>NC_137187.1:25575164-35575164 GCF_951804945.1 Podarcis cretensis
ATTGTGCTCGGAAACGTACTATAAATGTCTATAAAGTGTCTTCAGGAGTACTTAAAGAAAACCACACCTATGAAATATAATTTTTTCTTATAAAATGAGTGAAGCATTTTGATGTGAACAATTTTAAAAAATATGCTTTTATGCAAGCTAGTTTAGTATTAGGGAATGGAAATGTACTTGGAGATTAACGTGCTTGCTGTGTTCTCATGCAATCAGGGCTAGGATCTGGCTGGAACGCTCTGTAGGATGTTAGTATATTAATACATTTCGGAACCAGCTTTTTCTCTTGAAAAACACTTCGATTGTTCTGATGAATGTGTCCTGAAGCATTTGGTGCTGGTTTGTAGCACACTGATATGCTTATATACTTACTGCATGTATGGCTAGAGGGTTCTGAAATTGTCTTTGGTGCAGCAGCCCCAAGATAACATCTTCGAGTCGCTTGCTGTTTATAGTGTCTTGAGATTGCAGAGATGGAAGCACAGAATAGTGTGTGGGTGCTCAGAAAGAAACCCTGGGACAGGGAATTGGATGCCGCTGTGCTGAGAGAAACCGGAAGAACATTGCAGGGCGGAATAAATTAGCTTAATGTTTTACAAGACTGCAAACCGCAAAGAATAGTATCAAAAGCTCATTTGACCGTGTGCATTGTGTTGCATTTCAAACCCAAGTGAAGATTGTGTGCCTTACAGCAGTGAACACTGGAACTTCAAGGGGCATTTTGGACAGTTTTGTGGAAGAAGCTTCTAGTTCAGGCATCCCCAAACTCGGCCCTCCAGATGTTTCAGGACTGCAACTCCCAGCATCCCTGACCACTGGTCCTGGTAGCTAGGGATGATGGGAGTTGTAGTCCCAAAACATCTGGAGAGCTGAGTTTGGGGATGCCTGTTCTAGTTCCTCCAGTGCGGGTCCAATTTAAACATGTTTCACTCCCAGAAAGCTAGGAAGATAAATATTTTGACTTTTCCCTGCATTAGCAAAACATTTTATATGTCCTAATTGCAAGGCGGAGAAAGATATTTAAGACTTGATTCACTTTTTTCTATACAGTGGTACTCCGCAAGACGAACACCTCGCAAGACCGAAAACCCGCTAGACGAAAGGGTTTTCCGTTTTGGAGGCGCTTCGCAAAACGAATTTCCCTATGGGCTTGCTTCGCAAGAAGAAATGTCTTGCGAGTTCCTGCGGGTTCCCCCCCCCTTTTTCCCCTTTTCCTAAGCCGCTAAGCCGCTTATCAGCTGATTTGCTGATAAGCCGCTTATCAGCTGATCCGCTAAAAGCCGCTAAACCGCTAATAGTGCTAATCCTCTAAACTGTCAATGGGCTTGCTTCGCAAGACGAAAAAACCGCTAGACGAAGAGCCTCACGGAACGGATTAATTTCGTCTTGCGAGGCACCACTGTATGTACAATTCACTGTAAATTTTGAACCTGCAAGCATAATCAATTAAAAGGTAGGAGGCGGGTATTCTATAATTTTATCTAGTATTTCCCCCCCAGAGTCTGAAATGCGCAGCGGGCTCATATTAACAGCTTGCACCTGCCATTAACTTGCAACTAACGTAATAATGGATTCCCTTGCCATTTTCAACAACCTTTTTGTATCTGTATAATCAAGGGCGTACAAAATTCCAGTCTCTAAAATTTTCCGTTAGAAAAGCCTCACAGTTTTCCTGTATTGAAAAAAAATTTCTTATAGCAGTTTGGGGAGAGGAAATGAAAATCGTCATAGCTACTGAAGTCCTTTTACCATGCCCATGTCAAGGACTGAAGTTAAAAGTAGTTTGAAAAGTGATGCATCTGCAGTGTCATCAAACTGATAATAAAAGCAGAACACCCTTTTATATTCAAGAATGGCAAGCAAATTTCCATCTCTTATTGGCACCACGCTTCGATATTTTCGGCTCTCCCTCACAGTAGAGAGTGTGGTGCAGGCCTGTGCATCTAGGCTGCTTAAATGCAAAAGGCAAGCAGGAATAAAACCTACTGAAAAAGAGTCTTGCATTTAAATGTGCAAAAGGCGGCCTGCAATCTCAGCAAAAGGTTTAATCACTGAGGGGTCTCTGTGGTCAGTCTAGCCTGTTGTGAGGAAACAGGGACATCTCTGCCAAGTTTTTATCACTCCTCCAACAAACGTCTCATGGCCACAGATTCCTCGTCTCTGGGTGAAAGTTTCTAAACACTTTTTAAAGAGCAGCCCCTCGCAGAGCGTGCTAGTCAAAATAAAAACGCATTTGGGTTATCCAGTGATTACCGGTAAATTGTAAGTTTTGTAATTGGTTTTTGCATCCCTCCCTCCCCCCTTTTTGGGCTGAATTTTGGAGTACAGCCTCTTAAGAGAGACAATTTTGTTGGAGTTCATGATGAGGGATTTCAGCTGTCCTGTTGGGCTTGGGGATTTTGGTCTGGTTTGCATTCAGTCGTAATTAAAATCAAATAATACGAACAAACAGCATAGTTAGTGCATGCTGCTCATGACCAGCGCTGGAATTTCGCCAGGCGCTTTTTGCACATGGCTATAGGCCACTTGTGACCAGGTGAAGATGCACGGATGCCAGGATGATGTCTCCACCATCTGGAGGTCCATTCTTAGATTTTGACTGTTTTCACACACTAGCAACACATCCTGTAGAATTCCATTATATTTTGTCTGCACAATCGGAATGAATTTCAGGAAGCAAAAAGTCATACTGAAAAATACAACGTTCTGTTTTGGCGACTGGCAGCCATTTGGCGCCTAGCTTATACAGTGGTACCTCGGGTTAAGTACTTAATTCGTTCCGGAGGTCCGTTCTTAACCTGAAACTGTCCTTAAACTGAAGCACCACTTTAGTTAATGGGGCCTCTCGCTGCCGCCGTGCCGCCGGAGCACGATTTCTGTTCTCATCCTGAAGCAAAGTACTTAACCTGAGGTAATATTTCTGGGTTAGCAGAGTCTGTAACCTGAAGCGTATGTAACCTGAGGTACCACTGTATATCTAGAGTTTCTAACACTGCTTATGATGATAGAAATATACTATTTTCAAGTGTGGCAGTTGCACTTAGTTGCTGCAGATAATAACTTCTAGTAGACCTATCATCCACATATTGGTTTAAACCTCTCCTAAACCCATCTGAGGGACGCGGGTGGCGCTGTGGGTAAAACCTCAGCGCCTAGGACTTGCCGATCACATGGTCGGCGGTTCGAATCCCCGCGGCGGGGTGCGCTCCCGTCGTTCGGTCCCAGCGCCTGCCAACCTAGCAGTTCGAAAGCACCCTCGGGTGCAAGTAGATAAATAGGGACCGCTTACCAGCGGGAAGGTAAAGGGCGTTCTGTGTGCTGTGCTGGCTCGCCAGATGCAGCTTGTCACACTGGCCACGTGACCCGGAAGTGAGTGAGATGAGCGCACAACCCTAGAGTCTGGCAAGACTGGCCCGTACGGGCAGGGGTACCTTTACCTTTACCTTAAACCCATCTGAACATGACCATATCCCATGGCAGTGAGCTTAACAAATGCATGTTTTGAGAAATTCTTCCCTTTTGTCCTTGGTGTGAAATACTGCAGTTCATTGGGTAACGGTGAGCTCTGTCATAAGAGAGGATTCTCCCTGCCTGTTTCCTTGGTGCTATTCAAAGTTTCACACATCTCCCCCCCCCCCCAGAAAACCTTAAAAAGGACCAAAACACTTTTCAACTTTTCTTGAAAAGGAAAGTTTTCTTTCTTTCTCAGACAGGGTGATCAGAGACAACATTGGAAAATACAACCTTAATAATAATAATTTATTTATATGGTGCCCAACTGACTGGTTTTCCCCAGCCACTCTGGGCAGTTTCCAACAAATTAAAAACACAATGCAACATCAAACATTAGGAACTTACTCAAAAGGAAGCCCCGCTCATCTCAATGAGCCTAAAGCATTATCTACATTTCTGCTTGTGGTGTGCTTAGAAAGTACGGGTCCGACCAGTTTCCGTCCTTTGCTCCTTTCCAAGGGAAAACTTGCTCTTTAGTGATAAAGGTAAAGGGACCCCTGACCATTAGGTCCAGTCATGACCGACTCCGGGGTTGCAGCGCTCATCTCGCTTTATTGGCCGAGGGAACCGGCGTACAGCTTCCGGGTCATGTGGCCAGCATGACTAAGCTGCTTCTGGAGAACCAGAGCAGCGCACGGAAATGCTGTTTACCTTCCCGCCGGAGCGGTACCTATTTATCTACTTGCACTTTGACATGCTTTTGAACTGCTAGGTTAGCAGGAGCAGGGACCGAGCAACGGGAGCTCACCCCGTCGTGGGGATTTGAACCGCTGACCTTCTGATCGGCAAGTCCTAGGCTCTGTAGTTTAACCCACAGCGCCACCTGTGTCCCTTCTTTAGCGATAGTTTGGAACAAATGGCAATCGGTGGCGGTGGCAGGAACCCGAATTGCCATTTGCTCTGCTTGAGTGCTAAAAGAGCATTTTTCCCTGGGGTGGAAGCAACAGGACAAGAAGTGTTGATAAGCCCACACTCCCAGGCAAACATGTATGCAGTTTCAATTCAAGGCTTAATTTGGCATGTTTTATCTGGATTGAGTGTAGTAACGATGCAAACTTTTCGAAAAGCAAAGCAAAACCCTTCCTGTAGGGAAAGGATTATGTGTTCTATAGGGCTGAGCGGTGCCTGGTTTTCAACGTTGTGATACATCGGCAGCAAAACATCACGATATACCGATATATCATGATGTTTGAAATAAGGATGTGTAACTATGTAGAGGCGAACAGGGCAATGTTCTGGCAACTGATGCTACTTAGGGGTCCAAAACTGATACATTTTTACTTACCTTTAAAATACTATATTACAATTGTTACTTTATAGTACACAGGGGCATCAGGAATCATGAGAGAAGCGATGGCTGTCTTCATGGTTTTTCCCATACCACAATTTTTTACATAGCACAGACACACATATTGTGATTTGCGCTATATCGCCATGCCGAATATTGTGAAACCGTTGCTACGATGTGGACTTCAGACTGATTTTGGGATGGTGTATTGATACATCATCCAGCCCAAGTGTCCTAAAATTGCTCTCTTATTTATTTTCTCGACTGCTTAATATATTAAAAATACCTCTAAGCGGTATACAAAAAGCCCCCAAGAAGAAACAACGCACAACTTAAGCAAAACATTACAAAAACACACAGTTGCGTGTCAAGGTCCCCAGGTCCACCCCAATAACTCACACATCACACAGAAATTTTTGTTTAAGATTTTTGGCATAATTTTGGCCACAACTTTATTAAAATACAAATTTGTGAGTGGTTGCGTAGGCATTGGTTGCGACTATCTGCCCCCACCATGGGGAACAGACTGACATTCTGCACGATGCGAAAGTCAGAATGGGGGAATACACTTGGGGGTTACGCGGAGCAGGGAACCTGACCTCACCCCAAATGCAACCAGGAGCTCATTGCTATGGCCCGAGCCCCCTTGTCAGAGTAGACAAGCAATAGTTAGCTCCCAATTCCTTTAACGGAATCCCTTGCAGCAGCAGCATTAGAGGGGCAGGCACAGCCAATCCATGCCCCTCAACCAACCAAACCATAAACCAATGCCTAACCGCGAACCTTACAAGTTGTGATGATTTGCTACGCAGTAGGCAAAAACCAAATGGCCCCAGCCAATCAGCCAGATGGACAAAATTCCTACCAGGCCCCCGCTCCAAAGCAGATGACCCCATGACAGGCATAGCAAGGTCAAAGCAAACAACCCTATTCTAGGGAATCATGCACGGGTGAAAAGAGGAAGCCCTAGCCTCGTGCAAGGAGTTTTACTATTTCTGGCTGTCAATCAATAAATGGCAACATTAACTTCTTCCCAACAACAAGGGAAGCCCCAATCGCATCAGTGGCCAACGATCAATTATCCCGCCCCCCAACTTTGGAATGTCCTGGCAGCCCCCACCACAACACGTGCTCTCCATGAAGGAGAACACGCTTTGCAAATAAACATGTCACATTAATACAAGGTGACTAATGTATGCAAATCAACGTTGATTCATTTTCTTTCAGAAACACCCTCCCTCTTAATCTCCCAGGTTCTCACTCAGAGTCCATGCAAACTCTCGGCTCGCCCACAAAAGTCTTGCAACAGGAAGAGTTTCTGGAAATGAGGCATCACCCTAATCTCTCACTCTAGACTTGCTTTTTACGGACAGGCGCAAGGTGTGTGGTTCTTCCTTCAGGCTGCCCACTCAGGTGTCCCTTTAAAGGTGCAGTCTCCAAAACCAGTTCCAGGTACAGCAGGTTTGTTGGGTTTCCCGGGGGGGAGGAGTTCAAAGGATGGGGAAAGCCCTCCCCACAGCTCTTTCTTCACCCTCTCCTTCTCTTCTAGCTGCTTCTGAATTGAGTTATGTGCAAAGCCTCCCCTCCTGCCCTATGGCTACATTTGGGGTTTGGAAGCGCAGTGAAAATCTGGGGACAGTGCAGTGGTATCTGTAGTTGCATTCCTCTATTGTTACGGACTTTCAGCTTACGAATGCAGCAAACCTGGAATTAAACACCCGGAAGTTCACCACGTGTGCATGCGCAGAAGCATTCCTTGCACATGCACAAAAGCGATCTATGCACTTTGTGCATGCGCAAAAGCGCTTGAATGTGCTGCGCACATGCATGGAAGAGGCGCTGTAGTTGTGGACTTTTCGGGGTGCGAACGACATCTCGAAACTGATTAAGTCTGCAACTAGAGGTATCACTGTATCTGTTTGCCTTTGGCAAATGACTCTTTGTGAGCCAGAGTTTGGCTTCTGGCTTGTGCAGTTTCTGTCCCAAAGTTTTAATGCCTACCAATGTGGTTGATACCACTCTTTCGCTTTTTGCTCTCTATATAAATACAGAATGAGACATGGAGAAAGCTATCCTCCCAGGCGATAGCTGACAAGTGAGTGGGTCTTGTGCAACCAGGCAACCCTGGTTTGGAGAGTTTACAATGCTGAATTTGCACACTTCAGATGTGAGTGCCTAACTACTACAGTTGTACCTTGGAAGTCTTAGCGGAATACGTTCCGGAAGTCTGTTCAACTTCCAAAACGTTTGGAAACCAAGGCGTGGCTTCTGATTGGCTGCAGGAAGTTCCTGCAGCCAATCAGAAGCTGAGGAACCTGTGGCGGACGTTCGGGTTCCAAAGAATGTTTGCAAACTAGAACACTCACTTCCAGTTTTGCAGTGTTCGGGAGCCAAAATGTTCGACTTGCAAGGCATTCGACTTCTGAGGTACAACTGTATTCTTTTTCCATACCAGAAACATTGCTACTACAGTGGTACCTCAAGTTACATACGCTCCAGGTTACATACGCTTCAGGTTACAGACTCCGCTAACCCAGAAATAGTGCTTCAGGTTAAGAACTTTGCTTCAGGATGAGAACAGAAATCGTGCTCTGGCGGTGTGGCGGCAGCAGGAGGCCCCATTAGCTAAAGTGGTGCTCAAGTTTAGAACAGTTTCAGGTTAAGAACGGACCTCCAGAACAAATTAAGTACTTAACCCGAGGTACCACTGTACTATGTAAATTTCTGTTAATTAAAACACCCACAGTAATATTTCAGTTGTGAAATAAACTAGCAAAGGCTAGTTTCTTTTGTAACCATCAGGCATATTTTCATCTGACTTCTCCCTGAACCTTCCCAGTTTTTAACAATATACAGTCATACCTCTTGCGAACGCTTCATGTTGCGTTTTTTCGGGTTAAGAACGCGGCATACCTGGAAGTGTTTACTTCCGGGTTTCGCCGCACGTGCAGAAGTGCTCTATCACACTTCGCACATGCGCAGAAGCCCTGCTCTGGTTATGGACTTTTTGGGGTGCGAATGGCACCCCGGAACAGATTGTGTCCACAACCAGAGCTACCACTGTATTGTTGAAATACTTGGCAGAATGTTGCTTAGTTTTTCAGTGGAGCTAAAGGATTTGGGTATATCAGGAAGGGGGCTGGCAGTCTTTTTTCTGCATGCACAAGTCTAAACATACAGATACTCTACACTTTGAATTAGATAAAGGTCGGCTCTGTTTATATTGGCTCGGAAAGAGCCTAGTGTTTCAAAAACCCCCACAAAAAACCCACCGCAGAGGTGCAGCTCTGCTTGTTTCTGAGCCATTCAGATTAATTCAGTACTTCCTACTATCATAAAATGTGTTTGTCCCTTCATTTTAAATCTGGCTTGCTTGCTGGTACAGTTGGTGGCAATAAGCAGCTTGAATGAACTAGGGAGACAGAGAGGATGTGTCCCTGAAAACTGCTAGTGGCTCTCACCCCAAAAAACGTTTTGCTCCAGGGTGGTTTTCTGGGGCAGTTGGATTAAACAAGCTGTTCTTACTGGATTAAAACCTGAAAGCCCAAACAGGGGAGAAATTGAGTAACAGGCAGGGTGGATAAAAAGCAAAGATTTTTTTAAAAAATACCTGATTTTTTTTATTATTTAAATCTGATTATTTAAAATAAAATGCTCTTGGAGCTAAAACCTTTCTAAAGATAGTTTTCTATTTAAGTTACGTTATAGTCCAAAGGCTTTTCATCAGCAAATAAGGATTTGTTTAAAGTTTTTCATGTGTGCTAAAATTCAGTCCTAAGTTTGTTTGTTTTTTTTAAAACCATTCTACCACATTGGTTAACAAACATGGATACATTGCTATAATGTTATTGTTTTAGTTAAATAAATTGTTGAAATGGTTATTAAAGAAATCATTATTTTTTTTCTTCCAATAAAGTACAGCAGAAAAGCTGTCCAGATATAAACAATAATTTCATAATTATCTGCCTATGTATTTCTGATAGTATAACCAAATCAGTAGTTTTTGATATAACTGTAAAAACTACTCTGAAAATTTATTATTCCAAAAACGAAACCTTTGTATGGTTGTAGCTATTAAGAGGATGCCAGCAAGGTTGAAGCTTTATGTAAAAATGATTTAAATCAAGCCTTACTGACTAGTAATTTAAATCGTGATTTAAATTGATTTGGTTTAAATCAAATCCACCCTGGTAACGGGTAATTTTCCTCTTCACCAGCCCTCTTAGTTCCTATCTGGGCCAAGCTTGACAAGCTTCCTTGGCACCTCTGCTTACAATAGACTCACTGCTTAGGTATAGGTTAGCTTTGCTATTTAACACGACGTAGTAATAAATTACCTTTTTGCAAATTGAAAATCAGTTTAGCGATACTGCAATACGTATGTTCGGCTTTGCTTTTAACGAGTGACCGCGCAGTAAAAACAACACCACGAGTAGGACCGTATCCTGTTCTGGGTTCGTGATTTGCATTTTTCTTTTAAATTCTGTCTTGAGTTTCCCTTTCTGCAACGTAGCAGGCAATGCACCCTGGCCTTTAGGCCACAGGAAATTGCATCACTGTCCTCCAGCTGTCGCTTGCCGGCAACCGGCCACCTATAATTCCTCCAATCACGGCACTGGTGATGCACAAAACTCTGAGAACGTGTAAAAACAAGAACACCTTGCTGTGAAAATCCACCATGTTGTGTTGTGATAGCCACCACAAAGCCAGACCCCCCCCAGTGAAATTCTACGTTGCATTGATGGTTTAGGATTTTATTATCATTTACTTGATCTAAGGCTTCCCGTTTCATTGGCGCAAGGTGAGAGCTAGCCTTATAATATAATAATAATAATTTATTATTTATTATTTATACCCCGCCCATCTGACTGGGTCTCCCCAGCCACTTTGGGCATCTTCCAACCAAGTATCAAAAACAATACAGTGTCAGACATTAAAAACTTCCCTGCCTTCAGGTGTCTTTTAAAAGTAAAATAGTAGTTTATTGCCTTGACATCTGGTGGGAGAGCGTTCCACAGGGCAGGCGCCACTACCAAGAAGACCCTCTGCCTGGTTCCCTGTAACCTCACTTCTCACGCCGAGGGAACCGTCAGAAGGCCCTTGGTGCTGGACCTCAGTGTCCGGACAGAATGATGGGGGTGGAGATGCTCCTTCAGGTCTACTGGACCGAGGCCATTTAGGGCTTTAAAGGTCAGGACCAACACTTTGAAATGTGCTCGGAAACATACTGGGAGCCAATGAAGATCTTTCAGGACCAGTGTTATATGGTCTTGGCGGCTGCTCCCAGTCAACAGTCTAGCTGCTGCATTCTGGATTAATTGCAGTTTCCGAGTCACCTTCAAAGGTACCCCCATGTAGAGCGCGTTGCAGTAGTCAAAGCGGGAGACAAACAAAGCATGCACCACTCTGGCGAGACAGCCTGCAGGCAGGTAGGGTCTCAGCCTGCGTACCAGGTGGAGCTGGTAAACAGCTGCCCTGGACACAGAATTAACCTGCCTTGGGAAGAGCAGTGGCTCTTTCGCACCTCTCTTGCGCCATATTTGAGTAGCAGCCATCGCCTTATGTTGGCAAAATGCCTCACTATAACATGCTGTACATTGGAGCGTTTCCAAGGGAAGTGCAGTAGCCAGAGAGCCTTTCTGAAAAGCCTTCTTTGCATTTGACCTTTTCAGAATGGTTTTGAAGGTCTCTTTGCTTTTTCCCCAGTGGTGAGTGCTTTCCCCCTCTCCCTGAATTGCAGAGAACTGGGGAGAGCAGATGGGTGTATCTTCCTCAGTGCTGGAATCAACACAGGACTTAGGCAGGGGGTCTGATTCGCATGGAAAGCTAACCTCATGGGCCTGGGTGCCCCCCCCCCCCCCACATCCCTCTGACATGGCTGTGAGAAAGAGATCAGGAGCTTTTGCTTCCATTTTCAAAGAACAGTGTTTTCGTTTGTTTGCTTGTTTTAACTTGGACAAATGTTGGTTAATCTTGGCTTGTTCATTGAAACGAATATGGAGGTTTTGCCTTGGCGTAATACTGGCTGTAATGGCAGTTGATGAGAACCAACCTAGCAGTTTGAAAGCACGTCAAAGTGCAAGTAGATAAATAGGTACCGCTCCAGCGGGAAGGTAAACGCCGTTTCCGTGCGCTGCTCTGGTTCGCCAGAAGCAGCTTAGTCATGCTGGCCACATGACCTGGAAGCTGTACACCGGCTCCCTCGGCCAATAAAGCGAGATGAGCGCCGCAAACCCAGAGTTGGTCACGACTGGACCTAATGGTCAGGGGTCCCTTTACCTTTGCCTTTAATACTGGCTGTAATGGCAGTTGATGAGAAGCAATGGTAAAAGTAGAAAAAGGGGAACACGTATGACAACTGCTTGGGGTTTGGTTTGTCTGTTTGGGAGCTTGTCTGTGCATCTCAACATGGCTTTTGTGCAGCGTTTGAAATGCACCAGGTGCATTTTGTGACCAAGTGAAGATGCTCGGGTACCAGAATGGCCTCAGACATCTCTACCACCTGGAGGTACATGCCTGGAGATCCTTGGCTCTGCACTGTTTTCACACACTAATACCGCACATCTGCTAGAATTCCACCCATCCTATTTTATCTGTACAGTCCAAACGGATTTCAGGTACCAAAAACTTTTGAGCTGCCTGGCCCCCAAAGGGCAGCTAGGCATTCCCATTTTGCTGGTTTAAGGAGCCATTTGGCACCTAGCTTATATAGCTGAGTTTCCAACACAGCTTTTGTGGTTGACGCAGTGCAGGTGTGAGTCTAAGCAGTGATTGGTGTGGCACTACAGGAGAGAGTTGTGCTGTCACAGTTGTTAGTGTTTGTGCTTTCTTTGATAAAAGCTGAACTTGGTAAGAAGGAAGTTCATTTTGACTTCGGTTTTATGAGATGTACTTGTGTTTGCTTCTCTTGTGTCAATGCGCTCTTTTTATTTTCTTTGACGGTTGCATGAAAAAAAGTCAAACTTTTGAAACAACCCCCAGTCGAATATTGTGTATGCCGGTAGTCTGGAACAAGCTCTTGCTTGATTCGATCCTGATAGAAATAAAATTCGCTTCCTTGAAAGGATAAAGTTTTGGGGGTCCTAGTGGAAGTCCTTGAAAGATGACCTTCTTTGCCCATCTATTCAACCTGCCACTTGAATGTTCAAGTGGATTGTGGAACCTCAATGGGTTGTGTGTCCAGAAGGCCCCTGTCAACACAAACCAGCTCACAATATGCAAGACCCTTTGGGGTTGGGAGCAAATATTTGGCATCCTTTGTGTGTGTGTGGGGCGGGGGGGAACCAAAGTAGTTAAAATTGAGAGCTGTGGTAATGGACATAAAGCATAATTGCAGGCTGAGTAATTACTTTGCGGGACTGTTTGAGCAGGTTACCCCAAGGCGGCAATTCGAAGATAATCACATTTTACTCTATAAGTACTAGTGAACCGAGAGCTCCTTTCTGCCTCCTCCTTCCACCTGGGATTAATGCGATTAGACTTGAATCCAATTGGTGCCTTAAAATGTGGCTGAACAGTAGGTTTATCAGCAGCTACCTAAACCCATCTACATCACTTTATCTGATTTCCCATCTATAAAATGGGACTAAGGTTTTTTTCTTTTTTTGAACAGATAAGGATTGTAAAGCTCTGGCACCTAGATGTTCATATGGTTGTTTTCAGAGTACTTTATAATCAGTGCCGGATTTCTGTATAAGCTAAGCAAGCTATAGCTTAGGGCCCCGCTCTCTTGGGGCTCCCCAAAAAATTTAAAGGAAAAAACCTGCATGTACATTTCCAAACTATAAGATAAAAAAATAAAACCTACATACAACAACAGTGTTTTGTGTTGTGTAGACTCCCAGGATGTAAGTCATGGGACCTGTCTGCTAGCCTGCTCCCTAAAGTATCACTGGCTTGCTCATTTCTATGTATAGGGTGCCTACATTCTGCATGTGCAAATGGCTTGAGATACCTATTAGGTCCATAAATTATCATATAGTATATATCCAACACAAAAAAACAGCGACAATTTGTCGTTGACAAAGGACAGCTGGACATATCAAGGGCCCCGTTACCTTCAGTAGCTTAGGGCCTCATCCAACCGAAATCCAGCGCTGTTATAATAGGTGCAGTGTTGTCCAGTGGCCTTGTTCATCTTTCCGTAGGATTGTTTCTGGTACGTGGGACACGCAAAAACTGCTGGGATGGACCCTTTAGTTACAGGAAAGTTTTGGGCTCTTGTTTTCTGGCATGTTTATAAATGTCTGTATTGCAAACTATTAATTAGTAACTGTTCACCATTCTAGTTTGCTCTGCCTTTTTTTTTTTAATTAAAAAGCTGTCAACTTCAAATGTTAGTTCACCAAAGTAGGTTCTCTTCAGTGGCTTTTGTTAGTGAGAAAGAAAAGTGATTTTCTAGTTGAAACTGTTTAGCGTGGATCAAAAGGGCAACTGCAGAGATGCTATTAATCTCTCTGCGCTGTATTCTTGGGACGCTTTCATGAAAGTTCTGCATTCCGAAGTTCCAAACATGAAACAAAACTTGGGTTATCTATGCAGGGCAACTATGGAAGTTAAATAATACCTTCTCGCCTGCTCTCATCCGTGCAATACTTTTTTTTCTATTAGGGTCAGCTAAAATGTCACTAAATAGCAGGCAAGCATTTTGAGCCCAGAACTCTTCAGGCTAGATAAGCAGGGGGGATATATTATTATTATTATTCCAATTAATATTATTAAATATTGTTTTACTCCTGAAGGCTTTATTCCACAAGTCAATACATGGTATAAACATAGATCAAGTTACCATTTACACACCTCAATAAGGTACATGGCTAGGGACAATCTAACACAGAAATTCATCAGGTGTAGCTCCTGTTACTGTAGCTCCATGATAAAGTGTACCTGTTGAGTTCATGGATGCAGACCTCAGTGTCTGGGCTGAAAAATGGGGGTGGAGATGCTCCTTCAGATATACAGGGCCAAAGCCGTTATAGGGCTTTGAAGGTCAGCACCAAGACTTTGAATTGTGTTGACTTCACACCCAAATCTAGTTTATTTTCCTTAATCATATATTGACACGATGCATCCTTGTTTTTAGCAACTAGTCTAGATGCCACAGATGACAAGGAGTTTCATGCAAGCAGGTTACTTACTAGGCTGGCAAAGGAGGGAGGGGTTTTCTGTAGGCTCCTTAGGCCACCATGAGACAATTCTCATGATCTCTTGTCGGGCTGACATTTCTGAAAATGGCTCCCTCATGTGGTGATGGGCCTGTAAATAATACAGTGGTACCTCGGGACGCAGGTGGCGCTGTGGGTTAAAGCCTCAGCGCCTAGGACTTGCCGATCGAAAGGTCGGCGGTTCGAATCCCTGCGGCGGGGTGCGCTCCCGCTGCTCGGTCCCAGCGCCTGCCAACCTAGCAGTTCGAAAGCACCTCCGGGTGCAAGTAGATAAATAGGGACCGCTTACCAGCGGGAAGGTAAACGGCGTTTCCGTGTGCGGCTCTGGCTCGCCAGAGCAGCGATGTCACGCTGGCCACGTGACCCGGAAGTGTCTCCGGACAGCGCTGGCCCCTGGCCTCTTAAGTGAGATGGGCGCACAACCCCAGAGTCTGTCAAGACTGGCCCGTACGGGCAGGGGTACCTTTACCTTTACCTTTACCTCGGGTTAAGTACTTAATTCGTTCCGGAGGTCCATTCTTAACCTGAAACTGTTCTTAACTTGAAGCACCACTTTAGCTAATGGGGCCTCCTCCTGTTGCCGTGCCACTGGAGCACAATTTCTGTTCTCTTCCTGAAGCAAAGTTCTTAACCTGAGGTACTATTTCTGGGTTAGCGGTGTCTGTAACCTGAAGTGTATGTAACCTGAAGCGTATGTAACCCGAGATACCACTGTACAGCAACATAATGGCATGGATATAGAGTTAAGTGATGTCTTAACTGGCAGGTCAGATGGAAGCCAGTTCTTGTTCCCTTAAAATTGCTATGCAGAATTGGCAGTAGGTTGCATTTATGGAGCAGGCAGTATTGCTTTTCTTAGTGTTTATAGGCCTGATTTAAATATTCCGTTAAGGAGCTGTATTGAACTAAGACTTCTGGGGGTTTATTTCATTGTCGGAGCCAGGGTTGTACCTGTTTATTGTTTGGTAGAAACCAAATGGTCCTAATTAGGTAGGTGTTTGGAAGCAAACATTCATCTCTATAAGGCAGTTGTCAAAACATTTTGGTTGACCTACCTAGCCAGTACCCAGGATTGAGTTCTAGACTGGGGTTGGCAGCGTTCGAAATTAGCTAGGAGCCAGGCGCATTTTGCACCTGGCTGTTGGCCACTTGCGACCAAGTGAAGATGCTTGGGTGCCAGGATGGCGCCTGACGTCTCCACCATCTGGAGTCGCATGCCTGGGGATCCTTGGGTCTTGACTGTTCTCACACACCAGCAGCACATCCCGTGGAATTTTATCTGTTAAATGTTACCTGCACAATTGGAATGAATTTCAGGCAGAAAAAAGTCATATTGGAAAAAAAGAGTTATCTTGTAAAGCTGGCCATTTTTCAACAGTGCAAGTGGTAATATAAGTGGATGCTAACTTTTTAGGAGGGAGATGCTTAAATTTCACTGCAAAGAGCTGAACTGCATGTTAAGAACTTGAGTCTGCAGAGATGACAAATTCGTAATTGTGCACTGGGAGGAATTGTTCCTGACAATGTTCTGACGAAAGTGAAGTGTCCTTGGGTTGCTTTGGCTTGTTTGCTCGGATCCGATGTGTTTCTTTATTGTGGCTTAGAGCAGAATAATGATGTTAGAAGAATTAATTGGTCTTGCAGTGCACTTTGTAGTACACAGGCCAGCCATGTATTAGTGCCACATTCCCTCTTTAGAGAGACCCGGCTTCTCAAGTCTTGGGCTGTTAAAGATAAGGTTTGGATTAAAGGAGATGCTAACATGTGAGTGGGGGGAATGACCTATCTGGTAGGGTTGTTGGACATAGTATAATTTATTAAGAAGTACCTGCAGGTGGTGTTGTGGTCTAAACCACTGAGCCTCTTGGGCTTGCCAATTGGGCTTGCCAGTCAGAAGGTCGGCGGTTCAAATTCTGGGACAGAGCGCCCGTTGCTCTGTCCCAGTTCCTGCCAACCTAGCAGTTCGAAAGCACACCAAAAAAAGTGCAAGTAGATAAATAGGTACCGCTCCGGCGGGAAGGTAAACAGCGTTTCCGTGCGCTGCTCTGGTTTCGCCAGAAGCGGCTTAGTCATGCTGACCACATGACCTGAAAAACTGTCTGCAGACAAATGTCAGCTCCCTCGGCCAGTAAAGCGAGATGAGCACTGCAACCCCGGAGTCGTTCGCAACTGGACTTAACTGTCAGGGGTTCTTTACCTTTTTTTTACACATGTTTAGGATGTTTAAGCTCTTTGGGGAATGAATACACATGAATGAATGAATGAAATATACATACAGTGGTACCTCAGTTCTCGAACGAAATCGGTTCCGGAAGCCTGTTCGGGTTCCAAAACGATTGAAAACTGAGGTGCGGCTTCCCATTGGTTGCAAGAGCTTCTTGCACTCATTGGAAGCTGCATCGCACATTCAGTTTCAAAAAAAAGTTTGAAAATGGAAGCATTTACTTCTGGGTTTGAGTGGTCGAGAACCGAAACATATGACAACGGAGGTGTTTAAGAACCAAGGTACCACTGTACTGATTTTTTCCCCTGCCAGAACTCAGATCCGGCACCTCTCAGGTGGGCGCCATTGCCATTATAAGAGAACAATGGAGGCGTTCATGATGAGTTCTGACACCTCTTTGCTAGAAAAAATAGCAGTGCACATGCTGTTCAGTGATTGGGCCCAGTGGTGTCTCATTGCCCCCTTGCTAGTCTTGAAAACTTGAGTTCTATAGTAAAACAGCTGAGATAAGTGCATTCCTTAAACCTTACCTCTACCTCCCACCTAATCTCAATTTCATTTCATTTTTCATTTTACTTTTAATCTGTAGACCGCTTTTCTATATTACTACATATACACACACAGCACTTTACAGCAACAAAATAGACAATAAAGAACACACACCTAATAGTAATCTGATCCAATACAAAAAGTCGTAATAAAGCATAAGTTTAAAATTGAACAACGTATATCAAATAAAGTAATAATAATCTATTAGACTATACACAATAAAATCGACTCTTGAAACCTCAGCAAATAATAATTAAACAGAAATTCACTCTTAACGATTACAATAAATTGTAAAGTTAACAACCAAGCTATCCTGAAGTATTTAAATACTTCAGGGTCAAGCTTCCAGCTGTAGGGTTAAAACATTTGCCATATATTAGGAAATAGCCTTTGGTTTCCATCTTTCCCTATGGTGTTTTGTTACAAACTTTGTAACTTCCATAGAAAGTGTCCTTGGTTACAGCTTTTTGTATTAAGCTTTATTGACTTGTGGCCTGTTAATTATGGGGTGACTTTCTTTGGGGCTGTTGTGTAAATTTGCCCTGAATAATCAATTCCTCCAGACCTGACTTCTTGCTCTGGAAACAAGCTAAAGTAAAGCAATGTGTGGGTTCTCTGGGAAACCTTTATGCAAATCAGACCAATTTGCATAAGGTGGTTTCCATGAGATAATGTTCGGTTTTGCATTGCAAAATATTCTGATGCCCTGGAGAAGGGTGATCTAGTAAACAAAGCCAAAAACTATGAAACTGCAAAGCTTGACTGATACTGCATTCTTACCAATAAACTTACAAAAGTGCTTAAACAAAACACTAGAAAAAATTCACCCCACGTCTCTGCTGGGGAAATGCCTAATATTGCTTGGGTTTTGTGTCCTATCACATGACAAAGTCATTTTCTTTAACTGGTGCTTGTTGTATGAATGACTCAGAGCTTATGGGACTGCAACTTGCATTCATTATATCTGAGGCCATATGCTTCTAAAAAGGACAATAATGTGGAAGGCTTGTGTCTGTCTTCTAAAAGTCAGATAGCTGTTTATTTCCTTGACTTCTGATGGGAGGCCGTTCCACAGGGCGGGTGCCACTACCAAGAAGGCCCTCTGCCTGATTCCCTGCCTTCTTCCTTTATGCAGAAGCCCAACTCTGGGATTGTTGTATAAGAATTGCATCTCTGTCCTCCCTCACCTTGAGTCTTGAGCCTACAAGTTGTGCACATTTAACATGTGCGCATTCAGATTCACATGCTTGGCAATTAAAAAAAATAAAATCAAAAAGAGTGGATATCCAGGGAATTTTTTTTCTGGCAAGCCCCTCCACCCTTCCATTGAACCCAATGTGTTTTGACTATATGCGATTTTAGCTTTAGGCGTGATTCCCAGAACAATAACCCCCTGCATAAGTTTACTGTGCCTTGACATGCTGGAGTAATATTCGGTTATCATTTGACAGCTGCACGAGTTGGCAATCCTTTTTTCTCCCTTATTTGGGTTATCAGTACAGTGGTACCTTGGTTCTCAAACTTAATCCATTCCGGAAGTCCGTTCCAAAACCAAAGCATTCCAAAACCAAGGCGCACTTTCCCATAGAAAGTAATGCAAAACGGATTAATCCGTTCCAGGCTTTTAAAAACAACCCCTAAAACAGCAATTTAACATGAATTTTACTATCTAACGAGACCAATGAGCCATAAAATGAAAGCATTAAACAATATCCTACAATCAATCAATCAATCAATCAATCAGTAGCTGAACTGGGTTCCACACAGTCACAAAAAAACAAAACAAAACAAAAAAGAGCCGCAAAAACAAAAACTAAAAATAAATAGCAGAACCAGAGAGACTTCAGCATAACACTCAAAATGTGGAAGTATGGCACTCAAAACGGAGCACGTTTGGCTTCTGAAAAAAGTTCGCAAACAGGCACACTTGCTTCTGGGTTTGCAGTGTTTGGGTTCCAAGTTGTTTGAGTTCCAAGTTGTTTGAGAACCAAGGTACCACTGTATTTGCTTTCATAGTTCTCTCCAACCCCATCTCTCAATAATCAGGGGAACCTCGTGTCGACTTTATATCCTCTTTATATTCTCTCTTCTGCTTGTCGGGATCCTTTCTAAGAAACGTGGACCCACCTGTAGCCTTATCTGTGAGACAACTACAGGCTTGATGTCTGTCCCCACTATGGTGCATATCTTTTGAAAAACTGTAGCATAATCCATCTTCTGGACCCCAAGTTAATTTGACACTTTGCAGCAATTGCATTCAGAACAGTGCTCGGAATTCCCCAGGCGCATTTTGCATCCTGTAGAATTCTATCCGTGATATTTTATCTGCGCAATCAGAATGAATTTCAGGAACCTAAAAGTATTGGGGGAAACAGGACTTTCGAGGTGTCTGGCCCAAAATGGCAACTAAGCATTCTGTTTTGGCGACTGTAACCCTGGTTTAAGGAGCCATTTGGCGCCTAGCTTATATCTGAGTTTCTCACACTGAGTGTCTAGTGAGTGGGTGTGAAAGCTTTCCAAGTAAAGCCTTTTGAATTCAGACAAAATCAAGGTCTTGAGCAGGCCCTGTGATCTGTTGAGAATACAAACCCTTGCAAGCAACTTAGTACTTCTGCAGTAGTATTGTGCATTGGTACCTCAGGTTAAGTACTTAATTCTTTCCAGAGGTCTGTTCTTAACCTGAAACTGTTCTTAACCTGAAGACCACTTTAGCTAATGGGGCCTCCTGCTGCCGCCGCCGCGCTGCCGGAGCACGATTTCTGTTCTCATCCTGAAGCAAAGTTCTTCACCTGAGGTAATATTTCTGGGTTAGCAGAGTCTGTAACCTGAAGCGTATGTAACCCGAAGCATCTGTAACCCGAGGTACCACTGTACTTAATCATCAAAGGACCCAAACTGCCTTTCATCATCTCTTCCGATTGGTCAAGTTGACAGCAACTACAACCAAAACTTTCAGGTGTCTTTTTGCCTGGGTTCTTCACAGTGGAGGATTTCCCACTTAACAGCTAATATTGCAGAAGGAATAAAAGATTAGTTGCAGGTGTGAGGGTATTTGGTGGCGAGCCTTGGGCTTGAGTGGTGGTTAGGCATTGGTTGATCTTATGATGGGGGGAGGGGAGGTGCGGCCTTCACCTGCCCCTCCAAGGCTAAGGGTATTCCGTTAAAGGAATCTGGGTGTGTGGATTTTGTCCGAAGCCCGGGGCAGAGCTAGGGCTATGCCACAACCCCGTCAGGAACCCAGGGGGAGCTCGAGTTGGTTTGCATCACTGGGGCTCCCGGTGGTTGACCCTTACTGACCTCCCTGCATGATGGGCAGGAGTCAGATATAGTCGGGTCAATTCCAATGCCTAAGCCAATACCGCTTACATTCTGAAACCAATAAAGTTGTGGCCTAAATTTGCCCAATAACCATTGACCTAATATCCGTGTCCTTGTGTCTTATTCATCAATGAGGGGGTGGCTTCAGGGTCTTGACACACAACCAAAAACTGCAGGTGCCTTTTTTTGCCTAGGCTCCTCAAAGTGGAGCATTTTCCACTTAAGTTTGAACACTGGTGCATCTCACAAGTGCTGAAAGCAGTATTTTGCGTAATGCCGTGAGATTGCCAGCTTTGTGGACCGTATTCTTCATTGATGAGCAATAACACTAGTCAAATGTTCAGTTGCTGACTCTCCATCTTCAGCCTTCTAAGCTGCCTCTCTGACAGGCTCCGCTGGTGGTGTTTCGATTGGCTGGCATCTTCTTCCTTTCCTTCTGTTCACACTTCCCCGCAAAGGTGCCCTTCATTGCCCATCTGGTTATGTTTGTGCTCGGAAAGACAATGTCTCCAAACATTGCTGTTGTGTGTTCTGCAGTGCTAGAGGGAGAGGGCACTCCAGACTTGAGAGCTTTGTCATCTGAGGAAAGAACAACATGCTAGGCTCAAAGAAGAGGCATTTTGATGGAAGTGAAATGCTCAAAGCCATTCTCGAAAGCTGGCCTGTGAATGATAACCAAGACGTCCTGATTTTATTTATTATTGATTGATTGATCGACATAAAAGGTAAACGTACCCCTGCCCGTACAGGCCAGTCTTGTCAGACTCTAGGGTTGTGCGCTCATCTCACTCTAGAGGCCGGGAGCCAGCGCTGTCCGCAGACACTTCCGGGTCACGTGGCCAGCGTGACAAACTGCATTTGGCGAGCCAGCGCAGCACACGGAACGCCGTTTACCT
Source organism: Podarcis cretensis (assembly GCF_951804945.1). Taxonomy (NCBI): domain Eukaryota; kingdom Metazoa; phylum Chordata; class Lepidosauria; order Squamata; family Lacertidae; genus Podarcis; species Podarcis cretensis. The sequence goes on from NC_137187.1 coordinate 25,596,117, forward strand.
TCCCGCTAGTAAGCGGTCCCTATTTATCTACTTGCACCCAGGGGTGCTTTCGAACTGCTAGGTGGGCAGGCACTGGGACCGAGCGATGGGAGCGCACCCCGCCGCGGGGATTTGAACCGCCGACCATGCGATCCGCAAGTCCTAGGCGCTGAGGCTTTTACCCACAGCGCCACCCGCGTCCCCATTGATCGACATAGGACAACTCAAATATTACTGATCCCTGAATGGTGATCAGGGACGGACCAAGACATTTTGACACTTGAAGTGAACCACAAAATGGCCTCCCTCTCCCTGCCGGGGAAGAAGGGGTGAATAAAGATTACGTTGGGAACAAGGGGGCAGTAAAGATCTACATTGGATTCTGCTGCCCCTGTGGATCCTACTGCCTGAGGTGGCTGCCTCACCTTGCCCATGGTTGGGTTGCCCTGGTGAACATAAGGAAAATAGCTTAGCAAAATAACAGAATGTAACCCCCAAAAAAGGAATAGGCAAGGCAATATAATGGAACATAACTTCAGAGCATCTTTGCCATCGTCTTTCATTTTGGTGACAGATGAAGATGTAACTTTTTACCCAGGGTTTTGGGGAAGGGGTGAGGTATATTGGAGATATATACCGTATTTTTTGCTCTATAAGTCTCACTTTTTTCCTCCTAAAAAGGGGAAAGGTGTGTGCGTCTTATGGAGTGAATGCAGGCTGCGCAGCTATCCCAGAAGCCAGAACAGCAAGAGGGAATGCTGCTATTACTGCGCAGCGATCCCTCTTGCTGTTCTGGCTTCTGAGATTCAGAATATTTTTTTTCTTGTTTTCCTCCTCCAAAAACTAGGTGCGTCTTGTGGTCTGGTGCGTCTTATAGAGCGAAAAATACGGTATATGTTTTGATAGCAGCTGTTGCTGTTATTTGATTTTGTATTTTGGCTTCCTACTTTAGTTATGCTTGCTTAAGTTTGATTCTGAAGTCGGTGTATATCTGCCATGGGACCTCCGGGTGAAGGGCAGACGATAAGCACTTTTAATTAATAAACATGTGGCCCTCGAGATTGTGCTTGCACTTTAACTGACTGATGGACAGATACTAACATTTGTTAATCACTGTTATTATTACTACTACTATTATTAATTGCCCACCCTTCACCCTAGTGCATGAAAATGGAAAACACAATATTAAAAACAGTTTAAAACAAGTTAAATAAAAATAAATAAGAATATTACATATATAAATATATTATGTAAATGAAAGTGTTACATTAAAAACATGAAAAATCTCCAAGGTTGCCTAGTGATGGGTGGATATGTCAATTTGGTTTTCTCGGTTCCTCATTTTTCTGCTCTTGAGTTGTTCATACTTGCAGAACAGTTTTGCTTAACAAAAAAATCCTCATGAGAACTTGTCAGCACTTTAGTGCATATTTCTCCTTATTTAAACATTTTTGTAGGCAATTTTGCTAAATGTGCATGTTTTCACAAAGCAATCTACTCTAACATAATGCAATTTTATCTTCGCTAACAGTATGCATTTTTGTACACATTATTTGGATTGAAAACTTCATTGCAAAATTCAGGGAAGCGTGAATTTTGAAGGATGGCTGTGTTTTCATTTAGTGTATTGTTTTGGAAAGGGCAAATTAGGTCGGGTTGCCTTTAAATGTCAACTGAATCAAATTTCACCCCCATCTCTATCTGTGGCAAGTAAGAATCACATTTCTTTCTTGGGTACCCAGACAGAAATGCTTTCCTGAAGATGTGGTGGTTCTCTTTTTAGGCTACAAAGGAGTCACTTGAAAATACAGGCTAGATTTTTTTCCTTAAGAAAGCTAAATGCTGTCTAATAAATCATTTTGTGGTTGTTCTGCTTCTATGGTGGCAGGTGTTGGGTGGTGTTCTGGGCCTAATTCAAAGTGCTGGCTTTGACCTATAAAGCCTTTAATGGCTCAGGAGTGCAATACCTCGAGGACTGCCTCTTTCCATATAAACCTAGCTGGACCCTGAGATTACCTTCTGAGGTCCCCCTTCTTGTGCCCCCTCCTTGTGAGGTCCGGAGGGTGGCAACATGAGAACAGGGCCTTCTCTGCAGTGGCTCCCCATTTGTGGAACGCTCTTCCCAGGGAGGTTCGCCTGGCACTTTCATTATGTATTTTTAGGCACCAGGGAAAAACATTCCTCTTCAACCAGACCTTGGGCTGATGAATATCCTACAGCCTTTTACATGTATCTGTGGGAAGGAGGGATTATTGTTTTGGTTTAATTATTTGCTTGTGTTTTATCCTGTATTTTATTTTGTGAACCACCCTGAGATCTTTTGATGAAGGACAGTATATAAATGCAATGAATAATAATGTTGGTTCTCATCCACCACAGCCAGCGTAACCAATGATTAATCTCCCCTAGTGCATTGATATAGTGCTACCTTGGTTGTCAAACTTAATCCATTCCGGGAATCATTTGACTCCTGGAATGGTTCGAAAACAAAGGCGTGGCTTCCGATTGGTTGTAGGAGCTTCCTGCACTCATCCGGAAGCGGTGTCGGACGTTCGGCTTCCGAAAAACGTTTGCAAAACGGAACACTCACTTCCGGGTTTGTGTTGTTTAGGATCCAAAAAGTCCACGTACCAAGGCATTCGACAACCAAGGTACGATTGTATTTTTGTGTGGCCAAGACAAAAAGTGGGGTGCTTGGCTCTTCCCTACCCAAGTGAGGGACGTGGGTGGCGCTGTGGTCTAAACCCCATAGCCACTTGGACTTGCCAATTGGAAGGCTGGCAGTTTGAATGCCTGCAATGGGGTGAGCTCCCGTTGCTCTGTCCCAGCTCCTGCCAACCTGGCAGTTCGAAAGCACACCAGTGCAAGTAGATAAATAGGTACTGCTGCAATGGAAAGGGAAATGGTGTTTCCGTGTGCTCTGGTTTCAGTCATGGTGTCCCGTTGCTCCAGAAGCAGTTTAGTCCTGCTGGCCGCATGACCAGGAAAGCTGTCTGTGGACAAACACTGGCTCCCTCGGCCTGAAAGCAGAGATGAGCGCTGCACCCCATAGTCAAATCCAACTGGGCTTACCTGTCCAGGGGTCCTCTACCTTTACCTTACCCAAGCTGGCACCATATATGTAGCTCAGTGACTTTCCCCATGTGGGAAATGAATTAACTATTGCCTTCTGGTTCAGCCAGTATTTGGGAGGACAAAATACTTGCCTACAAAACCCTAGGTGGTCTTCCACAGGGAGCCCACAGGGAATGCTGTAGAAATTACTTACTTTGTATGAACTTCAAATCATGCTTGGGCCTCTCCACAGCCTTTGCTTCTCTTCTTCCTTGTCCATGGTTCTTGCCATGAGACTTCAGGAACTTCTGAGATTAAGTATTTGTTTTGAAATGGACTCCAAATAATCTGTTGTTCTCCTCCTCCCTCTCTAGTTGTGCACTGTCTAGCAAAGGTAGACTGAAAATATATATATTTCAGAATAGTGCGCTGGGTTTGGGGTTTTTTAGCTTTGTCGTAGTCGATCTACCTCATAAGCCAAGGAAAAGAATCTGATTTGAGCCTGGCTGGAATGTAAGAAAGCAGGATAGATGGACCAAAGAGTGCAAATAACTTTGCTGGTAGTATTTGACCCTGTTTACGTCTATTGGATTTGCTACAGCCTGATCCAGTTAACATATTCTCCTAGTGTGCCTCATCTGTAGGATAAAAAAACCCAAAAACCCATTCATTAGTAATGCCAAAGAGATAATTCTTTGAGGTGCCCTGAAATTGCTTTCTAAAGTGGGTTTAGGGTTGTTAAACACGCTGCTGTTTCTGTACCTGCCTATTGAAACTGGATTAAGAAGCTGGGACGCCTTGCACTTAAGGAGAATGGTTATTTCTTCTTTTCAATGTTGTAATAATAATAATAATAATAATAATAATAATAATAATAATAATAATTGATAGGGATGAAAAATACCTTACTGATATTTTTCCTTTATGCAGAGCTTGCTCATCCTTCTTAAATGGATTTCATCTAGTGTTTGCGCAGAGCTTCCAACTCTTTGTTTTGTATGGGAAGACGTAGCAAAATTGATAGGCCCCATTGCTGAGGTCTGCTCTCCATGACTTGATGGAAGCAGCTGGTCGTAGATTTGGCATTGTGCAATGCTGCCATGACCTATGGCTGCCTCAGCGCTGGTGGATTTCTGCTGGTGTAGCCGCACTTAAGTTTCATCTTGTACTCCTTGGCTGGCATTTTCTTCAGAGTGTGCCCCCAACCCTCCGGAGCTAATTTTGAGTGGGGGGGGGGGCTGCAGAGAGGGAAGTTCTGTTAGCACACATCACTTGCTGTTCTGGAATGGGGACATTGGATACCTTTGGCCACAACAGCTGCCTAGCTTATTCTTCATGCTTCAGGCATTAGGGAAGAAAGTGCCTTGAGTCTACCATGACTCTCATGGCTAAGGAGGAGCAAATCTGTCCTTTTCAGGTTTTCTTGGATTTCTCATATTTCCAATCTTAAATTCTGTTTGCCATATTTCTGTATCAATTTTCAAACTTTTCTTTAAAAAAAAATCCTCGTGAAAATAAATAAGCATTTTAGTGTGAATTTCTCCCAGTACGTGCAAATCCCGCTATCTGAACACTTGTTATCTGAAATATGAGTTATCCATTCCCAAAGAATTCTACCCAAATCTTGCTCCACAAGCAGCTGATTCAAATATCCAAACAGCTGGAATATGCCTACTTCCTTCCTTGTTTGTGTTTCGCTGGTCAGCCATTTCAGGCAGAAAACCATGGAGAGGGAGGGTGAGAGATCGGAGAAATCAGTTTTTCCTTTGTTCGTTTTTTGTTGATTGACTCTAGCAGTTTCAGGCAGAAACCATGGAGGGGAAGGAGAGACGATGGACAAATCACAGATTAGAAACATTTCTGTAGGAAATAATGGAAACAATTAATATGTTATGCAAACTTTCTCCTAATAAACTTTCCTGAATGGGAACACACTGTGTTTGGAAAGTGGGACCTTTTTGCATGTTATCTTCAATATGCATTTGTGTGTGTGCATTTTTTAACATAGTACATGGCCGGATGACCACCTTGCAAAATTTGGTGATGTGTGAATTTTGAAAGTTGGCTGTGCTTTGGCTTGCGTATACTTTCATAAAGTCCAAATTAGGAGTTTATTTGAAGACTGAATCTAATTTTTCCCCATCCCTACATATGAGTACTACAACCATGTGGCTGAAAGATTTTAGCAGTTGGTAGAGCATGATATTCTTATTCTCAAGGTCATGGGTCTGAGCCCCACATTGGGCAAAAGATTCCTCCATTGCGGGGGGCTGGACCAGATGACCGCCGTGGCCCCTCCAGCTTGACAGTTGCATGATGCTATATGCCCCTCCCTGCCACATTCATATCCTACTTACATTACAAACAGAGTCTCTTCAGTCATTCTAAACAGAGCTACCTGCTTCTTCCTTATAGTTTTGAACTGCCAGAAGGGGGATGATATGAACACAGGAGTTCCACTTGGAGCATTTGATCTGAGTCCATTGAGACCCTTTTAAGGTAAAGGTAAAGGGACCCCTGACTCTTAGGTCCAGTCTTGGCCAACTCTGGAGTTGCAGCGCTCATCTCGCTTTATTGGCCGAGGGAGCCGGCATACAGCTTCTGGGTCATGTGGCCAGCATGACTAAGCCGCTTCTAGCAAACCAGAGCAGTGCACGGAAACGCCGTTTACCTTCCCGCCGGAGCAGTACCTATTTATTTACTCGACTTTGACGCGCTTTCGAACTGCTAGGTTGGCAGGAGCAGGGACCGAGCAACGGGAGCTCACCCCGTCACGGGGATCCAAACCGCCAACCTTCTGATCGGCAAGTCCTAGGCTCTGTGGTTTAATCCACAGCGCCACCCACATCCCTGAAACCCCTTTATTGCATTGTAATTGTGGGAATGTTCAAGGAGGCAAGAGAAGGATTGTTGTTGTTTAGTCGTGTCCGACTCTTCGTGACCCCATGGACCAGAGCACGCCAGGCACTCCTGTCTTCCACTGCCTCCCGCAGTTTGGTCAAACTCATGCTGGTAGCTTGGAGAACACTGTCCAACCATCTCGTCCTCTGTCGTCCCCTTCTTGCGCCCTCCATCTTTCTCAACATCAGGGTCTTTTCCAGGGAGTCTTCTCATCAGGTGGCCAAAGTCTTGGAGCCTCAGCTTCAGGATCTGTCCTTCCAGTGAGCACTCCGGGCTGGTTTCCTTCAGAATGGATAGGTTTGATCTTCTTGCAGTCCATGGGACTCTCAAGAGTCTCCTCCAGCACCATAATTCAAAAGCATCAATTCTTCGGCGATCAGCCTTCTTTATGAAGGATATATTGTCTATTAATATAGAAAGACCTACATTGGCTCCCAGTACGTTTCCGAGCACAATTCAAAGTGTTGGTGCTGACCTTTAAAGCCCTAAACGGCCTCGGTCCAGTATACCTGAAGGAGCGTCTCCACCCCCATCATTCTGCCCGGACGCTGAGGTCCAGCGCCGAGGGCCTTCTGGTGGTTCCCTCATTGCGAGAAGCAAAGCTACAGGGAACCAGGCAGAGGGCCTTCTCGGTAGTGGCGCCTGCCCTGTGGAACGCGCTTCCAGCAGATGTCTAAGTGATAATCAACTACCTGACATTCAGAAGACATCTTAAGGCAGCCCTGTTCAGGGAAGTTTTTAATGTGTGATATTTTACTGTATTTTTTGTTTCTATGGAAGCCGCCCAGAGTGGCTGGGGAGGCCCAGCCAGATGGGCGGGGTATAAATAATAAATTATTATTATTAATAATAATAATAATAATAATAATAATATCCTTCCTAACTTGCGCTAGCACGTTTTTAGTTAGCAAAGTTTTACATTCCCCTTTTAAATGCACAGCGGATAGCTGGTTGCAGGCTTGTGTAAGCCTCTCTCTACCATACCATTCAGTATTGAATTGTATGTTCCTGGTAAGTTCCCTTATATCCCTCTTAAAAAGAATAAACATGCCACAATCTTGTTTAAAGTATATAAAAGAAGTTCACTCACATCAGTTTGCAGTTGGATCCCTGAAGTCAGACTTAGTTACAGATATATACATGTGAGTCTATCCTATATGGGAATAATCCCAGTGTCCTCTGTTGGCTGAAAGCTAACAGGGTATTTCTAGCTAAAAAGCTGCTCCAGTGATGGAGGAAGTCAAAAGGAGTGTGTGTGCTGCATTCCTTGTCCTTTTGTTACCTGCACAGGTAAGGTCATGCCCACCTATAGTCACATGCAAAGGAAGGATTTCCCAGCCAGGAGGAAACAGGAAGTTTTCGACTGGCTGGACCAAACATTCCCCTGCATGTCCACTCTAGGAAAACAAGGAATGTTGTACTTGACTGCTCCGTATCCCACAGTAATGACATACAATAAATTAACAAATTTGTCATTGGGACTTCGGTGTTGAGAGCATTTTGTAATGCTAACCTGTGGCCTACAGCCTTCACCAGATGCTGCAATATTATCTCCTGAACTCAGCACTGAGATGATGGTGCTGGGGGGGGGGTAATATCCCTCTGCCTGCTTTTGTGATATGTTTTTAATCTTCCTGTTTTAGTGCTCAGCACACAGCGCTGAGATTGGGAGATGAAGCCCCCTTCTTGCTCGTTTGAGAATACAGTGGTACCTCTGGTTGCGAACAGGATCCGTTCCGGCTTCATAGCTGAGGAAGTCTTGCAACCCCTCTGCTGCAACGCAGTAGAAGGATTGGGACCCTGCTATATTCAGTGGGGATTTGATAACTGTAACCAACAATACTTTCACAGAAGCGTAATAAAAGGATTTAAGTGCTTCACTCTTGGGAGCTGACTGCACGCACGGTTTCTATTTAAAGTTGGGAATCTGTATTTTTTAGTGGAAGGGAGCTTGTCGCTCCAAATTAGCTCTATTTTGAATGCTGAAACTGAATTACTTTTAAGACACACCTATTTCCCACTCCTTCAGCAGTAAATCTGTCGGCGTCACTGCATATGGTGTTCAATGGGTTGTGTCTGTGGTGTAGAAGAGGCGGCTTTGGACTGGAGGGAAAAGGCAGCCCCCCACAAAAAGGGGGTGGATAGGACACCTCAGGACAGTGTGGTGGGCTTCAGGAGTAAAGAGGGGATTTGTGCAAGCCATATCTGTCTTTATTTTACAGAAGCTGCCTTTGGAATGAAGATCCTTTCCTGACACAACTGGGATACCCTCCAGAGCAGGCTTCCTCAACCTCGGCTCTCCAGATGTTTTTGGCCTACAGCTCCCATGATCCCTAGCTAGCAGGACCAGTGGTCAGGGATGATGGGAATTGTAGTCTCAAAACAGCTGGAGGGCCGAGTTTGAGGAAGCCTGCTCCAGAGGGTTGTCTTTATTCAGAGCTTCTGTTTTAAATATTCGATTTTAAGGCAGCCGGGGGGAGGGGGGGTTAAAAGAACAAAATGGGTTTGTTCCCCTTTTCCCCTGCAGCAAATCCCTCATGAAACTGCCTGGGAGGGGAAATGCTGATGGCTGTCATGGCTGTCTCTCTGTCGAAAAAGAGGTATTGGAAACCACACTGAACACCTCCCTTGTTCACTTCTAATGGCAATGGCGCCCACCTGAGAGGTGCCGGAACTGAGTTCCGGCTGAAAAAAACCCTTGTACTGTATTATACTAAATTTAATTCAGAGGAATAAATGTTCCCTACCGAGGGTCTTCTCGGTGGTGGCACCCACCCTGTGGAATTCCTTCCCATCAGATGTCAAGGAAATAAACAATTACCTGACTTTTTGAAGACATCTGGAGGCAGCCCTGTTCAGGGAAGTTTTTAATGTTTGATGTTTTCTTGTGCTTTTAATATTCTGTTGGAGCCGCCCAGAGTGGCTGGGGAAACCCAGCCAGATGGGCGGGGTAGAAATAAGTTATTATTATTATTTATTAATTTCAGTAGGCCTACTCTTATTTGTGTTGTTGTTTAGTCGTTTAGTCATCTCCAACTCTTCGCGGCCCCATGGACCAGAGCACGCCAAGCACTCCTCTCTTCCACTGGTCAAACTCACCTTAGTAGCTTCGAGAACACTATCCAACCATCTCGTCCTCTGCCGTCCCCTTCTCCTTGCACCCTCCCTCTTTCCCAACATCAGGATCTTTTCCAGGGAGTCTTCTCTTCTCACGAGGTGGCCAAAGTATTGGAGCCTCAGCTTCAGGATCTGTCCTTCCAGTGAGCACTCAGGGCTGATTTCCTTCAGAATGGATCGGTTTGATCTTCTTGCAGTCCATGGGACTCTCAAGAGTCTCCTCTAGCACCATAATTCAAAAGCACTGATTCTTCGGCGATCAGCCTTCTTTATGGTCCAGCTTTCGCTTCCATAGATCACTACTGGGAAAACCATGCATTGGTACATATAGCAGCTTGGTGGGATTTTAAGCCCTCTCCCATGCACAAAGTGATTCTGATTCATATTGCTCTCTTCCCCTAAGCAGTTGCAATTTTTAAAAGTAAATAGATGGAAACTTAAGACACACACTCTTAACCTAACATGCAGCTTGGCTAGGTGACTTGTGTTGCTGTCAGTTTTGATACTGTAGTAAGGATACCAGTGGACGGCCATCAAAAATTCCACTCAGCAGGGCAGGTTTCCTGCCCTCAGTGAGTGGCCATTCTACCAATTTTGAGCTACAGGGGTGGGCAGAGAATGTATTGGCAGTTGTGGGGTCATATTTTCCCTCCCAGCTCCAAAGCCTGGAGAACTCCCCATTTCCCCGTTGACCTTTTCTGTTCTACATTATTCAAGTCAACAATGGGGAAGAATTTGAGACCACTGGCTGAAGGGCCTTGGGGTTTCTCCAGCTATCTGCAGCCAACTGGATACTCAACAACCAAGTTGCCAGAGTGTGGAGAAGAGTAGAAATTGAGAAGAAGAAATTGAGTAGAAATTGAGAAGAAAAAAATGAGTAGAAATTGAGAAGTAAAAATTGGTAATTCCAGTTATTGACGTGGCATCATATTGCCTTTGAAGGGGTCTACAGCTTTTGGATAGCATTGCTGGCAAAGTGCACCACAAGGCTTCAAGTAGGTGATGATCCTAGTGCATTTTTTTTTGGGGGGGGGACCAGTTCTGTGCACTGTGTCTCCTTTTAAAGAGTTAGACTAGCAATTCCCAGAGCTTCTACTGATGCAAATTAGGGCAACACTATTAAATTAAGACTCCTGTGGCTTGAAGTACCTATACAGAGTGGATGCAGCCTCTTTGTCTCATGCTCTGGCATTCAGCACCCCCTGCCCAAGTTTTAATCGGGGTGTCCTGAGAACAGCCAGCAGAATAACACAGTCCCTTATTAAATACACATGTAGTGGTACCTCGGTTTACGAACTTAATCCGTTTCGGAAGTCCGTTCTTAAGCTGAAACAGTTCTTAAACTGAGGCGTGATTTCCCTAATGAGGCCTCCTACTGCCGGGGCCCTTCAACTGTTTGGATTCCGTTCTTAGACCAAGGTAAAGTTTGCAAACCGGGACACTACTTCCGGTTTTGTGGAGTTTGTAAACCGAATCTGTAGTTCGTAAACAGGGCTGTTCTTAAACTGAGGTACCATTGTATATGCACCTGCGTATTTGTACATAAATACTTCATATATAAATGAAAATAAACGTATATCAGCAAACACAATAGAAGACACTGCTGGACTGTTACAGAAAAGCGATTGCAAAGCTAAACATTGAGTACGTTGCATACAGAATGGATACAGTGGTGCCCCGCAAGACGAACGCCTCACAAGACAGAAAACTCGCTAGACGAAAGGGTTTTCCGTTTTGGAGGTGCTTCGCAAAACAAATTTCCCTATGGGCTTGCTTCGCAAGACGAAAATGTCTTGCGAGTTCCTGCAGGGTTTTTTCCCTCCCCCCCCTTTTCCTAAGCCCTAAGCCGCTTATCAGCCGATCCGCTAAAAGCCGCTAAACCGCTAATAGCGCTAATCTGCTAAGCTGTCAATGGGTTTGCTTCGCAAGATGAAAAAACCGCTATACGAAGAGCCTCACGGAATGGATTAATTTCGTCTTGCGAGGCACCACTGTATCTTTATTTCAGGGTAGAGTGATAACACAGCTATGCGACTTCAGAATGCAACTTCGGAAGAATGAGATTCTCTCGGTCTGTTTCAGTCTGGCTTCAGGCCTAGCTTTGGCACTGAAATGACCTTTGATCACCCGGGTGCTCTGGAGAAAGACAAGAGGAGTGTGTCCTTGGTTGAGTCTCGTTGATTTCTCAGCGACTTTTGATACTGTTGACCATGGTATCCTCTGGGGAGAGACTTTGTGGGATGAGAATTGGAAATACAGTGACGCTACGTGTTCTGCTCCTAGCTGTAAGATTGCCCCTAAAGCGAAGCATGAGGAGACGTTTGCTTGGTCTCATGGAAATTGTGTAGTGGGGTTTCTCAGGATTCCATCCTGTGTCCCATGCGTGCGCGTGCACACGCACACGCACACACACACACACATATATATAGCTGCTGGGAGAGTTCATCAGAAGATTGAGAATGTGAGGCCATCTATATGCAGATGATACATAGAAATAAAGTTGCATGTATTGTATTGTGTATTGAGGCATAGCTACCTGTCCCCTTCACCTGCTAAAAATACCTCTCTCTGCTTTGGGCACAGTTCTGTCCTTCAGTCTCTTTTACAGATGTAAAAATTCCTGGATATTCTGAAGCCATGGAAAACTTTTTTTTTTTGCTTAACAGACATTTTGCAATAACAGACTATGCAATAGTCTTCTTGTGGTTGTTCCTAAGCATTCTTATACAGAGAAAATAACTTTGTTACTTTCAGAACACAACATGTATGTATAATTTAGTTTCCAATAAAATTACCATGTTTGATAACAGGAAAAGTACGGGTCACTCAGGCAATAATTACCAGTTGAATTTGCTTTTTACGTTTCCTGTTGCAATTGGAGGGAGGACCTTCTTTGAACTATAAGGAACCCAGCATCTCAGGAAGTAGTGGTGGGTTGGATGCGGGCCAATAAGCTGAAGCTGAACCCTGAAAAGTCAGAGGTGTTATGTGCCCCAGGGTCTCATGCCCAGTAGGGCTGGGTGATATATTGGTGCATCGTCCAAAACCGGTTTGAAGTCTGTATCGTGATACTGGTTTCAAAAATTTTGACCTGGCAATATATCGCGAATCATGATGTCTGTTGTGTGTGCTTTGCAAAAATCACAGTGTGGGAAAAACCGTGAAGCCAGCCAATGTCTCTACATAGCTCCATCCTTATTTCAGACGTTATGATATATCAGTATACCCCGATGTTCAGCTGGTGATATATTGTGATGCTGAAAACCCAGATATTTCCCAGCTCCAGTGTCCAGGAGCTGGGGGGGATTGCCTGCCCTGGATTGGTTTGCACTCATCCTGTTGGGTTCACAACTCGTTGGGGTTCTCCTGGATTCAACGCGGTCACTGGAGGCTCAGGAGGTCTTGGTTTGGACACTGAGATCTAGCACCGAGGGCCTTCTGGCGGTTCCTTCATTGCGAGAAGTGAGGTTACAGGGAACCAGACAGAGGGCCATCTGGGTAGTGGCACCCGCCCTGTGGAACGCCCTCCATCAGCTGTCAAGGAAATAAGCAGCTATCTTATTTTTAAAAGACATCCGAAGACAGCCCTGTTTAGGGAAGTTTTTAATATTTAATGCTGTATTGTTTTTAACACTCGATTGGGAGCTGCCCATTGTGGCTGGGGAAACTCAGCCAGATGGGCGGGGTATAAATAATAAATTATTATTACTATTATTATTATTATTGGTGGCTAGGAGTTTCTTTTTTTCCAACTCTAGATGGATCGCCAGGTATGACCCATTTTGGACAGAAGTGAGCTGGCCTCTGTACTCCATGCTCTGGTAACTTCCAGATTGGATTATTGCAATGCACTCTACATGGGGCTGTCCTTGAAGACGACCCAGAAACTTCAGTTAGTCCAAAATGCAGCAGCCGGTTTATTGGCTGGGGGTTCCATTCAGATAACATATAACCCCTGTCTTAAAACAGCTGCCCTGGTTGCCAGCTTGTTTCCAGGCCCAATTCAGTGTTGGTGCTTAAATGACTGAGGCCCCAAATATCTGGAAGAGCATCTCCTACGAGACTGTCTTGGGTGCTGAGATTGGGAACCCACTTGATAGTTCCTTTGTGGAAGATGCATGAAGATGTATCTGATAACTTGGAACAGTGGGGCAAAACAATGTTAAGATTTCTAAATTATTGAATATCGGTAAGGCCTTGATCAGGTATTTTTGATAAACATGTATACACAAAATTAAGATACTTATATGTCTGTTCTGACATCCCTTGTGACTTGGGAGTAGACATAGACTAGTGGTAAAATATTTGGTCAGTAGACCAGTCAAATATAAGTCAGTTACTCCTAAAGCAGTAATATTATCCTTTTTTGTTCAACAAGTTTGATACTTTTATGAGGATTACAAAACAAGCATATCAAATGTTGCTGTGAAACAATGGAACAAACAGTTAAAACATCTAGCGAATTGCAACAAAATTCTGTATTTAGAAATGGGAGAACTGAGAAAATACTTGGTTAAAATCAATAGAATGTTGTCATTATATACCTGCTGCACTATGTTTAATTGTAAGTCAAGCCTATTGAACTCAATGGGACTTCCTTTTCAGTAAAAATGCATAGGGACAGACTTCAGATGTTAAGGTAAACATAGACAACTTAGCTAAACTGAATCCTTATTTACTTGATGCATATCCCATTGCATCTTAAAATACTAACATAACTCACCTTTAATGACGTAGAACTGGTGGAGCCCCTTTTATGACGCCAAGCCATAGTTTGGCGTTGCGTTTATGAATCCTGAAGGTCTTTATGCCTTGTTGTGGTGATTCATGACTCCTGATCCTCATTTACTACAACAAACCAAGGTTTGATTCTTGGTCCAAATGATCATATTGTGACTTGGGTCTGTCTGCACTCCATAGGTTTATCCTATCAAACATGTGTGCATCTTTCTGAACGATGCAAACCTTTTGATTCTAAAACTTCCATGTTCACAGAAACTTTACAATGTGGAAAATGGCATGATTCGAAAAAAGCATCTCTACTTCACATGCTAATTTGTCGATAGATTGTGTGGGTTACCAGACTTTTTATTAGATTCTTTACAGTTGTTGAAAATCTGAGGCAGGTGAGAAAGCTCAGCAGAATGTAAAATTCAAGTTAAAGAAAATTTTATTCTAGCAGTCACTAGCAGCATATTATGATCAGCAGATATCAAGGGGCTGAAACATACTACATAGAATTAGAACATATAATTAGTTGTGTCCTTTTATTTGAAATGCAGAAATTGTACTTGACACTATAATTTGTTGGGAGATGAGAAAGCCCTAGAATGCACACAGAAAAAGTCCCGTGCACATAAGAATCTTTTCTTCTTGCCAGATATCTTCTCAGTTCTTCCCACCATAAAAACTAACATTCTTCTATAAGGTGTAATTTCAGAATGAGTGAGTGTTTTAAAAATGCTAAAACGCCTTAAAGAGCAAACACACACCTGCCTCTATTCTTAGATTCAAGATTCAAAAGGTATGTGTTTTCCCCATCGTAAAAAACAAACAAAACACCCATTAGCTTTCTTCCATGTTTTTAGTACTAAGGCTTGTATGGTAGCTCTAAGCTCAAATCTAACATCTTTGTTATCGTGTTATCAGTGTTGTCTTGTTTCTGTGCTCCTTGCTTGTTTGGCAAAGACATGTACAGTTGCAGAAGCTTGCACAATGCGTGTATTTATTATTTTGGGGGAAAACAATTTTTATTCACAAACGTACCACGAAGTCGTGTGCACTGTTAAGGTATTCATAATGGATCTGGAGTTCCTTGAAGTGTTAGGCAGTTTAAATTTGATAAATATTACAGCATCTTCAGTTTCCCTCCAAACTCTTTTCAGTTTGGTAACTTTGGGAGCTTGCGCTGAGCAGAACCGAGAGATGGGCTCTTGAGAATTGTGGCAGTGATGTAAACGTTCTGTTCTCTGAAGGTAATGGATGACAAACAAAATGGAGTATGAATGCAAGCTTAAGTATACGGGGCACATTTAGTTAAATGCTTTTATAGGTGTTTCGGGAAGGGATGCTTTCAGAATCCTAGAATAGCAAGTTTTTTGATTGCGTTGTCAAATGGCTTTGGGGAAAGTGCAGCCGTTTTGTTACGTTTGTTGGGTACTTACCTTGTGAATGTAGGGACACGGGTGGCACTGTGGTCTAAACCACTGAGCCACTTGGGCTTGCCAGTCAGAAGGTCGGCAGTTCAAATCCCCGCAACGGGGTGAGCTCCTATTGCTCTGTCCCAGCTCCTGCCAACCTAGCAGTTTGAAAGCACGCCAGTGCAAGTAGATAAATAGGTACCACTGCGGTGCTCTGGTTTCTGTCATGGTGTCCCATTGAGCCAGAAACTGTTTAGTCCTGCTGGCCACATCGCCCAGAAAGTTGTCTGTGGACAAATGCTGGCTCCCTTGGCCTGAAAGCGAGATGAGCACCGCAACCCCATAGTCACCTTCGACTGGACTTAACTATCCAGGGGTCCTTTACCTTTACCTTTTTACCTTGTGAATGTATGGCTGTAACGAAAGAGAATCCTTGTAGCTGAAGGGTAAAGGCACAAGTGCCTAGTATTTATGAAAACTGGAGAAAGGTCGCACGAAGGAATTAAGTGTGACTCTTGCCCATACTGCCTAGTCAGTGTTAGCTAGGATAGAGTGAGAGTATCTTGGTCTGTTTCTGAGCAAATTTTCGGTTCCTTCAGTCCGATTTTTTGGCACAACAACCTGCTCAGACTAATAATAATAATAATAATAAATAACAACACCCTACCCATCTGGCTAACAACACCCTCTCCCTTCTGGGAGGCTTCCAGCAAAATATAAAAACGTAATAAAACATCAAACATATATAAACTTCCTGATACAGGGCTGCGTTACAGGGACTGATGCCTGAGCATGTGACGGAACAGTGCAAGGCATTAACACATGAGACAACTTCCATTGACCTGTTTCTAACCTGATTATTGGAGTGTCATGGACCGGCTGGATGTTGGGGGGGGGGGGAGGCATCAGCTGGGGAACCCCCAAGGGAAGAAGGCTCAGAGGCAAGGGTTTGGTGGTGGGACGATGATGAGGGAGAAGAGGGAGCAGACTGGAAGGAGGAGGTGTTGGAAGCTGAAAAGGGAACAGGGTTTAGTGAGCAAGAAGAGGCTGGGGCAGAGAGCAGTCCAGAATAGAGGAGAGGAGGAGGAGGGGTCAAGAGGCAGAGATGAGCCAGGATGCAGAAGAAGCTGGGAGGTCTCCCCCTCCTACTGCAACCAGCTCCCCTCCTCTCTGGTCTCCCAGAACAAGACGAGGTATGAAGAGGGTAGAGCAAAGGAAGGCAAGAGAAGGCACCTCAAGGTGCTGGGAAAGTACCCTGGGGGAAGACTCAGAGTGGTGGGAAGGTGGGGACCATCATTCCTCGTAACTGCCTCACTGGGGCAAAATTCACTGGGAAGATTTCCGTGAGCACTAGGTCTGAGCTATCTTGGTTTCCTGGAATAAAGAGTTCACTTCACTGATGTTGGGTGTTATATTGCTGACCTGATCCCGACTCTAGCGCCTGATATTAAGGTGGCTGCAGCATGCCATTTTTTACATAGAAAAAGCAGTTTTCATGACTGAGCACATATAGAGATGTGAGGGCCTGGGCAGCGGCAGGGACAGGTTGTAGAAGGAAAACACCCCTTTGGGTGGAACGTCGGACTATGGCGTGTGAAAGTGTTGAGAAGCGTGCTTCAAGAAGTCTATAACTATGACGACAAGTACAAAAGGAGAAACCGATAGTGATTGTTCAGAAAACAAAACACCTTAAATTTCATGTAGTATTCATTGAGCCTTGACTCTCCCTTCTTCTTTTTTTGCACTTCTTTCTATGGAAATAAGTGTAGAAGGAGAACACAGGGTGGCATTCAATGCTAGCACTACTCAAGAGTTGAACCCACTGGCTAACATGGGTTTGTGAGTTTCAGTGGGAAGGAAGGGGAAGTTTGTTGTTTGTGTGGAAACGCAAGTGTTGGATACAGCTCAGTTGTAGCTGTGACTAGGAAGTGTCTTAGCGTTTAATACTTGCTTTGCCAGATAAGCCCTAGTGTAAAGCAGATACCTTTATATGGCTTTCCATGCACTTATAGCAGTTGTTGTACATTAGCCATCAGATTTCTTCTTCGTCTTCTTCTTCGTCTTCGTCTTCTTCTTCTTCTTCGGAGATCACTCGTAGGCGAGTAAGATTGTCTTGCATAAACAAGTTTTTAATATTGAGTCTGTAAGTGACTGTGGAAGCCAATTCTGGACCCCCATGTCCTTCCACAGTGTGCACATTAATTTCTGGGTGTGAGTTGATCACAGTGTGGATTTGCCAAGCATGCCTTCCTCTTAGCACATCTCTCTCTTGCGTCCTGAGTGTGAGTGTCTTCAAACCCCATGACACCTTTGGTAAAGGCTGTTCTCCAATTGGAGCTCTCACAGGCCAATGTTTCCTAATTGTTGGTGTTTATACTACATTTTTTAGATTTGCCTTGAGACAGTCTTTAAAGCTCTTTTGTTGACCACCAGCATTACGCTTTCCATTTTTAAGTTCGGAATAGAATAGTTGCTTTGGAAGACAATCATCAGGCATCCGCACAACATGACCAGTCCAATGAAGTTGATGTTGAAGAATCATTGCTTCAACGCTGGTGATCTTTGCTTCTTCCAGTACAGTGTTGTACATTGACCATCAGTGCTTCATTTGAAACTGATGGATGCAGAATGCAGCAGCAGTAACCTATTCCACCTGTAACGTGGCCGTTGTACTAGACCCCCTATTACTTTCCAGGCTGACTCAGTGTGGGGGAATCTAAATCTTAACAAGACATTCACAGCTGGGTGCCTGTACAGGGTCAAGCAGCATCTGTTTGAAGTGGAGGGAGAAGAGGAATAGAATCATAGTATTAAAGGGTAAAGGGATGGTTAAGTCCAATCAAAGACGACTATGGGGTTGTGGTCTCATCTCGCTTTCAGGCCGAGGGAACTGGCGTTTGTCCACAGACAAGTTTTTCGGGTGATGGGGCCAGCAGGACTAAACCGCTTCTGGCGCAACGGGACACCGGGACGGAAACCAGAGCGCATGGACATGCCGTTTACCTTCCCTCTGCTGTGGTCCGTATTTATCTACTTGCACTGGTATGCTTTTGAGCTGCTAGGTTGGCAGGAGCTGGGACAGAGCAATGGGAGCTCACCCCGTCGCGGGGATTCGAACCGTCGACCTTCCGATCAGCAAGCCCAAGAGGCTCAGTGGTTTAGACCACAGGGACCACAAGACATTTGTAGTCCAGCCTTCTGCAATGCAGGAATTTCCATTAAAGCATCCATAGTGGACAGCCATCCAACCTCTGCTTAGAAACCTCCAAGAATCTGTTCCACCGGCAAACAGCTCTTAACTGTTGGAAAGTTCTTCCGCACGTTTAGTCGGGATCTCCTTTCTCGGTGACTTGAATCCACTGGTGGTTCATGTCCTAACCTCCAGAGCAGGAGAAAACAGGCTTTGTGCCATCCTCCATGTGACAGCCCTTCAGATATTTGAGGATGGCTGCTGATGTTGCAGTTACAACCATTCGTTGGGATTTGTGTGTGTTTTGAATGTATTATATGCTGCTTAGGGACGCGGGTAGCGCTGTGGGTAAAACCACAGCGCCTAGGACTTGCCGATCTCATGGTCGGCGGTCGTTCGGTCCCAGCGCCTGCCAACCTAGCAGTTCGAAAGCACCCCCGGGTGCAAGTAGATAAATAGGGACCGCTTACCAGCGGGAAGGCAAACGACGTTCCGTGTGCTGCGCTGGCTCGCCAGATGCAGCTTGTCACGCTGGCCATGTGACCCGGAAGTGTCTGTGGACAGCGCTGGCTCCCGGCCTCTAGAGTGAGATGAGCGCACAACCCTAGAGTCTGGCAAGACTGGCCCGTACGGGCAGGGGTACCTTTACCTTTACCTATATGCTGCTTAAACTAAGCGGGATGCAAAACAAGATAGGTTTGTTATTTAAATAGATAAGCAATCAGTGGCAAGTCCGACAGGAAGAACAGACTTGATATCTGCCTTCTCCCCCCAAAAAAATAATAAGGTGGCTGACTTGCTCAATTGCTCTTTTTACAATTTGCCTTAACTTACCTGGGTTTGGTGTTTTTTTTTTTAATTGGAGCTGAAGAAAACCTTTCCGTCCCCCTTGTGGAGGGTTGTGTAAAATTTAAAAGCTCTCCATGTGCTGCTGCTGCTCAGTTCAGTGCACCACCTGAAATCTTCAAAAATAAACCATTTCCAGTTTCTCTTTACTCTCTTTCTCTCTTCCTAATATCCACATATCTGTTTACTGGAGTTATTCCACTGACACCAGTCATGTTGGCTTTGACCAATTTTTTTCAGAGAAAAATCCAATGGGCTCACCCCCCCCCCGGTTAGTTGGTTAGTTTTAGACTTTTATTCTTCCTTCCTTTCTGGAATTTTTGGTTAACATTTTAATCTTGTTTTTAAGTTGTATTCATTCAACTTATTTTTATTATTGCTTGTTAGCCGCCCTGAGCCCGGCCTTGGCTGGGGAGGGCGGGGTATAAATAAAAATTAAATAAAAATGTTGCCATTTATGATTGACAGCCGAGGGGCTATTTATTTCCTGTGTGCAGCGTTGAGCTGCCTCTTTTTGCTGCGCGCATTGGATCACCCACCCACCCTCCCTATATTTAGGATTGTTTGCTTTGACCTTGCTATGCCTGTCATGGGCTCGTCTGCTTTTGGGGCCTGGTAGGAATTTTGCCATTTGGCTGATTGGCCGGTGCCGTTTGGTTTTTGCCTACTGCGTAGCAAATCGTCACAACTTGTAAGGTTGCGGTTAGGCATTGGTTAAATTTGGTTGGTGGAGGGGGCATGGTTGGCTGTGCCTGCCCCTACAATGCTGCTGCTGCAAGGGAATTCCATTAAAGGAATCCAGGGGATCGCCATGCTCTTGTCCGAACCCCTGTCAAGGGGCTAGGGCCATGCAAGAGCCCCTGGGAGCATTTGGGGAGAGGGGAGGGCCTGGCGCCCAGCTCTACGATCTCCCCCAAAATGTTCTCCCTTACTGACTTTCGCAGGTTTGCGGATTTCAGTTCTGTTCCTGCCTCTAGACAGGAACAGGTAGTCGTGAACCAATGCCTAAGCAACCACTCACATGCTGTGATCAATAAAGTTGTGGCCAAAAATTATGCCAAAACCTTAAACAAAAATTCTGTGTGAATTCTGTCTTTATTTGAGGGTGGCTATGGGGTCCTCGACATGCAAAAATCCCAAAACAGGACGTGTGTTCTTCTGGCATCTTTCTGTGGGTTCTAGCCAGGGTGTATTTCATTTAAATCAAATCAATTTATTTTATTTTTTGCAGAAAGTCTCATTCTTGCTGGTGTAATCTTAATATTTGCAACCAGATGAAGATTTCATTTTTGGAATAATAAATGTTTAGAATAGTTTTTACAGTTACATCAAAAATTATATTTGGTTTGGTTATACTGTTAGAAATACATTCACAGATAATTATGACATGATTGTGAGGTTCAATAAGTTAACTCTTTATATTTGGACAACTTTTCTGCTATACTTTATTGGAAGGAGTAAAATCATCATTGCCTTAATAACAATTTAAACCATTTATTTAACTGAAACAATAACATTATAACATATGTATCCATGTTCATTAACTGATGTGGTTAAATGATTTTTTTTTTTTAAAAAACAACAACCTTAGACTGAGTTTTAGCAGACATGAAAAACTTAAAGCAAATCCTTATTTCCTGATGAAAAGCCTTTGGACTATAATGTAATTTAAATAGAAAACTATCTTTAGAAAGATTTTTCCTTCAGAAGCATTTTATTTTCAAAATCTGATTTAAATAAACGCTGGCTCCCTCGGCCTGAAAGCGAGATGAGCGCCACAATCTCATAGTCGCCATTGACTGGACTTAACCGTCCAGGGGTCCTTAAGCAGGTCTTCCAGGACTTTGAGCCAAGATGGAACAATCTATCCCCTCCCCCAAATTTTCAAATTAATTTTCCAAGTTTTTAACAAATACAACATAACACAAAAAACCAAAACATATAAAAAACAAACATAGAAAATTTCTTCCAATCAAAATCCAAGCTAATCTCCATTGTTAAGTGACTTCCTCAAATCCTTCCTGATTTTCATTAGGTCTCATTTTAGCAATTTTCCAATATTCATTTTCTAATACAATTAACTAGTTCGAATTACTAACTTCCTTTCTTTTTATCATGGTCTCAATCCTTAATATTATACAATTCAACATATTTTAATCCTAATCCAATTTAATACTTGCAAGTATTTCCACTTATATAATGTTATAATATTTAGCTAGATATTCCTTAAATTTCTTCCAAGCTTCTTGATATTTCTTCTCTTTCTGATCGCGGATTCTTCCAGTAAGGTCGGCCAGCTCCAAAAAGTCTAACATCTTCATCTGCCAATCTTCCACTGTTGGTATTTCTTGGGATTTCCAATTTTCAAGATGGAACAATCTAGTGGACTTCTACCATTTCAGTTAATCGTGAAGCGAAGATTCAGGAGACATGCCTTGAACAAAGTACAGTGGTGCCCCGCAAGACGAATGCCTCGCAAGATGAAAAACCCGCTAGACGAAAGGGTTTTCCGTTTTGGAGGCGCTTCGCAAAACGAATTTCCCTATGGGCTTGCTTCGCAAGATGAAATGTCTTGCGAGTTTTTCCAACTTTTTTCCCCTCCCCCCTTTTTCTAAGCCGCTTATCTGCTTATCCGTTAAGCTGATAAGCCGCTAATAGCGCTAATCCGCTAAGCCGTCAATGGGCTTGCTTCGCAAGACGAAAAACCGCTAGACGAAGAGAATCGCGGAACGGATTCTTTTCGTCTTGCGAGGCACCACTGTAGTAAGAGGCTGTAATTAGACGTGGTGCCTCTTATGATCCATGCACAAGCAATTAAAGCTGACTCATTTAAATGCTGGTCTTTAGAAGAGGTGGGTTTGCACTGGAAACCTGTAACATGGGGAGGTTGGTGGGTCAATACCTGCTTGTTTGAGACCCCTTTGCCCTAGCCTCAGGTGAGCAGATAAGTGGCTGTTACAAACCCAATAGGCTCTTTGTGTAGTCAACTTTCTGCTGTCTGCTTGATGGTTTTTCATCCTTGTGCAAAAAAAGCTCAAATAAATCTGTTGTGGAATTATATAGGGCATGTACATTATGTTTATTCAGTTCCTTCTACTTTTCGATAGCAAACCTTTTGATCTGGGGTTAAGCCGCTTCTTTGTGGCCCTCAAGCAACTTAAGTCACTAAGCTCTCTTAAATTTACAGCACTTGGAGAATTAGCTTATGATTTCTCTTACCATAAAGTTCATTTGGAAACGTGTTCCCCTGAAATCGGCAGAATTTATATTTTGGAAGATGAAAGGGTCTGTAATACTGGTGCAAGCTCTCTTTCAGTGCTTTTCATGGTCTCTGCGTTTTTCAGGGTCCAGAGAATTTAGACATGACTTGGCACACCCCTTTTCTTGTTTGCATATTTAAGTCAACACGGAATTGAAGTAGTTGTACTGTTTCGGCCTTTGGGTCGGAATGGATCCACAACACTGGAGATTAACTACTCAGTCTTGCCTATCTCTGGTGGGCCATGTTCTGTATTTAGCAGGTGTTTCCTTGAGATTTGTGATGCTGGGGGTGGGCAGGGTATTCAAGAAAGCAGCCCTGTATGGGGCTTACAGTGCATGAATCATTTAGCTCATTATTTTCATTGCTGACATGTTTTATAGTGCATCATCCCCTAAATCAAAGGCAACTTAATTGGTGGCCCCTGGATCCTGTTAGATTACCATTCCCATCATTATCATCCAGAATGGCCAATGTACATGGATGTTGGGTGAGTTCAGAAACATCAAGTTAGCCGCCCATGCCTTACCTTACTTGCAGAAAGTAAAATTAGAGCTTTTAAGATTATTTTAAAAGGTTAAACCATCAGGTACCCAGGTTTGCTTGCTTTACTGTGTTTCTACAACCCAAAATGCAAGGCATTCTAAGTAGCTTCTGTTTCCTGCAGTGAGAATTCTCTTGCTCTTCTGTATGTTGCACAATGGGTAAACCTGGGTGTTTTATCACTCAGTGCACACCTGGCAAGGGTCAGCTGCCAATCCAGGTGTCTTTTGCATAATTTCAGGTGGACTTTTAAGTCCAGCTTTGGTACCAAAATAGCCCTGGTTGTTCTGATGAATGGCCTTTGCTAAGAAAAGGACAGGGCAGTGAGATCCCTGCTTATCTTTTTGTGGATACAGTGGGACCTTGGTTCTCAAACTTAATCCGTTCTGGAAGTTTATTCCAAAACCAAAGCGTTCCAAAACCAAGGCGTGCTTTCCCATAGAAAGGAATGCAAAATGGATTAATCCTTTCCAGACTTTTAAAAACAACCCTTCAAACAGCAATTTAACAATTTTACTATCTTAACGAGATCATTGATCCAAATAAGGAAAGGAATAAACAATGTACTGCAGCCACACAGTCATTCCATCAGTAGCTGAACTGGGTTCTACACAGTCACCAAGACAAAACAAAAAAAGCCACAAAAATGCAAAATAAATAGCAAAAGCAGACAGACCTCAGCGTAACACTCAAAACGGAAGTGTGGCACTCAAAAAGGAGCACGTTTGGCTTCCGAAAAAAGTTTGCAAACCAGAACACTTACTCCCGGGTTTGCATTGTTGGGTTCCAAGTTGTTTGAGTACCCAAGGGTATTTGAGAAAAAAGGGACCGCTGTATTTTAGATGCTATCAGCCACAGTCCTCTTCCGGACAGCCTCTCTGGGTTGGAAATTGGGGACATGTTTCACAGTGGTTTCTTTACTACATCTGATTCCAGAAGGTGGCACTAGACAGCTGCTCCCTGGTATTTATGCTATGAAGTTCTAAGTGAGCTCATCTGGATATTTGGAATAAATTCGAACCTCAGCCTGTGCAGAAATGGCGAAACTGACTGCTTAAAACCAAGAGGACAACATGATGATATTTTCATAGAAAGATGGAGGCCCATTGGTGGGCAACCTATCAAATTATCACTCATATGAAATCACGTGCAGGATTTGAGAATGGAGGAACAGAAAATGTAGAGAATGGATTTTGGGGGCTTAGAAAATAAATGTAGATGTGTTTTAATGCAGCTATTGAGGGGGATTTTTTGGGGGGGAAGGAAGTCAAGAAGAAAAGGTATAACAAAAAAATCCACATACAGATATATATATATATGATTGGATTTATGTAATAATTTGGAAGGTTTAATAAAATCCATTACACAAAAGAAAGAAAATTGAGCCTCAGCTGTCAGTCACATATTGTAGGATCATCTTCTTGTTTTGTAAGGCCATTGTTGGAGGTGGTTCTTCAGGTGCCAGTACCAACTGAGGTAGAGTGAGAGGAGCCTTCCTTGTGGTAGAGTGCTGCCTACGAAATGCTTTCAAAGAGGGTCACCTGTATTATCATTTTGGAACAAGGTGAAGGCATTTTGTTTTAAATTTTAGTTGTTTTTAAGAAGGGTAAGCCCATCCCCTTAGCAAAGTTCTCGGGGTAGCATTACAAACAAAAACTGAGACCACAACAGTAGCTGAAATACATATTGTTAGCTAAACTTTTCAGCGGAGATAAGTGTGAACCTTCTGTTTTTATTTAAAAAAAAATCTAAATTGGAAATGGATCTGGTTTTCAGCAGCTTTAGATTTCTTACTGAAAATTCATATTCTGTAATGTGTTATTCTGGTGTTTTGAAAGGCACACTGATTTTTTATTGGAAGGTTGGGATATATACCAGTATGGTGTAGGACTGGGAGATATCTGGTTTTCTACGTTGTGATATGCCACCAACTAAACATCGCAGTACATGGATAAATCACAATGTCTGAAATAAGGGTGGCGCTATCTATATAGAGGCATTGGCTAGCTTCACGTCCCACTCTCCAACATCTTGACTTTTGCATAACACATACATACACACATATACATGATTTGCGATATATTGGCAGGTCAACAATCATGAAACCAATATCACAATATGGACTTCAGACAGGTTTTGGATGATATATCGATACGGTAGAACCTCGTGTTACGTACCATCCTCCTTGCGAACGCTGCGGGTTACGAGACCCGCCAACCCAGAAGTAGATGCCCCTTGTTGCGAACTTTGCCTCAGGATGCGAGCGCAAGTTGCGCACTGGAAAGTGCCATTAGCGAAAGCACACCTCATGTTAAGAACGGTTTCAGCTTAAGTTCGTAACTGGAGGTACCACTGTATATCGCCCAGCCCTAGTGTGGCATAGTGGTTAGCATTGAATTAAGGACCTAGGAGATCAGAGTTCATTTCCACACTCTGCCATGAAGCTCATTGTGTAACCTTGGGCCAGTCACCATCTCACAGACTAACCACAACCTCACAGGGTTGGTTTGAGGATAAAATCGAAAGGGAGCAAACCACGCATGCCACCTTAGGCTGCTTGGAGGAAAGACGGGATGTAAATGGAAAGAATATAAGCCTATGATATTAATAAAATCTGTATTGCAAGTGTTTGCAAACAGCAGCTGTTTGCATCCACGCTTCACATTTTTAGGTGTAAATGAAACACCTTTGGTGAAAAAGTGTGTTGCATGAGACAACACACTTCTCGGTTGTGTGCCCCTTAACAAGCAAACCTTGATCTTCTGCTTTTCCTTTCCTCTTGGTCTTGAGGCATCATTTCCTGAGGTTATGATCACATGTGTTTGACTACTTATATAAATACTTTACCTTCCGGAATAGTGAGATGCTAGAGGGGAAGGAATTTGAGAGCTGGTGCACGATGTATTGCCATCTCAAATGGTCTGAAACTGGTATCGCGATCTGGAAGCCATACCTGTTTCAGACAATTAAGCAATATTATCGCCCAGCTCTACTGTTTATTTTTATATTCATTTTTCTTTATCTTTTTCCTTTCCCTTTTCTTCTTTCTCTCTTTTTGCCTCTGGATTCAACTTTTAGTTTGGACAAAGAAAGAAGAAGATATTAGACAATAATCTTTGTATTTTTCTTCATGAACCCTAATAAAAAATAATTAAAAAGAAAAGAAAATTAAGACATTTCCCCCCCATTTCAGCCATACAAAAGGACCTCTTGTTTAAACAATTGTAAGAACCCTACATGGGCTATTTACGAAATATAGCCGGGCTTTGTAGAAATGCAGATAAAAGTATTCCCATGGAGCAGCCAAATGTTTTAATGCAAAATTTTCAGGCACAGAACTTTATGCAGTGGTCTGAAGGCATTCTGAAAGTCTCACTGAGGATGCGTTATTGTTAATGTGGCTCCTTGTAAGTACTTTTTTTATTTTTTTAAAAAGGTTGCACACTGTAGTTTGTACCGAGAACATATAACACCGGTCCTGAAAGACCTCCATTGGTTCCCAGTACGTGTCTGAGCACAATTCAAAGTGTTGGTGCTGACCTTTAAAGCCCTAAATGGCCTTGGTCCAGTATATCTGAAGGAGCATCTCCACCCCCATCGTTCTGCCTGGACACTGAGGTCCAGCTCCAAGGGCATTCTGGTGGTTCCCTCACTGTGAGAAGCCAAGTTACAAGGAACCAGGCAGAGGGCCTTCTTGGTAGCAGTGCCTGCCCTGTGGAACACCCTCCCATCAGATGTCAAGGAAATAAACAACTATCTGACTTTTAGAAGACATTTGAAGGCAGCCCTGTTTAGGGAAGTTTTTAATGTTTGCTCTTTTATCATGTTTTTAATGTTCTGTTGGGAGCCACCCAGAGTGACTGGGGAAACCCACCCAGATAGGTGGGGTATAAATGAATTATTATTACTATTACTATTACTATTACTATTACTATATTATTGACAGACTCCAGTCTGAAGAGTTAAGATTGATGGACAAGACTTTTCATAACTAAAATCTGCAGAAGCAAGTAAACGAGAACCTATAATGCATGAAGCTTCATTGAGCTGTATAAATTGCTGGTGGTTCTTAGGCTGAGAAGATGTGCATCAAAGAATGTCCCTGCTGCAGCATTGGACTAAGAAAGCCTGCAGCTCAGGATTCATTTATGAATGCCTTGCTGTCTGATCCCTTTAACAATACCTTTTTAAGTCTCCTTCTATCAAAAATAGGGCCTGAGACTTAAAAGCTCACAGTGGTAACATGTTCTTTGCAGAGCAGGATGTGGCTTGTGGATGTTGTTGTCTGCATTAGAATGGTAGGCACAAAATACTGTATGTGTCAATGTGCTCTTCATTGCCAATTTTTAGAAGAAGTATTTTGCGTATCTGTCTTGTTTCTGAAGGATTCTTCCCACTCTTTATTCTGCATCCTTTGGTACGCTTTTAAGTTAGCCTGTGTGTGTGTGTGTGTGTGTGTGTGTGTGTGTGAAGGATTATTTGTGGACCACGTTTATTAGTTTTCCCCTCTACTTTGTGTTCCTTTGAAGTTGTCTGATATTCCTCAGGTAACTTATTTAAAACATGTTGCAAATATTTGACACAAATCCTATCCTCCTTTGTGCCAATATACTTTTATAGCAATAGTAAAGTAACTATATGTGTTGGGGTATATTGGTGTAAACTGTGTGAATGAACATGTTAAATAGGTGGTGTAATTTTGTGACTCACCTAGGACCTACTCATTAGCACCAACGTGTGCTGTCATTTTTTACTTAACCTCTGTCTTCTTCAGAGGAGGAAAGACAGTAGGCTAGTTCAATAAAGCAGTGTTCGAAATTAGCCAGGCGCCAGGCGTATTTTTCAACCACTTTCAACCAAGGGAAGATGCCTGAGGTCCAGGATGGCGCCTGACCTCTCCACTATCTGGGGATCGTTGGATCTGGACTAGTCACATGCACACACCACAGCCTGTGAAATCCTATCAGTTACATTTTATATGCACGATCGGAATGAATTTCTGGAGCCAAATTGCTTTTTCTGTGCAGCTGGAGCAGGAGCAGTCACCATTAAGAAAAAGAGGTCGAAAGAGGCTAAGATATACATGGCCTGTCCCTGGATCAAGTGCCTTTTCTTCTTTAAGTTCTCAGAGCTCTTAACCTAGCTCAGGGTTGTCATCTGAATTAGCCAGATGTTCAACTGAGAATCAGTCGCAGTCAATATGCCATTTGAAATATGAGACATTGGAGCCCTCTTGCCCCCAAAATGGAAACTAGGCTTTCCATTTTGGCGAATGTAACTGAAATATACTCGGAGTTGCGTAGTGATTTCATGCTTTTTATTGCAGCTCGTAGGGACGCGGGTGGTGCTGTGGTCTAAACCACTGAGCCTAGGGCTTGCTGGTCAAAAGGTTAGCGGTTCGAATCCCCGTGACGGGGTGAGCTCCCATTGCTCAATGCCAGCTCCTGCCAACCTAGCAGTTCGAAAGAACGTCAAAATGCAAGTTGCAAAATGCAAAATGTTTTTATTGAGCGCATGCACTTGTTTTTATATTGAGCGCATTGTACATTTGAATATCTACTTGCCATTATTCTGACTATGTTTCTGCTTTCAGAGCTAGTTATTACTTACATTATTACAAAAAACAGTAATAATTGAATGCAGTGACAATAATTTGTGATAATAAAGAGTGGACACATAGTCCTACAGATACAACCGGCCCTTTGAGGGTGACCAAACTGCTGATGCGGCCCCCAATGAATTTGAGTTTGACACCCCTGATCTACGGGATATCTAACAATCTGGGATAGCAGCGGGAAACAGTGCTGGAATAAGGGAATTTCCCGCAAAAAAAGGGAAGGTTGACAGCTATGTGTGGACCTCACCTCTGTCCACCATCCCCAGCAACAAGAGCCCACATGTCTTCCTAGCCCTTAGGACATGGGTAGGCAAACTAAGGCCTGGGGGCCGGATCCAGCCCAATCGCCTTCTAAATATGGCCCGCGGATGGTCTGGGAATCAGCGTGTTTTTACACAAGTAGAATGTGTGCTTTTATTTAAAATGCATCTCTGGGTTATTTGTGGGGCATAGGAATTTGTTCATTTCTCCCCCCTTCAAAATAAAGTCGGGCCCCCCACAAGGTCTGAGGGGAAGTTGACCGGCCCCCTGCTGAAAACGTTTGCTGACCCCTGCCTTAGGGGAATTCCCTGCCTGGTAGAATCAAGGAAGAGGGGATTTCCCCACCAAAATGCTGGCATCAAAAGGGCCAATAATCACACACACACACACACACACACACACACACTGGATGGGCAGTGTTTTGCTGGCTGGCTGGGCATTGGCTGTGGGCCATGTTAAACTTGGTGCCATCCTTTTGAGTTGCAAGTAAAAAGTGAAATAGCCTGGATAGCTCAGCTGGTTTGGGCGTGGTCCTGATAGTGCCAATGTTGCAAGTTCGATCCCCGTATAGGACAACTCATGATTCTATGATACTACAAAGCTTTGTGTTTGATGAAACAGCAGACTAGAATAAAATAAAATAATTAGCTTATACTCTTAGCTTGAATTTACATTATTGTTCCGTTTCTGCCCATGGATATGCAGGTACATAAAATGGGGGCGTGGGGGTGTTAAAAGGTATGCTAGATGCAAGCAATCTAAAAATAGGCTGACTGTCCTTGTGAGAACTTTTATTTTGACTTTCGTTTTTATGTTGGGGTTGCGTGCAGCTGATACTTAAAATTTTGTGTGGAGGTAGCTAAAGTCTAAGGATAATTGGGCATGTTGAATTGGTGCAGACAATCTCCATTACCTGCGTAAAAACGAAACAAAACTGAAATTTCATTATGCACCATACTAGTCACGGGCCTGGGATGCGGGTGGCGCTGTGGGTTAAACCACAGAGCCTAGGACTTGCCGATCAGAAGGTTGGCGGTTCGAATCCCCGCGACGGGGTGAGCTCCCATTGCTTGGTCCCTGCTCGTGCCAACCTAGCAGTTCAAAAGCACGTCAAAAGTGCAAGTAGATAAACAGGTACCGCTCCGGCGGGAAAGTAAATGGCGTTTCCGTGCGCTGCTCTGGTTTGCCAGAAGCGGCTTAGTCATGCTGGCCACATGACCCGGAAGCTGTACGCCGGCTCCCTCGGCCAATAAAGCGAGATGAGCGCTGCAACCCCAGAGTCGGTCACGACTGGACCTAATGGTCAGGGGTCCCTTTACCTTTACCTTTACTAGTCACGGGCCTATCAAAATGTTTTCTTCCCCTCTGCCTGTAATGAGTCCATGCTTATCCCTATTTACCCAGTGCCCCTTCATGGGCTTCCACTGGCAGAAATAGGGATAAACATAGGCTCATTCCTTGGCTTAAATAATACTGAAAGAATGTGGGATTTGCCAGTCCTCTTGTGAGTGTTGTGTATTTCTACCGTGGGCCTAATGTTGCATTTATTGTCGCTTGCCATAACCTGCCGATTTCATATCGCTAAAAGGCGATTCACTTTGTTTTTTAAATGTCAAAGTAGGACATTTTTCTGTGTGTAAACAATGGTGGTGCTGATTCAAGAACACACCATTACTTGTTCCTAGGGTTGGAACACATCCTAAAAGTTTCCAATGTTCTTGTTAAATCGATTTATTTCGGTTGCTGACCAGAGTGGTGCTTAGAATGTCTGCTGTCCTCCTGCCAATGACTTGCTTGTCTCTGCCATGTCCGCTGTGCTTCCATACAAACCTCAAATCTCTGTACATTAATTGCTTGGTTTGCATTCCGATTGAGAGGGTGTTTTTGTGATGTTAGAAGAGGGATTTTTCCAAAGGCTGCAGTTTATTCTTGAGACAATTTCCCTTTAATCTTAAATGGCCCGTGTTGCTTCTGTGCACATTAAAAGTATGTACAATAGTTCTCTTGAAGTTTTTCATTTCCACTTCCCCTTATTCCTGGGAAATTTCCTTGGCAATTTGTAGAGGAGTGGTTTCTTTTGAAGGAACTCTGTGTTGTCTTAATAGTGAGAAAGATTTGCATGTCGAGGTCCCCAAGCCACTCCAATAAAACACAATTCACACAGAATTTTTGTTTAAGGTTTTTGGCATAATTTTGGCCACAACTTTATTAAAATACAAAAAAATGTGAGTGGTTGCTTAGGCATTGGTTGCGACTATCTGACCCCGCTCGGGGACAGACTGACATTTGGGGAGAGAATGGAGCTGGGCCTCACCTCTCCCCAAATGCTCCCAGGGGCTCTTGTGTGGCCCTAGCCCCTTGATAGGGGTTCGGACAAAAGCATGGTGGGCCCCTGGATTCCTTTAATGGAATACCCTTGCAGCAGCAGCATTGGAGGGGCAGGCAAAGCCAACCAATTCATAAAAGCAATGCCTAACCGCAACCTTACAAGTTGTGACGATTTGCTATGCAGTAGGCAAAAACCAAATGGCACCAGCCAATCAGCCAAATGGACAAAATTGCTACCGGGCCCTTCCCCAAAAGGAGATGACCCCATGACAGGCATAGCAAGGTCAAGGCGAACAACCCTAAATATAGGGAGGGTGGGTGGGTGATCTGATGCGCGCAGCGAAAAGAGGAAGCTCAACGCTGCGCGCAGGAAATTTAAGAATTCTGACTGTCAGTCACAAAATGGCAACATCAACTTCACCCCAGTGACAAGAGGAGCCCAATCACAGCAGTGGCCAACTACCTTCACCCGCCCATCAACAGTGGGATGTCTTGATAGACCCCACCGCAACACGTGCTCTCCATGAAGGAGAACATGCTCACACGTTGCATATTATTACAGGGCACAGTAGCGAGAGCGCAGAGATAGAGGTAGTCAGTTTCAGGACATCCTATTTCTTAGCCAAATATTTTGTATTGGTACCCTTGCCATTGCAAATATTGCGGGAAACATTTGATAGGTCTCCTTCTGCCCTCCGGAAAGGCTATTTGAGGTGTGGGCTTCAGGGGAAAGGAAAGACTGGTTGTGTACAACAATTTCACCAGGCACATTTTGCACCTGGTTATTGGCCAATTGCCACCAAGTGAAGGTAGATGCCCAGGTGCCAGGACGGCACCTTGACATCTCCACCTTCTGGAGATCTTTGGATCTTGATGACTGTTTTCACACACTAGCAACGCATCCTGTAGAATTCCATCTGTTATATCTTACCTGCACAATCAGAACGAATTTCAGGAACCCAAACCGTTGTATTGGAAAATTCAACTTTTGAGCCATCCGGTCCCAAAATGTCCACTAGACATTCTGGTTTGGCAACCGTAACCCTGGTTTAATGAGCCGTTTGGCGCCTGGCTTTATATAGCTGAGTTTCCAACACTGGTTGTGTAGCCTGCCTTCCCCTGTTGAAGGTCTGGATAATAGTCCTAAGCAACCATCATCTTCTGGCTTAGCCCAGAAAGAGCACAGGCTTTTTGTCTTTGCTTACCATTGTATTAAAAGCTCACAGTACCATTGAAGCTGCTGATATCTTTTATTCCTTTGGAAGAATGTAGGAGATTTTTTTTTTTTTTATGATATAGTGAAGTGTGATGTGTCTTCTAGCGAATGTGTACAATGACATGACACTAAATGTATCCTGTACCACTGCTTTTATCAGGTTTGTCAAGGTATTACATGAACAGCTAATAAATGTCATTCCTGTTCAGTATGTGTTCCATCTCGTGTTGAATTTTCCCCAGCTTATCTCATTCATATTCAACTTGTAACTTGATAATTCTGTCCTTGGAGGATTCACTGTTTTATAGCAGAGTGTGTGCTTTTTGCAGTGGATAGAGAAAATTCTACAGCTTAGGTGCCTTACCACTTAATTGAGGCTATATACGTAGTGGTGCAGATTTGCAAGCAATCCAGTGAGCTAGTTGACTATTAATATACTTAATTTTGCAACGGCTGCATTTTAATCTTAACGATTTTGAACGTTTGACCAAATAATGTCTGCAATATGAAAGTTTAAACCTGCCGCGTACATGGTTGTCTGTAGCACTTGCATCGTGTATGTGATAAAGTGGGATTCCCCCCTTTTTTTGTAAATTGGAAGATAATATTTTATTTCAAGCTCTTGTTGTGCTACAAATAACCTAACGAAAGCTGTGATGTTCAGTAACTCCTTTCCCGTTAGCTAGGAATTTTTGTGGAACTCTCTTTGCAAGACCGAGCTTAAGCTCTCTTCAGTTTGGCCTGTGTGTGATTGAAAGCCAAAAATAATTTTCCCGAAGAATGAATTTGCTCCAAAAGGCAGTCTCCCCCCCCCCATGCTGTGTTTACATACATGTATCTATGTTTTAACAGGACAGATTGGCATACAATCGTATTTAGGCAAATGAATCCAGCTTGGAAGAGTTAGCAAAGATCGCTTTGTGTCTTCATGGTTCTGACTTTAAAAATTTTACTTCCGTCCTGCCTTGACTATCCTGCCGGCGCTGACCCAAGTTCAGAAAGCTGTAATTAGCAATATTTGTCACTGCCTAGTTTTGCAAAATTTTGAATCCTGGCAGGTTTACAATTTGCATGGGGCCTAACTTAATTTCTCTGTGTGCCTGGGAACAACGCATTATTGAAGACCATTTCTTTATAGTGGCTCTGTTGTTCCATCTCTGTAATGCTTTTCAGCTCTCACTAATGCTTCCCAATAAATAACACACTGAATGAGGGTGCTATTACAACATCAAATTGAACAAAGCAACTTATATCCTACTAAGGATATTATTTATGAACAGGGTGGATTCTAACAGAGCTAGACGGCAACTGATATGTAATTTAGAAGGCTTTTATTAAGGGGAATATGTATAAAATAGCCCATGGGCACACAATTCAGCTACATTTTCTCATTCTACCTGTCTCCACTAGGCATTTAATTCCCTCTCCCTGCCTGCCCCTATGTGCTCATCATAGACACTTGTCTACAACACATGCATTTATTATACATTTAAGCAGTGCTTTTTTCTGGGGGATACGCAGGGGTATGCATGCCCCTAAACATTTTATGAATCTTTGTACTTTTGTCCAATTTACTGTATTTATTTTTCCCAATTTGAACTATAAAATGGTGGTTTTCTTGAGTTAAAATGAGAACACCCCTAAAAAAATTTTTTTGGGGGGGCGTGGGAAGCACTGGGTTTAAGGCTTGGGTGCAAATAAAGCTAGCTTGTGCCACCTTTTTTTTTTAAAAAAAAAAACCAAGCTTCTAAAAAAAGTGTCTTAATTCATGCAAAGCAACGGCAGCGGCACATTAAACGAATTTGAAAAAGATTAGATTGGAATTGCCTGAAAATTCTATTAAGTCACACTGCATGGACGTGCTGGGAATAATAAAGACAATTAACGGTAAATTTGTACAAACTGATTTGTTGCATTATCTTTTGCTAATCTAACATACGGTACTTTTTGTGTCCATATTGCAGCCGGCAACTCCAAACTAACATGGCAGTCAGACTGTGTGATGTGGCTTCTCTGCTTAGAAGTGGTTCGTGGGCAGCAGAGCCTTGGACTGGGGTCTGTGGGATTTTTTTTATTAAATTCTGTAGGATAATTTTCGACATGTTAAAAAGTAGTGCTGAGGCCATACCAAACCCTTCAAATTATATTCGGAATACCTCTGCATACCACACCTTCTCTTTTAAGTTTTGGTGCAGGAATCAGTCTGTATCCCTGGTTTTGGGGGACGGGGGCTCTCAGGGCATCCTCTGAACTTGTAAAATATACAAGTGACTTCCTCGAATAACGTCCCCCCGACTTTCCTCATAGTATACTGGAGTTGAACACCAAAGTCAACATTTGATTTCAAAAGAGCAAAGCTTGCATTAAAGCTTTTATTTGGTATGGTCTGAATGCTGAATAACAGTAACTTTGGAGGGGGGGAATTATTAATGTTGTGTATTTTTTTGGTTACTGATGAAATTAATAGAATTCCATTCAAATTACTTTGGCCGGTAAAAAAAAGAAAAAGAGAGGAAAAAATATATTTATCTCAGGAGCTGTTGAAAAGCCTGATCTGTATCAGGTGACAGCTAAGTTTTTATTCTGACACCTTCAGTGGGATAGGAACTATGTGTTAAAATACAGATTTATTAGCAGTGTTATTTTTCTAGAAAAAGTGATGGCTCTCACCATGAATTTCTCCCTTGTTCTCTTAGAATGCCAATGGCACTCAGCTGAGAGGTGCTGCGGTGAGCTCTGGCAAAAAAGCCCTGTTTAATAGCATTGCTTTATTTGGAACAGCGCAGATGGTCTTGTAGCTGAGACATAATTACAGAAATAGAATCATAAAGGGACCACTAGGGTCATCTAGTCCAACCCGCTGCAATTCACGTGGGGCTCGAACCCACAACCCTCAGATTAAAATCTCATTATCTAATGATTGAGCTGTTCCAAGGAATCCAGACTCCTGAATCTGTTCATTTGAATGATGGTCTAGGATTTCATTCTTGCTGTCTGAATATGAAAATACAATATGCAGCTATATGATGATACCGTGGTGGTTGTTTTTTTGTTTGAAGAAGCCTTTTAAAAATTGTTTTCAAACAACGGATGCTTAAAAAACATATTTATTTTTAGGAAGCTTTAGTCAGAGGACAATGTTTTGGCCCAACAGTTATTCAACTTCTGGCAGGTATAGCAGGAATATTTGAACAGTGAATTGCTTAAAGTGTTCTTGGTCATTTTGTGCATAGGCAGTTTAGTTTTGCTTAGAGCCTTTTGTGTAGAGTTTATGTTGGTTGAAGTGAAAGGATTGCTTATCGCGAAGATGTGGTTCTTTAAAAATACACACTGAAGAGATTTTCTCTCTTTTTTTTCCTGGAACCCAGTTATCTCCTGGGTTAATCCATAATCCTCTCATCCCTTCGCAAAATATGTGCAATTAATGTAAATACAGACTTATTCCCATTATTGTCAATATACAATTGTAAGTCTTCTTGAACTTCCCAAAGGCAGAAAAAAGGCATGTTTTGCCAAAAGGCAAATTGCTGACTCTAAGCTGGAGGTTCCGTTGTGGAGCTTTAGGGTAGAGAACAGTTTTACTGGCGCAACTTGAAATAGGGTTTGTGTTTTGTATTGGGGAAAAATTAATTGAAATTCTTTAAATTGATGAAATTTGTCAGATTCGATTGAAATCTCTGAGCTGTAAGATGTCAGCAGTACCCAACGATTGCCAAGCAGTAGCAAACCTTACATTGAAATGAATACACACATTTAGAATAGTCACATCTTATATGAGCAACCCCAGTTCTTCTGGTGGACAATATTTGAGGTTAGTCCAGTTTAACTAGAAGCATAGATACAAAGATCTCTGGGAACATTAGGAAGAGCAGGAGATGTCAAAATACTTGCATAATAATTGATGGGTACACCTTTTCCTATCTTAGAGTCACCGGCAAAAAAGGGCTTATGTCAGAAGCAAACACCCACTCTACTTTAATCCTCACTTAAATATGCAACATTTTGGAACAGAAATTCGTATTTTGCCACCATTGTGGCCAGTGCGGCCAACTCTCTTCAATACTGCAAAAGTAACCAAAACAGTACATTGCTTCTAGTAATGCCTTTCGTAAAGTCTGCCATTGATTGCCATTGTTAATTTAGCTTTTGCAATCACCATTGAAATTTCTAGTTTGTGTTTTCCTTAGCTGAACAACTCTGGGGCTTCATCTGAATTTTGTATTTGCACAGTTAAATCTTAGGATTTACTGAAATAATAGCACTGGCTTACGGGGAAAAAATATTTCTAATCCCTTGCTGTCAGTTAAAGCTCATGGGATTCCCCCCGCCCTAACTTATAAAATCTTTCAGTAGAACCTTTGTTGTTGTTTTTTTTTAAAAAAATGTCTAAATGGATTTTATTGCTAGATAATTAAAACTATTTCATTTTATTGTTAAGACCATTATTGCAGACCTGACAGTTGGGCACTATTTTATAGTGACAAAGCTTTAAATTCTTGGCTAGAATCGCTAATAGATTCTGAAATATGAATTCTGACAGTTCCCATTTTCTCTGTTTTTAGCAGGTAATTGCTGCCATGGAAACACAACTGTCTAATGGGCCAACTTGCAATAACACAGCCAATGGTCCTACTACCATAAACAACAACTGCTCATCGCCAGTTGACTCTGGAAACACGGAGGACAGCAAAACCAATTTAATAGTCAACTATCTTCCTCAGAATATGACACAGGAGGAGCTCAAAAGTCTGTTCGGGAGCATTGGCGAGATAGAATCCTGCAAACTTGTAAGAGACAAAATAACAGGTACGTAAGCACCAGTTTTTTGCATAGGCACCAACACGTACATGTTACTGCTTAAACAGGAGTCTGAATTGCATTACTTCTGAATTTCAGGGGGGGGGGGACGTGGTGTTTTATCTCATTTGTAATGTGAGAAATAGAAAGCTTAATATCAAAGAATAGTTTGCAAAGGCTTTTGGAGAGCAATATTTTGTCGCCAAGGCAACATGCATGTTCATCTTCTTAGCAATTCTTGGTTTTCACTACAGAAAAATGAAGTCTTGACAGATTTTAAAACTGCCTGCTTGTAACTTAATTGTTGTCATGGGGCGAGGGTGACGGGAAAACACCAGAAAGTGAAGCTGACCTTTGCAATTCACCTTAAATGTTCTGAGAAAAAGATCAAATGAATCATGTGTGGACGTTTCGGGAAACTTTTAAAATTGGCCTTAGATCCCTTGATCCTTCACAACCAGTGCAGAGCGCAACACTAGCAATGTGGCGCTGAATATAATTTTTCTTTAAGAAACCCAACGGTGCCACTTTTGGGTTAGTAAAATAAAGGTCTTAAATAAAAGTGGAATTTAGGATCAGAAAACGTCTAAACAGTTTACAGGTACAGATGCCCAGTGAACCGTAAGGAACAGGAATCAGTATTTTAGTCCCAGTTGAGGAAGCCACGTGGTACTAAACACCCCCAGCTGTTTTCTGCTCACAGAAGTAGACCATGTGAAATACTGTATTTTTCCGTGTATAAGACTATATTTTCCCCAGTTTTTTTAAAGTTTAAAATTGGGTGTCGTCTCATACATGGAATGTTGCAGTTAATTTTTGGCTCAAATAATAGGGTTCGTCTTATACATGGGGGCCTTTTATACATGGAAAAATACAGTATATAACATGAAGAATTTGCAGGTCTATCTCAAGTGCAGCAAAGTCCATCGACTTCAAGGCACTGAATCCATCCTGTAGTTTTCCAGTTCATTATGGGTCACCCTTGGCAGTGAAACCGAAGTTTGTTCATGTGCTAATAGTTCGACAAAGTCCTGCCCCCACTCCGACTTTGTCTCAAGGTTCTGCATTTGCATTATTCTCTTGGCAGCGTCCAAGTATTGTGTTCCATCTTTCCCCCTCTTTGTTCCCATTCATCACCCTGTTCCATAGTTGGCTGCCATATTGACACTTGGATCTTGGAATCTCTCCTGAGCTTTCGGGCCAAAAAAGGCAGCAAGGGAGCTTAGTTGTTGTGACTCTCCAGTGCTTGAAACGAATTGCACTTGCAGCTGGAAAGTTGGGTTGAGTAATCAGCAGTATATAAAAAGTTAGCCACTTAAGTGTTTTTTTGGGGGGAGGTGGGTGGGTGGGC
The DNA here is from genome assembly GCF_951804945.1 of Podarcis cretensis. Lineage (NCBI taxonomy): Eukaryota > Metazoa > Chordata > Lepidosauria > Squamata > Lacertidae > Podarcis > Podarcis cretensis. The sequence goes on from NC_137187.1 coordinate 25,634,716, forward strand.
ATGGCTTGGCTTAATACACTTTATGGAAGTGAATGGAAAGTATGTGGCTCTTGCTAAGTCTTGGAACCTGCTCCCAGGTTCTACACTGCTTGTAATTGATAATGTTGTTGTTTAGTCGTTTAGTCATGTCTGACTCTTAGTAACCCCATGGACCAGAGCACGCCAGGCACTCCTCTCTTCCACTGCTTCCCGCAGTTTGGTCACACTCATGTTGGTACCTTCGAGAACACTATCCAACCATCTCGTCCTCTGTCATCCCCTTCTCCTTGTGCCCTCCATCTTTCCCAACATCAGGGTCTTTTCCAGGGAGTCTTCTCTTCTTATGAGGTGGCCAAAGTATTGGAGCCTCAGCTTCAGAATCTGTCCTTCCAGTGAGCACTCAGGGCTGATTTCCTTCAGAATGGATAGGTTTGATCTTTTTGCAGTCCATGGGATTCTCAAGAGTCTCCTCCAGCACCATAATTCAAAAGCATCAATTCTTTGGCGATCAGCCTTCTTTATGGTCCAGCTCTCTTGATAATGTAAGAGTGTCTTTTTTGGAAAATCAAGAATTGCAATTCAAGCAAATTTTACTTAGGAGTTTTGAGGGGGACTCCTGTCCAGTCACAGTTTCTGCAATGGATAAAGCAATAAGCCTGGGTTTAAGAGGCTGTGTATAGAACCAGTGGCCCCTCACTGAAGTGAGGTGCGGAGCATAGAGAATACTTTCTTCTAGGGCCAAGGGAAAGGATTGTCCCATTCTGTTGGCTTCCACTACCTCCCCAGTTCCTCTGTCTGAAGAAGGGGCAGAGGAGGCCCTTATCAGAGCAAAGCTCGTTGGCTGAGAAAGTTCATGCACCACCACTGTGGTGGGAAAAGGCTGAACTGGCTCAGTAGCTTTTGAGACCCCTACTGAAATCAGTTCTGAATTGCCATGGCAAATTGCGAATTTCCTGTTCTGCCTCTTGTTGGGCAACCACAGCTTAATCCTTGGCAGGCTCTTCATTTTGGATTACTAGCAGGAAAGCTGTCCTAAAAATGCCCAGTCAGCTTGAAAACAGGTGCCAACTGTTTATTCTTCCGGGCTTCACCGATCTAATGTAGAAATGTCCAAATTTGAAGTAGTGCAAAATTGTTATCTTTCCAAGAGGAGTGCCTGTTTTTGATTGAAGTCCTATGTTCTGGGAACATTGAGGGAGACGGCGAGGGCGGATGTAGGTATTTCTGATTTGCAATATGGTCACTGAAAAACTCTAGGGAGAGATCTGTCAAAATTTGTAGCCTGTTAACAGATTCCTGTGCTGTGGACATTAGGGCCTCAACTGATTATTATTTTTAGCAATTGTAATAGAGTGAAGCAAACCAATAGACCAGATTTAGAAACTACCAGAAATAAAATTTACAAAATAGGCAGCTAGGATTTCTGCATGTTTTGCTTCGCATTATACAGTGGTCAAAAATAAGTATATTTGGAAAGAAAATTCCCCATATTGTAGTCTTGTATTGTAACTGTAGTCTTCAGTTTACGCTTGATGAAATAACCTGTTGGTGGCAATGTTGGAAACAAGGAAGAGTGAATATGATCTCCAAGTTTCCCAGGGGCACTTCCAAGTCCTTTATCTGTTACTGTTACATTTGAGTTATCTATATCTATATCTACACCTATCTATCTATATAGATATATATATAGAGAGAGAGAGATGTGTGTGTGTGTGTGTGTAATGTATATGTGTATATGTATAAATATATGTGTGTCTCTCTGTGTGTATATATATATACACACACATATATTTATATATATGTATATATGAGAATGTCCAGTAGCACCTTAGAGCCCAACTAAGTTTGTTCTGGGTATAAGCTTTCGTGTGCATGCACACGTCTTCAGATACTTAAAGTTGCATTGCGACTCGTTATATTGTGTGCAAAGTAGCTCAGCTCTTCCAGAACCGTTACCCCAATTTCTGTACCTCTATGGGAGCCAGAGTATGGATGCCTATACTCAACTATTAGCTAAGATTATCATTCTTTCCTACTCGGCTAGCTCCCCTTGTCCTTAAGGGTGAATTTCAATCTGTATGGTCTCAGGCAGTTATAACTGAAATTTTAGCCCTGGTTTTCCCCTTGATCATTTGCTCAGAATGGGTTTTGGTCAGGCTCAACCAGCCATCGGGCAGCGTATGACCTAGAATGCCAAACTGATCTGGGTAGGCCCCACTCCTTTATTGTCAGCGATTGTAGCAGGTACCATCCTGGATTAGTATAATATATTGACCGATAAGACAGTCCTAGGTGAGAAGGGTTTCCTTTCTGACAGATAGATGACCACCTAGAACCGCTTTTATGTCTATGTGATTTTACATCATTTTTTTCCTCTTTCGAGCTTTTAAAATTTGCCATTGGTGTTCACTGTCTTGAGATTGGTAATTGACCATAATAAAATGACTTGTACCTCTATGGAATGGTATGCCTTTGCGTCCCATGGAATCGCTGAAACTTGACTCTGAAGATGACTGAGGTTCATCAGAGCTTTATAGACTGAGAAGGCAAGTCCATTCAGTAGTGTGCGTTATAAAAGCTTCCTTTTTGTCATTGTTCTGCGTCCTTAATTGATGAAATTCGAATGAGCTGATATTCAAGCACACAGGGCATGAAGTAAACTGCTCGCATTTTTCATTAACAAGTACAGTGGTACCTCGGGTTACATATGCTTCAGGTTACATACACTTCAGGTTACAGACTCCGCTAACCCAGAAATAGTAGCTCAGGTTAAGTACTTTGCTTCAGGATGAGAACAGAAATCGTGTTCCGGCGGCAGCAGGAGGCCCCATTACCTAAAGTGGTGCTTCAGGTTAAGAACAGTTTCAGGTTAAGAACGGACCGCCGGAACGAATTAATTACGTAGCCAGAGGTACCACTGTATATAGCAAGTTCCCATGCTTTTATTAAGCAAGATTGGATAAATTGGCGAAGGGCAAAGTCTGCCCCTTGATAAACTTTACTTTGAGCCTAACTTTTGCGTAACTTTTGCACTGTCTATCGGTTATACTACTTCAGAGTACAGGTGTGTGCTCACATAATGGAATAATAATAATAATAATAATAATAATAATAATAATAATAATGTAGTACCTTGCCCATCTGGCTGTATTGCTTAGCTCATTGGAAAACTAGGTCTCTGTCTGCCTCTTTGAGATTGTTCTGTTCCACACTTCATCTCTTCTTAATACTAAAGAATTGGGAAAGATGGCTGCCACCTTTATTTTTATGCCTCTTTTATGAGACTATGGAAATGGGATCTGAGGGTTTGTGTGAAGGGTTTCCCTGGGAATTCCCTGGTCACTTTAGGGGGTGAATTCACGATTCACAGGCTGGCCCTTACGTGTTAGTTCCTCGGCACAGAAAGAGGAAACACTAATCGTGTTGCTTGGGATCTTGCGCAAGTTGCAATGATATGGCTGCATTTCCACATAACATGACAACGTGTAGTTGATGTGGCATCCTTGAGATGCCATAGAAGTTCACATGCACAAAGGAAGTCTGGAAAACACAGTATCCCAAGAAATCTATTGATTGTTCGAAAACAACTTTCATCTGATTTCCAAAGACTTGACTTTCTAAACAGTGAATATTTGCAAGATGCAAGAATGCTCCCAAGTGCCTTCTTGGTTACAGATCCCACAACGCTCCTTGGTTTTCCAGGGAGCTGTTGCAAATGATGAATCTGATCAGATGTCTGCTATAGAGCACAAATGGTGTAAAACTCAACACAGAGAATAGCAAACATGGCACTGTTACGACTATTTCTCAATAAAGCTTTACAGTGGCCCTGACACACCCTAGTATTTCTCAGTGGTCCTGGCATATAGGGAAATGGGAGAGACAAAGACAGAAGAGAGGAAGGAAGCAGACGGCGAGAGATGCAGGCAGAAGAAAAAGACTGGATCTGGAGTGGATCAAGCAGAAGATCCATTCCAGCCATTTTCTTCTGCCTGCCTGCCAGTCTCATGACTCACCAACTTTTTGTGGAGAGAGATCTAAGGGGCTAAGGGACTGCTTTCGTGACAAGCAAGCGAAAAGGAGCCAGTATGTATTACATAAGTAAAATTTAGTTCTTCATTAAAAAAAAAAGTTTAGTTCAGTTTTAGTTTCTTTAGTTTGATGAATATTCACCTTAAAAAAACATCATTGGCTTCATTCCCTAATTAAATGCATTGTGCATGCCTACACATCCAAAACCAGGGACTTGTTCATTTCTCTTTCGTCAATAAGGCCTAAAACAATCCCTGTTTCCACTAATTTCATCTGTTCCTCACACTCCCTTTCTGACAGAAGTTCAGTTAAGGTATGTGAATTTCCCAGACACCAAGGTCCAACTCTCAGGGTCTTCTGGCGGTTCCCTCCCTGCGAGAAGCCAAGTTACAGGGAACCAGGCAGAGGACCTTCTCAGTAGTGGCACCCGCCCTGTGGAACGCCCTCCCATTAGATGTCAAGGAAATAAACAACTATCTGACTTTTAGAAGACATCTGAAGGCAGCCCTGTTTAGGGAAGCTTTTAATATTTGATGAATCATTGTATTTTAATAGTCAGCTGGAAGCTGCCCAGAGTGGCTGGGGAAACCCAGCCAGATGGGCAGGCTATAAATTTATTTTTATTTATTTATTTATTTATTTTATTTTTATTTTTTATTTTATTACTGGTCCAATATCTTCAGCAAGTAGTCTACAATCTCCTCATCATTCTCTTAGCTCGTATTTGACTCCATCCTCATCCAACTGCATCTCTAGCCAGTTTCTTGTTTGTTGTATTTAAATATGTTTTATGTGGGTTATGTCTTTAGCGATATGCTCCTTTATTATTATTATTATTATTATTATTATTATTATTATTATTATTACTACTACTACTACTACTACTACTACGTTTGCATCCCTTGTTGTCTGCCTGGCTGTGTGTGTGCATGCCCTCCAAAACTGTATTCCTTTTCATTCTCCTCATTTGAACAAGTCAACTTCCATTTTCTGAAGGAAACCTTTGCCTGTAATAGATTCCTTGACTCTTTTTGTTAATCACATTGAAGTCCTCTTGGGTTTGGTGGTGCCTTTCCAGATTGGAGGTTATATTCTAGCCGAGCTGTAATTGTGACTTTGAATAATTCCCATGCATTCTGAAGAGATCTGCTTCTTGACTTCCTTTCAACTTTTGTTTTACCAATCCCCCTCATTTTTGAGATGTTTCTTCTTTGGAATTCAGATGTGAAGGTGCCAGACTTTCTTGGCAGTTGTCCACTTCCATACACATGTGTGGAATTTGTTAACAATTCAGCCTTTGTGTTGTATGGTTTTGGGGCTTTGTCTAGCAGGGGTGTGTTTGCAGGATGGGAGCCACTTTTCAAAGAAGTGGATAACTTCCAGTTGGTCCAGGCTCCAACTTATCTTAATAGTTCATTTAAAACTTCAAGTCTCAACCTGAAAGAGAGTTGTAAAAGGATCTCTCCACCCCGGGTGAATGGGCATCAATATGGCAAACACAATTCATTGTAAGCAAGTCTAAAGTGAGGCACAGTGAAGCAAAAAATATATATCTTACTTTCACATAAACATACACGAGGTCTGAACTGCGGAGGTTCGCCCAAAGTTTTACAGCTGGGGGGGGGGGAATCGCTCACACGCAGCATTGACGCTGACAATCGCCGGTCGCCAACAATCGCCCACTTGTCACAGCGACAGCCAATTGCAAACACACCCTTTCTCAGAAAAAATCTCTTACACGACTGAGAAAATCTGTCCGCTGGCAATCATGCACAGAACCGTCTTTAGCAGATGTGGTGCTGGGGTGCAAATATCCGCCCAGCGCCCCCAAATTACCACAGATAGTGGGGGGGGGGGGAGCTGTGCACTGCCAGCCATTGGGGGGGGGGGGCACAACTCTCCCCCATGCCGCTGCAGGAGAGTAATCCTTGCAGAAGCTTGGGAGGAAAGCTGTGCAGCAGCCAGGCATATAGTTGGCAGGGCGCAGCTTCCATCCTAAGCCTCTGCAGGGACTGCTCTCCTCCCGCAGAGACTTGGGAGGTAAGCTGCATGCCCGCCAGCCATATGGTTGACGGGGCGCAGCTGGCGGGCATTCAGGGAAAGGGGAGGCCGCTGGAAAAGCCACGCAGCTCCCTCACTCGCTGGGCGCCCCTGAGAGGCTGGCGCAACGAACCACTAAGCCCTACAGGAAAGACGGCTCTGATAGTGCATGTCCCAGAACAGCAGCGACAGCCAATCCACAGCAGTGTTTGCTGCAGAAACCAATCACCAACCCAATTAGAGAAGCAACAGCCCATCCAAAGCAACCAACAATTGTCGCTAACAAGCTCCTGCTCGTAGCTGCCACCAATCACCTGTCCACCCCATTCACTATCCATGTATACAACAAGGCACCTTGGGGTGGCAGCGGACAACTCCATGAAGGATTATCCCCCATGTTTGGCAGCTGTGAAAAAGGCGAATGCTTCTGGTGTGCATGTGGGAAGCATTGATTTGAAAGCTTCCGATGTCATCATGCCTTCATCACACCACCCAAATGATCAAGGGGATGGATCACGAAAGGTTAGGGCAGGCACCCCCAAACTCAGCCCTCCAGACGTTTTGGGACTACAGCTCCCATCATCCCTAGCTAACAGGACCAGTGGTCAGGGATGATGGGAATTGTAGTCCCAAAACAGCTGGAGGGCCGGGTTTGGGGGTGCCTGGGTTAGGGCATTTGAGTATCTTTAGAGAAAAGGTAAGAGGATGTGTACTTGAAGTATCTAAAATTACACATGGTGGAGCAGTAAGTGGATAGAATAATAATAATAATAATAATAATAATAATAATAATAATAATAATAATAATAAAAATATTATTTCTACCCCTCCCATCTGGCTGGGTTTCCCTGGGTAGCTTCCAACAAAAGATACATTAAATACATTAAAACCTCAGTCATTAAAAACTTCCCTAAACAGAAGGAAATCTTTTCTCCTTCTCTCTTAACGCTAGAGAGAACCACTGAGCATTGGATGATTCAGTTCCGGCAAGAGAAGAGACCTTCCTCACACAGTGCACATCTTCTCCCAAAGGAGCAAGTAAGGGCCACCAACTTGGATGAGATTAATGCATGGATGAGACCAGGATGGAGGACTAATCCAGAAACCCCTCCTTACATTCTTCACTCTCTTGCAGAAAGTCACAAAGCTTGTGGTTCAGAATGGTTTCTGGCTTCTTCACTGGGTGGTTTTCAGATGAGAAAACAGCCTCATAGACACGAGGCCTTGTCATGTCCCCCACGTATTGAGTGTCAGTTGGCAGAGTTCCTTCGGTATCTTCTGGCTGGCAGTGGCAACACGGGGTGAAGAAGATCCGCCAGTCTCTCTTGTGCAGTTGCTAGCCGTCTTCTCTTGATCCCCAGATAGCATAGGAGCTGCATCCCTATTGCAAACAGCTCCGTAATTGTCTGTTCAACCAACCAGCTAACACCAACACTTGGCTGTCGTAATTCTAAATGGCTTGTCTATCTGTAGCTGAACCTGCACATTTTAGCTTTTGTATAGTTAATATACTTCCTCCTCTTGGTCCAGTATACCTGAAGGAACGTCTCCACCCCCATCATTCTGCCTGGACAATGAGGTCTAGCTCTGAGGGCCTTCTGGCGGTTCCCTCGCTGCGAGAAGCCAAGTTACAGGGAACCAGGCAGAGGGCCTTCTCGGTGGTGGCGCCTGCCCTGCGGAACGCCCTCCCACCAGTTGTCAAAGGGAAAAATAACTACCAAACTTTTAGAAGACATCTAAAGGCAGCCCTGTTTAGGGAAGCTTTTAATGCTTAATAGGTTGTTGTATTTTAGTGTTTTGTTGGAAGCCGCCCAGAGTGGCGAGATGGGCGGGGTATAAATAAATTATTATTATTATTATTATTATTATTATTACTCTCACTTGTTCAAGTGAAGGTGCAGTTGGGGGGTATATAATTCTTGATTTTGAAGAGGTGGCAGAAAACTTTGATTAGAGCAACTGAGGCACATTCTAATCTTACTTAGCCTAGCTCAGGGGTTGGCAATTTCTTTTAGCTACGGGCTGGTCCACTGTCCCTCAGACCTTGTGGCGAGGCGGAGTAGTGGCACCAGGGGGGGAGCTGGAAGAAGAGGCAAGAGGGGCAAGTAGTCCTGCTTCCCAGCCCCAGTTGCTGCGCTTACCTTCCCCGCTGCTTCTCGTGGGTGGGCAGAGGGAGCTCGTCCGCTCCGCTCTCTGGCCCACAGGAGCACCAGCCCGGCGACGGCGGAGGGAAGACGAGTGGTGCGAAAGGGCTGGCTCTGGAGAGGGGCTGCTTAAAATGGCGCTCAGCCAGCTCAGCCCAGCCCCCTTCCTCCTCTAGGCAGGGCGGGGAGAAGCCAGGAGGAGGGAGGGAAGAGGCGCCACCATGGTGTGTGTGAGGGAGAGCAGGGGGAAATGGAATGGCGCAGAAAAAAATGCCGCAGCCCGAACAAACAGAATCTCCACGCCGATCCACTGACAGTCCGTGGGCCGGATCCTGAAGGCAACTGGGCCTGATCTGGCCCGCGGTCCTTAGTTTACTGACCCCTGACCTAGCTGATGATATTAGTGGGGTAGGAAAGCAGAGAAAAATTCTTACCTGGCAACCCATATGCCCCAGAAGGTCATTCCTCAATTCCTGTGAGAGGGGCCATTCTGAGCTTAACAGGCTGGGTGAACAACTATGATATATTTTTAAAGGGCAGGGTCCTCTATAGACTGGCCTTGCCTAGGTTGAAGTTCGATCTTTTTGTAGGATCCCTTCCTTCTATTTGCAGCTTCACCTCTCCTGGTTTTTCAGGCTTCTTATGTTTGTGCTTAGGCCTATCCCAGCAAACGTGCTCCTTTTGAATGGAAATTTGGATACCTTTGACAAAAATTTAACTAGACTCACCAGTTGTGGGTGAGATGGGATGCTCTGAAGCAGCAGGTAAACTTGCTGAGTCACCCAAGTGATGGCTGGGCGATACCAGGTTTTCAGCATCACGATCTATCTTTCTAGCATGTAGGGCTGTGCAATAAATTTCCATAACATTGAATTGAAATACAGTGGTACCTTAGTTCTCAGACTTAATCCGTTCCAAAACCCAAGCGTTTCAAAACCAAGGCGCACTATCCCGTAGAAAGTAATGCAAAATGGATTAATTCATTCCAGACTTTTAAAAACAACCCCTAAAACAGCAATTTGTGCAATTTACTATCTAACGAGACCATTGATCCATAAAATGAAAGCAATAATCAGTGTACTGTACTATAAAATAAATAAGACAGTATTGTGGATGATTTTTTTTTTTAAAAAAAAAATTCTTACCTGCACTGATGATAGTCATGTTTGGATGGGGGGGGTTTGCTTTTATCCATTTCTGCAGACAAATCAATCAGTAGCTGAACTGGGTTCTACACAGTCACAAAAGCAAATTAACCGAAAAAGCCTCAAAAACAAAAAAAAACCCAAAATAAATTGCAAAAATAAAAGTGCCAAACTTAATTCGTTCCAAAAGTCCGTTTGACTTCCAAAATGTTTGAAAACCAAGGCGCAACTTCTGATTGGTGCAGACGCCCCAGAAACCATAGCCAGCAGTCGCATTAGACGTTTGGCATCTGAAAAAACTTCGAAAACTGGAATACATACTTCCGGGTTTTCGGCATTTGAGAACCAAGGTACCACTGTAACATCCTGATAAGTGTTTCAACAAGGCAATATACCTGTGAACAAGAGGTGGAGACTTGACAGCTTTCCAGGGGGGTAGCTCAGCTGAACAGATACTTTGCAGATAATTTGTGTCTCCTGCTTTTTCTCTCTCTCACAAACCAGCAAACTCTTTCAGCTTCACCTGGTATCTTTCCACTTAGAGCACAGCTAGTTATGCAGAGCCTGCTAACAATCCAGGAGGAACCCCCCACGGCTAGACACAATCAAAGACCCAGCAGCAGAGTAAACGAAGAACGTAAAAGAACTGGAAAGCACTTACTTCCTTCACACTCACCCCCACCGGTGGAAAAAAAGAAGGGGAAGAGTTTTTATTTTCATTTTCTGGTGGTGTTTATGTTGTAGCTTTCTTCCATATTAAGAAAGAATGGTATTTTTTTTAATTTAAAGGAGTCTGACTTTTTGCTTGGGATGCGGGTGGCGCTGTGGGTTAAACCATAGAGCCTAGGACTTGCCGATCAGAAGGTCAGCGGTTAGAATCCCCGCGATGGGGTGAGGTCCCATTGCTCGGTCGCTGCTCCTGCCAACCTAGCAGTTCAAAAGCACGTCAAAGTGCAAGTAGATAAATAGGTACCGCTCTGGCGGGAAGGTAAACGGCGTTTCCGTGCACTGCTCTGGTTCGCCAGAAGCAGCTTAGTCATGCTGGCCACATGACCCGGAAGCTGTACACCATCTCCCTCGGCCAATAAAGCGAGATGAGCACCGCAAATCCAGAGTCGGCCATGACTGGACCTAATGGTCAGGGGTCCCTTTACCTTTACCTATCTTTTTGCTTGCTTGCTTGCTTGCCCTGCTTCCCTCCCTTTGATAAAAAGGGAGAGATAGGTGGGTTGAGGGCTTTTTTGGGGGTGGAGGGGAGAAGATTTAGCTGGCTGCCTTACGTTGAAATGGGAGGTTTGGTACTATGTGAGAATGATGGGGAGGGTTTTTAAAAATAGATCCATCAGTCAAAATGAAAGATCCCTCATCTCTTCACACGCTCCTCTCTGTTTCCCTTATCAGCTTGGCTTCCCTTGTAAACCAGCAAATTGGAAGTATGCACTTTTCAAAGTGCTGCATTTTGGGGGCACACCCAAGTCCACAGAGTAGCTCAGAACTTTAGTGGAGCCCCTGATCTGACTTGAGGCACCTTGTTGACTGGCCAGTCCAATAAGGAAAAACTCACCTGAATCATCCCATTCACCTTGTCATTGAGGATGTACACAGAGCTAGTGCAGATGTCTTCTACAGCCCAAGCCGGGCCACAGTGAGGGCAGCCAATCCTTGCCAAGTTGGTCTTCCTCTGTTCTGCCCACCAAGAGTCTGTGCTCATTGCATCCAGGGGTGCCTTTTTTCAAAGAGGGCCATATTTGATGAAGTGGACGTGCATGAGGGCCAGCCAAAGTTGTTGGGGGCAGGATTAAATCAACCAGTAGGCCGGATTAGGCCCTCGAAACGGACTTTGGACACCCATAGTCAGTTGTAGAGCAAAGATGAAGAAAGCTGGGAGTTTGTTTGGGATGTGTGATCAGTGTAGACTGTTGTGCAACATGGAATATGGTCAGTGGATCGCTCAACATTTGGGGGCTGCATTGGGAAGTAATGTACTCGTGAAAGTACTGAATATTCAGCCCTGGCGAATGTACAGAATATTGCGTGTACCGAATATTAGTACTCCTTAGTACCGCCGAGTTCTGTTGCTTTCACTGGCTGATGCGGTGATTGTTTCATCAAACGTTATTTCAATAAATATTCAAACAATGGGCAGAACACTGTGTTTTTGAGTAGGTTTAATAATAACAACAATCCAGAAATAACACTTTTCCTTGATATCCCATCACACCGGTCTAAAACAAAAGTAGCTGATCCAATAACCTTTTAAGAAAAAGTTATGAATTTCTCATGGTGCTATTTTTGCCCCAAGTGCTGAGTTGTACATAAGGCATTCTATGCTCCTAAAGTGATACATAAATTCAAAGTTTAATATGAAAGTTAGTTTTGTACCTGTTTGCATTCCCCAACCCCTTCTCATTCGCACTTTTCCAGAAAGCGGTATATTTCAAAATTTGGAGAGAAGTTTCCTCTGTTGGTACAAACGGTCAAAGTTAATGTGTGTATGTGTTTTGTTTTTGTTTTGTTTTTAGTGGATTACTCTAGTTGATCAAAATTTAAAGCAAATAAATGGCTATTGGGTGACTTTGTACTTCCCCAGCCAATCTCATGCTCTTATTACATAAGATTGCCTGCACCTAGCACCCCCCAAAAAGGATGGACTTAGAAGTTTTAATAGTTAAATAACACATTGTGTGCTCAGAGTTTAATATTTATTGATGAAACACTGTATAAATAAATTACCTGCTACAAGAAAGCCTTCTTCCCTCACTTGTCAGATCTTTAGCTTTGACTATGTTAGAGTTTAATTCTGAAGCTTGCCACTGGAATATCTTTAGAATGGCTCCATTAACGTTTACAGTTTCACGGTTTTGGTTTGTAATTTCTCTCTCTCCAAGTGATGCAGCATTCTTGTATGATTCATTATGCATGTGTTTTTCCTGTAGCTGTTAATGGGGAAAAGCACCAATTTGCTAGGGGTTTAGAATGTGTAAAACTTCTCCAGTTTCTGAATTCATAATTCATAATTTGAACTGTGCCTTAATTGTCTGGTTTTTAAAAAGGCCTCCTTTCACTCTCAAATGTGCAAAAAGCAAACACTAGAAATACACTCACACACATGCACACACATATTTTAAACATCTGAGCTTAATGGTATTAATGGCCTGAAGTTTTGTGTCTGGCATTCTGAATTGTCCTGTTTGTGCTTGTTCCTTTTTACTCACTTCCTTTCTTGAATGCCTTGAAGCCCAAATGCTTCTGTTCTGGTTTAGTATTTAAAATGGGGGAGCGTGGTTACTTTGGCTATGCATTAGAGAAAGCTCTCCTTCTGCCTTTCAAAGTCCAGAGTCAGAAGCAGATTAAAATGATGCTTTGGAAGAAATTTTACCACTGGAATTTTGGGTAAAGTGAATTACGTATGGGGTATGTCAATTTCCTCTTTGATCTCCCTACATTCCCTGCTTGCTGTATCTTTCTCAAATGTCATTTCGGGTGGAATTGGCATGGGGGATTGTGCCTTTTCAAAGGAGTGGCTCAGGGAAAGAGCAGAGGAAGCTGGTTTGTCCTAGTATCCTACAATTTAGTTTTGTACTGTGATCTTACCTGCATCCAGTATGTTTCGCACATGAATATTTAAGAGCTTGTTTTTGTTTGTTTTTTGCTTATGCCTGTGTAGCAAAATAGATTGTTCTAAAACAGGGGCCAGCAAACTTTTTCAGCAGGAGCCTGGTCCACCGTCCCTCAGACCTTGTGGGGGGCCGGACTATATTTGGGGGAGGTGAACAAATTCCTATGCCCCACAAATAACCCAGAGATGCATTTTAAATAAAAGGACATATTCTACTCATGTAAAAACATGCTGATTCCCGGACTGTCCGCTGGCCGGATTTAGAAGGCGAATGGGCCGGATCCGGCCCCCGGGCCTTAGTTTGCCTACCCATGTTCTAAAACATTATTAACGTTAAGTTTTTTTAAAAAAAGAAAGAAAAAGTTCAGGGGAGTTTTGAAAGCTGTGTGGTTTGGTTTTGGTTGAGTTAGGTTAATTCCTTAGTGAAGGTTCTATCTCCAAAGTTGCAACGATTATTTCACCAGCGTGTGTACTTCATTGTGTTCAAATTCTAATATACAATAATAATTCTTGACTCATTACAGCTGACAGTCTGAATGATTTCCCTGTTGTTTACTTGTCAAAGGCTGATATTTTTATAATCACCAAGCATGGGAAACATAATGGCATGGATGCATAGCCAGATGAACATAATTTACTTAACTTGTGCCTTTAGACTTGAGTGCACGAACTCGTTTTAATTTTTCAGAAGCGGAAGAAAACTCTATTGGTAGCAGAGAGGCTGCTGTATAATCCTTCACATCCCTAAAGTATGAAAATGAAGAAATATGTTTAAAACTTTACATTTGCCTCGGGCAATTCAGGTCTAATTTGATGCATCTCATTTTCTTTATCTTCAATAGTTCATAGAATCATAGTTGTTTCCCTTTTCTATAGTGATTTAACAAATCTCCATCTTTCTAGCTCAGAATTAAAGTTGAATGTTCTGGGGTGTGCAGGTTAGTTGTGTAAATTCTCAGTTCATCTCTACTCCTGATCACTTTCCTTGCTTTGAGCTCCTAGCAGAAATATACTCTAGTGGTGAGGTGGGCTGTGTGTTTGGGGTTTTTTTTGGCAGATAAGACTTGAAAATCTCCCTGCTTTTTGGGGGGTGGGGGGTGCGGATGGTGGCTAATGGATTGAGGTTGAATATTGACAAGGCAGTAGTACTGTTTCTGCAGGACAGGGGGTGGGCAGGTGGGGGACGACTCCCTGGTCCTGAATGGGACCAGGTGCACAGCCTGGGAGTTATTTTGGACTTACAGCTGTCCATGGAGGTGCAATTGTCCATGGACAATTCTGTCCATGGACGGCTGTCTACCATCTCCATTTGAGACCCTACCTGCCTGCGCCCTGTCTCGCCAGAGTGGTACATGCTCTGGTTATCTCCCACTTGGACTACTGCAATGTGCTCTACGTGGGGCTACCTTTGAAGGTGACTCGGAAATTATAACTAATCCAGAATTCAGCTGCCAGACTGGTGACTGGGAGTGACTACCAGAACCATATAAGTCGTCCTAAAAGATCTTCAATTGCTCCTGGTACGTTTCCGAGCACAACTCAAAAGCCATAAATGGCTTTGGCTCTGTATACCTCAAAGAGTGTCTTCATCCCCATCGTTCAGCCCAGACACTGAGGTCCAGCTCTGAGGGCCTTCTGGCAGTTCCCTCCCTGCGAGAAGCCAAGTTACAGGGAACCAGGCAGAGGGCCTTCTTGGTAGTAGCGCCTGGCCTGTGGAACGCCCTCCCATCAGATGTCAAGGATAAATAACTACACAATTTTTAGAAGACATCTGAAGTCAGCCCTGTTTAGGGAAGCTTTTTCACGTTTCATGTTTTACTGCGGTTTTATAATTTGCTGCAAGCCGCCCAGAGTCAGCCCAGTGAGATGGGCGGCATGTAAACAAATTATTAGTATTGGTATTAGTATTAATTAACTTCATTGCTCCTGCTTTGTCGCTGTCAGATCCTGCCTCTGACATATCCTCTGGTGAGGATATGTGACTCCAGTTTAGAATTTAAGATGCAACAACAGCTTTGTTGATAGGAATTTTATTTTTTTTTATTTTTTTAATAATATTTATTAAAGATTTTCAAATATAACAAAAAAAAAGAAAAACATCCAAATTTAAGGCCTTATTTTCAATATCATCTTCCCAGGACTTCCCCCTCCCCACCCCCTCTTATATTCCAATTCTTTCAAATAGATTCAGCAAATTCTTACCCCAAATTTTAAAATTATTATCATTAACCCAATTTAAAAAATATTTTCCCATCCCCTAAAATCGACCTGTTCCCTTCCACGAGTTCCCCTCTTTAATATAAAATACAGATTAAGATAAAAAAATTAAAAAAAGAATAAAATATAATTTAACACCCTTTGGATTCCAAATTTCCCTCCCCCCTTTCCCGGTTGCGTTCCCAATGTCCATCAATATCTACTGTCTCCTGGAGCTCCCACATCTAAGCCATAATCCTTCACCAGTCCACTTTGCCGTCTTTTTAATAATCTTTACCGTCCTTTAATCATCTTTAATTTCAAATGTCCAATCTTGGAAGGGGTCTATCTTCCAACTTTGTCCAGTTCTTGTTATTCTTGTTGTTCTTGTTGTTCTCTCTTCCCTTTCCCCCCCCCCCTGCTCTCCTGCACAAATGTTCTAATTCCAAAAAGCTTGTAATTCCTCTACAGAGGCTTTGTTATTCAGGAACAAAACATTACGTCAAGTCCCTTCCATTCTTCAATAGATAAATCTATTGTCTCCTTTAGTGTGTAGACCTCTGTAGACAAAATAGTGTTCCATTTCTGCAGTTTCCCAGGAGATAAAAAGTCCGATTCAAATTCCATGCCAGCGATACTTGTAATAACCCACAGCTTCTCTAGAGGGATTATAGTAACTCAGTTTCATTCCCGATCTCACCCACCAGTCAAAGTAACTTATTATTCCTTGTTTTAAACAGTTTATATCCAATTTATAACAAATGTAACCAGCAAAGTCCTCGTAACAAAGTTCTCTTTTTGTTCTTCAGTTTTGGCAGCTCCTTTGACAGCTGTCAAAACCTCTATTTCTCCTCTCCAGGCGCTCTCACGGATCGCTCCCGGGGTTTCCGGGGGGGGGGTTGTATTTTAATTCACATTCCACTCTTCTCCTCCAGCCCAGCTTATAGTTTTCCATCGCGAAATTAATATCTTTATCAAAAAAAAAAAAAAAAGGTTGCACTCAATCTTAGTTGTCAGGCCCTTTGCTTTAGCTCCTCTACAACAGGGGGGAGGTTGACTTCCTTTTTATACCTCCCCCGCTCGCTCCGAATTTAAGAAAAAAATTATTCCCCTTTTTAATCCAAGTTCCAATTACTCACGGGTTATTCTTTTAAGTCCAGATTTTCAATGGAAGAAGTCAGCGCTCTCCGCCAAATGGCATGCGGCTTCGCTCGGCAGGGGAAGCGGAGAACTCACAGCACCACCACCCCCTGTCACCCGCTCCGCAGCCTTTAAAAAGGCTCCTTCGCGTGGTCGGGCGGGGCGCAAACGGTGCCCGCCGAGTCACCATGCCCATGGGTTTCAGCGCCCATGGTTTTTGAGGGTCCTCACGTCGCCGGCGCGGTAGAACCCAGCCCCTGCCGAGCAGACTCCCTCTGGAGCTTGGAGGGAGTCCGCCATTCGGCGATGGCGCCAACCCGGAAGTTGTTGATAGGAATTTTAAAAGATCTGCAATGGCTTAAAACGTAACCGCTAAATTCCTTTCCACTGGTGTAGATTTATATTAATCTGAGACACTAGAGCACTTTCCTTAAACCTTTCTCAGCACCTGATGAGTTGTCTTCCTATTTAAGGTGGGTCCACTAGCTGTTCATATGTATTTCTGCTGCTGTCACCCCCACCCCATACCACTGAGTGGTAAATTGGACAATCCTCACGTGGCCTGCCTGTTCCAACTCCTAAACCTTGAACCCATAATGTCCATATGTGAGGATATCCTCTTTTATCCTGCTAAAAATGGCTCAAGGGACTCCCAAACTCCACTCATACCTTCCTATGCTTTGTGAAGGTTCTATTTAGCCTTCTGCATTTGTTTTAACCAACTTTTATACTGTGTGTTGTTGTTTTTTTGTAACCTGCCCTGGGACCTCCTGGTGTCGTGCGGCTAAGAAATCTAATAAATAGTAATACTTATACCCTTGCCAGTATGGTTTTGGTGAAGAAACCCCTTCAGCCCTGGCCACTGTAAATAGGCTCTTGGGTCCCCAAATATTGGCAACCAGAATTAACCCATGCTGGGTTGTTGGTGCTGGACTAAATGTAACGGGAGGAGGAGAGCAAGCACCCTTCTCTTTTTATCATTGCATAATTTTGTAGCATCTCTTCTTTCTCCAGGTGAGTTGGGTGAAAAAGTGCTTTCCCACTCGACTCTTCTGTGGGAATGGGGAAAGGAATGGGATGATACATACACACACACACACACACACACACAGAGAGAGAGAGAGAGAGAGAGAGAGAGAGAGAGAGAGAGAGTTGATATACACTTTTGGGTTTGCTACGTTCGCAACCCGAAATTTACGTTACCCAAAGGTAATGTAACCTGAGGGTCCACTGTGTGTGTATGTGTATATATATACAGTGGTACCTCAGGTTAAGTACTTAATTCGTTCCGGAGGTCTGTACTTAACCTGAAACTGTTCTTAACCTGAAGCACCACTTTAGCTAATGGGGCCTCCCGCTGCCGCCGCGCCGCCGGAGCACAATTTCTGTTCTTATCCTGAAGCAAAGTTCTTAACCTGAAGCACTATTTATGGGTTAGCGGAGTCTGTAACCTGAAGCGTATGTAACCCGAGGTACCACTGTACACATATACACAATCTTGCTCAACACAGTAGAGTTGAACATGCATTTTTTCCTGTGAGGTGATCCCCTATAGTTTTACCTTCTTGGTACTTGGATTGCTGTGACTACTGGGGTGCTTTTCTGATTACATATAAGTGCTTTAATTGTTGCGCCATTGGTGATGGATGTTTGGTTGGTTGGGATCTGGAATAGAGCCATCTTGACAGTGGCACCTCTACCCTCTGAGATCAGGCAAGTGCCTACTTTGAGTTAGCAAAATTTGTGGTTCATTGGCCCTATGGATGATCCAAGAGTACGACTGGCCAATTTAGACATGATATTGACAAAGCGATTTATTTAAACTTGGAAGTATTTTGTTAATACTTTCCACAGGCTTTGTATTGTATTGTGCTTTGTGGCCAAAGGATGGGGTATAAATTCTTCAAGTAAGTCTTCTGCAGGGTGGAAATGTGCACACAGAGCTTGTCTGCTGCTGGAATTGATCATTCTGGTATTAGTATAAAGCAGGCTTCCTCAAACTTGGCTTTCCAGATGTTTTTGACCTACAACTCCCATGAGCCCTAGCTAGCAGAACCAGTGGTCAGAGATGATGGGAATTGTAGTCCCAAAATATCTGGAGGGCAGAGTTTGAGGAAGCCTGGTATAAAGGCTCAGTTGTCTGTCATCTTTTTTATTTTTAAATTTTCTCCTCCACTCTTCTTCAAAATTTTACGGTCCTGGTATGAATCACAAAATAATAACTCAAATAAGAATAAGAAAACCATTTAAAATGATTTAAGAATAGCATTAGAAAGGAGATGGCAGCCGTCAGTATATCTCAGACATAGTCTTTCTCTCTCACACCCACACTTGGTGTTTTTTTCAAGGAAAAGAGGTGATGGTACACATCCTGTCCCCCACTGCACCCCTGCCATCGCCATTTGCCCCTACCTGCCCCCTCTCCCCTTCTGGCAGCAAGATGGTGGTGAAGGGAAAGAGGGGACAGTATGAAAGCATTAGGATTGTCCCAATAATAGGGAGAGGCAGAGTAGAATGGCTTCTATGTCCTGTAGGCCAGAATTGTACTGTTGGGTTCACAAAAGATGTATACAGTGGTACCTCGGGTTACATATGCTTCAGGTTACAGACTCCGCTAACCCAGAAATAGTGCTTCAGGTTAAGAACTTTGCTTCAGGATGAGATCAGAAATCGTGCTCCGGCGGCGCGGCGGCAGGAGATGGCCCCATTAGCTTAAGTGGTGCTTCAGGTTAAGAACAGTTTCAGGTTAAGAACGGACCTCCGGAACGAATTAAGTACTTAACCTGAGGTACCACTGTATTAGGTAAAGGAGCGGTCTTTTCTGAATGTGATAAAGTTAAGTGCTGATACATAACCAGACTCCTAAAACTGCTAAGCAGTTAATTGAGAACGAAAGTTATTTCATGCATTTAAAGGGGGGTATCTTGGAAAAAAGTGCTGGGAAAACAACAAAAAAAATTTTTTTTTGCCTTTTCCCCACATTGATTTTGTTTGCTTTTAAATGTGTGCACTTGAACTAGGATTTTTTTTTAAAGGGGGAGCCTTTTGCCAAACATTCATTTTCAAACGTTTTTGTTTGAAAGCTTAACCAGAGATTGGGGAATTTCATTTCCCAACTATAAATGACTTTCAGCTTGTGCTATATGACAAGCGATGCATTATTAATGTCCCAATCTTGGAAATTCTCTTCGTAGCAAAGGTTTGAAATTGAACGTCCACTGGCAAACGGTTTTTCACAGATCCACACTGGACTTCCAGTGATGCATACCCCTTTGAGATTGTTTCAAATGAAATTTGTCGGATTAAAAATAGTAGCTATGCAACATTTTGGAGGAGAGAGTTGCTTCCCATATTACTTTTCTAAGGTGTGAGTACGTTAGGTGATATCTAGCTAATTCATTCCATCAGTGCAAGGATTTCCACTTGCGCAAGAAACTCCCCTGCTCCCTGCTCCCCCTTTAAAAAAAAATCTGTTCTGGGGGTTCCCCAATCCTTTGGAGCAGATTTTTTTTTTGGGGGGGGGGGGAGTTCTGTTGTGCAAGTGAAATCCTAAACCGCCTTCACTACCACGATCTCTTCCTCTCTGCTAACATGTAATCAACTTCCAGGGGTGGGGTTGAGCGATATATTATGATATATCATCCAAAAACGATGTGAAGTACATATCGTGATTTCGGTTTCCTTCCTTTTTAAAGATTGACCACTGTGTTAGCTTTCATGGATTGTGAAGTTATTATCGTTAATTGGTTGAGAGAGTGAAAGGTAAAAAAAAATTAAAAAGTGGGTCCAGTTGGCTGAAAATACCATCAGCCTTGCTTTGCAAGGCTAACTGCGGGACTGGGGCCAGTAAGCACACAGCCATCAGAGGCCAAGGCATGGGAAGACGCAATATTCAGAGGACAAGCATCTTGGGATGTAAACAGGCCACAATGGCAATTGTCAGTAGGTTTTGGCGTAGGCCTTGGGTGTATACAATGGTACCTTGCTTCTCAAATGCCTTGGAACCCAAAGACTACAAGTAAATGTTCCGGTTTGCAAACTTTTTCCGGAAACCGAACGTGCTGCATTTTAAGTGTTACGCTTCCAATATTAGTGCCACACTTCCATTTTGAGTGTTACGCTGAAGTCTGTCTGTTTTTGCTATTTATTTTGCGTTTTTGTGGGTCTTTTTTGTGACTGTCTAGAACCCAGTTCAGCTACTCATTGATTGATTGATTGTGTGACTGGAGTACATTGTTTATTGCTTTCATTTTATGGACCAATGGTCTCGTTAGATAGTAAAATGCATGTGAAATTGCTGTTTTAGGGGTTGTTTTTAAAAGTCTGGAACGGATTAATCCGTTTTGCATTACTTTCTATGGGAAAGTGCACCTTGGTTTTGGAACGCGTTGGTTTTGGAACGGACTTCCAGAATGGATTAAGTTTGAGAACCAAGGTACCACTGTATACCGAACCATCCTGGCTGTCTGATGGTTATTTGTTTGGAAGTCGATCCTGGGTTACCGATCACCCTATGATGTTTGCCACACACACAAGGAACAAGGGTATAGTTTGAGTGCCTCACTTGTAGTTCTATAAATCATTTAATGTGCCAACACGAATAAAAGTTATTAATATTGCAGTTGTTGCATAAGGGATTATTATTTTGACTGGAATGTAATGGAAATTAAGATGATTTTGGAATGCAGAAATAAAGGAAATTGTCAAACCCTCAATTCTAGCATGGGGAGGGGCGAACCTAAATTATATAATTCGGTATTTGATTTATTGGTATTAGTAATTGTATTATAGTTTGGTGTTGTTATAATGAGGCTATTATTGGATTGTACAGTCATACCTCATGTTACGTTTGCTTTAGGTTATGTTCTTTCAGGTTACATCCTGTGGCGACCCGGGTTTCGCTGCTCGTGCATGCGCAGAAGCACTAAATCACATTTTGCGCATGCGCACAAGCACCAAATCTCACAGCGCACCCGCGCAGATACGGCACTTCAGGTTGCACTCTTTTCATGTTGCGAAAGGGCCTCCGGAACGGATCCCGTTTGCAACCAGAGGTACCACTGTAATTGAAAATTAATAAAACTTATTATAAAAAAAGATCACCCTATGACAGACATCAGATCGGGGCAAGCCTTCCAAGCTCACCATCTTGGGCGGGGGTGGGGGCTGCTTTGGCCCATTAACCCCTGTCTGGGCATCTGGACAGAAACAGCTCCGCCTGGTCCCCTTTAAGGGGGTACCACGAATCCTTACATAAAGAGAATCAAATTGATACATTCTAATGTCAAGGGATGCGGGTGGCGCTGTGGGTTAAACCACAGAGCCTAGGACTTGCCGATCAGAAGGTCGGTGGTTCGAATCCCCGCGACGGGGTGAGCTCCCATTGCTCGGTCCCTGCTCCTGCCAACCTAGCAGTTTGAAAGCACGTCAAAGTGCAAGTAGGTACCACTCCAGTGGGAAGGTAAACGGCGTTTCTGCGCTGCTTTGGTTCACCATGCTGGCCACATGACCCAGAAGCTGTACGCCGTCTCCCTCGGCCAATAAAGCGAGATGAGCACCGCAACCCCAGAGTCGGTCACGACTGGACCTAATGGTCAGGGGTCCCTTTACCTTTACCTTTAATGTCAAGTTATTCTATGATAACAATAATGGAAATTTTCAGGCTAACAGCTGGGTATTCTGAGAGATCAGAATATTTTCCCAGTGGCTTCTGAACATTTCCATGCCTGATTTTCCAAATTTACTTTTGTTTGTCCTTTTGCTTTACAAAATGACCTTTTCATTTATTCTGGAACAATCTCTTTTTAACCTTGAAAGTTACAATCCGCCAATGTTAAGAGAAGGGGATAAGAAATGGCCAACATTGCTCCAATTTCTGCCCTTAGCACAATTAGCTGCCTTAACCATGGGTGCGGGGAGCGGAGCAAATAATTTTGGAGCTGAAATCAGTGCTTTATGGAAATTCAAAGAGCTGCAAATGTTGTAAAAAAATTCATTCGTATACATGTACTCACACTATCACAGCACTGGGGGAACCTGAAGCTCACAGGGAAAATTGGACCCAGCAATGGTGGCAATTGAGTTGATGCGGCAGATTTTCCCCAAACCGCACTTTCCTTCCTCATGGTGTATGTCGGGGTCAGCAAACTTTCAGCAGAGGGCCGGTCCACTGTCCCTCAGACCTTGTGGAGGGCCGGACTATATATATATTTTTTTTGGGGGGGGGATGAATGAATTCCTATGCCCCACAAATAACCCAGAGATGCATTTTAAATAAAAGCACACATTCTACTCATGTAAAAACACGCTGATTCCCGGACTGTCGGCGGGCCGGATTTAGAAGGCAGTTGGGCCTGATCCGGCCTTAGTTTGCCTACCCATGGTGTATGTGATGTCAGGTAAGGGCACGGCTGCAAAGGAGCAACACAAAGCCTTGAAGTCTGCTTCCGATTGTTCCTCAACGAGTCGGGGAAACGCTTCTTTTGCCTGTGCAGCTTGAAATCAAACCTCGCGAACAAAACTCTTTGCTGGGTGTCATGGTGATGCCGGGTGATTCCTTGACAGTTTCATCGCTGTGCTCTTTGAGGAAAAAGGTTTGCATCCTTCCTATTTGGACTGGTTCGTAGTAGAATTTTGGAAGGTCACTTTGCACCTTGCATGTGTGTGGCATTGAGCGTAGTTGAGGATGTTCTTAGATCATAACTGTCAAGGTTTCCCTTTTTTAAAGGGAAATTCCCTTATTCCGAATAGGATTCCTTGCAAGAAAAGGGAAAAGTTGATAGCTGTGTCTTAGATACCTGCCTCTTTGCCCACTGTGTAACCATGCTGTTGGATCTGGTATAACAGCCATTTCTGGCAAGGTTGAATGTCTAACTCACATTAATTTAATTTAATTTCTTAGGTGCCTACTACTAAAAATAGTTTTGAGGTGACTTACAATATATACCATATATATATCTAATATACCATACTTCACAGTGGAATATGCATGAGCTAAATCGACAGTGAAGTGCTTTTCCTGAAGAGACATTGATCAAACTGGATTGCATCTCTACTTTAATTTTATACCGTTATCTTAAGTTTAGCGATCCACTTGGGGGCGAATGAAGTGTCCTTCCAGGGAATGGCTCCTGTCTCATTCTCCTTTTGCTAGCAACCACTGGTTGTTCGTTGCCATTTCAGTTCCCTCAGCAAATGCTAGAGCCGTGGTTCCCAAACTTTTTTCTCTTGGCCACGCTTTCAGAATAAAAATTTGCTTCGCGCCACACAGAATTTTTCAGAGATACGGAATACCCTGGCGAAAAAAAAAAGAACTCAAAGCAATGCTTGATTTATATGGGTAGGCAAACTAAGGCCCAGGTGCCGGATCCGGTCCAATTGCCTTCTAAATCCGGCCCGCAGACTGTCCGGGAATCAGCGTGTTTTTACATGAGTAGAATGTGTGCTTTTATTTAAAATGAATCTCTGGGTTATTTGTGGGACATAGGAATTCATTCTCCCCCTCCCCCCCCCGCTCTCCAAAATATAGTCCGGCCCCCCACAAGGTCTGAGGGACGGTGGACCGGCCCCCTGCTGAAAAAGTTTGCTGACTCCTGATTTATAACATAAAACATAACTACTTTATAATGTGATCATTGGTCATCCAAAAAGTATGAAGCAATGTAGCTACATAAGAACATGAACCATTCCCAATATATAATTTTAAACGACGACAAGGATTGTCCTCAGTATCACTTAGAGTTGTGGAATTGTAGAGTTGGAAGGGACCACGAGGTTTGTCCAGTCCAACCCCCTGCAATGCCAAAATATTTTGCCCAACATGGCTCAAACCCACAACCCTGAGATCGAGTCTGATGTTGTACTAACTGAGCTATCCAGGCACACCTCCGATGCTCTTGTTCTCATTTTGGGGAAAAAACTATCCATATTCTGCAAATAAAAATAATAATTTTGATACTATACTGCACTATGTTGAAACATTTAAATGTTCCATTGATTATTTTTGAATCTTCCCACCCCACTTTCCGTGCTCTCCTGCCACACCAGTGTGGCGTACCACACCCTTTGAGAACTACTGTGCTAGAGCATACTTTGCACGTGGGTTAAACCACAGAGCCTAGGACTTGCCGATCAGAAGGTCGGCGGTTCGAATCCCCGCGACGGGGTGAGCTCCCATTGCTTGGTCCCTACTCCTGTCAACCTAGCAGTTCAAAAGCACATTAAAGTGCAAGAAGATAAATAGGTACTGCTCTGGCGGAAAGGTAAACGGCGTTTCTGTGCGCTGCTCTGGTTCGCCAGAAGCGGCTTAGTCATGCTGGCTACACGTACGCTGGCTCCCTTGACCAATAAAGCGAGATGAGCGCCGCACCTTTACCTATGATTGCAATGCATTTTTGTATTCTTGTGTATTTTTTCACACTATATAGAATTGTTAATCTCATTTACTATGTAGCTGGGGCAGGAACATGCCGTAGGACTCTTGGGAGCCCCTTTCTGGTGGTAGTCCTTCCATCGGCGCAACCACAGGACCCCGCCCCATCCCTCTAAGCAGCAGAGAAGCTGGGCTGCTTCCCTCCGCTCCACATGTAGTGTTCCTGCTCTGTAGCATCTTTCATGTCTGACTTTATGTCACCATCAATATAATGCATATTAATAGTTTATAGGTCTTTTATGGTGACAGTCTGCTTTCCTATTTGCTATGCTCACAGGTAAACAAAATAGCATTTGATACAATGGTGGCTCCCACTGGTAGAACGAAAAGGGACTACAGTGGTACCTTGTGTTACGGATGGGATCCGTTCCAGAGGCCCATCCATAACATGAAATGCCCGCAATTTGAAGCACTGCAGGCTCACGGCGCAATTTGGTGCTTCTATGCAGGCGCGAGCGGCGAAACCTGGAAGTAACCCTCGCAACACGTCTTACGGTTCTCTGGGATGAACCCTCCAAAATCATATTTTTGGAGAGTGCAGGAGACTTTGGGGAGAAAGAGGGAATTGATGGGAACATGCATGTGTCCACAAGTAAAAAAACAGTGTATCAGAAAGGACATACACGCTATGCCAACTATCAGTATTTATTATATGCGACTGTAGCCTAACATGAAAGCTAATTACATAGTAAGCAGGTACCTCTCACCAGCCTCCAGGTGTTCTGGCCTGCCTGGAATGCGATGTTGACATTCAGTGATGCCTCATGGCCGCAAGGATGGAGAAATGTGTGGGTGGGTGCCAAACTCCTCCCATGTCTGTGGGGTCTACAGTGGTACCTCAGTTTAAGAACTTAATTTGTTCTGGAGGTCCGTTTTTAACCTGAAACTGTTCTTAACCTGAGGTACCACTTTAGCTAATGATGCCTCCCGCTGCCGCCACACGATTTCTGTTCTTATCCTGAAGCAAAGTTCTTAACCTGAGGTACTATTTCTGGGTTAGCAGAGTCTGTAACCTGAAGCGTCTGTAACCCGAGGTACCACTGTACTATATTAAGTCATATGGATTACTCCACTCAGAAGGCAGTCTATGAGGGAGAAGGCACTGGCCTCTGGTTAAAAAAGGGGACCCCCACCCTGATAGAAAATGTGTTTCATATCTCATGAGAAGAGCTCAACCGCAGAAAGCTTGGATCCATTTTCCCAGGCTCCCTGAATAGAATACCTGTCTATATATCTAAGTATATTTGCTGTATACTAACTTGTGCTTCAGAAATTCCAAGCGTTGTGTACCTGCATCTGTTTGAAATTTTGTGACAACTTGCACTATTGCTGTTCTTCTGACAATAGCATAGTTTGTTTGCATGCTTCAGTGAGTACTTGGAAAGTAAATTAGTCGGCAACTATAAATTATTTTTAAAGTTACTTAGGCTGTCTTTTATTTTGTCTTCAGTGTAAAATAGCTTATCTACCTCTTGCTAATAAAGGGTTAAGATACAAATGTAGTTGCTTGCATCGTTGGGTAATAATATTTTTCTTCCCCCTTCTCTTTTTTCTTTTTTACAATCAGGACAAAGCTTGGGGTATGGATTTGTGAATTACATTGACCCTAAGGATGCTGAAAAGGCGATCAATACTCTGAATGGATTGAGACTTCAAACCAAAACAATAAAAGTATGTAGAATTTTTATGGGGGAAATTAAGTGCACATTCCTATTTGTTCTCTGTGTTTCCAAAGGCTATACCTGGCTTTTGAGTTGGTGGTTTATTCACAAGTCTTTAATTCCTGGGGCCTATACTACTAGTTTGCATATGCAAGGATATTTAGGACAAGTTTTTACCTCCGTAGCAGGCGTTTGCAAATATTCTAAAATGGCATCCTTACACTTGGTAATTTACATAGTGTTCTAATGTATAGATGCTGAGAGAGGATAATGCGTTTAACCACATAATCATTGCCACCGCATAATAGTCGCACCCCCTTTTTTCCCAAGCCCTAAAATTGGCCCCAAAGCATTTACTACATAATAGTCGCAGGGCAACTTCTGAAGCTCTGCTAAACCTCAGGCCCCCTTCTTTTCCTCCTCGGCCACAAGCTTCTAGGGGGAGCAGAGCAGGTGGGGACATTTCTCCCCATCCTCCTGCTGCTCCCTTTTTTATCACCATTTTGGCGGAAACCGATGGGTTCGGCTGGGTTCTGTGGGCCAAGGGAAGATGCGGCGGGCGCTAGCAGACCTGGCTGCGGGTGGTGCCATCGCTGCTCGTTTGCTGTTCCCACGGCATTCCTCGCCGGAACTTCCTGTCCAAACTTGGAGTGCCTGTTCCGTTCTTGCAATGCAAAGTATAGAGTGGTTTTCTTCACCGTCAAGATTCCGTTAGACAAGGGACGCCTCTCTTGAGTTAGTAGACTGAACAAGAGAAGGGAGGCTTTGCTTTTACAGAAAGGTATTTCCATACAGAAAGTCTTTCCATTTCCTCTCCCTGCGGTCACCTCAAGTGGTGTGTTACAGAAATACACCTCCTCGGATCCACCTGTTATTATCCCCACTTTTTTCCTTGTATGATGGTCTCACCCCCCTTTTTTGAAAAGAAAATTCAGCATTAAAAACAGGACCATTGTGCAGTGAAATACAGTATATTTATCACATATGATCCTTCCTTCCAAACGTTTGTGAGTTCAGCAGAGTGCATCCCTATGCAGCTTAAACAGGAAGCTTAGATAGGTTCATTGTAGCCTTTTTGTTTACATAATCCAGGATGCTTTAAGGTATTTTCACCTTAAAGCAATAATCTCACAAACAAATCTTGCAAAAGGTAAAAATAGCACTTACTCAATCAGAATACTCGTTGAAGAGTAACAAGCACAGCAGCTTTGTTCTGGAAGGCTTAAAATGGCAATTCGGTTGCAAAGACATGCTGAAAAGGTAAAGGTAAAGGGACCCCTGACCATTAGGTCCAGTCTTGGCCAACTCTGGGGTTGCGGCGCTCATCTCACTTTACTGGCTGAGGGAGCCGGCGTACAGCTTCCGGGTCATGTGGCCAGCATGACTAATCTACTTCTGGCGAACCAGAACAGTGCACGGAAATGCCGTTTACCTTCCCGCTGGAGCGGTACCTATTTATCTACTTTGACGTGCTTTCGAACTGCTAGATTGGCAGGAGCTGGGACTGAGCAATGGGGGCTCACGCTGTCGTGGGGATTTGAACCGCCGACCTTCTGATTGGCAAGTCCTAGGCTCTATGGTTTAACCCACAGCGCCACCCGTGTCACATAAGACATGCTTAAAATTAGCTTAAAATGGTGTCTGAGCAATGGAGCTCAGGCATGCAGATGGTTCTCGCATTTATGGCTTGGTGATGAGAGGACAAAGCGCAAAGAGGAAGTGGCCTGGCCAGGTGTGGAGGTTATATGTGGCTACGCCTCCCCCCCAAACTTACTGGGGAACTTTACACTTCATTCACCTATCTAGCAAACATGCACGGTTGGTTTGACTGCAATTGTAAACACCCCACCAGTGATACTGAGGATCACCTTACTTGAATGCGCTACGCTATTTTGGAATCCATTCCCGGGAATTTTTGGCTGGTTATTACCTGGCGCAGGGGTCAGCAAACTTTTTCGGCAGGGGGTGGTCCACTGTCCCTCAGACCTTGTGGGGGGCCGGACTATATTTTGAAAAAAGAAAGAAAGAAGAACGAATTCCTATGCCCCACAAATAACCCAGAGATGCATTTTAAATAAAAGCACACATTCTACTCATGTAAAAACATGCTGATTCCCAGACTGCGAGCCGGATTTAGAAGGCGATTGGGCCGGATCCAGGCCTTAGTTTGCCTACCCATGACCTGGAGCCAAGCACGAAGCTTTATGAGTACAATGTGCTTGTGTGTTGCCTGCAGGATGCCACCTATTCCTCTTCAATTCGTATAGTGGCCTTGGCAGTGTTGTCACGCTTGTGTTCTCATCAGGACTTAAACTAAGACTTTGCCTTAGTAATTAATCACTTCCTCTCTGTTGAGGGACGCGGGTGGCGCTGTGGTTTAAACCACTAAGCCTCTTGGGCTTGCTGAGCGGAAGGTAGGCGGTTTGAATCCCCATGATGGGGTGAGCTCCCTTTACTCTGTCCCAGCTCTTGCCAACCTAGCAGTTCAAAAGCACACCAGTGCAAGTAGATAAATAGGTACCGCTGCAGCGGGAAGGTAAATGGCGTTTCCCTGTACTCTGGTTTCCGTCACGGTGTCCCGTTGCACCAGAGGCGGTATAGTCCTGCTGGCCACATGACCCAGAAAGCTGTCTGTGGACAAACGCTGGCTCCCTTGGCCTGAAAGCGAGATGAGCACCACAATCCCATAATTGCCTTTGACTGGACTTATAACCGTCCAGGGGTCCTTTACCTTTACCCTCCCTCCTGATCATACCTCCTGTTTTCCAAAGTTATGGGCAGACCTCTGTCTAATCCCTTCTTGACATGGCAGCGTTACACTGCATGTCTTCTGATATGGTGATGGAGAAGAGCGAATCTTAATGGAGAAGGTGGACTTGGTGCAAAGACCTCAATGCTACATGAGAAGTAGAAGCCAGAAGGCTGCTTTTTAGGCATCTCTGGACCTTGGCGGATTTGATGCACACGGTCACCAGACTTTAAACAGTGGGATACTATGCTTTCTGAAGAGAAAGCATAACACTGGGTGCATTTTTAGTCACAACCACACATTGTGAAGTGAGGTGGGCAACCAGAGATGATACCAGGATAGGAACTCCTCGCTTCCTCAGCCAAAGCAATTTGTCCTCCCTGCTTTCTCAGAAAAATAGAGGAATCTAATTAAATTTCCTAGACTTCACTAACCTACTTAGTTGTTGTCACCTCTAGGCAGGACATGTTATGGTAAGATAAAGCAAATTGGGGCTTTTGTAAATTGCATTTACAAAATTCTCATAGAGAGAACTTAAGAGTAGGAATATTGGAACAACTCTTCCTACTTACTTATTTATTGGTCGGTTGGCCAATAAAAAAAAACCCCTGTCTTTAAATCCACAGTGCAAGTTAGAATTAATTCCTCACAGGGCAAAGGCTAGCCAGATATTCTGTTTTCCTTTCCTTTCATGGAAGATTTCTTGACATGACATTTCTTCTGAATTGTCAATTAATGTGTATATGTATAATTATCACCTGTCAGAGGAATATAGCTTTTAAAAAAACAACCAAAAACCCCCCACCAACGTTGATTTTAGCTCTGTAGGTTTTCTTCCCACTCAGCAGTATTTAAAAAATCATAAATGTATTGCCATTATGGAGGTGTTGGCAAATGGGATTTGAAACATTTTTTATTTTTTCTACGCAACTGCTCTAAAGTTTTAATAGTTACCTATGCAATAACTGTCCCAGTTACTGAAATTGTATATTGCCACACCTGGTTGTGAATTCAAATATTGGTTCATATAAGAGTCCGATTAAGGAACTTGATTTTTAAAGGGTATCTAAGCTCACAGGCCTACATTTATTTTGCTCTACTTTTTGTTTCCAATTGCAACCACTCTTACTGTTGAAGAGACAAGCCGCTTTTGAGTTTAAAACTGACTTGCCTCTTTGGTAGCAAGACTGATGTTTCTTGCCATGGGTTTTTATTTCTAGGTAAACCTAAAAATGCAGGCAGCAGAGAAGTTGGAATGCACATGCTTAAAAGTCACATTGCACTTAAATAGGCTTCTGTATTTAAGGAAGGTGTTGCAATCCTGCAAACGTCGGTTTGTCACCTTGCTTCTCGGCACTTGGCAGCGACGGCTACTTCAAAACACATATGCTGGTGTAATAAATTGTTCCGGTGCCACCTGTATTCTGCAAACTTCTGAATTTATGAACGTGCTTTTCAGAATGGGATAAATGCTTGAACTACAGTTGTGGGGATGCGGGTGGCACTGTGGGTTAAACCACAGCGCCTAGGACTTGCTGATCAGCAGGTCGACGGTTCGAATCCCCGTGACGGAGTGAGCTCCCGTTGTTCGGTCCCTGCTCCTGCCAACCTAGCAGTTTGAAAGCACATCAAAGTGCAAGTAGATAAATAGGTACCACTCCGGCGGGAAGGTAAACGGCATTTCCGTGCGCTGCTCTGGTTCTCCAGAAGCAGCTTAGTCATGCTGGCCACATGACCCGGAAGCTGTACGCGGCTCCCTTGTCCAATAAAGCGAGATGAGCGCCACAACCCCAGAGTCAGTCATGACTGGACCCTAACGGTTAGGGGTCCCTTTACCTTTACCTTACAGTTGTCCAGTGTTGGAAATATAGATAACCAA
This sequence comes from Podarcis cretensis, assembly GCF_951804945.1. Classification (NCBI taxonomy): domain Eukaryota; kingdom Metazoa; phylum Chordata; class Lepidosauria; order Squamata; family Lacertidae; genus Podarcis; species Podarcis cretensis. Next base: position 25,665,731 of record NC_137187.1, read on the forward strand.
ATATACTTTGCGGGAAAGTAGCACTGCCTCTTTCCAGTGTGCATATTTGAAGAAGAGAAAAACAGCCACAGAAAATCTTATGCAACTGAGAAGTACGGCTTGGTAGACGCCAGTTTTTAATGGTGATCTTTTCCATTAACCAATGTGTCAAGAGAACGGTGAAATATGTATGCATTGTATAAAAATCCCCTTAGAACATCTGAAGGAAATGAACTGTGAAGGTGAGGAAGGAGCCCCCTTTGCAACCTCTGCAGTTGTACTTTCCATATTAAAGAACATTGATCCTAGTGAGTGGCAAAAGAAGGTCCTATTTGGAGGTTTAATTAAAGTGAGTGAATTTTATTGATGCTATCAATCAGCAGAGATTGAGGGAAAGGGCTTGGTGCCAAACCATTTAGTGCTCTTGACAGGGTAATTAAATACCACAGGACTGTACTCTCAAGATAAAGTGAAGTGCTTCTGCAGATGTGAGGGAGAATAACAATTTGTGTTGGAACCAAAAAAAAAAAGTCTAGGTCCCTTTCTAAATTGTCTACACGGGTTTTAAAAATTGTGATCAGAATTGTTTGGACTGATAGCAAATATCAGTCATATCACTGCTATTTTTCTAGAAATCGGGTCTTCCCTTAAAGAGGGCATGTATTGTGGTGAGACCTGGAAAACCGACACCCTGTGTTGTGGGTGGGTACGATGGGTCAGCAACAACACCTGGTTGGTAGGTCCCTCGAAGCTGGGTGCAATCTGGCCAATGGGACGCAGTCCAAATGGTTCAAGGGACCTATTTGTGCCCATGCATGTGACCCAGAGCTTCCTCTTTCGGCGTGTGCATTTGGAACACCCGCCCACCTCCCCCTACCTTTAGGGCTTTGCGGTTGACCTTGCTATGCCGTCGTGTGTCATCTGTCGTTGGGACAGGGGCACGGCAGGAATTTTCCCCACTTGGCTGATTTGCGGCTGCCATTTGGGTTTCGCCTGCCACGTAGCAAATCGTCACAACTTGTAAGGTTGCGGATAGGCTCTGGTTCAGGTGATAGGGATGGGAGAATGCTCTCGCCATCCCTATTCAAAGGGTATTCAGTTAAAGGAATCCAGGGACTCGATGGTTTGGTCAACCCCTGAGAGTAGGTTGTGCCTGTGCCTGAGTCCAGGGGGACATTTGGGGAAAATTTAACACCCATTCCCGTCTTTCCGCTTATCCAGGTGTTCACACTTGGCTGACCTATGCTGGTGCCCTGGGTCAGCGCTACCTGCATGGCAGGGAGCTAGTCGAACCAGAGCCTATGCAACCTCTGTATAAACCAGAGTCGGGGAACCAATAGCTCTCAAGATATTGCTGTACTACAACTCCTATCATCCTGTTTGACAGTGGAACCATTTTTTTCAGGAGGTTGTGGACTCTACTTGCTTGGAGGTTTTGAAGCACAGGCCGTTTGGCCTGCGTCCCATTGGCCAGATTGCACCCAGCTTCAAGGAACCCACCAATCGGGTGTTGTGGCTGAACAATCGTGCCCACCCACAACACAGGGTGTCGGTTTTCCAGGTCTCACCACAATACATGCCCTCTTTAAGGGAGGACCCGATTTTTAAGCAGAGGCCAGTGCATCCTCCCTCGTGGGCAGCCTTTTGAGTAGAGCAATCCATACGACTTAATACAGTAGACCCCACACACATTGGAGTTCAACCCACGCACACAAAATACATTGTTCCATCCTTGCAGGCGTGAGGCATCACTGAACTTCAGCAACGCCTTCCAGGCCGGCAAAAACACTTGGAGGCTGGTGAGCAGCATCTGATCTCTGCACCCTGCATAAGTGCCTTTGCACTTATGGAAAGAGATAGTTTAGAGATAATTGCCAATGCCTTTCCACATTGGCAAGCTGGAAAAAACAACACAGCTTGAAATTTCCCATAACCTACGAAAAGCAATTTGATATTGTTTCAACACGTTTAGCTTGCAAACCTCTTGCTCGCTCTAGTCCAAATCACTGAGATATCAACAGGAGGAAATAAATTTGATTAGTTTTAATCGTAGTAAAGTCCATTACAGCAGCGGCATTGAAACCAAGGCAGCATGTTGGTCTCGCGCAAGGCCAACTCTCTCCATGTCATGCAGCAAATAGTGGTGCTTTCGTGAGCACCATTCAGACATGGAGCCAGTCTGCAGGTGTGAAGGCAAGGGGGAAGGAAAACCGTCAGGAAAACTATGGGCAGGGTATAAATCATAAAAGTTGTTGTTGTTAAAGATGCAAGAACAAGATGCATTTCTGCAACTACGGGGCACTGCCATTGCCACAAGTGAAAGGAGGATTTAGGGCAGGCATAAGCAAACTCGGCCCTCCAGATGTTTTGGGACTACAACTCCCATCATCCCTAGCTAACGACCAGTGGTCAGGGATGATGGGAGTTGTAGTCCCAAAGCATCTGGAGGGCCGAGTTTGCCTATGCCTGGTTTAGGGCCTTTTCTGCTTGTTGGTTATCTGTTATTGGCTCAGTTGGTAGGTTTGTTTCTGCCCTCTTGACAAAACCTCAGATTTGATCACTGTGTGATCACCGTGGGACCCATTCCTGGAATCACAAGTATTGGCCTGCCACCTTTGCAACTGTTGTTATTTTAATTACAGCACAGTCTCTAATAACACATCGGTGATTTGTGATTTTTGTCTTGGATGACAGGGCTAGCCTTTCGTTGGATGAAATGGCAGGACCAGCATTGGCTTAAATGCTGCCAGCTGGGTCCTTGTTGCAGCCTGCGAGGGCGATGGAAAACATAATCCATGAAACTCTACAAGTCTGTGATTCTCTTCTCAGTAGATGCCCCAAATACTCAATTCATGTGTCACAAGCATTGAGGGCTCTGGGGGCAGAAAGCGGGCGCTGCTGCTGATGTACTTCTCGTCCTCCTTCCCTGTTGATGGTTCTGGAAATTGTAAAAAAAGAAAAGAAAAAGGGAAATATATCTTTTGCTTTGGCTAAATGAGATCATAGTACAGCTTCTGATTATAACTTTTATTACTAACAGCAGAGTTCAAAATTTGCAATGCATTTTGCACCTGGCTATTGGTCACTTGTGGCCAAGTAAAGATACCCAGGCGACAGGTCATATTCCTCCTCCAAATGGCAACTAAGCGTTCAGATTAGGCCACAGTAATCCTGGTTTGGGGACACGGGTGGGGCTGTGGTATCAATCACTGAGCCTAGGACTTGCCGATCAGAAGGTCGGCGGTTCGAATCCCTGCGACGGGGTGAGCTCCCGTTGCTCAGTCCCAGCTCCTGCCAACCTAGCAGTTTGAAAGCACATCAAAGTGCAAGTAGATAAATAGGTGCCGCTCCAATGGGAAGGTAAAAGGCATTTCTGTGCGCTGCTCTGGTTTGCCAGAAGCGGCTTAGTCATGCTGGCCACATGACCAGCTGTATGCTGGCTCCCTTGGCCAATAAAGCGAGATAGCACCGCAACCCCAGAGTCGGCCGCGACTGGACCTAATGGTCAGGGGTCCCTTTACCTTTACCTTTAACCCTGGTTTAAGGAGCCATTTGGCACCTAGCTTGCATATCTGAGTTTCTAACACCGACTAACAGTAGTGTATTATTATACTAACCCCCAATGACTCACGCATCGCTGTGGCGAAGGGGTACTTGCCTTTGATTGATTATCATTTTGCCCTCCCTAGATGTGTTCCAGTTTTCTCCCTTCACTAACTAATTGATCCTTTTTTGTCGATGATGGCTTTTGATTTGATTTCATTTTGGTGTAATCGGCCCATATTTATTTATTAACGCTGAAGATGAAGGAAATGGCATCAACGACTTCTGTAACCGTCGTGTCTCAACACACAATTTAGAGAGCAATTGCGAAAAACAAGGACATTTAAATATACTTCTAAGTTATTTGGTATAGTTTGCTGGCATTGGATAACCTATCCGATCGGCACGGTACCAATTGCAGAGGATCCAAGGTTCTTGGTTTAGATTGCCCATCTGGTTTTGAAAGGAAAACTAGCCTTTGCACTGTTCAATCTTTCCGTTCTTCTTGTATGGCCATTTGCATGACGGAACAGCAAACGCTTTATTCTCTTCCCACAGGTTTCCTATGCGCGACCAAGTTCAGCTTCCATTAGAGATGCAAATCTGTATGTCAGTGGTCTCCCAAAAACTATGACCCAGAAAGAATTGGAGCAGCTATTCTCCCAGTATGGACGTATCATTACTTCTCGTATTCTAGTGGACCAAGTCACTGGTAAGTTGACAGCTGCGCCCTACTATCTCTCTCGCTTTTCTCAGCCTGGCAGGTTGTGAGATATTCCATCTTCCAATACAGCAAGCCTGCCTTCAGAATATATCAAAGGTATATATGGGCCAGAAAATACAATTTTCTGCCGGAGTTTTTCATAAATATGCATGGACTAAAATAGATTGTAGTGTGTAGTCAGCCAGCCCTGAGTCATTTCCACCTCGAAGGTGCGGGTTTTGAAGCCTGTTTCATGCCTTGTAATAAATTTACAGCTGCTATAATCCTCATTTCCAAGCCGCCGAGTGAAAATAGTCCCTGTACTCCTTATAAAGTGCTAATAAACAGTCTTAAAAATAAAATAAGGAAAGCAAAATCTTACACAGAAGTGCTCTGCTGTTATCTTAGGCTAAGTCTACATGAAATGCAAACTAGTAATTGCTACTCAGATTTTTATATATATATAATGTTGCGTTATCCTCGTGCTGAAGAATATTAACTGTTGAGATCTAGAGGAAAACAAATCCCATGGGTTTAAAAAAACAAGTCTGAAAGGCATATTGATTTGATGCATAAATATTAAACTCAGTCTTAACTCTCCAGGCACTGCCATCCTAGTGAGCATATTGCTCCATATTTTTTTCTGTTTCCGATATAATATAATCTCAATGAAGTAGACTAATCCATTAGAGGGGCTGGGGAATGGAGCACCTTTTCTCATTATTAAGGGTTCAGGAATCTTCTGTTTTCTCCCAACGCATTTCAAAATCCTAGGAAAATATACAGCAGGCTGTCCTATTATTCTACCATAATTTCCAAGCTAGATAGTGTTTTCTTCAATGACACAAAAAATTTAAATAGACCTGGTGACTTTGTGACTATCAGCTGCTTTTGCTAAACCAAGGTTTTGATTTGAACAGAAAGTAGGTTTCTGTGCATGGGTCCCAGTTAAAGCTGTGGAACTGCATATGTACAAAGGCAAAGGCTAAGTACCGTACTTCTCCATGTATAAGACTAGGGTTTTTTTATATTAAATGATTGTGTTAAAATTCGGGGCTCGTCTTATACACAGATAGTGCATAGGGGGATTTTCTTAATTTGGAGTCCCCCAAAATAGAGGGCGTCTTATACACGGGGGCGTGTTATACACAGGAAAAATACGGTATGTAAGAACATTACCGTACTGATGGATCACCCAAAAGCATGTTTTAGACCAGCATCCCATTGGACTGTGGTAAACCCAAGAGGCAAGGTTAGAGCACCACGTATTAGTTATGTTCATAACCATGGTTGCTGCTGTATTTGAGCAGATTATTCTATATTGCAACACAGGGGTTTGTTTTTGCCACCGTCAACATAACCATGGTTATGCAGACATACTTTGTAGAGAAGGATGCATTATCCACATGCCTGCTGTTTGTCTGCTTTAAAAAAAGATGCATCGTCACAGTATTACATGGGAATTGCCCTTTTATAATGAGTTTTTTCAGTGTTCCCTAAAATTCCCTCTTCAAAAAAACAACAACAACAGCCCCTTCCAGGGGTGTTACTTAAAAACAATGTGTGTTTCTAAAATATGCATTCAGTTGCGGGGGGGGGGGGAGGATTGTAAAGTTTTCTTGTGCTTTGGTAGACTCTGAAATTTCATTGCACTTGTTGCTGATTAGGGCGTACTCCCAGTTAACATTGCGGTATGGAAATCCACATTAAAATTAGTTCTGAAGGAGGGTAGCTACAGCTGCAACATAACATAGCCATTGACTAGGGCTCTAGATAGGGTCGTGCTGTTGTATGTTGTCTTCTCCCCTGCCGTATGCATTAATCCATTCCTTCCATATGACACGTGTGATTTTGCATCTCGCTGCTCATAGCGGTGTGTGCAAAATCAGGAATAGCTTGAACCTAGGAAAGGTAGGTCCAGAGAATTCTCCCTCTCAACCACACACAGATTGGTGCCAGCGTATAGCAGAGTAACCATGTGTGGAAAAGCGGGAGGCAAAAAATAAAAAATTCACACGCAAAAAAGCAAAATGGTGCGGTTTTGAGTAGAAGTGCCTGATCCTGCAAATTAACCAAGTTGCCTAATACCAATGCCTTACGTTGTGCTAATTAAACAGCAGCTTTCAAGAGATTCAGATGGTGTTTTTTTGCCCATCCCTACCTGGAGATTCCAGAGTTTGAACCTGGGGGCCTTCTGTGGCTCCAGAAGGCTGTTGTCTTCTTTGATCCCTTAAACTTAAGTGTTAACATTACGTTGCGTGTGAAGCAATTTGTGTGCTGCTTAATAGGCGGAAATACCTCTAAACCAGAAGTTTCCAAACTTGTTTGGCCTACCGGCCCCTTTTCAGGAAAAAATGACTCAGTGCCGCCCTGGAAATCTACGAGTCAAGCCTGATGGCTCAGTCCCATCTGCCCCAAGGGCCAAATAGGCAGGCAGGCAGGCAGGCAGGCTACAATCCACTTCTCGGGTCTGGGGGAAGCTGAAAAGGGTTCCCTCAAGCCTTGGAAACCCCTTGCCTCCAGCATGACTGCCGAATCCAGGGGAGGTATTGTTGCTGTCTCGCAACACCTCCTGACCTGACAGTAAACGTCATTACACAACTGGTGAAACATGTAAGAACAGTTTTCTCCCCCAAATTTTTCTTTCCTTATGCTACCACCTCCCCCTTGTATTTATTCAACGCCTGCCAATTGCTTCCAAGGCTACTACTGCCCCCTGGATTGTTCCAGCGCCCGCCTGCCCCCCAAGAGGGTGGTTTTGCCCACTTTAGGAAACACTGCTCCAAACACTGTCCAGAGAACTAAACAAGAAGAACAAATGTCCCAAAATTATGCAATAAAACAATTAATGCAACACTCACACATCCTCATCCTTCTGACACACCTCCCCTCTGAAGATATTTCCACCTGCTGGCACTTCTTTAAGACTCCACCCAACTTTCCTGGCTCTCACCAGGTCCTGCACATACCCACAGATCACACCCAAAAATGTGCGTTGAAGAGGGTTCCTGGAACCTGCTGACTTCAACCTAGTCCAGACATGGCCAAACTCGGCCCTCCAGCTGTTTTGGGACTACAACTCCCATCATCCCTAGCTAACAGGACCCAGTGGTCAGGGGTGATGGGAATTGCAGTTCCAAAACGGAGGGCCAAGTTTGGCCATGCCTGCCCTAGTCTCTCACTCTAGGCTTGCTTTTTTGGGGAAGGCACCACAGTTGATGGGGCTTCCTTGAGCTTCCCGCAGTTGTGTCGCCTCCAGCATTCCAGCTGTTGCTGCACACAAACAGGACCAGGCTACAGTGGATTGGATATGGTGGTGAACCACTTCAGAATTTTCAGCACCGCAGTTGTTTTTTCAGGTCACCCTTTGTTCTTGCCCCTAAAGCACGGGGCCACCGCAGAAAAGGTTGTGTATCCATTTGTTAGGTCCTGCCCCTTGACTCCTGTTCCTACAACAACAGGGTTTCCCAGACTTGGCTCTCCAGCTAATAATAATAATTATAATAATAATAATTAATTTATACCCTGCCCATCTGGCTGGGCTTCCCCAGCCACTCTTTTGCACTACAGTTCCCATCTTCCATGACCCACTGGCCTTGCTAGCTAGGGATGATGGGAGTTGTAGTCCAAAAACAGCCAGAGACCCGAGTTTGGGAAACAAGTAATCTTTATTGTCATTGTCCCATACAGAACAACGAAATTGGGGTGGGGGGGGGATAAATCTACATAAGACATTCAAAACCAACAAGCCTTCTATCCCAGGCTGGTTAGCCCCCTAAAAACTCTGATACCCCATTTTTAAAAATACAATACACTCCCAGAGAGACTCCTTACACTGCGTTTAAAACCAAAATCGCATTTGGATAGAAACTGTTTCTCAGGCGGCTAGTCCTAGTCTTTATAACCCTGTACCTTCTTCCAGAAGGCAGAAGCTGATAGAGCTAATTTCCAGGGTGTGCACTATCCTGCGCTATCTCTGCAGCTTTCTTATGGCACCTGGAAGCGTAGATTTGATCCAAGGTGGGAAGAGTGCACCCAATTATTCTCTCCGCAGTCTTTACAACCCTGGACAGCATTGTTTTTCTGCGTCTGGTCTTGTCCTCCGTTGTTGTCCTCCGGCTTGTTGGCTTACATGTAGCTGTGAAAATGGGGGTTCTGGGTGTGTCGGCATTGTCTTGGAAGAGAGCAGTGAACGAGCCTTCTACCTTTATGCAGGAGTTTCAAGGGGTGTGGGCTTCATCCGGTTTGACAAGCGGATTGAGGCAGAAGAAGCCATCAAAGGCTTGAACGGACAGAAACCGCCGAGTGCCACAGAGCCAATCACTGTAAAGTTCGCCAACAATCCAAGCCAAAAAACAAACCAGGCCATCCTTTCCCAGCTGTACCAGTCTCCAAACAGAAGGTACCCAGGACCTCTAGCTCAGCAGGCTCAACGTTTTAGGTAAGTGGAAATGTATAGGAACCCTCTTGAGACCCCAACCATTTGGTCCGAGTTTTCCTTTGAACCAGGTTGTCCTCTCTCTGGTAGGAATTGCATTTCCTCATATGAGAGTTGTTGAGTTTCTTAAACTTTTGTGTGTGTCTGGAAGGCATAGCAGTCAACACTTATTTAACAGCACTGCAATCTGTTAGCAGCTATAAACAGAAGAGTTTAAGCCGCTAATTAGTAGCGCTTAAAGAAATGGGGAAACATTCTTTTTCCAACCAGGGTTTTAGGGTTATTTTTAAACTTCTAGAGTAAATAATTCTACTAAATCAGACATCTTTCTCAACCATACAATTCTCTTTATTTAAAAGTTTGCCTTGGACTTTGTCCATTCTTCTCTACTTTCTGGATCGTCCTTCTAACCTTGCCCTTTTTCTTATTTTTTCCTGTGGAAAAAAAATGTTTTTTTGGTTTTTTTAAGTAGTTTGCACAGTTTTTTGTGTGGGTCTCTGTTCCTGTGGCACAGAGCTTTGCAGCCATATGTTTTTCTCTTGTGATATTTTAGTGTACTGAAAAGGACAGATGGTGTGAATTGAAACAAATACTGTGTTGATCTACATTCAGTAGCTGCTTTAGGGTTTTCTATTTAGCGCCGTGCTATGAGAGATTTTGTGTTATGTGCATATGCACACTTGCACATGCATGCTCTGAACTTTGACGCTGGCTTGCCCTAGATTCCAGGTTTTCCAGAAAGGTTATAAAGAGTTGGAGTCAGCAGAGAATCGCTGCAAAGTAGAGCAAAAACAGAATCGGATGAGTTGGTTTTCCTTCAAAGAGAAGCAGAATACTCACATTGGGGAGAGAAAAACCTAGGCTTTGCCAGGACTTTAATTTTAATGTTTCAATTAAGCACCTGGCCAATGGCATATTTAAACGAAATCCAGGCAACTTCTTTGCATTTTGTTCCATTAACTTTGTTCACCCTTAAAAGCATTCGTCCTGGCGAGCTCTTCTATCGGAGCCGACAAAGGCAGTTGTTTTTATTCAGTATTCAGTGGATTTTTCTAATCTTCCTTGAGGTTTTCTTTTGGTTTTTGTGTTTTTCTCATCAAAGGATACTCTTGTCAAGCCGCTGAATATTGAATAAAAGTAGACTTGCCCTTTCTCCATAGGCAGAATGCCTGCTCCAGTACTGAGTGCCGGGGCAGAGGTAGCACTGCTCAGAAGAGGAACCCCAGAATGCCCTGTGCCTGAAGTTAAGGCCATTGGGGAATGACTGCACTGACATGAAAAAAAGAGGTAAATAAACTCCTGCAGAAATGGCGACACACACAATGCCCCCGTGGCCTTTTCAAACCCCCGGAGCAGTCTTTCTCCAAAATCCCAGCGGCCCAGCTGTCCCCTAGATCACCTGCAAGCTTACAAATTGTGAGTGGTATTCATTGTGTTTTGAGTGGCGGCAGCTGGATCTGAAGGGGGAATGTGGCGTGCGTGCTGGAATATACAATACTTGTTGGGAGATGTTGGGATGAATTCCGAGAGCTGCACCTGCATTCCTTAACCACTTCCAGAATAGGCTTGCTTTGACCACTGTACCTTTCTCACAGTTTGAAAGAGAGAGAGAGAGAGTGTTGGCCTTTATTGCCAAGGCATCCTTCAGCACTAATTTTGTGAACCGGAGTGGTTTCACCCCACTATTAAGTTTTCAAATGAGATGGTGCCCTCTAGATATTGTTGGGACTCCAATTCCCATCATCCCCAGTCCGCAGAGCCAGCGGTTAGGGATAATGGGAGTTGTAGTCCAACAATAAATGGAGTGGGCAACTGCAAGAAGCGAAGTTACAGGGAACCAGGCAGAGGGTCATCTCGGTAGAACGCCCTCCCATCAGATGTCAAAGAAATAAACAACTATCGGACTTTTAGAAGACGTCTGAAGGCAGCCCTGTTTGGGGAAGTTTTTAATATTGGATGAATCATTGTATTTTAATATTCTGCTGGAAGCCGCCCAGAGTGGCTGGGGAAACCCAGCCAGATGGGCGGGGTATAGGCAATAAATCATAATTTATTGATGATGATGATGATGATGATGATGATGATGATGACTATTCCTGACCTAGAGGATGGGCAAGATCTCCCTGGCTCACCCCAGACGGACTTGGAGTTTTTCAAAGTCCTTTCCCCCAAATTGGAAGTCTTTTCTCCCGAACCCAACCCAGAGCCCGTTAAAAAATCATAACCCCCATTCCATTGTCTTCCATCGAGTAGCAATGTCAGGAAACAGTAATGGCACACAGGGAGAGAAGAAGGATGTGTTTCTCTCTAGGACTTCTGCAAGTGCGGTAGCTACACTGGCCTATGGGACTTACAACCCAGTGTAACTGCTACTCAGTGTATCAAAGTGGAAATAAGGGGGGGGGGGGCAAAACTGCCTTCCCTCTGTGTTGACTGCTTCTCCTACTGCCGTTTTGTGGAATGGCATGGGCTGGTAGCAGGCAGGGAACTTAAGGCTCAGAACTTGATCCCAGCAGCTTTCAAAGTTTTCCTCTAGCTTAATTTTAGGCTTTTCACACCTCTGATTCTAGTTCTGGACACTACTGCCCGTGACTCAGAAGCTAGTGGGACTATTTTTCAGTGGGGGTTAATTCCTGGTTGCATCCTTCGGTAAGCCCATGCAGAGGGCGGGGGCCGCTGGGTACAGTTGACCCGGAACTTGGAGGGTTAAGCTGGCCGGGGGCTCCCCTCCACGGACCAGCTGCTTTTTCGTTTGAGTTTATAACTGTATTCTAACAAGACTCCCATCCTGGGTTTCAAACATATTCCTCACGCGCCTGTCCTCAGGTTTGTAGCCTATTCACTGCAGGGATAGGATAGCTCATGATGCAATGCAGAAGATTTTCAGGTGTGTTTAATCAGCTGCAATCTGGCACTGGAATTCCACCCCCCCCCCGACACTGTTACACCTATGTATAACTCCTCTAGCACAGATAACTAGTCACAAAAGTTGATAAATGTCCTCTTACTCAGTTCCCTCAATTAAAACTTTTCCATTTTAATTAAAATTTCAATTAAAAATTAAGACAATCAGTTTCACTTGGACCCATGTTTCTGATGGCATATTACTTCATGCCCAAACACTTTGCTCAACGGCTTAATTAAAACACGAGGCAAGTTTTTCCATGCTTTCTACTAGAGCAGGATGAATGTATCAGCACTTTTGCTGTCTGGAAGTTGCCAGAACAATACAGTTCCTTGATAATGGATGATCCATCTTACCCTTTTCCACATCACATAAATGTTTCGCAGCCTTTGGAATCCGTAATGTCCTGTAGCCTCTTGCTCTTACTTCTGAAGTGATTTGAGAATTATGCTGGTTTCTTTTATTCTGAGGTCTCAATTCTAAGTGGAGGTCTTATCCAAGATTTTAGGGGATTCCCACTGTGCATATACCAGTTACCAGTGTCTAGATCTGCAGTATTTATACTTTAACCTCCCAACAAACGTTACATTTTAAGTTATTTTTAGAATGCAGTAAAATAGACATAACATACACTTTTGCCTCGCCCTAATAAGTTTTCTGCAAGTTCTCAGGTACTCCAACTGCCACTCGGCTGCTCAATTTCTGGGCTGCCAAAGGTCTAGGAAATAGTCCTGGTCCAGGCAAGTTCCTGACCCCCCCAGGTGGAAATAATGACACACGACACTATTATTAAGGTTAATGGGTTAAAAAAGGCCACAACTTTATTGGTTACAGGTGATGAGTGGTATTGGCTTAGGCATTGGTCCTAACCGACTATATCCGACTCCAGCCCGTCTGCTTGAAGTCCAGGAAGGGTTAACCACCAGTAGGGGGAGTCCTGCTGATGCAAATCAACTAGGAACTCCCCCAGGGAGTCACTGCTAGGGGGTGTGCCTTGGACCCTCACCTCCTTAGGCTTTGGACAGGGCCACGCCCCCCAGAATCCTTTAACTGACTACCCTTCAATATGTGGGGCAGGTGATGGCGTTACCTCCCCTCTTCCATCTACAGAACAATACCAATGCCTAACCGCCGATACCCAGAAAGTTGTGACGATTTGCTACGAGGTAGGCAAAAACCAAGTGGCTGGTGCCAATTTGCCAAGTGGAAATATTCCTACCAGGCCCCTCAACGGCGACCAATCAAAGTCCATAGCAAGGTCAAGGAATGAAAACCTTATAGGGCGGGAGGGTGGGAAAAAGCAGGAACAGCTGGCGGGCAGCAAAAAGGGCAGGCCACACACCCGAGCCAGCTGATTGGCTGGCCAGGGGGTGACACAGCCAGGAATCTCCCCCATTCGTGTGGGCTGGCCTCCGCCCGCCGCGCACATGGAGGGGCCGTGAAGCCCACAACCCCACCTCCTCCTTAGGCGGAAGTGGCTCTCCCATCCCAGTTAGGACACGTGTAAAGGTCATGTACACCTGCGTTATTTGATTAAAACCTGTACCTTCAACATCAATTTAACTTCCCAGTAGGACTGGGAGATACCTGGTTTTCAACATTGTGATAAATCACCAGGTAAGCATCGTGAAATACTGATACATCACGATGAACATACAGAACATACAGAAACTGGTTATCGACTTTAAACTGATATCATGAAATGGACTTTGAAGCAGTTTTGGACTATCTATTGATACATCGCCCAGCCCTAGTTCCCAGTGCAGCTCATTGCTAGTAAACAAAAAAGTGCAATATGATAATTGTTGTAAATTAATTATAAAGCATAGAAACCTTAAGTAGAACTTGCAAATAAAGCTTTAAAACTGTATACTTAAAGAGATATCTTAATGGCTGTCTCAATTTGATTTGGAAAAGGGGGAATACTGCATGTATGGTGTAGTGGTTAAGAGCGGTAGTCTCGTAATCTGGGGAACCGGGTTCGATTCCCCGCTCCTCCACATGCAGCTGCTGGGTGACCTTGGGCCAGTCACACTTCTTTGAAGTCTCTCAGCCCCACTCACCTCACAGAGTGTTTGTTGTGGGGGAGTAAGGGAAAGGAGAATGTTAGCCGCTTTGAGACTCCTTAAAGGGAGTGAAAGGCGGGATATCAAATCCAAACTCTTCTTCTTCTTCTTCATTCATTAATGCAGCTACCATTGGCCCGACCCCCCAAAGCATTAACATGTAGGCTGCATCAGTCAAGGTTATTTCTTTTCTGCTAAAATACCATGTAGAAGTTTTGAGTGTCAAGTACATAGAAATTTCAGGGTTCAGAATAATAGTCTTCATTATAGAAATACATGGATTGTGTTTGTTTGCAAATATAGTGTTGTTCTTGCCCCTCTGTTTTGGATTAAAGCACAGGAAAATGGGAGCAGTTGGAACTAAGAGACTGTCGAATCGAAATAGCTACACTGATTATAACTAAAAGGGTGATAGCAAGAGTTGAAAGATTGTAGGGGGCAGATTTTGGGACAGGCTTAAGCAAGCATTCAAGAGCAAAAAACACTCAGTCTTACAAATATTCTCTCTCCGTGGCCACTGACCAAGTAAATGTCCAGAACTTTGTGCATGTCGTTAATTGCATACTGACAATCTCAGATTAATTCAACGAATGTTTGAAGACATCTGAAGGCAGCTCTGTTTAGGCATGTTTTTAATGTTTGAAGTTTTATTCTGTTTTTAATGTTCTGTTAAAAGCTGCCCAGAGTGACTGGGGAAACCCAGCCAGATGGGCGGGGTAGAAATAGTAAATGATTAAAAATAATAATTTAAATCTTCACCAGTAAATGCTGATACAGTGGTACCTTGGTTCTCAAATTTAATCTGTTCCATAAATCCATTCCAAAACCAAAGCGTTCCAAAACCAAGGTGCGCTTTCCCATAGAAAGTAATGCAAAATGGATTAATCCATTCCAGACTTTTAAAAACAAGCCATAAAACAGCAATTTAACATGAATTTCTAACAAGACCATTGATCCATAAAATGAAAGCGATAAAAAGTGTACTGCAGTCACACAATCAATCAATCACTCAATCAATCAGTGAGTAGCTGAACTGGGTTCCACACAGTCACAAAAACAAAAGACCCGCAAAAACAAAAACGCAAAATAAATAGCAAAAACAGACAGACCTCAGCATAACACTCAAAACGGAAGCGTGGCACTCAAAACACAGCACATTCGGCTTCCGAAAGTTTGCAAACCGGAACATTTACTTCCGGGTTTGCAGTGTTTGGGTTCCAAGTCATTTGAGAACTAAGGCGTTTGAGAACCAAGGGTCCACTGTAATCGCCTAATTGTCAGAATTCATGTGTATCTCCCTGCCCCCCCCCAAATGAAGAGATCTGTATCTCTTGGCATTCACAAAACTTTCATTTGATTTTGATGAATCACATGTCAGTTTAGCTATTAAATTTGCTGAAAGGCAAGCATAGGTAGTAGATTGTGATGGCTTGCAAAAAATATTTTTAAAACCCTGATGGGGCTCATGATTGCTTGCTCATCCTACGATCACGTCTAGTCTGAGTGGAGCTGTTGTTCGCAGGGTTGTTGTTGTTTTTTAAAGTTTCACCAGGGCCAACAATGAGAGGAGGACAACACTGAAGTGTGTAATGTGGTTTCAGAGGCTATTCAAGACATGTTTTTGCCAAAGGCAACTGAGGGACATAAGAGGCTGTGTTCCTTTTGCACCGCTTCTAGTTTTTGTATGGTGTTTTCATCTCCAGAGGATTTCTTTCCATAAAAGGCAAAACCGTTAATTCCAAGGCGATGTCACCGCTCATATGTCTCATCTTCAGGTGATCAGAGTGTTTTCACAGTGACAACTTCCCTTCACTTGAACAATTTGCGTAATTAAGTAATTTATTCCATAGGCTGATAACATCAAGTGCTTAACATAGTCTTCCATTTACTTCTATAATTGTGCAAATGAGTTTGTGCATAATTACCCACAGATATTTGAAGGTTGTGATAGCTAGGTCTAAAACTGAGCTTCTTATTAGGAGTTTTGGGTGCGGAAATTGGGTCAAAGTTGACGTGTTGAGTGTGAAAGTGGCTTGTGTTGGACAGGGAATTATGGGCAGAAACACATAAAGTCGGACTTCGGAACCCGGATGTCCGACACGGCTTCTGATTGCCTGCAGGAGCTTCCTGCAGCCAATCAGAAACCACGCCTTGGTTTCCGAACGTTTTAGAAGTCAAACGGACTTTCGGAACGGATTCCTTTCGACTTCCGAGGTACAACTGTATGAATGATGCTATCCTAGAATTGTAGAGTTGGAAGGGAAGCCAAGAGTTATTTTATCCAATCCCGTGCAATGCAGGGATCTAAAGCATCCATAACAGATGGCCATTCAACCTTTGCTTTGTGGCTGGCTTGATAATTGGATGAATGTATCATATGAACAAAGACCAATGTATTTTGTAGCCTGTAGATGCTCCTTTTTCTAAATAATGGGACTAAAGCAGGCTTGATCCATGAGCCACTTCCTCCTAAGGTGACTACCTTGTTATGGAAATTAAATTTCCTTCAGAAGAAGCCAATAAAGCACACACTTTTATGCTTAGGAAGTCAGGATCTTTCATTAAACTCAAAAGGCACTGCTTCCAGTTTATACTTTTAAAACTGCTTTTAATCATGGTTGCGAGCACATTTGCAAAGGCGGAATGAAAGATTTGAAAGGCAGAATGAAAACAAATCAATTTTGTTACATATTGCCACTTAAGTTTTATCATTTATTAATTTTAGAAATTTATATGTTGCATCTCGGAATTCCCTGAGTGGCTTTTCAATACACACACACACAAAATCAGAGATGCAATAAACATTTTCTAAAAGGCTACTGGCCTCATCACTCACCTCCCTGATTCGCAAGGTTTAGACCAGGCATAGGCAAACTCGGCCCTCCAGATGTTTTGGGACTACAGCTCCCACCATCCCTAGCTAAAAGGACCAGTGGTCAGGGATGATGGGAGCCGTAGTCCCAAAACATCTGGAAGGCCGAGTTTGCCTATGCCTGGTTTAGATGCTCTGCTTCAAGACTGCCTCATTCTTTCCTGTGCTTTTGCAGACCTGTCCACCCCCCAAGTCTACTCTTCAATTGACAAACAAGCCCTTTAGTTCAGGGGTGGCTAAACTTATGGGCCATATGCATCCTTTATTTTTAGTTTTCCCACAGATTTGTACCTTACATGGGTTCCCTGGACTTCATCAAGGCCCCCAGGTGATTTTTCAGTTGATTTCCATTATGTAATAACTCCCCCCTCTGCAGAAAAACAGAGACTTGGGCAGCTTAAATCCATGTTGTATGTGTGTGCTTTGTGTTGGTTTCCGCTGCTCATGAACAGTGCTTCTGAGCTGCCTGTGAAGCTATCAGCAGCACGATCGTTAGCCCTTCCGTATTCGGATGAACTCTTCCTTCCGAAGAGGGATGATCTGTCACCATCGCTCTCAAGAGCCGCTGAAGTGCCAGTTCTCAAGGATGATCATGAATGATTGTGTCTCTTCTGAAGACATCGGCAGGATTACTAGAGCTCTCGGTGTGTGAGGATTACTAGAGCTCTCTCAAAACCACTCCTGCTTTGACTAAAGCTCAGAAATGTGTGTGTGTGTGTGTGTGTGTGTGTGTGTGTGTGTTTAAAATCCAAGTCAACACCAGCTTAGTGTTGCATCCATCAGTGTGAGCAGAAGGCAGCACACGGGGCAAATCTTTTCACTTCTGTTCCTCCCCATTGGTTGGTTGGTTGGCATCCATCTGCCTCAGGAGAAAATGGAAGAGTGTGTCTTCAGGGTGAAGTCAAACTGTTGGGAGAGTTATGGCACCTGCTGTGACTGTGGAGACCGATACAGGAGAGACATGTTTTGTTGCAGATGGGGAGACGAAGGCGTCCTGTTGTGCTGGTGCAAGTGTATCATGGTGTTTCTTCTCTCTGCATTCCTTGCAGCGGTCATTCCTCCTCTGGTCACTGCTGCGCGGAGACCTGACCTCACTGATTGTCTCCAAGGCCCTGTGGTCATCTGCAAGGGATTCCCACATGGCGGGGTTAATGTTGCCAACCTTCCGTGTCACATTTGCAATGCAGAGTTGGTCCTCCAATCGCCACATCCATTTTGAGAGCGGATTAAAGTGACTTAGTATTAATCATAATAACGGCTGGTACCAACCTTTCACTAAGCCAGACACAGGCAAACTGGGCCCTCCAGATGTTTTGGGACTACAACTCCCATCATCCCTGACCACCAGTCCTGGTAGCTAGGGGTGATGGGAGTTGTAGTCCCAAAACATTTGGAGGGCCCAGTTTGCCTATGCCTGCACTCAGCTATAGTTAATATGGGATGGGCAGGAGGAGGGGTTTTTTCCTGGACAGTAAGTGTATATGTTCTCAAGTGCGGCTTCTGAATTCTCAACGATAAGTGATACGGACCAACATTGACACAATCGGGTATCTCTGTCACTCTGATTGAGCATAAAACTTCATGATTTGCATAAGATGTTCATGTTTCGCGGTGGGTTAAAAGTAAAATCAAATTGGCATTCCTTTGCATGGACAGGCGGAGTCCCCAGGTCCCGAGCGCCCCCCCCCCCGTCATGTGGAATAACGACTCAAGACAACGTGCTATGGGATTAAATTGGCCACAACTTTATTAAATTTCAAATGTGGGTAGACCTTGGCTCAGGCATTGGGCGTTCTCCCTCCCCAGTCCCCAGCCGGGGACCTAGGGAGCATCAGGGTTAGCCAGTGTTTGTGTGGGGGATGGGCCGGCTCTGGAGAACATATGTTCAAGCAGATATAGCCGCCCCTGTTACGCCACCGCCGCAGGGGAGAGCAATGACGACCTTTCGGCGTACGGTCAAAGCCTCCCTTCAGAAACCCCTTTAACGGGGAACCCTGGTATCGCCGCCGCAAAGAGGAAGATGGACTAAAGGATTCCACCCAATGCCCGATACCGCCAAAGTTGTGACGTTTTGCTACTGGAAAGGCGAAACCTGCCAATGCAGGGAAATTCCTTTCCGGCCCTTTGACAGCGACCTTAACGTAGCAGCGCCCACATACCTGTAAGAAAAGTTAACCTGCAAAACCTGTGAATAAAAGTTAACCTGCAAAATAAGGCATTAACTGAGGGTGGGTAGGGTGGGAGAAGCTCTGGAGCCAAGTGAGGATTCCCAGGTAAGATCCTCCCTCTATTGTGTGGGCAGGTAATCCCGCCCCCACCTGACCTGATCTCCTTGGCAACGCTCCCCCCAGGTGGGATTGGACAACTGACTGAGGTAGGCGGAGACCTCCAGGTATCCCACCTGAGGGAAGGCGAAGCCAAGCCTATGCTGATGGAGCCGCTCCAGATCCAGGGGCTGCGCGCATCCATGCAAAGGTCGCCCCCCGTTTTATGCGGGGAGCGGTCATTGTGCAAGTTAAGCTGGCACGGTAAAAAATGTTTGCAGTTTGTGGCAGCATGGTTGACGGTTAAGCAAGTTTCTGTGCAAGGTATAACATTTATAAACACTATTTAATTGTGGTACGAGAAGGTAATGTCTCGTCGTCGGAAATCTTGAGGAACGGACTTTAGGAAATGTGTGCAGAGTAACTTAATACGTGTTTCAGCCCAAAGGGCTTTCTGATAATGGAGTGGGAGTGTGGACAAAATGGTCTGGTCCCTCATGTAAAGGCTTCTGTGTGAAATTCATTTTCTGAACCAGTATTTTAATACGTGTGTTCTGTCACTTTTTTTAAAAAAAAAATAACACCTAATTGTCTTGGTAGCGTGGAATTGGAAAGCCTTGTTTTATGTCCTCCCGAGGCTGAGCTGCTCTTTTGCATAAATTAATGGAAATTTAATCAAGGCTGGCTTTGTGGGGATACTTGTAGGATCGCTCTGTAGCGGGGGCGGGGAGGGCAGAGGAGGATGCAGGTAATATGTATTGATTGTGCATCTTCAGCCTTGTAAGTCTGTTCTGTGAGAAGCCTTTCAAGACCCAACTAGCAACTTGCACTTGAAGGTAGACGACCCAAAGACTGAACACTTTGCTAAATGTGTTTTGCAGGTTGGACAATCTGCTCAATATGGCTTATGGAGTAAAGAGGTAATGAAGAATTGTGTTAGGTCCATAACGCTTAACCCTTCCTAATAATAAATTATACTGTTTTGAGTTGAACATACTTTGGAGCTAATTTATTTTAAGTTGCATTGTCTCTGCATGTTCAGACATTAAACAAAAGCTATTTTTATTTCAGTACATCACTTAACACATTCTCTCTCGTCATCACATCCATAATTTCAACAGCTTCCAGCATTATTTTCAGTGGTATTTGTCTTTTTCAGTTAATGGCTGGCATTTTATTAATCTTTATCGCATTGCCTTTTGTATCTTTCTAGCATTCTGCAACAACTTAGGGCCTTTCTGCACTAGAGTTTTGCTTATTCAGCCTTTCCCACCAGTGCCAATAGTATTGTATCTGCGCCAGCAGATGGTCATAGATCCATGGAATTGGAAGGGATCTTGTGGGGATCATTTGGTTCAACCCCCTGCAATGCAGGAATATGCAATTGTCCCATAAGGGGACCAAGCCTCTAACCTTGGCAGTCATGAGCGCCACACTTGAACCAATTGACTTGGTGCAATGATAATGCCTATGTAACACAGATGTAATTATTTAGTGCTAAAAGTACTTCACATGTATTATCTTGGTAAATCTTAACGCATCCTGCAGGGTGATAATATTTTGCAGCTAGTATTGCAGCTAGGGGACTGAAGCTTCACAAATAGTGAAGAGTTGAAGTAGGTATTTCATTGCAGGTCTGCATTTTTAAAAAGAGACAAGTATTAGGATTTCTAATACCCAGTTGTCTTAGGAACACTTTTGCTCTTGCTTTTGTGGCTAAGGCAAAGTTTGACCAGTCCGCAAACGCCACATTGAATGTCCCAACAGGAAGGAAAGGTGTGGACAACTAGAAACTAAATAATGTGTCACTGTTAATCAGATGTGTCACTGTTAACGTCTCACTAGGGCAGCAGGGGTCCAACTAGATACTGCACCATATGACAAGGGGGATCGATAGTTCACAAGGCACAAAATAAAGGAACAAAACAAAAATATTCAGTAAATGGAAGACTGGCATCTCACAGCAGATAAGTTCACTGCAGAAGAAAGGATTAGATAACCATAAGAGTACAGCCTACAAATAACTTAATTTTATTAAAGTTCTTTACAAAAATATTGACACTAGTGCTAGGCCAACATTTTGCCTCCTTGGAGGAGCTTTTCCCTTTGACTTTTGTGTAGTGGCAAGGTGATTTCCTGAGAAAGTGAATTGGTGGGAATGGCTGCAATTTGCCTCATTTTTAACAGTACGAGGAAGCTGAAGGATACCTTTGTTTTTCTTCTACGTAAAAGTGCTGCTCCTGAAACTTTCACGCTGGCTTCCAAGCGCCGATACTTTCAGCATTTCTCAAATGCCTCCTGGCTTTGAGGCACACACCACTCACGTGTCTTAAGAAAGACCCACCCCAAGCTGAGAAGAGTTGAGGCACAGCAGGTGGCCTCCAGGAGACACATAATTCTTTCATGCCTCAGCACCGAGCACATTTGAGGCCCAATGCAGGCAAACAGCAGAATAGTCTTGTCGAAGGGGATCCACAAAGCCTGGCCAAAGCCTTAATGATAATTCCTTGCCATGCATTTTTCTTGAGTTGGGCTTGTGCGTCCTGCACTCTACCTAGTTTGAAAACTGCTGTGTCGCAGCAATGAATGTTTGCAGAAGAGCCAACTCCTAGGGGCCGAGATCCCTTCGCCACCACCTACCCCCCCAATAAAACATTTGAAGGAGCCAGGGCCTCCTAAAGTTGATGGCCACTGCAATTCAAATGGTGTGTGTGTGTGTTCTGTGTCACGCGATCGATTATGTGTGGCAGGACTTACCTGGCCCTCCCCAATATTTCATTCAAGTTTGCACCCCCAAACGCATGCTTTGTAGGCGCTGAAATCAGTGCATACTTGAGGCACAAAACTAGGCAGAAAGGCTCTCAGTTTAAACTTGTGCAGCATGCTGATACCATGTGGAAGTAGACTGCATTTTTAAATTCATGTTCTGAACTTGCCTTCTCCTTAAAATAAAAAATCTCCTTTTTGTCTTTCTCTCTCTCTCTCTCTCTCTCTCTTGTCTTTGCCCCTCTCCGTTGGTTAGTAGGTTTTCTCCAATGACCATTGATGGAATGACCA
The DNA here is from genome assembly GCF_951804945.1 of Podarcis cretensis. Classification (NCBI taxonomy): domain Eukaryota; kingdom Metazoa; phylum Chordata; class Lepidosauria; order Squamata; family Lacertidae; genus Podarcis; species Podarcis cretensis. The sequence continues at coordinate 25,687,558 of NC_137187.1, forward strand.
GTTTGGCTGGGATCAATATCCCGGGACATGCGGGGACCGGATGGTGCATTTTTGTTTACAATTTAGCTCCCGATGCAGACGAGAGCATCCTGTGGCAAATGTTCGGACCCTTCGGGGCCGTCACCAACGTGAAGGTCATTCGCGACTTCAACACAAACAAGTGCAAAGGCTTTGGATTTGTGACTATGACAAACTATGACGAGGCGGCCATGGCTATCGCCAGCCTGAACGGATACCGCCTTGGAGACAGAGTTTTGCAGGTCTCGTTTAAAACAAACAAAACGCACAAAGCCTAATGAGGTGCCCTCGGCCCAGTTTATATTTGAAAACTTATTCGACAAAGGCAAGTTAAAAGAAACTTTATACATTAGTAAATGTCTTTGTAAGTCAGTGTTGAGATGGGGGGGCGGGGAACAAAAGACTAGCATCCTAAGAAATATGCGAGATTTTTTATTGCTAGTATTTGAATTAAAAAAAAAAAACTTCTTAAATATCTTATGTTTGAATATGGACAAGAGGTACAGGGTTTTTACCTGTCACAATGCATTCTATTGCCTTCTTTGAAGAAGGCGGAACCTTTTAAAATGTTTGAGCTTAAGGGAAGACGATTTCTTTTACACGACTGCCTTGAACCTGTGAGTAGTTAATTGAGGCTTTGTGTTAACGATCCTTCAGTTAGTTTAGTCTTACGTTGTGTTTGATTTACACTTTAATGCCTTGCAGTTTAGTCTGTTCAAGAAAAGTGTTTCGAAGTTTACATTTTTATTTATAAAGTTTGAAAGTATTTATTTTGTAATTATTATTTGGGTCTGGGGGAAGGGGGGGTGGTGCATTATAAAAGCTTATTGTAAGATTAATGGAGAACTTTTCGTAAAGCAGTACCTTGCCAAAGAGATAAGAGCCTCTTTGATGTGGGTTTAAAAAAACAAAACAAAGCATCTATTTTTATAAAAAAGAGAAAATTTGGAGAAACTTTTTACAGGTCCTGGAACAAATATTTTGACTTGAATACTTTGAGAAATCTCTTCATATGACACCTAGTGAGCTTTTAAAACTTACCAGGAAATTTGCAGTGGTTGGGGGAAAAAAACACTTTAGAGAGATTTATGATGTAGAAATTCTTTAGAGATCTTTGTTACTCAAGAAGTTGGAATCACTGAGAAATGCACTGCTGGTTTTGATTTTGTAATCGTTGGTGCAGTCTCTGAACATCCTGGTTACTATGTGATAGGTGGCTCACATTAACTTGTGTGGTTTTGAAACAAAAAGGAGGAAAAAAAATTAAAAGTATATAAGAGCAGGCAAGAAATTTAAATTAACTGAGATAGGGGAAAAAAATCTGTTCTTCCTATAGAATTCCCTTCAGATAGAGCTCATGGTGTTTAGTGATGTACTTCCAGTATTGTTTGAAGAATTGTTTTGTCTTAAAAAATAAAAAAAAGATGTTTGCACACGGTTTGCACCAATGGCAGACCAGGAAAGAAGCAGTCTTGCGTTGGATATATTTGAAGGTATTTTGAAAGTTACGTTCAAGGCTAACACCTGAGCTTTGTGTAATGTAAATAATATCTTTTTTGTTTTATGAACCTCTTTTCAGCTGATAACTTTTGAGTTTCCTTCTGGTTTTTTTGTTTTCCCTTATTTAACATGCCAAGTGATGTTCAAAATTCTGAATGTTTTTGTATGTTTCCTTTTCCTTTGTATAAATGGCATTAAGATTGTTACTTGAGGTCTGCTTAATTCATTTCTGTTGTCCTGAGGACTTGAATTTACAGTGTATCAGATACGTTGCAAATTTTGTCTGTAGATAGTCTAGCTTCAGCTGTTTATGGTGATGCTACATTTTTGTTTATAAATATGTTTGTGGTAAAAAAAAAAATGAGTATAACCATAGGTTTTGAACAAATTCCTTACATTTTTCATACCAGAATCATAAATACCTGTATGCTATTGAAATTTAACTTTGTATGACGCTTAAAAACACTTATTTGGGGAAAATAATAAAGACTTTACCATGTATGGAAGAAATTTAAGGTCAAAAAAAGTACAAATATTTTCTGATTAGCATCTAGCTTATAATAAATTTTTAAAAAGCTGAAGGCCGGCAGAGCCTTTTCCAGGATGCACTGACAAACTATATAGATCCGTCCTGCTTTTTGTATAAACTGAGATGCTCATTTGCTTCCCCTTAGAACCAAGCAATGTGCTATGCATAACATTCTTGTACATGATATTTGCAGTTGCTTTCCAATTCTTATTTTTTAAGAAAAGAATTGTAGTTATAAAATTTTCAGTATAGTACAGTACATTAAAAAACAACAACTGTGAGAGAATAAAGTGTGCTAAAGTGACAAACGACTTTTCTCATGCCGGACTCATTCAGTGCTCTTCAGATCAATTGGCTTAATCCTAATCCCACCCTCGTGTTGGGATCTGCATTAACACAAATTCCCTGTGCTTCAGAAGGTGATGGAGTTCCATGGTGATCGTGATGGTGGTTGAGGCGGGTCCAACAGCTGGTACCTGCAACCTTTGCCGCTTTATATGACTATAGTGAAAATAAAACTAAAAAATCCACTCAAATAAAGGGCATTGATGAGAAGGCATGTGTCTGTTGCGCTTCACTTTGCACTGTTTATCAGAGCACTTAATAAAATGTAAGGCTGGTATTTATTTGAAGTTGTACAGTATGACTTAATTCACATCTGTTGGAGTAGAAAAAAAATATATTCTGTTGAGTATTTAAAAAGAGGCTGTACATGTTTTCTTTTGTGTTTGGATCCTTTGTACTTTTTCATGTTCAGTACATCAATAAACAAAAGTTGAAGGGAAAGAACAGTGTGGTACAGCGGTCTTTACCCAATTTTGTTTATTTTTTGAGTATGCTGTCGTGGGCATAAGAGTAGTCACACACACACACCCATTGGTTTGAGGAAAGTGGGTGTTTCAGTCCCACAAACTCACATTCACCCACAAATCGGGCAAGTTTGTATCCTGATCTTCCCAAATGTTTTCTTCAAGATGGCAGGTGTTAATACAAGCTAGGAAGGGGGCCTAGAGAAGTGGATGTGATTACATACAGTGCCAATCTGTGTTTACAGTATTGAAATAAAAACTGGTATTTTTCCCTGCTAACCCCCGAGGCAGTAGAAATTTCCTCTGGTGAGCACCTGAGTGGCTGTCTGCTGTTTGTAAAAAAGCAGAGTTGAGCCTGAAGTCAAAGCCAGGAAGAGAGACAACAATGGCAGATGTTATATTAGACTTATACAGTGGTACCGAGGTTACATATGCTTCAGGTTACATATGCTTCAGGTTACATACGCCTCAGGTTACATACTCCGCTAACCCATAAATAGTGCTTCAGGTTAAGAACTTTGCTTCAGGATGAGAACAGAAATTGTGCTCCGGCAGCAGCAGGAGGCCCCATTAGCTAAAGTGGTGCTTCATGTTAAGAACAGTTTCAGGTTAAGAACGGACCTCCAGAACGAATTAAGTACTGTGTATAGTACAGAAGTCTCCTTTCTTTTTAAGGCTTGCAGGTCTTCCTAGAATAAAGAGTGGAGAATGTATGCCGATGTGTTGGTGCTATTTTGACTGCCATAGCAACTTTTTTACACTGAGTCGAGAGAGGCAGCAGAACCTGTCCCCCTGCTCAATTTTCTGCAATCTCTGCATGGTGGGGAGGGTCTAAGAGATTGGATGGATGGATGGATCGCTACCATGCTGAGTCCCTTGAACCTAGGAGTCTAGTGGATGTCAACAAGGAAATGAGCTATCGCCTCCATAATTGTTAAAAATCTGAGATAGGGCTGGGTGATACCTGGTTTTCAGCATCGTGATATGTCACCAGCTAAACATCTTGATATATCGTGATGTCTGAAATAAAGATGGAGCTGCATAGAGGCATTGGCTGGCTTCACGGATTTTCCCGCATTGTGATTTTTGCCAGCGCTGCTCTTATGATTTGCTGCCCCTTGCATAAGGCAGGAGATTGCTGAGCCAGCAGAGTTAACAAGGGGGTGCAGGAATTGAGAGAAGCATTGGCTGGCTTCATGGTTTTCCCCACGTGATTTTTGCATAGCTCTCTCACTCTCTTCCTTTTACACACACACACACACGACTCTCAGTATATTGCCAGGTAAAAAATTATGAAACCGTTATCACAATATGGACCGGTTTTGGATGATATATCACGCAGCCCTAATGATTCATGATATGCAGTGGTACCTCGGTTCTTGAACGAAATCCATTCCAGAAGCCCGAAACATCCGAAAACTGAGGCACGGCATCCCATTGGTTGCAAGAGCTTCTTGCACTCAGCAGAAGCCATGTCACATGTTAAGTTTCGAAAAACATTCGAAAACGGAAGCATTTACTTGCAGGTTTTCGGCGTTGGACAACCGAAACCATATCAAAAATTATGAAACTGATATCACACTATGGAGTTCAAATCGGTTTTGGATGCTATATTGATATATTGCCCAGTCTTAATCTGAGATGCGCTAAATTTTGGGAGCGGAGGAAGCAGGGGCAGAGGAAGGGGGTGGCGGGGGCGGTCCACCTCGGGTGTCCCCACTGAAGGGGTGACAAAATGGCGGGCGGCAGTCACTGCAGGGCCTTCAGCGCCCTGGAAGTGATGTGGTGGCTTGGGCACCCACAGGCTCCGTGCTGCCCCAAATGGTCCACCCACTGCCTCCCCCTCAGCTGTAGGGCAGCTGAGTGGGAGGAGGCAGGCAGACTCCTTGTAGGCCCCGTGGAGAGTCCTATCCCTGGGCAGCGCACCACTCCAGTCTCCCAATTGGCTTGCTCCGCCGCTGGGAGGAAGCTGTCTTTACACACACTATTAATTCATCAGTCTCATTGCATGTCGAGGTCCCCAAGCCACCCCCCTAAATAAATCACAATTCACACAAAAAGTTTTGTTTTAAGGTTTTTGGCATAATTTTGGCCACAACTTTATTAAAATACATAGTGTGAGTGGCTGCTTAGGCATTGGTTACGACTATCTGTCCCCGCCCCGGAGACAGAACTGACTTCCGGATTCCAGCGAAAGCCAGTAAGGGAAAAGAATATTGGAGAGAGAATGGGGCTGGGCACCATACCGTCACCCCTCTCCACGTGCTCCCAGGGGCTTGCACGGCCCTAGTCCCTTGCTGGGGATACGGACAAATGTGTGGCAAACCCCTGGATTCCTTTAACGGAATACCCTTGCAACAGCAGCATTGGAGGGGTAGGCACAGCCAACCACATCCCCTCCACCAACCAAATTTTAACCAATGCCTAACCACAACGATTTGCTATGCAGTAGGCAAAAACCAAATGGCACCAGCCAATCTGCCAAATGGACAAAATTCCTACCAGGCCCCTGCCCCCAAAGCAGACAACTCCATGACTGGCATAGCAAGGTCAAACGCAACAGCCCTAAATTAGGGTGGGTGGGTGATCCGATCACACAGCAAAAGTGACTGAAAAGAGCTGCGTGCCATGAATATATAACCTTCGGGCCAACCCACTAAATGCTAACATCAAAATCTCCCCAACAACCCAAATTGGCCCAATCACAGTCATGGCCATCCAAACGGCCCTGCCCCATAACCAAGAGGGGGTGTCCTGTTAGAGCCCACCGTACCACATGCTCTCCATGAAGGAGAACACGCTCTACTGGTTGACTGCCTTTTCCTCTTTTAAAACAAAGTTTCAGGCAGAGATCTCTCCTAGTGCCAGGGGTTGAACTTCAGGCATTCTGCACACACACACACTGTGTGTTCTACCACTGAGATAATCCTTACCCACTAAAAATGTTCAGTACTGTAAAGACAAGAGATCATTTTCATCAGAACGGAAGTGCGAATGGCTTGTTTTGTAGAAAGGTGCTAAATTACAGTGCTCCTTGTTTTCATATGTTGATGTGTGCATGAACTGCTGCAGACATCTGACTTGTACTTGCTATTTATTTCATGTTTGTTTACCATCAGCGTAAACCCATAGCAGTGTGTGCTGAAACTGGGACTGCAGTCTTTAATCAGCAGGTTAATAACTAAAGCTTTCATATCATTATGAAGTGGTAGAGGCCACTTCTAATTAGATGGAAAGCTGGGGATATTTTTTTTTTTCTGGCCGTGTGTCAGAGTGATAGGAAACGAAATAGAAAATATTGAAGATGGCCTTGAGTGAGTGGCAGCTTTTATTTTGAAAAAAGTGTAAGATATCTTGCACTCCCTTCACTATCCTAAAAAACAAATTATGTCAGTGATCAGAATGCTAGTTTGACATTCCAAATATTCATATCTTTCAAAGAATAGAATACAACTTGAGAAGAAATGGGAAACATCAGCTATAAAAGGTTTGGGGGAGTGGATCATCTTTCGGGGGCTGGGAGAAATGGTATAAAGCATTTGGAGCTCAACATTGTTGAGATTTTGATGTAAGTGGTTTGAATAATACATTTTAACACTAATGCTTGTTTATCAAATGAAGCTGCTTGGCAGCCGCTTTAGAAAATAGTAATTCTATTTATTTAACGATGTATGTCTTTTTGGATTGTTTAAAGTAGCTTACAGGGCTTTTTTTTAAAAAAAAATAATCTAGCTCAGTAGCATTTCACTTGCATAAAACTAAATAGATCTTGACTAGTGAAACAAAAACATGAAACCCAGCTAGCAAAGTAAAGGATCTCCCCCCCCCCCTTCCCAAAATCTCTTGTTTTATTTACTCTCTTTTCCAGTGATACCCTTACGGTTACGACAACAGATCTTTTCCCTTCTTAATAAACCAGGGGTGTGAAGTGCATGGCTCTTCAGCAACCAAAATCTCCCCCAGCCAATATGACCAGTGGTCAAAATGATAGGCGAACTATCTGGAGAGCCACCAACCAATTCTAAACCACTGCAGTAAACAGCTCTCATCCAGTGTTCATTGACTCCAGAACGTCACCCAAAGGGGAAAGAAACTCCCACTTGTATAAACATGAGCAATATCTTCCTACTTTAACCCCAACCCATGGATAGGCAAACTAAGGCCCGGGGGCCGGATCCGGCCCAATTGCCTTCTAAATCTGGCCCGTGGACGGTCCGGGAGTCAGCATGTTTTTACATGAGTAGAATGTGTGCTTTTATTAAAAATGCATCTCGGGGGTATTTGTGGGGCATAGGAATTTGTTCATTCCCCCCCCCAAAGAAAATAAATATAGTTCGAGCCCCCACAAGGTCTGAGGGACAGTGGACTGGCCCCCTGCTTAAAAAGTTTGCTGAACCCTGCGCATTGTCTCTTACTTTTTTCAGTATTCATAATTTACAGAAATCCCTGCCACAAGGTGTTGGCAAACAAGGTAAAGAGAGAAAAAGAGTTGCCACCTCAAAGTTCTGACACATATGCAAAGCTTTCTTATAGGATATATTGGGGGTCTCTCCCCCCCCCCCGCTCATTTATTTTGGGCACAGCCTTTGTCTTCCAGCTTCCAACCTTGTAAAGGGGTTCAGTAAAATTTTGTGTCGCAAGAGAGATCCGAACCTTGGTGTCAGGGGTTCAGGGAGAGAGGCGCAGAGGAGGGAGGAGACCGAGAGTGAGGGAGAAGGATTCCAGCCTGACGAGGAAGAAGACGACAATGACCCGAGATGGTCCATGAGTCCGTCCAGTGAATCGGAGGATTCCCAAAAGGGAGCCCCCCTGGTCAAGCCAAGGGGAGCCCAAGGGGGAAGCAGTCAGGAGCAGGGGAACGTAGGGGGAACCGCCAGTGGGAGTTGGAGATCGAGACCGGCTTCTCCACCGGAACGGAGTGAAGAGGGTGGAGTTACCAGTGTGTCGGGAGGAACAGAACAAGGAGCAGAGGGGGGAAGGAGATCGGGGCAAGACGTCCTGCCGGAAGGGGCGGAAAGCAGTACCGGGAGCAGTGTGGCTGTTGAAAGGAAGGTCAGGAGCAACGTACGCGCGCCAAGTTCAAATGTGGAGGCGCGCGGAAGTGGGGAGAGCTCTGGGGAGGAGCCTGGTGCTAAAGCACGAAGGAGGGGGCAACAGGCAGGAGAAGACTCAGCCTCTGGGGAGTCCCGGAAAGAGGGAACACAGGGGGGCAGGAAGACCCTGCGGAAAAGGAAGGAGAGGAAAAGGTGGAGCAGCACAAGCCTCTTAAATTGGTGCAGGGGAGGGACGGACTCAGAGGGGACTTCTAACATCTAAGGGTAACAGATGCGGAGCCACGGAGTTTGGATGTAATGACGACAATGATCTTCAATAAAACCTTTTGTATATAACTTGGACTGGACTTTGGTCTCCTGTGAGCTGGGACCCAGGGTGGCTCTGACAGTAAGTCCCCTCCAAAGAACGCAAAAATTTTTTTTTGCAAAGCTCACGAACGGTGACAGCCATGAGTGCGGAGGAGCAGTTGACAGCTCTGCGAACTACAGTTTCCGAACTCACTGCTGCAGTCCTTGCGTCTCAGAAGAAGCATGACGAAATGGAGAAGCGCTGCCAGGACCTGCAAACCAGGTGGGAACGTGCAAGCAGGGAAGGGTTCCCAGGGTCCAGATCAGAAGGGATTGGACTTGGACGGAGGGGGGGCAGCCTAGTCACCCACTTCGATGGGAACCTGAAGCACTACCCCAGTTTCAGAGCAGACGTTTTGTATGCATTGCACTTGCTTCGTCATGACTTTAAAGATGAGGAGGAGAAAGTGGGGTTTATTGTTTCTCACTTGCATGGGCCGGCCAGAGACTGGTTGCGCAATTTGTGGCGTGAAGATGGCCCTGCCCGCCGCGATGCAGATGAATTCATTAAAGCAATGGATGCCTGCTTCCAGTCAACTGTAGATGTGGATCTTGCACGCAGGGAAATTTTTGGATTGCGGCAAGGCAAAGCCACTGTGCGTCAGTACCATTCCAGATTTTTTGCTTTACTGACTGCGCTAAGCTGGGGGAAGGATTGTGCACCTGTGAGGGATTTGTTCTGGGAGGGGCTCAGCGGTCCCATTAAGGATGAACTTGCCAGGGGAGACAGACCCCAGACCCTGGAGGAGCTTGTGCAGAGGGCTTTGGCGATTGGGATAAGGCACGAGGGACGTCCTTGGCACACTGAGGAAGAACGTCAGGTGCGTCCACCAGCGAGGACGTCTTCTTTCATCCCCAGGGAGTTCAGTCAGTCACATCCTTCGCCACTGGGAAGGCAGGGGGAGGAGCCCATGGAACTTGGTGGTGCTAAGGCTCAAGCAACAGCCAGAGCCCCAGCTTCCGGTGCAGTAAAGGCACAGCCTCCTAGAGGGACCAGGAAGTGTTACATTTGCGACAGTGCACAGCACATGGCGAAAGAGTGTCACCAGAGGCTGCGGAAACACACTGCAGCTTTAGCAACTGTTGCAGCAGAAATGATGCAAGCAGAGCAACCTCAGGGAAACGACAGTGCCTGGCTGGAAGCAGAGCTGCTGGGGCTCAGCCAGGCGAATCTGTAGAGCAGTCCCCAGCGCTTTTGCAACGCACAGACCCTTTACCACCCAAGCCAGTACACCAGAAGCCGGCGGGCTTGCTGGAACCACTGGAAACACCACAGCAACCGTGGGAGAGGGTGGCGCTGGACTTCGTCACTGACCTGCCCAGTTCCAGAGGCAAGACGGCGGTACTGGTGGTGGTGGACTTGTTCACCAAGATGGCGCACTTCATTCCCTGCGCGAAGGTGGCGACGGCGGAACAGACCGCCAAGCTCTTCATCGACCACGTGTTCCGGGCGCATGGGCTGCCGCGGGCCATCCTGTCCGACAGGGGGCGCCAGTTTATTTCCAATTTTTGGCAGAAGCTCCTAGGTATCCTGCGCGTCAAGATCAACCTAGCGTCGGCAAGACATCCACAAACCAACGGCCAGGCCGAGAGGGTCAACGCGATCATGCAGCAGTACCTGAGATGTTATGCAAATCAGCGACCCACAGCTTGGGTGGACTACCTACCGATGGCGGAGTTTGCCTACAACAACACGAAGCATGCGTCGACGGGGGTGACGCCGTTCTTCGCGAACAATGGACGTCATCCCAGGACCTTCCCGGGGTTCGTAGCACCAAGAGAGGGGGAGCCGCAAGAGGCCGACCAGTTCGCTGCAGAACTACAAGAGGTGCACGAGGAGCTGCGGAGACATTTGGAGCTAGCCAAACAAGCATATAAGGTGCAGGCAGACAAAGGCAGAAGAGTGGGAGAGGACATCCAGGTGGGGGACTGGGTGTGGTTAGCGGCCCAGGCGATGCCAACCAAGTCGTTGGCCAAGAAGAAGCTAGGGCACAGGCAGCTAGGACCATACCAGGTGGAGGCTAAGATCAACCCCGTGGCTTTTCGATTGGCCCTCCCCGAAGGTTCCAGAGTCCACCCGGTTTTTCATAGGTCGGTGCTCACTCCCTACAAGGCCCCGCACAGGTTTCAGGAGTCTGAAACAGTACCGCAGCCACGCACAGAGTCACCTAGGAGGGAGGGATCGCCTAGGGTCGAACCACTCAACGAGGTCACAGAGATCCTGGACTCGAGATGGGGGGAAGAGGGAATAGAATACTTTCTAGTCAGAGAGGGTGCACCAGTCAGTGCCAGTGGGTGGGTGCCGGACTACGCTTTAGACGAACCTCTTTTAAAGGACGAGTTCCATGCCCTTTTCCCACATAGACCCATGCCAGCCGAGTACTTCGATGACTGGCTCTTTACCCCCACATGTTCAGGCAGCACTTTCCACGGCTTTTCTTCAGCCGAGGAAAGAACGCCGAACTCAAACTCGCCCAGGGGATCGTGTTCGGGGGTGGACACAGAGCCCTCTTATTGGTGGGATGAGCAACCAGAGGAAGCCTGGCGCAAGAAATGGCTGAAGGGGCCTTGGCCGGCAGCACCAGACGAAGTAGCAATGGAAGAGGGAACTGCGAACATTTTGGGTGAAGAACCCGAATTCGAACACACGTACACCGAGCTGCCAGCAGAGGTCATGGACGTAGCCGAACTGTATCCTGCATCTACCTCCGAGGAGCTGCAGTTCCCACAACCCGCACCCGATGGGGGGGAGGGGGGAAGGGGGGGCTTCGAGGGGGGGATGGATGTCAGGGGTTCAGGGAGAGAGGCGCAGAGGAGGGAGGAGACCGAGAGTGAGGGAGAAGGATTCCAGCCTGACGAGGAAGAAGACGACAATGACCCGAGATGGTCCATGAGTCCGTCCAGTGAATCGGAGGATTCCCAAAAGGGAGCCCCCCTGGTCAAGCCAAGGGGAGCCCAAGGGGGAAGCAGTCAGGAGCAGGGGAACGTAGGGGGAACCGCCAGTGGGAGTTGGAGATCGAGACCGGCTTCTCCACCGGAACGGAGTGAAGAGGGTGGAGTTACCAGTGTGTCGGGAGGAACAGAACAAGGAGCAGAGGGGGGAAGGAGATCGGGGCAAGACGTCCTGCCGGAAGGGGCGGAAAGCAGTACCGGGAGCAGTGTGGCTGTTGAAAGGAAGGTCAGGAGCAACGTACGCGCGCCAAGTTCAAATGTGGAGGCGCGCGGAAGTGGGGAGAGCTCTGGGGAGGAGCCTGGTGCTAAAGCACGAAGGAGGGGGCAACAGGCAGGAGAAGACTCAGCCTCTGGGGAGTCCCGGAAAGAGGGAACACAGGGGGGCAGGAAGACCCTGCGGAAAAGGAAGGAGAGGAAAAGGTGGAGCAGCACAAGCCTCTTAAATTGGTGCAGGGGAGGGACGGACTCAGAGGGGACTTCTAACATCTAAGGGTAACAGATGCGGAGCCACGGAGTTTGGATGTAATGACGACAATGATCTTCAATAAAACCTTTTGTATATAACTTGGACTGGACTTTGGTCTCCTGTGAGCTGGGACCCAGGGTGGCTCTGACACTTGGACTACCCAAAGATGGGCAGGCAGGCAGCTGTGCCCACCAGCCCAAGTCCTAGTGAATCTACCTAAATGAACCCACTTGTGGGGTGCTGGGATTCTTGTAAAGATCTCTGTATGATGTGCGTCTCACCCACATTTCCACTTGTGCCATGCCTAGAAAGGTCCAAGCTCTTCCCAATGGAAATCCCTCTCTTTAGTAGTGATAAAGGTAAAGGGACCCCTGACCATTCGGTCCAGTCGTGACCGACTCTGGGGTTTCGGCGTTCATCTCGCTTTATTGGCCAAGGGAGCCGGCGTACAGCTTCCTGGTCATGTGGCCAGCATGACTAAGCCGCTTCTGGCAAACCAGAGCAGCACACGGAAACACCGTTTACCTTCCCGCCGGAGTGGTACCTATTTATCTACTTGCTTTCGAACTGCTAGGTTGGCAGGAGCAGGGACTGAACAACGGGAGCTCACCCCGTCGCGGGGATTCGAACCGGTGACCTTCTGATCAGCAAGTCCTAGGCTCTGTGGTTTAACCCACAGCGCCAACCGCCTCCCTTCTTTAGTAGTGATAGATTGGAACAAATGGCAATTCGGGGGAAACCCAAATTGCTGTTTTCTCCAGTTGGCAATACGAAGAGTGTGTATTAGGGCTGAGTGATATCTGGCTTTCAACATTGTGATAAATCAGGCATGTTCAACTCTTTAGAGACTGCAATCTACTCCCAGTATAATAAAACTGGCAGTGATCTACCCATTGTCATTGCCCATAGTTGTTGAGCTTTAGGGGGCAGGGGAGAAACCAGTGGTTTTTTTGGCGTGGGGGAGAGCGATTCAGCTTTTTGGGGAGAGGAGTGCATTAAGTCACAAGCCAAACAGTCTGCTCGCCGCACATCTTCCCCAATTCTGCTGCCAATGCAGGGACTTCAGCCTTTCAAAGCAGCGGCACCGATAGGACAGAGCGCCAGGGGCAGGGCACTTATCAATGACTCAAAAGCAACTGGGCGATCACTTTAACTACCGCGATCGGCGGGGAACACAGTACAAAGTACTGCTTAATGAACACGAGAGGTCTACATTGTACACCATATGTCAGACCAGCTTGCTCTTTACCTCCTTTCTTCCTCCCTTGATGGTGAAAAGAGTCTCGTCTGCTGTCCAAGCTAGATGGCTAAAAGGATCCATTTCGTTGCGTTACGTTTCCCTCTACCTATTGGAATCAAGGTTCACTCTGCCAGGCCTACAGCAACCCCTGCGGCCCTCTCCCTTAATGCCTCTCTACAATAGATTGGCAGAGCACCCATATGGTTGCCACATTCCACAGCGGGTGGCTCTGTGGTCTAAACCACTGAGCCTCTTGGGCTTGCCGATCGGAAGGTCGGCAATTCGAATCCCTGTGACGAGATAAGCTCCTGTGCTCTGTCCCAGCTCCTGCCAACCTAGCAGTTCGAATTCACGCCAGTGCAAGTAGATAAATAGGTACCGCTGCGGTGGGAAGATAAACGACATTTCTGTGCGCTCTGGTTTCTGTCACGGTGTCCCGTTGTGCCAGAAGCAGTTTAGTCCTGCTGGCCACATGACCCAGAAAACTATCTGTGGACAACGCCAGCTCCTTCAGCTTGATAGCGAGATGAGTGCCGCAACCCCATAGTCGCCTTTGGCTGGACTTAACCGTCCTTTACCTTTACCTTACATTCCTTTATCACAGCATAATTGACACTTTCACCTCCCCTGAGGCTACCTTTTGCAGGAAGCCATTACAGTATGTCCTTCCAGTCACCTAAACAGCAGCTTTCTATTTCCCCCACCCTTCTTGGTTCCATAGGCACAACCCAGTTTGGCCTCAGCTTTTATGGGATCTCCAGAAAAGGCTTGCCATGAAAGGTATTTCTGGATCCCGTAAAAGCTGCCGTCAGAGCCCACTCGGGCCGTCAGCAGCTGTTTATTCTGTGATACCTCTATTCTTGTATGTATTTTCTGATAATTTCTCCATCATACTTTTCTACCTTTCTTACCAGGGAGTTTCAGTGAATCTTTTAGGCAACATTTTCCTGTTGAAATCCGTCTCCCATACTATACTAATACCAAATCTCCTCGCTTTCTGGCTTGTTATCTGAAAACTGAGGGAGGGAGGAGGAGGCAAGATGACAGCTTCCCGTTTGAATTGTGGTTTTTTGCAAGCTTGCAATGTTGCCTATTGACCGCCAGGTGGCACAAAACCTGACCCCCAATCTTGGAGGCAGCTTTTACAGGATCCAAAAATACCTTTCACGGTAAGTATCTACTGAAAAGAAGGCAGGTGACAATACAGTGGTACCTCGGAAGTTGAATGGAATCAGTTCTGGAAGTCTGTTTGACTTCCAAACTGTTCGGAAACCAAAGCGCAGCGTCTGATTGGCTGCAGGAAGCTCCTGCGGCCAATCGGAACCCGTGGAACCCACACTAGACGTTCGGGTTCCAAAGAGCGTTCGCAAACCGGAACACTCACTTCCAGGTTTGGGGCATTCGGGAGCTGGCCCTTAGACCTTTTTTTTTTTGGCATTTTGTTTGTTTGTTTGTTCATCAGTGGTGCTGCCAATTCAGTTCAGGGTTATATCTCACATCAGGCGGGAGTTTTGCAGAGGAGGAAGGTATTTTTTTGGTCATCACAGTGGTGCTTCTGGCAAAGCCCAACCAATTACCCGGTGGGGTACAGGGTCAGGTTTAAGGTACTGGTTTTGACCTTTAAAGCCCTATGCGCCTAGGACCCACGTACCTATGGGACCGCCTCTCCTTGTATGCCACGCGGAGGACCTTAAGGTCCACAAATGACAACATTTTCGAGGTCCCAGGTTGCAAGGTGGTTAGATTGGTCTCAACTAAAGCCAGGGCCTTTTCAGTACTGGCCCCAGCTTGATGGAACACTCTGTCACAAGAGACTAGGGCCTTGTGGGATTTGGCATCTTTCCGCAGGGCCTGCAAGACAGCTGTTCCGCCTGGCCTTTGGTTTGGACTCAGTTTGACCCTTAAGTTTCCCTCACCTTATGGTTTTGATCTATGGGCTACTTTTAAAATGAGGCTGCATTTTAAATTGCATTTTAACCTGTATTTTAAATTGGGGTCCCCCCCCATTATGTTTTTACTGAAATTTAATGGTGCTAGCTGCCCTGAGCCCAGGGAGGACACAGTATAAATAAAATTTCTTATTATTTCTTATTACTTGGATTGAGCCAATTCACACATGCAGAACTTCAGGCATGAGAGTAACTGGGCCTTGAGCCTGGCTGCTGACAGCACTCCCTTCCAGCCTACGCACATGAGTGCAAAAGGTGAGCGTAGGCCCCAAAGCGATTCGATTATATTTACTGGGATGATTAAGACAGTCCTCTGAATAGCTCTGCCTGCTTATGTTTGCTGTGGAGTGCAGGTACTTTCTTATGGTGATCGTGCTTGCCTTGGTGATTGGATGGGAACAAAAGCTTAGTCATGATTAACACTTCACCCAGGACCCAGGCATAAAGAGAAATGATCATACTGGTACTTTTCCTCATTCCATTTTCCTCTGCGTACTGTTCTGGAAAATCTTTTTTAAAACGCTAATTACTGGGTATGATATAAAGCACCCCACTTCAGGTGAAATAACGCAAGAGCAACGTTAAATCCCTGCATTTATCATGTCAATAGAAAGCCCATTTTCCTTTATAACAGGGTTTAAGAAGAAATACCTCGCAGGGGATAGGTAGCGTCACTCCTGAGTGGTATTTTTAAAGACACTGCGATCCCCGCAGTGGATATTTATATTTGCAAATCAAAAGTGTACGCTCAAGAACTCTGGAAACCTAAGGCGCAAGTGACCTGTGTTAAGAGACCCAAAATGTGCATTCTTGGCTTGTAAGTGTTAAAAAAATGTATCTCACACCAAGAGCTACCCAATGCAGCTTTCTTGTGAGAATCCCAGCAACCACCAGGTGTGATGGTTGCTTAGGTGTGTCCACTGGGACTTGGCTGGCTTCCATAGTTGACCTCCTTGTCCACCTTTAGGTAGCCCAATGTTCTGATCTCTCTTGTGTCTGTTCCATTCAGGAACACTTCCTCCATCGTCCAGGTCACTGATCCCTTTCCATATAACAGGGTTGCAGAGGGTGTGCTGCTGTTGCCTTCACCTGCTGTGCCCCTGGACCTCATTTTTGCCTGTGCACTCCTCTGTTTTGAACATTAAAGATCTGGGTAGAAAACGCTGCGTGCATTCCAGTTCTTCCTCCAGTGGGAACCAAGACATGAGGTTACCCATCCCTGCTGCATATGAGTGTTCTTCACCTTGGGTCCCCATGTGCTGTAGGACTACAACTCCCATCCTCCCTGACCCATTGGCTTAGCCAATGTGGATGATGGGAGTTGTAGTCCTACCACAACCGGCGACCTAAGCCTAAAGGGCACTTGTGTAGATAATACTGAACTGGATACACCAGCTTCCTGTCTTCCTGTTACTAAACAGGACTGCTGTTTCCAAAAACTCATACCAGAATAAACCTCTTAGTCCTCCTAGTGCTGCTGGATGGCCTTGTTGTATTTGCTGCCTGCAACAGATTAACATAGCTCTGTCTTGGCAGCTGAAGTACCATTTCTAGGAACGGCTGAAAAGGGAAAGCCAGATATTAATCTCTCTCCGCATCCTCTGATGTTGACAAGTGATGGAATGCGTTGGTGGATTTTGGGGGGAGACAGACCCACCCTCTTCCCAAGTCTTTCTGTTGTGCAGGCAAAACAGCTCAAACAGTAAGGCTTTAACGTTTGAAAGATGTATTAATATTTCACCGGTTAAAGCATCTTCCCGTAGTGATTGTTTGTTCTTTTTGTAGCTGGGAGCAATTAGCTGGAACAGTTGCTGTCACAGCTGTTAGATGGCTTTCCCTCCAACAGTGATAATAAAGGTTTTTTTGGGGGGGTGTTCTCCTTCAACATGTGTGCAAATGTGTAGAGTTACAAAAAGGGGAAAAATGATTTTCTTAAATACGCATCGTCTTCAAGGTAACACGGAAAGGCAACCGGCAGGTACATTCGGAATCAAAACACACAGCTTGGTCCATCGGCTCAGGAACATTGCCATCGTTTGAAGCCTGCCTTTGTATTTGCTGATGTGAAATGCATGTTGCAGAGCCCTCTTCGGAAATAACCTCTGTGTGACTTCTTTTCAGATAACTAATTCTTTTCCTTCTGCCCCTAAATGACTCATTTCTGGATTCAGTAGAATTCAATAATGGTTCTCTCTCTCTCTCTCTCTCTCTCTCTCTCTCTCTCTCTCTCTCATCCCCCCACCCCAGTTTCTTTCTCTTTCCCCTCTATATCCCCCTGCCTGTTGAGCAAACAACTGGCAGGTGTACAAAATAGCATTGCTAATTATCTTGGCATGTGCCAGAATTAAGCAATGAAGAGCATGAGCTGTGAGCTGAGGCATCCTTGGTTCAAATTTCTGCTCATCTAAGAACTCGGTGAGTCCCTCTTATGATGACCTAATCCTCATTCATGAGCTCTCCCACTTCAGACTGCAAGTGAGGCATCTTGAGTGAATGATCCTCTATACCAAAAAGTTGTATTAAAAGAAGAAAACCTCACAGTAAAGAGAAAGCTTAGTTGGATCTTCTTCTTTGGAGATCACTTGTAGCCGAGTAAAATTGTCTTCCATGAACATGGTCTTAACAGTGAGTCCTTAAGTGACTGTGGAGGCCAATTCTGGATCCACACATCCTTCCATAGTGGGGACATAGGTTTCTGGGCGGGAGTTGATCACGGTGAGGGTTTGTCAAACGTGCCTTCCTCTTAGCACATGCCTCCCTTTTCTTCCTGAGTTCAAGCGTCTTCAAAGTCCATGACGCCTTTGGTAAAGGCTGTTCTCCAACTGGAGCACTCACAGACCAGTGTTTCCCAGTTGCCAGTGTTTATCCTACATTTTTTTAAGATTTGAGAGAGTCTTTAAACCTCTTTTGTTGACCACCAGCATTACGCTTTCCGTTTTTAAGTTCAGAATAGAGTTAGTTGCTTCGGAAGACGATCATCAGGCATCCGCGCAACATGATGAGTCCAACCAAGTTGATGTTGAAGAATCATTGCTTCGACACTGGTGATCTTTGCTTCTTCCAGTACACTGACATTGGTTCACCTTTCCTCCCAAGTGATATGTAAAAATTTTCAGAGACACCATTGATGGAACCTTTTGAGGAGTTGGACATGGTGTTTATACCTTATCATTGGCATAGAAGCCTAGAATGGTAGAGTTGAAAGGGACCACGAGGAGCATCTAGTCCAACTCCCTGCAATGGAGGAATCTTCTGTCCAGCATGGGGCTCAAACCCATGGAGCCATGAGATTGAAGAGTCTCATGTTCTACCAACCATGCTATTTTGATGGACTATTTTTCTATCAACTGTTAGTAATATTGCTGATACTGTCATACTGCATTGACGAACGCCTTGCAACTCAAGTGTTTTGGCTCCCAAACGCCGCAAATCCAAGAGAGTGTGAACTTTCTTTGGAACCTGAACATCCAACGTGGCTTCCGCAACTTCCGATGGGCTGCAGGAGCTTCCTGCAGCCCATCGGAAGCCGCCCCTTGGTTTCCGAACGTTTTGGAAGTCAAAAGGATTCCGTTCGACTTCTGAGGTACCACTGTATTATTAGAGCATTATTTAGGTATTTATTATGTTTCCCCCCATGTGTACCCCACCTTTTTCTCCATGGAACTCAAGGGGGCTTATATGGTCCCCCTCCTCCTCATTTAATTCCCACAACAACCCTATGAGGTAGGTTAAGCTGAGAGGCCATGACTGGCCCAAGGTCACCCAGTAAGCTTCATGGCTGAGTGGCACTTCGAACCCTGGCCTCACACTCCAGCCAGGTTGACCACTTCCGTGACCGTTGAGCCCCCAATGCATGTGTATACAGTGAAATCTTTAATTTTAATGGCATCTCACATGAGAGCATCTTCCAGTCCTTCAACCAGCTAATTGGATGTATTCCATACATCAGGCGTTTTCAAACTTTTTTCAAAGAGGGCCAGATTTGATGAAGTGAGCATGCGTGAGGGCCAACCAAAGGGCCAACCAAGCTTTTTTTAGGATTGAATTTAGGATTTTACCCCAGGAAATAAACTGCCACAGGGGCCGGATTAAACCGGCGGGCCGGATTAGGATTTTGGACATGACTGCCATACATAAATAGCTGCTTGCCACAATTAATTGTGAGGACGCCAGTTTGGCTGTTGTGCTGCTGTTGTCATGTTTGTATCTAAATCCAACCCTTAACTAGCATTTTCTCTTTGTTTGGTTGCTTTTGGTTGTTTTCTTTTTCCTAAAGCTGTCAAGAACAATAAACTTTTCCTTATTCCGGAATCGCTCTTCAGATCGGCGTGTTCCTTTATAAGAGCAGATAACTCTTGACTTTTGAGAAACATTGTTTATCCAAATCCGCGGACCAGCTGAGGCCTCTTGATTTTGCTATGCCTGACTCAGAGATATTTAACTGTAATGTGTTGTGACTGATCCCAAACGCATGTGTTAGCTATGGCTACTTGCCACCGAGTAGGGAAGTGAAACTAAGTGTTGTTTATCAAGACGAGAAGTGATACCCAAATGAGACGGGGAGGTGTGATTCTAATTTGCACCTCTGTTTCAGTTTTGCTCTGAGGATCTGCATTTCTTTGTCAGGGTGTTTCAGAGCATTGACAAGGGGAGACGAACCAAATGTGCCGCTAACAGATGCAGCAGCCAGGCTAAAATTCAGATTGCTTTGTGCCTGAACGAGAGACATTTCTTCCCCCTCCTTGCATGTGTTACTAAGCAGGGTGCCATATTTTGGTGCACCGTCTTGTCAGAATCCATGAGCGTATAAACACTGGATAACAGTTCAGTGCCGTAAAACTGGAGCGCTGACACTGTGGAGCAGACAGAGTGTTTGATGCAGTCCAGGAAGACCCGGGTTCAAATCTCTGATGAGCCCTAAGCTCACAGGCTGATCTTAAGTTTCTTCCTCTCAGGGCGACTCAACTTTGCCATGTTGCGAGGCTAAAGCAAATACAATTTGCATATTCCGAGCTGCTCAGCATAAGGTTGGGATAAAGAAGGGGGTGAATAAATAAAATACGCTTAATCCTGACTGGGGTCACGCCCCTGTGCTTGCAACAGCCAAGGGGAATTCGGCTGGGAAGGAGGCGGAGAGCGAAGGTCTGCAACCGGTGCCCACCGGGAAAGCGGTTGAGCAGCCATTTTTTTAAAATATGCAATATTAATCCTAAAAAAAAGAGTAAAATCCTGAATGCTTAATTTCCTTCTAGCAGTGGTGCAGCAATAAAGCTGTCAGCATATTTGCAAAGCTAAGCAAGGTCTGGTATGGTGTCAAATTGGAGCGGGGCAAACCACGTGTTGAGATGGCTACGTTGCGGGAGGTTCAACTAGATGACCCTTGTGGTCTCTTCCGGCTCTACAATTCTGTGATACTATAAAGAAAGCAGGGACTCTTGATTTGTTCCCTTTGAGTTCACCTCGACCAAGAAAGTGACACACAGGTGCTAGAGACTGAAAAAGAAGCCTAGAATCATCAAATTGTTGAGTTGGAAGGGTCATGGGAGTTGAACCCCCTCCAGCGAAGGACTGGCCTGCTCTAACTGGTCGTAGAGTCGGGGAACCTAGACTTTCAATACCTGAGCCCATAGTCTTCTTCCTCTGCCCCAGGAGTGGCTAACCTGTAGCCTTCCATATTTCTGGACTCCAGCTCCCTTCAAACCCAACCAGCATGGCCAATGGTCAGCAATGACGCAGAAGTTGTTGAAGTGACCCTCGTTCCCCAGCCCTCCTCTATCTCCCATCTACTTATCCTGTCACACTCACAGCCTGGACCCTAAAGATCTGAGACTGGAGCTCTCCCTTCTGGTCCTTCCTTGTTTGTTGCTGCTTTTAACTACTTGCCTGCGTCTCTGCTTCAGTCTCTTTTGTCGAAACATCAGGCAACGCAAGGAGAATCATGCTGTTGAAGATCCAGTATGATAAATCCGTCTGTCTCCAGTTCCTCAAATACCAACATGGCGGGGATACTTCCACTCTGAAGGTATGGCTGCATCAGCAGTTTGAAGGTAGGTTCTTGCTTTTTGCTTGAATACATGCCACCCAGTCTTCTTGTAACGTGTTCATACTAATCCCACCTTGGAACACTCTTTTCCCCGTTTACAGCATCTCTCGTGTTCACACGGCTTGCAGGTACTGTCCCAAACACATCAATGGTGAGCAGTTGAGAGGATACAGTACACCCGGCAACATCAGGTAAATTTTTGGCAGAGATGGGCCTGTGTTGGGGGAATGCAATGACTTAGCTTTGTATGCAGTGTTGATTATTCCCAGGGCGAGCCCTCTGAAGTTAATGGACATGACTAACTTAAGTCTATTAATTTCAGTAGGTCTACAGAGTAGACCTTAGTTGTCTGCCTGCCTGCCTGCCTGCCTTCCTGCCTGCCTGTTAGATTCTTGTACAGCCCTTCATCCAAGGATCACAGGGCATTTTGCAATACAGTGGTGCCTCGCAAGACGAAAAGAATCCGTTCCGCGATTCTCTTCGTCTAGCGGAAGCAAGCCCATTGACGGCTTAGCGGATTAGCGCTATTAGCGGTTTAGCGGCTTTTAGCGGCTTATCAGTTTAGCGGATAAGTGGATTAGCGGCTTAGAAAAGGGGGGGGGGAAGGGGGGAAAAACCCGCAGGAACTCGCAAGACATTTTCGTCTTGCGAAGCAAGCCCATAGGAAATTCGTTTTGCGAAGCACCTCCAAAACGGAAAACCCTTTCGTCTAGCGGGTTTTTCGTCTTGCGAGGCATTCGTCTTGCGGGGCACCACTGTATAAAAAGACCAAAATACACACAGAACAATACCCCAACTCGCAGGGCCATAGATCGTTTAATTCGCCAAAAGGTCTGGGAGAAGTGGAATGTTTTTACCTGGAAATACAATCCTTAGTGCGTGTTATATTCAAGAGTATAAGGGGGTGTTATTTTTTTTGCTTTCGTGTGATTCCTTAAAGGAAAAGCAAATCTTATTCAAATACGGAATGCTGTGATTGAAACAATACCTGTCTAGACTAGAATATGTGATGGAAGGTTAATCTGAACACGGGTTTTGCACTTTTCCGGTTGAATATAGACCAAGGAAACATGGTCATATGGACTCCGTCGCATAAGATTTTCTTGGGAAGCCTTGCTATCCATGCTGCTGTCTTTGGAGGTTAGGTTAGGGCACAGCTTTCCAAGCTTTCCACGTTGGCTGCACACTTTTTAGACATGCATCATTTCGCGACACAGCCATTCAGTTTTACTGGCAAATCAGAGATTAAACTAACCCCTTTCCAGCCCTGGGAGGAGTGTGGGGAGTGTTTGCACGACGCACTAATGTGTTGCAACGCACAGTTTGGAAAGCTCTGGGTGAGGGGCTTGAAGAAGCAGAGGTCCTTCTTTTGATGCCACAGCTGTGGAACTCCTCTTTTCAGGAGACATGTCTGGCCCAACCCTTGGCGTAGAAGCAAAACTTGCCTCTTTCAGAAGGGTGATGATCACGTTCATTTTAAATAATAAGGATAAGAGCAATAAGTCAACTGATCACGGGAGCGTTGACTTGTTTTGCTGTTTCCAAACACAGTTCTTTCGTTTTTAATGCATATTGCCAGCTGCAGATGTTGAAGCTCATAGGAGAAAATTTCCAATATCCCTGTGTCCTCAGATGTGCCACTTTAGTTTCCATGCTGCATGCTTGCTCCTAATGGTTTACTTGGAGAGCTTATAGGTTTTATGAAAGCACACATGTTTTTAATGCTTGCTGTTCAGTTGTGTTTTTATATTATGTTGCAAACCGCCCAGAATGGCTGAGGCAGCCTAGTCAGATGGGCGGGGTATATTAATAATAATAATAATAATAATAATAATAATAATAATAATAATAATAATAATTTTAAAAAATATTTTGATAGTTTTATGGATTAGCAGCATGATGTAGGCCTATTTTAAAGAGAGGGAGTTTTGGGAAATAGACAAATAAAACAGACATGATGACGCATGTGTTTGTTTGACCCCAGACATCTTCTGGTTTTCCAATGTGCTTGAATAAGCTGTCCTATTATTGAAAGTATTGAAATTGTAATCCATGCAAGCAAACAGAAATCAGCGTAGTATGAAATCTGTCGGCTTCTAAGTTTGAGATAATTTTTAAAGCATATGGTCTCTTACCCACCTTCCCCTTGTGTGGAATCCCTCGTACCTTTTTAGCAACACTGTTATCAATATTTGTCTTGGGAAAAGGCTATGGGAAACACACTGCAGATTCCTGGTGTATTTGTGCTCAGAGCAGGATCCATCAATCACACGATGATAGTGCTCAGGCTTTGCCATGTTGCCATGTGTCCTCTTTTTCCAGGACATGTCCTCTTTTTCAAGTGTGAAATTTCTGTCTGGGTGGGTTTTTTTTGCATTTGACAAAATGTCTCTGGCTATACTTTCTGGAAGAGACATAGACATAACTGGTGGCTGAAGGCTTGCTTTCCTCTTCTCTTCTCTTGCCCCCCTCAGCAATATATCACAGCTTCTGTAGCCTATAACAGGCATGTCCAAAGTCCGTTTCAGGGGCCTAACCTGGCCTGCCAGTCGGTTTAATCTTGACCCTGAGGCAGTTTATTTCCTGAGGTAAAATCCTAAAAAAACACCACAATCGTAAATAAAGCTCAACAACTTCAACCCTAAAAAAGTATAAAAAAGTTCAACAATTTTGAACCTTGGGGTAAAATCATAAAAAAAGCTCAACAATTTCAGTCCTAAAAAAAAGTTAACAACTTTGGCTCACGGCCCTTCACTTCATCAAATCTGGCCCTATTTGAAAAAGGTTTGGACACCTACTATTGTAGGAATATTTGAAATGAGAGTCACCATGGCGTCCTCCTTTTTTGCTCTTCAAAATATGGCAACCCTACTATGTGCTGTGCACATTTGTGCCTTATTGGAAGGCAAAAGGCTTGCTTCCAAAGAGCTTATATTTAACTTTTTAGGTCAAGTGCGCTTTTGCAGAAGGCTGTCGGGAGCGTGATAGTCGAGAACATATATTTCTGCTGCACTTGTCAGATGTGATTATTTCTAAAGGCTAGCAATATTGCAGCTGAAAGTATTGCTATGTAAACAGAATTTACTGAAGCGCCATGTAACAGAAATAAAGGCATCTTTGCGCATTAGACCTAAATAAATGCCCATATATTTTGTTTAAAAAGCTATTTTTTTAAAAAAAAAAACCCTCCAGAGTCCTCTCTACATTTAAGATTGATCACTGCCCCACCCCGACGCAGATATCTGCATATCCACCGTACTTTTACGTGTATAAGACTATGTTTATTTATGTAAAAAGTTGGGGTCATCTTACACATTTCCGAGCACAATTCAAAGTGTTAGTGCTGACCTTTAAATCCCTAAACGGCCTTGGTCCAGTATACCTGAAGGAGCATCTCCACCCCCATCATTCTGCCCGGACACTGAGGTCCAGCTCCAAGGGCCTTCTGGTGGTTCCCTCACTGCGAGCAGCGAAGTTACAGGGAACCAGGCAGAGGGCCTTCTCAGTAGTGGCACCTGCCCTGTGGAACACCCTCCCATCAGATGTCAAAGAGACAAAAAACTACCAGACTTTTAGAAGACATCTGAAGGAACCCTTGTTTGGGGAAGCTTTTAATGTTTAATAGACTATTGTATTTTAATATTCTGTTGGGAGCCTCCCAGAGTGGCTGGGGAACCCCCCCAAAAGCTCAACAGCTTTCTCAAAAAAACCACAAAAAACCAGCAACTTTTTTGCGTCCAGATTTTTACTTCTTGAAATATGGCAACCCATAACTGATCCGCATGTTTCTGGGATTTTGTGTTACCTCAGCTGGGTTCCTGGAACTGTTCTCATCTCTGGCTCCCAATGCATGTATGCTGGGTACTTTTCAAGCTTTGTCATGAAGCGGAGATTGCAAGGATAGATAGGGAACGTGGGCTTATACCAAGTCAGTCTCTTGGTCCAGCTAGTTCTGTATCATCTACACTGACTGCCAGCAACATACACAGATTGGATACACACCCAGTCCTACCCAGAGACACCAGGGATTGGTCTCCCTTCTGTGTGCAAACCACTGAGCCATGGCCCTTTCCAAAACCTAATGGGTCACTGTCAGGGACTGGACTGAGGAGGAATGGTGAAGCCGTCCCGTCCCCCTTTTTCTGAACCTTCCCAAGGGCAGGAGGACAGTATTGATTTAGAACAGTGGGTTGAAGAGGGGCATAGTCCAGAGGGGAAAAGCTGGGAAATACTGGGTGAGGAGGAGCAGCAAGAAGAGGAAGCACCAGGAGACAGCTGACAGATTCAGTGTCCTTGGGCAGCATTTCTGACTCCCCTTCGCCCAAGACTAGGTGGGCTTTGAGGCTGATAGAACAGGGAGTGCAACAGCAACAAGCTCAGATTACCCAATGTAGGAGTGACGTAGATTAATGGGGGCGGAGGGGGTAAGCCTTTATTGGGAGCAACACCATTTTTTAAGAGACATATGCATTCCTTTGTCTCTCACTGTGATTATTAAAGAGCTTATCTGGTAAACTCCTTTCGTTTGATCTGCTTATTTACTGCTACCAGGGGAGGGATTTGATTCCCCGAATCCTGACAGCCACAGACAAACCTCAAGGAGAGTAGTGGTCCTTAAGGAAGTCACTAGGGACTTCTAGTGTGACCAGAAGAGAAGACACCATCAGGCAATGGTTAACGGTGGTAGACAGATAATGGGCATCTGCATCCCGCTGTTTCTTTCTGTTTTAATGTCTGAGACTTGTGGTGCACCACAACTGTGGCCCTCTCCTTATTCGCCACAGTTCTCCCCATCGTTCTGCCCGGACACTGAGATCCAGCGCCGAGGGCCTTCTGGCGGTTCCCTCACTGCAAGAAGCCAAGTTACAGGGAACCAGGCAGAGGGACTTTTCAGTAGTGGCGCCCTCCCTGTGGAACGCCCTCCCACCAGATGTCAAAGAGAACAACAACTACCAGACTTTTAGAAGACATCTGAAGGCAGCCCTGTTTAGGGAAGCTTTTAATGTTTGATGTATTAGAGGATTTTAATATTTTTTTGGAAGCCGCCCAGAGTGGCTGGGGAAGCCCAGCCAGATGGGCGGGGTACAAATAATAAATTATTATTATCTCCTTATTCGCATTTGTATCTGTACATTATGCGCTCTGGTTTCACCTGTCGTCCACCGCAAGTACAGATATTTTCTCTTGAAGCTGTATGCTCTTTAGTGAGATGACGCAGAGAATATCAACATAGTCGTGTAACATTTGTCATCCTTAAAGATTCCCAATTTTTAGCCTTGTCTCCAAGCCTGACTGCATGAATATTAACCGGCGTAGCTTAATCGTGAATATTTATGGTCGAGAGTAATCCTGCATTTAACTGTAAAAATGTAATGATATGCTAGCTGCTTGACCAATAATTCATGCTGCTGCCAACTCAACGATGCATTTTAATTGGTCTGAAAGAATTGGAATGTATGTAGGTATTGGAGAAATGTTCGGTTTGTGAGGAAAAATAGCTGAACACATGCTGTGTTGACTCTATATGCAATGTAAATATGAAATATGGCAGGGGAAAAGACGGATTTAGCTAGTCAGGTTCTGAGCTGTTTTCTAAACGCTTTGCCAAAAGGGAACTGTGTGTATAGATACATTCTGCAGAGTTGGCAAATGTTTTCACTGGCAGATAGGCGCTTGTGTCTAACATTTGGGGCTGTGTCAAATGTTTGCAGATGAACATTTTAGGCACCAAAGAATTGGGGTGTGGGGCTGGCCTGAACATTCCCAACTGAGCATTAAACCATCTCTGCAGTGTCCCTTTCAGCATTTGCTTTGCCCCGTGTGTTTAGCTTCTTGTTTCATAGGTAAAGGTAAAGGACCCCTGCATGGTTAAGCACAGTCAAAGGTGACTATGGGGTTGCAACGCGCATCTCGCTTTAAGGCCGAGGGAGCTGGCATTTGTCCACAGACAGTTTTTGGGTCATGTGCCCAGCATGACTAAACTGCTTCTGGCGCAATGGAGCACCGACACCAGAGCAGCGCACGGAAACACCGTTTCCCTTCCCACCGCAGCGGTACCTATTTACTTGTGCTGGTGTGCTTTTGAAATGCTAGGTTGGCAGGAGCTGGGACAGAACAATGGGAGCTCACCCTGTCTCGGGGATTCGAACCACCGACCTTCTGATCGGCAAGCCCAAGAGGCTCGGTGGTTTAGACCACAGTCCCACCCGCGTCCCTTCTTGTTTCATAGTCCCATCCAGTAAAGGATGATCACCTAGCCAGGGTAGGGATGCTACAATACCAGATAACCAGTCAGATTTGCGTGCGTAACAACACCATTGACTCAGCCAAGGAGGAGGGAAATTCTTCCAGCCCTCTCTGAAGTGGTGAATATTTTTAGCCCCTGGTCATAGCGCTGTCACCTTGAAAGTTTGTTAAATTGCGGGGGGGGGGGCATTTTTTACAGGGCACAAAAGTGTTTGTGAGGAGTTCAGCTCCTTTCTAATATTCCAGGGATCCAATTTCCCTCTGTAGCACAAAATATTTTGCCACAGGTTGTGGTAACCTTAATAAGAACTAGTTGCGTTTTTTATTATTCTGTATTTATACAAAGCAAGGTCTTTATATTTGGGACCCAGTCTTCTCACATTAAAAAAATAAATAAAAATATTGCATTTATATCCCGCCTTCCCTCCAAAGAGCTCAAGGTGGCATCTATGGTTCTCTCCCCCTCCTCAATTAATCCCCACAAGAACCCTGTGAAGTCAGTTAGGTTGAGGGGCAGTGACTGGCTCAAGGTAACCCAGTGAGTTTTGTGGCTGTGGGGAGATTTGAACCCTGGATTCCCAGGTCCTAGTTGGACACTAACCAAGTGTCCAGCACTGTGTGTGTGTGTGTGTGTGTGTGTGTGTGTGTTTCTTTCTTGTTTTATGCATGTGTATTTTTCCACTTCTTCACATAGTATAGTGGACGCTCGGGTTGCGAACGTTATCTGTGCGGGATGGACATTCGCAACCCACAGTGGCGCGTCTGCGCACGTGCGGGTTGCGATTCAGCGCTTCTGCGCATGCGCAAAGCGTGATTTAGTGCTTCTGCGCATGCGCAACCCCCGAAACCCGGAAGTAACCCGTTCCAGTACTTCTGGGTTTCGGCACAACCTGAAACGTCTGTAAACTGAGGTATGACTGTACAGGGATGTATTCTTGGCATGGAGAAAATGCTACAGACTCTTCTGATCTCCCTTTACAAATCTGTATGTTTGAGCACAAAGGGAACACTCAGATGCTCCTGGCCTATAAGGCAGCATCAATTTCCCTCCAAAGCAACACTTTATTTCTATTTCTAAACTCTTCCTTCCCGAACTGCCAGCCAAGCACGTGGGTTATGTGCTAGTTCAATTGACACGAACGATTGGTGCTCATTGACAAAACCAATTATCTCCATATCCCAAGCCACAAGGTAAAAATTACCAAAGCTGAGTAGGAAAGATTTAACACGGATAAAACTCATGAAGGCAGAATAGCTGGAGCAAATGTAGATTTGCTGGAAAGAAGTTTTCTTCCGACTTCTCAGGATTTGGATAATCCAGAACTTAGATTTAGGGCCATTCAATCATAACAAACGTCTGAGGTGAGATTTGCCTAAATGGATCCAATTCGAATTGGACTAGGTAGAATTTCACCTTTGAAAATGCATATATTGCCACAGACTCTGGTTTTGTTTCTACAGATTCCACCAATACAGGTTACCTCATCAATGTTTGGCAGAAAAGATTACCTTCATTTTAATGCATGAGAAAATGCCAGAGTAACAGCCAGCACTTTTGAGAATTAAATTGAGCAGGTAACTATCTCTTCCACATATAAAGGAATACTGCTCTGAAGCAATGTTGGGTCATTTGAAAGGTTTGGTCATTTAATATAGGTTGAAGATTTTGGAGAAACAGGAGATAGGGACATCTTTTAAACATACACACTGGTATTCTAGCAATAGGAAAAGGACTATTTATTCCATATACTGAAGCCTATATTTCTTTTTTTCCTGTATATGTTTAAACAGAACTAAAGTCCAGGTTTATCTCCACTGACATCAATCCATTATAATGGGAAACTGAAAAATGGGGATTTATTGGGAAATATGCTGTCTTGGGAAGATAATGACTTAGCTGAAATATGCAAAGTCATAGCTGATAGGAGTCTGGGCATATTTAAGAAGTGCTGGTTGCCTGCTGACTTCAGATATGTCAGTGCTGACATGTTTGGCATGTTGCAAACATATTGCCTTGCAGGTCCCTCGAGCGTTTATGCACCACCTGAATCTTTGATTTCAGGTAATCAGACTATTCTGAGTGAGGTGTGTAAGATTATCATGGACTTGATACCAGGAACTATTCAGATCTTAGGAGGGGAATACCTGAAGCATCTTTGAGAGGGATTTGGCAATATGCTAATGCATGAATATTAATGGAAGGCGATACAGTGGATGCTCGGGTTGCAAACGTGATCCATGCGGGAGGCATGTTCACAACCTGCAGCACCACATCTGCGCACGCACAAGTTGCGATTTGGCACTTATGCGCATGCCAGAACCCGGAAGTAACCCATTCCGGTACTTCCGGGATCGGCGCGGTGCACAACCCGAAAACACACAACCCGAAGCGTCTGTAACCCGAGGTATGACTATATAGATATTCTGTATGGATTGCATGTGACTCCATCTAGGTTAAAGATAGCAATCCAACTCATGATCTCCCATGCTGGTTTGAAGGTCTCTGTTCATGAACCCTTAAATCAACTCCATTGGCCTTCACCAGCAGAAGGATGCCAACATCTCTTCTCTGATGTGATGCATCCCATTTTGCTCAGCAAGAGGGTGAGTAGAATTTTCCACTGACTGTAGCCCATGGGATTTCTCAGAACAGGACATTCCAGGGGCAGGGAAGGGCTGATCCTAAACTCGTACATTTCCGAGCACAAATCAAAGTGTTGGTGCTGACCTAAACGGCCTCGGCCCAGTATACCTGAAGGAGCGTCTCCACCAACTTAAAAAACGCAGTGAACTCCTAACCAGGTGTGTGTGTGTGTGTGTGTGTGTGTGTGTGTGTGTGTGTGTGTGTGTCAGTGTCACAGGGCACATCTGAGCATGTTTACTCCCTTTAAGTCCCACTTAAGTTAAATAGGACTTACTTCCCTAAGTTAGGAATGTGGGTGGCGCTGTAGTCTAAATGACTGAGCCTCTTGGGCTTGCTGATCAGAAGGTCGGCAGTTCGAATCCCCACGACGGGGTGAGCTTTCGTTGTTCGGTCCCAGCTCCTGCCAACCTAGCAGTTCGAAAGCACATCAAAGTGCAAGTAGATAAATAAGTACCGCTCCGGCGGGAAGGTAAACGGCGTTTCCGTGCACTGCTCTGGTTTCGGTGTTCTGTTGCGCCAGAAGTGGCTTAGTCATGCTGGCCACATGACCCGGAAAGCTGTCTGTGGACACACGCTGGCTCCCTCGGCCTGTAAAGCCAGATGAGCGCCGCAGCCCTAGAGTTGACTGCGACTGGACTTAACTGTCTGGGGTCCTTTACCTTTACTTTTACTTTCCCCCCTAAGTTAGCAGGTACCCCAACACAGAGATAGAAAGCTGATTTATATTATAATGGAGTGGCTAGGGAAGCATTGTGTGTAGAAAGAGAGAGACGGAAGGAAGGAGAGAATGTACAGGCACACACAGAAATTTTAAACAGCATTGCTTCTGTGTAGATACATTTCTTCTGATTACTTTTTTACACTACTGCACCTTTTTCTGTTTTTCATATGCGTCTGGGGAGCCTAGTCGACTGCTTCCTCTCCAGCAACATATTTAAGGTATTCATTAAAAGCTATTTCTGTTAATGGGCTCTCGAAGAATGAATCAAATCGCGTATGCTGTAAATGAAGTTTAAACATGTTAATTCCAACAGTTTAACAAGCTCTGACATGCCTCCATCCCTTTGCAATATGCAATTTTCTGGAAACTGGAGAGCCCGCATAATAGATATTTTAGCTATGCATGCCATTTTGCTATTAAATTAGAATACGATTACCTCCCACAGCCAAAAGACTACCCTTGAGTCCCAAGTAATATGACTTTATTTTGCAAACAGATCAAGCCAACTTTATTAGATGGCAATGACTGGGAAAGCAAAAACACTTCATTAACATTTTAGCATCTTGCCTCTTCAGTTTTATTATGTTTAATCAAAGTATGAGTTTGACAGCATTCAGCAGACATGTCCTAAGCTTGCCCGCTTCCTCAGCCTCTAGAAGTTTTTTAAATGCAGAAGCTGGTGTTGCTTTTCTTACTTCTATTTTTTCCTATTCGCCTGATTCCTGAAATCCGGGCGTGTTCGAGAAAAGGCAAGTAAACCGAAAATTGCCTAGACTTGCACTTTCCATAGGAATATATTATCTCATTGGACCCTTTCAGCTAAGTGGAGTGGGATGTTTTTCCCAAGAATAATGCATATTTAGTGTTTGGTGGGGAGGGGGCTGAACCTGAGAGATTATCTGAGGGCCTCAAATTCCCCTTCCCTGCGTTATACTCTCTACTCACTATTGGACCAAACCTTAGAATGTGACCCAACGTCTCACCATCATATCACAATTAGGTAAAGGTAAAGGGACCCCTGACCATTAGGTCCAGTCGTGGCCGACTCTGGGGTTGCGGCGCTCATCTCGCTTTATTGGCCAAGGGAGCCGGCGTACAGCTTCCAGGTCATGTGTCCAGCATGACTAAGCCGCTTCTGGCGAACCAGAGCAGGGCACGGAAACGCCGTTGACCTTCCCGCCGGAGCGGTGCCTATTTATCTACTTGCACTTTGATGTGCTTTCGAACTGCTAGGTTGGCAGGAGCTGGGACCGAGCAACGGGAGCTCACCCCGTCACGGGGATTCGAACTGCAGACCTTCTGATCGGCAAGTCCTAGGCTCTGTGGTTTAACCCACAGCGCCACCCGCGTCCCTTTACATCACAATTAGACGCTGCTAAATTGACTTTGGGGCTGTACCTGCATCTTCCAGTCTGACATCGGCCCACCAGCTGTTGTACAGCATCAGCTTGTTGGGAGTTAAAGCAAGCCCTGATCATAATACAGGATTTGGAACAAAGAGGCAAAGGAGGGGGGGGGACCCAATTTAATTACTATAGTGTTCCAACCTTGTGAGTTCCAATTTATGCCTTCCAACGCTTGGCTCAGATTTTGCTTCGTAATCTTGTGGAATAAACGAAGCGCGATACAAATCCTGTGAATAATCTAGGTAAAATTATTCACGTGCCTCCTCTGTGTGAGGTGCAGAGGGTGGCAACACAAGAACGGGCCTTTTCTGTCGTGGCTCCCCGTTTGTGGAATGCTCTCCCCAGGGAGGTCCGCCAGGCGAAATCGTTCCTCTCCAACCAGGCCTTGGGCAGATTAATATTCTACAGCCTTTTAAATATTTCTGTGGGGAAGGGGAGGGTATTGTTGCGCTGTTTTGTTTTACTTAGTTGTTTTTATCCTGTATTTTATTCTGTGAACTGCCCTGAGATCTTATATAAATAATAATAATAATA
Organism: Podarcis cretensis; assembly: GCF_951804945.1. Taxonomy (NCBI): domain Eukaryota; kingdom Metazoa; phylum Chordata; class Lepidosauria; order Squamata; family Lacertidae; genus Podarcis; species Podarcis cretensis. The sequence goes on from NC_137187.1 coordinate 25,720,017, forward strand.
ATAATAATAATAATAATAATAATAATAATGGCTCTGAGTGTCCAGTCTGTGGTGTATTTCCTGGGGTAGATTGCAGGGCTAGAAAATGGTACGTTGGAAACTTATCCAAAATTGCTGAGGAGAAGTCTTCTATGCAGAGTGTCAACACATTGTACAGAATGGTTTGTGTAACATGTAATAACCGTTGTTGGGCTTTTGGGTCCTGCCGCCAACTTCTTACAGTCTGCTGAGTTATATTCCTTTGTAGGAATCATTTTGGAGGAAATCTGGCCCTTTTTTAGGTCATCCTCCTTTAGGTATCATTATATGCGTCTTACCCAGCCAGTCTGTTTCTTAATGTTTCTAGTCTTTCTAAAATTTCAGCTTGGATTGAGGACGGGAATGACCAGAATTGACTTATTAGAGTGTCAACTTCTTACAGTTCTTGGTGGCTTCCTCATGCTGAGCTGTGACTTCTGCAGAGGGGAGAGACTTTGAATGCATTGGGGTCTGGGTCAGAATCTCCCCTCCGTTGGCAACAAGGAGGAAAGCCTCCATGGGCAACAATGGGAGCTTTCCTCTCATCGTAAAGAGCAGGACTTTGTGTCTTGTGTAAGAGTATAGGGTGCGTGTGTGATTGCAGTCAGAACCATTGTTGTTGTTGTTTAGTCGTTTAGTCGTGTCCGACTCTTCGTGACCCCGTGGACCAGAGCACGCCAGGCCTTCCTGTCTTCCACTGCCTCCCGCAGTTTGGTCAAACTCATGCTGGTCACTTCGAGAACACTGTCCAACCATCTCGTCCTCTGTCATCCCCTTCTCCTTGTGCCCTCCATCTTTCCCAACTTCAGGGTCTTTTCCAGGGAGTCTTCTCTTCTCATGAGGTGGCCAAAGTATTGGAGCCTCAGCTTCAGGATCTGTCCTTCCAGTGAGCACTCAGGGCTGATTTCCTTCAGAATGGATCAGTTTGATCTTCTTGCAGTCCATGGGACTCTCAAGAGTCTCCTCCAGCACCATAATTCAAAAGCATCAATTCTTTGGCGATCAGCCTTCTTTATGGTCCAGCTCTCACTTCCATACATCACTACTGGGAAAACCATAGCTTTTACTATACGGACCTTTGTTGGCAAAGTGATGTCTCTACTTTTTAAGATTTGCCATTGTTTTTCTCCCAAGAAGCAGGCGTCTTTTAATTTCGTGGCTACTGTCACCATCTGCAGTGATCATGGAGCCCAAGAAAGTAAAATCTCTCACTGCCAGTCAGAACCATAGAGGGCGACAAAGACTTAAACAAACTTCCCATAACTTCCCAGTCCTTATTCAGTTTATGGCCCATCCACTCCCATTGGTGACTGTTCGTTAAAAAATAATGAAGTCCATGCCTTATTTGGCCCACAATGGCATAGATTGAAAACATGCAGAGAGAGCCACTGTGGCCATTTCCTGTAGCTCTGAGCAAGATCACTCTAGGAATTTTGACTTACGTTTTGCACATTTCAAGGGCTGCAGAATACAGGTCTCCCTTGTGCCACACGCACTGCCTGACTTTAATTTGGTGATAGCTTATTATATTGTAAATAGCTTATTGTAAATAATGGAATGGACAGAGAACATGGGGTTCCCCCCCCCCCATCTTAAATTTTCCATACTATTCATTGCCACAGCGTGTCCAGGATCTGCTGGTACCATCAAGGCTAATGATCCGGAACGAATCGTCATACAAAAGATCTAGGCTATCCCTCTTAGAAACCTTCCATTTTCTCTGTCGGTTTATCAGACCCAAGCGATAATGAAACAGTTCTGGACTTAATGAACAAACAAGGCCAAAATATTTTAATAGAGGCGATAAACTCTACCCGTCTTTATGGCCCAATGGCACAGCTGTGTGTTGTTAATGGGAAAAAAAGCTTTCACGTGGATGTGGAAAGCCAACAGTGCTTTCATATTTATTCCAGACACCTTTTAGCACTTTTTAATTGAAATATTTTTGTTTGGGGGTTTTTTTAAGGATATTTCTCATGGCTATAAAGGTGGAAAGTTGTGGAAGTTGGATCTGTATTTTCTTTATTATCTATAAAATGCATTTTATCCAAAAATGATCACAGGACAGGTCACAATATAAAGCAGATCTAAAGCATCAATTCACACATCTTCAAAATTCAATCCCCTATAAAATTATTCAAGAGTCTGTGCTCAAATTATAAGTGGGGAACTGGATATCATTGTTTTAGAAGGCTACAGGAACCACATTTTTGCTAAATTTTACTATTTATTACATTTGTATCCATCTTTCCTCCAATGAGCTCTAGGTAGTGCACATGGTCCCCCTACTGTATTAATTTTATTTTCACAACATCCCTGTGAGGTAGGTTGGATTGAGAGAGAACAACTGTTTCTAGGTCACCCAGTGAGCTTCATGGTTGAGTGGAATCTGGTCTTCCCAGTCCTGGTCTAACGCTTTAACCACTACACTGCATTAGGATTCAGGAAGTGTGCATTGTGGATTATATGAAGGACCCCCCACTTCACCACAATAATCTGGGTACTGACATGCAGCCAAGCTCACGAGGAGCTGAAATGCAGCACACCCCAGCAAAACAGGAACCAGAATATGCAGCACTGGTATAAATCTACAGGAGATTCAATCTGAAATCCAAATCATACTGAAGGCCAGCGTCTAAGGCATAGGTAGCCAAAATGGTGCTTTCTAGATGTTGTGGACTCCAACTCCCATCATCCAGTCCCCTGCCAGCAAGGTCAAGGATAAGGCTAATGGGAGTTGTAGTCTGCAATGTCTGGAAAGCACCATGTTGTCTTTGTGAAGGGAAACTGAACTATCATGAAAGGAGAATGTGAGCCAGCAAGCCAGAAGAAGAGGTTGCCCATGGGAAGGGACATATAGGGCACATAAGCAGGTTGGCAGGCTGGGGCAACTTCTGCTCACCTCTCTGGGTGGTATTGGCTGATTTCCACTATGGTCACAGCAAGTCTAAATGTAGATGAGCCCGAAATCTGCCCTGCTGGCCATTAGCTCAAATGCAGTCATGTCTCATAACAAGACAGACCAGGAAGCAAGGTGGACCAGGCAGAATTTGTAGCTTCCATCACATCTAACTACAGTGGTACCTCAGGCTTCAGGTTACATACACTTCAGGTTACAGACTCCGCTAACCCAGAAATAGTGCTTCAGGTTAAGAACTTTGCTTCAGGATGAGAACAGAAATTGTGCTCCGGCAGCACGGCGGCAGCGGGAGGCCCCATTAGTTAAAGTGGTGCTTCAGGTTAAGAACAGTTTCAGGTTAAGAATGGATCTCCGGAGCGAATTAAGTACTTAACCTGAGGTACCACTGTATATAGGTTTGAGAGCAGGATACTTTGGTTTGATCCAGCAGAGCTCTTAATTGTGTGCTGAATGACACCTTGTGGGGGCAACTTGGTGAAGGTGTTGTGGAGTGTCTCATAAGACAGGCAAAACCAACAACAACACACACAGGTGTTTCCATTCCACATTCAAACACCGATAGGGTGTCAGTTACAAAATAGAAATTTATTTTCCATGGCCATTGCCATATGTACTTAAAATTCAGTATGTGAAAGTTGCAGTAAATCCATGCGCTCAAACATTTTCAGCAAGAGAAAACAGGAAAAGGGTTGCTAGCAACATTCATTTAATATGACAGCCTTTTACCAGCAATGTTTTGCATTTTGCCTCGTAGGTTTAGCAGCAATGGGGAAAGATTTCTAAATGTGCTCTTAGCTATGTCTCTGCTCTATTCCCGCCCGCCCCCCCCCCTACATGTGGGGGGATGCTCTCAGAGGAAGGCCTCATTAATCAAGCATAAAGCCTCTTTCCTTATGAGCTTCCCAACATCAACATTAAAACTTTTAATTTCCCATTTCACTTTAGGGAGCCTTGCAGTCCTAAGAGCATCGTGTCTGAGATAAGCAATGAGCCCATCATGCAGGCTGGTGGAGATGCTTAAAGCAGCTTCCATGAAGGGCTGCACAGAAGAGCCAAGGCTTGGGGCAGCCCATCACACCTGCTGCCCCTTCCTTCCATCTGCTGTTCTTCCAATGCAGGTGAAGACCCAGAAGACCCAGTTTTGGCAAAAGGCCCAGTATGCGTATGTACAAGCCTGCAAGCAAAACGTGTTCCCTCTACAGTGGTACCTCGGGTTACATACGCTTCAGGTTACATACTCTGATAACCTAGAAATAGTGCTTCAGGTTAAGAACTTTGCTTCAGGATAAGAACAGAAATCGGGCTCCGGCGGCACGGCAGCAGCAGGAGGCCCCATTAGCTAAAATGGTCTTCAGGTTAAGAACAGTTTCAGGTTAAGAACGGACCTCCGGAATGAATTAAGTACTTAACCCAAGGTACCACTGTACTTCCCTGCTCATAATTGTGTGCACAGAAAGCTGTGCCTCAGGTCAAGCAGTGGCCTAGCATGGGTTGCCCATCCCCGGGGCCGTGCAAAAAGGAAGGAGGGAAATGGACACAGTACTTATGCACATTCAACTGCCTAACAGGGTCTGCATCACCCAGGAGACCATAGCCACAGAGATAAGAAAAGAAGAGTTGTTCCATTGTCTGGAGAGGTCACTTCCTAGTTCACATGGAGAATTCTTTTTCAATGGGGCCCAGCACAGCTGTACTGAGGCAGCACCAGGTGTTGACATTTTGCACCCTTAACATTTTTGCACCGGGGCAAACTCCCCGGCCCCACCCCACGCTACACCACTGAGGTCAAGTAATCGGGGCAGGACCCACTCTGCTCACCTCTGCCTTTTTATAGATCATGTACACTGGCAGGGGAGGGGCTGCCATTCGATTAATTTGCATAAGCTGACTTCTCTTCCCCGTCCTTCATTTTCTGCGTGCATGGAAAAAAAATCTCCTCCGTTTCATACTAAGGAAGATTTCTGCCTCTGCACCAACAATACTAATTATAATCATCATCATCTGTTTATGGATTGCCTTCCACATTCTTCTCAAGGTCATGTACATAACAACAACTAAGAATAGCTTTTCGTACAGTACACAAAGCAACAACTAAAGGTAGAATAAACACATTGGAAAGAATGCAGAATGAACACCCAGCTGAAAAAGGGGGTCAAAACAGAGGAGCATGGAAAGTTGCCCTATACTGAGTCAGACCACTCTCCACTCACTGGCAGCAGCCCTCGGGTATTTTATTTTACAGTGGTGCCCCGCAAGACGAACACCTAGCAAGACGGAAAACCCGCTAGACGAAAGGGTTTTCCGTTTTGGAGGCGCTTCGCAAAACGAATTTCCCAATGGGCTTGCTTCGCAAGACGAAAATGTCTTGCGAGTTCCTGCGGGTTTTTTCCCTCCCCCCCCCTTTTCCTAAGCCGCTAAGCCGCTTATCAGCTGATCCGCTGATAAGCTGCTTAACAGCTGATCGCTAAAAGCCACTAAACCGCTAATAGCGCTAATCCGCTAAGCTGTCAATGGGCTTGCTTCGCAAGACGAAAAAACCGCTATACGAAGAGCCTCACGGAACGGATTAATTTCGTCTTGCGAGGCACCACTGTATTATTATTTTCAGTTATTCATTTTACAATGTTTCTACCACAAAAATGGCACCTAGACAAAAACCAACATTTCGTTCTACTTCCCTCGCCGCATTTCCTTATTTTATATCACAATCTTGCTTGCATAACCAATTCCGGCATCTTTATAAATTTAATCTTTTTGCTCTCTATAAATTGTTGTTTTTTTACTGCTTGTGTTAATGTCAGTCCTGCTAACATTTTTAATTGTTTGTGATTTTTCTTCATATATTCCACACATTTTCCCCATTCTGTTAAACAGAGTCTCTCATCATGGTCTCTTATTCTTCTGTTTCACCATCACTACGTACTCCATCAGTTTTATTTGCCAATCTTCTTTTGCTGGGACTGTTTCTTCTTTCCATCTTTGAGCATATACCATATTGGGCAGCTGTCGTAAGCTCTGTAGGATTTTAAGCAGGGCTGGAGATTGAGCTTCTGCCTGTAAAGCCATTGAGATACATCCCCGCCAAAAACGTCTTCTGTGGTTTTTATAAAAGTGCAAATACCCAGCATCTGTTGTGTCTGATGCTGCTGAGGAATGAGGGGAAATGGGCAAGGACTTTAACCCTGTTCAGGTGTTCAACCTAAAAGGCTGAGGGCACCAAGTGTGGGGTGGCAGGGGAGGGTCACCTGCAGCATTAAAAAAAAAAAAGTTTTTCGATTTCCTTGGGTTACAAAAGTTCATACAGTGTCTCTGCTTTCAGTTCATAGAGTCTACAGATCAGTTATATTTGATGTGAGACACTCATGTTATAGACAGTATAAAGTTTAGGGGAGGGAGAGGAGTGATGGTAAACTTTCATCCTTTCACATAGTGCATGTGCGATGTTTTTCTGTCAGCATCTCATGGGTAGGTTCTGTTTGTTGAGAATTCCGTTCCACCTTAAGGAACAGGCATGTGGAATTGTTGCATGTCAGATGTCTGTTTACATTCCAGCACAGCTTGCTGGGAACTTCCGTTTTGTGTATAGCTTTTGCTTATGCTGTTTTGCTTTGGACACGAAGGAGATCAGACATGTTTTTCTGTCCTGATCTATGCTGAATGAACCTGCTCGTGTTACTTCTGTTTGCGCAGTGTTTTCTCTGCTGAACAGTGTGCACAGGTTTCTAAAGCCTGTGTCACAGATTTATGCTGCACCAAGGACCAGAGTTGGCCCGGCACACCGGCTGGTAGGCGAGAGCCAGCTGGGGGTCTGCTAATTGCCCTGTTTCCTTGGGTTCATGCCAACACTGTTTCTATTCGTCTGTTTTCATTGGTAGTGAGAGAGATTTAGGACCCAGGGTTCAGTGGACTGCAGTGAGTTTGGTTTGCATGTACAAGAGAGGATGGGGTTGTTGGGTCAAGCTAGCCATATTGATTTGTATGCTCTCAGTGGGTTCTTCTTGTCTCGTTGGGCTGTGTATGTAATAAAGGGGAGCCACACCGGGGCGAAGGCATCCTCTTTGGTTTGTTCCTGTACTGTTTTCAATTTGTCACTTAGCTTTTATAGTAGGGCTGTTTCCCATATGGTATGTTACCCCTGGTCCATGTTGAGCAGGCCCAGTGTAAAGGGAATTTCCGAAATGCAGTGGGCTGCATGTAGTTGCATGCAACTACAAACCAGTACGATTCCAAAGTGTTTCCAAACTGACCTTGAAAGCCCTAAATGGCCTTGGCCCACTATACCCAAAGGAGTGTCTCCACCCCCATCGTTCTGCCCGGACACTGAGGTCCAGCTCCAAGGGCCTTCTGGCGGTTCCCTCACCGCGAGAAGTGAAGTTAAGGGAACCAGGCAGAGGGCCTTCTCAGTAGTGGCGTCTGCCCTGTGGAACTCCTTCCCATCAGATGTCAAAGAAATTAACCACTATTTGACATTTAGAAGACATCTGAAGGCAGCCCTGTTTAGGGAAGTTTTTAATGACTGATGTTTTAATGTATTTTTAATCTTTTGTTGGAAGCCGCCCAGAGTAGCTGGGAAAACCCAGCCAGATGGGCGGAGTAGAAATAAATTATTATTATTATTATTATTATTATTATTATTATTATTATTATTATTCCCCTTGCATAATTTGAAGGGAAAAAAATAATCCTCCTTGCAAATCTTGATAAGGCTGGTTCCCCCAACTGCAGCGAGTTTTCTAAGCACGTTCAGCGGAATGTGTTTAAAAGCCCCCTTCAGACTTGAACAGGGCTTGCAATTCTTACTGCTGCCAGAATAGATGTGGGACCAGCAAAATAAAACTGTCAGACCAGCTTTGAGGAGCTTAATTGGTGCTGTGTGCGTGTCAGACTCTCATCTGATGACTGATGTATTACAGATATTTGCATCTTTGCTTCCCCGAGTCTTCCTGAAGCGATTTGCTCTGCGGGCACATTCTGCCGCACAGCTGCACACTTCTTCTGCAAAGGATGGATGGATCATCTCAGCTCCTAGCAGAGGATATGAACAGATGGTCTTTTGGTCCTCCCCATTAAGATTATCCCTCCCTTTACATATCTTGGAGATCTGATCAGAGTGAGGGAAAATAAAACCAGTCTTCCTTTCTACGGGCTGCTTTCAAAATGAAAAAATGTCCCGCACCAGAAATGTTTAGAAATATACACCACGACACATACTTTGCATGTGTTAAACCGGTGTTTCCCAAACTTGGGCCTCCAGCTGTCCTTGGACTGCAGCTCCCATCATCCCTAGGTGGCAAGACCAGTGGTCATGGATGATGGGAATTGTAGTCTGAAAACAGCTAGAGACCCAAGTTAGGGAAACCATTAAAACCATTAAAATTACACACATAAAACTGCTCTGTGTGTGTGTGATTTATGTACATACCCTAACTAGGAACCTTCCAACCATGACACCAAGATCTAGTCTAGCGAAGTAGGACTGAGGGTTGTGGATTATTTTGGTTGCAGAGTAGGGCTCAGCGATGTCGGGTTTTCAACACTGTGATGTATCACCAGCAAAACATCACAATTTAGTGATACAATATGCATTGGCCCCAGCCAGTGACACACATATGGTGAAACTGGCACAGTTCTGACCGCAGATGCTGAGGCTCTTTTGTCAGGAGTTCAGCCTACACTCGAGTAGGACCCTGGCAGAGACACATGCCTGACTGGCATGTTCTCTCCCTCCTGGTCAATCGTTCCGGAGCTTCAAAAGCTTTCTTCAGCCCGAACATCACAGTGACCGATGCCAACAGACATTGGCACACTTAGGGATCCGCAGAGTTTGCGCATCTCGCGTGACAGACCTCAGCAACTCAGCATTTTGGCTAATCTACTTTATTTACATATAAACACACACGGATCACTGCAACATGGCTCCCTCTCTAGCATCAGACAGCAAAGAGAGAAGGAACAAAGGACAACAATCCCACTTCACAGAACACAGTAACACAAACATCCTGTCTCCATCACTTCCCACTCTGTGGAGTCAAAACATATACCATCATGTGATTGCACTTGAAGCTGTCAGGCTCCATCCTCAGGGCTCCCTCCATCTTCTGGGAAGTGGGAGGCGAGGAGGCTGCTTCCTTCTTTCTTCCCTCGAAGGTGCCAGCAGCCCTGTGGATAAAGCTCTTGCCAGCGGGGGCAGGTGGGTGAGCTCTCTCTTTCTCCCAGAAGGAAGAGGCACCCCTCCTCTTTCCCCCAGGGAAAACCCACCATTTAGCGTTGAATCAGAACAAACGGCAATTTTCTGCAGATTGCTGTTTCTTCCAGTTTAGCATTAAAGAGCGGGCTTTCTAGGGGGGGAGGAAAGGAATTAAATAAGAGCAATAAGAACTTAGGATTCTTAACCTGACGGATCCCAACAGTTTGAAATATTACAGACTTGGAGGTTCTGGTCTTATTTAAAGACATCACCAACCAAACCTGGGCCAAAACGTATTAACCTATGTACATAAGAAAAAGAAACAGAAGGTCAAGTTGGCTGAGAAGAAAATACAATCTAAAATAACTGTTACTGCCAACTCCCAAGGTAGGAGACATTCAATAGCAGAAATTGATCCCAATGCAGATTTGAAAGATTTGATAGTTAACATGAACAAAAATAGAAATGATAAACTGGATTCAAATGAACAATAAGATTGAACAACATTTAAAAATAATAATAGATCTCCAAGGTCATGTAAAAGACCTGACAATAAAAAATAAGGAGCTAGACAAAATAGTTCAGGAATTAAAAATCAAGACAAATAAACAAGCGGGTGAGGCAAAGGCAAAACCCCTCGGACCCATTGCTTCTAAGCATGGGGCAAGCGGAAGTGTGGAAGAGCCCTTAATGGCTAGGATTTGAACCAAAAACTGTTCCAAACCACTTTTTTTCTAATCAAAATCAGTTTAGGATGTATCATGTAATTCCTAGTTAGGTTTGGGCTGAGATGGAATTTGAATCAGGACTTTTCTAGTTTGCAATTAGGGTTGGCACCTCTCTAAACAGTGCCAACTCATTGGGGGGGGAGTGGCTTGGGCAATATGTCCTCAGTGCGCCCTGTTAGAATTCCTGCTCCATGGTTGCAGTCATGGGATTGTTGACTATCACATGACGGTGTATGTTTTGACTCCACAAAGTGAGAAGTGACGGAGACAAGATGTTTGTTTTACTGTGTTCCGTGAAGTGAGACTATTGTCCTTTGTTCTTTCTCATTGTTGTCTGATGCTTGAGAGAGAGGAAGCCATGTTGCAGTGCTCCGTGTGTAAATAATATTTATATGTAAATAAAGTAGATTAGCCAAAATGCTGAGTTGCTGAGGTCTGTCATGTGAGATGCGCAAACTCTGCGGCTCCCTAAGTGTGTGGTCAGAGCTGCACCAGTTTCACCCTCCCTGTGTGTGATGTTCGGGCAGAAGAAAGCTTTTGAAGCTCCCCAATGAAAGACCAGGACAGAGAGAACATGCCAGTCGGGCATGTGTTTCTGCCAGGGTCCTACTCAAGTGTAGGCTGAACTCCTGACACGCCCCTCCTCTTCCTCCTCCCTCCCATTTATTCCCCCTATTCATTTGAGTGCAATCTGCACAGTTGCCAGAAGGGGCTAGGCAGACAGAGATGGCTGCTGCTTCTTGTTATACGAGTGCTCATTCCTTACAACACATGTGAATTGTTAGGAATAAAAGAGGAGGAAGCTGCAAGGAGTTGGGGTCCCTGCTGTGAGATGGGACTTGGCCGGAGCCTGGGAATACCAAATCCTGACACCCTCCAGCCCATATCACAGGGAGAGGCAATTTTTACTTCAGCAAATTTTCTCACTGAGTTGTGTTTTTATCTGGTCTTCTCTAACTCCATGCAGGGACAACGGATCACAGCAACATCATGTTCCATCATTGTATTTATGAAATTATCCATACAGCTTATTTATAACTTGGCAGCTGCGTGCTTTCTTTTCTTCCTTCTTCAAGGAAAGTCACAGAGCAGAGGAACTTATTTGGAGATTGCATTTCTCCAAAGGGTTGTGCTCATGTGTGTGTGTGTTGTGTGTAGCAGAGTGTATTTGATCAAAATAAAAGGCAGTAGGTAGCCGGCTTAGGGGAATTTTCTCTTCCTTCCTCCTCTTTGTACTCTGATTTCGAAACTATAATAAACACCAATGCTTTTATTACAGCAAAACACCAAATGAAAGGATTTCTCACTTAAAAATATAAGCATTTGAATTACTTCCTGATGCAACAGGATAAGTCCCTTATATTGAAGTTGCTGAGTTTGTGTGTGTCTTAACAGAAATGATTTTTTTTAAAAAAACAACAACAAGTAATTAAAAGATCCATCATTCACATGCGCTTGCTGCAGGCTTGCTGCAGGTATGTATGGGATTATTTTAATTAATGTCAGTTTTCCTGAGCTGGATAGATTTCACTCTGATGAAAACTCAGGCAATCACAAACAAAACACACCATCTCGTTATGTGCAGGCACTTCTGGTCTCCCTGTGCCTTTTGCAGCCTCTCTGTCGCCTCCCTGCCTTTCTCAGTGGAGCTCTTGGAAAATGAAAAGAAAACAACATTTTGTGTGTGCCATTGGCATGGTATGCCAAGCTTGAAGCTTGAACTGGAAAGGAGGGCTGCTGTTTGGCAGCAGTTTGAGCTGATTAAAAGGGAGACACTAATAATAATAATAATAATAATAATAATAATAATAATAATAGGAGCCAGTGTGGTGTAGTGGTTAAGAGTGGTGGACTCGTAATCTGGGGAACTGGGTTCGCGTCTCCGCTCCTCCACATGCAGCTGCTGGGTGACCTTGGGCTAGTCACACTTTTCTGAAGTCTCTCAGCCCCACTCACCTCACAGAGTGTTTGTTGTGGGGGAGGAAGGGAAAGGAGAATGTTAGCCGCTTTGAGACTCCTTCGGGTAGTGATAAAGCGGGATATCAAATCCAAAACTCTAATAATAATAATAATAATGACAACAATAATTTATTTATTTATACCCCGCCCATCTGGCTGGGTTTCCTCAGCCACTCTGGGCGGCTTCCAACAGAATATTAAAATACAATAGTCTATTAAACATTAAAAGCTTCCCTAAACAGGGCTGCCTTCAGCTGTCTTCTAAAAGTCTGCTAGTTGTTTTTCTTTGTGACATCTGGTGGGAGGGCATTCTACAGGGCGGGTGCCACTACCAAGAAGGCCCTCTGCCTGGTTCCCTGCGACTTTGCTTCTCGCAGTGAGGGAACCGCCAGAAGGCCCTCGGAACCGGACCTCAGTGTCTGGGCTGAATGATGAGGGTGGAGACGCTCCTTCAAGTATACTGGGCCGAGGCCGTTTAGGGCTTTAAAGGTCAGCACCAACACTTCATGCAGGTTGATGACCACCATGGCCCCAATCATCTCAGGCAGCAAGTCCAGTGTGGGGTGGGGGGCTGTGGATGAGACTGGTGTTTTAATGTATTTTTAATCTTTTGTTGGAAGCCGCCCAGAGTGGCTGGGGAAAACGAGCCAGATGGACGGGGTATAAATAAATTATTATTAATTATTATTATTATTATGAGATACCTTGCAGATACGATAGACTCCAACCAGACTATGTGGAAGAGCACATAGCAGTGAGGATGTGCATTCATTCTTAATAAAGCTGTATGTCCATGAAGCAAACAGGGTCTGTGTGTTCCTTGTATGATTCCTTCTAATACAATGTTTGTTTCTCACCTGTCTGGAATCTGGCAAGGTGGATGCTTTCATGAGGCTGTCATACGTCTGAAAAGTCATTCCGGTTAGGTGGAAAAAACATGGAACTTGCAGGTAGCTGTGAGTCTCCTCTTCAAATTGCTGGGGAATACAGGAATACAAACAAACAAGTGAGCCCTGGAAGGAAGGGCGCTTTCAGTAACTGAAACGTATGTTTTTGTTCCACATACCTCCAAAAGACTGAATGCTTTATGCAGCTAAAGGATGGGTTCGGATCCCACAAACAAACAATGCATAACTCCAGTGTTTTTTCCAGCTGCCCGAGGACAATTCTCGAAACCCAGGGCTCAGCCACTTCACATTCCTGCTAGTTTCTATCTCCAGTGTAGGACTTGGGAACTCAAAGGAAGATAGGGGACCTTCACAGTAGAGACAGTGACACCTAATGGTTCCCTTCCCTGACATTGGTGGACCGTGTGGCTTATGGTTGGGTGCTGTGGAACATAGGGAACATTCCAGCAACATGACATCCCATTGGTCCATCCATCTCAGTACAGTGGTACCTTGGTTCTCAAACTTAATCCGTTCCGGGAGGCCGTTCAACTCCCGAAACTGTTCAAAAACCAAGGCATGGCTTCCGATTGTCTGCAGGAGCTTCCTGCACTCAAGTGGAAACCACGTCGGACATTCGGCTTCCGAAATCCATTCACAAACTGGAACACTTACCGTATGTTTTGCTCTATAGGATGCACCAGACCATAGGAGGGGGAGAACAGGGGAAAAAAATTTCTTGTTCTCCCTCTCTAAAACAAGGTGCATTCACCCAAAGCCTCCGGAGCTTGGCGGGAGTTCCCACTGGGCTCCGGAGGCTTCAGGTTCCTTTCGACCTGCTCTTTGGGGCTGGTGGGGGGGGGGGAAGCCCTGCTTTCCCCCACCACCAGCCCCAAAGAGCAGGTCGGGGAACAGCACAAAGGCTGTGCACAGCCTTGCCGCTGCCCCCCAAGCTTGTGGGGCTGGCGGTGGGGGGAAGCGCTGCTTTCCCTCACCGCCAGCCTCAAAGATCCCTGAAGCCTTTGGAGCGCAGCGGGACCTTGCGCTACGCTCCAAAGGCTTCGGGTTCCTTTCGCTGACCCAAAGCCTTTGGAGCGCAGCGCAAGTTCCCGCTGCACTGTAAAGGCTTGAGGCTTTGGGGACAGCCTTTGTAGCCTCCGCAGGGCAGCGGGGTGAAGGCACCCCGCTGCCCTGCAGAGGCTTTGTGCAGCTAGCCCCAAGCTAGAACAGCTGCGCAATGCTCCGTTTCCCTGTTCTGCCTTTGGGCTTAGCCGCGCAGCCTACATTCGCTCTATAGGACGCACACACATTTCCATTTAATTTTTGGAGGGGAAAAAGTGCGTCCTATAGAGCGAAAAATATGGTACTTCCGGGTTTTCAGTGTTCGGGAGCCAGTTTGTTCGGGAGCCAAGCTATTTGAGTACCAAGGTGGAACTGTATTGTCTGCAGTGAGTGGCAGAATTTTAGACCGGTGTCTTTCCTAATCTTACTAGGGGATGTTGGGGATTGAACCTGGAAGTTTGGCATGCAAAGCCTATGTTCTCTAACTGAGCTATGGCCCTTCCCCACAGGAGCCACCCACTCAATGTTTATTTTACAGATTTATGCACTGCCTTTCAATCAAATACTCTCCGAGGAGTCATGCAGCCGTTGATTGCAATACAATACACAGCCATTAATTTGTATCGCCGGGTGGTGGGGCAATCAAGAAGGAGATTGAGGGTGGGGACGTTGATGCTAGAGCATGTTCTCTGATCTCTGGTATAGCTGCTGGCACTTTTGATAGTCTTGTGGAAGCTATAATAAATCTAGGTGAAATTGCACCCCTGGAAATGTGTTTGCAGGTACCATCTAATGCAGGGGTCAGCGAACCTTTTCAGCAGGGGGCCAGCCCACTGTCCCCTAGACCTTGTGGGGGGCCAGACTATATTTTGAAAAAAAATATATGAACAAATTCCTATGCCCCACAAATAACCCAGAGATTCATCCTAAATAAAAGCACACATTCTGCTCACGTAAAAACACCAGGCAGGCCCCACAAATAACCCAGAGATGCATTTTAAATAAAAGGACACATTCTACTCATGTAAAAAAGGCTGATTCCTGGACCATCCACAGGCCGGATTGAGAAGGCGATTGGGCTGGATCCGGCCCCCGGGCCTTAGTTTGCCTACCGAGATCTAATGCGAGTAGCTGCGCTCAGATCCCTTTTGAAGCACTACATATTTTCCTTAGGAATCGCACTGGGAGCTGTCCCGGGTCCTGCACGGCCAATCTCAGCATCTTGATTGTTTGGCATCTATTTGCTGCTAGAGCTTCAACACACACCTGTCTCCCCCAAGCCTTGTTCAGTCCAGCAGATGGTGGGGTTTATAGCCTGGCCAGAGAAGGGCAGCCTGTGTTTTTGGCTTCTCAGCCTACTTCTTGTCCAGAAACAGCAGTGTCATTACTAGTGGGTGCCACACATCTATTTAGCCAAAAGCTTTATAGTTTTGTAGTTCTGGGAGGACCCAAAAGGCCATGCAGTGCAACCCCCTGCTAGGCAAGGATAACCTTTAGTAGGCTGCTTTTCACACTACTCTCCAAAGCTTTGCCAGTTATGTGTGTCCTGTGTGAACATCTGAAGGCAGCCCTGTTTAGGGAAGTTTTTAATGTTTGAATTTTTGTTCTGTTTAATATTCTGTTGGGAGCCGCCCAGAGTGGCTGGGGAACCCCAGCCAGATGTGCAGGGTATAAATAATAAATTATTATATTATTATTATTATTATATAACATACAGAAAGCTAACTAAGTTGTCATTAGACCTGCATGAAATACTTTGTGTGTGTCAGCTATGAAACACCTTGTTGTGCTTGGTGACATCAATTGCTCAAGGATGCAGAGTGCAATCTTGTTCTGTTTGCCCCAGTATCTCTTGCTCTTGGTTGCCAGCAGCTCTCTCAAGTTCTCTGTTGGACAACTTTTCTAGCATGCTACCTGAGATTCTTCAACTCAGGGGTGAGGGATCTCTTCCAGACATTGTTTGACTCCCATCAATCCAAATCAACGTGTCTAATGGCCAAGGATGATGGGATATGTAGTCTAGCATTGTCCAGAGGGCCACAACTTCCCCATCCCTCACTTGCTGGGGAAGCCATACCTGGGATGTGTGTGTTCTCCCATTCAGCCGTGGCCCCTATAACGCCAGGGGCTGTGCAGAGGGCAGGAAAGGCCAAATTGCCTTTCGCTAGTGTGAAAGAGAAGTAAAAGATACACACTTGTGATATTTTAGAGCCAGTGCTGTCTTATCCAGTCTGATGTGTACTCCCAGTTTGGCATGTTGGTTGGAATTTTTTGCAAACCCAAGATAAGGAGAATTGATGTGGCAGTACTTTTTTTCCCCAATTCCACCCAGATTGCTCGCTGCTGTTTGGAAAGAAAAGCAGTTTCCTTTTTTCTGTTCGTTTTCTTTTCTTTTCTTTCTTTCTTTCTTTTTTGGTGGCTAACACCTCAAGGCTCATTTTATCTTTGCAAAACAATATGAGCTTGATATCAGCAACGTCAAAGCAAATTAATTCCCCAGATGTTTTCTAATTTTGAGCAAACGCAAAGGCGAAGGGGAAAAAAAAGCATTTGGTGAAGGGAACGTTCCCTGGGAACGCATCAAGGACTAATGCTCATGTCTGCCAGGCGGGATGTGCAGTTGCCATAGCAGCAATCAATCTACTAAATAACTAGCAACATAAACTGATTCAAAGGCAAAAGACTGATTTAGGTCAGGAAATAACACTCCACGAAAAGAGTGGCTGTTTTCTCTGTGACTTGTGATGGTTGTGTTTGTTTTTATAAATGCACTTGAAATGCATATGGGAAGCTTGCCTGCCTGCAGGAGCCCAAGTGTGGGACTCAAGAGCCCTTCAGCAGAGAGTGAAGAACCGACCCACTTAAAACTGATATGTGGCACTTCCAGCATATTCTCAGACAAAGACGCAGCAGAGGGGAGACATTCCTGTGCATTGTTTGGTGCTATTTATGGGCGCCCATCGCAGTGACAGTTGAGAACTGCCTGCTGGTCGTGGCACGTGAACGCCAACCTTTGCAACTGAGATCGTTGCGATCGTTGTGAGAGGCGCCTGACTGCCACCTGATATTGTCTCTCAACTGATTCCTAGACTACTGTCTAGGAGTGTCTGACTCAGGCTGGCCAGAAGAGTGAGAAGTCTTGGAGAGCAGCAGCTTGAGGAAAAGCCAACATGAGGGCACAAATCATGGCAGCCATGTGCTTTTTTGCCCACAAGGATGCACCAGCTTAGATTATTGATCCACCCATGCCATGTGTCTTGTGGAACCTTTTTGGCATTCTTCATTGCATTTCTTCCATATTGTTTTGTAGCCCAGGTGTTGTGCAGTTCCAAGCAGCCAATAGCCCTATTTCAAACCTGTTCTTGATGGGGACCATCTTGTGGTCATATTGGTGAGGATGGAGGACATTTCAATTTCTCTTCCAACGGGTGAAAAAAGACCCCCCCATCCCCCTTCAGAGGCATCTGTTCACTAAGTGCTATTCCAAAGATTCCATCTCCTTTCATAAAACATCTGTCACATGCCACTGTGACTTGGTTCCCTAGGGACACTATCTTGAAATTAAACCATTTACTTAAAATGGTTAATTATTATTATTTTTTTAAACCACCTCAGATGAACAGACTAATTTTGTGCTGACCTTGACATAAAGACATACCAGCTGGACTTTTTCTTCTAATCCTTTCTTGATTCACAGTTTTGTTCCAAAGCCCCGTCCCACAACCCATTATTTTACGTCAAGACTTGGTGTTTCTGTTGCACAATTTGCAGAGTGCTGTTTCTGTTACAATGCCAGCCTCAAACAAACCCACAAACAAACCCACAACTGCCTAGCTCCAGTTGTGACGTGCTCTTTTCCACAACCAACCACCCTTCCATTGTTTTTGGGCCACTGTCTCGGGCTGTCGGCTTTTAAAATATTGGAGCACAACCCGAATGTATTTTTAGAGGAAGAGGAGCTAGCAGAATCAAGGATAATTAAAAGGATGCTTTCTAAAGCACATGAGGATGATGATCCTGGAACTGATACAGGGAAATGAGCAGGAGAAAAATAAACATAAACCAAATGGCAAGAGATGAAGGCAATCTTCCTTCCCGTTTGGGTCTTCAGGCTGCCAGACAGCACATTATCTTGGCTGCAGAAGGGGCTGCTTTCTGCAACCGCCATGCGTTGCCCTCCCCATCTCTGTTCATTGCTCTTTATGACTTCTTTGTGTTACAGTCTTCCTGGTCCATTTCTTTTTCTCAGAATTGCACAATCACTGCAGCGAACTTGTGTGCAAGTCCTTTGCCTCTAACATAGCTGTGCTGGGCCCGGGGGTAACCCGTGAAACGTGGTCCAGGACTGGTCCAAAATCCGAAGGTTCCGCTGGGAGTCAGTCCGACAGGGTCAAGGCAGGACACGAGGCAGGAACCCAGGCAAGGACAGGTACAGGATCTCAGGCAGGGTCTGGCATACAGCAATATTGCTCCCGCAAACTGGAGCAGGGTCTAACAGCCTTTTATCTTTGACGGGGCAATGGCCGGTCCTGATCCCCCGGTGACTCACCTCCCTGTCTCGCCCGAAGGCGAGCACTCCTCCTGCGAGTACTCAAGTCTCTCCTTCTCTCAGACCTTAGTCTCTGCAGCTTGGGATAAGTCGGCGGGTTACTAGCCCCAGGGGCCGCCTCAGCCTCCCCTGACCCAACCGGTAGTGGAGCAGCTGTAAGTGATGGCCCAGCTAGAGGCAACGAGGTCATCCCCACATCTGGAGCCAGGGCAGGCTCAGGCCCCTGACTCAGCCCAGCAGGTGTTTGTTGCAGGGGAACCTGTGCAGACTGGGACTCTTCAGGATCAGGCCCCAGACTTGGTTCAGATGATGCCTGAGGCAAAGGATCCGGTGCAGACTGAGTCTCCTCTGGTTCCGAGTCCAAGCCCGAGTCCCAGGCCATCACAGTAGCACAGCTATTGGTTCTAACTCCAGACTGTCCTTCAGAAGCAGGGCTGGCCCTACCATTTTATTGGGGGTGAGGTGTCCCAGTTTAGACTATAGATTCTGGGAGTACCATTAAGCAGCAGCTAATTGTCACTTTTTAACTTGGCTACCATCAATCATCATTTGGAGGTGGGTTTTCCTTTTGCCTCTAGAATCAAAATATCTTGGGCCACAGACATTTAATGCAGTTTAATTCAGACAAGGATCTGCCATCCTTATTCCAACAACAGACTGCTCCTTTTTTCTTCTCCATTACACTTGCTGCCTGTTATCTCAGCAAGGGAAGTTTGATTATTTTGTTCATTTCACATAATTACCCTTTGGTTTTCATTCCTACTGTGAATCTTCAACATAATTCTCTGCTCAAAAAAAAAAAGTACCAAAATATGTATGAAATTGTGCATTTTAGCTTAAAATATTTTAAGGGGAAATTTGTGTTTCATGGTACAATGCTTTCCAAACGTGTGTTTTAGGATAACGTACATTTAAAATAATGTGAATTTTCAAGTGTATCTGAATTTGCAGATGGATGGGGAAATGGAATAGAATGGACTTACAAATGAATGAATCTGAACGTGGTGTAGATGGAAAATAGACTGATCCATCGAGCCCTAAACACAGCCCTCTGTTTTCAGCGTGTTTAGTTTGGCTAAACAGCTAGAGAGAGGTAGAATGAGGTTTCTGAATGGAATCTTGAACACCATTTTTCCAGAAACTCATTAATAAATCTGTAAATATATAGCTGGCCCTATCCATGAGTCATCCACTCATCTCAAATTATCAGTCATTAATCTTAAATTATCAATCATCCAGATGGAAAGAAAGTGTCTTTGTTCACCATCACCAATGAATATAAATGTATTTAAATACATTAAATACATTAAAAAGGTAAAGGTAAAGGTACCCCTGCCCGTACGGGCCAGTCTTGACAGACTCTGGGGTTGTGCGCCCATCTCACTTAAGAGGCCAGGGGCCAGCGCTGTCCGGAGACACTTCCGGGTCACGTGGCCAGCGTGACATCGCTGCTCTGGCGAGCCAGAGCCGCACACGGAAACGCCGTTTACCTTCCCGCTGGTAAGCGGTCCCTATTTATCTACTTGCACCTGGAGGTGCTTTCGAACTGCTAGGTTGGCAGGCGCTGGGACCGAGCAGCGGGAGCGCACCCCGCCGCAGGGATTCGAACCGCCGACCTTTCGATCGGCAAGTCCTAGGCGCTGAGGCTTTAACCCACAGCGCCACCTGCGTCCCTAAATACATTAAATCCTTCTACAAAACCATATCTAAATTTGTAATCATCAATGCTTCTGAACAGCATCCATATATTTCTGTCTTGTCTTCTTTCCTTCTGCATTTCTTCCATTTCTTTTGTCAAGTTTAGATGGAGAGCCCTTGAGACAACAGATCATCTCTTTAGAACTTGATTAAAAATGTGTCTACACTGACAAGCCCAAGATCAAATGGCTCACAAGTCTACATGAATCATTAGGACCTGACCACACTCCTCCCTCACGAGTTCCCTTGCCACATGAAACACCCACCCCACAAGCTTAGCTCTCCATCTGTAGGAGGAACTGTGGTTTGAGGCATGGGGCAGGAATGTCCATGCATAGGAAGTGGCGGGGAAGTGCAGAGGATCTGTGAAACTGGTATGTAACAAATAGACCAAGTTAAATACTAGATTGGTTCATGCGTGCCGGCATATTGCTTTCTTATCACAATGACTCAATGGCTCTCAGATGAACTACATCCTTCCACATTGGGGACATAGGTTTCCGGGCAGGAGTTGATCACGGTATGGGTTTGCCAAATGTGCCTTCCTCTTAGCACGTTTCTCCCTTTTGTCCTGAGTTTGAGTGTCTTCAAAGCCCATGACACTATTGGCAAAGGCTGTTCTCCAAATGGAGCACTTGCAGGCCAGTGTTTCCCAGTTGTCAGTGTTTATACTGCATTCTTTTAGATTTGCCTCGAGAGCGTCTTTAAACCTCTTTTGTTGTTCACCGGCATTACGTTTTCCATTCTTAAGTTGGGAACGAACGAACGTTCATCCATTGTTACTACATTTGCAGTATTTGCCCAGTGTTCCTTCAGAAGCAAATTAGGAAATGGTCAAGAATACTTTGCTTAAAAATGATGTTTGGAGATGTGCTCGGTGACCCAAAAGAGCCACTTCAGTGGCTAAGGACGACTTCATCCAAAGTGTGCGCACACACACACAAAAAAACCTATGTTATGCTCATTAAAGAGTGACACAGGGCTGGCCCTACCATTAGACAAAGTGAGAAAACCACCTCAGGTGGCAGTTTCTGGGGGTTAGGAGCCTTGGCTATTCCCATTTATTGGAGGACATGGTTTACACCTCCCATAACCACTGTCCACTGCTTCGGTTGCAGTAGACGGTGACATCATGTCCCTAATGTTGAAGTAAGATTCGACAGCGAGTCCTGTACAGTGGTACCTCTGGATACGAACAGGATCCATTCCGGAGCCCCGTTCACATCCTGAAGTAAACGTAAGACGCTTGTGCGCAGGTCGCGTTTTGCCGCTTCTGCGCATCCGTGTGACGTCATTTTGAGCGTCTGCGCATGCGTTAGCAGCGAAACCCGAAAGTAACGTACTCCGTTACTTCCAGGTTGCCGCGGAACGCAACCCAAAAATACTTAACTTGAAGCTGCTTCAACCCAAGGTATGACTGTGCATCGAAAGAGGAGGGGGCGGCCATCTTGTTACTTCACCTCAGGCAGCAAAAGATCAGGTCAGCCCTGCAGCCACAGTTAGCTGCAGCTCCCCATTAACTTGCCCGGATAGCAAACCCAGCCTTGCTTTTGCGCAGTGTGTTGAAGTGGCAAGTTCACCCAAACTCCCATGCTTGAGGCTGCTCCATTCATCAAAGTACAGTAATGAAGGAAAGAGGCAGGCGAAATGACAAGCTGGTATGCCCTGTCACACTTTCGGCTCTGCTTTTAAACGCATTTGAAAAGATGAGAGATTATATCCGGGGGGGGGGAGGGAGGAGGGGGGATGTTGTAAAAAGGAGACCGGCTGACACCTCTATCCGCCATCAGGCATCCTGTCACTATGATACATCATCCCCCTGCTTCTCACAGTCAAGTATGGGGAAGAAATATGCAGATTTGTTACTCTGTTGGACAAAGCAAAGAAAAAAGGGGGGAAACTGTATTTTGCTACCCTTCTTTTCCACTTCTGTTTACCCAAGTATTTGCTTGTTGGTGCACGGACATTTCTTTCCCCCTCTCCCTTTTATACTTTTTTTAAAAAATAAAGATTTTCAACATCTTTATTGAAAGTTCAAAAAGTACATAATTATACGTGCACTAAACATTGTGAGGCGTAAATGAAACAGAGAAACAGAGCCCGTGTAGAAGGGAGAATAAAGGGGGAGGGGGGACCCCCCAAAAAAGGTATACAGTGGTACCTTGTTTTAAGAACAGCTTAGTTTATGAACAACTTGGATTAAGGATGTTGCAAACCCGGAAGTAGGTGTTTTGGTTTGTGAACTTTGCCTTGGAATAAGAACATGTTTTGCTTCCTGTTGAGTGTGTTCCCTTTGTAAATTGAGTCCCCCGCTGCTATGGGAAAGAATGCCTTAGTTTAAGAACACTTTGGTTTAACAGGCTTCTGGAATGGACTACTGTATTTTAATACTTTGTTGGAAGCCACCCAGAGTTGCTGGGGAAACCCAGCCAGATGGGCGGGGTATAAATAATAAATTCTATTCTATTCTAAACCAAGGTACCACTGTATTTTACAAGGTTGTTATTGTACTTCACCAGATCCTAACCTATTACAGATTTGGAATACACAATCGGAATCCATTTTTACAATTGCATGGATTTCTAACATACAATGGAAACAATATGTTGAAAATACGTATCTTTACATTACTGAAGTCTGTAAAACAGCATTATTAAACCATAAAGCGAATGTATGTCTATATTTTTTTTTACACACATTCTTCTAAGCATTCTTCTAAGAAGTTCTGAGTGGCCAGTGATGAGTTCCCCTATTTTGTGAAAATTAGGGAGGGAAGGACGGAGACAGACTGTGGAGGTGGAGAATTATGATGATGGAGAAATCTCATGATCATACCAAAAGGACAGGAAGCCCTTCTTTTAGGGATTATAGGAACAGAAGTACAAAAAAAAAGACAATTCAGCTGCTTATGTATGTAACAACAACAGCCAGCATTCTCTACACACAAAAATGAAAGGAAAAAGTTTCCACCAAACAAGAATATGCTGAAATGGACTATGCTGAAATGGCAACGCTAACAACCAAAATAAGAAAATCTAATGGTGATTGCTTTGTGGAAGAAAAGAATGGAAGCCCTTTTCAGACTGTCTAAGGAAATTTTATCATTTGAGGAACTCGAGAGCAGGATTTGAAATATGAGCCACAGAAGGAATTAGAGAAATACAGTATTGGTGTGTTGGTATAAGAAATAGAAGGTATTGTGCAGCAGGGAGGGGGGGAGGAATTAAAACGTCATGGAAAATGGGGCGGGAAGTCGATAAAAGATAAATTATGTATTGAAGTATATATGCTGAGGGACGCGGGTGGCACTGTGGGTTAAACCACAGAGCCTAGGACTTGTCAATCAGAAGGTCGGCAGTTCGAATCCCCGTGACGGGGTGAGCTCCCGTTGCTCGGTCCCTGCTCCTGCCAACCTAGCAGTTTGAAAGCACGTCAAAGTGCAAGTAGATAAATAGGTACCGCTCCTGCGGGACAGTAAATGGCGTTTTTGTGTGTTGCTCTGGTTCACCAGAAGTGGCTTAGTCATGCTGGCCACATGACCCGGAAGCTGTACGCCGACTCCCTCGGCCAATAAAGCGAGATGAGCGCTGCAACCCCAGAGTCGGTCATGACTGGGCCTAATGGTCAGGGGTCCCTTTACCTTTTTATATATGCTGAACTTTCAAAAATTCAATAAAAATTACTACAAAAAAATGAAAATAAACCTCTTTGCAGCAGGAAGCCATCAAAGCAGTTTGTAGTAAGATGAAATGGAATAAAAGACCAAAGAGACAAACATACTCTTAAATCTGATTATCCCTACCAGCTCTTCACAACCTTTTGTTTTGGATGTAACTGCTGTTTCCTTGACTATTGGCCATGGTGATCAAAAGTGGAGACCAACATCATACGAAGGATGACCAGGCTGTTGAAAGCTGACCTTCCCATTTTTAACAATGGTGGGAAATGCAAAGTAAGTCCAGCTCCATTCATCTATGCCAGTGATGACCAAACTTGGCCCTCCAGCTGTTTTGGGACCACAACTCCCATCATCCCTAGCTAACAGGACCAGTGGTCAGGGATGATGGGAGTTGTAGTCCCCAAACAGCTGGAAGACCACATTTGGCTGTCACTGATCTATGCAATAGCAGAATCATGAGAAATTTAAATATAAAAGTTGCAACCTTAGGAAGGAAAATCAATATAAAACATGCTGTGATTGTAGTTTGGAATTTTGGCTGTTTCTAATAATACGCCGGTCTAATGCCCACTTTGGTCAGCACCTCAATTATAGAAGTCTATGTACAGCCCAACAATAGTCTTTGCCCAAGCCAGTAGTGACACCTTTAAAAAAATGGAATTTCTAATGTTACTTAAAAGGCAGAGCTCTAATTTCATTCTTTTACCGTGCTTAAATCCAGGAGATCAGCTGCTTAATTTGATAGGCCTCATAATTTTATGTAAGGCAGGCCAGTATTCCTTGCTTTTAGTTTTTATACAGCATTTCTCATCTTGTCATTATTTATCCAAAGGCCTGCTGTTTTGTAAAATGCTATCCCTCTCAATATTCCTGGGGGGGGGGGGGTATATTTTTGAACAGTGCAAGTTTTGTATGTCAGTGGGTTTGCCAACAGTGTAGTTGGTTAAGCTTAGTAAGAATGAGAACTACATTTACTTTTCTTCTTCTTTGAAATTGCATTTTTTTCTTAAACCTGTGTTCCTTTACCGCTGGTGTTAAGGCTTGTGAGAAGAAAACCAGGAGTAATCCCTGAATAAAACTGCATTAATGTAATGCAAAATATCAAATTAATGTTCGCAACAACTTCTTCTGGCTTTACATGAGTTCCAGTTCCCCTCCCCCTGAATTAATTTGACTTCCTTGGGATGTTTTTATCCTCTGAAATCAATGGAGGGTTTTGTTTTATTTTGTCATGCTGTTTAGTCCAGTGCATTTGCTAAGCCTCAAATCTCGCCTTCCTTGTGAATTTTAGGATTTTCCAATACATGCAAAGCATTTTCAATTAGATCGATGAAAATGGTAGCAAAGTATAATGACACACTTGACTATGCAGAATTGTATGCTTTCTATGAAAACAAACAAAGGGACAGATGGATCATCAAAGTCCCTTGGTGCTTCTTATATTATAACTGAACATTTATTTGACTGATCACACCTATTTCCTGCCCCAAACAAGGGCTAATGACTGGCTCCTGCCGGCTGGGGCGTGGGGAGCAGTGGCTATAGTCCAGCATGACTATCACGGTCTGGTTCATTGGCAATCAAAGTCCCGGCTGGGTACGTCGGGACTGGGGGCAAGATGGCGGGTGGGAGCAGGAATGGGAGTCCAGAAGCCAGGAAGCCAAGGGTCCGAGGATCAAGAAGCAAGGAGTCAAGGAGCCAAACACAGCAAGGCAGGGAACGTGTTGCTGTGGCAAAGAGCTGAAGGGAAATGCTGACATTATATCCCTTCCACCAGGTGCTGTGAGTTACCAATCGGCCTCACCTGTGCAGCCGCGCCTTGCCTCTTCAGAACAAACTTAGGAAGGTCCCAGTCCTGCAAAGTCCTATTGGTCACAGGGCCTGGCTGCTGCACGCACTCCTGACAATGGCTGTGTTAGTGTGGCAGCCTTCTAGCTTTGATTCAGACAGAAGAGGACATCACTTCCTCCTCCGCCGGCTGCGCTGTCTTCTAGGGCTCACCCTCAATTGCAGCCAGTCACAGGTGGGCTTGGGAGCATGGCTTAGGGAGCGAACCAAAGGGAAAACTTTGTCCCTCTGGTCCACTCCCTGGCTATAAAAGCCAGCCATGCCCAGGCCACCTGACCCACCTGACACCTTATGTGTAGGTTTGCCTGTGTAAGGTCTTGCTATGGAAGTCTTCAGTCACTGTCTTCCAGTCCAGATAGGAAGTTGCCTTGGGGCAGATTGGGCCTTTCTGGGAGTTTTGCTGACATAATAGCAATTGTCACAACTTGATGGCAGATAAGACATTGGGTTGCATCTTAGTCTAGGTCAGTGATGGCCAAACTATTCCAATCTTGACGGATATCTGCCAGTTTAGGAATGCACCCGAGTCTCTTAATGTGTTCAGGTAAGAAGTGAAAGTGGCCACCATGGCAGAGTTTTATATTTTCTGTGATAAGTAATTGCCCTTTACATCGCAGAGGACGACGAGGCCTCTAATTTAATTGCTAGATCACCTCTTTACATGACTAATATAGCAAGGAGGAAGAAGACTTGCTGGAAAACTTGAGGTGCAAAGAAAGGGCACGTCTTTCTTACATAGGGCCTAGCTGTAGATGCACATGTTAGCGCTGGATGTAGCATAGCAAAGGCCAACCGTCAGGCAACGAAAGAGGAAGAAAGAACTGCTAAATGCTCTTCCATTTATTTTACATGTTGTGCATTTCCAGTGGCAGTTTCTATGAGATTAGCATTTGAATCACATCCATCTGTTTCAGGATTATGTTGTATTGCCCGCTGAACCTTCGCTATTGAATTGAGGCTCTGCAAGATGTTACTTTCCTGATTTATTTGCAAGGTTACATACAGCTTCCTGCCAGGGCTGTTAAACACAGGCCTGCAGAAAGGTTTGGGCTAGACATAAAGATCACACACACAAAATAATAAACTTCGTAACACTTTAAAGTAAGGCTAGTTTATTTCATCCTGAGAGCTTGAGCTTTCATAGACTTCAAAAGGTCCAGCCTTCACCAAGTTGGGGCCCTCTAGATAATGGGATCCCAAACTGTGTTCTGTGATCCACCAGCAGTCCTCAGGGTTTGCTCAGGTGGTCTGCAGTGTGTATGTGGATTTGTGGTTCAAGACAGGATTAAATATTTGCATTGAATATTCATTCTGATTTTTAACTGTATTTGTCTTGCTTTTATTTCTTACATTGCATTTGTTTGCATTGCAGTTTGAATGCTATGATTGTAATGCAATAAAATGCAGTATATAAGAAATAAAAGAAGCAAAAAAAAATTCAATTAAAAAGCATCCAGCACAGTGCATTGCAATTGAAACAACAGGAGGAAAAACCATTTAGTGGTCCACAAAGACCCCCAGCAATTATCATGTGGATGTTGGGAGAAAGGATTGGGAAGCTTCTGCTCTAGATATTTTGGACTAGAGTTCCCATCAGCCACTGCCAGCAGAGCCATTGACTAATGTAATCTATAAAAGCTCACACTCTCTTCTTTTTTAAAAAGAAACAACCATACTCACATGGCTTTGGACCTGGATATTCTACTAAAAGAAGAAAAATATTTTTATTCTGCTGAATTTGGGCAAAGTTGTTGATGTCATCATACATCCCCCCTAATTCCACTTTTCTTACAGAATTTCAGCAGTTCTAGAAACGAGTATCTGTTTAGAAAAACGGAGCTGAGCTTGATCAAAACTAGATTACTGTGATCATCATATAATCTGGAAATGCTGATGTATAAGGAAGGCCTTTCAAGAAGTTGGCCTCTAGTAAATCTTACCGGTAGTTAACTTGAGAGCTCATCTTTTCAATATAGACACAAATTGTGGGGCTGGTATTATGGCACAATGGCTGACAAATCTTACGACTTCACTAGTACTTATGGCAATTAAGCCCCATAATAGGAGGCACTGAATAAAGGCTTCTCATTGTAGTTTTAAAACCACCATTGTAACCTCCCCACCACAATCTTGGTGAACGATACTGTTAAATATTTGTATGATCTACAAACGCTTTAAAAAAAGATGTCTTTATTTGAGGTATGAGCAAATTATTGAGAAGCTGAACAGACTATTCTCCTTGATGGACAGAAGGCCAAAGTAGATAAGGTTCTGCTTTCCTCTTGTGGGTCACATGCGAAACTGGGTTGTCCCAACTCTGCAGAACACTTGGTATAAAAAGGCAGGGATAATTGCCTGCAGCTCAGCAAAGAGAATGGCATTGTTTTGGACTTGAGTTCCCCTGTCCATTTGCTGAAAGCAAGCCGATCTTTGAGACAAAGGAATTCAGCTTAACTGGTAAAGGGTGCGTTTGGAGGGCTGGTGATTCCCCTCTGAATTACCTGGTGATTGAATAAAAATAGAAGAAGCCTCATTAATTATCCTTAGCCTGCCATTCCAAATTAAGGGCTAAATTGCAGCTCTCAGAAGCGGGAGGAAGGCAGGGCCAAACTGAGCATGCTGGAAAGCCATGTAAATAAGTTCTGCTTGGAACAGCGTAGATCAAGACTGCAGTTCCTGCACATACCAAAGACAGTGGGCTCAGAAGTTGTGTTTTGTAAGAATCGCTATATTACACCCTTGTGCAAATTAATTGAAACAAATAATGTAGTTGATTGTACAAAACTCACATATACGTACTTTAGTAATGGATATGACCTCCGCTATTTTTAAGCAGCGTTTGAACATGGTTTGCATGGAGTCTACTAGCTTTGAACAGTCCCTGTTGATTTTTGGATCCCTGTACCACACTTGAATCAGCGCCTGAATGAGCTTCTGCACAGTCGTACAGTCTACAGCACGGAGGCAACTTTTGCATATAGCCCACAAATTCTCAGTGGGATTTACGTCCAGGGAATTCCCTGCCCAATCAAGTACCTGTATTTGCTGCTCTGTCATGAATTTCTTCACCACTTTCGATGTGTGACAGGGGGCTAGGTCCTGCTGCAATATCCCTCTTTTCCAGGTCTGGAATAACTCTCTTTCAGTGTGGAGAGCCAGTGTGGTGTAGTGGTTAAGAGCGGTAGTCTCGTAATCTGGGGAACCGGGTTCGCGTCCCCGCTCCTCCACATGCAGCTGCTGGGTGACCTTGGGTCAGTCACACTTCTTTGAAGTCTCTCAGCCCCACTTACCTCACAGAGTGTTTGTTGTGGGGGAGGAAGGGAAAGGAGAATGTTAGCCGCTTTGAGACTCCTTAAAGGCAGTGAAAGGCAGGATATCAAATCCAAACTCTTCTTCTTCTCTTCTTCATAGAACCTCAATATATTGTGGCGAGCGCATCATTCCTTCTATTGGCTGCAGGCTTCTGACACCATAATGATCAACTGACTTTCCCTGTTTGTTCTGAGTACAGGACTACGAGTAAGATAGAAAACATGCTTTGTTTCAATTAATTTGCACAAAGGTATATTATTTATTTAGTTATTTTATTTATTAATTTTGTATAAAACCCTTCCTTTGTAGATCTTGCTTGGAATTTTATAGTTATTTTAAAATGTTCTGTTTGCAGCTTTCATATTCCTTAATGCGGGCAGTTATAATGCAAGCAGTTCATACTTTTACAACAAATAACAGTGATGGCATTTTGTTACTCTGTTATTATGATACGGACTCACGCCTAGGCACCTACAAAGTCATGTTGTTAAATATGAGATGGTCCTGTTTTGATGCCGTCTTTGAAAAATGTTTGGATGTGCAATTGCCTCACCTTCTTCCCGTTACAAGTCATATCCTCTTAGCCCTGTGACATCATCAAAATATCTGGCAACAGGAAGCTTAATCAAATGGCAAACATGGAAAGAGCAGCAGTTTTATGGAGCTAGAGTGAGTTCTAAAATCTGTAATGACTTTCCAGAGATTTTCCCATCCTTTTGGATTGCGGTATCTGCAACAATTTAATGAGCAGTGTTAGAGCTGATAATGTATAAAGTGAGACTAACTTCATAACTAGATTAAAAGTTAATTGTTCTTTTGGCTGAGCAAGTTCAGAAGATTTGCACGATGCAAATGATATGGCACTCACAAGGCATATTTTATCAGCCCAGAATCTTAAACAGATGCTGGTTTTTGTTAATTAGGGGCCTTGATTTTATACAAACAGGGTGCTATTTCATACATGCAGACAATCTCGTACATTATTTGCATGTATAAAGTGCCAGCTGAGATTAACTAAAAAGGGGTTCGATGCAGCTCCCTCTAGCACAATAAATTATTGCAGATTTAAACACACTTTCAGATTTGTTCAGTGACTTCAATTGGCAGACTACACATGCCAATAAATAAATATGGATGTGTTATGACAGTTCATTAATTTGGGGGCCTGTGAAGTTTCCCACTTCCACAATAAAAAGCAACTGATAACAGCTGGGCTCCAAAGTCATGAGATGAAAGGTAATGTATTTGCAGTAATCATTCTTATTTATTTAATGTTTGTTTTCTGCTGTGAAATTAGGTTAATGTGCATGTGGGAATAAAGCAGAGCTGAAACAAACAGGTTGTCTTCAGTTTGCAAATGGTCTGATGGCTAGAAGCATTTGATGAAATCTTGGGATTTATATTTAGGTTCTTTGAGAATGCCTTGCTTTAACTTTCTCTTATATGTTTTAATTATTTTTCCAGATCAACACAGTGCCACATAAGCATATTGCGTCAGAATTCGTATTTTTGAATGCTGCTTCTTCCAGTTGTTTAGTAGAGACCATTAAACAATTCTAGATTAAGACTGCAAACTTCAGGGTTCCAAGTCGTTAAGAGACCCAAAATAGAGACCCAAAGCTCCATGTGTGGGATAAACTAGGGTCACCTTGTTAAATAATAACTTAAGAACTGCATTGGCACCCTGTATGCAAGCCTCTGGAACCACTAGTCACTTGAAACTGCTGCATGGTGGTGCTTGCCATCTAAGTCCACCTCTTTCCTTTCCTGCACATACACTTGCCAAGTGAGCAAATAATTTAAACCAATCAGTCTAGATAATCAACATCCACTGCATCTATTCCCTGCTGCCTGCCAGTTAGTGAAAAGAAATGAAAAAATCCTGCTTGACCCCCAATATAGAGACTAGTTAAGCTCACACTGCATACTAGGAGGGAGAGCTGGGTGTCACATTCCAGAAGGAGAAGGGAGGTGGCAGCCAAGGACTGGCTCTTAAATACCCTCCAAATGCCATTCATTATATCAAGGATCAGGAACTTTGGCCCTCCCGATGTTGGTAAACTACAACTCCCATCATCCTTTTCCATTTGCCATATTGTCTGGAATACAGATGTATAGAGATAGATGTATCTGAATGTACGCGTTGACATTCTAGTAATCATCTGCTTAAGAATGGACATCAAACTGCAAACAAATGTTCTGAAACTCTGCGTACCTAAGACTGGGATCCTAACTTGGATGTAAGCCCTACAGAATTCAACAGGACCTACTTCTGAGTAGACATTGTTAGGATTGCATTGTAAGTCATTAACAAAAGTCCCCACACAAGAATGGGGCAGGGGCATATCTTTTTTTTTTTTTTTTTTTTAATGGAGTGATACCACATCACTCGACGGGACGCAGGTGGCGCTGTGGGTTAAAGCCTCAGCACCTAGGACTTGCCGATCGAAAGGTCGGCGGTTCGAATCCCTGCGGCGGGGTGCGCTCCCGCTGCTCGGTCCCAGCGCCTGCCAACCTAGCAGTTCGAAAGCACCTCCAGGTGCAAGTAGATAAATAGGGACCGCTTACCAGCGGGAAGGTAAACGGCGTTTCCGTGTGCGGCTCTGGCTCGCCAGAGCAGCGATGTCACGCTGGCCATGTGACCCGGAAGTGTCTCCGGACAGCGCTGGCCCCTGGCCTCTTAAGTGAGATGGGCGCACAACCCCAGAGTCTGTCAAGACTGGCCCGTACGGGCAGGGGTACCTTTACCTTTACCTTACCACATCACTCTATTCCTAGCAGGAATAGGTGTATAGAACCACATTTGCAAATCTCTGTGTATTGCAGAGTTGGCCTGAGAACAGGCCTGGTGCCTGAAGCCGGCTCCTTATAGAATGTGTCCTCGGGGACCCCAAATCTTCTTGACACAGCGCATCAGGTTTGGGGCCCACATTCCCAGCATGTTCACACTCCTGTCTCAGCGCCATCTCTGCTGGATTGGCCATGCTCACAGAATGGAAGATGACAGGATCCCCAAGCTGGCTTCAGGCATCAGGCCCATTGGCGGACCAACTCTGCAATACACAGGTCTGCAAACATGACATGAAATTTGGTAACGTTCACTCCGCTGTGTGGGAATCCCTTGCAAACTATCTCAGTGCCTGGAGGCGATCAGTCAGGTGGTGTATCCACAGCAGTGACCAGAGAAGGAATGATGTCAGGACTGGCTAGATGGCCTGCAGAAGAGGATAGGCTGGACTCAGGTTCGTGGTAGTGGGAAACAGGACACACCTCAGAGGAGGACAGCTGGGAAGTACTGGAAACTAGGAGTTGGGGTCACCTCATGAGAAGAGAAGACTCCCTGGAAAAGACCCTGATGTTGGGAAAGATTGAGGGGACGACAGAGGACGAGACTGTTGGACAGTGTTCTTGAAGTTACAAACATGAGTTTGACCAAACTGCGGGAGGCAGTGGAAGACAGGGATGCCTGGCGTGCTCTGGTCCATGGGGTCACAAAGAGTTGGACACAACGGAACGACTAAACAACAACAACAGGAGTCGTGGTGGCGGGGAATGAGGAACAGGAGGGAATAAGTATAAGCCTCAGCCCTGAACAAGAACAGGAATCAGGTTTAATAAAGGCAGCACCAGCTGATAGTGTTCCATAGGTAAAGGTAAAGGACCACTGGACGGTTAAGTCCAGTCAAAGAAGTCTATGGGGTTGCGGAGCTCATCTCGCTTTGAGGCCGAGGGAGCCAGCATTTGCCCACAAGTTTTCTGGGTCATGTGGCCAGCAGGACTAAACTGCTACAGGCACACAAAGGACCATGACGAGTGCCAGAGCGCACGGAAACGCCATTTACCTTCCTGCCACAGTGGTACATCTATTTATCTACTTGCACTTGA
The DNA here is from genome assembly GCF_951804945.1 of Podarcis cretensis. Lineage (NCBI taxonomy): Eukaryota > Metazoa > Chordata > Lepidosauria > Squamata > Lacertidae > Podarcis > Podarcis cretensis. The sequence goes on from NC_137187.1 coordinate 25,752,749, forward strand.
CGTGCTTTTGAACTGCTAGGTTGGCAGGAGCTGGGACAAAGCAATGGGAATTCACTCCGTCGTGGGGATTCAAACCGCTGACCTTCCAATCTGCAAGCCCAAGGGGCTCAGTGGTTTAGACCACAGCACCACCCGTGTCCCTATAGCGTTCCATTGACAGTCTGCCAGAATCACCTGCCACCCCTAAAACAAGACAAATAGTCCATATAACAGAACAGAAAACCAGGCAGAAGCAAAGAATGTCCATGGTGACTTGCCATAGGCAGAGGGAGGGATTTGAGACATAGAAAATAGACTGTATGGGAGGGGGCAAACATTCTGAGCAGCAGCTCATGATATGGGAGGATACTTCATGAATCTATGTGTGTTTCCGTGTTGACACTAAGAGCTGCTAGCTGAAGTGATCTGTGTGTTTCCTTCTGCTCTTCGTCGAGAGTGTTTGCTGCCAGCTCCCCTATGACAAATGGTCGCTGGGAGGAGCACAGAAGCAATAAACACCATGCTGCACCTGAATCAGCAAAACAGGATGCCTCCATCTGCCCCAGCTGCAGCAAAACATGGCTCTCCCATATCAGCTTCAACAACCACAGCAGGTGCTGTAACTCTCCAATGGTTCGATTTCACCCCTGATGGCACACTCCTCCGTTGTCTCCTGAGACAGATGGATGTAACCGATAACCATGCAAGATGAGCTACTGGTTGAATATTGAAATACAGTGGTACCTCAGGTTACATACGCTTCAGCTTACAGACTCCGCTAACCCAGAAATAGTGCTTCAGGATGAGAACAGAAATCGTGCTCTGGCGGCGCAGCGGCAGCAGGAGGCCCCATTAGCTAAAGTGGTGCTTCAGGTTAAGAACAGTTTCAGGTTAAGTACGGACCTCCGGAACAAATTAAGTACTTAACCCAAGGTACCACTGTACTTTATTGTCACTTGTACAACTTGTATACAGTGAGATTACACAAGCACCCCCCACTCAGCTCTCTTAGTCTTAATTCCCCTCGTTCACTGACGCACACCCACCAAACCTGAAAGTCAGTTGCCCTGTTGGTATCTTTTCATTCAGTAGCCTAACAGACCACGGATAGAAGCTGTTCTTTACCTGTTGGTGTGACTAATCATGTTTCTATATCTTCTGCCTGAGGGCAGGAGATCAAGAAAGTGCCGGCCAGGGTGTGAATCATCCCTGAGAATTTTCCTCACTCTCCTGAGGCAATGTTCTTCCGCTATTTCATCCAGTGGATTCACGGGACAGCCCATAATATCTTGTGCTGTATTCACCACCCTCTGTAAGCACTTCCTATCAGATGATGTCAAACCAGCATACCACACCATGATGCAGTATGAAAGGACACTTTCTATATTGCTAGGAAAGGTGGTCAAACTCAAAACAGGACAGAAGTAGAATTACAAGAGGAATTGGATTTGTTTTCTGGGCCCCGGGCCATTGATTTTCATGTTTGCAATGCACACAAAATCTAGCCAGTAGGACCTGTTTGTTTTGACGTTTGTTAAGAAATGCTCTATGCTCAGAGCTGGAGTACTTGAAATATTAGAAATGGCTGGCTATTTACAGTTGACCTCGTGTTAGAATATATCAATATCCGCTACGTATTTCTTTCCCTTTTTATACTGACGATGATATCAGAACATTTAATGTTGTTTGAAGAGTATTCCATTAGCCTGGTGCATTAAGAATGTCATCCCACTAGCTTTGAACAAAACAAACATACCTGTAATGAAAGTTATGATAAGAGGCTCTTGGAGGCAACATCAAAGGATTGCCATGGCTACTGAACACTGGCCATAGCATTTGAGCCAGCTCTGCCGACTGATGAAAGTTCGCAAATAACTGGCTCAAAATCCTCGTTTTTATTACAAGTGAAGCACATACATTGCTCATAATGAATGATTTGTACTTTAAGCTGCTATCCTGTTTCTGTACTTGCACAGCCGCCATTCACTGTTGGCACATCCTCAAAACCTGATTAAATTAATTTCTTGCTCAGTAAGAAACTGGGCTTCCTTCCTGACAGCTTCATTCTAGTCTAGCCTTGGGCCATGTTTGCACCATGCATCTGTACATGGGTGGCGCTGTGCTCTTAAACCACTGAGGTCAGCAGTTTGAATCCCTGCGACGGGATGAGCTCCCGTTGCTCTGTCCCAGCTCCTGCCAACCTAGTAGTTCGAAAGCATACCAGTAAAAAGGTAAAGGTAAAGGTACCCCTGCCCGTACGGGCCAGTCTTGCCAGACTCTAGGGTTGTGCGCTCATCTCACTCTAGAGGCCAGGAGCCAGCGCTGTCCACAGACACTTCCGGGTCACGTGGCCAGCGTGACAAGCTGCATCTGGCGAGCCAGCACAGCACACGGAACGCCATTTACCTTCCCGCTGGTAAGCGGTCCCTATTTATCTACTTGCACCCGGGGGTGCTTTCGAACTGCTAGGTTGGCAGGCGCTGGGACCGAACGATGGGAGCGCACCCCGCCGCAGGGATTCGAACCGCTGACCATACGATCGGCAAGTCCTAGGCGCTGAGGTTTTACCCACAGCGCCACCCACAGGTACTGCTGCGACAGGAAGGTGAACAGCATTTTGGTTCACTCTGGCACTCATTATGGTGTCCCGTTGTACCAGAAGCTGTTTAGTCATGCTGGCCACATGACCTGAAAAAACTGTCTGTGGACAAACTCGGCTCCCTCAGTCTGAAAGCGGAGATGAGCACCACACCCCATAGTTGAATTCGACTTGACTTAAGCCTCCAGGGATCCTTTACCTTTACCTTTTTCTTTTCACCATACATTTAAAGCATCATGATACCACTTTAAACAGTCATGGCTTCCCCTGAAGAATTCTGGGATCTGGCATTTGTTAAGGGTGCTGGGAGTTGTTAAAGGTAAAGGTAAAGGTACCCCTGCCCGTACGGGCCAGTCTTGACAGACTCTGGGGTTGTGCGCCCATCTCACTCAAGAGGCCAGGGGCCAGCGCTGTCCGGAGACACTTCCAGGTCACGTGGCCAGCGTGACATCGCTGCTCTGGCGAGCCAGAGCCGCACACGGAAACGCCGTTTACCTTCCCGCTGGTAAGCGGTCCCTATTTATCTACTTGCACCCGGAGGTGCTTTCAAACTGCTAGGTTGGCAGGCGCTGGGACCGAGCAGCGGGAGCGCACCCCGCCGCAGGGATTTGAACCGCCGACCTTTCGATCGGCAAGCCCTAGGCGCTGAGGCTTTAACCCACAGCGCCACCTGCGTCCCTGCTGGGAGTTGTTAGGAGACCCCAATTCCCCTCAAAGAGCCACAATTTCTAGAGTGGTTTAATTCCCCTTCATAGGGAACTCTTGCAGAGGTTTTTGTAAGTTGCTGGAAGAGGGGAGCATAAAAAAATATATGTGTAGCAGCTGGTGCATTTATTTATTTATTTGGACACCCAAAACTCAAGAGTGAAAACATTTCTGAAAACTAGTCAAAATGCTTCAACAGATCCTTAGAACATTGCTTTGCTCATCACTGCTGCAGAACTAGAATGTCCCAAATTAATTTTTCACTGTTGAATGTTACTAAACCCTGGAGGGAAAGGGGTTTTCCAAACCTAGGAAGTAGCTCCCATGAACACCTTGCCATCCCTTGCTGATCTGAGTTGCTCTGTGGAGGGTATCATTAAGCGTGTGGTTTTGTGTAGAGATTTTGACAGGTTGTTACCCATCTACCCTGCCAGTTCATCTATCTTGGGTTCCCTGTAAATGAGGTAGACCTCGCAACAGTAAGAGGACCATAGGAACCAACTCCTGGGGGCGGATGTCCCTTTGTCCCCCAATAAAATATTTGAGGGGGCCAGCCCCTCCCCCCAAGTTGATGGGCATTTCCATTCAAATGGTCTGCACACACCACGTCTTGTGATCGATTATGCGGGGTGGGGCTTACCTGCGCCCCAATATTTTCTTCAAGTTGGCACCCCTGAAGAGGACATCTGGCTGCCACTGAGAGCCCTATCTTACTATCATGACACCTAGTGCAACGTGTGAGGTGTGTCTTGTCTTCCACCCTTCAACCATCTTTTGTGGGGAAACTAGCCCTTGACCACTTTGCCTTGAGAATTGGCCCCATCTCTATTTGCTGCAAAGAGATTAATCATGTTGATATAAAATATGATTACCCCATTTCTTGGTGGTGGTGGTAGTGGGGGGGAAGGAAACTGACATTTTAACAAGAACCTTCCTTTCTGCTAATTGCTATTACTGTTTCTCCCCAGGCTGTTCTCACTCTCAGCCCACGTAGGAAGTCTGATGATTTTCAAATTAAGCTATAATGGGTAGAAATTTAAAGCACAAAAAGGAGAGGGGATGAGACAGAAAAGCATTCTGACTGTTAGAAATCTTGGCTGGAAATATGTCAAGGAGGGTTGCATTCTGCATCTCTGTATATATATTTATATATATATTTATATATATATTTATATATATATTTATGAGAGCCAGTGTGGTGTAGTGGTTAAGAGTGGTAGATCCGTAATCTGGGGAACCGGGTTCGCGTCTCCGCTCCTCCACATGCTGCTGCTGTGTGACCTTGGGCTAGTCACACTTCTTTGAAGTCTCTCAGCCCCACTCACCTCACAAAGTGTTTGTTGTGGGGGAGGAAGGGAAAGGATAATGTTAGCCGCTTTGAGACTCCTTCGGGTAGTGATAAAGCGGGATATCAAATCCAAACTCTTCTTCTTCTTAAGTGAACGTAGCATATTTCTCTACAAACGCCCAGGTGGTGTTGAATCTGGTACAAAGTTCATCGCTCCACAATGAAGGTGTAGACAACCTGCAGCCATTCAGATGTTGCTGCACTAAAACTCCCTTGGTCAGACTGGCTGGTGGGAGGTGGAGTCCAAAAAGAGCCCCTGAACCCGTCATCATAAAATTGAAGAGTTGGAAGGGACCCCAAGCGTCATTGATGTCAATCCCCTGCAATACAAGAATCTCAACTAAAGTAGCCACGACAGAGAGCCATCCAACCTCTGCTTTTAAAACCTCAAAGAAAGGAGGGTTTCATCACCTCCCAGGGGTCTCCTTTCCAATGCTGAACAGCTCTTACCGTCATAAAGTTATTCTGGAATCTCCTTTCTTGTAACTTGAAACCATTGAGTACTGAAACCAATACTCATTTTGAAATGAACTTTTGGGGTTCTTAAAAGGATGATTTAAATGAGAGGTGAGCTTCTAACCCCTCTCCTGATCCATTATCCAGCCCATTGAGTCTCCTAAGAAGAACCCATGGTGCAGCATGTCAGGAGGAGAACAGAAGCAGGAAGGAAGGAGAAGGAGAGAGAGAGAGAGAGAGAGAGAGAGAGAGAGAGAGAGAGAGAGAGAAAGGTGTATCATGGGTAGGCAAACTAAGTCCCGGGGGTCAGATCTGGCCCGATTGCCTTCTAAATCTGGCTCGTGGACGGTCCAGGAATCAGCATGTTTTTACATATGTAGAATGTGCCCTTTTATTTAAACTGCATCTCTGGGTTATTTGTGGGGCCTGCCTGGTGTTTTTACATGAGTAGAATGTGTGCTTTTATTTAAAATGCATCCCTGGGTTATTTGTGGAGCACAGAAATTCATTCATTTCTTCACCCCCACCCCAAATATAGTCCGCCCCCCCCCACAAGGTCTGAGGGATATTGGACCGGCCCCCTGCTAAAAGGGTTTCTGACACCTGTGATGATAGATAGATAGATAGATAGATAGATAGAGATGATAGATAGATAGATAGTAGATAGATAGATAGATAGATAGATGATAGATAGATAGATAGATAGATAGATAGATAGATAGATAGATGATAGATAGATGATAGATAGATAGATAGATAGATAGATAGATAGATAGATAGATAGATGATAGATAGATAGATGATAGATAGATGATAGATAGATAGATAGATAGATAGATAGATAGATAGATAGATAGATAGATAGATGATAGATAGATGATAGATAGATAGATAGATAGATAGATAGATAGATGATAGAAAGATTCTTTTCACTGTTGCTGCTACCACCAGAAAGAAATGAGTTCATTTCCAGGTCAGTCAGAGCAGAGCCTTTGGGCATTTGCTGCTGGTTTCTATTCCTGGGAAACTGAAATAGTCTCATCAAAACTCTTTTGGCTTCTTACGAAATTCTTCAGAGGAAACCTCAAAACTCATGTCAAGTGTTGCTTTTGGTGAAATCAAGTGGTATGCATGAGGACTGCCCCTCCCCATTAATTTTATTAATCCCATCCAAACGGTTCTGGTGTCAATGAATTCCCCAGGTTTATGCAAAGGAGGTTTGCTGTTTCCTTCAAGAACTTTGGGGGCTATTTTGATTTAGTCTTGCACTGCTGAACTGAGAGAATAATAGTTGGAACTTTAGCATTTAAGGCCAGAGATAAGGGATCTGTGTTCCTTTCCAGATGCTGAAGGACTTCAACTCCCAGCATTCTTGATAATGGGTTGGGTTTGTTGAGGCTGCTGGGAGTTGGTTTCTAACAACATCTGGAGAGCCACAGGTTTAGGGGAAAGCCATTAGAAGTGTCTTGGGTTTTCAATTTTGCAATATTCTTTCCAATGGAAATCTATCTTAAGTACAGCACAGTTTTATTCCGTGCAAATAAAGGAGTGCTTTTATAGTACAGAAACTAAGGACAGGAGCTGTGAAGTTACAGATTCTTGGTTCAAATATGAGCTCAGTGATGAACACAGTGGGTATCTACAAATAAGCTACCATCTCTCGACCTTAGCATATCATTGCTTGAAATCTATAATATAGGGGGGAAACTGATCTGCCTTCCTGGGTATGGGGAAGACTTGATATGCTTTAAAAGCATGCTGAGTGCAGTGGGTCGGATCCAAGTCTAGTCCTACTCAGAGTAGACCCATCAAATTTCTTGGACATGACTAATTTAAATTCATTCATGTCAGTGGGTATGCTCTGAATAAGACTATCATTAAATCCAACCCTATATGTTGCTTTTGCACATGCTTGGGACAAACAAATTGCTACTAATTGTCACAACTCTGCTTTTAGGTTTATTTTTTGAGAACTTGGAAAGAAACCACTCCATCAAATTATGTTCATCTTTAATATTCAGAAAAGATATGCCGAAGCGGTTCAAATAATTAGAAGTTCATCCCCTAGAAAGCCTTTAAAGGGATGCACACATTATATTGTATTTCTGCACCACTGCAACGATTTGTGTACCTGGTCAACACTGTTTTTAATCATTTCCAAGCCCAAATTATCTTGTGGCTCAGCTTATTTTCTCAGGGGGATAGCTGGTGGGATGAGGAAGTGGATGTGATGTGCGCCTTAAACTTTGACAGCTTTTCCATTTCTGTTTAGTTTTGCAAGTGGCATATTATTTACTTGTTAATTTCTCATGAGCCCAGGTTGCAATAACTTTGGATGAAGAACACAGCCCCCCACCCATGCTCATGAGGAATTTGCAAGCAGCTAATATACTACACTGAAAGAAAATACTTGAACTGCCTCATAGGTGAATTGCCACCTGTTCCCTCAAGGGATGGGGATGAAGAGAAGTTATAAAGTTATTTTAATGTAAGCTCGGGATATTTGAATTTTTATCTCCTGCACTGAAAATACCAGAAAGCTTTAATCACATTTTGACCTTGCATTTTTGGATGCTCCTTTTCCCTCCCCACATCTGAATAATTGCAACTCGCATATTTGAACCTGGTAACTTATTTATTGAAACTCGCACACTGTTTTTTCCAACAATTCTCAAACATAATAAACACAAGTGTTGCATCCCTGAATCAGGGCAAAGTTGGTGTCTATGTGCTGTGATAATAATAATAATAATAATAATAATAATAATAATAATAATAATTTATTATTTATACCCCGTCCATCTGGCTGAGTTTCCCCAGCCACTCTGAGCAGCTCCCATTCAAGTGTTAAAAACAATACAGCATTAAATATTAAAAACTTCCCTGAACAGGGCTGCCTTCAGATGTCTTTTAAAGATAGAATAGCTGCTTATTTCCTTCACATCTGAAGGGAGGGCGTTCCACAGGGCAGGTGCCACTACCGAGAAGGCCCTCTGTCTGGTTCCCTGTAACCTCACTTTTCGCAGTGAGGGAACCGCCAGAAGGCCCTCGGCGCTGGATCTGAGTGTCTGGGCTGAATGATGGGGGTGGAGACGCTCCTTCAGGTATACAGGACTGAGGCCGTTTAGGGCTTTAAAGGTCAACACCAACACTTTGAATTGTGCTTGGAAATGTACTGGGAGCCAATGCAGATCTCTCAGAACCAGTGTTATGTGGTCCCGGCGGTCACTCCCAGTCACTAGTCTAGCTGCCGCATTCTGGAATAATTGCATGGCCATGAAGATGCCTTTGGGATACTCACAAGCTGAGTAAAATGCAAAGAGATGGGAATGTTTAATGCCACAAGAAGAGACCTGCTGGATCAAGCCAAAGGCCCACCTAGTTCAAAATCCTGTTCTCACAGTGGCCAACCAGATGCCCATAGCAAGTCCACGAGGAGGACCTGAGCACAACAGGGCTTTCCCCACTTGCAATTCTCAGCAAATGATGATCATAGGCACACTGCCCTCCAAAGTGGAGGTGCGTGCTGGACCCAGGGGTAACCCTTGAAATGCGATCCAGGACCGGTCCACTAGGAGTCAGTCTGACAGGGCCAAGGCAGGAAACCAGGCAAGGAAAGGTACAGGATCTCAGGCAGGATCTAGCATACAGCAATATTGCTCCCGTAACTTGGGGCGGGGGTCCGACAGCCTTTTATCTTTGTCGGGGAAACGGACAGTCCTGATCCCCCAGTGACTCACCTCCCTGTCTCGCCCAAAGCTGAGCACTCCTCCTGCCAGTACTCAGGTCTCTCCTTCTCTCAGACCTGAGTCTGCAGCTCGGGAGACGTCGGTGGGTTACTAGACCCAGGGGCCACCTCAGCCTCCCCTGACCCAACCGGTAGTGGAGCAGCTGTAAGTGATGGCCCAGCTGAAGGCAACGAGGTAATCCCCGCATCTGGTGCCAGGGCAGGCTCAGGCCTCTGACTCGGCCCGGCTGGTGCTTGTTGCAGGGGAACCTGTGCAAACTGGGACTCTTCAGGATAAGGCCCCAGACTGGGTTCAGATGATGCCTGAGGCAAAGGATCCAGTGCGGACTGAGACTCCTCTGGTTCCAAGTCCGAGCCCAAGTCCCAGGCCATCACAAGATGGAACATACCCACTATGACTGCTAGCAGCCATTAATAATAGCCTTATCCTCTAAAAGTTTTTTAATCTTCTTGGAATGCCACCTAAATTGGTGTTCATCTTGCGGAAATGAATTCCACAACTTAACTATGTGCTGTGTGAAGAAGTCTGTCCCTCCGTCCCTCCCTCCCTCCCTCCCTCCCTTTTTGAGTAATCCAAAATGAGACCGGCTATAGGGCGGTGTATAAGTTGAATTATTATTATTATTATTATTATTATTATTATTATTATTACATTTATATGCATAAGATTTTTTCCCCAATGTAAATTTGTCTGTAGACATATTGTGGGTCAAATTTACATTGGGGAAATTATTATTATTATTATTATTATTATTCAACATACACTGCCTTATACCTGGAGGTCTCAGGGCGGTTCACAACAAGACCACAACATATAAAATCAAACCAAAAGCAGTAACCCAATACCGCCCCCCCCCCCAAAAAAAGAGCCACATTCTAAAAGGGTATTGGATGTCAATAAGATCAACCAAAGACCTGGTTAAAAAGGAACGTTTTTGCCTGGTGCCTAAAGGTGTATAATGAAGGCACCAGGCAAACTTCCCTGGGGAGAGCATTCCACAGATGGGGAGCCACTGCAGAGAAGGCCCTGCTCTCATGTTGCCACCCTCCGGACCTCTTGTGGAGGAGGCACACGGAGGAGGGCCTTAGAAGATGATCTGCTCTATCTGTTAGAGATATTACGACCACTTAGATTTATTAGTTGCTTGTTGCCAAAATCACCAAGTGACCTACATTTTTTAAAAATTATTATTATTATTATTATTGTTAATACACATACAAGCATACAAACATACATTTCATACAACATACCTACATACATACAACATACCTACAACATACCTACACTCAATCCCACAGATATCTGTGGGACCTACATTTTAAAGCATAAACATGAATGCATCAAATATATGGAATTTTAACCTTCTCATACAAACAACTACGATTCTCACACACAGAGAGACAAACACACCACAACAGCCACAGGAAGCTGTGGGATCATGGTAACAGAACAAGCCCCTCAAAAGCCTGGGGGGCAGGAGGTGAGTAAATATGCCTGGTGCTTAAATATGTCAGTGCTTAAATATGTTAAATTTGCCACGTGGGCCTCGTCAGGGAGAGCATTCCACAGATGGTGGCTATGGGTGAAAGGGCCTGCTCCTTTGGCAACACCCTCTGAAGCTCCCTTGGTAGGCAGCGGTGCTTGAGAAGAACCTCAGAAGACAATTTAAATGCCCAGGTATGTTCATATTATCAGGGACACGGGTGGCACTGTAGGTTAAACCACAGAGCCTAGGACTTGCCGATCAGAAGGTCGCGGTTCGAATCCCTGCGACGGGGTGAGCTCCTGTTGTTCAGTCCCAGCTCCTGCTAACCTAGCAGTTCGAAAGCACATCAAAATGCAAGTAGATAAATAGGTACCACTCCGGCGGGAAGGTAAAAGACATTTCCGTGTGCTGCTCTGGTTCGCCAGAAGCAGCTTAGTCATGCTGGCCACATGACCTGGAAGCTGTACTCCGGCTTCCTCGGTCAATAAAGCGAGATGTGCGCCGCAACCCCAGAGTCGTTCGTGACTGGACTTAACTGTCAGGGGTCCCTTTACCTTTACCTTTATGTTCATATTAGGAGAGGCATACCAAGAGATACTGGGGTCCTCAGCCATGAAGAGCTTTATAGGTCAAAACTAGGATGCTGAATTGGACTTGGAAGCACATCCCATAATCTTGTATCTTGTTTCGTATGTTAATGAATGTTTCTGTTTTACCGTAGGATCTGTTGACTGGGATGAGAGATTTGTTTGCATTGTTCCTGATCAGACATTTCTGAAGCAGAGAGGAAAACAGCTTTCCGACATCATTCTTTAATAAGATGACTAGGTAAACCACCTGTGCCCTTTTAAAATAATCAAAAACAAAAACCCAGTAACATCCGCTCTCTTATGGCTTGTCTATTTTACTTCACATATTATAATGGTCTGTTTACAGCAATTTATAGGGAAGTTGATTTTCCCCTGGTGTCAGTACTCTAAGGAATCAGGCATTGTTGTACTGGAGTAATGTGATGCCTTCTGCAGGAGACCATTGCCCTCTCCATCATCTAACCAGGACCTAAAGAAAACCTCCCTGGATCATACAAGGGTCTATCTCAGGGGTGGCTCACCTGAGACCCTCAAGATGTTGCTGGACTACAACTCCCATCATTCCTGGCTTTTGCAGACTAGGGCTGACGGGAGTTGGAGCCCAGCTACAGCTTGAGGGTCACAGGGTGTACCCCACTCCAGGTCTGTCTATTCCTGCGTTGTTTCCAACTGCAGATATCTTGGGATGGTTCCTGAGCAGGCAAATGACACCGATGGACATTCCTTATTTGCCCCCCAAATGCCACATGCCTGCTTTTCCAGTGTGTGCATCATGTTCTATGATTTCCCTTTTTTGCACAAACATCTTCATCTCCAAATGCTCTGAACGTGTCCCAGTTCTTGCAAATAATTTTAGCTCTGTGATTCCGGTGACCTTAGAGCGAGCGAGCGGGGAAAAAATGAAATGTTCCTTCCATATGAGCCTGCATAAATATTTCATATCTCTTAAACAACAGGATATGATTTCTTCAAGGCAGGAGAGAAGAGTGTGAGGGATCTATTTTAGAAAGAAATGTAATCATTTTCCATTTCCCTCTTAGCTACGCTGGGCATGATGCATTGATTTGGAGGAGTTGCGGCGATGGAACTGATACAGAGAATGTGGCCCGCTTTGTATTCTGGGGTGCAACAGACTGAAAGTGCAATAAAAGAGACTTGAATCAACATTGTACCGTTTTTGAAAGGATGTGCTTTTTATCAGAAAACAGTGTGTGCTTTTCATGTCTGTTAGAATGGCTGGATCCTTATCTCCTTTTATCGGGTAAAATAAAGCCATTTTAGTATTTGCAGGTGCCTTGCATTGTTCTGTGTAAACAAACCTCCCGCTTCTCAATGAGAAGCCATGTTTCTTGGTTTTTATCGGATTCCATCTTCACAGTGAAAGAGGGATGCCGGCGGAATTAAACAATGCTCAGAGGGGGTTTGCAGCTTGGTAGCGTGGTTTGAGGCAAGCCCACGCCCACAACTGGTGAATGGAAAAGACAATTCAGAAGGGACGGCAATTTGCTGCATATTGGCCTCTACTGTCAATCGCCTCTCCTAGGCAGTGTAAACCAAATGCGGTAATTTGCTACATTCCAAGTTCCATTGTGTGTGTTTGTTTTTATTTAATCAGAGCTAAATGATATTACGTGAAGTTTCCTTTGCCCTCCTGAGGAATCTAGATTCAACACTTTCTGAGTGGCTTGGTGCCGGAGACAGAAGAAAGTGTAACCATAGTGATGGAATGGAAATGATTTCCTTTGTTCTGAAGGCTTCAATATCCAACAGACATTACAGTTTTCAAGGTCAAAAATATATTAAGAGATAAAAATTAAAGGGAAAAAATGTGCTAGCTTAGCGACAAAAGCTAATTTAGTTTATGCATTATAAATTATGTTTAAAATGACTAGAATGGGATTTCTCAGCAAGAACTAAATGTGTGGTTTCGCAAAACTAATTTCCAGAGATGAATGTGATTATGGAATTTAGCGTTTAAAAGCTTTTTCAAGCCATCAGAGGAAATGGCAAAGCTATCAATTATACAACTTTTTAGTGGTGCCTCTTGTCAGAAATATCCTGGTATTTTTAGCCCGCTCCTTGGCATTTACTAAATTAAGGATGTCTGCAAACAAATCAGCTAATTGGAATGTTATTTAATTAAATAAAACTTGGTGTCAGTGAGCCTTAGCTGGGCTATTAACCACTGCAGGGAATCTTGTTCAGTGCAAGAGCAGTTCTGAGAGAGCCCAGGCTTGGTGAGAGGAGTGCCTTTTCACTGAGCCAAAGCCCTCTGGAACTGTACCCAGTTGCTTGGTATATGGGTGGGTTGACAATTTGCCATCCGTATAACATCTTGCTAAGTTGTTTGCTTGCATTGCATTTCCTCTTAGTGGGTTTGTGTGGTTCTTCACAAACCCAGAGTAGATCACATTTACACTGTGAATTGCATTCAGTGCGGCGCTAAGGTAAGTACCGTATTTTTTGCTCTATAAGACTCACTTTTTCCCTCCTAAAAAGTAAGGGGAAATGTGTGTGCGTCTTATGGAGCGAATGCAGGCTGCGCAGCTATCCCAGAAGCCAGAACAGCAAGAGGGATTGCTGCTTTCACTGCGCAGCGATCCCTCTTGCTGTTCTGGCTTCTGAGATTCAGAATATTTTTTTTTCTTGTTTTCCTCCTCCAAAAACTAGGTGCTTCTTGTGGTCTGGTGCATCTTATAGAGCGAAAAATACGGTAAATGTTCCATCAACACAAGGCTTTCTCCTTGTGTGATGCAACATTATCCTACATTTCTCAACCTGTGCAACCCTTAAATCTGTCCCAGAGTTTTCCCCAACCTCTGGGAGCAGAATTGAGGATGGACTGTGGTGCACACACGGGAAGGAGGGGAGCGAAATCCTCTAGCGCTGGGGCTCATCTTTGCATTAGCAGAAAAGGTTAGTTGAATGCTACTGCATACATTTGAAGCACACAAAATCCCAGGAATTGTAGTTTGCCCCTCACAGAGCTACAGTTCCCAGCACCCTTAACAAATTATTCTTCCCATGATGCTTTGGTGGGAAGCTATGCACTTTAAATATGCTTTAAATATACTGTGTGAGTAGAGTGGTCAGAGTCTCTGATCGCGAAGGCAGGACAATTCTACCAGTCATTCAGGATACCTGAGGAATTTAAGCATGGCCAATTTGGATCTGCACCAAGCTGCTCCACATCTCTGAACAAGGTGAAGACCAGGACTCAGCTGTTTGCCAGATTCCATACTTTAGAAATAAAGCACACTTGTTATGCATTGAAATATATTTGGCAAAGCCTGTTTAAAAACAGATAGAAATGCAATTTTGTGTGTGGGTTTTTTTTTTTTTTAATAAAAAATGCAGATCAGAAACAGGATGGAATGGACTTGTACAAAAGGAAAATGGGCTGAAAATTAGATGATTCAGTTATTTTTACTGTTCACTCAATTTTATTCCAAATTCTCTTTGAAATGGCTTTGCTCTCGTGGAGCTACGTATATATGAACAAGCTGATAAAACAAAATTATTTTTGAAGTGGAAAAGGGACGAAACACCACTAAAAAGAGAATGGGGTGTTTTGTTCGTGTGTTCTCCTTCCAGTTTTTATTTTATTTTATTATCAGTTTTAGTGAAGTGAAAGAACAGTACAAGGTTGACCGCCTATTAATCAAACAAAGCTGCGATAAAACATGGGATGCTTTCCCCCATTTGAAATCTAAAAACCATTTGCATGTTCCTCAACGGTGTGGCAGTTTAGATGCATAATAAACTCACTCTTGCGATTCCTTGTCTCTTATGAAAGGAACAGTGATGAGTTTGTGGATCTTGTCCACATTCTAAAACCTAACTGTCCCCTTATCCTCAGAAACGATTTACATAGACACCATTTCTTGGTCTCTTTACCCCAGAGGAATAAGATTGGCTAATTGCCATTTAGATGATTCTAGACTTTTACTGAGTTTGAGTTACAAAATAACATCCCATGGGAGTTACTTAGAGAAGTTTAATGACTGAAGGACGGATCGGTCCCTGGTTCAGCAAGGGGGCCTTGAGTGATCTAGTCTGTCTCATCCATCACCAACAACACTGAAACAATCCCAATTTCCTTTATATGGTTGTAGCAAGGATCACCCAAATAATGTTTCTGAAGGAGTGAGGGACAAGTCTACCCACTTCAAAATCTAAACTCAGAAAGATCTCAGTTAAAACATTTTCCACAAATGCTCATTCCAAAGTTTGGCCCGTTGCCGTTCTCATGAAATTACCGGAAGGAAAATGAAGACCAGTGGCTTCCTCCCAAGCCTCCTTGTTGCTGACTTTATCTTCTTTCGCAAATGTACCTGTCACTGATAGTGCCAATGAAGGAGCTCACAGTTCAGAAGACGATGACATAGGTCTTCATATGCGGCTGGCAGATACTGCAGCAACATCCTGGCTACTGGGGCCTTGGGAAATTGAGTTTCCAAGGACTCCTTCAGTTCCCAGGACTGAAAGAGACAAGGGGAAACCTCTCATTCCAACACTCTGTCATCATTCTGGGGATCTAGGAAGCAGTGGCAATAGAACTCCTCCCAAAGTTCAGAACTGGCATCAAAGTACCTTTCTGACAGTCCAAGACGTCTCTTGTCCCAACCCTTCACTGGAGAAGGAGGCAAGTACAGGAGTGTGCTTCAGACCAGAGACCTACTGAGATCTTGGAAGAGCAACTGCAGCCAGCTCCACTACAAAACCCTTTAGTTGAAACGTGACACCTGCTGGTCTACTAGCAATGTAGGAAAGTCCCTGTCCTCTTGCAACTCATCTCCAGTGTGGTGTAGTGGTTAAGAGCGGTAGTCTCGTAATCTGGGGAACCGGGTTCGCGTCTCCGCTCCTCCACATGCAGCTGCTGGGTGACCTTGGGCCAGTCACACTTCTCTGAAGTCTCTCAGCCCCACTCACCTCACAGAGTGTTTGTTGTGGGGGAGGAAGGGAAAGGAGAATGTTAGCCGCTTTGAGACTCCTTCGGGTAGTGATAAAGCGGGATATCAAATCCAAACTCTTCTCTTCTTCCTCCTCCTTGTGTGTGCTGGACAGCTCCTGTCCTGGTCCAGGCTCCTCCTGCATAAGTCATTTGCGTGGCGAGTTCCCAACCCCCCCCCCAGGTGGAAAAAATGACACATGACACAATTATTAAGGTTAATGGGCTAAAAAAGGCCACAACTTTATTGGTTACAGGTGAAGAGCAGTATTGGCTTAGACATTGGTCCTAAACAACTATATCCGACTCCAGCCTGTCTGCTTGAAGTCCAGGAAGGGTTAACCACCAGTAGGGGGAGTCCTGCTGATGCACATCAATTAGGAACTCCCCCGGGGTCACTGCTAGGGGGTGTGCCTTGGGCCCTCACCTCCGTAGGCTTTGGACAGGGCCACTCCCCCCGGAATCCTTTAACAGACTACCCTTCAATATGTGGGGCAGGTGATGGCGCTACCTCCCCTCTTCCATCTACAGAACAATACCAATGCCTAACCACCAATACCCAGAAAGTTGTGACGATTTGCTATGAGGTAGGCGAAAACCAAGTGGCTGGTGCCAATTTGCCAAGTGGAAAAATTCATACCAGGCCCCTCAACGGCAACCAATCAAAGTCCAGAGCAAGGTCAAGGAACAAAAACCTTATAGGGTGGGAGGGTGGGAAAAAGCAAGAACAGCTGGCGGGTGGCAAAGAGGGAACTCCCCAGCTGTGTCCTGCCTTAAATAGGGCAAGCCACGTCCCCCGAGCCAGCCGACTGGCCGGCCAGGAGATGATGCGGCCGGGAATTCCCCCAATCATGCAGGGCCACCTCCGCCCCTGCGCTTGTTGAGGGGCCGTGAAGCCCGCAACCCCACCTCCTCAAGCGGAAGTGGCTTTCTCCTACCCTGCTATCCTGATTCAGTTGAACACTTTGATTCCTTCAGTGCATAGCCTCTGATTCGATTCTCTCCATGTGGGTAATAGGATTCAGAAAAGTGTATTTTTTTAAAAAAAAAAAAGATCTAGATACGCACACATTCTTCATGGCTTTGTGAGTGGTGGAATTAGATGCTCCATATACGCTTCTTTCAAGGTGCTCATCTTAAAGGGCTCCTAATTCATGTATGGTTTTGTCATGTTAACTGCCAGTACTTAGCCAGATAAGATGTTAGATAATATAGTGGTTTTTAGTGCACTCTAAACACAGCTTGTAAAAGCCCTACATTCTTTGGGCTCAATAAGAGAAATGGGAAATGCAAGTACATAATCCTTTCATGGTTTAATTAAAGTAGCTCTCCTGCATTCAAATCATTTGCCACTGTTCTTATCTGTTAATCCCAGGATGAATGCAGGGATGGGGGAGGGGCCACGAGGAGAGAGAATTTGACCCCAGAGAGTCCCTGTTTGCTTTGTATTTCTGCTCTCCTCCTTTATGCAGAGTCAGTGTATGTGGAGGCACACAAAAATTCCACACAGAAGTTATTTGCTACTTTATGTCTTATTAGTGTTGTTAATAAATCAATAAAATCAACTATTTTGAATTATTGTGAATTATTATCACTCATTAATATCTATCTATCTATCATCTATCTATCTATCTATCTATCTATCTATCTATCTATCATCTATCTATCTATCTATCATCTATCTATCTATCTATCTATCTATCTATCTATCATCTATCTAGCTAGCTATCTAGTTATTTATTTATTTATTTATTTATTTGTTTATTTATTTATTTGCTTGCAAATGTTTTCTATGTCACCTTTCAGGGCAAGTCAGTATATAAAGGAAGAATACAAACTAAAACATCTGATTTCAGCAAAAAAAAAAAAAAAAAAAACCCTGAGCCTTTCAAAAAACAATTTCACAACCCAGCACATCTTCTTTCTTTTTAACAACCAGTTAAAACCAAGGAATAATTTAAAATCAAGCACTGGTATAAACCATTACATAAACAACAACAACTGAAGTCATCCCCAACTAAAAGCGGTAAGAACAAATGGATTTAGAAGGCTCCCTTAAAAGGAAATAGTGTTGGTTCGAAACATACCTGTATATCCCTTGAGAAGGAGTTCCACAAATGTAGAACCACCACTAAGAAGGCCATTTCTCTACAGCCTGCCTTACGATGCTGTAATTGACTCACAATCTATTGAGGTTAAATTATTATTTATAATTGTTGTTGTTGTTTAGTCATTTAGTCGTGTCCACCTCTTCGTGACCCCATGGACCAGAGCACGCCAGGCACTTCTGTCTTCCACTGCCTCCCGCAGTTTGGTCAAACTCATGCTGGTAGCTTTGAGAACACTATCCAACCATCTCGTCCTCTGTCGTCCCCTTCTCCTTGTGCTCTCCATCTTTCCCAACATCAGGGTCTTTTCCAGGGAGTCTTCTCTTCTCATGAGGTGGCCAAAGTATTGGAGCCTCAGCTTCAGGATCTGTCCTTCCAGTGAGCACTCAGGGCTGATTTCCTTCAGAATGGATAGGTTTGATCTTCTTGCAGTCCATGGGACTCTCAAGAGTCTCCTCCAGACCATAATTCAAAAGCATCAATTCTTCAGCGATCAGCCTTCTTTATGGTCCAGCTCTCACTTCCATACATCACTACTGGGAAAACCATAGCTTTTACTATATGGACCTTTGTTGGCAAGGTGATGTCTCTACTTTTTAAGATGCTGTCTAGGTTTGTCATTGCTTTCCTCCCAAGAAGCAGGCGTCTCTTAATTTCGTGGCTGCTGTCACCATCTGCAGTGATCATGGAGCCCAAGAAAGTAAAATCTCTCACTGCCTCCATTTCTTCCCCTTCTATTTGCCAGGAGGTGATGGGACCAGTGGCCATGATCTTCGTTTTTTTGATGTTGAGCTTCAGCCCATATTTTGCGCTCTTCTCTTTCACCCTCAATAAAAGGTTCTTTAATTCCTCCTCACTTTCTGCCATCAAGGTTGTGTCATCTGCATATCTGAGGTTGTTGATATTTCTTCCAGCAATCTTAATTCCGGCTAGGGATTCATCCAGCCCAGCCTTTCGCATGATGAATTCTGCATATAAGTTAAATAAACAGGGAGACAAAATACAGCCTTGTCGTACTCCTTTCCCAATTTTGAACCAATTAGTTGTTCCATATCCAGTTCAAACTGTAGCTTCTTGTCCCACATAGAGATTTATCAGGAGACAGATGAGGTGATCAGGCACTCCCATTTCTTTAAGAACTTGCCATAGTTTGCTGTGGTCGACACAGTCAAAGGCTTTTGCATAGTCAATGAAGCAGAAGTAGATGTCTTTCTGGAACTCTCTAGCTTTCTCCGTAATCCAGCGCATGTTTGCAATTTGGTCTCTGGTCCCTCTGCCTCTTCTAAATCCAGCTTGCACTTCTGGGAGTTCTTGGTCCACATACTGCTTGAGCCTTCCTTGTAGAATTTTAAGCATAACCTTGCTAGCGTGGTGAAGCAAATATAATGGATAATACAATGCATATTGAAAAAAAAAATATGAATTTGGCACTGGGAACTAGATACTAATGAATGGGAACATTACTGTAGCTTCTGACTTGCTACTCTTAGATAGAATATGAGACACATCAAACACTAGCCTGGCTCTGCTAGATTTAAAAATCTGCCATGCTTTTCTTCAGGTTTGCTCTCTGTCTGCCCAGAACCCTGTTTGTTTCTTTTAAGGCATGGGACAGATCTGGGCTACAAGACAGTCTTTAATTTCTCAGAATTGCAGAGCATCCATTTCTTTACTGTGTTTTTCCATTATCTGTAGTACTTGGGAGGGACATATTCCAACTGAAATATCCACCTTGCTACTGAAGCTGCAAGCTGACCTCATGTCCAAATCTTTTTCCATTTTGTGTGCGTCCTTTATTTGCCCCACTCCTTTGCTTGCAACATTTTGTGATATCTTGGTTGATCCTAGTAAGGGTATTGCTGTGTACTTTGGACTGTTAGGTAAATGCAAATTGTGGCCTAAATCTCTCGATGGGAGAGATTTAAATCCTCACATTGAAATCAAAAGGACCTGAGAATGCTTGAATCCTGCTACATCTCACCTTAATACTTTATTCATCATTCCTCAGATGTCTGTAGTGTGCCCATTCTGATTTGTCATCATGGAATTTTAGTGTGAAACAGAATGAAAAACCCAAGCAACAAAACACACACACACACATACAGCCCAATGCAACAAGATCAGGAATTAATAAACTCAATAATTTGGACAATGACCACACTAACTATGTCTAGATCTACACAGCTATAAAAAATGCTCCATAAAACAGCTGTTGTAAAGTATGCAATGGAAAATATCATTCAAGTTGAGATTTCAGATCTACAGTGCTGTCTGGTGTCACAGTGTTATAACACATTTATAATGTTGTAATTTAACTAATATAGCTGAGCCTATATCATATGTAAGTTACAGTGGTACCTTGCGTTACAGACGCTTCAGGTAACAGACTCTGCTAACCCAGAAGTAGTACCTTGGGTAAAGAACTTTGCTTCAGTATGAGAACAGAAATTGTGCAGCGGCGGCAGCAGGAGGCCCCATTAGCTAAAGTGGTGCTTCAGGTTAAGAACAGTTTCAGGTTAAGAACGGCTCTCCAGAACGAATTAAGTTCTTAACCCAATGTATATATGATGTTTATATTGGGGCTGTGTATCTTCTCTGGCCAAATCCCAGATCGTGAACTCAGACCACTTTGATCTGGGATCTGGATAGGTTGGGTCAAGGCAACTCTGGATTGGGCCCACCCAGCAGGCTGCCTATGTGTAGAGCCTTCTCAGCGCCTCTTAACCCCATGTTGAATTAGGGTTCAGGCCGCACATCTGCCCCGGATCATTCTGGGTTCAATCAAGACTGCTCAGAAGTGCACCCTGGGCCCTGAATCCGATGTGGGTGGGGAGGAGATGTTCACAGCCCAAGTTTACATCATAGTCAGAAGAACTATAGGAAGCTATACTTGATTGGAATGACATCACAAGCTTGAATGGCTTCCACCAAGGATACAGAAACCGTGGTGCCATAATACCTTTAATTTTCTATTTTTAACTAATTTTCTCCATATCTGCAATCTGGACGGATTACAACTGCACATAATTCTGTTTCTTTGCAATGCAGGCTTAGAGGATTTAACAAATGAGGTCTCATTTTCATTTCCTGAGACAAACATGAATGAGCATGTGGTATGAATATGTAAAAAAACAAAAAACAAGACTTGGGTTCAGACTCTGTAACCCTTAGTAAAATGTTTTAACCCTGTAACTACTCCCCTCCTGTTCCCAGTTCCATTGCTAGTGCTTTAAAAAGCCTGTTAAATGGCATTTTAATTTCTTCCACTGGAACCTGCCAGGTATGCTTGGCAATGCAGGAGATTCGTAGTTCCCAGATGTTTCTTATGCATTTGCAAGTGAAATGATGAATTAACTTCTGTATTTATGTTTTCAACTTGATTCATAATCCTGATTGGCTCACTCTGGTGGCTGATTTACATGAAAGTTCCTGGGATTGTATTACTGAATAATTAATTTCTACAGTACAGTGGCTAATTCCACTCTGGTGATCCTAGGGTGCTGCTCATGTGATAACAGATGAAATATATATTCTGATCAGCAATGCAGTGAGCCAAAGTCACGTGGAATGTTAATTATATATCACTGATCACAAAGCTGGGCTGATAGCAGAGGATGAAATGAGAATTTTGCTTATTAACCTTCTTTCTAAGAGGTAACCGAAGGTCTTCTGTAATCTGAGAATTACCTGGTGAGATTATCACTGGAGGTCATTCACAAGAATCCTGAGACTATCCAAATCCTTAGCTGTTCTTGTCATTTGTATATATAATCTCCGCGACAGAGTGAGGTCACATTTCTCTGTCCCAACTCCTGCCAACCTAGCAGTTTGAAAGCACACCAGTGCAAGTAGATAAATAGGTACCTCTGTGGCAGGAAAGTAAATGGCATTTCCGTGTGCTCTGGTTTCCATCACGGTGTTCCATTGCGCCGGAAGTGGTTTAGTCCTGCTGGCCACATGACCCGGAAAGCTGTCTGTGGACAAACGCCAGCTCCCTCGGCCTGAAAGCGGAGATGAGTGCCACAACCCCATAGCCTTTGACTGGACTTAACCGTCCAGGGGTCCTTTACCTTTACCATATTCTGGTCCTAACAGAACAGCCATTCAATAAATGGCTTATTAGTTTAATGGACAGGTAAATTAGTTGAAGTTAAGTGGACTTAACTTGCAACTTTGGCACAATGAGATGCCAGTTGATGGCCCCTGATAAAACAATGATGTACATTTTGCACAGATAGCTTAAGCCGGGAGAAACGAGACTGAGCTCAAAAGAGGGGGGCAGAATGAAATGCAGCACACAGCATGCCTAAGGTGACCTGAGCCAGATGGATAAAGTGACAGATAAATCTTCCCTTCATTTCCATTCTCTGCTCCACCTGCATTGCCACCCCTGGGACCGTTTTCAAAGTGACCCTTCAGAAGCCCTTCTATAGATCAGGTTTCCTTCTCGCCCTCCTTTCTCTCCGTTTTTATTCCTGCTCCCCCTGCTATCAAAACACACGCAGGGGCCTTGGCATCCCGGTTTCTACTGGCTCTGCCTGGGTGGTTCTTTGGCAGACTTCAGAGCTGTCTCTGCATCTCACGTCAACATGGCCTAGAAAGGAAAAGAAACGGCCAAGTCAGCCCAGGTCATCAAGAATGCTATTACCCTCCCTGAGATCTCCTGTCTCCCTGAGGTTGTCCTAAATATATACACTCCATTTTCTTGAGCAAAGTAGATCGGGCTTTATCTCTCCCCCCCCCACCTCTTCTTGTTTTGTCAGGACGGATTATTGCAAACTTTGTGCACTGAATGCCATGAAGCTCATTAGGGCTATGGAGCCAATAAACGTAAGGTTGGGGGGCAGGCTGGGGGAGATCTCCTTCTTCCTTTGGGGAAGTGCTCAGTGAACGATCATCTGCCTCGCTTGCAGAAGGTCCAAGGTTCAATTACTGGCATGTCAGGGTAAAGCTCAGAGAGGAAGAGAATGATGCACGAAACCCTGGAGAGCAGCTGCCAGTCAGTGTAGGGAATACTGAGATACATGGACCAATGTGTCTCACACGATGCTCCGATGGATCCAAGAGCCCTTCTTTTTTTAAAAAAAAAAATATTCAAAATTATAACAAGACATATTATCCAAAAACATACCATCCTTGTCCCCCCCCCATTTTTCCTCCCTCCCCCCTCCCACACAAAACCCACCCACCCCCCGACTTCCCTCAGTTCCAGTCTTTGGTTTCTCTAAGAATGCTGTTTTCTGCATGTTACAAAGTTGTATAGATCCTCACACTATTTAGCTGATTATTATCAATAAAAAGTTTGTGAATGTTTATTCAAAACCTGCCAAGGAGTCCAGTTTACTTTGTTGCATCTTCAGATACTTTGTGAAGGGTTCCCATTCATCCTTAAAGTCACAGTTATCCTTGTCCCGTAGCTTATATGTCAGTTTTGCCAGTTCTGCATAGTCCATCAATTTTTCTTGCCATGATTCTTTAGTTGGGGTTTCTTCAGTCTTTCATCCTTGTGCTACCAGAACTCTCGCAGCCGTTGTCGCATACGTGAAGATGTTTTTCGACTTTTTTGGCAGGTCTTTCCCTACAATCCCCAACAAAAATGCCTCGGGTTTTTTTAACAAATGTTAAATGGAACATTTTCTTCAATTGGATCTTCAAGGAAAAGAAAATGTTGAAGATCCAAGAGCCCTTCTGCCTTCTTCCCAAAGCCTGCTTAGCTTTAGGAAGGAGGGCTCCAGCTTCCTGTCCGAGCCCTGGCGCTCTTTCCCAAAGCCCAGGAAGCTTCTGCCCAGCTTAGGGAGGGAGGTGTGATTCTCATATGTGCAACATCTCTTACACACACCGCCCTCACCTCTGGTCCTGACCGTTCTCCCATGAAAAGCTTCACTGCATGCCACTGATTACCATCAAAGAAGGCAAAGCATGCTGGTTGAGTGGTGCACTCCTGCTAGGATTAGAGTAAGGTAAAAGGTAAAGGACCCCTGGATGGTAAAGTCCAGCCAAAGACAACTATGGGGTTGCGGCGCTCATCTCGCTTTCAGGCCAAGAGAGCCGGCGTTTGTTCACAGACAGCATTCCGGGTCATGAGGCCAGCAGGACTAAACTGCTTCTGGCACAATGAAACACCGTGACGGAAACCAGAGCACACAGAAATTCCGTTTACCTTCCCACCGGAGTGGTACCTATTTATCTACTTGCACTGGCATGCTTTCGAACTGCTAGGTTGGCAGAAGCTGGCACAGAGCAATGGGAGCTCACTCCATCGCGGGGATTTGAACCGCCGACCTTCTGATCGGCAAGCCCAAGAGGCTCAGTGGTTTAGACCACAGCACCACCTGAACCTGTGACCATCCAGATGCTGGCTGCTGGATTCCAGCCAGCATAGCCAACAGTCAGGGATGGTGGAAGTTGGTCAACAGATGACGAAAGAGTCCAACAACATATAGAGAGAGGCAGGTTGCCCATCCTTGTTGATGATCATAAACAGCAACTTTTTGTTGCAGGCCCCACTTGTAAAAGCCTGTGTTATTTGGCTATGCAGGTCTGTTGAGAGATGTCTGCCTGAGGTTTCAGAGGACTACTGGAGTCAGCGTAGACAATTCAGGTCTTAGTCGGACCAGTGGTCTGATTTTGTATCATATCTCCATTTGTTTGCCTACTCATTCTGCTTTCAATAAATCTCAGTTTACTGCCCCTCCTTAGCGTTTAGAGATTATTTGTATATTTGCTTTTGCTACTTGTTTAAACAAACTTCTCTGGGCTATGCCAGGCTTGGGCACATCTTAATGTCTCTGATTTTTATCATCTGAATTCCACTTGCTGTTTTAGCATGAGAGAGAAAGGGAAAACTCCAAATGAAGTTGTTGTGTTGATCACCTGAAGGCAATTTAAATAATGAATGACTAGGACCCGATGATTCACAAAGTAATTATAATGAGCAAATGAAGTATAACCAAAAAAATTAACAGCATGAACTCAGTCTTTGAGGCACTTTGGGCTATTGCTGTACAGTGGCTTTGCATTATTTTGTTCAGAATGAAAGAATAGCTCCAAAACAGGAGAAAATACTTTAGATTTAGCATATGTAAAATGCTTTAGATATTGTGATGGTGTGTTTAGCAGATGTATATGCATAGGCAATTGCAGAGTTCCATTGATCTTCGTTCTGAAATGAGAATTAACAGGCAATCCCTTTTCTATAACAGAGCCTCACACTTCCCCCTGCAGCAATCTGAGTGATAAACTCCATCTTGAAACCTAGAGAGTTTGGTGTGGTCCCACGATCCAAGAACTATTTGGCAAAACACAGTGGGGGAGAAAAATATCAATTTTATTGTCAAGACTGACAACACAGATATACTGTTGTGTTTAGAACAAAGAGTTCTCAGATGGGGGCATAAACCATTTGCTGTAAAAGCGCTTCCTTTATATCATGCATGCTCACATCTCAAAGCTTAAACTGGACAAATATTTGGTGGGGGGTCTGCCCTAATTGGCAATAATCATGGCGGCTTCATAGTAAGCCATACTTTTTGCAGACAGTTTTTTGTCTGTAACTGTCTTTTTGCAGACAGTTACAGGAAGTCCATAGTGTGTGATGAGATAAAAACATGACAAAATGTTATTTTGTTTCCTAAGCTCCATATTGCGCTCCTGTGTGTTGCTTTTTATTATTATTCAATGGAACAGGGTGTGCCTGGTATTCTGAGGAACCCGTTGAGAGCTGTTCCCACCCATTGAAATACGCCACAGAGGAGCTTATGCTCATGCCACAGGTTTATTTGTCTATAATCTGCATTGGGGAGTATTGATGTTGCTTTTATAATATATGTGTATAATTTGTATAATTTTTAATTGCATGATCATTTTATTTTGGATTGTGACAACCTTTGGCTACAAGCAATACCTTTTTTAAAAAACCAGATCACACAAAAGTGATGTTCTACTTGTCGCAACAGGAAGCATGTAATTAGTTTCTGAAAGAAAGTTTTCTTGGACAATGTCTCCAAAGGCCTGGTTAAAAATGAACATTTTTGCCTGGTGCCTAAAGATGTATAATGAAGGCACCAGGCAAACTTCCCTGGGGAGAGCATTTCACAGATGGGGAGCCACTGCAGAGAAGGCCCCGTTCTCATGTTGCCACCCTCCGGACCTCTCGAGGAGGAGGCACATGAAGGAGGGCCTCAGAAGATGATCTCAGGGTCCGGGTAGGTTCACATGGAAAGAAGCAGTCCTTGTGGTATTGCAGTCCTGAGCCGTTTAAGGCTTTATTGGTGAAAACCAGCACTTTGAATTGGACCCGGAAACTAATTGGTAGCCAGTGCAGTCAGACCAGGATCTGTTCTGTTCTGTCTTTCTGCCAAGGTCATGCTGACTATAATAATAAGGCCAGAAGGAGCCTGAGTTTTACTTTCTATCTCTCTTTCCTTCTGGTGTGGTGTTCTGTATATAGTATGCTTGGCGTTAAGGTTTTAGTCTTATTGTAAGTTTAAGTTAAGTCTGCTGCAACTAGATTTCTTATGGACAGTGTCAATCCTGAATGTATTGGATTTGTGACCATTATGATCATTTGCCTTCAGTAGCAAGAAAGCTCCGCTGGATGACAGATGAATTGCCTCTGGTCTATTTTTCGGGAACCCTGCAACATGTTTAAGTTTTGACTCTGCTAACTTTACGTTGGAATCTGCTCTGGATCAGCAAGAGTATTGTTAGCCCAGAAATGGAAGCAAGAAGAAATTCCGATGAAAGAAGAATGGCAGACGAAATTAATGGACTATGCAGAATTGGACAAAATGACAGGAAGGATTTGAAACCTGCGGGACCAGAGATTTACAGAAGATTGGGAGAAGTATATGAATTATTTGAAGAGCAACTGTAATCAGCAAATTATGCCAGTAGGACTACAAGAAGTTTTGTAAGGAGAAATATGCAAAGTGTTACAAAGTAGAAAAAGATAGAGATATTGGTTATGAGTTTGAAATGTAATAGGGAAAATAAGAAATGCATACTAAGAGATTAGATTGGAAAATTTTCAGACAGGACTGATGGAAGTCAAAAAAACTGAATAAGATGTAAAAGTATGTTTAATTACTGTTGAAAACGATATGTTAAAAAACAGATAGATGATAGATGATTGATAGATAGATAGATAGATAGATAGATAGATATAGATGATAGATATAGATAGATAGATAGATAGATAGATAGATAGATAGATGATAGATAGATATAGATAGATGATAGATGATAGATAGATAGATAGATAGATAGATAGATAGATAGATAGATAGATGATAGATAGATAGATGATAGATATAGATAGATAGATAGATAGATAGATAGATAGATAGATAGATAGATGATAGATAGATAGATAGATATAGATAGATAGATAGATGATAGATAGATAGATAGATAGATAGAGAGATAGATAGATAGATAGATAGATGATAGATAGATAGATGATAGATAGATAGATAGATAGATAGATAGATAGATAGATAGATGATAGATAGATGATAGTAGATAGATAGATAGATAGATAGATAGATAGATAGATAGACAGATAGATAGATAGATATAGATAGAGATAGATAGATAGATAGATAGATAGATAGATAGATAGATAGATAGATAGATGATAGATAGATAGATAGATAGATATAGATAGATGATAGATAGATAGACAGTAGATAGATGATAGATAGATAGATAGATAGATAGATAGATAGATAGATGATAGAAATCTGCTCTGGATCAATATGGGTAGAATTCATGACGGTCTCCCCCACCAGTGAAGAAGAGTAGAGTGAAGATCTACCTCAGGAACAAGGGGCAGGGGGACTGAAATCAAAATCAACATTAGGAACAGGGGGTGAGAGGAAACCAGCTGTGCCTTCTGTTCAACCAAGCGGCTGAACATCCAGCCTCCAAGGAGTGCACTACAACCGTCGTGGCCATCACACCAGCAGTGGTGAGCAATGAGCTTCTTGTACTGGAAGCCTACCCAAGTAGAAAAAGCTTCCCATCTCAGAATGCATGCATGTTATTTTTGCATGGAGGGTGACAGTGATGATAATGGCAAGGGTGGAACTAGCACACTCAGACCCACTCTCCATCATGTGTGAGGTTTCGACTGCCTCAACAGAGCTATGCGCTCTTGAAAATCAACGACCACTTGACCCTGCTTTCCTCCAATATAAAGTTGCACACTCTTGATCTGTGACTATCTTCAACGCTAGCTGTGGGAAGCGATGTAGGGAGGGAGGGTGGAGAGCCCATAAAGTAAACAATGGAAAACATGTTTGTATCAGAGCTGCTGGCTTCCTTCCCCCTGCCACCACCCAAGACTCATAATGTCAGGGTGACCGTGAACAAACCATACCAGCAGACGCTTGTATGAGATTGCACAAAATGAAGGAAAATGCTGTGAGGTTTCTGAATAATTACATCCCAAATGAATAGAACTGCCTGCCTAGAATGTTTCTGACAAGCAGGCTGGCAAGTCAATTTTCCAGTATGTCGTGATGCAGAAGTGTGTTCTCGAACATCATAAATTTGCATGCACTCCACAGCTGGTTTAGGCTGCACTGTAGAGGTCTTTTCAGCCTTTTTCGCTGTCAGAGCAACCGATTGCTTCACAAGAAATTACAACTCCTCTGTTGCGTGGCGAGTTCCCGCCTCCCCCCGGAAGAAATAAAGACACAGGACACCATGTATTAGGTTAATGGGCGAAATAGGCCACAACTTTATTGATTACCAAGAAATGAGCAGTATTGGCTTAGGCATTGGTCCTATCAACTAGCCGGCTTCAGCCCAATTGCGTGAAGACCGGCAAGGGTTAACCACCAGTAGAGGGAGTCCTGCTGATGCATGTCAACTAGGAGCTCCTCCTGGGTCACCGCTCGGGGGCGTGCCTTAGGCCCACACCTCCATAGGCTTTGGACAGGGCAACGCCCCCCGGAGTCCTTTATCGGACTACCCTTTGCTTTGGGGGGAGGCGATGGCGCTTCCTCCCCCCCCCCCATATTCTTAACCCTCCCTTACCAATGCCTAACCGCCTATGCCGAGGAGTTGTGACGAGTTGCTACGAGGTAGGCGAAAAACCAAGTGGCTGGAGCCAATTTGCTAATTGGAAAAAATTCCTACCAGGCCCCTTGCGGCGACCAACCGAAGTCCATAGCAATGTCAAGGAGCCTCCCTAAAGGGAGGGAGGGTGGGAAACTGAATCAGCTGGCGCAGCGAAAAGAGGGCGAGCCTGGGCTGCGCTGGCCCTAAATAGGGCAGGCCACGCCTCCCCCGCCACCCGATTGGCTGACTGGGTGGATGACGCAGCCAAGGATTCCCCCGATCTCATGGGGGCTGGGACCAGCCCCCGCGCATGTGGGGTGGGTGTGAAGCCTGCAACCCCACCTCTCCCAAGCTCGGAAGTGGCTTTGGATGAGGCCTTAAAAGATCTTCGGCAATCTACCGGTTCAACACAGGTCTACTAATAGCCCGTCCATGATCCATATGCAGAGAACCAGCCATACATTATGTGACTCATACATTGGTTACTACAACATGCAAATGGTGCTATCAGTCATCTGGAAGGTCTTAGTACTTAGTTTGCAAATCCAGCAAGGCTACAGGTGCTACAGGTTTCCTAGGCTTGCATTTAACCACTAAGCTAATGGTTCCATTTTTGTATCCATACTGAGTGCTTGATCACCTTTTCACTAGCTGCTATACCACATTTCCACTAGTTTCTTGCAAGTTCTTGAGATGTTCTCAAGAACGTCACATGTGGGCTGCTTCAAAAGACTTGTCTTTTGAATGGCCTGCAAGGAATACCATGGTCAGAGTCGCCTTCATTCATTCATTGGATTGATCACAGGTCACAAAATGCTCAGAACATGCAACAATAATATAATGAGTATAATGATCCTTTGACAACAGCTGTTATACTCATCCAACAGGAAATAGGCAACCTTGTTTTAGCCCCTTTCTTAGTTGCTACTGGCAGATGGTCACTCAACAGCAACAGTGAGGGATATTCTCGGTACATTTTTAATTCTGGTCTTTATTCGATGAAGTTTATACGCTGGAGTGAAATCTATGCTCTTTGTTTTTGGAGCCCTGCATCATCATCATCATCACCACCATCCCTTTCTAGGATTATGGTGATAATAACTGATGAGGTAAACAGAGAATGAGTGCAAGCTTGCAACTTTAAGATTAGGTATATAACCTAACACCTGAAGAGTCCACCTGCAGCACTGGTGTCATACGTGGCAACAGGTAACAGGTGTTTCTGGCACACCTGGACAGGAGCAGGCCTTTCCCTCAGCTGAGTGGATTAGAGGAAAGTCCCACCAAGAGCAAGGAACAGAGGAGGGTTTCCCAAGCTTGGGTCTCCAGCTGTTTTGGGACTACCATTCCCATCATCCCTGACCACTGTTCTTGCTAGCTAGGGATGATGGGAGTTGTAGTCCCAAAACAGCTGGAGACCCAAGTTTAGGAAACACTGGTACAGATATACACCCTCTCTCCCCCCCTCCCCCCTCTCTCACATACACACACTTGAATGTGCACCAAGCTGGCACTATCTCATATTTCAAATCCAACATATGCCAGGTTGCTGAAAAGGCTGCCCACTGCATTTCAACATCTCCTTTTAAACACCAGTCTGGTTCAGTATATGTTTCAAAATGCTACATTTTTTATGCTTGGATGCTTTCCTCAAGAACGGAGCGTGGCTGCATTCAGGTGTCCGTTTAGAAGCCGCCTCAATGGGGTGCAGCTTGCAAGGCAGTTCTGTACACCTAGTCAAAATGCAGCCTGGCTTAATTGAATCTTAAGAGTAATTCTAATGATACAAGGTTATAACTCTCCCCTTATCGCCCTCATTCGACTCATCTCCTTGCTTTGGCTCCCCCCCCCCCCCGCTTCATACAGACAGCCTACAAAAGTAATCTTTCAAAGAGAAATCTTCTGCTGGTGTGGTGTTGAGATATTATAACTCCCTTTTTAACATTGCTTCTCTCTGTTCATCTCATCTGTTTTGTAGGTTCAATTACAGAAGGTGTAATATAATGTTATTTTAATGAAATGCTAAGTAGACTAGAGAGGCCATTAGTTCAAACAACCTGAGCTATATTCTGGTAATCTCGCCCGCTCCCACAACGTTTGAATGCTAGATGAAGCCTTTGAAGTGAAGTGTGATAACTTTAGCCTTTTGTAGAAATCTCTGCTTTGACTCCTCTCGGATTTATTCCCTTTTACAGCTGCATTATGGATTTCTGACTATTAGCTCAAGCTTGCAAGTATATTATGATTGTGATCATTTCTGTCGCTCTGTGAATGTGCAAGAGACTTTTTCTATGGATTTTCTTCATTATCACAACTGTTCCAAGAAAAAACATGAATTTTTCACAATCCATGTGGACCATGTGGCCACAACTGTCTGATACTCCTCACTGAATGTGAGCACTGAAACCCAAGGGGGTTTTCCTGCATAATGTGTGTCCAGCTGAACTTCGCAACTCTTTTGTCCAGGTATAAGGACTTGAGGAATTACTTCACTTCCTAATTCCTCAATGTATTAAGGGCCAGTGGTGTATTGATTTGCTTTGCACCACAGAAAACCAATTTCCCCCTATGTACATACTTGTATATAAAAAGCTTAAGTATGATTGCAGCTCATGAGAAGCTAGCGTTTTAATACATTTTGAGAAACTTTGCTTTCAGTTCCAAATGTCTTTATGGCTGTCTGCATTATACCTCGTTGGACTGGTCATGTTGTGCAGACGCCTGATTATCATCTTCCAAAGCAACTACAGCACTCTATTCCAAACTTAAAAATG
Source organism: Podarcis cretensis (assembly GCF_951804945.1). Lineage (NCBI taxonomy): Eukaryota > Metazoa > Chordata > Lepidosauria > Squamata > Lacertidae > Podarcis > Podarcis cretensis. Next base: position 25,784,561 of record NC_137187.1, read on the forward strand.
GTGGTCAACAAAAGAGGTTTAAAGCCTCTCTTAAGGCAAATCTTTAAAAATGTAGTATAAACACCAACAACTGGGAAATACTTGCCCGCGAGTGCTCCAATTGGAGAACAGCCTTTACCAAAGGTATCATGGGCTTTGAAGACACTTGAACTCAGGATGAAAGGGAGAAACTTGCTAAGAGGAAGGCATGCTTGGCAAATCCACACTGTGATCAACTCCCGCCCGTAAACCAATGTCCCCACTGTGGAAGGACGTGTGGATCCAGAACTGGCCTCCACAGTCACTTATGGACTCATTGTTAAAACCATGTCTATGGAAGACAATCTTACTCGGCTACGAGTGATTGCCAAAGAAGAAGAAAAACTTTTCTGTATAATTTATGTACAGTGGTACCTCGGGTTACATACGCTTCAGGTTACATACGCTTCAGGTTACAGACTCCGCTAACCCAGAAATAGTGCTTCAGGTTAAGAACTTTGCTTCAGGATGAGAACAGAAATCGTGCTCCAGCGGCGCGGCAGCAGCAGGAGGCCCCATTAGCTAAAGTGGTGCTACAGGTTAAGAACAGTTTCAGGTTAAGTATGAACCTCCGGAATGAATTAAATACTTAACCCGAGGTACCACTGTATTTGGGGCATGATCAGTGCTATTTTTCTAGAAAAGAGGTGCCAGAACTCACCAGGAACACCTCCCCTTGTTCTCTTATAATGGGAATGATGCCTACCTGAGAGTTGTTGGAACTGAGTTCCAGTGAGTTCTGAATGAAAAAAGACCTGGGCATGATCCAGCCAATGTGAAGTACTTTTAAGCCTCACTGAATTACAGTGGGAGAGTTGGGCTGGGATGTAAATATGCTCCTTTGGAAGCAGCGATACTTTAATGCTACAATGCTATACTCACTAACATGGGCGTAAACCCCATTGAACTCAATGGGATGACCTTTTGAGGAGATGCTCCTGTTTAGACAATAATTCCCCTAATCTCCTAAACCATCTTTTTTAATTGCTGCTTAGCTGTTTGAATAGTTATGCTGCCTTAATGGGCTTTCATTATTGCACATTTTAATTATGGCTGTTTTAAACGCCTTGATGAAATGCTTTTGTTATGTATTTTAATTATGTGCAGATATATTTCTACAATTGGTTTCACACTTGCAAACAGCTTAGAAGACATATAGACATCTAAGCGGTATATAAATCAGTAAACGATAACAATGATAGTAAGCCTGTTGGATCATGCAGGTGGTTTGTGATTTATATAATTTACTGACAGAACTAGAGAACAGCTAGTTTGCCTTATTTCCTATCTCTATTGACATTTATGCTCTGTTAAATTTTTAAATACAGTAGTTGTAATTAAAACTCAGTAAACTATTTGTTTAAATAAGGTAAGTGGAGGGCAGGATTCCTATTGGGACACTTCAATGGAGATGCTGTTTGTACTGGAAACAAAAGACCTCTGGATTCCCCCCCCCCCCTTGTGTAAGGTTGGAAATAGGGCTTATGTTTTCTTCTCTTCCCTTTTTAGAGCTTTTCATTCATTTTGGACATTTCGGTTAATTTTTGGACTTATATTTGAAAAGAATTCTGAAGATTTCTGTCGAATGACAGAGAGCAGAGAGTTTCTGCAAATTAGAGCATTAGATTTTTGCTTATCCTTCCACCCACTGCGCCCTCATTCCCTCTGTAAAGCTGCTCTTGAGTATTGATCTGTGGAACAGAATATGCCACAGAGGACTTCAGTTAGGGGTAGGGGTAGAAAAACCTGCCAACTTCTATTTCTCTGAGTCTCTGATTTATTTATTTTTTTAAAAATCCTCACAACGTTTTAGTGTGATTTTTTTTTCTAATATACATATCTTTGCCTACTTTAATACATTTGTATATACTTATTTTTCAACATATGCATTTGTATGCAGCCTTTCCCCCTAATATTCAGCCTGCTGAAATTTTGTCTTTCATTTGCATTCCCTATGTAAAGAGTAAAGGGACCCCTGACCATTAGGTCCAGTCGTGACCGACTCTGGGGTTGCAGCGCTCATCACGCTTTACTGGCCGAGGGAGCCGGCATACAGCTTGCGGGTCATGTGGCCAATATGACTAAGCTGCTTCTGGCGAACCAGAGCAACGCACGGAAACGCTGTTTACCTTCCTGCCAGAGTGGTACCTATTTATCTACTTGTACTTTGATGTGCTTTCAAGCTGCTAGGTTGGCAGGAGCAGGGACCGAGCAATGGGAGCTCACTCTGTCGCGGGTATTCGAACCGCCGATCTTCTGATCAGCAAGCCCTAGGCCCTATGGTTTAACCCACAGCGCCACCCACATCCCTTGCATCCCCTATGGGTGGGGTACAAATTATAAATTATTAAGATTTTCCTGTGAAAGAGGACTTTGTATGCCTTCTTTCCCTTTCCTTTTGTTTTCATTTAAATTGGATTTTTTTTATTGTACAGTGGTACCTCGGATTACATATGCTTCAGGTTACAGACTCCGCTAACCCAGAAATAGAAGAACTTTGCTTCAGGATGAGAACAGAAATCGTGCTCTGGCGGTGCGGCGGCAGCGGGAGGCCCCATTAGCTAAAGTGGTGCTTCACGTTAAGAACAGTTTCAGGTTAAGAACAGACCTCCGGAACGAATTAAGTACATAACCAGAGGTACCACTGTAATGTATTAATAAAATCTTCAAAAAATATATATTAAAAAAGAGAACTGCACCAGAAAATTTAGAAAAGTGTGAATTTTGAAAGGCAGTTGTGTTTCAGCTCACAGATTATTTCAGGTAGTGCGAAGGAAGTTGAAGCAATTTCTCCCCCATCCTGAGTTGAAATAGGCAGTGCAGAAATGGAAAGCGTTGGTTGTGTTGCCTTGTGCAAACATCAGCTCCTTATTGCGAGGAGAAAGGCGCCATTGTATACAGCCCTCAGATAATTAACTTTTGGGCATCTGTAGCTTGGTATTGTTCTGTGCCTGCTATTCATATAACTGGGTGTTGTTGTTGTTTTAATAGAATTTTTAAAACTTTGGATTAATTTAATTTGGTTCAGAAATAAACAGAATACAAATATGTTGTCAGGACAGCTGTCACAAGGTACGAACGCAACAATGATTCTAATTATTAATGAAGGGAATAAAACAATAATCATAAACGCTGCCACACTCCAGTGTGGCTTGTGAGAGCTTAGCATTTATAATGAGGATTGCAATAATAGTGTACAATTTCTTTTTTCCACTGTGATAATTGTGTGAGATTTAAATAGCTGTGAGTATGCTGCTTTGCCTAATTTTGACAAACAGAAAATTGCTTGTTTATGGGTATTGATGTTCCAATCAACCCAGGAGATACAGGTTTCAACATAGCCCAGATTATAGACATCTGTGACTGTGAAGGTTTTCAGCCAAAGATCTGGTCAACAGCTGCTACAAATGATTATGCGAAATTCAGGCTGTCAACACCCCCAGCTACTCATTTGGCCTCTTTTGTCTCTTTGCTCCCTTTCTGATGATAGTCTTTGAGAGATTCACTTCCAGACCATATTTCTCCCCTGTGGCCCATTCTTTCTTCGAATTCCATGCTTCTTCTACAAACCATGGCCTCTGATTCCTCTTTTTCAGCCTGCTCTCTACTTAGTCCTGCTCCTTCGTCGATCCTGATGGGATTCTCATCTCACACAGATTTCCTTTTTCATCCTCTCTGCCAGCTCAATCTGGGCACTTTCAGGTTATATCTTCATTGAACATTCATCCCAGAGGTTTGCAGGGGTTTTGAGACATGCTGGCTGTTTGTATGTGGGGAACAGAAACAATGTTGCCTCATGCTGGTGTCATCCCACCCTTTGTCAGGAGCTCGTCCTACACTCGAGTAGGACCCTGGCAGAGACACATGCCCGACTGGCATGTTCTCTTCCTCCTGGTCAATCATTCAAGAGCTTCAAAAGCTTTCTTCAGCCCGAACATCACAGCGACCGATGCCAACCGACACCAGCACACTTAGGGATCTTCAGAGTTTGCATAACAGACCTCAGAAACTCAGCATTTTGGCTAATCTACTTTATTTACATATAAACACACACAGAGCACTGCAACATGGCTCCCTCTCTCTCTAGCAAAGAGAAAGAACAAAGTCCCACTTCACAGAACACAGTAACACAAGCATCCTGTCTCCGTCACTTCCCACTCTGTGGAGTTAAAACACACACCGTCATGTGATAGACAAAAATCCCATGACTGCAATCACGGAGCAGGAATTCTAACACCCTTCCCAGTACATTTCCTCATCACTTTCCTTAACACAAAACATCCAATCACTGAGGAAAGCAGCTTTGTGGCACAGGGCCTCCTCTCAACGGTAATTGCGTGACTTGAATCAACAAGTCCAAAGGCGCCCTCTTTCTTTCCCTCTCTTAAGAAGATATATAAATTGGATCTCCGGGCCACAAGTGACATTCTTCTGAACCTCCTTATTAACTGCTAAAGGGTTTTGCAAGGCATGACACTTTTGTATGTGAATAAGCAGAGCAGGATTGTGTGAAGTTCTACCACTCAGTCCACAATTCTCAGCCGGTTGGCTTAGGGCAAACAACTCTTTGCAGTGCTTATGTTGGAACAGTACCACAGCGGTTTCCTTTAAGGCTTTAGGCCGCATAGCTCTGCCCTTCTTTGAGTAAATTTTGGAACCTCTGCAATCATGGATTTAAAAAGTAATTTCCTGGATTTCTAAGGATTAAGATAAATATGGGATTTAGAGACAAGTTGATTATGTACACCTTCAGATACCAAGACTTAAGAACCAGAGTTAAAAGTATTCTCTGGAGTCATCTAGTTTCCTTCCGTGTCTTTTGCATTGTTCCTAAGTCTGCTGCCTGTGTTCCTTCATTTAGAGTGCACTTCAGTGGTCACTGGGAAGGGTATACCAGGAACTACAGGAACTAAAGCAGGCCGCCCTGTCCTCCCGCTGGCCCACCTCCCACTAGTGGTCCATGATGGGAGAAGGCATGGGAAACTCAGAGGTCCAATGGCTTAAATCCCAGGGGCAGATGAGGGGTGACTTTTGGTCTCTGGATTCAAAGCCCTCCTGTTCCCTTGACACATTCCTTGATACCTATTTGAACAATAAGCAAAATGCCAGTGGAAGAGAGAAACCATCGTTCCCCACACACCTTCTTCCCTGCCAGCACAAACCAAGTACAACTGTGGATTTGATGCTTCCTGCAGTCTAGGACAATTGCTCTGCCCAGGCGCAGAATTTGGGAAGTGTCATTAGGGCTTTGCTCACATCGCCCTTACTACATCAAGGCTTGATCTACAAATGCACCAGAATGAGCTAGACAATCTAGTGGTGGCCTGCAGGCATGAAGTGGCATCTACAACTCCCAGCAAACGTTAAAGAACTAGCACATCAGGGATGGTCCCAGTCTCCTTCCTGTGATACTAATTATCGACTTGTGGGGAGTTTATTTTATGCAGAGGTTCATTCAGGCATGTGCTTCAACATGAAGTCAAAGCAATATGCTGTAATGATCTCTGGCTGGCAAGCCAGCCCTGATAAGTAATAACTCTCTGGCAATTTTATGTATGTTTATTTACAAAAAGACACATCCAGTGCCTGGCTTCTCACCTGCTCACATTTATGTTTGTTGGTCAGTCTGAAGTTTCACCCCTCCCACAGCAGGAAGAATGCCAGACCCCCGCCTTTCCCCTCTTGCTCTTTCATTGCCTTCTGATTTTATCCAAATGCCTAGAACGGGGACTGAGAGGCTGACTCAGACCTCTGCTTATCTGCTGATTGCCTAGCAATGCTCAGGCTGCCTTCCAACTCTTCCTCTTCCTGAGAGCTAATAGAGTCTTCCCTGGAAAGGGGGGTAGGGCTGCTCTCTCTCAACTCTGTCAGCCAGTTCTCTTCTACTGTGTTCAATTCACTTAGTTCAATCTCTGAGTCTAACATCCCCTGAGCTCTGGGAGGCCACATTCCTGACATATGCTCCATTCTACTAAGTCAGGACTCTATCTTGTGTCCCAGGTTGTACCAGAGGCACAACCCTACAAAGGAGGGTTATCTCATTTCATCCTCCGAACAACTCTGAGCTATGGCCCTTTCCCTGGACTTTTGATGGAGACGTTTGCACGCCCACCGCTTTTCTCTGTTGTTGCTTTCTCTGATTTGATTACTGACATTTGTGCCGTTTCATAATTAGATCTCTTGTTGGATTTGCTTTGGACGTTGGCTGAAAAGCAGGATGTAAATATTTTAAAGGAAATTAAATTTAAAGAGAACCGTCCGTGCAAAAAGGTCCGATGTAGAATTATTCCGAATGTGTCCCTGGGATGGATTCAGGAGGCAAATATCTGGTGCCCAAAGTTTCAGACTTGGGCTGTGAATGTTAAGCATACATCTCTAATAACAGCCTAACAGTGAAAGCAACCCTGGATAAATAGCTTTGTGTTGGGGAAATGCTCAGATACCTTGGAGTTTATTTGTAATAGTCAGTCCAGGCTCTCTGACTGACAGAAGTCTAACCTTCTTCATATCTCTCCCTATTACTGATAGAACTCGTAATAGCTTTTTAAAATGAAATTTACCCAGTGTCAGGAAAGAGCCAGGAGCTAGGATGGAAATGCATAAAAGGAGTGCCAATGAAAATTTGTGTCACCCTCAGGCTGTTCAGAAGAACAGGCGAGGTTTGTTCTCAGGCTGGCAGTGGAGGGGGGGGGAGGCAGACAAAAACACAAGAGGGTGGGGGGGATATGCAAGGACCAGCAGCACAGAATCGTATGTGGCACACAAGACATCTAGCAGGGGGTCTGGGCAGGGCTGCGAAGACAGACAAAAAGGCCTGCCTCCAACGTGAAAAACCAAACATGGGCAGCCTTTTCATTATTGAGGGGCCGCATTCCTTATGAGTAAATCTGTCAGGGGTCACATACCAGTGGTGGGCACGGCTGAAGCGAAAGGGAATAAGACCAAAAGCAAAGCTTGGTTGGGTCGCCCCATCTCTCTCTTTCTGCTTCCCTATAGCTCCATACCCTCCAATTGTCAGGGACTGGCTGGATGAGGAAGAGTCGTGGGAACCGCCTGCGCAGAAGGTGACGACTTAGATCCTGGATCTTGGTGGTGGGACACTGAAGAGCAGGCTGTGGAAGGGATGAGCTTGGAGGTGCTCGAAGCAGAGGTGGGTGGGTCACATGATTAAGGGGGCTCAGGAGAAGGAGGACCTTCCAGGGCAGGGCTAGAGAGTCACAGAAAGGAGTCTGTGATTGCCCTTGCTACCCAGAGGAGGAGCCCATGCTCTTGACTCAGCCTTCGTCTGTTTGAGGAGGATCTAGAGTGAAAGGGTAGAGTGAGAAATAGTTGTCAGTTTCAGCAATGTCTCAGCTGGCTTAAGACAGACCAGAGAACTCCACTGCGTTGTTATTTTCTGTTGATAAACAGCCAATTGCATTCTGTGCCTCCGGTGTGTGTGCCTGCCCTGAAGTTGACCTGGTTTGCTTGTCAACTCCTTGACACCAACATACCTCAAATAAAAATAGTGCCCCCCCTTCTTATGAGGCTGGGTGTGATGGCCTTGGACTCGGGCTTGGACTCGGAGCCAGAGGAGTCCCAGTCCGCACCGGATCCTTTGCCTCAGGCGGCAGCTGAACCTAGTCTGGGGCCTGATTCTGAAGAGCCCCGGTCTGCACAGGTTTCCCTGCAACAAATACCAGCTGGGCTGAGTCAGGGGCCTGAGCCTGCCCTGGCTCCAGATGCGGGGATTACCTCCTTGCCTTCAGCTGGGCAATCACTTACAGCTGCTCCTCTACTAGTTGTGTCAGGAGAGGCTGAGGCGGCCCCTGGGTCTAGTAACCCACCAATGTCTCCCAAGCTGCAGAGACTAAGGTCTGAGAGGAGAGACCTGAGTACTTGCAGGAGGAGTGCTCGCCTTCGGGTGAGACAGGGAGGTGAGTCGCCGGGGGATCAGGACCGGCCGTTACCCTGACAGAGATAAAAGACTGCTGGACCCTGCCCTAGGTTGCAGGAGCAACGTTGCTGTTTGCCAGAACCTGCCGGTGATCCTGTGCCTGACCTTGCCTGCTTTGCTGCCTTTGTGTCCTGCCTTGGCCCTGTTGGACTGACTCCTTGCAGAACCCTTGGATTCGGGACCAGACCTGGACCGTGTTGCTCGGGTTACCCCCGGGCTCAGCACACTGGGGCAGGGATGCAGAACCTGAACGAACAAGTCGGAACCAAGACTTTCTTAAGGGCATTCAAGTGACCCAGAACCACTGATGGAGGAAGGAGGTGCGGTGGGTGCGGTCCACCCCAGGTGTCATCCCTGGGGGGGGTGACATCACCATGCCGCGCGCCCCTCTGAGATGCTCGCCGCAGGCGGCGCCCCCTGGGACACTAGCCCTGCCCCCGCGGGCAGCTAGCCCCGTCCCCGGGTGCACAGCATTTGCGCTGCTCCAGGTGCTGGAGCAGCTAGCTCTGCCTCTGCCCAGAATTTGTTTTCATAAACACAGGAAGTGATGCTTCTTGAGTCAGAGGGTGAGGAGCAGGAAGCATAGACCTAAGAATGCAAGGATCTGAACTCCCAGTATCAGGATGAAACACTGTACTGAAGGGATGGCTGCTTGTTTAATTGGGACTCTCTGTGACACCATGAAAAGCTGTGATCGCTAGGGGGTTTTTGGGACGGTCCTTGCATTTTCAGGGAAGTTGGAGGGTATGTAGTACACACACTCTCATTCCCTGACATCCCTTTGTCTCTCTCACTCTTTCTGGTACCCTTTTCCTCTTCCCTTTCTTTTGCTACCCTATTCTTTCTCCCACTCTATGTAACACCCCTCTCTTCCACTTCCCCCTTCTTTGCTGCCTGCTTGAAATTAGGCCACAGACAGCAGATTGACCACCCTGGCTAAATGATGATCTGGTGTTACAAGAACACCGTCCATGTTTTCAAGGCGGAGATGGAAATTTTCGGCCACTGTTTTGCATGACACCTGAATTTGGGCAACCATACTGGTTTGTTCCGCCATTAAAACCATTCATTTGTGGGTCATGGGGGACTGTGGCTAGCTTGAAGCCACAGGCTTTTGATCTTGCAAGCACAAAAGAGAACGAGAGGGGAGAATGTGTGAAGCTGAGACTTGTTGCCAAAGCATGGTTTCTTATTAGGCTTAAATGGAGCCAGAAACACTTGGGTTTGCTATCTCTTGAAATAAAAAATGAATGACTGTGGGTGGTCTGGTCCATCACATTTCTGGCAACTAGTTCCAATGGAGGACTATGGCCTAACACTATTCAGCTTGGCTGGCTGCCAGCCATAGACTTCTGTGCATATTTACACCAAACTTCTTACTTATGATCTACATGTTGCATATGTTAATGTATAAGGGTTTATACATGCAGAGGAAAAGGACAAGAAAGGTTTGATTTTGGTGTGCTGTTTAATTTGGGTGCGCTTTGCCCTGTACCTGCTCAGCACAATCTACAGTCTAAATGCTGTTGTGTTTAAGGGTGTTTGGCCCCTGCCCTTGACCAGAGCCTAGTCTGTGTTCTGTAAGGAAACTGGATCTAGAACCGTATGAAACTGATACTGCATTGTACTGTCAGTAGAGCAACTGCCTCTTCCTAGAACAGTTTGGTGTTTCTCTGTTCTTTTGGCAGACTCTGCTGGCATCGGGATGGGCACTCTGCACATGCTCCAACAGCATATACATATACCTTCTGGTCCACTGGGCTCCAAATTTGCTCCATGAGCCACGCCATCCTGCTTTCCACCTGACATCATATATGGTATCAGCTGCTATAGTGCTGTCACTTTGCATGTGCTGGTGGATTTCAATCCCTTCAGGCGAAAAAACACACGATACGTGATGTCATGGTGACATCAGGTGATTGACAGGTGGGCAGCCCATGAGGGTTGGGAAAGATAAAGCTCAGGCGTGCCGGCCAGATTCAGTTTCCCACCCCTGGGTTTAGTTAAACACTGAGCATATCTCTCTAACAAAAACAATGGGCTGCTTTCACGTGGAGGCATCAACCCAATGAACAAAACTGCCGGGTGAATTTGCTACCTTTCTTTGTTCATATCTTGGAGATAAAGGGCTTCTCTATGGAAAGCAAAGTGTATTATCCTTCTTCCATATATCTGAATTTTCTGCATTTTCTTGATTATTCAGAAATGCCAGCTGGTGTGTGTGTGTGCATGTGTGTGCATGTTTATTTCTGCAAGCAAAGCAATAACTGAACTATCCAAAATTGAATTAAATAGGATCAAAAGGCCCCAATTTTCACAACTCCATCAAACTCCTTTTACTGTCTTTAGATGGGGAAAAAAATCTCTCAAAAGACTTTGAAGGAGAGGGCTGATAGGAAAAAATCAATAAATACTGAATTGAAGAATAAAATATACAAGTGGAAAAAGCAACCAAACCAAAATAAGGTAAAATACCTGCTGAGGTAGTATGCAAGCCTTTAGTTGTAGATCCACAACAGAAGTTTTTTTTTATTTCAAGAAATGGCTGATGGAGAAATGAAATTTCAAAACACATAAAACACAACACCCTATGGGAGATACTCTAGACAAAACTGCTGGGTTGTTTTCCTTTAAAAGAAATGAAGTTCTCTGCACAGCTTTAGAACTCTCTTTTCTTGCTTCGATGAGGATTTCTTGTTAAGTTAAGGTAGGGGACGGGGACGGGTTTCTGAGTAATGCAGATGAACCTTTGAAGCACAGTAGGATTGGGAGGTGGAGGATAAATGGGGAAAAAACAAACAGAGGTGCAGAATGAGTAGTTCATATTGTTACATGGACAGGAAAAATGAATGGCTGAGAGGTTCTTTAAGAGTGATGAGGCAGAATTCTGTCCTAAGCAGAATTCTATTCCCTCCAACATTTCTCCGATGAAAATAGGGACGTCCTAAGAACCTTTTGATGAGGGTGAAAGAGGAGAGCTCAAAATATGGGCTGAAGCTCAACATCAAAAAAACGAAGATCATGGTCACTGGTCCCATCACCTCCTGGCAAATAGAAGGGGAAGAAATGGAGGCAGTGAGAGATTTTACTTTCTTGGGCTCCATGATCACTGCAGATGGTGACAGCAGCCACGAAACGGACTTCTGGAAAGGATTAAGTTCGTAAACCGAGGTACCACTATAGAATGCATGAGAAGAGGAGTAGGGCAGCAGCAACATATATTTTCAAACACATTGAAATTCACTCTGCGCTTATTTTTTCTTGGAAAAGGCGACATGTTTAAGCCACATAATTCAATTAATATTTAGGAGGACTAATCTGTATAAAGCATAATTGGCTTATTTAAAAGCTGATTAGATTAATACTATTATGATGATAATAAAGCAGTTCTAAGAATTTCCATTTTATTTTATTTTATTAAAAAAAGTGCACTTTACAGTGCCACATTAAACAGAGCATGCAGATACCTAGCTGAACATGATGATTGAGTTATACCAGAGAAGGTGGTGAAATGTTAGAAAAAGAAACAGCTACGTACTTGTATTCCAAAGCAGAGCTTCTGCTCTACTAACTGAAGAGAAAAGAATGCTTGCATAAGGAATCTAGAACTCTGAGTACATCCATCTTGATGGACTGGGGTAGCACTGAACAGGCATAAGCTATGGAGTCTTACAGAAAGGCTGGCAATGCTAGGTCATGGAAATTTCTCCCTGGGAATGCAGCTCCCTTAATGATATGAGTTTGAATCTACATGCACCCAACAATGTGCTGGTGTCAGGAATGAGTCAGCTCCTAGTGGAACTTTACAGCCTGCTGCAGAACAGAGAGGCTTAGATTTGATGCAGGCTGAGCAAAGAACACATAACTCAGTGGTGACTCATCTGGGCATTGGAATGCCGGTTGCCATGGGAACAACTGAGAGTGGGCTGGAACACAGCCAAAGCTCTCAGGAAGCTTAAACAGGTGCAAACAGACACAGAGATATTCTGTCAGAACAGGAAGAGGCTGGAGCTAACCCAATAAATCCAAAGAGTCAGTGAATGGGAGGGCTGCTGGATAGGAAGCAAAAGAAGACTCGTAAGGGGTGATGGTTCAATATATCCTGTAGAAACCGGAAGCAGTCTTCAGAAGGGTCATCTTGAGTGATAATGCCTGCAGCTGCATTAGAGCTGTCTGGAGCTATCTGTTTGTTTTTGCAATAAATCCTCCTTTTTAATTACCTACACTTACTGTGTTATCAAGCTGGGAACCTGGACTCCTGACAGCTGGTTAGGTGGGAAACAGTAGTGCTCTTCCAGAGTTCTTAGACAATCCATCCAAGGAGTGTGGAGGCTGGCCCTACTCCTGATGTTCCCACACAGAGTGGGGATTTTAAAAGGGGAATTCTGAACATGTTTATGGCTGGATGCACTTATCATGCTCCCTGCAATCGGGAACTCAGCACAATCAGGATTCCAGAGTGTGGAAGGAACGTTCTTACAATCCCCCTTTAGACCTTCCCAATCAGCGAAGGAAGGTCAAGGTTCCACAATGGGCTTAAAAACGTAATTGGGTTCCTGCTGGATCAGGCCAGATGGCCATTAAGTCCAGAGTCCAAATCTGCAATATGAGGATGATTATTTTGACCAACCTCATAGGGCAGTTGTAAAGGTTAAATATAACAGCAAAGTAGTATCAATTCCTAAACTTTACAAGGTATATTGAATGTCTGGCTAGCAGTCCTGTTTCTCATGGACCATGACCTGGCGGACATTAAGACATTAACTGTGCAGCCCAGCTCTCACCTTGGAGATGCCTCCGTCTCTTGCCAAACATTTATCCTTGACAAGAAATTAATATCACCATTAAACTATCAGCCGTTCCATCTGAGGGACAGCAAAGCTAAAGGCAGCAGAACTGATGGCAGCACAAAAAGTGATGAATTGTGCTTTTTCTTTTCTCTCTCTCACTCTCTTTTTACTTTATTTTCAGCTGGATTCTTGTCCAATATTGTCTTTCAACCGGTCTTCCCACTGGGCAAATTCAGGGCCTTTAAATTGTGCAAATCTTTGTTGTTCATCTTGTCCCTGAGACTAAACTACATCAAATATTTCTTCCTGTCTGTGTGGGAGCCTCTCTCTCCCTTCTCACCCCCCTCCAACATCAGAGCTCAGATTGGCTCTCTTGATATAGCCTTAGTTCAGAATTGTAATACCAGGCAGAACTCATTGTCTGTGTTTTTCTTTCTTCCTCGGATGTTCAAGTGTTATATGCTGGCCCACTTTTGGGAACCAATGTTGGAAAGCGGTTCTGTAAAAGAGGCTGGCACTATTTGCAGCTTTCCTTCCCCATTAGTATTGTTTTATTACAAATTTCTCGCATTTATAACCCACCTTTTTATCACATGAATTTGGCATACCTGGTTTTCCCTCTCCTCCTTTGTGATCCCCCACAACATCCTTGTGGGTTAAGTTGAGAGGCAGTGACCGGCCGAGGCCACCCAGTAAGCTTCCGCCATGACCCAGTGGGGATTCAAACCCTGGTCTCCCAGGTCCTAGTCCAACACTCTAACCCCTAGACCAGATTCAGGACCCAAGGACACTGATTTCCAGGAATGCTTGCACACAGGAGGTAGACGCCACCTACTGAAGGCAGTAGCTTGTCACCAATCCTATCAGGTACATTTCAGCAGATTAGGGAAAGGGATGCTGGTGGCGTGAACCAAATTAATTACAAGTACAGCTCAAACTTTTGGGGGGAATGCCCCCTTTTTGGAATGCCTTTGGCTACTTGAGTTGCTTCATGCTCGTTTGAACTTTTGTTATGCTTTAAAGGATTGCAATGGTTGGAATGTCAGCAATCTGGATTTCCAGATTGAACTAATGCCTGCATAGGTCTGCTACTGGAAGAGAATGTGTGCAGAATTTCAGTTCACCAGAGAACATAATGGAAATCCTTCCATTTTATGACGTCCTGGTTCCATGGTACTCTGTGGATTATCTCCCTCACCCCTACCCAAAAAACACACCCCAAAACTGCCTTGGTTTTGAAAATCTCTCTCAAACCCAAAACTATTGGGAGCTGGTTGTAGATTTCCAAAGAACTCTGCCAGGTACTTGATAGGTTCTAGAGATCTGCCTAATCACTGACCTAAGTGAAATCAGCAGAACAAAGCCATCCAATGCAAAATATCATTTAGCTCCTTTTCTGCTGTTATTTCTTCGCTATATCCCCAGCAGTGATAAACATAAGCCCCCAGCAATGAACACGCAGTGCTTTAATGCCTTTGGCAAATCATTTAAGAAAAAATATATATCAGTTTTGAAATGCAAAGCAGTGCAAATGAAAAGTAACATCCCCACTTCTCTCTCACTATCAGCGACTCCCAGCCTCTTAAAAAATATTATTGGCAATGACTGTGAAGTTCTGTTAGCTGTGGGGCCTGCCTGTGGTGCATTAAGACAGCCATAACTCACGTTTGGCTATCTGTTCAAATAGAAGTGGCTGTCATTTCTTAACAGTGGCTTCTTTGGAGAGGTCACAACTTGAGAAAAAGCCAGTATTTCCAAGGTGAAAATATTTTGAGCGAGCTCAATTTTATTTTAGCAGAAAGGCAAGTGTTAAGGAGCCCTTGCAACATTTTTAGTGCTGTATCAGACAACAGAGGTGGGCAGAGTTAGGCTTTGGGGACCTACTTTGCCTTTTATTAGAACTCTGAAGACCTACCAGCTGGAGCTAGGGGCAAAAGGGGCAAAAGAAGTTAAGAGTTAGCATTAGGTTGCCTCTAAGCATTTTCAGAAGGGACGCGGGTGCCGCTGTGGGTTAAACCACTGAGCCTAGGGCTTGCTGATCAGAAGGTCAGTGGTTCAAATCCCTGCAATGGGGTGAGCTCCCGTTGCTCGGTCTCAGCTCCTGACAACCTAGCAGTTCGAAAGCACGTCAAAGTGCAAGTAGATAAATAGGTACCGCTTCTGCGGGAAGGTAAACGGCGTTTCCGTGTGCTGCTTTGGTTCGCCAGAAGCACCTTAGACATGCTCGCCATATGACCCGGAAGCTGTACGCCGGCTCCCTCGGCCAGTAAAGTGAGATGAGCGCTGCAACCCCAGAGCCGGTCATGACTGGACCTAATGGTCAGGGGTCCCTTTACCTTTTAAGCACTTTCAGAGGCGAGGGGTTTGCTTTTTCTGCTACATTGCCTGCAATCATCACCCAAAAATTCTGCCCCCACATAAGCTTATAGATGTTCCATTTTTTAAAAAAATAATCTATTCAAACTTCAAAGCTGTCCATCACAAAAAACCCTGGACCTATTTTCCTGTGATTTGGCATCCTTTAACCATTCTGGAAGAGCTAATATGCCTGCAAATTCTAACCACTTCTGCTGCATTGGGGAAAAGATAGTGCTTTTAAAATTTGTTGATAGTGAATATCTGGAGGAGAAATGAAGAGGACTCGGTTAGACGTTGAATTTAATCAGGCAACCCACAAAGCACCATGAATTTTGTGGTTTCTTAGTTAACTGGTCCAGCAGGTGGGGGAAGATGGAGATCCCTAGGCAGCAAACACAGGTAGGTCCTGGTTTTGCCCCCAATGTCCCAACTGTGCTAATTACACCACTTAATTGCATCTCAAACTAATATAATTTATGTCCTGTTTGTGATTGTGGCTGGAGACCGTGGCGCCATGGTGCTTATTTCTTTAGCAAGATTTTCCCCCTCCCCCAAATAACCCTACTAGATACATGTAAAATATATGAAACAGGAGCATAGCCATCAGATGACAGTTTCCCAGCTAATGCAATGGTATCACCTTTTCATACATAACACATTTAAATGTTCTTGCTGCTAGAGGAATAAAGATGTCAAATGCAGTTAGAGCTATGACAGTGCGTTAGTTGCAAATAAAACAAAAGCTATAGCTAAAATAAATGCTGCAGATAAATAGCCCGCTGTGAGAGGAGGGTTCAGCTGTGAAGCTTTATTTTAGTTTTATGGCTATGGGACATATCAAAACACTGCTTTGATTTCTCATGTGCGCCAGAAGGTTTCAGGGTAAAACCTGATAATAAACATGCGGCCATTACATTTATTATATATAATATTCAATTAGGGGGTGTTCAGTGTTTATATTATTATGAGTACTTACTTTAAGGTATAAAAAGAATGCAGCAAAAATGTTTATAGCTTATAGTTTATAGTATAAGGTTCAGGGGTGGAGGTTTTTTTCAGAGGTGGAAGAAGGAGGTGAAACTAAAAGGCAGAAATATTTTAATCATGCATGGGCTGAGTCCAATTAAACTTCAGTGCATTGGAGGATATTTTCTCGCGTGTGTGATGACAGACAAACACATGTGCATGAAGCTGCCTCATTCCAGGTCTGATCATTGGTCCATCTAGTGCAGGTGGCAGAGAAATTTCATTTTGTTTGCATTTGAAGGTGAACCTACCGAATCCATTTTACCAAACAATACACAAGCTATCATTCGAAAACAACACTTCTCTGAATTTTGCAGTTCAGTTCTCTACACACACATACACAGTGTCCTTTCGCTTGTAGCTCAAGATGAGCAGGTGACAGCAAAGGCTTCAAGGTTTTTAGCTGGGGCAATCACAATAAGATCCACCATTTGACTATTGATTCAAAACCCTAAAATGTATTTTATATAACTGACTTTTTTATTTCTATTTTTGTATATCGTATTGTTGTTTTCTTGCTATGGCCAATAAAGATTCTCTCTCTCTCTCTCTCTCTCTCTCTCTCTCTCTCTCTCTCTCACACACACACACACACACACACACACTGTCCACCTGTAATTCTCAGCAAACTGTTATTCAGAGGCCTGCTGCCTTTGACAATGAAAGTAAAGGTAAAGGTAAAGGGACCCCTGACCATTAGGTCCAGTCGTGGCCGACTCTGGGGTTGCGGCGCTCATCTCGCTTTATTGGCCGAGGGAGCCAGTGTACAGCTTCCGGGTCGTGTAGCCAGCATAACCAAGCCACTTCTGGCGAACCAGAGCAGCACACGGAAATGCCGTTTACCTTCCCACCGGAGCGGTACCTATTTATCTACTTGCATTTTGATGTGCTTTCGAACTGCTAGGTTGGCAGGAGCAGGAACCGAGCAACAGGAGCTCACCCCATTGTGGGGATTCGAACCACCGACCTTCTGATCAGCAATTCCTAGGCTCTGTGGTTTAACCCACAGCGCCACCCACGTCTACAATGAAAGTAGACCATAGCTATCATGCCTCGTAGCCACTGATAACCACTCATGTTCCATAATTTAACTATGTGCCGTGTGAAGAACTTTCTTTTGAAATCCTGACTCTGCCAACCTTCAGCTCCATTGGAACCTGAGTTCTAATTTTAATTGGAGAGGGAGAAAAACTTCTCTTTATTAATTTCATCATAAACTACTCTTTCATGTTCCCTTTGCACTTGGCTCTCCATGCCTCTCAGTGGCAGTCATGTGAAGAGCAACCCTGCTGCTAGCATGTCATGCTTTGGTGTCAAGCGTTTCCTGAAAATGAGAAGTGGCTGCACAGAAGAAGCCGTACCACTCTTGTGTACAAAATGACACCCGTTCTCATAACCAGAGGTTAGGGGAATAAGGAGCCCCAGTTGTACTTTCTGCAAGAGCTTCATGAGCACGCTGGAGCAACATATGAGGTTCAGTGTGGTGTAATGGTTAAGAGCAGTAGACTCGTAATCTGGTGAACCAAGTTCGTGTCTCCGCTCCTCCACATGCAGCTGCTGGGTGACCTTGGGCCAGTCACACTTCTTTGAAGTCTCTCAGCCTCACTCACCTCACAGAGTGTTTGTTGTGGGGGAGGAAGGGAAAGGAGATTGCTAGCTGCTTTGAGACTCCTTTGGGTAGTGATAAAGCAGGATATCAAATCCAAATCCAAACTCTTCTTCTGTACCGGGGATGTTATATGTTTAGTGCTGCTGACACAGCAGTTTGACTTCACCCCCAGAGGTGTACTCCTTTGTCCCTCGAGACAGACGGATGCCAACAAAAAAAGTTAGAAATGAAATGCAGTAGGATGTGAAAATGTCTGTAACAGGACAACAAACGGCGAACATGCACATTTCTCTGCTGACAAATATGCTCATGCTTGGGGAAAATAGCATGTGAGAAGGAGCTCCCAGTTTCTGGAATATAAGTTGTTTCTTCACTCAGCTTCCTTTTTCGCCTGCCAGCTCTTCATATCCCTCTCCCTGTAACACTTCTGCCTTCTTCAATATCCAGGTGCTCATTAAGGCATCTCTTGGGATGGCGGATGATCTAAAAGCTTCCTGTCTCATTCCTATTAATCACGTGGGGAGGCAGCTGCTCATAGCAGACTATTTCATTTCAAAAGCAAAAATAAAAATAAAAAATGATAACCCTCGGCTTAACTAGATGTTGCATGGCTCCTGGTTAAGGCCACACATATGCTGGATAGCTCAGCTGGTTAGCGTGTGGTGCTGATAACACCAAGGTTGCAGGTTCGATCCCTGTAAGGAACAGCTGCATATTCCTGCATAGATGATATTGTACTACCAACCTTACTGTATGCTTGTGAAACATGGACCACTTATAAACGCCACCTCCAACTCCTCAAAAGATTCCATCAACGGTGTCTCCGAAAATTTTTACACATCACTTGGGAAGACAGGTGAACTAATATCAGTGTACTGGAAGAAGCAAAGATCACAAGTGTTGAAGCAATGATTCTTCAACATCAACTTAGACTGGTCATGTTATGCGGATGCCTGATCATCATCTTCCAAAGCAACTACTCTATTCTGAACTTAAAAATGGAAAGCGTAATGCCAGTGGTCAACAAAAGAGGTTTAAAGACTGTCTTAAGGCAAATCTTTAAAAATGTAGTATAAACAGCAACAGGTGGGAAACACTGGCCTACGGGCGCTCCAGTTGGAGAGCAGCCTTTACCAAAGGAGTCGTGGGTTATGAAGACACTCGAATTCAGGACGCAAGGGAGAAACGTGCTAAAAGGAAGGCACGCTTGGCAAATTCACACTGTGATCAACTGCTGCCCGGAAACCAATATCCCCACTGTGGAAGGACGTGTGGATCCAGAATTGGCCTTCACAGTCACTTATGGACTCATTGTTAAAACCGTGTTTATGGAAGACAATCTTACTCAGCTACGAGTGATCGTCAAAGAAGAGAAGAAGAAGAATTGAGCAGCAGATGCCACTGCCTTTAAAGAATGGAAGTAAATCTGTGAACTTACTAGCAGCCTTATATTTGGGTCAGCTTGAGAATCTTAAGAAATGAATGAACAAAATCAGTGGAGTCTTGAAATGAGTAGTTAACATCAGTACAGTTTTGAAATGTTCAGTCTGCCATCTTGGTTCAAAATGGCATCCAACTGGATCCAAACATTGACAAATATTTCCTCCTTTGTCTCATGCAAAATTTGGTTACAATATCTTAAGAGGTGTCCAAACATATAGTGAACAAGCAACTTTCCAAAATGTGTGTGTGTGAGCACCTGCAATGCACACAGATATCTCTGTTGCTTCGATGACAGCTTTATATACCAGTTCAAAGCTTAGGTTTCGCAATTGGCAGATAAGTCCTGCAAGTATACAAATGGCCTGTGATAAACATATAAATGGGTTGTCTTCACGCACCTGCTAAATCATTCATGCATGTTGATGGGTTGTAGGGAAGCAATGTAATTCTACGTGGTCATGTGACAGAGCTGTAGCTTGTCAAGCCTAAGTGTATAAAGACCAAACAAAACAAAAATGACCTCCCATTAGTATCCCAGATGAATCTAATCCCTTTAAATATTGGCAAGTCTGGTTTTGGGGCAGAGTCACTCATATCAATTTTTCCATTGGTGTAATTCTATTGACCTCAGTGGAATTGTTTTAGAACCACACTGGATTAATTAAGAAGAAAATCAGGCCCAAGGACATTCATATATTGCAAGTATCTCTCTTCCCTGCCCCCACAACCCACATATGGGGGGAATTAAACTGACACAATTGGGCTGGGCGTACATCCTTTCCCAAGGATTTTCCATTTAGCGGTAATTATAATTTTGTGCAGTGCAGTGTTGCCGCAGAACACAGCAGGGACTAAACTATTATTTATTATCACTGGTTATTAGCCAAGCTAAAATTGTAAAGCGAGCAAGCAAGAAAATCTCTCTCTCTTTTTTTGGTTATTTTTGTTACACATCTAATTAAACTTTTAAAGCTGCACAAGTGTTTTCCTGAAAGGATATATTTAAGATGCTTTTTTATTTGAGAGAGAGAGAGAGAGAGAAATGCAATTGGAACAACATTTGTTTTGTGTGGTAAACAGAAGCCTTTTGGCAGAAGAATCCTTTAGTTTTCAAAACTGCCAAGAATTATTTGCTTATCTGCAGAATTTCAACTGCTCTCTCTGCCTGTAAGTCATATGGAAGCAGAGCTGGGATAAACAAGATTCTGTAGCAGAACGGTTGGGCGTACTGTAAACATACATTATTAGGTTCACAACCTAAGCAGTTTGCATTTCCCTGTTATTAAGAGGGGAGAAAGAAAAATGGGGCGGAGGGAGGAGAGGAAGGGGGACGTTAAGTGAAGCCTGGATATTCTAATGTAATTTGGAAAGGGCTGCAGAGTTGTCTAAATGATAATGGTATTTGACAGTTTGATATGTATTTATAGCTGTTGCCAGCCCTGTCTGAATACTATATAGGATTATCAGGGATTTTGTGGGTTTATCACCACAGGCATGCAGGATTAACAGCCTGATGAAGTCAAAAAGAATTATTCAGCCAATCCTATCCATGTACTCATATTGCGCCCTTCACACAAGGTCCTGGAGCACTATATATATGTGTGCATAAAAGCACACAGTAACTGCCAAAGGGGGGGGGGGGAAATCAAGTCAAAATAAAAACAGAAGTATTCAGTCTTCCCTTAGAATAGACAAGGAAGCCATGCTGCCGCCGAAAATCTCCCAGCCCAAACTGAAACCAAAAGGAATTTACCAACTCGTGAAGGGAACGCCGACAACAACAACCTAGCCAGACTCTTAGCTAAGAAGAACTCCTCAGGTCACGTCAGAGCACACACCCCTACTCTGCCCAGCTGAAATCCACGCTGAAATCTCTGTGGCGCCCCTAATCACATTACCGGAGACTTCACCACCCAATGGATGCATCTTCCACGACTCCGGGAAAGTCCTTGATGCTATTGAAGAGACAAAATGACTCTCACCTCTATTATTATCCTGGAACGTTGCTGGATGGCAATCGAAAACAATGGACAAAGACGTTCTAACCTACATATCACAGTTTAAGATCATCCTACTTCAAGAAACCTGGATGCAAAATCCTTTTGAACTACACAATTATTTTGCTTTCCACTCTTGTGCCTCAATCGGCACAAAAGGCGGAAGACCGGCGGGTGGTCTGAACACCTTCGTATCGACAGACCTAGGAACCTCCCCTACCCAATTGAAAATCGATAAAAAATGGATTTTGGCTGTTAAAATATTCTCTACCCACTTTAAGATCATATGCATCAATGTTTATATCCACCCACTTATGAAACAAACTGATCTTAAAAACATCTGGAACGACCTGGAAGACTGCATTCTCCTTGTCTCAAATAAGTTTCCCTCTGCCTCCTTAATTATTGGTGGGGACTTTAATGCAAGGTTAGGCCATTCAGACGAACAGCTAATCAACGAAAGTGTAATGGGTCCCCTAAATGCTAATGATGAACATTGGCCCCTATTTAGACGTTATTCACTTGACCCAGTTACCAACTTTGCTGGTACATGTCTTTTTCTAATGGCACTTAGATTAAACCTTGTTATTTTAAACGGCCTCTCCTCGGGAGACTGCCCTGGCCAATTTACTTATTGGTCAGGTTTAAGGCATTCCGTTATTGACTACATTCTTGTCTCCCAAGAACTCTTTGATGAACATATTGAATTTACTGTAGATATAAGAACCGAAAGTGACCATTTACCCCTAAATCTTAAAAGGACTGAATTTTGGGAACCCTCTAGATGTGGGCTCGCCCCACAGACACCTGTTCCTAATGTTTTACAACAAATAGGCAGATCCAGAATCAAATGGTCCCCTTATGTTAATAACAACTTTAGCATTTGGACACAATCAATGGAAGGTCAACTCCTCTGGGCTCATCTGACCTCCAACAATATTGAAAAGACCTCCCCAATTGACCATTATAATATACTAATCCGAAAACTCCAACCGTTATTGTCAAGACTCAGGAGATCTAGCCACAATGAATTCCCTACCAACAAGAAATGGTTTGACCGTGAATGCATCCAGGCAAAACTTATACTCAGGGAATGCTTTAAGGTCTTCCAGCAAAATCCTAACTCTACTACTAAATTAGAGTTACAACTTAAAAAAAAGAACTACAAAGAGTTACTAAAAACCAAAAAAAGAACCGCAGACTCTCTCATCTGGCAGGCCCTCATAAAAGCATCAATAGAAAAAGACAATACCAGCTTCTGGAAAATTATCTCCAGTCAAACCAAAGCGCCTAACGAGGGCACAATAATCCCTGCAAATTCATGGGAAGAGCACTATAAAGTGCTGTTTAGGGAACATCGACCTCCTGCGCTACTTAACATCCCTTTAGATAATGATACACCATGGCCCCCAACATCTGAAACTGAAATCACTTCGTTAATTCTACAATTGAAATCTGGCAAAGCCCCAGGAAGTGATTTCATTGTTGCTGAACTTCTGAAAGCGCAAATAAACTGGTGGGCCCCGGTTCTTGCAAATCTATTCTCATATATAGATAAGACAACCGAAATCCCTAAAGATTGGGGACTGGCTATAATTGTTCCTATATTTAAAAAAGGCAACCCCTCTGATCCATCTAATTATAGACCAATTAGTCTTCTGAATGTGATCTGCAAACTTTATACAAAACACCTATGCCTAAAATTGCGTGAATGGTTAGACCATAATGATTTGCTAGAAATTGAACAAGCAGGATTTACACCTGGACGTTCCACCATTGATCACTGCTTAGTGTTAGATTATTTTGTTTATAAGTATGTGAAACATTGGAAAAAGTCATTGTATGCGGCCTTTGTGGACCTAAAGGCAGCATTTGATTCTGTATCCAGGGGTAGGCTCTGGGCCAAATTGGCCAATATGGGTATTAACAGAAGGTTATTACTTCTGATGATTAAGCTTCATGAGAACAATACCCTCCAGATAAGAGTCGCACAGGACGGCAGACTCTCTAGAGAAATCCCAGTCCAAAGAGGAGTCAGACAAGGATGTCTATTAGCCCCATTTTTATTTAACATCTATGTTAACTCCCTGGTCACATGTTGCCATGAAATCGAAACCCATCCCCCCGTGTTCTCTAACGGCAGAAAAGTACCAGTTTTAATGTATGCGGATGACGCTGTTCTTCTCTCTCAAACCAAAGTGGGCTTGAAACGTGCCTTAGGAAAGTTTAGTGTCCAATGTAACACTGAGCTGTTAACAATTAACTTTGCCAAAACCAAAATTGTACATTTTAACCGCTCCTTCAGGAAAGATAATTGGAGCGTAAAGGGAAACGCCATTGAACAGACTAAGATCTTCCAATACTTAGGCATTACTTTCTCTTATAATGCCAAATTGTCAACACACCTGACCACATCAGCTATATCAGCAGGAAGAAGTGCAAATGCCATCCTTAGATTATTCAGAAGGAAAGGAGCTGGCTTCCTCCCGATGGCCCTTAAAGTTTTCCAGGCAAAATCATTAGCCCAACTTCTGTATGGCTCTCAAATTAGCCTTTCTGCCAACCTTAAAACTCTTGAAACAGTACAATCAAAATTCTTAAGATCATTATTTGCTACCCCAAAGTGTACACCTAATGCAGTCTTAAGGCAAGAGGCAGGACTGCCCAGAGTGGAATTAAAAGTCTGGGAGCAAGCAATATCCCTCTGGCTGAAAATCCATTACAATCCTAAGGGACTGTTACCTTACTTCCTGGCCGCAGTTCCCTATCCTCCTTGGCTTATGCAAATAACTAACAAGATCAAACAAATTGGCCTAAACCCTGAAAATCTTCTTAATGGAACTCTGAACAAGGCAAAAGTAATTATCACTCAGAGACTTTACGATGTCGAATTACAACAAGAAGACGCCCTACTCCCAGAGACGTATAGATGTTTAAAAGCTTGGCCTAATTTTGCAGCTGCCCCTTACTTAACTAACATCACTAATGAAGCTTATAGATGGGCTTTCTCCAGAGCCCGCTTTGAGACAATGCCCTCAGCAGTGCTGTACGGCAAATTTACGCGGGTACCAATGCATGAGCGTCTCTGCCCCTGTATGTCTAATAAGGTAGAATCTGTCACTCACATCCTTCTATTTTGCAAATTTTATAGTGAAGAACGAGCTCAACTTATTTTCCCGCTATTATCAAAATTTATACCCCTACAACATTATTTGGAATCCTCCCCCGAAATTCTACGAAAATACCTTCTGGAAGATTCCTCAAGCTTAATATCATATGAGGTGGCCAAATTTTGCACTTTAGCAATCAGGAAGCGTAAATCTCTTTTGTTGAATGGCACACTGCGAAGTTCCCTTGTGTAATTTTTTTTTTTTTTATGTTGTTGTTGATTTCCTTTTGTTTGATCTTGTGGTGTTCTGTGTCGCTGGCTTTTGCCGCAATAAAACTAACTAACTAACTAACTAAGAATAATGAAATATTTAGGAGTGAAAGAAGAAGTGAAAGAAGAGTCAAGAGACTGCTTCGTCACGGAATCCACAAAGTATCAGCAGGTTTTATGCGAAATCAGAGTTAATGGTTTTTGTCTGTTGTTTTTTGGATGATTCTGTGGGATTGGCTGTATCAGATGAGCAGCATATCGGTTGACTTCGATGCCATTCTCACAAACAAGAGGAAGAGCCAAAGCACAACGATCATTTGAAATTCACAATTCTCTGAATTTTGCAATGCTGTTCGCCAGCAACTAATGTGCGCAAAAATGCTCCCATCAAGCCTGCATATATTAGTAAAAAGAACACACCAACATTCATTGCATTAGGGGAGATTGCTGTGCAAAATTGCAAAGAAAGAGGAAAAATTTGTACCACAACACTGAATTTTTACAAAAACTTACAACAACAACAACAACAACAACAACAACAACAACAACAACAACATTGCAGTGTCGAAAATTGTAGTTAATGTTGGGAAAATGAGAAACTGAGAGAACATGAAATGAACAGACTTGCACTTCCCTCATCAGATGGCAGCACCACCCCATCTACCCATACCTGGTCTATGGTCTATATTATGTGCAGCAAGCCCTATGTGGTCCCATCAAGGCAGGAAAAGGGGAATCTGGGACTCTCAATATGTCATTGGCCTCCAACTCCTATGAACCTTAGTCAGCATAGCCAGCAGTCAGGGGTGATGGACGTTGTAGTGTAGCAACATCTGGAGGGCCAAAGGTTCCCCTTCTCAACATTATGACAACGTAAAGCATATAAAATAAGATTTGTTTCCATTTGCTTTGATAACCTCTTTGGGAATCAGTGGTTCAGGTCTGCAAGAGGCCTTCCATAACACATATGCAGAAAATGTGCCAAGGAAGAAGCATTTTCTATACAACAGAATAATAAATCCCAATGTCCTGACACTCCAGATGTGCTGGTATGGCAAGAGCAAAACCATTGCTCTTAGGAATCTGTGTAAAATAACATGCTTATGCTTGCAGCAAATGGGGGGAAAGGCATGGCCAATGTACCTGTAGCTGGCAGGGAAGAAATGCTTCGCTGTTCAGATGCTGACAGTCTGAAATTAAATTAAAGAGCAGAAGATGGGAGGAACATGGGAAGAGGAGGGGTGTGTGGCATTGAATGTGGGGAGGGAAGTGGTGAGTTTGGGAAAAGAGGGATGTTGGATCTATACAGCTTCAGGTTCAGGGAAATGGGTTCTTAAAATGAAGGCCAGTTTAGTATTAATATTATAAGGAAGCATCCACTTTCCCTCTGGATGCTGACATATACAGTGGTACCTCGGGTTAAGTACTTAATTCGTTCTGGAGGTTTGTACTTAACATGAAACTGTTCTTAACCTGAAGCACCACTTTAGCTAATGGGACCTCCTGCTGCTGCCGTGCTGCTGGAGCATGATTTCTGTTCTCATCCTGAAGCAAAGTTCTTAACCTGAAGCACTATTTCTGGGTTAGCGGAGTCTGTAACCTGAAGCATATGTAACCTGAAGCGTATGTAACCCGAGTTACCACTGTATACAGATTTATGCAGGGGTCATGTTTCTTCCGTAACTAGGATAGCATCTAATCACAAAGGTCTACAAAGTTAGGGCAACACCAGGGTGCACTAGGGTTGCCATCCATCTCTGGAAAAATGTGATTCTCTCCCCCCCCCCCCTTTTAAAGAAAAATGCCCCCTGTCCTGTTTAGACTTCAAAGGGGACTCACTTTTTCCCCACATATTTGAGCTCCTCCTCAAAACAGGGTGGGCAGAGGGTGGGTTTGGTGGGAGGAGGAGAGCAGAAGCCTGAGCGGGAGTTTGTGTGGGAAGAGGTTGGATCCACGAGGAGCTGAGCCAAGAGTGAGAGTTATCGTGGGATGTGTGCAGAGGGTGAGGTGGGGCAGGGAGGACGAGTTTGAGAGAGAGAGTTTTTGTGTGGGCAGAGAGTGGGTTGCAGAGAGGGGGGGCCTGCAGTGCATGGCCTGCCACAGTGGGGTTTTGTGTGGGCAGGCGGTGCAGCGGGTGGGTCAGTGTCAGGGTGTTGCCAGCAACCCTTGGCTGGTTGCCCAGGGAAGTATAAAGACAAGTAAAAGTTTCTTACAGTCCTTGTTTATTTCAGACTTTACAGAGAGAGGATATAGAACCCAGACTCTTGCCAAAGTTGTGACGTTTTGCTATGGGAAAGGCAAACCTGCCAATGCAGGAGAATTTCTTTCTGGCGCTTCAATGTAGCAGCGCCTGTGTACCTGTGAAGAAAAGATTAACCTGCAAAAAAAGTCTTAACTGAGGGTGGGTAGGGTGGGAGAAGCTCTGGAGCCAACTGATGATTCCCAGGTAAGATCCTCCCCTTATTTTGTGGACAGGGTGGTCCCTCCCCCTACCTGGCCTGATCACCTTGGGAACGCCTCCCCAGGTGGGATTGAGCAACTGACTGAGGTAGGCGGAGACCTCCAGGTATCCCACCTGGGGGGAGGCAAAGCCAAGCCTGTGCTAATGGTGCTGCATAGGGTTCAGGGGGCTGCGCACGACCACGCAAATGGGCCCTCCATTTAATGTGGGGAGCGGCCATTACAGAGAGAGGCTATAGAACCCAGACTCTTGGATAATGGCGTTGTCCCCAGTGAATCTCCATCTCCATCTCTCCCACTTCCTCATTTGTCATCTTCATCACCTCCTTTACGGGTGCTGCTAAGTAAGTGCCCTCTGTCTTTGAGATCTTTGCTCTCCTACTTTCAAGGCTCGCCAGGTTCTGGGAGATGGAGGGCCTGGAATGTTTTCTAATGACACCATGTCAGCCAGCTGCCGCTCCAGTTCTGCCTCCTCTTCTATGATTTCCCAACTTTCCCCCTCATCTGCCTCTGAGCCGTAACCTCCCTCAAACCCCTATTGTAAAACTATCCTGTCTTCCTCTTCCTCCTCCCTGCAAGGGTTGGGATGGGGAGGCAGTCTCTACCACTCCTCCTCCTCTGCCCTGTCCCTGATAGTCAGAGAGCAAGGAGGGGGTTGTAGGGGCCTGGTCCAGTGTGGGAAAGAGAGTTTTTGCACAGGCAGAGGGGCAAGGGTGGGCTGGATTCAGAGATCGAGTGCTGGGGGTTGCACAGCCCTGGTGGAAAAAAGGGGGGGGAGAGAGTTCTTACATGGTCTGGGGCAGGAGGGTCACAGACCGAGACTCAGAGTCAGAGAGTGAGAGAAAGGGGGAGTTGTATTTTCTGATCCAATTCATCTAAGGAAGTCATATTATCCTCCACCAGGGCCAGGGCCTTCTCAGTGATGGCTCCGACCTGGTGGAATGCTCTGTCCTGTGAGACCAGGGCCCTGCAGGATTTAACTTCCTTCCGCAGGGCCAGTAAGACAGAGCTCTTCCGCCTGGCTTTCAATTTGTACTTAGCCTGGTTTTTTATTCCCCTTCCTTCCCTCCCCCTCCCCTTTTTATGAAGATTACCCGCTCTGGGATCCCACAGCTAATTCTCCCCTAGTCTCCTCGCTGGCCCAAATAGGACTAATTTAGCCAGCTAGCCCTGGTGATTATCTAATGTTTATTGGATGGATTTCCCCCCTAAATTATTTTTTTTATTTTTTATTTTATTGTTATTCACGTTTTATACTGTATTTTATGCTGGTTTTTGTAGCATCAGTTAAGTGTTTTAAATTTGTTGTCAGCCACCCTGAGCTCGGTTTTCTGAACCGGGAAGGGCGGTGTATTATTATTATTATTGCTATTGTTATTATTATATGCAGCAATGTTTCCTTAATGCTGCAATTCATCTTCCACCAGAAACTGCATTACCAGTGCTGGCCACTGTGATGAAATTATGTAACTTGCATCATTTATGTAAATGACGTTGCAATTCCATTCAAAGGAAACGCAATGCACATGGGGGAGGGGGAGTAATCAAACACATAGCATTTGCAGACTGAAAGCAACTACAGTGAATACAAGGCATGTCTGCTGCTTTTGGATTCCATTCTGTACATGGGGCGAATAAGCAAACATTGGCAATTTCCGCTCCCTGTTTCTGTTTCCGTTGAAATTTTCTGACATCCCTGTTTATGATGCGGCAGATGAACTGGACCTGACGTAATAACATGACTCATCAACCTGAGAAGTTTTCCTTTTCAAAAATGTTCTGTGTGGACTTGCATCAAGAAGAAAGGAAACCTGGGAGATTGGCATGGCCTCTGTTTGCGGCTTCTTGTCAGCCAAAAACTTCTCTCCATCTTCTTTAATTCTTGGAGCAACAACCCTATTTAACTTTTCAACTTCTCACCTGGGAGCTGGTTACATTATATATACATTTTAAAGCTAATGGCATATCAAAGGCACAACTGAGGGAGCTGCCGACTGTGCGTGCATCATGGGGCTGAATAAATTATACATGTCACAGCAAACCGGATGCTTTGGGAAGAATATCTGAGGTGGCATTACTGCTGACAGAAGGAGATTCTCTTTCAGCTGAAAAGGCACTTGCTACTTTGGGAAGCATGCGCCTCTCTCCTCTGTATTTCTGATGCTTTTAGAAGACAAAAATATGCTCGCTTAATGCTGTGACAGCTGAAAAACATTTCCTTTGAATGTTTTCTTGATTTGATATTGAACATATGAGACGTATGGAAAGTGGGGGGTGGGGAGAGAAGTGAAGAGAGACAAGGTAAAGGACAGTAAAAGAGAGAGAGAGAAAGAAAGAAAGAAAGAAAGAAAGAAAGAAAGAAAGAAAGAAAGAAAGAAAATTAAGTGGGAAGAGTTGGTTGGTGACTTCTCTTAGCCTTGGTCTTCCTGAGAGCAAGCTGGATTGAAGCTTGCTCTTTGTTTACTTTTTCTACCTGTTTTCTACCTCTCTCTAGTATAGTGGTTAGAAGGGGTCGGCAAACTTTTTCAGCAGGGGGCCGGTCCACTGTCCCTCAGACCTTCTGGGGGGCTGGACTATATTTCAAAGGAAAAAAAGAACGAATTCCTATGCCCCACAAATAACTCAGAGATGCATTTTAAATAAAAGGACTCATTCTACTCATGTAAAAACACGTGGATTCCAGGACCATCTGCGGGCCGGATTTAGAAGGCGATTGGGCCAGATCCGGCCCCCAGGCCTTAGTTTGCCTACCCATGGGTTAGGGTATCAGACTAGGATCTAGGAAATGCCAATGAAAAAGCCAGCAAGGCCCCCATGCCAGCCCCCTCTGCCCTGCCCCATTCTGCCCCTTTTGTGACTTTTTGACACATTTTCACGTCATTCCTGGGCTTGGCGCAATGCGCGTGTGCACAGCCACACACATATCAGACGTGCCCAGTGCTTTTTTCTTCTAGAACAGGGTTTCCCATACTTAGGTCTCCAGCCATAAGCCATAAACTGATGCCCTGACTTTTAAATTGTGGTATGCTAACAAATTGACCCAAACAGCTTCATGAAATGAAACTTAGAAAGCATATGGTTTAGTAAAATGTCAATCTCAGAGCGAATCTGGTTGCACTTGCTTATACAAATTACGACCCATTCAGGCATTCAAAGCATGTGATGATAATCGCATGAGGCAGATGCATATTTGCCCTTCAGCTGCCCCATGGGCTTCCTGCTCCCTGATAGTGACCACACGTTTGGGGAAGGGCTGAAGCTCAGTGCTAGAGCATCTGCTTGGCATGCAGAATGCCCCCTGTTCAATCCCTGGTATCTTCAGGTAGGGCTGAGAGAGGCTTCTGCCTGTTAACCCAGGGGGCCTCTTCCAGTCCACAATGCTGAGGCAGAAAGATAATTGATCTGGCAACTTCCTATGCTCCTGTGTTCCTGAAGCATGTTCAGTCCAAGGCAGCCAAATGACTACAAGGAGGCTGTTCCTGTGCGCTGAAACTCTGAGCTCTTAGGATTCATGCAGGAGACTGTGCGCACTGGCAGGCTGCCCCACTGTAGACATCTTCCCAAATGTACGGACAGCATTGGGAATGGACCATCACCATCATCATCACTTTTAATTTGTATACTGTCTTTCTATCTCAAGGCAGTTTACAAGGTGAAGAAACAAAGAATGTACACCTTATAGCTGTCAACATTTAGAGGGGCCGGGAGGCCAGCTGGCAAGCCCAGTTCGGACGTCTCCTTCCATCGGCCCATGCTCTGACGTAAATCAGCAACCCGAACTTCAAAAGCCAGGGCACGCAATTAGCAGAGTGTACACAGAAGTAGGCATAAGTCATGCTACGGCTACAGATTTATTAAACATAAATCAGAACAAAGAAACATGTCATCTATCTCACGTCGTCTGGGAGAGAGCAGCCAAAAGCAAAAGCTATACACAAACGGAAGTTCCCAGCATACTGTGCTGGAGTGTAAACAGATATGTGACATGCAACAATTCCACATGCCTGTTCCTTAAGGTGGAATGGAATTCTCAACAATAACAATCTAATGCAATACAAAAATGTGATAATAAAATATAACTTTAAAATAACCTGTTATGTACTGAAGTTCTCACCATGGGCCAGCAGGGGGATACTGTAGATAGTTATGCAAATGAAGGATCGAAAGTGACGTTCAGTGATTGGATAGTTTTAGAAAGTTGCAACAGTTACATTGTTCTGGAGCTCTATATAAGCAGGCTGACTGAGCTCTTCAGTTCAGTTCTGTCCAGCTTACAAATAAAGAGCTGCTTTGGAAGAATCGCTGTGTCGTCTGATATGTTCACCCACAATTTAACATAACCTACATAAAATAAAGTAACATTCAACCATCATTAGAATTTGTTGTTGTTGTTCTTTAGTCGTTTAGTCGTGTCTGACTCTTCGTGACCCCATGGACCAGAGCATGCCAGGTGCTCCTGTCTTCATCATTAGAATAGTATAGTATAATAATATCAACATATAAAAATGAAACAGAAATCCACATTTAACAATTACAATAAATAATTTCTAAACTACAATCAGTAAAGCAATGGCAGGCCACAGTGCATAAAATAATACGATGCAAATTGAGAAGCAGAGACTGGAGGGTGGAGCAAGGCAGGTGGAAGAAGGCCTTGCCTGATGAAGTCTCTCCCTCCTGGGGTGTGACGATGGGAGGGAGGAGAAGGAATGCAACCCTGCTTTCCTGCCTCACACAATTGTGTATCTCGAATGTCCAAATGCGGCTCATGGGAGAAATCAATGCCTTTCCCCCACACACATGTGAGAAGCCAGACAGGAGGGAAGCGTTTTTGCTTCAGATGACCCCCTCCCCATCTCCCCAATTCCCTTTCATCTCTAGGTATCTCATTCGGTTCATTATAAGCCATAGAGAGAGCCAAGCCGCAGGATCGGATCCCTCTGCACCTCTCACAAAGCAGGAGTCAAAGAGGAAATGTCCACTACACACACAGGTGGGGGCGGCTCAGTGACACTTCAGGCTCCCAAATGAAACTGGCAATGAAGGGCAAGGCACGGACGGTCCGGGAATCAGCGTGTTTTTACATGAGTAGAATGTGCCCTTTAATTTAAAATGCATCTCTGGGTTATTTGTGGAGCATAGGAATTCGTTCATTTCCTCCCCCCAAAATAGTCTGGCCCCCGACAAAGTCTGAGGGACAGTGGACCGGCCCCCTGCTGAAAAAGTTTACTGACCCCTGACATAGGCTAACAATGAGAGAGATGACATGGTGACCCTGTTTAGGGACATTTTTAATGACTGATTTTTAATGTATTTTTAATCTTCTGTTGGAAGCCGCCCAGAGTGGCTGGGGAAGCCCAGCCAGATGGGTGGGGTAGAAATAATTTATTATTATTATTATTATTATTATTATTATTATTACTCATTGAGCTGCCCCCTCCTCCAACAGCTTCACCTTACCCTCATAGCAATTGTAAGTAGGAATACCGATACCCCCTTCTTAGTCAACTGCTTTGCCGTTGCCATACATACTTCCATTGGTTCAATCTTATATACTTCTGTTGGTTTGAAATCACTTTCACTTTCATGATGTTCTCAAAATAATCTTGGTTTGGTGGCTGTTTGGTGACGTTGAGGCTCCTGTAGCTTCGATTGTTGAAGAGATCATTTCAGCAGATGTAGCTTTACCTGGTCAGATATCCCCAGGTTCCCACACCAAGTCCCATGGGAATAGGGAAGTTTCAGTTTGTATTAGGAACATAGGAAGTGGCCTTAAAGTGAGTCACACTCATTGGTCCATCTCATTCATCGTTGACTACACAGCCCTCCGGGCAGAAGTCTCTTCAACAGCCCTTCCTGGATACAAACAGGATTGAACCTAATACCTTCTACTCCTAAACCATGGTTTTGATCCACATTAAGTCTCTCTGTGTGGAGGGAGGAATGGAGAAGTTTAGATAACCTGGTCATTTCCATTATATATATAAAAAATGTTGAATTATCCCACCTAGAACTGAGAGAATCCTAAATGCTTATCTACCAAGAAAAGTCCCAAAGTTTATGGTATTTTATACTTTTAATATTGCCATTCCAGATTAGGGGTGCTGTTTAAACAGAAAAAAAGCCACCAGTTCAGACCACAATGAATCAGCAGTCATGGCAATAGTGTTGCTCCAGCATTATAGATGCAAACATCTTGTATGTTTCATTGACATGGGAAAGCAACTTATTTGTTTTGATTTTTTAAATGAAAGATTTAGAGAAGGATGAAACGCAAACCAAATTGTATTTTCCAGGAAAATAACAGGGGTGGGGAAAAACAGAATTCACTTAGCATATAAAAATATTACATGGCATTATGAAATGAATGTGCAGATGCTTTGGCGGTAATGGCAAGCTGAGAGTGGAAAACACGGAATTGTATTCTAATATGCTTAAACGTTTTGCTCTGAGAAGCAGAAAATGGAAAAGTTTGGAACAGAAAACACATCTCCGTTGGAAATTACAAGAAAATGATACCGACTCAGAAATACAGGCATTATTTTTACATCTTACCCGTTGGGTTGTCAACTGACCAGGAAAAAATATATATTGCCGCTTTTGGACAAGTTGGTTGTGTTTGGATGTCAAATCAAACTGGTTTATTGACCTTGTCCCTTGCCCTCTTTTCCTCCTCCTCCTGCTCCTCCTCCTCCTCCAGTGTGGGCTCAAGGAGTGAATCAGAAACTTTACAGCAACATCTTGCAATATATAGCAACCTCTTTTGAAGCTCATTGGTGCTGAGAGCACATCTTCAGCGGATTTGGATTTGGAGTTTGGATTTGGATTTGGTATCCCGCTTTATCACTACCCAAAGGAGTCTCAAAGAGGCTAACATTCTCCTTTCCCTTCCTCCCCCACAACAAACACTCTGTGAGGTGAGTGAGGCTGAGAGACTTCAGAGAAGTGTGACTAGCCCAAGGTCACCCAGCAGCTACATGTGGAGGAGCGGAGACGCGAACCCAGTTCCCCAGATTACGAATCTACCGTTCTTAACCACTACACCAGACTGGCTGGGTCTGACTGGAACTGCTGATCAGCCCCATTGAAATCTATTTGACTCCAAAGTGCTTCCTCCATATAGGGCACTCTCATGTCTGCAGAGGGGGGGGGGGATGCTACTTGGAAGATGCTGTCGAAAGCCGCTTCCTGTGCAGAGGGGAAATGTCCCATCTGGGCTTCCAAACAGTTGGATATATCCAGCCTCATA
Organism: Podarcis cretensis; assembly: GCF_951804945.1. Lineage (NCBI taxonomy): Eukaryota > Metazoa > Chordata > Lepidosauria > Squamata > Lacertidae > Podarcis > Podarcis cretensis. The sequence continues at coordinate 25,818,826 of NC_137187.1, forward strand.
TAACCAAAAAGCTTAATTCTAATTGATGCAGGAAGGGGTTAAGAGTTAGGCTATCCTGCCAGGCTCAGCTATGTCGCACCCCTTCACTTTGGGACACTTTATTCACTCTCTTTTCCACCATGTGAACCCAACCGGTAAGGATGCCTATGCTGAATGCTCCAAGATTAGACCATGGGGCTTTAGAAAGCCATCTTTGTGTTTCTATACATATAATTTAGAAAATCTTTCCATTTTTGAAACTAAGTAGTAATGCCTGTCTTTTCTTGCTGCTGTATGGGAATGCACATGAATCTGACCTTTGAAGAGTTTGTATGGAAACCATTTTTCACTTACTAAATGTGTGGTCTCCTTCTATGTCAGGGAAGTGAGGGGGGCATTGGAAACTGCTTATAAGGAGATATTTTAAAGGTAAACAACTTATATTTCCATGTTTTACTTTGCTGCATGTTTTGTAATTTTTAAATCTCTGTTGGGGGTCTCTCACCAAAGAGTACTTGCCCAAAATCTGGATCTAGGCATCCAGATAATTTCCCTTTTATTCTTTAACCAAATTACAACAAACAACCACAACCACAACCACAGAGGAAGTGGCTTAGGCATCAGCAGAGAAAAAAAATCTTTGTTTGAAGGAAATAGTTTGTATCTCCTCAGATTATTCTCATCATGAAAACCATGATTATTGTGTTGCCCATATACAGGAATTCCTCTTAGCTGTACACCAGTAGATGGCTTTTTCACTAAGCTCTGCCCCCGAGCCCACCACAGACTAATGGGCTCCACTATAAGATCAGCCAAAATAGATTTGGCTTAGTCTTTAATTTTTCCTAAAAATGTGTGATAAAATGATAAAAGTGTGATAAAATGAGCCCTGCTCCTTTCCAGCAGAGTACGTTTCCCCTTAAGACACTTTACTGAGCAAAGCAAAGCAATGGAACAAAGATGGCAGCCAAATGGCTCACAGACATGAAAACTTGAGTCTAATCTCATTTGCACCAGTTTACTCAATTGAAATGCCAGTGATGTCAGCCGACTGACTGCTGATTAGTGCTGTTGCCCACAAAACAAAAACCTGTCCTGTTAGCTGCAGGTCGCAAGGAGTTTGCTCAGTCAAATGACAATGTGTCAAGCTTATTTGTCGGTTTGAGGTGGTGATCACATCCTACAGCCGGGGGTGGGCTGGAGAAAAGTCCTGGCCGAGCCAGTTGACAAAGTTCCATTGATTTCAATAGGACTCCAGCTGCAGCCAGATGTGATGGGATATCAAAACAGCTGGAGCTTTATTCCCCTCTGCTCTCTGATAAGTCTTGCAGTATATAGCACATGATGTGACATTTCTACTAATGCAGAACAGGTGATGTTACTCCACCTTGCCACATGTTTTCTTGTCATGGTATGTTGGAACAGGGAGACTTGGCACTGCAATGAATAGAACTGGTTATATGACTAACAGCCCCTTCCCCGCAAAAGCAGAACAACAACCGCCTAAAAAAGACACCCTATGAGTATGCAATGGGACTAGGTTGGACCTTTCCGTTAACTTTCCCATTAATTCTACTGTTCCTGTGGTCAAACCCACACTAAATGAAGACTAGGTGTCAGGGACTGGTGGGGCTCTGGCCAGTGAGTGATGGAGACAGTGGGGCTGGAGGCTGACCCCTGGAGAGGAGAGGTTGGATCCCCCTTGCCCCTAGAGCCAGGAGGGGCTGGAAGAGGGGTCTCAGGTTTTATGTGCACACTCCGTCATACGAGGGTACCTGAGCCCAGCGGGGCAGGGTCCCACCATCACTTTGACTGCTCTTCCAGGCACGAACCTGGAAAAGTTAATGCAAGCTAGGTAGATGCTAAAAGCCTCGGTGTGTGTGTATACGCAGTGAACCTTGGGAGTTGCTGCAGTTGTGGGCTTTTGTCAATAAAGAATTAACTAACAGCCATTTGCCTTCCTTGGCAGGGTGTGCACAAGACCCTAGGCCACGTTCCAGCCATGCAGAAGTCTGATGTCAGGAGTCCAGGTTCCCAGCTTGATAACACAGTAAGCATAGGTAATTAAAAAGGAGGATTTATTGCAAAAACAAATAGATTTGGACAGCTCTGACAAAGCCTCCGGCATCATTACTCAAGATGAACCTGCTGAAGACTCCTTCCGGTTGCGACAGAAGATACTGAACTTATGACTCTTACATATCTTGTTTTGCTTCCTATCTAACAGCCCTCCCATTCGCCGACTCTTCGGACTTAGTGGATCAGCTCCAGCCTCTTCCTGTGAGCTTTGGCTGTGTTCCTGCCTGCTCTCAGCTACAGCCTTATCATCCGGCCGTTCAAGGTCAGGAAGAGCCGAAGTCTGCAGCTGCTGGCTCTCCTCTGCCTGACTAACATCTAAGCCTCTCTGTTCCTGGCTGCTTTCTGCAGTTGGCTGCAAATCTTCACTTGGAGCTGGCTCATTCCTGACATCTGATGTTTCTACAAACAAACATCCATCTTTCCATCCAGGCAAGTGAGAGCCATTGTCACAGTTTAGGAACACATTTCAGCCAGGTAAAGGCACTCAGAGGAAGAGGAAAGCCAGGAAGAGGCAAGGCCAGAGAAAGGAGCGTGGTCAGGATTGAATGCCAAGGACCAGAGAGAGAGGTTTGGAGCCCTCGAGCCTGACGGTTGCCCACCACAGCTCTAAACCTTAGAGAGCATCATGGGCACCTTCTTCTCCTCCGTTCCCTGCATTTAAATTTGAAATGGGTCCCTGTGCCCTATAGTTTCAGGAGTTTTCGAATTAAAACTCTGTCTGTCAGGATTGACTTTGGTCTACTCGAGAGGGGCAGGTTGCTGATCAATCCTCTTCATATATTTAGACAAACTCCTGAACAGGGCTTGACTTATTTACCTGGCAAGCTTTGTTTCTTTCATTCCTTTGTTGCTGCAGCTGAAATCTGTACTTCCAAATGAAACAACCGCGATGCCATTGATAACTCTCTACTGATCATAATCAGAAACTGTAGAGTGATTAAACCATGTCAACTAGAAAGGGGGAGGGAGTCTCTTTTTAAATCACTCACAAACCACCAATGCACTAACATTTACTTGACTGTCATATTGGATTTGTTACATTAGACGTTTGTGCCGTTTTTCACCTACCCATTAAACATTTTTTGGTTATTACTTCACAACACATCATTTATGTCGCTCTCTTTACTAACATGGAACCATTATCTTGCCAGTCAGTAATGACAGATGATTTATTTAAGATTCCCCGTGGTACTGGTTAAAGAAAGGAAAGTACTTTCCTTTGGAGTGCCATATCTCTGTGTTGTGTATGAATATGTAGGGCCGGCCCTTCCATCAGGTAGACTGAGTCGGCTGCCTGAGGCAGCTGGTTTTCAGGATTATGATGCAGCCTTGGCTACTATGCACCAGTCAGTGAGGACAGCATCCTTTGGTGCCCTGTCTCAGGCAGCAACTGGTATTGGGCTGGCCCTCTGACAGTGTACATGTGTGCAATGATTATTCAAGTGACACTTCTTTGAATCCAGATTTTTTTTAAAAAAAGAAACCTCAAGTGGGGTTTTCAATGCCCCCAAATTCCCTAGTCTTCTATAACTTTGAAAATAACTTATTTTGTAAGTGTGCCCTCTTTCATAGAATCAGTTGGGGGGTCTATGTTGTGCATTTCTTTCCTTAACTATGGCAAAGTTCTAGATTCAGGTAGGTAGCCATGTTGGTCTGATGCAGTCAAAATATATTTTAAAAAATTAAGATTGTCCAGTAGCACCTTAGAGACCAACTAAGTTTGTTCTTGGTATAAACTTCCATGTGCATGAAGAAGTGTGCATTCACATAAAAGCTTATACCAACAACAAACTTAGTTGGTCTCTAAGGTGCTACTGGACAATTTTTTTAATTTTTTTTTATATATGGCAAAGTTGTGAGATTGTGTGGTGAGGCCTTTTTAGGGTGTGGCAGTTCTCCTCTGGAATTGTGTGCTAAGAGTGCAAGTGACCCTCTCTGTAGTGCACAGGAAGGAAAGAAACCCACAATTATGCCTCCATTTTAGCCCATTCCTGCCCCACTTTGCCTTCCAGAAACTGAAGAAAAAGGACCCGTCTCCCTGTGAGTTGACTATATATTTATTATCAGCAAGCATGTTTGCTTCCAGGGCTGCCTGTTGACTTCTGCTGATGGCAAGCGATTTTGCTTACTTCCACGCCACTCCCTTTCTTATTGCTATGTTTCAGCTGACCTGCTTGGAACAAGAACAGGGGAGCGTTTTGGTCCAGCGGGCAAGGTTCCTTGTTGCTGACTTAGATATTGCTGTAATTGTTATTTTCATACGTTGCCATCCTTTTACTTTAAGTTAGATTGCTGCTATAAATTTCAAAAATATATTTTTCAGCCATTCACGGGTGGATGTGGTGGACACTGGGTTGCAACTGGGCAAAACAAACCACACCAAACAGTTCATAGGGAGATAAATAAATTTATTCAGAGTTCTCAGGAGGGGGTTTCTACTTATCCTTTCTTCTTTCTCATCTTACCAGCAAATCTATGTTGTAAAAGCCAGGAAACTCCAGATTCTACCGGACTCCATCTACAACCTTCCCAGAGCCGTCTTTACAGGACACCCGGGCGCCAAATTCTGAGGGGTGCCAGACACCCACCGCTGAAGCCGCCTAAGCTCTTAACTATCTACCTGTTATGAAATAATTAATAATTTTGATCAAGCTAGAAAAACAAAATACATGTATACCTAGGTATTACCGAAATGTATACCTACTGTTTCACTAAAGGACTGTCAACTTTGTGCGCTCATTTACCAAAGACTCAGTGCCAGCGTCATTCACAACAGCATGTTTTAATTTTATCACTTAACGTTCAAATTCGTTTAGAGAAATCGTTAAAAGAAATGATGTTTATTTTCGCTAATTGTCGACATTTGTCTGACATAAGCTTAATAAAAGTTAATTTGGGGGGCTAAGCTAAATTTGGGGGCGCTGGGAGGATCTTTGCACTTTCGGTGTCACATATGCTAAAGACGGCCCTGAACCTTCCAGTGTTTGATCTAGACAAACCTGCTCTAGACCCAACCAGATGCTCTTGCAATGGATCATTGGCATTGATTTTATTTTTGTTACCAATCCATAACTGTCAACTTACAGATTTGAAAATAAGGGACCAGCAGCCTCGAAAATAAGGGATCAGCAGCCAAAATAAGGGATTTTCAGAGCACAGGTATGTTCAACTTCTAAGCCCCTCTGAGCCAAAAGCAGAAAGCCCATCTAGCAGCCAAACAAAGCCTCAAGTGGTGGTTCCCACAGCGCAGCAACGAGGCAAAGGGAATGCAGCAAGGAAAACCACCATCACCTCTCCGCTGGGAAGCACTGAGCAAAGGCGAGTCCTCAGGCAATGCGGCTGATTTGATCAGCACAAGGCATGCAAGCTCCACCCCCCAGACGTTCTTGGACTTCTTATTGGGTGAGCAACGCAGCCAAGCAACACAGTTGGAGCCTCCCTCCTCCCTGGCCAGCAGGGAGGGAGGGAGAGGAACTGCTTCCTTTGAAACCTGGGAAATTTAAGGGACATCATCAATAAGGGACAGCAGCAGGACATGGTGCTGGGATAAGAGACTTTCCTGCCAAATAAGGGACGGTTGACAGCTATGTACCAATCTGAAGTTGCATCGCTCCTCAAATCAGGGAGGCGACTTACTTGAATTTCAGGAGCTTTCTTTGGCAATAACTTTTAGGGTTGTAGCATTTTCTTGCATAGATTAACAGTGGAAGTTGATGACAGTCGCAAATAGGATGTTTCACTGTTACGCACAATATAAGGAAATATGCGCAGAGTAGGTTGAAATGATGACTATACCTGCAGGGTGCCTTTTCTTCCTTATGTGCATGTTGTTTTCAAATTACCATCTGCACAGAAGAGGCTCTAGAATATTACTTTTCACATCTTATGAAAGTATATCACCCTCAAGTTGCATTTGTTTTCAGAAGAACGCCAGACAATGTGTTGTTTATAAAGCTGGCGAAAGTACACCACTGCAGTAAAATTTGACTTGGGAAAGATGCTCTATGTAGTTGGACTTCTGTGTCAACGTCACAGAACTGATTGAAAAACAATGCTGTCTTCTTCATCTCAAAAAGCTTCGTTACTGCATTTTGTAAATCTCCATATGGCACCAATAATATTTGCCTTGTAGTTTGCCTTCCATCATTTTACTTTGAAGCTGTAGTCTTATACAGCCCATTAAATTCAGTGGTATTTAGGCCCTTCCAGATATCCTTTTATTACAGATTGATAATGATTTGTGCTCATTATGTTATCGGGGCAGTCAGACATGATCCCACTTTCAACACTGCTCATACCTGCATATGTTTTGGGGTGGTGGCTTCTTCCAATCAAAACATATTGCGAAGCTTCCTGCTGAAATCTTTATATATCTTTTTATACCACAAATGTTCATGCTTAATTTTCTTCCACTTTTATTATGCTATAGTAACTCTGGAGACGCAGGTGGCACTGTGGGTTAAAGCCTCAGCGCCTAGGACTTGCCGATCGAAAGGTCGGCGGTTCGAATCCCTGCGGCGGGGTGCACTCCCGCTGCTCGGTCCCAGCGCCTGCCAACCTAGCAGTTCGAAAGCACCTCCGGGTGCAAGTAGATAAATAGGGACCGCGTACCAGCGGGAAGGTAAACGGCGTTTCCGTGTGCGGCTCTTGCTCGCCAGAGCAGCGATGTCACGCTGGCCACGTGACCCGGAAGTGTCTCCGGACAGCGCTGGCCCCTGGCCTCTTAAGTGAGATGGGCGCACAACCCCAGAGTCTGTCAAGACTGGCCCGTATGGGCAGGGGTACCTTTACCTTTACCTTTAACTCTGGAGAGCCATAACATGGTAGCATTGGGGAAGCATCGCAGAACAAACGAAAGCAGAATAAACCCACCACTAAGACACTATTACTGTGTCAAGAATGTATTGCAGAGTACATCCACAATAAAATGTCAGTCTGCAGCAGCCCTCATTCATTCATTCATTCATTCATTCATTCAATTTATATCATGCCCTCCTTCCCAAAGGAAACCAAACTGGCAACACCAAAAAGTCAGAACAATACAATTCCATATAATAAACGTATTTTAAACAATTAATATATAGCTGGATATAGCTGACCACAAAAAACACCATAGGAAATTTGACCCAGAATGTAGCAAAGCCTGCAGTGCACTTATGTGATTCAACTGAGTCTACAGCCCAATCTAGGCATATTTCTAGCTTTCTAAGAATATTGATGGGGTGTCACAGAATGGCCATGATAATCACCAGCTGGTTGCAATTATCCCATGATAACTTGATGGCTTGAAGCTTTCATCAGACAGTTGTCCAACCACAAGATAAGCTTTTCCATTTTCTCAAAGAAAGAAAAGATTCATCTGATTGTTACTACCACCCGAAAGGTTCTGAGCAGGTCATCTGGCACCACACACAGGTAATCAGAGTGGTAAAAACAAACAGCGGGTTTTACTCGCATGTCAACAAACCAGTAGTGAACAAAGCAGAATGCTACAGAAATGAACAAAATGCCACGCTTAGAACTGTTGGCTTTCAGCTGTTATAAATGCTACATTTGGATTGCACACGAGATCACCGGTAAGAAAATGTTCTCCCTGGAGGAAACAGTCTATCTGCAGGATTCTGTCAATTTCAGATTGAGCTTTTCTTCTCTGTGTAGATATTAAAGCAGATGGAGCAACTTTGTAGTTGGGGAATCTAACTCCATTGGCCTATAAAATGGAAGGACAGCTCACTGGAAGGACAGATCCTGAAGCTGAGACTCCAATACTTTGGCCACCTCGTGAGAAGAGAAGACTCCTTGGAAAAGAACCTAATGTTGGGAAAGATGGAGGGCACAAGGAGAAGGGGAGGACGAGATGGTTGGATAGTGTTCTCGAAGCTACTAACATGAGTTTGACCAGTGGAAGACAGGAGTGCCTGGCATGCTCTGTCCATGGGGTTGGACATGACTAAACGACTAAACAACAATAAAATGGAAACAGTAAATAAGATTTCCAAGCAAAAAGGTTGCAACAAAGCGTCAAGGGCCAAATTCCTTTTGAAAAAGTAACTGGCCATTCCTTTCATGCAGCCTTCCCCAACTTTGGGGCCCCAAATGTTGTTGGACTACAACTCCCAGGATCCCCAGACTACCTTGGCCATGCTGGCCTGGGTGATGGGGATTAAACATAAGAAAGGAATAGGAGCCCTGCTGGGTCCCACATCCTGTTTCAGATGCCAACCAGATGCCCATAGAACCCAACAAGCAGGACTCGTTGACTGTCAATAAACATGAAGACCTGTTTGCTGAAACAACAATAAACATTTTCTTCTTAGAAGTGAATGTAGTAATACTGGCCTCCTATACAAGCTAACTGTGAGACAGGTTTGAACACAACAAAAGTGCTATTTAACAGCTTGTTGCTAGCCATTTAAATTTTAAAAGCACAGCCCTCCACATTGCGAGCAGTAACAGAATGGGATGTAGTCCCAAATGAGGTTTTCTGGATTGTGCCCAAAGCATATACCCTGTCCTGCCAAATAAGCTTATCTAAATGTCTCAGGTGAAAGTATATTTTAATTTTAGAAAAGCGCAGAATGAAATTTCTTCCCATTTGGCTCATATTTAAAAGCTTGTTTACAGGATGTCTGATTTCAGCTATAAATAGGCCAATGGTACAAAGAGGACACATTTCTGTTTCCATTGAGGCACCTGGATTTATTGTGGGCCGTTGAAAATGCTCCTTTTCTTATTTTATGAAGGGAGTCATTGGTTGCTTCTGTTATTGCAGGGCTGGGGACTTTCTCAGGCCTGAGGGCTGAATGTGGACCTCCTTCTCCATCTGTCCCTTGAGACTCTCCCTAGGCGGCTTCTTTAGGCCCCACCCCTTTCCCCATAGGTCACGCCTCTCGCTTGCCCTACTGCTCCATGCCTTCCCCAAATGGCTTTGCCTACTTGGAATGCATCCTTGAATTGTGATCATGCCTCCCAGGTGGAATGTGCATGTGTGAACCATCCTCGACTGCAGTTTCCTGTGACTCTGCCCTGCTACTGCTGTGCTGGAAGGGTCATTGCAGAAACCAGGAAAAGGTCTGGATTAGTGCTAGCTTCCCAGTAGCCTGCCTTAAGAATTTGAGATGTGCACGCTCTCTCTCTCTCTCTCTCTCTCTCTCTCTCTCTCTCTGCTTTGGATTGGCTTGCTTCTGCAGCTTCACTTCTGGACTATTGGGACAATGTCTTTGACCTTGTCTTGAGGTCCTTCTCTGAGGGCCTTCTGGCGGTTCCCTCACTGCGAGAAGTGAAGCTACAGGGAACCAGGCAGAGGGCCTTCTCAGTAGTGGCACCCGCCCTGTGCAACGCCCTCCTGTCGGATGTCAAGGAAATAAACAACTATCTGACTTTTAGAAGACATCTGAAGGCTGTCCTGTTTTTAATGTCTGATATTTTATTGCTTTATTATTATTATTATTATATTATTATTATCCCCAGCACCTGATATTCAGATGGTACTCTACTCTTCAATTTCTGTTTCACTCTCATGTTTCACTCTCATTGTATGACCTATCCTCCATGCATTTGTCTGATCCCTTAAAAAAAGTCACCTGAGCCACTGGCTATCACCTTCCCCCATGGCTTTGAGTTCATACCCTCCAACATTTCTCCGATGAAAATTGGGACATTCCCTCCAACGTTTCTCTGATAAAAAATAGGGACATGACATCCTTTTCCATATCTTCCAACATTTTTCCAATAAAAATAGGGACGTCCTAAGGAAAAGTGGGACATTCCAGGATCAAATCAGAAACTGGGGTAACTTCTGTAAATCTGGGACTGTACCTGGAGAACAGGGACACTTGGAGGGTCTGTGAGTTCCATGAGTTCATTATAAACCCAGAATCTCTTTACTGCAGGAATTATTCTCCATCAACCTGAAGCAACGGCATTAGAATGTAATTTCACACCACAGGATGCTGTGTTCACATGGGCGTGTCTGTATTTATGTTTTCAGTGGCAAAAGTAGTGGAAAGGGACCTTAGTTTGTGGTTCAGAAGCGCTTTTCCAACTCCAGCAGTGCAACATGCCGAGCTCCAGGGACAACTGATTCTTTTACATCCAAGCTCTGACTGTCAGAATTTTTCCAGACCTTATGCTAGCTAATGTATGGTGCTATGCTGACTGCCAGCTTATACTGTACTCTGCGGAACAGTTGATCTTGAAAGATGACATTTCCCCCCTTCATTTCTGACTTGCTTTGTTACAACAGTGTTGATTTATTTTTCACTTTTGACACACGGAGATGTTTAGAAAACTGGTCATGTCTCAGAAATGTTATATTAGGCAGCTGGATGCTGCTAGCTGTGGAAGCAAACAAACACTGTGTACATATGGAGACGTGTGTGTGTGTGTATGCATTCACTTGCGCTCTCTCTTCCTCTCTCTCTCTCCCTCTCTCTCTCTCTTACACACAAAGCTCTTTTTCTGTTGCAATGAAAGGTCTACGAATGTGAAGCACCAGCAAAACAGACCACAACTATTTTGCTACTGGGCTTCTTCTTCTTCTTCTTCTTCTTCTTCTTCTTCTTCTTCTTCTTCTTCTTCTTCTTCTTCTTCTTTTTAAAGCTCTCTGTGACTTTGCCCTCTCTTATTTTCTTCTATCTCTTACTTCTCATTCCACCCCACCTGTGATCTTTTCATTTCTCAGACTTTACTACCCCCAATGGCCTTAAAGAACCCAGTTTTATAATTCTCCTATGCTGCCCTTATGCCCAGAACAGGAACTTTGTTCTTCAAGCATACCACCCCACTCCAAATGTTTCTCTGATGAAAATAGGGACGTCCCATTCCATAATGATAATTTTACTATTTATACCCCACACATCTTACAGGGTTGCCCCAGCTACTTTGGGTGGCTTCCAACATATATAAAACATGAAACATAAAAAGACTTCCCTATACAGGATTGCCTTCAGACACCTTGGAGGTTGGATAGTTCCATACCCTCTAATATTTCTCCAATGAAAATAGGGACCCCCTAAGGAAAAGCAGGACATTCTGGGATCAAATCAGAAACTAGAATGGCTTCTCTAAGTCAGGGACATTCCTGGAAAATGGGGACACATGGAGGGTCTGTTGAAGATGTGTCCTCTCTTTCCTTTTCTTCAACACCCTCCTTTTTCAAAAAGAACCTTTTCTGTGATGCCTTCATCAATCTTCATCCTCAAGTATGTGGGGCTTTATACTCAGCTATACCAAAATTAAATCTTTCCCATGTCTGTCCTTGTCTTGTTTCATAGGTGTGCAGGGGAACAGCTGACCCCCCCCCAAAAAAAATAAAATAAAATAAAAATACTTAACTAACTGACCAATTGCATCACAGAGAACTTGGTTCTGCCTCCTAACACAAAATAAATCCTGGCTAAAATAAATCCTGGCTATGCCCATGGCACCATACTACAGCGGTGCCTCAGTTTACGAACTTAATCCATTCCGGAAGTCCGTTCTTAAACCAAAACCATTCTTAAACCAAGGCGTGCTTTCCCTAATGAGGCCTCTCACCACTGGTGCCCTTCCACCGTTCAGCTTCCATTCTTAAAAAGGTAAAGGGACCTCTGACCATTAGGTCCAGTCGTGACCAACTCTGGGGTTGAGGCGCTCATCTCGCTTTATTGGCCGAGGGAGCTGACGTTTGTCCTCAGACAGCTTCCAGGTCATGTGGCCAGCATGACTAAGTCACTTCTGGTGAACCAGAGCAGTGCACGGAAATGCCGTTTACCTTCCCGCCAGAGCGGTACCTATTTATCTACTTGCACTTTGACGTGCTTTCGAACTGCTAGGTGGGCAGGAGCAGGGAACGAGCAATGGGAGCTCACCCTGTCGCGGGAATTCAAACCACCGACCTTCTAATCGGCAAGTCCTAGGCTCTGTGGTTTAACCCACAGCACCACCCGCATCCCTCTTCCATTCTTAGACCAAGGTAAAGTTCTCAAACCAAGACACTATTTTTGCGGAGTTTGTAAACCAAATCGTTCTTAAACTGGACTGTTCTTAAACTGAGGTACTACTGTGTGTGTGTGTGTGTGTGTGTGTGTGTGTGTGTGTGAGTGTGTATAAAACAATTTTCTGTGATGCCTTTGGTTTTAACTTCATCTAAAATGTGGGGCTTGAACCCACGGCCCTGAGGTGCCTAATAAGAGTCTCATGTCTAAAATGTGACCATGGGCGCACATCTCTGACACTCTATACTGGCAGAGAGCAGAGACAGAAGATATGGCACCTTTTAAGGACATACACAGCACATCAGAGACAGATGGGAGAGGTATCTACTAGCCTTCTGAAATAACTTCATCATATGAGAAAAGAACAAATGAGACTTGACAACATTCTTGTCAAGAGAATTGATAGAAAAGGCCAAGGCTTTGCTACATGAGCACACACTGATTGTTGCTTGAGGCTTTTGGAACGGTGAACAAGCGTGGGCACTTGCCACAGTATGTGTGCCACTTCCATCCAGCGCATGCAAAGACTGACCAAATGAGAACCTTAAGTACATAACCTAAAGCTTCTCTCACCACTGCAACTGCAAATTATTCAGTCAAGTGACAGTGTATATACATTATGTGTGTGTGTGCCAGGCAGTGCCGGATTTACGTATAAGCTAAACAAGCTATAGCTGAGGGCTCCACTCTCTTGGGGGGCCCAAAAAAAATTAAAGGAAAAAAGTGGATGTACATTTCCAAAATATAAGATAAAAAACAAATAAAACCAATGTGATAAAATACATATTTTGTTATGTGCAAATGGCTTTAGATACCAATGAGGTCCATAAATTACCATATAGCATATATTCAACACAAAAAAACAGTGACAATTTGTTGTTGACAAAGGACAGCTGGACATAGAATGGGCCCCATTACCTTCAGTAGCTTAGGGCCTCATCAAACCTAAATCTGGCCCTGGTGCCAGGGAAAGTTAAATCCTATTGTAGACCCTCAAAGTGTCCCTATTTTCCGGGACTGTCCCTGATTTAGAGAAGCTGTCACGATTTCTGATTTGATTGCGGAATGTCTCACTTTTCCTTAAGATGTCCCTATTTTCATTTGAGAAACGTTGGAGAGTATGGAGTTATCCAACCCCTGAGCTATCGGAAGGCAATCCTGTATAGGGAAGTTTTAAAAAATGTTTAATGTTTTATTGTGTTTTTATATATGTTAGAAGCTGTCCAGAGTAGCTGGAGCAACTCAATAAGATGTGTGGGCTCTAAATAGCAAAATCATCATTATGGAATCGGATGTCCCTATTTTCATTGGAGAAATGTTGGAAGGTGTGCTATTATTTCAATTACAGAAAGTGAAGCATGGGCTTCCTTTGAAACAAGTGTGTCTCTAACATGCTTAAACACTCTGGATTGCACCCTTCATGTTTAGCAGATGTAAAATATCTACTGCTCTTTATGGGGAGAACAATGAACTAACAGGAGTTCTATTGGCACAGCAGATGCTGCCATCTGGGTGAACACTGCTGGACACAGATGGACCCTCATTTGATTCAGCAAGAATGTTCTTAAGTTCTTATAAACACAGGTATAAGTGTGTCAATATCTATTTGAGATTGGAGAGCCTTCATGCATTCTGTTCCTTTGTTGTATTCTCAGTGATTTGCATTCCCCAATACATGGAATGGTTTAAAAAAATCATATACAGAATCTATTTTGCAGCACTTTCTCATTTTAAAAAAAACCAGAATGAAATTCAGTTGCTGTGTTAGCTATGTCCTTTTTGCTTTGTTTTCTAGAAGTATCAGCTGAATGGTATTAATTTTTTTTTCATAGCTTGGACTCTATGACCAGCTAATGCAGCTATTCTGAAACTGGTGCCCTTTAGATGTGTTATACTACAATTCTCATCAACTTGAGCTCTCAGTGGTCAACTCAGTGAGAGTTGTGCAGTCCAGAACTTTGGGAGGCCATCATGTTGAGGAAGGTTGGGCTAATACATGGAGTGAGTTTTCTTCCTGGAAATTCGATGTATTTGGACCACACTGTTTCCCCTGCTGATGTATCACATGAAAAGGTAAGCCTCTGAAAGTGGAGGTAGACCATAGCCATAACAGTCTCTCCCAAGTAAGGTAAAGGTAAAGGTACCCCTGCCCATACAGGCCAGTCTTGACAGACTCTAGGGTTGTGCACTCATCTCACTCTAGAGGCCGGGAGCCAGCGCTGTCCGCAGACACTTCCGGGTCATGTGGCCAGCGTGACAAAGCTGCTCTAGTGAACTGGCACTGGAGCAGCACACGGAAACGCTGTTTACCTTCCCGCTATAAAGCGGTACCTATTTATCTACTTGCACTTAAGGGTGCTTTCGAACTGCTAGGTGGGCAGGAGCTGGGACCAAACGATGGGAGCTCACCCCGCCACAGGGATTCGAACCGCCGACCATGCGATCGGCAAGTCCTAGGCGCTGAGGTTTTACCCACAGCGCCACCCGCGTCCCCCTCTCCCAAGTAGCCTGATGTAAATTGTTGGGTTAAGCTGCCAAGGCTAGGGGTTTCAAATTTCTCTTGAATTCTACAGTCACACAGAATTTTATGATCTGGCATTTTAGTTTGGTATTCTTCAGCACTGAAGGTAAAAGGACATGGGTGGCGTTGTGGTCTAAACCACTGAGCCTCTTGGGATTGCCAATCAGAAGGTTGGCAGTTCAAATCTTTGTGACAGGGTGAGCTCCTGTTGCTCTGTCCCAGCTTCTGCCAACCTAGCCATTCAAAGGTACACCAGTGCAAGTAGATAAATAGGTACCGCTGCAGTGGGAAGGTAAACGGAGTTTCCATGCACTCTGATTTCCATCACAATGTCCCATTGTGCCAGAAGTGGTTTAGTCCTGCTGGCCACATGACCTGGAAAGCTGTCTGTGGACAATCGCTGGCTCCCTCAGCCTGAAAAACAAGATGAATGCTGCACCCCATAGTCGCCTTTGACTGAACGAAACCATCCAGGGGTCCTTTGCCTTTACTTTTATCTCTTCAGCACTCTTTCATCAGAACTTTTGTAGCATTCCCTATTCTATCAAGTTCAATGGTCTGAATCTGGTTGCCCTATGGAAATGAAGTTAGTAGTTTTAGGTACAGTTCTGCAACTCTCTGGTTTGGGCATATTTTTCAATGTAGAGTTAGACTACCATTCAAAAGACACTTGCAAGGGAGACAGCCCCATTAGACACTACTTGTGAAACGAGCAGAGCAACATACAATTTTTGAGCAATACAAATGCTGCATTCAAATCTATGTTGAAATGCACTTGGCTTGCCTGTTAGTCACGCAAAGCTATATATTTTAGTGTTGGAATGCAAGCAGCTGGTTGCTTTTGGTTGCCCAAGGCTATTGACGTTTACCCCCAGGCAAACCTCAGCACAACCAGCATTGACCCAGATCTGGAGGTGCTGAGAGAACAACCCTGCCTCTTCCAATCTGGCGCTGAAGTTCATCCCACCAGAGGCACAGCCTCCGACCTCTAGCCTCACACCCAGCATGTGAGGCACTGAAAGGATGAAATGGAATGAAGTTTCTTTGCCGATGAAATGGAATGAAGTTTCTTTGCCATCACAACCCAACCCGTCACAACCAGATAGAGAAACGGATAGGAGATCCTGCAACAAAGTTATAGAAGAATTTGGAAGTTTCTCACACTCTGCTCCTCCCCACAACCCAGAGAGCATTAGCTCTGAAAGTGAACAGCCTGCAGCAGCTCCTCCTTTCCATGAAGCATACTTCTGAACCGGCTTCTGAGTCCTACACACACCCCATAATAAACATAGGGAAACTTAGATGATAATGCGTAGGTCCACCACCCTATCTGGAAGTATGCCAAAGGCAGGCAGGCAGGCAAGAGATGATAGATGATAGATAGATGATAGATATAGATAGATAGATGATAGATAGATAGATAGATAGATAGATAGATAGATGATAGATAGATAGATAGATAGATGACAGATAGATGATAGATAGATATAGATAGATGATAGATAGATGATAGACAGATAGATAGCCATACCCTGGTCCTTGGTTCAATTCGTGACATCTCCAGGTTGGAGGGTTCACCTGCCTGAAATGCTAGATAGCTGCTCCTAGTCAGTGTAGAAAATGCTATTATAGATTTGGGAGAGGAACGCCCCCTAAAGCCTAAAAATGAATAAATGGAAGGGTTTTGATTATTTGGGATGTGAAGGGAGAAATACAAACTGCACAGGAATTCCTGGGCTAGCCTATGCAAAGCAACCTGGCCAAGCTAGGACCATTAAGAAAGAAAACAGGCTATTGGCAATGCAAGAAAACTGTCCTCCCTTGCCCTGAGGTGTGAACAGAGACTGGGAGGTGGGGGGTGGAAGAATGCCAGCATAACTGGGTGTGAGGTGACAGGGAAAGAGAGTCTTGAGCTAGAGTTGCTGGGAAGAAGAAGCTGGAAGAAGACTGGGATCCATCTTGGGTAGGCTGGCTGCAGGCTGGCTGGGAGAGATGCCTTGGACTCTAGGGTTGCACTGCTGTGGGGCGCAAGCCCCTCTTGAAATGGCCGTGCAGTAAGATCTGAAGGTGTCTTAAACCTACAACAGTCTCCACAGTGTCTCAATTCTCCAAAGGTCCACAGAACCTGGATGAGTGCCTGGAATCCCATGGGCTCTCGCAACTGCTCAGCAGACAGGGGGGAGGCACCCAACTTTTGTAACAATACTGATGAAAGTGGACTTGCCACTATCCTGTGGCTCAGTATAAGGAAGCTCCCGACAGTGGCAATGCCAAAAACCAGTGCCCCCTATGGCACCCCAGAAACCTCATGCCCAGTCACACTCCTCTAGATCCGCCTTTGCTCTTGAAAGAAATTTAGAAGGAACTGCCCCAGCTGGTTTTCTGTGCCTAGTTAGCAACAGCAGGGCAAGGAGGTTATAGCATCAGGGTGCCGGGAGTTGCAGAGGCAAAAGTGGCTAGAAACTGCAGCACCTCTTCCCGATCCCTCCACTTCAGTTTGGACCTTTCTCCACCGTTTTACCATCTGGGTTACGAGCAGAATTCCCTGAGCCATGCCAGCCACCAAATATCTAGTTCAGCCCTAAGGTAATGTTTCTCTTGACCCCCAAGTCTAGTTAATTATGAGGGCTAGATCCTTACTGTGCAACTAAAAACTCTCGGCAAAGGTAATTGGTACTGTATGCACGCATTGAAGGAACCACAGAAGACTAAGCGAGGATGTTGTTATTAATATTAATTTCTCGCTGCTGTGGTTGCTAGGTGTTCCGTACTATAACAGTGAACTTAATTTCCTGAAAGCCTTGGCAAAGATTTGCAAATAATAAACCCAGGGGCGAATTGAGACAGTGCTGTAATTTCTCTCTGAGAGGACAAAAGCAAAACAACCCAAGCAGAATCTGACTGTTTACTCCATGCAAAGGAGACACTGCATTATGAAAACGATGCTGAGTGTGAAAATCTAATGGCACTTAATTTCCTCGAGGAAGGCGAAGCTTGCTGCTACTGGTAAAAAATGTTATGATGTGAAGACTTTAGGCATGTTGTATCTAAACATGCGTTAATAACTCTCTCTTTTCGAATCCCACACCAAGGGATGAAAGTAATAAAATAGTAACTCTTGTTCAACCGAGCAAGAGAATATTTGATAACAATATAAAAATGCCATCTGGCCATTATAATTTAAAATTATAGGAGATGTGCCGTCATCTTCAGCATATGTGTTAACTTTCAAAGCACGCCTGCCTCCCAAAGTTTCTCATGCAGAAACGTTAAAACAACATATGGCATGCATAGGCTGCAGGGACAACTAATGTCTGCTTTTGGCTAGATGTGCAAAGCCGGCAATGTCTAAACAGTGCTTGCCATAGCAGAGCAATAGCAGGGGAGAACGAGGAGAAAGCACACAGGCGCTGCTAGGTTGAAAAAGCAGGCCACAACTTTTGTAACAAGCAGTGCTTTCTTTCAAGAAAAATAGGTGCCGCAACTCACCATGAAGTTGTTCCAGTAAATGGTCGGACAGCCCTGAGCCACTGACAAAAAGTCACGTTCACCATCCACAGAGGTGCTGAAAATGATGGCAAGCTGTCTTCCTAGCTGGTTTTTTTTGGGGGTCACACCTGGTTCTGGTGCAGATCAAATAAATGTGCCCCCACCTCCTCCATTCTCTTAGATTCAGGTGGATGTCCTGTCTAGGGCACCTCAGAAGGACCCTTGGTAAACGTGGGAGTGTGCAACCGTGGAGAGCTGCCTGGAAGGCTCAAAGCACGAGACAATTAATGCAAGTCCTGGAAACGTGACAAAAGTCGTGAATGAGAATTCATAAAGAGTTTCACGGAAGGGTTGTCCACAGATCTAAGGTAAACTCCCCTCAGTGTGGAAAAATGGGTAATGACTACAGATCTGCCTAAATGAAAATAATTAAAAAGAACTGCAGTGGAAATATATATATCAGTTGCCAGATTTCATAGCCTCTTGGCCTTCTCGTAGTTGATCATGAAGTTGTGATCCTAGAAGGCCGACAGGGTCACATGAAGTCTTCTGTTGTTTGGTGTAGGGATGCGGAGTCCATCATCATGTCCTCGAGGTAAGGAAAAGGGAATAGGCACAGAAGCAGCCACTACCTAGGTGAAAGCTCTCTGGGCTGAGGCAAGGGCAAACCAGATTGCTCCGTATTGGAGGTGAAAACCGTTGTAGACAAACCTGAGGAACATGTGCTGTGGTGGAAAGATAGGAATGTGTGTGGGATGTGATCCATGAGAAGCAGTCAAGTACAACATTCTGTGTCCAGGGCAGCTGTTTATCAGCTCCATCTGGTACGCAGGCTGAGACCCTACCTGCCCGTGGACTGTCTCGCCAGAGTGGTGCATGCTCTGGTTATCTCTCACTTGGACTACTGCAATGCGCTCTATGTGGGGCTACCTTTGAAGGTGACCCGGAAACTACAACCAATCCAGAATGCGGCAGCTAGACTGGTGACTGGGAGCAGCTGCCGAGACCACATAACACCGGTCCTGAAAGGCCTACATTGGCTCCCAGTACGTTTCCGAGCACAATTAAAAGTGACCTTTAAAGCCCTAAACAGCCTCGGTCCAGTATACCTGAAGGACCGTCTCCACCTCCATCGTTCTGCCCGGAGACTGAGGTCCAGCGCTAAAGGCCTTCTGGTGGTTTCCTCGCTGCGAGAAGCCAAGTTACAGGGAACCAGGCAGAGGGCCTTCCCGGTAGTGGCACCCACCCTGTGGAACACCCTCCCACCAGATACCAAATGTCAAAGACAAAAATAACTACCAAACTTTTAGAAGACATCTGAAGGCAGCCCTGTTTAGGGAAGCTTTTAATGTTTAATAGGTTATTGTATTTTCGTGTTTTGTTGGAAGCTGCCCAGAGTGGCTGGGGAAACCCAGCCAGATGGGTGAGTTATAAATAAATTATTATTATTATTATTATTATTATTATTATTATTATTATTATTCCTTGTAATGCCAGAGAAGACATGTGAGGGAACGTTTGGTCCAGCCAGTTGAAACTTCCTTGTTCCTCCTGGCTGGAGCATCCTTCCTTTTGCATGTGACAGAAGGTGGGCGTGACCTTACCTGTCCAGGTAACAAAAGGACAAGTCACGCAGCCCTCTTTCTCTTTTTCACTTCCTTCTGTGTTTGACCAGCTTCTAGCTAGGACTGCCCTGCTAGCTTCTCAGCTAGCAGAGGCACTGGGATCATTCTTCTATATGATGTAGATCCACATGTACATATTTGTAACTAAGTCTGCCTTCGGTGATCACACTGTGCTCTACCTGATGTAAGTAAACTTCTTTTATTGACTTTGAATAAGATTGTAGCATCTTTATTCTTTTAAGAGGGATTCAGTGGAACTTACCAGGAATGTACAATTTGGTCTGTCAGACTGAATTGTATAATAGCGAGAGGCTTACACAAGCCTGCAACCAGCTATCTGCTGTGCCTGTAAGTGTTGCCATAAGGCATATGCTCTGGGGCCTGCCCCCCACCAAAGACCAGTACAGTCATACCTTGTGTTGCATTTGCTTCAGCTGAGCATTTTCAGGTTGCGTCCCACGGCAACCCAGAAGTACTGGAAAGGGTTACTTCCGGGTTTTGCTGCTCACGCATGCGCAGACACTCAAAATGCTGTCACACGCATGCGCAGAAGTGGCAAATCGTGACCCGCGCAGACGTGGGTTGCATTCTGCTCAGGTTGCGAACGGGGCTCCGGAAGAGATCCTGTTCACAACCAGAGGTACCACTGTATTCTAATCTCCACCAAGCCATAGATCCCAATGGATAGCCTTGGTCCAGTCACTATCTCTCAGCCTAGCTCACATCACAAGGTTGTTGTGATGCTAAAATTGAGAGGGGGAGGGGAAAGCTTGTCGCCCACCTTGAGTTTCTTGGAGTATCGTGTTTTTGCTCTATAAGACGCACCTTTTCCCCTTCAAAAATGAAGGGCAAATGTGTGTGCGTCTTATGGAGCGAATGCAGGCTCCTTGGCTTCAGCAATAGCAATGAGAAGCCTCCGAAGCACAGAGGGAGAACTCTCCCCGCGCTCTGGAGGCTTCGCGTTGCTTTCACTGAAGCCGCTTGAAGCCCCCGGAGCTCAGTGGGAACTTCCACTTCACTCCGGAGGCTTCAGGCAGCTATCCACAAGCCTTCGGAGTGCAGCAATAGTTCCCGCTGTGCTCTGAAGGCTTGCGGATGGCTGCCTGAAGCCTGGAGAGCGAGAGGGGTTGGTGCACACCGATCCCTCTTGCTCTCCAGGCTTTGCTTCGATGGAGAGGTGCTGCACAGTTTTCCCTCTCTGCACAGCACCCCTTCAGTGAAGCAGGAAGAGAAATGTTCTCCCCCTCCTATGGTCCGGTGCGTCCTATAGAGTGAAAAATACGGTAATAAATTAATAATACAGTTGTTTTGTCAAGAATTGAGTTACAATTGTCCTTTTTAAGAAAGGTATTTGTTTGTTTTTTTTATAATAATTTTTATTAATTTTCCACACAAATAATAAAGAACAATATAAAACAGTATAACTTCAAGCTCATCGGTTCATGCCCTTTTTTCTTTGACTTCCCCATACCTCCCCAACCCTGCATCCTTATTTAATAATTCTTTAGCAACCCTTAGGTCCATTGTCTTAATTCCCTTTCATCAAAAATTTCTTAAGTTTTTTATTTACTGCTGCAATTCTTTACTTCTTACCCCCTGACATCTTAACATTCCTCAATTTTGCAATTATTTTTAAGATATATTTTGAATTTCTTCCAGTCCTCTTCCATTGTCTCTTTCCCCTGGTCCCGGATTCTGCCCGTCATCTCGGCCAGTCCCATAAAGTCGATCACCTTTGTTTGCCATTCTTCCAGAGTAGGTAGTTCTTGCGTCTTCCAATACTTTGCCAGTAGAATTCTTGCTGCTGTAGTGGCATACATAAAGAAAATCCTATCCTTCCTTGGCACCATTTGGCCCACCATGCCCAAGAGAAAAGCCTCTGGTTTCTTAGGAAAAGTCCACTTAAGGACCTTCTTAATTTCATTATAGATCATTTCCCAGAAAGCTTTAACCTTTGGGCAGGTCCACCAAAGGTGGTAGAAAGTGCCTTCAGTCTCATTACATTTCCAACACTTATTATTAGGCAAATGATATATTTTTGCAAGCTTGACTGGGGTCATGTACCATCGGTAGATCATTTTCATAATATTTTCTTTTAAGGCATTACATGCAGTAAATTTAATACCGGTGGTCCATAACTGTTCCCAGTCAGCAAACATAATATCATGACCGATATCTTGTGCCCATTTAATCATAGCTGATTTCACCATTTCATCCTGTGTATTCCATTTTAACAGCAAGTTATACATTTTTGATAAGTTCTTAGTATTGGGTTCCAACAATTCTGTTTCTAGTTTTGACTTCTCTTTCTGAAATCCTATTTTCCTGTCCTGTTTAAACGTCTCATTTATCTGATGGTAATGCAACCAGTCTCGAACCTTGGGCTTTAGTTTCTCATAACTCTGAAGTTTCACCCTTTCGCCATCGTATTCTAAAATCTCATGATATTTTGGCCATTTAGAATCCATATTAAGTTTTTTTACTTCCCTAGCTTCCATTGGTGACACCCACCTAGGGGTTTTACTTTCCAACAAATCTTTGTATCTAATCCAAACGTTATACAATGCTTTCCTTACAATATTGTTTTTAAAGCTTTTATACACCTTTACCTTGTCGTACCATAAGTATGCATGCCAACCAAAACTATTGTCGTACCCTTCCAGATCCAAAATGTCAGTGTTCTCAAGAAGTAGCCAGTGTTTCAACCAGCAGAAAGCTGCTGATTCATAATAAAGTCTTAAGTCCGGCAGGGCAAACCCCCCTCTATCCTTTGCATCAGTTAAAATCTTAAATTTAATTCTGGGCTTTTTGCCCTGCCAGACAAATTTTGATATGTCTTTCTGCCACTTCTTGAAACAGTCCATCTTGTCCACAATCTGCAACGTCTGGAATAAGAACAGCATTCTAGGCAATACATTCATCTTAATAGTAGCAATTCGGCCTAACAAGGAAAGTCTCAACCTTGACCATATTTCCAGATCCTTTTTAACTTCTGACCAACATTTTTCATAATTATCCTTAAATAAGTTCACATTCTTGGATGTTAAGTTTACCCCCAGGTATTTTACCCTTTTTGTTATTTCCAAGCCTGTTTCATTCTGAAAACTCTCTCTTTCTTCCATTGTTAAATTTTTTTCCAACACTTTCGTTTTTTGTCTATTCAATTTAAAACCTGCTACTCGACCAAATATATCAATTAGTTCTAATACTCTTTTAGTACTAGTGTCTGGCTGTTGCAAAGTCAATACCAGATCGTCTGCAAATGCTCTTAATTTGTAATGTCTAACTCCGACCTGAACTCCTTTAACCAACTGGTCCTTTCTGATCATGTTTAACAAAACCTCCAGGACTGATATAAAAAGCAAAGGGGATATTGGGCAACCCTGTCGTGTACCTTTTTCTATAGGTATTTCTTCTGTTACCACGTTATTTACAATTAATTTGGCCTTTTGTTGAGAATATATTGCACCTATACCGTTTTCAAAACCTTGGCCTACCCCCATCCCTTGGAGATTCTTTTTCATAAAGGTCCAACAAATGTTGTCAAAGGCTTTCTCCGCGTCCACAAAAATCAAAACTGCTTTCCTATTAATATCAACGTCCAGCAGCTCCAAAATGTCTATAATGTTTCTCACATTGTCTGACATATGTCTACCTGGGAGAAAGCCTGTTTGGTCCTTATGAATCTCTTCTGCTAACACTCTTTTCAATCTTTTTGCCAAAATGTCTGCAAAAATTTTGTAATCCACATTGAGTAAAGATATAGGGCGGTAGTTTTTAACCTGGTTCTTCTCAGTCTCTGTTTTCGGTATAAGTGAGATGAAAGCCTCTTTCCACGATTCAGGTGCCTTTTTCCCCTTCAAAATTTCATTGCAAACTTCCTTCAATGCTTGTATCAGCCATTCTTTCAGCATTTTGTAGTATTTGGCCGTCAGGCCATCTGGTCCTGGTGATTTTCCCAATTTCATGTTTTGAATGGCACCCTCTATTTCTTGTTCTGTTATTTCCTCATTTAAGATCCTTTTACTTTGTTCTGAAATTTTTGGTAGACCGTATTTTCTGATGAATTCTTCTATTTCTTGTTCGTTGATTGGCCCTTGTGCATACAATTTCTTAAAAAAACTTTGAAAACAATTGTTGATCTCATTGGGTTTGTGGATAATTTTTCCATCCATTTCTAGACTTGTTACAGTATTCATTTTCTGCCTTTTTTTCAGTTGCCATGACAGAAGTTTCCCACATTTATCCACTGATTCAAAAGTTCTTTGTCTCATTTGCTTTATCTTCCATTCTATTTGTTGGTTCATAAGCTCCATGTACTGCATCTGATAAAACTTTATTTCTCTCAAAATCTCATGGGACTTTGGTTTAGACCTCAACTTCTTCTCTCCTTCTTTTATTTTTTCTAAAAATTTTTCCTTCTTCTCATTTTGTTGCTTCCTCTTTATAGAATTTTGTTGAATTAGGAAACCTCGCATCACGGCTTTGCTTGCGTCCCAGATTATTCTTTTTTCCACATCTGTTTTCCTGTTGATCTCAAAGTAATCTTTTAATGTTTTAAGGGCCTTCTTGTGGATCTCTTCATCCTTAAATAGGGTGTCATTCATTCTCCATCTAAAGGATCCAGTTGTTGTTAGTTTCATCTCCATCTTCACCGCGTTATGGTCGGAGCACGTTTTTGGACATATTTCTACTTTTTTTGTTCTTGGCGCCAGACTGCTAGAAATCCAAATTTGGTCTATTCTTGTCCATGTCATTTTTGCTTCAGAGAAGAAAGTTCCCTCCCTCTCTAGAGGATTCTTTGTTCTCCAAATATCAATCAAGTCCATTGTTTCAGTCATTTCGAAAAAGATCTTTGGTAGTCTCCCTTCTTTTGAAATCACTTGTCTCTGTGCTTTGTCCATATTTGTTGAGACAACTCCATTCATATCTCCCATCATTAGGATTTTATAATCTAAAAAGTCAACTAATGTCTCATGCAACTTCCTGAAGAATTCGGCCTTCCCTTCATTTGGGGCATAAACTCCCACAATTAGTATCTTTTCTCCTTGGATTTGTATTTCAATTGCCAGGTATCTTCCTTGTTCATCTTTAAATATCAATTTTGGAACCAACTTTTCCTTTGCATAGATCACCACACCTCTTTTCTTTACTTTGTCTGATGAGATAAATTCTTGACCAAGTCTCTTATTTATCAGTAATTTCCTGTGTATCCTGGCAATATGGGTTTCTTGCAAACATATTATATCTAATTGTTCTTTCTTCAAAATGTGGAAAACCTGTCGTCTTTTTCGAGGAAGGTTCAAACCGTTACAGTTCCAACTAAGGAGTTGCAGAGACATTTTGTATTTAAGTATTTAAGTAGCTGTTCCTCCAACTGCTCCAAGCTTCTGCTCTTCCTCCGATGGTGGTGGTAAAAGTCCAAATGACAAATTTGCTATATCAGGCGATTCCCTCTCCTCCACGGTTCCTTTCTGCAAATCCTCCAGGTATCTCTCCAGAAATTGTTCTTTGTCCTGAATTGTTTTTATTTTAATCTTCCTTCCTTTAAAGTTAAAGGACAATCCTTGTGGAAACTCCCATCTGAATGGTATGGTGTTTTTCTTCAGCAGATCTGCTAGGCTTTTATAATATGTTCTCACCTCTAAAATGTATTTGGGGATGTCCTTAAAAATCTGTATCTGACAATTTTGGATCACCAATGCCTTCTGATAATGCAGATTCAATATTTTATCTCTTTCTTCTTTTGATCTCAATGTAATTAAACAATCCCTTGGTTTTTTATCCTGCTTTCTACCCAATCGAAAAGCTGATGTTATCTCAAGTTCATCCTCTTCCTCCCATTCCTCCTGCCAAAAAGTTATAATGTTCTCTGTAAGAAATTTCACAAGGTTGTCCCCTTCCCCTTCAGGCACCAATCTAAGTTTTAAGTTCTTCTCTTTACGTTGAAGTTCCAGTAAGGAGAGGGCTGCATCATGCTCATTCACTTTTTTAATAATAGGCCCAAACTTTTCCCTTGTCTCTTCAGCCGTTATTTTTGCACTTTCTGCAATCTTTCGTGTTTCTGAATTTTCCTGAATTAATCTATTTATAGAATCTGTGTTAGATTTAACACTAGCTGTATTCACATCCAATCTTGTTGTCAACTCAGTTAGTTTTTTAGAGTTCTCTGTCGATAGCTTTGTCAGTGCTTCCAGGGATTGATTTATTTTAAGTAGTGCCTGAGTCATAGGATCCATGGAAGCTGGTGTTTTTTCCTGTGCAGCTGAGACAGTTCCTGATATAGAGCCCCTTTTCTTGTGAGATTGTTTTGCTTTCAGCCTTGTTACTATCTCTTCTGTAGGGGCACTCATATCCTCAAGGTCGTTTTCACAGAGTTGATTTCCAAGTGGAAAATCCCACTGTTACTTTTCCCAGTGCAACAGTTTCACTTGAGACCCTCTAGAGGGAGCATTCAATTGTATCCAAGTGGCAAGGATAAAGAGAAACAAAGAAGCAAGGAAGTATAACAGTAGCCAAAAGTTTCCAGTATCCAAGCTGTAACGTCTCTATCTTCTATGTGGCCAAAATGCAACTGAATAATTCTAAGGTCCGGTAACTTTGTTACAAGCAAACCCCCACTTCTCAAAGTTTGACAGTCCACGTCCCGGTGCCTTATTTGGGCAGCCCGACCCAGGGGGGATTTGGCAATGGAAGATCTTAATTTTCCAATAATTTTCCAGCAGGTTAACAGCGTTCCAGTCCCTTCCCCCCTCCTCCTGCCAATCTGGGGGGAAATTTTAAGTCCGATGTCAGTTTGACAGCTTAAAAAAATAGAAAGGTTCCCTTTAAATGCAGCTTGATTTTCGTTGCTCTATCTCTTCTGCAGTTCCGGGGAGGCAGACTTCCTTAATTTATGCCTTTCCCGTTTTCAGCCGAATTTCTTATTTAATGTCCCGTTACTTTTCCAATCTTACTCACGGGTGCTGTGGTCAAATTCCAATTGCAGGAAGGAATCGGCGCTCTCCGCTCATGGCGACGCGGCTTCACTCCGCTAGCTGGGTGACGACTCTCAGCACCGCGCTTACCCCGATGCCGCTCAGAAGCCTTTAAAAAGGCTCCCTCACAGTGCCGGGGGGCGCAAAAGGTGCCCACCGAATCTCCTTTGTTCACAGGCTCCGCGCCTGTGATTTTAGGGGTCCCCCGCTTGCCGTAGCGGGTAAGACCCGAACTAACGAAGCAGTCCTGCCTCGGAGCTCGAGGCTCGGACCGCCATTAAGCGCTGGCGCCGACCGGAAGTCTTTAAGAAAGGTATTTGGTTGCCAAGATGATGTTCTTGTAGAGTGAACAACAGTGGCTAGTGCTGGTGTTACCCAGTTGGGGTTTGTTGTTTTTGTGGTTTTCATTATTTTATCTTTGCAATACACACACACACACACACACACACACACACACACACACTATCTGCAAGCCACTGCAAGAGCCCCATGGGCACGTTGGTAGGATATAAATTTCAGTAGTACATAAAATAAAATTGGCTGATATTATATAAAGGGGATTAGCAGGAGCTGCATGCAGCTGGAAGACGAGGCAGGAATCTGAGTCAGTTTGCACTTCAGAACATGCTGGCGGGTGTTCACTGCTCCAGTGGAAAGCACTCTGTACAGGGCAGATAAAGCAGGAAGAGAAAGCCTTTCCAAGATGTAAACACTTTATTTAGAAGACTCCACTCTGTCATAATATAGACCAGAGGATGGTGCTGCCATTTTTCAGTTACAGCACACCAAGGCATGAGTGACCTCTGCCTCTCAGAAATTAGATTCAGGTAGGTAGCTGTGTTGGTCTGACACAGTAGAAATATATATAAAAAATAAAAAAGTGTCTAGTAGCACCTTAGAGACCAACTAAGTTTGTTCTTGGTATGAGCTTTCGTGTGCCTGCACACTTCTTCAGATACACTGAAACAGAAGTCGCCAGACCTTTATATATAGTGAGAGGGTGGGGAGGGGTATTACTCAGAAGGGTGGTGGGAATGGGTGATTGGCTGATAGGTGTGGCAAACCTGTTGATGACTGTTAACGACTGCAATTGGTCTTACAGGAAAAAGCAAGGGATGAGATGGCCAAAAATAGCTGGCAATTCCCCCTTTTCTCCCCCTTAAAACAACCATCACACAAACAGTCTTGTAAAAGGTAAAAATAACATTTACTCACTCAGAATACTTGTTAAAGAGTAACAGATATAGCTGCTTATTTCAGTCAGCAGGCTTAAAATGTTACAAGGACATATTTTAGTCTAGCATAAGATGGCGACTGCAGTCACGAAATTAAAATACACCTGCTTCTTGGGAGAAAAGCGATGATAAACCTAGACAGCATCTCAAAAAGCAGAGACATTACCTTGTTGACAAAGATCCGTATAGTTAAAGCTATGGTTTTCCCAATAGTGATGTATGGAAGTGAGAGCTGGACCATAAAGAAGGCTGATTGCCAAAGAATTGATGCTTTTGAATTATGGTGCTGCAGGAGACTCTTGAGAGTCCCATGGACTGCAAGAAGATCAAACCTATCCATTCTGGAGGAAATCAGCCCTGAGTGCTCACTGGAAGGACAGATCCTGAAGCTGAGGCTCCAATACTTTGGCCACCTCACCCTGATGTTGGGAAAGACTGAGGGCACAAGGAGAAGGAGTGCCTAGCATGCTCTGGTCCATGGGGTCACGAAGAGGCAGACACAACTAATCAACTAACCAACAAAGATGGAGTCTGTAGCTGTAGCTCAGACATAGCAGTTGTTCTCACATTTATGGCTTTGTGATGAGATGAAGTGTAAGAACAGAAAGAGGATGCCCCCAGGCAGGTAAGGACAATAGATACGGCTACACCATCTCCCTGTCAGGGTTAGAGATAGGAAGATCTGGGAAAAAACCAGGAAAAATGGGGAGAAACCAGGTTTTTCCCCAAAAAACTGTTTTTTTCTGGAAAAAATGGGGGGGGGGACACACACACACCAGTTTGATATAGTTTGAATATTCCACACACTTTTTAAAATTATTTTTCCAGGGGAAATCGGCTTTGGGGAGAAACGGGAAAAAACCTGGGTCGTCCCCCCCAATTTTTCTGGTTTTTGTTCAGGCCTTCCCATCTCTAGCACGGCACAGTGGGGGTGTCTCTCACAGGATTCTCTCTAGCAAACTTACAGGAAAACTCTTTGAGCTTCAGCTCCTATCATGTGCCTGTCTAGCCAACATGCATTGTTGGTTTGACTGCATTTTAAATATCCCACACATCCAAGTTTGAAGAACACAGAGCTCAATGGTCTAACATTGCACAAAGGGCATTTCTTATGCTCATTTTGGCATTTCAGTTGCAATTGCCATCCAAATGCAAATGTATAAAAATTTCCATCAAGCACCCATTCTGAATTCCTCTCTAATACACCACAATAATGCAATAATAATATTTGAATCTAGAAACATTAAAAAAGAATGTTGATGTTTAGTTCCTCTTATGTTAATTATTTCTCAAACTAGGTGTTATTCTTTAAAATAAAGGGTCAATTTATATTTATTAGATCTGAGGTATATTTATGATATGCTCATGTGGTCTTATTTGGGTTGTATAACTGAGCGTATATTGGAATGACGGGAAAATGATAGAAAGCAACAATTTATCCTGACAGATGTGACCTTATCAAGAATGTAAGTATCATCCATTTCATTTAAAATGTTCGATGGCAGAGAAGGGTTATTCTTCTAGATTGCGGGTTCTATTTATTAATGGAAAATTTTCTCCTTTTTTTGATGGATTGGTATATGCAACGAATAAGATCTACAGGACAAAAATGGGGGCTTATTTTAGCAAACCTACCATTTGAATGCTGAAGTCAGAATGTTTAATTGCAGTGTGGTTAACATGAATACATACAAAATGGCATGCAATTATAGAGCGTAATTCTAGCTTCAGAAAATCTAATTCATATTAGGAATCAAGTCTTTAAAAAGGATGAAAATGAGTTTTTCCCCCCTCCCCACATTTTGAACAGAAGCAGCAGCAGCAGCCATCTTCAAAAGCAGGTCTCAATACTGCCCACAAAGGAAATTGAAAAAAAGAGAGAAAAGCTTACATTTTCTATGCAGAATGAAACACATTCCAGGAAGTGGGGGGGGGGTTGTTTCTCAAAATGAATCTTACTGTTTTGAGTTATCCTCAGAGCACCATTCCAAGATCTTGTCTACCTTACTTTGTCTCTTTTATAGCAAAGGGGAGAGATTCTCTAGCAGGGATTTTATAAACTGTAAGCTTTATTTTGACGTATCCCTGGCTGGACTACTGTTCTGTGATGTCCTAGAATGCTCGCAAACATTCTAGCTGAAAGGATCCAGAAACAGTGACAAAACAGTGTAGGTTCTGTGAAGAAATGGGCATGTGCATTGACTGTGGGAAATTCATACAGGGCTGGGGGGGGGGGCAAGGGAAAGGCTTGTGCTGTTATCATCATCAGTATTGCAGATATCCATATTGTGCAGTTTGAAGCAACTGGAAGCATAAGAACCGACTCCTTTTGGAATGAACCATTGTCCAGGCCCATAAAAATGTTGTTCAAACTTTTACTTGCAGAGCTCTACAGAAAAGAACAAAGTACTATAAATGATACATCCAAAATATCCATAAGGCATATGCATGGCAGTGGGGGGTTAGCGGCGGCGGGGGTAGCAGCGGCGGCAGTGGCAGCATGCCACAGCATGCAGTGGCCCTGGGGAAAATGTGCCGTGAAGAAAACAGGCCCAGACCCTTTTTGTTTTTTTAATGGTGCTGGCATGTTTGTTTGCATGCACTACACTGCCATGTCATGACGTTACGTCACGTCACGTCATGACGGCATGGCGCACTGGGCACCCACGGGGGGGGGGCAAGTTGGTGCCTCTGCTCATAGAAATGTCCCCCGTTTTCTGCACATTCTAGTCACTTATCAGTGCAAATTTAATGTGGCTAAATTGGCAAGGGGTTGCCAGCCTATGAAATGTGGTAGCATTGCCTTACACTTTTCCCAAGCTAATTGATTGATCCCCAGGAAAGAAACTACATCCTTCTCTCATTCATATATATATATATATATATATATATACACTCGTCTGAGCTGAGAGTGAATTGTTAAAACAGCCAGTTATTGCTTCTGAGGTATGCTGAGCTAGAGGTATGTCTGCAACACAGAGCGTCACTTATCTCACTCCCCCACTTTCTTCAATCAGCTACCCAAACAATTTTATTTTCCACAGCCTGCTCTTTATCTGCCATGCCTGTATCTATGCAGAGATAAAAATCCCTCTCTTCAGCTCTTCCAGGCCTAAGCTAAATATTTTAGCTTTCCATTCAACGTCCCTCTCAAGCTTCAGACCTGTATTTTCGGTTATAAGCCTCCTTTTGCAAAATAAACTTTGTGTGTTTCCCATGCTGTCTCCTACAGAAGGTGAAGGATGGACGTACAACCCACTACTGGGGGATGCTCAAGGATTTGGTTTGCTCTGCAAAAAAGCAAACACCCCCCCCATCTAATACATCTGGAGATGTTCTTCACCTGTTGTCGAAAAGATTGCAATATTCGATCACCAGACATTTCACTCCAAAGTTGAGGTGCTGTCACCGAAAGAGCCAAGGAACAAATGTAATTAGATTAGTTTCTACACAAGCGCCTCTCTAACCTCCATCCAGACTAGTGATCACAGTTCAGGTACCAAATCCAGCCAGGCAGAAACCTGCTCCAGATACGATTCAGGGCCATAGACGAGTATGGACAGGAGGAAGTTATTCAGGCCAGACAGAAAGGGCTGAGTGGCTCCTGATCTTGAGATTCCCACCCTTGCTTTATTATTAAATCACTTTAGCAATGATGTGGAGATATAATAATGATCTAGAAAGAGCAAACTCATCATTACTAACAGAAATTTCAATACTGCACCAGTTCCAGTTTTCTGAAAAAGTCCCAACCACCCACAAGGATGACAGAAAATGACAATGAGCATTTGACTGTTTTTTCCCCAGAGCCTTACTAGCATTTTCCAGCTATGATATTCTACCAGATCATTTCAAGGTGCCTCTCATAGAGTCATAGAATTGGAAGGGACCCTGAAGGTTATCCAGTCCAACCCCCTGCAATGCAGGAATATTTTGTCCTGCGTGGGATTCGAACCCACAACCTTCAGATTAAGAGCCTCATGCTTGATCTCATGCCCAGACTTCCTCCAAAGGAGCTTGAAGTATATCACACACACACACACAGAGAGAGAGAGAGAGAGAGAGAGAGAGAGAGAGAGAGAGAGACTTCCAACCCCATTTTATTCTCATAAAAATGCAGTCAGATGGGCAGGGTACAAATAAATTATTATTATTATTATTATTATTATTATTATTATTATTATTATTATTAAGTGGAGGGGAGAGAGTGCTCACATTCTGCTTGCAGGCTGGTCACTGTAAGAACAAAATTCTGGACCAGAGGAGCTTGACCCAGCAGACCTGTCTTATGTTCTTACAAGATTTAAACTCAAGTTTCCTCACTTCTTGACCAATATTCTGTCCATTCTACCATACTGGTGCTCAAAATATGCTATGTAAACTCAGTTATTTTACCAGTGTTGAAGCAATGATTCTTCAACATCAACTTTGTTGGACTGGTGATGTTGTGAGGATGCCTGATTATCGTCTTCCAAAGCAAGTAGTCTATTCCGAACTTAAAAATGGAAAGCGTAATGCTGGTAGTCAACAAAAGAGGTTTAAAGACTCTCTCAAGGCAAATCTTTAAAAATGTAGTATACACCAACAATTGGAAAATGAGCGCTCCAATTGGAGAACAGCCTTTACCAAAGGTGTCATGGGCTTTGAAGACACTAGAACTCAGGACGCAAGGGATAAACGTGCTAAGAGGAGGGCACACTTGGCAAATCTACACCGTGATCAACTCCCACCCAGAAACTAATGTAGAAGGACATGTGGATCCAGAATTGGCCTCCATAGTCACTTATGGACTCATTGTTAAAACTGTGTTTATGCAAAACAATCTTACTCAGCTGTGAGTGATCGCCAAAGAGGAAGAAGAACTGATGTTCAAAATATGTTATGTAAACTGAGTTATTTCCCCCAATGGACAGAGGGGGTGGAAATCTCCTCGAATGAGGATGTTAGCATTACTTTCCAACTGTTCTACTGAACCTCCTGGAAGTCTAATTTGTTCAAGAGTTCAGACAGTTAATCTTCACAACCCATGGCTCTTTGTTCTGCTTCATTTGCCAGTACCTTTTCTTTAATTTCTTTGAAGTCAGCTTAGGTATTGAACTATCTCCCTTTTAACCCATCTACTTTATTTACTGTCTCCTTTACCTTTTGATTCACCTCCATTAAATCTTTCCAGGAAGGCTACATGGCCATTTTGGCATCTAATTCTTTGCTTGGTGAGCAGAGATTTTTCCCCTCACCTCTTCATATTTCCTTTTTAGTGCTTTATATTTAAAGCACTTTCTGCTTAAATTGCTCTTAGTCCTTCCATTTTTCTCCATAAGAGAATATCATGAGTACTTCATTTCACATCAAAGCTTTCCTTCTTTTGTACAATTATGGACAAGCAAGAGACTATTTTTGGATCTGCTTTTCTTTTCTTTTTCTTTCTTTTTTCGAGGGGGGAGCTTTCTACCACCATTTTCTGAACTCAGAACCACATTGCACAATACATTGCTAGGTTCACATCTAAGATAGTGTCAACAGGTGGTCAAATGTGTGGTACAATTGCACCGTACAGGTGTTTGCAAAAACTGTATCATACAGGTATACCCAGCTGGGGGGAGAGACTAAATTTAAGGCAGGCGTCAGCAAACTTTTTCAGCAGGGGGCTGGTCCACTGTCCCTCAGACCTCGTGGGGGGCCAGACTATATTTTGAAGGGGGGAAAATGAATGAATTCCTATGCTTCACAAATAACCCAGAGATGCACTTTAAATAAAAGGACACATTCTACTCATGTAAAAACACCAGGCAAGCCCCACAAATAACCCAGAGATGCATTTTAAATAAAAGGACACATTCTACTCATGTAAAAACACGCTGATTGCCAGACCATCTGTGGGCCAGATTTAGAAGGCGTTTGGACCGGATCCAGCCCCTGGGCCTTAGTTTGCCTACCCATGATTTAAGGCAAAGTTTGCATTTAAAGATATTGATCAAATTGCACTTTCTGAAACAATATGAGAAGCAGTTGGTAGCTCAGTTGGTAGAGCCTGAGACTCTTAATCTTAGGGTTGTGGGTTCAAGCCCCACATTGGGCAAAAGATTCCCACATTGCAGGGGATTGAACTAGATGATCCTTGGGGTCCCTATTTTACAATTCTATGATTTTATGTTTCCAAATCCCTGGGATGTGAATGACCCTGTGCTTGTTAAGTATAATAGATTTAACTGAGGGGCGCTGGTGGCACTGTGGTCTAAACAACTGAGCCTCTTGGGCTTGTCATTCATAAGGTCGGCAGTTGGAATGTGCATGACAGGGTGAGCTCCCTTTACTTTGTCCCAGCTCCTGCCAACCCAGCAGTTTGAAAGCATGCCAGTGCAAGTAGATAAATAGGCAGGAAGCTAAATGGCTCTGGAACTCGTCACAGTGTCCTGTTGTGCCAAAAGTGGTTTAGTCCTGCTGGCCACATGACCCGGAAAGCTGTCTGTGGGCAAACGCCGGCTCCCTTGGCCTGAAAGCAGAGATGAGCGCTGCACCCCTTTGTTGCCTTTGACTGCACTTAACTGTCCAGGGGTCCTTTACCTTTACCAGATTTAATTGACACAGAAATGGGAAATGTATGTGTATTAATGAAGGTTTAAAATGGAAAGTGGCTAACACTGGGGTTTTTCCATGGGGCTGCGTTGAAGTCAAGGAGAGCACTTTAAGCTCTTGCTAAGTTGATGATTAACCAATTGCTGTTCTCTGTGAGTTTCTTTGTCCCCCAAACTCCTTGGAGGGTCTTAAGAGTTCCTTCTCCCCTCCACGTTCTTTTAAAAATCCCTGCCAAACTGCTCATTTCCCCTCCCTCCAAATAAGCTGGATTGCCAGTTCCTTCGTTCCCTTGCGCTGCATAAAACAAAGACATTAACTACATGGATATTCTTAAGGAGGAGGGGTGGCTATTCTTGTAGCTTAAGGTGTTTGCAAAAAAAAGGGGGGGGAGAAAAAAGAATGGGCTCTTTTCTCTCCTGGAACACTTTCCTCTGCCTCAAACTCTTCCTGGATAGCTACAGGATAGCTTGCCTCTCCTCTTGTACAGAGTTGTTTTGTGTGTGGAATCCCCTCTGCTTTTTGACGGCAGGACACGGCTGCTCAGCAATGTGTCTTCAGCAATCAGTGTCTTTCACTACCCTCTGAATCTGCCAGCTACAGGGTAACTGTGAATACTTGGGGGTGGGTGATCGCACCCACAGCCGACACTGAGAGGAATTAACACCCTCACTCTGTCACAATTTGACCTGTCCTTAGCCTCTCCTTTGGGTATGAAGAGGCCACAGCTGCTGCCACCGCGGTTGCATAGGAAAATGTGAACTCCCATTACGAGTCAAAGACCTTAATCTGTAAGGAAAATACCATGTGCTTGCTCCCATCATGATGATCTGCACTTCGGAGTTTATGTGTTCCGCATTTATATGCAATCAAGACAACAGAGAGGAACCCTCACTTATTTAGGAGGTTTCACACCAGTGCAAGAGGTAGGGATGGGGAAGAAATTCAAATCAGTTTGCATTCAAAGGCGAATGTACTTAATTCACGCTTCTCAAAATACAATAGAAGGCCTGGAACACCGCAAGCTTTCGAAATTTGCACTCCACTGAATTTTGCAGTGCAGCTTTACTACCAAACAATGTCTACAAATGTTTAAATGTTAGAATAAAGTGTGCATTAAAATGTATATATTAGTGGCAATGCCATACAAAACGGCTCAGAACTGCAATACCTCAAGGACTACCTCTTTCCATGTGAACCTACCCGGTCCCTGAGATCATCTTCTGAGGCCCTCCTTCCTGTGCCTCCTCCTTGAGAGGTCCAGAGGGTGGCAACATGAGAACAGGGCCTTCTCTGCAGTGGCTCCCCGTCTGTGGAATGCTCTCCCCAGGGAATTTCACCTGGCACCTTCATTATATACCTTTAGGCGTCAGGCAAAAACGTTCCTTTTTTACCAGACCTTTGGTTGACCGATCAACATCCTATATGTAGCTCTTTGGCGGGGGTACTATTGGGTTAAGGGATGTGGGTGGTGCTGTGGGTTAAACCACAGAGCCTAGGACTTGCCGATCAGAAGGTCAGCGGTTCGAATCCCCGCGATGGGGTGAGCTCCCATTGCTCGGTCCCTGCTCCTGCCAACCTAGCAGTTCAAAAGCATGAAGTGCAAGTAAATAAATAGGTACCGCTCCGGTGGGAAGGTAAACGGTGTTTCCGTGCGCTGCTCTGGTTTGCCAGAAGCGGCTTAGTCATGCTAGCCACATGACCTGGAAGCTGTACACCGGCTCCCTCGGCCAGTAAAGTGAGATGAGCGCCACAACCCCAGAGTCGGCCATGACTGGACCTAATGGTCAGGGGTCCCTTTAGCTTTACTATTGGGTTATTGTTTTTATTTTTATTTTATATATTGTGATCTTTTTTGTGAACTTCCCTGAGACCTCTGGGTATAGGGTGGTATATAAAGTCAATAAATAATAATACAAAAGACAAGGGGAAATTGCTTGCAAAATTATTTGCTTTAGCCAAAACTTCATACAGTGATATGTTTATTAGGAAAATTTCACACTCAAATGCTGATGAATTTTTATGAGGACAACCTTTGCAGCAGCTGATGGGGCTGTGGCTCCATTAGCCACCACACTAAGTTGTGCATGCATGCTTCTTCCCCCTTCCCTTAGCTCCTGCATGATTGGACTCATGCACAGCCTTCATGCGCTTGGTTTGCTATACCTTGGGGTCCCCCAGAGGATGCAGGCCCCACCTCCTTTTTGTGGGTGGGGCCACCTTGGTTGCAAGCCACTTGACTTTGCTGTTAGGAGGATTGGTGTCTGTGTCTTCTGAACATCACAGCTTCACTATCCTTCCTGCATAATAGCCCGCGTAATGAAATCAACGCTGTGCAATGCCTTGGGCACTTCTGAGTCGTCAATCCTCTAATCTAGGTAAGAAAGGAAGCAAAAGCTGTGTGTATAACCAAGTGAAAAGAGAGGTATAAAATAGCTCAGGCTGTCCCTTCACTGCTCATTCTTCCCCCCCCCCATCTCCACCACGCTCCCACCCCACCACCCTGCACTGTTGCTTAGCTAAGTTAAGCTGACAGTGTTGCTCCTGTTTGATGTGGCCTTGATTCATCGCTGATCTGCCTGTTTTCCAAGGTTAGCAAAAACAATATTGGTCTTCAGAAACAAATGCATGATTAATTGGTGCTTTGACAGTTGCATGGTAGTAAATGGGGCTCCAAATCAATCAATATTTATGAAATGCCAGTCCTCTATGAATTTATGAATTTAACAAGGGTTGAGTTAATATCACTCAGTTGTTTTTCATTATTTCAAACCTGGAGGGTAAGAAATCCCCTTCTGTTTTAAAATATAAATAGCTAGCATGCACAGAGAGTAAATTAAAAGTGTCCTGCTTTATTGTCAACACTTAACCCTCCTATCATGCTACATTTTCAAGTTTCCCTACCTGGAGCTCACAGTCGGAAAACT
This sequence comes from Podarcis cretensis, assembly GCF_951804945.1. NCBI lineage: Eukaryota > Metazoa > Chordata > Lepidosauria > Squamata > Lacertidae > Podarcis > Podarcis cretensis. Next base: position 25,856,208 of record NC_137187.1, read on the forward strand.
CTGAGAGTCAGTAACGCTCTCCAGGAATTCTGCTCAAAAGCTACATGTCAGCAGCGAGAGCTGGGGTGGTCATGCTGCATTTCCTATCAACCCCCAACTCATGAAGGATGAAGCGCTGCAATGGAGATACATGGAGGTCCCTGCATAATTGAGGTTCTAAAGTGGGTGTGGAGCCTCCACGAGTGCAGAAATCTCCGTATTTCAAATCTTCACCCTTTGTGAGTTGGAGGGAGGAGTACATAGAGGCAGGACTTAGCGTGGTCTCCCTACTCATGCTTTCATCAGGCGGCAGAGGAACCAACACCCATGGCAGGTTGCCAGGAACGGACAATGAAAAGTCCTGACCATCTGCTTTTTATTCAATATTCACAGAGAGAGGCTTGGGAATGCAGCCGATTGGAATAATGGCATGGTCCTGAGTGAGTCTCCACCCCCTTTGTCTCTCCCACTTCCTCATGTGTCATTGCTATAGGGGCTGAAGAGTGCACTCTGCCTTTGGGCTCTTTGCTCTCCTGCTTTCAATGCTCGCCAGGTTCCTGGGGGGGGGGTTAGAAGGCTTTCTAAAGACACTGTGTCTGTCATATGTCACTTCTTCTTCTTCCTCAGAGCTGTCTTTACACGGGGGTGTAAGGGGTGTGGGGCACCCGGGCGCCAAATTCTGGGGGGCACCAGACGCCTGCCACTGAAGCTGCCTAACCTCTTAACTACCCACCTGTTATGAAATAATAAATAATTTTGATCAAGTTAGAAAAATGAAATACATTGTCAGGGGTTCAGGGAGAGAGGCGCAGAGGAGGGAGGAGACCGAGAGTGAGGGAGAAGGATTCCAGCCTGACGAGGAAGAGGACGACAATGACCCGAGATGGTCCATGAGTCCGTCCAGTGAATCGGAGGATTCCCAAAAGGGAGCCCCCCTGGTCAAGCCAAGGGGAGCCCAAGGGGGAAGCAGTCAGGAGCAGGGGAACGTAGGGGGAACCGCCAGTGGGAGTTGGAGGTCGAGACCTGCTTCTCCACCGGAACGGAGTGAAGAGGGTGGAGTTACCAGTGTGTCGGGAGGAACAGAACAAGGAGCAGAGGGGGGAAGGAGATCGGGGCAAGACGTCCTGCCGGAAGGGGCGGAAAGCAGTACCGGGAGCAGTGTGGCTGTTGAAAGGAAGGTCAGGAGCAACGTACGCGCGCCAAGTTCAAATGTGGAGGCGCGCGGAAGTGGGGAGAGCTCTGGGGAGGAGCCTGGTGCTAAAGTACGAAGGAGGGGGCAGCAGGCAGGAGAAGACTCAGCCTCTGGGGAGTCCCGGAAAGAGGGAACACAGGGGGGCAGGAAGACCCTGCGGAAAAGGAAGGAGAGGAAAAGGTGGAGCAGCACAAGCCTCTTAAATTGGTGCAGGGGAGGGACGGACTCAGAGGGGACTTCTAACATCTAAGGGTGACAGATGTGGAGCCACGGAGTTTGGATGTAATGACGACAATGATCTTCAATAAAACCTTTTGTATATAACTTGGACTGGACTTTGGTCTCTTGTGAGCTGGGACCCAGGGTGGCTCTGACAGTAAGTCCCCTCCAAAGAACGCAAAAATTTTTTTTTTGCAAAGCTCACGAACGGTGACAGCCATGAGTGCGGAGGAGCAGTTGACAGCTCTGCGAACTACAGTTTCCGAACTCACTGCTGCAGTCCTTGCGTCTCAGAAGAAGCATGACGAAATGGAGAAGCGCTGCCAGGACCTGCAAACCAGGTGGGAACGTGCAAGCAGGGAAGGGTTCCCAGGGTCCAGATCAGAAGGGATTGGACTTGGACGGAGGGGGGGCAGGCTAGTCACCCACTTCGATGGGAACCTGAAGCACTACCCCAGTTTCAGAGCAGACGTTTTGTATGCATTGCACTTGCTTCGTCATGACTTTAAAGATGAGGAGGAGAAAGTGGGGTTTATTGTTTCTCACTTGCATGGGCCGGCCAGAGACTGGTTGCGCAATTTGTGGCGTGAAGATGGCCCTGCCCGCCGCGATGCAGATGAATTCATTAAAGCAATGGATGCCTGCTTCCAGTCAACTGTAGATGTGGATCTTGCACGCAGGGAAATTTTTGGATTGCGGCAAGGCAAAGCCACTGTGCGTCAGTACCATTCCAGATTTTTTGCTTTACTGACTGCGCTAAGCTGGGAGAAGGATTGTGCACCTGTGAGGGATTTGTTCTGGGAGGGGCTCAGCGGTCTCATTAAGGATGAACTTGCCAGGGGAGACAGACCCCAGACCCTGGAGGAGCTTGTGCAGAGGGCTTTGGCGATTGGGATAAGGCACGAGGGACGTCCTTGGCACACTGAGGAAGAACGTCAGGTGCGTCCACCAGCGAGGACGTCTTCTTTCATCCCCAGGGAGTTCAGTCAGTCACATCCTTCGCCACTGGGAAGGCAGGGGGAGGAGCCCATGGAACTTGGTGGTGCTAAGGCTCAAGCAACAGCCAGAGCCCCAGCTTCCGGTGCAGTAAAGGCACAGCCTCCTAGAGGGACCAGGAAGTGTTACATTTGCGACAGTGCACAGCACATGGCGAAAGAGTGTCCCCAGAGGCTGCAGAAACACACTGCAGCTTTAGCAACTGTTGCAGCAGAAATGATGCAAGCAGAGCAACCTCAGGGAAACGACAGTGCCTGGCTGGAAGCAGAGCTGCTGGGGCTCAGCCAGGCGAATCTGTAGAGCAGTCCCCAGCGCTTTTGCAACGCACAGACCCTTTACCACCCAAGCCAGCGGTGCAGCTCACTGCAACACTTCAGTTGCCGAATGGAACCACCCTGGAAGTCCCCATCACGATTGATTCTGGGAGCAACGCAGATTTTGTGGGGACGCACTTTGTCAAGCAGCATCGCATAGCGCTTCTGCCAGCGACAACACCTCTGAACGTAGTCACGGTGGATGGCAGGAAATTGCTAGGAGGACAAGTTGTGCAACAGACGCCTCCCATGGTGATGAGGATTGGAAATCATCGAGAAGTCATCAGCTTCAATGTCACCCGCCTTTCAGACACGCCTATAGTATTAGGCATGAGTTGGCTGGAGAGACACAGTCCTGCTGTAGCGTGGTACCAACGGCAGATCACCTTTTGCTCATCGTACTGTGCTCAACATTGCATCCAGTCCAGCCAGGAGGAGGGAGCTGAGCAGCAGTTGCAACTTGGCATGGTGCAGGCAGTACCCCGCAAGTACGAGGGGTTCCTGGAGGTTTTCTGCGAGAAGGAAGCTGACCAGTTGCCGCCCCACAGGCCTTATGATTGTGCCATCGACCTGGTGCCAGGGGCGCAGTTGCCGACTGCAAAGCTGTATTCCATGTCTGAGGACGAGATGCAAGAACTCAGGGAGTTCATAGAGCACAATTTGAAGCGCGGATTCATCCGAGAATCGAAAGCGGTGGGGGGCAGTCCTGTTTTCTTTGTAAAGAAAAAGGACACGCCCCAAAAAAGACTCATTGTGGACTATCGATTCATAAACAGTAAGACCAAACCCAAGGCCTTCCCCATGCCCAAGATAGATGATCTCCTGGCAACCGTAAGGAAGGGGAAGATCTTCACCAAATTGGATCTGCGTGGAGCGTATAACCTCATACGCATCCGGGAGGGCGATGAGTGGAAGACGGCCATGTTCACGCCTCTGGGCACGTACGAATACAGAGTGATGCCATTTGGTCTCCAAAATGGATCTCACGTCTTTCAAGCATTTATGCATCACGTGCTAGCGGGACTTCTATACAAGAAATGCGTGTGTTTCCTCGACGACATCCTGATCTTTTCGGAAACGGAGGAGGCCCATGAGAAGGACGTAAAGGAAGTCCTGCAGAGACTACGGGAGAACAAGCTCTACGCCAAGTTAGAGAAGTGCCAGTTTGATGTGACGGACGTGGATTTCCTAGGCTACAAGCTGTCCGACAAGGGGCTGGCCATGGACAGCGCCAAGGTCCGCGCGGTGTTGGACTGGAAGAGCCCTCGCAATCGGAAGGAAGTCCAAAGATTCATCGGCTTCGCCAACTTCTACCGCAAATTCATCAGAGGTTTTGCAAAGGAGACGGCAGCGATCACGGACACTCTCAGTTCCAAGAAAAAGAGGTTCGTGTGGACGGAACAGGCGGAGCGCTCTTTTCAGAAGCTTAAAAGCCTTTTCGCCTCCGAGGAGCAGCTGCTGCACGTGAATCCAGGCAAGCCCATACGAGTAGAGACCGACGCGTCAGACAGAGCGGTTGGAGCCGTACTCCTGCAAGAAGATCCACATGGAAACTGGAGACCCGGTGCCTTTTACTCCAGAAAGCTCAGCAAAGCGGAGCAAAACTACACCATATGGGACAGGGAGCTGTTAGCCATTCACGCAGCGTTCAAAGCGTGGCGACATTTCCTCATTGGAGCCAAGCACACAGTGCAGGTCCGCACGGATCACAAGAATTTAGAGTATTGGCGCACGGCGAAACTCCAGAGCCAAAGACACATGCGCTGGGCAGAGTTCTTCGCGGATTTCGACTTCAGGATAGAGTACGTCCCAGGGGACTCCAACGTTATAGCCGATGCGCTCTCCAGGAAACCGCAATATCTTGAGGAAGCGGCGCCAATAGCAGCCAGGCACATTTTTGCACCGCAGGCGTGGGCGTGCGCTGCCATCGCTGTCGACCTGGACGCAGTGCGACGCGCGTTGCAGGTAGATCAGTTTGCACAATCCAAAATAGAGGAGCTGCGTAGGGGTTCGCTGAGAGACGATGAGTTCCAGTTACGCGACGGCCTGTTAACTCACAAGGGTGCCCTCTACGTGCCGAGCGACGAGCTCCGAGCAAAGGTTCTGCAGCAGTTGCACGACGCTCCCAGTGCGGGCCATTTCGGCAGGGAGAAGACAATAGAACTGGTGGCCAGGGACTTTTGGTGGCCCCAGATGCGAGGAGAAGTAGCGGAGTACGTCGCCAGATGTGACACGTGTCAGAGGTCCAAGCCAGTACACCAGAAGCCGGCGGGCTTGCTGGAACCACTGGAAACACCACAGCAACCGTGGGAGAGGGTGGCGCTGGACTTCGTCACTGACCTGCCCAGTTCCAGAGGCAAGACGGCGGTACTGGTGGTGGTGGACTTGTTCACCAAGATGGCGCACTTCATTCCCTGCGCGAAGGTGGCGACGGCGGAACAGACCGCCAAGCTCTTCATCGACCACGTGTTCCGGGCGCATGGGCTGCCGCGGGCCATCCTGTCCGACAGGGGGCGCCAGTTTATTTCCAATTTTTGGCAGAAGCTCCTAGGTATCCTGCGCGTCAAGATCAACCTAGCGTCGGCAAGACATCCACAAACCAACGGCCAGGCCGAGAGGGTCAACGCGATCATGCAGCAGTACCTGAGATGTTATGCAAATCAGCGACCCACAGCTTGGGTGGACTACCTACCGATGGCGGAGTTTGCCTACAACAACACGAAGCATGCGTCGACGGGGGTGACGCCGTTCTTCGCGAACAATGGACGTCATCCCAGGACCTTCCCGGGGTTCGTAGCACCAAGAGAGGGGGAGCCGCAAGAGGCCGACCAGTTCGCTGCAGAACTACAAGAGGTGCACGAGGAGCTGCGGAGACATTTGGAGCTAGCCAAACAAGCATATAAGGTGCAGGCAGACAAAGGCAGAAGAGTGGGAGAGGACATCCAGGTGGGGGACTGGGTGTGGTTAGCGGCCCAGGCGATGCCAACCAAGTCGTTGGCCAAGAAGAAGCTAGGGCACAGGCAGCTAGGACCATACCAGGTGGAGGCTAAGATCAACCCCGTGGCTTTTCGACTGGCCCTCCCCGAAGGTTCCAGAGTCCACCCGGTTTTTCATAGGTCGGTGCTCACTCCCTACAAGGCCCCGCACAGGTTTCAGGAGTCTGAAACAGTACCGCAGCCACGCACAGAGTCACCTAGGAGGGAGGGATCGCCTAGGGTCGAACCACTCAACGAGGTCACAGAGATCCTGGACTCGAGATGGGGGGAAGAGGGAATAGAATACTTTCTAGTCAGAGAGGGTGCACCAGTCAGTGCCAGTGGGTGGGTGCCGGACTACGCTTTAGACGAACCTCTTTTAAAGGACGAGTTCCATGCCCTTTTCCCACATAGACCCATGCCAGCCGAGTACTTCGATGACTGGCTCTTTACCCCCACATGTTCAGGCAGCACTTTCCACGGCTTTTCTTCAGCCGAGGAAAGAACGCCGAACTCAAACTCGCCCAGGGGATCGTGTTCGGGGGTGGACACAGAGCCCTCTTATTGGTGGGATGAGCAACCAGAGGAAGCCTGGCGCAAGAAATGGCTGAAGGGGCCTTGGCCGGCAGCACCAGACGAAGTAGCAATGGAAGAGGGAACTGCGAACATTTTGGGTGAAGAACCCGAATTCGAACACACGTACACCGAGCTGCCAGCAGAGGTCATGGACGTAGCCGAACTGTATCCTGCATCTACCTCCGAGGAGCTGCAGTTCCCACAACCCGCACCCGATGGGGGGGAGGGGGGAAGGGGGGGCTTCGAGGGGGGGATGGATGTCAGGGGTTCAGGGAGAGAGGCGCAGAGGAGGGAGGAGACCGAGAGTGAGGGAGAAGGATTCCAGCCTGACGAGGAAGAGGACGACAATGACCCGAGATGGTCCATGAGTCCGTCCAGTGAATCGGAGGATTCCCAAAAGGGAGCCCCCCTGGTCAAGCCAAGGGGAGCCCAAGGGGGAAGCAGTCAGGAGCAGGGGAACGTAGGGGGAACCGCCAGTGGGAGTTGGAGGTCGAGACCTGCTTCTCCACCGGAACGGAGTGAAGAGGGTGGAGTTACCAGTGTGTCGGGAGGAACAGAACAAGGAGCAGAGGGGGGAAGGAGATCGGGGCAAGACGTCCTGCCGGAAGGGGCGGAAAGCAGTACCGGGAGCAGTGTGGCTGTTGAAAGGAAGGTCAGGAGCAACGTACGCGCGCCAAGTTCAAATGTGGAGGCGCGCGGAAGTGGGGAGAGCTCTGGGGAGGAGCCTGGTGCTAAAGCACGAAGGAGGGGGCAGCAGGCAGGAGAAGACTCAGCCTCTGGGGAGTCCCGGAAAGAGGGAACACAGGGGGGCAGGAAGACCCTGCGGAAAAGGAAGGAGAGGAAAAGGTGGAGCAGCACAAGCCTCTTAAATTGGTGCAGGGGAGGGACGGACTCAGAGGGGACTTCTAACATCTAAGGGTGACAGATGTGGAGCCACGGAGTTTGGATGTAATGACGACAATGATCTTCAATAAAACCTTTTGTATATAACTTGGACTGGACTTTGGTCTCTTGTGAGCTGGGACCCAGGGTGGCTCTGACATACATATATACCTAAAGTAAAGGTAAAGGTACCCCTGCCCGTACAGGCCAGTCTTGACAGACTCTGGGGTTGTGCGCCCATCTCACTTAAGAGGCCAGGGGCCAGCGCTGTCCGGAGACACTTCCGGGTCACGTGGCCAGCGTGACATCGCTGCTCTGGCGAGCCAGAGCCGCACACGGAAACGCCATTTACCTTCCCGCTGGTAAGCGGTCCCTATTTATCTACTTGCACCCGGAGGTGCTTTCGAACTGCTAGGTTGGCAGGCGCTGGGACCGAGCAGCGGGAGCGCACCCCGCCACAGGGATTCGAACCGCCGACCTTTCGATCGGCAAGTCCTAGGCGCTGAGGCTTTAATCCACAGCGCCACCTGCGTCCCGTACATATATACCTAGGTAAAGGTAAAGGGACCCCCGACCATTAGGTCCAGTCGTGGCCGACTCTGGGGTTGTGGCACTCATCTCGCTTTATTGGCCGAGGGAGCCAGCGTACAGCTTATGGGTCATGGGGCCAGCATGACTAAGCCGCTTCTGGCGAACCAGAGCAGCGCACAGAAATGCCGTTTACCTTCCTGCCGGAGCAGTACCTATTTATCTATTTGCACTTTGACGTGCTTTCGAACTGCTAGGTTGGCAGGAGCAGGGACCGAGCAACAGGAGCTCACCCCGTTGCAGGGATTCGAGCTGCCGACCTTCCAATCAGCAAGTCCTAGGCTCTGTGGTTTAACCCACAGCACCACCCGCATCCCACATAGGTGTTACCAAAATGTATACCTACTGTTTCACTAAAGGATTTCACCTAAGATTAAGAGTCTCATGCTCTAACAGCTGATATGGCAAGTCATTTCCGAAGGGGGCTGTTGAAATTCCCTCTTTTAAACAAGCATTAAAGGTACTACAGAAATACTGCAAATTTAATGATCTGCAAACCAAAGGAATCCATTTTCAGGCCAATGCTATACAATCAGAAGAACTAGCAGGGAAAGGTTTTCACAATATAGCCCCATGTGTGGTCTGGGGAGAGGGGGTGTTGCTGGAGAGGCGGTGTGATCCGGGGAGGGTCTGGAGAACCAGGTAAATAGACCTGAAGGTCTACATTTGACTCCAAATCCAAAAGTTGCCTATCCCTGGTTTTCAATCTCTCACACCTGGGAAACCTGAGCTTAAGGTCTGGGAAGTGAAATATATCTCCCTGCACCACGAAACTTTAAAAAGGGTTAAAACCAGAAAGCCTGCGCTTAGCCTATATTTAAATGTTGGAGAATAATTTTTAAGGAGCTGCAAGATGAGAAAAAGCTCTCAGTGGGCATTCTCGCAGCCTGCATGAAAATTTTAATAGCATACTCCTATGCCTATTCCAACACTTCAGAATTCTCATCTCTCTAAAATAATCGCCAGGTGACTGATTATGATTAAAAGGATGCATGTTGTGTGGGTTTGCCCCCCCTCCCTTTCCCTTTTTAAATTGTTATAGAACAAAGCTTCTGAAAGTTGTAAGGCGCACATACACACATACACCAAGAGCGATATCTTCCGTTGTAACTAGAAAACAACGAAGCCACACCTATACAGGAATATCTGTCTTCAAAATAATGGTATGGCTTGGTTTCCACACCGTTGGCGGAATAGAAAAACCCTCTTGCATCATTTGTGACACCACCGGTGTAGAGGCCCAGTGTCAAAGATTTGTAAACCAATTTAAACCCTGCTATATAGCGGGGCTTACCTGGCAAAAGAAGAACATTACTATTGAATATTTAAACATAATGTTTAATGTTTGAACAGGAAAGTTCATCTCCTGCATACTAAACTGCAAGGATGGGTGGCTTAGAAACAGCACAGGGAGGAATAACGAAGAAGAAAAATAGGGTTGGGCAGAAGGTGAAGGGTCCTCACAACGTAAACAATGAGACCCCCAGGGACATTGCGTCGGGGGAACACTGTGAGGCTCAGACTAGATATGGAGGCCCATGATATGTGTTATTTTAAATGAAAAGCAGCCTTTGGGGGTGTGATTGGGACGACACATGGGGCAAGAGGCAGCTTAACTCTTTCATCATAGATTTTTCTTCCAGGGAAAATGCTGGTGGTGGGAGAATTAAGAGACTCCTACTCCTTACTGCTCTTCCAATCTCAGTCACGGTCCTCCGAGGCTACTTTCCATTTACAAAACCCAGAGAAAAGAGACAATGGGTGCTTTTAGACTTCCTGTTTATTGAGCATTGGCCCTGTTTCTTGTTTTGTTGTTGATTTTGCAGCAAGATTAGATGACTTTGGGTATTTAATGAGCATTCGTTGTGATTTGTTTTGAGGGATGCTAGATGATGTTGCGGGACAAAGGAGGCACTGTGGGTTAAACCACAGAACATAGGACTTGCCGATCAGAAGGTCGGCGGTTCGAATCCCCATGATGGGGTGAGCTTCCATTGCTTGGTCCCTGCTCCTGCCAAACTAGCAGTTTGAAACCACATCAAAGTGCAAGTAGATAAATAGGTACTGCTCCGGCGGGAAGGTAAACGGTGTTTCCGTCTGCTGCTTTGGTTTGCCAGAAGTGGCTTAGTCATGCTGGCCACATGACCCGGAAGCTGTACGCCGGCTCCCTCAGCCAGTAAAGCGAGATGAGCGCCACAACCCCAGAGTCGGCCACGACTGGACCTAATGATCAGGGGTCCCTTTACCTTTTAGATTATGTTGCATCAAAGCAAGTATGGCGCCAAACTTTTCAGTACATTTCCCCATCAAGTTCTTTATCACAAAAAAGGCTGGTCTTTGGGGGAATTGTGTTTGCTGTGCAAGACCTCCCCATCAGTTATAACTGCACAAGCAGAATCTTTCAGTACATTTTGAATCCCACCCCAGAATAGTAACAGTCTGGAAATGCCTGTGTGCTTTTCTCTGTGGTGATGCCCTGTCTATGGCAACTAAAAGCATCACTTTTAAAACATGCCTTTGCTTCTGCTGCTGCTTAATGTTTCGCTTCTGAGTGCTGGGCTTTGTGTGTTTGTTTATTTGTGTATTAGGACTAGGGTTAAATTCATGTCTTGAGCAAGTCCTTTGTGGAGGAGGAGGTATAATTTTTTAATAATAATAATAATAATAATAATAATAATAATAATAATAATAGACATCCATGTTGAAAATCAGATGGCAACATCAGATACATTACACTGGTCAATAACAAATTTGTTGTCTGCGTTTTTTCAGCTGATTTAGGATGAATCTGATGCGCTGAATCCAAAAATCACATTGGTTTTGCTCAATCAGGTCAAGTTTTTGAGCTATGGCCACATGTCTTTTTTTACGTTTTTGTTCACATGTACGCTTGTGTGGAGCATTTTAGAAGAAGTTGGTGGGGGTAAAATGCCTTGTCAAATAATTGTTTTGATTGGAAATGATTATTTTAATGACAAGAAGTATTCAGGTCCGGTAGTTCTGGGTGATTATGTCGAAAACGGATCAGTTTGAAGTCATAAAACCTCGAAATCTTCCATAAATTGGTCCCGCAAAGCATAAAGTTGGGGGATCAAAACTAAGTTAATGGGGCAGCCGCCCCACGAAGTATCCTGATCTTCAATCAGCACGTTGTCTTGTAGCTCATTGTGATGAAATTCCAGTGCCTATCTTCGGAGAACTTCCTGACATTAGTGACGAAGATGCCTCCAGTGTTGAAGGACATGAAGAAGAAGAAGTGGTTCTTGAAGATGATGCTCCACATCCATTTTCCCAAAAGGAGTTGAATGATCTAGTTCGCGACCTCAGCTTGTCAAAGGACTCTGCCGAACTGTTGGCATCCAGATTGAAGGAAAAAAAACCTCCTCTCTGACAGTGCTCGCATCAGCTTCTTGCGCAACAGGCATCAAGAGTACCTCCGTTTTTTCTTGGAAGAGAAGGACTTGGTGTACTGTGCAGATATTGCGCAGCTTCTGCTCAAGCTTGGAGTGCCACAGTACGAACCCAAAGATTGGAGACTGTTCATTGACAACAGCAAGCAATCACTGAAATGTGTTCTGCTACACAACGGCAACCAGTTTGCCTCTGTACCCCTGGCTCACTCGAGTACACTGAAGGAGAACTATGAAGCGGTGAAGTATGTGCTGGAGAAAATTGGTTATGATCAGCATAAGTGGTGTATTTGTGATGACCTGAAGATGGTGAACTTTTTGTTGGGACAACCAAGTACCCATGTTTTCTGTGTATGTGGGATAGTAGGGACCGTGCTCAGCATTACACGAAGAAGGACTGGCCTGTGCGGGAGGAATTGGTGCCTTGCAAAGAAAGGAATGTCATCAACGACCCTCTGGTGGACAGAGACAGAATACTCTTCCCACCGCTGCACATCAAGCTCGGCTTAATCAAGCAGTTCACCAAGGCTCTGGACAAGGATGGTGACTGCTTCATTTACTTGTGCCAGGCTTTTCCAGGATTGACCATGGAGAAGTTGAAAGCTGGCATCTTTGACGGTCCTCAGATCCGTCAGCTCATAAGAGATCCAGAGTTCGGAAACTCAATGAACGAAGTGGAACTGGAAGCGTGGAAGGCATTTGTTCTGGTAGTGAAGAACTTTCTTGGCAACAATAAGGCCAGAAACTACGCAGAACTTGTCAACAACATGCTGACTGCTTTCAGAAACCTGGGCTGCAACATGAGCGTCAAGATGCACTACCTATTTTCACATATCGACCGGTTTCCTGAGAACCTGGGTCCAATGAGTGACGAGCAGGGGGAGAGATTCCATCAGGACATGAAAGAGATGGAGACCAGGTAGATTTAGATTTAGATTTAGATAAATTTATTGTCATTGTCCGTATATACACAGTATACACAACAACGAAAATCAAACACCCAAGACCGGATTCACATACACATACACATACACATTTGCACGTATCTCCAACACTCTCATCCTATTCAGACATAATCTATTAAAACATACATAATCCAGAATATAACACAACCTATTAGAAGCATAGCATAACCTAAAACCTATCTCATTCCTTACTACTCACTGCTTGCTATTTCTTACAACTGGTCCTGAGATCATTGTTTAGTGCAATCAGAGCTCTTGGATAGAAACTATTCAGAAGGCGTGTAGTTTGTGTTTTCATTGTCCTATATCTTCTGCCCGAAGGCAACAGTTCAAAGAGGTTGTGAGCAGGATGAGTGGGATCTCTCAGGATATTGTGTGACTTCTTCAAGCTGCGAGACGTGAAGATCTCATCCAGGGTTGGTAGTTGGAGCCCAATAACATTCTGGGCAATTTTAATTATTCTCTGTAAGGCTTTTTTATCCATTCCAGAGCTACTCCCATACCACGATAATATACTATAGGTTAAGACACTCTCAATGGTACTATGATAATAGGACAGAAGTAGGTGCTGGGATAGATTCAATCCTCTGAGCATTCTCAGGAAATACAACCTCCCCTGCACCTTCCTCACAACCATCTAGTCTTCTGTCGTCCCCTTCTCCTTGTGCCTTCCATCTTTCCCAACATCAGGGTAACATCATAGGTAGCAGGGTTGCTGGGACGCAGTCATGATGGCTGACTACTGTTGGACTCTGAAGAGAGAACTCCGTGCTGCTTAGCATTCCAGGAGTTCCAAGAAACAGAAGTTCAAGCCCTGAAGTTTGAAAAATGGTGAAGCAACATGCAATTTACGTGTACTTACCTTTATCAATGCCCACCATTCAGTTTACAGAAAACCTGACCTGATAGAGAGAAACGGATGCCATTTCCTGATTCAGCAGTGCAAAAATACCCTAAATCAGTTGTAGAAATCTAGACAACATTCAAAAAGTAAAAAATTGTTGCCCAGTGTTATTATTGCTATTTTTGCTGTTTTTATTATGCTTTTAGGATGAATTCTCATGTCATGACATACAAATAGACAAAATAATTCAAATAGATTAAAAAAAAACAGCATTAAATTTAAAAATAAGGAGCTAGCATAAAACCAATCGTAAAGATTTGATGGAATTTTAAAAAGTATTGGGTGTATGAGAGTTATTTACTCTATCTATCATCCCATGGACTGCAAGAAGATCAAACCTCTCCATTCTGAAGGAAATCAACCCTGAATGCTCACTGGAAGGACAGATCCTGAAGCTGAGGCTCCAAGACTTTGGCCACCTCTTGAGAAGAGAAGACTCCCTGGAAAAGACCCTGATGTTGGGAAAGATGGAAGGCACAAGGAGAAGGGGACGACAGAAGACTAGATGGTTGGACAGTGTTCTTGAAGCTACCAGCATGAGTTTGACCAAATTGCGGGAGGCAGTGGAAGACAGGAGTTCCTGGCGTGCTCTGGTCCATGGGGTCACGAAGAGTCGGACACGACTAAACGACTAAACAACAGCATCATCTATCTAATCTGTCTATCTATCTAACCATCTATCATCTATCTATCTATCATCTATCTATCTATCTATCTATCTATCTATCTATCTATCTATCATCTATCTATCTATCATCTATCATCTATCATCTATCATCTATCATCTATCATCTATCATCTATCTATCTCTATCTATCATCTATCAGAGCTTGCAGGGCAGCAGCTGAAGAAGGAGCAAAAAGGGTTTTCTGGTGTGTGTGTTTCTTTGTGGCTGATTAGCTGCTCTCCCTGTGCAAGGGTCAGAGGGTGCAGGGTTTCTGTTGAGACAGGTGATGGGAGCTGTGGGAGGAGCTTATCAGAGCTTGCAGGGCAGCAGCGCGCGCCTAGTAGCACGCACAGTTTGATCCATCTTTTAGATTTAGGGGAGCTAGTCTCAAACGTTTGTTGGGGAAGACCTAGGTTTTTTTTGGGGGGGGAGTTATTTGTCCTGTCTTCACGCTTTTTATGATGGAGGACTGCTGTAGCCACCCCCAACGACACGTTCTCAAGATGGAGGGTGAGGGAACAGCTGTAGTCGCCTGCGGTTCCTGCGCAATGTTTGCCATCTTGCCAAAGGTTGCAGGCAGCTTTACCTGCAGCAATTGCATGTTGATTGCCCTCTTAGAAGACAAAGTCCAGCAACTGGAGGAACGTGTAGCTACGCTCCAAAGAATTAGAGAGCTGGAGCTCTTCTTGGAAGCAACAGAGCACACCGTCTCCACCAAGGAGGAGACAGGAGACTCCCCTGAGAAGCAGGCTAGTTCACCAACACAGGAGCCAGATATATGGAGAAACGTGACTCAAAGAAGTAGGAGGCCCAGGGTTCGCTCTGATTGTTTAGAAATACACAATCGCTTTGAGGTCCTCTCCCCTAGCATGGAAGATGAAGAGCAGACTCCATTTGAGGATCTCTCCCTCATTACAGTCGATCAGGTATATGAAGACGAGCAGCAAAGTCAGTCCTCGGGGAATGTGCAGGCATCCTTGGAACGGACAGCTCACGGAAGAACCCCGACCAAACCTAAGAGGAGGCGTGTAGTGGTGATAGGGGATTCCCTACTGAGGGGAACAGAAGCAGTGATCTGTGGGCCTGACAAGATGTCTTGGGAAGTGTGCTGTCTCCCCGGGGCTAAGATCCAAGATGTAACTGAATGACTGCAAGGAATCATAAAACCCACTGACAAATACCCCTTCCTCTTGGTTCATGTGGGAACCAATGACACTGCAAGCAATAGCCTCCAGAAGATCAAAAGAGACTAGGAGGCTCTGGGCAGGAAATTGAAGCAATAAAATGCACAAATTGTCATCTCATCATGGAGGGATACAATCTATTTCAGAGAAACAGACCAGACAAGAAAGGAGGAGGAGTGGCATTATATGTCAGGGATGTGTATACCTGTGAAGAGATCCAAGATTTAGAACCTCAAAGCCAAAGTGAGAGCATTTGGGTCAAAATTAAGGGAGAGAAGAATAACAGTGACCTCATTGTGGGAGTTTACTATACATCCCCAAGCCAAACGGAGGACATAGATGATGCCTTCCTGGAACAGATGGCCAAGCATGCAAAAGGAAGGGAGATAGTAGTAATGGGGGACTTCAATTACCCGGATATTTGTTGGATGTCAAACTCAACCAAGAGCATAAGGTCAAACAGATTCCTCACTGGCCTTGCAGACAACTTCATTGTCCAGAAAGTGGGAGAAGCAACAAGAGGAACAGCCATTTTAGATCTGGTCCTAACCAATGTTGATGACCTGGTTAGTGGGGTAGAAGTGGAAGGATCATTAGGTGCAAGTGATCATGCTCTTCTGAAGTTTACTATACAGCGGAAAGGAGCAGCCAAGCATACTAGGACTCAATTTCTTGACTTTAAGAAAGCCGACTTCATAAAACTTAGGGAAGTGCTGGGTGATATCCCATGGACAGTAATACTAAAAGGAAAGGGAGTTCATGATGGCTGGGAGTTTGTTAAGAGGGAGATAGTAAAAGCACAACTTCAGGCAATACCAATGAGGCGGAAATATGGAAGGTGCCTAAAGAAGCCAGGGTGGCTATCTA
This sequence comes from Podarcis cretensis, assembly GCF_951804945.1. NCBI lineage: Eukaryota > Metazoa > Chordata > Lepidosauria > Squamata > Lacertidae > Podarcis > Podarcis cretensis. The sequence goes on from NC_137187.1 coordinate 25,871,926, forward strand.
AAGAACTTTTAACTAAGTTAAGATTAAAAAAGGATGTGTACAAAAAATGGAAAAGGGGGGAAACCACCAAAGAGGAATTCAAACAAATAGCCAGCACGTGTAGACACAAAGTCAGAAAAGCTAAAGCACAGAATGAACTCAGGCTTGCTAGAGAGGTTAAAAGCAACAAAAAGGGTTTTTATGGGTATGTTCGTAGCAAAAGGAAGAACAAAGAAACAGTGGGGTCACTCAGAGGAGAAGATGATGAAATGCAAACAGGGGACACAGAAAGGGCTGAACTCCTCAATGCCTTCTTTGCCTCAGTCTTCTCCGATAAAGAAAACAATGCCCGACCTGAAGAATTTGGAGCAAATGATTCAGCAGAGGAAACACAGCCCAGAATAACTAAGGAGATAGTACAAGAATACTTGGCTAGTTTAGATGTATTCAAGTCTCCAGGGCCAGATGAACTGCATCCAAGAGTATTAAAAGAACTGGCAGATGTGATCTCAGAACCACTGGCAGTCATCTTTGAGAATTCCTGGAGAACAGGTGAAGTCCCAGCAGACTGGAGGAGGGCAAATGTTGCCCCTATTTTCAAAAAGGGGAAAAGAGAGGATCCAAATAATTACCGCCCAGTCAGTCTGACATCAATACCAGGGAAGATTCTGGAGCAGATCATTAAGCAAACAGTCTGTGAGCACCTAGAAAGGAATGCTGTGATCACCAATAGTCAGCATGGATTTCTGAAAAATTAGTCATGTCAGACTAACCTAATCTCGTTTTTTGACAGAATTACAAGCCTGGTAGATGAAGGCAACGCAGTGGATGTAGCCTACCTTGATTTCAGCAAGGCATTTGACAAGGTGCCCCATGATATTCTTGTAAAGAAGCTGGTAAAATGCGGACTTGACTATGCTACCACTCAGTGGATTTGTAACTGGCTGACTGATCGAACCCAAAGGGTGCTCATCAATGGTTCCTCTTCATCCTGGAGAAGAGTGACTAGTGGGGTGCCACAGGGTTCTGTCTTGGGCCCGGTCTTATTCAACATCTTTATCAACGACTTGGATGATGGACTCAAGGGCATCCTGATCAAATTTGCAGATGACACCAAACTGGGAGGGGTGGCTAACACCCCAGAGGACAGGATCACACTTCAAAATGACCTTGACAGATTAGAGAACTAGGCCAAAACAAACAAGATGAATTTTAACAGGGAGAAATGTAAAATATTGCACTTGGGCAAAAAAAATGAGAGGCACAAATACAAGGTGGGTGACACCTGGCTTGAGAGCAGTACATGTGAAAAGGATCTAGGAGTCTTGGTTGACCACAAACTTGACATGAGCCAACAGTGTGATGCGGCAGCTAAAAAAACCAATGCAATTCTGGGCTGCATCAATAGGAGTATAGCATCTAGATCAAGGGAAGTAATAGTGCCACTGTATTCTGCTCTGGTCAGACCTCACCTGGAGTACTGTGTCCAGTTCTGGGCACCACAGTTCAAGAAGGACACTGACAAACTGGAACGTGTCCAGAGGAGGGCAACCAAAATGGTCAAAGGCCTGGAAACGATGCCTTATGAGGAACGGCTAAGGGAGCTGGGCATGTTTAGCCTGGAGAAGAGGAGGTTAAGGGGTGATATGATAGCCATGTTCAAATATATAAAAGGATGTCACATAGAGGAGGGAGAAAGGATGTTTTCTGCTGCTCCAGAGAAGCGGACACGGAGCAATGGTTCCAAACTACAAGAAAGAAGATTCCATCTAAACATTAGGAAGAACTTCCTGACAGTAAGAGCTGTTTGACAGCGGAATTTGCTGCCAAGGAGTGTGGTGGAGTCTCCTTCTTTGGAGGTCTTTAAGCAGAGGCTTGACAACCATATGTCAGGAGTGCTCTGATGGTGTTTCCTGCTTGGCAGGGGGTTGGACTCGATGGCCCTTGTGGTCTCTTCCAACTCTATGATTCTATGATTCTATCTATCATCTATCATCTATCATCTATCTATCTATCTATCTATTTATCTATCTATCTATCTATCTATCTATCTATCTATCATCTATCTATCTATCTATCTATCTATCTATCTATCTATCTATCATCTATCTATCTATCATCTATCTATCTATCATCTATCTATTTGCTTATGACTCTGAAACCATTTGCCCAAAGTAGGGATAAAAATATATAGCAGCAACACCTCAGAAATAAGAATTTCTCCTTACATTTAATCCTTTGCTATATTTTGCAATGGGCTCTGTTGGAGACTAGATATATTAGGCTTGATCACTGATCCTTTGAATCATTATAATAGTTTGTTCTTAAGATAGCCTTCTTTTAAATGCAATGCCTGTCAGTCAGGTGCCCTCAAACATTTCAGATTTAACATGACAGTTTCATTTCACAGGGATCCATGCAAATACAAATGGAAACCTCAATTCCTATCCCTTTTCATCCACTGAAACTAACTGGTTTTTCTCTCATTTGTAAGCCCAAACAATCCCCCGGTTTTTGTCAAAGTCAGCCATGCTCCAAACTGGGTTCCAGGTTTATTTGAAAGTGTTAGAGATTTTTCACAATCCCCGCACTGCATTTTACTTTCTCTCCCTTTTCAGCCCTCATGTAGGTATCCATGCTGCTTTGCAACCATGTGGATTTCCATAGTATTATTGTGTAACAGGACGTCCCTATTTTCATTGGAGAAATGTTGGAGGGTTTGCTGGTGGGCCACCAGAAATGGCTTTGGTGGGCATTGTGTTAGGATATTCCGTTCCAGCTTAAGGAACAGGCATGATTGTTGTATGTCACATGTGTGATGGCCTGGGAATCTGATTCAGAATCTGAATCTGAGGAGTCCCAGCCTGCACAGGAGTCCCCGCCTCCAGGGGTGGCTGAGCCGGGGCAGGGGCTTGAATCTGAAGGGCCTGCACCTGTGCCGGATCCTCAGGAGCAGACACCAGATGTATCCACTCTGGCTCCGGAGGTGATTGAGGGCCCATTGCCTACAGGTGCGCCTCTCCCAGCCCTGTCAGGGGAAGGTGAAGCTGCCCCTGGGTCCAATAACCCTCCAGCCTTTCCTGAGCTGCAGAGGCTCAGGGCAGAGAGGCGGAGGGAACTAAGTTCTCTGAGGAGGAGTGCTCGCCTTAAGGCCAGGAGAGGCGGGTCACCTGTGGGCTGGGACTGCCCCTGGCCTCAGAGGAAATAAAAGCCAGTCAGCCCAGTCCCAGGTTGTGGGAGCAACGTCATTGGAAACCTATTTCTGCCAGCACCCAGACCTGTCCTTCCATGCCCGGCTTCTTGCTTTGGACCCCGCTTCGCCCTTGATGGACAGTCTCCAGACCCTGGACCCAGGACCGGACTCTGACCACGTCTCACGGTAACCTCCCCCCGGGACCAGCACAACATGCCTGTTTACACTCCAGCACAGCTTGCTGGGAACTTCCGTTTGTGTATAGCTTTTGTTTTTGCTGCTTTGCTTTGGACACGAAGGAGATCAGACATGTTTCCTTTTTGTCCTGATGTACGCTGAATGTGCGCTGAATGTACGCTGAATGGGACGCGGGTGACACTGTGGGTTAAACCACAGAGCCTAGGACTTGCCGATCAGAAGGTCCATGGTTCGAATCCCTGTGACGGGGTGAGCTCCCATTGCTCGATCCCTGCTCCTGCCAAACTAGCAGTTTGAAAGCACGTCAAAGTGCAAATAGATAAATAGGTACCGCTTCAGCGGGAAGATAAACGGCGTTTCTGTGCGCTGCTCTGGTTTGCTAGAAGCGGCTTAGATGCTGGCCACATGACCCGGAAGCTGTATGCCGGCTCCCTTGGCCAATAAAGCGAGATGAGCACCACAACCCCAGAGTCGGCCACGACTGGACCTAATGGTCAGGGGTCCCTTTACCTTTACCTTAAATATGCTCACACAGCCTCTCCTGCCACTTTTGTTTGTGCAGCATTTACTCTGCTGAGTAGCGTGTCCTAGCTTGTGAAGTTCAGGTTGCTGGTTCATGCTGCACCAAGGACTGGAGTTCGCCTGGCACACCGGCCGGTGGGCTGGAGCCAGCTGGGGGCCTGCCAATTGCCTCCGTTTCCTTGGTCGCTTGCCAACACACTGGTTCCCCACCCCTGTTTTAGCTGCATATGCCAAGGATTCAGGTTGAACCTGGAACTCTACTGCCAGAGGATTGTTTTCCCACTGAGTTGTTACGGCTGAAGGCTGTACAATGAATGTCAACTGGAGCAAGGATTTGCACCTCCTACCTATTCCCGGTGCATTAGTCTCCGCCCTGCCTGGATAGCTAATACACCATTCTGATGAGAAACTGGGGGAGATATTGTTGCCAGTCTTTCCACCTCATTGCCATTTTAAAGGAGATGGGTTTCCTCTCCAGGATGTACTGTCTGGTTTGAAGCTTGAATACCCAGCCCAAACAGCTTACTATACCATCTATCTGTGCATAAGCAACACATTTCTAATTATATGCAAACACCATGCAAACTATTCAGAGCTGAGTTGAAAAGAAACCAATCATACCCTACTTAACCTTGCTGCTGTGGAGAGCTGAGTTACAAATGAAGTGAAATGAATATAAAAATTATGTTTTGCTCAGTTGTGTTGTGGCTAAGAATTAATACTGATATGCAAATTTCTCCATTTATAGCTCCACTGAAGAAAAGGTGCTTATCGAGGATTGAACGACAAAGGGGGAAGGAAAGGGACACATGCTCCTCTCAAAATGGAGGGCTGGCAAGAATGGCTTCTTCTTTCCCCTAAAATTGGCACTTGGGCTGAGAGTTCCTGGCAGCAGAACTTTCTGGCCAGGAGGTTCTGGTGAGTAAAATAAACCAAGAATAAGCAGTGATAAAGAGCAATGGAACTAGATGAAGGAAAGCAGGATGAGACCTAGGAATTCAAGCCAATGCTTCCCACCTGAGCATCAAACCCACTGGGAAATGCTGTCTATATAAACATGTGGTAAAGGTAAAGGTAAAGGACCCCTGACAGTTAAGTCCAGTGCGTATGACTCTGGGGTTGCAGAGCTCATCTCGCTTTACTGGCTGAGGGAGCCGACATTTGTCCGCAGACAGTTTTTACAGGTCATGTGGCCAGCATGACTAAGCCGCTTCTGGCGAAACTAGAGCAGTGCATGGAAACACCATTTACCTTCCTGCTGGAGCGGTACCTATTTATCTACTTGCACTTTTACATGCTTTCGAACTGCTAGGTTGGCAGGAGCTGGGACAGAGCAATGGGAGCTCACCCCGTCACGGGGATTCGAACCGCCGACCTTCCGATCGGCAAGCCCTAGGTTCTGTGGTTTAACCCACAGCGCCACCACGTCCCACAGAATCTGGTTAGGATTAGGATCCAGACTAAGTTCGTTGCAATTGGCGCCTATTGAAATACACAGGAGAGGTCATGGCTGATTAGTGTCGTTGATTTCAATGGAACCTAATTTCAACCGACTTAGTCTAGATCCAACCTCTGTGACTAACCAAAGGCTATTTGGCTCTTAAACCATGCAGGCTGGGGTTTTTTAATTGAGTTTTTGCACACAGATTAATATCAGGTTTAATTCCAATCCTCTACCTTAAAATCGAGATTATTTACAGATTAATCTTCACCTGATTCATGTTTACTTACACCTTCTCAGAGCGTACTAATTGACATTGTGCAGATGATAATGCATATTAGGAAAAGCTTAGCACTTTGAGATGAGCAGTAATAGGTGAAAATTGCTACCGTGCAGGTCTCAAATAGCCCTACAAGTTGACTGGAGACCTAAACAGGAGCTTGTCCTCTAAATGGCTGCAACATTTTGCGGCAGCTTCCTGCTTGTAATAGATAAATTAGACAAATCCGTGTTGGAGGAGGCTTACACAAAGTTGTGAATTTGGTGCGTAAGACCTATTTCTTTGACCAACTATAAAGCCATTCTGGCAAAATCATTCCTAGAATATCATCCCAGGTTTGATGGCAGAGATTAGGAATGCAGAACCAACATATCTTCCCACCTGCTGACTGTGGGAAGTGATCCATTGTCATGCAAAATAACGGCTCAAGCAAGTCAGATGTGAGCCGAAGAGAGGTTTCTTTCCTTCCAATTTCCTTAGAGTCATAAATGAAGACCTTTCCCAAAGGTAACATTACACAAAATCATTGTGTATGTGCTAGATAAGCGTTGCTTTTCTGAGTGGCTTTGTAGACAGCCAGAGCATTTATTTTTAAGAGCATTTTGCCTTATTCCTGCAGGACGGATGGCTAAGCAGTATATTGCTGTCTTCATAGATAATGGGTATACTTTGATCAGGAATCCTGGGAAATGTAGTTTGTTTGAGGTGGTGACCTCACAGAGCTGTGAATCACAGCGCCCTTAAGAAACTACACTTCCCAATATTCTCCATGACCGCTACAGTGGTATAAGAGTGCTTTAAATGTATTGCATAGGTTTGACCTAACTTTCCACATGGCCCTCTCACGAACATTTTCCTCTCAACTGGGTTTACCTGAAGGAGTGGGGGAGAGCTGGTTGGGTGGAGAGAAAATTGATACACAGCCAGGGTAGATAATCTGCAGTGAATCAGACTAGGATGTGGGAGACCGGAGTTCAAATCCCCACTAAGGCACAAAGCTTTCTGGGTGACTTTGGGCCAGTCACAGTCCTTGAGCTCCTAGGAGAATAGGTGGGATAGAAATGCAATCAATCGATAAATGTTCTATGAGGAAAACATTGAGTTGAGAAACTTGCATCCCCCCCCCAAAAAAAAATGTTCAGTTCTACCTTGCTGTTTGGTGAACATGATGGTTCACAGAAACAAGGTCCTTACACAGCATGTTGCAAGCTATTTGGTCTTCTATTGGCGGGCTGATCTAAGGGGGCTTCCATTGTGCCCTTTTCCCATTGGTCCAGTGGAGTTGTTGTTACGTTTTTTGGGCTTTTTTAAAAAAAGAAGAGAATTGAGTTGAATTAGGAGGCAGCTGGAGAGGCACTTGTCTGATAATACGAGGAATATAATTAACATTTTAGAAAAATTACAAGTGAAGAGTAACACCAAAGCAGTTCTGATATTTGTGGACGTGGAGAAAGCCTTTGACAATGTTTCTTGGAGTTTTATGAAGAAAAATTTACAAGGAATGGGGGTAGGCCAAGGTTTTGAAAACGGTATATGTCAGGGAACTGCCATCGGAGCCAAGGGTGGTGGTAAGGCTCCCCAATGATGCTGGAGAGGGAACCAGCAAGGAGAGAGGGAGAGCTTCCGCTGGGGAAGGAAATAGACGTGACGCCAGGGAGGAAGGGGAGGCTGAGGGAGCTTCGGAGAGAAGGCTCAGGGACTGTTCCAGCGAGACCAGCGGGGAGAGCACAGGACCTCCCCTTGGGACGCCCACTCTGCGCAGAAAGCTTCCGCGCAGGGAAGCTAGGCAGCGACTTGGTGTCAAAGAACTTTTATGTTGGAGGAAATTCAGGAAACGCCCACTGACGGATTCTGCCAGTGATTGAGACAGTCACGGAATACTGACTGTCCAGTCAGGGGAAAGTTTTAACCAAACTACTCAGCTTGGAGCAGTTTGCGCCTTACGCACAAGCAACCCCAAACCCCATTACAGTATAGGTGCAATTTATTCAGAACAAAAAGCTAAACTAATTGTGAACAATGTACAGTAGTTACAGAAGAGTTTAAGATTGAGAAAGGAACACGACAAGGGTGCCCAATCTCTCCATTGCTTTTTATATCGGTGCTGGAGGTTTTGCTAAATATGATTAGAAAGGACCAATTGGTTAAAGGTATACAAGTCGGAGCTAAACAGTACAAACTGAAAGCATTTGCTGATGATTTGGTATTGACATTACAGGAGCCAGAATCTAGCACTAAAAGAGTATTGGAATTGATTCAAGAATTTGGTCAGGTTGCTGGATTTAAGTTGAATAAGCTGAAAACCAAGGTCTTAGAGAAAAATTTAACAGTGATTGAGAGAGAGAGGTTTCAGAAGGAGACAGGATTAACATTGGTTAAGAAGGTGAAATACCTAGGGGTTAACATGACTGCTAAGAATGTGAATTTATTTAAAGATAATTATGAAAAATGTTGGACGGAAGTGAAAAAGGATTTAGAAATATGGTCAAGTCTGAAGTTATCATTGCTAGGCCGAATTGCTGTGATAAAGATGAATGTGTTGCCAAGGATGTTATTTTTGTTTCAAACATTGCAAATTTTGGACAAAGTGGACTGTTTCAAGAAGTGGCAGAAAGATATCTCTAGATTTGTCTGGCAGGGCAAGAAGCCTCGAATAAAATTTAGGATATTAACTGATGCTAAAGAAAGAGGTGGATTTGCCCTGCCAGACCTTAGGCTTTATTATGAATCAGCTGCATTTTGTTGGCTGAAAGAATGGCTGCTTCCTGAAAACACGGACATTTTGGACTTGGAAGTTTTTAATAATGTTTTTGGATGGCATGCATACTTGTGGTATGATAAGGTCAAAGCACATAAAGCGTTTAAAAATCATATTGTCAGGAAAGCACTGTTTAATGTCTGGATAAGATATAAGGAATTGCTTGAAAACAAAACTCCAAGGTGGTTGTCACCAATGGAAGCGAAGGCTCAGAAAAAGCTCAATATGGAGGCCAAATGGCCGAAATATTGGGAAATTTTGGAACAAGAAGGAGACAGATTAAAACTGCAGAGTTTTGAAAAACTAAAAAACAAAGTGCGAGATTGGCTTCATTATTATCAAATAATGGAGGCTTACAATTTGGATAAGAAAATTGGTTTTCAGGTGGAAAAATCAAAACTGGAAATAGAACTGTTAGAACTTAAAACTAAGAATTTGTCAAGAATGTATAACTTGCTGTTGAAATGGAACACTCAGGATGAAACGGTTAAATCTGCTATGATTAAATGGGCACAAGATGTTGGACATAATATTATGATGGCTGACTGGGAATAGTTATGGACCACAGGTATGAAGTTTACGGCATGTAATGCCTTAAGAGAGAATATAATGAAAATGATATACAGGTGGTACATGACCCCAGTCAAGCTTGCAAAAATCTATCATTTGCCCGATAATAAATGTTGGAAATGTAAAGAGACGGAAGGTACATTCTTTCACCTTTGGTGGACATGCCCAAGGATTAAGACTTTCTGGGAGATGATTTATAACGAAATGAAAAAGGTATTTAAATATACCTTTCAGAAGAAACCAGAGGCCTTTCTCCTGGGCATGGTCGGCCAATTGGTGTCAAAGAAGGACAGAAATTTCTTTATGTATGCAACAACAGCAGCAAGGATACTCATCGCGAAGTATTGGAAGACACAAGATTTACCCACCCGGGAAGAATGGCAGATGAAAGTGATGGACTATATGGAGCTGGCAGAAATGACTGGCAGAATCCGAGACCAAGGAGAAGAGTCGGTGGAAGAAGATTGAAAGAAATTTAAAGTTTATTTACAGAAACATTGTAAAATTAAGGAATGTTAGAAGGATGTTGGAATGAAGTTATGTGGTTTTAGCAGAAATGATATAAAGGATTAAGTAAAAATGGATTGTTAATTGGTGAAAGAAGAGAATGTAAAATTACAGTATGTTAAGATAAATTATTAGGATAAAAACAAAGATGGAAAGGATTTGCCGAAATATCTAATTGAACTAGAATACAAAAAAGGGAGGTGTGAGGAGGTCAAGGAAACAAGCAGATGAAAAATAAGTTATGGGAAGGTTTGATTTGCTTTTTGTTTGTATTTTTCTGTGTTTTTTTTTCTTTTTTTCTTGTTTTGTCTGTTTGTATCTACTGTGATGTATTGTTTTGTTTTTTCTTGCCTAATTTAGTGTTTTCTTTTTGTAACTTTTAAAACTGGAATAAATATTTATTGTTCCCAAAACTCTCTATCTAAACTATGATAAAACAAAAATTGTGGTATTTACTAGAGCTCGCCACACATTTAGATGGTCTCTAGATGAACACAAAATTGAACAATGTCTCCTCTTTAAATACCTCGGTATCACTTTCCAAGCTACATCTAGCTGGTCTGCCCACTTCAAGACTGTAGCCCTTCTAACACGTAGAACAACTGGTGCTCTGCTCAGCTTTTTTTATTCGAGGGGTGGGCAACTGGTGACCCCGGCACTAAAAACTTTTGTTGGAAAAGTGATTCCACAGATGTTATACGGAGTAGAACTCTGGGGATGGAATCAGAAGCTGTTAGAACGGCTTGAAACCTTCCAAAATTTCTATCTCAGAAGAATTCTAGGCCTCCCTCAGAGTACTCCAGCAGCTCTCCTAAGAGTGGAAGTAGGACTACCTTCTGTGTCTGCTAGGGCCCATTTAAGATTCTTGCGTTTTTTCATCAACCTTATAGATGCCCCGAACACCCTATTGGCTAAACAAGCCTTTGTATCATTACAACATAATACCACTTGGCATAAAAGTCTATTAGACATTTTATCCAGATACAACTTACCAGAGTTTAATACTCTCAAATTGTGGAGCCCTGATAAAGTTCGGGAATGGATCTTTGAAAAAGACGCCTCTTTGGACTCCACCAAGATAAAAAACTCTGGGTTTTCCTACTGGTTCCCACGAGTAAAAGCAGTCAAAATCTGTGCCAACTACTTGGTGGAGATCACTGATCCCACCTTCGGAGAGCTTTCACCATGGCACGGTTTCAAACATTGCCAACTGCTTATCTGACCGGTAGATACACAAAAACCCCAGTTGAACATCGTTTATGTCCTTGCCTTATGAAAATTAAAGAGGATCTTACACATTATTTTCTCTATTGCCCCATTTACTCGGGCTTTAGAGACGCATTGCTGCAAATTATACCCATCTCTATAACCAGTCCTGAAGATAGAGTAAAATTTTTGTTAGTTGATGCAAACCCACGCATTACCCATGTGGTAGCGGTCTTTGTGATGAAGGCCATGAAAGCCAGGGAAAGATTTATGAACGACAATGTAAAGACCCCTTCATCGTCTGTTTAACTCGCTGTTCGTTTTCCCTCCTTTTCTACTTTGTGGGAAGAAGGTTTTGTTGGCATAGTATGTAATGAATTTTAATATTTTTAACTACTGATTTTAATGTTGATTTTTGTGCACAGGCATGGTCCTCACAATAAACGGATTTGAATTGATTTGAATAAATATTATTTTTAAAAAAATGAATTAGGAGGCAACTTCCCCTGCTACAAACCCTATGCTCTTCTAAGCCCATTATCATCATCATCATCAATCATCATCACCATTATTTAAAATTTTATATTGCCCTATACCCATAGATCTCAGGGTGGTTCACAACATAAAATTACAATTTAAAAAATGCAAAAAATATATAGTAAAAATAAAAACAAAGACAAACCAATAATCCCACTTTTCACAACATATTAGATGTTAATCAGCCAATGACCTGGTTAAAGAGGAGTGTTTTCGCCTGACCAGCTGAACATTCCTGGAGAGAGCATTCTACAAATGGGGAGCCACTCAGAAAAGGCCTATTCTCATGTTGTCACCCTCTGGACCTCTTCTGGAGGAGGCACACAAAGAAGGGCCTCAGAGGATGAACTCAGGGTCCAGGTAGATTCATATGGAGAGAGGCAGTCCAATTAAAAACATTAGGCCTACAAGACTTCTTCTGACTCTACACCAGTCAGATCCATTAAACCAGGCTTCCTCAAACTTGGCCCTCCAGATGTTTTGAGACTACAATTCCCATCATCCCTGATGACTGGTGCTGCTAGCTAGGGATCATGGGAGTTGTAGGCCAAAAACATCTGAGAGGTTTGAGGAAGCCTGCATTAAAAGGACTCTCTTGCCAATTTAACAGTCATGGTTCCCCGCTGAGAACTGCAACTCTCAGCACTCTTTACAAGCCACAGTTCCCATGATTATTATTTGGGGGGGGGGCAGAGGAGTCAAGTGTATATGAGTGCTTTAACTGTATGTTGAAGATATGACCTAAGTCTTCCCCAGTGACCCTTTCTTCATGCCATGAAGAATTTTATACATTTCTACCACAGTGTCACCACTTTCTCCAAACTAATGAGTCCCAAACACAACAACCTTTCCTCAAAGTGGAGTTGTGTCATCCCCTAGACAAGAGCTTTCCAAACTTTTCATGTTGCTGACACACCTTTTAGACATGCATCATTTCGTGACACAGTAATTCAGTTTTACCAACAAGCCGGAGGTTAAACTAACCTACACAGTGCAGCCGACACACTTAACATGTCGTGACACACAGTTTGGAAAGCTCTGCCCTAGATCATTTTGGTTGACCATTGCTGATGTTCAAGACAGATAACCATTTAAGACCAATACAAATGATGGGTAAAGAACAGTCATAGCATAGGGAGCAATGGTTCCAAACTACAAGAAAGAAGATTCCACCTAAACATTAGGAAGAACTTCCTGACAGTAAGAGCTGTTCGACAGTGGAATTTGCTGCCAAGGAGTGTGGTGGAGTCTCCTTCTTTGGAGGTCATTAAGCAGAGGCTTGACAACCATATGTCAGAACTGCTCTGATGGTGTTTCCTGCTTGGCAGGGGGTTGGACTCGATGGCCCTTGTGGTCTCTTCCAACTCTATGATTCTATGATTCTATGATTCTATGTGGGACATTTTTGAACCCAAGAGCCACATTTCCTCTTGGCTAGCCACAGAGTAGAAGGTTTCCAGCTGTGATCCTGATGCAAATCACTCTCAGCCCCACATGGGAATGATGCTTGGGGGAAAGATCCCATTAGTGCTAACTCAAAGCTATTTTATTTTATTTTTTGAAACCTAATTGCTGTGCGGTGATGCTGCCAGGAGGGGAAGCCACAAGCCAGAAGAAGAGGCCACCATTGCCTAGACCTGGGCCATGAGCCAGAGTTTCTCCATGTCTGCTGAAGGGCAAAGGAGATAAGGGGGGGGGGGGAGGGAATAAAAATGGAAATACAAATTGCCCCAAAGATGTCAAAAGGAGCACATTTTCAAAACAAAAATTGGTCAGGCGTTATCTCTGTAGGAGTCTGCAAAAGAGTAATGACATTGAAGGAAGCATTATTTGATCTGCTAGAGGCAGTGGGTTACATGGCAGTGGATTATTTTTATATTCAGATTATTCATTCCATTCTGATATCTGAGCTTCCCGAATGTGTCCCCCCCCCCCAGGAGCACATTGAGAAAGGTAAGTTGTTGGGTTAAAGTCACAAAGGGCTACAGCACAACTCGCTTTGGAATCGGTCAGACTGTGAGAGAAAAGCTCTTCTTCACTGCACGATACTGATCAGAATGTACATTTTATTCCTGGTAATAAGATGTTTGCAAAACCAAGCAAACACAATGTTTTTCTGCATAGGTACATGCAGCACCTTTATTGTTCTAGGTGGTTTTCCACAGTTGGGGGGGGGGGAGTATTGGCTCAATGTTACCTTCAAACATGTCTTTATAAAAACCCATGTTTGATTGTAAACTGTGGGCCAAATTAGAGACTTTCTTCAATGTGTGAATGCATTTAACATGGCAAGCCCCTCTTTAAAATAATGGCCTGATTACATATAGCACTAAACCATGGTTTAACTTGAGTGTCTTAACACAGCCCAGTGGCTTAACTGTTGTTCATTAACCACAAACTATGCTCTTTCCCATGGTTTGGTGTTGGCTTATAAATCTTGGTTAATGATAACAGCATCCTGTTGCAAGCACAAAAACCAAAAACAGCTCTCCGCAAGGAGGGCAGTTGTGTAGTGTGAATCCTCTCTCCAACTTCCGCAGCAAAGAGCGCTCCAACAGGAAGTTCCTCCCTGCCTGCCTCCTTTGATCTCTGATATACTCTACCCAGTCCATAGAGAGGGAGGGGGAGGGCCCCCCACTCCTAGCTGTCCCCTCCTTTCTGGTTCCCTTGTCATTATCTCGCAACTAGGTAGCTCCTCCCTAAGATGTTCAGCTTCTGTATGTGCCTCTGGAAATGCTGGAGGTGGTGGAGGGAAAAATTTCCCCTCCTCTTCTGAGAAAAGGAGCTGATCTGCCTATAACTGCATTCCCTAATCTTCAGATCTGGACCAATTCCTCACACCGCCCCACCCTCTGCCGGTGTCCCGCAATAACTGTCACTCTCATCTCTCCTCCTCATGGAGCCCCCTCTGCCCAAAGAACACTCAGGGTCTCAGTCTCCTCCTCCCACCAGACCCATCCTTTGCCCTCATAGATTTGAGGATGAAGTGGAAGATGAGCTTGAATATGTGAACAAAGGTGTTCTCTTCAAAGTCCAAAAAGGACAGGTGACACCCCCCCCAAAAAAAGAAAGGATGGTCATGTTTTTCTAGGGATGGGTGGGAACCCTACTTTAAACACTAATGTGAGTACATTCATACCTTGGAAGTCGAATGGAATTCCTTCTGGAACGTCAAAAACGTTAGAAAAGAGAATCACAACTGCTGATTGGCTGCAGGAAGCTCCTGCAGCCAATCTGAAGTGGCAGAGGCCCCATTGGACGTTCAGTTTCCAAAATAATTGGCAAACCAGGACAGTCACTTCCAGGTTTGCGGCGTTTGGGAACTAAGCTGTTCAAAACCAAGGTACGACTGTACTTTGAACTGGGCCTGGATATGAACTGGCAAGCAGTGCAGCTGTTTTAAAACAGATGTTTTATGTGATCTCAGGGGAATCTCAGCCAGGGTTGCCATATTTTGAAGAGCCAAAAAAGAGGACGCTAAGATGACTCTCATTTTAAATACCGCTACCAGAGACATCACCTTGTCGACAAAGGTCCATATAGTTAATGCTATTGTTTTCCTAGTAGTGATGTATGGAAGTGAGAGCTGGACCACAAATAAGGCTGATAACCAAAGAATTGATGCTTTTGAATTATGGTGCTGGAGGAGACTCTTGAGAGCCCCATGGACTGCAAGAAGATCAAACCTCTCCATTCTGAAGGAAATCAGCCCTGGGTGCTCACTGGAAGCTGAGGCTCCAATACTTTGGCCACCTCATGAGAAGAGAAGACTCCCTGGAAAAGACCCTGGTGTTGGGAAAGATGGAGGGCACAAGGAGAAGGGGACAACAGAGGACGAGATGGTTGGACAGTGTTCTCAAAGCTACTAACATGAGTTTGACCAAACTGCGGGAGGCAGTGCTCTGGTTCATGGGGTCACCAAGAGTTGGAAATGACTAAATGACTAAACAACAACAACACCAGTGCTTTTTTTCTTAAAAAAAATTTTTTTAGGGGTACTCTCATTTTCCTACTCATACTGAAATACTGCCCCTCAATGAGGCCAAACGTAGATTCACAAAATGTTTTGGGGTATGCGTACCCCAGAAAAAAGCATTGACCCCTATTATGTAGACTATAGAAGCTGTGATATATTGCTGAGGGGGGCAGGAGAAGAGAAGAGAAGAGGAAAGCAAGTCTTCAACCACCAGTTATGTCTATATTTCATTCAGGAAGTATAGCCAGAGACATTTTGGCATATTTTAAAAAATCCACCCGGGCAGAAATTTTACCCCTGAAAAAGTATCCTGGAAAAAAGAGGACATGTGGCCAGCCTAAATTGGCTTCTGCATTTTAGACCCACTGAAGTTTCAGAGTGGTTTTCTGCTCCAAGAGCAGAAGGGGACTCACAAAGAAGATCCCCTTTAAGACTTGCTTCCCAGAGCGCAGTAACATCTGGAATCAGTTCTGCATTTCAAAGCAACGACCCTCTCGCTTCATACGAGCCTCTGTTAAAAAAAAAAAAGGGGAAAAAAGGATTCGTATTTTGTCTGATAAATGAACCATTTTGATATTCTTAAAAACAACAAACCAGTTCCTCACCCCTTCCCAGTTCAAAAAAGGAGCTTTGCAACTGAGTGTTTCTGCACCAAGAGAAGCGTTCCAGCTTGTTGTTGTGGCATGTTTATGGATTTGCACGACATGTGCTTTCCCCCTGACGATGTAGCACCCTGCTTGTGGTTAACGCTTAGCTGGAATGAAATATTCAACGCAGCAATAGAGAAATTAAAATAATAATTTATTTGTCAGACAAATAAATGAGAGGCACAGTGGTATATGGTTACCAAGCTCTGGCCTGGCCTCCTGCCGTTATGGCCAGCACTTATATTTCCTTAATCCAGCCCCCTTGCTCCTCCTGTGGCTGCCTCTGTCCAATCAGCCTGATTGAAATTCCTATTGGCTGTTTGCTAGAACCAATCACAAAAGATACACCCATTTCCTTTTTGCCTTTTATGGGAAACAAAAAGCTATATATTCTTCTATCTATAAATGACAAATAAGTAGTCATTTATCTTACATTTGTCTCAACAAGGAACCTTAATTACCAGCTCACCTCTTGCCCTCCTTGCCCTATTGCCCTCCAAAACAGATGGTTAATCTTAAATTTTTATCTTAAACAGATGTCAAGGATCTTGAGTTCACATCATCATTGAAAGATCTCCTTCTTTTGGAGGTCTTTAAACAAAGGCCTGACAACCATATGTGTGCTTTAATGATGTTTCCTGCTTGGCAGGGGGGGCTGGGCTGATGGCCCCTGTGGTCTCTTCCAACTATATGAAATAAGAATCTAGCATAAGGATTTAACATTTCTTAGCTTCTAATTCCTTTGCATAATTACATTTAAGCCAATATATTTAATACATAACATAAATAACCTTTTAAAAGGAAAAGAAATCTTAAAAGGATCTCAGTTTAAGAAAGAAACAACTTTAGAAAAAGACTTCCCAAAATACTCCCTCCCTTTCTGCCAGCCAGATGCTCTTGGCCTTTTAACCTTAGGAAAATATGGCTCAAGTTTAATGGGAGGCACATGGTTTTATTTTACTATTTATCAACTCTTAATTATGTTTATCTCTTTTTTTATCTTCTGTAATATGTAGGGTCAGTGTAACCTTGGCTCTCAGCCTGTAATTCCCTTTTTACGACTTTGAGAATTGTTTTCTGCTATAAATCAGGGGGCCCCCTTGTCCAGGAGGATAAACATCTTGCCAAGGTTCTTAGGCAGCTGGTCTTCTGCCTGGCATTTAACATTTGAAAATCTTTAAGCTCATTTTAATATACAGGAATTTTAAAATATAAGCTTTGATTAAAAATGCAGGCTATGATTAGATGCCTCAACGACTGCTGTCATATCCTTTCAGCACAATAGTCAAAATAAGATTTCCACTACTCCACACACTCCAGTTTAATCTTAACTCGAGAGAATCGAGCTGACTTCCCTTGCCTTGTTTTAAAACCAGCCTGATTGGAATTATCAGGAAATGCTTTCTGTTTCAGGAACGATCACAGTTGTGGAGGCTGATAGGAGGCAGCTTGACTCTGACAATGCCCAATTGCCCTTGTAGGGTCTGCAGCGGCTGAGAAGACCACGGCAGAGAAGCAGAATGACAGCAGGTTTTGCTAAAGCCACTTCCGCCTTGAGGAGGTTGTGAGCTTCATAGCCCCTCCACATGTGCAGAGGGTGGGAGGCCAGCCCTGAGCGACTGGGTGATTCCCAGCTGGGTCACCCCCTAGCCAGCCAATTGGGTTGGTCCGGAGGTGTGGCCTGCCCCATAAAGGCAGGGCGCAGCTGGGGATCTCCCTCTTTTCCGCCTTGCAGCTGCTCCAGTTTTATTATGTTTTTAGTCATGTTGGAAGTTGCCTAGAGTGACTGAGGCAACCCAATCAGATGGGCAGTGTATAAATAATACTATTGTTATTATTATTATTATTATTGTTATTATTGTTATTATTGTTATTATTGTTATTAAATAGGATGTCCCTAATTTCATCAGAGAAATGTTGGAAGGTATGTGCTCAGAGCATAGGCAATGGCTGTGGATCACTGGTAAGGACCCCTGAACGGTTAAGTCCAAACAAAGACGACTCTGGGGTTGTGGCACTCATCTCGCTTTCAGACCGAGGGAGCTGGTGTTCGTCCACAGACAGCTTTCCAGGTCATGTGGCCAGCATGACTAAACCACTTGTGGAACAATGGAACATCGTGATGGAAGCCAGAGCGCACGGAAACACTGTTTCCTTTCCCGCTGCAGCGATACCTATTTATCTACTTGCACTGGTGTGCTTTCGAACTGCTAGGTTGGCAGGAACTGGGACAGAGCAAGGGGAGCTCACCCCATCGCAGGGAATCAAACCACCGACCTTCTGATCGGCAAGCCCAAGAGGCTCAGTGGTTTAAACCCTTTGGATCATTGGTAAAGATGTGTGCTACCTCCATGAGAACATTTTCTGGTCTGTTCAAAATTCACTAGAATTTTGCTTTAGGCTTGATCTGGTTGCAACTCTTTTTGAGGCATCCATTTTATTTGCCAGAGGGCAGGGAATAAGAGATCAGAGTTAATTGAAGAAAACAAAACCCCAGAGACCTAAGACTCCCGAAAGCTGATAAGAAGGAATTGACTGCCCAACTGCTCTAGTCTATTCTTTCCAATTAATATTATTTTCATTTTAATATCTGTTACTTGCCTCTCAGCCTATGAGGGCCACCAAAGTGGCACAAGGCATAAAATCCTCAAATAACAATAACATAAAATAAGCAATAAATTAGTATACCTGCGAATCACCATAAAGTCCAATAAAATATAGTTATTCATAAAAATGCAGTTAGTGTGAGAAAGTCAAAACAACAACACGTCAAGGCCCAGAAGCCTGTTCAGAGGCCTACTAAAAGCTCTCAGAGCAACCCCTAAATTTGTGCCTAAAGCAAAAACTGAAGCTAATTTGAAGGTGCATCCTCAAGTGAAATATTTAAGGAATTTTGAAAACTGCTGAAATAGTTGCCAGGAGTGGAAGGACACAAAACCTCCCCCAAGGTGGTTTTAAAACAGCTTCACTGGGTTCCTGCTCATTTGTGGATATGAATTAATCTTAGGTTTCAACCTTGAAAGGACTGTGTAAATTTGGATCCATATATAGTGGTACCTCAGGTTACATACGCTTCAGGTTACAGACTCCGCTAACCCAGAAATAGAGCTTCAGGTTAAGAACTTTGCTTCAGGATGAGAACAGAAATTGTGTTTTGGCGGCGCGGCAGCAGCGGGAGGCCCCATTAGCTAAAGTGGTGCTTCAGCTTAAGAACAGTTTCAGGATAAGAACGGACCTCCGGAACGAATTAAGTACTTAACCTGAGGTACCACTGTATCTAAAGGAAGATTTGCTCCCATATTCATGTGACCGCATACGTTCCAACATTCCTCAGATGAAAATAGGGACATTTCTCATTCTCCCTGCCCACACAACTGACCCTCCTCGACCCCCCATCTTTTGTCCCCCACCGTCCACTGAGCACTTCCTATCAGTAGGACAAGCACCACCACCAATGGGACACAGTGCACACACCCTCCAGCAGCCTGAGAAAACCCCTTAACCCCAATTTTATTTTATTATTTGGGAGATTTACAAAAGGAAAAACACACACCAATAAATGAATCTTAGGTAAAGGTAAAGGGACCCCTCACCATTAGGTCTGGTCGCGGACGACTCTGGGGTTGTGGTGATTATCTCGCTCTATAGGCCGAGGGAGCCGGCATTTGTCCGCAGACAGTTTTTCCGGGTCATGTGGCCAGCATGACTAAGCCGCTTCTGGTGAACCAGAGCAGCGCACGGAAATGCCGTTTACCTTCCCGCCAGAGTGGTACCTATTTCTCTACTTGCACTTTGACGTGCTTTCTAACTGCTAGATTGGCAGGAGCAGTGACCGAGCAACGAGAGCTCACCCCCTCGCATGGATTCGAACCACCAACCTTCTGATCAGCAAGCCCTAGGCTCTGTGGTTTAACCCACAGCGCCACCCACATCAGATGAATCTTAGAAATAGGCAAAATTAGATGTAGGCACACAAAGCATTGAAAATATTTATAGGTCAAGTTTCTTTGCACTCTGCTCCACTCCCCCTTTCTTCCTGCAGCCATGGAGAGGACATGGAGAGGCAACAAGGAGGCAATGGTTGTTGGATCCATCCATCAACCTCTGATGGATGATTTAGAAGGATTGGGTCCAGCATCACTTTCGCCGCACACGTGTGCCAGCATCCATACTCAGCAGAGTTACATCTCAACGCAGCTCCTTCCTTGGAAGCATCTTTGGGGTTGAAGGTACACACAGAAGGCAATAAACATTCGTGGACGCCGTAATGATTCAGTCAAATGTAGAGGTTTACTTGACAGGCATAAAAGCATATTGGTAGCAAGCATATAGTGTACAGACATTCACCACTGCCATGGTTAAGGCATGCTTAGAGTCCAACCAGAGTAAAAGACTCTCTCTCTCTGCTTCTCCCATCGCAAGAGACTCACAACAAGTTACACAGAGCCATTGTTATCAGTACTTCCTCTCACACTGCGCATGTCCAAAGAACACGTTCCCGCAGAAAATGTCCTTGCATAGACAAGACAATCTCAGCTTTCTGCTGCTTCTTGAAACATCTCTGTTCTTCTCTGTTTCTTTTTTTTTTTATAATAATTTTTATTAATTTTCCACACAAATAATAAAGAACAGTATAGAACAATACAACTTCAAGCTCATCAGTTCATACCCTTCTTTCTTTGACTTCCCCATACCTCCCCATCCCTGCATCCTTGTTTAATAATTCTTTAGCAACCCTTAGGTCCATTGTCTTAATTCCCTTTCATAAAAATTTCTTAAGTTTTTTGTTTACTGCTGCAATTCTTTACTTCTTACCCCCTGACATCTTAACACTCCTCAATTTTACAATTATTTTAAAGATATATTTTGAATTTCTTCCAGTCCTCTTCCATTGTCTCTTTCCCCTGGTCCCGGATTCTGCCCGTCATCTCAGCCAGTCCCATAAAGTCAATCACCTTTGTTTGCCATTCTTCCAGAGTAGGTAGTTCTTGCGTCTTCCAATACTTTGCCAGTAGAATTCTTGCTGCTGTAGTGGCATACATAAAGAAAATCCTATCCTTCCTTGACACCACCTGGCCCACCATGCCCAAAAGGAAAGCCTCTGGTTTCTTAGGAAAAGTCCACTTAAGGACCTTCTTAATTTCATTATAGATCATTTCCCAGAAAGCTTTAACCTTTGGGCAGGTCCACCAAAGGTGGTAGAAAGTGCCTTCAGTCTCATTACATTTCCAACACTTATTACTAGGCAAATGATATATTTTTGCAAGCTTGACTGGGGTCATGTACCACCGGTAGATCATTTTCATAATATTTTCTTTTAAGGCATTGCATGCAGTAAATTTAATACCGGTGGTCCATAACTGTTCCCAGTCAGCAAACATAATATCATGGCCGATATCTTGTGCCCATTTAATCATAGCTGATTTCACCATTTCATCCTGTGTATTCCATTTTAACAGCAAGTTATACATTTTTGATAAGTTCTTAGTATTGGGTTCCAACAATTCTGTTTCTAATTTTGACTTCTCTTTCTGAAATCCTATTTTCCTGTCCTGTTTAAACGTCTCATTTATCTGATGGTAGTGCAACCAGTCTCGAACCTTAGGCTTTAATTTCTCATAACTCTGAAGTTTCACCCTTTCGCCATCATATTCTAAAATCTCATAATATTTTGGCCATTTAGAATCCATATTAAGCTTTTTTACTTCCCTAGCTTCCATTGGTGACACCCACCTAGGGGTTTTACTTTCCAACAAATCTTTATATCTAATCCAAACGTTATACAATGCTTTCCTTACAATATGGTTTTTAAAGCTTTTATACACCTTTACCTTGTCGTACCATAAGTATGCATGCCAACCAAAGCTATTGTCATACCCTTCCAGATCCAAAATGTCAGTGTTCTCAAGAAGTAGCCAGTGTTTCAACCAGCAGAAAGCTGCTGATTCATAATAAAGTCTTAAGTCCGGCAGGGCAAACCCCCCTCTATCCTTTGCATCAGTTAAAATCTTAAATTTAATTCTGGGCTTTTTGCCCTGCCAGACAAATTTTGATATGTCTTTCTGCCACTTCTTGAAACAGTCCATCTTGTCCACAATCTGCAACGTCTGGAATAAAAACAGCATTCTAGGCAATACATTCATCTTAATAGTAGCAATTCGACCTAACAAGGGAAGTTTCAACCTTGACCATATTTCCAGATCCTTTTTAACTTCTGACCAACATTTTTCATAATTATCCTTAAACAAGTTCACATTCTTAGATGTTAAGTTTACCCCCAGGTATTTTACCCTTTTTGTTATTTCCAAGCCTGTTTCATTCTGAAAACTCTCTCTTTCTTCCATTGTTAATTTTTTTCCCCAACACTTTCGTTTTTTGTTTATTCAATTTAAAACCTGCTACTCGACCAAATATTTCAATTAGTTCTAATACTCTTTTAGTACTAGTGTCTGGCTGTTGCAAAGTCAATACTAGATCATCTGCAAATGCTCTTAATTTGTAATGTCTAACTCCGACCTGAACTCCTTTAACCAACTGGTCCTTTCTAATCATGTTTAACAAAACCTCCAGGACTGTTTCTGGAACAAATGATTCTCTCACACACAGAGAGAATATCCAACAACATTTCATGTGGGGAACTCAGTTGTGCAGCTGATCAATGTGAAAATCAGGTTTCAAGTCACCTCCTGTCAGCTGACTCCCAGGACGGGGTAGGGAGGGGTGAAGGTTGTGACAAAAATATTCAAAAAATGGATAATATTGAAATAAAATCCTAATTTTTGGAAAGTGAGCGAAAGAAAAATCTCAGAAATAAGCTCAGGAAAGTGTGTTCCGATAAATTTTGCCCCTGTTCTGGTATTTATAGCTAGTCCTTCAAAATGCTTTCTAAGGCTGGCTTATAATAAAAGATGTGTCCTTCTGGAGAACTCCATCAGTTTCAAGAACCAGTTTTCTTCACTGCAATTTAGACAGAATGGTGTGTGTGTGTGTGTGTGTGTGTGCGCGCGCGCGCGTGTGTGTGTGCATTTTTTAAAAAAACAAAAACCCACCAAACTTTTATTTCCTATTACTTTCCAGTTGAAAAGTCTCTATGGTTAGCTGTTGACAATGTGACTGTGATGGGTTTCTTTTGCTTTTTTATTTTGAAACAGAGGTGATAATTAATCTTCCCACATTCAAGCACTGCAAACACATTTCAATTTCAAATGAGATAAGAACGGAGCTCAAAACGCCCACACTTACAATGGTAGGCAGCTTTGTACCACACATTGTAAGTGGCCTGAAATTCTCTTCGTGGCATTGACATTATCAACAGTCAGCTTGTGGAGCTGTATATCTAATAGGCAATCTTCACAACAATAGCTTGAGAAGTAATGTGGGAGCGGCAGCGTTAGAAATGCACAATCGGAGGAAATGAAGCAGGTTAATATTAGGGCACTTTCAGGTGTGACTGCCACACACCCAACAGAACTGTTATTCCCTTGCTTCCACTCTGCTGAAGATGGGGAGGAGTTCAGTACAGTTCTCATCTGCACTTCGAGAAACCATATGTGAACTGAAATGCTGCAGTCCTATGAAATTCACCTCTCCCCATGTTGCGGGGGGGGGGGAGGAAGTGAGTGTAAAAATGTTATTCATCATCATCATCATCAAACATTTATTGGCATCACATACAAACATTCAGAATAAATAGGCCAGTGCGATCTCATCGCCGTTTCAACAGTACAGTCATTTGCCAAAGGGAAGAAGAGGCGAGCAATCTATTTCATCTCTGTGGGTCTCCAGCAAGGGCAGGATCCTGTAGCATACTTCGGCGACAAAACATCAAATAGAGGAACTTAACTACTGTCTTGGCGAGCTCCTGGTCTCTCCCCTGTTATTGAAAATAACAACCAAAAAGGCATTATACAGTGGTACCTTGGTTCTCAAACTTAATCCATTCCAGAAGTCCGTTTCAAAACCAAAGCGTTCCAAAACCAAGGTGCGCTTTCCTGTAGAAGGTAATGCAAAATGGATTAATCCGTTCCAGACTTTTAAAAACAACCCCTAAAACAGGAATTTAACATGAATTTTACTATCCAACGAGACCACTGATTCATAAAATGAGAGCAATAAACAATGTACTGCAGTTACACAATCAGTCCATCAGTAGCTGAACTGGGTTCCACACAGCCACAAAAATAAAAAGAGCCACAGAAATGAAAAAACCAAATAAATAGCAGAAACAGACAAACCTCAGCATAACATTCAAAAGTGTGGAACTCAAAATGGAAGCGCAACACTCAAAATGGACCACGTTCAGCTTCCGAAAAAAGCTCGCAAACTGGAACACTTACTCTTGTGTTTGCAATGATTGGGTTCCAAGTTGTTTGAGTACCAAGGCGTTTGAGAACCAAGGTACCACTGTATTAGGAAAAAATTGCCTGCAAAAATATCCACTTAAAGCTTGCAGCATAGAAGCCTTGTATAACTTTCTTACAAAGGAGTTTGACAATCTGTGGGCCAACACCGAAAGAGCCCTGTCTCTCATGTCTGCCCATCAAATTTGCTTGAGCATAGAATACAAGCAGGCCTTCTGAGGGAAATCTTAAAGCCCAGGAACATTCATACAGGTAAAAGCAATCCTTCATATAGCTCAGTCCTAAACCATTTAGGGCAGAGGCTGCAGAGCTGATACTCTCCAGATGTTAACGGATTACAATCTCATCATCCCTGACCATTGGCTACACTGGCTGTGGCTGATGGGAGTTGTAATTCAACAATGTCTGGAAAGCACCATGCCAGTGACCCCTGAGTTCGCGGCTTAAAAGATCAGAATGAACATTTTGGACATTTCTGCAATATCCCTGTGATCACCTGGAACAGGTGGGATATTATCCACTGCATGGGGCACCATTGCTGTATCATTATGTAACAAAGCGTGTTCTCCTTCATGGAGAGCACGTGTTGCGGTGGGGGCCGACAGGACACTCCAAAGTTGGGCGGGCTAATTGATGTGATTGGACTTCCCATGTTGTTGGGAAGAAGTTAATGTTGCCATTTGTTGATTGACAGCCAGAAATGCTAAAACTCCCTGCACGAGCGTAGAGCTTCCTCTTTTCGTCCCGTGCATCGGATTGCCCGTCCCCCCTCCCTATATTTAGGGTTGTTTGCTTTGACCTTGCTATGCCTGTCATGGGGTCGTCTGCTTTTGGGGCAGGGGCCCGGTAGGAATTTTGTCCATCTGGCTCATTGGTTGGGGCCATTTGGTTTTTGCCTACTGCGTAGCAAATCGTCACAACTTGTAAGGTTGTGGTTAGGCATTAGTTTATGGTTTGGTTGGTTGAGGGGCATGGATTGGCTGTGTCTGTTCCTCTAATGCTGCTGCTGCAAGGGATTCCGTTAAAGGAATACAGAGGCTCACTATTGCTTTTGTCCACCCTGTCAAGGGGCTTGGGCCATGCAAGAGCCCCTGGTTGCATTTAGGGAGGGCTGAGGGCAGGTTCCCTGCTCCATCGCTACCCCCAAGTGTATTCTCCTTTTCTGAGTTCCGCATCGTGCGGAATGTCAGTCTGTCCCCCATGGGGGGGGGGGGCAGATAGTCGCAACAATGCCTAAGCAACCACTCACATTTTTGTATTTTAATAAAGTTGTGGCCAAAATTATGCCAAAAACCTTAAACAAAAATTTCTGTGTGATGTGTGAGTTATTGGGGTGGCCCTGGGAACCTCAACACACAATAGTTTTTGAAAACCGCCTTCTGCAAGAGGAATTAAATCAAGGCAGGGCAATAAGTCCCCTTCAGATCCATGGGTTTCAGATTTATGCACTGGGAAAATTTCATGCTGGAGAAAGTTAATTTGCTGTGATGCTTTTAAAATCTTCCCTTTGCCAAATTATATTTTAGCTTTAGACTAGGTCTTTTTTTAAAAAAAAATTATAGGTCAGTTGTTCGTTTTTAATTTACACTATTTGTTTACAACTACATGAGAAAACAAAGAATGCCTCCAATGCCATCTGTTTACGTTCCTCTGTGAAGGGCTTTTGCATATTTTCACCCGAAAGAAATGAGTCTAAATGATGTTGCAATTTTCTCTAAAATGCTCCATAATTTCACAGTGTCCCTGCTAACGTGCCTTTATAATAAGCCCAAATGATTGCAAATTGCAAGCCGTGCTGTCTAATATTCAGAAACCTGCTGAAAGGAGGATACGATTGTCTGTCTTGGCATGGGAGACAAAAAATTAAAATAAAATAGCTTTAAAAGGTTTTCCTAGACTTTGGAAGCAGGAAATTCCCTACTTAAAGAAGACACCCACCCATGAAACGAAATCCCCAGAATTCTGGGATAATAAGATCAATGGCTACAAGGAGAACCAAACTTGTACACATAAAATATCTTTGAATGCCACATTGGAACGTTTCCAGATGAAAGTTTTGCAAATGTCATTGTTCATTGAAATAGCATTCATGAAAGCTGTAAGCTACATTGGGATTATGACTCTTTCTGTGCTGATCCCTGCTAGTCTCAGCGGGTTAGTGGATCAATGTGTGTTGCACAGTTTAAATCTGCTACTATCATGCATTATTTCTATAGCCGAAGTGCCTCTTT
Organism: Podarcis cretensis; assembly: GCF_951804945.1. Lineage (NCBI taxonomy): Eukaryota > Metazoa > Chordata > Lepidosauria > Squamata > Lacertidae > Podarcis > Podarcis cretensis. The sequence continues at coordinate 25,898,331 of NC_137187.1, forward strand.
GCCTGATTCTGACATAGGGATATAGGCCTGTATTGTACAAACAGAAGATGTGGCAAAATGGTTCATGGACTTCATTCAGCCTGCAAATGGCAGATTTTACAAGGTGTGACTGGAAAGTTCGGCGAATGGTCACAGAAATCGGACAGCGGGAAATATTCAAACATACATGCCTTATAGGCCTTCAAAGTAGGCCCCCTCTCACGCAATGCACCGTTGACAACGTTCGTAGAGCTGTTGGAAATTTCTGGTGACGTCCTCTTTTCGTACTGCTTTCAGTTCCCTCGTCACAGCAGCTTAGATGTGTGAAATGTTGGAAAAATCTGTGTCCTTTCAGTGCAGATTTCAGTTTGGGGGGGGGAGAAATCCGGTGGGGCCAGATCGGGAGAATATGGAGGGTGGGACAACTCAGTAACCTCCATAACAATTTCACGCAGAATATGCAATTCTTCCGCCATCATTCGGACGGACAAACGGCAATCCTGCATCAATAACTCACGAACTCTGTCGACATTTGCCGCTGTTCTGCTTGTTGACGGTCTGCCAGACTGAGGGTCATTTTCAGTGGTTTGCTGCCTTTCATGGAAATGCTTAAACCGCTCATACACTGACTTTTGAGTTACAGCTTCATCTCCGTACACAACTGTGAACATTTTGTGGGTTTCCGGTGCCGATTGTATGTTTGAATATTTCTTGCTGTCTCGAATATTTCTGTGACCATTCACCGAACTTTCCGGTCACACCTTGTATAAGTGCCTGTTTCCCATATTTTAAATTTTAAAATCCAGTCCCATCTGTGGTCCAAAGTGATTCAGTTAAGGAACAGTTTTTGGTTTTGGTGTGGCTTACATCACATGGCTTCTCTCCATCCTTAAGTGTGGAGTGGCAAATCCACTACTGTCCAAGCAGCGGGCAGCAGGTTTCTACCTAAATCTGCCAAACTACACAGAGATATAGGTGAAGGAGGACTGAATGAAGACAAAGGTGAAAGGCCCAGTGTCATAGCTCAAGCTGAACTCCTGGCAATTTATAAAGCTAAATCTGGCAGTGCTCTTTGGAGACCACCACTTTTTTAAAAAGTCACAGTAAACCTGTTGTGTGTATCACTTCACAGTGTCAGCACCCAGCCTCTGTTTGCTATTTCGGTGGGGGAAGCACCTTAAAAAGCAAAATATCAAGATAAACAACCCAATATATTAGTCTCACACAGCATGCTCTCCTTTTACGTATGCAGAGAGAAACATTCATCGCTTCTGACACTGTCGGATAACAATGTCAGAATAGAGGTATTTAAGTTCCCTTTTATAACCTGCATTTTTGTAGCTGTCATTCTGAAATAGTGATGGGTGGGGGGGAGACAAAAGGGGAAAGCTGAAAATTGTGATGCCTCCTTTAAGGGTTGAGGGCTTTGGGGGGCTTTTTTTGTAATCATAGTGACGGGAAATGTGTTTAAATTCTGTAATGTGTCTCTCTCCTCAGTATAGTACTCTTTCTGTCAAGGTGCTAATTTCCTTGCCTCCAGTGACAAAAAATAAAAGCGACACTTTCTTAAACCCAGCTGTTAGGGTATCAAAGGAAGCCAAATGAAAGGAAGAAATGAAGTGAGTTTGGTGGGGTAGGAGAGGGGGCTAGAGGAAACAACATGAGTGATAATGAAATGAAAAATTACACTAGAAAATGGAAATTAGGAAGTGGCTAGAAACAGTGAAATGACGATTTCTAGTCACCTGCCTTAGGCATCATGGCTAAATATGACTCCTTTTCTTTACATGTCAATCACTGTCATGGCCCATCTCGTTCTTTAATGAAAGCACCAAATGATGATATATAGCCACCAAAATCCCAGAAGATGCAATCTCTTGCCTAGCTGTTATCTCTGGAGAAACATTTACTCTTTTGCAAGGTGCTTTACAACTGGCTAGCAGCAAGAAGGGAAGGGGCCAAGCTGTGCTTGTATCACAGTGCTGGTATCAACTTTGCTTCCACTAAAATTGCCTCTGTTCACTTCATAGTTTCTTCAGCCCACAGCCCAAATGCCCTGCATGAAATATCTCTGCCACTCTTGCTAGGTTCTTCTAAATTAGAAGATAAGGCTTCACTAGCCCCATCACTCTTTCATTGTGTGAGCCAAAGACTGTTGGGAAAGATCCTTTAAGATCATAAGTAGCTTCCTAGCAGGAGCAAAACCAATAGCATGACCAGGCTGCACAACCTTCATAAGGACTCAGAAGGGTTTTGCACTGTTCCCCTTGCTAAGGATAGGAAGCTTTCAGCCAGTGTCCAAGTTCCTGGTTAGCTCTGCCTTTTTTAGCTAGTCTGATTCTGCTATATTGGCTGAGTCTGGGTACTGCTATCTTCTTCTTCTTCTTCTTCTTCTTCTTCTTCTTCTTCTTCTTCTTCTTCTTTTATTTATACCTCGCCCATCTGGCTGGGTTTCCCCAGCCACTCTGGGAGGCTCCCAACAGAACACTAAAAACAGAATAAAACATCAAACATTAAAAACTTCCCCAAACAGGGCTGCCTTCAGATGTCTTCTAAAAGTCAGATAGTTGTTTATTTCCCTGACATCTGATGGGAGGGCGTTCCACAGGGTGGGCGCCACTACTGAGAAGGCCCTCTGCCTGGTTCCCTGTAACTTCACTTTTTGCAGGGAGGGAACCGCCAGAAGGTCCTCAGAGCTGGTCCTCAATGTATGGGCTGAGCAATGGGGGTGGAGAGGCTCCTTCAGGTATACTGGGCCAAGGCCGTTTAGGGCTTTATAGGTCAGCACCAACACTTTGAATTGTGCTTGGAAATGTACTGGGAGCCAATGTAGGTCTTTAAGGACTGGTGATCTAAGACTTTGCTTTGTTCAAGATTTACTTACTGTAAGCTGACTTTCATCAATATGAACCCAACTACATCAGCTGAGTAATACAAATAAATCCCAATTAATGCATATGCCACTGTGTCAGCCCTTCTAAGTGCCCCTATTTTTCAGGGGTGTCCCTGATTTAGAGAAGCCATTCCAGTTTCTGATTTGATCCCAGAATGTCCTGCTTTTCCTTAGGACATCCCTGTTTTCATTGGAGAATTGTTGGAGTTTATGGAGTTATCCAACCCCTGAGCCGTCTGAAGAATCTGAAGAACCCTATATAAATAATTTTTTTAATGTCTAATGTCTTATTATGTTTTTTTATATATATGTTGGAAGTCACCCAGAGTGCCAAACCCATCAGATGGGTGGGGTATAAATAGTAAAATTCTTCTTCTTCTTCTTCTTCTTCTTCTTCTTCTTCTTCTTCTTCTTCTTCTTCTTCTTCTTCTCCTCCTCCTCCTCCTCCCCGTCCCCCGTGGCTTGATGGAGGTAGAAACTATCATATCTTGTTACGCTGTCTTTTCTATGAGGATATATGTTCAGTACTTACCATCCCTGCTATACAAAAATCTCCAAATGGGTCTGAACTTCAATGTCTAAAATCCCTGGTAGAGGACAAGGATCCAGAGAGGGTGGCTGAGGGTGGCCAAATTCTGGGCGTCTGCCATAAAACTTAGGGAACAAGCTGTGCTACCATAATGACTAAGGCCTTAAATGACAATTTTAGGTTATATTTTAGTGATTAAGATTTAACTTATATATTTTTAACTGCTGTTATATCTGTATTGTCCCTGTCATACCCAATTGCAAATTTCAATGTATCCCTATTGTGTTTTATGACTTCCCTGATATTGTATGGGAGCTGGAACTGGTCTGTGTCCAAAGTAAGTTCCTCCTCCTCCTCCTCCTCCTCCTTCTGGAATAGGACATCCCTATTTTCTCCAGGGAAATGGTAGTAAAAGGGGGCATGTTGAAACAGAACCAGAATTTGGCTTGCTGGAATGCAATTTGCAAAGCCTAGCTCAGACCACAGGGGGAGAACTCCCTTGGTGTGCTCATAAAATCCTACATTTCTTGTTTCTCCCTAAGTATCTCCAACAGGCATTTTTGACCATGGGGAAGGCTAGAGATATATTAGTGCCAACCCCTCCCCCAACAGTTACTGGCATAGTATGTCTTGATGCTGGTCATATACCCAAGAGTATTTGCAGGTCAATAATTTGATATTTCCAGCAAGACAAGATGAAGGCACACGTCTTTCCACCAGGACCAGCAGCACGAGCTACTTAAATCTGCATTATACAGTTTTGGAATAAATTATGCATTTGAGCCTGGCATCTATAGTCTAAATAATTCATTTGGTTTAAATTCTGTCTAAATATCCTTTTCACCTATAATTTATGAAAAAAGAAAGCTCTTGACAGACCAAAAAGGAAAAAAAAAACCCAAACAGAAATAAACTGAATAATGAGGCAGACGAGGGGTGTTGTTTTTGAAAGAGAGCGAAGAACGGAACAGGCTCACATGCCAAATGCACTACTAATTTATTCAGTGTTACAAAACTCTGTCAGCATAGGTTGAACATTTTGAGATGAATGAGGTGCACGATTCATATATTTAATAGCTTGTTTACAGAGCGCTTGGGCCCATCAAAGATATGGCACGACATGTCCCTCCCCACTGCCTCTTCGGTTACAGTTTCCTGATGTCTTTTCCTGTAAGTGACAGTTAAATATCATTGGCTTTAGGCAAATAGGCACTTTCATTTTTTGCAGGTTGGTCAGGATGGGGGCAATTGAAAGTCCAGGGCATGTTGACCAATCTAGACAGCATCTTAAAAAGCAGAGACATCACCTTGTCAACAAATGTCCGTATAGTAAAAGCTATGGTTTTCCCAGTAGTGAAGTATGGAAGTGAGAGCTGGACCATAAAGAAAGCTGATTGCCAAAGAATTGATGCTTTTGAATGATGGTGCTGGAGGAGACTCTTGAGAGTCCCATGGACTGCAAGAAGATCAAACCTATCCATTCTGAAGGAAATCAGCCCTGAGTACTCACTGGAAGGACAGATCCTGAAGCTGAGACTTTGGCCACCTCATGAGAAGAGAAGACTCCCTGGAAAAGACCCTGATGTTGGGAAAGATGGAGGGTGCAAGGAGAAAGGGACGACAGAGGATGAGATGGTGGGACAGTGTTCTCAAAGCTACTAACATGAGTTTGACCAAACTGTGGGAGGCAGTGGAAGACAGGAGTGCCTGGCGTGCTCTGGTCCATGGGGTCACCAAGAGTCAGACATGAGTAAACGACTAAACAACAACAAACTAAGATTAGGAAGGCTCAGAGATCTTTTTTAGGCAATCTTTTGCCTAAACCTAAGAATTGGCCAGTGGAAGCTGCCATCTTTTCCACTGAGACTGTCCCCTTGTTATGGTGTGGGTATCAATCCCATTTTCAGCTTCAAGTGAGAATATGACTTTGAGTACAATTTATTTATAAATAAATAAAAATCTTTTTTTTAAAATAGTATTATTCCCTCCAAATCACAAATCACATCCCCTCCCTGAGATTGTGAATGAAATTTGTATTGTGTGTGTATGTATGTACATATAATTTTAATTTTCATTCAACTATATCGGTTCCCCTTCTTTTATTTCATTATTCCTGTATGCCACTGAAGTACACATTATGGATAATAAAGGATTTATTTTAAAAAGATTCTCTGCACCATGCTTCAATTTATGCATCTCTATCATGTGTATTGGGACGCGGGTGGCACTGTGGTCTAAACCACTGAGCCTCTTGGGCTTGCTGATCGGAAGGTTGGCGGTTTGAATCTGCACAATGGGGTGAGCTCCCGTTGCTCAGTCCCAGCTCCTGCCAACCTAGCAGTTCGAAAGCACGCCAGCGCAAGTAGATAAATAGGTACTGCTCCAGCGGGAAGGTAAATGGCATTTCTATGCGCTGCTCTGGTTTTGGTGTACCGTTGCACCAGAAACAGCTTAGTCATGCTGGCCACATGACCCGGAAAAAATGTCTGTGGACAAACGACGGCTCTCGTAGCCTGTAAAGTGAAATGAGCACTGCAACCCCAGAGTCATCTGCAACTGGACTTAACTGAAGGTATCTGAAGAAGTGTGCATGCACACGAAAGCTCATACCAAGAACTAACTTAGTTGGTCTTTAAGGTGCTACTGGAAGGAATTTTTTTATTTTGTTTTGACTATGGCAGACCAACACGGCTACCTATCTGTAACTGGACTTAACTGTTAGGGGTCCTTTACCTTTTTATCTTGTGTATACTCACTTTCTTTTTCTTATCTAAAATGCCCCAAATGTCACAAACATTTCTTGGTAGGGGAACTGTTCTGGTCCCCAGATCATTTTGTGTGTGCTCCTTTCCTGCACCTCTCCAGATGTATAATATTTTTGAGATATTCTGACCAGAATTGTACATGGAATTCCAAGTACGGTTGCCACACAGATTTGGACATAGGCATTTTTATATTGGCCGTTTTATTTTCAATCCCTTTCCTAATGGTCTCTAGCATGGACTTGGCCTTTTTCACAGCTGCAGCTCTCTGGGTCAACATTTTTGCTAAATTATCTGCTACATCCACAAAATCTCTTTCCTGGCCAGTCACCATGACAGCTCAGACATCATCAGTGTAGTCAGGATTATTATTTTTTCTTCTCCAAAGGGCATCACTTTTTTGCACTTAAATTCAAAGGAGGAGAATGTTGGAAGCATTGCAAGGTACAATTTGGAATGTTACTTTTATAGAGAAAAATAACAGGAGATTTGGGGTTGTTCAGTCAGCGCCGCCACTTCCCCCTTACCTTATCCTATTGTCCACCTGTTGCTCAAACCCACCTTTAAGGACCCCTGACCATTAGGTCTAGTTGTGGCCGACTCTGGGGTTGCGGTGCTCATCTCGCTTTATTGGCCGAGGGAGCCAGTGTACAGCTTCCGGGTCATGTGGCCAGCATGACTAAGCCGCTTCTGGTGAACCAGAGCAGCGCACGGAAATGCCGTTTACCTTCCCGTTGGAGCGGTACCTATTTATCTACTCGAACTGGCGTGCTTTCAAACTGCTAGGCTGGCAGGAGCAGGGACCGAGCAACGGGAGCTCACCCTGTCACAGGGATTCGAACCGCCGACCTTCTGATCAGCAAGTCCTAGGCTCTGTGGTTTAACCCACAGCGCCACCCGCGTCCCTCAAACCCACCTTTAGAGATGCCCAAAATATCTTGCTTCTTGAGATTAGTGGGTTCTCGTTTTCAGGACTTTTCCTTCTTCCCCTGATGACTCTGATACTTGGAAAAACTGAACGAAAGAAAACTTCTAGTTTGCAAACTTCTAGTTGAACTTCTAGTTAAACAGTAGGTGAATCTTGGCAATGCTTAAAATGCAAAGTTTTACACATATTTGTGTTGTCGTCGTTGCCTCTCCCCCCCCCCTCCAAACTGGGGGAAAAAATGTAATGAGGTGCAGGTGTTTGTGAGTCAATTTTGTTTATATCTCTCCCTGATTGGCTCCATTAATTTTTGTGCTAAAAAGTAGTGACATGATGTTTTCAGGAAGAGGAAAAGGCAGGTGGTGATAATTGCTCAGAAAGAGCACCCCATGTTTTTGTGGTTCGGAATATTTTCACATTTCCCTGCTTATTATGTAGGTTTGACTTTGCCTTGTGTGTCTACCAGTTCTCTCAATTCCCTCTTTCAAAATGCATCTTTTCCTCAATCAACTTTGATATCGTTTCCAAACAAGGCCAATCTTGCCTCCAACCCCTGGCCTTAATTTGTGGGCAAACAGCTAAGGCATACTTAAATTCTTATGATTATATGTAAAGTACTACAGTGGTACCTCGGGTTAAGTACTTAATTCATTCCGGAGGTCCGTACTTAACCTGAAACTGTTCTTAACTTGAAGCACCACTTTAGCTAATGGGGCCTCCTGCTGCTGCCGCGCCGCCAAAGCACAATTTCTGTTCTCATCCTGAAGCAAAGTTCTTAACCTGAAGCACTATTTCTGGGTTAGCGGAGTCTGTAACCTGAAGCATATGTAACCTGAAGCATATGTAACCCGAGGTACCACTGTATTGGCTTTAAGTTCACTATAGTTTTGCCACATCACATTCTGAAGACTCTTCCCATCTCATGAAGAGCTCCCCGTCCCAGAAAAGGTTGTACCAATCGCTTATCCTGCCCCTCACATCCTCCAGTGCCTTTTGAGGGCCAAGGCAGCGGAGACGGTCATCATCTCGGTCTTCATTCTTTGTGCAGAACGTAGAGGCTACATTGAAGAAAAGGAACGTTCCTATGATTTTTAGGAGAACTCTGCATAATTTTCCCTGTGGGGAGAAAAGCAACTGGCTGTGGCTTTTAAGCAGATGCTTACCAAAAGGGGAAAGTGAGAAGCAGACCTTGCCCCTAGCAATTTCTCTCTTCCTGATTTCACCCAGCTGTGGCTAAAATAAAAGTCAGAAGAACTGACTTAAAATAAAAGTCAGAAGAACTGACTTAAAATAAAAGACTTGGGCCTCAAATGGCACTGGAGGATGTGAGGGGCAGGATAAGCGATTGGTACAACCTTTTCTGGGACGGGGAGCTCTTCATGAGGTGGAAAGAGTCTTCAGAATGTGATGTGGCAAAAATCACAGAACTTCCTGCCATGTGTAGCTTGGCCCTAACTTCTCAATGGTATTCCTGCTTTCAGACAAAATTCTGCTGAGGCCAAAAGACTGAATGAAAATGGAAAACACTTACTGAACCTCCATTGCTGTGATCTCAAGGCCCTTTCTGTTCTCCTTAGGTTTACAGTTGCTGAGCCGAGACTGGAAGAGGGCAAAACCAGTGGCAAAGGGTTCAGTCTGCTTCAGAAGCATTGGTCCCATGGCAACTTATCATCCTGTGGGTTAGTTCTAAATGCTGTCCAGTAACAAACACAGAGCATCTCTATACCTTGGCATTATAATTCAGGAAAGGAACGGAAGAATGCAGGGGCTTCCCCCAAGGCATTTTAAAATGGCAGGCAGGCTTTTTAGGTGAGGACCTAGAAATTCTACCTTGGCACTAAGCAAAAAAGAGAGAGAAAAGTAGGTCAAAGGAGAAATATTTCACTCCCCTCTTCTGAGGGGATATAGAACCCCTAGACAGGCAGTGGTCCGGTGTCAAAATATAGTATGGGAAAAGTCACAAATGCAACCTTTCTCAATAGCAATAAGTCACATTGCTGCTGCTTACCAGGAAGTAGAGGAATGGCAAAATGGCAGCAAGCTTGGCATAGTGTAAATCAGCCTTTCTCAATCTGTGGGTCCCCAGATGTTGTTGAACTACAACTCCCATCACCCCTAGGTAGCAAGGCCAGAGCTCAGGTATGATGGGAGTTGTAGTTCAACAACATCTGGGGACCCACAGGTTGAGAACTGCTGGTGTAAATACAATGGAAGTGGCAGAGTCTACATACGCTCCAACATTTCTCCGATGAAAATAGGGACGTCACATTCCATAATGATAATTTTGCAGTGTATTTCTGATCTCTGTTGGAAGCCCCCCAGAGTGGCTAGGGAAACCCAGCCAGATGGGTGGGGTACAAATAAATTATTATTATTATTATTATTATTATTATTATTATTATTATTATTATACCCCACATGTCTCCCTGGGTTGCCCCAGCCACACTGGACAGCTTCCAACATATATAAAAACATAATAAAACATTAAGCATTTTTTTTTTAAAAAAACCTTCCCTATACAGGATTGCCTTCAGATGTCTCAGAGGTTGGATAACTCCATATCCTCCAACATTTCTCCAAAGAAAATAGGAAAAGTGGGACGTTCTGGGATCAAATCAGAAATGGCTTCTCTAAATCAGGGACATCCCTGGAAAATAGGGTCTGAGCCCCTCCAGAGCTTCTGCCCTTGCAAGGCACCATCCTTGTTGCCCCCTTGCTGTGTCCCCTCTACCTCCCAGTAAGCAGCGGTGGTCCAATTGACCAGACGTCAGATAAGTGGCATCCCTCCATCATGCCATCCACCGCTGTTCATTAGAGTTTGGGCCTAGATTTGGATCAAATTAGGCTCAACCACAAAGACGGCACACTTCTCTTGGTTAGCGCTCCAGCTAATTAATTCCCATTACCTTATAAACAGGCGTTCCAGTGCTTAGTTGAGGAAAATGAGTATTCCAATTTGAGAAGTGGAATGCCAGGCAGTCTGATACATTAGGAAAAGCTTGAGATACTGACTTGGCAACATTTCTCCCCCTTTTTCCCTCCCCTCGTGCATCTCACTCTGCTTGCGAAATACTGGCATTGAAGATGAATTTGAAATAGACTATTAGTGACCAATAGCTCTTCCCAGCCATGCAACAGGATCCGAATTAAGTTCAAAGAAATGCTAATTAACTTAAAGTGCACTGGCTACCTGGAGTGACATGAGTTCAAAGGCATATATGCCAGGTTTCTTTTCCTTGGCCAGAACTATAATCAGAAGATTTTAGTGCAGATTGATATCCAAAACAGTGAATACTTTGATCCCACAATTTCTTGGAGATCAAAGATTCACATGTACTGCTGTACTTAAGTAGGCCTGAGCATGATGCAAATGTATCAGCCAGTTCATATGTGACCCTCTTTCAGGTGCATAGAGATTCATATTTGTCAGAGCTGCCTCTAGGTCCCAGCTCACAGAGGACCAACGCAAGGCTGTAGTAATGTACAAAAGTCTTTATTGAAGTTCAGTTTCCATTTCAAAGCCACAGCGTGCAGCCCTACGTCTTAAACCCTAGATCGGCGAAGTCCCGTCTGAGTCTCCTCCCCTATAACACCAGTTTAAGATCCTAGCCCTGCTCCACCTTTTACGCTGCTCTCTCCTCCTCTGGGTCCTCCTGCCCGCTGGGGCATTGCCCTTTCTGGACTCTTCCGACGCTGAGTCGCTTAGCTCCTCCCCCTCCCTCCGGCGGGCTTTAGGACCCGGTTCCCAATCCTCATTCTCTGCTGTCCCGCCCTCCTGTACATTTGAACTTGCCTCTCGCGCCAGCCCAGTGACCTTTCTCCTAACCGTTACACTACTTCTGTCACTGCTTCCCTCTTCTGGGACACTGGCCGGATCTGACCTCTCCTCCGTTGTCCAACTTTCTGATGGAGGCGTGGTCAGCCCTGCCTTATCTTCTCTCCCTGGTGGGGAATGCACTGGCCCCGATCCTTGGGACTCTTCCCCCCCACTCTGCTCTGGTGGGGAAGCTGGTCCTGATTTCCAGCTACTGCTCTGGGAGTCCCTGCTGCCCCCTTGCTCCTGGGGCATTCCCCTTGGGAACCCCCTACCCCTGGCCACTGGCGCCCCCTTCTGTGAATCTTCCGAATCGCTGGAGAGGCTCATGGAATCCCTCGGTCCACTGTCCTCTTCTCCTACGCTCCCCTCGGATTCTTCCCCTTCGCTCTCCATCTCCTCTCTTCCCTGTGCCTCTGCTCCTGAGCCCCTGACAATTTTTATTTTTATTTTTTTCCCTTTGAACAAGGTTTCTTATTTCTGAACTTTTATATAAAATGTGGGAAGAGCTAAGCCAAAACTAGGGATGGGGGAGGGGCAGAAATGTATTAGATTCACATTCTAAGCAGAACCCGAATAATTTACACTTCCTTAACCAATACATGAACCACATTGCTGCCGTTCTTTGAAAGTCACCTGTCTGAATGTTGCAATTTAGTTCCACAACCAAAAATTGTGTATATCAGAGGAAGGTGTGCACAGAAAGTTGTACATTATTGAGAAATACATTTTTTTTTAAAGTAGAGGAAATCAATTCTTCTTTTTAACAAGTTTTTTATAGTCCTTGAAGAAAAAAAAACACGTTTAGGAAGATTTAAAATTCACAGCATGCTGAACTTTGAAAGAAAATTATATGAAAATGATGTACTGTTGGTACTTAACTCCTATGAGCTTAGCAAAAATGTATGGAACTGCTACAAATATATGCTGGGAATGTAAAGAGAAAAAAGGCACTTCCTACCACATCTGGTGGACGTGCAAAATAACAAAAGCATTCTGGGAAATGATATATAACGAGCTGAAAAACATGTTTAAAATAACCTTTGTGGAAAAAACCAGAAGCTTTTCTATTAGGAATTATAGGTGGTGAAATAGCGAAGGAGCAGAAAAGACTATTTATGCATGCGACGACAGCTCCGAGGATGCTTTTCGCACAGAGATGGAAGGAAGATAAAGTTCCAACCAGAGAAGAATGGATAACCAAGACTATGCTGAAATGGCAAAACTGACAGAGAGAATCAGAAACCAAGAAGATAAGAAATTTAATAAAGAATGGAAATATATATATAGATTACTTTAAAGAACACTGTACATAGTTAAAAACATTAGCACTTGTAATAATTCTATGGTTATAAATGGGAATTTGAACACAATTTGGATAATATTATAAGATGCAGTGTAAAACGAATGACTATGGAAACCACGGGGGGGGGGGAGTCCAAGGATTCAGGGAATCCTATATATGTATAAAATTGGTTATATTTGAATGTAAACGATATTTGTAAAAAAAATTTAAAAAGAAATTTTAAAAAGAACAAACATGTTTAGCTGTTCGTTTTTATTGTCCTTCCTTGTTCTGGGTCTCAGATGATTCGCTTATTGGCTGGGATTATTCATTTGAGATATTGATGTACCATCCTAGATGGATTTCCTAGGACATTCCTCAACTTGCATAATCTAAAGAGAAAAGAAGACTCACTGGTAGAGCAACAGCTAGAAGAAGCCATGATTATTTATAAATCACTCAATAAAAAAAGAATGAAATCTGACCAAATGCATGTTGAGCCTTTTGCCTATTTCTAATTGTTCATCTTAGTTACTGTTGTAATACCAGTCCTGTGTTGATTTCATTTGTGGTATTTGGTCCAGCGCCGAGGGCCTTCTGGCGGTTCCCTCACTGCGAGAAGCCAAGTTACAGGGAACCAGGCAGAGGGCCTTCTCGGTAGTGGCGCCTGCCCTGTGGAACGCCCTACCAGCAGATGTCAAAGAGAAGAACAACGACCAGAATTTTAGAAGAAATCTGAAGGCAGCCCTGTTTAGGGAAGCTTTAAATGTTTGATGTATTACTGTATTTTAATATTTGGTTGGAAGCCGCCCAGAGTGGCTAGGGAAGCCCAGCCAGATGGACAGGGTATAAATAAATTATTATTATTATTATTATTATTATTATTATTATTATTATTATTTGGAAGTTCGGGTCCCAGTTTGTTCAAAAGCACCTCTCTTCGTTTGCTGGGACTTCTTTCCTTTCTGTTTGCCTGCTAAGCCTGACACAGCCTGATCCAAACGGATCTTCAGAACCGTGAGCAACTGCCCCAGCTGGAGCTCAATTCAAATTAGATCCCAGATGAAACCCCTTTGCATGAGGTGGACTTTGTATTCTAGGTCCAGGAGCTGCTGGCCATCTGTAACTTCAGTTTCTCTGAAGTTTTCAAAGCTCTGCGAGAAACGTAGGCTCATTTGATACACAGCGTTCCTTCCCGCCCACTCTGTCTGCTGGATATAAATAAATAAAAGCATTGAGCTAGGCTTTGCCCTGCTGTATTTATTGGAGTGTACGCTGTACACATGTCAATAAAGCCTTGCGCTGGCTACTCTGTTCTTTAACTCCAATTCAAATCAACCTTTGGCCTTTGTAGGTGTTTGTGAAGCTGGGAGAAGGGCACACAAGACAGCTTCAGTAGAAACCAGAGATCCTGCGTTACATGTTCACTGGTCACTCGGTTCATCCACCAAATATATACCAGTTCCTGTAGATCTGAGCAGAATGAATATGTTTCAGCTCCCTGACATTCACACAAGGCAAGGTTTCTGGGGTTCACATCCTGTGCAGACAGAGGGGAAAGCATTTGTTGTAGCCGTCGTACTAACCCTCTCGCTTATGAACCTCTCCTCCCAAGTCGTCAGCCACAAGTGAGGTCGCAAGTACGTATGTTGATAATGAAATGAGCATTATGTTCCACAAAGCAATAAAGACTGGCTTGAGAAGTGCTGGCAACTCATCAGTTTAATCTTACTCATTTTGATAAGCTTTTTCTTTTTTGCAGATCGGGGAAAGGTAGTTTGGGGTTTTTGAATGTTACTTCAAGGAAGGAGGAAATTGGTTTGGGGGTTTCTGAATACACTGGAAAATGTGATGCTTCAGAATTATATCCCTCTGCCCCCCCCAAAAAAAAACCACACAACAAGAACAACCGCTGCCCCACTGTCTCTCCATCTTGTTTGCAACCCTGGGCTTGGTGAACACCCCCTGCAGTGAATTCCCAGGGGTAAAGAGGGAGAAGGGAGGCAATTGTCCAACTGCCTGCCAGATATACCTATCAAATTATTCATTTCTCAGACTGCTTAAGGTAATTTAAATTCATAGCTTTTCAAACCACTGACAAGGCTTGCACACTGTGAAGAAAATGAATATTGTTAAGGGTTAAATGGACAGCTTCACACTTTAAACACATTATAAATTCACCACAGGCAGGCTGTGTGTGTGTGTGTGTGTGTGTGTGTGTGTGTGTGTGTGTGAGAGAGAGAGAGAGAGAGAGAGAGAGAGAGAGAGAGAATATTTTTCTCCTCATTATTTTATTTTACAATCAGGGATTCTTTTGTAATTGCAGGCTGTGATGACGATTTCCATGACAAGAGGAGAATTCAAACAAATGTGGCCAAACACATAAGACAAAACAAAAATTTGCTATGCAAAGGGGGGAATCCTACTGTTCAGATGGTAAAGCCCACAGACAGAAGGTTCGTCTTTTTGTATGATCATGCATTCATACAAATGAAATTATTATTTTTTGTACACATGATCACTCCCTCTAATAGTGAGTTCCTGTGGTGTGTGCCAATAAGACCGAGGCCCAAAAGGGGCTACTGTGTGAAAAAGAAGAGCTCGTGTGTGTGCATGTGTGTGTTATATATAGTAATATAATACACTGAAATTGTAAATACTATATTTTTCGCTCTATAAGACGCACCAGACCACAAGACGCACCTAGTTTTTGGAGGAGGAAAACAAGGAAAAAAATATTCTGAATCTCAGATACCAGAACAGCAAGAGGGATCGCTGTGCACTGAAAGCAGCAATGCCTCTTGCTGTTCTGGCTTCTGGGATAGCTGCGCAGCCTGCATTCACTCCATAAGACGCACACACATTTCCCCTTACTTTTTAGGAGGGAAAAAGTGAGTCTTATAGAACAAAAAATACGGTACTTGTATGTATTACAATGCGTCTAAATTTGATTGGTTGGTAACTGAAATTTAGAGAGTTCTGTAGTAGTTCTCATGTGAGTAGCTAACATTAGTCACATGGGTGTTGGAATTCTGCCTCGGTCAGAGGAATGTGCCTACCTTTTCAGGCACCGGCTGAATTCCTTTGACCTCCCTCCTGCGACTCCCGGCAGGTAAACATGCGAGGTCTGTATCGGTGATTTTTCCCAGACTGTGAGAAAAACACACCACTGCTTCTCCCTCCTCCCTGCTCCCCAGGGAGGGGAATCAGACTCAGACAGAAACGTATTTACATGCTTTTATTCCTGTCTTTAGCAGCCATACAGATAAAGATGTCTGCACTCTTCACAAACAACAGAGAGAATCATAACTCCACCCTTGTACATCCTGTACAGGTCATATGACACACACTGAGCTCACATCCTGTGCTCAATACGGAGAATGGACTGCCCCTTTATTGCCATGGTAACAGTCACAAACATCCTGTCTGGCTTTCCAGCCTCCAGCAGCTGGTTTAGCTGCTGCTTCTCTCTTCTGCATTGCTTTTTTATAGTAACATCCTCCCCCTAAAGAATCAATGCGTGCAGCGTGCAATGCCTGATCTAGAGAAGAAAACAAACAGTTGTTATATGTATAACATTCCCCTGTTGTTTCAGTTCCACCCTTGGAACTACCCACCACTGGTTTTACCAATGTACCTCTCTGGTTGTGTGACTTCCAAGGAATGAGTGCATCTGCCTTACCTTGGTTAGCAACTCTCTGTTGTGCCTTTGTCTCTGACTCAGACACAGCTTCAATTTGACCTTGGTCATTTACAACAGCAACACATGCAATAGCTAAGTTGGCAAATTCTTTTGAATACCTTTTGGGTGGTACACCCTTCGTTGCTCTCTCAGACCTACGTAAGAGGTGCTGCTCTTCTCTGCTTTCTGGTTCAGCCTTTGAACTCTCTGGAGAACCAGTACTAAGCCTAATCAGTGGTTCATCCTCCTCTTCTGAGGGTCTAGTCATTATGTGAGATTTTCTCTCAATGACTGTGACAACTGAGCTGTCTGAGCTATCGCTGTCATCATCAGTACTACTGAATTCAATAAAATCAACATCATCATCTGAATCATCATCATCTCCTGTGGGAAATGTGTGAACAATTACTGTCTCCTGTTCAGGAGCACTCTCTGGGAATTTTGTGAGAATCACCTGACCAGATTCAGACAAAATTACTCTGTAGAGACCCTTTTCATAACCCACAAAAATGCCTCTGGCATTCTTTACTCCCCCCGGAGCTTCTGTCCTCACATGAGACCCAAAAACCTTGAAATGGGTAACAGAAGGTTTTCTATGGAACAGTTTCTCAAAAGGAGAACTTCCCAACTCTGTTGAAAACTTTCTCAACCACGTATAACAATACGACATTAGCGACTCAGTCCAGTACTCATGTGGCAGATGTGAACTTAGCAATTGCGCCTCCATTCCCTTTTGCAATTCTTTGTTCACCCTAACACAAACACATCTCTTCCCAGCTTCTTTTTTTTTCCTTTTTCCTTTTTTTTTGTAAATTTTTTTTATTGGATTTTCACATTTTATAAACACAGACACACACAAACAAAAACAACACATATAAGGTTTCATGTCCTTACTTTCCTAACCCCAGTTCTTGACCTCCCCCCACCCCCCCTTCTTACATCCTAATTTAATTAAATTAACTCAGCAAGCTCATATCTCTCATCCTTTACATATTGTTGTTATATAAGTATTTTTTTAAAAAATAAATAAATACTTGATTCATATTACTTGGCCAAATTTTACTTATCCAATTTTCATATAAATATTAAATCCTTTTCTAAGGTCGACCCAAATTCCTTCCACGAGTTTCCCTTTTATCTTAAAAATAGATCATAATAATCAAACACAAAAATCATGAAAATTTTAAAATTCTATTCTTCCCTCCCCCCCCCCGCCCCGGTTTCTGTCCCTTCCCAAATGAATGTCCACAAAAACAGTTTTTAGCCTGGATTCCTCACATCTGAGGCCTTCAAGTCTCTGTCAGTCTCTCTCTGCCGATTTTGTTGGTAGCCCTCTTTGTTGGTCATCGGGTCTCGAAGGAGTTCTAGCTCAGTCTCATCAGATTTTCTTCCATCCAAAATACTTGGTAACAACTGCTGCGAAAGGTCAACTGATCTTCCATACTCAACATCTCTTCCAAGCTTCTTCGGAAGCCGCAATTTTGTGTTTTATCCCTTTCTTCTTCAGGAACCTCTGGAAATCCTGTAAGAGAAAAATTGGCTTCTCATCTGTGCAAAGACAATCTATGTCAGCATCATGCATATTTTTAACCTTGTCACAAAACTCTTTAAACCTTTCTAAGGCGTCTTTTGGTCTCTCCAAAAGATAAATCCAGACAAAACCTGTGAAAGAATCAAAACATATTAGGTAATACTTTGCATTGCCTCTAGATGGTGCTAGAGGACCAATCACATCAGCATACACCCGCTGAAATGCCCTGTCGACCCTCGAGGTGACCTGCTTGGCGTTTTTCTTGGCTACACCTGCAAAAGAGATCATGTTAGAATTACATTTCATGTAATCACTTTGATCAAAAGTCAACAAATACAGTCCATCTTTCTCTTTGCCAGAAAGATACAACTCTCCATCTTTGTAGATTTCGCAGCTCTCATCATCATATGACAGTTTTAGTCCTTTCTTAGCAATCTGCGATACGCTGAGCAGATTGTACTTCAAATCTGGAACCAAATAAACATTGTTTATAGTCAAGTTCAGACTTTCAAGATACACAGTTCCAATTCCGGTGGCTTTCAGCTCCTGACCGTTGGCCTGTTGTACAACGAAGCTTTGCTTCTTAAACAACGAAAATAGCTCCTTGCATGCTGTCATGTGAAATGTACACCCCGTATCAATGACAAAAGCGTTCTCCACTTCTGGCGTGGTTCCTTTCGACATCAAAGCCTTTGCAGGCTTCGCCTGTGACTTGGTATGACTTTTGCCTGGTGCCTCAGACTTCTCGGAGCTTCCCTTGGCACCTTTGTTCTGACGTGGCTTCTTACAGTTCCGCTGAAGATGCCCAGTCTGTCCACAATTGAAACATCGGACAACGTTCAAAGCTACAGCGTTTTCTCCAGTAGCTACAGCAGTGGGGTGTTAGAACTCCGTTCTTCCCTCCCCTTGTCCTTGACCTGCAGTGCAGCAAGTCTGTCATGTTCATTAAGCACAACTGCATAGACCCTCTCCGAAGTTAACTGAGCTGCTGGGAGGGACCCCAGCTGACTGGCAACGGATTTGTAAGTCCGATTCAGGCTGTTTATCACCATGAAGCAAAACACTTCCTCCTGCAGACGGAAATTGCGTTCCACCATCTGTTGGCGCAGATATTTCATTTCCGTCAGGTGCATTTTAACATCTCCATCAGGCGCGAGCCTCAGGTTGGTCAGCCTTTCAAAATACAGCAGCGCTGAAGAACCTGCATCTCTCTGATGTGTCCTTCTCAGCGTGTCCCAAACGTCTTTCGCGTGCTGTAAATCCTGTATATGCACAAGCTGCGAGTCTGACACACACAGAATTATAGCCGTTCTGGCCTTCACATCCTGTGACTCCCAAGCACGCGTTGGTGCTGCAGGGATGGGGTTCTCAATCACCCCAAACAGTCTCTGATTCTGCAGCATGGCCTTCATCTTAATAGACCAAGATGCATAATTGTCATTGGTCAGGAGGGGTGGAGAAGGCAGGGCTCCCCCCTTCTTGACATCCATTTTGAGTCCTTTGCCTTTAACTCTCAAACACAAGCCTCTAAAATCCAATAGCTGGTTTGTTTACACTCTTGGCACCTGGCAGCTCTAACACTGGCTGCTTGGAAAGTCCCTTCCAACAGTTCATCAAAACAAGAGGTTGTTTTTGCCTCTCTGAGGCATAGCCTGATAGTCCAGCCCAGTTCTGTAGTTTTCCACCACACTGGCGGGCGTTGCTTAGCAACAGTGCATTCCTTTCTTAGTACAGGAAACCACAAGAATTCCTGGAATGCAAGCCTCTCTCACTTGGAGCTGTTTTCCCAAATGCTGCTCCCATGAAGCAGAAAATGAATCAATCTGCATTCATACTTCTAAGCCCAAAAATCTCATACCTTGGGCTCCGTGGCTTGGCTGTCAGCTTCTTCTGGTCAGCTTTCTTCCTGCAGAGGATCAGCCCCTCACTTCAGGCTTCCATAGAGAGAGATGAAAACAGCAGCTCTGCCACTATTTTATGCAGACTTCCATGGATCGTAGAAACCATCCTCTGCTACCAATGTTGGAATTCTGCCTCAGTCAGAGGAATGTGCCTACCTTTTCAGGCACCGGTTGAAGTCCTTTGACCTCCCTCCTGCAACTCCCGGCAGGTAAACATGCGAGGTCTGTATCGGCGATTTTTCCCAGACTGTGAGAAAAACACACCACTGCTTCTCCTTCCTCCCTGCTCCCCAGGGAGGGGAATCAGACTCAGACAGAAACGTATTTACATGCTTTTATTCCTGTCTTTAGCAGCCATACAGATAAAGATGTCTGCACTCTTCACAAACAACAGAGAGAATCATAACTCCACCCTTGTACATCCTGTACAGGTCATATGACACACACTGAGCTCACATCCTGTGCTCAATACGGAGAATGGACTGCCCCTTTATTGCCATGGTAACAGTCACAAACATCCTGTCTGGCTTTCCAGCCTCCAGCAGCTGGTTTAGCTGCTGCTTCTTTCTTCTGCATTGCTTCTTTATAGTATCTAGTGAAGGAGACACTCCCTCTTATGTGAAGCAAGATGACTCTGTTTTAGATCCACTGTGAACACTGCTAAGTTGGATAGAATGTTGGAATTCTTCTTCTCTGCTGGAAAGAAAGAGAGCAAAGCTACAGGACAGTTGGTTCAGTATTGAGTTCAGTATCACCAACATCAGAAGTACAGACTTTAGGCTTTGAGATCTACTCTGTCATTCCCCTCCCCCCCCGAACATAAATGGAGCCCAGATGGCTATTGGATAGCTCAGCTGGTAGAGCATAACACTTAATCTCAGGGTTGTGGGTTTGAGCCCCACGTTGGACAAAAAGATTCCTGCATTGCAGGGAGTTGGACTAGACTAAAGGACCCTCATGGTCCTTTCCAAAAGGTTTTCCCAGTAGTAAAGTATGGAAGTGAGAGCTGGACCATAAAGAAGGCTGATATCCAAAGAATGGATGCTTTTGAATTATGGTGCTGGAGGAGAGTCCCATGGACTGCAAGAAGATCAAACCTATCCATTCTGAAGGAAATCAGCCCTGGAAGGACAGATCCTGAAGCTGAGACTGCAATACTTTGGCCACCTCATGAGAAGAGAAGACTCCCTGGAAAAGTCCCTGATGCTGGGAAAGATGGAGGGCACAAGGAGAAGGGGACGACAGAGGACGAGATGGTTGGATAGTGTTCTCGAAGTTACCATCATGAGTTTGACCAAACTGCGGGAGGCAGTGGAAGACAGAAGTGCCTGGCGTGCTCTGTTCCATGGGATCACGAAAAGCCAGACATGACTAAACGACTAAACAAACAAACAAAAAACATGTTTCTATGTAAAATAATGGATATGGGAGGGGGATATGGGAGGTAATATCAATTCCTTGCCACATCTCCGAAGCCTTATGGGGTGAGCCACATTTGAAAGTACAAATCTATATTTGACTTATTACAGATCATAGATTCTAATTGCCTAATTTAGAAGGGGTGAAGCTTTTTTTGCTGTTTTTTCTGTTAAATAACAGGGCATCAGAAATTATTTCCTACTTGCTGTAGATCATCCAGCAACATAAAAGACTCCAAACTTCCTGGTCTCACCCCTGGTCTACACTGATGGGAAGTGGATCTCCAGAATTTCAGCCAGTAGTTAGACCTTCCCAACCCTATCTGGAGAAACCTGGTGGATTAAATACAGTGGATGCTCGGGTTGCGAACATGATCCATTCTGGAGGCATGTTCCCAACCCGCAGTGCTGCGTCTGCACATGTGCAGGTTGCGATTCGGCAATTCAGCACATGTGCAAAGCATGATTTAGCACTTCTGTGCATGCGCGACCACTGAAACCCGGACGTAACCCGTTCCGGTAGTTCCAGGTTTTGGCTGGTCCGTAACCCGAAAAAACACAACCTGAAGCGTCTGTAACCCGAGGTATGACTGTATGGGGGGTTTTATGTAAAGCATGTACTCTACCACAGATCTGGAGTGATCTGCTTCCTCAGTTTCTACATTAATTCTGGCCGTTCCTCCTCTGAGGCAGTCCCTGCATTGAGTATGACAGGGAAAGCCAAACACACTTGGTGGAATTGTCCTCCCACCAGCAGAGGCTTATTTGAAGGTGTCAATGTCAGAACAATGAATCATTTAAGGATGTAGTGGGCAGCATGTACACACGCACACAGACACACACAGTTCTGTCGTGCCACACAGTGGGGGACTGAACAATCTAGTGGGGAAACCTTGTTGAAAATTGGATGGGAAACTTTCATTTCATCATTTCACTGTTTCATAGAACTTTAGAAATCAGAAAATGTGCTTACAGATTTGTCTAACAGGAGACCCTGAAAAAATTAGCCTGCTGGAAGTCAGAGAAAGGGTGTAGGGAAGCATCCTTGCCATTTCATCATTTTAACACAAATGAGATACAACATGAAAACAGAGCTTTGCTTAGCTTTGTGTGTCATGTCATGCAATTATGCTTGAGATTGTGCGTAGTGAGGAATAATTACTGAAGCATAGATGATAGATAGATGATAGATAGATAGATAGATAGATGATAGATAGATAGATGATAGATAGATGATAGATAGATAGAAGATAGATAGATAGATAGATAGATAGATAGATAGATAGATAGATAGATAGATGGATGATAGATAGAAAACCAACCACAGAGATTAAGCACAGTGTAAACTGATTTGGGCATACAATAACATATATAAATTGTTTAATCCACAACCCAAGGCCAAAATGCCAGCAATTGACACTGGCCTGATTCTCAAGAAGCCTCTTCAATCTTTCCGAAGTGCAGAAGCAAAGAGCTCCACCTCTCAAAGATTAGAAAACAATATTTTGGCTAAATAGCAATGCCGTGTGGATTAAATGATGACCAAAGTCAATCTGGACATGACCTGACAGTTTTGCAAACATTTGCAGTGTCAAGTGAGCAACCGAGACCTTTTTGCACCGACTGTGATTACTGCAACCTGCGTGGGCAGAGGCTTCTTAGGCTCCTTGCCAAGAGAGAGGACAAACGAGGACAGCGATTTGCATACACTTTGCAAATGCTAACTTCTACGGATAGATGCAAATTTGGAAATAATTGCTGTCATTTAAACTGAACCGTGATACATTTCACCGCAGCAGGGAAGAGAGTGATCGGGTGACTTGCATACCTGCTCAGTCTGCTGCCCAGGTGCTAACTGGTGATGAGCAACTTCTCTACACCAGAGTATGGTTACCAGATTTTTTTCCAATGAATTCAGGGTCACTTTTTTCTTTTTCTTTTTTTGGAAGCTGAGTAGCAGCAGGGAGTCAGTAGTGGGGATGGTAAGGCAAAAGACCCTGGGCCCAAGCACAAATGCATATTGTATAAAAAACATATTGTATAAAAACTGGGCAATGGCGCATCGCCCACCTGTGACTCCCGAGCCTCCCCCGGTCTCCTGCCCCTTCCCTGCTTTGTTTTGACTGATCGGGGGAGGCTTGGGAGTCATGGGCAGCTGACCATTCCCCAGTTTTATTAAAAGTCTGTGCATTTATGTTTCACAGGATGCAAAAGAAAGGCTTTGCACTGTGCCTGGCAGAGAAATGGCACGCCTTGCGCCCCTCCTGGGCAGCGGCCGCCCGCCCGTGACTCCCGAGCCTCCCCTGATCTGTCAAAACAAAGGGGGCAGGGGCAGGAGATCTGTACCGCCAGACGTTCCTGGTTCCCCCTTGGCAGTGGCAGCAGCAATGAGCAACTCCTGAAGCTAGCCAGAGCCAACTGTGCTACCAGGCTGGCTCTGGGCTGCTGAGGCTGCCGCTGCCACGTTTCCCGGGGACAGATTTGCAAATCTGGGGACATTCTGTGGCCGGAATTTTTCCGGGGACAGATTTGCAGATCCAGGGACTGTCCCTGGAAACCGGGGACACCTGGTAACCCTACACCAGAGCAGACTCTTACCCTGGAGGGTCTGGAACAACTTCCACCCACTCACTTCCAGCTAGAGAATCATAACATGTGGAATACCGCACCACCAAAACACCTGATAAAGAAACATTCAGCAGTAGTAGCAGCAGACAAAAACATTTTAGTGACTCTGAAGGTCACTAAAAATGTTGTGGCCAACCAGATACTAGGTTTTCCTTTTCCACCGTTGGCCTGCTCCATCTCATGCTACATTGATGGCTGGTTGGCCAGCAACTCATGCTCAGCTGCTCACCCTTGGCTGAGAGCTCCAGGATGCTTTTGTCCTACGGCTCTTGTCCTTGCCAGGCACAAGATTTAAATGCAATACCTGGGAAGCTGGGAGAGGGGGGGGCACCATTTTCAGTCAGGAGCCCAGCTGAAATCTCCTTCCACTGCATGAAAGGTTTCTAAAATGTCAAAAGGTATGTCCCGCAGAGGACCCTAAGGTCCATGAATAATAATAGCTTAAAGGTCCCGGGTCCAAAGGAAGCCAGACTATCCTCCACCAAGGCTAGGGCTTTTTCAGTGACAGCTCCGACCTGGTGGAATGCTCCGTCCCACGAGACTAGGGCCCTGCAGGACTTGATTTCCTTCCGCAGGGCCTGTAAGACAGAGCTATTCCGCCTGACCTTCAGTTTGAATTAGCCTGATCCTCTATTCCCTTTTCCCTTTCCTCTTCTATGAAGAAACCCTTTCTGGGACCCCACATTTCATTTTTTATTCACACACCTCCTTGCTGGCCCTAGTAGGACCAACTTGGCCAGTTAACCCTGGTGATCATTCCATGTCTACTGACTGGGTTCCCCCCCCCCCAAAAAAAAATGACCCCTGAATTTTTGAATTTTATTGATATTGATGCTGCATTTTATGTTGTATTTTATGCTGTTTTTAAGTCACATTTTAATCAGTGTGTTATATTTGCTGTTAGCCGCCCTGAGCCTGGTTCTTAAACCGGGAAGGGCGGGATATAAATACAAATTTATTATTATTATTAAAAGTGGGTGCAAAGTTCCCAGTAGGGAAATTGAATCACAAGGAGAAAAATTAAACAGGTGGCAGCAAGGAGGCAAACCCACTGAGAACATCATGACTTAGGACCATACAAAATCTAGATCTAATCTGCTGTGATCAAATGTGGTGATACCACAGGTCAAATTCCCCACTCCAGGATACCTTGCAAATTATTATTATTATTACATTATTATTATTATTATTATTATTAGCCCTTCACCAATGGGTAGTGCTATGCCAACCTTGTATGATTGATGATGCCTGAAAACATGGGTGGAATATTATTTTTGTACAAAGTTCTGGGACTACCATCAATCCTGAAGCTGGGCAAGATTTACATTGTCTTGTTGTTGATTTTCTTTTCTTTTTTGTACAGTGCCCAGGCTGCATGAAATTCGCATTTATTTTCCAAACTTCCTTGAGCGTTGTCACTTAATCAATTGTAAAGCTATTACTTCAATCAAACCCATTTATCTCCACAGCTCAGGGGGCGGGGAACATCTTCACCCATAGGAATGTTCTTTTTACGAGCTTGCATTTTCAGCAAGAAGAAAGAAAGCTCTAGCCAGTGACTCTCCCTCCATCAGACTCAAATCAAATAGGTATATTTTGTTTTGAATACATGCGGCGTTAGGGGTGAGTTGAGAGAACATGCACACTGACTCACACACGAAAATTCTCTTTCTTACAGTGTTTTTACTCAAGGCTTAGATCTCAGTTTTGTAAAACAACAACAACAAGCCTCTAACACAAACATAATGCACAGACAATATTAATGGCCGAGTTAAAACTTATAACGACTTGGTGTTACAAAACTGTCAAAATTGTAACAGTGCTGCTGTCTGTAATTTCAGCCGCTCCTCATGAAGCATAGGGAAATGCCATATTGGTGTGCAGTGTTACCAATTATCTGACAGAGGCAGAATGTATTTCGAGCTAATCAGAAATAAGAGCACAGAATTAAGTCTCCTGTGTGAAACTCATCATTTACATATTTATGATTCAGAAATGATAATAAGGCTAATGAGAAACTCACGTTGAGCCTTTAAAAGCCAAGCCAATCGTACTCTTAATTTTCAATAGCTAAGGCTTCCTGGTACACAGGAGTTAAAATATAATCTTTTGATTACCATTTAGTTTATTTAAGCCCTGAAAGTTATTTGGAGGAATACACACACACACACACACACACACACACACACACACACACACACTGCACCAGGTCACTGGTGTTGAGTAGGCAAGGAAATAAAGTTCAGGAAAAGGTCAGCATGGTTTTTTAAATATATATATATATCCCTTTGCACAAGTGAAATTTGATGCATAAGGAAGAGTCTTCCAAATTGCCTTTGTGCAGATGAAACCTTGGAGCAATCACATCCCCATACAAGTTTTCTGCATCTGCAATAATGCACAGTCCTCATAATTATGCTCATTACATTTGCATGGTGTACAAATCAGTCACAGCAGTCAACTTGTATAACCTCCATACATGCCTGATGGGGCATCATTAACTAAACAGGTAATCTCTTCCCACACAAGCTATTGCATCCCTGCATTCAATCCATACAGATCAAAAAGGATTTGCTGGTTGTGGGAAATGTGCATGAAATGTGCACATGGGAAATGTGCATGAAATATACTCGGAGTCGAGAGTGGATTTCATGCTCTTTTTCCAGCTCATAGTGGTGAGGAGGAATGGAAGTTCCCCT
Organism: Podarcis cretensis; assembly: GCF_951804945.1. Classification (NCBI taxonomy): domain Eukaryota; kingdom Metazoa; phylum Chordata; class Lepidosauria; order Squamata; family Lacertidae; genus Podarcis; species Podarcis cretensis. Next base: position 25,924,377 of record NC_137187.1, read on the forward strand.
AGAATGTCTGTTTTATATACATTATTTACACAGTGGGCCCCACGTGATTGGCTAATTCCAGGAGTCTCCTGTAGGCCAATCACGTTGTGGATTCACTTCCACCTGGAGCTGGATTGGGTGGCTCCTGTGGACCAATCAAACTGCTGCTTTCTGGATCCTATTGTTCTAGGACCAATCAGACTGCTGCATTTTGGATCCTATTCAACTCAGTACATAACACCTTCCTGCTACAAATTCCCAGTGGCGTAGCGTGGAGGGTGCAGGGGGGGCCAGCTGCACCGGGCACAACATCTGGGGGTTAGGGTTAGGGGGCGCAAATCCACGGGTTAGGGGGTGCAAATTACTTGCCTTGCCCTGGGTGCTGACAACCCACGCTACGCCACTGCAAATTCCAGTTTGTGGTGTTGGGGTTCATACGCTCTCCGGAATTGGATATCATGTTAGCATTACCCTGGCATTTGACAAAGAGGTCACATGAATAAAGGGGGCACTGATAGAGGAGAAATGGTGACCTATGTCTCTCTGTGGTTGTGCCTGCTTAACTCTCTCCATGCCTTCCAATTCTAATGCTTCCATCAGCTGTTTATACCCACAGTCAGGTATATTTCCTCAGCTGAATCCTGGTTGAAGGGGGCATTTGCAGTGAAGAACCAGTAGGCCAGGGAACACTTAAGCACTTGCCCTTTAGTCTGATCCGACCCTGAAAATGATCCCCAATATTATCTCAGCTTTTACTTGTAATGCATGCTTTTCCAGTCTTTCGATAGCTGGACACAGCTTGTCGTATTATGTTAATTCCAATCCAATCCAAATAACTTTATTGTGCTAGCCATTGGCCGTGACAAATCTGAATCAAAAATAAATACAAGCATAAGGGATGCCGTGCCACAAATAATAGTCTCTATTTAGATCTCTGCGTCTCCCTTACAGTTCACTGCTATATTATTTGGGGTCTTCTTTCTGATCTTTCTAGCCACCAGAGCCAAAAGGGCGACTCTATGAGTCACTGAAATGTTTGCATCGCTAAGAAGCCATAGGACCTTCTCTGCCAGGGGGAGACATCATTCCTGTAAGGACGGTAGGGTGAGAAATCGCCTCCGGGGTCCAATGTATAGTGGGCAATATAGTAAATAGTACAAGATATCTTCATCTGGTATCCTGTTATATCATCCATCTAGGACAGCAGAGGGCATAGCTTGGAAACACAGCTCCATAAAAGTGAATCTTAGTGAGGCCGACTGGAGATTCGACAGGAAACTGGCTCTAAAATGGAGTGTTTTTAGAAGAGGGAACCAGGGAATGTATTGTGTTAATGATGAGTTTGTGTTTATGAAGCATGTCCTGAGCTGGACCCCGTAATTGAGGAAAAGATGGGAGAATGGAAAGGATAGAGGCATAATTAAAATGCTAGGAATGTGAATGGATGTTATGAGTAAATATCTCTTTTACTATTTTTTTTTTTTTATCTATTCTTCATGGACAAAGGGGTAAATGAAAGCTGTTCTTCTAAGAAGTTTTAGAAGAGCCTTGCTGGATCAGGCCAAGGGCTCATCAGATCATGAACTTTACTCTCACACAGAGGCGTAGTGTCGGCAGGGTGAGGGGGGCAGGCCTGTTGTCCCAGGCACTTTTTATTAGAGGGGGCATATTGCTCCTCACGCCGCCCCTGCCAGCCCCACACTGTTTTGCGAGTCCAATCCTACATCCAAGCATCGCAAAGCAACGTGGGGCTGGCAGGTTGGCATCAGGAGAACGCAGCAGGCATGAGCCCTTCTGTCAGGTTTCAGGGAATTCCAATCCTCCCCCCCTCACAGCAGGCTGCCAAGGAAAGTAGACAACAAAACTCTTGTTGTTGTTTAGTCATTTAGTCGTGTTCAACTCTTCGTGACCCCATGGACCAGAGCACGCCAGGCACTCCTGTCTTCCACTGCATCCAGCAGTTTGGTCAGACTCATGCTGGTAGCTTCGAGAACACTGTCCAACCATCTCGTCTTCTGTCGTCCCCTTCTCCTTGTGCCCTCCATCTTTCCCAACATCAGGGTCTTTTCCAGGGAGTCTTCTCTTCTCATTAGGTGGCCAAAGTATTGGAGCCTCAGCTTCAGGATCTGTCCTTCCAGTGAGCACTCAGGGCTGATTTCCTTCAGAATGGAGAGGTTTGATCTTCTTGCAGTCCATGGGACTCTCAAGAGTCTCCTACAGCACCATAATTCAAAAGCATCAATTCTTCGGCGATCAGCCTTCTTTATGGTCCAGCTCTCACTTCCATATATCCTTCATGGATCACTGCCTTGCCATGGTGAAGGGGCTTGAATAACTCAGAGAAGCTATGAGCTATGCCGTGCAGGGCCACCCAAGATGGACAGGTCATAGTGGAGAGTTTTGACCAAACATGATCCACCTGGAGCAGGAAACAGCAAGCCACTCCAGTATCCCTGCCAAGAAAACTCCACGGACAAAGAAAACTCTTACCGAGTCTTGATTCCGAGTCCACAGAGAGAGGCTTAGAAACGCTGCCTCTTAATTGCTCTGAGTAATCTCCACCCCCCTTCTCTCCTCGTTTGTTAGCAGCAGCACCCCTTCTTACGGTGGCCGCAAAGGGCCATTTGTCTCTGAGCCCTTTGCTCTCCTACTTTCAATGCTCACTGGGTTCTGGAAGAAGGGGGTCTGAATGCTCTCCAGTGATGATGTGTCAGCCAACTGCTCCTGCTCTGCTTCTCCCTACTCCTACTCCTCCTCCTCCTCCTCTTCTCCTCCTCCCACTATTTCCTAACCCTTCTCTTCATCTGTCTCTGAGCTGTGACCTCCCTCAAACCACTGTTGTAAATCTATACTGTCTCCCTCTTCTCAGGAGGGGGGGAGGGGGGAGGGGAAGGCGATCTCCACCATTCTTCCTCAATCCAGTCCATGGCATCTTCCAATCTGGTTGGAAGGGTAAGTGCCTGGCCTGCTGCATCCTCCTCATGTCACCCTCATGCCTGCCCCGGGCGCCATAAAGACACGCTACACCACTGTTTTGAGTGTAGCCAACCAGTTGCCTTTGGGAAGCTCCCAAGTAGGACTTGAGTGGAACAGTGGTCTCCCCATCTGTGATTTCCAGTAACTGGTATTCAGAGGCACATGGACTCCAATGGTAGAAGCAGAACATAGATATAATGGATAGTTGCCATGGATAGATTTCTACTCTATGAATTTGTCTGATCCAAATCATTCTGGGTTGGCTACACTCACCAATACCCAACCACTGAAGCTCTTCCTGAAATGAGTAGCCGCCATGTGCCATCCCAGTGCTATCACTGGGAAATTTTGGAGAGAAGCCCCCACATTTCGACTGGCTTGGTTGGAGGACCGGGGGCCTGTGTAGACCTGGATCCAGTCCTTGGCTGAACATGCCATCTGGATAAAGCCCTTAATGAAAATAAACCCTAAATAGAAAGTTTCTACAGTGTTCTCTTTCCTTTCCCAGATGACACATTTACATTTAAATGCGTGAAGCTATGTGTACAGGAATAGAATCTCTTCTTCCTCTGGCTGAGTTCCAAACACTGTTTCGTGACTTTGGAAAAAGGGCTTTGAAGGCATGTGGCTAATATAATGGCAGAACTGGGGGGAGGATAACAGAGCCTTATACATGCATTACTCACAGGTAAGTGTCGCTGCAATTAATCTGGGCATATTTTTAGTCCCACTCAACATCACATCTCCTTTTCCCAATAATAGGCAGGGTGGTATGTGGGGAAAGTGTGTAAGGGTTCTGCACCATCAGAGCGGCACCCATAGAACTGGCACCACCAAGTCAAGTGCTTACTCATATGTTGTGATTTCTTTACAAATAGCTGCACACAGCACATTGCTGTTGGCAGAAGCAGCCATGACATCGGAGTTGGGTTTGAATGCACCAGATTCAACACAATCACTCCTACCCATGAGTAATACATGAAATGAATAGGGTTTAGAATACCATTTAAAAAAAAAAAAAATCAATGTTCCATTATTTGGTATCCCAGAACAATGGTTTCTCCTCCTCATATACCAAAATGCAGTGGCATGGGGGGCATGCACAGAGGCAGTTACCCCAGGTGCAAAATTGTTAAAGGTGCAAAATCTCCATTTTCCTCCCTCTCACACACCACTATCCTCCTTGCAGTCCTGGGCTCTGGTAACCCACGCTATGCCACTGCTGAAATGTACACAATCCAGAATGCAGCCATGCCTGGCAACACTCCTAGCTGTCAAATGACGGGGGGGGGGGTGGTGAGGAGAACACATTTTTTTTTTTTTTTTTTGGTAATAGAGATATGGCCAAGTGTGGGAGGTTTATATCAGTGATGTCTTCTGAATACCCCCCCCCCCCAACTTCATGCTGTTTTAAGCTGCAGTACAGCAACCCCTCCTCTGTCATTTGCTATAGAATTTAAGAGATGGCGGGGGGAGCCATTCAACTCATTCTTTGTAATTGGTATCCCTTTTGGCTAGAAATGAAATTCTCTTAAAAATTAAATTCTCATTTAGTTCTCCTCTCAGGCTAGAAATAACTTCTATTAATTTTGATACGGATACTTAGCGGCTTAAAATGGGGACTAATTTTACCAGGGCTGACTCTTAAGTTAACCTAATATCATTAAATGTTGGGGCAGAGGGATGGGGTGAGAATGTGATGGACCACCCCTTCCTGTAATATTAACCAAAGACCCACAGCACAAAATTCATATCTGCAGCAGCTTTTTATGATATTGGAGCAAAGCTTTCACCTCTTACCTGTTTTGTAGTTGTAAATGACACAGGCAACAGGATTCTAGTTTGAATGAACGAGCTGAAAGATCCATGCTTGAGGAGCATCATTGAAAAGGGGAATACTTCAGGATTCTTTGACTCAGGGGGCAGAGGAGGCCAGAAAATCAAGGAGGATGCATTGGAATCCTACAAATGCCTACTCAGAAGTCAGTCCAATGGAGTTCAATGGAGCCTGCTCCAAGTACAGCGGTGCCTCGCAAGACGAAAAGAATCTGTTCCGTGATTCTCTTCGTCTAGCGGTTTTTTCATCTTGCGAAGCAAGCCCATTGACGGCTTAGCGGATTAGCGCTATTAGCGGCTTAGCGGCTTTTAGCGGCTTTTAGCGGCTTATCAGCTTAGCGGATAAGCAGATAAGCAGCTTAGCAGCTTAGAAAAAGGGGGGGAAAGGGGGAAAAAGTCGGAAAAACTCGCAAGACATTTCGTCTTGCGAAGCAAGCCCATAGGGAAATTCGTTTTGCGAAGCGCCTCCAAAACGGAAAACCCTTTCGTCTAGCGGGTTTTTCGTCTTGCGAGGCATTCGTCTTGCGGGGCACCACTGTAAATTGGCATAGGACTTCAGCCTATTTTAGTTAACTTAATGAAACTGTTGTGTACCAGAGATTTCTGTAAACTACTCATGAGTACTGGAAGAAGTAGCAAAAATGCACCATGTATGATACATCTGCACTATACGTTTAAAGGAGTACCATACCACTTTAAACAGGCGTGGCTTCTCGCAAAGAATCATGGGAACTGTAGTTTGTTAAGAGTGCTGAGAGTTGTTAGGAGACCCCTATTCCCCTCACACAGCTATAGTTTTCAGAGTGGTTTAATAGTCAATCGCTCTTCCCAGGGAACTCTAAGAATTGTAGTTCTGTGAGGAAGGAACCGTTTTCCACTTGTGGGGGAATGTTGCGTCTTCTGGGTTTTCCCAGCCAGCATGGTCACATGGCAGGGGTGATGGGAACCAGAGTCTAACAAAATCTGGAGGGCCATAGGTTCCTCACCACCCCTCCAAAGGGTTAGTGTAGTATCACTCCTTGTGTACGTGTATTACGAAGGATTACAACAACAAATATCTGAGTATGCACCAAAAAATGGCTGAGATTGGATGCTTGGTCCTGCAGACTGTGGAGACACAGAAACGATAAATGTATATAAAGGAACTTGAAATCAATCTCAGTTTGAATTACAAAAATATCATCTTTGCGTGTGATCCCACCAAGGTTTGTTATACATTTAGGAATTATTCAGTTGAGAATGATGGAACTAATAGATTTGACTTATGACAAAGATGAGTTTCTTTGGCATTATCAGTTTCGGATGTTCTGTATTCCCATTGTCTTTAAATGCGAATGGAGTATGACAGATTGGGTGTAGCTATTGGGAAAATGGAAGAGGCAAACATTCATTCATTCATTCATTCATTCATTTTATTTGTATATCACATGCTCAATGCAGCAGCGTGTGGGCCGGAACCCAGCGCACCTGCCAACATTGGCTCATTTATGAACCAGGGACATGGAAAGGCAGAATCACCAAAACTAATGTGCTCCCAACTAGTCTCATCCCCCAATCTGGGTGGCAATAAGCCCAAATCACCCCTTGGCATAGAGCTCACATAACAGTCTAAGGCATCCCGTGTCAAGAGTATGAGATCTAGATCAGAGTCCACTAGACTCCATAGAGCAACAGCTTTGTGGCATCTCCTCTTCTGCAAGCATTGCTGGACAGTTCCCTTGCGTAACTCAGAAGGCTAGAATAGGACCCCAGGGCTAAACTGAAGGTGTAACAGAATTCCTGCTCCATGATTGCAGTCATAGGATTGTTGTCTATCACATGACGGTATAAGTTTTGACTCCACAGAGTGGGAAGTGACGGAGACAGGATGTTTGTGTTACTATGTCCTCTGTCTTTTTATCTTTGCTGTCTGATGCTAGAGAGAGAGGGAGCCATGTTGCAGTGCTCTGTGTGTGTTTATATGTAAATAAAGTAGATTAGCCAAAATGCTGAGTTGCTGAGGTCTGTCATGCAAACTGTGCAGACTCTGCAGATCCCTAAGTGTGCTGGTGTCTGTTGGCATCGGTCGCTGTGATGTTCGGGCAGAAGAAAGCTTTTGAAGCTCCTGAATGAATGACAAGGAGGGAGAGAACGTGCCAATTGGGCATATGTCTCTGCCAGGGTCCTACTCGAGTGTAGGACGAGCTCCTGACAGTATTTGTATTTGTAATTTAGCCGAGGTCCCAAAGTCTGAATAACCAAACACAATGAGCCAAACTATAAGCAGCCGGTCTCCTGCTACCTCACAATACTGATGTGTTGCTGCTGCCATTGACCATGGGCCATGAACCGTGCCGCTGCACTCTTTGCTTCCATGCCAGTGTGCATCCATATGCATTCATAAAAATATCTGAAAATGTACCTGAAAGATCCTGATTCCAATTTCCATTTAAAAAGCTGAAGTTGCATATGCATAAGTGTGTGCACTGGGGGTGGGGGTGGGGAAAAGATGAAGGCTGGAAAGGGGAGGGATGTGCAGCAGTAGCATCATGAAAAAGGACGTGGCATGAAGCAGCATGTTGCTCCAGTCTGTTCTGAGGTCATGTTAGGAACTCTGCATCCAATACCCTTAATATGAATATCTGCCTTACCCTTAATATACCCTTAATATGAACATCCCTATATAGAATTACCTATACAGGGCGAGAGGAAAGTTTGGCACATGGAATTTGGTTTGTGTGTGTGTGTGTGTAAATAGGGTTTATTGTTCTTGAAGTTATGATGTATTTTTGTTACCTGGATTCGTTTCTCTCTCTGAGCTTCTGTGCTCCTTGCAGATCATACACATGCAACATATAAATGTACATTTAATTGGTCCCCAGATTAGAAACATCAGATGTGGTGCTGTAAAGCAAACACTTAGATCACACTGAAATAAAAGGGCTTTTGTAAGTGCGATGTTTCACAGCAGCAGCAGCAGCAGCAGCAGCAGCGGCCCAGAAATAATGGTTTAAAGGGAACTGTACAATATGCAGGTTCCCCATTCAGGTTTATATATTTTTTTAACAGCTTGAAATAGCTCAGAAATTCTGAATATAGAACTGGAACAATCAACAACCATTTCTCTTTCTTTCTTTCTTTCTTTCTTTCTTTCTTTCTTTCAAAAAAAGAGACCTGAATATTCTTCTTATAACGGAGATTTTAAGAGTTCTTGATCTTGAAAGACTGTTTCAAGAAGAAGAAGAAGAAGAAAAAGTAAAATTATGGGCCAAGCAGTGGGTTGGTTGTATTTCTGTAGTAGTTTGGGAGGACATTTGGATTTCACTCCTGATTTGTAGAAATGGGAACAACCCAGTTTAAGGGTTATTCATACGTACTCATACCCACGTTTCTAGAGGACATATGCATGATTAGACTCTTGTGAATTCGGCATTCTCTTTATGCACAAAATGAGGTCGCTGCAGAAAGCAGACCTGACGGTACATGGGGAGCTGAACCCCAGTCACCATTGGGACATGTGCACCCTTTGCACAAGCAGTGCGTGCACAGAGTTGAACTCATGCTGGAAGATATCAGGAATCGTGCGCTCTGCCAGAGCTTTGTGGCACCTTTGAGACTAACAAATGTCTTAGGACAGGTTTTCCCAAGCTTGGGTCTCCAGCTGTTTGGGGGCTACAACTCCCATCATCCTTAGCTAGCAGGTCCAGTGGTCAGGGATGATGGGAACGGTAGTCTGAAAACAGCTGCAGACCCAAGTTTGGGAAACCCTGTCTTAGAGCATAAGCTTTTGTGGATTCAAGCCACTGTGAACTGATGCTCCATAGACCTTGTGGTGCCTGGTAGTTTAATTCCTGTGGTATAACCAGGGCCAGATTTAGGTTTGATGAGGCCCTAAGCTACTGAAGGTAACGGGGCCCTTGATATGTCCAGCTGTCCTTTGTCAACAACAAATTGTCGCTGTTTTTTTGTGTTGAATATATGCTATATGGTAATTGATGGACCTAATAGGTCTCTAAAGCCATTTGCACATAACAAAATATGTATTTTATCAAAGTAATTGTTGAACTGAAATACAATTAAGAAGAAGTTTATCTTATATTTTGGAAATGTACATCCAGTTGTTGTTTTTTCCTTTAATTTTTTGGGGGCCCCCAAGAGAGTGGGGCCCCAGGCTATAGCTTGTTTAGCTTATATGTAAATCTGGCATTGGGTTTAACGTTCACCAGGTCACATCCCCTACCCTTGTGTAGTGGTCAAAAAAATCTACAAATTTGCTTCCAGAGACGGAATGCCTCACCCTACTTTAGTTGGGCCAACCTGAGGCCCTATATTTGGCTTCATAGGTGTGCAATGCATCTGGCCTTGCTGGAATCATCTTGGATGTTGAGTGCTTTGAACAAATGTGTATTCATTTTCTTAAGACCAAAGTGGAGCCTTTCTGGGTTGCATCAAAAGCCTAGTATTTTGTTCCCAATAGCAGCGAGTCTGTTTTAATCTGACAATTATTATTTTAATAAGAAGGGGGGAAAACAACCACATGATTTATCATTTCTCATCGTTTTAATTTTTTTATATTTGGATGTTTAATTATTATCAGTTTTCGTTTTGCATTTTTTTGCTTATGACACATTTCAGATAGACTTAATTAAAACGACCTTTTTAAACATATAAATTAACAGTTTTTAAAGTGCCATTCCTTGTGACGAGCTGCCTCTTCTCTAGCAGGAGCCTGCCAAATAAAATTAGCAGTTTTGGTTTATTTGAGGCTGACAAACTGGGTGGAAGATGATCGTTTTGCTGCTCTTTATCCTCTACTTTCAGTGGAGCCTGGTTAATTAGGGCGAATGGGACACAGCTCCACCAACCTCCGGCTGCCCTCAGCCAGCCCCGGGCTGCCAGTCTTCTTACCCTCAGCTGGACCAGGGGGTCACTGTCTGTCAAATTCCTCCTCAGAGGTCTCAGTGTTTCCTGTGTAGAATTCAGGAAGCAGAGGAGGATGGGATGGAACTAGAAGTACTTGGACCCAGTGGCATAGCGTGAGTTGCCAGTGCCCGGGGCCGTGCAGAAGGCTGGTAGTAAGGAGTTAAATGGACAGAGTACACATGCACAGTCAACCCAGGAGAACTCAGCCTCAGAGATAAGAAGAGTCTGGAGAGGTCACTTCCTGGTTTGCATGGAGAAGCCATTTTCACAGAAACTCGCAGCTGTATCGAGGCAGCACTGGGTGTTGAAATTTTGCACCCCTAACAAGTTTGCACCTGAGGCAACTGTCCATGTGTCCCACATGCACGCTGGTTGGACCTGACTTTCGTTAGCTCTGGCTCCCTGCTTCCTGCCCTACCAGTGGGTACCAGCCACCACTGTCCGCCCCCCCCCCCCCCCACACACACAATTTCTTGAGTTATGAATTTCACCCTAACACTGTTTCTACACAGTTACAGATAGGTAGCCGTGTTGGTCTGCCATAGTCAAAACAAAAGAAAAGAAAAAAATTCCTTCCAGTAGCACCTTAAAGACCAACTAAGTTTCTACAGATCAAGAAGATCAAGAAGATCAAGAAGAGTATGGAAGATCAAGAAGATCAAGAAGAGTATGGAAGGGGGCTGTGGCGATCACACAGGGTCCCTGGACATTTGACAGTCTATTCATCCCTGTGCCACCACTGTGATTGCTTCTCCGCTGCCACCAACCCGCTTCTCTCGGGTACACACGGAGTCCAGACAGTTGTTAACATTAAACCAAATAAACAAGTTTATTTTAGAAGCATTAACAAGTTTATGGTTTCAGATAATTTTTCTTGTCAGTTTCTTAATCTTAGTTTATTTACCGGCCTATACCTTCCTAATAACTTCTAACTGATTATCCCAACTGTCTATCTGACTCCTCTTAACAGATTCTCTCACTCTCTCACATCAACCTATCCCAACCCACAGACTTATCCTCCCTCTCTCTTCTCTAACACCCAACTGACTCCCCAACAACTCCAACTCTAACCCTAAATCCTCCCCTTGGGTTCCCACTGGCCAATCACTTCACACTCATTTAACCCTTCCTTATGGCCCAGCATGATGTCACCTAGGATGGCAAACGCCACAGGGGCTTTCCAGCATTATCGAGCAAAGCTGCAGATTCATTTGAAGTTTCAAATCTGGTCAGTGTTCCATCTTAAACCCTCCTTTGGTAGCCACTGAGATAGGCTGAAAGCTAGGATGGATCTAGGCACATCAAAGAAGCATTTCAGTTAAACACGTTGTAAATTTAAACAGGGAAATCCCATAGGGAAAAACAGGACTCCACATCACCATCTGGTGGCACAGTGTTATATCGCATATACAACGCATAAACGTAAAGGTAGAGGGACCCCTGACAGTTAAGTCCAGTTGCATACGACTCTGGGGTTGCGGTGCTCATCTCACTTTACAGGCCAAGGGAGCCAGTGTTGTCTTCTTCCGCAGACAATTTTTCCAGGTCATGTGGCCAGCATGACTAAGCCACTTCTGGTGAAGCCAGAGCAACACACGGAAATGCTGTTTACCTTCCCACCAGAGTGGTACCTATTTATCTACTTGCACTGCATGCTTTTGAACTGCTAGGCTGGCAGGAGCTGGGACCGAACAACGGGAGCTCACCCTGTCGTGGGGCCTCGAACCGCCGACCTTCCGATCAGCAAGTCCAAGCAGTACAGTGGTTTAAACCACAGTGCCACTCATGTCCCAACACATATAAATCGCTTTTTCTTTCCCAATCTAGCTGAGTCCCTAGTTTCTGTGATATTGTTTCAGGGTGTCTGGAAGCACAAATTCTATAGCTGTATGTAATTTGAACCACAAATGAAGAACACTTGGCCAGGGCTATAGATGCATGCTAAAGCTGTGATAGTCTACGCTTGTCCCTGAGATTTGTACTGCCTTTTATACCTTTATGTTTTATATATATACTGAATGGATGATTGTTTTTAATAGGTTGTTATCTCGTTTTAATCTTTTTTATTGTTGCTCAGCCATTCCTAGTGACCTCGTTGGTAGTGCATATAACTTATAAATATTGCAAATAAATAACCAAATAAATAGGTGCTGATGCAAGCACCATCAATAATTCAGATTTTTGCAGTTCATTGAAAGCAGTTACGGAGACCAGCATTTGTTGATTGTTTCAGAGAAACCAGTTCTGTACAAATCATAGTATGTTTTTGGCTTACTTTTTAATATAAAGTCTGCACATGCCTTCAGAACCAGATAGGAGCAAATCCATTGGGCCCACCAGCAAAATGCCAAAACTCCACATAACCACCCCTTAAATTACACGCATCGCCTCCCCTCTCCCCCCATTCTAGGCCTGTCGTCATCTTACTCAAAAAAGAAACCTTTCTCAACTTTTGACCCAGTCACCAATCTCTGTCTCAGTTTTCTATCTTTAGCATGAAATCATTATCATTTATTTGACGCTTCAGACGTGCAACATGATTGAGAGTCATTATCTCATTAATCCTCCCCGCTTCCCCTTGTGGGTTGGAAGCAAATGTATTTGCTTCTTGGGGAGTTTTTTGAGTCTCATTAACATGACAGGGACAATGGCAGCCCACGAGCTTACAAAGAACTTCGAAGACGTAAGGCTGCAATCCTAGATTCATGCTTACCAGGGACTTCTGTGTAGACAAAACGCAGAATTGCTCTGCAGTTCTGCAGACACTTTCTTGGGAGGAAACCCCATTTAAAACTGTAAGCTTCATTTAACACAGCTGGCCCTATTCAGGGGCAGAGGAAGGGGTGTGTGGTGGGGGCGGACTGCCCCGGATGTCACCGCTGAGGGGGGTGACAAAATGCCGGGTGGCTTTCACCGCAGGGCCTCTCCTGGGAGTGATGCAGTGGCTTGGGCGCCCGCAGGCTCCACACTGCCCCAAACGGTCCGCCCGCTGCCTCCCCCTCAGCTGTAGGGTGGCTGTGTGGGAGGGGCAGGCAGACTCCTCGGAGGCCCCACGGTCCTGCCCTGGCTGGCCCCACCCCCACAGATGTCTGGCCATGTCCTTGGGTGCAGGGCACGCACGCTGCCCCAGGCGCCTGATTGGCTTGCTCCACCGCTGGTCCTATTTAACACTCATCATGTTTACTTCTGAGTAATGGTGTTAAGGAGTGTGTGGTGGATGCAGGGGCCCCCAAAGTTGATGCGGGGGGAGGGGGTTAGTGATATTTGGGGTTTCATACCATAATTACCCATATCCAGTGCTTTTTTTCCTATTAAAAATGTCTAGGGGTACTCTCGTTTTCCTACTCATATTGAAATACTGCCCCTCATTGAGGCCAAACTTAGATTTACAAAATGTTTAGGGGTATGCATACCCCTGCGTACCCCCAGATAAAAGCACTGCCCCCCATTTATTAATGAACTACAGCCTCAGATTAATTTGGTTGCATAGGTTGAATCTGACTAGTTTGTTGGTTTGAGTATCCTCAAGTTGTTATATTTAATAAATATAACCTATTTATCCACATTTTGTTGTCTTGACTCTTCTTCCTGGGGTGCTGGCAATTAGATTTTCAATATCTTGAAGCTGTTGTCTAAATGTAAATCACACTACCTGCTATTACATTTTCTATTTTTAAACCCCACCCACCCACCTAATGTGCTTTCTAATGGTACATTTTGTGCCATGTCTGGTTTGGCCTTTATGACTGCTGCATAAAGTGTGAAGAAGAGGCTCTATAAATATTGTCCTCTGAGCATTTACTTATAGAGCAGGAAAAGACGGAAAACCCCCAAGTACGAACTGCCCTCAAAATTGAAACCCTTCAACCTCTCACACAGTTCAATCCGCACAATTCAGAACATGGTATGTCCTAGACATAAAGACATGGGCAAAATTCCATACACAAGTACCTTGAGGGAACATACCTTCAAATAATGGAATTGTTTCCCAATGAACTTCCTTCATTTTTGCATTATTGAATTCCATTCCATTTCTACATGTCTGCTCCCAAGAGGCTCCTGGGAGACGGGAGGGACGTTACTGGAGCAACTCTTGGGTTGGGGCAACTGGCTGAAATGTTTTAAATTTGTAAAAAGCTTTAATTCATTATTCTTTGTAAATTGCTGAAGGATTCTATTTCAGCTGAACAGCCATGCTTCAGGAAAATGAATGATGAACCTTACACACAAGGTGGTCTGTTGCTTCTTGATGAGCTACTCGGATGAAGTCTGAAAGTTAACCAAAGCTATTGTCAAAAAAAGAAGTCCCCTAGTTTTCCTCTCCTTGTGTAGTGCTTCTTTGCTAATCATGTTGGACCCCTCCAGACATCCTTCTGAGCAGCGGGTGGCACTGTCGTCTAACAAAAAGCCTCTTGGACTTGCCGATCAGAAGGTCGGCGGTGACGGGGTGAGCTCCCGTTGCTCTGTCCCAGCTCCTGCCAACCTAGCAGTTTGAAAGCACACTGGCTCAAGTAGATAAACAGGTACAGCTGCGGCAGGAAGGTAAATGGCATTTCCATGTGGTCTGGTTTCTGTCACGGTGTCCCATTGCACCAGAAGCAGTTTAGTCCTGCTGGCCACATTACCCGGAAAGCTGTCTGTGGATAAATGCCGGCTCCCTTAGCCTGAAAGCGAGATGAGTGCCGCAACCCCATAGTCACCTTTGACTGGACTTAACCATTCAGGGGTCCTTTACCTTTTCCTTTTTTACCTGTACTGTACTTTCATGATGAATTGGGCTCATATTGATATTGGTATAGCTATATGCAATCTTGCTTTCAATGCTTTCTGCATCTGTGTGCATTTTGGAGTGGACATACTGCTTTATTATCCATGTATCTCCTGTAGCTTCCTGCCACAATCCTGTAACTTTCCGCACCACAAATATTTCAGTTGTCCAAGAGTGTCCCTCCAGACATCAACAATGCATTGCAGAACAATGAATAAAGCAGAACAATATGTGGATAATCCAATATAAATCCCCAACAAATGCAGTTATGGTGTCAGAGACATGTTGCTGAATACACCCACAAAAGCAGCAGCAGCAACAACAAGAACATTTTAAGATTAACTGAAAATTGCTACCTTTTCTATTCTTAGGAGTCAAGCAGGTGATTAATAGACTTTGGGAAACTTGAAACAGCCTCTACACTGGAGAATTTGCTCTCTGAAGCCTGGGATCTTTTGATAATGGAGAAACTTTTGCGCCAATTAAAAGTTTCACAAGATTAGGGAACATTGGAAGACTTCGTCTCAATGTGGATCGCTTGAAAGAGGGAAAGGATTTGATGAAGAGAAGCACTGCCATTCTAACTAGGATGGCCAGATTAAAAAGAGAGCACTTTCTCCACTTTTGATGGCTGTACAGAAGAGGGAATTGAAGAACCTTCGCAGAGTTCTGCTCAATCAGATATAAGGTCCATCTATTCCAGCATTGCATTCCATAAGAGCCGACAGCAATCCCTCACTCATGTCCTGCACCAACTGGTCTTCAGTGGCATACAGTCTCCAAAACTGCAGGTAGCATACAGCCATCACGGC
Source organism: Podarcis cretensis (assembly GCF_951804945.1). Lineage (NCBI taxonomy): Eukaryota > Metazoa > Chordata > Lepidosauria > Squamata > Lacertidae > Podarcis > Podarcis cretensis. The sequence goes on from NC_137187.1 coordinate 25,939,650, forward strand.
CAGCAGCCACACATTGTCTTATCCACTATGAATTTGTCTAATTCCCCCTTTTAAAGTCACCCAAATTGGTGGCCATCGCTACATCTTGTGGCAGTGAGTTCCAGAATTTAACTCATCCCACATGCATCTTCCAACATTCAGCTTCATTGGACGCCCTGGATTTGCGTGATGGAGAAGCTCTCTTCTGTGCCCGTGCAAAATGTTACACATCTCTGTTGTGCCCCCTCCTGCCTTTTCCCCCCTAAATGCCTCCCAAACTCCTCGTTGGAGCTGCTCTTTTCTGCATCTTTTCTAGCTGTATAATATCTATCTTGAGGCTTGCTGGCTAGAGCTGCACATTGTTTCAACATGCACAATTCCCCTCTTCTATACAACTCTTGGGGATGCGGGGGGCGCTGTGGGTTAAACCACAGAGCCTAGGACTTGCTGATCAGAAGGTTGGCGGTTCAAATCCCCGCAACGGGATGAGCTCCCATTGCTCGGTCCCTGCTCCTGCCAACCTAGAGTTCGAAAGCACCTCAAAGTGCAAGTAGATAAATAGGTACCGCTCCAGCGGGAAGGTAAACGGCGTTTCTGTGCGCTGCTCTGGTTCACCAGAAGCAGCTTAGTCATGCTGACCACATGACCCGGAAGCTGTAGGCCGGCTCCCTTGGCCAATAAAGTGAGGTGAGCGCCACAACCCCAGAGTCAGTCACGACTGGACGTAATGGTCAGGGGTCCCTTTACCTTTATACAACTCTTAAGAGGTGCAGGAACCCTGCACATTTTTGCCTATGGCCACCCTTGTTTATGCAAGTAACTATATGAACTATTTTAACTATACAGCCTTATGGCTCCCAAGGTGGTATGAAGGGCATGGCCAACTAGCCACATTAAAATAAAATACAGTAACACCAAACAATAATAGTCAAATGAAATACGCAGTTGTGAACAGTCAAAACGGGGATGGGGAACTGGTGATCCTCAACATGGTCAAAGATTGTGGAAGTTGTCATTCAGTGATACAGTGGTGCCTCAGTTTACGAGCTTAATCAGTTCCGGAAGTTCGTTCTTAAACCAAAATCATTCTTAAACCGAGGCGCGCTTCCACCATTCGAATTCCGTTCTTAGACCAAGGTAAAGTTCGCAAACCGAGACACTACTTCCAGTTTTGCGGAGTTCGTAAACTGAATAGTTCGTAAACAGGGCTGTTCTTAAACTGAGGTACCTCTGTATCTGAAGCCCACAAGTTCCCCATCCCCGAATGAAAACAAGAAGGCAGCTGACAATGGCAGTTAAATGCTTAAGCTACAATCCTATGCACACTTTCTGGGTCCCACTGAACTCAGCGAAACTTGAAGAAGAAGCAGAAGCTCATATTTTATCTAATGTAGCCGCTTTGGTTGATTTTTGTACTGAAAATATTTATCTCTGTAGTGTATTGTAGAAGCTAAAATTGTTCATTTCTTGAATACAGCAACAGAGCGAGAAGTAGAAAGGGAATTAGAACCAAAAAAAGGCAAAAGATGCAAAAAAAAAAAAAGGAGAAGAAAATGGGCACAAAACACATAATAATAAGAGACGGAAGGGGGCAGATAGAATACAACCTGAGTGTTGCCATATAAGAATATAAATGCAAAGTCAATGGTCACAAGGTTTAAAAGGCCAAGTCAATAAAGTAATTGCTTGAAGGAGTGCGGGTGTCGGGAAAATGAATCAATGGTAATAAACAGAAGTAGGAGTAGGCTTCAAAAGGCAAAAAGGCCGAGCACCCATGTAAGAGGAAGCGTCTTCTGCTAAATACATTTCTGGTGCTGGCACTCAGAAAAGGGAATAAAAATGCGGGTCAGAAGACATGATTTCCATCTGATTTTCTTAAAAGCTCAGAGTCGTGAAATTCACAATAAAGGAAGGTTTGTGGTTATTGCTAATATTAGTATTTAATTCATACCCTGCCCATCTGGCTGGGTTTCCGCAACCACTCTGGGCAGCTTCCAGCAAAATATAAAAACATAATAAAATGTCATACATTAAAAACTTCTCAATACAGGGCTGCCCTCAGATGTCTTCTAAAAGTTACCGGTTGTCCATTCTGCACAGGAAACCCATTAAAACCTGAAATGTTCCAAAAGTCAATTTCAAATATAAATCATAAACAAATGCAAAGTCATTTTTAGAATGAGTTTCTGAGGCATCTAATCATAAGCCTGCATTTTTATCAAAGCTTATATTTTTGAGGCCTGTATATTAAGATGAGCTTAAAGATTTTCAAATGTTTCATGCCAGGCAGAAGACCAGCTGCCTAAGAACCTTGGCAATGTTTATTCTCCTGGACAAGGGGGCCCCCTGATTTATAGCAGAAAACAATTCTCAAAGTCGTAAAAAGGGAATTACAGGCTGAGAGCGAGGACACTGACCTTGCATGTTGCAAAGTACAATTAAGCTGTAAGAGTGGTTAAATTAAGAGTTGGTAAATAGTAAAATAAAACCATGTGCCTCCCATTAAACTTGAGCCATATTTTCCTAAGGTTAAAGGGCCAAGAGCATCTGGCTGGCAGAAAGGAAGAGAGTGTTTTGGGAAGTCTTTTTCTAAAGTTGTTTCTTTCTTAAACTGAGATCCTTTTAAGATTTCTTTTCCTTTTAAAAGGTTATTTATGTTATGTATTAAATATATTGGCTTAAATGTAATTATGCAAAGGATTTAGAAACTAAGAAATGTTAAATCCTTATGCTAGATTCTTATTTCATATAGTTGGAAGAGACCACAGGGGCCATCAGCCCAGCCCCCCTGCCAAGCAGGAAGCATCATTAGAGCACACATATGGTTGTCAGGCCTTTGTTTAAAGACCTCCAAAAGAAGGAGATCTTTCAATGATGATGTGAACTCAAGATCCTTGACATCTGTTTAAGATAAAAATTTAAGATTAACCATTTGTTTTGGAGGGCAATAGGGCAAGGAGGGCAAGAGGTGAGCTGGTAATTAAGGTTCCTTGTTGAGACACATGTAAGATATATTACTACTTATTTGTCATTTATAGATAGAAGAATATATAGCTTTTTGTTTCCCATAAAAGGGCAAAAGGAAATGGGTGTATCTTTTGTGATTGGTTCTAGCAAACAGCCAATAGGAATTTCAACCAGGCTGATTGGACAGAGGCAGCCACAGGAGGAGCAAGGGGGCTGGATTAAGGAAATATAAGTGCTGGCCATAACGGCAGGAGGCCAGGCCAGAGCTTGGTAACCATATACCACTGTGCCTCTCATTTATTTGTCTGACAAATAAATTATTATTTTAATTTCTCTATTGCTGCGTTGAATATTTCATTCCAGCTAAGCGTTAACCACAAGCAGGGTGCTACATTTCATTCTCCTCGCAATTTGACTGAGGATCTTGAGCCATTGTGTCACATTGGGTGTTTGTGTGTGTGTAGACAGACAAATTCCTATGTGTGCATTATGTGCATATACAGCAGATGTGGGGAATACACAACCTGAATTTGCAAGGTGTTTGAATTCTGCCCCCAGAGAAAGTCTGGAAGTCTTATTTCAAAAAAGAGTGAGAGAATCAGTGTGTCTCAGTAAATTTATGTGCAAAAGACCATTTTGATACATAAAGAGATTCAGCTGATGTATAACCTGAAATAAATTTAGTATATTCTACTACATTTGGTATATTTCACTATGATGTTTTTTGATATCCAATGTCATGAGGTAAATGTATACAGAGAAGATTTTCTGACAACCAGTGAAGAGGATTTCCTGTGAGATAAAATGATTGGTTCAGAGTTTGCCATCCTGACAGAAAGTGCCTTCAGAAATTATTGAGGATGGCTGGATTGTGACTTGTCATCCATAGGTTTTTATAAGTCGCAGAATATTTATGCTGTAGAATACATTTGCTTTTGGATGCCTGAAGCAGTTTTTAATAATAAACATCTTACAAGCCCCTTGTGGGAGGCATTAAAGTTGCAGAAAAAGAAAAAGAAAATGCTTGTTCAAATCAACAAATGCACAATCATAAAACAAACTAAGGAGCCCTGGAATTAGAAGCATGAATATGACACTTTGAATTAGGATACTGGAGATAAACAAACATTGAATAAGAAAGCTCCGTTTTTCATTTTCTTTGATTTTCTTTTCGCATAGATATAGACACCAAAGGAGTTGCTTTGTAAACTTGCTAGCAATGTGGTATTAGGTGGGCCTCAGGCATATCCCTGAATTGTGGACATAAACATGGTCTCGCTTGCTCTCTTTTAATATCATTTGAAGCACATTTTCATTCTCAAAGAATTGTAGGTACCGTAGTTTACCCCTCACAAAGTTACAATTCTCAACGACTGTTACCAAACTAACGTGCCCATCATTCTTGGCGGGGGGAATGTGTTTCAACTGAACTTTAAAGTTATAGTGTGCATGAAGCGTCGGTCTTTAGGATCGGATATAAACCTGTTGTTGTCCTTATATTGCTTAATGCTAAAACAGATGTCCAAGCAGTTTAAGTATAGCCACCAGTTGACGATCAGAATCCACAACAAAACAATCCCATTAAAGCACAAGCACCCATCTTTAAATTATGAAAATAAAAAAAAAATCCCATTCAAACAATGCTACAATTAAAGCAAGAAACTAAGGTGCAGAAAGTGTGTGGGGAGGGGTCGTGATGATGTGTAAATGACTTACTGTACTCTTCCGTGTATTAGACAAGGGTTTTTTTTACTCCAAAATAAAGTAAAAAAATGGGGGGGGGCTGTCTTATACATGGGTAGTGCTGAGGGGAGACGGGTGATTGTTTGAACCGACAAGCAGGCTCTAGCGATTGGGTGGGTGAATGGAGTCTGCTGTAAGGGCTGCCTTTGATTGGCTACCGCCTCATCAATTTGGCTTGCGTTGCTTGTGATTGTTAGCGCTTGCCAGGTGGGTGAGTGATAATATTTGGTTTGGCTCAATCATCGTGGGCATTTCACTTGTAGGACTCGACAGCTCAACAACTCTGGGCAATTCTCCCCCCAAAAATTTCAACAACTCTGGGCAATCCTCCGCAAAAAAACTGAACAACTCTGTGCCATCTCTCCCCCCATTTTCTTAAATTTGAGCTCCCCAAAATAGGGGGCATCTTATACGGTCCCAGGATGGGTTACAGAAACAGGAAATACAGTGATAAAAACAGGAGAAGTCATTACAATGACAAAATACATAACACCATTCCAAGCACGAAAAGGGTTGGCCTCCCAGAGCACTGCCTGTTGGGCTACCTCATCTTATGCTCATCTTCATCTTTTTTGGTAAGCATCTCTCTCATATATATATATATATATATATATATATAAACATATTAATTATTACACATACAACAAAACTTCACTTCTTATACAATCTTTTTGGACTTCCATCAGCACCTCTGATGATCCACCATTCTTATCACTTCTTCTGCATTTCTTAAATTCGTATTGCCTTTCATTATCTTAACTTACGATTCTCCTCTTTGCCAATTTTTGCAATAATTCAAATAATTCACCTCACAAAACTTCTTGCAAACTTACAAACGTAATCTGATCATCACAATTACTTTTCAAATAGTCCGTAAATTTACACCAGTCTTCTGTGAATCTCTGGTCCCGCCGGTTTCGAATTCTTCCTGTTAGTTTATCTAATTCTGCACAGTCCATCAATTTCATCCTCCATTCTTCTTTTCTCTCACCCTTTGGCTCATGTCCTTGTCAGGCATGACATGGTACCATGGGAGGCCAGAGGAAATGAAGCAGCCTCTGTCTCAAATCAGAAGCCCCAGGTGAATCACCTTGGCTGGACCTACACACAGGTGGAAAAACACTATGTCATAAATTAGATCATTATAACAAAAGGGGGGGAAACCTATGTAAAAGCGCATAGAAAAAGTTTTTTGCTGTATAGCATCATCTGGTGTCTCCTCTTTACAATGGAGATACAACAATATAACTGACTGAATGTCCCCAATAAAGTTGGAAGGGGCCTTGGAGGTCAGATAATCCAAGCATGCAAGGATGTATCAGGCAGCCTCCTCAGAGGGAAATCTGCAGCACCTCTTCAAAGGGATTGATGGAATCATACAATTGTAACTGATGCAGAGCGAGAACCAGCAGCAATCCTTAGCCCCAGCAGAGGGTGAGTGGAATTCAGCAATGAATCAGACAGAAATCCTACCTCCAATTTCTTAAAAGGTTTTCTCCTGTTTTTGTGCCTCACAGAGGGCACTTTAGAATTCCAACGGGTGCGAGTTTTTGAGCTTACTTTATTGTTGCAAGGATGGTGTGTGGGCTTTTTCTTTCTTCCCAGTAATCATTTCTCCTGTGCTCTGCAGCCTCCCTGGCTGCCGATGCTTCCTGATCTGAAATAGCCTTGTGGGAGGCGTTACATCATGATACCCCCCCCCCAGCTTTTAACTGAAGCGAGAGCACCCAGGAAGGCTGCAAGTTCAGACCACTTGCAAGATGATCTGCAGACTGAAGCGTGAGCACCCAGGAAGGCTGCAGAGTTCAGACCATCTGCAGACTGAAAGAAAAGTCACTCAGAAATACCCCTCAGCTAGTAAACCACAAGGAAAGCACAACAAAAGCCCTGCACCCCAGTCATAAGGATCTCTTCCCTTTGACGGTTTTCTCATGCAATAGCTTTTCTCGTTAATTGATGGAGAACAGTTGGGGAGAAGGGTAACATGGGAGAAATTTTCAACAAAACATTAATCTTCTCTGAAGATGGGCACTTTAGCCTTCCTCCTGGAGGCTTTTAATTATTCAATTGAATTGTTTCTTGCAGGGCATAAGTGTGGCTGGCACACACTCAGACTTTGTTTTTCCAGATTGATGTGTTTGCTCCTCTGCCCTTCTTCTTCTCCAAATAATGATGATTATGCACATGCGATACTCAGGTCAGATGATGTACGGAACTCATCCAAGTCCGAAGACAGCCATGGTTGATCTTGATGCATAGTTTTTCTCCCATTGCATCTTTTCTTCTCTTGTTTTAAAAGACCCTCTTGACTTTTTGGCTATGCATCTCCTAACTCCCCATTTCCATCAGTCTAATTGGAGCTGAGTGGTTGCTTGAACCCGCAGCAGTTTTGGCAAAATGCAATATTTGCCTTTGCAGCATTGGCCAATTGGCACAGCTGTATAAGTGCTGTACAAAGGGTCCATTTTTGCAATTAGACTTACACCCAGCCCATCTGCTAGGGGTGCCACTGAGTCGTAATACCTTCAGATGCAGCAAAATCATTGTTATTGTTTCAAAAATAAATACTAACCATTAGGAAAACATAGCCTAGTTTAACCAATTAAAGCTGAATGCATTTCATACTGAGGTGGTAAATTCCTGAGAAGATCAGGGAGGGAAAATGGGTCCAACAGGGTGCCCTCCACATATTGTGAACCACAGCTCACATAATCCCTGACCACTGGTCACGCTGACTGGGACTGATGGGAGTTGTAGTCCAAGAACATCTGGAGGGCACCGTGTTGGCTACCCCTGCTGTACAGTCATGCAGGGGCGAACGAAGGCACCATGACACCCAGGGTGGGGCGTCGCTACATAGGGCGCAAGGGAGGCGTCACTACGTATGACACATGCGCTGTATGTAGTGATGCCGCACATGCGCTGTACATAGTGGTTTGCCAGCAGCACCGCTCCAGCACCATACAGACAATGCCAGGATCCTCTGCTCATGGCTGCAGCTGCAAACGGAGGATCCTCCACATGCGACTACAGCAGCGCAATGGCGGCTTGTGCCGCCACGCCCAGGCCAGGGCAGCAGGGTAAGCACCCCATGGGGTGTCGCCCTGTCACCCTCCCAGATGTGGATCCGAGGCGCACCATCCCTGCCCCCCCATTGCGAAGCCACTGCAGTCATGAAGCTCCCTTGAAGGAAGAGGGTAAATCTGTTGCCATGCATAGGTGCTCTTAACTTTGCAAGTGGATTGTGGCCTATGAAGCCTTCCTGATCAAGATGGCACAGTGGTATGGATGGGCTCCACCACCTCTTTATGTGATTTCCCCTCCTAGATCCTTGCAGAATCTGCTAAGCACCAAGAGGAGTAAGAACAGATGGGTTATAAATTAATGATCAGAAATAATTTCAATTTCCCACATTGTTGCAATCATGCAATGATCACATTGCTCAGAGTGCCACTGACCATAAGAGCAGAACCACCTCACCGTCTAAACGCGAAGGTGTGGCAGGAAAATGGACACACATGGGAAAAGTCATGTTTCTGTCATTTGGGACACCCATGATTCTGTTCAGAGTTTTAGACTCTGACTCCCACCAGCCCCAACCACCATTGCCAATGGGCAGGGATGATGGGAGCTGCAGCAACATCCAGAGGACTACAGGTTCCTTCTCCCTGGTTTTCAGCACATCGCTACAGCAAAGCATAGGTGGGCAGCTATGATGCCATGCTAATAGCCTCTATGAAAACAACAACAGCAGCATATCCCTCTGGAAAACAATGTGAATAGAGTGTCTTTGAATTTTATTTATTGGCATCCTGATGGGGCTATGCAACTCAAACCTGCACTACTCATTAATCTTTGCAACTGTCCGGTGAGCTGTGGCAATCAGTCAGCAAATCAATTGGGGCCTCGATAAATCAGTCCCTTTCTCCGCTCTTCATCTGCAAAGAGGGGCGGAGGGAATAAAGTCTGTGTCTCAGGAGCATGATGAGCATAAAAGGTTGAAAGAGTAACTTTGCACATAAACTGCTAGGCAGATTATCACAGATAATGTTTTATTCCAATGTTCTAGAGCTCCCAAGAGATGATGATTCAGCCAGTGTTGTGGGAGCCCATTGTTAGCCAACCAATGCAGTTAAACCCCAGACTCCCACTTCTGTGCTTCCTATTCCTGTCTGAAGAGCCACAGTTTAGGTGCATCGTACGAGGACTCTGTTGTTGATGATTCACTCGGTTGTGAGAATGTAGTATGAAAGATACAATTCAACATGAAACATGGAAAGGCTGACAGTCTGTAAGCTAATATTTGCAAGTTGTCAATCATAGGCAGAAATCTGCAGAGAGCCAAATAACTTCTCACAATGCTTTTAATGAGCACCGGTTTATTTTTTTTTTAAATGTGAAGCATAAATAAAATGAAAATTGCCGCCACGGCAATCAAATACCACTTTTTATGTCAGAAGTAATCTGTGTGTTGACTGACACTTTTTCCACACATTACATTGAAAGCATGTCCCCAAAGTGTCAGGGGTTGCTGCTGTGCTAACTCTCATTCAGACTGGAAAAAGAAAACACCAGCCTGAGCTAAGCTAAACTAAAACAAGAGGTCACCTTGTGAAGAAAAAATCAAGAGGGAAAACTGAATCTGAGTACAAGATGTAGGCACACGCAAGCAGAACATTGAAATTCAGATCTCCCCATGTCATGCTATACACAATTATTTCCAGATAAGTTCCTCTTTTTAATGTTGAACTGTTCCCTGTATTCAACACACAATTGCACTTGCAAGTACAGAGTGACATCTGATGCAATTCTAACATCTACACGCAGAAAATGCAACAGAACTGAATATTCTGTTCAGCTTATTCCAAAGCAAACCTCTTGTATTTTATTGCACCTTCTGCATGCCATATCAGGAATCTACGGGCCAAACCATGGGTGAAATGGAAGACCTCTCTTGAAGTAGCTTTGTTTCAGCAAAAGAATTGGGTGTGCCAATTCAGAACCGAACCACTGCACCACATTAGTTAATTGACTTCAATCCCTTCCATCCCGTATCTGCTATTAGCCAAAGACAGGAAACAATGGCCACTGCCGGTTACAATATGGATAGCTGCCTTTTCTTCCGCCCTTGGTTAACAGCAGTTTCTGATTTTGGATTGGGACTGCAGCGTAGGAGAAAGGGCTAATCTTCATCCAATGCAGAAGGGACCCGATTCAAATTCAAAAGGGCCACCACATATCTGCTTTTAATGAAAGAACTGTGTTAGAAGAGGCAATCACAGCTCTCCCATGTACTTTTTGCCATTAGGTAACTTAATATTTTTGAGCGTCCATTGGGGAGTAGAGAGCAATGGGTTCTTTCTCAAAGGGCTACATCTTTGAAACTCCTTGCCTGCTTCAATATATCAGGTTTCTGAATTGTTGTCTTTGGTAAAGCTGTGCAAAAGTCTGACTTTTTCCCCATACTGGTGGAAACTTTCATTTATAGTTTGGATCACTGCTGTTATTAATCTCTTGTTTTAGCCTTTCCTGTCTTTGTGTGCATGCTCAGTTATTTAGTTTGTGTTTTTTATTATCTGCATGCTCCGTACCAAAACGCCTTCAGGCAAAGGGTGTGTGTGTCTGTGTGTATCCCTTTGTCTATATCTTATATATTACTTTGTTCCCACTGTTGGTGAAAGAGCTTATTTTGTTTCTTTGGAACTTTTTCTCTTGCGGAAAAATACTCTACATTTTGTGTGCTGCTCACTTCCTCCTCCCCCATCAATACACTTGCTATCGTGATTTCCTTTCACTTAGCAGTGAAGATAAGAGAAAGCAATGAGCACTGAAGAAGTTGTTAACCTTTCTGCCATATTCATTTATCATCCAAACAATAAGAAGCAATTAAGATACTCAATTTAAAGCAACTGACCCATCAAAATCCTAAGAGCATTCTCAAGAATGTGCCTTCCAATGGAATGTGGAAATGTAATTACATCTTGTCTCTAGACACCATGGTTTCAAAGTCTCATTGTACCTGGTGGACTGGAAGCAGAGAGGACTCCTTTGCAACTCAAAACTCAGCCCACTTACCAGAGAGAGTATTTCACATTTACTGAGTCATGGAACTACTAAGGTTTGCTTAAGCTTCTAGGTCTTTCTTGAGGAGGCAATTTGTGTGATGCTAGAAGGGAAGAGTGGCTTAAAGGTATTGTAGAGGAGAATTTTATATACCCTTTAAAAACCCACACAGCTCTGTAATATAAGGCATCCAAACAATCTTTACAAGATGAGATAGACGATGCAGATATAAAGGTAAGAAGGTAAAGGACGCTTGGGCAGTTAAGTCCAGTCAAAGGCGACTATGGGGTTGTGTCGCTCATCTCACTTTTCAGGCTGAGGGAGGTGGCGTTTGTCCACAGACAGCTTTCCAGGTTATGTGGCTAGCAGGCCTAAACCGCTTCTGGTGCAATGGGACACCGTGACGGAAACCAGAACACATAGAAATGCCGTTTGCCTTCCCACCACAGCGGTACCTATTTATCTACTTGCACCAGTGTGCTTTCGAACAGCTAGGTTGGCAGGAGCTGGGACAGAGCAACAGGAGCTCACCCTGTTGTGCAGATTCAAACCACCAACCTTCTGATTGGCAAGCCCAAGAGGCTCAGTGGTTTAGACCACAGCGCCACCTGCATTGCAAATGCAGATATATGAACATGCAAACACAACATTTTCAAATATTATTCATTGTATCCAATGAGGTTGTCCAACTTGTGCAAGGACTTCCCTTCCTCTCCTCTGCCCAAGTGTTCCTTTGCCCCTCAGCTGCTCTAGAAGGCTAAGGGAAACCCCATGACATATTTGGGAGGTAGGGGTGAAGAGGGAAGGGAAGTTTCAATGTGCAAGCAGAAGTCCTTGCATGAACTGAAATGAGCAAACATGATTAACTTAGGTCCGCTCATTTCAACGAGTCTACTCTGAGTAAACTTTAGTTGGCTACAACCCACTTTCAGTGGATGGTAATTGATTTAAGGGAACCCACTGGTTGTGAAAAGGTGTGGTAAACAACCAACCAAGGACAAGGAAGGTTCCCCACATCTGCTTTAAAATAGTTCTTGTTCTCAGGTTTCATTGTATTAAGGTGTACATTTATTGTTGTAAACTGCTTTTGAGGCCATTTTGAGGGCTGAAAGGCCTCAAATATAAATATTCCAATTAATCTCTGGAATGTTGGTAGCAAATAACATTGATATGGAATGTCACATCAGGTGAATAGCAGTACTGGATATGAGGGTAGAGGAGTGACAACCTGCAATATGTCGGAATCTCTACTCGGCCTAGCTGATAAAGCTCATCTTCAGGCCGAGTCCTTCGGAATCGCCCTCTGCCAAATAATTAACCACCTGAGCCTTTGATAAGGCTTCCAGGCACGTTCTGATTCAGCAGAGTTTCCAAAGCAGCATGCAGAAGTGATGAGATATATGGCTACATCGCTATGCTTTATTTCTTACTACGCAGACAGCAAAGAAATATACATTCTCTCTCTATGAAAGACAGAGAGCAACTGAACAACAAAGGAACAAAGGAAACAGGAAACCAGTACGTCACATCCGTCTCCCTTCTCCCGTGAGACTTCCAATAGCCTGGACTGTCTCTGGAATGTAAACAGAGTCTTGTGACTCTAAGCAGCTGCTCAGTGGCAAACAGAAACTAACAGAATATACATACAGAAAAGACATTTAACTTGTCCAGTGCAGTCTATGTTTTCTTTCTGGTAACAGAAGTCAAGAATTGGCTTGAGATTCCATGGGCATACTGACCACCATTTTCATTTCCTCCATCATTTTTTCATAGAAGTCCTGGTCTGACATGTGTCAAGATTCAAGCTCTGGTCAGTCTAGGAAAGGAATGAGAGAACAATGGTCCTCCAAATGTTGTTGGACTCCATCTTCCATCAGCCTGAATCAGCATGGACAATGATCAGGGATGATGGAAATTGTAGTCTTCACCATCAACTCTATTCCTGTTTTCTTCTTCTTCTTCTTCTTCTTCTTCTTCTTCTTCTTCTTCTTCTTCTTCTCCTTCTCCTTCTCCTTCTCCTTCTGTCCATCTGATTGAGTTGCCACAGTGACTCTGGGCAGAGCCAACAAATTAAAACCTTAAGCACTGCAAAACATCAAACATTAAAAACATCTCTATACAGGGCTGCCTTCGGATGTCTTCTAAAAGTCAGATAGTTGATTATTTCCTTGACTTTTGGGACCGGGACTTGGGTCAAGAAGAGATTAAAACTGTGAGGGCTTTCGGACTTGGAAGAGGAGGGAAAAAATAGAAGAACAAAATAAGAGACTGTTGGAACTACCAGAGGAACTTAGAAGAACAACAGTCAAGAGTGGAAATTTTGAAAGACGTCCTGAAATACCTTTTGGATCTTAGATTTAACTACGGAGATTTGGTTGCCCTGTCGAGAAGGAATAAAATCATTTTTAGGTGGGAGTTTCCCCGAGATCTACTCTTTAGCCTCAAAGGAAGGGAAAGGAAAATAAGATCAGTGGAAGACAAAGTAAAGTTCATGTATAAATATGAAGAAGACTCGCAGAAGGGACTTGGAAAAGAGTTAAGAGCATCGGACAGAAGAGCACCGGGTTGATGGACTATAGGGAATTGGCGGATATGACTGGCAGAATCCGGGACCAGGGAGAAGAGTCGGTGGAAGAAGATTGGAAAAAGTTTAAAGACTATTTATAAAAATATTGTAAAATTAATGAGTGTTAGAAAAATGTTGGAAAGGAGCTATATGGCTTTAGTAGAAATGTTACAAGGAATTAAGTACAAATAGATTATTAGAGTATTAAAGGGAAAATAAGGTTAAAACATGTTAAGACAATTATATATTAAAGGGAAAAATAAGGTTAGAATATGTTAAGATAAATTACAGGACAGAAAACAGAGGAAGATGGAAAGGAATTGCTGAAACAGTTAATTAAAGTGGAATACAAAAAGGGAGGTGTGAGGAGGTCGTTGAAACAAGTAAATGACAGTTAAGATATTGAACTTATTAGATGTGTTTTAAATTGTGTTTGTTTGGTTTTGTTAATTTAATGTTTTGGGGTTGGCGTTGTGTGGTGTTTTTATTTTTGTATTGTATTGTATTGTTTTGTTTAACTCTTTTTTTCCCTTTCTTTTGTAGTCTTTAAAATGTTAATAAATATTATTATTTTTTTAAAAAAAAGATCAGCATCAACACTTTGACTTCTGCTCGGAAACGTACTGGGAGCCAACGTAGACCTTTTTTGGACCAGTGTTATACGGTCCTGGCGGCCATTCCCAGTCGCCAGTCTGGCAGCTGCATTTTGGATGAGTTGTATACCCAGCTCTTGAGCTCTGGCAATTTCCCCAACTGGCTTGGTTTCATTTCTCAGAAAAGAAAAGAGGAACGGCCCTTTGTTGAACTTTATGGTAAAGCCCAAGGCACCAGAGCTACGAAGGCGAGGGGGCACCCCCTTGACCCACCTTCGCAAGTCTTGTTAACAGCACAATCCAGCTTGGTGGCATGGAGGCTACCCTGAATCACCTCAATTTGCCTTGATATTGAGGGTGCACACGGAGCTAAGCCAAGGCTCTTCTGTCTGCAGCTACAAAATGTGAGGGATGCTGTCAAGCCCTTGTCAGGCCTTAATACATGGCTGGTGAGTGGTCTTTGACTTTAGTAGGTCACAAGTTGTGCAGACCTGCTGCAAAGTAACCACCCTGTCAGGATTCTCTGAGAATGAATTGGATGCCAAGTCTCTCAAGAGGATGGGCTGTGTGGGATGTTGTTGTTGACTTTATTGGATTCGGTGTATGACTGAAATACTGATGCTATAACTTATAACTGTCACCTAAGCAACAGTTGCAGTCTATTTATTTTTCCAAACTACAAGAGAGGGGTTTTTATTATTATTTCTTCACTTATTTTTTCCTGTGTAACAGCATTATTTGAAGGGACCTCTACTTGCTGATATATGAGAATAGATGAGATCATATTTAAAATTACAAACAAGCGTCCACCTTGCATTGTGTAGACGTCCTAGTAATAAAAAAATGCCTATATTTCATAGAATCATTCGGAAGGAGAAAGAGAGTGTCACATTTCAAAAGGACGGGGGCTTTCCTGATCACAGGAGGAAAAGCAAACTCCTAACTGCCACCTGGATCAAATGCTTGTGGATACACTACATAATACAATCTGCAAAGCATCGCCAAATTGTAAAAGCTGTGGTGATGAATAAAGGTAAAGGTAAAGGTACCCCTGCCCGTACGGGCCAGTCTTGACAGACTCTGGGGTTGTGCACCCATCTCACTCAAGAGGCCAGGGGCCAGCGCTGTCCAGAGACACTTCCGGGTCACGTGGCCAGCGTGACAAGCTGCATCTGGCGAGCCAGAGCTGCACACGGAAACGCCGTTTACCTTCCCGCTAGTAAGCGGTCCCTATTTATCTACTTGCACCCGGGGGTGCTTTCGAACTGCTAGGTTGGCAGGCGCTGGGACCGAACAGCGGGAGCGCACCCTGCCGCGGGGATTCGAACCGCCGACCTTTCGATCAGCAAGCCCTAGGCGCTGAGGCTTTTACCCACAGCGCCACCTGCATCCGTGGTGATGAATAAGCACAGCTAAATGTATTTATACTGGTAATGAGACATATGTAATGAATGGGCATTGATGGACACTGAAGTTCCTAGGAAGGTTGTTGTTGTTGTTGTTGTTTTAAAGGATATAAATACTTCATTTATATTTATTAGTTAGATTTGTACCTCGTCTTTCCTCCTACATAGATCCCAAGGCAGCTTAGAAAACACTTCATTCCACCTGAAGTGAATAACATGTTGCAGCCTACAACCACAATAAAACACCAGTCTAGAGGGGAGCCCCAAGAGCTTGTTTGTAAAATTTGTTTTGTTTGTGTGTGTGACTTGTCCCATGTACACCACTTTTCACTTATCTATACAGGACTGCCTTCAGATTGTTAGGATCGTCCTACTCTCGTGTAGGACCTTGGAAGAGACACATGCCCGACTGGCATATTCTCTCCCTCCTGGTCGATCGTTTGGGAGCTTCAAAAGCTTTCTTCAGTCCAAACATCACAGCGATTGATACCAAGAAGCATCAGCACACTTAGGGATCCGCAGAGTATTCACAGTTTGCGTAACAGAAAGCAGTAGCACAGCACCTTGGCTAATCTACGTTTATTTACATATAATACACTCGGAGCATTCTGACTTAGCTCCTTCCTCTTTCTCATCAGACAGCAAAGAGAGAAAAGAACAAAGGATAATAATCCTACATTCCGGAACACAGTAGTACAAAACATCCTGTCTCCGTGACTTCTCACACTGTGGAATGAAAACATACACCGTCATGTGATAGACAACAGTCTCATGACTGCAAACACGGGTAAATAATCCTATCACAGATGTCTTCTAAAGGTTGTATAGCTACTTATCTCCTTGGCTCGGGGATTGCATAACTCCATACCCTCCAACATCCCTCCGGTGAAAATAGGGGCATTCTAAGGAACAGGACATTTTGGGAGCAAATCAGAAACTGGGATGGCTTCTGTAAATCCAGGACTGTCACTGGAAAATAGGGTCACTTGGAGGGTCTGCTTACTTCAAATCACATTTGCCAAACTGTGGCCCTCTCATCCTGTTTAGGAATGCCTTTTTGAAGTTCTTCAAGGCCTCCATCCTCCTGACTACCCTGACATCATCCTCAAACTTGGCTCTTTCGCAGTTCCTTCACAGAAGTTAAATAGCACTAGTTCCAGTACAGATCCTTGTTGGACGCATCTGTTTCTCCACAGTAAGGACCCTGTCCATTTATTCCTCCCAGCTGCTGCTTGGTTTTAACCAGGACCAGATTTTGGTTTGCTGAGGCCCTAAGCTACTGAAGGTAATGGGGCCCTTTATATGTCCAGCTGTCCTTTGTCAACAACAAATTGTCACTGTTTATTTGTGTTGAATATACACTATATGATAATTTATGGACCTAATAGGTATCTCAAGCCATTTGCACATAACAAAATATGTATTTTATCAAAGTAATTGTTGAACTGACATACAATTAAGAAGAAGTACATTAATAGTTAATTGGGGGGGGGCAAGAGAGTGGGGCCCTAAGCTATAGCTTGTTTAGTTTATACATAAATCCAGCACTGGTTTTAACCATAGATCAATTCACAAGATCTCTCCTGAACTGAACTGCGCACAGATAAAAACACCGTGCAACTCAGACATTTTCACAACGACACCAATACGTCTCCTAGCCACAGTAATGGAAACCGCTGCTACCCACTGCCCAATGTATAATGTGATTCACTTAGTGGTTTTTCTGTGCTACTCCATGGAATAAACGAAGCAATGCATGACTCAGCTGTCCTCAGTGTGTGGTCTTTGGATCCTGACACCGTGACACTGCCAGGACATGACTCGTCGTCCTTAATAGAAGCAGACCAACTTCTGCTGTTGGTGCCTTTCAAGCTTTGACTTTTGCAAGCACTTCATATGCTTTTCAATTTAAACCAGGAAGGAGACTGGAAAGGAGAAAATTGTACTAGGAAAGGAAAAATGACTTCACAAGACTACAGTATTTTATTTCTGCTGCTCCATCCTTCGTTCTTTATTACCACATTCACTTCCTGGTCCCAAGTGATTAAAAGGGTGGTGGGGAAATCATCTTAAAACACAGGCCGCAGTCAAAAGAATTAAGTGGTATCTTTAAATTTGTGCCCCCTGTTGCATTTCAGGGAGATATTTTAGTGTTTCTTGGATGCCTCTGACATATAATAAGGAGGCATATTTGCTATCACAGTCCACACCTGGCAATCTCTGCATGCCAGCTGAGCTCAGCGCAATGATATGTCTAGAGGTAATTATTTCCATCACCCATGTAAAGGTAGAAGGTATGAGTTTCATCACAGGTTTACCTTCTTTTCAACATGAATTGCCCGTGTAAGCCAGTCTGTGAGGGGGAAACCTTTGGGGTCCTTAAATTATGTTTCTGAAAATAAATATGCTGTGAGACAAATAATTCAATGGGGGTCATTTTTTTTCCTCCAGTCCTTATTCAAAGCAAGGGAAACAGCGGCAGGCCAGGGCTTTGGCTGGTTAACAGTGCATAGAGAAAACTGAATACTTGCTAGACTGAACTGAATGATTATGTGGTTGGACTTTCTACTTTTTTATATAGTGATAGTGGTATAGCATTGAGGTCCCGTTCAACAAGTATGTAATTAAAGAAAGCCTATGCAATTACTGTTGGTTGTTAAATATACAATAGTATAAGTAACTGGGCATCTAACAAGCAGGTGGTAATTATTTTGTATTAGCTTTTATTCTTATTATTCAAATTTCTTGCCCATCTTTCACCATAAGGGCTTAACAATATTAAAATACAATATGAATATCAGTTAAAATTATTTAACTTATATAGCTAAAACTTGTAAAAACTGGTTGCAGGAATAGCAAGGTTGGCTCCCCCTGTCGTTTCTATCCAACTTCAGTGTACTGAGGTAACTACCACATTCTTCTTCAGATGGAGCCATACTAATAGAAGCTTGCAAAGTCACTATAAACAAAAAAATAAAATAAAAAATTGACTGCTGCCAGCATTTTCAAGTGTACACAATTTCCCCCCATATATTCAATAAACATTTTACTTTTTTTTTTTAAAAAATGTATTTTCTCAATAAAACAATTTTCAATAATGTAACATATCCCCATTGAACTTAATTGACTTCCCCCTGCCCCCTCAAGTTTCCAATTTCTTAGCTTTTTTTACATTGCATCTAATTATTTATCTAATCAATAAACATTTTCCAATCTTCTTTAAACGTATGTTCTTCCTGTTCTCTTGTTCTGTATGTTAAGTCTGCAAGCTGCGCATATTCCATCAGCTTAAGCTGCCATTCTTCTTTGGTTGGGACCTCGCTCGTTTTCCGTTTTGGGGCTAACAAAACACGGGCCGCAGTAGTGGCATAATAAATAACCTTTTTTGGCACCTGGGAATTTCTGTCTGAATTATCCCCAACATCTTCCTTGTTCTCACTGGCTTTCAAAGGCTTACATTGCAACCCTTCCCAGAATGCCATGTGCTGTTATATGGTCACATGCTCATTCTATGGCCTATGTCATAATGTGGCCACATGCTCATTGGACAGGTTACTACTGAGCCCACTGGTTTATCAATTTCTAGTTTGCGAATATAGCTTAGAATATATAATAATAATAATAATAAAATTTTATTTATATCCTGCCCTCCCCAGCCGAAGCCGGGCTCAGGGCGGCTAACAACAATAAAATAATACAACATTCTAAAATCATTTAATTATAAAATTAATTCAAATCAAATTGATGACAACCATCTGTGAAGACTGCCAAAGGAGGGAGTCAGGCTAATAATAATAAATATTTATTTATATGGAATCACAGGCTTAAAAACAACATAACGGAGACCCTCGCAGTCTTAAGAGCAACACAGTTTTCCTTTTTTAAAAAAAAAACAACACCCAGAAACTTTTCCTACTTAAACTCACCATTTGACATCCAAAGATTTTACAGGTGTCAACTTTTGACAGTATCTGACAGCTGACGCACAGCTGCAGTCAGTATTTGACAATGCTTGACAGCAGACAAGCAGCTGCAGTCTATATTTGACAATATCTGGCATATAACTGTCAACATTTACCAGTATCAAACAAGTATATATGTTTTCAGTAGTATTTATATGTTGACAATAATTGACATCCGACATGAAGCAGCGTTCAGTATGTGATAAGCAGCTGTCAACGGTCAACAATATCTGACACTGGACATGCAGTAGCAAACAAAATTTCAAGGAATCTGGCAGCTGCCATGCAACTGCAGTCAGTATTTGGTAATGTATGACAGGGGTGGGGGGAGACTAACCACTGGGCATGCTGGTCAGTGAACCTGACAAGTGGTCATGCTGCCGGGGGCTATTGGGAGTTGGAGTTCTGCAACATCTTGGAGCACCCCATTGAATGTCATGTAGCGGTTCAGCGGGTTACAATATTTAACCCATGACATGCCATTTGATGGTTTCAGGCATGCAGCACAAGATGTTATTTGATGGGACTTGCAACAGAATTCAGCATCTTTATGTTGTCATTCAGCCATGCAGCCAATCAGCACAAACCTGACCTGATACCCAACCTGGGATTTGAATGTCATATTTTGATACCAAGACCTGACTTTAGAACAAATTGCGTACAAACATAGACTTGGCATAGACAAATTTAATTATATTTGGCATTCATTTCTATAAACACTGTATTAAATTAGAAGAAGAAGAGTTTGGATTTGATATCCCACTTTATCACTACCCTAAGGAGTCTCAAAGCGGTTAACATTCTCCTTTCCCTTCCTCTCCCACAACAAACACTCTGTGAGGTGAGTGAGGCTGAGAGACTTCAGAGAAGTATGACTAGCCCAAGGTCACCCAGCAGCTGCATGTGGAGGAGCGAAGATGCGAACCCGGTTCACCAGATTACGAGTCTACCGCTCTAGGTTAACGACACTAGGTTAACGACAAGAACAATCTTGTGATATTTATAAGTTGTGTGTGTGTGTGTATTCTTTTTTCTTTCTCTTTTTCTTTTCCTCTTTTCACATATTACTTTTTCCTGTGCACCTACACACTTTTTATCTTTCAATAAGGAAATATAAAATATTAGTAAATTAATCGAATTTCAAAATACTGGGTGGTGTTGGAAGCATCTTATCATGATTCGAACCACTGCATGAAGCCTGCTTCCACAACTTCCCTCTGGTCCAAAAGTCTTCTAGCATGAGGAAGTGGGGATTAGAGAGGATCGCTGTACAAGGAACACCATTCCACGGAGCCCTTGGGCACACAGACATGTCAAATGAATCTTTGGATCTTGGCCAGAATATTTCTCCATTGTTCCTCTTCCTCGG
Source organism: Podarcis cretensis (assembly GCF_951804945.1). NCBI lineage: Eukaryota > Metazoa > Chordata > Lepidosauria > Squamata > Lacertidae > Podarcis > Podarcis cretensis. Next base: position 25,960,298 of record NC_137187.1, read on the forward strand.
TTGCAATGCATCCACTTCTGGGTTGCAAGGAAGCTCTATGCATCCAGTCCATGAGAGCATCAACACAAAACAAAACAGGAAGGAACCCTCCAAATCTTAGCTGCAAGCCGGAGGTAGTCAGACACAAGCAGTCTAAGGATGGCATATGGTTTCTGGTGAGGTGAAAACGGTAAGTTCATGTACAAGCCCAAAGGCTATGGACCAAATTAGTGGAGAGGCTGAACTAACTATTCATGTAGTGTCTTCAAGAAACAGTTGGTGCGCAGTGATGTGACGGCAGGAGGCTGTTGCTCTTCTGCGCAAACTTATTTCCTATGCAAGACTGTCAGTTCAGTGCTGTTTACACCCAGGTCAATTGCCTGAAAGCAAAGGGGAGTACAAAGTGGGGCGGAGGGGGAAGAGCGAATGTTTTGCTTTCAATTTTTCAACATACACCATTGAAAGTTATTACTTTGCTGTTTGGAGAGAGCTCGAAACCTAACAGTGTGTGACAGGAGGCCTGTCCTCATGCAGTGTGTGCCTGATTTCCTTTGTGATAAATAGAGGCGATTAAATTATTCATCATGAATGGTGTTCAACTGTTCACCAATAGAATTTTCTATCTGCTAACATTGTTTGTTATGCATACACATTTAATGAGTGACTCAGGCAAGCAAACTCCTTCCCTCTCCCCCCCTCCCCACTCGATCCATGTAGACACTAGGCACTTTCATCTGCTTGACCTGTTTCTCGGTCGTTTGGAAAGGAGGAATTGCATTCAGTTTCACACTAGGCAGAGACACGAAAATCAGAGGAATGTTAAAGGCTGCTCCAGCATTATCTAACTCATCTAATTGCACTGTGCCAAGAGTCCTACATTTGCATGGGATGGCACTGGAAACTTTTTGAAGGGAATCTGGTCCAAGCGTTCCACAGAGGCAAGATTTTCGATGGCTGGCATGATGAAAATAATAGAACGTTCCACTGAAAGCATGTCCAAAGAAGGCATCCCACACTGGAAGCACCTGCAAAGCAAAACAAAATTTGCTTTTTATACAACAAATGCAGACAATAGAAGCAAGCATTCGTGCAAATATGCACCCAGTTGCTGATCTGACTCATGGCAAAATTGAAGCTCTGAAACTAAGTCTCGTAACCTCTTAGAGATCTGAGAAAAAGACAGTTGCTTAGTCTCTATAGAAGAAATCACTTTTACCAAAACCCGGTGATTTATCATCACCTTACTTATGGCTATTTTTGGTGCTCCAAAGGAATGACCACAAAATTGGGTGCTGCCAAGAATTTAGGAGAATGTGATTCTGTCACTCTAGACATAGATAGAGCCAGTGCTTTTTTTCTTTAAAAATGTTTGGGGTACTCTCATTTTCCGACTCATATTGAAATACTGCCCCTCAATGAGGCCAAACTTAGATTCACAAAATGTTTAGGGGTATGCGCACCCCTGGGTACCCCCCAGAAAAAAAGCACTGGATAGAACCAATTTCTACCTTGTTAGCATAAGCATAATCATTTGATTCCTTCCTAGCCTGCCTTTTAGCGTGTATCCCCTTCCAAGGTGAGTTGCAACAAATCAATAAAACACAATATCTAAAGCTCCACAACTTACCCAGGAAACAAATCTAGTACAGCTGCAATCCTGTGCCATTCTTTGGGAGAATGTAAACATCAGAAGAGCAGATGGCACACAACACACCTTCTCAAATCTCTGAACCTCAAGATACATCTTTCATCAGCCGCAGACTGCATAGCCAACTGTTGAGTTGAGGAGAATTGTAGCAAAAGGAAGAAAATAGGAAGGCACTAGATTGGGGAATCCTGTCATAGGACGTGGTGGTATTCAACCCAAATATAAATTGTTTGAAACTGTAGGCTTTGAAATTATGGGGCGCAAGGTGGAGGGAGCCAGTGTGGTGTAGTGGTTAAGAGCTGTAGACTCATAATCTGGTGAACAGAGTTCACTTCCCCGCTCTTCCACATGCAGCTGCTGAGTGACCTTGGGCTAGTCACACTTCTCTGAAGTCTCTCAGCCCCACTCACCTCACAGAGTGTTGGTTGTGGGGGAGGAAGGGAAAGGAGAATGTTGGCCGCTTTGAGACTCCAAGTAGTGATAAAGCGGGATATCAAATCCAAACTCTTCTTCTTCTTCTTCCTTCATCAATGATACCAATTTGCTATACAGTGGTGCCTTGGTTGTCATACGTAATCCATTCCAGGAAGTCCGTTGGACTCCTGGAACCATTCAAAAACCAAGGCACGGCTTCCGATTGGCTGCAGGAGATTCTTGCACTCAATTGGAAGCCGTGGAATCCGTGTTGGGCATTCAGCTTCCAAAGAATGTTTGAAAACCGGAACACTTACTTCCATGTTTTGGTGTTCAGGAGCCAAAATGTGCTGCATGACTACCAAGGCATTCGAGAACAAATGTATGACTGTACTTTCTTTAAACACAAACTTGAAAGGTTTTTGTTGAGAGGCCATTTCATTTTTTTGTTTAAACCTTTCCCCAAAAGACCATCATGGGTGCTAGGATTGGCAGAGGCAGACCACTCCTTCAAAAGCTCAAGTGTGTAGCCTGGAAGAGGACATTCTCTGTGGCAGCCCCTAAGTTGCATCCAAAACCTTCATAATACAGCTGACGACACACCATTTTGCCCTGGCTTTTGAAACTTGAGGTGTATATTTTTTTAGGACCCGCCATGTTAGACAAAGAATCTATATTTCCATTATCCACTAGCCATAGTAACATAACATAACATCATAACATGCTTAGCTATACAAAATACGTTCTAGAGGTTTGCATCAGTACAAAGGACAGAACTGATACCTAGCCACAGATAAGACGTGTGAACCAATAGGCTTTCTTTTGATTTTTTTTTTAAATGAACAATGTTAGAAAGTTAATCAAATCATAGATCTTATTCTAACTGCCCCTGCTAAAAAAAAGTTCAGTTTTTGCTGCCACCTGGTTAACTTGATCTGCTAGAAGAAAAGACACCGTAGCAATCGTTGAGTGATCTGGTATAAATACTAGTAAAAGGGTAATAATAATAATAATAATAATAATAATAATAATAATAATAATAATTTATTTATACCCTTCCCATCTGGCTGGGTTTCCCCAGCCACTCTGGGTGGCTCCCAACAGAATACTAAAAACACGATAAAACATCAAACATTGAAAACTTCCCTAAACAGATCTGCCTTCAGATGTCTTCTAAAAGTCAGATAGTTGTTTGTTTCTTGGACATCTGATGGAAGGGCGTTCCACAGGACAGGCACCACTACCAAGAAGGCCCTCTGCCTGGTTCCCTGTAACTTCACTTATCGCAGGGAGGGAACCTCCAGAAGGCCCTCGGAGGAGAACCTCAGTGTCTGGGCTGAACGATGGGGATGGAGACACCCCTTCAGGTATACAGGTAATAACCTCACTCCTAGTTTTTGTAATTGTAAGTTGCTTTAAACTGTTTTCAATGTTGTGTTGCAATGTGTTTTAATGCTGTAACCCACCCTGGGATCTTAGGGTGGAGGGTGGGTAACAAGGAGGAGGAGGAGGAGGAGGAGGAGGAGAGGAGGAGGAGGAGGAGGAAGAGGAGGAGGAGGAGAAGGAGGTTGGAGGCTGGTTTAGGGTGTCCTCCTAAATCCGGCAATGATTGGTATCTTCCTTGCCTTGTACTGCAACTATAGGAGGTCCACATGCAGATTGATTAAGAAGACTTGTTAAAATGGCAAGATTGAGTCTTGCACACACGCACCTTGGTCAACAGGACTTTAATAGCCTGAGAGCAAGATTACAGCTAGTAGCTCTGGAGGCAAAGATGAGGCGCTAGGAAATAGAGTTAACAATCTACCCCAAATCATTCATAAGATCCTGGTGTTTTAAAATTCCAAATAAAAGCATCATTATTTCCTGGACCACAGGACAGTTCTTCCATGGTGGTGAATAGCAAAGCAGCTGAAAATCTATTTGTGACCCCCTGGGAGTTTTTCATTTTTCTGTTGCCAGATAATACATTCAATTGCACAAGGTAAATGCAATATGCAGAAATGTTTCTGCTTTTGAGAAAAAGTTGAATCGGATTCAAGAGAAATATCCAACAGAACCATCCTTCCTCAAGTCACTGGAGGATTTGCATTTGATTTCAGCAGCTCATTCAGTATGTTCTGCATATCCTCCCATGGTTTTTTTTTTAAAAAATGTAACTTTTATATAGCTCCACAGAAGAGATGTTGGCAGTCGTTCCATAGTTGAGATTGTGTTAGGGAAACACAACAAAACTACGCCTCTTAACTCTCCATTGTAATGATTGCATTTCATCTGTAAATATGGCATAGTTTTCTTCTGTGGATTGTGGAAACAGGATTGCTCTTTCAAGGCAACCTTCTAACAACTACCTTGCATGAATGCATCGCTTCTTTCCGCACTTCCAAATCGTTCAGCAATTAACCGGCAAATTCAGATTGTGCAATTCAAGGGGACTCGGGGCTCTTGTGCAACAAACCTAGTTTTCCCCAAAACTGGAGATATATATATATATATATATATATATATATATATATATTTGTGATAAGTGATAGCAAAATGCCCTGGGGATTGTGAGATAACATGCTTGATGCAGTGTTCTTTATATAAGGGAATTACCAGGAATCTGGTAATATAAGGGATATAAGGGAATTACCAGGAATCTATATTGAGAGGCTTAAACTAGCCTGCAACAAGCTAACTGCTGTGTATTTAGAAGGGGAATGTTAGAACTCTGCTAAGTTATAGAACTTGCTAGCACAAGTTAAGGAGGATATTATTAAACAATATATGCTCTCCAGCCTCCTTGAATGTGTCTCCCCCAAATCCACTCTAGAAGGTTGGGTGACAGCATGCGGGGAGGAAAGAGAAGAAAGCAAGGGAGAAATTATTGTGCAAACTGAACAACCTTCTTAGTGCTCCCAAAATTCCACCCCAGGGTGGAGAGAGTGTTAGCCGGAGAGTTTGCTCACTGAGAGCTGTAGCTTCCAATCCATGGCTAGAATATCACCAAACCTTCTCCCTTTTTCCATGGGGCCTTTTCTTCCTCACTCTTCGTCTGGTTCTCTGAATGTTACAAACCGTTTGTCGCAGTTTTAATAATTAATTGTAATTTTGGTTCTGTCTTCGATTATGTGTGCGATATTATGGTTCTTGAAAAACTCTAACCCCAGCCAGTTTTGCCTCCGGAGGTGAGCAAATGTCAGTGCTCTCTCCAGTGTGGTTTCCCAGCAATTAAAACAACAATAACCCTTCTTTGGGTGTGCATGAATAGCATGCAAATGCATACTGGTGTAGGCAGACCAGGGGGCCAGAAATGGAGTTATGTGATCCCCGAGCCAAAGAGATAAGTAACTATGCAACCTTTAGAAGACATCTGAAGGCAGCTCTGTAGAGGGAAGTTTTTAATGTTTAATGTTTTATTATGTTTTTATATATGTTGGAAGCTGCCTAAGGTGGCTGGGGCAACCGAGTCAGATGTGCGGGATATAAATATTATTATTATTATTATTATTATTATTATTATTATTATTATTATCCCTATTTTCATGGTAGAAATGTTGGAGGGTATGTAGCAATCAGATCCTAAGTGAGAGAAAGAGGCTTGATGGGCATATATGAGACAGTTGTATGTATGTGTAAAAGCAGGAGAGTGCAAATGCTTCATAGAAGCTTAATTAGTTGGCTATAAGTTTCCTCATTTTCCTGAACTTAATGTTTTGCATGGCTCCCCCCCCCCCCCCATTCTCTCCATGGATTCACTGTTTATCTTTTAGACTCTCGGCTTCCAAGTTTCTCATCTGTAACAAAGGTAAATGGCTTCCCAGAACGACTTTTAGATGCTTAAGTCCTTAAAAATATGCTAAGCAGATATTATGCATGCAACTTAAGATGCAACTGCGGTTGGGTGCCCTAGCTTGATGCCTGTGCTTTGAGTTCTTCCTCTATGCCGGTGACACAGTATGGATTGTGTTTGGTTGGTCTCTGTGAGTCTGGGACTTCGTACGGAGGTACTGCTTGGTGGCAAGGAACTTGCAAGTCGAGAAAGAACTATGCATCCTGGATTTATAACGTTTCTTCACAGGGTCCTGCCCTTTTATTCCTGGGCTCCACCTCAGGTTGTGTGAGCTCCACACCCGAGACCTGACCCCACAATACCACAAAACAGTGTCATGTTATTACGAATGCTCCATCTGATAAAGCATTTTGGCTTGCCAGATGGAACGATCACCCTCCCCTAGGTGCTGTTCTAAGTATCCCAAGTAATCCAGAATGCGGCAGCTTGACTGGTGACTGGGAGCAGCCGCCAAGACCATAGAACACCGGTCCTGAAAGACCTACATTAGCTCCTAGTATGTTTCCAAGCACAATTCAAAGTGTTGGTGTTGACTTTTAAAGCCCTAAACGGCCTTGGCCCAGTATACCTGAAGGAGCATCTCCACCCCCATCGTCCAGACCGGATACAGAGGTCCTGCTCCAAGGGCCTTCTGGTGATTCCATCACTGTGAGAAGTGAAGTTACAGGGAACCAGGCAGAGGGCCTTCTCAGTTGTGGCGCCCGCCCTGTGGAACGTCCTCCCACCAGATGTCAAGGAAATAAGCAACTATCTTATTTTTAAAAGACATCTGAAGGCAACCCTGTTTAGGGTAGTTTTTAATGTTTGGTGTTTTGTTGTGTTTTTAATATTCTGTTGGGAGCTGCCCAGAGTGGCTGGGGTATAAATAAATTATTATTATTAGTAGTAGTAGTCGTCGTCGTCGTAGTATTATGTGTGGGGTGGAGAGGACCATTGCGCAAACAGAAGTCATTGCATGGTACTTCTGCTGATGTGGTACACGGGGTAAATATATAGTCTGGAGCAATCCTCCTTTGACCATACCACCACAAACCTAAATTTAGATAGCTTGGCAATGGCTTATTAATCCTCAATTTATTTGTTACCTCAGGAGGACAATTTGTATTCCAAGGTGTCAAAAATATGTTATTTATGTATTCCACTACTGCAGCCTGTGTTTTGTTAGCCTAAAAATGGAAAACGAGCGAGGTCCCAACCAAAAAAGAATGGCAACTTTAGTTGACAGAATATGCACAGCTTGCAGACTTAACATATAGTATAAGAGAACAAGAAATGCATACGTTTAGAGAAGATTGGAAAACGTTTATCGAATATATGGGAAATAACTGTGTACAGCTGAAAATGCTGGCAGCATTAAGATAAATTCAACAGTGTAAATAAGTTCTGATGGATGTAATAATGGATTACTGAATGGTATAGTTTTCATAAAATATGCAGAGATTTATGATATGCAAAATGGATCGTCGAAAGAGAAGGGAAGCCATTGATATCTTAAGGATGCAAAAATGAGTACTTTAAATTGTAAAACAGAAAATTTAATTACACACACACACACACTGTATTTTTCCGTGTATAGGACTATGTTTCCCCCCCAAAAAAATTTTTTTAAGTTTAAAATCGGGGGTCGTCATACACAGAATGTTGCAATTAATTATTTTTTTAATTTGGGACTCAAAAAATAGGGGTCATCTTATACATGGGGGCGTCTTATACATGGAAAAATACGGTGTGTGTGGAGGGCAACTTGTTATGGGGATGCAGTGCCCACTTGTTTATTTTTGTTATGGGGAAGCAGTGCCCACATAAACCAATTCAAGGTAGTCAGTATATAATATAGGCTTGTCTGCAGCCAACCTTAGGCCTTGAATTCTCAGAACTCATGCTCTGTGCAGGCTGCCATGCTTGGCACCAACAGTTATATGGCAGAACCTCCTCCTTGCAGACTATGTCTACAGGATTACATTTATGTGCAGGTCCTTTCAGGAGCCATCACCATGTTGCCCAGAACCAGGTGACTCAAGTCGCAATCCTGCCGGCGGCATCTCCTCGTTTCTGCCCTTTGTATGTGGTCTGACGTTCCTCTTTTTATTATATTTTATTTTCTCTTTCTCCTTCATCTTCTTCTTCTTTTTTTGCCTCCAGCAAGCAATATTGTTATTTTCTAAACCGGTCATATGACAAATATTAATGGTGTTTTTACATAACATCCCAAGGGTCATTAGGTTCATCTATAATTTATAAAATGGCTTTAAGTTTTACAACCGAGAGTGCCGTAGCAAAAAAAAAATAAAAAAAAAATAAATGCACCCAGATATGAGACTATTAGGTAGTGCTAACTGTCTTTTTCATGCTAACAGATTATTTTGTCAGCGCTCTGCAGAAGAAAGAGTAATACAGAAAAGAGGGGGGTTAGGACTCCTGCCAGATCCATCGCCCTGTGTCCCCTTCTCTTCCTTTGCCACCTTTTCTCCCCCCGCTTTGCATTTATATCTAGCAATCCTCCATAGAATCAGGTTTCTCTTTTTAGCCTTTAACAAAATCCCTGAGCTTCTCTTTTCATCCGGAGCCCTCCTTGCATCCTGCGTATCTGTCATCTTACCTGATTTGTAAGGCTTTCGCACAAAAAAATTCCAAGTAACTTTTAGAAGGCTTGAAGAAGGCTCTATGAAAAGACAGGGAGCGGGGGGGATGAAAGTGCAGGGGTTAGTTACCATCCTCTCAGGGGAGGCCACTGTTAAGAAAAATCAATCATATGAATTAAAAAAAGGCTTTTGACAAATAAATAATTCATGCACGCTAAAATTAATTAACCAATTTCAGGAGTCGGGCATCATTCGCATTGCATTGCTGCTTTTTAAATTTTTTTTGCTATTATTATTATTTTTATCCCCAGGTTATTAGACATCGCAGCACCATCCAAGCTATAACATCCCTGCCATCTTTCCTTCCTGCGTTCCCTATTCAGATTTGGAAGTGAGATATTCTGTGCATAAAGCGCTAGCGTCAGTCAAAGGCTACCCAGATAAAAATAAAAGAAGTAGGCATGCTTAGCCATAATAATAATAATTCCGGGAGCAATCCCCAATCCTTGTAACCTTCCTTCCCGTTTACAAAATAAAATAAAATGCCCCAAAGCAATGTAACTATTTCTTTGTCGATGCTCTGACTACTGTGTTTAATAGTGACAACATTTACATAAATGGATTGCAGTTCAGTTGTTGAACATATAGTAGGATGATTCTCTAATCCCATTTTAATTAGATGGATGTTGCAAGTGCACAAAACACACAAACACGCACACACAAACCAGAGCCTTCACTCCCTGTGGTGATGCCACACTGGCATGGAATCAATCACCACGGTTGTGGTTGCCATAGAAACTGATAGCTCTTGTACCACCATCTAAGTGGTAAATGATTGGTGGTATGCTCATAACACAGGGAGAGCAATGAGTTTTTATATCCTGTCCAGCAGCTGTGCCAGAGAGTTAATTAAAAGCAGAGAACATGAAATAAATCTAAATCTGTGAAGAAATGAAATGTACAGTACAAATCGAATTCCCGTGTTGGACAGGAATTAATATGCAGCGCAAGCCACAGACCTGCCTGAACAAGCAGCAGCTAGGAATCTTGGGAAACTGTACTTCTGAGGCAGCTAAAACTGAAATGGAGAGAGAGAGAGAGAGAGAGAGAGAGAGAGAGAGAGAGAGAGAGAGATCCTAGCAGAGGAGCTAACTCCTAGGGGCTGAGGTCCCGTCATCATCCCCCCATTAAAATATTTGAGGGGCTGCCCCCCCCCCAAGTTGATGGGCATGACAATTCAAATTCAAATTGTGTGTGCACACTGCATCTTGTGATCGATTATTATATTATCTTAATATTTTATTGGCACCCTTGGACCCTAGGTAAAGGTAAAGGGATCATTAGGTCCAGTCGTGGACAACTCTTGGGTTGTGGTGCTCATCTCGCTTTACTGGCCGAGGGAGCCGGCATACAGCTTCCGGGTCATGTGGCCAGCATGACTAAGCCGCTTCTGGTGAACCAGAGCAGCGCACAGAAACGGTGTTTCTGCTTGCACTTTTGACATCCTTTCGAACTGCTAGGTTGGCAGAAGCAGGGACCGAGCAACGGGAGCGCACCCCGTTGTGGGGATTCGAACTGCCGACCTTCTGATCAGCAAGTCCTAGGCTCTGTGGTTTAACCCACAGCGCCACCTGCATCCCTACCCTTGGACCCTGGCATGCCTTAAAACCTCATTACGGTGCCAACACAAAATGACAGCAGCAGCAACAAGAACATTTCTGTACTGCCCTTCATCTGAAGATCACATGGCAGTTTAAAACTATTAATACACAAAATACATACAGCGGTACCTTGGTTCTCGAACGTAATCTGTTCCGGAAGTCCATTCGACTTCCGAAACGCTCGAAAACCGAGGTGCAAAATGCTGGCTGCAAGTTCAATTGGAAAAATGGGGAAACACGCCCCGGAAGCCGTTCGACTTCCAAGGCAACTTCCAAGTAATTACTTCCGGGTTTTCGGCATTTGGAAACCAAAACATTTGGCTTCTGAGATGCTCGAAAACTGAGGTACCATAATAACAAATGAAAACAATACCTGGCCCGGTTTAAAAGGCCAGAGATTTAATTCGCCCAAGGCCTGGGAGAAAAGGAATGCTTTTTGTCTGTGGTGCCTAAATATATGTAAGAAAGGTGCCAGGCAAACTTCCCTGAGGAGAGCATTGTGCCACAGAAAAGGTTTGCTGTCATGCTGCCGTCCTCCGAACATCTCACAGATGAGGCACATGAAGAAGGGCCTCAGATGATGGCCGTAGGGTCCACGTCCAGGAATCACGAAAGACATCATTGGTCAGCCATCTGATTGTGACAATGTTGGTCCCTTTTCACCCTCAAATCACAGCAGGACAGTTTTAGCGCTCCAATATCCTGTGGATGTCAAGCAAGTAAAAAGGTAGCAGGATGCACACCTATCAAAGCGAAGGCAATGGGTCTCAAATCAGAGAAGACAGGAGGAGGCAGATTATGGCCATTTGAGAAGGACCAGGGCATTCCCTGGGGGAGAGGCTAATCTGTGTGTCTCTCATATGGCGACTCCGTGGGTCAGACTGATGACCTGGCTTCTGTCAGTCAGCCTAGAATTTCTGTTGGGAGGAGAGAAGCCTAGCAACCTTGTCTTGAAAGAAAGAAGCAGTTGAATGAAGATGCTCTTTATTTACAGCTCAAGCAGGAGACAACAATTGAGAGGGCTTCTTGACTCCAAGGCCCTGCATTGTGGAATATTCTTCCCAGAGATGAGCAGAGGTTTAGTAAGACAGCCAGTTGCCAAAGGAGTTAGGGCTTCTGGATCCGTCCCAAGGGCAGACCTACTTAGTGCTCATTGCAAGGTGTTTTGTGTTAAGGTGCAGTGTAGAAAATTTCAAAAATAAAAATAATAGCATCTGCTTATTAGTCACCTCTTGTCTCACGGTAACTGGCTTGGCTACTGCAAAATGCCCAGCCCACCTCCAAGCTGGTTGAAAGGGATCCCCAGGGGACATCTAGTCTGACCCATTGCAATGCAGGAATCTCAACTAAAGCATCCATTTATATCCCACCTTTTTCTCCAAGGAGCACAAGGTGGCATGCATGGTTCTCCCCCTCCTCACTGAATCCCCACAACAGCCTTGTGAAGTCAGTTAGGCTGAGAGAAGATGGTGACTGGCCCAAGGTCACCTAGTGAGCTTTATAATTTAAACCTTAGTCTCCCAGGTCCTAATCTGATTACACTAGATGGGATCTCTTTATACACACAAGCGTGCGCAGAGAGAGAGAGCGCAAGGCTGGATCTAGACATATCAAAAAAGTGCTTCGGGAAAACATGTTATAAACCTCAAAGTGGGAAATCACGTTGGCAAAAGACGGGACTCCACAGCGCCATCTGGTGTCACAATGCTATAACGCATAAAAAACGCTTTTTCTTTGCTAATGTAGCTGAGTCCCAGCTCAGAGTGTACTCAAAGTAGGTAAGGTAGGTAACCCCTGACCATTAGGTCCAGTCGTGACCGACTCTGGGGTTGCGGCGCTCATCTCACTTTACTGGCCGAGGGAGCCGGCGTACAGCTTCCGGGTCATGTGGCCAGCATGACTAAGCCGCTTCTGGCGAACCAGAGCAGCGCACAGAAACGTCGTTTACCTTCCCGCCAGAGCGGTACCTATTTATCTACTTGCACTTTGACATGCTTTCGAACTGCTAGGTTGGCAGGAGCAGGGACCGAGCAATGGGAGCTCACCCCATCGCAGGGATTCGAACCGCTGACCTTCTAATCGGCATGTCCTAGGCTCTGTGGTTTAACCCACAGCGCCACCTGCATCCCCCACTCAAAGTAGGCCCACTGAAATTAATTTCAATGGGTCAACTCTGAATTTGACTACCCGTGGATATCACACATGCATGGATACACACACTAGAAGTGTAGGAGTATGCAATCAATCAATCAATCAATCAATCAATCATGAACCTGATAACAGACCAGAAGGTCTCCTTCTATCTTACAACTAGTTTATGGTCAACTGTGAGGTTCCCTTAACTTCCCTTAGTACATTTTTTTCTCAGTAGCTGCCCCGTATTCAAAGTGTACCCAGTATGGAATGGATTTTTTTTTTTTCTTAAATATGTAACCATCGCTTATGATACCATGCAATCATGCTGATAAAATATCTGAGAACACATGGTAAAATATAGCAAAGTGTATCCATTTACATTACAACTGTTAACAGATCACCCGTGATTAAGCTCTCCATTTTTCAAGGTCAGGTAAGTCTGTGAAATTTACAGCAGATAGAAAGAAAACTAGGAAGGCCTTTAAAAAGCTTTTCTTACTTTTGGCAGTGATATACTATCTGCTGTAAGCTCACTACGTCCGATCAGCAGCTCATATATTTTCCTTTATGCTCAGTTGAGTAGGGCTAAGATCAATTTTTTAAAACCTCATTGCTATATTATCCACCTTTACAGTTCCAGACAAGATGGATCATTTTTGCCATTTTAAAGGTCTTGAGCTCTATCAATAATATTTATTTTTTGTTTTGAAAAAAGCTATTGTAAGACAAAATGATCTACCTGTGGATAGTCAAGACTCTCTCTCTCTCTCTCTCTCTCTCTCACACACACACACACACACACACACACACACATACACACACACTCCTCCTACAAAACAGATAACAATGTCTTTCTTTTTCTTTGATATATTTAAAGGAGAAAAGGAACGCAGGCAGAGAGCACTGAGAGATTGTGAAAAGAAAATATCTGTGAAAGGAGAACATTGTTTCCGACAGCTAAACAAAAACCTACATTAAAACATAACAAAGCCCTTTTTTGCATGAATATCAGATGCATTAATAATTTAGTTAAAATAATAAACTTTCACTGCTCCGCAGCATGAAAAGGTAAAGTATAAAGCTGACCTATTTTTTAAAGGATAAAGCTGTTAGCAGGAGAGTCGGATGTGCGTTGCATATGCCAAATCTACAAATTGGTTTCTACAGATTTGTATGCGAGTGCGTTTATCAAATGGACCAGATGAAGGCAGTGCTTTCTCCTTGGCAAGGTCACTGTTCTTACTTCGAGTGTGAAAATCCAGCGCAGAATTCACTTGTGTAATTCAGACCCCAAAAAACACTCATTCCCTAATAGGGCATGATCATTAACTGTACACAGATATGAGCGGACGTTATATTAAACTTGTGGTCTTACCTTGCCATGGACAAATATACTGTATTTTTCCATTTATAAGACGCCCCCATGTATAAGATGCCCCCTATTTGGGGGGACTCGGATTTAAGAAAACAGGGGGAGATGGCCCCAAAGTATAATTTTTGACATTATTTTTTAGGGCAAAAACCTAGTCTTATACACCGGAAAATACAGTACATGTCATAAGAGACGAGCTTGTATTTGCTTCCATGCACCAGTGGACTTGAATGGCTTCCCAAGACTGAATCTGTACCTTTTGCAAGATAATATTTGCATTGCTTTGATGGCCTGCACATCGAAATGTTGGTGCATCATTTCCCATTTCCTCACGCAATATGGAGGGTCCAGACTGCATGTGCAACACAACAGCTACAAAGAAGCTCTCTGAAACTGTCTCTGAGACTTGGTTTCTCCACTGCTGTGAATATGGTGCTGTCAGGACTGACCCTGTTGCCTAGTGAGTCTTCACTGCCAGAAACCTCTGAAAGTGGGTCGCAATTGTAAATTTTTGCAGTTCGTGTATGATGGGATAAACCTCACTAACTGACTCACTTGTATTACTTAAAACCAAAAAAACTAATAACTAATTGTTATTCCAACCACAACAATTTTCTGTGGACCTCCCAACAGATTTGCCAATTTTTATTCATGTACCCCTTGCACATGATATAAAATGCTGTGTTTGAATGCACCTGACATGCACACTCCCCATTCCAGACTACCTACTAGGGCATCCAGTCTGGACAAATTCCAGATTTGGCCAGTGTGGGTAGAGACAGCCTTGAATCATCTTTGACTGGGCCAGCTTGATCTGGAGCTGTCAAAAAGAGGGAGATATTCACCATTGGTTTGGGCAATGTTGAGAGGGTGCACAAAAATAAAAGGTGACCAGAGAGTTTTGCTTGCACCATCTCCTTCTCTCAGCCCCTCGTTGCTGCCCAACCACATGTTTAGTATAGGTTTTAAACCCTAAAGCAATACAGCTGAGTGGAGGCTGGGAAAAATAAGATGATGCAGGTGAGCCTCAGTGTCTCCTTCTTCACCTTTTTCCTCACCACCCAACTGTAGGGCTTTGCCAGATTTCCACAGTTCACTTGAGGGCATGGATCGTGCCTGGATCGGATTGGGTAAGGAGCAAGCCGAACTGAATCAGCTGTTAGAATTCCTGCTCTGTGATTGCAGTCATGGGATTGTTGTCTATCACATGATGGTGTATGGTTTGACTCCACAGAATGGGAAGTCACGATGTTTGTGTTACTGTGTTCTGTGAAGTGGGACTATTGTCCTTTGTTCTTTTTCTCTTTGCTATCTGATTCTAGAGAGAGAGGGATCCGTTTGTGTTTATATGTAAATAAAGTAGTTTAGCCAAAATGCTGAGTTGCTGAGGTCTGTCACGCAAGCTGCGAAGACACTATGGATCCCTAAGTGTGGCAATGTCTGTTGGCATTGGTCGCTGTGATGTTCGGACTGAAGAAAGCTTTTGAAGCTCCCGAACGAATGACCAGGAGGGAGAGAACATGCCAGTCGGGCATGTGTCTCTGCCAGGGTCCTACTTGAGTGTAGGATGAGCTCCTGACATCAGCACCCAATCAGGATTACTGGAACCTTCCCTGAATGAAATCACAGATCTCCTGCCTTTAGTTTACCTGGTGTCCACATTCCAATGCACGTAAACTCAGGTGGCAAATTTCCAGGCTGAAATCTAGAAATTGACTGCACAGTGAGTAGAAACCAAAGCAATCAGGCCTTCCAAATAAAACCCCCCAGATAACAGTCTTACTTAATAGGAGGGGGGGTTGCCCTGTTACATTTAGACATGGCCAAGCCTGAATAATCTTATGGCAGGCTTTTAAAAATGGGGTAAAGGAAATGTGCAAAGAGGGCTTTGGTTGACTTTGGGTGTCCTAACCCTGCACTTAAGAGTTCAGCATTCACAATTCTATTAACTTCAGAATGACTCTTGGGCTTAATAGAGCTGCTTCGCTAGATTTTACTGGGGACCTAGCCCACTGTGGCATCAATCCCCTCTGTGCCTCCTAAGCCAACTAGTGTTAAGTTTATTCTAAACCCCCTCAAAGGAGCTCCAATAAATCTGACTAGCACTCAAATGTAAGTATCAGCTAGAGCAGCCAAGGGTGATGAAAATGAAGAGAGCCAGAGCCAACTTTAGTAACTGATTGATACTATGCCAAAACACCCTCAGACAAATTCATCCCTCGCGTAAGTCCTTTGACTGCGACGGATTTATACCAGGGAAGAAAATTTGCCCAACGTTGCTTCTGATTACTGGGGAATTTCAGTTCTAAAATCGGGGGATAAAGTTGCTGACCCGAGTGTAATGAAGAGACATGGACTGGCAGGGCTCAAATAAATGAAGATAGAAACTCATTGTATCATGCTCCCCTGAAAGTCAATTTGCCCTTGTGAAACTTTTACTCTAAAGAAAGGAGAGATGAAAATATATATATATATATATTTGGCACTCTCCAGATCTGCTCCATGAGCAGGAGATAAAGTGTGCATTCGCCGTTGCTGCAAACAACATTATTGAGATTAAATCGGAGCAGAGAAAAAGAAAATGTGTTGTTCGGTCTCAGCCTCAGAGAATCCTGGACAACAACCGCAGCAGCAAAACAAGTAAGAGTTCAAAGCAGGAAGATAATATAACAGGGCAAGAAAGGGGCTGTGTTGAGGGAGCCAGGGAGTGGGGCATCACACAGGAAAAGGCAGCAAGGAATTGTGAAGTGACATATTGTGATAAATAATGTGAGAAGGAACCTAGAAGAAAGCAGTAGAGCAAAAGAAAATGTGTGTGAGAGAACTGCAGAACAGGACGAGATCTGAAGGTCATCTTTTTCTAGATCCCTCCTTTGAAGCAAGATCTTCTGAACCTTGAAATCCCTTTACTAGGCGAGACTTCATCATCTAGAGTTCCATGTTACAGAAGGTGAGGAGTAGGAAATACATATTGGATTGTCTCCAGCAGAGCTTTACACAGACTCTCCAAATGTCCCAGTTTCTGATTTGATCCCGGAATGTCCCGCTTTTCCTTAGGACGTCCCTGTCGTCCGATCCCTGAGCCGTCTGAAGGCAATCCTGTATAGGGAAGTTTTTTTAATGTTTAATGTTTTATTATGTTTTCATATATGTTGGAAACCGCCCTGAGTGGCTGAGGCAACCCAATAAGATGTGTACTGGGTTGTGTAAATACTAAAATTATCATTGTGGAATGGGATTCCCCCATTTTCTTTTCTTTTTTGTTTTTGTTGATTTTATTAGGACCTCCTATTTTCATCAGAAAGGGACGCAGGTGGCGCTGTGGGTTAAAGCCTCAGCGCCTAGGACTTGCCGATCGAAAGGTCGGCGGTTCGAATCCCTGCGGCGGGGTGCGCTCCCGCTGCTCGGTCCCAGCGCCTGCCAACCTAGCAGTTCGAAAGCAGCTCCGGGTGCAAGTAGATAAATAGGGACCGCTTACCAGCGGGAAGGTAAACGGCGTTTCCGTGTGCGGCTCTGGCTCGCCAGAGCAGCGATGTCACGCTGGCCACGTGACGCGGAAGTGTCTCCGGACAGCGCTGGCCCCTGGCCTCTTAAGTGAGATGGGCGCACAACCCCAGAGTCTGTCAAGACTGGCCCGTACGGGCAGGGGTACCTTTACCTTTTACCTTATTTTCATCAGAGAGATGTTGGAGGGTATGTTTACACAGTATCAGACCCACTGAAATTAATGGACCTGTGTTCACCTTGTGGATTGATTTCACAAGGTCTGCTCTGCATACGACTAGTTCTTAATGCAACTCTTTGTGTTTAGAATGAGCGCTCACACCTTCCTTTGTGGGCGCCCTTTGTGGGACCGCGTGCAGCACCTCGGCCCACATGTGACCCACCAGCTGGTTGGGCTGGCCTGCCTCCCTGTGCTAGTCATTGGAGGTTCCCGCCAAACCTCAGTTAGCCAATCAGTACTGCAGGGAGGCGGGGCCAGTTGCTTAAATAGGAGGCACAACTTTGGCGGTTTTAGGTCTGGGGTGGAATCCTTTAGTCTATCTTCCCTATATGGGGGGGGGGTGAAGTGGCAACTCAACCCTCCCACACACAGCGGCGATTCCAGGGTCCCCTCTTAAAGGGTTTTGTAAAATGGGAGTCACTGGCCATACACTTAAATGTTGTCAGTGAACTCCCCTGCATTGTGGGGATATGGGGTGGGTTGCCAGCGTACACAAGTGTCTTGCTGTGCACCCTCCCATATCCCATTTACCCTGAGGAGCCTCAGTTCCCCCGGCTGTGGGGCTGGGAAGGATACACGCCCAATGCCTAAGCCAAGGTCTTCCTACATCTGAAAGGTTTAATAAAGTTGTGGCCAATTTTTAATTCCATAACACATTGTCATGAGTCATTATTCCTTCTGGTGGTCTCTCGGGGCCAGGGGGGGTCTCCGTCTGGCCACACAAAACTGGTACAGCTGTGCATAGTTTGAGCCTTCAGATGACGGCATGAACAATCTCCACAGAAAACGCTGGTGCTTGCACTGACATTGACGGTGCCATAAGCTCTGCCGCACTGTGATGGGTCTGTGGCAGCGCATTTGCAGCAATGTGCAAGTCACTGCAGCTGACAAGCAATAAACATGCATGCGCAGTCTGGAGAAGAGATACCTGCAGGTCTGAGAGGAAAGGTAGCAAATATACACCAAGACAAATCAAGTAAGGTGACATTAGTCTCCCAGATTTACATTATGTAATAATGAGCAGCAAATAAGGATGGATGTTGAAACTGTTGAGATTCCTGCTCCGTGTTTGCAGTCATGGGATTGTTGTCTATCACATGATGGTGTATGTTTTCATTCCAGAGTGTGGGAAGTGACAGAGACAGGATGTTTTGTGTTGCTGTGTTCCGGAAAGTGGGACTATTGTCCTTTGTTTCTTTCTCTTTGCTGTCTGATGAGAAAGAGGAAGGAGCTAAGGCAGAATGCTCCGAGTGTATTATATGTAAATAAAAGTAGATTAGCCAAAATGCTCTGCTACTGAGTTCTGTTACGCAAACTACGAATACTCTGTGGATCCCTAAGTGTGCTGCTGCTGCTGCTGCTGCTTGGTATCAATCGCTGTGATGTTTGGGCAGAAGAAAGCTTTTGAAGCTCCCGAATGACCGACCAGGAGGGAGAGAACATGCCAGTTGGGCATGTGTCTCTGCCAGAGTCCTACACGAGATAGGATGATCCTAACAGAAACATCAACTTTCAATTTTGAAAAGTCAACTTTCAATTTTGTGTAAAATTTGAATTTGATGTTAATTTGTCAAAAAACTTTGAGAAGCTATAAGTAATTGGCAAAAAAAAAAGGAAGCACTTTTTCACATAGGACGCTATGGAGTTCACTCTCACAAAATGTCGTGATTGCCACCATTTTGGATAGCTTTAAAGGGAGTTTAAGTAAATTCATGGGGGATAAAACTATCAGTGGCTACTAGCTGTGTTCTAACTCCATTCCCAAGGGCAATACACCTCTGAATACCAGTTTCTGGGAAGAAAAAGTGGGGAGTGTACTATGGAACTCATGACTTGTTTGCAGATTTCTCGCAGGCATCTGTTTGGCCACTGTGAGCAGAGAATGCTGGCCTAGTACAGTGGTACCTCTGGTTACGTACTTAATTCATTCCGGAGGTCCGTTCTTACCCTATAACTGTTCTTAACCTGAAGCACCACTTTAGCTAATGGGGCCTCCCGCTGCTGCTGCACCACCGCCACACGATTTCTGTTCTCATCCTGAAACAAAGTTCTTAACCTGAGGTACTATTTCTGGGTTAGCAGAGTCTGTAACCTAAAGCGTCTGTAACCTGAAGCGTATGTAACCCGAGGTACCACTGTATAGCCTTTGGTCTGATCCAGCAGGGTTCTTCTTATATTATTTTGACATTATTGTTGTTGTTGTTGTTGTTGTTGTTATTCCCTGCCCATGTGGCTGGGTTGCCCCAGCCACTCTGGGAGGCTTCCAACATATATAAAAACATAATAAATCAACAAACATTACAAAAAAATTCCCAACAGACGGCTGCGATTTTCATATGTCTTCTAAAAGTTATTTATCTCATTAACATCTGAAGGGAGGACGTTCCACAAGGCGGGCGCCACTGTCAAGAAGGCCCTCTGCCTGGTTCCCTGTAGCTTCACTTCTCGGAGTGAGGGAACCACCAGAAGCTGGACATAAACATATGTTGCGAAGCAAGTGCACAAGTACATTCAAGAGCCAAGACTGGCCACCCACCAGAACTAAAGTTTGCTGCCATGTGAAGTATGGAATCCCCACTCACCAAGTCTGATGCAACAGTAACAGAATTCTTCCGTCGCAATGTCTGTCTTTAGAAATCTAATTGTTTCCTTGCCAGACAGATAGTGTTGGAGGTGGCAGTAGCGGGAAGAGAGATAAAATTCTCTATTCCCTGATTGAGAACAATCTGTTCACTAAAAGTTTTAAAAAAAAAATATTCCCAGAGACTCTTCTGACGGCCATTGAGCATCTTAAAGACTTTTCTCTGAGGTAGTGACACACCGAATGGGTTTACATTGTGTTGTAAAGTATTAATAATGATACCTGACAGCAACAGTATATCAAAGTAATGAAATTAAGCAGAGGTATCATAACTAAAGTTACCGTTTATATACCACTATAAACTAAACTGGTTGTGATTTATCAGTTATATGGGTACTGTTACACAGTCAGCGTTATCGTCGCCATGTCAGGGGGACATGTTGCTCCATTCATCCATGAAATATCGTACTTTTACCTTGGGAATAAAGCTTACAATAGTTTCAGGAGGATTCTAAACTAGGGCTATTTAAACACATGATAGGACGTCAAACATACATGCCCCTCCGTCTTAGTTTTAGGGATCCCAGCATTTACGTTGGGTTGAGTTTCCTTGAAATGAAAGTCAGTGAGTGGTGTTCGCGGGATATAAGGTTTACTTACAGACATGTTGAACGGGCTTGCCGGCTGCAGCAAAGTCGCCAAACTAGCTACCCAGCAGGTGGATCACCGTCGCTTACTGGAAGGGACAGGGCAAAGGGCGAGGCAGTGTGATGCCAATGCATTGCCAAAGACAAGCCAGTGCTCCTGTCACTGTGCTGACTTTCCTACTGCCTCTCCCTTCCCGTAAGCTCAGATGCTAGCAGAGCAGTTCTGCCCGCCTGGAGACCTCATTCTGCATGTACATACAGGCTGAGCATGAGATAGAAACAGCATTTCAGTGTCAGTGTGGTGTAGTGGTTAGTCCTGTGTGAGTGCCTGGAGGCAGTTGGAGGATGGATGGTGGCTAACGGATTGAGGTTGAATAGTGACATGACAGAAGTACTGTTTTGGCGGGATAGGGGATGGGTGGGTGTAGGGGACTCCCTAGTCATGAATGGGGCAACTGTGCACTAAAGGACGAGGTGTGCAGCCTACGAGTCATTTTGTAGTTACAGCTGTCCATGGAGGTGCAGCAAATTCTGTGTCCAGGGCAGCTGTCTACCAGCTCCATCTGGTACGCAGGCTAAGTCCCTACCTGCCCATGGACTGTCTTGCCAGAGTGGTGCATGCTCTGGTTATCTCCCACTTGGACTACTGCAACACGCTCTACGTGGGGCTACCTTTGAAGGTGACCTGGAAACTACAACTAATCCAGAATACGGCAGCTAGACAGGTGACTGGGAGTGCCCGCCAAGACCACATAACACCGGTCTTGATAGATCTACGTTGGTTCCCGGTAAGTTTCCGAGCACAATTCAAAGTGTTGGTGCTGACTTTTAAAGCCCTAAACGGCCTCGGTCCAGTAGACCTGAAGGAGCGTCTCCACCCCCATCGCTCAGCCTGGACACTGAGGTCCAGCGTCGAGGGCCTTCTGGTGGTTCCCTCCCTTATGAGAAGCAAAATTACAGGGAACCAGGCAGAGGGCCTTCTCGGTGGTGGCGCCTGCCCTGTGGAACGCCCTTCCATCAGATGTCAAAGAAATAAACAACTATCTTACATTTAGAGGACATCTGAAGGCAGCCCTGTTTAGGAAAGTTTTTAATGACTGATGTCTTAATGTATTTTTAATCTTTTGTTGGAAGCCGCCCAGAGTGGCTGGGGAAACCCAGCAAGATGGGCAGGGTATAAATTGTTGTTGTTGTTGTTGTTGTTAGAGTGTCAGACTAGGACCTGGTTCATATGGGTACAACTCCTCCCTCGGCCATGAAACTCACTTGGTGACCTTGGGCCTGCTGCAACTTCTCAGCCTAACCTACCTTGTAGTGGGAATTGAATGAAGAATTAATTGTATCTACACACCACCTTTTTCTCCGGGGTGTGTGCGAACTGTTCTCCCTCTGAGAACAGTTCGCACACACCCCGGAGAAAAAGGTGGTGTATAGATACAATTAATAAATAAACATATAAAATGCTAACAGAACTCTTCCTCAGATTCTCATGGTGGCTATCAAAGTTCTAACTTCCAGATTCTTTCAGAGATTAAGGCAGGCCTTTGTGAAGAACTGTCTGGGACGCAAGTAAGGCAGTCATGAGGGGGTTTCTGATACAACAGAATACTATTAAGAAAAAAGTACAGAACGATAAGAAAGATAAGATCTTGGAGAAAATTAAAGAAGGCGAGAAGAAGTTAAGATCGAGACTGAAATCAAAGGAGATATTAAGAGAAATCAAACATTATCAAGCACAATATTCAAAACTGATAAACCAGGAAGTGGAATGGAAAGTTAAGTTAATGAAACAAAGATCCTTTGAATCGGCAAATAAATGTGGAAAGCTGCTAGCATGGCAGCTGAAAAAGAGACAAAAGCTGAACACAGTAACAAATTTAGAAATTGAGGGAAGAAATATTCAGAACCCAGTGGAAATCAGAAAGTCCTTCCAGAGATATTTCAAACAACTATATACTCAAGGGCCGCAAAATGAATCAGAGATAGAACAGTTTCTAAAGAAGAATGTCTCTGCGGAATAGAACAATCCTGAATTATAAAATAACACAATTAGAGATTGAGGAGGCCATTCAGAACATGCAACTGGGCAAGTCTCCAGGGCCAGATGGGCTTACCTCCAAATATTATAAGACATTGAAAGACTATTTGATACATCCATTAATGGAGGTTTGCAATGAAATTATGGAGGGGAAGAAGGCACCGGAGTCGTGGAAAGAAGCTTTCATCACATTGATACCCAAACTAGAAACTGAAAAGACACAACTTAAGAATTACCGCCCCATCTCCCTCCTAAATGTGGATTACAAAATATTTGCAGACATTTTAGCAAGTAGATTTTAAAAAGTTTTAAATGAAGTAATTCACAAGGACCAGGCAGGCTTTCTCCCAGGTAGACATTTGTTTGCAAACACAAGGAACATTATTGATATTTTGGAACTCTTGCAAACAAACATTAATACAAAAGCAGTCTTGATATTTATAGACGCGGAGAAGGCCTTTGACAATATCTCCTGGAAGTTTATGAAGAAAAATTTGGAAGGAATGGGAGTGGGGCGGGGGTTTTACAATGGGATAGAGGCAATTTATTCAGAGCAAAAGGCAAAACTGATAGTTAACAATGTGGTGACAGAAGAGTTTAGAATTGAAAAAGGAACACGACAAGGTTGCCCTATATCTCCTTTGTTATTTATATCGGTCCTAGAAGTGCTCTTGAATATGATCAGAGGAGACCGGTTGGTGGAAGGTATCCAGGTCGGAGCGAAACAATATAAACTGAAAGCATTTGCAGATGACCTAGTTTTAACCCTACAGGAGCCAGAGCCTAGTACTAAAAGGGTGTTGCAACTGATTTATGAGTTTGGTCGAGTGGCGGGATTTAAACTTAATAAGCAAAAAACCAAGGTCTTAGAAAAAAATTTGACTTCTTCAGAATCAGAAAGGTTTCAGAAAGAGACAGAATTAAATGTGGTTAAAAAAGTAAGATACCTAGGGGTAAACATAACAGCGAAGAACAGGAATTTATTTAAAGACAATTATGAAAAATGTTGGTCTGAAATTAAAAGGGATCTAGATGTTTGGTCAAGATTGAAACTTTCCTTGACAGGACGTATTGCTGCTATTAAGATGAATGTATTGCCAAAAATGTTGTTTTTGTTTCAAACTTTGCAGATTGTGGACAAAATGGAGTGTTTTGGGAGGTGGCAGAGAGATATTTCAAAATTTGTCTGGCAGGGCAAAAAGCCCAGAATTAAGTTTAAGATATTAACTGATGCTAAAGAAAGAGGGGGCTTTGCCCTGCCAGACCTAAAGTTGTATTATGAATCAGCAGCTTTCTGCTGGTTGAAAGACTGGCTACTTCTTGAGAACACTGATGTTTTAGATTTGGAAGGATTCAACAATGCGTTTGGTTGGCATGCATATCTGTGGTATGACAAGGCTAAAATACATAAGACTTTTAAGAACCATGTTGTCAGAAAAGCAGTATTTAATGTCTGGTTGAAATATAAAGACTTATTGGAAAACAAGACCCCAAGGTGGTTATCACCAATGGAGGCTAAGGCCCTGAAAAAACTCAATATGGAGGCCAAATGGCCGAAATATTGGGAAATAATAGAAAAAGATGGAGATAACTGGAGGTTGCAGAGTATGGAGAAAACAAAAGATAAAGTGCGAGATTGGCTACATTATGCTCAGATTAAAGAAGTTTTTAAGTTGGACAAAAAGATAGGATTCCAGGTGGAAAAATCAAAGTTAGAAACAGAACTGTTAGAACCCAGCTCTAAGATACTTTCAAGAATGTATAACTTGCTGTTAAAATGGAATACACAGGATGAAACGGTTAAATCAGCTATGATAAAGTGGGCACAGGACATTGGCTATAACATCATGTTTGCTGACTGGGAAAAGTTATGGACCACCGGTATGAAGTTTACGGCATGTAATGCCTTGAAAGAAAACATTATGAAAATGATATACAGGTGGTACATGACCCCAGTCAAGCTAGCAAAAATATATCACCTGTCAGACAATAAGTGTTGGAAATGTAAAGAAGCTGAAGGAACATTCTTTCACCTCTGGTGGACTTGCCCTAGAGTGAAGGTTTTCTGGGAAATGATTTATAATGAACTGAAAAAGGTATTTAAGTATACCTTCCTTAAGAAACCAGAGGCCTTTCTCTTAGGCATTGTTGGTCAGAGTGTGCAAAAGAAGGATCGAATCTTTTTTATGTATGCTACAACAGCAGCAAGGATACTCATCGCAAAAAGCTGGAAAACTCAAGAATTACCCACACTGGAAGAATGGCAGATGCAACTGATAGACTATATGGAACTGGCGGAGATGACTGGCAGAATCCGAGACCTGGGAGAAGAACTGGTGGAGGAAGACTGGAAGAAATTTAAGGACTATCTACAAAAATATTGTAAATTGTATGAATGTTAAGAAAGATGTAAGATTAGCAAAAACATGGCTTCAACAAACTAGTTATAAAGAATATAAATTTAAATTTAATTGGAAGACGAAAAGATAAATTTTGGATAAGTAACATTTTATGATTAAGTTTTAATAAGAGTATGTTAAATCCCAAAATTTGAGATATTAATATTGGAAAATTATATTATATGAATTAAACCAAGTTAATAATTTGCTGGTAAAATTTATGAGTTTAGAAAGCAGGAACAAGGGTTGTGAGGAAGTCCAAAGATGAATATGAAATGTGGATATTGGAAAAGATTGTGTTATTATCTATGTATTTTATTGTTAAACTAAAATTTAATAAATATTATAAAAAAAAAATAAGGCAGGCCTTTGTGTGTCCTTTAGGCTCGGTTCCAAGACTGAATTCCAAAATCTTCAAGCTCAGCTATCCAATTCGTCTGGCCAGGCAGAGGGCAAAAGGATGAGTCATTCCTAGGGATAAATGAATATGTCAGTTGTGGTTTCCATCTGTTTCTCTCTCTTTTTACAATCTTAGGTTCAGTTCACCACATTTTTATATCAAAAGTTTGTCAGCATCTCAGTGGTATTTCTCCTAACAGACATGTTTTTGTCTGCATGTTTGTCTAATATAATACATTTTCGTGGGTTGTTTTCACCAATTTATGCACTTTTTTCTTGTGCCTGCTTTTCCCTAACATGCATTTTGTATACACTGTGTTCTTGCTGTTGGAGAACTGTATCAAAGAAATTCAGAGAACTGAGGATTTTGAAGCATAGCTGGGTTGCAGTTCATGTATTGTTAGGTTCACAAAAATGTGAATCCAACCAAATTTCTCCCCACATCCCTAGGCATCACCGCTCCCCCAACCTTTCATCCCCGTTGACAAAAGCAGCAGATGGACTGATAACCCTCAGGTAACACAGAGACATGCCTAGGCACAATGGGCAAATATATTGTTAGACCATTCCCTATACTCTTGCTACTCCAGGGACTTTTACAGTCGGAAGAACACGAAGTTGGGGTCTTTAAGTTTGCAGATGACACCACCATAATGGGTTTAATAACAGGTAGAGACGAATCAGTGTATAGAGGGGAGGTCCAAAAAACATGGTGCCTGGGGAACAACTTGTACCTTAATATCAGCAAGACAAAGGAGATGTTGTTGGACTTTCAGAGGAAGAGAGGAGAACTAGCCCCGCTGTACATCGGGGAGGGCTGTGTGGAGAGAGTCTCTTCCTTTAAATTCCTGGGAGCTTATCTCAGTGAGGACCTTACTTGGAAAATCAATACAACCCAGGTGGTTAAGAAGCCCAACAGAGACTCCATTTCCTCAGCGTATTGAGGAAGAATGATGTCAATCAACATTTGATGATTTCCTTCTACCACAATAGAAAGTGTCCTTTCATACTGCATCACGGTGTGGTACACTAGTTTGACATCAACGGATAGGAAGTTCCTACAGAGGGTGGTGAATTCAGCACAATATATTATGGGCTGTCCCGTGAATCCACTGGATGACATCATTGAAGAACGTTGCTTCAGGAGAGTGAGGAAAATTCTCAGGGATGATTCACACCCTGGCCAGCACTTGCTTGATCTCCTGCCCTCAGGCAGGAGATATAGAAGCATGATTAGTCACGCCAACAGGGTAAAGAACAGCTTCTATCCGTGGGCTATTAGGCTGCTGAATGAAAAAATAACAACAGGGCAACTGACTTTTGGGTTTGGTTGGTGTGCGTCAGTAAACGAGGGGAATTAAGACTAAGAGAGCTGAGTGGGGGGTGCTCGTGTAATCTCACTGTATACAAGTTGTACAAGTGACAATAAAGTATTTCAATTAATGGGATCATCCTGACTCACCCTCCAAACATATTAGCTACACAGTACAAAGCTATGGCCGGTCTTAGCCCCATCACTTGACCATCTGCCTCATCTCTGATGGCAGGAGGTTGCAGAGCAAATCCATCGGGAATAATCTTAATACTCATGCAGTGTGGCTCTTCACAGATCTCTCTTCGCCAAGTTTCAAAACAAGGTAGTGTTCAAAACAAGGTAGTTCACATCTGTAGTTCTAAATGGCCTACAATCAACTCTTCCAGCTATCCAAGTTGGTAATTAATCAACTCACGAGTTTGCAAGTTGTTCTTTCTCAGCACCAAACCACATAAGCCAACACTCTTGTCCCTGGTCTAGCTCTGGTCTTGACGAGTGTAGATCTTGGGGTGAATACAGCCCATTAGTCTTTCAGTGTTAATTGTTTTGACAGAAGGCCAGAGAAACCAGAAGGGATGCCAAAAATAATTCTCTCTTAACACCCCACCAAGAGCATCACATTTCTGTTGCAAGCTCCATTACACTCTGCTCACCACGAAACCTTTCAGCAGTAATAGATTTACTGGCAAAGTTCTCTTTGTTTGGCTATGAAAAGGTTCATAGTGCAGGAGGTATAAGGGTCACTGAGATAGGAAGCTCATGCTCTGTGTTGACTGCTTCTTGGACAGGGTCATTAACTGTGAACAGTCCTTCTAATTAAAGACTGCCAATATATAATTATTAGCCGAGGAAGCCTGTCCCAATGTTAAACTTAAACAAAGACGCTTTAAAGATCCAAGAACAGAAATCATTTAATTAGAAGAGAGACAATTTAATTAGTGGCTCTGAGACATTTGTAAAAAGAGTCCATTCTTGTGCACCTTTTCCACAAAAGAAGAAGTTTCTTTCGAAACTTCCACAAACAAAATCTAAACATTGTGAAATCTATTGAGGAAAGCAACTATTATAAAAAGGC
Source organism: Podarcis cretensis (assembly GCF_951804945.1). Classification (NCBI taxonomy): domain Eukaryota; kingdom Metazoa; phylum Chordata; class Lepidosauria; order Squamata; family Lacertidae; genus Podarcis; species Podarcis cretensis. The sequence continues at coordinate 25,988,103 of NC_137187.1, forward strand.
ATTCAGTGTTATTAAATATGAGAGATATTAAGAGCACATACTGGAAGCTCTAGGGATTTGAGAAAGCATTCCTGCCTATGCCAAAAGCAGAAAATTGTGGCCATAGTTTCAAATCAGATACAGTAATCCCTAACCTTACTGTTGGCATGCATGGTGCATGTCGTATTGTATATGGATCTGATCTAGTATTATCCCAAACCCAATGAAATACATGCCTTTCAAATAACATTTTGCAGGATTATTATGCCAGGGGGAAAATTCTAACCTTCCAAACAGAGCTGAACAGATACATCAAGTTGTCTAAAACTGAACACTTTTATTTAAGGAAGACAATAACACATTTACAAAGACATTTGCTTTTGTTGCTCTAAGCATTTACATGAGTCAATGATCTTAAACATAGGTATTAATCCACTAACTACATGCTGAAGATGAGAGTTTTAATAATGCAATGGTTTCGGAACCTGGAATCTTCTGCAGTCTGTTCTGGCAGCCAACAACACAATGGAGGAAATACTGCTAGATGTGAAACAGGAAAGAGGTCTTCAGAATACCCAACTTCAAACATAAGGTGTTAAAGAAAGATACAGTGGGCTGAAACTACAGACACACTGATAAAAAGTCTGATGGCGAGATTGCATTCATCAGCATAATGCAGACCCTCCAAGTGTCCCTATTTTCCAGGGACGTCCCTGATTTAGAGAAGCCATCCCAGTTTCTGATTTGATCCTAGAATGTCCCATTTTTCCTTAGGATGTCCCCATTTTCAGTGGAGAAATGTTGGAGGGTATGGAGTTATCCAACCCCCAAGCCATCTGAAGGCAATCCTATATAGCAGGCATGTCCAACCAGTCAATCGCGGGGCATCCCTGTCCCTGGTCGATCCTGGTCAATCTGATTGATCAACAAGCTCAACAACTTTGGTTTTGGTGAAGGCTCCCCCAAAAAAGCTCAACAACTTTGGTCAATCCAATGGGTCGAACACTGCCAGTTGTTTTTATAGTGGGAGTAAATCGCAGTCTCTTGGGAGTTGGACATGCCTGCTATATAGGAATCTATTTTTTTAATGTTAAATTTTGGAAGCTGCCCAGAGTGGCTGGGACAACCCAGTAAGATGTGTGGCAGTATAAACAGTAAAATTATCATTATGGAATGGGACATCCCTATTTTCATTGGATAAATGTTGGAGGTTTGAGCATACCAGGTGCTTGTTTCTAGCTTTAAATAATCCAAGGCATGCTTGGAAATGAGCAATTCTTCAAAACAAAGAACAGTTTAGTTTTAATAATAATAATAATAATAATAATAATATACTTGTACCCCGCCTATCTGGCTGGGTTTCCCACTCCACTCTGGGCAGCTTCCAACAAAGATTAAAAATACATTAAAATGTCGCACATTAAAAACTTCCCGGAACAGGGCTGCCTTCAGATGTCTTCTAAATGTCAGGTAGCTGTTTATCTCTTTGACATCTGATGGAAGGGCGATCCACAGGGCGGGCGCCACTACCAAAAAGGCCCTCAGTGTCCGGGCAGAACAATGGGGGTGGAGACACTCCTTCAGGTATACTGGGTTGAGGCCGTTTAGGGCTTTAAAGGTCAACACCAACACTTTGAATTGTGCCTGGAAACGTACTGGGAGTCAATATCTCGGCAGCTGCCCCCAGTCACCAGTCTAACTGCCGCATTCTGGATTAGTTGTAGTTTCTGGGTCACCTTCAAAGGTAGCCTGACATAGAGCGCATTGAAGTCCAAGCGGAAGATAACCAGGGCATGCACCACTCTGATGAGACAGTCCGCGGGCAGGTAGGGTCTCAGCCTGCTTACCAGGTGGAGCTGGTAGACAGCTGAATTGACCTGCACCTCCATGGACAACTGTGAGTCCAAAATGACTCCCAGGCTGTGCCCCTGGTCCTTCAGGGGCACGGTTACCCCATTCAGGACCAGGGAGTCCTCTACACCAGCCCTCTCCCTGTCCCCCAAGAACAGTACTTCTGTCTTGTCAGAATTCAACATCAATCCATTGGCCGCCGTCCATCCTCCAACTGCCTCCAGACACTCACAAAGGACCTTCACCGCCTTCACTGGTTCTGATTTAAAAGGGATGTAGAGCTGGGTATCATCTGCATATTGATGAACACCCAGCCCAAACCCCCTGATGATCTCTCCCAGCGGCTTCATGTAGATGTTAAAAAGCATGGGGGAAAGGACAGAACCCTGAGACACCCGACAAGTGAGGGCCCAGGGGTCTAAACACTCATCCTCCACCACCACTTTCTGGACACGGACAGGAGGAAGGAGCGGAACTGCTGTATAACAGTGTCCCCAGTTCCCAGCTCCTCTAGATGGTCCAGAAGCATGTGACGGTTGATTGTATCAAAGGCCGCTGAGAGATCCAGCAGAGCTAGGAAACAGCTCTCACCTTTGTCCCTAGCCCGCTGGAGATCATCAACCAGCGCGACCAAGGCAGTTTCAGTCCCAAACTGTCCACATCCTACAGTAAGTGTAATAGAGAGTTAAAATGATCTGGTGGGAGTGTGTGCCTGTGAAAACGCAGAGGAGAGAAAGCAGGCCATTATATAGCACATGACTTAAAAAAAAAAGTAAGTACAGCTACTTACTTACATAAGAACCAGCTCTTTATAAGCACAGAGAAGGGAGATAGAGAATTGGGGGTGGTATCCCACAGTAAGTGCATTGGGGTTCACACATCTGAGAGAATGGCACATAAAACAGAACACAAGCCAGAATTTAAAAAGAACAGCATTTAATTAATTGGGTAAGAGACATTTCCTAGCTTCCAACCATCAAACGGACTTCATTTTGAGCTTGTGCTTCAAATTACCTGTGAGACTTATCTACTGAAGACAGACCTAATCGGAACAAATGGTGAAAGCTTTCAAGGCTTCAAAAGCTTGATATGCAAAGATGGCTGGAATTCAAATGCTAGCCGCTGCCGAAGTGTACGACACAAAGCTTTCAAAATACAAATTAACCCATTTACCGTGTTTTAGATAATCAAAGTATCATAGGTCCCTCATCTCTTAAGATATTCCCCAGGCTTTCTAAAATCCTTGATTATTATTTTTTGATTTTTTTTTTATGTGCCCAAAATTTGAAAATGGAGGTGTTTCAAGATCCAATGCCATTTTGGAGAATTAAAGAGAATTAAAGAGCTGAAAACCCTGTTTTTGTGGTGTGTGGGTTGGGGTTGTTTTCTCATCTAGGCAGTTCTTCCTGCCTGGCACTCTCAGATGGTTCCCAATTGAAAATAAAAAGTAAATAAATTCCGAAACTGGTAGCAGGCACCAAAAATTTACTTAACTTTCTTTCTCTCTTTCTCTCTCTCTTTCTCTCTCTCTCTCTCTCACACACACACACAAATTATACTTTTGAGGCTACCATTTAGGCATTTGGAAGTTCCCAATTTTTATATTTTAAAAAATCTAATTATTTATCAATATCAGGGAACACAACAGACTTTAACTCTCTAAGCACGTAAAACAGCAAAATAGGAATACAGTTTTATTGTTAGAAAATTGGGATCATGTGGCATTCAGATATAAAAGCAAAAGAGGCACCTCAAAATCAAGATTTTGGGTGTGCTTTCCATGTCCCTCGATGGTAAAAAGAGAAATGCACACAAACCCTCCATGTGTCCCTATTTTCCAGCGACAGTCGCAGATTTACAGAAACTGTCCAAGTTTCTGATTTGATCCCGGAATGTCCCACTTTTCCTTAGGACATCCCTGTTTTCATTGGAGGGTATGGAGTTATCAGGCATCCAAGACATCTGAAAGCAGCCTGGTTTTTAATGTTCATTGTTTTATTACGTTTTTATATATGTTGGAAGCCACCAAGAGTGCTATGTTTTAGATAGTAGTAGCAGTAGTAGGACTGATGGAAGTTGTAGTTCAGCAACAATTGGAGGGACAATATGTCCCCAGTGGTGCAATATGCTATACTGTAATGGCCTGGATGAAGATGTTTGAATGTTGAATATAGTAGCATTGGGCAATATCTGGATTGGTGCAGCTTTATGTAGCTATAAATTCCTCTTTCCGTGGAGAGAGGGGAAGCTGAACTTCCTGGAACACTGGAGTCCCATTATTTAACAGAGGACGCATTTGGGGTTGGGCAGAATGCGTCCACTCCACCAGTGGGGTGGACCAGTTGCCATTGCAAGAGGTAAGTTGCAGGAGAAGGAAACAGAGAGACTTCTTCTGACTAGGTTTCCATTATCCATGCTAATGAAGGATGATTTGAACCTAATGCTGAGTGATTAGATCGAACGGAGAAGGATGTTGCAGCCCCTTGGCATCCCTCAGGATAGTGTGATAAGAATTAGGAGATTCCTCAGAAGCATTTTGCAGGACACTCAAGGTTGATAGGCAATGGCTATCTGAATAGGAAGAGAGGGAGAGCTAGGAACTTGTTGTCATGGCAATAGACATGATTTCCACAATGGGGTTTGGGAGAATTTTAAAATGGAAGCTGTCAGGCAAACCTAAGTCATCGTGCCCAATGTAAGCAGCAACAGATTGGGGGCACTCAAAAGACATAACAGTTTGATGGTGTCATAAGCTTTTGTACACTAGAGTTTGTCTTCAGATGCATAAACTGTAATCCTCATCTGGTGTATTACAAGCACACAAACACACATGAGTACAGAGAATTACAGTGACCAGTTCACAGAATGATCATATTATAATGAGTTACTGTTGTTGTGAATTCTCATCCTGGATACGTATGTGATCTATCTGGCCCCACTATTTATATGTGTTCCCTTTATGATCCATATGCATATATATGATATATCTAATGGAGGACAGCACTGTCATTCATCTGACAAAGTGAGCTCTAAAGCCTGTGCCACAGTAATAACTAAGGCTACCTCCAGACTGTCAATAGGTTGCAGGAGGGATTTGCTTGCACACTGGAAATTTAGGTTTGTGCAATTTGAGTGGATTGCAGAGCTATGGGACAACAGAATCAATTTTAAAAGACTTTTTGTGCTTAGGAAAATGATGAGGAAAGGCACTAAAAAGTGTGAGATAATGATTGACTGATGGGAAGATGCATAGCCCTTATGAAAATTAATCAGAACGAATGCTCCAGAAAGAGCAGTCTTTGTGTAACCTCTGTGCAGACAAATCCAGAAAAACGCTCAAGAAAAGGGTAACCTGGAGGAGCCCTCAGGTTTTAAGGTGTCACAAGACTATTGTTTTTATTGTGACTGATTCGCAATTATCCTTCTGGAATCCAACACTCTCATAGAAACATAGAAACAGACATGCAGCACAAAGATGCTACAATCTGTTCAGGGAATCCAGTCTTTCTATCCCATCCTCAGGGCTAGAGATGGATGGACCAGTCTGTTTCTGGTCCTGTGTCAGTTTTGCAATAGTTAATCTGTCTATCCTATTTCCTGAAAAATTATTTGATAAAAAACTGCACCCAAAATCCCATTTAACTTGTACACATTTTCCCCTAAAATATTCTCTTGAGGTACATTTTTTAATGCATTTCTGTCAAAAGCATGTGTTCTGTTTAGCCAAAAAACTGCATCACAAAATCTGAAGAATCGCACAGTCCGAAGAATAACTGCGTTCTGATACGTGCATTAGTCCTGGCAATGTAAATTAGGTCTGTTCACTTTAAAACATGGACTAAACAAATAATTTTTAAGAACCCCTAATTAGGTCCTAGTTTGCTGCACTGAAATAGCATAAGAGCTTTTCTGGATTACACCAAAGTCCATCTTCTACAACAATCAAAATGGGGAAGGGCTGTGGCTGAGTGGCAGAGAGTCTGTTTTGCCTAAAGAAGGTCCATCTTCCATCCTCAACATCTCCAGATAGAGCTGGGAAAGTCTCTTGCCCCAAACCCTGGAGAGCTGGATGAGGAAGGGTGGTGGAAGCTGCCCACCTAAGACACACACACCCCAGGAGGACACAATAGAAGATGTCTTAGATCCCGGATCTTGGCGGTGGGACACTGGGGAGAAATATGGGGAAGGGATGAGCTACGAGGTGCTAGAAGCACAGGGGGGTTGAACAATCAAGGGGGGGTCAGGAGAAGGAGGCCCTCCCATGACAGGATTATTTATTATTTATGGAATTTATATACCGCCCTCTACCTGGAGGTCTCAGGGTGGTTCACAGGACAAAATCAAAATATATAATCAAAATAAAAGCAACAACCCGAAACCCCACCACATTTTCATCGTCATCAAACCTTTTATTGGCATCACATCCAAACATCCAAAACAAATCAATACAGAATTACCACTTCCCCAGTGTCACAAAACATTTGCTAAAAGAAAGGAGGCAGAGCAGTCTATCGTCACATCTCTTGGTCTCCAGGGAGATCAGACGTCTGGAGTGTATTTCGACGACAAAAAACCAAATAGAGATATTTAGCCACTAACTTGGTGAGCTCTTGATCATTCCCCAGTAATAGAAAATGTATGACCACCAACTCTTGTTTCCATTTGGGGATGCAGAGTTGATCTAGAAATTGCTGAAGGAGACCAGCATATAGTGTAAGGGTTTCCACCAGGTGGTCTTCACCTGGGCAAGTTCTTTCTCCTTCCACCTGCCTGAGAACCTTCCCCAAAGGAGGTTTGATGGATTTGAATTGAACCTGGCCAGCGAAAATGCCCTTCTTTCTTGCAGGTGAAGCAGAAATTCAAGGTAATTGTGGTTAGTTTCATGTGCCTAAGAAAGTTGAAAATAAAAAGGGAAACATGTTCCCCACCACATTTTGAAAAGGCATAGGATGTGAATCAAATCAAACAAAGGCCTTGTTAAAAAAGAACATTTTTGCCAGGTACCTAAAGATGTATAATGAAGGTACCAGGTAAACTTCCCTGGGGAAAGCGTTCCACAGACAGGGAGCCACTGCAGAGAATTCCTGTTCCTGTGTTGCCACCCTCTGGACCTCTCAAGGAGGAGGCACAAAAAGAAGGGCCTCAGAAGATGATAGGGTTAGTGGCTTAGAGTCACAGTGTGAGTGCAGACTCAGAGAGGGAGAAGTCAGAAGTTGTTCTTGCTACCCAACAGCAGGACAGTCTCGGTTTTGCTGGCTCTCCTCCCCCGGAGACACCCGGTTCAGGGAGAGTCCTACACATTGTTGAGCAATATGCCAGACAGGCCCAGAGGAGGAGCCCAAACCCTCAATGGAGCCTTTGTCCACTTGGGAGGGATCCAGAATGAGAGACTAGAGGGGCAGGTGCTCAGTTTCAGCCATGTCTCAGCTGGATTAAGACGAGGACTCTCCAGTGTTATTTTTTGTTAACAAAAAGCTAATTGTATTGTGTGCCTTCTGTGCTTCCCTGGCCTGCGGATGACCTGTGCATGCTTGACAGCCAGTTGGTGTAGATAAGCTTAATGAACTAAATGGACTAACGGCCTGATATAGTAGAAGTCCCCTTCATATGTTCCTCCTTGCTCGGTGCAGTGGCAGACTTTGAGCTTTCAAATTTCAGCACTACCCTGTGCGACACCAGCACCCCTGCCCCGCCTCTCTCACTCCGCTCTAAGTCATGGTTGTGCCCCCCACTATGACACCCCCCTCGGCTCAGCATCCAGTGTGGGCGAACTGGTTGTGCTCCCCTGCATCTGCTTCTGCTCAGCCAAAAGTTATGGGCATTTACCAACAGAACATACACACAACGGGTTATTCCATTGTTTGTCCCCAGCAGCTGAGATTTGAAGGAAGGTTCATTTGTCTTTGACAAACAATAGCTCCATGCTTTTCGATGAATCTGGCGAGTCCTAGGAGAAAACATAAATTGCATGCCGGCCCAAGGTCCCTTAAGTGTGTCAAACTGGAGAATTGGAGCCATGTCTCAGATAAGAACAACCATAAACACTGCTTAATGTTTTCTGGGCCTGTTTTTAAATAGCATGGATTCCCCTCAGCATGGCAGAAGTTGGCATCAGTCACGGCATCCTAAGTTGCTGCAGTGCCATGTTATTGTGAGTGTTTCTCTGGTTTGGTGGGACCCCATAGCACGTTATATTTCAGCAACACAAGAACCATTGAATCAAACCTATCTGCTCTTCTCCTTCTGCTATGGAACATGTGGCTGAGCCATTAGCACATGGATGAAACCATGCCCTTCAATGTCCCCGATAATTGAACTAATGGCTCGTCTCTAACTTCAACAGGAGATTCAGGTTAATAATTATTAATAATTACTGGCACATCTTGGTTAAGAGCTTGCATTTTAAGAGCAACAAATTACATTTATCTTATCTGGTTTAAATGCTAGACGTTGCTGAGTTTATTACTTTCTCTTGGCTTATCATGTCCCAGGGAGCATACCACTCAGCAGTCATTTATTGTGAGAGCTGTCCTTTTTAAAGCCTAATTTGTTTCAGTTGTTAGGAGTGGGGGGGGGGGGGGGCAGGGGAGGAGACAAGAAAAGCTACTGGTTATTCTTGACAAGTTTTGTGCCTGTGCCCTGTCTATCACTCTTCCTTGATTTCACCTTTGGGTCTCTCAGGTAAATCCTGATCTATTTGTTTGATTTTGTGAAATATCACTTGATTGTAAAACAAACAAACAAACAAACAAACCCCCCAAGTGGTTTACAAAAAAACACATTGCCTCAAGAAAATCAGAATGACTGAGAATAGAGGCAATTGTGATTAAGGGGTATGCAAATTGTCGAAGTGAAGTAACAGCAAATGCCATCAAACATCATCATCTGACAACAACAACAACAACAACAACAACAACAACAACAACATGGCAATGGCAGCACAGCATAATAAGATTAAAAATTGTTTAAGACTGTTTTAGATGAATGTAAAGTGACAGTCCCCATAAGTGTCAAAGAAGGGGTCACCATCCAAAGTTTGATTTGATGGAGTCATATATCTCTGATAGGGTAGGATACCATAAGCATGGGGCCTTGACTGAGCAGGCCCCCACCCCTCGGCCCAGTAGACCTGAAGGAGCATCTCCACCCCAAGTGGGAGATAACCAGAGCATGCACCACTCTGGCGAGACAGTCCGTGGGCAGGTAGGGTCTCAGCAGACAGTGAAATGACTTGCATAGGTTCTGGCAGAAGACAAACCTCAGTAGAAAGGAAACAGTTCTGCATGTGATGAACACAAGGTGGAACAGACAAGCTTCATTCATTCCTGCTGGCTTTCAATGCAATTTGGATGCCTTATGGTCCAATTGACCTGCACCGGAAAAAACCTCATGCAGCCCAAGTTCTGTATGTTTCCCATTCATAGTTTAGCATTTCCCCTCACTCCACTAGGAGCAACCAACAGAGGGTAGCAGGAAAGCCCAGATGTGTCACATGACATGTCTTTTTTATTATTATTTTAACGTTGACGGGGATAAAAATTTGGAGGTGCTGCCCTTAGAGGCACCTTCACCTCATGACGCCACATCTAGCCCTCTGCCTGTCATCCTATCTGCCTGCTGTGCAACACATGGATCTTCCAGGAAAGCACATTTTGTCATTCACCAGACCTTGAGGCATTTTCAGTAAGCCACTTTCTGCCGCGGAGACGCAAGAAGCAAGCATCTTCTCTGAGATCTGTCCCCTGGCCCGCAGAGCGCCTATCGTTTCCCTGATTTGTTGTTATTGCTAATTGTATTAATACTCAGGCTTGCTAAGACAGCACAAAAGCAAAATGTATTGCAAGTAATAAAAAGCTTTTAGAGACAATATTTAAACAAGTCAGGCATTTCCTGGCAGCTAATGACTGGCTGGCTTAAGTTGAAGGTCTGTGATAACACGGAGAGCTGTTAACCTATGCAGCCATTAAGCTTCAGGAAACACCTGACCCTGGGATCACTAATGGTCTTATAAATCACAGAAACACCAGACAAGAAGGGGGTGGGGAAAATGCCATATCAGCACAGAAAGCTGAAAATTTCACTTCAGGTTTCAGAAGATTTTGTGATCAGGGAAGAGGAACATTATTTCCCTTAGTACTGTTATTCGACTTTGAGCATTATGTCTCAGCTGAAGATATTGGGTTGTAATAATGAATGATTAGAACTATGAAACACCCTAAGGACCACTTTATTTTATTTTATTTTATTTTATTATTTTATTTTATTTTAGATATACATCTAAGATGTTTTAAATATAGAACTAAAAGTATAAAGTGTGACGGGAGCCATTCCCTGCCAAAAGCATATTTTCTGAATGCATATCGGTAGAGTTAATGAGATTGCCAACTTTTCATCTGGGCCCCGTAATTATGCCTTTTAACTTTAATTAGGCTTGATGGATTGACATTAGCAGGTGATGATGGCTCTCAAGATTCTCCTGTGTTTAGACAGGTTCCCAAACCCTGGACGTTATAAAAGACAACTGCAACCTATGTCAGAGCAAAATACTATGAAACTATTCAACAAAGAATCTTTATGTGAACTTTGTGTGCTTGCATTATTTGCCCTGGAAGTCCTTGCCACTTCAACACAACCCCCTTCCCCTCTCCTTCCTCCAAGTTTCCCCTATCCCATATTTCCAGGGGTCTCAGCAGATTCTTAGGGGACACGGGTGGCGCTGTGGGTTAAACCACAGAGCCTAGGGCTTGCCGATCAGAAGGTCGGCAGTTCGAATCCCCGCGACGGGGTGAGCTCCCGTTGTTCGGTCCCAGCTCCTGCCCACCTAGCAGTTCGAAAGCACAGCAGTGCAAATAGATAAATAGGTACCACTCCGGCAGGAAGGTAAACGGCATTTCCGTGCGCTGCTCTGGTTCGCCAGAAGCAGCTTAGTCATGCTGGCCACATGACCCGGAAGCTGTACGGCAGCTCCCTCGGCCAATAAAGCGAAATGAGTGCCGCAGCCCCAGAGTCAGTCATGACTGGACCTAATGGTCAGGGGTCCCTTTACCTTTACAGCAGATTCTTGGCACTCATCACATGCCAGTGTGAGTATGGGACACACTCAGACATGTCTCACATCCATAGGTGTTCACCCCCAGCCAACCAGCATCTTAGGTAAAAAATATACACACATCACTACAAACATATCCAACTGAATAATGGTCAAAGCGTCAAACTGTACATCGAATGGCTGGGAAACGCACAAGAACAGACCAGTCCATTTTTCGCTCGCCTCTGATGGCAAAACCCTATCAGGGTGAACAGCTGGATTTGGGATACATCCAAATTGGAAAACCTGAATTTACACATGTCCGCATGATGGGAAATGGCCTGCCCCACAAACCAGGTTTTATTCTAGGGTTAGCCAAGAAGCGAGCAAAATCTACTGGATTTGGATCTCCCTTACCTGTTGAAGAAGGGTACAGGACTTCTTGTTGTTGTTGTTGTTTAATCGTTTAGTCGTGTCCGACTCTTCGTGACACCATGGACCAGAGCACACCAGGCACTCCTGTCTTCCACTGCCTCCCACAGTTTGGTCAAACTCATGCTGGTAGCTTCGAGAACACTGTCCAACCATCTCGTCCTCTGTCGTCCCCTTCTCCTTGTGCGCTCCATCTTTCCCAACTTCAGGGTCTTTTCCAGGGAGTCTTCTCTTCTCATGAGATGGCCAAAGTATTGGAGCCTCAGCTTCAGGATCTGTCCTTCCAGTGAGCACTCAGGGCTGATTTCCTTCAGAATGGATAGGTTTGATCTTCTTGCAGTCCATGGGACTCTCAAGAGTCTCCTCCAGACCATAATTCAAAAGCATCAATTCTTCGGCGATCAGCCTTCTTTATGGTCCAGCTTTCACTTCTATACATCACTACTGGGAAAACCATAGCTTTTATTATACGGACCTTTGTCGGCAAGGTGATGTCTCTACTTGTTCACAACTATTCTCGTGATGCAGGTGTGCCAAGGTGTTGTACCAAATTCTGGCATGGGAGTTACAATGAGACACAGGGAATCCCATCAGATGGTGTGGTGCTTGCCTTCTGGTTTGTTAAGCCAGTACATCGCTGCTGGATGCCACATAAAGCAACTTTAATTGGGAGCTACAGAAGTGGGACATTTAATTGGGAGGTGCAGAAGTGGGACAGGTGCTTTAAACTTAGCAGGAGCATTTAACCTCATTTTTGTTCTACCTTGGCTTCAGGAGTGCTCACTCAGCACAGTCCTCCCTGCTGCTGTGCTCAGCCCAAGTCCTACCACAATTATATATACTTTTCTCGGCGACCAAGGCTCTTCAGCAACCTATTAACTTTGCATTATAGAAATATACTGTGTGTGTGTGTGTGTGTAATATGGGCTACCAGCTATTTGTTTGCGTGGCAAGTTCCCGCCTCCCCCCATAGAAATAAAGACACAGGACACAAGAATTCGAGTTAATGGGTCAAATTAGGCCACAACTTTATTGATTACAGGAATTGAGCGGTATTGGCTTAGGCATAGGTCCTACAACTAACCGGCCTGGCCGGTGAGGGTTAACCACCAGTGGGAAGAGTCCTGCTGAGGCACGTCAACTAGGACCTGCCCTGGGGTCACCGCGTGGGGGCGTGCCATGGGCCCACACCTCCATAGGCTTAGGACAAGGCCACACACCCCGGAATCCTTTACCGGACTACCCTTTATTTGGGAGAAGGTATGGCGCTCCCTCTCCCCCCTTCATCTGCATAACAATAGACTGTACCCCCAGCAATGACTCCCTGCTATCGCGTGGGGCTAGAGCCAGCCCCCGCAAGTGTGGGGAGGGGTGTGAAGCCCGCAACCCCACCTCCTCCCTAGCTTGGAAGTGGATTTCTCATACCAAAACATGATGCAACTCAAAATAGTAGAAGCTGAAGTTATACACTAGAGTTAGGGAATTTGTGGCCCTCCAAATACTTCTGGACTCCAGCTCCCGTTATCCTTGACCATTGGCCAAGCTGGTCGGAGCTGATGGGAATTGGAATTCAGCAACCTCTAGATGGCTGCAAGTCCGTCCTGTCAGGAGCTCAGCCTACACTCAAGTAGGACCCTGGCAGAGACACATGCCCAACTGGCGTGTTCTCTCCCTCCTGGTCGTTCGTTCGGGAGCTTCAAAAGCTTTCTTCAGCCTGAACATCACAACAACTGATGCCAACAGACACCGGCACACTTAGGGATCCGCAGAGTCTTCGCAACTTGCGTGACCGACCTCAGCAACTCAGCATTTTGGCTAATCTACTTTATTTACATATAAACACACACGGAGCACTGCAACATGGCTCCCTCTCTCTCTAGCATTAGACAGCAAAGAGGAAAGGAACAAAGGACAATAGTCCCACTTCACGGAACACAGTAACACAAACATCCTAACTCCATCACTTCCCACTCTGTGGAGTCAAAACATATACTGTCATGTGATAGACAACAATCCCATAACTGCAATCATGGAGCAGGAATTCTAACACGTCCCCCCCCCCAGCCCTGTTATGCAACTCATATTAGTTGCCAATTACTTTCCAGGCCCAGTTCAAAGTGCTGGTGTTGACCTGTGAAGCCTCGGGTGTGACCTCAGCTGCTTTGCAAGGACCTGGAAGTCATGTCAGAGGCCCCGCGAGGCCTCGGACACCATCTCTGAAGCCTTACAAGGCCTTGGACACAACCTCTGGTGCTTCGCAAGGCACTGGAAGTCATGTCGGAGGCCCCACGGTATGGGTGCCGAGCATCTGAAGCATAATTTTTGTGGGTGCCTGGGCACCCAGGGCCCCCTATAGCTGGCGCCAGTGCTTCAGAGGCTCAGAGTTGCTATTCCCCTTCAGGGATGACCTGAGATATTGTGCTGCCTGAAGTGAATGATGACCAGGCTACCAATGGAATCTTATTTCAATGGTGTCAATGGGGCAGCATCCTTCGCTGAACCTGAGGGGTAGCCAGATCGCTCAGAGTGCGCATGGCACATATAGCTCTGCCTAACTCCCTTCCCCAAAGCCTCAGCCTCACTCTGCCTAATGATAGAGCCAGCCTGGTTCTTAAATTACAATGGCAATAATTGGACGCTGCTAAATTCTCTATCTCTGGAAACACCAGTTACAGATAGGTAGCCGTGTTGGTCTGCCATAGTCAAAACAAAATAAAATACTGGAAGGAAAAAGAAAAAAAAAATACTGGAAGGAATTTTTTTTATTTTGTTCTGGAAACACCAGTAAAGCCATAATTCTGGCTGATGTTCCACATGCAGCTATGTGCAAGTAAGTGGCATTGAACACTGTAAGAATTACCTGGACACAGAAAATTCTACTAAATCAGGCCTAAATTCCTCAGAAGCATGCATTGATTTGGGCTACCATGTAGATTCACAGGGAGGTTAAAGATTATGAGCCAGGAAATAGAACATTGAGAGGCAAAGTGAAAGAGAATGTCTGTCCTGGGACTAGCAGGCAAACCATTTATTTATTTATTTATTTATTTATTTATTTATTTTTAATACTACTACTACTACTGCTACTACTGTTTGAATCTATATACTGCCGTTTACCCGCAGGTCTCAAGAAACCTCCCTTACAATGGGCAATGCATGTCCAACAACCACACATTCAATTTCTTTACGAATGAATATTCATTTTTAGAACCTAAGTTTTTTAAAAAAATAAAAAATAAAAAACCACTGCTTCCACTATTTTAGATTTCGTTCAAATTTATTACTTATTCCAGCAATGTTTTTGGACATATGAGGAAATCACTGGAATGCAATCAGGTTTGTGTGTGTAATCGGTTCAACAATCTTAAAAGTCATGGCTTGTACAAAACAGCTTCTTAGAATACAATGCCCTTTTTTGAATTATTTAAATGTATCCTGCATGTATTTAGATTGCAGGAAAAGCCGCAAGTTGGTAGGTATCTAGATCTAGCAGCCGAAGAGGATTCATCTATGTTCATAAAAAGGAACTAAAAATATCTATATAATATGAAAAACCCGCTAACCTTAAATCACCGGTCATGGGAAATATAAACCTTTACTGAGAAAGGACATTTTTACAAGAAAATGAATATATATGACTAATCATTTAATGTGAGAACAGCTTCCCGAATATTCTCTCCCTCAAATGTGACTGAAATTTTACATTATCCATAAATTACATTATCATTCTCTTACATGGGCATACCAATAACCTTCTCTTTTTCTCATTGTTTCTGAATTTCATCCCAATCTCTCTGACTTCTCCAATCACTTTCCAAGTCTTCCTTTGATCACCATATCTCCTCCTTTGCCCCACCTCACCCCATCCCAGACCTTAAGAGCAAAGGTGGTTGTGAACCTTGTAGGCATTTTGCTGTGAAGAGTTTTTATCACCAGGGATTTCTTTCCTTCAAAGGCCCTGCCCAAGAGCACAGAGAAGTAAGAGGAGATACATTGGTGAACACTGACCCAGCAGATGACCCAGCAGAAGAGGAAGAACTGGCACCGAGGATACAGTCATACCTCTTGTTACGTTTGCTTCATGTTACGTTCTTTCAGGTTACGTCCCGCAGCGACCCAGAAGTACCGGAAAGGATTACTTCCAGGTTTCGCCGCTTGCACATGCGCAGACGTGCAAAATTACATCATGCGCATGTGCAGAAGTGGCGAATCGCAACCTGCGCGTGCGCAGACGCACGACTGTGGGTTGCATTCCTTTCATGTTGCGAACAGGCCTCCGGAACGGATCCCGTTCGCAACCAGAGGTACCACTGTACAAGCTTCTCAGTCTCCATCAGCATGCCAAAGAAATGGTTTTTGCCTATGCTCCTCTCTGATATGCTAGCTTTCTATGTGCAGGGTTTTATTTGGTACTCAAACCTGAGAAATCAACCCCTCAGTTTGAAGCGGTATGGATCAGGAAGGATTATAATTAATAATAATAATAATAAATTATTATTTATACGCCACCCATCAGGCTGGGTTTCCCCAGCCACTCTGGGCAGTTCCCAACAGAATGTTAAAAGGACGATAAAACATCAAACATAGAACACTTCCCTAAACAGGGCTGCCTCCACATGCCTCCTGAAAGTCAGACAGGTGTTTTTTTCCTTGACATCTGATAGAAGGGCGTTCCACAGGGTGGGCGGCACCACCAATAAGACCCTCTGCCTGGTTCCCGGTAACCTCACTTCTTGTAGGGAGGGAACTGCCAGAAGACCCTCAGAGCTGGACCCCGGTATCCGGGCTGGACGATGGCAGTGGAGACGCTCCTTCAGGTATACTGGGCCAAGGCCATTTAGGGCTTTAAAGGTCAGCACCAACACTTTGAATTGTGCTCGGAAATGTACTGGGAGCCAATGGAGGTCTTTCAGGACCGGTGTTATGTGGTCTCAGCAGCCACTCCCAGTCACCAGTTTAGCTGCCGCATTCTGGATTAATTGCAGTTTCCAGGTCACCTTCAAAGGTAGCCCCACGTAGAGCACATTGCAGTAGTCTAAGCAGGAGATAACCAGAGCATGCACCACTCTGGCAAGACAGTCCACAGGAAAGTAGGATCTCAGCCTGCGTACCAGATGGAGCTGGTAGACAGCTGCCCTGGACACAGATATGGTCCTCCGCCTCCATGGATTCTACAATGTAATCTCTCCAGAAAAGGATGCATAAATTGGCTCCTTCCTACACACAATGACTCCCTCATTTCCTATATGGAAGTATCAAGACCCACCGTGTCACCTGGGGAGAAATGCATTAACATTCTCAAAGAATGATGTGCAAACCCTGTTTTTAGAAAAACCTATCACAGCAGTATCCCTGCACGCACCAGGACCTATGCTGCCTTGCCATATCCTGCTTAGGCACAGTGGTACGCAAGAGTACTCCATCTCAACCCCCTGCCCTGTTGCTGTCGAGCCTCCGTTTGAAGGGTGCTTTTGCTGCGCAGAAGTCTCTAAAATAAAGAGGCTGCAGCAAAAGCTAATTTTCAGCGCTCACCTTTTAGCTCTTTTCCTTGCCATATCTCATGTATTTTTCTCTCCTCTCTCTCTCTCTCATTCATGCTATAGCTGTGGTGCTGAATGCCAATGAGACGACGCGGTGCGGCCCCAGCCAGTCATTTGCAGGCAATTTCTGCAGGGTACCAAATAGTCAACCCACACTTTTTTGAACCTCAGATGTGGTTGGGTCAACCAATTACGCACGCTATTTTGGTAGTAACCATGGCTACACTCGGAGAGGTGGGGATTTCGAATACCCACTCCTTGGACTCACTCTGCAGAAAGGAAATGCAAATCCGATTTTGCGGTGAAACCTGAGTTTGCTAAGGACGGTGTTAAAAATCACAAGGATTTGTGGGGAAGGAAGCTCCATGGGGCTCTTGGCACCTTGAATCTTTACCCCCAGAGTCCTGAACATCTGCAAACAATATGCATATATTTGAGTGGCAGTACTGGGCGTGCATGGAGAGAGGGGGAATATCGCAGACGGAGGATTGGAAATTACAAAGGGAAGTTCCGCAATGAGACCTCTGCTTTGCATTTGAAGGCTCTGTGGAGAGAGAGGAGCTGTTTTTTGTCCATTTGCTGCATTTCCAGCTGCTCACCGGTCCCATCAATAATCCTCTGAAGTGAGGGGGTGGGGAGGCAAATTTGTTTTTCAGCAGGCTCGTTTGCCCATCCTTGTACTCCTCTAGCGCTACCCATGATATATATGGCTATGAAAAGAAATAACAGACCCGAAGAGGGAAAAAAGCCATGCATACAGTGAGCGTCTTCAAGGACCAATCCCCAGAAAGCAGAGCGACTAACACACACACACACACACACACACACACACAACACCTTCTGCAGCAGCCCATAGCGATTTGCAAGGAGCCATTATCAACACCTCATGCTTACAAATGAAGCGAATCCCAGCCCATGACTTTGCAAAGTAGCTAATAAAGAAAGACGTGAGTTTCTGCTGGAAAGGCTCTGAGGGGGGGAGGGGAATGCTTCTCGGCCCAAGGCCCACAGCACAAGGGAAGTGAAATATACTCGGAGTCGAATGTGGATTTCATGCTCTTTATTCAGCTCATAGTAGCGAGGAATGAAAGTTCCCCCACAATATCTGCTTTATATACATGATTTACACAATGGGCCACACGTGATTGGCTAATCCCGGAATTCTCCTGTAGGCCAATCAGGTTGCGGATTCACTTCCACCTGGAGCTGGATTGGGTGGCTCCTGCAGACCAATCATACTGCTGCATTGTTCTAGGACCAATCAGACTGCTGCATTCTGGATCCTATTGTTCTAGGACCAATCAGACTGCTTCATTCTGGATTCTATTCAACTCAGTACATAACAGGAAGAGACCTTTTTGGCTAGTGAGCTGGGCAAGGAGGACAAGCTCAACTGCCTGAAAATTTACAAGCCAGTCAGTGTTAGGATATAGTCACGTTCCACCTTTAGAACAGGCATGTGGAGTTGTTGTATGTCACATGTCTGTTTACTTCCAGCACAGCCTGCTGGGAACTTCTGTTGTATATAGCTTTAGCTTATGCCTTTTTGCTTGGACACGAAGGGAAGCAGACATGTTTTTTCCTTTGTTCTGATGCTGAATAAATGCTTGTAAATATGCTTACATATGCCTCTGTCCGCCCTTCTCTTGCAAAGAGTTCTTATCTCTGCTGGCTTGCATGCTCAGTCTCTAAAGGTCTCTGAGGCTTGAGTCGCAGTTTTTGATGCTGTTCCGAGAACTGGAGTTCGCCCGGCTGCTGGCCGGTGGGCTGGAGCCAGCTGGGGGCCTGCCAATTGCCCCCGTCTCCCCAGATGCATCCCAACAGTAAGAAAGCATGTCCGCTGCCCCATTAACTAGGTTCAGGGGTCCCCAGCCCCACTGAATAACCTCTGGGCAACTTCCAGGAACCACATGCAGGTGGTGGCCGGGGTCAGACACAAAAATGGGTAGTGACAAATGCAAATTTTGCCCTCTACAGGTAAAGTCCTCACATTCTGTCCACCTGTCTCTACTTCCATCTGCGTGGGACCCCATAACACTAGTCCTAAAAGACCTACACTGACTCCAAGTACGTTTCCGAGCACAATGCAAAGTGTTGGCACTGACCTTTAAAGCCCCAAATAGCCTCAGCCCAGTATACCTGAAGTTGCAGGAGTGTCCTTTGCCTTCACTTTACAGTTTCCTGTACAGTGGTACCTCGGGTTAAGAACTTAATTCATTTTGGAGGTCTGTTCTTAACCTGAAACTGTTCTTAAACTGAGGTACCACTTTAGCTAATGGGGCCTCCCACTGCCGCTGCGCCACTGGAGCACGATTTCTGTTCTCATCCTGAAGCAAAGTTCTTAACTAGGTTAGCGAAATCTGTAACCTGAAGCATCTGTAAGCTGAAGCGTATGTAACCCGAGGTACCACTGTAGTTTTATGGGCACTTATGCAACCATTTCACTGGCCTTGGCTCAGTATACCTGAAGGAGCCTCTCCACCCCCATCGTTCAGCCCAGACACTGAGGTCCAGCTCTGAGGGCCTTCTGGCAGTTCCCTCACTGCGAGAAGTGAGGTTACAGGGAACCAGGCAGAGGGCATAGCTGTCAATGTTTCCATTTTTTTAAGGGAAATTCCCTTATTCCGAATAGGATTCCTCACAAGAAAAGGGAAAAGTTGACAGCTATGGTAGAGGGCCTTCTCGGTAGTGGCACCCGCCCTGTGGAACGCCCTTGCAGCAGATGTCAAACAGCTTATGTGATTTAAAAAATACATCTGAAGGCAGCTATGTTCAGGGAAGCTTTTAATGGTTCATGTTTCATTATGTTTTTATATGTGTTGAAAGCCACCCAGAGTGGTTAGGGCAACCCAGTCAGATGAGTGGGGTACTACTACTACTGCTAAACTTAGGACGTCCCTATTTTTATCAGAGAAATGTTGGAGGGTAAGAAACTGAAGTTTGAGAATCATCTCACAGGATCTTGCAAGATGCAGAAGGGGCTGAGGCCTTAAAAACAGAATATACCGTATTTTTCGCTCTATAAGACGCACCAGACCACAAGACGCACCTAGTTTTTGGAGGAGGAAAACAAGAAAAAAAATATTCTGAATCTCAGAAGCCAGAACAGCAAGAGGGATCGTTGCGCAGTGAAAGTAGCAATCCCTCTTGCTGTTCTGGCTCCTGTGATAGCTGCGCAGCCTGCATTCACTCCATAAGACGCACACACATTTCCCCTTACTTTTTAGGAGGGAAAAAGTGAGTCTTATAGAGCAAAAAATACGGTAACTTAAAAATAATAGCACAATTATCCCACCCAGTTACAGTATGATTTTATGGCCCAGTTCGCACATATATTTAGGCATCTTAGTGGCATGACTTGCACAGCACATACACTATTCATTTAAAGCACAAAGAATCCTGGGAGCTGTGGTTTGCTAAGGGTGCTGGGAATTGTAGCTCTGTGAGGGGTAAGTCACAGTTCCCAGAATTCCTTGGGCTTTGAGTGTGCTTTTAATAGATGGCATGGAACCACAAAACATTTGACTGCTTGCCTCTTCTTCTGCATTCGTCTCAATATGATGAAAATAAAAGTGATTTCTGTCTCTTGCACCCTTCATCTTTGGTTGTTTTGTGAAATTGGTATCTCTGCTTCCTAATAACAAAAAAACTGAGCAGGGGAAGGGGGGGAATTTTATTTCCATGATTCATATTGGTTTATCATAAAAGCAGCGTAAATGAAAGGCGATCAGAAGAGCTCCCATCAATGCAATGAAAGAGAAAATATCTCGATCAAGTGTTTCAATTATCATTCTTTCATTGAGTCCTACAAGCAGGTATTGAGTTGATACTATAATTCATCAACTGATAAAGCACTACTGCAGTCTTTTAACTCTCCACATACTTGCAGGCTAATTATTTCTACACATATTTCTTTATTTAATATGTTTCTGACCCACCTTCTCACTCACCGCTGAGTCCAATGAACAATCATACAAAACAAAATCACAATAAAATTGTGTGTGTGTGTGTGTTGGATTTTTAGATGAGTATACGTGTTTCTCTGTTCATTCATGTGTTAAATAATACCATGGGGGCAGTTATTGTTTTTGTTTGCTATTATGGTGTGTATTTTTGTGGGGTTTTCTATATCTGTGAACCTCCCTGGGATCTTTGGATGAAGGGCAGTATAGTATTAATAAATAAAAACATTTGTTATCATGTGTTTTGTGCGTGTGTGTGTGTGTGTGTGTGTGTGTGTTGTAAACTGCCCTGAGATCTACAGATAAAGGGCTGCATACAAATTAAATAACTAAATAATAAATAAATAAAATCAAAGCATTGTTGTGTGAATTGGCTTGTTTGCAGTTAGGTCCTGACCTGGAGCTCACTGAATGACAAATACAATTTCGGTTGACTTTGTTTAGGAGAGAAGAATATGTGTTGCTGTGTTTGGGAGCAATGCACTGATCATCATCATCATCATCATCATCATAATTTATTATTTATACTCCGCCCATCTGGCTGGTCTATTAAACATTAAAAGCTTCCCTAAACAGAGCTGCCTTCAGATGTCTTCTAAAAGTCTGGTAGTTGTTTTTCTCTTTGACATCTGGTGGGAGGGAGTTCCACAGGGCGGGTGCCACCACCGAGAAGGCCCTCTGCCTGGTTCCCTGTAACCTGGCTTCTCGCAGCAAGGGAACCGCCAGAAGGCCCTCGGCACTAGAAGGGAGTTAATCTCTGCAACGTAATCTAGGTGCCCAGAGTGTTCACACTGTAAGTTGTTTCAAATGGCTTTTGACATGTGCATAATCTGCATTCTGTCTTGCAGATAAGGAAGATGTATCTGCATTGAGCTAGGGTCCTCCCCTGGGGCTGGCAGCGGGAGAGCTGATTCTAACAGCTGCTGGAGGTTGTCTACCATTTTATTTTGCCGGAATACCTGAATTTTGCATCACTCCAAGGGTGTTATGGGAGGGAAACCGTAAGCGGTATTTGAAAGAAACTTTCCTCCCATAATGTCTTCAGGTGTCTTCTGCAAAATTTAACTGTAACTGCTGGGAGCGGCCACTGAAATCAACAGTTAACAAACAAGCAGAAAGGAAAGGAAACGATTATGAATACTGAAAAGAATGTGAGTCTAACAAACAATTAACAAAATGAATGCAATTTTAATGAGTTATTACAGAACGAAAGAAGTCTCTTGCACACTGCTTGCTGTGCTTATTTCCTGGTTTAGAATATTGGCTTTATACCAAAAGCTGAATACTTTCCATGAGCTGCAGAACTTGATGCTGCTACCAGGCTGCAAGAATGTTGAAACTTTGGATGGGGGGGGAGTAAATGTGGGGAGTATCCATGATATGAGATTTGTTCAACAACTTGAACAACCTGTGCAATCATCTATCAGTCCTCTCCCTATATGTCTTCTGACAAGAGGACGGATAGCAAGGTTGAGGGAAAAAATTTGGCCACAGAGCAGGTGCCAATACTGAGAAGGCCCTCTGCCTGGTTCCCTGTTGCTTCACTTCTCGCAGTGAGGGAACTGCCAGAAGGCCCTCAGTGCTGGACCTCAGTGTCCAGGCTGAACGATGGGGGTGGAGACGCTCCTTCAGGTATACTGGGCCTTTGAGGCTGTTTAAGGTCAGCGGAACGCGGGTGGAGCTGTGGGTAAAACCTCAGTGCCTAGGACTTGCTGATCGTAAGGTCGGCGGTTTGAATCCCCACGGTGGGGTGAGCTCCCGTCGTTTGGTCTCAGCTCCTGCCCACTTAGCAGTTCGAAAGCTACCGCTTTATAGTGGGAATGTAAACGGCGTTTCCATGTGTGGCGCTGGTGCTGGCTCGCCAGCTGCAGCTTCGTCACGCTGGCCACATGACCCGGAAGTGTCTTCGGACAGCGCCAGCTCCCAGCCTCTTGAGCGAGATGAGCACGCAACCCTAGAGTCGGACACAACTGGCCCGTACGGGCAGGGGTACCTAAGGTCAGCACCAACACTTTGAATTGTGCTTGGAAACATACTGGGAGCCAATGTAGGTCTTTTAAGACTGGTGTTATTTTTTGCTATTTTTTTTAAAAAATAAATTATTTTTTACCAACCACCAAAACACAAACAGTGAAACGCCCCCAGGCGGCTGATACATTGGGTATTCAATATTCAATAATATACATATTCAATAATATACATATTCAATAATAACATATTCAAATCTACCATATGTACACTTCTATATACCTTAACCCTCCTCCCTCCACAAGCTTTATTTAACTTTTAACATTTTAATTGCCCCAAATTGTTCAAACCTACCCAAATAATTCATTATCTTCTCAAACCAATCTTCCTCTTTCTCACTGACCTTAAGCCCTTTCATTCTATGTATCTTCACAGTTAGGTGTTCTAAAATTATAATATTATTCCATTTTTTCCTCCATTGGTTCACCCCTAGCTCTTCTGCATTTTTCCAAGACCGGTGTTATATGATCCTGGCTGCTGCTCCCAGTCAGAAGTCTTGCTGCTGTGCATTTCTTCACACACTCAGCCACCCATCCCAATCCGCCCCTTTGCAGGCAAGCAAGAAGTGTGATCAAAGTTTCAGGACACTTTCCAGCCAGACCAAAACATGCCAGGAAGTAAGGCCAGGAGTGGATCTGGCCTGGGGAGATTGGGTTGCATCCAAGGTTTTATTCAAGGTAGACCCAAGAAAACAAATGCACCCTAAGTTGTGTCTTGTCCATTAATTTCAATGTGTCTGTTCTGAGTAGGCCTAGCAGTGGGTACAGTCAAGGTGAGTGGCTGAGGAGGAGGGTGTCCTGGGGGCCAGACAGAGATGCCTGGAGGGCCGGAACTTCCCCATCCCTTTGCTAACATTGCCTGTGTGGTGCTCATGCCTGTGTATGTGTCTGCACATTAAAACACTCAATTATTTTTTAATGACAAAAAAATGTTTGCAGAAAACTAATTTCCAACTTGCCAGCCCTCGTGAATATTCATGAGAGTCTCCATTATGCTTCTGAACACATTGTACTACTCAGACATGAGCATGTGAGCTGATGCGCCTCATGCAAAGGGAGGAAGAAATCACATGGACCTTTTTTTCCCCTGGTCAGTCCATTTTTGCTAATCAGGCTTCCATAGGAAGACCTGGCAGGGAGCCATTTTTAGGGGAAATCTCAAACTCTCTCTATATATGTTAAAAAGTAAACAAAAACAAAAACAAAAATAAACCGTGCATTACGTAATTTTGAATCATGAATAACTTCAAGGAAATGGCGAAGCGCTCGCAGAGAGTCTGTAAGCAGGAAACAAGGCAAAATTTGTCAGATAAATTATTCATTATGAATTAGTCACCCAGCTCTAATTAAACTATTAGTGCAGCTAAGTAGAGAAAAAGATCCTCCAATTCAGAATCACACACACACACCCTTGTGTCAGTGGTAGTCAGACTGAGAAACACTGGTTCTGCCCAAGGACAGGACTATATATATATATATATACAATATATACATATATATACATATATATATATATACATATATATATATACAATATTTTTATTAGTTTTCAATTACAATAACCCAATAATAGTCTCATTATAACAATGCCAAATTATAATACAATTACTAATACCAATCATTCAGATACCAAATTATGTAATTTAGGTGGTCCCCCGCGTGCTAAAATTGATGGTTTGATTATTTACTTTATTTCTGTGTTCCTAAATCTTATTAATATCAAGTATTTTTCACTCCATAAGACGCACCTAGTTTTTAGAGGAAAACAAGAAAAAAAATATTCTGAAAAAAATAGTGGTTCATGCTGTGGCCACCCTGAGTGCTCACTGGAAGGACAGGTCGTGAAGCTGAGGCTCCAATACTTTGGCCACCTCATGAGAAGAGAAGACTCCCTGGAAAAGACCCTGATGTTGAGAAAGATGGAGGGCACAAGGAG
The DNA here is from genome assembly GCF_951804945.1 of Podarcis cretensis. Lineage (NCBI taxonomy): Eukaryota > Metazoa > Chordata > Lepidosauria > Squamata > Lacertidae > Podarcis > Podarcis cretensis. The sequence goes on from NC_137187.1 coordinate 26,012,858, forward strand.
AAGGGGACGACAGAGGACGAGATGGTTGGATGGTGTTCTCGAAGCTACCAGCATGAGTTTGACCAAACTGCGGGAGGCAGTGGAAGACAGGAGTGCCTGGCGTGCTCTTGTCCATGGGGTCACGAAAAGTCGGACATGACTAAACGACTAAACAACAACAACATTGGGGTAGCCCAATGCAAAAATCCTGAGGATCCATGTGGATCCATGCTTTGTAACCACGTTATTGAGATGCATGTCAACACCTCCCAAACTGCAAATAAGATAACAGGAGGTTTCAGTGGCAAAGAAGCCACATGTGTTCATATTTATGCCATACATGTTCATATTTATGCCATACAAATGATTATGACCTCAAAACATGCCACCCAAAACATGGAAATGATCTCAGGGCATGCGATCTGAGGGAAACTGAGGAGGAAGCCTTTGTTTTCCTTTATGCAAAGACAAAAGGATGATGGGGAGATTTTTTTAATATATAGTTATTTATGGTGATTTCTCTTTTTTAAAAAATAAGCCGATCTCAATCCTCTCTGAAAATTGCATCTCGAGACCTAAAAGCTCTCTCCCCCCCCCCTTATCCCTGATGTGCATTTGGTACCTGTGATCACTCCACAACAAAGCAACAATGAGACCACAGCTTTTCTTCAGCTGGAACTCACCAGAAATCAGTTCTGACACCTTCTCGGGTGGGTGCCATTGCCATTATAAGAGAACGAGGGAGGTGTTCATGGTGTGTTCGCACACCTTTTTTTCTAGAAATTGAATAGAAGAAGAAGAAGAAGAAGAAGAAGAAGAAGAAGAAGAAGAAGAATAGTAGTAGTAGTTTGGATTTGATATCCTGTTTTATCACTACCTTTAAGGAGTCTCAAAGTGGCTAACAATCTCCTTTCCCTTCCTCCCCCACAACAAACACTCTGTGAGGTGAGTGAGGCTGAGAGACTTCAAAAAAGTGTGACTAGCCAAAGGTCACCCAGCAGCTGCATGTGGAGGAGCGGAGACACGAACCCAGTTCCCCAGATTACGAGACTACCGCTCTTAACCACTACACCACACTGGCAGAGAATGCTTTGTTTTTCTTTCTTTCTTTCTTTCTTTCTTTCTTTCTTTCTTTCTTTCTTTCTTTCTTAAAAAAAACCAAAGCAAAATAATGTGATGCGGGGAATGTAAATTAATGCTGGAAATATAGTTCTGTTTATTTTGGCAACAATTCTGGTATCAGTCAGAGTGATCCATCATTACATATCTGAAGCAGCTCATTACAAACTCCCATCTACTTGTCAGAAGTTTTCTATCAATCACTGCAAGATCCAGAATGGCAACCTCCTAATCCGAAGTTTGGGGGAACGCTTTGTATTCCATCTTTTCATTATTCTGACACCTGCATTCCTCATCAGCAAAAATATTGCCGGTGTCCATTCAAATTCCTATAATATCAACTTTAAAAACAAAACACTGCAGATTGAAAAAGCTAATGGCTCTTCAATGAGCTGATAAGAACAAAAGGAAGTTACAAGTCCTTCATAATTGCAGATGAGTTTTGGATTTCTCTTTTGGACTGCCAGAGCACATTATTTTGAAAACAGCCAATAGAAGCTGCTCCAGTGAGGTGGAGCAATTGTAGATTAAGTGCAGAGTTTTGTGCATAACTGTAGTAGCTCTTCCTACTTGTCAGCTTATCAAGCATCTATCTTTCCTTTACGGAGGATGTTATGCTTGTAAAGCCTTCAGAGGCTTCATTTTTTGCTTTGAAAGCTGCATGACTCCCCACTGCCACCACGTGGAGACTGCTAGATGTTTACAACCTCCACTCATGTAAAGTATTTGAGACTATACAATGACCTTTCATGTGTTGCAAAAGACAAAGAGCACAGTAGCACATGAAAGAGTTTATTGTGACATTAGGCTTCATAGACAAAGTAGGCTTGCCATATTTTGAAGAGCAAAAAAAAGAGGATGCTATGATGACTCTCATTTTAAATACCTCTGCTATATGTAGCCTATAGAACAGTGATGGCTAAACTTGGCCCTCCAGCTGTTTGGGGACTACAACTCCCATCACCCCTAGCTAACAGGACCAGTGGTCAGGGATGATGGGAATTGTAGTCCCAAAACACCTGGAGGGCCAAGTTTGGCCATCACTGCTACAGAAGCTGTGGTATATAGCTGAGGAGGGCAGGTGAAGAGAAGAGGAAAGCATGTCTTCAAACAACAGTTATGTCTATGTCTCATCCAGAAAGTATAGCCAGAAACATTTTGGCAAATTAAAAACCACCCGAGCAGTAATTTTACTCCTGGAAAAGAGGACGTGTCCTGGGAAAAGAGGACACATGGCAACCCTATAGGATCTATTTTATCCGATGAAATGAATCCAGTATGTCTGTATAGATATACGTAGGGGCTTACAGATCCTTCTGTTCATGGAACAGCTCCAGAACTAGAGGATGTTCCTGCTGGGATAAGTAGGGAGGTAATCTTTGCCAATTCCCCCTCCCCATTGCAGCCTTTGGGGCTACCTTCCAATCCTCTAGAGCTTGAGGCCAGATTGCAATGGGTCTCAATAATCAATCCCATCTATAATTTTGTCAAATGGAATCAGGAGACAACTCTGGCTCCCCATTCTCCCAGCATTTGCCCTCCCTAGCAATTTGTAGGGTGGAGGTGAGCTCCCGTCCTGGCATTCTGGCATCTACAGCCCCACACAGACAACCAGGAATGTCATCATTTATTGATCTGACATCATCTTTGAAGCAGTAGCTCACAGAGTCAGTTAGGCAATTTTCTTTAAAAAGAAAGTCCCTGCATTGCTCAGTTAAAGAAGTAAAAATTAACTACTGACTGCTTTGAACTTTGTATCGATCCTTTAGGAGCTCGAGAAAGAAATGGCACATCTAGGATACATAGAAAGTACAAGACAGATGGTGAGAAGAATGTATAGACAGCTAAAAATAACAGAGCTCCCTTGAGTGGAGGCATAACAGAGGTGGAATATTTTTTCATCAAAGTGGCATTTGACAAATCACACTCGTCTTTTCCTTGTTCTGGTGACAACTGTGCGAGACAAATTCTAGTATGGATGATGCCTTGGCATAAGCTTTGTGAACTGGTAAAAGTCAGCACTGACTTCCGTTAGATTCAAGTAGCCTCTTTTTTCCCATGCTCAGTAAAAAAAAGGAAGACAAATCACCCTGGTGAACCTCATCTCACAATACCAGCAGCCTCACAGAGTAGTACAATTATGTAGGCCAGATTTGAAACTGTAATGTGGACCTCTTCTTCTTCTTTGGCTATCACTTGTAGCTGGGTAAGATTGTCTTCCATAAACACGGTTTTCACAGTGGGTCCGTAAGTGACTGTGGAGGCCAGTTCTGGATCCACACGTCCTTTCACAGTGAGGACATTGGTTTCCGGGTGGGAGTTGGTCACAGTGTGGATTTGCTAAGCATGATGTGTAAAAAATTTCGGAGACACCGTTGATGGAATCTTTCGAGGAGTTGGAGATGGCGTTTATAAGTGGTCCATGTTTCACAAGCATACAGTAAGGTTGGTAGTAAACAAGCATTTTGGTTTCGCTGCAAATGTCCTGGTCCTCAAACACTCTGCACTTCAATTGGGAGAAAGCTGCACTTGCAGAGCTCAGGCGATGCTGGATTTTGGCATCAGTGTTGGCCCTTGTGGTGAATGCTGGGTGTTTTCAGCTGCAGCTCCCATCAACCCAAATGAGAACGACCAATGCTCACAGAATTGCAGTCCTACAACATCTGGGGGACACCGGATTGGGAAAGATGGTGCTACCTGATTCCCCCCTTCTAAAAAAAAAAAAACCTGTGGTTTCCAGGGATTGAACATGGAGCACTGTGCATGCAAAGTCAAGTGAGATCAAACATTTTGGCCAGTTTGTTCTCAGGCAGTTACATGGTTGCCTGTGGTGAAATGAAGTCCTTCTGAAGTCACAGGAGGGGGATATAATTTATTCTGATTTTCACCAAAATCTCTGTGGGCTTGGGGGCTGTTAAAGCTCACAGCAGTGAACTCTGTGCCACTTCCCACCACCCACACGTATTGGACTCAATGGTGTAACGTTGGAAAATGTTGATCACTTCTCCAACCTAGGCAGCTATCTTTCCACAAAGGCTGACATTGATGTCAAAATCCAGCATTGCCTGAACTCTGCGAGTACAGCTTTCTCTCGATTGAAGTGCAGAGTGTTTGAGGAACAGGACATTTGCAGGGAAACCAAAATGCTTGTTTACAAAGCTATTCTACTACCAACTTTACTGTGTGCTTGTAAAACATGGACCACTTAGACCACTTATAAATGCCATCTCCAACTCCTCGAAAGATTCCATCAACGGTGTCTCTGAAAAAAATTACACATCACTTGGGAAGACAGGCGAACTAATGTCAGTGTACTGGAAGAAGCAAAGATCACCAGTGTTGAAGCAATGATTCTTCAACATCAACTTTGTTGGACTGGTCATGTTGTGCGGATGCCTGATTATTGTCTTCCAAAGCAACTACTCTACTCCAAACTTTAAAATGGAAAGTTTAGTGTTGGTGGTCAGCAGAAGGGGTTTAAAGACTGTCTCAAGGCAAATATTTAAAAATGTAGTATAAACACCAACAATTGGAAAACACTTGCCTGCGAGCGCTCCAGTTGGAGAACAGCCTTTACCAAAGGTGTCATGGGCTTTGAAGACACTCAAACTCAAAACACAAGGAAGAAACATGCTAATAATAATAACAGTAATGGTAATAATAATAAATTTTATTTATATCCCGCCCTCCCCAGCCATAACTGGGCTCAGGGCAGCTAACATCAAAATATAAATACATTAAAACATAAAATTCAAGAGGAAGGCACACTTGGCAAATCCACACCGTGGTCAACTCCCACCCGGAAACCAACGTCCCCACTGTGGAAGGACATGTGGATCCAGAATTGGACTCCACAGTCACTTATAGATTCATTGTTAAAACTGTGTTTATGGAAGACAATCTTACTCGGCTACGAGGAATCGCCAAAGAAGAAGATGTAATGTTACATCACGTCACTCTTGTGGCACCCTTGTTTTTAAAGTAAACTAGAGAGGGTGGGGTGGAACACCTTCACCAACCCCGTATGGTTAAGCTAAGCAGCAGTCCCCAGCCTCACAAAGTTATTGAAGGAAAATCTTTCCCACTCAAGAAACCCCCAAAGCACTGTGCCCTGTGCTATATTTTCAGGAAAGCTGTGCAAGGATTTCAGCCCAACATGACTGCAAAGTAGATACCCAAACACTGAGCTACCACCCCATCCCACGGCTTGGTTCACCACACATTTTCACCAATACTTTTTCTGGCTAGGCCTACCCAGTGCAATTTTTCTAGAAAAAGAAGTGCTGGAGCTCACCATGAACTTCTCCCTTGATCTCTTAGAATGGCAATGGCACCCACCTGAGAGGTGCCGGAACTGAGCTCCTGTGAGTTCCGGCCCCTAAGCCTACCTATCACTTTTATCAATTCTGCCTCCTCACTTTGGGAAATGAAAAGTATAATAAAGCAACATTCCCAACCAACCATATGGAATACAGCTTTTGAAAAATTCATAACTAGCGCTTGTTTACACACATATATTTTTCTTTGGAACAATTTCCAGCTTTTGCTAAGCAAGGCTTTTTTGTCCATTTAAATTTTGTTGTGTTGTATTGCATTGAATAATATCTGTTTTCAAAGTTAATTTTTTGAAATCCCCCCTGTCAGTGACCCTTGGGTTAACAACAGCCTTGCTGGCGCTGAAATTTCCTGCAACCTAGTCTTTTCTATGGATCGATATTATTTTCTGACCAATACCGTCCATCCCTAAAATACCCACCACACTATGATAAAGTCTGTCCTTTAAGGAGAACCACTGCAGGGATCCTTCAGAAATTGTCAAGCTTCATTCCCTCAGGTGGAATTACCATGCCTGCAAATTGTATTCAATTCTGGCAGAAAACAGAAATACTTCCTACAAAACGCCTTTCATGGGGACACCTATGCCTGCAAATTTCATCCATTTCTGTGAGCTAGAAAAATGTATAGCCATTTTCATATTCCCCATTATTGTGAATCGGGAGGAAGGGAGAAAACAGAGCTTAATTTTTAGCAAGTCTAAGTCAATCCAGAATAATGAGTCAAAGACAACAGAGAGGCTCTGAAGTATATTGAGCTGCTTCCATCTGAATCTTGTGGCCGGTGCACACCTCTGGTAGGTACAGTCTTGCCAACATACACTTTTAATAAAAAGAAGGCAAGAGAGACTGAATTTCAAGTTCAGTTTGATTTTGCAAACTGTTTCTTTCCTTTAATTGTGAAAACTGGATTCAGCTATGCCATGCTTCCTACAGCCAAGTAGCTGACAGTTCTTCTATCTACAAGTTGAGGGCCTATCAAAGAAAATTTAACATCTGGTGCTGATAGGGTAGAAGGAATTTCATAGCCTCCAACATTTCTCTGAAGAAAATAGGGATGTCCTGTTCCATTATTATTATTATTATTATTATTATTATTATTATTATTATTATTATTATTATTATTACCCCACCCATCTGACTGGGTTGCCAACAGCCACTCCAGGTGGCTTCCAACATATATAAAAACATAATGAAACATTAAACATTATAAACTTCCCTATCCAAGGCTGCCTTCAGATGTCTTCTGAAAGTTGTACAGTTCCTTATCTCCTTGGCTCGGGGTTTGCATAACGTCATACCCTCCAACATTTCTCCAGTGAAAATAGGGATGTCCTAAGGAAAAGTGGGACATTCCAGGATCTGTCCCTGGAAAATAGGGACACTTGGAGGGTTAGAAGTTTCAGAATGCGCCCACCTTGTGGCAGGTTGTGCAACTGGTTCCAAAACACTCAGGGGCCTCCAGCAGGCTGAGGAAGTGAGGTTTTTTTCTTCCTCTTAAAAGTGACATTCATTTCAAAATCCACTTTAGAGTTTAGAAGGAGTTGTTCCAGCCATACCTTATCTATGACTTGCAAATTGAGTGTCTGTGATTGCTCAGGAGAACTGAGGCATGGGCTGGGCAAGGCAGAGCGGCAAACGGACTTTTGGGGAGAAATGTTGGAAACATTCATGGCTTTAAGCAGCAGAAGACCCCTGAAACAGGAAACCCAGCAGCTGCTCTGAAGGCTGCCTTGTGAACAAAGTTCTTTGATGTGTCTCACAGCGAAGTCCACATTTCAGGAGTTTGACATCTTGAGAGTGAACTGTATTTGAGATTAGACTTGCAAATCTCAGAGTACAAAGTGTCAGTCTAGTGATGTTAAAACAGCCACTTAGAATAACTCACCCAGTAACTGTAGTGTATTATAGGGAAAGATCATGAATATGCAATCAGAAAACAGTTTGGGAGCCTGATCACCATTTCTGTCAATTACTGCAGTCAGTTCCTCTGAATTTGCCTTGTCATTTTGACAGTGATTATACCTTTACATGATGTATTGCAGATATTACGCTTCAGTTGTTTACAAATAGAACTGTATCTTACACTTTCACTATGGGAGTAGGACGTTTTAAGTAAGGAAAACATTCCTCGTAATAATGCTTCCACTTAATTCAGTCACGCATGAAGGCAAGAGAATTGCAAACAAGGAAGTCAGCCTCTGCCACAACTTATGACAATAAATCTGCCCCCATAATACCATTTTATAACTTATAAATACCAAGCTGTGAAGCCTCACGGTCAAGTGCATACCCTCCAACATTTCTCTGATGAAAATAGGGATGTTCTATTCAATAATATGGTTTTCCCAGTGTTGATGTATGGAAGTGAGAGCTGGACCATAAAGAAGGCTGATCACTGAAGAATTGATGCTTTTGAATTATGGTGCTGGAGGAGACTCTTGAGAGTCCCATAGACTGCAAGAAGATCAAACATGTCCATTCTTAAGGAAATCAGCCCTGAGGGCTCACTGGAAGGACAGATCATGAAGCTGAGGCTCCAATACTTTGGCCACCTCATGAGAAGAGAAGACTCCCTGGAAAAGACCCTGATGTTGAGAAAGATTGAGGGCACAGGGAGAAGGGGACGACAGAGGACGAGATGGTTGGACAGTGTTCTCAAAGCTACCAACATGAGTTTGACCAAACTGCGGGAGGCAGTGGAAGACAGGAGTGCCTGGCGTGCTCTGGTCCCTGGGGTCACGAAGAGTCGGACGCGACTAAACAACTAAACAACAACAATTCAGTAATAACTAGGGACGCGGGTGGCAATGTGGGTTAAACCACAGAGCCTAGTACTTACTGATCAGAAGGTTGGCGGTTCGAATCCCCGCGACGGGGTGAGCTCCTGTTGCTCGGTCCCTGCCCCTGCCAACCTAGCAGTTCAAAAGCACGTCAAAATGCAAGTAGATAAATAGGTACCGCTCCGGCAGGAAGGTAAACAGCATTTCTGTGCGCTGCTCTGGTTCACCAGAAGTGGCTTAGTCATGCTGGCCACATGACCCGGAAGCTGTACGCCGGCTCCCTCGGCCAGTAAAGTGAGATGAGCACCGCAACCCCAGAGTCGGCCAAGACTGGACCTAACGGTCAGAGGTACCTTACCTTTACCTTTACCATACCCTCCAACATTTCTGTGGTGTAAATACGGGCATCCTAAGGAGAAGCGGGACATTCTGGGACCAAATCAGAAACCAAGACGGCGTCTATAAATTCAGAACTGCCCATGGAAAATAGGGACATTTGGAGGTTATGCTTTTAGTTGGGATCTCTGGTGAAGGACAGGTAACAAATGGAAATAATAATAAAAGTTTCAGAACAGCAGTAAAAGAGGCCCCCATGCACAGCACATTTTGAAACTAAGATTCTAAATGCAGTGATTAGGGAGCAAACTCTGTTAAACAGAATCGGACGTTTTCCTGAACATAGAATTACACCATTACCCTTACGAAAGCTTGTGGTGATCAAGAAGGGCTTGGTATGAGAAAATGGATTAAATCTTACGGAAGGAAGGAAGGAAGGAAGGAAGGAAGGAAGGAAGGAAGGAAGGAAGGAAGGAAGGAAGACGTGTGGTACGAAAGGGAGGGATTTACAGGGAACAAGGATACGTCCAAGGAGAAAGTGGCACCATTAATTCCTGCTGCACCTAAGCCTATTTCTTCTGATTCAGCACCGGACAGAGTCCTTTGCAGAAAGAGGTTGTTGCAAGTATATTTAAGGACCCGTCACAGTGAAGCTAGGAAACAAAAACAAAAAAACAAGCCCCTTCAACACCCTGATGCTGCAGTTGTTAATTCATGGACTGTTTATCTTCTTGTTTACTCTCCAACAAAATGATTGCTGTTTAATTATACTACAAATAGGTTCTGCCAGCCTGTCGTACAGCAGATGTTATTTACTCCCCGAACAACTCTCATAAGACCGATGCTGCACATCTAACAAATCAAACTGTAGTAGATCAAGCCGCATTCGCAGGCAACAATTCTAGCTGTCGAGCGCCTGCTTTCAACTATCATAAACTTATCATCACCTTTGATGGTGTTCAGTCAGACTGGGCTCATTAATGAGGTGGAGGGTGGGGTGGGAAGCTGTGCTGACGTTGGATCGAACCCAGGACTGTGTAAAGCAAGAGTGGGGAGCGAGAGATTCAGTTTTGAGATTGAAAAGGGATGTGGAGAGAGAGGTGCTGAGTTCCGATCGACATTGGGGGGGAGTGACTCATTGTGTGCATGTGATGTCACATGTCCAACACACGTGTGCCGTCATGTGCATTGGGAGGCTGCAAGGCCGGCGGGGCACTCTGCCACTGCAGGGAAGCCCAACAGAGCCACCACCACCTCATGGAGGCCCAGTGCGACCCAGCCCCTCAAGATTGGCGGGGGCTCAGGCCCTTCCCCACATACTTCAGGGGGTGCTCCCTCCCTTTGTCCATGGACAAGCAGAACAAAGCAAAAATTGTCTCTTGCCATTTAAAGAGATTTTAATAATCACAGTAAAGAGTCCATTCTCAGAGTAAAGGTGCTACCAATTAAGGTTTCCACCTACTTCCCCCCGAATCACTTCCTCGTCTTGCAACCTGATCTCACAACCCCTGTGCCTTCTGTGCAGCTACCTTATCTAATCTCTGTGACCTTGGACTGATCGGCTTGGCTCTTTCTAGCAAAACGGAGTATGTTAACTCTCTCCCGGTTCTTCTTCTCCTAGCTGTTCACCACCCAGTTCTTCCCAACTTTTGTCTTCTGAACTATGCCCAATGTGCAAATTAAGGTAAAGGTAAAGGTACCCCTGCCCGTACGGGCCAGTCTTGCCAGACTCTAGGGTTGTGCGCTCATCTCACTCTATAGGCCGGGAGCCAGCGCTGTCCGCAGACACTTCCGGGTCACGTGGCCAGCGTGACAAGCTGCATCTGGCGAGCCAGCGCAGCACACGGAACGCTGTTTACCTTCCCGCTGGTAAGCGGTCCCTATTTATCTACTTGCACCCGGGAGTGCTTTCGAACTGCTAGGTTGGCAGGCGCTGGGACCGAATGACGGGAGCGCACCCCGCCGCAGGGATTCGAACCGCCGACCCTGCGATCGGCAAGTCCTAGGCACTGAGGTTTTACCCACAGCGCCACCCGCGTCCCCAGTGTGCAAATTAGAATTTAGTAATCTACCATTTTTGGTCCTTCCTGAATGCTCAGATGCAGTTCTCAGTTCAAATAAAGGGGAGCATATTTGCAATAAAGGCCACATTAAACATGCACACACAAACACACACATATATGTATATACTTCGTTACTGCAGTTGTTGTTGTTATTTTAAGATTAATGCAGAAATGGGATGGAAGGGCCTTATGGATGAACACTTGCAAAAGTGACTTGGATTTAACTCCTGCCCAAACAGAGGCAAGCCACACACAAAATGCTAGGAAAATGTGATTTACAGATGCAGTTCAGTTTGTGCTTTGAGTACATGACATACTTCGTGGAAGGTAACCCTTTTTTCCAAATTGTTTCCTGGATATTGCTTGTCTCCCACAGAGGCCATGTATTTACCTTTGGAGAAAGCAGCCATCCTTGTCCACATACCATTTTTGTTGTATCCATGGTTGAGCTGGCCCAGGGCAAAGTGCTCCTTGATTGGTCCTTTCCATTGGTAGACATGACAGGCTTTCCTGGTGATCATTAGCTGCCCTCCAAATAGCGCCGAGCAACTGAGTTCAGCTACTGATTAAATTTCTCACAATGCCCTTGAGTGATGCTCTGCAGAAGGCATTGTGTATACAGTGGTACCTTGGGTTAAGTACTTAATTCATTTGGGAGGTCCGTACTTAACCTGAAACTGTACTTAACCTGAAGCACCACTTTAGCTAATGGGGCCTCCTGCTGCTGCCGCGCCGCCAGAGAACGATTTCTGTTCTCATCCTGAAGCAAAGTTCTTAACCTGAAGCACTATTTCTGGGTTAGCGGAGTCTGTAACCTGAAGCGTATGTAACCTGAAGCGTATGTAACCCGAGGTACCACTGTATTCACTGACACGAGCCATTTCCCCCTTATATAACACATTTTACCTAATAAAAGCTGTTGTGCCCTTTTCACTAATAAACACATTTTTCGTATCCACTCTTGGGTTGAAGAACTGCACCACAAAACTGGGAGAACTACAAATTTTGAAGCGAGGGCCAAGTTTTGGATTGCATATTACTTCTGAAGGTGAAAATTTGATTGTTGTTTAGTCGTGTCCGACTCTTTGTGACCCCATGGACCAGAGCACGCCAGGCACTCCTGTCTTCCACTACCTCCCACAGTTTGGTCAAACTCATGTTAGTAGCTTCGAGAACACTGTCCAACCATCTCGTCCTCTGTCGTCCCCTTCTCCTTGTGCTCCTTCATGGATCACTGCCTTGTTGTGGCAAAGGGGCTGGAATAACTCAGAGGAGCTATGAGCTATGCTGTGCAAGGCCACCCAAGATGGAAAGGTCATAGTGGAGAACGTGATCCACCTGGAGCAGGAACTGGAAAGCCACTCCAATATCTATGTATACCTGAAGGAGCGTCTCCACCCCCATCATCCAGCCCAGACACTGAGGTCCAGCACCGAGGGCCTTCTGGCGGTTCCCTCGCTGCGAGAAGTGAGGTTACAGGGAACCAGGCAGAGGGCCTTCTCAGTAGTGGCACCCGCCCTGTGGAACGCCCTCCCAGCAGATGTCAAGGCAATGAACAACTATTTTACTTTTAAAAGACAACTGAAGGCGGCCCTGTTTAGGGAAGTTTTTAATGTCTGATGCTGTATTGTTTTTAATATTCAGTTGGAAGCTGCCCAGAGTGGCTGGGGAAACCCAGCCAGATGGGCGGGGTACAAATAATAAATTATTGTTGTTGTTGTTGTTGTTGTTGTTTTTGTTGTTGTTTTTGTTGTTGTTGTTTGTTGTTATGCCAAGAAAACTCCATGGACAAAAACAAAACAGTCGAATTTGATACATTCTCATTAAAATGCAAACCAAACAAATTTTTCCACCTGAACCAGCCCTGCATCCATCCCTCTACCCACTGCTTTAGGTACAATGTCTGGCAATATGACACATTAGGTTGGGCTCTCCTATAAGGGAGGCAACAAACTTCTGCGTTAACAACAAGACTGCTTAAAAAGAATCAAATTTGCTGGGGTAGGGCATGGTGGGGCTGATTAATTTCTAGTTCCAACTAATTGGGATTAAATTAGCTTTAATTAATTATTTTCAGGGGGAAAACAAATTAGCTCTGTTAATGATTACACTTAATACAATGATACCATCTCTTTGTCATTGACCACCCCGCATGCCAGCAATTCGCCAGGACTGGGCTGAACGCCGGACAAGGTCAATTGTACTGAATCATATCAGCTAATCTAATGGAATGTTTGGCTTCAATAGCCACACAAGGATCTTATAAAGCGATATCTAGGCCAAGGAAGGCCCTCTGAGTTTCCTCCCCCCCCCCCTTTTTTTTTTCAAAAAAGAGAGCTTCGTTATATTGAAGTCCGCAACATGCCCTTTGCCATAACATTGACAAGATAATGAAGTTTAAAGCCGAATTGCTCTGACGAGCTCCTTCTTCCCTAATGCATGCAAGCCCTAAAATCAGCGCAGCTCTTTTGAAGTCTGTGGAGTTCACTAGATCAGCATTTCTGACTGATTAGTCTGCAGTAGCTTTCCCACTAAGGCGTGGGATATAAGTTGGGGGAGAAACAGAGAACTGCGTGCTCATGCTTTCTCACTTTATATCCTGAATGCTCTCCCCAGACTTCCTTTTTCCTGCTAACCTGGAGAGGTGCAGCAGTTTTCTAGAGCTCAGCAACCGATTGAAGCATCTTGTTTGCTCTGCCCCCCCCCCCCCCGCAGAGCTTTGCTGTGGCCAGGGGAGCCAAACTGAGAGCTAATGTTTGGGGAAAGAGAGGGAAACAGAATTGAGGCTGAGAGTGAAGAGGCTGAGCCCTGAACAGGTGTGTCAGGTGTGGGCAGGGCTGGATTTAGGTTTGCTGAGGCCCTAAGCTACTAAAGGTAATGGGGCCCTTTATATGTCTAGCTGTCCTTTGTCAACTACAAATTTGGTGTTGAATATATGCTATATGGTAATTTACTGGCACACTGTTTTTGGTGTTGAATATATGCTATATGGTAATTTATGGACTGAATAGGTATCTAAAGCCATTTGTCCATGCAGAATGTAGGCACCCTATACATAGAAATGAGCAAACCAATGATATTTTAGGGAGCAGGCTAGCAGACGGGGCCCATGACTTACAGCATAGGAGCCTACACAATACAAAACACTGGTACTGTATGTAGGTTTTATTTTATTTGTATTTTATCTTATATTTTGGAAATGTACATCCAGTTGTTGTTCTTTCCTTTAATTTTTTTGGGGCCCCCAAGAGAGTGGGGCCTGGCACCTGGCACAGTTGGGGGTGCGCGGCGCACGTCGGGGGCCGGCCGCGATGGTAACCCTCTCTCTGATGGTGCCGGGGGTGTTGTGCTCCATCCACCCAACCCCATTCCCCTGCCAGTGTACTCAGACTATAACAATCTCCTGTCAGTACCTCATCTGACAAATCCCAAAGTTAGAAAGCTATTAATCCGTAAATGCCAGGGCACTCTCAGTTTTGGTAAATGGGCAGTGTCTTGTGGAGTGCCAGCTTGATACTGTTTCTGGGGGGTTCTCCTCAGAAACATAGGCACCTGTCCACTTACTAAATATTATTGCTTAAAAAAATGTATCTGATTATATCACAGCTGTGAGAAATTGCCGGCTTTCTCTTCACTGTTCTTACCTCACCTTTCCTTCATGGAGCTTGGGTGGGGGGGATATTTGGCTCTTCCCCTCCCCATTTTACCCTCCCAACAACTCTGTGAGGTAGGTCAGGCTGAGAGAAAGTGACTGGCACAAGGTTGCCTGTTGAGTTTTTTTGACCAAGTATGGATTGGTACCCTGGTCTCCCAGGTCATTGTCTGACATTCTAACCACAAAACCTTCTGGCTTCCCTTTTGCTGTTAAAATCAGACCTTCCACCATATATTTTCCACAGAATTTGGCACATCCTTTGAAAATAAAGTATTTGAGTCTTCCACCATCACCTGGGGTTTGATCCTCCGTGCGCCAGAGCTCTATATCATGCACCTCTCAGAAAACCTAAGATGAAGAATTAAGGAAACGTTTTTTCCAAAGCCCAGTCTCCCATTCCTGCAGATAAATATGAATCACAGTTGCAACTAATTACTTGATTTGCATTTGTGGTTAAGTTATTAGCGGCATAAATTTCTGAGTTTGCATTCCCATCTCGTGTTCAACCTCAGGATGCAAAAAAATAACAACACAAGGCCGGCGTTTGAGAAGGCTGAAGTATCTTTCATTACTCTGAGATTTTGTTGTTCAAAGCACCAGGGGGTGAGCAATGATCGCAAGATAAAGTGACAACAGGTGCTTCAACTGAGAACAGCTGGCAGATGTATAAAGGGGAACAGTGTAATAATAATAATAATAATAATAATAATAATAATAATAATAATTTATTTATTTATTTATACCCCACCCATCTGACTGGGTTTCCCCAGCCACTCTGGGCAGCTCCCAACAGAATATTAATAACAATAACAAAAAAGTGATAAAACATTAAAAATTAAAAACTTCCCTAAACAGGGCTGCCTTCAGATGTCTTCTAAAAGTCAGATAGTTGTTTACAGTCATACTTTGTGTTGCGTTAGGTTCATGTTGCGTCTTTTCAGCTTGCAAATGCAGCAAACCCGGAAGTGTATACTTCCAGGTTTCACCGTGTGTGTGCGCGCAGAAGCGTTCTGTGTGCTTTGCGCATGTGCAGAAGCGCTCTATCACGCCACACACGTGCACAGAAGCGAAACTCTAGTTGCAGACTTTTCGGGGTGCGAACGGCACCCTGGAACAGATCGAGTCCGTAAGTAGAGGTACCACTGCATTTCCTTGACATCTGATGGGAGGGCATTCCACAGGGCGGGCGCTACCACCGAGAAGGCCCTCTGCCTGGTTCCCTGTAACCTCACTTCTCGCAGTGAGGGAACTTTCAGAAGGAGGAACTTCCAGAACCTCCTGGGAGGAGGACCTCAGTGTCCAGCTGAACAACGGGGGTGGAGACACTCCTTCAGGTATACTGGGCTGAGTTCATTGAAATGGTTATGATGACACAAGTGCCCATAAAACTATAGGGAAGGCAAAGGACACTCCTGCAACTGCAGACCCTCCAAGTGTCCTGATTTTCCAGGGACAGTCCTGGAATTGTGAAAGCCACCTCGGCTTCTGATTTGAACCCCAAATGCCCCTATTTCCCCTGCCAGTGCTGCCGCTACTGAGCTCTGGGAGGAAGATGAGCAAGCACTTTTCCTGAGCAGCGGCAGCAGTGGCAGCTGTGAAGGAGCATCCCATGGCCTCACTACAGCCTCTCCATGGCCACCGTTGATGGCCTCCTCCCTTGGGCAGCTCATAGTGGCTACTGGAGAGTGGGCGACCAAGAGGAGAGGCCGAGGCCCAGCCCTGGAGGACACGCCAGCTCTGAGGGGCAGGCTGAGGGCAGCGTTGCCCTAGACAGGAAGAAAGAAGGAGCAGAGTGGAGCACAAGGTGACTTGACTTTTGTTTTTTTTAATGCTTTGTGCATCCACGTCTAATCTTGCCCCTTCCTAAAATTAAGTGATTCGTGTGTATTTTTCTTTTTGTGGCACCCAACTTTTCTAACACTATAAAGATCCCATTGGGTTTAGTGAAGTAAGCGGGAATAGGATTGCAAACTCAATAACTGAAAAAGAGAGAGTTCTTGTTTATATACCTAAAAAATTCTGGAAAAAATATATCATCCTCTGAGACACTCAAGTTCCCATAACATTCCAGTTATAATCAGGAGGGTTGTTTACACACTAGGACATGGGTAGACAAACTAAGGCCCAGGGGCCAGACACGGCCCAATTGCCATCTAAGTCTGGCCCACGGACGGTCCGGGAATCAGCGTGTTTTTACATTAGTAGAATGTGTCCTTTTATTTAAAATGCATCTCTGGGTTATTTGTGGGGCATAGGAATTCATTCATTCCCCCCCCCAAAAAAAAATAGTCCAGCCCTCACAAGTTCTGAGGAACAGTAGACTGGCCCCCTGCTGAAAAAGTTTGCTGACCCCTGGACTAGATTCTTCTGGTGCTACAGAAGCATTATCTTTCTGCAGTCAACTAGAAGCAAGATTAAAGCAGTTGTTCCACTTGCATAGCCCTATATTTGTGTTTTATGTTTGTATATTATTTTACAGTGGTACCTCGGGTTACATACGTGTAATGGTTCTAAGGGGGTTGCTCGTGCGTAAGTTGCCGCCACTCCTGGCTAGGTTGCCTGGTTGAACCCTTTCTCTCTGGACAGCCTTGCACGCGTGGCTGTCTCAGTCGCTGGCAGAATCCATCAGTGGGCGTTTCTTAAACTTCTTCCAGCAAAAAAGTTCTTTGACGCCAAGTCTCCTCCTACTCTCCCTGCGTGGAAGTCTTCTGCGCAGGGAGGGTGTGGGCAGCGGGGGACCCGTGCTCTCCCCACTAGTCTCCGGTGAAGAGTCCTGGAGCCTTTTCTCTGACTCCCCCATCCGCCCCCCTTCTCTCCTGGTGTTACGCTGATTTCCTTCCCCAGCAGATGGGCTGCCTCTCTCCCTGCTGGGACCCTCTCCGGCATCGCTCTGGAGCCTTCCCTCCGCCTCTGGCTCTGATGGCAGTTCCCTGACAATACGCTTCAGGTTACAGACTCTGCTAACCCAGAAATAGTACCTCGGGTTAAGAAGTTTGCTTCAGGATGAGAATAAAAATCGAGCAGCGGGAGGCCCCATTAGCTAAAGAGTTGCTTCAGGTTAAGAAAAGTTTCAGGTTAAGAACCGACCTCCGGAATGAATTAAGTACTTAACCAGCGGTACCACTGTATATGGTAAAAGGAAAAAGGAAAACAAAACCCCACGTTATCCAGAAATGGTGATTCCCTTCACGATCCTTGTAGAATGTTTGCTCAGAAGCAAATCCAGTTCAGCAAGTACCTTTGCAATGCTCAGTAGTCATTTCCTTTTAGTTTGTATTGCTTTCTGCTGAGCACAGCAACATTTATATAGGCTTTCCGTTTTTTTACCCTTCCTTTCTACAAAGAGCACCCAAGGTGGCTAGCAACAGTAATAAGAATAAAGAATACTTGTTTTAAATGTCTGAGGAAGGGAACAGTACAATCCTAGGCATGTCAAGTCGGACATCAGACACATTGAGTTCAATTGGACTCAGTCCTGGATATGTGGGTACAAGCTTGCAGTCTTAAAAAGGCAAAACTATGGCTATATACGGGACGTGGGTGGCGCTGTGTTCTAAACCACAGAGCCTAGGGCTTGCCGATCAGAAGGTCGGCGGTTTGAATCCCCGCAACGGGGTGAGCTCCCGTTGCTCAGTCCCTGCTCCTGCCAACCTAACAGTTCGAAAGCACATCAAAGTGCAGGTATATAAATAGGTACCACTCTGGCGGGAATGTAAACGGCGTTTCCATGGGCTGCTCTGGTTCACCAGAAGCAGCTTAGTCATTGCTGGCCACATGACCCAGAAGCTTTACGCTGGCTCCCTTGGCCACTAAAGGGAGATGAGCACTGCAACCCCAGAGTCATCCATGATTGGACCTAACAGTCAGGGGTCCCTTTACCTTACATGGCTATTTCTCTAGAAAAAGAGGTGATGGAATTCACCATTAACACCTCCCTTGTTCTCTAGTAGCAATGGATTCCACCTGAGAGGTGCTGGAACTGAGTTCTGGTGAGTTCCGGCTGGAAAAAAAACCTGGTGAAAACCATTATCCAGGGCTGGATCTACACAAAGGGAAAAAAACCACCATAAGTAAGTCAGAAATTAAATCGTTATAACAAAAGAAAAAAACGCTTTGTAAAAATCACATAGAATTTTTCTTTGCTCTCTGGCGCCATCTATTGTTGTATGTTTATAACACAATCAAAATGATGTTTTTTGACTTCTGTAGTTGAGTCCCAGGAGTGTTCTTCCAGGAGGGGGATTCTGTGGTGCAATTTCACATGGTTCCATTGAGGAGGTTGGAGTTTAAAATAGCACCCTTGGTCACTGACAGGTACAGCAAATAATAAGCAGATTTTATTGAGCATAAGCAGTTTCACAGATGGCAAAGTCCTGTGTTAGTCAAGTGCATTGTGCATTTTGTCAGGTTTAGCCAAGCTGCACAGCTATTGACTGAAGCCTTCCCCAAGGCTAATCTGGATCCATTTCTAGATTTAGTGGTCCACTGATTTCATGGACACTTGGGTTAAAACCAGCTTAAAAAGTGATCAGGGCAATTGATCTAGGCATTTGTCTGAGCTCATCAGAAATTAACCAAAGGGTAGTGAAGCTGTTAATGGGCAGAAGACTTCAACCCCTCTCCAAGTAATTGAATACTTTTCTGAACGTTTGGTGATTG
Source organism: Podarcis cretensis (assembly GCF_951804945.1). Lineage (NCBI taxonomy): Eukaryota > Metazoa > Chordata > Lepidosauria > Squamata > Lacertidae > Podarcis > Podarcis cretensis. The sequence goes on from NC_137187.1 coordinate 26,031,786, forward strand.
TTCAAAATAGGTAGCAAAGACATGATTCCCTGCCCTCATTGTATCAATCAAACAAGACAACAGAATCCCATTCATTACCAAGAAATAATGAGTTGCTTGTATTCGGGAGTTTTGGTGTGACAAATGGCCAAAGCGTTGCTATATGGGGAGAAGAAATGGCAGCAACACATTCCGATGCTAACAAATTAGGAAGAAAGACAAGATTAAGTGTGTTACCGAATAAAACAACACAAAGTTTCTTGATAGCATTAGGAACTTAATAGGTCTGTGCATGACCAACAACCTCCAATCCAATCCAGGGATCGATGAGGAACTTTGAATAAGCCCTGTTCCTATCTGGGCACAATCTGGGGCCAATCAAACCCAGATTCCAAGTAAATTCAGTTTAAGTAAGACTTTAAAAAAGGGGTCAGAAAACTTTTTCAGGAGGAGGCCGGTCCACTGTCCCTCAGACCTTGTGAGGGGCCGGACCCACCCCCTCCCGAAAGCACTCCCTCTCCTGAAAGGACCCCCCCCAAAGGACACCGCCGCCGCTGCCACTCACGCTGCCGCCACCAACGCCGCCTCGTCTTCGGCAACGTCATCGTCCTCTGCCTCAACCAGGGGTCCGTGGGGCGCAGAGCCCATGCCGCTGGCCTGGGCAGTGGAGCCAGCCTCCCTGCCACCGTTGCTTCCTTCCACTCGGCTCTTGGCCATATGCAGCTGCCTCAGTGGGAAGGGGCGTCGCCCAGAGGTGTCCGTCACTTTGGATTGGCTGCAGTTTACCTTCCTGCTGCAGCAGTACCTATTTATCTACTTGCGCTGGTGTGCTTTCGAACTGCTAGGTTGGCAGGAGCTGGGACAGAGCAACGGGAGCTCTCCCCGTCATGGGAATTCGAACCGCCGATCTTCCACTCGGCAAGCACAAGAGGCCCACAAAAAATTTATAATTTGGAAAACATTTGGACTTTATGATATTTATTGATATAATTTGGACTAATTGGTATGATATGTTTAATTTGGTAATTGGAAACTTAATAAAAAATATTTTTTTAAAAAAAAAAAAGAGGCTCAGTGGTTTAGACCACAGCGCCACCCGCGTCCCTCAACAGGGAGGAAGTGGTTAATTACAAAGTCTTAGTTTAAGTCCTGATGAGAACACAAGCGTGACCACACTGCCAAGGCCACTAAATGCATTGAAGAGGTGCCGGTGGTCTCCTGCAGGCAACACACAAGCACACTGTACTCAGAAACTTTGCGCTTGGCTCCAGGTAATAACCAGGCAAAAATTCCCGGGAATGGATTCCAATAGCACATTCAAAGAATATATATCAGTACAATATTGCACAGTATTAAAAGCAGTCTAAAACAACTTAAGTAGGCAAAAATCAGGTGGGTCTTTAAAAAATATACATCTCTAGTGTCAAAAGCATCCAAAGGAAGACTGTCAACAAAATGTTGCACTCTGTCCTAACCATCTAACAGGAAAGACCCTGTTCAGGCAGTTGTAGCCTCCGCCCAGATACTATAAAGGTAAAGGACCCCTGGACGGTTAAGTCCAGTCAAAGGCGACTATGGGGTTGCAGTCTCGCTCATCTTGCTTTCAGGCTGAGGGAGCCGGCGTTTGTCCACAGACATCTTTCCAGGTCATGTGGCCAGCAGGACTAAACTGCTTCTGGCGCAATGGGACACAGTGACGGAAACCAGAGCGCACAGAAACACTGTTTACCTTCCCGCTGCATCAGTACCAACTTTCTGATCGGCAAGCCCAAGAGGCTCAGTGGTTTAGACCACAGCGCCACCCACGCGAGGAAGAAAATAAGTGAAGCACATTCACGTACAGGTCAGTCCATGAAGATATGAAACTGAATCATGAATTTAATCATCACAGAAGACAGAGAAACCATGTTGGAACATGGGAAATGCAGACATGCATTCAGCCACATCATAGTCAGGGATGGTCAGGATTATTAGTGTGGGTAGAAAAAAGGTTGTGCCCATAATTGCCTGTTAGCAAAGTTGGGTTCATATATTCTCACATACCAAACTGCTGTTTGTAAGAATTATTTCAATGAAGTCTTAAAACAGAGATGGAGCTCTGAAATGATTTTGATGAAAGTGGTCTCAAAATTATACAGCTGCTTGAATAAGCCAGGTCCTGTGTGATTATCAACTCTTCTAGCCATTAAAAAAAAAAATCCCTCTGCAGTTATGTAGGTCCATTTTCCACAAGAGCTGTCCTAAGAGTTGAAGAAGCTGCAAAGCAGTAACAGAGAAAATTGCATGGTTTCCACTTCACCAACCCCAGAGATGGAAGCTAAATATTATTTTTGTGTATAGTCATGTATAAACTTGTAATCGCAGGAACGTATTCTGCCCAAATATTGCTATGCCTTTGTGTTAATCTTATCTGAAGCACCCATCTTTAAATGCTAGGAAGTTGTTGACTCTCACTGAAGGGAAAAAAAAATAGAGACATCTAAGAACATTTTGGTAAACAATTCCCTGAGCAATGATGGCAGGCTACTTTATTCCTGCTGGCATACTTGCTGATGCTACTTCAGAGTAGGAATGGGGAATGCAGCCCATAGGTAAAGGTAAAGGACCCCTGGGTGGTTAAGTCCAGTCAAAGGCAACTATGGGGTTGCGGTGCTCATCTCGCTTTCAGGCCAAGGGAGCTGGCTTTTGTCCACAGACAGTTTCCGGGTCATGTGGCCAGCAGGAATAAACCACTTCCAGCTCAATGGGACACCGTGACAGAAACCAGAACGCACAGAAATGCTGTTTACCTTCTCACTGCAGTGGTACCTATTTATCTACTTGCACTGGTGTGCTTTCAAACTGCTAGGTTGGCAGGAGTTGGGACAGAGCAATGGGAGCTCACCCCGTCGCGGGGATTTGAACTGTTGTCCTTCTGATCAGCAAGCCCAAGAGGCTCAGCGGGAGGATAATCATGCTGCATAGAAGCTACACAGATTAGGGGGCAAACGGCCTATTCCACTGTGAAGGAAAAACAGATGCAATAGACTGTTTGCATGGGCTCTGTTTTTATAGGCACTAGTGTTTTATATGGGATTATGTATTTTACCTGCCTGGTCATCTTGAGGATAATTTGCTATGACTGACCTACCCCAGGCCTCAACTGAGAACTGATGGAGAATGAGAACTTTGGCACACCTCCTGTCTGAGGGGCCCCAAGACTTTCTGCTCAGGGGTCGCATAACTCCATACCCTCCAACATTTCTCTGATGAAAATAGGGACATCCCAAGGAAAAGTGGGACATTCCAGGGTCAAATCAGAAACCGGGACGACTCCTGTAAATCCGGGACTGTCGCTGGAGAATAGGGGCACTTGGAGGGCCTGGGAGTTGGCACCTATGACTAGGCCCCTTAATAACTGACATTTGTGGGAAGTCTGATGCTGTATTAGAAATTGCCTTCTAATACGATAATCTTTATTGTCATTGTCCAATACAGAACAACGAAATTGAAAAATCTGCATAAGACATTCAAAAACCAACAAGCCTGCTATCCCAGCTATCCCAACCTGGTTAGCCCACTAAAAACTCTGATACCCCATTTTTAAATAAAATATACTCCCATAGAGACTCCTTAAAGGTAAAGGGACCCCTGACCATTAGGTCCAGTTGTGACCGACTCTGGGGTTGCGGCGCTCATCTCGCTTTATTGGCCGAGGAAGCCGGCGTACAGCTTCTGGGTCATGTGGCCAGCATGACCAAGCTGCTTCTGGCGAACCAGAGCAGCTCACGGAAACACCGTTTACCTTCCCGCTGGAGTGGTACTTATTTATCTACTTGCACTCTGACGTGCTTTCGAACTTCTAGGTTGGCAGGAGCAGGGACCGAGCAATGGGAGCTCACCCCGTCACAGGGATTTGAACTGCCAACCTTCTGATCGGCAAGTCCTAGGCTCTGTGGTTTAACCCACAGTGCCACCCGCGTCCCAGAGACTCCTTACACTGCATTTAAAACCAAAATCGCATTTGGATGGATACTGTTTCTCAGGCGGCTAGTCCTAGTCTTTATAGCCCTGTACCTTCTTCCAGAAGCCAGAAGCTGGAAGAGGTCATTTCCAGGGTCCGCACTATCCTGCGCTATCTCTGCAGCTTTCTTATGACACCTGGAAGCGTAGATTTGATCCAAGGTGGGAAGAGTTCACCCAATTATTCTCTCCACAGTCTTTACAACCCTGGACAGCATTGTTTTTCCCCTGACCGTGCAGCTCCCAAACCACACACAGAGACCATAGGGTAATACACTTTCAACAGAACAATGGTAAAATGAGAAGCTCTTTGTGGTACAGCATATCATTGCTACCTGAATGTTTATATTCTGGTGGCCATAGCAGCTGAAGTCCTGTTTCTATTTATGCAACACTGTTCAGTGTTCTGCTGCTGAATTGTACTTTGGTGATTGTGACACTTTTGCCAGCTGGTAGCCTCTTCTGACGCCTGCTTATGTGCCTACCGTTTTCTTCCGTCTGCAATTGTTTCCTGCTACTGCCCCCTTAGTAATCAGCAGCCATGCAAAGTGAGCATAACAGGGCAATTAGCTTTTGACAGTAGTATAAATTTAAGCTTGTTAAAACAAGGCTTACTAACAGTCCCTTAGGGGTAATCACCCCGATCTGGCTTATCCAACCATTAAGCACAATAAGATACATCGGGGGTAACTCTAGCTGGTGAATATTAAAGAACGCAGAAAGCAACAAACAGCAGGGAAAATAGAAGAGAGAGTCTTGAAACATTTCCTAAGATGACAGAGCTTTTGCTTTCCAGCCAAGCGATGATGACTGCAACTTTTTTTTTTTCCTGCTGAAATTCCATTTAATCTTTCTTTCTTTGAATCGCATCCTAAGGGCCAAACTAAATGTGATGTTAACCGTGGCTTTGAATCTCACACTCATGGTTTCTCCTGCTCTTTTAAAAACTAACAGCAGCTGCAAATGCCCACCCTACCCCCTTTAAAAAAAAAAATCACATTGAGACTGCAAGACAGAAAAGATGCTTTTATTCTTGCCCAGAGAGAGAGAGAGAGAGATCCACACTATTCTTCTTCGTCTTTGGCGATCACTCGCAGGGCATGGTGAGGTGGGCCGCCACCAGGGCGCAGGCGTAGGGGGGGCACAAAATCGGCTAGAAATATGTCCATAAATATATCTATAAATAAAAATATTGATTATTGCCACATAAGAAAAGGTTATAAATAGAGGGTGAATTCAATGGGTGGAGAGGGGGGGTTGGAGAAGAGACAGAAAGAAGAGCTGATTTGTCTGTGGCTAGGGGGCGCAATCTGGATGGTTCTGCCAGGGGTGCAAGATCACCTAGCTACAGCTCTGATCACTCGTAGCCGAGTAAGTCACTAAGTGACTGTGGAGGCCAATTCTGAATCCACACATCCTTCCACAATGGGGACATAGGTTTCTGGGCGAGAGTTGATCACTGTGTGGATTTGCCAAGCGTGCCTTCCTCTTAGCACGTTTCTCCCTTTTGTCCTGAGTTAGAGTGTCTTCAAAGCCCATGACACCTTTGGTAAAGGCTGTTCTCCAACTGGAGCGCTTGCAGGCCAGTGTTTCCCAGTTGTCGGTGTTTATACTATTATTATTTTTAGATTTGCCTTGAGAGAGTTTTTAAACCACTTTCGTTGACCACCAGCATTACGCTTTCCATTTTTAAGTTCAGAATAGAGTAGTTGCTTTGGAAGATGATAATAATCAGTGGTGTTTGGGTGAGTTTTGTATTCAGCAAGAGAAGGCAAGTAAATAAATAAATATCTGGCATATTGGTCATGGGCCAAAGTATGGAAAACAACAAAAGACTGGGTGAGGCTCAGCCTGTAAGGAGGCAGACCACAAGGATTAAATTTAGAGTGACATCTCCAATCAAAATAAACCTTAGGCACCCCCTATTTCTGTACCCTGTGCCAGGATACACAATACGAACAAAGTGCAGGTCAAGCAAAAATGTGGATGAGGCCTGAATCATGCCACATAGGTTGGGTTCTGTCACAAGTACTAGTCCATAGAGCAGGGGTAGGCAACCTAAGGCCCATGGGCTGGATGCGGCCCTATTGCCTTCTCAAGCCGGCCCACATATCATCTGGGAATCTACATGTTTTTACATGAGTAGAATGTCCTTTTATTTAAAATGCATCTCTGGATTATTTGTGGGGCCTGCCTGGTGTTTTTACATGAGTAGAATGTGTGTTTTTATTTAAAATGCATCTCTGGGTTATTTGTGGGGCATAGGAATTCATTCACACACACACCCTAAATATAGTCCAGCCCACCACAGGGTCTGAGGGATGGTGGACCGGCCCACAGCTGAAAAAGGTTGCTGACCCCTGCCATAGAGGTCAACATATCCTCCAACACTTTGGCAAAGAAAATAAGGATGTCCTATTTAATGATGATGGTGGTGGTGATGGTGGTGATGTTTTATTTATACCCCACCCATCTGACTGAGTAGCCCCAGCCACTCTGGGCAGCTTCCAACAGATATAAAAACATAATAAAACATTAAACATAAAAAACCACTTCCCTATACTGTACAGGGCTGCCTTCAGATATCTTCTTGTTGTAATAATAATAATTATATTATTTATTTATTTATTTATACATACATACATACATACATACATACATACCCTGCCCATCTGGCTGGGTCTCCCCAGTCACCCTGGGCGGCTTCCAACAAAGTATTAAAATACAGTGGTCTATTAAACATTAAAAGAATCCCTAAACAGGGCTACCTTCAGATGTCTTTTAAAAGTCTGGTAGTTGTTGTTCTCTTTGACATCTGGTGGTAGGGTGTTCCACAGGGCGGGTGCCACTACGGAGAAGGCCCTCTGCCTGGTTCCCTGTAAATTGGATTCTTGCAGTGAGGGAACCGCCAGAAGGCCCTCGGCACTGGACCTCAGTGTCCGGGCAGAATGATGGGGGTGGAGATGCTCCTTCAGGTATACTGGGCCGAGGCCATTTAGGGCTATTAAGGTCAGCACCAACACTTTGAATTGTGCTCGGAAGCGTACTGGGAGCCGAAGTAGATCTTTCAAGACCGGTGTTATGTGGTCTAGGCGGCTGCTCCCAGTCACCAGTCTAGCTGCCGCATTCTGGATTAGTTGTAGTTTCTAGGTCACCTTCAAAGGTAGCCCCACATGGAGCGCATTGCAGTAGTCCAAGAGAGAGATAACTAGAGTATGCACTACTCTGGCAAGACAGTCCTCTGGCAGATAGGGTCTCAGCCTGCATACCAGATGTGGAGTTGTAGAGTTACTTATATCCTTGGCTCAGAGGCTGCATAACTCTATACCCTCTAACATTTCTCCAATGAAAAAGAGACTTTCTGGGATGAGGTCAGAAACCTGGACAGCTTCTGTAAATCCAGGACTGTCCCTGGAAAACAGGGACACATGGATGGTCTGCAGCGTGTCATTGGTGGACACAACTGTTTCATCCATACCACCTGTAAACTGGGTGTCAAGCCATCGGAGAAATAAGTCTGTAACCAACCCCTTGACTGCCCTGATAGCCGTCTGAGCATTTTTAAATGAGCAAGACCTGCATTAAGAAACTTGACTAACTCCGGCTTTTGAGAGATTTCAGAAGATGTTATAATTGAACGCCCAGAGATAGAAGCAAAAGTGTCGTGGTTCGTGTGCCTGTGCATACAGAGCTAGGAGTGGGTATTCATAAGATGAACTCTCAAGCATCTATTGGTTTCAGTTCAAGAATAGTGGGGAAGCTGTCTTCGAGGAGAAGTGCTTGAAATTACCACTCACAAAGGAGCGGCTCCGAAGGAGAAGAAAGGGGGTGAGATAAACAAACAATTCAATACAAGCTCCGTAATGACCATATATTTCCAACCCCAGCAGGTTGCTGCCTGGTCCCGGCAGGGAAGTGACAAATGAATGCTGTTTAATATTTTGCTTGAACAGTTTTTTCCCTTTCAGAAAACTCTTTGGGATATGATAATGAGAGAAGTGACACCGCAGAGCCGGTGTTGAGGGAGAGGCGTATTGTAAGATGACTACCTTTTCTAGGGCATATAATCTGATACACACTTTATTTATCCAGAGCAAATTCAGTGGTTAAAATGATTAATTGAACCCATTTCATGTTACTCATATGAGCTCTCAGAAAAGGTGGAGGCTGCCATTCCCCCCCCCCCAATAGTGACTCATGCACAGAAACCCACGATTTACGCTGGCAATAACAAAATGGCATTTCTAAATTTAGGAGTTCATTAATCTTAAAAGACGCCAGGCTCATCCAAGTCCCTACCAAATCTACCTCCAGTTTCAGGTCTTCTCGCAAGTAGGGAAATGGGGGTGGGGGGCCAAAACATCAATGTAAGGCAGAAATAGATGACACTTGACCACTGTTTCAATCTGCTTCAAAAATCCAGGGGTGTAAATGCAATAGAACTGACTCAATAGCTGAAAGAAAGAGAAAACAGAGGGAATTTTAAAGTATAATCTAACCAAGTATATATAGTATATATGCAAACACTGACACACACAATCACGATTGACGTGGGGTGGAAGAGATTCCATTTCCAAAATCTGCTACTAGTAAGATCTGGGACATTTTAAAAAAAAAAAAGGTTCCAGCATGCTGGCACCAACTAAAAGCAGGGCAAAAGCATATCCAAAGTCACTGCAGAAGGCTGGCTTTTGTTTTTAGAAAACAGCCTGATACATTTTGAGCTGACTAGCTGTTTTTGCAAGGATATTTTGCCTTTGCTATTTTATTTACTGTGGTACCTTGGTTCTCAAACGCCGAAAACCCGGAAGTAAGTGTTCTGGTTTTCAAACGTTTTTCGGAAGCCGAACGTCTGATGCGGCTGTCAGCTATTGATTTCGGGGTGCTTGCAACAATCAGAAGCTGCGCCTTGGTTTTCGAACATTTCGGAAGTCAAACGGAATTCTGGAACGGATTAAGTTTGGCACTTTTGTTTTTGCTATTTATTTTGCGTTTTTGTTTTCGAGGCTTTTTCAGTTAATTTGTTTTTGTGACTGTGTGGAACCCAGTTCAGCTATTGATTGATGGATTCTGTGACTGCGGAAATGGATAAAAGCCCCGCATCCAAACAATGATTATCATCAGTGCAGGAAAGAAAAAAAATTCATTTTAATTTTTATCATCTACAATACTGTCTTATTTATTTTATAGTACAGTACATTGATTATTGCTTTCATTTTATGGACCAATGGTCTCGTTAGATAGGAAAATTCATGTTAAATTGCTGTTTTAGGGGTTGTTTTTAAAAGTCCGGAACGGATTAATCCATTTTGCATTACTTTCTATGGGAAAGTATGCCTTGGTTTTGGAACGCTTTGGTTTTGGAACAGAATTCCAGAACGGATTAAGCTTGAGAACCAAGGTATCACTGTATAAGCTATTTTCCTTTTACAGATCTTGCCAAAGAGATCCTCTTTGTCTCCTCACTTTTGATATCTAAAAAGAGAAAAGGCCTGTTCAGATGTATTTCTAAACATGCACAGAGTGGGGTTTACTTGTAAGTGTGTCCCTGTTCTTTCAGGGGAAATGCAAACCTAACCAGAAATGGTTGGACTTCAGTTTCCCAGAACTACCTACCCACTGTGGATACCTCCAGCTACAGTTTATTGGCCCTTATCCAGGCCATTACCAGGTTTGGAGATTGACTCAGCACATGCATTGACTCACCTGCTTTCTGTTGAGAAAGAAAACTAGAGTTGAGTGTCACCTTCATACTGACCTCCAAAGAGTACATCCAGTAGCTTCACACAGATGTTAAAGGGCATGGGGGAGAAGATGCAATTTTGTGGGGCCTCACAGCACAGGTGCCATGGGATGGAGCAGAAACCCCTCAATACTATTTTCTGAAAATATTCCTGTAGGTAGAAGCAGTACCAGATATGTGGTGGTCCTGGAAATCACAGGCCACTTAGTTTAATGTCTGCCCCCAAGAAAATTGCTGGAATCTATTGCTGAAGATAGAAGAACCAAGCGTATCGAAGAACAAGCCTAGCTGAAGCAGAATAAGCATGGTTTCTGCTAGGGCCCACTAAGCTACTAGAGTACATTGAGAATGTCAACAAGCATGTAGATAGAGGTGATCCACATGACATACTGTACTTAGACTTTCAAAATATACACAAAGTACTCCCCAAAGATTCATGAGTAAGCTTGGAACAAATTACTGAAGGCCACATACAGCATACTATTAGAATGGGAGGCGAAAGATGAAGAGGTAAAATCAGTTACAGATAGGTAGCCGTGTTGGTCTGCCATAGTCAAAACAAAAAAAATTCCTTCCAGTAGCACCTTAAAGACCAACTAAGTTAGTTCTTGGTATGAGCTTTCGTGTGCATGCACACTTCTTCAGATACACATCTGAAGAAGTGTGCATGCACACGAAAGCTCATACCAAGAACTAACTTAGTTGGTCTTTAAGGTGCTACTGGAAGGAATTTTTTTTGTTTTGAGGTAAAATCAGTTATGATTAAATGGGCACAAGATGTAGGTCACAACATTATGATGGAAGATTGGGAAAAAATATGGAAAACTGATTTAAAATTTACAGATTGTTCCCTATTGAAGGAGAATTACATGAAGATGATGTACAGATGGTATATAACACCATTGCAGTTAGGGAAAATGTACAAAACTAGTTCAAATATATGTTGGAAGTGTAAAGAAAAAGAGGGGACATTTTATCATATGTGGTGGGATTGTAAGGTAATTTAAAAAATCTGGGAAATGATATATAACGAATTGAAGAAAATGTTCCATTTAACATTTGTTTAAAAACCTGAAGCATTTTTATTAGGGATTGTAGGGAAAGATCTGCCAAAAACGCTGAAAAACATCTTCATGTATGCGACAACAGCCGCGAGAGTTTTAATAGCACAAGGATGGAAGACTGAAGAAACCCCAAATAAAGAATCAAGGGGGAAAATAAGGATGATATGTTTCTGGATAATATATTTTGTTTTAATTTTGAATAAAAAAGTAATTAAGAAAAAAAGCTTGGAAGAAGAGGCGAGGTCCTCTTGTGGATCAGGGTATAGTTGAGTAACAGGAAATAGAGAGCAGGAATAAATGGACAGTTCTCCTAATAGGAAAGTTGAGTCCCTGAAGGATCAGTATTGGGACCTGTGCTTTTTAACGTCATAAACAACTAATGCTTATCAAAATGCATATACTGGGTAAAAGTTTGCATTAAAAATAAATATATTTGTGAAAGTAACTTACAAAAATGCCGGCGAATTTTCAAGCCGAAATTTGGAGAACTAAATTTAAGGTCGCAAAAATGAGAAACAGAGAGGACCCAAAGTGACAGATTCCCCCATCCCAGAGTACATCCCTGTATGGTACCATGCATTGCAGAAGAAATCAAGTATAGCATGGTGTGTGCAGTTGCAACTTTGAAAAACGAATGATGAACGAATGAATCAGACAGTAAACTGATAATAGGATTGCTGGTGGATCATTGTCTTCTACCCAGTTCATGCCCACTTCATTCCCCTTCACTGAGGTGCAATGTTAATTCTGCCACCCTATGGCTTTCTCACATACCCTCCCATCTGTGGCCCTTTATTACCTTTTCACCAGTCTGTGTCTTTAGTTTTAGTTGCTTTGATTATAAACACAAAGCAATGGAGGGCAGGGGGAGGAATGTATTGCTCTTGTTCAAATCCAGTAGCACAGCCATTCTCAGACATCAGTTTTGGCTGCAGACTCCTCAGAGCTACAGATGTTTGCAATAACCTCCCGGCAACCTTATCCAACCTCCTGGAATTCCTGGCAATCTTATTCAGTGCATTTGGCCTGCGTTAGGGGGAGTAGAAAGATGCCATTTGTCGCTGCGAAACCTGACTAAGTCCTGGTAAACGGCAAAACACCACAGACAGTTTGGATCTTGCAAAGTGGAAGTGGCGAATGGTAATTTTATTTCCCTCTATTTATGAGGCCCGTGCTGCTTTCGAGAGCGAAAGAGTTCTGCACCTGCAGAGTATAAAACCACATTCTGGACGATGCACCACAAAGACGTTCTCTGAAACCATGAGAAGCATCTCTGTACCCAAACCAATTAATCTATCTAGGTATCCCAAACCCTAAGTGAAGGTGCTTAAGGGACAGTGACCATTTCAATATGCCCATTTTTATCGCTTCCTATTTGTGGCAGCTGCTAAGAAGCAGCAAACAAATTGTGCCTGGCACTTTATAAGCCTATGGAAGGCTACTATTATGAGCCAGACAAATATCTTCTCGCACAGTCTCTGTCTTTGTAAGTAAATGAAAACAAGAGAAGCGAGCGCTGGGCTATTTGCAGAGAACTGCAACGTGTGTGAGTCAACCTGGCCCACACAAGAATGGAAGTTAGTGAGTGGCAGATGTCATCACTTGGGGATTCCACCTTAGGGCTCCACAGGTCAAAGGCCTGGTCTTCCATAATTACCTTAATTGAGCGCTAATTGGCAATTAACCTGCAACCTGTATGCCTTGGTTCTTTAGTAATTATTCAGATGGGGAGGGACATGTTAGATGTGCAGCAGCTATTTTAAGATCCTGAGTGCTTTCCAGGAGTCTTCATCATATTGATCCCAGGATAGATTATTGCCGTCTGCATCAAAAGTGATGTTCTTTAAGGAACCCCACCTTGAAATCAATGGGAGAGTTGTATTCCCAAATTCCACAAATTTCAACCTATTGCTTAACAATTTTGCTTAACATTTTGATGTTCTTAACTAGCTGTTTTATTGGTCTTATGTTCTATCAAATAAACCCATCAAGATCAAAATATGGGGCTCAAAAGGTAGAGTAGATAAATAAACAAAAAAGTAGGTCATTCCAGGTGACACTCAAAGCACTGAGTTGGGACAAGCCTTGGAACCTCTTTCTTAACAAGGCTTTGCTCACTTCCTTCTTCAGCGTTAAGAGTCCTGCTGGAACAAACCAAAGTCTCATCTAGTCCAGCATTTGGAAAGCACACAAGCTGGGCATGGGTCCATAGCCCTCTCCTGCTTGTATTCTCCTGAAACTTCCCTTGCTCCTGGAAGTAATATATAGCTACCATGACTAGTAGCCACTGAAAGCCTTATCCTCCATGAATTTACTCCGCAGTGCGGTATCAACAGGTGTGGGAACATTAGTTTTCGCATACAAAGATCTCAAATTTGCCACTGATAAGCCCCAAATCCCTCTGATACAACTTTTTTTTTTGCCTTGTAGTTTGTCAAACCTGATGCTAACCACATATAATAAGCCATCCTTAGCACTTACACATTGTTGTTGTTGTTTAGTCATTTAGTCGTGTCCGACTCTTCGTGACCCCATGGACCAGAGCATGCCAGGCACTCCTGTCTTCCACTGCCTCCCGCAGTTTGGTCAGACTCATGCTGGTATCTTCGAGAACACTATCCAACCATCTCATCCTCTGTCGTCCCCTTCTCCTTGTGCCCTCCATCTTTCCCAACATCAGGGTCTTTTCCGGGGAGTCTTCTCTTCTCATGAGGTGGCCAAAGTAGTGGAGCCTCAGCTTCAGGATCTGTCCTTCCAGTGAGCTCTCAGGGCCGATTTCCTTAAGAATGGATAGGTTTGATCTTCTTGCAGTCCATGGGGCTCTCAAGAGTCTCCTCCAGCACCATAATTCACTTGCCATCTCATTTTTGACCACATCCAACTTACCCAGGTTCATGGTTCTTACATTCCAGGTTTGGATGCCTTCCTACCTGAGGGGCTCATCTTCCAGCGTCATAACTTCTATAATAGAGACATCCTATTTGATGATGATGATGATGTCATTATTTATACCACAGCCACCTGACTGGGTAGCCTCAGCCACCCATGCCACATAGCTTGGGTTGTGTCACAAGCACTAGTCCATACAGAGGTAGGGTTAGCATCATACCCTCCAACATTTTTCCCAAGAAAATAGAGACATCCTATTTAATGATAATGTTGATGATAATGTTGTTGTTGTTTTATTTATGCCCTGTCCATCTGACTGGGTAGCCCCAGACACTCTGGGAAGCTTCCAACATATATAAAAACATAATAAAACATTGAACATTGTGGCGTTTGCCGTCCTAGGTGTGTGACATCATACTGGGTTCATAGGGAAAGGGTTAACTAATTGTAAAATGACTAACCAATGGGAACCCAGGAGGCAGAGTTAACTGAGTATAAGGCTTAAGCACAGAGGTTTTTTGGGGGGAGTTAGAGTTAGGGTGGAGAAGACAGTCTGGAGTTAGACAGAGAAGATAAGTCTGTGGGTTGGGCTAGTCTGATGTGAGAGAATTTGTTAAGAGGAGTCAGTCAAACAGTGAGATAATCAGTCAGAAGGTATTAGGAAGGTATAGGCTGGTAAAGAAACTAAAGGTACTGACAGGAATATTATCAGAGAAACCATAAACTTGTTAATGTTTGTAAAATAAACTTGGTTTTTGTGGTTCACTTTTAACAACTGTCTGGACTCAGTGTTTTACCAGAGAGTAATTGGTTGGCGGCAGCGGGGAAGCGAGCACAGTGGTGGCACAGGGATCAATAGACCGTTAAACGTCCGGGGACCCTGTGTGAGTGCCACAAACATTTTTAAAAAATACTACCCTATACCGGGCTGCCTTCAGGTGTCTTCCTGTTGTAGAGTTGTAGAGTTACTTACCTCCTTGGCTCAGGGGTCGTATAACCTCCAACATTTCTCTGATGAAAATAGAGACATCCTAAGGAAAAGCGGGGCATTCCGGGATGAGATCAGCTCAGGGCCAGATTTAGGTTTGATGAGGCCCTAAGCTAAGGTAATGGGACCCTTTATATGTCCAGCTGTCCTTTGTCAACAACAAATTATCACTGTTTTTTGTGTTGAATACATAGGTAAAGGTAAAGGTACCCCTGCCCGTACGGGCCAGTCTTGACAGACTCTGGGGTTGTGCGCCCATCTCACTTAAGAGGCCAGGGGCCAGCGCTGTCCGGAGACACTTCCGGGTCATGTGGCCAGCGTGACATCGCTGCTCTGGCGAGCCAGAGCCGCACACGGAAACGCCGTTTACCTTCCCGCTGGTAAGCAGTCCCTATTTATCTACTTGCACCCGGAGGTGCTTTCGAACTGCTAGGTTGGCAGGCGCTGGGACCGAGCAGCGGGAGCGCACCCCGCCGCAGGGATTTGAACCGCCGACCTTTCGATCGGCAAGCCCTAGGCGCTGAGGCTTTAACCCACAGCGCCACCTGCGTCCCTTCTGTTGAATACATGCTATATGGTAATTTATGGACCTAATAGGTATCTTAAGCCATTTGCACATAAAAAATGTGTATTTTATCAAAGTAATTGTTGAACTGAAATACAATTGGAAATATACTTCCAGTTTTCTTTTCCTTTAAATTTTTTTGAGGGGGGGCTAAGAGAGTGTGGCCCTAAGCTATAGTTTGTTTAGCTTATATGTAAATCCAGCACTGGGTCAGCTTCTGTAAATCCAGGGCCGTCCCTAGAAAATAGGTACACTGGGAGGGTCTGCACTTACCGTATATCTTGAAAAATGCCTGTGTGACTGAACAGGCCATCAGCTGTTTGGTCAACACCAGCCATGTCTCAGAAGAGGAGAGGCATTTCACAAGCGGGGTGCCACCACGGAGAAGGCCCTCCCCCATGTGACAAGATAGCCAGTCTCGAAAGAGCTGCAGCTAAGTCAAGAGAGCCTGCTCTGTTGATCTTCGCACAAAAGCGGGTGGGCACAAGAGGGACACTGGTTGCTATGAAAGCTCTATCCATGGTCATGCTGCCCAGGAAATGCAGACCAGAAAATTGCTTTTCTGTTTCCTGTTCCTTCCTAAGAGCTACAGTTTGTGGGTTCTTCTACAACTGATTTAGGCCTATCTGTGCACATTTGGAGCACAACAGATGGGAAACAATTTGCAGACCATTCAGTGACATATATGAGTGCCCAGGGGTGGGGGTGGGGGGTCTGAAGAGATGTAACATAATTTAAAGAGGGAAGTGAAGCCATCCATCATGGTCTCTGTCATGGACGGCTGTGTGTGTGTGTGTGTGTGTGTGTGTGTGTGTGTTGTCATGTCAACTCTTATGCTGTTGTAAGCTTTCAGCCTATCAATCTAGCCATTTCTCTAGTGCTGCCTGTCACTCTACACTCCACCAGAGTCTCAGGTTTGGAGATACTCTGCATTAAAATCCTTGACCTCCCATCTGCTTTTCTGTCTGAGCTAGGAGCTGAACCAAAGTTTCGCATCTGTGAGTTTTTCTCCCCCATTTTGCATCCAGCGCCACATCTCCGAGCAGCGCATAATTAGGAAATACATCCAGTTGCTTCCATTGTGTTGTACATGAATCTTGTGGGTTTAAAGCTGAATCCATTTATATATATATATCTATTTTTTAAAAAAAAAACACACACACACACAAACAAGAAAATGAAATGTGCGTTTCTACACCCAGATGAATGTAGCAATTTACAGAAGCTAATATTTGTGCTAGATAAATAAACAAAAAGTAGGTCCATATCATTAGTCTTGACTTAAATTATGGGAGAAACTTCCCATAATAAATTCTTATCATATGACGACTTCTTTAAAGCATAGTTTTTAAATAGTATCTGCTAAAACGGTGCTAGGTTAGGTAATGCATGAACCATATCTAGCTACACTGACCAGAATAGGAGATGATAGCTGTGTGCTAAAAGAAAATTTAACCAGTAGTGAAACATGGTGTTTTTTCCCCAAGAAGAATAGCTGCCGGAACTCACCATGAAATTGTTACAGTAAGTCGCCGGGCAACTCAAGGCAGTCCTGAACAGACGTCGGTGCCTCTGGTTCTGGTGCACATCGATTAAATGCGCCCCTGCCTCCCTTAGATTCAGGTGGTTAGCTAAGGCAGCTCAGAAGGGCCCTCACGCAAATGTGCACATGTTCAACAGTAGGGCCTTCTCGGTAGTGGCGCCTGCCCTGTGGAACGCCCTCCCATCATATGTCAAGGAAATAAACAACAATCTGACTTTTAGAAGACATCTGAAGGCAGCCCTGTTTAGGGAAGTTTTTAATGTTTGATGTTTTATCGGGTTTGAATATTCTGTTGGGAGCTGCCCAGAGTGGCTGGGGAAACCCAGCCAGATGGGCAGGGTATAAATTATTATTAATTATTATTATTATTATTACTGAAAGCTTAAAGCCCACCATCGCTACAGGGGAGGCAGATTGGAGAAAAGGAAATATGAACTGGCCCCATCCCCTAGCTTGACCGATCATGGCTAGGAGTGGCTAGGAGCTAGATCAGGAGTCGGCAAGGTTTGGGCCGGATCACTCCCACAGAGATCATCCGTGGGCTGGACTGGTGCAGCGCGACGCCGGAAATCACATCTGCGCATGTCTGCAGTGCCGGAAATTGCTTCTGTGCATGCCCAGACGCCCAAAATTGTGCCTGCGCAGAAGTGATTTTCGGCATCTGGGCATGCGCAGGTGCAGTATCTGCATATCTGCGCATGCACAGATGCAATTTTCGGCGCCGCTCAGCAAGTCCCTGTGCCGCACTGTGCAAGTTTAGCGCAGCGTGTGAAGGACTCGCCAAGTGGGCGACTTGATTCAGGGGCGGCTCATGGGCCGGTAAAACAGTCTTCGTGGGCCGCATCCAGCCCATGGGCCACACGTTGCCAACCCCTAAGCTAGATGGAGTCATAGATCTAAAAGAAAAGCATAGACCTGCACACACTGGCCAGCTTCCATTTTGACTTCAAATGTTCATTTTGGGCATCTCACAACGCAAGAAGTGGGCAGGGAGAGCGCTGGCCCACAATGGCGCTCACCTGAGAGGTGTCGGAACTGCGCTCCAGAGCATTCTAACAAGAAGGGGGGGACCACTGGTGAAATACAAATCCTTGTCTCTTTTTTTCTCCTACAGCACCATTGTTCACAATTCAAAGTGTTGTTGCTGACCTTTAAAGCCCTAAACGGCCTCGGCCCAGTATACTTGAAGAAGTGTCTCCACCCCCATCATTCTGCCCGGACGCTGAGGTCCAGTACCAAGGGCCTTCTGGCGGTTCCCTCACTGGAACCAGGCAGAGGGCCTTTTCGGTAGTGGCGCCCGCCCTGTGGAACGCCCTCCCATCAGATGTCAAGGAAATAAACAACTACCTGACATTCAGAAGACATCTGAAGGCAGCCCTGTTCAGGGAAGTTTTTAGTGTATTTTTGGTCTCTGTGGAAGCCGCCCAGAGTGGCTGGGGAAACCCAGCCAGAAGGGCGGGGTACAAATAATAAATTATTATTATTATTATTATTATTAGTAGTAGTAGTAGTAGTAGTAGTAGCAGCTCCAGGAGGAGGGGGATTTAAGTTGAGGGAACGGAGTTCAGAGGGAAAGGTGAAAGCCCTTCTCTGTGTGTGTGTTATTCCCCTCACTTTCTCCTCCTTTCCACAAATAAAGAAAAGAAATCAGGCCAAAAGCTGTCTGTGGGCCTTGGGCTGTAGGTTGCCCACTTCTGATGCGACATATTGAAACATTTTTTTAAAAAATGCTTTATTAGAAAGCACCTCAGGATGCTTTGCTCCAAAAGGTGGGTGGATCTAACAAATTCAGTGCATGAACAAAACGTCTGGAAACTTTTGTACCTCACTTCAGCCAGCAAAATGACTTCGGCCAACCCTGTCGCCTGCTATGAAGTGTGTGTGTGGTATAAATGCAAATAAATAATTCCCTCCATCACAGTTGCTTCCTTTGCATGCAAATTTGCAGCACAATCCTATGCATGTTTATGCAGCAGTGTTCGATAGGGCTCATTTTGGACTGCAGCCTTAATCAATTGATTCATCAATCAGAACTCTTGCAACCAATCACCTAACATTTCTTTAACTGAATGACAGCCCTATGTTGGACAAACAGCTCAGGCATGTTAACTCAGAAGTAAACTCTGTTGAGGTCAATGGGGCTTACTCCCAAGTAACAGGATTGTAGCCGAAATGTACTTTCTGGCATCATCTTGGCTACATTTGACAACTGAGCTCGTCACCATTTTTTAAAATGTTATTTATCATTTAATTAAACTATCATCATATGGTGAGGCCTAACTCTTTTTAATGGGATTCCGAGAGGTCCACCAAATAATGAAGTGTACAATCAAATGGGATGAAAGAAATGACATAAAATAATATTAAATGAATAACGAACCCGAAACGCACTGAACATCTGCTTCTGTGAACTTTAATAAACAAACATTTCAAATCCAGGCAGCTTTTGCTTTGGGTCAGTACAGTTGAGCACAAACAACTTGAACTTTACTCTGAGTATTTGCTTCATCACGAGAAAAATTACCTCCTCCGTTGGGAATTGAAAGTGCAGAAAAATTAAAGGCTGATCTGTCAAGTTCTCATTCACAATTTGGGAGTGAGTTTGTCAACAAGGGACCTGGTTTGCATGAAACTCCTCACCCACTGCAAAAGGGTTTTTGAAAAGGTAGTGAGCCTTTCTTAAATAGCTAAAAGGGGGAAATGGGCAGGCGAGGAATATAGAGAACTAATTTATTTTCTTTTTTTCATTTTTTTTAATTGATTTTCCAAATTTATAACAAACATAAACAAACAAACAAACAAACATAAATCCTAATTATAATAGTTCCACTTTTGTTAACATTGTTAGGTGACTTCCTCAAATCCCCCTGGATGAGTTTCAATGTATATCATTGTAACAGTTTTCCAAAACTAATGTCTCATAAAATTTACTTAGTCAATTAACATCTTTCTTTCTTTTCATATTAACTTTGGACTTATGATTCTATAACATCACATATTTAAATCCTAAGCCAATCTGGTATTTGCAAGTATTTCTATTTAAGTTATCTTAGCATATTTAGCTAAATAGTCTTTAAATTTCATCCATTCCTCCTGGTACTCCTCCTCCTTCTGGTCGTGGACTCTTCCGGTAAGGTCAGCTAGCTCCCAAAAGTCCATCATCTTCATCTGCCATTCCTCCACTGTTGGGTACTTCTTGTGTTTTCCAATTTTTGGCCAGCAAAATCCTAGCAGCAGTTGTGGCATACAAAAACAATCTAAGATCTTTCTTGGGCAATTCCAGTGCCCAATGGTTGAGGTACTCAGATCTGTTGTTAGAGGATCAGGAAGGTTGTAAATTAAAACCATTTGAACAAATTAAAGATAAAGTGAATTGGTTGCAATATTATCAAATTAATGAATTATATAAGATGGATAGGAGAAATGGTTTTGCAACAGAAAAAACCAAATTGGAAACGGAGTTGTTAGATACTAAAGTTAAGAATATGTCTAAAATGTATAATTTGTTGTTGGAGTGGCATACAAAGGATGAACAAGTTAAATCGGATATGACTGGGCAAGAGATGTGGGACATAATATAATGGAGGATTGGGAGAGGCTATGGAAGAAAAGGGTTAAGTTCACTGCATGTACGATGTTAAAGGAAAATATTATGAAGATGATGTATAGATGGTACTTAAACCCTGTAAAACTAGCAAAGATTTACCACAATAGTGATAACCTTTGTTGGAAATGTAAAGAAAAAGAAGGTACTTTTTTCCATATGTGGTGGACTTGTCCCAAGGTGAAAGACTTTTGGGAGAAGATTTATAATGAACTGAAAAAAATGTTGAAATATACATTTATTAAGGGACGCAGGTGGCGCTGTGGGTTAAAGCCTCAGCGCCTAGGGCTTGCCGATCGAAAGGTCGGCGGTTCGAATCCCTGCGGCGGGGTGCGCTCCCGCTGCTCGGTCCCAGCACCTGCCAACCTAGCAGTTCGAATCACCTCCGGGTGCAAGTAGATAAATAGGGACCGCTTACCAGCGGGAAGGTAAACGGCGTTTCCGTGTGCGGCTCTGGCTCTGGCTCTGGCCAGAGCAGCGATGTCACACTGGCCACGTGAACCGGAAGTGTCTCCGGACAGCGCTGGCCCCCGGCCTCTTAAGTGAGATGGGCGCACAACCCCAGAGTCTGTCAAGACTGGCCCGTACGGGCAGGGGTACCTTTACCTTTACCTTTATACATTTATTAAGAAACCAGAGGCCTTTCTTCTTGGAATAACAGGTTTGGAACTGCCCAAGAAAGATGTTAAATTATTTTTGTATGACACAAAGGCCGCCCAAATATTACTTGCTAAAAATTGGAAAACACAAGAACTACCAACAGTGGAAGATTGGCAGATGAAGATGATGGACTTTTCGGAGCCAGTCGACTTGACTGGAAGAATCCGCGACCAGAAAGAAGAGGAGTTTCAAGAGGACTGGAGGAAATTCAAGGACTATTTGAACAAATATTGTAATATAAAAAATTAGAAATTACTTGAGAGAAACAAATAGGCCTAGGATTAAGCTAAGTTATAATTAAATAAATGGGATTTAGAATATTAAGAAATGTTAATAAGATGGACTATAACTGGAAATTGTTTTAGTTTAATAATGATACTGGAAAGCTGTTACCTTCAACTACAAGGAAACTCAGAAGGGAGGGACTAGAGGAAGTCAACCAAGATGTTTAAAAGGTTGGATTTGTAAAGAATTAAGTTTGTTGTTATTGTTTATTTGTTTATTGTTCTTTTTTCTTTTTCCGTTCATTGATGTACTCTTCTTTTTTTCTGTTTTTGTGTATCATTCTGCTTTGTGGTTTTTGTTATCATTGTGGAAAATCTAATAAAAAACCCCCCAAAAAAACCCAGAAGGCTGTCAAACCATTTGTCTATCCAGCACCTTTTTGTCTTCTCATTTGGGCAGCAACACTCCACCTTGTCAGAGAGAGAGAGAGAGCTTTCCTACTGGTGTGATACCTGATAATCTTTTTAACCTGTGACCCTCCAGACCCCGGACTGCAGCTCCCATCGTGATCATGCAAGAGCTTTGCAAGTATGGGCCAGTTTAGTCATCATAATGTTCAGATCGCAAATTTAAAGCAGCAAATGAGTGCTCCTCCACCCCGGCCCTCCCTCACACAAATGCCTCTGATCTTCTTTCAGTGGCGATTCTGCCTGTGCCCTTGCATCCCTGTACTGACAAAACCAGCTCCTGAGATGGGAGCTGGAGAGCTCATTCAGATAGCGATAGGCTGTTTTCAGCTTGGCTCCAAACGCAGCTGACAAAGAGGACTTTGCAGACTCGACTGTTTTGTCATGCAGCTAATTAGAAGCAGATTTTTTTAAAGAGAGAGAGAGAGGAAAAACCCAGAGCATTTTGTACTTCTGAGGGAAGTTATGAATGATGAAGAATCCATTTCAACCAGCTAAGGGGCCAAACCAGCCATGATAGCAAACATGTGTCTTTGCATTTAATATGCAGGTTTTTCATAGCAACCAAACAGGCAGATAATTACCAGGATCACAAAAGGCGAGGGGTGGGGGGCGGAACTTGTACCATTTCCACCCGCCTGCCAGAGGAAAAACCACCCCTCCAAAGCTGATACAGTGGTACCTCGGGTTACATACGCTTCAGGTTACATACGCTTCAGGTTACAGACTCCGCTAACACAGAAATAGTGCTTCAGGTTAAGAACTTTGCTTCAGGATGAGAAAAGAAATTGTGCTCCGGCGGCGCGGCGGCAGCGGGAGGCCCCATTAGCTAAAGTGGTGCTTCAGGTTAAGAACAGTTTCAGGTTAAGTACGGACCTCCGGAACGAATTAAGTATTTAACCCAAGCACTGTGGGTTAAACCACAGAGCCTAGGATTTGCTGATCAGAAGGTCGTGGTTCGAATCCCCGCGACGGGGTGAGCTCCCGTTGCTCGGTCCCTGCTCCTGCCCATCTAGCAGTTCGAAAACATGTCAAAGTGCAAGTAGATAAATAGGTACCACTCTGGCAGGAAGGTAAACGGCATTTCTGTGTGCTGCTCTGGTTCGCCAGAAGCGGCTTAGTCATGCTGGCCACATGACCCGGAAGCTGTACACCAGCTCCCTCGGACAATAAAGCGAGATGAGCGCTGCAACTCCAGAGTCAATCACGACTGGACCTAATGGTCAGGGGTCCCTTTACCTTTACCACTGTATTTGCATTGCGAGAAAGGCTGTGTACTCAGCACACATCTTAAAGCACAGGTCTCACATTTTAAAGCACCAAGACCCCTAGGTCCTTTTCGCATGTACTGCTAGTAAGCCAGGTGTTTCCCCATTCTATATTTGTGCATCTGGTTCCTCCTGCCTACTGTAAGTGCAGAACCTGACATTTGTCCCTATTGGAATTCATTTTGTTAGTCCGGGCCCAGTTCTCCAATCTGTTAAGTTCTTTTTGAGTTCTGATTCTGTCTTCTGCGGCATTGGCTAACGGCAAAATCATTCTCCAAGTCCTCATCCTTATATAGGCCAAAACACCATAAACACATGAGAGGGAGACTTCTGGAGCCTTAGAGGAACACAAGAGTTTGCAGTAATACATAAAGACTCTTTAGGGGGAAACTCTAAAACAGACCAGCCTATTCCGTCGGTGTGGAACGCTTAGAATCTGTTGAGGGAGTGGGAACTCAGGCAAGAGGCAGAAGGGAATGGAGTATCCAGAAAAGGGGACAGCTGGCTGGTTGGCCAGAACCCTGGGAACGCCACACTGAAACATTTTGTTGCATGTCCCAGTTGTGGATGTCTAATCCCGATGCTGAACAGAATTCTAGCATAAATTAACAAAAATCCATTTTTAACGGCACAGCTACCCATCGCGTTGCTGTACAACACTGCAGATTCAGCCTGACCCAGTTGACTTTGCAAAACACACAAGGAGGGAAGGATTTGATCTATCACACACAACCTAGGCTGCATCTAAAGGGATTTCTGAAGCTAAGATCCACGCACAACAAAAAGAGCCTAGCCACAATTCCTGGCACTGGAGTGCTCTTTTTATGAAACCTCTTTCTTTCCTTCCATCTCTTTGAGTATGTCTTTCTCTAGAAATAATTTAATCCAGCATCTGCCTCAACTGCCTTCCTTTTAACTCACTCAGTAAGTTTTTTTTCTTTTTTTTCTTTTTAAAAAAATCAATTAAGATAAAAATAGCTTCCTGACTATTGATCCTTGCAAGTCAAGCCATCTCTGCTTTTGCTCATTTTCAATCAGAACATGCTGCCACTCAAGCTTTTATCGGGCATAATTTATGCATACAGAGATATAACTTAATTATGGGTGTCTCATTTAATTAAACTCTGCTAAAATATTTAGGACGTCCAAGTGACTGATCGTGGGGACTCCTTTACAAAATCAATGTGTTTCATCCTCTTCCCTTGTTCTTTTTCTCAGGGACCAACATCTACAAAAGCCCTTCTCTGTAGTGCATAGAACGGATGCTGATTGTGTTCAAGGCAAGGAGAACCAGCAATGTGAATGGCAGGGTGGAGAGTTCAACTGAAATCAATAGGAGATACCTCAGAGTAGACATATATACAGTCGTACCTTGGTTTTCAAACATCTTGGGAGTTGAACATTTTGGCTCCCAAACAATCAAAAACCAGAAGTGATTATTCCAGTTTTCAAACATTCTTTGGAACCCGTACGTCCGACACAGCTTCCGTGGCTTCTGATTGGCTGCAGGAGCTTCCTGCAGCCAATCAGAAGCCAAGCCTTAGTTTCCAAATGTTTTGGAAGTTGAACGGACTTCTGGAACGGATTTTGTTCGACTTTTGAGGTACCACTGTATAGGATTGTGCTGTAAAGTCACAATCTTATGCTCATTTATTGACCTTGTGGGTTTTGGGGGTTTTTTTAATGCACAGAATCACAATTCACAAAGGCAGAAAGTCCACAACCAAGATGAAGGACCAAAAGTTGGTTCAAAAAATATTTTTCGGAGACTTCTGTCTCATTAAGGGAACTATGGATGCAGTGCATGGTCAAAAATAGAATGCCTCATTCTTTCGCGGCGGCTACTGGGCCCTGGTGACAATTCATTTCAGGAAATCCAGAAATGCCTTTTCAGAAGCAAGCAAATCTCTGCTTGAAGACATAAGTAACCACGGGCAACAGCTAATGATGGTACCAATGTAAAAACAATAGCAGCACTTGCAACAACAAAATGGTTTCCTAGGAGCCAGTATGAACACCACAAAGCAAAATAATAACTCGAGACGCATACCAACATGTCCCCTTAGGGATATTGGTTGCTAATAGTCCAGGATTGAAGATTTCTTTTCCCCAATAGGAGGTAATGACAAATGTCCCCCTGATGACTGTGAATCACTCACCAGCTTTTGAAATGCAATACCCAGTGGCATTTGAAAGGACAGCACCCAGTAGCTGATGGGTGGGGACAAAGAAAGAGCTTAAAGTGAGTTGAATCCATGTCAAGAGAAGAAGACAAGAGAAAGTGCTGTGGTTTTGCTGAATTTCAGACACTGTAGAAAAAGAACTTAAGCCATGTGCCACTTCTTAAAGGTAAAGGGACCCCTGACCATTAGGTCCAGTCGTGACCGACTCTGGGGTTGTGGCACTCATCTCGCTTTATTGGCCGAGGGAGCCGGCGTACAGCTTCCGGGTCATGTGGCCAGCATGACTAAGCCGCTTCTGGCGAACCAGACCAGCGCACAGAAACGCTGCTTACCTTCCCGCCGGAGCGGTACCTATTTATCTACTTGCACTTTGACATGCTTTCAAATTGCTAGGTGGGCAGGAGCAGGGACCAAGCAACGGGAGCTCACCCCATCGGCGGGGATTCGAACCACCAACCTTCTGATCGGCAAGTCAGAGGCTCTGTGGTTTAACCCACAGCGCCAACAGCGTCCCTATGCCACTTCTTATATACAATAAAAAACCCAAAAATATATGTATATTACCCAGCTTCCTCAAAGGGTCTGTGACTTTCCTTTCTTTTTTTACATTTTTATTTTCAAACAAAACTATTTTTTTTACACACACACGTTTACATTAAAACCGTAATCCATTTATGGGGCTCCCTGAACCCCCGGACTTCCCTTTGTAATGGAAAAAGCACCTTGTAGCATTGCTTCTGAATTTTCCCCCAATTGGGAACAAGCCGCTCATGAACTTTAGTGTACTCCACTCGGGGGGGGAGATCACTGTAATTTAAAAAAGTAAACAGAGTAACAAAAGCAGAAATGCGGTCATTCAGTAATACCATATACAGTGGTACCTCCGGTTATGAACTTAATTCGTTCCGGAGGTCCATTCTTAACCCGAAACCGTTCTTAACACGAGGTGCGCTTTTGCGAATGGGGCCTCCCACTGCCACTGTGCCATTGCCGTGCGACCTCCACTCGCATCCCGGGGCAAAGTTCGCAACCAGGAACATCTACAGTGGTCCTCTGGATACGAACATTTCTGGTTGCTCACGCATTGGGTTACGAGCTGCGCTAACCCGGAAGTAGCTGCTGCCGGATGCGAACTTTGCCCTGGGATGTGAGCGAAAATCGCACGTGGGAGACGCTGTTTCGCTAATGGTGCCTCATGTTAAGAAGTTACAGGATAAGAATGGGCCTCTGGAAGGAATTAAGTTCGTAACCAGAGGTACCACTATACTTCCAGGTTAGAGGAGATCGTTACCCGAAACGTTCGTAAGGAGGACGGTACTTAACCCGAGGTTCCACCATATTCAGCTAGTGATGGATGCTGATATGAAAAGCTTACAGGGACTCTGTAGGATTGCCATGTGTCCTCTTTTTCCAGGACATGTCCTCTTTTTCAGGGGTAAAATATCTGTCCTGGTGGATTTTTTTATAATTGCCAAAATATGCCTGGATATACTTTCTGGAGGAGACATAGACATAACTGATGGTTGAAGACTTGCTTTCCTCTTCTCTTCTCCTGCCCCCCTCAGCAATATATCACAGCTTCTATAGTGGGTGGTATTTAAAATGAGAGTCATAATAGCGTGCTCTTTTTCTGCTCTTCAAAATAGGGCCCCCCTGAGAGGGAGTGATTGCACTGAAAAGTCACAGGTCCTCCTGTCAAGAGACATGGGCATCCATGGAGGATGTCAGGAACTGGCTGGATGAGGAGGAGAGGTGGAAGATACCTGACCAAGAAACCCCACCCGGAAAACACACTGAGAGAGGATTTGTTTTTGTGAGGTTTTATTAATAAATATTTTATTAATTTCCAAATATGACAAAAATAAGACATTCAATACCAAACAAAAAAGTTGACTTCCTCCTCGTCCCTTCCTTGGCTCCAATGTTTATCAACATACCGAATGTCCAATGTAAAATAAAAACCATTAAAATTACTTATTGTTCATACATAATGTAATTACAAGTAGTTCTAGAACCCTGCCAATGTATTAACCTGTGTGCATTGATTCTGTATACAGTATATGCAATAAAGTCCTTCCATTCTTCCTTAAATTCGTTGTCATCTTTCTCTTTCATTGTCATTTTCGCAATTTCAGCATATTCTGTTAATTTAGCTTGCCAGTATTCTTTGGTTGGGACACCTTTTCAGTGTTGTGCAAGCGATACTCGTGCAGCCGTAGTGGCATGCATAAATAAGTTCTTTTGTATATACAGTGGATGCTCAGGTTGCGAACATGATCCATGCGTTCGGAACCCACAGCATTCGCAACCCACAGCGCTGCGTCTGCGCACACGCGGGTTGTGATTCAGCGCTTCTGCACATGCACGACCTCTGAAACGCAGAAGTAACCCATTCCGGTACTTCCAGGTTTCGGCGCATCCATAACCCAAAAAAACGCAACCTGAAGCGTCTAACCCAAGGTATGACTGTAACCCAAGGTATGACTGTAATTATATCTACTCCTATAATTCCCAGTAGGAATGCTTCTGGTTTTTTGAAAAAAGTTATTTTAAACATTTTTTTCTTCATTTCATTATAAATCATTTCCCAATAGCTTTTTACTATTTTACATTCCCACCACATATGAAGAAATGTCCCTTCCGCTATTTTACATTTCCAACACTTATTTTCTTTAGATTTGTACATTTTTGCTAATAGATACCATCTATACATCCTTTTCATATATGAGAGAGAGAGGATTTGGTTCCCGGCTCCTGGTGGTGGGAAACTGGCCACACCCCAGCAGTGGCGTCGCAACGGGGGGCATGGGGGGCGGCAGTACACCCCGGGTTCCATGTCTGTGGGGGTGACAAGAAGTCATCCCGCGGGGGCTCGCGGCGGCCCGAACAGCCATTGCACCGGCATAGCCGCATGTGGAGGATCCTCCATTCGTGGCTACAGCCGTGAGCAGAGGATCCCGGTGCCAACAGCAAACCGCTAAGTACAGCACATGTGCGGCATCACACACATGTGCTGTACGTAGCAACGGCACACATGCGCTGTGTAACGGTTTGCCGCCGGTGCCACTCCAGTGCCGTACGGATAGTGCCGGGCACACTCTAATCAGCAGAGTGAATAACTCTTCACAACAGAAGCGGCGGACAGAGACATGTGTAAGCATTATTTACAGGCATTTATTCAGCATCGCACCTGCACAGCCGAGTCTGACCAAACTGCGGGAGGCAGTGGAAGACAGGAGTGCCTGGCGTGCTCTGGTCCATGGGGTCACGAAGACACAACTAAACGACTAAACAATAACATTCAGCATAGTTCAGGAACAAAGGGAAAAAACATGTCTGCTTCCCTTCGTGTCCAAGCAAACCAAGACAGCAAAAGCCATATACAATGGAAGTTCCCAGCAGACTTGTGCTGGAAGTAAACAGGCATGTGACACACAACAATCATGCCTGTTCCTTTTAAGGTGGAATGGAACTATATCCCAACCGCGACACCCACCCCGGGTGTCACGACGCCTTCCTTTGTCCCTGCACCCCAGAGACGGCAGACAAGCTAGGAACTACTGGAGGCAGGGAGTTTGAGGGATAGTGAAGAGGCAGAAACTGGCAGGTGTCCTAGCACAGGGCAGGGACAGGAATCGGTAGTTCTCCCACAAAGCCACTCTGAGAAACATGCTGTGTGCTGGTCATAGCTCCATCTCCAAGGGTCATGCCCATTGCAATCAAAGACCAAATAGGCATTAGACAATAAAAATGCTTTGTATCTTTCTTTGGGCGTTTCATAAAATCTATAGCCTTCACCTCATTTGTGTGCCCATTGCCACTTTGCCACTGCAACCCTCTATTTTGAGTCTATGCTTTGCAATCGCCCTCCCCCCAAAATAATAATCCCGTTGACACCCGTGCACTGAATTCAGATGCATAGGCTATATATGATGGACAAGTGAGAGGCTCTCTGGATGAACAGTTGACCATGTAGTAATTTCCTAGATGGCAATATTGGAGACTGCAAGCACCCGATTGCATGACTGAATGCTCCCTGTATTTTTTATTTTACTTTTTTTAAAGGTGGCGGCAGCAGCAGCAGCAACTTCCCATTTATGGAAAACTGCTTGCTAGGGAGAAAAATGCTTTCTGACCCAAGAGGATATTTAGTTAAGGTAATATTGAATCTACAAAGATTGGGTTTATTTTTCAAATGGGATCATTACTTGGATTTGATGAATAAGGTCGAAACGGGCAAGAGACTGACATTTTGCTGGAGCCAAGAATGAAGATCTGGAGTTCAGCTTCTTAATAGCGTCACGTAGCTTCACAAGGAAAATACATCCTTGGATGGCTTGTGCTAGAAATATTGCAGCATCCTCTTTTTATGCATGCAGTGTGTGTGTGTGTGTGTGTGTGTGTGTGTGTGTGTGTGTGTGTGTTAGCTATACGCTTTGGACTTGAATTTCCGTCAAGGTAAACCCACTCTGTTTTATTTTTGTGTTCTAACTCAGGCAGGGGCAGACTTTAGCCTTTCAAATTCCTGTGGTGCCCTTTGCGAGGCAAAAATCTGGCGCCTCCCTTGCCTCTCTCCTTCTGTTCTGCTCAGTTCACTATGTCATAGTTGTGATGCCCTCCAGCACCACTAGCCTCAGCACCCAGTACAGCAGAACCAGCCATTCTGCCCTAAATCTGCCTCTGTCTCAGGACCAGGGCTTTTTTTCAGCCAAAACTCACCAGAACTCCATTGTAACTGCCATTACAAGAGAACAAGGGAGGTGTTCATTGTGGGTTCCGGCACCTCTTTTTTATTTTAGAAAAACAGCACTACTCAGGATACTATTTCTCCCTCCATCTCCCCGCTCCACCAGTATCTACCGATAACAGGAAAATATCTGAAACACTATATTTAATTCTGTGAAGGGTAGGACCTATGCCTGTTTTTAGAGTATCGCTATTCTACAACTGGTTTGATGCTTTTCTTTTGTTTTATTAATTTTCTTAATTAAATGAAGGGCACTTTTAACATGGGACCCACAAATGGACTCAAGTGAGTAGCAGGGTGAGTTTGCAGGTGCAAGCCCTATAGTTTTAGACCTTCCAAATATCTAAACCCCTACACAGTCTATTATCATGTGAATAATATTACAGACCCTCCAAGTGTCCCTATTTTGCAAGGACAGTCTTTGTCCCAGTTTCCTGGTTTCTGATTTGATCCCAGAATGCCCTTTTCCTCATGGATGTCCCTATTTTCATTGGAGAAATGTTGGAAGGTTTGGAGTTATCCAACCCCTGAGCCGTCTGAAGGCAATCCTGTATAGGGAAGGGTTTTAATAAAATGTTTAATGTTTTGTTATATTTGTATACATGTTGAAGTGGCTGGGGCAATCCAGTAAGATGTGTGGGGTATAAATAGTAAAATTATCATCATGGAATGGGACGTCCCTATTTTCATCGGAGAAGTGTTAGAGGGTATGGTATTAAAGATCATGCTCAAAATGCAACTGGCAATGGCTATTAAAATTATTGTTTTAAAAAGTAATTCCTGTGAAGGGTGGGTTTGTTTGTTTTTAAGAAAATCCTAGCTTCATATCTGTGATGGTTCTAGGGGTTGCTCGTGCGTAAACCGGCGCCACATCTGGCTGGGTTGCCTGAGTGAACCTTTTCTGTCCGGACAGCCACTCGCCTGTGGCTGCCTCAATCGCTGGCAGAATCCGTCAGTGGGCGTTTCTTGAACTTCTTCCAGCAAAGAAGCTCTTTGACGCCTAGTCTCCGCCTACTCTCCCTGCGCGGAAGCCTTCTGCGCAAAGAGGGTGTGGGCAGCGGAGGACCTGTGCTCTCCCCGCTGGTCCCCGGCGAGGAGTCATGGGACCGCCTCGCCGATTCCCCCATCTGCCCCCCTTCTCCACTGGTGCTACGCTGATTTCCTTCCCCAGAAGATGGGCTGCTTCTCCTCATCCCGGGACGCTCTCCGGAATCCCTTTGGAGCCCTCTCTCTCCCTCTGGCTCCGATGGCAGTTCCCTGACAATATCTTATTAGACAGAGGCCATGGCATGCCACAGTTTTACAGGAGAAATTAATTTCTAACAGATTTTTTATTTTTATTCTTTCTTCTCTCTTTCGTACACTGGTGGCTGACACACAAGGAAACAAAGATGCACCAATGCCTCTCTGTGGAAAAAGCATGCTACAGCACAAACCTCAGCTGGAGAAACTTGCTTGGAGTCAAGTCTGCATTGGCATCAATTCTCATGGGTGCAAACAAAAAAAGGGGCGAAGAGGAAAATCGTTAGGAGAGGGGCAATTAGGCTTATAATACTGAGTCCAATGGACAAAGAATGCATGTTCTAAAAGAAATAATTTTTGTAGCGCCTTCTGAGCTATCAGCCCACAAAGAGGGTAACAGGATAAATTTGGGCATCCCAGGCTTCAAGATTTACCGTACATAACTGAATTCCTGTAATAGCATCTGTGCGGCAGGATCCTAACATGCTATTTTTAGATCCTCTTATTTGATTTTAAGATGGCTTTATATTGTTCATGATGTTACATATTTATTCTGAATTTTACGAATTTTTGGCCACCTTGGGAATTTTTATGGAAAAGCTTGAAATACTTACCGTACTTGTTAGACCTCTTTCTACCAAAAAAAAAAAACAAAACATCTCAAAGACAGTGCCAGAAGTGCCCCAAATAAAACCTTTTTAATTAAATGAACTTTCGGTCATTGGATCAGCATTGTTGTTGTTGAAATTCAACTTTTATACATATTTAACGTACAGATAAAATCAAAGCATCTTTTGTTTTAAAGCAATAATAACAAATGCAATATGGCAATGGTACAACAGTATCGTAGTAAAATAAAAATAAAAGCCACATAAAGCTTGTGATCATAAATAAAGTAATTTTTAAAAGGAGCAGCTAACCTTTGGCCATGAAGTTGGTGGACCAGGACTTTTACTATCTTCCCTGGTTGAAAGGGATGGGAGCTGGAGTTCAGCAACATCGAGATGGTCACATGTTAGCCATCCCTGTGATCAAGCATCACAATATTGAAATGGGTGAGCATCATGCCATAGTAGGCATGGATCTTTGCATTTGTAATCCACCTTGGGCACACGTACGCAAGGCTTGGCTATAATCCTCCCAAAATCTAGTCCTTTCCGATTCCCTTGATTCCAAGGGGAGAGATTTGTGTGATTAACTCTGACATTAAAATCAGCGGTTCTTGAAATTGCTTCAGAAATTAATAACAGCCAGGCCTGTGTGTATTTGCAGACTGGGGGAGGGATGCCATTTTTGCATCAGATGTCAAAGAAATAAACAACTATCTGACGTTTAGAAGACGTCTGAAGGCAGCCCTGTTTAGGGAAGTTTTTAATGACTGATGTTTTAATGTATTTTTAATCTCTTGTTGGAAGCCGCCAAGAGTGGCTAGGGAAACCCAGCCAGATGGGTGGGGTATAAGTAGTAAATTATTATTATTATTATTATTATTATTATTATTATTATTATGGCTGTTCCCTCCCTGCAAGAAGTGAAGCTACAGGGAACCAGAAAGAGGGCCTTCTCGGTGGTGGTGCCCCCCCTGTGGAACACCCTCTCATCAGATGCCAAGGACATAAGGAACAACACAACTTTTAGAAGAAATCTGAAGGCAGCCCTGTACTGGGAAGTTTTTAATGTTTGGTGTTTTATTATGTTTCCATACATGTTGGGAGCCACCGAAAGTAGCTGGGGCAACCCAGTCAGATGGTTGGGTTATAAATAATAAAAATCATCATAACCTACACTTTTAAGTGCATACCTTAAAACTTCTGGTGGTACAAGCTGTTCACCAGTGGAACAAACTGCCTCAGCAAGGCTGACTCTTGTGGGAGGTTTTTAATTAGAGGCTGTTTGACCATCTATCAGGAATGCTGGTACAGCAGTGAGCATTGGCAGAAGGTTGGACTAGATGACATTCGAGTCCCTTCCTGCCCTGTGATTCTATCTTAGTATATGGCTACAAACATAATGAAGTGATCCCAAAAAGTAGCAGTTGATAGGGCTGTGGCAAACCAGGAAGTAGGGGGTCCTCCTCCCCCTCCCCATTCGCCACTACGATGCTACTGACAGGAGGTCAAGTGAGCACCCCTACCTTGCCAGCTGCTATGGTGAGCTCCTGTTGCTCAGTCCCAGCTCCTGCCAACCTAGCAGTTCGAAAGCACACCAGTGCAAGTAGATAAATAGGCACTTCCGTGTGCTCTGGTTTCCGTCACAGTGTTCCATTGCACCAGAAGCAGTTTAATCATGCTGGCCACATGACCTGGAAAAGCTGTCTGTGGACAAATGCCGGCTCCCTTGGCCTGAAAGTGAGATGAGCGCCACAGCCCCATAGTCACCTTTGAGTGGACTTAACAGTCCAGGGGTCCTTTACCTTTTACTTTTACTTTACCTTACTGGTAATGTTATACCCAGAACAAACTTAGTTGATCTCTAAGGTGCTGCTGGACAATTTTTTATTTATTTTATTTATTTTGACTGAGTCAGACCAACACGGCTACCTACCTGAATCTTACTGACCCCAATTCTGAACCCAAAGGATCTTTCAGAACCATGGCTTGTATGTTTTAGCCTGGTTTTCAGGAACCAGATCTGTTATGTACTGAAGTTCTCACCCTGGGCCAGCAGGGGGAGACTGTAGATAGTTATGCAAATAAGGGATTGAAAGTGACGTTCAGTGATTGGATAGCTTTAGAAAATTGTTACACTTACATTGTACTGGAGCTCTATATAAGCAGGCTGACTGAACCCTTCAGTTCAGTTCTGTCCTGGCCTGTGAATAAATAAGAGCTGTTTGAAGAATCACTGTGTCGTCTGATATGTTCACCCACAACTTAACAAGATCTATCCTGTGGCTTGCTAGGATGGCCATTAACCAGGCATAGCTAGTGAAAGGCAATTCCACACTCTAAATATTTCCGGAAAAGGCTCATTATTATTCTTTTTCTCTTTTTCTATACATACACACATACATAATTGTTGTTTTTTCTTCTCTCTCCCTATCTCTTGCTACACACAAACACACCCCCACACACCTACCTCCTGGGCAAGTGTCACGGTCCAGTTCACAGGCAATCAGAGTCCCAGCTGGGGACATCGGGACCGGGGGCAAGATGGCGGGGTGGGAGCAGGAACGGGAGTCCAGAAGCCAAGAGTCAGGAAGCAAGGAACCATGAAGTCAAGGGTGTGAGGATCAAGAAGCAAGGAGTCAAGGAGCCAAACACAGCAAGGCAGGAAACATGTTGCTTTGCCAAAGAGCCGAAGGGAAATGCTGACCTTATATCCCTTCCCAGCTCTTGCCACCAGGCGCTGTGAGTTACCAATCAGCCTCACCTGTGTGGCCGTGCCTTGCCTCTTCAGAACAAACTTAGGAAGGCCCCAGCCCTGCAAAGTCCTACTGGTCACAGGGCCTGGCTCCTGCATGCACTCCTGACAGCAAGTATTTCTGGCAAAATAAACAAGAACTGGGTTTTAGATGCAGCTGACCAGTTGTGCAATTAACCAATGGAGACTTCGCATTCACAAAGTAAAGATGTGAATCAATCATAGGTTCTGTCTACTCGGATTAATTTATATTCAGATCTATTAATTAAGAAAAGCAGTTGGTTGAACTAAGTTACTTGACAGATCCTTCTCAGATAGACACATGATTATTGACATGCGAAAAGATTAGTATAAATAAATCTTTCATCTTTACGCTACTTAAATTAAATAAGAGCCATGCTTGATGGAATACCAGCCAATAACTTTTAGATCATTAATAATCATCAACGTTTCAATGAATAGGTCTGGAACCCTCTTAGATCAGCACAAATCAGAAAAACAGCACCAGACAGACAATCTATAGCAGTCATTTATGCTATGGCCTCAGAACCATTAAAACACACCCAAATCCGTTGCTTAACAGGGGCTATTCTTGACCTTTATTTAGATGGCTGAAAGCACTTGGTAAATAGGATATCTATTTAATTAGTACTTGGCTATCATTTCACTTTTTCTAGGGTGAACAAGGAGGCTAGCAGGCTGAAATTTTAGAAGAAGGAGTGAAGAAATATTTGCACTATAAACATATTGGTTTTATACCAACTATCATGGCTTCACTGCCCCCTAAAATCCTGGGAAATGCAGAAAATTATCTTGGAAATCACTAATCAGGATCAGCATCTGATTACTTTACTTTACTTAGTGAAGTTCTATCAGACTCCTTCCCTTCCCCAGGGCTACAACTGTTTTGCACAAAGATACAGCAACTTGGGCTTTCAGTGGATTTCCTGGATGCTGTGGCTTTTCCAGTAGCCAAGGCCATGTTAAAAACTAGGCTGTGGGACATAGATCTCCAGGAACTAATTTCAGCTACAGAAAAAACATGTTCCCCTCTTTATTTTCGACTCTATTGGGCGCAGGAATTTAACCTCAATTATCTACAATTTTTGTTTAACCCACAAGAAAGAAGGGCTTTTTCGCTGGCTAGGTTCAATTCTAATCTTTATAACCTCCTTTGGGGTAGGTTCGCAGGGATGGCAGAAGGAGATAGGATCTGCCCATGTGATGCCCACCTGATGGAAACTCTAGCTCACATGGTCCTTAAATGTAAAATGTATGATGATCTCCGCCAACAATTATTAGACCATCTATGTATCCCAATATGGAAACCAGAGATGGAGGTTATACACTTCTTATTACAGGGGAGAGTAGCTAAGTCCTTCTGTTTGATTTTTTTTGTCGCCAAAGTACACTATAGGATCCCGCTCTTGCTGGAGACCCACAGAGGTGAAATAGATTGCTCACCAATTCTTCCCTTTGGCAGATGGGATCATCTTAATAGATGGTCCTGGTTGCAGGCAGACTCTCAACCTGGTTCCCCCCACGCTGGCGTGGGTGGAGCTATCACCCTCACGCCAGGGTGGCACCACAATCACCCAGGGCTATTGCCCAATCATGTCAAAGGGTGATAGTGGGGAAAAGTATAAAAGCGGCAGTGCAACATGTGCCAGGCTCCTGTTTCACGCTGCCAAACACCCGCCCACCCTCCCTTTAATTTAGATCCTTTGGCCTTGCTTTGGACTTTGGTTGGTGGCCCGGCTTGAGTCGGGGGCTGGGTAGGAATTTTTTTCATTTGGCAAATTGGCATGGGCCACTTGGTTTTTGCCTACCTCTTAGCAATTGTCACAACTTGGTAAGGTTTGGCGGTTAGGCATTGGCTTATGGTGAATGGGGGAGGGGAGGTTGGTCATCGCCTGCCCCTCCAGTTTCAAGGGTATTCTGTTAAAGGAAACCGGGGCCTGGTTCCTGTCTGAAGTCTGCTTGAAGAGTGAGTGCCATGCCAGGCCTCTGGAAACACCAGGGGAGATGCAGGCGGGTTCCCCCGAAGCAATTTCCCTTTGGGTGGTTTACCCTTACGGACTTCCTGCAAAGGGGGCAGGAGTCAGATATAGTCTTGCCAATGCCTAAGCCAATACCGCTCTCATTCCTGTAATCAATAAAGTTGTGGCCAAATTTTTGCCCAAAAACCTTAAACAAAATATCCGTGTCTGTGTGAATTTATTTACCCTAATGGAGGGTCGGCTTGAGAGTCTTGCCATGCAAATGACTGTACTGTTGAAATGGTGACGAGATCGCACCATGCCTATTTATTCTGAATGTTTGTAAGTGATGCCAATAAAGATTTGATGATGATGATGATTTTCTTTTCTTTTAATCTCTGTCTCACTTCTTGATCATGAAGAGAAGCAGGTTATGATTATTTTTTCCAGCTCCGTTAAAAAATACAATCATCACACATTGCACACATAGTACTGTATGCATCAACATTTTATTATGTATTTTGTGTTTTTGTTTTGTATTTTTATGCTGTGAACTGCCCCAAGACCTTTGGATGAAGGGTGCTACACAAATTTAATAAATGAATAAATATAAATGCTCCAGATTTCCTTAAGAAATGAGCACATTTGTGGTTTTATATTCCGATTTTATTCTCTGAACTGCCCTGAGATCTATAGTTATAGGGTGGCATGTAAATTCAATAAATAAAAAAAATAAAATAATAATAATAATAAATACTTACAATATTATGCAGCAGAAATAAAGTACTGCATGGTTCTATGATTCCATGGCATTACATATATAATAAATGCAATGCTTTGCAAATAATTTTGCATATAATTAGCTAGGCTTTTTAAAAAATAAACACTCACTATGCACAAGCACCTCAGACTTAAGAGGCAGTCTTAAGATTAAGTCGAAGCTTAATATATTTATGTCATAAATATACTGCTTGATTGTAAGGGGGGAAACCTCAAAATGGGTTTTAATTGGATCAGCACTGCTGAATTCAGTGCATAAATCATCTGAGCGAATTCCTCCTC
This sequence comes from Podarcis cretensis, assembly GCF_951804945.1. Taxonomy (NCBI): domain Eukaryota; kingdom Metazoa; phylum Chordata; class Lepidosauria; order Squamata; family Lacertidae; genus Podarcis; species Podarcis cretensis. The sequence continues at coordinate 26,069,359 of NC_137187.1, forward strand.
TATCTATATAATCTTATTGGCTTCAGTGTCCTCAGAAAATGAACTTTTGGTTCGCAGTCCTTTTAACAATACAGAGTGCTTTCTGTCCTTTTTTTTTAAAAAAAAAAATCAATGTGTTATTCAGGATAACTGAATAGGCAAGTGGCTATTTTCTCCATGAAAGCTTTGCAAGGGAAGCCCAGAAACACAAGGGCGATATTAGTTTTGTCAGAAAGGCGAGGCCAAAGATGTTGCAAATTAAATTACATTCAAGTGCCTTGGGAAGTAAATGGGTAGCTGACGTAAAGGATTCGCAATGGGCCGTGGGTTTTACATCCAGCTCCCTGTTTCTAATTTAATCCTGTTTGGTAGCGATCAAGAAAATTTTGGAATCAAATTTTGGTCTCAGGCCCTTCCTGGCACACAGGTATCCCTATCCCTGTTGCTACTGTTGGGGCAGAAGCCAATAATTGATGGCCTGTGACAATTGGATTTATCGATTCGAGGATTGTCTGAGTCAAGGAAAGAAGTCAGGTTACTTACCTCGCTAGATCTCCATGACAAATCTCTGAATTGGAGGTACTCTATCTAGTCAGGCGTCCCATGCTAAGGCTGGAAGTTTCGGCGACTATATGGCTTTCAAAAACCATCAGCAAATCACATTTTTTTAAAGGTGCATCATTTGAAAAAGAAAAAAACATTGTTATTTGCTCCATTGCTTTTAGAACACAGGAGGTGGGGACCCTCAGCCAGGGGCGGAGGAAAGGGGGTGTGGGTTACCTTCAAAGGTAGCCCCACATACAGCGCATTGCAGTAGTCCAAGTGGGAGTTAACTAGAGCATGCACCACTCTGGCGAGACAGTCCGCAGGCAGGCAGGGTCTCAGCTTGCGTACCAGATGGAGCTGGTAAACAGCTGCCCTGGACACAGAACTGACCTGCGCCTGCATGGACAGCTGTGAGTCCAAAATGACCCTAGACTTACTCCCAGTGTGTACAAGATTGCACCCTAAACCCCTTGCCTAAATATCTCCTATAGCATCAGTGGGGCTTGAAAATTCTCAAGAGGGCATGACTACTCAGAAGCAGACTTACTCTTGGGTAAGCAGGTAAAGCTGGAGGAGACTCTTGAGAGTCCCATGGACTGCAAGAACATCAAACCTCTCCATTCTTAAGGAAATCAGCCCTGAGTGCTCACTGGAAGGACAGATCCTGAAGCTGAGGCTCCAATATTTTGGCCTCCTCATGACTAGAGAAGACTCCCCGGAAAAGACCCTGATGTTGGGAAAGATGGAGGGCACAAGGAGAAGGGGACTGCAGAGGACGAGATGGTTGGGCAGTGTTCTCGAAGCTACCAGCATGAGTTTGACCAAACTGCGGGAGGCAGTGGAAGACAGGAGTGCCTGGCGTGCTCTGGTCAGTGGGGTCACGAAGAGTCAGACACGACTAAACAACTAAACAACAACAAGCAGGTAAAGGATTGCAGCCTAAATTCTCCGGGATTGTGCTTTACACCAGGCTGAACATTTATGGCGTAAGATGTTTTCTTCAGAAGCATTTTCCTGGAGGCACATGTTGTTTTCTTGTTACGTTTTTTAATCTATCTGTGAGATACCTTATGAAAACTTTAGCCTAATGAACAAAATAGAGATATTGTAAAGAAATAAGAAAAATGTAGCAGTCACCTGTTTTCTTGACTGAAGGATATTTTTTTTTCCAGACACTGTTAAAATGTTGATGTCCAAGAGCAGTGAAAACAGCTGGTTAGGTTTCATTACGCAGTACGCTTGTGAAGACGCTGCTGTCCCTCCCCATTTGTTCTGCCTCAGCAGGGGTCCTCCGCTCTGATTACTTTTAATTGGGGGACCCAGGATACCAGCCTCAAAGACAATCATTTAGTTTGTTTAGCAGATAAGCCTCCTAATGAGCAATTAAAATAATCAACACTCAAGCAATAATTTAAAACCAAGCAAAATGCCCCATTGGAAAACTTTTTTTTAAAAACGTTCCTGCAGTTTTAGCAAAGCGAGCGTACTCTTAAGAACTTTCCAGTATTCCCTTTAGCTCACAACGACAGGGAAAACTATAGTTGATAAGTGCTAATGGTTTAATTGGGAAAATGCTAAGCCCTTCAGCAACCTTATCATCTGTATATACATAATTGCATTTTCAAGTGCGCCCACACCATTATGTCAAAAGCATTAGCGTGCAACCCAAGAATTCTGAGAACTGTAGTTTGCTCAGGGTGGGTGCTGACCTCACAGAGGTACAATTCCCAGTGACCTGGACGAACGACATTTCTTAGAATTCTCCATGACTGTTTAAAGTAGTACAAGAGGGGTCAAGTTCACTGCATGTACTTTGCTAAAGGAAAATATAATGAAAATGATGTATAGATGGTATTTGACTCCTGTGAAATTAGCAAAGATATATCATAATTGTGACAATATGTGTTGGAAATGTAAAGAAAAGGAAGGAACTTTTTATCATATGTGGTGGACCTGTCCCAAGGTGAAAGACTTCTGGGAAAAGATTTATAATGAATTTTAAAAAAAATGTTGAAATATACATTTATAAAGAAACCAGAGGCCTTTCTTATTGGAATAACAGGTTTGGAATTGCCCAAGAAAGATGTTAAATTATTTTTGTATGCCACAACTGCTGCTCGTATTTTGTTAGCTAAAAAGTGGCAAACCCAAGAATTACCAACAGTAGAAGAATGGCAGATGAAGATGATGGAGTTTTCAGAGCTAGCCGACCTAACTGGAAGAGTCCGCGACCAGAAGGAGGAGGAATATCAGGAAGAATGGAATAAATTTAATGATTATTTAGTTAAATTTGTTAAGTTAAATTAACCGAAAATAGCTTGCAGATACTTAATAGGCTTAGGATTTTATTTATGTTAAGTGATGAATTAATATGTTTAATTATATAAGGTGAAGATTTAAAGATGTTAATGTTTAAGTTAAATTTCATAAAAATTTGGATTTGGAAAACCGCTAAAAGGACATGCAATGAAATTCAACCAAGTGGAAGCAAGGAAGTCACTTAACAAAGTTAATAACTGTAATTTTCAATAAGGCTATGATTTATGTTTGTTATGTTTGTTTGTCTTGTGTGTTTGTTTGTTTGTTTGTTTGTTTATAATATTGTGAAAACCAATAAAAAAATGGGGGGGATAAAGTAGTACAAGAGGCCTTGCATTGGCCCTTTCTGGAAGGAAGTTCAAGTCCTCTTAGTCCTCTTGTCCTTAATTGAAATTGAAATACTTTATTGCCACTTGTACAACTTGTATACAGTGAGATAACACGAGCACCCCCCACTCAGCTCTCTTAGTCTTAATTCCCCCACCAAACCCCCACCAAAAGTCAGTTGCCCTGTTGTTTTCTTTTCATTCAGCAGCCTAACAGCCCACGGATAGAAGCTGTTCTTTACCCTGTTGGTGTGACTAATCATGCTTCTATATCTTCTGCCCGAGGGCAGGACAGAGGCGTAGCGTGGGTTGTCAGCACCCGGGGCAAGGCAAGTAATTTGCGCCCCCTAACCCGTGGATTTTAGCACTCGAGTCTCTTCCACTAGATTAGTTAAAGAAACCCTTACCCTCAGCGCGCCCCCCCCCCTGCACCCTCCACGCTACGCCACTGGGGCAGGAGATCAAGAAAGTGCCGGCCAGGGTGTGAATCATTCCTGAGAATTTTCCTCACTCTCCTGAGGCAACGTTCTTCCACTATTTCATCCAGCGGATTCACGGGACAACCCATAATATCTTGTGCTGTATTCACCACCCTCTGTAGGCACTTCCTATCAGATGATGTCAAACCAGCATACCACACCATGATACAGTGTGAAACATCAAACACATCAGCCATAATAATAATAATAATAATAATAATAATAATAATAATTACTATTGTTATTTAATATTTATACCCCGCCCATCTGAGTGAGTTTCCCCAGCCACTCTGGGCAGCTCCCAACAGAAAATTAAAAACACAATAAAACATCAAACATTAAAAACTTCCCTAAACAGGGCTGCCTTCAGGTGTCTTCTAAAAGTCAGGCAGTTGTTTATTTCCTTGACATCTGGCGGGAGAGCGTTCCACAAGGCAGCCGCCACTACTGAATATTGTGTGTTCTTGCTTACAACCGTGATTCTGAACACAGGACTTTTGCTGTACATTTAAGATGCCAGTGGGCAGGTAGTGTGGAGCGTTGAAGAATCTCCCACTCCTGAAACCTGATTGGCTTATGATTGCAGGAAGAGCCTCCCTGCATGAGATAAAGGTTCCATCTTTCCCGATCCCCTGCTTCCCATGGTGGCCAGCCAAGTAACTTCTGCAATATTCACAAGCAGGGTGTGTAAGCAACAGCCCTTCTTGTTTGCACGTGGTATTCGGAGGCATTTCTGCCCCTGGTTTCCATCCAGGTGTCGTGGCTAACAGCCATCATGACGACCTTTCTGCACTGTGCACTCAAAGAAGATTCACATGACTTTATACAGTCACGGCTTCATCCGAAGAATCCCTGGCACTGCAGTCTGTTAAGGTTGTCCATGTGCTACAGCAGTGACGGGCAGCTTGTGGAAGAAAACTATTATTATTATTATTCATTTATTTATTTTTTTGCATTTTCAAGAACAGGAACAGAGAGCATCTTTAACCCCCTCCCCCTCCCTCACTTGCAACTTCGTACCAAATGTAGCGTGTATACATATACCAGCCCTTGAAGCTATCCCAGAAACTCCATCGGGTGCAGAATGCTGCAGCGAGGCTCCTCACGGGGTCTCTGCCATGGGAGCATATTCACCCAGTGCTTTTCCAGCTGCACTGGCTCCTGGTGGAGTACAGGGTCAGATTTAAGGTGCTGGTTTTGACCTTTAAAGCCCTTCACAGTCTAGGACCCTCATACCTATGGGACCGCCTCTCCCGGTATGCCCCATGGAGAGCCTCAAGGTCCATAAATAGCAACACCCTAGTTAGATTAGCTTCAACCAGAGCCAGGGCCTTTTCAACACTGGCTCCGGCCTGATGGAACGCTCTGCCTCATGAGACCAGGGCCCTGCAGGATCTGATTTCTTTCCGCAGGTCCTGTAAGTTGTTCCACCTGGCCTTTGGCTTGGAGCCAATTTGATTCCCTCCCCCTCTTTCTTTTTTCTTTTTCCTTTCTCCTCCTGTGATGAGGCTGCATTTTAATATTTTAATGTTTCAATATTTTAATGTTGTATTTTAATCTTGTTTTTAAGTTGTATTCATTCAACTTGTTTTTATTATTGCTTGTTAGCCGCCCTGAGCTCGGCCTTGGCTGGGGAGGGCGGGGTATAAATAAAAAAAAGTTGTTGTTGTTGTTGTTGTTGTTGTTGTTGTTGTTGTTGTTGTTGTTATATCTCTTCCCTTCCACCCTTTTCCTGGTTCCTTTGCTTTTCTTCTACTCCACGTAACCCACATCTTTTTAATCATCCAATTTGTTATCTATTAAAAACTCTTATCTATTTCAACTCTGCCGGATTCACTTGAGACCTGCTAAGCTATGTATTTGTCTATACTGGTTCTTAAAATATTCAATAAACATTGTCCACCCCGCCTTATATTCCTTATCTACCTGCCTTATATTCCTTATCTCCCTACCTGCCCGTGGACTGTCTCACCAGAGTGGTGCATGCTCTAGTTATCTCCCACTTGGACTACTGCAATGCGCTCTACGTGGGGCTACCTTTGAAAGTGACTCGGAAACTACAACTAATCCAGAATGCGGCAGCTAGACTGGTGACTGGGGGCGGCCGCCGAGACCACATAACACCGGTCTTGAAAGACCTACATTGGCTCCCAGTACGTTTCCGAGCACAATTCAAAGTGCTGGTGTTGACCTTTAAAGCCCTAAACGGCCTCGGCCCAGTATACCTGAAGGAGCGTCTCCACCCCCATCGTTCTGCCCGGACGCTGAGGTCCAGCGCTGAGGGCCTTCTGGCGGTTCCCTCATTGCGAGAAGCAAAGCTACAGGGAACCAGGCAGAGGGCCTTCTCGGTAGTGGCGCCTGCCCTGTGGAATGCCCTCCCATCAGATGTCAAAGCGATAAATAACTACCTGACATTCAGAAGACATCTTAAGGCAGCCCTGTTCAGGGAAGTTTTTAATCTGTGATATTTTAGTGTATTTTTGGTTTTTATGGAAGCCGCCCAGAGTGGCTGGGGAAACCCAGCCAGATTGGCGGGGTACAAATAATAAATTATTATTATTATTATTATTATTATTATTATTATTATTATTATTATCTTCGTTTTCTCTTATCCTGTTCATCAGACCAGTCAGTTCAGAATACTCAAATATTTTACAATGCCGTTCTTCCTTAGTAGGTACTAGACTTGTTCTCCAACTTTGTGCCAATAAGATTATTGCTGCAGCAGTGACATACAGTAATAAACTCTTGTTTTGGGGGGACCTCCGTTGTAGATGAAAAACTCAGGTGTTTGGGGGAAAGTATTTTTAAGTATTTTTTTTAATTCGTTGTATATAGTTTCCCAACATTCCTTAATTATTTTACAGGACCACCACATGAAGGGGGGGAATCATTTTCATTAAACTTCCAACATTTGCCTTTTTCTTTTTTGGACATTTTCACCAATCTGTTGGGTTGTTAAATACCATCTGTGGGCCATTTTCTTTCATCGCAAAACATGCCATGAAATTCATATTCATCTTCCACAACTTTCCCCATAATTCATATTCAATCTTGTGACCCACATCTTGTGCCTGATTTCACAAATTCCTGTTTAGTTTCCCACTCCAAGAGCAGTTTGTACATTTTTGATAATACCTTTACATTTGTATATAATAGGTCTTTGGTAAGCTGATACTTTTGTTCCGCAAAGCCATTTTTCCTATCTATCTTAAGCAATTCGTTAATCTGATGTAGCTAGGGAAGAAAATTATGAATGAAACTGACACACATTTCAGTATCAAAGTGAGCAGTGTGGGGCTGACAATCAGGTACAGATAATTTGTGGCACATTGCAACGAAAAGACGGGGCTTCTAATAAAATGGCGAGACAAAACTCCAGCTCTTCTAAAAGAGCAACTGCATACATCATACTCTTTCTCCCCGGGGAAGGAGAAGTTGGCAGTGTGAGCTGACTGGCAGCTTGTCTTGGCTTCAACTCAGCCAACTCACACCTCCTGGAAAAAATTAACTGTGCAGGCAAATGAAGAATAAATGGAGCAGGCTGTAGCATTTCCTGCACCAGCTTGGTGTGAAACATTGCTCCAGTTTTGAACAACTATGTTGTTGTTGTTTAGTCGTTTAGTCATGTCCAACTTTTCGGGACCCCATAGACAAGAGCACACCAGGCACTCCTGTCTTCCACTGCCTCCCACAGTTTGGTCAAACTCATGCTGGTAGCTTCGAGAACACTGTCCAACCATCTCATCCTCTGTCATCCCCTTCTCCTTGTGCCCTCCATCTTTCCCAACATCAGGGTCTTTTCCAGAGAGTCTTCTCTTCTCATGAGGTGGCCAAAGTCTTGGAGCCTCAGCTTCAGGATCTGTCCTTCCAGTGAGCACTCAGGGTTGATTTCCTTAAGAATGGAGAGGTTTGATGTTCTTGCAGTCCATGGGACTCTCAAGAGTCTCTTCCAGCACCAAAATTCAAAAGCATCAATTCTTCGGTGATCAGCCTTCATTATGGTCCAGCTTTCACTTCCATACATCACTATGGGAAAACCATAGCTTTTACTATACGGACCTTTGTTGGCAAGGTGATGTCTATACTTTTTAAGAACACAATAGTTAGAACCAGTTGGAAGAGAGCTGTTCAAAGGTAGACTGTGCCATGGAGGAAAATGACCCCTTTCGTCACAGTAGACAGCAAGGCCATCTCTTACTTGATCTGGAAATCAAACACAAAACCTAACACGTGGGACACCCAATTGGGTTTTTCGGGACCCTGCTCTTGGATTCCTCTGCAGATTTTTCTGCTTCATCTGTAAAAGAGGGCTTATGCTATATATAACAGTCAATGCCTGAAATGTTGGTTCACGTTTAAGCAATTTAAGAGAGCGGAGACTGTTGTGTTGCATTTGCTTCATACATGCAGAGACTTTAACTATCCTCACTGCAACTCTCTGCTCACTTCCTTCTCCCACTTATGTTAGCAGAAAGCGCTTGCAGAGAAATAAGAGGCAGGTTTCAGCCAGACGATGGCGCTGACCATGGTACTGTTTATAAACTCTCAGTTTTAACCGAAAGCGACAGCAATGTGGGGAGAAGGAAGAGGCCTTCGATTATGTGCTTTTCTTTTTATCAAACTCATTCAATTTGGGATTTTCCCTTCCTAAGAATGCTTTCAGACTATTTTTTCAGGATAAACCATTGTCTAAATATGTTCATAATATAGATGGATCGATCCTGTTGGAGTTCACCAAGTTATTTTTCCTAATATTTACAAAATTCACCACTAATCACCAGCCTAAGATAGTTTTGTGAGAATAAAGGTTGCTATAATTTCTCAAAGAGCTTTGCATTTAATGGACTCTTTGCATGTAATATTCAACCAGGCTAAGGTTTACCCTTCTGGATAAAATGCTGAACTAATGGCTGGCAACTCTTGTCTGTGGTTAATTTTAACTGGATCAAAAAATATAATCCCAGCTCTTATTAGTTTGGGTTTGCTTGTCAAACAAAAAACACACACCTCCTTTCATTGGTTTCTTAAATTGCAATGAACATGAGCGGCCACAAGATGGAGATCGCTGGCTTTAGAAGCTAATTCGGTTAAAGAAAGATTTCCACAGAGCTATGAAATGAAGAAGTCCACAGTGTAAGGGCGAATCTGGACATTCATGAGGAAGTTTAATAAATGTATCACAACAGCTGTACACCAGGAACAAATATTCAGGTTAATAACCCACATTTTTCAACTGGCCCAAAAAGTCAGAGCAAAACTTGTGAATAGGGATATAAACGTAGGAATATAAACAGATTTAACCCTAGGTTCTCCATAAACATGAAGTTCCCTGTGGGTAAGAGAAACACCATATTCTGGATTTGTTTACCCGCCCCCCCCAGGAGGCCTGACTTTAAGATGACAGCATGGTAGCTATTCTGCTCCACATGAAATTCAGTCCCAGAAGCAGTTTGTCTGCAATGCGTTTTGAAAAAAACAAATCTCTTTATCGTGTTACGTGTACCACATCTTACATAAGCTTTTGAGACAAAGATTAGGGATACATCTTATATGTTCTGTGTCTCTTAAAGAGCTTGAAAAAGTCAGTGGAATAGTTTGTGCAGGGGTATTCATGAAGCTTGCTTATTTCCCCATCGTTTCTGTCTATTGAAAAACTAAAATAAAAATAAAAATAGCCCACTGGTGATCTACAGGCTAGAGCTTTCTTATGTTTGAGCAGAACGTGGTTTCGGAAACTTTCACTTAGTGGTGGTGATGTATTAGCAATATTTTGTTCATCTGTCTCTCCCTCCCTTATAAAATCATTTGTAAACAAAAATGCTTAGTCTGTTTCATAAAACCTCTTTTTTTCATCACACCCTGGGAAATCACCATAGATGGAGAGATGGCTTTCATCCTACTCTGGAGATGGGTTAAATTCCTTATGTGCATATATTTTACTTTCAGGTAACTTTTGCAGGCCTTGCTATCTCTTTATCTCTCTGTATGGATGACAGAGTGAATGCCAAAAATGCAGAAAACTGATTGCTTTCATCAAAGAGTCCTGACAATCTCTTAACATGAACAGTGCTGGATTTATGTATAAATTAAACAAGCTATAGCTTAGGGCCCCACTCCCTTGGGGGACCCCAAAACATTTAAAGGAAAAAAACTGGATGTACATTTCTAAAATATAAGATAAAAAACAAATAAAACATACAGCACAGTGTTTTTGTGTTGTGTAGGGTCCTATTTTGTTATGTGCAAATGGTTTTAGATACCTATGAGGGCCATAAATTACCATATAGCATATATTCAACACAAAAACCAGTGACAATTTGTTGTTGACAAAGGACAGCTGAACATATAAGGGGCCCCATTACCTTCAGTAGCTTAGGGCCTCATCAAACCTCAATCCAGCCCTGAACATGAATACTCTGCAAGTACAGTATATTCTCTGTATAGTCAACAGTCATTGACAATATTCACTTCTGTAAAGTCATAATTTTGGACCTAGGCATTTATGGTATATAGACGTTTCTGCCAAATGCTCAAATAACTCCCCACCCTACACAATTATGCAAGCACCCTATCCCGCACAATCAGAGCAGTCACTTTTACCCATTTCAAATCTACCTATCATTGCATTCATCAGCCATTTAAGGCATGGCACACTTATCTGAAAGCAACTCTGAGCAGAAATGGTTTCTATCCAGGCAGCTTACTGGGCTACACATGCTAAGCTTCGGAAGCAGAAATTCTTCATGCGCCTTCAGATCCTGTTCTGACAATGTATAAATAGTGCTCAGCACACTTGCTGTATTTGGATGAAATATGATATGGCCTCATTAGTTCTCTCCTACCCTCTCTCCTCTGGCACAACTGAGAAAAGAAGATTGAAGACTTAAGTTTTGTTTTTAACTAGATGCAGTTTAGTGTTATGTACACACCTAAACAAACGATAGTTAGTCTTAACAATGGTTTGCTAAAACATGTCAAATGCAGACCATGGTGTATGATGTTGTCTTGTTTGAAGAAACCAACTGGAAGATTAACCAGCTGAGGGTTCAGACTCATACCTAAACTGAAGTTAGTTAAAACTGAAGTGAAAGAGGACCAAAACATGAGGCTGATTCACACAATGCTAAACCTAAACTGAGCATTGCATCCAAACCAGGCCATTCTTGTATTTTTTTTCATGTTGGGGAACCAAAACCCACAACGTAAAAGAGTGCTTATGCACTGCTCCCAATAACCATACATTTAAGATCCGTTTTTTGAATCAAGTGTCTGTATTTGGGGGGAAATATTCCAATTTAAAAACACTGAACACATCAAATATCTAGGGAAAGGACAACAGGGAGTTCAACAGCAAATACGCATTGGATTTCTTCCACATTTCAACTTGGATCTTCACTCACAACCTCTTAAATGTCACTTTATTTATTTTTTTCTTCCCCAAAAGTATAAACATGGAAAATATGTACACAAAAGCTCATCTTTAAAATCAGTGCTGATTTTAAATTATCTCTTAACAGCTGGTATTCTGGATTTTTCTCAGCTTTCAATCTGTTTTGTGTCAAAATAACAAATCCCATTAAATCCTTCTTTAAAAAAAAAATAATAATAAAGCATTAGAAACTACTGATTAGCTAGAGGGGTAACAGTGTTAGTCTGTTGCAGCAAAAAAGACTAAAGGGACTTTGCTAGTTTAAGTTGCCACAAGATTCTTTGTTCTTTTTTGCTTATTCGCTCTTCATTAGCAGAAGGCACTTCTTGGAACTTGGGCTTGTATCCAGAGCAGCACTAAATAACCATCAAATAGCAAAAGGATTTCTATTTGTGCAACGGGACTTTCTTGCTTTCTGCTCCCCCTGTGCCATCCCCAAATCTGCTCTGGAGTGTTGCGGGGAAACCCAGAATAGATTTAAACGGTGTGCTGGGAAGGAGTAGAAGGGGCGGGGGAGTCCCATTGCACAAGTGAAAACCTTGTAAAAAGGTAAAGGTAAAGGACCCCGGACGGTTAAGTCCAGTCAAAGGCGACTATGGCGTTACGGCACTCATCTCGCTTTCAGGCCGAAGGAGCCGGCATTTGACCACAGACAGCTTTCCAGGTCATGTGGCCAGCAGGACTAAACTGCTTCTGGTGCAACAGAACACCGTGACGGAAACCAGAGTACATGGAAACAGTGTTTACCTTCCTGCTGGAGCGGTACCTATTTATCTACTTGCACTGATGTGCTTTCAAACTGCTAGGTAGGCAGGAGCTGGGACAGAGCAACAGGAGCTCACCCCATTGTGCGGATTCAAACTGCCAACCTTCTGATCACCACCCGCATCCCTTGAAAACCTTGTGCCGATGCGGCAGCTACTTGAGAGCTGCAGTGGATACAAGCCACAAGGTCCAAAAGCAATGACAACCCACTTAAATAAGTACTACCAAAAAAAAATATCAAGATTTGATGCATACACTATTTGTGTTCTTCATTCAGTCTAGTGTAGATCTTGCTACTGACAACTGCGTCTTTATTGGGGAAGTAAGATGCATCTTTGATCATTCCTGAAAAGGAATAGTCCATTGCTGGGTGGAAAGGCAAGGCAGGAAACAGTCCTGTCCTAAGGTAGGATGGCATCATTCCAGGTAAGGCTCTCCCAGGTGGGGAATATGCCACTCTCAAAGGTCCAATCCCCAGTCTAGGGCTTAGACCATAAAGATTCGCCTCATTCCCAAAGGAAGCTGGACTGCTTTGTAGAGGAGAAAAGGCTGATTTATTGCCAAGTGCCCTGACATTGATTCCTAGGAGGCTAAAATCAGAGGCTCGCTGGAGGACACTGCATCCTGGCAATGGTGAGGTTGCAAGTTCTTGCTTCTGTTCATTCACGTTCAGTATCTGCTCTATAGCTTGAACTATGTCTCCTCTGCAGAAATGCAGGACTCTCTCTAATCTGCTTTGCTTGTGGTCTGGAAAGACCTTGGTAAGGATATCAAGTGGGTCTCTGCGTCTTGAAGTGCTAGAAGTTGGAGGAGGAGGAGGAGGAGAAGGGATGCTGGAAGTGGAAGCAACAAAGTCCTTGAGACGCTCGCTTTCATTCCCCGATTCCATGTCTGACGAAGACAAAGATGCTGAACTATCGGTGCCTTTTAACGAGTCGTCGGCCCCTGAAGGACAAATGGTCATCTCTTTACCTGAAATCTGTGGACCAGAAGAGTTCTCTTTATGGTCTCCAGTAGCTTCAGGGGAAGACTTCAAGGAAGGTATATGCAAGTAGGCTGCAGAGCTTCTTGGTTCACTGTAGGAAAAGCCATACTTCTGAATCTTCTCTTCTGCAAAAGAAAATTAGACATGGAATCAAATACTCGTGAGCTTATAAGGCACATCCAATATCCATGTCTCCCTCCTTCTCTCTCACAGCTGTGCATCATATAGAACAGGCATGTCCAAAGCCTGTCTCAGAGGCCTAATCCGGCAGTTTATCTCCTGGGGTAAAATCCGAAAAACAACTCAAATCCTAAAAAAAGGTCAACAACTTCAGTTGGCCCTCATGCATGTTCCTTTGAAAAAAGTTTGGGCACCCCCGATACAGAGGAATTAAAGTGAACACACATCTCTCTCTCTTTTTACTGGCATTATATATGCAATGCAATCCCTTTGGAAATTCTATTCATGAGTTAACATACTTAAGAATTAAGCTAATAGCACTAGGAGCACAGCCACACTTACACATGTTGGATTTTCTACACAACTACCATTTATTGGCCCAGCACTGTATTCATTTATTCTGCACATATGGCAAGACACCCAAGCAGGGCTTCCCATGCATACAAGTGCAGCCATGAAACCTGTGCTCTTACTGCAGCTGGAAGTATAAACATGAAACATGAAATACCCGCTGAGATCTACACAAGTAACGACTCGGGGTTTTGCCAGTTTTAAAAAACTAAACCAAGGAAGAGAATCTGTCTTGCAAATAATAAAAAATATTAATACCAGCCCCCATTGCCTGCAAAAGAAGACAATAGCATTCCCACTTTATTTTTATGTAGTTCCTACTAGAGAAATTCCTGGTGGTTTGCACCTTTAGCCGCTACGATTTCCTGTACGAGGGACATATAGTAGGGTTTGTAATAAAAAAAAAACTCAACAATTTTGTGGTCCAGATTTTTTACTTCTTGAAATATGGCAACCCTATAGATCCAACTTACTTGGCCTAAACAATATTCAGTTGAATGTCAGTAATTTACATCACTGATAGAGAATAGCAACTTCTGGCACCATGCCATAATGAATATACTACACATTGTTTTCAGTAATACTACATACTGTGCTAGGTATTATGGCTTTCCTAATGATAGGCTAATGGCCCAAACTTCAACATGTTTAGGAATCCAACTTCAATATACAGTGGTACCTCGAGTTAAGTACTTAATTCGTTCCGGAGGTCCGTTCTTAACCCGAAACTGTTCTTAACCTGAAGCACCACTTTAGCTAATGGGGCCTCCCGCTGCCACCGCGCCGCCAGAGCACGATTTCTGTTCTCATCCTGAAGCAAAGTTCTTAACCTGAAGCACTATTTCTGGGTTAGTGGAGTCTGTAACCTGAAGCGTATGTAACCTGAAGCGTATGTAACCCGAGGTTACCACAGTATGATGCTATACATATGGTGCTATGTATTTGGGAGTGTCATGGGAACACTGTAGATGTATTATTATTGAGACATTTCGTTCTGAATCTGCTAGACAGAGCCAGAGGATGATGACAAGTTGATGCCCTGCCTCCCCCAACCCACATTAATCCTGCCCCCCCCCCTGCCCAGCATCAATCCCTGTCCCCACCCGACCCCGTCGTCGTCGCCGTCCATCACCCCCGCAGTCGCACCTCTTCGTCCGCGCGGGACCTCCGGGCAGTGGCCGTGGCGCACGGGCTCCCCTCCTGCGCTCGCGCTCCCCGGTCCGTCTGCGCTCCGTCGAAGGGCAACGGCCGTCGGCGGCGGCGGCGGCGGCGTCTGGCTCCCGGCGCGGGCCTCGCTCTCCTCGTGCGCCTGCTGCCTCCGCAGCGCCACCTGCGCGGCCATGACCCGCTGCCGCTCGGCGATGAGCGCGCACTTGGCGCACGCACAGTCCCGCCAGCGGCAGAAGCGCTTGTGGCCCTTGAGCGCCGACACCACGCCGTGGTTGCGGCAACGCGCGCACTTGGGCGTGCGGGGGTAGCCGCCGCCACCGCGCTCCAGCCCCGACGCCCGCGAGAAGGAGCGGCAGCCGCCGCCGCCGCTGTCCCCCGACGGCGACGGGCCGGCGCTGGCAGCAGCAGCAGCGGCAGCCGCCGCCACGGCAGCCGCCGCTGCGCGCACGAAGAGGCTCGGCGGGCGGAGGAAAGAAGGAGGCATGGGCACCCCCGACGGCACGGGCAGCGCCGGAGAAGAAGGGGGCGCCCTGGGCGACGAGGCAGACAGCGCCGGCTGAGGCAGCAGGGGAGAGTTGCCCGTCGCCATGGAGCAGGCGGGACGCGTGTCCTTGCGCGCCAGGCGCACGTCGGAGACTGGAGGGACCCGACGGCCAGAGTCGAAACCTCTCCTGTGCCCGTCGTGCGGGGTCTACACCGTGTGGGCGTGGTCTTCTAGTTGCCACACCCATTGGCGCGCGTGGAAACTCCCCCGAGGGGGGAGAGAGAGAGAGAGAGAGAGAGAGAGACGCCTTCGACGGGCGGAGGAGCGGATTGAAAGGCAAAGGAAGCCTTTCGCAGAAATGACTAGGAATCAGGATTTTTGTTGGGGATGGGAAGGTCTTTCGTTAGGGATGGGGGCAGAACCTCAATTTGCTTTGTATTTTTATTTACTTTCGGGGGCAGCTGCTGCTCCCTGCCTCCCCCCTTGGCTACGCCCATGCTAGGAATGTTTCTCCAGCTTGTAGACCAGAGCTTTCCAAATTGTGTGCCGCCCACGACTTTGTGTATCGGCTGCAGTGTGTAGGTGTGTTGTGCAAACGCTCCTTGCCAGAGGGGGATGGGGGACACTGAGTGCCACACTGCGGGGGGGGTGGCACTTACCCTGGGGCCAGCAGCATGCCCGAGCCACACATCTCTCCTGGGAGTGATGCTGTGGCTGAGGCACCTGCCCGAAAGGACAGTGTACTGCTTGCACCTGCCCACCCCTCCCTCTCAGGATACCACCCTACAGCTTGCCCTGCCCCGGCTTGCTGGGACGCAGGTGGCACGGTGGTCTAAACCAATGAGCCTCTTGGGCTTGCCAATCGGAAGGTCAGTGGTTTGAATCTCCACAATGGGGTGAGTTCTTGTTGCTCTGTCCCAGCTCATGCCAACCTAGCAGTTCAAAAGCACACCAGTGCAAGTAGATAAATAGGTACTGCTGTGACAGGAAGGTAAACAGTGTTTCTGTGCGTTCTGGTTTCCATCATGGTGACCTGTTGCACCAGAAGCAGTTTAGTCTTGCTGGCCACATGACCCAGAAAGCTGTCTGTGGACAAACGCCGGCTCCCTCGGCCTGAAAGAGAGATGAGCACAGCAACCCCTTAGTTGCCTTTGACTGGACTTAACCATCCAGGGGTCCTTTACCTTTTTTTACCTTTGCCCCAGCTTGCCCTGCCCCCAGCCGCCTGGGTGCCCAAGCTACTAAATACGCCGCTGCTCCCCGCACTCCTCCTGGGGTTGGAAAGGGGTTAGCTTGACCTCCAGTTTCCAATTAAAACTGAATTACTGTGTCACGAAATGATGCATGTCTAAAAAGTGTGTCACCACCATGAAAAGTTTGGAAAGCTCTATTGAACACTTTCTGAGGTTCTCCGTTTATCTTGGGCTTATCCCTTGTCCAGTGCTGAATGAGTACCTGTGATTTGCGGGCACACACACAGCACTTCGTTGGACGTGCCCCAGCTCCCGTTATTACTCTCCTCAGCCCCAGGGCAGTAGAGCCAAATGGTCAGGGCTGGTGTGTGGAAAAGCAAGCAAAGCTCTTCCCTGAAATCACTACTAATGTTTCTTGAACCTATAGACCAGTGGTTCTCCAACTTTTTTGGGCCAGTTCCCCATTGGTTCCATAAAGTGGTCACACTATTAAAAAAACAATATTCAGAATAGCAGTTTGCAGGACCCAGTGGGGAAGGCAACAACAATAAAATCCAAAGCAGTAGCAATTAATTGCACGTTTATTCAAAACTCATCTATTTAATTCAACGTAATGAGTGAACTTGATCCAAGTCTGTCAAATTGACTTTAGTCCATTAAAAAAAACTATTGCTATAATAATAAATGTTAATCTTTAAGAAAACAACTCTGTGCATATCTACTCAGAAGCATGTCTTACTTCAGTGGGACGTTCTCCACAAAGGGCCACCACAAATGTTGGCTTTGCTGCCACAAGCCGGACAGCTTCCCTTTGAAAATGCAGGTTGGTTACCGCGAAAAGATCCTGGATGTGTAAGTTGGCTGTTGTCTTAATTCAAAGTTGTGTTAATTGAGGACAGAGAGCTTAGTGAAGAAGAAGAAAATCAGCAGGCCGTGCAAATCTGAAGCCAGCCAACTTCTGTTATTTTGGAAGGCTTCCGTAAGTGAAATCGCAGGAGAATAGCTTCGGAATTTGGCTTCCTTTCGTACTCCTTGTTAAGCATCCGTGGGCTGTTCCACATCTGCTGTGGAAAACAGAGTGTCCCTGTCGCTTTGTCTTCAGGAATTGGCCAGTATTCCTTCTGCGGGAGACGCTTAGGGTGTCTTCATTAGCTGCCCCCCCCCATTAAAGGATCTGCTTGATTGGAAAAGCGGTTAGCCTTTCATAAGGAGGGCTTTGATGAAAAGGCAAAGCCACTTGCTCCATAGTTACCTGATGGGACACATCTTTTGGTTTCATGTCCCCCTTTTAACTTGTTCTTTTGTGAGTATAAGATCGTTTTCAAGAGCGGGTTGCCAGACCTCTGGCAGATTTATTGTACATGATGAATGACGGCAGTTTTTTTGATGAATGACTTCAAAGTCAAGGGTTGGGTTATAGCACCAAGCAAAGCATTTTAGAAAGCTAAATAAAGCAAAGCCTGTACAACTAAATCGTATAGTATAGCTGCATGTGGAAGGAAATGGGCAATTTTAATATATTTCATAATTAATATGCTAAAATCTAGGTGGTTCCTGAAATATGTTTCTTTAAAATCTATAAGCATAGGTGAATAAAGGATAACATTATCTAAGATGTTGCATGTCTCTTTAAACGGCTTGGTCATTTCAGTGTCTTAAGCCCTAAATAGATGGTACACAAAAGAGCCAAAATAGATGGTACACAAAATGCACCCCATGTCTCCCATTTATGTTGTTGTTAAATAACATCCCTGGGTGCCTATCAGGATTGGGATCCTAACACTGAGAGGGGGTTAACCATTTCACCATGGGGACAGTCCCAACAAAAATCTCATCCCTTCCTTGCAATACCTGAAGGATTGTCTCCACCCCCATTGTTCAGCCCGGACACTGAGATCCAGCGCTGAGGGCCTTCTGGTGGTTCCCTCATTGCGAGAAGATTACAGGGAACCAGACAGAGGGCCTTCTCGGTAGTGGCACCCACCCCGTGGAACACCCTCCCTTCAGATGTGAAGGAAATAAGTAGCTATCCTATCTTTAAAAGACATCTGAAGGCAGCCCTGTTCAGGGAAGTTTTTAATATTTAACACTGTATTGTTCTTAATACTTGATTGGGAGCCGCCCAGAGTGGCTGGGGAAACTCAGCCCAATGGGCAGGGTATAAATAATAAATAATTATTATTATTATTATTATTATTATGGCAGATAGAAATGTGGGGGGATTTTTCTATGAACCATTCCATTAAAAGAAAGATTTAGTCCTTTCCCTGCCTCTTTCTCAGGAAGCATCTGATTTTCTTTAGAAAGTCTGTTTCATCTGTTTGGTGGATTTGGGATTGAGCTTCATTTGATCAATGCATAGACTACCCACATACAGGTGTATGATTGTTTTAAACATCACATGATGGGGTCAAACAATAGGGTAAAGGCCATTTTGCCATCCTTGTGAGTAGCACCTCTTGTGAGCTTTGCATGCAGAAGGTCCCAAATTGAACCCCTGGCTTCTTCAGGTAGGGCTGGACCAGTCAGTGTGGACAATAACGAGCTCGAAATTCCAGTGGCCTGACTCTTACACAAAGCATAGGTCTTGGTGACTATGGCAGTTTGATTCTACACTTTCAACTTCTTAATAGCAATACAGTGGTACCTCGGGTTACATACGCTTCAGGTTACATACGCTTCAGGTTACAGACTCCGCTAAACCAGAAATAGTGCTTCAGGTTAAGAACTTTGCTTCAGGATGAGAACATAAATTGTGCTCTGGCGGCACGGCGGCGCGGCGGCAGCAGGATGCCCCATTAGCTAAAGTGGTGCTTCAGCTTAAGAACAGTTTCAGGTTAAGTACGGACCTCCAGAACGAATTAAGTACTTAACCCAAGGTACCACTGTACCTAAAACTCTCACTGAACTTTCTTCTGCAGTCCTCTCTGCTTATCTGATGGAGATCAAAAAGTGTTGCTTCCTTGTTGCGTTGAAATAGGCTACAGAATAATCACTTTAAGGCCATTGTCACTGTTTCTGCTCCGTAACATTTTAGTTCTGGCATGATTCCATCCCAGGTTCTCACAACGTGACAGATCAACAGGCAACATAAAAGCACACCTTGAGTAAACATCAGCTTTATTTCCAGTGACTGCTCCATCCACTCTCAGCTTCTTTGTAACTTTTCACTCAAGCGTTCAGAGATGCCTGATGGGAGAGCTTGCAGGACCAGAAAGGGAACTTGACACATTCCTCTTACTTTCTCAGAAGACCACCTTGGATGTTTGCACACCAATCTCAAAACATCATCGGCAGTTGAGTGCTGGTGGTTTAGCTTTCTTCAAACATCCAATATATACTTACAAGACAGATTCCCCTGCCTGATGGCTGAGGGGAAATGGGTTGAAAAAAGGGCATTTCTTGCTTAAAGGCAGATTAAGAAAAGGGGGGGAAAGAATGGAGTTACAAAGTTCAGATTCAGAAGCATGTTCTAGTTTTTATTACCACTACTTCAATATTTAGGCTACAGCCCTAAACACACTTTCATGAAAATTAGTTTCCATTAGGCTTAGAGGAGGCATATCATATATATATATATATAGAGAGAGAGAGAGAGAGAGAGATAGTTTTGTACCCGTCTACCACACCCCAAAGCAGACTCCTGGAAACTGTCATTTGTGTCTATTAGTAGTAGTAGTAGTATTATACTGCTCTATACTCACAGGTTTCAGGGTGGTTACAACACAAAACCACAATTTAAAAACACAAAATACGTAATCAAAATCAAAACAAAAACAACCCAATAATGCTGAGAATTCTCTTCAGCGTCAAGGTATTTAATCAGCGTCCTTGTTAAGTTGTGGGTTGACATAGCAGACGACACAGCGATTTCTCCAAAGCAGCTCTTTATTTTGTAAGCTGGAATAGAACTGACCAGCAAACAGCTCAGCCGGCCTGCTTTTATAGGCAGCCGGCTGTCAACATTGTAGCAACAGCAACCCAGAGTTTCCCGCCTAAAATAACTGACGTGGACCTGAGTGAAAACTATCTACAGACCTCAGTGAAAACTATCTACAGTATGCCCCTGCTGGCCCAGGGTGAAACTTCACTACATAAGAGTCCTGGGCCGCCCTTCCCTGAGGTCCCTGAAGAAAGAGAGTACCAATATAACTACAGTGGTACCTCTAGATGTGAACAGGATCCGTTCAAAGACCTCTAACTCCCTCTTATTTGGTACAACATTGTCCTGGTGCTAGAAGGATGTTGTTGTTGTTTAGTCGTGTCCGACTCTTTGTGACCCCATGGACCGGAGCACGCCAGGCACTCCTGTCTTCCACTGCCTCCCACAGTTTGGTCAAACTCATGCTGGTAGCTTCAAGAACACTGTCCAACCATCTCATCCTCTGTCGTCGCCTTCTCCTTGTGCCCTCCATCTTTCCCAACATCAGGGTCTTTTCCAGGGAGTCTTCTCTTCTCATGAGGTGGCCAAAAAATTGGAGCCTCAGCTTTCAGTGAGCACTCAGGGCTGATTTCCTTAAGAATGAATCGGTTTGATCTTCTTGCAGTCCATGAGACTCTCAAGAGTCTCCTCCAGCACCAAAATTCAAAAGCATCAATTCTTCAGTGATCCGCCTTCTTGATGGTCCAGCTCTCACTTCCATACATCACTACTGGGAAAACCATAGCTTTAACTATACGGGCCTTTGTTGGCAAGGTGATGTCTCTGTTTTTTAGGATACTATCTAGGTTTGTCATTGCTTTTCTCCAAAGAAGTAGGCGTCTTTTAATGATAGTGCCTTGCAAGTCCTTTGGAAGAGGCACAAATCACTGCTTGGTACAGAAGAACATGAAAGCTGGTAGTAGATTTGCCCTTTTAAAAACAAAAACAAAAACACCCTCTATACAACTTTGTATGTGTGTGCAGTGAAATATAGACTGTGGTTGATATAAACACCTCTGCAACAGAGACGTCAAGCTCAGATGAGCTGGAGGGCCACATTCCTCACTCACAACATAATTTTTTTGGCATTTAAAGTATGCAAGTTCCACCTGAGTGAATCGCCGTCACAGCTCTGAAACAGATCGCTCCAGCCTGTTTAATCATTCCACACAACTCCAGTCTATTTTGGGTGCAGTATCTTAATAGCATGGCTATTCATTATTTTCCTCTCGTGAGGAAGCAAGTTCTGATCACTGAGGTTACTGGAGGAACCCTCCTGACTTGTTGATGTGCAGGAGAACTGGAGTGGTTTGCTTTGAAGTCACACTAAGCAGGAAAGGGATGCTGCTAACAGCAGACTTTTATCCCCAGTTATATCAGGCAGCTAATCTCCCCTAACAGTTGACAAGCAGGAGAGATTAGCTGAGTGGGCTAGTTAGAGGGGAAAACAGATCGAAAGCTAAGAGAGGCTCAGCTGCCTCTCTTTTTTAATCCAGACAAGCCTCTCCAGTTTTCTTCTATGGTTGGGAGAAAGCGTTCTGATTTCTTGAGAGTCATAATGTGTGTATTCATGCCCAGCTTGGTCTACACATACAACACAATATGGTAGAATGGATTGCAGACTTCAGAAAGGAAATCGGTTTTGAATCTTCTATGGATTTTTGTTTTGTTGTTGTTGTTTTGTCGTTTCCGACTCTTCGTGACCCCATGGACCAGAGCACACCAGGCACTCCTGTCTTCCACTGCCTCCCGCAGTTTGGTCAAACTCATGTTGGTAGCTGCGAGAATACTGTCCAACCATCTCATCCTCTGTCGTCCCCTTCTCCTTGTGCACTCAATCTTTCCCAAAATCTTTGTTGTTGTTAAGAACCACCATATAAGCAGAAAACTAGCACGTCAAGGTGTGGGCCAGGTTGGAAACTTTTTTCCTGATCTGCTAGAGGCTGAGTAGGCTTATTATATTTTCACTAGCAGGAATGATAAAACAAGAAAATCTTTAATAAAAAAACAACTAGCAGGAATGATTTTTTTTTTAATGCATTCAGAATGCCACACTTACCCATAGCAGATTGGAGTGTTACAGTCTAGAAACTCAGGTTTCTGTCACCACTTTTTGCTGGTGTGAGGTTCAGAGCTCAGACAGAATTGGGGGGGGGTGTGATATGAGGGAGAGAGAGAGAGAGCTGCCAGTATAGGGTGGTATACAAATTTAATAAATAAAAATAAAGAGAGAAGGAGGATTTGAATAAGGATTATAGTGCTTGAAGAGAGGGGTTTAACCCAACCCCTTATACTATTTTCCTAGGGACACAGGTGGCACTGTGGTCTAAACCTCTGAGCCTCTTGGGCTTGCCGATTGGATGGTTGGCAGTTCGAATCCCCACAACGGAGTGAGCTCCCGTTGCTCTGTCCCTGCTCCTGCCAACCTAGCAGTTCCAAAGCATGCCAATGCAAGTAGATAAATAGGTACCACTGTGGCAGGAAGCTAAACAGCGTTTCTGTGCACTCTAGCACTTGTCATGGTCCTCTGTGCACCAGAAGTGGTTTAGTCCTGCTGGCCACGACCCGGAAAGCTGTCTGCGGACAAACTCCGGCTCCCTCAGCCTGAAAGCGAGATGAGCGCCACAACCCCATAGTCGCCTTTGACTGGACTTAAAGAGTACAGGGGACCTTTACCTTTACCTTTTACCTTTTACTATTTTCCTGATATCATCACCACAACCACCACTTTCCCTCAAGCTGCCATTTCCCCAATTAGGGAAAATGTCCATTTACTCTCATAGAAGTTTGCAAACCCACAGAAGGAAAAAGAAACTCATTATTGCAAAGCCACACCCTTAAACATCTTGATGTGAAAGTTGACGGGGCTGCAAGGAGGTGCACACACAGGCTAGGACTTTTGGGTGCCTCCAATGAGGAGTTGAAAGCTCTTTTTAACCAAAATGGTAAGTGAAATCTTCGCCTGGGCATCAATATCAAGTCACAGGAGACACAAGAATGAGAGGCGCCTCTGCTGTTTGCTCACCTTTCAGAATAAGACGGGCCCCTTCCAGGCATCATCGCCTCAGTGCAACTGATGGGCGCATGACTGAAAGATGAGCCTGTTGAAGTTTGAATAGATGGAGCCTGATAAACACATGAGCACCAACATTTGCTACAACCCGGCCCATTCTGCAGGCAGCAGTACCTGATTCCCTTGTGTTGTAAAGAATGAATTCTTTCCCGGTGATTCACCATACAGTATTTTAGTGGCATTTACATTACCAGTTTTTACATTAGTCCGTTTAACACTTGCCCATTGAAGGTGCTGGTGTTGCTCACGGAGAGGAGGGTGGCACTGTGGTCTAAACCACTGAGCCTCTTGGGCTTGCTGATCAGAAGGTTGGCGGTTTGAATCCATGTGACAGGGTGAGCTCCTGTTGCTCTGTCCCAGCTCCTGCCAACCTAGCAGTTTGAAAGCACACCAGTGCAAGTAGATAAATAGGTACCACTGTGGCGGGAAGGTAAATGGCATTTCTGTGCGCTCTGGTTTCCGTCATGGTGTTCTGTTGCTCCAAAGTGGTTTAGTCATACTGGCCACATGACCTGGAAAGCTGACTGCGGACAAACACCGGATCCCTCAACCTTTGACTGGACTTAACTGTCCAGGAGTCCTTTTTACCTTTATCTTTACCTCCTCACTTGATGATCCAACGAATGCTTATTTGACTCTGTCTGAACGTATTGGATTTCATCAGAGAAAAGCAAGCAGAACTCTCCAGCGGCTCCTTCTCCTCCTTCTCCCCTCCCAAAAAACTGATTCTGAGGGTCAAGGGACTCTCTTGCACAGTGTGGAATGGTTTTCAGCAGACCAGTGCAGAATGGGCAAATTTGAAGAATTTGGTGAGCCTGCCTTGCATTAGCAGAAGAGCCTTTTTAGCCACATGACCTGGAAAGCTGAAGATATAAAAAATAAATTTCAGGAGCCGCAGAAAGAGGGGGAAGGAAGTCAAGTTTTGAAATGTCAAAATGATTGTAAAATTATGAAATGTATAAATTTGAAAAGTATAATTTTTTATTATTATTAAAAAAGGTAAAACAAAAAGTTGACGAAAAGATACCTTAAAAAAAATATCAGAGAGGAAATGTCTAGTCTACACCTTTAGTGGGATTACTTTCCAAGTATCTGTTCCAATTATTCTTAGCTAAATCTAAAGGATTTAGATTTCATAAAAACTTGACAAGCAAAGCAATCGCTTATTTTTAGCACTACTTTGCTGCAATCCACAACTTTTTTTGTGAAATTGGTATGATATGGGGTATTATTTGACATTATTATCTATCTCAAATTGTGTGTGTGTGTGTGTTTCACTTCAAGCAAAGTATTTTTCTCCTCATTTTTATGTTAATTAAATTTCGCTCTCCCATAATCCCTGCCTCCCTTCCCCACACTTTCACTGGGCAGCTTTCTCTCCCCCAAACCCTGCTGGGCCCAAAGGGCTATAACAAACTAGGAAGGCTTCACACCTGCCCAGAAACCCCAGGAGAAAAACAACCTACACACTTGGGCCTGACCTATGAGTAGCAGGGGTCAGCTGGTGAGAATGCGGCTAATTTTTAAACGAAGCCTAATGACAGGGCAAGGCAGCCTGCTGATGAGAAAAAAAAACCTTCCCCAAGCTTTCAATAATGTGAACAACCCCCTAAGCTGAGAGCCCAACAAAGTCATCGCTTCCTACTTTTGACACTGACTGAATACGACAAAGGTCACTGGGGGGGACGGGGGCAAGGATGAAAGAAGTGGTCTTAAAAAAACGGTGTCGCTGATGACAGGCTGAAAAGATACCCCTTGTCCACCATATCAACTCAATGACAACCAATTAGTTAGACTAAACCTGCTGGATTTTGCAGATGTAAGTAGGATCTATGCTTCTCTCATTCACCGCTGGCTTTCCATGAAGATCCCTTCTCTGCCAAATCCCCCTTTGGTTCACTGATTATACAGTACCCAAGTCGCAGGAGTTATAGGTACCGATATACCAAAGGAGCAGAAGATATTTTTTCTGTGTGGAACAACAGCCCAGAGCTGGAAAAAAAGACAAAATCCCTACCAGAGAAGAATGGCAAACCAAGCTGGTGGACTATGCTGAGATGGCAAAGCTGACTGGAAAACTCAGAAACCAAGAGGGTGAAAACTTCATAAAGGAATGGGGAAAATTCATAAGTTACCTTGAGATTTACTAGCTTCATTTACACACTGAATGTATATAGCCATCCCAAATGAGCTTGCATTTAAGGCAGAGGGCCTTCTTGGTAGTGGCACCCGCCCTGTGGAACGCTCTCCCATCAGATGTCAAGGAAATAAACAGCTACCTGACTTTTAGAAGACATCTGAAGGCAACCCTGTTTAGGGAAGTTTTAAATGTTTGATGTTTTACTGTGTTTTTAATATTCTGTTGGGAGCCGCCAAGATGATAGATTTTCATGAGGGCTTTTTTAAAAAAATGCAAACTGATGTGGAAACATGGAGAACTGAATTTAGGGCTTATCCTCACTTACCTTCCCTCTGCACTTTCCGGGCGTGGCCTGTGCTTTAAAGTTCTGTTTCTGAGTGTAGCTGGAGCTTTCCCGACAAAAACTAAGTCTTTGCTGCTAAACTGCAGCAAACAGCCATCCGTGGTAAACCCAAATTGCCGTCCTTTGTGCTTCAGCTTTAAAGAGCTGCTTTGTGTGTGGCAAAATGAGAAAAGAAGAAAAGAAATGTTCAGACACAGAGCTTTAAAGTATGGATCTGGGCCTGGAAAGGGCAGGGCAAAAGATAAGTGAGGATAAGCCCTTTTAGACTGGAATAATGAGCAATGCGGGAAAATCACATTTGAGAGAAATACCCAACCCTAGCCTCATCCTCTTAGTTCATGGATCTCATGCAATAAACTCTTGGCGAAGGGTCATAAATAAAACCTATTGACCTTTCAGTGGCGTAGCGTGGGGGGTGCAGGGGGGGCCGGCCGCACCGGGCGCAACATCTGGGGGTTAGGATTAGGGGTAGGGTTAGGGGGCGCAAATCCACGGGTTAGGGGGCGCAAATTACTGGCCTTGCCCCGGGTGCTGACAACCCACGCTACGCCACCGTGACCTTTAAGACATCCCAAAATCCAACATTTTTAACCTGAATTAAGATATCTCTGCAGTGCTGAGTCTTCATTTATGAGCACAGAAGGAGTAAAAGCTAAGTGCTGTTGTTGTGCAAGTGGAGCAACCATGTAAGGCAAATAAATGTTTTCCTTTTTTTTTAAGTGCCATCTTGTGTGGGTTTGTGGGTGTGAGCAAATATACTCTTAACCTGAAAGGGGTTTTGCAGGGCTTTCAGATTTGTGCTACTTGTTAAAACATCAACTAGTGCAACATGGAAAAAGAAAACAAATCTGTGATTTGCCAAGTTCTTAATAGGAAAAAAAAATCCAGGAAAAAATTTAAATACCGCACTGAAGAGTTATTAGGAAATACGAGCAAGTGAAATGCTTTTCATTTAATAAGTAACCTGTTTGAAAATACCATTTCATTATAGTCTTTACAGCCAGCAGTGAGAGACTGTAACAGTACTCCAACCAGACAAACAATGTTAGCAGAATTAAAATGCTAGAGTTACCCTTTTTTCCCTTATAGGTTATTAGTTGCTGGGAAGGTATCACATTTTGTATTCATTGCTGGAACAATGGGGAACCATGACAAAACCCTTCTGAGCATACAAAGACAAGCATTTCTTGGCAGCGAGGTTTGCTTGCCTTTGCCCCCAGCTAAGCCAAAGGTTTTTACGTAGAGATACAAGCATAAAAACAAATCTCTGAGTATATTTTGGCAGCCTCACCTCATTCCTGGGGCAAATACAGCAGACATCTGCAAGCCAGGAAACAAGGAACAGCAGCTCCTTACAAGAGAGGATTACACAAGGAGGAGGAGTTAAGTCCAGGCTGCTTGGGAATTTCTAAGACGCAAGTCCACAAAATTATCACGTTTGGCTGTTTTGTCTAAGAAGGCTCATGGTAATTTGGAGATGAGCAATGGTTTAAGTACTTGTCCATGAAATCATTGGATGCAGCCCAATTAAATTAAAATCATCTTATCAAGCGCAGCATCAGGGCCTAGTAGCATGTCTGCTGGTCTTTTGCACATTGCTCATGTGTTCATTTCTTTGCTGATAAATTCACTCTGTGGCCTAAACCACTGAGCCTCTTGGGCTTGCTGATCATAAGGTGGGCGGTTCGAAGTGCCACAACAAAGTGAGCTGCCATTGCTCTGTCCCAGCTCCTGCCAACCTAGCATTTCGAAAGCACGCCAGTGCAAGTAGATAAATAGGTATTGCTGTGGCAGGAAGGTAAACAGCGTTTCCATGCGCTCTGGTTTCCATCATGGTGTCCCGTTGTGCCAGAAGCGGTATAGTCCTGCTGGCCACATGACCAGAAAGCTGTCTGCAGACAAATGCCGGCTCCCTCGGCCTAAAAGCGAGATGAGTGCAGCAGCTCCATAGCCTTTGACTGGACTTAACTATCCAGGAGTCCTTTACCTTTACCTTATGGGTACCAGGCCCATAGCAGAACTGTCAAAAGTACCCGCCTGTCACAATTGCTCACTTTGTTTCAGCCCATGGTTTCTCTCAAAGGTCGTAGCAATAATGGTGAAGGCACCCAGAGTGGCTGGGCCAACCCAGTCAGATGGACAGGGTATAAATTTTAAAATTAGTAGTATTAATAGTAGTAGTATGGAATAAGGCATCCCTATTTTTCTTGGAGAAATGTTGGAGGGTATGAGATTGACATGGGGGAGTACCCAGTGGCTGGTGTCAATTGGCTGATGACCAGCAGCTTTTGCCCACTGTGCTATTTTCCTTAGAAGACAAGAAAGGCGAACCCAATGACCAAGTGCTTTAGAACTCTGAATCCCGTCAGTCCCAGTCACATTGGGAGTTGTAGTCCAACAACCTCTGGGAGGAGCCACAGGTTTCCCACCCCTGTTAAGATTGAACTGTGGGATCTGGCAGCAGGGTCCTGGTGCCACACAGTCTAGGTCATGAGGGCAGTTCATATAATTCCCTCCAGACCATTTGGAGGCACTAAGTTAAAAGAAAAGAAAAGAAAAGTACTATATGAGCCTCTGAAGGACAGAAGATACCATGTGTGGCCCTAAGAGGATGTCCTGGGAACAGACACTCTGCTGTCTGTTTTAAGGGATCTTTCGGAAAGGATTGCACCAGGATGAGAATTGAAATCCAGTTATGCTGGTTCACACCATCCCATATCATTTATTACAAATCCAAAATCCTTTTTGGGGGAGAATCCAATAGCTGGACATCCAAAACAATGCTCATTTTATCTAATAAAGTAAAAACGAGATTCTGTTGCCTCAAAAAAAATGGATTGAAATGGAAATTTGTCTGGATGACATCTACCCAGCCATTCTGTGATGTCTGTGTTTTCTTTTTTTCTTTTTAATTTTTTTTAAAAAGACCTGAATAATCCTCTCCAATATGGCACACTCAGGATCCCTTATAACAGATGATTAGTCATGCTGAAATTGAAGGGAATATTCATGGAATTTATTCCATATCATGTTTTCCTGCATACATTTTATAGTTCATGGGTAAAATCACAAAAAACACATTCACTTACTTCACAGCTCCTTTGATTAATGTGCTTGATGATCTATGGCTGTAAGTAGCTGTTCCTTCTTTTCAATAAATATACATTTCCCTGAGCAGTGTAAATAACTTTGGCATTTTTTTCGCATGAGATTTTTAATAACACACTGTGTAGGCACGATGACAAAATCTTTTAACAGCATTACACTTTTGGTTAATTTGTAACATTATGAAAACGATTCTCAAAGAAGGGAGTCTGCTTGAAGAAAAACTCCCTTTCTATATTTGTTCAATGCTAATCCACAGAAAAATCCACTGACAGAAGCCAGACAAAAGACAAATTACATGGCTGTTGAGTAGTTTATTTTTCCAGATGGTCAACCTTCCACTATAGTTCACGGCTGAATAAAAGTCTAACAAACACAGTTGAAAACAGGCCCTTGCCATGTCATCCAAGTCAATTTAATAAATAGGGGGGGAAAGCACAACCTGTGCTTCTTCTAAGCAAATTATCTGCAAGTTTGAAAAGCACTCCTGAATTGTACTGGAGTCGAATCACACCAGCAGGACAGCATATTTGGTCTGTTCTTAACAAAACCAACTTGTAAAAACTTCTATCCGTTTCACTTGTTCCTGTGATTTGGTTGTCTTATTTGTTGGCTCATTAAATATACGCTGGTTTTGTTTGCATAAAAAATAAATGTCATCTTGCTCCTGATTCATTTGGTCGGGATTCTTGTCTGGGTTCTTCTTATTGCCTATTTTGAAACTTTTTAAATTCAAATGAGTTTTCATTTTTTTTATTACAAGGTTTAGTAGGGTTGTGGAAAGGCTATGAATAGGTTGGTCCTTTCGGTGTCCAAACCAAGTGAGGGTTCTCCCTATTAGATTTCTTTTTTCCCTTTTTCTTTTAGTGCAGTGAGCATTAACCATTATGAAAATCAAATAAGAAAACCAATTTCTGCATTGAGAGCAATTCCCAAATTATTATTTTTTGTACATTGAGGTACATAAATGTAAGAAGGTAAAGGTAAAGGACCCCTGGATAGTTAAGTCCAGTCAAAGGTGACTAAGGGGTTGCGGCTCTCATCTCGCTTCAGGCCAAGGGAGCCAGCGTTTGTCCTAACCCTAACCCTAACCCAGTGTTTGTCCACAGACAGCTTTCCGGGTCATGTGGCCAGCATGACTAAACCACTTCTGGCACAATAGGACACTATGACGAATGCCAGAGCCCATGGAAATGCAATTTTTGTGTATATATTTTTCTAGCCCCACATAACCTCAAATGGGACACCGATCCCTACATATTGATGTATTGTATTTAACTGAAATAAACCTATTTTTGAAGATTGGTCATATTGATATCACGGATGTGGGTGGTGCTGTGGGTTAAACTACAGAGCCTAGGACTTGCCGATCAGAAGGTCGGTGGTTTGATTCCCCATGATGGGGTGAGCTCCTGTTCCTCGGTCCCTGCTCCTGCCAACCTAGCAGTTCAAAAGCACGTCAAAGTGCAAGTAGATAAATAGATACCGTTCCGGCGGGAAGGTAAATGGTGTTTCCGTGCGCTGCTCTGGTTCGCCAGAAGCAGCTTAGTCATGCTGGCCACATGACCCGGAAGCTGTACGCCGGCTCCCTCGGTCAATAAAGCGATATGAGCGCCGCAACCCCAGAGTTGGCCACAACTGGACCTAATGGTCAGGGGTCCCTTTACCATATTGATATCATTGTCTAACAAAAAAAACCAACAACAACCCAAACATGTAGAGACAGGCTGTTCTCATATTCCAGGGATGTCCAACAGGTTGATCGTGATCTACTGGTAGAACTCCAGAAGGTTTTGGTAGATCACTGTCGAGCACTGGGTCTTTTTCCTTAGCGCTGGTAAAATCGAATCCGGCCCCACCCTCCATTGTTGCACAATCTGCAGAATGGAAGATGGAGCTTACTCAGTGAGACTGGTTTTTTCCCCAGCAATGTGTTGATGAACCCCTAAAGGGGGGGGGGGTAGATCACATGCAGTTGACACAACCTTGATGGCAGAAAGTGAGGAGGAATTAAAGAACCTTTTATTGAGGGTGAAAGAGGAGAGTGCAAAATATGGTCTGAAGCTCAACATCAAAAAAACGAAGATCATGGCCACTGGTCCCATCACCTCCTGGCAAATAGAAGGGGAAGAAATGGAGGCAGTGATTTTACTTTCTTGGGCTCCATGATCACTGCAGATGGTGACAGCAGCCACAAAATTAAAAGACGCCTGCTTCCTGGGAGAAAAGCAATGACAAACCTAGACAGCATCAAGTAGAGACATCACCTTGCCAACAAAGGTCCGTATAGTAAAAGCTATGATTTTCCCAGTAGTGATGTATGGAAGTGAGAGCTGGACCATAAAGAAGGCTGATCGCCGAAGAATTGATGCTTTTGAACTATGGTGCTGGAGGAGACTCTTGAGAGTCCCATGGACTGCAAGAAGATCAAACCTCTCCAATCTGAAGGAAATCAGCCCTGAGTGTTCACTGGAAGGACAGATCGTGAAGCTGAGGCTCCAAGACTTTGGCCACCTCATGAGAAGAGAAGACTCCCTGGAAAAGACCCTGATGTTGGGAAAGATGGAGGGCACAAGGAGAAGGGGACGACAGAGGACGAGATGGTTGGACAGTGTTCTCGAAGCTACCAGCATGAGTTTGACCAAACTGTGGGAGGCAGTGGAAGACAGAAGTGCCTGGCGTGCTCTGGTCCATGGGGTCATGAAGAGTCGGACACGACTAAAAGACTAAACAACAAAAGATGGTAATTATCCATCTAGAATTAAAACCTTATCTTCCACCTCCATTGAATATCAAGCTACCAACAGGCTACCAAACACTATGATGAGTGTTTCACAGAGATTGCTTCTTGCTATGTAGGGCCCCTCCTGGCTTTTAAGTGAAAATAAGTTTTGCCCCCTCCCTTCGTTCATTTGTACACACACCTCATTTACACAAGTCTTCCGTTCACTTTAATGGCGCTCAACTCTACTCTTCCTGCATTTCCCCTTTTCCCCTAAGCAGCTGTGGGCCATAGTTACCCAAGAGTAGTTATTGATTTTGGAGGGTGGGGGGTATTGATCATTCCGGGGGGAAACGTCTCAGAAAATATCAATGCAGGATTTCCAGGCAGGAAAACAACAGTTGACAACATGTCTGCAATTACTATCTGGTTTATGTTTGGTACCTGACGCATGTTGGCAGCCTTGAAAGTGATCAGAGAAAGAAAAAAGTTTTTCCAAAAATTAGCTTGCAGTCTAACAAGGAAACCTCAGCAAGCATTTCAAAATGTAGATTTCACATTCAATGGGCAGCAGTAAATGCATGTAGCTGATGGAACTGGGGTGTTTCCAGATCATCTATTTGTTGAGCATTCATTCTGAATTCTTTTTCCAGGGAGATTTGATGATGTTGGCTACATAGTGAGTAATTTGTATTTGTTTCTGAGCAGCTTAGTTGATGATGCATCAAAAGCTCTACGCGGGCCTGCCCTTGAAGCTGTCCCAGAAACTCCAGCGGGTGCAGAATGCTGCAGCGAGGCTCCTCACGGGGTCTCTGCCATGGGAGCATATTCACCCAGTGCTTTTCCAGCTGCACTGGCTCCTGGTGGAGTACAGAGTCAGATTTAAGGTGCTGGTTTTGACCTTTAAAGCCCTTCACGGCCTAGGACCCTCGTACCTACGGGACCGCCTCTCCTGATATGCCCCACAGAGAGCCTCAAGGTCCATAAATAGCAACACCCTAGTGGTCCTGGGCCCTAAGGAAGTTAGATTGGCTTCAACCAGAGCCAGGGCCTTTTCAACACTGGCTCCAGCCTGGTGGAACACTCTGCCTCATGAGACCAGGACCCTGTGGGATCTGTTTTCCTTCCGCGGGGCCTGTAAGACAGAGTTGTTCCGCCTGGCCTTTGGCTTGGAGCCAATTTGATTCCCTCCCCCTCTTTCTTTTTTCTTTTTCCTTTCTCCTCCTGTGATGAGGCTGCATTTTAATATTTTAATGTTGTATTTTAATCTTGCTTTTAAGTTGTATTCATTCAACTTGTTTTATTATTGCTTGTTAGCCACCCTGAGCCAGGCCTTGGCTGGGGAGAGCAGGGTATAAATAAAAATTATTATTATTATTATTATTATTATTATTATTATTATTATGACGACAGTGGTGCCTCGCAAGACGAAAAGAATCCATTCCGCGATTCTCTTCGTCTAGCGGTTTTTTTGTCTTGCGAAGCAAGCCCATTGACGGCTTAGCGAATTAGCGCTATTAGCGGCTTAGCGGCTTTTAGCGGCTTTTAGCGGCTTATTGGCTTAGCGGATAAGCGGCTTAGCGGCTTAGAAAAAGGGGAGGAAGGAAAAAAAAACCACAGGAACTCGCAAGACATTTTCGTCTTGCGAAGCAAGCCCATAGGAAATTCGTTTTGCGAAGCACCTCCAAAACGGAAAACTCGTCTAGCGAGTTTTCCGTCTTGCGAGGCATTCGTCTTGTGGGGCACCACTGTATTATTAAAAGAAGTGTTCTACACTTCACAGTGCATTTTCCTATCACTTTCCTTACTGCAAAATGTCCAATATTGGGAGCAATTGTTGTGCAAGTTCTGCCTATCAGCTGTCACCCCACAACCTGGATCTGCGGATATGTGATTGAACCCCACACGGAAAAAGTGACCCTTCATCACAGTTGCATTCAGCATGTTTTGTTTTAGGAATTCAAGCCATCTGACGTGATTCTTTTACAAAATGATCTGCGGCACTGAAAGAAGCTAAAGTTACAGTACAGCAGCCACACGCTGAAATTTCAGATTGCAATCTTCGTTGTTGTAAATAAATCACCCACATTGATTCATGAGCTCAATGAGTTTTATTTCATTTCAGGTCTTAACAGGACTTCTGCCTGATGTATAAAAGACACAGTGAGTCACTTTTCCTATTCTACATCACATTTCCTTAAAACTTTAAAGTCATGTCTCCTGGGACCTGGGTAACAGTAATTTTACTGACCACAGTGATGTTTGTTCAAAATCAAGATAATCCTTTGTTACCCTTCTATCCATTCGTTTCATTTGCTCTCATTTTGCCCTGTGGGTTTTTGCAGAATGTGTTGGACAAATGCAGTTTATGTCATATTCTTTAGTCATTCTTAAATATGACATTTCAGTTTCATGCTGCAGGGACAGCTTATCAGGTTAAACCCATGGGCCATAACAAACTCTGAAAGGCACCTGACATAAGATTACAATTTCAGCAATAGTGGGATTCAGTTTTGCAACAGGACATGAAAACACATTGCAATGGGTGGGTTGTTCTTGTCAGCAATTCATGTGTGCAATCTGCTATTGAATGTCAAGGCTCCACTTGTGTTCACCAGAATGTGATTATAGCACAATGTATGGTCCAACTATGGAACACATGATTACAAGATGCAGTCATGGCCACCAGCTACCAAGTGTATATTTTGATTTTGTGTGTGCGCACTCAATAAATATTCTCATTTTTAAGAACTGTGTGAGTGTAAGTTACCAGCTGAATCTGTGAGGGCAGATTATTGCCACTGTCTAAAGATAAATAGGTACTGCTCTGGCAGGAAGGTAAACGGTGTTTCCATGCGCTGCTCTGGTTTGCCAGAAGTGGCTTAGTCATGCTGGCCACATGACCCGGAAAAACTGTCTGCGGACAAACACTGGCTCCCTCGGCCAGTAAAGTGAGATGAGCGCCACAACCCCAGAGTCGTCCGTGACTGGACTTAACGGTCAGGCGTCCTTTACCTTTACCTTAAAGATCCCAATATATGAGATTCCTAGAATGTGTGTGTGTGAAACACATGCTAGCACTGGGCAAACAGAACCTGCATGAAGACTGGCTGTGCTGATTTATATATACATTTTGGACTCACAGCTGTCCGTGGAGGCGCAGGTCAATTCTGTGTCCAGGGCAGCTGTCTACCAGTTCCATTTGGTACACAGGATGAGACCCTACCTGCCCGTGAACTGTCTTGCCAGAGTGATGCATGCCCTGCTTATCTCCCGCTTGAACTACTGCAATGCGCTCTACGTGGGGCTACCTTTGAAGCTGACCTGAAAACTACAACTAATCCAGAATAAAACATAAACTCCTACGGCTTCATTAAAAATAACCCCAGTGTAGGACATTTCCTAGGAATCCTCCCTCTGTCAGTTATTCTTAAGCAACAAGGAAATGTTCCAAATGTTGCTGACTTTTAAACTGAACAAGAAAAAAAACCCTAGTTGCATGGAATATTTCTTTTTCCACCGGTAAGGACAGAGCTATCTCTGTTCGCTTTTGAGAAGACATACAAATAAATGCAATCCAGGCCCAAGCAGTGCCACAGAATGAGAGTTGTCAAGATGTCTAGCAGAGGTGCGAAAGATGACTTCTCCAGTACTTTGGCCACCTCATGAGAAGAGAAGACTCCCTGGAAAAGACCCTGATGTTGGGAAAGATTGAGGGCACAAGAAGAAGGGGACGACAGAGGACGAGATGGTTGGACAGTGTTCTCGAAGCTACAAACATGAGTCTGACCAAACTGTGGGAGGCAGTGGAAGACAGAAGTGCCTGGCGTGCTCTGGTCCATGGGGTCACGAAGAGTCAGACACGACTAAACAACAACAACATTCCATCATCATCATCATCATCATCATCATCATCATTTTATTATTTATACCCTGCCTATCTGACTGGGTTGCCCCAGCCATTCTGGGTGGCTTCCAAAACATATAAAAACATAATATATATTTTTTTAAAAAAACACTTCCCTATGCAGGGCTACCTTCGGATGTCTTCTAAAGGTTGTATCGTTACTTATCACCTTGGCTCGGGGGTCACATAACTCTATTCCCACCAACATTTCTCCGAGGAAAATAGGGACGTCTTAAGGAAAAGCGGGACATTCCGGGATCAGATCAGAAACCGGATCTGCTTCTGTAAATTCAGGACTGTCCCTGGAAAACAGGGACAAATGGATGGTTCTGCCTGTGCAAACAACTGTTTGAGATGAACATTTTTTACAGTTATTATTCACATGTAAAGTTCAGTGATTGTCGAGTCTGCGTATCTGTGTCCACAATAATTCAGCTGCGCAAATCAGCAACTTTCACACAAACACTTGGCATTATAGAGAGAGATTGCACTCGTGATCTGTGGAAGGTAAGAATGAGCCACCAGGGACTTCATAAAACCAGCAAATAAATATGAGGAGAGGTCTCCCCTCAGTTGGGGTTGCCATATTTCCAGCAGTGAAAATCCAGGCAGAAAAGTTTTTTGGGCAAAGTTGTTGAGCTTTCGTTTTGGTTTTGTTTGTTTTGCTTTTTCCATTCGGTGTACAGTGGACGCTCGGGTTGCGAACAAGATCCATGTGGGATGCACGCTCGCAAACTGCAGCGTTCGCAACCCACAGCGGCGTGTCTGCGCATGGGTGGGTTGTGATTTGACACTTCTGCGCATGCACAAAGTGTGAGTTAGCGCTTCTGTGCATGCGCGACCCCCGAAACCCAGAAGTAACCCGTTCTGGTACTTCCAGGTTTCGGCTGGTCCGTAACCTGAAAAAAATGCAACCTGAAGCGTATGTAACCCGAGGCATGACTGTATTTCTAGGAAATTCTGGATGTATGGCAACCCTACCGTCAATACACTGCTACACACAGGTCCCTGAAAGTGGGAGCAGCCTGTCTCTTTTGGCAACTGCACACATGCAGAAAGCTGCTTCCGATATAATTTCTGGAGCTTGAGGGTTGCTTTAACAAGTCTGTCCTGCATGTGGAAATGTTACACCAGGGCCTTTCTCCTGGGCAGCTGTAATGGTTGTAAGGGGGTTACTTGTGCGTAAGTTGCCTTCAGTTTTAGTTATATTGCCTGGTCAACCATGCTTTGGCTGACAGCTCACACTCCGTGACCGGTCAGTCACTTGCAGAATCCGTCAGTGGGCGTTTCTTGAACCTCTTCCAGCATAAGAGCTGTTTGACGCCTAGTCTCCTCCTACTTTCCCTGCGCGGAACTCATCTTCTTATTGTGATGTGTTGTTTTGTTTTTGTTTAATATGGTGTTATTACTTTTACTTTTTGTAACCCTTAAAAATTTTAATAAATATTATTTTTTTAAAAAAGAAGGAAATGTTACACTGGAACCGTCACAGTCTTGGTGTATCAGTGAAGAAGTTCCTATGTTTCCGTTCCTAGACACATCTTTGGGAAAGCCATATGCCCACATTTCTTCGCAGAAGTGCTCCCCTGCTTGCTTGCTTGCTTGCCTTTAGAAGTCTGCTTTGTTGTGTTGGAAGTAACACAACAAACCCTACCCACACGTACACATCAGCTGCTAGAAGTTGGAAACAAATTGACTGAAATATTATGGGATAGTTTTCATCCGAGAGCCAACTGGGAGTCCCTCATCTTTTGGAAGATCTGAACATCTGTCCCAGAGCTGAACGTAGACTGCTGAAGTGCTGGAAAAATATTGCTGAGGGAGTCATTAGGGTTGTAGTCCCACAAGTAATACTCTGAGAAGGAGCTTAAGTAGCAGCAGAAAAAATCCTACTGCCCGGCAAACCATAACAGACAGACCTGAGGGACATTGCAGTTTTATTCAGATGACTCTAGAGCCAAATCTTCAATCTAAGTTGGCAGAACATTGCCAAAGATTGAAAAAAGCCATATAAAACCAGTTGGTATGTGTACAGGATAGGAATTACTTTTATGTGTGTGTTGTTGCTGTTTTAATGTGTGCATGTGCATGTTTCTGCTTAAAAAATGCTTTATATATGCAGTTGTGTTAACTGTTTTTATACGTGTTACTGTTGTATGCATGTTTTTATTACATTGTAAATCGCATCGGGGTGCCAAATGGGAAGTGATTCATAAACGAAATGAATATTAATAAAACATTTGTGCCAACTGGAAATCAGCAAGTCTATTTTATTTTATTTTCCCACCCAGACATATCAAAGATGGCCAAAGCTGAACATGGGATGCAGGGAAAATGTCACAGAAGGCCTCAGTAGAT
The DNA here is from genome assembly GCF_951804945.1 of Podarcis cretensis. Taxonomy (NCBI): domain Eukaryota; kingdom Metazoa; phylum Chordata; class Lepidosauria; order Squamata; family Lacertidae; genus Podarcis; species Podarcis cretensis. The sequence goes on from NC_137187.1 coordinate 26,107,138, forward strand.
GAATGTTGTTTTTCTACACAAAACAGCTTGATATGCTGGGGTCAGGGCCGGCCCACTCATGAGGCAAGGTGAGACAACTGTCTTGGGTGGCAGAATCCACAGTGGCAGCAGATCTCAATCTAGGTCCTTATTCCCCCTTGTTTCTGACATAGATCTCCACGCACCCTTCTTTCCTGGCAGTAAGTGGGGACACCATTTTGTGGTTCGCCTCAGGTGTCAAAATGTCTTGGACTAGCCTTGGCTGGGATCATAAAGGTTTTCCTCCACTGGTAAAATCAAATACAGAGTGATTTGGATTTGCTCAACCACTTTGTTCCATGTGATGTATCTCGGGGGAGCCAACTTGGTATCTCCCAGATGCTGCTGAACTACAGCTCCCATCATCCCTGACCCATTGCTAGCTGGGGCTGATGGGAGTTGTAGTCAAGTGATCTATGGAGGGCACCAGGTTGCCTACACCTGATGGTTCACAGCTCGCTGGTCCATTCAGCACAACCAGAGCTGTTTGGTGAGTAATGTTTGGCCACAACAGAAGTTGTGATGGCTCAGAAAGTTGCCTTTCTCCCTCTTTCCATCCTGTTCAGTCCTGTGGTTCAGAGTTTGCTGCTTAGCATAAGTCATTTAATTGCCTAAAACAACCTATCGACAGTAACCTCAATCACAGAATGCACCAACACTCCAAATTATACAGGGAGCCCAATCCCAAAAGGTGTTGGGTGCCGCTGTGAGAAGCTAAATTCCTTTGTCTGCCATTGAATGGTGAGAGAAATTAGCCTTTCTTAGGAAGCATCTGTCACTACACAATATCAGGCCCCAAATTAGCATTGATGGCGAATGCTTCCTTGAAAACCGTGCAATTATGGTCAGCCAAACACATTCTTTGTCCAATTTCAGGATTAATATTACACTTTTAAGCAGCCCAGAAGCCAAAAGCGTAATTAAGGACTGCCATTTCCCATATTGTCCAAGTAACACTCCTCACAATGAAAGCATTGTGACCACTTTGAAACCTAGGAATCTTGGGAGAAAACTTTGAGGCTGGTGTTGGGAAACTGAATTCAAACACAGCTCTCGGGGGCCCGAAAACTCATATTCTTCCCTGGGCTTTGTGCCTCTCAGCCGTTCCCCATTGCACCGCAATATCATTTGTGCACACATGAGTGTTAAGATTTTTCTACCCGACTGAACTTGAAAACCTTGTGCTCTAAGTACTAAATGTTTCCCTAAGGCTTGAATGGACTTAAAAGGAGAAAGAAAGAAAGAAAGAAAGAAAGAAAGAAAGAAAGAAAGAAAGAAAGAAAGAAAGAAAAGCTGCTTGTTAAGTTGTTGCAATAATCTCACGCTGAGCATAAAAACTTTCAAGGCTAGGAAATGAAAAACACACTTCTAAATCAATCTTCTTTTGTTTCACAGGTGGAAATGCCTGGAAAGACGAGATATATGTTCACACCCCAAAAGCATGATAAGGCTCAACATCTTGTTCAGTCTAGAACCTGCACATTTTTATATATGTTTTCCAAGATTTCTTTTTTGGGAAGCTAGCAGAGAAAGGTTTAGCATTTTAGTGCATGCAGGGAAGGGAAGTTCCATTGCACTGGAAGAAGTCATTGCACAAGCACTTGCATTAAATATTATATTAAATACATTTCACCCAGTGGTGCATTTAATGTATTTTTACTGAGCATTATGAATGAACATTAAAATGCTACAGAACATGAATCTCAAGCAGAGGCTTCAAACACTGATTGGAAAGTTTGTGGTTTAGAATTTCAAATTTCACAATCCACACCTTGAATGCTTTTTATTTGTGTATCGATGTGCAGTTGCATGTCTTGGGGTAGATTCTTGCTTTGGGAATAATTTGGAATGATGTTCTTTGTGTGCTACACTCATTCATTTTCTTAAGCCACATATTTTGAGTCACAAAGCTCTAATACTATCCCCCAAAGTATGAAAGTCATAAAACGTGACTTCAAAAGGAGCACCTCTCTCTGCGAATACAATATGCGAATTTGTTGTTGTTGTTTAGTCGTTTAGTGGTGTCCGACTCTTCATGACCCCATGGACCAGAGCACGCCAGGCACTCCTGTCTTCCACTGCCTCCCACAGTTTGGTCAAACTCATGCTGGTAGCTTCGAGAACACTGTCCAACCATCTCGTCCTCTGTCGTCCCCTTCTCCTTGTGCCCTCAATCTTTCCCAACACCAGGGTCTTTTCCAGGGAGTCTTGTCTTCTCATGAGGTGGACAAAGTACTGGAGCCTCAGCTTCAGGATCTGTCCTTCCAGTGAACACTCAGGGCTGATTTCCTTCAGAATGGATAGGTTTGATCTTCTTGCAGTCCATGGGACTCTCAAGAGTCTCCTCCAGCACCATAATTCAAAAGCATCAATTCTTCGGCGATCAGCCTTCTTTAATAAGCTTCCTTAATAAGCTTCCTTAAAAGGTTCAAATCATATTCAAATATGGAATAATTTGATGGGATTTGGATATCACCAGATTTCCATTTTAGGGTTTCAATTCAAAAAAGGAAGTATCCATGAATAACAACATTGATTCCAATGGGTTTAATGCAGGCTTCCTCAACCTCGGCCCTCCAGATGTTTTTGGCCTACAGCTCCCATGATCCCTAGCTAGCAGGACCAGTGGTCAGGGATGATGGGAATTATAGTCTCAAAACATCTGGAGGGCCGAGGTTGAGGAAGCCTGGTTTAAGCATTAATTAATTATGTGTTGGTCAAAACTGAATCTAATCTTTTAGCTTATGAATGCATGCTGATTCCAGTCAGTCACTATGACCATGAATAATTTCTATTCCACTTATCACAGAAGGTATTGGGATTTAAAATATGTCCTAAACAGGGACGCGGGTGGCGCTGTGGGTTAAACCACAGAGCCTAGGGCTTGCTGATCAGAAGGTCGGTGGTTCGAATCCCCGCGACGGGGTGAGCTCCCGTTGCTCGGTCCCTGCTCCTGCCAACCTAGCAGTTTGAAAGCACGTCAAAGTGCAAGTAGATAAATAGGTACTGCTCCGGCAGAAAGGTAAATGGTGTTTCCGTCTGCTGCTTTGGTTTGCCAGAAGCGGCTTAGTCATGCTGGCCACATGACCCGGAAGCTGTACGCCGGCTCCCTCAGCCATTAAAGCGAGATGAGCGCTGCAACCCCAGAGTCGTCCGCGACTGGACCTAATGGTCAGGGGTCCCTTTACCTTTACCTTTAAACAGAGTGCAATATTAATGCTGTGCCAAAAACATCTACTGTGTTTTTTCTTCTGACTACTCTCAATTAATGAGAATTAATTAAAGTGAGGGGGGTACAATGGGGGCCCAAAAAATCCTATTGGCATCCCTGATAGCAGCTTCCCAATGTCAATCTGTGGGAAATCCCAAAGTACAGAGGCACTGACACGGCTGTGAGATTATGCAAAGATGCACACAAAAATATGCATTTATGAGGAGCAGTTGACACTAAAATGATGATGGATTTTCATGAGGACTTCTTTTTAAAACAATACTTACTGATAGGCAAATGCGGAGAGCTTCCTGTTCACTGCGCTTCCTTGTATTCTCCACATATAAGAGGTTTACATATAGTTGCAAAAGTTGAATTTAATATCCAAAGAGGTGCTAAGAGCAGGAAGAGTGTGTCTCTTGCACTTCCTATTCCCTTGCAGTATGTAACATTTAAAGCCTTTCTGTTCTGAATTCAGGACGCATTTCCAATGTAAGTCTGTGTAAGTCGACGACACAGAGAGACACACACAAATTGTCAGGATAGTCCTGTGTTGTGTTGCTAGACTCTCCTTTTTTGCCATCCAAGGCACTGCAGGCTGGTTAGAGATACAGATTCATAACAGCACCCAGCAAAAAGTGAGCCTGTGTTTCCATTCATGCACTTGAGTACAATAACAACTCATATATCCTTTTGCAATTAGATCTAGCTAGCTTAAGTCAGTGACTATCGGAAGGAGTTTCCTAGGCAGACCACACATTAAAAGAGTTTTCAATATACAGTTACATGGCTTGCAATTCTATCCCTTCCATCTCCAGCAGCTTGTCTGTTCAGAATATATAATGGGAGAGTATTGAGAACGTAAAGTGCTGTGCTACACCTCAAATCAATGATCTTCTGTACCTGTTTGATATTAAATATGGATTATTCCAACAGGCTAAGTTGTCATCGCAGATGTTACAACATTTGTTTCCACCACTATCCTGTTTATTTTCAGCCACGCTGGTCAATAAGTATACAGCAAGCTTTTAGAAACAACCCTCTTTTCCACAATTAGCCTCTATAGAGAGCAAATGCACTTTCCCTTTCAATAGGGAAGGGGGGGATACTTTCCCCTTAGCAATTAGATCTTCGGTCGCTTAACTATGGACAGATGGTGACGATGCTGACACCATTGTTCTCATTTAAGTGCATTTAAGAATGATATAATTATGTGCAAAGAAAGATCTCCGCCTCAAAAGAACTAATTGATGGGAGACAGTGTCCTCAGTGTACAAGGGGAGATAAGTTTGCTGATCATGGAGACACCTGTTTGAGATAGTTAATTTGGGGTTAACCACATAGAGCCTAGGGCTTGCCGATCAGAAGGTCGGCGGTTCAAATCCCCACGACGGGGTGAGCTCCCATTGCTCGGTCCCTGCTCCTGCCCACCTAGCAGTTCAAAAGCACATCAAACTGCAAGTAGATAAATAGGTACCGCTCCGGCGGGAAGATAAACAGCCTTTCCATGCGCTGCTCTGCTTCGCCAGAAGCAGCTTAGTCATGCTGGCCACATGACCCGGAAGCTGTACGCTGGCTCCCTCGGCCAATAAAGTGAGATGAGCACCACAACCCCAGAGTTGTCTGTGACTGGACCTAATGGTCAGGGGTCCCTTTACCTTTACATATTGCTTACTATCATGAATCATTGCTCTTTGGCCTTCTTCTGCTGGTTTACCTGTTGTGCACTCAACTACTGCCTATTGCAACACACACACACAAACATTGCATCTCTTTTCAAATTTGGGGGGGCAACCACTTTCACCTTCTGTCCTGAGAGGCTTTCCCAGTGCTTACCCATTCTTTCATAAATGAAGCATTTTTTTTCCAGCTGGAGGGGCACATTCCCAAAGGCTATTTGTGGGGTGGGGTCAACAGTGGGCGCACTGAAATCACCTGATATTATCCTGTCAAATTTGCCCTATAGAGCCAGTTCCCCAGACCACCTCTACAGAATCCCATCTTACAGATATGAAACCTTCCAGAGAACCAAAGCTGTCCATACCTAACCCCCAATCTATAACAATATTATTGTTGTTGTCTCCACAGGCAAGCAGTTTAAAATGGTCCACTTTCTGACATTTTTCAGCTGAAGAAAGCATGTCATTTTCTTCAAGATCAAGTCCAGGATTTGACATAGTTCTGATTTATATAGTTAGCAGTAATTCAGACAATATTTTATTTATTACACAGGGGTAATGGCAGCTCAGTCTACACAGTGCTGTTTCAGTTTTCAATAGGAGTTGTGTCTCCAAACGCCACCATCAATCCATCCATTCTGAGGTGTAAGACCCAGAAACAAGCACACTTTCTAAGTGAGCAGTTGATTAATCAAAGTGCAAAACTTTAAATTCGGCTCGCTGAAGATGAGGTAGTTGGTTAATTTCAAGGCCAAAATATTAATTCTGTTTTCCTGGCATAAACATGAGCTGTAAACCTACATTCTTGCCCACTTGCTTGGGCGCCATTGAAGCATTTTGTCAAAAGACAGACATGGTCTTTTTTGCCGAGTTACTTTGAAACGTCATTTTGGGTTTGTAAAACAGAAAGCAACTTGCTTCAATGTTTTTTCTGTTCTGTAATCCTGTTTGCGGAGAGAAAACGAATCTCTCTCTCTCCTTATATCCCCTAAGTCTGCAGCCTCCGATTCTGGATGCTAATTGAATGCGACTTTGTGTTTCTCTGAGGTAAACACTTGCCTTCCAAACATCCATTTAGCCAAAGTTGCTTGGTACGTCAGTGGGCTAGGCCAGCTTGCAATAGCTGGCAATCCCAATTAGCGAGGAACTTTTAATGACAACCATCTCTCCTCCTAACTTGTAACTTGTACTTTACAGATTCCCCGTTTCCTTAACACAACATTTTGCATGTTAGCTAATATCGCAGCTATGTCCACGGGAGTGATGAATATGCATCTGAACAGCAGCTACATTGTATGTTACCCAGCCACTCTTTCAGAGTCACCCTTTCCTAATTTCCCCCCCAATTATCGTGTTTTCTCGGGAGAGAACACTGTCATGCATTCACTGGCGAACTATTTGTTATCTTCTGTCGTGGCTGTTTCCAACAAGAAGAGCGTCTGCTACAGTGAAGGCTTACATTGACACAACAGCTATTGACATAAAGCACAGATTACATTTTGTTTTGGAGCAACCAACATCAGCCATCTTCTTCTTTTTCTTTTCCAGAGCGGCCTACTTTGGATTATACGGCATGGTTGAAGCAAACACTTCCCCCCGCCTCCCTTAGGACAAATTCCTGGATGGTGACTTAAAATACAAATAATAAATAAGGATTGGGAAGTAACATAAAGTTCTTTCTCAAAGTACATCTCTTTATATAATGCAAAGCTCTGCTTGGCTGTGGAGCACATCTAGAACTTCATGTGTTCAGTAAAGAGAAAGGCTACATTTGAGCGCAGGTGTAAGAACATGAAAAGCACCTATTGGATCAGACCAGTGGGGTATTTGGATTATTGACATCCGATGCCCTTTTAAAATGTGTTGGGGGGTGCTATTGATTTGTTTTCGTTATGTATTTTGTGTTTTTATATTGTTGTCGGCACCCTGAGACCTGCAGGGATAGGGCAGTATACAAAATAAATAAATGAATTGTTAAGTTGTGAGTGAATGTTGGGCAACAGCTTCCATGGGTCATGGGAGATGGGGTCCAAAATCACTTGGACAGCATCAGGCTTCCCATCTGTTAAACTTTGATTAATAAACCATGGTTTAACAAACCATAGCTTAGTGTTATGTGTGAACCAGGTCAGGATTTCTTTTCCCCTGTCCCTGCAATCTCTACACTGCACACATGCGGTTAAAGGCATTTAAACAGTCACACTGCCTGTCGAGTACCGTACTTCAATGTGATTTTGATGTTAGCTCTCTTCCATTGCTTCAACATTTCATATGTGTCCATATATATTAGCAGCATCATTTGGAAAGAATTAGGCAATCCTTGCCTTTCTTCCCTAGTTCCTTCCTTGATTTGGTCTCTACCTATCCGTCTTCAGTAAATATTATTTCGAACATCTCAAACCCAACTGAAAACAAAACATCACTTGTCAGATTCAGCATGCAGCTGGAAACATGGCCGTGTTTGCTTTTAGTACTAAAGCACCATCGTTCCCTTTTGTTTTCCTTTAGAAAAGCTACAATTCACATGGGTAATCCATTAGTCTCAATCAATGTACATGATAAAGACCCTACTGTTCTAACAAACAGGGGCGGGAAATCGCTTTTGGAGTAAACATGTCACAAGTAATCACAAGTAAATGTAAGTTTTGCCTTTTTTATGGAGAAGCCTGACTTGAACAACGATTAATGCTCCATGCACAATGAGGAATTCTCACTGTGTAACGCATGGCTGAAAAATGTGAAACTATGCAGGAAGTGGTTACTGGAAAGCCAAGCAGCCTTTCTGTTGGACTTCCTATCATCAAGAAGTTGGCTTCAAGGGTTTCCTTATCTCCTTATCTTCCCCATTCCCTGTCCTCCGTTTCCCCCCACAAAGCCATGCTTCGCTCAGTCATCTTTGCCATAAGACTTAAGTTTTGCAAAAGTCCAGTTACTCCAACCAGATATTTTGAGTTCAGGTTCTACAATCAAGGCAGGTCTGATGGCCTTCCTCACATTTATCCCCCTTTCAGAGAACTGGTCTCCAAGGAAAGCCAAAGGAAAGTCAAGATGATGAATAAGCAACCCAAGTGAATCTCATAGGAATGTTTGGAGAATTCCAGGTCTGAGTGTGATCTTGCCCTCTGGAAAACCACCAGTTTAGCCTGGCTGTACAGTAATCCCCATTCTAAAGGAAATCAGCCCTGAGTGCTCACTGGAAGGACAGATCATGAAGCTGAGGCTCCAATACTTTGGCCACCTCATGAGAAGAGAAGACTCCCTGGAAAAGACTCTGATGTTGGGAAAGATGGAGGGCACAAGGAGAAGGGGACAACAGAGGACAGGATGGTTGGACAGTGTTCTCGAAGCTACCAGCATGAGTTTGACCAAACTGTGGGAGGCAGTGGAAGACAGGAGTGCCTGGCGTGCTCTGGTCCATGGGGTCACGAAGAGTCAGACACGACTAAACGACTAAACAACAACAACAACACCCAAAGTCTTTTGCCCATGACTAGGAAATGAAACACACACGCATGTGTCTTAGAGTTCTGTAGGTGTGCCTGCTTTAGGATTCATATGTGAGATTTATACAAAGCAGGTAAATTAATATTTGCCTTTTGATTCTTATTTACTTTTAACTTTTTCCCGATCCATCCTATTTTATTAATATACAAGAAAAAAAGTATTTCTTAGTATATAATAAGATTGTAAGGCTGTTGTCACGCTGCAGCTCATGTGGCCCCCTATTGGCAGCCACGCAAACTGCAGAGTGAAAGTGGATTGCAGGCAGGCAGAGCAAGCAGGTGAAGCAGATGAGCCAGGAGGTGGATGGAGTTGAGCGGACAGAGTGAGCGAGCAAGTCAGCAGGCAAGTGGACAGCCCAGGCAGGCCTCTTCATTCTCCCTTTGTCATTGACACTGCCGCCACCACCACCACTGATGGCAGTGGAGAAGAGGAGGGGAATGAGAGAAGGAAGCCTGTACTTTAAAACTTTCTGCAGTCTTTGGAACTCCAGAGGCAGTGTTCTAACAGACCACCTCAAATTGCAAAGCCCATTGTGACCTGTAAAAGCGGGGGGGGGGGGGGAGTGAAACTAATGGGGTTTTAGTTGGGCTAATAACGGAATTGCCCTAAAATAAATTTTGGAGGATCTATCTGTCTGCAATGTGGTATGCTTAATCGACTATAGAGTGGCTCCTGTGCCTGCAGATTTAATTCACTTTGGCCAAAGGAGGAGAAAGTGATATCCAATTTTTTAATTATCCATTATAATGATGCAGAGCTTCTTCTTCTTTTTTTTGAAACAGAGCAGCTCCTAATCTGAAACACAGATTAAAACAGAAAGAGTACAGAATGGGCTCAGGTTGGATTTTTTTTAAATGCACAGATAAAAGGCAATAATGCAGCCTGTCTACAACCCTACATTATGTACTCAATATATTGAATGTAAATGACACTTTCTCATGAAGCAGCAAACATCCATTACTGCATATGCATGCTTCGTGTTACGATTAAGCATAACTGATGCTATTGATATGGCCAGAATCTGTATACTAGGGAAATGAAAGTAATCCATTGAAGACTTTTTAGAAAGACAAAACAGATTGTTTGTTAAAACATACCTCCACCTGCTGGCTAACATCTAGAACGACACATAAATGATTCTCAGAGTGGTGGCAAACAGAACTCCTCTCTTGCAGCAAAAACAACAAGATCACATTCACACCATACTTCTAAAGCACATGGATTTGCCCATAGAATCATGGGGGCAAGGGTGGTGTTGTTTGTTACATGTTTTGGGAAATGTAGCTCTATAAGGCATAAACTATAATTCCCAGGGTGAATCCATGCACTCTAAATTAGGGTTGCCATGTTTCAAAAAGTAAAAACCAGGACACCCCAAAAGTTGTTGTTGAGTGTTGTTTTTTGTTTTGTTTTTTTAGGAAAGCTTGGCTTTAGGTGATCTTTTCATTTCACATTCCATCTGCACTCTCATCTTCTGAGTTTGGCCTGTAATACAGACCCTCCTAGTGTCCCTGTTTCCCAGGGACATCCCTGATTTAGAGAAGCCATCCCAGTTTCTGACTGATCCCAGAATGTCCCACTTTTCCTTAGGATGCCCCTATTTTCAGTGGAGAAATATTGGAGAGTATGGTGTTATTAGACCCTTGAGCTGTCTGAAGGCAATCCAGTATAGGCAAGTTTTTTAAAATGTTTTAGTATGTTTTTATATGTGTTGGAAGCAACCCAGAGTGGCTGGAGCAGCCCAGTAAGATGTGTGGGGTATAAATAGTAAAATTATCGTTATGGAATGGGACCGTCCCTATTTTCATCAGAGAAATGTTGGAGGGTATGTTTTGTGTTTGTGTGTGTATCATCTATCTATCTATCTATCTATCTATCTATCTATCTATCTATCTGTCATCATCTATCTATCTTTATATTGTACTAATGAATCAAGCAAGTTCCTGACTACTGTTGTAAATCCTGGCACACCAAACAGCTATTTGTCCCGCAATATAGTTAAGAAAATTAAAAGTGGTGCAATAGAATAGCATTCACTTACCATTGGCAACGGCACTAGCAGCAGGGCCCAAGACAGTCATTATCTCTGTTGTTTTAATGCTCATTTTCCTGTTGGCTAAGCTGGAAGTGGAAAGACAGTCCCAGGGCTAATTTCAGACTTCAATCCATTTATCCAATGCAGGGCCAGTCTGCAGGCAACAACAAGCAATTACGTTCCACTGATGAATGTGCTTCAGTGCGTTTACAGGCTCGATGGGCCAAAGTCGCACCTCTGCTAGGTGAAATAATGAAGAGGAGATTGTTGGATTAATTAGCCAGTCAGACCTTTAACTTTTACCACATATATATATATATATATATATATATATATATCACATAGGTATATGTGCCAATGCGCTAAGAACAAAAAGGAATAGCAGCTTTAAAAAGCCTCATCCTGGATTTGCTTGAAACAGAATGGCAACAAAGGTGATTGAACTCACAATCCTGTACATGTCTCCTCCGAAATGAATCCCATTGAGTTCAATAGGCTGACTGTCAAGAAAGACGGCATAGGATTGCAGCCTCAGAAAAGCATTTTAAATAATAAGAATAAGAATAAGAATAATATTTATACCTTGCCCATCTGGCTGGGTTTTCCCAGCCACTCTGGGCAGCTCCCAACAGAATATTAAAAACACAGTAAATCATCAAACATTAAAAACTCCCCTAAACAGGGCTGCCTTCAGATGTCTTCAAAAAGTCAGATAGTTTTTGATCTCCTTGATATCTGGTGGGAGGGCACCATCACCAAGAAGGCCCTCTGCCTGGTTCCCTGTAACTTCACTTCTCGCAGCGAAGGAACTACCAGAAGTCCCTTGGAGCTGGACCTCAGTGTCCAGGCTGAATGATGGGAGTGGAGATGCTCCTTCAGGTATACTGGTTTTAAGTCAGGGGGAAATGTGCCTGGGATGACAGAGTAGTGCCTATCCCTCCCTGTGCCTCAATTCCTACAGGCATCAATAGCAAACCAAAATTAGAGCAAGTTGCAAGCTCAGTTCATATATTCAACTGAAATGAGATTAGGACTTTCCTGCCTTGATCTGAAATTCTGGGGGAGAAAGAGTCTGCCATCTGCCAGAATTCAGAATACAGTGGTACCTCGGGTTAAGTACTTAAATCGTTCCGGAGGTCCGTTCTTAACCTGAAACTGTTCTTAACCTGAAGCCCCACTTTAGCTAATGGGGCCTCCCGCTGCCACCGTGCCACCGGAGCACAATTTCTGTTCTCATCCTGAACCAAAGTTCTTAACCCGAGGTACTACTTCTGGGTTAGCGGAGTCTGTAACCTGAAGCGTATGTAACCCGAGGTACCACTGTACTCAACAGATACAATAGCATCTTGGGGGCTGTTTGGCTTACCAGTACCTCCCCCACCTTTGGCTGCTTTTTGAAATCGAGCCCAGTAAGAGCTGAGTGGGTTCTGAACCTGAGAGTGTATCTCAGAAGAACATTGGAGGCATCCTCTCATTTTTCTCTGCCCATCCCTCTACTTCTGATAGGTTTAGGAGACCAGATAACCACCAAGTGTCCCTATATTCCAGGGACAGTCCTGGATTTACAGAAGCTGTCCCAGTTTCTGGTTTGATCCCGGAATGTCCCCCTTTTCCTTAGGATGTCCCTATTTTCATCGGAGAAATGTTGGAGGGTATGGAGTCATGCAACCCCCCCAAACCAGAGAGATAAGTAACTATACAACATTTAGAAGACATCTGAAGGCAGCCCTGTAGAAGGAAGTCAGATATAAATAGTAAATAGTAAAATGTTGTTGTTGTAGAATAAAGGGTAAAGGGACCCCTGACCATTAGGTCCAGTCGTGACCGACTGTGGCGTTGCGGTGATCATCTCGCTTTATTGGCCAAGGGAGCCAGCATATAGCTTCCGGGTCATATGGCCAGCATGACTAAGCCGCTTCTGGTGAACCAGAGCAGCGCACGGAAACGCCATTTACCTCCCCACCGGAGTGGTACCTATTTATCTACTTGCACTTTGATGTGCTTTCGAACTGCTAGGTTGGCAGGAGCAGGGACCGAGCAACGGGAGCTCACCCCGTCACGGGGATTCGAACCGCCAACCAAGTCCTAGGCTCTGTGGTTTAACCCACAGCGCCACCTGCGTCCCTGTTGTAGAATAGGAGGTCCCTATTTTCATCAGAGAAATGTTAAAGGGAATGGGAGACCCTGTGATGGCCTTTTCTTCAAGAGTTTCAAGGATCCCTGTCCAGTCGTACCTTGGTTGTCGAACTTAATCGATTCCGGGAGTCTGTTCGACTCCGAAACCGTTCAAAAACCAAGGCGCGGCTTCCAATTGGCTGCAGGAGCTTTCTGCACTCAATCGTAAGCCACGTAAGCTGTGCCGGATGTTTGGCTTCCAAAAAATGTTCACAAACTGGAACACTCACTTCGAGAGCCAATTTGTTTGACATCTAAGCTGTTCAGGAGCCAAGGTACTCCTTCATGATGGGGGAGAAGGAGCCCCCAGGCAACAGTGATCCCTCTCCCATGTTTATGGCACCATCTTCATCATCATCATTATGTGGTTTGTGTCACAGTCTGGTTTACAGGAGATCAAAGTCCCAGCTGAGGACATTGGGACCGGGGGCAAGACGGTGGTGTGGGAGCAGGAACAAGAGTCCAGAAGCCAGAAGAGAGGAAACCAAGAGTCCGAGGGTCAGAGAGCCTGGAGCCAAGAAGCCAAGGGTCTGAGGGTCAGGAAACAAGGAGTCACAAGCTCAAGGGTCCGAGGATCAAGAAGCAAGGAGCCAAAGGCAGGAAACATGTTGCTGTGGCAAAGAACCGAATGGAAATGCTGACCTTATATCCCTTCCCGGCTATTGCCACCAGGTGCTGTGAGTTACCAATCGGCCTCACCTGTGTGGCCGTGCCTTGCCTCTTCAGAGCAAACTTAGGAAGGCCCCAGTCCTGCAAAGTCCTGCTGGTCACAGGGCCCGGCTCCTGCACGCACTCCTGACAGTATGGGAATACAGCCTAAGGGTGTTCTCACACATGAGTTTCCAAGCACTTGTATCCAAAACACCTTTGCAATGCAAGTTTAAAATCAACGTGGTCCAAAATGCTTGTTGGCATTTCCTAGGCTCCTTCTCCTCTGTATTATCCATGAACACATGTTAACATACTGTGATTTTCGCTCTATAGGATGCACCGGACCATAGGACACACCTTGTTTTAGAGGAGGAGAACAAGAACAAAAAATTGTCCCCCTCTCTGCTCAGCACAGAGAGGGGGAGATTTTTTTTTTTTCTTGTTCTCCCCCTCTAAAACAAGGTGCGTTCAAGGTGGGGCTGGCGGTGGGGGGAAGCGCTGCTTTCCCCCACTGCCAGCCTCAAAGATCCCTGAAGCCTTCGGAGCACAGCACAAGGTCCCGCTGTGCTCCAAAGGCTTCGGGTTCCTTTCGCTGAAGCCGGGAGACTCTCCCAGCTTCAGCCAAAGGAGCCCAAAGCCTTTGAAGCACAGCGCGAGGTCCTGCTGTGCTCCAAAGGCTTCAGGTGGCTATCCCTGAAGCTTGGAGAGCGAGAGGGGTCGGTGCGCACCGACCCCTCTTGCTCTCCAGGCTTCAGCGAAAGCAACGCGTAGCCTCCGGAGCGCGGAGGGAGTGCTCCCTCTGCGCTTTGAAGGCTTCACGTTGCCTGCATTCGCTCCATAGGACGCACACACATTTCCCCTTAATTTTTGGAGGGGAGAAAGTGCATCCTATAAAGCGAAAATGCAGAGGTGAAAATGTCCTTAGCCTTTTCTGTTTTGTAAAGGTGAGGTACATATAAGTGTCTACAAGGCCTTTGGAAAATGTTTGCCTTCATCCCAGTTGAAAGTGGGGTCTTTGTTAGAGGATATGACTAGCAATGAAACGTCCTAGAGAATGTTGATTCTGAAATACATCATGGCTCTAGTATTTCATCTTTTGGTGAGATGTCACATTCCATGGCATTGACTGACAATGCAAAAATGAGGTCCTTGGATCAGAACAGCATTAAGTTTCAAGTTCTGCCCTTTTACCTCTCAGACATAGATGGATGGGAAATTCATATCAAACAGAAGCAGTCAGTTTGACTCTGCGGGACCTACGTGAGATGTTTTCCATCCAAGAATACCAGCACCATGCAAGACTGGCACAAAATATATACATGCATAAGCCTAACATCTTTATTCACATCTTTGCACATGCAAATTCCCATGCACATACCCAAGTTTAACACAGCATTGCTGGACCAGTTTCTCTCGCCATTTTGAATCGGCACCTCCATCGAAACTTCGTCTGACTACCGTCTGCCACCACATCAAACACCTGGCGAGCTCATGGGCTTGGAGAGATCACCTGAACAACTGAATTTTTGAGGTGCGGATGATAGCAGAGAGGCATGTGCCAACCTTGTGCCCCCATCTTCATGTGTTGCATCTCTACCCTCTCACCCACTGCCCTGGCTGTCCCTGTGTTGAATGGGAAAAGTCTGCTGAAGTTTTCCACTTGCGCTTGCAGCGAGGGCTCTAATCTGGGGACCCAAGGTTGAAGAACACCAGAGTAGACAATACTGACCTTCATCATCATCATGCCCCAGCCACTCCCAACATATATAGAAAACACAATAAAACATCAAACGTTAAAAACTTCCCTAAACAGAGATGCCTTCAGATGTCTTCTAAAAGTCAGATAGTTGTTTATTTCCTTGACATCTGATGGGAGGGCGTTCCACAGGGCGGGTGCCACCACCGAGAAGGCCCTCTGCCTGGTTCCCTGTGGCTTCATTTCTCACAGTGAGGGAACTGCCAGAAGACCCTCGGCGCTGGACCTCAGTGTCTAAGCTGGACGATGGGGGTGGAGATGTTCCTTCAGGTATACTGGGCCAAGGCCGTTTAGGGCTTTAAAGCAGTGGCGTAGCGTGGGGGGTGCAGGGGGGGCTGGCCGCACCGGGCGCAACATCTGGGGGTTAGGGAAATCCACGGGTTAGGGGGCGCAAATTACTTGCCTTGCCCCGGGTGCTGATAACCCACGCTACGCCACTGCTTTAAAGGTCAGTTCAGAAACATAATGGGATACAATGCAGGTCTTTCAGTACCTGTGTTATATGGTCCCAGTGGCTGCTCCCACTCACCAGTGTAGCTGCCCCATTCTGGATCAGTTGTAACTTGCAAGTCACCTTCATAGGCAACCCCAACAGTCTAACTCAGTATAAGGCTTCCTATGCTCCTATGCGCTTATGGTGCTACATCCACCCCCTTTTCATACCTAAAGCTGTGGGCATTTATAGGTACAGTTAAAGGTAAAGTTAAAGAGGTCCCTGACCATTAGGTCCAGTCATGACTGACTCTGGGGTTGCAGCACTCATCTTGCTTTATTGGCCAATGGTACAGCTTCTGGGTCATGTGGCCAGCATGACTAATCCGCTTCTGGCGAACCAGAGCCACACACGGAAAC
Source organism: Podarcis cretensis (assembly GCF_951804945.1). NCBI lineage: Eukaryota > Metazoa > Chordata > Lepidosauria > Squamata > Lacertidae > Podarcis > Podarcis cretensis. Next base: position 26,123,019 of record NC_137187.1, read on the forward strand.
GCTGTTTACCTTCCCGCTGGTAAGCGGTCCCTATTTATCTACTTGCACCCGGAGGTGCTTTCGAACTGCTAGGTTGGCAGGCGCTGGGACCGAGCAGCGGGAGCGCACCCCGCCGCAGGGATTCGAACCGCCGACCTTTCGATCTGCAAGTCCTAGGCGCTGAGGCTTTAACCCACAGCGCCACCTGCATCCCCTATAGGTACAGTTAGACACCTTCTAAATTCATTACGAAAACAGAGCAAGTTGAGTGCCCTCCTTTGGGAGGCGAGAATGCCAAAAGGTATAGTAAAGGTAAAGGTACCCCTGCCCGTACGGGCCAGTCATGTCCGACTCTAGGGTTGTGCGCCCATCTCACTTAAGAGGCTGGGGGCCAGCGCTGTCCAGAGACACTTCCGGGTCACGTGGCCAGCGTGACGAAGCTGCTCTGGCAAGCCAGCACCAGCGCAGCACATGGAAACACCATTTACCTTCCCGCTATAAAGCGGTACCTATTTATCTACTTGCACTTAGGGGTGCTTTTGAACTGCTAGGTGGGCAGGAGCTGGTGTAGAGGGACAAAGCTGAGGTGAAATGTGACAACATTGTTGGATTGTTGCTGCTGCTGCTATTTCCACATTGTGTTACGTTAAATTTGTTGTAGCTATGTGTTTGAAAACCCTATCGTCTACCAAAGGGAACAGAAGGTTTAAATGTCTGTATGTGATTTACAAACTCAATATACTTCAATTTGCAGGCTAAGCTGAAAGGGGTTTTGTGTGTATTTCACCCAGACTTTATAATCATTTACCAGAAGGGATGTGATGCATAATTTGTTCCAAAATGTTTTTGGAGCCTCCCTGCAGAAACCACTGCAAATTTGCTGCTTCCCCCCTCCCCATGTCCTTGTCTTCTCCCTGAATAGTAACAAATTGGCTACTCAATTTTAGGCGTTTGTACCCACGGGGGGGGGGGGGAGACGGTGGGTCCCACTCATCACAATAATGCATCCAGTGATACAGAAAGGTTTGAAATCCTGTTAAGTGAGGGGGACTGGGAGGAAAGAGAACTGTTGCTTACAGTCATTTCTTTGTAGAGGCGAATGAGTGGGCCGTGAGATGATGTCATGGACAGAACATCTGAGATGTTTATACTGGTTGGGAAACATCTCACAAGTGTATCTTTCCTAGTGGTTGAAAATACAGCATTCCTTTTCCAGCAGGTAATTTCATACGCTGCTAAATGTATACCTATTTGTCCCGCAATGACACCTCAATCGTAATTGCTGTTCAAACAGGGGGAAGCAGGATTTGTTGAAGGCGGCACTGGAAAATGTCACGTTCTGTGACACAGCCGTTGACGTACCCCGAAGTGCATGCTGGCTAATGGCACTGCAGGTTTCAGAACTGCGCCGTACAAAATGTGACTTTATATTGTAACGGCTGAGTCACAGCGCCGACCGAAATAAAATTATTACGGTCCTGGTTATAGCCACACGGGCATCTAGCCACATGGGCTTGAGACCATTGAGGGCTGAAGGAAGAGGGGAAAACATGAGGAGGCACCAGAACCAATTAATTCTATATTTACCCCAACAAGACAGAAGTACTGGGGGGGACAGACCCTCCAAGTGTCCCTATTTTCCAGGGACAGTCCCAGATTTACAGAAGCCGTCCCAGTTCCAGATGTGATCCTGGAATGTCCCACTTTTCCTTAGGACGTCCCTGTTTTCATCGGAGGAATATTAGAGGGTAGGGATCATCGGCCTAACCTACCCCTAGCCTCTCTTGACTGCATTCTGGTGGCTGTTTTTACACAGCAGTAAACCACATTTAGTTCAGGGGAGAAATTGTAATTAGATAGCTAGCCGTGATTCAAAAGCTGCCGCCATCCTAAGAACATCGTTTCTAAAATTCATGCACAGTCCAATTCCAAACCTTTCGTGTGTTTGTGAAAGGGTCGTTAGCACCATCTAGTGCTCCTTTGCAAAAATTACCAGGATTTTAACGTCAACGCATGCAGAAATCATATTATGCCAGCCAAATGTCCATTATCATATCTTTTTTTCTCATAGAGGTTGAAGTAGTTAATAGAACAGCCTTTACCAAAGGTGTCATGGGCTTTGAAGACACTCAAACTCAGGACAAAAGGGAGAAACGTGCTAAAAGGAAGGCACGCTTGGCAAATCCACACTGTGATCAACTCCCGCCCGGAACCCTATGTCCCCACTGTGGAAGGATGTGTGGATCTAGAATTGGCCTCCACAGTCATTTATGGGCTCACTGTTAAAGCCATGTTTATGGAAGACAATCTTACTCGGCTACGAGTGATGGCCAAAGAAGAAGTTATTAATCATATACAGTGGTACCTCAGGTTACATACACTTCAGGTTACATATGCTTCAGGTTAGACTCCGCTAACCCAGAAATAGTGCTTCAGGTTAAGAACTTTGCTTCAGGATGAGAACAGAAATTGTGCACCGGCGGTGCAGCAGCAGCAGGAGGCCCCATTAGCTAAAGTGGTGCTTCAGGTTAAGAACAGTTTCAGGTTAAGAACAGACCTCCGGAACGATTTAAGTACTTAACCCGAGGTACCACTGTATTTATCTTACTATTTCATATTTTTAAATGTTGGTTTTTATTGAATATTTCAAAGGTTTTAACAAATTTACTTCACAAACAATGTACCCTTCACTTATATTTCTCTTTTTGACTTCCCAACCCTCCAGCCCTGAATGGCACCCCATTCCCCCAACAAGGGGTGGGGGCGAATTTTGAACAGCACCACTCCAGGGATGGGATGATGACACCTTCCCCAGTAGCTCTTTAATTCAAACACATTGAGGGATTTCCCCATCTTTCAAGGTAATACGGTACTTTCCCCCCTCCATTTCTATTTCAGGATGCATATCATCATCTCCAAATTCCTGGGATAGAATTCAAAAATAACACCTCCCATTGTCTATTCCCAAATCCGCACTTACCATCATCTTTATATACACATCACCTAAACAACCTGAGATTTTAACTCTGCCCAGTTCCAGAAGACCCTGCATGGTTTTAGAATGACTCAGCCCTGGACCAGAGAGAAGGAAGTAGTAATGGTAGAGCTCTGTGTGATTTGCAGTTCAGAGAGGATTTCTGACTCCCAGTTGTCAAATAGCTAAAAGACTCTCCCTTGCCAACAATCCCATACACACCCGAAATGACTCTGGGGAGGAAACTTTGTGCAGGAAATACATTTGTGGATTTTTGTCCTCGGTTCAGAGGGAGGCTCTGTTCTTCATTCTCATTTTTCATTACCCTGCTTTGGACCTGGCTGTCATGAGTGAACATTATGGTAAGGAAAAAATAAATTTATGTAGATTCCACTAGCCTGAAATCCGGTCCACCCAATGGACTATAGGACCACAGAAATCTGGATTCCATCTTCATATCCTCCAAGTGTCCCAATTTTCCAGGGACAGTCCCAGAATTGCAAAAGCCATCCCACCTTCTGATTTGATCCCGGAATGTTCCTACATTGGCTCCTAGTACATTTCGGAGCACCATTCAAAGTTTGGTGCTGACCTTTAAAGCAGGCTTCCTCAAACTTAGCCCTCCAGATGTTTTTGGCCTACAACTCCTATGATCCCTAGTTTTTTGCAGGGTGGTGAGAACCATGTTTTTTGTAATTGCAGAAACTGATTGTGAGTATTGGATGAGTGAAGTAAGTTCTGAGATCTTAGAATGGTTTCCACTGGAAATTATATTTAGAAAAAGTCAAGCTCAAGAGACTACACAAATCACGCTGACCTGCGGAACAGCGAATAAGCTTGGCATATGGAGAAAAGCAAAGGCACAATGAGAAAAAAACATATTCGCCTTTATTTTTCATGAATTGTAATGAATGCCATTAAATAATACACAAAGATCTCATACAGTATACCGTAGTTCAGGCTGTTTCGGCCCAATAATATAAACATGTCAGGACCTGCTATTCCTAAGGCATAAATGATCATGTAAAAGAAAATAAAAGAAAACCCTACATGGTATTCTTATACAAACGGATACAAATGCTTTAGGACTGAAGCTGAATTAAGTGGGAAGAAAAATGACATACAAAAATAGCTGCTATCAAAGATAACAAGACCCAAAGGTTTAGGAGAGGCTGACAGCATCAGGACCAGGACAGCTGGGAGGGTTGTACATATTCGGAGGCAGGCTGGTTTCCCTTTAAAACTGCCCCCAGCACATACCACAATGATCCTGAAACTCCATTGATATTATTATTATCATTATGGTTAAACAACGATTCGCCATGGCTATTTCTTTTCTATAGTTCAGAAGAAAAGCCGGGTGCAGTAAGTTAGGTTTTATGGACCAGGGCTAATGCTTCTACCTGTGGACATTGCGCACATTTAGCATCAACTTGGTCATAAACTTGCTGGCAAACGACGGAAAGATTCACACAAACACCCTTCTTCACGTGTTGGGACAGCGGAGCCGCCCCTCTCAGTCCCACCCTCATTAGCAACGCTCGTTCAGCACATGTGAGGAGGAGCGCACTTTGAATTCAAATCTGTGTTGTGTCTAACAGTGCATCATCGTAAGGACGCACTGGGAGCGCAGCCGGGTGGGAGGAAGAGACACAGGGTGCGTGCGGTTGCGGTTGCGGTCGGGAGCTTTTTTCCCACTGGAAGAATTCAAATCTCATTGCATTCGTGCTTCTGTTCTCTTTTGGGCACTATTCTAACCCTGGCCAGGTAACAATGGGACTTAACGAAGACCCACGGCCGCCATCTGCAGTCCTTCTTCCCAGAGAAAGCCAGTTGTTACACTAGGGCCCAGCAGATAGACTCAGCACTGGCCCCTTTGCTACAACTTGCAGCTCCCTGGGCCAGCCTTGGATCCAGCAATTCCTTGGCCATATCCCGGCCGTACCTGTTCTGAAATGCTGCTTCAAGGCTCTACACGGCTACCAGCGGTGGGAATATGCGCACCTGTCCGCACTTCCATTGGGCAGAAGGAATAACTCCGTAGGAGCGCAGCCTTCCTGTCTGCAGAGCCCAACACAACCAGACAGAAGGACACCTCTCTCTCACCCAAGCGCTTCTAGCAGGGGGGATCGGGGCATCCCCAAACTCGGCCCTCTAGCTGTTTTGGGATGATGATGATAATAATTATTATTATTATCATTTCTTTATACCCCGCCCATCTGGCTGGGTTTCCCCAGCCACTCTGGGCAGCTTCCAACAGAATATTAAAATACGATAGTCTTTTAAACATTAAAAGCTTCCCTAAACAGGGCTGCCCTCAGATGTCTTCTAAAAGTCAGGTAGCTGTTTATTTCCTTGACATCTGATGAGAGGGCGGGCACCACCACCGAGAAGGCCCTCTGCCTAGTTCCCTGCAACCTCGCTTCTCACAGGGAGGGAACCGCCAGAAGGCCCTCGGTGCTGGACCTCATTGTCCGGGCAGAATGAAGGGGGTATACTGGACCGAGGCCAACTCCCATCATCCCTGACCACTGGTCCTCTTAGCTAGGGACGATGGGAGTTGTAGTCCCAAAACAGCTGGAGGGCCGAGTTTGCCTATGCCTGCTCTTGTCAGTTGCCTTTCCTTTCATAGGAGGGCAGGGTAAGAGAACCCAATGGCAAAATTCACAGCGATATATGAATATGATTTCTGCCTAAATTCTGCTCAGTTGCACTATAAACCTCATGCTTGCTAGAGCTGCAACTCTGTGCAAAGTTATTTGGATGTAAGCTCCTCTTGAACAAGTCAGACTTGTTTTCCAAGCAAATATGTGTATCATTGGACTGCACATCTCTCCAGGGTTTCTTTTTTTAAAAAAAATGACAGGTAAAGTGAAAATTCTTAGACAGCATGTAAAATAAAACCGAGCTAAGAAGTACAGAAGCATAAACCCCCCCCTACATTCACCGTCAAATCCAGAATTAAAAATGGATACAGAGCATGAATTCGTTCCTTGTGGATCGTTATGTTGCAATTGGCAAAACCTTCTAAATTTATTTACCGTAGTACAAGAGAGCTGTAAAACATAACCATTATAATTTACACCAATGTAACCCTTCAATAAAGTTTCAATAAACTATTAATAATTTCATTGATATTTCCATTAAAAGGTAAAAACAGTTGCCAGTTATTAGAAGCACAATGCAGTGTGTGCATATAATATATATATATATATTTAAGTAACACGTCACTAAAAGAATTAAACTTCTAAATATTAATAACCATATAATTGTCATAATAATTTAATGCAAAATGATACGTAGGATTGATTTAAGCATCCTGAATAACTGCATCCCTATATTTAACAGCACATTTATTTAAAACTAAAAGTGACTCCACATGTTTACCATGTTCTTGTCTAATAGGATGGATTAAATAACCCACGGATATTAACGAGATTTTGTACATAAAACCCCGGACACATAAAAGAGTTCTAATTTGCAATGATATTTTAAGAATGCTTATATGGCATGAGTCGTTCAGAAACAGTAAGATTAAAACAGCCACTAGTTAGCAAACATAATAAAATGTATTTTTAGATCGCAACTGCTTGTCTGTGAGCCTCATATTGGAACTGAAAATAATGCGATGAACATGAAGCCTGCCTCATGGATTGAAACCAAAAAAGCCATAGAGCCAGAATTTGTATGTGCTTTTCTTGGCAAAAGTATGAACAACTCAAATCTGAAAATGTGGTTTGCAAAATGATCCTCGGACGTGGCATGAACTCTCTTTCCTATTTGAATTTATCCTGAATGTTACTAGTCTCTTTCCTATTTGAATTTATCCTGAATGTTACTAGGCAGACCCGCTACCTTGAAATTCTATTACAGTCATCTTAAAATGCCCAAAGAGAAATAGGAATGCCACCTAAAGGAGGACATTAAAAGTTGAAAAGGAGCAGGTGGCAACAGTTATTGCAGAATATGGCAAAAAAAAAAAAGGCTGTTGGCTTTTAACAGAAAACCTATTTGTTAAAGTTTAGGAAGCTGTGCTGAGAAACCTAGACTGAATTGTCCTTTGACTCCTGCAGCTGTTGCTTATGAATGTGGACTGTGGGTCCAGTATCAATTAGCACAACTGCGATCATAGATCATCTTTTAAAAATAAAAATCTCTTATAGTCCAATTTCCCCATTAATTTAGCAGCTCATAAATTAATAGTCCAACTTTGCCATTCATTTAGCAGCTTATAAATTAATAACTGAAGTACAGAGTTCCAAAGAAGAAGAAAAATTTACCTTAAACTGCGTAATGACACTATGGGGAGGCATCTGATTACATCCTACTCAGAGGAGACCCATTGAAATCTGTGAATTTAGCCTTGGTTGACTTAAGTTCATTGAGTGAGTGTGATATAATCAGATGCTGACCATAACACTGTAAATGCACAATAATAAACAGTGTATGTTCACGACAGATGACTCTGGTCCTTTACACTAACAGGAGTAGGACTTGCATTCTGGCATATTGAATTATACTGAGAAAAAGACCAAAAATAAAAAATGACAAAGAGACATTTCTGAGAGAATGTGCACACTATCTGTCTCCAGGTTCCATAGCATAATACACATAAGATGGTTGTATTAATAAGGGAATGAACTGGAAAATAAGAAAGTTTAATTGTATTACCATAGAACTGTATTTAAAAAGGTACAGCAATGCTGGCTGTATTTATGAGCGTCAATTTCCTTGTGAATCATCCACAATGAAATTGCAATTTCCCTAAAAAAAAATAAATTACAGGAATCTCAGAATCAAATGACATTTGGTGGTGAGAACTGAGGGGCTGTCAAATGTCCACAGGACGGTAGAAATGTATTTTCTCACCGTACAGTTCACTCCCAGTGACATCCCTTAATTAAATATATCTAGATATGGGGGAAATGACTGAATTGCTACCATTATCCAAGGGTTGCCCCCCTTTAACGCTACACAACTGACTTTGTGTATTGTAAAAAAACACGGCTTTGGAGGGCAACCCTGCGAAACCCCCATCTCTTTCCCTAATTTTGTTTAGCTGAATATTGTCAGTATATTGCACACAATTCAAGCTAACATTCATGAAATGACTTGTCAGTCCTTCACCTTTGGGCTACAATATGAAAAGTCATGTCTTTGGTACGTAAATCTAAGCTTTAAATCCAAATATACAACTATGGCTACCGGCAGCCAACTTTTCTCAGTCTTAATTCATAATAAAAGTATTGCAGACATTCAAGCCTTCATCGACTGCTGAAACTACGAACAGAACCATCGCATAGTTCCGCACATAAACAATATTAGTCTTTGCATAAAAAAATAAAGTGTTTGAATTCCTCTTTTATTGCACCAGCAATTTTTTTTTATTTTTATAAAATACTCTCCTTTCACGTCAAGATTTAAATTAATCCATTTATAAACAAAATATAAGATTTTTCCCTCTAAAATGTGAAGCGGAGATATGGAAGTGCGCCATAGAAAAAAAGAAGCAGCTCAAAAGGGGTGACAAACATTCAAATATCACAAATGATAGAAAATATAAACTACATCTCTTTTGTTACATCATTTACATGATTTCTGTAGGCTTCCAAGCAGTAACTTGTAGACACTTGTGTTGTGCATCACCCTCAAATGACATCAAGGTGTTGGAGCAGGAGTCACTTTCATACTATTAAGAGCTGCGTGGATTCGGAAGTGTAACCTAGATTCCATGGAATATTCCTTGTAATTGTTTCTGTAAGAGACAAAACGTTAGTTGGGCAACTAACCTTTCATTCCCTGTTGTTGTTGTTTTTTGCTGGGCTTTTTTTAAAAAAAAACATACAGAAATTCAATTCAAATCTTTATTACAGTCAAAGACCAGCATAAAAAGGTGGGATACAGTCATTTAAAATCTAGAAGCGCTTTGGAAAGCTAAAAGGTATTAAAACAGAAGGTGAATATAAAAGTCTGTAAGAATTGAAAAGAAGCTAAAAGAAGGGATAGGAGCGTTGGGCAGGTGTGGAAGAGCCTAAAAGGTTGATATACAAAAGACTTTAACTATTAATTTACAGAGCACTAAATCTACTTTCCCCCTTTGTGGATCACTGCCTTGTCATGGCAAAGGGGCTGAATAACTCAGAGAAGCTGTGAGCTATGCCGTGCAGGGCCACCCAAGATGGACAGGTCATAGTCGAGAGTTTAGACTAAATGTGATCCACCTGGAGAAGGAACTGGCAACCCACTCCAGTATTTTGCCAAGAAAACTCCATGGACGTAAAAAGGAGAAGCTCTGAGAAGAAAGTGATAGTTTCCAAGGCATGCTCTGGTTCATGGAATCACAGAGAGTTGAACACGACCAAGATGACTAAACAACAAATCCAGTTTGTGGCACAGGTCATCCTCCGATGAATTTTGTGCGCTGCTGCACAGAATCTAGCAACGTTGTATGTTGTAGCAGGATTGGTATCTGAGAGCAGCAGGGAGGTATAGAATTGTCCTGTGTGCCCTGAGTACTTATGGAGTAGTGGGTAAATCAGGTTAATACAAATGTCTCTGTAATGCAGGCAATGGAGAAGGACACGCTCTCCTGTTTCTATTTGTCCCGAGTCACGGGGGCATTGAGCATACAGAAATAAATGAAGAAACATGGAGAGAGAAAATGACAGAATAAGTATGTGGCCTTGGAGTCTGACCAGCTGCCACTGGAAACACGCCTGCAATATAAGGACTAAACAGCCATTTCAAAGGAGCAAAATCCTTTAATACTCTGGACAAGTCCCCAAGTTCTATTAAATCAATATTACTGTTCGCCTGGATGGTTGGATAGTGTTCTTGAAGCTACCAGCATGAGTTTGACCAAACTGCGGGAGGCAGGAGTGCCTGGTGTGCTCTGGTCCATGGGGTCACAAAGAGTCGGACACGACTAAACGACTAAACAACAATATTAGTGTGCCAACATTATGGAAGATCCTGTTAGTATTTCACTCCTCCGATGCTGCATTTTGTGATTCGTGTAATTCACATGCCTGTCTGAGAAGTTGCGTGAGAACCAGATACAGTCCTATCTGTGTGTACTATGTAATGTATTGTCACTTTTACTAGATTCCTGTCTGTTCTCTCAGAGCTGGAGAGAACGGTCGCCATTATGCTGTAGTCTGTATATAGTGTGTAAATAAATAGTAGAATAGATCTACGATGTTTCATGCTTCTTGCTGTGTTGTGCTAGAAGATTAGTGTGCATAAATCAAGCTGGTTTTATGTCGCTGAGCACACTGGAGAAGAAGGGAGATGCCTTTTCCAGTGCTGCGCACACCGGAGGACGCTCGGAGTTCTGGGGGCTTGCAGGCGGCCCCAGGGCATTTTCCCAACAGATCCTTCCACGGGTAGTTTCAACAGGTTCCCGCTTTCAGATGGGTTGTGGAAACTGGGACAAGCATTTGGGTATAAGCTGTTCTGCTGTTTTGTACAGCAGAATCGACTCCTGCACAGGTCTGAGTTTAATGGCAGATTGGGGGTACATGGGTAAAAGCTGTAGGAGTGGGAAACAACAATGACCTTACTGTATGTGTCTGCTATAGACCTCCAAGCCAGACTGACAACTTGGATTATGCCTTCTGACAGCAGATTACCAAATATTCAAAAAGGACAGATATAGTGGTCATGGGAGACTTCAATTACCCATCAAGATCTGTTGGATCTCAAAATCTGCCAAGAATTGGGAGGTCCAACAAATTGCTCAAGAGCCTCGCTGACAATTTCTCAGAAGGTGGAAGAGGCCACAAAGGGATCATCAGAAAGGAGATTCTGACTAAACATCAGGAAGAACCTTTGGACAGTATGAGCGGTTCCAACAGTGGAAGGGACACCCTCAGAAGATGGTGGGCTCTCCTTCTTAAAGCAGAGGTGGGATGGCCATCTGACATGCAATTCCTGCATAGCACGGGGTTAGACTAGAAGACCCTTGAGGTCCCTTCCAAATCTACAATTCTATGATTGTGTGATATGCTAGCTATAAGTGAGCTAAAGCAAATAAGCTCATCTGTTTTGAGCTAATAATTGTATAAAGATTATCAGCACTTACTTTGCAGCTTCTATGAATCTTATTGCTTTTTCTCTTTCATCCTGTTGTTTGTACAGAAGACCCAATTCGTACATAGTGTATGGTATCAGGTAATTATCATACTTCAGCTGCTTCTCACTAAGAAATCAATAGGACATCATGTCAGTATTCAAGGGAACCAAACATAGCGCAGAACCCAGGCAAGCCAAATGCCCCCATGCTCCCTTGCTTTAGGGTTTAGCAGGTAAAACTTTCCCCATATACAGTCATACCTCATGTTACATCCGCTTCATGTTACATTCTTTCAGGTTACGTCCCGCGGCAACTCGGAAGTACCAGAAAGGGTTACCTTCTGGGTTTCGCCGCTCACGCATGCGCAGAAGCACAAAATGACATCACGAACATGCGCAGAAGAGGCGAATCTCAACCCGTGCATGCGCAGACGCACCGCTACGAGTTGCACTCTTTTCATGTTGTGAACAGGCCTCCGGAACGGATCCCGTTCACAACCAGAGGTATCACTGTATATATATATTTCTCTCCATTCCAGGAAAAAAACCTAACTGCTTAGTTCCTGCTTGTCTGACAGCTGTTAAATGCATGGAAGCTTGGCGGGGGGGAGGAAATGTTAGGAACCCTAATCCATGCCCCCACCCCACTTTACACTGCTAAGAATCAAAGATGAACATTGTTCAGGAAAGCACAGAGGAGTCAATGGAATGTGAGAAAGAGGCTTTTCCTTTCATTCAATGTGTTATACCTTCAAACAGTGAATAAGGATTTACAACCATTGAACCACATACCAGCTGGGGAAGATCAGTTTTGTCTATTTCAGAAACTAAAATAAGATTCTTCCACAAAATCCAAATACTCTAAATTTAGGTGCAAAACAAACAAGCAAGCAAGCAGCAAATGTTTTTGGATGCTTTCTGATGTCACAGGTTATCACTGTTTCCAAAAATCCCACTTCCTGTTTTTACCTTTGAATAACTTGATTGAAGCAGAGTTCTGCTTGTAAGCATCTTCCTAAATGTTTCAAACAGAGACCTTTTAGCAGTTGTAGCAGACAGATGTCATCCATGTAGTATTCATTGTGATCTGAAAATAAAGCAGCACAACATTTAAAATTGAAAATGTAACAATGGATGTGTACGTGGGATGGGTGGGAATTACTGACTCATCTGCAAAAGATGTCAAATGGCAACAGTGGACCTAACAGAAATGGGTAATACAATTAACTATCTATTTTTCTTATCAAAAGCAATTAAATGAAAAAACTGCTTGTTTAGCAATATTCTAACGCAGCAATGTAAAATATATCGTTCCACATTTCCCACCTGCTTTTTAATTCATTGAAACCTGGGAACCTGCACTCCAGCCTTTTAACTGATTGAAACATGTAGCTGCAGATATACATAACTAATTATCATGTCAGATCTGGAATGAAAATAGTTGATGAGTATGCCAAAGTTATCTATGCAATATTCATAGCACTGCCTCACAGGGATCTATGCAACTGTTAAAAAGTTAGTCAAAACCTAGGTCCTTGAAGGAGAGTCTCCACCCCCATAGTTCAGCCTGGACACTGAGGTCCACCTCCGAGGGCCTTCTGGTGGTTCCCTCCCTGCAAGAAGTGAGGTTACAGAGAACCAGGCAGAGGGCCTTCTCGGTAGTGGCGCCCGCCCTGTGGAACGCCCTCCCATCAGATATCAAGGAGATAAACAACTATCGAACTTTTAGAAGACATCTGAAGGCAGCCCTGTTTAGGGAAGTTTTTAATGACTGGTGTTTTATTGTATTTTTAATATCTGTTGGGAGCAGCCCAGAGTGGCTGGGGAAACCCAGCCAGATAGGCAGGGTATAGATGATGATGATGATGATGATTATTATTATGAATTCTCCCGCAACTGAATTTTGTCAGCCACAAAGGACAGTAAAAGAAGCTGAAAAAGAGGCTGAACCAACAATTCAGGGGACCAATCACCTGTTGTACATAGAGGCGGTCTATCAAATAAGACTACAGTACTTTACATCTTGAAACTTAACTTAACAGACTGTTAAGAATTTCTCTCTCTCCTCTACACTCCAGCACCTGTTTTACCCTAGATAAACAGAATTCTGTTTCACAGTGAAAGCAAAGCAGAACTGAAATTTTACATCCTTTGCAGGAATGAAGATAATTTATTAACAAAACTTCTTCTGGAAGACTGGTGTTCTTCTTGCTCTGAACTCAGCTTCACTTCACGCAAGTATTGCATATTGTCAAACAAAGGATGTATAGTATCATGGGGATTTGTGAGTGTGAATTTCTGTGGGTTATATGAGGACTGGTATTATACGGAAAGGACAGCTTTCTATTTATCATGGCAACCAATGCAGTTTTGATGAAACTATGTTGCACTGAACAGACATCCATCGAGATTAGTCACTTCTTCCTTTACAGGATATAGTTAGAGGCCCCAGTAGTATTCATTACAAACACCCCTTTGTAGTTTTCAAACCACTCGTCTAAAACATTACTCACTGGTTTCATTTTTTAAAGCCGTTTCTTCTTTTTCAATTGTTACTAGTAAATTCTCGGTGAGGTCAGCTCTCATGCCAACAATTGAAAAGCCGTTCCAGACGTACATCATTTCCTGACAAGAATAAGAAACAAATATAGTAATAAATATCTATAGTATGCTATCAATTGACTTGAGTGTCTGAACAATCCCTGGATGATCTGCAGGAGATCAGGCAGAGCTTCCAACTCCTAATTAAACAAGGGCAACAACAAAAGGATGTTTCTTTCCTCTGCTAGAATCCTCTATGAGCTGTATTATCTCAAATGTTGATCTGTGCTTAATGTTTGCAGCTCATCCCAGCTCAGGGGATTCAATATGTGGTTAGCATATTTTGCTAATCTTGCCCCTGATCACCACCATTATGGCTCTGGCTAGTGGATCTCAGGGTTCTAGATTCCAAAAGCCTGCCATGTGCAGTTTATATCCAGAACAGAGCTGTTGCAAAGTACTCATAATCCCTCAAGCAAAGGCACATTCAGGCTGTACCTGATTCAGTAAGGCTGCCTGTACCTATAGATGAAGGTGTCTATAGCTGCCTTTCATTTAATAAGAGGTGAAAAGGTAAAAACGTAAACAGCTGATGCTTCTTTGAAGTGGAAATGTACTCACCCTACATTATTCACAGAAACACATACACACAAACACATATTTACTCTGCCACGCAAAAGATGATTGAAGTAAGTTGGCTGTAAATACCAGAGCAGGCACTATGAGCTTCACAGGCTGAGAGCCACCGTAGCGCCGAGCCTTTCTCACAGCAAACTTCTCCGTTGGGATGGATTTTCCTGCAATTCTTTGCTTCAGGCCTTCTACTTGCCTGAAAGAGATGGAACCGTGGAATTCTCAGTACAAAAACCAAACCTTTGACAGCAGAAGTTCAATGGTCTGCTGTCGAGATATTTTGACGAAACCAGCAAGTTCCAAACCTGTAACTATTTCTTAAAAATTGAACTCTATATACTAGTAGAGTTCTTAGCAATAAATACGCGTGCGGAATTTCAGGCAAGGTGAGAAAGGTATTTTTAAGGCTTATGAATTTATCTCATTTTTAAGTACTACAAGATGGTGAACATAGCGTCTCTTCTCCCCCTTATTTTTTAAAACAAGAGACACAAATATTAGGTAAAGGCAGTGCTTTTTTCCTGGGGGTACGCATTTTGTGAATCTTTGTACTTTTGTCCATTGTCCTTTTGTATTTGTTTTTCCCAATTTGAACTATAACATGGTGATTTTCTTGAATCAAAAGAAGAGTGCCCCTAAACATTTTTTTTTTTTTAGAAAAAAAGCACTGGGTAAAGGTAAAGGATCCCTGGACGGTTAAGTACAGTCAAACTTGACTATGGAGTGCAGTGCTCATCTCACTTTTGAGGCCGAGGGAGCCAGCGTTTGTCCACAGACCGCTTTCCGGGTCATGTGGCCAGCAGGACTAAACTGCTCCTGGCGCAACGGGACACTCTGATGAGTGCCAGAGCGCACAGAAATGCCGTTTACCTTCCCACCACAGTGGTACCTATTTATTTACTTGCACTGGCTTTCGATCTGCTAGGTTGGCAGGAGCTGGGACAGAGCAACGGGAGCTCACCCAGTCGCAGGGATTCGAACTGCCGACATTCTGATCGGCAAGCCCAAGAGGCTCAGTGGTTTAGACCACAGCACCACCAGCGTTGTGAGAATAGTTTGTGAGAATGACATAATGAAAAACCATTTTTTAAATATATATATATATATAAATACCTAAACAAAGCTACAATGTCTTCTCCTGTTGTTCTCACTTCAGCATCTGAAAGCATACACAAAATGGCAGCTTTCTGGAACACATATATTGCCTATAAAAAAACACACAATCAAAATACTTATCATTCACAGCAGGGTGTTGCAGGGAGGCCATGAATCCTAAAATGCTGCTATAGGGACAGGCATTCTGGTGGCCATAAAAAAGAAGCTTATTTAAAAGCTGCCCTTAGCATGCCATCATCGAGAGAAGTGTGTTCAAGTAGAGCTAAGGACGCTAAAATGTCTTGCCATTGCATTACTTTCAGGGCTGAAGATATTTCTTAAAAGTAGTCTTTAACAGACATCTTGTTAAGAGTGGGCCTGTTTTTTGACAAACTGTTACGGCTAAGAAATTAGATACTGATATTCTGTCTTTTGCCTTGGGTTTCTTCTTGTGAAAACACTTCACTCAGAAGTATTTAGAAAATAAAATAAACATTATTTATTAAGTGTAAAGTAAATGGAATTGGCTATATTGATATCAAACAAAATTATCTTTCTAGAACTTGTTATAACAGGGTTGTAATACAGGCAAAGCATCCCCTTTGCATTCCTCCCTCCCCCCCGGCAAAAAATTTAACTGTTTTTCAGAGAAAGAATGGATATAGTCAGCAGTACCACTGTATTTGAATTTCAACACCCAAATTAAATAAGGCATATGCTGGGAAAGCAAGCATCAGCTGTAACTATGAAGGGGCTCTCGCCTCTTCATGACGATATCTGATCACCCATTTACCTTTGACCACCTGCTTTCTTTGCAAAGCAGATCTGCATACCGATATGCCTGAAGCCAGTTCTGCTGGAAGGAATAGCACCACATCAGCTCCCAGTAGCAAAGGTGATGGATCTGCTTCCACTCCTGCTGGGCTGCAATGCATTCCTGGAATGTGACCTGAGCCTAGAATTCAAAAATATGTTGCAGAAGTTGCAGGCTGTATAATAATAATAATAATAATAATAATAATAATAATAATATATTTATACCCCGTCCATCTGGCTGGACTTCCCCAGCCACTCTGGGCGGCTTCCAAAAAAATACTAAAATACCATAATACATCAAACATTAAAAGCTTCCCTAAACAGGGCTGCCTTTCTGCTCGACACCAAGCCTCTCGCTCCTATTCTGGTTTTTATTTGATAATAAAAGGCTACAGAAGTTGTCAAGCTACTTGTTTTTGAACAGCAAGACAACAGCCCAGGTGTTCTGGCCCCAAAGATACTTGGGAAATTATCAGGAAGAATCTTACAGAAAAAAGTGTTGTCTCCACTCCACAGCACTTGCTCTCCTCTCTATTTAAATCTCCCTTTGTGTAGAGATTTTCAAAAGGAATACATGACAAATCTGAAGAATCATGAATTGTGCAGGCTGTATATGTTAGCTAGATTTAATATGTTTCCCTTGATGATAGTGAGAGGAAGATATTTAGCTCTCCCAGAATCAGAACGTCTCTGAAAATGTAGTAAACAGGAACCTGATACTTTGGAGCATATTTTCTTTTCTTGTGATTTTGGCATTTATGCCAGAAGACAATTATTAGAGGCTTTACAACTCAATAGGCTGATTTCTTTGCCTCCAACGGTTCAGGACCTGCTTTCAGACAGGAATGATCAAATTACTTTAATAGTGGCTGAATTTTTGAGTGCTGTCCATGTAGAAAGACTGGGTCATTATAAAGAAAATCAGTGGTTCTTAATTGATCGAGGATTCGGTAGTGCTGTATTGTATTATTTATGCAAATTGATTTTCTCTGGAATTAAAGATCTGACCGGGACAAACCTTGTTATGTTGAGCTCGTATTCTGCACAATTTGTATACGGTGTCTGTTTGATAATGTGTGGTTTGCTATGCCTAATAAAAGATAACTATTTAATAGCCCAGGTGTGGGGAACCTTTGGCTTTTCCCATTGCCAAAGGTTCACCGCACCTGCAATAGCCCATGCCTTCATAAAACTGGAGTGAATGGGAAGTGGGGAGGGGGGCACACTAGGCAGGAAGAGTACAGGGCCATTTGATGATCCAACAAGGTCTTGAACAAAGGGTTTTGAAGAGTAACATGAAAGACTCTGATTCACTTGGCAAAAACCTAAGCAAGGATCTTACATGTTTGATACATAAGTTTATTTAAATTGATAGGGTTCAAAGTATAAGCAAGATGTTCATAGCACAGGCAGTTCTGTACAGATGATGAACATTGGAGCCCTCGGCCCAATTTATATTAATTGAACTAATAGCCATAGTGGGGACTATGCTGTCTTTACTTGAAAAATATTCCAGGTGTGGAATAAACAGAGAAGAGGTTATTAAATTCAACATGTACATTGTGAATTGCTCTTGCGAGCCATTAGCATCCTTGAATACCCATAGAAATGCAGAATTGTGAATGTGTTATAGAACAGGATTACTTTCTGCCCAATACGTCTACTTCATGTTTCCTAACCAGACTCGAGTCCACTGGTTGGCAGGGAATAATTTCCCATACACTTGTTGTTTTTTTAAAAAAATGAATTAACAGTTACGTTAGAGGCAACAGGCTTCCCCTGGCTTCAGTTAAGCTTCAGTTAAGCTAGAATACAAGACAACAGAATTATATAACGAGCTCAAAAAGCTAAAAGCAGCTTTAAAACAGCACCTCAAATTTTACTGTTAAAAAGAGTGGGGATTTATTACCTTTTCAAAATTTCCTTTCAATATGTCTATTCTGGCATCATAAAACAGAATGATGGCACCCTTGAGAGAAAGAAAAGCAACACATCAGAGTGTTTTTAATTGCAACAAAAATATCATGTTATAAGGAAAAAGGAAAAAAGAAAAGAAACCAACCTTTGGAAACTTTTGAAGGTAAGGCTGAAGGAGGGCCTCAGCTTCTAAAAGGTTGGCTTCCCCTGTTCCTGTGAAAATAACAAAAGTTTCTATCAGAGCCCAAAGTTGCGGGTTAATCTGCATACCCAAAGACATGAAAACCTATATTATTGTTTTATTGATGTTTTCTTGATGTTTTAATATTCTGTAAACCGCTCTGAGATTTTTCTTAAAAATATAAAACGGTATAGAAATGAAATGAATGAATTGATAAACAAACAAACAGAACAATAAAAATATTAAACTGCTATCAATAAGTTGCACAGTAAATGAACAGGACAGAAATGGAGCAGAATACATACAATTATTTCTGCACTGAAATTCTGCATTCTTTACCATGCTTATCTTATTTATCCTCGAGGGGCTGGTGCAACCAGGTTCTGACCAAAATACAGTTAAATAATTAGAAGCCCTAGGAATGTGTGCTCTCAAGGCCTCCCTAGAGCAACGTGGAGCAGTTCCATCAGGCTCCTCTCTCAGCTTTCACCTGGAGCAGCTATTCTATCAGGCTTATAGAAATGACAGGGCTGTGGGCTGAAAAACCAGCTCCTCTTATATTATATATTTGATGTTAGCCGCCCTGAGGAGGGCAGGATATAAAATAAATAATAATAATAATAATAATAATAATTACTATTACTATTACTATTACTACTACTACTACTACTACAGTGGTGCCTCGCAAGACAAAAAGAATCCGTTCCGCGAGTCTCTTCGTCTTGCGGTTTTTTCGTCTTGTGAAGCAAGCCCATTAGCGGCTTAGCGGCTTAGCGCTATTAGCAGTTTAGCGGATCAGCTGATAAGCGGCTTAGCGGATCAGCTGTTAAGCGGCTTAGCGGATCAGCTGATAAGCAGCTTAGCAGCTTGGAAAAGGGGGGGGGGGAGGAAAAAAACCCCGCAGGAACTCGCAAGACATTTTCGTCTTGCGAAGCAAGCCCATAGGAAATTCATTTTGCGAAGCACCTCCAAAACGGAAAACCCTTTCGTCTAGCGGGTTTTCCGTCTTGCGAGGCATTCGTCTTGCGGGGCACCACTGTACTACTATTCCCTTCTAGAAATCCTATCACTCCACTGGTCATTATAAAATTTCTCTAATAAGTGTTCTGAGTTTGCTTTTTTCATCCTCCCTACCAATCTCTTTTCCTTTTCTGTTATATCTTCTAGATTATCAACCTGAAGATATGGATCGTCATTTCACTGGCATTTGTAAGGTTCTCCAAAGAGCAGGATTTTTTTTTTAAAAAAAGCTTTAAATAAAGAAATAAATAAAATACTGCAAAGCAGTTCACTAGCACTTGTGGTGGTTCCGCCATTGCAAGAGGAGAGGTTACAGGGAACCAGGCAGAGGGCCTTTTCAGTAGTGGCACCCGCCCTGTGGAACGCCCTCCCAGCAGATGTCAAACAGATAAACAGCTATGTGATTCGAAAAAGAAATCTGAAGGCAGCCCTGTTCTGGGAAGCTTTTAGTGTGATGTTGTATTGTGTTTTTTCTATTTGGGAATGGGGGGGAACTGCTCAGAGTGGCTGGGGCAACCCAGTCAGATGGATGGCATAGAAATTAATAAATAGTTGTTGTTGTTGTTGTTGTTGTTGTTGTTGTTGTTGTTGTTGTTGTTAAGGCTAACTAATCCAACATCTCAAACCCACTTCAAACGGTGAACTTGCTGGGCTACAACAGAGGTAGAGAATCGCATTTGCTCTGTAGGCCAGATCCTTATCAGGATTTGCCTCATGGCGCTGCTCACCTGTCAATCACCCAATATCACAAATGACATCAGCTGATTTGCTGCTCTGAAGCCCTGACTTTCAGCAAGGCACAGCAGAAGGGTTTCCCCCTCTGCTTCCGTGCAAACCTCTTCAGGCAGCCCAGTCAGCAGCGCCGGCAAAGCCCCTGTTCTTACCTACGCAACATGACTCCAGGTATAGGGCAGGTGGTCATGGCTTGCCCCAAATGGCCAAGTGGGCAGCCCAAGTTTGGTGACCCCAACCCCTGGGTTACAATGATGAAAATACAGTGCAAGAAAACAAGTAAATGCCCCATTGAAATATATTAGGGGTTGGATTAAAAGCTTTGGTTTTCCCATGTATCTCACCCAGGAATTTATTTTTCAGTTCTTACCTAGGATTAATGAAACGTAAGTGTGGTATAGCAGCAAGGTGAAAGTACACAGTATGGCTCTCAGACTGGCACCAGAAGCTCCTTCCCGTAACTGCTGGAGACCCACCTCCTAAAAGCAACCAAAGATCGCACAAGATAAGATGCAGAACTAATACTAATTATTTCAAGATGCAGAAAAAAGGAAAGGTTGCAAGAGGAAGAGATTGGGGGGGGGTTTAACCACCCTTCAACAGTACCTAAACCGAATATAAGCCACACTTGCAAATAAGCCACACTTTCAAAATGCAGTGGGGGGGGGGGGGGAGAAAAAGACAATACCCGAATATAAGCCGCTCCCTTAAAACTCCACAGGCATTCACACCCATAAATGGCAAATGTAGAAGAAAATCCTATGGGGACTAGAAAGGACCCGCAAGTGGGTTAAACACCTGTTCATAGCACCGTAAGTGCAAATAAAGAATCAATAATGCACTGTAAAATACAGGGAAAGGGATGAATAACATCAGAATTAATTGCACAACAGTCTCAAGCTCGCAAGTCAGCAACAAAACATTTTTTTGTTCCGTTTTATCGTATGTCTGTTTCAGCAGCGATATCGTAAATGCCAATTTTTGTAAGGTCACGTTTTTAAGCCGCACTTGAACTTTTCACAGTCGGAATTGGGGCGGGGGGAGTGTGGCTTATTTTCGGACCAATATGGTAGGTCCCAGGGCAGTTATAGCAATATACAATGCAGCACTAAAAGCAGTTTTTTAGGGCCGCGGGTGGCGCTGTGGGTAAAACCTCAGTGCCTAGGACTTGCCAATCGTATGGTCGGCAGTTCGAATCCCCACGGCGGGGTGAGCTCCCGTCTTTCGGTCCCAGCTCCTGCCCACCTAGCAGTTCAAAAGCACTCTTAAGTGCAAGTAGATAAATAGGTACCGCTTTATAGCAGGAAGGTAAACGGCGTTTCCGTGTGCTGCACTGGTGCTGGCTCGCCAGCTGCAGCTTCGTCACGCTGGCCATGTGACCCGGAAGTGTCTGCGGACAGCGCCGGCTCACGGCCTCTAGAGCGAGATGAACACGCAACCCTAGAGTCGGACACGACTGGCCCGTACGGGCAGGGGTACCTTTACCTTCACCTTTAAAAGCAGTTTAAAACAAAATTCAGTCACAACCTGAGTGGGTCCTGGAATAAAAAGGTAAGGGGACCCCTGACCATTAGGTCCAGTCATGGCCGACTCTGGGGTTGCGGTGCTCATCTCGCATTATTAGCCGAGGGAGCCGGGGTACAGCTTCCGGGTCATGTGGCCAGCATGTCTGGCAAACCAGAGCAGCACATGGAAACCCCGTTCACCTTCCCGCTGGAGTGGTACCTATTTATCTACTTGCACTTTGACATGCTTTCGAACTGCTAGGCTGGCAGGACCTGAGACTGAGCAACAAGAGCTCACCCCATTGCCGGGTTCGAACCACCGACCTTCTGATCAGCAAGTCCTAGGCTCTGTGGTTTAACCCACAGTGCCACCCGCATCCTGGGTCCTGGAATACACATCTCAAAATTCAAAGGCCAGGGTGGAGAGATGCATCTTCAGCATACAATAAAAGCTGGGCAATGAAGGTGCCAGATGCACCACTGTAGGGAAGAAAATTCACAATGTAGGGGCTGCTACAGAATAATGCCCTTTACCATGGGCGTACCCAGGGTTTATGTTAGGGTGAGGCCACCTGCCATCATCCTCTGTCTGGCTCTGTTTAGCAGATTCGGAATGAAAGGTCTCAACAACATTTGTTTAAATTACTTTCTTTCAACCCCAAGTGCTCAGAATAAGGTATCAAAATCTTTCTACAATTTCTTTTAGTTAATAATTTTTATTTATTTACTTGATGGGGGGCAGCTGCCCCTGCTTGTGCCTGTAATTAATCTTGGCACTTGAATAGTTATGAAATCAATTACTTAAAAGTTTACCAAAATGCCTCCCACATTCAGCAGCCTGCACCTATATTTCCCCAATCCATGATATACGCTATAGGTACATTTTAACATCAATGGTGAAAAGAACTTTTAATACCCTGTTGCCTGAAAACCCAATAAATTCTAGAAGTCGGAGGATTCTTCCTGGTAAAAGGGACAGCATCTGCAACAAAATCAGCAACACAAAATCACTAAAATGTTTAAAAGAAACTGCAATATCTTAAAAACCTAAACAGCATAAAATAATAACAAAACACTCTAATATTTCTGTGTTCAAATTAACTTTGATAGAATAAAATTATAAACTGCAGCAGATGTGTATCTAAAAACCGCAAAAGTTTTCTATTGCTATAATGGAAGTCTGCAAAATTACAATCAGCTTTTAAATTTTATTATGCTTTAAAATTACAGCATTACAGGCCATGTTTTACGTCACAATTTGTACACCAAAAACTGACAAAATCCATACCAAATTGAATGCTCCTATTCCTAGCTGCACGCCCCCTTCAAACTGGTAGTAGGTTTCATTCTTGTTTTTGCTGCCCTGGGTCATCTGAAGAACCTGATGACATTCTCTTTTTGAGTAAAAAAAGAAGAAGAAAAGTTTTCATGTTAAATGGAATGAAAGGTACTTTAATTACTATGACATGTAACTGGAAATTAACAGAATTGCACTTGTCTCCAACTGACTGCAATTATTTCGAGGCTTAGTTTATTATTCAATATTGCCTAAAACAAGGCTCCCCGAAAGTATTTCTCCTCGCGTGCCTAGTATTATTTTAAAAGCAGCGTCAGAGTGCATGGTGCTTTACAGACTAACAACAAAGGGCAGGGATTTAAGAGTAACCTGCCTGCTCCTCTACTTCCACAATATATGATATCAGGGATATTTTACAGATATAGTATCTGTAACAGTGTCTCACTGTTAACAAATCCCCACCTTCTATATTAAGCTTTTGTATACTGTCTCTAACATCACAGAAAGCCATGGGACTTACTCCTAAGTAAGCATGTATAAGATTGCAACTAAGAATTATAAGTGCAGATAAATATGCTATCTTTCCCACTTTTATTTCTCCCATTGCTGTTTCATATCCTTCCTCTGCCATCTTGCTAATGCCCCTCCTGGGAAGCATGTCTCTTTTGGGGAGGGGTGAGGCAAGACTGAAGTTCATTGCCAATAATAATAATAATAATAATAATAATAATAATTTATTATTTGTACCCCGCCCATCTGGCTGGGTCTCCCCAGTCACTCTGGGCGGCTTCCATAAAAACCAAAAATACACTAAAATATCACAGATTAAAAACTTCCCTGAACAGGGCTGCCTTAAGATGTCTTCTGAATGTCAGGTAGTTATTTATTGCTTTGACATCTGCTGGAAGGGCGTTCCACAGGGCGGGCGCCACTACCGAGAAGGCCCTCTGCCTGGTTCCCCGTAGCTTTGCTTCTCGCAATGAAGGAACCGCCAGAAGGCCCTCGGCGCTGGACCTCAGCGTCCGGGCAGAACGATGGGAGTGGAGACGCTCCTTCAGGTATACTGGGCCGAGGCCGTTTAGGGCTTTAAAGGTCAACACCAGCACTTTGAATTGTGCTAGGAAATGCCAAATGATTTTTAAAAACCTGGTGTCAATTTTTCTACTATCTAAACAGTTAGCAGGGAATTAAATTGCTGAATATATAAACAGAAAAGCACAAGTAAAAAAAATGTTACAGAAACTGACTTGTATATTTGGTAACTTGTCCTGATTTTGAGGCCACCCTTGATGAAGTTGATCATATTTTCATCCTGGGGGGGGGGGATTAAATTAAACAAATCATTAGGTGATATTCAACTAGGTTTTTGTGTTTCTGCAAGGATTAATGCTGGCACAACAGGACTTTGCCCCTTCTCCTTCCTCCCCCAATGCTGTCCCCAGATCTGCTGTGGAGGGTTGAAGAAGCCCCCATAAGAGATTCAGGGAGCCCATGAGGGGATGCAAAATACTACTTAACATTGCATTTAATGCAACCCATTGCATATATCATACCTATATCACTTGAACAGTTTTACCTGTGTAATGTAAACACTGCAAAATATGCATACATGAAGCTGAATGTATTTATTAGGCTGTGCATGCAACTCTTAATCAACGGAACACTATTTGTATATAAATGCTTTATACAAACATTTCCAAAACAAAATTTCACAGGAAAGAAGCATTTATATGTATCAAGCCAAACTGAAGAAACACCACTAGATGGTGCTACAAGTATCCAACAATAATTTGATGCATTACTGGGATAATAACGGAATCATACAGTGGTACATTTGCAGTACACAAAAATTGAATCAGGAATAGCCCAATCCGAAGACTTCATCATCCACCGTAATAAATATTGAGTGCTTCCACCAAGTGCATGCATCATCCTTGTTCGGCATTCTTCTGCATCCTTCCAGTGTGAATATTGGAACCTACTGCATCTCCAACAGGTATTGTATCATGATTTGGAGACTGGAAACAGCCGCATAATGATTCATAAATAGCAATGGACTATTTATTTAGTGATTAATGTGCATTAAATAAGTTTCCCTTGCAATATAAGGACTAAACAGCCATTTCAAAGGAGCAAAATCCTTTAATACTCTGGACAAGTCCCCAAGTTCTATTAAATCAATATTATTGTTCGCCTGGATGGTTGGATAGTGTCTTCGAAGCTACAAACATGAGTCTGACCAAACTGCGGGAGGCAGTGGAAGACAGAAGTGCCTGGCGTGCTCTGGTCCATGGGGTCACAAAGAGTCGGACACGACTAAACGACTAAACAACAACAACAAATTGTTCGCCTGAAATTTCAGTTGTTGCCAGGTTGTAGCATACAGTGAAACACTAGTTCCCAGCTGAGCAGCCTTTTTTAGCTAGACTGTGCGTCTGAGTGCATAAAAAGGCAACAGATGACCTTGCCATATAGCTACGCTGACCTCTTTTAGTGCTGACATTGGTCTGAACTCGTTATCTATGCCACAGCTAGCCTCCTCAAAAGCTCCACCTGCAAGCTGATCTTTGAAGCTGTAGTGCTGATTCTTATTATTAAAAATTTCTGCACTATTGCATATGGGGGGGGGCGGAGCTAGCATTAATGAAGCTGTATAGAGGAAGATGAGAGCCATTTCCACAACAGCAGCGGCAGTTTTCTCAACAACAATTGTGAACTTGGCTGCCAGTTCCCCACACATACAGCCCAATCCATGCTAGTCTTTTTCATGCAGTAGTGTACTTGTGTACAAGATCATGTAGAAGAATATGGCAGGGGTTTGACAAAAAAAAGTCTCATTGAAGGTCTAAAACCAAAAGCTCTGGGGTGTGTAACAGCTTTTGCATGCATCATTATCGATAGGAATCAGAATGCCAAGAGCTGTGATCTATGAAAATGTTAAGTGATCCTTATTTTGCAAAGATAACAGTAAACAGCTAAGTCTTCTAAAACATTTTTTAGAGACCTACTTTGTTAAGGTTTATTAAATAAGGTTTGGAACAAGAGACGGCAACATTTACTGCACAAATGCATATGAATAAAAGAAAAAAGGAAAAGCAAAGACCTGCGGTACTCTGCTAAAGCGTTTTATAACAGAATGGCTGAACAGGCAAAGTGTGCCGATAATTGCAAAATGCATTCTTGGAAACAGATCTTCTTGAACATTATTGCACATAGCATCATTGTTTCTGAGACTCTTCCTTTACTGACCAAAGGAAAAACCTCATGGATGCATTAACAAATACTAATTAACATTAGTAGACAGTTAGAAGCAGAGGCCACTTATGCTTCTGAAAACCCGCATCATCTTAAGGTTTAAAATGTTGCATGTGGTAAACCTGTATCATTTTAAACATTAAACGAGAGTGTTTTGACCTGCTCTTAGTGGTGTGTGTCAGAAACAGAAACACGGTTTTAAATGTACTTGTATCAGATTTTTAACACAGACTGATAGCCAGGAAAATGGATTTGCAATTGCAAATAAATTCTTTTACTTTTGTTGCCTGTAAGTACTCTATCTGAAGTGTATTTTTAGTCCCCTGTGTTCCATTTTTCACAGAATTGGAAAAGTGTGTGGGTTTTTTTAATTCTCCTTTCTGGAAGTGTGTGTGTGTGTGCGTGCGTGCGTGTGTGTGAAGCCTTATCAGTTTCACTGCTGCTGGGAAAACTTAAATCTTCCGATCCCTTTCCCCGACACCATTTCTCAGGCTGCTCTATGGAAGGAAGATGGGAGCTGTTAAGTCTTTTCCTTCAAGTGCTTATGTTCAGAGTAATACTTTCATTTGAAAACAAAACACAATCTGACAATCTGTCAGCAAAACTGACAAGGCTTTTCCTCAATCTTGCCAAGGTCACCAAAGGGCCAAGAGGCAGTAAAGGAAAAGTCAGTGCTGCTTGCTAGAAGGAGATCCATGACAATACATCAGAGTCGAGTTGCATGGCAAACTGTAGGAGTTTCTTCTTCAGAACTAACTGGAGGCGACAAGGTGGCATTTAAAGTGGGAAAAGCTTAGTTTGTGAACACTGGTACTGTAATGTACTTTGATTGATGTGGGGAAAGGTTTTCCTGTGTGATCATTAAAACACATGTAAAAGCACCAAATTTCAGCGTCATTGTTTGCTTCAGAGATAAAATATACCATGGGCACAAGTTTCAACAGTTTTCATTAATATAGTATTTCAGGCTCTGGATTTTTATCAAATGCACACAGTGGAATGTCTTGAAAGAGAGGGGCAGGAAGTGCATCTTTCTTTCTTAAGAAACAATAATCATGATTTTTGTGAAATGAACTTGTTCCATAGCATTACTGAAAACCTCATTTTCCCATATTCTGCTGATGTGGGACTCTAATGTTATTCATTCTTTATCAATTAAATTTATATTCCAAAGGAATATTGGAATTTTATATTCCAAAGGAATATTCTTCCAAAGGAGCACAGGGCAGAAAACAACCAAGAGATAAACACAAATAAAAAAAATTAAATGTATTAGAAACATTATAATACAGATGCAGACTGGCAAAAATCTCCGCTTATAAGGCTTACTGAAAGAGGAAGGTTTTCAGGAGATACAAAAAAGATAGCAAAGACAGTGTCTGGCTAATATTCCAGGGAAGGGTAGTTTGTACATTACCTGTACAAATGTCAGTGCTGCTTTCTGTAGTAAACATTCAGCATAACAGATTTCTGCATGCATTTCCTCTATTAAAGATAAAACAAAACAAATTAATACAAAGCTAAAATAGTAGCAATGAATAGTACTAAAGGAACGGTAATAACAAATGTTATCAAATACTTTCCTGCAAATTTTGCCCCATAACTAGAGTCTTTTTTAAAAAACAAAAACTAAAGCTCAGCATCTGGGGCATCTGCCCATGGGCACCAGGTTGGTCACTCTTGGTCAAGATAATAGATATCTCCCATAATTGACATAATTTGATCTGCTACCAGAGGCAGTACTTTTGGAGGAAATAAAAAAAAAATTTTTTTCCATACTGAGAGAAGACAGCAAAAAAAGAGAAACCAAAACACTGTGCTTCTTTGAGTCCCAATGTATTAAGCTGTACAGTCTTTCTACAATTCTTTGCCCCCAATACTGTGAAATAGGTTGCTTATAAATTCACAAAAATGAGCACTGAGTATATAAGCTTACAGAGAAAACACCCCCACCCCATATTCTTCTTACCTTCATTCAGCTGATCTACGGACTGCTTCGAAACTAAACTGGACAATGATTCTACTACTGTGTTCCTTTTCCTGAATCTACATGAAAGAGAAAGAGACAAACATTTAATTTTAGCTAAAGAAACTGAGTCATTCATCAGACATTTGTGCCAAAGCTGGGAGAGAAAAGGAATGCAATCTACAGAACCTTAATACAATAGGCCACAATATTATAGTGGCACCTTGGTTCACAAACTTAATCCATTTTGGAAGTTCGTTTTTAAACTGAAACTGTTCTTAAACCAAGGTGCGCTTTCCCTAATGAGGTCTTCCACCGCCGGTGCCCTTCTACCATTTGGCTTCCATTCTCAGTCCGAGGTAAAGTTCGCAAACCGAGACACTACTTCTGGTTTTGCGGAGTTCGTAAACCGAATCATTCATAAACAGGGCTGTTCTTAAACCGAGGTACCACTGTATTGCACAAACAACGTCCCATAATTTAGTGTCCAGAAACCAGGGCTCTAACCACTCAGTCATCCAGCCCACCTGTCATAGTAAACATAGGAAGAACTGAGCACCTCCTGCCCCTGGCTCTTGCCCTGGGAATGTAGCTGATTCCCTAGAAGTGCATGAGGCTAGTGAAAAGTAAATATTAAACACCAAAGGGCCATTCATGTAGCTTCCATGCAAATGTGAAATGTTATTTGTCATCTTTGTATCTAGCCATACCTACAAGATTGTTCTTCAAGGAAACTTATACAGAGAATCAAGGAGAATATCTGAAAATTGCCTCACATAACTACCAAAAATCAGTGCAGACTGGCCTCTCTCCTCTATACAAAGAAGGCATTCCAAATAATACTCGCATCCCAGATTAATGTGAACTTTTCTAAGATAAATGGTAATTTAATACGTTTGTGTATTAAAGCATCTTAATTTTTGTTACATAATACAGTTGTCTAAAGGGTTTGGGTTGCTTTTTAAAAAAGCAGTTTCGATTAAAAAACACACACCATGGTTGTGTATCTAGCACAAATCACACCATTTCCAGGGAGCGAGTACATGAAGGTGACCCTAACTGCAGACCTTATTCAGATTCTATCCTATTTCTCTGCTACAATGCCAAGTTTCTTATCAGCAATTCCATCTAACAAAGAATACAGTATGTCACATCTCTAGATATTATTCTGGTCATGCCTAAAGAACCTATTCTTGCAGTCAAATTGAGTAAATCTATGTGACACCCCCCCCCCCCACTTACATCCTACAACAGTTATTAACGTCTGAACCAACCTGGACCATGCGATCCTCATTTGAGGCCCTTCTTCATGTGCCTGCTCCATGAGAGGTCTGGAGTGTGGCAACACAAGAATGGGCCATTTCTGTGGTGGCCCCCCATTTGTCGTGGCTCCCCATTTGTGGTGGCTCAGCTGGTGTCTGCATATCTTTAGGCACCAGGCAAAAACATTCGTCTTCTCCCAAGCCTTTGGCTAATTACCAATGTATTGTTGTGTTTTCATATTGTAAACCAACCCTGTGATCCTTGGATGAAGGGTGGTATAGAAATTTAATAAATAATATTAATAATAATATTCTGTAGGCAACCACTGCAGAAGCAGTCAGGAAGTCTGTCTATTTCCAGCACAGGCTCCAAAATAAGTCAATTCATCTAGCCCAAATCCAAACCTCTTAGTGTGAATACATGGCTTCTGTTTTTTAATTTAGCAAAAGATGCTGGACTTTGGAATTTTAATGATTTGCTCATTACTTCAAATGGAAAACTGGTACAAGGCTCTGAAAGAGACTTGAGTGAAATGGTAACTTGTACAAAGCTATGAAAGTCATCAGAGGCTATGTGAATATACATATATATATAAATATATACATATATATATATATACACACACACACACACACACACACACACACACATAGTGCCCTCTAGCTGCCATTGAGACTGCAAACATCCTCTGACATCACAAATGACTCAGGCTCCAATTCGAACCGCACTTACCTGGGAGTAAGCCCCACTGAATTCAACAGGACTTACATTTGAGTAAGCATGGTTAGGATTAAGCTCTTCTTTGCAAGACTAACTACACACCCATTTTAAATGTTAGGCTGACACTATGGCTACTACCACAATTCCAAACTATATAATGCGTATCCAACAGTTATCCAGTTAAGTTATTCCCAGATTCACCAAAATGAACTGAATTTAGTCACGCCCATGGATTTCAATGGGCTTACTGCAAGTCAGACTAACTTTGGATATCTTCTGATTGAGTACTGCTCTAGTAATCCTAAACGACAAGGACCAGGATCATATTCTCTATTGAGTAAGTGCATATCAAAATTACAAAAAAGTAACTTTTCTCTACATCTCTTTTCATTACTATTTTTTTCCTGTTACTTGCTAAGAAAAAACGTACACGTGATTTTGCACAACCCTCCGATACCTAACATTCAACAAATAAAAAATTATTCATGCTTACTTTTGGCAAGTTTGTAGAGCTTCTTTCATTGTAGCGATTCCCATTTGGATATCCTGTTGCTCAAAGGTCATAGCAGCCTGCATAACTAAAATAGTACTATACCCTAGGGCATGGTACATGCTACCTTTAGACCTGTTTTGAAAAATAAAATAAAATGGGCATTTCAATCAAAATGTTAGTTCCACTAAAAAAAATAGTATTCTTCAAACACAAAATTACATGTTTCATAAAAGTAACTTTTAAATGCTATACATCTTTCAATGTATTCTGCACATAAGATGATTTCCCTCAAATCTCTTCTATAATTATGCTTATTCTGCAACCTAGTTCTGTTCTAATAAAATTACAAATGGGTCTGCACATTTTTCCGCTTCACGTTAACATGCACAACGGCTCTTATTACACCTCAAATTTTGAACTAAAAGCCACTGACCAAAAATAGGTCACTTTAGAGGGTTTAAAGAAATACTTGCAGAAGACTTGCTTTGGGGAGGGGAACAGAGCTAGAAATAATGAAAGCTATTCTGTTCAGAGGCCTTAATCTCCAGCAAACAGATGGCATGCCTTATAGCATCACCCTGTACTGCTTCTAGCAAACAAAATAACCTCACCAGGGACGAAGCAATTCCAGAGCTTCCGAGAATTTGTTGTTCAGAAATAAGTTCAGTGCCATGGTGCACTCTTCCAGAGAACACTTCAGATCCATCTTGGTGGCCCTAATGGAAGGATTGGAAGAATAGTTAGAATTGTGCACTATGCCTAAGTGACCACTGACATTGCATTCAAACTAGCAGACAAATGCCATGGTACAGCTCAATTGCTGGATATACTCAGGTTTTTTAAATACCAAAGAAAATGGACTTTCCACACTGCTGCTGAAACTTGTTCATAACCTCTTTTGGCAAACTGAAAACTCAAACCAACAGAAAACATACAGGATAGCCTTCATTATCTACTTTCTAAATTAAAAGACGCCTGTTTCTTGTGTAAAAAGTGATAATAAACCTAGACAGCATCTTAAAAAGCAGATACATAATCTTGCCAACAAAGGTCCGTACTCTATAGTTAAAGTTATGGTTTTCCCAGTAGTGATGTATGTAAGTGAGAGCTGGACTATAAAGAAGGCTGATCGCCGAAGAATTGATGCTTTCGAATTATGGTGCTGGAGGAGGCTCTTGAGAGTCCCATGGATTGCAAGAAGATCAAACCTATCCATTCTGAAGGAAATCAGCCCTGAGTGCTCACTGGAAGCTGAGGCTCCAAGACTTTGGCCACCTCATGAGAAGAGAAGACTCCCTGGAAAAGACCCTGATGTTGGGCACAAGGAGAAGGAGAAGATGGAGGGCACAAGGAGAAGGGGACGACAGAGGACGAGATGGTTGGATAGTGTTCTTGAAGCTACCAGCATGAGTTTGACCAAACTGCGGGAGGCAGTGGAAGACAGGAGTGCCTGGTGTGATCTGGTCCATGGGGTCACAAAGAGTCAGACACAACTAAACGACCAACAACAACAACAACAACAACAATAGTATTGCTAGTGCTACTTTGTAAATCATTAGTATATTTATATTGAAGGGGTGGTACTGTGGTTGAGAAAGCATGGTTTACATCAGCCCTACAAAGTACCCCAGCTTTGCTACACTAAGACTGCCACAGCGTTGGAAAGGGGGAGGGGAGTTGAGAGGGAATAATGACAACTCTGTGATGTATTTGTTTATCAGATTTATCAACTGTTTTACAGCCAAATCAATCAATGCAGTAAGATAAAATACAAAAGATGCCTAGTCTAAAAGCAATAATTATACAATTGGTATTCTTTGAAATGACTGGGTCACTCTCCAGGGAAAGCCTTCTTAAACAAAAAGGAGCTGCCTAAACATCAATACGTTAGGTGCCAGGTTAACTAGATGGTTAAGGGTTAGGATTAGAGAGGGCTGGTGATGCAGTGGAACCCAATGGTTTGGTTGGTCCATGGCCCGAGGACACTGAACTGCTTAGGCTGTTATTGCAAAATACAGTTCAGCGGCTTACCACACATTGCAACAAAAAACCCCAAGGTTCCCAGTTCAAGCCCTGGCAGTAGGGTACCCTAGAGTATGTTTGTAAAATCCGCTTTTCTCTTGATATATGCCCAAAGCTGTATATGCCTAAGGCAGAGTGTTAATATGCATATGGATTACATAGATCCATTTTTTCCAGGTGCATTTCTGTGCATGTTTGTCCACAGGACAAACTTTCAACTGAACTCTATCTCATTGTTTCCCATCCACACTAATGATAGCTGCTTGAGAGGATGTATCTGCACTTTGTTTTGATCCAAGAGCTGCGTTGAAACCTTTTGAAAGTGCAAAAAGCAGGGTGGATAAGTTCAGATCAGCACATGAGTCTGGTTGGCATGGATGAGGTCAGGCCATATTGAAATTCACAAAGACTGGATTTCTCAAGCATGCCTACATAAAAGTAGTACTACTTTGGCACTTCCTTTAGTGATGATTTGGTTCT
Source organism: Podarcis cretensis (assembly GCF_951804945.1). NCBI lineage: Eukaryota > Metazoa > Chordata > Lepidosauria > Squamata > Lacertidae > Podarcis > Podarcis cretensis. The sequence continues at coordinate 26,155,981 of NC_137187.1, forward strand.
TTACGGAAACCCTGCCTAGCCCTTATCACCCTGAAGCAGTCAGTAGGTGGTAGTAATAATCATACAATCACAACAATATTCTTCAGTACACCAATTAAATATACAGTACACCAATTAAGAAAAAAAAAATCACTTTTTTGTTAACAAGTCAATAAAATATATAAAAAATACAAAAAGCAAAAGGAAAGGATTAAAATAAGCACATCCATAGAGAATTTTTGTGGCATAAAAGTATTTCATTGGGTAGAGTTTCAGCCAACACAAATGCTCTGAGAACTGAGCAGGAGGTATCTCCATGATAAATTGTGCTCTGTTTTTTGTTGCAAAACTTTTGCTTGAGATTGTTCCCAAATTGCCTCCTTTCTATTTTGCCAGGAGGAGAAAAACCAAACCTTTTAAACTATTCTTTCAAAATACTGTAGTCATCCTGTTGGGACCTGCACATGCCTTGAGACCAAGTACTCCTGTGTCTTAAAAGTCAATATTGTAATTGATGTAAAACAAACCACCACCACCACCACCACTAATGCAACTTTATACTAATGAACAGCTGGAGCTGGGAAGAAAGTACCTACAGCTGAGCTCATTTTAAAATTGAGAGTGGGGGTGGGGAAATCCTGTTACCCTACATAGAAGTCAACACAATCTGGCCTGATGTTTTTGGTACCAAGACTGCGTCATTCAAATGCTGGCCCAGATCCAGACACCTTATTAAGGCCAAATGATCCTTTTTCTATGGCTTCCTGCAAGTTCACAGTAATTCATATTAAGTTTACTATAACTGAATCTTATTGTAGTGAATCACCTTCTAAATTTGCTGCAAAGTCATTTCAGGCTTATTCTCCCCCCGCCCTCCCCGATGGCATTACAAATAAACAGCTATTCTAAAACTAAACACCAAAGTCACCAGATAACGGAAGCTATTAGTTCCCTGAGAATCAAAATAAATCTCATACATGATAGATAGCTCCGATTTATTTTTTTAATGGTGTGACAATTTCAGCCATTCATCCAGCTATACACACCTTGCAGTATTCTGCAACCTATAAGATTGGCATCAGCAGAAACACAATGATAACTGCTAGAAATAAGCTATGAATGGAAAGGAAAACCAATCGCTTCTGAAATAATTCTGAATGTTAATCTCTCCCACGAAAGAGTTCACAGATATGCTGAACTTGCTTTTTTTACAGAATGCAATAAATTTTTATTAAGACAACCTCATAAAGCAATTTCCCCATAAAATTATTGTAATTACACCCTGGCTTTTGCCATCGATTGTAGTAACCACTTAGCATAGATAAGACATGATATACTCACAGAATTAAATGAGTAGATAACTTTAGATGAATAACTGCAATTGCTACGGAAAGATAAGCCTCTCTCAGGCACGTTTTGTTTCCGTCAAGAGCCAGACAAGGCAGCAAAAAACACCTAGATAATATCCCATTTCCTCTGTTTTATTCCTCAATACTCACGAGGCTCTTATTAATTAGTTATCAGGCAGGAAAAAGATATAAAAGTTCACACAGAAGCAGCTGTCATCTCAGGAGCCCTCCATATTGCAATTTAAAAAGAAATGTCAGTTGAAATAGCTGCAGCTACAGCAATGCTGCTAGATGATGCCTCTGCAAGAAGAGGATGCTGGGAGATTTTCCCAATCTATGCTGCAGCCTAATTCTAATCCATCACTGCCTAACTACAAAGGGGGAAATGAAGACCAAATGCAACTCAGTGATTTGTGTTTGAAGGATGAAAAAGATTTTTGTGCTCCAGATTCCTGTGCTCCAGTTAACATTAAATGTTTTAAATCTGATGAAAAGGAGAACCAGGCTATTTTACGCCGCATTTAAACAGAACAGAGCGCTAGAAACAACAGAGCTATTTAATAATTCATTGCCTGTTCTAAAAATAGTATAGCAAGAAATATAGAATGGTAGTTATTTACTGGAAATTCAGTCTTATACTTTATGTTTGAATTTCTCTTAAGTAGGTGTTAAGTATGATCCATGATAGTGAGTTGGATAACTATATAGCATGCAATACAACAGATATCTAAGGAGAAATGTTAGAGTGGGCATGGAAACTCGAAGAAGCCAACAGTATGAAATATTCTTCCACTGATCATAGAATTGCAAAGTTGGAAGGGACCACAAGAGTCCAGCCCAACCCCCTTCAATGCAGGAATCTCTCACTCAGAATGGGGCTCAAACCCTGGGATTAACAGCTTCATGCTCTCCTAAGAAACTACAGAGAGAGCAAGTGAGCTTTCTAGAAGTCTTCACAAGCCATGTTAAGTCATGGGTAGGCAAACTAAGGGCCCAGGGGCCGGATCCAGCCCAATTGCCTTCTAAATCCGGCCCACGGACGGTCTGGGAATCAGCATGTATTTACATGAGTAGAATGTGTCCTTTTATTTAAAATGCATCTCCGGGTTATTTGTGGGGCATAGGAATTTGTTCATTCCCCCCCCCAAAAAAAAACATAGTCCGGCCCCCCACAAAGTCTGAGGGACAGTGGACAAGCCCCCTGCTGAAAAAAGTATGCTGACCCCTGTGATAAGTATTTGGTTCAAGTGCTATCAAGCTCCAGATTCTTCAGCTGCATTACAAGCATTTTAGGTTCTCGTGTGATTGTGTACAAAAATGTGCTCTCTTCAAAGATGTGCAGATGCATCTTGGCTTTTCTTTCCAGAATATTTGGTAGTGCCCCAAATCTGTAAACCCGTGTCGCAGTTGCATCCCACTCCACAACAGTAGCAAGTTATGGTGGTGGCACCACATTGGCAGTCATGGTGGAAAAAGGAGTGGCAAGTAATTAATGGGGAAAATTGTGATGGAGCTAGATTTTCCCTGCAATGCAAGGGGTTGGACTAGATGACCCTTCCAACTCTAAAATTCTATGATTCTAGATTTGCTGGTTGGGGCTGGAAGAAAGATTAGAGCAAGAAAGGAAAGTCTGGCAGAGAAGGAATGTGCTAAGAAGAAGAAGCGAAGCCAAAGTCTCTCTGTGTGAGCTTCACTCTTGCTGACCAGAATAACATGTCTTGTAGGCAGAGGAGTGATGTGACCAAGAAAGGGGTCCAATAGCAGGATCACTGAGCGTGGGTGGAAGGAAAATCCCAATAACAGCATTTGTGGGAGCACTTACTGAAAGTGGCCTCCACCAAAGCAAATTTGGCAGCCTTGAAACACTTTACAAAAGTGGAGGGCTGAGCCCAGTTGTCCTCCCAGGGGCCATTGCTACTAAGGGTTAAGTGGTTGCTATAAAAAGTAAGCAAGCAGCAAGTAAGGGTGGCATTACAAAACATGCCCTTTGTTGTGACATCTTCAAAGCTTTTGCCTAGTCTCAGACTCCTGATCCTGTGCTTGAACTCTCTAGCCAGGGCTGGCCCAACCATGAGGCAAGGTGAGGAGACCGCTTCAGGCAGCAGGATCCACCGGACAGGCAGATTCTGATGCCAATCACAGGGCGGTTTACAACATGGAACACAAATGTCAAATGTGTACACACAACATAAAAATATAAATATAAAAATCAAAGCAGTTATATAAATGCAGTTACAATATTAAGAATATTGTCTTTTCACTTTAGAATATTATCTTTTCACTTTTCTTTATGATGTCTGCAGCTTATGCATGTGGTTAGACAAACTGCAACACATCCAGGTCTCCTATAAGCACGAACATTTATTAATATAAATCCAGGCACAGAAAAGCTAAACACACACTCATAGAACTCGAGTACCAGGCAAACACAACTTGGCTTATCAAATACTTTAACCAGTAATGGAACAGTACTCCACATTCTTGATGGTATTTTAATTTTGTACACCTTAATATGGATTCCTTTATCAAGAGATAATAGTGAAAACTTTAACCACAGTTTTGAGATTAAAAGGTGAACCTTTCTTAAACACTTCTGGCTTCTATCTCTGCAATAATACCACACAGAGCAGCTTGGGTAGGATCAAGGATTAAGAATATCCAACTTCAGTATGAGGAAAGGAGAGGGAGAGGGAAAGGCACTTCTAATGTTTCTTCATACCTGCACATTGTGATTTTACAAGAAATACTATTTTTTTAAAAAAAAACTTATGATATATCTGTATTTCTACTTAATGTATAGATGCAATAAAAAACAATTTAAAGCCACTGATATTGAATTTTTTAATGCTGAATAGTTAGCATCTTATGGCACCTTTTCCATGCATGAAGTGCCTCAAATACACTCTCAATAATCCTTACAACCAGTAGCAGTGGGTGGAGCAGTTGGGGCTGTGTTGCTACCCTGACTTACTAACACTGCATGTCCCTGCTGTTTATTGAAAGGGGAAGGGACAAGACTCCAAGAGCTCAGTGTAGTGTCGACATAGCCAATTCTGCCACTGTGCCTGCACCATAATCTCAGTGAAGTAGCATCAAAACATGGTGTTAGGAAGTGAGGTGCCCCTCCACCCACAACACCCTGCCGCTGCTTACAACCAGTGCCAGATTTACTTATAAGCTAAACAAGCTATAGCTTAGGGCCCCACTGTCTTGGGGGCCCACCAATCTTTCCCATGCAACAGTCACCCAGCTGAGTCATCCAGTCTGAGATCAGCTGAGATCAGCATTATCCCCATGCTGTAAGAACAGTGGTTTGCCTAAGGTCACCTATTACATTTATGCCTGAGAAGAGACTGGATCCAGGGACTTTGCCTACAGGTGTCCATCATACATACAGAATTGCAACTTAGGCCACAGCCTTTTCCTCATTGACCTGGGAAGTAAGCCACATTGAATTGAAAAGGGTGTCCTCCCAGGTAAATGAGGAAAAAGCTGTGGCCTAAGTTGCAATTCTGTATGTATGATGTTGATAAATGTGTTCCCTCAAGGGTTCCTGATAGTAATGATGGAAGAACCTACCATGCAGGCAGCCACAGTGCTGGAAAAAGCCTGAGTCTACCCTCAACCAACTTGAAGTTTATCTACAGCCATTATGCTCTCCTTACTCTTTCCTTACTAATGCAGGACCTTAGCAATAGGTGGGGTCAAAATATTTCACTTTTGACTACAAGCTGCGAAAAGAAGGTGGGACTTATATGCACATGGACATCTGCAGATCAAATGGAAAACACTATCTATGCAGTTCAGATGGTGTAGGTAAGACTCACAAAGGTCAATGGTGCAATTTGAGTAAATTTGCATAGTTGTATAAGTATGGCAGAACAACTCATCAAGCTCGAGATCTTTAACAAACATATTGTTCTAAAAGACCTTTCTGCACTAATTAGACAGACACATCCTAGCAATGATGACATTATTTTCAGTGTTTATTTGATTGCCATATTGGCTGTGATGCATAAGGAAATCTGATATTGTAGCTGACAGCACTGCGCTCACAGTTATTTTGCTGTATTGGATAAGGATGCAGCAAGCATGAGCAGCATACGGTTCATGTGCAAATCAAAAAAGTGAACAATAACAAATGTGTCCTTTAGATGAACTACCAAATAAACGAGACCACACAGCTGAATGGGATCAAATCAGGCTACACCTTCATTGACTACAGATGAAGTGGCTTGGCATAGGCACTGGGCAAGCATTTATTTCTGGCCCGTCTGCTAGAAATGACATCAGGGTCAACCCAGCAGTGGGGATTCCTATGACTTAGATCATATAGGAGGATCCCTACAGGGATCGCCGCCTCTAAGAGCACTGAGGCCCAAGCCCCCGCAAGGGCAAATGGACAGAAGCAACTCCATCATGAATCCCTTTAAGGGCGGAGGGGAAAGCAAGAGTACAACAACCCTTCCACCAAAACTAAGGTTAAAAGGTAAAGGGACCCCTTACTGTTAGGTCCAGTCACGAACGACTGTGGGGTTGCAGCGCTCATCTCGCTTTATTGGCCGAGGGAGCCTGCATACAGCTTCCGGGTCATGTGGCCAGCATGACTAAGCTGCTTCTGGTGAACCAGAGAAGCGCACAGAAACGCCGTTTACCTTCCCGCCGGAGTGGTACCTATTTATCTACTTGCACTTTGACGTGCTTTCGAACTGCTAGGTTGGCAGGAGCAGGGACTGAGGAACGGGAGCTCACCATGTCGTGGGGATTTGAACCACCAACCTTCTGATCAGCAAGCCCTAGGCTCTGTGGTTTAACCCACAGCACCACCTGCGTCCCTTAAAACTAAGGTTACCCAGTGCCTAAACTGCCGAAGTTGTGATGATTGCTACAAGGTAAGCAAAACCTCCAGGGCATAGCCAATTCACCTGATAGGCAAATTCCTATTCAGCCCCCAAAATACAGTGACCACTGCAGCCATAGCAAAGTCAATTCAATGAGTAAGTGCAAAATTACGGGAGTGGGTGTCGGGGGCTGGCGTAGGCTGTTTTAAACCCCCTGGGAGCGGACCTGAGGGAAGCCTGATTGTTCCCTCAGGCCCGCCCCTGGAGAGCCCCACCCTCCGTGCCACCCTGCCATTGGCCAATTCGGCAGGCTGATGTGGAGCAGGATTTCAAGCCAGGAGTGTCAGCCAAAGCTCGCGCTCCGGCAAGGATCAGACCCGAACACACAGCCCTGTATCATTGGCGGGACGGAGGTGTTGGCCATCCCACAAGGCCGCCACACCCCTAAAAGGGGGTAAGCAGACCTATGGACACTATAGAGCAGTGTTTCCCAACCTGTGGCCTCTAGCTGTTTTTGGACTACAACTCCCATCATCCCTAGCTAGCAAGACCCAGTGGTCAGGGATGATGGGAATTGTAGTCCATAAACAGCTGGAGACCAAAGGTTGGGAAACACTGCTATAGAGTGACTTTTGTTCTCTCTTCTCTGAACCACAAGCTGAGATGAAAAGAGACTGGGAACGTGCTGAGAAGCCCTAAGTTGAAAGTCATTACAATAATAAGCTGACGAAATAGGGAAGAAGCAGTAGGTTAACTACGTTCTGCAGATACAGAAGGAAACAAGTAGCAGGAACATGAGGAGTTAAGGAGAAGCAGTGTTGGAAGTAAGTGATATAAAAAGAGCAGAAAGGATAACACTACATTTAATTTAAATGTATACTTCTCACTTCCGCCTTTCTTCCCAGCATCTCTATTAGGAGAATGAGGTTTTTAAAAAATCATACTTACACGGGGATGTTTTCAAAGGCATCCTCAAAGCTTTCCTGCAAATTAGTAAGGATAAATTGTTAGTAAGCTGAAACTGGTTACACTACATTTCAAACTCTTGTTGGCCGGAGCTGACATTCAGTTTGTGTAAACAAACGCATTCAGAACCAGCTGAACACCAATTCACTGGATCTGGGAACTATACAGTGGTACCTCGGTTTACAAACTTAATCTGTTCTGGAAGTCTGTTCTTAAACTGAAACCGTTCTTAGTCGCTTTCCCTAATGAGGCCTCCCCCGCCAGTTCCCTTCCACTGTTTGGATTCCATTCTTAGACCAAGGTAAAGTTTGCAAAATGGATCACTATTTCCAGTTTTGTGGAGTTCGTAAAACGAATCGTTCTTAAACAAGACTGTTCTTAAACCAAGGTACCACTATATATACCGTATTTTTCGCTCCATAGGATGCACTCCCCCCCCCTAAAAAGTAAGGGGAAATGTCTGTGCGTCCTATGGAGCAAAGCCAGCAAGAACCGCTGCTGCTGACACGCTCTGCGCAGCTCTTCCGGCTCATTGTAAAGCCAGCAAGAGCCGCTGCTGCTGACCTGAGCCGGGGAGGAGGGAGGGAAGGGGATTCCGTCCGTCCCTCCCTCCTCCGTGGCTCACTTTGAAGCAGCAAAGTGGGAGGGGAGCCACTTACACCCGTGTAAGCGGCTCCTCTCCCACTTTCCTGCTTTAAAGCAACTACGGAGGAGGGAAGGAAGGGGGCCATGGATCCTCTGCTAGCGAAGGCAGCGGATTCCCTCCTCCCGGGCTCCCTTTGAAGCAGCAAAGTGGGAGGGGAGCAGCTTACACTCGTGTATGCTCCTCTCCCACTTTCCTGCTTCAAAGTGGAGGGAATCCGCTGTAGTTGCGAGCAGAGGATCCATGGCTCCGCTTCCTTACCTCCTCCGTGGCTTGCTTCGAAGTAGAATAGATGCCGGGCAGGAAGACACAACCACACTTTGACCACTGGAAAGTCCACCTCAGCCTCCCCAGATTTCCACTGAGAAGGCCAGGCTAATCTCGACAGCCATAAATCAGGCTCAGCATTATTAACTGGACTTAGATAAGCCATGGTTCCCCTTCCTACCCTCCTCTGAGGCTCGCTTTAAAGCAGCAAAGCAGACAGGAGCTGCCCGCTTTGCTGCTTTAAATAGTTTAGTGCAACATTTGATTCAGAATATTTTTTTTCGTGCTTTCCTCCTCTAAAAACTAGGTGCGCCCTATGGAGCGAAAAATATGGTAGTTTATTGGGTTTCGCCCAGACCATTCCTATATCCAGGCACTAGCTCAGCACCTTCACAGCCATGCCAGACTCAGATGACAAAGAGAAATGTAGAGCTGAGTGTCTTTGGCATACTGATCAGTGTTTGAAACGCCCATTGTTTTAGGCGCATTTTACAACAGGGAATTTCATTAGCGCAAGTAGTTTCTGAGATCTGGGTGCAGTACTGCACCTAAGATTTCAGATTGAAACTGCAGAGTGGAAAGAAAGGGGGACCTTTTTCTGCCTTCCCACTTCCAGCTACTCTCTGAAGACTGGAGAAGAGATCCTCTTAAGAATATTAGGGTGGTGGGCAGGGGAAGGACTAGACCATGTGAAAAATGAACATAATATTTTAGCTGCAGTTCACTCATTTTCAGCTTTGTATTCTTGTTATAAAAAACTACAACTAGACATTCCATTAATGCACCCATAACCTAGGTTTAAGCTGCCATTTAGCTCCTAGCTTTCATATCTCAGTTTCTAACACTGATACCGATGGTTCTCTAAAAAAAGCCACAAACGTGCATCAGATCTGTGGATCTTATTCATCCCCCAATTGACAGAATGGACATCTTTGCAAGGGGGCGGGGATCAGCGGGGGACACACAACAACAGCTAGTTATTATCCCTCTAGCAAATTATTAAGCCATTTCAACTTGAATTTCAGAGGGTTTGTACACATAGCAGTCAGCTTATAAATGTATTGATTGTCTTAGACTAGAGACTTAGATTTAATACTGCTTCATGAAAAAAGACCAAGCTGGGGACACACAAGTAATCTGGGATTTGTTTGCTTTTGTATTTAGAGGCAGAATAGGATAATGCATTGCTATGTTACCTAGACTGCATTTCACCTCTTATGAACTTAGATCAGATGCTCTAAAAAAAGAGGAGCAATTCTAAGAACTTGACTAACAGGACAATCTGTTACAGATACCATCCCCTGGTGTGCCAACAATTGGATGAGTGTGTCACATAAGGGCAACATACAGTTCATTCATTTGGCATGCCTTTGTTGTTAAATCAGGGCACAATTTTCCCTTCCAAGGATAGAAATGTAAGAATATATATTTACAACAATGGGTAATAAAGTTTTATGGCAACATTACTTAAACATGTTTAAGTAATGTTTATGTTCGGGTATTTTTATTATTTTTAATTAATTGATTAATTAATTGATTAATTAATTAATTATTATTTGGGGAAGTATTTTGGGGGTATTTTTATTAATTTATTTTTTGTTGTAAATCTCTTCAAGCCTTTTGTTGCAAATTCATGATTTTAATTAACTAACTAAACAGTGAGTAGGGACAAGTGATGTAACTTGTGATGTTTTCCCACTTTTCAATTTTTGCCAATTACTGAGCCCATGTTGTTTCACAGCTCATTCTCTTTTGATTCTCTTTCATCAAATTTCCTAATTGCTTTCAAAAATTATGTGTGTTATGCAACATGTATTTGGGCCACGTAACGGATAACATGTTTTGATTTGTGTAATTTTACTACAGACATACAATGTATGTGCATTTGGAAAGGCTATGACTTGCATTAAGTGACAGTAATGTAGCAGGATTGATTATTACAAAAAAAAGAGGTCCCCCTCCCATTTTATTTATTTTTGAAAATAATATGAACCAACGCATCATAATCCAACAAACACTCAAGGAATCTTGCTCAATGTGCGCACAAAATAGCAAATTTTGTAATATTTCATAGGCAATTTTGAAAAATACAAGCATCATTCACATCCCTAGTAGGAACACACCATTGGGTCACAAGAAATTATGGACACTGGCTACCAAGTAGCTGGCAGTAGAATTCTAAACTTGGCAAGCTCTCTATATGCAAACTAGGTACCAGTTACTGCTATCTGATTGAAGCAGATACATAGGGATTTATGTTTGCTGTGTTGAGACTGCATATTTATTCAACATTGTACTGTATTCAATATTGGGCAGGAAAGTTCAAGAAGGATACTGAAAACTAGAAGAGGTTTCATAGAGAATTACAAGGATGCTTTTAAAAAAGACCCAAGTGGCAGTTTAAAGAATAAACTAATTTATTGTGTCATGAACTTTCGTAGTCAGGAGACTATCAGATACAGCATGGGGTGCAGGGATCGTTTTGGGCAGGAAATTAGCACAGAGACATAGCTATGTTCCATCAAATAGTGTGTTCAGTTTATGCACACTTTTAAAAAAGCCGTATTATTAACAACAATTAATTGTTGTTCTTGGCCCTAAAACACTCCAAATACAACTTTCAGGGTGTATGTTTCCCTTCCTGGGCTACACCTGCATCCTTCAGGGCTATTGCTCACCAAGTCTGAGAATCTCTGTTGCAATGAGCTTCCTTGAAAAACTTGCTCCACCCCTGCACCAGGCAGGATATTGAACTACTTTCTAAAGGTGCATTGTCACAAGATCTAATGGAAGAACTGAAGGAAGTGATTAGTTTCCAGTTACTGGGGTTTAACTATTCTTCCTCATAAGGTGGGGAAATTAGCAAGAGTTCTAGTTGTGTAACTTATTCAAACCATCATCCTATGATGAAACAGCATATTAAATTTTTAAAACTGGGTCTGTAAATGTGTTTATCTGATGTTATTTTAAACACAAAGTATTGTTTTTATGAGAATACTCATATCCTGCCTTTCAAGAAAAGTTCTCGGTATTGTCAGTGGGGTATACATAACAAAACTGGGCAACAATTAAAAAATATCCTAATGTTTTTGCTAGAGTGTCATGCGCACCTTTGAGTCTTATTGGCTTTACTGTGAATTCTTTACTGAGATAGATCTCTGAATTCTCAGCAGAAGAGACTCTTGGAAATGTAGAGGGAACAATAATGTATGAAGTTCTCTATCTACATATCTATCTACATGGCCTCACCATGCCCATGGCAGGAATACCCACTCAGTCCTGAGGGTATGCTGACACCATACCTGGCTAAAACGATACATGTCCAAAGGAGACAGTAGGCATTTCTTGGTATGCTCTTAATGGGCTGGCGGCATCACCTTAACGTGCCATTTACAAAAATATGCCTAGGACTAACAAAGAGTTGGCTACCATGGAGTCCATAATGATAGATTCTTTCTTGAAGCAGAAACAAAATCATACAATAGGATTTTTAAAATCTACTTGTACTAACAGTGAACATGTTATTGCTATGCACATTTCTCACTACACACTAATAATGCTTCATGGACACTCTTGCTATGATGCAATTCTTGCTACAGCCCCATTACATTGTTTCGTCTCCACTGCAAACTTCTAATACAGTGGTGCCTCGCAAGACGAAATTAATTCGTTCTGCGAGTCTCTTCGTCTTGCGGTTTTTTCGTCTTGCGAAGCACCCCTATTAGTGGCTTAGCGCTATTAGCGGCTTAGAAAAAGGGGGGGGAATCGCAAGAAATCACAAGACGTTTTCGTCTTGCGAAGCACCTCAAAAGACAGAAAACCCTTTCATCTAGCGAGTTTTTCATCTTGCGAGGCATTCGTCTTGCGGGGCACCACTGTATCTTCAGAGACCAGCCTAGGTAGCAGTGTTGTTATAAATTTAAATTGTTATAGTGAAATCAGTTCTTTCCAAATATAGGACTAAAATAATAGTTATCTTGAGCACCTATTTAAATGAGGGGGGAAAGGAAGACATTACTTGTTTGTAAAAAAATGAACTCAAACTGTTTTCAATCTAAGATAACAGTCTATCTTCTAAATTTAAGCCAACTGAAATAATGAGAACATAAGTGGAGATCTGAACTGGAAAATGAAAGATTATTCCAATGACCCGCTTCAGATGTCACACCCAGGCATGTTCAAAGTCTGTTTCAGGGGCCTAATCCGGCCCACCGGTCGGTTTAATTCGGCCCCTTCGGTTGGCCCTCACAACCCTTCATTTCATCACATCTGGCCTTCTTTGAAAAAAAGTTTGGACACCACTGTGGTTGGTGTCTGCTCAGTGTGTTTGCAGCTGAAGGGGTTTTGGCAGTTTGCTTATATCATGCAAAACCAACAAACTGTGCTTAATCTTAATTATTGCTTGTTTCAAACAAACCAGTTACCATTAATAAGAATAAGAATAAAAATTTGAATTTATATACCCCCCCCCCATACCCGGCAGGTCTCAGGGCAGTTCACAGAATAATCAGAGCGGTTCACTGTCTGGGATTTGGATGACATACTGAGTTGTTGAAAATCAGAAGCAAAAGCTTCCACTCTTCTCTGGTGTGGCTGCAAGGAGCTGCAAGTGAGCAAGTCCAAAGCTTGCAGTGTCTCATTACTGCCATTGACTATGGTATTCTTCGGGAGCAGCTGTCCTAGTTGGCGGTGGGTGGCACCACTTTATGATGGTTCTGGTCCTACTTAGATGGTCGTTTCCAGAGGGTGATGCTTGGGGAGTGCTCTTCAGCCTACTTCTGCTTTACATCTTCAGGTGAGGCAGCGGATGTGCTGGACCGTTGTCTTGTCTCGGTAAGGGACTGGATGAGAGCCAACAGACTGAAGCTGGATCCAGTCTGAGGCACCAGACCAAATGGTTGAGAGTTTTTCCAGGAACAATGCTTGGGTGGGTGCTGCCTTTTAATTTCTAAAGAGAAGGCAGTTCTATCTCCTGAGCTCACTGGTCAGCACTACAGTACTGATATTAGGAAATAAAGCTGTGGGGGCTGGTGGGTCTCTTCCTGTAGCTTGCGGGGTCATATCTGGTCCACAGTTTAGCCACCCCCACTGTAGACATAGACAACACTCACATTCAAGGTACATTTCTGCATTTAGATCAGGTGTGGGGAAACTGTGAACCTTCTGATTTGTTGGTTTCCAATTCCCTCCACTCCTACTCAGAATGGTCAGCAATGCTGGGAGTTGTGGTCAAGCAACATCTGGATAGCCACATATTCCACACCCCCGATCTAAAGACTGTTGCCATCTTCATGAGAAGAGCATATGGATCTTCAATGCTTATGAATTGCTGCTTGTCTTCTTTACCTTTGTTCTACTATGGAGATACTAGAAGCAAATCCTTTTGCATTGAGTGCTCCCTTGTGGTCAACCTTTTTACTTCTCCCTCAAAAGACTGTGGCACAAGCAACCTGTTGTAAAACTAAATAGTGAAATTCATGCCAACCCAGAAGTAAAGCCTATTGAGTCCAATGGGACTTACTCTGATGTAAGCATGCATAGGATGGCAGCCTAAGGCACTTAGACTTTCAACGCTGTAACTCCATGTGTTTATGCAACAATTGCCCAAATCTTGCCTGGTTGAAGCAGCCCTTTGTAGCACTCACATGACAATTTTTAATACTTCCCCATTCCCTTCATCACATTCAACAGAGCCCATCCATCTTCACTGCTGTGTGGAAACAAATTGTGCAAACGTCAAACGTTAGTATCAGTAAGAATCATTAGTCACCAATGGTATCTTCTAACTTTTAAAAGAGTTTAAAGGTTGAACATGTACTACCTACTCCAGCTTTCATGTTTCTATGTAGCAGTTGGTGTTGTTTTTTAAGGGCTTCTTCTTCTTCTTCTTTGGCGATCACTCGTAGCCAAGTAAGATTGTCTTCCATAAACATGGTTTTAACAATGAGTCTGTAAGTGACTGTGGAAGCCAATTCTGGATTCACATGTCCTTCCACAGTGGGGAGATTGGTTTCTGGGTGGGAGTTGATCACGGTGTGGATTTGCCAAGCGTGCCTTCCGCTTAGCGTGTTTCTCCCTTGCGTCCTGTGTTCAAGCATCTTCAAAGCCCATTACACCTTTGGTAAAGGCTGTTCTCCAATTGGAGCGCTTGCAGGCAAGTGTTTCCCAATTGTTGGTGTGTAAACTACATTTTTTTAAAAACTGCCTTGAGAGTCTTTAAACCTCTTTTCTTGACTTTTCTTTAAAGGCAGTACCAGCAAGACTACCTTGGAATGGTTTAGTCAAATTATTATTAGTTTAGGTGAATAAGAACAATCCCAGGCAGTTCAGAGAGAAATGTCCAGATTTTTAGCCACTGATGTGCCATCAGTGACCCAACCCAATAATGCATTATCAGAAAAAGGATTAGAAAAAAATTATGACCTTTGTGGACTTACAGTGCAATCCTTAACATGTCTACTCAGAAGTACGCTCTACTGAACTCAGTGTGGCTTATTCCCAGGTAAGTGGGGTTAGGACTGCAGTCTTACCTTCTGAGTCCCATTGATTTTGAGCAGGATGAATTCAGGCATGTGTTTGACTCTAATGAGATTTAGAAACTGGATTGAATTCTGATGGATTAAATTCTTTGCTTTTTTTTAAAGAACGTTCACAGTGAAAATCGACTTAAGAGTTTTCCAGATTAATATAGACTGTATATAATTTTTGCTCAAAATCATTGTTTTCAAAACTTTAACCTGAATTTTAAATTCAGAGTCTTAGAATATAGTCCATTTACTATCCAATTATTTTGTTATAGTGGTCTGGACATTTCAAGTGGAAGACAATCTGTATGAAGAGCATATGCAACTGTAAAAATCCAGTTAAACCTACCTGCCTGTGTGCCACTAATTGACACTTAACACTAAAGTAGCTGGCACTATTAAGCTCTTCTGCTAAGCTCAAAAGTCTCTCTAAAACCTTGAGGGAAGGGATGGTTACAGCTCAATGTCTGTGTCTTTTAATGTAATTTGGATTAAAGCACTATATCTGGACACAGCTTTGATTTTGTCAAGAAACAGCAAAGAATAGCCAGCTGATTTTGGCACAGATTCAGTGTGGCCAGTCTGAGAGTGCAGAGAAACAGCAGAAGTTCATTTGTCTTCACATGTTTTACTTTAGCTCATTGTCTATTTATACATGCCATCTGCTTCCAGCTCTATCCACATTTTTCTTTAGCTGTTATGACAACAAGACTTGTCTTCTACCCTCCAGTAGTAAAAAATCTCTAAATAGATTTATGGTTGCATTGGAAGATGACGACCACAAATTTATGCTATACATTTGCTGAACTGGGAGCTGGGCAAAAAAACAGGCTCATGTGTGTCCCCCAGTCTTTGTGCAGAGAATGAGCAGACAGGAGCAGGAAAGTTAGAGAGGAACCAAAGTCAGACCACCTCAATCCAAGTACATCAAACGGCCAGACTGATGATTGAGGTGGAATACATGCAATCCACCATCTGCACGCGTTCGAGCCACATGTGACCACTGACACATGCACCATTTTTGGCCCCAGAAGCAGTTGGGTGCGGAATGGTGTGGGCTTACACACACCCCACCAATGTATACAGTGTCTCAGAATGCAACCCTCACGTAAATGGGGAGTTGGCTCTATTTAATGGACAACTTTGGTCAGTTCTGTACTGTAGTAGGGCAGCCTTTCCCAATCTGTTACCCTCCAGATGATTTGGGCAATTCCCATCAGCCCCAGCCAGCCTGTTATATATAAAAAAGAAAATATAGATGGCAGCAGGGAAGCTTTCCTGTCTTGAAATATATGAAATCTGGAACCAAGCCACAGGGGGTACTACAGATTTTGGGGTATTTTCAGTGTAGACACTGCAGGTCGGTTATGCAAAAAGCTTTTTTTTCTATTCCAAACATGCAATGTTTAGTCAAGGCAATGATTATTCATTGACATTACAGAAGTTAAATATTACTAAGGGGCTTTCTTGCCACTGTGTTTGGTTTGCATGAGAACTATTCCATCTGATCCTTTCTGAGCTGGGTAGCAGACAACTTTCACGGCGATATGCAAAAATATCCTCTGGGTGCTTGTTTGCATAGAGGAGAGAATGAACAACTTTTTGGAGACCATAAAATACTGCATAGCTTGTTTTCTGCTCCTCTCCTTCCATTACACTGTATTGCATGTTCCAAAAAAAAAAAAAAAAGAAAGAAAGAAAGAAAGAAAGAAAGAAAGAAAGAAAGAAAGGAAGGAAAAAAACCCTCATGTTGGCTTACCAACATCTTTCCTTCCTGTCTTCCCTTGGAACTCCATAGGCCATGCTGCTCTAGAAACTTATTCATATGAGCCTTTGTGCTTGACTGCAAGGCCACTTCCGCCTTAAGGAGGAGGTGGTGTTGCGGGCTCTCACGACCCCTCCACGTGTGTGTGCAGGGGATGGGTGGCCAGCCCTGCACGACTGGGGGATTCCCAGCTGTGTCACTGGCCAGGCCAACCAATCTGGTTGGTCTAGGGGTGTGGCCTGCCCAATAAAAGCAGGACGCAGGCGGGAGATCTCTCTCTTTCTGGCTTTCAGCTGCTTCGGTTTCCCCACCCTCCCGTCTTTTAAGGTTTTCATCTCTTTTGACCTTGCTATGGACTTTGGTTGGTCGCCGTTGAGGGGCCTGATAGGAATTTTTCCACTTGGCAAATTGGCACCAGCCACTTGGTTTTTGCCTACCTCGTAGCAAATTGTCACAACTTTTTAAGGTTAGGCGGTTAGGCATTGAAATATTTCTGGAGAAGAGAAGAGGGGAGGTAGCGCCTTCACCTGCCCCACATATTGAAGGGTATTCCGTTAAAGGATTCCAGGGGGCGTGGCCCTGTCCAAAGCCTAGGGAGGTTAGGGCCTAAGGCACGACCCCTATCGGTGACCCCCAGGGGAGCTCCTAGTTGATGTGCATCAGGGGGACTCCCCCTATTGGTGGTTAACCTTTCCCGGACTCCCTGCAGACAGGCTGGAGTCTGATATGGTTGGTTAGATCCAATGCCTAAGCCAATACCGCTCATCATCTGTAACCAATAAAGTTGTGGCCTTTTTTAGCCCATTAATCTTAAATATTTGAGTCATGTGTCTTTATTCAACCAAGTGGGGGGGGGGTCAGGACTTGCCACGCAATGTAGCTACCTCACAATTTCTCGGCAGCCCCCCTTTTGGAGTAACAGATGGATAAAAAATAACAGAGTGAGGTTCATGGGTCCCCCCCCCCCAAAATGATTTTTAAATATATAAATTCAACCTGCTCTGTAATGTTTTGATCTAGATTTTTATTTTACTAGATGCACGTGATTTCCAGCTTCACCTGGTTGACCAGCTATGGGCTTTGCTAGACAGGGAGAGCTTGGTCACTGTGCTTTGTGCTCTAATAACATTGTGTTTGAGCTATTGCAATGTGTTCTATATGGGTCTGCTGCTGAACACAGTTCAGACGCTGCAGCTAGTACAAAATGCAGCTGTGAAAATCTTGCTATGCTTCTCATTTAGGCACCGTATAACTCCAGTCCCAAAGCACTATCAAAACAATTTCATTACTTGTTTTATATACTGTACATTTTTTACCTCTTTTAGCTTTACATATTGTATAATAAATAAATAAAGGAATAAGTTGGGCTTCATCTCAATAAATAAAAAGCCCAGTGTGCTGAAGCAGTTTTGGAATCAAATATTCTGTACTAATTAACAGAAGAAGAACATTGTTTCTGTAATGGAAAATCCTATATTCCACATTTTGTACATTGATGCACTTTCATGTGAAGTCAAAAAGCAGCAGAAATAACGGCAACTTTAACAGGTTCTTAAAATAAGGTTAGTACAAAAAAGGCAGTACAAACGTCATTTTAGTTGAAACGAGGTACAGTGGTACCTCGTTTCAAGTACTTAATTCATTCCAGAGGTCCGTTCTTAACCTGAAACTGTTCTTAACCTGAAGCACCACTTTAGCTAATGGGGCCTCCCGCTGCTGCCACGCCGCCGGAGCACAATTTCTGTTCTCATCCTGAAGCAAAGTTCTTAACCCGAGGTACTATTTCTGGGTTAGCGGAGTCTGTAACCTAAAGCGTATGTAACCTGAGGTACCACTGTATAGAATTTGCAGCATTGGCCTAGAATCCTTCTTCTCAAGACCAGTCTAACCATGTCAACAGTGTGATGCAGCACCAAAAAAAAGCTAATGCTATTCTACGCTGCATCAATAAGTCTAATGTCCCAATCAAGGGAAGTAATAGTAGCACTCTGTTCTGCCTTGGTCAGACCACACCTGGAGTACTGTGTCCAGTTCTGGGCGCCACAGTTTAAGAAAGATATTGACAAGCTGGAATGTGTGCAGAGGAGGGCAACCAAGAAGATCAAGGGTCTGAAAGCCAAGCCTTATGAGGAATGGTTGAGGGAGTTGGGCATGTTTAGCCTAGAAAAGAGGAGACTGAAAGGAAATATGATAGCCATCTAAAGCAGTGTTTCCCAACCTTGGGCCTCCAGATGTTTTTGGCCTACAACTCCCATCATCCCTAGCTAGCAAGACCAGTGGTCAGGGATGATGGGAATTGTAGTTCAAAAACAGCTGGAGGCCCAAGGTTAGGAAACACTGATCTAAAGGGCTGTTGAATAGAGGATGGAGCAAACTTATTTTCTCCCACTTTGGAAGCTAAGACTCAAACCAAAGGATTCAAGTTGCAAGAAATGAGCTTCCATCAGGAAGAACTTTCTGACAGTAAGAGCTGTTTGACAGGGGAAAGGTTTCCCTCAGGAAGTGGTGGACTGGACTCCCCTTCACTGGAGGTTTTTAAGCCCCCCCGCCCCCCAGCTTTATTGTGGCCCATAGATCCAAAATACAAAGTACAAGGTTTATAAGCAGAGATTGGATGGTCATCTGTCATGGATGCTTTAGTTGAGATTCCTGCATTGCAGGGGCTTAGACTAGATGACCCTGGGGGTCCTTTGAACTCCACAATACTATGTTTCTATGATGGTTACTCTACAATTCTGCGATTCTATGACAGTTACTTTTTAGTTTTTACTAAACCTTTGCAAAATATGAAGCTTCACGCAGTTCTGACTTTTCAGAGAGCCTTAAATGACATATATTGTGTTTAAATGACACCATGTAGAACATTCTTTAATCCAAAACAAAAACTGGGTCGAAAAATATCCTTTAATAGCCTTCAACAAAGGCCAGCAGGCAGTACATTTTAACCAAGGAGAACTACACAAGTTCTCTGTGGCTTCCAATTATTTTATATCAAGCTGCTCAGTTACACCACAAGAGAATCCCCTAGTGGCCAATTATTGCCACATGAAACCTCCCTTACAACACTGGCATAGTACACATTGGCATAATAAACTGCAATGTGCTGGCTGACATTTTCAAAATACGTTCTTGGAGCATCAAAATATTTTTTGTACTTCCTTCTAGAAAAGAAAGAACTATTACATTAAGAGAAGTGTTAGAATAAGGGACATAAAGCAGGGATGACCAGGTTAAATTCTCCCTCAACAATAAAGCTTATTGGGATAATACTACGTAATCATCTTGAGCTACTTTAAGGGAGAGCAGTATAAAATTATATAGTTTTCCAAAACTGGTGTTCCTTGCTTTTTGAGTTATCACTTTGAAATGGAAGTTGCAGAATGCACAAAAAGTGTACATTTCCTATAAAAGATACACACCCGGATGGCTGTATATTCAGTTGCACAGATATATTCAGCCACATGGAGAATGGGCCCTACACATGTAGAAGGGGAATCCAGGATTTTCTTTTGCATGGTGGAGCCCTTCATGCACAGGGCCTGTTTTCTTTGAGGCTGAAGATGGAGTTGCCAGCTGATGGTTGAATGGTACATCAGTGCCAAAGGGGTATGACCAGCTGTCTTGAGTCCATTTCTCACTTCAGTGCATAGGGATGTTTGCTAGAGCACTTTTATACAGCTGCACAATATCAGGATTTATGCTAATTATAGACTCCACGAGTTATGAAATCTGAATAAAACCAACCCTTTGGCAGTTTAAGACATATGAATGAAAACCTTTCTTTGTTTATGTGTTTATGATCTACAGTAACCCGGCATATTTTATCTGGGCGGTTTACCAAAATTAGCAAAATAAAACAACATTAAGAATATAAAATAAGAGCAGCATAAAAGATGGTTCTTTTAGCAGATTTACTATATATTTTAGAAAGGAGGGAAGGAGTCCTATGCTTGCCATTAAACCATCATAATTTAACTGGAGTATGGTAGCAAAACTGGTCTTGAACTTTATTCTGCAAGTAGAATTACTTCCACTTCAAAGTAATTTATGCAGCCCAAGCACATCTTGTTTCCCAATCTCAGGCATTAAAATCAACCAAGAAACTCTAAACCAAGCTACAGCAAAGCATGAATGCGTGTGTGGGTACTCCCAGTCGTCCTGCTGCAATGCGACTCTGAGCTAAGCCATGGTTTGGCTTAGCGTTGTGTGCAAACTGGGTTAATGGTAAGCAGAAAGTAGAAAGTGTTCATGCTAACATTAGATCAGTCTACTTGTCTTTCATTAAAAATTCACTTTAGGAGAGAAAGACAAATCACAGAGTACTGTGCATAAATGACTCCTCTTCCTTTCTAAAGCTCAGGATACTCTCCTCAGCCTTGTCATCATTTTGCCTTTGACACCATTTCCAAGAGCCTTATGAAAACCTGCCTTTTTACTTTTCCAGTTCCATCCGCTTTTGTTCTCCAGTTACTTCATTTTGAAAGGATCTTGTGTACTTCAACCTTTACTCCAACGGAGAGACATCTTTAGAGCTGTTCTCTCATACATTTTTTCCTCTGGAGTTCTTATTCACATGTAGAGCATCAGATCCAAGTCATTATGCAAAGAGATGCTATGTCTGCCTCCCATCTCTTGAGCCTTCTCTTTAATCCAGACAGTTTTATGACCATCTAGCTTAAATTCAACTTCAACTTGTCCAAGCACCGGGAACTGCCTTGGAAATGTATTGTGAGCAAATAGGAGAAGATTGACATATTTATGTTCACATAGTGTCTGTGATAATAAGACATGAGTCCAGGATTCATGGACATGAGCATTTCCCCTGCTTGGTGGCAGCAGCTAGTTAATTGTAACAGGGGAAAACAAAGTTTAAATTTGTTTACACAAGGTGTCTTTTTAAACTTCAAAGGGGCAGTTTCCTCAAATGACCTTGGCACTATTGATTGTGTCTTCCATGATATTTAATTTGTAGGAAATAGTTCATAGCAGGCAAGTCAACTTGGTATTGGACAAATAGATGCATTGCACAAGGGTAAAAGGCTATTTTAATTTGCTTTCTAATTTGACTTGAAGATATGTAATGCTTCCATCAAGAGGCTTCAGTTTTCTTAAAGATGGAGGAATCTTTATGTTGTCCCCTGGACACCAATTGCATGTCACAAACATGTACTCCTTAGTATTATGCTCAACGGACATAATCAACACTGTATTATATATTGTAGTAATGCAACGTAGGCATTTATTGTTCTCTTTGATAGCCCCTTGCTAGTTTTTATTCTTAAATAGCCAAGGCTTTATTATATGCATTTCCTAAAAAGCAAAACATATTTTTAACTACATTTTATATGAAAATGCATGTAGCAGAGCCTAGATTAAAAATAATGATAAGAGGAACAGACGAGGAGGGGAAAGAGGGGTGGTGGTTAACACTCTCCCTAGCCATGACATTTTTCTCTGCTCAAAGTGTCTCCCCATGGCTGCCTTTTCTTCCCGCTAGGTTCACACACTACTCTTGCATAAGCCTTGTAATAATTACCAAAGGATCCAGTGTCGCCTGCACTGTTCAATGTGTTGTGCAAGTTGATATATGTAATCTCTGTGAGAAACAGAAGTGAATAAAAATTGTGTAAGTTAGCCTCAGGGTTAGGTTAACATTCAGGACCTAGAAATGTTCATGGCACCATTTTATCCAAAAGGTCCAGAAGTCAAAATAAGTTTAATTTAGGCAACTGCATCCTGTATACTTCATTTTAGTGATACTTTTGTCAATTCTCACATTAATTAACTCTTAAATGGGGGGGGGGGAGTACTTCAAAGACTCAAGTTCTCTCTCTCTCACACACACACACAATATAATATATGCCAATAACCAATCCTTACATCTTTCAATTTCTCTAGTCAAAAGCATTCTTAGAAAAAAGAAGGAACTGCAGCCTATTTTCTACCTGCTTCACCATTAAAGCCAAGAGGCAAATAAGACATTATGGAATCACCAATTGTGTGCATGGCCATGAATCAGCCTCATGCATGCCTACATATGCAGACTCCTCCCAGAAACCTGCAATTATACTTGGAACTCTTCAATTAACCATAGTTTCTCATTATATCTGAACCAAAAAAACAAGTTACCAGCTTCGGGACAATTTGGGAATCCTGCCTTGTTTTTATAACAGGTTTGGAACCACTGAACTTTTAAAGTATGGCTAACTGAACACTTCCTAGCTTACTGCAAGAAAGATTCTGTACTTTTCTGTGTATAAGACTAGGGTGTTTTTTTTTACTAAAAATAATTTTAAAAGGGGGGTAGTCTTATACACAGGGCAATCTCCCCCCCCCCCATTTTCTTAATTTTGGGTCCCCAAAAACAGGAGGTGTCTTATATACAGGGGCGTGTTTTACACGGAAAAATACGGTAATCCAAATGTGGTCTAGGAACCAGGTCTTAATTTGTATAAGACTGGTGGTTGGATACATTTTAAGTATTCCATAGGCAGTTGGGATGTGGAGTGAAACTGTCAGCTTGCGGCAGGTTTAGGGAGGGAAGCAGAGACAACTGTTCTTCCCCTCAGTGGCGGATATTTCCAGTCTGGGAATCCTATCTGCAAAAAAGACAACTTGGAAGAAGTGTTTTCAACAAGAAAACTCATATTGTGGTGAGGGTACAGCTTTCCTGCCTGTGCAGTGCTTTAAACTGCGGTCTACTCCACCATGATCCTTTTTTATATTGATTCAGCCCAGCCCAGGTGAAGGCAGCCCACCAGTTTCTAAGTGTGGGTGTCTGTCCTACAGGAAGATGCAAAAGGCCTGAGATCTAGGGTGAGCTACAAATAAGCTTTGACAAATTAACATTAAGGAGCTACATTTAGACCACTGTCTACTCCAGCAGAGCATCATAAAACTGCCTACCAAAAACTAGCATATGAATGGATTCTGACGAAGAAGATATGCGGAAAGGCAAGTTGCTGAACTTTCACTCCCTGGATAGCTTGACAAACTTACAAGAGACCTGAAGGGGAAGCTTGACATAGAATAGAATCCCAGAGAAAATGGTAAATTAGGGGGAAAGTTAAAACAAAACACCACAGTATGGTTAACTTCACAAAGTGAAAAATACGTGTTGCACAGATTTAGAAGGAAAAGACAATTTACTGAAGCTTTCTGGACAGTATCCAAAATACACTGTTTTTAAAATAACCAATACTCCCGTTGTTACTCTTCTCTTCATATTCCTAAATGATCTACTAGTATTATTAAAGGGACACAGGTGGCGCTGTGGTCTAAACCACTGAGCCTCTTGGGCTTGCTGATTGGAAGGTTGGTGGTTCTAATCCACATGATGGGGTGAGCTCCCATTGCTCTGTTCCAGCTTCTGCCAACTTACAAGTTTGAAAGCACACCAGTACGAGTAGATAAATAGGCACTGAGGTGGTGGAAAGATGAACCGCGTTTCTATGCACTTTGGCATTCACCATCGTGTCCCATTGCGCCAGAAGTGGTTTAGTCATGCTGACCACATGACCCAGAAAGCTGTTTTCAGACAAACTCTGGCTCCCTCGGCCTGAATCGAAATGAGTGCCTCACCCCACAGTCACACTGGACTTAACCATCCAGGGGTCCTTTACCTTTACTTTTTACTTAGTGTTATTATATGTCCCAATATTTAAAAGATTCATTGAAGCAAAGAAATTTATGTGATGAGATAGCCCTAAAAAGCAGTCAGAACAGTTATAATAGCCATCCTCATTCAATAAAATGGCTAGGATATAGTAGAATTGGCATATCAAGCAATTTGCCAAGTGAAAAGGAAGCCTGCAGCAGCACCACAAAGGCTGCTTAGGCATGACTGCTGAGTCACCTTTCTTTCCCTGATAAAGTCTTGACAAAAATCTAGATATATACCAATGTTGTACCTATGCTGGGCAAGGCATAGTTTACAAGCAGGCCAGGATCTTACGCACAAGTGTTGCTGCTATGCATGATCCATGATAAGAACGATCTCCTTCATCAAACCCCCAGTACCAACTTCAGGTTGTACATAGTGCCATTAATTACATTTTTCCAGGTTAAAACTAATAAAAAGCTCAGACAAAACACACAGAAATCCAGCTATAATATAAAAGTAAACTAAAATTCATCTCTGATTGCTCCTATTCAGGATAGATGCCTACTCTATCTGGTTCCATATTTTTCATATTGCATCATTTGTCCACTTGCTCATCTGGATTGTTTTACTAAACTCTCTTTTGAATTATGCAAAGCACTTCTAGCATGAGGCATTCTGTTTCCTCCTGCTCTTTACAGCACAGTATCTGGGTGACAGGGGTCATATGTAGGTGGTTTATTATTACAGAGTGTAGAATTTCAATGGTACGAGCACTGACTTCCTAAATGACCTAAAATATTGCAGTCATGGTTCCCATAAGGAAATAAAATGTACAGCGGAAGAGGGCCACTCTAGACTACTTTCTAAAACATAAAAGAAACACCATGACTTCAGCTTAAAACAGCTAGCTGCAGGAATCATATATAGTGACGACTTAACATGAGGCTGCTAGAGATATTCTATCTGATCTACCTTTGGGGTCTTCCCAGATAAGGGGCATTCTGACAGCCACAAACATATCAGGTTAGAAGAGACTGTGGGAGTCATTGTGGTTAAAGTGTTGAACCAGGACCTGGGTTCAAATCCTCATTGAGCCAGTCTCTCAGTCACTGATTTGTTGGGAAGATAAAAATCAGGAGGGAGAAAACATGCATGCTACCCTGAACCCCTTGGAAGTAAGGTGGGATATATGTGTAATGGTAAATATAATAAAAAGAGATGAGGATACTTGGGCATGATGTCTGCAAGCTTTGTATCATGAACTGCTATCACTTATTTGCAGGCTGCAGCTCTGGAATTCTTTTCTGCGCTTCAAAGCAATTCCTGAACAGATGAATTCAGGGGGCAGCTGCCTAGGCCAAATCAAATGAATAAATAAAAATACTTAACTAAAAGTAGAAACGGTAGGAAGATCTTGACAGGGGTTTCTTTTCCTGAGCACTTGGGCTCAAAAGAAAATAAAACAACTGTGGCTGAGACGTTTCATTTTGAATCTGCTAAGACAGAGCCAGACAGAGGGTGATGACAGGTGGGTGTCCTGCCCGTGACACACACACACCCAATGTAAATCCTGGCTACACCCCTAGACAAATTATAATAATGACACGAAGGGTGTTGTACACCTAATAAACAACGAAAGCACCTCAAGGGATAATGAGATCTCAGTTCTGAATGATTCTATGTAATTTTGCAACACAGCATTGCTGCTGACCATCACATTAAAAAAAAGATGCAAGAGTTCCATTTTGTCTTTTTATTCTGCCCCCCCCCCAATCCTTTCGGGTGAGATTTGAATTTACCATTATTGAACTTAACATTCGATATTTATGAGGTCACATCGGGGCTGAATTTCAGTTTGATGAGGCCCTAAGCAACTGAAGGTAATGGGGCCCTTTATATGCCCAGCTGTCCTTTGTCAACAACAAATTGTCGCTGTTTTTTTTTTAAATTGAGTATATGCTATATGGTAATTTATGGACCTCATAGGTATCTAAAGCCATTTTCACATAACAAATATGAACCTACAACACAAAACACTGTTGCTGTATGTAGGTTTTATTTTATTTGTTTTTTCTCTTATATTTTGGAAATGTACATCCAGGGTTTTTATTTATTTATTTATTTATTTTTGGGTCTCCAAGAGAGTGGGGCCCGAAGCTCTAGCTTGTTTAGCTTTTACGTAAATCCAACACAGCAGCACCTGTTGGTCGCCAGGAGGCGAGAAAGTGAGAGGAGGAGAAAACCTATTCTCTCCCCCCCCCCCACCTCCATCTCCATCCTTTCCCCCGCACCGACCTTTCGACCCATATCGGAAACTCGACGAACAACCCGACGCGCCTTGCCCATCCATCACCTACGGAAGGGATTCACGCGTTCGGCACTGGCGTAACGGCGTTCACACGTTCACGAGTGTGTGACACGGAACTCTCGCCCCCCTCTCCCCCTCCCCCCGCGCCCACGGCGTTACCTCTTCGCCTCCTCCTCCTCCTGCGCTCGTCCCTTCGGTTCCATTTCTGACACTCGCCATATTCCCCGCGGGGCCGGGCTCGTCTCGTGTGAAGAGCGGTGGGTCTCTCTCTCTCGGGTCAGGATGTGAGCGGATCCAGGAGCGCCGTGGCAGCGAGACCCTCCCTCAGCCCTTCCCTTCCAGGATAGAGTCCGTCAGGTCAGTTGGCGGCGGCGGCTCTTCTCTGACTGAATCCACCTCAGGCGGCTGTTTGCCGGCGTCCTCCTACCCGCCCGGCTCGCGCCCGCTCCTCATCTGCATATCACGCCCCGCCCACCGTATTTAAAAGTCACACACGCAAAAAGTGGGGGCAGTCGACGTTCTACACACACACCCCGAGCTCCGCCTCGTGTCGACTCCGCCCACTGTATTTGCATGACGAGCAGGACTGACCTATGGAAGCGCCTGCTTGTTTCTGCATATCACGCCCCGCCCACCGTGCATTTAAAACACACAAAAAGTGGGGGCAGCCGACGTTCTACACATACCCTGAGCGCTGCCTCGTGTCGACTCCGCCCACCGTATTTACATGACGAGCAGGACCGACCTATGGAAGCGCCCGCTCGTCCGCCTGCATTTCACGCCCCGCCCACCTTGCATTTTTTTTAAAAAAAAAAAAGGAAGCGCTTCTGCCGGTAGCCGGCGTTCTGTTTCTCCACACACTCACACATCCCGACTCCACCCACTGTATTTGCATGACGGGCAGGACCAACCTATAGAAACGGCCCCCGCGCTCGTTATCTGCATATCACGACCCGCCCACCGTGCCCTTTAAAAAAAGAAGAAGGGGAAGCGCGTCGTGGGCTTCCTGCCGGCATCCGAGTTCGACTCCTCCGCCCATGTCGACTCCGCCCACTTTATTTGCATGACGAGCAGGACCGGCCTGTGGAATTGCTCCGCCTTTGCTTCCTATAGACGCGCGGCGGAGGCGCGGCGCAGTTTGCGTATTCCTTTGGTGGCAGCCTCATAATGATCTTAATTTGCGTCTAAATGCAAAAATGTCCTGACCGCAGAAATTAAGAGAAAGGGAAATGTTCCATTATCCTTTGTTCTATGAAAGCTACCTCCGGCTAATCATTTTGTGTTATCTGACATATTTCTAGACAGGTCTGCATTTAGGAGGTGGTTTCTAATAAATCCAGTGCAAAAACACCCCCCCCCCCCAAAAAAAACAACCCCGACATATCAACATGCCATAGTAGAACAGTAGAGTTGGGGGGGACGGGCCGTTTTATTATTATTTATTTATAAAATTTGTATACCGCTTTATAGCCGCAAGTCTCAGGACAGTTGCAGCATAAAAACACAAAATACATAATAAAAACAAAAACAACCCAATAACATATTTCTAGACGGGCATTGTTGGTGCCTGCCTTTTCTAATATCTCTAATGCAAAAAGAAAAGAAAGAACACTGAGATATCAAAATACCATAAAAGAACAGTAGAGTCAGAGGTGGGGAATATTGGTAATAATTAACAATCATGGGCATAGCTGCCCCCCCCCCAATCAAGCACATACTTAACTAGCTGACCAATTGTGTCCCAGATAACTTGGTTATTCCCTTCCCCAAAATATAAAGCCTGCCCCCCCGCCAAAAAATAAATCCTAGCTATGCCCATGTCAACAACCCAGCACAATAACCTTTATAATAGTTTACTTTGAGGCAATAAAACAAGTATTACACAGAGTTAATATCTGTCTTAGAAGAAAGTGACATGAGACAAGTGGCTCTTTAGAGCCCATTTGAAGGCCTGGAATAATGGTGCCATGTGTATTTCAGTTCCACATAAGTGCCATCAATGTCAAAAGAACCTGTCCGTATTGCTTGCTTGTCTTCTTGCATTCATGCAGGTTTGTACAGGTCAGGCATAGGCAAACTCAGCCCTTCAGATTGTTACCGGAAAAATCCAAGGGCTCCCTTGGACAAAAACAAAGACACCAACCAGGATAACTTGGAGCAAAACAGCAGCCTGTAGGCTTGGCCTTTATTGAACTGTTGCAACAGGGTGTTCCCCTCACTTGCAGGAGAGAGGAAAAGACACAGAAAAATGGTGTGCAAGGTCTTATAAAAACATTTGAAATTCCCACCCTGGAGATCAAGCCCACCCCCAGAAACATCATGAATACATCACAGAAAGGAGGGGTTGAGGGAGAAGTTGTGGTGGTAACCTGAGTGTCTTGTCACCTGGCTGGTTCCCTTCTCCCCCTCCCCATGAGTCATTTTCAGAAGACAAAAGGTAGTCGCAGTTTCCTGCCCCCTGAGGGGGAATCCAATCACTGTTCTTTTGTTATAGTCCGTGTTGAATCCTGTATGCAGTCCGTTGCGTTGTTGATGGTCTTCTGTCTGAGACCATCAGGGTTGGCATAGCAACTGGGCAGGGCTCCTGAGTACATGCTCTCACGTTTAAGGGATTATGGCTGACCAGAACCAAGCCACCCCCCTTTGATAGTCCTTGTCATATGGAGTAAAATAAAAGTGGAACAGTGCAAATCCGGTGTATGGTTGATTTTTCTATAAATTCATAACAGAAGCGTAGTGTAGTGTGTGAGTGTGAGTGTGTGTGAAGTTTGTACAAACTGAATGATTGGGGGGGTTTCTGCTACAAGATGTTTTGGGACTACAGTTCCCATCATTCCTGACCACTGGTCCTGTTAGCTAGGGATGATGGGAGTTGTAATCCCAAAACATTTAGAGGGCCAAGTTTGCCTATGCCTGGTATAGATGAAGGTAGACCTTCCAATAGCACATGACCCCTTCTGTTTAGGGCAGGCATAGGCAATCTTTGGCC
Source organism: Podarcis cretensis (assembly GCF_951804945.1). NCBI lineage: Eukaryota > Metazoa > Chordata > Lepidosauria > Squamata > Lacertidae > Podarcis > Podarcis cretensis. The sequence goes on from NC_137187.1 coordinate 26,185,215, forward strand.
CTCCAGATGTTTTGGCCTACAACTCCCATGAAAGCTAGCTAACAGGACCAGTAGTCAGGGATGATGGGAATTGTAGTCCAAAACATCTGGAGGGCCAAAGGTTGCCTATGCCTGGTTTAGGGCTTTCTATGTTCGATACCAGCAGTTTGAATTGGGCTCAGAAACTCCGGCTTACAACCCAAATCCCATCAAATATTTATGGTAAGATTACAGTGCAACTCTTAATGGTCTCCGTAATGCCATACAAGAGACCCAATATTTACAAGAGAGAACACTGAATATCTAAAATGCTAATGTTCTAGCATTTGTCCAGTCTTCTAATAGGAACCTGACATAGTGAGCCTCTGATTTTCCCAGAAAAGGTACCAGCAAAGGTAGTATATATATATATTCTGAACAAAATGCTTGTTTAACCTGGAGGTAGGCTGTATGAATTGTGTATTGCTTTGTAATGATTTGTTGGGTCTCTGGACCGTAATAAAGATTGATGATGATGAAAATGCTAATTTCCAATTTAGAGGAAGAACTGTGTGGTTTGAAATATTGCACTTGGGATTTTTAAATGCTAGCTGTCCTGGATAGATCCACACCCCCTGCTTCTGCTCTTTATGTCCTTCAAAGTTCAAACTGATTCGAGAACAGAACCTCTCAGGCTTTGTGGAATTCTCAGGGCTTTAAAAAAGGGATCTTCATTAAGGTTCCCTCCTCTGGGCCTTCCCTGCCTTGTTACAAGCTGCTCCAAACTCTCACCAGCATTCAAAACGTCCCTTGCTCTGGGCATATTTTCCAACAGGGAATTTCATTAGCACAAGCAGTTTCTGAGCTCTGGGCACAGTCCTGCGCCTAAGATTTCAGATTAAAACTGCAGAGTGGAAGGAAAGGAGGACCTTTTTCTGCCTTCCCACATCCAGCTACTCTCTGGAGACCCTCTTAAGAATATTAGGGGGGTGGGCAGGGGAAGAACTAGACCATGGGTAGGCAAACTAAGGACCGGGGGCCGGATCCAGCCCAATTGCCTTCTAAATCCAGCCTCCAAACTGTCCGGGAATCAGAGTGGTTTTACATGTGTAGAATGTGCCCTGCCCTTTTATTTAAAATGCATCTCTGGGTTATTGGTGGGGCATACAAATTAATTCATTTTTTATTTATTTTCTCAAAATATAGTCCAGCCCCCCACAAGGTCTGAGGGACAGTGGACCGGCCCCCTGCTGAAAAAGTTTGCTGACCCCTGGCCTAGACTGTGTGAAAAATGAACATAATATTTTAGCTGCAGTTCATTCATTTTCAGCTTTGTATTCTTGATATATATATACAGTCATACCTCGGGTTGAATACGCTTCGAGTTGAGCACGTTCGAGTTGCGCTCCGCTGCAACCCGGAAGTAACGGAGTGTGTTACTTCCGGGTTTCGCCGCTTGCGCAGACGCTCAAAATGACATCACACACATGCGCAGAAACGGCGAAAAGCGACGTGCGCGTGGGCAGACGTGCCGTCGCTAGTTACGTTTGCTTCTAGATGCGAACGGGGCTCCGGAATGGATCCCGTTCGTATCTAGAGGTACCACTGTATATAAAAAGTGCACCTAGACATTCCGTTGTTGCACCCATAACCTAGGTTTAAGTTGCCATTTAGCTCCTAGCTTTCATATCTCGGTTTCTATCACTCACATAATACAGCTTGACCCCATTGGATCTGCTGCAATGAAAGAGATAGGTGTTGCAGTTGAAGTGATAAGTTCATAAGATCAAGAATAAGCAGAAGAGAAAAGGCAGCACAAATAAAATTCACCCTCATCCCTTGTTGGGTTAGCACAGCCTTTTCCTTTCCTTTCCTTTCCTCTCCTCTCTTTTAGAGAATCATCTGCCACGGATGCTTTAGCTGAGATTCCTGCATCGCAGGATTTGGACTAGATGACCCCAACTCCAAAATTCTATGATTCAGGTCCAAGCTTTCATCAGCTACTTAACTCTATATTGTGCAAGGCTGATTTATCCCACGTTTTAAGCTCTTTTTACACACCCCACTGTTTCCTAATTCCCAACAGCTGAAGGAATCGTGTGTAAGATTCCAAGGCAACCTTCCCACTTCTCTTAAAAGGACCAGGCTTGCTTAACTTCAGAACAGCAATAGTTTACTTTGCAAACTTTCAGGCTGCAATCCAACACCTGTGTTGTTTCAGGTGAGGCATGGACTCAGTAAGGAATGATGGGAAAGCTTTTTCCTATTTCTTGCCCAGTTCTCCATTCACCCAGGTGTTAAAAATAAATAAAAAATATGAGCGGTGCAGTCTTAGACTTCTAAGAGCAGACTTCCGTATCCACGGCTAGCAAAATTCTCCTAAAAAAGACCTCACCACTCCTTAAAAAGGTAAAGGGACGCATGACCATTAGGTCCAGTGGTGGCCGACTCTGGGGTTGCGGCTCTCATCTCGCTTTATTGGTCGAGGGAGCTGGCGTACAGCTTCTGAGTCATGTGGCCAGCAGGACTAAGCCGCTTCTGGCGAACCAGAGCAGCGCACGGAAACGCCATTTACCTTTCCGACGGAGCGGTACCTATTTATCTACTTGCACTTTGACGTGCTTTCGAACTGCTAGGTTGGCAGGAGTCACCACTCCTTACTACAACATAATTTCATATTCAGTTTGTGTCAATCTCACATCTTCAATTTCAACTGCAATTGTTAGGCAGATCCAGCCTTTGTTTGCATTGTTTTTCAGTCACACTCCCTACTGATGTTTCCAGGAACCACACCCCAGATGATTGCAGCAGGCTCAAAGATGTGATGTATGCCCTACTTTTATTATGGGATATATTACCTGGGTGTTTCCATGCCTTCTAATTAGTTTCCAGCAACTGCATAACTAATTTCAGACATGGGGTATTTTTTCCCCACCCCCTGCCCAATGTTTTGACATTAACACTCAGTGCCGGATTTGTGTTTAAGCTAAACAAGCTATAGTTTAGGGCCCCACTCTCTTGGGCCCCCCCAAAAAAATATTAAAGGAGAAAAAACACCTGGATGCACATTGCCAAAATATGAGATAAAAAACAAATAAAATAAAACCTACATACAGCAACAGTGTTTTGTGTTGTGTAGGTTCCTATGATGTAAGTCATGGTGATGTTAAGTAATGCTGGCCTGCTCCCTAACATATCACTGGTTTGCTCATTTCTATATACAGTGGTACCTTGCTTCTCAAACTTAATCTGTTCCGGAAATCCGTTCCAAAACCAAAGCGTGCCAAAACCAAGGCACGCTTTCACATAGAAAGTAATGCAAAACGGATTCATCCGTTCCAGACTTTTAAAAACAACCCCTAAAACAGCAATTTAACACGAATTTTACTATCTAACAATACCATTGATCCATAAAATGAAAGCAATAATCAATGTACTGTACTATAAAATAAATAAGACAGTATTGTCATGATAAAAAAAAATTCTTACCTGCACTGATGATAGTCCATTAAGTTAGAGCTTAATAATTATTTCACTATTAATATACAGTGGTACCTCGGGTTAAGTACCTAATTCGTTCCGGAGGTCCGTACTTAACCTGAAACTGTTCTTAACCTGAAGCACCACTTTAGCTAATGGGGCCTCCTGCTGCTGCCGCACCGCCGGGGCACAATTTCTGTTCTCATCCTGAAGCAAAGTTCTTAGCCTGAAGCACTATTTCTGGGTTAGCGGAGTCTGTAACCTGAAGCGTATGTAACCCGAGGTACCACTGTACTTCTTCTTAATTTTATTTCACTATTAATATACTTCTTCTTAATTGTATTTCAGTTCAACAATTACTTTGATAAAATATGTATCTTGTTATGTTCAAATGGCTTTAGATACCTATGAGGTCCATAAATTACCATATAGCATCTATCCAACACAAAAAACAGTGACAATTTGTTGTTGACAAAGGATACCTGGACATATGAAGGGCTCCATTACCTTCAGGAGCTGAGGGCCTCATCAAACCTCAATCCAGCCCTGTTACCACTACTCAGAATCTGAACTTGGCAGTTCCATCAGCGACTACACATGAGGTAGAGATGCTAGGCATTCCATCAGGTTGGCAAACATCCATAGGCCTTTTTTGCACATAATGCCAAACCATGGTTTATTAAACCATAGTTCCATTGGTAGCCTGAGCACTGTCCAAAGGCTTAACGATAGTTCATTTATTGCCACCAAACCACAACCTGAAGCCATGGTTTGTTGGTTGCTCACAGAACTTGGTTTAACTATAGCTTGGCATGATGTGTGACTCTTGTCGCTCTTTGTGAACCATGGTTTTCTTTGTCCCCCTGCCCCTGGTACAGGCAAAGCTAAAGGCAGGAGCTGCTTAGAAAACACGGCCAAGCTTTAGAGAAACAAGCCTTGTGCTTTCAGTAATCTGTGGGACAACTTATGTTTAACTTGTGATTTAATAAACAAACCCTAGCCTGGGGTTACAGATAAATCAGTCTTCCTTCATTGGAGTAATTTTTATGTTTTACGAAATCAATGGAATTTTGTGTCTGGGTGGGTTGCCATATTTCAAAATCCAGAAAGAAAAGTTGCTGAGCTTTTTTTATTTTTGGGCGAAATCGGCAAAAGCAACACTTCCGACATACAACTACTGGATTTTCCCGGACCTTTTGCCTATTCGCACCTGCTTGCGGGTACAGTATTCCGTGTATGTCCAGGAAATTCCAGACATATGGCAACCCTAGAATCTCTCTGCCTTTCCTTTCCTCACACCCTTTTCTTTCTTTTCTGCCTTGGTTATTGAGCAAACCAAATTATGCCAGCGTTTAATGACTTGTAACATCATTGACTGGTTTTGTTCTTTACGAACTAATTAAATTGGTCTTGGTCAAGGTTGCCTGTCCTTTGCACAAGCAAGTTCTCCAGATCTTCTTCAGAAAACTTGCCAGCTCTTTAATCCTTTTCACGAGTGACTAAACCATCTTTGGAAATGCTGTTGGCTTGCCACACCTAGGTGTTTAATGTGTTTTGTTTCTCCAGAGCGGATGAGCTTCCTGAAGTTTTTGCATTGCCTATGAGGTCAGCTGCACCTCCATCATTTTATATATATATATATATATATATATATATTAACAGGACAATCCCAAATCCAAATAAAAAAGCAAAGAAATGAGACCGATCAGTAGAGAATTCTGAGAACACCCCACTGTGTTTTCTGCACAGTGAAGCAATGTGAAATAAATATGAAGTAGTATTAGGAACAAAAAAACTCAGTTGTTCATACCTGTAAACATGTTTAACAAAAAAAGTGAACAAAAATATTACATTTAATTTAGTTTTCAGATTTCAAGAGCAAAGGAAGAAGCTTTTATGTTCTGATTTGGTTAAAAAGGATACAGTACTACCACAGAGCCTAGAACTTGCCGATCAGAAGGTCGGTGGTTCAAATCCCCGGGACGGGGTGAGCTCCTGTTGCTCGGTCCCTGCTCCTGTCAACCTAGCAGTTCGAAAGCACGTCAAAGTGCAAGTAGATAAATAGGTACCGCTCCGGCGGGAAGGTAAACGGCGTTTCCGTGCGCTGCTCTGGTTCACCAGAAGCGGCTTAGTCATGCTGGCTGCATGACCCGAAAGCTGTACGCCGGCTCCCTTGGACAATAAAGCAAGATGAACACCGCAACCCCAGAGTCGGTCACGACTGGTCAGGGGTCCCTTTACCTTTTTACCCCTTTGATGCACAGAATGAAACAACCATTTCCTCAAAGTGTGATTCATGGATTAATGGATGCTTGTGTTTTCCAATTATTATTTATAAAATATTTCTACCCGGCTCTCATAGCCCTAGGGTAATCAGGACGGCTTAAATGGATATAAAACAGAAAACAAATTAAAATAAAACAAACAATGACAAGCTCCCCACCTCCTGGAAAAAAACACCCAGCCTCCCCTAGTTCAAAACCGTAAATGTGCGCACTGGAATCTGGGTGCGCCTTTACGCTTACACTAAAACACATTTCTAATTTCCTTATGGCAGGAATGCGATCTCGGCAAGCTGGCTTCCTTAGCAATTCACTGCAAAAGCAAGCGAGAGTCGTGCAAAAGCAGACAACATCCGTGCATGTAGGAATGAAAATCACGTGCATGCATTTTTTTTTTATTTTTGGGAGGCGCTGGAAGAATCAGAAACTACAAATCCCACAAGCCACCGCGCTCTTGCTTTACGACTTTGTTTATTTTTTTCATTCCCCGGGCCTTTCTCTCTCTCTCTCTCCATCCCCGGCTTGCCGCTGCAAAGATGGCTGGGTGCAGCAGCGGCGGCAACGGATCTGCTTCCCGGAGGAGCGACATCCCCGAGTACGAGACGCCGGAGCTGAACACGCGTCTTTTGCACGTGGGAACCTTCGGGTATCTCTGGAAGGAGCGGCTGCGCGAGGCGGAGCTCTCCCTGAAGCCCGAGGCGCCCGCAGAAGAGGACGATGCCGCGCTGGTGCAAGAGCTGGGCTGCACGCCGGAGGTCGCGGCCGAGCTGAGGGCGGTGTGCAGGTGGGACGGCCGGGTCTGGGGCTCCGGCCCCCGAACAGCTGGGCTGCAAAGTTCCTCGGCCTGTCCTTCACCCCGCATGGAGATGGCAGGACTCTAGGGCGCGCACCAGTGCCGGATTTACGTATAAGGCCCCACTCTCTTGGGGGCCCCCAAAAAAAATCAAGGGGGGGGGACTAGATGTACATTTCCAAAATATAAGATAAAAAGCAAATAAAATAAAACCTACATACAGCAACAGTGTTTTGTGTTGTGTAGGCTCCTATGATGTAAGTCATGGGCCCCGCCTGCTAGCCTGCTCCCTAAAATATCCCTGGTTTGCTCATTTCTATATATAGGGTGCCTACATTCTGCATGTGCAAATGGCTTGAGATACCTGTTAGGTCCAATAATTACCATATAGCATATATCCAACACCAAAAACAGGGACAATTTGTTGTTGACAAAGGATACCTGGACATATGAAGGGCCCCATTACCTTCAGGAGCTTAGGGCCTCACCAAACCTCAATCCGGCCCTGGTGCGCACAGCCTTCCCAAACCACGCTGAACCCTCTTGCAGAGAAAAGTCTTGCTGGCTTTCCAAAACAGGATTGCAGCAAGGGTTGCAACCTTGGTTCTGGCAAAATGCAGGGCGGTTGCCCCCCCCCCCCCCGACATCAAAGCAATCCATTGCAATCTATTGCAGCCTAACAGGATGGCCTCTTTGGAATCTTTAAAATTTCATTTATGGCTTTCACTATTACAGGTACTTTACATTCATAAAAACAATACATTAAACATTTCCTCCCTTCCCCCCCTCTAACTATCCATTGCTGCTGCATATTCTAGTCCTTCCATAACCTCTCTCTCTCTCTCTCTCTCTCTCTCTCTCTCTCTCGTTTTATCTCGGCGGGATTTATACTGCTGAATTTACTTTTACCCTGCTAACGTTTTACAGTGATTCTTTATATATTCTGCAGACATTCTCCAGTCCTCCTTCGATACCCTTTGTGGCCCCTCTGGAAATTGTCTCTCTTTTACACACACACACACACACACACACATGAATGTGCAAATCTGCCTGTGCTTGACAACCCAGAGCTTAAACACATGGCCTAGCGCACACCTTTTCTGACACATGCGTTTGGAGACGATCCCTAACTTGGCACACACACACACACACACAGAGAGAGAGAGAGAGAGAGAGAGAGAGAGAGAGAGAACCTGAAATACAGGACAAAACTGTACCAATGCTAAAGTACTTAGCATTTTGCACTGAAATACGGGATTATCCTGTATTATACAGGACAGGTGGCAACCCTAATTGCAAGCCTAAAGCCAGTATCATGGCTCAGGCCCATGGAGGTAGACAATGCAAAAAGCTAGAGAGGCTGCAGGTAGGCTGAATGTCCGGTTGCCATGGAGCTGCCCAAATGAATGGCGGCCTGGTGGCCTTGTTGGCTGTTGTTGTGACTAGGCAGTGGGTGATCTCCCCTTATCCTTAGCAACAAGTGCTTCTGCTCTCTTGTCTTTCTTTTACTGTGGGTTTTATTTCATTGTTGTTGTTTAGTTGTGTCTGACTTTCCGTAACCCCATGGAGCATGCCAGGCACTCCTGTCTTCCACTGCCTCCCGCAGTTTGGTCAAACTCATGTTAGTAGCTTTGAGAACACTGTCCAACCATCTCGTCCTCTGTCGTCCCCTTCTCCTTGTGCCCTCCATCTTTCCCAACATCAGGGTCTTTTCCAGGGAATCTTCTCTTCTCATGAGGTGGCCAAAGTACTGGAGCCTCAGCTTCAGGATCTGTCCTTCCAGTGAGCACTCAGGGCTGATTTGCTTCAGAATGGATAGGTTTGATCTTCTTGCAGTCCATGGGACTCTCAAGAGTCTCCTCCAGCACCATAATTCAAAAGCATCAATTCTTCGGCGATCAGCCTTCTTGATGGTCCAGCTCTCACTTCCATACATCACTACTGGGAAAACCAAAGCTTTAACAATATGGACCTTTGTCGGCAAGGTGATGTCTCTGCTTTTTAAGATACTGTCTAGGTTTGTCATTGCTTTTCTTCCTTTAAATGGTGACCCTTTAAAACCTCAACACAGCTTCTTGTTGGCCTTTAAGGAGAACAGTCCTGTTCCCCACAGCTGAATTTGAACGGAGAGGAAGTTGGAGGGAGCAGTCAGCTGCCTGTTACAGCAACCCGGGCAGGGAAGGGGTGGTTTGGGGCGATTTGGGGCAGGAAATCTAAAGTTGCCCGATCCATAGCTCTGGCCCATGCAACGAGTGGGGGACTTGCTGCATTACAAAGTTATTGGCGCTTACTCTCTACCCAGGCTCTACACCCCCAGAAAGAAGAGAGATTATTTTCGCACATAATACCCAAGTTTGGGTTGAGGTCCAGGGTTGGCATCATTGGGCCCATGGTCCAGTGGGCAGCTCCTACTGCTCCTTGGGAGTTACCAGGCCCTGTTTCTCTTATGTCCCTACAACCTGCACTTTCCCCCTTGAGTAAACAAGCAGTGGTGGAGCCACGTGGACCTTGCTGTAAAGATAGGAGGGCCAGGCGACACAGTGGCGCACCTGGCTTTGAGTTTCTCTGCCTTCTCTCTGCTCCTGGGTTTGGGGCCGGTTTGCAAGGAGAGGCTCACTTGGTTAGACCCTGGCCAGCGAAGGGACTGACCGCTGGCCAGTCCACCAGGGGGAGCACAACACATGCCCTGCCCCGGGGCACCAGCAACCCATGCTACGCTCCTGTAAACAAGCAAGGAGAAAGCACAGTGGGAGGCTTCTCGTAGCTCGTGCTCTTCGTGAGAAGCAGATGTACATTGGGTCCAGAAGGAGAAGCGAGTGAATGGGCAGTGGCAAAAGGGAAGAGGGCATCTGGACCGAAGGGCTCCCCAATCTAGACACGGTGCTGGTGGCAAGCTTTCATTCCCACTGGTGCAAAATCATAGCTGCTTCACCAATCCAGCATTTGTTTCTAGTCTCAAAGGAGATTCTAATAAAGGGTTACTCCAATACGAATGTCCTCTCCAGTGAATGAAACAAATTGTTTAGATTATTTCAGCGGATCTGTCATTGATTGCACGCTTATGCAAGAAGGACATCTTACAAGAACACCACTTCGCTTTTCTTAGAAAAAGCTCTTCATTGCTCCTGTTGGTCCGATCATAACCTACTTTACCTTCACCCCCTAGACCAGTCCTCCCTTGTTTCTAGGAATGCATCACAAAACGGTGCTAAATTTTAGGGTTTTGATGCCCGCCTATGCTTTTTCCTGCATGGAAGATGGCCAGCATCTTACTGGCATGTGGGGCCCACCAGCTTTGTCCAGGGGGTGTGAGTATGTCCCTCGTCTTTCCAAACATCCAGATTATGCGAGGGGCATGACGCGGCAAGAACATTTCCCCTCTTTGGAATGGCAAGCACTGTAATGCCAAGCGGGAACACTGTACAGTGGTACCTCTGGTTACGTATTTAATTCGTTCCAGAGGTCTGTTCTTAACCTGAAACTGTTCTTAACCTGGAACACCACTTTAGCTAATGGGGCCTCCTGCTGCTGCCGCATGATTTCTGTTCTCATCCTGAAGCAAAGTTCTTAACCCGAGGTACTATTTCTGGGTTAGCGGAGTCTGTAACCTGAAGCGTATGTAACCTGAAACATATGTAACCCGAGGTACCACTGTACTAGCCAAACAGCCTTCACTGACCTGGGGCCCTCCAGAATGTGCTTCCGGGAGCTCATTGGAGTTGTAGTCTAAATCATTTGGAGACTAGCAGGTTGGTGAAGGCTATAGTAGTTGCAACCAGTTTGCTCCTGTAGTGTCTATACCATGAGTAGGCAAACTAAAGCCCAGGGGCCGGATGCGGCCCAGTTGCCTTCTCAGTCCAGTCCGCGGACGGTCCGGGAATCAGTGTGTTTTTACATTAGTAGAATGTGTCCTTTTATTTAAAATGCATCTCTGGGTTATTTGTGGGGCATAGGAATTCATTCATTTTTTCCACTTCAAAATATAGTCTGGCCCCCCACAAGGTCTGAGGGACAGTGGACCCGCCCCCTGCTGAAAAAGTTTGCTGACCCCTGGTCTATACAGAGGGTGGATCTACACACAGGGGGAAAAACCACATGCTATAAATAAGTCAGAAATTAAATCATTATAACAAAAGGGGGGAAAAACACTATGGAAAACTGCATAGAATTATTTTTTTTACTCTCCACCACCACCTGATGTTTCATATTTATAACGCATTCAAAATGCTGTTTTTTGACCACTGTAGCTGAGTCCTGAGTTTATTTCTCAACTGTGCTATTTCAGATTGTTATTGGGACTCATTATTGACTGCTCCTTTGGGGGGGGAAATCAAACAGACTCAACTCTGCCTTTCAGAGTTGGGTTAAGTAAAAATAATTTCCCCTTGCATGCTAATTTTCTAACTTCAGTTATCTTAAAGGTAAAGGGACCCCTAACCGTTAAGTCCAGTCGCGGACTGGGGTTGCGGTGCTCATCTCGCTTTAAAGGCCGAGGGAGCCGGTGTTTTTCTGCAGACAGCTTCCGGGTCATGTGGCCAGCATGACTTAAGCCGCTTCTGGCGAAACCAGACCAGCGCACCGAAACACCGTTTACCTTTCCCGCTGGAGCGGTACCTATTGATTACTTGCACTTTGACGTGCTTTCGAACTGCTAGGTTGGCAGGAGCAGGGACTGAGCAACAGGAGCTCACCCCGTCGTGGGGATTTGAACCGCCGACCTTCTGATCGGCAAGCCCTAGGCTCCGTGATTTAGACCACAGTGCCACCCGCATTATCTTACTATTATGTTAAAAACCTCCTTGTTGGCTCTTAGTGATAACTACGCTGTAGTTTTGCTTGTAGCCCGAATAAAATGTCTGTTTGCAAGATACAAAGTCTGCAGTAGAGACAAGAATCGAACACCTGGCCCTGAAAACATTTTGTTTGCAGTTGTCTGTGTTTACTCCCATCCTAGCCCACAAATAGTTATTTCTTGAAGACTAGCTCTTCCTATGCTTTTTACATGATGACTTTTTATATGGAAATAGACCTGGGGTTTTTATTTTTCTGTTTCTCTTCTAGAATTGATGCACTAAAGAGTTCTGGGAAAGAAGACACAGAAGTTATACCCGAAGACACCAGCTTAATAACTCTTAGGTAATACTGAATTTTATTACAGTCACAATCCTGAAAAATTCTGGTAACTATACTAATGCTGCGAACAAGTTTTGCTTAGGGCGTTCTTTTAGCAAATGTCTGGAGAAGATACTATGGTGGCTTTTAACTGTGTGTGTGAATAGGAATGTTTTAAAATTTGTAGGGAAAAAAGGATACATTTCTGTGCGTCTTTAGAGTCCCTTTTCTCAAATCCCATCCTTTCCCCTTCTCCCATGTAATGATTATTATTTCTTTACTACATCGTTCCATCTGTCGCTCCGCTTTTTCTCATTCCCCACCCCCAGATCCCTCTGCACCCCACGGAACCTCCTTTTTCTCTTTTCCACCATCTAGATGTTGCTGAACTACCAAGTCCCATCAGCCCCAGCAAACATGGCCAATGGCAATGGATGGTGGGAATGGCAGCTCAACAATACTGGGGAGACCAAAGTATCCCCACACCTTCTAAAAGTAGAACGCCCTCTTTTTCCTCTCTCTCTCTTTCCTTTTCCTCGCCCACACCTCCTTTTGCACTGCCTGTTGCCCTTGTTCACCCTGTTTTTCTTCTCCCATCCCATTCCTTGGTAGCTCTCCTTTCTCAGTTTGTCTTCCCTAGATTCCTCCCTTGGCACTTTTGCACAAGGCTAGTTCTCTCCAAAGAAAAGACGTGCTGGATGTTGCACAGCTCTGAGTTGATTAGGGTTGTCATACATCCGGGAAATATTAATAATAATAATAATAATTTATTATTTGTACCCTGCCCGTCTGGCTGGGTTTTCCCAGCCACTCTGGGCGGCTCCCAACATGATAAAACATCAGACATTAAAAACTTCCCTGTACAGGGCTGCCTTCAGATGTCTTCTAAAAGTCGGATAGTTGTTTATTTCCTTGACATCTGGTGGGAGGGTGTTCCACAGGCAGGCGCCACTACCGAGAAGGCCCTCTGCCTGGTTTCTTGTAACCTCACTTCTCTCAGTGAAGGAACTACCTCAGAGCTGGACGTCAGTGTCCAGGCTTGACGATGAGGGTGGAAAATTCTCCTTCAGGTATATTGGGACTGAGGCCCTTTAGGGCTTTCAAGGTCAGCACCAATACTTTGAATTGTGCTCAGAACCGTACTGGGAGCCAATGGAAGTCTTTCAGGACCAGTGTTATGTGGTCTTGGCAGCTGCTCCCAGTCACCAGTCTAGCTGCCGCATTCCTGCATGTCCTGTTTGCGGGGGAGGGGGGGCAAACAGGCCCATCTGGGTGGATTATTACATTTTAAAGGGAATGTCCGGGATTTTTTTGGGGGGGGTATTTATTTATTTGTTTTATTTATTTATTTATTGTTTTATTTATTTGTTTGTTTATTGGTTGGTTGGGCAGCTCTGCATGCCGTGGCCGCTGCCAGCCCGAGCCAGGGAAAGAGGCGTGCCCCGGCTCAGGCTGGCAGCGGCTCGGGCTGTCCTCTTTTTTGCTCTTCAAGATATGTCAGCCCTGGAGTTGATGGGGGGGGGGGGAGGAGCGATGGAGGCATTTTCTAATCCACGCTCTTTTGATGGGCTTAAGTAAGCCTTGCGTGTCCTCATTAAGAGTTTGGAACGCGTTGAAACACAGTCCTTGGAGTTCGATTCAATTTATTATATCTGTATGCTGCTTTTCATTTGCGTGAATCGCAAAGCCACAGAAACAAACAACTAACAAAAACATAATAGGACACTGAAAACACGGCATAAATCCTATGGAATAATTAACAAATCATCAGTAAAACAGTAACAAATCGTCTGTAGAACAATTACAAATCGTTAGCAAAATAACAACAGCCTATAAAACGCTATTAACGAAACAGATTAAAAAAATTAAGCTAAACGGTTAACAGCATTTTATAGGATTCACAAAATACTGCAGTTGGTCTGAGGCACTTTGAAAAGTGTTGTTAGCCAATTTCCCCTCTATAATATACAGGAGGCAGCCATTCTGCATGGGGGTCCCGTTCCTGGCCCCCACGTGTGCCACCGGAGCTTTCGTAAGCCCGTTTTGCCCTCTTCTGGGTTCAAAGTGATCCATGCGTTAGCAGTCGTGCATCAATTGGACACACGCAAAATGATTGCCACATGTATATCAGTAGCGTTATGATTAAATTGACTTGAATACCTCTCTTTTAGGTCCATCTATTTAGAAGCAAATCCAGTCAATTTGGGATCCTCTTGCAAAGTTCACACCCTGTCCCGTCCCTTTGGGTCTCGTCTTAAAAATGGAACGTTTTGAGCACTGTGCATTTCAGGAAGTGAAAACGTGAAGTTGAGTACATCATGTAACATCAAGATAAACTAGGCCATTCAGGTTACGGAACGTGTGACACCCTGTACTGCCCATTTGAAAAGCACAGAAATAAAATTTGCAGGAAATTGCCCTTTTATGGTAATTACATCAATCTGTAGTTATGGCTGTGGGTGCCTTTGAAGTTCAGAAACTGCAGTTAGTCCAAAAGGCAGCTGTCTGATACATTAGCATCGTATCAGAAGTGTGACTGCTTGTCACTACATGTGCTTGCTCATGCTCTGATTTCCCCCAATTTTGAGCCCTCGTACAACTTCCATTATTCCTGACAATTGGCCTGGAAGTTGTGGTCCAAGACAGTTGAAGGCTAATCTCCTCAGATGTCCTCAGCATGGATGTCAAAGTCACCCAGGGCCTGAGTTCCTCCAACATCTCACAGGAGACAACTTTGCTCAGATAGTGAAGAAGAGAGGTTGTCTAGTGAGAGAGAACGGACTTCTATGAATTGCAGCGACATCTCCTTGCCCCCCTAAATCCTCTAGTCCGGGCTGATGTTGCGCCGAGTAACCAGGCGCACAGAGCTTTCATATTCTCGGAAGTTCCTGTTCCTGTTTAGAATGCTTCATTAACTTTGCAAAAGGAAATACACAACAACAGATAACTTAGATATGCTGGCCATCCACTCTGAACCAGTTTAATGACTTATCTGGGCAGGGATCTGCGGCGCCTAGTTAGCTGTTAGTTGTGGTTGCTTATAGAAGACTTCCTGGTTATTTGTTTTTTATTCTAATTCCCTGACGACAGTTGCTTTCAGAGAATGCTTTGAAACGCCAGCCAGCAATTTGCAGGCTCCTGTTTGGGACAGAGGATGTCAAAGCCTTGCTTGGGGGTACTGAGTGTTTTGTCTCAGTTCCTAACTGTTGAGAAACACTCAACTTTATTTAATGACCAAATGGCGGCTTCTTCTGCCGGGTGGGATTAACTACAGTTGTACAAGAAAGGCAATACAGAAAAAGGCAAAAAAACCCTCAATGTTAAACTCAGATTTCAATTAAAAATGCCTGCTGGAATATAAAAAAAAGGTATTCAGTAGGTGCCCGAAGTTTCTGTCGTCTGCTGCCAGGAAGACACAACTCCAGTATGTCATTCCCCGTCTCCCTTTTCTTCCCTTCTTCCATAGGATTAGACAGAAGGCTCTGACCAGGCGAAAAGAGACAGTCACTGTCGATCGGGCATGCAGACAGGAAACGTTTATTTACGAGATGGTAAGGCTTCTCTCACCTCGCCGTCACCCAGCCGACACACTCAAGCCTACCAGACAAACTCACGTAGAATAATGGCGACATATCATAAGCGAAGGTCTCTTTTCAGGCTGTGTACATGTGGGGAACACTTGCTACACCTGTGGGGCTGCATGGATTGTAGAGCTGTTTAGGGAAGTTTTAAAATGTTTGATGCTGTACAGTGGTACCTCGGGTTAAGTACTTAATTCGTTCCGGAGGCCCATTCTTAACCTGAAACTGTTCTTAACCTGAAGCACCACTTTAGCTAATGGGGCCTCCCCCTGCCGCTGCGCCGCCGGAGCACGATTTCTGTTCTCATCCTGAAGCAAAGTTCTTAACCCGAGGTACTATTTCTAGGTTAGCGGAGTCGATAACCTGAAGCGTCTGTAACCCGAAGCGTATGTAACCTGAAGCGTATGTAACCTGAGGTACCACTGTATTGTGTTTTTACATACGCGCCAGGTTACAGACTCCTCTAACCCAGAAATAGTACCTCAGGTTAAGAACTTTGCTTCAGGATGAGAACAGAAATTGTGCTCCGGCGGTGCGGCAGCAGCGGGAGGCCCCATTAGCTAAAGTGGTGCTTCAGGTTAAGAACAGTTTCAGGTTAAGAACGGGCCTCCAGAACGAATTAAGTACCGTATTTTTCGCACCATAGGACGCACTTTCCCCCTCCTAAATAGCAAGGGAAAATGTGTGTGCGTCCTATGGAGCAAATGCAGGGGGGAGGCAGGCGGGAAAAGCCCCCAAGAGCCGCACACAAGCTTCGTGCGCTCTTGCGGGCTTTTCCCCAGGAGGGAGAAGGGACTGACTGGCCGCATCAGTCCCTTCTCCCTCCTCGGGGAAAAGCCCCCAAGAATGGCGCCCCCCTTAAAGGCTGCGCGGCTCCTGCGGGCTTTTCTACGAGGTGGGGGAATCCTTTAAAGAGCCTGCGGCTTCTGTGGGATGTGGGGGAAGCTGCAGCAGATTCCCTCCTCCCGGGCTCCCTTTGAAGCGGCAATGTGGGAGGGTAGCAGCTTACACTCGTGTAAGCAGCTCCTCTCCCACTTTCCTGCTTCAAAGCAACTACGGAGGAGGGAAGGAAGGGGGCCATGGATCCTCCGCTGCTGACGGCTGCAGCGGATTCCCTCCTCCTGGGCTCCCTTTGAAGCAGCAAAGTGGGAGGGGAGCAGCTTACACTCGTGTAAGCAGCTCCTCTCCCACTTTCCTGCTTCAAAGTGGAGGGAATCCACTGCAGTTGCGAGCAGAGGATCCATGGCTCCGCTTCCTTCCCTCGAAGCAGGGTGCGGGGGTGCAGGGGGGAAAGACGGCAGGAAACAGATGCCGGGCAGGAAGACACAACCACACTTTGACCACTGAAAGTCCACCCCAGCCTCCCCAGATTTCCACTGAGACGGCCAGGCTAATCTCGATGGCCATAAGTCTGGCTCAGCATTATTAACTGGACTTAGATAAGCCATGGTTCCCCTTCCTACCCTCCTCTGAGGCTCTGTAGCCTTATTGGAGTTCACCGATTGGGTCTGCGTTGCTCCGGGACAGGAGGAAGGAAGTCAAAATGACACCGAGGTTGGTTCAAAGAAAGAGTTTATTCTGCTCTCCGGATAACAGAAGGCACCTGTGTGGTGAGTCCACAGCAAGTACAAAGAAATGACAGGTTTCATGCAGTTTATATATCCTCCAGGCACCCTCTCCCTCCTCCCCTAGGAGCCCAACCACGTCGGCGTACGTACACAGGTTGACATCACATATGTTCCTGCTCTGGTACTCTCAACCATAAAAGGATCTTCCTTCCTGTACTTCTGACCATAAAAGGATATTCCTGTTCCTACTCCTATCTTGGAGCAAGAGGTCACTACTTCCGAGAACATGCTCTGGCGTTAGTCCCAGACTTGGGTCTCTGCGTCATTTGTGGTCAGGACATAAGATATGTCTGTGTCTGTTCTACTGGTAAAGTCAAGGCCAGTCTTGCCGTCAAACTGATAAGGGAGAGAGCTGTGTTCTTGTTTTGCATTTGCTCAACGGCTAAAGATTATGCATTTTAGCTAAGGAGAAATGGGGATTTTGGTGCAGTTTAAAAACTGCCTGCACAGTCAGTTTTGAGGTTTGGGAAACCCATTCCTTCAGCTCGATTTAAAGCAGCAAAGCGGACAGGAGCCGCCCGCTTTGCTGCTTTAAATAGTTTAGTGAAACATTTTATTCAGAATATTTTTTTCCGTATTTTCCTCCTCTAAAAACTAGGTGCGCCCTATGGTCAGGTGCGCCCTATGGAGCGAAAAATACGGTACGTAACCAGAGGTACCACTGTATTCGGTTGGAGGCTGCCCAGAGTGGCTGGAGAAACTCAGTCAGATGGGCGGGGTATAAATAACAACAACAACAACAACAACTATTATTATTATTATTATTATTATTATTATTATTATTTTATGCGCTGAAAATGGAGCTCAAGGCCAGTGGTTGCAGAGTTTGGTCATAACAGAGGTCATTCCACCTACACAGAGGGGCCAACCAGGTTTTTCCTTTTCTCTTACCATGTCTTTGGTAGAACTGACACAAAAAACAAAGCCTGCCCTCCCTTATTTTTTTGCATTTTTATAATTTGACTTAGCCAAGGATGAAATTTCTGATATGTAATGGCCAGGACAGCACTTTGGATAATGATGGAAAGCATGGATTGCCACTCCCTATGCCTCATCTATCCAGCTTGATTGCCACGTCAGATTAGAGATATTCCCAGTATCGCTTGAGTTCTGCCTCTCCTGTTAGCAAATTTCTCCATTTTCTCATGGGCTGAGCCTTCTGCAATTTGAAGATGATGGGAATGTACTCTTCTTGATATTGCTTCATTCTGCCTTGTTTAGGGCGATGGTGTTGTAATAATTTGTGCAGATTTGTGGGTGAAGTAATAGGTTTGGTTTTCAATATATACTGTTTGGAAAGAAGGGAGTTGATAGTATTGTACTGGTTACTAGCAAAGAAACCATTGCATGTGCTTTTTTTTTTTAAAGCAGAGCCAGAGTTTGATCATTTATAGGCAAAGAATTTCTAATTCCATATAAAAGGTAAAGGGAACCCTGACTATTAAGTCTAGTCGTGACTGACTCTGGGGTTGCGGCACTCACCTCGCTTTATTGGCCGAGGGAGCCAGCGTACAGCTTCCAGGTCAGGTGGCCAGCATGACTAAGCCGCTTCTGGCGAACCAAAGCAGTGCATGGAAACGCTGTTTACCTTCCCGCTGGAGCGGTACCTATTTATCTACTTGCACTTTGACATGCTTTCGAACTGCTAGGTTGGCAGGAGCAGGGACCGGGCAACAGGAGCTCACCCCGTTGAGGGGATTTGAATCGCCGACCTTCTGAT
Source organism: Podarcis cretensis (assembly GCF_951804945.1). Lineage (NCBI taxonomy): Eukaryota > Metazoa > Chordata > Lepidosauria > Squamata > Lacertidae > Podarcis > Podarcis cretensis. Next base: position 26,203,769 of record NC_137187.1, read on the forward strand.
CAGCAAGTCCTAGGTTCTGTGGTTTAACCCACAGCCCCACCCGCATCCCTAATTCCATATACTAATACTAAAATAAAACAGTCAATATAATGTGGCAAACTGGCAAATGCAATAAACTGGAGTCCTTTGGACTTAGTGTGGTCTAGACTATCAACTTAACAGGTACAACAGCCTTAGTGGAAAAATCCCACCGAATGCTGTTTTTGCAAATAATGCCTTTAAAATGGCAAAATGCTTACAATATTTAAAACCTGCAAAACTCCCGATAAGGCATTTATATTTATGCCTTTTATTGTTTACTGCGATCCACAACTCTTTGCGTCAGAATTATTTTACTGGCATGTGTGCCTGTTAGCGTTCAGGTTAGTCAAGCTTAGTAGAAATATCACTCGCCTGCCCTGCACCCCAGTGCAGTTTAGTAGACAGGACGGCTGCAGTCTTCAACACACTTGCCTTGGAGAAAGCCCCATTTAAGCCAGTGGGGCTTGCTTTTGATTAGACCTGCATACAGTTGTACTGCCATTAGTATCGTTGGCAATCAAGGCACTCAACAAGTCACAACGGAAAGAGGGAGGTTTTTCTCACCCTTCCATCCTAGAGTACAGTGGTACCTCAGGTTACATATGCTTCAGGTTACATACGCTTCAGGTTACAGACTCCGCTAACCCAGAAATAGTGCTTCAGGTTAAGAACTTTGCTTCAGGATGAGAACAGAAATCGTGCTCTAGCAGCGCAGCAGCAGCAGGAGGCCCCATTAGCTAACGTGGTGCTTCAGGTTAAGAACAGTTTCAGGTTAAGAACGGACCTCTGGAAAAAATTAAGTACAGTGGTGCCTCACAAGACGAACGCCTCGCAAAACGAAAAACTCGCAAGACGAAAGAGTTTTCCGTTTTTGAGTCGTTCCGCAAGATGAATTTCCCTGTGGGCTTGCTTCGCAAGAAGAAAGCCCATAGGGAAATCTCCGGGGACCTCTTTTAAAGGCTTCTCTGCCGACCCCCAGCATTTTAAAAGCCCCCGGGACAGCGGAGGTCTTCTGAAGGCAGGCGGTGGGCGAAAGTCTTTGCTCCCCCCCCCCCCGCCTGCCTTCAAAAGCCGTCTCCGGGATAGCGGAGAAACGCGCTGCGCTTCTCCGCTATCCCGGGAAGGCAGGCGGGGGGGAGCAAAGACTTTTGCCCCCTGCTGGCCTTCAGAAGAGGTCCAGGAAGGCCGGCGGTGGGCGAAAGTCTTTGCTCCCCATCACCTGCCTTCCCAGGATAGCAGAGAAGCGCAGCGCGTTTCTCCGCTATCCCGGACGGCTTTTGAAGGCAGGCGGGGGGGAGCAAAGACTTTTGTCCACCGCCTGCCTTCAGAAGACCTCCGCTGTCCCGGGGGCTTTTAAAATGCTGGGGGTTGGCAGCGAAGCCCTCCTGTCCCCGGAGCTTGCGGGGCGGGAGGTGGGGAGAAGGGCTTTTCTTCCCACCGCCAGCCTTCAGAACAGCCTTCTGAAGGCTGGCGGTGGGAAGAAAAGCCCTTGTTCCCCCCCCCCCCAGCCTTCAGAAGAGGTCGGGGGACAGACTGTCCCCGGACCTGGTCTGAAGGCGGTTTCCATAGGAACGCATTGATTGATTTCCAATGCATTCCTATGGGAAACCGTGCTTCGCAAGACGAAAAACTCGCAAGAAGAAAAAACTTGCGGAACGAATTCATTTCGTCTTGCGAGGCACCACTGTACTTAACCCGAGGTACCACTGTACTTGTTCTCTCTAGGGACGCTGTGGTCTAAACGACTGAGCCTCTTCGGCTTGCATTTAAATCATCTTATCAAGTGCAGCGCCGGCGCCTCAGTAGCATGTCTGCTATTCTGACATTGTTTGCACATTGCTCATGTGTTCATTTCCTTGCTGATAAATTCACTATGTGGCCTAAACCACTCTTGGGCTTGCTGATGGGAAGGTTGGCAGTTTGAATCCCTGTGAGGGGGTGAGCTACCATTTCTCTGTCCCAGCTCCTGTCAACCTAGCAGTTCAAAAGCACAAAGTGCAAGTAGATAAATAGGTACCACTTTGGTGGGCAGGTAAACAGCGTTTCCGTGTGCTCTGGTTTCCGTCACAGTGTCCCATTGCCCCAGAAGTGGTTTAGTCATGCTGGCCACATGACCCGGAAAGCTGTCTGTGTACAAAGGCTGGCTCCCTCAGCCTGAAAGCGAGATGAGCGCCGCAACCCCAGAGTCGCCTTTGACAGGACTTAACCGTCCAGGGGTCCTTTACCTTTTTTTTTACCTTTATGTGTTCTCTCTCTCTCTCCATTGTTGAGTGCACTTTTGGCTAATGCCACTAACGATGCAATCCTTTGCATGATTTAAGGAACAACTTCTTCACATAGCACATCTGAACCTTTTCTTGGCTGCCACAAAGTGTGGCAATGGTCACCAACTGAGACAGATTTCAAAGGCGCTTTGATAAATTCACGGATACCACACGAATTCTTCAGATACCACACGAAAGCTTATACCCAGAACAAACTTAGTTGGTCTCTAAGGTGCTACTGGACAATTTTTTAATTTTTTTATTTACATCGACTGTGTCAGACCAACACAGCTGCCTACCTGAATCTAGTAGGATAAGGCTGTAATTCACTACCAGCCATGATGGCTGTTTATACTTCCAGGGTCGGAGGCCGTTGCTGTGGAATAACTATTGCCTTTGTGTCTTGCTTGTGGGCTTCCCATAGACATCTGGTTGGCCACGATGGGACATGGGATACTGGACCAGATAGTCCTTCAGTTTTCTCCAACAGGAGTGTTCATTCATTGGCCATGGTTTAGGAACATCCTTCTGGTAATCCCTTTCAAGTCTGAACGTCTCCTAATCCCGATGCTTTGACTCCACCTCTCTTTATAGATAGTTGTAAGTAAAATAAAATAAAATAAAATAAAATAAAATAAAATAAAATAAAAGCAGTTCGAAAGCACCTCCGGGTGCAAGTAGATAAATAGGGACCGCTTACCAGCGGGAAGGTAAACGGCGTTTCCGTGTGCGACTCTGGCTCGCCAGAGCAGCGATGTCACGCTGGCCACGTGACCCGGAAGTGTCTCCGGACAGCGCTGGCCCCTGGCCTCTTAAGTGAGATGGGCGCACAACCCCAGAGTCTGTCAAGACTGGCCCGTACGGGCAGGGGTACCTTTACCTTTACCTTTAAGTAAAATTCAGGGAAACACTGCCGAAACCAGATGGGCCAGTTCTAAAGCTAGCGAGGTAAACGGGGTTGTATCCCAATTAGGTTATACTCAGAATAAACCTACTGAAATCAATGAAGCAAAGATAGTTATGCCTGTTGACTTCAATGAGCCTATACCAAACATGACTAGCATTGAGCCCAGTGATTATAAACTTGTGTGTGTGTGTGTGTATTGAACTTCAGTTGCTTTGCGAGCATCCAGCAAGCTTTAGAATAATATTATAACGTCTTGCCTTGCCAGGAGTCCCAAGCAATTGGAAAGAGGCCAACAGATCCAGAAAACTTAGTCAAGGAGGGACAGCTGCTTTTAACCCTGAATATTTTCTACCCTGTTATATTACAGAAGGTTGGTGGCTTCTTTTGCTTATTTTCATGTCTTTGTTGAGTGGCTTGACATCATTCACTAGTGAAAACAAACTCCTCTTGGAGCACATCTTGTAAGAAAGTGGAGTTGCTTTGGTTAGAAGGAAGAGTTTACCTGGTTTCCTTAAAGTAAAAGTATATGTCAAATAAGTTAGTTTTGACGAGATAAGCTGGACGTACTTAGCCAGTAAAAGCCCAGTCTAAAGCCTAAGGCAGGCATCCCCAATCTGTGGCCCTCCAGATGTTTTGGCCTACAACTCCCATGATCCCTAGCTAACAGGACCAGTGGTCAGACATGATGGGAATTGTAGTCCAAAACATCTGAAGGGCCAAAGATTGGGGATGCCTGGCCTAAGGTTTGGCTAAGTGCCTTGCTGTACGAGTTTTAGAGATCACCCTTTATTTATTTTTACTTAGGCTGGAACATTAACGCCCGCTGCACGCTTAGGTATTCAGTAGCAACAACAGCTCCACAAATACTCAATTTTTAGCTGATCTTCGTTCTTTGTGTCCTTTACAGCATAAGCTGCGCAAGCCCTATCAGACCATGTTGGTTCTAGGCAGCCAGAAACTTACAGAGCTGAGAGACTCCATTTCCTGCGTCAGTGACTTTCAGATTGGCGGGGAGTTCAGCAGTCATCCTGATCAGGCCCCAGAAAATATCAGTAAGGTAGGAAAATTTCCATTTTCTTATGTACAGTGGTACCTCAGGTTACATACGCTTCAGGTTACAGACTCCGCTAACCCAGAAATAGTGCTTCAGGTTAAGAACTTCGCTTCAGGATGAGAAAAGAAATCGTGCTCCGGCAGTGCGGCAGCAGAGGGAGGCCCCATTAGCTAAAGTGGTGCTTCAGGTTAAGAACAGTTTCAGGTTAAGAATGGACCTCTGGAAAGAATTAAGTACTTAACCCGAGGTACCACTGTACTACTTCTACTATGTACTACTTCTACAGTTCTAGGACATTTGGCAAGGCTAAACATCAGGTGAAATCTTTTAGCAGTTGCTAATATTTTAGCCCCATCTTAACAAGCATATATGTGGGCAATCCTCTGCATCAGGACTGATGAACTGAAGCTTCCCTTCTGAGTGTTCATTTGCTGCCAGTCATGGTGGAAAGGGCACAACGTTTTCAATGATTTGTGGCTTCCTTTCATCAGATTTCTTCATCCTAGCTCCTTTGTACGTGAAGGAGAAAAATGGGAACAACTTTGCTCTAGAGCGTTGATTTTCAGTATCAACCGTGAATGTTCAATGGTTAATTTGGGTGTTTCTCTAGCCACCGCAAGATTTCGCAGGCTTTGGAAGCTGATAGTTATGGCGAATGGAAAACTGATTGCTTTGGAAACTGTGGTTTCCATGTTGATTCCAAAATAATTTGACAGCGAAGCCAATTTTACTTATACAAAGGCCTACTTTATGATGAATAGCGGGAACCACAAAGAAACTGCGTGGAACCATTGAAGTGCTGTATGTATTTCAGTGCTGACGTATGTAAAAAGCATGCGTGTTATGTGTTGCGACCATGACTAAAGACCAACAGAATCTTCATGAGTAGTTAGTAAACAGTTAGAAAGGTTAAAAATTGCATTCCAAGAAGGCACGGGGTGGGACAGGGTGGGCCTCTTCACGGCCACAGTACTTCTTGGCCTTAATTGGCGGAAATCTCCGCACTGAAACCAGAGATATGATTCTAAGAACAGCACATGAACAGTTTAGGAAATGCCTTTGGGGCTCAGCAACACCAAGAATATCCTTGCAGAGAAAGCAGCTACAAATTAAAGAAGGTGGATTTGGAATCCCCAATTTGGAATAATATCATTATGCTTACCTACTGTCAAGTAGGTAATGCGGGTGGCGCTGTGGGTTAAACCACAGAGCCTAGGGCTTGCCGATCAGAAGGTCGGCGGTTCGAATCCCCATGATGGGGCGAGCTCCTGTTGCTCGGTCCCTGCTCCTGCCAACCTAGCAGTTCGAAAGCACGTCAAAGTGCAAGTAGATAAATAGGTACCGCTCCGGCGGGAAGGTAAATGGCGTTTCCATGCGCTGCTCTGGTTCGCCAGAAGCGGCTTAGTCATGCTGGCCACATGACCCGGAAGCTGTACGCCTGCTTCCTCGGCCAATAAAGCGAGATGAGCGCTGCAACCCCAGAGTCAGTCATGACTGGACCTAATGGTCAGGGGTCCCTTTACCTTTACCTTACTGTCAAGTACTAAATATTGGGATCCTACAGTTGGCCCTGATTTCCAGATGTGGGCAACCCTAAAATATATACATGGCACCTTTGGTTGGTTGGTTGGACAATACTAGGATCAAAATATTTGAAATTTCAGGTGACTCTGGAAACAATTAAATCACTTAGAAGAATATGGAATATATTGGCTACTAAAAACTAATTTGATCCATTTTCACATGCTAAATTTACTCTGTGGGGAAACCCCATACTAAGAATTGCAAAAAAGATGGTGATATAGAAAAATTGGATAGAAGCAGGTGTATTGACATTGGACCAACTGGTAGATGGGGAAGTTGAATGTTATACTTCTGCTATTTTAAGTCAAAAAATAACATCTATCAAATGCAGCCCAGTGGCGATATCTTCAATTACAACATCTCCTAACAAGTGTGTTTGGGCCGTCGGCCCTTTCAGCTTCTGAGATACCTGAGATATTGGAGTAATTGGGCAACTCAATCAAAAACAAAAATCCAGCAATTCCTTTTTATAGATATCTATTAGCAATACTCAAGTTAAATATGCAGACTATAAGAGGACTGGAATAAAGAACTGGAACTTTTATTAGCTTCAATTCCTAAGGTGTCATTAGATTAAAAATTAATAGTATTACAGTGGTACCTCGGGTTACATACGCTTCAGGTTACATACGCTTCAGGTTACATACGCTTCAGGTTACAGACTCCACTAACCCAGATATAGTCCTTCAGGTTAAGAACTTTGCGGTGCGGCAGCAGCAGGAGGCCCCATTAGCTAAAGTGGTCTTCAGGTTAAGAACGGACCTCCGGAACGAATTAAGTATGCAGCCAGAGTTACCACTGTACAACAGAAAATGATGTTTAGAGTTTATTGAACTCCTTTACTATTGTATAAAAAAGGGTTAGCTAAGGTAGTTCAGAGCTGCAGATGTAGCAAGGACAATGCCTCTCTGAAACACTTGTTTGTACAGTTCTCTTTACATAACAGTTACTTATTAGTAACCCACATTGTGAAATATTTGTACAATGCTTACAGAACTGCAGCTGCCAAATGGCTCCTTAAACCAAGGTTGCAGTTGCCAAACAGATGGTCTAGTTGCCATTTTGGGGCAAGACGGCTGTAAAGCTTTATTTTTCAAATGATAGGCTGACTGCGATTAAGTCTCAGTTAAACACCTGGCTAGTTCAGAGGACTACCTTGAGCTAGGTTAAGAACTTTGAGAACTTAAAGAAGAAAAGTCTCTTGATCTGGGGACAGTCTGCATATATACCGTATTGGCCTGAATATAATCCGCACCTGAATATAAGCGGCACCTTTAAAATTCGGGGGGGGGGGGGAGACAATACCCAAATATAAGCCGCTCCCTTAAAATTTCGCAGGCACACCCGTTACGTTTTACCGTATGACTGTTTCAGCAGCGATATCGTAAAAGCCAATTTTTGTAAGGTTGGGAATTTCAGCCGCAGTTTAACTTTTCACGGTCGGAATTTGGGGGGGGGGGTGAGGCTCATATTCAGGCCAATACAGTATTGGCCAACTCCGACCTCTTTTTCTTAATGGTGACACATATCATTCATAACGTAAGAATATTCTTCACAACTGTGAGCATTGCAGCTGGACGAGGCAAGTGAAGACAAGCGACAACAATGAAATATAATGTTGCTCACCGTTCCTTCTCGGGCTGCACAGAAAAAAACCCATTTTGGTCAAGATCCAAGGATTGCCCAGACATGCAGCTTCAGATGCTGGAGATGTCAGGCTCCATCCTGGCACCCGGGCATCTTCACTTGGTCGCAAGTAATCAAAATGTGCCTGGTGCCTGGCTAATTTTGAACACAGCGTTCCAGGATCCTTTGTTGCCAGGGATTCTCAGCCTTTTGCCTTTTGGCGGCTTTCCTGAAGAAGGGGAGGCAGATAATTGTGGGGCAGTCGCCAACAATGCCAGCATAATCTTAATGAACAGTTAGAAAATATACGGTATTTAAAAAGTTGTGTCGTTGCAACTTGAGCTGTAGAAGGTATTGCTGTGATGAGAAGCTTAAAGGTAAAGAGACCCTTGACCATTAGGTTCAGTCATGACCGACTCTGGGGTTGCGGCACTCATCTCGCTTTATTGGCCGACGGAGCCGGTGTACAGCTTCCGGGTCATGTAGCCAGCATGACTAAGCCACTTCTGGCAAACCAGAGCAGCACAAGGAAACGCATTTACCTTCCCGCCGCAGTGGTACCTATTTATCTACTTGCACTTTGACATGCTTTCAAACTGCTAGGTTGGCAGGAGCAGGGACCGAGCAACGGGAGATCACCCGGTTGTGGGGATTCAAACCGCTGACCTTCTGATCGGCAAGCCCTAGGTTCTGTGGTTTAACCCACAGTGCCACCCGCGTTCCATGTAGAAGGTATTGCTGTCCAATTATAGCTCCTATCCCTGCTGACCACGGGTGATGCAGGATGAGGCCAATAGGACTTGGACTCCAATAGTCTGAGGAGAAACACAGGTTCCTCACCCCCAGCTAAGATGATTTGCTTAACTGGTACAGTGGTACCTCTAGCTGCATACTTAATTCGTTCCGGAGGTCCGTTCTTAACCTGAAACTATTCTTAACCTGAAGCACCCTTTAGCTAATGGGGCCTCCTGCTGCTGCCGCGCCGCCGGAGCACGATTTCTGTTCTCGTCCTGAAACAAAGTTCTTAACCCGAGGTACTATTTCTGGGCTAACGGAGTCTGTAACCTGAAGCGTATGTAACCCGAGGTATCACTGTATTTGAGAATATAGATGAGACATAAGGAAGGATGTGGTATTTGAGGTAAACTGGTTGCCGAGCTAATACTTTCCCCTCTTCTCTCTTTGTATTTCTCCCTTTCCCCCAGGACCTTTACAAGTCTGCCTTCTTTTATTTTGAAGGTGTTTTTTACGACGACAGAAGGTACCCCGAGTGCAGGGACTTAAGCAGGTAGAGCATTTACATTTTCATATGTTAGATCCCATTCTCAAGGGCCCAGAATGCCTTTGTAGAACTGACTTGTTGACTTGAGGAGATGCCAGGAGTTGGAACGCTTCCAAGCTAAGCCAGAACTAGATGTCATCCTGACCAATGATGCAACAGACCTGGGAAAGGAAGCTATGTGGGCGCTTGTCTGGTAGGATCCCCTCTGCCTCATCCTACTTTGAGGTTGCCTTTCCTAACCCCAGAAGAGGACATCTATAGGGAGCAGTCAGCAGACAGGAGAAGGATTAAACAGCAGCCTTCTTCTGTCCGCCAATCTCCCCTGAAAATGTTGTCCCCTTCCCCAGTGTCTGGCTCTGATATTATTTATAAAATGACCCAGGCACATATGCAAGTGCCTCTCTGAATTCATCCCAAGCAGTTTCTAAAAGCACAAGAATATATTGCATTGGAAAAAATTTAATGGACTCTTGGAGTGAGATGGGACCCAAAGGGCTATTGGTTTGTCATACAGAGTCTGCCCTAAGACAACAAAACTGCCATTATTAATAAATGTGTGCACATACCCCTCTGCCTAACCGGTGCATAGTTTTCATGGTCTTGGGCTTATTTAGAATGCAAAAGGATTTTGGGAACTTGCCCTGCCTTGTATCTTGAGAGAAATGGTTTCTGTCACCGACAGCATCGTATCATTGATGTAACGGAAGTAATACTGGCTTACCGTGATTTTCAGGACCATCATTGAGTGGGCAGAATCTCGTGAAAGGGGCTATGAGAATCTTCAGGCCGCTAAAATGGAAGACTTCACATTTAATGACTTGAACATCAAAATAGGTTTCCCGTACCTTTACTGTCACCAAGGAGACTGTGAGCACATTGTCATCATCACAGATATCAGGTAAATCACCGTTCATTTCCAGGGCCTCTGAAACACTTTCAGCTAGGGGCTCCCTTCGTAATAATACCTTAGCTTGCTTTCTCCGTCCCATGATGTCTTGCCAAATACAAGGTGGTTCTTTTAAAATTAGATTCAGAAGCAACACAAACGCAAGTGGTGAGAAGATTACAGATTTTATTCCAAACTGCAAGCAGTATACAGTGGTACCTCGGGTTACATACGCTTCAGGTTACAGACTCCACTAACCCAGAAATAGTACCTCGGGTTAAGATCTTTGCTTCGGGATGAGAACAGAAATCGTGCTCCAGTGGCGCGGCAGCAGTGGGAGGCCCCATTAGCTAAAGTGGTGCTTCAGGTTAAGAACAGTTTCAGGTTAAGAACGGACCTCCGGAACAAATTAAGTACTTAACCCGAGGTACCACTGTATACATTACTAAGCAAGCACTTCAGTCTGCCATGGGGAAGTCCCAAAGATGTGGTGAAGTGACCCCCCCAGACAGCCTTCTTTTTGCCCAGCTCTGTGGCCAACAGCCTGCACGCGGACTCCCAACTAAAATATTCAAAACTAGGTATTTTTTAGATGCTGGCTCAGCTATGAGCCACCCTGCCCTTCATCAAACACACATACTGGTCAGTGCATGTTTTTAGCCATTTGCCACCAGACCACACATCAAAGGCATCTATCAAAGACATTCACAAAGGATAGGATAGGGATGTAATACACATAGATAAACAGAGCCAGGAAGAGATGGACAGAAGGAGTTGACCGTGTCAGATTATCTCCTCGAAATCACAATAATCTTCCGAAATAATTATCCCATACACATGTATTCCAGTTTGTTGGCATTGCAGAGATTATGGTGTACAGTGGTGCCTCGCAAGACGAAAAGAATCCGTTCCGCGAGTCTCTTCGTCTTGCGGTTTTTTTCAACTTGTGAAGCAAGCCCATTAGCGGCTTAGCGGATTAGCGCTATTAGCGGCTTAAGGGCTTAGCGGATCAGCTGATAAGCGGCTTAGCGGATCAGCTGTTAAGCGGCTTAGCGGATAAGCAGATAAGCGGCTTAGCGGATCAGCTGTTAAGCGGCTTAGCGGATAAGCAGATAAGCGGCTTAGCGGCTTAGAAAAAGGGGGGGGGAGGAAAAAAACCCGCAGGAACTCGCAAGACATTTTCGTCTTGCGAAGCAAGCCCACAGGAAATTCGTTTTGCGAAGCACCTCCAAAATGGAAAACTCTTTCGTCTAGCGGGTTTTCCGTCTTACGAGGCATTCGTCTTGCGGGGCACCACTGTATAGGCTGCTGTTGCGTGCCAGTGGCAATCCATTGATTGGGCCAGGCATAGGCAAACTCCGGCCCTCCAGATCTTTGGGACTACAATGCCCATCAACAGGACTAGTGGTCAGGGATGCACGTTCGCAACCCACAGCGTTCACAACCTGCAGTGGCACATCTGCGCACGTGCGGGTTGCGCTTCTGCGCATGCGCAAAGCATGATTTAGCGCTTTTGCGCATGCGCGACCCCTAAAACCCGGAAGTAACCTGTCCCAGTACTTCTGGGTTTCGGAGGGTCCGTAACCCGAAAAAAACGCAACCTGAAGAGTCTGTAACCCGAGGTATGACTGTATAAAAAAAGCTTTCAGTTTCTGAAGAAGTGTGCATGCACACGAAAGCTTATACCAAGAATAAAGTTGGTCTCTAAGGTGCCACTGCACTTTTTTTTTTTTTAATATCTTTTGATTATTATTATGATTATCTCATGAAAAGTTAGGAATTAGCTCCTAGGCTGCTTCACTTACTAAAGAACGTTTCCTAAACTAAAGCAACCGCAGAATAACATTTACAATTGAGCCACCTTGTCATTGCTTTGTTTTTAGATGCTTTCAGGAGCAGGTATAACAGCCATAGGCAAACTCGGCCCTCCAGATGTTTGGGGACTACAACTCCCATAATCCCTGACCACTGGTCTCCTGTTAGCTAGGGATGAAGGGAGTTGTAGTCCCCAAACATCTGGAGGGCCGAGTTTGCCTATGCCTGAGGCATAATATATGCTTTTTCTCCAGCTTTGTGCTCCATAACATTTGTTGTCACTTCACCATCATCATCATCATCATCATCATCATCATCATCATCATCTTAGTTGTATGTCGCCTTTCCATAGTTGAAACTATGCTCAAGGCGGTTTCCAACATAACATGATTTACATTAATACAAACATAACAGACGCCATAAATAATAAATAAAACACATCAAAAAGTACACAACCAAATGGTAGCAATTTCCACGTAAATTGTAAGATCTAAAACTAAAGATACAACAATAATATCAGCTCTCGCGACCTCCCGTGAACAATACTCCAGCCCAAGAATCTGTTCAACAGCCTCAGCTTTTGTAGCTGGAGTCAGTCAGCACTCCACTCTCTTAACATAGAAATGTTAAGATAGAAGATGGAGAGGAGACAGTTACCAATGGAGTGTTTGTGTTCCAAGTCAGCCCTTAACACAGTCTTTCTCTGTACAAGGCTTATTCACCGGGACGACTGCCTAGATAGGAGCCTCTATCCCTTGTTAACCAAGAAACACTGGCTTTGGACCAAGAAATGCTTTGTGTGCAAGATGTACACAGCAAGGTAAGTGGTCAGAAGTACATTTCACCTTGAGGCACGAGTTTTCGATCACAGCGCTCTTTAAAGGTTTTGCTCATTTCATTTAATACTACTGACAACTGCTAGAGACTTCTGATAGTGCCAGAACAAATAAAACAAACCATTATCTTTTTTTGCAGTTATTTACTATGGCTAGTAAATAACTATTTGAGGCGTTCCCAAAGGAAAGGAAGGATTGAACTCTGATTAATAAGAATACACACAGAGGCTTGAACCAGCAAGACTCTGGGAAGGGTGCATATAATAATCTGTCTCTCTGTCTCTCTCCAGCCCCTGGCCCAGGTCGTTTTATTCACAAAAGAGCTTTTTACGGAGTGTTCGTAAGAACCAATCAGATTTCTTCTGAGCATTTCAACAAACCCACGTGGGGACAAAGTTAAACTACCAAAACTAATTAAGCACACATATTTCTGGGGTAAACAAAGAACAGAACTACAAAGGAGAGCGTTACCCGGAGGTAATAAACAAGCAATATACCATACATGATGAGGAGGATGGCCAGGAGGACAGCGATCATTATCACCTTCATGTGAGATCTGTTTCCTGGCCCTAAGATTAACATCCTAAGATTAACATATTAGAAAAGCTACATCAAAGAAACTTGCCCACTATCTTTATGGCCCAGGGTGCCTTCCTGGCAAGCAACTGTGGCAATGGACGTGACTGGTCAAGAAAGAGAAATGGAACAGGGATGCAGAGGTGTGGATTGATCAAGAATCATATCAAAATAGTTTATACCCCGTCAACGCAATGCTTTCATTGCTGACACAGATGGCTTACTCTATATCATAGCAATCCCACCTGATCACTACACTATTTGCACTAGTGCCTCTAATATAGGATACATACATACACCACGTTTTTCGTTTTATACGTGTGGTCTCGCTCTCTAGCTAGCTGCAGGTTACAAAAAGTGCTACGTATTTACCACATTCAGCGGCTGAAAATTCTGCACCTTAGTGGGAGGGGGTATGAGTTGTGGGCAAAGTCAGTGGGGCTGGCACTTCAGTCCTTTGGGACCCCTGCTTCAAAATTTGCAGTCAGTCAAGGAATTAACACTTTTGTTTATTGAGTTAGATATTTAAGAGCCCTCATTATAATCACCACCTTCCTTGAGCTGGCAGGAGAAATCCGCATCAGCTAAAGCTCTGTTTTCTAGTTAAGTTACAAGTGCCATGAATAACTAGCGCAAAAGCTCAACAGGTTCAGTTTTTATAAATTTTGCAATTGTACCTTCTGCGTCTAAAAGGTAAAGGGACCCCTGACCATTAGGTCCAGTCATGACCGACTCTGGGGTTGCAACGCTCATCTCACTTTATTGGCCGAGGGAACCGGCGTACAGCTTCTGGGTCATGTGGCCAGCATGACTAACCTGTTTCTGGCGAACCAGAGCAGCGCTCGGAAACGCCGTTTACCTTCCCACCGGAGCGGTACCTATTTGTCTACTTGCACTTTGACGTGCTTTTGAACTGCTAGGTTGGCAGGAGCAGGGACCAAGCAACGGGAGCTCACCCCGTCATGGGGATCCGAACCGCCGACCTTCTGATCGGCAAGTCGTAGGCTCTGTGGTTTAACCCACATCGCCTACATCAGCTATGTTGGCTGTTCAGGAGCTCTTTATTAATTTGGGGGGCATAATTTAATTTCAGGGAGTGGCAGTAACCAGGGTTTGGTGCTTGTGTTACAGATTGCCTGTTAACTTTTTTTGTCTTGGAACCTACAGATGGGTGACTAATGATGACAGCCTCGCTCCAGAAGACCCCTCTTTCTTCTGTGACGTCTGCTTCCGAATGCTGCACTACGATGCCGAGGGCAAAAAATTAGGAGAGTTTCTTGCTTATCCCTATGTTGATCCAGGGATTTTTAACTAAGGCTTTGTCAAGAAGGAAGATAGCAGGCGTCGTCGTGATGTGCTTCTGTGGCTGCTGGACCAGCCAAGTACTTAAAACTGTTGTTCTTTCCAGCTAGTAGTTACCATTAGAATTGCTACGCAACCTGGAAGAATCTACATCATTTTTTTAAACATATTTTTATTAAAGATTTTTTGGTTTACAAAAGTATGTGCAGTGTCTCTTTTTTCAAGTTACATTCTGAGTCTCTTCATCTCGAGTCCAGTCAAGTTGCCTCTCAAATCGGAAACCTGGAAAAGGCAAAAATACATTTCTGCAGGGAAGCTCACTCTACGTTTTGTAAATCGTGGCATTAGAATGCTGAGCAAGAATCACTTGTATTGGACTGTTCATCACCTAAAGGCGAAAGGGGTATGTTACTGAAATCATATTTTGTTGCTGCGCCTGTTGCACCTCAGGTACGGTGACCTTCAGTGCTATATTGAGTTTACACAATGAATGATAAATTACAGGGGGGAAAACATTGCTCCCTTAATTCCATGAATCCCTGGAGCTTCTGCAGGACAGATGGGTCTGTTTTTCATTTAGTATTTTCTTTTGAACGAGTCCACCGAGTCAAACCTGGTTTTGGACCCAGCTGCCAGGTTCTAATTAAATTTCTCTCACACCAGCTGGGTACTAATGTTTTGGCTACTTGTTTAATGACCATTTAGTGGTCACAAAGTCAAAGCCCATATAGTGGGGAAATAGCACCTTTAAAAAATAAATAAATTCTGGGTTCATCAAGAACTGTCAGTTTAGTTTTCTCTGTCTACCTGACAACTATGGCTGTTCATAATCATGGCTGAGTGTCCTCTCACTACAAATCATTCTATACCCAAAGAGCTATATAATCTCAGAGCTCTGTGAAGACATGCATGGTGTCAAATTGGATTGGGGACGGTATGTTGAGATTCCTGCTTTTCTATGATTCTATAGTTTTCACCATTTATTCTGCATATGCTGGCCATGGAAATGGATAACAAGTCTCTCTTCCAGGCCAATGGAAGTACTCATTCGGCCCCCAGCTTTAGGCAGTAATTGCCTATGCATTTTTACACCTAGCTGCAGATAAGCATCCCCGGAATTGTTAAGTGGTAATGTTTATTCTTCCTCCTGTAACGTTCTACTACAGTTGCTTTTTGCAGAGGTGCGAAATCACCAAAAATGCAGACTATTAAGCAGAATTTGTTGCTGAAAGTAACAGGTAAATTCAGTTTTAACAGGTAACATTGAAAGATAAAAGGGGTTTGATGAAAAATTTGGTCGTTCTGAGATTGTTGGACATGCAGATTTTAGTCACTATAAGGGTGGGCATTTGCAGAGAGATTCAGTGGGCAGTAAGGAGTGCTTAGTCCCTCCTGCACCTGTTGATTTTATCCCTTAAGCATTCACCTGCATGGTTTTTGAAACAGCCAGCCTTCCTTAGTTTTGGAGTGTGGCTGGAGGAGAAATTGCGACACTAACAGACCTCTGCTAGGATCATTGTTGCTCTTCCATACATAGAAGTTGGGTGGCCATGGCAGCATAATATGTAGTGAATGGAAGAAAGGTGTGAAGAATTTAGACAGAGATAACAGGGCTGGAACCATCAGTCTTGGAAAAACTAGGTTAGAAAGTGCCACTGGATATTCTTCACTAGTCTATTATGCATAAAATCCAGGCTCCATGGTTCCATAAGCAATGCAATTACGGGCTGGGATCTATACAAATGGCGGCTAACCTAGAATCCATCAAGACCCATGGAGTACTGAGACAAGTAAACCATCTGCAATCGACTAGAGATGAGAAGACAAAACCTGACCTGCAATCAAGCTTTGTTGGAAATTTTAATTACTTTAAATGGCTGCTATTTCAAGGCACTGGGTGTGTATTTTGAAGCACAGACTTCTTATAATGTAATGGTGCCACCTGCTGTCTCAGAAGCAATATTAGAATACAGCTGTACCTTGGAAGTCGGACGGAATCCATTCCGGAAGTCCATTTGACTTCCAAAATGTTTGAAAACCAAAGTGCAGCTTCTGATCGGCTGCAGGAAGCTCCTGCAGCCAGTTGGAAGCAGTGGAAGCCCCGTCAGACATTTGGGTTCCAAAAGAACATTTGCAAACCAGAACAATTACTTCCTGGTTTCGATCGTTTGGGAGCCAAGGCATTCGAGATCCAAGGTACGACTATATATCATTACAGGATATAATCCTGTTCAGAATGCATTGATGAAATATATCCAAGGTTTCAGGCATCACAAAGTTTTGATATTTGTTAAACCCTAAAGCTTTGATTTTCTTCTCAGTGTTTCAACTTCTACATCACAATAATTCAAATAAAAACAGAATACTGGATTTTAACTGTAAGATGAGCATTGTGTTATCCCAAGTGAATGTTACTTTGTTTTAATGTCTTTTAGCCAAGGTTTTCTTTTCACAGCATGTAGACCAGTGATGGCCAAATATGGCCCTCCAGCTGTTTTGGGACTACAATTCCCACCATCCCTGACCACTGGTCCTGTTAGCTAGGGGTGATGGGAGTTGTAGTCCCAAAACAGCTGGAGGACCAAGTTTGGCCATCACTGATGTAGACCTATGTATGACGTGCCCCAACATGTTACAGGCTGAAGGTAACGTATATTGAAGGGATACCTGTGATCAATATGCACATAGTATTTAACATCTGTATCAGGGCTGGGGAACCTGTGGATCTTAAAAAGTTGTTAGAACTTTTTTTAGATTCCCAAAAGTCCTAGCCGGCATCAACAAAGATAACAGTTGGGAGTCCAAACAATATCTGGGGAGCACCATATTGGTTACCCTGTTTTAGAATGTTTCCTGAAACAAGTTTATCAGACATTGAGTGTAGGAGATGGGCTGAAGTTACATGAAACAGTAACCTTGATGAAGCTAGGAAAGTTTGAGTCCAGTCAGTGCTGGGCAAGAGCTTCATTTGAGGTCCCCCACACCTGAGCAAAATGAAGCCACTGGATCAGGTCACCAGGAAGGGCAGATGAGGTTGCAGTGCTTGTGGAATCTCATCCACACTGAGCTAAACCTGACACTCTTCATTTGGTTGTCTGCCTAAATCACAGCTGCTTACTCAAGCCTTGGAATGATTTGGGGTCATGGTAAGATCATTCCATCAGCACAAGCATTTCAGCTTGCCGGGCAGAATCAGCAATGTGCTCTTCTGGGATTCTCCAGAGCAGATGAGGTGTGTGTTGCAGAAGAGGAAGTAAATGTCTCATTGTGCTAACAGCACTTGTTGTGCAGGCTTCTGCTAGTGCAACAACTTCTTTGAATCCAGACCTAAGTGTTCAGCTTGGGATTCCTATAGATGGCTCTGTAAGCTGGGGCCACCAGCACAGGTCCTTTACCTTTTATTTTTATAGGACCTTCAGGCACCTTACGCCCACTGGTACCTCCTATGGCACTCACAAAAGCTCTCAGTATTTATTTCCTCTTTTGTGCTGCCTCAGCCTCTCCAACCCTGAACAACCCCCCTTAAACATTTTTTTTTTAATGATTGTGCAATGCCCACAGTTCACTGGTTGGGCACCAATCACCTCTTCTGTTCTGAAGCAATGAGATGTGCAAAGAGCTTTTCTTTGTCAGCGAGTGCAGCAGCAGCAGCTGTAGGCTCTTCTTTCCACTGACCAGGGCAATGCTTGCACCATTCTATGGCCACGACACTTGTTTTGTGTTCTGCTACACCCTACAGTAGCCATCTTATTACTGGCACCCACTTCCTCAAAATTCCCAATGCTCTCTTGCCCAAAAAGGTTAGCAACCTCCATTCTAGCTTGAATTTTGATTTGTAATTTTACATGCTTGCATCATGTATTTTTTTCCTATCAAGTTCTTCTAACTGTTTGATATATAGAACTATTTCAGTAATAAGTTTTGTGAAAAGAAATGCCAAATGAGAGCTAAAGTGTTATAGTAGTTAGAATGTCTCACAGCGCCCAGAAAGACCGTGTTCAAATCCTTACCTCGGCTACGAAACACAGGAATGTGTGCCTCTGAGGGCTCCTTTTGAATAGCAGTCTATGAAAGATGAGGAACCAGTTAAATAGGTAAATCAGCCTCTTTCACTGAGTGAGCAGTCTCTCTGACTCTGTACTAAAGGGAAGATTTCTCATTAAAATATACAGAGCTGCCTTTTCTGCATAAACTTTATTTTTTTAAAAACAAAATGCTTCAAGACAGTGTTTGCGACAAATGTGCATCAATAGTTCCAATGGAAACTTGAGTTTCCTTAGTAAGATATCTACAATACCAAAAGCATACCACAGAAAGTCAGAGCATATTAAATTGGCACAATTAGCTTTCAAGAACAAAACCAACTTCTTTATAAAGGACTGACTGAATATACTCGTACATAACATTTTAGCTGCTACAAAATGCTCTTGGCTTCTTACAAAACACAGTGAACAGACACTTTGGCAAACAACAACTCTGAAAACTATGCACAGACAACAGGAAGAAAATAGATTTATACAAGTGGAGCAATTTGGCAATTCTAAAAGAATGTTATTTTTCTGTCATTAATTAAAATTGAACATACAGTAGTCAGGTAAACATATGCTACGGTACTAATTCAAAACATACAAGCACTGTTCAGTCTCTAAATCAACTTGGTCTTTATATATGAAGTGAGTATTGCCTGTTAATACTGGGCCATATGCTATCAGGATTTTAAATATTTAAAGACAAACGTTAAAGAGATTCTCTTCACAACTCCACAAAAATTGTACACATTAAAATACTATGCTTATAAAATTATTTTAAACTTTCTGCGATCTAGTTTTCAAATGCAAACCCTTATAATCCTCTTTAATATGTACTTTACAAAAATTAGGCTGCATTCACTCATTTTCAGAGGCGGCACTCTTCGTCTTCTCCTGTTCTCTTCCATCACTCGACGTCCTAGTGAAAAGCACAGTACCAATGTATACTTCTAACACGTTTCAGCTATATTTTTATTGTACTGACATGCAATAATCTTACAACTGCTTTTGTACAAAGTCCAGGGTTTTGGGGGTTGGGTGGAG
The DNA here is from genome assembly GCF_951804945.1 of Podarcis cretensis. Lineage (NCBI taxonomy): Eukaryota > Metazoa > Chordata > Lepidosauria > Squamata > Lacertidae > Podarcis > Podarcis cretensis. Next base: position 26,222,994 of record NC_137187.1, read on the forward strand.
TCAGAGACAGCCTGCAGTTATAGTGTAAGGTGAGATAGAAAATTAAAATGCAACCATCCCACTTTCTCAGCTAGCTAGCATTGTCAACATCCCAAATGTCAAAACGTTGTATCTGAAGCATACTTTTAGTCTGAGTGAGAATGAAATGCTTTTTTAAAAGCCTCCCTCTGTGCTTGTACACAAATCACTATTCTGGGAACTTCTTGTGGCAGATAAATCTGCTGCATCTATATATCAGGCATAAGCGAATGATGCAAATTACATCCAAGGTAATGTGGCAGAATTTATCATTTACTAAGAAAGACCGTCAAGCGCAGTGAGTCCTGAAGAGGCACTATGCACTCTCTCTCTTTTGGGTGGCTGAACACTCCTGTGAGTTCAATCAGTTTTTGCATGAGCTGTTCTATTGGGGAATTGCCGTCTTAGGTCCACCCCAATCCTGAAATCCCAGGAACGTTCCCAGAGCAAAAAGGGGGCATGTTCCATTTACAATGGTTAGAAGTGGGGTGCTAACTTCCCTATAACTTTAAAGCTGAAAGTACAAGGAAACAGTTATCCTTTAATAACAGGCAATCACCAATGCTAGATTTTATGACTATATTGCAACACTGTAGGCCATAATGTAAATCAGGCACAGGCAAACTCAGCCCTCCAGATGTTTAGGGACTACAACCCCCATCATCCCTAGCTAACAGGACCAGTGGCCAGGGATGATGGGAGCTGTAGTCCTAAAAACATCTGGAGGGCCGAGTTTGCCTATGCCTGATGTAAATAATAGTTGTGATAATAAGAGTATTTTTTTAAAACAAGAGACAGTATAAGAAGTATAAGTGATGGAAACAAGTATACCAATATACCTTTTGTTCTCTTTAAAACTACATGGAAAACTGAGGAATCACCATGTATATAAACGCTGAAATATTCCTTAGGGAAGAGGAGAATGGACTTCCATGAGATCTACTTTATTTTTTCCAAGAACCCAAAGGGCTATCAGCTGGAGGCTAATGCAAAATAGTTGCTTAGAAAGCAGCACTGGCATAATCTTACAGTTAAGGAACACCTGGTGCACCACACTGGTGCATCCCAGCCCAGAATTTGTTTTCAGTACCAGAACTGAGTTCACAGCCCTTTCACACAAAATCTATTCCTGGTTCGCATTCCCAAAGCTTTCTCTATTTCAGCAACTTAATTTTTGGGATGCAGTGGGAGGAGTGTTTCTGCTACTGTTAAACAACTGGAAATCGGAAATCTCTGAAAACCTATTGCAAGCTACCCAGAGACCCATCTGTAGATCCCAGACTACCTTCTGTTGTCCTCTACCTCAGGTTATTACATCTTTTCAAGATTGGAAACTACCCCTTACTTTTTCTTACTGCCGGCTTCAAGCTTCTCTCTCTTTTCCTCTGTGCTGTCCCCATTCTGCTGTGACTGGTTTGCATCTTGCGTGTCAGAAGCACCATTCACTATCTTTGTGCCTTTAAAGTTAAAAGGAAAAACAAAACAGAAATGTTGCTCTGTCTTAGTCTTGTTTTAAAATAGGCAAACAGCAACAAACTGCTAATTCTGCAACAGCTGTGCCAGTGGCATTGTTATAACACGGGAAACTGCACTGTTAGTGCAGAAACCTGTAACTACCAAAATGGTACTGTACTCAAAACAAGATTTCATACTATTTTGTTATCTTCACATACTTAAAAAGCATGCAAGTACTAGTGTAAGAGCCATAGCTTCCAAATTTGTGGGTTCTTGAACACAGATGTAACATCTACTCAAATTCATTCACTGTTTGCATATAATGGTTAAGCCATAGTTAAGTTTACTTTGGACACGCAGAGTCAGCATGAGGAATAATCCCTGGTCTAGCATTATGTCCAAACTGGGGATCGTGGTTTGTTTTGCTATGAACCAAATGGAAAGCCAAAGTTTTTGGCTTACCAATTGTAGCTTAGAGTGAAACAAGCAACCATCACAGGTCTGGGCACAACCCTGAGGTAGGTATTGTGGTTTATTGTTCCTGCTAGGGGAGAAGCAAAGCAGGAGTTCTGTGTGTTCATGGTAAACTACAACATGAAAACTTTACCATGAAACCTAGTCTGTTGCTACCAATACAGCTAAAGTGTGCAGTGACTAAGCACTGGCAAAGGAGTGCTTTGTATTAAATTCAGAATTACAGAGCTTATCCGAAACTGGAATATATACAGGAAATGATGCACCAGTTAAATTGTGCTAAGAAATAAATATTCTTGATGAACTGCACACACCTGTTTGATCTTTCTCCTTTTCAGCTTTCTTGTTTGGTCCTTTCTTCCATTGTTCTTTGGTTTTGTTGGCTTCCTCGTGCTGCTTCTGTTCAGCTAGCGACTTATTCAATACTTGTGAAAGAACAGAATCCCCTTCTCCAACAAGAAACATTGTTTTGAATTTGTTGTAGAGCATAGATGATTTTTCCATGATAACTTGGCTGACCTTGAATTTCCGTATCTGTGACAGATAGATAGATATTTGGGGGGAGGAAGGAGATAGGTCAGTTAATATATGAGAATATCACCAAGTTGCTCAAAGCCACCTAGTATTTACTGAAACAGTCACCATCTATATACCAACACTGATATCAAGACTAAGAAATTGTGCTTATGTAGCCATAATCAAACCCTACCCTCTTTCTCCTGCACAAAGTATTAGCAGGCTTGTGAGAACCCTGAAGTTTGCAGAAGTTGAGAAGCCACCCCAAACAGCTTCACAAGAACTGCATTTGCTCATTGACAACTGTATATTGACTGACTGGGGTTTTGTGGGTTGGGGTGGGTACTGAAAACTGGGCTGGGAGAGGGAATGGAGTGGTTGGAAAAGGAGGATGGAGGAAGAGACACAAATCTAAAAAGGTCAGAAATAATGATCTCATTACTTGGATGGGTTACTTCCTGGTTCATATCAAGAACCTATTTTTCTATGTCCACAGAGATGGAAGTTGGAGCTGCCCACAAAAACAAATGAAGGAAGCCAATACTTTGAAGAAACTGCAAATGCATACCAGTGTTCCAGCTTACCCACACCTATAACAGTTCATTGAGAACTAAAGCTATGAGAGCACAGAATGCTGTCTGACAGATGGACAGGAATGGAAAACAGAAGGAGGAATAGAGAGGATAAACCCTGAAGAAAAGTACCCTATGGATCAACATTTTGTTGCAATCCCCCCGTATCTATTTTATTGCTAATTAAGTTTTGCAATCCTTGCCCGGCATTCTACTATTTTTAAACAAAGAAGTTTTACATTAAAGGATTCATGAACAGGCTAAACAATCTTCATAATTTCTTTATGAGAAAAGCCACCAATCTTACTTTCTTAAGTGTTGAAATCATCTCCGCATGCTTCTGAGCTTGCTGCATTGTTACTTGAAGTGAAGCAAGTTCATCCAACGCCTCAATGCACCTGTTTACATCCTAATATATGAAAACCCAAATGTTAAATCTCAGGGTGAGGGTGGAGGGAACATCACTATTACACAAGATTTTGGACAAAACATTGTAAACATTGTAAAATTAAAAACACACAAGACTTCAGTGTGATTTTACAGCAGGAATATTTTAACTGAATGGGCTTAACTCACAGAAAATGGACTATTCTCTTGGGGCACTGTGTATATAGCAAACTATTTTAATCTGACATTCTCATCCTCACACTAAACTTCACCATCTCTCTTATTTAATCCAAGGCAACTCAAATTAAGTATATCACTAAGTCAGGAAAGGACACCACTAGGCCAAACCGAAAAGTTGTTTCGTAAGAATATACATTTTTAATTCACTTTAACAATACACACACAAACACACACTTTTGTCAGCTTTCAGAAACAAATAGTATTAGCACAATATACTCACAAGGTGGTCGATTTTGAGTGAGTTTTTAATTTCTGCATGTATCTTTTGAAGTCGTGAATCCATTGATGTTTCTAAATATTAACAAAACATATCTTAAATGATAGTGAATATAAAATCCATATGGGGAAAATGCCTTTGAGCAACTTTGAGTAAAATACACCAAAACTGATAAAGCAAAACTGGAAGCCTGTAATAAAACTGCACTATTCTGACTGTACTCAAAACAATAGTAAAAGTAAAGGTAAAGGTACCCCTGCCCGTACGGGCCAGTCGTGTCCGACTCTAGGGTTGTGCGCCCATCTCACTTAAGAGGCCGGGGGCCAGCGCTGTCCGGAGACACTTCCGGGTCACGTGGCCAGCATGACGAAGATGCTCTGGCGAGCCAGCACCAGCGCAGCACACGGAAACGCTGTTTACCTTCCCGCTATAAAGCGGTACCTATTTATCTACTTGCACTTAGGGGTGCTTTCGAACTGCTAGGTGGGCAGGAGCTGGGACCGAAAGACGGGAGCTCACCCTGCCGCAGGGATTCGAACCGCCGACCATGCGATCGGCAAGTCCTAGGTGCTGAGGTTTTACCCACAGCACCACCCGCGTCCCGCCAAAACAATATTGGCATACAAATTTAAGCTGAAACGCAAACAATGCAATTTGCTTTTTCGTAGCAAAACTAGAACACTTTAGTAAGACTTATGTTCCTATAAAGCAGCAGCTTAGTCTTCTTGGCACATTCCTACAGACACATTTTAATGTATGAAGAGTACCTAGCACCTTAACGGTATCATGGATTCTACAATGACACTATGAATAGAAACAAAGTCTTGACAAGCCATCGAGCTTTCATGTCATAAAGCAAATTAAATTACCGTATGCTGTCAGTTCCAAGCAGATATTTAAAAGTTGAAATGACATTTACACATGTGGGAGAAAAGGGAACTGCAGAAAAACACACACCTGTGTATGCTTTCCTTTGGGTATACCTTTGTAATACAAAATTTACTAAACATAAAAAACCTTTCACTACAAACCTCGTTTTTTCTCCATCTTCTTAGCTTCCGGTTTTTTGCCTTCTTCTTTGTTTTGCCTGTAAAATTATCCAACAATTTAAAGTAAATAATTCTCAACTTCTGAAAGTAAATGAATATTCTTTAGAGACTTACAGATCCAATACTGGTGGTGGTAGAAATCTTTGACAGAGCAACTGCCACAACTAAAGTCATACTGTCTGTTTTCCATTTCTTCTTCTTTTTCTTCCCATTGAGTACAATGGCAGTGGTGGGAGTGGAGTTAACTATGTCAGCTACAGAGCAGGCTGGTGCCGTTTCGTGGTCTGTGTTAGGGGGCTTAGGATCCTGTGGATCTGCAGCCACTCTCAACATACCCCTTTCCCTCCCTCTGCCCATGGAGCTCTCTGGAGGTATACTGGGGGCCTCTGGTAGTGTAACTTGTGAGTGTACACACTGTTATGAGAGCAGGTCTCTCTGCCAGCTAAAAGCCACTTAAGCCACTTTCTACTGTCTTTTGGTTATCCAAATGTGGGCTGTGGGATTTCAGCTTAAATAGTATTTACAAAGACACTACTAGACAAAGAATGGTAGAGAATCTTTCTTTTCTTTCAATGCCCTAGTCACATAACTGCTCAATTTTTACAAAGCAGTTAGAATATACTCACAATTCTACTTCCATTTGCTCTTCCTGCTTACGTTTTCTCTCTGCTACTTCACGATCATGTTGGGCTTTTAAAATATTCCTTCTGTGAGGCCCTTGGATATTTCTTCCTTTTTTCTTCTGTACCATTTTAATTTTGAATAGAAAGGAAAACTGATTTTAGTAGCTGAAGCCATCAGTTGCTTCAGACATCTTGTAAAGATATATTTGAGCTTTCCCTGACTCATAAAAGTCGGTCTTGTTATTACTGAATTTCTGTTTATATGCTTTTCCAATATTGTTTTTATGTTGGATTCTTGTGCACTTCTTAGATTTTTAATATTACGCAGTACAGAAATGCTTTTAAACAAAATAACTCCAAAATAGCCCCATTATTTCCATGAGATCATCAGTACCACATGATGCACAGAGCATATCAGGTCCTTAAAAGTATTTTTGCCATGTGGCACCAAGCCATTGAAGTTGGCCACGGCTTTACATTAAAATCAGGTCCTAACAGTTTACCTTATAAAACAAGAAAAATACATTTCACATGGAGCACCAGAAACTAGCTACAGAATATAGCTTGGCATGCACCAAAAGGTTTCCCTAACTGAAAGACTGGACAAACACATACTTTATTCCCTTCCTGCTCTTCTCCGTCTTCTTCAGAATCTGAGGCTGATGCTGATCCCACTTTGGGAGCAGTTTTCCTTTTTGGCTCAGCTTCTTTTTTGCCTTCTTTCTTCTCTGGATCTTTTTTTACATTGTCTTCTTCTCTTTGACTTTCTTCATCCCTTTTTTGCAGTTTTTTGGGTGGTTTTTCTTCAGCTCCCTTTCTTTTACTCTTATCTTCCTCGTGAACACTAAAAGCAATCCAAACCAAAACAGAATACAGTGGTACCTCGGGTTAAGTACTTAATTCGTTCCGGAGGTCTGTACTTAACCTGAAACTGTTCTTAACCTGAAGCAACACTTTAGCTAATGGGGCATCCCGCTGCTGCCGTGCCGCTGGAGCATGATTTCTGTTCTCATCCTGGAGCAAAATTCTTAACCTGAAGCACTATTTCTGGGTTAGCAGACTCTGTAACCTGAAGTGTATGTAACCCGAGGTACCACTGTACATTTTCTTTTACCCTCTAGCCAGCTCAATCTCCTTTTCCCTATGAAAAGGAATTATTGCATGCGGAACCGTATCTACCAGAAGGTGAAGCCTCCAGAGGGGCATCATTGAGGCTCCTAGGGTCTGTCTGTCTGTCTGTCTCTCTCTCTGTGTGCACGCAAATGAACAAGGGTGCCAAACTGGGTCTTTGACCTGGGTGAAATAAAGCCTAGTTTTGCCCCTGTTTAATGTCAACTAAGGAATGGTCCATACTCCTGACAGCCAACACAAAATTACTTACAGGAGTATGTGAAGCTACTTAACAGCTTGTGGCTCACCATGAGTCCAATGATGTTTTCTGAAGCAGCAGCCCTGTGTGCTCCCTTTCATAATGAAGTGTTAATCACTTCATGGATCCAACCAGTCAATCTCCATCTAGTAGCTGTAATAACCCACGAAGGATCTAGATCAAGAGACTAGGTGATGTTTCACACATGGCCCCCGCAGCAAGTTGCTCATCTCCTTCTATCCTATGTGGCTGCAGGGAATCCATTGCAATAGGGAGAAGTTCAGTTAGGAATCAAAATGTCTCTTCTGACCTAAAATGAGACTTGGCTATATCTTCATAGGAACCTGCCTGAGGGTATAGGGCATGGCAAATCTGGGGTGAAGCAGAGGTCAACCCATAATAGCAATATGCCCCTTCAAGCACTCATCTGTCAAGTCATTCATACATACTTGCATATTTGATGTAATTTCTATTTTAACCCATTGCATTCCTAACTCTCCATGACAAATGCCAATGCTTAAAAACAAACTTACACATCACTCTCAGGAGGGCAGACTGGTTTAATCAATTTTGGTCTTCCTCTGGGTTTTGGAATCTTTACTTCAGAAGCTGATTCATAAAAAAAGTTTTAATTAAATACAGCCTAACTATTTCACTTTAGCAGATCATTAAAAGATGAAATTAAAAAGCCAGTAGTAGAGCTTTCCCTTCAACCCAATTTTAATTGACTGTCTTGGAGAGAATCATCCCTACAAGATGACTAATTTAATTAAGCCTAGATGCTGCAGCCCAGGATGTGTTAACCAAACAAAATATACTAATATGTAGAGTGTTATGAAAGGCCTAATATACTGGCTTCTTTGTTTTTCCATAGAGGCAAACAGTTGCAGTCCTTAATAAGCATGCTAATTTATTCTATACTAGAAAATGTACCAAACATACATACACAAAAAATAATGCACTTTTATTAACATATGTTCTGTATACTTTTGTAACTCTAAAACTGGAGGTTTACAACAACATTGCTCCCAACTCCATAGATAATTATTAGCATAGCTCCCAAGTTTGCAGATATCAATGACATATATTGTTAGATGTATGCCTATGGGATGACAGAAGCATATTAACCATGCACACTACAATCCATTATGTGTTTGTATGCACAATACTATCTTCCTGTCCCCGTGAAGTTTCACCTAAATATTCCCATTTTAGCAGGTACCCTAGACTCATAGCATAAGAATAAATTTCAGGGGGAAGAGGATAGGTGTCTTTGTAAACTGCAGCTATCCCAAATATATTTATTAAAATACTGCAGATGGGCAGATCTCGCTGATCACTGCATGATTGCAGGAGTACAGAAATATACAGAAAGTTTACAACCCATTTTCAAAAGGGTATTGTACAAATGAAACAATGCAATCAAATACATTCACATTAGTACCAAATAGCACAGCTTCATATCTAAAACAATGTTCTATAATAATTTTGTATGACGACGTTACCTGTAGAAAGATCTTTAACCATTTCAAGTTTAAATCATCATTTTGGCCGGTGTACAGTATAAGCAGAATCAAGCAGTAGAGATCTCTCTACCCAATATAAGCACACAGAAAATCAATCCAGGGAGATTTCTCCATATACAACATGCTAGTTTATCATGTGCAGTATGGGGGGGGGGGGTTGAGGGGGTTGTTTTTCCTGCTGGGATGGAGGGGAGGGAGGAGAAAACATATTTCAACTGACTGCATACATTAGGAACAGGTTACAGGCTCTGTAACTTACCAGCTGGCCTTCCTCTTTTAGGACTTGCTTTTGGAGCTGTAGGCACTGCAGCTGTTGCTGCCACTGCTGCCTCTTCAACTTCTGCTTGTTTTTCAGCCTGTATTGAAAACAAATTTCTTAATTTAATTTGAACAAACTGCACAACTGTTCCAAATGTTGGAAGAGCTTATGAAAAATGGATTTTATATAGTATACAGCATAACATATCTGGTTCAGACTGGAAAGATGCAAGCTGAAGTCCCTATTCACTGGGACACTTTGAGTCTGTCACCAGATTGGATCCTAAGATCCTGTGTGTGCTGCTCAGGGAAAGGGAGCTCCCACTGCTTGTTGATTAAAGAAGACACAATTTCCTCCAATGTTTCCTTTTCCACCTGAAAATCTGCTTCAGGGGATAAAGAAAATAGACTTTAAAAGGGGCTCCCCCCCATTAGCAGGAGCCCCACTTGACCAAATATCATTATGTTCATTTGTATCCCACCCACTGTCATGGAAGACAGAGTAGGTGAAGGGCAGGAAAAAAGTGTGACTGATAGTAAGAGCCCAGAAAAAGGACTGATTTCATACATATTAGCAACATATTCTGAAGTAATGAATTTTTTGTAGTAATTGTTAAGGTTATTTTTGTGTGTCTTTTCATAGGCAACCAATGGTTTTGAAAAACAATTGACAATCCAATCTGTATTTACCAAACTATAAAAGTTCTAAATATTACCTTTCTTTTTCTCCCCCTCCTAGCCACCTTAGGGATAGGTGCATCATCTGATTTCTCAATATCCTAAGGGCAGAAATAGTACTAAAATTAACTGTAAAAATTGTCTGTGTAATTTTGAAATTCTAAAGTTTATGCTAACGCCCCCACCCACCCCATGGAATTCTACGTGTCCCAGAAGAACATGAGTTTAAGGGATTTCTTTTTCTCAAGCAGCAGCCCACATGCTGCATGGCAAACAACCTTTGAAAAGGAGAAGATTTTTGACAGCACTTCATATAGCACAAGGGACTTGCTATTCAAGGAAAAAATACTCATTTATACACTTGGAAGTGCATTCTAATTAAATGAGATTTGTTTTTAGATGTGTTTAGGTCTGAGGCACAATAATATCTTCATCAAATTGCACAGCTCATATCTATTTAGCTAGCCATACTCCAGTTACATGGATATTTAAACTAAGTCTGTGCAAACCAACTACAGCCCCCTGAAGCAATTCCAGCTCACCATTGTTTGAAGCCTTCTCTCATCTCTAAGCCATTGTTTATATGTTACACTGGTTAGTTAAAAGCTGATAAACTGCAGTTCCTACCTGTGCCCCTGGGGCAGGGGTCTGCAACCTTTAAGACAAAAAGAGCCACTTGGACCCGTTTCCGAAGAAAAAAAAACTGGGAGCCGCAAAACTCGTCATTATAAAAATAACTTTTTTGTCACTTTTTTATTATTTCTTTGTTTGACCCCTCAGAATTACTCCTCCTCATAGAAATAAACGTTAAATTAACAAGTTACCTTTTGTGTGTGTGTGTGTTCTTCACTCCCCTTCAAAACAGTGACCAGCGTACATGCCCCCTTTCAACGCAGTGACCAGCGTACATGCCCCTTACAATGTAGCAGGCGGGCGGGCAGGAAGGTGACGTCGGGACGGTGCGTGACTAACGCACACACCGCCCCCAGGCGACGTCACAGCCAGTACAGCGCCCGCCACAGTGGGGAATGTCGGGGCGCACAATGCACCTCCTCCCCTCACTAGTATCCGCCCCGGAGCCGCGGCAAAGGTGTAAAAGAGCCACATGCGGCTCCGGAGCCGCGGGTTGCAGACCCCTGCCCTGGGGTCATGTATAAAAGTTTGGGCCTATGCTCCTCCTCTTATACACACTAGCACTGCCTCAGTTACTAGCTAGGATGGTCAGCAACAATAGCATCGACTCCTCCCACAAGGAGTCATGTTACCCTGCCAGTGTAGGAATGTTCAAGGGGTGAGGCAATAGCTTAGTAGCAAGAAGACTTAAGTATGAGTCTCTGTCTTCTTCAATAAGAGCATCAGATGGCAGATATTGGGAAAGACCCGTTAATACTGGTTTTAATGAACTGAGGCTGTGCTAACCAAGTCAGGCTCACACTGCTGCAGCTCCCCAAATGCCAGTGTAACAAGTGGGGTGAGCACCCAGCCAGATGATGAGATAATCCCTACGTAGCTATGGCTTGGTTCAAATGTAATGCTTCAATAATAGTTCTTTAAGCAGCAAGGAGATGTTGTGAACCTTTCCTTCTGTACTGCTGGGAGGACAGCTTCAGCTGATCAGTTTATTTTAAACAAAAATCTAGCAAGCCAAGATTTGTTGAAAGTTGAAATTAAATTGGCCTTGCATGGGGGCGGGGGCAATCAAGCCTCAGAGAATGCCAAGGTTCCTTTCTGCATAAGCACAGAGCAGTAAATCATGGTTTGGCATTAAATACAAACACCTCTCATGTCTACTTCCTTCCTTCCTTTCATCCTGGATTCAGAGGTGCAAAGTGGAGTTGGCACTACTTCTTCTAACTTGTTCAGTAAGCAATCTGCATAGCCCATCTGCATCGGACACATCCTCACTATGCAATTAGTCTTGTGAGCTGCTGTTACCAAACTTTAAAGAAGAGGGGGGTCAGTCCTGGGAGTTGGAGACAGACCCGCAGCAATATGAACTAATGGAGAAACGGTAGCATAAAGGAGTGCAGTATAACAGTGGTAGCAATGGGCAGAGAGAAAATGTTACAGAGAGGACAAGGGGTTCAGAAAAACCTGTGTCACTACAAAGAGATGAGAACCTATGTTGTATTGTGTACAGAGAGAAAAAAGTATTTATGCAGAGCCCAGGTGCTGCTCAAAATGGGAAGCTGTGTGTGACCCTCATTTTCCAAAATTAAATGTAAACTGGGAACAATAAAAAAGAACAACAATCCAAATTTCTCGAAGTCACATACTTCACTAGGTTTTTCTGAAGAATCATCATCTTTCGAGATTTCCATCTCTTTTTCTTCTATTTCAGCTTCAGAGGTTATATTATCCTGCTTAACTGAACCCTGGGAATGAGATACAAATATCATTTTTAAAAATTTACATCTATGTAAGGTCTGTATAGGTGCCTAATGATGAAAGTGCAGTCCTCATGAAGCTACATCAGAATTTGTTTTTGAAAGGCAAAGTAAACATGGTTAACTGTATCCATATGATTTTTTTCATTTTCCAAAAACTTATACTAACATAGATTTCCTAATCTGGGACTGGCAGACACATATAAAATATGTGGTAAGAGGATCCCAATGAGATACAGGTTCAGTCCTAAAAATCCTCATCCAAGCTGTCAGAAATGCTCTTTCCATGCAGAACATAGACAGGATATACATAACTTGTACCTTTTTAATCAACCTTTTCTTTTACTAGTGGCCTGTAAGGGGCGTGTCATTGTAAGGTTACCAGGCATACTGGCACAAGTGTCTCAGGTTCCATTTGAACCCCGAACTCTAACATAAGTAGCAGGTATCTGAAGTTCCTCTGTTATCATCATACACTGACCTTAATGCCCAGAAATATTCTGTGCCCCAGAACACTCTCATGCAAGAGAAAGCCATCAGCTCTCTTAACTCAGAGCTGAACAGGCACTTGAGCATGGTTGTGTGCCATCTATTTCTTTGGGATTCAAAACTTTTTCAATAATACACATTGGTGAAAAACATCACAGGATGAGCATCAGTTTAGAAGGTCAACAAGACTTTATGTTCTGTATACAGCTGTAACTATATGAATACGGAAACGGTGTTTCCATGAGCTCTGGCACTCGTCACGGTTTCCCACTGTGCCAGAAGCGGTTTAGTCCTGCTGGCCACAAGACTCAGAAAGCTGTCTGTAGGCAAACGCCGGCTCCCTCGGCCTGAAAAGCAAGATGAATGTTGTACCTCACAGTTGCCTTTGACTGGACTTAACCGTACAGGGGTCCTTTACTTAACTATATGAATATTAATCAGGTGCATTAATTGTATTGTTTTTGAGGCTAGCGAAAAACTTTTTTGTTTAGTCAAAGCTATCTAAACAGCTTAGAGTTTTTTTGAATTAGCCAGTATATAAATCTTGCTAAATATAAATTAACATCAAAATTGCTTTGTGTAGAACTTTATGTAAGTTGTGCCTTGGCTACTGGAAGTGTGGAGCTTCTTTCTGAATCACAAGTGCTGAGCATTCTGCCCCTCTTGTGTTCAGGACACCAGTCTTGTTCAGTCCACAGATAATGAAGTGATCTCAAGTCAAAATCAGCACATGGCTTCCCGCCTTATCTTATTGGGAACCTGATTCCCAATTAATTGTTCCTATAACCAGTGGCGGAGCTTCATGCTCTGGTACCGGGGGGGGGGGGGGGCAGAGAGCAGGCGGGGGCGGGGCGTCCAGCGCACACAGGGGTGATAGTATACTAAGTTATACTCAGAATAGACCCAATGAAATAAATTCTTAGCCACTCATGACTAACTTAAATCATAGAATTGTAGCATTGGATGAGATCTTGATCACTTACTTTAAGAGCAGTCAGCTTTTTCCTTTTGGGCACCATTTTTTGTTCATTGTCCTCCGTAGTATCTAAGCTAGTTTCTTCAGCAGTTTCTTTAACAACTGTAGGGTTAATAGCTGGATGGGGCTATGGACAAAAATATTGCCAACATATACGTAAATCAGCAGGAAACAAAGACACAAGAACAGCAATTTCAAAATTGGGTGATTAAAAACAATTAAATATATGCAACGTTTTTATACAACACTTCATCATATAAAATTTCAGGGTAGCGTGCTGCATAAAGCAAATATTAAAAACACCATACAGAAAACTTCAGTGATTAATGGAACAATTGTAATAAAATTTACTCAAAGGCTCATTGAACTCACCAGGGTTTACTATGTAATGAATTTAGAAATCCACCCTACAATTAAAGGACTGCATTCAACATAGCACTAAATAGGTTGTTCAGTCAATGCAAGCATTTCCTTTGGGGTTTTTCGTAAATGTTATTGTACTAACCTAGAAGCATACTGATACTTCCCTCATTGGCTACATAAGGACCAGCACTTGGAGAACTGAGTTTGCTGTAAGGATATTTGGGGTAGCCAATGTAGCATTTTCTAAATGTTGCTGGATTACAACTCCCATCATCTCCAACCACTGATCATGTTGGCTGGGCATAATGGGAGTTTGAGTCCAACATCTGAAAGGCTCCACATTGGCTACCTCAAGTATATACAATTCTTTCTTGTCAACAAGCCTTGTAAGAAAGGTCCGCAGCTGCTGCCACTCACTTGTTCTACAAGAATTGTGCTACCTATTTACTCTGGCAATAAGGTCAATAAGGTACTAGAAATAGCTGACTAAATTGTTAGTCTATACACATTAGACGGTAACTTACCTGCTGAGTAGAAAATTTTACTTTTGGATTGTTCACAATTTCCCACAAGCCTTCATTGAAGCCTTTCCTTTTATTTTGTTTGCCATATTTGTCTTTGTTTTCCTCATAGGGGAATATATCTTTTGGTCCCAAAAATGCTCTACAAAGAAAGTGAGACGCCCAAATATTCAAGGTACACTCCACATTTCTTATTAAAACTGGTAATTTGAATGGGAACCGTTTACTATTTAAACCTATTCTTTTAGAAAAGCTTTTCTGAGTGTCATTATTAGCATTCACTAATGAATATAAAGGCTATAATTTCTAAAAGGACAAATTCCTCACCAGCAGTCACAGGTAAATAGTAGAAGTTTTCTCATACACTTGTAACTGAGAACCTAATGTATTCAGTGCTATTTATTCTAAAATTATCAGGAAGAAACAAGGTAACCAATATTGTAGATATTTAGCATTCAAATGCCCCCAAACAACAAAAGCATCTTTCCAAACCTGGCAACAGAAGTACAGGTGAGAATCCACATTTTGAAGCAATATATGCAGAAACAAAAACAGAAGATCCTGACTTCATATACATAGGTCTCAGTAGGCTGTAACCACACACGTACATTATTTTGGGATTGGAATGTGGAAGTGAAGTCATCCCCCAAAATGAATTAATAATCCATTTTCCTATCCCTGACTCTCCCCATCACCACTAATCTTAAGTGGCACTTTGCACATTCAACAGTGCTATTGTAGTGAAAAGTGCTGTATCAGTTTTGAAGTTATCAGGGAAAGGATTGAAATTTGACAGTAAATATAATACTACTGCATGTCACACTGGAATACTGTGCCTAGATCTAATAATTCCAACTGAAAAAATAACACTGTAGCATTGGGCAAGGTACAAAGTAACTAAATTAGGAGGGAGAAACTGCATTTTTTTATAGTATAATGACCTTGGATCATAAACATTGATTTTATGCTTTGACGCTAAGCCTCCACTTTGGCATTTGCTACAATAAGACTGCACAAAATGTATGGAAGGCCTAATTCTCAAAGAACTGTGGGTCATGGTGTAAACAGAAGCTGGGTCTAACAAAGTATAATGCATATATTCCTTTCACATTTTCTTTCCAGTCTCTCTCTACAATGCCCGACACACTGTCTGCTACTTTCCCCACTCATTCCTGCTCCACAGTCTCTCCTAAGAGCTGGAAACTGCTCCAGGGTGCAAAGACCTGCAGGAGAGGCCACTTCACACTAGTTCTATGCTATGCCAAAAAATTAGAAACCAAAAGAATACAAAGTTTATTAATGACTGGAATAAATTTATGATTTATATTGAAGGGAATTACAAGAACCTAAAAACTATAGCAGGACTGATATAGATCTTACGATGTGCAAATTATTGTAACTATCAACTGCAGGAGAAACAAACTATTCATACTAAGAAGCCTGAAACCGGGAGGGATGGAAGTCAATAGGTGTGTAGAATAATTAAAATACTTAAAGATATAAAGATATAAATGAGAAGACAAAGAAGCGTAATGGAAATCGACATTGTTTATACGTTATGTATTGATATTTATTTAGTTTTCTTTTTTGTGTGTGTTGGGGTTTTTTACAACTGTTGTAACCGTTGATTTGTTTTTCTTTTTGGTGATCTAATGTGAAAATTAATAAAAAGAATTAAAAAAAAAAAAAGAGAACTTGGTTAAGTCCCTTCATCATTTTGGTTGCCCTATGCTACACGTTTTTCAGCTCTAGATTATCCTTTTTGAGGTGCATTGACCCACACACCAGCCAATAAGAGCAGTAACGGTTGTTCTTTTCTGTGGGTTTCAACTTCCAGGGCCTCCAAAGGTCAGAACTACAACAAAGAACTCACACCTCCTATCGGCTATAGCATGACAAGAAGTCCTGGTCATGTACTGACATACACTGTTGATTGTGGCAAAATTAAATAACTACAAGTGTAATATACTACAGGATAACAAACAGGGTTCTGTGTTTAGAAAACAAATACTCTTTAGACTAAGCCTGGGAAAAGATCAGTTTCACTAAGTTAACCCAATGTAAAAATGATATTGTCACGCCTCTGTGCTCTAAAATATGTACAATCTATAGTTCAACAGCCAAGTAACTCTATTTCAACCAGTATAGCTTTGTAAATTTAGGACTTACGTTTCATGTGTGCCAAAAAAGAATATAGGCATTTTATTTGTAGGTGGCTTGACTGCTCCATCAGGAACTTCATCCACCTAAGAAAAGGGGGGAAAGCAACATTTACTCTAAACGAAACACTTTGATTTAGTAGGAAACTATTAAAAGGGGTAAAGAAATCACTGGTGGTTATAATGTTCAGAACACTTGTGAAGTAGGTTGAAAACAGGTCTCACCTATATAAGATGTTAGTCACTGACCACCAAAGACAATGAGGCATCTAATCATAGCCTGCATTTTTATTGAGGCTTGATCAGGGCCTGTATTTTAAAATGAGCTTAAAGATTTTCAAATGTTCATGCCAGGCAGAAGACCAGCTGCCTAAGAACCTTGGCAAGATGTTTATTCTCCTGGACAAGGGGGCCCCCTGATTTATAGCAGAAAACAATTCTCAAAGTCAAAGGGAATTACAGGCTGAGAGCCAAGGTTACACTGACCCTACATATTACAGAAGATAAAAAAAGAGATAAACATAATTAAGAGTGGGTAAATAGTAAAATAAAACCATGTGCCTCCCATTAAACTTGAGCCATATTTTCCTAAGGTTGAAAGGTCAAGAGCAGTGAAAAAGGCAACTGGCTTGGCTGGAGAAGAGGTTTTCTTTCTATTTTATTTTGAGGCTGTAAAATGTTCCTTCCTTTTTTACTTTGAGAAGGTTTATTCTTCTAAAAGGCTATCTATGTTATGTATTAAATATATTGGCCTAAATGTAATTATGCAAAGGAATTAGAAGCTAAGAAATGTTAAATCCTTATGCTAGATTCTTATTTCATATAGTTGGAAGAGATCACAGGGGCCATCAGCCACCAGCCCAGCCCCCCTGCCAAGCAGGAAACATCATTAGAGCACACATATGGTTATCTGTTTAAAGACCTTCAAGAGAAGGAGATCTTTCAATGATGATGTGAACTCAAGATCCTTGACATCTGTTTAAGATAAAAATTTAAGATTAAACCATTTGTTTTGGAGGGCAATAGGGCGAGGTGAGCTGGTAATTAAGGTTCCTTGTTGAGACACATGTAAGATATATTACTACTTATTTGTCATTTATAGATAGAAGAATATATATCTTTTTGATTCCCATAAAAGGGCATGAGGAAATGGGTGTATCTTTTGTGATTGGTTCTAGCAAACAGCCAATAGGAATTTCAACCAGGCTGATTGGACAGAGGCAGCCACAGGAGGAGCAAGGGGGCTGGATTAAGGAAATATAAGTGCTGGCCAGAATGGCAGGAGGCCAGGCCAGAGCTTGGTAACCATATACCACTGTGCCTCATATTTATTTGTCTGACAAATAAATTATTATTTTAATTTCTCTATTGCTGCGTTGAATATTTCATTCCAGCTAAGCGTTAACCACAAGCAGGGTGCTACAACAACAGATTCAAAACAATTTTCTCTTAAACAGCAATCCTATGTGCATTTAATTGGGAGTAAACCTCACCAAGCAGAGCAAGACTTATTGAAAGCAAACATGTATAGGATCATGCTAATAATGAGGGAATGACTCCCTGCTAATTCTGACATTGATTTTGTTGGCTGCTGGAAGAAGGTATCAGTTTGCCTCCCAGTTATAACTGCCCAGCAAAGGAGGCATTTCTTTTAATTAGTGTGGTGTTATCCAAAGGGACCACTTTGTTTAGGTAACAAAGCACCATCCTTACAGTTACAAAAGAGCATCAAATTAGCTGTGACAGACAGTTTCACAGGGCAAAGCACTGCAAGGTGGAATTTATTTATTCTTCACTAAATTTATTCTTCAAAAAAGGTACTTTAAAGGGACACTACAGTGTGAAACAGTTTAATTAGAACTTATGAAGAACTGACCTGGATCCTGCAATTATCATCCGAGGCCCTTCATGGGAGGTCTGAAGAGGAGCAACACAAGAACAGGCCTTTTCAGTGGCGACTCCCGACTTGAGGAATGCTCTCCCAAGGAAGGCTCACCTGGCACCATCTTTATCTAGTTTTAGGCTCTAGGCAGACAGTTCTCTTTACTTGGGCTTTTGGTCCTTAGGTTGTTTTTTTAAAGTATTTATGGCCTTTTTTGGAAGGGCAGGATCTGCTAGAACTGTATTTTATTTGTATAGATAAGTCTTTTATTTAAAGGTTTTTACTGATTAGTTTTAGTTTTTGTGTTGCATGTGTAAGTCACTCTATTTTCTTTTCTACTCTGTGTAAATTCTTTTCAATGTGTAAGGTGACCAAGTAATAGTAATAATAATGAAGTTGGATTCTATCCATTTTGGTGTGAATAGGGACAACAGTAAATCTAATCATTGTATTATGACAATAATTGCTATGGTGAACAATCACCATGCTTAATTTGCATTCTTTTAGATGCAGATTTAATCACAGACTGCCACACTTGCTAACTGATGCATGATTCCATAAAAGCTTGTGCTAAACTTGTTAAATCTTCAGGTTACAAGACTTTGATGAACTGCTCTTCAGATGTCTTAATTTTTATAATGTAGCCAGCATAATGTGGCATGTGGTTAGGTGAATGTGGAGAAAAGAAACCCAAAGGATCTACGCTGAACTATTTTTATTTTGGCAATATAGTGCTATGGAAAAAATGTCAAATAAGATTACAGGGTGGGCAGTATGAAAAATCATTAGGATCTGTGCTGTGATCTAGTTTGTGCACCTTTGAATGCTGGTGTGTGATTCTGTGTCATGCAGAATTGCCCCAAATCTTTTTTTTATTTTTTAATGTATTTGGATAAATATTGACCGACTTCCAAGCAAGTCTTTCGGTACTGGTGAGCAGCATCTTACTTTGAACTTTTCCTCAACAGGCCCCAGTTAGCTCTCTTTAGCCATTTCAAATTCAGTTTTCATTTTTTTAAAAAAGAGGTTATTAAAGATTTTCCTTGGTTACAAACCTACATACAGCTTCTGGTTTTTTTAAATATTTTGATGTGAGACACTAATGTTATACAGTGGTGCCCCGCAAGACGAACGCCTCACAAGACGGAAAACCCGCTAGACGAAAGGGTTTTCCGTTTTGAAGGCGCTTCGCAAAACGAATTTCCCTATGGGCTTGCTTCGCAAGACGAAAATGTCTTGCGAGATCCTGCGGGTCCCCCCCCCCTTTTCCTAAGCTGCTAAGCCGCTTATCAGCTGATCCGCTAATAAGCCGCTTAACAGCTGATCGCTAAAAGCCGCTAATCCGCTAATAGTGCTAATCCGCTAAGCAGTCAATGGGCTTGCTTCGCAAGAGGAAAAAACCGCTATACGAAGAGCCTCATGGAACGGATTAATTTCGTCTTGCGAGGCACCACTGTAGAAAGTATAAAGAAGAAGAGAGCAGGGGAGAGAGAAGGGAGGGGATAGTAAACTTTCATCCTTTTACATAGTGTATTCTTAAAACAACAACAACCCAATATGAAAGCATTACTTTGGTAGGTTCTATCTGTTATTTTTCCTTGGCAATGACCACCCCCTGCCCTCCCCCCACCTTACACTGTATACAACATCAATGTCTCACATTGAATGTTAACTGGTCAGTAGAAAAGACTCTAGACTACGACCTGAAAATAAAGAGACAACAAACAGACTTTTCTAACCCAGACATCTTTAGGTAGATGGATAGGTATATTTTTTATTACAGACACACGCAACCCAATGTGTCCCTACTAAATTACCCAAACTTATACCAGTGTACTGGTGAACTAATGCCAGTGTACTGGAAAAAGCGAAGATCACCAGTGTTGAAGCAATGATTCTTCAACATCAACTTTGTTGGACTGGTCATGTTGTGTGAATGCCTGATTATCATCTTCCAAAGCAACTACTCTATTCCCAACTTATGAATGGAAAGTGTAATGCTGGTGGTCAACAAAAGAGGTTTAAAGACTCTCTTAAGGCAAATCTTTAAAAACGTAGCATAAACAGTGACAAGTGGGAAACACTGGCCCGCAAGCGCTCCAGTTGGAGAACAGCCTTTACCAAAGGTGTCGTGGGCTTTGACACAAAATAAAAAAAAACCCCTTCCAGTAGCACCTTAGAGACCAACTAAGTTTGTTATTGGTATGTGCTTTCGTGTGCATGCACACTTCTTCAGATACCGTGGGCTTTGAAGACATTTGAAGTCAGGACACAAGGAAGAACCGTGCTAAGAGGAAGGCAAGTTTGGCAAACACTCACCGGGATCCACTCCCGCCGGGAAACCTATGTCCCCACTGTGGAAGGACGTGTGGATCCAGAATTGGCCTCCACAGTCACTTATGGACTCATTGCTAAAACCATGTAAAATTACCCAAAGCTACGCCATGAGCAGGTAAAGCTCTCAGCCATTCACCTGATTTGGCCCAATCCATTTGCCCACCAAGTTTTTTGGAGGGAGGAATGTGACCCTTTTTTTGCAGGTCATTAAGACCATCAGGGACGCAGGTGGCGCTGTGGGTTAAAGCCTCAGCGCCTAGGACTTGCAGATCGAAAGGTCGGCGGTTCGAATCCCTGCGGCGGGGTGCACTCCCGCTGCTCGGTCCCAGCGCCTGCCAACCTAGCAGTTCGAAAGCACCTCCAGGTGCAAGTAGATAAATAGGGACCGCTTACCAGCGGGAAGGTAAACGGCGTTTCCGTGTGCAGCTCTGGCTCGCTAGAGCAGCGATGTCACGCTGGCCACGTGACCCGGAAGTGTCTCCGGACAGCGCTGGCCCCTGGCCTCTTAAGTGAGATGGGCGCACAACCCCAGAGTCTGTCAAGACTGGCCCGTACGGGCAGGGGTACATTTACCTTTAAGACCACCTAGCTGAAAAAAAGTACCCTGAGCCGAACCGCGGCATGTGGGCACCTGGCAATGTGATGGAGAAGTCACTTCCAGGGACGCCACGAACACGCCCCCTCCCTCCCCAAGAGAGAGGTCAAGACGGGTGAACCCCGAACCACCCCGTTCCTGCAGGCGGGCAAAAAGCGGGTGGAGGGCAAGGGGGCGCGTTCCCCGCGGACGTTTCCGCCCCCCCCCCGCGCGCGTGAAAAGCGCGCTCGTGGGAACGCAGGTGAAGGAGGGATGGATGATGGAAGGAGGAGGCGGCGCCTTACTGACCCGGGCTGGCCAATGCGGGTAGCCTTTCATCTTGGCGAAGATCAGGTCCCCGGGTTTGAAATCGCGGCTCATGTTGTTGCTGGTGGTGCTGCCGCCGCCGCCGACACGCGAAAACACCGTCCTCACGACCCTCTTGAGGGAGGAAACAAGGGTTGTGGAGGAAGCACAGCGTCTGAGGTAACCGCAAACACACACACACACACGCACATATATCGGTATACTATATCGGTATAATAGTCAAGGTTTCCCCCTCAGGATCCGCCTCCCCGGCGCTTCACGGGGCCGCCAGGCCAGCGCTGCCGCCTCTTGCCCCGTTTTGGCGGGAAGGGCTCTCTCCATCGCTCTCCGTGTGAGGGCGGGAGAGAAGGAGGAGGAGAAGCCGCCGCCTCTCTTTTCCCTCACCGGACCCACCTCCCCCCCCACCTCCCTCGCCTCACGGAGCCCCAACGGCCGCCAAACAGCCGCTTACCTGCCCTGCGCACGCGCGCGAGAGAGACCCGCGCGCCCCCCTCCGCGGCTCCCCCCTCCCTCTTTTTCGTTCCCCCTCCCCTCCCGCCCTTTCGTAAGAGGGAAGGGAAACAGCGCAGGGCTGGTCAGCGCGGTTCGCGCAGGCGCAGCCGCCCCCCTCGCGCCAGCTGCCTGAAAGCGCGCGCGCTCTCTGTCTCTCTCTTTCGCTCCTGAGCTCGGCGGCGTCCATCCGTATGGGGGGGGGGGAAGAGAGAGATAGCAGAGACACGCACAAATGTAGAAAACCCGCGTACACACTGGGGTCTCCCGGGGCAAGTGTCGCTTCAGCGGTCCGTGTGGGTGAGCGGGAAGGTTCGGCGCTCGGGAGGTATGGCGAGCCGTGAGGAGGGATTTCCCTTCTCTCTCCCCCCCCCGCTTCTTTTTGGGACAATGGTTCGCTCCGGCTCCTCCTGCCTGGGGCGGAGCTCTGGCCGGCGAAGCGGAGTGATGTCATTTTAGGAGGTTGGGGAGGGCTCCTCCGCTTCGAAGTTGCTCCGAGGGACGTCAGAGGAGCTGCTCCCCCCTCCCCGGTCCCATGTCTCGTGTGGGTGGGGGAAGCACGGGACAAAACAATTAGCAATTGTTTTAATAGCAATGAAATAATAACTAATAAAATATTTAATTGTCACAGTGTGTGGGGTGCATGGGATATTATTGTTGCAATTAATGGTCATAAATTAATAGAATACTTAATAATCACAGTAATTATTGCAATAGTTATCACAGTGCGTAGGGTGCATAGGATATTGTTACAATTAATAATAATAGAATAAGCAAAAAGAAAGAATAATAAATAATAAATAATAATCACAGTAATCATTACAATAATTATCACAGTGCTTAGGGTGCTTAGGATATTATTGTTACAATTAATGGTAATGAATTAATAAAATAATCATAGTAATTATTGCAATAATTATCACAGTGCATAGATATTGTTACAATGAATAATAAAATAATTTATAATCACAGTAATTATTACAATAATTATCACAGTGCGTAGGGTGTATGCAGGATCAAGCCATACGTACACGAGCCATAATTATTAAAGCAAAATGCTTGTGTATGGCTCGGTCCTCTACACCTTATGCACTCTGACTAAAGGAAGGGTAAATAGGATTACAGTTGTAAGGGAGTGGGGCAGAATCCTGGCTACAACCTTGTTCTCTTCCACTAGCACCCCCAGCTCAAACCCACTCCCTGAGGCGAAGGAAGTCAAAGGCAAGACCTCTGGCCTGAGAGCTGCTGTCTGTTCGAATACAGAAGTTGTTCTGACTTAGGAAATCCGTGCTTATAATCTTGGTTTAGCCTACATTGACTGGGGCTTTGAGCTGTGCATTTGGAAGCATGGCTAGAGATGCCATTGTGAAGAAGTGCTGATGGAAATATATGCAAGTTGGAGGGATGGCTTAGTTGTACAGAAGAAGTATATCAACAACTGCGAAGGAGGTGGAAATGTGGCAGGTGTCAGCAATGAAAAAAGTTGTGCCCGCATTTTTGTGATTTCCACACTGCTGATACAGTTATTGTAAGGAAAACAATCGCCGGGACTGCAATGTATTCAGAGATGTAATATATGAAAGGTACCAGATTTCCATAATAAAGGACAAAAGTGGAAAGGACCTAACAGAAGCAGAAGACATCAAGAAGAGGTGGCAAGAATACACAGAGGAATTATACCAGAAAGAAACGGATGTCTCATATACCCCAGGTAGTGTGGTTGCTGACCTTGAGCCAGACATCCTGGAGAGTGAAGTCAAATGGGCCTTAGAAAACACTGCAAATAACAAGGCCAGTGGAAGTGATGGTATTCCAGCTGAACTATTTAAAATTTTAAAAGATGATGCTGTTAAGGTGCTACACTCAATATGCCAGCAAGTTTGGAAAACTCAGCAGTGGCCAGAAGATTGGAGAAGATCAGTCTACATCCCAATCCCAAAGAAGGGCAGTGCCAAAGAATGCTCCAACTATCGCACAATTGCACTAATTTCTCACGCTAGCAAGGTTATGCTTAAAATTCTACAAGGAAGGCTCAAGCAGTATGTGGACCGAGAACTCCCAGAAGTGCAAGCTGGATTTAGAAGAGGCAGAGGAACCAGAGACCAAATTGCAGACATGCGCTGGATTATGGAGAAAGCTAGAGAGTTCCAGAAAGACATTTACTTCTGCTTCATTGACTATGCAAAAGCCTTTGACTGTGTCGACCATGGCAAACTATGGCAAGTTCTTAAAGAAATGGGAATGCCTGATCACCTCATCTATCTCCTGAGAAATCTCTATGTGGGACAAGAAGCTACAGTTAGAACTGGATATGGAACAACTGACTGGTTCAAAATTGGGAAAGGAGTACGACAAGGCTGCATTTTGTCTCCCTGCTTATTTAACTTATATGCAGAATTCATCATGCGAAAGGCTGGGCTGGATGAATCCCTAGCCGGAATTAAGATTGCCGGAAGAAATATCAACAACCTCAGATATGCAGATGACACAACCTTGATGGCAGAAAGTGAGGAGGAATTAAAGAACCTTTTATTGAGGGTGAAAGAGGAGAGTGCAAAATATGGTCTGAAGCTCAACATCAAAAAAACGAAGATCATGGCTACTGGTCCCATCACCTCCTGGCAAATAGAAGGGGAAGAAATGGAGGCAGTGAGAGATTTTACTTTCTTGGGCTCCATGATCACTGCAGATGGTGACAGCAGCCACGAAATTAAAAGACGCCTGCTTCTTGGGAGAAGGGCAATGACAGGCCTAGACAGCATCTTGAGAAGTAGAGACATCACCTTGCCAACAAAGGTCCGTATAGTTAAAGCTATGGTTTTCCCAGTAGTGATGTATGGAAGTGAGAGCTGGACCATAAAGAAGGCTGATCGCCGAAGAATTGATGCTTTTGAATTATGGTGCTGGAGGAGACTCTTGAGAGTCCCATGGACTGCAAGAAGATCAAACCTCTCCATTCTGAAGGAAATCAGCCCTGAGTGCTCACTGGAAGGACAGATTGTGAAGCTGAGGCTCCAGTACTTTGGCCACCTCATGAGAAGAGAAGACTCCCTGGAGAAGACCCTGATGTTGGGAAAGATGGAGGGCACAAGGAGAAGGGGGCGACAGAGGACGAGATGGTTGGATAGTGTTTTCGAGGTTACCAGCATGAGTCTGACCAAGCTGCAGGGGGCAGTGGAGGACAGGAGTGCCTGGCGTTCTCTGGTCCATGGGGTCACGAAGAGTCGGACACGACTAAACAACAACAACAACAGGATCCTGCTGTCCTTTGCCACAGCAGAGTCAGAGGTACCAGATGCAGAGTATTAGCCAATGTACTTTCGTTTAGTTACTATAGGGTTGTGGGTTCAGATCCTACATTCAGGTCAGCAAGGATCTGTCTGTTTTTCTTTTATACGATTTTATTAATTTTTAATATTTATGCCTCGCCTTTCAATCAAATTTTTACAGTAGGTAGAAATAATGCACTACCACCCCCCAAACTCACACATCCCTGCATCCATTAGTTCTCTGGCTGATGGATGGAGCCATAAGAGGGTTCTCTTTATGACGAGAACCTGCTCGCCATCCGTAAATAATCAGTCTCACACCAAGATGGGTTGCAGAAATCTGGCCGCAGCTCTCCCAGAAGCTGCTGTAGCCCCAACCTTTATTGTGTGTCCACGAAAAGATACAAATTCAAGGAGAGAGCTTTGCCTCAGTCAGCAGATAAAAGACAATACAATACATTAGTCTCATGTTCTCACACCAGACCACGTATTTGATCATGCTATGCTACGTGGACCAATCATTGGATGGCATGAGCTCTCCACGCGTTGATCATGCTCCAAGCAATGCTTTCTGCTATGAAATCATCCTTGCAATAATGAACTTTTGCCCATGCTCTTATGGACAAATGACCATATTCCCACATCTTTAGTTCTGCTGTCTTGAATATTCTTTCTGGCAGGGAAATGGAAGAAAGTGCCCTGGAACTGTTCCTTCTCTGGCTGATTGGAAGGAGAACAGCTATACGCCATGGTGGCTAAAACTGAACTTATATGTACAGAGGTATATATTGGAATACCAGAGGCTGAGAGAAAAAATGAGGAACGGCATATCATTTCCACATTCTGCTTTGTTGGGCTGCTGTTTGATTGCTTTTGGAAACAGAATACTGGATTAGCTGGTCTTTGGTGTCATCTATGAAGACAATTATTATAGATCAGTGGTTCCCCCAGAATCTTTCCTTCTGGACCACTTGAAGATCGGTGAGGGGCCTTGGTTGAACTCTTCTTTTTCTTTTGGCCTGTTGTGGCAATTGTAATGCACAGTGCTAGGTGCTGAGCAATTAGGGTATAAATTGCATTTAAATTGCTTCATTTATTTCTTATGTATTATGCTATTGTATTACAATTTCAGGAATTAAAAATCAGTAGGAATATTTAATGCAATGAATGTGCCATCTCCACAAATCCAGACACACTACATACCACTTAAATGAAACAATTTGAGAACCCTGTATAAAGCTTGTGTTCAAGTCGACCTCGAGCCAAATCCCTGTTCAAAGAGGAAGCTCATTCTCAGTTTTAGCTAGCTTCGCGGGCTTGTTGTGAAGCCAAAATGCTGTTCTGAGTTCATTGATAGATGGGTGAAATAAAATGGAATGAGCAAATTATTCCCTCAAAAGTAATAGTATCAAGTGTTGCCACTGAGCATATGTGGGAACCGCTTCAAATTTCTGAATGAAATCTCATGAGTGAGTCTGCTGGGTGCAGCTGCCATTACGTGCTGGATTAAATTTTAAATGCTATTTTGAACGCCATTACAGATTGCAAAGCCATAGGTTTGCATTGGCATGTTTAAAAAACCTACACATAGCCATGTGCAGCTGAACATTGGCATGAGTTGGCACTTAATTTAATGGTGGCCCTGCACCCTCAGTGATATTGTGAGCTGTCCCCAAAACTCACAGGTCTTGCAGGATGGTGCAACAAGTAGCTAATTTCTTAACTAGTGTGATTTAAGTAGTTAAAAAGAGTGTTGGAAAGACATCATGTAACCTCAGGGCAGTCCCCATCTGCCAGCATAACGTACCTCAGTGTGTTGTTGCAAATATAAAAGGAGGGGAGAAGGGAAAACTTTGTATGGTGACCCGAGCTCCTTGAAGAATGGGAGGGATAAAAATATAATAAATTAATTAAATACATTTTTAAAAAGGGAGGTACTGCTATCAGGACTCAAACCTATGTAGAAGCATGTCTTTCCAAACCATGTGCCCCCCAGTAGTTTATAGATACTTAAGACATGAGGAAATTGCCTGCCTCATTTCATTAACCAGTTGAAACCCCTTGTGCTCTTCTGACTTTTAAGGGGGAAAAGACAACAATCAATAGTTTCTGCTGAAGAACAATGCTTAAAAACAAAGTTCTATATTCAGCTTTGAATAATAAAGCAAATTGTCTTTCTCCTGAGCGAATTCAAATGTAGATTAAAAAGAGAACAGAGATAATAGTACTCACTTAACTGCTTTTCAGTTTTACTGATGCTCTTGCCTGGAGGCAAAACCTTGTTAATTTGAACAAATAGTTTTGGGAAAAATCAGTAGATGTTGCTGTTGTCAAAAAAAACAATACTACTGATGCAGCAAGGTTTCTTACACTGATAACAGAGTTCTTGCTGTAAGGAAACCGTCTCCCAGGAATGTACTGTATTCTAAAATGTTGTGCCAACAAAAATAGGGTTGTATAGCAGCTTTGATTAAACAAGATCCTCTTTGCATTTTTCTAGTCTTATTTACGTCTACCCTGAGTCTTGAATGCTTCCTCCATCTACTTCTATTGCACTGTCACCAACCTGGGAATAGTTGAGAGGAAAAGGACATTGAAAGCAAAATTGTACTGATCAGTGTCTGAGTGACCATGTTGTTTTTATAGAACAAGAAACAAAATTATGTACTTTGACATATTACTGATAAAAATAGAAGCTTTTGCGTCATATAGAACTCTTGTCAGGTTGAATGTAGAGAATAAAGAAATTTAAGAGTCTGTGGATTGTTATCAAATAATCTTATGCCATTTTAAATTTGCTAATTTTTAAGATGCCAAAATTCTCTTTTTGCTTCAACTGTTTAACATGACTACTCCCTGGGAAATTGTTACATGAGAATAAAAGAATGATGCCTATATTACTTATATCCATAGATAAAAGTGCAAATCATACTAACAGTCATACAGTTGCAATCAAAATTATTCAACCTCCATTGCAAATCAGGCTTATTATCAAAATTAACAGACTTTTAGCTGTTTGCAATGAGCAAATCAAACAAAAGCAACTGAAATAGCTCAATACAGCAGATGCTTCAAGGGGTTCCCCCTATTTCAGCTGAAATTGCAACTTATACTGGCTTCTCCAGTCTATTATTCAACCCCCTGAATAGAATCCCTCACAACAGCACAAAAAAAGTGTTGTCTCAAGCACACCTGATGCAACTAATCAAATTTTTTGGGGGGGAGGTGAAGGGACCTTGGCCCTTAGGAGTTGGTTCCCATACATGGAAAATCTGACCCAAGGGAATGCAGCCATCAGGATGAAAAATGACCCCCCACTATGGATTGAATGAGTGAAACTTTATTTGTGTCAGCCATAGGCCATAGCAACAAAAGAACATTGCAATATACACAGAACAGAAATAAAAAGCCGATTATATAAAACACAGATTATATAAAACACAGTCAAATAGTGGATCTTATTCTGATTGCCCCAGCTAAAAACCCTGCAACCTTTGCTGTCACCTGCTCATCTTGATCTGCCAAGAGAAAGGATACTGTGGCAGTGGCTGGGCGATCCGGGATGGACAATAAAAGAGGGGTGATAATCTCATTCCTCAAGTCTTTATAAAGAGCGCAAGTCAAAAGCGCATGCGCCACCGATTCGGTGCTGCCATCTCCACAGGGACATAAACGTTTTTCGTGCGGAATCTGTTGGAATCGTCCCTCAAGTACAGCCAAGGGTAAGACATTCAATCTTGTGAGAGTAAAAGCGCGTCTATATTTTGGGATTGCTAGGTTATGCAGATAGGGCGCCAGAGAATCAAAATGGGAAGGTGGATTTATGGCATGGCTTTTTCTGATGTCATTATAGATAAGGAGTGAGCTGTACATAGCAAACAAGCAAAGGATAAATGGCTGCTGAGATGCACCCACCATTGTGAGGCCTGAGGAGGTGATGATGACGATGCCTCTCCAGCTGTTGTTATTGGCTGTGGATGCCCTGTGATGTCACATAAGCACATGGCAGCTCAGTGGATATACAAAAGCGGCCCAAGGGGAAAGCCCAAGGCAAAGCTTGAAAAGGACACGGTGGACAACAGTTGTGTTATTCAGTACTTGGTGATCTCCTTCTGCATGGAGGCGAAGTGGCAAATGGAAGGAGGCTATCATCTGTCAATGAGATGCTGTGGAGCAATGAGAAGGCAAGTGTACCTGCTGAGCAGGTCCACGGCTTGAAAGCGGCAGATATCCATGGCTGGAGGCTGGCAAGGGACCTGACAGAAGCTGTGATTAGCATGTGGAAGCCCAGGATGCCGCAGGGCTGAAGGAGGCTGAAGTTTGTGCACGTAAGCTGGTTGAAATTCACCTTCAGAAGGCCATTGACAAAAGCTGTGTGGATATTTGTGGGTTGATGCTGAGGTAAGTATGAATGGAGAATGTGGATATAGGTCACCCACCAGACATGCTATGCCTGGGAACTGCATAGCGGTGTAGGCTGCCCTCCAGGCTCTGGGTGAATGAACCACTGGATTTAATCTTGTATTTTATTTAGTTTTTTATCCTATGCTTATTTCTTTGTCCTTATTTGCTCCAACATTTATCAGTTAAAAAAAAAATCCTAACTGCTATTTTATTTATATGTTGCTTTTTTTTATCCTGGTCTGTGACTGTAATAAAGTTCAATTCAACCACTGGATATTCATGGGTGGAAGCCAGTGGAGATTGGCAGGCTGGCCAGTGGAGATGGCTGGATGATAACTGTTGAATAATGGCCCATTCCCCTCACCATATCTGTGTTTGTTTTTCATGGATGTCACAAGCCAACGAGGCTTAAGCAACCCAGCTTCTACTTCTAAATCAAGGTATTTCTAAATACATCTAAGTAACGTTCATGACGTTCCCCTTTGCAATACCACGATGGGAGGCTGTACAGTTGCATCCCTAAGCAGTTGCCACGGGCTACAAACTTCCTGTGATGTCACAAATGGACAGGGTGGCTGAGGGGAAAGAGGTAGTTTACTAGCGGGAGGTGGCTGGAAGAAGTGAGAAATCCCAGTAGATGGTTCAGGGGAAGTTGGGGTAGGTAGGCAGGGGCCAGCTGGATATGCAGAAGTTGAATATGGGCTGACTCCCTTCTGTCTACTTGCGCTGCCAATGTTTTGTTCTCTCAGGGCTCCTGTACCCGACTCACCTAGATTGCTGTAAAACAAGGAAAAAACACAGGATTTGGGTCCCAGTAAACTGAAGAAAGTCTTACATTTGACACACGTCACTATTCTAAAGGGCAAGATTTGGCTTCTTTTGGAAGGTGGTCACCTGTAAGCTTATTGTAATTCCCTAATATTTGCTCTTCCTTAAAAATATATACACCTTGACTGTTCATTGCAATTCTGTCTCCTTTTCACACAGAAGCTTGCCTTCTCCCCCAACTAAGGAGGCTATTATTATCATAATACATTATATCCTGCTGTTCCAGCAAAATATAATAATCTAAAAGCACAATACTCAACAGATGACGCTGACACAAAAACCTTGCACATGCACTTTGTAAAAGAACGAAAGTTTACTACCTGAAAGGTAGGTTAAACCAAGAGCCTGTGAGATTCATGACTGAATGGACATTAAACCCACTACTCGCTAGTCCAAGTCCAATGCTCTTAACAATATATAGATTCTCATTCCTTTACACTCAGTGCTGAACACTGTGATGCAACTTGCAAATTGTAGTCACAATGATTTGCTAAACAATACGTTTTCTATTTTATCTGTGGAGGTATGTTACCAACCAAATGAAAGACCGATTTGGATGGAAAGAACCTTCAATATAAATAGAACCTGAATGTCCCTAGGTAAAAATCTAGTGCTGTTGCCAGTAATTATTCTCAAACGTTTTTTAAATCCCCCACGGTCCCAATTCACCAACCTCAGACATGCATTAACGGTAATGTTGTTGGAACAACCTCATAGAATGCTTAATTCCAACACAAAATATAACAATTGCCAAGTCATTTGAGAGAATCAAAGCAACATAAAAGAATGCAAGCATTTAGGAAATTACACATCTAAAAGCTCAGCGAAATTCCAAAGCGAGAAAGGAAACTCTCAGATCTTTGCTTAAATCTTCTAAAAACAATTTCATAGCTGCTTTCTCAAACGCAGCTCCAATAACCAGTACAGAATGCCATTTATTCGCGCAAAATGCTCTGCACAACTGCCAGCAAACTAATATATTCTATATAATGATTATTTAAAAATGTATGCAGAAATAGCCGTGTGCACCTTGGCAAGAGCCCCAGCCCTTTAACGGTTCCTGCATTTCTGCAGAGCGCCAAAAACGGCGGGAAATAAAATGGGGAAAAACCTTGCCTAGCGTCACCCCCCTCCGCGCATGCTCCTTTGCAACATCCGAAGCCGCCAGGAGCCGGGAAGAGCCGCCCGCTCTCTTGCCCCTTCGGAACGCGTCGCGTCACAATCGGCTGCTTCTCCAATGGGAAGCCGCGTTCCGAAGTCGGAAGGCGGGGAGAAGCGGGTGGGCGGCGCGCCTGGGAACTGTTTACCGGAAGTAGCCGTTGCGGAGGAGGAGGAAAAAACCCACCTCCCAGGAGGCGCTGGGCGTGGCTTAGCTTTCCCGTTCCTCCCCTGGGTCCTAGAGTCCCCTTGTCTCCCTTTCTCCTTCAAGCCTAAATAGACTTTTCTGGTCTGGGCTGCTTGTAACTGGCGGCTACACGGGGTACGTATGAAGGGGATCGTGGGAATCGCGGTGGGGGCAGCGATCTGCCTGTGTTGCAGGAGCTTGGCAGGGGAAATAGACGAGAGGAGAGGGAGTTGGTCCCAAACAGTTTGGTTCTGCAAGGGAAGAAGGACGGGGGTGTATTTATTAATATTAATATTAGTATCAGTGTTATTAGTGTACCGCCCTGTTACCCGCAGGTCTCAGGGCGGTTCCCAACATTAAAAATAAATCACTATACGGAATCACGAAATGCATGATAAAAACCCAGGAACCCCCACCTTGCTGGTGATTTGGCTAAACCAGGGTTTCCCAAACTTGGGTCTCTGGCTGTTGTTGGTTTGTGTTTTTAGGACTACAATTCCCATCATTCGTGACCACTGGTCCTGCCAGCGGGGATGGTGGGAGTTGTAGTCTCTCCCCCCCCCCCCCAATAAACTGCCAGAGACCCAAGTTTGGAAAACCTTGGGGCTAAAAGGTAAGAGCGAAGTTGTTCTTCTGCCCCAAGGAGCAATGATTGTACAAGGCTGCAAGGTGAGAGAAATTGAGTAGCTGTTAGGACTGCTGGCTTGTCCTGGCACAAGTTCTGCGGCAGGTGGAGGTTCTCCAGGTGCAGTTTTTCCTAGCATTGAGATGTGGCGATGGGGAAAGAGGTGCTCACTGAACATCTCTCGGCCTTGAAGCTGCTATAAGCAAAAAAGAGGGATTTTGTGTTACAATGCTAGTTGATAAGTGTGAGCCAAGCTTATCTCAAGGTGTACGGTCACCTGTCTCACAAGCATTTGGGAAACTTATTGCAAAAGGTACATTTCCCTGCCGCCTAGGAAACATAACCCTTCCGTTATTGCAAGTATGTGGTTCATGCAACACCTTAATGTGAACTAACAAGGATTTCAGATGGTCCTTCCTGCAGTTTTGTCTTGCACTGATTTAGCTTCTCTTAGCAGGAGATTTGACAGCTGTGATTGTAAATACATACTGTACTTGCCTGCTTGACAGAAACTTGTAACCCCTCTGTCTATGAAGTGAGCACTGCTGACTTCAAAGGAACAAAGGAAGCAAAAGGATGAGATGTTTCCTTGATCTTCTGTAGTTGTGCAGAAGTTGCATTTTTTCCTTATCCTTGCATGGCAACCTGTGCCCAAGGCACCAAGTATTATATAGGTGAGGCCTGTCACTTGGCAGCAATACCTGTGAAAAGGATCTAGGTGCCCTAGTTGAATCTAAGCTAGGAGTGCAATGTGATTACTAAAAAAGCTAATGTTATCTTAAACTGTATTAAAAGCATCTCAGATCATAGGAAGGATTCATTCTGCTCTGTTCTGTGCTGGTTGAGCCATATCTGGAGTAGCGCTCCTAGTTTCGGGTGCCGCATTTCAAGGAGAACACTCGTTGAGAAGCGCATGCCGTTAAAATATCCCTTTAAATGTCTTTATCATTTAGGGTTTCTTCAAGATGTGTGGGAGCAAAGCATTGCCCAAAGTTTTTCTGTTGCAAAAAAGAATATAAACGATGAAGTTTACATTAATTGTCCACAATATGTAGAATAAGTGGCTGGAAAATGGAAGCCATGAATCCTCAGATTGATTCTCTGGTTCCCGAAAAGAAATGGTGAGTTTCATTCCTTTAATTAAAACTCAATCCAATGATGCAAGTTTCCATTGTGTGAGTGGATGGCAATTTCTACTACCTGACAGTTCAGAAAACAAACCCTTGTGTAGTTTTTTGTAACAATTTTGACCAGAGTAACTGTATCTTCAGCATAGCTTTCTGTTGTTTAGCTTTTAAACGTTTTCACAATAACCTTCCAATCAAACACATTGTTCTATAAATTGACTTCCTCCCCTCCCCTCCACTGTGTATCTGTGTATCTTTATCTGTTATGAAAAGTTTCTCTAATAGTTATTTTATCATTTTTCTTCCGCCTATTTTATCACAAATCCTGCCCGTGATTGCATTTGACTATTGTATAGTTTTTTAATGGTCCACAAAAGGCCTCCGTTCTTCTATAAAAAGTTCATCATTCTGATCTCTTAATTTCGCTGACAGCTTTGCCATTTCTGCGTAGTCCATTACTTTCAAAAGCCACTCTTCCTTCATTGGAACTTTCCCTTCTTTCCATTTCTGTGCATATAATATTCTAGCTGCTGTTGTCACATACAGAAATAGTTTAGTCATTTTCTTTGGAACCTTTGTCCCTATTATGCCTATAAGAAAAGCTTCTGGTCTTTTGGGAATAGCCCATTTAAACATTTTCTTCATTTCATGATCTATCATTTCCCAAAAGCCTTTAGCTTTTTTTATGTGTCCACTATGTATAGAAGAATGACCCATCTACCTTCTTACATTTCCAGCATTTACGCGACGAATTCTTGGCCCAATTTATTTGGTGCTAAATACCACCAGGACACTGGTGGCACTGTGGGTTAAACCACAGAGCCTAGGGCTTGCTGATCAGAAGGTCGGCGGTTCGAATCCCCGCAACGGGGTTAGCTCCCGTTGCTCAGTCCCTGCTCCTGCCAACCTAGCAGTTTGAAAGCACGGCAAAGTGCAAAGTAGATAAATTAGTACCACTCTGGCGGGGAGGTAAACGGTGTTTATGTGCGCTGCTCTGGTTTCGCCAGAAGCGGTTTAGTCATGCTGGCCACATGACCCGGAAGCTGTATGCCGGCTTCCTTGGCCAGTAAAGCGAGATGAGCGCCACAACCCCAGAGTCGGCCACAACTGGACCTAATGGACCTTTACCTTTACCTTACCACCAGGACATCATTTTAGGATAGTTTTCTCTTTAACGTATAACAAGCAGTAAATTTCATATCCCTTTTCCATAACTCGTCCCAAGAAGCATCAACCTGGAATTCTCAAACAGAAACAGTTGTTGTTAACAACTACTGCTCCTGTGTTTCCAGAGGTGATGGGGTTGTGTCTTGTGTCTACCCTGCTTTTTATGTTTTCTAATAATAATAATAATTTTTTATTTATTTATACCCCGCCCTCCCCAGCCAAGGCCGGGCTCAGAGCGGCTTACAAGCAATAATAAAAACAAGATGAATGATTACAAACTTAAAAACAAAAATAAAATACAACATTAAAATAATGGAACATTAAAATATTAAAATGTAGCCTCCTCGCAGGAGGAGAAGGAAAAGAAAGAGAGAGGGAGGGAGGGAATCAAATTGGCTCCAAGCCAAAGGCCAGGCGGAACAACTCTGTCTTACAGGCCCTGCGGAAAGAAATCAGATCCTGCAGGGCCCTGATCTCATGAGGCAGAGCGTTCCACCAGGAACCCTGGCTCTGGTCGAAGCCAATCTAACTTCCTTAGGGCCCGGGACCACTAGGGTGTTGTTATTTATGGACCTTGAGGCTCTCCGTGGGGCATACCAGGAGATGTGTTTTTCTGTGATGTGTTTCCCTTGCCTTTCTACCTGGGTTAAGCCCACATGGGTCAGAGCCGCCATTCTGCTGGTAGAGGCAGCCGTGGCATAGCTCCAGTTATAAGAACCCAAGAACGACCTGTTGGATCAGGCCAATGGGCCATAGAGTTCAGCATCCTGTTCTCCCAGTGGCCAACCAGATGACTGCAGGCAGCCTGCAAGTCGGACAGGAGTGCAATAGCACTTTTTCCACCTGCTATTCCCAGCAATTGGTATTCAGAGGCATGATGAGACATGGCTGACGCTGTGGTCTAAACCACTGAGCACCTTGGGCTTGCCGATGGGAAGGTCGGCGGTTCGAATCCCCTGACAGAGTGAGCTCCCATTGCTCTGTCCCAGCTCCTGCCAACCTAGCAGTTCCAAAGCACACCAGTGCAAGTAGATAAATAGGTACCAGGGCGGCGGGAAGGTAAGCAGCGTTTCTATGTGGTCTGGCACTCATCACAGTGTCCCGTTGCGCCAGAAGTGGTTCAGTCCTGCTGGCTATATGACCCAGAAAGGCTGTCTGTGGACAAACTCCAGTTCCCTCGGCCTGAAGCGAGATGAGCGCCACAACCCCCTAGTTGCCTTTGACTGGACTCAACCATCCAGTGTTCCTTTATCTTTTTTATCTTTTCAGAGGCCTACAGGCAGTCTGTGAATGTATTGTTGTTAATTATGTATCATTGCTCTGCTCTACACATTGCATAATTTCTTTCTAAATACTAATTTAACTATGTTTCTGTTTTTCTGCTCCCCTTGCTTTGAGCGTTGCTCCCATAGAAAACACCAGTAAGATCAGGGTGCAGTTATATTATTTTTCTAAACCCCCTGTTTTTACTCGAGATGCTAAATGCATGTCTGTGAGGTAAGAGTCATACCTGGCTTCTAACAAGTTGTGTTTTCCATGCCCGAAATAGAACTGTTATGTAGTGAAGTTTCACCCTGGGCCAGCAGGGGGATACTGTATATAGTTTTCACTCAGGTCTGTAGATAGTTTTCACTCAGGTCCACGTCAGTTATTTTTGGCGGGAAACGCTGGGCTGTTGTTGCTACAATGTTGACAGCCGGCTGCCTATAAAAGCAGGCCGGCTGAGCTGTTTGCAGTCAGTTCTATTCCAGCTTACA
Organism: Podarcis cretensis; assembly: GCF_951804945.1. Lineage (NCBI taxonomy): Eukaryota > Metazoa > Chordata > Lepidosauria > Squamata > Lacertidae > Podarcis > Podarcis cretensis. Next base: position 26,259,402 of record NC_137187.1, read on the forward strand.
AAATAAAGAGCTACTTGGAGAAATCGCTGTGTCGTCTGCTATGTCAACCCACAACTTAACACTGGCGACGAAGGTGGGATCGATGGACATCAGAGCACAGCCAGATGCAGCCAGCCTCTGAACTGAGCTGAATCACTGAGCTGAAATCACTGAGCGAAATCACTGGACAGAACCAATTCAGAGCTGACTGTTCTGGCTAAGAGCACTGTGTTCCATCCATCACCCTTCACGCCGGCATCGGAATCATGGCTTCACTTGTGCCTCTACCGCCGTTTGCGCCAGCCTCTGAATCATGGGACTCCTACCTCGCTCGGTTCGACTGCTACCTCCAAGCCAACGAGCTGACAGCAGTATCAAAGGATCGGAAGCGGGGCCTATTCCTCAGCCTCTGTGGGCCTGAGGTGTTTGAGACGGCCCGAGCATTGGTTGCACCTGAAGCAGTCCAGGCAACACCATGGGACACGATCCAAAAGAAGCTCCGCAACCACTACGCACCAAAGCCGTCCAAGATTGCTGCCCGCCATGCGTTCTACCACCGGAACCAGACAGAGGGGGAGTCAGTCAACAACTACACCACCGCCCTGCGACAGGCTGCAATGCACTGTGAGTTCCGAGACTTAGACGATGCCCTGATGGATCGAATCGTCTGCGGGGTCCGGGACATCCATCTGCAACGGCGTCTCCTCGCCAAGCCAGACCTCACGCTACAGAAAGCCATTGAGGAGGCTGTGGCCTCAGAAGCTGCTGAACGCTCCGCCCAGGAGATCCGCAAGTCCAGCAGCCCGCGTCTTGCTAGGGAGCCAGTTCCGGTGCATCATGAAGAGGCCAGCAGTGATGAGGCATCCTCCAGTGAAGACGATGACGTGCACCAGACAAAGCGGGAGCGCAGGAAGTTCCAACAGAAGTCCAAGGGCCAACCGGAATGTGCCGGCTGCGGAGGCAACCATTCCCGTGCCAAGTGTCGATTCAGAGACGCCATCTGTAGGAAGTGTTCCAGAAGGGGCCACATCGCTAAGGTCTGCCGATTGGCTCCGTCTGACACCCCCCCTTCATCGACTCGCAAGTCCAAGTCTTCACTCCAGTCTGCCAAGGAAAGTTGTTTCGCTCTTCTCACCAACTGCCGCTGCCCGTCTGGAACCACGATTGGCCAAACCGACTCGCCTACGCGACGCAAGCTGAACGTCACGGTGCTCATTGAAGGAGCTCCATGTGACATGGAGATCGACACCGGGTCTGCCCTGTCCATCGTGTCATGGAGCACCATCAAAAGACTGGTACCCAGAGTGTCCAAAAGGGAACTCGACTCTCACCGCGTACACCTGAGAGACTACCAGGGAAACGACATTCCCGTGGTAGGCGTTGGCCGGTTCCGGATTGCCTTCAAGGATTTTTCGGGCCTGCTCCGGTTGGTGGTGGTCGAAGGTCAGCGGCCAAGCCTCCTAGGGCTAGACTGGTTTGATGCCCTCGGCCTGGAAGTCACCGACATCAACTGCATCTCTAACGCAGAGACTGAGGGTCTGGTCAAAGACTTTGCCGAGGTTTTTGACGGCACCTTGGGGCAATATACAGGTACGCCCATCTCCTTTAGCCTTGATCCACAAGTCGCCCCCATCAAGCTAAAGCCATGCCGGATTCCCTTTGCTCTCAAGGCTAAGGTGGACGAACAACTGGACAAACTGATCGCCCAAGGAGTTTTGGAGCCGGTTGACCACGCCAAGTGGGAAACCCCCATCGTCACGCCTGTCAAGCCAGATGGGTCAGTGAGAATCTGCGCTGACTACAAGTGCACGATCAACAAGGCACTTCAGCAGCACGCTTATCCAGTTCCTGTTGTCCAACACCTGCTGCATTCTCTGGGTGAGGGTAAGGTCTTCGCTAAGCTGGACCTTGCCCAAGCCTATCAACAACTGCCCCTCGATGATGCCACTGCTGAAGCCCAGACGATCGTCACCCACCGGGGGGTATTCCGTTGCCGCCGGTTGCAGTTCGGGGTGAGTGTGGCTCCTGGCATCTTCCAAAGCCTTATGGAGCGTCTCCTGCGAGGGCTTCCGGGCGTGGTACCATATTTTGATGACGTCTTGGTGTCTGCAGACTCACACCAGCAGCTGTTCGAGCGCCTCCGTGCCGTGCTGACCAGGTTCCAAGAGGCTGGGCTCAAGGTAAAGAGGGAAAAGTGCCAGATCGCCGTTCCACAGGTAGAGTTCCTGGGCTATCTTATCGATGCCTCCTGCCTTCACCCGACCACATCCAAGATCCGCGCTATCCAGCAGGCCCCCACCCCAAAGAACAAGACGGAGTTGCAGGCGTTCCTGGGGCTGCTGAACTTTTATAACATGTTCCTGCCCCACAAAGCCACAGTGGCTGAGCCTCTTCACCGACTCCTTAGCACAAAGATGCCTTGGGCCTGGGGTCATCGGGAGACGGCGGCCTTCAACGCGGTCAAGGCTCTCCTTTCATCAGACAGTGTGCTGGTACAGTACAGTGAATCCAGGTCGCTGGTCCTTGCCTGCGACGCCTCACCTTTTGGCATCGGTGCTGTCCTTAGTCACCGTTTTCCAGACGGAAGAGAAGCACCGCTCGCCTACTTTTCCAGGACGCTATCTCCGACGGAACGGAATTACAGCCAGCTCGACAAGGAGGCACTGGCACTTGTGGCTGGAGTGAAGAGGTTCCATGAATACCTCTATGGCAGGACTTTTGACCTCATCACTGACCACAAGCCACTCCTGGGCCTCCTCGCCGGTGATCGTCCAACTCCACCGGTCCTCTCGCCACTCATGCTGCGATGGACTGTTTTCCTGGCTGCCTACCACTACCGGCTCATCCATCGCCCCGGGAAATCGATGGGCCATGCCGACGCCCTCAGCCGTTGCCCTCTTCCAGCATTTGTGGAAGACCCGGCTCCAGCTTCATCGCTCCTTCTGATTGAGGATCTTCCGGCAGCGCCTGTATCGGCTGCCACTGTGGCCTCCGCGTCTGCCCAGGATCGCACCATCAGCTGGGTGCTCAACTGGGTGTGGAGGGGGTGGCCACAAGGGCCTTTTGCATCGGAGTTCCAGCCCTTCGCAACCAGACAACATGAACTCTCAGCTCATCGCGGCTGTCTGCTATGGGGAGACCGCGTCGTGATTCCCCAGGGACTCCGTTAGCGCGTCCTGGAGGCTCTGCACGTTGGCCACCCGGGAATTGTCAAAATGAAGGCGTTGGCTCGGTGTTACGTCTGGTGGCCTAATATGGACGATGCCATCACTGCCTGGGTGTCCGCCTGTCAAGCGTGCCAAGAGTCGAGGCCTGCACCACCGGCAGCTAAGGGACACACCTGGGAGACGCCAAAGACACCCTGGTCGAGGGTGCACATCGATCTGGCTGGCCCCTTTCACGGCCGGACCTTTATGGTAGTGGTGGACGCCTATTCCAAATGGCTGGAGGTCGCCCTGATGCCCTCCACCACTACCGAAGCCGTCATCCGGGTGCTGCGAGGCCTGTTTGCAACGCATGGGTGTCCTGATGTACTTGTCTCGAACAACGGACCGCAGTTCACGTCAGGCACGTTTGAGCGGTATCTTTTGGGACTGGGCATCCGCCATGCCCTAACGGCACCCTTTCATCCATCCAGCAACGGGCAAGCAGAAAGAATGGTGCGCTCGGCAAAAGAGGCACTGGCGCGCCTGGACCGGGGAGACTGGCATGAGCGGGTCGCCGAATACTTGTTTGTGCAACACATCACCCCTCATGCGGCCACAGGGCGGAGTCCTGCTGAACTGCTTATGGGCCGCCTCAGGTCACCGCTCGACCGGCTACACCCGGACTTTGCCGTGGCTGAACCCCCAGGCTGTGCCAACGCGCCACGGTCATTTGTCCCAGGAAACCAGGTCTTTGCCCGGAACTATGTGGGGGACATTCCTTGGGTGCCAGCCACAGTAGTGGGAGTCACTGGACCTCGCTCGTACCAGGTGGCACTCGAAGACGGACGCTTGTGGTGACGGCACATAGACCAGCTTAGGCGCAGGGTTGGGGACTTGGACACTACCGTGGTGCCCCCAACTGCGCTTGCGGCTCAAGAAGAGACACGTACAGATGGCGAGGCCCCACCTACACCTCCCTCGCAAACTGCCAGCGTGGAGCCGAACCAAGCCGCTTCAGAGGGTCTGCCAGACTTACCACAGACTCAGACCACTCCACTTGCGGAGGCTCCACCCACAGCAGCAGATCCAGGGGAGTTGGTTCCAACGCCACCTAGGGTCGCACCACAACCTCAGCAAGAACTGTGTGGCCCTCTGGACTTGGCTACCAGTCCCCGGCGGTCTGGCAGAGTTTCCAAGCGCCCAACTTATTTAAAGGACTATGTTGTTGGACATGTATCACTGTTGGTCTAAGTATGGGAAATGTAACCGATATGCTTTTGTGCCTAATTGAACCATTACGCGTAGTGCTATATATAAGGAAACCATTATGATTGTAACTAACGCCTTATCTCGGTGGGGAGGGGTGTTATGTAGTGAAGTTTCACCCTGGGCCAGCAGGGGGATACTGTATATAGTTTTCACTCAGGTCTGTAGATAGTTTTCACTCAGGTCCATGTCAGTTATTTTAGGCGGGAAACGCTGGGCTGTTGTTGCTACAATGTTGACAGCCGGCTGCCTATAAAAGCAGGCCGGCTGAGCTGTTTGCAGTCAGTTCTATTCCAGCTTACAAAATAAAGAGCTACTTGGAGAAATCGCTGTGTCGTCTGCTATGTCAACCCACAACTTAACAAGAACATTAAATTAATTGCGTGCATTTGTATTGCAGCAACACTAATATTGCCATAATTAAACCGCCAGCTGTGTTCATCTGGTGCAAACCTGTTTCCTCTTGACACAGTTCAAACCAATCAGCTTCCCTTTCTGCTTCTCGTTAATTGGAAATATGGCTTGAATCATATATTGCCAGCTGTGGCTGCTCAAACACCATTCCCACTAAGGTTTGATACAAAGCAAGCCATTTTGAAGGACCCAGCAACCTGGTTGCTTGCCACAGTAGATTCACCCATACTATTGCTTTTAATGTATGAACCTCCCCTGCAGTGCTAGAAACTCAGATATATAAGCTAGGCAGCAAATGGCTCCTTAAACCAGGTTTGCAGCCACCAAAACAGAATGCCTAGTTGCTATTTTTGGGCCAGATGGCTCAAAGGTCATATTTTTAATACGACTTTTGGGTTCCTGAAATTCATTCTGATTGTGTAGGTGAAATATAACCAGGGCCAGATTTAGGTTTGATGAGGCCCTAAGGTACTGAAGGTAATGGGGCCTTTTATATGTGATATTTTAGAGAGCAGCCTAGCAGGCCGTTATTTACATCATAGGAGCATACACAACACAAAACAAAACACTGTTGCTGTATGAAGGTTTTATTTTATTTTTTTTTTTATCTTATATTTTGGAAATGTACATCCAGGTGTTTTTTCCTTTAAATTTTTTGGGCCCCCCCCCCAAGAGAGTGGGGCTCTAAGCTATAGCTTGTTTAGCTTATATATAAATCTGGCACTGAATATAACAGATTTTTACAAGTTAAAGGTAAAGGACCCCTGGACGGTTAAGTCCAGTCAAAGGCGACTATGGGGTTGAGGCACACATCTCGTTTTCAGGCCGAGGGAGCTGGAGTTTTTCCACAGACAGTTTTCCGGGTCATGTGGCCAGCATGACTAAACCGCTTCTGGTGCAATGGGACACCGTGACGAGTGCCAGAGCACATGGAAACGCTGTTTCCCTCCCCGTCACGGTGGTACCTATTTATCTACTTGCGCTGGTGTGCTTTCGAACAGCTAGGTTCGCAGGAGCTGGGACAGAGCAACAGGAGCTCACCCCGTTCGAATTCGAACCGCTGACTTTCTGATCAGCAAGCCCAAGAGGCTCAGTGGTTTAGACAACAGCGCCACCCACTTCCCTTATTTCTACAGGACGTGTTGCTAGTGTGTGACAACACTCAAGGTCCAAGGATCCCCAGGTACGCACCTCCAGGTGGTGGCGGCATCAGCTGCCATCTTGGTGCCCAGGCATCTTCACTTGGTCGCAAGTGAATGCCCCTTGCACCTGGCGAATTTCGAACACAATGTGGGCATAACTTAAAAGATCCCCTACAGTGGCATTTCTGTATGGATTTTCTGTTGTCTGGAGGCTCCAGCTATGAGCTACCTCTTGATTCCTCCTCAATTGCGAAAGAGTAGCCATGCTAAGCTCAGTTCATTGCTAAAGACTCCCAGTGACTACAGATTAATCAGGGATGGCCTGTTTCCACCTGTGGGGAAGAGCCAACACCCAAAGCCAGTTATCTGCCCCTTAGTGGCTCTATCAAATGTTAACCATGATCTGGTTAAACAAAAATGGCTCAGTGCTATTCGTAAGGAAAAGAAGAATTGGGTTTCCATGTTTCTTGGAAATGTTGTTGAATTGCTGTCTCATCACCAAATACTTCAGAAATGCACCAGTCAGTGTTGATATAGCTAAAAGTGATTGTCTGCTTTCATCTTTCTCTAGCTAAACAGAGAGGAACTCTGGGTGGAATTCAGCTGATGAGACCCCCTCCACAAGGAATCAGTTTGATTTTATATGTTGTGGTCTTGTTTGGTACCTGAGACCTCTGGGTATAGGGCGGTGTATAAATTGAATAAATAAGAATAATAATAATTCTGCTGGCACAGTGGTTCTTCCTACTTCTCTTTCCCCTGGGTTTCCCTGCCCCCCCCCGTTGGCATTTTTTGGGGCGAGGGCTCCAGTAGAACCTTATAACAGCCGGGAGGAGGGGAGGGACTGTTCCATATAATCATTAATTTGATTTGAATTGATTTTAAAATGAATTGATTTTAGAATGTTGTGTTACTTTTATTGCTGTTAGCCGCTCTGAGCCTGGCTTCAGCTGGGGAGGGCTGGATATACCGCAAAAAAAAATATTTATTATTTATTATTTATTATTTATTATTTATTATTTATTATTTATTATTTATTATTTATTATTATAACAAGCCAAAATGCTTGCCGTAAGAGAACAATTGCCTTACCACGACATTGAATTCCTTCCTATTGGGCATGAACAAAATTTATTACAAATTTATTACAAATTGTCAGCATTCCCATACAAAGTATATTTACCAAATACAGACCGTTATTTTAACAAAACTCTGGACTTTGAATCAGAATTGTAGAAGCAGAGACATTTTTAATGTTCCCACACAACTGAGAAAGACTTTGTGTTTTTCTGGCCACAATATGAAAACTTATGTTTTCATACTAGGAGACAAACTGTGACAGCAACAAATAGCAGTGCAGATATCCTGGATGGTTTTTGAAGCTTGAAATAAACATGATAGAATGTTATTTGTGATTGGGTTTTGGTACAGTTTCACGAATAGCCAGGTCTCTGGCATATTTCAATGAGCCAGATGTGTTTAGAATTGAAGCCTTGATCATTTAAAGTTCAAAGCAGATCCGAGTGCAAGATCACCGTCAATTAAAATCTCTGCATTTCGGAGCAGGCAAGCTGGAAAGACATTTCCATGCAATCGTAGCGAGCCGGAGATGGAAACGAAGGAGGACCTGAGAAGAAAACTCCATCAAGCCAAGAAAGAGAAACTGGATATAACTGCTAAACATAATGCAGAAGTAAGTACTTCATGATCATGCAAAATCTTTGTGTATACAATGGCTTGTCTTGTGGCCTGGCATATGTTGGTGTGGTCCTAGGCTCTACCTGTCTTACGTCAACATTTAGAAGTGCTTCTTAAGATACGGGAATTCAATTGCTGCTTTGTTTTATGATGAAACAAATGAAAGTATTGACTTTATAACATGAAAGTCCAGTTCTAGTGGAGAAGTAGCTCAGTAATTTGCATTTTGTACAGTATGACACCTGGTGTTCACTGGAGAGTGATGTGAAAGGAGGGAGATTATTTTGTCACTCAAAATTTTCTTGGCCTTTCTCCTTTCCCACTAACTGAGCTTCTTTCTTAATAAGGAAAAGTCACATATGTCTATTTCTCCTTTCTTAGGTGCATTCTGCAAAGGGAGAAAATACTATTTTTATCTGATTTGATTGATCAAATACCACACAGTTTCCGTGTGTGTATTCTGTCCCAGCTGAGGGACGATGTTCTGCCATTATGAACAAAAGCCAAATTGGTCTAAAAAAAATAAGAAGGACCAAAATAAAAAGAAATAAAAAGGGGGAAAAAGACCAGGGAGAAAAAAGGAGAAGAAAATAGATATAAAAGCCCACTATCACAATTATATCTCATCCTTTCTCCATATACAGTGGTACCTCGGGTTGCAGACGCTTCAGGTTACAGACTCCGCTAACCCAGAAATAGTACCTCGGGTTAAGAACTTTGCTTCAGAATGAGAACAGAAATCGTGCTCCGGTGGTGCGGCGGCAGCAGGAGGCCCCATTAGCTAAAGTGGTGCTTCAGGTTAAGAACAGTTTCAGGTTAAGAACAGACCTCCAGAATGAATTAAGTTCTTAACCCGGGGTACCATGGTTATGTACTGAAGTTCTCACCCTGGGCCAGCAGGGAGATACTGTAGATAGTTTTCACTCAGGTCCACATATGCAAATAAGGGATTGAAAGTGACGTACAGTGATTGGATAGTTACAGAAAATGGTTACCGTTGTGTTCTAGTGGAGCTCTGTATAAGCAGGCTGACTGAACCCTTCAGTTCAGTTCTCTTCTGGCCTGTGAATAAACCAGAGCTGTTTGAAGAATCGCTGTGTCGTCTGATATGTTCACCCACAACTTAACCACTGTACAGAAAAGTAGACCCTCCCAGCTCTCACCTGGGAGCTCCTGTTTCTTCCCCAAGCCCTCCCACCCTGGGAGATCCTTTCTTCCTTATCTCCCACACAGAGCCCTTCATCACCCATCTCCCTGTGTATGTCCTCATCAAGATAGAGGACTTTCAAAAGTAAAAAAATAATTAAAAAATCCCATTATTAAGACCAGAATTATCCATTTCCAGTCCAGTTCAGTGAATTCATTCCAATGAGATTCCATCCGATCTTAATATTAAAGTTCTTCCTTCTATGTTTTCCACTTCTTTCTCACATCGGGCATCAGCTATTGTAAAATAGTTTCCAAATACAGTGGTACCTCGGGTTACATACGCTTCAGGTTACATACGCTTCAGGTTACAGACTCTGCTAATCCAGAAATATTACCTCAGGTTAAGAACTTTGCTTCAGGATGAGAACAGAAATTGCGCTCCAGTGGCGCAGCAGCAGCAGGAGGCCCCATTAGCTAAAGTACTTCAGGTTAAGAACAGTTTCAGGTTAAGTACGAACCTCCGGAACGAATTAAGTACTTAACCTGAGGTACCACTGTATGACTTTAGCCATTTGCTTCTTGAAATATTGTACCCGTTATCAATGGTGGTTACCTAGGGCCATTCCTTTTGCAGCTATCCAACTATGAAAGCCAGATTGCCAAATTGCGAGCTGAGGTAGAGAAAGGCGAAGCTGTTCGGCAAAGCCTGGAGTATGAGCTGGCTTTTGCAAGGAAAGAAGTTGGTATAGAACGGTATTCCTCAGAAGGCAAGTTGTGTGAAGCCGACATGCAAATAGAACAGCTTCAAGGTAAGATTTGCGTTATCCTACTCAAAAATGAATGGTCCTAAAACACAGCCTTTGTCGTCTAAACTGATATGCTGCCTTGATTCCATTGACTGCACCTTTCTTTACCTTCTGCAAACCCCACTACCCAACATAAATAAAATGATGAACATTCTCAATTTCTTTCTTTCACTGCTCACCATTTTCCTGTTCCTATGTGATCAGTTTAGATTCTTTGCTATCCTAGTCTTTAAAAAAAAGTTGTAGCCCCCTTTCCCCAAAACGTAAGTGTTAATGAAGTTCATCTATCCTGCATCTTTAATTATGGGATTAAAATTCTGTTCACGTTCATAGTTCAGAAGCTGCGAAAATGCCACCAATAAACGCTTTAGATTCAAATCTGACATGTGATTTGCTTTGCTTTGTGTACATACACCAAATCACACCCCTCACTACATTCTAAAAAGCGTGTATTTTAGAATGACTTTTCTTTTTAAAATGGCTTTCCTTTTGAGTCACCTTGTCATATTTTGAACAAAAACTTTCTTTGGGGAAATATACAAGTGAAAGGCTTTTGGCTTTCTGCACCTTTCTTTTCCACTGGCTATTGAATAAACCTAAATTATCATTCAGTTTCTGAATTAGAAGCCATTGGTACTGAATCCAGACTATCTGGCTTCTTCATTTTCTCCTGGGTAGTGGTTTAATTAATGCCTTTTCTCTCCTTTTGCTTAGAGATTTCTCCCTTTCTTTCTTTGATTGCTTTGGGTTGGTGCTATAATTTCTGCTCTGTGATATGTTCAGACATGCTGTCTGAAAGGTTAACGTGGAATTTTTTTCTTTGTTTTTCTTAGAAAGGTGTTTGGGTTGTGACATTTGATTTAGTGTTTTCCCTCTCGATTTACACCTTGTTTCCCTCCCCACAAAAGCTCCCTTTCTTTGCCTATTTTTAAATGACTGGAACTGTTGTTCAAGTCTTTGTGGTCCGAAATTGTGTTCATCCACACGCTTGCAATTGCAGTACCCCGTGGAAACAGTAGAATCTGTGTGCCTGAAAGGAATCATAATTACAGGTTTCAGCGGATCACAGTCGCTTGAAAATTTACTACCTTGGACAAAACGTCACCTTTTTTCTTGCCAGCTCCTGCTTTGTCTTCAGATTAAAGGATTTGTTTATTTCCCATTTGGTCTTCAAAGTCTGAGACACCAAGAATCTGTCTGAGTTTCAACTGATGTAGCTTTCTCTTGCCTGGGATCATCTAGATCAGCAGTTCTCAACCTGTGGGTCCCCAGATGTTGTTGGACTACAACTCCCATCATCCCTGAGCTCTGGCCTTGCTAGCTAGGGATGATGGGAGTTGTAGTCTAACAACATCTGGGGACCACAGATTGAGAACCGCTGATCTAGATGTTGTTAGACACCGGCTCCCATCAGTGCCAGCTGGCATGGCCAGGAATTATTGGAATTGTAGTTCAGTGACTTCTGGAGGATACTGTGGGAATGTTCAGGGAGGCAGGAGAGGATATATTGTTTATTAATATCCTTCCTAACTTGCGTTAGCAAGTTCTATAACTTAGCAGAGTTTTACATTCTCCTTTTTCACGCAGGTAGCGGGTTGCAGGTTTGTTTAAGCCTCTCAATATTAAGTTCCTGGTAAAGGTAAAGGACCCCTGACTGTTAAGTCCAGTCACGGATGACTCTGGGGTTGTGGCGCTCATCTCGCTTTATTTGCCAGGGGAGTTGGCGTACAGCTTCCAGGTCATGTGGCCAGCATGACTAAGCTGCTTCTGGTGAACCAGAGCAGCGAACGAAAACGGCGTTTACCTTCCTGTTGGAGCGGTACCTATTTATCTACTTGCACTTTGACGTGCTTTCAAACTCCCTCTTAAAATAATAAACACCCCACAGTCTTGTGTAAAGTATATAAAATAAGTTTACTGATATCATCAGTTCACTGTTGGATCCCTGAAGGCAGACTGAATTACAAAGTATATCCATATACTGGATAATCCCATTGTCCTCTGTTGACTGGAAGCCAATAGAGCATCTCTAGCTAAAAAGCTGCTCCGACAACGGAGGAGGACAAAGAGAGGAAGTCAAAGAGAGAGGGTGTGCTGCGTGCCTTGCCTTTTTGTTACCTGGGCAGGTAAGGTCACACCCACCTTTAGTCACATGCAAAGAAAGTACCGTATTTTCCGTGTATAAGACTAGGTTTATTAACCAAAAAGAAAAAGGTTTAAAACTTTTGCTGGTTTTAATTATGTTTCAGCAGTGCTTTTAAGTTGAACTAGTTTGTTTCTCTTCCCATTAGCAACAATCAGAGCTTTGCAGCACAAGTTGAATGAGACAGAGAGAACCTATCGCATAGCTAAACATCAGTGGGACGAAGACCAACAACGACTCATCAACGATATCTCTGAAAAAGAACTCATCATTGATACTTGCAACAGTGAATATGAATTTCTTTTGAAGGAGAAGGCTAAACTGGACAGTATTTTGAAGGTATGCATTTATTCAAATTGAGAGTTTTGGGACTCACCTCTACATAGTTCCATCCTTATTTCAGACATTGTGATATATCGGTATATCACAATGTTTAGCTGGTGATATATCGCAGTGTTGAAAACCAGATATCACCCTGCCCTAATTGGAAGAATCTGGAACAATGTACTGTCTTCTTCTTATCAACCTGTGTTTCTTCCAAAGAGCATAGGGTGGCATTTATGCTCTTCCCTTCCCTTTTAACTCTGTGTGGTAGCTTTTTCTGATGATGACTTGTTAAACTTCCCCCATCCCATGTACATGAAAAATTGAACAGGTATACAGAAAGTTGGCATAGCAAAGCAAGTCAATCCAAACTTACCAGTGCTGAAAGCCAGGTCATACTGTCATTTGAAATTCCGGTTTGCAGGCAAGGATGTTTTGAGTAAACCATCACTTGTAGTAGTTAGTTACAATGGCTTTCTGCTTACTAGAAGTGGAAGTTAACTTTCTTCTCCCCTCCAAGAAAGAGAAAGAAGAGCTGCTGAGCTAGACAATTCACTGTTGCTCTTTCCCAGTCTTCCAAGCCGTGGTTTGAAGGCTCCATGGCATGTGACTAACATGTTTGATGCAAAGACCCATTCACACATGCAGCCTGCTGAATTTCTAGTGAGTGAAGGAAGATAGTCTTGTGGGAATGGCCTCTCTCTGCTGATAACATTAGAGAAATGGAATCAAATGCATGTGGCCTTATTTCTAACTGATGTTATTAGTTTCAGGGTTGTGATGCATGGTACTTATGTTTTAATTAAATAAAAGTTAAACTTTATCCATACAAAGGAGACTTTGGAGCACCACCAGAAGCAGAGGAGCATAATAGAGGCAGAGATCAGGGAGGAGGCAGCAAAGGAATTTAGGTCTCAGGCGGATCGGTGGAAAGCAGAAAGAAATGAACTCCAGTTTCTGTTGCAGGTATTCCTGGTCATGTTCAGCAATGCTACTTTTAGCCGTACTAATGTCTATATGTGATGAACTAAACCTAGCATGCATTTACAGTGGTATCTTGGTTCCCAAACTTAATCCATTTCGGAAGTCCGTTCCAAAACCAAAGCGTTCCAAAACCAAGGCATGCTTTCCCATAGAAAGGAATGCAAAATGGATTGATCCGTTCCAGACTTTTAAACAACCCCTAAAACAGCAATTTAACATGAATTTTACTGTCTAACAAGACAATTGATCCATAAAATGAAAGCAATAATCAGTGTACTGTACTATAAAATAAATAAAACAGTATTCTAGATGATTAAAATAATAATAAAAAAAATCTTACCTGCATTGATGATAGTCATTGTTTGGATGGGTTTTTTTTATCCATTTCCACAGTCACACAATCAGTCAGTTAATCAATCAATCAATCAATCAGTAGCTGAACTGGGATCCACACAGCCACAAAAACAAATTAACTGAAAAAGCCTCAAAACAAAAAAATGCAAAATAAATAGCAAAAACAAAAGCACCAAATATAAGCTCCAAATATCACCTTGGAACACTGCAGTCAGAAACGGAAGGCTTAAATTATGATGGGGTGTGTGTGTGTGCAACTTGGCAGCGCAACAGGAAACAAAAGGGGACTCAAAACATTCAACTCCAAAAAAACAAGTCCAAAAACCAGAACACCTACTTCCAATTTTGCAGTGTTGGGGTTCAGAATTGTTTGTGAACTAAGCTGTTCGAAAACCGAGGTACCACTGTAATTCTTTTAAGCGCACTGGATAACATAATTTAACTTATTATTACTGTGAGTCTGAGCCTTTCAGGGACAAATGGAAATGAAAAGCAGATGTCTTTTTGGACTTGCAATGAGAGAGTTCATAAAAGTTGCTCCCCCCCCACACCTTTTCCTACAGATATTGCCCTACATGCTCCCATGTCTCTGGTACCTTTCTGATCTAGATGTCAGAGTTCGTGAACACTCTGTGACGTTGACCAGGTTTTCTTCTGCTATTTATTTTGACATTTCCCTACTCTGCCCTGTGGTGCAAATATGAATGCTGGGTTTTTTTGCGGGGGGGGGGGGGCTTGTCAGATTTAACTACGCATTAAAATAAGGCAAGATGTGAGATGGCAAGCTTTTGGTGTTGGCGTGTTTTGTGGCTTCTCTGCAAAACGCCTGCCTTCCGTTGTCCACAAACAATCGAACTGCAGGCTTCAAACAGGAAGATCTGATCCTTTTAGCCTTGCCTTTCAAAACAGATTTCAATCATGGCATGCAAATGCTTGCTAGAGGATCACCAAAAATCAGGTTGGGAGGCTGGAGCCAGGGTTGCTGCTTTTTATTGTGGCTTTTTACGCATGAGCCATGTGCTCGTGTGCACAACCTCTCCTGGTTCCCAACTGGGAGAAACAAACTTACTCGGAAGCCACAATTAAGCTTGGCTTCCTGTGATCCCCCCCCCCCCCCAACCTAACAAGCCCGGATTTTTAAACCGATAGCAGGTCGCCGTTTCCTGGCTTGTTAGTGAGCAAGAAACCACAATCCCAGAAGCTTAATTGTGGCTTCTGGGTTTGTTTCTCCTGCTTGCATCAAGGGAGGAGGAGGAAGGAGCCAGGAGCAATTGACCAGTACCCTGATTTATTGTCACATGCAAATGTGGCCAGTGCCTGGTAGCAGACAGAAAGGCAGCCTTGGACCAGAAACCGTTTGAAGAGTTGTCCCTTAGAAATAAGGAGAATTAACCAAGCTTTTAAGTCGCTCCTTCCGCCTGGGGTGTTTATCTGCCTAGTATTCTCTTATCAAAGGAATACCAGAGGTTCTGTAACAAATGCAACAGCATCATCTTGTGGCCAGAAACACAGAATACGACAGTAGAGTTTTAAATTTATTTTTAACACCTGGGTCTGCAGTTCATTGAAGCCCACATAGTTTGGGTCCATTCTGTTTCCCTTCCGTTGAAGTTGTGGTGATAAAATGTTTAATTCCAGCTACTTGAATTGGGCTGTGGGAAAATTTAAAATCCTCAAGTCTCCCCTGGTATTTCAACTTCATACTTAGTCGTACCGTTTGAGTGCAAATAAGTCGATTTGGGGACTGCTCCCCTCCTCCCTCCCTCCCTCCTATCCTCTGTATCATGGGTAGGCAAACTAAGGCCCAGGCGCCGGATCTGGCCCAATCGCCTTCTAAATCTGGCCTGCGGACGGTCTGGGAATCGATGTGTTTTTACATGAGTAGAATGTGTGCTTTTATTTAAAATGCAACTCTGGGTTATTTGTGGGGCATAGGAATTCGTTCATTCCCCCCAAAGAAAAATAATAATCTGGCCCCCCACAAGGTCTGAGGGACAGTGGACCGGCCCCCTGCTGAAAAAGTTTGTTGATCCCTGCTCTGTATGGATGAGATCCAACATAACATAACTCATGTAATAAGGTTTCGTCTTCCTCTCTTCCGTATGTGCTTTTGAGTTTGGTAAACTATTTAGGGCAAATGACTGATCCACTCTTATTTTGTGTGTGCCGTTGCACCTTGGTTCTTGACAGCCTTGGTACTCATCCGTTTTGGCTCCTGAATGCCACAAACTCAGAAGTGTACCTGTTTGCGAACGTTTTTTGGAAGCCGAACGTCTGACGCGGCTTCTGATTGTGTGCAGGAAGCTCTTGCAGCCAATCGGGAGGCGCGCCTTGGTTTTTGAACGTTTTCGGAAGTTGAATGGACTTCCAGAACGGATTCCGTTCGAGAACCAAGGTACAACTGTACAGTGGTACCTCGGGTTACATACACTTCAGGTTACATAGGCTTCAGGTTACATATGATCGCTAACCCAGAAATAGTGCTCCAGGTTAAGAACTTTGCTTCAGGATGAGATCAGAAATTGTGCTTTGGCCGCGCGGCAGCAGCAGGAGGCCCCATTAGCTAAAGTGGTGCTTCAGGTTAAGAACAGTTTCAGGTTAAGTACAGACCTCCGGAATGAATTAAGTACTTAACCCGAGGTACCACTGTATAATATGATTTTGTACAGAAACAAAACAAAATACCAATCCCACAGAACCTAGAAGGCCAAGGCCCTAGATCAGTGTTTCGGTCTCAGAAAGAAGCTGGAGACCCAAGTTTGGGAAGCACTGCTCTAGCTAATCAGTCACCTCCTTCCAACCTTTCTTTAGTATGTAGTGCATCAACCTTATGATGTACAAGAAACAGCCTAAAGAGGAAGCCTGTTTGTTAGCTTAGTTACGAGGGAGATGACTCTGATTCTTTAGAGACAGCTTTTCCAAGGCGCAGATGGCAGGTGGGTGCTGATTTATGCTTCCTCAGGAACTGAAAACGACGGCTCTGTTTATGTTTCTGAAGTTCAGTTTATTTATATAATGCTTAGAAGCAGATATTGACAATGGATTGAAATTATCTTCTCCATCTGCTGCTCAAAACTTTGCACATTAGGAATTGCTGGGCTGGTGCCTGCTTCTCTCGAAATGCCTCCTACATTAGGGGATATATACGAAGTACAGATTTGAAAAGGAGTTGGTTGTCTTGGCTCTGCACGTTTTCTGCATAGCCTGGATGCAACATCTTGCTCTTGACCTATGCAAAAGTGGTGGTTATGATTTTTATTACAGCCTCACACATTTGAATCTTTTCTTACTCTCTCGATGTACTGTATAATGTTCCATTTGCTGCTGCTTTTTTTGTTTTGCCTCCCTTTGTTTGTAAAATGGAACTATTTTAAAATTTTGTCGCTAACCACTTTGGCCTTCTTTTTGATAAGACAGAAAGGCGGGTTCAAAAACTCTGTTGTTGTTTTTACAAACAGATGGCAGGCTTGTGCTGTCTATTATTTCTGCATCTTTCATGGAGTTCAAACCAGGTGCCTAAATTAACAATGGATGACCCTTCTGACAGCTGCTGTGTGCCTGACCAACAGCATCAAATAGGAAAAACCAGAAATTAGTTTTATTGCATGGTTGGAAGTCATTGCTGGCTTTAAAAAATAATATCGGGCATGATATGTGTGTAAGAGAGAGAGAGATACTTACCAGAACCATAGCAAGGGCTGGTAATTTTATTCCTTAATTCCCCCAGCTGATGAAAATTGCCCTTCCATGCTGAAAATCCATTGGCACTAAGTGTGTGTCAGGTGTGCATGCAGCAGCCAGGCCCTGTGACCAACAGACTTTGCTGGACTGGGGCCTTCCTAAATTTGTTCTGAAGAGCAAGGCGCAGCCACACAGGTGAGGCCGATTGGTAACTCACAGCACCTGGTGGCAAGAGCCAGGAAGGGATATAAGGTCAGCATTTCCCTTTGGCTTTTTTTCCACAGCAACACACTTCCTGCCTTGCTGCATTTGGCTTCTTGCTTTCTGATCCTTGAACCTTGGCTTCTTGACTCCCTGCTTCTTGATCCTTGGACCCTTGACTTCTTGACTCCTTGCTTCCTGACCCTCGGACCCCTGACTTCTTGACTCCTGGCTTCTGGGCCCCCATTCCTGCTCCCACCCTGCCATCTTGCCCCTGGTCCTGACGTCCCCTGCCAGGACTTTGATCGCCTGTGAACCAGACCGTGACACTGGGCATGTTCAGGGAGGTAGGAGAGGATATATTGTTTAATGATATCCTTCCTATCTTGCGTTAGCAAGTTCTATATCTTAGCGGAATTTAAACGTTCCCCTTTAAACGCACCATGGTTTGCTTGTTGCAGGCTCGTCTTAGCCTCTCTCTATAGGATTCCTGGTAAGATCTCTTCTTGTCCCTCTTAAAAAGAATAGACATGACAATCTCATTTAATTCAATATAATAGTTTACTCACATTCATTCAGTTCACAGTTGGATCCCTGAAGGCAGGCTTAGGTTACAAAAGTATATATATACATGTGGAAGTATCCCATAAGGGAGTTAGTTCCTAAGTGAGTGCGACTGAGCAGTCACGTCTCCTAAAACGCAGAAAAGCAAAATGGAGAAGAGGAGCAAAAGGAGGTGTGCTCACCTGCCCAGATTAGGCCACTCTCACATGCAGAGGAAGTTTGTCCCAGCTCGGGAGGAAACAGGAAGTTTTCTGCTGGCCCAGTGATGGCCAAACTTGGCCCTCCAGCTGTTTTTGGACTACAACTCCCATCATCCCTAGCTAACAGGACCAGTAGTCAGGGATGATGGGAATTGTAGTCTGAAAATAGCTGGCAGGCCAAGTTTGCCCATCACTGTCCTGGCTGGTACAAAGCAACCCCCTAGCATGTCCATTCTAGGAATGTTTTACTTGTAAGTAAGTAAGACTTGATTTAAATCATTTTTTACAGAAAGACTCATTTTTGCTGGTATAATCTTAATATTTACAACCAGATGAAGGTTGCATTTTTGGAACAATAAGTTTTCAGAGTAGTTTTTACAGTTATATCAGGGTGTCGTCTGTTTTGGTTCTGGGCAGCTGTCAGAAAGGAGTGCTCCGAGAATCAAGAAGAGCCTCTATTTGTTTTTAGAACTAAGATATCCTGTTACTGTGGGAAGCAGGGGTCAAGCTTTCCGCACGGTTGTGTCACGCTGACAATTGTGACGGGATCAGGAGGCCAAGTTGTCGTAAGAGCTCAGGCTTCTTGCTTTTTTCTTGAGTGTGTTCTTTTAACACACTGGCTCTGGAGGGTTTTTTTCCTTTTCTTTTCGTTGGCTGTGACCCTGCATCAACCTTTTCCTTGAGCCGACTTGAGTCTGAGATTAAGACGGCGAAGCAGTGCTGCAGGGGAAACTAAACGGGTAGCTGTAAATGCCGCCTTAAGTACCCTGATCTCCCCAACGAAGTCTTATCAGCCCAACGAGCTAATTATATGTGTTTTCCTCCCCCGCACAGAGGAGCTAAAACAAGACCAACACATTTAGAAATTAATGATGGAGAAAGCATCGTATTGGGCAGTTAAGCAGCCGCGGTAAATAAACGCCCCGCGGAAGTTGTTTTTTCCGAGCGTGCTGAGCACACGGCCAAACTGATAACCAATGCACAATAGTCTCTCTGCTAAATTGATTGTAATACCTTGCAGGAAGAAGAAGAAGATCTGCAGATCTAGTCTCTTGAGTATTTTGCTCACGGGAAAAAGCCTTTTTGGATTCTTTTTAAAATATATATATAATTTTTATTAAATCTTTCAAATACTTTCACAAAAACCTTCAAATCAAATCATTACGTTATTACATAAGCTGACTTCTCACCCTTGCTTCCACAGTGTTTTTTTTTTACTTCTGCAATATATTATTGCCAAAAGTTTCTCTATTACAATTACTGTGTCGTTTTTCTATTGCTGCTTTTGCCTGAATCCTGACCATGATTTCATTTGACTGTATTTTTTTTTAAAAGCCCACAAAAGGCCTCCATTCTTCTATCTAAAAATTCATCATTTTATAGCTTTTTAAGATTCTGACGTAGTAGTGTTTGTACATCTTTTTTTCTACTTTGGGAGGGGTTTCAGTTGAAGCGTTTTGTATTAGCTCCGCCGTCTTCGTTCTCTTGCTCCCGCAGCTGTTGCTTTTAAAAGGCTCAGAAAAGTAGCAGGTGATCACACGAATGATTTGGCGGAAGCGAGGCCTAAATACAAATGCCCAAATTCTAATTTGCAAGGCTTTGCATTTTGCTTTGCAAGTTGACCTCTCATCTGCTGTAAAGGCACACTCTCCAGAAAGGAAGCTGTGCAATGTGTTTGGTTTTGCAGTGGTCCCTTGTTTCTCAAATGCCTTGGTACTCCAAACACTGCAAACCCGGAAGTAAGCGTTCCGGTTTACAAACTTTTTTCAGAAGCCGAATGTGCTCCGTTTTGAGTGTTATGCTTCCGTTTTGAGTGTTATACTAAGGTCTGTCTGTTTTTGCTATTTATTTTGCATTTTTGTTTTTGCGGCTCTTTTTTGTGTGACTGTGTGGAAACCAGATGGATAGCGAGTTGGCTTAGGATTGGGGACCTCCAGGTTCAGATCCCGCCCCCCCCCCAGCCATGAAGCTCACTAGGTAGTGTTGGGCCAGCCATTACTGCAACTGTAAACTCAGGACCGCAATACCTAAAGGACCACCTCGCCCCCATATGAACTCACCCGGACCCTGAGATCATATTCTGAGACCCTTCTTCCTGTGCTGCCTCCTTGTAAGTTCCGGAAGGTGTCAACACGAGAACAGGGCCTTCTCTGCAGTGGCTCCCCATGAAAATGTTCCTCTTTAACCAGGTCTTGGGCCGAATAATATTCTGCAGCCTTTTAAATGTGACTGTGGGAAGGGAGGGTTATAGTTTTGCTGTTTCGTTTTATGTACTTGTCTATCTTGTATTTTATTCTTTGAACTGCCCTGAGATCTTACGATGAGGGCGGTACAGTGGTACCTCCGGTTGCGGACGGGATCCATTCTGGAGCTCCGGTCGGATCCCGAGGTCCGCTGGAGGTGACCGCTTCTGCGCACGCACACGTGGCAGTAGAGCGCTTCTGCGCATGCGCATGTGGCAAAAACCCAGAAATATACTGGTACTTCCGGGTTTGCCGCTCACGTATCCTGAAGTTTACGTAAGCAGAGGAATACGTAAGTGGAGGTACAACTGTATTTAAATCTTATAAAAACAAATCAATCAATCTAATGTACCTCAGTGGGAACCATAAACTCCGCATGGAGGTCTGTGGAGGGTAAGGTGGGGTATAAATAATAAGGAATTTATGTATTGCAGGTGGAGAAAAAGAATATTCAAGCACGTTGCTCCTTACATAGACATGTAAACCAGTTTAGAAGTATGACCTTGAAGCACTTAAAATTAACGTGCCTTTGAATCTCTGGGCAACTCTGCCAAACACTTCAGTCCCAAATTCTTATAAGCCTTATTGGTTGCATGCAGTGCTATTCTGCTAGAAAAAGAGGTGCAGGAACTCGTTATGAGCACCTTCCTCATTCAATAGCGCCCACCTGAGAGGGGCCGGAACTAATAAAAAAGAACTCCGGTCCATGGAACAGTCTTCCGGATAATTGTGACTAGGACCGCAGCCAAAGAACCAAGGAAGATGGGGCTTTGTGGTGGGTGTGACGCTTGACTACGTGGTTACTGACGGTAGGGGTCTGAAACATTCAAGGAACCCCAAAGCAGGCCTTCTCTTTGGTCCTTAGCACTAAGGGGGTCAGGGACGCAGGTGGCGCTGTGGGTTAAACAACAGAGCCTAGGACTTGCCGATCAGAAGGCTAGCGGTTCAAATCCCCGCGACGGGGTGAGCTCCCGTTGCTCGGTCCCTGCTCCTGCCAACCTAGCAGTTTGAAAGCACGTCAAAGTGCAAGTAGATAAATAGGTACCGCTCCGGCGGGAAGGTAAACGGCATTTCCGTGTGCTCCTCTGGTTCGCTAGAAGCGGCTTAGTCATGCTGGCCACATGACCCGGAAGCTGTACACCGGCTCCCTCGGCCAGTAAAGCGAGATGAGCGCCACAACCCCAGAGTTGGCCACAACGGGACCTAATGGTCAGGGGTCCCTTTACTAAGGGGGTCATCTTCTTTTGACTTCTCTGCTTGTGGCTCAAGCAATAACCACCCTCCTCTCCCTCTGTTCTATCAGGACAGCAACAGCGCAATGCAGAGTCTTCACCAGAAAATGCAAGACATGGAGATGCAACACAACAGCTGCGCCGAAGGGCTGAGGCAGCAGGCCAGCGAACTCGACTTCAGCGCCGAGCGAGAGGCCCGGCTTAAGAAAGAGCTTGAGGCAAGTGTCTCTCCCCCCCCCCCCCCGGTTCTCGGAAGAGCTTTGGTGTTGGGGACTGACAGCTTGCCAGAAGATATGGGAAGGTGTCTGTCGGACCATTGCCCTAACCGGCTCAGTACTGTATGCACCATGGGTAGGTAAAATAAGGCCCAGGGGCCGGATCCGGCCCAATCGCCTTCTAAATTCAGCCTACGGATGGTCTGGGAACATAGCGTTTTCCTTTTTTAAAGGGAAACTCCTTATTCTGAATAGGATTGCTTGGAAGAAAAGGGAAAAGTTGACAGCTATGTCTGGGAATCTGCGTGTTTTTACATGAGTAGAATGTGTCCTTTTATTTAAAATGCATCTCTGGGTTATTTGTGGGGTGTAGGAATTCGTTAACCCCCCCCAAAAAATTTGAGTTCGGCCCCCCACAAGGTCTGAGGGCCCCCACAAGGTCTGAGGGACAGTGGACTGGCCCCCTGCTGAACAAGTTTGCTGACCCCTGGTCTACACCGACCGGCAGCCCTCCAGGATCTCAATATGGGTTATCCCGTGTATCATCCAAACCCGGTTTGAAGTCCCTACCATGATATCGGTTTCATAACCAGCAGTATATCGCAAATCATGACGTTTGGGTGTGTGTTCTGTGCAAAAATCGCAATGTGGGAGAACCGTGAAGCTGCCCAAGGCCTCTGTATAGCTCCATACTTACTTCGGACATCATGATGTGTCTATATATCGCTACGTTTAGCTGGTGATATATATTGCAGTGTTGGAAACCAGATGTCGCCCAGCCCTATGTGTAAGTGGAGTGTGTGTAAACAGCTGCCACTCCAGTGTGGGGACCTCCAGATGTTGTTGGACTCCAGTTCCCATCAGCCCCAAGCAGCTTGGACAGTGGTCAAGGATGTTGGGGTGTTGTAGTCCAGCAACTTCTGCAAGGCCACAGGTGAGCTATCTCCCCCATCTTTTTAATTGAAGAAAAAAACCTATGTTTATAATTCTTCAGAGCTGGGAGATGTTGGGCATCTACTGTATTGGCCTGAATATAAGCCTCACTTTCCCCCCAAATTCCCACCGTGAAAAGTTAAAGTGTGGCTTATACTCACCACCTTACGGTATGCAGCCAGGAGCAGGGAGGAATGGAGTGGCTTATATTCAGAGTTTATTCTCTTTTTTTCCTCTCTCTCTCTCCCCCCCCCAATTTTAAAGGTGCGGCTTATATTCAGATGTGGCTTTTATTCGGGCCAATACGGTACTTTTTTTTTTTTAAAAAAAGGCCCACTGTTCTGTGATATAGGCTACCCCTTTCTGCCAATAATTCTTTTTTTAAAGGTGCAAGCAGATGTTACAGCAACAAATTGTCGTTTGCAAGGTAGGGTTGTCTTTAAATCCCTAATTGGGCAGCCTTGTAGTCTGAGGTGATGGCAAAGTAGATGAAGCAAAAGGCACCGTGTTTGTGAAAAGTAGTGGAAATGGTTGCCGGAAAAGCTTTCTAAACTCGTTTTTTATTATTAAAAAAATATAGCAGTTTGAGAGATACTTTAAGCAGAGCACATGTTGACCAGCTGCTATAAGGAAGATTTGTGGTGTTCCTTTGGTGCCCTCTGGTGGGTGTAGAAAGGAAATGTCACTGGTTGGAAAATAATGGTGATTTCAAGAGAACATAAGATAATATTGGCTGGAAGCCTCTCATCCTTTTCTCCAGTGTCGAATTTTGGGATGATTGCAGGAAGTCCCACATGGAGGGCATGAAGGCAGTAGCTTTCCTGTGCTGTTTGCCCTTCAGCAGCTGGTTTCTGAGCTTGGAGGTTCACGTATTACTTTTTTCTATTTGTTAAACCTTCCCACCCACCCACCCCCATTTCGTCTAAAGACAAGCCAAAAGCAGAGCAGTTTGCAAACAGCAAAATCTCAATTGCAAGTGCAATAGTAAATTCCAGTTTCCAGTAAAACACAGAATAAAAAAACAGAGGAATCTTGTTAACTGGCTTCTTACTTGATCAAAAAGAAAAGTTTGCTTATTTAAAAAATACAGAGAGGCTTTCTTCTGCACACAGGGTTTCATGTAGCCATTTTCCTTTATGTTTTTTCATGGCATCCTTACAAGATACTTCAAGTATGCCGGAAGTGATATATACAAAGCTTAAGGAAGCTTTGTACTGGCAGGAGTAAAATAAGAAGTAAGCCTAAGAAATGTTCATTTTCTTCCCTTCACCCTCTTTTTGTGTGTGGTAGAGCCACAAGATTTGCTGTTGCAGCTCACTCACTGGTACAGTGGTACCTCAGGTAACCCAGAAATAGTGCTTCAGGTTAAGAACTTTGTTTCAGGATGAGAACAGAAATTGTGCTCTGGCGGCGCGGTGGCAGCGGGAGGCCCCATTAGCTTCAGGTTAAGAATAGTTTCAGGTTAAGTACGGACCTCCGGAACGAATTAAGTACTTAACCCGAGGTACCACTGTATATCCAAGGCCTAAAATCTCGGAGAGCCACTGTTGGCCCAGGGGGAACAGTAGATGGACCAGTTGTCTTGCTCGGTATAATCTTTGCTTCCTAATTTGCGGACTTGATAGCCTAGTTTCGCTTAAAAGAATAACGAAGATGTTACATGGGTTCTGGGGGGCAGAACCCAACCTCGCACCAGTGAACTTCTTGCCTGGTGCAGTGGGACTTCGCTCCCCCCTGGCTACAGTTCCCTGTGCACCCCCAGAACCTGCTCTGAGGGGTCCCCCCAATGCTATGGAGCAGATTTTGAGAGTCCTTGAAGGCTATAAGAGGAAGGAGATGGAAGCCCCATTGTGTGCACAGATGTTCATTGTTCTAGTGCACAGTTTTGGATTCAACCCTCTGCCTTGTAACTTGAATTCTTCTACTCAATGACCCGAGTCAATGACTCAATCCAGAGACAGTTGTCTGTGTCCCATTGAAATCACCAGGGCTTAGTTTTGCCCCTGCTAAGTTGCCTCGTTGGCTAACAGCATGAAACTTGATGAGATTTCTACAGATTGAGGTCTATTGGTAAGCATCCATAATTTAACTATCAACTTTTAAATCACAAGTAGACTACAGTGGTACCTCGGGTTAAGAACTTAATTTGTTCTGGAGGTCTGTTCTTAACCTGAAACTGTTCTTAACCTGAGGCACCGCTTTAGCTAAAGGGGCCTCCCACTGCCGCTGCACTGCCAGAGCACGATTTCTGTTCTCACCCTGAAGCAAAGTTCTTAACCCGAGGTACTATTTCTGGGTTAGCACAGTCTGTAACCTGAAGTGTTTGTAACCCGAGGTACCACTGTACAGTCATACCTCGGGTTACAGATGCTTTGGGTTGCCCGTTTTTGGGTTGTGCACCACGCCGAACCCGGAAGTACCGAAACAGGTTACTTCTGGGTTTCGGCGCTCGCGCATGCGCAAAAACACCAAATCACTACCTGCCCATGCACAGACGCGGCGCTGCGGGTTGCGAACATCCCTCCTGCACTGATCACGTTCGCAACCCAAGCGTCCACTGTATTGGATTGTAGCTCTTTTATGCTTTGGTAGAGGTCTTGATAGAACAATCATTTGTTTTTGTTTTTTTTAAAATAATATTTATTAAAAAATTTCCAGAATAAAAAGGAAAGATAGCAAGAAAGAAAGAAAAAACAAATATGATTTACACTTGGTTTCAGTGGCATCTTTCCCGGACTTCCCCCCCCTCCCCCTCTTGTATTCCATTTCCCTTAAATTGATTCCACAGATTCTTACCCCAAATTTTAAAACCTTATTTGTAATTTTAAATAACCCATTTATTCCAAATTAATTTATCTTATTTATCTTAATGAACCATTTCTCCTTATATTTTATATAATTCCCTAAGATCGACCCCATTTCCCTTCCACGAATTCCCCTATTTTCAAACAACAAACATGAAAAAAGTAAAGAAAGAAATAATATATAATTTTACAGCCTTTGGATTCCAAATCTCTCCCCCCCCCCATTCCCCTGTTCCAATCCCCAAAGTTCATCCATTGTCTACTGCCAGCCTGGTGTATCCACGTCTATATCTCAACTCCACTTTGCCGTCTTTTGATAGCTTTTAATTTCAGAAAGTCCAATCTCAAAAAAACTCTCAGAAAAAGTCATTGTTCTTCCATCCAGACCTCTATGTTTAAGAGTCTAACTTAAATTCTATTTCTTGGTCCTTTTAAAGTCTGGATGTTCCAAATACTCCGGCTTCAAATTTGGTCCAGCTCTTATTCCTCAGGTTGCTTTTTCCTGTTCTGCTGCAGAAACCTTCTAATTCAGAAACTTCTTGTTCTCCACAGAGGCTTTTGTTTTTCAGGAACATAACTTGCGTCAAGTCCCTTCCTTTCTTCAATAGATAAATCCATTGTCTCCTTTAGTATAGAAACCTCTGTAGACAAAATAATGCTTCGTTTTTGCAGCTTTCCCAAGAGATAACAGATCCTGCTCAAATTCATAGTATTTTTCCACTTGCTGCTACTGTTGCAATGTCCCAGCCTCCCTCTAGAGGGAATATGGTAACTTAATTTCTTTCAAAATCAGACCCAAAAGTCAAATAACTGGTTGCCTTTATTTCCAATAATTTATGTCCAAATTGTAACAAATCTAACCAGCAAAGCCATCGTAACAAAGTTCTCTTTTATTTTCCTGCTTTGACAGCCACTTTGACAGCTGTCAAAGTTTCTGTGTCTCTTCACCAGTCTCTCACAGCGGATCGTTCCCGGTTCCCGGGGGGATTGCATTTTAGTTCCCACAAATCAGTCTTCTTCTCCAGCACAATTATTGTAATTTCCCTTCGTGAAGTTAAAATTTTTTTTCAGGTAAACAAGTTCATCTCTCGATCTTAGTTGTCAAATCCTTGCATTGAGCCATCTACAACAGGCGGGGGGCGGACTTCCTTTTTGCACTCCCCCCGCTCGCTCCAAATTCAAAGATCAAATTTCCCTTTTAAGTCCAATCAATTTACTCACGGGTTGTTCCTTTTAGTCCAAATCCGAAATTTTCAAAGAAGAAGTCGTTGCTCTCCGCCAAATGGCATGCGGCTTCGCTGGGCAGGGGAAGCATTGGACTCACAGCACCACACCCCCCGTCACCCGCTCCGCAGCCTTTAAAAAGGCTCCTTCGCGGGTCGGGGGGGCGCAAACGCTGCCCGCCGAGTCACCAAGTCCATGGGCATCTCCGCCCATGGTTTTTGAGGGTCCCCGCGTCGCCGGCACGGCAGGACCCGACCCCTAGCCAGCCGACTCCCTCCGGAGAAGATGGCCAATATGCTATTTTATTTATTAGTGTAAGACCAGGCATTCACAGGACCCATGATTGTTTTGTAGCATACTTTCGCCTTAATTTCTTTCTTTTGTTTTTAGTCTTGTCACGCTTTGGTCTGAAAATGCAAAAATGTAAAACAGAATGCAAAATGTAAATTAAGAGTGCCCCAAAACGGGATGAGGAAAGTATGTTGAGAACATTAGTGGGTGGAGAAAGATGGACCTATGGTTTCTGCTGAAACCAAATTTTGGGGTGGTTCAATTTTGTGACTCAAGGGGCTATCAGTTCAGTTAGCTTATGATCTATAGCACCTTCTGCAATCTAATTCCCTGCCCCGAAGGTTTGGGCTATAGCTCTCACTATTCTTTTCTGTTGGCCAAGCTGGCTGAGACTGATGGGATTTGGAGTCCTACAACATCTGGGGGAAGACTGGTCTGTGACATGGTCTATCAGCTGCTGAGCTTACTTAAGCAATGTGTGCTATAAATAGACACATCCCTCCAGCCTCCCTCAGGATTTTTCTATATTGATGTTAGCACGCGCTGTCAGATCTGTTGGATAAACAAATTCTGGGTTGCTTACATAAGCCAGCAGTCCTGGTGCTTTGCCGGTGGTCCTGAAGACCTTATATATAAGACTTTATTTCTTTAGCATTGACGCCCCTAAAACCCTGACTGTTCCAGTTGGGTCTTTGGTGATATCCTTCATTGTTGATTGTGCTCTGATATGCAGCAAATGTGTCTCTGCGTCATGTGACTTCAGAGAAGCCACAGAGAAATCAGAAATCGATATTTCCCAACTTTGTAAAGAATCAGGAACAGAATCTTAAGCTGTACTGTGGAGACGTGGATTCCTGGTCAAATGATGAAGGCTTTAATTTAATAAGTTTTTAAAAAATGTTTGATATTTATACAAGAGTATTCAAGGCTGTTTAACATCTAACCATTTCCTTGTTCTTAATAGTTTATTAAAGTCTTCACGAATTGACTGATATAATAAGATTCAAGCCAGTGAATACAGTCAAGAAGGAATGGAAGTGCTTGAATGATTATTTAGAAAGACAAGGTTTCGGGGACTTCCGGAGGCAGCGCGTCCGGCAATGGCTGCCCTCTTCTAACTGCGAAGAGGGAGCTCCGCAGGAACGGGTCGTCCGCTACGGCGCAGCGGAGACCCACATCGGAAAACCACAGGCAGCATAAGCCTGTGGCCGTGGGACTCGGCGGGCACCAGGAGCGCTCCCCGAAACGTAGAAGGGACCTCGTAAGAGGCTCCGGAACGTAGAAGGGGGTGCGGTGCTGTGAGTCAATCGCTCTTTCTGTGGAGTGAAGCCGCGTAGCTGCTGTCAGCGAGCGCTGTCCTCTTTTCCTGGAATTATTCGGCTTGAAACCAACAACTCGTGAGTAAGATAAGAAAAGACAAGGTTCGGGACCAAAATTTCTGTTAATTCGGCTAAAAGCGAGAGACGTAACCAGGAAGTCCGTCTCTTGCCACTGCCTAAGATCTAAAGCAAAGGCTTTGATGTCTGGAGTCTTTGAAGAGGTGTCAAAAGACAATCAACTCTTACATCTATTTAAGCTACTTTAGGACTTAACTTTTTAAAGCCTCATTTTATTTCATGAACTGTGTGATACCTCCACTGTTGGATTTACAAATTGACAAAAAATCCCAGGCAGTCGGGCTGCCTAGACACCAGAACTGTCAGATTGTAAGACTTTGATATTTTGTTGCTGGAGCCAGTATTAGCTGAGCCTAAATGGAACTGTTGCCTGGAACTGTTACATTCTCCACTTATTAAGACATTGTTATATATTGAGACCAACTCTGCCAAATATAATTGCTGAAGGTTTTCTAGGAAATTAAAGGCTGTCTGGACATTCTTTTTAAAGTATTGAAGTTTGGAAAATTTTTAATAATTGATATTAACTAATTTGACTTCTTCCCTACAATACAAGTGGACTCCCCCTAGAGGATTTTTGGATTTACAACTATACGTGACTTTCCTTTTGGTTTCCTTTCCTCCTATTTGGTTGTTTATCTTACGGGCTTGTGGATTCCCATGAGAACATACTCAGTTTGACCTTGACTCGTAGACAGAAGTGGAATGAGCGGCACTGGGAGACAAACAAGAGCGGGTAGAGGAAAAAAGCAAACAACTTTGAATTTACTTTCCCAGCCGCGTAGATCATCGGTCCCTGATGTTTTGGACCTAGAAGAAAGTGAGCAGCTGTTGGGTGAAGATATGGCAGCAGGTGGAACTGCTTCAGTATTAGACAAAATACTTGAAAAATTGGAAGGCTTAGATAAAAAGGTGGATGAACAAACGTCAAAGATTGACCAGACCAGAGAATCTGTTAACAAGTTAACTGAACAAGTCACTTTGAACGCGCAAGCAATTAGCAACTTATCTGAATCCACGGGAGAAAATCGGAAATTGGCAGAGGAAGCCATCCAGAAAACTGCGGTATTGGAGCAGGAGGTGAGACCACTCCACAAGAAGGTTGGGGAACAACAGGCCTATTTGTCTATGATTGAACTTCGGGCCAGGGAAAATAATTTAAAATTGAGGTTTATACCAGAACTTGAACATGAACAAGGGAACTTAACGGAGTTTTTAACAAAAGAATTTTCCAAGTGGTGGCCTTTGGAGGAAGAAAAGGACTTTAAAATTGTGACTGCTTTCAGGCTTGGGAAATTTATAAGGAAGGGCAAGCCCAGAGATTGTTTGATTACCTTGAGATCCAAGGAGGAAAGGGACAAAATACTAGGACTACACTACGGAAAGTCACTTGAAATTTTGGACAAAAGAGCAGAGATTTACAAGGATATTCCTAAACAACTTTTGGATCTTAGATCCACCTACCTTGAAGTAGTCAAGCTCTTGAGGAGCAACTTGATTATCTTTAGGTGGGAATTTCCATAAGGACTATCTTTTACGTTCAGGGGGAAGAAGGTGAAAATTAAAACAGCTGAAGACAGAGACAAATTTTTGAATACCTACGGGGAGGACCTTCAGAAAGGAATTGAAAAACCCTCAGGGGCTGGATTACAGCTGGTACCTACACCTACACCTCCAGGGTCTGTAGACCAGGATAAAAAGATACCACCACCAGAAGAATAACAGATTTTACCAGGATGTCTCTGCAACTTCTGAGCTGGAACATAAATGGCGCCAACATTCCGGAGAAAAGGAGAAGGATATTTCATATTTTGAAAAAAGAACAATTGGACATTATTTGCTTGCAAGAAACACATGTGACTAGGCTACATAGAAAAGTGTTAATAAATAAAAGATTAGGCCAAAAATTTATTTCATCGGACCGAGTAAAGAAAAGAGGGGTGGTGATATATGTAAAAGAGAGCCTGTCACCAAAATTTTTATTTAAAGATGAACAAGGACGAATTTTGGCAATTGAGATCCAGACCCAAGGAGAAAAGTTTTTGTTATTAGGAATTTATGCGCCAAATGAGGGAAAATCAGAATTTTACAAGAAGCTGCATGAGATTATGCTGGACTATCTGGACTATGATAACATCATCATGATGGGAGATATGAATGGAGTGGTATCAACCAACATGGACAAGTCACATAGTCAAAACGTGACAAAAGACGGCAGACTACCGAAATCATTCTTTGAAATGACTGACAACATGGACTTGATTGACATTTGGAGAACAAAGAACCCTCTAGGAAGAGAAGGAACATTCTTTTCTGAAGCCCAACTGACATGGACAAGAATTGACCAAATTTGGATAACCAGAGGCCTGGCACCCAAGATAAAAAAAGTGGAAATCTGCCCAAAGACTTGCTCCGACCATAATGCGGTGAAGATGGATATGAGATTAATTCCATCCGGCTCCTTTAGATGGAAAATGAATGACAATTTGTTTAGAGATCAGGACATTATTAAAAAGGCCCAAAAAGCTTTGAAGGACTACTTTGAGATAAACCTGAACACTACGGTGGAAAAAAGAACTGTCTGGGACGCAAGTAAGGCGGTCATGAGGGGGTTTCTGATACAACAGAATACTATTAAGAAAAAAGTACAGAACGATAAGAAAGATAAGATTCTGGAGAAAATTAAAGAAGGAGAGAAGAAGTTAAGATCGAGACCGAAATCAAAGGATATAGTAAGAGAAATCAAACATTATCAAGCACAATATTCAAAACTGATAAACCAGGAAGTGGAATGGAAAGTTAAGTTAATGAAACAAAGATCCTTTGAATCGGCAAATAAATGTGGAAAGCTGCTAGCATGGCAGCTGAAAAAGAGACAAAAGCTGAACACAGTAACAAGTTTAGAAATTGAGGGAAGAAATATTCAGAACCCAGTGGAAATCAGAAAGTGCTTCCAGAGATATTTCAAACAACTATATATTCAAGGGCCGCAAAATGAATCAGAGATAGAACAGTTTCTAAAGAAGAATGGTTTACCAAAGTTGTCTCTGCGGAACAGAACAATCCTGAATTATAAAATAACACAATTAGAGATCGAGGAGGCCATTCAGAATATGCAACTGGGCAAGTCTCCAGGGCCAGATGGGCTTACCTCCAAATATTATAAGACATTGAAAGACTATTTGATACATCCATTAATGGAGGTTTGCAATGAAATTATGGAGGGGAAGAAGGCACCGGAGTCGTGGAAAGAAGCTTTCATCACATTGATACCTAAACTAGAAACTGAAAAGACACAACTTAAGAACTACCGCCCCATCTCCCTCCTAAATGTGGATTACAAAATATTTGCAGACATTTTAGCTAGTAGATTTAAAAAAGTTTTAAATGAAGTAATTCACAAGGACCAGGCAGGCTTTCTCCCAGGTAGACATTTGTTTGCAAACACGAGGAACATTATTGATATTCTGGAACTCTTGCAAACAAACATTAATACAAAAGCAGTTTTGATATTTATAGATGCAGAGAAGGCCTTTGACAATATCTCCTGGAAGTTTTTGAAGAAAAATTTGGAAGGATTGGGAGTGGGGCGGGGGTTTTACAATGGGATAGAGGCAATTTATTCAGAGCAAAAGGCAAAATTGATAGTTAACAATGTGGTGACAGAAGAGATTAGAATTGAAAAAGGAACACGACAAGGTTGCCCTATATCCCCTTTGTTATTTATATCGGTCCTAGAAGTGCTCTTGAAAATGATCAGAGGAGACCGGTTGGTGGAAGGTATCCAGGTCGGAGCAAAACAATATAAACTGAAAGCATTTGCAGATGACCTAGTTTTGACCCTACAGGAGCCAGAGCCTAGTACTAAAAGGGTATTGCAATTGATTTTATGAGTTTGGCCGAGTGGCGGGATTTAAACTTAATAAGCAAAAAACCAAGGTTTTAGAAAAAAAATTGACTTCTTCAGAATCAGAAAGGTTTCAGAAAGAGACAGAATTAAATGTGGTTAAAAAAGTAAGATACCTAGGGGTAAACATAACAGCGAAGAACAGGAACTTATTTAAAGATAATTATGAAAAATGTTGGTCTGAAATTAAAAGGGATCTAGATGTTTGGTCAAGATTGAAACTTTCTTTGACAGGACGTATTGCTGCTATTAAGATGAATGTATTGCCAAAAATGTTGTTTTTGTTTCAAACTTTGCAGATTGTAGACAAAATGGAGTGTTTTGGGAGGTGGCAGAGAGATATTTCAAAATTTGTCTGGCAGGGCAAAAAGCCCAGAATTAAGTTTAAGATATTAACTGATGCTAAAGAAAGAGGGGGCTTTGCCCTGCCAGACTTAAAGTTGTATTATGAATCAGCAGCTTTCTGCTGGTTGAAAGATTGGCTACTTCTTGAGAACACTGATGTTTTAGATTTGGAAGGATTCAACAATGCGTTTGGGTGGCATGCATATCTGTGGTATGACAAAGCTAAAATACATAAGAACTTCAAGAACCATGTTGTCAGAAAAGCAGTATTTAATGTCTGGTTGAAATATAAAGACTTATTGGAAAACAAGACCCCAAGGTGGTTATCACCAATGGAGGCTAAGGCCTTGAAAAAACTCAATATGGAGGCCAAATGGCCGAAATATTGGGAAATAATAGAAAAAGATGGAGATAACTGGAGGTTGCAGAGTATGGAGAAAATAAAAGATAAAGTGCGAGATTGGCTACATTATGCTCAGATTAAAGAAGTTTTTAAGTTGGACAAAAAGGTAGGATTCCAGGTGGAAAAATCAAAGTTAGAAACAGAACTGTTAGAACCCAGCTCTAAGATACTTTCAAGAATGTATAATTTGCTGTTAAAATGGAATACACAGGATGAAACGGTCAAATCAGCCATGATAAAATGGGCACAGGACATAGGGTACAATATCATGTTTGCTGACTGGGAAAAGTTATGGACCACAGGTTTGAGATTTACGGCATGTAATGCCTTGAAAGAAAATATTATGAAAATGATTTACAGGTGGTACATGACCCCAGTCAAGCTTGCTAAGATATAACATGTGTCTGATAATAAATGTTGGAAGTGTAAAGAAGCTGAAGGAACATTCTTTCACCTCTGGTGGACTTGCCCTAGAGTGAAGGTTTTCTGGGAAATGATTTATAATGAACTGAAAAAGGTATTTAAGTATACCTTCCTTAAGAAACCAGAGGCCTTTCTCTTGGGCATTGTTGGTCAGAGTGTGCAAAAGAAAGATCGAACCTTTTTTATGTACGCTACAACAGCAGCAAGGATACTCATCGCTAAAAGCTGGAAAACTCAAGAATTACCCACACTGGAAGAATGGCAGATGCAACTGATAGACTATATGGAATTGGCGGAGATGACGGGCAGAATCCGAGACCTGGGAGAAGAACTGGTGGAGGAAGATTGGAAGAAATTCAAGGACTATCTACAAAAATATTGTAAATTGTATGATTGTTAAGAAAGATGTAAGATTAGCAAAAACATGGCTTCAACAAACTAGTTATAAAGAAAACAAATTTAAATTTAATTGGAAGATGAAAAGATAAATTTTGGACAAGTAACATTTTATAATTAAGTGTCAATAAGAGTATGTTAAATTTTAAAATTTGAGATATTAATATTGAAAAATTATATTATATGAATTAAACCAAGTTAATAATTTGCTGGTAAAATTTATGAGCTTAGAAAGCAGGAACAAGGGTTGTGAGGAAGTCCAAAGTTGAATATGAAATGTGGATTTTGGAAAAGATTGTGTTATTGCCTATGTATTTTATTGTTAAACTAAAATTTAATAAATATTATATATAAAAAAAATAGAAAGACACGCACTGTATTTTTCGCTCTATAAGATGCACCAGACCACAAGACGCACCTAGTTTTTGGAGGAGGAAAACAAGAAAAAAACCATTCTAAATCCCAGAAGCCAGAACAGCAAGAGGGATCGCTGCGCAGCAAAAGCAGCGATCCCTCTTGCTGTTCTGGCTTCTGGGATAGCTGCGCAGCCTGCATTCGCCCCATAAGACGCACACACATTTCCCCTTACTTTTTCGGAGGGAAAAAGTGAGTCTTATAGAGCAAAAAATATGGTATTTGTATGCTGCCCATCTAAATTGGTTTCCGCAGCCACTCTGGGCGGCATCCAACTAATTATAAAACCACAGTAAAATACCAAAACTTTCCCATATGCAGCTGCCTTCAG
The DNA here is from genome assembly GCF_951804945.1 of Podarcis cretensis. Classification (NCBI taxonomy): domain Eukaryota; kingdom Metazoa; phylum Chordata; class Lepidosauria; order Squamata; family Lacertidae; genus Podarcis; species Podarcis cretensis. The sequence goes on from NC_137187.1 coordinate 26,294,011, forward strand.
ATGTCTTCTAAAAGTTGTGTGGTTTTTTATTTCTTTGACATCTGATGGGAGAGCATTCCACAGGGCCGCCGCCACCACCGAGAAGGCCCTTTGCCTGGTTCCCTGTTGCTTCACTTCTGACACTAAGGGAACCACCAGAAGGCCCTCGGAGCCGGACCCCCATGTCCGGGCTGAATGATGGGGGTGGAGACGCTCCTTCAGGCATCCCGGGCTAAAGCTGTTTAGAGCTTTGAAGGTCAGCACCAATGTTTTGAATTGTGTTCACAAAAACACAACGTTGCAATCTATCCAAGAAGTACTTGAGAGAGATTTCCAGGGTGTTTGCGTCTTTAACCAGCTTGAAATTTCTGTTTTTAGGCAGCTACATTGAGAATAAAGAAACTGGAAGAAAACGTCGAGGCAGAGAGAGCGGCACATCTGGAATCAAAATTTAATTCTGAAATAATCCAGGTACATCTGTGACAGCCGTTAGGTGGAGCGGACTAACGCAGCCTGAGCTACGTCTCACCTGAATATTTAACACAGTAGTTTTATTAACAAGATGTGGTATTAAGGGCAAACATGGTAGTTTTATGCTGTGGATGGCATCACAGAGCTGTCTTTTCTGCTGTGCCAGTTTGGCATCCCAGCTTGGCACAGGGTGCTGTCACAGTGCCACAGACCTCAGAGGTGATCCAGGACAACAGTTATTCCTGCTGAAATCAAACCTTTATTTCCCTTTCTCTGATCATGATTTGGGGGTTGTCAACAGTCTATATTGGGATGGCCAACTTCTTACAAAATTAAAAACTGGCAGTGATCTACCCCCGTTTTTGGTGCGTTCAGGTCAAAGTTCTTTTTTGGGGAAGGAAAGCCCCATTTTTGGGAGGTTCAGGGCAAAGTTGTTCAGCATTTTCTAAGGGAGGAGGGAAAAGCAGCCCCACTGAGTAAAGTCTGTCTTCCATTCTGCAGATCGTGCAACAGTGGAGGGTGGGGTGAGGGGGCAGGGCCGAATTCTGTTTTACCAATGCTAATGAAAGGGACCCAGCGATCAACCATGATCTACCAAAACCTACCGGGGATCTACCAGTAGATCACGATCGACCTGCTGGGCATCCCTGGTCTATACGATTGCACTCTCTTTCTCTCCTGTGCCTCCGTTCTCCAGCATAAATTTGCCCTTCCCTTCTCCTGCCACGTATAATTTGCTGCAATGTCTCCACTGACAACAGCCAGGTTAATGCTAGCAAGCATTGATCCTGACCCAGTGCCAGTTTCAAACCCTGATTTCAATTTCTGAGTAAAATAAAATAAACACTGGTTAGTGCTGACCATGGTTGATGTGAGCACAGAACCATGGTTAAGGGGAGGGAAAATTCATTCTAAGTGCATTCAATGGAATGTGTTTGGAAATTCTTTTCTGACCTTCAGACTATTGGAACGAAGATCTCAAGCATCCTGCTCACTCAGGAAGATGGCATGCTCCTGTTTTAACTCTTTGCATATTCAGATGAACCCTTGGGCATGACAGTTAAATGTAACCAGGGTTTGCTCTTGACCTAACCATGGTTAAGGAATGAATAAGCACACGTTCTCTCATCTTAAGTGTATTAAAAGCCCAACAGTACTGATACAGTTATTGTCTTCCCTAAAAATTAACGTGCTGTAGAGCAAGAAAACACACCCCTTCTTGAAGTGTTGATTGACGGATTCTTATTACGTTGCAGTTAAGAATTCGAGACCTCGAAGGGGCTTTGCAGGTGGAGAAGGCCAGCCAAGCAGAAGCGCTCTCTGACTTGGAAATGATCAAAGGCAAATTTAGAGAGGTGGAAAATGCCTATGACCGAGAGAAGCGCAACGCTCATGAGAGCGTCGAGAAACTCAATAGGTAGGTCTCTCATTTCCTGATTCAGAATTTGTATTTATTTGTTTCTTTGTACGATGGACTAATTGTTCATATTATGTAGCACAGAGCTCAGCGTTTCCTTCCTTTTAACACAGGTGTCAGAGCTGCCTCCAGGTCCCAGCTCACAGAGGACCAACGCTAGGCTGTAGTTATGTACAAAAGTCTTTATTGAGATTCAGTCTCCATTTTAAAGCCGCAGCGTGCAGCTCTACGTCCCGACCTTAGACCGGCGAAGTCCTGTCTGAGTCTCCTCCCCCTCCACACCAGTTTAAGACTCTCGCTTTGCTCCACCTCTTCCTAAGTTCCTTTCTCCTCTGGGCCCTCCTGCCCGCTAGGGTCTCATCCTTCCTGGACTCCTCTGACGCTGACCCTGACGATTCTTGCCCCTCCTTCCGGCGGGCTTTAGGACCTGGTTCCCTATCCGGGCTACCTTCTGTGCCGCTCGCCTGTACCTTTGAACTTGGCGCGCGCGCCCAGCCTGCAACTTTCCTCTTAACCGTTCACTCGCTCTCCGATGGAGGCGTGGTCAACCCTGACTCATCTTCTCTCGCTGGTGGTGCATATGTGGGCTCTGACACCTGGGACTCCTCCCCCCCACTACGCTCTGGTGGGGAAGCTGGTCCTGACTTCCAACTGCTGCTCTGGGAGTCCCCGCTGGCCCCTTGCTTCTGGGGTGTCCCCCTTGGGTCGCCCCTTGCCCTGCCCATCGGCGCCCCCTTCTGTGAATCTTCCGATTCGCTGGAGAGGCTCATGGAATCTATCGGGCTGCTGTCATATTCTCCTACGCTGCCCTCGGATTGCTCCCCCTCGCTTTCCATCTCCTCTCCTCCCTGCGCTCCCGCTGAGTCCCTGACAACAGGTGTTAGGAAACCTTGCCCCTCTAGATGTCATAGAATCATAGAGTTGGAAGAGACCACAAGGGCCATCAAGTCCAACCCCCTGCCAAGCAGGAAACACCATCAGAGCACTCCTGCCATATGGTTGTCAAGCCTCTGCTTAAAGATCTCCAAATAAGGAGACTCCACCACACTCCTTGGCAGCAAATTCCACTGTCGAACAGCTCTTACTGTCAGGAAGTTCTTCCTAATGTTTAGGTGGAATCTTCTTGTCGCTGAGCTACAACTCCCATAATCCCTGGTCATTGGCCAGGCTTGCTGGGACTGATGGGAGTTGTAGTTCAGCAACATTTAGAGGGTAAAAATTTCCTCCTATCGGTTTAGCAGGTTAACGTGATGTAGTGGATGTAGATGTGAGACTCTTGATAGATAATTCTGAGGGAATGCAGCCCTCGATAGGAAAAAGGTTTCCTAGGTATGTGTGAACAGTGATCAGATATTAGCATGCGGGGCATTCAAAGATAATTTAAGCCTCATGTGTAAAAACATCTGTAATGCTGGCCCCAAAAGCTTTCTGGATCCACCATATTTAATAGCAGTAAGTGTAGATGAGTGAGAATTTGTTGGGCCTGGAAATTGTTGTCCATTTGATTGGTATCCACTTGATGATAATTAAATTCACATTAAGTGACATTATATTAACCATAATTTTTTTGAGAGTGTTGTAAGTCCCACAGGGATGCAATTATGGTGAAGATGTAAGATGTAAGAGGAGTGGAGCAGCGTGCAAAAGCCACTGTGGCTTGTGCTCATAATGCTAAACTGTAAAATGGGGAGTCTGGGGTCTTCCAGATGTTGTTTGGCTATAACTTGCATTCTCCCTGACCATTCCCCATGCTGGCTTTGGCTGTTGGGAGTTGGAGTCCAGCAGTATCTAGAAGACCACAGGCATGACGTTTCATGATAATACTAGCAGGCATAGTTGGATGGGAGAGGTAACTTCTCTTTCGGTGACCAACCAAAATAAAAAGGGGATAATCATGGTTCTGCTTGGACATTTAACGTTGTCAATGTGTCAGTATACTTAATTTTAATTCATAACTGGATTTTTGTTTTCTTGCAAGACGTTCTGATACGGATGCAGCCTTCCCTTCAGGTAGTTCTTACATGGTTTGGCATCCGTTTTATTCCTGTCACACTTCCCCATTCTGATCCTTGGTTTTGACAACCTTTGTGTTACATATTTTCACTACTTTCATGCTGTTCCCTGGTTTGAGTCTGCATATTTTCCTATATTTTCAAACATGTCATTCATTCCTTAAAATATCTTCATACTGGTCTTATGCAAATTAAACCTTACTATTAGCAACCGGCTGAGATGAGTATTGTTTTTCAGTGAATGCTGAAAATACTTTCTTGTAGCTGACCTGAGAATACAGTGGTACCTCTGGTTGCGAACAGGATCCGTTCTGGAGCCCCGTTCGCAACATGAGCAGAACGCAACCCGCATCAGCCTGGGTCATGATTCGCCGCTTCTGCGAATGCGCGTGATGTCATTTTGAGCGTCTGCGCATGCACAAGTGGCAAAACCTGGAAGTAACCTTTTCTGGTACTTCCGGGTTGCCGCGGGACACAACCTGAAAATATTTAACCTGAAGCAAATGCAACATGAGGTATGACTGTAATGAAAAATACAGTGGTACCTCGGGTTAAGTACTTAATTCGTTCTGGAGGTCCATTCTTAACCTGAAACTGTACTGAACCTGAAGCACCACTTTAGCTAACGGGGCCTTCTGCTGCCAAGCCGCCGGAGCACGATTTCTGTTCTCATCCTGAAGCAAAGTTCTTAACCTGAAGCACTATTTCTGGGTTAGCGGAGTCTGTAACCTGAAGCGTATGTAAGCTGAAGCGTATGTAACCCAAGGTACCACTGTACTTCTCTTAGAACTGTAGCATTCAGTCTTTGAAATTACAATATTTTTAGTGGCATGTGTTTTTAGTGCATGTGTAGATAGGCACCACAATGAACCTGGTTTGACTATCATTGCTCATTAATGTTCCCTAGACCAGATGGGTGGGAGATTGCCTGCTCTTGATGTGGTTACACTTCCTCTGAATACCTTTTGCTGTCACTCGAGGCTCAGGTGGCCTCAGTGGCCCAGAGTGCCTTCCATCAGCTTCGGCTGGTGGCCCAGCTACGCCCCTATCTGGACAGGGACAGCCTAACTTCAGTTGTCTAAGCTCTGGTAACCTCAAGGTTAGATTACTGCAATTCGTTATACGTAGGGCTGCCTCTGAAGATGGTTCAGAAACTTCAACTAGTGCAAAATTCAGTGGCCAGGTTGCTCACTGGAGCCAAGACGGTTTGAGCATATTACACCAATCCTGGTCCCACTGCACTGGCTACCAATTGGTTTCCGGGCTCAATTCAAAGTGCTGGTTTTGACCTATAAAGCCTTAAACAGCTCAGGACCGCAATACCTCAAGGACCGCCTCTTTCCATATGAACTTACCCAGACCCTGAGATCATCTTCTGAGGTCCTTCTCCCTGTTCCGCCTTCATGTGAAGTCCAGAGGGTGGCAACACGAGAACGGAGCCTTCTCTGCAGTGGCTCCCCATCTGTGGAATGCTCTCCCCAGGGAAGTTTGCCGGGCACCTTCATTATACACCTTTAGGCGCCAGGCAAAAACGTTCCTTTTTAACCAGGCCTTTGGTTGATCTGTTTGACATCCTATGTGGGGGTTTTTTTGGGGGGGGGGGATGTTATTGGGTTGTTGTTTTTATTTTGAGGTTTTATATTTTATATTTTGATTTTGTTTAGTGAACCGCCCTGAGACCTCTGGGTATAGGGCGGTATATATAAATTCAATAAATAATAATAACAATTTTCAGTTCTATGGAAATTTCTAGCTTAATTGAATGGCAATATATTACATCCATGTTGTATAAATTGTCTGTTATGCAAAACCACAATATTGTTTAGGACTGCAGCATATCCGACACTTTTAGCACTTCATCAATGTTTTTCTGATTTCGTTCAGCTTCGTTAGTTTTTTTTTTACTAAAAAATCCATTAAATTCATACAACATACAACAGAGTCGAATATTAGTTGTTTAAAGTGTTTCTGAAAATTCTGTTCCGTCTTTCAGCCTGGAAAGGGAGTACGTCTCCATAAACAAGCAGCTAAACGACGAGCTGGAAGAGAAGAAGAAAGCAATTACAGACATCTCAGAGAGACTCCTGGATAATGAAAAAAGTTACAAAGAATTACAGGATGAACTTGTATTGGTAAGAAGCCCTGGGGCATTTTCTTTATTGGTCCAAACGATGCTATAGATGTTGCTATGTGTGTGCAATGGTGTTGTCATGCATGCTCAGGATGGAGGCTGAAAAATGGAAGACCTGCAGGTGGTTTGGTGAACATGACAGCTCATGGATGTTTCGCTCAGAAGGATGGCGGTTTTAGGGAGTTGCATGCAGCTTTCGTTCCTGCATTGCACAACCGAAAACAGATCTGTAGCCACTGGGTTGCTTTCAGTACCAAGAGCCATTTAGCATGCATCACCTTTTATTGGGGTTCCTCTGAAACTTTAAAATATCTGGGTTTCTCAAGTCACTTGTGCAACTCAAACAGATTCCGTTTCAGGGGAAAATACTAACATTGCGCATTGTAATGAAGCATTGAACTTGCTCTGAATTTTCAACATCCGCTATATTTTGAACAAAGCAATAGGTTTTTAAAAAATAAACTTAGCTGTTTAAAATTTCATTTTACGTAACTTCTCTCCCCCCCAGCCCTCCCGCCAAATAACGCCTGCCTAAATTTGAATGTGGCTGTCATGAAGTTTGTGCCATGATTGCTATGTATATTTTGTACATGCTGGGGAGCGGGGAATGTACAGTCACGCCTTGGTTCTTGAACGCCTCATGACTTGAATGTTTTGGCTCCGGAACGCTGCAAAGCCGGAAGTGAGCATTCCGGTTTGTGAACGTTTTTCAGTAGCTGAACGTCCGACGTGGCTTACGCTTGAGTGCAGGAAGCTCCTGCAGCCAATCGGAAGCCATGCCTTAGTTTTCAACCATTTTTGGAAGTCGAATGGACTCTCGGAACGGATTCCATTCAACTACCAAGGTACTGTTAACATTTCCATTCCACTTTAAGGAACAAGCGTGTGGAATTGTTGCATGTCATATGTCTGTTTACATTCCAGCACAGTATGCTGGGAACTTCCGTTGTGTATTGCTTTTGCTTTTAGCTGTTCTCTCTGAGACGACATGTGAGAGAGAGACGACACGTTTTTTGTCCTGATTTATGATTAATAAATCTGTAGTTGTAGCATGCTTCCACAAGCCTCATGCCTATTCTGTGTGCACAGTTCAATCTGCTGATAGTGCACCCTGGTTTTGAAACCCGGGTCGCTGATTTACATTGGAGCAGAAGTGATGGTCTTCACAGCGGGACGGCTGGAAGGAGACGGCCCAGCCAGGGCTAGTCAGCTGGCCTCCCGGCCCTCTGCATGCCGACATGTACATGGTTTAATTTTGGCTTGCCGTGGACATTGATCACAGTTTTGGTCAGTGTGAAATGACACAAGAAGTTATGGTTTAGCTCAGGGGGCACCAGTTCATGGGGAGTGAGCTGTTTTGCTCCTCCCCATATATATATTTTTGGGGGGGCAGCTCTCCCCCCAATGTTGAGGGGGCAGAGGAGGCTGACGGCGAAGCTGAGTGAGTAGCGGCTGCAGTAGCCATTTCCTCCTCCTCCTCCCCCCGTGGCGCCGGGAAGAGGAGAAATGCCGGAATATGCAGCTGTCCCATTAGAGGATCAATCCTGCAACCTTGTCATCATCAGCACCATGCTCTAACCCAGTGTTTCCCAACCTTGGGCCTCCAGATGTTTTTGGCCTACAACTCCCATCATCCCTAGCTAGCAAGACCAGTGGTCAGGGATGATGGGAATTGTAGTTCAAAAACAGCGGGAGGCCCAAGGTTGGGAAACACTGCTCTAACCAACTGAGCTATCCGGACTGACTTAAAAGAGCACATTTCCCATCTCCAGGTCACCATCTGACAACAAACTGTAGATACTGTATTTTTTGCTCCATAAGACGCACTTTTTCCCTCCTAAAAAGTAAGGGGAAATGTGTGTGCGTCTTATGGAGCGAATGCAGGGGGGAGGCAGGCAGGAGAAGCCCCCAAGAGCCACACACAAGCTCCGCGCGGCTCTTGCGTGCTTTTCCCCAGGAGGGAGAAGGGACTGACGCGACCAGTCAGTCCCTTCTCCCTCCTCATAGAAAAGCCCGCAGGAGCCGCACGCTCCTTAAAGGGTTCACGGCTCCTGTGGAAAAGCAGGGAGAAGCTGGGGGGGGAAAATAATATTGTTTTCCTTGATTTCCCCCTCTAAAAACTAGGTGTGCCTTATGGTCAGGTGCACCTTATGGAGCGAAAAATACGGTAAGCTTCCTCCACTTTACAAAAACCAGTTATTTCCCTTTTGCCACTCACTGTTCTGTATTGACGATAAAGTTTATTTTAGGGTGTGTGGTGTGGTGTTTTTTTTTTTAAAAAAGAAAACTTTTTTTGCTTGCCCTTAGTACATGTTGGGGGAGGGAGTGGGGGGGGGGAAGGTTCAGGTTAAAGAAAGTTTAAACCGAACAATAAAGCTCGAGCGGATTAGAATGGGGTGAGTGGAGAGGTTTAAGTGCCCTTTCTCTGCTCCGAGAACCTTCCGTGGATCAAAACGTATTAGGTGTTCTCTTGCTATTTTATCTGCCCAAGCTGGTATTAAACCTATCTGTGGTCTCACTCACTGACCATAATTTGGATATTCTCCAAGGAATACTTACTCCTTAGCTTCTTGTAGACTATTAAGTGTGGAAGCAATTTAAATTCGCGCACTTTTAAGACCAGTGGGGGACCGCTGCAATTATCTAGTCTGACCTCATGTGCACATAGGGTATGGAATTCATCCTGGTTGGATTAAAGCATATCTTTCAGAGAGATTTCTTATTTAAATTTAGAAACTCCATATAGCAATGGATTGATTACGTTATGTGTTAGGTGCTTCCCTGTGTAATTATCCACAGTGCTTGAAAGTTAAATCTCTCTCTGCTAGTTTTTAACTTTTGGTTCTGGGCATTTGAAGAGTCTTCTCTGTCTTTTGTCTGGGTTTCTAAGGCCTGGTACAGATACCATATCACCCTTAATCGTAGTTGGGCAGCTGAATTGGTCCTTCGGTTTTGTTTTAAGGCACTTTCTCACATTTCCTTTGGAAATAACCCTGGCTGGCCTCAACCATGATTAAAATTTATGTTTCTTCTTATCTCAATTAACACTAAACTTTGACAAAGCCTGGTTAATCACGTTAATTGGTATGGTTGCTGCCACTGTTTTCAGGCAGGTATGAAGAACTGAGAATGGAATGATTATGGCATTTTGTTCCCACATCAGTTTGAGAATTTAAAAAATCCTCTTCAAAATATGCACTACAGTACATATTCTCAGATTATTATTTAAAAAAACAACATTTCAGTGAGTATCCCCCCCCAAAACCACGTCTTATGAGGAGCTGTTGAAGGAGCTAGGTATGCTTAGCTTGAAAAAAGAGGAGACTGAGAGGAGATATGAGAGCCATTTTCAGATATCTCAATGGTTGCCACATGGAAGATGGAGTACCGTATATACTGGAGTATAAGCCGACTTTTTCTGTACATTTTTTATGCTGAAAAAGCTCCCCTTGGCTTATACTCGAGTGAGGTGGGTGGCAGCAGCGGAGGGACGAGTGGCCTGAAAGGAGCCCTTTCTTGCCGCTGGTCCCACTGCCCGCCTCTCGCAAGGGCAGGCACAGGAGCTGTGGTTGGGAGAGGTGCTGCGCTGTGTCTCCCAACCGCGGCTTCTATGCCTGCTCTTGCGAGCGGCAGAGGCGGCGACAGAGGGACGAGCGGCCCAAAAGGAGCCCTTTTGGGCTGCTTGTTCTTCCTCCGCCGCTGCCACCACCATCACCAGGTTTGTAGTGTGGTGAACTGGCTTATACTCGAGTCAATAAGTTTCCCCAGTTTTTTGTGCCGAAATTAGGTGCCTTGGCTTATATTTGTGTCGGCTTATACTCGAGTATATATAGTAAGTTTGTTTTCTCCTGCTCTGGTGGGAAGGACTTGAACCCATGGCTTCAAGTGACAAGAAAGGAGATTCCGACTCAACATCAGGAAGAACTTTCTGACAGTAAGAGCTGTTCGACAGCGGAACGGTCTCTCTCAGGAGGGGGTGGGCTCTCCTTCCTAGGAGGTGTTGAAGCAGAGGTCGGATGGCCATCTGTCAGGGATGCTTTAGTTGAGTTTCCTGCGTTGCAGAGGTTGGACTAGATGGCCCTTCCCAGCTCCTTCAACCGCTCCTCATAAGACATGGTTTCCAGATCCTTGATCCTCATGGTTTCCCTCCTCTGCACACCTTCCAGCTTGTCAACATCTGTGGTGATTGCCTCCTAGGTGGGTCATAAGGAAAGGGTTAAATGAGTGTGAAGTGATTGGCCAGTGGGGACCCAAGGGGAGGAGTTAGAGTTAGTCGGAGTTGTGTGGAAGTCAGTAGAGGGTTGGGAGTTGGAGAAGGAAGAGGGAGGATCGGTCTGTGGGTTGGTTGAGTTGTGTTATGAGAGCGTGAGAGAAACTGATAGGAGTCAGATAGACAGTTGGGTTAATCAGTTAGCAGTTATTAGAAAAGGTATAAGCTGGCATAGAAACTAAGATTAAGAAACTGACAAGAAAAATTAACTGAAACCTTACATGCTTATAAAAATAAACTTGATTATTTGTTAATGTTAACAACTGTCTGGACTCCGTGTGTACCCGAGAGAAACGGGTTGAAGTGAGCACAGTGGTGGCACAGGGATCAATAGACCGTCAAACGTCCAGGGACCCTGTGTGATCGCCACAACATCCTTCATAAGTTGTGGTGCCCAGAATTGGACAATGGCGTGGCCTGATGAAGGCGGAATAGAGTGGCACTATTGCTTTCCTTCCCTTAACTGTTGAGGCAGCTACCAACTCTAGAGGGTTGTCCTGCAAGCTGTGTTCCTCATGGCTGACTTAGCACAATATTAGAAGTGACAGCAGGGCAGGGGGGTGATTACCTCATACAACACGGGGTTTTTGCACAACTCTTGCTGTTTCTTGTTGCATCACTTGCGTTTACCCTGATAGTTCCCAGATTGCTGTTCGGACTAGTTGGGGGATCAGCAGTTGGAACTGGCGCAGTCCCCAGGCAGCCTCCAGATCATATATGTGCAGATTCATGCACAATGACACATTAAAAACCTTCCATCTGGAAGAACTCTTAAGTTCCTTTCTCATAACCTTCTTTCCAAATGGTCTTCCAATCTGTGAACATATCATGGGTTCTTTGGCCTTTTTGGAGAGGGGCGGGATAATGTTCTATACACTTTGGCCCAAAGGTAATGATGCAGAAACATCACATCAGTACCTGGATAGAAGATCATTAGAGTCCTATGCATGTTATATGTATATAGAATTTTGTTGAAGGAAGATGAGATATCAATACTCTATTAGCGCTGATTTTTGTTGTCCGTTCTAAAAGGCAGAATCGACCCAGAACCCTCTGTTACTGACCTATGGTACTCTAATGCTACCATTTATTACGTCACTGAAAAATTTTATCCACAAATAATTTTATTATTAATGCCGTTCTGTCCTATATATCTCCTAAGAGACCAGAGACGAAAGCTCTGCAATTATTAACTTAGGGTGGGATTCCATTGCCCTCAATGTGTCCCTATTTTCCAGGGACAGTCCCGGAATTACAAAAGCCTTTCCGGCTTCTGATTTGATCCAAGAATGTCCCTATTTCTCCTGCCAGTGCCACAGCTGCCGAGCATGGGCAGGAGGATGAGACGGCACTTGTCCTAAGCGGTGGTAGTGGCAGCAGTGGCAGCTGCGAAGGAGCATACTGGTGCCTTTCCATGGCTGCAGCCGCTGCCAGCCTCTTCCCTTGGACAGCCTGTAGTGGCTGCTGGACAGTGGACGAGAAGAAGGGAAGGCTGCCGCAGCCATGGAGACCTAGCCTCACGTGATGCGCCAGCTCTAAGGTGCAGGCAGAGGGCAAGGCCACCCTGGGTGGGAAGAAAGGGGGAGCCAAGGCGAGTGCGAGGAATCCTGATACAGTCATACCTCGGGTTGAAGTCGCTTCAGGTTGAGCACTTTCAGGTTGCGCTCTGCGGCGACCCGGAAGTAATGGAGTGCGTTACTTCCAGGTTTTGCCGCTCGCGCATGCGCTCAAAATGATGTCACGCGCATGCGTGGAAGTGGCAAATCGTGACCCACGCAGACGCGGGTTGCGTTCGCTTCAGGATGCGAACAGGACTCTGGAACGGATCCCGTTCGCATCCAGAGGTACCACTGTACTTATTTTACTTAAAAAATGCTAACTAATTTTGCCCCTTTTGAAAACTTGTTTATTGGTGTGTGGTTTTCTTGTTGTAAATCTACTCAGGGATCAGCAAACTTTTTCAGCCGGGGGCTGGTGCACTGTCCCTCAGACCTTGTGGGGGGCCGGACTGTATTTTGATAAAAAGAGAAATGAATGAATTCCTATGCGCCACAAATAACCCAGAGATGCATTTTAAATAAAAGCACACATTCTACTCATGTAAAAACACGCTGATTCCTGGACCATCTGCTGGCCGGCTTTAGAAGGCGATTGGGCCAGATCTGGCCCCCAGGCCTTAGTTTGCCTACCCATGCACTAAAGAATAAAATCAGGATTAAGGAGTTTTCTCAGGATGGCGGAGGGCCTGTGTTCTGTGTCTGGTTGGTGTGGCAGTGGTGGAAATGCCCAATAGGGGAGGGGGGCAAAAATGGGGTGTTGAGGAGGGACATTTAGGGGGCGGAATGAGAAATGTCCCTGTTTTCACCCAAGGAATGTTGGAGGTTATGGGATTCAGCTAAACTAGTCCTGCTACTGGAAGCCCCATGTAAGGGCTTCCACAGTGAGACTTCTACTCCTTTCCTCCGTGCAGTGCCGGATTTACATATAAGATAACAAGCTATAGCTTAGGGCCCCACTCTCTTGGGGGGCCCAAAAAAATTTAAAGGGGGGAAAAACTGGATGTACATTTCTAAAATATAAGATAAAAAACAAACAAAATAAAACCTACATACAGCAACAGTGTTTTGTGGGCCCTGCCTGCTAGCCCGCTCCCTAAAATATCACTGGTAGTTATTTCACCAATAATATACTATTTCTTAATTGTATTTCAGTTCAACAGTTACTTTGAGAGCCAGTGTGGTATAGTGGTTAAGAGCGGTAGACTCGTGAACTGGGTTCGCTTCCCCGCTCCTCCACATTCAGCTGCTGGGTGACCTTGGGCTAGTCACACTTCTCTGAAGTCTCTCAGCCCCACTCACCTCACAGTGTTTGTTGTGGGGGAGGAAGGGAAAGGAGATTGTTAGCCGCTTTGAGACTCCTTAGGGTAGTGATAAAGCAGGATATCAAATTCAAACTCCTCTTCTTTGATAAAATACATATTTTGTTATGTGCAAATGGCTTGAGATACCTATTAGGCCCATAAATTACCATATAGCATATATTCAACACAATAAGCAGTGACAATTTGTTGTTGACGAAGGACAGCTGGACATACAAAGGGCCCCATTAACCTTCAGTAGCTTAGGGCATCATCAAACCGAAATCCGGCCCTGCCTCCATGCGCCCATTGAACTTGGCTCTGGGGGAATGGGAGAGAAGATGGAGATTGCTCCATCTGGGAAGCTGAAAAACTTGCCATGATGGCACAACTGAATTTGCACTATGTTGAATATTGAGATAATTAATAGGCGTGACGTGGCTAATTACTTTACGATCCCAATTAGCCCTTTACAGCGGTCCGGTACGCTTCCTCAAGCTGCGTCATCTGCTCCGTTCCGTCACGCCTTGCAGAGTAAAAACACAGCGGAAAAAGCTGTTGCTGCTGCTGCTTAGATCCAGACAAACACATAAGGCACTTGTGTGTCCAATTATCAGTTCTTTATTGCAACATTTCTCAGACATACACTCCAGGACTTCTCGCAGCCATAGCTACTGCTTCCTTCTCCCTCTAAGACACAGAGACAAGAGAAAAACTCCTCCCACCTTCGAAACCTGATGTCAGAATGTGAGGCATTACTCAGAACATCTTAACCCTATAAGTTCTGAATCCCAACACCCCCTCTTGCCTTGCATTCTGACAAGACCTGTGGAACATCCTCACAACTCTCAGATTCGCATTGTGCGAAACTTACCCACGCACCTGTGGCCTGATACCTTTCAGGTGGAATACCTTTCGTTGTGCGACTGGACCGCCTGGGCACAAACTCAGGTGTTTCCTCTGACTCACTGTGGCCAGCAGGTGTGTCCTCTGTATCACGGGATTCCCCCTCTGACTTAAAGCGTCTTCGAATCCTTTGCATTACACTCACAGGAGAACTAGGCTCACTCTTGGGCTCTCTTTTTACAACTTGTGGAGATGCCCCATCCTGCTCCTGACTTTGGTCAGTGAGCTGATCGTCATCAGCAGACTCAGCCTCTCCTTCCTCCTCATCAGAACCTTCCTGCTCAGAATCAGAAAAACATTCTGAAAGAACATCACGCCTAGCAGGAGTCTTTGACCTTTCATCCTGCTCATAGAACTCAGCGTGTTTACTGATCAGCAGCTTACTCTGATCACCTGATGGGTACGCAAACCTCCATGCACGCGCTGCTGGCTCATACCCACAGAAGATCATTTTCTGGAACTTGGATCCATCTGGCCCTTGCAAAGCCTTAGGCACCAGCACAGATGCAACAGACCCAAAAAAAATGCAGAAAGTGAATCTGGGGTTTCTTGCCATGCAACATAAAATAAGGTGTGTCACCTATCACTGAATTGTAGACCCGATTCCAGGTGAAGCCCACATATTTAACTGCCTCCATCCAAAACATTGGAGGTAACCCAGAGTCTGTCAGCATCACCTGTGTAGCCTTAACCAGAGCCTCACTCCTAAGCTCTGCCACCCCCCTCTGTTGAGGAGAAGTCACTGTGTGACGTATCCCTTTCTTGTAAAAGAACTTCTGCAAAGCAGACCCAGTAAACTCTGCACCTCGGTCACTAGTGACTGCTTGCACCTTGGTGGAGAACCTTAGTTCCACCTCCTCAATCCAACTTTTAATCAGCTGTGCTGCATCTTCCTTGGATTTGAGACCATGAGTCCAGGTGTTCTGCGAAAAATCATCCTGCATCGTCAGCAGAAACCTGGCCCCTCCCAAACTTGGTTCCTTCATGGGACCCAACAGATCTATGTGCACAAGATCAAAAGGTTTTGTGGTTACCCTCTCCACCTTTGGGTAACTGCACCCTTTTACCTTTGCCTGTCTGCAAGCCTTACAATTTATGGCTTTCCCACATTCCTGAATTTTACAGCCTTTGGAACACTCCTGTAACACCTGGAGTTCTTCAAGAGAACTATGAGCTGTCTTCCTGTGCCAAACACATGCACATGAAACATGAGTGGGAACTGTAGCACGCAGGGCTTGTGCTCTCTCAACCTTCCCCTCACCCTCCAGAGACGTTTTAAGAATGAAGAGATCATTCTGCCCCTTTTTAATTTTGACAAGCTGCCTCCCTCCTTTGGAGATTGTGCAGACAGCATTCTCAAAACAGACCTTAAACCCCTTTTTTAACAAATAAGGCACAGATAAAAGAGAGTGATGCATCCCTGGTACAGTGCAAACCTCCAACTGCTCCTGCAAAACATAAAGAAAGATTTTTGCAACATTAGTTACATCTCTTTTTTCTCCATTTGCAAACAGAACAGTTTTTCCAGCTGGAATTGCCTTGCAATTCCACATCTCGACAGCAGGGGTCTCTGGAATCAAGTTGCGATTAGCTGCTGAGTCGATTACAAAGCAGAGCTCAGTGTCTCTCTCAGAGCTGTCCTCAAACATTGCAAGACTGGCTGTCAGCTGATAAGCTTCTTCATCGCGTTTAGCACGTCCGCCTTGCTCAGTCCCACGCCTGGCCGCCTTGCCAGGCTGGTTGCCATGGAAACCTGGCTGGTTCCCATGGGAAGTGACCTTGACAACATCCTGCCTCGTCTCTCTGCTCCGGTGGGGGCAATAGCGACGCAGATGGTCAGGAGAATTGCAAATAAAACAACGACGATCACCAGTGAAAACAGTGGAAAAACACTGCCCAGGGCTCCTTTCAGCTGGCCTGGCCCCCCTTCTTCCGGAAGAGCTCTCTGTGCCAGCCCTGCCCTGTCTGAAACTGCATTCCACTCCAGCACTCTCAGTGGAAAACTTTTCAAACTTGCCTTTGGAATTCTTTGCCCCCCCGACTTGCCCATCAGGAACTGGGGCTACCGCCATCTCTGGGCTTTTCATTACTTCTCCAGGGCTCCGGCCTCCTGCTGAAGTTTCACACAAACTTCTCAGCACCTCCCAGGCAGCCCTTGCTGACTTTACGCCCTCCAAGTGAGGTTTCAGCGATGCGTGTACGCATGCTTTCAGCATACCAAGCTCTCTTTGCATTCTCTGCTGGCTATCTTCAGCCTTAAAGCCTGCAACGTCTGTCCCATCCCCTCCTGGACTGAGGGGTAGTGGCTCTTTCTGGCTTACATCCCAAAGCCCTGTAGCCAAAAACCAACCCCTCACTCTTCTGGACCAGGTTGCCCAACTTTTTAAAGTGAGCTTTTCAAGCGGAATGTCCTCAAGGACCTGGCTGTCTGCCATTTTCTTCCCGGGGGCCCCAAGCTGTACTCACGTATCAACAGCTTTTCCAGCACCCGTCTTCTCAGCTGCTCTCAGCTCCTCTGCTCTCTGCCTCTCAGCATCAGGGAAAACTCAGAACGCAGACCTCCGCTCTCAGTAGCGTTCTCCCAGCTGACCCAGCTGACTTCAAAGCATTCCGGCAGACTTTCAGCAACAGTTTTACAAGCGGTAATTAGGCCCATAACCTATTGAGATAATTAATAGGCGTGACGTGGCTAATTACTTTACGATCCCAATTAGCCCTTTACAGCGGTCCGGTACGCTTCCTCAAGCTGCGTCATCTGCTCCGTTCCATCACGCCTTGCAGAGTAAAAACACAGCGGAAAAAGCTGTTGCTGCTGCTGCTTAGATCCAGACAAACACATAAGGCACTTGTGTGTCCAATTATCAGTTCTTTATTGCGACATTTCTCAGACATACACTCCAGGACTTCTCGCAGCCATAGCTACTGCTTCCTTCTCCCTCTAAGACACAGAGACAAGAGAAAAACTCCCACCTTCGAAACCTGACGTCAGAATGTGAGGCATTACTCAGAACATCTTAACCCTATAAGTTCTGAATCCCAACATTGAATTCCTCCATTAGTAACTAAGCCATGCTTGTCTGGAGACAGTGCAGATTTCAGTTCATGCTTGCACACTCTCCTGAACATGCGCAACCATTTCAGAGTCAGGCCACCTTTGGAAGAGATGCTGATACCGTCCCTGGCTCAGTGGCTGTTCCTCACTGACAGGATACAGTGGTACCCCAGGTTAAGCACTTAATTCGTTCCAGAGGTCCATTCTTAACCTGAAACTGTTCTTAACCTGAAGCACCACTTTAGCTAATGGGGCCTCCTGCTGCCGCCGCGCCGCCAGAGCACGATTTCTGTTCTCATCCTGAAGCAAAGTTCTTAACCTGAAGCACTATTTCTGGGTTAGCAGAGTCTGTAACCTGAAGCGTATGTAACCTGAAGCATATGTAACCTGAGGTACCACTGTATATATTTTATGACATTTGGGATGCTGCAAAGGCTGATCTGATACTACAACTTTAATCATATAGACATTTTTTTTTCTTTTTAATTAGTAACAAGCCAAATAATCAGCAACAAGTTATATTTTAAAGTCAGCAGAGACTACTGTACATTTTTAAGAGCAGGGAGACCTGCATATCATCTGCTAGGTCTACTCAGCCCCAAGGGAAAAGAAAACCCTGTTGTGAGTTTGACACTGGAAGGATGGTTAGTGAAGTGAAAGTTTTCAGAATAGTCAAATATAGGCAAAATACATTTTTAGGATGATGGGACCTAACAAACACAAACCGGTAATTCGTGAAACTGTTGGCTATGCTTACTGGGGCTGATTGAGACTTGGGAATTTCAACAGACATTGGAGCCACAGGTTTCCTGCCGATGGGGTAATTTTTCTGTTTATTCAGTCCCAAGTTACAAAATTCACAAATGAGCTTTATTTCTTTCTCTCTTGTGTACCTTAAAAAGACGAGCCTTCATTATAAATTTTACACAGAATGCAAGTTGTGCTCAGTTGGAGTTTCAACTCTTATTCTTTCTCTCACCCCCCTCTTTTTTTTGGTTATGATGATATTCTCTAGCTGGCTAATTTGTATGTATCCGTAGAAAGAGGAAGCTGAAAAATATACTTTGTACTATTATGAAAAATTAAAATCCCCTAGTGGAGCTTTGACACATTATATTTTAAAACTCATTTGTTCATGCTGTGGTCGTTGTCTTGCAGTTTTCCAGGAGTGGAATAAGGAGGGACGAAGGATCTTGAGACACTTGTGACACACACTTTCTGTGTGTGTGTGTGTGTGTGTGTGTGCCTGTGTGTTTAAAATAACCTTTCCTTTCTTATTATTCACTAGTCACATGCAAGTAGCTAGTTTCCTATTGCTTTCTAAAGCAATGTGTTTTAGTTGTGCATAAAACTCATTAGAGCTTCCAGCTTTAATCAACATAAAGGCAAATAACGAAAGCTGTGATTGCAGACTGTGGTTTGGGAGTTCTCCAAGCACCTCTTGAGCACTTGTTATTTTGTGCGAGGAAGAAATGCCATAACAGCATGCACCAGGCCTTCCTTGAATTGCCCAAACAGCTAGGAAAGAAAAAAAATAAGGAAGGGAGCGAGAGGTCTGATTTCCCTTCTTTATTTTCTCATCCTACTTGATGGACCTGCTGTGCCAGGCTAATTTACCCGCCCTGAAAGATGAAAATACACCAGAAGAAGGAAGTATATATTTTAAAACTAATAATTTTAGGAAGTGGGAGTGGGGCTGATGAGGAGCATTTTTGGGGTGGGCGGGGAATCAGGAGCTGGTTGGCTAAACCAGGAATTCTTCTTTGGCTCAGATTTTCAATATGGGGTGGAAAATAACATTGGGGCTTTGAAAGTTTGTATCTTTGAGGTGGGTTCTTTTTATTTATTTTTTGAGCTCCCAGAAGTGATAAATGAGCCTCTGAGTATAAAAGCCTAAGCTTACAAAACCTTGTCAGCATTTATAGTTTTAAGTGACCAAGCATGTAGAAGGTGAAAGTCCTGGCAGGTCTGGAACCGGAGTCAGGGTGGATTAGTGGACCAAGAAAGTCTAGGCTGAGCTAAACAAGTGGATCTGTGTTGGAGTTAGCAGGGGAGGTTGTTAATAATAACAACAATAATAATAATAATACAGTGGTACCTCGGGTTACATACACTTCAGGTTACAGACTCCGCTAACCCAGAAATAGTACCTCAGGTTAAGAACTTTGCTTCAGGATGAGAACAGAAATCGTGCTCCGGCGGCATGGCAGCAGCTGGAGGCCCCATTAGCTAAAGTGGGGCTTCAGGTTAAGAACAGTTTCAAGTTAAGAACGGACCTTCGGAACAAATTAAGTACTTAACCTGAGGTACCACTGTTATAGTTTCAGGAAGGTAGCCATGTTGGTCTAACGCAGTCAAAATAAATTAAAAAATTGTCCAGTAGGACCTGAGAGACCAACTAAGTTTGTTCTGGGTATAAGCTTTCGTGTGCATCTGAATGGTGTGTATCTGAAGAAGTGTGCATGCACACGAAAGCTTATACCCAGAACAAACTTAGTTGGTCTCTAAGGTGCTACATAACAATAATCGTGTTATTTATATGCCTCCCATCTGACTGGGTTTCCCCAGCCACTCTGGACGGCTCGCAACTGAATATTAAAAACAGTATAAGACATCAAACATTTAAAACTTCCCTATACAAGAATACCTTCAGATGTCTTTTAAAAGTCAGATAGTTGTTTATTTCCTTGACATCTGATGGGAGGGGCAGTCCACAGGGCGGGCGCCACCACTAAGAAGGCCCTGCCTGGTTCCCTGTAACTTTACTTCTTGCTGTGAGGGAACCGCCAAAAGGCCCTTGGCGCTGGACCTCTGTGTCCAGGCTGAATGATGGGGGTGGAGGTGCTCCTTCAGGTATACAGGGCCAAGACCATTTAAAGCTCTAAAGGTCAGCATCAATAGATCAGGTTCAAAGCAGCAGTTAGAGGCGCAGGGTAATGGGAAGAAAGGCTGGAAGATTGGGAAGGCAGCAGTTGTGTGTGTAGACTAGATGGCCCCATTGTAAATGTCTGTTGGCTGCCCCTGACGTTTGGGGCAGGGGTGGCAGAAAAATTGGAAACAGAAGCATTCACACCTTTGGGAAGAAAAGCGGAAGGAACTTTGCAATGTTCTTAACCTTCTTCCGGACGTGACTAAAGCCCAGCTCCGTTCCGAAAAGGTGGTGAAAGTCCAAAGGCGTTGTCTCTCTCCCGAGATGGAGTGTTGGCTGATCCTGAGAGATGCCTGGAACAGAGTTCCAGTGAGTTCTGGCTGGAAAAAAGCCTGCTTATTTCCTCGGCTTGGGGGTGGGGTCACATAACTCCATACCCTCCAACATTTCTCCAATGAGGGATCATCAGAGGTGCTGATGGAAGTCCAAAAAGATTGTATAAGATGTGAGGTTATGTGGTATGTATGACAATTAATATGTTTAAAAATAAATAAAAAATATTTCAAAACAAAACATTTCTCCAATAAAAATAGGGACGTTCTATTGTGTGTGTGTGTGTGTGTGTGTGTGTGTGTGTGTGTGTGTTAACATATTTTCAACAATTATTAAACATAATTTTATATCTTATACAATTTTTTGACTTCCATCAATCACCTCTGAAAAATTTCCAATCTTTTTCACTTTACATTTCTTACTTTCACTATTACATTTAAATATCATAACTAATATCTCTCTTCTTTCTCTTCTTTGAAATATTTCATGTATTCCTCCTTACAAAACTTCTTGCAGTCCTACTTGCTCTTCAAATAATTTGCATATTTCTTCTAATCTTCTGTAAACCTCTGGTCCGGCGGGTTTCAAATCCTTCCTGTCATTTTGTCCAATTCTCCGTAGTCCATTAAGAAAATAGGGACGTTCTAAGGCAGGGGCTGGCAAAGTTTTTGTGGCTTGGGCCGGTTCACGGTCCCGCAGATGCCGCGGTGGGCCAGAATGCACAAACACTACTTCCGGCGTGGAAGAGGTGTGCACAGCTTCCCATTGGCTGCTGGAGCTTCCTGCAGCCAATGGGAAGCCGGCCAGTGTCACAGAAGGCGGTCCCCGCTTTGCTCTGCGCCAGTTTAGCACGGCGCACGGGAGCCGACCGAGCTGGAGGTGGGGGTCCCCGAGCTGGCGCAGGGGTCCATGGGCTGGTTAAACGGCCCCTATGGCCCGCTTGTGGCCCATGGGCCTTAGGTTGCTGACCCCTGTCCTAAGGGAAAGCGCAACATTCTGGGATCATTCCGAGACTACTTCTGCAAACTTGGGACTGTTCCAGGAAAATAGGGAGACTTGGAGGGTCTGCTGCTGTTGCAAATGGCGTGATAGCATCCATCTCTATTATTGTCGCTGCTAGGGAAAGTGTCGTTTCAGTTGTGCATCCCTGCAGCCACCAACACAGAAAGGGCTAACAGCTCGCAGCATGCTTCACACAAACCGTTCCCTATGTACCTTCACAGGTGATAACTAGTGTGTGGAGGGAATGCAGCTGTGTAGAAAATTGATGTAGCTGAGTAGAGACAGGTAGATTTCAGGAGAGCTTTAGAAGCCCTCTGGGTGAACAAAGTAGTAAACAACTCGGTAAGTTAACACTTTGTAAATAGCTCTCTGTAAGCATCCTCTGTCGTGTGACCCTTTGAATGCTGCAAGTTAGCTGTTATCTGCAACAAAAGGCTCTCTGTGGTGCCACCAAGTGGTTCCAGGATAGCATAAGTGTTACTGCCAGTCAAATTGAATCTATGTACACCAAAGGAGAGGCAATGTGTTTTATTCTGTATTCTGTTTTCATGCAGCATGTAATGTCTCTTTGAATGCATTGGGAAAATAATTCTGATCGATCTCTCACACATACACACACACGAAATTATTTTATTTTATATTCTTTATTGAAAGATAAATAGTACATAATTACAAGTGCGCAGAGTAAGAACAGACAAAAAAAAGGGGGGGGAGAAATCGTATGTATGTAAAAACAAAACACAACAACAACAAAATTGTAGACATTACCAAAAAATATGTTGTTGTAGTTAACCAGGCCTTAACTTTATACGGTATTTACAAAAATAAATTTCAAATATTGCTGAATTTGTCCATGGTAAGTCTATGTATGCAAATTGTTCATGTGTAGCGAGTTTGTACATATCTTCAATTCAATCATTAAAGGGAGCCTGTCTTTTTGCGTAGTGAGGGCACAAAGAGTCCGTTCATGTTGTCCCTTTGATTCCTATATGGGTAAATAATTCAAAAGGATATTTCCCCCTGCAAATTTAAGACTATTCTGCACAGTTGTGTTGATAATCTCTACTGACTTCTGCCAAAAAAGTATCAATATAGGACATTGTATAAACATATGTCACACAATTATTAAAATATATCCTCATATTGGAGAGGCTTAAAGCTTTTTATAACACGTTTAACACTATAGAAGTGTTGTTTTTAATTGCTCAGTAAAATTAAGCTAACGTGCAACAGAATCTGTTGTAAGTAGCACATTTAGTTTGGGTGTTTAAGCTATAAAATCTGTTATTGCAAGATTGCTATGTCTTCTTGCACAATTAATTATTCCTTTATCGTAACCATGGCCATCTACAGGTGCAGCTGGTTGCTGACAAAATTTGTCCAGGAACTCCAGAGATGGGAGGTGTACAAAATACAGCGCATGGGTGAGGAACCTATGGCTCTCCAGATGTTGCCAGACTATGACTCCCATTATCATTGATAATTGACTATGGGGCTGAATTGCAATCCAGCTGGAATTGGAATTGCAGTCCAACAGCATCTGGAATGCCACCGGTTCCCCATTCCTGATTGACAGGTAGGAAGATGCTTTGCACCAAATAGATCTGCTAGTCCTTAGGGAACCGGGTGGCGCTGTGGTCTAAACCACTGAGCCTCTTGGGCTTGCCGATCAGAAGGTTGGCTGTTCGAATCCCCGTGACGGGGTGAGCTCCCGTTGCTCTGTCCCAGCTCCAGCCAACCTAGTAGTTCGAAAGCACGTCAAAGTGCAAGTAGATAAATAGGTATCGCTCTGGTGGAAAGGTAAACGGCATTTCCATGTGCTGCTCTGGTTTCGGTGTTCTGTTGTGCCGGAAGGGGCTTAGTCATGCTGGCCACATGACCTGGAAAAACGCTGGCTCCCTCGGCCAGTAAAGCAAGATGAGCGCCACAACCCCAGAGTCATACGCGACTGGACTTAACTGTCAGGGGTCCCTTTATCTATAAGAAGCTTCACCAATCTGTTTTGCTGAAAGTTGCTGCTGATGCACTTGGTGACCTTTTGCTAAAACGTGCCGCTATTTTTTTCCTACTGTTTTAGAACAGGACAAGACGTTTCAAAAAGCATAGCCCTCAGTGATTCCAGTTGGGAAATAAATGGCTTTTTAAGTGGGTGGCAAGCAAGACATTTTAACGAGCTACTGACTTTGAAAGTCACTTTGCAACAGAATGAGGATCACCCAGGGAAACTTTATAGTAAAATAAGGATCACCGACTGCGTGTTTATGGAAATGGCCTCCCTTGTTGTGCTGCGTTTCCTTACGGAGAGCCTGTGATGGCTACAAAGAACAGCGATGCACTGGGACTAACATTGCTCTCTGTCTGCTCAGTTTTTGCAGCTACGTGACTATTCAGCAATTGAAACTGGTACACGTGGCCTTAAAACTAGCAAGGCCTTTTTTGGAAATAGCTCTGCAGCTGAAACTAAGCCTCGCTTAAACCAGTAATCTTGGCGCAAATAATATTAAATCTGGAAAACATAGTCTAGATCGTTTGGCCTCAGCAATGTTTTAAAATGTTAGGCAGTTATTCTGGGGAACTTGAACGGGGGAGAAGCATACAGGCAAATTCAATGAGAGATTTACACGCTGAACATGAATAATAATAATAATAATAATAATAATAATAATAATTTATTATTTATACCCCGCCCATCTGGCTGGGCCTCCCCAGCCACTCTGGGCGGCTTCCAAAAGAATATTAAAATACTATGATACATCAAACATTAAAAGCATCCCTGAACAGGGCTGCCTTCAGATGTCTTCTAAAAGTCTGGTAGTTGTTGTTCTCTTTGACATCTGGTGGGAGGGCATTCCACAAGGAGGGCGCCACTACCGAAAAGGCCCTCTGCCTGGTTCCCTGTAACTTGGCTTCTCGCAGTGAGGGAACCGCCAGAAGGCCCTTGGTGCTGGACCTCAGTGTCCGGGTAGAACGATGGGGGTGGAGACGCTCCTTCAGGTATACTGGACCGAGGCCGTTTAGGGCTTTAAAGGTCAGCACCAGCACTTTGAATTGTGCTCGGAAACGTACTGGGAGCCAATGTAGGTCTTTCAAGACCGGTGTTATATGGTCTCGGTGGCCGCTCCCTGTCACCAGTCTGGCTGCTGCGTTCTGGATTAGTTGTAGTTTCCGGGTCACCTTCAAAGGTAGCCCCACGTAGAGTGCATTGCAGTAATCCAAGCGGGAGATAACCAGAGCATGCACCACTCTGGCGAGGCAGTCCACAGGCAGATAGGGTCTCAGCCTGCGTACCAGATGGAGCTGGTACACAGCTGCCCTGGACACGGATTTAACCTGTGCCTCCATGGACAGCTGTGAGTCCAAAATGACTCCCAGGCTGCGCACCTGGTCCTTCAGGGGCACAGTTACCCCATTCAGGACCAGGGAGTCCTCCACACCTGCCCGCCTCCTGTCCCCCAGAAACAGTACTTCTGTCTTGTCAGGATTCAATCTCAATCTGTTAGCCGCCATCCATCCTCCAACCGCCTCCAGACACTCACACAGGACCTTCACCGCCTTCACTGGTTCTGATTTGAAAGAGAGGTAGAGCTGGGTATCATCCGCATACTGATGAACACCCAGCCCAAACCCCCTGATGATCTCTCCCAGCGGCTGCATGTAAATGTTGAAAAGCATGGGGGAGAGGACAGAACCCTGAGGCACCCCACAAGTGAGAGCCCAGGGGTCTGAACACTCATCCCCCACCACCACTTTCTGAACACGGCCCAGGAGGAAGGAGCGGAACCACTGTAGGACAGTGCCCCCAGCTCCCAGCCCCTCAAGACGGTCCAGAAGGATGTTATGGTCGATGGTATCAAACGCCGCTGAGAGATCCAGCAGAACTAGGAAACAGCTCTCACCTTTGTCCCTAGCCCGCCGGAGATCATCAACCAGTGCGACCAAGGCAGTTTCAGTCCCATGATGAGGCCTGAATCCCGACTGTGTTTTTGGCTGGCGGGTACTTGGGTTGAGCTGTTGCATTATGCCATCTTCATGCTAGCACTGCACCAAAGCTAAGATCCAGCATAAATCTTAACTTGTATAAATAAGATACTGTAGGCTGTGAGCTTTTGCTTTTTTTTTTTAATAGAATATTATAATCTACAGAAATACCATATTTTTCCATGTATAACATGCCCCCCCCCTGTATAAGATGCCCCCTATTTTGGGGGGCTCAGATTTAAGAAAATGGGGGGAGATGGCCCAATCACCCACCAAATCACCGCTGACAAGCTGCAGCTCATGGCTGCAACCAATCACCCATCCCACCCCCATGCAATATCCGTGTATAAGACGATCCCCATTTTAAAACATTATTTTAGAGTAAAAAAAACCTCATCTTATACAGAAAAGTACAGTACGTTTCATTGAAGGACATGCTTGCTTACAATTCAGGCTGCAATTCTATGCTCGCTTACTTGCGAGTAAGGCCCATTGGACGCAGTAGGAATTACTTTCCAGCCCTTACCATTGGGCTGAGTGAAGCAACTGCTTCAAACAGTGGCAGTGGCAGCTACATGTAGAAGGAAACTGCTGTGTGGCACATGGCCTTCTCTGGACCTCCTAAGTTAGCTTGCTACTGTTGGGTGCAGTGGAGGCAGCCAACGTAACGTAAGATTCAGCTACTGCCCAGTTAGTGTCAGTATGTCAAATTTCAAGCAGCGTCTTCTTGTCTTCCTCAGGCAGCAAAATCAACTTTGGCCAGCCCTAACTACCTTTCTCCCCAAGACCAGCATGCTTGAATTGTGCCCATCTATCTCATGGTGGGACGCGGGTGGCGCTGTGGGTAAAACCTCAGTGCCTAGGACTTGCCGATCGCATGGTCGGCGGTTCGAATCCCCGCGGTGGGGTGAGTTCCCGTCGTTTGGTCCCAGCTCCTGCCCACCTAGCAGTTCGAAAGCACCCTTAAGTGCAAGTAGATAAATAGGTACCGCTTTATAGCGTGAAGGTAAACGGCGTTTCCGTGTGCTGCTCTGGTGCCGGTTCGCCGGAGCAGCTTCGTCACGCTGGCCACATGACCCAGAAGTGTCTGTGGACAGCGCTGGTTCCCGGCCTCTAGAGTGAGATGAGCGCACAACCCTAGAGTCTGTCAAGAGTGGCCCGTATGGGCAGTGGTACCTTTACCTTTATCTCATGTTAGGGATGCGGGTGGCGCTGTGAGTTAAACCACAGAGCCTAGGACTTGCTGATCAGAAGGTCGGTGGTTCGAATCCCCGCAACGGGGTGAGCTCCCATTGCTCGGTCTCAGCTCCTGCCAACCTAGCAGTTCGAAAGCATGTCAAAGTGCAAGTAGATAAATAGGTACAGCTCCAGCGGGAATGTAAATGGCGTTTCCATGTGCTACCTTCCCCTTCTCAACTGCAAAGCATTGCATGCAGCTGCAGGATTTTGCGAAGCTTGCCCCTCAAAACTAGGGCATAACTTATGCCAGGAACTATCCATTTAGGGATGCGGGTGGCTCTGTGGGCTTGAGCCTCTTGGGCTTGCTGATCAGAAGGTCGGCGGATCGAATCCCCGTGACGGGGTGAGCTCCCGTTGCTCGGTCCCTGCTCCTTCCCACCTAGCAGTTCAAAAGCACATCAAAGTGCAAGTAGATAAATAGGTACCGCTCTGGCGGGAAGGTAAATGGCGTTTCCGTGCACTGCTCTGGCTCGCCACAAGTGGCTTAGTCATGCCGGCCACATGACCCAGAAGCTGTACGCCGGCTCCCTCGGCCAGTAAAGCGAGATGAGCGCCACAACCCCAGAGTCAGCCACGACTGGACCTAATGATCAGGGGTCCCTTTACCTTTACCTTTTTATTCATTTAAAAGCACACACTTGTGAGTGTGCAAAGCCCTTTCTTGTCCTTGCCCTAACCTGAAAACACAAAAAAGATGAGATTGACACCACCCTTTTTGCAAACTTCCACATGAAGTGGGGGCGGGGGCGACTGTCCGCATCTCCCATTTCTTTCCTTTGGTAACGAAGGATCTAACTTTTGCTCGGGGAACCAACTGCAATCTTAACTTCTGATTACCCGGCACTTTTCATGCCTACAAAGTCAGCCTGAAAGATTTAAGGATACGGCTTTTATGGTGAGAAACATCTTCTCCCTGTAAAACCGAGCTCTGTTACGAGCCAACCGTGTATAGTGACTGACTGGAAGACAAGCAACGTATGTGAATCTCTGCAGTGTTCTCCACCGTCCCGTTTAAATATTTTATAAATTTGCTCCACTATTTCAATTTTAATTATATGTTCTGTATATCCGCTAATATATTATTCATATACATTTCAGTGTTTGATCCTCTGTAGCATTTACATGGGTTTCCCTGTGTGATGGTTAGTACTATACTTCACAAAGAATTTCCAGTGCCAATGGAATTCTCATGCCAGGGTTTTTCGTTTCTGAAACATCAATATTCCAGAAAAGAATTATTAAAGATGCATGTTATTCTTACAGGGTATATAAATAGAGTAAAGTGGTGGGGCTGCACATGCTTGTGTCAATATTACTCTGCCTGGCTCGCAAGACGCTGGAGAAAGCACGTTAAAAGCAATGTCACACCAATAAGATAAATATTTTCATGCAAGCATTAAGTATTTGGAGTACCAGATACTCAAACTGTGCAGCAAAATCACTTCCCACACAAAAGATCTATGCAAGCTGCTGTAGGGCCTGGGCTGTTTCCTCTTCTCTTCCAGATGTTTTATTTTTAATTCACCACATGTTAGTATATTTATGTTTACACCACTTCTCTGCATATACATTTGCTGATTGTATTTGCCATTCCTAGCTCAAAGTTGGCCACTTTGTTTTTCCAATTGCAGGCAAGACTCGGAAGAAATTCTTAAGATTTCCCAGTACTACTCTAATGTTCTAGCTCCAAGCAGTTGACTGCTTGCCTTCCATATGCTCTAAGTATCCTTATTTACAAGACGCAGTTTCCATTTTCTGGTACCTACCCCTCTCTTATTTTAAGGGAGAATTTTGGAGCTGCTTTTTAAAAAATGTTTTTAATGTGCATACAAGTATACCAGGCTCTTGCCACCAGGTGCTGTGAGTTACCAATCGGCCTCGCCTGTGTGGCCGCGCCTTGCCTCTTCAGAACAAACTTAGGAAGGTCCCAGTCCTGCAAAGCCCTACAGGTCACAGGGCCTGGCTCCTGCGCGCACTCTTGACAATGACTCAAGTAAGATATGATGTTCTTGAGAGCCATTGTGCTACAGCGGTTAGCACTGAGTGTGAGAAATCCATGCTCAAATTAGGGGCAAGAGTATTTGCTGTATCTATGTCAGGAAGCTCCGTGGAAAACGCAAACGGAAAAAGAGAGGTGTGCATCTCCAGTCCTCTGGGGCACTGTTGGGAGGCAGCTGTGATCAGCCACCACATCCTTGAGCACGTCCTCCTTCATGTGTGGAGAGCTGTGTCCCTTCTTCCCATCAGACACACTTACATATAAATATGGCAGCCATCCCTGCTACCATGAAGGATGAATCATCCCTCAGTCGCTTGGCAGTCTTGTGCAAATCACTCCCAGACTAACTTACTTCCTACAGTTGTTCTGAAGATAAAATTAGAAGGCAAAACTAATTAACCAGAGGAAGGGTGGGTTACAAGAGAGCCTCTGAGCTCACTTCGCCCTGCGATTCCTTACATGTTCCACGGATTTAGCCAAAAGGTGAAATGGAGTTTACCATCCCTAGCAATATCTGGGGAACCAGCCATCATGTAAACAGTTATGAGACTGATGCCTCCGAAACATTTACTCATTCACCTGTCAATCGGTGACCTGTACGTAACCCATGATAGTAATCAGCAAGGGCATAGCTGGAATTTTTTTGGAAACAACCAAGAATTCTTTATTTGAGTAGATAAGAGGTGCCTTTGAAATTTATCCCCCATCCCATGCGTGTCTATTCTGAAATATGTTAGAAAGGAAGAAAACCAATCTGGTTAAGAGGTTGGGAAGTTTGAATTTGAGCACCCTAAACCAGCTTCAGGTCAGCAGCTATGAATCAGCTCTCTGGGTCCACAGGACTAACTTCTCGTCCACAGTCCAACCTATCCACATGTCCCTGGAAAGGATAACATGAGAAAGGTAAAGGTAAAGGGACCCCTGATCATTAGGTCCAGTCGTGGCTGACTCTGGGGTTGTGGCGCTCATCTCGCTTTACTGGCCGAGGGAGCCGGCGTACAGCTTCTGGGTCATGTGGCCGGCATGACTAAGCCACTTGTGGCGAGCCAGAGCAGTGCACGGAAACGCCGTTTACCTTCCCGCCAGAGCAGTACCTATTTATCTACTTGCACTTTGATGTGCTTTTGAACTGCTAGGTGGGAAGGAGCAGGGACCGAGCAACGGGAGCTCACCCCGTCATGGGGATTCGATCCGCCGACCTTCTGATCAGCAAGCCCAAGAGGCTCAAGCCCACAGAGCCACCCGCATCCCTAAATGGATAGTTCCTGGCATAAGTTATGCCCTATTTTTGAGGGGCCAGCTTCGCAAAATCCTGCAGCTGCATGCAATGCTTTGCAGTTGAGAAGGGGAAGGTAGCACTGAGCTTCTCCCCTGCCATCTGCTCTCCCCCCCCATTAAATCAAGCTGTTTTTATGCTTGTCAGCGTTCCAGAACCTGTCTTTGTTGAAGGAAACATTGGTGGTGGTGATAGCCACAAGTTGCTTGATTTTGGAAGGAGAGTTCAGGGAGAAAGCAGCTGGAAAGAAGAGGTTGAGTGTTATTCAGCGAAGTGTTACTCAAAGTAGACTATTGAAATTAGTGGACCTAACTCAGTAATGCTCATTACTTTTTCTTGAGTAAAATGCAGCTGAATGCTGCCCATTGAATTCTCCCATCCCCTTGCCCTTGTCCTCTGCAAAGTCCGCCCTTCAGTGCATTTTTCAGCAGAGAAGGATCTTCGTGTTGTATCCAAAAATTTCCTTCTCCTACAGAAGCTTTTCTACTAGGGATAACGGACACAGGTATAACAAGAGAAGATCAGTAAATATTCCTCTACACCACAGGAGCAGCAAGGATCCTAATTGCTAAAAACTGGAAAAAAGAAACTCTGCCAACAAAAAAGGAATGGCAAGACAAACTGTTAGAGTATATTGAACTGGCTGGATTAACAGAGGCAATTAGAGATCACACTAGACAAGAGTTTCAAAAAGCGTGGGGGAAATGTAGAGAATACTTCACAAAACAGTGCCCTAAAATACATACCTGGACTTGTTTCGATTAATGCAGGAGACTTTGTGGATATTTAAGTTAGAATTAGAAAAATCTTAATAACTATTCATAAAGGAAACAGTTGATAAGAAGTAAATAAGGAGGCCAGATACAGGATAAAGGAAGTCTTTTATATGGTTGTTTGTATTGTTGTATGTTATGCTCACTGTATGTTATGTTCACATTTAATGAGGTTGGATTTGTATGTTAGGGGGTGAGGGTTTATGTTATGTTGTAAATAAAATTCCAATAAAAATTGTGTGGTTTTTTTTAAAAAAATCCTTCTCCCTGTGCCCTCAAAATCATTGGATGCAACCCTTCATCTTATATGACTGCAGCGTAACGTACAGTTTGTTCATGACTACTACTTGGCAGCGGGGGGAAAAAACCTTAACAATAGTAATATGAAAATCGCAATTGGATAGCTCAGTTGGTTGGAACCTGGTGCTGATAAAACCAAGGTTGCAGGTTCGATTCCCATATGGGACAGTTGCTTATTCCTGCATTGGCAGGGGCTGGACTACATGATCCTCAGGGTCCCTTCCAATTTTGCAACTCTATGATCTACACGAGAACTCGTTTTCTCCTTGAACTGAGTGCCATTTCTCCAGTTAACGGAGCTAGTTTGGCCACGGAGCTACCATTTTGGCTGTGTCTGCGTGCATTACTTTGTTTTGCTTTGTTTCATACAACACGTCCTGCAGCAGTGTTGATTGTGAGATGCCCTTCTTGCTACTTCGTGCCCTCAATATCTTTGCTTTTTTTTTGGTCTTCTTCCCTCCTCTCCCCCCCCACTGCCCGTCAAACGCAGGCCAAGAAACGCCAGGCCTTCCTAACAGAGACGTGCGAAAACAACGTGAGAGATCTGGAGTTGCTTTTGGACAGCTTTCCTGTGTCAGGCAAGCGGACAGCAGGTTAGTTGAAGGTAGAAAATGACAGATGCATCTGTCAGCGTTCCAAAGTCGCTGCGTTGGGGGAATTCTACAGATGCCTCTTTCATTCCCTCTTCTCTACATGCTTTGATTTGATGACATGATAAGAGCAGTTCTCTCAGCGGTCGCGTGGCCCCGCTAGCTGGGAAGAGGTGACTGGATGTGGCCCCGCTGTTGTCAGCCCCCGCGCTTGATTTACAAGTGCAGGGTTGTGTGTGATGGGTCAGGAAAGGGCTCGCTTGCTGTGCTCCGAATCCAGCAGAGAGAAAAAGTCCTTTACACCACGCCTACAAGGGGAACAGATGTTTTTGATTGAACCGAGCCAAATTCAGAAGCGACCTTCAGCTACTTAAAGGTCACGTCTCCAAAAAAGGTTATGCAGGACGCAGAGTGTACACATGTTCCTCTTTATGGTGTTAACTTTTTGAGACGCCAGTTGAGAAGGGGGTGAGGACTGCAGCCGTGCCAGCGCGAATTCTTCCCCAACCAATGTGCAAAAACAAACCTGCTTCTTTCTGTTGTCTGGCATGTGGTGGCAGTAGTGATCACGCCAAATGGAAGTACGGAAAAGGCAAAGTGTCTCATATATACGTACGTATACATGTGTGTGTATATATGTATATGTATACATACATATACATACGTATATGTGTGTGTATATATATGTATATGTATACTACTACTAGGGATGCGGGTGGCACTGTGGGTTTAAACCACAGAGCCTAGGGCTTGCCAATCTGAAGGTCGGCAGTTCGAATCCTGCGATGGGGTGAGTTCCCGTTGCTCGGTCCCTGCTCCTGCCAACCTAGCAGTTCAAAAGTACATCAAAGTGCAAGTAGATAAATAGGTTTGGTTTTCAAGCCAAAGTGAAATTCTATTGAAGAAACGTTTTGGAGCCATTTCTTTGAGATAAATAGAGGGGAAATGTTTTGTTAATTGGCCACATACTCAAAGACAAAGGAGCCTTAATTCTAGGCACATCCCATTTTAGTACATTGTATCAGAGTCTTTGGAGACATTATACAAGACATTATACAAGATGACATCATACAAGGTGTGACAGGAAAGTTCGGTGAACGGTCACAGAAATCGGACAGTGAGAAATATTTGAACATACAGTCGGCATTGGAAACCCACGAAATGCTCACAGTTGTGTATGGAGATGAAACTGCAACTCAAAAGACAGCGTATGAGTGGTTTAAGCGTTTCCGTGAAGGGCGACAAGCCATCGAAAATGACCCTCAGTCTGGCAGACCATTGATGAGCAGAACGGCGGCAACTGTCGACGGGATTGGTGTTTGTCCGTCCGAATGATGGCAGAAGAATTGCATATTCTGCGTGAAATCGTTACTGAGGTTACAGAGTTGTCCCACCCTCCATATTCTCCTGATCTGGCCCCACCGGATTTATTTCCCCCCAAAACTGAAATCTGCACTGAAAAGACACAGATTTTTCCAACATTTCACACATCCAAGCTGCTGTGACGAGGGAACTGAAAGCAGTATGAAAAGAGGACGTCACCAGCTCTACGAACATTGCCAATGGTGCATTGTATCAGAGGGGGCCTACTTTGAAGGCCTGTAAGGCGTCTGTGTTCAAATATTTCTCGCTGTCCGACATCTGTGACCATTCACCAAACTTTCCGAACTTTAATTAGTGAATATGTGATAGCAGATATTTCGGGGGGGACAGACAGGAGTGACTCTCAGGATCCCAGAAGATCCTGGATCAATGATGACACAACCACAGTCTGTTTGCATCGCAACCTAGATGCTGGGACATTACTTCCATGTCTGCTTTCTGCTTGTAACGTGGCCGGGACCTTCCTGCAGTTTTCCCTTGAGTTCTAGCTTTCCCAACAAATGAATGTTAATGAAATCACCACGAACTTTTTAGTGCTTCTGGAACAACGTGGTTGCGATGGGGAATCCAGACTAGCCCTAGGGAGTTTTGGAGGCAGAAGGACAAAGTGTTGTGTGGCCTGGGGAACCGAATCTGCCGCAGATTCTGGCTAGCTGCTCCCTTTCTCTTTGGCACACGAGAAGAATGGAAATAAGTTTTTGAACTCAGCGTTTTGGATCCGCTTTGTTGGGCTAGAGGTTTTGGCAAGGGAGACTGGCTGCCTGGAGAAGAGAGCCAAGTCAATACAAATAAATCCTGGGAATAATTATTGATATGAAACATGCCTTTTTGTGTGGGTGCTTTAGTTCTGGAGCTGGGGTTTGCCTGTCCTTTTGTAGCCTCTGGGAAGAGATGACAGTTGAAAATATCTTTTTTTGCAATGTTTTGGGATTCTTCCCTCCTTCTTTTCCCTTCTGACATTATCCATCGACTCCCATGGAACTAACATTTTTATTCAGTGTCAATGATACAAGCTAAGTTAAGGACAGTGTATCATAGCTGTCAACGTTTCCCTTTTTTAAAGGGAAATTCCCTTATTCCGAATAGGATTCCTCGCAAGAAAAGGGAAAAGTTGACAGCTATGCAGTGTATCTGTGTCTTGATGTTGAATAAAATTAGACTTTGCACTGTAGGTTGACATTCTGCCCTGGTTGCTTAAGTTAACCAAACAAGGTTTGTGACACTCTTTCATGATTCATATAAATATTTAGAAAGGTCTTTCTAGAAATAAGAACTCTAAGGAATGATGTGGCTAAATGCATACCCTTAAATATTTCTCTGATAAAAATAGGGATGTTGATGATGATGATGATATTTTTACCCCACCCATCTGACTGGGTTGCCCCAGTCACTCTGGGCGCCTTCCAACATATAAATAAACATAAAACATTTTTTAAAACCTTCCCTATACAGGGCTACCTTCAGATGCCTTCTAAAGGTTGTCTAGTTATTTATCTCCTTGGCTCAGGGTCACATGACTCCATACCCTTCAGCATTTCTCCGATGTGTCAGGTGTGTGTGCAGCAGCCAGGTTCTGTGACCAGTAGGACCTTGCAGGACTGGGGCCTTCCTAAGTTTGTTCTGAATAGGCAAGATGTGGCATCACAGGTGAGGCCGATTGGTAACTCACAGCACCTGGAGGCAAGAGCTGGGAAGGGATATAAGGTCAGCATTTCCCTTTGGCTCTTTGCCACAGCAACACGCTTCCTGCCTTGCTGTGTTTGGCTTCTTGCTTTCTGATCCTTGAACCTTGGCTTCTTAAGTCCCTGCTTCTTGATCCTCGGACCCCTGACTTTGTGACTCCTTGCTTCTTGATCCTCGGACCTATGGCTTCGTGACTCCTTGCTTCCTGACCCTCGGACTCTTGGCTTCTTGACTCCTGGCTTCTGGACCCCCATTCCTGCTCCCACCCCACCATCTTGCCCCGGTCCTGATGTCCCCTGCTGGGACTTCGATCGCCCATGAACCGGACCGTGACACAATGAAAACAGGGAATCCTAAGGAAAAGCAGTACATTCTGGGATCAAATCAGAAACCAGGATGGCTTCTGTAAATCCAGAACCGTCCCTGGGAAATAGGGACACGTGGAGGGTCTGTGTCACAAAATGGCAGCAGCCAACTCTCTTTGGCAAGTCTGTCACATGTTGACAATATGAGGACCAGTCTAATATGTCCTACAGTACACACAATATTTGATTTGGTTCCCGTCTGTCAGTTGGGGATCAGCCATAGTGCATTGTTGAGGGGCCATAAGCTGGCTGGTGGATTCTCCAGTTACACAAACACACACACACACACACACAAAATAATATCTACAACCTATGCCTCACCTTGGCCACCCAGGATCAATGAAGAGAAAACTAGTGGGGTAATAATTTTGAAATTGTTCTTAAGAAAACTTAAGGAAGTCCTGATGGAATTGCTGTACATAAAATATTAGCATCATGCAACTGGCTTGGAGCCCAAGGCTCCTATAATCAAATGTGTGCATTACAATAGTATTTCCTGTGGTTAAAACTTATTGTGAGTTTGCCTCTCCAGTAAATCTCCTAGGATAAAGCTACGCGTCCTATATATTTTTCCTAATTTTTGAAATGTACTTGTTAAGTTCATTTCCCACTTTTCCTTCATAGTGGCTTACACAAAGCCACCAGGAAGCCTCTCTTCTTGGCTGAAAACTGGTTACCTTCAACAGTATGGCAGCATTACATGCCTTCTGGTTATTCTCTGCTCTCAGTCCTTTCTTTTTGAACCCCACCACGAGATTTGCTCAGGGTCTCCTGGCACATTACTTGCCCTTGACGCAGAGGTCAATGTGAGGAAATACCTTGATTGTTCTGTTTGTTACCAGTCTGCTTGGTATGTGCCCCTGAGGTAGCCTGATAGACTCTCCATGGTTGCCCCTGAGGCTACGTTAGGGTTGCCATATTTCAAAAAGTGAAAATACAAACACAAAAGCTGTTGAGCTTTTTGTTTTTGCAAAATCTCCATTAAAAATGAAGTTTTGTGCCTATTTTTAGGAAAATTGCCCCAAACCCATCACTTCCAATATAGATTTACCTGGACATTTCTTACCGCTTTCCGAAAACTCCGCCTGGACGCCATTTTCGGCAGGCGAATCCCAACTACATCCAGGAAATTCTGGATGTATGGCAGCCCTAGGCTACATAAAATTTCTGCCCATGTAGTTGGGCTTTCTTGCTGGTTAACTATCTATGGCCTGTTCAACTGTGTTTCGTAGAGGGAGGTTATTATTTGTTATTATGGTATGCATTCCTTGTGTTTTTATTGTAAACCACCCTGGGATGAAGGGTGACATAGAACAAAGGTTTACCCACAACTCATTAAAACTAGTGAAGGTGTCACCAAAGTTGCACAGCGATGATTAAAATAGTTCTGATTACTGCAAATTGCACCTTTGAGGGGCAAATAGCAACCAGGGAGGGGTCAGCTTCTGGTGGGAAAGTTATGCAGGACCCAAGCTGGATTGGGAGCCTATTTATTTTATTTATTTATTATATCTAAATTGCCCTTCATCCAGACAGATCCAAGGGTTGTATTTAATAATAGCATCAACCATAAAATACAAGGCAAGCAAAGCATTTTGTTGTTGTTTAGTTGTTTAGTCGTGTCCGACTCTTCGTGACCCCATGGACCAGGCACTCCTGTCTTCCACTGCCTCCCCCAGTTTGATAAAACAATAAAACTAAAATACCCAATTCTGAATGGCTGCTTTTTCTTCACTATCACAGTGGTCAGCATAAGCATACCATTAAAAAACTAAAACCCTCAGAAATAAACTGTAGTTTAGCCATAAGAGTTCAGACAGTTATGTGTGTGTATTTTTGTCTTTTAATGTGGAATCTCCTGCTCTCATTTGGATATTTTCCCAAATATTAGTTTTCTAAGGATCTTTTTAAAATGTGGAATCTGTTACCCGCAGCTTCAGATTCTGAAATGTAAGAGGCAAAATTTGCAGCATAGGTTTTCTTGTGATCTTGGTGGCCTCCAATCTAGGAACAATGGATGAGAAGGGATATTCTATTATGCACCTTTTGTAAAGATATGCCTGTTCAGGAGCTCACAGTGTATCAGGCCTTGAACTTCAGTGTGCTAGTAGAATTCCAGCAAACATTATTTTAGGCATGATGTGGCATGGGATTATGCCAAAGCTTGTCAATTTTATCTGTATGAGTTCCCTTTCGGACAATACAGCAGCAATGCAACAACTCGGAAGTACAGTCGTACCTTGGAAGTCGAACGGAATCCATTCCGGAAGTCCGTTCGACTTCCAAAACGTTCAGAAACCAAGGCGCGGCTTTTGGTTGGCTGCAGGAAGCTCCTGCAGCCAATCGGAAGCTGCAAAAGCCCTGTCGGACATTCGGCTTCCAAAAACATTTCCCAAACCGGATCACTCACTTCCTGGTTTGCGACGTCCGGGAGCCAAAACGTTCGGGAACTAAGCTGTTCAACTTCCAAGGTAGGACTGTACATCTACGTGGCTCTTCCTCTAGCAATACCTGATAATGCTCCTTTAAAAAATATTCCTAGAAGCTAAATGCCCATCTGAGCTGATTTCATTCCTAGTTCTTGGGCAGGGTGTTCAGGACCAGTTCTTAGGATAAAGTTGTTTGCGGTCACTGGGCTTGGATTGCAGTTTGGCACAAATCTTAAGAAAGTGACTTGACTGATGGCATGCCAAACCATGATCTGAGCTCATAGCAAATGTCTTGCACGACTGTACCAGTTATGACAAGTGGGAATACTGGAATCTGAGCTGGAGGGTGGAGGGGGTAAGAGTGAAAGGAGCACTGGGGACCTTGTGGTCGTGAGTTTGAGTTTGAATGGCTTCAACTGGATTCCCCACCGCCATTTGCATGCAGGGTAGGGAGATAAATAACACTCAGGATCACATTTCAACGGTGTTAAGTTGCACTCAGGCATAATAGGAAGTCCTGTGTTCCTTGGCACGTGTAGGAACGTTTCCATTTGAAAGGCATGACTGAACCTGAAGCGACAAAGGCACGAATGCCGCACACTTAAAAACAAATATTTGCTTCCTTTGGACGGCTATCATTTCCAAACGATGTGTTGAACTGCGGTCATTAGACCCCTTTAAAAAATAAGATCAGAGATAGACCTCATGACGTGCAGGAAACCAAATTGGAGTTAATATTTTTCATGTGGTGAATTTGCAGCCACAGTGCGAGAGTTTTCTTCAAGCTTTGCTTGGCATTAAAGAACAGTTACTCCAGTATGCCTCAGAGAAAACACGGCGGTTGTTCAACATTCTGTATTGTCACTGGAGCCCAACTAATTTAAATATCTCTGTTGCTCTTGGAGAAGTTTTCTGTCTTCTGTTCAACTCGAAGGGCTTTGTTTTGATTCTGTATTTTTCTCCAGGCATTCACAAGGACAAAGATAAACCTCCGAGCTTCACTCTTGTCCTTGAGACTTTGAGGCATACCTTGACAGATTACCAGAACAAGCTGGAAGATGCATCTAATGAGGTAACGCTTGCACTGTTTGGCTCCTTACACATAGCCTTCGGCCCCCAATACTAGAGATTCCTTGCTTGTTACAGAGGTCAAAACACTGGGAATGTTGAGTTGACAGCTTCACAGATAAGAAAAAGAAATAATCTTTTGTCACTGTTCTTCCTCTAAGCTTGCCCTATGGTCATGATTCACTTAAACTTCGGAAACTCTTCAGCTGTGTGCTTTTAAAAATATAAATATATACACATCAAGCAAAGAATTGTGCTTCCCAATTATTTTTAGTGAATACACATGCATACCTGATGACTATCACCCACTGCTTCTTTGAAGGCTTTAGCATAAATATATAATGTGCGATTTTGGCATAAATACCTTAAAGTGATTACAGGTGAATAAATGTGCATGCTTTTGCATTAGGAAAACAATTGTGTTACAAGTTGAGATCCTTTGTACTGCTTTGAATGTTCTATGCGTTTTTACGTCCTGCTGGAGAGAGCTGGCTGCTTTGTTAAAGTTATCCAGCATAGGAATTTTTAATTTATTAAAGTGTTTATAATGATTGAGATACCCTGTATTTTAGTGCTTTAGTGCAGGAACAGAAGTTCATTAAACACGTACTTTTTATGTTGGTTTAGTCTCATTAACTTCATTAGGTGTTAAATGGAACTTAAATCAAATTACTTCATCTGAACTGAGTTATGGATTGGTCTGTGATATGTCCTAGCTATATTCTACTGCTTGCCAGGGTGGGGATTTTTCCCCTGTTCATCCTGGAGCTTAAACTGTTCAATGGCAGTATAATTGAAACCTGCCCCAGGACCTTAAGGTGAAGGGCAGGCAATAAATGATAACAACAGCAGCAGTTCAGGAGCTTGCACCGAGTGATTACTCTGTGTTAGAATTTATGAGAGATAATTGTTTTGGGACAAAAGCAAGGGGAAATCAAAATGAATATGTGTGTGTGTATATTGGTACCTCGGGACGCAGGTGGCGCTGTGGGTTAAAGCCTCAGCGCCTAGGGCTTGCCGATCGAAAGATCGGCGGTTCGAATCCCTGCGGCGGGGTACGCTCCCGCTGCTCGGTCCCAGCGCCTGCCAACCTAGCAGTTCGAAAGCACCTCCGGGTGCAAGTAGATAAATAGGGACCGCTTACCAGCGGGAAGGTAAACGGCGTTTCCGTGTGCGGCTCTGGCTCGCCAGAGCAGCGATGTCACGCTGGCCACGTGACCCGGAAGTGTCTCCGGACAGCGCTGGCCCCTGGCCTCTTAAGTGAGATGGGCGCACAACCCCAGAGTCTGTCACGACTGGCCCGTACGGGCAGGGGTACCATTACCTTTACCTTTATATTGGTACCTCAGGTTACATTTTCTTCAGGTTACAGACACTTCAGGTTACAGACTCCGCTAACCCAGAAATAGTGCTTCAGGTTAAG
This sequence comes from Podarcis cretensis, assembly GCF_951804945.1. NCBI lineage: Eukaryota > Metazoa > Chordata > Lepidosauria > Squamata > Lacertidae > Podarcis > Podarcis cretensis. The sequence goes on from NC_137187.1 coordinate 26,333,816, forward strand.
AACTTTGCTTCAGGATGAGAACAGAAATCGTGCTCCGGCAGTGCGGCAGCAGCAGGAGGCCCCCGTTAGCTAAAGTGGTGCTTCAGGTTAAGAACAGTTTCAGGTTAAGAACGGACCTCCGGAACGAATTAAGTACTTAACCCGAGGTACCACTGTGTATTTTCAGTATTTTCACGGTTCAGTATTTTAGACGTACACACACACACACACACACACACACACACATATATATATACACACACACACTTCTAAAATACTGAACCATAAGAATGTTAAGAAGCATTTTTGGTTCATTATAGTAAATAATTGCAAGCAGCCAAATTGCAAAATCAAGTAGGCTGGAGCATTTCAGAGGGGCACAAAATAAAGTCATATCTGTACACGCCGGCCCCTGTTAGGTTTCTCCTGTTGACAACCCACATGTTTAGCAGCCTTCCGAGGCCTAGGATTGAGCGACCAGACGCAGGATATCCACTGTGAATTTTTATTTGGGGGGCTGAATGGCACCTGATCTTCAGCGCCGCTGAAAAGTCGACTCAGCAGGCCTTGGCTCAGGAAGGTTGTTTTGTTGTGAAATGATGCCAGAGACAGCGGTGGGGGAGACCAAGGGGGTGGCTGTTAAGAAAGCAGAGAGAGTGTTCTGTCAGCAAGAAGAATGAACTGTCAAGGAAAATGAATCGCAAGCAGTGCGGGGCCAACTGATGACCTGCCACAAGACTTCCCAGTAGGACTGCCGGTGCTCGACCCTGAAGTTGTCATATGGAGCCAGAGACCACTGAGAGCATGATATGCAGATGGGGCAGCTCTATGCCCTTCTTCCCTTTCCCTCACCGAGAGTGTCTTCTAGCTCTCTTTCCCTTTAATGTAATTAGGAACTAAACTTTCAGGAAAAACAACAACCACAAAAAATTAGATAATTTCTAGGCATGTTCATTCAAAACCAGTCCCTTGTTGCACCTTGCATAGCTTCTTGGGCTTGTAAAAGAGTGTTAGCTGCTTAAAAATACACAAAGATCCACGCAGCTTCTTCCTGCGTCACGTATTTCAGATGTGTATACAGTGGACGCTCGGGTTGGCGAACGTGATCCGTGTGGGAAGCACGTTCGCAACCCACAGCGCTGCGTGTGCGCACGTGTGGGTCGTGATTTGGTCTTCTGCGCATGCGCAAAGCGCAATTTAGTGCTTCTGCCCATGTGCAAGCACCGAAACCTGGAAGTAACCAGTTCCAGTACTTCCAGGTTCGGCGTGGTGCACAACCCGAAACAGCGCAACCCGTAGTGTCTGTAACCCGAGGTATGACTGTATTAATCATGACCATTGGGCTTGTTTTAGCAGATTTTAAAAGTATACATTGAGCCACACTTGGGCTGAAAGCCATACGTCCTTGCTTGCAAAGTCCCATGGAACTCAAGAGCACTTACTCCTGAGTAGACATGCACAGGCTTGCAGAGTTGAGAGGCTAATGATTTTATTGGAACCCAGTTGTGGCTGACAGTTAGAAAATACACTTTGTGCAGCTTTAGGTGATGCCGGCTAGAGGTAAAACTGTGGAGAGCGAAACTGCGATATAATAAAAGAGGAAACATGCTAAACTAGAAAAACATCAAGGCTTACACTCACAAGTATTATGGCAATGGACGCTCTGTTCAGTGAGGGTTACTGCTAGAAAAGTCGGTGTGCATAGGATCGTGCTTCATCTGTCAGCAATTATATTGCAATTTTATTATTCCTTCTCACCTATCCCTCCCAGGTAAAGAGAATGACAGTTGTGTCTGAGAAGATGGCAAAAGAGTTTGAAGCTTCCCAACACCAACTAAATTTTCAAGCTCAAGAACTTCAGGTATCTCTATATTAACATCCCTAAATGTTTCATCGCATTAAATATATTTCCAATGTGTTTCATCTTGGTGGGGAAAAGAGCTCCTGAAAAACATATGTTTGGGTATTTCATGAGCTTCAGTAGGCTTTAAGGTAAAGGTAAAGGTAAAGGGACCCCTGACCAATTAAGTCGAGTTGTGACTGACACTGGGATTGCAGCGCTCATCTCGCTTTACTGGCCGATGGAGCCGGCGTACAGCTTCCGGGTCATGTGGCCAGCATGACTAAGCCACTTCTGGTGAACCAGAGCAGCGCACGGAAATGCCGTTTACCTTCCTGCCGGAGCGGTACCTATTATTTATCTGTTTGCACTTTGACGTGCTTTCAGAGGTTGGCAAGCCCTAGTCTCTGTGGTTTAACCCACAGCGCCACCTGCGTCCAGAATAAACGGCTTAGTCCAAAATACCGTATTTTTGCTCTATAAGACTCACTTTTTCCCTCCTAAAAAGTAAGGGGAAATGTGTGTGCGTCTTATGGAGCGAATGCAGGCCGCGCAGCTATCCCAGAAGCCAGAACAGCAAGAGGGATTGCTACTTTCACTGCGCAGCGATCCCTCTTGCCTTTCTGGCTTCTGAGATTCAGAATTTTTTTTTTTCTTGTTTTCCTCCTCCAAAAACTAGGTGCGTCTTGTGGTTTGGTGCGTCTTATAGAGCGAAAAATACGGTAAATGGTTTAGGGCTGATAACCTGTCGCTGAAGATATGATAGAATGCCAGAATGTTGTTCTAACCAACTTTTTGCTGGAGTAGTTTAACCAAAGGTGCCCTGTGCAACTGGAAAAACGATTCAGCTGTGCAAGGGGACCCCCAATTTCTGCCGCAGCCCCTCGTGCCATGTCACATACCACTCTAAAGGAATTCCAGATTCTCAAGAGTCCTTTGCGGGGGGGGGGGGGAGAAAGGGGTCAGCAAGGAAGAGAAATAGATGGGGGAACCCCATTCCAAAAGCAGTGTTCCACTCTTGCTTCTCTGAACCCAATACAAACCTATTTTATTGTTTTGTTTTCCTCATTGTGTTTCCTTAATTCTTGTGCCTACAGTGTGAATCTTAGCCTTAAAAGTATTCTTGTTCTTGTCTGAATAGTCGTCTTTTCGTTTAGATGAGTCAGGTATATCCTGTTGACTCTTGACAGAGGTACCATGTGCCCCCATATCTGGGCTTAATACTGTCACCCCACCCATCCACCCTTAACTTTTGAAGTGTTTCCATGGGGAAAAGCTCCCAATTTCTGGAAAGTTGAACCCTTGCAGATTTTGGAAATGGTGTCTCTAGATCATAGAGCCATAGAATCATAGAGTTGGAAGAGACCACAAGGGCCATCGAGTCCAACCCCCTGCCAAGCAGGAAACACCATCAGAGCACTCCTGACATATGGTTGTCAAGCCTCTGCTTAAAGACCTCCAAAGAAGGAGACTCCACCACACTCCTTGGCAGCAAATTCCACTGTCGAACAGCTCTTACTGTCAGGAAGTTCTTCCTAATGTTTAGGTGGAATCTTTTTTCTTGTAGTTTGGAACCATTGCTCCGTGTCCGCTTCTCTGGAGCAGCAGAAAACAACCTTTCTCCCTCTTCTATGTGACATCCTTTTATATATTTGAACATGGCTATCATATCACCCCTTAACCTCCTCTTCTCCATGCTAAACATGCCCAGCTCCCTTAGCCGTTCCTCATAAGGCATCGTTTCCAGGCCTTTGACCATTTGGGTTGCCCTCCTCTGGACACGTTCCAGTTTGTCAGTGTCCTTCTTGAACTGTGGTGCCCAGAACTGGACACAGTACTCCAGGTGAGGTCTGACCAGAGCAGAATACAGTGGCACTATTACTTCCCTTGTTCTAGATGCTATACTCCTATTGATGCAGCCCAGATAGATATGTTTGTTAAAACACTAGAAGTTTGTAGGGTGGTTGTAGGGAGGAAAAACATGGTTTCATAGAAACCACTCCATTATCATTATCCAACTCTAGGGTTAAACTCTGTATTAGTGGTAGTAGTTGTTGTAGATTATAACTGGAATAAATGGCTTTTCTTATAGATATTTAGATATGTGCATTTGACTGTAGATTTTATTTATTTATTTATTTATTTATTTATTTATTTATTCCCCAGCCAGTCTTTAAACAAGATTAAAAATACAGTGGTACCTCAAGTTACAAACGCTTCAGGTTACAAACTCTGCTAACCTGGAAGAGTTACCTCGAGTTGAGAACTTTGCCCCAGGATGAGAACAGAAATCGTGTGCTGGCAGCGCAGTGGCAGCAAGAGGCGCCATTAGCGAAAGCACACCTCTAGTTAAGAACTGTTTCAGGTTAAGAACGGACCTCCGGAACAAAGTAAGTTTATAACTAGAGGTACCACTGTACATTAAAACATCAATCATTAAAAACTTCCCTAAACAGGGCTGCCTTCAGATGTCTTCTAAATGTCATATAGTTGTTTATTTCCTTGATATCTGATGGGTGGGCATTCCACAGGGCAGGTGCCACTACTGAGAAGGCCCTCTGTCTAGTTTCCTGTAACTTTGCTTCTCGCAGTGAGGGAACTGCCAGAAGATGCTCGGGGCTGGACCTCAGCGTCCGGGCTGAACGATGGGGGTGGAGACGCTCCTTCAGGTCTACTGGGCCAAGGCCGTTTAGGGCTTTAAAGGTCAGCACCAACACTTTGAATTGTGCTCGGAAACGTACTGGATTTCCTATTTTCAGGGCTATCAAGACAGAGGCAGGATGCTTTGCTTCTGTTACCTCTTCTGTTTTCTACCGTGTCATTTTTAGGAAGTGAAAAATAGCCTTGCTGGTGCCAACAATGAGTTAACCCATTGGCAAGCCAAGAGTGCAGATAGAGAATGTTTAATAGCCACTTTGAAAAAGGAACTTCAGAATCTACTGCACTGCTGGGAGAAGGAGAAAGTGCGTTGTGAAGAATCCGAACACGATATCCAGAAGCTTGCTCAAGCTTATGAGAAGGATACAGAGGTATTATCAGGAACAAGATGTCTGTCCAAATGCATCTTTAATCCTAGTGTCTCACATTTACATATATCAGATGACTCGTTTGTAGATTTAGATTCCACAATGAGATATTACATTACGGCAGGCCCTCTGCAAGCCCATATGTGATTTTACTTCTGCCATTAAGTATTTTATTCGTTTCAGTTTTAAAAAAAAATATTATGGAGCTCTTGCGAAGAGACATAAGTGTATTTTAAGAAACATGTCTAGGGTTGGGGGGTTTTATACATATTTTTAGCTCCTGCTTTGCTAAATCAAACATACACATTTGGAACATATCTACATTTGGAACAGATTAGCTTTGCAATCCCTTGGCACTAATTGCTATTAACTGTTTCAAATGACAACCAAAAAATGCAGCAGGGCAGGTAGGATCTGGGTCATCTTACGCGCCCACCAACCAAGTAAAACTAGTTTCCTGTTTTTTGGGTAGCGGCAGATTACGGTCTGCTGTGTACAATAATTGTTTCATGAAGTGTTATTTTGAAACTCGCTTTCTACCATGTTGTTTATCCTATTTTAAAAATACACAGCGTGCTTGCACTTAGTTGTTGTTGCTGTTGGTTGGTTGTTGGTTTTTTTTGCACACACAACTTTTCCTGCGCTAGGTACATCAACTGTATTATTCTTTATCTAAATTGTGCTGCATATTGAGCTCATTACTCCAACAAATACGAGTGGGAATGCCAAGTGAGTAAAAAGGAAACATTCTTTCCACCCTTCTAACAGTCTGGGATTTAAATTGTGTCCATATGGACCGGTTGGAATTGTTCTTCTCATCAGATAGTGATTAAAGTAGAGGAAACTAGAAGCCTGACTATATTGTAAAGTCAGCGTGTCTACAGCGTTGTGGTTGGGTTCGACATGTGTGAATTGATTCTGGGACCTTGGATTCCTTCTCCAGGCCAAACGGATGATTACCATGCTTGGTTTATCACAGCCCAAGCAAAAAGGACACAATGGCGACAGATTAAATTAACAACGAGAAGCCAAAGATTGGGTGGAAACGCTTTTTGTTAATATTTCACGGTGCCTTGTTGGTGGTTTCCCACGAGGGATTTAAAACACCAAAATATGGTCGAGGGACGGGGAGAATCACAATCGCAATTCCATTCTTAATGCCTTTGTAAAATCTCTTTGGAAACGTTCTGAGTTGGACTGTATCTAAAGCATACTGGAAGCTGTGGAAATCTTTTTTACCGAACCTAGTGGGGTTTGGATCGGGATTCTAGCTTTTGGTTTGGACTTGGAGAAAAACTCTTAAATCACTTTGCATCATGTGAAATGTAGATTGATGAGAAACCAGAAGAATTGTCAGAGAGCTATAATGTTGGCTCTATAGCTAATAATAGAATCACAGAATTATGGAGTTGGAAGGGGACTTGAGGGTCATCTAGTCCAACCCCCTTCAGTGCATGAATCTTGACTAAAGCATCCATGACAGATGGCCATCCAACCTCCGCTTAAAAGCCTCCAAGGAATGAATAGTCTAATTTGTTTTCCCAAATATATTTGTGTTGTAATCTGTGTACAGTGGTACCTCTGGTTGCGAACAGGATCCGTTCCAGAGCCCCGTTCACAACACGAGCAGAATGCAACCCGTGTCTGCAGGTCACGATTCACCGCTTCTGTGCATGCGCATGACGTCATTTTGAGCATCTGCACGAGCGGCGAAACCCGCAAGTAACCTTTTCCGGTACTTGCAGGTCGCAACCTGAAAAGACGTAACCTGAACCAAACGTAACAAGAGATATGACTGTACTGGATATGGTTAATGCAAGAAAAACCTGAAGCAGCAGTCCAATTGCACTCAAGTAGAAGCCACGTTGGACATTCAGCTTCTGAAAAACGTTTGAAAACTGGAGCATTTACTTCCGGGTTATTAGCGTTCCAAAATGGAGCCGTTCGGGAACCAAGGTTTGACTGTATTAGATAACTGCAATCAGCATCTCATTAACAGATTCGAAAATATGTTGGTTATGGTTTGCATAATTGTGCGGGGTCTGATCCTGCGTCTCTTCATTCTGTCCTTTGCCAGAGAGAAAAGCAGGCGCCCTGGCTTCTAGAAAGTGTCTGCAGGATCAGCTTGTGTGTATGTGTACATATATATAATGGGCAATTATCTGTTTTCTGATTTTGACTAATGATTGGAGCATAGGTCATATATTCCTTTGGAACACACACATTATTGTTTACATGACGTATTTCGTTGGACTCTGACTCCATTTACAGTTATTTCTCTCTCCCCCCCCCTTTTTTCTTCCTTTTTATTAAATCCCGTCTCGCAGGAGAAGCTAACCTTCCTCCACACTTTGTACCAGCACTTGGTAGCGGGCTGCGTTCTTCTTAAACAACCAGAAGGCATCCTGGATAAATTCTCCTGGCCAGAGCTTTGCACAGTCTTGCAGGAGAATGTTGATGCCCTGATCTTAGACCTCAACAAGGCTAATGAGAAGGTACTGTCCTCAGGCACCAGCCGACTCTATTAAATCCAGTGACATTTGTCCACATCACAGTATCGTTAAAAAGGACTGACATTCATCTTATTTCAAAAAGAATTTGGATGTTAATAATTCAATACCGTTAATTACGGCTTGTCTACAGCTCGGTTTGATGCCATTGCTGTGGGCATGTAAATGTGACTGAAGTCTTTATGAAGTCTCTAAGCTCCAGCTTCTATGCAGGACTTGCTAATACTACTAGCCAGTGTTAGCCACAGGGACCTAATTAAAAGAAAATAAATTAATCTTACTGATGAAGCTATTCAAAGAACTTAGTCATTTACACTAATAAACCAACTCTTTATCTCGGCATAAAACAGAAACAAAATGCACCGACTGGAGGAACATCATCTTTAAAATATTTGCTTGCGAATTGGAGGGAATTATTTGGAGAGTGTTCCCAAGAAATGGCCCAGGCTCTTCTTTGATATGCTTACATTTTGTAAATATAATGCAGGGTGTAGTGATAAATACATCATGAGTTTAAAGAAGATAAATATTTTCCTCAAGGGAGGCCCTGGCAAGTGAAGTTCTTGAATATGCTGTGTGGTTTTTCGCTGAAAATAAATAATTCCCTCATTTTGTTATGATGAAGTGGCTCGACAGCCTTAGTTGTAATGTTTCTGCAGACTTCGATTCCTGGCTCATTGGGTGAGCTGCAGTTGCGTTCTGTGGTCTGGTAGCAAAGTTTCAGATTTTGGCCTCGCTCCAGAGGGACGGGGAGGAGGAAATGTTTTGCATCGGCCAGAACTCATTTCAAGTCTAGGATGAAGGGATGGTTTAAGTCTACACCTAAGAGCCAAGCGAATGCACTAAGGAAATTTTGTTTGAAATATTGCCTCCCGCCCCAAAGTAGTTAATTCAAACTGGTAGTCGAAAAAGCACTTTGAAGCTCTACAAACTGCTGAATAAATGCCTCGGTCAGCTAAGTGGTTGAGGATGGTCGTGACTGGGACTTAACTGGAGATGAATTACTACCCAGTGTATAGAAACTGCAGTTAGGTATATACTTTATTTGGGTTCTTTCCCACATGCTTTTTCAATCCTGTCAGATTCCCAAAGTGGAATTAAAAGATTGTAAACATGTAAATAGAATTGCAAGCAGGGAAAAAAGTAGAATTAAATCAACAGCCAGCATTAAAACTATTGGTAAAATGTGGGGTATATGAAGCCTGCCTAAAAATGAAGGTCTTCAAAAAAGAGGGGAAGCTCCTAGATCTTTCACAGGGTCTGAGAAGATTCCAAAATCTAGGGACGCAGCTCCCTAAATGTGCATTGAAATAGGCAAAAAGGAAGGCATTGCCATCATTTTGTAAGATGGAGCTGGTTCAGTTTCTCATCCAAGCAGCACAGAGAAGTTCAACACTCCCAAACCCTCTTCTTGTTTTTAGTAAGCCTAGTTTTGAAACAACCCAAAAGGTAACCTCATTATCGGTTAATTATGAGGCTAGATTAACTTTAGTTAACTAGGGAGTGCTACTTCCCCAAACTACTTTTGCTATAATAAACATTCTCATCTGCAGTTGCATAAAATGAATACGTTTGGCCTTGCTGTCTAGATTATCTGCATTAAAGCAAACCTAGAGGCATGCCAATTTAAGCACATTTCCTTAACACCCAACACACAACTGCTTTTAAATCTTTGAAATTCTGACAGGAGTGGATCACCTGAACCATCAAACAATAATGACAGAACTTAATCTGTTTTCAGGAGTTGTTGTTTTGAGAAACAGAGCAACTGTGTATGTTGAAAGCTGGGTGGGGTACTAATAAATTATTATTATTATCATTATTATTATTATTATTATTATTATTACTCTCTAAAATTATGCATATGCTTATCCATTGGGTGTAGCAAATATGTAATGCTTTCCCCATCAGATTAGTTTTTAATGTGTCTATATTCACGGGTTAATTAATTCAACAGGAAAATCACTTCGCCTAGCATGCTGCTTTACAAGGCAGTTTGCTTTGTGCAGTGCCTAATCACAGCACAAGAATCTGCCCAATCCATCATTTGGGCCCTGTTACTGATTTGCAACAGGAAAGGTGGCGAGTGAGTAGAGAACTCTGTGCAGGGAGAGATTAGCTGCCAAACTCGCCTGAAGATGGATGGACAGGATCTCTAGACCAGGCATAGGCAAACTCCGGCCCTCCGGACGTTTGGGACTACAATTCCCACCATCCCTGACCACTGGTCCTGTTAGCTGGGGATGATGGGGAATTGTAGTCCCAAACATCTGGAGGCCCGGAGTTTGCCTATGCCTGCTCTAGACCCTACTACCTCCTGTAGTGGTGTTGCGTCCTTTGCTGGTGCCCGGGGCGTACTCGCAGGGCAGGACGCAGAGGGTGAACACACACCCTGTGCCAGCCCTTGCTGCCCACACCACTGGGTGGGCACGGGGCACAGAGGGTTCACGGGGCCGTGCTGCACCACCTACCCAGGCAGGGGGGGAGCCTGGCCAGCCAACGCTGGCCCTGGTGTGCTCACAGCAGGGCAGCCATTCAGAAACCCCTGATGGCAGGCTGGGAAGGACGGGGATCCCTGCATGGCGACACCTGGATTGTGCCCTTTCAAAATCGTGTTGTCAGAAACACCATAGCCAGACACTAGAGAGACCTGTCAGGAGTAAACATGGACCAATGGTACCAAATAGTATGGGAAAAAGTCTTATTAGAAAAACTAACCAATAAACTGGACGCTGGTGGCACTGTTGGTTAAACCACAGAGCCTAGGACTTGCCGATCAGAAGGTCGGCGGTTTGAAAGCATGTCAAAGTGCAAGTACATAAATAGGTACCACTCTGGCGGGAAGGTAAACGGTGTTTCTGTGCGTTGCTCTGGTTTGCCAGAAGCGGCTTAGTCATGCTGGCCACATGACCCGGAAGCTGTACGCCGGCTCCCTCGGCCAATAAAGCGAGATGAGCGCCACAACCCCAGAGTCGGCCACAACAGGACCTAATGGTCAGGGGTCCCTTTACCTTTACCTTTAACCAATAAACTGAAACTGATACGGGGACAAATGGAAGAAGACGCCTTCACCCCAATACAGCTCCCCTTTATCACATGCACAGCCCAACAAGACAAGGACAAGAATCCATCAACAGCATACAAATCAATATGGCTAACCTGATTCAAAAACACCCACCCACCCCACTCACACATGAAAACAAAGTTCACTACAGCCAATCAAAGACAGCCAACCACACCCTAGGCCAGGGGTCAGCAAACTTATTTAGCAGGGGGCCGGTCCACTGTCCCTCAGACCTTTTGGGGGCTGGACTATATTTTTTTTGGGGGGGTGAATAAATTCCTATGCCCCACAAATAACCCTGAGATGCATTTTAAATAAAAGGACATATTCTACTCATGTAAAAACACTGATTCGCGCACCATCCACGAGCCGGATTGAGAAGGCAATTGGGCCAGATCTGGCCCCCGGGCCTTAGTTTGCCTACCCATGCCCTAGGCCAGTGGTTCTCAACCTGTGGGTCCCCAGATGTTGGACTACAACTCCCATCATCCCTGAGCTCTGGCCTTGCTAGCTAGAGGTGATGGGTGTTTTAGTCCAACAACATCTGGGGTCTGACAGGTTGAGAAAGGCTGCCCCAGGCCAACCCCAACCACCAAAGGAACACAAGCGAATAAGTCAAGGGAACCCACACAAGCGACGCTGACACAAAACCCCACACATACATTAAGTAAAATAGAAACATTGCCACCCAACTCCACCCCACTCACCATGGCCCCCTCCACCTCTTCCCCCCTTTTGTAAACCAAGAAATCTTTAATAAAAAATATGTTTAAAAAACCCCCATGTATCCAGACCGTGGCCCCCCCTGTCGCGTCCCTCTACACCCCTGATCTCCTGGCTTGTTTCTTTCACTAGCATGGGTCTTTATGCTGAGGCTTTTGAAAGATAAACCGATAGTGAAGCCTGTGTACTAGTTTATTATCAGAATTTTCCTTTGTGCATTGTGAGTCAGAACTCTGGATGTAGTTGGCTTTTCACTGTTACCAAAGAGCTCTTGATTCCCCCCCGGGTTGCGGGGTTCGGCCCACGATGTTGAATACTTTTCCAAGTGCCTTGGTTTAAGTTAGGGCTGGGAATATACCCATAAAGAATGCTAAACAAAGATTTTCTTTCATGCTATAACCATGCAGATATCTCACCTTGAGTATGTTTGTAAGAACAAGTCTGATACGATGAGGGAGCTTCAGCAGACCCAGGAAGACACTTTCAGCAAAGTAACGGAACAGATGAAAGCTCAGGAAAGCTGTTGGCTGAAGCAGAAGAAGGAATTGGAACAGCAATATTCTGGGCTCCTCGGGGAAGTTCATGCAAGGGCACAGGTACAATATTTTTGCCAGGAAACCATAAACTTCTAAAAGTGTTCTTTAAATATTTAGTATATTATTTCAGTGGTTTGGGTTCCGAACCAATTTTAAATTGCTTGGGAATATCTGTGTGCTTAAAGAAATGATTTTCTCTCTCTCTCTTTTTGGTACTATTAACTTCTACTTTCTTTAGGAAGTGTATGAATTTGTGTGAAGGCATTCCAGAACTTGCATTGTTTAATTGGATCCTGCAGTTGTATTTCCCATTTAGTTACCATGCGAAAGTTACCTGCAGAGTGAAAACATTGGCTTCTTTGTGTTATTACGTGGAGCACCAGATGCTTTCGCCTCTTGGTGATTGCTCTTCCTACGGTGCGGTAGAATTAAACTTATTGAAATTCACTTTATGCTGAACTGTGTATCAGGCATCGGTTCATAGGCTAGTTGCCGTAACAAAAGGTGGTTAAACACATAGAAACAGTCTGCACTCTTGTGAGCGAGGTAGCAAGATAAAGTAGTCTTGGCATAAGCTATTTATCCTAGCTAAAGGTGATGGCACCCCAAGGAGGCCAGTAGCTGTTGGACTATATTTTCTAAGTTTATGAACACTCAAAGGCCGTTGACTGTGGCTTTTGTTGTCCTCTGCCCTAAGGTAGCCACCATGATACTGCAACAAGAGTTAATTTGCAAATCTTCCGTTTAATTAATATTCACTTAATATTCATTTTTAAGGGTCTGCAACAAGAGTTAATTTGTAAATCTTCCGTAGAATTAATATTCACTTAATGCGTTGTTGGCAGAGTAGCTCAATTGCAGCTAGGAAGCCCAAATACTGATTCTTTCCTTGAAATTAGAACAATGTCCAAACACGTGTTCAAATATTCAAAAGTGTTTACTTTGTAGAACATATAGCTAAAGAAGTATATATGCAAAGTATTTACATTCATGGGTTTATCCAGGCCTACAATGCAAATCTCTGCTAAAGCATCCCTAACAGATGGCCATCCAACCTCTGCTTAGAAACCTCCAAGGAAAGAGTCCACCTCCTCCCAAGGGAGCCCATTCCACTGTCAAACAGCTCTTCCCATCTTCTTTCCGATGTTTAGTCGGAATATCCTTCCGTGTAACTTGAATCCATTAGTTCAGGTCCTGCAATCAACAGCAGGAGAAAACAAGCTTCTCTGTCTTTCCTTTAGATATTTGTCTCAGGAGTTCAGCCTACACTCGAGTAGGACCCTGGCAGAGACACATGCCTGACTGGCATGTTCCCTCCCTCCTGGTCGATCATTCGGGAGCTTCATAAGCGTTCTTCAGCCCGAACATCACAGAGACCGATGCCAGCAGACACCGGCACCCTTAGGGATCCGCAGAGTTTGCACATCATGCGTAACAGACCTCAGCAACCCAGCACTTTGGCTAATCTACTTTATTTACATATAAACATACACGGAGCACTGCAAAATGGCTCCCTCTCTCTCTAGCATCAGACAGAAAAGAAACAAAGGACAATAGTCCCACTTCACGGAAAACTGTAACACAAACATCCTGTCTCTGTCACTTCCCACCCTGTGGAGTCAAAACATACACCGTCATGTGATAGATTAAAATCCCATGACTGCAATCATGGAGCAGGAATTCTAACAATTTGAATAGACATGGTGGTCGCATCTCATCTGTCTCCTCTTTTCCAGGCTAAGCATACCCAACTCCCTCAGTCACTCCTCATTTGGTTTCCAGATCTTCTTCTTCTTCTTCTTCTTCTTCTTCTTCTTCTTCTTCTTCTTCTTCTTCTTCTTTTCCTTCTTCTTCATTTTGTATACTGCTCTACATCTGTAGATCTCAGGTTGGTTTCCCTCCTCTGCACATGTTCTAGCTTGTAGAATATCCTTCTTCTCCCATTCTTGGGCAAAGTTCTTGAGCGGGTGGGTGGTCACAGACCCAATCCAGGCGCTCTTGGAGGAAACTGGTTTTCTAGATCCATTTAGTCCATCCCCTCATTTGCACCCTCTCTCATGAGCGGCAGCCCCCACTCCCTCTTAACATATCTTCAGGTTAAGAACCTGTTTCTGCCTGATCCCATGCTCCTATGCTCCAGCCCCTTAGCCTCACGAAAATAGGATTGCTCTGGTTTAAAGGTTATCCTGAGAGGACACAGAGTTGTGCAATGCTTTCCCCACTTAGAAGAAAGAGTAAATGTTGCTGCAAGGCAACAGCTTTGAAATACCTTGAGAAATGCTCAGAACCAAACAACTTTCAGAAAGAGATTGTGGCATAGCCTTCCTTGCGCTGTTCCACAATTGGGACATATTTTATCTCCCCAGCTGTCAGAAACCACCCAGCACATTAGCAAGCATTCTAACATAGCCTACTCCTGATGCATCCTTTTTTTAAATTTATGCTGAATTTTAGATTAGGGAAACACTCAAACATTCATTTTCTTCACCTCAGTTCTGAAGTCATGCAGTTTTGGAACATCGGAAGCCGGTGGCTTTGTTGTAGTCTAGTACCTTTTCGGATTCTGTATAGGGATGTGTAGGAATATCACCATCCAGTAAACACAAAACAGTGTTTTAATAAAACCATTACTGTAGCATAGCGGTTAAGACAAAGATCAGGGAACTTCTGCCGTCCAGTTCAAATCTCACCTTGGCTGTGAATTCCCGGAGTCAGGCTTGCCAACGCTATGGGGATGAGGTCACTACAGCCCCCCAATGTCCACAGAGATGGGGCTCAGCCCCCCCCCCCATCTTGAGGGGGAAGAGGAGGCATGGTGGGATGTTGCCCTGACATCGTGCAACCTTGGCAGGATGTCACCCTGGGCCGACCAGCACGGCCTGGAGCACAAATGTCACATGGCTGGCCTCTACCCATGTGACAGTCATGCACGATGTCCATGACGTCATGTGCAGCTCTCCCCCCAGTGTTGGGCGCAACTCAGCACCTTGAGCCCTGCGTAGTCTTGGCTTATCTCCCGGGAATAATAACATCCTATCAATGTTTCAGGGTTGTTTGATAGATGATAGAGATTATTTACTTGAGCTGAATTGGGCATATAGGTTCTGTATAAATACTAAGCATTGCTATAATATACTGGCTCCCAGTATGTTTCCGAGCACAATTCAAAGTGTTGGTGCTAACCTTTAAAGCCCTAAATGGCCTTGGTCCAGTATATCTGAAGGAGCGTCTCCACCCCCATCGTTCAGCCCGGACACTGAGGTCCGGCTCCGAGGGCCTTCTGGCGGTTTCCTCCCTGCGAGAAGCCAAGTTACAGGGAACCAGGGCCAAGTTACAGAGGGCCTTCTTGGTAGTGGCACCCGCCCTGTGGAACGCCCACCCACCAGATGTCAAAGTGAAAAACAACTACCAGACATTTAGAAGACTTCTGAAGGCAGCCCTGTTTAGGGAAGCTTTTAATGTTTAATAGATTATTCTATTTTAATATTCTGCTGAAAGCCACCCAGAGTGACTGGGGAAACCCAGCCAGATGGGCGGGGTATAAATTATTATTATTATTATTATTATTATTATTATTATTATTATTACACAAGGCTTGGGAACTTGTATCCCTGTACAACCTGCTGGGACTCCAGCTCCCATCATTTCCAGCCAGAGTGCCCAGAGGTCAGGAATGATGGGAGTTGTAGTCCAACAACATCGATAGGCCACCTCCTTTACAAACAACTATCTGGTTTTGTGGATATAATCAGAAGCACGGGTACACAGGCAAAAAGATATTCACATAAAAACAAATAATGTGATAGTGAATAGATCTATTGGGGGGGGGGAATGAGACTCGTCAAATAGAAGGGTTGGGGGATTCTCTAGGGCAAGGGATGCCCCTCCCTTTGAAGAATTGACTTGCTTTATGAAGGAGCAAGACTGTTACCAGAAGAGGTGAATTAGTTGAAGACTATCATGTGTTCAGTGGAATCAAAGTGAGGGTTGTAAGAGAGGAAAATAAAATAGTTGAAATAATGTGAAGTCCTTTGAAGCCCAGGTGTCATTAAGTCTCCAGTTTGCAGTCTTGTCTTCTTGCCAACATAAAGGATAAAGACCCAGCAAGAAACAGGATAAAATAGAGTTGTACTCTCCAGGGGAGTGACTAATTTTTTTAAAGGGTTCTTGAAGTCCGCAGAGTGCCGTAACCCAGGGAGCCACCTCTCAAAGCTGCTCCACTCCATGAAGTCGGGCTGCCAGTCTTTCAAGGCACAGAATCTCGCTGTTCCTTTCAAGAAATTGTACTTTTAAGGTTCTGAGGAAATATTAGAAGCAACGTAGGTTTGGGCACAAAACAATTACAAGCTGCCGAAGGGGGGAAAAACGCAGCCTGTGCGCCTACATTTATATGGCAAAGGAAAGAAGATTGCTGTACAGTGGATGCTTGGGTTGCGAATGTGATCTGTGCAGGATGCACGTTCACAACCCGCAGCGTTCGCAACCCACGTCTGCGCATGCGTGGGTTGCGATTTGGCGCTTCTGCGCATGCGCAAACCATCGAAACCCGGAAGTAACCCGTTTAGGTACTTCTGGGTTTCGGCAGTACGCAACCCGAAAAAACACAACCTGAAGCGTCTGTAACCCGAGGTATGACTGTACTTTTAGATAGATAGGTAGATAGATAGATAGATAGATAGATAGATAGATAGATAGATAGAGTGATACTGGGCCTACTTGTTTTTAGTAACAGATGTCAGCTGAGCTTTTCTTTTTGACTCTATATGAGTTTATATTTTCCTTCTTAAATTCTGGACGTTTCACTCTGAGGGCCAAGATCCGCGAGTTGTTTGTGTTTTCTTCCTCTCCCCCCCCCCTCCACTGTGCTTCCCAAATTCAGGCTACTTTTTTGCTACTTCTAGAAGCAAAAATCAGTTGCTAATAATCCTGTAGTTTCTGGGCTGATGTTCAGGTTTCATTTTGAAGTATTTTGTTAAGTGCGTTTCCAGCATTGTAGGGATTAATTAATGCAATTAGCCCTTGCATTTTTGCCTAACGCGAAATACTAATATCGGTTCTGCATAAGATTTTGCATACATTATTCATGTATGTGTATATAGCCAGAGATTTGGGTGTTTGGTATACTCTTTCCCCATGACACCTTTTTAAACTGTGGTTGTTGGTTATTTATGCAGTCCCCATCACATTTTTCACTTATTTGGGAAGATCTGTTCCTTTTTAGCAACTGGCCGCCTTCAGTGTTCCTTCTCCCTCTCCCTTTTGCAAAGCGCATGGCATTTTCTTCCAAAAGACACAAGCAAGCTTTCTTGAACAGAGGTTGCGTTGACACAGCAACTGAGAACTGCAGTCAAAGTACATGTCACTATGAAGATTGTGTCGGTTGTATGTATGGATGAGTTGCTTTAAAGTAAGCAGATGTGCTTGGGTTTAATCTACATTATTTGCTCGTGGAACCTTAAGTCGTTCCAATGCCAATCTCATGTAAAAGTGGGG
Source organism: Podarcis cretensis (assembly GCF_951804945.1). Lineage (NCBI taxonomy): Eukaryota > Metazoa > Chordata > Lepidosauria > Squamata > Lacertidae > Podarcis > Podarcis cretensis. The sequence goes on from NC_137187.1 coordinate 26,350,987, forward strand.
TCCAAATTAATGTGAGTGTTGTGGACAGGGTTGCGGACATCTGCCCAGATTTAGTTCCCGCAACAGCCATGGCTTCTTAAATGGGGGAGGAATTAGCCACACGCCCTGTGGGTTGTATCCAGCACTGTGCACAGAGAGTACCTTTAACGCAGTGGCACCTCCCTTTCTTCTCCTCTCCCTTTGCACCCTCTAAATCTGATCTGGAGGGTCCTTCAACTCTCTGGAGCAGATTTTGAGGGTGTGCAGGGGTGACGGCAGTTGCAGAGGAGAGGAGAGGAGGTGAAAGTTCCATTGCACAAATGAAGCCTGCCTATTACAAGTCAAGAAAGGCTTAACCGCCTTAAGATCTCCATGGAGAGCTTTCTCTGCAATTCTCTTTTGACAGTTCGGTTGATAGAGTTGCCAAAATGGAAGCAAGGAAACAGGCATTCAAGAGAGCTACCTGTTTTTAGTGTTCAATGGTTAATTAACTATTGTAATAATGCTTCCTTTCTGTGAGTTTGAATTATGCGAATTTTCACTTCCACTCGCATTTTCATAATTACAAATAATGTTTAAAAATGCAGGGTATTGGAATGCAGCTCCCATCAGCCTCAACTAGCATTGTGGCTAAGGGTTAGGAATGATGGGAGTTTTAGTTCAGCAATATCTAGAGGGCATTCCATTGGCTAGGCTTGTTGACGATGCGTAATTTCCTGAGACGGTAAAATATTCATTTTCCATTCTGCTAATGTAGCTTAGATAAAGTAGATAAATGTATTAATAGCCCAGGATGCCGATTCAATAGAAAGGCAAACTGTTAGCCTGTCTAGTGAATTGGCATTCAGGGCCATGAATGAATTTAACTTATGCAAATACTGCATACAAAGCTTTTTATTATGTTGAAACTTTGCAGTAGGCATCTACATCCATGCTCACTTTCATGGATTGAACGAGTTGTTGCGCTCTCTCTCTCGCTCTGTGTGTATGTGTATCACAAAGTATTACTGTGACTTCAATTTCACAATGCTTATTATTCAGTCATTAATTTACGTACTTGTCCGAATTAAGTTTTTGTGCATTCATTGGAATAGCAGGTATTATGTATGTGAAGAATAAAGCAATAAGTGATTGATCAAATAATACAAAGAGCGTTCTCTTGAAAATACAATTCTGCCCGAGACATAATTAATCTGTGAATATATAAGTAGGGGGTTGATTGCAAAGTAATTAAAAGATCACCTTTACTTTCCCCTTTCCAGCTGCTGCCTATCTATTTCTGTCTCTCCAGGTTTTCCCTAGTTTACTATTCTCTTTTGCTAAACTAACTTAACACAGCCATGTGTCCTGTTCGTTTCTTTAAAAAACAAACACCAAAACCCTAGCATAATTGTTCTTTAAGCCATAGACTTTGCTGTTGCTCATAGATAAGATGGTTATGGATTACTGCACTATTGGCCTGCGTTACCATATTTTTCTGTGTGTTGGACAAAGTTTTTTGACTCAAAAATCATGTGAAAAAACTGAGGTCGTCCAATATACGGATAGTAGCATGGGGGGGGGGAGAGAAGCTGTGCACCGCCAGCCAGCCAGTTGGCGGGAGCGCGGCTCCCCCCGATGCTACAGCGAGCGGGGAGCGATCTGGGGGGTGCTTCCCGCTCACAGCTGCGTGGGGGGGGGAGAGGCTCAACAACTTTGGGCCATCTCCCCTCATTTTCTTAAAATTGAGTCCCGCCCAAATGGGGGGGGGTGGTCTTATACATGGGGGCGACTTATGGATGGATAAAATACGCTAGTTGCTATGTTAAGTTGGAAGCTGAAGTCGACACTTGCCCTGGTTCTTAGCGCCAGGCAAAGAAGTCAAACTCCTAGTCCAGCTGCTGTCAAAGGCTTTAATGCATAATACAGATTAGTACCTGGGCAAGGGGCAGGTTACAAGGTAAGGCAGGTACATAAATGGTATATATTTGGCCAGCAGCAGAGCATTTGCCCACAGAGCCCAGGGCGGGTGTGCTCCCGAGGGGGGCATGGCGCAGAAGGTGCTCTCCCAGGCACAGGATAGCTGCTTCAGTGCCCAGGGCGGCGTGAGAGCCCTGCAGCCAGGGGAGGAGTGAGCTGCCCATGGCGGACATTTGATGCACTGCCTACCCGTGACTCCCAAGCCTCCACTAATCTGTCAAAACAAACGGCGAAGGGGGGAATGCTGCTGGCAAAGCGGCGCAGCTCCCCCCCTTTACCCTGACGATTTGGGGTAGGCTTGGGAGTCGTGGGCGGGTGGCACGCCAAATGTCACCCCCCCCCTCAGTGAGGGCACCCGGGGTGGTGGGCATCCGGGGTGGTCCACCCCCATCGCCCCCCTTCCTGTGCCCCTGCATTTTGCTAAACACAACTTGAGATGTTGATCCAACCAGTGACATGACAGCTGCATCTTCTTTTTGAAGAGCAAGGCTAGCACAGCATTAGTATAGGAAGTAGCCGAGTTTAGGGCTGGGCGCTATATTGTTCAAAACCAGCTTGAAATCCGTATCACGATATCGGTTTCATAGTTTTTTTGTGACTTGGCAATATATCGCGAATCACGATGTGTGTTAGGGCTGGATGATATAGATCATCTAAAACCCATTTCAAGTCCATATCGTGATATTGGTTTAATGATTTTTTTGACCCGGCAATATATTGTGAATTGTTGCTGGCATGACGTTTGTTTATTCATTTTTAAAAAGAATCCTACTGAAGATTTTTAGTTCTAAAATCCAAAGGCGTTTATAAAAAAGGTAATAAAAAGCAATATATCAAAAAAAGAAGAATACCGAAGAGGAAGAAAATACAGAATGGAATACTCATGATCGTTACAGAACACAATGATATAAAAAAGAGAAAGAGGGGGGAAACAGAAAAAATAACTAAGATAATGGAAAAGAATAGACAAAAAGAATTCCCGCCTCCTTATCTGACAATTATTTGTAGCAACAGTTATTCAAAATATTTAACATACTCATTCCAGAATAGTTTTTTCCGGTCTGCAGGATGTAACTTTCCCCAAATTTATTTCACAAGCCCAGCCTTTAACTTTTAGTCACTCAGACAGTGCAATATGGCTGTTGTAAAGTCCTTCTAGTAATCCAAATTGATATTTATCCACTTTCTATATAAAATTTATTGTAAAGCCCTTTTAAACAGTTGCTGGTGTCATGTTTTAAGGACAGCGCTGCTTCTCTTCTTCCACTGATGAGCATCTAGACTTTTATAGGTTTGGAATATGAGATTAGCGCTTGGTGTTTTGTTTTGTTTTGTTTTGTTTGTTTTTAATAAGCAGCTTCACTTTCATTGGCTCTTTAGCGAGCTCATAATTTTGAACATGCCTTTCCAGAGCTTGGATTTAATGGGCTGGTTACAGAGCGATGCAGCAGCCTTGGGGCTTTGATGTTCTGGACTTTGCCATGCGCCCCATTGCTTCTGCCATTTCTCCCGATTTATAAAGAGGCTGCCGGTTGATTCCGTTCCTTGAAACCCATATCTCCTCCCATATTTGCAGAAATATCAAGAAATGGCAGAGAAAGCCAAAGAGAAGTTTGCCGCCGCCGAAAAGAGGCAGGAGCAGTTGCTCTTTGAGAACTCGCACTTTAAGACCATGTTGACTCAAAACCAAAAAGAGCACATGTCTCTTCTGGCGGCGTGCGCACTGCTTTCTGGAGCCTTGTACGCGCTCTACAGCCGCTCGTGCACCTTATCGACCCAAAGGGACTTCCTCCAAGATCAAGTCAACACCTGTGATGTTTTCAAGCAAGAGATCCGGACTCTGGCCAACGTTTTGTCTGAGGCCGAGGAAAGGAAGCCGAGCGACAGCCAGGCGAAGAAGCAAAAACATGGCGGCAGCATGATCCACCTCTTCCGCAAGGGCGTCATTGCCGTGCTGGCAGCCAAGAGGCTTCAGCTGTTGGGCCAGTCTTGCAGCTCCCTTTTCTCCTGGGTCGACAGCTTCAGAGAAGGCATAGGAATCTTAGTCTGTGCAGGAGACTCCAAGGATGTGCAGAACCTGTCAAGTAAGATAATCAGCCGGTGATTTATATGTTTGGTGTCAAGCAGTACTTTCAGTACTTAAATAACAATTATATTATGCCAAGGCAATGGGGGACATAGGCTTTATAATTTGAGGGGGGAAATTAAGTTTAAGCTGTTAGACCAAATTTAGCATGTTAATTAAAAGAGCCCCAAACCCCCAGAGATGGTGTTAAATACACAGGAAACACACACACACCCATCTGAAGTGATGGTAAACTGAATCTGGATTGACTGTGACCCATTGCGGATCTGATTGTGTTTAGGAAATGCAGAGTACGCTTTTCATGTGGATTCAGGTCAGGCATAGGCAAACTCTGCCCTCCAGATGTTTTGGGACCACAACTCCCATCATCCCTAGCTAACAGGACCAGTGGCCAGGGATGATGGGAATTGTAGTCTTAAAACATCTGGAGGGCCAAGTTTGCCTATGCCTGATTCAGGTCTCCATTCCATGGTTTCTTGTTCCGTAGTATGGCATAGTATGATACCTGCACCTGGGCAAGCCATGGTTATCACAAACGAGATCCCTTCAAATCCAGGGTTTGTAAACCCGGTTCATACTCTTGTTGTGTGAGCTCTGGTGGCTGGTTTTAGCCATGGCCATTGCTTCTCCATGGTTAAAACAATCCGTGAAGGACTTAAAGCATGAGATGGGAGCGTGCAAGCCTATGGCACATGTCTTAACCATGATTAGGAGATCAGGCTATTGTGTTGTCCCACGGAGCACTGTACCAATAAAATCATGGAAGTTGTTTTATGGTAACCACAGGGAAAGCTTTTTCAGTTGTAATCTATGGTTTGGCATATCTGAATTGAACTGCCATGAGATTAATAATTGGGATGTTTGCAGATTTTTAAGAGTTAGTGTAGCATGAGAGTAGCATAAGAGCACAGGAAGTTCCTTATCCCAAGTAAGGCTCTGGTCCATCTTGCTCAGCCCTGTCTATCTGACATCAGCAATGTCTAGGCAACACGATGATACACAATAGACAATCTTTTATCGAATTCCTTCAAACCATAACAAGTCAAAAATTGAAAACTTTAGTCTCAAAGTCTCTGAAAATGTTTAAATGAAGCAAGGTACCAGACAAGCTGTGAAGCTTTGTGTATTCAGCAAATATGATGTCCGGAACAGTGATTCCGGATATTGACTACTGTTTCGTAGAATTCTTTGTCAGCATGGTGGGAGGGTATAGAATTGCTTCATAAACCCATCTTATTTCGATTGAATGCATGTAAATGAAAATATCAAATGCTGTGGAACGGTGCTCATGTAATAATGTAGTCATTGTGTTTTCCCAGCCCACCATCATGTGCTCTACAACCTTCCCCTGGTTGCTAAAGGGTGTGAGCTACAGACTAGAAAGTCTCTGGGTTAAATGTCTCCTGATCTATGAGCTCCCTAAATGCTCTTGAACCACTGTTCTTTCAACTTCAGTTCCACATCTGCAATATTGGGGTAGTCGTGGCGACTAGACAGTGGGACGTTTTTGACCCTGTATATCTTATTTTTATTGAACAGCTTTGGGTTGGAGACATTACAGTGGTGCCTCGCAAGACGAAAAGAATCCGTTCCGCGAGTCTCTTCGTCTTGCGGTTTTTTTGTCTTGCGAAGCAACTCTATTAGCGGCTTAGCGCTATTAGCGCTATTAGCGGCTTAGCGGCTATTAGCGGCTTAGCGGCTAAGCGGCTATTAGCAGCTTAGCGACTTAGAAAAAAAGGGGGGGGGAGCGAAAAAATCGCAAGACTTGCAAGACGTTTTCGTCTTGCGAAGCAAGCCCATAGAGAAATTCGTCTTGCGAAGCGCCTCAAAAAACGGAAAACCCTTTCGTCTAGCAGGTTTTTCGTCTTGCGGGGCACCACTGTATTTGGAGAGTAGGATCATGGTGCTGGGAGAAGTAGGGTTTAACCCTTTTGCCCACGTATAAGCAGCTAAAACATGGTACAAACATCTTTGAGTAAATGTGTGGTTTTTGCAAATAGCCTCCAAATCTGAGTGATTGTTTTAGCAATCTCCCTTGCCGCAAATGTGTTTTAATCTAATACTATGGGATACCATTGGATTGTTTTCACTTTTTTGTAATGCAGAGCAACAGAAGGAACACGTCCGTTCTCTTCAAGCGCTCAATTGGCTTACCAGTCCTAGTCTCCTTGCCTCTGTCCTCAGTTCAATGGTTGAGCTACAAGAAGTGGTTAACAAGACAGGTAACGTCTTCCGTTTTTTCTGCTGATCATATCCTAGGTATCTTGAATCTTCAAACAATACGTTTGGGGCAAATCGTACATTTTCCCTGCTAATTATAAGTGGTAAACTGTAGCATCTAGTCTGGTGGGGTGATCCTGTAGAGCCAGCCCACCATTGTACGTTTCCAGGCACAGTTCAAAGTGTTGGTGCTGACCTTTAAAGCCCTAAATGGCCTCGGCCCAGTAGACCTGAAGGAGCATCTCCACCCCCATCGTCCAGCCCGGACACGGAGGTCCAGCTCCAAGGGCTTTCTTGCAGTTCCCTCCCTGCGAGAAGCAAAGTTACAGGGAACCAGGCAGAGGCCTTCTCGGTGGTGGTGCCCGCCCTGTGGAACGCCCTCCCATCAGATGTCAAGGAAATAAACAACTATCTGACTTTTAGAAGACATCTGAAGGCAGCCCTGTTTAGGGAAGTTTTTAATGTTTGATGTTTTATTGCTGGGGTCGGCAACCTAAGGCTCATGGGCCACAAGAAGCCCATGGGGGTCATTTAACCGGCCCATAGACCCCTGCTGCAGGCTCGGGGACCCCGCCACCTGCCCGTGCACCACGCTAAACCGGCATGGAGCAGAGCGGGGACTGCCTTCCGCGACACTGGCCGGCTTCCCATTAGCTGCAGGAAGATCCCAGAAATAGTACCTCAGGTTAAGAACTTTGCTTCAGGATGAGAAGAGAAATTGTGCGGTGGCAGCGGGAGGCCCCATTAGCTAAAATGGTATCTCAGGTTAAGAAGGGACCTCCAGAACGAATTAAGTTCTTAACCAGAGGTACCACTGTATAAGGTGGCTTAACATGGTCTTAGCTATATGCTGTCAAGGATTTCAGATCCTGACACTCAGGAACAAGGCAGAAATTGTTAACTGGTTGCCTCAGCATCTCGACTGTCCTTGGTATGTGGATACTTCTGCACTCTGGTGACGACCATGAGATTTAATCCATTTATGCCATTGCTTGTGGTCCTCAGCCAGGGGTTGCGTTTCCCTGAAGCTGGTGTGGCACATCTCCCGAGCCACATGCCACAAACCATGGGAAAATACTAAACATCTTCAGGTAACAATTGCAGCATGCACCCTGATTCAAGGAACAACACAATTGTTCCACGAACTCAAGGGAGCTTTGGGGTTTAGCTTTCTTAAACAGCAACCAACTGTGCTTGACCACATCTTTTGACTTCCAATCAGTTTAATATGGCTTGGTAGTCCAACAAGAAAGAAAAATCCTGTTGGATCTATCCAGTTCCACGGCTGCACCCAAAGTATCTCTTTGGACCCAAGGCTTAGAATTCATTTTTACATGAGTGTCGACATTTAGCCAGTTATAACAGTGGCGCTTAGAGGAAACGAGCGTGTAAGATTTATTTGAACGTATTGTGATCACTTGGATATTAAGCTGAGTTTTTGAACTTTTGGACACACAAACATTAGTAAAGACTCAAGTCCTTCCTTCTTGTTCTGTTTTGCTAAAAAGCAAAGGAAAAAACAAAACACCAGACATCCTTCCCGTTGTCACTGGAGTAATCTTTGTCACTTTTCATTGGTTTTTGCTTCATTTGTTTAATAAAGACTTTCTTGCTCTTTGCACTGTAACTGTGTTTGTGCAGGACAATTCTCACACGCTCATCACCGCATAAATTATTTAGTGCTTTTACTGTAATTCCTTGATAGTCTGTGGCCAGGTACTCAGAGTGTATATATTCTTTTCCCTCCGGTTATAGATACAGCAGAATACACTACCGTGTGGAATTGAATTGTATTCTCATTTCACCTTTCAAAGCCGTGAATGATTCTATCCCCGCACATTTCTTTGTTTTAGTCAGAACCATTATTCATTAAAAATTAACCAGAGGTGATGCTTTGCTTTTAGAAACTGTGTGCTTTCCCATCCTGGAAATATTTTTATTTTCTTTTAAAATCTCTCTGGCAATCCTGGGGGGTGGGGGAAAGAAGACTGGTATAGCATTAGCCCGAATGTTATGTGTATATATGAAGTTCAGACTTCTAATTTTAAATAACAGAGACAGAATACAATGCATTATGTAGGGACGTGAGTGGCGCTGTGGTCTAAACCACTGAGCCTCTTGGGCTTGCTGATCGGAAGGTCAGCAGTTCGAATCCCTGCGACAGGGTGAGCTCCCCTTGCTCTGTCCCAGCTCCTGCCAACCTAGCAGTTTGAAAGCATGCCAGTGCAAGTAGATAAATAGGTACTGCTGTGGCAGGAAGGTAAATGGCATTTCCGCACGCTCTGGTTTCCGTCACGGTGTCCCGTTGCACCAGAAGCGGTTTAGTCCTGCTGGCCACATGACCTGGAAAGCTGTCTGTGGACAAACGCCAGCTCCCTCAGCCTAAAAGCGAGATGAGCGCTGCACCCCATAGTCGAATTCAACTGGAGTTAATCATCCAGGCATCCTTTACCTTACAATGCAGTCTATCAAATGTTTTTATACCAATGGCACTTGATAATTCAAACTACAACTCTGGCCAAGAAAAATTAAATGGAAACAAAATTAAAGCCATAGTCTGGTTTCACCAGCCTCTACATACCCCAAACCTCTGATTCCACATCATGGCTAAGAGCCTCCCACAACTATTTTTACATGCCCAATGGGGGTTTAATATGCACTGCTCAAAGAACAGCCCCTCTATCCTGCCCCATGAAGCATATTTCTGAAACCAAGGGGACTTTCAGTGTAATATGACATGTGAGCTCTCATTATCAAAATGATTTTTTTCCTAAATAAAAAAATCCCAGTGGGGATTATATCCTGGAGGGGGCGTACCTGAAGTAGTTATTTGGAACTGTGCCCAGGCGCAATGTTGATACAGAGAAACCAATGATGGTCTTACTGTTTCACATAAAGTACTTTGATTCCAGTTGTATCCTACTTCATATTAGTTCAAGTGATCCTTTGGCTGCAGATGAAAATAATATTTTTGGAGTAGTACTCCTATTCTATTTTGCCTGAAATCCTTTGTTTTTGTTCTCACAAGCAAAGGGGAGAAAAAAAGATGGCTTGCTTTAAAAATGTGCCTCGATAGGCTTTTTGCTTTAAACTTCAGAACAAATATTTTAATTCTCTGCAGCAACAGGAGATCTGGTATTCTCCTGAATGTAAATAAGCTCTGCCATGGTTGTCATCTTACCCTGATAGTATCGTAAGACAAGTAATGACAGATTAAGACCTGACTTGCAGAGGGGAAACTAAATTACAAGACTTTTATTAAGGCATAAATAAACCTATTAACCGTTATCTGGAATACCAATTAGTAGTAGGAGCACTGACAATTTTATTTATCAACATTAAACACAATTATTAATTACAGACCTGACGAATCTAGCAGTAAGCAGAACATGTTGGGTGTGCTGGGGCCTTAGGCCCATTATATGAGAAGGATGATTACCAAAATCCATTGGGGAAATAAGTAATTGTAGTTGTAAAATTTTAATTGCCTTGGAATAAGGTAAATTATATTCTCTTGTCTTGGAATATAAATAGTGTGGCATTAAGGTACCAAGCCTCAGTAGTTTTAAGCAGCAAATGATTTAGACATCTAAGCTGTCAAGAAAGAACGGAAAACAGTTATAAATTTGCTTCAGCGACTTACCTTCTACTTTTGAATCTGTAACACATTCACTGATATTTATAAGCGGTTATTAGTCTGCTTATCCAACAGGTCTGGGGTGTCATATATTGCAACCTGTGGATTAATGCAAGGAAGACGAAGAAAAAGATGCACTATTAGAAGAGAGCAAAAGACCAATTATCATTAGGAAAGCCATTATTTCTCCTGTGGCAAAGTCTGTCCGTGCATATGGACGTACATTTTCACCAGAAGTTAAGAGAATTGTTTGTTGTGTGCAAATGTGGAATTGGAGAGATTCTCTTTTGTCCACCAGAATTGCCCTGTTGCAGATTGGTGTTAGCCAACATAATTTTTATCTAAAGAGTTACAGTGAACCATGTCCCAACACGGAATCAAACAAGTACCTATGTAGACAATAGACTACTCCTCCTCTTGGAGTATTTTGGGGTTGGTTGGTCTACACAGCATTTTATGTAGAAGTTTTTGGGGGAGACCCTCTGCAAGAAACAATGGGATTCTGTTAAACAATCATGCACTAAGGAGCATGAGCTGCAAAGCCTCCAACATTTCGCCGATGAAAATTGGGACATCCTATTCAATAATAATAATAATATATGCTGTCCGTCTGACTGGGTTTCCCCAGCCACTCTAGGCAGTTTCCAACATATATAAAAACATAATAAAGCATTAAACATTTTTTTAAAAATCCCTATATAGTGGTACCTCGGTTTTTGAGCATCTCAGAAGCCAAACTATTCGGAACCCAAACGCCGAAAACCCAGAAGTAATTGCTTCCGTTTTCAAACACGCCTCAGAATTCGAACAGCTTCCACTCTGTGTTTTTCTGTTTTTCCCATTGACTTTGCCAACCACCCTTTGCACCTCAGTTGTCAAACGTTTTGGAAGTCAGAACTGTCTTCCGGAACGGATTACGTTTGACAGCCAAGGTACCATTGTACAGCGGTACCTCAGGTTAAGTACTTAATTCGTTCCGGAGGTCCGTTCTTAACCTGAAACTGTTCTTAACCTGAGATACCACTTTCGCCAATGGGGCCTCCTGCTGCTGTCACGCTGCCAGAGCACGATTTCTGTTCTCATCCTGAAGCAAAGTTCTTAACCTGAAGCACTATTTCTGGGTTAGCGGAGTCTGTAACCTGAAGTGTATGTAACCTGAAGCATATGTAACCTGAGGTACCACTGTACTGGCCTGCCTTCAGATGTCTTCTAAAGGTTGCATAGTTACTTATCTCCTTGGCTTGGAGGGGTTGCATATCTCCATACCCTCCAACATTTTTCTGATGAAAGTAGGGGCGTCCTAAGGAAAAGCAGGACGTTCTGGGATCAAATCAGAAACCAGGACGGTTTCTGTAAATCTGGGACTGTCCCTGGAAAATAGGGACATTTGGAGGGTCTGGAATTACTCAGAATTATCAGCAGGTTTCCTCAGAAGTAAGCACCTCTGTGTTCCATAGGATTCAGTCTCTAAGTTGCATAAAACTGGAACCTTTGGTTATTTTCATATTGGGGGTATGGAGTTCTGTATTGTGTTTCACTGTTTCCTATATGAAGCACTTCCATAATTTATATGTACTCAGTGGGAGGCAGGCCCAAACCCACTTGTTTAATGGTCTTTGCTTCTTTTCCTTCTCAAGATCTGAATTCGTGGCTTTCCGGACATTTGCTTATCAGTGCGGCAAGGAATTCTTTTTCGAAACTCATGGACAAACTTTTCATCATGATGGAGTTTGCCGTAGCAGACGGCCGCCAGAGCATTACCTACATCGAGAAAGACACCTTGGTTCAGAGATTGGCTCGCGGGCTCCATAAAATAAACGCTCAGGCTCTTAAAGCGGGCATCAATGATAGAGCCCCCGCTACGGTTTGTATGAAAGCAATTAGCATACAACAGCTACTGTGCTCGGAGAATTTGCTTTCAGGTGGCTGTGGGTTTTTATTCTCTGCCTCGCAACACTTACTTTGTGTAGCACCAGAGTGTTCTGCCTTAAAAGTAAAATTGGAAAATTACAAGAAAGGGAGTGTATTTTTCAAACCGTATCTAGCTTTGATATTCTCTCTCTCTCTTTCTCTCTTGTTTTTAAAAACAAAACAAAACTTCGTTTCCAGTCATTAGCACTCAAGGCAAGGCACAATCTTCTTTTTAAAAGCAAATCTTTTAAGAGCAGTCCATGATTTTAATTGTAAAAGTGCTTTAAGTGTCACTTATTGCATACTTGGGTTGTGCATTACTACAAAAGTGCATGTGCTATATATACAAAAATACGATAAATGTTTCCTCAACACGGACCTCTGCCTTGTTTTGAGTTTTGGAATATATCCTCTGTTTGTACATATTGCTTCAGGAGTATGCAATAGTAGCTTTCAGAATGTTTTACTTTTCTGGGTGAATTCAGAAAACATGCTTCATTTTAATTTCCCCATGCTTTAAATGCTATGGATTTAGTGCCTAATCAGCGCAGCTAACAATATTGTTTCCTCTCTCTCCCTCCCCCCTTTTTACTACCAGAAAAGCATAGCATTCTTGCAGAGGCAAATATTTGAATTTACACAAAGGCTACATACAGCAGAAGTGGAACGGCGGTCACTCCGCTTAGAGCTCACAGAATTCAAACGGAATTTGAATGAGATGAGAAACGAGGCTGACAAAGCCCAGAGCCTGCAAGAGCAATTAAATGCATTTAAGCAATCTGTAAGTATATTTGATTTAGATGGGGGGGGGAATAACCCTCATCTAAAGGAGAGGTTTCCTTTTGCTCCGTTTTCACTCAGCCTTCCTTAGAAAACCAAATAATAAAATCCATGTATTCTTGCATTCTTTCTCTCTCTCCCCCCTTCCTTCCACTCTGCCCATGCTCACACAAAAACCATATCTTGTAAATGTCTCCCTGCTGTGATTCAGCTATATTAAAAGCGGAGAAACAAGTGGTTCTTTCCATATGATTAGTTCCTTACGCTGCAAGATAAAATAGGTTGAGTAAATAATGATGTTTGATCTGTCAACAAAGCCAATTCCCTCCTCCCTGCCTCCAGTTCCTTAAATATTATGCTTGTGCTGCTGGAGAAGTGAAGTCTAAACGCTAAAATTGCATGTTAGCATCACTCAAGCAAAGTGATCTGTGTATTCATTCTGCTTTCCTTATCAGCCACGTCGCTACCAACTGTTGAAACGCTCAACGGAATAAGTGCTGTTTCACATTTTATAAGATACCTATGTGTCGAGACACTTCAGTGTTAGCACATACTGATCTATGTTAGAGTAACCCTGTTGTACGACAGTCACAATGAGGGTTGGGGGGGGTAGGGAGTGCGGTAGCTGTGGGAAGCCGTGGGAAATGGCAGCCATTCATGGGATTCCCAGAAGGTGTGTTTGTAGTGAAAGTTCCACGTGTGCAGTTGTCACCTGTGGCAACCTGACCTTGTGTTAAACATTAATTTGGAGTGTCTCCCACACCAAAATTCTGTAACGGGTGAAAAAAGCCTTCAGGGGCCTGGTGGTCTTGTCACTTCCTCAGTGGTCTGTAAAGGCTTGGTGGATCTGTAAGATTCATTCAGCTTGTTAGTTGCCTTGACCATCTTTCTTCCCTTTGAGAAATAATGTAATTTCTTAAAGAAAGGAAGGTGGTGCATTTTTTAAAACAACAACAACAACAAGGAAAACAAGGAAGTGTAAAATGCATACAAGATAGTAATTGCTTTACCTCAAACTATTTCACATGTGTTCATTTCTAATATACCTGATTTTTGGTATTCTCTCCCCCCCCCCAATTAATTTATATCTGGCACATATGTAGAAATCCCCCCCACTCAGTAGATAGAGATGGGGAATTACTCTTCTGTATCTTGACCTCAAATCTTGGATCTTGTCCCAACTTTAACCGTAGTTTTTAATTAGACAAAACGGGCTCTACCCATTATCTGTTTTGGTTTATTAGGTTGTCTTTTGCAATATTTAAATTGGCAAAAGTGCATGGGCACCTGTTCTTTTTCTTTTTCTTTTTTACTGGAACAGTTTATTTTGTCCTGTTAAATAAGGCAAGGTGTTTCAAACTCAAAACAAAGAACTTCCCGTATCATACTCTAAAGGAACATGTAATAAAAAGTTGCCTTCATACATATACAAACTAAGGATTCCAATCCATTCTAATATGTACAGTACAAGCCGGACAAATCTCTGCAAAAGAGAAATTTCAAGTTGCATTGGGTATGATGTGCTAACTTCATTAGAAAACATTAAAGCGACTAACTTCACATTTAAGTCTCACACAGAACCGACAGCAAACACTTGATTTAGGGTGGTAGGAAGAAAAGATGGCAGCTTATGTGTTTATGGACCCATCAACCATGAGAATGAGATTTCACAAGTATATGAATACCTTGCTTTAAACACTGTTTGCTCTGGACAGCATTCTTTCAGAACAAGTCCCTAAAATTACAATCTGGGTGATAGATGGAGGGATATATTCCTGCAGAAGAATTCAAAATGAGAGCCGGAGTCATTGATTAGGCTGAATTTATGGAAGATGGTTTGCTGATGCTGAACTACAATAGCAGGATTGCTTTCTTCCCCCTAAAACATTTCACATATTGCAGTCATTGGTCTTGGCTTGGCCTGTATGCATGGCTCTGAGCTTAGGCATTATGTTTGGAACAATGTAGGTACCTTTGTTCAAATGAGCTCCTCTCGCAGAAATAATTTTCTGACCTCTTTTTGATCAGGAAAAAAAGCTTCCCTTGCGCTTGTACTTCCACACCAGGTTTCCAAGGGAATCTGGCGAATAAATATCGCAGGAAATTTAGCACTGCATAATGGTCCCGACTAAGACAAGATCTATCGAGTGTTTTTTCAAACTTTTGCATTAGAATGTTGCATATTGGCAAGTGGGAACACCGAGAGTCGAGTGTATAAAACAAAGCCGCTGTTTCATGACAGGACACAATTTATTTCCTTTATCAGAAATTGATCACCCGCGAGAGGTTTGAAAGTGCATGTGAAGAACTAAATAATGCATTGCTACGGGAGCAGCAGGCGCAAATGCTTTTGAACGAACAGGCACAACAGCTTCAGGAGCTGCAGTATAAACTGGAAGTGCATTCCTGCGAAGAAGCAGACAAAAACCAAACTCTAAGCGAAGCTGTAAAGGTAGGACCCGCCTTTCAGCATCCAGATGAAGATGCTACTTTCGCCTCGGTGCAAGACTTGGGTTTTGCAGCGCTCAGGAGAATACCTGATGGAGAGCACGTTCAGCCATTTCAGTGTGAATTTGGGTTTCCAGGTGGGAAGGTATCCTGAACCCACTTGAGTAGAGAAAACGCTTTGACCCAGAGGAGGATTTAGGAGAGCATGACAGATTCAACCCACACTGGGTGCTGAGCCGAGAGGGTGCCATAGTGCCGGTTTTACGTACAGTGGTACCTCTAGTTATGAACTTAATTTGTTCCGGAGGTCTGTTCTTAACCTGAAACTGTTCTTAACTAGAGGCGCGCTTTCGCTAATGGGGCCTCATGCTGCCGCTGCGCCGCCAGAGCACGATTTCCGTTCTCATCCTGGGGCAAAGTTCTCAACCCGAAGTAACTCTTCCAGGTTAGCGGAGTTTGTAATCTGAGGTGTTTGTAACTCGAGGTACCACTGTATAAGATAAACAAGCTATAGCTTAGGGCCCCGTGGGGCCCCCAAAAAAATTTAAGGGGAAAAAACCTGGATGTACATTTCCAAAATAGAAGATAAAAAATAAATAAAATAAAACCTACCTACAGCAACAGTGTTTTGTATTGTGTAGGCTCCTATGATGTAAGTCATGGACCCCGCCTGCTAGCCTGCTCCCTAAAATATCACTGGTTTGCTCATTTCTATATATAGGGTGCCTACATTCTGCATGTGCTTGAGATACCTGTTAGGTCCATAAATTACTATATAGCATATGTTCAACACAAAAAACAGTGGCAATTTGTTGTTGATAAATGACAGCTGGACATCTAAAGGGCCCCATTACCTTCAGTAGCTTAGGGCCTCATCAAACCTAAATCAAGCCCTGCCTCCATGCGCCCATTGTAAGGTGGGGGTGGGGATATTTTGGCATTGGTCAGGGGCACAGCTGAGATTTTAAAGCCCAAAGTCCACAGTTGCTTTGACCCCAAATGGACAGCGGTATATTGCCCCCTCTAAAAATTAAGGAATTTAAGCCCGTGGAAGAAAATAATAGCAGTTTCTGCCTATTCATGTGCTCAGGAAAGGAACAGAAGCTCGGTCCACTCCAGCAAAATGAGCACAGGGAATTGTGCTTAGGAGTTCATCTCAAACCCAGTTTCCTTCTTCCAACAATTGTCATAGCACCCTTTACACAAGCCACGGAGTGGTTTGCAACAGAGTCAAACATTCATATGCAATTGGGCCATGCCGTCCCCCCCCGCCCCCCCCCCCCGCAGCATGCAACAGGAGCTGGTGATGGTTTTTCCTTCTGCGTTAAAATTAAATGTGCAGGGCCGCAGAAGGTTCATTGCTGCGACTGTGGAAGCCTGAGTACAGCCTGTTCAACAGTGAGAATGCTACTGTTTCTGGGACATGAGTGCCACTAATAACATGTTTCTGTGGTGCAGAGATATAATGAGACTCTTCGCTGTTTTTCGCCCATTGAAAAAATGGATTCTGAATCCATTCATATGAGGAAGATGCCTTCACCATGGTTTAGTGTGAGCCTATGGGCTCCCAGGGAGGAGACTGCAGCTGCTTTGCTTGTACCCAGCAGCTAAGTCGAGATTTGGCGTATTGCGTTGTCCAAACAAAAAGGTAAAGGGACCCCTGACCGTTAGGTCCAGTCGTGGCTGACTCTGGGGTTGCGGCGCTCATCTCACTTTATTGGCCGAGGGAGCTGGCGTACAGCTTCCAGGTCATTTTCCCAGCATGACTAAGCCGCTTCTGGCGAACCAGAGCAGCGCACAGAAACGCCGTTTACCTTCCCGCTGGAGTGGTACCTATTTATCTACTTGCATTTTGACGTGCTTTTGAACTGGTAGGTTGGCAGGAGCAGGGACCGAGCCAGGGATTCAAACAGCCGACCTTCTGATTGGAAAGTCCTAGGCTCTGTGATTTAACCCACAGCACCACCCGCATCCCTTGTCCAAACATAGATCATGGTTAAGTTGTCTCCCCCGTGATTATGAGATACAACCGAGAAGAAACCTTGGCTAAGCTCGTGGCTAAGGAGAAGAGAGCTTAGCTGTGAGTCTTACATGAAACCTTGGCTTAACTGCTGTGCTGAACTAAGAGAAAAGAAGCAAAAAGGATGCACATTTCTCTCTGAGAGTCCTAGTAAATTTTAGCTTACCAGGCTGTGAGAACCAGCCCTCAAGTTCTGCAAGCATTTATTTCTTTCAATTCGCTAACGAAATGCTTCCTGTGAAACGTATCAAAGTGATCAACATGAAAAAAGTAATCATAAATGTACATAATGTGCAATAGAAGTGCCACATAAACCAATTCATACATGTGCAAAATACTGGAGTGACATATGCTGATGATTTGTCAGTTTCCCTTTTTGCAATATCACAATCAAGGGTTTTGCAGTGATTCCAAAGAATCCACGATTAAAAGGAAATGCTAATAAAGGCATCCGAGAATATAGTTTACAGTTGCACGTTGACCGCTTCGGTTTGGAAATCATGCAACATATATTAACAATTACGCCACATTACATTCTGTTGCTCTCATCAAGAAGTTTAAAACACCCTTGATTAATTTTGAAGTTTTATCAGTTTTGATTATAATCCCATATATTTTTTATCTACCCAATGGCATATACCGTAGAGACACGCATGCTTGCCAATTATGTTTCAAGGTCATTCAGAGCTAAGCACTGTTCTTAGATTGTTGCCTTTATTAGGTGGTAAGAGATAGTCCAACTGTCTCCATTTGCAAAGAAAAAGAAGACTTGGTGCTTATGGGAACGGAATCTATACTGTTTTAGAGCTTCATGGTAATTTGAGCTTTCCCTATCCTCTAGTACTAGAAACATCTGCTTCTTTCTAGAGTGTGTGGTCATTCATAGCATATAAAAAGTACATTTGTAGGCGCTATTTCAAGAGAAATTTTTGGGTAAGTTGTCTTGATTTTAAATATTTTTAAGTACATAGATTTTTTCCAGGAGGCCACTCAAAGCACACCATCAGTCATAAAAAAAAAACTTTAAAATATATATAATATATAATAAAGATAAAACACCAAACAGCAGAATTCAGAAAAGGAAGCAGCAAAACCCAAGCAAACTATGCTAAGGGGACCCAATTGTTACAGCCCAGGTTCTGAAATAATTCCATCCTAACTAGTTATCGGAAGCCTCTGGATAGAGGAGCCTGATAGGATGTCAGGGGCAAAGAATTCCTCAAAGTCGATGGGCACAATCTACCAAGCAAAGTTGCTCCTTTGGTTTCAGTGATCATTTCCCACTGAGATAAACTGCAGCATTGCCTGCTCAGTTGGGCCCAACAATTAGCACAAACATCCCCCCCCCCCAAAAAAAAAGATCTCATCACAATTATTAAGATCAGCTGGCAATACTCTCTAAAATTTACCATCGATGTGTTAAATTAGGACAGCAAGGATGCATGTAAAAGTTCACTTGCTTATCCTTTAGCTTTGGAATACAGTGGTACCTTGGTTCTCAAACGCCTTGGTTTTCAAATGCCGAAAACCCGGAAGTGAGTGTTCTGATTTTCGAATGTTTTTTGGAAGCCAAACGTCTGATGCAGCTGTCAGCTATTGTTTCCGGGGCACTGCACCAATCAGAAGCTGTGCCTTGGTTTTCGAACATTTTGGAAGTCAAACGGACTTCTGGAACGGATTGAGTTTGGCACTTTTGTTTTTGCTATTTATTTTGGGTTTTTTGTTTTTGAGGCTTTTTCAGTTCATTTGTTTTTGTGACTATGTGGAACCCAGTTCAGCTACTGACTAACTGCAGAATGGATAAAAGCCCCCCATCCAAACAGTGTCTATCATCTGTATAATGATATAAACTGCAGAATAACATAATGGAAGATGATTGATATTATAGCAAACTGAAAAATTATCACTGTTCTTTCCTTTTCTGGTCTTTACTGTTGTTGTTTTTCGATTTGTAATGCAAATTCTACGTTATGTATCTTTTTGAATTCATCAAATAAAGGAAAATGATTGTCAAAAAGCAAGCAAGCAAGCAAACAAACAAACAACCAAACAGTGACTATCCTCAGTGCAGCTAAGAAAAAAAATAATTTTAATTTTTATCATCTCTAATACTGTCTTATTTTATAGTACAGTGCATTGATTATTGCTTTCATTTTATGGATCAATGGTGTTGTTAGAGAGTAACATTCATGTTAAATTGCTGTTTTAGGGGTTGTTTTTAAAAGACTGGAACGGATTAATCCGTTTTGCATGACTTTCTATGGGAAAGTGCGCCTTGGTTTTGGAACGGTTTGGTTTTGGAACGGACTTCCGGAATGGATTAAGTTTGAGAATCAAGGTACCTCAAGGTACCACTGTACTGTTCCCCCGGTGAACAGCCACTATTTCCCATAACGTTTCACGTATGAGCAGGCTTTTAGTGGCTCAATATGGCTTTTGGGGATTGGGGTGCAGTTTTAACACTTGTGAGTTGCGTGCAGGGAGCCGAGTTAGACCTTTGGTCCATCTTTCTCAGCACTGTCCACACTAAGTCATAGCAGCCTTCTAGGGTTTCAAAACTGGGTCTGTTTCAGCCCTGCATAAAAGATGGGAGTTGGGACGTTCTACAAGCAGATCAGATGCTCAGCCATGACTGCCTTATTCCATAACATGTAATGTTCTACTTAGCACTACCCAGTTAAAGAATTAACAGGTGCTGTGAGCGTCAAAGTAGCACACAGCACAACCTTAAAAGTAATGCAGCCTGGATTTTTTTATATGCTAGATTTATTTGCTCGGAAGGCTGCATAATTTTAAGAATACTCAATCTGTCACCAAGGGCGTTTGAGACTTGGCAGGTGCGATAATGCCGATTATTGTGTTCTAACGTGATAACATATTTTTTTTGGTATGCTTTCAAAGAGGTTTGATGAAAAGGCTAATACTCAAGTAGAATAACTGTGAATATGTTTGGTGTAAATTCAGAAAATGAATCTGAAGCTCTCATTCATCGACTCCCACGAGTGTTTCCTTTTCTTTTCCCCCCAGAGAAACCAGCTAGATTTAGAATACTCAAAGGGATGATGATGTTTGCCAGCAATCGTGTTGTCACTTTGGCAAGAAGGAGCAATTCTAAACACTGTATCTATTAAATTAAAAGCTGTTGTTCATTAAAGAACATAATGTAGCTGATTATTCATTAGTGTACAAGTTAATAGTAAACTGTTAATCAAATTTATCATGTTAAAGCAAGCTAGAGAGAGAGAGATCCCTTCTGAATTGTTTGGAGACTAAATTTCATAATTCATTAATTACTTAAAGGCTTTAGTTGTTTAAAAAGTTTTGTATAATGTATATTCTCAGCGACTAAATAATTTATAGAGGCTGGATTTTAAACTGGAATTTACACCTGCACTTCCTTCAGTAACAAAATAATTCCTGGAACACTTTGATTTTTTTCATTCATAAAAAAACCATTAGTTCACATGCAACGTGACAATGCCTTTTAACAAACATTTTTTGATAATTATCTTTTTTGCATATCTACAAGAGAATGGAGCAAGATGCATCCTTTTATGTGTTTATAGCGCCTGGGCTAACTCTTTAGAATTTTGATTTGAAAAACCTGGGACAGTCACTAACCCACGTGCCACAACCCTTCTTGTTTCCTGCTGCGCAACAGTTCTAGAAAAGTATTGCTCTTCTTTCTCAATTGGAGCACCTTTCACAAAGTTGCATCTCAGGGACGCTTTTGACATAATTGATATCCCAGGAATGACTGCTGGAAACATGCCTGTGAATCCATGTGCACGATGCCTTGTTGGAATGTATTATCCTCATGGCATGCCGAAAGGTTGGATTCTGGTCTTGGATCAATTTTTAAAATGTAGAAAGTTCTCTTAGTCCTCGTATTTCCCCTTCTTTATTTTTTAGAGGAGTGTAGTACATTGTGTGCAAATCCATAAGTACTTTATTTTTAGCTCAAGGGCACATGAGACAGTGTGCGACATAACCGTATATATTTTACAACGTCGTCTGCTTCATGTAAACAAATATCAAATGGTATCTTAAATACACATACAGTGGTACCTCAGGTTAAGTACTTAATTTGTTCTGGAGGTCTGTTCTTAACCTGAAACTGTTCTTAACCTGAAGCACCACTTTAGCTAATGGGGCCTCCTGCTGCCGCCACGCAATTTCTGTTCTCATCCTGAAGCAAAGTTCTTAACCCGAGGTACTATTTCTGGGTTAGCGGAGTCTGTAACCTGAAGCGTATGTAACCTGAAGCGTATGTAACCTGAGGTTCCACTGTATTAGATTTCAATTATAGCTCCTAATTTTTTTCCTTTTTCATTAGTCAATCAAAGGTTCTGGTATTCCTCCTCCAAACGTTTGCAGAGATTTCATTTATTGTTTCTTTCTTTCTACTTCTACTCTGCCTTTCACCAAATGGTCCCAGGGTGGGGCATCGAATTACCATATTTAAAACATGTACAGTGGAACCTCGGTTCCCAAACTCCTCCATTGTTGTACGTTTCGGTTCTCGAATGCTGAAAACCCGGAAGTAAATGCTTCTGTTTTCAAATGTTTTTCGGAACTTGAATGTGCAACGCAGCTTCTACCGACTACAAAAAGCTCTTGCAGCCAATGGGAAGCCGCGCCTCAGTTGTTTGGAAGCCAAATAGGCTTCCGGAACAGATTTCGTTTGAGAACCAAGGTACTACTGTCATTGAAAAACATACACCTCAAAGGCCATTCCACAACCTGGAGTCACCGCCAAAAAGCCACGGCAAAGATTTTAGCTTTAATTTCTCGGGGTTCCAGAAACTGGCTAACAAATATAGGAGTACCGGTCCCTATTTTAATGCCAGGATAAGAGATTTTCATAGATACCCTTTTAAAGATTCTTTATTTATGTATCAGTTTCATAGAATTGTAGAGTTGGAAGGGGGTCGTTGTGCTGGGCCTGGGGGTAACCCAAGTAACACGGTCCAGGTCTGGTCCCGAATCCAAGGGTTCCGCGAGGAGTCAGTCCGACAGGGCCAAGGCAGGACACGAGGCAGCAAAGCAGGCAAGGTCAGGCACAGGATCACAGGCAGGTTCTGGCAAACAGCAACGTTGCTCCTGCAACCTAGGGCGGGGTCCAGCAGTCTTTTATCTCTGTCGGGGTAACGGCCAGTCCTGATTCCCTGGTGACTCATCTCCCTGTTTCGCCCAAAGGCAAGCACTCTTCCTGCAAGTACTCAGGTATCTCCTTCTCTCAGACCTTAGTGTCTGCAGCTCAGGAGATGTCAGTGGGTTACTAGACCCAGGGGCCACCTCAGCCTCTCCTGACACAACTGGTAGAGGAGCAGCTATAAGTGATGGCCCAGCTGGAGGCAACGAGGTAATCCCCGCATCTGGAGCCAGGGTAGGCTCAGGCCCCTGACTCGGCCCAGCTGGTGCTTGTTGCAGGGGAACCTGTGCAGACTGGGGCTCTTCAGAATCAGGCCCCAGACTTGGTTCAGCTGCCACCTGAGGCAGTGGATCCGGTGCGGATTGAGACTCCTCTGGCTCCAAGCCCGAGCCCGAGTCCCAGGCCATCACAGTCGTTTTTGGACAGTAGGAAAGATGGCTGCTGGAGACTATGGAGAGCATATTCCGCCAGAAAACTGGGATAGATTGGTGCACTCTGTATCCTTGAGTACGAATCTTTGAGTGCAGATCATGGTTGTGGAGTAGAGAGCTTAACCACAATCCCCGGTTCAGAAGGTTTCGTTAAGCCAAACCTTGGTTTAGGTGTCACATTGTGCTGAACTAAAAGGACCTGATAGGAGCAAAGCAGCTGTGATCTCCCTGGGAACAGCCATGTTGGTCCTATGCCACAATTTGGCTTAGCACAGAGGTCGGAAATTTTTTAAAGCAGCGGGCCAGTCCACTGTCCCTCAGGCCTTGTGGAGGGCTGGAGAAGCAGCACTGGGGGGAGTTGGAAGAAGAGGCAAGGGGGCAAGTAGTCCCACCCTCAGTCACTGTGCTTACCTTCCCTTGGGCTGCGACCACCACTGCTGCTCCTGCTTCTCGTGGGTAGGCAAAGGGAGCTCGTTCGCTCCGCTCTCTGGCCCCCAGGAGCACCAGGGTGGTGATGGTGGAGGGAAGATGAGTGGCGCGAAAGGGCTGGCTCCGGAGAGGGGATGCTTAAAATGGCGCTCAGCCAGCTCAGCCCAGCCCCCTTCCTCCTCTAGGCAGGGCGGGGAGAAGCCAGGAGGAGGGAGGGAGGAGGCGCCGCCATGGTGTGTGTGTGTGAGGGAGGGAGGGGGGGAATGGAATGGCTCGGGGGGGGAATGGCACAGCCCAAACGAGCAGAATCCCCACGCCGATCCACAGGCCGGATCCTGAAGGCAATTGGGCCTGATCTGGCCCGTAGCCCTTAGTTTGCCAACCCCTGGCTTAGCACTACCTGCAAATGCAACCATTGTGTTGGCCTTAATTTGCAACAGCGCCTGCCCTTAGGATGGTTAAATAAGGAGATATATTTACAAACAACAACAACAAAAATAACAACAACTAATGAAAATTGATGTTTGGTTTGCCTTCTGTAGCTTTGTTGAGGGAATGCCCCTACCAAACCCTTTTTTATTATTTATTTTCTGCTTCTAATGGGTTGTTTTTTCTTCTTCTTAAATCTGCCGCGGAAGGCTTAATGGTATTATTGCTTTTTTTGTAATTATACTAATAAACACTTCTTTCCATGACCTTGGAATTTAGACTGCAGTGGGAAAGATTTATTGACTTGTACGTTTGAGGGGGTTGGGGAATGGGATTATTTCACGAGTTAAATGCAAAGGTGTTAAACAGACGTGCACGCAGACCACTTATCCCAGTTAGTTTAAAGCTTTTATGTACCTTTAAGATTTTGTTCAAAAATACAAGAAGGCTCTTGTTAAATCCAGTTTCCTGAGAGATCTTTGTTAGAGCATTGAATCAACTACAAAGTAACTATATTACCTTGAGATGTGCAGAGGGAATCAATAGACCTATAAAGTTGTGCGGAATTTTTTTCTTAATGTTCTAAACCCTATTTTTCTGAGCAGCTTGAATATCAATGCATGGGACTTTTCTCTGGCTTCTGATACCTTCTGATATCCAAGTCCCTTATACCTAGTAGTTTTTGTTGTTATTTTAAACTAGAGAGTTACGCTTATAGGACTTGCCCTGTGGGCGTCTTTATTAACCTTAACCAACTTTTCCCATGATCTCCTTTTCCTTTTGTGCAAAGCTTTCATCTTTTTCTTTCTTTCCATAAAATTCATACCAAAATAGCTGCTCAAATAGAAATGAGACTGGATATCTTAGTCGTATGAACTCTGCGCTAATTCTGTTTGCCCTTGCTCACTTAAACAGACTTTAACATGGTTAAAGGAAGGACCTAGTAGGACTGCACACTTCATTTCCTCCTTTCCGCTACTCTTTGCCCAACCTACCACTGCACATTATCACAGAAAAATCTCGTGTTTGCATTAATCACCGTGTTTACAAAATCTGAGCATGCTACTACTGTGTCTCCAAAACAGTAGATCCAGATCTTATTGGCTGGTTTACGGCTTCATACATCGTGATGTTCCTTGTTAACTGTTGGCTTGGATCCTGAGAACCACAAGTCAAACGAAGTTTGCAGAACAGGATTTTCCTGTCCGCATTCCTGTGTCTCCGAAAAGCTTCTCTGGAGGGTTGGGTTGCTCTTCTGAACAGTGTGAGAGTGGGGGGCTGCAGCAGAAAGAGGGTAATCCTTCAAAATCACGTGAAGTCACCCTGGGTGCCCGATTTTGCCAGATCTTGCCTTCCCCAGCAGTCTTCTTCCATGCCCTATCCCAGGCAGGTCCAAGTCCCAAGACACTGTGATCTACTCCCGCTATATTAAAAAAATTGGCAGTGATCTACCCGTTGGATTGACCAAAGTTGTTGAACTTTTTTTGTGGAGGAGGAGGGTGTTGTTGAGCTTTTTTGTGTGGGGGGGAATCAGGATCACGCGATCGACCAGGGACACCCCGCGATTGACTGATCGATCGCTACCGACAGGTTGGACAAGCTTGCCCTAGCCCAATCCTATTCAGGAGAGTCCTGCAACCTTACAGAGACCCATGAGGGTCTAGGGAGTTACGGGTGGAGGAGAGGTACTTGGCAGGTCCTCTTCCACTTGCAGTTTTCTGATTGCAAGCCATGATGCTTTCATTATATGACTTGTGCACCTCTACGCCAGTGTGGTGTAGTGGTTAAGAGCGGTAGACTCGTAATCTGGTGAACCGGGTTTGATTCCTTGCTCCTCCACATTCAGCTGCTGGGTGACCTTGGGCTAGTCACACTTCTCTGAAGTTTCTCAGCCCCACTCACCTCACAGAGTGTTTGTTGTGGGGGAGGAAGGGAAAGGAGAATGTTAGCCGCTTTGAGACTCCTTCGGGTAGTGATAAAGCGGGATATCAAATCCAAACTCCTCTTCTTCTCAGCGCAGTATTCTAATTATGCACAATATTTCAATATTCTGAACTTTTAGTTTAGCTTTCAAAGTTAAATTGGTTAAAATCAGATAGATAGATAGACAGATAGACAGATAGATAGATATAGCACGGAATAGTGTTTCTGTAAAGTATTTCCATATATGTAATTTCTGTGTTATTATCAGTGGTTAGCCAGATTATATTTGCTTAATAATATTTTCAGGTCAGATATACTAATGGTTTACTTTAGATTTGATTGCCCCCCGTAGGTTTCTTTGTTAAGGTGTTTATAAGTGTTAAAATATGTTTGATACAATTTTAAAATCATATCACAGTGTATGATCATTGCAGTGGGTGATCATATTTTTTTAAAAAAACATTTTCACTATTGTCTGCTATCTCCTGTCTTCTATGGAATATTGGCAAGCCAAATTTATTTTTAAAAGTAAAAATAAAAACACCAACTTTAGAGAACTTGCACATGTTATTTATGACAGATCTCTGACAACACTGTAATGTATGGAGATACCTCATGATGTTTCTACATCATATGACAGAAAACGACCTGTCAATTTCCAAATGTTAAGAGTTCCAATTTTGGGGGCACATCGATTAAATTACATCACGAAAAGATAGCCTTTGGTTGCCCCAGGAGGACTGAATTTAAAGATGGCTTAGCAGGAAAAGGTGAATCCAGGGCTTGAGTCCGTATTCTAGAACAAAAGCTTCCACTGTGGTAATAAAGTCAGTTTTCTCTATAGGCAGGATTCTTGCTTAGTATTCTCACTTAATATTCACGTCATGAGTCACCTGACTCCTGGGACAAATTCACTGTAAACAGGATCTTGTTATAATTGTAGTGGGAAGTGAGTTTTTGCCAAAAAATTGAGAAGAAATTCTGTTCGTGCAATCTCCTTTATAAAAAAATGCACCTCCCAGTTCTTCCTCCCTAAGCTTGTCTCTCACTTCCAAGGGATAATTGGAGCGCAGGATAGCATTGCACTATTGCCAAGTTTGATATTAGTATTATTTTAATTTCAAAACATTTTGCCAGCTAATACAGCGAAAGCGAAATGTGGCTAATGTTATCTGAAGCTGAGCTGGGGTGGCATTGAAACGCACTTTGAACCTGGCTCTGGTTCAGCAAGACTTGCTCATTTATATGCTTGGCTATTTTGTCTTTAACAATATAATGTGTTAAATATAATGTGTCTTAAGGCTCTTTGCATTTCCAAACAAACACTCTCTGCATCTGCACAATGCTGTAGGCCGGCAGTAGGTGGGCGTTTTGTGTTTTTGTTGTTGTCCTGCTCTCTTTTATCCAGCTTCAACTTTCCAGCGGTTCAAATTTGTCTATGACAACGCTTCCAAGATAAATGCGCTATCGGGCTTTGAAATTTTCCTATTTCTGTAAATATTAAGGCCCAGGGAGCAAAAAAAAAAGAAGAGAAAGGGCTGTATTGTGGATTAAGTGAAATATCTCAAGGCTGTGCTTTTCTGATAACTGAACCTGAAGTGACCTTTCTCAGACACAATTACAGAGCTGTATGTTTTTCCTTTAATTTCATCAGGGGTTTAATTAGTATACAAATAAAACTTCTCTTATCTTCCTCTCTACCTAATTGGCTTGTCTTCGCTTATATATGAAGCATGTGAAAGTGGGCTGTAATTAGGGTGACCGTGTTAACCTTTTTCCCTCAGACGTACTCCTGCCTCCAGGCCCGAAAACAGGGCTTTGGATTATTGCTTTGCAATCACGGCGCGTCTCCCATAGGCTTTCTCATGAGCAGAAGGGCTTTGGGTGCCGCCGCTTCCCACTGCTTAACGGGGAATCTTCATTCTTCTCCCCTCTAAATGTTTATTGATTATCTCGCCGTTCCACACTCAGCCTCCAACAACTTAATATCAGGTGACAGTCAGGAGAGTTCTCCAAGTAATTAGAGTTGAGCATTGGGGGAACAATTAGGACCAGAGTTATTAAACTTGATTTATCCTATTCTCCCCTGAACAGTTTCTTGGATATCAGAACATCGCGCTTTTCACAATCTCTACCCTGGTTGAGAAATTAGTGGCTAGCCCGCTGCTTATCATGGCCGCCTTGTTGCCTTGAGGCACACCCTCTTGGTTTCCGTCGTTCGACTGGAAATATTAGAGCCCATAAAGTTTATCGGGGGTTTTAATTAGATCAATCTGAAGAAATGGGGAATGGGGGGGCAGCGGAGGGGGAAGGCTTAGCAACCGAAAATATATTACTTTAAAGCACTCCGGACTATGGCTCAACCATTTTGGAGGTTTAGTGATTCCAACCATTTTTGAGGTTTATCTTTAACCTGCAAAGGCCAGGTTTAAAAAGCAGAGGTGAGACTTTCTCCTGAAAGTATCCAGGATAGTCATCATTTGATGCCTGCAAATTATTCTTCACCTCTCCAGGTCACGTAAACTTTTGTTGCTTTCAGGTTTCCCCTCTAATGTCTTTGAACAACTTGGTGGGAGGGATTTAAAGCAGATTTAGCATCCTTAAAAAAAGAAACGGGAGCCCCCGGAACCTCAAAAATTTGCTAAAATTCCACCTGCTGTGGTTTTATCCGAGGCAAAAAAAGAAAGGTGGAATTTTTTTATTGTAAAAATTGGGTGCAATGGTAGTAAGGAATCATTTTGATGGTTACTTCAGGAGCTCTTCAGAAATGCAAACCCTTCTGAACTGGTTTTCATGACATACTAAACCATGGTTTGGTGTTGCATGAGTGAGCCTAAGGCTCACGCGTTCCCTATGGTTTGTGCTTGTTCTCCAAACCGGAATTGCAAATCACAGTTTGATCGTGGTTTGCAGTTCATGTTGGGAGGGCAAGTAACCCACAGAGCTTGCCAGTTAGGATGTAATGGCCAGCTTTTGTTTTTTTGCTGTTTTTTTGCAGTAAATAGGAAATAACTCGGTGTAGTTTTAATTCTGTTGAGTAAGTGTTTCTAGGCAGAAAAGGGTTTAAATTATTTTGTTAGGAAAAGTGGAAGAGAAATGGTCTAGCCTCTTTATATTTTCCCAGCGTATAAAGTTGCGCCCTGTTGCCTGCAAACTGAATGCTTGAAACGATGACTTAGCTGCACTCATTAATTCATTGTGTTTGCCTGTGTGCCAATATCACATATAGTTCACATTGTGATGCTAAATGGAAGTAGCACCTTCTTTGCCTTGCTTACTGAGTGCGATGTCAGAACATTTAAAGCACACATGAAGCCCACTTAAACAGGTTGGTTTAAAACCTATTTAATCTCAAATGGATTGCACCCTATGGTGCAGTTCTGTATATTATATGTTTTTTATTATTGGCAAGCAACTCCGAAGCCCGGCTGAAGTAAAAAGCGGGGTATAATTATTATTATTATTTAAAAAAACACAAATAGTTGCAGTCTAGAGAAGGCTGTGTCTATCTTCTGCAGACAGAAGGAGGTTTTTAGTCTACTGCTACCCACCAACAGCAGTCCCTCAATCATGCCCATAGCTAGCTGCAACTTTTCATGGGCAAAAGACCTCTAGAAGAAGAAGAAGAAGAAGAAGAAGAAGAAGAAGAAGAAGAAGAAGAATGAAGGCCTGCCTACCTAACGCCATCAGTGTTGTAAGAATATCTAAGCTTCTCAATGTGGAATCTCAACATAAAAAAGACATTAAGGGAGTGATGGTCTAAAGTTAAACTCTGAAGTCCCTCCCCCATTGCCCTGTACTTGGGTGTAGGAAGGCAAAAGACCTGTATGCAAGGAATAGCACATTCTGTATAAGAATAAAATAGAGTTAAGTTCAGATTTATAATGTACAGAATGTGTCTTGTTTTGTAGTCTCATATTTCTGTCAGAGAAATATTTGGTGCTGTTTGTTTTTCTTAAAAAAGAAAAAAAGGACCATTTGTTCTTCCTGCAGTATCAAAAAGGCTTTTGAAGCAATGGATTTATCTTGTATATGATTTTTTTTTTTTAAAGGGAAGGGGGAAATTCTTGAGTAATGCAATCTCCCTCCCACCAACCCTTCTAAATTCGATTAACTGAATTTTGCGTGGATGTGGTATGCCCATGTGATAAAGAAAGTATACGTGGCAATAGGCACATTCATCCTAGAACACTGTTGTTACAAGGTAACTATATTTTCTCCTTCAGCTGTATTGTCACTGTCTTGCAGACTTTAAATGTACATTTTGCATTTAAATGCTAGTTAAAATGCAGTACAGTGGTACCTCGGGTTAAGTACTTAATTCGTTCTGGAGGTCTGTTCTTAACCTGAAACTGTTCTTAACCTGAAGCACCACTTTAGCTAATGGGGCCTCCTGCTGCTGCTGCCGTGCTGCCGGAGCATGATTTCTGTTCTCATCCTGAAGCAGAGTTCTTAACTTGAAGCACTATTTCTGAGTTAGCGGAGTCCATAACCTGAAGCATATGTGACCTGAAGCGTATGTAACCCGAGGTAGCACTGTAATAGGAACTGGACTCCCCACCCCAATTTCTTATTTCTTCTCGGCATTCATTCTCTGAGTCACTCCCAAGAGGAACATCTGTATCTGAAGATCTTTGAAGCCCTCTTGTCAGTCATCCTATGTACAACCATTTCAGAGCAATGGTACCTGTAGAGAAATAATCTCAGAGCTATTCTTGGGTTCACGAGCCTCGTTTCCAATATGTATGCGATGGTTATTGTTTTCATGAATTTGCAGAATCCTCCCAAGGTGTGTGCCCACGTCTTTCAAAAGCAATCTTAGAAGTGGCCCTCTGCTTCCCAGGTGTTTGATATAATCTGAGGTTGGCCTGCAGAGGTCCTTTGGGCTTCCGTTCCACAGTTGAGTTTCCATTGACATAGGCTAAGTTTGCCTGCTCAGCCTTCCTGGAAATCAATACCCCAAATTCTTCTACTGCTTGATCTTTCAAATCCTCAGATGGAAGATGTTAAGAATAGATGTAAAGCGTTATGCAGATATTTTAAAATTCCTGGCTCCATTTTGAAGGTTATAACTTTTTAATTTGTCAAAGTAGCATATAGGAATTTAGTCCTGCTACAGTACAGCTAAGTCCTTTTGCAATAAGCATTACAGCCGAAAGGTAAACTCTTATAAAAAGGCGTATTTTTGGAATTAGATTTTTGTGTAAGAAACTCTAAATACAGACAAGAATAAACAAAATGCAGAGACTATGAAAAATCTAATATAGCCCTGGCATATCTTTAGGCTCTACAAATTGTAATATCTTTCAACAATAGGGAAGGTTAGATTAAAAGAAGAGCTTGAGCTTCTTCTGCATGAAAATTGGGCTTAGCAAATCCAGAATCCTTTGAAAACATTACCTTACAGCAAACAGAATAAAGGCCTTGATTGTAGTTTGCATGCAAGTTGTCTAATTGTTTGTCCTTTGGGGAATTGTGTGCATGAATGTATCAATCTAAACTAATTTTCTACTTGAAGCATTTTATGTTAGAGAGTAGATCCTGGGGAAGACTTCAAGAGATGGAAACTGCAGTAAAATGTGCAAATCAGAAAAGCCATATGACTCACTTACGGAATGTTTGTGTTTTATACAGTGGTACCTCGGGTTAAGTACTTAACTCATTCCGGAAGTCTGTTCGTAACCTGAAACTGTTCTTAACCTGAAGCACCACTTTAGCTAATGGGGCCTCCTGCTGCCGCTGCGCCGCCAGAGCACAATTTCTGTTCTCATTCTGAAGCAAAGTTCTTAACCTGAAGCACTATTTCTGGGTTAGTGGAGTCTGTAACCTGAAGCGTATGTAACCTGAGGTACCACTGTAATTGTCAGAATGGTATTGTAACAAATTGAGGGACTATAGAATGGGTGGTTCTCTCTCTCTCTATATATATATATAGTGTGTGTGTGTGTGTGTGAGAGAGAGAGAGAGAGAGAGAGAGAGAGAGAGAGAGAAAGAGAGAGAGAGATCTACAGGGTGGCCAACTTGAATAAAATATTGGGGGGTGGTAAGCCCCGCCCCTTATGATTGATCACATGGTGCAGCACACTCACACCATTTGAATGGCAATGCCCATCAACTGGGAGGGGGGCCCTCAAATATTTTATTGGGGGGCTGAAGGCCCCTCGACCTCTTGGCTCCTATGTATATTTATGCCATCTGTTTCGTCTATATTTCTATTCCTTTCCCTCCTGAGTAGCAGTTTTCCATTAAAACGCTTCCATAAATTGAGATGCTTTGGGGTTTCTCTTTTTAAAATATACTTTAAATTGCATGGGTAACTCTTCATCCGAAATACTGTAAGGAAAGCATAAAATAACTTTTTAAAAAATCTATACAGCACCTGTAGTATCTGCGATTGTGGCAGGTGGGAGTGTTCTTGTGTGCTGCTGTAATGCAGTTAAATTTTTCAACGCGGTGGATGTTGTAAGAAGGGTAAATAGATACTATTTTTATTAGAAAATAGCCTCAATCTATTTCACAGTCAGTCTGTATTCCTCTTTGTTTAATAGCCTATGGCATAAATTGAAGTTAATTATCGGAGCTGACAAGTAACTCTGCTTTCTGTCTGCTCCCAGAGTCTCTCCGAGGCAAAGATGGAGCTGAGAAGAAAAGATCAATCTCTGCGTCAGCTCAATAGACATCTTACCCAGCTGGAGCAGGACAAGCGTCGGCTGGAGGAGAGCATACGCGATGCAGAGAGTGCCCTCCGCATGGCAGCAAAGTGAGCACTTGGGCCTTGGGGAGATCACTTGAAACAGACAAAAGATCAATTCTTACTTTCATGCAAAGGGTTTTAGCCTTGGATAGTGCAGCGCTGGAAAACAAAAGTACAGCTGCCTGTCTTTGAAATTTAGTAAAAGATCCTCTTGAAGGAAGAAAAGTTAGTTCAACATACTAATGGCCCATTTCAATCATTGCGGAGCCCAAGGATGGGTGTGATTTTAGGACAAGCGGTGCTGCCCCCCTCTCTCTTTCCCGTTGTACAGCGCTCGAGCCACCATCGCTGGCTAGCAGACTTGAATTCAGCAAGCGGTCCTGGCGAAAGAGCAAAGGGCTTGATATGAAAAGCCGGCGTAGGGCAATATGTGGCAGACTAGAGCAAGGTGTAGATCTGCAATTCTTGCATCTGCAAGAATGAAGATCAGAATACTTGCACGTGTTGGTCTATAAAACTCTGTGGCAACACATAAGCACGAACATTGGCCATGCTTTGTGTCAGCTGATGGTTGCCATTTGCAAAGACCTGTGCGCTGGCAAATCTGGGTTTCTCTCTCCCTTCAGATCTTCTCAGGACCATCCTTCCTCCATTTTAGCTCTGATGTCTTGGCTTCTTCTTAAACAGCCGCCCGCCGCCACAAGGATCTCCCAACCCTCAGCTCTACTCTGACTTCCGCCTGTTTCCTTTAGCAGCTGATGCTACTTCTGTCGGGTCCAGGCTCAACCTCAGCCTCTTCTGAGCCTCTTCTTCTGTCACCTCAGTGACAGTTTCTCTGTGTCAGCGCACAGTCTTCCCCCTGCAGGCAGTGCTGTGCATTTATTGTCTTCAGTCAGAACCCTCTTAACTCAGGGTGATCGAACACACGTCTCGAAACCCACAGGCAGCCCTCAATGCCTTTTTTCAGCAGCCTTCAGCAACATTTGACCCATCAATTCAGCCTTTGAGGAAGTTGCATTCCCAAAGCCGACAAAGCAGAGGTGGAGAAAGGTGAGGGCGGTGCGGGCGGTCTGCCCTGGGTGTCATCCCTGAGGGGGGGTGACATCACTGCAAGTGGCACCCCCCTGGGACGCTTGCCGCCGCCGTACCCCCATGGGATGTCCCCCGCCGGCAGCGCACCCCCGCTGGCAGCCAGCCCTGCCCCCACAGGCCACGCTGGGTGCCAGAGCAGCTAGCTTCGCCTCTGTGGCTAAATGAGGCGCTGGTCTTTGGGAAGGAGGTGTGAGGGCTCCAGCCATGTTCTAGAGTCCTCCCTCCTCCTTCCCAAAGCCTAGTTAGTTATTTCCCAACTTTGGGAAGGAGGCAAGGGGAGGGCTCTAGGACCCTGCCAGAGCCTTGTGCCTCCTTCCCAAAGTCCAACGCTTCACTTAGCTGGCTTTGGGAAGGCAGCGCAAGGCTGGGGTTGGGGTCAAATGTTGGCTTTGTTCCCCTCCTGCATGCAACGAGGCAGTGTGTGGCCCACAAGTCCCGTGGTGAAATACTCTTGTGGCCCACTTGGTATGAAAAGTTTGAACTGCCCTGACCTAACAAATCTCAAAGTTTACTCTGAAAATCCTACATACATATCACTGGACTATAACAAAGGGCCAAAAAGGGCAGAAATAACCTACCACAGCTTACGCTTTCTGATCAAAATGACCTATATGAAAGAATCCACATAATTTCGCAGTTGTCATGATGGAAACCCTCACAAAACGTACATTAACTGTATCAGCCTAGCTGTTTCGTTTCAGACATTCAACCCCTTTCTCCCAGGCTTCAAAAGTAAACTTATCAGTCTATTCTATTACTGCTACTACAACAACAATTTTAATTTATTACCTGCCAAAGGATTGGTTATAGCAATTAAAAATACAACATTATTACGAAATTACAAAGAATGTCATCGCAAACAATGAAGACTAACATTGCCATCTCACCACAACCCATGGTCACGAAAGTGACAAACTAAATGGCTTGGAAATTTCAACTTTCTTGACACACCTGAATTGGAGCTAGCTAGGCATGAGATGACATTAGGAATATATTATTCCATTCTGCCCAAGGAGGGTATTCTGAGTATGATTGCTTTTCTCTCAGTATGGTAAAACTAGGAAGTTTGGCAGGACACAACAGTATGTGAAGCCAGGCTTCTCATTCTCCACTGGAAAAAGAGGAGGGAGATCTTTGCAGGGAAGATAAGGCAAGCAGGGGCATTTTCCACATACCCACCACTGTCACCTCAAAACTCTGCCCTAATTAGGGTGTAAAGAAGGGAAATGTGGTGGTAGCATTCAAAGGATAAGCCGTGTGTTGGCCATTGTTGGCAGGTGTTCTTAGTAAGGAAGTCATTCTGTTTAGAATGGAACTTTTGACCTAAATAGTGATGAAACTGTAACAGTCAGGAAAAAATCTGCATGTACATGTTCTTTTATAAGAACTGTTTGGTTTGTAAATACTGACCTTTTTTTTTTTTAAAAAAAAAATAATTTTTATTAACTGGCCAATCACATCAAATTAAATCACATCATATAAATTCCGAATTACAAAGCCAAATTTTTAAATTTTGTTGGGGGAACCCATACTTCAAGATCCAAAGGGGAATTCAGATCATCTTCTTATTACTGCGTTAATGTCCAAATCAGTCCCAATCAGTCCAAACAAAGTTCATAATTCTATCCAGTCTTATCTTGGTGTTACCACATCATATCTTGTTCGTATAATTTCTCTTTTTCCTTTACGATCACTTCTGTTAGTCTCTTTAAGCCGATAGCAAGTGTAATAATCCTGTGTGGATTTCCCGTTCCTCCACTAAGTCCAGATGGTTTCCATATATCTCCTTCGTAGATAACATCACTTTTTCCATCATAAATTTTGGCATTTGTCGCTCTTAAGTCCCACCGAGGAGTTGATTCATGATATGTAAACAACTCTATTTCTCTCTTTCTCCTCCCAGACCCAAGAGCTCCCACAATGCCTCACAAAATGGCGAACGGCATTTTTTCCTGACTGCGTCACTCCAAAACTCTTAGCTTTCCAGCTTCATCTTGAAACATTGCTTTGGATCGAAAGTTTATCTCCACACAGCCTTAAATCCACAGCTTAAGTCCTTAATTTCTGACTCATTAGGGGAGGGGGATTCTTGTTAAGTCACATAAAAAGGTAGAGGCAGGTTTTTTCCCCCTCCCCCCTCAGTCATTACCGTATCTTGACGTTCTTCTCGTATTTTATTGTTGTCTTGTTATCAGAGATCTCTTCTGTCAGCAGTATTTACTCCCCTTTTTCCTTGATGTATGTGCAATTAATCATGTCCAAATTATTTCTTTTAAAGATCATTGCAACCAGCGGCGCGAATCGGGGACGGCGTCGAGGAGTGCCGAAAATCCCACAGGAGGGCTTTGTGCCTAGTGCCCCCACCCCCACAAATTCGGGGGTGGTATAGGGCACAGCAGGCAAGGGCCGTCCCCCCCCCATAATCCTGGGGGGGTTAAGGAGGCTAATTACCCCCATCATAGCCTCCAAATTACCTCGTGTGGGTCGGAGAGATGTTATTGTCAGCCATCTTCTGATGCGCCACCTAGTGGCCCCCTGTAAATACTGAACTGAATAACTCAACAGCTAACCAGATTGTTAATGGAATTGAAGACATACTCCTTTACGCTGTTGAAACCCAAGAGGAATATATTTAGGATATGCCCTATTCCCAACATTTCTAGGTACACTAGGATCTGGATGATCCTCAGCCACAAGCATTAAATTCTGAATTTGTGGAAACATCCATAGCAACTCATTAGCAAATACTAGACAGACTCGGAGCCTATCCAATGTTGTCCAGTATGGAATTGTAGGTGGAGCTGTTATCGGCCCCCACAGTGGAAATTTGTAAAGACTTGCTTATCAATCTGCTTTCTACAGGAAACACCATATGCTTCACCTTCAGTCTGCTGAAGAAAAAGAGAAAGTGTTGCCTTTGGCAGTCTCTTTATAGCTACCTAAGCTAAGCATTTTATACTTGCATCAGAGTTATCCAAGGACAGCAAATCTTGAGGCTGTTGACAAAGCTAACAAATAATGGATGTGACATTAATTGTGACTGTAAACATGCTAGCCAGTGTCTGTTACGAGTTGTTTTCTTTTTTCTTTCCTTCAACAGAGACAAAGAATTAATCGCTGGCCATATGAAATCAGTAGAAGCCAACCTTCAGAATGTGAGTAACTTGCTTGACTCACTCCCTGACCCCCAACCCCAGTCACGTTTGTATCTCAGTAACAGTATTTTTGAATTACTTTTTAATTTTATTTTCTGTACCAAAAGAAACACTGTTATTCAAATGACCACATTCTAAAAACAATGTCATGATAAAATGTGACCACGTCTAATTATTTCCAAGTCCCGGCTTTGATCAATGCCGCTTACCCTGGGCAAGATGATGCGTTAAAACATGGGTCAGCAAACCTTTTCAGCAGGGGGCCGGTCCACTGTCCCTCAGACCTTGTGTGGGGCCAGACTATATGTTGCCATGATTATGACCCACTTTTTTTTTGCAAAAACCCATATTGGGACCAATCCCAACATTGCCCAAATGTGACTTTTTTGGGGGGGCGGTGTTCCCTCATACACCCACGCTTCTTACTTTGCGTTTTACGTGTTGAAAGTTATTATTTCTCTCGTAAGACGGGGGGGGGGGGGGGCTGAGGTAAGTGTGCCATTCCTGTCAGCCCTGGAGAGCATGTGTGCATGCGTGAGTGAAGGGAAAAGCCATTGGCCACGCTAAGTCAGGCCGCTCAAGCAAAAAGTTCTTTTCCCCACGTGAGGGAAGACAAGGTGGCGGTGGCTATTTGCCTTTCCATGCACCGTGTAGCTAACAAACGGCCTCCACAGCAGAGCGCAGAACTGTTTTGGAGTGCAGCCTCCCAGGCGCTCCCCGCTTGCTCTGGCGGGGAGCACTGCCGTCACAGACACAGGCAGCCGTCGCTCCCGAGGCGCCTCCGAGCCTCTGCCTCCGCAGCTGCTTTTCCTGAGGTCAGTCGCCGGCAGCTCCATGGTGGAAATCCCAACTGTGGCTCCTTTCCCCTCTCCCCCCCCCCCCCCGGAAGAAAAGGTTGCTGTGTGCGTGGCGGACGGAGAAGGGGCTTGGCTCGAGCAGCTGCCCGCCTCACTTTTGACCCCCAACACTGGCTGAGTCGCAGAAACCATTGTGCACGCACGCTATGCCGGCTGCCTAGATTCCTGGACCATCTGCGGGTCGGATCTAGAAGGCAGTTGGGCCTGATCCAGCCCACCCACGGGCCTTAGTTTGCTGACCCATTCTTTAAAACAACAACAACACATTTATTTGTGCTGTCCAACTCACGGCACAGCTCATCTGACACTATACTAAGGGATACAAATAGGTGGTTTCAGGCCAAGTCGCACAGCTAAACCTCTTCTCTTGCGCTCTTTGCCATCGCCAAACCCATCAGGAATGCCATGCCACAACAACACATTTTCCCAACTGTGCAAGATTGAAAACGCCTGAACTCTTTCCCTTTCAACCTTGATATGAGGAGACTGTGAGCAACTTCAAAGTTCCCAGACCACAGCCACTCAGATGTTGCTCCTTTGTGGTTGAATGGTCCTCAGCAACATGCATTGAATACAGCTTTCCCCTTAAGGTGAACTTGGACCATGGGGGCAATTCACTAGAGGAAAAACTGCTCCTTGGGGGAGCTATACCTAATGTATACCTGTCTGTACTAAAGCAATAGATCATAAGCTCAATGTTAACTTTTCCTAGGGATTAGAGGAGTTAACTTCTTTGATCTATAATGTTGTTGATTTCTGGATTGTGTTTTCTGTGTTTTGGGGTTCTACTTTAAATTACTTATCAGAGCACACAGCATCCGGGATGTGGGTTCTTTTATGAAATAGATAAAATAAATATTATATTGGTGGTTGCTTTCTTGTGAGCAGTCTGGAAAATCAGGCCAGAAAGGTAACTGCTACTCTAAAATATTAATGCGTACTATGCTTTTTCACTGCTTCTTCTTCTTCTTTTTTTATAACTAACAGCAGGAGAGCATAGCCGCAAAAATTTAGAAAGATAAGAGTTTGCTCTAAGACCTTCCATTGTGGAAAAAGGCCTGCAGTTGCAGTAGCAGAATGAGACTTAGGAAAAATCACTGGTGCTAAATAGATTACTTTTTATCATGTTTTGATGGTCTCATCTGTAATATACACAGGAAAGGGAAATGTTGTATAGTTACTTATCTACTTGGCTCAGAGGTTGCATAACCCATACCCTCCAACGTTTCTCCAATGAAATTAGGGACGTCCTATTCCCTAATCATCATCATAATTTTATTCTTTATACCCCGCCCATCTGACTGGGTTGCTCCAGCTACTCTTGGTAGCTTCCGACATATATAAAAACATAATTAAACACTAAACATTAAAAAAGCTTCCCTATACAGGGCTGCCTTCAGATGTCTTCTAAAGGTGGTATAGTTAGCTATCTCCTTGGCTCAGAGGTTGCATGACTCCATACCCTCCAAAGAAAATACGGACATCCTACCATACCCACCAACATTTCTCCGATGAAATTAGGGACGTCCTAAGGAAAAGCGGGACTTTCTGGGATCAAATCAGAAACCAGGACGGCTTCAGAAATCCAGGACTATCCCTGGAAAATAGGGACACTTGGAGCAGTACTTATTACAGGAGCGGGGACCTTCAGCACGTTCACACGTCTTGTCCCACAAGGGGGTCCAGTTTGGCCTGCGAAGCCATTTTCCTACAACCAGGCTCACCCTCCCATCAGCTGACTTCACCGGGCTTGAGAATTTGTAGAACCCCAAAGCATTTAAATAAATTTTGAGGTTCAGCTAGCCAAATCCCCGCACTGTCAGGAATTCCCAAGTCTTTGTGGTTTCCCCACTTGCACCAAACTATTCCTGCTTACCCCTTCCATCCATTTTATATGTACCACTGTCCTTGCTACTGATTTCCTAAAACGAGCACAGGCTTTCCTCGTACTTAAGTCAATTCAAAATATTTTACCACTCAGGTCTTCCCAAAATCTACTTACCTTTCAAGTCTCCTTTTGTTCTCTCCTGTTCCAAGAAGTTTCCTTTTGACTCAACAGTCAACTTGGAAAACCTTACCTTCCTAGATAAAGTGTGTTCCAGACTCTTCCATGGCAGCTTCTGCCTCTTCGCTTTCCCTTTACAGTTCACAAAAGCTGGAATTGTGGGCTTCAGATACGCATTCTTCATGGTTGTTTTATATATATATATATATATATTCATGCAACTCAATCTCATACATTTTTACTTAGAAGTATGTCCCACTCGGATCAGCGGGGCTACTTCCAAGTAAGTCTGCAACAGATGAGAAGATTAGAGTTAAATTGCTGTTCAGTACATAACAAATTTGATAGAGGATGGAGAGAGACCAGATAGCTATCTGGTGAACTAGTTCAGAGTTGATCAGTACAGATATGATTTAGTACCGTATCTTAGTGGTTTTATGGTCTGTAGCAAACTGTTTCATTTCAGTTCTCAGTGTCCACATAATTTTAAGTACCTAGTGCATCATTTAAAGAGGACCATGTCATCCTTCCAAATTCACGTCCCTGCAGTATATACCGTATTTTTCTGTGTATAAGACTAGGTTCCCCCCCTAAAAAATAATGTCAAAAATTAGGGGGTGTCTTATACATGGATACATCTCCCCCCATTTTCTTCAATCTGAGTCCCCAAAAGTAGGGGGTGTCTTATACATGGGGGCATCTTATAGACAGAAAAATACAGTACAGTATGTGCTAAATACAATTTGAGGATGACTGTGCATATGTGTGTTTCTTTCCTGCTGTTGTATATGTTAGAAGCCAGTCTCCCAATGTATTTACTGGGATAGTAATAGACACATAGTTCCTCAAGGTTTACTCCTGAAGCCTTTCTTGCAAATGAGTGTAGCCAGAAGGCAGCAGAGGTTCAGTTTTACTTCTCCTAGATGGGCTCCCTTCCCAGGGGTTGATGAGCACCACCTGCCCCTATACTTCCCTCTACAGAAGATGCAGAAACTGCCTTCTTGACTGTTGGATCCACTGTTGGCCTCATCCAGACAGTCTGTCAGCCTGTCTTCATATGCAGTGGAAGTCCCTAACTCACTGAGGGTTTAAGACCCATCAGCTCCCCTCGCCTGGTCTAGCCAACCAGTTGAAGTATGCTGTTGCATGACGACAGCTTCTAAGAGCCACAGGTGAGAGCACGGTGCAGTGGGGGGACCAAGGTGGATGAACTACCCAGAAGGATCACATCATGTGTTTCCCCCCCCCCCACTAAAAAAGGTAAAGGACCACTGACCATTAAGTCCCATCATGAACTACTCTGGGGTTCCGGTGCTCATCTTGCTTTACTGGCCAAGAGAGCCAACATTTGTCCGCAGATAGTTTTTCCGGGTCATGTGGCCAGCATGACTAAGCCGCTTCTGGCAAAACCAGAGCAGTGCATGGAAACGCCGTTTACCTTTCCACTGGAGCGGTACCTATTTATCTACTTGCACTTTGACATTGCTTTCGAACTGCTACGTTGGCAGGAGCTGGTACTGAGCAATGGGAGCTCACCCTGTCGCAGGAATTCGAACCGCTGACCTTCTGATCGGCAAGCCCAAGAGGCTCGGTGGTTTAGACCACAGGGCCACCCGATTCCCCCCCCCCACTACTCCTCCCCTAACTCCCGAGACAGATGGATGCCGACAAAAGTACACATTCCCGCATCAGTTTTGACACACTTTTCTAGAGAGAGGTATTATCTTCCTCTTATTCAAAGAAGTAACTGTGGGATTGAGTTTGCTTTAAAATGAATGCTACAAGGACCTGCAACATAACCTGACGGAACAGGCCTGAAAGCACAGGCATTGGTTCCATTTGTCTGCCAGCAGTGTCAGCCGTCATTGGAACAGTTAGGGGAGCGAGCACATTCCCCTTGGCATCATCTCCTGACACTTGCTCTTCCTATCCAGGTGTTCAAAGCCACATCTATAAGTCATGCCCCCCCAATCGTGTAAGCCTCCTATGGGTCTTAGAACCCTTATCTCACAAGTTCCAAACCATGCAAGGACCCTACATGGAGAGAAGGCATGGTGTTTTGGGCCTTCTCCGCCCCACACGTGAGCAGTGGTGGGCTGGGCTACTGGGATAGGCCAGAGGGTGCAGGAAAAGCAGTTGGTGTCCTGATCTGCCCCCTCCCACAATTCTAATTCACGGCCTAGGACCCTTGTACCTACGGGACCGCCCCACGGAGAGCCTCAAGGTCCATAAATAGCAACACCCTAGAGGTCCCGGGCCCTAAGGAAGTCAGATTAGCCTCAACCAGAGCCAGGGCCTTTTCAACACTGGCTCCGGCCTGGTGGAACGCACTGCCTCATGAGACCAGGGCCCTGCAGGATCTGATTTCTTTCCACAGGGCCTGTAAGACAGAGTTGTTCTGCCTGGCCTTTGGCTTGGAGCCAATTTGATTCCCTCCCCCTCTTTCTTTTTCCTTTTTCCTTTCTCCTCCTGTGATGAGGCTGCATTTTAATATTTTAATGTTTCAATATTTTAATGTTGTATTTTAATCTTGTTTTTAAGTTGTATTCATTCAACTTGTTTTTATTATTGCTTGTTAGCTGCCCTGAGCCCGGCCTTGGCTGGGGAGGGCGGGGTATAAATAAAAATTATTATTATTATTATTAACCGTGTAACCCTTGCATGGGGCTGCCGCCAATGTGGGATCTTGTGAGAAGAGCCTTGGACCGAGTTGTGCTTTCCCCAGCAAATGCCAGTATCACCTTCAGGAGAGCTGCTTCCCATCTTGAGAATCATAGTTTTAACAGTACATCATTGGAAGAGCCAAATAACTGGTTTTTGCTGGATCAGCCCAGGACTTGAGTTTCCTTCAGACATCAGTCAGAAATGTCCGGAAGCTCGCAATCCAGCCATGGCGGCGGTGGCCAGCCCCTGTTTCTAGTCTAGCATTGCTCATCCATATTGCCTGAGAACATTGCTCCAAATTTGGCCACATCCTCAGAAGGGTTACTTGAGTGTGTTATGTTTACAGAGAAGACTCCAGGACTCCTACTAGTGCAACTGCTTTTTTAATATTCATATTGTGCCAGCAATGTACTTGGATTTGTGCTGAACCTTGAAACAATCCCAAGGACTTGAATTATCTGGAGATTTAGATTAAAACGATGTTTGAGTAATAGATTTTTCTGGCGCATTTAGATTTTTCAGTAAAAAGGCCAGGGGACCCTCATTTTTTGAATGGGCCCTACAGATACTTATTTGCTTTCTGCTTGCTTTGTGCAGGAGTCTGACGATGTTATGAAATATCTCTCCTTTCTGTGTGTTCCATATTTTGGAAAGTTGCGAATCACAAATATGGAATGCAAGGCTCAGGTGTACTTGACAGGATAGTGACAGGACTCTGAGGTGGCTGTTGCATGCATTGTACCTATTCTTGGCTTTTGTCGATCAACCTTGTACCTGCCACAGGTGAAACGGACCAGTAGACACACACACAAGAAATCCACAAGGAAACGAAATATTTTTAAGAGTTTCAGAAGCACCCATTTGTTGCTGTTGCTTTAAAAATGAGGGCTCTGTGAAACACGATTTGGAACGCTTTGATCTCAATTAGGATCATGGCATGTTTATATTTCAATAAGTACTCTTTCCTCCTTCTGGAAGAAACATGGGCTGTGAATTTTGAAAAAAAGACTATCTATCATCTATCTCTATCTCTATCTCTATCTCTATCTCTATCTCTATCTCTATCTCTATCTCTATCTCTATCTGTCTGTCTATCTATCTATCTATCTATCTATCTATCTATCTATCTATCCACACTGTACATAAGCATTGCTTTTGAATAATTCCTCTTAGTGTTAGTGCATTTATTTTGCAAATGCCTCCATCAGCCTTTTTGTTTTGTTTTGTTTTGTTTGGCTCTCCTAATAACCTGGCTTCCTTGATCCGTGTTCCTAAAGATCAGTTGTGCAGGACATACAGGTGTTGGCACAGCT
This sequence comes from Podarcis cretensis, assembly GCF_951804945.1. Lineage (NCBI taxonomy): Eukaryota > Metazoa > Chordata > Lepidosauria > Squamata > Lacertidae > Podarcis > Podarcis cretensis. The sequence continues at coordinate 26,394,174 of NC_137187.1, forward strand.
GGCTTGCTGATGACATCTCTGTCCATATAGCTGTCTAGTGTGCCATCATTCATATTGCTCACTGTCATTCTGACCTAGCCAAGCTAAAAATGGTACTCCAGTTCAAGAGGGATTTAAAAACCTTGACAAACTAAAGATAAGACATTGCAGAATGTCATATCCATGTGTTAAACTGTTTTTAGCTTAGACATATCTAAGTAACTAATGCCAGAGCCCGTCTGTCTTCATTTTTTTTTTGAAAGTATGAAGTGTGTGTGTGTGTGTGTGTGTGTGTGTTGCCTTAAGTAAGGAAACATCCTTGCATGGAGTACTGTGAAATTAGTTCATGCATTAACCGTTATTTTATCCAGACATGGGTTCACTTCCAGCCCAAGGTCAATGAAATCTGTTCATAAGGGACATATTCTTGTGCACATCCCACAAATACAGAATAGCTTTGGCATTGTACTTAGTGTTTGCTTAAAAGGGCCTGGATCAAATTAATCTCTCATCCAATTGAGCTTGGGTTTGATGTTTCTATTTTATTTTTAAAAATTCTAGACTTTCCCCCCTCCCAGAAATGTGTTTCATGAAATTATAGAATCATATAGCTAGAAGGTGCCATGAGGATCAAATTGTCCAATCCCCTGCAATGTAGGAATATTTTGCCCAATCTGGGGCTCAAACCCACAGCCATGAGATTAAGAGTCTCACGCTCTACTGACTGAGCTATGTATTTTGCTGAACTTTCTTTTGTTAAAATAGAAGACAATTTCCCTTTTTCATTTCAGCCGAGACATGAATCCTTTTAAAAATCTGTTGGTTTTTATTGCTTGTTTAAGAATATATAGGATTTGGATGAGTAGTCCATTGAAAACCAGGGGGCTTGCTTCTAAGTAGACATGCATAAGATTGTCCTGGAGATGTGTGTTTGAGACTATACTGTAGAATGCAAGCAGGGAACTGATCTAAGATGATCCGGATCATCCCGTCCCTTGTGGCAGTAACCTCCAAGTACCGAATTAATTCTGTACCTTACATCAAATCGCTTAAGGATTAATTTGCCACCGTCTGCGAGCAAACATGAAAAGGTTGCTCATGACAAAAGCACTCCCTTGATGTAAGGAGCAGTTCAGCAAAATAAGCAGGTGAATTAATCTTAAAACATATGGTTGAAGTAGCAGGGAAGAACCTAGTCACAAGGACTAATAGCCAATTTTTATCTATGGGAAGAATTCCTACCTAACGCCAAATGGTTTGAGGCTTTGCATAAAATTTGGGTCCAACACCCTAGTCGTTAGTTGGTTCAATTCCTAAAGAGAATTCACCACATAGTATTTTAGAATCCTGTGAAGTGTAATTTAAAGTTACTGGGAATTGTAGAGGTATGAAGGGTAAATGAGAGTTCCCAGGAATTTTTGTGGGGGGAGAGAGACGTGACTGTTAAAGTGGTATAAATGTGCTTTAAATGTATGCTGTGGATGTGACCTAAAAACCTCTCACTTAGATGCCAGGAAACTGGGAATTACATTCACATGTGGTGGGGGTGTAAATATGTACAATTTTTCTGGCAAAGGGTGTTTAAGGAGATAACAGAAATACTTGGGTTAAAGCTGACCGAAAGTCCAGAGGTAGCATTGTTACTGATTTACGATGGGGTGGAAGGTTCGCAGGCTATGAAGGACTTGCTCACAATTTTTTTTGACAGCTTCCCGAGTTACAATAGCTAGGAAGTGGAAGGGGCAAGCAGAATATAAAATGGAAGAATGGTATAAAGAGGTGTGGGATATCGCTAGTAATGATAAATTAACATGTTGCAATTAAGGTAAGACAGGGAATACGCAGGAGAAATGATTTTGAGGGGATATGGAAGGTGTTTGTAGAATTTGTACTGTTAAAGCGGAAAGGGGTCAAACCATCGCAAGGGGTGTTGAAATTTTGGGAGGTTGGATAGTTGCAGTGGAATGGTCTTGGTGGTGGGGTCACATTTTTATTCTTATTTATTTATGATGATTACTTTGTCAAAATAATAAAGGGGGGGGGTCATTTAATTCAGCAGGGTCCACACTCTGTTGGAGCAGTTTCAGAAACGGGGCCACTCACCCTCCACCCGTTTATGCAACTTCCTCCGATGGGCTGCATTGCCGCAGCTGGAGACTGCATTAATAATAATAATAATAATAATAATAATAATAATAATAATAAATGTATTTAAACTCTGTGTTTTGGAATACTAAATCCAATGTTCTCGCAGTGAGGGAACCGCCAGAAGGCCCCCGGCGCTGGACCTCAGCAATGGGGGTGTAGATGCTCCTTCAGATATACAGAACCAAGGTTGTCTAGGGCTTTCAAGGTCAGCACCAACACTTTGAATTGTGCTCGGAAACGTACTGGGAGCCAATGCAGATCTTTCAGGACCGGTGTTATATGGTCTCGGCGGCCACTCCCAGTCACCAGTCTAACTGCCACATTCTGGATTAATTGCAGTTTCCGAGTCACCTTCAAAGGTAGCCCCACGTAGAGCGCATTGCAGTAGTCCAAGCGGGAGATAACTAGAACATGCACCACTCTGGCAAGACAGTCTGCGGGCAGGGAGGGTCTCAGCCTGCATACCAGATGGAACTGGTAGACAGCTGCCCTGGACGCAGAGTTAACCTGCGCCTCCATGGACAGCTGTGAGTCCAAAATGACTCCCAGGCTGCACACCTGGTCCTTCAGGGGCACAATTACCCCACTCAGGACCAGGGTGTCCTCCACACCCACCCACCTCCTGTCCCCCAAGAACAGTACTTCTTTCTTGTCAGGATTCAACCTCAATCTGCTAGCCTCCATCTAAACCTCCTCTGCTCCTCCCTTTTCAATCCCCACCTGGTTCTGGGGAACAGTGGTGCAGGAGAGGGTGGGGAAGCACCTGACCCTTCACTTGCCTGACCTGTTTCTCCTCCTCCAATTCCGATCCATCCTGTGCTCTGCCCTTCTGAAACCTCACCTGTCTCTGATTCTTGCCTCCTGGCTGGTATAGGTCCCCACAGACCACTGGCTGCCTCTCCCAAGTTAGGCTCCAGGCTCTTTCCACCCTATGCACATTCATCAGACCCTGACACATCAGCGCCTTATTTGAATGGGATGAAAAGCAGAAATTGAGCTGGGTGTCACCTGCATATGGGGGACACCTTGCCCCAAACTTCACTCAGTAGTAAGCATGGAGGACAAAATAGAACCCTGAGAGGACCCCATAGCGTAGGTGCTGGGGAACCGGACAGCGATCCCTCAGACCATTTCTTAAATCGGCCCTCCAAGAACCAGAAGCAATGCTGGTCGCAGTACTTTGAAGAGCTGCCTGTAGGTGGTAGATTCAGGAAATCTTTAACGGGTGTCAGAAGCTAAAAGGAAAAGAAAGGGCATCATCCAATAGAACACTATGTCTTGAGAAGAAGATTTCCATACTTTGTCAACCCTTAAGTGATATATGTCAACTTGGTTAATAATGTGCCCTAGACACGAGTGTTTTAAAAAAAACCCTACTATGAGAGATGTCTGTTTAGAACCACTTTGAAGACACACATGAAGCACATGAGAAATTGCAACAACTGCATGTTACTGTTCTTCTGAAGGACGTGAAGCACGACTTTTGCAATATTCCTCAAGCATTGCTTTCAGGATCCATCTCAGTAACACAGTTTGCAAAGAACGGTGAGCTCTCAACTCTCTTCTCCCCACCCCGCCCCATCCTTTAGTATAGCTGTTTTAAACTGCATTCCTCTGAACTCCAGGGTTCCTCAGATTCCTATCAGGGGTTCCTCAAGGAGAAGGTCATTGCTTGCAAACGAGCTTCCTGGAAGACAGTGTATCTTACCCTGAAACATGTAGCTGCAGGGGAGTATTGAATGTGTTCTTGCTATCATGCTCTTGTAGTTTGTTCAGTGCATGAATCAGGCCCCATGCGCCTGGGGCATGATATAAATATCCAGATTAACCTTAATTCTTTGCTTCCATCATTTTTACCCATTTCCAACCAGAGATTTTTCTATCTGTGATCAAAAACGTAGGCTTGTGTTGATTTCGCTCTCTCTCCTTGCCCTCCAAGTTAAAGACGTGAATATTCCATTGATGGCTTTGGAGTCACTATTTCTGCCTCGGCTCTTGATTTGTGAAAATGGGTGGGATGATGGTGATACCCTTCAAATGGTTGTTGGGAGGCTGAAGCAAAGCCCTTGGACTTGGCGGTGCTGCTGTTCTTTTTCATTTTTGTCCCACTTACCAACAAGCAGCTCTGGGCAGTATACACAGGGCCCCAACATTGTGGGGGGCTGTGTGCCATCACACGCATGATGACTGTCGCATCAGGGGAAGCCCACTGGGCCACCTCCTGATGCAACGTTTGTGTGCCAGGCCACACTAGTTGGCCTGGGTCAACATCCCACCAGGCTGTGCTGCGTTGGGGTGGTATCCTGCCTCCTCTGCCCCCTCAAGATTGGGGTGGGGGGCCTGGGCTCCATCCCAGTGAATATTGGGGAAGCTGTAGAGGCCTCAGTTCCATAGAGTTGGCGCTCCTTGCTGTATATACACCCCTTTTCCACACCTCACCCTTTTTATCCTCACCGTAACCCTGTGAAAGTCATTTAGGCTGAAAGATAGTAACCAAAGATCATGGCTGAGTGATCTTGGATTCAAGACCGTCGCTTTATATTAAGCCACTCTACTAAGCCTCCCTCAACAGTTCGCTTTCAGAAGCCATCATACTAAACCAGATTTTTAAACTGTTGTAACTGCCTGATGGTGAATTTCGTATAACTAATGAATGCTCGACCATCGAGAGCTGGACCATAAAGAAGGCTGATCGCCAAAGAATTGATGCTTTTGAATTATGGTGCTGGAGGAGACTCTTGAGAGTCCCATGGACTGCAAGAAGATCAAACCTCTCCATTCTGAAGGAAATCAGCCCTGAGTGCTCACTGGAAGGACAGATCCTGAAGCTGAGGCTCCAATACTTTGGCCACCTCATGAGAGGAGAAGACTCCTTGGAAAAGACCCTGATGTTGGGAAAGATGGAGGGCACAAGGAGAAGGGGACGACAGAGGATGAGATGGTTGGACAGTGTTCTCGAAGCTACCAACATGAGTCTGACCAAACTGCGGGAGGCAGTGGAAGACAGGAGTGCCTGGCGTGCTCTTGTCCATGGGGTCACGAAGAGCCAGACACGACTAAATGACTAAACAACAACAAACTGCCTGATGGTGAATTTGGTATAATTAATGAATGCTCAATCAATGCAATGTTGGTTTAGACAGCCTCAACTAATTGCTCCACTATTAGTTCTTCTTTGAAGGAGGAAAGGAGTTACTGCAAAATAGTACTCAGTTCCCCTCCACCCCCACCACGCATCCAACAAAGGATATTTATTTCCTCCACAAATGAGTGCATATGGGTAGATGTCTGCTTCATCTCCAAAATATGCATCTTGTTTGTATCAAAAAGTTATATTTAGCTGTCCAAAATATATTAATATTTCTTAAAAGCAAATGCCCAGTTGCTGTCAATAGTCTACGAGGGGGTTTAGGCCCATGGGGAGATTTGGATGTTTGACAAAGTGCTGTGGGTGTCACCCGCTCTGGCTATTTCTCTTCCCAGCCCCACAGATCAGCCCCCAGGCAGAGAAACAGAGAGAAAGCATGCACCTATGAGCTCTTTTTTTGCTTTCCCAAATAAAAGTTGTATCCAGTAGAATCAGTCTGCGTCTTGGAAAAACACAGAGAGCTGAAAGAGGAAGTGAGAAATAGCGCCAGTCTTCCGATGTCCTCCTTCAGCTCCTATGTACTTTTCAATGGAGGAAAAAGTTGCCACCCTTGCTGCCTCATGACAAAAGGGGCAGTGATTATTAAAACAGGGGGAGGGGGAGGAGAGGGGAACCTGAGGTTTTGTGAGTGCCAGGAGAACATCTGCCCACAGGCCACCTCATTGGCAACTCCATGTCTACTGACTAGAATGTTTGATTCATATTATTCGGTATTCATTGTCAATAGACTTTAATCTCCTATCGGATCGTTTCATCCAAGCCGTTCGTTGCTAAGAACAACAACAAATAGGTGGCGGTTCAGCTGACAGAGCAAGATGGGACAATGGTCCTCGCCTCAGTAGGCTGAGTTTTTAAAACACAGACCCACTTATATTACAGGCAAGAGTGCCAACATGGCCACTTGACAGTGGGTGCCCAGGACCGTGGGTGCCATGCAGTGTGTGTGGCCCTGGCGCCGAAATTTGTGGGTGCCCAGGGGGTTGGCACCTATGGTTACAGGTACTGTATGGTTACTGTTCCCCTGTGGTAGCTTCTCATGCTTTTCCACTAATATCTGTATCCCATGCCAACTTGACCTGCTCTCCTGGGTTAGTTTGGGATTCATGGGGGGATTTTAAATGAGTTTCCTGTTTAGCAATTTCCCCTGCCAAAACCTGAAGCTGTGTGTGTGTGTGTGTGTGTGTGTGTGTGTGTGTAAGCTTTAAAAACTGTCCTGGGAATTCAGCTTGGAGAACACTTCTTTCCGCCAATACAATGGTACCTCTGGTTAAGAACTTAATTTGTTCTGGAGGTCTGTTCTTAACCTGAAACTATTCTTAACCTGAGGTACCAACCGCCGCACAATTTCTGTTCTCATCCTGAAACAAAGTTCTTAACCTGAAGCACTATTTCTGGGTTAGTGGAGTCTGTAACCTGAAGTGTCTGTAACCCAAGGTACCACTGTATATAAATGTGAAAATAAAAAGATCTCCAGTAATTATATTACAGCATCCACATTATTATTATTATTATTATTATTATTATTATTATTATTATTATGCTGCCCTATACCCGGAGGTCTCAGAGCGGTTCACAGAACAAAATCAAAATATAAAACCACAAAAATATAATCAAAATAAATACAACAACCCAATAACACCCCCCCAAAAAACCCTCCACATTTTAAAAGGGCATAGGATGCCAATCAAATCAACCAAAGGCCTTATTAAAAAGGAACGGTTTTTTGCCTGGCACCTAAAGGTGCTCCTCACAGCTACAGCAGACTCTCCGACAAAATTTCTCCCCTTTTTGTGTTTGTATAAATCATGTGGCAATTGTCACTGCACGCAATATCTAATAGACATTTTTCATTGCAAACTATCCTTTTAACATCTTTTTAATTCCCGTCCCACGTCACCCTTGAGAGCTTCTTTGTCTTGTTCCCTCAGAGAACGAACGCCCTTTCGCTTCCAGAATGTAGGTGCAAGTAAACATTCAGTGCGGCTTCATTTTCGACTTTAATCCGGAACAAATTTAAAGTCCCCTCTATCCAGGGTGGGCCCAATACGTTTTGGAAGAAGAGGGGAGGGGAGATTTACATCAGGAACAAGGGGAATGCTGCAGCTGTTGCTGGCACCATGGCGGACGATGCTTTCCTTCATTTGGGTAGAGGATCAGCACAGTATCGGCTTGAGCCTTTCCGTTGCATCCTTCTTTATTTTAGCCTCCATCAGACAAACAGCTTTTCAGTTACCTGAAGCCTGCATGACATAGGCCATCATTGCCCACAGCACCCATATCCTGCAGAGCATTTGATCCCATAGGATTTTCAGAATGGATGTCCTTTTCAGTTCTTAAACTAGTTATCTTCTGTCCACAGCCTAAAGGACTTGCTTGCACCCAGTTTTGTGGTAAAGTGGCATCTCAGCCCTGTGAGGAAACGTTGGCAGTTTATTCACAGCCTAGGGCAAATATTACTGTAGGTAAAATTGTATTAGGTGACGTAATGGGACTGATTCCGGGGCGTTAGTGTAATCCAGAAAGCTCCCTTCTCTCTGCTGTGCTAGCCTCTGAACCCAAATTAGTCCTGATTGGAACTGGGCGAGAGTTAAATTGATAGGGCCATTCTTTTTAAATAAATACTGTTCTTATTTATTTATTTTCATGGTGCAGAAGATAAATTTGGAGAAAACGATTGTTACAACAGTACACAACAAGTAACTTGTCCATAGCTGTCAACTTACAGATTTGAAAATAAGGGACCAGCAGCCAAAATAAGGGATCAACAATTACTTTGATAAAATACATATTTTGTTGCATGCAAATGGCTTTAGATACCTATTAGGTCCATAAATTACCATATAGCATATATTCAACACAAAAAAGCAACAATTTGTTGTTGACAAAGGACAGCTGAAGATAGAAAGGGCCCGATTACCTTCAGTAGCTTATTTAAGGGACATCATCAATAAGGGACAGCAGCGGGAATGGTGCTAGGATAAGGGACTGTCCCGCCAAATGAGGGACACTTGACAGATATGCTTGTCCTGATAAAATTACAGACTTTTATCATGCGATCAGGCCATTCTTGACCCGGAAACATTATGCAAGCAAAGCATTTCTGTTCCCCTCATTTCATAAAGGTTTTGTGAGCTTTTAATACATGCCACTTACAACTATCAGACACAGACACACAAAAGCTAAGCATTCTTGGGTTTTATGTATACTGTGAATGGGGGGGAAATGCGGCCATTTCCATCAAAAGTAATTAAAAACAGTGGAGTGTGTGCTTGGGGCTTATGGTGTCCAGAGGTTTAGATCTAAGGAATGATCTCATTCCTTTCTGATGATGAGCTACTATTACAGTGGTTGCATTTTAAAGATATGCATGGTTTTGTTTGTTTTTTTGCCTTATTGTCCGGCTTATGTTATATACCCTGGTGGCAAAGAACAAAACCAGACAGGGATGGGGTTAAAGAACCAACTGATGTCGGAGTTATGCCCACATAGTGTATATATTGTTTCCCTCTCGCTCTCTTTCCTTCCCCGCCCCTCCCCGTGCTCTCTCCCCTTCCCTCTCGCCTCGGTATTAGCAATCTGCTTTGGTACTTTGACATCAGGGATTTCCCTGGTGGATTTTGTCACAGAAAAAAGAGAATCATCAATATCGCAGTTAAACTTGACTTTCAAAGCTAATAGTATCTCATTTGGGGGCTCAAATTTAATAAATTTTCTTTGATTCTGGGTGCGTTTTTAAACATCAAACAATGAATTGGCCAGGGTGCAGTAAAATATTTAGATCTATTGACTATGGTTCAGAAGGGTAGAAGGAAAAAAAAAAAAACCTAAAAAAAACAACTGGTGGGTTTGATGTTGATAAATTCTTAGTACCTTAATCCACATTAATGTTTTCTTTTATCTGTGTGCATATTGGCTACAATGAGAAACTGGGACGTTAGCATATATGAACCAGAACAAATCCAGTGAAATGTGTATTATTAGAGGTATGGTGAAAACAACGTGTTTGCATTAAGGTTAACATCTGAACAAAATTACACATGCTGACAGAAGACCCCCGAGACCGTGTTTGTTCCATTGGGCTCTCCATCCTGAACCCAGAACAGTATGAGCAGAAAGGAGGATGCATGAAGGACCTACGCTGTTATAAAAATTGCATTATAGTGCATAAGTTTGGCAGCCACAGGTATTGACAGGAATTCTTTAGGTCAGCCTGGGAACTGTAAAGCTCCCTATTCCCATAGACTAAAGCACAGAATGTATGCGTGTGTATCCCATAAATCTGTAAAATCTCACCTAACATTTGTACATCATACGGACAGCATGCATGTATATTTATTTATTTATGCATGCATTTGGCTGTTCTTAAAAATAGGATTACTTGTAGAAGGAAATATCACATAGAATTTGAAGTGTCCACATTTGCTTTCATAATGGTATTATTTTTATGTAAGGTATCTTAGTTCATTAGTATTGGGTATGTTAATTAGATCCATAATTAGTATTTATTTGTCATCTGTGGTGCCACCTGATTTTTTTTCCTTTTCCAATTTTAAGATTAAGTACTTAGCATCATTTGCTGCTCCTGGGAATAATTTTTATTTGAAAGATATATATTAGCACATTAATATTGGAGTACAGGATGATGCAATCCAGTTGAGCTACTGGATATTATTATTATTATTATTATTATTATTATTTTCAGAACAAGGCAGAATATTAGTCATTTAAAAGTGTTACAGTTGACCCCTTGTAGAAGAAAAGAAGGAATAGCTTTATGTCGTATGTAAAGACCTTTTGCTTTTAATTAATGAAAAGATCCTATGCACGTTTGCTCAGAGGTACTCCCCATTGTGCAGTCTTTTTTTGAGTTAGGTGGATAGATAATAGCTACAGTTTTTCTCGATTACCAAGACAGTTGAAAAGAACAAGGAAAATAAAACATCACAAACGGCGAACAAGTGAGACAGATAGAAAAGTTATTATTTCGGTATTTCTTACCTCGCTTTACAGACGATGGGCACTAGATATTGACTAAGTTACTATCGTAGGTTCTCATCATCCTAAAAAATCTGACCAAAGATTGCCAGTTGGTTGTGCAGTTTCAGAGTGACCACTTTTGTGTATTATGAAGCAATACAACTGCAAAGAAAAATCATTGTTTGTTCAATGACTGCTGTCTATGTTCTGATGTCACAATACATCCTAGGAATCAGCCTAGGTGAACCCTGGGCACATGCGTTCCTCAGTCCTCTTTCCTCCTCCTATCAGGCTGCAAATAATTTATTATTATTATTATTATTATTATTATTATTATTATTATAACGGCTGCAGCTTATTGTTTCATCCAAACCTGACCATTGTGACTAGTCTTGACCTTGTTTGTTTGAAGCAAGCCAAATTTGAACCCTTGAGTTTTGAAGTGAGTGTGCTACAGTTTGGATTAATCTGGGGTTGCCATGTTTTCCACACACACACCCGGGCGCTATTTTTGCCAGTTAAATCCTGGACATGTCCGGGAAATGCCAGACATAATAGCAACCCTAATTAATCACGACTATGGCTAATCAAATATGGAAGGAGAAACCACGCAGGAGGAATTTGGAAGTTTTCACTTTCATTTTTGCTTACCTGCCTTGGAATGTGAGTCAGGATTCAGCATATAGAACAGTAGCAATAAACGTGTTGAGGATTGTTGTTTGTTTGGATATTAATATAAACACAAGCAGGGGAACTAGTGAGTCTCCCCCCCCCACCCGATTTTGTACTTTTTCCTTTTACCGAACACATAATGAACGAAGGGATTTCCCACCTTGACAGAAGGTGGCAGTACAATACCAACTGCATGAGGTTGTATTTATCTACATATGTATGGAAATATCTCATTTACAGCGCTGAGCGGTTTGTTGTTGTTTCTTTAAACTCTGCCTTTTGTAATACTAAATCCAAACTACTTGGACTTTGGAAAAGAAAACGGATTCTAGCTACTTGTACTGGAGCCTATTGCTAGTTAGTGAATACCTGCTATTTTTATAGGAACCTATCATCATGCTTCTAATAAGATGCTTAACCAAGTGACATTTTTAAAAATACTCTTTGTTAAGTATATTTGGGGAGCTTTGCAACATAACTGACTATCAACAAAAGAACAAAATCAAGACCTTTCTGCAAAAAGGCTTAAGATCATTGTATGAATGTCAAAGCAATTGTTGTTTTAAAAATATTTTGGTGGCGTGTTGCTTCTCCGGGGCAGATGGCGATTCTCTGCAAACCAAGCAGGCAGTAATGGCTATGTCCATAGGATGCTTATTGCGTACAATTTCGCGCTGCGATTTCCTTGACCTCAAATTGTGTGTTTGTAGAGTTTTGTGTACTGGTCGGATGAGAAGCCTTTAGTGACTTTCTCATTTCAGTCTGGAGAAGGGGATATGCTTTTCTTCTTCTTAACATTCTCTCCCAGCACTCTGAATTAGAGATTTATTTGCAACGAAAAATCAATTAGTCCTAAATTTATTCATGGATTTCAGGTCCAGCGATCAATGCAAGTCCACTCAGTGGACTCAGGGGGACCCACTTCATCCCAGTTAATGTGTCTGAAGGGGAATTACCATTGATACTGTTTTTTCCCTTTTAGGTCAGAGATCAGATCTCGCTGTCACGGACTGCGGCAACCAGGAATGACTTCACCCTGCAGCTACCTAAGTTGCACCTGGAGACCTTTGCGATGGAAGGGCTAAAGGGCGGGCCAGAGGTTGTAGCATTCCAGGTTAGATTCTTAAATAACCTTTCTTTGCGAAGCAAAGGGTTTCCAAAACTCCAAAATAGTAATAATGATGATGATGATGCTATAAATAAAAGCAGAAATGTAGTGGCATGTAATTAACAAAATTAAGTTTCCGAACTTGTGCTCGACTGAAATCGTTATATTAGAACAACGCTTTCGCATTCCAAATTGAGTATCAAGGATCTGTAGAAAAGATTTTAGCAAACAAAAATGTTGCACGCCACACCTAGAAATCACTGCGGTCAGTCAGGAGGGAAAGAAAATGCCTTGCACTTTTTAAAAAGTTGGGTTCAGAACAGTATTTCTCTCAACATCACTTTCGAAGAAAAGAAATGAGCCCTAGATTAATATTTAAGGATGGCATCAGCAATGGGTCACCCAGGAGAAAAGAATTACAAAGCGGGGTGTGTTGGAGTCCCTTAGTTTCACCGCAGCTGGGGCAGTTCAAATGGCTGAGAAAGATTCTACCATTATTGATCTTTTTAGCCATTTTCTGACACCTTCTGGCACCGGCTGAAGACAGTACTCTGACAAATGAAATAGACAATGGATGCATCTGTCAAGGCATCGGAATCAGAAAACAGCCCTTCTAGAACGGAGTGCAAGCCCCAACTTATCTTCTTGCCTCATATAAATGATCCAAGAATTCTTAAGTGCTTAAGTGTTTTTCTGAATGGATTCATTCTTAACCAAGTCGCAGTAGTGCCCTTATCAGAAAGAACTTAAACTTCTGGACCTTGGCCTTGGGCATGCCAAGGTTGTGGTAGGATGATCAAAAATATGGGAATATTGTACTGGGGACGGTTGGGGGTGCTATGGTGTGCCTTGAGTAAGGAGCCCCATACCTGGATAGAGAAATGCAAAGATTGAGTCTTAGACCTGGTGATGGGCCTGAATATCAGCTTTGTGTGATATCAGGATATCTGTGATTGGTGTCATATACAAGCCCAGCACTCATGGTCAGTCATGCTGAGCACTGATGAGGAACAGGGCCAAACTGGTCTCCTATCCACCCATGGTGGCCCTTCCATATGAAATCTATAGGTAAAGGGACCCCTGACCATTAGGTACAGTCGTGGCCGACTCTGGGGTTGCGGCGCTCATCTCGCTTTATTGGCCAAGGGAGCCGGCGTACAGCTTCCGGGTCATGTGGCCAGCATGACTAAGCTGCTTCTGGCGAACCAGAGCAGCGCACGGAAACACTGTTTACCTTCCCGCTAGAGCGGTACCTATTTATCTACTTGCACTTTGACGTGCTTTCGAACTGCTAGGTTGGCAGGAGCAGGGACTGAGCAACCGGAGCTCACCCCGTCTCGGGGATTCGAACCGCTGACCTTCTGATTGGCAAGCCCTAGGCTCTGTGGTTTAACCCACAGTGCCACCCACTGTATAGGTCTGAGCAAATGCATTTTGGGTAACTTAAGATGGCAGGTTAGCCACCGTGTGTAGGAGCTGAGCTGAGCTCTCACTTTAAAGCACAGCCATCCATCCCTGCTGAAGCATGTGTATGTGCTCAGGTGAGTCATCCTGGCCAAAGCAGTGGCAGGAAGAGCATATGACCACAGGTGTCATTTATGTGGGACTGTGGGTGCCGAGGCACCCATAAAATTTTCATGGGGGGGGGCGGGGCTGGCAGGGCAACCCAACACGTCACTCATGTGGCATCACATGGAATTACGAGGCCCAATGGGGCTTGTCACAGCCGTGGGAGGGTCTAACAGGCCCATTGTGCCATGTGACATTATGCGTACGATGGGGACCCCCCATGTGGGGCAGAACCCTGTCCAACCATCTCATCCTCTGTCGTCCCTTTCTCCTTGTGCCCTTGTGTCTTTCCCAACATCAGGGTCTTTTCCAGGGAGTCTTCTTTTCTCATGAGGTGGCCAAAGTATTGGAGCATCAGCTCCATGATCTGTCCTTCTAGTGAGCACTCAGGGCTGATTTCACACACTAGAAGACACTAGAACACACTAGAAGAAATTTGAATTTGGAAAACAGCATGGGGTTGAAAGGGTTATGGCACACACATGCACACACACCCCAGCACAGAAGTGCTAGAAAGTTCCTGGGGGTTGTTTGTAGCTTCCTATCACAACTAAAATGACAGATCTCCCAGCATCGTGTTTAGTTTGACCCTCGTGATTCTGATTCCTGCAAGCACCCAAATTCATGCTTCCAGACTGGTTAGGTAAACTATCGGCCAATCTGATAGTTTAACAGCCCTGGGGCGAAAGGAATGTCCACATTGTATGCTGAGTGACATGTATAAATTTTCGCTTTCGAGATAAAATACTTTGGCTTTGTCGCTTGTGGAGTTTTCCAGGTGGCTATGCCCCAGAGTTTTAAAAATAGGAACAAGTAACCTAACCCCAAGCACAGCTCTTAGAAAGTATGTGCAGCCAATTTCAATGGGTCTTCCTTTCCAGTGTGCTCACAACCGACATCAAAATGGTATAAAAATGAAAGAGGCCATCATTGAAATGCTCTATATATGAATTTTGTGGCTTGAAATCTACATGGTATGTATTTCCCCCCTAGTATTACATAGCTATTCAAAGTACCTTTATAGTTATCGACAAAAAAAAACCTTTTCGGAATGGAAAAAGTCAAGGTTAATAAATAATGGATTCTTTCCAATTACGTCATAGAGTACATCCATTGAAATCAATGGACTCCAGTCACTTAACTCCACTTACTTCAATGGGTCTATTCTGGCTGACATTGGATGTTACCCTGTGTTAGTCATGCTTCTCTTCATGTCTAAAAACTGTGGAGGATCTCTATTCAGGTGGTTTGCTATCATTTTTGCTTGAGTCCCTTCCAAAGATTTAGAAGCAGGAAATGGGAATAATCAATTGAAAATAAAGGATTTTCAATTGGGTCATTGCCAGATAAAGTTAAACCAGATAAAGGTGATTCTTATTTAATTGTTCTTTATTCCTATTACTCTCCTCTAACACTCACATGCACACACTTTACCTGTTTCCCAGTCTTGTTTCAGTTTAAAGTTTTCGTATTAACTCTGTGGCCAGGGAGTCCTAATACCCGAAGTATGGAATCTTTCATGATCGACTATCCTCCAGATGAACAACTGACTCACTTTTAAATGTATTGTTCCCCACTTGCAAATCAGCACAGAAATACCAAATTTACTTGCATTTGTTATTATTATTATTATTATTATTATTATTATTATTATTATTTCTTCTTGTTTAATTTATGAATAACCTTTTACATATAACTCAAGGCAATTTACAAACATACCCTAAAAGCAGCTAAACATAGTTTTAAAAACAGCACACACCCCTCCAAAAATAGGTTTTCAAACAATCCTTTAATCATATATACCATACTTTTCCATGTATAATAGTCCCCCATGTATAAGACCGCCTATTTTGGGGGACCCTATTTTTGGGGGAGGATTGCCCAGAGTTGTTGAGCTTTTGGGGGCGATTGCACAGGGTTGTTGAGCTTTTTTTAGGGGGGGTTGCCAAAAATTGCTCACCCGCACGCGTCGCAAATCCACTTCTCATCTATCCCCTCGCTGGCAGAAGCTGCCAATCGCCTGCCCAATTGCCGCAGCGTCTGCCAATCAACACCAGCCCTTGCACTATCCATGTATAAGACAACCCCCATGTTTTAGCATGAATTTTAAATTAAAAAACAAAAACGTAGTCTTGTACACGGAAAAGTACAGTACATTTTTCCCCAATGAGGGCTTCATCTGCCCACGCCAGTTTCCATCAATTCTGTCCCAGTCTTTCATTATCTTAGCATACTATAGTGTGACCAAGAAGCAGAACTCAGGGCAGATAGGGAACCGGTCTTAGTTTTTAAAGGCTGCCATGACATAGGATAGCCTCTGTGGCTCCACTTTTCTTCTTCTTTCTGCCACATAATTAAATGGCTGACATTCATCCTTGTGGGTTACACTGACCTCTCCAGTTAGGCAATAAGTTCAATGCATGGATGTGCAGATGATATTAAGTTCAGGTGGGACTTACAAATCCTGGTGAGCCCTTAACTGGTATAAATGATAGGCATTGTTTTTATGTGTCTCACAGAGCTTTTTTCTTTGTTGTGAAAAGTATTCTTCTGCTATGGTTTAAATATTATGTTTCATTTCTTCAGGCAATTTACTTCATTAAACTTGTGTCAGAAACAAATAAGGACCCCATATTTTTATGTCCTAAAGTACATAAACAGTGGACACTTAATTATTCAGAGCAAGATATGTGTTTTTAAAGTTCTGATACTAGGCAAAGCAGCTGCTTAAAATAAGTAGAAGGATTATTGCAGTCCTTAGTGATTTTCTCCGGAAGGAGCATATAAAACTAATTCCGCCGTGCTCAGAGGTGTGAAACATAAAAGCCCGCAGGCCCTTCGCAGCACCCTCTCTTACTGTTTGCCCTCTTTGGGGGACAGGCAAAAACCATTCTCAGGGATGCTTCCCTTCCTTTTTACTGGAAGATGTATGGCCCGTGCAGGCCCATTGAAGAGAGTCTGCGCCCAGCAAAATACTGAAGCGTGCACTATGGAATGGGGAGAAAGGAAGACGTTCCATCATTTAATGTTTCGTTCTGTGTCGTCTGGCCTCCAGGATGGCACAGCATACATAAAAACGAAATGTAAACAAAACTGATAAACAATAATACAATGCTCCCTTGGTTCTCAAACTTAATCCGTTCCGAAAGTCCGTTCCTAAACCAAGGTGTGCTTTCCCAAAGAAAGTAATGCAAAATGGATTAATCCGTTCCAGACTTTTAAAAACAACCCCTAAAACAGCAATTTAACATGAATTTTACTATCTAACTAGACTATTGATCCATAAAATGAAAGCAATAAACAATGTACTGCAGTCACACAACCAATCATCAGTAGCTGAACTGGGTTCCACACAGTCCACCTAAAATTCCACCTAAACATTAGGAAGAACTTCCTGACAGTAAGAGCTGTTCAACAGTGGAATTTGCTGCCAAGGAGTGTGGTGGAGTCTCCTTCTTTGGAGGTCTTTAAGCAGAGGCTTGACAACCATATGTCAGGAGTGCTCTGATGGTGTTTCCTGCTTGGCAGGGGGTTGGACTCGATGGCCCTTGTGGTCTCTTCCAACTCTAT
The DNA here is from genome assembly GCF_951804945.1 of Podarcis cretensis. Taxonomy (NCBI): domain Eukaryota; kingdom Metazoa; phylum Chordata; class Lepidosauria; order Squamata; family Lacertidae; genus Podarcis; species Podarcis cretensis. Next base: position 26,411,345 of record NC_137187.1, read on the forward strand.
GATTCTATGATTCTATGATTCAGTCACACAAACACAAAAAAAGCAAAATAAATAGCAAAAAAAAGCAGACCTCAGCATAACACTCAAAACGGAAGCTTAACACTCAAAACGGAGCACGTTCGGCTTCCAAAAATAGTTCACAAACCGGAACACTTACTTCTGGGTTTGCAGTGTTTGGGTTCCAAATTGTTTGGGTACCAAGGCATTTGAGAACCAAGGGACCACTGTAATAGCCCTATCCCGTTACTTCAGAATTTGGTTTTAAGATATCCACATGTTCTACTGACCGTATCCTACTTCACAAACATCTGGCAGAAAGATGTTGGTTTTCAGGACGTAAAATTGAAGGAATTGTGGTGTGAGGGAGACAGGGAAGAGAAGGTGAGTGGAAGTGTAAATCATGGACCATCCTCAGAGTTGGCCCTCCTTACATCAGGAGTTGTAGTAGCACATACCAGTGCAGGCAGGTTACAGAAACGCTGCCTACAATTTTACAGTTGTTGTACCAGTACGGCATTCTTTTGTTTGAAAACTCCTATACAAATGTAAGGAGGGGTATTATTCGTTTTATAGCAGCAAGAGTAGAGTGTTGACGTCGCTTCTGAGTGATAGAGTATAATCATTATAAATTTATAAAGGGCTTATGTCTTCCATTTATTTTATGTAAATTATGTATCCATGTATGATGCAGTCATGGTTTATCATATTGTATTGGGCACAGAAGCAAAATTGCCTGCTCTTCTAATCAATTGGGCAAAGATAAAATGCAGCTTGAAATGTTAGGTTCCTACTACGTTTAACCCCCCCTTCCTTCTTTCAATAGCACTAGTACAGCGGAAAGCATTCAGAGCCCAAGGGAAAATATCTATCTACAAATACAAAGATAATTATGTTGTTTCTTGTCTGTTCGGAACATCGTGGCAAATATTGCATCTTTGAAAAGTACTTTTGAAGGCAAAGCCGCGCTTTTTCCAGGTGGCAGAACTCCTCATTATTCAACCCCATTCAAACGGTGGCTCTTTGCGGGAGTGTAAAATACACACGTTTTCACGATCAACGCTTTGGCGCAATCCTTGTAGCTCCCTTTGAAAACATTATTCTTGCTGAAGACATGAGTACAGAGTGGCCACTTACACCATGTATACTTACAAAAAAAGAGAGGTAACACCCAAAAAAGAGACAAATTTGCATATGGTGATTTGCCTTAAGCTTAATATATATCACTTGTTTGCTTGCTTCACACTATTGCAAGGAAGCAGTTTTTAAAAGAACAATTCATCAGATCAAAGGAGGGGAAACCTCCCCATTCCCCCCTTTTTCTACCCCTCTCTTTTACACACACCTCCCCAAGACTTGCAGATCTCACCTGCTTAGGTGGAAAAGAAAGTTGGAAATTCAAGTACTTGCACACATCCACATACAATGGTACCTCAGGTTAAGTACTTAATTCGTTCCGGAGGTCCGTACTTAACCTGAAACTGTTCTTAACCTGAAGCACCACTTTAGCTAATGGGGCCTCCTGCTGCTGCTGCCGCACCGCCAGAGCACGATTTCTGTTCTCATCCTGAAGCAAAGTTCTTAACCTGAAGCACTATTTCTGGGTTAGCGGAGTCTGTAACCTGAAGCGTATGTAACCTGAAGCGTATGTAACCTGAGGTACCACTGTACTTCCTCTTTCTGTAGGTGTACTAGGAGAAAAATGAACTTCATTTCAGTTTTTTAAATTTTCTCCTGTATGCCGCTGTGAGGTCTGATACGACAAAGTATGGGGTAAAACAAGGTTTTCCAGTTAAAAAGATATCTTTTGGCCTTACAATTTGGAGGTTGCCGAGAGAAGAGGGTCTTTGTGAAAAGGTACGCCACCTTTGTCTTCCTCACATCCACACTTGATAAGACCACTCATGCAGAGAAGCATGAAATATTTCATACCTGCCCCGCTTTATGTAATATACAATAAATTTGAATCCTTATTGTTTTTGAGATTTGCTTGCAAAAATATTCAATATTTACTTGACATGGGCAGTGACAGCTGACTGATAGGTCACCTCTAGTTTCCACAATTCACAAAAAAATAAATACAGGATGTCAGGGAACTGCCATCGGAAGAAGAGGTGGGGGAAGGGCTCCAGGAGGATAGAAGAGATTCAGCAGCAGAAGAGGGAACCAGTAGGGGGGGAGCAGGAGCTTCCAGGGACAGGAAGTCGGAGGGGAGGCTCTGGGACACTTCCAGTGAGAACAGTGAGGAGGTATCAAGGCCCCCTTTAGCGACCCCCACCCCTCGCCGGAAGCTGTCACGCAGGGAATCTAGGAGACGTGTTTCCGTCAAGCAGCTTTTATGCTGGAAACGTTTCCGCAGGCGCCCACTGTCGGATTCTACCAGTGACTGACGGAGCCATGTCCAAGGGCTCCGCTCAAGGCAGAGCTTTGCTACGTTAAGCAAACTCCGAGGGACTAACCCTTTTACGCACAAGTAGCTCATTGTCCCATCACACAGGATTGGGGCGGAGATTCTGACACTACTTACAATTCTACTAAGAAATTTACCTAGAAGGTATATTGCACTTCGACGTTTCGACTGCTTTAAAAGTTGTAGGTTAAAATACGTTTAAAAACAGGGAAGTATCTCTGCAAAATGAAAAATCCCTAAAATATTTCCGTGCTTAGTTTGTATTAATGCAGCTCCATGTGGTTTTTGTAGAGAGATCACTGTAGGAAAACGAACTGCAAAGAAAGTAGATTCTTGCCGGCAAAGCACCCTCTTTACAAATTCTTTTGTACTCTCTTACTGCTAAATTTCTTCTCGGTATCCACATTCTCCACACATCCTCTGGGATCCCCTCTTTTTAACTTTTTCTTTTTTTTTTCTTTTTACACCTATCAGCTTACCTTCATTCAGTTTGATTCCTTTATTATGATTGAAAAGAAATCTTGGTTTTTCCTCCAGAATATTCAGCTTTCCCTCAACTAATGCTTCTCTTTGCATCCGTTGGAAAACACGGTGGAATTCAGATGATCTTGAACTGTAAATAGGATCAGAGGGCCAATTTCTTTATCCGATGGGAACTTGAGATTTCAGAGAAGCGTATTTTCCGGCATTATTTTTCATCCACTTTGAGAAATCCTTGCTATCCAAATGGTGCCCACATTTGTGTATGCCTTTATATATCTTAATACTTTGCCATTAAGGGCTGGATTGCTGGGGTTTGGCAACTAGCCATGAATGTAAAACTCACCCAACATTGAAAAACTAGTAAGGAAGTGGTGCAAAAGACATTTTGGGCCAACTTATGGCTGCAGTCTTGATAAAGGCAGACTATGTTTTTGGAAATGAATCGTTTTCAGGCATGAGAGAATATTGCAGGAGGGGAAGAGTAAACATTGTTCTCCAAAGCCTGTTTAGGTGTATTTGTATTTGTGTTTGTGTAACAGTTATAGGTTAAGAAAAGCAGAAAACATACACCCTTGTGCAAATTAATTGAAACAAACAATGTGGTTTATTGTACAAAACTCACATATACAGTGGTGCCCCGCAAGACGAACGCCTCGCAAGACGGAAAACCCGCTAGACGAAAGGTTTTTCCGTTTTGGAGGCGCTTCGCAAAACGAATTTCCCTATGGGCTTGCTTCGCAAGACGAAATGTCTTGCGAGTTCCTGCGGGTTTTTTCCCCTTCCCCCCCTTTTCCTAAGCCGCTACACCGCTTATCAGCTGATCCGCTGATAAGCCGCTTATCAGCTGATCCGCTAAAAGCCGCTAAACCTCTAATAGCGCTAATCCGCTAAGCTGTCAATGGGCTTGCTTCGTAAGACGAAGAAACCGCTATATGAAGAGCCTCACGGAACGGATTAATTTCGTCTTGCGAGGCACCACTGTACTTGTACAAAACTCACATATATGTACATTAGTAATGGATATGACCTCCGCTATTTTTAAGCAGAATTTGAACACGGTTTGGCATGGAGTCTACTAGTTTTGAACAGTCCCTGTTGATTTTCGGATCCCTGTACCACACTTGAATCAGCGTCTAAATGAGCTTCTCCATATTTGTACAGTCTACAGCACGGAGGCGACTTTTACATATAGCCCACAAATTCTCAATGGGATTTACGTCTGGGGAATTCCCTGGCCAATCAAGTACCTGTATTTGCTGCTCTGTCCTGAATTTCTTCACCACTTTCGATGTGTGACGGGGGGCTAGGTCTGGCTGCAGTATCCCAGTACCATCAGGACACCTCTTTTCCAGCTCTGGAATAACTCTCTTTCGTAGAACCTCAATATATTGTGGCGAGCGCATCTTTCTTTCCATTGGCTGCAGGCTTCTGACACCATAATGATCAACTGACTTTTCGTGTTTGTTTTGAGTACAAGATTACGAGTAAGACAGAAAACATGCTTTGTTTCAATTAATTTGCACAATGGTGTATTTTTAAAAAAGGAAAGAAAAAAATATTATTTCTGAAATAAAAAGGGCCACAATATCCTGTTTCATTGTTTTATATTACTCTGTACTTTTTTGTGCCATCTTCCTTGTATTAATGTTCAAAAACTGAATGTTTCGGTCAATAGGTGATTCATAGATATTTTAGGTGTACAGGAGAAGATAATGAACTGTGTGCAAGCACACACACATGTGAAATGTTGATGGTGAATCATTTGTGTGCAGGTGTGTCACGTGTTACTTTAATTTAAAAATGCTAAAAACACACTTCATTGAATCATAGAAAGAATGTCGTACTTTCGTTTGTTTTCAAATGCTTGAGTCTTTTTATTCATTTTTTATTTTGAGGGGCTGAAGACCAAAGTTGCTCCTTTCACGTTGCATTTTCACATAGGCTACGTTTTAGGTAAAATTGTCCCCTCTAGAGTTAACACTTTGTTTTGGAGTTCATGAGCCTCTCACGTGGGAAGGATCGAGCGCTTCGCAGAACGGTTCACCTGTGAAAGAGAGCTGAAGTCATCGCTGAAGTTTTTAACCACTTTTAAAATGAAAGTATGAGCTCTGACTGAAATACTTTAATCCTCAAGACACCTTTTGCCAAAGTTTTACTTTTGAAGGTTTGTACTGGTCAGACAGAGGCTGGGACATCCCAGTCCTCAGCTTTTCATGACCTTCAAAGTGTTGTTGTTGTTTAGTCGTTTAGTCATGTCCGACTTTTCGTGACCCCATGGATCAGAGCACGCCAGGCACTCCTGTCTTCCACTGCCTCCCACAGTTTGGTCAAACTTATGCTGGTAGCTTTGAGAACACTATCCAACCATCTCGTCCTCTGTCGTCCCCTTCTCCTTGTGCCCTCCATCTTTCCTAACATCAGGGTCTTTTCCAGGAAGTCTTCTCTTCTCGTGAGGTGGCCGAAGTATTGGAGCCTCAGCTTCAGGATCTGTCCTTCCAGTGAGCACTCAGGGCTGATTTCCTTCAGAATGGAGAGGTTTGATCTTCTTGCAGTCCATGGGACTCTCAAGAGTCTCCTCTAGCACCATAATTCAAAAGCATCAATTCTTCGGCGATCAGCCTTCTTTATGGTCCAGCTCTCACTTCCATACATCACTACTGGGAAAACCATAACTTTTACTATATGGACCTTTGTTGGCAAGGTGATGCCTCTGCTTTTTAAGATGCTGTCTAGGTTTGTCATCGCTTTTCTCCCAAGAAGCAGGCGTCTTTTAATTTTGTGGCTGCTGTTACCATCTGCAGTGATCATAGAGCCCAAGAAAGTAAAATCTCTCACTGCCTCCGTTTCTTCTATTTGCCAGGAGGTGATGGGACCAGTGGCCATGATCTTCGTTTTTTTGATGTTGAGCTTCAGACCATGTTTTGCACTCTCCTCTTTCACCCTCATTAAAATGTTCTTTAATTCCTCCTCACTTTCTGCCATCAAGGTTGTGTCATCTGCATATCTGAGATTGTTGATATTTCTTCCGGCAATCTTAATTCCAGCTAGGGATTCATCCAGCCCAGCCTTTCGCATGATGAATTCTGACCTTCAAAGTAAAAAGGTAAAGGTACCCCTGCCCGTACGGGCCAGTCGTGACCGACTATGGGGTTGTGTGCTCATCTCGCTTAAGAGGCCGGGAGCCAGTGCTGTCCGAAGACACTTCCAGGTCACGTGGCCAGCGTGACGAAGCTGCTCTGGCGAGCCAGCACCAGTGCAACGCACTAAAACACCGTTACCTTCCCACTATAAAGCGGTACCTATTTATCTACTTGCACTTAGGGGTGCTTTCGAACTGCTAGGTGGGCAGGAGCTGGGACCGAACGACGGGAGCTCACCCCGCCGCGGGGATTCGAACCGCCGACCATACAATCGGTAAGTCCTAGGCACTGAGATTTTACCCACAGCGCCACCTGCATCCCTTCAAAGTACAGACCTTCAAAACTAAGGCTTAAGGTTGCCTCCTAGTTTCACTTGTACTGCACAATCTTAGACATGGCATCTCGGGAATTAATTCCATTAAAGACAGTAGAACTTGCTTTTGAGTAAGCTCAGGATTGCACAGCTAGAAACCTACTTACCTCTGAGTAAGCATAGGATTACACAGCTATAAGCCTAATTTCAATATTTCAATATCTTGCATTTTTAGGGCAATTTGTCATGAAGACAACCTAGCATTTCAGTCAACTGCCTTTATAGTGGCTTTCTTTTGTTACCCTTGTAAAGAGTTTTGAAAGTCAAAAAGCTATGTGAAATATTGCACCATATAAATATTGGATTTTGTAATGTAATTGTCAGCTTTTTTGGAAAAGGATATCATTTGATGGGGTGCTTAGGTGAGGGCCTGGAAAAGGAAGGGTTAGCTACAACTTGAGCGAGTTTATTATGGCTTAGTGATTTGCTGATTGATTTCATTTGCTGTCAGTTAAGGCTCTCTTAATGTCAAGTTTTTTGCATAATGCATTGAAATAGAGACTGATGAAGTTCTTCAGAGTGATGCGGCTTACACAAACTGACCCTGATTTGCCCTGTTCTGCATGACAATTTAAGTGACAGCAGTTAAAGGAAAATATGGCAATGAATATGCAACTGTGGTATTAAGGAAAATGCAGTGTAAACGCTTCAGAATATGAAACTACGCATAAGAAACAGGCTAGTCTGCTAATTCCACAGTTCTTCTGCATCGAGGAAATAGGGCATTGTTGTGTCCCAAGTGATGCACTAAATAAAAATTCAAAGGGAAAACAAAGTTTAGAGGGAATTAAAAACTAACCTATATTCCTGAGTTCTGATAAATGTTTGCCCTGCTAGATAGTGTAGGTTTTTGGAAGCATGTGAATTTCAAATCTGTGAGGTCCTTTGAGATTTTCCCCTTTGCTTTCATGCTTTCATAGTGCATATAAGTGTGTGGCAGGCCTTGTTTCTGGTCTGCAGAACTGATTGCCCGCCTAATGGAAATAAATTGCTGATGAGATCGAAGATAGAGGTCCCAGCTTTATTTATTAGTAGTTTGCAGCATCAGTCTTCAGGCGGCATAATTTTTTTGTGACATTAGGGAGTTCAATGGGAAGCATGTATTAAGAATGTCACTAGTTTGATTGGAGTCTGTTGATTTTTCACTTCGCTTTCCCCTTCTGCGTTAAGTGCCAAAGTACCACAAAGAGTGGGGTACCGGGAGGAGAGAATGACTAAAGGGACTAATTAAAATGATGGCTGGTGGCTGAAATAGGGTCTGTGGACATACCTTGTCCCAGCAATTCTTCCTGGGATTCGGAGTTTGCCTCAGGTGGTCTTATGCTTCCTTTCACTACATAGGAACATGGGAAGCTGCCTTGGTTCATCTATGTTAGCATCGCCTCTACTGATTATTTTGTGTGTGTTTTTTGAAATCATTTTCATTTGATTTTTACAATACAGTCATACCTCATGTTACGTCCGCTTCATATTATGTTCTTTCAGGTCACGTCCCATGGTGACCCGGAAGTACCAGAAAGCGTTACTTTCAGGTTTCGCCACATGCACAGAAGCGCAAAATGGCGTCACGCACATGCACAGAAGTGGCGAATCGTAACCCGCGCGTGCGCAGATGCACCGCTGTGGGTTGCACTCTTTTCATGTTGTGAATGGGCCTCTGGAACGGATCCCGTTCGCAACCAGAGGTACCCCTGTACAAAACTATAAGAATTATTATAAGTCCATATCCATGTGCATAGATTCCTCTGAATCTTAGGACTCCCCCCTTCCCTAGAGTCTATTTTTAATCATTTAAAACTGCATCTTCTCCAAACTCTATTATATCAACCCATATTTTTCACCTTCTTCTTCTTCTTCTTCTTCTTCTTCGATCCCTCATAGCTGAGTAAGATTGTCTTCTATAAACACATTTTTAACAATGAGTCCATAAGCGACTGTGGAGGCCAATTCTGGATCCACACGTCCTTCCACAGCGGGGACATTGGTTTCCAGGCAGGAGTTGATCACAGTGTGGAATTGCCAAGCGTGCCTTCCTCTTAGCATGTTTCTCCCTTGCATCCTGAGTTCAAGCATCTTCAAAGCCCATGACACCTTTGGTAAAGGCTGTTCTCCAATTGGAGCGCTCGCAGGCCAGTGCTTCCCATTTTCCATGATAATTGTTACACTACAAGTGAAATCAAAATCCTGCTGATGTTTCCATCTGCTTACAGTGGTCTCCTAAGCAACTTATCAATTTTTCCCATTCTTTTGTAAAGTTTTTGTTCCTGAGTTTTTCAGTCAGCTTTGCCATCTCGGCACAGTCCATCAGCTTGGTTTGCTATTCTTTTCTGGTGGGGACTTTGTCTCCTTGTCTTCTTTCCATCTCTGGGATAGTAACATCCTGGTAGCTGTTGTTCCATACATAAAAAGTATTTTCTGGTCCTTTGGGATGTCGGTACCTGTAATTCCTAGTAAAAAAAGCTTCTGGGTTTTTTTTTAAACATAGGTTATTTTAGACATTTTTTTCCCCATTTCATTATATATCATCTCCCAGAAAGCTTTTACCACCTTACAGGTCCACCACATATGATAAAAGGTACCTTCTTTTTCTTTACATTTCCAACAGGTATCTGTACTTGTCCTATACATTTTTGCCAATTTAATAGGAGTCAAATACCACCGGTCATCTCTACTGATTGGCTGCAGCTCTTTAGGGGTTGAGACTGCAAGTATCTCCTAGCGCTTCCTGGAGTTGCCAGGATTTGAAGCTGGGACTTTGCATGCAAAGCAAATTATATACTTTTTTCTTTTTAAAGAAGATTTTTTTTTTTTTAAATCTTAATACATTACAATAAAACAAACAAACTAATCTAAACAAAAACAGAAAAATGGGGGGGGGGGAGAACTCTTTCACAGGTAGATCCTAACTTGCCCCGCACAGAAAAATTTGATCCCTCCCAAGTCTCACCCGGGAACTTCCCTTTCTTACAATACAATACAATAATCTTTATTGTCATTGTCCCATACAGAACAACAAAATTGAAAAAATCTATATCAGACATTCAAAAACCAACAAGCCAGCTATCCCAGCCTGGTTAACCCCCTAAAAAACTCTGATACCCCATAATTAAATACAATATACTCCCACAGAGACTACCTTACACTGTGTTTAAAACCAAAATCGCATTTGGATAGAAACTGTTTCTCAGGCAGCTAGTCCTAGTCTTTATAACCATGTACCTTCTTCCAGAAGGCAGAAGCTGAAAGAGATTATTTCCGGGATCCGTATTATCCTGCACTATCTCTGCAGCTTTCTTATGACACCAGGAAGCATAGATTTGATCCAAGGTGGGAAGAGTGCACCCAATTATTCTCTCCGCAGTCTTTACAACCCTGGACAGCATTGTTTTCTCCTGACCGTGCAGCTCCCAAACCACACACACAGACCATAAGTTAATACACTCTCAACAGTACAATGGTAAAATGGTAAAAATGGTAAAATGCCATCAACAGGTCCTCTCTGTGTGTGTGTGTGTGTGTGTATGGGTTCTTCAAAACAGTCACATGTTCAGTCCGAAATAATATCCAGCTGTCCCTCCCTCTGTGAAGCAGCGTGTTTCCTGTCTTCAGTCCGGGCGTCTCAAGTTCGTTCATTCCCCCCCCCCCCCAATAAAACAAAACAAAAAGTCCCAATTATTATTATAGATAAACACCAACAATAGTCTTCCTTTTCCAGTGCAACATCACAACTTTGCCTCTGACACTAAGAAATATTCAGTCCTTGTTCTTTGTGCAAAATGGTTGTTTAGTAAAGTTCTCCATGTTTTGCCAAGCCTGGTCCTGTGTTGTGGCAAAGGAAAGGATCCTGCTTCAGGAGTGCTGTGTTTGGGTTTTATATATACAGTGGTACCTCGGGTTACATACGCTTCAGGTTACATTCACTTCAGGTTACAGACTCCACTAACCCAGAAATAGTGCTTCAGGTTAAGAACTTTGCTTCAGGATGAGAACAGAAATCGTGCTCCAGCGGCGTGGCAGCAGCAGGAGGCCCCATTAGCTAAAGTGATGCTTCAGGTTAAGAACAGTTTCAGGTTAAGTATGGACCTCCGGAACAAATTAAGTACTTAACCCGAGGTACCACTGTAAAAGGGTTTTATATATAAAAGGTTGGCAGTTGAAGCAGAGAGGGGCACTATTTGGCTTTTGTTTCAGGCAGATATTCCTCCTGAGCCAGCAATGGATTCTGCTGTGGTTATAACCATAGGAGAGAATTTGGAAGGGAGGGAGAAAAATGGGTGGTTTCTCAAAAAATGAATGAAACATTTTAAAATTAGCTTTAAATGTCACCTCATTTGTTTGTATTTTGGAAGCGGTAAGACTGTGTCCCATTTTTCAGGTTAATGTTTTAGTTAAGCCTTGGATCCCCAGGTGCTGCATTTTATTCTTCCGCCATTATGTAAAACTTCTTGTGATGGTGGGACAGAATGTTTTAAATTGCTCTTTTTAGGAGATTGCTTACCTTGTCAAAGCTGAAGTGTTACCACACTTTCAGCCAGCAGCACAATTTTCTTTAGTTGCAGGTATAAAATAGCACAACAGCGCTGTGATCTTCTAAATGTCTTCATTTCTCATCGGACGAAGTTGAATAGGATTGAAGAGAAATATATAGGTAACGAAGCCAGGAAAAACTGCTGTTGAATATATACTGCAGTTTGGGGAACATTTCCCAAGACACTTAGAAATACGTTTGTGGGTGTCTGTCTCTTTTCCACACTTACAATTTATATATTGTTATGAGACAGTATAAACACAAGGACGTTGCTTAGGCATTGTTGTTTAGTCGTTTAGTCGTGTCCGACTCTTCGTGACCCCATGGACCAGAGCACGCCAGGCACTCCTGTCTTCCACTGCCTCCCACAGTTTGGCCAAACTCATGCTGGTAGCTTCGAGAACACTGTCCAACCATCTTGTCCTCTGTCGTCCCCTTCTCCTTGCGCCCTCCATCTTTCCCAACATCAGGGTCTTTTCCAGGGAGTCTTCTCTTCTCATGAGGTGGCCAAAGTCTTGGAGCCTCAGCTTCAGGATCTGTCCTTCCAGTGAGCACTCAGGGCTGATTTCCTTCAGAATGGATAGGATTGATCTTCTTGCAGTCCATGGGACTCTCAAGAGTCTCCTCCAGCACCATAATTCAAAAGCATCAATTCTTCAGCGATCAACCTTCTTTATGGTCCAGCGTTCACTTCCATACATCACTACTGGGAAAACCATAGCTTTAACTATATGGACCTTTGTTGGCAAGGTGATGTCTCTGCTTTTTAAGATGCTGTCTAGGTGTGTCTGCTTAGGCACTAGGCCAAACTTATGATTTGTGCCGACCACCGTTGCGCATCCAAGCAATTGTTTGAGTCACCAGACATACAGTCAAACCACAGTTGGAGTTGTGTGCCAGCTTCCATTTTCCCCTCCACCCAAGCACTCCAATCTCAGTTAAATCTCTAGACAGATGGAGTATGGAGGAACAACTGTTATTATTATTATATTCACATCCTGGTAACCTATGAATTTTATTATTACGGTCACAGACCAGTTCCGGCTCACTTACAATATCAGGAAAATCATAAAACACAACAAGAATAAATTGAATTGCAATTGGGTATAACAGAGACAATTCAGATATAGCGGCAGTTAAAAATATATATTAAATCTTGATTGCTAAAATATAACCTAAAATTGTCATTTAAAACCTTAATCATTTTGGTAGTACAGCTTGTTCCCTAAGTTTTATGGCAGACAAACAGAATTTGGCCACCCTTAGCGTGATCTCTAGATCCTTGTCCTCTACCAGGAGTTTTAGACATTGAAGTTCGGACCCATTTAGAGATTTTTGTATAACAGGAGTGATAAATACGGAGCATATATCCCCATAGAAATGGCAGCGTAACAAGACATGAGAGACAGTTTCTACCTCCATCAAGCCGCAGGGGCAGACTCGTTCCGCATATGTTTTATCCTGGTAACTTGGATAGGTTCAAGATTGCCGGGCAGGGCTGGTAAAAAGAACACATTTCAACTGTGCCTGCCCAATGATGAGATCAATTTTTGATCTCTTTCTCTGGGTACCCCTGCCTTATCCTCTCCAAGGTACCATACTTTTCCAAGTTTTTTTAATTGAAAAATCATGTTCAAAATTATGGGTCATCATATACATGCGGGTGGCACTGTGGGTTAAACCACAGAGCCTAGGACTTGCTGATCAGAAGATCGGCGGTTCGAATCCCCGCAACGGGGTGAGCTCCCGTTGCTCGGTCCCTGCTCCTGCCAACCTAGCAATTCAAAAGCACGTCAAAGTGCAAGTAGATAAATAGGTACCGCTCCAACGGGAAGGTAAACATTGTTTCCGTGCTTCTCTGGTTGGCCAGAAGCGGCTTAGTCATGCTGGCCACATGACCCGGAAGCTGTGCGTTGGCTCCCTCGGCCAATAAAGCGAGATGAGCGCCGCAACCCCAGAGTTGGTCACGACTGGACCTAATGGTCAGGGGTCCCTTTACCTTTTTATACATGGGTAGTGCATTGTGGGGACGTGGGATTGGTGGCTGCCGCGAGATGGAGATTGTAAGGGCTGGTGTTGATTGGCTGTCGCTGCGGCAAGTGGGGGGGCTGTTTGCTGCCTTTTTCAGCGATGGGACAGAGGATAGGTTGCTTCAGCGATGCACGCAAGGAGCATTGTTGGTCTGGGGGGTAAGCGTTTTTTGGCATTCCCCCCCCAAAAAAGCTCAACAGCTGTGTGTCGTCATCCCCACAGAAAAGCTCAGCAACTGGGCAATCCTCCCCAAACTTTGGGGAATCCCCCCCACATTTTCTGAATTTTGAGTCCCCAAAATAGGGGGCGTGTTATACACGGAAAAGTACGGTATCTTGTCTTACTTCTAGATTATTGGCCAGAAAGCATTGACTTGTAGCGTTTTTAATTTTTGCGCAGCACCTAGCAAATGTCAGGTGCTTTATGAAATTCAGTAATATGTCTGCCGTATCTTTTCCAGTCCAGTTTGTCCCACTCGAAAGGAAAGAGGGCTGCAAGTGTTTCAACAGGCTGAATAAGTTAATCACCTTGTACGGCCCCTAATAATAATTTGACTAGTTCATTTGTGGTCTTAAGCACTATTTGGGTTCACCCACATAATTACCGCGGGAAGACTTGGTGCATTATTTTATGAATCTTGCATGATGTGATTGGCATTTTAAATGGTTTTGTGCTTTTTCCAATAGAGGTTGATCTGCTACAATATATTCTACTTTGTCTCATTATGTGGAAAACGAAGCAGCGGCAATATTCTATATCATGCTACGAGGAAATAAGGCTCTTAGCTCACCTATTTGCATATTGACATTTTTCCTGCCTCTGTGTTCAGTCCATTACCAAGTTGCATTGCTGGTTTCCCCCACAACATCCTACGCTTCGATAATAAATTCATGGTTTTCCATCTTTACTTCACCCGTGTCAATGCAGAGATTTAACTAATACTGGTATAGAAAGGAGTGCTTCCTCGCTTGTCTCTTGAAGTGGCACTGTTTCTTTGTTTTTTAAACACCCACCCATTTTTTTACGTACGGCTGAATGCAAAGTACTTGTGCCATTTTCAGATTATTAAAAGTGCAATGCAATTCTTGCAGGGTAGCAGAGCAGAAAGAGGACCTAAAAAAAGACCAAAAGCCTTTTTCTTAGGAATAATCGGTCTAGATGTCCCTAGAGATCGGATGGGGGGGGGGAATGTTTTTAATACACAACTTTGTTGTTGTTCTTTAGTCGTTTAGTCGTGTCCGACTCTTCATGACCCCGTGGACCAGAGCACGCCAGGCACTCCTGTCTTCCACTGCCTCCCGCAGTTTGGTCAAACTCATGCTGGTAGCTTCGCAAACACTGTCCAACCATTTCGTCCTCTGTCGTCCCCTTCTCCTTGGGCCCTCCATCTTTCCCAACATCAGGGTCTTTTCCAGAGAGTCTTCTCTTCTCATGAGGTGGCCAAAGTCTTGGAGCCTCAGCTTCAGGATCTGTCCTTCCAGTGAGCACCCAGGGCTGATTTCCTTAAGGATGGATAGGTTTGATCTTCTTGCAGTCCATGGGACTCTCAAGAGTCTCCTCCAGCACCATAAATCAAAAGCATGGTTGGACAGTGTTCTCGAAGCTACCAGCATGAGTTTGACCAAACTGCAGGAGGCAGTGGAAGACAGGAGTGCCTGGCTTGCTCTGGTCCATGGGGTCACAAAGAGTCGGACACGACTAAACGACTAAACAACAACTAGCTTCTCAGTAGGCACCCTTTAACAGTTATCAGATGACACGTTGAAGTGTAACTGCAGATTCTGGTGACACCCTTGGCCCCCACCACCACTGAAATTGTGCCCTACTGCTGTGCCTGCGTATAAGAGGGGCAGACACTGGCTAACATCAGCTCGTTCCTGTACCCTCTCTGTCAAGTTTTCTTCAGCTGACTTCCTAAGGGTCCATAACTACATTTTAATAATTTTAATTTTTAGTATTGTACACTGCTTTGTGTGCCATTTTTGGCAGAACTTCGGTTCATAAATTCCTAAACGAACAACTATATTAGTCATTCCACTAGCAGTCCTTATTATTAATCCTCTTTCTGTCATTCCTTGAAGCCTGACTAAAAACAGTATGCCTATCTAAACTTGGAAGCATTCCCCCTGCGAAAGTCCCACGAAACCCTAATTCACTACCCCGTATTAATTTTCATCATCATCATTGCCTTCCTCCACTTCCAATCCAATTTTCTCCCCTTCTCCTGTGGCTTCCAACCCCTTTGCCAGATTCACGTGAAGAAAGGGATCTTGTGAAATTATGCAAATTCAAGTGGCAAGGTGGTAACAACACCAGTTAAATGTCTTTTCCATCCCAAAGTACCTTCTGCCAGTGCTTGTTCAAACGGCGAATTCTGTGGTACGCAGGATCTGCTTGAAGTTGTGTGTGAAAAGTTGCCAGTAATGATATCAGTGATATCACACATAATGGTAATGTCAGGGGGGTTGTGAGAGAAGATCTTGGCCTTTCTGTTTCCTCATCAGGAGCTCTGTAACTTTATTATTTAATTTGTTTGTACCTCAAAACTTCATCTGAAGAAGGAGAAGAAAACTCCCTGACTGGCAAGTGCAAACATGAACTGACAATTTTCAGAAATAAAATGGTACAATAAATCAACAGCAACGATTAAAATAACAGAAAAACAGCAGCAGGGAGCCAACTGAAAGAACTCAATCAGCATTTTAAAAGACAAGTAAAACTAAGAAGCTGCTGAGGGGGGGGGGGTAACCACCCCTAAATGCAGTAGGTGGCAGGTGAGCCTCCACGGGATTGCATTTCACTTTTAGGGCACCGCAGCCCAAATATTCGCTGCAGCTGCAAATATGTTTCTTCAGCAAGATCCAGAATAGGCTGCAAGTCTAATCCCAGCTCTGTGAAACTGTGGCCAAGGGTACAAATGCCTTTTCCGTTTGTTCGCCTCCACCCATTTCTGAATGGACACCAAAACGCTGATTTAGGATCTCTAAAGAGAGAAGTTTCACCGAATTTCTCCACTTGCACTGTGACCCGCCTAATTATAATGCAGCACTATCTCTTAAAGCGTGTTTGCTCAGAAGCAAGTCCCACGAAACTCATTGGAACTTTGTCTGCAGTAACAGGACATCATAGAGCCACAGCTTTAATGTAGAAAATCAATGTTGTTCTTAGGACAATCTATACTTGGCAAGAAATGCCACGATGGCTCTTGCGTGTCAGTCTGCTGAGGTTTTCAGTAGAAGCTGTTTCCTTTCCATCTTCCAAATTCAAATCCATTCTTTCACAAATAGGAAATCATGCCATTACTTCTCATGGCCTATTTGCCATCCTTCGGAGAGCTTCAGTTCTTGGGGCGTCTGTCAGTTTGCACATCTTAGTACATAAAGTATTGATCTGATATGTGGAGATCTTTCTTGTTCTGCTTGGTTCAAGAGTGTTCTGGAAAGTTTTCTTTCTATGTGAAAGATACAGGCAGAAGATTCTTGTTTGGATTATTCCTTCTGAGAAGCTGATCACAGCTGGCTTAAAACTGGTTCTGTTATCTTTCTTTTTTAGAAAAAAATCTTTATTAAGCAATTTTAACAAAACAAATGATCAATCAATGTAACTAATTACTTTTCTCCCCCTTTTCCCCCATCCCTCCCTCTCTCACCCACTAAAGACTTCCCACAGCTCCCCTCTCTGATTTGTTTGCACATATTATTCTCTGCGTGTTGTAAAATTATACATATCATTGCTTTATCTGTCATATATTCGACTAATAAATTTGTGGATGTTTATTCAAAACCTGCCAAGGAGTCCAAATCATTTTGTTGTTGTTTTAGATAATTTGTAAAAAGTTCCCATTCCTCCTTGAAGTCACAATTGTTCTTGTCACGTAATTTATATGTCAACTTTGCCAGCTCCGCATAACTCATCAGTTTTTCTTGCCATTGTTCTTTCGTTGGGCTTTCCTCATTCTTCCATCCTTGTGCTAACAAGACTCTTGCCGCTTTTGTAGCATACATAAATAAATTCATTGTTTTTCTTGGCAGGTCTCTTCCTAAAATCCCTAACAAGAATGTCATTTTATACATTTTTTTCAGTTTGTTATATATCATCTCCCAGAATTTTGTAACTTCTCTACATTCCCACCACATGTGATACAAAGTATCTTCTTTTTCTTTACATTTCCAACATGTATTTGACCCAGTTTTGTACATTTTTGCCATTTGTTCTGGTGTGATATACATCATATATATTTGTTCTGGTGTGATCTATACATCATTTTCATATAATATTCTTTCAAAAGAGAACAGTCTGTAAATTTCAAGTCCACCTTCCGCAACTTCTCCCAGTCCTCAGATTGTATATTGTGTCCTATATCTTGTGCCCATTTGATCTTAACTGATTTGACATCTTCATCTTTTGGGTGTCCACCAAGACCTTGATGGGATGTGGAAGGGGTGAGTGGCAGGAGAGAAAACATAATTGATACTGAAGTTAAGAGGGCAGGGTTTGGCTCAAAGCAGTTGCAGTGAAGGATCCTGGAGTGTGTGTGTGTTCGTGTGGGGACTGGAATGGAATTGCCTTCCCTTCCGGTGCATTTAACTTGCATGTGCCGTGCTTAGATGAAGCCCAGCACTAGTTTAATGTCAGACGAAGATCCATGGAGAGCAGATCATTAAAGCATGTACCAAACAGCTGTGGAAAAGCAGTTTCTGTCGAATGTTGTTTCCCATGAGACCTCTTTTGAGGCCTGAAAATGCCTCAGAGTTTATAGCCTCTTCTGTAGCTGCTATAAGGAGTTGCGGGACAAAGGAAAATACCTGAATGCATTTTCACGCATACTCTTTAGAGAGGAATTCAAATTCGGCAGCCCACTCGACACAATGTCCTCCCCTCTCTCAAATAATAATAAAACAAAATGATTTGTGGAATGTCTTCCTTCAAAACTCTCTTTCTGAAGCCATTGACATGTTCTGTGCCAGATTAGGGGCAACTTCATACATCTTTCCTGCAGTTTTGAAGCACATGGAACAATGAATTTGAATGAGCAATGTGGAACAATGTACTTAGTTTTCCTTTAGCATCTAATTTTCCCCCTTCCCTCAATGAAAGGCCAGCAGAAATCTACAGTATACTGTCAATATGCACTGATATTTTATATCTGTAACTACTTCACGGGTTCCCCTCCTATGCATGATGGGGAGCACAACATAACACAACACAACCCTCAAATTGGTAAGGAAAAAAATGGTGCGAATGTTGCCCTAGAAGTAGAATGGACCATTCTTTCTGCAGAATAGTCAGTATAGATGCAGGGTACCATTTTTATTTTACTTCGTAGCTCTGCACCAAACATTCTTTGCCTGTTGTCACTTTTTGGGCAAACTTCACAGTGAACACAACATTTGTAGTCTCTTCAGATTTTCATCCTAGTAGTTTGCTACACTAAAGTTAGGCTCACATTCTTTTGAAGTACATTTTATTATTCCCTCTCTTGTTCCTTTTCATCTCTTTGTGTACATTGCCCTTAGGTAAATTTATTACCTACTAACATTCTTTTTAGTTCAGGAATTTCCTGGAGGCTGGAAGCCTAAAAGGCAAATATTAATTTGGAATTTTCTTCTCTTTCTATACTTAAAAAGCAGAAGAACCTCTTCTTTGTGTTTCTAATTTTTGTTGCAGTTTTTTTCTGTATTATCTTATTGGACTGCTTATGATTGTAATTTTATATATGACAACTTTCTTAGAGGTTTGATATTTGTTGTTCTTTTTTCCTGCTTCTGTTCAGTTGATAAAACTTTGTCTAGACGAAAGTCGATCCTCCTCACCACCCACTGCCAGGGAAAGACCAAAAACTCTAATTTTGTTGAAGTTGATATTGCTATAAAGTTGAACGCCAATACTACCGCATAGTGGAAGGTTTTATGAATAGTATTAGATCATGTGCAGCTAAGTCATCCTCAGAGGAGACCCACTGAAATCAGTTAAGCATGACCAAGTCCCCTGATTTCAGTGGATCTAACCTTTCAATGGGTCTAACCTAGTTGGATGCAACCCAACATCAGCATTCTAAAATCTTAGACTACTTAAAGCCTGGCAAAAAGAAATATTGGTAATAATAATAATAATGTATCCATCTACGAAGACACATGCTTCACTTAAATGATTTTTTAAATCAGTGCTCAGTTTTACACTTTATGGTTAATATCAACTCTTCTGAACTGTTCAGATAAGGAACTCTTCTTCAATTGTCTACTAAATATCCTTAAGTGCATACATGTGTTTACTCACATCTTTAATAAGCCTCAATTATGCCTGTTTTCGATTTTCTCTTGTCACAGACTCTCAGGAAAATGACCACTGGATACAGTAAACAGTGCCGGATTTAGGGCAGTGTGGGCAGTTCTGCCACACAGGGCACTAAGCTGAGGTGGCCCAAAATAGTAATAGTAATAATAATAATAATAATAATAATAATACCTATATTTATATTGGTACCTACTCAAAGTTAGGGGGTGCCAAATTTCGTCCTCGCCCAGGGCGCCACATTACTAAAGTCCTCCCCTGCAGTAAAGAATGTTCGTTTGAATAACCCATAGATGAATGAAAGTATTAAAAATAATAACAGTTCCTTTGCAAGAAGTCATTTAGCAACTTGAGCAGTGAGAGCTCTGTTTTCTAGAACATTCTTCTTGAGCTGCTTCAAACTTGGCAATAACTGTGACTTTCCTTGATCTTATTAATTAAATGCAAAGGCATACCCTCCAACATTTCTCAGGTGAAAATAGGGACGTCCTATGGAACAACAACACTTATTATTATTATTATTATTATTATTATTATTATTATTATTATGTTTATACCCCACCCACCTGACTGGGTTGCACCAGCCACTCTGGGCGGCTCCAGTATCCTTGGCTACTCCGTATCCTTCAACATTTTTCCAGTTAAAATAGGAATGTCCTAAGGTAAAGCGGGACATTCTGGGATCAAATCAGAAACCGGTACAGCTTCGGTAAATCTGGGACTGTCCTTGGAAAATAGGGACACTTGGAAGCTCTGACCATGTGAGTCTCAGAAGGTGAGCCCCAAATGCAACGTGGCTCTTGGGGTGAAACAGTTCCCCACCGCTGACCTATCAGAATTTTACCGGGGGGAAGGAACATGGAACATTACAGTGGTACCTCGGGTTAAGAACTTAATTCGTTCTGGAGGTCCATTCTTAACCTGAAACTGTTCTTGACCGGAAGCACCACTTTAGCTAATGGGGCCTCCTGCTGCCGCTGCACGATTTCTGTTCTCATTCTGAAGCAAAGTTCTTAACCCGAGGTACTACTTCTGGGTTAGTGGAGTCCTTAACCTGAAGTGTCTGTAACCTGAAGCGTATGTAATCCGAGGTACCACTGTAGACTGATCCATAGTACCAGCAGTCAGAAGATCTACAAGACCAAGTCAACATCTTTTGGATGGTGGGGGAATCAACTCATTATGGCTTCACTGAAGGACCACACTGTTTAAACAAGGGTGGCCCTGGGGTCACAGACTCAGAAGAAAAGTCCTTGCTTTAAACTCTCTACATCTCAGTAGTCTGGGGAATAACAAAGAGAAATGGGTGGTTAGATTACATACCCTCCAACATTTCTCTAATGAAAATAGGGACGTCCCATTCCATAATGATAATTTTCTATTTATACCCCACGCATCTTACTGGGTTGCCCCAGCTACTCTGGTCAGCTTCCAACATACAGTGGTACCTTGGGTTAAGAACCTAATTCATTCCGGAGATCCGTTCTTAACCTGAAACTGTTCTTAACCTGAAGCACCTGAGGTACCACTTTAGCTAATGGGGCCTCCCGCTGCTGGTGCGCCACCAGAGCACGATTTCTGTTCTCATCCTGAAGCAAAGTTCTTAACCCAAGGTGCTATTTCTTGGTTAGCAGAGTCTGTAACCTGAAGCATCTGTAACCCAAGGTACCACTGTACATGTTCAGCGAGCTGTTTCTGGAAGTTGGTATTGGCCCAGAGGTCATTTCTTAAAATTGGCCAATTCTCTGGAAGTAAACTCTGTTGCCACCATGTTTATAATAATTTTATAATTTATTCTTTATACCCCACCCATCTGGCTGGGTTTCCCCATCTGTATAAGATGTTTTCTTAAGAATATAATATAATGTACAATAGAAAAGTAAAAAGGTCAAAAGGACAGGAAGGAGGTCACTCAGGAACCATTTGCTCTCTTATTACTTCCTTGCATTTGGTTACTCCTGAGTAATTTGTTACTGTTTCTACTCTAAAATTGGCAGCCTCGTGTATGTTTTAGGCTTTATTAACTTACATCCTGTGTTTCAATTTAAAATGGCTTTTTAATGCTTGAAATTAAAATTCTTCAGCCTTCAGAATTGCTGTGGCTAGCTTTCCTGCCCCTCTGACATTCTTACAATACTCCCCAGTCTGGAAGGGATTTCGGTTTTTAAATGAACGTTCCATATGAATCTGTCTGGGTTGTAAAAAACAGTTCAGGAAGACATGATTACTTTCTAATCAAGAACAGTATAACCCTTCTCTTTTTTTGGTTGGTTTTATTTATAATGATAAGTGACTACTTTCAAATGTTGTGTTGTTAGTTTCCCTGTAATAGTACTGCCAATTCAGTAAGAAATCAAGAGGCTGCATTCCTCTATCAATCTTCTTCTTCTTCTTCTTCCTCTTCTTCTTCTTCTTCTTCTTCTTCTTCTTCTTCTTCTTCTTCTTCTTCCAAAAAAATCTTCATCACCGTTTTTTGAAAGCAGTGAGTGGGATCTTGAGAACCGTCACTGGAGTTTCTCTTCTACAGCAGGATTTTCCACTTTGGGCCCCCCAAAAATCTTTTGCTGAAGGCTGGGGCAAACCCTCTGCTATCACAGGGATTTTAGAACATGGAAGCTACAAGCGGAAGGTGAATCTAGCAGAATTCAGGTGATCTTTCCTGGTCCACCTTTGCACAAGCCTATCTGCTTCAGACTGCACTGGCTGCCAATTAGTTTCCGGGTGCAAATGGCTCAGGACCACAATGCCTCAAGGACCGCCCCTTGTCATATGAACCAGTCTGGACCCTGAGATCATCCTCCAAGCCGTTCTTCATATGCCTCCTTCTTCTTCTTTGGTGATCACTTGTAGCCGACTAAGATTGTCTTCAATAAACACAGTTTAAACAATGAGTCCATAAGTGACTGTGGAGGCCAATTCTGGATCCACACGTCCTTCCACAGTGGGGACATTGGTTTCCAGGTGGGAGTGGATCATGAAGAGGGTTTGCCAAACATGCCTTCCTCTTAGCACATTTATCCCTTTCGTCCTGAGTTCATGTGTCTTCAAAGCCCATGACACCGTTGGTAAAGGCTGCTCTCCAACTAGAGCGCACGCAGGCCAGTGTTTCCCAGTTGTCTGTGTTTATACTACATTTTTTAAAAAATTGCCTTTAGAGAGTCTTTGAACCCCTTTTGTTGGCCACCAGCATTACGCTTTCCATTCATAAGTTGGGGATAGAGTAGTTGCTTTGGAAGATGATCATCAGGCATCCACACAACATGCTCAGTCCAACGAAGTTGATGTTGAAGAATCATTGCTTCGACACTGGTGATCTTTTTTTCTTCCAGTACACTGGCATTAGTTTGCCTGTCTTCCCAAGTGATGTGTACAATTTTTAGGAGACACCGTTGATTTAATCTTTCAAGGAGTTGGAGATGGCGTTTATAAGTGGTCCACGTTTCTCAAGCATACAGTAAGGTTGGTAGTACAATAGCTTTGTAAACAAGCATTTTGGTTTCCCTGCGAATGTCTCTGTGCCTCCTCCACAGGAGGTCTGGAGGGTGGCAACACAAGAACAGAGCCTTTGCTGCAGTGGCTCCCCATTTTTGAAATGCTCTCGCCAGGGAGGCTTACCTGGCGCCGTCATTATCTCTGGCACCAGGCTAAAACCTGGTAACCAGGCTTTTGACCTTTAAATATTTGTGGCCTTTTAGAAGTGGGTGGGATATTTCCAAATATGTCTCTCTTTCCTTTTGGTTTGAATGTACCTATGTGGGGTTTATTGTCTGTCTGCTTGGTTGTGAGAGCTTTGGCAATTCTTATACCAAATGATGAAAAATTCTTACACCAAAGAGAATAATTTCGCCCCAGTAAATTCTGTGTGATGCCAGTTTGTGGTGTAAATGTGACAAAGCCAGAAGATAAACGTTTCAGCTAACCAGCACAATAAAGGTCCAGACATTGCGCCTTAAACTAGGCACATCTGAGGAATCTGGTTCCTTGGGATGGAAGAGTAGAAATGGACTGTCAGTTAAAAAATGGCTGGACTCTGCAGAAACAGCCTCACAGAGGACAGGTGATATTCAGTCTGAAATTTAACGTACTATTTTAAAACGAATTGTAAAAAAAGAAAAAAGGTATTGAACTCCGTAAAACAGAAAAGGAGTTCTGTATTATAGAAGTTATAGACTCTTCATCCTACTGTCTATAGGAAAAAAAGTCAAAAACAGAAATCTTGATTTTTCTTAATTACCGCACAGGTTACTTTATGCTTAGTCAGCAATAAATCCATTCTTGGCAGCACACTAATAAATACTGTGAGCTACTGGAAATATCATCTTTCCGCTGAGATTTAAATATGAGTCTCTGAACACTTGATACTGAAAATTCCATGGTTCCTTTTGGGAAAGTAGGAAATGTTACTCCAAAGAACTTGTCCAAATTAAAATGTATGTAGCGCTGTCTAAATTTCACTTGGGAGATTAGACTGGATTGCAGTTGATTCATAACGCCTATAGTTTCTTATGATTGCATAACATACTGTTCTATCTGGTCATTTGTACTTGTCTATGTTTCTGATATTTGAACAGTATTGAACAAGTGGTTTTTAACCTTTCTCTGTGTGTGTTTTTTAAAAAAAGAGCAAAAATTACCCTTTTGTAATTGAGAACAAAAAAAAAAGTTAACATGAGAAAAAAAGGAACATAACATAACTGTTTAAGTAGAATTGTTTCTTCAACACTTTGCGTGAAATATCTAGTGGTTGGAGTTGAGGGGATGGAGAAGCTTTTTCGCAAGCATTTCTGTTAAATAGTTTTTAAAAATTCCCTTAGCTATGCTGTACAAGTCAGTAGCGACTCTTGTCTGTGCATTGACATAATTCACAAATGATGTGTTTCAAGCACAGAGACCATGTGTAAAAACGCTCTTGGATTTGCTATATTCAATATAGACTCATTATATCAATAGCAGTGAGCCAAACCCACCAAGTACAATAGCTGACGAACTTTCAGCTTGCACCAAAATACTGAGTTGTGCTCATTCCTGCATTGTAGGGTGTCCAAATAAATGAATCATGGGGTCTCTTCCAACTCTCCGATTCTATGCTTCTATGATCTGGCATCCCTGATATAGCTATAGTTGTGTGCAATAGGATATGCGTAGCCCAATAGATAGCGAGGCATGAATACAGCAATCTGGGCCATATCCTGCAAATAAAGGCAGTGTTAGAAAGCACACTAGGGGTTAGAATCGCACTCTGTGATTCTGTGATCACAATGCAGTTTGTGTGTGGTTCCAGTCCAGCGAGAGACTCCCTACATGGAAGGTCTTTTTCGCTACACACAGTTCCTTCTCTGTATCTGCTGTGCAAATGCGCATTTCTTTCTCCAACCCATCATCCCCTTCCATCCCTAGGTATAATACTTTCAAAATGATTATATTTCTGCTTCTTCTACAGATGAGCATAATAATTCACTGAACCTCAAAAATGTTTGAGGAACACGTATAGCTGAGCTGCAGGGTTGGAATGTTGTTGTTGTTTAGTCGTGTCCGACTCTTCATGACCCCATGGACCAGGCACTCCTGTCTTCCACTGCCTCCAACAGTTTGGTCAAACTCATGTTAGTAGCTTCGAGAACACTACCCAACCATCTCGTCCTCTGTCATCACCTTCTCCTTGAGCCCTCAATCTTTCCCAACATTAGGGTCTTTTCCAGGGAGTCTTCTCTTCTTGTGAGGTGGCCATAGTATTGGAGCCTCAGCTTCAGGATCTGTCCTTCTAGTGAGCACTCAGTTTGATCTTGCAGTCCATGGGACTCTCAAGAGTCTCCTCCAGCACCAGAATTCAAAAGCATCAATTTTTCGGCGATCAGCCTTCTTTATGGTCCAGCTCTCACTCACATATCCCATGGTTGGGATATGGTATGCTAAACAGGACTCTGATTACTCGCCTAGGCCCCAACATTTCTCCAATGGAAATAGGGACACCCTATTCAATAATGACAACAACAACAACACCCCTTCCATCTGACTGGATTGCCCCAGCCGCTCCGAGCAGCTTCCAACGTATATAAAAATATCATTCAACATTCAACATTAAAAGAAAACTTCCTTATACAGAGCCGCCTTCAGATATCTTCTAAAAGTTATATAGTTGTTTATCTCCTTGGCTTGGGGGGGTCACATAACTCCATACCTTCCAACATTTCTCGGATAAAATCAGGGCCATCCTAAGGAAAAGCAGGACGTTCCGGGATCAAACCAGAAACTGGGATGGCTTCTCTAAATCAGGGACATCCATGAAAAATAGGGACACTTGGAGGGTCTATACCATGGGTGTAGGAATGATCGCTGGGTTGTGGAGCACACTCCCGCCTGCGGGCAGCCGCAGCTGCCTGCACGCATGACCTTGGGGTGCGGAGCACACTCCCCCTCACAAGAAGTCCAGAGCTGTCTGAACATCTTGCCCTCTGTCTAACCTTTTGCGGTCTCAGTAGTCTGCCGTGTCCTGTCTGTGACCTTTTTCTCGGAAACCTTTGTTTCCTTCGTCATACATTGTGCAAGGGGAAAATGACGCGGTGGAAACAGGTTCCAAAATAACTTTGTACCACCCCACGATCTTGGGACTGGAAGATGTGTAAAGGTCACAGCCTGGGTTTGCATATTGTGCCAATAAAAGGAGCCTCCACAGAGCTAGCTGGCAGCTTGCTTGTGCACAGCTCACCTGCATTATCAACTCCTGCCTCATGTCCTTCACTTCACATGGGTAGGCAAACTAAGGCCCTTGGGCTAAATCCAGCCCAATTGCCTTCTAAATCGGACCCGCGGACGGTCCAGAAATCAGCATGTTTCTATATGAGTAGAATGTGCATCTCTGGGTTATTTGTGGGGCATAGGAATTCGTTCACCCCCCCCAAAAAAAATAGTCCAGCCCCCCACAAGGTCTGAGGGACAGTGGACTGGCCCCCTGCTGAAAAAGTTGCTGACCCCTGGTCTATACACACGTTTACCAGCATGATCATTCCAAAATGTTCATTTACTTTATCAGAAAAAAAAGAAAAATGCCATATTTTGTTTTAATTTTGGTTTATTCAGTAAAGAAATAGAATTTTTTATATATCAGCCCTAATGCTATTCTAACATTTGAGAAATCAGTACAGGTCACTTCAGAGAGAAACTATAACTATAAAATGTGATTAACCAGTTGTAAAGAAGTCCAATAATCCCAATAGTGTTATACTATTTAGGTCAGATATCAAGTTACTAGCACTGCCAAATCATTTATACTCTCTTGTGCAGTTAACTTTATTATCGGTCTGATCAATATTACACGGCTGGGACATTCCTTCACTATATACCTGAACAAAATTATTTTCCCAGCTATATTGTAATCAGATTATTTACTTTCAGAGGTCTGTAACTTTCTTTAGTTTCATGCCAAATTAAATCTAATTCTTTTTAAAGGTGAGTTGGGAGAATTAGCAAGTCCATTCATTTTGAAAATGTTCGTACTCCCTCTCTGCTGTTCTTCAGAGCTTCGCTGAGTGAAATTAGCTGGGAGATGAGTCCAGAAAGCTCTGTTTACACATCCAAATACATTATTCTTCAAACATTGTAGAAGAGAGTGAAATGAAAGCTTTGCCAGATTAACAGAATAGCATTTGCAGCGCTGGCAGAAATGTATACAATCTGATATATTTTTAAGAGGCGAGTATTGATGTTCAATTTTGGGGGGAGTGTGTTCGTGAGCAAGTAAGTTAAACAAACTAGATAATAAGATATTGCCTCTTCAGAGATGTGGTTAGGCACAGATGACACAGACCTGATACCAGCATTTGTATATAACAATGACTCCTTTTCCTTTTCCTTCCGCTTTAGGCAATGATTGTAAGTTTCATGGATGTCTATCAGCTTGCATGCTCCAGAGTCTCTACACTAGAGAGAGAAATAGTGTCCCACCAGCATCACATTGCAGCTCTGAAATCAGAACTCCAAACAGCATGCCTTCGTGAAAATGAAAGTTTGCACACGGTAAGTGTCTGCTTTTAAATAATAATAATAATAATAATAATAATAATAATAATAATAATAATAATTTTATCCCCCCTCACCTCAGAATTTTACCCTGCCACACAACTCTACAGAGCCCTGCATTTGGTTGCATAACTGGGTTGCATTACAAAAAAAGTATTTTTTTATTTATTACGTAGCTCTGCTGGAAAGATGGAGTATATTACATTATCTATAATTTGGCTTTTGCCCTTCAGAGCAAATTGATCTCTACCCCCTGTAAAAGGCTTTATAGTTGAGGAGGAAACAGTTGAATTAATTTGTCACCCTTTTGTCCTGTATGAATGCTTGTGTGTAAGATTGCCAAATCAAAAAGTATAGCATCACATCTACTTTTTCTTTGGCAATGATTCCGGAGCAAAGTTTCTTTAAAGGTTTGCTACCTCCTATTAAGAAATACCGTATTTTTCCGTGTATTAGACGAGGTTTTTTGACTCAAAAATCAGGTCAAAAAACTGGGGTCGTCCTATACACGGATAGTGGCGTGGGGAGAGGAGCTGCCAGCTGGTTGGTGGCCTGTGCGTTTCCCACTCAGGGGGAGCAGATGCCCACTTTGCCAACCCTCAGCAATGGTCCCTCTGGGACAAAAAGTTTAAAAGACAGACTTGGTTTGATAAGGAATGTCAGAAAAGCAAAAAATGCCTAGCTAGGGAACTTAGAAAATTGAAGTTAAAACAGGATAAGCACAATCTTGCTCTACAAGCTGAGGTAGCCCAATTACAATACAATTATAAATTATTACTTAAAAGCAAGAAACAAATATATTATGAACAACAGTGGAAAGCATTGGGAGACACAGCAATTCAAAAGGACTCACGGAAATTTTGGCATCTGGTTGCCCAAGGTACAAATGGGCTGGGCTACTCGTTAGAAGCATCTGTCCAAGGAAAGGATTGGGTGACATATTTTACAGGAATATATGGCCCCTGTCCTGACTCACCCCCACAAGTTTACCATACTCAGTTATTAGAACTGCCAGAATGGCCAGGCGTCACACCCAATCAAATTAAGAGGCTAATTGCAAGCCAACCAGCTAATAAAGCTCCAGGAGAAGACATGATCCCAATGGAGATCTATAAGATAAGACCTGATTTCTGGTCACCCATTTTTGCAAAATTGTTTTCATATGTTAACAGCTCAGGTCGCATACCTGAAGGGTGGAAGCTGAGTATAATTGCCCCAATATATAAAAAGGGTGATAAGAAAAATCCTGCCAGTTATAGACTCATTAGTATATTAGATGTAGCCTCCAAACTATATGCCAGGCTCCTTCTTGGGAGACTAGAAGAATGGGCAGATACAAATAAGGTGATATCTGAAGTCCAGGCAGGTTTCCAAAGAGGGAAATCCACATTGGACCAGTGCTTTGTGATGAACTTTGTGGTCCCTCTGGGGTGATGGCGCATGTGCAATTCCCCCTAAAAATGCTCAACAACTTTGGGCCATCTCCCCTCATTTTCTTTAAATTTAGTCCCCCAAAATAGGGGGCACCTTATACATGGGGGCATCTTATACACGGAAAAATATGGTAATATTGTTAGTTATTTTTTTCGAAACAAACTGGTGAATTAAAAAGTGAATATTCTCCATGGACATCTATATTTCAGTCATAGCATATTCTCTGCTAATGAAACATGGGGTTTCTCCTCCCCACCCCGTACTCTAAGATTTAATCCAATTTCAAGTCTAATTTAATCTCTGAAACATTATTGCCCACAAATAAATTAAGGCTAACAAAGGGAGCAATCCTTACCTTGTGGGAAGGGCAAATGAGGGTCGCTTGGACCTTGTGGATCAGGGAAGGTAGAGGAGAAGGTCTCTCACCCAAGGCCTCCTTCTTGGGGTGGAAGAAGACATTTCCACCAAGATCACTCGTTTGCCCATCAGTCCCTCAGGGATGTTAGGGAATATTTGGGGGAGGCTGTGGATCAAAAGTTATTTTCTCTCCCATTGAAACAATTGAGATGGGAAATAACAAGTACATGTTTGCAGAACAACTGCGGGTTCAAGATTGCGGTTTGTCTCACCCCTGAACCAAACCACACTCTGCGGATAGACCTGGGGTCCAGACATTAAGACAAGCCACGGTTTAGCTATCAGGCCATGGATTCATACATTACTTCTTTAGCTTTTTAGGGTGAAAATGTGGTGTGGGGTTGCATCTGTGCACTTTTGGAAGCCATCATCAGGCAACATCTGATTGGATTTTACTCTGATCCTGATCTGATTTTAGGATGTATTTTAATTGATTGCCTGATTTTATGTTAATGTGTTATACATTCGATGTTAGCTGCTCTGAGCCTGGTTTTGGCCGGGGAGGGTGGGGTATAAATAATAATAATAATAATAATAATAATAATAATAATAATAATTAACACACGTGCAAAATTTAGGATCAGAGTCTTAACTGGCCTAAAACTCTTTACGTATCTTGGGCATCTTGCTTGGTTTTTACATGTTCAACTCAGCATCTTTTTTCAGATGTTCCTTTTTGTCTCCGTCTGAATATTTGTTGCGATTGCTACTGGTGCTTAAGTTGTGAACAAGGGAGCAGGCGCCATGCCAAGTGCAGCCTGCTACGCAGGGAGCTGCTTTCCTCTGGCGAGAGAGAGCTTTGAGGAAAGTTCATTCTAACAAACTCTTTTTGAAGTGTTGGGCTGGAGCGAAAAGCCTCTGAAATCGTGCTTTATAAACTATCCAGGTGCCGTGTACAGACACAAAGTCTTAGCATTGTATTGGTGCAGCTTCATGTTTTGGAATGCAAAACCTATCAAAACAGAAAACATCTCAGCTATATTACCCATCATTCTTAATTAATGGGTAATATTTGCATACATGATGGATAATTTGCACATAACTAAATAGGTCTAAGCCTGTATGGGCTCCCAAATTTTTTCAGAATGCAGAACTCTCAAAATCCTTAAAAGGAGATGAATATAACACTTAGTTTAGCAACATTCATCTCAACTGGTACTGTTTTAGTTTATGCCTATCATTTATTATTTATTTATTTATTTATTTATTTATTTATTTATTTATGTTGTTGTTGTTGTTATTTAGTCATTTAGTCGTGTCTGACTCTTCGTGACCCCATGGACCAGAGCACGCCAGGCACTTCTGTCCTCCACTGCCTCCCGCAGTTTGGTCAAACTCATGCTCATGCTGGTAGCTTCAAGAACACCATCCAACCATCTCATCCTCTGTCGTCCCCTTCTCCTTGTGCCTTCCATTCAAATTGAAAGCCAGGCGGAATAGCTCTTGTCTTACAGGCCCTGCGGAAGGAAGTTAAATCCTGCAGTGCCCTGGTCTCATGGGACAGAGCATTGCACCAGGTCGGAGCCATCACTGAGAAGGCCCTGGCCCTGGTGGAGGATAATCTGACTTCCTTAGGGCCCGGGACCTCTAAACTATGATTATTCATGGACCTTAAGGTCCTCTGCAGGGCATACCAGGAGTCTCATGCTCAACCAACTGAGCTATTCATGGCTGAAGCTATATTATGATTGATATACCTAGAGGCATTCGAACAAATGTGCACATTGTCCACGTATTCATCAAGGGTTGTCCTTCTGCGGAAGGCATGTTTTGCTTTCTGTTAACTAAACAACAGCAACAACCCCAAAACACAACAGCAACCAAATAGTGGACAAATCCACCACTCCAGAGTATGATTGCCATCCACAATCCCACAGGAGGAACAGCTATTCCCATTCCTTGCTTGAGGGCAGGGAAATCCTGTTGTTGGCACTGGGAAACGAGGTTATTTCTGCAATCGTTAGGCACTAGGAAACAAAGTTATTTCTGCAAATGTTAGGAGGTTTTAGTTTAGAATGCTGAAGTTTTTGTGCACAAAGAACGGAAAAATGTCCACCTGGCCGCAGACAAAGAGTTATGCAATTATATTGCATATTGGGAGGAATTCCCAGCAATTACTCAAACGTTTGGAATCTAGATAGTATCACCAAAGAAAGGGGAAACGGGCGAAAAAGAATTAGGAGGAGGATGGAGTGAGAGAACCTGAGGAGACGGGGACTGCATGCATGAAGAGGGGATGGGAATGTTCTGGGGTCAGGAGGACAGCTTCAGATCAAGGGGGCGGGGAAGAATTATGAACCTCAGGAGAAGATGGTTGCAAGTGAGATAACAGCTGGAGAAAGAGCTGGACTGTCATCCTACCACTGGAAATATCAAGAGTTGTGGCTTTTGGATGCAAATCCCCACTAATGTCGCAATCCAACCGCCGCCTGTGTCATTAATGCTTTTATGCGGTTTTGTGTGTGGTATTTATTTCATTTGTTTTCCGTGAGGCGTCGTTGTGATGAAATGCCACAAGCTGAGCTAGGTAGAGATGACACAGTTCAGGAGACCTTTGGACAGGCAGTCTGAGAATGTTTGGGGGGAAACAATGTTGTTATGAATCATAGATCTGAGGGCCTTCTCAGATAGTTTTGAGCACAGCCAACAAAAGTATTACTCATTTATTGTTGGGATCCTGACAAGTCTCTTCTGCACAGCTCTTTGGTCATAGGGACATTGCATTTTCCCAGGAACTGCAATGCTAAGTGCTGGGAAATGCTCCCTTCCCTCTAGCAATTGCTACTGCTGCATGGAGTGTGACTTTGTACAGTGGTACCTCAGGTTAAGTATTTAATTCGTTCTGGAGGTCTGTTCTTAACCTGAAACTGTTCTTAACCTAAAGCACCACTTTAGCTAATGGGGCCTCCCGCTGCCGCAGCGCCGCCGAAGCACGATTTCTGTTCTCATCCTGAAGCAAAGTTCTTAACCTGAGGTAATATTTATGGGTTAGTGGAGTCTGTAACCTGAAGCGTATGTAACCTGAAGCATATGTAACCTGAGGCATATGTAACCTGAGGCGTATGTAACCTGAAGCGTATGTAACCTGAAGCATATGTAACCTGAGGTACCACTGTATATGATTAAATGGCAGATGCTTCACAAAGCTGAAATAAAAAGAAGAAAATTACAAAGACTTATTAAAAGTCCTGTTCTGGAGGGTAGGACCCAGACCAATGGCTTCAATTACAGTCGTACCTTGGAAGTCGAACGGAATCTGTTTCGGAAGTCCATCCGACTTCCAAAACGTTCAGAAACCAAAGTGTGGCTTCTGATTAGCTGCAGGAAGCTCCTGTAGCCAATCAGAAGCTGCATCAGATTTTTTCGCCTTCCAAAAAAATGTTCAAAAACCGGAACACTCACTTCTGGGTTTTGATCATTCAGGAGCTGATTTGTTTGACAACTAAGGCGTTCAACAACCAAGGTACGACTGTACAAGAAAGGAGATTCCGACTGAACATCAGGAAGAACTTTCTGACAGTAAGAGCTGTTTGACATTGGAACGGTCTCCTTCCTTGGAGGTTTTTAAGCAGAGGTTGGATGGCCATCTGTCATGGATGTTTTAGCTGAGATTCCTGCACTGTAGGGCGTTGGACTAGATGACGCTCGGCTCCCTTCCAACTCTACAATTCCATGATTCCATCTGTCAAGCAGAAATGCTTGCTCTGGCGGAACTGTAGTATAGTCATACCTCATGTTATGTTTGCTTCATGATACGTTTTTTCAGGTTGCGTCCCGCGGCGACCCGGAAGTACCGGAAAGGGTTACTTCCAGGTTTCGACGCATGTGCAGAAGCGCTAAATCGTGCCGCACACCTGCGCAGATACAGTGCTTCAGGTTATAGGCTTTTCATGTTGCGAACAGGCCTCCGGAATGTATCCCGTTCGCAACCAGAGGTGTCCAATGTATTATCGTGTCGCTGAATTCCACCCACTCATCTTTCCAGCCAGGCAAGCAAGCAAAAGGTATTGCAGTATTTCAGTTCAAGGACTTATTTCAACTGGGCAGAAGCCCTCAGGGACCGTGTGGCACATGGCCAATGAGGAGTGGAGCTTGGGGCAGAATCTGGAGGGTTAGATAGAGTGGCAGTGGGTGTTTGGCCTACAGTATCAAAATTCCCTACTGCCCTCATGGGGACACGGGTGGCGCTGTGGGTTAAACCACAGAGCCTAGGACTTGCCGATCAGAAGGTCAGCGGTTCGAATCCCCACGACGGGGTGAGCTCCCATTGCTCGGTCCCTGCTCCTGCCAACCTAGCAGTTCGAAAGCACGTCAAAATGCAAGTAGATAAATAGGTACCGCTCTGGTGGGAAGTTAAACGGCGTTTCCGTGCGCTGCTCTGGTTCGCCAGAAGCGGCTTAGTCCTGCTGGCCACATGACCCAGAAGCTGTACTCCGGCTCCCTCGGCCGATAAAGCAAGATGAGCTCCACAACCCCAGAGTTGTCCGTGACTGGACCTAACGGTCAGGGGTCCCTTTACCTTTACTGCCCCCATGAGGACAAACAGCAACAGAATAATTTGACAACAAATTTTCCTGCTTTGTGTGTGTGTCTGTAAAAATTATTTCCTCTTCGATATGAAGTTGTTGGGTTTTTTTTTTTTTTTTTTTGCTATTCCACGTATGCTAGGCATGTGAACTTTTACCTTGTCAAGCTATCGTAGCATATTTGAAAATTGTAGTAATTTGATTAAAACGTTGCCTATAAGGCAAAGGGGCGAGTTAATAGAATCCATATGCAATTAAAATGCAGAACTAAACGTAATCAGACCCCAGTGACTAGGGCTTTCGTAGTGATAGTCTTACTGTGGCCTCTGAGGTTGAAAGTTTATGTTTAAAGATCCCCATTGCAGCAGTTCCACAGAGCATGGGCGAGATGACAGTTCAGTGTGACCAGGGCATAGGTAAGTCATAACAAGTGCTAACCAGCTTCTAGGTACTGAAGGAGCTGCAGGTACCTCTTCCTTTTAGCAGGTGGTGTCGCATGCAAAACACTTTGGGTTTGCTTCTTAAAGAAGTGCACTCAGCAGCAGTCCTCTTCTATAAACACTTCGAGATGACGGGTCTTGCTGTGGGAACGTTGTGAGGGCCTTTTATATCTTTTTATAAAAACAACACCGCTATTTGATTCGTGTGAATTCATGTTAGAGGAATCATCTGACAGCCAGAGACTCGACTCTGCGCACCAAGTCACAAAAAGGGTTTACTTTTTTCTTTCCCCTCCCCTCCCACTCCCCTCCCCCGTTGGTTTTTTTTTACCGAATTCGAAGGAAAGCAACCCAAAACTTATTTTCTCTGGACAGTTTTAAGAGTCAACATCCTGTGTTGGAGTTCTCTAATCATCACCAGCACAATTTACAATCGGAACACACAGAGAGCCGGTTCAGACCAGCTCATCTGTTGATCTTGGCAGAGGTCCCTATTCTCACTGCGCACAGCTGCCACCCGAGAGACGGGGACTCGGCGCACGGCCGGAGGAGGGTGGGTTGCAAGTTGGTCAAGACATGAACACATAGGCCTGCTTCATTTCAACAGATGCGCCTGCTTTCCCGCCGCCTCCCCCATCACCACCCTCCAAATAGTATTTTCTTTTTACTGCCTCTTTTAAAACACACACACACTCACACACAAACTGAAATTAAATGAGGACCTCTCATGAGCCACTGCGCTCCAGGCATAAGAAATTATAATGTCTGGCTTCCAGAAACTGTCCCGTCAAAATGTGCTTCTGATTAGGTGGCTTAATTACAGCTGTGAAAACAATGTTGATTTAGGCCTCTAGGTTCCAGTGCATGTCAGCCGTTATTAGCTAGCCTTGGACTGAAGCCACCATTCTCAAACTCTGCACCGCGAAAGTCACACACTGCCTTGACAACTTTTTATAAAGGTGGAAAGGTTGCCAGGAGCAAGACACTTATGCAAAATATTTTTCATTGTGCAAATTCCAAATGTGACACAATTGATAGAGATGAAATGGACAGGTCCTGTTGGGCTTCACCGAGGCCCAAACTCCCAGGTTTTCCCACCAAATATCCCTATTTTAATAAAGTTTTTATAAACTTTGACTGACATAATGCTTAATTTTAATTCCTTTAATTCAGTTTTAGTCCAAATCCAGCATGTTGGTTTAACCACACAGTTTTATTGCATCTAAATTTTCCTGACAGTTTCATTTGCTGTTGGGAAATAAAATTGCCATTTTTGCAACATGGGAAATAATGGCTAGTTTCAAATCCAATATGTTTGAAACTTCCTTTGCCTCAAGCAGGTTAAGGCACACACTTAAACTTACTTTTTTGGAGGGCAGTGGGAGAAAGCTCATTAAATAGTTTTAATATTTTAATATAAGTAACACTTTCTCAGTGGGAACTCTTATTATTAGACTTATGTATTTACACCTGCAGATAAGTAAAGTTTAGAGTAACATACTGCTTCCTTATTTTAAATGTCCCAATGTAGCTTCACTTTTGCGAGAGAAAATTTGAGGTGGTAAAACTTATTTTGTGATAATATTTGAAGAGGAACCCAGTTCTGTTACTGAGATGATACAGGGAGCTGATATATTTAGCAAGCTAGATCTGTTGAAATTACCTCAGTGAGATGAAGGATGCCAAAATACAAAGGATGCCTTAACTGATTTTGGATTTTAACGTATATGGAGAGGGAAGCTGAGTACATTTGGTACATACATTTCCACAGATTCTTTACAGAAGACTAGAATTAAAGTTGTTTTAAGTACCAGCAAGCTATGTTCTCATCTACCTGTGAGCAACCTAATAACATTATTTGGACTCATCACAATTTCTGAGCAGTCTTAAAACATGTTGCATTGTATTTGATGGGGGGAGGAAAAACCATGTTCAGCGTATAACACCTCGTTTATGGGATTTGAACTGGTTGTCAAACTCCTGGCGGGCCAGGTTCAGGATTTTGGTACTCACCTAGAAGGAAGGCCCTCTGCAGTTCAAGGCAGAGATAGGTATACTCCTGTTGAAATTGGACAGGTGCTCATTACCTGTACTTTCCAGAATTTTTTTCCAACTGAATGAAAAAGTCTCTGCAGTCACTGTTTGTTTGGTATTCCTTTTAAATCATCAGTTTGTTTCCGGGCATAATTCAAAGTGTAGGTGCTGACCTTTAAAGCCCTAAACGACCTCAGCCCTATATACCTGAAGGAGTGTCTCCATCCCCATCAAAATAAACAAACAAAATTCCTTCCAGTAGTACCTTAGAGACCAACTAAGTTTGTTATTGGTGTGAGCTTTTGTGTAAAGAAGTCTGATCATTAAAAAGGCTGATCGCCGAAGAATTGATGCTTTTGAATTCTGGTGCTGGAGGAGACTCTTGAGAGTCCCATGGACTGCAAGAAGATCAAACGTATCCATTCTTAAGGAAATCAGCCCTGAGTGCTCACTGGAAGGACAGATCCTGAAGCTGAGGCTCCAATACTTTGGCCACCTCAGGAGAAGAGAAGACTCCCTGGAAAAGACCCTGATGTTGGGAAAGAATGGGGGCACAAGGAGAAGGGGACGACAGAGGACGAGATGGTTGGACAGTGTTCTCGAAGCTACCAGCATGAATTTGACCAAACTGCGGGAGGTAGTGGAAGACAGGAGTGCCTGGTGTGCTCTGATCCATGGGGTCACAAAGACGGACATGACTAAACAACTAGACAACAACACAGCAGACCAACACAGCTCCATCCCAATCATTCAGCCCAGACACTGAGGCCCACCTCTGAGGGTCTTCTGTGGTTCCCTCACTGCGAAAAGCGAAGTTACAGGGAACAAGGCAGAGGGCCTTCTCAGCAGTGGCACCCACCCTGTGGAATGCCCTCCCTTCAGATGTCAAGGAGATAAATAACTATTTGACTTTTAGAAGACATCCGAAGGCAGACCTGTCCAAGGAAGTTTTGCGTGGTTGGTGTTTAACTGTGTTTTTAGTATTTTGTTGGGAGCCGTCCAGAGTGGCTTGGGTGTCAGGGACTGGACTGCAGAGAAATGGTGGGGACTGCCTCCCCCCCTCCTCCTGAACCTTCCAGAGAAGAGGATGACGA
Source organism: Podarcis cretensis (assembly GCF_951804945.1). NCBI lineage: Eukaryota > Metazoa > Chordata > Lepidosauria > Squamata > Lacertidae > Podarcis > Podarcis cretensis. The sequence goes on from NC_137187.1 coordinate 26,448,559, forward strand.
TATAGATTTACAACAGTGTTTTGCAGAATAGTTATTTACCTCGGTTCCCCATCCCTGGTATGTTGGCTTTCACCCAGCCCTTTAGGTATCAAAAAAATAACATTTCTGCTGTCTCACCCAAATTAGGTGACAAGAGAAAATAGAGTTGTGCCATCAGCATACTAATAATATCTCCATCCCATAACATAAATACCACTGTCTCCCATCATCACCACCACCACCTGGTACTGGCCTTCCAGGTAGGAATGAAAGCATTGAAGCACAGTGACCCCAGAGGGGAGTATCAGTGGCTAACTGATAGCTATTGCAATCTTCTGAGTCTAAGGAGGCCATGCCACCATGTCCTTCAAAGGTAGCTGGGACCATTTTTTCTCACTAGGAGACATTCACTGTCTCCTGGACCCAGCTATCCAGTCCCATCCTGCTAGGTGTTACGAGCCAAGAAGCCAAGGATTGAACAAACAGCTGGGAGGCCAGATTTCTCCTTGTCCATGTCCTGAAGCCATAATAACTGAAAGTCATCTAATAAAATAGGAATAGGCAGTGCTCTAAACATGTCCTTAGGCCGAGCTGTCAAAACAGTTATATCCAAGTTGCTGCAGATGCGAGTTATTTTACTCTCAAGGTGCTTAGTAAACATGTCACAACATGCCTCCAAGGGTTTTTTTAAACATTGCCTTGCCTGCCATGTTGGAAAAAGTCCCAAGGCACTACAAGAACTTCACCGGACCGCACTCCATAAAATCAGTGATAGAGGATGAGCATTGCACTGTTTTCTGCCACTTGCAATCCAGCATTCCTGCTTTTACAGCCATCAGTATCCAGGTAAACCATGGGACTAACTGAACTCTGCATGGTGGGATATTATGTCCTTCCCTGCTGAAAAAGCATAAAATGAGGTGCCAGGAGAGCCTCTCTGGGGACGACATTCCAGAGTCGGGGCACCATCCTCAAAATGGTCATCCTTCTGTAGCAGCATGTCACCTGGTCAAGTGCAAATGAAGAAGGGACTTTGATGAAGATCTCAGGGTCTGGGTATGTATATGAAGATACAGGTGAACCTTGAGATAGCCTGGCCTGACCATTACTAGGGAGTCAATGGAAAGTCTCCCATATTTTCCTGCCTAGTCAAGAATGCAACCCATTCCATATGCTAGGCCCCCCATGGTTGTCAAAGCACCCACAAAGTCCTGAACAGCCCTGGGCAAAACAGCTCCAGCATATTTATTGAGGTTCTCTGATCAAGATTATCAAGGGTCTGGAAACCGGCCCTTATGAGGAACGCTTGAAGAAGCTAGATATGTTTAGCCTGGAAAGGAAAGGAAATGTGATAGCTAACTTCAGATATCTCAAGGGCCATCAGATGGAAGAGGGAACAAGCTTGTTTTCTCCTGCTCTGAAGAGTAGGACTCAAACCAATGGCTTCAAATTACAAGGAAGGAGATTCCGACTCAACATCAGGAAGAAGTTTCTGACAGTAAGAGCTGTTTGACAGTGGAACAGACTCCCTTGGAAGGTTGTGGACTCTCCTTCCTTGGAGGTTTTTAAGAAGAAGTTGGATGGCCATCTGTCATGGATGCTTTAGCTGAGATTCCTGCATTGCAAAGGGGTTGGACTAGATGACCCATTGGGTCCCTTCCAACTCTACGATTCTATGATTCTATGAGTGCAACCCACCCCATATGCTAGGCTCCATAGTTAGCATCCACGAAGAACTGAACAGCCCTGGACAAGACAATTTCAGCATATTTATTGAGCTTCCCCCATAACAAAAGCCCAGGGTCCTCATCCTAGAAACACAGAAAGCTACCCTATACCAGGGTAGACTTTATTTGTCCATGTAGCTCAGTATTTTCTCTTCTGGCACACAGAGCTTTCTTTCACATCACCTGCTACATGGTCTATCTAATTGAAGATGTCAAAGGCCAAACCTGTGACTTTCTGCGTGTGCCCTGCCACTGAGCTCTGTAATACACCCAACAGAATCCCTATTCTGGCTCTAGCACTCAACCCCAAATCCCACCACGAAGCGAAATGACTTACTGGTGAATGTTCTTAAAAAGAAGGTTGCCAAAGGGCAGACTTTTGTGCTAATGGAAGTAGATATCGCTGTTTTCTTGCTGAGCCAAATCTGAGACCACTTCTCCCAGTTCAGGTTGGTAGACTGTTAGTCCGAAGGGTTGTCCGTACACCAGCAGTAAGCCCCAGTCCATCCCAAGTTTTTAACGTAAGGTGTAAACACTCAGAACTGGAAAATGGGTGTGAAATGGAATCACTGAAGATTGTAGCAGTGTTTCCCCCCAACCTGCGGGTCACAAAGCCTCTGCAGGTGGTCATGGGCTTTGTAAGTAAACCCCAAATACCGTATTTTTCACTCTATAAGACGCACCAGACCACAAGACGCACCTAGTTTTTGGAGGAGGGAAACAAGAAAAAAAAAATATTCTGAATCCCAGAAGCCAGAACAGCAAGAGGGATTGCTGCGCAGCGAAAGCAGCGATCCCTCTTGCTGTTCTGGCTTCTGGGATAGCGGCGCAGCCTGCATTCGCTCCATAAGACACACACACATTTCCCCTTACTTTTTAGGAGGGAAAAAGTGAGGCTTATAGAGCAAAAAATACGGTAAGTATTCCTTGTAAACCTTAACTGGTGTATGATGAACGCTTCTTCCAACTGTTTGTTCTTTTGGCATATTAATAATGCCATGTTGGCACTTGTAACTGAACATCAGAAAGCCAGGAGTCTTACACCAGTCCTGGCACAATTGCACTGGCTACTGATTAGTTTCTGGGCCCAATTCAAAGTGCTGGTGTTGACCTATAAAGCCTTGCATGTCTCTGGACCTCAATACCTTAAGGACCTCCTCTCCCCCATCCAAACCAACCCAGACCCTGTGCTCGTCACCTGAGGCCCTTCCCTGGTCCCCCCTCCCAGAGATGTCCGGAGGATGGCAGCAGAAGAACAGGCCGTTTCTTTCTTTAAAATTTTTATTTTTATTATTAAAGATCTTGGGTTACATAAGCACATGAATTGTCTCTATTTTCAGACCGTTGAGTCTTTCCTACTGATCAGTTACATTCAATGTGAGACTTCAATGTTGTACACAGTATAAGGGTGGGGGAGAAGAGAGGGTGAAGAAAGAGGGTAGTAAAGTTGCATTCTTTTGTTTGGTATATGCAACATCAAAAAAAACTAAGATCATGGCCTCTGGTCCCATCACCTCCTGGCAAATAGAAGGGGAAGAAATGGAGGCAGTGAGAGATTTTATTTTCTTGGGCTCCATGATCACTGCAGATGGTGACAGCAGCCACAAAATTAAAAGACGCCTGCATTCTGGGAGAAAAGCAATGACAAACCTAGACAGCATCTTAAAAAGCAAAGACATCACCTTGCCAACAAAGGTCCGTATAGTTAAAGCTATGGTTTTCCCAGTAGTGATGTATGGAAGTGAGAGCTGGACCATAAAGAAGGCTGATCGCCGAAGAATTGATGCTTTTGAATTATGGTGCTGGAGAGACTCTTGAGAGTCCCATGGACTGCAAGAAGATCAAACCTATCCATTCTGAAGGAAATCAGCCCTGAGTGCTCACTGGAAGGACAGATCGTGAAGCTGAGGCTCCAATACTTTGGGCACCTCATGAGAAGAGAAGACTCCCTGGAAAAGACCCTGATGTTGGGAAGGATTGAGGGCACAGGGAGAAGGGGATGACAGAGGATGAGATGGTTGGACAGTGTTCTCGAAGCTACCAGCATGAGTTTGGCCAAACTGCGGGAGGCAGTGGAAGACAGGAGTGCCTGGCGTGCTTTGGTCCATGGGGTCACAAAGTGTCAGACACAACTAAACAACTAAACAACAACAACAAACTTGGGTAGCTTTTCTTTCTATTCATTTATTAGTTTTCATTGGCAGTGAGAGAGGTTGGGGGGCCCAGGGCATGGTTGCTTGCCTGCAGTGAGTTTTGATTGCATGTGTGAGGGGGTAACCTGGTCAGTTGGGCAGCATCTAAATACATTTATTATTATTATTATTATTATTATTATTATTATTATTATGTTTTGAAAATCAGTTTGTACAGTGATCCTCTTCCTGCACAGTGTCAGCATACTATTTCATATCTTAGCAGCTAGCATTGGGTACACTCTGGTCATCAACTGCTATTCTATGCCACGGCAAAGTCCCTAGAATTTTGTGGGTCATGTTGTATTTTGCCGATGGAACTAAGAGGAACTTGCTTATTGAAAATTAACACAGATACTTAGCTTTAGTCAAAAAATATCTTGCATGTAAAAAACAAAAACAAAAGTGATTTGAGGTTTTCTTCCTGGACATAATTTTTCTTTGGATTTTACCACGATAGAATAGAACAGAATAATGTCACCACGTTTCCTTACAGTAGTGGCACAATTCACAGTCAGTTAAGCAGGTGTCTTAGTTTTCTGTGCTCTTTGCTCTGTCCATTGTACCTGCCTTTTTCCACTCTGCATCCGTCCCATTTGTCTGCCAAGTGACAGTGTCTGACACGCCACGATACAAAGATCCGACAATACTGTCTAGGTTGCAGTGGGAATGAAAAGCTTGTAAGAAGCGAGAAAGCTGTTGTGTTGAAAACTGGATCAGGATGTTTAACCCCGAGTAGAAAGTTTTTATGAAAGAATAGAGCCGAGAACATAATTGAGCTGGCTTTGCAGAAGAAAAGACTTATTCTGTACAAAGGTAGATAAATTTACTTCTTTCTGGTGTCAAGGACTTTTACTTCGGCATTTCCTCCTTCCTTTTGAAGAAGCTATTTCAAGATAGAGGGCTAGAAGCATCCATTATCCAGCGCTAAACCGTGGGTTAAACACAAAAGAAAGTAAAATTTGTTCTGGGGTTATGAATCAACGGAGACATTTTTGTAAGAAGTGAAAGCCTAGTTAGGCTGCCAAAAGACTCTGGTTCATGTACTCAGATGACACCTGAATTGAGGTAATCCAAATGACCTATCCATGCTAATGCTACCTTGACTCTTTCCTCCTTTTTCTATGTCTCAATAAAGTCAGAACATACAGAACATAGCCAAGCACTCCCCATTTCGCCAGACTTCTGTTTCTGGGTCACTGCAGAAATGTGTGAGGGCCACTTTCTGTGTTGCAGCAAAAGACAGATCCTTGAACTTCCACTATGGCTCAGTTTCACCTTTTCATTAATGTCAGAAGAGTTTTTGCAGAGTATGAATGTACCTAAGTCCAGCACTCATCTGAGGCCGTGTGTGTGTGTGTGTCTGTGTGTGTGTCTGTGTCTGTCTCTCTCTCTCTCTGTGTGTGTGTGTGTGCATGTTCTTGGCATGCAAATGCTCTTCGAACATATTAGCAAACTCACGTTTGATCTGATGGTAGTGGGGACCCACCCTTTGCTGTAAAAAGTGCCTACAACTGAGTTCAGATGGTCCAGTCTCTGGCTCATTTCTGCTAAAAAAACAGGTGTTGCTGATCTTTCCTGAGTACCTCTGGTGTTATGCTGCTCACACGAGCACTTTTTGCACAAACCAACAAGAAGTTATGCACACTTCACCTACTCCAGCTCCTGATAAAATCTGCAATTCATCACAGATGCTGGTGATAACCATGGAACTTATGACTCTCAATAGATTACTCACTCATTTCAGACTGAGGACTTTTAATCCCAAGTGACCACATGGGACCCACATTTTATAATCTATCAAGCCGTTCCCCTTTGGTTTTTCCTCACCCTATCCTTTGTCTTATACAAACTTCAAAGAAACAAAGAAAATAGCGGTGGTGTCGTCACTCTTGCAACCTACCTTGGGACAAGGTGCAACCCCATTGTCATGCTTGCTATTTGAAGAGCAGCTATTTAGTTTAGCCTTCAAGCCTTAAAACAGCAGAGCCTGCAACAGAGATGGGGAGCTGGTGGCCTTCCAAGTGTTGTCGGATTCCAACTCCTAAAAGCCCCCGGGCATTTCATTCCACTTTTAATTTGTAAACTACCTTCCTATATTACTACACACAAGGCAGTTTACAACTGAAGACAACAAAATAGATCACACACACAATAACAATCTGATCCAATAATAAAAGCCACAACAACTTTAAAATAAACAAGTTGTATCAAATAAAGCAATATTCAACAATCCATTAGACTGTACTAGTAAACAGTAAAATTAAATATCAGCAAATAATAGTTAAACAGTTTACACTTACCAATTACAGTAAGGAATTACAAATCAATAAAAATAATGGCAAGTCACAATGCTTAAAATACCACAAAGTGCTTAAAATACCACAAATCATGCAAAAGGATCAAATTGGGAAACAAGTACACACAACTTATAAAATTATTTTTGTATTATAAAAGTATTTGGTCAATAGCAAGGGATTATGGGACTTGAAGTCTAACAACATCTGGAGGACCACCAGCAAATTATCTTTGATAGCTTTCACAAACTCCTCTTGAAATCCTCTAGAGAAGACTATTTCATGGCTCTGTTGGAAAGTTTATGCTATCGCTGAAGCATTTTTGTAGTTGAAGAGGTTCTGGCTTCTACAGTATTCATAAGACGACTTTGCTATTAAGTATTAGGGTGTATGCTTTATGTTTCTCAACTGAGCCATTGTTTTGTGCTGGAAATCCAAGTGGAATAATATGAAAATACTTGGAAATGTCTGTGAGGGTGTGATGCAGAAGACAGGAAGTTCAAAGGGTACAAAAGTTTAATATTCTATTATTAGACAACTGTTTTGGTCCTTTGGTTGCTGACAAGTGTTGAACTGGCAGTAACAACTTCATGTTTGTTTTATCGAGCTTGTACATTTGGATCACCATTCCTACAATCAGCAATTGTACTTTTTCTTAATATTCCCGTTTCCTGTTTTTGTGTAGAACTCATTTGAAGAAAGTTTTCAAAACCATACTGCTTCTCGAAGGCCAGAAATGTTGACCTATAGTATAAACCTGTTCTAAAATACCAAGAAAATTCTGTAGAACCCGATTTTGATTCTGTAGAACCAGATGTTGCTGGTCTACAACCCCAATCGTGCACGGCTATTGGCCATGTGGCTGCAGTTGATGATAGGGGACATAGGAGCCAACTCCTAGGGGTCAAGGTCCCTTCAGCTCCCTAATAAAATGTTTGAGGAGACCAGGTCCTCCCAAAGTTGATGGATACTGCCATTCAAATAGTGTGTGTGTGCCGCAATATGTGATTGATTATGCGAGACGGGGCTTACCTGCCCCCCCATGTTTTATTCAAGTTGGCACCCCTGGTAGGTGGAATCCAGCAACATCTAGAGGGCTACAGGTTCTCAACCCCTGCTGCATTTCCTGAAAAAACACCAGCACACAAGGCTAGCAACATTGGGCTATACTTGACGGTTGTCATACACTACTCAACCTCAATTTTTCTGCAGCAAAATGGGTATAACAACACTAGGGCCTTCCTCTTAGCACGTTTCTCCCTTGCATCCTGAGTTTGAATGTCTTCAAAGCCCATGACACCTTTGGTAAAGGCTGTTCTCCAATTGGAGTGCTCGCAGGCAAGTGTTTCCCATTTCCCATGATAATTGTTACACTGCAAGTGAAATCAAAATCCTGCCGATATTTCCATCTGCTTACAGTGGAACGCTCGCAGGCAAGTGTTTCCCAATTGTCGGTGTTTATACTGCATTTTAAAAATTTGCCTTGAGACAGTCTTGCACATAACATGTAGCTGGTCTCTGCATTTCCAAAGCTGGACCTTCAAACCCATCTGTGTGTTCAAGGGACAAGTGAATCTGAATTAAGAAGCAGGTTCTGCTATTGACCATGACTCCCGAGCTAGCTTCACCTGATCCAGAAGCAGCTTCCCAGCTGGAAGGCAATCATAGGTTGGCATGGTAGAAAGCCACACCTGCCTATGAGCTTGGTCACCGTCTCTTGGTCTGACCTACAAGGTTGGTGCAAGGAAGGGAAGCTAAGAGCCACACAAGAGACCACAAGGTACTTGGAAGAAAACCACATTATAAATGCCTATATCTCTTTGTCTTCCTCTGCATTTGCATCATTCCGCAGAGCCTTTTGCGCACATTCTTTTCTCTCTCTCTTTCTCTCTTGTATACAGATTTTACATTCATATAAAAGGCGGGAGTGGGTGGGGACAATTCCTTTTTAGAACGTTCATTCCCTTAGGATGCAATTGGTATGTGGAAAATACTGATTTTCGTTTGCTTAGTGACTCTCGGCTTGTTTGGCTGTTTTGGGGAAAAGTGATTTTCCAGTGTCAGTACCAATCCATGGCTGATTGGTATATATACATAGTTTTTTTCCTTGAATTATTAGGTTTTTATTTAGGTGCAGCCAGAAGTATAACTGTATATATGAATGAGGCCAGAAACAATAGAAACTGTAACCCTAGCCCAGCCACACTCAAATTGTTTATAACTGATAAGCTTGATTTCTTGCCCAGTTAGCATAATTTGAAGCTTGCATGCCTGTTAGACATCAACTGAAATTGAGCCTAGAGTATGACCCTTTCCCCCCTCCTAGTTATTCATATAACAATTAAGGGTCCGCCCTCCCTCTCTCACTGCAATGCCTTTTCAAAATAAATTCACTTTTCTGTTTAATTTCTGATTCTATAAAACTCACAAGTGATTGGTATTGCTCATAAACTGCTTGCACCAGGAGCAGGAGGAGAAGCAAAGGTCAGTACTGCTGCACCAAACCAAAAACTTACTGTGTGTAAAATCTAAGTCAGATCGAAAGGTATTTTAAAAGCAGCTAACTTTTATGAGGATACTCAAGTGTACTTAATTGAGTTAGAAATTCTAGCGTCTTCCCCACCTGGTACTAGAATTTTGGATTAGATTTCTTGCCGTCAGGCAGTTCCTTCAAATTATTTCATACAGAGCAACATTTTTGGATTTCCTCATAAAGCTATTTGCTGATTTTATTGCTTTTATAAAGGATACATTTACTCAATGTAGCACCTTCTCAGATTTTTTTTTTTAAGCTAGCTGCTTTGTTTGTTTGTTTTAATCCAACAAAATGCATGGCCCATATTTTTATTTTTTAAAAAAATGAGTGAACCTCAGGCATGTTGAATTTGGATAATGCACCCGGTGTTTGAACAGCAATTCCGAAGAGTTTCTGAAATCCCAGTGGGATGCTCTTTTGCAAATGTCACATTGCCGTCACATCAAGAAGTGTTATCTACATACAACAGTGGTTTATCAAGGGCACAATGTGACTAGCATTGTTCTTTTCCCCCAGAGGGGGCTGTTTTTTTACAAGACGGCGTAGTTCTGATATGAAATCAGTGCTAAACATTGGTAGTTTGAGCAAGGAAAGGGAATTTTGCTCTCTTGAGAGTGCATGGCATGATAGCACGTACAGCTTGTAATCTCACAACACTGGCAGAAAGATGTTTTGAACCTGACTCTAACCTACAGCCCACTTACGGTGGAACAGCTTCATTGAATGAAAGTATTCATAAGTATACAAGCTGTGAATCATGGTTTGTGGTACCAAACCCTTCTCCCCACCGGTGACTTTCCCTGCAAAGCAGGGGACATTGCACACCCCCTCTCTACTCCCTCACAAATGCTTTTCAGCAGAAAACTCTTTGAGATGGACAACGCTGACCTCCAATATAGCATATGAAGAGATCCATTTTCAAAGCCAGCAAACCCATTTTGATTAGCTGGGTCAGAAACAATGGTGGCTATGAGAATTTGTTGTGCAGGGGACCCTTCTCTCACAAGACAATCCTGGAACACTTAAAATGCATTTTTAAACAAGACATTTGTTTTTAATGTCTCAATGAGTTTATCCTTCAGTTCAATAGATCATTGTGCGCATACTGCCACAGACATATGGTCTCTCTTTAAATTTCTTCCATAGCATATTGATCAGTAGGCTTCCATTCATAGCCTACCGCAACTTCCTTAGAGTATGAGATGACACTTGTGCTCTTGGATAACCCTAATAAAAACTGGAGATTTACTTAAATCATGAAGAAGAAAAAAAGCGGGGAATAAATCTCACCAATGATCTGGGGTTAAAATAGGTGTAACTGAATCTTAAATCTTTCCTGGATGCCCTTAAAAGATTTACAATCCATTTACTTTCTTTGATATGCCTTTTTAAGGGATGCTCACTATTTTACTTAACATACTGCCAGCTGTTCGACAGAGTATGTAATAGAGTTAATCATCTAAATGTCTAATGATTTTTCTGGTGTGAGAATGCTGAATCATAAAGACACTTTAATTATGCCTTAGCCATATCCTTCTGTATCATAAAAGGCTATTGTTGGAAATAATAATTAGGATGCCCCACATTCCCTGCATTTCTGTCGCTAATAGAAATGCAAGGATTTCATGAAACCTGTATATATAAAAATCAAATGTATATTTTAAAAATCAAATTATTTTGATGGTCAAATTTTGGTCCTTTGGTTTTGTTTCGTTTTGTTTCATTTTTAAAGCATGATTTAAAACACAATGAGAAATGTGGCTTTGCTGAATCCTGGCTTTCTCTTCCCGGTTTAGTAAATGGGATGACTAAATCACAGTCGCACCACTTCGGAGCAAACTGGGAAGAAGGAAAGTAGTTAAGCATCTTGCTGTGCGTGAGCAGTTAAGAGGGCAGGCAGGCACCGTGCACCTTGACCACCTATTATGAAGCTTTTTGCTGCAATGTCAAGTGAAAGCAAGTTAATTGGGTGAAGCTGTAGAGCATGTTAGGGGCATGGTAAAGGGATGCTGGCTGACAGCTGAATGTCAGCAGAAGCTACTCAAGTGTGGCTGAGAGACAGAGACCTGTCACAAAGTTCACGCGGGCTGCAGCGCAGTTAGGGAGCTGAAATGTGGTTCGGGCTCACTTTCTCCCTCATTGCATTCAAGCACCTTAAGATTTCACACTGTATGTGTCAACCCTTGTTCTCTAAGCTGTTTTCTCCTAACCCTTCTGAATTCAAATGATTGGACAAAAAGATGCTAATGTTTGGCAAAGTGAATGTAAATATAGTCTTTTTTCCCCCCTCTTCTCCCCCCGCTTCCCCTTTCCTCTTTCTGCCAGAGCACAGATCTGCATCAGGCTCCAGGTCTCTGACAAAAAAAATTAGAATGCTGGAAATTCAGCAGATAGATGCACATCTCTTGTGAAGGGGTTCCCGAATTGGGCAATTAAAACGGTTTGGCTAATCGCTGGTTTTTGTCCGTCGCAGGAGAACTTTTTTTCTGTACAGGCCCTTCCAGCCTGTTGCAAAGGCTGAGCGAGCAAGCTTTTGCTAGTCAATATAATCTCGTCCCTTTTTATTTCCTTTTAATTGATCCCCTCCCAGCTTCCACCGATTGAAGTGGAGGTAACACTTGGAAAAACAGCCACCTGTAAAACTAGCTGTGGGGAGGTATGGACATTAGAAGGCTGCTCACTTGGATTTAGGGCCAAGCTTCCGTTCACCCATAAAATGGGCACCCAGAAATATGGCCAGTAACACAAGCACAAGGCTTGGCCCGCAAGACTCAAATAGAAAGTGTAAAAAGGAAAGAGGAAAACAGAGTCGGCTGTCTTTCCATCTCCGTGTTTAGAGCTGCATAAAGAGTCGAGCGTTGTGCTATGAAATGATAATGGCAGCACGTTGCATAAAAACCTGGGGGACGCTCAAGAGCATATAGTCATCCTTCTGCAAGAGAGAGCCACGGAGTTGTCTTTCTGCTTGTCTGCAAGAAGAAAGAGCCCAGGGTCCATCTCCCGTAAAAGCCTAAGAAGCAGCTCTGCTGTTCTGGATTGCAGTGTATATTGTCCTCAGTGTAGAGTGATCTCCATCAGGTCTACCTGCCCAACAGTCGAGGGATGCAAGGTAAAGGTAAAGGACCCCTGGATGGTTAAGTCCAGTCAAAGGCGACTATGGGGTTGCAGCGCTCATCTCGCTTTCAGGCCAAGGAGCCGGTGTTTGTCCACAGACAGCCTTCTGGGTCATGTGGCCAGCAGGACTAAACCGCTTCTAGTGCAATGGGACACAGTGACGGAAACCAGAGCGCACGGAAATGCTTGCCAATCGGAAGGTCAGCAGTTTGAATCCCTGCGACGGGGTGAGTTCCCGTTGCTCTGTCCCAGCTCCTGCCAACCTAGCAGTTCAAAAGCATGTTAAAGTGCAAGTAGATAAATAGCTACCACTCCGGTGGGAAGGTAAACGGTGTTTCCGTGCGCTGCTCTGGTTCGCCAGAAGTGGCTTAGTCATGCTGGCCTCATGAACCAGAAGCTGTACGCCGGCTCCCTTGGCCAGTAAAGCGAGATGAGCGCCGCAACCCCAGAGTCGTACGCGACTGGACTTAACTGTCAGGGGTCCTTTACCTTTACCTTTTTAAGGCCATCAGAGCTCATCCTAAATCTGGATGGGAAAACAAGGTAGTAGGAGAGCAGTCTGTAAAGAAACTGCAGACACCCCGTTTTACCGTTCACAGTACAAACCTGACCTTGGGGGATGTTGGTTCTCTACCTACAAGATAGTTGCTGAATCCTAAAAAACTGGGTGTGGTTGGTGTGAGTGTGTATGTGCATGTGTTTGCTCTACCACAGTAGCTTGATGCCTCCGTAAGAATCTGGATTGTGCAGCAAATTCATTAAACTGACATAAATGGTTCTTGCAGAAGTTAGATGATTTCAAGATACATCATTCAAGAACGTTTAGAAATGTACTGTAGATATCAAAATACAGTGGTACCTTGGGTTACATACGCTTCAGGCTACAGACTCCGCTAACCCAGAAATAATACCTCGGGCTAAAAACTTTGCTTCAGGATGAGAACAGAAATCATGCTCTGGCAGCGGGAGGCCCCATTAGCTAAAGTGGTGCTTCAGGTCAAGAACTGTTTCAGGTTAAGAACGGACCTCCGGAACGAATTAAGTATGTAACCAGAGGTACCACTGTATACTGTACATGTGGTCACAGAAAATACAGCGGCACCTCGGTTTTCGAACGCCTCCGTAGTCGAACATTTTGGAACTCTGAAAACCCGGACGCAAGTGCCTCGGAACTCAAACAGACTTCCGGAATGGATTACGTTAGAAAAGTGAGGTACCACTGTATTTATATAACTGTGTTGGAAATTCCGAATAGTATATGAAATCAGTGCCAGCTCAGGACATTTTGTAGTCCAAATCAGAGTCCAAATGCAGCCATCCCATCCCAATAGATGCATCATTTTATAAAGTTTTGCTGTACTATTTAGACACCAAATCCTGCCTTGATTTATCTCCCCTTCCTGATTCTGCCTGAAGCAGGTCTCTTCTTCTTGCTGCTTAGTGGTAACTGTTAGGTAGACTCCAAGCCTTAGGAGCTACACTAGGGCAATGTAGGGTGAAAGAACAATTCCTCCTTCCTGTTCTCTGATACAATGGTACCTTGGTTGTTGAACTTTATCCGTTCCAAGAGTCCGTTCGACTCCTGGAACCGTTCGAAAACCAAAGCGCAATTTTTGATTGGCTGCAGGAGCTTCCTGCACTCAGTCGGAAGCTGCGTCAGACGTTAAGCTTCCAAAAAACATTTGCAAACCAGAACATTTGCTTCCGGGTTTGCCGCGTTCGAGAGCCATTCTGTTCGGGAGCCAAGCCATTTGAGAACCAAGGTACCACTGTACTGCCGTATACAGATAAGTAAAAAGGAGGGTGCCTTGGGAGCTGGCAGAAATGAGCAGAGAGTAACCAAGAATCCTTCTCCTGCCCAAATATTGATCTGAGCTGTAGTAGGATGTGGAGGGGGGCATTCTTTTGAGGCAACCTTTTAAGACCCCCAGAAGTTCTTTTTTTTTTTAGCCAAGCTCGGGCAAACTTGCATAGCTTCTCTAGCCTCTAAGCTGCTGCAACATGGAGCCACCCTCTTGGACAGAACCCATCAGTAAATACAGCCGTCTCAGCGAATATGCACATAGTTTCCGGTTCAAATGAGCTGTTGGTGCTCCTGCACAGAGACTCCAAGTTCCAATTCTGTAATGTTGCCAACTAAGGGATACAGCGCAATGATATTGAGAGAAAAAATACAATCTGATGCATATAGACACATGGTTAGAGTAAAAAAACACACCAAAAACCTATATTATATTGAGTTATTCCAATGTAAGTTATACTTTCAGGGCTATGTGTGTGTTTTCTTCATTTGTTTTAAATGTATACAGCAGTTCTGGATCAAAACAGTTCATATGAATAGCGGCGAAAGCTTTTCCTCCATCTGTCAAGGCTACAGGAGCAATCAGATTTCCATTCCATTTGTTGGATGTTATTCTACCTCAGTTTCCTAGGAGGTGCAGCCTGGGCCTGAGAACTGAAGCAGACCAGACTCCCCTCCTTCCACCACCGCCAAACATTGAAGCCTTTTCCTGTAACAGTCTATTGACTAGCTGCCAATCATTAAGTTTCATACTTTTTTTGTGCAACTCTCTGAGGGAACCTGATTTCTACCCCCTTGCTTGGGATTTTGAGGCTGCTTTATTTTCAAAAAAAGAATCGGCTGAGTTTTGAGGGAAATAAAATGTGAGAAATGATTATGATTTTTAACCAGAATGATAAGCGCATTCATGTGAAAAATGACACTGACAAATATGCAAAACAACCTGTCCTTTACCTATTGACTGCACCTATTTAAAATGACAAATTGTCCTTGGTTTTTGGAGCGGAATTTTAAAACAAAGCACATTTTCACATAGCATCAGAATTTCTCTCTTTGGAGTAAACCAGCAAATCCAAATTTTGCATTCTTGCTGCGGCATCCTGTACAAACATTTAGATAATTAAAACTTGCTAATTAGAATAGCAGATGTTCAAATATGTGAAGTCACTGTTGCCATTGCAATAAACATATCGATTTTAACTTGGCTACAATATGCTGTGTGCAGTAGGACCAAAATATACTCGCAACAAAGATTGCAAGTTTAATTTCTGTCTAACTCAAACTTCACAATCCAAAATCCTTTGTAGAATTGAGCGTACAACTGCTTTTTAAATATCTCTTTGGGGTAACCATTTGAACTTGCAACCATACTGGTGGTTCTTAAAGGTCCGCCTTTTCAGCCTGCTACAAGATAGCTTGTGTTGTATCAGGAAATCAAAGAGCCAACATCAAAGGAAATTGCTGAACTAGGTGTTAGATGCAGCCCATTGATTTTTCCTCCTTCTTCTCGCCAGTAGCAGTAATGGGAATGGGAGGGGGAAGCGCACAAAAACCCGATGCGCACAGTAGCAAAATTCCAAATATTCCCTTCCACTTCATTACTGTAGCCTGTATTTTGGTGCTCATACAATTCACCGAATGCATTCCATGGCATTTTGATGCCGTTGGTTAAAGTAGCGCATGTCCCTAATGCAGATCAAATTTATTATTTTTATTTTTATTGATAAATGCAATACTTACACACACAAACCAGAACACTAAACAAACTTATTATTCATAGATACATACACCTCTCAACTTAGATTACAAAAAAAGAAAACAAACATGAAAACTAAACATACAGACATAAATTTTGACTTCCCTCCACCTATATGTGGCTTCCTTGTTTCTTTTCTTCTTTTCGCTGTGTTATCAATATTATTTTTGACTATCTCATCTTATGCCCATTTATTCTTAATTTTTTACTCTATGAGTTTCATTCATTGCATAGTGATATATTAGTACCAGAACAATGTTTTTTGATGTATTCCTTCACGCAAGTCCACTCCTCTATCAGTTTTTGATCTGATTGGTCTCTTACCACTGCTGTAAGTCTTGCTGATTCTATATATTCACAAAATCTTATTTGCCATTCTCTTATTGAGGGAGTGCAGATCGAATTTTAGATACAGTTGTGTTTGCTAGTTTCGGCGGTGGTTGTATGTGATATTTGTTCTAAAGGTACTCATTCTTCCTATACATTCTTCAGACTGATTCAAACTGCACCTCTTGGCTCTCTTACCTAGGATTAAGTCGATGGGACTTAGTTCTGAGTAAGAAATGTGTAGGATTATGGTACCCGAATACTTTATCTGCTTCATTTGCTCTGATCAATGAAAATTGTAGCTAAAATTTTGTAGATGTTAATGAACATGAACAAGCTAATATTTCTTCAGGACTGTATCCTATTTGGGTGGAATGTAGTTGCTGACCATGTTTAATTTATTCCAGACAGAGAATGAGACAAAAATTTAAACTAGGAAAGGTCAGGGGCAAGCACAATTCAGCATTATCAAACACTTTAAAAAAAATGAAGTGAAAAATCTATTCGAGACTTTACTGTACAGTGCAAAAAACCACTTGTTCGGATTTGTAGCTCATTGTGGCAATTTAGCAATTTTCAGTCTTAATGATAGCAGTGCAGCAGAGATACAGGAATGAGAGAATCAAAACCTTTACTAGAGCATTCAAATGTGAAAATAAGGGTAGTCGAAATATTAGGCGAAACAAATAATGTTTTCAAAAATTATTGTTAACTATTACAATCCATAGATAATCATAGTGTGCTTGTTGAAATTAATGGGGCTTAAAACTGCTTTAAACCGTGCATTGGGTTGTACTAATATGCCGTAGAATTTGAGCATACTGTTTCTTAATTGGCCTATGGCTAATGTGTATGTATTTCATTTATGATTCTTTTCCCTTCTCTTTTTGCCTTATAGGAGCCGCCAAACACTTTAAGCATCCCTAGATCTTCAAGATCCTTAACCCAGCTGGACCAGAATTGCATCCCAGACTTTTTGCCACTCAAGGCAGAGTCAGATTACGATACATCTTTTGCCTTGGTACACAACAGACCTAATTCTCAGATTTCCTCATATTCCTCAACCCTGAATTTCATACCCACCACCAAACGAGCAATGCAAAATGGATGTTAAGATCCGATATTTTTTTGTAAGCAGCTATATATAAATACATGTGTGTAACTAATTAAAAAAACCTCGCTTATTTGGATGTTTTGAGCCTTCGAATTGCACTTATTTCTCTATGCATTTCCGTGGCATTAATTTTGCATTATTCATTGCGGGAGTTTCACGGGTTGTTCCTATGTTCCTGTGCTCCCAGCATACTGAAAAAGAGTTCGTTAAATATATATATATATATATATATATATATAATGAAAAGTTTTATTTATCACGGTAGCTCATTTTTATGTAATATATTTTTAAATGTTAAAGAATGACACATTTTGGGTAATTTTCCTCAGACTTTTTTTAAAAAAAGAAATCAATAAGCCATTTTAGTCTCTATCTATCAAAGTTGTTTCATACTTGTCTATTTTAAAACAGGGCTGCAATACTTTAATAGGATTGAGAGAGCTATTTGAAATGTATGCCAATGATTCCTGTCATTTCATGGCAGCCCTGCTATGGTTCAGTGAGCCCCCTTCCTCTCTTGTCAGCTCAACTGAAGACAAGCATTTAGTTGCAAACTTTAAGCAGGTTGTGCAAAACAGAAATGATGGGACTGCTTCTCTTTCTGCACAATAATGTCACTCCTGGTCAATGTGAGAAGGTCAGGTTGCTCCTTGTAAACCTACATGATACTACTTGCCCATTTGAACAAGTTAAGTTAAGTGTGGAATCCGGTCCCTGCAGGCATTGCAAACTCATCCTTTTATCAAGTCCGTGTTTGATAAGAAAGTAGAAACAATTGTACGGGGAGGAATTTCTCCCTCTCTCTCCCTCTCTCCTTTTTTAGATGATATGTTTATGTACTTTTTATAAGGGCAGTTCCCAAACCAGGATTGCAGGTAATAAATTTAGTTTTAAGCTGCAGAGACTTTAAAGGAATGGCCGTTTTGACCTTCAAAATAGACTCCTTTTGTTGTTGTTGTTGTGGGTAGTAGGACCCAAGAGTGACGCCCATCTTTGATGCTGACAGAATTTAAAGCAAGGCCATTGCCCTGCATTTTCTGCCTTGTAGCACACAAAAGTAAAATTGTATGTCAGGCCGAGATGTCGGGGAGCTGACAAGATGCCCCAGTGACATTTCAGCTGGAAAGAGCAAGTGTCTTGCAACCAAGTGGTCAAATATCAAATAATAGGTCAAGCAGGAAGGAGCTGAGTTCTAACCACAAAGAGGTTTCTGGTAACTTACTTGACAAGCTTTTGGGCGCTTTGTGGCTTGACAAAGTGATGTTCTGTTGGGTATCGCTAGACAGACCGTTCTTTATCGCCTTCAGAAGATCAGACATTGACATTGATTAAACTCTTTAACCCTTAAAGGTTAAATCCTGGCTGTATGCGTCATTGTGAGTAAAGAACAAAAGAAAATTTGTAATATATACCATTTGTTATGGTATTAATCACCCCAACTCCCCAGTGCCATTAACATTTGATGTGTAATGTAGTTTTTGACAGCGATATTGAATGCAAAATCTATATGTTAGATTGCTTCTCATTATGGATCAGGGGTACATTAGAAAAATAACAATGTGCTTTATGGAATTTGTAATTTCTCGTGCTTTGATAAGAGCAGTGATTTGATTCCACAGGTCCTGACTAGTAACATTTGTCTTTGTTCTTTTGCCCTAGAAGATAAAATCTGCATATGTAATACACCTACCGTTATAAGTAAAATCATGCAAATTTCCAAGAAATGTACTCCAAAGCCACTTTGTAGAACTCTGAAAAATTTCAAGTATTTTTCATCCCTAGTTTACAAAGTGGTCGCACACGTACAATTGCAGATGTACTTGTTTTCAGATGAACCAGTAAAAAAAAGAAAAGTCTCTCTTTTCATGGTGTGTTTTCTCTATGAGGCAAAGTTCTATTCTGCTTCTGTTCCTCCTAGTTGTTGCAGTTGCTACACACATACTGAAAATATTGTACATTGATCTCAAACATGGATCACTTGCTTTTATCCACACGCAGGGCTTTCCTTTCTATGTTCCGTACCCTTGTTGCTTGTTTAAAGTGAGCTCAAAGGCAAAGATCTGAGTCCATTAAAAGCCACCACAAAGATTTTAAGACCATATGGCCAGAACTTTGCTTGTTTACAATGCATGACTTTGCACTACCAAAACCATCTCCACCACTCCCCCCCAAAAAACCCTCCAAACATTGGTTGTGGTGATGTTCAGTTTTAAACTTTGCTTGTCACAACAGTAACACAATGCAATTTATAGTTTTTAAAAGGGTCGTGCAGTAATGAGTTAAGCATTGCTGCCTTTGGGAAATCAGAACATTTCTGGTTTGCATTTCCCTACTCAGCAGAAGAGCCGCAACTGGAAGTTTGTAAATGATGTATAGGAATGGCTGTTTTGCAAGGAGGTTAGCATGAATATTATAGAATAGATAGGGGTTGATGGATCAGTCCTTTACCAGTCAATACCAATTTCACATAGTCATTCACAAGTCTCATTTCCGTGTGTGTGTGTGATGCAAATCTAGCAGATGAAAAATAGAAAGGAGATTTTTAAAAATAGCAACTGAAATTAACAATAAATTATCCTATTAATCCTAATTTAAACGAGTGGATTAATATACAGTGGTACCTCAGGTTAAGAACTTAATTCGTTCTGGAGGTCTGTTCTTAACCTGAAACTGTTCTTAACCTGAAGCACCACTTTAGCTAATGGGGCCTCCCGCTGCTGCTGTGCCATCCTGAAGCAAAGTTCTTAACCCGAGGTACTATTTCTGGGTTAGCGGAGTCTGTAACCTGAAGCGTATGTAACCTGAGGTACCACTGTACATCATCCGTATGTCCAAAATATATACAGTTGTACCTCGGAAGTCGAATACAATCCGTTCTGGAAGTCCGTTCGACTTCCGAAACATTTGGAAACCAAGGCGTGGCTTCTGATTGGCCAGTCACAAGGCGTTTCGAGTCTCAAGGCGTTAGACTTCCAAGGTACAACTGTATCTAAACGAGGATTATAAGCCATGCATTCAAACATAGAAAAGGCAGTATGATCAGGCTCTCTCAGAAAGTCGTAGAATCTCCTTCAATGAAGGGTCTTAGCTGAGATTCCTGCATTGCAGGGAGTTGAATCTCGATGACAATTGCTGTCGCTTCCTACTCTACAGTTCTATAATTCTATGATGTTCAGACCACTGAGTGGTGGATGTTTTTCCTTGGAGCAAACGTAAGTCTCTTTGCCACCATAAGGGTTTACAGAATCTACTTTTGTTGTCTGTCTGTTAGTCCTCGCACTACAGAGATACAATTTAAGAGTGTGTGAACACCCTCAAATATCAAGGATTCCTCCAAAACAAAGTTAATACAAGCAATATACCCACTACATCTTTTTGTTGTTGTTGAATCCATTTCAGTTTTAAACCTAAAGAACACTCTATATAGATGCAACTTTTCATTTCCATTGAACTGATTAAAATAAAATGCACATGAAAGTTCGTATTTAAATAGATATGCTATCTGAATGTATGCATTACTACAAATGTGTATTTGATCCTAAAATATGCATTTTGAAGCATCTCGGTGTATGTTTTGAGCTGAGAACTGTACCATAGCCATCAAAATGCAAGATCCGAAGGATAATTACATTCCAATCCACATATTAGTCTGGGATGTGCGAATCGGTTTCATTTGCATAGGAATTCACAAAAATCACACTCTTTGAGCACGCAGATATGTAAGACAGATTACACATCAACACGATCACAGCTGCGTAGGTGGAAGGAACAGAAAACTGGGAGACTTGAAGGAAAACCTGGTTATGCTTTGAAAAAACAGTTTACAACTAGTGCTGGAAGAAGCTGCCCAGAATAGGAATCATAGGTCATATTACTGCATTTTCCAAAGAAAACTCACCCTGTCGCGGGGATTTGAGCCGCTGACCTTCTGATCGGCAAGACCTAGGCTCTGTGGTTTAACCCACAGCGCCACCCACGTCCCAGTAGATACCTATGAGGTCCATAAATTACCATATAGCATATATTCAACACAAAAAACAGTGGCAATCTGTTGTTGACAAAGGACAGCTGGACTTATAAAGGGCCCCATTACCTTCAGTAGCTTAGGACCTCATCAAACCTCAATCCAGCCCTGAAAACTACCCCCATCCAGCCACAGTCTGCCTGGGTGACTGGCCCCACAGGTAACTCGGTTCTGTTTTTAAGGACTTTCCGTCCTCCAGTGCTGGTGGGGAACTGCTGGAAACAGCTTGCCAATAGCATGATGAACAGCCGTCAAGGGGATTGATCTGAAAATATTTTCGGTTTGCATTTCGGGAAAGTTTCTTTAACTTTTCTTCCTTGGTTGTTTTTATGTAGCTGTAAATGCTGCTCCTAACAGTCAAGTTCTTCTGTGTGCCTATTCGGAAGGTAAGTGGCACTGAGTTCAAAGGGGCTTCCTCTCAGAATCACAGAATCCTAATAATCATGTTTACTTGTTTGTACTAAAGTCCTCTCTAATGTACCATTTTGCTGTCTCGCTCCTTAAATATTAGACTGAAAATGGCTTGTTTTTGTTTTAAGAGCTCTTGTTAACTGATGGTCTGTTATTCTATACCACTGTTTTACTGTCCTGGGTCAACTAGCACAGCTGATTCTAATATGTCAGTTGAACAGCATACTGTAGTCATTAGGAATATCTGTGCACTCCGTGCAAGCCTTTGTGACATTGAGTTATAACTTGGACGGAAATATTCATCGGATATTTTTTTTTTGGCAAGAAAAGCATTCCAGGGTATTTTTTATATTGTTGTTGTGACAGTAATGCATCTTACGTATTCCATCATCCAAAAATGTGTTACTGGGTTGGAGGTGGGGAATGCATAAGGTGAAACAGAGCAGAGTTAGAAACATCACCTGATGTTAAAAAGCCAAGAAACCTCCCCCCCCCCCGTTCCAGTGGACATTTTGCTCTCTTCTGCCATTGATTCACTCAAGTTGTTTACATCTCCTTCTGCAGTTCATCTGTTAGTTTGAAATGCATCTGATTTTAGAAGGGTGGACATATTTGGGGAAACCATTCATGATCAAGATTTTTGAAACAAACGGATTCGTAGTGTATTAAAGGATGGATATTGTACAGTGGTACCTTGGGTTACATACGCTTCAGGTTACATATGCTTCAGGTTACACACTCCGCTAACCCAGAAATAGTGCTTCAGGTTAAGAACTTTGCTTCAGGATGAGAACAGAAATCGTGCTTCGGCGGTGCGGCGGCAGCAGGAGGCCCCATTAGCTAAAGTGGTGCTTCAGGTTAAGAACAGTTTCAGGTTAAGTACGTAACCTGAGGTACCACTGTACTTGCAGTGAAATCCTTTGCATGGCTGCTAAGGTTTGCAAGCTATGTTCAATGGAGCATACTCTGAAGCAAGTCTCTCATATAAGTTGACTGAATGATTGAACATATGATTAACAACTGAAAATAGAAGCTATGGTGTCACTTCAGAATCTTTAGAATCTGATTTTTGTCGCTCATTCTGATGAGGTATGTAGTTAATGGTTGTTGGTTTTTTTAAGATGGATAATATGACCCATATCTTTTGTTGAAGATTGAAGATGGAAGTCTGTGGGTTTGAGAAAAGTACATGGACTGCAAGAAGATCAAACCAATCCATTCTGAAGGAAATCAGCCCTGAGTGCTCACTGGAAGGACAGATCCTGAAGCTGAGGCTCCAGTACTTTGGCCACCTCATGAGAAGAGAAGACTCCCTGGAAAAGACCCTGATGTTGGGAAAGATGGAGGGCACAAGGAGAGGGGGACGACAGAGGACGAGATGTTTGGACGATGTTCTTGAAGGTACCAACATGCGTTTGACCAAACTGCGGGAGACAGTGGAAGATAGGAATGCCTGGCGTGCAGTGGCCACCGAGAGCATATAACACTGGTCTTGAAAAGACCTACATTGGTTTCCAGTACATTTCTGAGCACAATTCAAAGTGTTTCTGCTGACCTTTAAAGCCCTAAACCGCCTCAGCCCAGGATACCTGAAGGAACATCTCCACCCCCATCCTTCAGCCCGGATACTGAGGTCCAGCTCCGAGGGCCACTGGTGGTTCCTTCACTGGAAGAAGTGAGGTTACAGAGAACCAGGCACAGGGTCTACTCGGTAGTGGCGCCCGCCTTGTGGAACCCCCTCAGACATCAAAGAAATAAACAACTAGATGACATTTAGAAGACATCTGAAGGCAGCCCTGTTTAGGGAAGTTTTTAATGACTGATGCTTTAATGGATTTTTAATCAATTGTTGGAAGCCGCCCAGAGTGGCTGGGGAAACCCAGCCAGATGGGCGGAGTAGAAATAATAAATTTTATTATTATTATTATTATTATTATTATTTTCTCAAGGCATGTTCAAGCCTCTTTCATAGATTGCCGCTTGTGCCTCACCACTTCATCAAGTGTGTTTCTCTGGAGTTTTCTTGATAAAATGCTGGTTTTTGTACTATAGTGGTGTAACCAACACAATGACAAAGTATCTCATCTTTACATTTCTATAATAATTATAATAGAGTGGATCAGCCAACTAGTAGACTGTAATAATATTGCTTAGAAAGAAAAGGCAAATAATTCCTGGGAACTGAGAACATGATGGAGAAATCTTGAAATACATACTCTGATTTGTATACCATGCCTATTTTCACTGGAGGAAAAGATCTCTCTTCCCCACGCCCCCAGCAGCATTGATTCCACCATAGTATTTTCTGAGTATTTATGCAATTTGGGGGCTGTGCATGTATACTTGACTGATTGGTTAGCCACCACACTGGGAAAGGTAGTGAGATCAATGAACATTACTATTGGGATATTAGATTTGTTGGGATTCCAAACAAATTACTTAAAACCTAAGGGAGAACACCCTGACTGATCTGGTTTTAGACTGTCACTAAGAGTAAATTTTAAAAGGAGGTGATGAATAAGACCTTTCAAGAAAAGCCCAGGCTGATCTGTTTGCTATAAATTAAGATCAAAAGCTGCCACTTTGCTACATAAGTAAAGTTAAATAGCCAAGTTAGCAGATCTAATTTTGCAGAGAGAATTTGTGTGCGTTTTTCTCCGACAGTCCCCAGTGAGCCGATGATCCCGTCCAAGCTAAGAAAGGATAAAGGTTCACGATCCATGTAATGCCACTCTCTATAAAGGAAATGAGTCGCCTTCTGCTGCTACTTTTTTCCAGAGAGGGCCAGCCAAACCCAAAAGACTGTTCCTGTTTCAACCAAAGTGTTTCACTTTCACATATACACACACAGCAGGACTCCCTGAAGGGTACAGATTAAACAGTTGGGGTTATTTGAAAAAGTGTCTGAAGTCTTCCTCCTAGCCAGAAAGAATTGCACTGTAAAAGATATATAATTTGAAAGGGGAGGAGTTTCTCCTTTTTGGTGCTGGACTCCAAAAAAGAAGAAGATTCTTTTAATAGCTGTAACGGTTCCTACCATTGTCTGCTAGTCTGCAAGAACCTCCGTATAAAGTTCACCAAGTTAGGTCCAGTTCACCACGTGAACTATTTGACTACAAACTTATTTCTTTTCAATAGCTGCCAGTCATTTTGCACATCAAAAGAGGCAGATGTTTTAAACCTAATTTTGGTTAAGTGGTGTCATAAACAAACCCCCGATAGAAGTCCTGTGGAGGGAATGAGGATTACTTTTCTTTTCTGAGAATAAGTTAAGAAACCCAGCCATTTTCCTTGGGAGGCTGAAGGTGGAAATTTCAGAAAGTTTCACATTCTTCCATCTGTAGCCAACTTATTACATCCCCCCCCCCTCTTATACTGTCCCTTCTTCCTTCAATTTCATCTAGTCTGTCTTCTCTTTGTACCATAACAGGTCAACGAAACATCTCTACTATGCTTAAATGAAACGAACACAATGTATTTCATGTCTATATTACGAATCTGCACCACCTTGAGTTCTCAAAGTCCTTAAAAAATACTTTAAAAGCAATGACAAACCAACAATTAAAACTCATAATAGACTACAGTGGTACCTCGGGTTACATACGCTTCAGGTTACATACGCTTCAGGTTTCAGACTCCGCTAACCCAGAAGTAGTGCTTCAGGTTAAGAACTTTGCTTCAGGCCGAGAACAGAAATCGTGCTCCAGCGGTGCGGCAGCAGCAGGAGGCCCCATTAGCTAAAGTGGTGCTTCAGGTTAAGAACAGTTTCAGGTTAAGTACGGACCTCTGGAACAAATTAAGTACTTAACCTGAGGTACCACTGTATATTGCCTTACATCTTTGCGATTTTGTTTAAGCAGAAGAACAAAAAACCTGTAAGGAGAAGACGACCTACGCCATATGTGTAATCAACTGGTCACTCTTATTAAAAACAACACCTATGCAAGGGTTGCCATATTTCAAAAAGTGAAAATCTGGAAACGAAAGTTCGCCAAAAACTACAGTTCAGGCATGGGTTGCCATACATCCAGATTTTCCTAGGCATTTTAGAGATTTTTCTGCTCGGACACTGTTTCCGACCGCCGAATCCTGGTCATGTCCCAGAAATTTCAGACGTATGGGAGCCCTAAGCTATGCACGTACCCATACCATTTTTTAAGGAGCTGTGATCACATTAAACAGCTAAATTCCTCCCCTGGAAATCCAGTCTGTTTCAAGGAAGTCTGACAGTCGAGGCCAAAGTTAGGAAGGACAAAAGGGTGCGATTGCCTCGGGTGCAACACAGGATGGAAGAGATATATAAGTATAAAATGGCTGCAGAAGTGGATTTAATCCTTGTAGGCATTGAATTTTGATTCTTTTAACCAGAGCAATGCATCTTTTTAGTATAAAGGGCCATGTTTTTCTGCTCCCTCCTGGCCAAAATATTACAGCTCCAGGTTTAGCACCAACCAATCTTAATTTGATCTGATTATTTCATGTTTTAGATTCTACTTGTGCTTAATTGAGCTTACTCCCAGGTTAATGTGCCCAGGGGAATGATTCCTATGGAGTTGTTTTAGGCCTGTAGCCACAACGGGGGTGGTGAGGTGGTGGTTGTGGAAAACAGACCTGCTTTCCTTTTTCAAAAAATGATTGATTGGTTGATTTACTATTTTACTTTTACAGGTAGAATAGTAAGGAAAAGTGGACAGTATTTTTCCTAAGTTACCAGTTAAAAAAAAAGCCTGCTCTTACCTTTAAATGCTTCCATCCATTGGCAAATTCACTGAGATTTTAAAACGTTATAGAATTTCCCCCCAAAAAACATTCATTGATAATAATTTATTTGCGTTAAAACTATTCATTTTATACATTTTAAAAATACATATTTGTAAACATAATATTTAACTTCTGCCTGCCCTTTCCTCACAAGAAAGCCAAGGCTGCAATCGTGTTCCTACTTTCCTAGGAGTAATAAGCTGTATTTGTGTCGGTAGTGTTTATATCCTTTAAACCAGGCTTCTTCAACCTCGGCCCTCCAGATGTTTTTGGCCTACAACTCCCATGATACCTAGCTACCAGGACCAGTGGTTAGGGATGATGGGAATTGAAGTCTCAAAACATCTGGAGGGCTGAGGTTGAGGAAGCCTGCTTTAAACCATCCAAATGCAATTGGTGAACATTGCAAACACAATCCGTCCGTATCCATTAAACCTTTATTGGCATCACATACAGCAAAACACAAATTACTATGTCTCCCACACTGAACTTTAGAACTCAGGAACACCTAATGCAATAGAAAGGGAGCAGTAAATTCAGAAGAGGGCGGCTTTCTCACAAGGCACATCATGTGATATGGGCCACTGGCTTAGACAAAGCAGGATTTGAGACCCAAAGCCCTATGCTGTTACCATACCCTTCAAGTGTCCCTATTTTCCAGGGACAGTCCTGGAATTACCAAAGCTGTCCCAGTATCTGATTTGAACCCAGAATGTCCCTGTTTCCCTTTTTCCTCCCCTCTGGTACCAGAGGCAGTACAAAAGAACATGTGTGACTGATTGTATTGGTCTCTGTCCACAGCAACATTGTCTCTCCACAAGTGGTGTTTTCTGGAATCTTCTCCAGCTTACACCATCCCCAAACTTGCACAAACACTATTCCTGATTTGGCTAAGTTCCTGGAATTCATAATTACTCCACCTATTTTCATGGATTGTAACAACCTTGAGAGGAGGGGAAATCTGCTGTAGGTATCTGGACCATGAGCTCAGCTGCAGATGCCACAACAATCTCGGAATCTCTCGTGCTTTTTGAACCTCCACCAATTCTGTTCCACCTCACTACATTATACATGGTAGATATGAAATAGTAAGCACCGCCTCACTCCCAGTGTGATACGGAAGCGCTGTGAAATTAATCACGGGATATCTTTATCTCTTCTCATTGTCAAAATTAGGAAAGTTTTTTTTAAAAGGAGAAGCTGGTTTTTGGTTTTAATCTGTTACCACTGTTGGCTTAACGGAATATCTCCTCAGTTGTGGACCAGTTGTCTCCAGACGTAAGTGATGTACAAGACTAAGGTGATTTAAGTATAAGGATAAAAGTGGAATTTATAGAAACTGCTGATGTTTGGAAAATGAAAGAGCTGATAATAGCAATTAATAACCGTGCAATTTGCTACTCCTGTTCTGTGAGACTTTTAAAATGCATTTAAAAGGGGAGAAAGATTAAAATACATATTGATTGACCAATGGGGAAAAGGTAAAGTTTAAAAGCAAGGCATTGACCACTATGTATTATATTAATTAAAGCCTTCTCCTCATGGTGAATAAACAAGAACAGATAACTTGTAGCTTCAAGTTCCTGAATTGATTCCAGATTGATTGCTCTTCAGAGGTCTAACGACAAGCAAGCTGGAAATCTGCCTCCGGAAAGGTTCTTGCAACAGTTGAGTCAAAGACAAAGAAGGTGTGGGTGTCAGGTTCCCTAAAATCTACCTGTCCCAAGGCTCCTTGAAGCTGGGATGCTGTGCTGGTCCTGGGGGGAGGTTACTGTGAGGCGTGGTCAGAGTCCGGTCCTGGGTCGAGGGTCTGGAGACTGTCCAGCAAGGGCGAAGCAGGGTCCAAAGCTAGAAGCCGGGCATGGTCGGGAACTCTGGAAGAACAGATCTGGGTGCTGGCAGAAACAGGTTTCCAACGACGTTGCTCCTGCAACCTGGGGCTGGGCTGACTGGCCTTTATTTCCTCTGAGGCCAGGGGCAGTCCCGGCCCACAGGTGACCTGCCTCTCCTGGCCTTAAGGCGAGCACTCCTCCTGAGAGAACTTAGTTCCCTCCGCCTCTCTGCCCTGAGCCTCTGCAGCTCAGGAGAGGCTGGAGGGTTATTGGACCCAGGGGCAGCTTCACCTTCCCCTGACAGGGCTGGGAGAGGCGCACCTGCAGGCAATGGGTCCTCCATCACCTCCGGAGCCAGAGTGGATACATCTGGTGTCTGCTCCTGAGGATCCGGCACAGGTGCAGGCCCTTCAGACTCAAGCCGCTGCCCCGGCTCAGCCAGCCCTGGAGGTGTGGACTCTTGTGCAGGCTGGGACTCCTCAGGTTCAGATTCTGAATCAGATTCCCAGGCCATCACAGATGCTGATGAGCACACACCTTAGTGTTCTTAGCCTGCCACAGACAGATAGTCACACCCTGCACTCTCTTTGATATACAGTGGTACCTCAGGTTAAGTACTTAATTCGTTCCAGAGGTCCGTTCTTAACCTGAAACTGTTCTTAACCTGAAGCTCCACTTTAGCTAATGGGGCCTCCCGCTGCCGCCACGCGCTTCCTGTTCTCATCCTGAAGCAAAGTTCTTAACCCGAGGTAATATTTCTGGGTTAGCGGAGTCTGTAACCTGAAACGTATATAACTGAAACGTATGTAACCCGAGGTATTGGAGAAAGCAACCAGGGACATAGGTAGTCCAGTGAAAGGCAGATGATACCATACACACCATGTTGTGGCAAGTCAACATAGTGATGGCACCAAATCTCAGGAAGAAGAGATTGAATTTGTGTATTCCAATCAGGGGCGGAGGAAAGGGGGTGGTGGGGGTGGCTTGCCCTGGGTGTCATCACTGGGGGGGGGGGAGGACATTCAGTGCACCACCTGCCCGCGACTTCCAAACCTACCCTGAGCCGTTGGGGGAAGGGGTGGAGCTGAGCTGCCTTGCCGGTGGTCTTTTCCCCTCCTCCCTTCATTTTGACAGCTCGGGGGAGGCTTGGGAGTTGTGGGCAGGAGGGTGGTGCACCGTTGCACCCCACTCCCGGGCTGCTTCCTGGGGGGGGGGAGCCCTCCTGAGCTGTCAAAAGCAAGAGGGAAGGGAGGGAGGCTGCTGGCGAAGTGGCGCGGCTCTGTCCGCCCCCTGCACAGGAAGCAACCCACAATGGGTGGCTCGCTCCACCCCCATGGGAGGCTTGCTCTGCCCCCTGGGCGTCTCAGCCCCTGGGATGCTCACCGCAGCACCCCCCTGGGACACTTGCCCCACTCCCATGGCCCTGTTCCCGGGTGCACAGCATGTGCACCGCTCCGTGTGCCAGAGCGGCTAGCTCCACCTCTGATTCCAATCCCTTAAACCCATCCTGAATTGGGCCCGTATCCCTCTAGGTTCAGAATTAGCTTGACTCCATGGCATCTTCTCTTCCACCAATCCTCATGGACCCCCCCCCCAAACTCAACTGGGAAAGGCTAGGTGCAGGTCTTAGGATTAATACCTAGACTCTGCCGTGATCACATGTGGCAACATCTACTGGAGCAATGAAGCATGGGAAATATGGCTTGAGAACTGTATTTCCCACGCTCCCTTGTCTTAGTACACAGCCTTGGCCCTGTATACCTAAAGGAGCATCTCCACCCCCATTATTCAGCCCGGACATGGAGGTCCTCCTCCGAGGGCCTTCTGGTGGTTCCCTCTCTGTGAGAAGTGAAGCTACAGACAAACCTGGCAGAAGGCCTTCTCGGTAGTGGCGCCGTATAGTCTCGTATAGGGAAGTTTTTTATGTTTGATTTTTACTGTGTTTGACGTTTCAATTTCTCGGAAGCTGCCCAGAGTGGCTGGGGCAACCCAGTCAGAGGAGTGAAATACTTTATTGTCACTTGTACAACTTGTATACAGTGAGATTACACGAGCACCCCCCCCCCACTCAGCTCTCTTAGTCGTAATTCCCCTGGTTCACTAACGCACACCCACCAAACCCGAAAGTCAGTTGCCCTGTTGTTATCTTTTCATTCAGCAGCCTAACAGCCCATGGACAGAAGCTGTTCTTTACCCTGTTGGTGCAGCTAATCATGCTTCTATATCTTCTGCCTGAGAGATGTGTAAGTAATAAATTATTATATTCATTAATTCATTCCAGTAGGCACCCAGGCCTCTAAATCCAGGGCTGTCCCAGGAAAACAGGGACACTTGGAGGGTCTGTGAATTGTATGGCACAAAATCTCACAGAGGATGCTGGGGGCACAAATCCTGGGTCACATGGTGCCAACCCAACATACCCTTCAGCCTTGCAAAGGATATTGGCTGGGATGTGCCTCTCACCTAGTACAGCCTGGCCTTACTGTTCTACGAGCAAATCCAAAATGAACAACAAGCAATTTCTTGCAATCCCGGCACATTTTCTGACAGCCGTGCCTTTTTCCACCTTGTTAGTCTCCGTCTCTTTTCCTTTCATCCCCTTCTGAAGCCATCATTAGTCTCCTCGATTGATTTCTGCTGTGGATCACCCAGACAATGGCAGCCCTGCGCAGTGTGAAGCAGCAAGATGCCATCCTGTTTGTACTCTGCAAACTGTTCGGGGTTCCCTGCTGTTTGTTTGCACACAACATTCAAGCCCTGCTTTAGAGAGGGACTTTAGAGAGAGTGGCTGCTGATCTCTTCTTACAAGTGAAACTGCAGGGGTGGAGAAATCATTACAGCCCCGCTTTGTGTATCCAGTCTATACTCTGCGGAATAGGGCAGCTGATTATCAGGCTGCTTCCCCCACCCCCACCCCCGATAACACTCTTCTTCCCCCTTTCGGCAGTACTTAGCACTTGCTACACAGTAATGTGTCTGAATGCACCGGGGGGCAACCGTGTCATAAGAATGAACTCAGTGGTGTTTTCCATCACATTTGTTCACAGGTTAGCTTCTCCTCCTCGTGAGTCTAGCATTTTATATGGAGATTTTAGAATGAGAACATTTGGCTTCTGAAAAGAAAGCTCAAAAACTTCCGGTTTTGCAGCGTTTGGGCTCCAAGTTGTTTGTGAACTAAGCTGTTCAAAAACCAAGGTACCACTGTACTAGGACAAGATGTATTGCATTATGGTACTTATTTTGAAATTTGCATCTAGGTTGGAATTCAGTGTAGTGCTAAGTGAAGTATGCATGCATGAAATTAGATCCATTTGAGCAATGAGACTTTCCTCTCTCTGCTCCCTCATATGCCCCCCACTCAAAATCTGTTCTGGGGGTTCCTGCAATCCTCCAGAGCAGTGTTCGGGAGCATGGGAGGCATGTGGGTGGGAAGAGACAGGAGAAGTCCCTTTGCACAAGTAGACCTTGTTCCACACATGTAATAACTTAGCTGAATCCTGACCTAGATATATAAAATAGTTTATGCATTTTAAAAAATGCAAATGCATAACTTGTCACCCTAGAAAATTCAGGAGATTCGGCCTATTCAGAAAATTCAAACCAAATAGTTTTCATTTAAAAACATCCACCAGTCTCCCCCGCAATACTTCTAGATATCACTGGTGGACAGAATCTGCTTAATAGAGACAACACAGCAAATGTCAGCTGAAGACCTGGTCCTTGAACTTTGTTTTTCTTCCCAATGGGTTTTTTCCCCCTAACTCAGCAATTATATATATCTTTCTCTTAAGCGCACATCTGCTTTACAAACTGAACTGGAAGGAGGGACTTGACCAATGTTCACTTGAGGATTTGGTTTTTTGATTTAAATATTTTCTTCTAATCTCATGCTTCCTCTTTCACTTGGCAGGGCTGTGGAAAGAAAAACAATGTCGTCCTGTGACATTGTTTACAGCCTGTCAGGAAGAGGAATTTGGTTACCTTTCGCAAACGGTGTGGTGCTGGCTTGTTTTTTTTTAATCTCCCAGTCATTTACTTAGGGGCTTCATTTTAATGGCCTGACATGGCTGGCCATGGTGAGAAACCACAGAAGAATAAAAAATCTGGATGAAATATGGATGTTGAATCTGTGCTGCTATTTAATACAATTTTTTTTATTGTTTTCTTAGCTTGCGGTGGCAGAAATTCTCTGCAAGTGATACATCCTGTAACATTAAGGAACATGTAATCCCCCAACTGGAAGACGCACGACTCCTTTAATGACAGGTTCATGGCTGCTTAGGGAACACTTCACCCATGTTCTACCCCGCTGCAGCGGGGGCAGCGTTCAGTATTTTCAGATGAAAAATACATAACTCCACTTCAAGTTATGAACACTTTTAATGGGAGGAATCCAATTTAGCAAACCCTTCAAGTTCCCACTGCAAGTCTCCAAACTGCTCACTTGGTTTCGGTGGAGGGTGAAGACCTCTTTACTCATACTTCCAGCTTGAGGTGATTGGTGCGGTTTTATTTGCTCCTGCTTTGAAGAATGATTATTTTAACAGTAAAACCTTCCACACACTTACCTAGGAGTAAGTCCCTCTGAACTCAGTGGGGTTTATTTCTGAATAGATACACATAGAATTGCACTGCAAAGCTACATTTATGGGCTTGCTGTTATTAAGGTGTGGTTTTAGTTTTGACTCCAAATGTTTGTTTTGTGTTTGGTTTGTGTTTTAGAAGCCATCCTGGGATTCTTTTGGAAAGATAATAGATAACCAAACAAGCGTGGACACTATTTTCTTCTTCTGAGCAACAGAAGGTTTTTGATTTTAAACTTAGAGGGAAAAGCGAGTAAGGAGGGGCATGACAGAGGCACATAAACTTATTTTTTCTCTACCTCACACATAATGTTGTTTACTGGGATTATCCAATGGAGCTGAATAGTGGGATAACCATCCTTTTTTTGCTAGTGAAATCAGATATGCAGGGAAACCTTCAGCCGTATCCAGTCTTATCCAGTTTGCAAGACCTCTCAATCTGTCCCATCAGGGCTGTCCCAGTGAGCCTTGCCCACCTGTCAATCATTAGTAAACATTTATGGCATTTGTCTCTTGGGCCATTTTTGCACTTCATGGCATGTGAGCAACGCTGGAAGGCAATCTCTGCATTTGATGACAGTCACCTGTGTTTCCTGCTCCAAACAACTGCTACAGGGTGGTCATTCCACTGGCCATAGAAAGCTTCCAAACTAGTACTATGTCTTCCTGGTAGGTATCTGGACCAGGATGGCACGGCACCAGCTGATATGAAAGTCTCTTGGTGGCTTCTGTGTTTCATGCCACTCCGAGGCTCTTCTCAGAAGCTCCTCTACCAGCCATCAGACTGGAGTCTTGCATTAGTACTGAAGATGTGTTGAACTGGGTTTCTCACAGATAATTTAAGGGAGCACTTCTAGAATAATGGCCACTTATGAGCATAGTTATGCTAACTGGAGCAAGAGATACAGCTTGGCTGGTAGTAAATATAATTTTTTTGCAGCTCCCTTTCTGCCTTTAGCTCCCTGAAGGCAGAACACAACTTTGTCTTTCAGAGGCATTTAAAATGAAGCACTGAAGTCTAATGGTTCTCAAAGTGGCAGGTGAAGGCACAATCTGATTCCTCCCCATGTAATTTGATTGGACCAACTCACTCCAGTATCTCTTAATCTGTGCAATACCCAAGGCTGCATGCCCTAGTCAGTATGTTGAATATTTTTCACAGGGATATGCCAACCTGAGTGGACCCATGTTTGTCCTGCTCCCCCTATTTCCCTTGTCTTAACTCGCTTGGGGTCAGATGCACCCATTGCTCAACACTGCCCATTTCATAGGGGATCCATGCAGATACCTGGACTTTTGCAAGATGAAACGTTTGCTCCTCCCCGAAGCCCAAGTTAAAACGCAGACACTTAGCCCTGTTAATTCTCACTGCGTCTGTGTTCTCTCTCCCTGTAAAAGGTGGAAACATCCCTGGAGTGTGGGCAGTGGGCAGCTTCTCAAGAACACCAAGTCCTACTCAGTACAAGTAATTCAGAGCTAGAACATCACCAACATGTGGTTGCCTAGTCTCCGATTGAAGACTTCAAGTGAAGGAAAGCCCACCACTATCTTCAAAACTGGTTTAAAGCCCTAAACGGCCTTGCCCCAGTATACCTGAAGGAGCGTCTCCACCCCCATCGTTCAGCCTGGACACTGAGGTCCTCCTCTGAGGGCCTTCTGCTGGTTCCCTCACCACAAGAAGCAAAGTTTCTGCAAATGGCCTTCTTGGTGTCGGTGCCTGTCCTGTGGAATGCTCTCCCATCAGATGTCAAGGAAATAAGCAACTATCTGACGTTTAGAAGACAGCTGAAGGCAGCCTTGTTTAGGGAAGTTTCTAATGTCTGATGTTTTAATGTCTTTTTAATCATTTGCTGGAAGCCGCCCAGAGTGGCTGGGGTATAAATAATAATAATAATAATAATAATAATAATAATAATAATAAATAATTATTATTATTAATTATTATTATTATTATTATTATTATTATTATTATTCCACTGTCATAGTGCTCTTGCCATCAAGAAGTTTCTCCTGATGTTCTGGAAAAGGTTCCTCACTGCTGTTAGCATACCATGAAGAGGAAGTCTCAAGTTCCACTGACTTTGGAAGAAGGTGTTCCCAAATTAGTAGCTCCCCCTCTGCAGGGAAGGGCAAGCAGTTTTGCATTGGGCCTGCAGAGATTCACAACCGCAAAGTTTAAGCAAGCCAGTAAGAGTTCTCAGGAAAGCACAACATGGGTGCAGTTTGATTTTGTTTGTTCTTTCAGCATAACTGAAACCTTTTAAAGAAAGCACCTAACTATTGAAGGTTGAGATAAAAAAAGAAATTGTAGCTGGGGGGTGGCGGGGGGGGGGGTGCAGTAGAAATGTCAAAGGCAGAAGAAATCCAGTTGAAGCAAAAGCAAAAAGCAACATGATACCATTTTAAGCCCCAGGGACTAGTTCAATGGAAGCAAATCAGATTGTTCTAGGCCCTACATAAGACAACGAATAAAACACTACAATGCATTTGTATGTAGGATCTCTAAGGACTAAGGTGACATTCAAGTCCCACATCCTTTTCAGTGTTCCCTTCACCTTATACCTGCACAACAGGTATTTTAGCAGATGGGGAACAGAGACTTGCATAGATTTTGATGAGGACTGTGCAATGAATTCATGGCTAAGTAAGGCGGTGGACCCAGGTTTCCTTGGACTGAGACAAACAGCAGCAAAAAAAGCTAAAGCTATTCTAGGTTGCAGCAACAGAAGTATAGTTTTCAGATCAAGGGAAGTAATAGTACCACTCTATTCTGCCTTAGTCAGATCACACTTGGAAAACTGTTTCCAGTTCTGGGCTCCACAATTTAAGAAGGATGTTGACAAGCTGGAACATGTGCAGAGGAGGGCAACCAAGATGATCAAGGGTCTGGAAACTAAGCCTTAGGAGGAGCGCTTGACAGAGCTGGGTATGTTTAACCTGGAAAAGAGGAGATTGAGAGGAGATATGATAGCCATCTTCAAATATCTCAAGGGCTGTCACATGGAAGAGGGAACAAGCTTGTTTTCTCCTGCTCTGGAGGGTAGGACTTGAACCATGGCTTCAAGTTGGAAGAATGGAGATTCCTACTTAACATTCGGGGAAACTTTCTGATAGTAAAAGCTGTTCAGCAGTGGAACAGACGCCCATGAGAGTTGGTGGGCTCTCCTTCCTTGGAGGTTTTTAAGCAGAGTTTGGATGGCCATCTTTCATGGATGCTTTTGCTGAGATTCTGGCATTGCAGGGGGTTGGACTAGATGATCCTTGGGTTATCTCCAACTCTAAGATCCTATGAAACTGTCCAATGAATTTCCATCTTATGTTCTTTTCTGTATCTCTCATGTGATCTTTGATTTCTCTCTGTAGACCTGTCTCAATTGATTCGGAGTTGTCACAAGCTCTTCATGGGCATTCAAATTGGCCCACGAGGGCTCAAACTCTGCCCCTCCTCTTCTTCCAACCTGTGTCTGTAAGTCTTCAGAGAACTGCCTTCCCTTGAACATAGCTGCAAACCTTCCATTCATTTAGGAATCCTGAGGATTCTAACCATGTTCAGCTGAAGGTAACTGGGATTTTCTTTCAGATGTTGGTGCCCAGTTTGCTGCAGTTGGGAGAGGAACTGCAATCTGTTTGGGCACTGCGGGTTGGGGGAGAAATTGGATTCCATTCACATTTAGGGGTGAACCGATGTAATTTGCACTTTCTGAAACAAGATGTGAAGCCAAACACAGCCATCCTTTGAAGTTTTCACTTCTCTGAATTTTGCAGGGCAGTTCTCCAGCCAGAAATGTATTTACTAAGGTAAAGTGTGCATTAACATGCACATAGTAGCAAAAAAAATAACAGAGATAATTGCATTATATCAGGGAAAACGAAGTTCTTTTGGGTTTTCCAAAATGTGTTCATTAGGCAAGATTGCATAGGAACAATGAAAACAAATTCACGCCTGCAATCAATGCATTTAGAAGTAGCAGGAAAAACTCAAATTTTCCCACCCAGTTAAACTTACCCTCTAATCTCCACCCTCTTCTCTCTCTCTCTCTCTCTCTCTCTCTCTCTCTCTCTCTCTCTCTCTTCCAACTGTCAACTGGCAAAATTCCCCAGCCGTCATCCCCCAACTGTCATTCCATCCACATTCCATCATGCCAACGATCTCCTCTGCCCTTTCCTTGAAACACAAACCCTGAACATGGTTCATTCCCGGTTCAAATCAGGATTTCTAGCACAGTCAGACCCACTACCTCATTCTGTTGACCAGGATCAAACCTGATGACACGAAAGTATTTCTCTTGGACGTGATTCATCCGTTTAGTAATCTGTCCCCCAGTTTCCCAGAGCTGTGAAAAATAGCCACATCCCGGAATCTACGACTCCCAAGAGAGCCTGTGACAAAAGGAATGCAGTCTCAGCTCTGACTCATATATCTGCAAGTCAGTGTTTTTCTTTGGAGCACACTTTATTTCCCCCGCTTTTTGAGACTTCCCCTTTTTCTGAGCATTGGAACAAAATCTTTCCAGCAGGTTGGCATGCCTGTGTGTCTACTCACTGCTTCTGGGCAACAGCTTCTCTCTCTGATTAAAGGCTATAACAAACTTCTACAAATAATGTTTTCCTGCTGTCTGCCTCCCCCAGACCCCTTACTTGATGCACTTCATATTTAAGTAGAGGTGGGACCCATAGTACTGCAGTGGTACCTTGGTTCTCAAACACCTTGGTTCCCAAACGCCGAAAACCTGGAAGTAAGTGTTCTGGTTTTCAAATGTTTTTCGGATGCTGAACGTCCGATGCAGCTGTCGGCTATTGTTTCTGGGGTGCCTGCACCAATCAGAAGCCGCGCCTTGGTTTCTGAACATTTCGGAAGTCAAATGGACTTCTGGAATGGATTGAGTTGGAGAAGCAAGGTACCATTGTATTTGGCGCTTTTGTTTTTGCCATTTAATTTGCGGGTGGTTTTTTTAGGCCTTTTCGGTTAATTTGTTTTTGTGACTGTGTGGAACTGTGATTGATTGATTGATTGATTGATTGTGTGACTGTGGAAATGGATAAAATCCAAACAATAACTATCATCAGTGCAAGTATAAGAAAAGATAATAATTTTAATTTTTATCATCTACAATACTGTCTTATTTAGTTTATAGTCCTGTACATTGATTATTGCCTTCATTTTATGGATCTATGGTCTCGTTAGAGAGTAAAATTCATGTTAAATTGCTGTTTTAGAGGTTGTTTTTAAAAGTCTGGAACAGATTGATCCGTTTTGCATTACTTTCTATGGGAAAGCACACCTTGGTTTTGAAACGCTTTGGTTTTCAAACAGACTTCTGAACGGATTAAGTTTGAGAACCAAGGTACCACTGTATAGCATGTATAACCTAAAGATTTGTAAAGTTTTTGCAGATATAATCTGCTTGAACCTGTGGAGCAGCATAAAACACAGAATCAAATGTCATCCTGCCAACTTCCAAGATATTTTTTTTTAAAAGTCAGTGCTTCAGTGGATAACACGGTAAGAATACTGGGCTCAGAATTGTTCCGTGGGTGCCATGAATATTTG
The DNA here is from genome assembly GCF_951804945.1 of Podarcis cretensis. Taxonomy (NCBI): domain Eukaryota; kingdom Metazoa; phylum Chordata; class Lepidosauria; order Squamata; family Lacertidae; genus Podarcis; species Podarcis cretensis. The sequence goes on from NC_137187.1 coordinate 26,486,564, forward strand.
CATTCTCAACTGCAACAACAGATTAGTGGCACAGGGATAGGATGTCTGATAATACAGTTCTTTGAAACATGGTTGTCGGATTCCCTACCAGCCCCCCCAAGTGCACCTTGCTTTTGGAATGCTTTGGTTTTGAAATGGACTTCTGGAACAGATTAAGTTTGAGAACCAAGGTACCACTGTATATGCAAGAAACCTGAATGCTCTGTGAATATTCCTTACATAGCAAGTGTCTAAGAAACAAATTCCGCATAGGGCTTGGTTTCCAAACCAAGGATAGACAAGGTTCCCTTACCCACCCCTAGTAGGTTCTGCCTTCAGCCAAGGATAGGACTCTCAGATAGCAGGTAAAGAAGCTTAATCATCTCAGGGCTAGTTAACCATCTGCTCATCCATAAGGTAAAGGGACCCCTGACCATTAGGTCCAGTTGTGACCAACTCTGGGGTTGCGGCACTCATCTCGCTTTATTGGCTGAGGGAGCCGGCATGCAGCTTCTGGGTCATGGTGGTCAGCATGACTAAGCCACTTCTGGCGAACCAGAGCAGTGCACGGAATCGCCGTTTACCTTCCTGCCGGAGCGGTACCTATTTATTTACTTGCACTTTGACGTGCTTTCGAACTGCTAGGTTGGCAGGAGCAGGGACCGAGCAACGGATGCTCACCCTGTCGCAGGGATTCGAACCGCCGACCTTCTGATTGGCAAGTCCTAGGCTCTGTGGTTTAACCCACAGCGCCACCCGTGTCCCACTGCTTATTCATACATTGCAATATATCCATGGGGCAACTTCCCAGGGGCATTTGAACCCCTGTTTGCATGTCAAGGCCCCGAGCCCTCCCCATTGTTGAATAATAACAATAGACACAGTATTTTAGGTTAATGGGCAAATTAAAGGTCACAACTTTATTGGTTACAGAATGTGAGTGGTATTGGCTTAGGCATTGGAACTGAACTGACTATACTTGACTCCTGCCCGCCATGCAGGTAGTCTAGTAAGGGTCAACCACCTGTAGGGAGAGCCCTGTTGATGTACATCAACTAAGAGCTCCCCAGGGTCCCTGATGGGGTCGTGGCATGGCCCGAGCCCCTACCCGGGCTTTGGACAAGATCCACACACCAGGATCCCTTTAACGGAATACTCTTAAAAAGGAGGTGCAAGTGATGGCCGCAAACTCCCTCCCAAGAACCTGGTTTTACCTTTGCCTAACCGCCGAACCTTACAAAAGTTGTGACGACTGCTACGAGGTAGGCGAAAACCAAATGGCTGGTGCCAATTTGTCAAGTGTGGTGTAGTGGTTAAGAGCAGTGGACTTGTAATCTGGTGAACCAGGTTCGATTCCCCGCTACTCCACATGCAGCTGCTGGGTGACCTTGGGTCAGTCACACTTCTCTGAAGTCTCGCAGCCTCACTCACCTCACAGAGTGTTTGTTGTGGGGGAGGAAGGGAAAGGAGATTGTGAGCCGCTTTGAGACTCCTTAAGGGGAGCGAAAGGCGGGATATCAAATCCAAACTACTCCTCTTCTTCAAGTGGAAAAATTCCCACCAGCCCCCCTCAACAGGTGACCAACCGAGATCCATAGCAAGGCCAAGATGTACAGTGGTACCTCGGGTTACATACGCTTCAGGTTACATACGCTTCAGGTTACAGACTCCGCTAACCCAGAAATAGTGCTTCAGGTTAAGAACTTTGCTTCAGGATGAGAACAGAAATTGTGCTGTGGTGGCGCGGCGGCAGCAGGAGACCCCCATTAGCTAAAGTGGTGCTTCAGGTTAAGAACAGTTTCAGGTTAAGTAAGGACCTCCGGAACGAATTAAGTACTTAACCTGAGGTACCACTGTAGAATGCATGGAAAGAAGGCTGGAGGGCGGGAGATCCACGGAAGCAGGAACAAGAAGGGAGATCCCCCGGCTGCGTATTTGTTTAAATACACTAAGCCATGCCCCCCAGCAAACCAGATTGGTTGGCCGGGGGTCGTGACATGGCCAGGACTCCTTTTATGACGTGGGGGCTTAGCCATGCCCCTGCTGTGTATGGGGAGACCACGTGGCCTGCCCGCAACAGCGCCCCACAAGGAAGTGGAGCGGCCTTCCAAAGCAAATCGGAGCCACACAGCCAGTGAGTGCTCAACTGAGCTGCAGTAGCACTTTCAGAAAAATAGATTGGAAATAATACTCCTTCCCCCCCAAAAAGGTTTTGGAGAATTGCACCCCACACACAAATGATATCTCCAAGTTTCGAACCCCAAAATTAATTAGAAAGGAAAAAATAAGGAGGGGCATCCAGCCCCTAAATATATGTGCTAAGAAATGGCTTTGTAGTTGCAGCAGATATCCAAGGAACTTGGCCCTTCATTACTTTATTTTGTGAAGTTCCTTAAAAGCAAATGGCTTAGATGACTTATGCCCAATAATAAAAAATACATTATTTCTTATGTTTATTATTGATTTTTATATCGCCCCCACTGCATACATCAAATAAAACGTATGCCTGATAAAAGGAAAAGTTAATGATCAAAGGAACGATCAAGAAAAGGGCGCGATGTGTGGGAAGAAAACATGGCAATCCGATGCCATAACAAACTTGTTTTATAGGAGGTAGATCGGGGTTCTTCCTTCCAACTTTTTAGCCAGACAAATTCCCCTTTTAGTCAATAAGAGCTTGTCCAAAGAGGTACGTCAGAGAAAGCAACTCAGGTTAGTGGCAAACTACATTAGCGGAAGACAGGTTTGTCTGCTAAATATGGCTTGGGATCTGGGAGGAATGGTGTGTATTTTAAGCTACCCGTAGGGAAATCCTAAGTCATCTTTTAGTAATTGCATAAGATAAGAATCCAGGTCAATCGTCTCCAGATCATCTGCTGACTTTGCAGATGGCAAAAAGCAGTGTGGGTACCAGAATATCATACTGTTTATTCTCCTAAGAAATCAAAAGGAGACGGGTGGAGGGGAGCTATGATGGAAGGAATTTTCCGGCATATCCTTTGTTACTTCTGGGACTGCCTTTTGAAATATCACTTCACAGGTCAGCTTGAATGTGGAAATGCTACAAGGGCATTGGTTGCCCAAGTTATTGGTACTGAATCTCACCACGTGAGGGTGCAGCCCATGAAAAACCACTGATGACTCTTCCTTGTCTGAAAGGCTTGGGTCACTTATATCTATGGGGCTGGATCCAAACTTAGTCTTCATGGAAGAAGAAGGAGGAGGACATCTTCTGTCCATGGAAGGCTTTAACCAGAAAAAGAGATCTTGCAAGCAGGAGAGAGAGGCAGTTCTTCCTCCCTCAAGAGTCCCTACCCACCAATGCATCAGGAAGTTACCCAATTCTCATGTACAGTGGTACCTCGGGTTAAGTACTTAATTCGTTCCAGGGGTCCTTTCTTAACCTCAAACCGCTCTTAACCTGAAGCACCACTTTAGCTAATGGGGCCTCCCACTGCTGCGCACCGCTGGAGCACGATTTCTGGTCTCATCCTGAAGAAAAGTTCTTAACCCGAGGTACTATTTCTGGGTTAGCGGAGTCTGTAACCTGAAGCATATGTAGCCTGAAGCGTATGTAACCCGAGGTACCACTGTATTTGTTGGGTACAAGAGGCTGGAGGGAGAAGGGAGAATTATCAAAACTCCTTCCTTTCTTCTGCTTGGAACTGCTGACAGGAGATGCGCCTGCTGTTGGAAACAAACTCTGGAGCCAAGCCATGCTTTTTGCTCCTTAAGTGGAGTTTATCTGAACCGATGGGACTTTTTGTGCTTTTTTTTTGGAAATACTTTATTAAACATGTGTATATGTGTAACTTGAGGTTGCCCTATTTATAGTGCTGCTCTTTCCCTCTAAATCCTTTAACAGCTTTGGATCAAGTTACCTATAAAAATCGGCTCCTACCATATGTACCTGCACAAACTTCAGTTCCTCTTCTGATGCCCTTCTCCATCTGCCAGAGGAAGTGAGCTTAGATACGTGATATGTGAAAAAGCCTCTTTATGTTCTGTTTACGTTTACTGGTCTACCTTTATGCTCAGACTGGGTAACGAAGTAGCCATACCGTCTTAATTTTCACAACAACCCTGCAAAGTACACTGTTATCATTCCCATGTTAACAAGTCGGAAGCTAATCTAACGGTGGGATCCATGAAGCAGTGTTTGAATCATGAGGGCAAAGAGGGGCTGCAGCCTCTCTTATCTTTTGTGGTAGTAGTCCCTTAGGCTATGAGGGACCTGGAGAAGTCACAGGTGGGGCTTGTGGAATTCTCTCCCTCCCCCCCTCTATCAAGCTCCTATTAAAGTCAAAATTTTATGCATTTAGGAGTGAGTTCCACAACTTTGTGCAGCTCATTTCTCAAGGATACCCACATAAGGTCAAGCAGAATGTTGACACCTATGACTTCATCTGGAACTCACAGAAACTCAGTTCTAGCACCTTTCAGGTGGGCGCCATTGCCCTTATAAGAGAACAAGGGAGGCATTCATTGTCAGGTGTGCGTGCAGGAGCCTGTGACCAATAGGAGTCTGCAGGACTGGGGCCTTCCTAAGTTTGTTCTGAAGAGGCAAGGCACGGCCACACAGGTGAGGCTGATTGGTAACTCACAGCACCTGGTGGCAAGAGCCAGGAAGGGATATAAGGTCAGTATTTTCCCTTTGGCTCTTTGCCACAGCAACATGTTCCCTGCCTTGCAGCGTTTGGTTCCTTTACTCCTTGATCCTTGGACCCCTGACTTTGTGACTCCTTGCTTCTTGATCTTCGGACCCCTGACTTTGTGACTCCTGGCTCTCTGACCCTCAGACTCTTGGCTTCCTGGCTTCTGGACTCCCGTTCCTGCTCCCACCCTACCATCTTGGCCCCGGTCCCGACGTCCCCAGCTGGGACTTCGATTGCCCGTGAACCGGACTGTGACATTCATGGTGAGTTACAGCACCTCTTTTTCTTGAAAAATAGCACTGTTTACATCTGAGGCAAAATCTGATCACACTCCTGACATGCTATCAGCTGGACTGCTTATTGGCTATGAGGGAGGCCAATCGTTCTGGAATTTTAACAATAAGATAAAACCATAGAGGGTTTTCTACTATAAATTTGTAGAATCCTAGGACAGGGAAAGGAGGAGAAATTTGTAGGTGTCTGTATTTCCCCGTTAAAGTAATTTTACTTGCTAGGAAAGGCATTAAGCTGATCTTGTGATACCTTGGCTATTTCTATCAAGAATGGAGTGCTCTCAAATCCCACTGGCTATTCTGCAAATGAGAAAGATGCTGAGGCTGGTTGTATTAGATGTGAAGCTCAGGATCTGTTTGAGGAAGTCTGAGGCTAACTATTAGCTGTAAGAAGATTCCACAAGTCTGACTTAACTTTTATAAAGCAGAGAGGGGGAATTTAATACCACCCAAAGCCAGTCAAGTAATAGATTTGGCTTCTCTCTCGCAGGAGTCTTCCTGTCTCCCTCCTTCAGCTGCCACAGCTCATCCCGTTCCCCTTTTGTGAATGATCTTTGTGTCATTGCCATCGCAAAGTGAACTGGGAAAGAATTTCCTCGGCTGCTACTTGATACACTATTATTCGCCTCTTATCATTTTAGCAAGGCAGTTTGCTGCTGTCAGAGGTAATGGAGACTGTACCACTAAGAAAATTGGCTGTAATTTATTTATCAATTGTTTTCTGCATACCACAAAATAGGCCATCTACTTTATGGCTGGGTCTAAGGTATTTGAGAGCCCCCGAAGTTCATGGTTTTCCGGTATTCTAAGTTCTACTTATGGCTTTTCCTGTATATGACACACAACACCACCTCTGTGGTCTTGAAGGCTGTTTTCTTCTTTGCTTTCTTTAGTCACAAATCATTCTGAGGCATCCCTTAAGTGCATTTGTATTGTTAAGTGCACCGGCCTGATTTGGTGTTAATTCAATTTGAGTGCCCTTAATATCTTGTGGGGGGTGATGCAATGCTTGCTAGCTGTACCTTGTAAAAAAAAAAAAAAACAGGTTTCAGGTCTGCCTGAGAGCTGAGCACCTTTCCCACAGCAATTTACCAAAGTTGCTGATAAAATTTTCATAAGGAAACCTTTTTAGTCTGACCCTATTGTGTTATCCCACCATTAAGACCCAGGGAATTGAGACCATCTTCTGGTGACAGTTTATTACGTTCTCCATTATTGCTGTGTATACGAAACCTGATGGGTCACCTCTCAAAAAGCCTTCTTCTTTAACCACAGCCACTGCTCTCTAGGCCTGGGCCTGGGAGTGTTATCGTTTGCTACTCTCCCTCTCGCTTTGTCAATATAACGGAGATGCACTCTTTATAAACCGGACACCTCTAACCTTGGCATGACAGGAGATTTGAGGGAAGTTCAGGGCCAGAAGGAAAGTAAAGAAAAAGGAGGCAGAGGGAATGCAGCGAGACGTCAGAACTGCACTAGGTAGCTCTTATTGATGGGAGGAAAACTCTTCAATAAAAATCTAATGTGAAAAGAATGATGATCGATGCTATCTCTCTGTTGCTAAAGGAACTGGATTAGGGAAATATTGACTTCACTCCAATAGTGGACGGAGGGCCAAAATGACAATGGGGAAAGCGGTGTAGCAGATGATGGCTCAAACCCACTATGTCTCTTGAAGCTCCACTTTAGGGTAGATTCTTCCCCCACCCCCTACATTTTGAGGGAATGGGGGCGAAAGTGTCTGTGAACAAATACATAGAGTTAAGGGGCTTGAAGAGGTTTAGCTTCCTCCAAATTAGTTCCCTCCAAATTACGGTAGTTTCCAATTAAATTAGACAAGCACCTAGCACTTTGATAATTAGGCTGTTACTAAATACATTTTTATTTAGGAAGGCTTCCTTTGAAGTGTAACTCAGCAATTTTATGGAATATTAACTGTACAATTGTTGCTGAAGTTTTACTGTTTTTAGTTTTCTAAGACTATATCTTTTGAATTTTGTCTTGTTGTACACTGCTTTGGTATCTGTTAGCTGTAAAGAGATTGCTAAAACTCTAAAATAAAAAAAACCCCTCACCATTATAAAGCTGAAAAGCAAACCTAGAGAACTTTCCCCTCAGTCCTATCTACATTTATGGACTCATTGACCCCCTACTCATTGAATGTTGTTAACTTCAATTGATTGACACATGTAACATATCTGCTTCTGTCCATTTTTTAAACCTCACTTGCAAAACATCCCATACCCATTGGAAACACAACACACATGCGCAACTTCACTGCCCAATTCCTGCACCCAATGGAAGGGACTCTTGTTTACAAAAGCTACAATAAATGTGTTAATATGCCACAGGACTCTTGGCTGTGTTTTGTGGCAATAGACTAACATTCCTACCCTTTTGACCTCTCTTTAATGGACGTGGAAACAGACCTCAGATGTAAGTGAACAAAGTCCGGTGTACAGAAACAATGTCGGTAGGTGCCCAGTGTGTGTTTTTCTGTGCGCATGGCTGGGCTTTATGCAACTTTAGTTATGTGTCACGGAAATGATCTGATGAATTATTAGATAAAGCTCGAGGCAAAGAAAGAGCAGAGACGCCTGTCAAAGGACTGTGCTGAGCTAGAATTTATAATACATTAGCTTATCACCTCTTGATCTCAGAGAGAAATCGAGGAAGATGAAAAGGATACACTTCTTCCCATATAACAGGGATGTGGCCCTTCACATGTGGCTCAACGCCAACTTCCATTGGCGAAGGATGATAGGGTTTGTGGGAAAATAACTTCTTGAGCGTCACAAGTCCCCCATTCCTGCTGTACAAGTATTAAGGGAAAGTGTGTATACTTTTGTATGTGTGTGTTTTTGAACAACTTGTGTTTACGGCCTTTAGTTTGGTGCTTGTGGTGATAACACCACTGGAAGCAGACTACAGTTTTACTCTTTTACAAAGAATCCAGGAACTTCGCTCCAAAAATTGGAGGGGAAGGCAGAGATTTCAGTCTTCCAAAGACTACCCCAATGGGGCATTAAAAGGATATAAAAAAAGGTATGCTTTCATGTAGGCTGCCCTCAGCTTCTCCAGAGGTGGTTTTAGGGTAGCACGACTGGTTCAGCCACACTGGGCGTTGTGCTGCAGGGGGTGCCACAAGAATGCTGTAAAACAGAGCAAGAATTGGGTTGTGTTTCCCCCCCAAAAAATTAATGTCACACAGGGTGCCACTAAAATTTGAAAGCCCAAAATCCACCAGTGGCTTGTCATCAACTTATTCTAGGAGATAGAATTCAAATAAAATGGCATTATAGAGGTTCTGAACTGGTCCACATTGTAGCAAGGCCTCTGAATGACCCTTAAGAAACTGTTATCAATAAATGTAAGTGGTATGATAATTTCAGATTAATGGGATCTGCCATTTCTTGTTTATACTCCAATATTTTCCAGCTGTATTTTCCAACTTGAGAGGTAAGCAACATATTGGGAGGGCTTTTTGGTTGAGAAGCCAGCATGGAATTGAGGATTAAAGCAACTCTCCCCTTTTATTTTGTTATAAAGAAAGAAAAGCCAAATCAGTTATGGATCTGCTACATAACCTGTAGTTTGGACCTATGTGTGAGAGAGAACGTTGTTTTCTAAGCAACAGATGAAGATTATTGGTTTGGAACTCTTAAATGCTAATATTGTATTCAATAATCAAACAAGCCAAAAACCCTGGCGAGTTAAGATCACAGCTGAGTCAAGCTCCACAAAGCCAGGAAATTGACAGTAACCTTCCATACACAGGTGTGCTAGAATTATCTCCTAAGCAAAACTCTGGATGTTGTACTCTGCCAATAGTAGGGCTCCTCCTCCTCATCTTTTTACACACTGCCATATTTTTCTGCTTGTGAAAATAACTGGGAAATGCACTTATTTTGGCATTAAGTACAGTGGTACCTTAGGTTACATACGCTTCAAGTTACACACTCCGCTAACCTAGAAATAGTGCTTCAGGTTAAGAACTTTGCTTCAGGATAGGAACAGAAATCGGGCTTCGGCGGCGCGGCGGCAGCAGGAGGCCCCATTAGCTAAAGTGGTGCTTCAGGTTAAGAACAGTTTCAGGTTAAGAACAGACCTCCGGAACGAATTAAGTACTTAACCTGAGGTACCACTGTACCAAGTTTCAACCAAAAGAGTAGTTTTGGAAGACCACCTGCATTTAATAGGCTATTTCTCGATGTACTTACGCAACACAGTCTACTCTGCATTCTCCTAGGGCATTGCTTGCTGCCTTATTTGTGCAACGCTCCCCCTGGCACAAGGAACCTTTAAAGAGTGTAGATGATTATTGAGAAACCCAGTCCATTTTTTCAAAGTGAGAATTTCATGCAGACGCAGCATGAACATTGCCTGATGTCTGGAAGAGAAGGAAAAGTTGGACAAAAAATGTCAGCCAAAGTTAACCTATCTTACAGTACACAAGGCAACATTATTTTGGATACTGGATTTATTTGTTCACTCTCAACCCTCATTATCATAGTCACAAAATGAGATGGTAGGATCAGGATTCCAGTAATGTTGTTCTCTGGGGGGGGGGTCTGCGTGTTTCTCACAGAAACTTCCAGGACTTAGTAATAATTGAGCATACAGCACCAATCCTGGCACAATTGCATTGGTTGCCGATTAGTTTCTGGGCCCAATTCAAAGTGCTGGTGTTGACCTATAAAGCCTTACATGGCTCAAGACATCAATACCTTCAGGGCCCCCTCTCCCCATGCAAACCGACTTGGACCCTGAACTTGTCACCCGAGGCCCTTCTCTGTGTCCCCCATCCCAGAGAGTTTCGGAGGGTGGCCACAAGATTGTGGTGGTTCCCCGATTGTGAAATGCTCTCCCTAGATAGGGTGGCCTGGCGCCATCATTACATATCTTTAAGCACCAGGGGAAACCATTCCTCTTTACTTAATAGCCTATGGCTATTAAATAATCTTTGTCCATGGAGTTTTCTTGGCAGGGATACTGGAGTGGCTTGCCGGTTCCTGCTCCAGGTGGATCACGTTTGGTCAAAACTCTCCACTATGACCTGTCCATCTTGGGTGGCCCTACATGGCATAGCTCATAGCTTCTCTGAGTTATTCAAGCCCCTTTGCCACAACAAGGCAGTGATTAAGGTGCTGGAGGAGACTCTTGAGAGTCCCATGGACTGCAAGAAGATCAAACCTATCTATTCTGAAGGAAATCAGCCCTGAGTGCTCACTGGGAGGACAAATCCTGAAGCTTGAGGCTCCAATACTTTGGCCACCTCATGAGAAGAGAAGACTCCCTGGAAAAGACCCTGATGTTGGGAAAGATGGAGGGCACAAGGAGAAGGGGACGACAGAGGACAAGAAGTGTTCTGGAAGCTACCAGCATGAGTTTGACCAAACTGGGGGAAGCAGTGGAAGACAGGCGTGCCTGGCGTGTTCTGGTCCATGGGGTCATGAAGAGTCAGACATGACTAAAAGACTAAACAACAAAAACATTAAATAATCTATGGTCTGTGAAAGTGTGTGGGGGAGAACTGTTATTATGGTGATAATTTTATTATTAGGCTGTCTGTCAATATACTTTTTACTAGGTTTTACTAGGTTGCTTGAACAACTCTAACTATGACCCTAGTGCCTGGGTTTCCCTTTCTCTTCCTTTCCAGTTCCTTTTCCTTTTGTGCCACGACATTTTAGTGTGAGGACAGAGGCTGTCTTAGTGTTGATTTTTGTTAAGTTGCAATGGCAGCCTTTGGTTAAAGGTGTGTGTGTGTGTGTGTGTGTGAACAGCCTTCAAATGACTAATAAATAAATTATTCTGGAGCTCACAGGGATGCATCTATACCTAAACCATGTGCACAGTGAACATGTGAGGTGGGATTTGGACCCCCCCATACTAGCATGTCCCCTCCATATGGCTAATGAGACATTAGGGTGAAGGCTAGGTAATAAATTGCAATAAGTAGAGGCATACCTACGCTCCCTTGCACCCTTGTCACAGAGTTGTACAGTGGTACCTTGGTTCTCAAACTTAATCTGTTCCAGAAGTCCGTTCCAAAACCAAGGTGCGCTTTCACATACAAAGTAATGCAAATGAATTAATCCATTCCAGACTTTTAAAAATAACCCCTAAAACAGCAATTTAACATGAATTTTACTATTTAGCGAGACCATTGATCCATAAAATGAAAGCAATAAACAATGTACTGCAGTCACACAATCATCAGGAGCTGAACTGGGTTCCACACAGTCACAGAAACAAAACAAAAAATAGCTGCAAAAACAAAAATGCAAAATAAATGGCAAAAACAGACAGACCTCAGCGTAACATTCAAATTGGAAGCGTGGCACTCAAAACGGAGCACATTCAGCTTCTAAAAAAAGTTCGCAAACCGGAACACACACTTCTGGGTTTGCAGTGTTTGGGTTCCAAGTTGTTTGAGTACCAAGGCGTTTGAGAACCAAGGTGCCACAGTATTGGTAACCCTCCTCTTGTGTCGTGGCCAGAGGGGCTGGGCTGCGCTGGGCTGGAGGGGAACAGCCCGGTTTTTGCATCTTGCTTGCCCTGTGTTCCTGGCAGGAGCCAACCTCACCAATCCCAGGTACATTCCTGATGACAATATAGTAATAATAATAGTAGTAATTTATGATGGAATATGTTGTTGCTAAGCCTTCAGCTACTGATAATATACTGCATTAGGCAGACTGTACCATCCAACATCATCTAAAGTGGAATCTAAGTTGGACTTTTCACATATTTAAATTTCCTGTTTGGAGCTCATTAACTTCTCCCCCACCCCCAGCACTGTTGAATGGCAGGTGCTCTTCGGTGGATGCTGATTGGCTGCTCCACAGCTCAACCCATTGCAATCACCATTATATGTTTGAGTGGCTTCTCAACACCCCTATTTTTTATTATCAGCCGTGCCTCTGGCTCTACCTTTGCTACACAGTCAAAGAGAACGCAATCACAAGGCGGCGAGTTTTTGCATTTGTCACTGAGAAGCACTTGGCGTCCCGTAAGATGATGAACATCGCCGAGGAAAATCATGGCGCTCTGAGCGTTAGCTCAATCACAGCGACCGAGCTTGAGAGTCGGGTATCATTTGAAAAGTGTCATTTGTTAGGGAGCAGCGCTTGTGTTTTAAAAAAAGTGCTGAATCCCAAGTTGCAGGGAGTTTCTTAAATCAAGGTCCTTGGTTTAATAGTACATTGGGTTTTTCTTAAAAAAATAATAATCTCAGCTGTATTGATTATGCTTCATGAACATTCACCTAACACTAAAGCTATATTTGCACCTGCTGCTGCTGCTGTTCAAACCCAGCAGGAATGAAGAGGGAAGGTTTCAAGAAGTACCACTCCTCTAAAAAGCAGGGGTAGATAGCATCTTGATGAAAGATCCAGCAACAACTGCACCAATCTGCTTTCTGCCCCATTCTACAAGAATTTACACTGAACTACCAGCAGTTCTGTATTCTGAAAACAAACAAAATTAAAATGTTTCTTAAAAAGCAACTCCCATGCCCCCAGTGTCATAGGTAAAGGCAGAATTGTTCTTTACGCAACAACTGGAGGGCTAAAGTTCCCCATCACTGCCCTACAGAACGCAGAGTTTCTACAGGAAGAACATTTTCTGTTATAATACTTCCTCGGTGGGAGAAGCAGTCCCCAAGGGAATTTTTCTCCTTGCACAGCCGAGGTGTAAGCCCGCTGCCCCACGATGAATCCAGTGGCTGTAACAGGATCGAATTTACATTTAGTGAAATTAATGTCAATAAGCTGCAAACATGCTGTTCTTTCCCATTTAAAAAATAACAGCAGAAGGAAGAATTATTTGGAAATATGAATGTATGACAATGTGGGTAACAGGGGGAGAGAGAGAGGAAAAAGAGAGTTATTGATGAAGAAAATAGCAAAATATTTAAAGATAACTACAGCAAAAAACATCAACAAAGTCTAGATCTGGAGACAGCAGCTTTACCTTAGGAGGTCAGAACAAAAATCAAGTAGGTAAAAGATTTTTCTAATTGCTTCGTTTCCAGGACAAGAAAAGCACCATTTGTTTAGTTTCAGTGTATCAGAATTCTGCTGAAAGTAAAGGACTCAGCAGCACTCCATAACACACAACCACATACTAAAAAGGGAATAGCCTATCCTCCCTGCCTCCAGTATTGTGGTTTTAAAGGTTCTGTAATACCTGGAAATTCAGTGGATATGCCTTTTATTGACATACAGAAGTAGTAATGCGGTTGAGTTTCACTGGTTGAGTTTCTACCTGCAGTGACCTAGGGAAAAGTGGTGCTAAAACAAATAATAGTCTGCCCACCTTCCAAGTGCTGTTTTCTAAATGGCCACCGAAAGCTGCCTTGGCGATCAACCCGCTATTTTTGAATTTGCATTGGTGCAAGAAGTCGCATTTCCACCTGTTCCGAAGTTTCTCTTTTCTTGCAGAGGATGGATTGTTTGTTTGCGGGCTTGTTTTTGCTTTAAAACTAAGAGCACTGGCCCCCGCAGGGAAAAATCACATCTATCTCTCTCATGAGTGAGAGATAATAAATCACTCTTCACAGGTGAAATCTTTTATTTATGCTTTGGGATTCCCTTTTATTGAAGAAACGGAGCTTCTCTTGGCTTTGGCGAGGTTGCACTTTAGCAAGTGATTCAAATCAAGCTGACATCTCTTAGTGAACATTCTCAAGGCAGCGCATTTATGGCTGCGGTTCACCTGCTACTCATTCCGTCGCCTCACGGTAGATCCTTAGTCGGCCTCTTCTGGGTTTGCTTGTGTGTTGTTGCAAAAATGTCTTCCTGCTCTCCCAAGAAGCTTGTAAGGTTGGGGACGGGAAATGTTTTGTTTTGTTTCATTTTAAAGAAAGTTAGTAGGCCATTCTGTGTCCATTGCTTGTAGGGGGGGAGATCTAATACAGATGAATTTGTCTGAGCTATACATAAGCCTGACAGGCCCAGGATTTGAGGTGTGATCTATACAAGCTGCAGGATTGAGGTGGTAGAATAGATTGCATCACTTCAGAATGCTTAAAAAAAGAATATTAGTAATTTCAACATATTTTATCAAAAAACATATCATCCTTAAATCCCCCCCCCTATTTTTCTCTCCCTCCTCCCCAAAATATAGCCCACCCTCCCCTCCCCCTCTCAGACTTCCCTCCGCTCCTATCTCTGGTTTATCAACATGTTATTTTCTGCATGTTACAAAGCTGTACAGATCCTTAATTTATCTATCTAGATGTTATCAATAAGAAGTTTGTGAATGTTTATTCAAAACCTGCCAAGGAGTCCAGTTCATTTTGTTGTTTCTTTAAATACTTTGTAAAGGGTTCCCATTCATCTTTAAAATCAGTTATCCTTGTCATGTAGTTTGTGTGTCAGTTTTGCCAATTCTGCATAGTCCATCAATTTCTCTTGCCACAGTTCTTTGGCTGGGATTTCCTCGTTCTTCCATCCATGTTATATTAAGACTCTTGCTGCTGTTGTCGCATACATAGATATTTTTCAGTTTCCTTGGCAGGTCTTTTCCTACAATCGCACCACTTCAGAATGCTTAACCCTCAACTCCTCTGATTAAATCAGGACATCCCGTTGTTGTTGTTTTTATTGTTAGTTTCCACATTTTTATACATATCATCTCTCACACATGTATCCAATTACAGTGGTACCTCGGGTACAAATGCTTTGGGTTACAAACTCCACTAACCCGGAAGCAGTACCTCAGGTTGAGAACTTTGCACCAGGATGAGAGCGGAAATCATGCGCCGGTGGTGTGGCGGCAGTGGAAGACCCCATTAGCAAAAGTGCGCCTCAGGTTAAGAACAGTTTCGAGTTAAGAACGGATCTCCGGAACAAATTAAGTTCGTAACCCGAGGTACCACTGTACAAGGTTCTCTGAACTTTCTGACTTCCCTCCATCCCCCCCTCCTGTGGGTTCTTAAATTAATATTATTATTTTTTTGCATCTTTTCCCAACTATTATGCATCCCTAATTTATCACAATCAATTTCACATTACAAATGTCATTACAACACTACCAATGACTTAAACTGTTTACAGTGGTTTTTTAAAATAAAGTACAAATTTACTCCATTCTCTAGTAAATACTTGCTCTTCTTGGTTTCTGATCTTCCCCATCAGTTTTGCCATTTCTGCATAGTCCATCTATTTCGTCTGCCATTCTTCCTTTGTTGGTAATGCTTCTTCTTTCCATTTTTGGGCTAGTAACATTCTCACCATCCTTGTTGCGTACATAAAAAGTCTTTTATCTTCTCTTGGCACTTCTTCCCCTATTAAACCTAAAAGAAAGGCTTCTGGGTTTTTCAAACAAATGTGCTTTTAAACATTTTCTTTAATTCATTATAAATCATTTTCCAGAAGTCTTTTACCTGACAACATGGCCACCATATATAGAAAAAAGCATCTTCTTTCTCTTTACATTTCCAACACATATTTGATTTAGTTTTATACATTTTTGCAATCTTACTTGGTGTTAGGTACCAATGATACATCATTTTCATATAATTTTCTTTCAACGCACAGCATGCTGTAAATTTTATTCTTTCTTTCCATAACTTTTCCCATGATGAAAGTTGGTTATTGTACCCAAAATCTCTAGCCCAGTGTATCATCACTGCCTTAACTTCTTCATTCTTTCTTTGTATAACACTCCAACAATAATCTATACATTTTTGACAATATTTTCACCTTATTTTCCAACAGATCCATTTCAAATCTTGATCTTTCTGTTTCAAACCCTCTTTTTTATCTACTTTCAATACACCATTTAATTGGTGATACGGCAACCAATCTGTTAACATTTCTCTTATTTTCTCAATTTTAGTTGGCCATCTGCATCAATTAACAATTTTGGGCAGCATGGCCCCAAAAGATGTTTGGGACCAAAGATAATGATAAAATTGTTTATGTATGCAACAACTGTAGCAAGGATTTGATATGCACAGAATTGGGAGGAAATAGCAATACCCACGAAAGAAGAATGGAAATGCCGAAATGGAAAAATTAACTCCTAGACTAAGAGACTCTAACGATGATGTGTTTGTAGAATAATAATAATAATAATAATTTATATCCTGCCCATCTAGCTGGGTGTCCCCAGCCACTCTGGGTGGCTTACAGCATATACAAAAGCATAATAAAACATCAAGCATTAAAAACTTCCTGATACAGAATGGAAACCCTTTTCGGATTACTTAAGGAAATACTTTCATTCTTGTCCAATGCAGGTTGGGTTTATATCTTGAGCAACAAAAGAACAAGAATATGTTATTTTCAGGCTTCTATTTTATACTTTGGGCAACGTTAGAAACCAACAGACAGTTCAGAGAGTGGAGAGAGAACATCTTATCGAGTGATAATGGGAAGTCACAGAAAAATAGGAATGGTAATATTTGATGTTCTTAAGATGTTGCCTGTTGCCTTTGTCCATGGAGGTTTCTTGGCAGGGATACTGGAGTGGCTTGCTGGTTCTTGCTCCAGGTGGATCACGTTTGGTCAAAACTCTCCACTATGACCTGTCCATCTTGGGTGGCCCTGCACATAGCTTCTCTGAGTTATTCAAGCCCCTTTGCCACGGGAAGGCAGTGATCCATGAAGGGGATATATGAAGACAGGAGTGCCTGGCGTGCTCTGGTCCATGGGGTCATGAAGAGTCGGACACGACTAAACGACTAAACAACAACAAGATGTATTATGTGAAAACCTAATAAAAATATTTGTATAAAAAAAGATGTTTGGGACATGATCTTGCATGTAACTTGCGCAGGGGGGCATCCCCAGAAAAGTGCACGTCCTGGTTTTCCGTGGTGACATGTTGGAGGGCATGAGATTGCATATGGGGATCGCATTGCTGAATGTTCCCTTTCTCCAATGAGTTCAGAGGCGTGTATATTCTACCTCCACTCAGCCACATTTTATACTCAAAAGAACCCTGTGAGGTAGGATAATCTAAGACTTGTGCAAAGTCACCATGGATTTTGTGGCTTAGGAGGGATTTTGAACCTAAGCCTCATCAGTCTAGTCCCATGCTCTAAACCACCTCACACCAGCATCTAGGCACGAGTCTAGTGGCTTTAGGCACAGTCAGAAGTGCAGCCTTGCACAAAAGTGATTTTCCCCCTCAGCTAAGCTGTACACGTAAAAAGCCAGCTCATCAGAGCATAGAGGATGGGGCGGGGCACACGAAACGGTATTCCGCCTTGCTGTTCCGGTGGCCAACCTGAAAATATAAAAGTACAGAAGGTCATTTGGTAATTCCAAGAGTCAGTCAGCTTGCAAACTGTTGTGCATGTATACTGAGTCAATAACGATTCCCCTCTGAGACTTGCAGTCACATGCAAATGAAGGGTGGTATATTAATAGTAATAATAATAATAATAATAATAATAATAATAATAATAATGTACACAATATAGGCATATTCAGAGTTGCCTCAACCATAGAGCATACAGAAGCGCCCCTTTAGATCTAACTCTATGTTGTGAAATTGCTGCCCAACTTGTCCACATTTTTCTCAAGATGGCAGGCTATGCTCTGAATTTGTTGACGTGATTTCAGCAAATCCATTAATCTTGCCTGATAGATGTGGAGTCACTTACTGCGCCTCCAGAACTTTTTGTTATGTCACTCCAGGTTTCAAACTAGTTTTTTCTTTCCCGGTTCAGTAGAATAACGGGGAGGAGAGAGCTTTGAGTTCCACTGATTTATTTATTTTTTTAAAGATAATTTATTTGTGTTTGTCTAAGAGAGGGGGGAAAAGTTCGCCCTGCCATATTTTCACAAGCAGGACCCTAGGATCTTGTAACACCACATATATTTCGACTGTTTATGTTCTCTATGAGCTGAGAACAGATTCCAGCTCTCTGGGGGATTTTACAGCTTGATGACATCTTCATTGTTATTATTACTCATTACAAACAGATTTCTGAGAGTGAAGTCATTCAGTGACGAACCCATCAACCACAGTTAATGGCAAGTGTTGCTGGAGTCAAACTTAGAGACATTGTACAGGCACCAGGCACGGTCCAACATAATCTATGTCAGAATTAAAGCCTACTGAAATCAATGGTTGGCCATGGCAAACGGCTCATTCCACTTTTTTTTCCCAATGGGACTTAGTCATCGCAAGGGACTTTTACTGGACTGTGCCCAACACATGCAGTTTCAGAGAAGAACGGGATTGGAAGGAATCGGTGTGCTATCCAAACCACAGTTTTGGCAAAAACATCCAGACTTTAATTAAAAATAAACACATGTTTATTTCTACTGAAAGATGAAATTCATGCTAGACAAGAAGCCTTTTAGTCGCTGGCCTAGAAACAGATACTACTTTATGTAGAGCCAGTGTGGTATAGTGGTTAGGAGCGGTAGACTCGTAATCTGGTGAACTGGGTTCGCGTCTCCGTTCCTCCACATGCAGCTGGTGGGTGACCTTGGGTAGTGATAAAGCATGATATCAAATCCAAACTCTTCTTCTTCTACTATCTTCTTCTGATCTATGGCAATGAAACTAGTTCATCTCCTAGTACAGTGGTATCTTGGGTTACAGATGCTTCAGGTTACAGACTCTGCTAACCCAGAAATAGTACCTCGGGTTAAGAACTTTGCTTCAGGATGAGAACAGAAATCCCGTGGCAGCGGCAGCAGGAGGCCCCATTAGCTAAAGTGATGTCTCAGGTTAAGAACAGTTTCAGGTTAAGAACGGACCTCCAGAATGAATTAAGTTCTTAACCCGAGGTACCACTGTACTGTAACAGAAAAAGAGGAATCTGAAGCAGAGTGTCTGTCATTATTATTAGATCATTATTAGTGATCCCTCGTAGCTGAGTAAGATTGTCTTTCATAAACACCGTTTTAACAAGGAGTCCGTAAGTGACTGTGGAGGCCAATTCTGGATCCACACGTCCTTCCACAGTGGGGACATAGATTTCCAGGCGAGAGTGGATCACGGTGAGGGTTTGCCAAACATACCTTCCTCTTAGCACGTTTCTCCCTTGCGTCCTGAGTTCGGATGTTACCATGATGCCTTTGGTAAAGGCTGTTCTCCCACTGAAGCACTCGCAGGCCAGTGTTTCCCAATTGTTGGTGTTTATACTACTTTTTAAAGATTTGCCTTGAGAGTCTTTAAACTTCTTTTGTTGACCACCGGCATTACACTTTCCATTTTTAAGTTCAGAATAGAGTAGTTGCTTTGGAAGACGATCACCAGGCATCTGCACAACGTGACCAGTCCAACAAAATGTGAGTCCTGCAAACCCTGCATCTTTTTTCAGTTTGGGTTCCAGATTTTTGGTTGCTTTATCAAGTGAGGAAGAGAAACTGCAGAAGAGGGTGGAAATCCAGAGAAGAACTTTCATGATGAGTGAAGGAATGGTTAACTGCCTGCACTCTGCCCACTGTGTCTGCCGTGCAAATCCCACTCCTTCCTTGCCCTGCTTTGCAGCAGGCATGGGTCTCTAACCGCTGTGTGCTGCAAAAAGTGCAAATTGGCCCTAAGGGAGCTTTCTGTTTGCTTTCTCTTAATGTAATTGAATTTGGAAGGCAGGAGCTTTGCATGGGCGAATCCAAGCTAGAATGTGGAAGGTTTTGCATTCTGAGCAGAGAGGATATACTACCATGCAACATCATGGTTTATTGCTTGAGTATTATACTTCATATAAGACGCCTGCTTCTTGGGAGAAAAGCAATGACAAGCCTACACAGCATCTTAAAAAGTAGAGACATCACCTTGCCAACAAAGGTCCGTATAGTAAAAGCTCTGGTTTTCCCAGTAGCGATGTATGGAAGTGAGAGCTGGACCATAAAGAAGGCTGATCGCCAAAGAATGGATGCTTTTGAATTACAGTGCTGGAGGAGACTCTTGAGAGTCCCATGGACTGCAAGAAGATCAAACCTATCCATTCTTAAGGAAATCAGCCCTGAGTGCTCACTGGAAGGACAGATCGTGAAGCTGAGACTGCAATACTTTGGCCACCTCATGAGAAGAGAAGACTCCCTGGAAAAGACCCTGATGTTGGGAAAGATGGAGGGCACAAGGAGAAGGGGACGACAGAGGACAAGATGGTTGGACAGTGTTCTTGAAACTGCCAACTTGAGTTTGATCAAACTGCGGGAGGCAGTGGAAGAAAGGAGTGCCTGGCGTGCTCTGGTCCATGGAGTCACAAAGAGTCGGAAACGACTAAACAACAACAACAACAACAACATTATACTTCATGTGTTTCAATAGGATTCCACCCGACCCCACCAAGTGAAGGCAGCAATGGGAGGAGAAAATACAGAAAAAAGAATGAATAAATATCTGTTGGAATCCTGCAAAGCTGGCCTCTTGCTGGACAACTCAGTTCTCATGCAGAACCATGTTGATGTTGGCATTGCATGTATTGCAAGCCCTCAGAAACATACTGGGAGCCAATGTAGGTCTTGCCACAACTCAGCCCCACCCTGCATGACCAGTGGTCAGGGATGATGGGAGCTGTAGTCCACCAGCACCTGAAGGACCAAAGGCTCCCCACCCCTGAGCTAGCTGGACACATTGCCAGCTGTGTATAGGTGAGGTTCTCCATTCTTACTTCCTTCTGTCCCCTGAAACACAACAGCACAAAGTGAGTGAGTGAGTGAGGCCCCAGGGCTTCACCAAAGAATGCAGGAATTAGACTGGTGGAGCTGAGATGAGGCAGTGTGGAATTATTGGTGCTAAGTGTTGAGAGTTGCATATCTCATCTATGCATAGTTATCTAAGATGCTTGACCCGGCAATGAACAACAGCAAACTAAAATGGGAGATCAGAACGTGGTAAACTGGAAGTTTGTTTTGGAATCTAGATCGTTCCCCACCCCCTCTCTTTTGAAGAATAGCAAAATTAACAGCTCATTGTACCCCTTTCTCTACTATAATTTCTATTTTTAAAAACCAACTATCCCAGAATTGTGTTTGTAGAAAAAGATACATTAGTCAAGAGAATCTCTTTTGTTCAATTATTCTAACTGCTATTGATTGCCATCTTCTTGGGGTATTGGAGATTGAGAAAAGTGTGGGTAATTGATTACATAAGATACCCATAAGTGTTAGCAAGAGCAATCCGTTTAACGGAGGCATGTAAAACTGTATTGTGCATTAATATAAAAAGCCACAAATAAAATCTTAAACAACAAGGATAAAAGGAACGGACAGTCAGTACTGGGCTGCAGAGGCAATTAGCTTGACTTTAGGGTAAGACAACTCCTCTTATGTTAACGGCTGAACTAGATTACCCCGGATACTTTAGGGTTGATACAAGATAGCTGGTTCATTACAGAATGCCTACATGATTTTAGTGTATCAACCCAGAGAAGGGCAACCCCACAATAACAAAACTAGTTAGAAATTTATTTTTAAAAATCAAATGAATGAAAATGCATTTAAATAGTCAATATCCAGTGGCATGTCTAACACAGAGAATATTGTTACATAAAAGCCCTACCTCGAGCAGAGGTCCCTTTAAAAAATGCCCATAACATACTTGCAAGAGTCACGTTCTACTTTCTCGGTGGCTGCAAATTCTCTAGGCAGATACTGGCGGTACAGTTTTTACTCGGGGGACCATATGCTAAGAATAAGGAAAGACAGTCATTGTGAATGACAACCCACATTCTGGTCATGTATCTCATTTCAAGTTCCTTTTCAAGATATGAAAAAAATATAGTTTGCGTTGCTCCATCCATTTAATTCCTGAGTTCAGCCTCAATTCTGATTGTCAAAAGAGCCTGGAAAAACAGCTTTAGTCACTGGATGCAACAATCAATAGAGCAGGGAGATTTGCATAAAGGAGGGTATATAAATCTTGTGAGTGGCATTTCCTCCCCACTATCATGTCCTGCGGGTTTTAAAAAACCAGTTTTGTCTTTGTGGACGGGAAGTCCCCTGTTCTGAAAGGCCAATCGGGCTTTCTGATGCAGCCTTCTACCATCTGCAGGTGATATCTTCTGGGGTGTGTGGAATGAATGGTTCAGTTTTCATATGTACATGCAATTCAGAGTTTGGTAGCAGTTGCAAAAAAAAACCATTCCCAATGCATCTGGATCGAGACTGCAAATGTTTATGTCATAAAGGTAAAGGGACCCCTGGCCATTAGGTCCAGTCGTAACGGACTCTTGGGTTGCGGCGCGCATCTCGCTTTATTGGCCGAGGGAGCCGGCGTACAGCTTCTGGGTCATGTGGCCAGCATGACTAAGCCGCTTCTGGCGAACCAGAGCAGTGCACAGAAATGCCGTTGACCTTTCTGCCGGAGCGGTACCTATTTATCTACTTGCGCTGGCGTGCTTTCGAACTGCTAGGTTGGCAGGAGCAGGGACCGAACAACGGGAGCTCACCCCTTCGTGGGGATTCAAACCGCCGACCTTCTGATCGGCAAGTCCTAGGCTCTGTGGTTTAACCCACGGTGCCACCCACATCCCTCATGTCATAAGAGATGAACAAAATGACTACTAGGTCTACAGTCCTGTGCACGCTTACTTGGGAGTAAGTCCCACTGAATTAATAGAATTTGGCTATATGCTACCTTAGGCTACTGCCTCTCAGACTACCTAATTCTAAAGCTATCACCACTATGAAGTGCTTCAGGAAACCTCCATTTTCTATCTCTCTCTTAATCTTGTTTTCTCTTGCTACTCACAGACCCATCACTCTCTCGCTTCCTGAAAACTCGTAGAGCCTGTTGTCACAGACAAGAATATATGCAGTTGCTCTCCTGATCTGGCCTGTTCTGAAAAAGGAGCCTGGTTAATTAACATTGATTACAATCCACCAGCTGCAAGTAAAAATTGATTGCAAGGGGTCCCTAATTTACATGCTTCTCTTTCCTGGCTCCTCTTCGCACCCCTCCCTTCCTGCGTTTTGCTACCCATTGACAGAAAGACAGAGACTGAACCCAATTTTTAGATGTGACAAGAGGTACCCGGGTACCTCGGATACGAGAACTGTGATCCTCATTGTCCTGCCTTACCCCCCACCCCTCGGGAGAGTCGTTTGTCAGCCCTGCAAATTGCCTGCATGCATATTTCGGCCCCGTTCATTGCTCTTATGCCTGTGCACATGTGTGTATCAAGAGAGAGGAGCAACGGTATTGATTTCGGATAGCCAGGGAGAGCGGCTGGGATATTAGTAGGGAGCTGAGAGAACACAGCACATAAACTTTTATGACACAATGTCAAAAGCGGATTGCGCCAACATAAATGAAAAGGACAACATGTTACTGTAATTAAGGCAAACACACACCATTTATCTATCAGTATAAAGGGGGCTTCTTAGAAGAGTACGCAGAAACAGGCACCTGGCTGGGTGGGAAGTCTAGAGGTAGGAAGAGTTGCTCAAGGGTTAGTGCGGAGGAAAAATGTCCAGAAGAGACCGGAGTTCTTTCTAAGCATGACCAATTTGATTCAACAGCATGCAAAGATAGCTACTTTGGATGAAGGCATGTGCCTTATGGGGTTTTTGGGAAATTGCTTGATTTTCCTTGATTATCCAGTGCCGAGGGTGCAGATGATACTCAGCTCTACCTCTCTTTTAAATCAGAACCAGTGAAGGCGGTGAAGGTCCTGTGTGAGTGTCTGGAGGCGGTTGGAGGATGGATGGCGGCTAACAGATTGAGGTTGAATCCTGACAAGGCAGAAGTGCTGTTTTTGGGGGACAGGAGGCGGGCAGGTGTGGAGGATTCCCTGGTCCTGAATGGGGTAACTGTGCCCCTGAAGGACCAGGTGCGCAGCCTGGGAGTCATTTTGGACTCACAGCTGTCCATGGAGGCACAGATCAAATCTGTGTCCAGGGCAGCTGTTTACCAGCTCCATCTGGTACGTAGGCTGAGACCCTATCTGCCTGCGGACTGTCTCGCCAGAGTGGTGCATGCTCTGGTTATCTCCCACTTGGACTACTGCAATGCACTCTACGTGGGGCTACCTTTGAAGGTGACTCGGAAACTACAACTAATCCAGAATGCGGCAGCTAGACTGGTGACTGGGAGCGGCCGCCGAGACCATATAACACCGGTCTTGAAAGACCTACATTGGCTCCCAGTACGTTTCCGAGCACAATTCAAAGTGTTGGTGCTGACCTTTAAAGCCCTAAACGGCCTCGGTCCAGTATACCTGAAGGAGCGTCTCCACCCCCATCATTCTGCCCGGACGCTGAGGTCCAGCGCCGAGGGCCTTCTGGCGGTTCCCTCATTGCGAGAAGTAAAGCTACAGGGAGCCAGGCAGAGGGCCTTCTCGGTAGTGGCGCCCGCCCTGTGGGAACGCCCTTCCAGCAGATGTCACAGCGATAAACAACTACCTGACATTCAGAAGACATCTTAAG
This sequence comes from Podarcis cretensis, assembly GCF_951804945.1. Taxonomy (NCBI): domain Eukaryota; kingdom Metazoa; phylum Chordata; class Lepidosauria; order Squamata; family Lacertidae; genus Podarcis; species Podarcis cretensis. Next base: position 26,510,840 of record NC_137187.1, read on the forward strand.
GCAGCCCTGTTCCGGGAAGTTTTTAACGTGTGATATTTTACTGTATTTTTGCTTTCTATGGAAGCCGCCCAGAGTGGCTGGGGAGGCCCAGCCAGATGGGCGGGGTATTATTATTATTATTATTATTATTATTATTATTATTCTGGCAGTTCCCTCACTGCGAGAAGTGAGGTTACAGGGAACCAGGCAGTGGGCCTTCTCGGTGGTGGCACCTGCCCTGTGGAACACCCTCCCATCAGATGTCAAGGAAATAAACAACTACCTGACTTTTAGAAGACATCTGAAGGTAGCCCTATACATAGGCAAGGCCAAGGGGGGGGGCAGGGAGGGGTAGGTGCCGCCCCAATCAATAAAAATCACCTGAAGGCAGCCCTGTTTAGGGACGCTTTTAATGACTGATGTTTTAATGTATTTTTAATCTGTCGTTGGAAGCTGCCCAGAGTGGCTGGGGAAATCCATCCAGATGGGCAGGGTAGAATTATTATTATTAATTATTATTATTATTATTATTATTATTATTATTATTATTATTATTATTATTCTCTCTCTCTTTCACACACACACACACACACACACACACACACACACACAGATGCACAACATATAATCCCTGCTTTGGCTATATATTTCAAAAATTGTCATGTACCACAGCTTGTACTAGTTTTCCTCATCGCCTCAACTACCACGCAGTTCTAGAAGATTATATTTCACCACAATACTTGGCGCTGTTATTATGATGAAAAAGGTGCCTCCCTCCAAAGTATTAGCCAAAGAAAGGTGTGAGAAAAAAGAGATCTGGAATGGTGGGGGTGCCAACTTTAACCAAATATTGGGGGAGGGGGGCAGGTAAGTCCTGCCCCGCATCATAAATCACATGACACAGTGCATGTACACCATTTGAATGGCAATCACCTTTTTTGAGGGGGGGGCAGCCATCACTGTGCAAAACCTGTGACTGGCGCATGGCTGAAGAAATCTGAGGGCTGCTGTGGAGTTGGCTGCTTGGGTTGCTGAGTTATTCTTGTGTTTTGCTGGTGCGAGTGCTGAAGGCTGCAGGAACTGCACTTCACCGTCATGGCTGCTTGGCAAATCAGTTGCTAGTGCCGTTTTTATCTGAGAATCAGATAAAAGAACGGGGTTGCGGGGAGAGAGAGATGCGTAAGTTCCCTGAAAAATTCCCCAAGCTATTGACCAGACCTTCCTTGGGCTCTGAAATGCAGCTTGCACGCAGCCTTAAGCCCCAAAGAGCAGTAGATGAATGGTGAATACTAAAATGATGTCAACAGTTTGTGCAGAGGCCAAAGAAAATACTAAGGGGCCCTTCATGGCTTCATCCCTAAGTTTGCTGAAGTACATCTGTGAGTAATAAGTTTTCTTTCCCTTTCAGACACAGCACAGTGCAGTACATCTGAAATAGGTTTCCTGCCCATTTATTTTGTTTCCTTGGGGGTCAGGGGCATTTTGAACCAAAAATTCAGACTATCGGTGGTGGCCTCATAGCCTGACTCCACAGGCCCAGGGAAGGGTGCTCTTTCTCTACAACTCTTTGCAAAAACATCGCCGCATCACAAAAATTGAGCCGTACTAGGGCAAAGACAGATGTAATATGAAGAAACGATTTTTAGGGAATCTTTCAGACTGTCTTCCTCCCAGTTTCCCAGTTTGCTGTACAGTGGTACCTCAGGTTAAGTACTTAATTCGTTCCGGAGGTCCGTACTTAACCTGAAACTGTTCTTAACCTGAGGTACCACTTTAGCTAATGGGGCCTCCTGCTGCTGCCGCACCGCCGGAACACAATTTCTGTTCTCATCCTGAAGCAAAGTTCTTAACCTGAAGCACTATTTCTGGGTTAGCAGAGTCTGTAATCTGAAGCGTATGTAACCTGAGGTACCACTGTATAGATTTGCATGCCAGTAGTGAACTCGGCACTGGTTTAGCTGTTGGGCTGGCTCCTTCCCCTTGTTTTAAAGTACCACCATAATGTGTTTTCTTTTTAAAAATCAATTTTATTTAAGGTTTTCAGCCATCAGCGTTCAGCCTGGACACTGAGGTCCAGCTCCGAGGGCCTTCTGGCGGTTCCCTCTCTGCGAGAAGTGTCCCGCCCTCTTCTCCAAGGAGTTCAAAATGGTGTACATGGTTCTCCCCCCCTTACTGCATCCCCACAACCATCCTGTGAGGTTGTTTTGGCCTCAGAGGCAGTGAGTAGCCTGAGGTCACCCATGACCTTCGTCTTTCAGTTCAGGTCTTGCCAGAACAATAGCAGGCCTATGTGTTATGTCCTTTACTGCATCAGTCTCTACAGCCACAGCAAGAACTGCAACCTTCCAGCAGGCTGGACCTCACCCCCAAAGGCACACTCTTCCATTGCCTTCTGAGACAGACGGATGCCAACCTGGGGGTGGGGTTATTGGTTCGTTTTGTTCTTGTTTTTAATTTTGTATTTTGTGTTTTTATCTTGTGTTTTTATTTTGTGAACCACCCTGAGATCTTTCGGTGAACAGTAGGATATAATAATAATAGTTAATAATAATTTATTATTTGTACCCCAGCCACTCTGGGCGGCTTCCAACAAAGACCAAAAATACACTAAAATGTCACACATTAAAAACATCCCTAAACAGGGCTGCCTTCAGATGTCTTATGAATGTCAGGTAGTTATTCTTCTCTTTGACATCTGATGGGAGGGTGTTCCACAGGGCGAGCGCCACTACCGAGAAGGTGCTATGCCTGGTTCCCTGTAACTTCGCTTCTCGCAGGGAGGGAACTGCCAGAGGGCCCTCGGAGCTGGTCCTCAATGTATGGGCTGAGCGATGGGGGTGGAGATGCTCCTTCAGGTATACTGGGCCAAGGCCGTTTAGGGCTTTAAAGGTCAGCACCAACACTTTGAATTGTGCTCGGAAACGTACTGGGAGCCAATGTAGGTCTTTTAAGACCAGTGTTATGTGGTCTCGGCAGCTTCTCGCAGTCACCAGTCTAGCTGCCGCATTCTGGATTAGTTGTAGTTTCCGGGTCACCTTCAAAGGTAGCCCCATGTAGAGCACATTGCAGTAGTCCAAGCTCCTTGAAAATTAAGTCTACCAATCAATCAATCATACACCCAAACCCCTTAAAATCAACACATCTCCTACCATCAGTTTGAGATTCAACCCACCATGTGAAACCATTTCTACATCTCCCTATATTGCTGGCATTTCCTTCTCTACTTCTCATTAGGATTCACAAGTATGAATCAGATTTAGAAATGTGCCTGTGTGTGTGTGTTTAACACCGACATAATGAACAGAAATAAAGGCGTCTCAGCTACATGTTCTTTAATTTCCTAACCCCCCACCCCCCTGCAGTAGCAGCAGCCAGCTGTATTAAATAGTTCCACTACTGCAAATAAAAGGAGAGGATTTACAGTGATGAATTTATAGCAGGGTCATTACAGTTATAAAAACAACAGTGAGCTGCTTTGGGAATGGCTAAGAAAGTGAGACAAGGTACTTCGCAGATCCAGGGAGGGAATAGAGAGAGAGGTCATTGTAACTTCCTGCTTTCCCCTCTGAGTGCTGCGGTAGCTGTCAAGTGCAAAGAGGATGAATTTCTCCTTCCAGCATCAGCTGGGATTGGGAAATGTGTATTGGAAAGGGATTCAAGTAATTGAAACACATGCAGCAAGTTTCTTTAGTGATTTGCACATTTAAAATAGAGGACAATGACAGAATTCATTCAAAAGGGCTGTGTGCTGTTCCTAAAGTATCAGGAAGGGAGAAATAATCATTTTACTCATCCCTAATGTTAACTCCAGAGGAAGCATATGTAAAAACAACAATCCCAAAACAGATTCTTTAAAGCCAGCATGTTCAATAGCTGTTAAGATAAGGACATGCGTTTTGGGGGTGCCATCCACAAGTCAGTGTGCTTCCGAGTATTTACCAAAATGTAGATTTCCTGGTGCTGACATTGTGGTAGCATCCATCCAATTCCATTTGTCTTAAGAACAGCACAAAAGGCCTCATGCTTTGTTGTGCTAGCACAGGGGGGTTGGTGTGTGTGTGTGTGATAGATCGAGTTGTATCAAATCCTCCAGAAATTTCATTCTGGTCTGTTGTACAGCACAGTTGTTCTCTGGTGTGGTCATGCTGGGATAACGCAAGTCTGTTAAGCATAGCAATTTAATTCACTGAAATTGCACATGCTTATATGCATTACTATGTGTTTTAATTTGATTGGTTGGTAACTGAATTCTCTAGCAGTTCTCATGTGATTGGTTAACGTCGGTCACATGGGAGTGGTGAAGGAGAGACTCTATTTTATGTGACTATGTTTTAGAATCCACTGTGAACACTGGTAAGTTGAATGGAGTGTTGGAGTGCTTCTTGTCTGCTTGAAAGAAGGAGAGCAAAACTGCAGGAGAAGGTAAAAGTGGAAATCTCTCATAGGAGCTGTAAGGCATGGCCTAACTGAGATAAAGAAGGCTGAGTGCTGAGCTTTGGAGAGGAAAATACAGTTGTTTGGAAGCTAGAAGAGGAGACTGTAAGCCCATGCTTGCGACTGTAAATATCATGTTTTAATTCATCTATAACAAGGATGTCCAACTTACAAGAGACTGTGATCTATTCCCACTATAAAAAAACTGGCAGTGATCTACCCATTGGATTGACAAACATTGTTGAGCTTTTTTTGGGGGGGGGGGATCTTGCGATTGACCGCGATCTACCATGGACCCCCGGTGATCAACCAGTAGTTCTTGATCGACCTGTTGGACATTCCTGATCTATAAGTTTCTGCAAGTAAAGCTTTTGAATGACAATGTCTGGACACTGGTTTAATTTCCAAAGAAGGGTGTCAGTCATATATATGATTTGAGCTTCTTAGCTGCGATTTCACTACTCTTACTTCAACGTTGTGCAGCCCAAAATGATTATGCTAGTGGAACTGTTTAATTGGATACCATATTGTGATTTATCCTTAAGTACCACTGCATCACCACTACTGCTACAAAGAGTCTTGTAACAAATCTACTACATAATATGGAAAGTTTTTTGTCCACTATGAACTTGGACACTTCTTAAGTGTCTAATTAAGTGTCTAATAACCAAATTTTGTGTGATGGTTCCTGAGATCAAGGCATAGGTTTTCATCTAGGTTTGGTTACAGTTGGGTACAATTTTGAATCAAAATGATGGACCAAACCTTTCAAAACTGCACTGATATTTTGGTGTTTTGAATTCCTGAACAATACTAGATACAAGACAGCAAGTTTATTTTGAAGTGGACTCTAGTTTATGGCTAGCTATACTAAAATTGTTAGTTTTTAAAGGTTGCTCAAAACTCCTTTTTTTGTTTTTGCTGCAAAGGAGTAAGATAGCTATCTCTCTGGAAGCAATGCAACAATGAAACTCAATTTTCATATTTCAGTATTAAGAGAAACTGTATATGTGGTCTAATTCAAAAACCAGTACACACTAAGGGAACATTCAACTGACTTCAAAGCATGTTGTATTATACTCCAAGTTTACTTGCCCATGGCTATGGGATCTGCTGCCAATGAATACAGCAGCTAAATTATTACTCAATTATCCTGCAGTCATACATCTGAACAGCCCAGTGAATAGTCCACATATTTGCCATTTGCATGAGTTTGCACCAACATAAAAAAGGTAAAGGTACCCCTGCCCGTACGGGCCAGTCTTGACAGACTCTGGGGTTGTGCACCCATCTCACTTAAGAGGCCAGGGGCCAGCGCTGTCCGGAGACACTTCCGGGTCACGTGGCCAGCGTGACATCGCTGCTCTGGCGAGCCAGAGCCGCACACGGAAACGCCGTTTACCTTCCCGCTGGTAAGCGGTCCCTATTTATCTACTTGCACCCGGAGGTGCTTTCGAACTGCTAGGTTGGCAGGCGCTGGGACCGAGCAGCGGGAGCGCACCCCGCCGCAGGGATTCGAACCGCCGACCTTTCGATCGGCAAGCCCTAGGCGCTGAGGCTTTAACCCACAGCGCCACCTGCAGTAAATTAGAATACGATCAAGTAGCAGTGGTTTTTTCACCTATACCAAATGTTTGTCAAGGTATGCAATTAGGATACTTGAAATGGTTTGAAATCTTGTGCCTCAATTTGGGCAGAATTGGTTTAGGGAGAATGATATATCCCGGGGAAGTTTCGGAGGTATTCTTCAACTTCCTTTGGGAATCCGTGTTTCCAAGGATGGGCAATGGGAAAGACGATATATTGGCTTAAGCAGGTATGGAGGAGAAATTTGATTCAGGTCACATTTAAAGGCGGACTTATCTAATTTGCAAAACAAAATGTGAACTGAAATTTTGCCACCCTTCAAAATTCACACTTCTTTGGAGTTTGCAGTGCTGTTCTCCAGCCACGTAACATGCACAGAAATGTACATATTAGTTCAAAGCATGTACATAAATGAACATATTAGTGAAAATAATCTACAGAAATCCACCACACTATATTGATTGAAAAACGTGTATATTAGCCAAAAAGTGCTTACAAAATGTGTTTATAAGGAGATGTTAACATTTAAAATGCTGATCAATTTTCTTGATCAATTTTTTTTTTAAGAAAACACACCCTGAAAGTCCCCACTGAATTTAAGACTGTAAAAATGAGAAATGTAGGCAACTAAAATTTTCAAATTCGCCTGTCCCTTGCCTTAAGTGTTACATGATTGCTGCCTACCTGGGAATATTGAACTCTATGGGGCTTGTTTTTCATGTCTAGGATTGCAGTGTTGCAGCACAATCCTTGGTAGGTCTATTCAGAATTAGTTCCACTGAGGTCACTGAGGCTTATTCTCAAGTGAGTGGGTACTTGTTTCTGTAAAAGTCAGATTTACTCTATAATTTGTCCAGTGTTCAAGGTAAAAAAACCCCATTAATTTTCCTCCCATAGTAAAACTGCCTGCTTTTTCCATCAGCTGTAAGGCCACATTACTTGTCTGTTAAATTGCAAAGCCCTCCTGACTTTTCACCCTCATCTCAAATTACTTGTAACCAGAAGCTCTGGCCAATGTATATTCTTAGCCCAATTAGAGCATGTGAAATTTTTCTGTTCCAACTGGTCATGAACACATCCTTTCTTAGCAGGTACTAATTTAAAGTCAACCAGTTTCCTGGTGTATCAAAGGCTTACGCAATCCATTCTTTAATAGCAAATGTGAGATGTTAGACAATTCCCCTTCAGAGAAGGAGAGCTGGAACATGAAAATACAACAAAGGCTTTTAAAAGTCCATCTGGCCGATATCAGCCGATGAAAAGTGTAGAATTTTGCATATCAGATGGCTTAAACAGGAAAGGACTTCAAAAGGATGATACTATCTGATAGGTATTAGGTGAACTTTTCATTCCTCTTTGAAGCTATATCTAGTATATAACGTGGATGTGCTGAGTCCCTCTTCTTGGATGACTGCCATCTTTGGATCAACAGGCGTAGGGTATCACCATTTTAGTAGAGAACACAACAGCAATTTGACTTGGGTACACATGCATCTTCCATGGGTGGCGATGTGCTGGAAATCTAGGGTTTTGTGCAGGTTCAGAAGTCATCCCCAGCATTCTGACATATGGCATTTGTGTAAGCAAGTGAAGCATGGACTATGCAGGATAGTACTTTCAGACATTCAAAATGTTGGTGCTGACTTTTAAAGTCCTAAACGGCCTCGGCCCAGTATACCTGAAGGAGCGTCTCCACCCCCATCATTTAGCCCAGACACTGAGGTTCAGCTCCAAGGGCCTTCTGGTGGTTCCCTCCCTGCCAGAAGTGAAGTTACAGGGAACCAGCCAGAGGGCCTTCTCGGTGGTGGCACCCTCCCTGTGGAATGCCCTCCCATCAGATGTCAAGAAAATAAAGAACTATCTGACTTTCAGAAGGCATCTGAAGGCAGTGTATAGCTGAGTCCTAGATCTGCCATTTGAGACATGCTGTTATTGACTTCTACAGCTGACAGTGTAATCCACTAATCTGGGATCATTGTGGGCGTGGGATGATATGGGCCAGATCCTGCAATATGAAAAAAGAGCCTATGATATTTAAACTATCCTAAGTAGGTACTAGAAGTGCTATAACAGATACAACATTGCATGCCACATTTTCTTGCATTTAACTATTGAACTTATTAAGAAGCAGATAACAATACATCAGGATGCTTTCTTTCTTTTAGTTCTGCCACTATTATTGTAATCAGTATATATTTACTTCCTACTCGCAGAAAGAAAGTCTCCTTTTCGTCTGGTTTAAACCATTGGAAATCATAGCCAATCCATGCAGAGCGAATAGAATTACATGAGCATAAAACCTCAGGAAGAGTCGCCCAAATCTGTGCCAATTAACTTTACAGCAGTTGGATCAGTTAAAGGACTTATCAAATCTGCCCCAGTCACATTTGTTGACAAAGAGCTTTGTATTTCATCCCTTATTAGCCAGAACATTTTGCTCTAACCTACGTCTTGTTATTGTCACAAAACAGCACACATGTCAACTTGCTTGTGCCTGCTAATGTTACAAATTCATCAGGGAGGGTTAAGGTTGTAAAACAAGCGTATTAAGTTCATGCATAAAAAGCGCAAGGCAATCGTTTACAACTGCTACGTAAATACGCTTCCTTGATTTTTCTCTGTCAGGAAGTTGTAGAAGGCCTAAGGTCAAGTACCCACCAAATGCCAAGGATACTCAGCTCACCTCAACCAGGTTCTTCTTTGTGTGAAGAGATGGATAAACCACGTTAGGTTTTGTGGCTCTTATTTTGATTTTCCTCATCATGCCATTTCCCTAAGGCTGCTCCATTGTGGCCCAGCTTTGAACTATGCTTCTGAAGTAGGGAGATAGGATCTGAACCTTGGCTGTTCTCAGAGGCATAGCAAGGGGGCAGCAGTGGCCATCACCCTGGGCCCACATTCAGAAGGGTGCAACTGGGCCACAGTGGTCTCAAAGCTGCTGTGGGAGGGAGGTGGCTACATTTTCTGGCCTGGCAATGTGACCTGCACAGCACGCACATCTTCTGGGTGGTCGGATGGACTGGGAGTGGAGAGCAGGCAGCCATTCAGACCTTCTCCTGCCAGGATGGAGCCCCTTCTCACTGCCCACCCCCTTGGTGCCTTGGAATAGGGTGTATGATGGCCTGGGGCTCGGACTCAGACTCGGAACCAGAGGAAGAAGAAGAAGAAGAAGAGTTTGGATTTGATATCCCTCTTTATCACTACCCGAAGGCGTCTCAAAGCGGCTAACATTTTCCTTTCCCTTCCTCCCCCACAACAAACACTCTGTGAGGTGAGTGGGGTTGAGAGACTTCAAAGAAGTGTGACTAGCCCAAGGTCACCCAGCAGCTGCATGTGGAGGAGCGGAGATGCGAACCCGGTTCACCAGATTACAAGTCTACTGCTCTGAACCACTACACCACACTGGAATCTCAGTCTGCACTCCTTTGCCTCAGGCATCATCTGAACCAAGTCTGGGGCCTGATCCTAAAGAGTCCCAGTCTGCACAGGTTCCCCTGCAACAAACACCAGCTGGGCCGAGTCAGGGGCCTGAGCCTACCCTGGCTCCAGATGCAGCGATTCCCTTGTTGCCTTCTGCTGGACCATCACTTATAGCTGCTCCACTACCGGTTGGGTCAGGGGAGGCTGAGGCGGCCCCTGGGTCTAGTAACCCACCGACGTCTCCTGAGCTGCAGAGACTCAGGTCTGAGAGAAGGAGAGACCTGAGTACTGGCAGGAGGAGTGCTCGCCTTCAGGCGAAACAGGGAGGTGAGTCACTGGGGGATCAGGACCGGCCGTTGCCCCGACAAAGATAAAAGGCTGTTGGACCCCGCCCCAGGTTGCGGGAGCAACATTGCTGTATGCCACACCCTGCCTGAGATCCTGTACCTGTCCTTGCCAGGTTTCCTGCCTTGTGTCCTGCCTTGACCCGGTTGGACTGACTCCTAGCGGAACCTTTGGATTCTGGACTGGACCTGGACCGCGGTTCTCGGGTTACCCGCAGGCCCAGCACAGGGTGCCCCATGCTTCTTGCACCACGGCTGGTGCTGCTACCATGCATGGTGAAACTGGAGCAAAGTATAATGCTACTTTCACTGCCAACTCTTCCATTTCACCAGGAGCCTTCCTGAGGTGCGCTAGCTCAGGGTTTGCCTCTCCTCTCATTCATTTGCTTGAAGTCTGAAAATTAATTTGTGTGAAGCTTTTCTTCCTTAGCCTGAACTCACAGCAATGGACAGTTGTGAGCAATTCATTGCTGACCGTTTGCCTTAGCAGGTAGGGGGTGTTGTGAACACACTCTGATGTCATTCCATGACATCACATCAATTCAGCCAATGAGTGTTAGAGGCTATGCTGCCGTCACCATCACTAAATCCCTGAGCACTTTACAGATCAGACTTTGGAGGTTTATTTTCATGTTTTGGTCTAAATATGAGGTGATTCTGCATGAAGCCAGCTCAGGAAGATAACAATTCTGGATCCACAGCAATATTTAAAGTTGCAAGTAAAAAAACATAAAACGCCAAAGTAATGCTATTATAACCAAAGCCCAGTTATTTGAATCTTTATAGTCTTCTTCTTCTTTGGCGATCACTCGTAGTCAAGTAAGATTGTTTTCCATAAACACGGTTTTAACAGTGAGTCCATAAGTGACTGTGGAGGCCAATTCTGGATCCACACGTCCTTCCACAGTGGGGACACTGGTTTCCGGGTGGGAGTCCACCACAGTGTGGATTTGTCAAATGTGCCTTCCTCTTAGAACATTTCTCCCTTGTGTCCTGAGTTTGAAAAGCCCATGACATCTTTGGTAAAGGCTGTTCTCCAACTGGAGTGCTTGCAGGCCAGTGTTTCCCACTTGTCAATGTTTATACTACATTTTTAAAGATTTGCCTTGAGACAGTCTTTAAACCTCTATTGCTGACCACCAGCATTACGCATTCCATTTTAAAGTTCAGAATAGAGTAGTTGCTTTGGAAGATGATAATCAGGCATCCACACAACATGACAGTAACCGAGGCCCAAATGACATGTTACAGCAAAATATGTGAGTGCTGCCAACCTACAAGGTTATCCAGTTCTTCCCAATAATGCGTAGTTTTTTCTTAAAAAAGTGTAGTGTGCCATAGTTGTATTGGCATTACAGTAGATTGAGCACTGAAAGAGGCATTATTTGCAGATATTTGCAATAGTTCCTCTTGACTGTGCAAGCATATAACCATCTCTCCCCCCTTCTCTTCATTAATCCAGAGTTTTTAAAATGATGGATTTGGACTATGAATTGGGAACCCTTTGATGTAGAAATCTGGTCCTTTTTGCACAGGTATGACCAAACATCACCTTCTTGTGGTTCTGATTGGGCACCATAGTGTGCCCAGGAGTCCTCCAGGCTCACCACAAGAATCTGTCTGTGCATAATGCGCAATTCACATTGTTACCATGCCAATAGTCAAAACAGGGACAAAAGAGAAAGATGAACTTTAGGCTGGTGCTGAATGAAGAATTTATTGGAACAAATAACAATCTGGCTTCTTCAAGAGTAATCATTCTACATGTTCTCTTGTTTCAGTGAATTGTACTCTCAAGAGTTCCAGTTCTCAAAAGGAATAGCACTCTTCCAATTAGAACTCCAAACTGAAGCACACAAAGCTATTTCCCTTAAAGAGGAGACATACTGAAATAGCCTGGACCTTTTCCCCTCCCGCCCCATTCTGGGTGCCACCTACGTTCTGCTTCTCGTTTTATTAAAACTTTTCACATTACAATAATAAAAAAACTAAACAAAAAATAATAAAAGAGAAAAGAAGACAAGAGCTAAAAGATTACAGAGTTATCTCAAGTTCTGCTTCTCATTTTCGGGACTGACCCAATACGTTTTGGTTCCTGAGGCAAGTCTCCCAGCCCCTCCAATTTACACGAGCAGAAGCCAAACAAATTTGCAGCTGACTCTTATTTCAACGCTGAGGGTCTTCCAACGCCATCCTGCCATTCCCTGCACTCCAGCATCTACCACCTGAGACTGTTGCCTCTACCTAATAATAGGGCCAGTCATGCTTGCTTTGTTTTCCTGGTCGTTTTTGGTGTTGCCCTCTCTTGTTTGTTGGTTCCGTGCAGACTGGAGAAACCCATGTCTAGTTTGTAGGCTTGGAAATGATGAAACAGCATGCTTGTCATGCATAATCAGAGTACAGTCATACCTCATGTTACGTCCTCTTTATGTTTTTTTAAAGAAATAATATTTATTACTTTTAAACACTACAAAAAAGGAAAGAAAAAAGAAAAAAGACAAAGACAATACAATACAATATAAAAAGATTACACAACACTGACACAATAAACAAAACAAAACAAAACAAAAACAGTTTAGCACACATCATACAATTTCAATATCTTATCTTTCATTCACTTGTTTCAACGACCTCCTCACACCTCCTTTTTTGTATTCCACTTCTATTAATTGTTTCAGCAATTCCTTTCCATCTTCCTCTATATTCTGTCCTATAATTATCTTAACATATTCTAACCTTATTTTTCCTTTAATACTCTAATAATCTATTTATACCTAATTCCTTATAACATTTCTACTAAAGCCATATAACTTCATTCCAACATTTTTCTAACATTCATTAATTTTACAATATTTCTATAAATAGTCTTTAAACTTTTTTTCCAATCTTCTTCCACCGACTCTTCTCCCTGGTCTCAGAATCTGCCAGTCATTTCCGCCAATTCCATATAGTCCATCAACCTGGTGGTCTTCTGTCCGATGCTCTTAGCTCTTTTCCAAGTCCCTTCTGCAAATCTTTGTATTTATACAAAAACTTTACTTTGTCTTCTACTGATCTTATTTTTATTTTCCTTCCTTTAAAGCTGAAGAATAGACCTTGGGGAAACTCCCACCTAAAGATGATTTTATTCCTTCTCAGCAGGGCAACCAAATCTCCGTAGTTAGACCTAAGATCCAAAAGGTATTTCGGGACGTCTTTAAAAATTTCCACTCTTGGCTGTTGTACTTCTAGGTTCTTCTGGTAGTGCCAACAGTCTCTTATTCTATTCTTCTCTTTTTTCCCTCCTCTTCCAAATCCGAAGGCCCTCACAGTTTTAAACTCTTCTTGACCCAGATCCAAGTCCCAAAAATCAGCAAATTCCTGTGTGAAGAAGACTATCAAACTTTCCTTCTCCAATTCAGGTAGGGCTCTGATCCTCAAATTCATCTGTTTTTCTTTAAATTCAATCATAGCAAGCGTCGACTTATGGTCATCAAGTTGCCTCTGTAAGGCTGGGACTCTCTCTCTCACCAATTGTGTTACTTTACATTCAGCAGCAACGGCTTTCTCCCTAGCTTCCTCCGCGGTCTGCCGTATCAATGTAGATTCCTGTATCAATTTCTGGATTGTTTCTGTATTGATATTCACCTTTTGTCCCAGATTATTTATACTTTCTGTATTTAAGTCAATTTTAATAGTTGCAGCGTCCACTTTCGCATTTGTCACATCTATTTTCTTGTTAAGCTGTTCCAGTGAATCACTTATCTTACTTAATGCAACCGCTAAGGCCTCTTCTGTTGACATTCCTCTTGATTTTAAATATACTGTTACAAAAGCAATAGCGGAAGAAGCAGGCGGGCCTGATATTGAGGCTCTCCTAGATTGCTGCCAAGTTCTCCCAGACCTTAATGTTTTTTCAGGAATTGACTAGTCCGTTTTTTCCTTTCCATTTGCCCATTTGCCATAACACTTAAGCGATTCAAGGTCAGTCCCAGAGTCTCACAGCTTTTTATCTTGCAGCTGGAAATTCCCCAGCCCAGCTCTTGTAACAGTTTCAAAAGCTTCCTCTAGGGGGAAACAGTTTCTGTTTATATTAGTCAATAATGTCCTCTTTTAAACACAGCTCAAACAATGAAGTTAGTTTCAATTTTCAGTTACTTTTACTCCTTATTAAAAGCAGACGGAGACAATAGAAATAATGTATTTCTCTTATTAGCTAGCTGTCAACGAACATTCTAATCGCTGCCAGTGAGCCTTCCAAAGAACGTCAGTCCTGCTAGCAGCCCGTTTCCAGGGTCTGAGCGGCAGTATTTTAACTCTCTTCACTCTTTCCCGCAGGCATATTCAGTTCACAACTTCCCCCCCCTCTTCTCCTGCCTCCAAGGGGGGGGGTTAATGTTCTTTACCGATGGAAATTTAGTCCTTTACAACGTCCTCTTTGTTACGTTCTTTTAAGTTACGTCCCGCAGCGACCCAGAAATACCGGAAAGGGTTACTTCCGGGTTTTGCCGCTTGCACATGTGCAGATGCACAAAATGACGTCATGCATATGCACAGAAACGGCAAATTGCAACCTGCGCATGCGCAGAAGCACCACTGCGGGTTGCACTCTTTTCATGTTGCAAATGGGCCTCCGGAATCGATCCCATTCGCAACCAGAAGTACCACTGTATGGATGTGCACCAAAAGAGGTGCAAGAGGCAAATTATCCATTGCTTTAAAGCAGGCTTATTCTTAAAGGTACCATTTGATTTAATAGATCAACAGGCACATTAGACAACAAGCTTTTGCAGTGGCACTATTTAGCAGAAGAGAAAACCTTAAGTAATCAGAAATGGCAGGCAGTTATCACCTCTATGTAAGAGCGATGGCTATAAAATCCTTTTATGTATAGGCAACGTAAGATATGCCCATCAACTGTAGAAAGGAAATAGCATAGTAAAAAGTTGGCTTGTTTGTTTTTGACAGGTTGAGGTTGAATACAACCAGCTAAGGGCTAAAAGTCCTCTTCCTCAAATATTCAGCTAGTACTTGAATCAATTTGCCTGATTAGGGAATACCTTTCCTCAACTCTCTCTCTCTCTCTCTCTCTCTATATATATATATATATATAGAGAGAGAGAGAGAGAGAGAGAGTCTAATTTCACTCATCAGATGGTACAATATATAATTTTTAAAGCCTGGCACTTTCAGATAACTAGGAGAGCGGATGATTCCATATTCTTAACAGAAGTAGTTCAAAATTGAATAACCTTCCAGTTGATATATTATTAACCAGAAATAAGAACAAAAGTGAGGTAAACATGAGGGATTGTTTGAGTCTTCAAACTGTGTGCAGCTATGCTCCTAAACACAGCTGGAAGAATGTCCCATTAAAGTCAATGGATTTACACCTAAATGACTGTATTTAGGCTTCAGGTGAAATTCAAGTAAGAATAATATTATTATCTTCCTTTTACTGATAGGCAAAATGAAGTGTTGGAGAATGTCACATGACCAAGGTCAGTCAGTGAATCTGGGACTGAAAATTCATTACTCAAATCCTTATAAGATGTTGAATTTCACCAATAGTAAGGAGGGGGGGGGACACAATAAATGAAGAGAAATTACCTCAGTAATGGCCACCCATAGAAAAAGATGTACAGTTGCCACCTGTTATTCTAATGGAGACAAATTATGTGATAATGTAACACAGTACTTAGCAACCCAAAGAGTAAATAACATACAATTGCTACCCATCACTCTAATAGCATCAAGACAAAAAGAAAGAGGGAAACATGATTAAGAGCTAATGATAAAGAGCTTTTTCCTCAAAGAGAAAGCATTGTTGGACAGGAAGGTTGATTCATACTTCTGCTCACCATTGTCCCATCAGTAAGGATATAATTCTCCATCGCCTAAATAAATACAAAGAAATAGCTGTACCGAAGGAAATTTTTCTAAACGCTCCTGCTTGTTTCTCAACCAGAAAGTGCTAGTCGTGTAATATGTGCCATATTCTACCCATACTCCTTTTAATGGGGTCTTGTGTGTTTATGTTGCTGTGTATTGACCTGATATTTAATGAAAGGGTGAGATAGGAATACATTTTTCTAAACAAATAAATATTCTCCAACCGAATGATCGTCACAACTGACTCAGATCCATGTGTAATGTAAAACTGCCTTCACCTCCCCCGTTACAACAAGTGTTTGTGTATCTATTGTGTAATGCATGCAAGAACTGGGGTGAATCCTGGCTCCTAGTGGTAGGTTTACCATTGCTCCTGTCCAGAAATATTGCTCGTGGTGAAGATCCACTGAAAATAATGGGACTTTTTATTTGCAACCAACTTTATCTTGATTTCTGACTATTAGTTTTCAGACACACCTAAATTGTGTCACATTGTATGTACAGGGTGAGTACTTTTTCCTCTACCCTCCATATTCAGGGATAGGGCTGCCCCACCATCTCAGAATGGATAATTTTTAAATTAATCACATTCCCAATTTACTGGCTGCGGATAATCCTCAATATCTCAATTTCCTGGCTTGTCATGAAGATGTCTAAAATTTAGCTGTACGGGATCCCTGTTCATCATACATGTTAAAAATTAAAGTTTTGAATGCAGCACAAAATCAAAAGCCAAACAGATACAATTTTTTAAAATAAAAAATGTCATCATGCATTACATTAGATATTAATGAAAGAAAATACCCAAATTAATAGGTGAAAGAAGAAACCTAAATAAATTGGTATTAGTAAAATGGAAATATTGGCAAATGGCAGAAAACACTCTAGTGTGCTGTTTTATAGCTTGTAATTTTGAAACTGTGAGATTAGCTGCATCGCAGGGCAACATGGATTTAGGGATTGACATAATCATATACAATTAGTTCAGCAAAATGAAATTAAGGGATCTTGTGCTCTGGTTGGAAGAGACTTAATTGCTGATTAGATGAGGAGGAGAAATTGATGTATTCCACCAGTTAAGTGGAAGAAACTGTCAAGATGTTGATATTTTCCAGAGATTGTGGTTCCGTGTTATAAAATAATTCTATTTGTAAGAAAAACTGGTGAGTCATACATTTCTTCTAGGGACATTAGTGTTCCGTAGCTGTCCTTAAAAAAGAGAGACAATAAAATATGCCTACTACTTAGCAAGGTGCAGCCAAGTCCCATGAGAGAGTCAAGGCATTGGTGAAAGCAATCGCAATTGATCTCCAATGCAACCACATGCCCTTTAGAGGGCTCACTCTTCCCCCGGTTGGTGCTCTCACTACAATAGCCATGAATGCAGCAGAAGCTAAGTTTATGAAAGGAAATAGGAAGATCCTGGTTCTTTCTAACTAAGGTGGAGATAGAGCCATGCTTGGACTTTGATCTCAGCAGGAGAGGCACACAAAAGTGTCTCCCCTCCCAAGGCAAATGTGATGACCTGGGACTCGGGCTCAGACTCGGAACCAGAGGAGTCTCAGTCCACACTGGATCCTTTGCCAAAGGCATCACCTGAACCAAGTCTGGGGCCTGATCCTGAAGAGTCCCAGTCTGCACAGGTTCCCCTGCAACAAACCCCAGCTGGGCCGAGTCAGGGGCCTGAGCCTGCCCTGGCTCCAGATGCAGGGATTACCTCGTTGCCTTCAGCTGGGCCACCAATTACAGCTGCTCCACTACTGGTTGGGTCAGGGGAGGCTGAGGTGGCCCCTGGGTCTAGTAATCCACTGACGTCTCCCGAGCTGCGGGGAGAAGCCAGGAGGAGGAAGGGGGCTGGGCTTTGTTGGTGCCAGCAGCAGCAATGCTCGAGCGGCCGCCATTTTAAGCAGCCCCTCTCCGGAGCCCTTTTGCGCACCACTCATCATCCCGCCCCCACCGCCACCAGCCTCTGCTGCTCGCAAGACATAGGTAAGCAGCCACGGGGGCTCATGGTGCTCTTGCATCATTTTTTTCCTTCAAAATATAGTCCGGTCCCCCACAAGGTCTGAGGGACAGTGGACCAGCCCCCTGCTGAAGAAGTTTGCTGGCCCCTGACCTAGCACTTGATGGAAGACCAGCACAGGTTAAAGGACATTATGGAGGTTCCTCTCTCCCCCTGCAAAGCCAGCAGTTGTCATAACAAGCTGAGTTGCATCCCAACACTTTCAACACCCTCAAACAGAACAGATTTGGAGACGGGGGAAAGATGCACAACGAGGGGAGGATGCAAATTTCTGTTGCATCAGCAGAAGTTATGCGACCATAGCAACTTATTTGGATTCAGCCCACGTGCAGCAGTTCTGCAGCTGAAGCTACCTAGCTCTGCCTCCAATGCAGAGCTCTTTGGTAAAATACCGTAGTACAGTGGTACCTCAGGTTACATACGCTTCAGGTTACAGACTCCGCTAACCCAGAAATAGTGTTTCAGGTTAAGAACTTTGCTTCAGGATGAGAACAGAAATCGTGCTCCGGCGGCACAGCGGCAGCAGCAGGAGGCCACATTAGCTAAAGTGGTGCTTCAGGTTAAGAACAGTTTCAGGTTAAGTACGGACCTCCGGAACGAATTAAGTACTTAACCTAAGGTACCACTGTATATGTATAATGAAACTGACCATTTAATTTAACTAGCCAATGAAGAAAGAAATACTGACAAGTGCAGCTCATCACCCAGAGTTGAGAAAAACTGTACCTGCTGAAATTTCTCTTCTCCCCAACGGTTAAAGAACAGCAGCCCTGTCCTTCTTTTATATATCTGGTCACCCTAAGGGTGAAACACATACAATCATCAAAAGTCTTTGATTGCCTTGGCTCTTTCTCATTGTGAATACAGAATAACGAAAGTACAAACTTGTACACAAGAACCTCAGTACTGCAATGCTCAGGCACGTCATTATTCAGAAAGGTAGATCTGATAATGAGACGGAGCAATATTTTCCCCTTTTAATTCACGAAGCATACACTTTGCCACAGAACATGGGGATAGCATGAAAGACAACATTATTTCCTCACAATGTCAGGCCCGGAAGCCTTGAAAGGCTTTGGAATTCACAGTGAATGGCTTATAATTTGCGCATTTATGTTACACCGAGTTGGGACAATGACACATGTAGGGTTTCTGTGCAGCTACAAATGACGCTCAATCGCGTGGTTCGATTCTGCTGTTTTCGTTCCTTTTTGAAAGATAGAGAATTCTCTCTCTTTTTAAAGCTCTTTTAAAAATTTTTTTTAAAAAACCCAAACACGGTTCAAGTGTATGCCAAGATTGAATGATGCTATTCTTACATAATTTTCCATGGGATTGTTGCAAGTCATAAAGAAATCCAATTAAGTTTCTCTTCCAAGCTCAGAGCTTCATTGAGCAAGGCTTTTTTTTGTACCGTAAATG
The DNA here is from genome assembly GCF_951804945.1 of Podarcis cretensis. Lineage (NCBI taxonomy): Eukaryota > Metazoa > Chordata > Lepidosauria > Squamata > Lacertidae > Podarcis > Podarcis cretensis. The sequence goes on from NC_137187.1 coordinate 26,529,920, forward strand.
CAGGTTTGTTGTACGGAAAGCCTGAAAAGTGAGGAGCAACTTGGGACTGTCTGTTTGCATCGCCTATGTGACAAGAATTGGGGGGGGGGGGTAAGGAATCCGACAACCAAAGAACTGTATTATCAGACATCCTATCCCTGTGCCACTAATCTGCTGTTGCAGTTGAGAATGCAAATATTCATGTCACCCGTGGAACAATTCTGAGCCCAGTATTCTTACTGTGTTATCCATTGAAGCGCTGACTTTTTTAAAAAAATAATATCTTGGGAGTTGGCAGGATGACATCTGATTCTGTGTTTTAGGCTGCTCCACAGGTTTAAGCAGATTATATCTGTAAAAAGCTTTGCAAATCTTTAGGTTATACATACTATACAGTGGTACCTTGGTTCTCAAACTTAATCCGTTCCAAAACCAAGGCATGCTTTCCCATCGAAAGTAATGCAAAATGGATTAATCTGTTCCAGACTTTTAAAAACAACGCCTAAAACAGCAATTTAACATAAATTTTACTCTCTAACAAGACCATTGATCCATAAAATGAAAGCAATAATCAATGTACTGTACTGTAAAATGTGTTTTATGGGAAAGTTCAGCTGCCGCAGCTTTGAAAACTCAGTATCGTTGTGAAGAGGGAAATGGTACGTGATGAAATTCACTGTTGTTGACAGAGGAACCAGGCCACTTTTGAGTAGTGGCATATTCTGGTCTGGGTCACTGCATGTTTAGATGTTCATTTAGAAAGGACGTTGAGTGCCATTCACAGTATATCTACTCCGCACTTCGTGCTGCAAACACATAAACATGTCCAACTTATTAACTTTCCTAATAATGTAAATAATTGCTATTGTTTACAATTCTGTCATTTAAATTTGCAAGTTAGTTTCTTATGAAGTATTCATTGAGTTTCCTAGGAGTCCATGTGTTCTGAATAAAGAAAAAATAAACAGCCCAACGTTTTCATCAGAACGGCAGTATATTCTTTTAATCAATAATCATGCACCCCTATAGTGAGAAGGTGCCCCCCCCCACAGCACATACATTGCAAAACCTCCTGCCTCTGTCTAGATGTTTTGCCTATCCAAAGTCACTCAAGGGAGGGAAAAATGCTTTCTGCCAGAACACAACAGGGTTGTCTACGGTTGCCACCCGTTCCTAGAAAAAGGGGGTCATCTTTTTTTCTTTTTCTTTTTTTTAGAAAAGTGTCCGCTGTCCTGTTTGGACTTCAAATGGGATGTCTTCCCCTCCTGTGTTTCAGCCCATCCTTTTCTTCCTCCTCAAAACTGCATGGGCAGGGGGTGGATCCTGTGGTAGTTCGAGAGTGAGAGTTATTGTGGGACGTGGGCAGAGGGTGGGCGACGGAGAGTGAGAGAAGGGGTTTGCAATCACAGTGCACAGGCCTGCTATAGTGGAGTGTTGGGATTTGTGTGGGCAGGAGGGTGTTGGGTGCGTCAGAGAACAAGAGAGGGGGTTTGTGGGGCCTAGTCCAGTCTGGGAGAGAGAGCGTTTTCATGTAGTAGAGTGGACAGGGTGGGTCGGACATAGAGAGCAGGAGAGCTAGTTTCTGCGCATGCACACCCACCCACACCCTTATCTATCCTCCATTCAGGCAAAAATAAGAATCACTATCAGAGTTCAAGCATACATTTCCACAAAGGCAAAAACACCCAAGGAGGATGTGAAGCAAGGACAGTGTCAGGCTTTGGGGAAGTGGCTTCCACCCTCCCTTTGGCCATGGATAAGCAGAACAAACCATTTAAAGAGATTTTAATGATCACAGCGAAAGAACAAAGTGTCCATTCTTGGAGTAAAGGTGCTCCCAGTTAAGGTTTCCACCTACTTCCTACCAATCACCCTCATTACTTCCTCATCTTGAGACCTGAGCTCACAACCACTGTGCCTTCTGTGCAGCCATCTTATCTAATCTCCTTGACCTTGGACACTTTCCAGCAAAAGGGAGTCTGTCAACTCTCTCTCTCATTTCTTCTGCTCCTAGGTGTTCCCCACTCAACTCTACCCAACTTTTGTCTCCAGAACTAGGTCCCTCTGCAAACCACTGCTCCAAATCTATACTGCTCGATTGCTCCTGGGCAGCAGCAGGGGGAGGGGGAGGCTCCCACCATTCCTCATCAAAGCAGCACTCCTCAGCCTGGCCTCTGACAGGCAGTGGGGTCTGACCTGAGTTGGGAGGGAGTGGCCAGAGAGCGTTTTGAATGTGGCCCCTGGGCTTGAGGTTCCCCACCCCTGGTTTAAAGCAAATGGCTTTGATCATGTTAAAGCTGACTGGCTTCGAAGGTGCCCACAATTGCCTAATAAATGGATTCTAATGTGTGGAAGAGGAGGAGGAACTTTCAGCAATGGGGAATGGGGAGTCACACAGATGGGAAGACTTGCACATATACTTTGACTGATATTCCTATTTCCACCTGTGAAATTTTGGAGGGCCTGTTACTGAGATCAATTAGAGGCCAATTGGTAATACAGATCGATGCTGGTAGATGAAAGGGGGCTATGCAAATAATACAAATGTAGAATATAATTTAACGTGTCATTCAATCTGACCAAAAAGGGCAAGTTCCATTTTAGTAGAAAATATGTGCCGTTAGTCACTAGCCCTTGGGGGAAAAGCAAGTATGCCATCAGGTTTAAACAGCTTCTGGAGCAAGAATGAGCAGATATCAAATATAAATGTATTTGATTCTCTAGATGACTCTGAAAATGTGTTATTTTCAATACATTTATTCTGTTTAGGTCATATTTTTTAATAGGCAAGGTAAGTAAAAATTTCCCAGGAAAGACCACAACCCAGGACAAACATGGCAGATTCCAGGTTTTAATAAGCTTTGAGAGAATGTGTTTTCTCAGTAGACAAGAAGTAGATATTAAATACAGTCCCATAGCCTTCTCTGACCTTTAGCACAAATTTTGGCATAGGAAAAAATATCCATATTAAAGTCATGGTGTTCAGAAGAATATGAACAGAACAAGAAATGTGGATCTCCTAACTTCTTACTCTGTCCCTTCTCATATTTGACCTTGAGTATAGATTTACATACTGAGACAATGTATTTTTGGTTTGATTAGCTATGGATCAGTTGGCCTACATTGGGCCAGTAGTCTCTGGTAGTTACATGGGGCAGAGGCTATTTCTCCCCCCCCCCTTTTTTGTTATTGTTGCAGCCTACACATCTAGCTATCATATATCTAGCTGTCTTATAACATGCCGTCCAACATTTCTCCAATGAAAATAGAGATGTCCTATTCCATAATAATAATAATAATAATAATAATAGTTTTATTATGTATACCCCGCCCATCTGACTGCCACTTTGGGCAGCTCCCAACATATATAAAAACACAATAAATCATTAAATATTAAAAAAAAAACCTTCCCTATGCAGAGCTACCTACAGATGACTTCTAAATGTTGTATAATTACTTGGCTTGGGGGTCGCATAACTACATACACTCCAACACTTCTCTGATGATAAAAGAAACTGGGACAGCTTCTGAACATCCAGGGCTGTCCCTAGAAAATAGGATCCCTTGGAGTGTCTGTATCTAGCTGTAAATGGTTTCGTCATTTGTGTTTGCCACCAGTACTCTCATGTTTCCTTTTTTTGTGTGTGTGTTTTATTTATTTATTAACGTTCTTATGTTACATCGGTAAACTTCATATTACATCACAAGGCTTATTGTAATATAATTTTCAGCATGTATACAAAGTTTATATACAAAGTTCATATACCTTAATAAAAGAAACAAGGACAAAAAACTATTCCAAAATCATATATGTACCAACACTTTGGACTTCCTGTCTATCCCACTGTATATTCCTTTTTTTACAAATGAATGTACTCTTATTATTGTATATTTCTTTACATTTTATCTAATACATTCCTATATCAATATGTACCCTTGGTCTTATTTCTCAACAGTCTCTCTCCAACATCAATCAAATGCTAGCATCAGTACTCTCATGTTTCCTACCGTAAACCAATATGGCATAAACAAGAGGTATACCTGGAAACACCTGTTCTGGGAAGCTGCAGAAGCCCATCCAGAGCTCCCACACAGTCAAGGGCTGAGCAGAGGATGAAGAGGAATTTATTACAGCCTTGGCAGATGGGTGAAAGGAGAAAGAACTTGCCCATGTGAAGACCACCTGGTGGAAACCCTCACACATATGGTTCTTAATTGTAAACTATATGCTGATCTCTGTCAGCAATTTCTAGATCAACTCTGTATCCCCAAACGGAAACCAGAGTTGGAGGTCATACATTTTCTGTTACAGGGGAATGATCAGGAGCTCACCAAGTTAGTGGCTAAATATCTCTATCTGTTTTTTTATTGTCGAAATACACTGCAGATGCCTGATCTCCCTGGAGACCTAGAGATGTGACGATAGACTGCTCTGCCTCCTTTCTTTTAGCAAATGTTTTGTGCCACTGGCGAAGTGGTAATTCTGTATTGATTTGTTTTGGATGTTTGTATGTGGTGCCAATAAAGTGGTTTGATGATGAGGAGGAGGAATGGTGGAGACTGCCTCCCCATCCTGACCCTTCGGGGGGGGGGGATAAAGAAGACAGTATAGATTTACAACAGGAGTTTGTGGGAGGTCACAGCTCAGAGGCAGATGAGGGGGAATGTTGGGAAATCATGGGAGAGCTGGAGCAGCAGCTGGCTGACACGTTGTCACTAGAAAGTATTCCAGACCCTCTATCTCCCAGAACCCGGTGATCCTTAAAAGTAGGAGAGCAAAGAGCTTAGAGACAGAGGACACTTAGCAGCACCCATAGGGGAGGTGGTGATGATGACGAATGAGGAAGTGGGAGAGATTCACTCGGGACAACACCATTATCCAAGAGGCTGGGTTCTACAGCCCCTCTCTGTAAAGAATGAAATAAAAAAGGATGGTAAGAAACTTTTCCTTGTCTTCATACTTTCCTGGGCAACCAGCTGGGAGCAGGAGTTTTATTTACGGACAAAAAGGTGTTCCTGTACAAGACTCGTGACATGTGGCAATTTTAATGCAGCTTTGTGCTCAAAATGCCCATTCCAAATTGGATTATAACAAACAATTAATAGTTCTGTATTCTATTATAACCATGATCATAGTTAAAAGTCATTAGAGACCTATCCTCCATGTCTTTATCTAATTCTTAATGTCCCTAAAAGGGGGGGGGGTGGCATCTAAGCTAGTGATCATCACTGCTTCTTCTGGTACTGAATTCCAACAGTGAATTATGTCAATTATGAGAAGAGCAACTTTCTTTTACTGATCTTGACTTATTATGACATGTTTTACTAGCTGACCCCAAGAGACAAGTCTTACGCCAGTTGCCATTTTTGTTTTGTCAGTAGCAACCGTGCTGCATCATATATTTTAACCCTACCACTTGTACAAAACATGATGGATGCCTTCCACTACTATCCTTTACACGGAGGAATCCCATTTAGTTGCCTTATCCTTTCTGATAATTCCTTAGGTAGAAAGGTAAAGGACCCCATGACAGTTAAGTCCAGTCAAATGCGACTCTGCGGTTGTGGTGCTCATCTCACTTTCAGGCCAAGGGAGCCGGTGTTTGCCCACAGACAGCTTTCCGGGTCATGTGGCCAGCAGGATTAAACCTCTTCTGGTGCAACGGGACACTGTGACAGAAACCAGCGCACCTGGAAACACTGTCTACCTTCCTGCCACAGTGGTACTTATTTATCTACTTGCGCTGGCGTGCTTTCGAACTGCTAGGTTGGCAGGAGCTGGGACAGAGCAATAGGAGCTCACCCTGTTGTGCGGATTTGAACTGCTGACCATCCGATTGGTAAGCCCCAGAGGCTCAGTGGTTTAGACCCCAGCGCCACCTGCATCCCTTGAAAATTCCTTATCCCCTTTATATCAGGGGGCGTGTGTGGAGCCCACACAGAGGGTGAGCAGAGCCCTCCTTCAGCAGGCTCTACCTGCCCACTAGACCAACCTGCCTGCCACCACACCTCAGCTGCCAGGGCTCTGCGCCTGTCATGGGGGCACCTGTTTGCACCCCCTCAGAAATGTGCACCCAGGGCCACAGCCCTAACCCTGCCCCCCAAGCTACACCTCTGTCCCTGACCACTGATAGCTGGAGTGGAGTAACACCTAGACCAGTGTTTCCCAACCTTGGGCCTCCAGCTGTTTTTGAACTACAATTCCCATCATCCCTGACCACTGGTCTTGCTAGCTAGGGATGATGGGAGTTGTAGTCCAAAAACAGCTGGAGGCCCAAGGTTGGGAAACACTGACCTAGACAACCACCCATATATATAATAACATTTTAAAGAATTATTAAACATACTTTTATATCTTATACACATTTTTTGACTTCCATCAATCACATATGAAAACTTTCCAATCTTATCACTTAGTTTCCATTTCTTACTTTCACTATTACATTTAAATATTATAACTAATGTATCTCTTCTTTCTCTACTTTGCAATATTTCATATATTTCTCCTTACAAAACTTCTTGTAGTCCTACTAGTGTAATTTGTTGATTACAGTTGCTCTTCAAATAGTTTGTATATTTCTTCCAATCTTCTGTAAATCTCTGGTCCCGCAGGTTTCGAATCCTTCCTGTCATTTTATCCAATTCTGCGTAGTCTATTAATTTTGTCTGCCATTCTTCTTTCGTTGGTATTTTTTCTTGCTTCCATTTCTAGGCCAACAATACTCTTGCTGCTGTTGTTGCTTATAAAAACAGCTTAACATCCTGTCTATTAATATCCTGACTTATAATTCCAAGTGAAAATGCTTCTGGTTTTTTAAAAAATGTATATTTCAACATCTTTTTCATCTCATTGTATACCATTTCCCAGAAGTTTTTTACTTTCTTACATTCCCACAACATATGATAAAATGTTCCTTCTTTTTCAGACAACCCACCCTTATTTTGACCTCATCAGGTTAAAAAGTAAAGGTAAAGGTACCCCTGACCATTAGGTCCAGTCGTGACCGACTCTGGGGTTGTGCGCTCATCTCACTCTATAGGCTGATGGAGCCGGCGTTTGTCTGCAGACAGCTTCCGGGTCATGTGGCCAGCATGACAAAGCCGCTTCTGGCGAACCAGAGCAACACACGGAAACGCCGTTTACCTTCCCGCCAGAGCGGTACCAATTTATCTACTTGCACTTTGATGTGCTTTCAAACTGCTAGGTGGGCAGGAGCAGGGACTGAGCAACGGGAGCTCACCCCGTCACGGGAATTTGAACCGCCGACCTTCTGATCGGCAAGTCCTAGACTCTGTGGTTTGACCCACAGTGCCACCCACGTCCCCTCATCAGGTTAACCACCCACAAAGCAAACAACCCTATAATATAGAATACAGATTGTCCACATGCATTCTTTATTTGCACATTTGTACAACAACTTTTTCCTCCAGGGCCTCTTCTTGGGTTGTCTGGTTTCCTCACCTTTAGCAAAAGCTGCAGTTATGTACACAACCCACTCAGCCCATACGGAGGATGTTTGTGGTGTAAGAAAAAAAATTGTGACCTATTTACCATAAGCAGGGAGCCACTTCCAGCAGAGAAGGAAAGAGGCCACCACAAGTCGGGTGGATGTGAGCCTTGGCTCACGCTCTACGGTTAATGGCTGCTAGTGAGGAAGATTTCTGTTCCACTGGCTTTATTTTTTGCTCTTTCATCCTGCTGCTAGAGTCCCCCTGTGATGTAGGTCAATATTGGCCCTTGGACTCACAGCCTCTAGGAAAAGGAAGGGAAAGGGAACAGCATATAGAAAAGCACAGAAGAAGGGAGTACTGTCCGGTGTGCCTTGAGAAATAAGGAAATCACTCCCCTCCATGGCTTTGCATAACTCAGTCAAATGGTGCCAAGGCTCTGCAGCAAAGCAAAGAACAAACTTAACCTTCTGACACAACATATTACAATTCAAAAAAAGCTGATTTTGGACAGCTAAATAAATAGCATTTTTTTTCTTTTTGTCCAAACAGTAAAGCTGTCTATGAAACTTTTGTTGGGACACAGCAGTCCATAGTGCTGAGACCCAGTCTCTTTTTATCTGTTCTTCTTGTAACATTCCTACTATCTAACCAAACCAACCAATCAACCAACCAACGATACCTACTCCCTCAGAAAGTCTGTGCAAATACAATGAATCCAGACGAAAGCCAAAATAGCACCTTTAGCTAATGGTGTGTGTGTGTGTGTGTGTGTGTGCGCGCGCGCGCTTGCCTTTGTAGGGTCCCTGAATGAAACAAAAGAGTGTCAGGGCCAGCCCAACAAAGATTGGAAAAATACTTAATACTTAAATGATAAAAAATAGTGGATGTGCATATGTTCAGGGCAGAGGCTGCAGCAGCAATGCCACTCCCTCACACATGTTCATTATGCACTATTCAATGCCCCCAAAGGGATTATTTTATTCTATCAGTACAGGAAATGTATCTGTGTAGGCTACGTCCACAAAGGAGGTGCTGTAAGTAGTTGAGGATGGATGAATCTGCTTTCTGTTTCTCAGCCTCTCATTTTTCCAATCTTAAATTTAGTTCTCCACATTTCCACATCAATTTGCTTTTTAAAAGAAAAACAAAGGAAAAGAAAGAGGTCCTCGTATAAATTCATCAGTATGCACTCTTGTCTGCAACGTTGCCTAACATACACATTTTTTGCAAAGCATTTCTCTGTAATACAAGGCACGTTAATGCTATTTTTACTAATATACGCATTTTAATGCACACTTTCCCCAGCATAAACATTTTTGCACACCTTGCTTGGCCAGAGAACTACATTACAAAATTCGGAGAAATGTGACTTTCTAAGGATGGCTGTTGCATTTTGCATATATATACCATATTTTTCGCTCTATAAGATACACTTTTTCCCTCCTAAAAAGTATGGGGAAATGTGTGTACGTCTTATGGAGCGAATATAGGCTGTGCAGCTATTGATGAAGCCAGAACAGCAAGAGGGATCGCTGCGCAGCAATCCTTCTTGCTGTTCTGGCTTCTGGGATTCAGAATATTTTTTTTCTTGTTTTCCTCCTCCAAAAACTAGGTGCATCTTATGGTCTGGTGCGTTTTATAGGGCGAAAAATACGGTATATCGTTCATATGAAGTGTGAACTAGATAGATTTGCCTTTAAATGTTAACCAAATGGAATTTCTCTACAATCCCTAACTGCAGAGGTGGCTAAGTTATCACCATCCCCAACATGTAATGGAAGAAGAGGAAGAAGTTTCCCCCCACATTTCAGGAATCCCTTACATTCTGATCACTGATTTCCAGATCATAAATATAGCTTTCTTGTGATACAGAACAGCTACGGATTTTCTTTAGCAGTGAATGGTATTCATTTGTCAAAATCTCCCCATTTTCACACTTTCTTCTCAGCTTTTTGTGCCGCTACAGAAATTGAGCTTGTCGTTGTGATTCTGCTGCCTGCTGTTGCTCGAATATCAGGTAGATCCCTAGCTAAAAAGAGATGTGCCAATTTTGTATTATCTGATTATTGGTTAGGAGCCGCCATTTCCATCTTTAAAATAGTAGATGTCTAGAAATGAAATACATTCCTGTGACTTAACTTGGGGGGAATTTGAAATATGGATCCAAAAATATTTCACTTCAAAAATAATCACAGTATATTGTGAATCAGTGGGTTTTCCCACTTGGCACACAGATTCTATAGCTTGCATAGCTATAATAGTTCAGAGTAGCCTGCATTAATGTCGTGGCAAGGATGTACCCTACTTGCTGCCTGCTTGATTGCTACACATGGACAGAGCCGGATTTACGTATAGTAGTAGTAGTAGCAGTAGTAGTAGTAGTAATTTATTTATACCCCGCCCATCTTGCTGGGTTTCCCCAGCCACTCTGGGCAGCTTCCAACCGAATATTAAAAAAAACTTGTATAAGCTAAACAAGCTATAGCTTAGGGCCCCACTCTCTTGGGGAGCCCCCCAAAAATTGTAAATTGTGTTTCTAAAGGAACTTTTGTTATTGCCAAGTGCCAATGTGTTTGCATAATTAAATTTGTTATGAATAAAAAATCAGTTTAAATTAGAGCTTAATAATTATTTCATTATTAATATACATACTTCTTCTTAATTGTATTTCACTATTAATATACTTCTTAACTGTATTTCAGTTCAACAATTCCTTTGATAAAATACATATTTTGTTATGTGCATAGATACCTATGAGGTTCATAAATCACCATATAGCATATATTCAACACAAAAAGCAGTGACGATATGTTGTTGACAAAGGACAGCTGGACATATAAAGGGCCCCATTACCCTCAGTAGCTGAGGGCCTCATCAAACCGAGGCCTCCATGCCCTGCGCATGGAATTGCAATGCAGCTGCCTCCACAGTGTGAATAATTTTAGTCCCCTCTTTGGCCATGTTCTTTTCCAATTCAACAACTTTGGGCAAGCCCTGTTTCTCTCCGTAGTGAGCATTGACGGCACAACAGTACTGAAGCACCCCTCATTGCTGGCACGATATCCTGGCTTTTTATACGATGCCAGTGCATTTCTACAGGTCACGGTGCCACACTGGCATGGCTGTGACACACATACTAAACGCTTCCTGGCCGGTGCAATAACCGATACCCACGGGCAGTAAAAGCTGTCCAAACATGCCGATGCTTACATTTCTCAGCTAATTAAACACCCTCACATCTCCCTGTTCAATCTGGCACTCACAAAAAGCCACAGTTTAGCGTCTGCAGAGGGGCAAAGGCGACACATTTGGATGCTGTCAAGATTCGATGTGCAAATGATCGTGTGGATTAACTTAATGAGAGTTTTGCACAAGCAGCCGTTGTGCGTGCGTGTTTCGAAGCTGCAGCTTGCTCAGTTGGCTTCCTATTTCAAGCATAAGGAGATGGGGGCGGGGGGAGATCGTATTCTTTGCACACCTTGTTGCTGACCGATCGTGGGATGGTCATATGCCTTCCATATGTAAACTTTAATGGATTTAATACAAGGTTTCGTACCTTCAGCAATTTGGAGGAGATCTTATTTCTTTGTTGAGCCATAAATATAAGTTTCTTCTCCAAGCATTCTTAAATATAATCCTCCAGAAGGAGTTATAGCCAAAAATTCCTCTCTTATCTCTTGTTCCTCCTTAATGTATCTTGGCTGTATTTCATTAGGGATGTTGGTTTGCAAGACAGAGATATAATATCATCATTTTGAATCTCTGATACCGGTCCTTTGGAGAAACAACTCTCTCCATATAGTCTGAGAAGGATGCAGTTGAAATCCTAAACCACAAGTGGTGCTATGTAGAATCACCGAATGGTGTCACTGGGAGGTTTGTGGAATAGAAAGCAGGATGCAGATGCCATATTAATTCTTCAGTTAACTGGTGCAAGAATGCTGGAAATGCTTTGAGGTTAACATGCCTTCTTGTCTCGTTTCCCTCCTCCTTACATTGGGATTGCACCTTGGTGTGATATACAACCACAAAGCTCAAATAGGTTTGATGCTGTGGTAAACAGTATTCTAAACGGGAATGCAAATATCAGTGTCAAAATGTGCACGATAATAGGTCACGCATTGGAAATGTTGGGCACGCATTGTCTCAGTAGGCTCTGTTGGTTCTTTAAAGGTGATATATCAGACTTATTGGAAAATAAAACTCCGAGGTGGCTATCACCTCTGGAAGCTAAGGCCCAAAAAAGACCCAATATGGAGGCCAAATGGCCAAAATATTGGGAAATATTAGAAAAAGATGGAGACAATTGGAAATTGCAGAGTTTGGAGAAAATGAAGGATAAAGTGCGAGACTGGTTACATTACGCTCAGATTAAAGAAGTTTTTAAAAATGATAAAAAGGTAGGGTTCCAGGTGGAGAAATCGAAGTTGGAAACAGAATTGTTAGAACCAAAGACTAAGGTATTATCAAGAATGTATAACTTGCTGTTAAAATGGAATACACAAGACGAAATGGTTAAATCGGTTATGATAAAATGGGCTCAGGACATTGGGCATAATATTATGTTTGAGGACTGGGAAAGGTTGTGGACCACTGGGCTGAACTTCACTGCATGTAATGCTCTGAAGGAAAATGTAATGAAAATGATATATAGATGGTACATGACCCCAGTTAAACTTGCCAAAATATACCATTTGTCTGATAATAAATGTTGGAAATGTAAAGAACATGAAGGTACATTCTTTCACCTCTGGTGGACCTGCCCTAAAGTGAAGGCCTTCTGGGAAATGATATATAATGAGTTGAAAAAGGTATTTAAGTATACCTTCACTAAGAAACCAGAAGCCTTCCTTCTGGGTATTGTCGGCCAGAAGGTGTTAAAGAAGGACCGAACATTTTTTATGTATGCAACAACGGCAGCAAGGATACTCATCACTAAGAGCTGGAAAACTCAAGATCTACCCACACTGGAGGAGTGGCAGATGCAGCTGATGGACTATATGCAACTGGCCGAGATGACTGGCAGAATCCGAGACCTGGGAGAGGAGAGGGTTGAGGAGGACTGGAGGAAATTCAAGATTTATTTACAAAAATATTTTAATCTGGTTGAATGTTAAGAAGGATGCTAGATCATAAATAACTGCCCACCACTGAATTAGATCTGATTTTGACGATAAGTGAGATTAAGGAAAATATAAATTTTTTTTTGGAGAATTGTTAGATTTTATTTAAATGAGCGGAGATAAGATTGTAAACAAGTGGGTAATTTGCTTGGGAATTTTTTTTTTTTCTGTAACGATGTAAGTGCGAGCGGGAGACGTGGGGGAGTCCAAAGAAGTGATGAAATTATGTTATAATATAAGTAATGTTGTTTATTTATGCATTTGTATTCAAAAACTTTAATAAATATGTATTAAAAAAAATAAATAAAGGTGATATATCTTTCAGGGGCTGCTAGCCATAATTGCTCCAAGTAAGCCTTCTTCAGGGACGTGGGTGGCGCTGTGGGTTAAACCACAGAGCCTAGGACTTGCCGATCAGAAGGTCGGTGGTTCGAATCCCCACAACGGGGTGAGCTTCCATTGCTCGGTCCCTGCTCCTGCCAACATAGCAGTTTGAAAGCACGTCAAAGTGCAAGTAGATAAATAGGAACCGCTCCAGCGGGAAGGTAAACTGCATTTCCATGCGCTTCTCTGGTTCGCCAGAAGCGGCTTAGTCATGCTGGCCACATGACCCGGAAGCTGTACGCCAGCTCCCTTGGCCAACAAAGCAAGATGAGTGCCACAACCCCAGAGCCGGTCACGACTGGACCTAATGGTCAGGCGTCCCTTTACCTTTACCTTTAAGTCTCCTTCGAGAATTAGCAATTGATGTTAAATTGTCACATGACAAAGGTGGGGGGGAATGCTTTCTTTTGTTGAACATGCAAGTCTTAACACACACACACACACACACACACACACACAATCTTGGCTCAACTTGTCTAGATCAGTGTTTCCCAACCTTTGGTCTCCAGCTGTTTTTGGACTACAATACCCATCATCCCTGACCACTGGCCTTGCTAGCTAGGGATGATGGGAGTTGTAGTCCAAAAACAGCTGGAGACCAAAGGTTGGGAAACACTGGTCTAGATAGAACATTATTTGCTCTAGAAGCCCTGCATCCTAATTCCTTTTTTTTTTTTTAATAATATTTATTAAAGATTTTCAAATATAACAAAAAAAGAAAAGCATCCAAATTTAAGGCCTTATTTTCAATATCATCTTTCCAGGACTTTCCCCTCCCCACCCCCTCTTATATTCCAATTCTTTCAAATAGATTCGGCAAATTCTTACCCCAAATTTTAAAGTTATTATCATTAACCCAATTTAAAAAATATTTTCCCATCCCCTAAAATCGACCTGTTCCCTTCCACGAGTTCCCCTCTTTAATATAAAATACAGATTAACATAAAAAAAATAGAAAAAAGAATAAAATGTAATTTAACACCCTTTGGATTCCAAATTTCCCTCCCCCCTTTCCCGGTTGCGTTCCCAATGTCCGTCAATATTTACTGTCTCCTGGAGCTCCCACATCTAAGCCATAATCCTTCACCAGTCCGCTTTGCCGTCTTTTTTAATAGTCTTTACCGTCTTTTAATCATCTTTAATTTCGAATGTCCAATCTTGGAAGGGGTCTATCTTCCAACTTTGTCCAGTTCTTGTTATTCTTGTTGTTCTTGTTGTTCTCTCTTCTCCTCTTTCCCCCCCCCCCCTGCTCTCCTGCACAAATGTTCTAATTCCAAAAAGCTTGTAATTCCTCTACAGAGGCTTTGTTATTCAGGAACAAAACATTACGTCAAGTCCCTTCCATTCTTCAATAGATAAATCTATTTTCTCCTTTAGTGTGTAGACCTCTGTAGACAAAATAGTGTTCCATTTCTGCAGTTTCCCAGGAGATAAAAAGTCCGATTCAAATTCCATGCCAGCAATACTTGTAATAACCCACAGCTCCTCTAGAGGGATTATAGTAACTCAGTTTCATTCCCGATCACACCCACCAGTCAAAGTAACTTATTATTCCTTGTTTTAAACAGTTTATATCCAATTTATAACAAATGTAACCAGCAAAGTCCTCGTAACAAAGTTCTCTTTTTGTTCTTCAGTTTTGGCAGCTCCTTTGACAGCTGTCAAAACCTCTATTTCTCCTCTCCAGGCGCTCTCACGGATCACTCCCGGGGTTTCCGGGGGGGGGTTGTATTTTAATTCACATTCCACTTTTCTCCTCCAGCCCAGCTTATAGTTTTCCATCGCGAAATTAATAACTTTATCAAAAAAAAAAAAGGTTGCACTCGATCTTAGTTGTCAGGTCCTTTGCTTTAGCTCCTCTACAACAGGGGGGAGGCTGACTTCCTTTTTATACCTCCCCCGCTCGCTCCGAATTTAAGAAAAAATTTATTCCCCTTTTTAATCCAAGTTCCAATTACTCACGGGTTATTCTTTTAAGTCCAGATTTTCAATGGAAGAAGTCGGCGCTCTCCGCCAAATGGCATGCGGCTTCGCTCGGCAGGGGAAGCGGAGGACTCACAGCACCCCCCCCCCCGTCACCCGCTCCGCAGCCTTTAAAAAGGCTCCTTCGCGTGGTCGGGGGGGGCGCAAATGGTGCCCGCCGAGTCACCATGCCCATGGGTTTCAGCGCCCATGGTTTTTGAAGGTCCCCGCGTTGCTGACGCGGTAGAACCCAGCCCCTGCCGGGCAGGCTCCCTCCGGAGCTCGGAGGGAGTCCGCCATTCGGCGATGGCGCCAACCCGGAAGTCCCCTGCATCCTAATTCCATGTGGAAGGAGCTGTGGTTACCCGCTGAAAAGGGAAATGCACTCTAAGTATACTCAGAAACACTGTTGTCTTTATTATTGCTTCACTTCTTCCTGGCACTGAAAACAGGTTACAAGGCATGAGAAATTTGGGTTCAAACGAAGCCCATCACATACACACAGTAACAAAGTGGTTTGCTCTGTATTTAAAAAAAGCAATGTGATACCATGGTTTTTTTGAGCCCCGAGGCCATATATAAAATATATATATACAGATATATGTTTTGCTCACTGCTACCAAGATACCACAGTATTTTGCTGTGATACTAAGATACAAAAAAACTTTTTAGTGGCCCCTTAGAGCCTTTAAATTTGTTCAATTAATTTGTGTGTTTTTTTAAAGGAATATAACAATGTTTTACAGAGTTATCCCACTGTGATGTTGTTCTGTCAAAAGTTTGTTTATGTCCCCACCCAAGATTTGTCCATTTTTTAAAACGGGTTTCCATCTTACCACACCAGCAAGCCCCTGCTGTGATTCCATAACGCCCAACCATTTTCATGATGCACCCAAGACCCTAGAAATGTGTATTTCGAGTCCCTGATGTACTTCTAGGGCTTAAACTTTATATTTACAAGCAATCTGAAGTTTTAAATCAGTTGCAGGTGTCTGTGTCTTTCTGAATGAGGACATTGCCCCTTCCACCCACTCTTGTGAACATTCACAGACTTCCCTGAAAAGGCGGGGAAGCTGTGCAGTGATAATGATTGCTTACAGCAGCATACCTGCCTAGGAATACTCTTCCCATACAGAGTAATATGTAATTTACTCAGTTAAATGATGTGGCTATATTGCTGCTTTCTGACTTATTGACAGAAAACACATTTCAATATTAAGATAGCATATGTAGTGAGAAATTACGGGTGTGCAGATAAAAGTAATACAGAACTCACTTTCCCATTCATCTCTCCCTCTCTCTCTCCCTCTCTGCAATTCAGTATTTTTGAACATTTTTCACTTATAGATTTGCCGCACAGTGGTTATAGTTGCTGAACTCCCATTGCCATCCAGCAAAGAGACCCAATTTTGACTGGAGAAATGAATCACGACTTCTTGCTTTGTTTGATTCAGTGTAGACAGGACTGACCTCTGTAGTTGGGATGGGCAGTCCAAGGTTCTCAATCAAATTGTCCATCAATGCATGGCATCATCAGCATGCTTCCCCAACCTCTCTTTCCTCAGGGCTTTCACTTCCTCAAGTAGAAAGTGCTCTTAAATCCATGCAGCCCGCTGTCTGAAACACTGGAACCCAACTGTGCTGGGAATCAAATAGCCATCTTTCATGTGCAACAGGCTATACCGAAGAGCACTTTAGTATAATGCTGATGAGAGTAACAGATTCTGCGGAGTGATTTTCAGATCTTTTAATGAGCAAATGCGATTTCAAAAGTTTTGCTACTGTGGTCCGAGGAAAAACTTCTTTCTCTGTCTCTCTTTCTTCCTTTCTCCTTCCCGCTCGCATTGTCATAGAAACAGAATATTGATAATGGTTGTGTATATTAGTTCACATTTCATTCTCTAAAAAGGGTTTAATCTTTTGCTAGATTTTAAAAACTGAAATCCTATTCCTAAATCTGACCTGAAGCTGTTAAATATTGACTTCCAGGCTTGCCGGGCAGAAATAGGATGCCAATAATAAGACAACTCTATTAACGATCACATTGTTAAATGATATAGCCGCACAAAGTGTGCAACAGAGATTTCTATAATCAAATGGATTTCAGTGTCCAGTTTATAGCAGGAACTGGTATAAGAGAGAGAGGTTGGGGAAAAGATTCCAGCCAAAGTTAAACAGCTTAAAGCCAGCAGCACACCATATTTGCAGTGTTTCTTGTAATTCAAAGTTTGTACATGGGACAACATTAAATAAAGTGCAATAATTTGTTCTAGAAATTATCTGGACCACGTTCTGCCCATAAAACTGTTGTCCTATGATGTGTGACTGGACTTCATCTCAGTGCTTCTGATTTATAGTTTGGGTTTGTTTTATATTTGAGGGGGTGGAAACTGGGGATCAGCAAGACAGGTCTATTAAAGCTGCCAGCCAGAGCAAATTTTCAAAGGTTATTAATTCTTACAGATTCTTAAGCCAATGAGCTGAAAAATGTTGAATGCCAGAAAAGTATGCACCAGGAAAGTAGGGTTTTGGGTTGTTGGTTTTTTTTAAAAAAGTATACTCAAAAAACAAGAAAACAATATACAAATAATTACTCTGCTTATGATATTGGATTTTAAGAATATTTTGCACAACTTTGCACAAGGACAACAAAATGGCAAACGAGAGCCAATGTAACCAGTGAAAAATGAAATGGATTTTAAAAGGAGTTACATCATGGTGCTTTTAAGTCAAAGCTGTATTTTGCCTTTCTTCCAGGAAGCTCAGGGTGGTCTGTATTTTATTTATTTCATTATTTACAAAGTTGCTACGGTATACTGCTTGATTGCAGCAAAACCTCTAAGCGGTTTGCAAGAAACAAGTGTACATGATCTACTGTTTTCGTCTTGGACTTGCCCTATGAGATAAATCAACCCAGGAGAGTGTCTCGGGACCCAGTGAATTTTGTAGCTAATGAGTGACCTGAACCTCTGTTTCTCCATACTTCCCACTGTCGAATATACTGCATTGGCTGTCCCCACATAAACAAGGATAAGGTCTGAACTGATAGGAAAACGATACTGGTATTAAAGTACAATTTGTTCACTGAAAATGTTGACCCAAGCAGCCTGCTAGAGATGCAAAAGGCCTGTAGCTCAGTCATAGAGCAACTGCTTTGCATATGCAGAAGTTCCCAAGTTGAATCTTCAGTGTTACCAAATAGGAGCTCTTTCTCTACCCTATCTGAAATCCCAGAGAACTTTCCCCAATCACTGTAGGTAATACTGAGCTTGGTGGACCCAAGTATCTCGCAAGATCTAAGGCAGCTTCCTACATTCCTAAAATGTAGTGGGGATTTCAGGAGCCAATTTGTGTTTCTGAATGTCCACTTCTAGTGGTGATGACCAGCCAGTGCCGGATTTACGTATAAGCTAAACAAGCTATAGCTTAGGGCCCCACTCTCTTGGGCCCCCCAAAAAAATTTAAAGGAAAAGAAACTGGGATGTACATTTCCAAAATAAAATATAAAAATCAAATAAAATAAAACCTACATACAGCAACAGTGTTTTGTGTTGTGTAGGCTCCTATGATGGAAGTAATGGCCCAACCTGCTAGCCTGCTCCCTAAAATATCACTGGTTTGCTCCTTTCTAATATACAGTGAAGCTGAGGCTCCAGTACTTTGGCCACCTCATGAGAAGAGAAGACTCCCTGGAGAAGACCCTGATGTTGGGAAAGATGGAGGGCACAAGGAGAAGGGGGCGACAGAGGACGAGATGGTTGGATAGTGTTTTCGAGGTTACCAGCATGAGTCTGACCAAGCTGCGGGGGGCAGTGGAGGACAGGAGTGCCTGGCGTTCTCTGGTCCATGGGGTCACGAAGAGTCGGACACGACTAAACGACTAAACAACAATATACAGTGGTATCTCGGGTTACATACGCTTCAGGTTACAGACTCCGCTAACCAAGAAATAGTGCTTCATGTTAAGAAATTTGCTTCAGGATAAGAACAGAAATCATGCTCTGGTGGCGCGGCAGCAGCTGGAGCCCCCATTAGCCAAAGTGGTGCTTCAGGTTAAGAACAGTTTCAGGTTAAGAACGGACCTCCGGAACGAATTAAGTACTTAACCCGAGGTACCACTGTATAGGGTGCCTACATTCTGCATGCACAAATGGCTTGAGATACCTATTAGGTCCATAAATTACCATATAGCATATATCCAACACAAAAAACAGCAACAATTTGTTGTTGACAAAGGACAGCTGAACATATAAGGGGCTCCATTACCTTCAGTAGCTTAGGGCCTCATCAAACCGAAATCCGGCCCGTTCTTTTCATGGATGGCATAGTAGCCTTCTCCTAGGGCTGTGGGGGATTTTGCTCCCACAATAAAATATTTGAGGGTGCCAGGCCCCCACAAAGTTGATGGGAATTCCCATTCAAATGGTGTGTGTGCACTGCGTCATGTGATTGCTTGTGCAGGGCAGGGCTTACGCCCACAATATTTTATTCAGGTTGGCACCCCTGATGGAAGGAACCCACAAGTTGCTGCTTCCTCCAGCAATAGATTTGAAGGGCAGATTCTATTTCCACTGGAAAATTGCAACACAACTTTTGTGACTAGCAGAAGAGCACTGCATGGTTGTCACCTGTCTTACAAATGAAGGGCAAAAGTTCATAATTCACCACCTAAGAACATCTCTGGAAAGGCTGCAGGGTCAAACGGCATATTGTGTGTGTCGGGGTGGGGTGGGGATGTTTAGGAAATACAATTGATCTTACAATGGGGCTTTGCTAGTATGTTTAAAATGATTATGCATGTTGCCATCATGTTTGGAAAATCTATATATGAGGAGGGATGGATGAATCTTCCATTTTAGCTTCTCATCTCCCCCCCCCTTGCCCCTTAAGTTTGGATCACCCAGTTTGTCCATACATTTATGAATTCCACCCCGTCCCCAAGACCACATGAAAATTCATATGCATTTTTGTGCGGATTACAAATTTTTTTGCCTTGCAGATATATTTTTGCAAGCACTGTGCCTTTTTTGCATGCCTTTCTTCTGGTCCTTTACTAATAGAAGCAATTTTGTACATATCGTTTGGCTACTGAACTGCACCACGAAATGCGTAAAAGCGCAAGTTTCAAAGGAGAGGTGTGCTTCTGTTTGCATAACAGTTTGGGAAATGCCAATCTGGAAGTTTTGCATTAAAAAAAAATATATTCCCCACCCCATTCTGATGCACGAATGAGATTCAGGAGAGTGTTTCTGAGAAAGTTAAAACAGGGTTGTTGTCTATGCATCCCTTGTCTTACCTGAGACCACACACCCTCTGTCAAGATGCTGTTCTTTAGAAAGTGTGTTTTGTATAGGTCCTAGCAGACTATATTGGGGCTAATTTATTTTTTAAAGCAGCATAGAAACAGAAGCACAAATAAATCCAGAAACTGGCTCAGGGCTAATTTCCCCAAGGAAGGGAATTCCCAAGACATCTTATATTATCTTGGGTCACTATCAGCTCACTGTGTGCTTGTTCTGAATTGCGAACTCTGCTTTGCTCGCCCACCCACACAACTAACTATTATTTACAAGGCCCTTTATCCCAAGGTTAAAACAAAGATGAGAAAAAATACCCTGATTAGCCAGGGGCAGTTTTTCTAAATTGTTTCGTGCTCAGGTTTGCTCCTTGGCCAAGTATACTAACTATAATTTGAAGAAACACACCAAAAAAAAAAAAAAAGATTAAAGAGCAGAGTGGAGTCTATAAAGTAATTTCAAAAGGAAATGTCAGATGTCTTCCAGTTTTCTTGAAAAGCCTTCATAGTCAATTGGAATCCAGGTGGATATTCACGTGTTTTCTGGCAACGAAGGTGTTTAAGATGGGGGTGTGGGGAGCTTCTGCACAGTGGTTTTAGATCAAAAATTCTGCTGTGTGAATGGAGAGAACGCATCTTTGGTTGGGGAGATGGTGGTGTCAGCACTGATTTTTCTGTTGGCAACCCTTGTCCCCTAAAACCCCGTCTAGCAAACCATTTCTCTTTGTGTGTTCAGACCTTTAAACCTCCCCCTTAAATAAATTCAGACAAGACTCAAATTTTGGTTTGGTTTTTGGCAGAATTTAGGCCACAACTTTATTGATTACAGAAAGTGAGTGGTTTTATAGGCTCTGGTTTGACTAGCTCCCTTCACCGTTGCAGGTAGCGCTGACCCTGGGCACCAGCATAGGTCAGCCGAGGGTGAACACCTGGATAAGCGGAAAGCCGGGAACAGGCTATCTCCGCCACCCAAATGCCCCCCAGGACTCAGGCACGGGTACAACCCCCTCTCAGGGGTTGACCAAACCATTGAGTCCCAGGATTCCTTTAACGGAATACCCTTCACATAGGGATGGCGAGAGAGTCCTCCCATCCCTATCACCTGAATCAGAGCCTATCCGCGACCTTACAAGTTGTGACAATTTGCTATGCGGCTGGTGAAACCCAAATGGCAACAGCCAATCAGCCAAGCGGGGAAAATTCCTGCCATGTGCCTGTCCCAACGACAGATGACACACGACGGCATAGCAAGGTCAAGCACAAAGCCCTAAAAGTAGGGAGAGGTGGGCGGGTGTTCCGAATGCACGCGCCGAAAGAGGAAGCTCTGGGTCAAGTGCATGGGCAGAAATAAGTCCCTCGAACTGTTTGGACTGCATCCCATTGGCCAGATTGTACCCAGCTTCGAGGGACCTACCAATTGTGTGTTGCAGCTAACCAATCTTACCCACAACACAGGGTTTGGTTGCCAGGTCTCACCGCAACACGTGCCCTCTTTAAGGGAGGACCCGATTTACCCTTCAGAGCCAGTTTTTATGTGGCACAAAGGGGAGCCAGCAGATGCAGGGACAGACCAGCAAATAGTCACAGGTTTGAATGAATAGAATGACCTTCTGCACATGAGCCATGATCTTTGGATCAACGGTACAATGTCCAATATCTGAATGGTGCTTTAGGTGCCTCAAAAGTGCCCCATGCAACCAGTGTGGTTTTTATTTCTTCTTTTAATTTGAAGAAGCTTTAGAAGCTCTCCCTCAAAAAGGGGTTCCTGTGTGGTAATTTAAGAAACACAGGATGCGTGGGGATATAAATAGAAAATTATCAATATGTAATGGGACGTCCCTATTTTCATCAGAGAAATGTTGGAGGGTATGTAATCCAACCACCCATTTCTCTTTGTTATTCCCCAGACTTATTGAGATGTAGAGAGTTTAAAGCAAGGACTTTTCTTCTGAATCTATGACCCCAGGGCCACCCTTGTTTAAACAGTGTGGTTCTTCAGTGAAGCCATAATGAGTTGATTCGCCCACCACACAAAATATGTTGACTTGGTCTTGTAGATCTTCTGACTGCTGGTACTATGGATCAGTCTACAGTGGTACCTTGGGTTACAGACACTTCAGGTTACATACGCTTCAGGTTACAGACTCCACCAACCCAGAAACAGTACCTCAGGTTAAGAACTTTGCTTCAGGATGAGAACAGAAATCGCGCAGCGGCGGCGGTAGCGGGAGGCCCCATTAGCTAAAGTGGAACCTCAGGTTAAGAACAGTTTCAGGTTAAGAATGGATCTCCAGAAAGAATTAAGTTCTTAACCTGAGGTACCACTGTATATTGCTAAAAGAGTAAAAAGTATGGCTTGAGTCAGGTTGTGGGTATTTTTCTTCTTCTTAACCTGCAGCAGAACACTCCCAGGACTGTTGCTGAATAAGCATGTATGTTCTCTCCAGGACCAGCCAAAGTTTTTCCCCCCTTGAATGAAAATCCCTTCTCCTGAACTGCATAGCACATTAGATGACAAAGAGGTGACCAGAATACCATTTTCTCATTTTCACTTTCAACGTCTCTCATTGCTTGACTTCTTCCCCTTTGCAATTTTGCCTACGGCCTGGGTGTCCATAAGAGATCAGGTTGCCCTCAGCTGCTTTCCCCTGGGATGCAGGATATATCGCTCAGCAGAAGAATGGCTAAATTCTCTCTGTGCACCTCCTCCAAAAGTGCAGGCCCTGCCTCTCTCTGCCCTAAACATTTACCTAGATGAAGCAAACATTCCAAAAATGTTGGCACACTGGGTGATTGCCAGGTTTGCCTCTATGGGGTGGGCCAGTTTTTGATCCCTTCCAAAAAAATCCCCATGCAGACTCATCCTCTGACATGTTGTTCCTTTTACAGTCATTCTTGTGTGCCTTACAAATTATCAGGGTAATGTTTTTCTGGCCCCACAGACACCATCTCTCCCTGCAAAGAGTTCTGCACAACCTCAAAGCCAAGATATTAAAAATCAATCTATCCCTTCCTTCAGCTGGGCAAGATGAATTAAATGAGGAACATAAGGCAAGTGAAGTCAACTTGCTCACAATCAGCCCTTTCTACATCATGAAGTCATATCCACACAGGAGAGGCCTCTGGACGAAGGGATCATATTTTCCTTTTTGGTGTGCATGTTGAGAGAGAAAGAGAGAGAGAGAGAGAGAGAGAGAGAGAGAGAGAGAGAAGAAGAAGAAGAAGTAGAAGAAAAAATCCACTTCATGAATGTACAGACTTTCCCTGTGTGAGGTTAACAAGTTTGCCCGTGCTGATCACTTTTGGCCAAGTATTAATCATGTATTGAGGAAACAGAAGCATACATATGACTGTGTGTGGTTTTCCAGAGAGCGGGCAGGCGGGAGGGAAGGGGACTTTTCAGCCTAAAAAAAAGAAGAAGAAAAGTATCCCAGCCTCTCTCTGCCTCACCCTTCCACTGACAACAGGAATAGAGAGCTCTTTTCTGGCTTAGCTAGCGATGTTTGTGAGGGATAGCTCACCAAAAAGAGCGAACCATTCCCCGCTCACTTTGTTATGACAGGCAGGAAGCATGTCTGCCTTTGCAGGTCCGTGTTTCTGTGAATGTGTGATTCCCTGCCTTTGTTGTGGCAAAGCGGCTGGAATAGAATTACGCAAAGCGAAAAAGGAAAAGAGTTTATAGTGTTGGTTGTGTGTGTGCATGAGTGCATGCGAGAGAGAGAGAGAGAGAGAGAGAGAGAGAGAGAGAGAGAGCGCAACGAAGAGGGAGAAATATTGTTTTATGGCTCACTCAAGAAACCTGAAAGAGCTGAGGGCCCAGAAGAGGGTGCCACAGTTCACAGTCTGACATACTCCGCAGCATCGCTGTTGCCATAAAGTAAGATCACCCTATAAGGCAACTGTTTGATAGACTCTCCGGCACTCACTTTCTCCCTTCCTTTCTCTCTCTCTCTTTCTCTCGGCCCTCAAAACGCTACACACTCCAGAGGGAAGCCGGAGTCGAGTAACTGAGTGTTAATTATGTCTGAGTGGATTTTAGAGAAGAAGAAAAACCATCCACTGTATCAGCAGAGAAATGGTTTCGCTGTGAGGAAACTAATGATGCTTTTATCAGGAACAATATAAAGATTGCTTTTTTACTAGTGTGTGTCCCACAGGGTTTCGGCTATGAGATATTTCTGTATCTGGCTTGAGGTTCCTCTGAGCTTTTACATAATCAAATCAATATAGCTATGATTCACCCTCTGGCAAAAGCTGCTCCTTGCAAGTTGCTGCTGCTTCTTTAGTGACTGAGGAGGAAATAAATAAATAAGGAGGAAAGAAACTTATTACAAATCCGTAAACATTGATTTGTTTGGGCTTAGATTTGTACTTTCTTTAATTGCCAGGGAGTGAGAAAGAAGAAGAAGATGCTGAAGAGGAAATGAGGATATACGAGTCCGTGGTCAATGGCCGGGGCACGTGATGCAGTATGAAGGGGGAGAGGGGATTAAGCGTTGATGGAGTGGCATAAACCAACCTGATGTATTGTCCAGACACGTCAAAGTCAAAGACAAGGACAAGGGGATCAAAGTTGTTGGAATAAGGCTATTTGATGCGCACACACACACACACACACACACACAGAGTGTATCCAAAAATTACATATATTTTTTATCCTGCTCATTAGAGAACAGTAGTATTTAATGGCAAACCTCCCAAATTTGCACTCTCTGAAACAATACAACTGCATACCCTCTAACGTTGCTCCAATAAAAATAGTGATGTCCTGTTCCATAATAATAATTCTATTAATTATACCCTGTCCATCTGACTGGGTTGCCGCAGCCACTCTTGGCAGCTTCCAACATACATAACAAAACATTAAACATTAAGAAATGTCCCTATATAAGGCTGCCTTCAGAGGTCTTCTAAAGGTTGTATAGTTACTTATGTCCTTGGCTCGGGGGTCACATAACCACACCCGCCAACATTTCTCCGACAAAAATAGGGCCGTCCTAAGGAAAAGCTGGACATTCCAGGATCAAATCAGCAACTGGGACAGCTTCTGTAAATCTGGGACTGTCCCTGGAAAATAAGAACACTTGGAGGGTCTGCAACTGAAATACAGCCATCCTTTGACATCCACACTGGTCTGAATTTAAGCCCAGCCCCAGAGAAACTCACCCTGCAAACAAAATTCTATACAGAGTTTCCTCCAGTTGTTGCTACTCTGCAGAACTTCAGTGATGGAGGGATGAGCTATAGAGTAATGTGAGGATGGAGCCCAAAGACTGAGAGCTGGAGATGCTTGATTGTGTCCCTTAGAGCCCAAATTCTCTCTCCAATGACCTATCTGTACTTGCCCCCACCCCACCCTTCAGAAAAAGTACGGTATGTTAACATGGAAGATCAGAACCCGGGTGCCAAGAAAACACCTTCTGCTGAAAAAAGAGAGTGGAATCTCCATCCTTGCCTCTTTTCCCTTTTCTTCATCTCTCAACAGTTTGTTACATTTCAGAATGAATTTTCTCCTGCTCTTATTCTGGCAGTTTGTTGCCCCCCCTGTCCCCCCCCCCCGCCACCCACCCGCCTTCAACCTCTTTACTCCCGCCCCATTTTTGTAGCTGCTGGTACAGAAATTGAACTTGTATGGCAAGCTCTGTATAAATGACATCTCTAAGGATGTTGTTGTCTTATTTTCCCCCTGGGGTGACACCTCTGTCATGCTTAAAAAGAGAAAGAGAGACAGCAAAACAATCACGGTCTTTAATTTGAGAGAAAGTTCCATTTCTCTCCTCCCCCCCCCCATCCCCTGAAAGATTTTTATTTTTTCAGGATCTGCACTTTCTTGCCTACAAGGAAATCTGAACTACCAGTAATTGCCAAGGCAGAAGAGGTACAACTCATAGCTCTCTCTACCTGCAAGCATAATATACCTGTTAATGTCCTAGCACTTCAGTTTACCCAGATGTAAACTGGGATTAATAATCCTTACCTCCTGTGAGTGAATACAGTGAGGTTTAATTAATGTTTGCAAAGAACTTGGATATCCTTTGAAGGAAGGTGCTTAAAAACTGCTAAGTAAGTACAATGATCCCTGAGGCTTTATGATGAGAGAGAGAAAGAGAGAAAGAAAGAGAGTATCTTGATATGCTTTTCTGCCTTTTCTTTTCCTCCCCCTTTAATGTATTGGTTATAAATTATATATCTAACTCTATATATACACACACTCACACCATTGCTTTTTCCCAGGGATCAATAGTGATGGAACTGATGGCACAGCACTGTCGTCGTGTTTTGTTTGCACACAAATCAAGAAGCAGAGAACAAAGGGACAGAAGTCTCCAAGCATTGCCAGCCCAAATAATCTCTGAAGGACAAAGGATCTTAGAGGGGATGGGATTCTTCAACATCTGCATGCGGGCCAAGTTGTGAACCCAAACGAAATGGATTAAAGCATTTTAATAACAACAACAATAACAAAGAGGTTTCAAAAAGGCAGATTGAGAGTTAGTGCAGTGTACGTTATATAAAGAGCTGGATTCGAATCCTGTTTTTCCATACATTCACTATGGGGTAGATGAATGCCAGGAAAGCCATTGGATTTCATCCACAAATTCACACTCTGAAATTTTGTGGGGGTTTTTCAGGATGAATCCTATGATAGTCCTGAAGTGCTCTATATTCAAAATCAAATTATATTTGGATTAGGGTTAGGCAGTGCTTCTTTTTTCTTCCGAAAAAATAAAAAATGTTTAAGGGCACTCTCATTTTGAGGCAAGAAAATCACCATTTTACAGTTCAAGTCAGGAAAAATAAATACATGGACAAAAGCACAAATAAATGGACAAAAGCACAAAGATTCACAAAATGTTTAGGGATATGCATCCCCTGTGTTCTGCCCAGAAAAAGCACTGGGGTTGGGGTTATAATTATATTTAGTTTATGCATTTGCATTTCTAGCCGGCTCTGGCCAATGACAGCATTGTGTAGAGATGCAGGAATGGAGCACAATGACTGTAGCGTTTGCCCTCCTAGGTGACATTATGCTGGGTCATAATGAAAGGGTTAAATGAGTGTGAAGTGATTGGCCAGTGGGAACCCAAGGGGAGGAGTTAGAGTTAGAGTTATTAGGAGTCAGTCGGGTGTTAGAGAAGGCAGAGTGAGGATACGTCTGTGGGTTGGGATAGTTTGATGTGAGAGAGTGAGAGAATCTGTTAGGAGGAGTCAGATAGACAGTTGGGATAATTAGTTAGAGGTAATAGGAAGGTATAGGCCGGTAAGAACCTAAGATTAAGAAACTGACAAGAAAAATTATCTGAAACCATAAACTTGTAAAGCTTATAAAAATAAACTTGTTTAGTTGGTTTAATGTTAAAAACTGTCTGGACTCCGTGTATACCTGAGAGAAATGGGTTGGTGGCAGCGGGGAAGTAATCACACTGGTGGCACAGGGATCAATAGACCGTCAAACGTCCGGGGACCCTGTGTGATCGCCACAGTGACCCATTTCAGGTGTGCAGCAGGCATCGTTCTGGTTGTGAGGGTCCACTTGACCATGTTGGGGCTAGTCCTGGGCTGGGAGCCAATTGTTGTTACCAGTGGGGGTTTTGGGGTGGGGTCAAGGAGGAGACCAAAGGGGGAAGCTTCTCCCTCTGCTCCACTCCCGGCCCCATAAATGGTAGCCTCCAAACACAGCTTTGGAACTGGAATTGCCATTTCCAACTTTGCTGGAGAACGATCACTTTGGACAAGAAGACATACAATGTCCTGGCAAGGTTAGAAGCAGGCCTAAAGGTCAGACAGGGGCCAACAACAATAATTTCATTATTTATATAATAATAATTTATTACTTATACCCCGCCCATCTGGCTGGGTTTCCCCAGCCACTCTGGGAGGCTTACAGCTGAATATTAAAAACAATAGAGCACCAGACATTAAAAACTTCCCTAAACAGGGCTGCCTTCAATTGTCTTTTAAAAGTAATATAGTTGTTTATTCTCTGACATCTGATGGGAGGGCGTTCCACGGGGAGGGCACCACTACCGAGAAGGCCCTCTGCCTGGTTCCCTGTAACTTCGCTTCTCACAGTGCGGGAACCACCTCAGAGCTGGACCTCAATGGCTGAGCGATGGGGGTGGAGATGCTCCTTTAGGTATACTGGGCCAAGGCCGTTTGGGCTTTAAAGGTCAGTGCCAACACTTTGAATTGTTTCTGGAAATGTGCTGGTCTTGCTATGTGCCCCTTTAACACAGAATTGTCAACTTAGATGTCTGTAGGGCTTTTGCCCATTGTCAGGTGACTATAGAAAGATAAGAAGATGCCGTGTACTGAATCAGGCCATTAGTTCATTAATAATAATAATAATAATAATAATAATAATAATAATAATTTTTTATTTATACCCTACCCTTCCCGGTTCAGAAATCCGGGCTCAGGGTGGCTAACAACAAATTTAAAACACTTAATTGATGCAACAAAAAACAGCATAAAATACAGTATAAAATGGGGATAACAATAAATTCAGAATTCAAAAATCAGTTTAGGGGGTGGAATCCATCCAATTAACATTAGATGATCACCAGGGCTAGCTGGCTAAATTAGTCCTATTTGGGCCAGCGGGGAGACCAGGGGAGGATTAGCTGTGGGATCCAGAGCAGGTAATCTTCATAAAAAAGCTCATTGAGCTCAATACTATTGGCCATCACTGGCAGTAGCCCTCTAGGGTTCCAGGCAGGGGATATTCGCAGCCTAGCTGGAGGCACCACCAGGGTTAGAACCTGGGACCTTCAGCGTGCAAAGAATGCACTCTACCAATGAGCTACAGCCCTTTCCCAAAGGCAGCACTTCTTTCATAGGGAGGTTGAGTTTTCAGAGCAAACTTGGAACGTGGAAACCATATTGCTTCCCCCTTCCTTGCATTGTGCAATCATTGCTGCAGCGACTGAACAAACACATTCCACGTGCCAAAGAGTGTGCCCAGTTGCTCAGACATTCCCCACCGCCAACATTTTGGGTTTCTCCTTCCCTCCACCTCGCTCCTTTCCAAAGAACGAGATTGTACTGTGTTAGGACCTATGTGTTTAGTAAATGTAATTAGTCACAGTGATGCCTGTGAAGTTTCTTTGGCTGGTTGTTTTTTTATATATCGAGTAAAAAGATTGAAATATATATAACAACTAGTAAGGCAGAACTGATGAAGAACGAAAACACACACTTCGTATGAAGTTAATAAGGTGCGCACCCTGACCACGTCTCACTGTAAGCCAAAGGATCATGTGAAACAGCAAGCATTTCAAAACAAATCAAGTTTTCTCCCCAGCGGTGTTTTTCCTTTGTTTTTGAGATTAAAAGGGGGAAATCTATAGCGTGCATGCTTGAAAACAGTTGTAGAAAGACTACATGCTTCAGAAAGGTTCCAATCCATAAAACTGGATTAACCAGTATGTTAGATATGCTATATCACATAGGGCCTTGGATAAAAACAGGTGTCCATGTAATCATGCGATTAAAAACCTTAGCATGGGTAGGGGAGGGGAGGGGGCACTTGTACAACTCCCTACAAAGGGTCTCCTTTAAAATTCTCTAGGTCTGGGAGCACACAGCCTTAACTCTCATTACAAGGTACCCAGGGAAATTTTGGGGTGCTTTTGAAGACAGCATGTGAAGTGGATGTTTTAAGCAGGGTCATAGCCAGTGTGAGACCACTGTGTGCAAAACCCAACCTAGAATACTGATTACCCAACCTAATGATGTTTTTTAATGTCCTTTTGACATGTGAGAGGGCATATATTGTACCTTACATATATATGGCAAAGGACCCCTGGACAGTTAAGTCCAGTCAAAGGCGACTCTGGGGTTGCAGCGCTCATCTCGCTTTCAGTCCAAGGGAGCTGGCATTTGTCCACAGACAGCTTTCCAGGTCATGTGGCCAGCAGGACTAAACTGCTTCTGGCGCAACGGGACACCGTGATGGAAACCAGAGCGCAGGGAAACACCGTTTACCTTTCCGCCACAGTGGTACCTATTTACTTGCCCTGGTGTGCTTTCGAACTGCCAGGTTGGCAGAAACTGGGACAGAGCAATGGGAGCTCACCCCATTGTGCAGATATTGACCTTCTGATCGGCAAGCCCAAGAGGCTCAGTGGTTTAAACTACAGTGCCACCCACGTATATGAGAATACACTGCCTTTTTATGATTTTATTCTTATTTTAAAAATTTGTGTACCGCCCTGTGCCCATGGGTCTCAAGGTGGCTCACAGGATAATATCACAATATAAAACCATAAAATACATAATCAAAATAGAAACAACCCAAAAGCACAAACACACCCTTTGATGGGACTCAAGGAGGCTGTATTCTCTTCGGGACTTCTTCTGCCCTCACTGACATCCTCTTCGAGCTCCGGGGAGGGTCTCCTCATGAGCCAAGAGGACTCTCCCACCATTTCCGGGTATTAATTGAATTATTTAATTATTTCCCGGTGCTGTGCGTTTATACGGTCGCAAGCGAGTAGAATGCGGGAGGATACCTGTACTGGACAAAACCGTGCGTATTTTGTGCCACTTCATCTGCGTGCATAGAAATGAACATTTCACCATACATTTGACCCCGTTTGTGGTAAAAATTATTCTCACCACTTGGCAGGGTGGTCAGTGGCGTAGCGTGGGTTGCCAGTGCCCGGGGCTGCGCAGACTGGGGAGATTGGGAAGGAGGGAAACAGATGGAGTACGCATGTGCATTCAACTGGAGATCACAGCCACAGAGATAAGAAAAGAAGAGTCGTTCTGTTGATTGGAGAAGCCACTTCCTGGTTCGCATGGAGAAACATGCAGTTGTATTGAGGCAGCACCAGAGATTGAAATTTTGTGCCCCTAACAATTTTGCGCCCAGGGCAACTGCCCTTGTCCCCCACCCCACCCTGCTAAGACACTGAAGATGGTACTGATGACTGACTTGCTGTATATATCCTGCACTATTTATCTAGAAAAAGAGGGGCCGGAACTCACCACAAACTCTTCACTTGCTCTCTTATAATGGCAATGGCGCCCACCTGAGAGGTGCCAGGACTGAGCCCTGCCTATATCCAAGGCAATGTACCCCTTGCTAAATCGGGTCCTCCCTTAAAGAGGGCACGTGTTGCGGTGAGACCTGGCAACCAAACCCTGAGTTGTGGGTGGGTAAGATTGGATAGCCACAACACCTGATTGGTAGGTCCCTGGATGCAGGGTTTAATCAGACCAATGGGATGCAAGCTAAACGGTTCGAGGGACCTATTTCTGCCCATGCACGTGACTCAGAGCTTCCTCTTTCGGCGCATGCATCTGGAACACCCACCTACCTCTCCCTACTTTTAGGGCTTTGCGTTTGACCTTGCTATGCCGTTGTGTCGTCTGTCTTTGGGACAGGGGCACGGCAGGAATTTTGCCCACTTGGCTGAATTTTGCCCACTGGTGCAACTGGACTTCTCTGCGACCCATCCCCTCTGCAGGGAGGTGGGACCGATTCGGATGGTCCGCCCCCGCCACTTAATGGATCCAAATGGTTTCCAGAGAGTGGTAGGGGATGCTTTATCCCATGTTGATGGCCTTTCAGCCGATTCCCTGGTGGCCCGCTGGAATGTGGAGTTAACCAGGGCTATTGACTGTTTGGCTCCGAAGCGCCCTCTCCGATTGCATGGAGCCCGGAGAGCCCCGTGGTTTTCCACGGATCTGAGGTCAATGAAACAATCGTTGAGACGGCTAGAGCGCCGGTGGCGGATAACTCATTCCGAATCTGACCGGACACAGGTTAGAGCTCAACGTTGAGCCTACCAAGTGGCGATAGCGACGGCGAAGAAGACTTTCTTCACCGCCTCTATTGCATCTGCAGAAAACAGCAGCAGGAGACTCTTTCAGGTGGTTCACAATTTAGCGGAACCACCTGTAACATCGGGGCCCAGTACGGGCCATATGTTCTCCTGCAATGATTTTGCAAATTTTTTTGCAGATAAAATCGCTCAGATTCGGGAAGAAGTAGACTCCACCGTGGGAGCAGGGCCGGGGCGGGAGAGTGCTAGAGTCCTGTCTGGTCAAGTTGTGTGGGATCAATTCCAATCTGTTACCTCCGAGGATGTGGACAGGCTGCTTGGACGAGTGAAGCCAACCACCTGTCTCCTGGATCCTTGCCCATCCTGGCTTATAAAAGCTAGCCGGGAAGGACTGGGCGATGGGCTTCGTGGGGTGGTGAATGCTTCCCTCCGTGAGGGAGCCTTCCCAGACCCGCTGAAAGAGGCGGTTATTAAACCGCTTCTTAAAAAACCATCTTTAGATGCGGCCACGATGGCCAATTATCGCCCAGTCTCAAACCTTCCATTCTTGGGCAAGGTGATTGAGCGAGTGGTTGCTGAACAACTCCAGGCACGCCTGGAAGAAGCAGACCATTTGGATCCCTTCCAGTCGGGATTCAGGCCTCATCATGGGACTGAAACTGCCTTGGTCGCACTGGTTGATGATCTCCGGCGGGCTAGGGACAAAGGTGAGAGCTGTTTCCTAGTTCTGCTGGATCTCTCAGCGGCGTTTGATACCATCGACCATAACATCCTTCTGGACCGTCTTGAGGGGCTGGGAGCTGGGGGCACTGTTATACAATGGTTCCGCTCCTTCCTCCTGGGCCGTGTTCAGAAAGTGGTGGTGGGGGATGAGTGTTCAGACCCCTGGGCTCTCACTTGTGGGGTGCCTCAGGGTTCTGTCCTCTCCCCCATGCTTTTCAACATTTACATGCAGCCACTGGGAGAGATCATCAGGAGGTTTGGGCTGGGTGTTCATCAGTATGCAGATGATACCCAGCTCTTTTAAATCAGAACCAGTGAAGGCGGTGAAGGTCCTGTGTGAGTGTCTGGAAGCGGTTGGAGGATGGATGGCGGCTAACAGATTGAGGTTGAATCCTGACAAGACAGAAGTACTGTTTTTGGGGGACAGGAGGCGGGCAGGTGTGGAGGATTCCCTGGTCCTGAATGGGGTAACTGTGCCCCTGAAGGACCAGGTGCGCAGCCTGGGAGTCATTTTGGACTCACAGCTGTCCATGGAGGCACAGGTCAAATCTGTATCCAGGGCAGCTGTTTACCAGCTCCATCTGGTACGTAGGCTGAGACCCTATCTGCCTGCAGACTGTCTCGCCAGAGTGGTACATGCTCTGGTTATCTCCCGCTTGGACTACTGCAATGCGCTCTACGTGGGGCTACCTTTGAAGGTGACCCGGAAACTACAACTAATCCAGAATGCGGCAGCTAGACTGGTGACTGGGAGCGGCCGCCGAGACCATATAACACCGGTCTTGAAAGACCTACATTGGCTCCCAGTACGTTTCCGAGCACAATTCAAAGTGTTGGTGCTGACCTTTAAAGCCCTAAATGGCCTCGGTCCAGTATACCTGAAGGAGCGTCTCCTCCCCCATCGTTCTGCCCGGACACTGAGGTCCAGCTCCGAGGGCCTTCTGGCGGTTCCCTCACTGCGAGAGGTCAAGTTACAGGGAACCAGGCAGAGGGCCTTCTCGGTAGTGGCGCCCACCCTGTGGAATGCCCTCCCATCAGATGTCAAAGCAATAAACAACTACCTGACATTCAGAAGACATCTGAAGGCAGCCCTGTTCAGGGAAGTTTTTAATATGTGACATTTTAGTGTATTTTTCATCCTTGTTGGAAGCCGCCCAGAGTGGCTGGGGAAACCCAGCCAGATAGGCGGGGTACAAATAATAAATTATTATTATTATTATTATTATTATTATTATTATTATTGGCTGTTGCCATTTGGGTTTCACCTGCTGCGTAGCAAATCGTCACAACTTGTAAGGTTGCGGATAGGCTCTGGTTCAGGTGATAGGGATGAGAGAACGCTCTCGCCATCCCTGTGTGAAGGGTATTCCATTAAAGGAATTCCTGTGGGACTCGATGGTTTGGTCAACCCCTGAGAGGGGGTTGTACCCGTGCCTGAGTCCTGGGGGGTATTTGGGTGGCGGAGTTAGCCCGTTCCCGGCTTTCCACTTATCCTGGTGTTCACCCTAGGCTGACCTATGCTGGTGCCCTGGGTCAGTGCTACCTGCATGGCAGGGAGCTAGTTGAACCAGAGCCTATGAAACCACTCACTTGCTGTAATCAATAAAGTTGTGGCCTAAATTCTGCCAAAAACCAAACCAAAATTTGAGTCTTGTCTGGATTTATTTAAGGGAGAGGTTTAAAGGTCTGAACACACAAACAGTGACCTGTCTATATCCCTCCTCTCTGGTTCTATGTCAGAATAAGCTCACAAAAAGAATAGCGTGACATAAGAGGAAGTATTTGTTCTCACTCTGTTTCCTTGCATGCACAGACAAATCCGAAAATATACACTTTTTAAGAAATCTAATAATCCTTACTTGAGGCTTCAAACTCCTTGGGGGTAGATAGATACAAGGCAGTAAACCAGCAGAAGTAAAGCAACACAGTTAAGGGGGGGAAAACTAATAAAAATTCCCATAGGAAGGAAATGAAACCCACCCTTCGAACCTCTGAAATAAAAGGAAGGCAGACGCAAAGAAAAGAGAAGAAGAAAAAAGCCTGCTAAATTGTTGTGCTTGCCTGGAAATGAGTCTACAAGCCAGCTGTATTTGGCACTGGTGCTCAAACTGTTTTCTAAATGTGTGTGTGTGTGGTGTATTTTTCACCTCTTTTGAACACACTTTCCCAAAGCAGTAGAAAAAAGAAAAAAGAAGAAAAAAAAACAGAGGGCAGGGGGGAGAATCAACAACCCCAAACTCCTACACTATAAAATTCAGATCCAAGGTCTGTCTTTCAAGCAACCTTTAATTTGGAAGGCTTAGCTAGAATTGCCAGATGTCTCTAATTTTAAGTTATTTCCCTAAACTTCAAGAGTTACTCCTTGTTTCCCTCCCTCCCCACATTTCATAGCCCTGAAGAATATAATGACTGACCATTGTTTCAGAACTGTGCAATGCCAGAGAAGCCCACACAACATATGCCACAGTTTCATAAAGGTCCTTAATTTGAGTGGGGCGGGTGGAGGCAGGGAATCCATAAAATGTCCGCTAAATAAATAAATAAAGGAACAGTGGTACAGTGGGTACAGCTGAAGAAGGGGCATGACTTCCTGCTGTCCCTTGGAAAGCTGGTCTTTTTGTGCCACACTGGGGAAGACATCAGCACTGACCTGTGGGCTGGGATAAGTTGACTCGTTATCGTGTGCTGAATAGGGTTATTCACAAATCATCACCAGGGTTCATCACCAGTGGTACCATGGAGAAAATTGCAATTAGGCTGCAATCCTCGTCCCACTTACCTGAGCATAACCACCACTGAATTCAATTGGATTTACAGTCGTACTTCGGTTCCCAAATGCCTTGGGAGTCTAATGTTCCAGCTCCCAAACAATCAAAAATCGGAAGTGAGTGTTCCAGTTTTTGAATGTTCTTTTGGAAGCCAAACATCTGACGGGGCTTCCGATTGGCTGCAGGAGTTTCCTGCAGCCAATCGGAAGCCGCGCTTTGGTTTTCGAACATTTCAGAAGTCAAACGGACTTCTGGAACGGATTCTGTTTGACTTCCAGGATACGGCTGTACTTCTCAGTAGCAGACTCTCCATGTATCCCTATTTTCCAGGGACAGTACCAGATTCACAGAAGCCATCCCGGTTTCTGATCTCATCCTGAAATGTCCTGCTTTCCCTTAGGACGTTCCTATTTTCATCGGGGAAATGTTGGAAGATATGGAATTATGCAATCCCAAGCCAAGGAGATATGAAACCATATAACCTTTAGAATACATCTGAAGGCAACCACATATAAGGATTTTTTTTTATGTTTAATGTTTTTAATGTATGTTGGAAGTCACCCAAAGTGGCTGGGGCAACCTAGTCAGTTGGGTATAAATAATAAAATTCTTATTTTTAATATTATCATAGAATAGGATGTCCCTATTTTCATTGGAGAAATGTTGGAAGGTGCACAGTAGACATGGTTAGGGTTGCAGCCACAGATAATGCAGCTAGCAGCTTGCCAACCTTGAGGGTAGAAGTCTTTCCCAGTCTGACACCTAAAATCCTTCAAACAGCAGAATTTGAACCAGGGCCCATCTGCATCCACAGCATGTGGTCTACCACTGAGCTTTGGCACCTGACCAGTTGCGCTTTTGCAGACTGAAATATGGATGGATTTGCTTGTTGCAAACAAGAGATGGAAGAAGAAAAATGAATGGTTTAGATTAGCCCATCACTGGGCTGGCACCCACTTTACCACATAAAGGGGAGCATTGTTGGCAATGTAAACAGTACCACTGAGTGCTTTGTGATGATCACACTGGTGCCACCAGCTGGTAATGTCATGGTCACCAAGTTAAGCCCATCAAAGTGGCCCATTGTTGGTTTTTAATGTTCGTAATTTGGTTTAAGGGGAAAATGCTACAGGTCAAATAGAATGTGAATGTCCTGGATGCCTACATCCAGGTTTGGGGGCAAGTAGTCTTTGGTAAGAGAGCCCAGTAGAGATTTGAAATCGCAAAACATGCAGTAAAGTAAATTGTGGAAACATAGGCTGTTAGACCTTTGAAATATCTCCTGCTAGGTTGCTTCCAAATTTCCCCACTTCCTTTATCCTAGAAAGAGACCACACATTTGGTAAGTTAAATTTATTTACAAACTTCTCAAAGATCAGATTCGTGTGCTTTTCCATACAGCAGCAAGAAAAGGCAGGCCAAAATGGTTCCAAAACGGTGTTTCTAAATTATTTGCATGCAAGCACAAATATGGCTTGTTTAAGCCACACAGTCTAAGCCTGGAGCATCCAGTTTGGACCTCTGCACTGTAGAGTTCGCATGGTGGAAGAAAGTGGAAAGTGGGAGAATAAATAATTTGGTAGCCCTTCCTTCCAAGGTAAGGAGGTGTGACCTAGCTAAGCCTGGCAGGACATCTTCCTCTATGGTCTTAACCCCTTCATGCATTACTTAGAGTTAAGCACGTTGATTATATGAGGCTGATTTATCTCACACCATCAAGGTGTATATGTGTGTGCAGGAGGGGAGTCCTCCCAGAGATCAAGTTGCTGAGGAACTTCATGTTGACTACATCATTCAAAGTTGGAGCACCTGAACATGGGTTGTTTTAAATAATTTAAATATTTGTCCAGGTTACCAAGTTTTGTTAACAAAGCGGTTAATTGGTGACTTCTCATTCATTAATTACCACAAGTCGTTCTGATGGAATTGCTTTAATCTGTATGGGAAACCAGTGAGGTTGTAGCACTGGTTGACATTCTACCAGGGAATGTGGAGCTTCGTAAGTAACGTTGGAGTTAATGGAGGTCCCCACATGAGGACAAGGTTCTCTTGAACACAGCATAGATTAGTTTAAATCAAGGCTATCATTTATTAGCGTTCTCTGTGGTTCTTGAGAATTAGGAAAAAAGAATGAGAGCCATTATACATGGGCAGGCAATCATTACTTTAATGAGGAAAGCGCTGTGCCTTTTGTTCTGGCAGCAAAAAACTCAAGAGAATAATAAAACCTCGAAGAACTAATTTTATATTTCCCTGTATTCTTAAAGCGATTCCCCATTTCCAAAGACATTGGTAGTCCAATCAACAAGGGTTAGAAGAACAGGAGAAGGTCTTACTGATGATAGAGACTGTCTACCCTTGATGGGAGAGGTGGAAGTCAAAACAGCTTCCTCAAATGGCTCCAGCCATTGGTGAAGCATGCACATTTCCTTCTGCACCCAGGAAATATCTAGAGATGGGGAGGTTTTCAGTTGTGTTGGCTGAATTATGCTTCATTCCGTCAGCACTGTTCTGAGGTGCTTTTGGCATTGGGATGGGGTGGGGTGGGGGGAGGATTCCATTACTGGGCTAATACCATGAATTTATTTATTTTTTTGGCCGAATCACTGTTTCCCTCCAGTCTTAATCTGTACTGATCTGAAATCTGACTCACGCATAACCCCAAGATCTAGAGAAAAGTCTGAAATGAGAAAAGAAATGTATGTGTGTGATTTAAATTCAAATATAGTGGTACAGTGGTACCTCGGGTTAAGAATTTAATTCATTCTGGAGGTCCGTTCTTAACCTGAAACTGTTCTTAAGGTACGACTTTAGCTAATGGGGCCTCCTGCCGCCACCGCCAGATTTCTATTCTCATCCTGAAGCAAACTTCTTAACCTGAGGTACTATTTCTGGGTTAGCGGAGTCTGTAACCTGAAGCGTCTGTAACCTGAAGCGTATGTAACCTGAGGTACCACTGTACCCTGGTTTAAGAACAGCTTAGTTTATGAACAACTTGGATTAAGAACGCTGCAAACCTTGAAGTAGGTGTTTTGGTTTGTGAACTTTGCCTTGGAATAAGAACATGTTTTGCTTCCTGTTGAGTGTGTTCCATTTGTAAATTGAGTCCCCTGCTGCTATGGGAAAGCACACCTTGGTTTAAGAATGCTTTTGTTTAAGAACAGACTTCCGGAACAGATTAAGTTCGTAAACCGAGGTACCACTGTATCGGGTTGTGGTGCTTACCTAGGGACAAAATCTAGCACTGTAACAAAGATTAAATCAAAGAGAAACAGACTAGGATTGTGGGGGTAAGGGATGCTGCCACTGACGTCCAT
This sequence comes from Podarcis cretensis, assembly GCF_951804945.1. NCBI lineage: Eukaryota > Metazoa > Chordata > Lepidosauria > Squamata > Lacertidae > Podarcis > Podarcis cretensis. The sequence continues at coordinate 26,568,716 of NC_137187.1, forward strand.
CCATTGGCTTGGTTCACGCATCATAAACTTTACTCTGGTTTAAAGGTAAACATGCAGTGTGCTGGTGTATGGGGAGAATGTCAAAACTGCTTTGCTCCTCTCCTGCTCCTAGTGTTGTAGTGCCACCGGGAGCTCAGCCATGGTTTGGCTTATAACGTAGCATCTGGGGCTGAGGCCACAGGTTGTCTCCAAACGAGCCGGGAAACATAGTTAAGGCTGATTCTTTGATTACAATAGTCTAATCTGAAGGTGACGAGTATCATGATGGATAGCAGGGGCTGGGCTATCTCTGCTTTGGAGGAATCACCACTAGAGCAGCAGCAGCAGCAGCTGAGAGAAGAGACTCAAAAGCCACAAATGTTATTGAGGTCTCCAGGGACAAAGCTGGATCTGAAAGCACCCACAAAGTGCAAAGTAGAAAGGCAGAGTAGAAAGGGTCTCCTGAAAGGGTCTCCTGAGAGCCAGCGTGGTGTAGTGGTTAAGAGCGGTGGACTCGTAATCTGGTGACCCGGGTTCGCTTCCCTGCTCCTCCACATGCAGCTGCTGGGTGACCTTGGGCTAGTCACACTTCTCTGAAGTCTCGAGAAACTTCCGGGTTAGCGCCTCCGGCAATGGCGGAATTCCTCTGATCGGGAGGAACTTGCTCCGTGGAATTCAGGGTCTGGCTGCCACGGCGAAGGCGGAGACCCACTAAAAATCACAGGCGGGAGAAGCCTGTGAACGTGGGATTCGGCTGGCACCTTTTGCGCCTCCCCTACTCGTGGGGAGACCCATTTCGGGGATCCGGAGCGATGTGGGGTGAGCGGCACGGTGCTTCGAATTGACTGCTTCTTTCACGGAGTGAAGCCGCATTGCTGTTGCCGGAGAGCGCTGACTTTTTCCTGTGGACAATTTGATTCTAAACAACTACCCATGAGTAGAACGGAAAATTGGATTTTTAAACGTCTTAATTTGGCACCAAAACGCGGAGGTTTCAAACAGGAAGTCCGCCTTCCCCTTTTGTAAATAGATTGAAGCAAAGAATTTGCAAGCTAAAGTCTTGGAAAGTCCTATGTAAAGGATTAAATTTCCATCGGCTAAAATCATTAAACCCCCCTTGGATGCAGGAGAAGAGGGGGGAAATTTTGGATCGCGTAAGCCTGCAGGAGGGAGTGAAGAAAGTTGGATCACCACCGCTCTGAACCTGGAAATGGACTGCTAGTAAGACTGACGTTTTTGGGAAAGTTCATTGACTGTGACAGTTAGTTAAATAAGAGAAATGCATTGTTTTCATTGTCTCCTTCTGCGTTTAAAAAGGAGTAAAAGTAGCTGAAAAATGAAACTAATTTTACTGCTTGAACTGTGCTTAAAAGGATTGATACAAACAGAAATTGTTTCCCTCTAGAGGGAGCCTTTGAAATTGTTATAAGAGTTGGGCTGGTGGAATCTCCAGCTGCAAGAGAAAACTGTGAGATTGACCTTGGATTGCTTGAGAATGTCGACAGAAGAAGCCTTAGTGATTGCACTATGCAAGATAAGTGAGTCATTGGAACAGCTCCACAAGAAGACGGATGTGATGAATATTAAAATTGATATTTTGGGACAAAAAGTGACTAATTTGGGACAAAAAGTGAACATCTACACAGAAACTATTCAGGAACCGATACAGGAATCTACTTTGACATGCCAAATGGTGGAGAAAGCGAGGGAGAAAGTTGTGGTTGTTGAACCTAAAGTAATACAAGTGGAGAGGAAGAGAGCCCCAGCCTTACAGAGGCAATTTGATGATTACAAGTTGTTGCCATCTATGATTGAATTCAGAGAAAGTCAGATTGGGACCCTGCTTGGGCTGGAGAAGGAAAGTTGGATAGATCACCTCAAGCAGGGATTTACTGACCTTTGGGATCTGGACCTGGGTCAGGAGGAAATTGGAGTTGTGGGGACCTGCAGATTTGGAGGGACTTTGAAACACGTCCTGAAATATCTTTTGGATTTTAGTTTTAACCACGGAGATGTGGATGACATGTCGAGAAGGAATAAAAACATTGTTAGGTTGGAGCTCCCCCGAGACCTACTCTTCAGCATTAAAGAAAGGAAATTAAGAACAAGATCAGCAGAAGACAAAGTAAAGTGTAGGTATAAATACGAAGAAGATTTGCAGAAGGGACCTGGACTATATGGAATTGATGGAAATGACTGGCAGAATCCGAGACCAGGGAGAAGAGACGGTGGAAGAAGATTGGAAAAAGTTTAAAGCTTATTTATAGAAATAGGGTAAAATTAATGAGTGTTAGAAAAATGTTGGAATGAAATTATATGGCCTTAGTAGAAGTGTTATAAGGAGTTAAGCATAAATAAGTATTAGAGTATTAATGGAAATAAGGTTAAAATAAGTTAAGATACTTATATGACAGAAAATAGTGAAAGATGGAAAGGATTTGCTGAAACAATTAATAGAAGTGGAATACAAAAAGGGAGGTGAGAGGAAGTTGATGAAACAAGGGAATGAAAGATAAGGCATTGAAATGGTTTGATGTATGTTTTTAAATTGTTTTTGTTCTGTTTTGTTTAGTTTAATGCGTTAATGTTGTGTGGTGTATTGTTTATATATTGTATTGTATTGTTTTTTCTTTCTTTTGTTTTTTTCTTCTTTTTTCTCCTTTTCTTTTTCTTCTTGTTTGTAAGGTTTAAAAGTAATAAATATTATTTTTTTTAAAAAAAACACTTCTCTGAAGTCTCTCAGCCCCACTCACCTCACAGAGTATTTGTTATGGGGGAGGATGGGAAATGAGATGGTTAGCTGCTTTGAGACTCCTTAAGGGGAGTAAAAGGTGGGATATCAAGTCCAAACTCCTCCTCCTCCTCCTCCTCTTCTTCTTCCCCCCAGGATGAGAGATGTAGGCTCCAAGGTGGGAGAGGAGAGAGTCCACCTCTCTCTCTCTCTGTGGATAAATGATAGGATATATATTATATAAATATGATAAAAGACTTTATAATTATTTTTTTTCTCTCTCTTTCTTTCTCTTTGTCTCTTTTTTACCTCTTTTAATTTTTTGATTTTTTATTATTCTTGTTTTAAAGTCTGGTTCTCATTGTATTTTAAATTAAAAAAATTCAACAATTTTTTTTATAGAAAAGGTGGAGTGCAACCCTCTTGAGAGACTATGAGAACTGTGACTGCTGCATAATCACTGCTGCTGAGAGCAATGAGTCTAAGGCTATCGCTGCATAGCTATCCATTAACACAGATATTAGTTAAATACACTATAGTAATAGCAGTGATCAGCCAGAGCCTTGAGCTTACCTACAGTCAAGTAAGTTCCACTGAAATCAGCAGGCGGTTGGTGGAAGAACCATGGCTCTTTGCACGCAGAAAGTCCCAAGCATCTTTAGGTAAGACTGGCAAAGACGCCCGTCTTAAACCCTGGATTGCTGTTTGTAATCAGTGTAGACTGGCGTTTCTCAAACATGGGTCTCCAGCTGTTTTTGGACTAGAACTCCCATCCTCCCTAGCTAGCAAGACCAGTGGTCAGGGATGATGGGAACTGTAGTCCAAAGACAGCTGGAGACCCACATTTGGGATGCACTGGTGTAGGCAGTGCTTTTTTCTTAAAAAATGTTTAGGGGTACTCTCATTTTGGCTGTTCCCCCTCCCCCACAACCCCCAGATGAGGGACTCAAGGGTGGCGGTGCTGAGAGGATGTAAAGGCCCCTGGCCACAGTGGCGGTGGGGTCGGCTTGAGCTAGGAGGGGCGAGTGGTCGCTGGTTGGCTGTAGCCCGACAGGAGGAGAAGGAGGGGCATCTTTGCCTCCACCGTGGCCGCCCCAGACTCCCCTCCTCGAGCACCGGCAGGGAGAGCGATGGAGCTCCAGTCTGCGCTGCTGCTCTGGAGACCAGTGCTGGATTTACGTATAAGCTAAGCAAGCTATAACTTAGGGCCCCACTCTCTTGCCCCCCCCCCAAAAAAAAATCTAAAGGAATAAAACCTAGATGTACATTTCCAAAAATAAGATAAAAAACAACATACAGCAAGAGTGTTTTGTGTTGTGTCGGCTCCTATGATGTATGTGATGGGCCCCACCTGCTAGCCTGCTCCCTAAAATATCACTGGTTTGCTCATTTCCATATAGCATATATTCAACACAAAAAACAGCGACAATTTGTTGTTGACAAAGGACAGCTGGACATATAAAGGGCCCCATTACCTTCAGTAGCTGAGGACCTCATCAAACCGCAATCTGGCCCTGGTGGAGACGGCTAGCATGCAGTGGCAGAGCTTTATGCTCTGGCACCGGGGGGGGGGGGGGCGTAGAGGAGGCATGACGGGGCTGGTGTGCGTCCTGGGGCGTAGTGCGGTGCCTGTGGGGGCATGGCGCCCAGTGCAGGTAGGGGGCAGCCGCGATGGCACCCTGATGGGATCGTGCTGCCGGGGGAGGTGCGCTCCCCCCGCACTCCTCTTCCTCCGCCAGTGCTGGCATGTTGGTCCATTTGTCAGTCGGTCGGGGCAAGACAAAATGTTTAGGGGTATGCGTACCCCCAGAAAAACAACAACACTGGGTGAAGGCAATACTGAACTAGACAGGCCAATGGTCTCAGTCAGCATGTGACCTCTTCCTATGCTCCTTTGTCCTGTGTCCCCCCCCAATGTAATGACTGGGTTCCAAAGAGCTTCTTTAGGGTGCTCAAGGATCTGAGCATGGTCAGTGATATCTCTGCCTTTGAACACGAGGTCCAAGCTCCTTTGGCACTCCCTGTATGTGGGGCAGTGTGCTGAGGATGAGGCTCTAAGCCAGTGAACTCCCCACAACGCTCCAGTGTGAGCCCTCCTTTATTCTGCTAGAAAGACTCCAGATGGCCGGAAAGATGGATGGGCGGAGGTTGTTTGGATCGAATGTGTACCCTGCAGTCAGCCTTTCCCCCCCCCCCCTGTTGTTGTTGCCTGTTCCTGACCTTTCACAAAATATGCTAAAGTTGGTTTAATCCAAGAAGGCATGTTGCATATAAAATGAATGACAGCTCCTAGCGTCACCAAGAGAATCAAACCCTTTTGTTTGTTTAACTCTTTTTTTAAAAGAAAAACAGCATTTGGGAGTCAAACTTGCAGAGTTAAAGATGAGCTCCCTGACCACCACCAAAAATTAACAAATATAATAAAAATAACGGTGCCATATACCCTGAGAAACCAGTGCCAGAAAAGCTCTTGGGGATCAGGGTGTTTTTTAGGTTTTTTTTTTTTTTGTCAGTCCCCAGCTTTTACCAATTTAAATTCTTGGCAGCATATTAAAAAAGAAATGCAGAAGGTATTTGAGACTGCAATCCCTCAGGTACTAAATCTAGTGTTTCCTGGCAATAGATGAATGTTGCTGAAGTTAAAACCTAGCAGCACCAGAGCACCAGATCTCCATAGCTGTTCATATTTATACTTAACAGACAAATATGTCATTCTTTCACTATCCTGTTACACAGACCGTTTTTTCACACTCTTCCCCCCTCACCAGCCCTCTGTGTCTCTGATAATAATAAAGGTTAGAGAGAGACTTGTGGCAGTGACTGGGGCCAATTTGTGTTTTCTGGTTAGCAGGACACACTTTTTCCAAGTATAGGTGTGGTTTCTTTTCCTGTGTGCACACACTCAACATGCACGCCCCTCTCAGATGCTTAACCTCATGCCTAACTCTCAAAGATCACGATTGCTGTTCCCTGGGTTGGATGCCATTATCATGCTTATTTTGCAGTCAAAACATGCATTATCCTCCAGATAAATACAGCCGAAAGAGGCCCAGATCAGGCTGGTTTGGCTTTGTAAACTAAATCCACAAATCACTTTTCAAACCAGTTATAGGGTATTCAAATACTCCATTCAGCTGCTTCCCACTGCTACATCTTGGGGACAGTGGTCCTTTACCAGAACCTTTGCCATGTTTAAGTAAATGTCCTTATTCAGTTATTCATCAACCTAGGGATGTAACAATAAGGCATCTTCTAGCAAGCATCTTCCACCTGTAATTGAATTAAGCAAAAATCCACACCTCCCCTTTTCCTACAAACATCTTAGTCACTTGGCTGTGAATTTTGATTAGCTGGAGACTGCTCATGACTGTTCCCCCGCTCAACAACCCAGCAGTCTTGGGTTGTTTCCTGATAGCTCATGCCCCGTGCCTGTTGTCATTTAATTTCCTTGCATACAGCTCCTCTTTTAACGAGATGACTCTTTGTGTCAGAGCTACTCGCTGGCAGGAAATCTCTTCCCTGTAACTGGGTATCCCTAAGTCCCCAGTTTGTTCAACTTCCTGAAATTCTCCAGGAGGTTCACTCTTCTTCAAGCCTTATCCAAGGCATTTCGTAGGATGCCTACCGGAGGCAGAATTCTCATTCAATTTAGCTAGACCTATTTCTCTTCCCTCCCCAATCTGTCTCCCTGCTTCTTATTCATGCGTGTTGTTTTCTTTGGATCCTTATAGCGTAAGTCAGCGTTATCCCCAAAAGGAAGCTTTTTTGGAAGAAAGGAACTTTATTAGTAGGGTTCTAAGGAATGGCACCTCTTCATAGATCACTGTCTTGTCGTGGCGAAGGGGCTTGAATAACTCAGAGAAGCTGTGAGCTATGCCGTGCAGGGCCACCCAAGACGGACAGGTCATAGCCGAGAGTTTAGACTAAATGTGATCCACCTGGAGAAGGAACTGGCAACCCACTCCAGTATTTTGCCAAGAAAACTCCATGGACATAAAAAGGAGAAGCTTTCAGAAGAAAGAGAGAGTTTTCAAGGCATGCTCTGGTTCATGGGGTCACGGAGAGTCAAACACGACTAAGACGACTAAACAACAACAAGGAATGGCAAGTGGACTTAGCTCAGTGGTAACCTGGCTTACCCCATTATCATACCGTCCAACATTTCTTGAAAATAGGGAGGTCTTATTCAATAATAATAACAATAATTTTATTAATTATACCCTGTCCATCTGAATTCCATGATTCCATATACTCATGAGGGAAGTATCAGCCCTTATGGATTAAACTCATTTGGCTGCCTGAATGTGAACCTAATAATCAGCTCCTGCTTAAGCTTGTGCTTCCTCAGTAATTGACTCTTGCATATTGATTAAGATGTTGATGTGTCCCAGCATTTCTCGGTGGTAATGCAGTTGAGAATGGGGCTTCCTTTCCTTGCAGTTCTCCGCTGTCACCACACTCGGTTTAATGGATAAAGCTGTCATCCCTAAAGCTAGAATGTCTTGGAGGCACAAAGACGAAATTAACTGCTCAATAATTTATGGGACGTGGAAGGGAAGGGAAGAAAAAACTTTACCCAACAACTTCAATTGATTGCTGTAAGTGTTTTGACTGCAGTTGCCTGCTTTGCATAAAGTCAGCTTCTTTGGAGAGCCTGCTTTCTTCCACCTGGGCAGAAGACTCTCGACTACTTTTCACACAGGAAAGGAGCCTTTTGCTCACTCGAAGGGTGTTTTTTTTCCTAGGGCAGAGGAGCATAAGAACACACAAAGAGCCTTGCTGGGTCAGACGAAAGGTTTCTCTAGTCCAGTGTTTCCCAACCTTGGGCCTACAGCTGTTTTTGAACTACAATTCCCATCATCCCTGACCACTGGTCTTGCTAGCTAGGGATGATGGGAGTTGTAGTCCAAAAACATCTGGAGGCCCAAGGTTGGGAAACACTGCTCTAGTCCAGCATTCTGCTCCCACCAGTGACCAACCAGTTGCATCTTGGAAGCTCCCAGAACAGAACATGATAGCAATAGCACTCTCCCAGGCATGTTGCTCATCAGCTGGGCTATTCGATTCTTCACTGCTTCACTGCTCCATAACCCTAACCATATTTGCTCAGGGAAAACAGAAAGCTTCTTTCAGCAACTTGGGAGGGTCATATGTGTAGAACTGTGGCTTGCGGATGACCCGTTAATCATGCGACAGCCCTCCACGAAGGGGGCTGTGAGGGGCATGCCTAAGCCAAATCCAACCTACATCTGGAATCAATAAAGTTTTGGCCAATTTTAAAATCCCAGAACGTTGTCTTGTCCAGTATGTTCCCCTTCTTGGCTTGGGCCTTGCTTCCTGGGGGAGTGGGTCGCTGCATGTGGGTCCGCAACCTAACACCCTACTCTTTTGTTACATTCCCAAGTGCTTTTGTCATCTTTCAAATGAGTGAAAGATGCTCTCTTGGTATCTCACTGCAGTACATTAAGAATTAAGCTTAGGACCAAGTTTTCTAGGACCAACTTTGGAAGCAAGGTGTCAACAGCCAGTTTGAAATAACCCTAAAAGAAAGCAATGATGGAAACCCCACCAATCATTTTAATTTGCTTTTATCCCTTCTAGGTACTACAGAAAACACTTTCAAGTATGTTCCCCAGATGGAAACACAAGAGCTGCATTTCCTGCCTTTATAAGCTACGCTTTCATTATCTCTGTTTAGGCACTTCTCCTCACTGAGGAGACATAGTAGGAAAAGGCTCCCCCCCCCCCCCAGTGGGTGTGGAGCTTCAGAGTCCATGGCAGGCCTTCGTAGCTTTTTGGATGCTGTGTGTGGATGCGTTCACAAAGTTTAAGGCCTAGGTTTGTGTAAAGGTAAAGATAAAGGGACCCCTGACCATTAGGTCCAGTCGTGGCTGACTCTGGGGTTGCAGCACTCATCTCGCTTTATTGGCCGAGGGAGCCAGCATACAGCTTCTGGGTCATGTGGCCAGCATGACTAAGCCACTTCTGGTGAACCAGAGCAGTGCACGAAAACGCCGTTTACCTTCCCACTGGAGCAATACCTATTTATCTACTTGCACTTTGACATGCTTTCAAACTGCTAGGTTGGCAGGAGCAGGGACCGAGTAATGGGAGCTCACCCCACTGTGGGGATTCGAACCGCCGACCTTCCGATCGGCAAGTCCTAGGCTCTGTGATTTAACCCACAGCACCACCCGCATCCCTAGGTTTGTGTAACAAAGTGCAAATTCAACATTTGCATGACCAGGCGGCAACCGCCCCAGCCCCCAGGGACCCCCACAAAGGACTCAGGACAACGTGTTATGCAATTAAAATTTGGCCACAACTTTATTAAACTTTCAAATGAAGAAGAAGAAGAAGAAGAAGAAGAGGAGGAGGAGGAGGAGGAGGAGGAGGAGGAGGAGGAGGAGGAAGAATTTGGATTTGATATCCCGCTTTATCACTACCCGAAGGAGTCTCAAAGCGGCTAGCATTCTCCTTTCCCTTCCTCTCCCACAACAAACACTCTGTGAGGTGAGTGGGGCTGAGAGACTTCAGAGAAGTGTGACTGGCCCAAGGTCACCCAGCAGCTGCATGTGGAGAAGCGGGGAATCGAACCTGGTTCACTAGATTACGAGTCTACCGCTCTTAACCACTGTATCACACTGGCTCCCATGTAGGAAGACCTTGACTTAGGCCTTGGGCATGTATCCCACCGAGCCCCACAGCTAGGGGAACTAAGGCTTCTCGGGGTAAATGGGATATGGGGGTGCTATGCAAGACGTATGTGTATGCAGGCGGCCCACCCCATATCCATACATGCAGGGTAGTTCACTGACAACCTTTCATTGTATGGCCAGTGACACCTGTTTTACAACCCCTTTAAGAGGGGACCCTCGATGCTCCTGAGCCGACTGCCTGGCTGCTGCTGGCTCAGCCCCCTATTTACTGTATGTGACTGGCCCCACCTCCCAGAAGTGTAAATTGACTAACTGAGGCTGGGCGTGAACCTCCAAAGAATAGCACTGAGAGGCAGGCCAGCCTACCCCACCTGTGAGTTCCCTGGGGTCTGAAACGCCGCGTGTGATCCCGCAAAAAGCACCCACAATGTCAAGTGTGAGTGCTCATTATCCTGGTGTTTGAAATATCTACCAACCAAGGCTTTGTATACATTTCTCACGAAGACTGAGGAATAAGGATTTGTATTTTAAAATAAAGGGAACTCCAACAAATTGATGCTGATGAGATTCTTGTTAGTATTCCTTCGTTCCTTCCTCTGTTTTAAACTCGGGCTCTTTTTCATATCATAGAACAGATCAATCCTCTTGTTATTTACAATATAAGGAGAACTACCCCTGGGAAATCAGCATGTGAGAATGAAAGTTCCAACACCCCTCTAGCACTGAACTGCAATGCTGATGATCAAAAATTCAGGAAATGGGCGGGGGGATGTAATGAGCAGAGTATATGGCTATGCCATTGTTGCAATCAGAGTTGGCTATCAGTGGGAAGCAGGTACCACTCTGTTTGAGAAATACAAACAACACAATTCTTTATCCTGAACCAAAAGCATTTTTAGAGAGGGTGTTCCAGTTCGCCAACAGAACAGAAGAACTTGGCAAAGTTGTCGTCTTCAACAAATGGCATTGTCAGAAGTGACTCAAAATGGTCATTTGCTATGCAATCCATAGTGGGAAATCCAGGTTTGCCAATGAGTGTATATTTGACAGTGAGTCAAAACACAAATTTGTAAAATGAATATTGTTGTAGGGGAACATGCTAGGGAGCCCATAAATCACAGACCATAGGGGCCCAACCAGGCCTGGGGGGGGGGGTGCCTGGCAGCTAGGTACACTTGCCCTGAGCCTTGGAGGGCTAAGTCGGGGGGGGGCACCAGAGGCCTGCTGGACTTCTGCTGTCATGCTGAGAACAAGGACTCTTGCCCCCGCCTCAGACACAGGCATTAAATTAAGCACACCTATATGTTACCCTACAAAGGAAGGTTAAATAATGTTAGTTCTTCAGCCAACAGAAGACAACACAGTGTGATGAAAACTGTGAGACACATACAAAACTGAATAAGCAGCTCAAATCATGTTTATTGGTTATATTTTGAAATACAAAATAGATCCTATACTTATCGCCCCTGTGTGTGTTCAGATTGTAGTGTTTGAGCAGAAACAGGGCAATTGTGATTCTTCTCCTTTGTATCCTCACACTAATCCTCTATTGTAGATTAGAAACTTAAATTAGACGAGGCAGATTACCCTCACCTGTTCCAAGGCTACTGCAGCTGAGCAATCACACATCTCCTCCCAGAGCTAGCAAGCCCCACCTGGCCAGCTAGGGAGATGGGCCGTGGGCTCTTGCCTGCCTCAGCCTCCTGGAGCACGCTGTCTGCTGCTTCCTATGCCCACCATGCTCATGAAGACAGGGGCCCCTCTGGCTCCAGTGATGGGTCCTGCTGCTCTGGTTCCCACCTCCTTGTCATCCTCCGTCACCCTGTGAGTACTTCCTACACCAACATCTCCTTCCCCATCCCCAGCTTACTTCAACATGTCCCAGGCCTGGCTACACCTTTTGCCGGGAACCTCTTCCTCCTCCCCATTGTCCTGCCAGTTCATGACATTGGGTTTCCTCTCTCTGGAAGCACTGGACAGGAAGCATGAACGGTGGAAGCCCTACCTTCACAGAGGCCTATGAGCAGGCTCTGGACGTTGGATTTGTGTGCCCTACATTTTTCAGAGGTACAGGGGGCAGTTACAGAGTTTATGTATGTGTGTTGGGGTACACATGTCTCCTTCCCTGTGCAGGCAGCTCCTCTGATTCATAGAGGTCAGGGGCCATGAGGAGGAATGACCAGTGGGCATAGTTCCAGCTCTCCCTGCATGTGCAAGTGCACATTCCTTGTGGCAAGTATGTGAAGGCACAGGGCTTTTATGTGTATTATCTAGCATGAATGTAAAAATGATGGCCACTTGTCACAAGGGCTGTTTTGCTACCTCCAGGCAGTATGTTAGCCGCCCTGAGCCCGGCTTCGGCTGGGGAGGGCGGGATATAAATAAAATTATTATTATTATTATTATTATTATTATTATTATTATGTCTCTATCCTGCTGTGAGCTTCCCATTGGCACCTGGTTGGTCATGGTGGGAAATAAAATAGTGGATTAGAAGAGTCCTTGGTCTGATCCACCAGGGCTCTCCTTTGGTCTGCAATTCATTGATAGGCAGAACAATTTAGTGTGATGCAAACTGGCACAGAAAAGCAGGTAAACGGTGCCCACTGCCCCTTGAGAATGTGGAACGAGCATCCATTAGAATTGTTTCAAGCTTTTCCACTGCCATCATAATTTAAGTAATAGAAGTTTAAGTGTTATGCAACATTATATAATATGTTATAGTTTTTTTAGAAAATGTCATGTTCAGGTTTGCATTGTATTATGTTATGTCTCTAATGCAATATAAATTGAGACATAATTTTAAGGTAGGTTTGCTTAGGAGAAGCAAGCTTGTACAGTAGTGAATTTTACCCAGGAAACAGTGGATGCATGATTTTTAGGTGCAGGCTGTAGCCATGGGCATGCTATGTGATCTGATGGTGAATTTGGGGTGACCTAATGTAAAAATCCTGAAGATCTATGGGCTTTTACCTCCCCCTCCCAGGCAGCCTCCTTTACTGCTAGCGTTCCTTATCTCACTTCCGATCACTTGCGATCAGCGGCTTTGTTTCAATACCCGCTTCCCTCTTTCAAAAAAAGAAAAAAAGCATGATCTGCTTTTTGCCCCTGGGGAATTCGGCTCCAGGGACCACGCATTCGCTCCATAAGACACAGACATTTCCCCTTACTTTTTAGGAAGAAAAAAGTGCATCTTATTGAGCAAAAAATACAGTATATACTGCCTTTCGTCATAACATTTCAGGGCAGAATATTGGATGGTAGCGTGCAATACACCCTGTACAAGTGGGAAACTTCAGGCTGGAGATGAGGAGGATGAATGTGGACCTCCAGGCTTCTCCATCTGGGCTTGGAACTTTCCCCAGGTTCCACCTCTCTTTGGTCCTGCTTCCCATCCTGGCCATTTTTGGCTGGCTAGAATGTGCCATTGAACTCTGATAATGGCTTTTTCTGCCCTTGCTGAAGGATACAGAGGGGTGAGTGTTTATACAAACTAGCCTACTATACAAAGGTAAATTCTCATTGGCGGCTTCGCCTACTTTTACCTCTGGCTTCGCCTACCATGTGGCCACTGGAAGTTGCTCAGAAGGGAAGGCGGCCCTCGGGCTGAATAAAGGAAAGAGAGAAAACATCTCCCAGACAGAGCCAAGCTTTCAATAAGATCCCATATATGCCTTATTGTTTGGTGTGTGTGTGTGTTTAAAAAAAGTTTTGAGTTATTAGTTCAGCAAAACAGAGACGTATGATGCACAATAAATTAAATCTGGGTAGGAATCTAAGGAAACTGCCATAGTTGGTTTGCTTCTTCCAAGTGGTGAACCCTCCTCACCAATCTAGAAGAAAAGAGATTTATGAAAATGTGTTCTTCCCCACCCTGTTCCCCACTGCTGGTCAGCCTGAAATCTATCACCCGGCAGGAGGCCTTGCTGCACATCTGACTTCCTTTCTTTGAGGGAAATTCAGGGCCGTGGGCCCCAGGAACCCCTCTCAGGTGTGCAGGCGGCCACATAGTGCAATTTGATTCTTCATTAAAAAGAGCCCCGCCGAGGTGTCTTAAGTACAGAGCATCCTACGAGGAGCGAGCCTGCTGAATTGCTCTCCCTCTAATATCCGTCCATTTAACTGGTATAAAGCAACTCCCCCTTGGCTATGTACTCCCTTGAAGTCTCACAAGGAGCCTCGCTAAAGAGGCAGAGGTAAATATTTTACACAGTGCAGAGTGAATTAGGAGCGCAACCACCATTAGGCAGAGCTGGAGTGGTGCAGTTGATTTCCTCCCACCCCCCGCTATACTAAGCTCAAAATGGATCCCATGGTACACAGAGTCTCCAGTCCCACGTGCCACCTTGCAAAGAAGGTGCAGTTCAATTTCATTTAATATTGCATATGTTTCCATTAGCATGAGTCAATTGCTCTCCATTCTCGGTTTAAGGCTCCCCCTTTCCTCTCTGTTATAGCTCTGCTGTTAAGAGGCTGCCAGTCCACCCTACCCTTCTGTGCTCTGATGATATAATGCTGTGGCACCCTGGATCCCATTGTTTTCAAATCTCATATCCATATTGCAGATGGGCTGGTGCTGAGGTGCCTCTCTGTACCAGATTTTCTAGAAAACAGATATCTGCATCATATTTTTAGAGGGGAGGGAGAGACTTTCCTAAGCATATTGCCCAAATGGAATTAGGATAATATTTTAGGCTAGAAGGATGGCTCTTAAGCAGTGGGAGAACATTGACTTGGATGATAGCCTCTTGTGGACTCCTGGGGAAACAGGCAAGATGACCTGGACTTGGGGGGGGGGGGATGAGTAGGCCAAAACTCCCTCTTCTGCAGACTCCAAGCATTCCTTTACTATGTGAGTTCATTAGGGACGTGAGTGGCGCTGTGATCTAAACCGCTGAGCTTCCTGGGCTTGCCGATCGGTAGGTTGGCAGTTCGAATCCCCGTGACGGGGTGAGCTCCCATTACTCTATCCCAGCTCCTGCCAACCTAGCAGTTCGAAAGCACACCAGTACAAGTAGATAAATAGGTACCGCTGTGGTGGGAAGGTAAACAGTGTTTTTGTGCGCTCTACTTTCCGTCACAGTGTTCCATTGCGCCAGGAGCGGTTTAGTTCTGCTGGCCATATGACCTAGAAAACTGACTGTGGACAAACGCCAGCTCCCTCGGCCTGAAAGCGAGATGAGCGCCACAACCCCATAGTTGCCTTTGACTGGACTTAACCGCCCAGGGGTCCTTTACCTTTACCTTATGCAAGTTCATTGTTAAAAGAAGCCTTTGTCATGCAGGTTACATTTCCTTCTGTCTGGTTCTACCTTATATTTGTGACTTATGTTCTAGTGGCCAAACTAGGTGTAACACTGGAGTTCCACCTGAAATTGGAGGATCTCTCTTTAAAGAAACAACAACAACAACTCTGTGTGGTGGTGATTCTGATTGGGACTGTAGTGTGAGAGATTAATCATTTCTGCTTCTACTTCCCCCCCCCCCCAAATGCCCCTCTGAAGCTGCTGTTTGCCCTGCAAGGGAAAACATACATGTTTATTCAACTTGGCACCAAGTTGCTTTTATGGGGGTTTCCAGAACTCTCTGGAGCAGATCTGGAGGTGGCATGGGGCACATGTGGAGGGAGAAAGTCTTGTTGCACTAGCACTAATCTTTTGCGCTAGTGCAAAAAGTTTGTTGTACATACATGCGAGGCTTTTTTTCAGCCAGAACTGTCTGGTACTCAGTTCTGGCACCTCTCAGGTGGATGCCATTGCCATTCTAAGAGAACGATGGAGGTGTTCATGGTGAACTCTGGCACCTCTGCTTCTAAAAAACAGCACTGTCCCCAACATTGTGGTTAGCTTGTGGCTCTCCAGACTACAACTCTCATCATCCCTGATTAACGGTCCTGCTGGCTGGGGTTGATGGAAATTGGGGTGCAGCAACAACCAGGGAGCTATAGCTCCCCTCCTTGGTGGGTTGGTTTGATTTTTGCTCTGAAGTCCTGCATGTATGAAGTAATGTTGTTGTTTAGTCGTTTAGTCGTGTCCGACTGCTCATGACCCCATGGACCAGAACACGCCAGGCACACCTGTCTTCCACTACCTCCCGCAGTTTGGTTAAACTCATGCTGGTCGCTTATAGAACACTGTCCAACCATCTCGTCCTCTGTTGTCTCCTTCTCCTTGTGCCATCCATCTTTCCCAACATCAGGGTCTTTTCCAGGGAGTCTTCTCTTCTCATGAGGTGGCCAAAGTATTGGAGCCTCAGCTTCAGGATCTGTCCTTCCAGTGAGCACTCAGGGCTGATTTCCTTCAGAATGGATAGGTTTGATCTTCTTGCAGTCCATGGGACTCTCAAGAGTCTCCTCCAGTGCCATAATCCAAAAGCACCAATAACCTACTTTAAAAAGTCCACTTCTAGAATACCTACCCTCTCTGCAACAAAGAAGGTGTAGGCACTCAGCTTCTAGAAAAAATAGCACTGCATATATGTATGATACGTATCTGCCCCTCCCTTGGCAAATAGCTCTTGGTGGGGTTGATTGTGACTGGAAAAACGGCAGGGGGACAGTGCCAACTCCCCCTTCCCAAAGCATTGCCATTTCAATCAGAATTGTTGGTTTTCCCTTGCGACTGCTGTTACCTTAATGACAGATCTCCCATGCCATGTGTATTTTCGCCCTAGGAGAGGATGAAAACACTTACAGATTCTTTTTGTGACCGGATTACATAAACATCATTAATAAAGCAGTGTAGTCCAAATGAGGTGAAACCAAAGCCGTGTTTACATTCTTAGCACATCTAAAGGAAAATATATCGCCCTGTTTTTGCTTGTCGGGTTGTTCCATCCCTTAGTGTATGTGAGTGTGTTTTTTAAAAAAATAAAAAATGCTATTTTAAATTTTCTTTTAAATATGAATATGTTTTCAACAGGAGTACTAAGCAGCTGAATGCAGAATGTGGTGAAGGAGCCAGAGACATATTATTATGGGGATAGGGGGAGGTTTTTTTTCCAGGAGGGGAGCCTTCTCCCCCACCCCAGCAAGGAGCAAACGAATTACAAAGCAATCACACAATTCTATGGGTTCTGTGGCACAGTGTTCATTCAGAATTAATCCGCTAACCCAGAAATATTACCTTGGGTTAAGAACTTTGCTTCAGGATGAGAACAGAAATCGTGCTCCGGTGGCGTGGCAGCAGCAGGAGGCCCCATTAGCTAAAGTGGTGCTTCAGGTTAAGAACAGTTTCAGGTTAAGAACAGACCTTCGGAATGAATTAAGTACTTAACCCGAGGTACCACTGTAATTCTTTATCTTTTTGACATCTGATGGGAGGGCGTTCCACAGGGCGGGCGCCACCACCGAGAAGGCCCTCTGCCTGGTTCCCTGTTAGTTACCAAAGCAGGGAGGGGAAGCAAACTCTTCTGTTGAAACACAGGAGATGTTTTCATAAGTGAAGAACACCTTTCACTTGGAAACATTTCAACGGTGAATGCTGCTCATTCAGCAACAGAAGCAGAAGAAAACAATTTTGGCAATGCATATTCTCAGTGATGTAGGTTTTTCATCCTAACAGACTCGGGAATTGCAGAAGCCGGTTTAAGCTTTATTTGTGAAAGGTTCAATACACTGGACCTTAGACCCACATAGTAGCAATAATCTGCCAATCTATTTGCTCCTAGCACCCTCAGGAAACCCCCTCCCATTCAATCCGGAGACCTCTGCATTTACCAATCCGCATTTCATCTCTATTCCCAGCTCAGGAGTTCATAAATGAATGACAGAGTGGATCATAGCTGGCCATCTGCTAAGAATTGCCTTCATTTCTCTGCTGCCTTGCACACATGTTTGCGAGTGACCTAATCTAACTGCGAAGATTTGTCAGTCTTTCGAGGTTCTAATTCCTTGAGAACCTGATCTGACATGATCTTGATTTCCTTCCATAACTTTACCCCCCACTCTTGGGAAATTTATGTCTGCTTTGGATTTTTATCTCAGACCTTTTGCGAACAAGAAAGTAAACGATGTATGTAATTTCCCCCCCAAGCTTTCTTTGGTCAGCAAATTACTCTGAGCATCTCTTGGAAGTCCTGCTGCCACTTTCGCTGACCTCCTATTTCTTATATTAAGGTCTTGAAACATTTTAGCCTAGGTGGAAATCTCCTCCTTATTCCTTGCCCTTAATTTTCTACAGTTTCCATTTAAGCTTTCTCCTTTCCTGTCTGCACTACATTAGAATCTTTACATTTCCCCCCTTTGCCTGTCGTTGTGCTTGACGTTTGTGTGTGTGTGTGTGTGTGTGTGTGTGTTTCTCCCCTTTTTCACTTCTTCGTTGCTTCTAAGTGCTGGTAATTCAGTACTGCAGGTGTCACTATTTCCTCTGACTCTGTGTCCTCCTGAACCATGGCCCCTGAATGATGTTAAGAGGAATAGTGACACTTTCTCAAGAAAAACTGAAACTGGGGTCCTGAACCATTTGCGTTCATTAAAAAATCTCCCAATACGTTTTTCAAGAATAGGTATTTTTAACCCTGTGCCCTGGCAAAATTCCAGCATGGGTGATTACATCCTGTCTACCTGAATCCCCTTGCATTTCAGACACACTAATTTTCGAAGTCTGTCTTAATTCGCACTATGCCACTGCCAATGGCTGTTAAATATTGGCCCGTATTGTTCCCCTGAGTAGCGGAATCCGTGTGTGTGTGTGCCTGTGTTTCATTTTACTAATTTTATACTATATTACGAAATAGTTTAGATGAAAGACAATTTGAAGAATTATATTATAAAACTCAAAACATTAATTTTTGTAAATAGATTTCTAAAACTTTGGGGGTGTTTGTGTGTGTGTGTGTGCTACATTATGTATAACCTTTATAACAGCATGGATTTGGCGAGAGCCCTTTCCTTGATTCATAGGCACATGCAGTAATTTTCAAAGTATGGGTTTTTTGAAGCTTATCATCTTTATTTCATTATTTCATGATCATTACAGTCTTGTCAGAAGTGCCTCATCTGTGCTTACTTGCTATTTGGGAAGATCCAGAATGAGACCAATAGCTTCAAAATGGGTCATAATCCCCACTTGGGACTTCTGTACAAAATCATTAATTCCACAGTAACAAACCTTTGATTCGTCTCAACCTCAATGGTTTCAACAATCAACAGCTTAGTCTGTTGTGTGTGGAGGTCCCCAAGCCACCCCTCAAAATAATTCACAAATCACACATAGTTTTAGTTTAAGGTTTTTGGCACCATTTTGGCCACAACTTTATTAAAATACAAAATCTCTGAGTGGTTGCTTAGGCATTGGTTATGACTATCTGTCCCCCCACCTGGGACAGAACTGACTATCCGAACTCCATCGGACGCCAGTGAAGGGAAAACAATGTTGGGGATCAGTTGAGCTGAGCAATAGTCCCTCGCCGCTCACCCAACCAGCTCCCCAAGGCTTGCCAGCCCTGGTCCCATTTCAGGGATTGGACGGAATTGTGGCAAGCCCCAGGATTCCTTTAATGGAATTCCCTTCCAGCACCACTGGAGGGGCAGGCACAGCCTATCCTGACCCCTCCACCACCAATTTTTATAACCAATGCCTAACCGCAACCTTACAAGGGAAAAACATCTGGCTAATCAAGATCATTCAGAAAATTTCTGTCACCTCTTTGGGACAATTGACTTTATCAGCAGCACAAACATCAGCATCTTAAAGAGAACTAGATGCTTCAAGAGACATGGAGCTGCAATCAAAAGATCATCTTTAGATTTGCGAATTTGAGTAGTTCTGTTTCTAATTTTTTTAAGAGGATTGCTTTTTTCTCATTGGGTGCATAAATGCCAACCAGAATTACTTTCTCTCCCTGAATTTTAATTTGTATTATTAAGATTCTACCTTTCTCGTCCTTTTGGACCAATTTGGGTTCAAGGCATTGCACAGAAATTCTAAGGAAACAAAGAATTCAGCGCAGTTTGGAAATCAGTGATTAAAATCAGGGCAGTTTCGAAATTTTGTCTCTGCCATCTTGATTCAAAATGGCATCCAATTGCATCCAAACACGGATGAAATCCAGCTCCTTGATCTTGGGAGCTATCATGCAGAGCATATAAAGCATTTGAGCTCCTTGAAGGAAAGGTGAGATATAAATATAAGACATAAGTAAATCGTGCCTCTTGTAAAATTTATTTCTGCCCTCAGAGTAATTTCACATTTGACATTTTGCTAATGGGTGTGCATGGGTGTAGAAAGAAAATACGTGTACACGGTTGTGCAATTATCTATGTCTGCCTCACCCTGTTAATACAGTGAGATGCCACAATGTGCATCAAACGTGCAATGCATGTACTCATAGCAACTCACACAATACATTATTCTGCACAGTGCAATACACAACTCATAATTTATGGCAATCTGTGATACAACAACAACAACAACAACAACAACAACAACAACAACAACAACATAATAATAAACACATTGACTCTGACTTAAATTTCATAGATTTCAAATATCCAAGAACAGGAGATCACAGCAAAAGGAGAGATAGAGATAGAGAGTGCTTTTTTTCCTAAAAAAAAAGTTTAGGGGTACTCTCATTTTCCTACTCATATTGAAATACTACCCCTTAATGAGGCCAAACCTAGATTCACAAAATGTTTATGGGTATGTGTACCCCTCCATCCCTCCAGAAAAAAGCACTGGATATAGATATAGATTAGATATAGATATAATCTTCATGCTCTAAGTTCAGCATAAAATGGAGATTGCAGCTGGAGAAAGGCAGAGAATGCAGAACGTATCAAATTCCTGGTAACTTTGACATATAGGAAATCTGAACATTTTTATTAATAAAAAAATAATAAATTAGTTAAATTTATTAGTAACTCCCCCCCCCAAGTATCTGAAAACGACTTACAGTAAGAAAATAAATAACTCATGAAAAACAGCATAAAACTAAAACAGAGGCACATCTAAAACATATATATATTAAAATGGACAGTGTTCTTGAAGCCACAAACATGAGTCTGACCAAACTGCGGGAGGCAGTGGAAGACAGAAGTGCCTGGCGTGCTCTGGTCCATGGGGTCACGAAGAGTCGGACACGACTAAACGACTAAACAACAACAACAAATATATTAAAAAGCAGGACTGAAACCTCCCACCCATTGAAGGAGGCCACAGACAATTAAAAGCCAAAGGCTTTGCAGAAAAGAAGCACCTTTGCCTGGATTCTAAAGATAAGTAATGATGGCACCATGTGGCTCCCTGAAGAGAGAGTTCCATCAGCAGGGAGCCACTACCGAGAAGGCCCTGTTTGCATTCCAACACCCTTTGTGGCTCCCTTGGAGGGAGTGCTAAATCTCTTTAAACTGAATTTAAATTTTTGAATACATTTATCATAGTATAGCTTTATTATGTAATTTATACATTTATGATGGGAGCTTAAAATGCCTCTTTGCACCTTTATAAGAGCAATGTACCATGTAAATGCAGCGTGCCCCATCTAGTGCTCCAAAGGGTCTCTTGCTACACACAGAAAGCTTCCATGAAAATGGGATTTCCCCATTACTTTCAGTGTGAAGAATATACAATGCGTGTTCTCACTATTGAAGTAAAAGAAGCCCCTGCATTTGTGGAATTCATGCGCACCTGAACAGATTGTGCAGAAAGTATTCTAACTGAACTCACAAATCCCACTAACCAAAACTATCGTTACTAGGATATAAGTGCTGTTCATTTCAATGGAACTTGCTGCTGGAATAGGAAATAATAATTTTTATTTATACCCCACCCTCCCCAGCCAGAGCCAGGCTCAGGGCAGCAAACACCAGTAAAATTACAGTAAAAACATAATGGGAGGGAGGGACCAATTTAAAATACAGGTTAAAATGCAATTTAAAATGCAGCCTCGTTTTAAAAGTAGCCTATAGATCAAAACCATAAGGGGAGGGAAACATAAGGGTCAGACTGAGTCCAGACCAAAGGCCAGGTGGAACAGCTCTGTCTTGCAAGCCCTGCGGAAAGATGTCAAGTCCCGCAGGGCCCTAATATTTTGGGCCAGAGCATTCCACCAAGTCGGGGCCAGCACTGAAAAGGCCCTGGCCCTAGTTGAGACCAATCTAACCACCTTGCGACTTGGGACCTCCAAAATGTTGTCATTTGTGGACCTTAAGGTCCTCTGAGGGGCATTTCTCTGATGAAAATAGGGATGCCCTATTCTGTTGTTGTTGTTGTTGTTGTTACACCCTGCCCATCTGACTGGGCTGCTCCAGCCACTCTGGGCAGCTTCCAACACATAAAAACACAGTAAGACATTAAACATTTAAAAAATCTTCCCTATACCGAGCTGCCTTCAGGTGTTTTCCAAAGGCTGTATAATTACGTATCTCCTTGGCTCAGGGGTCACATGACTCTATACCCTCCAACAGTTCTTTGATGAAAAGAGGAACATCCTAAGGAAAAACGGGACATTCCAGGATCAAATCAGAAACTGGGATGGCTTCTGTAAATCTGGGACAGTCCCTGAAAATAAGGACACTTGGAGGCTCTGATAGGACCGTGCCTATATTTTTATCTTCAATATGCTTTTAGGTCAGTAAACGGGTACACAACCGAAGTGCTGACTTTCAAAAGCACCACTCTATAAGTAGCTGAAGTAGAAAGATGAGTGATGTGATTAAGTTGACACTGAAAACAACCACTGAGCCAACAGCTTGTGTTTCAAGTAAAACTTCTCACTTCTATCCAGAGTTCATTTGCAAAAGGCCCCTTCCTGGGACCTTCAATAAGGGTTTAAAAATAGTGAGCCACCATGCCTTAGCATGATGCTTCCATGACCCTCAAATACCCATTTTTCAACACCTGTGTGTCTGTTGAGAAGATGTTTATGCACGGGATGGTGGGAGCAGATGCAGCGTCTAGACTTCTTTTACGCCACGAGGCATCGTATTACGTCCGATGTGTCTGCATGCAGACAAGCAAAGGTGCAAGATTTAAAATAGAACATGAGTGGAAATCTAAGAATGGGTTATTATTTCAGATTGATAGTTTTCCAGCGATTTAATGAATCATATTGTTATGAGTTTGGAGGGGGCGGAAACCCCTTCAGCCCAAGAAATTAATGAACGTCCGGATCTAGCAAATATTTGGGATATCGAAGGGGGAAATGCAGGCTACAGCCATTCTCCCGGGTGTAGAACATTGCAAACTAGCTTGGCTGGATTAGTTGGAGGTCAGTCAATATGAAGCAACAATTAAACCCCTGTGTTGCAAACAATTATCTGTAATATCCAAGGCAACATAACCTTATGACCACTGCCCCATAGCTATTGTTGTTATACAATTCCATTCACTGTATAGATAGGTTTATGAAGCATTTCTGTATCCTTCTGCTGTGCTGAAGAAGAATTCCATGAAACAGTGGGTATATCCGGAATCACTGCTCACTACGTCTGCTTCTGGACCACTTCGGCAGCACTGGACGTCATAAAACAAAGCTTTACGGCTTGTTTTCAGAAGATAAGAATCTGTGTATAAGATAACCCACAATTTTTAACATAATTTTTAAATACAAAAGCCTCATCTTATACATGGAAAAATATGGTATCTTAAAGTCACTACCATAGAAGCCAACTCCTAGGGGCCGAGGGGGCTTCAGCCATCCCAATAAAATATTTGAGGGAGCCAGTCCCCCCCCCAAAAGAGCTGATGGGCAATGCCATTCAAATGCACTGCATCATGTGATCAATTATGTGGGGCGGGGCTTACCTGTCCCCCCAATATGTTATTCAAGTTGGCACCTCTGGTCACTACAGTCTTCCCCACATCTTGATTAATAATAATAAATAATAATAATAATAATAATAATAATAATAATAATAATACCCCGCCCATCTGTCTGGGCAGCTTACAGCATATAGAAACATAAACATCAGACATTAACTCAGTCTCCCCTTGTCTGCAATTGTTATGAAAGGGGCTTGTAGGTAGGTAAGAAACCTGACAATTTTTTATTATTATAAATTTTTATTAGTTTTTTAAACAATAATTAAACATATTTATATCTTATAAAAAATTTGAATTCCATCAATCATATCTGAAAATTTTCCAGTCTATTCACTTAATTTACATTTCTTTCTTTTAGTATTACATTTAAATCTCATAACTATTATCTCTATTCTTTCTCTACTTTGCAATATTTCATATATTTCTCCTTACAAAACTTATTGTAGTCCTACTAGCGTAATTTGTTGATTACAGTTGCTCTTCAAATAGTTTGTATATTTCTTCCAATCTTCTGTAAATCTCTGGTCCCCCAGGTTTAGAATCCTTCCTTTCATTTTATCCAATTCTGCGTAGTCCATTAATTTTGTCTGCCATTCTTCCTTTGTCGGAATTTCTTCTTGCTTCCAAGAAACCTGCCAAATTGCAACAACTTTCCTGTCCGGATTTTCACTGTTTGAAATAGGGCAACCCTAGGGTAAAAGGTAAAGGGACCCCTGACCATTAGGTCCAGTCGTGACCAACTCTGGGGTTGCGGCGCTCATCTTGCTTTATTGGCCGAGGTAGCCGGCATACAGCTTCCGGGTCATGTGGCCAGCATGACTAAGACGCTTCTGGCAAAGCAGAGCAGAGCACGGAAACGCCGTTTACCTTCCCGCCGGAGCAGTACCTATTTATCTACTTGCACTTTGAGGTGCTTTTGAACTGCTAGGTTGGCAGGAGCAGAGACCGAGCAGCGGGAGCTCACCCCATGGCAGGGATTCGAACCACCGACCTTCTGATTGGCAAGTCCTAGGCTCTGTGGTTTAACCTGCAGCGCCACCCGCGTCCCTAGGGCAACCCTAGCAGAACCGAAAAGATGCTCAGCTCTGACTGAAGCCAGACCATTTCTGCGCTGCTGCTGTAGGAACCAGAATCCCTGCCTTCATTCTGGTCTATTAGAGGGGGAATCACTTGGTACCTGCGCTGGGTGTGTCTGCTCCTCTTCCACAAGCAGGACCCCAAGCTGTCTTGTTAACACTAGATGTGTAGCTGTGTGATGATGATGATGATGATGATAAATGCGTATGTGATACTTTGCTGCTTGCACTGTGATCAAGTAGCAAACTGCAGTGTCTATATGAAACAGCCTCTCTTTCTCTCCTCACACAGGCTCTGAGGATTTCAAAATAAACAAATAAGTAAGTAAAAATAAATACATAAATAAATCATACTTGAGTCTGGACTGGCTGATAAATAATAAAACAAAAAAAGAACCTCTTGATAAAGAATTTAATAATAAGGCAGGCTACGCCTGAATAAAGTCACTGGAGACGGACTTAGGCCCTATCTGCAGTTATACTAACCATCATCATGCCACTTTGAACTGTCATGGCTTCCCCCGGAAGAATCTTGGGGTCTGTAGTTTGTTAAGGGTGGTGAGAGTTGTAGGAGATCCCTGTTCCCCTTGCAGAGTTGGGAAGAAGGATTGACTGTGAAACCATTCTTACAGAAATGGATGAATCATCAGGGCTGAGAGTGGCCGGGGAAACACAGCCAGGGGTGTGTATTATTATTATTATTATTATTTTTATTTATTTATTTATTTATTTATTTATTTATTTATTTATTTATTTCAGTGTGATTGTTGCCCCACATTTCCTCCAACAAGCAGCACACACAAAAACCCTGTGAGGTGCCTTTAAAAAATTGCCCATTGACACGTAACAAGCTTCACTGGTAAGCAATGAATCTGGTTCTCCTTGATCCCTGGTTTATTGACTAAGCTACAGTAATTCATTTGTTCAATGTGTGTGCATATATGCATCTGAGGCTAAAAGCACAAAAAGCTCAGGAGTGCCATAAACATAACCTCCTCTCTCCTCCATCCCTGACATACATTGTTTAGAAGCATATAAAAATATGTCTGCTCTGGTTGACCTTTTTGAAGGGTGCTCTCAAAAGAGGTGACATTTTCAATATGCAGTTACTGGAATTGTTAATAAAGGGTTTGGTCTTAAATATTTTTTTTCCCTGCTAATGAAAGAGTGAAGGGAGAAAGCCTAATGAGTGCAATGTCATCTAGGTAAGATGGGAAGGGAATGCATCAAGTTTTTATTATTATTATTATTATTTTACTGTGGGCCCACCAAATTTGCACTTCCACAACCAAATGGGAACCAAAGCACATCTCTCTTTCAAAATCACACTGCTCCAGTGATATAAACAGAAAGGAATGTAAGCTTTTTTTATATGCAACAGCAGCAGCAAGAATATTATTGGCCCAAAAATGGAAGCAAGAAGAATTACCGACGATCGAAGAATGGAGGATGAAGTTAATGGACTATGCAGAATTAGATAAATTAACAGGAAGGATTCGAAACCAGCGGGACCAGAAATTCACGGAAGACTGGAGTAAATTTACAGACAATTTGAAAAGTATTTGTGAAGACCAGACAACGTTTGTAGGTTTGCAAGAAGTTTTGTGAGGAGTATTATTGGAATTATTTCAAAAATGGATAAAGGGGAGGATGATTTGTTAAGAGATTTAGAGGTAATATAAAATGCAGAAGAAATGATTACAACGGTGGATTTTCAGAGGTGCTGATGGAAGTCTAAAAAGATTGTATAAGTGATAAAGTTGTGTGGTACATTTTATATATTAAAATCAGTAAAAATTATATTTAAAAAACAAAAACAAAATCACACTGCTCCAAATATTGGGGTACATTTCTCCAACCAAATAATGCATACAAAAATGTGTGTGTGTGTGGAACTTCTTGCAAAAATGTCCCCGTTAATGGAAATAATATGCAACATTAGTTGCAAATATGGACCGTATTTTCTGTGTATAACACACCCCTATGTATAAGACAACCCCTATTTTTTTTGGACTGCAAGAAACATTTTTTTTGGGGGGGGGGATTGCCCAGAGTTGTTGAGCTGCCATAAACAGCCCACCCAATTGCTGCAGCCACAGCCAATCGTCATCAAGTCTTGCTGCAGAAACCAATCACAAGCCCATTCGCCACTGGCTTTCTCCTGCTGGCTGCTGCTACCAATCGCCCGTCCCCCCTCTGCTATCCGTGTATAAGATGACACGCAATTTTGCCTCTTAATTCTAAGGAAAAAATATTGTCTTATACATGGGAAAATACGGTATATATACTTGAATGCAAAAATGAGAATGGCCACAAAATTGCGTGCGAATTTTTCATGGAGATGTAAAAAAAAAAGAAAAACGAATCTCAAACCGTTGCAGAAATGGGGCGACCGAAAGACTAGAAAAATGAGAAACTGAAATTTACAAATCAGCCCATCCCTAAGGTGATATTCATTAAGAGTGCTTCTGAGAACAGTAACAAACAAATCCAGAAGGTGGGGAAACTCTTCAAGGGAAGTGATTTGGAGAAAGTGGCCCACTTCACATAGGAGCCGAAAAAGAGAGTTTCCTTGTGGTTGGAAGCCTCCAGCTGGAATCAGTTGCTGCTGCCAATTGCTTTCGCCCTCCAAAACTGTGAAAATTATCTTTTGCATAACTCGGGTGGGGAGAGAACACAAGAGAGAAGAGTGTCACAGCACTGCTCCTATATCCTCAATCCCCTCTCTGACACTTAATTAATTGTATCTCCCCTTTACCTCAAAGTGGTGCACATAGTTTACTGTTGTAACCACTCTATGAGGTAGGTGAGGCTGACAGGTAGCGACTGGCGCAAGGTCACCTAGTGAGCTTTGCGGCTGAGAGGTGATTTGAACCCGGGTCTCACAGTCCTAGTCTGACATCCTAACCAGTCCACTGACATCCATCCCACTGGGTCTCTCAGTACATCATAAAAAAGCCCCACACTGCCAGAGGGTGAACAGGATGGAGGGGGGTGGGATCATAGAACTGTAGAATTGGAAGGGACCTAAAGGGATCATCTCTTCAAACCCCTTGAAATGCAGGAATCTCAACTAGATTACCCATGACAGGTGGCCCTCCAACGTCTGCTTAAAAACATCCAAGGAAGGAGAGTTTGCCATCTCTCATGGGAGTCTGTTCTACTGTCAAGCAGGTCTTACTGTCAGAAAGCTATTCCTGATGTTGACTCAGAATCTATTTTCTTGTAACTTGACCCCGTTAGGACCCCGTAGGTTGGGGTCCTAACCTCCAGAGCAAGAGAAAACAAGCTTGTCCTGTCCTCCATGTGACAGCCATTGAGATATTTTTTTTAATGTATTTTTATTAAAGATTTTCTTGATTTAAAAGGTATGTGCAATGTCTCTGTCTCGTATTTCCCCCCCCCCATGTAACACTTTTTTTTTTACAAATCAGTTTCATTTGTTGAGACATTAGGAAGAAGAGGGGGAAAGAGGTGGAGGGGGAAAATATGAGTGGGGTTGGGGGTGGGGTTGGGTGGTGATGTATCTATTTGACTTAATATATGTGGGGTTTGGTGTCAGCGTTGCTTGTGCAGGTTCTCTGCTCTTCACTTGTGTTCCTTTGGTGGTGAGAGAGGTTGGGGTTGGCCTAGGGTGTGGCTGTTCATTTGTGGTTGGCTGTGGTGGTCTTTGTTTTCATGTGTGAGTGGGGTGGATCCCCAAACCATTCCTCATTGGGCTTGGTTTCCAGACCCTCGATCATCTTGGTTACCGTCTTCTTCACACGTTGCAGCTTGTCCATATCCTTCTTAAATTGTGGACACAGTGTTCAGAAAAGAGGCAGAATAGAGCGGTACTATTACTTCCCTTGATTGGGACAGTAGACTTCTGTCCCGAGAACAGCATTCGCTTTTTCAGCTGCTGCATCACACTGTTGTGATGTTAAGCTTGTCATCTGTCATCTCCAGTTAAGAACCTAAGAAATGTTCTGCTGGATCAGGGCAATGATCCCATCTAGTCCAGGGTCCTGTTCTCACAGTGGCTGATCAGATGATAATGATGATTTATTTATACCCCACCCATCTGGCTGGGTTTCCCCAGCCACTCTGGGCGGCTCCCAACAGAATATGAGAAACATAATAAAACATCAAACATTACAAACTTCCTAAATAGGGCTGCCTTCAGATGTCCTCTAAAAGTCAAATATTTATTTATTTCCTTGACATCTGATGGGAGGGCGTTCCACAGGCTGGGTGCCACCACCGAGAAGGCCTTCTGCCTGGTTCCCTGTAGCTTCACTTCTTGCAGTGAGGGAACCAGAAGGCCCTTGAAGGAGGACCTCAGTGTCCAGGCTGAACCATGGGGGTGGAGACGCTCCTTCAGGTATCCTGGGCTGAGGCCGTTTAGGGCTTTAAAGGTCAGCACCAACACTTTGAATTGTGCTCAGAAACGTACTGGGAGCCAATGTAGGTCTCATAGATGCCTATGAGAAACCCTCAAGTAGCATCTGACCTGACCACAGCAACACTCCCTGTGTTTGCAATTCCCAGCCACTGGCATTCAAAGGCATTCTGTCAATTGTAGCACCTGTCCATAACTGTTATCAAACAATTCATGATCGTTACTGGATCTCCTTCACTACAGACCTGGGCTTAGCCCCAGCGAAATCAATGTGAATGGAGCCCTCTTTAAGTGGCATTGTGTTCAATGTAACGGTGGCACATTTTACTTTTTCTAGAGAGTGTCCGACTTGTTGCTTTGTTATTTTTAAATAATAAACCTGATGTGGAAGTTGCATGAGAAGCAATTGTGACACAATTCTGCATTGGCACAGAAATTCTTTTTGGGAGTGGACTGGCTCAAGATAATATAGAGGCCTTGCTGGGGTGTGGAAAGATTTCTAGCCACCTCCATTTGAGGTGACTGTAATTAAAAATGGCCCTTGGTCTCTTTTTATGACTTCCTTGGTATTCTCAATAGCTATCTTGTTGTGTGACAGGAGTTTACAGCCTTAACTTCACCAGGCAAGGACCAGTGAAGTAAAATTAGTCATGTATGTAAATTATAATCACGCTGAATAGTTGTATGTGCTCATTTAGCCATTTTAACCGTGTGTGATGTTATCCTCTCAGCAGGACTAATAAGCATTAGCCATAATGAGGTCAGTGAGTCAGTCAGGCATTATCATGGGATTTAATTGGGACACTGGTCTCTGCTGAAGTGAAAATTAATAACTTTTGTCAATGTTCTGGTGAAATGTTCTGTCTTATTAAACTACGAGGGTCAATTAGAATGCATTATGTAATAAAGTCCCCAGCAGCAGAAATCAAATTGAGTTATACCATAGTCATTATTCCAGGCCGGTTGCGTCTGAAAATGGAAAAAAAACAGAGTGCCATATGGAAGGGTCGGGTTGTATTTACAGGCCTGGCATGTTAAGGCTTCAACAAGAAGGAAACAATTAAATGTAATGCGCAAATAAACCAGAGTGCCATGTTTGCGTGCCAATAGCTTCCTACAGGCTGCGCACGGTCAGATGTGACTAGGCAGAATGGTACTTGTTTAATAAGCCTGATTTCAGTTCTTTGAAAGAGCTCCATCCCTGTGGATCACTTCTGTGACTGAAAATCTGGGACACACCTGGAAGTTTGATCCCCAGCACATTGGCTCGTACAAATAAATAACGGTTGATTGTACGACGATTAAGGCACAAAATTGCTTTTTATTAAAGTGCCATTATACGGGTACAACAAATTAACAAACTTTAAAGCACGTTTTAACAGCCTCCGATATTCCCTGTTCAGCCATGTTTCCCGGCACTTCAAAACGGGCAGCATATTGTTAGGGAGTTATAAAGTCTTTGCTGGTGCTGGCATCTGAATGGAGCGTAGCCAGCCAGCTAGTAAGTGGAACAAGAGGAATATGACTGCTGTTTCTCAGCGATTGTGACAAGCTCAGATGTTAGGCTTCCCTCTCTCTCTCTCCCCCCCTCCATCCCTTTAGAAGAAGGTGAGCACAAGCACAGCAGACAGACAGCGTGGGGCTGAATTGCTCTTTAAACATTCCACAGAACGCCTCTGCTATTACAGCACAAAGACTGAAGGCATGCGTTTTCATCTCCATGTGATAGGACAACGCCGGCGCGCAGTTTCTCTACGTCGACATAGTCGTCCTGTGATGTTTAGCTGCCATATTGTATAAGGTTGCCAAAGCAGTCAGGAATCACCGCAGGAACTGCTTTCCACAGGGCTTACCTGCTCAGAAATGTAATGCAGCCGGAAGCAGAGCAGAGCACACATGAAAAGTGACGGTCGGGACACGGAGACGTTGTTTTAGTTAAAGCCAGTTAAAAACCAGCGGGTTCTCCCCCACCTTTGTCCCCTCCAAAGCAAGGCTTTGGAAGCTGAACCCGGCCGTGTCTGTCGGTTATAAAAAGGGGATGAAATAGTTGAGTGTGTGGCAGTTATTCCAACCCCAAATGTACATACTAACCAAATGTATTAGTGTTTCCAAGACCCATCATGTTATAGGTGTGCTTGGGGAATTGAAAATCCTGGTATGAATTGATCTCATCTGTACTACCCAGACTAAGTGCAGATTGAAATGCTCTCTCTGGTCACATCCAGACTATGCATTTAAAGTACACGGTTGTCGCTCCCAAGAATCCTGGGAGCTGTAGTTTACCTCTCAAAACTACAATTCCCAGCACCCTTAAAGGTAAAGGGACCCCTGACCATTAGGTCCAGTTGTGACCGACTCTGGGGTTGCGGCGCTCATCTTGCTTTATTGGCCAAGGGAGCTGGCGTACAGCTTCCGGGTCATGGGGCCAGCATGACTAAGCCGCTTCTGGTGAACCAGAGCACCGTACGGAAACGCTATTTACCTTCCCGACAGAGTGGTATCTATTTATCTACTTGCACTTTGATGTGCTTTCAAACTGCTAGGTTGGCAGGAGCAGGAACCGAGCAACGGGAGCTCACCCCGTCGCGGGGATTCGAACCGCCGACCTTCTGATCGACAAGTCCTAGGCTCTGTGGTTTAACCCACAGCACCACCCGCATCCCCCCCCCCCACACCCTTAACAAGCTACAATTTCCAGGGTTCTTTGAGGGAAAACAATGTGTTTCAAATGTGTGTTGAATGTATGGCTTGGATGTTCTGATGCCGCTTTTGGCTAGAAAATAGTATCTATCTACCATCTATCTACTGTCTGTCTATCATCTATCTATCTATCTATCTATCTATCTATCTATCTATCTATCATCTATCTATCTATCTATCTATCTATCTATCTATCATCTATCTGTCTATCTATCTATCTATCATCTATATCTATCTATCTATCTATCTATCTATCTATCTATCTATCTATCATCTATCAATCTATCTATCTATCTATCATCTATCTATCATCTATCTATCATCTATCTATCATCTATCTATCTATCTATCTATCTATCTATCATCATCATCTATCTATCTATCTATCTATCTATCTATCTATCTATTGATCTATCTATCGATCTATCTATCATCTAACTCTGTCTATCATCTATATCTATCTATCTATCATCTATCTATCTATAATGCATATTTTGAGAGAAGATATATTTACAAATTCATATTTTGGAGAAAATATTTAAATGCATATTTAAATGTTTTTTAAAAAATAATAATAATTGCAGATTAATGCAGAAATGGGCAGCATAGACTCATGATATGCCAAAACTGATACGGACCAGAAATAGAGACCAGATTCACCCATCTCTAGGATTTTGTGCAGCTGTGCATATATAAAATGGTAATATATATTAAAAAACCACGATTCCAATTGCATATAAAAGAGATCCTTCCACACATGGATATAGCCATATATATATAAATGCAAAAATATAGAGATGTAGCTGAAATCCTGAAACACTAATGCACATCATTTCCACATAGGTGAACATATTTGGCACGGTCCCTTATAGACAGATATGACCATCATTTACCATTTGAAAGTAATTAATGCTGCATCATTAGGAGCCTTCCCAGCCTAGGGAATAGTCTTCATACCACGGCAATGTTAATTACTTTCAGATGGCAAGAGCATGGATATTACTATATATTTACACACACACACACACACACCCTCAGTTATATGCACAGAAGTTCAGTGACGTACATCCAGACACCCCCAGACATTACACTCACACACTTCCTATGGGTTTTCGAGTGTGGGAGCCACCAGAGCACTCAGCTCCACTTTGTGGTTTTCCCCTGGTTTCGTAATGGTGCCTGAAGACTAATGTCAGGGAATTTGTTGCTGTTGGAGAGAGCAAGTGGTTGGGAAAGTGCTGATTCTTTTCTGTTTTCTCAATGACAGTGTGTAGGAGGCCTTTGCCCAAGTCTAACGCCAGGGATTTTAGTACTGGTCCTTCCAGTGATGGTATTTTGGCAGATGTGGTTAATGTTAGCAAAGAAAAGTCCGTTTAACCGGTGAATGAGCAAAAAAGGGAAGGAGAGGGCGGGTATATTATGTGGTGTAGCCTTTTATAAGAGAAAAATCTAATCATTTCTAAAACAATTTTTATAAGGAATAAAAATTGCGAAATCTCTTTGATGGTATTCAAAGAGACTTCTTCTTTTTTTTTTTTTTTACTCCGTGAGAAGGAACATTTTAAATTCTTAACTCTCCCAGTGTCACTGTTGCTTCTCTACCACCCAACTAAAACGATTTTAATTCCATTATTTAGAAGACCTTGGGAAGCAGAAGGATCAAACTGCAACATAATTAGACATTTCTAAGGTGGATTTGTTCCCTGGTAAGCAAGGAAGGTCTCTGTTCCAGCTCACACAGGGAAAGAATGATTCAGAAATAGGATGCAGGGAGTGCCTTTTATAGTTCAGGGCAAATAGTTCCCACCTTGTCATGACAGACCCTTCAAGCAGAATTTTTTCTTGACTGGCAAGAGGTATCATCTGCAGAAAAATCAATAGAGGGTTTTTCAGAAGTGTCTCTGAAGAGACCGATGAGGATGAACGCTCTTCAGGAGAAGTGCATTTCTTCACCCTCGGAAAACAAAGAGGCACTGGTATTTTTTAGGGCATTCTTTGTTTATTTCCACAGTGAAATATAGGGATGCTGGAGATATCGGCTCACATTTGAAGGCGAATCTACCTAATTCAACGTTTCCCAAACAATCTGAGAACCAACATGCAACCATTCAGTGAAGTTCACACTTCTCTGAATTTTGCCCTGCTGTCTAGCCAAGTAATTGCATATAGGCGTGCATTAATCTGCATATATTAGTGAAAATACCATTTACAAACACAGGGAATACTGCTTTGCAGAGATGTGTATTTTAGGTAAGACTGCATGTGGACATGTGTCTTTTAGGAGAAATTTGCACTAAAATGCTGATGAGTTTTCGTGAAGATATATGTTTGCTTTCTTTCAAAATTACAAACTGAGGTGGAATTGTGGAGAACTGAGCTTAAGACTGAAAAAAATGAGAAACTGGGAGCAGTCAAAACTGAAAGATCCACTTAGACCTTACAATAGATATCCAGTTTTGGATTCAACTTCTACCTAGGTAAATTTGATTCCCTGCATGGGGGAGAGAAGAGTTCTACATATAAGATAGAGTTTCATAGGGAAAGGATAGAAGGTTGACTTATTAGTGAGTTTCTTTCTTTCTTTCTTTCTTTCTTTCTTTCTTTCTTTCTTTCTTTCCCTTCTTTCTTTCTTTCTTTCTTTCCCTTCTTTCTTTCCGAACCATGCAGAGAACAAGAGGAAGCAGCAGTAGCTGAACATCTGCTAGAAAATCCTGACTGGCCTGTTCAGCTGAGTTCAGCAGCAGCAGCAACAGCAGCAGAGTTGGCAGGTGTCAATATGTTTTAGCTGGAAATTGCTGAAGATGAACTCAAGATGTAAATCAGATAATCGAGACAGGTACAGATGCTTTTTTAAAAACAAAGACCCTTTCTGTCCATCTTCTTAGAGCTATTAAAATGTACATACCTTGGTCTGTATACAGTAAAACCAATGTTGCTCACATGTAATTGAAAGGCGCACATTACTAACAGAGGAACATTATGCGTTGCATTGAATGGCACCAGCTAGTGGGTGGTTTATGGGCTGAAGCTAGACAGCACAAGACTAAGCAGATTTACTTAGAATAGGTCACACAGATTTCAGTGGAATTTACTCCCTAGTAAGAGTGCTTACTATGGGACGCGGGTGGCACTGTGGGTTAAACCACAGAGCCTAGGACTTGCCAATCAGAAGGTCAGCGGTTTGAATCCCCGCGAAGGGGTGAGCTCCCTTTGCTTGGTCCCTGCTCCTGCCAACCTAGCAGTTCGAAAGCACGTCAAAGTGCAAGTAGATAAATAGGTACCGCTCCGGCGGGAAGGTAAACGGCGTTTCCGTGCGCTGCTCTGGTTCACCAGAAGTGGCTTAGTCATTCTGGCCACATGATCCAGAAGCTGTCTGTGGACAAACGCTGGCTCCCTCGGCCTATAGAGCAAGATGAGCGAGCAACCCCAGAGTCGTCTACGACTGGACCTAATGGTCAGGGGTCCCTTTACCTTTACCTTTAAGAGTGCTTAGGGTCATAAACTAGCAGCGCAGTCATAAACATGTTTAAGATGTACAGGCAATGGGACTTACTCCCAGGTAAGTGTATACCGATTGCAGCCTTAATCCTTTAACACTGCATACAGAATAGCAGTACTGCGAAACTGATTAGGGTTTCATCAAGGCTTCAACCTTAGGAGAGATCTTAGTTTCCATCATGCTGAGAACTTTGGGAGTCTTTGCTTTTTCATTGTAGAAGTGGAAGCCCACGCCAGTCCTTGGGTGCAAAGTCGCTTAGAAGAAGCTTTATGGATACCACCCTCTTTCTAAAATTCCACCAGTAGGAGTTTCCCTCCTGTGTCTTGACCAGGAAAACAGTAGAAACCATTCCAACCATTAATGAGTATGGTGGTCAAGATTGCAAGGTGCAATCTTCATAAATGTGGTCTCACATTCTAAGACAAATTCAATGATAATTTGACTCATGACTTGCTACTCTTTTAAATGGGACACGGGTGGCATTGTGGTCTAAACCACTGAGCCCTAGGGCTTGCCGATCAGAAGGTCAGCAGTTCGAATCCGTGCAACAAGGTGAGCTCCCATTGTTTGGTCCCTGCTCCTGCCCACCTAGCAGTTCAAAAGCATGACAAAGTGCAAGTAGATAAATAGGTACCACTCCGGTGGGAAAGTAAACACTGTTTTTGTGCGCTGCTCTGGTGTTGGTGCTCCATAGCGCCAGAAGCTGCTTAGTAATGCTGGCCGCATGACCCGGAAAAACTGTCTGCGGAGTGGAGAAACGCCGGCTCCCTCGGCCTGTAAAGCGAGATGAGCACCGCAACCCCAGAATCATTTGTGACTGGACTTAACTGTCGGGGGTCCCTTTACTCTTTTAAAAGCCAGTTCTCAAAATTCCACCCCCTTTCCCAACATTTGGCCACACTGGTGTAACCAAGAGGCAGAAGCCCAAGTAGGGCTGTGTGCAGATGAAAAAGTGAATCTCGGAGCATTTTATGTTTTCGTACCGTAAACCACCTTGTGACCATAAATCACTGGCAATGGGTGCCTTGGTCCTGAGTTGATGTAAGGTGAGCCAAATGCCCAGCTAGCCTAGCATCCTGTTCCCACTGTGGCCAAACAGATGTCTCTGGGAAGACCGCAAACAGGCTCTCAGTGCAAAAATGCTCTCCCCACTTGCGAGTCCCTGCAGTTGCTAGGCAGAGGCAAACCACCTCTGGCAATAGTGGTAGAACATGGGAATATGCGCAGTGTATCACTATGTGCATGGAGATTAACTGCCCCCCTAGGGTACTTGCAAGGGACGCGGGGGGTGCTGTGGGTTAAACCACAGAGCCTAGGACTTGCTGATCAGAAGGTCAGCGGTTCGAATCCCCGCAACGGGGTGAGCTCCCGTTGCTCGGTCCCTGCTCCTGCCAACCTAGCAGTTCAGAAGCACGTCAAAGTGCAAGTAGATAAATAGGTACCACTCCAGCGGGAAGGTAAATGGCATTTCCGTGCACTGGCTCTGGCTTGCCAAAAGCAGTTCAGTCATACTGGCCACATCACCCGGAAGCTGTATGCCGGCTCCCTCAGCCAATAAAGCGAGATGAGCACCGCAACCCCAGAGTCGGTCACGACTGGATCTAATGTTCATGAGTCCCTTTACCTTTACCTAGGGTACTTGCAATGGACCACCCCTCCCATCCTGTGCATAGCATGTCACAATGGTATCCATGTAACATTCAGATGGTATAAAAAAGGAAACACATGAATTTGTCTACAAAAGTGTGTTCGTGCTCCGGTGTGAATGTTAGGTAACAAGTTTGGCACGATTGTCAGTGGGAGTGTGCCTGTATGTTGTACACCACGCACATATGAGCCACAGGGCTACAAAGGACTAATATTATGGCAAATGTTCCCCCAGTACACCACTAGCGTTCCTGGCAGGCATATTTAAAGCTTAGCAACTCTGGATTTTTCACCATTTGCTTAGTACTTTTCCCAGCTCTGCTGGCTTCACCATCTTTCCCTCTGTACCCTCTTTGAGCCGCAACGTAGCCGACAAGCTCTGGACAGCAGGACAGCTCGATCTAATAAATCTGAGACCTGTCTAGGTGCTTCATTTATCAAGAGGCCTAATTTACCCAGGCCCTTTAGACTAATTGCAGATTTGCAAAAAATGCTGAGAGTGTAGAACAGTGCATCGTGAATGTCCCTTGCCATATTTCTGCTAATGTGTTTCATCTGGAGTACATAAAGAGACAGGGATGCTGATTTTAGACACAGCACTTTGGGGCTAATCCAGTTAAATGATTATCCCTAAAAATGTGCAGTGATGTCATTTTCCCTATAGGACTCTGCTGGTTGCCTTGTTTGCTTTGTTGTGAGAAATATGTGATTCTCAGCTCATTTTCTGTGTACTTGATATTCATGCTTAATCCCTCCCCTCTCCACTCCTAAATCGTTGCACTTCTGTCTCTCATTCCCTGGTCTCCTTCAGTGTCAGCCCCATTGTCTTCAAAGCTGTTCCTGGTGTCATACATTGCATACCCTCCAACATTTCTCCAATGAAAATAAGGACGTCCTATTCCATCATCATCATCATCATCATCATCATTTTATTAGTTATACCCCACCCATCTGACTGGGTTGCCCCAGCCATTCTGGGCAGCTTCCAACATATAAAAAAACATAATGAAACATTAAACATTAACAAGCTTCCCTGCCTTCAGATGTCTTCTAAAGGTTGTCTAGTTACTTATCTCCTTGGCTCGGAAGTGACATAACTCCATCCTCTCCAACACTCCTTTGATAAAAATAGGGATGTCCTAAGGAAAAGCGAGACGTTCCAGGATCAAATCAGAAACTGGGGTGGCTTCTGTAAATCCAGGACTGTCCCTAGAAAACAGGGACACTTGGATGGTCTACACACACTATTGAAGATCCATGCAGAAGAAGAAGAAGAAGAAGAAGAAGAAGAAGAAGAAGAAGAAGAAGAAGAAGAAGAGTTTGGATTTTATATCCCGCCTTTCACTCCCCTTCAGGAGTCTCAAAGCTGCTAACATTCTCCTTTCCCTTCCTCCCCCACAACAAACACTCTGTGAGGTTGAGTGGGGCTGAGAGACTTCAGAGAAGTGTGACTAGCCCAAGGTCACCCAGCAGCTGCATGTGGAGGAGCAGAGACGCGAACCCAGTTCCCCAGATTATGATACTACCACTCTTAACCACTACACCACACTGGCATTCCTTACTGTTTCCAATGCTCATCTCTAGTTTCTTCTCCAGCACTCCCTATTATTTTATATCTGTGTTATCTTGACTCCATCCCCAGTATTAATTTTACTGTCCTCATGGATGCTCATTGCGATTGCTTCTGAGATGCCGTGCATTGTCTTTCCTTCCTCAGACCAAGACCTTGCTAAAGTCCACTTAATTCTGCCCATCCAGCCAGCTAAAATGCTGATGTGCAGCCCTGCTGTTTTGAAATGAGACACTTCATCCTCTTCTAGCAGGGGCTGTTGTACTAAACATCTGCTAACACTGTGTAGCTCCAGCCTCCCATCCTTCCCCTGCCCCTTTCTTATGACACCCGCCCAGTATGCTCAGACATGCTGGTTCTTTACTTGAAGTCTGCTACAGCAAGTGATGACTTGCATGTTTGAATGAGCCATCCGCTAGAGACCTAACACCGGAGGAAGTATGTAAATATCTCTTCGCATCAGCTCAAATCCAACGTTTTGCAGTGGAATCAGTTCACATATTCTGCTGTGGCTCATCAAGTGTAGAGTAACGAAATGGAGAAATAAGGAGATCCATGAGTGAAGCACCCACTGAGACAGGTGTGCTTCTCCTATCTCAAAGCCCAAATCACTTACCTGTGAACCTATTGCACAGACTCTAAGCCAAACTGAAACCAGTACAAAGACTCCAGCACCGTATACTGATTCCATGCTTCATACATGTATAGATAGCAAATATATCTATCTCTTTCTTACGTAGGGCTGCCTCTAAAGACGGTTCAGAAACTTCAGCTAGTGCAGAATTCAGCGGCTGGGTTGCTCACCTGACCAAGACGGTTTGAGCATTTTACACTGCTCCTGGTCCAACTGCACCGGCTACCAATTAGTTTTTTGGGCCCAATTCAAAGTGCTGGTTGTGACCTATAAAGCCTTAAACAGCTCAGGACTGCAATACCTCAAGGACCACCTCTTTCCATGTGAACCTACCCAGACCCTGAGATCATCTTCTGAGGCTCTTCTTTGTGTGCCGCCTCCTCAAGAGGTCCGGAGGGTGGCAACATGAGAACGGGACCTTCTCTGCAGTGGCTCCCCATCTGTGAAATGCTCTCCCCAGGGAAGTTTGCCTGGCACTTTCATTATACACCTTTAGGCACCAGGCAAAAACGTTCCTTTTTAACCAGGCCTTTGGTTGATCTTCTTGACATCCAACACCCTTTAAGAATGTGGCTTTTTTGGAGGGGGCGGGGTTTATTGGGTTACTGCTTTTGGTTTGATTTTATATGTTGTGGTCTTGTTGTGAACCACCCTGAGACCTCTGGGTATAGGGCGGTGTATAAGTTGAATAAAATAGAATAGAATAGAATAGAATAGAATAGAATAGAATAGAATAGAATAGTAAATACACGTGCAAACTCACTCGCAGACAAACGGTGCTTTCCCACCGTAACCTAAGCCTGGTCCTACACTGCAAGATCCCCAACCGCAAGCTAATTTTCTCCTTGCTGCAAGAAGCAACTTGCAAAGCAGTTCCCCAGACCCCTCTGCAATTACAGCTACATTGAGCATCTCCACCCCATAGTTATTTTCCCTTCTTCTGGCCCTTGGCATCTGATGCATCACCTGTTTGCGCATCTTGCCCCCTTCTCTTTCTGTTCATCTGTCAGTACAATCTTACTTGAGGATGGGTTTCCTCGAGAGGACAGTACATAACCTCATTCTTCTGTGTTGTGGCCATGTGATGATTTATTCCAAAAAAAGAAGCCTGCATTGTGCACTGCCAGGGCGTGATAGTGGCTCAGTCTCTGGGTGTAAGGCAAGTTAAACATGGTTTTTGAACAAAATCAGTAACTGGGCAGGAATAGCCACGGTTTAGAATAGCCTCTAGTGGGCTCTGTGGGGAGAGTTCTTGTTCATGGTTGAACAAAAGGCTTCTGTCCTTTCTTGCCTGTGTTGGAATCTCAGAGTGATGTTCTGCTCTTTCCTTCTGCTCCATCTAAAAAAGAGGGCAACTGATGGACTGAGACAGTAGTGAGCGTTCTTATTCTTAAGAGGTTCCTACCTGGCCTTGTTTTATTTCACATTCGGAGCTGGTCCATGCCTTCAACAGCTGTGGCACGCACACACACACAGGAGCTAATAATAATAATAATAATAATAATAATAATAATAATTTATTTATTATTTATACCCCGCCCATCTGGCTGAGTTTCCCCAGCCACTCTGGGTGGCTTCCAATCAAGTGTTAAAAACAATACAGCATTAAATATTAAAAACTTCCCTGAACAGGGCTGCCTTCAGATGTCCTTTAAAGATAGGAAAGCTGCTTATTTCCTTCACATCTGAAGGGACGGTGTTCCACAGGGTGGGCACCACTACCGAGAAGGCCCTCTGTCTGGTTCCCTGTAACCTCACTTCTCGCAATGAGGGAACCGCCAGAAGGCCCTCGGCGCTGGATTTCAGTGTCCGGGCTGAACGATGGGGGTGTTTATTTGTTTATTTTATTTTATTTATTATGTTTATATACCATCCTTCATTGTAAGATCTCAGGGTGGTTCACAGAATAAAATACAAGCAGCAAAACAACACCCACCCTTCCCACAGACACATTTGAAAGGCTATAGAAAGCCTTTGAAGACAACATTTCCAGAAAAGGCGCTTTTATCAAGTTAACAAACTAAAAGGAATTTCGGGGTAAACTTTTGGAGACTGTCCCAAAGAAGGGGGTGGGGTAGAAGGGGAATGAAAAGTGAAATTGCAGTGATCCAAAGGAGGTTACATCGTGGTGCTTTTGCATTCTGGAAGCGGCAGAGAAGTAATGAAACCTGGAAAACAGAGAAAAAAGAAGGAAATATGGAGCAATCTGAACCTGTCTCCTTATGATCTATCAATGTTTCATTAATTTACTTCCCACCCCCATTTCCACAGTGTTTTTACTCAGACCTTTTCTACCGCATTATATCTTTATCTGTTACAAAATTTCTCTATTACGGTTATTTTATCATTTTTCTTCCGCTGCTTTTATCACGAACCCTCCCATGATTGCATTTGACTATTGTATACTCTTTTAATAGTCCATGAAAGGCCTCTGTTCTTCTATAAAAAGTTCATCATTCTGATCTCTAAGTTTTGCTGTCAGCTTTGCCATTTCTGCCTAGTCCATTACTTTCAAAATCCACTCTTCCTTCATTGGAACTTTCCCTTCTTTCCATTTCTGTGCATATAATATTCTAGCTGCTGTTGTCACATACAGAAATAGTTTGGTCATCTTCTTTGGAACATCCGTCCTATTATACCTGTCATGGAACTGCCATCAGAACAGAGGCAGGAAACAGAGGGGCAGTTGTGTTACAGGGAGCCTCCAAAAATCTTGCGAAGCAGTTCCTCTTCCAGTGACGAGGACAACCCCACCTCCAGTGGGGAAGAGGGGAAAGGACCAGAGGATGCTGGTGGGAGCCTCAGCACCACTTCTGACAAAGCCAGCCAGGAGGGAAGCACGCCCCCTCCGGCGTCCACCCTGCGCAGAAATCTAAAGCACAGAGAAGGAAGGAAAAGGCTGGGCGTAACGAGGCTTTTATGCTGGAGGAGGTCCAGGAAACAGGCACTCCCGGATTCTGCTAGCGATTGAGACAGACATGAACTTTAGGGTTCTGCACTGTAATTAGTTTGCACCTAAATAAAACCTGTAAAAGACAGGTCAGAGTCCTGCCTGGTTACTCGTGAGCAGCCACCCTTGACATCTGATAATACCTATAAGAAAAGCTTCTGGTCTTCTGGGAATAGCTTGTGCATTTTCTTCATTTCATTGTCTATCGTTTCCCAAAAGCCTTTAGCTTTTTTTTTTTTTTTTTTACATGCCCACCACATATGAAAGAAGGACCCTTCTGTTTGCTTAGAGCAACCTTTCTGAACCTGGAACACCCCCCCCCCACCCCGATATTTTGAACTACAACTTTTATCAGTTCCATACAGCATGGCTGCGCTAGATGGACCTGTGGGAAGCTGTAGCCCAAAGCATGATGAGGGCGCTAGGTTCAGGAAGGATGTTGTATTTGACACTGAGCCAGGTTAACCAACGGTCTTAATTAAGGATGGTCTCCTCTGCTGAATACTCAGAAACTGTTATATAAATTTTAAGTATTTACTATTACTACTACAACAACAACTAATAATAATATCTGTTTTTCAAGGTAGATCCTAGTAGTATGTGTCACTACAGCTGTGGTCTACACCAATGAGCCTCTTGGGCTTGCCTATCAGAAGGTCAACAGTTCGAATCCCCATGGCGGGGTGAGCTCCTGTTGCTCTGTCCCAGCTCCTGCCAACCTAGCAGTTCAAAAGCACGCCAGTGCAAGTAGATAAATAGGTACCGCTGCAGTGGGAAGGTAAACCATGCGCTCTGGTTTCCGTCATGGTGTGAGAAGCCGTTTAGTCCTGCTGGCCACATGACC
The DNA here is from genome assembly GCF_951804945.1 of Podarcis cretensis. Lineage (NCBI taxonomy): Eukaryota > Metazoa > Chordata > Lepidosauria > Squamata > Lacertidae > Podarcis > Podarcis cretensis. Next base: position 26,611,152 of record NC_137187.1, read on the forward strand.
AGAAAACTGTCTGTGGGCAAATGCTGGCTCCCTCGGCCTGAAGTGAGATGAGTGCTGCAACCCCATAGTCACCTTTGACTGGACTTAACCGTCCAGGGGTCTTTGCCTTTATCTTTTAATAGAATGGTACATAAAGTGGTCTTCTCATGGCCTTGTGGAATTTCTGCACTTGTGAGCTGTCACAGTTGCAAGGATGGGTACTGCCTGCAGCTGCGTGTTTCATTACTTCACTGATGGCTGGCTTTCCTAATTTGGATTTGGAGACAGTTCAGATCAGAGAAGACAAAGCACCAGGAAACCCTGATTTCCCCTGCCCCTTTCCCTGCAAAATAGCTGAAAATAGGCCTGTGATTAAGACAGCCTCAGGAATTTGGCACCACAAATATGTACCAATCTTAGCGAGACATTATTTCATTTTTCACATCAGCTTCTTGGTACATGCACAGGAATTTAGCTATTAAAAAGTGTTCTTACTAGGCACAGAATGATTCCATGACTTATCGTTGCTCGTTTATGTGGCAGCTTAATAGATAAAGTGCTTTAAAACTTCAACTTGCTTTCTCTCACAAAAAGTTCCACGAGGTTGGGCCCTTTTATCCCCAAGGTTTTGCAGATGATGAGCTGTGGCTGATGGACAGAAATCGAGGAGAGGAGCTCATCAAAGAGCGTTCAGTGGATCTACAGCTGAGCTAAATGGCTTCTTGAGCATTCTGTAGTTGGTTATTTTTAGGACTAGTTTGTAAGCAACATAATTTAATGCATTCTTCCCCACCCTCTCCAGCAGAGCTGGCTCCAGGCTTTTTTTTTTTTTAGGGGGGCTGGCAAGGTAACCATTGTGCCCCGCCCCCTTCGGAGCTTACCTGGCAACAAAGGCTTTGGATCTGGGATACTGCCCATCATGTTGACCAGAGCACTTGTGGACACTGGGTGGATCTACACGCGGGGGGGAAACGCTATAAATAAGTCATAAATTAAATCATTATAACAAAAAAACACTATGCAAAAATAACATAGAATTTTGGTTCTCTCCATCGCCATCTGGTGTTGCATGTTTTATAACATATTCAAAACGCTGGTTTTTTTTTTTTTTACTAATGTAGCTGAATCCATTGTGGGAAATGCAGTGTGGCAGTCTGCATCCCAAACCCAGCCAAGGAGATAAGTAACTATACAAGCTTTAGAAGACATCTGAAGGCAGATCTGTATAGGGAAGTTTTTTATGTTTAATTTTCTTTTTTTAAAAAATTATATGTTGGAAGTTTTGCAGGATGCCTGGGGCAACCCAGTCAGATGAGTGGGATTTAAATCATAAAGTTGTTGTTAATGTTGTTGTTGTTGGATAGGACATCCCTATTTTCATCGGAGAAATATTGGAGGGTATGTACTATTAAAGCACCAGTTGTTTCTTAGCCATATGATTCCTATGAACTGACAGGGTTAGAGCTTACTACTGCAATGCGCTCTATGTGGGGCTATCTTTGAAGGTGACCCAAAATCTACAACTAATCCAGAATGCGGCAGCTAGACTGGTGACTGGGAGCAGCCACTGATACCACACAACACTGGTCTTGAAAGACCTGCATTGGCTCTCAGTACGTTTCCAAGCACAATTCAAAGTGTTGGTGCTGATCTTTAAAGCCCTAAATGGCCTCGGTCCAGTATACCAGAAGGAGCGTCTCCACCCCCATCATCCAGCCCAGACACTGAGGTCCAGCGCCGAGGGCCTTCTGGTGGTTCCCTCCCTGCGAGAAGTGAGGTTACAGCGAACCAGGCAGAGGGCCTTCTCAGTGGTGGCGCCTGCCCTGTGGAACGCCCTCCCATCAGATGTCAAGGAAATAAAAAACTATCTGACTTTTAGAAAACATCTGAAGGCAGCCCTGTTTAGGGAAGTTTTTAATGTTTGAAGTTTTATTGTGTTTTAATACAGTGGTACCTCGGGTTAAGAACTTAATTCGTTCTGGAGGTCCGTTCTTAACCTGAAACTGTTCTTAACCTGAAGCACCACTTTAGCTAATGGGGCCTCCTGCTGCTGCCACACGATTTCTGTTCTCATCCTGAAGCAAAGTTCTTAACCCGAGGTACTATTTCTGGGTTAGTGGAGTCTGTAACCCGAGGTACCACTGTATCCTGCTGGGAGCTGCCCAGGGTGGCTGGGGAAATCCAGCCAGATGGGTGGGGTATAAATTATTATTATTATTATTATTATTATTATTATTAGAACTGAAGTGCTTTTAGCACACACTCACCCAACCTCAATCCTGCTTGTTTAGGCACACAACTGAAGTATATTCTAATTACCCGAAGTTGACAGTATTCCTTACAAATCTTTTGTCTCTCGCTTTCTTTCTTTCTGTTTGCCTCGATGCCGTACCAAAGGCAGGAGGGGTTGGCTCAATAACAGGCCTCTTTCGTCCTTCGGCTGCCTGGTGGGCACCGGAGAGCAGCAACACAGCATGAGTTTTGCACTTCTCATTAGTGCTAAGGGGGGCAAAGAGGAATTAACATGACTGATTCCTTGAGCCCTACTCCAAATGACAAACCCTGACGGCTGTATAATTTGGATCTTACCTCTTCCAAGACTCTGACATGTACCTTCGCAACGGAAAAGGAGTGTTCTAGGGGGAGGCTGAAAACTAATGGCTGACATTTTGAGCACACGTGTGCATAGATCAAGATTATCCCGCAAGGATACGTCAGAGAGAGGGGTAGTTTTTCCGTATTAACAGTAGCATTTGCTTTCTTCCCTACATCACTTCCCTCAGGCACCTCTGAACTCTGGTGGGGGAAAATCAGGTGGGCCACTGAGTTTCTGAAAGCAATTTGCATCTCAGGGTTGTTGTTTTAAAGTGGTAAGATAATTGTGGCAATCTTAGAAAGGCTAAGTCATGCCTTGTCAGGAACAGAGGAAAATTAAACCCTGTCCTCATTTGACAAAGAGTTGGTGGTTTAAGTGTGAAAAGCTTTCCTCTGATTGGCAGGAGAAACAGCTCTCTGTGGCCAAATGATGCTGCTGAACGCCAGTGTGTACCCTTGCTTGGTTTAGTTTCTGCTCTTAGTGAATTATGTGTGTTTATACAGAAAACCACAGGAAGAAAAAAATGTGTGCCAGGCTAAATTAATCCCATTAACAGAATAATACACTCTGATTTCTGAATGGCGACGGAGTTTCTAAGAATGACAGATCAATCCACAAAACCTTTCTGCATCAGTAACAGGACTACAGTGCCCTCATAGTTTCAATGAGATGGGAGGAGGAAGCCCAGTTGAACAACCTGCAACTTATTTCTGAGTGAACCTGCTTTGCATCAGGCTGAATTGTAACCATGTAACTTATTCAAACGATGGGTTTTGCATAGTGATTGTTATCATCGTGATAGCTGGGATATTTCTGAGCCAAACCAATGGATTCAAGTTACAAGAAAGGAGATTCCAACTAAACACCAGAAATAACTTTCTGATGGTAAGATCTGCTCATCAGTGGAATGGTCTCCTCAGGAGTTGATGGACTCTCCTTCCTTGGATGCTTTTAAGCAGAGGTTGGGTGGCCATCTGTCGTGGATTCTGTAGCTGAGATTCCTGCATCGCAGGGGGCTGGGTCCCTTCCAACTCTACAATTCTAAGATTTTCAAATTCTGTCTGTGATATTGCTTCTCACATAGTGGTCATACGGACTTGCTCATTCCTTAATATCTGTATAATGATCGCCGAAGAATTGATGCTTTTGAATTATGGTGCTGGAGGAGACTCTTGAGAGTCCAATGGACTGCAAGAAGATCAATCCGATCCATACTGAAGGAAATCAGCCCTGAGTGCTCACTGGAAGGACAGATCCTGAAGCTGAGACTCCAATACTTTGGCCACCTCATGAGAAGAGAAGACTCTCTGGAAAAGACCCTGATGTTGGGAAAGATGGAGGGCACAAGGAGAAGGGGACGAGAGAGGATGAGATGGTTGGACAGTGTTCTCGAAGCTACCAGCATGAGTTTGACCAAACTGCTGGAGGCAGTGGAAGACAGGAGTGCCTGGCGTGCTCTGGTCCATGGGGTCACGAAGAGTCGGACACGACTAAATGACTAAACAACAAGTAGTTCAACATTAGAAAATATATGATTGGTGGGTACCAGAATGTTGAGATGACAACTGTAGGAATTCTTCTTTTCAGAGGGCTGTATATGAATTTACAGGCTGCGAGGCTGCAAGGGAACCCAGCAAAACACAAAAGCAATTTACAGTGGTGCCCCGCAAGACGAATGCCTCGCAAGACGAAAAACCCGCTAGACGAAAGGGTTTTCCGTTTTTCGAGGCGCTTCGCAAGACGAATTTCCCTATGGACTTGCTTCGCAAGACGAAAACGTCTTGCGAGTCTTGCGAGTTTTTTCCCTTCCCCCCCCCTTTTTCTAAGCCGCTAAGCCGCTAATAGCGTTAAGCCGCTAAGCCGCTAATAGGGATGCTTCGCAAGACGAAAAAACCTCTAGACGAAGAGACTCGCGGAACGGATTATTTTCGTCTTGCGAGGCACCACTGTATATAGTTAAGACATTAAGGCTTAAAAATATTTGCTGCCATTCAAAAGGCAGGGATGCAGATGCTGAAGGTCATTGGCATAACTAAGGATCTTCGCCCACCAGTGCAAATCAGCATTGTAAAAGCATTCTTGTCTGAGGATTCATTGCCATAACTCTCCAGAAGTCGGAGTCTCTTTACAGTGTAGAAATGCAATTGGTTTTCTGGAGAGAGAGAGAGGGAGAGAGGGAGGGAAGAATATCCAAGGTAGAGAATGCATCGTTGTGCTTTAGAAGTTCGCAGCTTCAGACTGTAAGAAGTGCTTTGGCATTGAACTACTAACTTCTCAAAAAAGAAAATCATGATTTGGAGCCTCAAAGGAATTCTTATGATGGACTCCTAAGGCTTTAAGCAACAAGGAGATTCATCCCCCCCCACCCCCCAATAATGATTTCTTTACATAACAGATGATGTGCTGGAAAGATAGCCAGAAGCAATGAGTGAGTACACTTGCATTAACAGTATTACAAATATGCCTAACTTATACAAGGGGCAATTCACTGCAATTTTAAGATATTGTACAGATATACTTTATATCTAGACAACCACGTCTTTAGCTAATGTAAAGCAAGACCTGTGTTGTTGATTTCAGGAGTTACACTGACTGACATCTTCTGAGGTTCTGCCCTGAAGTATTTTTGGCATTAGGTTTTATTCCATTTAATCCAGTGCAAAACTTGGAATTTAATGAAATAATAATCAGCTCAGGTAATCAATTTGTTTTTGAAGATCCCCCATGATTCTTCAAACTATGAAATTCCACTTCGTCCACTGAGACAGATGCATTGTGGGAATAAGTGAACTTGAACGAGGCCTGTATAAAATTCACAGGAATCCATTGGCTTGAATGAAGATACACCGTGTTTGCAACAAATCAGATGACGAGCGGCATTTTGCAGTGGTGGAAAGCCCTCTTATTTTATTTTTTACAGAAGTGAAGTAGCATTCAAATGCAGTCCAAAGACCCTTTAAAAAATAAAAGTAAAATGACACACAAATGAAGAGCTTAATGTGCCAGTTGCAATCCTGTGCACGTTTACATGGCAATAGGCGTTCAATTCAGCTGGATTTTTAAGAAACCATGGATAATTTTGGACAGCTGTTGGCTTTTTTTGTATGTCATTTTGACAAATACATGCATTTCTCATTTCTTGGCTGATGAACTGCAGTGAAAAATTCAGAAATGTGTGAATTTTTAAGAGTTGCTGTGTTTTGGTTGCCATATTGATTTAGAAAGTGAAAATTAGGTAGGCTTGCCTTTAAATGTGAATGGAACCAATTTTCTTCCCTATCCTTAGCCCCTCAGCTGTGCCATCCTGGAGCTATCACAGCAAAAAGCACTGGGGGAAGGGGCCTGTCCCCACCTATAGCTCAGTTGGTTAGAGCAGTGTTTCCCAACCTTGTGCCTCCAGCTGTTTTTGGACTACAATTCCCATCATCCCTTGCCACTGGTCTTGCTAGTCAGGGATGATGGGAGTTGTAGTTCAAAAACAGCTGGAGGCACAAGGTTGGGAAACACTGGGTTAGAGCATGGTGCTGATAACACCAAGGTTGGAAGTTCGATCCCTGTATGGGAAATTTGCATTCTTCTGCATTTCAGGTGGTTGGACTAGATGATCCTCAGGGCCCCTTCCATAGCTGTCAACGTTTCCCTTTTTTTAAGGGAAACCCCCTTATTTCGAATAGGATTCCTCACAAGAAAAGGGAAAAGTTGACAGCTATTGTCCCTTCCAACTTTACAGTTCTACAATTTGACCCTGACAGCAGAAGCCAGTCCTCTGTGCCTCCTTGATATAGTTGCTCTGTAATTTGGGTGTGAGTCCCATTGAATTCCATGGCAATTACTTCCAAGTAAACATGCAAAGGATCAGGTTATAAGTGATCGAACCCCCTCCCCCCCAAGTATATACGTATATATATATATATATATATATATATATATATTTAAAGTCATCTGCGGGAATTATTTTAATTAGATTCATCTGAAACATGCTTCGAGACCCTTCAATTCTCTCTGCTGAGCCTAATAATAAACAGATTTTTTCAAATGGACACAAGTATATTCTCATATCCTTCCGAAAGATGGCAACTGAAATTAAAGAGAGACGCTGCTTTAGCCAAAAAAACTTTAAAAGTGGAAGCCCACTGCACAGTCCTGAGGGAGCTCAAGAACACAAACTTTTGTTGTCCGTGAGAAGCAGGATCCCATCCCCTAATATTTGCCTCCTTCAAGTCTTAGTTCCAAACTGCCTCCTATTAAAGTCAGAGCTGGGGCCGTGCTGAAGCAAACCTTCTCGGCTGCATTACGAGCCAGTGTGAGTTCAAGAAAAGAATTCACTGCTCAAGGCCAAATAGGCTTCAAAGCTAACAATCCTCTGGAGTCGGTGTGAAAGTGTTGAAACTGTCAATGTCAACTTACACCGTGCATAGTGAGTGTAAAACTTCAATAATGACATCATGGTGGAAAGGACAAAGGGCACACACTACACAGAGAAGTGCCAGCGCTCCTCAAATCTTTGAAACCTTTAAGGATTTATCAGGCCTAACACTTCTACACGTAGTCATTTGGGTCTTAGGCTGTACTGATTAAGGATTTAGCTTATTCAAAGGCTCCCTCTGATAGGAAGGATAGGAAGATTTCAGCAGTTCTATTGGATTCCATTACCTTACACTTTAAAAAGAAAACACAGGAACTTGATCTCTTCCTGGCTTTCCCTTCTTCCTTTGGTGTCGATGCAGTGCTAGGGGTTTTCGGTGGTTATTCTTTCCTTCGTTTTGGTTCCTTCCTTTTCTCCCCCCCCCATTCCCCCCCTCCCCAAATATAACACCAGGGCAAAGTAGCAAATGGCTTTCCCAGCACTTAGCCTCTCCATACTCAGAACAAGGATCCCAGCAGAGTTAAACAAATTCCTTTGCAGCCTCCTGCAGTTTCTGACCAAACTCTTTTGTTTTTTGGCCTCATCGGGGCGGCTGCAGATACGGCTTTTATGAATCTATGTGGACGTGGTTCAAAAAGGCAAAGTTCACCTCATCATAACCAATGCTGGAAACAATTTTTGAGTGAGGCTGCCGTATGCACGCTGGAATGTGAATTTATTAATTCGAGATGGATCCCGAAAATATCAGACGTTTTTAAGGGTGCTAAAATCCAGCTTGAAGCCAACTTTTGGGTGTTTGGAAACAAGAGCCAGAATAGGTTTGGGACTGTCTAGGTTTCCCCTCACCCCAGCCCCACAACAGATCCTGAGCAGGAGTGGTTTCATTGCTGTAGCCTTTGCTGGGACCTTAAGGGTGAGTAAATTATCGTCATCATTAAAAACATCATCATCAAAGAAGCTGGGATTACAGCAATAGTACCCTATGGCAAGAATTTGCTTCAAAGCTTGACTGGTCCTTTAGCAAAGTGCTTTCTGGAGAGCACCTTCTGATGTCAATGGATCTATGTACTGTAAGTTTATCCTGGCAGCAAGACTGGATCTGGGAGTAGGTGGCACACTGATCTACACCCCAATACCAAAACAAAGCATGCATAACATGCTAACTCAGGCTTCCTCAACCTCGGCCCTCCAGATGTTTTGGGACTACAATTCCCAGCATCCCTGACCACTGGTCCTGCTAGCTAGGGATCATGGGAGTTGTAGGCCAAAAACATCTGGAGGTCCGAGGTTGAGGAAGCCTGTGCTAACTGAACATGCTAATTTTTACACATGCTAATTTATACATAATTTCCATACTTCAAATAGAAATATAATGTTGTCTCATCACAGTAAAGACTATGACCAGGTGATCCATGCACCATTGTGTCTGCTGTCCCATTTCGGGGGGGGGAATCAAAGCGTTGTGGGTCAAAGTGCACATTGGAAGGGGCATGCATAAGTTGGCCCCGTCCTGTTCTGCCCCTGCTTCCCCTTCATTTCCCATTTCTCCCTCTTCTGTGTCGAAAACGACCCGTGTTTGTTAAGAATGCTGAGAATTGTAGTTCTGTGAGGTCAGCTCCCTTGACAAACTACTGTTCCCAGGATTCTCTGGGGGGAAACCATGACTGTTGATGTGGTATAAGTATGCTCTAAATGTATAGTGTGGATGTGACCAAACTCATTTCTAATATAGGCTGAAGAGCAGGGTACAAATGTTCTAAATAAACAAACAAACTTTTTAGATCAAAAGGCTTAAACTTGTTGTACTTTCCGATTAACTGGGGTACGGTTATAAGATCACTAACTTTTTTTTTTTAAGTATGCTGCTGGTTTTGAATTCAGAATTCTGCCAATATGCGAAGTCCGTCAGTGGATGAGGTTCAAAACCAAATCGAGTACCTATCAAACTCCAGGCCAGCACAGGGCACGGAGTCTGGCGATACTCCTCATGGATGAAACCCAAAATTTCTTCTTCATATAAACGTCACACCTGAGCCATTTCTAAATGAATCTAGGCAGAGTGTTCTCAAGAAGCATCTAGAAGCCATTATAGAGCAGTAAAACTAAACAATACACATGTATGTTAGGAAGACTGAAGGCTCCACCTGTACCTGTAACAGATGCTATTAACCACAGAGCCTAGGACTTGCCAATCAGAAGGTCGGCGGTTTGAATCCCCATAACGGGGTGAGCTCCCGTTGCTCGGTCCCTGCTCCTGCCAACCTAGCAGTTTGAAAGCACCCCAAAGTGCAAGAAGATAAATAGGTACCACTCCGGCGGGAAGGTAAACGGTGTTTCCGTGCACTGCTCTGGTTTGCCAGAAGCGGCTTAGTCATGCTGGCCACATGACCCAGAAGCTGTATGCCTGCTCCCTCAGCCAATAAAGCGAGATGAGTGCCGCAACCCCAGAGTCAGTCACAACTGGACCTAATGGTCAGGGGTCCCTTTACCTGTAAGTTTAATCTGACAAATTCATGGTGACATATGTTTGTGCCAGGAATAAGTAATACAAGGTATCTTAGATGTCATAGAGAACCAAAGCCAAATTTAGCAGTAGACTTAAACCAGGGATGGGAGGACCTTCAGATGTTGTTGGACTCTAAGACCCAGGCCATTATCCCTGACCATTGGTCATTCTGGCTGAGACTCATGGGAGTTGGAGTCCAACAACATCTGGGAGGAGTACAGGTTCCCTATTCATTGGCTTTTTAAAAAAATCAGCTTCTGTATTCCAGTCAAGTCAGGAAATAAACATGATCATAGTCTTATGCCAATGAACTGGGAGGAGGTAAGAAGGAAGAAACAGTATTATCTGGAACAGTTCTTATACATGATAAGTTGCATATTAATTCATCAAAAAAGCACTGACCCTATAATGGGTGTAAGAAATACAATCCTTCTTGGAGCTCACTATGAAACTGCCAGAGGTTCCAAGTTGCACAGGTGGATAATTTCTAGTGCTTCCTGCAAGGGCTTCTTCAAGGACAACTGTTCTGGCAGGAATAAGAACTTGGGTGTTCTGTGCCTATTTCAGTGGAAAAGACAGAGGAGTAAGTGAGGTCAGACACCCACATTCCTAACTTAGAGATGCAGATGGTAGGGACATCTTGACCTCCATAGACAAGCCACATTCCATTCTGTGCCCACTTGAGACGTCAAAACCTTTGCATTAGCTTTTATGAACCTAAATGCGTCTCTGCCTTCCCCCAGCAAAGAGTGGGACGCAGGGCTATTTCCACAAGACCAGACTGATGACTGTAAGTAATCAGAGGGTTGCACATTGTGTAACATCATTGCTGGCAAGGCTGCTGGTACTAATCAGAAGTGATGGCTGATCCCATTTAGAGGCAGGGAAGAGGCAAAGTATGGAGACTAGGACTCTTACATTCCAGCAGCCCCTCTCCAGGGAGCACTTGGAGATAGGGAAGATGGAGCCCTTGGATCTCTCAGCGCTTTCGTTGATGTTTTTTTAAGGTAACATCTACGTATAGCAATTGTGAGCAGAATTGCCATTTTCCTATAAATTGCATCAAATGAGGAAATGGGCAAGGAGTGGAAAGATCTGTTTGCTGATTATCATCTATTCAGTATTCATAGAGCATATGTAACTGGCTGTCTAAAAACAGAAACAAAACCCCCAACCACAGATATATTACCCAACTTGGTTTTAGTGCATCTGACTCATTTATTCTGTATTTTTACCCCTGTAGTGTAATCTAAGCACCATTCCCAAGTGTTCCAAATTGACATGGAAGTTTCAATACTTTTTGTAGACATCCTTTACCATGGCAGTGTGATTTCTGAAGTTATCCTACCCTTTGGCGAGCTCCAAGCGGAATCTGGTGTTTGTTTGTTTTCTAAGTGTTCTGCACATGTGCAGCTGGCAAGCCTGAAATACTATTTGTATGTCACCTCACAAGGCAAATGCATGTTGGGCCCTTTTCTTCAAGATCAGCACTTGCAAGGATCTCTTAACCAATGAAACGCAAAATCACATCAAGGTATGAATTAAGTTTTTTTTGTGCATCCAGAAGATAGAGTACACGAGATCCGTCCAGTGGGAAATTGTGAGATTTGAATGGAAAATAAAAGGTGGTGTAGAAATGCTAGCTCACACTTATCCTAAGAAATTTGCAGAATAGACAAGACAGGTGTTGCTTTTCATACCAGTGGCTGGAATTTTTGTGTGTGCAACCAAAGCATACCTTTCCCTCCACCAACCCAGTGCAGTATATATGCTCACACACAGTACAAGAACCTGTAAAATGTTCCCACTGGTTTACTCTGTGATGCAGAGTTTGCCTTCTGAAAAAGATACATCTCAACTTGGGGTGAATGGTTTACAAGTTACTGCTGATTTTCTGAGCTGCAAGCAATGTCACGTGTGTCAAGAAGCAAGCTCAGCTGTCTACGAACTCCACTTTGTGTCCTGATGCACAACCTTGCTTGCAGCTTAGAAAATCAGTAAACCATCTCCCTAAAGTGACACAAACCAGCTATATATGAAGAGAGGGAAACACCAATATCTCTGGATAGTTGACCTATTTTACTCCTAGTGATGGAATGAGTCCACACGTCATGAAATTGATCCAGAATTGATGCAACATACAAGACCACATCCTTATGAGTGGTTTGGGAATTACTTGTATAGAACAACTTCCGAAGAGTATCATGAAATCAGTTAGAAGTTTAGCCTCAGCGGTGCTACTATTATATTTTGTTGCTGTTGTCCTGAATAGGTAAAAATCCTCTGTATAGTTACAGGTAAAGCCTAAAGAGATTGTGGCCATATGGTTTCGCTCTTCCCCACTTTCTGTTCCAGCCACTGGCAAAGCAAAAGATTCTTGTTGTGCTTGTCCTTTTCTCACCGTAACCTTTGTCGCACAAATGAGGCTTCTCTATTCTTCACTCATTGCCCTCCGTGAAAGACAGCAATAGACTCCATACTCTGTAATTGGATTGACTGGCTGACTGATTCCTGTTCTTTTTTCCATTTTTACAGCCTTGGGAACCTGAGGGGGCTTGGGGAGGGGAGGGAAGAGAAAAGGTGGAACAGCCAGCCACTCAAAAATACAGAATATTTCAAAGGTTAAGGAGTACAGCGTACAACTTCTGTCTGTTACGGCCGACTGGGCTTTGAAATTCGGATGTCTTGTTTTCAATACCTCCTTACAATGATTGTCACAAGGATGACAATGGATGAGGAAGCTCAGGTCATTCTCATTAAGGACTTCACCGCCCGGGGTTTTCTTTTCGTTTCTCTACAGTATGCATAGAAGAGCTTTTGCCAGGCGCATGCTGTATAGGTTTTCCCTCTATAGACTTCTGCCCGAGAATTGCATTATTGACTATAGCCTGAGCAGGGCTCAAATTAGAGAGTACACCAGTTATAATACTGTACTGCAGAAAGAGGCAAGTGTTGCACAGGGGTGTCTACTCTAGATGATGCTAAGTTTGACGCTCAATTTAACTGTTCTGATGGGTTTGTTCCATCTAGCTTTCCTTTTGCTTATTTTCCTTTTACTCATTTACCCTCCTCTGCCACTGTAATGAAAAGATCAGTAGAATCGTGGGCCACAAATTTGTACAGAGATGCTGCCGTTTTTATTGGCCTGTGCTTCCTGCATCCACCTTTGCTTCTTGTTTATTCTTTTGTAGCCTTCTGGTACCAACTCATAGTAGCAGAGTGAAGAGTTAAAGAAAAGAATATTACCCATTCCCTTTCTGATAATAAGTACCCAGGTGTCAAAGAAGGCCCAAAAGGGAGTTTATGAGTCATGGTGGAGGTGAGAGCGTGTGTACAAATTCAACAGGGTTTTCTTTCTTTTTTGTTGTTGTTGCTATTTTGTTAATGTTTTGATATTGTTTTATAGATATGAATGCTGTCGTACTTTGTGAATCCTATAATGTGATTTTTGGTGTAACTGTGGTGTTTATCTTATTTTCTAGTTGTTTTGTTAATAGTTTCACATAGATGGTCATTGTTTTATTTGGGATTGTTTTACTGATTATTTGTTAACTATTCTATACAATTTCACATTTGTGATGTTCCATTATGTTATTTTCATCATTTGTTTGTAAGCTGCTTTGCGATTTATTTGAATAAAAAGCAGCATAGAAATAGAATCAATCAGTCAGTCTGTGGCAATTCTGATTCATTGACTCTGATACAACTTGTAAACTGCTTTGACTGGTTTTAATATTGCATTTTTACATTGTTGTAACCTCTCCTGGGACCTTATGGTGAAAGTTGGGCAAGAAATCTTGATGATGTTGATATAGAGTAGAATATAGAATACTGCATATCCTCCAACATTTCTCTGATGAAAATAGGAATGTCCTATTTAATAATAATAATAATAATAATAATAATAATAATAATAATAATAATAATGCTTGTGTAGCTAAGCTTAATTTATAATTTTGAATGGGGAGGGACTCATTCCTTGGGTCTAGGGTGAGGCTGACCATATTCTAGAGATGAGGGCTTGGCAAAATGTAGCTCCTTTACATTGATCTTTTATATCCACTGATCTCCAACAGGACACTGTTTCCCCAAGTTCACATGCAAGACATGAATTGCAGTACAGAAATTGGAGCATGTTGTGTAAAGTCTAAGAAGTACAATATCAGACCCTCCAAGTGTCCTTATTTTCTGATTTGATCCCGGAACTTCCCACTTTTCCTTAGAACACCCCTGTTTTCCTTGGAGACATGTTGGAGGGTATGGAATTCTACGACCTCCGAACCAAGGATATAAGTAACCAAACCACCTTTAGAAGACATCTGAAGGCAGCCATGTATAGGGAAGCTTTTTTTTAATGTTTAATGCTTTATTATGCTTTATATATGTTGGAAGCTGCCCAGAGTGGCTGGGGCAACCCAACCAGAAGGGCTGGGTATATATAATAAAATAATTGTTGTTGTTAAGGACGTCCCTATTTTTATCAGAGAAATGTTGGAAGGTATGTTAGTTAGTACTCATGCTCGTCCAACTGTTGCTCTGTCAAGGTTCTGCAATGGCCCCAGAAGAAAATAACCCTTCTCCATATAAAGAGAGCTACTGCAATACGTGAAGGACCACCTCTCTCCATATGAACATACCTGGATCCCGAGGTCATCTTCTGAGGTTCTTCTTTGTGTGCTTCCTCCTCAAGAGGTCCGAAGGGTAGAAACATGAGAACAGGGCCTTCTCTGCAGTGGCTCCCCATCTGTGGAATGCTCTCCCCAGGGACGTTCGCCTGGCGCCTTCATTATACACCTTTAGACGCCAGGCAAAAACGTTCCTTTTTAACCAGGCCTTTGGTTGCCCTGATTTACATCCTATGCCCTTTTAAAATGTGCTGGGGGAGCGGGCTATTGGGTTGTTGTTATTATTATTATTATTATGTATTTTGTGGTTTTTTTATCTTGATTTTATTCTGTGAACCGCCCTGAGACCCCGGGTATAGGGCGGTATATAAATTCTAACAACAACAACAACAACAGGAAGAAGAAGAAGAAGAAATCCAAGCCCAAGCCCAGGATGCAACTATTGTTCTTGGGGGAGAGACACCTCCTCTTGAGGCAGCTGGATAGTCTGCAGTGTTGGGACAATGGTGTTAATCATAGGTAAGCAAACTAAGGCCCAGGGGCTCCGGCCCAATCGCCTTCTGAATCCAGCCCGTGGATGGTCTAGGAATCAGTGTGTTTTTACATGAGTAGAATGTGTGCTTTTATTTAAAATGCATCTCTGGGTTATTTGTGGGGCATAGGAATTTGTTCTTTTTTCTTCTTCTTCAAAATATAGTCCGGCCCCACACAAGGTCTGAGGGGCAGTGGACCGGCCCCCTGCTGGAAAAGTTTGCTGACCCCTGGTGTTGATGGTTGTCTCCCCAAGATGTTCTCTAACAGAACATGCAAATGCCCTGTCATATAGGCACTGTATACAAGGGGCCAGGGCCCTTTGGGCCCTCTCAATCTTTTTTTGAGGGGCCTGGGGCCCCCCCTTGTTGAAGCTGAACGTGGAGTCGGGTGTGACGTGAGGACATCGCTTTGGGCCCTCTCAATGGACTTCGGCAGATGGCAGTTCTGCCCTGTGGTACCATTGCTTTCTTGAGGCCATTCCCATTCATTTCAAGGGCCAGGCATGGAGTTCTCTTACTATGATGAAATATAATTGTGCCCATTTATGTTAAAATGCCTGGTTTTACTTTCGGTTTCATTAATACCTGTTTGTTTTTAGACTTTGATTTTACAGTGGTACCTCTGGTTGCGAATGGGATCCATTCTGGAGGCCCGTTCACAACATGAAAAGAGTGCAACCCGCAGCGGCACATCTGCGCATGGGTGGGTTGCGATTCACCGCTTCTGCGCATGCGTGTGACGTCATTTTGTGCTTCTGCGCATGCGCGAGCTGCAAAACCCGGAAGTAACCCTTACCAGTACTTCTGGGTCGCCACAGGACGTAACTTGAAAGAACGTAACATGAAGCAGACGTAACATAAGGTATGACTGTATTGGTATCTTGATGAATATTCTTGTTGTTTTATGTAATCCTCTCAGAGGTTGTTGATTAAGGGGTATATAAGTCCTGTTGGATAAACAAAGTAAGAGCACTTTGGCAAATCCCATTCATTAGTTACATAAAGCAATACGATACGTATACAACGCTTAGCAGAACACCGCAGGAAAACTTCCTGGGGGAAAACAGATCAAGGAAGGCTACTGACTGACAGGTTGAATTTGACCCTTGAAAGTGATGGTTTGAGTGATGTGGCAGCCTTTAGCATGTCACTTATTTAACTTACGGATGACGCCTCTGCTCGTTGTGCAGTACAAGTAACATTTGCATGATTTACTGGGTGGCGTCCAGGCCTTTTGACTCAGTAGGCAATGCATTTAACACCATCTAATTCAAAGGTGACATTTTTTATTCACTGGCTGATGTACCTGATTTAGAAGTTGATAGATCTAGCTCACTGCGAACGAGTCCAATTCCCCCATGGAATGTATTTACCTCAGCGTGTGATGTATGGGATTTAATAATATAATGCATGTTTCTCCTATAGCTTATGTATTGGCATCAATTTATATCCTGACCTTTCTTAACCTAGAATGAACCAACTCTTTCCAGCTGTGATTCAGGTGAAGTTCGCTAGCAATCCAGACTGGTAGAGCAGTAAAACAAAAGAGACCAAATGAGGTGATAAAAGGCAGGCTTCCCCAGTGAAATATTTTCATCAAATGTGATGTGTGGATACAAATGTCCTGTCACCACAGTTATTGCTACTTCTGCACATTGAGGGAATATCCCAAATCCGTTTACGTTTTCTGTATCCTCTTCAGGATTCCATGTGCCGCAACTTATTTCCCCAGAGTGGTGTCAACTTACCAAATGTTGCACTGTGATTCTTTGTTGTTGTTGTTGTTTTAAAGTACCTCAATTTGTTTGCAATATTTTCAATTTTATTTTAAATCTAGGAAAGGATCGCAATAAATATTTTTAGGTTCGGATAAACAAGCTGGGCTTGTGCAGTACAGCGGAAGGTGTTAGAAAATATCCCTCCTGATTTCCTAATTTGACAATCAGGTCGGCCAGGGATATGAAAGGGTGTGTCATCTGTCTCCTGTTCAACAAAATGTAGAGCCACATGGTCAGTCAGATTAGGGTGGCATGACATTCAGCAAAATCAGGTGGCAAGGGTCCCTTAGACTGCAGGTGAGAGATCACATTCCTAATGCTCTCCCAGGTTTTTGGTTTTTTTAAAAAGCAATATCTCAATGCACTTAGGACATGTCTTTGCATCAAAATTGTATTTTAAATGCAAGGTGATTTATAGCTTTGTGTTAATCATGTCACTCGTGCGATAGTTTGGACTGTTATGTGAAAGTTCCCATGGGATCATCACTACACGACATCAACATCAGAATCTGTCACCATTTCCTTAATATAACTTATGGACACACTGGCACTACATACTTAAAATAACTTATGACCTTTCACGTTTTTAACAGTTATACGGTTAAAACAATACGGTACAATCTGAAATGGAGGGATTCCACCACCCTCCTGCCAGTATTTTGCAAAGTAGTATTAACATCTTACTACCTGCATGTGTTACTTCATTATCAGTCGTGATCCCCCAAGTATCTTCTTTTCTGGCACAAAGTTGTCTCTAGTAATGGCCATTGAGACTTTCTGGTGATTAGAATTATAGAATCTTAGAGTTGGAAGGGACCCAAGCATCATCTAGTCCAACCCCCTGCAATGTGGGAATCTCAGCTAAAACATCCATGGCAGATGACCATCCAACCTCTGCTTAAAACCCTCTAAGGAAGAAGAGCCCACCACCTCCTGAGGGAGACCGTTCTACAGATGAACAGCTGTTGCTATCAGAAAGTTCTTTCTGATGTTTAGTAGTAATCTCCTTTCTTGTAACTTTCTTGTAACTTGAAGCCATTGGTTTGAGTCCTGCCCTCCAGAGCAGGAGAATAGAAGAAGAAGAAGAGTTTGGATTTGATATCCTGCCTTTCACTCCCTTTAAGGAGTCTCAAAGCGGCTAACATTCTCCTTTCCCTTCCTCCCCAACACTCTGTGAGGTGAGTGGGGCTGAGAGACTTCAGAGAAGTATGACTGGCCCAAGGTCACCCAGCAGCTGCATGTGGAGGAGCGGAGACGCGAACCCGGTTCCCCAGATTACGAGACTACTGCTCTTAACCACTACACCACACTGGCTCTCAAGCATGTTCCTTCTTTCATGTGACAGCCCTTAAGAAGATTGCTCTCATATCTTCTCTCAGTCTCCTCTTTTCCAGGCTAAACATACCCAGCTCCTTCAAGCGCTCCTCATAAGGCTTAGTTTCCAGACCCTTGATCATCTTAGTTGCCCTCCTCTGCACACATTCCAGCTTGTCAACATCCTTCTTAAATTGTGGTGCCCAGAACTGGACACAGTATTCCAGGTGGGCCTCATCTAGGCAGAATAAAATGGTACTATTACTTCCCTTGATCTGGACACTAGACTTCTGTTGATTAGGTTTCATTCAGAACATAGAATTTTTAAAGTCGTCACCTTGGAATCAATAGCACTTTTTTCATGCTTTATTTCTTCATCATCAGGATAATTTAGTAATGATACTGGACATGGGTCCAAAGTATGACCTAACACTTTTTGAGATTTTGAAATCTTGTGTAAAATTTTTGAACCTTGTGTTAAAATTTACATTCTCAGCATGGAAGAGTTTTTTGTTATTGAAATTGTGGTGTGGGGTGGAATCTGGCAATGTCTGGCTATTTTTCAGTCCAGTCCACAACAGAAAATATTATTCAGAAGACAGATATGGAATAATGGGAGGTACCATAGTTCAATCAAAGAACACATGCTTAGCACACAGAAAGTTCCTGGTTCAATCCTTCACTTCTCCAGGTAGGGTTGAGAAAAACTCTTTGCTGAAACCTTGGAGAGACAGTGCCAGTCAGGGCAGAGAGTACTGAACTCAAGATTCCCATGATCTAAAGGGGATTATATACATGCACAGAGTGCTTCTTCACACTCACAGGGTCAGAGTCATTCCCCTCCAGGCTCTTCTCCCCTCCAATACAAAGAAAGAGGGAATCTGAGAAGCTAAGGTTCATGCACAGTACTCTGCACACCAGATCTTGCCCATAGACAAACAAATAACGATACAGGGGCTGCTAAATGTCCTTCTGCTCTTTATCTTATCACTCCTTTAGTGGCTAATGGTCCCAAGTCTTCCCATTCTCAACCACTATTAATAATCAGCCACGAAAGGAAATATAAGAACAGCCAGCCAGCGGAGTAAAATAGATTGGGCAGTCAAAACTAAATTGAGTAGCAGAAATGTTTTTCAGCAGCAATGAAAGTAGAACTGAACTTGGACCTAAAACACCATTATTTGAGAAGTTCTACTAGCTTGAAGATGTTTTGGGGTTTGTTTGGTTTTTGCATTACCATTTTTTTATTTTTTTTTTACGTTTAACCACTAGCTTGTCTATCTTACCATATCCACATTCCCATATTTTCCAATTTAGGTCGTAATTTCCCATGTGGTGCTGTATCAAATGCCTCGCTGGAAACCAAATAGACTAGATTGACTGACTACATTTCCCTTGTCTGTAAACTGGTTTATCTTCTCAAAAGGGATATTGGACTTAGACCGGCACGACTCATTTCTAGTAGACATACAGTACAAGAACTAAGTCCTGCTGAATACCTATATCTAGGTTAAGTGGGCACAGAAGTGTAGTTTACAATAATATTTAAGGAGAAGACATTCATGCACAGGCAGATTTCTGTACACAGTCTGTCGATAAAATGAGGAACTATCTCAGGCAGTAGATATGGAGGGTGGGACAGCAGCTCCCCTTCAAAGTGCTCCCTGGCTGGAGCCCCGCAACACCCATCCGGCTGAGACAGAGGCCCAGTGGTAGCAAAGTCTGCTTGTTGCTGGCCTTGATGCCTCACCTGCGGCCATTAAGTCTGTCTGCTACCCTCAGGTTCAGTGGAGGTTTCTATCCTGCTACCAGAGATGACGTCAACTTCATCTGCCCATCACGTTGTACTACCTGGAATGGGAAGGGGAGATCTTGTCCTACACCTCAGGGAGTGAAGGCCAACCCTAACATTGCATGTGGGCCAGAAAAGGACCATCATGAGAAGTCAGGAGAAAAAGAGAAGCTGGAAAGAACTGTTTGTTCAAAGACAAGCTGATGGGTAGCAGGATTTCAGTGATGTAATAGCTACCATGGAGTAGGGAGAAAAATAATTTAAAATACAGTGGTGCCCTGCAAGACGAACGCCTCGCAAGACGGAAAACCCGCTAGACGAAAGGGTTTTCCGTTTTGGAGGCGCTTCGCAAAACGAATTTCCCTATGGGCTTCCTTTGCAAGACGAAAGCCCATAGGTAAATCTCCGGGACAGCGGGGAAGCGCAGCACGTCTTCCCCACTGTCCACGGACCTCCTCCGAAGGCTGGCGGTGGGGCGGAGAGACCTCCTCCTGCCGCCAGCCTTTGGATGGCTGTCCTGAAGACTTGCGGTGGGAGGAGGGTTTTCCTTCCCACCGCCAACTTTCAGAATGCTGTTCTGAATGTTGGCGTGGGGAGGAAAAACCCTCCTCCCACCGCAAGCCCCGGGAACAGAGGAGAAGCGCTGCGCGCCTTCCCCTCTGTTCCCGTACCTGTCCTGAAGGCTTGCGGTGGGGAGAAAAGCCCTTCTCCGCACCGCCAGCCTGGCAAGCGGTCTCCATAGGAACGCATTAATTGATTTTCAATGCATTCCTATGGGAAACCGTGCTTCGCAAGATGAAAAACTCGCAAGAAGAAAAAACTTGCGGAACGAATTAATTTCGTCTTGCGAGGCACCACTGTACATTAAATAACCAACTTTGGAACAAAAAACAAATCATGCCTTTTAGTTTATACTTCAGGCTGTACCTGGAGACGCACCTTCCTTTCTTGCCAGGGTCTTAATAAGTCATCATTTTTCTGTCAACCTCCTTTTCTGGATTAGAATATCAGTAGTATCCTGAACATGGATCTCATCTGTAGAATGTATACATTAATGCACTTTATGTCTAAGATAAGTGGCAGTTTTAAAACATACTTTTCCTTTAGTAATCAAAATGGTATCTTATAGCAATGTTGGTCCATTTTTTAAAAAAAGATGCGTAACATTTTTAATAATGGTAAAGATAAGCATCTTAATGGCCCTTGCTTTCTCCACTATCTTCTTTACTGAAGAAAAATGAATCGTACTACAGTGGGACCTTGGGTTAAGAACTTAATTCGTTCCGGAGGTCCATTCTTAACCTGAAACTGTTCTTAACCTGAGGTTTCACTTTAGCTAATGGGGCCTCATCCTGAAGCAGAGTTCTTAACCCGAGGTACTATTTCGGGGTTAGTGGAGTCTGTAACCCAAGGTACCACTGTACAATGAACAATGGGATAAAACCCGGCTGATGTTGCTGGTGTCGTCTCTTAAATTCAGTCATTAGATGCCAATTGTGAGTGTTAATTTTATTTCTTTCTTTATTTCTACAATAGATTGGCCACCCTATCATGAAACGTCTCTGGGTGTCCGATAGGAATAGTGCTGGGCAAGTCTACCTCTGGAAGTACTTTTTAAGAACATAAGTGGGCTTTCTTTGAGCATTGAAGATGGGGGGGGGAGCAAACAGCCATTTGTTTTGCAAATACTGATGACACGGTCAGGAGTATCACTTTCAAATGCACATTTCTCAAGAATATGGCAAAGCCTGCACACTGCCCAGAGATACAGAGCTAGTAATATTAGACTGTAACCTTTAGAACATCTAGGAAGTACATTCTGCTGAAACATGTATGGAATCGGATTATTAGACCGATCTGACACACATCCTTTTGATGTTGCTCGGCCTTCAACTGCAGGTGATAAATGCCCCTTTAAAAAGACTCGGAGGCACTAAGATGGTGTGCTTTCGCTGTGACGCTGCAATGTTGCCCACCTTCATTCTCTGCTTCTACGGACAAAACAAGAGACCCACTTGTGGGAAGGAGACAAAACAAGAACGGACAAAACAAGAGACCCACTGGTGGGAAGGAGGCAAGGACAGAAGACTGGGCTACTGTAACAGAGCAAGGCAGAACAATCGCAATGCGCTCTCTTTGAAACGTATTTCCTATACAAACGTGTTAAAGATTATGCCAAAGGTGATTAAAGTTCAGTGTTAAGCACAAGTAATGAGTTCAGAAATGTCTGTTTATTAATGGTTGGGGGGTATATAAACTTTACAAGATCTTAGAGGTCATAAAAAGAAATAATGGTGCTAAAGTAAAGAGTTTCACCATTCCATTTTTACAAAGCAGGTTTCTAACACATACGGTGATAGGAAACATGCCTGCAGTCAACAAAAATATTGAAAACAATCTCATTTGTTTTTAAACCTCATTTTAAAGAGCAGTTTTGATAATTTACAGTTTTTAAAGTTGGGAACTGTGGACTTGCCATACTGGTATATGGGCACAATTTCTTTTTCTGTCGCCAATCAAGTAAAGTTTTAGTGATTCTTTGATAGCTTTGCGTGGGCCCTAAAGGAGGATTACAAAATGTGAAAAACATCCAGGAACAAAATTGACCCCCCCACCTCCTTTTTGAAATAAACAGCAGGGATGGGGGGAAGGGGAGAGAAGCAAGCCAATCTGAGGATGGGAAACAAGAGTTAAAGAAATCCTCACATTTTGTATGACATCCAAGATTTTTCCCCAGTGAGGTTTTCACAAAAGCTCCATAACTCCATTCTTCTGGGGGCAGGGGAGAGGGGGTGAGTTACCTCACCTTTTGATCTAAACCCTAACAATAGCACTACATCTGCTACTAAGCTGGGCTGTAAATGTCTTTAATTTTTTATATTTCATCTGAAGGGAGTTGTTAAAACAGGTTTACTGGGTGATGGCTCTTTTGAATAGAAGATACCATTTCTGAAGTTGATCTCAGCATGACACTTCATTTTCACTCTAATAAGCCCTCCTAAAATATTACAGAGGAGTTGTTAATTTTTTTAAGCTCTGTTTGGGTTCTTCCCCCCCCCCTTTCCGTTGAAGTTGCTCGCATCTCCTGTGTGACTTTTGGAGGTTTGCTGCTCTTTCGCTTTTACTAGAAAAAAAGAAGAAGAAGAAGAGGAGAAACATTTGAAGAAAACTATCTTTCTTCTCGTTCCCCCTTTCCTTTCTGTGCAGATGACACCAACATCTCTTTCACCTCAAGCCAGATGTGTTCCTCTCTTGGAGAATCTCTCTGAAGTTGTTCAAAGCTTATTTCTTTTTCTTTCTTTCTTTTTTTTTTAAAAAGGATATTCCTTTTCCTCAAGGCAGTTCTATGTTTTGTAGATCAGGTGCATCGTTTTATCACTTACGATTCCTTCAGCCAAGACTTGAGGTGCTTCAACCCATGTTCCTCACACACAGGTCACACAGAACTAGCAAGGTCAAGTGAGCAACACACGCCATTTTACACAATACACAAGATGACTTGTGGGTTGGAGGCAGGCAACAGTTGTTTTTAAAAGGACGATTAAGGTAGGATGAAAGAGGCATTCTTGCCGGTGGGGTCCACTCTCAGCCTAGTATTGTCTCAACTTGTCAGGTCTTCACAAAATGTACCAATACCCCTGTCTGACCAAAGAGAAAAACAGGACAATAGTGTGTGTGTACACCATAAGAAACGATGCTTTGCCATAACCTTATTGTTTTGTTCCATTAAAAACATGCACATCATAAGCACTTGTAATAAGTATAAGATGACACCCACACTTTATCTAATTTTCATAATATCACAGTCACAGCACTGCGTGCTCCTGGACCATTCGCTGGGCCTAAGTAGGGTTATCTCTCAAGAGGAAAGATGTCCGTCCATGTTTCTGTTTCTGTCCACTGCAGCATTCCACTTAGACCAGGCATGGCCAAACTTGGCCTTCCAGATGTTTTGGGACTACAATCCTAATAATAATAATAATAATAATAATAATAATAATAATAACTTTTATTTATACCCCGCCCTCCCCAGCCAAGGCCGGGCTCAGAGCGGCTTACAAGCAATAATAAAAACAAGTTGAATGATTACAACTTAAAAACAAAATTAAAATACAACATTAAAATATTGAAACATTAAAATATTAAAATGTAGCCTCATCACAGGAGGAGAAGGAAAGGAAAAAAGAAAGAGAGGGAGGGAATCAAATTGGCTCCAAGCCAAAGGGCAGGCGGAACAACTCTGTCTTACAGGCCCTGCGGAAAGAAATCAGATCCTGCAGGGCCCTGGTCTCATGAGGCAGAGCGTTCCACCAGGCTGGAGCTAGAGGTGAAAAGGCCCTGGCTCTGGTTGAAGCCAATCTAACTTCCTTAGGGCCTGGGACCACTAGGGTGTTGCTATTTATGGACCTTGAGGCTCTCCGTGGGGCATACCGGGAGAGGCGGTCCCGTAGGTACGAGGGTCCTAGGCCGTGAAGGGCTTTAAAGGTCAAAAGCAGCATCTTAAATCTGACCCTGTACTCTACCGGGAGCCAGTGCAGTTTGAAAAGCACTGGGTGAATATGCTTCCATGGCAGAGACCCCGTGAGGAGCCTCGCTGCAGCATTCTGCACCCTCTGGAGTTTCTGGGTCAGCTTCAAGGGCAGCCCCGCGTAGAGCGAATTACAGTAGTCAAGCCTGGAGGTGACCGTCGCATGGATCACTGTGGCCAGGTCGGGACGGGGTGACCACTGGTCCTGTTAGCTAGGGATGATGGGAGTTCTAGTCCCAAAGCATCAAAGAGGAATCAGAACCTAACATGGCTACCAAAAAGACTTGAGCCACTTGAAAATAACTGAGGGGAGGTTATAGCTCAGTGGTAGAACATCTGCTTTGGGTTTGTTCTCCAGCATCTCCCAGTAGGGCTGGGAATGTCCCCTGCCTGAAATCCCCATCTGACATAGTGTAACACAGCTTCCTATGCTCCTTGTTTGTGGCAGAAGAGGAAACGACATGGATGTTTTTCATGTGTGTATTAGGAAATTAGGTGTCCCTGCAGGACCCATGGCAACAAGAGAAGGAGGTCACTGAATGGTGGATCCATTCCTTGATCCAAAAAGACCCCAAATCTCAGCTGGTCTATCCTAGGCCATCTACTACAGTTGTCGGTCAGAATACATTTTTGGAAGAAGAGCTTCATGCCTATATGGAACTTGAGATATTAAACCTGCCCACTGTTTTAAAGCTTCATACCTTATATCTAAGATTTCTGAGATTCCCTATGTACAGGCACAGAACCACAATAAGGATGACTACATTGGGAGAGGACATAGCTGTCAACTTACAGATTTGAAAATAAGGGACAGCAGCCTTGAAAATAAGGGACCAGCAGCCAAAATAAGGGACCTGCAGCCTCACCTGTTCCAGGCACTCCAGTCTTCCTGTCCTCCTGCAGTCTGGTCAAATTCATGCTGGTAGCTTCAAGAACACTGTCCAACCAACTTTGTAACCAGAGGTTCAACTGAATAGAATCTGAATCACATGCACCACAAGGCCTATGCAGCCTTAACTTAAGATGGCTCCCCGGCCTGGCTTTGAACTGCAAAGTTTGCAGCAGCATGTGCAACAAAATGGCGTCCAGCATTCAAAAACCCTCTCAGCTTGCATTAACTAGCCACACACAAAGCATGCAAGCTCCACCCCCCAGTCGTTCTTAGACTTCTTATTGGGTGAGCAACACAGCCAAGCAACACAGTTGGAGCCTCCCTCCTCCCTGGCCGGCGGGGAGGGAAGGAGAGGAGCCGCTTCCTTTGGAATTTAAGGGACATCATTTAAGGGACATTTAAGGGACATCCATCAATAAGGGACAGCAGCGGGACATGGCGCTGGAATAAGGGACTGTCCCTTCAAATAAGGGACACTTGACAGCTATGGGAGAGGAAAACCTCTGATGATGAGGGGGTTTCAGGCTGATTTTTGGTTTAGAAAGATGGAAAGTAACTAATTCACCAATGTTTCTTTGCTTGAAGCTTGGATGTCTTGTGTTGAGTAAACGCCAGTTCAGGTATCCTTGCCCTGTGAGCTATTATGAATAAAATGTTCAGTTTTCCCTGAACAACAGAAGAGGAAGAGGAAGAGGAAGAGGAAGAGGAAGAGGAAGAGGAAGAGGAAGAGGAAGAGGAAGAGGAAGAGGAACAAGACAGACATACAATGATAGTTTTGTTTTTTGTTACAATAATATTCAAAGTGACAAGCAATAAACACTATAAAAGGCAGTGTACCACAAATAACTTCAGGGATATATCTGAACAGAAATACTGTTCCTGAATAATATACAGCACTATAGGCTGCTTCCAATTTTTGATGAAGGCTTACCTAGTGGGGACAAGGAGAAATGAAGACCAGCATTTTAGTCATGGCTATGCTGCTAGAAATTTCTGTTGAGAGATCATTTGAGACACTCGTAGGCTGCATTTTCTCTCTTGAGATCTCTCAAAGTCCAACCAGTAAATATCATCCATGTAGTTTGCCTGTTCACTCCATGTATGTCACAGCTATTTCTAGTAGTTGTGACATGCTAACAAAAGCACTTGCGACCAAGCACACATCTGTATGATTTTCACAGTTCTGCACAGAAAAGTTTCAATGGACCCTAAACCACATGCAAACATTTGCAGGAATGTACAGAATTTAGCACTGGAGTTTTGCCACATAGCAAAACACGTGATCATCCTCATAAAAAATACTCCCAACATACAGTTTGTCCTCTTGGTGTAAAAACGTGAATAGATGGCGATCTCCGCATGTGCTTTTTGAGCTTTCCAGATCTGCCCATATGGCAAAAATTTAAGTGATAAATATCAAGGCACATCTGGTTTTCCCAGCAGGCAATCAGCTATAACTATGTTCTGCAGTGAAGCAGGATGTGCTTAGTGGGTGTACCAGTGTTTTATAAATTCAACACCTTGGTTCCTATTTTTATCGTGCAATTGTTCTAGAATCATTACTGCAATTATCCTTATTTGAATCAAAGAATAGTGTAGCCTTACTGGCTCCAACAGGTGAGGAGAGAACAGTGCAAGACTTTGGGGCTAAGTTTGCAATTTGCACCCGGAGACCTCATATTCCAGCTCTCCTGGGACTCGAGAACTCTTTCCTCCACCACCACCATAGTCGGTTCAGCTGTGCCTCCTGTCGGCAAATACTCAGCGCTGTATTCCTTGAAATAAGATTTTCACATTGGCTCCGATATGCGTGGTGAGGCATGTAAAGGTAAAGGGACCCCTGACCGTTAGGTCCCGTCGCGGACAACTCTGGGGTTGTGGCGCTCATCTCGCTTTACTGGCTGAGGGAGCCAGCATACAGCTTCTGGGTCATGTGGCCAGTATGACTAAGCCGCTTCTGGTGAACCAGAGCAGCGCACGGAAACACTGTTTACCTTCCCGCCACAGCGGTACCTATTTACCTTCCCGCCACAGCAGTACCTATTTATCTACTTGCACTTTGATGTGCTTTCAAACTGCTAGGTTGGCAGGAGCAGGGACCGATCAATGGGAGCTCACCCCGTCACGGGGATTTGAAATGCCAACCTTCTGATCGGCAAGCCCAAGAGGCCCAGTGGTTTAGACCACAGCGCCACCCGCATGTACTCTATACCCAAACCCACATGGTAAAGAAACATCTATCTCCCCATGACACTGTATGTACAGTATGTATATGTTAAATATATCTAATCTGCAGCTATAAACAGATTCCCATGAGATTTGAAGGAGTTCAAGTTTCCCTGCAGCTTGACAGCATAAAGAGAATCAAGCACACATAAAACTCTCCCAAGCATATTTTTCACCTGGTTTAAGAAAACCACCCACAAAATGACTACATTTCCAAATCAGAATATGTGAGAGCAACATTCCATGCTCCTTTTCATAACTCGAAGACACCCATGACTTTTAAATCAGCAGACAGTCAGACATGCGCCTGAGACGTGTGTTAAAAGCGGCAGCTTTGGAAAACTTTGCCAGACTTGTGTCTGACAAATGTCACTTTAGCAAAAGACACATCCTTGGTCGTATTCCAGCTACTTCTCTAAATGCTTTTAAAGAAGGAGTGGGAGCGGGAAGTGGCCCCTTGTAAGCTCTTGGCTCTTGGAAGATTCTGAGAGTTTATTTATTCAGATATTTATATGCCACCTTTCAGGACAAAGCCCTCTCAAGGTGGCTCACCTGACAATTTTTTAAAAATTGTAGCATTCATATTGCAATGAAGACTTTTCCCAACACTAAAATCTGCCTCAGCTTAAAATAATACAAAATTTAGCACACATCACATATTAAATTCAAACTAACTAGGCGAGTCTTTAAGCACCGTGTAAAAAATGGTAAATATGAGGCCATGCATATCTTCCTTGAGAAAGATATATAGTGCTACCACCAAGCAGACCCTGTCTCTAGTGTCTTGCCAATCTCACAGACCTTGATGGTGTGCCTCTGTAGCCAATCTTAAGGTTTCTGGCTCTAAACAATTTCAGGCAGAGATGGGGAGGGTGCCACCAAGAGCAGACCAAAGACTTAACATGTTGTTGCAATGGCCAGCCAGATGCCTCTGGGGAGCCCACAAGTAGAAATCTGACTTCCACCATCTCTAGTTAGCATGGCTAATGGTGAGGGACGGTGGTAGCTGGAGTGCAACAATGTCTGTAGGCTCAGACCTTCCCCATTGCCAGGTTAAGGTTCAACACCAGTATTGCAGTATTGGACCCAGAAACACGCAGGCAGTCAGTACCACTGATACCAAACAGGTGTTAGTAAGGTAAAGGTAAAGGGACCCCTGACCATTAGGTCCAGTCGTGACTGACTCTGGGGTTGTGGCGCTCATCTCGCTTTATTGGCCGAGGGAGCCGGCGTTTGTCTGCAGACAGCTTCTGAGTCATGTGGCCAGCATGACTAAGCCGCTTCTGGCGAACCAGAGCAGCGCATGGAAACGCCGTTTACCTTCCCGCTAGAGCGGTACCTATTTATCTACTTGCAATTTGTGCTTTCGAATTGCTAGGTTGGCAGGAGCTGGGACTGAACAACGGGAGCTCACCCCGTTGCGGGGATTCGAACCGCTGACCTTCTGATCGGCAAGTCCTAGGCTCTGTGGTTTAACCCACAGCGCCACCCGCGTCCCAAACAGGTGTTACCTGATCAGAATTCCTGGCCCCAGCAAACAGCCAATCAGCTGAATTCTACACCAGCTGAAGCTTCCAAGCAATCTTTATAAAGCAGCCAATATCACCTTGCAATATCACCTTGCAATAATCATGGTACATGTAACCAAGGGAATGTTGCGTTCCAAGGGGATGAAATGAACTTAAAATTGAATGGATTTGAAGCATTAAATCCCAAACAAAATCTTTATCATGTCTACTTCTAGAGCCTTTAATGCTAGAGCAACCAACTGAACTATTAGTTGATTGAAGTGCAGTTTCAACCTGTGAGCACAACTTTTGTCCAGTAGGGTTGAGAGTTAAGGGCTCTCCTAATTTTTAGAGGCTACTGAGGTTCAGGTGTGTTACTGTAATTGGGAATGGATATTTCAGGTGTACTGTAATGGGGAAAATATTTCAGGTGAATGGCAAACTTCGCCTATTACAATTGTTGGTCATCTTTCTTTAACAGGAGCCAGGAAGATACGGACATTGCCTTGTACTAAGCCAGACTATAAGCCTGCCTAGTTTAATGTTGTCTGCACTGACTGGCAGCCGCTCCCCAGAGTTTTGAACAGGAGTCTTTCCCAGCCCTACTTTGAAATGCAAGGGGCTGAACCTGGGACCTTTGGTACGAAAAGCATGTCTTCCACCTCTGAGCCACAACCCTTTCCTGGTAAGTAGGAACGTTATCTAACTATTAAACTCTCCATTTTATAAAGCCAGTGCTTTTTTCTGGGGGGGGGGGATGCAGGGGGACGCATACCCCTAAACATCTTGTGCACCTAAGCTTGGCCTCATTGAGGGGCAGTATTTCAATATGAGCAGGAAAATGAGAGTACCCCTAAACATTTTTTTAAGAAAAAAAAGCACTGTACACAGTGTACCTCGGTTCTCAAATGCCTTGGTACTCAAACAACTTGAAACCCAAACATTGCAAACCCAGAAGTAAGTGTTCTGGTTTGTGAACTTTTTTCAGAAGCCAAACATGCTCTGTTTTGAGTGCCACTCTTCCGTTTTAAGTGTTACACTTAGGTCTGTCTGTTTTTGCTATTTATTTTGCGGTTTTGTTTTCGCAACTCTTTTTTGTTTTGTTTTTGTGACTGTGTGGAACCCAGTTCGGCTACTGATTGATTGATTGTGTGACTGCAGTATATTATTTATTGCTTTCATTTTATGGATCAATGGTCTCGTTAGATAGCAAAATTCATGTTAAATTGCTGATTTAGGGGTTGTTTTTAAAAGTCTGGAACGGATTAATCCATTTTGCATTCCTTTCTATGAGAAAGCAAGCCTTGGTTTTGGAACGCATTGGTTTTGGAACGGACTTCCAGAACGGATTAAGTTTGAGAACCAAGGTACCACTGTAAAACTATTTTACCAGATGTACAGGTGGGTGGGAGAGACAGTGATGAGATTATGACAACCACAGTGCAGACAGAAGAAATGGCATCACATCACAACTCCTTGTTTGCTAGATGATTCAAAGTTTGACTAAAACCCATTATAAAAGTAGAGCTGGTGTCAGGAGCTGGCATCCCTGTTCAAGCTGCCAGGGCTCTGGCAGGCACATGGCAGATGTCAGACGTGGGGCCCTCTTACATTTTTTCTGGCCCAGAACTTTAAGCAGTGTTAGGCAGAGGGCTCTAGCTGCTCTTTTGATTTTCTACAATGCCCCTTCCATCATCTAGCATTGCTCTGGAACTTTGCGGGAAATTAAATGGACGGGCTAGACCCAGCCATGCTTGGATTGCTGCCAAGGAAGCCCACCAAAGGTCCAATGACTGAGGAGGGGACCCACTGGCAAACCCAGGCATAGGCAACCTCAGCCCTCCAGATGTTTTGGGACTACAACTCCCATCATCCCTAACCACTAGGGATGATGGGAGTTGTAGTCCCAAAACATTGGGAGGTCTGGGTTTGGGCAAACCTTTCCCATCCACCTACCCCAGATCCCACTGAACCTGGAGTCAGCCCTGGCAAAGTTCAAATATATATTGCTGAACTCCTCCTCAGCATAGGAGCAGGATGCACTGATCGTCCAAGCATTTTTGGGGAGCTGTCTGTATTAAGGGAGTCTTCATACGTACAGCTCTGATCACGCCTGATTTCAGGGTACACGGAAGCTTTCGTCTGTATGCATGAGGACTTCCTCAATAGTATCACTATGGTGTCAAGGCTAAGTGGCAGGGCTGCCCAGCAAGCCCCGCTCCCTATTCATGTCTTTTGAGTAACCAATACAAGAAATCTCATGCCTTGATTCTGGCCTATATTTTTGACACACACCAACTTCAAACCCTTTCCAGAAAATATTGCCTTCGGTGCTATCCAAAGAAAGAAGCTGGTTGAGCTCAGGCAAGGCCACAAGTCTTGACAGTGGAGGGTATCGCAATAGCCATCGTGTAGAAATTCCCCACATTGCTTTCTCATGCGTACACTCTT
Organism: Podarcis cretensis; assembly: GCF_951804945.1. Taxonomy (NCBI): domain Eukaryota; kingdom Metazoa; phylum Chordata; class Lepidosauria; order Squamata; family Lacertidae; genus Podarcis; species Podarcis cretensis. Next base: position 26,642,246 of record NC_137187.1, read on the forward strand.
GGGTTGGGGCAACTGGCTAAAATGTTTTAAAATGTTTTAAACGGTTTGAATTCTGGGTCCTCTGTTTTGTTTTTGTCGGGCTGATGTTGGTTAATTGTTGGGATTGGCAGTTATTTTAATTTGGGTATAACTGCAAACTGTTTGTTGTTGTTGTTGGTTTCTATTGATTTGTTTGTTGCTCATATAGGATATTTAGGTTTTTTAATATTTGATGCTTTGTTGTGTTTTTATATATGTTGTAGGCTGCCCTGAGTGGCTGGGAAAACCCAGCAAGATGGACGGGATATAATTTTTAAAAATTATTATTGTTATTTTATCGTCGTCATCATCATGTAGCCACTGATAGCTTTATTCTCCATGATAATCCTCTTTTAAAGCCATCCAAGATGGTGTCCATAATTGCCACTTGTGGGGGAATGAATTCCATGTTAGCTTTTCGCTGTGCTTTCTTTGTCTGTCCTGAATCTTCAAGCTTCAATGGGCTGTACTGGGACCTAGTATTATGAGAGAGGAAGAACAAAACCTTTTCTCTATCAACTTTTTCCACCAAATCCATAATTTTATATGTCTCTATCAACTCACCCAGGCTTTCCTTTTCCCTCTGGTTTGCACCTGCTCTTTCCTAACCTAGTAATAATTCACAACCAAGCGGTAAAGGCCTCTAGCGGCACCTTTTCAAATTATGAGCAAATACTGCCATCTGAATATTTCTCGGACCCGTTCTTACGTATGGTTTGATTTGCCTGACCTGCCAACTTCTACGCTAGCAAAAGTGCCTTATAATTCCAACAGTTGCCACCCTTTTGCCTAATGAGGAAGTAAGGCAAGGGAATTTATATGTGGTGAATATTGAAGCAGACTTCATGAGAGATCAATAGGAATCGACACAGTTGTGTGCTTCCAGCGCTGAGTGAGCCCTGAGTAATCCTTACCACATTGCATGTTGATGTTGAGTTAACTTGCAAGAGAAATATGTGCCTCCTTATTGTCCTGTGCCTCATTAAAATAGAGAGAGGAAATTAAAATACAGTTGACATAGGGTTTTGTGTTTTTGGTTTAAAGGGAGCGCCCTGGAGCATATTTCTTTCCTGCAGCACAAAAAAATACTGAGCACCAAAGTAATCTGTAAAATGTCTGCCTTGTTATCAGACAAAGAGAATATTATATTATCACGTCGTTCCTGTCCTGACGTATCTTTGACTTCTCTTGCCTGACCGACAGAACTAACTTAAAATTACTGTTATGAGTAGCATCAGCAAAAGAGCCTGACCTGCGTCAGCAGAAGTTCCTCTCAATAACAAGGTCCGATATGCCAGTGCCTTCCGTTAAGAGTTTGGGTGTAATCCTTGATACCTCCCTTTCCATGGAGGCACAGGTTACAGCAACAGCCAAGGCGACATTTTTCCACCTTTGCCGCATTAAGCAGTTGTTCCCTTACTTTTCCCGCCCCGATCTGGCCACAGTGATCCATGTGACGGTCACCTCCAGGTTTGACTACTGTAACTCGCTCTACGCGGGGCTGCCCTTGAAGCTGTCCCAGAAACTCCAGCGGGTGCAGAATGCTGTAGTGAGGCTCTTCACGGGCTCCCTGCCATGGGAGCATATTCACCCAGTGCTTTACCAGTTGCACTGGCTCCCTGTGGAGTATTGGGTCAGGTTTAAGGTGCTGGTTTTGACCTTTAAAGGCCTTTGTGGCTTTGTGCCCTCGTATTTACAGGACCGCCTCTTCTAGTATGCCCTGCAGAGGACATTAAGGTCCATGAATAATCATAGTTTAGAGGTCCCGGGCCCTAAGGAAGTCAGATTATCCTCCACCAGGGCCAGGGCCTTCTCAGTGATGGCTCCGACCTGGTGGAATGCTTTGTCCCATGAGACCAGGGCCCTGCAGGATTTAACTTCCTTCCACAGGGCCTGTAAGGCAGAGCTATTGGCTTTTAATTTGAATTCAGCCTGATCTTTTATTTCCCTTCCTTCCCTCCCCCTCCCCTTTTTATGAAGATTACCCGCTCTGGGATCCCACAGCTAATTCTCCCCTGGTCTCCTCGCTGGCCCAAATAGTATTAATTTAGCCAGCTAGCCCCGGTGATCATCTAATGTTTATTGGATGGATTTCCCCCCAAAATTGATTTTTGAATTCTGAATCTGTTGTTATTCATGTTTTATACTGTATTTTATGCTGTTTTTTGTTGCATCAATTAAGTGTTTTAAATTTGTTGTTAGCCACCCTGAGCCCAGTTTTCTGAACCGGGAAGGGCGGGGTATAAATAAAAAAATATTATTATTTATTTTCATGTGAGGGGTGTAAGCGGTTTGCAGCGTGTCCGTGACTCTGGGTGAATGTGTCCCATCAGATTGCATAAGGTTCTGGAGTACCACAAAGCCCTCAGTTAGAAGGCCACTTACCACAATATCTTAGCAGCAGGTCAGCTTTGAATACATAAACTATTAACAGTGTCTATGGAGGCGGGGGGGGGGAGTCTTATATGTCGCAAGGAATCCTGCAGGGTGCAGTACGTCTCTGTCCTGAGCACAGACATGATGCACCTCCATCTGAGATTCCTGCCAAAAATGGTTAGACCACCTGGTGTGAGGTGTACAAGATACCCCCCGCCCCTTTACTACAAAAGTGTATCATAATATAGTGCTGGTTTTCATAGGGATGTTTGCCCACCATTCATTAATATTGGAGAAAATGCTATTTGAGTGAGAGGCTAAATAAAAATAATATTACCTATTAAATTTATAAGTCACTTCTTTGCCATGGGAACTCAAGGCAACTTACAAAGCAAGTAGTGAACAGAGCTCTTAGGCAAAGGGCAAAGTTAGCTCCCTTTCAACTTGGTTAGTATAAAACTTGATTGCACTGACTGCCAATTAGTTTCCACTTCAAAGTGCTGGTTTTGACCTATAAAGCCTTAAATGGCTCAGGACTCAAGGACCACTTCTCTCAGTTATGAACCTACCCAGACCCTGAGACAGGAGTGCCAACTTGAATAAAATATTGTGGGTGCCCAGGTAAGCCCCACCCTGCAATAATCAACTTACATGACCATGCACACGCACCATTTGAATGGGAATGCCCATCAACTGGGGTTGGGTGGGCTAAGCCCCCACAAATATTTTGTTGTGTGGGCCAAAGTCCCCACGGCCCCTAGGAGTTGGCTCCTATTCCCTGAGATCATCCTTGAGGCCCTTCTTAGTGTGCCTCATCCAGGAGTGGTCTGGAGGGTGCAGAACGAGAATGGGCCTTCTCTGCAGTGGCTCCCCATTTGTGGAAGACTCTCCTGAGGGTGGCTCACTACATTATACACCTTTAGGCACCAGGTGAAAATGTTCCTCTTTAACCAGGCCTTCGGTTGATTGACATCCAATCCCCTTTTAAAAAGTTTTGTGGAGGGGGGGGTTATTGGATGGGTTTTTTTTGTTTCTATTATGTATTTTCCATTTTTTATATTGTGATTTTATATTGTGAACTGTTGGGGTTCAGAACTTACTGGGTTAATGTTTGTTCTGAGTGTGCCTCCCATTCTGACGTGTGGAAAGAGGGAGGAGTTCTAGTTGTTGTTCTCTCTGTGTCTCTGAGAGAGACGGACGGAAGCCATGAATGCTAGCAGTCCAGGAGATTCTGAGAAATGCTGAGCTGTAAATACTTGCTGCAATAAAGAACTGATGAAATTTGGACACACACAGGTGCTTCGTGTGTTTGTCTGGATCTGAAGCAGACTGCGACAGTTTTGATCCGCTGTGTTTTTTACTCTGCTAGACGAAACCGGAGAAGAAAAAGGTCTGCGCAGCTTGGCTGGGAGCGTGCCGGACCACTGGGGCTAATTGAGGCCATAAAGCAATTAGATGGCCAGTGCAATTAAGATCTTATCAGATCTTTCACAGGTTATGGATGACCTAATTACCGCTAATAAAACTGTTGCTAAGAGTCTGCCGGTGAGCTTTGAAGTCTTGAAGTCAGCTTGGCAATAGCTGGAAGACGCTACTGAGGCGGCAGAGGTCTGCGTTCTGTGTTTTGCCTGCTGCAGAGAGGCAAGAGTTGCTGAGGCAGAGAGCTGGGAAAGCAGCTGAGGAATCGGGTGCCGGAGAGCTGACTGGTGAAACGTGAGTACAGCAGCTGGGGCCCCGGGAAAGAGGAGAAAATGGCAGACAGCCAGGTCCTGGAGGACGTTCCGCTTGAGAAGCTCACTTTAAGAAGTTGGGCAACCTGGTCCAGAAGAGTAAGGGGTTGGTTTCTGGTTACTGGGCTTTGGAATGTAAGCCAGAGAGAACCACTTCCCCTAAATCCAGGTCCTGAAGGGACAGACATTACAGGCTTTGAGGCTGCGTTGCCTGAAGAAAGCCAGCAGAGAATGCAAAGAGAGCTTGCTATGCTAAAAGCATGCGTACATGCATCACTTTTGCCCAGTTTGGAGGGCGTAAAGTCAGCAAGGGCTGCCTGGGAGGTGCTGAGAAGTTTGTGTGAAACTTCAGCAGGATGCCAGAGCCCTGGAGGAGTCATGCAGAGCCTGGAAATGGCTGTAGCCCCGGTCCCTGAGGTGCAAGTCGGGGGGGCTGAGAATTCCAAAGGCAAGTTTCAAAAGTTTTCCACTGTGAGTGCTGAAGTGAAACGCAGTTTCAGCGAGGGCAGGGCTGGCACAGAGTGCTCTTCCGGAAGAAGGGGGGCCAGGCCAGCTGAAAGGAGCCCTGGGCAGTATTTTTCCACTGGGGATCGTCGTCGTCAGCCAAAGTCTGGGAAGCGGCGTAGAGCTAGACGCTTCAAGGTCGACCACCTGGACAAAGTGAAGATAAGGCCTAAAGAGTCGCGTGGGAACGCAGAGGCCAGGCCGGTCTCCAAGGCAACGGAGGAGGCTACTTCTACGGAAGCTGCCAAGGTCCTGAGCAAGGGGGAGTTGGTTGCCAAGACAACCAGACAGAACTGCTGCAAAAGCCCAGAGAGGGGGGGCAGCGATACGTTTGTTGCCAGTATGGCTTTGTTTGAGGACAACTCTGAGAAAGGCACTGTTTTTCGTTTTTTAATCGACTCAGCAGCTAACTGCAACCTGATCCCAGAGACCCCTGCAGTCGAGATGTGGAATTGCAAGGCAATTCCGGCTGGGAAAACTGTTCAGTTTGCAAATGGGACAAAGAAAAATGTGACTAACTTTGCAAATGTATTGTTTTCTGTTTTGCAGGAGCAGATGGAAGTTTGCATTGTGCCGGGAGTGCAACACTGTATTTTATCTGTGCCTTATTTGTTGAAAAAGGGGTTTAAGGTTTGCTTTGAACACGATGTTTGTACAATCTCCAAAGGAGGGAAGCAACTGGTCAGAGTTGCAAAGGGGCAGAATGATCTCTTCATTCTTAAAACGTCCCTGGAGGGTGAGGGGAAGGTTGAGAAAGCACAAGCCCTGCGTGCTACAGTTCCCACTCATGTTTCATGTTCGTGTGTGTGGCATAAGAAGACAGCGCATGCCTGTCTTGAAGAACTACAGGTGCTACCTGAGGTTTCCAAAGGCTGTAGAATTGAAGAATGTGCAAGAGTCCTAGATTGTCAGGCTTGCAGACAGGCAAAGGTAAGAGGGTGCAGTTACCCCAGGGTGGAGAGGGTAACCACAAAACCTTTTGATCTTGTGCACATAGATCTGTTGGGTCCCATGAAGGAACCAAGTTTGGGAGGGGCCAGGTTTCTGCTGACACTGCAGGATGATTTTTCGCAGAACACCTGGACACATGGTCTCAAGTCCAAGGAAGATGCAGCACAGCTGGTTAGACGTTGGATTGAAGAGGTGGAACTAAGGTTCTCCACCAAGGTCAGGGAAATTGCTAGTGACAGAGGTTCACAGTTTACTGGGTCTGCTTTGCAGAAGTTCTTTCACAAGAAAGGGATAAGTCACACAGTGACTTCTCCTCAACAGAGGGGGGTGGCAGAGCTCAGAAGTGAGGCTCTGGTTAAGGCTGCACAGGTGATGCTGTCAGATTCTGGGTTACCTCCAAAGTTTTGGATGGAGGCAGTTAAATATGTGAGCTTCACCTGGAATAGGTCCTACAATTCAGTGGTAGGAGACACACCGTTTTTCATGCTTCACGGGAGGAAGCCACAGGTTCACTTCCTCCGTGAGTTCGGATCAACGGCCTCGCTGCTGGTGCCTGAAGCTTTGCGAGGGCCAGGTGAACCCAAGTTCCAGAAAATGATCTTCTGTGGGTATGAGCCAACGGCTCGTGCATGGAGGTTTGCGTACCCGTCAGGTGATCAGAGTAAGCTGCTGATCAGTAAACACGCTGAGTTCTGTAAGCAGGAGGAAAGGTCAAAGACCCCTGCCAGACGCGATATTCTTTCAGAATGTCTTTCCGATTCAGAGCAGGAAGGTTCTGATGAGGAGGAAGGAGAGCCAGGGGCTGAGTCTGCTGATGACGATCAGCTCGCTGACCAAAGTCAGGAGCAGGATGGGGCATCTCCGCAAGTTGTAAAAAGGGAGCCCAAGAGTGAGCCTAGTTCTCCTGTGAGGGTAGTTCCAAGGGTTCGAAGACGTGTTAAGTCAGAGGGGGAATCCCAGGATGCAAAGGACACACCTGCTGACCACAGTGAGTCAGAGGAAGTGCCTGAGTTTGTGCCCAGGCGGTCCAGTCGCACAACGAAGGGAATTCCACCTGAGAGGTATCAGGCCACAGGTGCGTGGGTAAGTTTCGCACAGTGCGAATCTGAGAGTTGTGAGGATGTTCCACAGATGCCTGACAGGGACGCCAGGAGAGGGCGCAAGGCATTGGGGAAGGGATTGATCTCACAGAGGTCTGCAAAGGTACATCCACAGGTCTTGTCAGAATGCTCTGCAAGAGGGGGTGTTGGGGTTCAGAACTTACTGGGTTAATGTTTGTTCTGAGTGTGCCTCCCATTCTGACGTGTGGAAAGAGGGAGGAGTTCTAGTTGTTGTTCTCTCTGTGTCTCTGAGAGAGACGGACGGAAGCCATGAATGCTAGCAGTCCAGGAGATTCTGAGAAATGCTGAGCTGTAAATACTTGCTGCAATAAAGAACTGATGAAATTTGGACACACACAGGTGCTTCGTGTGTTTGTCTGGATCTGAAGCAGACTGCGACAGTTTTGATCCGCTGTGTTTTTTACTCTGCTAGACGAAACCGGAGAAGAAAAAGGTCTGCGCAGCTTGGCTGGGAGCGTGCCGGACCACTGGGGCTAATTGAGGCCATAAAGCAATTAGATGGCCAGTGCAATTAAGATCTTATCAGATCTTTCACATGAACTGCCTTGATCTATGGGTATTGGGCAGTATACTACTACTACTACTACTAATAATAATAATAATAAATACGTTCCAAGCACAATTCAAAGTGTTGGTGCTGACCTTTAAAGCCCTAAATGGCCTTGGTCCAGTATATCTGAAGGAGCATCTCCACCCACATCGTTCTGCCCGGACACTGAGGTCCTCTTTAGAGGGCCTTCTGGCGGTTCCCTCACTGTGAGAAGCGAAGCTACAGGGAACCAGGCAGAGGGCCTTCTCAGTAGCGGCACCCGCCCTGTGGAACGCCCTTGCACCAGATGTCAAAGAGAAAAACAACTACTAGACTTTTAGAAGACATCTGAAGGCAGCCCTGTTTAAGGAAGCTTTTAATGTTTGATGCATTACTGTATTTTAATATTTGGTTGAAAGCCGCCCAGAGTGGCTGGGGAAGCCCAGACAGATGGGCAGGGTATAAATAAATTTATTATTATTATTATTATTATTATTATTATTATTATTTATTTAATGGCTGGATTCAGTGCTGTTGTGATGGCTGACATAGGCTTACAATGCCAGTATGAGAAACAATTACCTGGGCCTCTATACTAGGTGTTCAAATCAAATGAACAAAACCAAAGTCAAGAGGAGGTATAAAGCAGAGGTAGTCAACCAACATGGTGCTACACCGATGTCATTTGACTCCACCTCCCATCAGCCCAAGCCAGCATAGCCAATGGTAAAAGATGATGGGAATTGTAGTCCAGCAAAATCTGGAAGGCACTGCCTTCGCTATCTTGGGTACAACGTGTAACCACAGCAAATTCTAAACTACATGGCATTTGAAATGTTCTTTTGATATATATATATCAATGAGGTTTCAGAGGAGCAGCAAATAATATTGTGGCGCCTTCAGGACTATCCAAAAGTGTGTCTTTAAACTTTGCTCTCTCCCACCTTAACAAAATCTGGCAACAAATAATTCATATTCACAATGTTTTCCTCCTTTGGTTGTCTTCCCCTGCACTGAGTGACTACTCATTCACAACTATAGGATGAAAAAGGCAAACTGGTGTTCAAAGGTTCTGTAATAAATATACTGAGACACACATAATAGAGAGGAAGGCACATTAGGCGTTAAGTTAACAGACTATAAAGCAAATCACACCTGGAACAGCGCTTGTTTCTTGCTGAGATAAGTTCCGGCATTTGGGAGACAGTTTTGCACTGCACTCCTGAGGAGGCTGGCCCTGTGAGTCATGATTGAAGTTCAACATCCGGGCAAAAACATTGCCGCGCTCTCCTCGGCAACAAACTCTACTCTGTTCCTGACCTTCACACTTAACACAAAAGGTGGGGCAGCAGAGACAGGAGCATCTGTCATGTGCACCCTTTGCCTATCCCAGGATTTCATTTGCAGCAAGATATGAAGAAGAAATGGGTGTTGGATGCCTGCAGTAATGAAAATCCATGATTCGGCTGTGCATTCATAATTATTTTATAAATAAATGGCTGCCAGAGAGCCACATCTGTCTCTTCCAACAGAGTGTACGTCTTTCATTAATGTATCATAGGCTGAATGAAGCTGGCCTGAGTGCTTGGCTTGCAGTTTCCCCCTTCCCTCCATCATTGTCCACGGATAGGTTTTTGTGGTTCAGAAAGAGCTGCAAGCCCCACACTTCTCTGCAAGACTGATGGCTCGTCAATAACATTAGCCAGCATTATGGGCCGCATCAGTGTAGAACAGAATCGATACAGCCAAGTAAAAAGTCTAATAAGTTGACATGACCATCCTCAGCAGGGCTCACGTTACAAGAAATGAGTTTTTTTAAGGAATCAGCGTCAGCGCTGCTTATTCACCCCACACTGAGATGCCTTGACTAAGATTTATTGCTCCTGCTTTTTGCCAGCAGTGCTGGCTAAGCTGGTAAAAGTAAAATAATCACTGAAGATAAAAGAATAATAAAAAAGTTTTTTGTTTGTTTGTTTTTTAATAAACGCTGGTCACAGAGAAGGTAGGAGGACCTGCCGGAACAGTAGCTTGGTACATGATGAAAGCCAGGATCTAGGGAATAAATAGAAGTTGAACAATATAACCCAGGGATTTTATTTTAGCATCTGAGCAGGCCTCTCTCTCTCTCTCTCTCTCTCTCTCTCTCTCTCTCTCTCTCATATTCTCATTCTCTTTCTCTTTCTTGGTCCCTCATGTATTTGCCTAGGCGTTCTTTAGGGTATAAGATAATTTAAAGTGGTGCAGTTCTAGAATAAATCCAGTAGACCCAATGATGTTACTTGCCATCGCACCTGGAAGTAGCAATCGGTCCCTAGGACCTAATAGTAATAAATGCAAACATGTATACCGCCTAAAGGAAGTGGCTCTGTTATACCATTCATCAGGCACATGGAAGATACAATTGAAAAATGCTATTGCAAATATACAGAGAACTTCAGAGGCGCTTCTCTTGTTCTTCTTTAAAAACGGAGGACAATCATCCCTTCATCCCTCCATGTCTTAGGTCAGTTGCTATATGGAGTGGAAGTATCGATCTACAAGGAACCTTGGAGGCTGTGCAAACGGAAATTTTAAGAGCCATATTTTTGGTACCCAGTTGTGTACCAAATGCAGTAATATGCTTGGAAGTGGGCCTAGGGCTCTGTGTTTATAATTATGGAAGTCCCCTCAGCTCCCCTCTTCTCATCTTAAGAAATGGATGCTGAAGGTTGCATCTCATTTGTAATGGCACTCACTCTTCCAGGACCGTTAAGTTAGACTGAATTACTTTCCTGATGCTACAGACTTTAAAGGATGACATGATCAGAGGCTGACTTTTTTTGTATTTCCTCATCAGCCTGAATAAGCAAAAGGCATTCTTGTGAGCCAGCCAGCTCTGGAAAACTGCTGGCACCTGGACTATGAGAACACAATTAAAAGTTGCAGTAAAAATTGACAGATCTCAGTGTAGAGTGCAGAAAATACATTACAATCCCAATCAAATGATAAAATAAAATATCTTAAATCTTCTACAATTATGGATTAAAATACACTGGGTTTAATGACTTAGAACACCATTCTGAACATCTGAAATTCTACCAGAGCATCAGCTGCTGGTAATATAATATTTAATTATAATACAGTACAATATATAATATACAGACTGCTATTGATGCAGTTCGGCATAGGGCATTTGAAAGGGAGAAACTCCATTTTACCCAGCCAGTACCAAATGAGCTACTTTTCAAGGTTTTATTTTAAAAATTGCCTTCATTTTAGTTCAGTTTCCCCCTAACCTGGTGCCTTCCAGATGTTCTGGAATGGAGCTTCCAGAATCTCTGGCCATTGGCCATGCTGGTTGGGGCTGATAGATTTAGTCCAAAATGTTGGGAGGGCACTAGATATGGAATGGCTTATCTCAGTGGTGAAGTTTGAACTGGGAACATAGGAAGCTGTATTATACGAGATCTGCCTAGACAGGCAACAGCTCTTTAGGTTTGTAGATAGAGGTCTATCAGCTACTGGCTGTTTTAACCATCTGCAGGCGCAGCACAGACTTTCTCATTGAGAGATTATTGCTCCCCTATGGGACACTAGTTCTCAGTCCATGTTAAGTAATACAGTTTTTAGTGTCCTAGATTTTTTCAGTGCAAGGGGAGGAAGCAGCTGTGGAACCATCTTTCCTATCCAGTTCCTTAGACGTTAAGTCCCACTGAATTCAGTGCAGCTTACTTGAGAGGAGGAATGGCAGGGTCTGTGAAATTTGGTTTTCTCCACTTCTCAGTCTTAAATGCAGTTCTCTGCATTTCTCTAGCTCGTGGATAGCTCTTCAACATTATCTCCTAATTCTTTTGTATATAGTTTTGACTAATATGCACATTTTTGCAACCAGCTTCTCCCAACACAATGCATACAGGGTGTTATTTTCACGAATATATTCATTTTATGCACACTTTTACCTGATAAATACATTTATGTAAACACTGCTGGGTTGGAGAATTGCGTTGCAAAATTCAGATAAGTGTGACTTTCAAAAGGTGGCTACCTTTCAGTTATCCTATTGTCTCAGGAAGTTCAGATTTGATAGATCCAGCTTTAAATATAAATGGAATTGAATTTTCCCATTATTCCTACTTGTGAGTTAACAGTGCACAGTGCCTTCAGCAAGTAAAGGGTTACAAGTTACAGCAACCCACATCTGATCCTGCACAAAGATAGTGGTGATATAACCTTAGTCATGCTGAATGTACATGCACACAAACCGCACATTAACTCAGAATTAGTCTTAGTCTGAACTATGAGAATATTGCAGTTTGCTAGAGAGAGACCTGGACTCAGTGCAAATGCAGCCTTTTTCAAAACCATCAGATCTGATCTCCCAACTGACTAGTTACAAGTTTTGTTGGCATCACTAATAGTTCCATATCACTTGTACTATAACACTTGGAAAAACAAGATTTAGTTGCTTAGAGTAAGAGCCCACAAACTGATACAGTATTGAAGTTTATTTTTAGGAAGACCTAAAATTCTTGATGAAGTGTCAAGAACCTTTCACACCACATATATTTGATTATTCTTTAAAAAAGTTAAAATGCTAATAGTTTGATCCACCATGAAATGAATGAAATTTGTTTTTTTAATGAAGAGGTCCCCAGGGATACTTCAGCTGTGGACTGCATCTTCCCACTGGTAAAATGTGCTGTTTGTGTGGAGCACTTGTTATATTATCAGTGATGGTGGTCATTATCTGTGGCAATTTGACACAGACTAGGTCAGGGGTAGGCAGCCTAAGGCCTGTGGGCCGGATGCGGCCCAATTGCCTTGTAAATCCGGCTCGCGGATGGTCCAAGGAATCAGTGTGTTTTTACATGAGTAGAATGTGCGCTTTTATTTAAAATGCATCTCTGGGTTATTTGTGGGGCATAGGAATTCGTTCATTTCCCCCCCTCCAAAATATAGTCTGGGCCCCCACATGGTCTGAGGGATGGTGGACTGTCCACAGCTGAAAAAGGTTGCTGACCCCTGGGCTAAGTACACGCAGCCCTGGCAACATGGTGGGACTTCTTAGTATTGAGAGCCACTTAATCAGCAATCGGTTACTAAAGTCTGATGGGAAGTCGCGATGAGGCACATACTTCCCCCCCCCCCTAAATGTCCCTGAATGTCAAGTGGCCCTTAACATTCTTTCCATTGAGACAGAAATTTAGATTCGAGATGGGACATGAGATGTGACAACATTCATGCAATTAGTCAAGTGTGTGACTGTGTTTGAGTACAGCAACAGGTGTAGGGGAGTCAATCCATATTGGTGCAGGAGAGGCAAGGGAATTTCACCTTTGCTTTCTACTGCAATCCCAGTTTGAACTGTCCCTCTCGGGCCTGTTACTTGGATTGAGATTAAATCTCCCACTGGGGTCTTTTGTGAGCCAGAGTTAGTGCTCCAGCTGCAGCCTCTCCTAGAGAGAGGACAACTTCTTGGAGATCTGTGCTGTGACTACAAGAAGCTGACTAAGTCAGGCTATTGGTTCATCTAGCTCAGTATCTTCTACATCACTGGTCTTCAACAGGTGGGTCAGGACCATGGCCTGGTCCAAGGTGGGTTGTGCAGGAGCAGCTGAAGCCTGCAAGGGATCAATTTATCCACTAGCACCATGAAAATATATGGCAAAAGATCTTACAATGAAGGATGGTATATAAATTTAATAAATAAAATAAAATAAACAAATAAACACCCCCATCGTTCAGCCCGGACACTAAAATCCAGCTCCGAGGGCCTTCTGGTGGTTCCCTCACTGTGAGAAGTGAGGTTACAGGGAACCAGGCAGAGAGCCTTCTTGGTAGTGGCGCCCGCCCATCAGATGTCAAGGAAACAAACAACTACCTGACTTTTAGAAGACATGTGAAGGCAGCCCTGTTTAGGGAAGTTTTTAATGTTTTGTTGGGAACCACCCAGATTGGCTGGGGAAACCTAGCCGGATAGGTGGGGTATAAAAGAAGAAGAAGAAGAAGAAGAAGAAGAAGAAGAAGAAGAAGAAGAAGAAGGTGGTGGTGGTGGTGAAGGAGGTGAAGGTGAAGGTGGTCCTCAAATGTATCTTTGGGTTAAAAGTGGGACCTGGGGCTGAGACGGTTGAAGATCTTTGGAAAACTGTTAAAATGATATACATTGAAACTCAACTAGGGGGATACAAGGAAGTCACTTAAGAATGTTAAGAAGATTAGTTTTAATAAGGTTATGATTTATGTTTGTCTGTTTATTTGTTAGTGTGTTTTTTAATTTTGTGAAAATCAATAAAAAAATTGGGGGGGGAGAGAAGGTTGAAGATCTCCTGTCTTCTACAAATGTGGGGAACGCCTGGTCATTCAGATGTTGCTGACCTACAGCTCTCAATCCTGGGTCATTGGGCATGCTTGCTAGGACAGATGGGAGTTGTAGTTCAGTGACATCTGCATGACCAAAGGTTTCCCACACCTGGCCTACACTGACTGGCAGTGGTGCTCCAGGGTTTCAGACAGACAACACTCCCAGCCCTGCCTGGAGATGCCAGAAATCAAACCTTTTGCATGCAGAGCAGATGCTCTGCTTCTGCGCTATATCCTCTTCCCCACACCTGCTATTTTCATTGGGAGGAAGTCTCTTACAGATGCACTGTCTTCAGAAGAAGTTGGTGCTCCAGGTGCAATCTCTCCTAGGCAGAAAAAGAGCCTGGCCATGACCACTCATGCTCTGCTAACATTGAGGGTTGACTGTAATGTGTTATATGTGAGACCTACCTTTTCAAGACAGTCCAGAATTCATTTCAGAACATTTTGCTAGGCTCCTAACCCTACTGGGGTAGCTAACCTGCGGTTCTCCAGCTGTTGTACTGCAGCTACCATTGTTTCTGAAAGGGACAGGGGTGGCGCGGTGGTCTAAACCACAAAACCTCTTGGGCTTGCAGATCAGAAGGTCAGTGATTCAAATCCCCGTGACGGGGTGAGCTCCCATTGTTCTGTCCCAGTTTCTGCCAACCTAGCAGTTCGAAAGCACACCAGTGCAAGTAGATAAATAGGTACCGCTGCGGTGGGAAGGTAAACAGTGTTTTCATGCACTCTGGTTTCCATCACAGTGTCCTGCTGTGCCAGAAGTGGTTTAGTCCTGCTGGCCACATGACCTGGAAAGCTGTCTGTGGACAAACGCCAGCTCCCTCGGCCTGAAAGCAAGATGAGCGCCGCAAGCCCATAGTCCCCTTTGACTGGACTTAACCATCCAGGGGTCCTTTACCTTTACCTTTTTACCATTGTTCCTGACCATTGTCCATGCTGGCTGGGGATGATGGGAATCCAGCATCTGATGTACCCCTGCACAGGGTAGTGATCCCTGGCTAGCTGCTCCATTTCTGTTTGCCTTTAAAGCGCCACACATTTTGGGAACTAAGTATCTTAAGGAAAGCCTGTTCCCAGATCAGCCTGCCCATACATTCAGCTAATCAAGGCTGGTGTTCTTCTGGGTGGTGAATGGGGATATAGCCTTTTTGCTGGTGGCACCTTGTCTGCAGAATGCCCTCCTCAGAGAGGCTTGCTTGGTGCCTGCTTTGCTGTCCTTTCAGCACTACGAAATGACCTTGCTCCCTTCTCTTTGTATCTCGTGCGATTTGTACTGACTTTATTGGCATTTTGTATTGCTGTGAAATATCCTGAAACCCGCAGGCCTGAAAGGCAGTATATAAATGCATAAACCTGTATTTGGTGCAAGTGAGAAAGGACTCAAGTTAACCTTTAGAATATGTGTGCGCACACAAATGTGTGTGTGTTTGTGTGTTGCCTAGAGGAGCTGTGGCAGTGACAATGTTATTAAATGCTACTAAAGTGTACGTTGAACTCTTGTATGAGATAACACTTCCCCTCGGCTGCGGCTGTAAACAGGGAGACATGTTACATTCTGCCTGGCTTGTCTTAAACCAAAGTGACACAGAGAGAGTGAAAATATGGTCTCTTTAGCTTCTACTTCCAGGGGTATGAGGCTAATTGTGCCAGCTGCCAAGCTCTCTGCTCTTTGGCTGAATGCTCTTGTGGAACAGGTCAGGTTGAGGCACCACTGCCGAAGCTGCGCTCTGACACAAGGGCTAATGTTTATTCGCCCTGTCATTTCTTGTTCTACTTTCAAGAGAGGTTATAGCTAAAGGTCAAGGGAGAGCCACTGTCTTATTCCACCCCCCCACCCCCCCGGAAGCAAAAATCAATTGAAGGACCTAGAACACAATAAGTTATGTTACAGCGCTACACTCGCGCGAATATTCCCATTGGAGACCTATCAATGTGAGCTAGCACTGTTGGGAAATCTCTCCAGCTGCCCCAGTTAATCAATACCTTTGTTCATTATGCTGTCTCTGATAGATATGGATAATGATTGGGCAAGCGTTGGTCAGGTGACTAGAAATAACGGCACCTCGTAAACAATCAATAGAATCTCCCCCATCCTGTATTATTCAGGCTGTTGGATATTCCCTCCCTCCCCCTTTTCTAACACAAGTCACACATTGTTGATAGATCAACATCATTATAGGAGCAGCTTTATTAAATTAATGGCACTTAATTGCCTGCCATTGTTGACCCGCATGGAGTGAATGAGCAGACAGCGAGGGTGCAAGTAGCCCAGTGACCAGGCGATTAAGCAGGGGCCATTACCACAAGCCGCCTTTATGGGTGCTTGCTTAACTCTCTCCTCCTGCTATTAAAAACTCTTGCAGAAAGAACAGTTCCACACAGCTGGGAGAATTCTTGCCAATTGTAAATGTACTGCAGCAGGTGAAAAGACCATAAGTGTGCCTGGTTTCCTTGCAGAACTGTATTAACACATTTAATAGAACCATAGGAATTTATAGTATTACAAATTATAGGATAACAGGTATGTGTTTAATTCGAGGTTATCTTACCCAGCATTGCTTAGCTTTTCATCTGGTCCCCAAGTTTTAAAAACACAAAACCTAGCAATAATGGTGCAATCCATACAGATCAACATGCAGAAGGTTTCGATATGTGCAGCTGATATAGATGTGCATTTGCATCATTATATTGTAACCTGGGACCGATTGGACTAGCTGGATTTGTCTTTTCGTGTAAATGGCAGCATTCATGGTAGCAGGAGCAGGAGCCAGAGAGGTGATAATCGCGAAAGAACATTTAGAGCCATATATACCAAGCCAATGTGGATGATGGACACCTGAAACTTCAAAACAGCAACTCCTCATTTTGATAAAAGCCACCACACTGCAACCTAAATCTGAGAAAAATCCTGAAATTCATGTTAGGGCAAAACCTTTATTAGGCCAACCAGAATATCACAAAGTACTGTGCAAGCCTTGGAGATCTGCAGAATTCTTCATCAGGTTGGATGGTAAACCGAGCAAATTGGAGGGGGATGCAGAGTGTTTGATGCTGAAACAGGTGAGTCTCCATTTGGTGAGATTGTTCAGATGGAAGGGAAAGAAGGTAGCCAACAGGGGCCCTTTTGGGTGCAACGGAAGTTTCAACTTCAAGGCATTTAAAAAGGTAAAGGTAATGGATCCCTGACAGTTAAGTCAAGTCGCAGATGACTCTGGGGTTCCGGTGCTCATCTCGCTTTCAGGCCGAGGGAGCTGACGTTGGTCTGCAGACAGTTTTTCCAGGTCATGTGGCCAGCATGACTAAGCCATTTCTGACGAAACCAGAGCAGCACATGGAAATGACGTTTACCTTCCCGCCAGCGCAATACTTATTTATCTACTTGTGCTGGTGTGCTTTCAAACTGCTAGGTTGGCTGGAGCTGGGACCGAGCAACGGAACTCACCCCATCATGTGGATTCAAACCGCCGACCTTCCAGTCAGCAAGCCCAGAGGCTCAGTGGTTTCGACCACAGCGCCACCTGCATCCCTTGTCAAGGCATTTAACAACGGCCAATTCCTCATCTCTGAAAATACAAATTGTCAGTAGAGATGGACCTAGCCAGTTCTTGTGTTTTCAGAGATGGGGAATTGGCCGTTGTTAAATGCCTTGAAGCTGAAACTTCCATTGCACCCAAAGGAGCCTCTGCTGACTATCTTCTTTCCCATTCCACTTTAACATTGGGTGCATCAGACCTAGGGTTGCCATATATCCAGAATTTCCCAGATAAAGCTGGAGTATGGCAGTTGGAGACAGCATCCAGGCTGAAGTTCCTGAAATGTCCAGGAAAATCTGGATGTATGGCAACCAATGTTGTAAGTCTAGATTTTGGCGAGTTAAAAATAACGAGATTTTGCAGAAAAAGTTCAACAACTTTGGGCAAAAACAGATTCACCTTTTGACACACCTCTGCACATGGTCATGTTTTTATGTGCTGGAAGCCAGCAAGAGTGGCTGGGGGAAACCCAACCACATGGGCAGGGTATAAATAATAAAAGTGTTGTTGTTGTTGTTGTTGTTACCACTGTTACTATGATCAGGAGCAATGAGATGAACGGTTTTCAACCCCCCTTGGCAAGCTGTGTTTTATGTTGCTTTCTTTGATATCCCAGGCAGTAGCCTGCAACATGAGGTCCCTATAACTGGGGGTGACACCCCCTCCCCCCTTGATTGCCATGTGTATTACATGATGTATTTTAAAATGCTACATTTGGGTGCCCTCCTGTTCATTCTGCGGACTGGGGGTCTGGACAGTCTTGCCCTGATGGCATCGCCGCTGCCTGGAATTAGGCCCCCACCCCACCCCACCCCGCTTGCCAGTGGCTGTCCTAGCCAGCAAAAGTGAGCTGCAACAAGAACTAGGCCTTTCTATTTTCTTTTTTAAAAATATTATTTTTATGAATTTTCCAAAAACAATAATAAAATAAAAACAACAATACATATTCAAACATAGAAAAAAATAGAGTTGACTTCCCCCTATTCCCTTACCTGGTTCCATTGTTTATCATCGCACCACATGTCCATTTTAAATTATAAAATCATTAAAATTACTTATTGTCCAGTCATGTCTCTACAAGTATTTTTAAAATCCTGCTAATGTATTAACCTGTGTACATTGCTGCTTCTGTATAGATGCAATAAAGTCCTTCCAATCTTCTTTAAATTCATTGTCATCTCTTCCTCCTAATTTCAAAGTCTATTTTGCCATTTCAGCATATTCCATTAATTTCACTTGCCAATCTTCTTTAGCTGGGACACCTTCTTCTTTCCACAGGCCTTTCTGTTTTCCTCCCTCTGTTCAACTTCCAGAAAGCACTGTGTCACTTAATGCAGCTGTAAGGCAATTAGTTTCTCCATAAGCAGGCAAAAGTGCCGTGACCGACAGCATTTCTCAGCTGACCTTTTGTTTAAGAAGGCACCTTGTTACTGTCTGCCTGATAGCAGAATGGGAGTGGTCCCTACCTGCAAATCAATAGTCAGTTGTAACAAAAACTAATCCATTCAAAAGTATGTATTCTGACAAGGATTACAAACTCAAACAGAGATTACAAACTAAAACTCATAAGGATATGTATAACACAATAATTTGTTACAGAATTAGAGATGAATTTATGAACAGAGATAAGTTCATGTTAGTCGATAGTCAGATTCCCACTACTGAAACTTATATTGGCCTGAGTTCTTGGTGTGCTTTTCTCTTGGTATATTTAATAACAAGAACTCCAACTTATTTAATGATAGCGGAACGGAGCAGCCTGTGGCAGCCTGGGGCTTCCCAAAGACAAATCAAAGCGCTCCTGGCAGGGCCTCTCTGCCCTTGCTACCACAGGCATTGAGAGAGCGCACTTGCGTACTCGGAGGGGGGCGCCAGGGGAAGCCCTAGCTCTTGTACTCAATTTCCCCTTCGCAAGGGATAAACAGGCAATTACGCATCCTTTAATAGTTGATGGCCAAGTGCTGAACTTGAGAAGAGACTATTAGTTTGTGTCCCTTCAGGGCCAGGGCAATAAGTAGCCGGGAGAGATGGGGTCGGCGAACAGAGGGTGTAGCCTGCTGTTAAGCGTGACAGTTTTGTCAGCGGCGCTCGCATTAGCGGAAGGTAATAAAGTGACAAGCAAGTTATTAGAAAGATATGAGGCGAAATTGAACGGGAGCTTCTTGTCGCTTGCCTCGGCTTTTTCCTCTTTGGTAATGGCCTGCTATTTGTTACAAATCGAGCCTTGGCTTGATCTCTTTTATATATATATATGTAACAGAAGTATTTGTTCTCTGCAGGAAAGGTCACATGAATTTATTACAACACATTAGAAGAGAGGAAATAAATAAATGTTTTATGACAACTAGTACGTCGGAAGTTAAAAAACAACGCTGCTGCTTCGTAACTGACGGGACAGCTGGCTTCTCAAAACTGCCTTTTTAAACTCCTCTCTTTCCTCAGGGATAATTAATACCAAAACGCATGAAGAGAGTTTTGAGAGATTGTTAGCTGCTAACTTGTTTGTAAAACACCGGGGAATTTTGCCCGCTCTGCTTAGCAAAGACGGCAAAATATAGCCAGAACGGAGGACAGAGTCAAACTCATGGGCACAGTATTGGTTTAGCATCCTGATCTATGCATGACTTGCCCTTCTGGACCTTGGATGCACAAAAGGGGCAGCTAGGAAAGAAGAGCAGCATGTGGCCGTGCTTGCGCGGTGCTCCCATAATCATGCATGCATGCACTTCCAAACAGATGGCTTGTTTTGTTCATTTTGGGGCACATGTGTGGGGAGATGGGTGACTCATTTGAAACACTTCCTTCCTCCTTCCAACAGATGATCTGTTCTATCAAAGTTTGTTTGAGGGAGAAAGAGAATAGATCATTGCATTCGATGGAAGCATTTTCTTATGTTTCTGGTGGGGGGCCGGGTAGAGTGGTGACATGGAAAAAATTGATCCCCACTGGTTGCTGTGAAGCATCTTCCACTCACCATCTCCCCATGGAAGATGACAAGGCCCTCTTCTGTATCTTCTAATGGTCAATAGTATCCCTTCTCTCCAGAATATAATTATTTTATATCACATACTTAACAAAAGAAAGATGGGGTGTAGAAAATGACAGTGATGGGTGGCTTTCAGTTAGAATAACAATCAGCCAGGAGGAATACTATAAACTTTTTTTTTGGGGGGGGATACTTCAGGAAGTTGTTAAGTAACTGAAAGTATTTTTGGATATTCTTTTAGTTTCTTTTAGCAAACTAGTATATGACAATTCAAAACCTTACCTTCCAGAGAAGTCAAGAGAGAAGGGTCTTTCATTTCAGATTTTAGACATCGCCATGCAAAAGCTGCAGTTTGCTGTATTTGTGATATAAGCACACCCCAAAAGGGAATGGGCCACTGGGGAATCAGCAATGATGCAAAGAGAGGCTGCTGCATAGCCAGAGAACTTCACGGATTTGCTAACTTGAATGAATGCATATTTTGTGCAGCTTTGTTTCTGTGCTTTACCATCAAAACACCTTTCCGGGGAGCATAGGAAACTGCCTCATACTAAGTCATTAGTTCATCTAGTAATTCTTCTCCAAGGTCTCAGGGATCTCCTTTCGCCATCCTCGACTGCTACCTGGGATTCTTTTCACTGCAGGTGGCAGAGAGTTCACCTGGAATCATCTACCTAGCAACACAAATGCTGTACTCCTGAGCTATGGCTCGTCTCCTACCTTTCGTCAAAAGATGTGCCTTTCCAGATGATGGCCCTACATGCACATCGTTCTGTTGCACAGGAGTCTGTGGAGTAAATTGTGTTGGGCAAAAGAGCCCTAGGCACCAACCTTGCCCTAGGGAGCAGCTTGAGACTGCCGATTTTCTTCTAATCAGGCTTCATATATGCTAAAGTTCTTCAGGAAGAGAGAAAGGAGAAAAGAATGAATTAAAACCTTATGGCAGTAGCAAAATCTTGTTTGTTCTTTTGAAAAACAAAGCTGAAAACTGTAGATTATGTTCAACAGAGCACCAAGGCTAAGAGTCTTGTCAGTGCAAGAATTTCTCAGTGTGTGAAATTTTCCCTTCTCCTTCCCCTGCACCCCCCAAATTTTTTTGTGGGGGTTTCCCAATCCTCCAGAGCAGATCTGGGGGTGGCATGGGGTGCACATGGCGCGAGAAGAGGGAGAAATCCATTGCACTATTGCTAACTTCTTGGCAAAGTCATAATAATGTTTGCCATAGAATATGAAAATGCAAAATTGCAGATGTGAAATTTGATTTTTTTATACCAACGTTGGAGTGTTTCAGGCCTGGTAACTTGTTTGTTTAGAAGGTGCCAAAACATTAAATGTTATAAGCAGTTAGCTGTAGAATGCTAAATAGCTATTAAAATCTGTCAGGTGTCCAAAATTTCAATAACATTGTTGAATATTGAATAATACTGAATATTGAATATTTCATTCAAACATTAAATATCAAATGTTTATATGTATCACCGGATACCAAATACAAATATATGCATTTGGTGCATATGTGGATACCAAAATAATATCCTAAGAATGTTTAACATCAACCCAGGAGAAATTTGGAAATCATTTCAGCCTGAAAAGGAACAGAGAGCAAGGCTGATATATGCCTTTAGTGGAATGTGTGCTATTGTGTAGGTTCCTGGAAAAAAATGCCTTTCATCTCTCATGTAGATATTGGCAGGTACTAAAGAGGGCCTGAAAACTCACGTCTTCCACATTTTCTAAATTAAATGATGATTTAATGACTGAACACTTAGATTGCATGCATGTCTGTTACTACAATGTCACCGCGGTTTCTGCTGCAGGTTAATTGATGCTCGTATTTTGCATTTTGACCCTTTGCTTCAGGGGTCAAAGGTTGGTGAGACGGCTGCATTTTTACATTCATCCTGTGGAAACAAAATAGATAACTGTGATTTAAAGGCACACGTACCCCTATCCTAATGTTTGCATATCTGCCTGCCACATGCAGTTGTGTAATGGTCAACACATGCTTTCTAAAATATCTAGCCGCCAGCTCAGATATATTCACATGTACAGCTGAAACCAGTTAAAAAATATGTAGATAGGATTTGGTGGTATGCATAGTTGTGGGGGGCATTCAATATCTCAGGTCTGGAGATGCATTGCAGTTCAAATGCACATCTACATTTAAGTCCTTCATCCAAATGTTTGCATCTAGTCTTTGCACAGCACAGCAGCTTACTTGCCTAAGTGGTCTCTGCCTTCTTAGATCCCTTATTACATAAGGACAAAGGTGCGCTTCTCACAACCAGTTACATTTTCCAGCGATTCCAGAATGCTGAACCAATAAATGGTCCAGTCAGATGTCCAGATCGCAACTACCATATTTTTCTGTCTATAAGATACCCCCCTGTTTCTGGGGACTCTGGTTTAAGAAAATAGGGGGAGATGGCTGCTGTGTATAAGATGCCCCCAAATTTTGGAAATTATTTTTTAGGGGGGGACCTAGTCTTATACATGGAAAAATACGGTACTTTTTTTCTTGCAAAGTATTAGAAAAGGAGTTTGTGACTCACAGCATTCTGATTTTAAAACAACAAGGACCAAAGACTATTTGACACAAGACAGGTTAAACATGCCAAATATCCACTGAAAAATTAGCTCAAGTTGTCTTCACGTTGTTAAAAAATGGTCTTGTGTAATAATGTTTAAGAACTGGGTGACACAGAATTGGATCCAGACTTTGCTTCTACTGGCAAGGAAGGACAATTTTTGTTTATTCTTCCTCCTCCTGCTCCCAGAACAATGTGGGATATGGCACTTACGGCTGCAACAATGGACAAATGTCAAAGGGTAAACATCTCCTTACCCTCTTCCAGTGCAATCCCTCCATTGGATCAAAAACCTTCCATGGGTGGAAATATCCTTTCCAGGCCATGGGTCTGTCTTTGCAGAAGGTGAGGTCTGGATCTAATCCATTAAATAGCAATGTGCATTAAAAATAATAATAATTTTGCTGGCAAAGTTATTTCCAGTGTAATGTTGAAGGCCACACACACTGAGCATGTGTATGCAGTGAGGAGTAACACTGGCTCATCACACACATGCTCATACACAATTCATTATTTTTTTCCAGACCAATGTTTAATAAAATCATCCCTTTAAATTTCCCAATAATTAAGCATAAATAGGAAATGGCATTTATACCTGTTGAAGCACACAGGTGGGATACCTGGAGGTCTCCGCCTACCCCAGTCAGCTGTCCAATCCCACCTGGGGGAAGCGTTGCCAAGGAGATCAGGCCAGGTAGGGGAGGGATTACCTGCCCACACAATAGAGGGAGGATCTTACCTGGGAATCCTCACTTGAATAAACAGAGTTGTCCTTAGTGTACAAACCATCTCATTGGAGGGGTCCCTTCCAACTCTACAAATCTATTCAGTTGTCAGAGAAAATTATCCAAAGCTATAGAAATCACAGCAAGGATAAGTAGGGATGGTAACCCAGTCAGATGGGTGGGGTACAAATTGTATTTACTTACTTACCCACCTGTGACCATTCTGATGCTGCTGGACTACAAAACCCATCATCCTGAACCATGGGCCATTCTGACTGGATCTGATGGGAGTTGGAATCCAACGTCTGCAGGGCCATACGTTTTGCTGCAAATGCAAGCTTTCAGAGAACAGTGAATTGAGAAGAGGCAAGAGCGCTTTGCTCTTCCTATTCTGATTATCCCCCGCAAATGTCTCCTGCAGCTGCCCCACTTCTTGTGATTTAGCATGTATTTATAACGCCCATCTGTGAAGGGAGGGATTATTTAAAAATGGCCTGGCTTGGGGGATTTTGAGAGGAGAGTCAGTGCACAGGAGACTGACTAACACCACTGTGCCCCCATCTGACCAACAGTCCTCCCTTATAAGCCTCTCCCATCATTGGCTTCCTTTGCCACACACAGGATTGTTAGCTCTGAAGTACCACCCTAAATTTAACAAGGCTCTGGGAAACTTTCTCAAAATGTCTGTTGCAAATGCATTGGGGAATATTAAATGAGGCTAGGCAGAAATTCATCCTAAATACAAAAAAAGTGCTGAGGGTGAAAAACATCTGTATTTTGATGTTGAAAGCCAATGATTAGAAAACATTCCTTTCTTTACCAATTTTGGGTCAGAGGAACCATTTGTAACTTCCTCTGTCTCCTAATAAGTTAGAGGTGTATATTTTTTTTAAGGACTACAAAGGGTTTCATTATTTAGGTCTTTAAAAAAACAAAAAACAACTTATCAAATGTTACTAGTGGTTGGGGTGTGGGAAAAAATGCTTCATAAGAGATGTGGGACCCAGAGACCCTTCAAAATGAATCCGTCCTCAGTTTTTGAAGCTGAAGATCTAAATGCCAGTGAAACGGTGATTTACCCCCATACCTGCAAAATTAAGAGATGAATGACAACTCCACATAACTGAGCATCATTGTGTGAATCTTTCAAAGGGCGCATTTTATTATTAGCATTTCAGAAACTTCCTAACAGGCCGACTGCTCTTGTGCTGTTCGGCTCCTTCACAACTAATGTCAATAAAAAAAGTTACAAGCATAAACTCATTTGCTCCCCTGTCCCAGCAGCATTGCCCCCACAACTTGGGGCTGCTTCTTCTCCCTTCAGAACTGGAGTGCACCAGTCTTAAGGGAAATGGCATTCATATTCTGAAATTCAGAAACTGCAAGAGTTGTACCCTTTTCTGACTGCATAGATGTGCCCTTTGGGCAGTGTTTTCCAAACCCTTTGATACCTGGGGGGCAGCTTCTTTGAATGAAAGTGGTGGGTACAATTCACTCTTTTAAAAGCACCAACTAAATGTCACCAGCATTGAGAACAATGGTCAGGCACTCTCCCAGTATCCCACCTTCCTCTTTGCCTGGTCAGTCAGGGCTTAAAAATAATGGCAATGGACAATGGCGATTTAGTAGGAGATCCCACCACTATGTCACCAAAATGTAGCAGATCGCACCGCTCTGTCACCGATTGCAGTAGATCCCACCTAGGTACACACTCTGTACCCAGGGTTATCATAAGGGCTTTGTGTGGAGGTAAAGTTAGATCATTGGAGACTCAGGCAGAAGTTGAACCAATACAAAAAGATTTTGCAGAACGAAGTTGATAAAACAAAGGATGTGTCAGGAGATAATGTTCTTTCAGGAAACAGTTAACTCATTAATAATTATACTAAATCTAGTGGATGTTTCAGGCTTCTAACAGGGTCATAAACACACAGCTTCTTTTAAATGCTGGTTGCTTAATTCAATTACTGCTCTTCCGTTAGGTGTTGCAGGTTTCTAAACTAGATGGTAAATGCTCAGCTTCTTTCCACTTACTACGGTATTTCACTTCACTTCGTTAACTTGGTTG
The DNA here is from genome assembly GCF_951804945.1 of Podarcis cretensis. Lineage (NCBI taxonomy): Eukaryota > Metazoa > Chordata > Lepidosauria > Squamata > Lacertidae > Podarcis > Podarcis cretensis. Next base: position 26,667,717 of record NC_137187.1, read on the forward strand.
CATAGGTGTTGCAGCTTAATACTTTAGTTCTTAAGCAAGGTGGTACTTTCTGTCAGATCAAATCAAAGCCGAATAAACATTTTGATTTGATTTGTCAGTTTTCCAGCCTTTTATCAACCACATTCCTGAGGCACTTCTAGCAGTATAGCAGGTCCAGGGGGTTCCCACACCCCTAACTGGTCTGGAAGTCTTCTCTTTCTCTCCTCTCCTGACTGATATGAAACCCAAGGAGACAATCTCCTCACAGCGTTTACTTCTCCTGCTCAAACTCAAGCCTTCCCGTTAACTCCTCTCTGAATATTCTCTCCCAAAACGCTACACACAGTCTTCAAATCTAAGCTCAGAAACTCCTTTCTCTAGCTGTAGATACTTTCCTCAGAGTGGGTGTTACACACAGACCAGAGCCAACTCTCCTGTCCCTCCTGCTCTCTCTCTAAGCATCTCCCTATCTGAACCCTCTCTCAGAAACGGATCCTTTTATTCTCCCTCCGAAAGTGCTGGCTCCACCCCACTCTGACTACCTGTTTTGGTAACCCATCAGACAGAGGCTCCAGCCCTCTGGTGAAAGGCCCTGCATCACAAGACATTGGTCTAGCTTAGCTGTCCATCACAGGTGACTTATTTGGGATTACCCGGTGCCTACTTGCTGAGTTGGGACGTGGGTGGTGCTGTGGGTTAAACCACAGAGCCTAGGACTTGCCGATCAAAAGGTCGGCGGTTCGAATCCCCGTGACGGGGTGAGCTCCTGTTGCTCGGTCCCTGCTCCTGCCAACCTAGCAGTTCGAAAGCATGTCAAAGTGCAAGTAGATAAATAGGTACCGCTCCGGCGGGAAGGTAAACGGTGTTTCTGTGCGCTGCTCTGGTTTGCCAGAAGTGGCTTAGTCATGCTGGCCACATGACCCGGAAGCTGTACACCGGCTCCCCCGGCCAATAAAGCGAGATGAGCGCTGCAACCCCAGAGTTGGCCACGACTGGACCTAATGTTCAGAGGTCCCTTTACCTTTACTTGCTGAGTTACACCAAGGAATCCCACTCTGTCTCCCTTACTTGGAAGTTGTTTTAGACCAAGTCAAGTCGTTAGTCCCTCTAGTTCATTATTGCCTACACTGTCTGGAAGTAACTCTCCAGGTGTTTCTCGCACCCGCTACCTGGAACTGAATCTGGAACCTTTTGCATGCAAAGCCCTTGAGATGATGGTGGTTCTTCTATACCGAGGCAGTGCATACACTGCATGGTTTCTTTAGTCTGGGGGGGCCTAGAGTGGCACTTGCTTCCAAAACGATGGCTTCATTTTTCAAGACGCACATTAGTTCTTCCGGCAGCATACAGTTTGGGAATCACCGCCTTAGGCAGAAGCCAGGCAGTTAAGTAATTTTAAACCATATTTATGTTTAGTGTGTGCAGCCTATCTCACCACAAGCTTCTCCCATACTTTCAAATGTTGGTAGGTATGAAAGAATGTTAATGCCTAAACCGTGTGTCTGTTTTTCTCTGATTCACTACAATTATCTACCATCCTGTTTCGTTTTGTGTAACAAACAGATGTTGCCTGTGCAACTCATTTGCTGAATAAGGCCTACTTGATGATGTTTAAGTTTCCAATCTAGTTTTACCAAAGCCATTTGACCTTTAGCAGAAACAAAAGTAAAATGAGAATGCAGAACAGTGATTTATTCAGGAAAGAATTATTTATATACCTCAAATATGTTTTTCATTAAAAACGATATTTATTTATACCATACATACTTCAAAAACAGTGTTGGGTTTTTTAATTTTTTAAAAAAATGTTCCTTAGATATCATTTAGCCATTTTTTAAGGTTTGTTTTGCCTTTTTCAACATGTCTTCTCACTTGGTTCCTAATAGCTGGGCAGAGGGCAGGGTTTGAAGAGACAGTGCAGTACAGATAACACTACAAAAGTTAATTTGTTTGGGAAGAACAAACCTTTACTTTTCTATGTTCCCTTTCACAAGCATACCGTACATACGTAGCATAAAACAAAACAAAGCATCTCTCCATTTAATTTTTATAAACAAAAGTAATTAAGACTTTGGAAAAAAGACAAAGCACAAATGAAAAAAAAATCAAGTCAGCAAAAATTGTGGAGGTTTTTGATGTAAACATATTTTTTTGACATACTGGTCGGTAACACTTTTAAAACAGTCTGTAGGAAATCTGTAAATAATGTCAGAAGTTGTGTCCACTATTTGAAAACAAAGAAATATGGCCTAAGATAAGGCATTTCAATTAATAAAGACATCTTTTTCTTTTTTACACACACATGGAGATACTGCAACTAGTATTTATATTTTTGTTTTAGGAGAAAAAAAGTACTGTAGCATATACTGCTTCCAAACAAGGAAAAGTTAGACAAGCCTAAGTCCCAATGAAAGGATAGGGTTTAGTTCAGTTGAGACTAACATCTTCCTGTTGGTTCAAATGAGACTCAGCCACAACTAACTAGAGGTGGATGAGGGCCAAGGAAGACGGGGAATCTATTTAACTGGAATAGTTTCCGCTAGTAAAATTAAGACTGGATTGCTAATGCCAATTTGCAATGAACAGTGGTTGAAATTGCACAACAGAGTCAACTTGGAAGCTGAAAGCAACCCAAGTATTTCTGGTTTCGCAGTTACAAGAGAAATGTTCTAGGAAAGAAAAGCACTCTCTTTGAGTTAGCAATGTACTGTGTGCGGAAAAATTCCTTGTGTATTCTTTTTTTTAAAAAAAAAAAAGAGAAAAGATCTGTTATATGACACACACCATAATGGTCTTGGCTGTAGGCTGAGCTTAAGTAAATATCATCATTCAGTCAGTATGCTGTGGTAACGCAGGCTGCCAGTGCGGTTTGCCATGCTCAGACAACACATGTAAACACCAGAAACAAAAAGAAGAAGAAGAAGAAAAGATTTGGTGAGCAGCTTCTCCCTGTCTTCCTCAATCATTGGCCTCTCCTCTAACACACTCTTTCCCAACTCTACTGTAATTGTTCTCTGACAAATCATGTTGGGAAAGTACAAAAGATGAAAACATGAATTTTCGGTTTGGGTCCCTCCCTATACGCAGCCACCAGCTTCCGATTTCTCCAAAGGGGAAGTTACCCAATCTAATGAATGGCACACCGTTTCCAAGCTTTAAGTGCTTGTGCCATTAATGGCTTTCGATTGCTTCTATTAAAAAAAAGAAAAACCATGCCTTGATCATACCTCGGCACTTTCCAGTGCACACCAGACAACTTTGCAGAGGTTAGAATTGTTTTTCATTTTCATGCAACTAAAGCCCAAGTCTTCAGTAGAGAACACATAAATTCATTTCAGGAATTCGGATTTGGCCCTTAAGTTACTGTGACCTCCTTCTAAGCTACTACAGATCAAAAGTAAGTCCCAGACAATTGAACTGGACAATTTCAACTGGAAGCCCATCCTTTCTCAGTTGAAGAAATGTCTCACACTGCGAAGCCATGCCTTTCTTGTCTATAAACCTACAGACTCACTTGTGGATAATATTTAGAACCTGAGAAGGACATTCATGTGTATTCTCTCATTGCTCCCAAATTCCTAGGATATTTTTCCCCGCAGGCCACAGCAGCTGATTATATTTTGGTTACTGAAAACTTGTGCAAAGTTGGCAGTTTCGTGTTAACATTTAACACTTTTATTTTTTATTTTATTTGTTCGGCATTCTCGCCCCATACTGACCGGACCACTTCTAACAAAGTGTTAATTCTTTCCTTTCTTTTTTTCTTAATCAATAAGACACTGAAAGTATGGCAATACTTTTTAAGGGAAAAAAGGGTATGGATATTATTACACATCCCCACATTGTGTAAGAAAAAAGTGCATGACTGGATTTATGTAATAGTAACAAGACCAAAAAAAAAAAAAAATCCCTTAAAAAAAAACTATATCAGATCAGGTGCTCTAAAGCATGCCAGCACCTCCTCATTAAGCATCTCTAGCAGGTAGTTAAAAAACAAGACCTTGTGTTTTCTTCTTTTTTTCTTTTTTCTAAATGTGCACTGAAGCTAATATAAATGAACAGAGCTAGCCAGCAAACTATTCTCCCCCCCTTCCCCGCATATCTAACAGCTGGATGTAAATGTAAAACCGAACCGAACAAAAAACAACCCCCCCAAATAAAAATAAAACAAAAAGTTAACCACCATCAATACAATTGTTTTACATGATAGGCCCTTCAAGGCTCAATATATACAAGTGTAACAGCCATGTGTAGTTGATGGTCCTCTCAAAGGTTTAACATACACAAAAGACAATTGTACTTGTTCTTTCCCCCCCTCCCCTCTCTCTGCAGTGCTGTGTTTCCTTGTGCCCCCCCTCCCCTGCATTTCTCCCCTTCCTCAATATTGCAGGCGACAGTCAAAGGTAAAAGAAACAGTCTCTTTGGAGATGACCACGGGTTTTATAACAAAAGTGGGGCTTCAAAATGCAAGTTTGTTCGTGTTCGTGTGTGTGTACGTTCGTTTGTTCTCTTTGAAGCAGTGGAAATTTCCTCCCAGGTTAAACTTACTACCCCAACCCACACAAAATAAAAACAGACAAACAAGAAAAGGGGAAAAAAATAGAAAAAGGAAAAGGGGAAAAAAAAGCACCTGGTGTTTGTTTTTTTCTGTTTTGTTAAAAAAGAAAAAAAAGATATATATTTATATTTATATTTATATATATTTATATAATAGTCTGTAAATGGCAGTTCAAAGTAGAGGAAACCCTCTGCGAGAGCTACTGGCGTTGGCCACGTCCATCTTTGAACTAGTCTAGTGAAGCGAAGGGAATGTTTTTATGCAGGTTTGGGTTCTGACTGTGCCGGTTCCGGCTGCGGACAGAAGAAAACATCATGTTGCACCCAGGGATTTTGCACTTGTGCATCTCCCGCAGGTGCACAGTCTTGTAATGCACCCTGAGAGTCCCCTTGTTGCTGTACATTTTGTGGCAAATGTTACACACGATCCCCCCGTTGCTCATGGAAACGCTGTTGAACATGAGGGAGCCCGGGACTTCGGCGCCCACGCCAACCCCTAAGGCCGGGGGGTCCGCCTTGTGTGACGACTCCCCACTGTCACTTGCGCCATCCACGTCATCAAGGAGAATCCCCTCGTCGCTCCCCGCGTCGGATTCTCTGGAGGAATGGATGCTACTGCTAGACTGGATGCTGGAGGTGGTGCTGAGGTCTAGCACCATGTATTCTTCTGACATGCCCCTTCCGTACCCGTTCAGGTGGGAGTCCTCAGTACCTGCCGGGGAGGAGGTGTCTTCCCGTATGTCAAAGCCCATCTGATGCGGGGCGCCATAGATCTTCATCAAAAACTCGTCGCGGAGGTCTTTGCTAAGCGAGGGCTGCGAAGTGTCCAGGCCCATGTCATCCAGTTCTTTGGTCAACAGTTTACGGTGCAGGTTTATGTTAGCACTGTGTCTAGGAAAGGAATAGGAAGAGGGAGCGGGGAGGGAGAATAAAACAACACACCGTATCGCTGATTACATTTGTAACGCAAAACTTGCAGGTCAAAACATAAGTTAGCAAGATGGGGATTTTCATGCAATCCTACTTCTATTGCCTCTTCTCTCGGAAATCCAGGCATTACTATAATGGACACAAATGCTGGGCAAAAATGCTACAAATCCACGCTAGCCTGGTCTCTGCCCCACCCCATTTAGGATTACAAGGAACTTCAGCTATTCAGCAACGTACCCTGTTTTGGTTTTTGACCAACAGATTACTGCAGCTCTTACAAAAGGAGCCTCTTTCAAAAAGAACTAGGCAAGAGGGAGAGAAATCAGTAGAATCTCTTTCTATATATACACAACATTGGAGCTGCTGGTTATAGATTGGGATTGTAATCAAAAAGACCAGTATAAACTGGAGAGACTCTGTAAGAAGTTAGGCTAGTTTTATCTTTTTCCCCAATAATGAGGGGGGACCTTAAATGTTTCTGGGCAAGACCAATCTTAAATGGAATAAAACTGAAATCTTTGAATGGATAAGGTCTTTTGAGCCTGATTCAACAAGTGTTTAATATAATCCTTGCTTAGGGCTACCACAGATTCCAGTCAGGCATTTTGGCTTAAAAGTTACGCGTGCAATGAAATTTGGGGCTGCAAGAGTAACTGAAAAACTAAATCCATGTTGAGTGGAATGCCTTATAAGAGGAGTTGTTGTTTTTAAATAGTAGTGGAAGAATGTATGATTCTGTGCAACTTAAAACTGAGCCATGTCCACACAAATTGGGCCTTATTATATTGATTTGCATGATCGTTTCAATGCCCTTATTATGTTTATTTAAATCCATTGATTTCTCCTCTCCCTCCCACCCCAGAAAATCCTCAGGGTTTGGGCAGAAAACAATAAATGAAAAGTGGAATATGCAAATTCATTACTGAAACTTATTGTTTTAAATTCCATAGATTATTTGTCACTGTCTGCAAAGCAAGTTTGGAGACCTGTAACAGACAGCATGGGCCACAATACATCTCTCATTATGGGCTCAATTAATTGCCAGGTTTACATATCTTCCTGTTTCCAGGTGTCATTTGGCAAAAAGCAATTGGGAGGGCTACAAGGTTACTGAATACCTTGAAGAGCATGAGTTTGCAGGCTGTCAGGGTCACTCAACATGCACAGCCAAGAGGAACAATGATACTTTATTATATGCAGCCAGTAAAGGCTGAGGAGGTGGGGTTCCTTGAGCTTGGCACTGTCACAATGTGAACCCACAAACTTTTGCTCCGGCTGACAGCCCCAAAAGTAGAGGCAGGCACACTCAACATTTCAGTTGTGCATTTACACAAAGCAGATGCCCAGCTGAAAAATTGGAGTGGGGTGGGGGAAAGATGTCCTAAAATAAAAAAAAAATAAGAAGACTTTCAAATCCAGTTATAGTTGCACACTACAGCAGTGGCGTAGCATGGGTTGTCAGCACCCGGGGCAAGGCAAGTAATTTGCACCCCCTAACCCGTGGATTTGCGCCCCCTAACCTGTGGATTTGCGCCCCCTAACCCTAACCCCCAGATGTTGCGCCTGGTGCGGCCGGCCCGCCCTGCACCCCCCACGCTACGCCACTGCACTACAGTGTGTTCCGGGGGATGCGGGTGGCACTGTAGGTTGAACCACAGAGCCTAGGACTTGCCAATCAGAAGGTCGGCGGTTCGAATCCCCGCCACGGGGTGAGCTCCCGTTGCTCAGTCCCTGCTCCTGCCAACCTAGCAGTTCGAAAGCACGTCAAAGTGCAAGTAGATAAATAGGTACCACTCTGGAGGGAAGGTAAACGGCATTTCTGTGCGCTGCTCTGGTTTGCCAGAAGTGGCTTAGCCATGCTGGCCACATGACCCGGAAGCTGTACGCCGGCTCCCTCGGCCAATAAAACGAGATGAGCGCCGCAACCCCAGAGTCGGTCACGACTGGACCTAATGGTCAGGGGTCCCTTTACCCTTCACCGTGTGTTCCTGTCTAAGGAAGTGGTGGGCAATGTGCTTTGCTATGTGGGTGGAAATGCTTGCCCTCGTTCTCTGCTTGCAGTTCAAATGGGGGCTGTGCTGGGTGCCGGCTGCTCAAATGTGCATTGTAAGGCAAGATGCACATCTGGGTGCAATCTGGGTGTGTGGCTCCCAATCTAACAAAGCCAACTGTTTCCGCACATGGATGCGCCTTCCAAATTTGTGTGACTTAAGTGTAGAAAACCCAAGATGACAATGCAAGATTTCTTTGTCATTTGAACGTCATTGGTTCAAATAGGAGATTCGCCGAGAGACTTTCTCTCAACCAGCTGGGCTCCCAAAAGGAGTAGAATAACCCAAGTGTGCATTATAGTGGGCTGGGAGGGTGTAGAATTATGTAAACTTAATTTTCCATATCTATTTACATGATTCATCATATATTGTCATAACTCATTTACCTTATTAAATATAGCAAAGTAGGATAACAACCTACTTTTCCCTTTGACAGAAGGCAGGTGGCTGTTCCTGGTTTAAGGATGATTGATAATTGAGGGGATGTAAATTTGGGTCCCATAGGAGCTCCCTCCATGGAGAAGAACTAGCGAGAAATATGTCTGATATTTTTTTGGGGGGGGGGAAGGAGAGATGCAAGGCATATACTGTCCGTTCATTCCCAACGAGACAGCGATCCTTTCACAGAAACTATTGTACTACTGTTTCTTTCTAAGCACACAAGTGTGTTACACATGTACCCCACACTGCGCTTACGAAGGCTGAGCTTACCTTGTGATAAGATCAGCTTTCTAATCTTTTGCTAAATCGAGATCACAAAAGAAAGAGGGAGACAGTGAGAGAAATAGAAAGAAGGAGACAAGAGAGAGAGAGAAAGAGAAAGAGAGAAAGAGAACAAATTCACATTCCAATCCAGTCACATCTGGCTTTAAAAAAAAAGGGAAAAAAAGAAAAGAGAATCTTAAAACAATAAAATACAGGCTAAAAATGCTTCGGCCATGAGATCATTTTCTGTCACCCATCATCTCACTTACACTGTTGTCCTGATGGTTACCGGACCAACTGCACAATCTAAAACCATAAATCAAATCAGACACAGGCAAATTCACATCATCCACAGATTTGTTCTGAACAGATGCATGCTGTATTCACATCCATGAATGATAAATAAACAGGAAAAAAGGCCGTACAGGCTCCTAGACAGAATTATTTCTTGCCCATTCTAGTGTCAGATGGCAAATTATTCAAAGGGAAAGTTTCTAAGCAAAATACAGGAAGCACTTAGCTGTGAAGGCCTGCATGTTAACAAGCTGCAGTTGTTTTTGCGAGTTATTGCACATGTGTAACAGTGCTATTGAGATTCATGGTCCAGTTACTGACACCAAGAAACCGTATCTAGGATGTCTGCTTGCTTCCCTGACTGCATCTTACAAGCAAGCAGAAACATGTGGCAGCTTTGGCTGTGGCAGTTGTGGTTGTTCCATGAACAAGCTATCTGAGGGCAGGAGCTTGCCATGCCACTGCCAACTCTCATGGCAAAAACAAACAGGAGCACATAGTCAGCTATTGCACTTGAGCAACTCCCTCTTTTAAATGTGTGCATCCTGCCCTCTCTCTGAGGAGTTCCCGGTGGCAGCATTTTAGTCTCACGACTAGGGTTGCCAGAACACACTGCAGAGAACATGCATGTAGTTTCTCCCTCCAATTATCTCCCAGTCTCGACACACACCTGCCTGTTCTAAGAAGCAGGGATCCAGGTGTGCCATGGAGCCATAGGGTTGGTAAACAATGGGACTGGGTTAGGAATGGGCGAGAGATGGCTGCCCAGTCTTCTGATTCATGTAGAGCTACACGCACACTTTCTGGGATGCAACCCAGCAATCCTAATGGCAGCAGCCCACGGTGGTCATTTAGAGGGAGGGAGTCTGACATGCCTAAGTAAGGCCAACTACCAGTGCCGGATTTACGTATAAGCGAAACAAGCTATAGCTTAGCCCCCCCCCCAAAAAAAAAAATAAAGAAAAAATTGTCACTGCCACTGTGTTTGCATTATTAAGTTTGTTATGAATAATAAAAAAACATTTTAAGTTAGAGCTTAATAATTACCGTATTTTTTGCTCTATAAGACTCACTTTTTCCCTCCTAAAAAGTAAGGGGAAATGTGTGTGCGTCTTATGGAGTGAATGCAGGCTGCGCAGCTATCCCAGAAGCCAGAACAGCAAGAGGGATTGCTGCTTTCACTGCGCAGCGATCCCTCTTGCTGTTCTGGCTTCTGAGATTCAGAATATTTTTTTTCTTGTTTTCCTCCTCCAAAAACTAGGTGCGTCTTGTGGTTTGGTGCGTCTTATAGAGCGAAAAATACGGCGCTTCACTATTAATATACTTCTTAATTGTATTTCAGTTCAAAAATTACTTTGATAAAATACGTATTTTGTTATGTGCAAATGGCTTTAGATACCTATTAGGTCCATAAATTACCATATAGCATATATTCAACACAGCGACAAATTGTTGTGCACAAAGGACAGCTGGACATATAAAGGGCCCCATTCCTTCAGTAGCTGAGGGCTTCATCAAACCGAAATCCGGCCCTGCCAACTACTGAACTACGTAACTATGCAGATAATTGAACTAGGGGGGTTTCTGACATCCAAACCCACCAGGCTGTTCACTGCACTGTACTGGGCTGGCCTTGCCTTTATGTAGAGCAGCCTAACAGCATGGCACTGAGTTGAACTTAGGCTTATCTTTTCCCAATTTCCCCCATGCCCCACTAAAATATACTACAAGCTGAGTTTTGTGTAAATGTAGCTAGGAAGTACCAAGCCTGTCATTTTTCTCTTGCTTTGTTCCTTGGTTTCCTGCTAGAACAGCCAGATTTGTCATGCAAATAGCATCAGGGTTTACTGAATGCAATACAATGCAAAGAAATATTAATATTGTTTCACCCTCTTCTCCAAGCGAAAGTTGCTTTCCTGATTGGTGACCTGTTAAAAGTTGCAGCTGGTTTCAGCTATCAATAGGAAACGATGCCATATCCATTCACTTATCATTTATAGCAGTAGCTATCAGTAATCTCATTAAACTTATGTACTGGCCGTTAATGTCTGTCAGGCAAATGATGTGCAGAAATGTGTGGACAAGTTCTGGCACTTTCGTCGACAAAGTCCCTTATCCGTTTGTCAGCAGTACCATTGGCTTCTCCTAATATAATTACATTGACTTTTATTCAATTAAGTGCCATTCCTACCTTTAAAAAAAAAAAAACTTGCTTTATCAATTGATTCAGGTGTAATGCAATAATAAAGATGAACTCATTGCAGTGCATTAGCCCTGCTGTTCATAACTTCTGAACATGGGTTCATTCATAGCAGTCGATTTCCATTATGCAACCACAGTTCAAAAGAATTGATTCTGTTACATTCATTTCTTAATCTATATTACTTATGTTGGAGAATCCTCTCCAAGATCATGCGAAAATATAACCGGATACCTTGTGTTTGTGTGTGTTAGTGGGGGGCATACTATTATTCATTTGGATTTTTTTTAAAAAAAACATTTTCAGATTAGTAGCGAAATCATGGAGTTCAAAGATACATTAGGACAGGGGATGCTTTATTCAAATGTAAAGAAATGTTCAGAGAGTTGTCGTGTTACAGGCCTGGAGCTACTGGGCTGGGTGGCTGCAGCGCAGATATGCTAGTATTATACTCAAATGTTCAGTGATAAGTGCATGATAAGTACATTCAACAGGGACAGGGTGCATGTTGAATACTTAAAAGGCTAAGCGCTTTAAATCTAGCTTCAGCCCTAAGGCTGACCATTTCTACCTTACATCTGGAGATATGTAAAATCTTCCTGGGAAATGCTACTACTCTTACAGAAGTTCATCAAATGTTGCACCAGAGGGCAGACATCTAAAATTACTTTCTTTAGGCAAAAATCAGACAGCTTAAAAGTGTCAGAATTGTCCTAAGAAATGTCATCAGTCTTACAAAACCTCTTTTGGCTTCTCTGCCCATCCCAATTATCTTTTAATTTCACTTTAGGTAAAAAAAATCTGGTGAAAAAATCTTACTTAGTTCTTTCCTCTTCAGGCATGCGGAAACACCTGTAGGGAAGTTCTGCTTCTAAATGTCCATAAAATGGGAGATGGATTAATTTGTCAGTTTGGGTCAGTTTGGTTTCATATACACTTTCATGCAATTTTCTCCTAATACGCACATTTTAACTTTGCAGTTTTGTATGATGTGCATATTTTTGAAAGCAATTCCCCCCCTCTAATGTGCTGATCTTTAGGTGTTATGTTCACTGATGTATATGCATTTTGTGTGTGCACTTTTTCATAATGTGTACATTTCCAATGCATTTTCTGTTTAAAAATGCATTGCAAAATTCAGAGAAATACATTTCCAAGAATCGCTGCATTTTTTAAACAAATAAAACCACACTCACTGCAATGCAATACATGATTTTTAAAAAAGATAAAGAGCATATGGATGACACGGCTTACTTCTTACTGTGTACACAACGAAGGCAATACTATATTATTTCCCCCAATTATTATTATTCTGTCGCACTTCCAGTTTGGTTTGTGCAATGGTATGAGAATTGAATTAAGTAGGCTCACATTGAAATGTGAACTGAACAAATTTCTCCCCCACTGGTACGTTAAATATATTTTAAAGCTTTTCCTTAAATATCAGAGAACATCAAAGAAAGATGGTCAAACATTTTCTGCCTTTTATAAAGCTTTCACTTTGGCCTTTCTTCAGCCATATGACCTACAATTCTTACTGATTTTGACAACTGGTTACATCATATTTATTGTGTGAAATAAGTAAAATGATTGAGCTTATTCCCCCCCCCCCCGGCTTTGGAACTGTGTGTGAGATCCTCCCCCCAATGATAGCCAATATAAACAGTCTATGAAAAAATGTTCCCTGCTGCAGCCCCACTGAATTAACTGTGACAGGCTCCAATGCAGGAGAAATGAGTCCATCTAACTCAGGCATAGGCAAACGCGGCCCTCCAGATGTTTTGGGACTACAACTCCCATCCTCCCTAGCTAACAGGACTAGTGGTCAGGGATGATGTGAGTTGTAGTCCCAAAACATCTGGAGGGCCGAGTTTGCCTATGCCTGATCTAACTAGATTATGCAATGGTTAAATGTCACCTAGCTACAGTACACCAAGTAAGTTATCCCAGAGCATGTCTGAAAGCACATATGCAAAACCTGTCTGGGTCTGGCCAGCACCTGGCTAGGAGACTGCCTGGGAACCATATGTATGTGGCCTTACGTCCCACAATGAAATAAAAGAAGGATATAAGATGATTAATAGAACCACAGAATTGCAGAGTTGGAAAGGGACCCAAGCATCATGTACTCCCAGGGGTGTCAACTAGTATAAAATATTGGAGGGACCCAGATAATCCCCACCCCACATAATCGATCACAAGACCTGGCACATACACACCATTTGAATGGCAATGTCCATCAACTTTGGGGGGAGGGGTTGGCTCCCTCAAATATTTTATTGGGGGGCCCAAAGGGACCATGGTCCCTAGCAGTTGGCTCCTGTTTCTACTCCTTCCCCCTACAATGCAGGAATCTGCTATACGATGGAAGGAATCTACTAGAGATTGTCAGCATCGTTACAAACACCAGTTCCAATAGTTCCATTGTCTTACATCCTTAGTGTCTATGAATTCAAAGCCTCTAAGAAGACTGGTGACTATAACATTTTCTGTACTGAGACTAACCTAGCCATTTCATCAAATCTTTTAATAATACAAGTGTTACAGAAAATGCCACAAATTGAGTGAATGTGACATCCACATATGGATTCTGACAATTTCAGATAAATTCATAAGTATCAGTAAATACATATATTTCTCCGAAGCTACCTCCTGACCCTAACCCCAACATACACCAAAGAGTGTTTGTCTGAAGGCTGCCGCTCACATTTAGCTGAGTATCGGTATATCTCTGAGATTTCAGATAGCTACAAAAATTGCCTGAGACTTTCAGCAGTCTCAAGAAGTTTCAGCTGCTTAAGAGGCCTTCTTTTTAAACAATCAAGCAATATATAATTTTTGCTAAATAAAGACGGACACCCAATTTCAGCTATTTATGGTACATATACACAATGCAAGCGTCGTGTATCAGCAGGGAGGGCAGATAAGGCTGGTTCCCCACTCTGTGAAACATTTTCATTCCTATGCTCCATGAAATGACTTCCTGGCACCTTTGCCCGCCCCCTCCTCTAACCAAACAACCAATAATCATTTGCCTTCCTCCACTCCGTTTGGCTGGCAAGGCCTTTCAAAAATCTCTTCTTCCAGAGGCTGTCCTTGGAAGTGTCTGATTCTTCAGCCCACAAGAGTAAACAAGGGAATAAAATACACTCCTAGGTAATTTTCCACTTTTATTAGTAAGAACCTTACTAAAGTACTCTTTCGATGTACTGCATGAAAGAAATTGACAGAGCACTATTATTTGCATTTAATGTTGATGTATTTAGGGATTTAATTTACCATATTTTTCACTCTATAAGACGCACCAGACCACAAGACGCACCTAGTTTTTGGAGGAGGAAAACAAGAAAAAAAATATTCTGAATCTCAGAAGCCAGAACAACAAGAGGGATCACTGCGCAGCGAAAGCAGCGATCTCTCTTGCTGTTCTGGCTTCTGGGATAGCTGCACAGCCTGCATTCGCTCCATAAGACGCACACATATTTTCCCTTCTTAGGAGGGAAAAAGTGAGTCTTATAGAGCAAAAAATACGGTAATTTTTTCTTATTTTGCCTTCTGTGAGTGTATCTACCCTGCATCTGAAGATGCATTCAAGGGGGCTGCATAACTGTGACTAGCTATGCAAAAGCCTTCATCTCCAAAAACGATCCTTTCTCTTTTTGGCATACAAACTCCAAGCACTACTGGAAGCAGTCGATGGTTCCGTCTATATGCATACAGAACTAATGGCATCCTGTTGTTGTTTTTTCCAAAAACAAAGTGATGGAGTTTTGTCTTTGCCTTGTTTATGCTTGTATGTTTACTTTGGCCTGAAATTCAAAACAAAGCTTAGCTTGTGGGAAAATGTGTAAGCCAAAGCTATGATCCACTGTGCATTTAAATATTCAACAGTCAGATGTTTTGTAGTGAGAGAGGCCCAAAGGGGAGGAGAATAATTACAGAATAGCCAGAAAATAATTTATGGTTGCCGAATACGATTCAAAGCAAGGGTGGCTAGCCCTGAGGCCCACCAAATGTTGTTGGACTGAAACACCAGCCTGGTCAATGGTCAGGGATGAAAGAAGTTGTAAGTCCAATAACATCTGGAGGGCCACAGGTTCCCTATCATTATTTTAAAGGTTAACAGTTGATTTAATGAAATTTAAAACCAAGACCGAGTGCTTATCAGGTAACCCAGTGCTTTGCATTCCTTGGCCAACACAATGAAAGATGGGTGCAGGTTGAATTTATACTGAATAATCTGGTACAATCTCCTTAGGTTTGCGCAAATGTAAGGGGGCTAGGGAGCCGCTTTTATTCCCAAAAGCTGAAAATCCAGGCAGGGAATTTCCACAAAGGTGTAAAAGATCCCTCCCTCAGCTACAGTCTTGCACGAAATCTAAATGGAAACATCAGAATGAACAATCTGTCTCAGTATGCAAATTTCCAAGAACAGATAAATCCTGATGTTTCCTTTAAACAGAAGGAAGCCCTCAACTCCTTTGACACGATTGTGAGCAAATATGGCATTCTGATTTTACCTAAAAACTGGAAACCAAATCTTTCTTATTTCCTAATCTTATCTTCCCAGCGCCACAGAAACTGCATTCCACCTTGCCTTTTCTTGCACTGAAAAATTGGGCTACCCACAGAGGCCTGAAGAGTATATCTTCATATTTTGCTGTGTGCATGCATCATCTGATGTGTCCAGAACTTTTGATGCTTAATGGTAGTTTTCCCCCCATTGCCAGCGTTTCAGAGCAGTGGCTGTAGACAGGGCACTACTTTGCTGCCCAGTGAAATGCAAAACATTCTACTCCAGCAGCACAAGCGACATTGGTTTCTAAAGCTTTTTTGATGAATTGCATAGAATCTGAGAAAATATTAACCTTTCATTGGAAGAAAATCCAAAAGGTAAAATACAGTTCAGCACCTATTAAAAAAAAAGAAAAGAAGAAGAAGAAGAAGAAGTAAAGAAGTGCTTATTAAATGCGGGAAATAAAGGACAAGCAAATTCTTGCAAATAAGACGCAGAGCCCCAGTCATTACCATCCCTTTCAATATGAAACAAATCATTCACACTGGTCACGAAGACAGCTCCCTCTCCACTCAAATTATTCACTTGAAGATAAGCTCTCACCAAACTCTTTAGGGGTTTAACTAATTTACTGCACAGATACAGCACGTCTGTTGTAATAACAGGTAGGATGTATTGGGGTCGACCATTTATCAGAATTAGACTTCTTTTCTCAATTCGCAGTGAATGATGCTGCCTCCACCGTTCCTCATTCTCAGAGCTTGCCATCCCCTTATGGCCCCTAATGTGGCAGGCAAACAAAATTGACAGTCTCATCTTGTCAACAAGGGGCGATTCTCCCGAGAAGCCACTTAACTTTGCAGAGGAAGCAATGTATTAATGTGCCTGTCCCAGGAATGTTAATCATCTTCAAGCTCCCTCTGACTTTGACATGAACAAAATCACCAAATTTGTTTACTAAATGAATCGTAATATGCTAATAAGAGAGCATGACATATATGGTAAAGCCAAACAGATGGTTTGTTTACCCCACTTTGCAACTTTATAAATGCTGTAACTCGGAAGATGTTAGCAAGAATTATTGGGCTGCTGGCAGGGGTGGCCAAGACTTTTGCATACAAAATGCAGAGCCAGAGTAAAAGGAAAAGCAATTTGTTATCACCAAGGAATGCACGCTTCTGCTGATACTGATATTATGATGTTTGGGCAGGTCATGCAAGGGGTTTTAGCGTGGATTTTTCTGTCTGCCATGTCATCTGCTAGTGCAGTTCTGTCACAGAAGCAAGACCTGAGAGTGCTGCACTCCAGAACAGCCTGGTAATTCAGTACATACCTGTTGAGGTGTTAAATGAGATGGCTCTTACGGTGTGAACAGAATTACATTTTTCCAACAGCTGCATGTGCTCACAAGCATCAAGGTCAAGGCACGTTCTAAATATATTACTATTGTTGTTCATTAAAAGATCAAAAGGCATTACAAACAAGAAGCACAACCACTGGCGTTAGTTGCCAGAGTTATTCAGGAGCACTCGTAAGTTTCATTGTGACACGTCAACCTCACGCTTTACCAGCTGCATGGATGCAAACTGGTCTAGAAAATTTAAACGAAAAGATCAACCAAAATTATCAACATTTATCCACCATTTTTTCTCAGATATAAAAGACAGCAGCGATTTAGGCAGGCCAGCTTCACTGACCTCATTGCTTGGTATGATCAGGCCTCTGCCATTATCTAGGTTTTTCATCTACACACAAAAGCTTCATACATACCTGTGGAATATAACTCCGGTGGCTTTTTTATAGGCTATCCACAAAAAGCAAAATTCCTTCTCAATGAATAACAACTTCCTGAGATTTATTTCTCGGAACATATTTTGAAGTGAGAGTGATTTTTAAAATGAAATATTTAATCCAAACTTCCTCATCCCCTTTCTTATCAGAACATCCAAGCAGGCATTTGTTACACTGTTTGGGAATCTCTGAACTGAGTCCAGTGCCACCTTGTTCACCGGTTGGTGAACGAATAATAAATAAATGGCCAAAATACCAGTCTTTGATATTTTTAAGTTGACTTGTCTGCCTATTGCAGTGGTATAACATTTATTATTTCGCTTAATTTATATACTGCTCAATTCCAAAATGAAAAGCAAAACCCTAAAAATGGTTTTGTGGTGCTGTATTGGAATGCCACTCACAATGTACTTGTGTTCCAACACATCACTTAGGCAAGTTCTGCAATCCCTCTTCCCCCATTCCAAAGGAGCAGGCTAGGGAAATATATAGGCTGTGATATATTTTGTGCCTTTTTTGTGTGTAAACAGCTCTGCTAGGAGCTCTGCTAAAGAGTCATATAGAAGATAAAAAGTATTATTTTATATTAGAAATAATAACAATAACCTCAGAAAAAAATAGATGGCGCGATGTCCCTGTGATGCTATGTGGCTATTTTGGTTCACTGTGGTGCAAATCCCTTTGAGTGATTACAATGTTCATGTAAGGCGACTAAAACATATAAAGTCTCCAGCATAACCTTGCTCCTAGCAGGCTTGGAGAATTTGCAGCACACTTTAGAATGCACTTTGAATTAAATGCTGGATATATGCAGAACTTTGAAAGGAAATGGTTGAACAGGAGACTGCTCACACATGTATGCCCATCAGTTGATTCTTCTCCCTTTTATGACTCACGGTGAAATGCATGAACTTCCTCTGCCGAAAAAGCACTTGTGTTGCAAGATGATATGACAAGGGGAACTGTGCTGCTTGATCGGGTGAACAGCACAGTTCAGCTTTCCATATCATATGATTGTAACATACATTTATGTGCTAAACTTTAGCCCACGAATGTAAGCTATTACTATATGCTACAGTCAAGGTGTGATGAACATGCATGCCTATCTGAGATAATGGCCTCCTGTTACAAACCAAAATGAGTATAATGGTAACAAGTTCTACAATATAATCCCCCTGAGTTAGGGGTGAAATTAAAGCTTGGAGAAATACTCCTAAAACTGACGTCATTTTCAGTTGGATAAGCTGGCATTGTGCTATGAGCTACTTGTTAATTTAGGATAAGGACCGTGGATAACACGTGGACTGCATTTGAAATGATGGAAGTCATATGGAATGTGGAAGTTGAGGGGAAGTGTGTGGAACAGGTCTTGGTGTTCCAATTTCTGGGAATGGAGTTGAGAGTTGACCTAACCTGGGGAGAAAACAGTAAAGACCTGATGAAGAGAGCACAGCAGAGGTTATATTTTCTGAGAATCCTCCAGAAAAATAATCTCTCAAAGGACCTGTTGATGGCATTTTACCATTGTACTGTTGAGAGTGTATTAACTTATGGTCTGTGTGTGAGGTTTGGGAGCTGCACGGCCAGGGAAAAAACAATGCTGTCCAGGGTTGTAAAGACTGCAGAGAGAATAATTGGGTGCACTCTTCCCACCTTGGATCAAATCTATGCTTCCAGGTGCCATAAGAAAGCTGCAGAGATAGCGCAGGATAGTGCACACCCCGGAAATGATCTCTTTCAGCTTCTGCCTTCTGGAAGAAGGTACTTGGTTATAAAGACTAGGACTAGCCACCTGAGAAACAACTTTCTATCCAAATGTGATTTTGGATTTAAAAGCATTGTAAGGTAGTTTCTATGGGAGTATATTGTATTTAATTATGGGGTATCAGAGTTTTTAGGGGGTTAACCAGGCTGGGATAGCTGGCTTGTTGGCTTTTGAATGTCTGATGTAGATTTTGTTGTTCTGTATGGGACAATGACAATAAATATTATCGTATAATGAAGTCAAGTGTTCTTGAATCAGAGTTACTTTGGCTTGGGTTCTAAGATAAACTGACTAAAAGAAGTTTGTGGGGAAATGTTCCCCTGGCAACTTTCCCCCATTGAAGGCACCTATACTCCCTGATATGGCTATCTACAGGATGGGGGGTGGCGGCTCCTGAACAATGCAGAATGTAATGTGGGGAAGAAGGAGGTGGGGAAACTTTCCTTCCATGACCTTCCTTATCTTAGTAAAGGTAAAGGTACCCCTGCCCGTACGGGCCAGTCTTGACAGACTCTGGGGTTGTGTGCCCATCTCACTTAAGAGGCCAGGGGCCAGCGCTGTCCGGAGACACTTCCGGGTCACGTGGCCAGCGTGACATCGCTGCTCTGGCCAGAGCCTTATCTTAGTATCCTACCTCAAATCTAGCTGATTTCCCCCACCTGCTACAGCTCCTCCCTAGTCCAAAGGTGTCTTGGACTACTGTTGGACGTTGACAGTATTTTAAACACACTGGGCTTGCTATAAGTGCCTTCTTGACTTTGTCTCTCTCTTACACACACACACACACACACACACACTGTTTCTTATTATATTTTTAGTAGTCGTCTAGCTGTGCTTCAATGGCTGATTACCACCACCAGGGTATCTGCACCAGCTCCAGATTAAAGTGCTGGAATCCCACGAAATTGTTCTGTACTAACTATTGCTATTGGTTATTAAATTCTGAGAGACATTTTTTTTTAAGAAAAACCTATCCACCGGAGGCCCAAGCAAAGAGGGAAGTATGAATTCAGCTTGGCTTCCAAGGATTACTTTACAGCAAGAATGGTGAGCAACCGTCCCAGCCTGGCGCTTATATATCTCATTTGAAACATCTACTCACTCCTGACCAACAAAGAAAATTTCAATAAAGAAGTTTTACCGGTTTAACAGCAGCAAGCTCCTGGGATTGTCAAAGTGCTAAGGCTTTTCCAAGGAGAGAAGGAATCAGCAGCTGAAATATAATTAACCTTCCATTCTCAATGCAAAACTGCCACACACACAGGAGCTCTGCGGTCTATTAGTGAAGTTATAACGGCCAACAGGCAGAAGGAAAATTGGTCAAAAGTTGGCGGCTGCTGTCATATTTTTAGAATTATGATTAATGACACTAATAATGCAGATGATTACTGATATGTGTATCTCCTGCAGTTTATCATATTGCTCTGGCTGCCTACGTCCACAATAAACACGGTGCTATCATTTACCTCTTTATTGAAGGCAATCCTTTCTCTGGTGAAGGAGCTCGCTCTAATTACTTTGTAATGTTTTATGTCTCGAGCATTTTGCAGCTCTGGACCCCAACAACTGCTTCATATCTACCATTGATTAATTACAGAAGGTTTAATCAAAATTTAGAACCTAATGTTGTCATTTATGAGCATCCTGCATTGCCAAGGTACTTAAGGTCTCATTCCAAGTACTGAGAGAGTGCTGGGTTCAAAATAAGTCCCACGAAGGCGCAAGGTGCCAAACACTTTTACCTCAGGTATTTTGAGTTTATTAGTCCTTCCTTGGTTGGCTTCTGTTTTAATTACCTATTGAACCCAACAGGCAAATACTCATTGACACCAGTATGTTTTGGAAGAGATGTGGTAAATGGAGGGTTATTTCCCTCCAGTTCCTAAACAACAGACATTTGGGCTCCTGGATTTTTATTTTTATTTGCCTTTAAATTGCTCTCATTTCTCCCCACTTCTGGGAAATGGGGTGGGGTGGGGTGAGGAGAGCAGTTGAGCTGGTCTCTCTTGGGTTTCCGTCAGAGCAAAAAGTTTTTTTGCAAATGACAGCACAGTTTTGAAGCGGTTAAACAAGTGAGGGGGGAAAAATTGCAGGGACAAATACATAAGTTTTTTTTAATGTGGATTTTTATGGCACTGTCATACAACCATTCACCGTTGAAGTTAAGTGTTTTTTTAATACCATTACTGAACTGCTGAAATGGATGCTAATATAGCTTGGAGTGCTAATGTCAAGTCCTGGTAATAAAAAAGACAGACTGCTGAATGAAATAATTTCAAGTAAAAAAAATAGAACAAAAGTGCTCTCGCTCTCCACTTTTATTGAATTGGGACTGACTGAGCCAATTGCTTTAGAAGTCTGTAAAACACAATTACTAGTGAGCCGAGTGACCCAGCTGTGCCCTCTTTGTGACGGTACAGGCTAAAAAGGCTGTAGAATTAGTGCTGCTTCTATATCTGGCGATCAGGGCTGTCCCCTCTACTAACAACCTGGCTCCTTTTCTCACTGTGTGATCGCTAATGGATCTTTGTCACCGATCAAGGGCCCAGCTAACCGATCCAACTTGTTCTTTTCCTTACTTGTATGAAACAAGATCGGTGGCTGTCAGTATATTTTTAAAAAATGGATTTAAAGATGACTTGTTCTTTTTAACCGTCAGAATACACAATGCAAAAAACATGACTTGAAATAACCAGGTATAAACATTAACTCTTTTCTCCTTTCTGCTTTTAGCTAAGATCTCTCAAGCTTAGACACCAGCCTGAGAGTTTTCCATAGGAAAGAAAGCAGATAAGAGAAAAGGGCTCAGCTGGAAAGCAGTTAATACAAGAAGTGAGGAACTCCATAAAGTAGAAGGCCTAGTATAACAGCATTTTATCCTGAATTTACAACTTGTGCTTCAAATCATACAATCTGACGCAAGAAGTTAAAATCTGGGAAGACTGCGAAAATTAATGAACTAACGCAACATTCTACCTAACTAAATCCTAGCCTGCTCACCTTCCTCTGTTTCACTCCTCAGAAACAAATACACATTTGCAATGCAACCTACGGATAGGTTTTTACAGTAAGACTAGTTTGGGCAAACGGAAAGCTTTTTGAAACCTTGCTTTCTTCTTCATATAGGCAGTAATAACTCTTCTTATGGGAGAAAGCTACATTTTAAAAAGCTGCCCTAGCTTCAGTCCTCGAAGAAAAGATTCTGGAAATCCCAGCAGCTTTGTTGGTGAAGTCAGAGCACAGTCTCAGATTCAGCAAGAAGGGCAGTACACAAGGTTCAACAACTTGTAAGCACAATTCTAGGACGCGGAGCCAGGCACAAGTGACTACATTGTCCCAAAGAGTGCGTGTGCTCTTCCTTTTCTGCTTTTAAAGAGTGGGATGGGACCAGTCATTTGCACAGTTCTTATTCTGGGCAAGAGGACTGTACTTGCAAAGGATTGCTCCGACCTGGGTGGGGGCTGTGTGCCCTTGGTGGCAAAATCTGTGTCCAAAATCTCTGCCTCTCCCTTAGTTGGCTTTGCCAGCTGCCTGTTCTGAGGCGGCAGATCAGGACCTAGCCAGCTAACTCCCCTTGTCTTATAGAGGTGCCCGGCCACAGGGGCACGGGACCCTCTTCTCCATCACCACCAGAGCTCCCTCCCCCAAAAAATCTCACAGCCCTCTTCCTCTTGACAGATCCAGCTCTTCCTGCCCCATTTCAGCTTGTGCCAGAGAGCCCACAAGAAAGCTGAATTATTACACAGTACAATAGGGATTGGTTTGTTTGTTGTTGTTTTAAAAAGGGCATTACCCCAAGTTATTTGTTATTCTGTATGTAACTGAGCTGCTGCTGTTACGTTACACTTCTGTATTTGTCTCATATTTAATATTTTGGTGTACAGTATGGTTTATTTCTGGTCTGTTGACCATAGCAAACCGTCGGCGATGATTTCATGATCAAAAAGGGCTTTAAAAGACAAACTTAAATGTGAAACGAGTTCCAAATTTACCTCACTTTTTGTGCTAAGGGAAGTTTTCTTTTAAACATTCATAGCGGAATATCTTTTTATAAATTCTTGTTCCTAGAAAACAGAAAAGAGATTGGTTTCAAATCTTGTGGATAGTGCTCACCACTGAAATGTCAACAAACAGGCTGCTATCTCCATCTCTATGATTCTTCTCTCAGACTGGTTTTGAAGATACTACAGCTCTATCCAATAATCTCTCTCTCTAATAGGGTAATAACTGCTACGGCACACTTCACTAAATGGTAAACTGCCAGGTAAATATTGAGTTTCTAAAAGCTGCCATAGCTGGCCTTAACTGCTAATTTTCTTTTTAAAAGGGAAAAGGGGGGTTGGGACAGATGATGCATTTGCAGAGCTAAAAACCAAGAGGAAAACAGTTCTTTGGAGCTACTTCTGGAAAAGCCACATAATGGCCATATGGTTCAGTCATACAAGAAATTCTCATCTGTAATAATGAGTGTGAAACACATGGATTCTGGTAAAGATTTCCTTCGTGCATGGCTTTGTTTAACAAGTGCTTTTAATCTGTCTCTTATCTCTGCTGACTGTCCTAATCTTTACAGGATAGCATATATTTAGACTTAGCAAAACCCCTCTTTTTTCACAATCCCCATTTCTTTCTTCTTCTGCACCAGCGTATATGGTCTTCATTATGTCTCAAGAAAGGCACCTGAAGCTCTCTGAGAAAAGCAATTAACGCCATGCTTTAGCTTAACTTTCCTGCAATATCAATTTATTTGACAGGGTTGCATTGTTTTAAAATTGCCTGGTTACAGTTAAATTGCATCTAGTTGTGGATTTAGATACTATTCTAACACTGCAAACACATACAGAACAATCAGCTTTTCTATCAACTTCATTATATCTCAGCATACCTTTGTGAAGACAATTGATTTCAGCCAACTTAAACACGCTGATATTTTTCCCCTTTCAAGGAGGTCGCCAGCTGCCTTTAAAGTGATAGTGCTTTACATTTTATATGACACTTTTAGTTGCAGTTAATAGTGCGCTTTAAAATATATATATGAATGTTACCTGAGAACAGTTTGCAAATGAGCAGCCATGTGATCAGGACAGTGTTCAAGGGGGACCAATGGGAAGTATCTAAGGAACTCATGTTCAACCAGAAATGCTTTTATTCAATAGAAACAGGGATTTGCCAAGGTCACTGGATGAAGAACTTTGTGCTGGATTTATTATTTGCCAGCCCTTGTAAAGTCTTGGTACCGTTGGGAGTCTAAAATTACAATGGGATTCATAGCCATTTTCAAACCAAGAGAGTTCTGAAAACGACAGTATAATGGTAGCAGTTGTAGTAATAATGGTAGACATTATGGTTGAACCTACTTCTGAATTCCCCCCCCCCATGAAGATAGCAATGAAGTTAACTGAGGAGGACATTAGTAAATAAAAAGAAAGTTTGGTCTGTATGGTAGATTCTCCAAGACAAGAAACTAGTTCCTAGGCCTGCAAAGCAGTGCACATTAACCAGTTGAATGGGCTACTAGTTAGGGCACCAACTGAAGTCCAGATATCTTTTTTTAAAGAAAGAAAAACACAATTTCACTAACTATTTAAAGTTGTCTGATGAAATGATTACCCAAAGAGCTATACACTATGTCTTCATCTACAGAGTTGGAAGCCACAGCCAACTGAAAATAGATTTAAGGCAACTACAAACTAGTATAAAGTACCTTCTTTTTTGTAGCTATGGGATCCCCAAATTGCGTACACTTCTTGGAAAAGCAATCTCAAAAAGTTTGCTTTATAAGTTTCCAAACGTAGCGGGATGATTGGGAAAAGGGGGGGAAGGTTGCTGTTGTGTTGAAGAGGTGATAACAGGAGGCAGGTAGCATGTTTTCACATCTTCACCTTTGTTGATAATGTATGCAGTGGCTCATCAGAGGTATTTGATGTTAATTTATTCAAGCACACCTGTACAGGGCTGGAAGTCAGGTAACTAGATGAGCAAGTTGTATATGCTTCCGCTTTCTTGATATAACCACCCAGAGGCCTATCTGCACACAAATTTAGTTCTGGAAACATCAGCAGGTTTTAATAAACCAAATACAGATGTCTTTCTCCATACAAATCAAGGAGTTTACAAGTTTAAATCTGGACTGATTTAACTAGCAACCTAATGGCAGAATCACACTTGGCACCAATAGTTGCCTCATATTTATTTATAAGTCACCCTGAGCAAATATTATTTTGTTTTTAAATTTATTCATGGGGCTCAATCACCTTTCCCACCTTGCAGACAAACACACATGCTTTTGGTTCTGCGAAAATTTAAAAACAAACTTCAACAATTAGCATCCTTCACTCAAAGAAAGGCAAAGCATAAAGTTCCTTTCTTTGCAACTTGGAGCTGTTGGAAGTGCATGTATTTTACATAAATTTAGGAAATAAAAAGTGAAGTAACATGAACTAACCAGACCCAAAGTAAAAAGAAAGAAAGAAAGATTTTCATTGCCAATTGCTGATAGCAATAGAAAATGGATATTAACTTTAGCAGGCCTTGGGCTGATTAAAAAAAAGAAAGAAAGGAGCAACTTTCATTCATTTTGAAGCCTGTCAATACAACTTGTGTCCCACCAAGGCAAATGTAGCCCACAAACCATGAAGTGTGGTCCTTCACCTGAAATCCCCCTGCAACTGCAGTCTCAAGCAGGAAATTAAAAACAGAGCTTCCCTGTGCTCCTTGTACCTTGAAGTGCACAGCTGATGGGCTACAAAGTTGTGTAGCTCTTCTTTAATACTAGGCAGGACTGAGTTCTTACAAGAGGGGAGACGCCTGACAGTTTGATCCAAAGGTTTTCGTCACCTGCCTATAGAGGGCATGGGGGAAATCACTGATCCCCATGGGTGAATTACACTGTCTTGGCCAAAGAGTATTCTAAATATGGTCGTCTTTCTGCATGCAGAATCCTCAAAAGGCAAAGGATAGGAGGGCTATAACAGTTCTATACTTCTTCCCCATCTGTCTGCCTAAAATGACATATCTTCCCATTTCTACTACTGCCCCACCCCCATGACCCTTCAATAAGCACGCTTCTAATAGGCAAGAAAGATTATCCTTCCAGGTTCCCTCTTTCATTTTCCATCGGGTTGTTCTATAGTTTTGAGACATTATCCTTTGCCACTGCTGATTGTCAATAAGGTTTCTGCTACCTTTTGACATGAGGGGAAAGGGCAGAAAGGCTAAAACTGAAGGTTGGGAAGAGAAATGCATTTGTTTATTTTTTGGAATGGAATAGTCCAGGGAAACGATTGACAGAAGATATAGCTTTGGAAAGATTCCATTTCAAACATCTTCGTCAATGGGTTCCCTTGCCTGCCTGATTCCAGAACTGGCAGAGGAGAGGGTAAAGGATGCTATGAATGATAGGCCCCATACCTTGATTGGTGGGAATTTGATTGTGCAGTTCCCAATGAACTAGCTGTTGCTGTGAGAAACAAAAATACTTCAAGTGAAATACTTAATCTCCGTATAACAATGAAGCCTCTTTTGTCATAGGAGAATACTACATTTTTAAAGAATGCTTCGTAGAACCTCCATTCCTTGGTTCTTCCTTGCAGAGTGACAACTGTTTGAAACGGCATCATTAAAGGACACTTCATAAGCTGGCGAGTTTACCAGAGTATTTAAAAGAATACTCAGTATTATTTCCATGAAGGTGCTCAGTCAAACACCGTCTTAAATATGGTGTTAAAATGTGACATTCTTCATGTGCACATTAGGCTGGTTGTTTCACATTTCTGGTACAGCAATTAGTGCTGAAATGGCTATAATTGGGTTCTAAAGTTAACAGCCCATTAAGGTGACTGAAATAAGTTCTCCACTCAGTGTTATTATTCCACTTATTTGGCAGTGGAGTCAATAAGGCACTATACACTGGTTTACATCTTCAAGGTCTTCCTTGCTACCTGAAGGGCTAGACATTTAATGGGCTTCCTCTGTAAGAGTTCATTTAAGAAACAATCTCCAAGAAGGTCAACGAGAAAACCTTAAATTACAGAAAAGCTCACTGGGCTACGATTTTACCTCAAATGCTCACAGCACTATCTGGAGATAATGACTGGCATAATGTCAATATAAAGAACTAACAATGAAAAGCAGGCCCTACTTTCAAATGCATTTATACACTGGCATGTGAGTTCTTCCAGAAATGTAGGAACTTGTAAGCAGCTCTAAGACCGCTTACTAATTCTTTCACACTCATGTTTCAGTCATAGTTTATCTGACCATATACTGAAATACTGAGTAACCAGCTCTTTTGTGAAACCTGCTAGAATTTTATAAAATTATTATTATTTATGCAGGTTGCATTGGCAAATTGTGCAAACAACTGAAATGTGGACTGTTGTTCAAAGTTTATAATTCCTAGGGCGAAAGACAGCGCTTCAGCCAAAACCATCTTGCAGACTTTCCAATGCACACAACATGAAGACCTTGCAGTTTTGAAGTTCACAGACTAATTTCTGGAACTCGAGTTTACCTGTTTATAAAGGAAATAATTAAGAGAACAAACTTCCTTTGCACTTTGTTCCATGGTTGAGTAGGAAAAAACTGCTACACTGTATGCTAGAATAATACAGAAGTATACATTATATTTAGGGATTCAACATATCCCGGATTTGTTGTTTTGAGTTGTTATTTACAAACTAGCTAGAAGAATGCTGCTAGAGAATATTGGGGTTTTTTAAGCTTTAAATCTTTGGATCATAACTTTTCACAAATACATTATAGGTAGCATATGAACTTCATTATCAGATTCTGTTTTGTCCATCCAACACTGCTGCCAATTAAATATATTATCCGAAGACATTTTCTATGATACACGAGGTTCTCCTTTTTTATGTTTCAAAGAACACAATAATATTATAGACTTTGTTATTTCTCTCCCCCCCCCCCGACTTAAGGGGGGGGAAGAGACATACGTTTTCTGTTTGCATACCATTTGACTCCAGGTCCATGAGGCAAAGCAGATTGGCCACACAAACCTTCTCAAAACCACAGAGCCAAACTGATCTTAGAAGACTGGTTATCAATGTTCATACAATGACACTTGCAACACAAAGAAGCCAAGCTGCTGCCAAAATTCCACCGGAGTTTACTCTTAAGTAAGCATAGATCACGATCCAAAGAGCTTCTTCAGGTCACACAATGAGCTCAGTGGAATTCTTAACTTGTTTTCCTTTGAACATCCCCTGCCCATGGGGATTTTCTGTTGGAGAAAAACAACTGTAAAGTTTCTTTGGGCTAATGGAATGAGTTTCACTATTCTTTGGATCCTGGCCAAGCTTAGCATTGTGCTTAAAATTAAGGCACATTTAACACATTAAATAGAGATAAAACTAGTTTTGCACAGCTGCCCAGTTCAGCAAATTATCTAAACAAAGGTTCAGGTGATTAGAAATGAAATGGACTGAGCATCGGCGTCATGTTCTTCCTCTTCCTCCTCCTTCACCCATTAGGAAAATGTGGGTTATTCTAATCAAAATCACTTAAGCCAGGATCAAACCATATCGAAGTTTGTTACTTAGAACACGCTACAGTTCCCTGAGTTAGCATGTGACAAAACATAACGTCTGAAAAGGTCCTAAACATATCTGTTTAACTAGGTTGTGGTGAATCAGAATTGAAGTGTTTGGTCCTCCATTTTGATTTGTTTGCTCAGTTCTGTCCGCTCAGCTCTGACAGCTAAGAACAGACAATGGGAGGCCCACTGGGGCTCAGTTTAACGGGGCAAGTTATAGGATGAACCGACTAGGGGCTACTGGGATTTAATACATTGCCTTTCCTTCTTGAGAATTTTAGTATGTGGGAGGTAAGTGATTCAGCCCAAATAGTGGCATTTAAATGATGTATCTGTCTTCATATCATGGTCCCAATTTTGTCTATCTATTACATTATTATTATTATTATTATTATTATTATTATTATTATTAGGAAATCCTATGCAGATATATGTGTGCGTTTAAATCCATAAATATGGAATAAATATGTTAACCTGCCACTGACCCACTTTGGCAAATTCCATCTACATTACACTTTTCTTTTTGGAATAATAAAAAGGGGACTCTGTTTCTTAAAAAACAGCTACAACATTTAGGGCCAGCTGCTTCCGTTTAAACTGAACTCTTTCAGAACCGACGTAGCATAACTGCAGTGTGATATCATCCCAGTGCCCAGCTGAAATGAAAGGCTGTTATTAAGGTGAAAAATATGCCTGAGTTTCCCTTTATCTGGGCGCATAGTGCTCACCTGATGGAATGGGGATATGCATACATGCAGAGAACAAAACTCGGGCACATGTGCAAAGGAACATCCCCCCCAAAACTGCTGCTCTGCTTCCTGTACACATTTCAACGGGGCCTTGTTCAGGTCTCCAACGCTGCACTCCATCAATATAATCATGCACGTTGAGCATTAATACTATATCTGATGCTTTCCCACATGAATTGCTGCACAGTTTCACCAAATGACCACTATATATTTTAGCATACATTTGATAGGAGCTTCCCCACTGTCCGCTGCATATAATTTTCAATAATTCTAAGTAGGAACTTTTCCTTAACTTCACTTGGAAGCTGAGGAAAGAAGACAATGAATGTAACAGAAGTGGCAGCCTCTGCGGAAAGGTTTTATATCTCCTGCTTTTAAACTTAGACAACACTGTAGGTCGTATGTATAGAAATAACTTATATGGGATACTTAAAATATCAGGTAATCATTCCTTTGGAGAAGAAGTGGGAGATCTATACACATAGCAGTGTGTATAGATACATAGAGATTTAATGCAAGTCCCACTATCTAGTGTGCAAGCACACCAAAAACATTTGTGTGTACTAAGAAAATCTATTTCCAACTATATCTCCACAGCATTATTATCATTACATAAGTTGATGACATAATATTTGTATTATTATTCCAGGTAAAAAATGGGAATGAAGATAATGTTGAGGCTCACCCACTCTTTTGTGCTAGACACAGGTCTGGGCTTTCCAGGTGAGTCTGAGCGTTGGTGTTGTCCTGGCACTTTTCTTGGGGAAACCTGCATTTTTTCTGCTGAATTGGAGCA
The DNA here is from genome assembly GCF_951804945.1 of Podarcis cretensis. NCBI lineage: Eukaryota > Metazoa > Chordata > Lepidosauria > Squamata > Lacertidae > Podarcis > Podarcis cretensis. Next base: position 26,697,603 of record NC_137187.1, read on the forward strand.
TATGGCAATTGCCATTGGCTCAGTGGTAAAATGCAGGGTTTTTTCCTGGGGAAAGTGCTGGGACAAAACCCCCTACCTGGACCTGGAAAGCCCAGACCTTTGTCTAGTATGTGTGGAGCAAAGTGTAGATGAACCCTCACTCTGCACAGAGGTCATTTGTATATGTGTACTGTGTGCATATTCTACATAAAATATGTGCTTGGTTTGCTTATATAATTTAAAACCAAAGTTAAGAAAAAACAGTTAATAAATGAGGTATTTACTGACCTGTCTCTGCTTCGCCTTGAAGGGAAGGCCGCATTACAACCAGCCACTGTGCAGACATGCATCTCTTTTAGATGCACATTCCTATAGTGGAGCTTCACACTGTAGGAGCTCTTGAAACTCTTCTTGCACACGTAGCAGATCTTGGGATCTGGGCTTGAGCACAAATCACCCTCTGGGGAGAACTTCTGGGGACTGTTATAGTTGAAAGTTGAAGTGAAGCTTTCGTGAAGGGCAGCCATACTGGCACTGCCCCCGTTGTAAAGTCCATATTGGCTCATGTAGAACATCTCATAGGTAGGGTCGGTAAATTCTTCCTTCACCTTAACTTCATCTTGGTGGGAAATGCCGTGGTGGTTTTCATCTGGCCTGTCGTGGTTCATCATGGATGTGTGGTTTCTTTCATGCATCATGGGTTCGTCGCCTTCCATGGATTCCTCGCACAGTTTTGGTTCCGAGGATTCTGACTCATTTTCATAGTCTCTCTCATGCTCTTGATCTTCCGACGTCATGCTATCTGCCCTTCTCAGCTCCGTCCTCGAAATGCACCTGTTCCTCCCGTTTTTGGAGAAGTCTTTCACAGACAACCCAGGGCTCATTTCTTCCTGAGAATGACAGTGATTGTCATGACCACCCTCGTTAGTCACACTCCGGTTATCGTTGACATCCTCATCTTCGTCATCGAACTCGTCGGCGGTGTCAATAACTTCCTTCTCTATTTTTACAGGCATGCTGGACTTTCTTGGCTTCTTCTTCGGGGCAAGGTCAGTATTTGCCTCTTGCGTGGGCATCATCAACGCAGGGGCTGTTGATTCCGAAGGTGGCAGAGGGAGCTGCTCTACAGTGCCAGCTGCTGGCATTAAAGGGCTAGTCGGCAATGAGGTTGGAGGGCTCACCATCTCACCTGGCGTAAGTAAACTTCTGTAAAAAGGAGGAACAGGCTGCACAGTCTTTAAAGCTGGGAACACAAGTTGGCTAGGCAATGGGTTTTGAAGCACAGGATCTAGAGGGGGAGTGGTAAAACCCATTGGAGGCCTGCCAGGGCTTGTTAACGTTAAGCTGGACTTTGTACTTGCTATGACAGGGGTAGCGGCGCCTGATGTAGCGCGGATGAGATCCTTGTCTCGATTGTTCCTTAGCATGGGCATATGAAGTCGGGGATTGGGGTTAGCACTGTGACGGTTGCGACTCCTGAGCGAGCTGAAGACCATGTTGCAGCCTTCAATCGTGCACCTGTGCTTGATCTTAAGATGGACAGCGTTGTAGTGGATTTTGAGGGTGCCCTTGTCGTAAAAGGTTTTGCCGCATGCGTTGCAGAAGACTCTCCCTTTCCGCGACGCTGACCCCATCCTCCTCATCCTATGAATTCTGAAAGAGCTTTTCGTATGTTCTGGCTTGGACAAATCGTTGATAGGTGTGGACGTCTGTACGGGGGACACAGACGCTGGCTCAGATTTGGGCTCTACATTTGTGATGCTGGTCAAGGCGTTCCTGCTGGATGCCTGCTCATTCTTGAAAGGTGCTGGGGAGACTTCAGACTCGCTGCTCTCGTTGTATTCGTTCTGGGTCGATAGGCTCGGCTCGCGCAGTCTCAGTGTGGGCTGTTCCAGCAGGAGGCCGTTCGGTGGCAAACCCAGCAGAGGGGCAGAGACTGGATTTATGTACTGAAATGGAAGCAGGAATGCAAGGCTGTTGGGGATGTTTTCAAAATGATGGATGCTCGAAGGGTTGCTGTTCTCCAGGTGAGCAAGGAGACTCGGGCTCCTGGTTCGATTATTGCTTTCAATAAAAGTCCTTATGTCTGAGTCTGCCTTTGAAGATGGAACAGCCACTGCCTGCCCTTCTTTTTCTTGAATTGCCATCAGCTCCACGATGGATTTGGTTTCCCCGAACCTCAGAAACTGCTGAAGGGTAATAATCTCTTCTTCCCTGGACATGATGGCCCAGCGGTCCAGCACTTTGCCTGCAGCATCCTAGAGGCCATATCAAAGAAACAACAAAGACAAACACAAAAGAAGAAAACCTTATTGATTCTGCATAATTATCGACTTCGATTGAAAGCGCTGCGCTGGCTGCTCATCAAACGCTAAGCTCAGAAAAACTACATGCAAACACTGTGTTCATAGGAGTCGGTCCACAAAGCAAACTTTGCTACCATGCAAATGCACTAATTAGAGTCATAGTTAAAGAAACAGAGTGGTTTAATAATGTCAAAGCAAACAAAAATGTAGACTACTAGGGCTTAGTGATCTGAAATACCTTCAATAGGGCCTGTTTAACAGCAAAGATCTTTGTGCTGTGCAACTGTTTAACATTCATTAGAATGGGAGATGAACTCTTGCTGAGAGCTAGATTGCACTCTATTCCTTATTAAATAGTGCCACTATAGGAAATATTTAAGTAAATAAATGTAATAGAATGTGCTTTTTGGAAAATATGCAACTAAATGAAACTGAGAGTGTATTAAAAAAAATACATTGTTAGGAATTCAAACCGTCTGAGGCAGAAATTTAAAAAGGTAGTAGTACAGTATAAAATATTAAGTTTTATTTTACTTTTTTCCTAGAATAATATTTAAAACTGAATTTTACACCAGCTCACATCAAAAGCCTTGGCAAATCCCACTCTTTTGACTCATGGAGCTGGTGTGTAACAGGCCATTGGCTATAATCTGAGTTGGGTTAGAGCTAAAATATTATGGCTTTCTGCCATTTAAAAAATAAAACAAAGGACAGTTGCAAATATTTCTTAAACATTTGATAGTTGCAGCTAACATAAATGTGTAAAAATGTTGTCTCTTAACACAGCCTTCCGACAGCAAGAGAAAAGTCCAAGGAGAATACACATCAGTAATCACCAGACTATCTGTTGTTAAATATACATTAAAAAGCATTTCACACTTTCATTTTTTGCTAGTAAGTATGAGATTTGCCTCGAGGTAGGACTTAAAAATTCCGCACTGTAATGTCAGGCTCTCCACTGCAGCATCTATGGATTAAAAAGCACTAGAATGTTTAGATAATAAATACATCATTTCACCGGCAACTTTCTTAGTTAGGTTATTGCCAGCCATGTTGCCACCTTCATAATTCACCAGCAAATCTTTTCCTGAGCAACAAGCCAGGAATGTTTTAGTGACTCCTGCTGAGATGCTTCCCTAAGTAGGGCTTAAACACAAACACAGAAAGATCCACAACTATTGCTCTCTAGAAAACATACAAACCAAAGTATCAGTAAAAGCAGAATGATGGCAAAGACTATGTTTCTTTCTCCACCCCCGCCCCCCAAGTTAAAAAGTACAGCACGCCTTTACAAAGCACATAATTAACTTATGGGACTCGCAAGCTATGGGAACAAGCCACTGTATACCCTCTTGTCTACTTCTAAAGTTTCCAGAGGAATTAGGCTGCCCATGCCATGTGTAGAGAGAGAGATAGTGCCAGACTGTTTTTAATTATTAAATTTGTATCCCGCCCGTCATCTGAAGATCACAGGGTGGTTCACAATAGCATATAAATGAGCTATTTCATTTTTGTGTCATGTATGAATTGGGAGGGTGGTTAGAGTCTAGTTTGCACGACACAGGAAGCCAGATCTTTGCTCAGGGAGAGATTGCACAAGTGTGTAGCTCCTAGAGAGGAAATCGCAGCTGCTGCATTCCTCCCCAGTGCTTCCCGCTGCTAGATGGACTGTTGTTCTGACCCATCAAGGCTCATCTGCACTAGTTGCATTCAGTATAAATGTAAAACCTTACTCGCTTCATGGCACGAAGGTATTCAAAAACCCTGCCTGGCCATGGCCTGCTTCTGGGTTGCAACACTATGAAGATTCACCGAGATACAAGTCCCGCTGAAATGTGCAACAGCATTCTGATGCAAGGAGCTTGTTTATTTCAGGGTTGATTCTGAACAAATGTCTCCCCAACATTCCCTGAAGGAATACATGTGAAGAGTATTAGGATGGAATGCAAAATCCATGTTTGCATTCCTAGGTAACATTTTTCATGTGTACTGCCCCAGAGATATTCCCCAGTGGAGGAGAAATGTTCAGTTGGAATCAGGTGTTCAGGCCAGTATGAAATGCTAGAAAGCCAGTTAAGATGGACACTGGCACATTATGAACATGTGCAAGGGTGTGCATGAGCTGTATGTGCATGGCTGGCTCTGAAGCCCGGCAAGGTGAAGCAGGGGGTGGGATCTTAAAACTGGCAGGTGGCACACAGAAGATGGACGAAGCCTTCAGACAAAGGGATCACATGATCTTAACCTTCCATTTATTGGTAACTAGCACTGTGTATGGTGCTGGAGGAGACTCGTGAGACTCCCATGGACTGCAAGAAGATCAAACCGATCCATTCTGAAGGAAATCAGTCCTGAGTGCTCACTGGAAGGACAGATCCTGAAGCTGAGGCTCCAATACTTTGGCCACCTCAGGAGAAGAGAAGACTCCCTGGAAAAGACCCTGAGGTTGGGAAAGATGGAGGGCACAAGGAGAAGGGGACGACAGAGGATGAGATGGTTGGACAGTGTTCTCGAAGCTACCAGCATGAGTTTGACCAAACTGTGGGAGGCAGTGGAAGATAGGAATGCCTGGCGTGCTCTGGTCCATGGGGTCAGGTAGAGTTGGACACGACTAAATGACTAAACAACAACAGCATTGTGTAACTCAAGGGCAGTACTGGAGTAGAGAACAGGAAAGCTACAGCTGGGTTATTCCACTGAAAGCTGGAAGGTGGTGTTTTTCCAAAATAGTTTGGCAGGCTGCTGGACTTGCTCCCCCAAGTCACCTGGCTGAGAGTTTTTGAGTGTGTTCTGTATTGGTGTGTGCCCTACCCTGTGGTACCTGTTGGTGGTTAAGGAGAGATCTCTTGTCCAGAAGACCTCTGTAGGTGGGGGTTTTCCCCCCTCAGCAGGAACTCAGTTCCTGCACATCTCAGGTGGAAGCCATTAAGTGAACAAGAGAGGCATCCATGGTGAGTTCTGGTACCTCTTTTTTTCTAGAAAAATAGCACAGCCTTTATGTACCTGCAAATGTCCATTAACATAAATGGCATCTCACAGTCTGGCCACACACACACACACACACACACACACACACACACTGGAACAGGAAGCAGAGTCACGCCTGCTGGCACAACATCACAGAGTATGGCCAAAATCCATCCCGAATCTGTTCTTAGAGAACAACTGCAAATATATCCAATCTAATTTATCAATCCACTCTGGTGTAGCATGGCAAGACAGATACCGAAACTCTCCTTAGCTCATTACTGCAGGCTATTTCCACATAAAGGAAGCATTTTTTTCACAAGACCGGCTGAGAATGAATGACCTCATATGGGCTGAAAGCGTTCGTAAGTCTCTTTCCTTTCCTAAATGAATTGACCAGTCATCCTGGGGTAGCCTTTGAAATATGCCATGGATGTACAGCTTGATCTTATGTATATTTACTAGTAAGCCTCATTGTGTTCAGTTGGCTTCCTAGCCAGGTTAAGTGTTCATAGGATTACAGCCTAAGTTACTGCCATGCTGAATGCTATGTCTGAACCCTAGCTCTGTTTATATAGCATGCATGTTCAGAGCACCATTTATGTTTAGAGTTATTCAGAGTTTACTCTACTTCTTCCATGTCTACACCCTTCCCATTTACCATAACACGCTAAAGTCTGCACCTGTTTCAAATGAATCATAGCAACATGAAAGCTAACTGAGAACAATTCTGCAAGTGAACCTTCAGTTGTGTGTGTGTGTTTTTTAAGAAAAGATGTCACCATGCTAATAATAATACTTTGATTATTTATACCCCACCCATCTGACTGGGTTGCCCCAGACACTCTGGGCAGCTTCCAACACATATAAAAACATAATAAAACATCTAACATTAAAAATCTCCCTATAAAGGGCTGCCTCAAGATGTCTTCTAAAAGTTGTGTAGTTATTTATTGCCTTGACATCTGATGGGAGGGCGTTCCACAGACTGAGAAGGTCCTCTGCCTGGTTCCCTGTAACCTCACTTCTTGCAATGAGGGAACCACCAGAAGGCCCTCGGAGGAGGACCTCAGTGTCTGAACTGAACAATGGGGGTGGAGAGAGGTATACAGGGACGAGGCTGTTTAGAGCTACATGCTCATGCTATATGTTCATCAACATAAATTATGAACTGATCAACATTTCCATGGATGGGAACCAAAGGCGATTTTTATTTTGAAATCTTCAAATGAAGCAGTGGCTTTTATAGCAGCTGATCACTGGATCCATCTTGTTTGCTACTATTTCATTTCAGAAAACTGAGTCAGGCTTGAAATATTTCATATAGTAGAGCAAACATGTGCTGTGTTATAATAAAAGCTAAATATTTTCAAAACACTAACTTTTTTTAAAAAAAATGGCAGCGTGTCATAATTCAGAACTGGATAATGGGAAATAGGAATATTTCAAGATTTTAAAAAAGTTGTAAGAAACAAAAACAAACATCTATTTGGACTATGCTTCAAATTCCTTGGTGTAATGTAATACCTGGCTTGCTGTTCACATTGCTTCTGGAATGTATGTGGTCTCTTGCTTCTCTTATGCTCTTCTCTCAATGACAATGAATTTTAGCAACAGTTCCACTTTTCATTACAAATGTTTCCAATCCAAATCATTTCCACAAACTCCTTAATGAATCAGACAATTATATTGTGACCATGCAGGCAAATCATGGACTATCAAGGCGGAGACTTTCTATAAGACCACCATGCCATACCCTTGCAGCTTAAGGAGATACTTCTGTTTGTCGAGCCTTCTAAGACTGATTTCTACATACTAGTTGTTCCCTCTTGATTTCAGAAAGGGGGGGGGACATCTCTAAACCATGTAATACGAACCTCCAACAGCATAAGACTTATAACCCTAAATTATTTTCTCCCTCAGTCCAAACAAACATACATTTCTCTCTCTCTTTCTCTAATGGTATGAACAAATATTTCCAGAACCATGTACACATTTATTACCAGGTCAGGGAAACAGTGCCAGAGTTAATCATCTTGCATTCATCTTCTGATTTTTGCCGAGCTGAAGGTTACGATGATACACACCAAGACGTGTTAGGATACATCTCTCTCCTACCGTGTGGGTCATCTATGAATGAGTGATGGACGCGGAGTGATTATCTCAGGCAATACAAATTGGGTTGGAAAAGATGACCTCTCACACACCAAGATTCAGTGTAATTTTCAGAAGTTTAATTGGGGGAGGGGGTGCCCTGTGGACAGTAACGAGAAAGTAGGCGATATGATTTCCTGAGGGCTTCTGCTTCATAAATCATTTTTTTGATACGACACGGAAGCTTTTACACCTTGTTTAAGAGACAAGCAACGTTTTCCAGGCAACATTTTCTATTGCGGCTTGTTCTAAAATGATCTTGGATTTGATCCTCTACCCTATTTAATGCAGATTTGAAAATATTCTCTGATCTACAATATCTTTAGCCAACTGCTAATTGTTATATATCTCTCTAATTTGCTTTTTGGCATAGCTAACTAAAGGCAAATATATGCATACATGCATACATCTCAGGCATTCACTGAAAGGAGATGAAATTAATTTTTTTAAAGGTTAAAATGGAAAAAAAGATCCTTTAAAAACTGTAATTCTGGGAAACACTTAGGGAATACTTTTTGTCACTGTTGTGATAGTTTCTGAGAAGTACTTAAACTTATTTCGTTAGCATTTATTTCATTAACAAAGTGACTACTTGGTACATGGCATGTAATGATGTGAAGATATGTAACAGACATTTCTTTTATAGCACAATCCTATCCTTAGGCAGCAATCCTACCCACGCTTACCTGGAAGTAAATCCTAGTGAACTCAGTAGCACTTACATTTGAGTAGTGTCAGGGGCTCAGGAGCAGAGGCACAGGGAAGAGAGGAGATGGAGAGCAAACAGCTTCTGGGTCATGTGGCCAGTATGACTAAGCCGCTTCTGGTGAACCATAGCAGCGCATGGAAATGCCATTTACACTGTAACCTCATGATCTTTCAGTAATTGGTGTTAAAACCTCTGGTTTTCATTTTTAAAAAAGGTAAAGGACCACTAACAGTTAAGTCCAATCACAAACTCTGGGGTTGTGGCGCTCATCTCGCTGTACTGGCCAAGGGAGCCGATGTTTGTCCACAGACAGTTTTCCTGGGTCATGTGGCCAGCATGACTAAGCCGTTTCTGGCGAACCAGAATAGCACATGGAAACGTCATTTACCTTCCCGCCGGAGCGGTACCTATTTATCTACTTGCACTTTGACGTGCTTTCGAACTGCTAAGTTGGCAGGAGCAGGGACCGAGCAACGGGAGCTCACCCCATCATGAGGATTCGAACTGCCGACCTTCGGATCGGCAAGTCCTAGGCTCAGTGGTTTAACCTACAGCACCACTCGCGTCCCCTACATACAGTTCTACATACCTACTTAAGCTCTACATACAGTTAGAGCTTAATAATTATTTCACTATTAACATTTTTAATTGTATTTCAGTTGAACAATTACAACATATGTATCTTGTTATGTGCAAATGGCTTTAGATACCTATTAGGTCCATAAATTACCATATAGCATATATTCAACACAAAAAAACAGCGACCATTTGTTGTTGACAAAGGACAGCTGGACATATAAAGGCCCCCAATACCTTCAGTAGCTTAGGGCCTCATCAAACCGAAATCTGGCCCTGCTCACATCAGCAGAAATCTGTGAGCCAGTTAAACCATCAATGAACTGGCCCATGAGCCTCAGTATTGTCTGTAGGAACTTGCTGTGGGTGTTTGGGGTTTCAGACAAGAATATTTACCAGCCCTATTTGGAAATGCCATGGTTTGTCTGCATGCTAGTGAGCAGCTAAGTTGCATGGTCTGCATCATGGCATGAGTCAGTTTCCTGCCAGATGGCCTGTGAAGACCAGACTGCAGGCTGGTATAATTGCTGTGCAAGCATTTCCATGGTTGGAAGAGGTAGCGTTGTTATCCAGCCACTTAAGAGCATTTTCAGTTTGCGGGCCCCACCTCTCCTTGGTTGGCTAATAGTCCTATGTCAAAGCCCACCCACCCCAAAAGAAAACGCTACAGCAAGCACAGTTGTTCTCCGCTGTATTTCTGCATATTTTTAATTTACTTCGTGACTCATGCCCGAGAGAACACAGGCGAAACTGGGTACCATGCAAGGATTTGACAAACATTTGTAATAAATCAATCTTTTAGTGTGGTGGCACCCAAACTTTGAGACTCCTAGTCTACTGAGAGGCAGGTGCCCTCACTAGACTCTTTTCAGACCTGCTAAAAACAATTTTGTTTAGGCAAACCTACCGAGAAATGTAGTATGTTGGCATGTATTTTAACATTATTATTTTTAGCTCATCATAGACAATTTTAATTTTTTTGAGTGTTTTAAAGAGGTTTTTTTTACCTTTTTCATTCACTGGTCATTTTTTTTTTTTACATTCTATCTGTAAACCGCTTTAAATGCTGTTTTTGTTAACAATCAAAAACTATGTAAATGTTAGGAAATAAATAAATAAGATTGCCAAGCAGTAAGAGTCTGTGCTGCAGTATTGACCTGAGGGGAATAAACATGGGGGCTACAGAACTGGAAAAAAGGTGATGAGGAACAGATGAGAAAACAGAGTAAAACAAAAAAAGGAGTACCACAATCAGGCTAACACATGATATAGAACTGAAGCAGACCTCTAATGATCACAGACCTCTAAGACTTTGGTTTTAAATCTCTGCACCCCTAGCAGCAGAGAGACTGTCTAACAAAGTACTTAAGCACTGGTCCCATGCTGATTTCAAAAGGCACAATCTACCAGATCCCCAATTAATACCACTACATTCAGGATACGGATTTTCTCTAGAGGTCTCCAGTAATTCTCATTCTGATATGAATCTTCCGTGTTCCATAAGCTCCAGTCTACCTTAAATCTCCATAATAATTACTCTCTTTACAACATTCTGAATGCTTGGCCCTGAAGGACTGCGGTATAATGAGGTGAAGCATTTGCAACAAATTATATGAAAATGCACAAAGTGAAATGAATGTGTCTCTCTTGATTAAATGAAGTTCTGGCGCAGAGAGAAAAGTTGGAAAATACACGACAACAAAGAGAATAAGTTGGGGCAGTGCAATTCTGCATGAATTTTAAGAGGCAGGCTTTACTTTGCTGTGTACATTTCCCCCTTCCAAATGAGGAGCCAGCTAGCAGCATGCTAACCAATTGGGAAATATGGAAATGTGCTCCCTTAATTCCTATTGAAGGACTAGGGCAATTATTTAGGAAATGTCCTAATTGAGATAGTAGTAGGTCTCGATACAAGGAAGTACCTTCACCCAAATTAGAACAGTTCCTAGCATAACAGTATAATGTGTCCTGCCATTGTTTCTTGGGCTGAATAGATGATGGAAGAATACAAGAAAACACAAGGAGTTACAGAAAGGAGTCACCAAACTGAACGATAGGCATCATCACCAAACATTATTACATACAGCAAAATGTGATGGCAATCATCATGGAATCCATAGGCAGAAGATTAGATTTGACAGCTCAGACACCCAATAGGCTTAAAAAGGGGGGGTGTCTGTCACAATTGTACATACAGCCCCCAAACAGAAGAAATGCTTCATGGTATTGAGCTTCTACTTGATTCCCATGGGGTCATGATCATGCCAGCACCACTACCAGCTACCATCCACAACTGTATGCTGCCCATAATATAAGTAGGTCCACAGGCCTGGGCCATGGTCTTGTGTATCTAAGGTCCTTCTGCACTGGTTTATATTTGAGAATACCAGAACTGTGGCGCCACTGAAAATAACAAAGTCAATCCTGAGGTCTACATGATTCCAATCCAGAAAAAATGTAGTATCTGAACAAGGCTTAATGGTCAATTCAAATGACTCTTTCCCCTGTTGCAGTTACTTTGTAGTGAGGATCCAAATGGATGAACAGTGGTTCAACAGGTATGCTGATTTGAGGTCAGCTTGACCTGGAAACTTCTCATAAATCAAGAATAGTCTCAGTATGTACTTCAGGTCATTTATGGAAGCAGGATTCATGCAGAACATGCATCCTAAAGTGATGTCAAAATTCCCCCCACAAGGTGGAATAAAAATGTGGACACTCAGAAGACTTTTTGTTCTCCTGGGTTAGTATACAATGGACAGATATGCAGCTCAGCTTTTCTTTTTTAAAAAACCCATCAGCTTTCCTGCTTTCCAAAAATAAAATAGTAGCACATATATGCAGAACTTCTCACTTAGTTGGAGAAGAGAAGGGAAACTCCTGCCAACAGTAGCAAATTAGTTAGCTAGGTGCGGAACTCCCTGTGCGAATAGGTCTAAAATAATCCTAATTTATACAATTAGGATTTGCTTTCAGAAAACAGTTTTTAGCTCTGTAGCTCAAATAACTTTATTAAACACAAGTTTCAAGCTTGAAAAACATATTGTTTGATTCTTAATAACATATTCACTTTGGTATGGACCAGTCTTGATTATGGGCCTGATGAGACTGCATTCTTCTTCTTCTTTTAGCACTAATCTGTATTGCAATTGTATTTTTTAAGTTATGGTACACATTTATGGCTTTAAAACGGTAACTGACCTCCCTTGATTGAATTCTGTCAGGCCAAGGTGGCACCTTCCAAAAAACACAACTTTCTAGGAAGACCCATCCTTTTTGACCAATAGTACTCTGAGATTTCCCCCCAAAGCCTATTCAATGCTCCATTTAGACAACCTCAAGAATCCTTAAATGCACAGTGAATCACAACAATTGGAGCAGTACATCTCCCCTTGCTTTCTATAGATTGCTTCCACTATCTTAAACATAGCAAGAACCAAGGATGGCACCTCCTGTAAACCCTTTACTATCTTTGTGAGACCCTAAGGCATGGCCAAGAAATTGGCAGCAGGAGAGAAGATCAGCAGAAGAGTTTCATGGACACATTCCCAGAAAAAGCTGTCTAGGTTTCCCAAAGAACTGTCTAGGTTACAAACTGTTTCTGATTCATCCTTTCCTCAATCATGAGAATCTGAAATGCTTTCATCAACTCAGACTGATAAACATGTAATTCATCCTCTACGGAGGACCGAAGATGCAGTGATGTAGCTGTTTTAAGGCATTTAGATAACTGCAGATACCAGAGTGAGTATTGACCCCTATCCTGGAGCCAACAGCAAGGACACAGCCCAGCTCAGAAACTTTGCATTTGAGAAGGATTTCAAAAGTTGGGTATATGTGGATATGCAGCCGGAAGGAAACATCATCCGTGTCAATGATACATGGCGATGATGGGGATAACAGAGGGATTAGAACATTGCTATCTTCTCCATGGCTCCAACTAGACTTCCTCATTACTGGCTAGACTTGCTTATTACCGAATATGGGCTCAGTTTCCTGTTCTGCTGTGAGCACTGACCTCAGCAGAGGCGAAGGTACACTGGACAGCTCCATGCAGGACTCAGGCTGGAGAGTTCATGACAGCAGTGCTCTGATGTTGCTTCTGCAGCAGTAATCCCCAGCTTGAGCTTAACTGTGGCTCTGTCGAAGTAGGTAGCTCTGCCTTGGCTAAGAGTAGCCTCTTCATTAAAAGGGTTCCAACCTGATCTAACAATTATTGACTCCGATAGACGGTGGGGAATTATGGTTGTATTAGAGCAAAGGAGGGGAATCTTTTGGCCCTCCAACTCCCCATCAAACATGGCCAATGACTAGGGACGATAGGAGTTGTCATTCAGCAACAGCTGGAAGGCCAAGTTTTCCCCAACTTGCACTAGAGATTCTGAACTGGAGTCCTCCAAGTAAGAGAAGTGCCTTACAATGTCCTCGGGGCAGTGGGGTACTTGCACCATGCACAGTGTTTGCAGAAGTGCTTCTAGTTGGGTTGCTAAACAGGACCCCGCTCATATGGGGGGTGGTCCCTGTTGGGATTCGCAGGATACTGAGTAAGTCTGCAAGCTTCAACAGGATGATGCAATACTCTGTGAAGTGCTGGGTCAGAGTGACTCAGCAGGAGTGTGATTAATGTGATTGGCTATCACCTGTTTTAAAAAGGAAAGCCTGTTTAACAGTAAGTGTGGTGGTTGTGCTGTAGTGTGGTGGTGCTGTGGTGGAGAGTATTTGTTTGCCTTAAGGAGCAGGTACTCTGTATGGACTGCTTTTGTAAATACCTGTATATAAAAGGTAAAGGTAAAGGTACTCCTGCCCGTACGGGCCAGTCTTGACAGACTCTGGGGTTGTGCGCCCATCTCACTTAAGAGGCCAGGGGCCAGCGCTGTCCAGAGACACTTCCGGGTCACGTGGCCAGCGTGACATCGCTGCTCTGGCCAGAGCCTGAGCAAGAGCCAGAGCCGCACACGGAAACGCCGTTTACCTTCCCACTGGTAAGCGGTCCCTATTTATCTACTTGCACCCGGAGGTGCTTTCAAACTGCTAGGTTGGCAGGCGCTGGGACCGAGCAGCGGGAGCGCACCCCGCCGCAGGGATTCGAACCGCCGACCTTTCGATCGGCAAGTCCTAGGCGCTGAGGCTTTAACCCACAGCGCCACCTGCATCCTAGCTCACATTAAAAAGACTGCACTGGGACTCTGAGCGTTTCGCTAAAAAGCGCCGTGAGGAATTCGCGACAGTCCCTATGTTCCTATGCCTGTATGTGTGTGTTGCGCCAAGACATGCAGCTGCTGTGCATGAGACCATAGAGGGGTATGGCTGGTGTGCATGTCATTGTCAGGGCAGCCCCACTCCCCCCTCAACCTGAGAGGGGTGTATGTTTTCCTCTTCTGCCTAGAAACTTCTGCTGTTTGTATTTGCACATAGGCACTTGCAGGCAGCTTGAACGCAGAGGCTTCAAAGAAAACTGAGGATAATAAATAATTATTTGTCCAGGAGCATCTTCAGAGTCCTTCACATGGCTGATCTGCTTGCTGTAGTGGGGAACACCTTTGAAAGACTTTGTAGGCCCACCCATAGCCAGGGTTTCACTGCCATGTCGAAAATTCTCTCCATTGATCCATTCAATTCATGGAATGCGGTTATATGTCAACAATGGTACAGTGGTACCTTGGTAGTTGAACAGCTTGGCTCCCCAGCAAATTGGCTCCTGGATGCCGCAAACCTGGAAGTGAGTGTTCCAGTTTACGAATGTTTTTCGGAAGCCAAACGTCCACCGAGGCTACCATGGCTTTCAATTGAGTGCAGGAAGCTCCTGCAGCCAATCAGAAACCGCGCCTTGGTTTTCAAACCATTTCGGGAGTCGAACAGACTCCCAGAATGGATTAAATTGGAGAACCAGAAGAATTCAGAGATCCAATTTCTGCCTTTAGCATTTTTTTAATGGCAATGCCTTGTTGCTGGTAATCACATGCCAACGAGGCTTCCTGTTCTTGAATATTCTTGGGTGTTCATTCACATGCGTGCATATAATTCTTGCCAGAAATGAAACATGTTATGTTTGGGATGGACGGATCATGAAGAAGAGCAGCAGAGTGCAAGAATGACATGCATGCACACGCACACACAAATACAAAGCAGAGATTGGTGAAATGTTGACATACACGGAAGCACAGGTTGAGTTATATATCTGAACATATTATGGACCTTGAAATGCAAAAGAAAAATGAGGGGGGAAATGTGTTGTGGCGGACAAGGTAATAATAACTGTGCTGCATGACTTAATACCCTCTTGTCCCAGCAGTCCTGACTTTGTAGGCAGCCCACTTCTCCACATTAACAGTAGTCATTTGGAGAGCAGCAAACGTGCCATTAGAAGCACTTTTACAAGTGTATATTCATCCACCAATTAGCTTAATGTGGCCGCTTTCTGCATATTTTCTATCCAGGCCTGCACAAATCTTATTAATATTTCCCCCTAGCGCTTTGACAGATTACCTTGTCATTATGCATCCTGGAGCCTTTTAAACAATATGGGTAAACTACTGTTTGCGAGGTTAATGACAATTATCCCCTAATTACTGCATAAGTCACTCAGTCCACTTTATCTCATAGGCAGGGTTCTGCTCTGTGTATCTGCCATTGTGTCACCGTAAATGAATCTTGTATAGCTATGTTTATCTGTCGTTGCCTTGTAAATTACACTGACAGAAGAATGAACAAATTACTGGGTATCATCACTTAAATACCACTTCTGGGTTTTATTATTATTATTAAAGGGGAAACTGCAAGAGCCATGCCTGGACCCTTATTATTTATTTGTTATTGTTGTTGTTTTTGGAGAAAAAGCTGGATGGACTAAAATAAAGAAATAAACCCAGCACCCTGCCCTAAGAGCCATTTGTCATGTTTTAATTTCTGTACTGAGAGGCTAATAAGATAGAATTCGGCAGGAGGCTTCAGAAGTGGTAGAGACAAGCAAGAGAGGGATAAAAAGATGCTGCAATAGTAATGCTGTTATTAATTTCTGACAGCTGCGTTGATCACATTTTCTAGGACTGAATGTAGCTCGCCATAGTCCAGGGCCCGAATTTTCAGGTTTCAGTGCCTGGGCTGAGTCCCAGACCATTTGAAACAAGAAGTTAATGCATTTGTATGGAAATCTTCTGGAAAAGAACCATTCCCCAGCTTCTCCCCTGCTGCAGATACATATGCTTTTTCCTTCCTTTGCAGCTTATTCCTGCTGTTGCCTGCAAAGAGGTTCCTGGGAGACCAGCGCTTAAGGTGTTGCCTATAGATCTTGGTTCAGCTGCTGGTGTGTTGATGGCCAGACAAACCTAGATGGCAGATGCATCTTCTACTGCCACTTCCCTCAGCCCAACTCCCTGCATCAGCCATGCCCAACACGGTGAATAGTTAGCTATTATGGGTGTTGTCCTTCAGCAACATCTGAAGAGCAACAGATTGGAGCAGGCTGTGAGACTGCAATCACTCAAGTCTGGTCTGAAGTCAGGCTGGTGCATAATGCTGGCGCATTAGCAGGAACTTGAGGCACCTGGCTACATCGTGGTCCACTGATGGAAGCTAGCCTGGTGACCTACTCAGGATTGTGAGTTCAGATGCCGCAGAGCCCTCTCTGGGCACAGAAAGAGGTGTGCAACCACTGTGTTCTCTTCTACATTTTCCCCCTGTAAAAACTAGTGTCAGTACAGCTGCCAGCCTCTTCAAAATATAGCACTAAGGGGCAATGCTTCTGGTCTGAGGAAGTGTAGGGTTCATGAAGGGTTGAGCTCCTCCCACAAAATCCCACTTCTATTACCATGAAAACTAAGCACTGTATGAGTGGTAGTCCAATACAAGTGGCTTGTTTTTCTTATTGAAAAGGTGGCTAACCTGTGGCCATCCCGATGAATTAATAGTTTCAAAACACCATGAACATTTATAAACATGACCTTGGCATTTGTCATGCCTTCTAAACTATTTTTTCCCCAGGAAAAATAAGCTCAGCTTATTTTCTGAAGCAAGCTGACATGACCTCGAAGAAGTTGGCCAACTCTAATGAGCAACAGAGATTAAAGCACTGCATTTTCTGGCAGGGATTTGCTGTCACTGGGATTTCCCAGTAGTTGACACCCTAGAAATGACTAGAAATGACAAGCTCCAGACTAATATTGTCTCTATGCCAAGGATTAGAGAAAACCTCAATTGTCCAGATCGAAAATTGATTACTGGCAAATTTAAACTCTGTGGAGTGATACAAAATTGTTCCTTGGCGAAAGGGAAACTACTGCCATATTTTAGTGCCACACACCACTACATTAATGCCATCTGCTTAACTGATAAGCTCTAGAAGGCTCTCTGAGGAGAAAGCCATCTAGCAAGAGTTCTGAATGTGAAGTGGCTAATAGGTCTGTGCTGAAACCTGCCATTCTTTGTTAAATAAACGTTTCACGATATAATAGCAGTAGGTGACAGACTGACAATAATAGAGATTATAGCCCCTTCTCTTCCAATAGGACAGGTGTCACTAGGAACCGTCTTATTCACAGCACCTCAGTCAGGATAACAGTCCTGTTTCCTAAGAAGCCTTTAGGATTTCTCCATTTTTCAGTCTACAGAGGCCCATTTAATAGATTATTTGGATTATACATGGCCTAACCAACTGGAAAACAGCATTAACTATAGCAAAGAAATAGCAAAGAAAAACTCACCCAACTTTATTTTGATGTGTAGATGGTTGGCTAAAAATTATTTTTCTTCCGAGAATATGATTTGTCTCCTGCTCTCACTGTTCACCTTCTGTACTGGAAAGATACAGCTGTACTGGAAAGTCCAGCTCTTCTTTTGAATGCATTGAAAAATGCATTTAAACCCCATTTTGGAATACAGATAGCATTTACACACACAAGGTAATGGCATGTATGCCTGTAATGCCTAATATTGCCTAATATTGCATCTGACACTATGATTTACCGTATTTTTCGCTCTATAAGACGCACCAGATCACAAGTCGCACCTTGTTTTTGGAGGAGGAAAACAAGAAAAAAAATATCTGAATCTCAGAAGCCAGAACAGCAAGAGGGATCTCTGCACAGTGAAGGCAGCAATCCCTCTTGATGTTCTGGCTTCTGTGATAGCTGCACAGCCTGCATTCGCTCCATAAGATGCACACACATTTCCCCTTACTTTTTAGGAGGGAAAAAGTGAGTCTTATACAGCAAAAAATATGGTACTTACATGCACTTCTGAAACCTATGCTAACATTTGACCACAACATTGGGATAAAACTGAGTGATATTAGGGGGAAGGTTTTGATGGTTAAATGTTGTTATAAATAGCATCACTCTGTTTAAATCTGCTGTACCTTCAGTTACAGTTAAGAAAAGTGAAAGTTTTTAAAAAGAAACTTTAGATTAGTGTAAGTAATACAACTGCACAGCAGAGATGTTTTAGCTTATGTTATAGTAACATGTGCTTTATTAGCATTGTGACTAATAATAATAATAATAATAATAATAATAATAATAATGTGGGTAACCTAAGAAGTTTAAAACTGACAATCCAGACTGAAATTCATGCATATATACAATACCTCTCATCATGGCTTCAGGATAGATGGGAAGAATGAGCTGAAGCAGAATAAAGAAGGGAATTAAGAGAGGGGGAAAACTGGAAATTATTATTGCCCTTTAAGTAAGTGCTGTCTCAAGGACTGTCATCCCAGCAGAACCATCTGGGGACCTGTCGATGCAAACTCAGCATCTGCCCCTCACTTTTCCATGTGGTTTCTTACTTTCATTAAGACAAAAGACATATAAACCTGCCTTCAAGTCAATAAGCAGTTAAAATGTGCTTTGAAAGTAAAATGCAAAAGTTTGGAGTAAAGTTAAATGTGGTAGCATGAAGAACATTAGTAAAAAAATAAAATAAATGCTGCCTTTTTATCCGGCCTTTATTTAGCCTTTGAACTTTCCTGTTTGGAATTTTATTGGTCCTTTGCATGACAGAGACAACTGTTGCCTTAAACAACAGTTAGCATCTGAAAAGCATGCTAAACCTAATGTTAATAAGAAACGGTGCTAAATGAAATTGTCCCTGTCCTCGAAAAGGATATATACAGAGGCCTTTTTAATGTACATGTATATTAAAAAAAGCTAAACCCAGTGCTGATCGCAGATGGTGTGAATCAGACCAATTTTTTGTCGAATATATTTGTGGAATATGCTTTGTCTCGGCATCCTTCTATGGTCTTCTTCATTTTGGAGTCTTTCCTTTTGCTGAACCACCCGGGGGGGGGCAATTTCTTTAATCAGTAGATATAATTCCTTAAGTTTTAAAATACCATAGCAGCACTGCAGATGATAAGTCTCCACATTTCCAGATCACACTGGGGCCCAGGCGTCTTTAGCAGGGCACAACTGAAAGAAGTGGTAAAAGGTAAAGGTAAAGGGACCCCTGACCATTAGTTTCAGTCGTGACCGACTCTGGGGTTGCGACGCTCATCTCGCTTTATTGGCCAAACAGCTTCCGGGTCATGTGGCCAGCATGACTAAGCTGCTTCTGGCGAACAAGAGCAGCACACGGAAACGCCGTTTACCTTCCCGCCGGAGTGGTACCTATTTATCTACTTGCACTTTGATGTGCTTTCAAACTGCTAGGTTGGCAGGAGCAGGGACCGAGCAACGGGAGCTCACCCCATCACGGAGATTTGAACCGCCAACCTTCTGATCGGCAAGTCCTAGGCTCTGTGGTTTAACCCACAGCACCACCCACGTCCCAACTCAGCAAGTAGGCACCGGGTAATCCCAAATAAGTCACCTGTGATGGACAGCTAAGCTAGACCAATGTCTTGTGATGCAGGGCCTTTCACCAGAGGGCTGGAGCCTCTGTCTGATGGGCTACCAAAACAGGTAGTCAGAGTGGGGTGGAGCCAGCACTTTGGGAGGGAGAATAAAAGGATCCGTTTCTGAGAGAGGGTTCAGATAGGGAGATAGTTAGAGAGAGAGCAGGAGGGACAGGAGAGTTGGCTCTGGTCTGTGTGTAACACCCACTCTGAGGAAAGTATCTACAGCTAGAGAAAGGAGTTTCTGAGCGGGATGCTGGTCCAGATGTGCTACTGGCATGATCTAGCAGGGCGATTCTTGAGTTCTTATGTATATGCCAGCCTCATTTCACCCGCTTCCTTTTTATGAAGAGAGAAAATGGGACTCATTTGCACGGGCCTCAGCAATGCCTGTGGAAATGGTGAACTTCACTGAGTTTTTCCAGAGATGATTTACATCTCTGTGCAAGTATGTTTCTTGGATCTATAGTTGATTCAAAAGCCAAGTGGCACTTTGTGAGGACAAACCCAGCAGGAGGTAAAGGTCAAGGTGAGCAGGAAAGTAATCTTAAATTCAAAATGTGTATACTGTTAATGAGCCTGATCACTTGTGGCATTAGCTATGTGAGATAAGGTAAAAGGTAAAGGATCCCTAAACAGTTAAGTCCAGTCAAAGGTGACTATGGGGTTGTGGTGCTCATCTAGCTTTCAGGCCAAGGGAGACGGCGTTTGTCCACAGACACCTTTTCTGGGTCATGTGGCCAGCAGGACTAAACCACTTCTGGTGCAACACACACACACACACACACACACACACACACACACACACGTGTATATTTAACACCTTTCCCAAATATTTTTCTTAAGATGTGCGATTGCTCATCTGATAGTAAACGATCATAAAAAAACAAGAAAGGTTGTCCTGGATACGAATTAAAACCTTTTAGTCAGAATTCTGTTTCTAGCAGCGGCTAGCCAGGCAGATGACAGTAAGTGATATATCTATCGGCAATCTCTTAATACAAAGCAAGAAAAAGAAGGGGCAACTTTATATAAAGAAAAAAGAAGCATCAGTTTATATAAAGAAAAAAGAAACATCAGTTTTGGCCGTGATTATACAAACGGACTTTTGTTCTTCGTGAACACATTTCTAGAGAAGGAAGAATTGTCTTATCACTCCAGTTCTAAGAAAGAGGCTGGAATCAGTGGAGCTCAATGCTACAGAAAAATTGCAATTAGAATCTATTACATGCATCTTTTACATTCATATTTATCTGATCTATTGCAAATTAAATCAGCGGCAAATGGGTTCTCCTTAGATAGCTAGGAGGAAAACCAACCGCTTAATAACTGGTGTTATGGGGTAGAACTTGTTGCTTTCTGATATCTCTCTCTCTCCCCCCCCCCCCCATGCTTTATTTTCATTTGTTTCTGGGTAGATCAATTTTTTTTTAAAGTACACAAGAATGACTGCAGGATTGAAAACGTATGAAAAGCAATGTGTGCACATCTGTGTGCATACGCTTGGTGGAGGGGAGTCATACTCTACTTGTGCAAGACAATAAAAACGTTCACAGAAAGTCCTTCCTTGAACAGTCTCACTGTGAAGTTAATGCAATTTATCACTATATTTTATGCAAAAGGAGAAAACCACACTTTACCAATTTGAGGACTGAAAGTGCCTCTTTAAAATTGTGTGTGGGACATCACTAGTACTCACACATAACAGCACTCCAGACCTAACAAACTTCATATGCAATTTAAGAAGCGTTCAGTCATAGCAAGTCACAATTTAAAACAACGTGGCCTGAGTTTGGGCCTGCAATCCAACACAGGTGGGTATGGCATATACAATTTTTACTTTCAGAATTAGTAAATTTGTTGAAACAAGGTCACATCAATACTTGACTGAATACCACAAAATATACTGCCACCTATTATGCCTTGATACAGCCAAGTTAAAAGCAATACTTGCAACTCTTAATTTCATTTTATGCAGTTCAAAAATGTATATATGCCCCACTTTACATGGAGACGTGATTTTAAAATAATGTGTGCTGCATCAACTTTGGCAAGGATTTGAGTCTGCACCCCCTTTATATGACAAATAGTGGGGAAAGTCCTATAAATTGCCAAGTCATGTTAAATCAGCAACACTGCCGTTGCTATGGAATCAATGACTAGGTTTGTTTATGGTATGCTTTAAACTTAGTGCATTGTAATTAATTTAGGCTGGGGAAATTAAACAGTCAAGATGACCTGATACCTGGTAGTCTTAATCAACACAGGATGAAGAAGAGGACCACACCTTAGAAAAAAATCCATTAATCAAAACAAATTATAGTATGCGAACACCATCAAAGCAATCCTGCATGCACTGAAATGATCACACAGGAGAGCAAACAAAGCTGCAATGCTGCAGGGGGCAGAAATAGCAGTGAGTAGAACTGGCAGTGCATGGAGCAACAGAAACTAAGGATAGCCTAACAAGATGATGGTGTTTTTCATATATGATGTGCTGGAGGAACTGGCCCTGGAGAAGGGATTAACTTCCTTCATGAGTGTTAATCACCCCCTGAATAAGACAAGCCAACAGGTGCGTGGTCAGCCAAGCCAGTTGCTACAGTAGCAGCCCAGTGCCATCTATATAAGTAATGAAGGCATGTCAGCTCATTGCTCTCGGCGTTAGTCTTGAGTTGGGAGTCTGTGTTACGTCTTGAATTTCTGGAGACACACACACATATATATGTATCTGCAAAGCCTGCAAGCTGTATGTATATATCAATGTCTGGAACTGTGTTACTGAAGCCTTATCTTCTACAGCAGTAAACTACATTGGACCTTAAGCTGCCTCTGTGTGGTAACTGGAACTGGGGGCAACTTCCGCTACGTATCACAAGCAGTAATAGCTTTTGGTACAGCTAGACAGGAACAAGAGTGCCTGTCTGAGGCAACAAACTGGATCCACACTAATGACTGCCTCTCCAATGCCACTCCACAATATGCTTTTCTGTTAAACAATGATGCATGCCCATAAATTTGTATTCAGAAAGAAAGAAAGAAAGAAAGAAAGAAAGAAAGAAAGAAAGAAAGAAAAGCAGAAGCAATGGAACTAAGGTCCAATACTGCCCCAGCCATCAGATTTGATCAGAATGCTGATTCATTTTTTTAAAAGTGGTTTCCAGGCTGCTATGGGGAGCCAACACCCCAAAAGTGGGAAGTGAGAGTTGGGATTTTTACCGCTAGTCCTTGAGTTTACTTACAATATCTACTAATTTTATCTTATGATATAGATGCCTTTTCAGTAGCAGCTCCTCATCAGAGCTTTAGGTTGTTAGTTAAGATCATGGGTAGGCAAACGAAGGCCCGGGGGTCAGATCCGGCCCAACTGCCCTCTAAATCTGGCCCGTGGACAGTCTGGGAATCAGCATGTTTTTACATGAGTAGAATGTGTCCTTTTATTTAAAATGCATCTCTAGGTTATTTGTGGGGCATAGGAATTCATTCATTTTTTCCCATTCAAATATAGTCCAGCCCCCCACAAGGTCTGAGGGACAGTGGACCTGCCCCCTGCTGAAAAAGTTTGATGACCCCTGGTTAAGATGCATCTTCTGGGTCAGGCATTTGGTGAGGAAAGAGACCTGATTGCTGCTGTTATTAGTAATGGTTATTTGGTTCTTTTAAAAAAAGAACTGCATAATTTTATGGATTTTTATCTACTTTTCCTGTTGCAAACCAACCTGTGATTTGTGCAAAGGGCAGTACATAAATCACCTAAGTAAAATAAGATAAAATACACAGTACAGAAATGCTCACAGCTGAGCTAACTGCTGTGATAAGCAAGCTGTTGAATTTGCATGAGTAAATGAGAGAGGCCTCTCTTTCTCATGTGGAACCCCTAAGCTGCTCCCTGTGATCACCTCCACAGCTTCCTTACAAATCTGTGTAAACATGGAATGAAAAGTCGGGTTTACACTTTGCTTGCTTCCCCTTCAGCTAGGGGCCTGAAAGAGTACTGGGCGAACTATCAAAAGAAAAGAAAAACATTCCAAGGTTAAGAGAAAGGAGAAGGCAAGCTGGAACTGGAAGATGATAGATAGATAGATAGATAGATAGATAGATAGATAGATAGATAGATAGATAGATATGGGAAGCCTATTGAGAGTTAGGAAGGAAACTTATGTGCTTTCCCACCCATTTCCCCCACTCACTTTTTTCAGTCATTATCAGTGATGATCACAGATTTGTGGTGTGAAACAGAGCATTAAGAGAGCACCATTCGTTTTAAAGAACTTTGTGTTACCACAAAGCAACAAGGGGAAGGTTTTTATAATCTTATACTTCCATTCCACTTCATGGTTCACTTGCTGTCATAAAATCACAGAAGCCTCAGACTGAAACCCTAAAACAGAAGATTAGACCAACCAGCCAATGGAAGACATAACCACTAGCCTAAATGTTATACCCTCCAACATTTTGCAGATGAAAATAGGAACCTCCTGTTCCATAATAACAACAACAATAATAATGGTGTTACTTACACCCCACTAATCTGACTGGGTTGCCCCAGCCACTCTGGGCACATATGAAAAAAAATACTCCAACACATATGAAAACATGTAAACATGAAACATGAAAAAACATCCCTATACAAGGCTGCCCTCAGATGTCTTCTGAAGGTTGCATACTTACTTATCTCCTTGGCTTGGAGGTCACATACCCTATAACATTTCTCTGCTGAAAATAGGGACCTCCTACCATTCCCCCCAACATTGCTTCAATGAAAATAGGGATGCCCTAAGGAAAAGCAGGACATTCTGGGATCAAATAGGAAACCGGGACAGCTTCTGTAAATCCAGGACTTTCCCTGGAAAACAGGGACACTTGGAGGTGTTAGTACATTAGAAGGCTAAAATTACATATTCACAACAGTTTCTCCCGAGATTAGGCTTAGCTTCACAGGAAATTCTTTATTCTTTCTTAAGGGGCTGATGTTATCATATAATAGTTTTACTGCAGTAGCTCATTAAGACCACATTACAGTGAGTTCCACGTGGAAACATAAGACCAATGGCCCCTTGTCTCCATGATCGCAGATCCAAAACTCATGATAACCCTGATGCATCTATTTGCATGTGTATGTGTGTGTTTGTCTATATATATGCTCTTATTTCACCGCTATGAAAATATACTTTTCAAAACCTATGTTAAAGTCTATGACATAGGGATAAACAGGCTTACGTGTGTCCCCTTAATCTCAAGGTATAACTTCTTGTCAGGAATGCAGATGCTGGTGACATTCCCTCACTTGGGACTGAGCGCTCCACTGAGTCAATAAGCCTACAAAAGTGCAACAGCCCTTGATGTCAGATACATGGTTTTACATACCTACCATGTCAGTGGTTCTCAGCCTCCCTGGGAATTTATTCAGATGTAAGCGTATTCAGCCCATAACAATGTCTTCTACCTGCCACAAAGCTGGAAAAACAGTCATCTCTCATGAATCTACACGGTGTGTGATTGCTAGTGTTCAACATGATTTTATGTATAACCTGAGGAAGATTTATTCGGGATTTTTCAGCTCTTATCTTCTGGTTGAAATGGCATCGTGAATCACCTTCCCCCTATCCCAAGATTATACCTGACGAACTCTTAAGACCAACATTAACTGCTAATCAAGAAATCATAGACTACTGCCTGAGCTTGCTTGCTTCCTAATTATGCACTAAAACAATTATTAGGTGTGACCCAGTCCTTGAACATACCCAGTGGTGTTTCTGATCTTTTATCTTCAAGCAGGAGACCACCCTATCTGATCATAAACTACGTTTGAAACTTCTCTACACTTCAAAACAAGTTAGCCATGCAACATTCAGGACCTATTTTTGAGAAATTCGATTCCAAATCAGTCTTGGGTGTGCGGAACCCTTTGTGTAATTCTTTGGCAAGCATGCAAATGTATTATATGCACTCTCACCAAGTTTCTGCCGGACTGAGCTTGTGTTCAAAAAATCTCAATCCAATGGGTTTTTCAAAAGGAGTTTTTAATAGCTTGCTGCTATTAATAATGTCAAGGCACTTTGTATTTATGAGAGCTTTAAAAAAATAAATATCTGGCTATTTTTATGAAATAGTAAAATTGCTCCAAAGCCCCCTAATAACTTTTTGTGGTCAAACCGAACTGGTTTAATGTTCTTTTACTGCTAAACATTCTGGCTTTATTCATAAAATGTAAATAAAAGAATTAATATTGAGCGCAGCACCCATCCTCAGTATGAGGAGGTAATGTTGAGGTAACAGAACCTATGTGAACTTTTGAGATTGAAAAGTAGCCTTATTTCCACACTCTATAAATGGTTTTTGAAAATAGCTATTGGAGGGCATGCACAAGTCTTTCAGCAAAAAGTTCGCGGTTATAAAACTATGTGATAAAAATCACATTGTGCCAGTGATTCCTTTGCAAAGATGATACTCAGGTGTGTGCTATATGTAGGATCATGGCCCAAGGGGAATGTATGGAGTTGCTGACCTATGTGCTTGCTCCAAGGCCTACACACCCGAAGAGCCCCACCTCCTTAATGTAAATTTCATTGCACATGGCTAAACAAGCCTGCTTGATTCCCAGGAACATATCTAACTAATGAGAATGCCTGGAAACTGTGTACCAGGTGTTGCGTGCCTCCAGCTGTATGCCACCCTGATTATAGCTATTTTGAGTGCAGAGTTTCAAACCTCATGTCCTAGCAATACATAGCTCAAAAGGTAGCAGATAAATAGTAGATAGATATAGATAGATAGATAGATAGATAGATAGATAGATAGATAGATAGATAGATAGATAGATGATAGATAGATAGCATACACTTAGAAAAGGCCAGTGGAAAGACACAAAACTTGTGAATCAGTCACTTGGTGTTGCATATTTTATGGATACGTTTGTAAGAATGCTCATGCAATTCTAAGAGAGACTTAAATGTCTACAGTGTTGGACATCCAAATATTTTGCAGAGTTACAGCTGATAGTTAATGGTACAAAAGATTTAGAGCACATCTAAAGAGGTTTTTAAAATAATAATAATAATAATAATAATAATAATAATAATAATACAGAACCAGATGTTGCAGCAGTGTACTCACTCCTGGCAGAATACATGCACAAGGGATGAAAAACTGTTTATCTCTGTGTGTATGCGTGTGTGCACTGTACTTGTGCCACAAGATAACAAAAATGCCTACAGAGTCTTTCTAAGCAATTTTACACAGAACCAGATGCTGTAGCCGCCCTGTCCCTTCTGAATGCATGCCCAGAGTATTTCAACCAGCACCAGTCCCATATAAGTCAACATAGCTGACATTAAGCGTCGGATGATAGTATGAACTAGCTGTACAGCTCGCTTACGCAAAGCAGTCCATGAAGTAGGATTCCTAGTACGGAATCAAAGGAACTGAGCAGGCGCCATTTTGGAGGCTCTTCTTTGGTCATTAGCCATGTTGTTGTTTTATATTTACATTGTGTAGAGAAGGAGGGACTATCACATTGTCTTGCAAAATATTAGAAAGCAGGGTCCATCCATTGAAGACATGATAGGCAGAAGGTTCAGACCAGAAAAAGGAAACTTTTTGTTTAAGCAAGTCAAAATGAAATTATGAAATCAAATTGCCATTAGGTGGTTGCTATTGCAGAGGTTTTAGAAGAGGGGAGACAATGTGTGGGAAATGGCTCTATCAGTTATCATGATAGCTGAAAACTGAGCATCTGTTTTCATTGGCAGTGTATTATCAGGAGCTGGAAGTAACCAGAATAGGGTGTTCATGTCATGAC
Source organism: Podarcis cretensis (assembly GCF_951804945.1). Classification (NCBI taxonomy): domain Eukaryota; kingdom Metazoa; phylum Chordata; class Lepidosauria; order Squamata; family Lacertidae; genus Podarcis; species Podarcis cretensis. The sequence goes on from NC_137187.1 coordinate 26,724,926, forward strand.
CAGCTTGTGAAGTTCCCCAAGGGGATCAGGCAGGCTGTTGCTGGAGGCAAGGGGCTGTACTGAATGGATGTTTGACTTGATCCACCAAGATGATTCTTCTGCTCTAGGTCCCAGGCTCTTGAAACTTAACTGAGAAACTAGAGAAGGCCAAGAAGGTCTTGCCATTTCAAAATGGCTGTCTCCAAGTATAGCTATGTAACCATGTCAGCATAATAGTATTTAATCCAATGAGGCAAAGTCAAGTGAGGCCAAACTAGCCAGAGGTATTTCAATTTTAATTGACCAAAGTTAGCATAAAAAGACTACACTTTTGGCCTCCTCCTTACGTCAAACATGGAAATTCTTCTAGGGAAAAAATATCCCACAGCATAAGAACAGTTATTTCAAAATGAACAATATGTTGCTATGGAGCATGCTACTGAAGAGAATAAGCTAATGGCCTCTCTACTTAATGTGATTAGAGCCATTATTGACATAATGCCAGGAAGACGCAAAACCATTAGCATTACACTCCAGCTCACTCCAGCCTCTGTTCAGATTTACTGTTTGATCCACAATTTTAATTTTCTTCCAAAACTATTCTGAGTGGCATTTTGCAAAATGCGTAATTAAAAGCTGCTGTTATTTCTCTGTACTTCACAAATTAAAAACACAACAAACATTTGTAGATCTAATCCTCTAGAAATTAGCAAATCAAACATTGTACTTTAATACTAGTTCTTCTGTGCACTTCAGGCAAAATATCGGGAGTATTTTGTACAGGAGTACATAATATGGGAGAGAAATAATAAGAACATAAGAGTTCAGCTCTTGAGGTCCATGTAGTCTAGTGTTCTGTTTCCAGTAGTCAGGTGCCTCTGGGAAGCTCACCAGCTCAACATTTTCTCCTCTAATAATAAAAATGGAGTTTCAGTTTGGTTAACAACCACTGATAGACCATTCTTCATGAATTTTTAAACCCATCAAATACAGCAATCCAAGTGGGGTGAATCTACCACCACTTTGGAAGCTTCTTGAGCTGTATAGTTAAAGGAAAGCATGGATATTGGTGAAATAAAAAAAGGTGGCTGAAATGATACAGGGACCACGAATCTTTTAAATTATATCCCTTTTATTCAGTAAAGGTCACAAGGCTAGTTGTCTTGTGTTATCCTCATTTAGCTGGTTTTTACAAGAAAGAAGAGTTACCGTGGTTTGGACCCTAATACATTTGTCGTTTTTTGTTCAAGCTTCTTTCCAATGCCTGGAGCATCTACACAGATGCATGGCATACCCTCCTTTATAGCAAAGAATGGAAACCCAAAACAGAGCTTTGGATTGTGCATCTAAAACCACAACTAACAGATAATCAATGCTTTCAGAAAAAGCACATAATTCAGCCTTACAGAATTTGCACCATGCCAAAATGTTGGAAGGGATCATATTCTTGCCCTCCCACCCTTTCAAAGGCTTCCTAGAACATAGAAGAAGACATGACAGAGTCTAGGCCAAAGGATTCTCCTCTCCTCATATGCTAACTTTCCATGGGAAATATGCTTTTGATGTGATGGAGCAATCAAACAAGTTATCGCCTATTTGCATTCTGGAACATTGCAGTCCTGAGAGGTCAGGACCACATGTTTTTACTGGACATGTAGATCAGACTTTCAAGAGATCTTCCTATTTGAAGTTTGTCACAACCTTTCAATATTTAATATGAATTAAAAGTGAGTATGCCAAGTGTAGCAGTCACTGACATTGTTGCAGTCCATTTTCTTCTGCCAAATGTACTATATAAAATACAGTGGTGCCTTGCAAGACGAAATTATTCCGTTCCGTGAGGCTCTTCGTATAGCGGTTTTTTCGTCTTGCGAAGCAAGCCCATTGACAGCTTAGCGGATTAGCGCTATTAGCGGTTTAGCGGCTTTTAGCGATCAGCTATTAAGCGGCTTATCAGCGGATCAGCTGATAAGCGGCTTAGCGGCTTAGGAAAAGGGGGAAAAAGGGGGGAAACCCGCAGGAACTTGCAAGACATTTTTGTCTTGCGAAGCAAGCCCATAGGGAAATTCGTTTTGCGAAGCGCCTCCAAAACGGAAAACCCTTTCGTCTAGCGGGTTTTCCGTCTTGCGAGGCGTTCGTCTTGCGGGGCACCACTGTAAATTAAGGAAACCCAAAAGGATCAACACATATTGGGGTCCTATGATGCCCCCTTCATCTTGGCTGCCACTGTGACTAATAAACACCCACAAAAAGTAAACCACTAAGGAAAGTTAAATTGCGCAAGCATACTCTTCAACTAAATACAATTATTAGTACACAAGGAATTGTCCAATGTTCGTTCTAGATGGCTGCTCTTCTTTTATCCCTGACCATCTGGGGAAATACTTTTGAGAAATGAGCAGTTATGGCATAGGACTGGAGTTGGCAGCTGCCTCTCCTTAGTGCCATTCTTCCATGTGGAAAGCTGCTCTGATCTGAGTGTCAGATTATCTGAAGTACTAACTACCTGGGTGATAGCAAAGGCAGAAAAGAGACAGTCTGTCATGTCAATCACACACTAACAGCTCAAGTTAGAATTTTGTCATGCAGGTTAAAACCATAACAGCTCAACATAGGGCAGAAATAAATTCCTCTTCTTCCTTCCTTTCCTAGTTATCTCCTGGCCTCTTAAATTTATGCTCAACTTGCAGAGATAACATTTATAGAGCATTTTCCTTGAAGATCCAATACACTTTGCATATATTATCCCTTTATAACAATCCCGTCAGTATTATTGCCAACAGTCTGAGAATGGCTTGACTTAAGGTTCTTCAAGTAAGTTCATGGCTGAGGTGTGGTATAAACAAGAGACTCCACACATCACACTCTTATAGTGTAATGTTCTGTATGTTTACTCAGAAGTAAGTTCCATGCTCCATGTTAAGTCAGTATAGGACTGCTGTCTTCGCTGCTACACTATGCCAGTCTGCTGAACCCCTGTACTGAACAGTGATTTCTTTTATTCTCCTAATTGCAGCTTCTTTTGTACCTCTTTGAAGGAGGAGGGCATCATGCCTACAGAAACACAAACAGAATACCCAAATATGGTGGACGTTGAGGGCTGATAACTGCATTCAAATTTATACTGGACACCAGCATCCTCCAATTTGGTGCCCTAAAGATGTTTTGGATGAGAACTCACATCCTGCCTGACCACTGGTCTAGGCTGGTCAGGGCTGATGGAATCTGTAGTCTAAAACATCCAGAAGATTCCCAGTTGAGGAAGGTTAGTGTACAGATGCTTTTGAATTATGGTGCTGGAGGAGACTCTTGAGAGTCCCATGGACTGCAAGAAGATCAAACCTATCCATTCTCAAGGAAATCAGACCTGAGTGCTCACTGGAAGGACAGATTGTGAAGCTGAGGCTCCAATACTTTGGCCACCTCAGGAGAAGAGAAGGCTCCCTGGAAAAGACCATGATGTTGGCAAAGATGGAGGGCACAAGGAGAAGCGGACGACAGAGGATGAGATGGTTGGATAGTGTTCTCGAAGCTACCAACATGAGTTTGACCAAACTGCGGGAGGCAGTGGAAGACAGAAGTGCCTGGCGTGCTCTGGTTCATGGGGTCACGAAGAGTTGGACACGACTAAACGACTAAACAACAAGTGTACAGTATAAAGCAGAAGCAGGAGCCTACCATACCACTCAGATGGTTTCACACCTAATTTTTTCAATATTCAGAAGAAGATGAGGGAGTAGGAGCCTACCAGCTTCCAGCTTCTATGGGAAGGGTCCACGGTCAACCTTAGCACTATGGTAGTGGATGCAGATGTAACAAAGCATGCTTAAGATCCAAGTTCAATATCAAACAGCTCGGTTGAAAACAATCTTAGACAGCAGGGCTGGGAAAGTCTCCTGGTAGGGTAGGAGAGCTGAGGGGAAAATCAGATCTGGCAACCAATGCACCCCTTTGGTTTCAGACAGAACCCTTTGGTTTCTAAAAAGCCCATGACACGGCCCTCTAGCGGCTATGGTGGCTCATTTACCAGCAGTAAATCTTCTCCAATCAGCAGCCCTACCACATACCATATCCCTCTCAACTCCTCTCCAATCATAATAGAATCAGGCAGAGCTCTAGCTGACCCAGTAAAGTGAGCCGGCCCATATACAGCCTGGGAAGGGGAGAAGAGCAATTAGTTTACATTCAAATCCTAAGAGTATCAGACACTTAATTTCATTGGGTCTTATTCCCCAGTAAGCACGGTCAGGGCTAAAAGCTTTGGCTTTAAAAGAAAATTGGTGCAACAGATACAGTGGTGCCCCGCAAGACGAATGCCTCGCAAGACGTAAAACCCGCTAGATGAAAGGGTTTTCCGTTTTGGAGGTGCTTCGCAAAACGAATTTCCTATGAGCTTGCTTCGCAATACGAAAATGTCTTGCGAGTTCCTGCGGGGTTTTTTTCCTTTCCCCCTCCTTTTTCTAAGCCGCTAAGCCGCTTATCCGCTTAGCCGCTAAAAGCCACTAAAAGCCGCTAATAGCGCTAATCCGTCAATGGGCTTGCTTCGCAAGACGAAAAAACCGCTAGACGAAGAGACTCGCGGAACGGATTCTTTTCGTCTTGCGAGGCACCACTGTACAACATGAGCTGGAGACACTTCATACTGGAAACTCCTAAAGGGAAGGCAGGAATCCTGCGCATAGGTTATATTTCATTATCATGCATATGGACTTTTATGGCACATGCACTGAATGAGATGGTTTTGGATGCTCTTGGTTCAACAAATTGAGATATGAATAAACCTTTTCTCTGTGCATGCAACCTCTTTACTCTTCCCGTAGTAAAGCACATTCAAGCCATGCCTTGCCCCAAATCTGGTAGCCATAGTTTCCCAGTTTTGGCCAAATGGGAAACTATGGTTAATTAGAAGCTTCTTGACTTAATTGCATAGCAGGCAAAGGCAAGGGCAAAGGGGCTGCAAAAGGTTTGTTTCTATTAGTGATATATTATACTACTGAGGCATGATAATCTAAATAAAGAAGGCTGATCGCCGAAGAATTGATGCTTTTGAATTATGGTACTGGAGGAGACTCTTGAGAGTCCCATGGACTGCAAGAAGATCAAACGTATCCATTCTTAAGGAAATCAGCCCTGAGTGCTCACTGGAAGGACAGATCCTGAAGCTGAGGCTCCAATACTTTGGCCACCTCATGAGAAGAGAAGACTCCCTGGAAAAGACCCTGATGTTGGAAAAGATTGAGGGCGCAAGGAGAAGGGGACGACAGAGGACGAGATGGTTGGACAGTGTTCTCGAAGCTACAAACATGAGTCTGACCAAACTACGGAAGGCAGTGGAAGACAGAAGTGCCTGACGTGCTCTGGTTCATGGAGTCACGAAGAGTCGGACACGACTAAACGACTAAACAACAACAACAATATTCTGAGAAACTGCAACTGGGCAGTTAATCCTACTTGGCTTTGCCCAAAAAGTGTCATGCAGGAAAAAAACCACACCCATGCACAATAATCTACATGCTGGTTTTCCTACATGGAACTTACTTTTAATGAAACAGCCCAGTTAAACCCAGTGCCTTCCTTTTGTTTTAGACTTCCATCAGCCATGACCAACAGAAGACTGGGGTTCATCAGCAAGGCAGTAAGATTCTATTTTTAATAGTAGATTTTTTTTAACTGCCAATTTTATTCTTCAGAGGAAATTCTTCCTTACGCACAGATTCTCCAGCCTGAGAACATCTTTAGTAGTAGCATTATGAGATTAAAGGAATGTTCAGTGTAGTAAGCACAGATAATTTAATGTACAGACACTTATTAACAAGGAAGTCCAAGATGTAAATTACCGGTAAGTCTATGAAGGGTATTAGATGCCACTAACATGCTATGTAGCTCTGAGCATGGCTCTGTCTGATCAAGATGAAATAAACGGGCTTTCCATCATATTAATTTATTGCACTGAACAGCAAGGCATCACCAGGATAATACCAGTGACAATGAGATGCTTTTGTCCCCTGTGCACTGGAAAATACAAACATGCCACGGTTTAATGGGAAAGTTATTAATGTGTTTATACTCCTGTACTAAAATAAATGCCTGTATTACTCGCTTTGCTACGTGAAATATTTCAAGATCTCTAGCCAGTTCCCATGTGCCACGAATATGATGACGTTAATGCAAATTCAGAAGAGAATCAACATAACCAAAAGCAATTGTGCACATTCACATCAAGGTATGGCGAAGATACACAGATAGATAGCATGACAGGGGATTCTGTACATTGTTCAGTCAAGATGTACACATTCTATTTTCAATGTATTTTAAAGAAATTCAGTAGAGAGAGCAAGGTAGACACACACTTTGTAACGGGAAACTCCAGATGCCAAATTTGGAGGCCATAGTCTATAAAGCAGCATCATGCTGATGGCAGACGCAAACATTTTGGTGTTGTAACAGCTTTGCAAAATCAGGCTGCACAAAGGCAGACGCCATAGCCCATCTAAGCTTTTCTCAATCCATTTATACTATTAGGTGTCCGTGTATCCTGTGTAATGATGAGCCCCACTAATCCAATAAGAAGTGCATTCATTAAGCACTTATTCTATGCAAAATTTACTGCACGCTGTTCTACTCTTTTCCTAATACAGTAAAAACAAAATGCACAGAACATTGGTATGTTCTGCTCTTATCACTGAGCAGTAGGTCCTCTCCATAGTTTTTGCTTATCACGCAAATGACAAACGCAGGTGGCGCTGTGGTCTAAACCACTTAGCCCTTTAGGCTTGCCGATCTGAAGGTTGGCGATTCGAATCTGCGCGACAGGGTGAGCTCCCGTTGCTTTGTCCCAGCTCCTGCCAACCTAGCAGTTCGAAAGCACACCAGTGCAAGTAGATAAATAGGTACCGCTCCGGTGGGAAGGTAAACAGAGTTTCCATGCACAGCTCTGGTTTCACCAGAAGTGGCTTAGTCATGCTGGCCACATGACCTTACCTTACCTCTCCATATTTTTTGCTTATCATGGAACTTCACCACTCACGAACTGGCACCATATACAGTTACTTTCCCTTCCTAGCTTTCTGAACAAGATGAGAATTAGCATCTTTCGCTGAAGATGCTGTGAAAATCAGCTCTGGGCAGATTTAAGGAACCCGTTCCTTAATTTTTGTAATCCCTCCTGTGTTTTATTGGTTATAAGTGAGCAAGGCAAATAACTCAAAAAAAATAGTAGTGGGTTCAAGCAGTACCACTTGTCTTACAGTTTATGGGATTTGCTATCTCAGGTCTGGTTTTCAGAATGTGTTTTTTCTTCTTCAAATGCCAGAAAAAGCCAGCTCAGAAGTAACAAGGTAAAATATTTACTGCTGGCTGTTAAACTACATGCTTCAAGTTAAGGCTAATGTGCTTTCCAATACAGGAACATTTCCAAGGGGTCAACATTACAGCATTAAAATTTCAGACACTGAAACTCTGAGGAGCAGCTGAAGGTCTTACAAGGAAAGGAACACAAATAGAGCGATGGAGTCACTGAACCACATACAGTAGTTTTTAAGTGAAAAGTCATGCAAAGGTACAAGGGCCTTGGGTCTCTGGTGTAACAGGTACATCTACGTCCGTCTCTCAGCTCACTCAAGTGCTATTAAAGCCTGATCCATCCATTTGAGTGGGCCCATTTGCTCCTTGCAGGTACAAATGGTTATTTGCTGTAGAGATGCGATTACACACTCGCTTCCCCTGGCCCACGATAACAGCATGTAAAACAAAAAAGTGCCATTTCCTATACACAGAGGCACTTATCCTGGGCCCATGGGCTCTGAAGACCAAGCACTCTATATGGATTGATGGTAGGGCGGCGGGGACACAACAGGAAATGGACAAGGGCACATTTCCCAGGTTAATAGCATAATGATTCTCTCTGTTACTAAAAAAAACTCCTGCAAGTTTCACCAGCTCTTCCACTGATGCTTCCTAAGCAGCCACAAAGCAATGCTACGGAACAGCTAGCCTCTGTTCACAGGAGGAAATCAGATAGAATAAAATATCATCAAAGACGGGTCTAATTGTTTTACAGCACAATTTTCACCCCCAATTCAAATCACTTCAAACCTGTTTCTATCAATGCCTTCTCCCTCCTCTAATTTTTTTTTCCCAACTGGTAAAAGCTCAATGTGATCCCCCCGCCCCCCGTTTAAATTAAAATGTTAACTGGCAATTGTTGTAACTGTACTATAAAAATTCCAAAAGTGCTGCTGGGCCAGATCTGGCCTCTAAAATGGGTGGGTGGGTGTTCTGTGGCCCTCCAGATGTTTCTGAACATCAGCCCCAGCCAGTGTGGCCAGTGGTCAGGAATGGCAGCTGTACTTTTGTGGTCCTGCAGCTGAACAACCTAGGTAATATTCAGTGTTTTGAAATGGGCCTCATGTTAAAAATTTGAATGATGTGTGCCATTTCATACCTTGGAGAACTGAGAAGCCAGCACGATAGCTGGTGTACAGATGCGAGTAGATATTTTTATTCCAAAAAAAAGAGGGGGGGGAGTCTCCCTGTTCTTCACACACTGGAAAATGTACAGCCAGAGAGTGCTTGAGGCAAAGATGCCACACCATCCTTACATCTGTCTGCTTTCATTTGTCTACAACTGTGCTTATAGATAAAACAAGGCTTCCAGATGTCATCACAAGCAGAGTTCATATGCTGACTTCACTGAGACACTATTGTTTGCTGCCAGCATAACAGAGTTGTAAAGCTAAAATATTTAAACTCTGTGCTACTCAACACAACTCTGAGTGTCACACAGGATCTGATTTCAGGATTAATTAATGTACACCCCAATAAAATAATAATGCGTTCCAAAACATTGCTAGTTGGCGTATGCTCTCTTCTGAACAACAGTTGCCTCTAAGGGAAACAGAAGTATGCGCTCAGAAATGAAGGCAAAGAATGTTAGGCATATCACAGTAGAGAATAATTCTGCTGCCATATGGCACAGGCTGTCTTCTGGTTCTGTGTTACTTGTGCTGATCGTTACGGGTTACATTTCTCAGGGCACTGCCTTGAAGGTATGTCCTTGTAGGAACAGGTGAACCAACCTCTCCCTGATCTAACCAGGGTGATCTGAGTTGAAGAAAAACGAATAGAGGAGTCCTGCAAATTCCACAAACCAAATTGCTGAAAGCAAGATCTTGCATACTTCTCCAAGATTCTCTTCAACATGTCCCATCAGCTGCATTGGATGAAAGCTAGGTGGTGAATCAGAGCTCTCTGGTTCTGGGGGATTTATATCACAAATATAAGGAACCTGTGGCCCTTCAACTCCCATGAATCCCAGCCAGCATGGAGGGCCATAACATTTCCATTCCTGACATTGTAGATCCTGCTGGAGTAACAGCTATGATATTGGTGCACTTCAGAAGGCAAGTGTCCTAATAAAAAGTCTAATTCCCTTTTTATTTGTTAGGGGCAGAGGTTGTATGATAAATAATGATAATAATAAATAATTTATTACTTATACTCTGCCCATCTGACCGGGCCTCCCCAGCCACTCTGGGTGGCTCCCAACAGAATATTAAAAACACAATAAAACATCAAATATTAAAAACTTCCCTAAACAGGGCTGCCTTCAGATGTCTTCTAGAAGTCAGATAGCATTCCACAGAGCGGGCGCCACTATGGAGAAGGCCCTCTGCCTGGTTCCCTGTAACCTCACTTCTTGCAGTGAGAGAACTGCCAGAAGGCCCTCGGAGCTGGACCTCCGTGTCCAGGATGAAGGATGGGGGTGGAGACGCTACTTCAGGTATACAGGGCTGAGGCCATTTAGGGTTTTAAAGGTCAGCACCAACACTTTGAATTGTGCTCGGAAATGTACTGGGAGCCAATGAAGGTCTTTCAGGACTGGTGTTTTATGGTCTCAGCGGCCATAGTTCTTCCATAGTTTGTGCAACTCAGAAGCCTTAACAAACCACAGCTCCCGCAAGTCTTTGAGGGAAGCCATGGCTGTTTGAAGTAGTCTAAAAGGTAAAGGTAAAGGACCCCTGACCATTAGGTCCAGTTGTGACCGACTCTAGGGTTGCGACGCTCATCTCGCTTTATTGGCCGAGGGAGCTGGCATACAGCTTCCAGGTCATGTGGCCAGCATGACTAAGCCGCTTCTGGCAAACCAGAGCAGCGCACAGAAACGCCGTTTACCTACCTGCTGGAGCGGTACCTATTTATCTACTTGCACTTTGACATGCTTTCGAACTGCTAGGCTGGCAGGAGCAGGGACTGAGCAACGGGAGCTTACCCTGTCGCGGAGATTCGAACCACCGACCTTCTGATCGGCAAGTCCTAGGCTCTGTGGTTTAACCCACAGCGCCACCCGCGTCCCTTTGAAGTAGCCTAATAATGCTTTAAATGGTGTGGGTGTGCCCCATGCCAGCATATGGAGATTGTGTCTGTGTATTTAAAAGACTTGAAGCAAGAAGAGGAGATACCTCCCCTCCTTTTGCCCTTATTGGTCCCTTCTCCCACCCCTTCTTCCTAGCCTGCTGAAAGATAGAGATTAGCTTATTGAAGAGGGCGAATGGTGAATGTTGGTAGAGGAATAAGTGGTAGGTGTAATAGCTGCAGTTGCCTTGGACCTCTTAAAGTCATAGGCATGATTACCCAGAAAGCCTAATCTTGAATCATTCACAGATAAGTGTGTTTCTCTTTGCAAACTCTGAACTGCACTCTCCAGACATATCTCTGCTACTGTCTATAATCATTACTTATTTTGGATTAAGGGAGATGAAGGCCCTTCCTTCACACTTTGCTCTCCAGAAGTAAATCTAAAAATAACGTATGAATAAGACAAGCATGCATTTGGAAAAGCACAGCTAGATATAATCGTAATCATCAGAGAGCCAGGATTGGCTGTAGCTCCCCTGTCAAGTATTATTCTGGGTTTTAAACTAATGGGTTGAATGGCTGGGAGTCAAAATCCTCTGATCTTGCCAGGCTTTCAGTTCACCGCAGTCTCTGATCCACAACTTTGAACATGATTGTAAGCAAATTGGAAGTGAGTTCTTGAAGGTCTACACTACAATAACTGATGACTCAACAGGAATTCCAGGGAAAGTTATCAGATGACTGATTTGATCTATAAAATCCATTTATACATTACAGGATCAACTAGGAGTGAAATTCTAACTCAAGAAGATAGATCTCAGAGACAATGGTGCCACCAGCATCAAGCAACCATGTACCACTATCACAAAGCAGCAATTGGAAATAGATGTAGAGACAACAACTCATTTTAAACAATTACCTGTCAAGGCACAAAACACGTAACATGCAATGTGCATTTTTATATAGTCTAAGCCAAGGAACTGAACATTTTCTAGACAGGCTAAAAGTTTTTTTTTTTTTAACCCATTTTACAGATTGCTCCAATGGCATTGAATTATTCATTGACCAAGAACTGAGTCAAAACAAATACACAAAATACACCACTCAAGAAAAGTGAATCTGCATAAACTTATTTGTTATTATTTATTGGATTTCTAGCCCACCTTTTAGGGTGCAAGCCTAACATTTCATATCTTGAACATTTAAAGACTCAGCTACTAATTTTGCATACCTACTGCAGCACTCAGCAGTAGTATCCCTGTAACAATAATGCAGCCAAGAGTTATTTAAAATGCAAACTAATTGTTTATTGGTGTAATAATGAAGATTCATGCAAATGCTTTTAAACTGATATGATCTTTAATCAGCCTGAATACTGTCAGACCTCACTCGCCCCCCCCCCCGCCCCCAACATAGTCTTGGTGAATTTACAAAAGGTAACAAGCCGACCTGGGATCAAAGTTTCACACTTCCTCCAGACTTTTAAAGCTGCAGCTGGAGAATCAAACAGAGCCACAGACTTCATTGCGCCAAAAATCCATCTGCCACCCAGCTCCTTAAACTTCCACCTGCTTCTATAACCTTCCTACCACAAAGTCTGAGAAATGACAAGCATCGCAACAAGGTACAGTGGTCCCTTGGTTCTTAAACGCCTTGGTACTCAAACAACTTGGAACCCAAACACTGCAAACCTGGAAGTAAGTGTTCCAGTTTGTGAACTTTTTTTGGAAGCTGGACATGCTCCGTGTTACACTTCCGTTTTGACTGCCACAATTCAGTTTTGAGTGTGACACTGACAATTTGAGTGTTACACTTCTGATTCAAGTGCCACACTTCTGTTTTGAGTGTGACACTGATGTCTGTCTGTTTTTGCTATTTATTTTGTGTTTTTGTGGCTTTTTTGTGTGGAACCCAGTTCAGCTACTGACTGATTGATTGATTGTGTGAAAGTTTATTGCTTTCATTTTATGGATCAGTGGTCTCGTTAGATAGTAAAATTCATGTTAAATTGCTGTTTTAGGGGCTGTTTTTAAAAGTTTGGAACAGATTAATCGGTTTTGCATCACTTTCTATGGAAAAGCGCACCTTGGTTTTGGAACGCTTTGGATTTGGAACGGACTTCCGGAACAGATTAAGTTTGAGAACCAAGGTACCACTGTATATCCAGTATGCATTTTCCCTTCCAATCTCTAGAAGAAACAGTGCTGTTGTTTTTAAATACTCACAGGTCATACCCTCTCAACATATACTCCCTCCATTCAACAAAGTACGGATAGCAAGAATGAGACCTCACTAGCCTATAAAAAGTCAAACCCGTACATCTCAAGTTCAGCTGAGGCAAAGGCAGCATTGTGTTCTCCCCCCAACCCCAGGCCAGAAACAGCCCAAGCATATGCTGGTCACCCTTTGGAGACCAGAAAAGATTCCCCCCCCCCCCATGCTGTCCATTTGGGATGAGGGTGATCATGTTTTCTGACTTCCCTGGGGTGAGTCTACTGGGGTGGTAACTCTAGTATTTAACGAAATCTATTTTGCTTGTCACAAATAATGCAGGTGCGGTGGGTAGAAAGAGAAGAGGCATATTCAAGATGAAGCAAGCATGAATTTAAACAAATACGGGGGGGTGAGGGAGTTGCAGGGGAACCACATAGCAAAAATCTGGGCAACAACTCACATGGGAACTACTCTTGCGCAGCAGCCACCTCTGAAGTTCAGGTGTGAGCTAAGCACAAGGGTAAGAGAGCATCTCCACCCCCATCATCCAGCCCAGACACGGAGATCTAGCTTTGAGGACCTTCTGGTGGTTCCCTCACTGCAAGAAGTGAGGTTACAGGGAACCAGGCAGAGCCAGTAGTGGCACCCACCCTGTGGAACACCTTCAATCAGATGTCAAGGAGATAAATAACTACCGTATCTGATTTTTGGAAGACATCTAAAGGTAGCCCTGTACAGTGAAGTTTGGTGTTTTAATTTGTTGGGAGCTGCCCAGAGTGGCTGGGGCAACTAGTCAGATGAAGGGGGGCATATTATGATTATAAATATTATTATTACACCATACCTCCTATCTTACCCACCCAGCTTCCTTTTCTGGCATTCAGTCACAGAGCTTGCCTACAAATAAATAAAAGTCTAATTTCACCCATTGCTTCTTTTCTTCTCCAGCATTTTTTTTTTCAAAGAAGAAAAAAATCTGCAGGTGAGAAAGAAAACACGTTTTCTCAGTCCAGCCTTTGCCAACAGGGGTGCGCTCTGCTCCCTAATAGGTTTTGCCCTCTGTTTAGACTAGCCAGCCAAGAGCTAGAAACTGTCTCAGCCAAAAGTAAAAGGGCTGAAAGTTCATTTCCTCAACAGCCTACTGTTTTCTGCTAAACCTAACCTAAGTAAAAAGATTAAATACCAAGAACACAAGTTTAAACGCAAGATGCAAATTCTTAACATGGTAGGCTGGGCCCCAGGCCTGTTCACACGCCTCCAAGTTCCACCCAGAGCCTTTCCTGTGAGTTTTCGGTGACTACATTGTGCAAGCATAACTGCAGCACTAATCCCTGGCAAGAGGCAAAACCGTAAAGTGAACGATGACTACTAAACAAATGAGCCTTTGACAGACAATCAGCACTTAAGTTACTTGGACAGTTTCGATTTGTAAGGCCCCGTGAAAGTTAGCTCTTTTCCACCTAAGAGTTCCCACAGGTGATCTCTAGGCAATTGAGAACTTTTTCAGAAAACTATTTGAAGTTAATCGGAAAAGGCATTTTCGAGAGACGGGGATTTCAGACCACCTGTTTTTACTCTCTCTTGAAACTGCTCTTGTGCTCCTTCGTTCAGGTACTGCTCAAAGCATCAGAGTCTATAGCAGCAATCCTAGGCACACCTCCCTGAAAGTAGGCTCCAGTGAATATAGTAGGACTTACTTGCAAGTAATCATATATAGGATTGGTATTAAAAGTTTTTTTTAAATGATTTACCATATTTTAGAGAGACAATATGATGTAAATATTATTATTTTTTGAGAGCCAGTGTGGTGTACTGGTTAAGAGCGGTAGACTCATAATCTGGCGAACCGGGTTCGTGTCTCTGCTCCTCCACATGCAGTTGCTAGGTGACCTTGGGCTAGTCACACTTCTCTGAAGTCTCTCAGCCCCACTCACCTCACAGAGTGTTTGTTGTGGGAGAGGAAGGGAAAGGAGAATGTTAGCTGCTTTGAGACTCCTTAAGGGGAGTGAAAGGTGGGGTATCAAGTCCAAACTACTACTACTACTACTACTACTACTATTCTTCTTCTTCTTCTTCTTCTTCTTCTTCTTCTTCTTCTTCTTCTTCTTCTTCACAGCACTAGCCTGGCCAGGATCCATTCCACCTGCCCTAGATGCCTCTAACCAAGTCATGTGCCCTGTGAATATGGTTTGGATTTGCTTTCAGCATCGAGTTTGATGTCATTGCAAAGGAAACAGATAAAGCTATGGTTGTTTAAGTTAAGCACAATCCCATGGAATTGGGGTTCCATGGACTCCCAATGACAGTGGTAACTCGGGTTACAGACGCTTCAGGTTACAGACTCCGCTAACCCAGAAATAGTACCTCAGGTTAAGAACTTTGCTTCAGGATGAGAACAGAAATCACGTGGCGGTGGTGTGGCGGCAGTGGGAGACCCCATTTACTAAAGTGGTGTCTCAGGTTAAGAACAGTTTCAGGTTAAGAACAAAGTAAGTTCTTAATCCGAGGTACCACTATACTTGCTTTAAATCACACGAAAACCATCACTTCTTCTGTCCTTTCTCATTGTCATTTTATTCTTTGCTTTTTTCTCCATCTCCCTCATTTCTTAAACCTTGCCCTCTTTCCTATATGCCCCAAACCCAAGTTATCTGCATCCATGCATGCCCCTGATAAGTCTCCATTTCACCTTGCCTATATCCTTATTACCCCATGTTATAAGGCAGTGGTGGGGGACATTTTTCAGCCCTAGGGTTTGACCCCAAACTGAATCGTCCTCTGTGAGCCATTTTTGCCAGGGGGGCATTTTTGAACCTCCTGTCAATCGTCTGGCATCATGACCACAAATAATTTAAAGTTCAAGCTGGGAGCAGACATAGGCTTATTTCCATCTTAGTGTTGTATACCCAGGGTTCTAAGATGGGAAATAAACCTCTGCTGCTGCCTTTTTAAAAGCAAGGAGAGGCTTATCTCCAATCTTAACACTATAGGACCACAGTACTAAGATCAAAGGAGAGAGAAATGCTGCCTACAAAGACTTGACAACACCACAATCTTGAAGACTACAAATCTGAAAGCTGGAATTGTCAAGGATTCCAGCCTTTGCTCCAGTTTCAGTTCTTAAGCTCAAATTCTGCAATACCAGCCTGGTGCCTAATTAGCTGGAAAAGGCCTAGATTTGAGAACTGAGGGGGCAATTCTATTTCTGGTATAATGGACATTCATGCTTCTTGAAGGCACATTCAAGGAGTCTGGTGGTTATCCTCCATTCATCTCAATAAACCATAGGAAACCCCAGCTTTCTCTTGAGATGGCATCAGCAAAAAATATCTCAGCCTCAGGCTTACATTACTTTGCTTTCAAGTTGAAATAAAAAAACTCAGCCAAATTGTATCTGTGAACCTAAAAGGCAACACTTTTATTCTCAGCTGAGAATACTTGTTCAAAGTGTACCCATCTGTATTCCCCCTATATCTTTCCAATTCTTTCCTAGTCAATTGTACTCAAATAATTTCCCAAAGCCTTGGTAGTTCCCTTTAATACCTTTAGACAATGTTGTTCTTCATAGGTTTCTATATAGGGTCTGCATTTTAGAAGGACTCCACTAACATTAATGTAATATAAAAGTATACAAAAGTTACCAATGTAATGTTCAAACAGTGACTCTCAAATTCTAAGTGCTAACATTAAATTGCCAGAAACTGTGGCAATCCTTTATTATGGCAAACATCATGCACTGTGGCAATCAGCTTTAGGCAGTTCTGACTCGCACAGCTGCCACACATCAAAAGTAGTAGTGCCAGTGGAAATTTGTAATTCTTCCTTTTGTGGGAATCTAGCTTTCAAGAGGGGACTGAAGCACTGGTACATTTAGGCTTGTTTCATACAATAAAGGCAGCACACTCCCTTACTTGTGAGAACTGATGCACATGTAGCTTTGGGAAATTTTAGCACACCAGGGACAACCCCTAATTTTGGGACAGTAAGAAGTTGTAAGCACAGCCACCGTCTTGTAACCTTCACAAATCAAGGAAGCACGGATAAAACACGGCTACATTTAGGAAAGTTATAGGAAGTGCCTCTCAGATAATTTCACATCTGACAATAGGGTTTTCAAAATAGTTTAGGGGTATTCCTGTAGTAAGCAATGCACTGTGAAAATTGCAATGCTTGGAAATACTTCCCCAAGTGAATTTCCTGCACTTGAATGCCCTAAATGACTTGAGACCATGTTACCGGAAAGACCACCCTTCTTCATATAACGCAGTGTGATAAACTGAAATATTCTCATCCCCTCTTGTTGTCTATTCAGGTATTCATATAGTAACAAAGTGCAAGAGGGCCTTTTCAGTGGAGGCTCCTGCCTCTGAAACTTCTTCCCTGGGAGATTCATAAGGTTCCTTCACTGTCTACATTTAGAGGGGAAGTTAGAAGTTTTCTTTTTAATCAGGCTTTGGAGTCTTCCTACATATATTGGCTGCTGTTGTCTGCTACTGTTTATATTGTCTGTTCTATTTTACTGGGTTTTAAAAATTTGTTTGCTACACTGATCTCTTTGGGGAGGTAGAGTGAAATACAAGTGATTTAAAATTAAATTAAAGGGATACGGAATATATCAGTGCTCCTCAACTTGAAGATTGAAGGTCTTCCAGATCCCCAGAAAGACTGGCCATAATCCAACATAGAATTAAGTGCACTTAAGTCTGTGTTGGATTGTGACCACTGGTACTGTAAAGAACATTTCAAGATTGCCTGTCTAAAATAGTTTGGTGTGCTGCCCCCCTGCATGCACTCACACATTTGAAAGATCCAGTTGCTGGTCCAATAAATGCGTCTTTGTAACAATGCAGTAGAATGTCTTCTGCTAACGGCCAGATCAATGCATGAGGTTTGTCATTATGCCAGCAGCATATTGCATTTAAGGATATTTGATAGCACCTGCATGAAATTTCAAAACTCCTACACAGAATAGCTTTTTTATCTTTTAGTAGTCATTGCTATAAATATACCTGCCTTTTGGTTTCTGCCTTACTTCTAGGAGATTAATGAATTTTCGAAGAGTTGATTGATTACTGTGTTTCAGTGCTAGTACATTATAAGTATATGCACACATCAAATCAATAATGCATTTATAAATATTTTAAGTATCATTATTTAATAAATCACACCAACTACTCTGTTATGACCAACTATGCTTTGGTGTATCAGTAGTCCGGCCCCCCGCCAGTCCATAAACCCATTAACAATACTTATCATTAAGATTATTGCATTCTAGATTTATCATTCAGGAAAATCTACCATAAACCTATTAAATATACTTAAGGGTAAGATGATTACATTTAGATTATTGTTCAGGAAAATCTAATGAAACAGAGCAAGACACCCAGGGACCATATTCTGAATTCAAAAGGAAGAACTCAAGTTCAGTTCATTTTCCTGTAAATTAGAAGAACAGGCCCTAATGCTAGAATGCAGATGTTTAATACGGTTCCGGAAGAGGACAACCTGCCCTGTGTACCTCCATTCTCAGTGGACAAAAGCATCCTAGGATTCAATTTTTAAAATGTAGTATAAACACAGACAACTGGGAAACACCGGCCATGTGAGAGCTCCAATTGGAGAACAGCCTTTACCAAAGGTGTCATGGGCTTTGATGATGCTCGAATTCAGGATGAAAGGGAGAAATGTGCTAAGAGGAAGGCATGCTTGGCAAACCCTCACTGTAATCAACTCCCACCCAGAAACCAATGTCCCCACTGTGGAAGGACATGTGGATCCAGAATTGGCTTCCACGGCCACTTATGGAAGAAGAGGATTCATTTTTTAGGTCAGGACATGTAAATCATGGCAGAAGCAGTCGAAGGAGGTGCAGGAGTGACTTCTTCTGAAGTAGGGATGCAATAAGGCCTACTTTTCTGTTCTGCCCGTATTTGTCACATTCTGCACTGTTTCCATTCCACTGCAGTTTGCCTTCCATCCAATATTATGCTATTCATTCTACTGTCCACTGTAGCAAAATTGCATAACTTGTGCAATTATGCAAGTTATGTTGTCATTCCATGAGTCCACTCCATTTATTTCAAGCAAAGGAAATGCAATGCAAATGGGAGGAAATGTAATCAATTGCATGCTGTTTGCAGAATCAATGAAACAACAATGGTGAACACCTATTGTATTCACTGGGGTGATTCCAATTCCATGCACTGGATGTATAAGAGAACATTGGCAATTTCCGCTCCCATTTCCTTAAGAATTATTCAACATTTCTGTTCTGAGGAACTGGTTTTACCTTGCTGGCATGGTTTTGCATGATCTACTAGATATTTACAGGTGAGAAGTTGCAGCCTACACTGTAACCTCATGATCTATTAGTAACTGGTGTTAAAACATCTGGTTTTCATTTTTTTAAAAAGGTAACGGACCCCTGACAGTTAAGTCCAGTTGCGAATGACTCTGGGGTTGTGGTGCTCATCTCACTTTACTGGCCAAGGGAGCCAACGTTTGTCTTCAGACAGTTTTTCCAGGTCATGTGGCCAGCATGACTAAGCCGCTTCTGGCAAAACCAGAGAAGCACATGGAAATGCCATTTACCTTCCCGCCGGAGCAGTACCTATTTATCTACTTGCACTTTGACGTGCTTTCAAACTGCTAGGTTGGCAGGAGCAGGGACCAAACAACGGGAGCTCACCCCATCACAGGGATTTGAACCTCTGACCTTCCGATCAGCAAGCCCAAGGCTTAGAGGTTTACACCACAGCGCCACCCGCGTCCCTCCTGGTTTTCATTTATTGTTATGCAAATATTTCTGCTTCTTTAAACTACTTCATAAAATTTATACACTATAACATTTAGATTTTTTATAATTTAAAATATATAAAATTGTTATAAAATTTAAATATAATATGTTCTCGCCTCTCAAAACTAGTACTCTATGCATGGGCTGTATTAACTTTGACACACACAAAAAGGCTACACACAAGTTTTAATGAAGTCAAATGAGTGTTTTCCTAAAAAGAAAATAAAAAATCAAGGTTTCTGAATTTTGGCTAAACCCATGAGGATCCTGTATCATTGCCCAGATTAATTTTGGCAATAAAAATGATCAAAATCTTCATAGTTTTTTGTTGTTGTTTTTTAAGAAAAGACTCAGCAAGGCAGTTCCTCACTTTGTATTTATGACATCTTGACCTGTTCTGTTTAGAGCTGTAAGCAGAATGCAGGGACCGGCAGCACGTTGCCACCCAAAGTGCAAAACCTTAAGACTTTCTAGTGGACATTTTAATAATTCTTGAGCACTTTGGTCAATGTGCTTTCTCCCACCCTCTATCATCTCTGTTTAGACACAATGAAGAAAGAAAAAATCCAAATTAAGAGCATTCCAGTATGCAGTACTGATGATTAACTGATAAAGAAGAGCCTGGCACTGTCATCAGAATCAGCAGACTACTGAGCTGGAAAAACCAGGGCTCTGGATAAATAGGACGGCCTTCTGATTTATAGAAGGCTGCTTGTCTCTTTCTTCTTGAATCATTGCATTCCAAGAGATACGGAGACCTGGTGAAGTGGGGCACAGGAAGGTCAGAGAGAAAGGTGGAAAGGGGGGGGGGAGGATTTCATTTTTAAAATAAAAATTGCGATATGATTTTTGAATACTGGCTCCTCCGGTCAATTATTCTGTTGAAGATGAATTTGCCCGCCTTGTTTATTAATTCTCAGCTGATGATGGGAAAATATGTGTCCGAGAGAAAAATCCCAATTGAGCAAAGGCAAAGCCCATTTACTTATCCATCTATCTTGTGATAAATGCAGCATTACACAATTTAACAGACCAGTACATATACAGTTGCATCAAGTGCCATTGATGCCATCAACTACAAAAATAGAAAAGCTAAAGTTGATTCTCTGGCCAGATAAAAAAGGGTTTTTGTCAGTTTTTTAAAGGCTGATGGGTAAAAGTCATTTTGAAGTCAGTATGCTGCTATTTATATCTTTTATGTATTTTATGAGAATTATTTTGAATGTTCTTGTTTATTGTGCATTATGTTTTATATTGTCTTCTGTTGCAAAATGCTCCGTGAATACCCAGGGTAGTCTGTGATGAAACATCGTCATTTTCAGCTTACTGATAAAAACCAGTAAATTACCAAATGAGTTTCCCTAAATCTGAAGATCCAGTTCTAATTCTGACTGTGCAAATTTTGCACGCCCGTGATATGATTTAAGAGAGTTCTTGAAGTTTTTAAAAATTTGTTTCATAAGCTTAAATTCTCCTTAGACCTACATGATAAATGGATAATGTGCCCTCTCTTAAAAATCGGTGTTCAGTAAAAGCTCCTACATTACCCACTTTATAATGCATTCTTTACCCATGTCTGTAATATCAGCTACTGCGAATGCAGTCATCACAATCCTTTAACCATGGTTAAGGGATTGGGAACAGCTTGCAGCCTCAGCTTCTTCCTCCCTGTAGTCCAGCTCCATTTTGGGAATGCACCATTGTTAAGCTTTGTTGATATTGGCTCAACTGATGGTCAGCGCTAAGCCAGGCTTTGAAATTTCAAACTGTTAACAGTGTGTCCTGATTTGGGTTAACCATGGTTAAACCAGTGCTGATTCAAGCCTAGAGAAGGAAGTCAGGTGTCATCTGTGCCAAGGACAGGAAATGATCTGTTCAATTTCACAGCTGATCCTTTAACCACACTCAAGGGATTAGAAACATTACATCTACTACTACTACTACTACTACTAATAATAATAATAATAACAACTCTAAACCAATTATGATTATTTTAGTTGTACTTTTTGCACTCAAGAGCCTCAGGTGATTTACACAGCAAAAATAAAACAGCAAAGACTTTAAAACCAGAGCAACAAGCAAAAACTAAGATGCTAATTCAGCAATATTTTTTAAAAATAACAAGTTCTACCCACCCCACTTAAAGTATGAGCCCAACAAAGGCCATTAATTTATCTGACTACCCTCCCAAGTAAAACAACCACATAAGCCTGGGTAACCAAGAATGTTTTTGCCTGGCACCTAAAAACAAACAGTGATGGTGCCAGGCATGCTTACATGGGGAAAGCCTTCCACAAACAGGGAGCAAGGTCCGTTCTCATGTAAAACATTGATCTTCAGGCTGCTGTTGTGTTTCTGTTTCCTTGCCTTGTATAATCTGTTTGGTATTTCCTCTCTGGGTTTGTGCTGTTTTGTTGTTACTATGAATAATTTGCACAACACTTCTGAGTGCATGAAATGCTTTAAAACACTTGTAGCAAAGATATCTGCACACATCTGAAGAAGTGCGCATGTACACAAAAGCTCATACCAATAACTAACTTAGTTGGTCTCTAAGGTGCTACTGGAAGGAATTTTTTTTAAATTATTTTGTTTCAACTACGGTAGACGAATACGGCTACCTACCTGTAACTAAAGAAAATATATTGTTACTCTGGGCAATAACAGGGCTGCGAAAGCGTTACTTTTTCCAGCCTCCCCAATGAGCTGAGTCCTGCCTTCTGAAAACTCAGCGACCATACCTATATGCTTGGATACCTATATCCTCTCCTTGTCAAATACACTACAAAAATATATATCCAAGTTTCCAGAAAGAGTTTTGTGTTTGCAAGGACCGAAAGGCAGAGGGGAAATGGAAATGGGTGATATATGACCTGCACATACAGATCTGTATAAATTTTAGATGGTGGTGGATTTGAGAAATCACGTATTACCCCCCTTCAGAATGCCTAAAAGGTTCAAAAGTCCATGGCAGAAGACTCCAAAATTAGGCACTGAATCTTCTCCAGAATCTTCAAAGGCATTCAGTTCCATCATCTAAGAAAGATTAATCAAATAGATGTGGACTTTGCCAAGTTGTTGTTAAGAGACGCTGTTCCAGAAAAAGAAAAACCCATACACACACAAAAAAAAACTTAGAGTGATTTATCAAATAGCGGGGGTGGGGGGAAACACATCACCCTTTGCCAAACATTTGCATCTTCAAAACACCTTGTTCAATTATGTGTGCACCTTCCAGAAAAAAGGGGGTGAGGAGGAGGACCACACACAGGAGAAATATATCATGCGTAATATAATTCAGGTTCAACGAAGGAAGAAAATGTTCTCATGTTTGGCTTGCTGTAGTGAACTTTCTACAACTTAAAGGGCAGTATCTGCATAACATTTTGCCTCCCTCTGCACTGAAGTATAGAATCAGAATCTGATTCACCAGAGGCACGCATTCAATTTCCTCGTGAATTACTGCAAGAAGCCACAGCATGGGAAACACAAACACACACCACACACAATAAGTTATCAAGTGCTGTCTGTCATTCACAACAACAGGTGGCATCCGTGTTGTGGAATGACACACACTGTCACGTGTTGCAACGACTGACCTGCTTGCAGCCGAGGAAGGATGTTCTCTGGAAGAGCTGCCATCTGTGTGTGTGTCAAATAAATCTAGACATACCATGTCCAATTTAAAATGAATGGAAGCCCTGTTTGTACCAAGTACTTGGGCAGAAATATGCTAGGAACAGTTCGCCCATGTGAGAAAGTATGAATCACATAAGGATGCCAAGGTCAGAGAGACCTCGGGGGATCAGATGAGCCAAAGCAGGCCATGCATGAGAACACTGCTTCGAGAAACATTAACTTACGTAGAAAGTGAGACATAAGTCACTGGGGCTGTATTTGTATATATACTCTGATGCACCGACAGTTTGCTCCAGCAATAAAGCATGCAGCTTCTAAATGCCCAAACTGCAGTTGCAGGTTGAAAAAAGATGTGATACATGGGTTGAGAACGTGTGCTTCTCCAGTTTTGGGGTCTCCAACTGCAGCTCCAGCCAGCATGCCCAATGGTCAGGGATGGTGGGAATTGTGGTCCAGCAATACCTGGACGCTACAGGTTCCCCGTCCCTAATGTAAGAGGAGGAACATCACTGTGAGCCGACCTCTACAACGGACAGCTGTTTTGTGGCCAAGTTACACAAAACAACGTATCAGCTGAATACCCCTTTGGATCACAGCTGCTGCTTGAAAGGTTTTGCTGAAGTATTTTCCCTGAGGGAATGGGGCCCCATATGGGGGTGGGGGGAGATTGCCCATCCCTGACCTAAAGGAACAGCTTGGGGAGAGGAGGAAGATGTGAATATTCACACAAAGTATTTTCTGAAACATTTCAGGTTGCGACATTTGTCTCGAAAACTGAAACTAAGGCTATTTGACACACTTCAAGTGTATTTTAAAGGGAAGAAGCTGTGGTTTGCCTTCCTAATTAAAATATATTGATTTATTTTCCAGTGCTCCTTTCTTTTATGGTATCGAATTGTGGCTTAAAACAAAAGTGGCCTTGGTAGTAGTGAAACTCCTGTACACTGTATTAATCTAGAGAGAAAGAGAGAGAGAGAGAGAATGTTTAAAGTTTGGGAGCAGCTAGGAAATAAAGCTATTCCAACGAGCAGCACGTTAATTATTCTGAAAATTAAGCTGTCAGCCCCACTTGTTTTAGCATTATGAACACCATAAAAATATTTTTTGTAAATGGAGGATAATAACTAGGATATGAAGACTAAAAGGAGGACTTCACTTAAAACTATCGCCCTGAAGCGCAGAATACATTTCTGGTGCTCTTTTTCTTAATTAAAAGATTTCAATCTAAGTAAAGGCGCAACCTCCAATTTAGGTCCCTTGTTTTTTTAGACCTGCTAGAGGTAAGAGTTCTGAGGGGAAAGCGAGCCGAGCCCTCAAGGGAGGGAGTGTCTCCGGTCGCACACACAAAGAGCTCAGTCTTGCTGACACAAGAGCGGCAGGCCAGGCAAGTTGGCTGAGCGTGTTCACAATACCTTGCCTCAGCCAAAGGGATTGCACAGCCTACTGAGTGTCGAGACACAGAGCAAAATGCCGAACTGACTCTTGCCTGGTTAAAACTTCTTCTTCCACTGATCCACAACTCCAGTCTAGATCATATACAGTGGTACCTCGGGTTACATACGCTTCAGGTTACATACACTTCAGGTTACAGACTCCGCTAACCCAGAAATAGTGCTTCAGGTTAAGAACTTTGCTTCAGGATGAGAATAAAAATTGTGCTCTGGCGGCACGGTGGCAGCAGGAGGCCCCATTAGCTAAAGTGGTGCTTCAGGTTAAGAACAGTTTCAGGTTAAGAACAGACCTCCGGAACGAATTAAGTACTTAACCTGAGGTACCACTGTATTGTGTTCCCAAGGGCCTGCCTCTTTTCTATCCCAGAAACTCCAAAACTTTTCAGACTTGGGATTGGGCTTCAACCAGAACCAACAACATGGAACCCACTTGGATATTCATTAAAAAATAGTGCATGCCTATCTCTTTCCACCTCCTATTCTTGTCAATTTCCTTTAAAATGGGGTGGGGGGAGAGATGGTGATGACCTCCTTGATGTGACCCACTTTAAATCCATATGCTTTGCTTCCCAGATCATTAGGCTGGCTCTGCATCTGCTGAGGCATTAAATACAGAACCCAAATAAGAGGGTAAATGAGGGCGGAACTTGATTTCTAGTAACGTGGTTAGGAAGCTAATTGTAAGCTGACTTCTTTTCCTCTGGAGTCTGGGTGGTAGTGTACCTAGATGAAGCAAGATTGGTTTTCAAGAGCGAGAGACAGTCGACAGCTTTGGAAGCAAAGGTTTTACGGCAGTCATGATTGCCAGTGGTCAAACGTGTTGAGCAAGCTGCTTTATGGAAGTGAGTCGTGGGCAATTTACACCTGTCAGGAGCGACACCTCAACACCTTCCACGTGCTCTGTGTCAGGAGGGAGTCTGAGTATCAAATGGCAGGACAAAATTCCAAACAAAGCTGTGCTCTCCCAGGATGTTCGCACTCCTGTCTAAGCAACGTCTACACTGGCTTGGTCATGTTCACAGAATGGAAGATGGCAGGAACCCCAAGGATGAAATGAAACACTTTATTGTCACTTGCACAACTTGTACACAGTGAGATTACACGAGCACAACCCCCCTCAGCTCTCTTAGTCTTAATTCCCCTTGTTTACTGTCGCACACCCACCACTGATGCAGTGCCCGAGGGGAGGAGATCAAGAAAGTGCCAGCCAGGGTGTGAATCATCCCTGAGAATTTTCCTCACTCTCCTGAGGCAACGTTCTTCCGCAATGTCATCCAGTGGATTCACGGAACAGCCCATAATATCTTGTGGTGTATTTACCACCCCCTGTACTTCCTATCAGTTGATGTCAAACCAGTGTACCACACCGTAATGCAGTATGAAAGGACACTTCTATTGTGGACCAGTAGAAGGAGATCATCAAATGTTGATTGACATTGTTCTTTTGCAATACTCTGAGGAGATGGAGTCTCTGTTGGGCTTTCTTAACCACCTGGGTTGTATTGATTTTCCAAGTATGGTCCTCACTGAGATAAACTCTCAGGAATTTAAATGAAGAGACTCTTTCCACACAGCCCTCCCTGATGTACAGAGGGGCTAGTTCTCCTCTCTTCCTTCGAAAGTCCAACACCATCTCCTTTGTCTTGCTGATATTAAGGTGCAAGCCCCTTGGCAGACCAACTCTGTGCTACAAAGATGTCTGCAAACGTGGCATGGAGGCTGGCAACATCAACCTTGCCTGGTGGGAAACCCTTGCAGACAACAACAGTGCCTGGAGACAGGCAGTCAAGTCATGTATCCATAGCAGTGACCAGAGGAGGAATGACCGCTGGGAGGAACACAGAGAAAAGAAACGCCCTAGTGTGTCTGCAGCAGCCCACCCAGAGGCCTTCATTTGCCCCAAGTGCAGCAAAACATGTCTCCCCCACATCAGTCTCTACAGCCACAGCTGGCACTGCAACCTTCCAACAACTTGACCTCATTCCGAAAGGCACATTCCTCCATTGTCTCCCGAGACAGATGGGTGCCTGCTTAACACACTAATCCCACAATTGTTTCTGTTCATCCCGGTCTCCTTAGTGTTTAGAAACACTGGTTTAGTAGTGGGACAAGTGAAATACATGCACACACTACAGGAAGTAACGCCTGTGTTACTTCAACACATAAAAAGAAATGTGTCTGCTGCCCAAGGCAACTGAGCACTGATGCTGTTAAACAATCCCAAAAACAGAGGGAAGACTAGAGGGACCAGGAGAGGGACGATTCGTAATGGAGCACCGCTATCAATATGATTTGCCATTTGCAGAATTCTTATGTCAACAGGATCAGTAAACAAGTGTTAATATTTCCACCACTGGGATCATCTAAAGGGAATTTGTTGTAGTTAGTTGCAGATAGCAAAAGAATGAGATTGCAGAGGGGAATTGTGTCAGCCTCGGGAAGCTGGCAAGATGCAGCTGACAGGAGCATGAAGTGGAGAGATGCTTCAAAGCTGAGCAGGCTGTGTGACCTGAATGCTGCGCAAATAATGCACTCCTTGCAAGAGGATCAATGACAGCGTTTGCTGGGCTCTAGGCATCCCCTGTGCTAATGAAAGCCATCCTGGAAGTCGAGAGACAGGGCCTCTGGGCAACGTAAAAACTGGCATTAGCGGGCGTTTGTTATAAAGCCTGGCTTCTGAGAGCATGGAGCACCAGAAGAACCTTCACCCAGCCCCCCCCCTGTAGTACCCCACCAACTCCCCTCTGGCTGTCTGTTTAGTGTCACTCAGTTGGGATGGATCCCGTTAAAGATCTGATGTTCGCTAAGGACTCGGAGGTGTCTGGGACGTCTGCCTCTAATCATAAACACTGCAGCTGGCAAGGACGTGATGGGGAGGGGGGATCACCTTGATCCAGCACATATTTCCTTTGATGTTTCTGCAGCAAGTTGGCTGCCCAAAGTAAAAGGTACGTTGTTTGGTGTGTGTGCTTTTTTTTAAAATAATAATAATAATAATAAAATACCCAGGCTTGACATTCTCAAATCATAACCATATGACTCTCAATTCCATGCTTGGCTTCTTTTCTTTCTTTCTTTTAATATTTTGTTCTGAGAAACTGGAAGAAGAGGAATCTGACAATGATAACATGAAACAGGTTTGAGAGATAATCGCAGATTCAGAAGAAAATGTGTCCAAAAAGAAACTTGCTGCCATTACCAAAAATGGAAGAAGTCTCTTGCCAAAGATCGCTATCTGTGGTGACCTTAAGCAATAGACGGTTGCTGATTCTATGGGGGGGGGGGAGTTGACTCCCACCCGCCAAAAAGAAATGCAAAGACAACACAATTTAAATGCAACCACTGTTTAGAAGTTCTTCTTGCCCACTTTTTTTTTCAGGGTAGCCTAGAAAATACAAGAGCTTTTTGGTCAGTCCTTGGCCGCTTAAATGCATGCAGTGTAACAACTCTGACTGGGTACAAACTATTATTTCTGTCAGGAAATAGGAGTAAATTCTCCCTTCTACAATGCCACTAGCTCTGATTTAGGACTGGTAGCTTGAGAAATGTAGATGCATTCCTGCATTGCAGGGGGTTCAATGGCTCCTGGATGTCCCTTCCAACTCTTCAATTCTATGATTCTATAAGAAGAAATGCACAGAAGAATACAACTGTGGTGGCGTTGGGAGATAGATAGAAGCCAGTCCATTTTCCTAACTGAAATGGCTTCTCCAAGTCAACTGAGTGGTGAAATTGATAAGGCTAATTGCAAAGAATTCTGGTCCAGTCAATTTCAGCCTTAAGGGAAAATGCACCAAAACAGAGCGGAGGGTTACATGTATGACTATTAAGCTATTTTTATAAAGGTAAAGGTAAAGGACCCCTGACAGTTAAGTCTAGTTGCGGACGACTCTGGGGTTGCGGCGCTCATCTCGCTTTATTGGCCGAGGGAGCCGGCGTACAGCTTTCAGGTCATGTGGCCAGCATGACTAAGCCGCTTCTGGTGAACCAGAGCAGCACACGGAAACACCGTTTGCCTTCCCGCCGGAGCGGTACCTATTTATCTACTTGCACTTTGACGTGCTTTCAAACTGCTAGGTGGGCAGAAACTGCTAGGTGGGACCGAACAACGGGAGCTCACCCTATTGTGAGGATTCGAACCGCCGACCTTCTCATCAGCAAGCCTTAGGCTCTGTGGTTTAACCCACAGCGTGACCCGCGTCCCATTTAAGCTATCTTTATACACACATGCAAAAAAAAAAGATTAATACAAATGTCAAGGTGTGCTAATTATCATGGGTGATAATTCTAAATGGCTCCCATGAAAGTCACATTAAAATATATGCATGACTATGTAAAACAAAGAAAGAAAAGGAACTTGCATGCACTGAAGGCCACTATGCCTATCGCTCTCCCTCGAGAGACAGCAACAGACAGAGTGTTAAGTGGCATTCCTACAGAACTCCTAGCAGCAGCGAGAACTGAATCTCCTACGTTCAAAGGGCAGAGAGCCCTCAAGCACTTCATGCTTCAGAGGCTACAGCAGCCTCTCCTCAGCCTGCCGCTTTGGCTCATGGCTGAGAAGGTTGCTGCAATGGCTCATCGCTAACACCAACACAACTTCTCCTCCTGGCATAGCCGCCACCAAACCGGAAGGTTGAGCAGCAAGAACTCACAACATGAGTTCTCCATCTCCTAGTTATTAGGATGGTGTGCAGACAACACAAGGGTCTAGGACGTCTTCCCTCTTAAGCTTCCTTCCTAATATTCCCAGCAGCCAGAAAGGGGAATAGTTCTTGAAAAGAGAGAAGGGAATCAGCTGTTCCATGGACAAAAACCGTTCTGTGTGTTCCTGCCCTTGGAGGGTTTTTTCCCTTTCCTTTTTTTGATTGGGAATGGGCTTTAAAAGCATGCATGGGCCCCCAAGGTTTAATCTCTTCCACCCCGCAGACTTAGGCCAAACAACACTAACTTCTTTCAAATGGTGCCTTATTCATGTCAGCACCATGCTCAAAAGTATACTTAATGCACATCCACATGAGAGTTTCCTTTTGCCATTATAGTATGTGATCTTTTCCACGCTTTAAGCCTGGAAATGTGAAGCACCTTCGGTATAATGGCTTTTAGTAAGCATTTAGGAACCCAGTTTGAATGAATGCAAATGACACAATACTGTGCCTACTTTGGCAACACATTACTTTTTTTCACACTGAAAGCGAAGGATGAGATCTCTCCCCAGAAAGCTGGAGATAACCTATGTTCTGATTATGTATAGAGTAATATGCATCTGGGCACCTACCAGATATAAACTGGCCTTGATTTAAAAATGCAAAAGTTAACTTTTAGTCTGATGCAGATTCGGAAAGGATTTAGGCAGCTGCGAGGCAGCCGTTCCAAAAAAGAGTCACATATTGCAGTGTGTGTTTTGATTAGGCTTGGTATTAATGTGTACTAGATCAAGTTACGTTGCTGCAAATTGGTCAGTGTCATCTCGACACAACTGAAGCAAAGGAGAAGTGACACACTGTAAATGAAACACAGTGAAGAGCTCAAGGGAGAGTAAATCACCCTACCATATCATGGCTGGAAAATTTGGGAGCTGCCGTTCCAAACCTATCTGAGATTTCGCAGGCTATTTGGACTGACAAGCGTTCCCTGAGATCCCACCAAATGCTGCAGATTCAGATAAGATTCAGATTTATTGAGTTTATGCGCAGATGTACCAAGAGACAGTGCATATGTATGTCACTGGTGCTGGGGGAGGTGAGCTCAGGAGGGGTGTGAAACAGAGGTCTGTATACCCCTATATGGCAATTTCTCCCTATTTTACCGAATTGAAAGACAGAATTGAATGGCAGACACAAAAGTTACAGTATTTACCTTGTTCCTTTGTTCCTTTTTTATGCACGGCAAGGGAACATGGTGGACAGAAGCTCAAATCTTCTCCTGAGTTGAGCCTCTCTCCCCTGAAGCAAAGGACCCTTTAGGGTCTATGTTGCAAAAGCCTCCAGCAAAAGGAATCACTCGTGGTAGAAGTTGGCACTTCAAAGCTGGAAAGAAACTTTGCAGGCCTAGTTTATGCGAATCACCAAGCCAAACCTTGGCTTGATCTCCTGGGCGTTCTGCTGCTATGCTTCATTATGATTTGGCTTAAGCACGGTGTCTGAATCTGAAGTTGGGGTTTGATCTCTCCAGACTTTATAGCTCATGGTTTGTCTGGGAGAGCTAAACCATGAGCCCAGATTCCAAGAACCCACTAACACAAACGATGGCTCAGCTCAGCAAAGCTCAGTAGAGAACCATCAGAGGAGTAGCAAAGCAGCCACAATCTCCTCTCTCCTGAAGCCCACACAGTTTGCTTATTTGCACTCATTTGTATGTTAATCTCATTTTTATCTTATTGTTCAATGGCTTTAGGCTGTGAAGCGGTTTTACAAATTTGTAATGAATGGACAAATGGGCCATTGTTTGGTTTACTGTTATGTGCAAACGAGGTTGTAGACTCTGTTGCACTTGTGGGTTCGATTTTTTAAGAATCTGACAACATCTGGATTGAACAGGTGGTGCTTTCCAAGGCACGATACTGAAAGCCAACACAACATGGGGGAATCAAGAATTTAAACTTGTCCAGATATCATGCAGATGTCGAGATCACATAGTTCTGCTATGGGTTAGCAGTCTACAAGTTTGTAACCAACCTTATTGCAATGAGGACTGAGAAGCTCAGTTGTACTGCCAATGAACCATCACCCCACAGGTTTCTATTAAAAGGGATAAAATAAGATTGATGGAACATTATCAATTTCATGAGCCATCAAATAATCTTTAAACATTCTGTGTTTTTCCTAGATATGTTTATGAAATCTTCAACTTCTGAAATTGGGATTCTGCTTTACTTTATATTTTAGTGGAGCACAACCAATTAATATAGAAATGTGTAGTTATTCCAGAGATGTTGGGTGGGGAAGGGAAGATATCTTAGGTGAGTATCAGTGATTAAAAATAAACTCAGAGTAACATAGTGTTTTTTACTTCACTTACCAGAGATGATTAATTTTAAAATATTTTCATTCCCCCCCCCCTGCAGATAAATAGGTAAATGGCATACGTTCAACTTTCTAAGTGGCATCCCTGAAGTGCTTGATTGTAAAAAAAAAAGAAAAGTCTAAGCAGTTTACAAAAATATTCTTTGCAGGCATGTATGTGTGTGGATAGTGTGTGTGTGTGTGTGTGTGTGTGTGTGTGTGTGTAAATATATATAAATATAATTTGCTAAGACTTGGGATAAGTTTTAATCCATCTCTTTCTTCTCTTAAAAATGTTTCAAAAATAATTTAGTGGAGATATTTTTCTGTTTGTTTGTTTGTTTTTTAAAACCCCCCACTATAAATGTTTGGGATTTCTGTTGTTAATATTCTGAAGCCTTAATTCCTGCTGGAAAAGAAGCGGAACAGAACCAAAAGGATGTTCCAAATGGCACCAGAACAATGAAGTATTCTGGGAGAATCTGTTAATCTCTGTGGTTTTCCAGGTCTGGTAGAGAGGTACACATGTCAGTGAAAAAAAGATATAGAAAATTGTTTACATCTGTAAACATCAAAGGGGAAGATTTTTAATGCACCCCATTCTCCTAGGGCAATAATCTCGCCTATTTACCCTGTCACGTGTTGAATCCTATCAGAAGTCATACCTCAAATGATAAGTATTTCCCCATCATCCCCCACTTTGTAATTACAAGTAAGGTAGACCAGAGCCATTAATTAGAATTGGGCTTTCAGTAAGAAACATGCTCTCTGAAACACTTGCCTGAGATTTGAATTTGAAGGAAGCAATTAAGAGTGTGGTTTCTTATGAGATAAGATGGCAGGAAACTCCAGTCAAAGAGCAAACAGAGAAACCACCCTGGTTTTATTCCAGCCCCAAGAAACTTATTATTTCCATTCTCCAAACAGGAAACCTATGATCTCTACGTGCAAATATCAGTGGAGAGAAAATGGATCGTGACCCGATAGCACTTGGATTACTGAAACATACAAGGTGCAATTATACGAAACAGACTAATCAGATGAAGTACCTCAAATTCTGCGCTACAATCTCCACCGACTCTCTAGTCAGAAACTAAATCCTGCAATGGTAACATTTTACAGAACCAGAAATTGCATAAACGGAGCAACTTTGCATAAACGTGATTAACTTTCATACCTTACAAAGTTTGTGCAGTTGCAAAGTTCATGTTTCTGGAAGATTGTTTGGGTTTGTTTTTTTGAAGTAGGAATATTCTGTCTTGAAATTTCTGTCCGACACTGGAAAGGAGGCATTGAGGCTCATGGAAAAGTGGGGAAACCGCTGGGAAGAATTTGTGGTTGTGCTGAGTGAATGTAACCCATTTGGCCCTGTTCCTTTCCCTACATTTATAGCAGAAACTGCCAACATGTTTTCTGGGTTCAATTCACAAACATGAAGGCCAGAAACAAAAACAAAAAGGAACTGAAATTATCAGGATTCTCTATAATATGATGCATTCTTTATCCAACATTACAATTCTCTCAAACCTTAACCCTAATCCTTGACACCCATGTCATTTCCCCAATTTAATGGGTAGGGATGCTTATGCAATTTTTGCAAACTTTTACAGAAACCAACTTCATCTGTATTCATCTGGATTGGAAAGCTAGTACCCTTTGGATTTTACACTTCTCTAAATTTTGCAATTGACTTCTTAACTCAAAAACTGTACCAAAATGCACAAGGAAACACATTATTTTGGGGCACAACGTGTTCAGAGATGTACATTTTGTGAGAAAACATGTTCAGAATGTTTGTTTTTTTAATTGCAAAGCTATCCAGAAACCGAATGAAACTGACACAGGACAGAAACAGGCTGATCCAGTAATGAGGGCAAGTAAAAGTAGAATGAGGCAATTTCCATCAGAGGAACAACATAGGGGAAATGTTTTAACACCCCTTCCTAAGCAATACATTCCCACTCCAATACAGCCCCCTACCAGCAGCTGATCTTCAGGTTTTTTGTGTTAGTGTACAAAGCCCTGACTAACTTTGGTCCAGCATACTTTAAGAGATGCCTTACCCAGTGCAGCCCAAGTTGATCACTGAGATCATCAGGGCAAGCACTATGGGTGGTTTCCTATGGGACAGAAACACAGTTATTGAGTCTCTTGGGCTTGCTGATCAGAAGGTTGGTGGTTCACTTCCATACAACGGGGTGTTGCTCCGTCCCAGCTCCTAGCAGTTTGAAAGCAGGCCAGTGCAAGTAAATAAATAGCTACCACTGTGGTGGGAAGGTAAATGGCATTTCTGTGCGCTCTGGTTTCTGTCACGGTGTCCAGTTATGCCAGAAGTGGTTTAGTCCTGCTGGCAACATGACCCGGAAAAGCTCTACGGAACTCCCTCCCACAAGACAGGCATTGTCCCTAAGTTCATATGTGTGTGTGTGTGTGCATATCTATAGCTATAGCTATCTTGAGATTATAAATTTTAGAGGTTTAATTAATGTTTTCCTGTGTTGTATGTTTTATTGCTGTGAGCTGCTTTAAGACCTGCATGGTAAGAAGTGGAATATAAATTTCTAAATAAATAAATACAAATAAATAGATTCAAATGGAAAACCTTCAGCTACATTCTTTAAAAGAAGATTAAAGAGGTGGGAGATACAGTCATGGATTCCCAATGCTTTGCCTAGTCTAGGAGGAAGGGGGGACAAACGATAATTTATTCATAAATGTATATAATGAAGCTTCAACATTTTTCCAAACAGCATGCTTGGAAGACTGCCATTTTGATTGGAGGAAAGGGTGTTTAATTCTTCCCTACTAACCATTTTGTGTGTGCAGAATTGCCATGCAAATATTTCTTTCCTCCTTCCCTTGCACTAATAATAATAATAATAATAATAATAATAATAATAATAATAATAAATTTATTTATATCCCGCCCTCCCCAGCCGAAGCCCGGAAGGAAGGAAGGAAGGAAGGAAGGAAGGAAGGAAGGAAGGAAGGAAGGAAGGAAGGAAGACCTTGCTGGAGCACCATAGAGCACCATAGAGAAAAATGGCAATACTGTGCAAAAATACAACCATCCGGGATAGTAATAAGCAACATTCCAATTTTGCTCTTGCCGCCACCCTAAAGTGAAATTGCCCTGATGTGGCTTTTCATGTCTTAAAATATTGACTGGGGATTTATATGTAACATTTAGTTTGCACCTGAGTTCTTTCAGATTCAATCAAAAGAAGCAGGAGTTAAAAGCAGTTAGCAAAATGACTGTACGTATTAGGGTTTGCAGGTATTATTACAATGTAGGGCCGTAGTACTTGCCACATCCAGTTACAACCAAGGTATATTTACTCCCATGATGCTATTAGGGCAATTACATGATTCAGCAGTAAAGGGCTTTGCTGGTACAACATTAAGCAAACTTCAGATAATCTCAGAATCAGCTTGGCATCGCAACGTGAACTGAAAACGACAAGCAGCTGTTGGGGTGGTTAACATGAATGCCCCCGCCCCTCAGTACTATTAAGACAATACTTCAATATTACGCACTAAGTACCAAATAGACACAGAGGAATTACTTCACAACAATGCCAGGAATGGAAGGAATGATCTAACCCTGAGATCACTGGCAAGTAGGGGCTTATGCTAATCCTACATGTAGGCATATCGAAGATGCTCTCTCCACGATAAATTAGAACAGGCAACAGACTGTGCACACCAGTCCTTGTCTCTTTGCAGATCCCCTCCCTACACCTGCCTTCACTGGGGTTGCGTGTCACATTGGCACTAAAGTTCAGAAAGAATCTGCACTGGCTCCTGGTACTTTTCTGAGCATAATGCAAAGTGTTGGTGTTGGCCTTTAAAGACCTAAATGGCCTCAGCCCAGTATACCTGAAGGAGCGTCTCCAGCCCCATCGTTCAGCCCAGACACTGAGGTCCACCTCCAAGGGTCTTCTGGCGGTATCCTCACTGTGAGAAGTGAAGCTACAGGGAACCAGGCAGAGGGCCTTCTCAGTGGTGGCACTAGCCCTGTGGAACGCCCTCCCATCAGATGTCAAGGAGATAAACAACTACACAACTTTTAGAAGACATCTGAAGGCATCCCTGTATAGGGAGGTTTTTAATCTTTAATGTTTTATCATGTTTTTGTATATACTGGAAGCTGCCCAGAGTGGCTGGGGCAACTCAGTCAGATGGGTGCAGAATTATTATTATTATTATTATTATTATTATTATTATTAAGTGAACCTACCAAATCTGTGCTTTCCAAAACAATATGCAAATGGAAACATGACAATCCTTTTCAATTCACAAGTCTTCAATTTCCCCCACCCCCAATTAATTTCACACTCTTCTGAACTTTTCAATGAATTTATTGGACCAATGTAGGGAAATTGTGTAAAGCCCCTTTTCTGTGCAGTCACTGTTTCATATTTGTTTATGTCTCTGTGTTGCACTGAGCTCCTTTGTCAACAAATTATCGTGTCACATCCTTTGCCTACAAACACTCAGGCATTTAGATCGGAGGATGAGTAATACAAGACTTCTGGTGCAAACTGCGGGTGATGGTGCAATTGCACACTTCTGTCAACGTAGTGCAGCAGGGAACTACTATACTAGGACTGGTGAGACACTGGTTCAAATCCTCACTTGGAACGGTCACTGGGAGCCCCTGGCCCAGGCATTGCATCTCAGCCAAAACTATCTCTCGGGGCTGTTGTACATTTAAGTGTGTGTTCTGTAATAACACATAATGCATAATGTACCATGGCACAACATGCAACAAAAGTGGTACATGAGCTTGGGGATGGGTGGGGAATCTTAGTAGCTGTAGGATAGGCCCTGGGATTTATGCTTCTACAGTGGTACCTTGGGTTACATACGCTTCAGGTTAGACTCCGCTAACCCAGAAATAGTGTTTCAGGTTAAGAACTTTGCTTCAGGATGAGAACAGAAATCGTGCTCCGGTGGCGCGGCAGCAGCAGGAGGCCCCATTAGCTAAAGTGGTGATTCAGGTTAAGAACAGTTTCAGGTTAAGTACAGACCTCTGGAACAAATTAAGTACTTAACCCGAGGTACCACTGTATTTGCTGTTAAGGTCACAATTCTAGTCTTTTTCATTATTACTGTTGTCTTTATTTCTCTTAAACAAACAAACAAACCTAACAACGTTCATCGTTCCACATGCAGGGGTAGTGCTTTTTGCAAATCAACCAGCTACTTAGCTCCATGGATGAAATGCTTTGGTCAGTTTTTTAAATGACGACCTGCGAGGCGGTTCAAGAAACAAAACCGCCATTTGCAAGGTTACCCAAACTTCTACGTTTCCCCCACTTTCCGTTTAATGGCGAACGTCTATTTACTGTCACTTTTCTATTTTTTTTTCTTCTTCTTCTGCTGCTGCTGCTCTTCCTACTCTTTTTGCTGAGACGATCTATGACAATGTGTCTCAGGAAAGAAGCTCCTGCCCGATAAAACAGCAAAACTAAAAATAAACCTTTGGGGCCAGAAGCATTTGTTCATTATATAAATCAAAGAAGTGCGCACAGAAATGGACACAAAGTGACTGGTAATGCCCAGTGAATTTCTAATGCTTGGCTAAAATGATTTGGGTGCATTGCATGCAGATGTCAGGTATTTTAATAAAGAGCTCCATTGTTCAGGGCCCCTCACTCCTCCATAGCTCCCAGCGCTCCTTTAGGAAGGGAGGAAGGGAGGGGGCACGGGGGGGGGAACGACACACAGCCATTCCAGCTGGGCTTGGAACCTTGTTTGAGTCAGGAAAACCACAGCTCATAAGCAAAGAGGAAGCATAATGTTCTACAAGGACAAAACATTAGCAAAAATGTCACTCAGCCCTAGTTCCACATGTTGGCTGCCACGGCCTCTTCCTCCAAGCATGCCCGATTGATATAAATTCCATCTGCTCAGCAGCCAAGTGACAGAGAAGAAATACCAGCATCTGGTCTCTATTGCTGTCGGGTTTTTGTTCCATGTTAGACCTTAGCTAGAAACATATGAAGAGATGAAGGTGCTGGCAAGCGACTCAAAGGCTGCACTGGCACAAGAGAGGCTTTCTGATGCTTTTCACACTTCACTCTGGATTTTTACAGGGGAAAAGGCGGAGGAGACTTGATAAACTGCGCTTTAGGAGCCAACAGGCCTGGAGGTCATTTAGTCTTTGAAAGTGTGTGTGTGTGTTTAAAACTGAACAGCACCAACATTTTCCCTCTCTCTCTCTCTCTTTTTTAGTGCAACAAAAGGTAACTAAGTCACACAAGAATGTGACTCTTCAGCTAACCTCCCCCCAGTCTCTTAAACATCCACTGGTTTGGATATGCTCCCGAAGCACTTTATATTCTCTTGAAGAGCAGCTGGAAAATGCCAAAAGACCAAACCAGACGAGCTCTCTGTTTAACCCTGCTATGTCTGGCAAGATGTTGCTTTTGCAGGGAGAAACAGAGGAAGGGCCTACGTGCAAATGCAAGGCTGTTGTTGTTGTTGTTGTTGTTGTTGTTGTTGTTGTTGTTGTGTGTTTTAAAAAAGAAAACAACTGTTTTCAACTGTGGCTGCGTGTGTATGCGGAACAATCTTTAATGTTGGCAATGTTGGTACACTGAAGTTCAGGCTTCCCCAACCCTCCCCAACCTTCCAGATGTTTTGGACTACAACTCATGCCAGCGCCAGCTATCACAGCCATACTGTCTGGGGCTGGTGGGAGTTGCAGCCCCAAACATCTGGAGGGCACCAGGCTGGGAAAGGCCACCATGAGAAAGAGCAGCTTACATACGTTAAGAGTGAACCAACACTTGCTGCAGTAGGGAAACAGCCTGATCCCATATGAGATGTGCAATATAATATAATTGCCGAAAGACTGAAGGACACAAAATAATGGTGACTGGGAGTGGCCGCTGGGACCATATAACACCGGTCCTGAAAAACCTACACTGGCTCCCAGTATATTTCCAAGCACAATTCAAAGTGTTGGTGCTGACCTTTAAAGCTCTAAACGGTCTCGGCCCAGTATATCTGAAGGAGCGTCTCCACCCCCATTGCTCAGCCCAGACACGGAGGTCTGGCTTTGAGGGGCTTCTGGTGGTTCCCTCATTGCGATGTGAGGTTACAGGGAACCAGGCAGAGAGGGCCTTCTCAGTAGTGGCACCCTCCCTTCAGATGTGAAGGAGATAAAGAACTACACAACTTTTGGAAGACATCTGAAGGCAGCCCTGTGTAGGTAAAGTTTTTAATCTTGGACGTTTTATTATGTTTCTGCATGCATTGGAAGCTACCCAGAGTGGTTGGGGCAACTCAGATAGATGTACAGGGTATAAATAAAGTAGTAGTAGTAGTAGTAGTAGTAGTAGTAGTAGTAGAATTCTGTTATATTTCCTCCAAAGCCAAGAATTAGAGTTATATTTCTTAAAAAATATAAGCAAATGTGGCATATTTTTCTGTATGCTCTTCTCATGCTCCTGAGCTGGTGGGATTCCCGTTGCATTAGAGTGTCATCTCATTTGGGAGGAAGGGGCACAAGCTGACAAGGCGAAGTGAAGCGAGTGAACAGCAATCAAAATGACATTATAATACACACATACACACGAGCTGAAGAGAAATAACTAAGAAAAGGCGGCGAGTGAGAACTGCTCCAGAGGACACATAAATTTATAATAAAGCCTTACAACGCTTAATTATTAATTAGAAAAGAAGGAAGCTTTTATTTAACAAACAGGAAAATGTCACCATCATCCATGTTCAGGCACAGAGATAATGGCATGGGCTGACTTAATGATTTCCAGAAATGTCCAGGACGTGTGCTTTCAAAACAAAATGACTGCTCCTGTACAAAACAAGACTATATGCCACCAAAGGATGGAATGGCAAGAGCCAGTTCAACCCAATGTTTTTCCTCCTCAAAAAAAGATACATTATGCCAGAAACTGTACATGAAGTTCTCAAGGAGGGGAAAGTTCTCTTCTTTTTTGCTTATAGATCTTTCCTTCCTAACCCCTAACATGGCTTTAGTTTCACCTGTGTAGGCATCTGCAGATTATCTTCTGTCTGTCTGTCTATCTATCTATCTATCTATCTATCTATCTATCTCTCTGCCCTAAATTGCTGTCATAGGTGATATCTACACTACTGATTGGTAAACACCAGTGTAACTTCCCAGAAACAAGGAGCGGCTGAACTGAGCCCTGTGATTTGCAGAGTTGCAAAAGACTTGATGTCGTTAACTCACCTATGGGCCTCAAGCGATGTACTCCATTTTAAGAAGAGGTGGTTGACAGGAACATTATTCCCATTAGTGTGCTCCTAAACGAGAGGAATTCCTGCTTTGCAGAGATTATGCTTGGAGCCTGAATTAAAATCTTTTTGTCCCCTGGTGAACATTGTAACAACATTGCTTATTCCAATTGAACATGCCATCAATTCCCAAGCAGCCCTTCTCCTCAGTCAAGTAACATGGCTGTCAACTTGACCTTTTCCCAACTCTATCTAGTTTATTAACATGGCTATCACTTCTTTAGAAAACACATTCCAAGGTGCTCTGTGACATACAAGGTCTCCAACCACCTTCACATTCTCATTCCCTGTGTTCTGCTATATTTTGTTGGAAGCCGCTCAGAGTGGCTGGGACAAACCAATCAGATGGGCAGAATACAAATAAATTATGGTTATTATTGCCAGCACTATTTTTATGGAAAAGGAGGTGCCTGAACTCACAAGGGATGCCTCCCTTGTTCTCTTAGAATGGTAATGGCGCCCACATGAGAAGTGCCGGAACTGAGTTCCAGCTAAATAAAAGCCCTGATTATTACCATTCCTCAGTCATAATTAACTACTCAAGGCTGATACCATTGATATGCTTCTACTGCATTTTTTTTTTAAAAAATGTTATTAAGGGTGCAATCCTATCCATCCCTACCTCAGGGTGGATCACTTCCTACATGGGAACAGAGTGGAACTTCAATGCACAGGACCTGGGATGCCATTTATGGTAGAAAAGCATCAGACAAACGTTCTCCTTCTTCCTCAAAGGAGAGAAACTAACCTACTAAATGAACATTTAGGGTTTGTGTACACACACACTCTCTCTCTCTTAATGCATATGGTGTTTTACAGATTGTTTTCGGACAAACAACAAATTGACTTAGTCAACGGCAGTCTTTCAAACAGAAAGCTTTTGTGCTACAGTTTCTCTTCATGGTTAACTTAAAAGGTAACTGCCTTGAATGAACACCTGGGCAAGAAATGCACCTGCTATTCGCATATCACACTTCCCTATGTTCCCTCTTCAAATCACTGTCTGTTGGACCCTTATTACAATTCACGAACCCTGCAATACACTCCTAATGATGGCTTTCACCCCCCAAAAAACGCTAAGGTCAGGTGATGCTACTAAATGCCATGATCAAAGCTCTTTAGAAGGTGAGGCAAATTTTCTTTTTTCCCTCCCACCGGGCAATCAGCAGAGCATCACAATCAATGTGGTGTATCATATAGTATTACGCAAACTTAATTATGCTATATTATGGGGCGTACAAACCACTGGGGTAACATCGCTGAGATCAATATAGCTAACACCAGAAAGAACTCTATGAAGCTTATTGCTTGTACCGGTGGTCGATACAGCCTTTCTTAAAAGGCGAGGAGGAACTTTTGGGAAGATTTGAGTTTCCCACATGCATGGGAATAACGTTGGGATGAGCCCGGTGCCTGGCTGTGTGAGATGCATCAATGCAATTTCCCGTAAGTCAGAAACTTGAAACAATACAGCTGCCGTGATGAGTGAATAGCTGATGGAGCTTGTGTGAGCTTCAGTAGCAAGCCAGGGCATTGCTCTAGTGTGAATGACAAGTGATGGACTGAATCGCAGGGGAGCTACCAATGAGTTATTAATGGTGACAGGTACACTACCTGGGAGACAGGTTGAGAGGGGGGAAAGATTATTTATAAGCGAATAGTTAACAGCTGTACCTACTGCTAAGCATTACATGGATGCCACAAACTGTAGAATTCAAATCGCGGGTTATTCAAGCACGAACAACTGCCTGTCACCAAACTTGCAGTGCATCGCTACAAATTAAGGTGGGAGAGATGAGACAGGGGCTGGAGCGATGCCTCGAACGGGAAGGCAATGTCATCATGGAAGCCGAGATAAGAACCGAAAAGAGCCGAGATAACTACGAGGTGAATTACGGTTCTTAATAACAACAATGAATTGGCACGAACAGCTTTTTAATTTTTTCCTGGGGGCTTTTCATAGGAGAGCAGATGCTGAATGGATCCAGCGCTGACAAAAATAAATGAGGAGAAAATCGCAGCAAAGGAAAGCGGGGGCTTGGGGCTTGGGTGACATGTTCAGAGAAGTTTTCTTTTTAATGAAAGAAATAATAAACTTCTGTGGTGAAGATAATCTCGTAACAGGCTTCGCCAATGGTGTGATAGCTGATTTCTCAAATCTGTAAGGAAGAGCACCAGCCTGGGAAGAAATTCTACCTATTGCGGCATTTGAGATGAAGCTGGCCCACATGCAGTATGAATTTTACAAATATTGGCTGCGTAAATGACTGTGTTTTCTTGCTGCAATAAACTGCAGTAATGCAAATGTGATCCTGGCCCAGCATAAGAACAAATTCTGAAAGTTTTCCACAAAGGACATGCCGCCCCTATTCAAATCACATAGCACCTCCTTCCTTCTTTCCTCTAAGCTGAAAAGCTAAAGTACAAATCACAATACAATATTGTTCTCTCTCTGGTGTCTTCCTCAGCAATAAGATTGAGATTCTGAGCTCCTGTGGATTTTCTTCTTCTCATGGAATTCTGTGCCTTAATGTCGCTATAATAAATAATAAACAATATCTCCATGAGTAACCCTTAAACATAACTGTGGGTTTCTTTTAAAGTAAAGCAGGAGCGAGGAATTTAAAAACAAACCAGCCTCATGCAGCCTGCTTTTCCATAAGGGTCCATCTTTATTTCAGCCACAAAGAAAGATCTAAACTGGATATTTACCTGGCAGCTTAGCTTTTGGCATGAGCCAGCCAAAGTTGCAGATTTTTAGGTCTCGGGCAGTGCTTAAGCATTTGCTTGGATGTTCCAAAAGTGGGGTACGGGTGGGTAGCCTAATGCGCTTTATGCTGTGGGACGGATATTGCTGAAGTGCCTTCAACAGACTTCACATAATCAAAGAGTGACGCCATTCTACCGCAATTACACTCCATGCTGCCCCACACTCCATGCTGCTAGCTGCAATAGGTCTCCTTGGATTGGTGCCTTCCAGCACCTGCCACAGGATCCTAACAGGCCAAGTCTTGCCTCTCCTTTTTTATACATATATTTAAATGAATTTTATTAACATCGTCAAGCAGTGATTAACATTCACATCTACTGTCACATCATACAAATGTAAATACAAAATTACTACATTACAATATATATTCTCTGCATGATCCAAAATATTTGGTGGCCCCCAAAAACTCTTTAGAATTCAGCAGCTTATCAAAAATCAAAACCATATTCTATTTAGAATGAAGTTGTGTTAGCAGAGGCAGACAGGAAAAATCAACTCAATACAGCTTTAGAGGTTTTGTGGAAGGATATGTTTGAAGGGAATATTCCAACATACAGAAAACACATTCAATTTAACACTTTCAAGCATAACTCATACAACCTAAGTTGTCAGCAGAAAGATCTGGCTACTTCAACTATTAGTACATCCAACTCTTTAACAATTAATTTTAGGACAGGTAGGAGTTAATTGAGAGAACTTTTGATAATGTTTTCTTCCCCAGAGGGGGGTAGGGAGAAGAAAGAGTGCCTTTAAGTTTTGCCTCTCCTAATCTGGCACACTTTGTCTCTTGTTTACTGGACTTTGATGTGCTTCTGGCCATCACCCTATGCAACCTATGTCCACCCAATGCCACCCTAAGCTAGTATAGGGAACATTCTTTAATTCATGGGATTTATTGCATTGATATCCCATCTTTCTTCCAATGAGCTCATGCTTCTCTCTTCCTCCCTGTTTTATCCTCAGAACAACCCTGTGAGATAGGTTAGGCCAGGAGGCTGTGACTGGCCCAAGGTCACCCAGTAAGTTTCAGAGCTGAGTAGGGATTTGCACCATTCAAACTGCTGCATTTCGCAGGGGAGAATACATAGAAGCAGGAGCCCAACTTTCATGTATTTAGTTGAGACGAACATGCCATCCATAACTTTATTTGCCTTTATTTTATCATGGGTGATATGACCCTCATATTGGTCACAGTCTCTCTGACAATGCCCAAACCTGTTTCCCTTTCAACTCTACATCTGCTCCAGTTTTGGCATTTGCTGTTCTCACATGGAAGCTCCCTCCAGATCAGCTGTTGAATTTATTTAATGCACCCCTCTGTTTTAAAATTGGATTTCCCTACCCACAATGCTGTGTAGGAGGAAATGGCAGCTCTGTTAATAAAGGCATTCCTCCATGTTAGAATGAGACTTTATCTGCTGCTGCATTCTAACCTATCAACAGTGACTTAAAAGACATTACACACAAAATGTAAGGAAGGTGCTTTTTACCATATGTGGTGGTCCTGTAAAAAAGTAAAAGACTTCTGGGAAATGATATACAATGAATTGGGAAAAAAAATGTTTAAGATAACTTTTGTCAAAAAACCAGAAGCCTTTTTACTTGGGTTAACAGGGGATGAAATACCAAGGGACTTAAAAAGACGATTTATGTATGCGACAACAGCCGCAAGAATGCTGCTTGCCCAGAAGTGGAAAGAAGAGAAAGTACCAACAAAAGAAGAATGGATAACTAAGATGATGGACTATGCCAAAATGGCAAAGATGACCGTGAAGATCAGAGATCAGGATGAGAAAAAGTTTGAACAGGAATGGAAGAAATTTATAGACTATTTAAAAGACCACTGTAAATATATTAAAACGTTAGCAGGTTTGATATAACATTATGAAAGTATATAATTGGAAATTAGGATAAATAAGAGGGAAAACAGAGTTTGGAGGAATAAAATAAGATGCAAGAAA
Organism: Podarcis cretensis; assembly: GCF_951804945.1. Lineage (NCBI taxonomy): Eukaryota > Metazoa > Chordata > Lepidosauria > Squamata > Lacertidae > Podarcis > Podarcis cretensis. The sequence continues at coordinate 26,769,388 of NC_137187.1, forward strand.
TCAGGGGGAGAAAATTGGAATCCAGGGGAGAGGAGGGGGGAAGTCTATATTGTATCTTTGGAAAAGTACTGAATTTATGAAATATTGTGATTATAAAATTTGAAAATAAATTATTTAAAAATAAAAAATTAAAAGAAATCACACACACACACCTCATTTTGTGTATGTATGAGCTAAGTTTGCCTACCATTGGACATGCAGCAGAAGTGACTACAAATCCCAGGAAGGAAGGAAGGAAGGAAGGAAGGAAGGAAGGAAGGAAGGAAACACAGTTTTCTGGAAAAAAAAATGTAGGCTTTTGTATGTGTACAGAAGGAAAAGAAAAACAAAACCGAAATTCACTTAACCCCATTCACATGTCTAGCCAGCTGATTGTTTAAGTGTGATTTACTTCTTTAATGTATAAACTTCATCACAGAACCATCAGAATGTTTCCATTCAGCAAGCGCAAACAAACAAACAGAAGAGAAGCCACAAAATAATTATAAAACATATGGCGTGCACCACGGCTGTGTTTATTTTATGACAGTTAACTTTATTTACAGTGTAATCTGGGAAGAATTAATTCTCAAAGGACTTTACACAAAATATGGCCAGTTCCCCCCTCCTGCCCCACCTCACCCTCAAACCACACACACCAGAGTTATGTTGTCAACCCGAGTAAATAAACTGTCCTAAGTGGAAATCTCTTGTTTTCTACAAACAAAATGCAATGCCTTGTTTTTTGTGTAATGGGTTCATTATGAATTCTTGAGTGACAAAAACTATACATTGCCAGCAGCAATAAAAGCCAGGATACTAGGAAGGACGGCTGGTTTTTATACCATGCCAAAGTTTGGTGGAAACATAACATTTTAAAAGGCTTCCTTTGCCTGAATTTGCTTCTCAAGATGGTCTTGTGTTCACATTAGCCATGTATCTCTACAGCTTGAGAAAAGCTTTGTGCAAATATACTCTCTTTTTTGTTTTTCACAGTCGGTTATTATGGTAACATATTTCCAGAGACATTTGGAAGAGAGCAGTAACTCATTTTAGAAGCTAGTTACTAACTTGGCTCAATGTTTCAGGCAGAAGTATTAAATATTATGCAGGACAGCACCCAAATAACACCGCTTCTCAGGGAAGTTTTCGGAAACCAGGAAGGAAGAGCTTCTTGCCCCAAGTTATGCTTCAAAGCAGACCTGGTCTACCCTTGGCCTCTGTCCATACCTTCCCTTCCACGCATGAGACACAAATGTAAGACTAAGGTCTAATTGATGCAGGGTTAGCTCAGTTGGTAGAGCATAAGATGCACAGGTTCGATCCCCACCTTGGGCAAAAAAAACTCTGCATTGCAGGGGATTGGACTAAAAGACTCGTGTGGTCCCTTCCAACTCTACATTTCTATGATTTAATTGCTTTTATCACACTGCTGCTGTCTGAGTTACAGTGCCATGGAAGCACAGGGAGTGCCGGTCTCGCTTTGGTTCTTGGAGTGCAGCTTGGAAATAAACTTGGAATGCAGTATTCAGCAGCAGATTGCATGGAGGGGTGAAGTTGCTTACCTGACCTCCTGGCCAGGTAAGCCTGCCTGATTACCTGAAGGAGGTGTGGCAAGGCAGCAGGGTGCAGTGCAAACACACCAGCAGAGCTAATGTGGCATTCCTGCAGGTATGTTTGCACTGCACTGCCCTACCTGGCTCCTTATCTCTGGGAGGAAAGGAAAGTGCCTTCATCCAACCATGATGTCTGCTACTGTTCATCACTAGTGTTTGGGTGTTCAGAAGTGGCGTGAAATGTGCCTTCTTCACTGAATAGCTTTTTCTCAGTTCTGCCAGTGTTTCTGGTTTGGGACTATGAGTTTCAATGGGAAAGCTGCACTGCTCCAGCACAGGAATGTCATTAGTTGTCTATAGTTTCTCTAAGAATAATAATTTATTACTTATACCCTAACCATCTGGCCGGGCCTCCCCAACCACTCTGGGCAGCTCCCAACAGAATATTAAAAACACAATAAAACATCAAACATTAAAAACTTCCCTAAACAGGGCTGCCTTCAGATGTCTTCTAAAAGTCAGCTAGTTGTTTATTTCCCTGACATCTGGTGAGAGGGTGTTCCACAGGGCGGGCGCCACTACTGAGAAGGCCCTCTGCCTGGTTCCCTGTAACCTCCCTTCTCACAGGGAGGGAACCTCCAGAAAGCCCTCAGTGCTGGACCTCAGTGTCTGGGCTGAACGATGAGGGGTGGAAACACTCCTTCAGGTATACTGGGATGAGGCCTTTTAGGACTTTAAAGGTTAGCACCAACACTTTCTCTAGAGATATAACAGATCACCCCCCCCCTTCCAAATGTGGTAGTGGTGGAGAAAAGGTCGAAATTTAAGGCAACAATATGTTTAAATTTAAGGTATGAGTAAATGATAAAAATTATCTTAAATTTAGAAGTATAATATTTGGAAAGTACAAAATAAGGTATGAAACAAGGTAATAATTTGCTGATATTTTTAATATAAATAATGCAGGGTAAAGGAGATGTGAGGAAGTCCAGTTAGTTATATATATAAAAAAATTGTATTGAATGGTTGGTTTTTTTCTTTTCCTTTTTTATTTTTTATTTCTTTTTTTCTATATGGTTTTTTGTGTATTTGTTTTGGCTTTTTTGTGTACTATTTTTTGGTGAAGGGATCTTGTATGAAAATTTAATAAAATATTTTAATAAAAAAAACAAATGTGGTAGTGGTGGGGTTTGATGAACATTTATGTCAGTCAAAAGTAGTGCTACCTTTGGCTTAGTGTGTCTAAACCGGGAAACGTGGTTAAGCTCTCTCATCTCTAACCGCAACCTATTTTCAACTAATGTACTTCAAGGATTACCTTCGCCCATGGACATTAAGACAATCCTCAGCAGCTTCCCTACAAGTCCTCCCTCTGGAATCAGGTAGCTGGTGTGGAATGCTCTCCCCGGGGAGGCTTACCTGGTGCTGAGATTGATGTATTTTAAGAGCCAGATGAAGACCTTCTGATTTGCCCAGGCCTTCTAGACAGAGGTGCCGAGTCGCACCAACATTGAGAGGGCCCATGGCATGCCCATGACATCACGTGTGCTCGGGCATCATGAGTGTGTGACATCATGCCCATCACACAAATGCAGAGGAGGCCAACCATGAGGAAGTCCTTTGCCAGCACGCCTTCCCAATCATCAAAGTGATGCGCCAGTGCGAACACGCTTTGCTCTGGTGGGTCCCTTTAAGACTGTTGGAAAGCCCAATATTAAGGGGGCTCAGCCCCTATGGAGTTGGCCGACCTGCTTCTTGATGTTTTAGCATTGGCTTGTATTTTAATCTAGCTGGCACTAGCTCATTGTGGCTGCTCTGTTTGCTTTGTTATTTTTATTGCTGCTTTATTGTGTTTTTAAATTATTGTTAGCCACTCTTGAGAGCCTCGGGGCTACAGAGCAGGATATAAAATGCTTAAAATAAAGGTAATGGTTTATTTTATGAGTGCTTGTCGTGGTTAGTTTCTCTACCTCATAATAACTGGAGTTACAGGTGCCCTTGAGGTAACAAAAACAAGGGAAGGGAAGCACCAGTTCCTACATCCGTCCCAAACACGTTTCCCCCGTCTCAAGTCTTGGTAGCTTTTCACTGGTCATGATGGAAGATTATCATCTTTCAGTTGTAAATGAATCTTTTCTCCATTCTACCTGGGACGTGGAATTTTTTGTTCAGCCAAAACTATCTATTTCCAATCTGCATATATTGAAATAAATGCACGCCATTGAAACATGTCTACCCCTCTCTCCCAAACATGTGGCAATCCTTGGCAAAATACCTAAGTAGTTTCTCAGAGTTTGTATGATGTGGCCATAATTGTTGCACCATTAGTCTGCACTTTTGCCGCCTTAATATTCCACGAAATTGTCCTTAGGGTGGTATTCAGTGCTAGTCCTACTGAGAGTAGACCCACTGGAAGCTAACAGGGATGACTTAGGTTTATTAACTTCAGTGGGTCTGCTTTGAGTAGGTCTTAGCTGAATACAACAGGACCACACATTTCCTGCTGAGACAACATTAAGATTCTACTGCTCACACAATTTTTCCCTGCCATAAAAATGGCTATGGGTAGTTTTAGAATGTTAAAGCTATGCCCAAAATTCTGATTCAGAACTTTTCAGTTCAAAGCAACCTTTGTTGCTTTTTTTCTTTTCTTTAACCCTAGAACTTGCAGTTATTGGTTACCGGTGTCTTACAAAGCCAAATGAGCAATTATTGGGAATAATTTTACAGATGCTGGGAACGCTGCACAACAAAATATAAGTGAAGCAAACAGAAATACAAAGGTTTAGAACATATTCTAAAACATTCTTACGTGTTAATGGGAGGGGAAATCTATGTTCTCCTCACTATATATTTTATTTTATTTTTAAAAATCTGTCCATATCAATTTTAAACTTATTAAGCATTAAAAGCCATTTCTCGCTATCTTCAGCAGTGTACTTCTGACTTCCTTGAAGGCAACAATAAGTGTTAATGACATTTACCCCTTCTGATAAGAGTCATTCTCACTTCACTATTATTCCTTGTTATTGCATAGGACAGGCACTAGCAGTGCATTGAAAGATCAGTGCTGGGAGAGAAACAGCTCCCCTTGAGATGTCTTAGACTACAAGAAAAAGCACTAAATCAATGTATGCTAGAGAAACAGAAAGTCTGATTCTTTTGGGACCTTCACAGTTTTTAAAAAGTCACTGTGGCCCTAAAATTTCAAGACTGCCTAAAGACAGTGCCATTAAAAAGGTAAAGGTAAAGGTACCCCTGCCCGTACGGGCCAGTCTTGACAGACTCTGGGGTTGTGCACCCATCTCACTTAAGAGGCCAGGGGCCAGCGCTGTCCGGAGACACTTCCGGGTCACGTGGCCAGCGTGACATCGCTGCTCTGGCCAGAGCCAGAGCCAGAGCCAGAGCCGCACACGGAAACACCGTTTACCTTCCCGCTGGTAAGCGGTCCCTATTTATCTACTTGCACCCGGAGGTGCTTTCGAACTGCTAGGTTGGCAGGCGCTGGGACCGAGCAGCGGGAGCACACCCCGCCGCAGGGATTCGAACCGCCGACCTTTCGATCGGCAAACCCTAGGCGCTGAGGCTTTAACCCACAGCGCCACCTAGCATACCACAAATGAAAACTAGTCCCTAAATTTCAAAAATTCAGGCACATAGATGTCTAAATGGGATAAAAAACCCCAGCCCGCTCCAGTAATTAGAAAAGGTTGTGACATTTACTAAAGATTGGAAACGTCCCATAGACTTTTTGCATGAAAAAGGAAAAGAAATAAAGACATTTGGATTTGAGGAAGATAATGCTTGTTTATAGAAAGTGGTTTTGTTGAGTGATCTATTGGAGTGGATGGAGGAGCATCTCCACCCCCATCGTTCAGCCCAGACACTGAGGTCCAGCTCTGAGGGCCTTCTGGCAGTTCCCTCCCTGTGAGAAGGGAGGTTACAGGGAACCAGGCAGAGGGCCTTCTTGGTGGTGGCACCTGCCCTGTGGAACGAACTCCCATCAGATGTCAAGGAGATGAAGAACTATCTTACTTTTAGAAGACATCTCAAGGCAGCCTTGTACAGGGAAGTTTTTAATGTTTGATGTTTTATCATGTTTTTAATATTCTGTTGGGAACCGCCCAGAATGGTTGGGGAAACCCAGCCACATGGGCAGGGAATAATAATAATAATAATAATAATAATAATAATAATATGGTATAGTAATTGCAGTAATCAACCAGAGTCTTGAGCTTACCCACAGGCAAGTAAGTCCCACTGAAATCAGCAGGCGGTTGGTGGAAGGAGCATGGCTCTTTGCACGCAGGAAGTCCCATCTTCAGTCTCTAAGCCAGGCATAGGCAAACTTGGCCCTCTAGATGTTTTGCAACTACAACTCCCATGATCCCTAGCTAACAGGACCAGTGGTCAAGGATGATGGGAATTGTAGTACCAAAACATCTGGAGGGCCAAGTTTGCCTGTGCCTGCCCTAAGCATCTCTAGTTAGGACAGATAAAGACTACCATCTAAATCCTGAATTGCTGTTTGTAGTCAGTATAGACCAGGTGGGCAGGGTATAAATAATAAAATTGTTGTTGTTGTTCATATAAAGTGGACAGAGGAAGAATCAGAAGTTCTTTAGTTGCTGAACTTTATCTTTTCTTCTTTCTCTTTTAAGCTCTTTTCTACTTCTTCCTCTTTCTCTCTCTTTTTCTCTATGTTTTTATCTTATTTAGATTAATGTTGGATTAAAAAGAAGATATTTGAGAATAAATTGGGTGTTTTTCTTTATAAACTCTAATAAAATTATTTTAAAAAGCAAGGAAAAGATTATGACACTGAAAGGTTCAGAAATAACATGTGGTTGAATGGGTATGACCCTTTCAGGTACACAGAGTTTCACGTGGCAAGGCTTCCATACAAAGGCAGTTTGTGTTGGCATTATGTTTCACCTCCCACCTATACAATACTGAATGAGATATTTCCTTTAGAGTATGTCCAGATGGCAACTTTCCATAAGGCACCCACTCAGATGATGCAAAAGGCAAGTAAGGAGCCATGGGATGAATGTAAGAAGTGAGCTTACAGCAGTCCCATGAAAGTACCTGTTGGCCAGCATATAACCAAAGTCTAGATCAGGGGTAGTCAACATTTTTTATACCTACCGCCCACTAATGCATCTTTCTTGATGGTAAAAATTTCCTTACCGCCCACCAGTGCTCGATAGAAGGAGGATTCAGCTTGTGCTGTAGAACCCCCTACCGCCCACCTAGAATCCTGAAATGCCCACTAATGGATGGTAGGGACCAGGTGGACAAACCCTGGTCTAGATGATGTCTGCTGTTCCTGTGAGATTTTAGAGATCAGAAAGAGTACAGTGGTATCTTGGTTTATAACCATAATCTGTTCCGGAGGTCTGTTAGTAAACCAAAGGAGGTTGGAACCCAAGGCACGCTTTTGCCAATGGAGCCTCCCAAAATGTTTTGTTCGCAATCCAAAAAAATGGGTTGTAATCCAAAAAAAGGTTGCAAACCAGGACACGCACTTCTGGGTTTGATGTGTTTGTAATCCAAACCGTATGCAAACCAAGGTACCACTGTAGACCCAAATCCACCAAATGACAGTCAACTAGGCATGCCCATACTGGACACCAGTGACTCTCATAAATGACTTTACTGAGCATGCCCAAGAGAACAGATAAGTCTTCACTGCTGACACCCATGGGTGCTGTTTGGCAAGTTCACCTGAAGAAAAACAGCAGGGTTCCACTCTGAAACTTTGTGTAGAATCAGGTTCCGTTTCAAATAAGTTTTGTGATTGAATATTTATTTGGGGTTTTTTTAAAAAAAAAATGGGATAAAAGCCACAAATGTTTAAGCAAATTGTATTAAGCTTGATCTTATTTAAATGTTTGAAATCAACCTATAGACCCCTTTTTACATTAAACCTGATGTTTTGTTTGCCTTGATGGCCTTGAATAGCAAAGGGCAGTATGATAAAATACTCCTTGTTATGTTCTGTGGGTTTGTGATTTTTTAAATAACAGCTGCTGCAAAATAAATACAGACCATGAACTCCAGTCCTGGCACGTAAACAGCTTTACAATGTGGTTTTTATGAAGGAAGCACACATGGTTGTGGCTTCACTTGGAGAGGCTTTCAGTGTCTGTGCCCCAGTAATTCTACCCCACTGTGTTAGGGCTCATCTTTTACACCTTCCCAGAGGAAGCTGGACAGAGGCCTATTAGGTGCATTGCACCATCAAAACAGAAAGAGGGGCACATAACTTAGCTATGACAGAATGAATGCTCTGGAGCATGTGCCAGTCTCCAGCATGGTTTACACAGTTCTGTTGCTGACACCACACTCAGTTGCGCTTCAATGTGCAGCCCATCTGCGTTAAGCCCTCTCTTCCAGGATCGCCAGGACTGGAGTTATGCTCTCTCCTCCTAAACCACAAACTGTAGCCAAGAACAAACCTTGGCTACAGATAAGTGTTCAACACAAGAGAGCTAACCAAGATCTTGGAATCCTTGGCTTAACTGCTGTGCCACACTGAGGACCGAGAGGAGAAAGTGGCTGCAGTCTCCTTGCTGGAAGCCGGCACATTCATGCTCAGCCAATGCCATGGTTTAGCTTAGCATTATATGTGAATGTCTGCAAGATCGGCAGCAGGAGGGATATCGTGCCTTCATGGCTTGTTTGTGGGCTTCCAGGCAGCATATGGCTAAGAAAAAAGATTCTAGACAGGATGGCTCCATGGCATATCCAAGAGTGCCGTTCTCTTCTTTCTCTGCTGCTATGAAAAGCTGATTCATGCTTTCACTGTTTTTATCTTTGACAGAAATGTTAGGTTGATTGAAAATGCAAATGCACAATTAATAGCATTAATTAACCTTCATTGTGGATACAAAGTTTATATTGCTGCAATATTGCATGCAGACATATATTACATTTATTAAGGGGGCCAAATGGGTTTAAATATGAGCTAATAAAAGCTTTGCTGTATTCTTTGAGAGTTTGCTCACACTTCAACACACCTCAACTGGTGATACTCTGCTACCCAAGTTATGTACATATGCATAAAATTACAGGAACCAAGTAACAGGCATGCTTGCCCAGGTTCCTTACCATATCTCATTGCCCAGCAACACAATCTACAGCCAACTGCTAACCAAGTCAATATGTTTGGTAAGACTCGTAACAGCTGTTCTAACTTGCCTAGATAATTATTCTCCTATAACCCAGCAAATATTCAGTACACTGTTGTCAAGCATAATAATCACACCGAAGCCTTGAAGGCTATGGTGTGATTGAACTTTATCCAGATAAAGTGACCTTTAACCTAATGGCGTGTTATAGGGCTTTACAGCATTCAACTATGTGGCTCGCAGTGTAGCTGTTAAGGGCCTAACTACACATGATGCTAAATGTGTCATTGGCAATCATACCTGTGGTTTGTTTATTTAATATAGTGAGGGCAGGAGGGGGATTTTCCAGAGATCACAGTGTGCAGGAAGGGGAAGTTTAAGCCTACCTTCCACAGCTGCAATACAGGAGAATCACCCCCATACAGCACTTAGAGAAGGGAGAAAAGGGTTCCAACTGGAGCCAATGGGAAGTTTTCTTCTGTTGCTCATTGAAGCAGAGGGAGGGAGTAATTTCCCCCAAAATCATGGCTGGGAAAGGAAGGGTTAAACCTCCCCACCCCGTGCAATGAGGTCCCTATAGAAAATTGGGTACATGTAAACTAAACAAAAGCCACCAATGCAATTGCTTGGAAATGCATTTAAAGGTAAAGGGACCATTAGGTCCAGTCATGACTGACTCTGGGGTTGCGGTGCTCATCTCGCTTTATTGGCCGAGGGAGCCGGCGTACAGCTTCTGGGTCATGTGGCCAGCATGACAAAGCTGCTTCTGGCAAACCAGAGCAGCGCACGGAAACGCTGTTTACCTTCCCGCCGGAGCAGTACCTATTTATCTACTTGCACTTTGACATGCTTTCGAACTGCTAGGTTGGCAGGAGCAGGGACCGAGCAATGGGAGCTTACCCCTTCGCGGGGATTCGAAACGCCGACCTTCCGATCAGCAAGTCCTAGGCTCTGTGGTTTAACCCACAGCGCCACCCGCGTCCCTTGGAAATGCATTTAGTATCACCTATAGTTGGGTTGTAGGTGTTTCGGATTCCACAGTAAAGATGTGAGAGCTGCTTAGCTGTGCAAATATCCCACAGTGCAGCTGTAACTTTAAAAAACTCATCAAAACATGGGTAGGGCCCCAGGTTGGTGGTGGAGGACATTCAATCCCTGGAATTCCTCCAGGTAGATCTAAGAAAGATTCCCACCTGAAACCTTGGAGAGCCGCTGAGGCTCAATGTAAATAATACTGAGCTAGCTAGACCAATATAATTCAGCAGAAGACAGCTTCCTCAGTGAGGAAGTGCAAAGAGGACAGAAACTGCCTCACACACCCCACCCTCAATCCAGTCTCAGGGTCCCTTCCAACTCTACAATTCTATGATTCTAAGTCCAGCTTGAGCAATTAGCCTCTCCCAGGCCTGGACTTTAAGAACAGCAGAAGAAGCTGGGAAGCGAGAAGAGGAGTTCAGGCGCAGCCTGACTCCCTCCTTTGGCAATCTCCACAGAATTTTAGCTTAATGGTTGCCAACAATTTGATTTTAATTAATTTTTATAATGAAATGTTTTTAGAATCTTGTACTATTTTATTGTTGTTAGCCGCCCTGAGCCCAGCTTCGGCTTGGGAGGGCAGGATATAAATATTATTATTATTATTATTATTATTATTATTATTATTATAAAAATAATTTTATAAGTTGTGTGTCTTTGTTTCTCAATCTGATCCTTTTACACAGTTTTTGTATGTATTGTGGTAGTTTATGCATTGTGACCTGCAGTTATTTTTTTAATTGATAATAGTTTAATAATTATTTATTGTAATTGTTAAGAACGAATTTCTGTTTAATTATTATTTGCTGACGTTTTGAGTTAATTCTATAGTGCACTATTATATTCTAATAGATTGTTGAATATTACTTTATTTGATGTACAGTGGACCCTCTGGATACGGATTTAATTCGTTCCGAGGGTTAGTGCGCACCTTGAAAAATCCATAACTAGAGGCGCCACTTCTGCGCACGCCGCAGCGTGATAGAGCACTTCTGGATATGTGTGCAATGTGCAGAGCACTTCTGCGCATGCGCAAGCGGCAAAACTTGGAAAAATACTTCCAGGTTTGCCACTTTCGCATCCCAAAGATTATGTATCCAGAGAGGTACTTAACCTGAGGGTCCACTGTAGGTCATTCCATTTTAAAGGTATGTCTTTTTATGGTTTTCTGCATTGGATCAGATTATTATAAGGTGTGTGTTCTTTGTTGTATATTTTGTTGCTGCAAACTGCCTTGTGTATAGTAATACAGAAAGGCGGACTACACATTAACAGTGGAATGGAATGGAATGGAAAGGAAAGGAAAGGCCTAACTTGCTTTAAGCAAGCTTCCTATGTTCCTAAAGTAAATTGTCAGGGTTCTGACCACCTGATAGTTAGTTATCAAAGACATAAAGGTGACAACCATATCCATATGTCATGTTATACAGTGGTACCTCAGGTTACATACGCTTCAGGTTACAGACTCCGCTAACCCAGAAATAGTGCTTCAGGTTAAGAACTTTGTTTCAGGATGAGAACAGAAATCGGGCTCTGGCAGGGCGGCGGCAGCAGGAGGCCCCATTAGCTAAAGTGGTGCTTCAGGTTAAGAACAGTTTCAGGTTAAGAACGGACCTCCGGAACGAATTAAGTACTTAACCTGAGGTACCACTGTATTATAGTTTGTTTCTGTGCCAACTTTTGGCCACAACTTAAACAATATAGTGCAATTTAATACAGAAATATCTCAAAAACCAAATACTTCCATCCCCTTGCTGGAGGGCAGGGGAAGAAGGATCCCAAACATGGGAGAAAGAGCAGTAGCAAGGATCCTGGGTGGTGTTGGTGAGAAAGCATGGTACCCATTCTTAGTGCTGGAGAAGTGTCTTTGCTGTTTATGATGCAACAGAACTAACAGTCTGCAACATGTTATGCTACAGATCAGTCCTGCAGATATACAGTCATTCCAACAGGTAATTAAAAAGCAGGCATTGGCCTCCTTCTGCAACACCTACTCACTACAATGTGATGACCCCCCCCCCCATTTATCATGAAGAAGTTACAGAATCTAGTCTTTGAAAACTGTGGTTTTTTTAAAGTGATTTTCGCTCTTGAAAATAAATGCATTTTAAGCTCCACATAGAAAACTAGTCTGCTTAGGATACTAGCCTTTTTACTCACCTTTTATTATTCAGACCCCAGGAATTTACACTTAAGTGCATAAGCACACATGGCATCGTTTAAGTGAGAAATGTACATCTGTGTTCACAAGGCATAGGCCTCAATCTAAAGCATATGTACGTGAAGGCACATATCCACATTTTCAGAGAAGAGGGGAAAATCAGCGATAATCTTTACATAGGATTTTTAAAAATTACATTTTAAAGCACCCGTAATCATTTAACGCTTAAAAGCAAGTTTATAACATTTTAACAACTTATTCTAATATATTTGCGATGCTTTATATGGTTGTCTCAGTTTGTCCAAAGCTCTTGAGGATAGAGTGAAAACAGGAAAGGAAAAGATTATTAGAATCTATCTAACATTTAGTCTTCACTATTGTTGGCATCCACATAAATTTCATCCAGAGTAGGTAAGCAAAGCAGAACACTGAAATAAGGAACAGGCTCGTTTCTCACAAGATGTATAATACCTGTATATTGTGCCTCATATTTCAGGTTCTAGAAATTATAGAAACCTACCCTTTCTTTAAAAAAAACATACAAATGACAATCTGGGGATTTGGGGATTGTAGTTCATAGGAGAGTTGGACTGTCCTCCATTCCCCAATCGAAGCTGGCACTGTGATGTATAAGATTATATTCTACTGATTTCAATGGAAATGATAACTTATGCTGCCTTGGAACGTGAAAGATGGAACTGTTCCAGAGTTCAAAACAAGTCATAACTACTATGGTATAAATCCAACATGAAATATTGAAGATTGTTTGTACACAGCAAATGAATGTGCTGCTTCCACTGATCAAAAGGATGTAGTATAGGGTAGGAAGTCCCTTTTCACCTGTTCCCATAGGAGCCAACTCCTAGGGGCCATGGGGGCTTTGGCCCCCACAATAAAATATTTGAGGGGGCCAGGCCCCCCAAAGTTGATGGGCATTCCCATTCAAATGGTGTGCGCGCACTGTGTCATGAGATCGATTGTGCGGGTGGGGCTTACTTGCACCCCCACAAAGTTTTATTCAAGTTAGCACTCCTGCCTGTTCCAAAGGGGAAATGTCCTTATTTTGCCTTTTGGAGAGATGCATTTCAAGCATGTTACTATGTACATGCACTGGAGTTGTGGGTCTTCCTCTGGGTCTCCGGGGAGCCGATGCATCTTGACTCTAGCATACAAGCACATAAGTGCCAACACATGGACACAAAATGCCAGCTCGTCTCTGTTTTCCATCCACCCTGAGTGGTCTAGCTGAATACAAACTTGATCGCGGCTGCTTTCTTTTTACAAAACTTCCTAATGCTTAGCAGCATGTTCAATCTCACAACCGATCTGGTTGCAACTCAGACACATCCTGCAACATTTACCAACGAGTAGAAGTAGGCACACATAGCAAGGAGAAGAGACTTCATCAATGTATGATGTGGATGCAGGTATGCTTCAGGTAGCAATGGCTGGCAGAACATGAGAATTACAAATACCCAAGAGTCTGTGTAATATGAAATGCGTTCAGATCAGAAACCTCCACCAACCCCGTCATAATGAAGTTTGCATTAAGGTATTCAAGGCTGCAGCGCTAAGCATTTTTACCAGTGAGTAAGCCACACTATGTGGACTTACCTCTGAGTAAAAAGCCACTGGATAGCATTGCAAGAGCGACTGAAGGTGCACACTGCCAGCTGAATGCTGTCGCTTCTGTGTTCAGCTGGCAGCAGTCCTTGCAACATTTGGAGTTGTCACACGCCCCCCCACCTGCCTTTAAAAGAACAACCAGCAGCTGAATGCATCTGAGACAGCTCCACATGATTGTTTAAACACAGGAGGCTTTCTATCTTTCTTTTTTCCAATCACAGAAGGCTTGCTGGAGATTAATCTCCCTTCTCTACTTGCTTTAAGGTAAAGGTAAAGGTACCCCTGCCCGTACAGGCCAGTCTTGACAGACTCTAGGGTTGTGCGCTCATCTCACTCTAGAAGCCGGGAGCCAGCGCTGTCCGCAGACACTTCCAGGTCACGTGGCCAGCGTGACAAGCTGCAACTGGCGAGCCAGTGCAGCACACGGAAACACCGTTTACCTTCCTGCTAGTAAGCGGTCCCTATTTATCTACTTGCACCCGGGGGTGCTTTCGAACTGCTAGGTTGGCAGGCGCTGGGACTGAGCAGCGGGAGCGTACCCCACCGCAGGGATTCGAACCGCCGACCTGATGATCGGCAAGTCCTGGGCGCTGAGGTTTTACCACAGCGCCACCCGCGTCCCTACTTGCTTTAGTCTGCTATCAAATACACACTTACCTGGAAGTAAGCCCCACTGAACCCAATGTGCTTATTTCTGTACAGACATTTTAAGGAATCCACGGTATAATGATACTGATATGTGTTAATTGTAAAGAAGGTTAACACAGGGCTGCCATATTTCAAAAAGTAAAAACCAGGACACCCTGAAAGTTGTTGAGCGATTTTTCAATTGACTCATCTAACATCCAGGACAAAGCACCAGCTTTCAGAAAGTTCCCCCAGACATCAATTCCGCCTTTGAAATCCCTAGGAAAATCCCTAGGAAAATCCTAGGAAAATCTGGATGTATGGCAGCCCTAGTTAACAACTTGTGGGGTGGAAATCTGGTGCTTTTCAATTTAGGCCGTAGAGAACAATGGTGGGACTTTAAACCTTGGCTGGATTCCTGTAGAAGGGCTTTCCATACCATCATATGAACAAATACTACTAGGAACAAACTACTAGGGATACCTTTTCAGCACCACTAACCACACTGAAATTTTACATGCAACCTACATATTCTAATGGAATGCAATTAATACACTTTGGACATTCATTTGTATTAATCTTCCAGACCCTAAACCATAGCTGATGAACAAGGGATGTGCGTACAGTCAAGAGGGCTAATCATGTGAGCTAAAGATAATTTCATTTGAACTCTCATTTTTCTCATTCTTTAATAATATTTATTTCTAGCTCAGCCTATGAGAGCTACATGTCTTCCTTGATTATTATAGGAATATGGAGATTCTTGAGGGTCTATAAAACATTTGTGAGTCATTGGCTGCTTCAGGACTGTTACTGTTTTACTGGTGGGATTCAGTCCCACACCAGCAAACTCAGGTTGCAGTTAAAGTGGATTTGGCACACTTGCACAACAAGTCTGTGGGCAAGGAAAGGGAATTTCTATGCTAAGGAAAGTGGTGAGAAAATGCACTGAAAAAGAGTGGGGTGGCGTTTGTTTGTCTTGACATTGCATGACCTCACCAAAAACCAAATCAGAATCAATGCTCAATAAGCTGTGGATATTGTATAAACTTTGTACAAACAGGGATGGACAAACAGGTAATCTGGAAGTAACTGTATGCTCTTCCCCACCCCAGCATTCCTGCTATGCTGTAAAGATATACAATATGAATGTTATTGGGTACTTCTCCATAGCAGTAAGATTGGTCAAAACTTTCATTAGCAACACTTCCCCTTCCCTCCCATAGAATTCATCCTACACTGCAAATAAGTGGTGACGCTAAGAGGTCCGATTTTTAGTTCATTTGCCCATGCACTAGCTTGGTTCCTACCTGAAGGATGTAACCCCGAACGTAGTCCCGAAGTGTCCAGCCCAAACCATGCAGGATGTGCAACACTTCTTCCTGTTTCAAGACGCTGAAGAGTCGGTCCAGCAATATCTTCAGTCTCACCGGAACGGCCTGAGTCCCGTAGAGCATTAGGCTGCTGATGTCAAACACTACATTGGATTGTACAATCTCCACTTGAGTTGGGTGGTACAGATGCTGCGTGCTAAGCTTGTCCAAAGCTAGGAGGGAAGAAGACAGAGAGTTGAGGAGAATCTAGCACATAAGCACAGTGTGAATTTCTACACAGAGGCCTCAGTGGGAGTCATTGCTAAACAAAAAAAGGAGTGGGGAGAGAACCTGAAGGCAAGGTGGATAAAACACATATTATTTGGATGTGGTACCATCATGGATTTCAAATCCCTGCTAGACACTGGTATGCAACCGAAGAATTGATGCTTTTGAATTATGGTGCTGGAGGACACTCTTGAGAGTCCCATGGACTGCAAGAAGATCAAACATATCCATTCTTAAGGAAATCAGCCCTGAGTGCTCACTGGAAGGACAGATCCTGAAGCTGAGACTCCAAGACTTTGGCCACCTCATGAGAAGAGAAGACTCCCTGGAAAAGACCTTGATGTTGGGAAAGATAGAGGGCACAAGGAGAAGGGGACGACAGAGGACGAGATGGTTGGACAGTGTTCTCGAAACTACAAACATGAGTCTGACCAAACTGCGGGAGGCAGTGGAAGACAGGAGGGCCTGGCGTGCTCTGGTCTATGGGGTCACGAAGAGTCGGACATGACTAAACAACTAAACAACAACAACAACAACATGCAACATATACAGTGGACCCTCCGGATATGAACTTAATTCATTCCAGGGGCCTTTACGTACCCTGAAAAGTCCGCAACATGAGGTGCTGCTTCTGTGCATGCGCACAGCACAATAGAGCGTTTCTGGGAATGCATGCATGGCGAAACCTGGAAGTATACACTTCCGGGTTTGCTGCGTTCGCAACCCGAAAGTTACGTTACCCAAAGGTAACATAACCAGAGGGTCCACTGTATATTTTAAACTGAATTTCTTGCAACCTCCTTTGAATACACTTTTATGGCTCAATACCTTAATTATTAAAAGAGGAAGAACAGATGAAACATACTTCAACAACAGTGGCATTCACTAAGAAACTGTCACGAGCAATAGAATTTAATAATATGGATGAACTTTTAATCGCTTAAAAAAAATTAGCTTACCATGTTGCCTGGAAGACAATTTTTTCAGGCATAGGTGCAAATTCAATTGCACACCTATGCAACAACACTTTCCTAGAATCATGGCCTCTTGCTTCCTTCCCCCTTTTTTCCATAAGCTCCAAAAGCAGCCTAACCTTCTGACAGACCCACTTTTTGTCATATGAGCATAAGGACTAAATAACCAGACTTAACACAACTTCCTATATGCGGTCCATGAAGGAACCTATGTAACCTATGGGTTAGAAAAATGCCCAGAAGTTCTAGTTTTGAACTGTTCAGTTTACTTCTAGAAGACAGAAAACCAGAGATTACAGCATTAGTCGCAAAAGTTTGCACAACAGCCTAGAAAATACGTCAGTTGTTCTTACCTCCTGGGTCAGCGTAGACCATTTATCTCACTTTTAAATTACTAAGTCTTCAATTTTTGTTTTTCCTTTTCCTTTATTTTATCCTTATTGGTATTTGTTGTATTAAATAGAGTACAGTGGATTTTAATATATATTAGCATCTCTATACTAAAAATGGAGGGGATCAACCCATTCCTGGTCTGTATTGATTTTTCAATGTGCTAATTCATTATTTACTTATTAGTTAAATTTATGTCTTGCCCTTCCTCCAAAAGGATCCCAGGGTGGCAAGTCCATTCTGTACTGTTTCTGCATTAATCTGATATATTTGTACAAAATTTTGATGCATGCAATTGGACAACGTTTTGTTAGAAAACATAGAACCTCTTTTGGAAGCAAAATCTGAAGGATGGTACTGCGAACTGGATCACTTTGCTATAAATACTGTAAAGGTGGAATTCTCCTCCATCCCTTCTTCTTTACCTAAGGCAGGAATCCACCAGCACTCAATGCATTTTACCATGCAGTTAACGCAGCAAAATCGATAGGGCTGAACTCTTCACACAAACGAAATACTTGTGGCATCCTTGCTCTTTGCTATACTGAATGACTACCATGCATAAACTTTGATATCCTGCTTCACGATCACCTGCCACAATCTAGCTCTACAGGAAATATTGCTGGAGTAGACGGGGAAGGGGACCATGGCAAATGCCATTTCAGAGCACATATGGCCCCCATTACAACTAGTGTTCCCTCACAACTTTGAAGCTCATTTAATAAGAAAGAGGACTCATTAATGCTTCATTATGTAAAATGCAATGAACTTGCTCTATGGTACTATGCACACAGAGAGAGGGAGAGAGAATAGAATTTTGTCAGCCTTTAAAATAATGTTGTAGGGGCTCCTCTACCTCCTCCTGCAGTTTGGTATCTTCTTTGCTTGTGGTCACTGGAGAGTTCATGTACTCTTGATAAATTGCTTTCTTCCATCCACAGCGTAAATGCCCTTATCATTTCCCTGCTGGCTTCATTCAGCACATCTGCCCTGAGGGACACTTTGTCAAAGAGTTCTGGTTTCCTCGTACTTCATTTCTTGCTGCTGATTTGTCTGATCTTTCCTATTCTAGCAGTTTAGTCAACCTTGAATAAATAGGTTTTTAAAAATTAATTTAAAGTTCGCAAAAGATAAGGGATTGTTAAGCTCGGGGATTGAAGTCCTCTGTCTCTCCGCAAAGCATTCGCACTGCAGAAGTATGAAGGGTGGCATTCTGCCAAATACACTCTAAAATATTATTTTTTGAATTCAAATTTACAAGCCAGCCAGAGAGAGCGACATATTTTCTATATAATCACTAATGGTGGCATTGCTGCAATGTATAGATGTATTTCAATGCAAGAACAGCACACATTTGTAAACTTGACTACTGGATGAAGAAATGCCTTTCAGATATAACATTCCCAGCCTTCCAAGTATGGTGAGGTGTGTGTGTGTTTGCTGTGGGTTCTTGCACTCCCACCCTAGCCAAATTTCCATTCTCTTTCATCACAATTCGCTAGCTAATGCTGTGCGCACTCCAGATACTACATTCTACAACTTTCCATCAGTCCCAGGGCCAGCCTGGCTAATTTTTAAGGATGATGGGGGATGTAATCTGGTACATCTGAAGGGTACCATGTTGACCACTCCTGGAATAGCATTATACCTGCACTAGTGACAATTAACGCTTATCAGATTAGGGTTTGAAAATCCACTTCCAATAGTAGTTTCAAACACAGTTTACATAAGTAATCCCACTTAGAATTAACCACAGTTGGAACTGACGAAGACAGAGAGATTAAGGCACTCCACAGAAGGGAGAATGGATTCATGTAGGAGGGCGGAGATAGACTGAGCTGTCTACCATGTGCCCAATTGCTTGTCCAAAAGCATTACATATGCACCAAGCCTTAATCCAGGCTTCCTCAACCTCGGCCCTCCAGATGTTTTGAGACAATTCCCATCATCCCTGACCACTGGTCCTGCTAGCTAGGGATCATGGGAGTTGTAGGCCAAAAACATCTGGAGGGCCGAGGTTGAGGAAGCCTACCTTAATCGGTAATGGAAAATGCTTAAAGGCCTTGGTGCTGTGGGAAATTCCTTGAGCACCTCTTTAGGCTTATTCTTTTTGCGCTTGAGCTTATTTTTCGTTTTATTTTTCTTTAAAGTCAAGAGGTTGTATTTGTATAACCACAAGCCTGAGGTGTGACTTGGGGAAAGGTGAAGATTTGTTAAGGATCTTGGATCCCTCTCAGAAAAGGAAATTTTAGAGCTGTTCAAAGTATGAAGTACGCAATCATCCAAATATACAGGGTAGCAAAAGGGATATAACTGCTGTTGTGTGGCATTGCACACAGAGAGAGCTATTTAGAATTAGGAAATATACTTTGACAGCTTAACCTTGGCTTGCATTTTTTCAAAGGAAACTGACAAAGGCACCTCAAGCCCACTATGGTTATGAGAGAGCTCCAATAGAGATGCAGTCTATATTTAACTGTTTTTATATATGGGAACATAGAGACACACAGAGAGAGTGCTTGCAAGTGTTTAAAATTGTTTTCAAAATTTTTATTTTTATTTTTATTGTTGAAACCCACCCTAGGACCTTATGGTAAAGGAATATAATAAATAGATTAGAACAGGGGGACACATTATCAATTTTAAATGCAGTAATCCTATTCCTGTCTATTCAGAAGCAAGTTCCATTGAATTCAATGGGGGTCACTCTCAGGCAAGTGTGGTTAGGATTGAAGACTAAGGAAAAATTTCTAACTATTGCTAACAGCTGCTTCAAACATTATGTAGGAACTTGCTTTCATGCAGTAAGTTAAAGAGGCGCCACTTCCTGGTGTTTTGTTTCCATGACGATGTTGACTCCACAGAATAGATTCTGTGGTGGTTTTATTATGCACTTTGATGGCACCAACAGAGTGAACAGTGGTATATAAATCTTCTAATAAATGAAGAATATACAATTTATGGGGGGGCATGAAAACCATTCCTCTTAAAAAGCTGGGGAAATGTTAAATCATTCTTCTGTGATCTACTCTAAACCCACAGGGCCAACACAAGAGTTTGGTGCCAGTTCCTCCTTTAGTTCTTCATACAGAAGTGAACACATGGTATCTCAAAAGTGGAAATGGCACTGAATGTGCTATCTGGCTGATGTGCTAAGCTGCTGGTCTTTGGGGGCTGCCTGTCTATCCCACAAACTCCACAATGCAGAAATGTGGCAGCACCAGCCATGAAGTCCTCCACATTAATGAATCTGCCGTCTAATCACAGAGAACTGTGCTTGCCTTTTCCAAAGCAGCTATTCACATTTCCCACTTTGAGGGCAAGTGCAATCTGGGAGCACATGAGACTGGCATGTCCCAAATTTCAAAGGTAGCCAGTGCACCACCTGAAGTGTCAGCAAACCTTTTTTCAAAAAAAAGAAAAGAAAAAGAAAAAAGAAACCCTCAACCGGCTTGTATTAAAAAGGTAAGTCCAATCCCACCTAAACATTTTTCAATTTTGTCCCATTCCCAAAGATTAATCAAATATTTGGGGGTAACCCTCCAAAAGTACCCAATATTGCAGGGACAAATTGATCCAGCTGGGATCAATAGAAGGCAATAAATGGGATAAACCTGCAAACAACAAACTTTTATTTGATGTTGCTAGTGACCTTTCCTTACTTGTGAGTGAACGGTAAAGAACAATTCTACGCCACAGGGAAGGGCATTGCTAGTTAATACAGAACCGTAACAAATGCTATGTGGAATCTCAATTTTAATTCTGCTCCCAACTAATTATATAAAAGCTGCACTACTGCAGCACGAAAAGACTGTTGTTTGCAAGCAGCCACTATCCATAAAGTATCAGATCATAGAGAAATCCTAAATATTTGATTCCTGAAGCAAAACAGACTATGAACCTCGCCATTCCTCACCTTTCAGTGCGATGTCTTGTGAATTTTTTATTTTCTGTTCATTCTCTGCATTTCCTTCCTTTCTCAGATTCTTCAGTTTGTTCTCCTCATTCCTCTGGAGCACATCCTACTCCAAACCAAGCTTGCTAGCCCCCCCTTTTCCTTGGCCTATAATACATCTAGGTCATTTGTCGTCCCTTTTGACTCCTCCTCATCCACCCCAGGCTTATCCATCTGCCCCAAAGCATTCCAGTCAGGAGGTAGCTGTGTGGCATTAGGGCATAGCCTCACCACCAAATCCATGAATACAGTATAATTAATGATGGTGTCAGAATGCTGGGTGGTGGTTGCTCGTGAGTAATCAGCCAGGACTCTGACCTGTCTTTTACAGGTTTTATTGTGCAAACTATTTACAGTGCGGAAACACAAGGTTCATGTCCGTCTTAGTCACTTGCAGCATCCAGGAGTGGCCCCTTCTGGCTTCTCCCCCAACGTAAGAACATAAGACACCCCAAATCTCTGCCTCCCCTCCTTGCGTTTCACACCTCTGTGCAAGCATGGCGACGGAAGTGGCGTGCGTCTCTCCTGGCCAGCCAGGCTAGGTGAGACGCTTGGGCTCTCAGCAGCATCTTCGAGCCCTCTCCTTGCTTGGCTGGCCCCTTCCCTCTCTTCTCCACTGGAGGTGTGGCTTTTCCCCTCGCTGGAAGAGAAACTGCTCCTTAGAAGCATCAGAGCCTTCCTGTATCCCAACGGCGTTCCGATGGCAGTCCCCTGACAAATGGGATAACATATTCATGCCTGATTTGGAATGAGGCCAACATTGTAAATGAAAAGTGGAGAATACTCGCAGGAGGGAGATCCCCAATAATTCTACATTCTCTTGCAATTGCCACCCCAAATTCCAAATCCATTTACTTTGTAGCTGTTGCGCGGCACCGCTGGGGCACCGCTCTCTCTTTCTCTCAGCATTGTCCACTGAGATGACAGGGACAGAGACCATTGCCTTCTCAGTCTCTCAAATGCTACTATAGCAGAGAACACTGTTTGGGTCCTAGAGATGGGCAGTGACCAGGGTGGATAAAAATCAATGATTTCTTTTTATTTTTAATTTTAAAAAAAATCAGATTTTTTTATTTAAATCGGATTTTTAAATAAAAATGTAATAGTTTTTTTTTAATTTAAATTGGATTTTTAAAATAAAACTCTTTTGGAGGGAAAATCTTTCTAAAAATAGTTTTCTATTTAAGTTACATTATAGCCCAAAGGCTATTCATCAGGAAATAGGGATTTGTTGTAAGTTTTTAATGCTTGCTAAAACTCAGTCTAAGTTTTTTTTTAACCATTTAACAACATCAGTTAACAAACATGGGTACATATGCTATAATGTTATTGCTTTAGTTAAATAAATTGTTATTAAGGAAATGATTATTTTCCTCCTTCCAATAAAGTACAGCAGAAAAGTTGTCCAAATATAAACAATTAACTTATTAAACCTCGCAATAATTTCATAGTTACCTGTCTATGTATTTCTAATAGTATAACCAAATCAGTAATTTTTGAGATAATTGTAAAAACTACCCTGAAAATTTATTATTCCAAAAATGAAACCTTTATCTGGTTGTAAATATTAAACTTATACCAGCAAGAATGAGTCTTTCTGTAAAAAAATTTGATTTAAATCAAGCCTTACTGACCAGTGATTTAAATCGTGATTTAAATCAATTTGATTTAAATCAAATCCACCCTGGCAGTGACTTCAAATCATTGGCTGTGTGACTAAATCCCCCAGGGCAGTGATTTGAAGCAGCACTTCAAAGCACTGTGCAAGCCCTGCTTTGTGCTTTGAAGTCCCTGGAGATCATCACCAAATGTCATTGTGATGTCGGGAGATTGACAGACGGGCAGTTCTGCCCATCTATCAATCTGGCCCATGATGAGTAGGGGAGATAAAAGATCTGGCTGGTTACTCAGATCCGATTCTCCACCCTTGCTCTAGGCCAGAGCTTTCCCGACTTTTCATGTTGGTGACACACTTTTTAGACGTGCATCATTTCGTGACACAGTAATTCAGTTTTAGTAGCAAACTGGAGATTAAACCAACCTCTTTTCAGCCCCGGGATGAGTGTGGGGAGAGTCTGCATGACAAACCTACACACTGCAGCCGACACACGATACACATTTTGTATGTTGCGATACACATTTTGGAAAGCTCTGCTCTAGGACATCAGATAATTTTAGCACCTTTGAGAAATCTAGATTGAGAAATCTAAGTTTTCTAGGCACCTGATATCTATGTCCACCCAAGAAAAACTAAACAAACAAACAAACAAAAAACCTGCATACTACAATAGCCAGTGATACCAGGTGCAAAAAATTCCGAAATGGAAAGTGTTCCTTTGCTTTGTTCTCTGGAGGAATTTATTTTCCATTTTATGAGTAAAATGCCAACTGCAAACACAGTACTACACAAGTGGGTCACTTTCAAAGTTTGTACCTTTGTTTATCAAATACAAGCAAAATAAACAGGCTAAATTAAATCTCTAGGGCATCAGAAAATTTTCCAATGGAGCACAAAGTCAAAATACTTGCGCCAATACAAAAAATGAATTTTTCGTGTAGTGTTAATAAATGGAACAAACTGCTTAAATTCTCAAGTGAATATAACAAGCCAGAAGGGCTTGCTAAAGCTATCCATTGCACCTGATATTCTACAAAGTATTATTTGTTTTTGGAGAATGGTTTGGGTTAAGCTACCACACAATATAGAGCACCAGACAAATATATTTTACAATATTCTAAAGCTTTCAGTTTGACAATGTTGGTGTAAGTGACAGACACATGCAATGCAGTTCATTTCAGGGGGGGTTTTTTCTTTCTTTCTGGGAAGATGCCAAAAGTGGTGTCATATTTTTCTTTGGAAATGTTTCTGAGCCAGTTTTAATGCTTGAGCCTGGTATACCCAAGAGACAATCTGTATCTTTCACACAGGACATGGAACCATTGTCTTCAGTGCATGAAGTCACCACAAAGCACAGTTTGCAACAGTAAAAAGGTGTGCTGCTTGTTTTATTTGACCTCTGAACTTTCTGGAATGGAACAATGCATTCTTACACATTTTCTGTTTAACTGAATTTTGCACTGCCATGCAATTGGGGCACCACCCCTGCCCCCCTTCTGCTGGATTGCTAACTGTAGATATCTATTACCCACCATCCATAATTTTCCTTCTCCATTGCTTGCCAGAAAATTTGGTATGAAATCAGGATTACAAATGTGTGTGTACATCGACACATATGCATAGTTTTGTGATTTTCTGATAAATACACAGATAAACCCCAAAACCCACTTGATTCAGTAACTATCACAATATTAAAGATGAGAGGAAAACACTTCTTTTTCAGCAGATGGCTCTATGGCATCGCCTCACTGTCATGATCTCTAGATACTCATGAAGGTGTTTAGCATGATTATGACCCAGATGAAGCTGGCTAGCTGTATATGATAACAAGAGAGAGCATATATTTGAGCTTAAGCCTCTTTTCCAGTATTATTGCTCTACAGCAGGGGCCAGCAAACTTTTTCAGCAGGGGGCCGGTCCACTGTCCCTCAGACCTTGTGGGGGGCTGTACTGTATTTTTTTGGGGGGGAATATGAACGAATTCCTATGCCCCACAAATAACCCAGAGATGCATTTTAAATAAAAGCACACATTCTACTCATAAAAAAACACCAGGTAGGTCCCACAAATAACCCAGAGATGCATTTTAAATAAAAGGTCTACTCATGTAAAAACACGCTGATTCCTGGACCGTCTGCAGGCTGGATTGAGGTGGTGATTGGGCCAGGCCTTAGCCTGCCCGCCCATGCGCTACAGCGCAGCTTCACACCCTTGTGAAACCTGATAAACTTTAAGAGTTAAAGAGTTAACAGCAAAAGTAGCTCTAGTTATTGGAAACTGACTCTTGCCACCCTGTCTGAATTCTCGAGTCAAGCTCATGATGTTATGTGCTTAGTGCTCCAAGAACACGCTGGACCCAAATTCTTTCACGGGTGCAGTAGTAAAATAGTCTCAAAACAAAAGAAGATTCATATGTTTTGTTTTCTTCTGCCGCAAGACAGGTGATTGTGAGAAGCTGCTTTGGAAATAGCTAATGGAAGTAGTCTTAAAGAAGCGTTCTGCAACCTAGTGCCCTCTAGATGTTGTCGACTCCCATAAGTGCCAGTCAGCATGGCCAGGAATTATGGAAGTTGCAGTCCATCAGCATCGGTCTGAGTAAGCTGCCCTGACAGTACTCAGTACTTCTTGAAATCTAACTTTATAATTAACTGTCAAAATATTGAGTCAAACAATTTATGGTACTTTCGTACAAAGCATGAACACACAAATGGGAACAGGGTTTTAATGTCCCTTTGAAAAAGTAACCTACACATGCCTCTGCCAAGTAATATTGATAAAGATAATGAGCAAGCTCCCACAGATTGTAAAGAAACTGCACATATGATGATTCATGCCATAAAGGCGACCTTTGGAGTCAAATTCAAACTAACAGATTAGTCTACAACATGCATTCAATATGCAACGCCAAAACTAACTTGGCAGCGTTGGACCACTAAGTTATTACGTAGCACACCGATTTTTTACATTGCATTTTTTCCCCCAACTGAAAGGGGGGAAAGGGAGAAGGAGCTGTTTTTCGATTTATATTTTATTAGGGTTTTGAGACCCAGTACAATTCAAAGGAAATTAAATACACACTGTGCATTAAAATAATGGCAAGCGGTTTGTTCAATTCATCAAGTGCCAGAAAGTGCAAAGCTAGATTCTTATTTCATCTATTACTTAGCCAGTTAAGCTTAGATGTAGCTATGCAAGACCTCTTACTGACCCACAACTTCTGCCACATTGGGGGAGTCTAGGGTGCCTCAGCTGAATGTGTGTTTAATTACTACACACATGCACTATCCTGCCCTTTAATAGAGATGTGGTTCTGGACACCAGAACTGTTGGATGGTATCATAAAAGAAAACATAGTGATTGAGGTATACTTGACAAAACCTGGAGGGCTTTGGTTTTAAACTAAATGTGATTACTTCTAAGAAGCACGTATACTGATGTCTAAGCTCACTTACTTTACACACGGAGTAGTTACTATAAAAAATAGTTAAATGTGACTAGCTATGAAATATATAAATGACTTTGCTTCGAAATGAATGAGTGGGGAAATGACCTGTATTGATAACACCACTATACTTATTATAAAGGTTACTTTTAGAATATAGCAGGTGTGTTATCTGTTCATTTAATCTTGTTTAATCAAGTTTAATCTTGAATACAATCAAGATCAAACATTTAACCTTCGCTGATAATCTTTCTGCTAACCCAATTCTCTTTCCTTTCCTGAAATGCGAAGCTATGTCTCTGGCTAATGCTCTGGGGTATGGAAGAGGGAACATTTTATATTTCTTTCCATTTCAAAAACTCTTCAAGTGGCACAAGTCATGTTTAAGTAGGAACCTATAATCTTGGCAAGCTCTAGTACTCAGGAGATGGACATTCAATGACCGCCATCCTTGGAAAAAGTGCTTAAGCTACCTGCTAATTGTGCCCTTCTAAATGGCCTCCATCCTTAAGCAGGGACTGATGGGTTAATGTACTATTATCTAGAGAAGGAAATAAAAGTTCTCAGAAGCAAGGAATTATCCCCACCAGCCCTTCAGGTCAAACAGTAAAGAACTACAGTTCAAATGTTTCAGATGAATATCCTGCAAGAGTTGGAACAGCAAATACGAAACTGCAACCTTTGAGTATTTCCATTTATCTTCTTTTCTCTCCACCAATTTAAAATTTCTGCAAGGTGGAGAAAAGTCACTAAAAATGTACAGAATCGAAGAATTAGCACAAGACAACAAATCATTTTTGTCTTGACTCTGTTTAGGGAACTTTTTAATGACTGATGTTTTAATGTATTTTTAATCTTTTTGTTGGAAGCTGCCCAGAGTGGCTGGGGAAATCCAGCCAGATGGGCGGGGTATAAATAAATAAATAAATTATTATTATTATTATTATTATTATTATTATTATTATTAGTGGTAGTAGTAAGTCCAGATTAACCTTTCCAGATTCATTTGGGTTCTAAAACAGGGAGACATGCAATCTTCTAATTTGCAACTTCCATGTACTTAGTAAAAGCATTTAAATACATTTTAAAAATTAAATCAACAATAGGTTGGCTCAGATAATATGTTAAACCATTGTTCAGTTTAATATTATAATGAGCTTGGGCAAGCCTTGGTTGGGTTTGTGCAATTTGCCTCCAGCACGGCCACAACGAGTTCAGAAACTTTCATCTCAGGTTTTAGATAATCACAGATGGTCATGTTGTCTGAACCTGACAAACTGTGATTAAGCTTAACCAAGGTTAGTAGAAGCCACCATTTATGAACCTGACTTGGTTTCACTAATCGTAGTTAAAATTAATCACCATTTAGGAGTTTGAACAACATGCTAAACTGTGGTTAAACTAAAATGGAAGTGGAAACTGCCACTCTTATCCTTGCAGTTGGGGGTGGGAGTCTGAAGATCGCTGTGGCTCAGCCTCGTCGCAATTTAGTACTACGTGCAAACCAGGCAGTTGCGAACGCAGCAAAACTGACAAGTGGCTGTCTGTCACGCTCCAGCCATTTGTTTTAATCATGCTAAAAAAGAGCCCCACTCATAAATCAGCTGAATTTACATAGAATAAAAAAAAGGTTATTTTAAAAACAGTCAACGAAATGTTCATTAATTTCTATCTCTATGATCTGATTCCAAGATTAAAAATTTAGATGGCTACTGGGTTTATGTAGCCGAAAGCAGAACCACAGTTTGTTCACATATGATCCTTGCTGTCTGCATTTTTTTTTTATCCCTCTGCAAAACTTTGAACCTCATCCAGCTTTGACACACTGCCTCTTCAGTTAATAACTATCAAGTTTCCCCTTGTCTCCTGTCTACTTTTCTTTGAGGCAATTGCGCACTCAGCACCCCGAGATAATAACACACATCTATAAGATAAAAGCAATGGCATTAATGTAATTGTCTGCCTCTTTCTCTTTAGCCTAATCTTTTTTTCTTTTCAGTTTTGACTGCCTGTGTGACACCTGTTTTTGTCTCCTCTGATCCTACGACAGGTTTTCCGCTGACAAGGTTTTTGCCTGACAGAGATTCTGCCAGACAAGAACATAATAAAATATGAAGAACTGCTTGTCAGAGTTTCTGCCAATGCTCACATGAAATAACCAAAAAGGAAACCCTGATTTCTCTCTCCCCCACCCCTTTTAAGGGGCCTTGTGATGGTCGCTTTTGGCCTGTCGGGAAAACAGCTTCCTTTGCCAATTCCTCCAAGCTAAACAGGTGTTATCTTTCATAGTCCCTCCCCCACCTTTATTTTTTTTTTAATTGGTAGTGGAAAACATGAGAACTGGAAAGGGGGGGGGGTTGTCCTAAAACTTTGTTTGTAAAACAAGCAATAGAATCAATTTGTATAGTGTACAGTCAAATATGGTGGACTGAACACACACACCTTCAAAATAATGATGATGATGATGATGATGATGATGATGATATCAAAAAGGCCCCTTGTTTTTTTAAGCTCTGAAAGTGGCATGAGTGCCTCAAAAGGGCATCCCTTCTTTTTTGGATTTACAACAACAACAACAACAACAACAACAACAACAACAACAACTTTATTACTTGAACCCTGCCCATCTGACTGGGTTGCCCCAGCTACTTTGGGTGGCTTCCAACAAATATAAAAGCATAATGAAACATCCAAACATATACAAGAATACAAAAATGTCTGTGGATGTTCCTGAAGAGGAAGCCTATCTAGATTAAAAACCTATTTCACTGGATCATACATATATATATACATCCATATATACATACAAACACACACAGAGAGAGAATGAAAGATAAGCTAAAAGGTATCAGATATACCAAAATCATCCTTTAATTTAATTATTCAAATACTATTCTACTCAAAAGCTAAAAAGAATACTCTATTTATTTATTTTTATTAAATCTGTGTACCACCCTATACCCATAGATCTCAGATGTCATGAACCACTCATAGCCTTTGTTCAAACACTGAAATATACCATCAAACTTGCTCATGATGTTCTTAACAATACCAAGGTGTATAAAGGGATAGTGGAGGAACTGATTGACAAAGTCCTGGGAAGCTTGAGAAGAAGCGATCATGTCTTCTCGGGTTTCACTATATACAGGCAAGAGAAAGTTGACTATAGTTGAACATGCACTCTGGACTTTAAGAGGACTGATTTCAAAAAAATCTAAGGAACTGCTTACTGAGTGAGATCCCATGGTCAGAAATACTCAATGAGAAGGAAGTCTAAGATGGACGGGAGTTTCTTAAAATGTGGGCTAGACCAGGTAACTATTGGGTGAATTTGTAGCTAGTTGACTGAGAGAACCCAGAAAAGTGCTCACTAATGGTTTCTCAGTATCCTGGAACAAAGGGACAAGTCCTGGACCCGTTGTTGCTCAATGTCTTTCTAAATGACTTGGATCAAGGAATTGAGGGGGTGCTTAATTAGAATGAATCTACTACGGGGGACCTATTAGAATGGCCTGCACTTGAATCCAATGCGTTTCCAGACAGTGCTAGGGAATGTTTTTTAACTGATATGACTAGTGTTCCTGTCAAAGCCCTGGCTGACCTCTCTGAATGGCTTAGGCCATTGACCTGACCGCCCCTGAGTACTGTGTCCGGCTTCGTGGAGCCCACTTGGCTCCCTCATATACTCCAGAGCTTAGGGCAAGGAAACAAACTGGGAGATGGCTTGAATGTGAGTGGAGGAAAACTGCAGTCGAATGCAGCCATACCCTGTTGAGGGCTCATCACTGAGCCACTTAGGTCAGTTGAAAAGAGTCTCCCTCAAAGCTGCAGTGAACATAAGTGACATCTGCACACTGCCTCGAGTTCCTGGGAGGAAGTTTACGAAGCTCTTCTCACAGTCCTTGACTACTGTTCATGGGAACATTAACAGAGCAGAGGTGTCTCTTCTGAAGATGGCTTGACCCAATCAAAATCAATTTCCCCCCTACTAAGCAAAGAAGCAGCGAATTCTCAAATCTCTTCCCAGGACCTTACAGCTCTTTATGGGGAAAGTACACCTGTGCACTTTCCCCATAAAGTGGGGATGCAGGTGGCGCTTTGGGTTGAACTACAGAGCCTAGGACTTGCCGATCAGAAGGTCGGCGGTTCGAATCCCCGCGACAGGGTGAGCTCCCGTTGCTCGGTCTCTGCTCCTGCCAACCTAGCAGTTCGAAAGCATGTCAAAGTGCAAGTAGATAATGCAATAGAAATTCTGGTGGGAAGGTAAACGGCGTTTCCGTGCGCTGATCTGGTTCACCAGAAGCGGCTTAGTCATGCTGGCCACATGACCCGGAAGCTGTACGCCGGCTCCCTCGGCCAGTAAAGCAAGATGAGCGTCACAACCCCAGAGTCGGTCATGACTGGACCTAATGGTCAGGGGTCCCTTTACCTTTACACCTGTGCAGAAAAGCATGCATGTCTTGCACAGAAGTAATCCATGCACTCCTAAACTACCTCTATAGAAGCAACTAATGTTGATTGCCTTTGTTCATGCTTGTTGCCTGATAACCATGAACTATCCAGCGTGCGCTGCTGGATAAATCAATAGTGATTTCAAGCATTGTAATTAGAGGAATATAAGTTAATTATGGTAGTTTTACAGAGCACCCCCTCATAACTGACGCTAGCCATGCTGTTATAAAGTCCGTAAGATACGATACTCGAGCCATGATTATCCTTTTTTTAATCACCCTTCCTTTGTACCCTGCAACTAAACAGGACACTTGTGCGCGATTGTCATAAAGTTCATCTACTGTGACCGTTTTACACTTCAGTTCCAGATTAAATATACTCCAGCAAATTTGACTGCAGTCAATTAGACTGTAATTAGAGAAATCTTTAGCATTGTTAAGGGTACAATCCAGAAAACATTTCCTATTCTTGAAACCCAAATGGGAACACGATAATTAAGAAACCTTGCGATGGGTAAGGCGGCTCAGCTAATCTGGGGAAAATTCCTTAGAAAAAATAATATAGATATGTCCAAAGAAAATGCCCTAGTGAGCAGAGAAAGTGTTATTTTCTCCCATCCAGCAGGTTTTAGATGCACAGAACTAAACAGAGAAGCAAAGTTAGACAGGCCTAAATAATGTCTGAACAGGTTATGACATTTTTATTCTCCTAATCAAATACTTCTGCTTTAATTTAATGGTGTTATATTTCAATATAGTAGCAGAATTTGTTTCACTTACTTATTCTGTTTAACCTGGTGAACTTTGCTTAATTAAGATGTTCCTATAAACAATTAAGCCTCCTGTAGGATCATTAGCAAGATGTAAAACTTTATGATGTAATAAAGTGTAATAAAATGATAACGCTGTAGCACTTCATGTGTGCAGAGGCATAAGGTGTTCTTGCAGGAAAAGACTCTGTAGCCTTTGTCTGAAAACTAGAGGTTTCCCATAACTTGTTATGCAACTGTCCCAACTTGTTCAC
The DNA here is from genome assembly GCF_951804945.1 of Podarcis cretensis. Taxonomy (NCBI): domain Eukaryota; kingdom Metazoa; phylum Chordata; class Lepidosauria; order Squamata; family Lacertidae; genus Podarcis; species Podarcis cretensis. The sequence continues at coordinate 26,800,960 of NC_137187.1, forward strand.
TATGGAGCAGCAATCGAAGTACTTGCTTTGAAATTCTCCAGCACGGATAATATCAATTCGTAGTTCTAACTACACTGAAACTCCCATCTCTCAAAGTCCCAAAGAACAGACTTTTGTGACTAAGTGTCTTGCTGCCAATCAAAGCAAAGGCTTATGCATGCTCAAGGGTAATATCCACTGGTTTTGGGTTGTTGTTTTTTTCAAATCAAAAGGCAGTAACACTCAACAGCAAAGGAGTAAAAATGAAACATTTCCTTCAGACCAATTGTAAGGCATTTACGATATGGCAGTTTATAAATGAAAGCCGCTGTATATTTGGTAAATAAAAACACTCCATTTCACTCCATTTACTGGCTTCTCACTTTTAATAAGTAAACAAATCTAAAATTTAGGTGAATTGCAACATTTGCACACACAGGTATAAAAACCCACAAAATCAATCAAAGCTAAAGATGTAGGAGAAACTTAATAATATGTTGATTATGCACGTAAATAACATTTAACAGATGTAGGAACTGGTATTTCTCCCCACACCAAAACCAAAACACCCCCCCCACCACCACTCTCATGTTCTTTTCCAAATGATTTATTAAAATTTGTCATTCATTGTTGGATCTAATAATAAGAAAGAATATGGTATTCAGGAGGGCTAGGCCTACCTTCATTGCATAGTTCCTCCCATGCAGAGGCACTGAACATTTTCTAATTTATACAGAAAACAGGAGGTATAAGAGATTTGCGTTTCTCAGCAGCTCCATGCTTAATGGCAAATGCATTTTCTGCTTATATGTAGACTGAGTGCATGTGCACATATCCTTAAATATCCTTTTCAACTGGAAACAGCAAGCGTCTTGAATTATGATTTGACCTAAATAATCTGCTTTATTAAATCATTCCAGAAACAGGAGATTACATGTACCAGTGCAAGAGAACAAAAGATCAACACATAGCCTGTAACTGTGACAGAGTCCATTTCAGAGGACAGGTGCAAAAATCTGGGAAGCACAGAAGTAGAGAAATCTGCCACATACTAAGAAAGAAAAGAAAAGAAAAGAGAAATCACCAACTTGTTGTTAATTCAGTAAAATGGCTATCATTGTCAACAATCCTTAGGAAAGGCTAGCAAACAGAAATAAATAGGTAAGATATTGTCTCTACTTTACACTTCCAGAAACTGCCCCAAACTTATGGGCCATAAGCAGCACTGGAGATCACTGGAGAGAACGGTCTGTCCTCAGAGAGGCAACTCTGATGGTGGATATCCCTGCCTTACTAATATAGAGGACCTGGCCCTCCTGACATGGGAAGGGCTGAGAAGAAAGAGGGTTTCGGTGCATTGGGGACATGTAGGAATAGACCTGGAGAAAGTTTGGTTCCAGAGGAACAAATGCTTTCCCAGATCCCCAACCTCATCTCTGGATCTAATGTAGCTTATTTCTCACTGTTCCTTCCTATCCTAGATAAGGAGGAGGGAACCTCCTTCTGTCCTCCCCACTAAGAGAAATCCTTTTGGATGTGTTCTAAGGCTGTAATAATATAAACTACTGAGCCTAGGGCTTGCTGATCAGAAAGTCGGCGGTTCGAATGCCTGCGCCGAGGTGAGCTCCCATTGTTTGGTCCCAGCTTGATGTTAGAATATTCCATTCCACCTTAAAACAAATGTGTGGATTGTTGTATGTCACATGTCTGTTTACACTTCAGCACAGCTTGCTGGGAACTTCCATTTTGTGTATAGCCATTGCTTATGCTGCTTGCTCTTGGACACAAAAGGGAGAAGACATGTTTTTCCTTTGTCCTGATATATGCTGAATAAACTGCCTGTAAATATGCTCTCACAGCCGTCTCCTGCCACTTCTGTTGCGCAATGTTATCTACTCTGCTGAGTGGAGCGTGCTGCAGCTTCTGAAGGCTTCTGAAGCTGTGGGTGCTGTTTCATGCTGAGCCAAAACTGGAGATCGCCCGGCTTTCCAGCCGGTGGGCTATAGCCAGCTGGGGGCTTGCAAATTGCCCCCATTTCCTTGGATGTATCCCAACACTCCTGCCAACCTAGTGCAAGTAGATAAATAGGTACCACTCCGGCGGGAAGGTAAGCGACGTTTCTGTGCGCTGCTCTGGTTTGCCAGAAGCGGCTTAGTCATGCTGGCCACATGACCCGGAAGCTGTACGCCAGCTCCCTCGGCCAATAACGCGAGATGAGCGCCACAACCCCAGAGTCGTCTGCGACTGGACCTTACAGTCAGGGGTCCCTTTACCCTTTTTAAGCCACACTGAATTCAATGAAATTGCATTGTAAATTCAGGCAAAACAAAGAATTGCGTTGTTGCCCTGAGTTTCCCTCTACCAGTAGAAGCAGCACAAGAAATGTCAGGTGTGAAGTTGGCCAGAGACCTTGTGAGGTAAGCGTGTTTGTCAAACCTTTCATTGCAACTGATGCATGGAGTGAGATTTCAGAAAGTTAAAAGGTGATATAGCAGGTTTCTCACTTGATTGCGCATTGTCATTAATAAAAGGAGCTGGAGGTGGTCTGCATACAAATGTACAAAGAAGAAGAAAATAACGAGAAGCTTGTCCAAATCGTGTGGTGATTGGTGCATCTAACCAACTAGAGAACACGAGGAAGGTTAATGGAAAGACCAGCCATTTGTTGAGAACGCTAGGAAACAGGCAAAAACACATAACTAAATAAAAAATAAATTATGAAAAATAGGGGTGACAGTGATGACAAATAGTAGAAGGAACTGCCCTGAGACCCCCCCAGGTATAGGGCGGTACATAAATTCAATAAAAGGAAATGAAGCTATTCAGAATCTTTATTTCCCATTATTCTTCTCATGGAAGTAAGGAAATAGTATTTTGGGTCTAAGTTAGACACACCACACGAACATAAGGAACAATTCGGCGGAAACTAAGCACTTTTGAATCCATTCATTTCAATGAAAGAAATTTAAGCATGTGCTTACATTCCCCATTCTAATAAACAGGACTTAACTTTGCTTATTCTTAAGTCTGGGTCATGTCAGAGTTGTGTGGTTTCCCCCCCCCCCTTTTTTGCATGCAACAAAAAAGTGGTTGTTAAGCATGTTGAGAAAGGCCTTTTCAGTGGTTACTTTTTTGATTTAATTTCTTTTTCCATACTCAGTAGCACTGATCTGCATTAAATCAAAATGCTTATAAAATGCCAATGCTTAACCGTGTTTTTTTAAATCCTACAACATGTCTCAAACTCCCCCCCCTCTCTCTCTATTTTTTTTAATTTTTTTTTAATCTTGTCTGCCTGACAACTCCAGACCTAGGAAATGGTTTAGCCAATTTAAACCTTTTTAAAAATAAATAAATCTTCCTCCAAGCTGAAAAAACATATGCCGCTGGAAGCAAATTAAAACAGTCTAGTTCTTTAAATCCTTTAAACACCAGAGATTCACACAAGAAACAACCAAGTCCTTTTTAAGAGCAGCAGCGGTAAGCACAAGGCCGCTATAAGCTATGCAATTGTTGGCCTGAGCATTAAAAAACACTGGTGGTAGGATTACCACTATAGAGCAAGGCTGCAGGGTCAAAACTCAATAAACCGACTTTACGCCAAGAGAAACACTTATCGTGCCACAAAGAGAAATCTTTGATGAATTGATATCCTACATTTGCCACCTCCGAAAGCAGTCCTCTAAACATGTAGCTTTCCTTTCCCTCTTCAAGCCTCACCAGAGCAGTTTAGGAGAAATGGAGCAGTCATTTCTATTGGCCAAAGTCGTCATGGCTGGGTGCTCCAGCAGCCACAAATTGTCAGCAGCTGGTCCACAGAAACTGCTAATTTCTATGGTGGGGTAGCCAACATGGTGCACTTCTGATGTTCATAGAATCACAGAATTGAAAGGGACCATAAGGGTCACCAAGTCCAATTCTCTGAAATGCATGAATCTTTTGCCATCTGATTGGATTTTATTCTGTTCCTTATCTGATTTTAGGATGAATTTTAATTTATTGCTTGATTTTATGTTAATGTGTTACACATTTGATGTTAGCCACTCTGAGCCTGGTTTTGGCCGGGGAGGGTGGGGTAGTAGTAGTAGTAGTAGTAGTAATAATAATAATAATAATAATAATAATAATAATAATAATAATAATTTTGCCCAACGTGGAGTTTGAACCCACAACCCTGAGATTAAGAGTCTCGTGCTCTACCAACTGAGGTATCCCAGATCTACTACAGCTGCAGTCAGCATGGCCAGCAGTTGCGGATTATGGGAGTTGCATCTTAAAAAGCAGAGACATCACCTTGCCAACAAAGGTCCATATAATTAAAGCTATGGTTTTCCCAGTAGTGATGTATGGAAGTGAGAGCTAGACCATAAAGAAGGCTGATCGCCAAAGAATTGATGCTTTTGAATTATGGTGCTGGAGGAGACTCTTGAGAGTCCCATGGACTGCAAGAAGATCAAACGTATCAATTCTTAAGGAAATCAGCCCTGAGTGCTCACTGGAAGGACAGATCCTGAAGCTGAGACTCCAATACTTTGGCCACCTCAAGAAAAGAGAAGACTCCCTGGAAAAGAGCCTGATGTTGGGAAAGATGGAGGGCACAAGGAGAAGGGGACGACAGAGGACGAGATGGTTGGACAGTGTTCTCGAAGCTACCAGCATGAGTTTGAGCAAACTGCGGGAGGCAGTGGAAGACAGGAGTGCCTGGCATGCTCTGGTCCATGGAGTCACGGAAAGTCAGACACAACTAAACGACTAAACAACAAGTCCAACAATATCTGCAAGGCACCATGTTGACTATCCCTATGGATTGAAAACCATATTGAGTACAGTGATGTAGGAAAGGGGGGCATGAAAATTAAAAATGAAATGGGAAGAGGAAGAGGAAGCTTCTCGGCATGTCCTGGAGTTGTTCCAAAGGCAGCAGAGACAGTTGTCAAACGAGGCATGAGCAAATAACAAGCTCCTTACAATCTCCAGTTCCCTTTTTTTAACCTGCACTTTTAAAAAAACAAAAACAAAACTAAACTGATTTTATACATAAAAACCTATAAAGAACAGAAGCGGGATTATGAACATAACTTAAAACGTAAATAAAATTCAGTCCCAGAGACTAACAGGCACGGGGGGATGGGAATCACACAGGAGTTACTTTCTCCGAAGTCCAAAACAAATACAACTGAACTGATTTTATAATGAATTGATTTTAGAATGCTGTATTATTTTACTGTTGTTAGCCGCTCTGAGCCCGGCTTTGGCTGGGGAGGGCGGGATATAAATAAAATTATTATTATTATTATTACTACTACTACTACTACTACTACTACTACAATAAACCCAGTTCTGACTGGACCAGGTAATAAGATTCCAAACTCAACTCCAATGAAGGCAGCACAGAAAAGAAGGCAGTGCAAGTCAACCTCTTCGCTCACGGCTAGTGGGAATCAAGGAGCCACTTGCTTATTTATTTTCTCAAGTTTTGTGTAACCCTCTGCAATTTCAACTAGCAATGCACTCCCCACTCCTGGCTTCTCCTCTCTCATAGACTTATTCCATTACGGAGAATAGACTGCCTTCCATTGATTTGGCTTATAGGAAAAGTGGGAGGGGAGATGGAAACTTTTTATTTTTTATTACATCAGGTTTGAAAACTTCTCTGGATAGATTCATCATGTAAGAAACATAATGATAAGGCATTGTGCTCTAAGGGACCCTTCACAAGTGGCATTAAGAATATCTCCAACATCTCTCGTGGCACCTCTATATGCTTCTGCTTATTTGTGAACCACTGTGTTGTGGCTTAATTTAAGAAAGGTAAAGGTAAAGGTACCCCTGACCATTAGGTCCAGTCGTGACCGACTCTGGGGTTGCGGAGCTCATCTCGCTTTATTGGCCAAGGGAGCCGGCGTACAGCTTCCGGGTCATGTGGCCAGCATGACTAAGCCGCTTCTGGTGAACCAGAGCAGCACACGGAAATGCCGTTTACCTTCCCGCCGGAGCAGTACCTATTTATCTACTTGCACTTTGAGGTGCTTTCGAACTGCTAGGTTGGCAGGAGCTGGGACTGAGCAACGGGAGCTCACCCCATTGCAGGGATTCAAACCACCAACCTTCTGATTGGCAAGTCCTAGGCTCTGTGGTTTAACCCACAGCGCCACCCGCGTCCCTCAATTTAAGAAAGGTACTCATTTTAAATTTGATTGCAGGCTAGAATGTGAGTTTGCATTCGCATTTATTGCTTGATGAGGAGCTCTGGTCATCTGCAAATGAACGTGGACAGGCTTAGAGCCGTTAGTGGAAATGAAGCATCTGGGTTCTCTTCCTGGTGGAATTGTGGCCGTACCCAATCTAAAAGACGGCATTGCAAGCATAAAAGGACAGAAACGTGTGTGTTTGTGATGTCATCCTCAAGGGAAGTGGCTCATCCTGCTAAACAGAGCAGGATTTAACACCCAGGATTCAACACTCATTAACAGACCAGGCTTAAATTCCACTGCATTGACACAAACTGGAAAACTGGCACACAAGGCCCCACAACCCATCAGCTGGCATCACCTACCAATTGGATTGATGTCAGCTGACTGGCAGGTGTGCATGGTTTTTTGGGGGAAATGGCCTCACTGGAACCCCTGCCGGGCCAAGATTGGCCCATAGGATCGAGGTTCCCCACCCTTCACCTAGAGGCATGTGAAATTAATAGCAGTACCTTCATCACCTATGAAAACGCCCCATATTTTTGATGACATTAGGCATTACTGAACGTTTGCTAAGCAGGGTGAGTTAATCCTGCAGGACACAAGAGGTCCTACTCTTTGCCAGGTAGGATTCATATAAATCTACCATTTGTCAAGTCCATGGGTAGGCAAACTAAGGCCCGGGGTCTGGATCCGGCCTTATCGCCTTCTAAATCCGGCCCGTGGACGGTCCAGGAATCAGTGTGTTTTTACATGAGCAGAATGTGTGCTTTTATTTAAAATGCATCTCTGGGTTATTTGTGGGGCATAGGAATTTGTTCATTTCCCCCCAAAATATATGCCAGCCCCCCACAAGGTCTGAGGGACAGTGGACCGGCCCCCTGCTGAAAAAGTCTGCTGACCCCTGGTCAAGTATAAGCACTGGCATAATATTTCACACCCAGTGTCTAGTGCATGCATATCCTCTTGGCTGCTTCAGGATCATTCCATCGGTGATGCCATATATGAGGGCATAACACAATCTTACTAATAAACAACTGGAAAGAATGAGGACAGCAGGGGCTCCATTTTGGCATATTATTCGACAAGGCTGGAGTCAAAGGCATTCCAAGGAAGATAGGTTTTGGAATAGTGAGCCGTGGCGCTCTGGGATTTCAAAACCCAGGTGTTCCATATTGCAACTCATCAACCAGTCCTCAAGGAACACCGGTCTAAAGGTTTTTGAGAGTAAATAAGCTAAATAACTCAAGTGGGCTTGCCACAGTCTGAAGGTACTAATTTATACACATATGCTTGGAATGTGTCTGAGAAAAATATATCTGTATATATCACTGGTCCTGCTTTGCCACAAAATGTAAACACGGTGATTGGATTTATTCAAAGAGGACCAAGAAATTTACACACGCTGGCAGGATGCTGTTCTCAAATGTAAATTTCTGTTTATCATATACACATATCCCATCTCCTGAACAGGAATTTTAAGGGCTGAAACTAAGAAAATGTATGAGGAACAGTTGTCATGAGAAAGGGTGGGGGAAAGAACCAAAACCAAAATGTGTGGTAAGATACCATAAGCCTATGAAGGATTCTAACCCGCTGTATAAACCCACTCACTTGCCTTGCCTTATTTGTAAAACAGTGTCATCTCACTTTATTGAATTGCAAGCATTTTTATTTTTATTATAAAGGCTGCTGAATGATGGGCAAAAGGAGGCTTTGTTAACAGAAGTTAAATTTAGAAGAAGAGAAGAAGAGTTTGGATTTGATATCCCGCTTTATCACTACCCGAAGGAGTCTCAAAGCGGCTAACAATCTCCTTTCCCTTCCTCCCTCACAACAAACACTCTGTGAGGTGAGTGAGGCTGAGAGACTTCAAAGAAGTGTGACTGGCCCAAGGTCACCCAGCAGCTGCATGTGGAGGAGCGGAGACGCGAACCCGGTTCCCCAGATTACGAGTCTACCGCTCTTAACCACTACACCACACTGGCTCTCTAGATTGGAGAATGATTCTTATTTTAGCTAAGAGGAACTCTGAAAGTCCAGAGATCATTGGCTATGTTTTTAATCTGCCTCTCCAAGGTTCTCAGAGCAGAACACAATGTCCCTCTCCACCCTGTTGTCCCCCGAGCAACCCTATGAGGTAGACTACGCTTGCCCAAGCTCATGCAGTGAGCTTCATAGCGGAGAGGTTTGAAGGTGGCTCCCCCAGTCCTACTTGCGAGATGCCTGCTCTTAAACTACAAAGCATTTAGGTCCCACTGGGAATTAAATGCACCTTGGGTCCTTTCTTCTGTTACGTTAACAACATGGCAACCGCTGCTGTGCACCTTCTTCATATACAAAGGAGACAAATACGCAGATATGTGCAGAGCTTTTTTTTTTCAGCCAGAGCTCAGCTCCAGCATCTCTCAAGGTAGGCGCCAATGCCATTCTCAGGGAACAAGGAAGAAGTTCTTGGCACCTCTTTTTCTAGAAAAATGGAAAATGTGACATATGTGGTTATGCGAGAAGGTTCCAAGCCGCATCTGAATGAAGCTTGCTGCGCTATGACATGGCCTTTCCTCTTTTTTTTATATATATAATATTTATTAATAGTTTTTTTTTTAAAATTATAACATAATAAACAAAACATACAAAAAACATCACATTTCATAACATATTTTCTTATCCTTTTTGGACTTCCTCACATCTCCCTCTCCTACGTTCCAAAATATAAAAATTAATTCAGCAATTTATCACCTTGTCCCCACCTTATCTAATTTTCCAATGTTATATCTTAAATTTTAGATATATTCATTTGACTTTTTAAAACTTTTTAGTTTAGCCTAATTATTATCTAAAAGTTGATTTTTTCCTAAATTTAGCTTATCTTCATAGTTCAGTTTATCTAATTCAATGGTGCCAAGTTGTTTGTGATCAAGCATCCTCCTTAACATTCATACAGTTTACAATATTTTTGCAAATAGTCCTTAAATTTCTTCCAATCTTCTTCCACCGTCTCCTCTCCCAGGTCTCGAATTCTGCCAGTCATCTCAGCCAGTTCCATATAGTCTATCAGTTGCATCTGCCATTCTTCCAGTGTGGGTAGATCTTGGGTTTTCCAATGCTTAGCAACGAGTATCCTTGCTGCTATTGTTGCATACATAAAAAATGTTCGGTCATTCCTTAGCACCCTCTGGTCAACGATGCCCAAAAGGAAGGCCTCTGGTTTCTTAGGGAAGGTATACTTAAATACCTTTTTCAGCTCATTGTATATCATTTCCCAGAAGGCCTTAACCCTAGGGCAAGTCCACCAGAGGTGAAAGAACGTTCCTTCACTTTCCCTGCATTTCCAACACTTATTATCAGACAAGTGGTATATTTTTGCAAGTTTGACTGGGGTCATGTACCATCTATATATCATTTTCATTACATTTTCTTTCAAAGCATTACATGCAGTGAAATTCAGCCCAATGGTCCATAACTTTTCCCAGTCCTCAAACATAATATTATACCCAATGTCCTGTGCCCACTTTATCATAGCCGATTTAACCATTTCATCTTGTGTGTTCCATTTTAACAGCAAGTTATACATTCTTGATAGTACCTTAGTCTTAGGCTCTAACAGTTCCGTTTCTAACTTCGATTTTTCCACCTGGAATCCTAACTTTTTATCAAGTTTAAAAACTTCTTTAATCTGAGCATAATGTAACCAATCTCGCACTTTGTCTTTCATTTTCTCCTGACTCTGCAATTTCCAATTATCTCCATCTTTTTCTAATATTTCCCAATACTTCGGCCATTTGGCCTCCATATTGACTCTTTTCCGGGCCTTAGCTTCCAATGGTGAAAGCCACCTTGGAGTTTTGTTTTCCAATAAGTCTTTGTATTTTGTCCAGACATTAAACACTGCTTTTCTGACAATATGGTTCTTGAAATTCTTATTGATCTTAACCTTGTCATACCATAAATATGCATGCCAACCAAACGCATTGTCAAAACCTTCCAGATCTAGTACATCAGTGTCTTCGAGAAGCAGCCAATCTTTCAACCAGCAAAAAGCTGCTGATTCATAGTACAGCCTTAAGTCTGGCAGGGCAAAGCCCCCTCTTTCTTTCGCATCAGTTAATATCTTAAACTTAATTCTGGGCTTTTTGCCCTGCCAGACAAATTTAGAAATATCTCTCTGCCACTTCCGGAAACACTCTGTTTTGTCCACAATCTGTAATGTTTGAAATAAAAAAAGCATTTTCGGCAATACATTCATCTTTACAGCAGCAATTCGGCCTAACAAGGAAAGTTTCAATCTTGTCCAACTTTCTAAGTCTCTCTTAATTTCTGCCCAGCATTTCTCATAATTATCTTTAAATAGACTCAGATTTTTTGCTGTTGTATTTACCCCTAGGTATTTTACTTTTTTAACCACATTCAACTCTGTCTCTTTCTGAAACCGTTCTGACTCTGTAACTGTCAAGTTTTTCCCCAATACCTTAGTTTTCTGCTTATTTAACTTAAATCCCGCTACCCGACCAAACTCTTGAATTAATTGTAATACTTTTTTCGTGCTAGATTCTGGCTCCTGAAGGGTCAAAACTAGATCATCTGCAAACGCTTTAAGTTTATATTGTTTCGCTCCGACCTGAATACCTTCCACCAGCCGGTCCCCTCTGATCATGTTCAAGAGCACCTCCAGAACAGAGATAAATAACAGTGGGGAAATCGGGCAGCCTTGTCGTGTTCCTTTTTCTATTTTGAACTCTTCAGTAATCACATTGTTAACTATCAGTTTAGCCTTTTGTTCTGAATAAATTGCGCCAATCCCGTTCCCAAAACTCCGTCCCACCCCCATCCCTTCCAAATTTCCCTTCATAAATTTCCAAGAAATATTATCAAAGGCTTTCTCCGCATCTATAAAAATTAAAACTGCTTTTGTGTTGATATTTGTTTGCAAAAGTTCCAAAATGTCAATTATGTTCCTTGTGTTAGCAAACAAATGTCTTCCTGGGAGAAAGCCTGCCTGGTCTTTGTGAATTACCTGATTCAAGACTTTTTAAAATCTACTTGCTAATATGTCTGCAAATATTTTGTAATCCACGTTTAGAAGGGAGATGGGGCGGTAGTTCTTAAGTTGAGTCTTTTCAGTTTCCGATTTTGGTATCAATGTGATAAAAGCTTCTTTCCACGATTCCGGCGCCTTTTTCCCCTCCAAAATTTCGTTGCTAACCTCCAGCATTGGTTGTATCAAATAATCTTTCAATGTCTTATAATACTTGGAGGTTAGTCCATCTGGCCCTGGAGATTTGCCCAATTGCATATTCTGAATAGCTTGTTCAATCTCTTGTCGTGTTATTTTAGAGTTCAAGATTACTCTATTTTCTTGTGACAATTTTGGTAATCCATTCTTTTTCAAAAATTGTTTTATCTCGTCCTCATCTTGCGGCCCTTGAGTATATAATTTTTTGAAGTATCTCTGGAAACACTTTCTAATGTCCACAGGGTTCTGAATGTTTCTTCCTTCAATCTCTAAATTTGTAACTGTGTTTAGTTTCTGTCTCTTTTTCAACTGCCATGCTAGCAGTTTCCCACATTTATTCGCCGAATCAAATGATCTTTGTTTCATTAATTTGAGTTTCCACTCTATTTCCTGATTTATCAATTTAGAATACTGTGCTTGATGGAGTTTAATTTCTCTAAGAATCGGCTGTGACTTCGGATTAGATCTTAGCTTCTTCTCAAGTTCTTTGATTTTCTCCAAAATCTTATCTTTTTTCTCATTTTGTGTCCTTTTCTTTACAGCATTCTGTTGTATCAGGAACCACCTCATCACGGCCTTACTTGCATCCCAGATGATTCTTTTTTCAACCGTAGTGTTCAAATTTATCTCAAAATAGTCCTTCAAAACTTTTTGGGCCTTCTTGGTAATCTCCTGATCTCTAAACAAATTGTCATTCATCTTCCATCTAAAGGAGCCGGCTGGTAGTAGTGTTATGTTCATCTTTACAGCATTATGGTCAGAGCAGGTCTTTGGGCAGATTTCCACCTTTCCAGTCTTAGGTGCCAGACCTCTAGATATCCATATTTGGTCGATTCTCGTCCATGTCAGTTGGGCTTCAGAAAAGAATGTTCCTTCTCTTCCCAGGGGGTTCTTTGTCCTCCAAATGTCAATCAAGTCCATGTTGTCAGTTAGTTCAAAAAAGGTCTTTGGTAGTCTTCCATCTTTTGTAAGATTTTGATTTTGTGACTTATCCATGTTGGTTGATACCACGCCATTCATATCTCCCATCATAATGATATTGTCATAGTCCAGATAGTCCAGGACATTCTCATGCAACTTCTTATAAAATTCCGATTTCCCTTCATTTGGTGCATAAATTCCTAGTATCAAAAACTTCTCTCCTTGATAATGTATCTCTATTGCCAAAATTCTTCCTTGCTCATCTTTAAATAAAAATTTAGGTGATAGGCTCTCCTTTGCATAGATCACCACTCCTCTTTTCTTCACTCGGTCCGAAGATATAAATTCTTGGCCTAATCTTTTATTTATTAGCACTTTTCTATGGAGCCTTGTCACATGTGTTTCTTGCAGACAGATAATGTCCAATTGTTCTTTTTTCAATATATGAAATAATTTCCTCCTTTTTTCCGGAGAGTTGCACCCATTAATATTCCAGCTCAAAAGTTGCAGAGACATCCTGAGCAAATCTGTTATTTCTCAGGGGGTGGTATCTTTTTCTCTGGATCTTCAGGTTCCAAGGGAGTAGGTACAGCAGATGCTCCAGGCCCCAAGGGTGTTTCGATTCCTTTCTGAAGGTCCTCTCCGTAAGCAATCAAAAATTTATCTCTATCTTCAAATGTTTTAATCTTGACTTTCTTCTCTCTGAAGGTGAAGGATAATCCCTGAGGAAATTCCCACCTGAAAATGATTGAATTACTCCTTAACAGTCTCACCAATTCAAGATAGGCGGATCTAAGGTCCAGCAGTTGTTTCGGGATATCTTTGTAAATTTCTGCTCTTTTATCCAAAATGTCCAGTGACTTTTCGTAGTGTAATCCCAAAATCTTGTCCCTTTCCTCCCTCGATCTCAAAGTTATCAAGCAATCTCTGGGCTTATCTTTCTTTGCAAATCTTCCAAGTCTGAAAGCCGATACAATTTTAAAATCCTTTTCTTCCTGTATAGACCAGAACTTGGAAAATTCTTTGGTCAGGAACTCAGCTAGGTTTTCTTCTTCAGCTTCTGGTATTGACCTTAATCTTAAATTATTTTCCCGGTTCCGCAGTTCTATCATAGACAAATACATCTGATGTTCTCCAACTTGTTTACATAATGGTTTTACCTCTTGTTCTAATTTTTCAACTTTTTGGCTGGTAGCCTCAGCCAATTTACGATTCTCTTCAGAGGCCTCAGTTAACTGCCCAATTGCTTGTACGTTCTGTGCCACCTGTCCAGTTATTCTGTTTAGACAAGCTGTATTTTGATCAATTTTAGCTGTTTGTTCATCCGCTTTCTTGTCCAGAGATTCTACTCTTTTATCCAAGGATTCCAATTTTTCATAAATTTTCTCTAGGATTGAAGCAGTTGCTCCTGAGGCCATATCTTCCAACTGTAACTGCTCAGTTTCTTCTTCTTCCCCTGCCAACGGCAGAGTAGATACAATTTCTTCCTCCCCTGCTACCGGCAGAGTAGGTACAGATGATCTACGTGTCTGTAATGCTGAGGTTAAAGTTGTTTGTCTAGTTCTTACTCCCCTTTTTCTTGTGCCACTCATTCCAACTTTATCTAACAGTCAAGGTCAAGCTGAGTTGTTCCCATGAGAATTCCACAGCCCAAGAGTAAACAATCGTATAGGAGGAAAGGAAAGAGAAAGTAGAATAATGTCACTGCTGTAAGTCCAGAATCCTCTAGAGGGAGCTTGCAATGTCTTGAGAGAAGAAGTCAAATCAAATAAAATCAATAAAGTCCAATTTAATGTCCATAGACCTTCAGTAGCTAGTGCTTAGCAGAGTTAGAATTGACAGCAAAACATTGTTTCTGACAAGTGTCAACTGGTGTTTCAAAGTAGCAAGTCTTAAAATGCTCTAAATGTTGCAAGTCCGAATCCACAATAGCCAAGTCTGCAAACTGACAGTTTTACTGTTCAGGCAGCTCAAGTACCTGGGCTTCTCAGACAAAATCTATAGTTCCCATAGCAGAAGATTATCACAGTCCAAGTAAAGGTTAAATCCAGTAATTAAGTTAAATCTTTACTTTGTCTCAAAGCAGCTTCAGTGGGTGCTCAAATCAGATGGTTTAAAAAACCTCTACAGTGGCTCCACTCCTCCAGCTCTTTTTGCTTTGAAATTTAAATAGCAGCGGAAGACGGACTTCCTTTTAACATCTCTCCGCTTTCAGCCAAATTTCCATTGATTTAGACTCCAATTTTAAAAAGTCCTTCCTTACTCACGGGTTGTTGCTTTTCAGTTCCGAACGTTCCAAGGAAAAAAGGTCAGCGCTCACCGGCAGCAGCTGCGCGGCTTCACTCTGCAGAGTAGCGATCGACTCACAGTGCCGCAACCCCCTCCACGATCCGAGGCTCCTTACGGGGTCTCTTCAACGTTTTGAGGGTCGCTCCTGGCGCCCGCCGAGTCCCAGGACCACAGGCTCTTGCTGCCTGTGGGTTTCAGACGCGGGTCTCCGCTTCGCCGTAGCGGAAGACCCGATCTCTGCAGAGCTCCCTTTCACTAAAGGAAAAGGACCGCCATTGCCGTTCGCGCCGCCTCCGGAAGTGACATGGCCTTTCCTCTCTCAGTTTGTTCTAATATTACAAAAACACCTTCCCTTGCTGAGATTAGACAGGCAGAGAGATGCGGTTGTTTCTGATGGCAGGTGAAGACATTTCTCTTCTGTTGGCCTTTTCCCACCAATAGTAAATTTATGAGTGACAGACAAGGGAATGGTTGATTCTGGTTTCTTTTAAATTTCAATTGCATGATGTTCTTATATTGTATGTTCCAAAGTATAACCCGCTCAAAGGCCAATAGGTGAAACTATTTAATTAGTTAGTTAGTTAATAAGATCATCCCTTCTTTTTTGTGAACTGGAAAATTACAACGTCCCTTTGGCGGCGACACTTCAGGAATGGAACAAGGATGTAGGCCAACCCCCTTGTGTTAAAGTTATTATTTTAACGAGGATGGAGTTTTAACTTGGGTGGGTGCTGTTTTATTTGGAGGGTGGGGTTGTTTTAAATTGCTGTTAAATGTTATATATTAGTTTTGAATTTTTGTATTTGTGGGCTAGGCTACCGTTCAGGGACTTTTGTCAGGGTGGGTATTGTTTTTTAGTGTGCATACATTAGAATTGTTAATTGTTATGATTATTTTTATTTTTATGTTTTTATTAGGTTTATTATGTATTTTGCGCTTCATATATTGTAATTGTCCATTGTAAACCACCCTGAGACCTACGGCTATAAGGCAGTATACAAATTTAATACATCCTGCCTTCTCACCAAATGATATTCCATATGGGTAACAACAATAATTGTAAAGTACAAAAAATGAGAAGAGAACAGAATTTTCACAGAACTGAAGCAATAAGGTAAAGGGTAAAGGGACCCCTGACCATTAGGTCCAGTGGTGACCAACTCTGGGGTTGCGGCGCTCATCTTGCTTTATTGGCCATGGGAGCCGGCGTACAGCTTCTGGGTCATGTGGCCAGCATGACTAAGCCGCTTCTGGCGAACCAGAGCAGCGCACAGAAATGCCGTTTACCATCCCGCCGGAGCAGTACCTATTTATCTACTTGCACTTTAACGTGCTTTTGAGCTGCTAGGTTGGCAGGAGCAGGGACCGAGCAACGGGAGCTCACCCCATCACGGGGATTCAAACCACCAACCTTCTGATCAGCAAGTCCTAGGCTCTGTGGTTTAACCCACAGCGCCACCCCCCGTGTCCCTGGTTTTGATGTTACACTGCTCCTTATCAGCATGCTTTTTTAAAAAAGCATACCAAAACCCCCTCCGTCATTAGCAAGTTGTTAGAACTGACTCTCACAACTTGCTAATGACAGGGTTTTCTTGGTTTTTTAAAAAATGACCTTGCACCCAGTTTCCCCGGGGTGAATGGCCATTGCCCGAAGCTCAGCTCCATTCATGTTCCCATCTTACTATATGCCGATGATGCAGTCATCTTGTCTTGCACAAAGGTTGGCTTGAAGCGGCTCCTGTGCCGTTGCCAGGAATACTGTATAGCCAACAAACTGGAACTGAACTTCGCAAAATCTAAAGTGCTTGTTTTCTCAAGATCTTGGACGCCTCATAGGTGGGAGGTCAGTGGAAACCCGTTGGAACAGGTTAAAAACTTTAAATACCTAGGCATTCACTTCCAATATAACACTTCCTGGAAAGACGATTGCAAGCTTGCACTTAATGGAGCAGATCCTCTAGCTCTGGCTGTCACTTGTTTCTTCTTTAACAGAGGGAATCAGTCCATCAGTTCAGCTGCACTAAAGTTCTTTAATGCCCCAAAGTAGCCCCAAAACTCCTGTATGGCATTCCATTATGAATTGGCACAGTTGACCAATCGTTGGAACACATCCAATCCAAATTTCTGCGCAAAATTCTGGGGCTGCCAAATTGCGTGCCGTGTACAGCCATGTGTCTGGAAACTCGGCAAGGGCTGCTGGAAACCAAAGTGTGGCTCATCACTGTAAAATTCTGACTCCACCTACATTTCATGTCCGATCCATCCTCTTTAACTTTCCACATACTGGCAGAATCCCACCATTCTAAAAGGCTAGCTTGCATTGAGAGCAAAACCAGAACCTGTGGCCTATCACTCGAATCGCTGCTTATGCTCCCACAATTGGAAGCATTCCAGACAATCAAGCGCAGAATCCTAGAGACTGAATTCCCAATCCTGTGCAGTGAAGCCAACAAAACCTGTTCCCCATTGGGGTTTGGAATTCCACCCTCGTTGGGCCAGGACATTCCATATTTACACCAGCTTTACGACCCCCACCTACACAGAGCTCTTTCCCTAGCAAGATTTAACGTCTCACCGTCTGCCGTTTTGAAAGGTAGAGTCCCGAAAATCCCATCCTCTGAAAGACGCTGCCTTTGTAGTACAAAAGAGGTAGAATTCACCACACCCGTTTTATTTCCCATTTTATGCAAAAAATATGTGATAAGTATTTGGCCCCCTTATTGGAGGAAGGGGTTTATCATCCAGGGTGTCTTGTCTGCTGAATAACTGTAGGGATGAAATTGTGGAGAATGTGGAAAGATTTTTTGAGTGACGCTATGAAATTACGTCACCATGGATCTTAAGAGCCATCTTTGTACCTCACGATGTCTGGATAGTTTTATCCTAAAGTATCTCCTACTATGTTTCGTTAACTGTGTTGTGTTCTTATCCATGTATATGATGCACTTTTCCAATGCCAATAAAGGATACACACACACACACATATATCTGACTCTCCTTCTTTCTCAGCTATTGTGTGTACATCACTTTATGCAACATTTATCTCTGTATAAAGTAATCCTTTTTTTGCTTTCCTCATCATCCTGCCAGCAGTTGCAACTGTACCAGCATGAGGACTTGCCTCATGTCAGCCAGATGGGCGGGGTATAAATAATAAATTATTATTATTAATATTATGAAAACCACATGGACCAGGCCAAGGAACAACCTCCCATATCACCAAGGCCTGGATAGCTTCAGCCAGGACCTTCACAAGCACAATCTCCTGAGCCTGAGGGATTAAAGGCCACCCACAGCCCTCTCAGCCATCCAGCGATGCAAGGAGTCTACAAGGCAGAAGGCTATGGAGTAAGCACAAGGGAGTGCCGGATTTCAGGCCAGAGGGCTGCCCCCCCCCCATTAGGAACAGAGTCTGAGAGAGGTTTGTGTTGAAGCATAGGCTTTAAAAACGCTTAAAAAAAATTATTGGACCTTCATAGGCTGTGTGTTCAGGAGCTGTCCGTGGTGATGCAGCTTCTGTCCTACCTTGTGGTCTTATTCCGTGGGCTCCTCCGCAGGACCAAAACATGACACGTTATTTTATTCTACCCTATTCTTTGTGTTCTAGTTATTTTGACACAAATGTTTACATTTATTTTGTTTTTTTGGAAAGAGAAAAAGGTCAAAAGGACAGATTCCCCCCCCCCTTTAACTTTCCACAAACACCCCGACTACCACACGGAAAATAGTGAACATCCCTTGACAGATTCCATAGCTGCTAGAAGTTATCATGGAGTTCTCCAAAGATGGAAGACACAGAATCCCAGAGGTGTGCATTTGCTGTCCCTAAAACCAGCGGTTGTGCGGCTTTCAAATTTTGCACATTTGGGACTTTAAAAATATCTGACTAAGCTATTTTTTTCTAATCAGCAATGAGATAAGACCAGCTATTGCTGGTGAAAATAATTGGTGTTTTTTTTAAAAAAAAAATCATGGTACAATAAAAGATGAACTAATCTTCAAAGAACTATAAAAAGAGAAAAACTAAAAGAATGGAAAACAGAATTAAAAATACAAAATACTCTCTCAAAGCTGTATCTTAACTTTTTTTAATAAGATTTTTAAAATATTGGTTTTACATGAATTTATACATAGTAACTTTAACTACTCCAAAACATGAAAATAAAAAGGTTATTTCGAACCTTTGGACATCCTCCCCTCCCTTCATGGGTTCCATTTCCAAATAATAATAATAATAATGATAATAATAGTAATCTTTTCCGCATCTTTTCCCATTATCCATCTATTATATAATCGTAGTTACCAAAATTCATTTCACATTACAAGTGTCATACAGGAATAAAAGATGAGCCTTCCTAACTTGCCTGGGAGCCTCCCTCTCTTCTCACAGCCTCTCACCCTGTGAGATCTCTCCTTTCCTTCCTCTCACAAAGGGTCCTTCAAATGAATAACAAGCAAGCACGTAAAATTTGCCAACCAGTCTTACTCTGACAGCACTGAAGACCATGGTTTTGCAACAAACTTTATATTCAAGTGAGGCAAAACCAGTGCCATGTAGTGCTTGGGCCTGACAAGATAGAATAACATAAACTTGTGGCATAGTGGGCATGATTCATACAAATTTAAGTCCCACTGATTTCTAGGGGAGAGCAAGGGGATGTTGGTGATCTTTTGGACTAGGGAACTGCAGGTTTGAAATACCTGTTCAGCTTCTGGGCTGGCCAAATCACATTCACTCTGCCTAACTGAGCTACAGATGAAGGGAGGCATACAAAGAAGAAGGAGAAGGAGGAGGAGGAGGAGGAGGAGGAGGAGGAGGAGGAGGAGGAGAAGGAGAAGGAGAAGGAGAAGAAGGAGGAGGAGAAGGAGGAGGAGGAGGAGGAGGAGAAGGAGGAGGAGGAGGAGGAGGAGAAGAAGAAGAAGAAGAATGTGATCTAAAGTTGGGGTTCCATTTAAAACTCACATAAGTCTTGTTTAATACAGCTGTGTTGGTTTCCAGACCCAAAGGTGTGTTTAAAGCCCTAAATTACTTAGACCCCAAATATATGAAATACTATCCCCTTCCCTTTGGAACCTCTCAGGTACTAAGATCAGCAGAGGGGGCTCTCTTAGCAGTACCACTAGTCTACAAAATTCAGGGGGTGGCAGCCGGGGAGATGGCATTCTCTGTGGCAGCCCCTAACCTGTGGACACACTTATTTGCCCCTGCCTTTGACACCATATATGTAGATGGACCCACCCTATTCTCTTGACTGTGGTTTGGCTGATTCTAACAATGTATTTTTAAAATGCTGTAATCCTGTCCTGGGACCTCATGGTGAAGGGTGGGTAAGATATCAAATAAACAAAGTTTGCAACACCCCATGTACAGCACCCTCAGATCCTAGAGGATTGTAACCTTTTGAAAGTGACGGAGGTGATAAACAAAATAGATAAAGGATAGGCACTCAACCGCTCTTCCAGTGAAATCAGTAATAATAATAATAATAATAATAATAATAATAATAATAATAATAAATTTTATTTATATCCCGCCCTCCCCAGCCGAAGCCGGGCTCAGGGCGGCTAACAAATCAGTAGGACTTTTCTTCCTCCACCCTATCCTTAAAACCAGACTTTAAAAATATATTTGATGATTCAGCAAAGGGGGGGGTACAAGAATCACTAAGAGTGAAGTACACAATAATACAGGCTGGATAGTGAAAGTAACATTGCCAGGAATGTTATTTGCCAGGTGGGTTTCTGACTAATGGGGGCGCTGTGGTGGGGGATCCTACCCCCTACCCACCCACCCCCACAAGTTAGAGCTGTGTAAAGAGTAAAGCAAAACATACCTTCCAGCTCATGCCCTGAGTTATAGATTATCTAGGTCATTATGCCACCTCTTATGAGGGTGAACCACCATCAAGATTTTCACTCAACCAGTTCAGAATATACCACCTTCTTTCTGCTATCCAGGCTTTGAAAGACAGGCTCTGGTATGTTTGAATTTCCACCAAACTCTGGCGTACTGGTTGCTTCTTATGTGCAATGTGAGCTCCAAGCACAATTGTAGTATAAGCAAATATGGTCCTACCATGAGATAATCTAAGGCACGGTGGTTTAAATTAATATACCCCCCCCCAATGGAACAATGGGGAGCTGACATGGACTGCACTTACTATAAATTCAGATTAAGGCCAAGTCTTTGCCAAGAGGCAGGGAACATGAGTTGGATCCATTAACTTATTCTAGATCCAACTCCATGCTCTAGAATTTAAGTTCAGAATAACTTAGATTCTGCTGAAATCAGTAGGATAAGTTAACCGTGATGTTAATGGGAGCAAAGTTCAACTAGCTTAGTCTAGCTCCAGCTAATAAAATATATATTTAACGCATGCAGCTTTCAGCTTGTTTCCAGTACTCATACTGAGGACTACCCACATGGTAATGATTTTAAAAGCATTGCTCTGCCTCATCACAAGAAAGGGCAAAAGTCATCCATCAGTGCCAGAAACAGCCCTGAAGCATGACTGACAAGGATCTGGAAAACTCATCTCATTAAGATTGCCTGGAGTTGCATGGCAACCACACGCTTAAATACCATGCCCAGGAAAGGAATGTTAGCAACTGGTGAATGGTTATTAAGACCTTCAGGTTGCAAGGCAGGTTTCCATAGCAACAGCCACACCACCACTTCCTCTTTCAAGGCAGCTGGAACCATTAGCTTGACACAACTGCTATCCTATGCGCAACTGATCTCTTAGTGCAACCTCAGTAGCAAATTTCAACAGTCTGCTTTGACACAGCTTCAGCTTTGAGTTCAGTTTTGAGTCTAAACAATATTGTGGCGAAAGACATGGACAGATTCTGCCTCAGGTACCAAAATATGTCGGGCTGGCCCTAGATCTAAATATCTTGTTGAACTACTCAATTGTGAAAATCGAAATAGGCTAGAATATGCTATTTTGAATGCACGCTGCACAATACTCATTTCTTCCACTGTCATTCAATGCCATGTGTTGGAACAACAGGAACCTCCGCTGTTCTGTTGTCTACAGAGCACAAAGCAAGCATGCATATGCCATAGCGCACTTCTTCTGATGTCAGAAAAATTTACAACGGGTATGTAGGT
The DNA here is from genome assembly GCF_951804945.1 of Podarcis cretensis. Classification (NCBI taxonomy): domain Eukaryota; kingdom Metazoa; phylum Chordata; class Lepidosauria; order Squamata; family Lacertidae; genus Podarcis; species Podarcis cretensis. The sequence continues at coordinate 26,822,687 of NC_137187.1, forward strand.
GTCAATATGTAAAAGTAATTAAGCAATTGATATTTTATATGCACACATTGAGGTAAACATGACAAGGAGAAACAGAAAGGAAAGTAGTTCTTACCATGTGCCACCCATCCATGTTTACACTGATCGCAGGTTCTCAAGTTTATCTTCCCCGGTTGGAAACATTCACACGTGCAATTTACCAGTGTGCAGCGTATGGCCTGGAAGGAGAAAAGGAAAACCAACTTCTATAAACATCTTACTAGATGAATAATCACATAAGAAGTAGAATTTTTATAACTTGCTGCATGTCTAAGGGCCTTCATGTGCATTATCTTAACATGTACTGCTTACATCAGACCCTATAGGGAGGGAGGTCAGAACTGTCATCCGATATTGCCTGGTAGAAGCTTAAAAGCATAAGAGCAGACGATTTGGCAAAATTCAAGATTCAGATGAGATTTGAACTTCCAGGTTCAGAATAGTTAACCTTCTTAGCCACTACACCAGGGCTCTGGAACCTGCAGGTGTTGTATTGACTCCAACCATCATGAGCCCTAGCATGGCCAATGGTCAGAGATAACAATATCTGGGGAGCCACAAGTTCCCCATTCTGCACTGTATCAGATCTCAACACATATTCAGAGCACTACTTGGAATCTTGGCTATTATCAGAGAAATATGCAGCATTGTTTTGTTTTGTTTTGTTTTTTAAAATAATCTTTAAATATATGCTTTCAGAATATTTGTCATTTTCATTTCCCTACTGCACATATAACAAAATGTAAAACAAAAATTGACATGAAATGGCTTGCTCTATTTTCATCTCAGGGGAAGGGGGCTGTCATAAACAATAACTTTTTTGTTGTCACAGAACAATTCCAATTATAGGATGCATTAAGCCATCACCATCGTGAAAATGAATAAACACACTTAAATAATGTAGACCGAAGTCCCCATTTGGTTTATAAGTGTAGAAGACAATGTGTGTGTTGTACAAATTTCAGCTTTCCAAATGCCCAAAGGATGGGTTTTTTTTTTAAAGCTAGTTATCTCTTAACACTGTAACATGTCATTTTTGTTGTAACTAAGAATGAAGTACATACTTAAATATACATAAATACGGAGCAAAGGTCTCTCCACTCCATTGAAGAAGAAAAAAAGTTCTCAAGTTTCTTTTTTGGAAACTTGTGAAATATTTAATTCAGTTAAGCACCAGAATGGCCACTGACTCCATGTGTTCCCTAAGCAGCAATACAATGATGGAGGTAGAGAAGAGAATTGATTCAGGAACCATACAGCAAGTTTCATTTGCTGCATCACTTGTACAAGGCACAGCTGTTCAACTTTTGACAATTTGATGTGCCATTTAGAAACATGTCCCCCACCACCTGAAAATGAACTATAAGTAGGTAAGCTTGAAACACATATGGTATGAAAAGAAATATTACTTTGGAAGGGAAAGATGGATAATTTCTTTAAACTATAAAGCAAATACATAAATAATGACCAAGGCGCTCTCTTTTTAGGCCAAGACCTCAGTTTTTTAATAGTTCTATAGATGACCTGTGCTCCCTAAACTACTAGTAGTAAATTTATGGCATGCATTTAAGCTTAATTTGCACACATATTTTTGAAATGGAGGGTATTATATTCATCATTCACACATTAACAATGTACTGTAACTACTGGAAATGCCAGGAAATGATCACTCCACCAATTTAGATGCAACCAGTGATTACTTTAGGGTCAGAGGAAGGAGGTTTGGTACCTGCACTTGCAAGAACATCAGAATTCCCCGAATGCAGCAGCAACTGATTTATTGAAATGCAAATCGCCACATTATAGGAAATAACCACCATTGTCTTGAAACAGTGGTTTTAGCTGCAATCTTTTATATATACACCTCCTCACTCGGGCATCCCACTGCACTTGGGAGAGATCTACCTCCAAGTATAGATAGTTTGCGTCACACTGTTTATTAATTAAAGTTATAGGCCAGGAGAAGTTTTGCTGGCCTGTTGCATATTGTTGGCTTTGCAAAACTGCAACCCTCTGACACAGCTAAGCCCACTCCGTTTAGTCCACAGGAGTTCAAGACCAGCATTTGGGTAGCAGAGGCTGGCAGTAAGTAAAGCCCTCTTGTACATGCATAGTGCCCCACATATCTCACAGCTCATGTCCTTGCGGGATATTACCAGCCCCATTCAAATAAATGTGGCATCCCTGTGAGCAAATAAGCTCAAAACAGGGGTTATTTGCAAATGCATAGATCATGTTTGATTAATTTTTTCGGTTGTTCTCCGATTAAAATCTGAATGCTTTTTCCTTACACGATTTCCGACAAAGGTATATTTCTACATGCCTTTTGCTTTTCTCTCTTCAGCTGCTGCTTCATATCAGACTCTAAAAAGTATTGCTGGATGCAAGCACAAGCGGGGGGGGGGGGCATGGTGAGTTTGTTGTATTGCACCTGACAGTTAAGAGTTTATCAACCAACGTCAACCGACCAACTGTTCATTAGCAAGGTTGTAAAACATCGTTGTACCTAACGGTAATTAAAGGAATTAGAAATATGAAATATAAGGGGCCCCACGAAATTGCTGAGTAGGCAAGAATAATATATGTGATTGCGAGTGACCAGACGAAGCAGGGAGGGTTCTACCGAAAGGTCTCTCTGTGTTCAATACTTTATTGACTCAGTAATATATCAGATCTCCCCTAGTCAGTAATGGTGTCTTTCTCTAATATGTTCATTAATTAATGAACTCAGTAATTAATTGCAACTGCAAAAGGGCAGAAAGCATTACGAAGTGCAGCTCCTTCTACTAACAAATGCTTTCTTTCAAATTCAGTTTTTAGCATATATTTCACAGTTTCCTGATGTTTATCTTACAAGCGGGAGCAGCAATATCACCCTGTTACAACTGTGAGCCTTGCTAAATTATCTCTATATTGAAAGTTCAGAATAATTTTCAACATACTCCACCTCTCCCCTCTTTCTTTCGTTTTTTGTTTTTAAAAATATCATTCAGTTGAAATTAGATTCAGACTGAAATGCAGTTTGGTGTTTTTAGTTCAATTTTACAGTTTATTATCTGAATTCCAAATTACTCATTCAGCTATGTTTAAAATTATTAAACGGGGGGGGGGGGGGGCTTCTTCCCTCATTTGTGTTTCATTCACATTGTTCACAAGAACAAACATTCCAGGAGATTTCAGGTCAACATTTAAGACATCTCAATCACCTTATATCAGGTTTCAACAATAAATTATATAACATCTGAAAATGCTATAAGGTTGCAAGGTGAATGACAGGAAATTACTGTAATCACTTGCATCCTGATCCTAAATACATTTACTTGCGCATCTGTTTCATTGATTTTTTTATCATCTATTTCCAAATAAGTATGGTGACTAAGAACCACTTTTCTTATGTAAACATTGACATAGCTCTTCATGGTGAAATGTAACAATAATTCTAAAACAAACAGTCCAATGCTAACATAACCTTAGCATCACCATTCTTTAACACGGCCAAAAACCAGTCAATTAAATGTCAAGTGTATTTGAACCCAAATGACAGGGCGAATTTGCCCCTCCCCCAAACTTTAAGATGCATAATTTTTGCTACGCACCATCCAATCACCAATGAGATGCGCCATCTTTGATTAACGTTATCCAGGGGAACAATTATATCGGGTCCCTGTGTTTACCCAAATAAGAAAGTGTTCCGAATGAACAGAAACAGTTATGAAAACTAGAGAGCTATTATTTGGTAAACAGAAACTTGTTGATAAAATTGGCATCAGAGGGAGAGGGGGCTGGGAGAATGGCAATTTCCAGCATGTTCTGTATCACCTGTAAAATATAAGTAACAATTTTAAAAACTTTTAAAAATGGGATGAGAGAATGTATTTAGCACAGCAGGAGCTTGTATCTTGCTGCAGCAGTGGGGGTAAGATAACTTTTTATTGTCAAAGTCCACATGTCAACAGTGGGTGAGTCCTAGGCTAGTTGTGTGTGGAGTCCTAGCCATAGCTGTCAACTTTTCCCTTTTCTTGTGAGGAATCCTATTCAGAATAAGGGAATTTCCCTTTTAAAAAGGGAAAAGTTGGCAGCTATGGTCATAGAATCATAGAATCATAGAGTTGGAAGAGACCACAAGGGCCATCGAGTCCAACCCCCTGCCAAGCAGGAAACACCATCAGAGCACTCCTGACATATGGTTGTCAAGCCTCTGCTTAAAGACCTCCAAAGAAGGAGACTCCACCGCATTTGGTCATAGCACAAATGCTCAGGCCTTGAATCCAAAGTAGGCTGGAGGCGCCTTGTTTCCCCCTCTGTTCTGCCACCACTTTTCCTGTCTTCTGCCCTAATTCCCAGCCCCTCCTCCCTGCCATCCATAAGAAATTGGGTTGAGGACAGGCTACAGATTTCTAACAAGTAGTAGCCTGGCAAAACTGAACTGAGTTGAAAATGAAAATCTCAAATGACCTTTTGTCACGTGATGCAGTATTTTATTTGATTTCTTGAATTGGTTTTTAAAAGCTGTAAAAAATGGGGGCACTGAGAGATTGTTACACACACACACACACACACACACACACACACACACACAATTTCAAGATGGGCTTCCAAGAAAGATTTTTTTTTTATTTTTAAGCACTCACTATATATGGCTTTGGTAGATGATGGGAAAACCTTTGGGCCCCCAAAGTATAGGTGCAGCCTAAATGACATTACAGTGGTACCTCAGGTTACATACGCTTCAGGTTACATACGCTTCAGGTTACAGACTCCGCAAACCCAGAAATAGTGCTTCAGGTTAGGAACTTTGCTTCAGGATGAGAACAGAAATCGTGCTCCGGCAGCGCAGCGGCAGCAGGAGGCCACATTAGCTAAAGTGGTGCTTCAGGTTAAGAACAGTTTCAGGTGAAGTACGGACCTCTGGAACAAATTAAGTACTTAACCTGAGGTACCATTGTACTTCACACACAAATAAAAGGGTATAGCCCACTAGAGGCAGATTTGAGAAAATGGTCTCTATCTCATCTCTGGGCTTAGCTAGGGAACAAACCAAGGGCTGTGAGCAGAATCACCATGGCGAGGTTCAAAAACTGGATCACAGTCCAGGTGATTAGATGTGGGAATCAAGTGTAGAAGCGTTTTAAGTCGCCATTATGGAAGATATTAAAAGAGAACTGTCAAACAAATTTAAAAAGATTAGCTATGACCGCCGAGGAGCATTGTAATGAGATTTACTACCAATATAAATAAATCCCACCTGCATAACCGGCCTGCATTCACTTAAGAGTAAAACACAAGATCTTTTTTTGCTGACTCAGACTGGGAGAGAGAAACTAAACACTACCACCACCCAAGGAGATATTACGGAGGAAATGTATAGATGTACTACAAGCGGAATGTGAAGGCAGATTCAGGGTGCAATAAGCCAGGGCCCCCAAGAAGCATTAGGTTCTGCCATGTAAATAATCCACAAGTAGTTAGAACATCAAATAAGTTTTCTAGACATAGACCTGACACAGTGTTTCTTGCATTTCCAGTAAGATTATAAATGTCTCCAAGGAACCCTTATAATATCAATGGAAAAGTCATAATTCCATCTAAATCCATCCCTATGCTAGTTATATGGCAGATCTACTTTACCTTTAAAAACCCTATTTCCACTAAAATCGTGTTTAAAGACATGGAGACAATCTAAAATAAGCCCTGTGATTTCATTAAGCATTAAGGTTTTTTTAGCAGTGCTTCCCATCTTTGGGTCTAACTCAAGGGTTTAGAAATGCTGTTCGATATCATATTACAATATGTTAGCATTAGTGGTAATGGTAGCTTTTCAATAACGGGGGCAGCGGGGAGGGGAGGCCTGGTGGCCTGAGAATGAACAAATCAATTCAGTATTAACTGATTGAAATGCTGGTGGTGGCAGGGAGAAGAATTGATGTACTGATACGACTGTTGATGAAATTACTCTAGTTTGTGCTGTAGTATGGGAGGAAAGGAAGAATTGATAAAATGAGCCTGATATCAATTGTTTGAAAAGCAATAGATAATAATAAGAGTCCTATAACTGGAGGTCACACGAAGGTCATTTATTCCAACTGCTGATACAAAATGCAAAACAAGGAAACTCCCATAGATAGATTTTGATTTGGGAGACAGTATTTTGTTTAATCCAAGTGGGATTTCATTGCATAATCCTAGTGGAAGTGGGGAGGAGTTTAGCCACAGAAGCCTGGAGAGAGGGAATTCAGAAAGGCAAGCGAGCAAAGTCTGTGAGAGGGAGGTAGAGTCATTCCCTTTGGTTGGACTACGGTTGTTATTGTTACTGCGGTTGTTGTTTAGTCGTTTAGTTGTGTCCGACTCTTTGTGACCCCATGGACCAGAGCACGCCAGACACTCCTGTCTTCCACTGCCTCCCGCAGTTTGGTGGGCTACGGTTACCCTGTTATTAATCTGAGATAAAAACGACCATGTTTGCACACCAGGCAAACACCTTTTAAATTCAGCAACTGACCGAGTGGGCAGGTACAGTGCATGTGTAAACTCTTGAAACACAATCCTTGACCTTGGAAACACGAAGGTCCTGAACTACACACTATCTCTGTGCCTGGGATGGAATTATGGTTCACGGACATTCAGAGTGTTGGGATTTTACACAGCTCCGTAGAATTTAATTCTGGAATACGAGCAAGTTAACTTTGCACGTTTTTAAACCATACTTTGAAGGCACACATTTCATAGAATCATAGAACTGTAGAGCTGGAAGGGACCCTAAGGCAATGCAGGAATCTCAGCTAAAGCATCTGTGGCATTTGCCCTGCTAGGTGTGTGACATCATACTGGGTTCATAGGGAAAGGGTTAATTAATTGTAAAATGACTAACCAATGGGAACCCAGGGGGCGGAGTTAACTGTGTATAAGGTTTAAGCACAGAGGTATGGGGGGGGAGAATTAGAGTTAGGGTGGAGAAGACAGTCTGGAGTTAGAAGAGACAGAGAAGATAAGTCTGTGGACTGGGCTAGTCTGGTGTGAGAGAGTGAGAGAATGTGTTAAGAGGAGTCAGTCAAACAGTTGAGATAATCAGTCAGAAGGTATTAGGAAGGTATAGGCCAGTAAAGAAACTAAAGTAAGATATATTATCTGAGTATCAGAATATTATCTGAGAAACCATAAACTTGTTAATGTTTGTAAAATAAACTTGGTTTTTTTGGTTCACTTTTAACAACTGTCTGGACTCAGTGTTTTACCAGAGAGTAACTGGTTGGTGGCAGCGGGGAAGCGAGCACAGTGGTGGCACAGGGATCAATAGACCGTTAAACATCCGGGGACCCTGTGTGAGTGCCACAGCATCCATGACAGATGGCCACCCAACCTCTGCTTAAAAACTTCCAGTGAAGGAGATTCCACCATCTTCCGAGAGAGACCATTCTGCTGTCTAACTGCTCTTACTCTCAGAAAGTTCTTCCCGATGTTTATTCGGAATCTCCCTTCTTGTAACTTGAATCCATTGGTTCAGGTCCTACCGTTCTGGAGCAGGAGAAAACAAGCTTGTTCCAACCTTCATGTGACAGCCCTTTAAAGATATTTGAAGATGGCGATCATATCTCAGTCTCCTCTTTTCCATGCTAAACATACCCAGCTCCCTCAAATGTTCCTCATCAGGCTTGGAAGCAACCCAAGGAAGTGCTGTCCTGATTTTAGAGGCTCCTTATGTAGAACAATATAATTCTTTACCCTGCATTTCAGCACTTCTAAATACTCCTGAGCCTTGCTACATCCCTTGCTTCCTGGTATCAGTCAGATATACCTTGTGAGGGGTTCAGTGCATCTTAGTGCTATATCAGTAGTTTTACATCATATTATATTAGTATTGTTTCTGACTTGTATTTATTTTCACTAATACAATTTGAAAGGTGCTAATATCATTATATTTCTCTGTGGCATTCATGAAAACCATACTAATATGATATGATGGCAAGAATACTAACAACACGTAAGACAGCTGATGAGATAACAAAGGTACTTTCAGTGTGGGAAAACATGTAGCAGAGAAATGTTTTACAAAACCATGCACAACTGTTCTTCGGGGAGAAGCAGGGAAATGAAAATGACACTGGGGAGTAGAAGAAAGGAAAGATAAAATGCCATTTGAAATCCTCTATCAGTACTAAGAAGCCCTGTAGTCAGACTCAGGGAAAAAAACAAAAACACCCCATGCAGTTATTTCTGGGAAATGTTCTAAGAGAGAATCAAGTGCTCAGCAGTTGGGAAAATGCTGAAATCCATGTTAGGAATTATTAGGAATGGGGCTGAAAGTAAAACGGACTGTTATACAAAACTATAGTGAGACTGCACTTGGAATACTTCTGCACAGTTCTGTTGACTTCAATTTGTAGAGGTGGAAAAAGTCAGAGAGGAACAGCCAAAATGATGAAGGGGGTCAAGCAATTATCTTGCAAGGAAAGGTTACAATACTTGGAGTTTTAGGGAGCAGAAAGGTGGGTCAGGGAACACGATATAGGCATATAAAAATATGTATGGTGCAGGGACGCGGGTGGCGCTGTGGGTTAAACCACAGAGCCTAGGAACTGCTGATCAGAAGGTCGGCGGTTCGAATCCCCGCGACAGGGTGAGCTCCTGTTGCTCAGTCTCAGCTCCTGCCAACCTAGCAGTTTGAAAGCACGTCAAAGTGCAAGTAGATAAATAGGTACCACTCCGGTGGAAAGGTAAACGGCGTTTCCGTGAGCTGCTCTGGTTCTCCAGAAGCAGTTTAGTCATGCTGGCCACATGACCCAGAAGCTGTTTGCAGACAAATGCCGGCTCCCTCGGCCTATAGAGTGAGATGAGCGCCGCAACCCCAGAGTCGGTCACAACTGGACCTAATGGTCAGGGGTCCCTTTACCTTTACCTATGGTGCAGAGAAAGTGGATAGTCTTTTTGTAATAGTATAATTAGGACCCATCCAAGTAAACCGATTGCTAGAAGATTCAGGACCAATAAAAGGAGATACTACTTCACACAGTTACACTATGGAACCTGTTTCCACAACCCGTAGTGATTTTCATCAATTTGGATGGCTTTCAATGACTTCTAGCCAGTGCTGTTTTTCTAGAGAAAGAGGCCCCTGTCTTATGATGGAAATAGCGCCCACCTGAGAGGTTCCAGAACTGAGTTCTGTAGAATAACGGCTGGGAGGGGGGTGAGCCCTGCTTCTGGTCATGACGACAATGAACTACTTTCCCTGTGAGAACAGGATGCTGAAATAAATGGGCCTTTAGTCCAATCCAAGAGTATTATTCTTATGTGCACTGATTCAGCAAAGCTACGTTAAAAATATAAGTTGCTCTTACATTTGTTGCAGAAACATGACAAAAACCTAATCTGGAGTTCTCTATTCACACACACACAAAAGACCGCTTGCTTTGCTGAAATAATAGGCTACACACAGGTAGCAAAATACAATGGAAGACGCTACAGTGGTGCCTCGCAAGACGAAAAGAATCCGTTCCGCGATTCTCTTCGTCTAGCGGTTTTTTCGTCTTGCGAAGCAAGCCCATTGACGGCTTAGCGGATTAGCGCTATTAGCGTTTTAGCGGCTTTTAGCGGCTTATCAGCTTAGCGGATAAGCGGATAAGCGGCTTAGCAGTTTAGAAAAAGGGGGGAGGGGAGAGAAAAAAAGTCGGAAAAACTCGCAAGACATTTTGTCTTGCGAAGCAAGCCCATAGGGAAATTCGTTTTGCGAAGCGCCTCCAAAACGGAAAACCCTTTCGTCTAGCGGGTTTTTCGTCTTGCGAGGCATTCGTCTTGCGGGGCACCACTGTATTGTGTGGCACAGTAAGATGAGCCTCCTTTTCCTATGCGCACTGCATGTTTGGGCTGCCCATTTGCACTCCACAGTACGCATGTTTTACAGCACGAAACATTAGGTAACCATACTGTACATTGCCAAACATGATTACTGCATAAAAGATGGAGCAGCAATTAGCTGGTGTGGTCAAATGGGGCTTTCACCTGGAAGACCTGGGTTTAAACGAGGAGGGATGGGTGATTCAGTCTATTTCTGCTCTACATCATAACTTTGTGTTTAGACATATATTATTCAATACCTCCTCCAATAAAATAAGAATTTCTAAATGTATTTTCTCTCCAAATGCACTTTTCCAAAGATGTTTCTCAATATCACTTTTCGGTTGGTTTTTTAACTGAATCCTAGTAACGCAAATAATTAACCTGGACTAGGAAAATCCTTGCGCTGAATTTTCTCTCTCTCTTGGTCATCAAAATGTCCATTCCTTGACTCACTCTGGCTCAAAAAATGTCAGAAGCTTCACTGCCACAAATGCAATATGGTATAAATGTATGGATAAAAAAATTGTCTTGGGAAGATGGGCTGGAGAGCCTAGCACCGTAAACATTAACTCCTAACACCCCAAACATTTCCCAACACTTTAGAAAGATTAAAGTTGAAAGACTCTGCAAAGTGCCTTAAATCCATAAATTACACTGTATCGAGATTAATGGATTTCTCTTATTTCTGACCCCCCTCCAAAAAATGGACTTTTTGATCACTAAATTTTAAGCGCTTATTAGTATTATTGTTAAGTGCTTCCTTATTAATTTGGCAGACTGTGGAAAAGCCAAGCAATAATATTTTTGCTAACGAGGTACATTAGAAATTGACATTGTTCCTGTCTTCCAAACTTTGACATGAAAGAGAATGCGATTCCAGTAATTGCGAAAGAGACAGTTAAAACTTTACTCCATGGTCAGAGCAGAATGTTATTATGTGTAACTGCTTATTAAAAATAACCCTTATTGGTTCTCTCTAAAGGATTTTCTTTTATACATAGTTTTATCCTATAATTTTGTCCCTGTTGGGCATGCTGCCTAAATTTAAACACAAACAGTCAAGCAATGAAGAAACATTAACACATTTACTGTGAACAAAAACTCCCAGTTGTACAGTGAAATTTTAATACATTTCAACTTATCTCTTTTACTAATGGGGAGAGTACAAACCCTGTAGGAATTCGCTCTGCAAACTGGTAATTACAGTAGACTCACTTCTTATATAAATATATATGGTGCATAGGTACACTCAGTCAAGAACCACAGCTGCCCTTTTGATGTAAGTTACAATATAAATATTTGTGGGAGGAAATATTATGAAAATCTACAACAATTCTAAAGGAATACATTATTTTTGGGGAACGTATCCTTTAACTGTTCTTATGTGCACATACAGTATTTATCAAATACATTTGCTTGCTTGAGCTCAAAACCTATAAGTATGCTTTTTTCATTCTTAATTCTCCCCCCTCCCCCCCAAAATAGAGCAGCATTCTAAATACATTTTCCACTGGTTCAGAATGAGTGCTTCCAGTCCAAAGATATGAAGCTGTATTGCTACAAATATGCAAATATTTTGTCTCCTCTTATATTCTTTTGGGCTGGGATTTTTACATACAGATGTGTGTCTCATGTTGTATTATTTCCACTCTATCTATCTACAGTATTTATCTTTTTTTCTAGAAAAAAAATATTCAAAATTTCCAACGTAACACAAATTAAAACTAATTAATTATTTGTCCCTTCTGGACTTTCCCCCACCCCACCCCTGGTTTCCACTTCTCCCTTTTGTACACATCTTATCTTTCCCATTCAATCTCAAGTCCATTTAATAACCTTAATACATGGTACTTCATAGATGCTATATCAATCCTGCTAATGTTTCTAACTCTTTACAATTAAATTTAAGGTATTCTATATTTTTTTCCCAGTCTTGTACAAACTTTTCTTCATCTTAGTCACTGATCTGCCCAGTCATCTTTGCCATTTCAGCATAGTCTATCATCTTTGTTATCAATTCTTCCTCCGTTGGAACTTTCTCTTCCTGCCGATCTAACTACAGTACAGTCATACCTCGAGTTGAATGCGCTTCGGGTTGAGCGTGTTCGAGTTGCGCTCTGCGGAAACCCAGAAGTAACGGAGCATGTTACTCTGTGCAGGTTTCGCCGCTCACGCATGCGCAGACACTCAAAATGACGTCACGCACATGCGCGGTAGTGGCGCGGAACGGATCCCGTTCGCATCCCAAGGTACCACTGTATTTATCTATCATTATTCATCCAACTATCTATCACCCATTGCAAGATAAAGGTCACTGCAAGGAGCTTTCAGAAATATAGCCATCTAGTAAAGTTTGAGTCAGATGGATGAAATCCGGCAAACTTCACATGAGCAGAGAAGCCTGTATGTCTTCCTCATTGGAGTCTCTTTACCCTGCTAAACTGCCTCCAAGGAGATGTAAGATTAATAATAATAATTATACCACCCTATACCCACAGGTCTCAGTCCCCTGTTAAAAGGATGTTGACATTGTTCCTTTAATTTTTCCACCATCCAAACTGTAAGACAGAAAGATAAACTGGGCAAACACGAATCTCATAGCTATCACATTCTTGCACACAAACATCTTTGCGTACTATTCCAATCCTGCAAATGTGCAATAAATCACTGCAAGGTTAAATAATGTGAATGTGATGGGGGGGACGGACTCCAATGCCCTTTCTGTCTGAGAATAGGTAAAAGGGGGCTGAGATGATGCTTCAAAACAGTAAGCATTTTTACTAAAAAAAAAATGTGGGAGTTCCACAAAACAACGAATGGCATGAAATTTTCTTAAGCTTTATATAGTGAAAGCAACAACTAGGTCGAAGAAGAAGAAGAAGAAGAAGAAGAAGAAGAAGAAGAAGAAGAAGAAGAGACAAACAGAGGGAATAATTCATTAACGGGCAACAACAACAAAGAAGCTTGCTATATATCCCAAGGGCAACTTTGTTCCAACCCATCTGCAACATGTCTGCATCCATACATAACCCTGTTTACATATGTTATAAAGCAGGGATTGGGAAGCTGCAGTGCTAAATATATTGTTGGTCTCCAAATTCCTTGAGTACCATCCAGCATGTCCAACAATCAGGGATGATGGGGGTTGAGGCCAAATGTCATCTAGAGAGCAACAAGGTCCCAATCACAGTCCGTTCATCCCCTGCCTATGATGCACAGCTACTGTACATGATAAAAAGTGAACAAGGGCATTGTTTATTTGAAACCAAATGGTGACATCAGGCATATAAAAAGGGTACTTTTAATCTGTGGTGTATGTAGCAGGGATCTGGTATTTGGTAATATAAAGGTGGGATCTTGCATTGCAGATCTGGTTGTACCAGATAATCCTGGTGGTCCCTTCCAACTCTATAATTCTGTGATCCTGTGATGATAGCATCATAGAGTTGGGGCCACAAGGGACATCTAGTCCAACCCCCTGCCATGCAGGAATCTTGCCCACAGCAGTCCCTGGGTGAGCTTGAACCACCAACTTTCTGCTTAACAGCCAGACTCACTAACCCAATCTAGATAAATAATTGAAAACTAAAAGGACAACTCGGGAGGTCCAGCAGTGAGAGGTCACACATTGTGGTTGCCCAGAAGTTGGGTCATCCATCACTTGGTATGCAGTGGTGAGATAAGTAAACCAGGCCCTCTTTGAGAGAATACACTAAAACGTTTCTTTCATGAAGAACCCTTGCTCCCTGAAACTCAAATCAGTTTTATTGCATTAGTGTTTTGAATCAAGGCTCTAAAGCCATTTGTGTGTGGTCACTAATTAGTGGGGGGGGGGCAAGGGTACAGCTTTACAGCATTAGGATTCATTGATGGTGAAAAAACTCTGCCATTTTGGAAGAAGGAAAAGCATTTGCACAAGAAAAAGCACGCCAATCGATTATGGGAAAACCTGGCCCTGATGCACCAAGAAACCAGTTGTGTACAGCAGCAGCAGCAGCAGCAGCAGCAGCAGCACCCCCTTCTATATTTATGGAGTGTAAAGGTGAAGGGCATTCTGTTGAGATTAATACAAATAAATGCACACAATTATTCATTTAGCTCCAACAACCAAGCTTTGTTACAAACAGTTGCTTGTTTATATGTTTGTGGTGGAAAGCAGCCAGCCTTCTTCCACATTATTGTCATCCTAACCTCTTGGCAGCAGCAAATGGAGCAAAGAATATCAAGAACTGCTCAATCTTTTACTTGTGACCCTAGCTGATTTACACACAGAGACAGACGGAAACACCAACAAAACTCTGAGCTCTTCCACAATTTATAACAATGACTTCTATGTTGGGTCAAAAAGCACCCAACTTGGTTTACAAAAGCCAACATGCCTTCTTGCTTGGTTAGAAAAGGAAAATTTGATTCTGCAGGAAGCATTCCTGCTACTGATGTCACTTTGATGCTGTTACTCCTGTACACACATAGCATATTGGCACAAATATAAGCTGCACCCGAATATAAGCCATACCTTTACAATTCATTGGATGGGGTGGGGGAGAGAGAAAGACACTACCCAAATATAAGCTGCTCTCTTAAAATTCCACAGGCACTCACATCCGCTCTGTTTTACCAGGTCTGTTTCAGCAGCAATATCGTAAAAGCCAGTTTTTGTAAGGTTGTGAATTTAAGCCTCACTTTAACTTTTCATGGTCAGAATTTGGAGAAAAAAGTAAGGCTTATATTCAGGCCAATATGGTAGTTTACCAGGCCACTTCTATGGGCTGAGTCCCATCGGACCTAGGACTGCTGTTTTGTAAAAATAAAGTATTATTTATCAAAGGTGTGTTATCAAACACCTATAGCCTCTGCCTTCAGGTGTACTCTAAAGTAGACATGTAGACATAACAAAGGAAGAATCTAAGAGAGGATGAACTTGAACATAAGGGGTTAAAACCAATGAGAAGAGAGATGATAGAAGGAAGGTGAAACTGTTCAGTTAGGGGGAAAGCAGGGTTGAGTGGGGGGTGGAGTTCAGTCTGATGGTTTCTCTTCTTTTTTAATTATTTTTGGGAAGAATTTTTTTTTAACCTATTGAGGATAGGTAGAAAAGAGAAATCCTAAAGTAAAATATGGGAAACGGGAGGGAAAAAGAAAGAAGATGGTGTCAGCAAGAAGAACAAAGGGAATGAAGATGAATAAAGACAGGCAGAAGAAGAAAATATAAGTAGGGGAGAGGAAGAGGGCCAAGAAATTTAAATTAAGACAGCTGTTGTAAGGTTTGCTGCATGGCTGCACACTTCATATTGTGGGAAGGCCAAAATGTTTCCAGGTTGGGGGGGGGGTTGTTTACATGTGTGGCTCTTCACAGACTCATGATTTTATGCAGCCAATCAGACTTGCCTACATGACAACATCACTGAGGTCAACTCAGAGAACTGTGTTTACTCTGTATTGGCTTAGCATGCCCTTGGCAATATCATAAAATATGATTGGATGTGAACAATTATTATTAGATAACAGACACTTCCATCTCCTTTCAGTCCAGTCCTCACAAAATTCCTTGAAATGGGGTGAGTGGATCCCAGTGAGCAGTGGATCTTTCCATAGTGAGTGGGAAAGTTGTGCAGAGGCTAAGTAATTATTGTGCCTGATCATAATAGGGTTCGACCTTCATTCAAGCAGACATGAATCAAAGCTCCCTTCAGACCCTCCTGATGCAGCGTGGGACAGTCGGAGACTAAGTGAGTGGGACCAGTATTCAAAGAGATGCCTCTTTTTGTGCCTGCCTCTTGCCTTTCATGTTCAGGCCAATGACCGAACTTGGTTTATTATGGTCATAAAAGGGCTCCAATTTTAGTAATCACAATGCCACGCATAGTGCTTCCGAAGGCTGCCAAGTCTGCTCACAGAGCTTATCAGAAACATAGTTTATTGATATTTCCCAAGTGGAAAGGTTTGATGATGCACACAAAAAAGACTATGCTACAATGAGTCTACAAAATGGACTTACATTGAATCTAGTCCAGGACTTTCAATTGCTTTTGAAATTTTCTAATTCGTAGACTTTCTCAGTCCTACTGCCTGAGCTCATTTGACCCAAGATTCCTTGATCTTCTTTACTCAAATTCTGTTCCCCACCACTGTGCCCCATCCCCATCCCATATATCAGTCATTCAGATTTCAGGTGCGAGCCAAATGTTTAAACGTTTTTGCCGATTCCCCCTGCTACCCCAAAATCACAAAATTTGTTTGGATTCTGGTAGTCAGGCACCTATTAGCTGTTCTCTTCAGAGTGCGATCCTCTCTTCATTATAACTTGTTGAGTATAGTTTGGTTTCTCACTGACACATTGATGACAGTGTATGTATTTGGTGATACAGGATGCATAATAAATTTAATTAAAGAAAACAGAATTACTAGGAAGACAAGAGGAAAATGATTTGTAGTGTCAGGGATTAGTCATAATTTAATAACCTTTTTACAACTTTGCAAGATAAACTCGCCAGAAAAAAAAGTTGTCGTTTTTAAAAATCACTTATGTTCAAGCGTAATTGAAGACCGTGAACAGCACACTTGTTTCTGGTGGTTTAAAAACAACCACCAGTGTTTCTAGGAAGAAAACATTATGCCAGCAATTGGAAGTGGTGCTCCATTAATATTCAGTACATGCCAACACCTAAAATAAATAAAAAAATCGGGAAGAAAATGTGTTGTGCCAAGTTTATTTTGGCAATACTGCATGGCATGATTTGTACTCAGACTTTTTTTTTTTTAATAAAAAGTCTTTTACAAATTCAAATCCTTTCCAATTAAAAAGAGAGAGAGAGAGAAGAGGAAGTGGTATTTCTGAAGCCCGTCTAGTTTTACTTTCCAGCTCGGCCTGAACATACCGTAGTACACAAATTCCAGTTTTCTTTGAATTATGATTAGACAAGTCTAAGCCAATGCAGTAGGATCATAAGGTGGCATTCAATTAAAATTTACTCAGAATAGACCCACTGAGATTAATAGACCTAACTCGGTTATATTCATGCCAATAGGTCTACTCTGTGTAAAACTTAGTTGAATACCACCCAGCATCATTATTTTTTGCTTGCTTGTTTGAGTTTCTTTAATGGATTGGTTAGGCCAGGGGTCGGCAAACTAAGGCCCGGGCGCCGGATGCGGCCCCCCAGGCTCATTATTCCGACCAGTGTCATGAAGCTGGAACCTGCTGCAAAGCCGAGACTCCCAGTGATGGCAATGGGAGGAAGAGGCTGAGAGGCAGTGGCTCTGCCACTGTCAGTGGTGTTTGATTGACAGAGAAGACGGAGGAGGAGGAGTTTGGATTTGATATCCTGCTTTATCACTACCCTAAGGAGTTTCAAAGCGGCTAACATTCTCCTTTCCATTCCTCCCCCATAACAAACACTCTGTGAAGTGAGTGGGCCTGAGAGACTTCAGAGAAGTGTGACAAGCCCAAGGTCACCCAGCAGCTGCAGGTGGAGGAGTGGAGATGCGAATCCGGTTCACCAGAGACATCCCCACGCTGCACTGAGGTAAACCAGGTGCAGCGTTTAATTGGTAGAGCTGCCACCACTTGGCCTCTTCCTCCCGCCGCCATCGCTGGGAGTCGCGGCTTCACGGTGGGTTCCGGCTTCACGGTGTGCCCACTTCCTCCAGCCACCGTCGCCGCACTGGTGCTCCTGTGGGACAGAGAGTGGAGCGGACGAGCTCACTCTGCCTACCCACGAGAAGAAGCAGCAGCAGCAGTGGTAGTGGTGGCAGCGGCAGCCCCTGGGAAGGTAAGCACAGCGGCTGAGACTGGGGCTCCACTGATGTGCAGGGAGTCCAATTCTGCTTGGAAAGTTTCTTCTCCCTGGCAAGTTGGCTGGGACACCCAACTCTTGATCACCTGACGTCATAATGACATGAAATATTAGAGAGTAGAGTGGTCTCCCTCACCTGTCAAAGTTAACCTGCAGGGGCAGGCAAGACAAAGATCTAACCTACTGGGCCAAATCACTGGCTGGGATTCTTCTTCTTCTTCTTCTTCTTCTTCTTAATATTATTATAAATCTTCTTATTACTTAAGAAAACATGTAAAAACTTAAGAACTTTTAACAAACTTAAAATCAACTTAACTCACAAGCTGTTGGTCAAAACGTTAAATCAAATTTAAACATCCAACAATTATTCACATCTCAAGACTTTTCCAGTCTAAAAGAACTACCCATGACTCAAACCTACTTCAAACCAAAACAGGCCACGAAAATTCTCCGATCGTACACATCATGCATCCGAACAATCTGGTCTTGAATAGCAGTTGTGACATTAGGGAAACTGTTCTGCGCATCGTTTGCGCACTAAACACACTTGCGGGCATGTCCCGCAGTTTGCTGTCCTTAGAATGGTCTGCGAAGGATAGTGAGCCACGCAATTGCTGGAATTTCCTTGGCCAATCTCCTAATGCCTCACAAACATAATACCCACGTTCGGGAAACCGCTGCTCTCTCCCATACGGACAGGTGGTGTCTAAGCTATTTATAATTTCCAAGGCCTTCTGGCGTGCCTCTTTGACTGTCCAATTAATGCTTCGTATTTGTCTGAGAGCCCTTATCAGTGCACTAACGGAGTACCAATTTGCATCCTGTAGCATGTAAACCTGACCTTGAAACCTGTCATAGCGGGTAAAGGTAAAGGGACCCCTGACCGTTAGGTCCAGTCATGACAGACTCTGGGGTTGCGGCGCTCATCTCGTTTTATTGGCCAAGGGAGCCGGCGTACAGTTTCCGGGTCATGTGGCCAGCATGACTAAGCCGCTTCTGGCGAACCAGAGCAGCGCATGGAAACACCGTTTACCTTCCCGCCGGAGCGGTACCTATTTATATACTTGCACTTTGATGTGCTTTCGAACTGCTAGGTTGGCAGGAGCTGGGACCGAGGAACGGGAGCTCACCCCATCGCAGGGATTCGAACCGCCAACCTTCTGATTGGCAAGTCCTAGGATCTGTGGTTTAACCCACAGCACCACTCGCGTCCCTGTCATAGCGGGTGGCCATGTCTAAATTGTCTAGCTGTCCCAACACCTCTGAAACTCTATCAACCTCAACCTCCAACACCAACCTCCGAAAGAATGTGTCAACGAGGTTAACCTGTATTTGCCCAATTTTAATTTGCCACATCAACACACCGCCGCTGGGATTCTTATTTGAAGTTCAAATGTTTCCTCTCCAAGTGCTATTTCTTTTTCTATAAAATGTTACTAAGGCATAATGCAATACCATTAAAAACAAACTAATCTAAATAATAATACAAAATAAAAGGAAAAGAAAGTGCAGGGTCCTCTTTCAAAGGTAGGTCTTAACCCTTGTCTCACGCTGAAACAGGTGGACTCTCCCAGCCCTCACAGGGGAGCTTTCTTTTCTTCTCCCTGCCTCTCACCCAGGGTCCTTCACCAACCATCCATCATCTTCAACCACGTATAATCTCATTAAGACCCAGAGCTGAAGACACCAAGTGCTCTTTCTCATGAACATGTGGACACAAGCAGTGTGGGAGAGGCTCAAAGGCAACTTGGACCTTGGAACCGCCCTATGAGCATGCAAACGTAAACATTTGACATTAAGATTTGTTGATGTTCCTGCATCGCAGCGGGCTGGGCTAGATGACCCTTGGGCCCTTCCAATATCTTCAGTTCCATGATTCTATGGCCATACCTCTGAGAGGCAAGCCCCTGTGGCAAGTGCATCCCCTGCAAAAGTGCTGTAAAACCCACTGCATCCCACCATGTCAGCAGATTCAACTTGTTTTACAGACACCTCCTAAAACAGGACAGAAGACCAAATGGTTATGCCATACTGCAGTCTCCATATCATTAGTATTGCCAAGTTGGGTGGCTGGAAGCCAGTCCCTGTTTTAAAGGGTAAAGGACCACATTCTTTTAATTCTTGTGAGGATGGAAGAATAGATGAAATTAGATTAGATTAGGTAGACTGGATCGCTATGTAAAAGACACTGTTGCTCACTAATGCTCTCAAGGAGATATTTAATTTGTTGCACAGACGCAAAGAGAAAGTAGCTGTCAGTTTAAGTGCCATTTCTGTCACACTTTTTAATAATATACTGTTCCTGTAATTATACTGCGGTTCTTTTATATTTAGTAAAAAGCTTGCTTAGTTTTACAACGAAAAACAATTTAAGAAATTATAGAAACAGACTGAACACAGTGGTTCATTTGTTGAGGCAATTATCCAGATCCTTGTCAAGGAAAAAGGAGAGAGAGAGAACAAAGACTGTGATGTGCAAAAAAATGTTTCTAATTCTATGCTATAATGCTTACAATATGTCTGTGGTTGTGTTGGATTATGTTAATAAACTGCAGTCAAAATGTATTTGTCACAACACAAAGGAAGGGTGCTATCAATTGTCTTGCCAGATATTTTAAATTAGTCACCAAAATGTCTAGCCAAGGTTTCCTCCATGACCCTCACATGGAAGAGTGAGGCTTATTGGACAGTTTTTCCTGTGAAGCCAGACTGTTCCCCCCCTCCAATGCTCAAGTATCTTGAAGAATCTGGAAAGTAACTGTAAAGTGTGCTGCCCACCCAAAATTCTTCGTTTTCTTCTTTGATTTAAAGGGACTAGCATCCTTAAGGAACCCAGGACACTAGTGTTTTGGATGTAGTGAGAATAGGCATGGTAGGCTTAACTAAAAAAAAAAAGTGGTAAAGCTCCTTATGAAATAACTGGCTGTCCAAAGAAAAAGATCAAAGAGTCAGCACTTTCAGCTTCCATGCAAACTTTTTTAAAAAAACAAACAAATACACAGGCCTTTTTCCTAATAACCATTGTAAACTGTTGGGAAAGACATTATCTGTTGCTTTTTGCAATGCAAACATTTGCGTACAACAGCTTGGGAAAAGGACACCCCCAAAACAAGTTAACAATCCCATAACTTTTTTTTTTAATATGCTATGTAAAGTAATCATTGAGGAAATTCAGGCCACATATTTTTAAAGGTCAGAACTAAACTATTTTTGGAGGGGGGGATCCTCCATAAATCCAAACATGCAACATTTTGTTTTGTAAAGATTTTTTTTATAAATAAAAATTGTGGGTAAAGATTTTTGGACAGTAGGAAACACAAGTATTACTCTCTCATCACAGATAATGCTCCCACCATGAAGTTCCTTTCCTACAATTAGATTATGTAGATGTCATTGGAAGATGTTGCTGAAAGCTGTTTACATCATTTGACAGCTATGAAAGGAGGGGGAAGCGAAGCGCAAGTGCACAAGCACATAAGTCAAAACAAAACGCGCATCCAAACGTAGATTATGAAATGCGAATGTGCTGCAAAACATTTCAATGTAATAATAAAAATATGGATCCTGTTTCTCCATTCCCCACCTCCCTGCGACATCTGGAGATAGTTTGGCGAAGCAATTGCCAGAAACCAAATAATATCTCTGCCTGACTCGTTCTTTTGCTCTGCATACAAACAATTAATAGAATATGCAGCCCATTTTCAATGTGTTCATACTGATTAGGCTGTTTCCTGAAATTAAGTAGCTGTTTTGTAATGTAATATTGCATAATTGGGCAGAAAAAACAACAACCTTGCCTTTTCTTTGGTAAAAGGAGAATACTGTTAAAGAACACCAAGTTGACCACTTGAAGAACATGAGTTGCAAGTAAGCATCTGTGCAGTCCTATATTTAAGCCCTGCACTTTTGCAAAGCCAACTCCAGGAGCATTCGGAATCTCTAGCTAGAGAGCTGGACTCCACTCCTCTCCACAAAGGGGAAGATGTGTTGCCTCTGCATGTGTCTTGAGGGGCAAGCTGGACATTTTCCTTCATAAGGTCTTTTAAAAATGTCCCTTTAAAGGAGAAGGGACATTTGAGATGGAGAAGCTGTGTGACTGCACAGCTGACCACTTGGATAAGCAACCTGTGTTTTATTTTTCATGATCTCTGTGCATAATGTAGTCAATGAAATAAGACGTTTGGTGCAAAATTCCTGGGAGGTTGGGTGGTTGGATCATGTCATACCGTCACTATACCAGCTGCACTGGATTACTGGTATGTTCCTAGACCCAATTTAAAGTGTTAATTTCAGTTATTACAGCTTTAAATGCAGAGGAACATTAGGCCTTCTAGATATTGTTGGACTACAACTCCCATCAGTCCCAGTGAGCCTGGCCAATGGCTAGAGGTGTTGGCTTAAATGATTTGGGTTGGAGCTAAATAAAATGCCAGCTTCACCCATATCAACCTGCCCACACTCGAAGATCAACATTGGATGCCCTTCTCATTTACCTGCAAGTTTGGACACTGAAATTGGTGGGCGCAAGGTTAGGGCTTTTTCTGTGGTGGGCCCATGGCTCTGGAAAACTCACCAACTAATGGTCGGGGTGATGATCTATAGGCCAACACCATCTTCAGAGCTGCAGGTTCTCCACCTCTATCCTGCAGCTTGCAGGTAGATGCTATAGCTCTCAAATAATTAAACTAGTAAAGTGATTGAAATGATGGAAATAGTGCAATGTTACAAAATGCTCAAATAAGACTTCCCAAAGAAAGGCTTTCTGACAGATGCTGAGAGATGTGACTGCATATCTTAATTAAGACATCCCAGCCTAATCAAATTTGTAAAAAAATGTTACTGACTGCCAAGAACATGGGCCAACCACCAAGGAACTATCAAGAAAGGTTGTTTGAATTCACAGGAAGAACAGGAAGGGGAAACATGCATGAGAGTGTCTCTCCACAGGATCAGGAAACCATCTCCCTATGCAATGGGCATACTTGTTGCATACTTGTGGCAAATAGGATGATGGAAGGGTGACCCCAGTGCCAAACCTGGGACCCTGATACTGAAGACTCAGGGACCACTTGTGGGTATCTTCTCCTGCTCTGTTTAACATAACTACAAGAGAGTTGTTTTGACTGGCAAGAAGTGTGATTGCATGTTGTAAACACCAAGTCCATAGTAGAGATGGAGTTTGGTTTGAAATGCCTCAATCTCATGAGAGGGGAGCCCAAGATCCCAGACTTGGCCTCTATTCACTCATAACACCATCAGTGTGGCTAGCCAGCCTTCAAACCTGTCAAACTGAACTTAGAATATATATTTCTTTTTAAAACAGTAGAAAGAGTTGACTTAACATCAGTTCACAACTCTGTAGTAATAATAATAATAATATTTATACCCCACTCATCTGTCTGGGTTTCCCCAACTACTCTGGGTGGCTTACAGAATACATAAAATATTATAAAGCATCAAATATTAAAAACTTCCTGATACAGGACTGCCTTCAGATGTCTTGTAAAAGTTGCATAGTTATTTATCTCCTTGACATCTGATGGGAAGGTGTTCCACAGGGAGGGTGCCTCTACCGAGAAGGCCCTTTGCCTGGTTCCCTGTAACTTTGCTTCTCGCAGTAGTAATAAAAATAACCGTAAGAGAGTTATTACATGAATGGCTTGGGGGGTTGTGTACTCCCCCCCTCCTCTTGCACATGCAAAATCACATTTTCACTTCCTCTTTTGTAGCAAACCATCATTTGGCATTATGGCCCAATCCAGGCAATCTGTTTTTTGCCCAGTTTGGATTTAATACCAAAACTCTGTTTTTTACAATGTAAGAGGAAACCATGGAGGCTCCAAAGGAAGGAAGGAGCATGCAAGCAAATGACTCATTTATCTAACATCAAACCATGATTTGATATGATAACTGAATGAAATCAGTGCATGTAATAGTAATTTGGGAAAACCAGGAGACCCAAACCACAGAAAGTTCTCCTGCACAAGCTCCTTCAAACGAAGCAGTAGTGCTCTTGCACAGACCCCATTCATTTCAATGAGGCCTATAACTTTTTGGAAGATGGGTGTCCTCTATGACTTAGGGCTATCAATTGAACCAATTTTGATTTGTTCCCCACGCAATGCTCGAACACATGGTGAAACACATGGCTCTTCCATGAGCTGAGTAAACCAGCATGAGATCTGTGGATCCAACACCTTCTTCTCCAATTGATGAGCATTACATCTGATAATGGACTATAAAAGAGGAGGAGGAGTTTGGATTTGATATCCCACTTTATCACTACCCGAAGGAGTCTCAAAGCGGCTAACAATCTCCTTTCCCTTCCTCCCCCACAACAAACACTCTGTGAGGTGAGTGGGGCTGAGAGACTTCAGAGAAGTGTGACTGGCCCAGGGTCACCCAGCAGCTGCATGTGGAGGAGCAGAGACGCGAACCCGGTTTCCCAGATTACGAGTCTACTGCTCTTAACCACTACACCACACTGGAGTGTCTGAAATAGCTTTACCGGGGGAAAAACATGGATCTTAGTATCAGACTTGACTGCTCTGGCTTGACTACATTGGTTAGTTTCCGGGTCCAATTCAAAATGCTGGTTTTGACCTATAAAGCCTTAAATGGCTGAGGACCACAATATTTCACCAATATATTCACCATTTGAGGCCCTTCTTCATGTGCCCTTTCCATGATAGGTCCAGAAGGTGGGAACACAAGAATGAACCTTTTCTGTAGCAGCTCCCCATTTATGGAATGCTCCCCCCCCCCCGAAGGTTCATCTGGTACATTCATTATACATCCTTAGGCTTCCGGTGAAAATGTTCCTCTTTAACCAGGCCTTTAGCTGATTAATATTCTATGGACTTTTATATGTGTTTGTGTGTGGAGGGGTGTTATTGTTTTGTTTTGGTTTCACAATTTATTTTGTACTTTTAATCATATATTTTTAACTTGTCAACCACCCTGAGATCCTTGGATGAAGGGCGGTATATAATTTTTAACAACAACAACTCATAAAGGGTAAAGGGGACCCCTGACCATTAGGTCGAGTCGTGGCCGACTCTGGGGTTGCGGCACTCATCTCACTTTACTGGCCAAGGGAGCTGGCGTACAGCTTCCGGGTCATGTGGCCAGCATGACTAAGCTGCTTCTGGCAAACCAGAGCAGTGCATGGAAACACCGTTTACCTTCCCGCTGGAGCAGTACCTATTTATCTACTTGCACTTTGATGTGCTTTCGAACTGCTAGGTTGGCAGCAGCAGGGACCGAGCAACGGGAGCTCACCCCATTGCAGGGATTCGAACCGCCAACCTTCTGATCAGCAAGTCCTAGGCTCTGTGGTTTAACCCACAGCACCACCTGTGCCCCAACAACAACTCATACAGTTGCCTGAATTTCACCGCAGAATAACAGGGCATTTAGAAATGCAACGTCTAGGCACAACATTAAAATGGCAGACGCTCCAGTTCATTCTTCCCTTCTCCTTTCCCTCTTAGTGTCTGTATCATCCTGGTATGGAATGGGATATATTAATTGCTTTAACTGGTTTCGTTGTTGGAGTTTAAGGATTCATATTTGTACATGGTTGTATCACTTTGTCTAAAAAGTAGCCTCAAATAACTTACATCTCAAATAAGGAAGAACGCCTAACTATTTCTAGCGGGAAACATTTTTCCCCCTTAATTTAACAAGAGACAAGAATACCCACTGGCTATGTATATTAAGACTTGCCTGTGGGTTACATACACTTAAACGCTGCATTAAAAAGCTGTAACAAACTCTCCAACATGACTGCTTAAGGACCATCCATCTTTTCAAATGATTTTCTGCGATACCAGTTCTTTTCATTAAAATCAAAATATATTTAAAATGATCTAAGGCTTTTGACTTATCAGTGGCGTGGCACACAATTAACTGGAACAAAAGAATTATTACAACTGTAGTCCTGATTCCCCCCCCCCCCCTTTTTTAAAAAAAACAAAAAGAGTCTTCTGTTAGCTTTGCTTTGACATCGGTTAGCCTGGGCAATTCTTCATTGTGTCTAAGGCAGAGTCAAGGAAGCTCTCTCAAACCAAGGGCCGTTTAAGGGGTGGCATGTGAGTGGCAAAAGGGCCACAGGCAGAAGTGGAGAGAGGAATGAATGTAGACTTTACCTTTGTACAATAAGCTCGTTCCTAAATGCACAAGCTCTCTCACACCTTTCTCTATCCCCAATTACCCATGTATGCAAGAAGCATTACAATAGTTAAGGGCATATAGCAGGCAAAAATACTCAAGCAATACCTATGAGAGGTGTGTCAGACTCTCCAACATTTCTCTGAAGGGCTGCCTTCAAATGTCTTCTAAAGGTTGCATACTTATCTCCTTGGCTCGGGGGTCGTATAACTCCACGCCCTCCAACATTTCTCTAACGAAAATAGGGATGTCCAAATCAAAGGTGGGACATTCCACAACCAAATCAGAAACCAGGATGGCTCTGCTGATGCACCGGAAAATTTCAAGTCTTACATTCTAAGAATTGGGAACTATTCACAGCCAGCACAACCAGTGACAGTGACCACAGGGTATTCAGAACACAGCTGTCAACGTTTTCCCTTTTTTAAAGGAAATTCCCTTATTCTGAATAGGATTCCTCGCAAGAAAAGGGAAAAGTTGACAGCTATGATTCAGAAAGGGTGCGCTAATAGTCACTAAAAACAACCCCATGTACAAGCACCTCTTGGCAACATGTCACCAGGTTTGCCAGCATTAGTTGATAGTTTAGCCAAAGGTGTTTAGAAAGATGCTTAGTCAAAATCAGCCCACTACTTTTTTTGCTGAAGAGATTTCTTCTATTTTTCCTTTAACTGTTTTTGAATTGCTTTAATTGTTGTGCTTCTTAATTGCTTGTTTTATTGTATATTTTAATTTGAAATGGTTTAACGCCCCCAATTATTGTGTATTTTAATTATGAATTGATTTCGTAGTTGTAAAACATTTATAATTATAAGACAAAGACAAGCCATTTTGGTATATAAGAGGCATATAAATTAACAATTACAAGAATTGAACTGTCATGTGCTTGGACGTTCACACTTTTTTTAGAAGGTTATCTGAATTTTGGCTGCTGTGAAGGCCTAATGTCCAAAATTAATCTGACAGTATACTGATGGCTCACAACACCATGTAATTTGGCTATACGGCCCAACCCTGAGTAGGCCCTGCCTCTGTTCCCGAAAAACAGATCAGCCTGAATCTAACCCTGGTTCTACACAATGAACAGTTTATCAAAAAATGGCCAATCTACTCTTCAGTCTCCATGAGATTATTTGGCACTTACTACAATAACACCAAAAACCATGCATGGTGATTTCAGTAGATTTCACAAGACCAGAGAGTTAATAAAGTCATTAAGCAGTGGTTCACAAAATTTGCAGATTTTGAGAAGGTGTCGAGGACACCATTCACAAAATGGCTGCCAGCAGGGGTGTGGTCTAATGTAAAATGGCCGTTCCCATCAAACGAGCAGAAAGGAAGAGAGACAGTGACATAAAATGGTTCAAATATGGAAAATCTATATAATTTTATTGTTGTTAACAAAGAATATAAGAAGATATTTCTTCTTTTCCAGACACTGTTAAGACTTGGTTCTTATGTTATCTGTTGCTGGTTTGCTGCTATAGATTATAGCTAGAAAATAAAATATAACTGAATCCAGGAATAATTTTGAATTACTACAGCCAGCCACACACTTTCATAGTCACAAATAAAATAATGACATGCTTAATTCTGGGTGGAAAGTATTTCTTTAACTATCTTTATGGAACAGAAAAGAATAGAAATACAAGGAAAGTACACCAAAAATACATTTTTTAAACCCCTCCATCAGAGCAGTAGTTAAACAATTTGCTGGTCCAGACTAGTGTGATGTTTGGTGCTGAATGTAATCTACAATCATCTGGAAATTGGGAGTTTATGAGGAAATGAGAATACCAGAACTCACGTGTCCCTATTTTCCAGGGATATCCCTGCTTTAGAGAAGCAGTCCCAGATCTGATCCCAGTCCCAATTTTCCTTAGAATGTCCCTATTTTCATTAGAGAAATGTTGGAGGGTATGGAGTTATCCAACCCCCGAGCCGTCTGAAGGCAATCCTGTATAGGGAAGTTTTTTTAAAAAAATGTGTAATGTTTTAAAGGTTTTTTTTAAAAAAATGTTTAACGTTCTATTGTGTTTATATATGTTGGAAGCTGCACAGAGTGGCTGGGGCAACTCAGATCAGATGTGTGGGGTATAAACAAGCATATAATAGTGATTTAGATAAGATGCACTCAAGTTTCTTGAGACATATCCTTGGGCTCCCAAATTCAATCAAGTATGAGACAATGTGTGCAAAATTAGGTATACACATAATGGTATATTGGGCATGGACTAGCACTATAAAATACAGGCTGCGTTGCCATTTCCGTTCCCAACCTTTGAGTTTGCTTTCCAATTTACTTAAGGACTCCTATAAATCCAGATGGCTCCATCTCATACACAGAAAAATTAGATCTATTGGTATTGACTTGGAATTATTGTATAATTCTAGTGAGCAATATATTTATCGCAATATCCAAATTTGATTAAGGGATATTGAAAAACAAAACATTGAGTCAGCTGTAAATAAAATCTGCTCCCCCAAGTTCTATGGTTTTAATGCAACCGATAACAGGATCACTTATATCTCACAGTTTATAATTCCAGTCCAACACAGGGCATTTATGTTAGCCTGACTGAACGTTTCCCCCTCAGTTTTTGTTAAGTGCAGATATTTAAACATCCCTAGAAATGATAGACATTGCAGATGTTATTTGAATGTGCTGGACACGATAGAACATAGTCTTTTCTAATGTCCACTGTACAACCAGCTACGTAAACACGTGTTATCCCCCTTTTTGGGTAGTTTAACATCATAGCACAATGAAACTATCCTGTATACCTGAAGGAACGTCTCCACCCCCATCGTTCAACCTGGACACTGAGATCCAGCGCTGAGGGCCTTCTGGTGGTCCCCTCATTGCAAGAAGTAAGGTTACAGAGAACCAGACAGAGGGCCTTCTCGGTGGTGGCACCCGCCCTGTGGAACGCCCTCCCGTCAGATGTCAAGAAAATAATCAGCTATCTTATCTTTCAAAGACATCTGAAGGCAGCCCTGTTTAGGGAAGTTTTTAATATTTAATGCTGTATTGTTTTTAACACTCAATTGGCAGCCGCCGAGAGTTGCTGGGGAAACTCAGCCGGATGGGCGGGGTTTAAATAAATTATTATTATTATTATTATTATTATTATTATTATTATTATTATTACTCTACCTGTCTGATATAAACCCAGAGGTAACTGCAAGGGTGGTGAGTTTCCGTTAATAGTTTCCCTTAGTGGTGAATGGTTTAGTAGGAAGACATTCCATCGAAAATTTCTGTTCTATATATCTTACATGGCTGCTTCTTCATATGTATCTTACAATTTAGGTATATGGATGTTTTAAGATGGTCTATATCTGTAATGGGATGCGGGTGGCAATGTGGGTTTAAACCACAGAGCCTAGGACTTGCCGATCAGAAGGTCAGCGATTCGAATCCCCACGACGGGGTGAGCTCTCGTTGCTCGGTTCCAGCTCCTGCCAACCTAGCAGTTCGAAAGCACGTCAAAGTGCAAGGAGATAAATAGGTACCGCTCCAGCGGGAAGGTAAACGGTGTTTCTGTGCACTGCTCTGGTTCACCAGAAGCGGCTTAGTCATGCTGGCCTAATAATAATAATAATAATAATAATAATAATAATAATAATAATTTATTTTGTACCCCGCCCATCTGGCTGGGTTTCCCCAGCTACTCTGGGCGGCTTCCACAAATACCAAAAATACACTAATATGTCATACATTAATAACTTCCCTGGACAGGGCTGCCTTAAGATGTCTTCTGAATGTCAGGTAGCTGTTTATCTCTTTGACATCTGATGGGAGGGCGTTCCACAGGGCGGGTGCCACATGACCCAGAAGCTGTACGCCGGTTCCCTTGGCCAATAAAGCGAGATGAGCGCCGCAACTCCAGAGTCGGTCATGACTGGACCTAATGGTTAGGGGTCCCTTTACCTATATCTGTAATGCCTAATGAAGGTTTGGAGAAAGAAGATAAATAGTTAAATTATCATTATGGAATAGGACATCCCTATTTCCATTGGATAAATGTTGGAGGGTATGTAATACTAATGTTTCTGACTTTGCAATGTGCTGTACTCCACTCCCCCAACAACTTGGGAGCAACCAGGAAAAAGCCGGTGATAGTAATGATTATGAGTTGAATTCAACTAACTTCATCTCAAACTAGACCCATTGAAATTGATGATTATGCCTAACTTAGTTTGATTCTCACTCTTATTCCCCGACCTCAAAACACACTTCTTCTTTTTTTAAGCCTGCAAAGTAGCTCCCTGTTCCACGTGAGTGGCAAGCAGCAAAAACAAATAGGGAAGTAAATGGAAGAATCTAAGGTCCAGAAAATAACACAGAAGCAGGGAGAGTGTACTAAAGGGGATAGGAAAACAGCAGCTCCTTAGGATTCCAGGGATTGCAACTGCTACTGCCTGGTGTCCAAGCGATTCATGTATAAATCACAGCTCTGACTTCACTCAATGGCTAAAAACACTAACAAACAGGAACAGCCAGGCTGGCTCATTTCACACAAAAAATGCTTAGAAGGGAACCTGCACATTTTGTTTCTGTCTAGAATCGATGGATACTTAAAAAGAAAAAAGAAAGAAAGAAAAAGAAAGGTCAGAGTCTAGAGCAGGGGTTGGCAAAATTTTCCAGAGGGGGGCCGGTCCACTGTCCCTCAGACCTTGGGGGGGGGGCAGACAGTGGTGGTGACAGAGGGACAATGAGCGGCGCACGAAAGGGCTCTGGAGATGGGCTGCTTTAAATGGCGGCCGCTCGAGTGATCACGCTGCTGCTGCTGGCACCAATCAAAGCCCAGCCCCCTTCCTCCTCTAGGCAGGGCAGGGAGAAGCCAGGAGAAGGGAGGGAGGAGGCACCACCATGGTATGTGGGGGGGAATGGGGCAGCCCGAATGATCAGAATCAGATCCACGCGGCGATTTCCGGACCGTCTGCGGGCTGGATCCAGAAGGCAATTGGGCCGGATCCAGAGTTTGCCGACCCAGGGTCTAGGGCCCCTGTAAAAGGTGTTGGTGAAGGACGTAATGGATGCTATGGCACCCATGGGCACCAGGTTGGCAAACCCAACATCAAAACATATGGCACCTAAACAACCTGCAACCCACAAAGGGAGATACCACTCATTGTCTTCAACTGTGACCTTCCAGGTGTTTGAGATCTTACGCTGCAACCTTCAATGCACTTATTAGGGAGTAAGCCCCATTAAACACAATGGGATCTAGTGCTGAGTAAACATGCATTGCCAATGTTGTTACTCTATTTCCAAGCAGCTGGCAGAAACAGGAGGCTTCTCAAGTTCCTGGTGGGCCACCATATGTGCATTCAGCACAACGGGCTGCTGCTGTTTGTAAAGGGTTTACACGCCGTTAAATACTGCAAATGTTCAAACACACAAGCAAGCCAACCTCCTCGCTAAAACATTGATTTCTCAACAACAGCCCCCAAATCTTTCATTCTATTCTGCTCTTTGTGAAACACTGAACAAACGCAGCATTCTCTGCAGCATCTCCTGTGCCCTATACCTAGTGTAGCAAAACAGATTTTAAAATATATTTACAAAGGCAGTTCTATCCTTTTTCTAATGCCTATGCACTACTTACAGTGGCCTATAACAGTCTGAAATCACAAAATACTGCAGAATAAAAATAAGAGTGAAAATACAGCAGGAAGAGACCAGGTACTTAGCAAGATGAAAAGCTGCCAGAATACAAATGTCTTCACCAACCTGTGGAAGACAGCCAGAGACGAGGCTACCCCATGCTCCATGTGGAGAAATATTCCACAATGTTGGTGCAGCCACCAAGAAGGCCTCGTCTCTTGTCACCATGAGCTGCGTCTACCCCTTGGGTATGACAGAGAGAAGAGCTTTTCCTGATCTTAGTGAGCAGATGGTTTGGTACAGGAAGTGGCAATCCTACAGGTATCCTGGATCCAAGCCAATCGGGTGATCACCAGCATTTTGAACTGTGCACCATTGTTCCATTTAAGCATAGCTGACTTGTATTTATTGTGAAAAACAGAAGGGAAGACTGCAAGGGAAGACAGAGGGTGGGTGGATTTAGGAAGACAGCTGAAGTGTGAAGTGATCCAGCAGCTCTTTGTTATGGTTTAGGATTAACTTCAGGAATGCAACACAACTATACAAACTTAACCACTTAGGTGCTGCAGGCCTAAGCGGACATAAGACTGCATTCAAATGGCAGCTTACTCGAGAGTTTCTCTGTCCAAGGCGTTGTCTTCTAATGCCTGCTGATTTCTAGCTCAACTGCACACCTCCCTCAACCAATGCAGCTGTGTGCCACCATAGGGTGTTGGGTACCATTTCAACTTAAAAACAAACAATAGGTGCCTCACATTTTGGTGTAAATAAGTGGAAGAAGCCAGCAATGCCTAAGACACACAGAAACTAGAGTGAGATCATATAAAGCATCAGTTGAATCTGTATTTATTAGCTTGTCATGTGAAAAAATCATAACCAGATATCAGCAGTGAATTCCTCCAAGAAAGGGGGGGGGGGACTACTCAGATGTTTGGGGCTGCAAAATGGGGTAGGAAAAAAAATCTGTTGTTATGACTGCGTTGAAGAGGTAAAAACAAAAAACAGGAAGGGTATATTTTATTTTTGTGGCCAACTCCAAACTTGATTGCCTTAGTTATTTTAACAACATGGAGTGGGGAGTTGCAGGGTGGGGGAAATTCACACTAAAAAGATAAAACACCTAATTGGAAAGCAAACATGACAATGAAAAGAAATAACAGGGTGTGCAGATTCGCATGAAAGAAAGTTCTTTTGCAGTTGAGTACAAACGGAGGTAGAGACTCTCAGCTTACCAGGCGGGATAACTATTACAACATGGGAAAAATTAGAGTTTGCATTACTTCTAAGCACTTATATATCTAGCTCCCTCTGTTGTCACATGGTTCAGGGATAAAGCACTTCCAGGGAGAGAAAGAGGAGGGGGGGGAGAGAGAGAGAGAGAGAGAGAGAGAGAGAGAGAGAGAGAGAAGTGGGGGGGACCCTCACGTAAGATCAAACTGTGCCTGGTGACAGCAGTGTCCAGGCTATAAGTAATGTTCAAAGGATTCAACAATGCCTGTGACTGATCATTCTCTTTCCCTTGCCATCACCTGCTGATTTTGTCCAGGTGTTTTATGGCTATCTGGAGGCTCTGGAGAACAGACAGAAAGAAGACTTTGCCAACTTCTTTTGTCTGGGATTGCGAATTCCTCACACAGATGGTGGACAGCCAAATACCAGGCTCATTTGCCTTCACCCTCCAAGAGGAGAGGATGAGAACGATCTTCTTTCTCCCCAAACACCATCTGAAATATGCCAGTAGTTTAAGGAAAAAAATCGTCAAGAGAAAGCCTTCTCCCTCTTCAAAAGAGAAATGATGGATTTATGAATGTGTGTGGGGGGTTGTTGTTGTTTTTAAAAAAACTAGCAGAAATAAAACCATGACAAGCAAAATTTTATAAAACAAAAACTATTAAAACTTTTGAGCAGTTGAAATAGTGCAGCCGAACGCTGGCGAAGATGCTGATTTAGTTGTTTGAATTTTTTCAGACAAGCCAGCCATTTTTTAAAATTATTTCAAACTGTTTTTATATGAACTATGTTTTATTGTATTGGTATATAATGTTGTGTACCACATTCTATATGAGTGGGTAGCACTACATTTCTGAACAGATAAAACAAATGTTACAGTAAAATATATTTAAAGTAGCATTTGGAGTAAACTAAGTTCAGCTACTACCAGCACCCACCAAAAATGGCAAAAATAAAGGACAAATATTCTGGCAAATAAAAACAGCCTAGTGACCTTTTTCCAGATTATCAGTTTTTTAGAGTGATAAATGTGCACTTCTCGCCCATGTGTTGCGGACAATAGAAATATCTTCCCTAGTGATTGCACTTTCACTGTGAGTGGATATCACATTTTCTGACTGCTCAAACTTCAATGTATGTTACAGATAGGTAGCCGTGTTGGTCTGCCATAGTCAAAACAAAATAAAAAAATTCCTTCCAGTAGCACCTTAAAGACCAACTAAGTTAGTTCTTGGTATGAGCTTTCGTGTGCATGCACACTTCTTCAGATACACTGAAACAGAAGTCACCAGACCCTTCTATATAGTGAGAAGGTGGGGAGGGGTATTACTCAGAAGGGTGGTGGGATTGGCTGATTGGCAGATAGCTGTGAGTAATACCCCTCCCCACCTTCTCACTATATAGAAGGGTCTGGTAACTTCTTGTCAGGGAACTGCCATCGGAAGGGCAGGCGGTGGAAGGGCTCACGGAGGTTAGGAGAGACTTGGCAGCAGAGGAGGGAACCAGCAGGGGGAGAGAAGGAGCTCCAAGGGAAAGTGAATCGGAGGGATGGCTCAGAGAGACTTCCAGCGAAAACAGTGGGGAAGTTTCAGGACCTCCTATAGGGACACCCACCCCTCGCCGGAAACTGTCACGCCGAGAATCCCGAAGACGTGTTTCCGTTAAGGAGCTTCTATGCTGGAAGCGTTTCCGCAAACGCCCACTGTCGGATTCTGCCAGCGATTGAGGGAGTCATGTTTAAGGGGCTCCGCTATAGACAGAGCTTTGATAACCAGGCCAAACTCTGAGGGACTAAGCTTTACGCACAAGCAGCTCATCATCCCATCACACTTCTGTTTCAGTGTATCTGAAGAAGTGTGCATGCACACGAAAGCTCATACCAAGAACTAACTTAGTTGGTCTTTAAGGTGCTACTGGAAGGAATTTTTTTATTTTGTTTTTCAATGTATGTGTCAGAGAAAGTGTGGTTCCCCCCCCCCCCATCCCACCCCAGATAATTGCACCCACTACTACTATCATGGCTGTGTTTTAATACAATTTTGTTACTCTACTGAACATTACATGTGATTATACATACAGTGGTACCTCGGGTTACATACGCTTCAGGTTACATACGAATCAGGTTACAGACTCCACTAACCCAGAAATATTACCTCGGGTTAAGAACTTCGCTTCAGAGAACAGAAATCGTGC
The DNA here is from genome assembly GCF_951804945.1 of Podarcis cretensis. Taxonomy (NCBI): domain Eukaryota; kingdom Metazoa; phylum Chordata; class Lepidosauria; order Squamata; family Lacertidae; genus Podarcis; species Podarcis cretensis. The sequence continues at coordinate 26,857,544 of NC_137187.1, forward strand.
AGTGGCGGCACAGCGGCAGCAGGAGGCCCCATTAGCTAAAGTGGTGCTTCAGGTTAAGAACAGTTTCAGGTTAAGAACGGACCTCCGGAACGAATTAAGTACTTAACCCAAAGTACCACTGTATTTCTATTTAAGTGTTGATTAAGAAATGCAAAACAAACATGCACACCCCACATTAATTTCTGACTTTCTCTCTTTTTTCTTTTTTTAAAAAAAGCAATATGCTTTGGAAACTTGTGTTGTACCACTCCAGCTCAGGTATGCTCAGCCAGTCTTATAAGAACAAACTCTGCCTCCTCTCCCTCAAACACACAGACTTTCTCTGTATTTCACTTAGCTCTTTAAACATGGCACATTCTCTCTGTCTCCCCTTCTGACTTTATAAACCAAAGGTGTGAAGGAACAGCAGGAAAGACATTGGTCCTTCTTTTTGTATCACATCTGCACAATTTTCTTTGCACAGGGACCTGCAGAACTGGTTTGTGGAGACTAAAAATCTTTGATCTTTATTTTATCCCTTCTAGAGAAGTCATTTTTTTTTATTTTATTAGGATTTTTGTATTTCATTTTTCCTGGGTATTTTTCTTAAATATGCAGCTGAGTACTGTACCTGGTATTCACTTGTGCCATAGAGCCAAGTCCTATCCATGTTTACTAACAAGTTGGGTTTGACTGGACTTCTTCTCAGGTAAGTGTGTACAGGGCTGCAGCCTTAAGAGATTAACAGGAGCTCTCTTGGACTCTCATGCCCACAGCCAATCCAACTGCTGCTGCAACAGTTGGACCAATTCGGGTGCTACTTATGCCAATATACTTCAACAGTTTAGAGTTAAGTTTGAAAACCAGGGGCTGAGATGGGCAACGATAAAATAAGTTTAAAATTTCGATTCCAAAAATGTAAGAACTCTATTCGTTAATATGTAAAAGAATATTTTTATCATAGGTGTTACATGCATTTAAGATTTTTCTAATGTTTATAATCTGAGCAATCCAGAAACAAGAATAAAAGATATGCAAACTATATCAGAGCCTAAAATATGTTCTTGACCTGTTTCCATGGCCAGTCCAAAGTCTTTCAACAATTGATTTGTATTCATAAACTGAATGACCCTGTCATAATCTCTTAACAACTCCCAATTATTTTTCTATATTATTTTGAAGGCCCAACTGCTGGAGAGCGGGGTCTTATTTTTATGAGCACCAAAAGCATAAAAGATATACAACAGACTAACAATATGTCAGGAGTTCCTTTAAAGTGAAGCCAGTTTTTCTTTTCTTTCTTCTTTTTGGGTTTCTGATCTGCAAGGGGGGTTCTTGATTTTATTTTTTTAGTACTCATGCACTGATTTTTTAAATTAAAATTTGTTTAAAAGATTGAGCCAAAAACTCATTAGCCCCAAGATAGGTATTTCTTCATGTCATGTTTCAGCTGGGAGCAGTTACCAAACCTAGTTTATAACCTTAAAAACTAGATTTGTACTGCCGCCATTATTCACAATATATGGCACCAATAGAAACTGAACTGATGATGCAAGAACAGATGAAATCAAACTAATGAAACTGCAAGTTACTATGAAACATTCTTACTTGATGTAACCCTAAACCGTAGTTCTGTGTAACATGAAAAACCTCAGATTCCTGTGCTCCCACCTGCTCTGGCTAGCTGAAGGGAGATGAGAAGTTTTGCTTGGTTTTTTTTAACTAACCACCATTTAATATAATTTAGACAAACTAGCATTAGTCCTAACTGCGGTTAAGGCAAATAAACTTAAACTGTAGTTTTACAAAGCTGGCTTGTTTCAACAAATCATCATTATGATAAACCATGGTCTAAGGTGTGACTAAACAGCAGTTAACAGGAGCAAATATTTCTCATATTCTTCTGGAGTAGAAGAGGAAAGTATATGAGCTAAAGGTTAGTTCATGTAACACTAAACCATGATTTAGTATAGGGTCGCCATATGACTTGGAATTCCCAGACATGTCCTCTTTAGGGGGTCCTAAATGCCCACTTGTGGGGAATTTTTACAACTTTTTGCGTCCATATTTTTACCTCTTGAAAGATGGCAGCCCTAGTTTAGCATTATGGCCAAATAGGATCTATATGTATAGTTTGTTGATAGGTTATTAATAAATTATGGAAAGGGGCAGCAATGGACCAAACCAACTGTTTCTATTAATGAAGTTCTCATGAATATTCAGCTATCATATTCCCACTTGCCCCACAGAACTGAGAAAACCAAAATCCATCTGTTCTGTGACCCTTCAGTAGTTCTCTCAAGAACAGGGGTGGTCAACAGGTAGCTCATACGCTGAATCTACCTCCTGAATAATATTTTTTTCTGGAGTCTAGTGACTGTCCCTTGATTTTAATTAAGTTATGGTAAAAAATGATCTTGGGGGAAAAAATCTCTTGTAAAAAACATGGGGATTGGGGAGAGGTGTGTTAACAAGAACAATCCACACATTAAGATAATACCTCACCTGTTATATAATGCTTGCAGCTTTCCTGAGTGCATGCGTTTCTTAAGGGTGATCTATACACTGTTAGGTTGCATCATTTTATTATGGAGCCTGAACCTTGTGGCCAGGTCAATTTGTGCAGCAATATATACTTACTGTTTGGAGAATAGTGTGTGCCTGAGAATACATACATTGATTATCCCTAATATAAAACGATGGCATTTTGTGTAATTGCAAGCCAGCCTAGTTCTAACAGGGTTGCAAACTTTAATCAATGCAACTGGAAAGTCAATCAACTAAAGCTTTAGTTGATTAATCAATTTTAATTGGTGAGGTTGAAGGTAAGGGCTAGGATTTATTTATTTGTTTATTTGGGGCTATTTATTACCAGGAAAATATCATGGCTGAGCTTGAAATGGGCATGGCAATGAACAGTTTCAATAGATGCAAAATTGCCATGGCAATATTTGAAGAAGCAAAAGTATTCAGCTAGGAATGGCCACTTTCACAGAGGAAAGTGCTCACTCTCAGAACACTCATCTGGAATGCAGAAAGCTCTGAGTTCAATTTCCAGCATTTCCAGATAGGGCCGGTAGAAACCTATGTTTGAAACAACAGAGAACTGAAATGCTAAACACCTATACAGAGCACTGTACATTTCCGAAAACGATGCATCCTAAACAGCCTTTAATTCATGCTTTAACTACACAGCCAACAATGAAACATCCAAACACAGTTAGTGCTGAAATAGTAACAACAGTTTATCTTTTAGCAATGACTCAGCCAAGAAGCAAAACATACCAATTAACTTCTAATCCTCTCCTTGTAAACAAACCCCTCAGTGCGCTTAATCCCATTCAAGCTATCAGCTACTGTTTGTTGCCACCTTAGCAAATTCTTTTTATAGCTTGTGGTTCTCTTTTATGATTGCCTCTTCCTTTATCTTAAATCAGAATCTCTTCCTTATTGTTAGTTATTCCAACAGCACCAGAAAAAGCATGAAAAAGCACCCAGTGAACAGTGCCAAATCAAAGCGGTGTGTTCGGCCAGAGTTTATCAGAGCTCATTTCAACACTTCCTCCCCTCTCTCCACACACACACACACACACAGAGAGAGAGAGGGGGGGGTTGTCTCGTTTTTTAAAGGTTGGGGCATTTGAATACACGTTCGGTTGCACATTTATTTTTGTTTTGTTCCTTTGCTAACTGAACAAAACAACTTCAGACAACATACCTCATACATAATAGCAGGCAGCTACAAACCCAATTTGTCCAGAGTACGACTCATTTTAAATAAGCACTTTATTTTTTGTTTATTTATTTATAAAAGCACTTATATACTGCCCTTTCATAAAATGTCAGGGCAGTGTGGATAGAGCAATATATAAACACACAACCCCATTGCAGCCATTAAAAAACAAAAACAGCTCAGTAACTAATCTGCAATTGGGCACAATAATGAAACATACACTTTCCCATTCTACTATCTGCGAGGCAATGGTATTAAACACTTGGACAAACATCAGCTCCCCTGTACATTAATTCCTTCCAAATCATACCAAAATAGATGTTGTTACACTTTCACTTGGCTAAGATAAGTATTGTCTTTCTGTCCCACAACCGATCCAAGGAAACAAGATCTGTTTAGCCCTGACATAGCTTGTAATCCAACCTCTGTTTCCTTTCCTTATTTTCTTCAGGACAGAATGCAACTCTCAGCTGGGCAAGGCCACCTGCACTGATTACTCCTCCATCTACACCCACGGAATATGAATACGAGCCAAGGATAATTAACCACAATTTCTTCCAACATAAACCTCAAGTCTTTTTAATCTTGCTGAAGTTGCTGATCCCCCACCCCAACAACATCAACAACAAATCTTGAGATAAGAAAAAGATGGAATCGCATGGTTAGGCAAAATAAGGCCCAGGGGCTGGATGCAGCCAAATCACCTTCTAAATCTAGCCCATGGACAGTCCGGGAATCAGCGTGTTTTTACATGAGTAGAATGTGTCTGCTTTTATTTAAAATGCATCTCTGGCTTATTTGTGGGGCCTGCCTGGTGTTTTTTACATGAGTAGAATGTGTGCTTTTATTTAAAATGCATCTCTGGGTTATTTGTGGGGCCTGCCTGGTGTTTTTACATGAGTAGAATGTGTGCTTTTATTTAAAATGCATCTCTGGGTTATTTGTGGGGCATAGGAATTCGTTCTTTTTTTCTTCAAAATATAGTCCAGCCCCCACAAGGTCTGAGGGACAGTGGACCGGCCCCCTGCTGAAAAAGTTTGCTGACCCCGATGGAATGGAACAGTAACCAAAACCCTCACTGGATAGAATGAAACCAAAAGTGGTGGTGGTGGTGGTTGTTTTTTGGTAAGTGATGGCTGAGTTGAGATACTGAATTGCCATGGAGGGTACACAGTGGACAAGTAAATATGCGAAGGATTTCTGGGAAATGATTTATAATGAAATGGGGGTGGGTAGGTGGGTGGGTGACCAGAAACCTTTTTATTAGGAACAGATGTCTCCACAGAACAACAGAATTTATTTCTCTAGGCAACTACGGCAGCCCGAATCATTTATGCTCAGAAATGGGGAGAAAGATTCATACCAACAAAGGAGGAGTGGCAGATGAAATGGATGGAATATATGGAACTAGCAAATTTAACTAACAGAAGAAGAGATCAGGAAGATATTCAGGGAAGGTGGGAAATATTTGAAGAATATCTGAAGAATCATGTTAAACAGATGAAAACGTTGGCAGGGGTTGGAGTGAATTCAGCAGTGTTAAGTATTGAAGATTTAGAGAGGAAGGAGAAAAATAAAACATGTGGAGTAATTAGAACACAATGGTACCTCGGGTTAAGAACTTAATTTGTTCTGGAGGTCCGTTTTTAACCTAAAACTGTTCTTAACCTGAGGTACCACTTTAGCTAATGGGGCCTCCCACTGCCGCTGCCGCCACTGCGTGATTCCTGTTCTCATCCTGAAGCAAAGTTCTTAACCCGAGGTACCATTTCTGGGTTAGCAGAGTCTGTAATCTGAAGCATCTGTAACCCGAGGTACCACTGTATGCAGTTGTAATTGGAGAAATAAACAGAACCATGGAAGAGGGGGAAGGGAAGTTGATGATTATGAATGTATGGTTATATTGAATGAATTGTGAAAAACTGTAATGAAAAAGTATAAATAAAAATATGAAAAAAGAGAGATACGTGCTGAATTGCCTTTATGACAATGACACACCTGAAGCATCTGATCTTACCCCTCCTTGCTCTGCTTTCCCTCACACCTTTTCACCCGCCCCAGGCAATATGGCAGAACTTGCAATTGTTTTCTTCCTTGGCTTTTCTGGTGCGAAAGATATTTATGAAAAGCAGAGGTGGATCTGGAATGCAGGTGTGGCTGGCTGTTAAGACCAAGGGTCTTTACATAAGCTGGTGGGATACCTCCATCCTTAACTACTTCAAAATACAGTGGAGAATTCCTCACACCTGACTGGCCATTCACCTTCAACTACTGCCAACTGAAATCATTCCTGGTTGAGGCTGTGGGGGGGGGGGCTCAGTCTCATGGGGGATGACATCACCTTCTAATGGATGAGGCGCTGGTTCAGATCCTCAGTAGAGACTTCAAAAATGTAACAGATATAATGGTCTGCTTAGCACCAGATGTACTTGCTGAAAAAAATAACTGCAGACACCCGGCAACCTTTGTCTGTTTGCCTCTCCTTGCATGCATACCTAGAACGACCTTATAAAGACTTGCTCAGATAGTTAATTCCAAAAGCGGAAAATATATATCCCTGCATTTGTATCTGAAAGAAACATAGGATCCATTATTGAACAGGCCTTTGCTTTTTTTTTTTTTTTAAAAAAAGGATAATCCACGAAAGTAAAAAAAAATTACAGTATATGCAAAAACAAACCTTACCAAGCACCCTTACCTTGATGTAACACCCACAGAAATAAATGGAGTTTACTTTCAAGTAAACGTACTTAGAATCAGTGTGAGGGAGTTTAACAATGGTGTGGTTGGACTGCTTTCAGAAATAATACAATGGGCTGTTTTGTCGCCTTTCCCACACACAAATACAGGCCAGAGGTGCCCAGACCAGGAGGCTAGGAGTAGCTTTTGATCATGTAGACATTCCTCATTATTTCAGACCTCAAGCCAAGCAGCAACGGTGAGGCAAGGGAAAGGAGTAAGAGATAAGTTTGTGGACAGGAATTCTCTACAAGGCATTGAACAGGCCACTGGTATCCTCACGTATCCCAGTCATTGCACTCTCCTTTCCAACTTCTTTGTTTGATAAAAAATGACAAGCACATCCCTAAGTGTGACACAAACACACACTCTTTCTACTCATCAAGTTGACAAAGGTCAGCCACACGGACCAGAATATGTATTGAACTATTCAGCCCACAGGCCATCCTAATAGATACTGGAGGGATTCCTTGCAACACCACAGAACACAGGGGAAGTTAAACAGGCTGCACTTGGCCAGTTAAGAATCATAATTATTGCAAAATGCTAGTAACAGAAAAATGACTGTGTGCAGTCATTTAACAGATGTATGCTTTCATTCCACGTCAGAGCTAAGGCTGAATGCGTGTGCATTTACCTGCTTGCGAGTAAGCCATAATGAACCCATTTGGTCTTACTTGGGATTGTACTGCAAAGTCCCTGAGTACATTCATTCATTTATGCTACAGCTTCAGCTGAGTTAATAATTGGAGGCAAAACTATACCTCTGCAAAGTACACCGAGTGGGTGGAGATATGAGAAAAAATTCTTCTGTGAGAACCACAATGGCTTAGAAGTCAATTTTTTAAAAACCTACTTTCATGGCTATTTGTGCTATTTGTATGGTGGATCTTAACACAGATAATACTCAGGGCTGATCCAAATTTTATTTCAAATGGTTCCAAGAAATTCCCTTTGTCTCCTGCTGAAACTTTAAGTTGCTCATTATTTAACTACACGTTTCCAACCCACAATATGTATTTATTTCTGGCATTAGAGATCTCTGAAAAGCTCAGAGCAGTATTTTAGCTTTACAACAATGCAGTCAGATGGGATAAAGCTCTTGAGAAGACTACAGAGATGAGTGGGGATTTGAACTCAAGGCTCCTTGCATTGAAACCCAACACGATACCACACTGTCTCCTTTTAAAATTATTATTAGGAAACACAATGCAAACAGATCCTTACTTTCAATTGTACTTTAGCAATAACACTTAGGAGAGAAAATAAATACAAATGCAAAAAATACGATTCAAAATTGGTTTAAACCAATTATATGTGCAGAACTTGGAGGAATTGCTGAGAAACAAACTTATCTAGAGTTTGTATTTCATAGGCTAATGAACATTTAAAAAGCTTGGGGCATGTGTATGAAAACACACACACACACAAGTTGGGCAAGCTGAGAGCACAGCTAATAGTTATTAATTATATGCAACCTTGGTATCTGCTACTAAATTACACCTGAAATTCCTCTGTAGATAAAGCATTGAGGGCAAATGAGTAACACAGCGATCTTTACCAAAACATACATGTTTTTAAAAAACATTGCTTTGTCTTAAGAGCTGCCTTGAGGGCCCATCCCATATGTGGACAGAAAGACAAGGTAGAACGTTTTAAATTAAAATTAATATGGACAGAAACAGTCCTTGTCCAACAAGTTATGGCACGCCTTTCTAGGCATTACACAAAATGAATTTCATCACTTATATATAGGCAGCTTGTTTTAAAATTATGAAGCCAGCTTGTCACATCTATTATTATTATTATTATTATTATTATTATTATTATTATTATTCGATTTCTCCCTAGATTTTTTGTTATAGGGGGAAAGGAACAGGGGAAGAGGGGGCCCTTTATGTTGATAATCTTTATTACCTATAACGAAATGACCTCTGCTGAAAAATAAAGAATTAAGTCATTTGTCTTATGAGGTATGGTGGACTTTTTATAGCATACAATTTAGCTAATAACTGGTTGAGGCCAATCTTTAACAAGTCACATATTTCCATTGTCCCCTCACCCCCCGCTTATGCTTTTACCACATCCTAACAAAAACATGACCAGAACTGGTGAAAAACATACGGTTCCAACTAATGAATCACATACATTCCCGCAAGTACAGTAACTACTACCAGCTGTGACAGTCTCGATTTGGCAGTGGAACCAGTGCAGTACAAGGCCGACACATCTGAAACCAGCTGTACTGAAAAACCACAAGCAATATAAGTCCGTCTGCCTTCTCAGGGGCTTCTTTGTCTCTGTCTGTCTCTCTCTCTCGGCTCTGTCCCTAGGATTTGCCAGCCATTTTTGTTTTGACAGGACTCTGAGTTTTAAGAAATTTCGAGAGCACGGTGCGTAGAGCGGGGGGGGGGGGGGAGGAATCTGCTGATTCAGGAAACTGGGTCTCAACAAAACGATAAGGGGTTCTTTGTCAAATCCGAGTATGCGTCAGGAAATTTAAAGAGAAAGTGCACAAAACTGACACTGACACACACACACATGTGCTAGGATCAGTTGTTATGTTTGTGCAGCACTAGGCATCTTTGTAACTCGGTTTCCATTGAAACAAATACGGGATACTTTGAAATGGACAGTAAACCCTATTTTCTGGTGACTTCCCTGATTTAGAGAAGCCATCCCAGTTTCTGATTTGATCCCAAAATGTCCCACTTTTCCTTAGGACATCCCTATTTTCACTGGAGAAACATTGGAGGGGACGGAGTTATCCAATCCCCGAGCCATATGAAGGCAGCCCTGTATCGGAAAGGGTCTTTAATGTTTTCTTACGTTTTTATATACGTTGGAAGCAGCCCAGAGTGGCTGGGGAAACCCAGTAAGATGTGTGGGGTATAAATAGTAAAATTATCATTATAGAATGGGACGTCCCTATTTTCACCAAAAAAATGCTGCAAGGTATGGAATAGCAGTATTAAAAGTGTATGTTTTACTGTTTCACAGTCAAAGCATTCAAGCTGGTGTGTATACGCACACAGACATGCCCACACAGAGATTGTTTGTCTTATTTCTTAAAATTTATACACCGCTTGACGTGCTCTGGTCCATGGAGTCATGAAGAGTCGGACACGACTAAACAACAAATATAGCAAAAAAACCCACCTGAAAAATGTTTGCTTTTATGCTCGAAGCACAATAAAGAGACTGACCAACATTTCCACTTCTCAGCAACAATATATCCTATGAAGAAGGCATATGAGGTTCTGGGAAAGATTAAAAACAAGCAATGCCTGGGGCACCTTCCTTACGTAGTGGGAGATGATGACCCAACACCATCACCAATGAGGATTGCTATATTCAACAAGAATTGTTTTGGGACCATCACCACTACTTTCTCTTAAGGCCGGATCAGTTCCCTTCCTTCCTGAACAGTGCAGTAGTTCTCTTTGACAGGTCTGTGGAAAAGGAAGAGGAGTTTGGGAGCTAGCACCTGCTTCCGTGAACAAGGAGACATGGTTACTAGCCAATAAGCTGTCTTGTCAGGTCTGAGCATTCTCAGAAGCATTGTTCATGCCACAGGCAATGGAACTGTAATATCTGGGGTGGGGGGTGGGGATCCAATTAGCTCTGTCCCTACAATGGCAAGAGTGTTTTCTTTGTAAAAGAGAGGGGACTTGGGTGGGAAGGGGAAAGGGGCAAAAACATCTCAAAAGCCTTTGAGATTTCGTGAGAATTTTACAGGAATGCCGGCAAAACCCAGACAAGCTTTTTGGCGTGAGAAGGGTAATATTTGGCCATCCTCAAAACCAACTGTGATGAGTTGTTTTCTATGTATATCACAAAAGGTGTTGTGGCGCAGGCAATTCAAGACGTTTTGGATAAGAAATGAGAAAGTGGATGATCCGTCATGGCTCTGCCTCTTCAAATCCAACATTGCTTCACTGCAGAGTAAGTGATTCAAAGACTGAAAGTCATGGACCAGGGACCAGCTATAGATGCTTGCTTCCAAATCTGGTCTAGTCACAGTCTGGCCTAGGCAATGGAGCTCCCTGGTCTTGTTAGGTGTCTCCTTAAATCTCTTACAGTCTGCCTCCCTATCTTTCTGCCTACTTCTCCTGAGAATCCATTTTCTACCACAAGAGCTTGGCTCTTGCAATTCAGGCCAATTCTGATGTTTGTTCCTCCCATGGAATACTATCCACAGCCATGATCAGAATCCTGCTATTCTTGAGCTTAGCTTTTTACTACCCGACAACAACAGCTTCCACCTAAGAACTTTTAAAAAATGTGTTTCTGGTGTAAGATATATATTATGCCTACCACCTCCTTTTTCTTCTTATCTTTAAACATTTAAACATATATCTTATCAAACAAAATAATGAAACCTGCTAAAGGAGATTTGACTATTAACCTTTTCTACTAACGTGCACCAGAATAATGGCATCTTGTTGATGCTTTCATTCTGCAGGTTTATTCACTAGCAAACACAATATTTTAAAATAGACAGTTGCATACACAAGCCTTTTCTTTGATCATCTGCTTGTCGCCACTTGAAATGGGAGCTTCTGGGCTCTATTGTCTAGCAGACTCTGAAAGATAGCTGTGTGTTCTCCACATGAACATATAAGAAGCCCTAAGCCAACCATGGCTACTAAATGTTTCATGGTTTTCAACATAGGAGCACTCTTCAAAAACAAGGATTCTTGAGTTGTTTTAAGCCATGGTTCATATAGCCCATTACAAACCAATACTAGATTATTATGCTAGTCAAACATAAGTTTTAGCAAGTAGCATGTGGGAATTAGCAATGCTAGCTATGGTGTGCCCTATTTGCTTGTGGGTTCTAGAGGTGAACCTTTCACTCAGGTCTCCATGTCCCAACAGGTTCTGCACTCTGGTGAGCCTTCAAAAGAGATAAGTAGGTTTAGATACAGCTTCATTTTTATTAGGTACAGCACAGAAACAAACCTCTCTTTCAGTACGGCAGAGCAGTTTATACAGCCATCCAAAAAACCATAGTGCTGCACCAACAAGCACAAAACAACCCCTCTGCAGTGCCACAAATCCAACTTAATGGTGTGATGTTGGAAAATGTTGGTCACTTTTCCTACCTGGGCAGTTATGTTTCCACAAGGGCCAACACTGATGCCGAAATCCATTATCGCCTGAACTCTGCAAGTGCAGCTTTCTCCCAGTTGAATTGTAGAGTGTTTGAGGACCGGGACATTCACGGGGAAACCGAAATGTTTGTTTACAAAGCTATTCTACTACCAACCTTACTGTACGTTTGTGAAACATGGACCACTTATAGATGCCATCTCCAACACTTCGAAATTTTCCATCAACGGTGTCACTGAAAAAATTACATATCAGTTCCGAAGACAGGTGAACTAATGCCAGTGTACTGGAAGAAGCAAAGATCACCAGTGTCAAAGCAATGATTCTTCAACATCAACCTCATTGGACTGATTGTGTTGTGCAGATGCCTGTGTTGTGCAACTACTCTATTCCAAACCTTAAAATGGAAAGTGTAATGCTGGTGGTCAACAAAAGAGATTTAAAGGCTCTCTCAAGGCAAATCTTAAAAAAAAAAAAAAAAAGTAGTATAAAGGTAAAGGGGCCCCTGACCATTCGGTCCAGTCGTGACCAACTCTGGGGTTAGGGCACTCATCTCGCTTTACTGGCCGAGGGAGCTCATCTCACTCTATAGGCCGAGGGAGCCGGCGTTTGTCCGCATACAGCTTCTGGGTCATGTGGCCAGCATGACTAAGCCGCTTCTGGCGAACCAGAGCAGCACACGGAAATGCCGTTTACCTTCCCACCAGAGCGGTACCTGTTTATCTACTTGCACTTTGACGTGCTTTCGAACTGCTAGGTTGGCAGGAGCAGGGACCGAGCAACGGGAGCTCACCCCGTCGCGGGGATTCAAACTGCTGACCTTCTGATCAGCAAGTCCTAGACTCTGGTTTAACCCACAGCGCCACCCGCGTCCCAGTATAAACACTAACAATTGGGAAACACTGGCCTGCGAGCACTCCAGCTGGAGAACAGCCTTCAACCAAAGGTGTTGTGGACTTTGAAGACACTCAAACTCAGAGTGAAAAGGAGAAACGTGTTAAGAGGAAGGCACATTTGGCAAAGTCTTACCATGATCAACTCCTGCCCAGAAACCTATGTCCCCACTGTGGAAGGATGTGCGGATCCAGAATTAGCCTCCACAGTCACCTACCGACACACCGTTAAGACCATGTTCATGGAAGACAATCTTAATCGGCTACGAGTGATCGCCAAAGAAGAAGATAGCCTTCCACTAACTCTAACATATTCATAAAGAGATGAAACAAATGAGAAAAGGAACATAGGAGACTAAACTGTGCCAGGTATCAGAAGGTAAACTGCAGAATATGGATAGCTGTCTTTTTAAAATGAGAGCAAGCACATCATGTGATCCTAAGGATAATCCTAGTTGTTTTTTCTAACGTATTTCTTATCAATAAAAAAATTGATGTGACGCGAGCAAATTTTTATTCTGAAAGTGTGGCCTACAGAAAAAAGTTTGAGAGCCATTCCTCTTGTCCCGCTGCTTTCTCTCAAGATAAAACACTCTTTTGTGCTTAATCTGAGGAAACAGCAATTCAAGTTTTCTGCGGGTTGCAGTTTGTTCTGATTTTGAGCATGGGGTTTTCCTTGGAAAGGAAAGGAGCAAGGGGGGAAACTATTCAGAACTTCTCAGACCTGTAATTTCTAGGTACATGATGAGCAGAAGTATGAAGAATTGAAATGAATTGAAGAACTGAAATGAATCAACATGACTAAGTTAGGTCCATTAATTTCAGTAGGTCTACTCATAATAGAACAGTTGATTACCACCCATTAATTTTAAATAGCACTAGCTGAATACATGGGGATGTGTCATGGCCCCATCCTTCTCACAGCTTCTCGTTCTGTTCCTCGCTGTGTACCTTCAAAATCTGCTCCACAGAGTTGAGGAACCCTCTGTAGCCAACTGGAGACCTGGAAGATGCAGGAGGACAAGAGGAAGGGGAAGACCCATTGGTGCAGCACTGGATATTTCCCTAAGAGCGCAATCCTGTTTGCTCACAATCACTTAAACGGAACCTACTTCCTGTCACGTAATTTTACCCAACCTGGTATACGCTAAATATTGTTAGACTACAACTCCCATCAACCCTGATACTTTGGCTGTGCTGGTTAATGGTTGATGGGAGCTGGAATCCAACAACATATGGACGATACCAAGTTTGGGAAGGCTGCTGTAAAGTATTGTTTATTTCATAGGACCCCATCATCAACCCAAACAGCAGAGAAGAGACGCATTGCTTTAGTTAGAAGCTAAACAATTCTCTTAATTCTTTTAAAATATGGACATTTTCTCAGTATAAATCCAAACAAAAAGTGCCACTACTTTATTTACAAAGGAAATGCTGACAGCTCTCTAATTATAACAGTGTTGTCAAGCTGCTGCTTAGTGGAACACAATTTCATTACGTCCTTCTTCTCCCCCTCCCCACCCCAACCCCCCAAATTTAAATTTCACTGCTCTGCTACTAATTATAAATGTCAAAAGCAGAACAAAAGCTCACTGGCTTGACTGGCTGACGACGTCTGCACACAGGCACACAGACAAAATTCATTTGTGATTTCAAGGTGCATAAAATGACAACAGTCTTCCATGTGGCACCACTAACGGTTATCTAATTTTGTTCCTATTAAGAAATGCTAAATGTAAAGTCTTAATTAGTGATAGGTGATCTCCCTGATTCAGAACTGGAATCAGCAGTTTCGAACTTTCTCAGCGAGACTGCAACAAACTTTTTCTGTTTTTGTTAAAGCCCGAGTCTTGTGATACTAATTCTTTGGAGCCAATAGCCAACCACACACAATAGCATTTTTACACAATTTGCCATATCCGTGTGTGCCAAGTAAAAATCCCAAATTAAAGCCAATGTTATCTAGCTGTTTGAAAGCAAGCTGCATCACTACCAACCCAGAGCTTTAGCAGATGCTTTCACTGTGATCCAGAGAACTGTGCAACAAGTTTTGCTTAACCAACAGGGCTATACAGTGCCCCACTTTTCAATGGTGCATGGAAAACAGCTTCTAAAACAGAAATTGCCAAAACAATTTGTGACACAGCATGGAGTAGACAGAGTCTTTCAAAGGAAAAAGTTAAAAAATACCACTGGGCAGATACAAGCTTTTGGGTATCCCTAAAGCTTTCCCTAAAGTAGTTATTTGGATTCTGACTTCATGTGGAAATCTGTGCCCTGTATTTAAACAGCTGCTTTGAACACAGATTTAAGTCCTACAAAACAAGCCTTTCCAACTCCTGCCTAAGAGATTCCTAGATACATGCCTCACCTGCTAATGATATTACAATAAAAATTCTCTGATATTTGTGTAAAATAAGGTATTCAATAATTATACTCCAATCACTATTCCAAATCTCAGGCTTTAATTGTCCTGGGTTTTGACTCGTTCCATTTTATTTTGCACTTTTCTGTTGTTAACAAAATTCATGAGGTAATACTAATCCTTTCATGCTACAGAAATGCTAATGAGTTCTGCTTTTGATGTACTGGTTAGCAGTGGGCTGGGAGAGCAAGTGATAAACCTGTTGTTCTCCTATTTTATTAAGTGCTAAATCACCATTGTTTAGCAATGATCAGCACACAATAGAGCATGATAGCTGGTCAAAGGCGGAAAATGTGCACGTATTTACCAGAGAGATTTGGAAAAGGACATGGAGAGGAGTACATCTGCTAATTCTAGAAGCCCCCAAGCTGGGGAAATGGAATGTTTGGTTTTAAAGGAAAACATATTATTATTATTATTATTATTATTATTATTATTAATACCCCGCCCTCCCCAGCTAAGGCCGGGCTCAGGGCGCCTAACAAGCAATAATAAAAACAAGTTGAATGAATACAACTTAAAAACAAAGTTAAAATACAACATTAAAATATTGAAACATTAAAATATTAAAATGTAGCTTCATTGCAGGAGGAGAAAGGAAAAGAAAAAAGAAAGAGGGGGAGGAAATCAAATTGGCTCCAAGCCAAAGGCCAGGCGGAACAACTCTGTCTTATAGACCCTGCGGAAAGAAATCAGATCCTGCAGGGCCCTGGTCTCATGAGGCAGAGCGTTCTACCAGGCCGGAGCCAGTTGAAAAGGCCCTGGCTCTGGTTGAAGCTAATCTAACTTCCTTAGGGCACGGGACCACTAGGGTGTTGCTATTTATGGACCTTGAGGCTCTCCGTGGGGCATACCGGGAGAGGCGGTCCCGTAAGTACAAGGGTTCTGCACCCGCTGGATTTTCTGAGACAGCTTCAAGGGTAGCCCCGCGTAGAGCGAATTACAGTAGTCAGGCCTGGAGGTGACCGTCGCATGGATCACTATTTATATAGTAGGCATAAACCTGGTGGAATGGAGAGAGCCAGTGGGATATCATTATCTCTGGACATAGGAAGAGTTAACTGGGACAGTGTCACTCTGTACATCAAGGACAGCATATGGCCAAACTAGAACTCTCAAAAGGGGAAGACACCTTACCAAAATCCCTATGGGAAGAATCCCTGGGTTTCACATTGAGAACATACTATTGTCCTCCTGGACCAAAATGGCCAAGATGCACTTGAGATATAGGGTGGTATCTGGGAGGCAACCAAAGGAAGAAGCGTTATAGTAATGAGTGACTTCATTTACACTCACATAGACTGGATATAATGGAAGTTCTGGCCACAACAGAGACATCATACTATAAATTATTGTGCCCTGTAACAGATGGTCATGGAAATGACCAGATGAGAAGTGACTCAAGACTTAACTCTAAGTAGCAACCAAGATCTGCTGAAAGGTACAAGTGTTGTTTAATTGATCAGGAACTGTGACCACAGTGCTATCAAATTCAATTTATATCTAAGTAGAGTGTTGCCAAGAAAATCCATTACAGTCACATTTGAGTTCAAAAGTGGAATCTTTCCTAGTGAAAGGGAAAGAGGTCAAATCCAGAATGCTTGTGGGGTGGCATTCAAAACCACAATAATAGATGATAAGCTACAATGCATACTAGAGATGAAGAAAGGTATCACCAGGTCCAGGAGGATGTGGTTAATGAGCAAAATCAAGGGAGCTATAGGAGGCAAGAAGGCTTTCTTTAGAAAAAGGAGATTTTGCCCCCAAAGAAATAAAAATTTGGCAAAAGAGATGCAAGCAAGCAATAAGGGATAGAAAAACAAATATTTCTAAGCACGTCAGATGTAGGGAAGTAGATAGGGAGACAGTTAACCTATTAAATTAAAATTTTAAATTGCTATTCTAACAACAACAACAAAAATATGCCCCCAAGATCAGCCTGTGTACCCGATGACTGGGAATAAAATTGTAATGGCAATTTTATTTTTAGGGTTCTTGGGCAATTCAGGATAATATAAATGAACTAGCTTAATCTCGTTTGTGAGGGAACTGCTGGAAAGCATTATGAAAGATAAAATATATAGCAGAACACATTTTCCAGAAGAAAAATCTACATAGCTACTATGAAAACTCCTGCCTCGCTAATCTTTTAGAACTCCATTGGGGAGATTTCAACAGATAAGCGCCCTTGGACTTCCAATAATCTTTCTGACCAAAGTCCTCATCAAAGGTTGCTGAGTAAGCTTAGCAGTCATGGGATAAGAAGACAAGTTCTTTTTGGATCAAGAAATGATTACAGAACAGGAAGCAGAGGACAGGGAAAAATTGAAAGGGGGTTACCTCAAAGATTGTATTGAGACCACTGTTGTTGCTGTTGTTCAGCTGGAATGAAAACAGTTCAGGGAGAGTAAAACAATAGCATAGCTCTCCTTACCAACTTCCTCTTTGTTTCATCCTGATGGAATAGCTACTGCCAGGTGACAATAAAGCTAGTATCTCAGTGTCCAACTGTATGTTACACATAATGTGCTAATTGGTACCAAAAGGAACTCTTCTCCAAACGCACTCACCCCAATAACTTTCATACCTGGGCAATTGGGTTGGAGGAGACCATAATTGGAGAGGGAAGCGATAAACCTCCCCTTTCCTCCTGCTTAGATCTTGATATCAAGCAAGCCTTGTTTGAGTGTAATTAATTTAAGAAAAGCAAAAGACTGAGCTGCACACAACATGTTAAATGTTGCCTGTAGTTTAACTCTTAGTGGCCCAATTTGTCATCTCTCACTCTGCTGCAATCCCAATAAATTTGCTCAATAAAACTCAAATTCATGCACTCTAAGTGGAAAATTTACCATTCTGATTTATTCAGGAGAAATATTAATCTCTCCCACCACCAAGCAATAATTCCAAAAGTGTGCCATATATTAGGCAGTGTTCTAGTTTGACATAAATCTGCTCATCTCCTTTAAGACTCATCATAATATTTATTAGGCTAACGTAAGCATTGCGCCAACTTTCCTGTTTCTGTTTTCATGGTATGTCATCATAATAACTCTAACATCATAGGGTTAACATGACTGTTTCCTTTCAGGGTCATTCCAATCATTGCTTCTGTCAAAGCAATTGCTTTACATCAAAAGGAACAGTGGTAACAGTTCACAGGACATCAGTAAGCCTATAAAGGTAGGTGTGTGTGTGTGTGTGTGTGTGTGTGTGTGTGTGTGTGTGTTATGAGCTCCATGTTCTTAATACGATCTTTAAATTAGCTACAATCTTACAATTATTTTTCTTGCAGGGTGCATTCCATGGATTCAACAGAACCTTTTAGGATCAATCCACTTGTTTCGCTGGTGGAATGATAACCACTGAAAATCTACTTCCATGTGGCTCACTTCCCATGTTGGTTCGTTAATACATGAAGTTCTGATCATATGGAGCCAGCAACTGAATGGTGCTGGCATGGGGAGAAGACAATGGGCTCAAGGCCTTTTGAAGATGTCGTCATTCCGTCTTCTTATAAGTCTGGGTTTAAATAAATAAAATGTATCAAGCATCTTCATCACATTATTCTGCTGCAAGTAGTGCGTGCTAACGTTAATGCTTTCCTACCACTCAACCCACTTAGACACTTAGTGAGGCTTTCCTAGGAGGTTCCATGGCTGCAGCCTCTGGCCAGTCCTCATCATCCAGCCAGTCCCCCACCAAGGGTGGGGGGTCGTTGGGCACTGCGTTCTTGCAAACCACCAGGCGCCCCTAGAGCCGCTGCTTCTCTCTGCTCTTGTTGCCTTTTCACCTCCTCTCTCCAAGCACACAACCAACTTTCCAAAAATTAGTGACCTCCTTAAGTTTTGGACTACAACTTCCATCGTCCCTGACCAATGCCTGCCTTGCGTTTTTCCTCTGGGTGGTTGTGGGCGTTGGGCTTAGAGGGAGGTGGCAGATGAGTAGGCTGTGGCTACAGTGAACACACTTTGCCCAACCCCCAGAGCACTGCATCACACTGCACTATGGTCAATACAGTAAGCCCACAACTTATGTTCCAGAAATCATGCCTTAAACCAACAATAGTGTACAGTCAAAACACAATGGGTTCAATGGTGGATGAAATTGCCAAAGTCTTTTTTCCCAGGTGCCTGCCCCCTTTACACCCCCTACTTCTTATTATTTTTGTTTATTATTTTTGTTTGTTATTATTTATTAAATGAACATAAATTGTGGGCTTGTTGTAACTGAAGAATGGTTATGTGTGAACAAGAGAAAACCCCACACGCATGTTGATTTTTACTTTCACTTTCACTTTCAACAGGCAAAACTCCAGCACTTTTTTTCCTACACACGTTCAATGGTTCTTTGGATGCTACAGGATCAGGCTACACAACTGCAGACCTTAGCAGACTTACTTGGAACTTAATGCAGACTTGGAAGTATTTAGTTGAACCTACAGGAGTCCTTGCTATCGTAGTTCCAATTCTGAATCTTTTGTAAAATGTACAGTTTTCACATGGGCCTGCTCTGATTTATTTATGTGTACTTTATATATGCATTTTATTTTCTTAGTAGGCACATCTGGTGGAAACGAGACCACATTTTCTCTTGACAGAAATTAGTATGCTTATTTCCCACCCACCCACCTACCCCCACCCACCTTACTTTTACATTTTTCTCTTGAATGTTCATAGTCTGAAAGAGACACCACAATATGCCTTATATGGATTTCACAATTCTGGATTCTATTCAAAGGAACAGCACCAAAGTGTAAAGCTTTTTAATATCCGAAACCAAAAATCAAACCAGGTTTATTAAATATTGAAGCCTAAAGGATTCCTACTCTTGACTGGGTTTTATTGTTCCAGCTTTGATTCATGGTACTTTGGATTTCAAAAGTACCACTAAAAGTAGGGAGGAAACATTAGAAATTTTACAATTTATTGTATTGAATCAGTCAGCTAAACAGCATTTCCAAGTTATCCAAAATACCATGTCTGGGAGTTCATTAGATTGTTCTTCACACTGAATTACTGAGAAGGATGATGTATTTATAATACAAGCTTGCAATGCCATAAAATGGCTCATCAATCTGCTTTATTCATGGAAAGTCCACATAAGGCCACTAGCCTGTTACTGACAATAAACCTTGGGTGTGATTTCAAAAGACCTACACATTAGATAGTGATTCATAACCATGTCTAAGAAATCAAACTAGAGACTAACAAGGCAAAAACCAAATGACATTTCCAAAGACGAACATCACACTGCAAGTGTACCATTCGTGTGTATCCTGCACAATGGAAAGGCGAATGGGTTTGCCAAAATATTACTGAGTAAACTGCCGGGCAGCAAACCAAGAGAGGATACCTATATTGAAAGCAGACTATATGTATATCGGCTGGATTCTACAAGGATTATAGCCTTTAAACAAAATATGCTACAAAGTGTGATAAGAATGGAATGCCACATGATTGCAAATGTATTAGTGTTGCTGATCACATGACATTTTGTGCTAAAATATGTTTTATTTCCTGCAAACAATAGTAATCTTTTGTATCAAGGTCAGTCTGCAACATAACAACTACTGTAGAATAATTATATGAAGTCTGAAACAGAGGGATGGCTTCCCCAAGTTGCCCCTCTGTTCATATCAAGATTTAGACCATAGCTGTCAACTTTTCCCTTTTCTTGCGAGGAATCCTATTTGGAATAAGGGAATTTCCCTTTATAAAAGGGTAAAGTTGACAGCTATGATTTAGACACACACATACACCCCTTTCAGGCACAGTGGTGGACTTCTTTCAGCAAATCTGATGAACTGGCAATGTTGTTCGTAAACTGGCCAAGGCAAGTAACAATATTCAGAAGTGGCATTCAGTCTACATCTGGTAATTAATTTCCAGGCCACCAGGCCCCTGATTTTCCTATTGCTCTGTTCGTTGCTCCCTGATGTCTCATCATCCTTACACCAACCCTTTGGTGATGGTTAGTATTCAGATTCCTGACTCTGCCTTGGAATTCTCTACACAAATACACAAAGCGCTGTACTCCTTGCTTTGATCTTGTTTTGATCTATGGTTGTGAGTGCAAAAAGAGACTTCCTATGACCTCAGGCAGCCTTGTCAAAATCCCTCCCCCTCCCCAAAAAAAGATCAAAACGTAATTAAAAACAAAACATAAATCGAAACATAATTAAACACTACCATCTGATGAAGCTTTTGATTGGTGATACAACTTGAGAACAAATGTTTGAAAGCAATAGCAGCCTGATTGATTGATTGATTAATTGATTGATTGAATGAATGTAATGTAATGTAATGTAATGTAATGTAATGTAATGTAATGTAATTTCTATTCCACATAGTGTTACCTAGGAAATTCCTTCATTCATAATCAAAGTAAAAGCCTGTTCGAGAGGCCAGCCTCTACAACTGACCTACATATGAACTGCAATTGGCATGACTGGAGCCTCCATAGCTTTTGATAACAAAAATGGGATTTTCCAGTAAAGGAGTGACAACACTGATGAGGCCCTGCTCCAGATTCCATCTTATGGTGATGCCATCAGGAGTCTCCATCAGGAACAAGACCTGAGATTAACAGAAGACCCTTCCTAGGGAAATGGTCTAACAACCTCGTCTCCAATTTCTATAATCTGCTTCAGTGGGCTTCGTTTCAGTTGTGCTAACCATTGCTCTCTGCCTGCTGTATTCTGATCACTGTACTGTTGCTCTCAAGTTTGTATTGCTGCAAATATTTATTGCTGTTTTAATTGTTGTGTACCACTATGGCACTTCAGTTAACTGTGACATAGAAATTATTTTAATCAATTAATTAGATTGAGATTCAGAAGAAGGATATCCCTGTTGTTGTGCCCAGGCTCTGGAATTCTCTACCCACCTTGCTCAGCCTTGATGGTTTTCCTTTGTGTTTTGACAGACAGCTGTTTAAGCTGTTGATTGTTTTATGCTGACTAAAACTATTTATGAGTTTTGAACTACTGTCCCCCTATCTCTTTCATATTGTAGGTCTTTAATGTGTTTTGTGAAGGATTGTTCTTGATGCTGTGAGCTGCCTTGAGTGTTGTTGTTTTTTAAAGAAAAGACAAAATTAGAAAGGTGGAGAATATATATATATATATATATTTAAATGAATAAGATTTATCAATGTACTTAAAAACACAATTTTAATCTTATTATAAAAATCAGTTTTTAAAATACTCTCATATTTCAGCATTTCCCCTCTGAAAACAAAGATGCTTTTCTGATACACTGTTTAAAAAACACTATAGCTTACCATTGTCCACAGTAAGAGACAAACAGCAGGCATGATGTTATTTATTGAGCCGATAAAGGCATTTGCATTGCTCATTAGCAATTGTTAACATATGCAACATCTTTCCCTGGTCTAAAACCCTGTTTACATTCTCTGTGTCACAACTTACTCAAAATACCAAGACATCAGGTCTCTCTCATTTATAAAACAAACACAAAAGCAACTTGCTGAATAGTAATACATATGGAAAACAAGTGACATTTTAAATTGTTATTTAAAAATGGGATAGCGTCGGGAAATGAGGTTGACATTCAAAAAAAAAAAAAGCCATAGCAAAACAGATAACTAATTGATCAATTACTAAAGCCTGGTGCTGGTGTATCAAAATGGCAGTGTGCCACATCAAAGAACAGATGAAGAACAAGATTAGTAACAAAAACTTAACAGTGGAAACTCTGCCAAAACTGTTACAGAATTTAGGCAAGTTGGGTATGTTTTTAAATGATCACATCCCTTTTCACAATAAATTATTTCCTTACATTTTAGCCAGATGATGGTGGACTATTAAGCCTTGCTTATTTAACCTTTCCCCTGCAATCTGCAACTTAAAAAATAAAACGAGTAGGGGAACTGAACTCAGAAAATGCACCATGATGAACCCATACGCACCACTGTGTGCTATAAAAAGGCAACCGAAAGTTCAGACTTTTAACACGAATATTCCCAGAAACGTGGTCACATTTTTTATGCTCATGTTTTATTAGAACACCACAAATAATTGCAATCCTATTGGAATATTCCTGACTCTGATTAGCTCAAACGGGCCTGTTTCCCATTTCCCCTTGCCAGTCACTTAAAAAAATAAGGCATGGAGGGAACAGAATGGAAATGCTGCTTTCTCCTTCTGCTAAAATGAAGCGAGCCTTTCCTCAATATCTACCGGGCCCGGGGTGGGGGGTGATCATTAAAGTAATATTGAATTCTTGGAATTTTTATTATTTTTTATTGAATTTCATTCCCTAATTTTTTCATGCCCTGGGTGGGGAGGGGTGTTGAATTCTCAATGTCACAGAACATCCAGCGCGGAGCTACTATGGCCGATTCCCCCCTTGGGGGAAGAAGGGGATTGCTCCAGGAGGTTTGGGTCTACTCTCTGTTTGCGTGAAGCGGACATTGGCATATCTTCCCCAGACTTTTCCTGTGGGGTTCATCTGGTAGGCAGGGTGGGGAATAGTTGTCGGAGCTGTACCAAGGTCAGCCAGCAAGAGCTGACAGTTTCTGTCTCTGTACAAAGAAAAGAATCAATACTTTTGGACTACGGCTGTGCCCTCAGTGTAAAACAACAAACATGCAGCGTCTGACATGTTTCTAGGTGATTTGTGGCAGAACCTCTCGTCTGATCTGTATCCAGGAGGTGCTGCGCTCCTGCCTTTTGCCTTTCTCCGCTCATCTCCCCAGCCCCCACCAAACCGGCTCTGTGATGTCTAATACTTTACTCAGGTACAGAGGCATGTAGTCTACCCTACAGCTAGTTGTCACTCAATAAATCACACCTACAAGCATGGAGTCTGCACACAGTGATCTGGGCTTTAACAAAGGATCAGAGGGACAAAGTGCAGGCAAGATACTGTAATTATAACAAAAATAAAACATTCAGTGAGCTGCAGCAAAGACGAAAGCTCTA
This sequence comes from Podarcis cretensis, assembly GCF_951804945.1. Taxonomy (NCBI): domain Eukaryota; kingdom Metazoa; phylum Chordata; class Lepidosauria; order Squamata; family Lacertidae; genus Podarcis; species Podarcis cretensis. The sequence goes on from NC_137187.1 coordinate 26,881,375, forward strand.
AGGCACGGGCAGATTGTCATCGGAACGGGAGTCCTGGATCTGTGTTTGCCTCTCCATTATTTATGAACTTTCGTACCTTAAAGGTTATTCGTCAAGTTCTATATAACAATATATAGCATACGAAATACAATTGTTATTTTTTTTAAAAAAAGAAACAAACAAAAGTGGTTTCTAATTAAACAGAATGGGAGAGTTTAAGACCCGTTTCAAATGCCATTTCTTCTTGAATATATTCCATGCTTGTTATTACAGCGACAACTGTAGAAATGGTATAAACAAAATAACAACAACAACAAAAAAACTAATACAGATGCAGAAATGGAAAGAACTGTTGAAGCCTGTTTCACAGTCTGGCCTATCATTTTAAGAGGTGCTTATTCTTTTTTGAAAAGGGGGGGAGGTGCCTGTACTCACCATGAAGTTGTTACTCTAAGTGCCACACTTTTAACATTTGGGGGTGCCGGTACCGCATGCCCTTGAGTACCCCCGGGGGGGGGGAAGCACAGATTTTAAGCACTGATTATACAGATAGTTCAGAGCTTTCCTGGAACTCACCTAGAAAAGCATAATTCTTATTATAATTGCCTCAGCCAGTGTCCAAAAAGAAAGCAAAATTCTAGATTTTCCCTCAAACACCTCTGTGTGTGTCAGCATTTCAGAATTAACCATAATCTATCTATCTATCTATCTATCTATCTATCTATCTATCTATCTATCTCCCAGAACATAAAATCGGGCATTAATTACTGCCTGACTTTAATGGTCTGGCAATTATTGAAATCAGCCTAGATTTAGCACCTATGATTTTGCATAGATCCCTTGAAAACATTTTAAAAGTACCAGTATATTATGGAATTCTATTTTTTTTCCAGAAGAAAACAGACCCTGTCGCGCTTCTTTATTTTGGTATCACTCATTCTGAATAATATTAATATTTACATTTAATCCAGTTTTAGCCATTGGGATTGAGTGTCAGAACAGCTTTACATTTCCTTGTAAGTCTATCAGTGACGGATAGAATTTGTCCACCCACCATGTACTTCAATGACGTTGAATCAATAAATGTGGTTTAAGAGAATGGAGTTGTCCATTAATGATTTTTAAAAGTACAGCATGTAACCTTTTTAATACAAATCACATCACCAAAGTAATTGGATATAGAACCAATATGTTCATCCTGGACATAAAGGAAACAAGTTGGGGAATAATTTATAAAAGGTAACTTCAGAAGCTCAGTAAATCTAGGTTAAAGAAGAAAACCATAGTAATTTCTTTCTCTTCCCCTCTCTCTATGCAGAAATACTGATATACACTTTCCAGGGACTAAGCGCCATTGAACACAACGGGACTTACTCCTGAGTATACATGCATCAAATTTATCTGCCTGTAGCACTTAAAAGGTAAAGGGACCCCTGACCATTAGGTCCAGTTGTGGCCGACTCTGGCGTTGCGGCGCTCATCTCGCTTTATTGGCCGAGGGAGCCGGCGTACAGCTTGCAGGTCATGTGGCCAGCATGACTAAGCCGCTTCTGGTGAACCAGAGCAGCGCACGGAAACGCCGTTTACCTTCCCACCAGAGCGGTACCTGTTTATCTACTTGCACTTTGACGTGCTTTCGAACTGCTAGGTTGGCAGGAGCAGGGACCGAGCAACGGGCGCTCACCCCGTCATGGGGATTCGAACCGCCGACCTTCTGAGTCCTAGGCTCTGTGGTTTAACCCACAGCGCCACCCGCATCCCACCCTGTAGCACTTATTCCTACTTTAATCGTGGTACAAATCACAATACTCTTCTCTTCAACTTTTAAAACACTATGCTAAAATCCACGACGTTAAAAAGTTCAAGGCTATAGGATGCAAGATAAATGTTTTATAAGTACATATTCATTTATTTATTGTTGCCTGTGGCTCAGTGCTAATCCCTAATGCTCCCTTCACGAGGTGTCTCCACAAATATCAGTGAATCAGCAGTCAATGTTATACACAACCAGATCTTCCAAACAGCTACTAGTCAGTGGGTTTACTCCTGTCACAGGAACTTTGGGGGTTTACTTTACTTGTTGAATTAAGCAATGTGAAAGGCAACTGCATCTCTAGAGTCTAGACAATGGGAAGCTGAACATATTGCATTTCCCTACAGTAAGGTTTCTACAAGTAGTCAGGTGTGCTTCCTCCTCCCAGCCTCCTCCACAGAGTGTGATTCGGAGATGGGGAACCTGTGGTCCCCTGGATGTGGTTGGATTCAAGCTCCCATCAGGCCCAGCCAGGAATGATGGGAGCTGTATTCTAGCAACAAATGAAGGTCTACGGATTACCTACTTCTGGTGTATACATAGCTGTACAAATTCACACTGTGAGGCACAAGGATGTCTTCAAGCAACTTTGGTTGTTCTATTGACCAGAGAGTAACCTGTATCATATCTAGTGACTATTTCTCACCTCCACAAACACACTGCCAGGTATTTTCCACTTGAGGTGATCGGAGACAAACCCTTTCTGTGGTGGCCCCATTCACTATCTTTTTTGTGCCAGATCTGTTGGTTTCTATGGGTAAAGCCCGTTTCCACTTTTTGATATCCTCCTGCTCCGTTTATCACTTTCATTGTCTTTGTTCTTAATGATTTCTAATATAAACTAATCTAGGAATCCTTAGATTACACAGTATAGTAGCAGATGTTTGAAGTACATAAATAATACTCCTCTCAGTTGTGGCTTTTGGCTGGAATCTGCCACACAGATAATGTTCCCCCTAAAACAAAATACCTCTCAACCAGATGCAACAAGAGTTCTTGTTGGTCAATATCACCCCCTAAACCTGTAGGTTATTATTACTCTTATTGTATTGTGTTTCAATAAATAGATAGATAGATGATAGATGATAGATAGATAGATAGATAGATAGATGATAGATAGATAGATAGATAGATAGATAGATAGATAGATGATAGATAGATAGATAGATGATAGAACAAGAGTTCTGGCACTATACAGATGGAAATGGTATTTTTAAAGATACAGTTTGGTGTAAATCATTGAACACAGAAAGAAGATGGAGGATTGGGGGGGTATAGCTAGGTATTTCTTTTGTACTCTTCCTATTTGAAGACAACAGATATAATATAACCCAGGGGCATGTTCATGTCCAAAAATCTAAGCCCAGCTGCAATTCCCTTTTGGAAGAATAATGGTCTGGAGTATTTGGGAAGGAGGCGGAACAGCAGACTATTTCACTCCTCTCTGTTCCTTGAGATATCTTCTGATCCTTTTTTAATGTTTCCAGAAGTAGTGCTGGGTCTAATTAGGCAATTTTCCTTCCATCTCCTTTTGTTGTTTTTACCCCCTACTGCAATCCATTGTTCACAGCCCATTACAAATTCCTTTGGATTCTTTACAAGCCATGAACAAGCCCACAATGTAGGATAAGTTAACTGACTTGGAAAACTTTTTTTTTTTAAGTCTACCCTACCCAACTTATGGAAACAGAAGGCAAAGTTTATCCTCTTAAATCTATCCTGAACGTGTCCTCTTCATGATCTGAGGTGGTTGTTTTTTAAATCCAGATGCTGTGTTAAAAAGCAGTTCAATTATTATTATTGTTTTAATTACTATAATTCTAAGTGCACACACTGAAAATACATTTAGAGGTGGATTCTAAGCAAAAAGTTTATCATCCAGGTGTTCCAACATTCTAAAATTTAAAAAGGATATTATTAGAATTGAGCATGCAAAATAATTAAATAAAAAAGATATAGCCTATATCACATGGGTGCTTTGTATATCCAGCGAGGGCTTAAAATCAATCCTTTAATTTTTATTTTAATCCCATCTACCCTTTACTTTCAACAGTAATCCTTTACCCACAGTAAAAAAAAACCAAAAAACTCCAGCAGGAGTATTCATATGGTGAAACACTGCTATTTTCACCTGAAATGTAAGGCAAACCTATATATCAACTCAGTTTAAAAAATGAAAACTAAATCCAAATGTATTAACACACCACAAAATGGACTACAGTGGTACCTCGGGTTACATACATTTCAGGTTACAGACTCCACTAACCCAGAAATAGTGCTTCAGGTTAAGAACTTTGCTTCAGGATGAGAACAGAAATGGTGCTCCGGCGGTGCGGCAGCAGCAGGAGGCCCCATTAGCTAAAGTGGTGCTTCAGGTTATGAACAGTTTCAGGTTAAGTATGGACCTCCGGAATGAATTAAGTACTTAACCCAAGGTACCACTGTATAAGTATCTCACGATTATAGAAACAACCTTAAGAAAAATTAAGGCAGGAGGAAACTCACAAACAGAAGCAAATGAACAAACAAACAAATCTGAATAGGAATAAGGAATTGAACATTTATTACAGGTAGGTTTCTTGCCCTCCTCCTCCTCCCTGCTGAAGGGGGGGAAAGTCTATGGTGAGAACTAAAGAAGCCCAGATGTCACAAGACTGCAAACAGATTAACACAACACCTCTGGACTTGTGCAGTTTCCTTGCATCACTTCACAGCTGCACAAAACACAAACCGACCTACCCAGTATTAATGGGAGAATTTAAGTATTAGGAAAGTCTTACTCAGAGACACATAGAAATCGGTGTCATCTCTATCCATTTTATGATTTAATTCCAATTGCCATTCCCTCTGCCCCTTTATTTATTTATTTAATAAAATTTTATACGCTGCTTGATTGGGGGGTCGGGGAAGGAAAAAAACCACGTGGTTTGCAAAAAAAAAGGATTAGGAACCCAACTAATCCATAATGATTTCAGAAACCATAATGTTAGTGGGCGAATAATATAAGTCACTTAAGTTCATTGATTTGTATAGGTCTTCTCTGAATACGACCAACAACAGAGAGTATGAATTACATCGTTTTACATGGTAATACCCATTAGTGGTGAATTAAGCTCCATCTTACCGCGTTAATAAGAGTATATTATCCTAATCCTGTTTGCTTATTAAGGTACAATATGAATAAATAAGCCAGATTTCTTCATCAACCTTGTAGACGTGGTATTGATACATGCAGCACGATCCTTTGAAAGTCTGCTGAGAAACAAGTCCCACTAACTTCAAGAGTAACTTACTAAGGCTGCAATTCTGTGCACAGTAACCTGGGAATAAGACTCATTAAACTCAGACGGACTTGTTTCTAGATAAATATGGAACAGGGTTGGGCTGCAGGAATCGTTAGTCCTCTAGCGGCAAACCTTCTCTAGGGGCAAAATAATCTTCCCTAGTGACCACTAACCTTCTCTTAGCGGCAAAATAAAAAAGAAATTGGAATATCTCCCATCACACTGTTGTTAGCACACTGTTCCACTACATACAGTGGTACCTCGGGTTACATGCGCTTCAGGTTACATACGGTTCAGGTTACAGACTCCGCTAATGCAGAAATAGTGCCTTGGGTTAAGAACTTTGCTTCAGGATGAGAACACAAATTGCACCACCACAGCGCGGCGGCAGTGGGAGGCCCCATTAGCTAAAGTGGTGCTTCAGGTTATGAACAGTTTCAGGTTAAGTACGGACCTCTGGAACGAATTAAGTACGTAACCAGAGGTACCACTGTACACAGAAATGCAGTTGTGCATGAACACAAAGCACAAATGTTTTTCCATAATAATGACTTTTTATTGTGAAATAAACAGATAAACTTGGGGGTGTTGTTCTTTATGGTTAAGATGTAATGGGGGAGGGAAGGGGGAGGAAGATCTTGAGCTGTTGGTTTCAATAGTATTTGCAACCTAAGATCTTGAGTTGTTGGTTTCCATAGTAGATGCAACCTAAGATAACAGGAAACGCAATGTTTCCAGCCACTCTTTCTGCCAATGCAATTGCTACTTGATATAAATGTACTTGGATTTTGAGGATTACCAGCAAACTAATAATTAACTGTTACTGTAGACACTCTTAAGAATTACCCCAGAATTCTTAGCTTTGCCACTCACATTAAATATAGTTTTTGTGGGGATTTAAACAAGTGAAACAACTGATCGTTTTTACTACACCACCAACAACAACAGATTCCTGTTTTAAGCGCTGAGTGAGTAAAAAGTAGCGTTGACTTAATGAGAAGATTTATCGTTCCCTCCCAACTCTACAATTCTATGACCTACGATCATCTTCTTAAAAAACCTTTAACAGCAGGTTCAAATTGGCTCCTTAGTTCACCTGTGAGGTTGCAGTGGAAGGAAGCACAGATATGCAGAGCCTGTGGATGTGATGGTTCAGTCTCTCTTGTGCCAAATTTTGTATCAAAGGAACCGACAAAGTTTGTATCAAAAACCACTTTGCATTTAAAAATGACACCACTTGCTTTTAGCCATTAGAACTACATGCAAGCCAAGATCGTAAGCTATTGAAACCATGTTTTTCTTTCTTTCTTTCCCTTTCTTCCCCCCCCCCCTTACACACACATAGTGATGTTAAATTCTCAAGGAACAATCTTTTGGAGAATATTCTCGAGAATATTCCCAATTAATGAGAATATTAAAGAATTTTCAACTTCCGGCTTCCAGCGATGAGATATGGTAGCCTCCCAAGAGAACGGACAGCCTGTCATGCCTGTAATTCAGGGTTAAATGAGGGTAATTTTCATTTAAAATTTTCATTTAAAATAGGAGAATATTCATTTTAATGCATTGAAAATGATGTAATTTTAATGCACTGAAAATTATACAATTAGTTAATATACATGTTTATTCATGGGTAAACTTGTTCAGATGGCAACCAAAAACTGTACAGATACTTTTATTCCATGGGACAATGCAGTGAATTCATGTTCTTTGATTTTTTTGCACCAAACGTGAAAGTGAAAATTCAGCATGAATGACTCACGTTAATCACTAAGCCTGCCACTAACCATATATTTATCATCAACTTTGAATTCTAATGCTCACACAATGCCCAGTAATGTAACCGGATCAAAAACAAAACAAAATCATTATTCATTAAGCACACTGGCAATATCACAGCTTGACTTATTATTTACTAGATTTTTAATATGTGGGTTGCAAAACTGTTTCTTACATTAGAATTTACAGTTTGTGGAGAATATTCTCCGGAGAATTTTCTAGCAAAGAATATTCTCAAGAATATTCTCATTTTCAAGAATATTCTCCAGAAAATATTCTCACCTCACTACATACGCACAATTTAAATACTGATTTTCCAAATACTGGTGAGATGTGAATATTATGTCTTTTTCATATTCCTACATTAACATTTTAAAAAGACAGTATTGTTTTATTTCCTTGTTAGTGTATGTTGTAGAGGTTGTGAAGCTTTCTGACAAAAAGTGGTTGCTTTCTGCTCACTACATGTTAAAACAATCATACTAAGGGAGAAGAGTTGAGGAAATGCCGTTTCTTCAATATTCTCTCAAATGTCTGGCTGCTTGAACATTTATTTATCTTTAATAAAACAATTTCCAATAAAATGAATATATTTCAGATAGAGTTGCAGGTATCTACCATACTTGGGAATTTCATTCTTCCATACTTGGGAAATGCAGTCTTCACCTTGCACCTGGCATGCATATTACATAAGGAGCCAGCCATGACTTGCAAGAACTGTAGGACTAAATGTCGATCCATTTCAAAACTTTAGCTGGTGAAAGGGCAAGTGTTTCCCATTTTCCTAATACTGAAGATAATATAATGTTGCCTGCATGGCAAGGAATGTTGTCTGCATGTCCTCATTTATGTGGGAATTCGTTAGTTTATAAAATGTTCAAAAGCAGCTTACAAATCATTTTTTAAATAACAAAAGCAGGTTATAAAAAACCACTACTAGTGAAGAATGTGTAAAAAAATATTATTTTACCCCTCAGTTTTAACACAAGATCTTTTAAAACAAGTGATTTAATTTCCTGGTAGATGCTGAGCAAAGATATAATCAGGAAGACATGATTTAAGGTGGGAACTGTACTACTGAGACAACTGTCCCCAAAGTTCCCCATAGTCCTTACCTCTGAAAATGACTAGACATGTATAGTTCAACTCCCATCTCCTTGCCAGCTAATCTTAGGGGTCAAGGATGAGGGAGAAGGTGTTTTTCTAAGGCTCAAACTACATGTTACATCTAATACATAACTTCCAGCTATGGGTGTGCTTTTTTGTTATTCAGAAATAAGTGCAGAGGGTCCAGTCCAGATCAGAAGCACATATGGAAGGGAGGCTCAGTTCTTTTCTACCTAGATGCAACTCCCGCAAAACACCTTCCTTTCATGTGGCATTTAGCACTAGAAAGAAATCTGAGCCCGGCTTTGGCTGAAGAGGGAGGGATATAAATAAATTATTATTATTATTATTATTATTATTATTATTATTATTATTATTATTATTATCTTCTTCCACTGCTGCAAATGGGAGCTTAAAAAAAGAAAGAAAAAGAACTGGCAATTGCCACCTGGATAGGTGAGTGTCAGGTGAACTCGCCTGGGGAAGCACGAAGTAAACCTTGTGTGTCCTGTGCACTGCATCCCCAATGCCCTTTTCAAATGTGGGGGGTTTTTTGTGGGGTGTATTTGGGTTGTTGTTTTGATTATGTATTTTGTGGTTTCATATTTTGATTTTGTTCTGTGAACTGCCCTGAGACCTCCGAGTATAGGGTGGTATTTTTTGCACCATAACACTCACTTTTTTCCTCCTAGAAAGTAAGGGGAAATGTCTGTGCATGTTATGGAGGGAATGCCTATGGGTGGCATGCCTATGGATTTTCCTCCTCTAAAAACTGTGTGCGTGTTATGGTCGGGTGCGTGTTATAGAGTGAAAAATACGGTAAATTCAATTAATAATAATAACAACAACAACAACAACAACTGGGACTGCCAATATAACTTTTGAGTAAGAAAGAAGCACTACACATTAAACCTATTGCTTAAGAAGCACTACACATCTAAAGTTAATGTGTAGCTTGACCCTGAGACACAAAGGGCTCTGGCAATTACAGCTTTTGAAGTAATATTGAGTGCCCTGAATGGATCCCTATTGGATATTGAGAGCAATGGATCTCATGTGTTCAGTGTGGCTTGCCCCCCTCATTAAGACTTTGTAGTGTTAATGCCCTTCAGCCATCACCAGTTCTACACACTCGCGACCTATTAGGTAAAAGAAGGGTCAAGGTGCAGTTACTCATTACAAACTTCTATCAGTTGATTTCAGGCAAGAAGTTCCGTGAAGCAGGTCAAATTAACATAAATTATATGCACTTTCATTGCAACCCATGGCTGGAATATTTGGGCAGCTGTCATGGACTCCAGAGATGGCAAGAGTGTCTGTGAGGGAATGCGCCCACTACAGATGTAACCTCAATAGTTTTCACCACTAAAACAAACCAAGCCTCTAAGGGAGGCAGGTGGGAGAAGCCGAAAGAAGTGGGGAAATTGCATGTTGGGTTGTTAAAACAATTAAAACACTGCTTTCCTGTGAAACAACAAATTGGAAGAAGGGGGTGCAGAATGATACCATCCTATTCTTGGGTGGATGCCAGGATACCAAAACACCCCACACTGGACCAACAGAATAGATATGCATTGTTTTATCCATAAAGCTTCACTTTCCTTTTTAATTTACTACTACAAAGGTGCCATACTGACTGTGTTCCGTTTATCATATTTCAGATGAGTAAATTAGGGTAATGAACAAGAAGTTTTCCTGCTCACATGACCCCTTTGCTTCTCCCTGATTTGTGGTCTCTTGCTGAACACGAAGTCTTAAATTTTATCCAAACGAGGAAACTGTGGTTATTAGCTTCGGAACAACCCAGGATATTAAACTATGGTTTGAAGTCATCTTAATTATCCTGACTGTGAAGTACAGCTCCAGAAGAAAGCCCGTAGCTCCTACCTTTAATCCACATTCACGTTTATGACAAAGTTTCTATATCACCTGTCAGAATATAGGCAGTAAAAATAAACACTGTTGCATAGATAAACAGATGAACAACTACACAACTTTCTGAAGGCATCTGAAGGCAGCCCTGTAGCAGGGGTTTTTTAATGTTTGATGTTTTGCTGTGTTTTTATTATGTTGGAAGCCACCCATAGTGGCTGGGGTGATCAGTCAAGTATTGTAGTAGTAGTAGTTAGTTAGTTAGTTAGTTAGTTAGTTTTGGCTTTGTACCTTTTTAATGCTAACTCATAAAATAAATAAATAAAAATAAAATAAAATAAAAATAAAAATAAAAAGTAGTTGCATTCACTACATTTAATTGGGAAGGACACTGTAATACTGGTGATATTTCTCTTGATATTTTGTCTGTTTTGTAAATACATTTCAAATCTAATGTAATTTGATACACTTTGGAGAGAATGAGTTGATAATTCACAGAGTCACTAAGTGAATGGGGAAAGAAGGGAGATGGCAATTGTTTGATGTGGATGTGAATAAATTTAGTCTGTGGCTTCTGGTTTTTGGTTTTTTAAATTTCCCTAGCCTTCCCACAATTATTGTACAAGGGGAAAATCTCTGCCTGCACTAGAGGAGATAGCATTAGTCACAGTACCAACACATTTGGATGTGAAGACACTTACAGTAAGCCAACTACTCAAAAACCACATTTCACATTGTAGGTCATAAGGTAAATATGAGGTATATAATAATACTGCATCTATTGATCTCAATTTGTATACAGAACTGAAAAGTTATTACAGTACATGCTGAGTGTGAGACCTTGCTTCTGAAATCATAGTGAGATCATTCTGCAAATCCAAGAGAGAATAATGCACTTCCTCTGTTGCCTCAGCAGACCCTCCAAGTGTCCCTATTTTCCAGGGACAGTCTCAGATTTACAGAAGCCATCGCAGTTTCTGATTTGATCATGGAATGTTTTGCTTTTCCTTAGAATGTCCCTGTTTTCATCAGAGAAATGATGGAGAGCAGTGCTTTTTCTTTTCTAGAAAAATAGGTGCCTGTACTCACCATGAAGGTTGTTACAGTTAAGTGCCACACTTTTTTAACAACAACAACAAAAAAAGGTGCCGGTACTTGAGTACCCCCTGAAAAAAAGCATTGTTGGAGAGTATGGAGGATTTCCCTATTTTCATCGGAGAGATGCTGGAGGGTATGGAGTTATGAGACCCCCGAGCCAATTATACAGCCTTTATGAGACATCTGTAGGCAGCCCTGAATAGGGAAGCTTTTTTTAAGTGTTTAATGTATTAGTATGTTTTTATATATGTTGGAAGCTGCCCAGAGTGGCTGGAGCAACCCAATCGGATGGGTGGGATATAAATATTATTATTATTATTATTATTATTATTATTATTATTATTATTTTCATAGGAGAAATGTTGGAGGGTATGTGCAGGATCAGGCCAATGCAGTATGTTTTACAGGCAGTTTTCTGGAGGTGACAGAATTCCAAGGGCTTGGAAAGGAAACCTAGGAGTAATATGGAAGCCTTCCCCACAGCCTTGGGACATGCTCTGAGATTTGCAGGCCATTGCACTCCTTTCCAATTGTCCCATACAACAGGGGTAGGGAGCCCATGGCCCCACAAGTCACATCAGGCCTGCCAAGCCCCCACCACAGTGCTGCATTCCTCTCCTCCCAGTGCAGAGCTGCAAGAGGGGGAGAAATAACTGTCTGGCCTCCTCAGAGACCCGTCTTTGAGGAGCAGAGGCAGCAAATATCCTCTGCACCACAGTGCTGAGCTTGCTGGAAAGATCTAAAGATAAAGCGAAGTCTCTTCCCTTCTTTCCACTGTAGGAAACAGGGAAATAGATCTGCAATTGGAAAACATTTCGGGAGGGAGAACAACCCCCATCCCCCATGGGCTGCAATCAACAAAAATGGGAGGGGAGGAGAAGAATTCACTTTTGCTTGTGGGAGCAAAATCATCTGAGCTGGCCCGGGCAGCTAGTTTCTTGCCATGAAAGGAGCAGAGGAAAGTGTGTGGTACTATGCAGAGATTGAAGAGATTCCTCAGTGATGCCAGTGAATACATTTAGCTGTACCTTACCTCGGGGCACTCAGCTGTTAAACTTTGATGTTGTTTCATCTGCCCATTCTGTGACTGTTACCTTGTAAATTTTTGGCCATAGTACCAATTAAAGAAGATAACCACAAACATCTCTAATGTGCCTCACCCCTCTTCTTCACATGCAATGCCTACATGCCATCGGCTTCAAAGTAGGCATCCGGGCAAAACGTAACAATCATCTTATGCCTTACAAGATTCAGAAGCTCCCCGAGTTGTTGTTTCTCCTGAGAGTTGCCATGGCATTTTTTGGTTTGTTTGTGTGTGTGTGTTTTTAAAAAAAGTATTGGTAAAGTTCTCAGAAATTTCTAAGCACGCAACTGGCATGCATATCAGCGAGAAGAAAATATCCACTGTAGTAAGGAACATTCTATCATTCTTCACTTTATATATTTACATAATACAGGCCTTGAAAGACACTGCAAGCTGGGCACTTAAACTTTCCTGCAGAAATCTTACTTCAAGGACCCACTCTGCTATCGATATTATTACAGATTTGTGGGTGCCCTGCCTTCCCCCTAGATTCTTGTTGTGTTGGTGTTTCATCAGTGTTGAACTGGGGTGAACTAACAGGTGTTGGATTTAGCAGTGTAAAAATACTATATTGTATTTCCTGCATAAAAATACTATACTGGTTTTCCTGTTCGGGAGATCAGCTGACAGAAGTGCCATTAAGAAACAAAGAGAGCAGAGTATTGTGAATTAAGAGCAATTGACAATGCAAATACTGTCTCTCCCCCCCTCTCCTCTTGACCTGAGTATTAAGAGTTGAGAGGAGGTGGTTGTGAGAATTACATGGGGCATGTAGTCTACCCTACAAGATGGGGGTGGGGAGAGGTGTCCTTTGGCAGGTTTGGGGAAAGAGCAAGAAGGAAGCAGGGGCAGAACTCCATGTGGGCTGGGCTGGGAGAGGCTGAACCCAGAGACATGGCTGACTTCTGCTCTGGACCCAAGTTTGCAGAATCTATGGAAGAAGCAACAAGAGACACACTTGCGGTATAATGTTTTGCACTTCCTGCCAACCTAGCAGTTCGAAAGCACGTCAAAGTGCAAGTAGATAAATAGGTACCGCTCCAGCGGGAAGGTAAACGGTGTTTCTGTGCGCTGCTCTGGTTCACCAGAAGCAGCTTAGTTATGCTGGCCACATGACCCGGAAGCTGTACGCCGGCTCCCTCGGCCAGTAAAGCGAGATGAGTGCCGCAACCCCAGAGTCAGCCACGACTGGACCTAATGGTCAGGGGTCCCTTTACCTTTTTTACATCACGGTTCAGATGTATACAAGTGTAAATAAAACCATATATCTTAAGGACACTATAGCTTTTATTTTCCGACAGAAGCACAAACCCTGGGAGAATGTCTGGAACCCACTAAAATTTTTCCATCCCTCAGCAGAGATTGGAGGGGTGCATGTGTAGCAAAATGCTTTCAAGTTGACCATTCCTCCCTGTACACAAAGTGTGGTGATGCTGAATAGCTTAGATAACTTTTCCGAGGGACCATACAAAACCATGTACTGCAGGCTTGTTTATTTATTTATTTATTTATTTATTTACAGCATTTGTGCCCTGTTTTCCAGCCAAAAAGGCACCCAGGGTGGCTTACTGACAATGGATTAGAACAAGACAGTCCCTGCCTGCAAGCTTACAGTCTGTCTGGAAAACATGACACACAAAGGAGAAGGGATAAGCACAAAGAAGAGGGAAAACTCAGGTGCCAATTCTTAAATAGTTCTTATGATGACTGACCAGCTAGCACAGAAACAGCTCAGGTGCAGGAAGCACCCGGTGGTGCTGGTCTTTCGGCAAAGCCGATGGAACGAGCCTTTGCTTCTCATCTCTCCACTGAGGCAGACGGATGGAATAGTGACCCTTGAGGGAGAGGAGGCCTGGTGGAGAACCTCGTGTGTTGCAGGTTCTACTGATACAATCTATAGTAGAATATGTCAAGGACAAAGTAGATGTGCTGCTTTGCAGATAACCTTTTTTAAAACAACAACAACACAGCAAATTGCATCCACCTTGGAGGGGAAGGGATGGGAATTGTGGAATCAGATTTATTTATCTATCCTTAGCCCCACCCTTCATGGTGCAGCAATACAAGGATGGGGTGCAATCAAGATTAAAACCATAAAAACAACCCAGCCCGATGAGGAAAGTGAGCTGGAGATGCAAGGTTAGCGGTGTCAATGCCAGTTCTATTTCAAGGGGAAAGGGCACCCCGCAGTTGGGTAGGGCTGCCATACCCCTGGACACTACTGGGATTTCAAAGGTGGAATTGACATCTGAAAGAGGCGGCACTTTGTCCTTGAGCACGTCAATCAAAAAATCCAGTCTTTCTGATGTTTTTGTTAAAAAAAACAAAAACAAGAGTTCAATTTTGGTGGTTTTCTTAAGAAAGCTCAACAACTTTTGGGGTGTCCTGGTATTTACTTTTTGAAATATGGCAACCCTACATAATTGGGGCACAACTGCAGAATAGACTAGTGGCGTACTGTGGGTTGCCAGCTCCCGGGGCTGAGTGGTACAGCGGTGAGAGGGAAACGAACGGAATAGGCATGCACATTCAACTGCCTAACAGCATTCACATCACTCAGAAGATCACATCCGCAGAGATAAGTAGAGTCATTCCATTGTCTGGAGAGGTCACTTCCGAATTCGCACAGAAAAGCTGTTTTCAACGGAGCCCAACAACGGAAGCACACGGCTGTATTGAGGCAGCACAGGGTGTTGAAATTTTGCACCACTAACAATTTTGCATGCAGGGTAACTGCCCCCGTGCCCCCTCCCCCCAAAAAAGCTATGCCACAGGAATAGACCCTTTCCCTGGTTGCTGCCTCACAAATTTTCTGGGAAGCTGGGATAACCAGGAAAGTCTAGGCTGCCCATCTTAAAACACAGCCACTGATGGGATTGGAGAGAGCAGCTGTAGGGAATAATTTAACCCTTTGCTCCCCTACTAGAATACTAAGGGAAAACCTCTCTTCTGAAGTTGGTAGTTGTTTTGGTGGAAAATCCCCTAGTGGCACCAATAATAGTTTTTCCTCAGCACCACAGCACACAGCAGGTGAGGAGACGGTTAGATTCTGCAACCACATCTCTGATCCCACTAATTATCAGCCACCCTACCTGAGACAATTCCATTTGTATACAAATGGAATATTGTATATACAAATTGTATAATTGCATATATACACTTGTCGTTGTATGTCCAGTTCTCACGTTTATGAATTACTTAACAAAATTATATTCCATCTTCCAGAGTGATATCCCCCATGAGGCAGAAAAAGTATACAAACATATAAACTAAACTACATAGAATAAATCATCCCTAGCTAGCAGGACCAGTGGTCAGAAATAATGGGAACTCTAGTCCAAAACCAGCTGGAGACCCAAGTTTGGGAAATGCTGCTTCAGACCATGTTTTTTGACTTCCTAGAGGCATCTCATGGGCCAAAGTTGGAAACAAAATGCTAGGTTAGGTGAGCCTTTGATCTGACCTACATCAGGGCGCTTCTCAGGACCAGTTATAGGTTTCAGAAGGCTCTGGACTAAGTGCCGTCTTCAGGGGTGCCTCCTTGCCACGGGTTTATCTGATGAGAGTGGAAAAGAGCAAAAGCGGTGGTGGTGTCAGAGTTCACACAAGGCCCATATATACTGGCACTCAGGAATATTGTGGGAAATGATAGTGGCTAGTTCCAAGGCTATCAGTTTGGGAAAGTCAGGGGAAGGGTGAGCCAGGCAGCATGCAAGCACAATGCTCGTTCTCATCTTAATGCACCATAGTTTGTTAAGCACAAGTTACATCCAAACCACCTCAAACTGTGAAGACCTTAGAGCACAACTGCAAGCGATAGCCACATGCAGATGGATATGACTTGTTTCTTTCCCTTTATAATTCAGCTTCCCGCTCGTCACATCTTCCACCTTCAGCCTGAATATTTCAAAGTCCCCAGAGCATTGGGGTGGGGCCAGCCGTTGAACTGGAAAGCATACAAAAATGCCAGGCATGCGTGCACAACCCCTTACACATGTATTATTAGGATTGCCAATACACTGATTTTAGGAATAAGTTGCAGGCCGGGGCGATAAAAAGGCTATGAGGAGGGGGAAAGGGTAAAACCCACAAAGTAGGATGATGTCTCCATTTTGAAGGGATTTAAACAAAACTATTAGTTTTTTAATAAAACAAAATGTTCTCCGACCTACATTTGTTAGGAAATATTTTGAATACTTTTTGTGTGCATGAACAAAAGCTTCCGGCTGTAAATTATTGGTCCTATCAGCTACAGTGTGACAATATCCCATAGTGTAACTACAACATAATTGAATAGCTCTGTGTGTGTGTGTGTGTGTGTGTGTGTGTGTGTGTGTCCCCCTCCCTACACTGTGTGGAAGAACGCAAGTAAACAGAACTGGAGTCCCTGCACATTTGCCTCATGGCACACCCCATTCCAGAATACTTTAACAGTCTTCAAAGCAGGAAAACATCTTGAGGGGGTGTGGGGAGTGTGGTTAATTAGGATCGGAGAAAGTGGCTTTCCTCTGCTCTAAATAAATAAATTTAAAAGTGTCAAGAGCCCTCAAACACTTAGGATATCACGAACCCTTATCTACACCCCCCTCCAGAAACTCTTAGAAGGTCAAGCAAGCCAGTCCCTATCACCATTTTCTTTTGTTCATTATCACTAAGTTGCCCTAAACATTCTGTGGCTTCTGGAAGTCTTTGTTGTGGTGTTCTGTTTGTTTTTAAATTACAAAACTCTTGTTTTCAGCATAACTGGGGAGTCCCCTGAGAATGCAGAACAATCTCCAACCTTGTCTGTGTGTAGACTCATTTTACTGTCCTACTAATTGTCATAGGGCCACCAGCTCTACTTATTAACATACAGTGGTACCTCAGGTTACATACGCTTCAGGTTACATACGCTTCAGGTTACAGACTCCACTAACCCAGAAATTGTGCTTCAGGTTAAGAACTTTGCTTCAGGATGAGAACAGAAATTGTGCTCCATCGGCGCGGCGACAGCAGTGGGAGGCCCCATTAGCTAAAGTGGTGCTTCAGGTTAAGAACAGTTTCAGGTTAAGAACGGACCTCTGGAACAAATTAAGTACTTAACCCGAGGTACCACTGTAGTGATCTCCAGTGCTCCTGATGATCATTCTTGTGTGCCAGCTACTGGATGACCGTAATAACCAGCAGGTCCTAATTTTGTCAGGACAAACATGGGACATCTATCCCACAGATGCTGCTACATAGCATATTAATAATGCAAAGGGGAAATAGATGACTAGCAAAAGATGCAGTGAAGGATTCCAGCTACTTCTGTGAACTACATTTTCCATCTCCACAGTACAGCTTCCCAGTCAAATGACAATGCAGTTGCCAATTTACACAACATCCAAAAGTATTTCTTTTTCTTTTTCGGTGCCCTGGCCAATGATTCTGATGACGGGTAGCTGCAACAACCACCGCTTTGAACATCAAAGGAAGCCTCCTTGGTTTGCGCAAGAATTCCAATTCATAACATTATATGGGTGGGGTTTATTTTTCTTTTCTGTTCGTTTGGGACACGGCTGTATGCCACTGCATAGCCTGAAGACAGCACCCAGTAGCATGAGCAACAAACTTTATTACATGTTCAGTGTTTTGGAGTTGTTTAGATTTAAGTGGATCACTTCAGGTTTTTACCTTACTGCTTTATATTATGACATTTTATGGTTTATTTTGAGAGGGAAAGAAATCCTTTAAAAGGAAAAAGAAATAGAAGTGGGGGTTTTTTTAACACTAATGGGAAGACAATCCAGCTATTTTCTCTCACCTGAAGTCTCTATAGAAAAATCGTTATGAATGAGGAGGAACTGCCAAATAAAATTGCCCTAGCAGATGACGGTATGTACAAGTAATAACTTTCCATCATCCCAATATTTCAGCTGTTGCTTTATCATGGGCTCAAGAACTCAGCTGATACATGTTGCAGATAAACAACATGCATATGCTATAAAACCCTCATTTGACACTGATGTGCAAAATGAACTGCCTTAGGGACTCTAGTTAAGGGTTGAAAGGCAGTACCAGTATCAAAGTTTATTTCGGTCACAGACCAGCATAAGATAAACCATACGGATAAACTGAACACATAAGACTTAAAACAGGTAAGCAATAAAAACTAGTGATTAAAAGGGGATTATATCATACATACTTAAAAAGATAGAAACCGGGACAAACAGTTAAAAGCGACTATAAGGGAGGGAGTGTGAACAATCACAGGTCTTGCATTTTGGGCCTGGTTTGTGGCGCAAGCCATCCTTCAACGAATATTCATCACAGCAGCGCAGAATCTAGCAAGTGAGTATGTAACACCTGGGTTTTCATCTTGAAGTAGCAGGGATGTATAAAGTTGTTCTGTGAGACCTGGGAATTTATGTAGTATAGTCATGATGAAGCTAGCTTGTACGTCTGCACAGTCATACCTCGGGTTGAAGTAGCTTCAGGATGAATATTTTCGGGTTGTGCTCCACGGTGACCCAGAAGTAATGGAGCATGTAACTTCCGGGTTTCGCCACTCGCGCATGCACAGACGCTCAAAATGACATCACGCGCAGATGCGCAGATGCATGTTACATTCACTTCAGGATGCGAACGGGGCTCCAGAATGGATCCTGTTCGCATCGAGAGGTACCACTGTATAGCATTGGCAGTGAAAAAAGGCGTGTTCTGTTCTTTCCAGTTGCCCAGATCCACGTGAGCATTTCCTCTCCTCGTACGATGTCTTTGTACAGCGATCTTCCTGGATGACTGAAGGAAGGGCCTGGCAGTGGGCCAAAGGGAAAACCCTTCGCTGTTTTGGAATTTCACGGTTGGTTATATATGGCATCTTGGAAGTGAAATGTCTTCTGGTTTTACTGATTAAAATTCTTGGGGTATAATATATCCCTATACTATATCCCAAAGCTCTGTAGAAAGTACATATTGTATAATATCAATGGTAAAAAGTCCTGACAATAAAGGGATGGCTTGCACCTATGAAATGCCTAACCCCTTCCCTGCCACACACTTTCCCCCTGAAACGTCTCTCCCTGCTATTCTTCTTATCACCAGTATTCTGGACCTGTATTTAGTTTGCAAACACTGGGGTTGGTAGTACAGTGGTACCTCGGGTTACATACGCTTCAGGTTACAGACTCCGCTAACCCAGAAATAGTGCTTCAGATTAAGAACTTTGCTTCAGGATGAGAACAGAAATTGTGCTCTGGCAGTGCGGCAGCAGCAGGAGGCCCCATTAACTAAAGTGGTGCTTCAGGTTAAGAACAGTTTCAGGTTAAGTACGGATCTCCGGAACAAATTAAGTACTTAACTGTACTGTACTGTATCTATGTTCAGGTGACCAGGAGCTGTTGCAAGTGCCGGCTGCTACATACAATAACCCAGAGACGAGCTCTACCGGTGTCATTCAACATGTAGCCCTTTGAAACCAAACCCACTGTTGTTTGAAAGCGGTGCTATTTTTCTAGAAAAAGAGGTGCCAGAACTTCCAGTGAGTTCTGGCTTAAAACAACAACCCTGTTTAAAAGAATGATTACCGTATATTCATGTGTATGAAGCTATTCCCGCCCCCTCTCATTTTATATTCCTTAAACATGACCATGTTTGCCTTCCACCCTTAATGGAATTTACACTGAAATTGCCCAGCAAAAACCCAGCAAGAACAACTTGTTTCCTCTGCAGCTGGAAAAGATTGCTCCCCGCACCCTGTTACCTTCCTAAAAACTGCCAGCGGTTAGCTCCATTATTGGATTAATTTGAAAAACACAGTGTCATTATTTAGAAACTTCTCTCTGACCACACCAGCCTGAACATACCAGCCTGGGGGACACGAATAACTTTTTTTATGTACATAGTATCTGGAAGATCTGCTGTGAAGCCAAAGCTCTTTGCAGCTTCCAGCAGTGCTTATACAACTGCTGTTGAAGATGGCTCGGAGGAGATAAGGGAAAACAAAAGCAACCCTTTAGGAGGCACAAGCTTTGGAAATCAGAGGAAACCTAAACAGCAAATAATCCAGGAGTTTCGGAAGTGTAACGTGGACAATGGCGAGGAACAAGAAAATACCTGAAAGCCACACAGGTGTGATCCAATACTGGGCGGCTTACCTTTGTCCGCACCAAACCACCTGACTCTCAAATGTACAAATGCAATGCCAACTTTTTCCAAAAATGTCTAAAAAAACGGGAAATGATATTCAGGGGTGTTAGTAATTTAGGGCAGGGATGGCTACAGACTTCGGGGTTGTTTGGGGTTTTTTACTGGAACCGCCAAGATTAAACAACCAGAACCAGGTTCAAAAGCTAGAAGGACCAAAGAGACTCTGAGCATAACCTGAGCCTGGGTATTTTTCAGTGCCAGAAATGACCTGAGCTTTCTTCATTGCAGCTGCCTAATTTAGGTGGAAAAAGCCAGTTGTGTTGTTGTCAAATGCTAAATGACTGGGAGTCAGAAATGTTTCCCAATCTACTGCAAATCACCCAGAGATCTGTAGATCCTGATTTGCCTTCTGCCCACACCTGCTCCAAAAGAGATTGGAAACAGCATTTTTTTTCCAGCAACAAGAAGTTAAAAAAAAGAAATTTTCTAAGTTTGAAATGGATTTGGTGATCCTAAACAGTCGCGTCTGATGCACAAATGCTTGTTAACACCATCCAGCACCATAGAATTATTGCAATTTATCTGTGAAGATTCTGTACACACAATAACACTGAATAAAATCGCGGTAGGGTCCTTGCTTGGAAGAGACATCACAAATTCAATCAGTACACAGTGTTCATATTACCTGACCTCAAACATAACAATTCTCAATGAAGGCAGCTTTCAACTTTAGCGGCAAGTGACCAAATCATGAGTAACTGAAGTTCAGCTTACGGAAAGCGGAGGTAGTGGTAAAACCATGACGATATCCTCAGGGCATATAGAACTCAAATGTCAGAGAGACTGCTAGGCTAGCTTTCTTATCCCAAAAGGTCTAATTATTATGTATAGAGGGGATTCTTTTATGTATCTGGAGGACCATTCATTCATGTAATCTCCCAGCTGTAGTATGAACTATTTAAGAACTGTTGTCCCTTTTCAGCTGCCATTTGTATGGACAATAAGATGGCTTGGAGGAGCTAAGATCATGAGATAAGACCAATACACCATGAGATGTATGTATGTGGATATAACTAACCCTTACAGTTGTTAAACAAAAAGGTTGTCTTAGGTTTTATCAAGCACAGTACAAGGAGTGTGATGGGGAAAGGCATCTTTTACTAAAAACGAACCATGAGACATCAGACAACTCTCACACACTTTCAAAGACCCAATGTACATGCTCTTACATGTGAGTGAGGACCACATCAGAGCATATACATCTCATGTGTATCAATCGCAAGGATCAGTGCTGTGTGTGGTTGCCAAGTGTGGCAGCTGTGGGGTTGAGAACATGCTGCAGGGACAGTTCTCTAAATCATCGAGCATGTATTAGCCAGAGGGGAAAGGCAGTGAAAGAAGCAGCAGGCAGGAATGCCCGAGACTCTATGCTGAGTTCAAGCCTAAGGAATAAACATGCGCTCTACACAACTATAGGAAGCAAAAAAGCACTCATAACCCACTGCTGCATGAAAGGGACAATAGTAAACAAGGAAATGCTTTGCCTCCACATGGCAAGATTGCGAATGGAATTCTGGGTCTACAATGGTGATTGTAGCTTGTGCATAGCCCTTTTTAGGCATTATACTCACCCAACCATAATTGCATACGCTCTAACATTTCACTTTGGAAATAAGGACGCTCTATTCCATCATCATCATTCCAACATATATAAAAACATACTAAAACATTAAACTTCCCTATACAGGACTGCCCTCAGATGTCTTCTAAAGGTTGCATAGTTACTTATCTCCTTGGCTTGGGGGTCGCATAACTCCATACCCTCCAACATTTATCCAATGAAAATAGGGATGTAGTAAAGAAAAGTGGGACATCACAGGATCAAATCAGAAACCAGGATAGCTTTGGAAAATCCAGGACTGTCCCTGGAAAATAGGGAAACTTGAAGGTTCTGTAATTGCATCGACAGACCAGAGCTGCCCCTGCTAGCCCCCAACACCTGCTGTCCAGGCACTTAGGCAATGTCTGTAAAGGGGAAGATGTACACACTTATGGGCTCCCTATGCAAGTATCCCTGCCCAGAAGAATATCATGGTCAACAGTATCAAAAGCCACAGGGAGGTCAAGGGCAATCAATAGGTTTGAACTCCCTCATCTTCTTCCTGACAGAGGTCATCAACAAGGCCGTTTCAGCATCATATCCAAGACTGAAGCCTGGTTGAAATGGACCCAAATAATGAGTTTCCTTCCAGCTTGCCTTTAGGTGGGCTGCCACAACCTTCTTGAGTACCTAGTGATAATCCTTACACAAATCCTGTAAGACAGACAAGTATTATTATTTCCATATTGCAGGCTATAGGCAGCTGCTAAGGCTGAGACACAGTGGCATACCTAAGGTCATCTGGTGAGTTGATGACAAAGATGAGATTTCTCTTAGCCTCTATATGTATCAGAATTGCAGGACTACCAAATGATAATTGTTTAAGCATGGTACTCTCTGAACACCAACATGTCACTTAATTAACAACAACAACCACAGGAGGAAGAAGAAGAAGCTAATACAATACACCTTAATTGAAAATACACTGACTATCCAGATTCCCGGATTAGTATTATTATCTGAAGATATGCGGCCTTGATCATTTCCTTTTTCTCCTTTTGAACACTTCTCAGTCACTACAAGGACCAGATTTTATCTGCAAGGTTTTATCAACAATGATTCCAGAAAACCTTGCAAGATACACTTGATAAAACCAACATACACATGTGAAATCACAGCCTTTAACTCCTGCAACCAAGTTCCCTACAACCAAATTTCCAAACCCTTTTTAAACCATTGCTTTCTCTGTAAACCAGTTTAGTAAACTGAACTTCCAAGAGAGTTATTCACTCCTAAAATCCTGTTCTGTGGAACTGCTGAAATTTCAAACACTAATGTTATTGTTTACCATTTCTAGAGTACCATCTAGTGTACAAAGTATTTGAAACTTCTTAGCCAATTTGTTTTCACCACAGAATTCCTCCAAAGTAAATACAAATTACTAATCCTGGTTTCCTACAGGCCAATAGTCTTCATAGTGGAGCAAGGATACAAATCATTTGTGCCCCAATTTCTTGTACTCCCCTGCCCCACATCAAAATAGCAAATTGATCAATCAACAGACATTAACAAATATGCATTTAGTGGTAGGGGATACAAAGAAAGCATACAGCACAATGCAAAAATAAAGGAAAGCCAAAAACTCTGCAGACATCATGACATACAATGGGAGAAATGGCTACATAGGGGCACAAGGCTTGTTCAAACCTTAGTTTATTAATCCATGATACGATTCTCCAAACACAGCTAGCATCTGCTTAAGAATGCAAAGCACAACTTCACAAAAACACTGAGAATTGCTTCACATGTTGTATTTAAGCTAAGTATCTCACATGCACACATGCTATGCTGCAGCAGTCTGTTGAACCCACATGCAGCTACTTCAGTGTAGGCAATGCACACTCTTAATCCTTAACACTGGGGTACCTCTGATATATGGCATGGAAACTCCTCTCCCTCTTCTCCCCCTCCCCCGGCCCTCTCTTTCTAAACCTGAAGTATGGCATCAAGGGGAAAACGCTGGCGTGGTTATGAATCAATACAGCTCCCACTTCAAGTCTGATTTTATGCAAAGGTTTTTAGACAAAACATGCTGGTTTTCCATGCAGTGACATTCTGCAGCCCCACCTCTGAAATACAGTTCTACAAGAAGTCACTGCTCCATAAATGTGTTCCATTTGCTGTATCTGTTTCACTTCTGCTCGCAAGCTAACATTAATTCCCTTTTCTTCCCCTTCCTAAAATGCACACAGGCTGCTAGACACATGTGCATGGCAAATGGAATCTGAACTTAGCTTAACAGCCTCATTTATTCCTGATGGTTTAAATTATTTCATCACAATTAATGACACCCCCTCAGCTTCCTGTGCAGTGCTGCCAGATGTTCGGAGACCACGAAGCCACTCGCTTCTTTGACGGCTAGTGACAAGTTGTCCTCTGAAGGACGTTCCCTGGGTGCCGCTGCCGGATGACACCTCCATTGCTTAGCACCTCTCCCTCTATCTCCCCAAGTTTCAATATTGAGAGGTGTAGGAAGGCATGAGAAACCAGAGCTGTTTTACTGGGGGCATATTCAGTGAAGTGTTTTGAATCTGAAGGAGCTTGCCTCTTGTGACTGGAGTTTCAGACTGTTTGGAGAAAGTAGTGAAGTAGTGTTGACCTTCAACGACTCTTAGCTTCGATCGCATAAATCCCCGTGGTTTTTTGGTTTTTTTAAAAGAGAAATAGGAAAATTGACTTTCCTTGACTGTTCGTCCTCAAATCACATAAACGGTACTTGCACATACATGTTCAGGTTCTGAATTCGGTGCAACTTCAATAGTTTGTTGCTCCAGCACAGAAACACCGAATCACCAATGTATGATTTATTCTTCAGGGAATTTAAAATGTGTGATGACAATCTGTTGGTGGGGGGCGGCGCAGGGCAAATCAGAGGGGCAGCCAAGGTGGGTCATTTGGCCCAGGGCTTCAAGGTCAAAGGAGAAGTCACATTTAGACACTTGCTAATTGGGGGGGGGGCAAATTGTGACAGATACTCTCAGTTTAGAGTTGCAAGCTTAAGCAAATGAGAGATGAGATTTGGTAAAAGACACACTTTTTGTTAAGTGATACAGATTTTGTCAAATGCAGAGGATCAATGGCAACATGGCATGAAAGTGATATACCTCCAACATTTCCCCGATGAAAATGGGGTGCCCTATTCCATTATTATTATTATTATTATTATTATTATTATTATTATTATTATTTATACCTCGCCCATCTGACTGGGTTGCCCCAGCCACCCTGGGCAGCTTCCAACATATATAAAAACATAATGAAACATTAACAAACTTCCCTATACAGGGCTGCTTTCAGATGTCTTCTAAAGGTTGTCTAGTTACTTATCTCCTTGGCTCGGGGGTCCCATAACTCCATACCCTCAAAAAAACCCACAAAAACAACAACAATGAATACAGGGATGTTCTAAGGAAAAGCAGGACATTCCATGATCGAATCAGAAACTGGGATGGCTTCTGAAAATCTGGGACTGACCCTGGAAAATAGGGATACTTGGAGGGTCTGAAGTGAGACTTTTCTTTAGTTTTTTGTGCGTATCACAGAAAAGGACTAGAAGAGCATTTGTTGAATGTGTGTATTCAGATTATGTCTCATTTCTTCTCTTCTGTTTTGATGCCTTATTTTCTTTCCACGTGTTGTCATTTTCCCATGGCTGCATTTATTACGGCTAGGGGCCTCAAAACCTGGAAATGGCCTGGGCTGCTTCAGCGGGCTTTTGAGAGGGGCCGCTACTGCCTCAGAAACAACCTCATGCGCATTTTTGGATTCCTCATATACAGAGTTAGGGCAGGCGCAATCATTTTGATGCCTGAGGCAGCCACTCCAAATTCCCTTTCTCAACAGTAAAAATATAATAATAAATAACTGATAATTTGTTGCCTTATAACAACACCCGTCTGCTGGCTGATTCTGCCTTATGAAATGGGTCTACCCAGTTATACAGCCTTTAAGACCCAGAATCAGAGAGCCTTGTTCTCCCTTTTACTGCTTCTCTCCTCCCCACCCCCATTTTGGTTTTTTGCCACATAGGCTTGTGTGCACACATGGTATATTTTAAATTATGGTATATTATATTTATATTGTTTCTTGTTACAGCGAAGCTCTGAGCTTCTGTCTTACAGGCGCAATATAGAGATATGTCGCTATCACCTGTGTTCTGCCTGCGATCACTGAGGAGGAGAATGGGGCAAATGATGCCCATTCAAATAAATGCTGGAAAAGCTGAGGGCAATCCCATCAGCCATTGCAAGTACATGCAGCAGATGTTCCAGCGAGTCTTTTTAAGAATGCTAAACTTGGCCAGGGAATAAGAAGTGGCTCAAGTTAACCAGAATTTCAGTATAAAAACACAAGAAGCCACCCTATTGAACAGGCCAGGGAGAAAAATGTGATTTTTAAAAGAAACTATTTTAAAGGGGGAAGTTTGGAGGGATGGACTCATCAGCATAAACCAGCCACCCTTAAAAGTGTCTGTATTTGCTGCTGCTTCTATATGTGGCCATTTCTTACTGTTATTATAAGCTATTTCAGAAACAGCTCTCTCTCTCTTTAAAAACACTTAGAACAATTATCAAGGGAACTGGGGAATGTTTCTCTCTTTTTTTTTTTAAGCTGTTGAAGTATTAACCCTCCCCATCATTTAAATGTCTAATGTGTCTTTTTTTTCTGTAGGGGGTGTTCATAGGTGCTCTTATAGAAGTTAGCCAGTTCCTACAACGACTTTACCAGAAGATCCCACAAAAAAAGACACACAATGTTTTCAAGAGCCTGAGGAGCTCCTATAAGCCTGACAGCCACAGGAACCAAGTTACATCATACTTTCCCCACCTATCATCTCAAAAATAAATAAAACTTAACAGTGTTACCTTGATGCAGATAATTAAAACAACATATTCCTAAGGCCGTTGGAGAAT
This sequence comes from Podarcis cretensis, assembly GCF_951804945.1. Taxonomy (NCBI): domain Eukaryota; kingdom Metazoa; phylum Chordata; class Lepidosauria; order Squamata; family Lacertidae; genus Podarcis; species Podarcis cretensis. The sequence continues at coordinate 26,908,073 of NC_137187.1, forward strand.
TGCAAAGAGTCGTTATTGACTTCAATCAGTTGTCTCTCAGAAAACAAGCTTTATCTGATGTAGAGAGCCGGGTGGGTTGGGGGAGCGAGGAAGTAGAGAAGGAGCTTGAGTAAACTTTAAACTCTCATGTAGGGATGTATTGCTTGTGTGTCCCTGGCAGATGTGGGAAGGAGATGAAATGGGCAAGGGAGAATCAAATATCCCATCGCTGCAGGTTTGCTGAGGGGGGAAAAGAGCACTGCAAAAAACCTCACATCTGGCAATCATTTGTCAATAGCTGGAAAGAGAGCGGCAGGAAACTTTTGGCTCTTGTGGAAGATGAAAAGACAAAAACCATGTGTCACACACACATACTGCAGTGGTACAATGACTACTACATTTATTGCCCTTCCCCTGCTTTTTAAAAAAATTTAATAATGATCTTCAGATACACTTGTGTGTGTGTGTGTGTGTTTAAAAATGTAGACACTAGACTTGTTAAAGCTGGTGAGTTTATGTACCGATCTTTCTCCCCAGCCACACTTCCAACTAAATTCCAGGGCCAATGTTAGAAAACCATAATCATGAAGGAAAATGGACTGCCTCCTACTTTGAGCTGCCGAGCTTGCGGTTCAGTCCATAAACATAATTAAAATGGAAGACACTACAGTAATGACGACAGCCATCTTCTCCACAATTTTCGTACTTCAAAATGGGGCATGTGTGTAAACAGAAAGACATGGTCCAAAAAACTGGGGTTCTGGGACACAGTTCTGCTGACCCCTACAGATCAACGTCCCATACATTACAGAATCATGACGCAAGCATGAGGCCACTGACTGTTCCAAAGAAAAGAGGGATGCTTCCTCCAGTTGCTATTTCGAAAAGGAAGGATATGAAGAACAGTTCCACCTCCACACACCTAGTTACATCTGGTTTTGTTCTTTTAATGAAAGGAAAGATCATCCCCACAGAACTATGCAGCAAATAGCAAGTTTAAGGGTTATCCTCACCTCTTTCCCCTGCCTTTTGACACTTGAGCTGCATGTTTTTAGCGTGCACCTTCTTTTTATGATCGCGAGCTGTCTTAAATTGTTTTCAATACTGCGTTTTAATTCTGTAACCCACATAAAAGATGAACATGTAATAATCTTGGGCACCCATATTTCATAAAAAAACCATGAAAAAGAATTGCTCTTGGGCAGGGAGGGACTTTGAGTTTTGTTCATCTTATCCAAGTCACAGGGGTTTAGAAAAATTAAATTTGCATGCAATTCTTACATGGATGGTTCAGGCTATCTTAGTAGAAATAGTTTGCATCGTTTATTCTGTAAGGAAAGTATATCAGGTGTTGAATGAGCTGGCGAACTCACAGTAGCTGGTTCCATTATATTATTTAGGAAGACTGTATTTCCCAAACAGTTAATTGCAATGAAAACTACAGAGCAGCCAGAATTGTTTGGTAATTACAGGGGGTATCTAATTTCAGCTTAATGGATGTTTATATTTGCATCCTAGTATATCTAAAGGATAAATAAATAAATAAATAAGCCTAGGATTGTGGATTCCTGTCTTAGAAATAGCACAATTTATCTCAGATAGACTAGTGCAGGATCATCACTTACTTTTAACCACAAACACATTCCTGTGCTGGCATCCATCAAATTTAACCAGAATACAAAATTATTAACTAAATAAGCAACTGTGGGTTAATTACAGCAGTCTGAATGTAAGCAATATGCAGTAATCTGTAAGAAATAAGAAATTGCTTTATGACCAGAACTTCGTGCAAAAAAGTGGTGCTTTCTCTACATTTTTCAAACAACTGTTCCAACTGAGAATGCAAAATTTCAAATATTCATATATATTTTTTGCATGACATGCATGAACAAGTACATAGACATATTTCAAAATATGGATAAAATTAAATGTTTAAGTGTATGTAATTGTGAATAATCCCATTTGGAATATATGTGCCCTCTACAAAGCCATGAAATCAACAGTCCTAAATTTAATCCAATTACATTCAATAATCAGGGAAGTAATTCTGTCTGGACACTGACAGAAACACAAGCGAAGAAAGAAATATAACACATGTGTGTGCATACACAGACCATGAAGAAAAAATATGGAACAATGAGGAACATTTTATACATCTCACAGAGAAAATTTCTTACTGAGTATACTCAACAGGAAACTGCCCCCTGATGATTCATGTTATGATTCGTGTGCTTGCATTCATACTGAATATTTTTTTAGATGCTCATTTAAAATATTTTATGTGTATTCTTGAGGGGGTAGAATGTAAAAGTGTGAAATGGCCAAGTGGCTTGTGTCACACAAGATGTTATGATCATAGATATTGCACAATACATTCACCATTACTTAGTACTTGTTAAATGCTGCCTAAAAATAACCAGTCAATGACCAGGGCTATCAAAACAAACCAATCAACAAAAAAACTATTGTCTGGATTCAGAAATATGGTTATCATTAACCATGACACCAAGGTTTGCAACTGGTTTGGTTGACTCTAACCATAGTTCATGTTAGCTAAAGTATGTTTGTCTGGATACCATGGGAAGCTAAAAGCAGAAGTTGACAGGGGCTTTCCAAATACATATAGCCACATGAAAGAAAATACTATATGTTGCAGGACCAACATGAAGGACACAATGCAAAGGATATTTCAAGTGGTAACTACTAGGTGCCAAACAGATTTACCCTTTGAGACAGCTTAACTGGTTGCAGTTGCAGGACAAAGACACCCAAAATTAACCAGCACACCTAACTTAACCCAATCTTGTCTTTTTTTCTCTTCATACACAATCCCCTTTTATACAGTAAGTCCAGACCCCTGCAATGCAGGAATCCCAACTAAAGCATCCATGACCAATGGCCATCCAACCTCAGCTTAAAAGCATCCAAGGAAGGGGAGCCCACAATGGACTTAAATGAGGATGAAACATATCTAAGAAGCTTCTTGGCAGAGAACTCACTTGTCAAATTAAGACCATCTATCTTCCAATGAGGTTGGCAATTTCAGAGTTGAGGTCACCGCAGGCCTTAGGTTTATGCAAAGGCAGATGAGTGTGGATCAAAGGGATCTACTTCTGCTGTGTCTCCCCTCACCCGGCACAAACTCCAGACAGGCCTCAATGAAAGGTCTGACCAGGATGAAAACAGAAATTGGGTCTAGAATGCCAAAGAAGGCTGTTCTGATGTCACTGTTTTAAAAAAAGCACTTGGCCATCCCTTTAAAATGTAAGCAGAGATAGAGGAAACACGGGTAACCTCGGCTTCCCCCTTTCCTGCTTACACTGTAAGTGAGACGGCAGAGATTATGTATTTCCCTCATGTGGATATGTGTGAACCGCTTCTGCATCCAGAACTCTCCTTTTGATGTTGTGGTGGGGCTGGAAAAGATGACGTCTCCGTTTCTCACGTTTATTTTTTATACTTCTTGTTGTAATGTTCAGGAGAGTGCTCACATTAAGACCTTGGTTTAAAAGACGGGTGATTTGAAAAGAGGAATTGCTCTTCAGGTTGTCAGTTACCCCATGCTCAAGCCAAGGAAATGTTCCAGAGGCTAAAGGAATAGGCGGTTATCAAGTAATCATACCTCTCTCCCCACAATATGCTGTGATGTAATGCAACAACAGATAAGCCTTGCTCGCAGGAACGAAGCTTTGAACACCCAACTGAATGGAAATGGAGAAAGGTAAAGGAAGTGGATATACCCTGAGTAAGTAGAGCAACCAATGATTCTGGCTACAGAAATCTTCAGATGGAAGAAGCTGTCATGAGAAAGACCGTATTTGTTAAACAATGACTGTGCAAGGCATATATTACAACAATATAGTCCCTAGAGAATCTGAAGCCTGCCAGATACATCCAGACAAGATGCACTGGGAAATGCAAGGGAAGGAATCATATGCAGTTAGAAAAGGAGAGGGAATTACTCTAGTCAATTTCTCAATGGTCCTGTGTTTTTCATAAAGCAACTTCAGTAAGACTATACACACACATGGAGAGCAAGTTCCATTTGCAGGGAATAGTTTAGAGTAAGCTATGAAAATGGTCAGAATGTCAGACAGATAAGGAAAGGTATGGACTCCATGTGAGGTGAGGATTTGTGGCCCTCAAGATGTTCCTATGTAGCCCCTGACTTCAAGAGGGCCCACAGTGCTGTGAGACTGATTTTAACCAGCCCACCATGACCCACTGGCTGTGCTGTTCCCCACCAGGAGACATAGACTTTTACCATGACAGCCAAACTAGACATGATATGGAAGACCCATAAATAAGATCTCCTGAGTTGTGTGAGGATCCCACACAAGTTTTAAGTTGCTGTGTGATAGCAGTAACTTTTTCCCTGTGGAGAAAATACCAGCTCTGGGGAGATTATTCCAGCCTGGAAACAGACACCAGGGATGTGGTCCTGATTCTCACCACCACCATTGTGACTTCTAATGATTTTTATTTTATTTCTGAATGCAAACTATTCCTAACTTATCTCCTGCATTATATTGGGGAAGGGACGTAGGTAAGTGCTAGCTTGCCTGCTTTGCATTGAAAAGGTCCCATGTATTATGTATTTGTACGTGAGAGAGACAGAAAGGGGTGTGTGTGTGTGTGTGTGTGTGTGTGTGTGTGTGTAAGAAGGAGGGCAGAGACACAAGTAGGTCTGCATATGTCTCAAGTTTAACAGCGCTATCATGTACACATATCTATTCAAATGGGCTTTATTGGATTTAATCCCAGGTACATATGCAGAAGTTACTTTAAACAGGAAAAACTGGATATACAACGAGCCAAATGGCAATGATGGTGTCAGGTCAGAAAAGTTAGCTCTTTCTTCAAGAAAGCAGTATACCAGGCAACACTATGAAATGGTTGCCAGAAATGACGGTCTTCTACTTCCCCCTAAATCTCCTCCCAAGCTGTATGTTTCCCAAGCAGCCTTAAACTACACCAGGGCTGGGGGGAGTGGGTTGGATCTGTGCCTGTTGTTCTGCTACACGCATAGCCCTCCATGGCTTTGGGGGCAATGCAGGAGGGGAACTTAGGACAGTAGGAGCAGCAAGCTCCTGGGACACTTCATCTGCTGAGTCTGGTCTGCTTTCTGTCCTTGGCTCCTCCTGCTCGCTAAAGCCTGTTGCCTCTTCAGCATCTAGCCCAGGGGTCGGCAAAGTTTTTGTGGCTTGGGCCAGTTCACAGTCCCGCAGATGCCACGGTGGGCCTGAGTGTGCGCGCACACACATGCACAAACACTTTTTCTGGAGCTCCTTCCAGTGTGGAGGAGGCGTGTGCAGCTTCCCATTGGCCAGGATCATGGAAGGCGGTCCCTGCTCAGCTCAACATGGTTTAGCGTGGTGCACGGGAGCAGACTGAGTGGGCGTCGGGGGCCCATTGGCCAGTTAAACAACCCCCATGGGCCGGTTGTATTTTAATACTTTGTTGGAAGCAGCCCAGAGTGGCTGGGGAAACCCAGCCAGATGGGCGGGGTATAAATAATAAAATTATTATTATTATTATTATTATTATTATTATTATTATTTGGGCCTTTGGTTGCCAGCCCCGGGTCTAGCCATTCCTCCCCTCCTCTGACCTCACCTCAGTGTCCCATCACCAATCCCCTGTCTCTGAGCCTTTTCCTCTGAGGCGTTACTAGGGGTTTCCCTGGCTGGTGCTTCGCACTATTCCTCTTCACCCAGCCAGTCCCTGGCAGTCGGTGGGTTCTCTTATTTAAACGAGCCTCACCATATCGGTCAAATGCGATTTCATTTTAATGAATGGGGTCAAGAGGGAGAGGTGTAGTTGGAGGAGAAAAACTCCCAAGAATTCTGGAGCCAGCCCTTCAGACAAAGGGCAAAGGAGGATTTTAAAATGCAATCAGAACTTCAAGATGCCGCCACCAAACTTAGGCTGTGGGTCAAACTTGAGATTCAAATAGAAACAACAGTATTCAGGCATTTAAAAATGCAGCTTCAAATATTCTGCCTGCCTTATCAATTCTTATAGCTCTTTCAACTGTATTTATGATAGAGATCTCAACGATTGCTTTTTATGAGAGTCTGTTTTGTTGCCAAACCAATAAACACCCTGTGTGGCATTCTTTTTCCCTCTCTCTCTTTTTAATATTTATATTTTATCAAGGTGATTTCAATTAAAAGAAATAAAGTGACAGAGGGGGAAAAGAAGGGGAAGTGAGAGGGAGAAAAACTGCTTTCTTGTGTGGCATTCTTGCGAGAACTTGCCAAACGTATTTCCATGCCAAGCATAGCTCTTGTTCCATTTCTCGTCCCAGCTTTACTTAGCTATAATACTAGACCCACTGAAATTAATGGACCTAGCTTAGTTACGTTCATCAATTTCAAGGGGTTTGCTCGGAGTAAAACTTAGCCACATACCACACCATTCTGTCACATGTGCCGTTTCCCAGCACCACCACATGCAAGCTAGAGGGGCAACAGAAGCAAATTCCATAGACCAAAATACTTGAGAATTTGCTCTGATTTTAATGCTGTGTTGATAGATGAGTGCAGACATGTGTTAGCATATAGTGGCCAATCACATGAGTAGCAACATCAGAAGAAGAAGTTTGGATTTGATATCCTGCTTTATCACTACCCGAAGGAGTCTCAAAAGTGGCTAACATTCTCCTTTCCCTTCCTCCTCCACAACAAACACTCTGTGAGGTGAGTGGGGCTGAGAGACTTCAGAGAAGTGTGACTAGCCCAAGGTCACCCAGCAGCGAACCCGGTTCCCCAGATTACGAGTCTACTGCTCTTAACCACTACACCACACTGGCTCTCAGAACTTGCCCTTTCCAAGCAATCTCCTGGAAATGTTATTTATTATGGCAGCTCACCTATGGGTCTCGGAGACTTTCAAAGCAGTCTGAAATTATGTGGGAAGGAATGGCAGTAGTCTTTGTGACACCACAAAGGATACTTTTTCAGTGTTTGTTTTGTCATGATGCTGTTAGTTTTATGCTATCCCATCCGTTCGGCCTAAACATTTACGTATCCAGATAACACCACTTGCAAAGTCTGAAATAACCTATGCGGTATGCCTGGGGTTTTCCAAAATCTGTACACTTATTGACATCCCTACTTACTGTAATAAGTGGATTCAAATTGGCTTAGCGTGTCCCCAGGCTGTCGCTATATCGAGGGAGAGTTTCAAGTGCATACTATAAATTTAGGTTTGCCCAATTCAAGTGCATTTAAGTGCTCTCTTACCCTAGCACAACAAGTGTACTGTTTTAAAAAAGAAAACAGGCATGTTGGCAGTTTCAAAGGTGATGGGAAAATGCATTTAAAAGGGTGGGGTGAATGAATGATTTAATGGGAAAGTGTAAAAACACCCTGCAAGTAAACCAGGATAAAAGCAGAACGAATGTATGTACGACCACCCTGCAAACAAACTGGAACAAATATTCAGTAAAGACCGGATATAATTCACCCTCTGCAGAAGCTTTGGGTAAGCAAATCAAGATGGGTGTTCAATAAATAGGTCATCTGAGGAGCCCTGCAGTCCTACCTACACTGGGGCTAGAGAAGCAAGGGCCACCTTCCTGGTGATCTTCTGTGCAATGCATGCTGGGGGGGGGGGGGGGCGGGCAGGGCCAGAGCTGAACAATGGATGTGGTTCTTACCTTTATAAAGTAGGCTACTTTCCAGGCAGCAAATGACAGATGTTTCTACAGGCACACAAACACACACACCATACAGCCAAGCAAAAGAAGCACTATCACAGTTAAAGCACACTTTCTGGCCAGGCAAAGAGACTTTAAGTTCAGAACAGGGGTGTGCCCTGGGTAGACTCCCTGGGGTTGGTGAGAGTGGCCTGGGGGGGGGTAGCATTTGGCTTGTCAGCTGGCATTTCTCTACTCCTGCTGTACACATTTACCCAGGAATAAGTTCCAGTGAGCATGGCGCAGGATTCCACTGTCCATCTGGCTTTTTGATAAATAAAACTAACATTTTCTACTTTATGTGGGACAGCTGCATAGTCCTGCATTGCAGTGGGTTGGATCAGATCCTTAGGGTCCCTTCCAACTCTGCAATTCTATGCAATTTTTGTTCATGCCAGTTAGCCTGATCTCGGAGTCTCAAGTTTTCTCTTTCCAACAGGATCAGAGAGCTCCTTTAGAGTCAAACCAAATTATGAGCCGACACACTTTGACCTCCCAACTTTGCCCCAGTCTGAATGACAATGGGTAATTCAAATTTGATCACACAATTATCCTGTAGTGAAATTATTTATCACAATACAATTCATAGTCTGCTGCCTGAATTTTATTCTACTGTTTTACAAGAGTCACATCATTCCTTGAGATTCTATACATATTTGGATGGTCTGACATGCAAATGTGTAGCTGGAGACTGTTTTGATCCAAGCTGACTGCTACTAAATTTATTTTAACAACAACTACAAGGGTTCAAGCTTTAATGGTTGGATGACATTTCTCTGATACGGAGCTAAATTCCTGTTGTCAAAGCATCAGAAATGAGTAGCAAGGGTTTTCCAAATGTCCCTGTACAATCCCTTGAGCAAAGCAGGGTTGAGAGGATAGCTACTGTGCTCTGAGCATCTCAAAGGAATAACAATACTGTGTGAAAGCACTATTTACAATTTGCTTTGTGTATAATCAGCACAAAAAACCCGTACAAGAAGCAAAAAGGCCTTTCTTCTTCCCCATCTTCATTCTGAAGAATGAAAAAGCAACAGCCACGCAGTTTTATGACAAGAGAATTTAAGGCTGTACAAATTCTGAGCCAAGAATGAATATGGTATATCACCCATACACACTTCTTCTATGCATTCAGTTCACCACAAGGATCACCATGGCCCAAACCATGAGGTGATGTACAGAATACACTGCTGCTGTTCTAAAGCAGCTACACTGGTTGCCAGTTTATTTCTGAGCCCAATTCAAAGTGCTCAAAATGGTATTTAAAGCCCCATATGATTTGAAACCCAAATACTTGAAATACAACCTCACCTTCCATGCAAACCAGCCAAGGTGTTAAGATCAACAGAGGGGGGTTCTCTTGATAGTTCTGCCAACCTTGAGCATGAAAAAAGTGGTGGGAGAAGTCTTCCACTGTTGTAACCTACCTGATGACTCTTTTGCATGTTTGGTTGCATTTACTTTGCTTAAAACACTTTGTTGTTCTAACCCACCTTACAATGAAGGGCAAGTGAGCACTATAAAATAACTTACCAGGCAGAAAGCCCACTCTAGGAATCCATTTGTTCAACACCAGACAACTCATCTGTTTGGAGATGAGACTGGAGGCAGAGAGCTGGATTCAGACATTTCCCCACAAACAAATAGCCAGTGGTATCGAACACCAACTGTACAGAATGGCGCAGGTGCCTTTCCAAATCTTGGACAGGGCTTTCAAACTGGGGAAGCAAACTCACAGCTTTCCCACTTTTCGTATGCTTTATCTCCTACTTGATCAGGAACTGTAGGATTACCAAGAAACATCTTCAGGTAAACAAACGGACAAGTTCTGTTGGAAAGCAAAAAAGAAAGAAAGAAGGCATCTCTCTCAAAACTTATTTTGGGCTACATGGGGGGGTTGAAACTGGTCAAGGCTGCAATCCTATGTACACTTAGCTGGAAATAAGTTCTATGGTACAGCACCACACCCTCCAAGTGTCCCCAGGGACAGTCCCAGATTTACAGAAGTCATCCTGGTTTCTGATTTGATCCAAGAATGTCCTGCTTTTCCTTAAAGGCAAAGACAAAGGTACCCCTGACCGTTAGGTCCAGTCGCAGACGACTCTGGGGTTGCGGCGCTCATCTCGCTCTATAGGCCAAGGGAGCTGGTGTTTTGTCCGCAAACAGCTTCCAGGTCATGTGGTCAGCATGACTAAGCCACTTCTGGTTAACCAGAGCAGTGCATGGAAGCGCCGTTTACCTTCCCGCCGGAGCGGTACCTATTTATCTACTTGCACTTGATGTGCTTTCGAACTGCTAGATGGGCAAGAGCTGGGACCGAGCAACAGGAGCTCACCCCATTGCTGGGATTTGAACCACCGACCTTCTGATCAGAAAGCCCTAGGCTCTGTGGTTTAGACCATGGTGCCACCCGCATCCCTTTTCCTTAGGACACCTCAATTTTCATCGGAGAAATGTTGGAAGGTATGGAGCCACAGAGATAAGTAACTAGGAAACCTTTAGAGGAAATCCCTACATAGGGAATTTCCTTAATGTTTAATGTTTTATTATGTTTTATATATGTTGGAAGCTGCCCAGAGTGGCTACAGCAACCCAGTCAGATGGGCAGGGGCTTATTATTATTAATTATTATTATTATTATTATTGACTTTTGTTGTTGTTGTTTATTCGTTTAGTCGTGTCCAACTCTTCGTGACCCCATGGACCAGAGTATTATTGACTAGGACGTCCCTATTTTCATTGGAGAAATGACACATGGATAGATTGAGAGGCAAGTGCTATCGTATATGTGCTAGCATAATTCAGAACACCCACCCACCCACCCCTATTCATTTGCCTAACACCATAAGATCCACAAATGGACTGCTTCAGGTCTTCTGCCACTTAAAGATCAAAAGCCTAGAGAAAGCACCCAATTACGGCATGCACATCAAGGAGCTCAAGCTCAATTAAACAAAGGCGCTCAAGGGTTTTTGGCAGACCTAATGCTTACGTCAAAAGTGCAATTGCACTTGGCAAATTTATATGTTACAGTAATTTTTTAAAAGAAGAAAAAAAATGAGCATATGAATTATTTTTGCCGCTCGGTGAAAAATGGAATGTGGAAGTATTGAAGAACAAAAAGCTAAAACTGAGAGTGCTAAGTGTGTAAAAAAAAGGGTTGCCTTAGGAAAAGTTCTATTTGACTGGAAGGGGTTCTTACGAACAGGTCGAGAGCAAAGAAATGTTAGAGATTTGTGAAGAATTTCCCTCTCCTGCTGCGGAACGGATCAGTGCCACAATCAGCAAACACGTCCAGTTATTCATATATCAGGCATAGTAGCGCAGTTCGTTTTACATGTTTCCCTTGCTTGCTTGCTTTCTAAGCGCTGAAAAAGATGGGGAAGGATTTTGTGCCACTAACAGCTTCTGATGGCAGCCATGGGTGAACTGTGAGGGTGAGGAGGTTTCGCAAATGCTCTTCCACCCCACAACCCGTTTCAGTCAGAAATAGTACACATCCTCAGTTTTCAAAAGTGAGATTTGTACCGTATTAAGTAACTGGAGAATATAACCTCCTGTGTCGCTTTTGAACTTGAAACATGAATACCCACAAGTGTGACTTTAAAAATAACCCAGAAAGACACGGCAAGCTTTCTTTGAAAGCAAAGTTTAGCAAATTGGAGCACATCACAAGGAAGACATTATCTGGGTGTCATCACAAGGTTTGCAAAAGGGGATGCCTGACTTCCTGGGGAAAGAGTGTGAAAGATATGCTGGAAGGATGAGAGTGGTGGCGTTCTGCCCACAGCAACTGCCGGTTTTGTTGGGGGGGAAAATATAGGTGGCACTGGCAGGCAGAAACATTATCTATCTATCCATGGCCTGGAAAGATCTTGTCTCATCAGAGACAATGAAATAGGAGGACATGTTTCAATCCTAAAAGACAATGCAAATTAAGAGGGTTGTGCCGCAAACATTTTGTGTGTGTGCATGAAAACTGAGCTTTTAGAAGGCCTACAAGCCACCTCCAATGGTCATGTCTTCTACATGCTGTTCACAATTCAACCTGCAGCTGATTTTGCATCTTTTGGGGTTTCTTCTTCCAACACTGCAAATATGCCACATAAGCAATCATATGTAACAACACAACAAAACTGATTCAGAGAATAGGAAAAGCTATCCGCCGTCCCTCTGAATGAACACTATGAAGCCAATTCAAATTAGTATTTTACAATCCCTGAGGACTTGCCCCCCAAAAAGGGGGGGGGGTCTTTCACAGCTAACCAAAGCTTTGGTGAAAAGTATCCTTTCCTTTAGTCTCAAGCCCTGCAAATTGGGCAAGGATCTGTTCATTCGGGGTATGGCTAATGAGATTCTGAGGCTGAAAATTACTGAAGCAGTTGTTAGATTCTTGTGTGGTTATGCTGCAGAAGCATTCCACATACGATCGCCCAAACAAAACCAGCCTCTGCCTAATTCTCCATACCTTGAAGTAAAATGCAGTGCTCCAACAACCCAATGGCTGCTTTGTGTTTCTTGCACAGGCTACCCATCTTTCACTTTTAATCTTACAGTGTGATTAAGCAGAAACAAAGCTGAAAGGATGAAAAATTACCAACCAGTGATATCCATAAGTAATGACTTAAACCAAAATTTTGCCCAAAGCCTGTATTTAAGTGAATTTAGAACTTCTTCAGTAATTTTCAGGGAAACCAAGCATTTCATTAAGGCATAATCTTGCAACGTGGATGGAAGTGAGTAGACAATTTGAAGGCCGCCACCCAATTTTGCATTAAAGTGACATTCTAAGCAAATTTGGAGGCTTATCATTAGGTAGACCATTTGAGTAATTTCAGGGATATTAAAAGTTTTCAGTAGGGGTTTCACACATTAGTAATTCAAGCCAAATTGGACAAGATAAATGATCACTAAATCACAATTCGGTTATGGTTGGACTTTATTTAAATAATTTATCATCATCAAAACTGATTGACATCTCTGTGTGAAAAAGAAAAAGTTTGAAACTCAAATTTGTTTAGAACATCCCTAAATCTTCCAAGGATTTGGGAAACACCTTGAGAAGTATTTATATATCTGAACAAAATCTACACATGTTGAGATTTATCAATATAGGTTATTTTTCAGATGAGTATGTTTGTATGCATATAGAGGAGTGGAACCTGGGTTTCTCAATCCTAATTCCAATATTAGTAATCAAGTTAGGACTATAATCTATAATCATTTTATTTACTTTCCTTATCTGAAGTACTGTACTGTGGCTAATTTTCAGCTCTGCAGTTTCAACATTTTATTCCTGAGATTAATCCTTACTTGCTGTGCTGCACCACAGTTCAGATATGATGTAAATGAAACCGCAAAGAACATCTTCACCAGTTAGAAAAGTAAGCTGCTCAGATGAACTTTTGAACTTTCCCCCTCTTGTATGGAGAAAGAAACTTTGCAAATACATTACAAGTCCTTCAAGAAAGAGATAGATGATAGATAGAAAGATGATAGATAGATGATTGATTGATGATAGATGATAGAAGATAGATAGATATAGATGATAGACAGATATAGAGAATATTAAACTAGTATTAACTTTAGTATCATATCTAGTGTTCTCCAATCCTTATGCCATTAATCCTACAATAAGCTTGCATGACAGTTTGATAAGATTCCCAGGCCACTCAGGAATCCACAGCTGAACATGAACCTTCACCGTTTCAGCCAAACCCAGCACATCTACTGCCCTGGCTTTCTGACAACACAGAAGAGCTAAGGCAAGGCTAGACCTCAAAGTGATAAATGAAATGAAAACTGGGGAAGGGCCAGAGCTTAGCTTTGCATTCAGAATGTGCCAGGTTCAGTCCTGGCATCTCCACACAGCAGACCCTCCAAGTGTCCCTATTTTCCCAGGAACAGTCCCGGATTTACAGAAGCCACCCTGGTTTCTGCTTGGATCCTAAAATGTTTTGCTTTTCCTTGGAACGTCCCTATTTCCATCGGAAAAATGTTGGGGGGTATGTGGAGGCCCATTTCAGATCCACACGTCCTTCCACAGTGGGGACATAGGTTTCCAGGCAGGAGTTGATCACAGTGAGGTTTTGCCAAGCGTGCCTTCCTCTTAGCACGTTCCTCCCTTGCGTCCTGAGTTCGAGTGTCTTCAAAAACCACAATACCTTTGGTTAAGGCTGTTCTCCAATTGGAGCACTCACAAACCAGTGTTTCTTTCCCAGTTGTCGGTGTTTATACTACATTTTTAAAGATTTGTCTTAAGAGAGTCTTTAAACCTCTTTTGTTGCCCACCAGCATTATGCTTTCCATTTTAAAGTTCGGAATAGAGTTCCAGAATACCATATTTTATCTCAGCTTCTCCTTTTCTAAAGGAACCTAAAATTATGTGGAAAGGAGAATATCTTCCATGTGGGCCATGCAGTATTGCTTGGGCTTTGGATATGGTTTATTGTTTTTGCATTATAGGTTTAGACTACCCACAGGGCAGCAGGCACAGTAATCCCCCACACCATTTCAGCCTCACAACAACCCTGTGAAGTAGGATGGGTTGAGAGAAGATGACCAGCCCCAGAGAGTAAGCTTCAGGTCTGGTAAGGGGTTTTTATATGTTTTAAGAGTGCAGTTTGCTGCTTTAAGTTGAATTCTTTGTAATATTTTCTTAACCCTTTGAACTATAAGAAACAGAGTTTGTAAATGTTCACAAATCTCACAGGGGAAAGGAAGACGAGTTACTGCCAAAATTGCATCTGAACAATGTAATTTTCCCCCACCTTTTTTTTTCTTTCAGTTTTCACTAATGCATTTCAATTCATTATCCATTTACAAATTCATTTTAAAAAGCCATTTAAGAGTGCAAAAAAATAATGCGAATGTATCATACCACTTTCCTTTGGAAACCATCATTTAAAATGTCTCATCTGCAACCTATCAGAAATAAATCCTTGCATTACTGTGCATTCAAAACAGTTTGGATCTGGAAAAAAATGCAGCTTTAAGTGGGTAACCCTTAAAATCTATGAGATGCTAATGAGAGTTTCTGAAATCTGAAGGGCTGAATCTGAACATAAATCTTGGTTTTGCAATAGAGCTGACTGCTTGTTGAGTTTATGACCTTCCATAAACCTTGTCAATATAACTGGGTTGTTGTTGTTTTTTTAAAAAAAGCTGCTACCAAGCCATCATAAAAAGGGCACTAATCAGATTAAAGTTATGTTTATGACATAATCACCCCTCTTATACAGGACAAAATAAATAAATCATATAAACACATGTGAATCATTCTCTATCTATCCAAAATTTAAATAAGATGTACAAAAAGCTACAGATAGGTCATATTTTTTTAAGTGTTACCATTTAACAGACCATTCATTGACCATCTGCATTAGTATAGTTCCATTGACCTTAACGAGCACATCACATTTAAACGGTCGTATCCTTAGGCACACATTAACCATTTTCCTTATGTAGCTAATTCTTAAAACCTTCAAACACAACACTTAGTTGGGCAACTAGATGGAACAAGGAGTCTTCACACGTAAGAACCGGAAGTTACAAAAGCCATGGTGAAATGGGGCATTCAACCTTAGCCTTGAAATGTTATGTTTTCAATCTAACAACATTTCTCCATTCCCTGTTCTCATAAACTACAATGTGCTATACCTATTGTAATTAACCATTGGTAAAGTGCATTTACTCTTCATTCATTCAAAAGCAACCGTTTCCTGATGGTGAGATCTGTGTACGTATTTGCTGGGTTTGAATGTCACATTATACCATAGTTTAAAAAACAACAACAATTAAACGTGAGCACACAGTGCACTGGTGCATGTTGCTGAAATGGCTGGGGCATCGCTCCTCCTCTGCTCCCGTTGCTGCCAGGAAACAAACCATGGGTTGGCTTAGCTTGCTTTCCTGCATACAAACCACAAGTTCGTAGGCCAACAACAACCCTTAGCTTGTTTGGAAAGTAACAAACCACAGGACATAACGACTTAGCTTGCTTTCCAGGAGCACAATAGTAGCAGTAACAAGAGAGGAATGATGCATTATAGTTTATTTTAATGTCTACTTTCATTTACCGGTAGCTACATTTCTGGTAGCATGGGTGCAAATGAACACCAGAATGGGCATACAACTAAGAGCAATGCAGTGCAAATGGTCATCTATAGGTAAAGGTGATAGACCCCTGGACGGTTAAGTCCAGTCAAAGGCGACTATGGGGTTGCAGCGCTCATCTCACTTTCAGGCCAAGGGAACCGGCATTTGTCTACAGACAGCTTTCTGGGTCATGTGGCCAGCAGAAATAAACCGCTTCTGGAGCAATGGAACACTGTGACAGAAACCAGAGCGCATGGAAACGCTGCTTACCTTCCCACCACAGCGGTACCTATTTATCTACTTGCGCTTTTGGCAAGCTTTTGAACTGCTAAGTTGGCAGGAGCTGGGACAGCAATGGGAGCTCACTCCATCATGGGGATTCGAACCACCAACCTTCTGATCAGCAAGCCCAAGAGGCTCAGTGGTTTAGACCACAGTGCCACCCCTGTCCCATCGAAACACACATCCAAATCCAGAAATTGTCATGTCTACACTGTAGAATTTTTAACTGGGTGTCATTTGTATGGACCACCAAGCTAGAATGGGTTGCAAATGCCCAGTCTTTATATTTTTTTTTGCAGTGTTCTAAGACACATATTCATAGTACACACAATGGCATAAAATGTTTTCATGCATACCAAATAAACTTTAAGTATGGTGTATCTACTTGAACTTCTCCATATCTAATATACAGAGTTCTCTCTTACGCATGCCTCATGCTCCATTAACTTGCATGCAAACTGGCTGCACGTTTCAAATGTCAAATGAATGAATGAATGAATGAAAGAGTGTCGCTCACAAAACCATACTGAGTTTAGAAGAGGAACTCCTGCTTTTGGTGCTAACTCCCACTACCAGCCAGCCAGCCAGCCACAGGATCAGGTAATATACAAAAACCAGGGATACACCGCAACATTTTGTGATGACATCCCACTTGTGCTAATACATTTTTATACATATTAAAGAGAGAAAGATAAAGGTGTCATGGCTGAAACCTGTTTCCAGGCTGTGGCCATGTCGAGAAAGCCAACAGCAGCAGCAACAATAACAACAACAATTTTATTATTTGTACCCTGCCTCCATCAGACTGCGTTGCCCTAGC
Organism: Podarcis cretensis; assembly: GCF_951804945.1. Lineage (NCBI taxonomy): Eukaryota > Metazoa > Chordata > Lepidosauria > Squamata > Lacertidae > Podarcis > Podarcis cretensis. The sequence continues at coordinate 26,924,953 of NC_137187.1, forward strand.
CATTCTGGGAGGCTTCCAACAGACATAAAAACAAAATAAAACATCACACATTTAAAAACTTCCCTAAACAGGGCTGAAAACTGTACAGTGATTTATCTTCTTGACCTCTAGTGAGAGGGCCACTACCAAGAAGGCCCTCTGCTTGGTACCCTGTAGCTTTATTTCTCATGGTAAGGGAACCATCAGAAGGTCCTCGCAGCTGGACCTTAGTGTCCAGGCTGAATGATGGGGGTAGAGATGCTCCTTCAGGTATACAGGGCCAAGGCCATTTAGGGCCCAGCTCATTTAATGACCCAGTTAGTTACTTTAGCGAAGGTGGATGTGTTCACAAGGCATTGGAAACTTTGCTTATAGGTATTCACAACTACAGCTTGTCTATTTGCATGGTGGGGGGAGAGATTGTCTTTCTGGCTCCAAGCCAGGAGGCTTTAATCCATATTCCAAAACTCTCAGCATTTCCTTCCTTCCTTCCTTCCTTCCTTCCTTCCTTCCTTTTCAGCTTGGAAAAGAACTTGATCAGTTGTAACCCAAAGCACAGGTAGAAGCAATTCTATATTCGTGTATATCCCTGTCAACTAGGGGCCTGGTTATCTGGAAAAGACGCATTTCTTTTAGAAGGAAACATCCATGTCAATGCATTCGACTTTTTAAAAAGTTTTCATGTTCTGGGTGCAGGCAATGAAGACAGGTTATAGAAGTGAGCCCCAACTCAAGTGAAGTCCGCTAAAACTAACAATATGCCCTGTGCAGATCACACACATTCCAGCCTTTGGAGGTAAAATGGATAATATGGCCTTATCTTAAGCAAAGCCTTTTCTTTTTTTAGCCTATAATGAATATGCTATGTTAACATTAATATGCTATGCCACTCTGAGTGGAGGCAGGTGGTGGGGATACAAATGTCCATAAATATTCCCACTCAGGAAACAAACAGAGATTTGCTTTTTAATCCCCACAACAACCCTGAGGAGTAGGCAAGGCTGAGGGGCAGCGACTAGCCCAAGGTCACCCAGGGAGCCTTGCGGCTGAGTGGGGATCTGAACCTTGTTTTCCCAAGGTCCTGGACTGAAACTCTAACCATTGCACCACATTATATCCCTGAACTGCCCCTGAAGCTCAGCTAGTCCACCACACCTCTAGCAGCCCGTGCTATACCTCTCTGTCAGCAAAATAAACCCAAGTCCATTGTCTATCAGAATACCACATGCCACAAGGAGAAGGCAGGCATAACCCACATCCACTTTCCCATAGATACTTAATATCCAACAAGTATTAAGTAAAGGTAAAGGGATCCCTGACCATTAGGTCCAGTCGTGGCCGACTCTGGGGTTGCGGCGCTCATCTCGCTTTATTGGCCGAGGGAGCTGGCGTACAGCTTCCGGGCCATGTGGCCAGCATGAATAAGCCGCTTCTGGCGAACCAGAGCAGCGCACGGAAACACCATTTACCTTCCCGCTGGAGCGGTACCTATTTATCTACTTGCACTTTGACGTGCTTTCGAACTGCTAGGTTGGCAGGAGCAGGGACCGAGCAACGGGAGCTCACCCCGTTGCGGGGATTCGAACCGCCGACCTTCTGAGCGACAAGTCCTAGACTCTGGGGTTTAACCCACAGCGCCACCCACGTCCCCCAACAAGTATTAATCAGGTTTAATAAAAGCAGCTCAACTCTGCCTTCACGGTATTTCATTAAAAGAATTATATATGCACAGTTGCCATTCCAGCCCCTGTAGGAACACCACTGTTTTAACTTTTGTTGTTGTTGCTTGAAATCATTACTGGCACATAAATTGCCAGACTTCCTCCCCCCCCCCCAAGTAAAATTGTACAGCCTCTCTGTTTTTCTGCAGCCAAACCCTCTCTTCTGATTCAAGCAAAGCACTATTACAAAGAAATGCTTTAAGGAAAAAAAAATGTGAAAAGGAATGAGGGAGTAGTAATGGTAACAAGCAGTGCCGTGCACGGGTTTGGCCTCCTCGTCCGCGGTGTACAGTTAACAGATCACTCCTGGCCTTCAGCAGACGGGTGGGGGGAATAAGGGGGGGCGAGAAGCAGCTCCAGGAGTGGGTTACAGCGACGGGGAGAGGAGATCTGCCAGTTTATATACAAGAAGGCAATTCAACCCTCTGTTGGCGCATTCCTTTCTCTATCTCCCAACCTCGCCGCGTGTGTCTTGTCATATTTTCTTCAGCTGCTAATTGTCCGGACAGAGAGATTTTAAACAGCCGCAGCCAGGGGGAAAAGCGAAACCCTTCTAAAGCCACTATCGCAGCAGCCAGTCAGCTTCACACACCACTGGGTAACATTTTCCAAGGGAAGTGTTTTTCTGATAGTTCCCGGAGCCCTAAGTCACACTGCCCCAACCCCTGTTCCTCTCCCCACACCTCCCCTCTCCAGCTCCAAACACACACACACGCTCCCCTTGAGACCTGAATGCACTTGTGGCAATAAAACATTCATGCGACTTCGAATTTTAACACAATGCCATTTCCCTAGTTTAACCTGAAAGGAATGCACTAGTCACAACAGACTACATCATCCTGCCGTTCAGCCTTGCCAAGGAACCGCTTTTCTGGCCGGCCTGGCCCAGCTCTGACGGGAAAAAGTGTGCAGCAGACCCACACACAGAGCACAAAAGGGGCCACCTCTGCTTCCTCAACCCTGGCCAGCAGCACCCGGCTCGTAAGCGCAGCTCTTGCCCAACCTCTGGGCCGCAGGCTCATGTCGCCTTCTGCAGTCGCAACACTCAGCAGGCAAGGCCAGCTCCCCGAATCGCTCCTCTCATCTCAGCAGCCACTTCAATCACTTGCCAGAGGCCTTTGGCTTTAATACAGTGGCTGTTGTTATGAAATATTATGGCCGCAGTCCAGCAGATGGTTAAGCACACTGACGACCTGGGCATTTAAGCACACTTAATTGTGCACCGGATTACACTCCGCAGGCAAGATCCCAAGTATGGCAATAGACTTCAGTGGGACTACTCTGAGTATGGCAAAACATGACGCCATGCACTCAACCCCCTTCTTCTATTCACAGTCTCTCTCTCTCTCTCTCTCTCTCTCTCTCTCTCTCTCTCTCTCTCTCGTTTGTTTTAATGAATGTTTGTGGGAAACAAGCTGAGATCGCTGGCCAAACAATACTGGTGGGTCTAGTTATCAAAGCTGACAATGCATCTGTATTCTGGCAACGTTTTCTTTTTATTGTTATTATTTCTGTAATTAATATGTATTTTTTAAGAGGGAATGGAGAGTCTCTCTCTACGAACGTTGGGAAACACTGATGGGAAAGTGAAGGTCTCTTAACCTTTTTGGGCAGCGTGTCAGTATTATTCTACTACAGAAAGAAAACATAGTGGCACCAGGAAGCAAGCAATTTTCACCTATTCGCTTAATAGCTTAAGCTTCAACACATGGATTTTTCTTTTTTGTTCTGAACTCAGAGAAAGCATCACTGTGTTAAATACTACACAGACAATTTTTAGAGAAAATAATAGATTTCTTTGATTCCTCATGTTCACTGCTACAAGTAAATTATTCTATACATTGCCTACCTTCACTTGGTGTCCCCTAAATAGTCCCCCGCCCACGTGCTATTAATAAACAATCCTATTCTCCCACCAACAATCCTATTATTTTTAATATAAACTAGAGAGGAAGGAAAATTTTGCTTGGTTCTCAATTTTAAGCAAACTAACCTAATGTACCTCCCGAACATGCAAACGGACCAGAACCTAATTATTCTTCAGATTTCAAACTTCTCAAAATTTTACAACATGGTTCTTATTTGATTATACATACACAAACATTTAGATCACATACAGATCAATGCAAAAATGGAACGGGATGGACCAGTGAACATATGTGCTGGAATGTGAACAGACATGTGACATGCAACAATCTCATGCCTGTTCCTTAAGGTGGAATGGAAATGTCAACAGAACTGACATTGAATAGAAATAAATGGATCCAATCATCCCTAATAAATACCCACATAAACTCACAAGACTATTTTTCCCCTAAATGATTTAGCAAACAGATTTCATGAGATTGTTTAGTTTTTATTGCGACAACCCTAAGAATTAAAAAATCATGGCTTTCAAGACATGATTACTTATACAGAAAGGGAGAGGCTCTAACAAAATCACCCCAAACTTCTGGCACTTCTCAGCCTTAGTTCCTGATCTGTAGGAATAATCATACCTGGTGGGACATGATTTTTAGTTTTTAATGCGGCACATAAGCAACGAATAGTAACAGAAATGGTTTATACTGCCTTGCAACAGAATGAAATCCAAAAGCCCATTATACTGTATGGCCCAGATCAAGAGATATGGACTGGGAACGGAAAATACAATTACAGTAGTCCAATTGGTAGGGATTAAGTGATAAACATATTACACAACATAGCTTGTTCCTGCTGGCTCTGACTCAATGGGCTTTTTTGCAAACACTTTAGGCAAGTAAGGTATCACATGATGGTTGCAACCATCACACTGGCGAAGGGTTAGGAATATTCCTGCTGCTGCAGCAGCTTCGCTGCCAACCCAAGCTCAATTCAGACATGACTATGGGGCCCATAGCAGGTGCTGGCAATGGCCCAAGAAATGGCACAAGGATGCGGCAGGCAAGCGAGGATGCCCAAAGGCACACCTAAAAGCGACCCAAGGGTCACTGGTAGAACCCAGCCCATGCACTGAGGAACAGATCTAGACTTAATAGATGGCAAGTACCCAGCAAAAAAAAAAAAAAAAAATGGGACGCAGGTGGCGCTGTTGGTTAAAGCCTCAGCGCCTAGGGCTTGCCGATCGAAAGGTCGGCGGTTCGAATCCCTGCGGCGGGGTGCGCTCCCGCTGCTCGGTCCCAGCGCCTGCCAACCTAGCAGTTCGAAAGCACCTCCGGGTGCAAGTAGATAAATAGGGACCGCTTACTGGCGGGAAGGTAAACGGTGTTTCCGTGTGCGGCTCTGGCTCGCCAGAGCAGCTTCGTCACGCTGGCCACGTGACCCGGAAGTGTCTCCGGACAGCGCTGGCCCCTGGCCTCTTAAGTGAGATGGGCGCACAACCCCAGAGTCTGTCAAGACTGGCCCGTACGGGCAGGGGTACCTTTACCTTTACTTTACCCAGCAAAATAATAATAAAAAAGTTAACCGGTCAAATAAATGAAGCTAATTCAAACTGCTAGTCTTGCTAAGGAGGCAAGAGTAGCCTTGTTTAAGATACAGATCAGAGAAAAAGGAGGTAACTTTTTTCTTTATGCCACAACAGCTGCGAGAATATTACTAGCAAAGAATTGGAAGAAACAAGATTTACCAACTATCGAAGAACGGCAGATGAAGATGATGGACTATATGGAACTTGCCAAACTGACTGAGAGACTCCGAGACCAGAGAGAAGAGACGGTGGAAGAAAATTGGAAGTTTAAGGAATATTTGAAAAAAATATGTTAATATTTAAATCTCAGAATAGCTTTGAAAGTGGATATAGGTTGTAGGGTTAGAAGTAGAAGATAGTGTATTTTAAAACAGTATTATTTGTAAGTGATAAAATGTGAAGATTTTTATGGTAAAAGTAAGTGTGATTTAAAAATGGTTAAAAATTATGATATATGAAACTGCTAAAGATGAGGTAAAATGAAAATCAGATAGGGGGGACTTGGGGAAGCTCACCTAACAATGTTTTAAAAAAATAAGGATAAGACAAGAATTTGTTTGTATTGTTTGTTTTGTTTAATTGTGTTATAAAATGAATATTTTTTTTGGAAAGAAATAAAAATAAAATACAGATCAGAGAAGTTGGCTGAGCCTTTTTAGCAGGCCAGATGGCTCACAGCTATCAGAGGTGCATTTAGGGAGGTGCAACCAATTCGGTCACACTGAGCGTGGAGCCTCGGGGATGCCATGGAGGGACGTGGGATTTTGGGGTTGCACTTGGGCCAGTGAAATCTGAGGCCCCAAGGCCCACCACTGCAGCTGTCTCCCTTGTCTGCCCCGTTCCCCTGAGGAGGTTGATGGCAGCAAAGGGGAAGTGATGGTGCCTGGGCAGTGGCAATAAATCCTCTTCTCCAGCCTCCCAGGTGTTTTGGGTGCTGGTGTTATTTATTTATTTATTTAATCATCAAATAATGATGCAGTATAATTATCAGGGCAGATTATGATTCAGAAAGCCTACTACAATCCTAGGAACAGCTAGAGCACTCTATTCTGTTTGATGCCACTTTTGCATGTAATCACCCATAAGTCTTCTCTGTCCTGTTTCTGCTTCAATTAAAAATGAATGAAAAATTGCACTTTAATGTGTATTTAAATATCTATTTTAAAATACAGTTTCTCCCAAAATGTGTGTTCTAAAGTATTTTAAATATTTTTTTCAGCTGCGTCGCAACGTTTGGAGAAGCGTGGAATCAAATAAATAGCTACATTCCAACCTACGCATTCGTCAAGGAAGTGCAGATCAGATCAAAAGCTCCTATCAGAATTCACAAAGATCAAATTCCTCAAGCATACCTAGCAAAATCTGCCCCAAATAACAACACTGTTATGTACCAAAAATGTTAATACCCACACTTCTCCTCATGTCATTCCAGGACTCAGCTGCAAATAAAACGTTTTGAATGTGTTGCTAAGCGCAATATACAATAGCGACACTAGAAAACGATTGTGAGTTATAGCAAATTTAACGCATTTTTCAAAATGATTTTTTTAAAAAGCCTTTTCACAATGTTTTTAACATGCGTATAGATCCAACCTCAGTGGCTTTCTAGAGATGACAATAAGCACCGCTCCCATCAGAGAGGGTTGCCTGAAGACAGGATCCAAAGCACACTGGTCAAGCATCCTATGATGGGATGTAAAACTATTACTCCTCTTTTGGCATGACAAAACAGTGCCATCCAGAATACTACTCCATCCGGAACAGGGGTTGCACTTAATTTAGAGCACAACCACTGGACACTAAATATGACAGGGTGCATGACAATTCTGCAACAACAAAACGGTGGCTTTTAAGTCAGCATTGCAATCACTTTGGGGCTATATTCAACTACATTTTACAGAAAGTAGCTCCATTGAAATGAATGAATATGACTATGTTGGGTCCATTAATTTCCAATATGCCTACCCCTGAGTAAACTTAAGTTGAATACCACCTTTATTATCTTTACTCTATATGGTAAAATAAAGGTGTCTTGGGAAACCAAAGCACACAACAAGCACTTTACCAAACCGGCTGCTTAGTAAAATATTTGCAGAAGATTCCTACTCTCCACCTGATCACTAACATTAGCTAATGTAATGTAGATTAGAATGCATTATAATTGGGAGCATCTTTCAAGATGGTTCTGATATTGCAATTAGTCCGAGATATCTGTTAACTATGGGTTGTGTCCACATGGCAATTTATTTCATTGTAGTCACACGCCTTACATGCCCTTGCATTCCCTTCAGCCAGTAAAAGTTGGAGTTAGGCGCATGCACACTGGGGGTAGCCCTTTTGTGGCTTAAAAAATAGAAAAGAATGCCTAGTATTCTGGAATTTTAATTGTATGGGAGTGTAGGAGATTAGAAGAGGGACCTCAGGGAGCTGAGCTATGGGAGAACCTGGCTGTTGTGATGCACGGGGCAGTACTTTGACTCAGTACCATCCTCTCCATCTGACGTTATCTCACCCCTGAACAGAGCTTGCAGAGGAACAGCTTGCCCTGGTCAGAGGGAAGTAGCATGAAAACGATGCCTCTCAACCCCTTCGCACAGAAAGTGGGACAATTCGTACACATGTTGCACGAATAAAAATACTGAAGAGCCATGCTGGAACATTTGCAAAAGGTGGATTTTTTGTGGCAGAAGGAACAGCAGGGGGGTTTTTCTTTTTTTTTTTTAGCACATTATTCCAAAATAGTAGCTGAATAATGTCAACATCGTGTGGCAACATGCCCCCCCCAAAAAAAACCCTGACAAAACAGCAACTGTATCACTTTAAAGGGTAAGTGCAGAAACACCCAAATACAGGCAGAAAGACCTAGCCACTAGAGGCACCCCAACTATGCAATGCTCTCCCAAGGGAGTCTTACCAGGCACCTACCTTGATGTCATTTCAGCACCAATTACTGTTATCTATTTCCCCTAGATTATTAATCCTCTGTGCTTTGCTATTTGATGTTTTGCTTTTAATTCTGCTGACTGCTTTTATGTTGCTTTTGAATTTATTTATTTTTTAAGTTTTTGTAAACCACCCCGGGAACCTGTTGGAAGAGTAAGGTAAAGGTAAGGGTAAGGGAACCCCTGACAATTAAGTCTAATCACGAATGACTCTGGCAGTGGCGTAGCGTGGGTTGTCAGCACCCGGGGCAAGGCAAGTAATTTGCGCCCCTAACCCATGGATTTGCACCCCCTAACCCTAACGCCCAGATGTTGCGCCCGGTGTGGCCGGCCCCCCCTGCACCCCCCACGCTACGCCACTGGACTCTGGGGTTGTGGTGCTCATCTCGCTCTATAGGCCAAGGGAGCCGGCGTTTGTCCGCAGACAGTTTTTCCGGGTCATGTGGCCAGCATGACTAAGCCGCTTCTGGCAAAACCAGAGCAGCACATGGAAATGCCATTTACCTTCCTGCCAGAGCAGTACCTATTTATCTACTTGCACTTTGACATGCTTTTGAACTGCTTGGTTGGCAGGAGCTGGGACCGAGCAACAGGAGCTCACCCCATCATGGGGATTCGAACCGCCAACCTTCCAATCGGCAAGCCCTAGGCTCAGTGGTTTAACCCACAGCACCACCAGTGTCCCCGTTGGAAGGGTAGGGTGAAATAAAATCAAAATAAATACAATTTTGCTAGGATAAAGCTCACAAGGAGGAACTAAGCCTTCTGGAAACAAAAGTGAAGAAGTAGCCAGAAGTTCTAGTTTGCCTCCAGTTGTACAATGAAGATATCTGACAAGAAGGGATTTGCAAGGTTAGTTTAATAGCCACTCTCACTGATTGACTTTGATTATTTCAGGTTGAACCAGCTTTTCAGGATGAATTGATTTTGCCATATCAAGTCTATGCCCTTGATCTCTCGGACATGATGAAATAATATGAGAAAATGCCAAGAAAGCACTAAGTATTGAGGACAAGATTTAACACTATGACAGACCTTTGGTGAGTTTAGCGTATCCAATATATTCTACTTTTTCTGAAGATTATTGAGATGTCAAACCTATAGCCAATTTAACCAGTCATTTGGAAGCAAACAGATCTTACGTTAAGCTTCTCACTCAGTAACCATTCTGAATCTGTTTTACTAAGTCTATGAGCCGTTGTTCGGTGTTGTTCATCACACAATTTCAGTAAGCTAGTCAATTTTTAAAGATGTTCCAAAATGATATGGAAAGTCAACAAGTTCCCGTGAAATTAAGCTTCCCTAATTAGACCAAATACCCCATTTCTATTTGATTTCTGCTATTTCAGGACCCCTATATTTAAATATCTATTAGAGGCTATAATTGAATTCTGCTTAATGCTTATCCTGCTCTCTAGTAATGAGGTCTACTTGATTCACATTGAAAGCAACTGAACACAGCTAATGGGCACCCAGATACCCTTCCTTGCAAAAATAGTACAAGTAACTTTTCTAACCAGCCCTTCCAGCGGAGGGGAGTATCCCTATCTTTTCCCACTGCCCTTTGCTCAATCCTGATGTGGAATATAATGTAGAATATTCATAACCCTTGAATTCTATGCAATAGAAGCACATTGAAGTTTCAAGAGGTTCAGATAATTTGAAGCAAAGAACAACTGAAATAGCAGGATCCGCTATAGACTGCTTGAACAATACACGTACAGTATTTGCATGACAGACGCAAATGCAATTCTTTTCGATATACAGCCACATGGAACTCGTAACATATTAACATCTGGGTGTTTTTCTGAGCCCGCCTTCAGAGCAACATGGATACCTTCCTATCCAGATTTTGGAACCAGTTCAGGGCTGAGTGCCAAAGGAGACAGCTGCTGAGCCTTGAGGAGAGATAAGGCGAGGGAATCTCTGTCTCAAGTTTATGTTTTCTTGGTTTCCTCTTTAGGTTCCCCTAAGCCTACCCGGCCGTCTGAGATCACTGTCACCCAGAAAAATCTACGACCAAATCAAAATGGTCTTTGCTTTCTGGGCTTTCTGTTACTATGAAGGCAAAAGCTCAGGTCCAACTCCTCCGCATCTTCCAGGCTGCAGGCAGATTAATAGGGAGATTACCAGTTCCCTATTCCCCAGCCGCAGCCCCCCCCCCCAAGCTGCTTCAGAGTTCCTGAACCTTTGGGATCTTCCTGGGGGATGCTGGTGACAGCCTCAATAAATTATTTAAAAGACAAAATCGATCAGAGCACATGACCCTTCTCAAATATTGGGAGGGAAAGTGTCATGGTCTGTCATAGTTTTCTGTGATTCCCAAGGAAGGAAATATTTTCCTGCTTTATTCCCCACCCCCCCTTATCCCCAACCACTAGCCCTGGTTCTGTTCTCCTTCCCTAAAACCCTTTATTCATCTTTACTTCCATTCCTAGACCACTTGCTTTACCTAGTAAAATCGCATTCTGTCTTGCTTCCTGAGCATTGCAGTGAAACACCCACCCACTTGGGTTTCCCCCTCTGTAGTAGCTGAGGGCATTGCCATCTGAAGGAATTTGTCAAAGGAGTTTGGTAACAGAGGGCCCAAAACTCGAAGCAATTCCTACCTGCTCCCTCGGGTGGTTTCTGTTCATTAATTCCTTTCTTCTCATACATTGCACAATCACTCTCACTTCTTTTCTAGATACTCTCAAGAATCTACCTTCCAGCCAGCCTTCAGACTATGCTTTAGCCATTTCCAACAGTTGACCATGATTATTCATCACTGCCCATCGTTCCCCAAGGCAAGCATATTACCTGCACAATTTAATGAGCTTCTGCTAGCCTAACATAATGGGAGTCTGTCTCTCTGTCTATCCATCCACACACATATAACATCTCATGTTTGTCTTGGGCATCTTTCAATGTGAATGGCACCAGTAGAGGAGACCGTGCTTGCAAAGGTCTCTGAACAAAATAACCTTTCTTGTAAAAACCACGAACTGCCTTCCCCGAGTTTTAATTCTCTTGGTCTCAATATTGGTCTCAATTAGCTCATTAAGCACACTTAAGAAACAAAGTTGTTTAATCCCTTCACCTCAACCAGACCATACTAATTCTACACATTCTCCTCCCAGCAATTATTTGCCAAAGCATCCCTGGTGTACTGGCGCTGATTTCCCTCCCATGCGCCTTAGCATGCAAATCTTAAACCGCTCAGTGACGGCCTCTGGTTGTGTCCTTTATTAGGACAATCGTGTTGTAAGGAATAGCTAGCTGGTACTGGGCTCTGTTGCTCTCCTGGCTTCCCAATGCAACAGATCGCTGGGAAAGGGACAGGGATGGGCCCAGCATGGTGCAACCTGTGGCAGTGGAGCCAGTCCATTACTCCTGCCATCATGTGCAAAGCTCTCTGCATCTCGTCCCTCACCTTCTCTGCAAGCAGCAGTGACCCACAGTGTTGGGAAGCCAGGAGAGCAACACAACCCCACCAGCCCCACATCAGTGGCTGCTACCAGCTGGTGCTGGCTGATTATTCGACTTGTATGCAGATCTCTTTACAGAAATGTGCTTATATAGCAAAAGGCGACTGAAATGCAGAACCTGGTTTTTTTATGGAAAAAATGTTACCCTCCTAATTTGGGTAATTTCTTTTGCTTTTTAAGATTTGATTTGATTTTATACAGTAGTACCTTGGGTTAAGAACTTAATTCGTTCCGGAGGTCCGTTCTTAACCTGAAACTGTTCTTAACCTGAGGTACCACTTTAGCTAATGGGGCCTCCTGCTGCTGCACGATTTCCGTTCTCATCCTGAAGTAAAGTTCTTAACCTGAGGTACTATTTCTGAGTTAGCAGAGTCTGTAACCTGAAGCATATGTAACCGAGGTTCCACTATATTGCCATGGATGCCATGGTGACAAAGACTGGTAGTGGTGTTAAGGGAAGAGAAATACAAGGGGAAGCCAGTTTTAATTACAAAGATTGCAAAAAATAAATAAATCTGTTCCTAGATTATTGCTGCCTTTTGCAAATGCTGGTAAATATTTCCAATTGTTTGTACAATGCAATGGGAGCTAGAAACTTGCATGCTTTAATTTGTTTTTTTAAAAAAGGATGGAAGTTGAGGGCTGAACTAAATGTATGATAGGATACACAGGCCTAAGAATGCAGACTGCCACGTGTCCACTGCAAAGAAGGGGCCATGCGTGATGTGGGGGGGGGGTGCTTGACACCTCCCCCCCATCCCTTTTTCCTGAACACCTTTCAGCTTGATATGGCACACACACAAAGCAGGAAGTTGGCAGGGGAGCGGGCAATGAAAGTGTTAGGCATGGTAAGAATTAAGCACATTGCAAATTGCTTCTCCCTGCACCTCTTCAAAGCAGGGAAATTTTAACTCAGGTTCTAGACCCGAGTGCTGCCAGTAATTAATTGACAGCCTTCAGATTTGTTGCAAGAGAGACCAGACTCTGCAAAATCCCTGACCCTTGGAGGCAATAAGATGCATCTATCAGTATGGCACTCAAATCAACAGGACACTAATGTTTTATACTAATAATCAGAAGATCCTCAAAAATACTAAGCTAATCAGAGGTTGGATAAAGAACAGAAGGTTTATATAGAAACACGTTATCATGTGTCTGAGGAACAACAAAGGGCAAAATCTAGCCTCCCCCTGCATTTCAGATGATCATGGTGGCAGGCCAATGTTAGGGTTGCCATGTGTCCTCTTTTTCCAGGACAGGACACGTCTTTTTTCATGGGTAAAATTTGATACAAATTGCATTTATTTGCTTTGAATAGCCGTTATAGCGTCCTCTTTTTTGCTCTTCAAAATACGGCAATTGACTCAATGTGCACTTGGGCCAAGAGAGATTTTAGCATGAACTGATCTGGTTACACACCAGATCATTTCTAAACTGGGTCCCCCTGCCCCCGCCCTGCATCTCTTATTTAGCACTTTAAATTATGAACCAGGAAGGTAGAAAGATCATACAGAGGCACCCATACTGAATTGGTATCAAAACCTGCGAAGCAGAGGTTAAATTTTTACATTTCTGATTTTGTAGGGTTACACTGTACACACCCCTTTAGTGCACCTCAAATGGATTACATTTTGTGCCTAACTAAACAATAAAAAGCATAAGGCAATAGGCAACAAAAAAAGGGAGTTTAGCTTTGACAGAAGAGATGTCATTGTACTACTCTGTTCTAATTTACTGCATAGTCCCTTTGTAGGCTCTCAGAGATTTTGCAGAGTTAGCATGCCAAGAATCCACAAATAAAAATGTCAGCATTTTATTAGCAGTTTTAAATGAAATGTAATGTTAATTTCATGTGCATAATCTTCATTACTGGAATACATATATTGGTAATGCGATTTAGTCAATTAGGGCAATGCTTCACAATCTGTCAGGGCCCACCATGAGAAAGATAAAGAATTAAACTGTTGTGGAAACATTTGAGACAGAAGGACCAAAGGAGAAGACGTCTGTAGATCTCTCTCTCTCTCTCTTTCTCTCCCAGCACAAAGGAAAACAAAACAAAACCCAAAATTCAGACACCAACAACGTCCGAGCCTGTGACCAAACTGTACATTTCACAAAAGTGGCAGAAGCCCAAGGTATCCTTGGACACAGAAGAACGATTTGCTCCACGTTAAGTAAGCGAACAACTTTGAAATGCAAGCCCTCTGCTCACATCTTTTCTGACTTGCATGTATGTTCATTCTGATTTTTAAGTCCTGCCCATTTGTGTACTTGGCGTGGAAGGAGGGGGGGGGGAGAGAAGCTTCAGCACCATTGTAAAAAGAAAGAGAAGACAATGCACAAGTTTGTTTGGGCACACTGTAACTCGCTCGTTTCTTTACGAACAGCCAAGCACACTCGCACACTCCAGCCATGTACAGTAGGTTTCTTGTAACAGGAGCCGCGTTCCTCTGCTCTCTTCTCCTGCACATAGAAAGGATATAACCTGCTTCAGTGGCAAAAAAGGGGGAGAGAGGGGAAGAACAGAGAGAGAAAACCGGGGTGAGCAGGCTGAAGCCCTGTGTGTGGCCAAGGCAGCAGGAAGCAAGGCAGAGAGAGAAAGGGAGAGGGAGGGAGCGAGGACGAGCCCAACACCACAACAGTGGAACAGGCAGCTGGCCTAAGATGCTAATTCAGCGCTTTAACAAATCAATGCCACTTGAAAAGTACAATGCGAGCCCTCACTGGGTAGATGTCAGGGGACTGAGAAAATGCATTCTCAAGTATTTCACATTAAGAGGGAATAATGTGTTAATTTATAACTCTTCACCCTATACACTTGGATTATCCATCTGTGTCAGCTATTTGACTTCTTAAATTTATCAAAAACACGTGCAAAGGGAGGTATCTTCTGCTTAAGCATTGGGAAGTGAAGCTTGGGGGGGGGGGGCTGTCCTGTTGAGGGGTGGGGAGGGGATAAAGGATTCTGAAAAAAAGAACAGGCAGGGCTGGGCTGTTCGCTGGCAGTGGCTGATTGCATTAGGTACCATCAGTCAAAAAGTGGCATCAGAGGAGGAGGAAAATCTTGAATCAGCAAGCAAAAGGTGCCATCGACAACTTTCTGTTTTAAGGAGACTTGGCGAAGTCCCTTAGCACAACTTGACCGAGGCAAAGCTCAGTATGGGCTCTAATTAAAATTGCTGTTCTGTATGCTAAATGAATTAACATGATAGGACCTTGAATGTCAGAAATGGAGAATGAAACTGTGTGTGAGAGAGAAAATCTATGAACTGCCAAAAGAATGGCAGCAGGAAAATTCTTATAGGCACTTTGTAGTGACACAAGAGGTTGTAAAGGAAGTCATTGTCCTGAATTCACTGACTCGCGAGTAGCTTCACTACTTTCAAAACTGACACCTTCTAGTTTAGATATTTATGCTCAGAGAAGGGATGAAGCAGAAATCCCACACACAACCTGACATGAAATAGGGAAAACCTTTTGAAAAAAATGAAGCCACAATTCGATTCTTGGAACTGTGAAATGAGTTGCCATTTGTTTTACAGGCAGCTCAGTTCATTTCCCACTCCCTCTTTTTATTCTTTAAAGGAGAGAGGGAGAAAGAAAGATAACCAGAAAAGAATAAGAATCTTACACCTAAATTATACCCCCCCCCTTTCTGGAAAATACAACTAGGAGAATAGTATAGGATGCACTTGGCTACTTGTTTCCTGTCCATTCTGTTCCTATAATATGACCTGGCATGACAGAACTAAAGAACAAAACCCTTTACTCATCGAGACAAAAATCTATAAAATGGATAAAATTACAATATATAATTTTTATATCCTTAAAACTTCTGAAAATGATTTGTGTGTGTGTGTGTGTGTGTGTGTGTTTGACTTCAATCAGAAAATCAATGCTTTCAGATGTCTTAGTTTCTAATGCTGAAATACATTTGCAAAGATTCAATATATATACTTACTTTAAAAAAAAACCTATATATTCTCACATTATTTTAGCAAAGGGAGAAGTGATGATCTGGTGCCCCAAAATACAGAAACATGACACTGTTGTTTTAGAAAGAAATTCGAAAGGTGTCGACAACTTCTTCAGCGATCTCAGGTTTGCCAGCTCCACTTGACTGTTATTTGTAGGGTACGGTGCCACACAGCAAACGCCCAGGCCCATTGTGGATATATTATTGTGTGAACATCAATTATGCACTTGAAACAGAAACAGACACTCTCTTATTTTCACAACATTCATATGTAAATAATATGCTGATGAATGGAAATTAGATGCTCTAGATGATTTCTAAAGTATTGCCCCCTCCCCTTGCCAAATCTAGTAAAAAGTAGAAAACACAACCACTCTTTAAGCACAAGGGAGTCTCCTTTTCTACAACCACTCTTTAAGCACAAGGGAGTCTCCTTTTCTACTGCAGGCAGGTACTGGACAAAAGACCAAGAGAGGGGCGGGCGAGGGTGGCCTTTTGACAAAGTAAGACGCTGCTAATAAATGCAGGGCAGGCAGTAGTCTTTGGGGGAGTGGGTGAGGGGGAGGCAGAGTTCACTATTTTCCTTAGGTTGTGATCTTAAGTGCACATAAATAATTGGAAGAATATTCCGTTCGAATTTACTCGCAGCAAACAGATTTTCCTTTTTTTAAAAAAGCAGAGGGTGAGAGGAGAGATTTGCACTGCTTGGTACGGGGCAGCCCATTTGGATCCTTTGAGATCCTTATAAAGGGAGATCTAAATGAGGTGCACCACACTTAACACAGCTATGCCGCGGTATCTCAAGATCAAAAACCCTAACCCCAAAACAGTGGTGTCATATTTGTACACTGCTTGCAAGAATATTGAACAGGGCCTCCTGCACAAATTACTATTCCTGTCCGCCTCCCAGCCTTCTCCCTAATGTAAGCTATCTATTCTTATCGTTATAGTACAGTTAATCCCTCTTTCTCCCCTTCCACAAACACAGCCCAGGCTCACCTAAGGGGTTAAAAGACTAGAGTATATTTGTGACTTGTCAGTGACATATAATACCTGGGTCCTTCATGCAATCAACTTTTACTTGACATGTATTTGCTCATCACAGGACCCGCATTACTACTGGGAAAATGAAGAAAAACCTAAATTAACACTTGACATTCAATATGGTCAAGTCCTTAATTGGCTGGGCTTCCTGAGAAAGCAATTTTCTATTCCCCAAACTGTTCGTGTGTCATGTGTGGAGTGCAGCTCTTGGCCATCAATGCTGTCCCTCGCTCACTCTAATGAGAGCAGATGAATTAGTGCTACGTGACACGATTTTAGCAGGGCTTCTTCCTTCCTTCCTTCCCTCCCTTCCCCAACCCCCCCCCAGTCGTTTTTTTTTTTTTTTTTTTTTTTTTTTTTTTGCTGCACAAGTGACAGCTGTGCTGCAAAAAAAAAGGGAATAGGAAAGACTAGGAAACGTTAGTTACAAACAGCCACGTGGAGACTTCACTACTGAACACGCATACAATCTAAATGCTTATGTTTTATCTTAAGAACGCCTTTATTATGGTAGCTCTTTTATTATGGTGTTTGTGGGAGTGCACATTGGGGGGGGGGTGCTGCCTTAGAGATCAATAGAATTAGCTCCTTCCGACTGCTGCGAGGTCAAGTTAACTTCCAATCCCTTTGCCTCCTCTTCTATTAGATTGCATTGCCCTAATTAAAGAGGAATTTGGCTCTATTAAAAAGAAATCTAGAGTATGCAGAGCTGGCAAATATTTAATAATACTTAGCATTTATATAGTGCTTTAAAGTGGCCAAGGTATTCAGAGCGTCAGACTGGCTGAATCTAAATAAGTGCATGGCTTAAAACAACAACAGCACACAAACACACACAGGAAGACACAAGAACTCCCCACACTGGAAGAATGGCAGACAAAAGTGATTGACTTTATGGGATTGGCAGAAATGACTGGCAGAATCCGTGACCAAGAGAAGGAGACGGTGGAGGAAGACTGGAAGAAGTTCAAAGCTTATCTTAAGAACTGTTATAATATTGATGAGTGCTAAAATGTCAAGGGGAAGGAAGATGCAGAATTGCAGCTGAAAATGTTATTTAAGGTGAAATTGAGAAAGATAACAAATTTAAATTTAATTGGCTAAAAGGGTTGCTGAAAAACTGTAAAATAAGGATGCAAAAAAGGTGAGGTATGGGGAAGTCCGAGAAAGGAGGCTTATGAAAATGAGGTTAAGAATTTATATTTGTGTGTTTGTTTGTATTGGTGGATGTTTTTATGTCGTTGTTATTGTTTTGTTTTAAAATTGGAAAACTAATAAAAATTATTATAAAAAAAACACACACACACACACGGTTGTGAGCCAGGGAATGACTGCAGCCCATACCTGTAGGTATATAAAAATCACTAACCCTTACATCTACAACTAGTTTGCAGTTCACACGTTGTATAGCTCACAGGGGCATGAAAACGGTCAGAGTATTTTGTGTGTGTGTGACCTAGAGCCCTGAAATGTGTGGTACAAGTGTAGCCCAAAGCACTCCAGTTACAATAAAATAAAATAAAAACCCTGAATTTGGAACATTTGTACACTGACCCCCTCAAAACTGACAGTTAAAGGGAGTTGAGGTAGTTCCAGGCCACCCAGGATGCTGAAATTTGGTATACGTGTAGCCCAATTACTAGAGAACTATGGAGAAAGGGACATTTTGCACAAAACAGACAAAATACAGGGCATGAAGTTTAGCCCTTAAGAGAAGCCAACATTCCATCATGGAGCAAGCCAAAGCAGCACTTGACAGAATTTTGGCTGTGGGACTTCCAGTGCCCCTTCAGGTTTGGATTTCAGGGGAAGAGGACACTTGCCTGATGCAAGCTTTGTTTAGGTGTGTGTTGTATGACAGCATGTGAATATATAATTATTTTTATTCCACACACACACACACACACACACACACACACAGCAAATGTAATAGCCATGAGGCACCAAAGTTTTTACCCTTCCTAGTTTTGTTACCTGGGAAGCATGCATTTACAGTGGTACCTTGATTCACAACCATAATCCGTTCCAGAGGTCCGTTTGTAAACAAAAAACAGGTTGTAACCCAAGGCACACTTTCGCCAATGGGGCCTCCAAAAAATGTTTGTTCAGAATCCTCCCAAAAATGGGTTGTAATCCAAAAAAAGGTTGCAAACCAGGACACGCACTTCCGGGTTTGACGTGTTTGTAATCCAAGACGTATGCAAACCAAGGTACCACTGTATTGGGAATTTTGGCTTTTTTCTCCCCGCCCCCCCTTTCTTTTAATGATTTCATCCTCAGCAAAAGATGGCAAACATGTGCAGTGTCTGAGTATCTGGGAAAGGGAGGTGGGGTTTTTCGTTTTTTTGTTTGTTTGTTTGTTTAATCTATCATTCACGTAAAGAAAAAAGTAAATCAAAGCAATGAATAGTTGCAGCTTCTGTTTAGAGCGGTGGAAAGTGAGGGTTGAGGATTAAGGTTATGAAACAAGGCAGCACACATGCAAATACACAAAATGCAACATTAGCTTATCGTTTCCCCATCCACTAAAATCAAGGAGCACTGGAAAGTTGTACAGGTCTTTGTGCAAATGCCCATATACGACGTGCAGCAATGGGACAAGAAGTGAGGTTTTCAAGTGAAGATTTCTCGGCTGCCTGACGTTCTGCCCCACCTCCAGCACCTAAACTTATTTCTTTCTGAATGTACAAATGTATTGTGTTGTTTTAAACCCTCCTCCAAAGTGTATAGCACGAGTATAGCTGCTTCGGGAGAAGTTGCTCGTGTCTGAAATAACCACCGAGGACCTGGGACCCTCAGTCCCTCACGGCCACTGAGCCCAGGGCTGACCTTGTAAAGTTTCACTAAAATGTTACATTAAATAGTTACATGGACAAAAATGTAGAATGCATGGAAAAACTAAACTGAATGAAAACAGATGAGCCATTCAAGTTACACTTTCTGCATTTCTGGGTACGGGGAAGTATATGGTTTCTTTTGTGGTTTTAGCTCTTCAGCAGGATTTATGCCAGTGCTGTTAGAATTCTCTATGTACTTTTAAACATATCCTTTTAATATTAAAGGTGTTTTCTCTACTACCCAGCAGCAGCAGAGATATGCATAACTTCCTTGTGTGAAGCACTCCGAAATAAGATCTCTCACATTTGCCACCAGCTTAAAAGTGAGTCAGAAGCCAGAAAGGACTTTTGCAAAAATGCAAAAGTCGCTTCAGTTTTTGTGCAGCAAACAAGATGGCATGAAACAGCCACACAATCTCTGGTCATCCTTTGTAGCAGCAGTCTACCAACCACACGAAGCACATCTTCAGTGTAATCAGCAGCCTGAATACTTAACCAGGTGGCTTTTGTTTTATTTTTTACATATATATATTTAAAGTGAAGCTATATATTATGAAAATAATTTAGATCAACCATGTAAGCTAGAATCTCCAAAGCATCGCTGGGAAACAAGGTGCACTGTCATCAAACTAACAGCTTTAGGGTGACCTCTGATGTACAGGCTACTCAGCCAACATCCACCTGTGATTTGCATGCCATTGTTAGCAGAAGAGGCTATTAACTGACAAATGGCCTGGTGAGGTTGAAGGGTCATTTTATCCCCTCAGAAGAGAGGGGGGGGGGACAAGCTTCCAATTCACTATATTGAAGAGGCACACACTCCTGCAAAGGATGTTTGTGACCCTCACATTTTCGCAACCCAGAATCACAGGATTAGGACTACTAAAGAACGAGATTAGGCTAGAAGAGCAAGCAAATGAAGCACGGACTTTGGAAGTTCGAGGAAATTTCCATATGTCCAAAGTAACAGTTTCTATCGCGGTCTCGCGCTACAGATGGCCTCGCCAAATGAGGAGTATACAGCCAAAGGACTAGATAAAACAGAGCTGCCAACCAGCAGCTGTTTGTGTGTTAAATGCACATTCTACATTTCCCCAAAAGCTTCCCGATAGGCTTTTGTTCCGGGCAGGACTACTGTATGTGGCACTTGCCTAATTGCTGCTTCAGCAGCAGCAGCATCCTTGAACCTATTGCTCTTTTCCCATTGCTGGGGCTAACTAGGGACAAGAACTTGAGATGACAGCGGTAATGGGTACGAAGCACTACTGGGAAGCTTATTTTACAACTGCCTACAGTAAAACAGACCATTAAGAGTAGTCTTTTGATTAAAGGCAAGCAAGTAACGGCAAAGTGACATGTTTTAACTTGACATTTTGTTAAGGATGAGCACGCTTTCGGAGTTCATAAAAAAGTGAAGAGGGTTCTGCGGAACATTAAGGATGTGCTGAGCGCCACTGTCACTCCATCCAGTTTAAAAGGTGTCAACCAGGAAGTATCCAAATCAAAAGCCCCAGGGGTATTTAGAAAGGGAAGGAACAAGATTCTTATTTTTTTGAAATGATTTCCCCCGTTTTTATGCAGCTGCATTAAGTTCTCTTAGCGGCTTGTACAGTCTAAATAAAATGCTCGTTCTGTTTCTTTTTAGAGAAGACATTGTGAAAGTCGATGCCACCCACCCAGAGCTGCAATAGCTTACATTTCAGCATTTTCAGAAAAGATAAACACGGCAGACAAGGAAACGATAATGAAAAAAACAGCCTGGCACATGAAACAAGGAGGGGTGGAAGGAAGGAGGGAGGGAGGGAGGGAAGAAAAAAAAAAACCCACTATAGATTTATCTAGTCAGGCAAAGCGTACAAATGTTATTTCGCAAGAATGAATAGCATTTCAAACAGTACTTCCCCTGTGCTTGCTCCCAGCCCCTTGCCCAAATTTGAGATATTTTATCTGACTCCCAGGTGAAAGGTTTCAAAAAGTGGTAAGTTACAGCTGTGTTGACATTGAACTTTCCCCCCTTTTTTTTAAGGCATACCAGCATCATCCTGACATACTTGGTGGATGCTTCGTTACAAGCTGCACCAGTCACTTGATTTGAAATTCTTAACTGGGCTGTAAAACAAATTGTTAATCTCTGGTCTTTTCTCTAGCTTAGTTTCTTCACCCCGCCTCCCTCCCCGTTTTGGAAACGAACGAAAAAGAAGCCAACTGCATCCCAGTGAGAACTTAGCACCGCTTAAGTTTCTTCCAGCCACCCTTGCTTGACGGGAGCAAATACGTTTTGCCTTTAAAATGATCTATATTTGGCATGATTGATAAAGAGACTTTCTTTATTAATAAAGAGATTTTCTTCATTAATTCATTCCCTGTCTGACTGAGAATTTTGGTATTTGATTTCTTGGAAAAGTTAATGGCTGGACCATTTCAGTTGAAGGCTCTTCTAGATTAACATGCACAAACCTAATTCTGAATAAATTAAGAGCATGACAACTGCTGCTCCTACAGACTAGAGTCTAGTTGCTAGTGCTGGGCACAGGGATGGTTGTGTTCAGGTGGATGGTACATACATTACTGTGCTGTTAATGCACTCACTTCCATGCATGGCACAATCTTATATACAAATAGAAATTAGTACAGGCAACAGCTGTACTATGCCAAAGGTGGTTACAGGAACTGACTCTAAATAATGAGAGCTGTTTGGCAGTGGAATGGACAACCTTGGAAGGTGGTCGGCTGTTCATCATTGTAGGCTTTTAAGCAGAGGTTGAATGGTCACCTGCCACAGGTGCTCTAATTTATTTCCTGCATTGCAGGGGGTTGGACTAGATGACCGTAGGGTCCCTTCCAGCCTCTACATTTCTATGATTCCATTACGGCTGTCCACTGCAGACAAATGGTTTTGGTTCATCCTCAGTGCTCCACTCCTTGTCCAAGACCTGTTCTCCCTGTGACTTCATTGCAAGTTCTTCTGGAAAGCATTGCAGATCGAAGCAGGTGCCCGAGAATTTCTACTACATAAAATGTTTGTTGGTTTTAGTAAGTTGCCGATGGCACATTTCAAAAACTTATTCTAAGTAAAAGTTGTTTAAAACTCATAGCAGCAGTGCTGGTTATTCACAGGGTTTTAAGAATTGGCCCCTGTCCCTCAGACTTTGTAGGGGGCCGGACTATATTGTGGGGGGGATGAATTCCTATGCCCCACAAATAACCTAGAGATGCATTTTAAATAAAAGCACACATTCTACTCATGTAAAAACACCAGGCAGGCCCCACAAATAACATGCAAGCTCCACTTATTTTGTCGATGGGAAGAAATGTTAGTGTGAACTGGGCAGCAGATAAAGCCAGCAACAATCTCTGAACTCTTCTTAACCAGTTCAGACTCACTGTGACTTTCTCCGTATGCATGCAAAAGCGTACAGGCGGTCGCAAAGCTGAGTTTGGACGTCTGAACTGCACCTTGAAACAAATTCCATTCAAATCAGCAAGGCTTGTTTTGAAAAGGTATTTATGATGGGGACAAAAATCCGTCGTATGTCTTGCCCGCTGTCACTGCCAAGCGAGTAGGTATGTCAGTAAAACTTGCAGATATGCCTAAATGGAAGTTTTGCCTTCCTTGTTAATCTATAACTTCACAGCTGGAATTTGTATGGATTCTTATTTAACAAAACAGCTGTAGCTTCTGTTTAGCCACATTCCCACTTCATCAATAAAATGATGCCACAGAAGAGATCACATACATCTATCAGATTCCAGCTGGCATCTGCCCACACCACATCTTCCCCTTCCCTAATGTAACATTTTACGTGGTTTTGTTTTCATAATTTGTGAATTTATAAAAAGTGCATATGTTGGGTATTATTTCGATATACAGTGGTGTGGAGGGCGAGTGGAAGAAATGAGAACAAACCAAAGCAATTTCAAATAGAGCTGAAGATACTTCACATCTGAATAGCTCAGACTCTCTTAGAAGAGTTTGGATTTGATATCCCGGTTTATCACTACCCTAAGGAGTCTCAAAGTGGCTCACAATCTCCTTTCCCTTCCTCCCCCACAACAAACACTCTGTGGGGTGAGTGGGGCTGAGAGACTTCAGAGAAGTGTGACTAGCCCAAGGTCACCCAGCAGCTGCATGTGAAGGAGCGCGGACGCGAACCTAGTTCACCAGATTATGAGTATATCGCTCTTAACCACTACACCACACTGGCTCTCAGGGCTGTGGGTTCAAGCCCTATGTTGGGCAAAAAAATCCTGTGCTGCAGGAGGTTGGACTAGAATCAGTGGTTCTCAACCTGTGGGTCCCCAGATGTAGCTGGACTACAACTCCCATCATCCCTGAGCTCTGGCTTGCTAGCTAGGGTTGATGGGAGTTGTAGTTCAACAACATGTGGGGACCCACAGGTTGAGAAAGGCTGGACTAGATGGTCCTTGTGGTCTCTTCCAATCCTACAATTCTATGATTCTATCTAAATACTCATCTCTATAGTCTACAATTACCTTAGCTTACATTATATTGAAGGTACCATGAAACTGTTCCAGAGTGAACATAACAATGGGTTGTGCGCAAACTAAGTTGCTCAGCATAACAGGTTGGAATACTTCTACTTAATTGCATTTGCAAGTTCTACTTCTGTGTGCAACTCACCCTGAATCAGCAATACAGTACTGGATCATGAACCTGGAAAGTTATTTATGCTATTTATGGACATAACGTAGCAATTTCATTTGCAGAATTGTACAGAGCAAGATACAGAAAAGGAGCATTACTAAATGTACAACTTAAAATTCAACTTAAAGGCTAAATTTGTTGTTTTTCAATACATACTAGTTTCTTTCTAGGCAGAGAGAACGTAGGAAGAGCTTTTGCTTATCAGAGCCAGTACTACTATGGAACCTGATAAGGCAAAAGGACAAACTATTGCAGGATAAATAACCCATTGATTTCAATGGAAAAACACTATTGTGCGGTCAACAATTAGGGACATTTGCTCCCCAGTCCATAGCTGGCAATTTTGTCTCGAAAGTCTTGGAAGATATACATGTCCTAAACAGAGTTGGCAAGTAATATGACAACATGAAGAAGTTAATTGGTTTTTGGATGTCGCCTTTTGCCATCCAAGTGTGGCCCAAGGCGATTTGGTTCCTCACGCAGTTGCAATATGCAATATGAACGGTGCACCCCAAGATCTCTTCAGTGTCTCAGAAGTTGCTGGACCACAACACTTCACTGGTGACTTTAGAAGACAGCATCAGCCTCAAAAGACTGCTTCGGGGTTTTCTCACTTTACATTTTGTAGCACGGGAGCAACCACACCGTGGCTCCTTCTCTTGCTGTGAAATAACATCAGAACCCCGGGCAATGTGGGAGGGGACACAGTGCATGCCAGCATTACCTAAGACTTCCAACAGCAGACATCCTAAAATAAGGAGCAGGTGAAGGCTCCTGACATTGCCACCATAGTACAGGAAGATGCTGTGATGCTGTGGCTCTCACATCACAAAGGTAATGTGATAAGGTTGCTTTCAAATTTCAGCTGCCACTGCTGCAAACTGCTTTCTGAAGTCCCCCCTATTGTACATCACTGGACAGGTAGTTGGGGGCAAACTGTGAGGGGATAGGTGACAGGAGGGGGAAGTGTAATTGGGGGTTGACCAGGTAAGGAAGAAGGGAGTTTGGCAAGCGGGATTAGTGGTAGCAATTTTTATTATTAATTATTATTATTATTATTATTAACAACAACAACAACAACAACAACATACTGGGATGCGGGTGGCACTGTGGTCTAAACCACTGAGCCTAGGGCTTGCCGATCAGAAGTCGGCGGTTTGAATCCCTGCAACAGGGTGAGCTCCCATTGTTTGGTCCCAGCTCCTGCCCACCTAGCAGTTCGAAAGCTCATCAAAGTACAAGTAGATAAATAGGTACCGCTCCAGCGGGAAGGTAAATGGCATTTCTGTGTACTGCTCTGGTTCATCAGAAGCATCTTAGTCATGCTGGCCACATGACCCGGAAGCTGTCTGCGGACAAACACCGGCTCCCTCGGCCTATAGAGCGAGATGAGCGCTGCAACCACAGAGTCATCCGAGACTGGACCTAACGGTCAGGGGTACCTTTACCTTTTATTATTAACATATACGCCATATTTCCTCCGCGGATCCCAGGGAAGGTTATTAACAACAACACACACCACCAAGAATGCAAATATTAAAATCAGTTACAATAAAGCATGGCCTATTGTCAAAAGTCTGTGTTTATTACCTATTCAGATTTGATTTATTGCATTTATCTCTAACCTTTCCTCCGAGGAGCTCAAAGTGGCATGCATGCATGGTGCTCCCCTCCCAGTTTTATCCTCAGAACAACCTTATGAAGTACATCCGTCATGGATGCTTTAGCTGAGATTTCTGCATTGCAGGAGGTTGGAATAGATGAGCCTTGGGTCCCTTCCAGAGCTCTGTGATTCTGCATTAGTCTGACCTCTAGGTATATCTTATACCAAGAGGCCTGTCCAAGAAGGAGCAACTTCTCAGTTGGCACCTAAAGTGAGTCAACTAAATCTTCCAAACCTGTTGGCAAGTTATAGCTCTTTGAGCTTTCTTCAAAGATGGCGCTACCAGCAGATCTCAAACCCCCAGCCCAACTGACATGTGGAGAAGCATTCTCTCAAGCAACTTGATCCCAAGCTGTTTACAACGTTCTACTTCCTTGGTGACAGGTGTAGTAAGACTCTATTTTCTCTTTTACAGCACATGCATACACATATCTACTCAGAAGTAAGTCCTGCTGAGCTCAGTGGTCTCTTTCCCAAGCAAGTGTATACAGGGGTGCAGCTGCAGAGGAGCAGATTTGGTAGAGAACTACAATCAAGGGCGATTTTTCAGAGCAATGAGATGGGAATTGATAAAAGCCCTCAATCCCACACTCCTGCCTCTACTATGCCTTTGTAACAATGTTTTGGAGAACAACTGGGTTCTATACTAGAGTAGGGGATTGGGAACTCTGCCCATGTCATTGTCCTCCCTGTCAAACAAAAGTCTCTAACAGGAGGAACCTATGCCGGTTTGGGTTTTACTCTCTACAATTCAGTGCATGCTTACTCGAGTGGAAGCCCCACTGGATACGGTGGGACTTGCTTAAAAGTAAACCTACATAAGCCTGCATCACGTTATGCTGATATTTTAGATTCCCCAGCCTTGTAAAAATATTGCAAGAAGTATTTCTGCATTCTTTACAATCTGTTTTTAAGAAACAATACTAAGTCTATGGTTGACATGCACCCTTAAAAAAAAAAGAAAATTTCTCTACATACAGACATGCTTAGATCTCTTTCAAGTAGCTTTTGCCCTGTGTTCAAAATGACCCATGTAAAATATTGCCGCAGCAAGAATGTTAGGACCGCATGCAATGGAGGGAGCAATTCACTGTGAAACACAGGTGTTTGCTTCAACAGCTTCTTAGCACAACAACTCACTGAGAATGTCTATGAGAGCCCTAACAAAATGAATCACTGTGCACAAAGTGCAACGGCATAGGTATGTCCTTGCATAGCTTTCTTTGCACAGGGGACACCTGTGTGATATACTCAGCTCCGGGTCAGATAACAAACACTCAATGGACGCTTTAGCAGTGGTATGGCATGATGATATTGCAGTCCAGCTCTATCAGAAATCTAGAGATAATACATAGTGTTTCAGTGCTTCCTATTTTGAGTTCTGCATAGGATTACTCGGCACACACTCTCTGGACCAAATGCAAACCATTAACGAGCAGCTGGCAGGTAAGATGGGTTTTTTAAGAACATACAAGTATCCATAACAAAAAGGGTGATATGTTTGCAGAGATCTCTACTTGTATGAAACTGAGAGCCTGGAGAACTCCTTTTACCAATAAACAGCTCTCAGTGCTGATGTCTGGAGTTTTGTTGTACGATTTGAGCATGGGCTTAAAAAACACACCAAAAACTCAATTAAAAATAGCACGGAGCAGATCTTCAGCAAGAAGAACGCAATGTAGCTTGTGACAAAATTAGAGCAATATGGGTGTAAATCAGGCACATATTTTGCACACGATTTTTAAGCATTGCTGCAGGTGAACAGAATTTTACCTCGTACAATTAGTACTTTGAACAGTGACTGCAAATTCCAACCCACCCACCGCCACAATTTGGATGTAAGCGCTACTGATCTCAATGGGGCTTTACTGCCCAACTGTGAGCGATTTCAGGCTTAACACATAAATGGAAACCAAGAAAAGGGACCTGGGGAATTTAAACAGGAAAGGCTTAAGCGTGTGCCTAAGAGCTCACCTGTACACAACTCGGGACACAGAGCGTCTGCCATTCTGCGTCTTTTTTACTTTTGCCCTTGTAGCTGCTGGGTGAACAGGACCCTGGATCAGGCCTCACACTGTGTGTGTATTGGCCCTGTCTCACACACATGGCAGTTATGGTGGTACGCTGACATCACATCACCTGTTTACCTCGATGTTTCAGGGAATATGGGGCAAAGAGACATTGACTCAGAGCATCTCTGTCACTTGTACTATGTACAAAAAAAAATTGCTAAAATAAATTTAACACAGCAATTGGCTGAGTCGCACCCAAAATCACCACATGATCTATGAGCACAATCTGAAATATACTGAAACAAAACCGGAGCTTTTGTCATTTATTACAACAGAATCAGGATCACACCCCTAGCTCCTGTTTCTCCTTGTTACAAATATGTGTGATTCAATAGTGTTTTGGTTCATGTATCCCAATAGAAGAAAATGCAATGAGAGGTTCATTCCTCATGCAGAAACTGCAATGGAAATCTCCCTGGGTGTAAAATGCTGAACATGAGTGATGAAGGTATTTCATTCTCTGTGTTCCTCCCTACCCCACCCCACCCCACAAAAAAACCCGCACCCTCTTGGTGATTTCTAATTTTATTTTATTTATTTTTTAAAAAAGGGGGGAACCACCTAATATAGATAAAGCAACACGTAACCTGACAGCGTACCAGTTTAAATCCTGACAGGGTCAATAAAATGAGGGTTTGCAGAAGTCCCAGATGAGGAATGCTTTCATGAATGTCTCCATTGTGCAAAATCTCTCCGTATATCCTGCCTGCAAAATGACAGTCATATGCCACCAGATGCAGGAGGCATGCTGGCAATGTCAAGTGCTGTAGGGTATTCAGGCAGGATAGACGGATCAACAGGGTGTTATTTCCCCCCCCGTATCCATGCCTGATTGTTACAAAACCAACCACCTTCGTGCACTGACAAATATTTAGATGCACATTTCAAAAACAGAATTATAATGCTTGCTCTGAATGCAAAAATAATATAATTAAATCCATGCTAATTAAGCTTCTCAATTTAATATTAGTTGTGTTATTGCGTAAAGCCAGCTGGAAGTAATTATTATTTTTTCCACGTGTAGTCTTCATTAGTGTGAGATATTTCCCTCTTCTCCAGATAGCTAGTTTAGATGTTTTTGGAAAATATAGGTCTTAGATCAATTGTCTTGGGAACAAATAGCCACTTAATGCTACCTTAACAAAGTTAACAAACTTGTGTTTTCTTTTTAAAACAAAACAAAAAACAAAAACACCATGAAGGACAAGCTAAGACAATCTAACAGAAAGGAAAATCTCCTCCAGAGCTTCAGACCCAAGCAAACTTATAAGGATGGAACTCCCTCAGAACACTTCTGAGAAAATATGCATGAAATTAGGCTGGAAGACTTGTGGATTTTAATAGGAGAATGTTAACCACGTGTTTAACTCTTGCATTTAAATCAATCAATATGGAATTCAACATGCCCAGTATCAAATCAATGTAAAACAACCCTGTACAACTCCAAGACCTCAAAAATTTCCCCTACTTCATACTCCTCTTCAAGCTTATTATGGCAAAATATTTCATTTGTTAGCATTAGGGCATTCAAATTCAATTTTAGATTCAAAAAGAGACCGCACTACAATAATCAATGTTCACTTAAACATGTGCCGTGTTAGCTATTATTTGCACAGAAAATGGAATTCACGTTTTATATGTCTTTTCTATGGAAGCGTTGTTATTTTAAATTTGTGCTTCATTTTATTATCCTTGGAACACAGGGAGCCTAGCATTCTGGCTGGAATTCTTACTGGTCAGAACAAACCAGAAAGAAAAGAGCAATATTTGGGAAACACTTAATTGCACATTATTTCCCTGTTCCTCCCTACGTGCCATAAAGATTGGATTGATCAGCCTTTCAGCACTCCACCACGACAAGCCATGGCATCTGGTCACACATTTTTATCATGCCTTCCCATACAGGCATATTCACAAAGCAAAACGCCCAGCTTACAGCATGTCAACGCCTAAATGTGGGCACTGTGCAAATAATACAAGGCAAAAGGTAGATTTTCGGTGGCTGACACCCAAATTGCCAATTCATCCACTACTGTACTCCTTTAAATCTCTTGACATTTACCTGATACAATGATACAGAATCATAAATGGGATTTGCCTGGGTTCAGGTAATCAGGAAACATATGATACCCTATTTTTTCTGATTTGGTAAGTGAGCTGCCTATGCTATTCTGGTTTTAGGAGTGCCAATGAATTCCCATGTTATAACTGTAAACATCTCAAAATTTGGAGTGGAGCGCTAAGAATCAGGAACAAGTTATGGCCTCAATAAATGAAACCACAAACCGATTGCGATCTGTAATACAATAAAATTAAGGTACTTGCTATCCACTGGGTGCATCAGGCTGCACTGGAATGTTTTCACTCCTTCAGTTCTTTTTCGGAAGGAATGTATAGTTTTAAGCCTCCGGTTGTGAAATATTAAAACAAAGCACAATAATGGACAAAAAAAATAGGCTTGGTGATCTTATGGACAGAGGGCGGTTTTATTTGCTTCCTGCAGGGCTCAACCTCATGTTCTGTGCACAATGTGCATGGTGCATGAGAGTATCTACTTTTTTTATTTAAAAAAATCAACTCCTGGTCACAGGTCCTATTTTCTCAAAATAGATATTCCAAGTTAGAGCTTCCGTTGTTATCAGTGTTTAAATATTCATTGCCCCCCCCCAAAAAAAAGAAAAAAGAAAAAGGAGAGAGGCTTTTTAGCTCTCTTTAAACTTATACTGTGTAGAATCCACATTTGATTCACCTTCACCACTATGCAGCATTAACAATGCTCACTTACAGCACAAAGTGCTATGTGGAAGGGAAAGCTGCAAGTGTGCTTAATTTCCACTGGTTTCTGGAAGAATTTCAGCCTGATTCTGTGCATGGTTTAACCCAGAAGGAAGCCCCATTGAATTCAGTGAGGCAGCAATGCACACTAAAGGTGAGCAACATTCTGCTGGATTCGCATGTCATGGAAATATCTCCCACGGAAATAAATTTAAAGAGGTTCAGGTTTGGCAAACAAACATATGAAAACTAGGAAAGGGGAAAATCATTGTGACAAGTCACTCCTATTCAGCTTACAAAAGCCACTTTGCTTTATTTTTCCAAAAAGCTGTTTTAAAATAGTTGAAACACAGGCATAATCAAAGGAAATGAAGGAAATGAACTTCTCTCTCACTTTGGACAGCCCTCCACGAAAGACCCAAAATTAACCACCGTTCACCAATTCCAATGGGGCACACACAAAACCACACCACGATGTGTGATACAAGTTGTAGTGATATATTGATTTATGCATATTAAAAATTTACACATCAAATTAGCTGCTTCTTAGTTAATCCTGGAGCACCAATAATGGGCAGATAATATGAAACAAACAAACAAAAACACCGACAATAAACATCCACACAAATTCTGCAATACACAGACGTAGACACAAAGAGACAGATAGATAGACAGACAGACAGACCTCACGTAAGCAATGAGGTTATTTGTGGCAGTGCTTCTATGCAGGTAAGAAGCAGTGTAGTAAATTTACCTTCTCGTGATGTTGCATTTTATGTTTTTCAATTAAAACAACTGTATGTGTTTTATCAGCCATTTATTTCTTCCCCTAGAAGCACAGTGCTAATTTTAACATTGTGGCTGTTTCTCTTCAATGCATGTTGGTCGTATGGTAGAATATAGGATCCGATAAACTGTATGGCAATCCCCATTCATAAATGTGGTATCCTATAAAAGCAATAATAGATGGCCCATAACTGACACCACCAGTGGTAGCAGAAAGTAGAGGAGCTTTCCAATGTGATCTATGCTAAGCTAGAAAGAAACACATTATTCCCCATTAGTTAAAGTCTTTTTTTGAGATACTCCCCTTCAGAATCATTTTAGGTTTCTATTAACATTTAATATTTTCTATGCCTAGAACAAGATCTGTCATTCTGAAAGTCCTGGGAAAATGTGATGAATTAGCAGCTGACTTTCTATTGAGGAGTTTCAGTAGAAAGAGCGAAAAACCTAAAATAATATTTGGTGTGGTTCTTTCCTGTACATACTCTTAACTCCAAGGACTTGCAAAATGGCTAGTGAAAATTAAACCTTTTACAGTAATGAGCTTGTGAATTTCAGGTTATTGCTTTGGCACTAAAATCCAAAAATGTAAAGAGGGGGCTCAGTTCTGAGTCTCTATTTTCCTATCCACCCCCCCCTTCCTTCTCTGCCATGAAAAACTAACAAAACTCCTGAGCACATTTGAAGTCCAGAGTTCTGAAAATCTCTAAGCTGTGAAGGAAGATCTACTGGACCACAAGAATGAAAATTAGACAAGATGAAGAAAGTCTCATCACATACACTGAATATTAGTGGTGAATGGGAGACAATTCAATGAAGCTTTTTTGTGTGTGTGTTTTGTTTCTAACTTATGACGCCAGCTCTGTATCAGTTAACAGACTGTTCCTTTATAATTGCTTACAGTGTCACAATGACCTGGTGCATGTGAATTCTTTCACTATCCCTGCTATCCCTGCAATCTTGTCTCTGCTGTGACCAACTCACTTTTGCCCCAACATCTCAGATGCTTTGCTCAGCATCTAATTAACTAGGGTTAAGAGTCAAGGCAAGCCAACCTTGAATCAGGAGACCACGCTGCTGCCATATATATATATATATATATATATATATATATATTCAGCATATGCCTGTGAGTTAACTGTGTTAATCTGAATGAGGCACAGAAAATTAACCATTTTAAGCTTAGCAGCTGGAGTTTGCATTTACAACGCCATGCTGATTTCCTTATTCACCATTCAGCATAATAACTTCTAGATCAACAAAGTAGGTTTACGTGTAACTTCACATGTTTCCTAAGTAAAAAGCGGGTCTGAAGTTTGAGGGGAAATATCACACACTCCAATTCTAGAAAATAATTATGTTTGAGTTTCACGTGTGTAAAACAATGTTCTCCTGTTCACCTTCTCTCTCTCTCTCTCTCTCTCTCTCTCACACACACACACACACACACACACACGCACACACACACACAGACACACACACACATCCTCTCAACCCTGTATTTCACAGAAACCAGTCCAAACTACATTACTTAAAAATGTGTGTGTGTGTGTGCACGGTTATATCTTTTTTAAAAAAATAGAATATAGGATTATTATTATTATTATTATTATTATTATTTATTAGTTGTTAGTTGCTAGCAACCTATAAGGTCTCCAAGTGACTTACATTGGAAAGCATAGGCATACATTATACCACAGAAAAGAAATAATAATAATATAAAATATTAACATTCCATCCAACATATAACACAGAAAAAAGCCCTTCCAGACAACACCAACAGAAAACTATGGCGTCATACTCACAATGAAACAAAACACATACACACCTGTATGTATTAGACAAACTTTCTTCTAACCCATTCCTTGCAGGTATACCTAAATGAAATCAGCAGGATTTACTCTGAAACAAAGTATTAGGACAGGAGTTTCTTATATACACACACCACATACAAAGAGCTATGAGAGTACACATGCTGTATTTTATAGATTCACAACCTACGTGCATGCGTGTAAGAGGCTAAAATGAAAAATGTAACGATACACCACATCTAAAAACCTCTAGTAGTAGTAGATGTGCCACTTCTTGAGCACATTTCTAACAAGTAAGCACTAATGAAAGCACAGGGACTTGAATGCAAGTGATATATGAGAATAGGAGTCTCTCCAGCTCTCACACACATAACTATAGCTGAAAGCACAGAAAAATTACAATTCTGGAGATATGAAATTTCACCTGGGTTACTTTAAAACAAGGATCATTTGGGGGTATTTTTATTACTATATAAATTTGAAGGGGGGCATGTTCCGTAAATAAACTAGTTTAGCCACATTCATGCTGCAAAGCATATTGATATGGCCAGGTAATAGTTGAAATGGAATCAGATGCTGTTCCTATGCCAAGTCTATAAAAACTTTTTCTATACTTATCATGAACTAACTTCTAAATTCAGCGTGCATCCCCACCCCCCAATATATATATATAAACCGCTTGGCATTTATATTTTACAATCAAACAACAGTTTGTGTTGTTACAGATACCTTTGAGCAAAAGGAACAAGCATGGCAAATCGACTTGCAACATTGTGGAAGGGAAAACTAAACACCAAATCGTGCAACTGCTGAGGATGCAAAAATAAAAAGACACCACTCACATCTTTTGCTAGGAGCTTCTCCTGCTAAGATGCAGTTTGCCAGACGGCTTTTGACAGTAAACCTGTGTATGGGACGTATCACATGCTGTCATTTATAGCAACGTATTGCAATTAAACAAATAAAATTTAGGTGCTCTTTAGAGGAAACAAAAGGGGGGGGATGCTTTTATGATGTAAAGAAATCTTAAACCACTTTTCTCCATTCAACGTGTGTGATCCATAGTTAGACGTACCCACATTTCTGATTTTAAGTACCTATTCAATAAAGGGCATGTGCATCTTTCTCACTCATGGGCAATCAAACAGCAGCAGACGAGCACAATTTAAATGCTATGCTTTGTGCTTGATTTTTAATCAAGCCATTTCTACAACATTTTATACATGGTAGTTCACGTATTTTAAATCTTAGAATAGGTAGCATTTTATCCGAGCCAAATAAAGAAGCTTATATAAACCTTTCCCCGATACACTGACACACACACAATATCCCCTCTGATGGACAGATGTATCCCTATTAAAGCAAGTACATTGATCTGATTTTTAGTTTGCCTTGGCTTTCCCCTCACCTATCTAGGAAATGATTTCTCTAGTGATAACTATGACATCGTGCTAATGAGAGAATCAAATGCACAATAGAAAAATTGTCACTACTAATAATATTTGCAGGAAGTTAAATAAGGCAACTGTATGAGAATGTCAGACAGTTGTCCTTTAATAAGATACAGTTATACAATGAAATTATGTTGTTAATTTTGTTACATCACTGGGTGAATGTTAAATTACTGTATAATGGTTTGCAGATGCATGCGTAATCCTAATATTGCTCTTTAACTGGCTGAAGAGAGGGAGATACCTTCAAGAGAGGGAGATTTCCTTTGCCCATGAAACAGGAAATATAAGGCATGCTTTTGCTCATCTCTGGCATTTTGTGTCACTGTGCGTTACTGCTTCTTTTGCTCTTATGGACTCATTGCTTAAAAGTATTTTAGAGCATCACAGCCCTTAAGGTAAACTGGAAGGAAGAGAGTGACATTTCTTATTCTGACAATGGCACAAAACATCTACAAAAGCAGAAAATTCAGAAAAGCCTTCTATTTTTATTTTATCAATCAAAGCAGGCCTTTTCTGGCTTTACGCAGCCTGCTGCAAACTGGAAAGGGGGTCAAGCATTTCTGTCTGTGAATGTACGCACACTCTCTGAACTCGACCGTGGTTTCTCTTGCCAGATTAGTAAGAAAAAGAAGCCAAAGGTTTCTGGTCATTCTCGACCTGTCACTGATCAAAGTGACCCAAAGAAGAACTCTCTTTAAAAAGTTGAGATTTACCTTCTTTGAAGTTATCAGCAATTATTTATGTAGATGTATCAGGAACGGTTCCTTTCAAAGGATTCATAAACGGGGTGTGTTTAGAGGTACAAAACTAGAACCGATAAATGGTTAAGCAGCCATATCTTAGACTTTTCAGAAAAGGTAACTGGGGATATAATTTGCTACTCTCCTCTAAAACCGAACACTCCTTTGAGTACCATGCATAATTGTCTCATAACAAAGGGGTTTTTTAAAACAAAAAACAAAAACATGCAAACATTGAATCAAAACTCACAACAAGTAAATGGAGATGCAAATATGATTTGATGGCACATAAAAACTTGCTTTGATTACCTGTGGCATTTATAACAATTATTTTTTCACCACTGCATCCTCAGAAAAGGCTTAGCATAGTATAAACTAAGGTTTTAAACTACGTACCCTCTGTACAGGTATTGGCTTTCCGTCATTGTATCACAAATCCACCTGAAGTTAAAAGTACCATTTAATTCTAACCTAAGCAAGTATTTGATTGCATAGTAATAATAATCCTTTTTTACATGTAGAATGAAATATTCCGACAAGCCCAAAATGTCTCACTAATCATTTCTTTAAATGATGCCAAACTTTTGCTTGCAATATAAGCTTCTTCTGTACCAACTGTTTCTACTTTTGAACAAGAAACAAAAGTTACCTTCAAATGTATGGATATTAAAATAACAATAATAATATAGACAAAATAGTTTGCAGAAGTCCTAAAACCATAACTGTAACAAATAGATAAGGGTGTGTGTGTTAATAGCCCCATGCATAATGCTTTCAAGGGAGGGGAAATCTTAACACTGGTAGCTATCAGGCATATTTTTAGGTGCCCTAGTAAACTGCTGTCATGTGCAGGCTGCATAAGTAAACATATCTAAGAGATTTAGCAAGTCAATAAAAAGTTAAAGCTGTTATACTTTGCAAGTGGAATTAACTTACCCTCTTAAAAGAAAAAGAAATGTAGTGTGTGTGGGGGGGTAGAAATACAAAACTCTGGGTGGAATTTTTAAAGCAGACAGCAGCATTCTAACCACCAAGGACATGGAGAAAATAGTGCACACTTTCAAAATAAATATGTTCATCATTACCACCTTTACAAAACTACTGTGCCTGCATCTGCCAAACATTTAGCCATGTACGAGATGATTATTCTTTTCCCAACACAGTCTCAGAAAAATAAACATGGCCATATGTGTCCAGTAATTTTTTTTTTTTGGGGGGGGGGGAAGGGGGAAGGTAACCAACCATTTTAAGATCCTCATGCATTAGCACAATTAACAACAATAGAGAAGTAACAGCTGAGTTGTGGATGGGCTTACTTTTGCCCACCAACAATTTTTTGCCCAGTCCTCTGGAACGTGATGTCCTCCTCTTAAATTTATACAACCCTGCACATCCTAACATCAAGCACTTTTTCCAGTACTCCCCAAAACGAATAAATGTCTAAGGGGGGGGGGGGAGTCAAACACTCAAATGCAATCTAACACGATGTATGTGGTTCAACAGTGATCTATCTATCCATTGATCATTATCTGGCACTAGTTGAATTAACTCTTTTATTGCCAAAGAGGGAAGGCGGCTTTCATCCCAAGCTGCTATACCTGAATACATATGAAGGTACTGAAAATAGAACGACCGGTTAAGTTTAGGATGGCTGTCAATTTCCTTGCTTTAAAATGAATGCAAAAACACCTAAATGCAGGAAATGTCACATGCAGAGGCAGTCCACTGTAACAATCAAAGCATATATTGGTGTCCAGAACAGAAGATCTGAAATGCTATTTTTTCAAACTGGGCTCTAGGTCTTTTTCACTGATTAAGAATAAGGAACGGCATATAAGGAGTTCCTCATTTGGCTTGTGTTGATTATATTTCTGAATAGTAAGCTGTTATCAGTTGTAATAAGGGTCCCTCTACAGGATAGATCTAAATATACCTTATTTGAATGCAGGCAGCCTATAGAGAGAGACACACTGTTTTAAAATCTTTTCTGTACACAACTGTTGTACGCTATAAACTTGCCTCCATGTGAGCCTGTGTGTGTGAGAGAGTGTGTATATTTCTTTCCTAATGATTACCAAGCAAACAATCTTTTCTTTACATTACCAACAGCCAGTTATATATCCTCAGCCACAACTACTCTAGAAATGACAGCGCTTTTGCGTCAATGGA
Source organism: Podarcis cretensis (assembly GCF_951804945.1). Lineage (NCBI taxonomy): Eukaryota > Metazoa > Chordata > Lepidosauria > Squamata > Lacertidae > Podarcis > Podarcis cretensis. The sequence goes on from NC_137187.1 coordinate 26,962,506, forward strand.
ATTCATTCATAAAAAACAACAAAAACAAACCCTCAAAAGAAAAAGGGCTCACCAAAGCACTACAACTTATGTCACAACTTTTTGTCGCTTCAGCTTCTTATCATATGAAAATCTTTTTCTTTCCCCCCCAAAAAAGGCAACTCCTTAAAAAAACAAAAATACAAAACTGGAGGAAGCACTAACATATGCATTTTTTTTAATAAAAAAAGTCTCTAGTTTTAAACCTCCACCCCCTCCTCTGCTTGAGTCCAGTCCAAGTTGAAAGTTTCTTTTTCATCCCTTCAATTGTGTGTGTGTGCAATTTCATGCAGAAGAGTCAAACAGTTGTGAAAGAGTAGCCACATCAGGCTGGCGGTGTGTATCACCGAGTACATGATACAGAGACAACAGCAGCCCCTGTGATTAATTATCAGTTATTACTGGCCTTGCAGCAACGGTTTAGCTTTCCCGTCAGAACCGCCATACCAGGCTGCCTTAAACGCGGCCCCCGGTGAAGGGACTGCTCTGGGGAGGACGCCAAGACACAGCTCTCTGCAGAAACAGTATGTGTGTGAGAGTATTTGGGGGGGGGGCGCAGAGGGAGGGAGAGAGACCAGCAACTGAAAGTGTCTCATCTAAGGACCCTCAGTTCTGGGCTGCCAGCAATTCCAGCACAACTGAACTAACTAACTCTCTCTCTCTCTCTCTCTCTCTCTCTCTCTCTCTCTCTTCCCCCTTAGGTCTGCATAAGGCTGTTTTCTGCCACCTGAACTCAATTAAGCACCCCCCTCTCCCAAGTTTAGTATCAGTTTTGATATGAGGTCTTACATATTCCGTGGGGTGGGAAGAAAGGAAAGAAAGAAAAAAATGACTTTTTGCTGGGATACTATGATACTTCATCATTATTATTTTTATTAATTATTGTTATTGTTATTATTATTATTATTATAAAAAGAGGGGGGGAGAGAAAAAAAATGGAAGGAAGGGGGAAAGGAAAACAAAACAAAGGAAAACAAAAGGCAAGAAATATTAACCATAGAGTTAATGATCTGTTCAGAAAACTTTAAAGGGGGTATGGAGAGAGGAGGACTTTTATTTTAAAGCATGTCTTATTTTTGTTCTCTCTCTCTCTTTTTCTCCTTTTTTTTTTTAGTTGCCCATGGGGATGTAGTGAAGTAAGCACGAACATTCAAATTACTTAGTTATGACACTACAGAAACTGTGCAGTGTTAAAATTAAAACAAAAGCGCAGACAAGACGAGTTGTGGGGGTGGAAAGTAAAATTGCAAAATGAAACACACAACCCGGCAAGCAACAAACTGAGACAGACATTCACTTCAACGTGTGTGAGACATTAAAAGTAAAAAAAAAGGAAAAGGAAAAAAGTAACGTACCTGCTGGGACATTCTGAATAAGAGGTTAGTGTCAGCGTTCTGCCATGTCCCCATGAAACCAGATTCGGCCGTTGCTGTCCTTGTTCCGAACTGCATGGAGTTGTCAGCACAGGAGTCTCTCAAAGTCAAGTCTCTTGCCCTCTTTCGTTCTGTGTCTCTCTGAGTGTCTCTGTCTCTCACATCCACTTCTGCCTCTTCTGACTGAAAAGTGAAGGTGGATTTTTTTTTGAGCCTCTTGGCAGTCAGTAGCAGGAGTGTAGTATAGTTAAGCTAGCTGCACTGTGCCTTCCATTTGGGAAGCAGGGGGGGGAGAGCTTTGGGGAGGGGGGCCAGAGCTTCTTTCGCACCTTCTGCACAAATACCCCTATCATTTATGCATACACTGTGACTCCCCAAGCTCGCCTTTGCTTGGGTTTAACAGCTGCCTGTCAGGTGTGCAAGCAGCACTGAGGAAACCCAACCATCAGCCTCATACTCTTTAGCCACTGGATGTCATTGGATAGCAGAGCAAGAGAGAGAGTCAACTGCACCGTTCCACTGTCAGGCACAAAATGACATTACTGCAATAGCCCCCTCACAGCCTTAGCATACACATGCACACACACTCTAAGTAGTATGCTGATCAGAGTGAATTCAGAAGAACAAGCTGTGGCCCTTTCCCCTGTTTTCCTTCAACAATGCTGTCAAGAACAGCATGTAATTGCTGACACTTGCCTATTAAACGCAGACTGTAAACCTCCTAACAGGAGAAGGGAAGGCAAGAGAGCAGAGGGACAACCAATTGCTCACTTATTTAGACAATAGCATGCAGAACCACCACGCAGCAGAAGTTGGCCTGGCTGCTTTTAAAATATAGCTAGTTCTTTATGTGGCCACTTTTGCAACAGCCCCAGCCCCCAATTTTTTTATAAACGATAAAAAAAAGCTCTTACCAAAAAAGAAGGGGGTGGGATGAAATAAGACGATCTCCAACTTCTTTTAAAAAGAAAACTAGGAAAGAACTGCATGCATGTTTCATCTCTCACATCTTTGTTTTCCCCTGTTAATTGCCTAAAATGCCTCAAGGAGCAGAAGTCGGGGGAAAGAGAAGTGTCTTCTCTCTTTTCCATAAAGATCAAAAGTTGATTTATTTATTTATTTTTTAAAAATGTAAAGTTCTTGGATGAGGAATATACAATAACCTTTCAGATCACAAAAGGGAGTGGGTGAAATGAACGAAATAAAAAGGCAACTCTATCCAGAAAAACAAAACAAACCACAGCATTTCCTTTTAGGATTGTCACCAGCATAAAGATTGTTAACACAGGCTAGATACAATGAAAAACCGAAAGCCACTACCACCAACTACAGTACTTTTTAAAAACCAAGCTCTATTTAGAACAATGCACTTTGCATTTTCCCAGTACTGTTACGTACTTTGGTCTCCTATGAGGAAAAACCAGAGGGAGGAGCGAGAGGGAAAGAACACCTACATGGATTACATAAACACTGCAACTTCAAAAATGTAAAACAAAATTCATGCCCTCTCAAAAAAAAACAACCACCACCAACACCAAGTCAGGTTAAAAGAAATGGGGAAGAAGAGTCTAGTTTTTCTCAACTTAATGTGTAAGGAACATTCATCTTCTAATAAAATCTACAAATTGAGAGGACAAATGTACCACTCTCGCAAGCTCTCCCTTAACTGGAGAACAACAATAAACCTCACTCTCTCACAAAACAACAAAAGAATCACAAGAAAGCTTCAGTGGCAGCCGTGTGTCATTAGTGTGCAATGAGGAAAGATGAGAAAGCAAACGCTATGTTGACACAAATGTGTCTTCCCCTTTAGATCCTGGCATCTCCTGAAAGCTTTTCTGTTAAACTTCCCTCCAGTTCACCACCATTAAGCACACGCACGCACACAAAAACCAGTCTCAAAAGCTGCAAATTCAATATCTGAGAAACAAAAACAAGAGCCCAAAGAACTGTTGCCTTAAAATATATTAAGTCCACCTGTGGTCAATAAAAATATTCTTGTTGCATGGAAGGAGGAGGGGAGGAGGAGGAAGAAGAAGGGGGGGGGGAGAAAACAGCCCCTATGAGTCAATTGTGCCAACAGTGGCTGTACCTTTAGAGCCAGCTATTACCCACTTAAACTCCCTCTAAAATTTGCTAGCCTCTTGCTTTCTGAAGTGGTACTCAGTGCCTTAGTCAAGCTGCCTGCTCAGCTCCTGACCTTCCCACTAATGGCTGTTATTTGTGGGAGGCTTAAGGAGAATGTCAGTAGCCAGTTTCCTCCTCTCTGCATCTCTTGTGCGCTGTCTCCCCACCTCTCCCTTTCCTCTCCCCCCCCCCCCCTTTACTCCTGTCCTGCAGTCCTCTCCACTCCCAGGGAGAGAAAGGGGGAGGGAGGAAAAAGCCCACGCACACAAAAACCAAGTGGCATGCAGCAGCAAGCACCTGCAGTAATAGACTCTTTTATTAAAACTGTTATTCTGCAAGACTTGAAATTCCCCGTGGACTGGGCCATGTCAAAGCCGATATAATTAACTAGAGGCTCAGCAACGGATCAATTACCAGACAAGCAAGTGATAGTGAAATCAATGAAAGATCATCAGCCACATTATCAGTGTTGCAACTCATTAGGGTAAAACTGAGAAATGTGCTCAAAGCGAGCCCAAGCAAGGTGGCATTACAAAACAAAGGGCTAATTTGGAGACCCTGCTGTGAACAATCTGTAACAGAATTAGCCTTCTCTCCCCCCCCCAAACCCCCGCACCAACCAAACTGCGCAGCTCTGTAACTAAATGTGACAGTCTGAGAGAAGCAGTTTATTAAGACACCAACTCCAAGTTTATTTAGTTCATAAACTCTCTCCTAGAAAATCGATACAGTCTGTACAGGGTTATTAGGCTGACTAGCTAATACATCCAAATCTGGTCTTCCCGGGCAGCAGCCTAAAATTCTACCTAACAAAGATGGAGGGGGGGGGGAAGAACCTCAACAGCTGTAGAACATGGCATCCAATAAGCCTATCATGTAGTGGCCACATTATGGCATGCAACTGAAACGGCAAGGGGAGGGTGGGGGAAATGACTGCTAATACAATACGGAGGAAACCAACGGAATAAAACATTGCAACCTTCCGTACCACTAAGTACATTCCTATTAAAGCAGTAAATAGTTCCTAATAGAAGGAGCACCTACCAGATGTCTTTCCAGAACAATACGCAGGCTACAAAGCACTTAAGGGGTAACTGCAACCCCCTGCAGTGCTAACACAAAAAACTGCACCCAAACCCACTTTTGAGGAAGGGAGCTCCACGAAGCTCCACAGAACTCTTACTTCCAAGTAAAAACGTGCAAGCCCAGGCTGCACAACATTATGTCACCTTGCCTTAGGTATATTTCAAATGTTCGCAAATTCCAACACAAACAGCATTTCATACGGAACCCACATGTGGGTGTTCAGATGTGAGAACACACAAGGATAGATTTCACTACATATGGACGGGGTGTCCTGTGTCCCCTAAGTGTGTGTAAATGCAACAAAATACATGCATGTAATGATTCATATATAGGTTGCCTGCTAATTCATCTATAGAAATCCTTTCTGTATAGGAATTCCCCCCCCCCCACTATACCTCCAGTAATCACAAAATGCTATGAACCAACAGCACGGACAATGCATTTAGTGTCACAAGATTTTGAGTGAAATGCTATGGGCCATGTTATACTTTAACAGATTTCCACTTAGCTTTCTGAAAGACTTAAAGACTAGCTCTTTGTATTAAGTGTTTTACCATATTCAGTAAAGCATAATAAAAGCACTGTCCATACTGTTTGTTTGTAACTCCACATTTTTCGATTGTATAACAGTGCTGATGCTCAATGAAAAGACCTCTGGATAAGATTACAGCAGAGCTTTCCAAACTGTGTGTCGCGACACATTAGTGTGCCGGCTGATGTGTGGGTGTGTCGCGCAAACGCTCTTATAGGGGGTAAGTTTAACCTCCGGTTTGCTAGTTAAAACTGAATTGCAGTGTCGTGAAATGATGCATGTCTAGAAAGTATGTCACCAACATGAAAAGTTTGGAAAGCTCTGGATTAAAGTCTTATGTGGCACAATGGTGTTCTTTCCCCCCACCCCCAAGAAACTTCCATTCATTGTCACAATTCTTTGATACATATCTTTAAATACAATCCTTTTTACAATATTTAAAATATTACATCTGCTCAAATATTAGTTCGTTTTTGTCTCCATTTTGTCAGTTCCTGGATGTCAATATGTGTAACATGTAACTACTTTTAAAATTCAGTAAAGCATTTGTTTAAAAGGATTTAAAAGTATATGGAGGTTTTGTCCTATACTTCAGCTATTAATCAGGAAAATAATTGCAGATTTTTTTTTTGTATCTTACATGCATATAACTGTACTGTACATGTCCATTCAATGAGATCCAATTAGTTTGGGGGGGTTCATTTCAGTTAGGATGCACTAACAAGACTGTGGGGAGACCATGCAATACAGCCAGCAGCATAAGACAGAATGCTGTTTTCCTAGAAGCATGAATTCCCACAACTGATCATTTTAGAATGTTACTGATCCTTACAATATTTGTTTTCCTAACATCTAGGAGATCACAATGAATGCCTGTATTAACTAAACACGGAGAAGTATCCTGAGCAGCAGTTTGATGGGGGAAGGATATTTCAGCGAGACCCTGTGTTTTTACATTTGGCATGTTAACATTCTGAACATTACTAAACCAAGCCTTTGTCTCACACACTCATGGACAAAGTTTAAGGGTCTTTACATAAGAGATGGGAAACCAAAAATGTAGCAGGCTCACAATTTTTTGTGCAGCAGGCAAAAAAAAAAAAATCTGTTGAAGTGCAAAGCACAAAAATCTAAATAATTTTATTAAATACCCTCAGTGCTTTTTTTCCTAGGAAGAAAGGTGTCAGTACAGTGGTACCTTGGTTTATGAACTTAATCCGTTCTGGAAGTCCGTTCTTAAACCAAAACCGTTCTTAAACTGAGGCGCGCTTTCCCTAATGAGGCCTCCCGCGGCCGGTGCCCTTCCACCATTTGGATTCCGTTCTTAGACCAAGGCAAAGTTCACAAACCGGGACACTACTTCTGGTTTTGCGGAGTTTGTAAACCAAATTGTTCTTAAACTGGACTGTTCTTAAACCGAGGTACCCCTGTACCTGCCTGAAGGCCATTGTGGGCATGGCTAGAAAGAGCAGGACAAGGGGGGAGAAACAAAAGGCTGTGGCTGATGGGCAGAGAGCGGGGGGGGGGGGGCGAAGAGGGAGCAGGTGGGGATGGCAACCGATCTGGAACCCTCAAATTGCTATTGGGCATAGCAGCCCTGTTTTGCAGGGCCTTCACTTTGGAACAAGTGAGATGGTGCTGAGAATGGGGCTGGGATGCAGGGAGGTGGGCAGGCAAGGGAGAGAGTGAGGAGTGGGGGCGAAATGCAGCCACCACTGACAGAGCTGGATTTCTCCCCCCCCCTTCCCCCATTTTCTCCTCAGACACTCCAGTGGGGTGCCTTGTTTGCTCTGTTTTCCCCACTCAGCCACCCTTTCCCCATTGCGCCACCCCTTGCTTCTCAGTTTTGGCAGAGTTGCTCCCCAGGGAGTCTAAGGCTTTAAAGACCAGCACTTGAATGGGGGCCCTGAAATGAACTGCCAACCAGTGCAGCTGTTTCAAAACAGAAGTTATTTGAGTTCTGAAGGGAAACACCAGCAGCGGTGGGCTTTGCATTCTTGGGTTCCGGCAGCGCCTTGTGTGACACTAAAATTCAGTGCCCTACCACCACCTCTCACGCTCCGTTCTACAGCACTGTTTTGGTGGCACCAAAAACCTCCTCTGACCCCAGCCAGTCATCTTGCATTTTGGAGCAGTTAAAAGTTTCAATCTCATCTTTAAGGACAGCATTGCATAGAGCACATTGCTATATAAACCCTTCTGGAAGTAACCAGAGCAGGGAGTACCAAGCCGTTGTTGTTGTTGTTGTTGTTGCTGTTGTCATTTAGTCGTGTCCGACTCTTCGTGACCCCATGGACCAGAGCACGCCAGGCACTCCTGTTTTCCACTGCCTCCCACAGTTTGCTCAAATTCATGCTGGTAGCTTCGAGAACACTGTCCAACCATCTCGTCCTCTGTCGTCCCCTTCTCCTTGTGTCCTCCATCTTTCCCAACATCAGGGTTTTTTCCAGGGAGTCTTCTTTTCTCATGAGGTGGCCAAAGTATTGGAGCTTCAGGATCTGTCCTTCCAGTGAGCACTCAGGGCTGATTTCCTTCAGAATGGATAGGTTTGATCTTCTTGCAGTCCATGGGACTCTCAAGAGTCTCCTCCAGCACCACGTTATCTCTGTACAAAAGGGGCCATAACTGGCAAACAAGCCGAAGCTGGAAAAATGCATTCCTAGCTAACAGAGACACCTGTGCCTCCATTGGCAAGGCTGAATCCAGGAGCCCCTCACCCCAAAGCTAGAGATCTGTTCCTTCTATGGGAGTGCAACTCAGCTGAGGACATGACATTTTCCCACCTCCCAAACTCAAGAACTCAGGACACACAACACCTCTGTCTTTCCAGCATTCTGCTCCTATTTACTGGCCCCACATCCAGTCCATCACCACCTCCAGGCAACAGTCTAATGTCTGACCCGCCTTTCCTGATACAGATGGAATAGAATCATAGAATTGTAGAGTTGGAAGGGACCGCAGAGGCCATCTAGTCCAACCCCCTTCAGTGCATGGAATAGAGAAACAGAGCTGCATGCCATATTTGTGGCATCTTACTCGAAAACCTTTGAGGGGAGTTCTCACCTGTTTCATACACCACAAAACAACTCCCAGAGTACTGAACAGTAGACCGGGGGCAACCCATAGGCAGGTGGACAGGGTACAAATAATAATAAGATGATGATGATGATGATGATGATGATTATTATTCTCCCACAATGACTAAGTGTCAAATGTCAGATTTATAGCAGCACCCAGTAACATAGCCATGCATTAAAAACACTTCGGTTTGCTAGTGGAAAATATATTTGGATGAACTGGAAGATATAGGGCACACATATAGTCCAGTATATGTCTTTCTAGCTATATGTGTTTGTTAAGTATTCCGTTCGCTCCATTGACTTACTGTACAGTACCTGTAATTCCCAGAGTTCAGTTTGCTGCAGCTGTTAACAGATTCTATAATTTGTAATGACAGTAAACTGGCCTTTGCTCTTCCCTTATTCACTATTCATTTTCTAGGCTTGGTTAAATAGATTGCTGGGTTAAAGATCAGTAGTTTTTCATGTGACACGCTTTGGTATTCATCTAATGGCCTGTGAGGACAAAACTGTGCCTGTTCTTGCCAAAACAACAAAATGCGTCCTTCACACCGCATGACAATCAGCCCTTCCTTGTGTCCAGATAGCCAAACTTAGATAACTTTTTAGAGGGTGTCTTAAGTGTATGCCTGGAACTGGTTCAGCAAGAGAAAGGTGCATTTTAGCAAATGCGGAGAATACTATTCTTTTGATTCTGGTTGATATGGACATGTAAACAATTTTTATCCATTCTCTGGCATTTGCAGGATGCTGTTCATAGCAGGCAGCAGGAAGGAATAGTTTAGGTTTCTTCAGTTCTATGTTCATCTGTTCTCTTTTTTTATAGTATCGTACCGGTGGATGTTATTTGCAAATTGGGGTACAGTGGGGTATACGCTTCAGGTTACAGACTCCGCTAACCCAGAAATATTACCTCGGGTTAAGAACTTTGCTTCAGGATGAGAACAGAAATCGTGCTCCGGCGGTGTGGCAGCAGCGGGAGGCCCCATTAGCTAAAGTGGTGCTTCAGGTTAAGAACAGTTTCAGGTTAAGAACGGACCTCTGGAACGAATTAAGTACTTAACCCAAGGTACCACTGTACTGCATCCCACCCCGGGATCTCTTGTGATGAAGAGTGGGCTAAAAGCATGAGCTTTTACAAAGAGTTCAAACATGATAGCTCAGTTGGAAGAGCATGAGACTTTTGATCTCAGGGTCATGGGTTCGAGCATGGCAGGGGGTTGGACTAGATGACCCTCGTGGGGCCTTCCAACTCTACAATTCTAAGATTCTATGATTCATCAAGGCCTAGCTTGGGTATGGTTATTCCATTTCGCCTCAGAGCCGCTGCCAGCCCATAATATATTGGGGTGTTGGGAATGATGTGTCCAGATGGGAGTTTGGATCCAGAAGATTGCCCAAACTATGAACCTGTTCCTTCTGTGATTGAGCCATTTATTAATTTTTTTGGTCACTGGAGGCTCCAACGGCAACCCTAGCCACTGAGGCTTTCTACTACCTATAGCTGGTACACCAACTATGCCTTGCACACCAGTTACAGCCACCCTCCAACAAAGATAGCATGTTAGGGTTGCCATATTCTAAAAAGAAAAAAAGAAAAAAACATTTGCCGTCTTCTACTTTGGATCGTTAATGACAACTCTACCCATGAAAAAGAGGACGTGTCCTGGAATAAGAGGACCTATGGCAACCCTATCGGGCCACAGTGATTCCCTGCACGGATGACCTCAAGACTCCACAGTTGCAATGCACTCTGTGTTGGGCAACTTCTGGGCCTGGAAAATCAAGCTGGCGTAAAATGCTGCAGCTTGACTGTTGGTGGGGACAGATTTCTGCCAGCGCAGTACTCTTCTTTTCACTGCCCATATTTCAAGCAGGCTTGTCCCTTCAAAGGATAAAATCCCAACTTAATGGTGATGGACCTAGGCTAGCCCAGAACCATCAGATGCTGTTTCTGTTAAGATTACAAAGCATCACAGTTAGACTTTAAAACCCTTGTTCTGTTTCTGCCTTTCCCCAGCCACAAATCTCACTAACAGCCACATGTGTTTATGAGCTCTAAGATAGGTACTGTGAGCCCTTACCAAGGCAAGGGAAATAATATTTGAAAATTACACAAAGCTGGCACGGTGACAATAGTTCAGAGGTGGCATTTCAACAGAGCAAACAGCACTTTCTTCCCCCAAGAATGTAAGTAAAGGAATCGCTCTGCGACATCTGTTAGACTATGAAATGCTAACAGATGTCTTAAGTGGGGAAAAAAGGGAGAAAAATCCATACAGGAAACCATACACCAAATAGATAATGCTGCTAACTTTCCACATATTACCAAACAAAAAAACAACAACCCTAAAACACTGGCAGCTTGCTTCCTTTCTGTGATACTTATAAAATATTTCTTCGACTTGGGTTTTAGTAAGTTGGAAGATATGGACTCATAATTTCTCTATATAAAAAAGCATCTATAGGAAAATTTATTTCTAATAATTACACATGTTTTAATGCCTTATATTCAAATACAAAGTATTCCAAAACATTTCACCCATAGGTTTTTAAATCTTTTGTGTTTTAATAAATGAACAAGGGAATATGGAACTATTACAGCCTTCATATGGAGGACTCTGGAAAACATTCCTGATTTATTTCCTAATTGTGGTTTCATTCAAACTCTGCTTTGCATCTCACTGTGCCCAATATGTTCAGGCCTATCATGGCGAGTTCTGAAAAGGAAATGAGTAATGATAAGCTGGGGGGAAAAACACACAACAGTGGTTAAGAGATTGAGAATGTTCCCATCTCTGCCAGATCTATGAAGCAGGCTCAGGAGAATTTCAGGCTTGTGGGGTCTACACTTTGGGAATTTTCTTTTGCACTAAGTACCCTGAATCCACTAACCACAGCAAGGTGCAAAATAGCGACAAGGAGGTGTGGAATCAGACACAAAGGAGTGGCCTAGAGACTGAATGAATTATCTACCTCACCCCATAAGCCATGCATGCAGGGGCGGAGAAAGGGGGTACAGTGGGGGCAGGCCACGGTGGGTGTCACAACTGAGGGGGGGTGACAAAATGGCGGACGGCACTCACCGCGGGGCCTGCAGCATGCCCGAGCTATGCATCTCTCCTGGGAGTGACATGGTGGCTTGGGCGCCTTCAGCCTCTGCGCTGCCCCAAACGGTCTGCCCACCGCCTTCCCCTCAGCTGTAGGGCAGCTGAGTAGGAGGAGGAAGGCAGGCAGGCAGGCAGGCAGACTCACACCCCACGGAGCGTGCTCCGCCCCTGGGTGCCCAATCGGCTTGCTCCGCCACTGCATGCATGCACCAGGAATGACTTATTCTGATGTAGATTGGTACTTAAAAGTGTAACTACAGTTCAAATGGTCCAATTGAAAGAAGAAATACAGTGGTACCTCTGGTTACATACTTAATTTGTTCCGGAGGTCCATTCTTAACCTGAAACTGTTCTTAACCTGAGATGGGCCTCCCACTGCTGCTGCGCTGCCACCATGCGATTTCTATTCTCATCCTGAAGCAAAGTTCTTAACCCAAGGTACTATTTCTGGGTTAGCGGAGTCTGTAACCTGAAGCTTATGTAACCTGAAGCGTATGCAACCCGAGGTACTAGTGTAAAAAGACTTTGTTGTTGTTGTTGTTGTTGTTGCTGCTGCTGCTGCTGCTTTTGCTGCTAAAGAATTAAAGAGTCAGAAACCCTTTCTGGTCTACTGTGAATAACCCAGTAGATCCCACCTTGCATTCTGCCAACCCCTGACAAGGAACAAATTACAGTACTTGTAAATGTCATAAAACTCTGATGGCTGCATGTCCTGAGTGCATGCTCACAAGTGCCCTGAGTGCATGCTCAAGCGCATGCTCACAAATGCCCTGAGTGCATGCTCACAAGCTTAACTCTAACCCTACTGGCTGCTTTTTTATTCTAAACTCCCACCCCAGGCACTTCATGCCCATCTGCCACAGGGTTGCAGATATTTGGAACAGCCATTTCTCCACTAAAAAAGCACACCCTTCCGAAACCTGTTTTCTTTGCCCTGCGCACACTTTGCCCCCTAACACTTCCTTTAAAAAAAGACAAAAGCACCTTTCAACTGTTCGCAGTTGTGAAGCTCACAGGGTGCCCATGAACATCAGTGACAAGGGAAACATTTGCCTTTTGCAAGAAAGGGCACAGCAGGCAAACAAAGCTGTACAAAAGTGATCCTGGCCATCATTGCCACTTAAATATCCAACAGCAGAGGCAGGTCTAGGAGCAGCCCTATCCTGATCTTTCATGGGAAGTAAATCACATCTAGTATACACTATACACCCATAAATCTAAGCCACCTATCCTGCTAACCAACAATACCTGTCTTGCCTGGATCAAGTGTGGGGCTAGGGGGGCAAAGATAGAATAATAATAATAATAATAATAATAATAATAATAATAATAATAATTATTATTTGTACCCTGCCCATTTGGCTGGGTCTCCCCAGCCACTCTGGGTGGCTTCCAACAAAGATTAAAAATACATTAAAATGTCACACATTAAAAACTTCCCTGAACAGGGCTGCCTTCAGATGTCTTCTAAATGTCAGGCAGTTGTTTATCTCTTTTACATCTGATGAAAGGGCGTTCCACAGGGCGGGTGCCACTACCGAGAAGGCCCTCTGCCTGGTTCCCTGTAGCTTTGCTTCTCGCAACCACCAGAAGGCCCTTGGACCTCAGATGGCATGAGTGGCCTTAACAGATGGCTCACCTGCAAACAAAGTGTTGCGGGTTAGAACCCTCCATACTTTTGTCTTGGCATGGAGTTGTGTGAGGTTCAACAGACACCCCCCCCCCCGCCACGCTCCCTTGAATGAAACAACACACTGTCTTCAGTAGAACTTGAGGCATATGCCAAAGAGAGTTGGGGCGAAAACACAGTCTTGTTTCACACGGACGGCTCTTTATGGGGAAGGAGTCTGAGGATGAGCAGTCATATTGGCCAGTGCTGCGCATGTTCTCATGGAAGGACAGAATCATATTGTGGAAATTAGGTGGACAATCCTATCTTGCTGAGCAGTATGAAGAGTCATTTTGGGCTGACAAGTTCAAAGGCCTTCATCAGGTCTCCTGCAGCTAGAATAGTGACAAAATCATGCAGGCTGATAAAGAAAAAGAAGGTAGCTTTTACCATATGTGATGGGCGTGTAAGGTAATAAAAGCATTCTGGGAAATGATGTATAATGAATTGGAAAAAAATGTTTAAAATAATGCTTATTTTTTAAAAAAAACAGAAGCTTTTCTATTAGGAATTAGATCCCAAAGGAGGAGAAAAGACTTTTCATGTACGCAGCGACAGCCACACGGATGTTACTAGCCCAGAGATAGAGAGAAGACAAAGTCCCTACCAGAAAAGAATGGCAAATTAAGCTGTTGGACTATGTTGAAATGGCAAAACTGACTGGAAGGCTCAGGAACCAAGAAGACAAAAACTTCAATAAAGAATGGGAAAAAATTATAATTTACTTAAGAGACTGCTGTAAGCAGATGAAAACATTAGCAGGATGGCAAGAACACTTGTAATGTAGAAGATATTATGGACAAAATGGAGAGACATAAAATTTGTATGATGAAATAATATGCAGTTGAAAAGGTTTATAATAGGACCCACGGAGGTGAAGGTGGGAAGTGCAGAGATTTTGAAAAATCTCTAAATATGAATATGCATTTTGTATTGTTATAACTCGACACTTATAAAATCAAATTTAAAAAAATTCAGAAAAAGAAAAAGAAAACCATGCCTACTGTCGACCTCTGAGCTCTAAAACCATACTGTGACTAGGGATAGACCCTGTCAGTGAGTGACTGTAATCTGTTGAGAACTACAGGGGAGAAGGCTTTCCTCACAGTGCTCAGCAGAGGTATTCCACAGTAGTTATTATCCTCATGGTTGGTCACCTTTGTTCTTGCAGAGGGTCACAATGCTGGAGTAATGCATGTCTCGTGAGAGTCGATGGCATTCTTCAGTTCTTCGCGGGAAGGAGGGAACCCCAGCTCTTCCAAGACAGGTTGGATGCTGTCAACTGCTGTGTCGAAGACCATGTTATATATATATATATATATATATATATATATATATATATATATATACACATATATGTGTGTGTGTGTGTATTAGTGTTTTAACATACCATTTTCAGCAGTAATTAAACATATTTTTACATCTTATTCCATTTTTTTTACTTCCTCCAGTCCTGTCTGAAAATTTTCCAATCTAATCTCTTAGTAGACATTTCTTATTTTCCCTGTTACATTTAAAACTCATAACCAGTATCTCTGTTCTTTCTCTACTTTGTAGCACTTCATATATTCCTTCTCACAAAACTTCTTGTAGTCCTACTAGCGTAATTTGTTGGTTACAATTGCTCTTCCAATTGTTCATATACTTCTTCCAATCTTCTGTAAATCTCTGGTCCCACAGGTTTCGAATCCTTCCTGTCATTTTGTCCAATTCTGCATAATCCATTATTTTCATCTACCATTCGTCTTTCGTCGGAATTTCTTCTTGCTTCCATTTCTGGGCTAACAATACTCTTGCCGTGTCGAAGACCATGTTTTCCTGCAAGTACAGTTCTTGATAGTGCTCTGCCCATTGCTTCATCTGCTTGCTGCAGTCTGTGATCTCCACGGACAAGGTTTTCAGCAATGCAGCCCAAAGTCCAAAGGTACTTTCTTCATGCATTTGTACATTTTGGGAGAACTGCTGCTGCCAGCAGCAAGGTGAGCGCTCTGACGCAGCTTTAGCCAGTAGTCATTGGCACACTGTCTGGCAATCCACTGGGCATCGTTCCTTGCCTTTCTTGGTGCAGCAAGCGTCTTCTTGCAGGGCACACGCTTGTAATTAACAAGAGCCTCACACTTTTTTAAAAGGAGTAGGGAAATCGCAATCTATTTCTATAACTGTACAACATTAAGATGCCAAGTTAAGAGGAACAATCTCAAAATAATTAAAATCTATAATGAGTCCTACCTTTGAAAGGAATGCCTCAAAGCTGTTTACAATGCTTTTTTCAAAGGTAATTTTAAATAAGATTCAAATAGTGTCAGCCATTTCTTTTCCAGTCTACTAGCATTCTCAGTTGATGACTTGAAGAGAGCTCCTATGTTTGATGGCATGACTATGTGACAAACCTATCCAGCCATTTATTCTGAAGAAAAGCCTAAATATTTAGCATTCTCCCCAAACCTGCACATAATGTATTCCCCAGAATTTCAGGTGGAGGGTAGAGAAAGCTTATTGGATCTTAACCCTTAAACAAATTTAAAGCTAAGGATAAAGTTAACATAACCTAATGTTGTGTTGTCACATTCCAATGCCACCATTTCATCACCCATAGAGCCATGCAATCAGTTCAGCAAATCAAAAAGAATAGTGAAATGCTTATTGTGATCAAGGAAATCTATTAACAAAATTATTAATTATTTTAGTTATTGAATGTAGTATAGGAAAGCAGGTAATTTGCGAGCCAATATAGCAGTAGATGACATAGTGCTAAATTCAATGAAAACAGTAGGTAAACACATCCCCCTGGGGTTCGCCATTTATGTTAAATGTTTTATTTTTGCTTGGAATTTCATTCTTGAAAAATAACTGACGTCAATCAAATTTAAATACCAATAGATAAAAACTCATCATGGGCAATGTCCTATTTATTATGGAAAGCATTCTTAAAATATAAACAGTGCACAAAAATTATGAACAGCTGGCAACCCTAAATACATGTGGTTTTACTTCTAAGTGCTACCTTGATGGTGGAAAGTCATGTTTGATGAGCCTCTAACCTTTTTGCCTAAGAGCTACATAATGCCATTATACTAAATAAGCGTGTACATCACTTTATATCCACGTGCTCTAAATAAGGAGCCTTACATTCAGCTTCAGTCTGAAGATTTTAATTTATGTACTGAAGGTTTTCTTCCTGTTAATTTTTTTGGTATAGCACTCCTCAGTGATAATTTGAACCATAGGCTTTTTCCTCCACAACTGTGGAGAATGTTTGCTCTTGTAGACCTTGACATCTTTGCACTCAAAATTCTGTTTGAAAAATAACAGCGAGCCACAAATCCGTTTCACACCTTCCCTCCACACATTGACCGAACATGTGGACAGAGAAGCAGTGTCATACCCATAGGTGGAGCTCCTTACACCTCTAAACACTCAGGAGACTATGTGAAACAAACTTTAATGTACATTTTCAGGCCCCCGGCAGTGACATTGTGGGGTGCTGCAAGGGACTGTCTTATCTCCAGTGCTAAATAAACCACTGGGAGCAGTCACTAAGAGTTTCGGGGTGAGGTTCCATCTTTCTGCTGATAACACCCACTTCTATTTCTGCATAACATCTAAATAAGGAGGGGCTGTGCAGTTCCTGGGTCATTGCCTGGGCGCAGTGGTGAAATGGATGAGGAAAAACAGGCTGGGCTTCAGTCTTGGCAAGACTGTGTCCGAGAAATTGGTCCATTGCCCACTGTGGACGGAGGTTGTACCTCCCCCCCCCCCCAAAGGAGCAGGTTTGCAGTCTGGGGATCCAGCTCTGTCACTGGAGGCTCAGGTACCCTCAGAGGCTAGAAGTGCCTTTTGCCAACAGCTACTGGCTTGATAGCTACAATGGCCATTTTCAGAGCAGGAAATTGTGGCCATAGAAGTTCATGCGTTGGTTACTTCCAAGACTGGATTGCTGCAACGCGCTTGGATGTGGGGCTTGATTCAGAAGCTGTAGTTGGTGCAGAATGCTGCAGCACAATTGCTAATAGGAGCGAGGCCTTGTTAGTATTTAACACCTGTGCTCAGAAATCTACACTATGAGATCACCTTGCTCCACATATGCCCACTCAATCGCTTCGATCTGTAGAGTTGGCACTTCTACGAGTGCCACGTTTGTAAGAACGTGATTGTTTAGTGTGACAACACTAACACTTTGGAACTCTACTGAGATCAAGCAGGTGCCTTCACTGTATTTTCAGTGCCTGCTATCCCCAGATGCTTAGAAAGTTGATGTGAATTCTGTTTAAACTGTTTTAGTATTTCAACTTTTCGTATGCTTTAAACTGTTGCTGTAATTTAATCATTTTATAAACCACTTTGAGGTCGTCGTCCCCCCAACAACCAAGAGCTGTATAATTATTTTTTTATGAAATAAAATAAATGAAAATAAATAAATATACCCTGTCCTGTGCAGTTGTGAACCCTAACCATTATGGGATGGGTGTGTGAAAGTCTGGGGCAGAACAAGCAGACACCGCCCGATTCAGCATGGAGAGATATTTAATTCCTCAGAACTAAGTCACATTTAGACTTTGGTTAGGATCTGAATTAGGCTCTATTATGATCTAGCCATGTCTCTTTGCAAATGAATTGCAATGACACTGAGATCCAATGAAACCAAACTATGTGCTTGAGTGTGTGTTATTGGTTTGTTTCTTGTTGTGCAGCTTGTGTTCTCAATTTGTATTTTTATGTTGTGAACTGCCCTGTAATCTTTGGGTGAAGGGTGGTTAGATGGTTGAGTAAGTACATGCATGTAGCAGGCCCCTGAAAAAAACAGTTTATCTACAAATCTGAGTTAAAGAAATAAACAGTAATTCCATAACTATCAAATGCTGCCATCCTGTATGCAATTAGCTAGGATTAAGGGCTGCTGACTGCAATGGGGCTTACTTCCGAGTAGGCACCCAAAGAATTACAGTGCAACTCATTAATTGACTACAAGGGCTTATTAAGTTGCCTACTGTCCTCACAGCCTTATCAACAATTACCGAAAGCTGCGTAAGCAAAAACCCAGCAATCTCTCTCTGGAGAGCACAGAACAGTGAGTTCCATCAAATGGTCAGTAGCAGCAGCAGCCGCTGCAAGACACCTACACAGCCACCACAGGGACTTGGCAAAGCAATTAATCTGCAGCTTTGGCATCTGTTAAAGTACGTCTCACAAATAGGGAGTCATACGGACATACAGTAGCTGAAATTCCTTTCGTTAAGGGACAGTTATCTCAAGGCATGATATACAACACGAGGTATGATAGATACAAGAATGAGCTTGACATGGGGATCCACTGGGCCAAATTTGTAACACAGAGCACCAGTTGTTCCTTGATAAACACGATGTGGAAGATTGCAAGAGATGTTTATTTGGTGTGTTTTTTCCACCTCCTTCGGTGATGTCCTATAATGATCAAAGGTCAAGTAATTTCAGCTGTCACAAAATCAGGAAAATGAGACCACCGCCCCCAGCTGCAATCTACTTTTGTGACATTTGAAAGTACCTTCGTACATGTTGTGGAGCTTCAAACAGCAATAGTACTGACGGCCTAGACGGGATTGATCTTTGAGCTTCGCGGTCTCTTGTTGTCAACAGTACATTATAAAACCAATACTAAATACTTTATAAACAGGTCTCCCTGCAGTATATTAGAAGAATGGTGCATATTTCATGCCTTATAGTTTGGTAGCCACATATCCATCAGACAATTAAATAATTTATCAGATGCTCAGAAGTGCAATACAAGTCAATACACTTTTGAATACTTGCAAGTTGCTATCCTAATTCACAAGCTTTTAAAAAAGTTATTTCAGTGCAAAATGGAATGTTGTCATTTTGTAATTATATGTGGACAAACCCAAACTGAGCAAAAGCATGAGATTGGTTACTTATCAAATATTTATTCTAAATTACACACACACACACACACACACACACACACACACACAATTTATCACATCCACCTTAAAATTGAATTAAAAATATTTAAGTGTTTTTCACCCTTTGAGTGGAATTGGTACAAATATACAGAACACCTAACTGAAAAGTAGCATTTTGTCTGTTCAAAGCCCCACATGTATATTGTTTGGAGTGTTAGGCTGTGTATGCCAATGCCCTTCCAATCCCTGGATCCAGAAAGTGTTAAAATTTAATCAAGGTTTCTAAAGCTTGTAACTGCTGGGCTAGCCTCCTGGTGAGGTGATAGATTGGGTGATGAGCCATTCAGGAGAACAAAGGAAAGGGCTCTCTGGGAGATGGCAAATGGGTGGGGCCCCCTTTCTCAACTCCAGGTAGTTAGAAGGACAAAGGGAAGGTTCAGAGTTGTGGTGCTGGGAGTCAGAGGAAAAAGCAGCAAGTTGGAGATAAGAGAGAAGGAGTAATGGTTGATTTATGTTTGATTCCAAAACTGAGACTATGGAAGAAACAAAACTTTTGCGGGGTGTTAATGCTGTGAACGCCCCCATCGTAGCCTCAGGTTGTACATCTGTGTAAATAAGGTCTATATCATAAAGACACCACAGTTTCTGCGGTGCCTCATTTCCAAAGGAAACGCGGATTCTGGGCAAGAGCTAGGAACCCTTACAATCTCACATTGCTCAGAGATTGAGGTGGTGTACAACAGTGTTTTGGTTTTTCTCAATACAAGTTTCAGCTGGGAAGCTTAAAACATAGGTTTCCAAAATAACGTTGTGGTTCATTTTCAAGGTTTTACAGAATTCCAAAAAAGACTGGATTATCTGTTACAGCTAATCCAATCAGGTAAATCTGTAGAGTGTTCACATCCTCTGCACAGAGCCTTCATTAAAGACATCAAACCACGGGAAATACTTGTATCTGCTTAGGCCCAGATGTACCAACTCTTGGGGACCCAACCCTTTTGTGCCACCCTCCGATGTTTTTTGTGAGTCCGCCCACCCACCCTGCTCAAACAGTTAGGGATCAATGGCTGCCTCCTCCTCCTGCTGCCACAGAGGGGAAGGAGGGGTGAAGCAGCCCCTAGCCAATGGCGGCAGTAAGAGGAGAAGCCAATGGCCATTGAATCTGCGCTGCCGCCGTGTTCGGCTCTGCCTCTTGGCTCCTCCCAACATCTTGATGCGATGCAAGGGTCTCACACGCGGAATGTCAGCTCCCAAATTTCCCTCACAAGCTGGCACCTCTGCTTAGGCCCAATTAAAAACCTTTCTGTTATTTCCCTTTAGTTAACATCAATGTAGAAAGTCCCATTAAGAGCTGTATATGGATTGTTGTGGATGTGGGCCGATTGGGTGAAGGAGACCTTCTTTGTCTTTTGGAAGTTGCAGCTACATTCCTGAAGTCATTCTAAATTGCTTTTCGTATTCCCAAACTTTGCTTTTGAAAGAAAAGTAGGAAAACAAAAGTGGGAGCACCTTAGAATACAGACAACCACTCAACGAACTACATGCAATGGGAAGGGGTTCCAAATATCACCCAAGGCAGTGGTTCTCAACCAGTGTGTCGTGGCACCCTGGGGTACCTTGAATGATGGTCAGGGGTACCATGGGCAACAGTGGCTTCCATCCCTCTTTCCTTTCTTCCCTCCCTCTTCTGATTCCCTCTCGCATCTCTGCCTCCCCAAGGCTTGCACAGCTGTTTGTTGCAGCAGCCCTGGCTACAAGCTCCCCAGGTGAACGGTGCCTCTGGGGCTGGTCAGGAGTTGCGGGATGCCAGGAGGTGAGGTGGCATTCAAGTAAGCAAGCAAGTGGGCAAGGGACCCCAGAAAGCCCTTGCTGTTGGGAATGGACAGGCAAGTCCCAGGCCCCTGTGGGGCAGTGTGAGGAGGCACCTGTCTTTGGGGGCAGGGGATAGTTCAGAGACCAGGGGTTGCAGTAGTGGCTGCCCAGAGGACTCTCAGGGAGAGGGGAGAGCAGAGGAGGCTGAGGGAACACTCCACAACGGAGTGTGTTTGAGAAAGGGTGAGAGGCTGCCAGCTCTTCAGGCAAGGGGTGACACAGCTGGGCTCCTGAGCCCCACTGGGGTGCCACAGAAAGAATGCAGTTGGGTCAAGGGAGCCATGCACCCAAAAAAGTTGAAAACCTCTGACCTAAGGTACTGCTGGAGTATTACATTGCACTGTGGGCACGATGGTTTCATATCCTAGCCACTTTCATAAGGGACCGCAAGCATGCGTAGCCCACAGCTGTGTGTGCTCCAGCCCCCAAACACCCTCAAAGGCTGTGCCAGTACAAACCCCTCATCTGAGTCCACATCTGAACCACATTAACTTGCTTTAAAGATTCTGGAGATGGCAATTCATATATATGAAATTAATACTTTGAATAATTTCTTCCCAGCCCCATGAACAAAAATGTGCTTAGAGAAGGGGGGGGGGGAGGAGAAAATGAATGAAAGACATACTAGGTTACTGTTTTCTGCCCATATGTTGTAAGAGGGTTCCTGCAGCCAGCGTCACAACTACTAATTTTTATTCCCAGGGCAGATTTCCAATTTTAATACCGTATTTTTCGCACCATAGGGCGCACCGGACGATAGGGCGCACCTAGTTTTGGGAGGCGGAAAACAAGAAAAAATTATTCTGAACCCCAGAAGCCAGAACAGCAAGAGGGATCTGGCTTCTGGGATACCGTGTGGCTGTTCTGGCTTCTGGGGTAACCGCGCCAAGCCTCTTCAGGGCAGCGGGATGAAGGCTCCCCCTGCCCAAAGAGGCTGCGCAGGGCTAAAGCAGAAGCCAGGACAGACGCGTCGCTGAAGGAGCACTGCGCCTTCTCTCTCTCTGCCCAGCGCCCCTCCTTCACAGGAGAGGTGCTGCGCAGAGAGGGAGAAGGGGCATCGCCCTTCAGCGAACCTGGAGAAGGAACAGAAGGAGACCCTTCTGCCGCCCCAAGCCTCGCGCGCCTGGCGGGAGCTCCTGCCGGGCGCGCAAGGCTTGCAGACACTTGCCCAAAGCACAGGGAGCCCTCCGGAGGGCTCCCTGTGCTTCGGGCAACAGGCTGCCGCCCCAAGCCTCGCGCGCCTGGCGGGACCTACCGCCGGGCGCGCGAGGCTTGCAGACACTCGCCTGAAGTACGGGGAGCCCTCCGGAGGGCTCCGCCTGCTTCGGGCGGCAGGCTGCCGCCCCAAGCCTCGCGCGCCTGACGGGACCTCCTGACGGGCGCGCAAGGCTTGCAGACACTTGCCCGAAGCACGGGGAGCCCTCCGGAGGTATCAGATTTTTGCCCTCCCACGCCATTGGCACACCTTTACGCACTGCAAGGGGCAGGGGCAATGTAAAGCAATTATGCCACTTTGCCTGATATTTGTTAGATGTGACTCTATCCACCACTTAACACACAATTTGCCTGTATTGGGAAAAGTATATAATTGGATTGAAAATCATATGTAAAAGTTAGCTGAAAAACTGCCAATATATTGTGTACCATATTTTTTGCTCTAGAAGACTCACTTTTTCCCTCCTAAAAAGTAAGGGGAAATGTGTGTGCGTCTTATGGAGCGAATGCTGGCTTCTGAGATTCAGAATATTTTTTTTTTCTTTTTTTCCTCCTCCCAAAACTAGGTGCATCTTATGGTCTGGTGCATCTTATAGAGTGAAAGGTGCGGTGCTTTTTATCTCTGTCCATTTCAGCTTCCCATCTAGCCGGCACACAGGGAAACTGCTACCATAATTCCATCCTGTGTGCACTGGTACTCAGGAAGATGTCTTATAGCAAGTCAGTTCATCTAGCTTAGTATTGCCTACACTGGCTGGCAGCAGCTCTCCCTGGTTTCAGACAGGGGCTTCTCCCAGTCCAACTGGAGATGCTAGGGATTGAATCTGGGGGGCCTTCTGCATCTACCACTGAACTACAGCACTTCCCCAACACTTCCGCATGTAGGCCCAGCAGCGAACATCTCCAGGACCTGAGGCAGAGATCCTTTCACAAACACGCCACTTGGAAAATCTCCAACCAAAGTTGGGGACCTCCTGCATGCAAAATACACACTCCATCACTAAACCACAACTTCTCTCTAGTCCTGGGAACCTCTATATTTTCATAAGCAAACATCAGACACGGTTTATAAACCAAAACTTTAGCATGTAGTCATTATGGTTTCTCAAATTCAGCCCATGAGGTCTGTGTTCTTAAAAAAGAATTAAGAACCACTTGTGGAAGTTAAGAACTACTTCAGATAGAATTCACAGAAATGACAAGAGGGAAAGTGTGAGTGCCTCGTGTTTGCTTTTTCTTACATGTCTGAATTTTGGCTGAAGAGGGAAGTGGAGAGATAAGAGATGCACCTCTCCAGAACAGGGACAGCAAACCTATAGCCCTTCAAAATGATGTTGGACTCCTGCTCTCATCAGCTACAGCCAGATTAGCCAAAGGTCAGCAATGCTGGGAGTTGTGGCCCCACCAATATCTGGAGGTCTACAGGTTCCCCACCCCTGCACTAAAATGTCTGAAGGGAATCTTGAATCATGCGGACTTTCAGGGTGTAACACACACACACAGCAAACTTGCTATAAGCATCATATAAAGGTAAAGGGACCCCTGACCATTAGGTCCAGTCGTGGCCGACTCTGGGGTTGCAGCGCTCATCTCGCTTTATTGGCCAAGGGAGCCGGGGTACATCTTCCGGGTCATGTGGCCAGCATAACTAAGCCGCTTCTGGCGAACCAGAGCAGCACACAGAAACACTGTTTACCTTCCCACCGGAGCGGTACCTATTTATCTACTTGCATTGTATTGCTTTTGAACTGCTAGGTTCACAGGAGCAGGGACCAAGCAACGGGAGCTCACCCCGTCACAGGGATTCGAACCGCCAACCTTCTGATCGGCAAGTCCTAGGTTCTGTGGTTTAACCCACAGTGCCACCCGCGTCCCTTTTATAAGCATCATAATCAGTCTTAAATTTGAAAGAAGAAACAAGAACACACGTTTTCATTTAGAGCTCATTTAAAGCCCTAAACGGCTTCAGCCCAGTATACCTGAAGGAGCGTCTCCACCCCCATCACTCAGCCTGGACACTGAGATTCAGCTCTGAGGGCCTTCTGGCAATTCCCTCACTGCAAGAAATGAGGTCACAGGGAACCAGGCAGAGGGCCATCTTGTTAGTGGTGCCTTCCCTTGGCCCTCCTATGAGATGCCAAGGAGAGAAATAACTTCAAAACTTTTAGAAGACAACTGAAGGCAGCCCTATTTAGGGAAGCTTTTTAATGTTTCATGTTTTATTATGTTTTCGTGTGCATGTGCTGGGGGCCGCCCAGGGTGGCTGGGATGACCCAACCAGATGAGTGGGGCATAAATATCATCATCATCATCATCAGGAAAGCACTCCATATGCCACATAACTGTAACCCCTGTAGGGAACCAGGGAACCCAGTCAGGCAAAAGCCGTTCCCAAACAGTTATGAACTCTTATTTGAAGGAGCAGTTACTGTAATAGATGACTAAAGGCTATTCTTGTTTCTGCTCTCAGACCAATTCCTTGCCTCTTCTCAACATCAACAATGTTTAGGTAACACAGTGGCCATATACATAGGTAATAGACAATCTTTATAGAATTCCTTCAAACAATAAGTTCAAAATGAAATCTTAGACTCAGTGTCTCTGAAAGTCTTTAAATGAAGAGAGGTACCAAACTTTGTACGATGAAAGATAAGCTGTGAAGCTTTGTGTATTCAGCAAATATAATGTCCAACACTGAACAGAGATTCCGGATATTGACTGCTGTTTCGTAGATCTTCGTCAGCATGGTGGGAGAATATAGAATTGTTTCATAAACCCATCTTATTTCGAATGAATATATGTGAATGAAAATATCAAATGCTGTGGAGCAGTGCTCATGTGCTCAACATCAGGCAGCTGGGTGCTGCTTCTGCACATCCCTCTAGGACCTTGGCCAATGCCCTCTTATGAGACTTCTGCACCTTGCCCATGAGTTCTGCTTGAAACTTCCTTGATTTTGTCACAATCCAGACAAGACTTACCAGCAAAAAAACAACTCTTGCCTTTGGCAACACAGCATTGTGTTGAATGAGA
This sequence comes from Podarcis cretensis, assembly GCF_951804945.1. Lineage (NCBI taxonomy): Eukaryota > Metazoa > Chordata > Lepidosauria > Squamata > Lacertidae > Podarcis > Podarcis cretensis. Next base: position 26,987,518 of record NC_137187.1, read on the forward strand.
AAGAGTGGTGGGAGGCGCCAGCCCAAGAACCCCACAGGGATGACTCAGGGGAATAAGACTTAGACCTGCTGGGAGGTGGTAGAAGCAGGAGCCTTGAGTGGACACAGGGTGTCAGAAAAAGGAAGCTGTTCAGGACAGGGTGGGGTGCCAGAGGTCTCAGTCTGAATGCAGACTCTGAGAGGAGCCAGGTGCTGCATTAGTTTCACAGCTGTTGGCCAGTCCTTCTCCACTGGGCTCTCCTCCTGCATGGATGCCCAGATGACGAAGAGCCTTGCACGTTGCTGAGCAATGGGCCAGACAGGCCCAGAGGGCGGGGGGCTCCTCCTTGCTGTAGCTTCGGAGGAATCCAGAGGCAGATTTGCCAGTCCCAGCAACGTCTTCAACCAGGGCAATTAAGCCTAAGGGAACTCTGCTGTCAGGTAGGTAACCGTGTTGGTCTGATGCACACGAAAGCTTATACCAAGAACAAACTTAGTTCGTGTCTAAGGAACTCTGCTGTGTTTTCCTTTTCAGAATTTAAAAAAGCTGACTTCACATGGAGTCTCGGGTCTGCATTCTGACCTGTGGATGATCCTGCCTCCCTGACAGCCCCGATGTGCATGCAAAATTCAGTGTGAGACAGAAGAACCTGACTAGCTTCCATCCTTTAGGCATTAGCCACTTGTTAAAATTATGGGCCTTCCTGTCCATAGCTTTTAGGGAAAGTCTGAGCCACAGGAATAAAGGACACAGTTAATTCTAATCTCAGATAAACAAGAATGTAAATCTGTGATTATCTTGTGGTCAGATCCCAGACTTGGGTACACATGCTGAACAGCAGATTTTCATATGATAACTGATACAGAACAATGCGTACCGTACTTCTGAGATCAAGCTCACAGTATCATGCATATCATAAAATTATTGATAGTTTCCAAAGTTTGTGCAACATGACAGGGCAGTCCTACGTGCGTCCAACAAGGAAGTAAGTTTTGTTGAGTTCAGTTGGGTTTAGTCTTACTCAGAAGTAAGTTTCACGTAATTCAGTTGGGCTTACTCCTAGGTAAATGGGGTTAGAACTGAAGCTTATACACACACACACACACACACACACACACACACACAAACAGAGTCATACCTCGGGGTTGAAGTAGCTTCGGGTTGAGCATTTTCGGGTTGCGTTCCACGACGACCCAGAAGTAATGGAGCGCGTTACTTCCAGGTTTCGCCACTCACGCATGCGCAGACGCTCAAAATTACGTCACGCACATACGCGGAAGCAGCGAATCGCGACCCGCGCACGCGCAGACGTGGGTTGTGTTCACTTCAGGATACGAACGGGGCTCCAGAACGGATCCTGTTCGCATCCAGAGGTACCACTGTATACACACACCTGTTGTTTTTTAAATGGTTAGTACAGCAGAAGTTAGGAAGCGCCTTTTGCTCTGCAAAGATTGCTCACCACACAGGATTTGATTAGAGCTGTGCAGCTTTACTCTATGGTGCACCTGCTAGATATTCACATGCCAAACTTCTATATGTGCATAGAATCTGCCGTGCTTGAAGTCAAATGTATATAAGAGTTGTCCATGTAATCTGGACAGCATAGAATCAGAGTTTACAGGTCACTTGAAGAAGCCCAAACAGAAACAAAATGCAGTGTGCAAGCATCAGGTGAAAGTAAGGTGCCACGTGTAGAGGCAGGCAAGGTAGAGTATCTGATTGCATAAATGAGTTCCCAAGTCTCTCCCATCTCCACATAAAAGGAGCAGACTGCTAGCGATGTAACCTGCAACCCTGGATGGCAGCTGTCAACCAGAGTTCAGAATTCTGAGCTGGATGGACAACCTGACTGGATTTAAAGAATCTTCCTGATGCTCCTTTCAGAGGGGGTGTTGTTCGGATGCCTGATTATCGTCTTCCAAAGCCACTATTCTATTCTGAACTTAAAAATGGAAAGTAATGCTGGTGGTCAACAAAAGAGGTTCGAAGACTCTCTAAGCAAATCTTTAAAAATGTAGTACAAACGCCAATAACTGGGAAACACTGGCATGTGAGCATTCCAGTTGGAGAACAGCCTTTACCACTTGACCCTTTCAGGACGAAAGGGAGAAACGCAATAAGAGGAAGGCACACTTGACAAACCCTCGCCATGATCAACTTCTGCCCGGAAACCAATGTCCCCACTGTGGAAGGACATGTGAATCCAGAACTGGCCTCCACGGTCACTTACAACTCACTGTTAAGTCTGTGTTCATGGAAGACAATCTTACTTGGCTACGAATGATTGCCAAAGAAGAAGAATCCTGATTAAATCCTATGCATGAGGTCAAAACATGTGTCTCTACAATAGGAGTTGGGGAATATGTTTTTAAATAGAAAAACTGGTGCAGCTATTGTGGAAGTGCATGTATATGAAAACAAACAACACCCAATATTTATAATGCACGCTAAAGTGTTCAAACTGCAAAAAAACAAAACAAAACAAAACACAATGAAGTAAGTCTTATGTTCCCAGCAATCCTTTCAACTGGCCTGCAAAGCAAGTAAGTTATTATTCTTATTATGCAGAAGATGAGTGAGTCTTACCAAAGGCCACCTATAGAGTTCATGGCAGAGATCTGGTTTGAACTGGGACTTATTGCTCCACAGCCATGATAATACCCTAGATCTCTGCTGCCTAATAGGTTTAAGCAATGGGAAGGAAGTGTTTCATCTTCCTTTTTTCCCAGAGATAACCATCATCTTAGGAACAGTAACCCTGTGTATATTTACTCAGGTGAATGTTGTATAAGACACATCCACACCACAGACTTAAACAACCCCTCTTTCCCAGGAAACTCAGACTAAGAGGGGGACAGGATAGTGTCTTAACAATTCCCAGCACCCTTACAAACTACAGCTCCCATGGTTCTTTGGAGGGAAAACATTGCTAGTAAAATGGTAAAAAATCAATATAGTATGCAGAGGGTAGCTCTGTTGGTTAAAACATGGTGTTGATAATGCTAAGGTTTGATTCCCATATGGGACTGCTGCATATTCCTGCACTGCAAAAGGTTGGACTAAACAAACCTAGGGTTGCAGCCTTGAAAATTCAGAATACCAGGACACCCACAGATGAGACCACAATATTACAGGCTCCTATGGACTAATAAGCAGCTACTGTATAAACACCTTAACGTGTTGCTGTCCTTTCCACTTTTTGCATGCCAAAATGAAAGTAAAGTGCATTTTCACACCTAGATTTGGAAGGCAAAGCACATGCAACTTAAGAAAACACCAAACAACACACACCGATCTATTAGCCCAAACCAGAGTGCAACACAGATTCTTCCAGGTTTTCTCCCTAGTCACATACCTACAAGGTGTATCTTCATTCATGCTGCACATCTCCAACAGCCAAACCAAATCAACGAACTGCCCCAAGCTGAGGGCTATATGTAACATTTAGTTACTTATATAAAACATTTGTATGTCGCCCTTTGTGGAAAAACTACAGGGTAGTTTACAACATAAAAATGCCAATGCAATGAAAACAGTCCATTAAAATCCGGTCGTAAGTATAGTAAATGCAAGAAAAACCACAGTAAATTGATGTTTTCAAGGGTGCTGGTATCAATGATCAGCAAACGCCTGGGTGAATGCATGTGTTTTCACGAGGCACCACAAATTAAGCAGAGTCAGTCCCTACCTTACTTCAGAGGGAGAAGACTCCACAGAAAAGGCCTCTTTCCCCAACTGCTGGCAAATGAACTTTTGTAGGCTGAGGCACAACCAGGAGGCCTTTATCCTGAGATTTCAATAACCCAGCAGGTCTATATAGATTACCAACTACTGTACTTGGCTAGGGCAACAGAACTTTTAAATTGTCTCAGTAGCAAGCTGGCAGCCAGTGCTGCTCTTCAAGCAACCGCATCACTTGTTCACACTCAGCTGCTCTTGTTAGCGACTATAATTACTGCATTTTGCACCAGCTACAGTTTCCAAACCAACCTTAGGGGCAGGCCCACACAGGGCACTTTACAGTCTCCAGCCTTGAGGTTACCTAAGTACTGATCACCATGGCAAGGCTATCTTTGTTCAGGAACAGCCTTAGAGATTGCACACCAGCCAAAGCTATAAAAGGGCAGTCCTAGCCATTATGGCCGCTCAGGCCTCCAGTGACAGTGATGGATCCTGGAATACCTGCAGGAAGAGTTCAACCCCATCCAGAACCCCAACTTGCCTAATTCCAGACCTAGGAAGCACCTACTCGCAATGCTTCCATCTTGCCTGGACTCATTAATACTGCCTCTCATTCAGCCCACCATTTGTGTACAGGCTTGTGAACAGTCTACCAAGACTTGCAACGCTACACCTGATTCAGCAGCAACAGAGAAACAGAGCTGCCTGCCATCTGTATATTGATGGCATCGCAACCCAATCTCCTAATGGCCAATCCCAACAGCTTCATATAGATGTTAAACAACATTGGGGGCGAGATGGATCAGACAAAAGTGCTGAGGACCCAATGTCACCGTCTGAAGCAAAACCACTGTTGAACCATACCCTCAATTCCCAATCCAGTCCACAAGAGCCTGCCAAGCAACATACAATGGTTGAAGGTAGCAAAAGCCACTGAGAGATCCAGCACAATTAACAGGGTGGAACACTCTCTCTCTTTCTTCTAATTAAGGTCACCCATCAGAGTGACCAAGGCAATGGTGACTCCATAGAGCAACATCGCTATGAGCGTGTGAAGAACAGTGAGGCACGCAGCTCCTCTACTCTTCTTCGAATCTGCCAGTTTGCCCAGAAGGTGAGTGAGATTCTGTCCCACTCCCACAATTTTCTGCAGAAGGATTTTTTTCTGGAATAAAGTAAGAAGGAAATGAACGCTAAACATCCACTGTATTCCATTGGTTTTTCCAGAAGTGCCTTTTACATTGTGTTGAAGGCTCAAATGCGATTCAGAAATTAAGTTATGGAAACAGGGGGAAATGGAATGAACTACCATGTGAACATGCCCAAATTTACTCCCACCTATCGTATAGAAAGCGTTGTCTTTCAGGAATCAGAAGCAACAGCTACATTTTCCCACTGCACAATTTGTACAGTAACACCAATTCCTGCTGATCCTGCAAACAAGAGGCAAGCTTCTTTTAAAACTCCAAAAGCTTCAAGTAACTTCCCTCCCGCCCCCATGCAGTTGCCTAGTTTTTAACATGAGTTTTGATATACATTTTATTAGACTTTTAAATGCATTCTTCTAGCAAATTTTGATATCAATTCTATTCAAAAATTCTACTGCAAAAAGGGAGCTGCAGCTGGCAGAATAAATTACTGTAATAAATCATTATTAAATAACCGTAAATCTCTATAATAGTGCAATGTTTTAACGCAACACTGTGGTCTAAGTGATCATTTCATAGGAAAAAACAGTCTTTCATATCCAGAAAAACAAATTGCAAATCCTCACCATGCCAAGACGACAGTGAGATTAGATGAGGAAACTGGAGAATAAAATTCACATAAATGGTACTTATTCTACAGTATTTTTGTGTTAACAAAGACAACACAGCAAATTGAATGGTGAAAGGTGACAATGTAAGTACTATATATGAGAGGGGTTTTCTGTGTTAAACGTTCATATATCCGGCAGCGAATTTCACTTCTTGCCCAATTGCGCAATGTATCACCTTTGCTTGGTATCTGCTTGCCACCGGGATCAAACAAATGTTTCTAATGTTATCTGCATCCTAGCAAGGTATTTTCCTGGGACAAGCTTCTTCCCAGAAATAAGTGGGGATTTAAAATAAAAAGGAAAGAGGAAAGAACAGTTATCAGTTCAGAACCGGTGTTTGTCGGATGTGCAGTAGATGGGACATTTACAGTAATCCATTACTGCAGAAATCAGCTGAAGAGCTATTTGCTCATTCTAAAACTTCCCCATGCCTTATTTAGCTCTTACAAGACTTCATTTGTCAAAGTGCAGACACAGTGCTGATGTCGCATCCAATGGTGCATTTCTATAGCCAAGATGAGCTACAGCGAAGTGACAGACCCAGGAGTACCTTGCTACAGAGTGTGATTGCTTCCACAGCCTCTTGGGACGGGTAAATTATTAACTGACACTTTCACAACTGAAGTACTGTCTAAGATAAACCCATTAAAACTGTTAGCCTACAGAACACTTCCACATTTGCTGGGTTGGTAAATCTTTGTCAAAGTCGCCATTTGGCACCGCTTTTTGATACTGGCATAATATGCATTGCATATTCTCTCTCTCTCTCCCTCCTTCTTTCTTTCTCTCTCTCTCTCTCTCCGTGGGCACAATAAGAATTATTTGTTACAGACTTCAAATGGATGGAATAAAAGGCGCTGCTCTGCCTTTCCTTCTCCAGTTTGCTTTTGCAGGCGAAACTGAGCTCTACAGACAAAGGGGCAGCTAGTAAAGAAAGAAAGACTATTAACCGGGATGATAAAAGCTCATCCATCACAGTTGCAAACGTACCAACCACCTGGTATGTCTCCATTGGATCGCTTTTACCCACACAGTATGGCTACAGATGATGGAAGCGTTATATAAAGGGCACCAGGCAATCATAAATAGGTCTGAAATGAGGAATATTCTCAGTAAGCTACAGCGAAGGTCATAAAATTGACTCTCCTAGCCCCAACAGATAAGAGGTGTTCCCTGCTCCTTTTGCCAAAATTCTCCTCGGCGAAAGATAGGGTGATATTTATTGTGTTCTTAGAGGTGTGAATATACTTGCTAAGTTGGTATAATGATGGTGCTTAGTGGTTACAAGGTGGGCTCACCCCCCACCCCACCCCCCACCCACCCTCAACTGCCAACAACTCAAGATGGTTCACATAGCCAGCAGTCCTTATAACTACCCTGGCAGATAGGCAAATCTCATTCCAACAAAACAAATGTCAACCAGCATGATGTGTGGAATGGTGAATGGAGGGAGTGTAAAATGAAGGAACCCCTGGAAAGTTGGGGGGGGGAGAGAAGTCCCATGTATCTCAACCAGATGTGCAGTCAGAGTAACATTGCATTTCAGTTTGATCCCTTTCAGTAGAAGCCTGGCAGTATCATAGCACCCCCCAGGATCAGGCAGAAGGCTGTGTCTCCACCACATATCTCCAAATGTACTGTTTTCTTTTCCCTGTAAATTTGGGGAAGCCAATAGGTAGGAGCCAAACTCACTCCCAATGACCTAAGTATATGATGTGTGGTTGGGTAATACCCCAAGAGTCTTTGGGTCAGCTGACCCAACTGAGGAATCTGGCAGCCTGTCCTACTAGCAGATCCCCCTCTATTTAAATGAGTTTGGGGGTATGTGTGTGTAAATAATAGAATCATAAAGTTGGAAGGGATGCTGAGGATCATCTAGTCCAACCCCCTGCAATGCAGGAATATACACCTGTCCCATACAGACATCAAACATGCAACCATGGTGTTATCTGTGCAATGCTCTAACTCAGTGGTTCCCAATTAGCTAATTCTTGAGGACCCCCTATTATTCAAAAGCCAAGCTACAGGTCCCCTACTTCTGAAAATGTCGATAACTCTGTTGTAGTCACCTCTGCAAAGCATTTTTTGGGACAAAATGTGGGGTAGCCCCTAATAAGCAAAGGATTTTAGGTTCACTAAAAAACAGACCATAAAATCTGTGATATTACGATGCAAAAATGACAAAAAAAATAGTTGGGGGGAAGCAAGGGATGGGGCTGTGGACCCCCGGGTGCTTTCTGCAGACCCCTAATAGGTAACCACTGCGTCTAACCAACTGAGCTATCCAGCTGACCAACACTGTAATGGTTCTGCTTATCATGTTCTTCAAGGTAGCTTCCTCTTTCTAACAGCACCATGCAGTGTGTCTTAGTCCTTCTCTGAGCATTTACTTCATAATGACTAGGTGCACTTTGTGATGCACAAAACAAAGATAAAGAAGCCTTACAAACTGTCCAAGAAATGGAGCTCACTGTTCCTAGAAATACTACCTAGCTTCATGTCAATTTGGAAGACTTTTAGCGGGCAGTGGATAGGTGGTGGTGAAAACCAGTCCTCTTGGAAGCCTTCCACAACACAGGTAAAGATAAGTAGGCAATGACTGAGGCTTGTGGCTATTATGGCTGATTCATGCCGCCTTTCACTTATCTAACTGTGTCCTTAATGGGTCTCCTAAAAGAGAGAGAGAGAGAGAGAGAGAGAGAGAGAGAGAGTCTTCAACTTTGTCTGCCAGGCACCCGAGTGCCAAGATCATTTGAGACCTTGAAAACTGAACCAGGTGCCAAGCCTAAACTGAGAAGTCCTTATGTCAACAAACCATCCATCTTGTGTAACGATTCCTCAGATGTTGTCTTGCAGTCTCTGAATGTTCCAACTCATGACGGAAGACAACACCCGGAGCTGTTTCTCAATTACCGGTATTATTACTACTATTATAATTATTATTATTTATTCCCCGCCCATCTAGCTGGGTCTCCCAGCCACTCTGGGCAGCTTCCAGCAAAATATTAAAATACAATAATTCATCAAATATTAAAAGCTTCCCTCAACAGGGCTGCTTTCAGATGTCTTCCATAAGTCCAATAGTTGTTTATTTCTTTGACATCTGATGGGAGGTCGTTCCACAGGGTGGGCACCACTACCGAGAAGGCCCTCTGCCCGGTTCCCTGTAACCTCACTTCTCACAGGGAGCGAACCGCCAGAAGGACTCCAGAGCTGGACCTCAGTGTCTGGGCTGAATGATGGGGGCGGAGACGCTCCTTCAGGTATACTGGACCGAGGCTGTTTAGGGCTTTAGAGGTCAGCACCAACACTTTGAATTGTGCTTGGAAACGTACTGGGAGCCAATGTAGGTCTTTCAGGACTGGTGTTATGTGGTCTCGGTGGCCACTCCCAGTCACCAGTCTAGCTGCCACATTCTGGATTAATTGCAGTTTCTGGGTCACCTTCAAAGGTAGCCCCACATAGAGCACATTACAGTAGTCCAAGCGGTAGATAACCAGAGCATGCACCACTCTGGCAAGACAGTCCATGGGCAGGTAGGGTCTCAGGCTGCGTACCAGGTGGAGCTGGTAGACAGCTGCCCTGGACACAGCATTGACCTGCGCCTCCATGGACAGCTTTGAGTCCAGAATGACTCCCAGGCTGTTCACCTGCTCCTTCAGGTGCACAGTTATCCCATTCAGGACCACCTTCTCAGTTGAAGGTGGTACAAGAGGGAAGGAAAGTATTCCCATTCCTGCCCCCCCTTCCGCCGCATCACAATGGTACTTCCCTTTGCAAATGCTCATGTATACAATCCTCTACTGTGACATGCCATGCGTTGCTTGAAAGGGGCTCACGCTACAAGAGATCACAGTGCATAATTTTTACAGCTGGCATTTGTACTCCACTTTTCAACAATTACCGTGGTACCTCTGGTTACACACTTAATTCGTTCCGGAGGTCCGCTCTTAACCTGAAACTGTTCTTAACCTGAAGCACCACTTTAGCTAATGGGGCCTCCCGCTGCTGCCATGCCACCGGAGCACGATTTCTGTTCTCATCCTGAAGCAAAGTTCTTAACCTGAGGTAATATTTCTGGGTTAGCGGAATCTGTAACCCGAAGCGTATGTAACCCGAGGTACCACTGTACTACAGTTTTAATGCAGATTCGTGTTAATATGGGCTGCCTGCACTGATTTCAGGCATTTCCCTCGCTCCATTCCTCCTCATCACCATCCAGCATCTTACAGAATTATGGGAGTGGCTGCTTCTGTGACTTGGTTTCCGCATTAAAGCAAGCAGTTTTAACTGAGGCTTACTGTTCTACTTTTTTAAAAATAATAATAATAGAAAGGTATTATGAGGTTTGCTGGACTGAATGAATGAATGAATGTTATACTGTACTTTAAAATATTAAAAAAAACAACAACAAAAAAACTGAACCACGACCACCTATTTAAGTGTTCCTTACTATCTGGGCAACCGCAGCCGAGGTTCTACACAAACAGAACAAGAGCTCTGCAACATAATCCGGGTTGCTATTTGTGTAGGTTCAAGTATTAAAAGTTTTATTTTTATAGTAGAAAGCATCTCCCTGGGAAGGCTGGTGACAGCGAACGGAGGGAAAGAGTAACCTAAGCCTAATATGGAGCAGTTTTATTGCTTGAGTTACAAAGAATGGTATTGGCATTAAAAATATGGCTCAATATGGGTTCCTAATAAAAGTTAACCTTGCTCTCTCCCCCCCTCCCTCTTTCCTCCCACACAAATGAAATTTTGTTTAGAAACATACATATATGTTTTTGGCTAGATCCAACATTAGGACTGCGTGATTCATTCAAGGCTAGTAATTGCTTCCATACATCACAAATATATTTAAACGTTTTTGCATACTTGTTATGATCATACAGGACATTTATATTGCATTTAGAACTCCGATAGGTTTTACTTTCCTCAACAAACGAGTAAAGACCAGGAAGATTTAAGTTTAAGAGACTGCTTCCCCAATAGATCGACCTGTCTGAACGTGGAAATGTTTGTCACTACTTTCGCAAGTATCATATGAACTCTTGGAGTCCTAATCTTGTACCAATTCAATGCACACGAAGAACGCATGCCATAAGGACAAGCGTTTAGCACCAAGGCTGCAAGCATAGATGGTATATGAGGATACAGTGTCTGACTAACCATGCATGTTACCTTGCTATTTAAATAGCACAATCCTTTAAAGGTCTGCCCAGAAGCAAATTCCACTGAATACTTATTCCCGGGTAAATGCAAGGATGAAACTGGACAGCAGGTTGGTTGTATTCCATAGTTTTGCTTGTTTTGCACAATTACTTTTGTTTGAAGCGCAGTTAACAACAACAAAATCCCCAGTTGTGTGAAAGAGCCTAACTGCATGCTGTCTTGTGCATGAATAACCCCCCTTTTAAGAACCTGTGTTAAAGTAGATGTTGGGTCAGGGGAAGTGGGTGTGACTCCCCAATGTGTGGTCACATTCACCCCATTTTAAAAACTCAAGCCATCCCCCCCCCCCCAAGGCATTCTAAAAGCTGTAATTCGTTAAGGATGCTGAGAGCTGCTATTTCCCACATGGGACTGCAAGCCCCAGAGTGGTTTAACAGTCAATACTTCTTCCCAGGGAACTCTTTGGAATTATGGCTCTGTGAAGGGAACAGGGGCCTCCTAACAACGCTCAGCACCCATAACAGACAACAGGTCCCAGAATTCTTCGGGAGACGCCATGAACTGGACCTACCAAAACATCAGGCAGGGTGCAAGTCACGAAACATCCACCCACTTTTACATGCAAGATAGCTACTGAAATGAATTCCTTTCTGCTCAGAAGGCTTAGCTGTCTTTAAGGGAGGAGCCAGAGAGCCAGAGCAGAGCAATGGTTAGAGTGTTGAGGGAACCGAGTTCAAATTCACCCTAAGCTATGAAACACGCTGCGTTGGCTTTTGGGCCAGCCATTATCTCTCAGCCTAAGTACCTCACAAGGTGGTTGTATGGGTAAAATTTCACCACCAGATGCTGCCTCAATACAGGTGCTGCCTCAACACAGCTGTTCACCTCTATCGCTGGGCTCCACTGAAAACGGCTTCTCCATGCAAACCAGGAAGTGGCCTCTCCAGACAACAGAATGACTCTTTACTTATCTCTTCAGCTGCGATCTCCTGGATGACACAGACGCCCTTAGGCGATTGAATGCACATGCGTGCTTCATCCATTTTCCTCCCTCCCACCGTCACCATGTGGCCCCGGGCTCTGGCAACCCCTGGTACACCACTGGTAGGCCATGTATGTCGCTACAAGCTCCTCAGAGGAAGGGTGGGATATAAATGTCACAATAAATAAATCATCACCTGCCAGATGATTTCCAATAGAATCAGCACTTTCCTACTTTGCTCTGAAGGGAGGAGAAGGATTAAAAGCATTTGTAATTGCATTGTCAGGAACTGAGTCCTTGGCTCAAGAGTCTTGCTACGGATGAAAAGTAACAGCAGTACTTTACAAAAGAGCCGGTTGAAGTCAGAGCAGTCTCCACTCACAAATCTCTCCCCAAAAAAGAGTTGGGGAAGACTAAAAACCACAACACCATAATCCAAAGATGGAAACATGGAGTTTTGGAAGGTAAAAAGACAACATATTCCATTTCCCCAATACTTCAGAAGCCTTGACAAAAGCATTTTGATGTCCTCTTCCTTAATATTTAACATCAGCGAGCATGATGACAATTATAGGTTTATTTTATTTATGTGCCACTTTTCTGCCAAAGCACCTAAGGCAGTTTACAATTAAGCCTATGAGCACAAGCCAATGGACAGAATGTTCTCTGGACAGTTTCAGCAGCTAGAATCCACCCCCATCTCTGCCTATGGAATTAATGGATTCCATTTCAGTTGATATAAGAATGGTATTAGTATGATATTCATAAGCAAGGAATCTCACATGTGATTAGTCTCTCTTGGGATATACTCACTTTCAGATGATTTACATATGCATATTAACGTTCAGAAGAGCCTTTTATAATATTATTCACAATCCACTAAGAACCTGCATGTTTTATCCAGCAGAAGAAAGCATACCATGTACAGCTGCTATTCCACTCAACTGGACTTTCACACAAGTTCTCTGTGAATTATTCCTAATGTCTTTGAAAGAAGCACAATGAACAAAAGGAAATTAAGATGAATTCACAGCCGAAGAACTTATTTTCTCACCTCAACATGCTTAATGGATGCTGAGTAGCTCAAACCATACATCAAAATCAAAAGATGCCCAAGGGATAAAATCCGAATATATTGACACTACGTTGTAACTAATTCTATACCACACTTCATTAGAGCTGGGTTTACATTTATTTATTTATTTAAAGAGAGAGATGTCAAAGTTATTTTTAAAAGGCTCCCCTTTCCTCAAAATGTTCTACCTTTAAGCATGTTTTGTCACAACTTTAATGTTATTTTAATGTGTGTTTTTATTTTCCTGGGCAATATATCATATTTATCTCCGTAACCATCCATCAATATTCCCTTTAATTGAGGTTAATTTCTTTCAACTTCCCTTAAGTACCCCATTCTGAAGTACTGAGCATGGGGGCTCATGCACCTGCCAGGGAGCTTTAGCACATTTTCTACAAACTAAAATGGTAACCTGAAAGTGGTAGCCGGACAAGCCTTCTGCTTCTCTAGCACAAGTACACAGCAAACAGTTCTGTTTCGAAAAAGAAGACAAAACACGGTGTGAAGATAAACATGCGAGAGTGTATGCAAGTCCTCCTCGCAAACCAGAAAACAGCAGCAGCAAAAAATAGAAACACCAGCACTAATATATGTAGTGCATTTCCCAAATATCATTTGCTTTTCTGGTTAACTGCTTGTTATTATGTTTTCAGGGACACGGGTGGCACTGTGGGTTAAACCACAGACCCTAGGACTTGCCAATCAGAAGGTTGGCGGTTCGAATCCCCGCAACGGGGTGAGCTCCCATTGCTTGGTCCCTGCTCCTGCCAACCTAGCAGTTTGAAAGCATGTCAAAGTGCAAGTAGATAAATAGGTACCGCTCCGGCGGAAAGGTAAACAGTGTTTCCGTGCACTGCTCTGGTTCACCAGAACTGGCTTAGTCATGCTGGCCACATGACCCAGAAGCTGTCTGCGGACAAACGCCGGCTCCCTTGGCCAATAAAGCAAGATGAGCGCCGCAACCCCAGAGTCGGTCACGACTGGACCTAATGGTCAGGGGTCCCTTTACCTTTACCTTATTGTGTTTTCATTTACTTTGTTATTTTAAGGGTTGTTTTTGAGAGTTGGTATGGCATAGCGACAAAGATACGGAGCAACAAATCAGGATGTCCCCAATTCAGATCTCGTTTCTGCCAGGAATTCACTAAATGGTCTTAGGCAGGCATGGCCAAACTTGGCCCTCCAGCTGTTTTGGGACCACAATTCCCATAATCCCTGACCACTAGTCCTGTTAGCTAGGGAGGATGGGAGTTGTAGTCCCAAAACAGCTGTAGGGCCAAGTTTGGCCATGCCTAGTCTTAGGGAAGCCATTCTCATTCTCTCAGTCCTCCCATCTGCTGTATGGGGGATAATGTTGACTTCCAGGGTGGTTGTAAGTGTCATATAGGTGAACCAATGAAACATTTGAAAGCAAATACGAAGGGTGATATCTGTGAAGATGAGCTCTGATCTCTCAGCCTCAGTTTCCTCTGAGAGAGACCAGGCACATTCTTTCCCCAAGTTCCCAAACACACGAACACAGGGTAGGTTCAATCTGGCAGCAACTGTGGAAAACCCAGTGATGTTTAACACTGAGATAGACACCTCCAAACTTCCAAAAGGCACCACCCTTCTCTACCTACGGAACATGACCTGGCCTGTGATTGGCAGAATACCACCAGCTGTTGATGAAGTCCAACCTGGGTAGCCAGAAACCTTAAAAAGTTGACTGTTGCAAAACAGTCCTTTGTCCCTCTTGAACCTGCAACCGATGGCTGAAGCTTCCACAGCCAGGAGACCATGGAGAGTATGTTCTGCAATGTTAAGTTTGGATTAAGAGCAGGATTAGTTAGAAGAAGAGAAGAAGAAGAGTTTGGATTTGATATCCCGCTTTATTACTACCCGAAGGAGTCTCAAAGCGGCTAACATTCTCCTTTCCCTTCCTCCCCCACAACAAACACTCTGTGAGGTGAGTGCAGCTGAGAGACTTCAAAGAAGTGTGACTAGCCCAAGATCACCCAGCAGCTGCATGTGGAGGAGCGGAGACGCGAACCTGGTTCCCCAGATTACCAGACTACCGTTCTTAACCACTACACCACACTGGCTCTCATTAGACCAATATAGTGCTTTATTTCATTCGCAGCTTCCCACTTGCCATTTCTCCCCTCTTCCTTCTTACATAAGACTCCTTTTGAATAAACTCTTAATCAGACTTCTGGTTTCTGAACACACTCAAGGGCTGGTTACCATACCATGTGGCTTGGTTTGCTATACTAGTTCTTGAAGGACCAGGGAGAGAAGGGGGCTTCAAATTCAGCAGGCTATTTCCCCACTGTCAAGGAAGCAACTCTAAAGATGTGATAATCCTGTGTCCCTGGCCCAAGGGGTCTCATAGGCAGGTGGCAGCAGCAGCAGAGAGAGAGAGAAATCTAGAATGGATTTCCCAGGGCTACTAGATTTATTTACTCAAAAATGTTTTGCCCCACCTTCTGCACCAAATGCGCTCCCCAAGGTGGCTCACTGTAAGCTTTTGGTGTGAAACATATATTTCAAATAAATTACTTAAGGCAGACAAGTAGTATTAACACTCATTACTTAACCAATACAGTGGTACCTCGGGTTAAGTACTTAATTCGTTCCGGAGGTTTGTACTTAACCTGAAACTGTTCTTAACCTGAAGCACCACTTTAGCTAATGGGGCCTCCCACTGCTGCTGCACCGCCAGAGCACGATTTCTGTTCTCATCCTGAAGCAAAGTTCTTAACCTGAAACACTATTTCTGGGTTAGCGGAGCCTGTAACCTGAAGTGTATGTAACCTGAAGCGTATGTAACCCGAGGTACCACTGTATTATTTTAGAACATCTGATTGTATGGGTTTAAAGACTTTGCGAGCTACGTTGATCAGTCCTGTTAGAGTTGAAAGTTGGGGCAGGAGTTCAATTAATAATTATGATCAATAAATGGTTAGTATTAATAAATAAATAATTATAATATTAAATTATGAAAGTTGAGGCTGAGAGAATAGTGGCTTGTTTAATGCCACCTAGCAAATTCATAATGGAGCGAAGAACTGGCATCCCCAATGCAAAGCTGAATCCACGCTTTATTTATTTATTCATCACTACATGTATATTATTTATTACATCTGTAACCTACCCTTCCTTCGAGGAGCTCATAGTTGCAAAAACAGTTCTCCTTGCTTGTCCTCACAAATATGCTGTGACGTAGGCATGACAATGACTGTACCAAGGTTGCCTAGCGAGTCTTCATGGCCAACGGGAGACTTTATGCTGGGTCTCCCTAACCCTAACCTGACACTCTAATGACCACATCACACTGGGTCTCGTAGCCGCCGCATATCACCAGCTCTGCGTGCCTAAATATTGAAATGCCTATGGATCTTTGTGTTTTAATTACCGTATTTTTTGCTCTACAAGACTCACTTTTTCCCTCCTAAAAGTAAGGGGAAATGTGTGTGCGTCTTATGGCGCGAATGCAGGCTGCGCAAGCTATCCCAGAAGCCAGAACAGCAAGCAGGATCGCTGCTTTCACTGTGCAGCAATCCCTCTTGTTGTTCTGGCTTCTGAAATTCAGAATATTTTTTTTTCCTCCTCCAAAAACTAGGTGCGTCTTAAGGTCTGGTGCGTCTTACAGAACGAAAAATACGGTATTTCAAATGAACTTATTAACAAATATCTGAAGTGTGGCAGTCCGATTTGCCTGGTGTAATATCAGGGTTTACTCACTGCACAAGGAATGCTATATAACTGCACATTGGTCGAAGATCAGTTGAAGGAGCTGGATATGTTTAGCCTGGAAAAGAGGAGTCAGCCATCTTCAAATATCTGAGGGGCTGTCACATGTTGTTGGTTTTACCATATGGATTTTAATTTTGTCAGTTTAATTTATACAATACAAACTGGGCATAGGAATTTTGTGCAGGACAAATAAGGAATAAATTGCACGAAAAATTGGCCTCCCCAGACAAATCTGTGGAGGGTATCAGGAGACTTCAAAGTAACAAAAAACTAAGATACATGCAACAAATGTGGAGCGCTCCCTATTGCCTTTCCCAGCCTATATTTCAGCTGGAAGAGGACCCAATTGGCAGCAGCTGCAAAGAGTTTCTCCAGAATCAATACTGCGATGATAAAGCTACCCTTAAAAAACACACACAAAAACACCAAACCGTGTGAAACTCAGGTGGTCCAATTCTTAGAAGCCACAAAGGTTACAAAGGATGGTGATGATGTCACCCAAAACTGAAGAAGCCTGTAAAAGGTATACAAAGATTTAACCACAACAAGGGAGGACTATTTCTCAAATATATTAGGGAACAGCTCTGTTTTTGTTAAACTTGGGGAGGAAACTGTAGCTCAAGGACATCTCTATGTATGTATGGGTTGGATCAAACACTTGCAAAAGTAGCAGAGGGAAAGTGAAGCTCAAAGCAGATGAAGAGCAAGAAAATATGGGGTGCAACTCCATTCCCCCAGCTGCTTCCCTTTTGAGTGAGGCAAATGTAGTTGAACAAGCAAGCAAACAAACACCTCCCACCTGCTTCCTGCTTCTTTGGTGCTACTTAAGAACAGCTCCCTGATCCAAATACGCCACTAAACAAACGAATTTGACTTTGAAGCATCACTTGCAATGAATTCAAATGCCTTCTCTCCCCCCACTTTAAAATCTATGAAAGCATCATCCCATGAGCGGAGGCAAAAGTAAACAGATACCAGGAAATAACCCTCTGAGATTACCACCAACACTGCAATTAAATGACCTCAGACAAAAAGAGAGGAACTTCTGCTAAACCCGACCAAACGCCACAAGGCGTTTCCACGCTTGCTGTGTATTTTAATCCGTAGCAGCCATCAACAAACATCCCTCCCCCCATTCTTCATTTTCACCTGCCTTTAGAACATGACAGGTGTAAGAGATGGCTCCCCAGGAAGAAGCATATCGTTTTGCAAAATCAAAAATTATGACTTTTGAAATTTCACAGAACTAAATTGCAGTGTTTGAAGAAAAAGAGGCGGCAATTCTAGATCAGCACTGATGAAGACAAGGTGTGGAGCATCTGAGGCCTGTCTGGTTACCCTCACAAATCTTGTCTGCGCAGGCAGCTTTTCTTTATCATTGAGTTCCACATTAGGAAGAAAATAAAGCATTGGTGTGCCAAACAAAACCATGTCTCCCTCATTTTATTTTACTCTGCTGTGCATCTTATTCTTTGCACTGTCTAATTCAGTCATTTAAAAGCCAATGCAAATCACTCAGGGGCACAGTAACCCCATTCAGGACCAGGGAGTTCCCCCCCCCCCACCTGCCCGCCCCCTACCCCCCCAAAAAAACAGTACTTTTGTCTTGTCAGGATTCAACCTCAATCTGTTAGTCACCATCCATCCTCCAAACGCCTCCAGATACTCACACAGGACTTTCACGGTCTTCACAGGTTCAGATTTGAAGGAAAGGTAGAGCTGGGCATCATCCATATACAGTGGTACCTCGGGTTACATACGCTTCAGGGTACATATGCTTCAGGTTACAGACTCCGCTAACCCAGAAATAGTGTTTCAGGTTAAGAACTTTGCTTCAGGATGAGAACAGAAATTGTGTGGCGGCGGCGAGGCAGCAGAGGGAGGCCCCATTAGCTAAAGTGGTGCTTCAGGTTAAGAACAGTTTCAGGTTAAGAACAGACCTCCGGAACGAATTAAGTACATAACCCGAGGTACCACTGTATTAGTGAATGCCCAGCCCAAACCCCCGATGATCTCTCCCAGCAGCTTCATATAGATGTTAAAAAACATGGGGGAGAGAATGGAGCCCTGAGGCACCCCACAAGTGAGAGCCCAGGGGTCTGAACACAGACCCCCCAACACCACTTTCTGGACACGACCCAGGAGGAAGAAGCAGAACCACCACCTAACATCGCCCCCAGCCCCCAAACCCTCTTGACAGTCCAGAAGGATGTCATGATCAATGGTGTCAAAGGCCACTGAGAGATCCAGCAGGACTAGGAAACAGCTTTCACCTCGGTTTCTGGCCCGCCGGAGATCATCAACCAGCACGACCAAGGCAATTTCAGTCCCATGAAGAGGTCTGAATCCTGATTGGAAGGGATCCAAATGGTCCGCATTCTCCAGGCATGCCTGGAGTTGTTCAGCAACCACTCGCTCAATTGCATTGCCCAAGAATGGAAGATTTGAGACTGGGCGATAGCTGGCCATATTAGCCTGGTCCAAATATTTTTTTTTTAAAGAAGCGGTTTAATATAGCATTTCCACACTGATCTGTTTCATGGGATGACTGGTTGCAAAGCACTGGACTGGGGATAGGGGATTGAGAGAGTTGATTATTAAATCCAGCCCATTTAAATGCACTAAATCTAACTAATTTCAACTGAACTTAGCTCCATGCAAATCTACCGAGGGCTGCAGCCTTAAATATGAAATATTCTTTTTCAGAACTCCTGCGGAAAATGGGAAAGTTATCAGACCAAGAAATGGAAAACAAGAGAGTGCAGACTAGAGAGAATCAAGATTATTATTCTGCATTGTCTAAAAGTTAATTCACTTTAAAACACAAAATAGATGAAAAGAGCACTTGGAGGGTGGCCAAAAGAGAGAAAACAGAACCACTGCAGGATTACCAAGAAGCATATAATGAAATAATATTATGGCAGTGTTTCTATACACAAAAAGGCAAAACATACATTTTAGGCAACAATCACAAGCATACTTCCAAGGATGTAAGCCTCATTGATAGCAATGGGGCTACCTTCCAAGGAAAGATGCATAGTACAGCATTCTTAACCTCTTGAAGGTTTGTTCTTGTTCTTCTTAACAATCTGATACAGAGCAAATGAATGGCTTTAAATGCTTTAGTTTTCATTGCTGCTACTGATTAATTTGCTCATTCAGGATTGGAGTTTGAGTTGATTCTAGTTCTTTAATCGTTTTGATCCTCTAGGCTACCTCAAGCAAACTCATTTACAGGAAGGTGAGATATATATTTTGAAATAAAATCAGTCATTCAAATTACATCTAAGCTTAAAAAAGGTAAAGAGACCCCTGACCACCAGGTCCAGTTGTGATCGACTCTGGGGTTGTGGCACTCATCTCACTTTATTGGCCAAGGGAGCCAGCGTACAGCTTCCGGGTCATGTGGCCAGCATGACCAAGCCGCTTCTGGCGAACCAGAACAGCACACGGAAACACCGTTTACCTTCCCACCAGAGTAGTACCTATTTATCTACTTGCACTTTGAGGTGCTTTCCAACTGCTAGGTTGGCAGGAGCAGGGACCGAGTAACGGGAGCTCACCCCATCACGGGGATTCGAACCGCCGACATTCTGATTGGTAAGTCCTAGGCTCTGTGGTTTAACCCACAGCACCACCCGTGTTTTCCTTCCGGGGAGTGGTGGTGGGGGGTGGAATCGGAACGCACAGAAAATTAACTACCAAACCATTTCAGAGATGACACCCAAGTTCAACAGGACAAGTAAATTATTTGAACTATATGCATAGTCGTTCTCATTCAAGCCCATTGCATAGCCAAAATTTTATCTCCCCTTCACCTTTCCGATAAAAACAATCACCGTCTGGGGTTTGAAGGCCAAATTAATGCAGGGCACCTAATCTTGTCTCAGTTCCTGCTCCCACCCCACCACTTCCTACTGCACCCCCCCCCATGAAAATCTGTTCTTGAAGGGCCCGGAACCTTCCAAAGTGGGATTTAAACATGGCTTGAAGCACTCAAGGAGGCAAGGGAAATCAGCAACCTCTCTCCTGAGAGCAGAAACACTTTCTACTCACACCCTGAGCTGTTTGGATCTAACACAGTCGATTATTAACTCAACAGCTCATAGTCTGGTTACCTATAATGTAGAAGAGGATAGAGAAGGTGGAAATATTTTCTTTAGGATATACCATTGCTATATAGGGCATCAGAAGAGTTTACTGTGACAACATTTATTTTTCAATGTTATCTTCCAATTTGTTTTAAAATCTTTCCAATAGAAGGTGGGCTTTTTTTGTTGTTGCTGCTGCTGTTGGTCTTTTAGTCTGGAAGATGGGCCTGCCAATTATTTTTGCACTAGTGCACATAAACAGGGGAAGGCTGTATCTTAGGTGTGAGTTATATATTCCCGTACAAAATAATTGTATATTCTATGAAGACTGATTCTTTTTCTGGAGAAATATACAGCAACACAAGGGAAATCTTGTACTGGCAGCATAACTGAAGTGGCAAGATACAATATTAGAAAAACAGAGCTACTTTCATTACTGTGATGCTGTGTGTCAGAATGTCTCTCCTTAATGAACCTGTTTGCAATAAGACTCAGGGTGCAAAGAGGCTATTTAGAGAGTCTATTGTGTCTATAGTGAGTCCTTCAAATATCTTCCCACCATTAGACATGCCGCATTGACCAATTCTGTCCTGATTGCTGTTCTTTTTAGTATCAAGGGACATTCTTGCCCAGACAGACCGATGGATCAGAAACTGCAGTTCATAAAATGTTTACACTATACACATACCCACACAGTCATGCAAGCAACAAAGTCCCAGATCACACAGCGCATTGAATGTGGCAATGTCATCTGCAGGCTTATGACTTTCCAATATCAACGAAAGGATTTAAGTTAAACTTAGCCGGCGTTGCCTGCCTGTCACTCTTCAACAAAAGCCTTATTCACTCTCCCTCCTCCCTTTCAGAGTTTAGCCAAGATCGAGGCTCACATGGGAACGTTTCAGGCAAATGTTCTCTATGTCACAAGGCTTAAAAAAAAAAAAAAATCAGCCAAGGCCTTCTCTTAATTGCTGACAGCAGAAAGGGACAATGTGTGTCATGCCATCAAGGAGCAAAAACTTTGCCGTGAATAAACAAAATAAAACATAATGTAAGATTTATTCCAAAAGAATGTGTACTGGGCTTCTCACTGCTGACAGCAGTGAAAGAATAATAGATTTCCATCCACAAAAAACCCACAGATGACTGCATGCTTTCTAATAACTTGGTAGTAAACTTTTCCAAGAAGGGGGGCCGGTCCACTGTCCCTCAGACCTTGTGTGGGGCCGGATTATATTTTTTTGAGGGGGGGAATGAACAAATTCCTATGCCCCACAAATAACCCAGAAATGCATTTTAAATAAAAGGACACATTCTACTCATGTAAAAACACTGATTCCCGTACCGTCCGTGAGCCGATTGAGAAGGCGATTGGGCCGGATCTGGCCCCCGGGCCTTAGTTTGCCTACCCATGAACTATCACCTCATTACTTAGCAGAAATCCCAGGACTTCAAGAGAGAAGTAAGTTTCAATCACACCCCAGATCCCCATCTGGTTCTCTTGCATCTAAAAGTCATAAAACGGGTGCATTTTTATACCAGAAAACTATTCAGATTTGTGAAAATGAGTAGTACAAACATTTTCTTCCTTTCACTGAACCGTATAGATATTCTGGTGATATGGAATGTATAGAAATGGACTTCAGCTGTGAAGAAATATACACATAACACTACATTATTTGATAGAAGAAATACAAAAGTCTTGGGCAACCTGCTCTTACTAACCTACTTACAGCAAAAGAAATATATAATAATAATAATAAAAACCTAGACGTGTCTACCTAGAAGAAAGTTCCATTGAGTTCAATGGAAGTGAAGCATGCAGGGATTACAGCCATTCAAGCATTTACAAATAAAGAAGTCATTGTGGTTGGAAAAGTTTGTGCCATGGGTCAATTCCTATGTAATATTGGGAACGTAAGCTCTGGCTCTCTGAAGCGATTCCATGGGTGCACAAACATGACCAAGTAACACTCAAATGGGTTAACCATGTAACTGTTCTGAAGACACCATATTTCCTTGAAGGTAATGCACCCTTTTTTGGCCAAATTACGTCATGAAAATTAGGGTGCACATTAGATATGGTGGCAAATTAAATTTGCGTAAATATGCTAAATCACTTGAAGAGAGAAGAATCAGCTTCATGATCTTTTTTAGTACTTAAGACTGAGCTCGTATTCACAGAATATCCTAATGTATCTCTTGTTATTATCCATTATATTTAAATGTTGCTTTTTAATGTGGTGCATGCATAGGTATGCAGAGGTGAGGGGGAGGAAACACACAGAAATACACAGGTGCTTGGCTTTTGCCAATTCGTAAAAGCATTGTACAAGCTAAGATACATTTAGTATGTGCTGTGTGCTCACAGATCACTCCTAAAATGGCATGTGGAAAACTCTCTGGCAGGCGCATGCGCATACAAGTGCAACCTCAAAACCCATGAGTCTGTGCAAATTATTGTTGGAAATTTGCATAGCAAAAGCCTGCCTAGAAAGTCAAGCATGTAAACTCAGGGCAGGCATTAACCAGCTCAATATCCAACAATCCATGCATTCAGCAGTTTCAGAATAAAAGGATTTGGGACTTATATTATGTATTTTCCTACACGTATATAAGTCAGTAAACACACTATATACACCAGGGGTCAGCAAACTTTTTCAGCAGGGGACCGATCCACAGTCCCACAGACCTTGTGGGGGGCCGGACTATATTTTGGGGGGAAATATGAGCAAATTCCTATGCCCCACAAATAACCCAGAGATGCATTTTAAATAAAAGCACGCATTCTACTCATGTAAAATCACGCTGATTCCAGGACCATCTGCAGGCCAGATTTAGAAGGCGACTGGGCCGAATCCAGCCCCCAGGCCTTAGTTTGCCTACCCATGATATACACTATTCCGCCAACCCTCTTGCTCTTACACACACAACTCACCTATCGCAACCAGTCACCTCATTCTTTCCTGGAAGGCTTCTTCAATAGAAGTAGCATGTTTCTCCTAATTCCAGTTAGGTTTCCCTTCAAGGCATGAAAGTTACAGCACATCAACTCCTTCCCATGCTGCAAAGATAAACGACAGAAGCTCCAAGCCACGTGGGCAAAGCCCACACTGCCAAAAGCTGCAAGATAGGTTGCTCCCACATGACTGAGGCCTGTGGGTGTTGCTCTGAAGCCCAGGACGTCATGCTCATGGTGCTACTTTAAAGCAACAGCACTGCAGTAGCTCCCAAACCATAAAGATAACTTGAACAAACGGCTTCCCAATCCCATAATAAAGGAGGTACTACTGTTTTCTGAGCTATGAGGAATGTTAAAGGATCCAGGTGCAAGGAACAGCATAATAAGCAAGGCCAAACTGATAGGAAATAGCTCTGCAGCAAGGTTAGTTAATTGCTCTCAGCCCTTTCCATTTTCTCGTGGAGTAGCGGTCACATCAATACTTCTACGCTATGCCACTAAGGGAAACCTGCCACACTTTCAAGCTCATAAAACAATGTTTTGCCAGGACATGTTTGCAAGCATTGCCACAAATGCATTCTTCTTCTTTTAATCCTGGAAGAATTTCATATTTTGCAAGGTAAAGAGTCAAGTAATCGCCAGAAACTTGGTTCCTTTTCTTTACTGCAAAGCATATTTGTAATCACTGGAAACGTTTAGGGATCTGTCATGAATCAGAAGAGTTCCCTTTCAAAATCCCTTCTTCGACCTCATGCCTTGTGCCCAATCCCTAGTCAGCAGTTCACAAGCAGAGCTGTTGCTGTGAATCTGGAGTGTCAACATTCCAAAATGTCAACCATTCCCTCATTTTGAGACATTTCAACAACAAAACAATTTTAAATTCTGTCAAAACAGTTTTGCGGAGTGCTTCATCTAGTCGAAAGCAGCATTTCTGATGGAATAGCAAAGTGAAAAAAAGAATTAAACCTGGCCTAATTATATCCTCATTACTTGTTTCACGAAAAACATGCTTTCATTGGTATTATGACTCAAACCTCAACAGTCCACAGATGTTCTGCCATTTCCAGTTGAACAATAAAAATGAGTGAGGAATCACACCCTTGGCAGGATGGGATTCACAAACCAAGTACTCAGATTTATACAACGAACAAAATCTAATAGGCAGCCCCTGTCTTAAAAAATCACTTTAAAGTTTCCCTAAGGTTCACAGCATAATTTTGTTTGACCTTTAATTAAAAAGACTACCACAACTAGGCCCTTGGGTCATCACTTAAGACAGGTTTTACTGTACATTTACAAATGCACACTTGCATACTTTGCAAGATCGTATGTAGTACCAAAAAAAATATATAATCCTGTACATATATGCACAGCAAAACAAGAACATTCCATTATTACCATAATCTCCAGTTGGTACAGGCTGATTTACAGGGCAGTGTACATTTATTGATTAGGCACATGCTAACTTGTACAGCATTTTCACACTCAACGAAATCCTTCACTATTAGGATATTAAGCAGTGAATTGAGCATAGTTTGCATCACACATCCATTTCTAAATTTGCAAAAATAAATAAATAAAAATTTATTAAAAAGCCTGAAATCGATAATATTTTGAAGAATTATGCAATAAGATCACAACTGCTATTTTGCAGTGTTTTCTTTTCTTTTTACTGTACCACAAATGAATGCTATAACCGCACAATATATTTTGGTAAACACTGCAAGGCTTGGGGAGGGAAATTGAACTTTTTTTTTTCTCATTAAAAACCCACCTTCTCCCATGCAAAGTTACTAAATACTGTACATGAAAAATGCATTAGTACTAAATACATGCTAAATATTATTCACTGGGGACCCAAAAATGAGTTGCAGAAGGAGAGACAAGTGGAACCAGAAAATATCTGCTGTGATTTAAAATGAGCAGGCTTCTGAATCCCTTGCCGCCATTATTCTCATCCAGAGCAAGGGTATCCTGCATACAGGGATCTATGGGAGGAATGCAGATGACAGACACCTAGAGCATTCTATTGGAAGAGTGCATAGTGTGAACTGCTAGATGAGGAAGGGTAAAAGTGCAAAGGACTTAGTAATACCAAGAAATATATTTGCATGTGCACATTCTATGAGTTCTACATGGAGGAAGTTAGGAAGAGCAACGCCAGCCAGTGATACGAGTAAGGCATACTGTAATGGCTTAATTATAGAACTAACAAATAAGCCAATATAAGGTGCAATTAAGGGGGGGATGGTTTGTATTCAGTTATGCTATATTTCCTGAACTTGGTTTCAAAATATCAAATTCAGATGTTGCATGTAACCATAATCTTTGGAAGAGTAAATAAAACATTCTGCACACTGCACACCATAAATCTCATACTTAACTTACCATACAAATTGACTCCAAAACAAACATAATTTTCAAACCTCCTCCTTTCCCACAAAGTAGTCGTACAACCAACCCAATCAAGCTCTCAAACTCTGAATTCTTGTACGGCATGTTTACTCTAGCATCAAACCGAGAATATCAACGTTTCATTTATTAACTTAGAGCCACATACTATCCATTTAATGATATATACTACATACTACGTTTTTGTCTACATGAGAAGCCAGTGTAGATGTTTTAACAACAATGTTACGTGCTGCCAGCCAGATACTCCCATCAGCAGCTTGGCTGCTGCATTCTGCACAGGCAGGACCTTTTGGAACAGGCCCAAGGGCTGCCCCACATAGAGTGCACTGCAGTAATCCAGCCTTCAGGTTACCAAACACATGGACTCCCGTGAGCTTACTCAAAATCTACACAAGTCATTTGGAGGCTGTTAGGAGTTCACAGAATTATTGTTAAGCAGGCCAATGGTTCTCTGCACATGAAACCAAATTGTGCAAGTTCCAATTCTCACTTCAGCCACAAATTTGATAGGTAGCCATAGGCAAGACACAGTTTTGGGGCCAAACTAGAAGTGATGTTCAAATGCATTTTTTAAAAAATTCAAACAGCATCAACCGGGGAGGGGGGTAATTATTGGGATCACAGCAAGTGCATAGGGAGAATTTGAATATGTGCATACATCTGTATGTAAATATGTATCTCTAAATTTATAGAAAGATGGGCATGTTATTTGGCTGATATGCACTTGTGTGTACAGACTTTGTCCATGTGCGTTTCCTTGATATATGAGCCCAATTTTTATTTTTATTTTAAATAATATTTATTACTTTTAAAACTTACAAAAAGGAAAAAGAAGAAAAGAGACAAAAAGAAAAAGAACAACAAGAAAGGGAAAAAACAATACAATACAATATATAAACAATACAAAACACAACATTAACCTAAACAAAACAAAACAAAAACAATTTAAAATCATACATTATACCATTTCAGTAGTCTATCTTTCATACCCTTGTTTCATCGACCTCCTTTCACCTCCCTTTTTGTATTCCACTTCTATTTGTATTCCACTTTTCAAGCTGCACTGGCTCCCAGTGGAGTACAGGGTCAGATTTAAGGTGCTGCTTTTGACCTTTAAAGCCCTTCACGGCCTAGGACCCTCGTACCTACGGGACCGCCTCTCCTGGTATGCCCCACGGAGAGCCTCAAGGTCCATAAATAACAACACCCTAGTGGTCTCTGGCCCTAAGGAAGTTAGATTGGCTTCAACCAGAGCCAGGGCCTTTTCAACTCTGGCTCCGGCCTGGTGGAACGCTCTGCCTCATGAGACCAGGGCCCTGCAGGATCTGATTTCTTTCCGCAGGGCCTGTAAGACAGAGTTGTTCCGCCTGGCCTTTGGCTTGGAGCCAATTTGATTCCCTCCCTCCCTCTCTTTTTTTTCTTTCTTTTCCTTCTCCTCCTGCGATGAGGCTACATTTTAATATTTTAATGTACAATTATTTTAATATTGTATTTTATTTTTGTTTTTAAGTTGTAATCATTCATCTTGTTTTTATTATTGCTTGTAAGCCGCTCTGAGCCCGGCCTTGGCTGGGGAGGGCGGGGTATAAATAAAAAATTATTATTATTATTATTATTATTATTATTATTATTATTTGTTTCAGCAATTCCTTTCCATCTTTCTCTATTTTCTGTCATATAAATATCTTAACTTATTTTTACCCTTATTTTCCATTAATACTATAATGCTTATTTATGCTTAACTCCTTATAACATTTCAACTAAAGCCATAAGATTTCATTCCAACATTTTTCTAACACTCAGTAATTTTACAATATTTCTATTTCTGAAAATAAACTTAAAAAACTTTTTCCAATCTTCTTCCACCATCTCTTCTCCCTGGTCTCGGATACTGCCAGTCATTCGTCAATTCCAAATAGTCCATCAACCTGGTGATCTTCTGTCCGAGGCTCTTAACTCTTTTCCAAGTCCCTTCTGCAGGTCTTCTTCATATTTATACATGCACTTTACTTTGTCTTCTACTGATCTTGTTCTTATTTTCCTTCCTTTGATACTGAAGAGCAGATCTCGGGGAAGCTCCAACCTAGCAATGCTTTTATTCCTTCTCAACAGGTCAACCAAATCTCCATGGTTAAATCTAAAATCCATAAGGTATTTCAGGACATGTTTCAAAATTCCTCCAAATCCAAAGGCCCCCACAGCTCCAATCTCCTCACGACCCAAGTCCAAATCCCAAAAGTCAGTAAATCCCTGCATGAAGGGATCTATCCAACTTTCCTTCTCCAGTCCAGGCAGGGCTCCAGTCCTCAAAATCTGACCTAAATTCAATCATGAAAGGCCTCAACTTATAGTCCTCAATTTGCCTGTGTAAGGCTGGGGCTCTCACTTGTATTACTTTAGGTTCAACAACAGCAACTTTCTCCTTCGCCTTCTCAACAATTTGCCCTGTCAAAGTAGATTCCTGTGTCAGATCCTGAATAATTTCTGTATTGATGTTCACTTTTTGTCCCAAATTAGTCACTTTTTGTCCCAAGTTAGTCACTTTTTGTCCCAAATTATCAATTTTAGTAGTCATGACATCTGTCTTCTTATGGAGTTGTTCCAACGAGTGACTTATCTTGCATAATGCAATAACTAAAGCTTCTTCTGTCGACATTCTCAAATAGTCCAAGGTCAATCCCTGATTCTCACAGTCTCTTATCTTGCAGCTGGTTCCCCCAGCTCAGCTCTTATAACAGTTTCAAAGGCTCCCTCTAGAGGGAAACAGTTTCTATTTGTATCAATCCTTTTAAGCACAGTTCAAACAGTAAATATAGTTTCAATTTTCAGTTACTTTTCCTCCTTTTTAAATGCAGAAGAGGACAATGGAAACAATATATTTCTCTTATTTGGCTAACTGTCAAGATACGTTCTGTTCACAGCCAATGAACTTCAAAACGTCAAATCTTACTGGCAGCCCCTTTCCAGGTTCAGAGCAGTGGTGATTTAATTTTCAACACTCTCTCCTGCAGGCTTGCGTGATCCAAAATTTCCCCCCTCTTCTCCTGCTTCCAAGGGGGGTTTAATAGTTTTAATCGATGGAAGTTTAATCCTTTGCAGAAGACTTTCCAAGACCTTAGCTTGCAGTGACTTTGCTTCAATCTACTTACAAAAGGGGAAGGTGGACTTCCTGTTTAAAACCTTCCCGTTTCGGTGCCAAATTAAGACATTTATAGATCCAATTTTCCGTTCTACTCATGGGTAGTTGTTTAAAATCGAATTGTCCACAGGAAAAAGTCAGCGCTCTCCGGCAACAGCAATACGGCTTCACTCCGTGAAAGAAGCAATCAATTCAAAGCACCGCGCCGCTCACCCCACGTCACTCCGGATCCCCGAAACCGGGTCTCCCCACGAGTAGGGGAGGTGCAAAAGGTGCCAGCCGAATCCCAGGTTCACAGGCTTCTCCCGTCTGTGATTTTTAGTGGGTCTCCGCCTTCGCCGTGGCGGCCAGACCCTGTTTCCACGGAGTAAATTCCTCCCGATCAGAGGAATTCCGCCATTGCCAGAGGCGCTAACCCGGAAGTCCCTGATATATGAGCCCAATTTGCACCATTTTGTTGGGGTTACCTATTTCACTTGTTAGAGTCATCCAGCTGCTCAAGCAAGGCTGGTAAGTCAGATATCTGAACCAATACTCCCATTCCTTCCCTACCTCAGCATCACTTCTTTGTAGGCAAAATCAACTGCAGTGCATACACTCTGTGTCCACTTTTCAGTGTGTGTCTGGTTTTTTGGTGAGCAAATAGCCCCAGATCACTTGTGCAGGTAAGCCAAGCTACATGTCCCAGAGATATCCCTGAAATCTTAAACCTGGAAGAATTGTGAGTGGAAGGGAAGTCTGAAAATGTGTGCATGCATTCTACAGGGCCCTGACATAAATGAACCTAGATAGCATAACAAGAGTTGCATTATTTGAATCATTGAGTTGAAGGTCACCATATAACTAGTCAAAATACCTGCTTAGTGTAGGAACTCCAGTGGTAGAGCAACTCCAAGGGATGGCTATGCTGACTGAAGCCCTCCAGCAAGGGACAGCTTGTTACCCTTCTCGTTAATGGGTTCCACTGACAAAATTTATCTTACCGTCAAGGATTTCCCCTCTAAGGTTCTTCCGTAACCAGAACTCAGTGTCAAATGCTGCAGAGCAAAAGGTGACAATCAAGAGGCATCCTGGCAGTGGAACCATGCAAATGTGACATGCCAAAAAATCCAGCATACTCCAGCTGCTTTGTGCTGTTTCAACAATGCAAAATAGCAATAAATCTGGTTTAATCGGCAAGTTAAGTGACATTTATGGATGCTATTCATTGCTGAATTGGCACATGGCAGCTGGTGTCTACGGGTGAGGTTAGTCCTAGAAAAATATTTTGGAAATGGAAAGTGAAGCACTACACTTAACATTTGGTACTAGGGAGAAAAATATTTCTAAATTTCAAGAGGGTTGATTTAAAACTGGAATATAGAACTCAGGTATCTTGCATAGCATTATGAGATGCATTACTTTCAAAAGGTCCTGAAATATGTTTTAAAAGTTCAGCGTTTCTGAACATGAGAAACAATGTACCACCAAATCAGACTATTGGCTGATTAATTTCCTCAGCTCCACAAGCAACATTTCTGTTTGAGGTGGTGAAGATGTTAGGGTCGGACTTATTATTTGGATTGTAAAAAGCACCTTTCTGTCTAGGTGTGTTCTTCAGGTACAGCTTCTTTGCTTTGGCTTTTTCTCTGTCACAGTTTGCATGCTTGTTGTTTATGGCAGAAAGCATCCTGACCTCTGCAGTTCTATGATTCAATCTGTGATTCTCTCTTTTAACATGCGCCATGACAAGGCTGGGCTGGCGACACCCTTTTATTTGTGAGAAGCTTTGAAGGTGAAACATCTAGCGTTCCTGAGCCTTCTTCAAAAGCTTCTGTTATATTGTGAAATTGATGATATGCTCTGGGGAGCAGAGAACTAGTTGCACCTGCACTAGAGATGGGGGTGTGCATCAAGGGGTTACTGTTACAGTAAGGCGATTTTTGAGCTAAGGGTTCCTGAAATACTGGTACAATAAGTTTCTAAATGAAGTCTGCCCAGCTACTGAAAAGCAGAGCCGTCCTACTGTTTTAGGTATCACAGGCATCAAGAGAAAGAGACGTTTGAGAAGTTTTAACACACCTGAGCTCAAAGCCGCATGCGCACACTCTCTTGCTCTCTCTTTTTCAGACTTTGAGGCATATTTGATAAGTTCCTTGAGTGACCAAAAGAACTGCCAACTTTAATTATGACTTTAGAAACTATTGCAGAAATCTAGTTCCATGCCCCAAATCCAACCCACATAAAAGACAAATGAAGAGCTGAGCTTTCTTCCCTTTTCATACTGCAGGAAGGACCACTGTCAAGTCCTGTGAAACTTATAGGCGGCATCCTGAGAGAAATAAAAGTGCAAAAGTGATTTTCAGCAGCTCTAAAAAGGTAGAGGAAGTTGAAATAAGAGGATCCTTTGCAAGTTACCTGTGCCTTCTACACTACTGGGTATCAGCTTTTAGGGCTGGGTGATATCTGGTTTTCAACATTGCTATGTATCACCAGCTAAACATCGCAACATACCAATACAGTGGTGCCTCGGGTTAAGAACTTAATTCATTCTGGAAGTCCGTTCTTAACCTGAAACTGTTCTTAACCTGAAGCACCACTTTAGCTAATGGGGCCTCCCGCTGCCGCCGCACAATTTCTGTTCTCATCCTGAAGCAAAGTTCTTAACCCGAGGTAATATTTCTGGGTTAGCAGAGTCTGTAACCTGAAGCGTCTGTAACCGGAGGTACCACTGTAGTATAAAAAAAAGTTGTTTCCCTGAATTGTATCACTGCATAAAGTAACTCTGTGTGTTCTTGTGTGTGTTTCTCGCCTGTTCTTTGTCAAGAGATTTGCCAGTCCTTGGAGAGGAAGGAATGCCATTACTTTTAACAGCTGTGTGGCAGGGGAACAGCTCAGAGGCTGGAGCTGGTCTCATTCCCCGTCATGCAGTGGCTGACTGAGCCCCGTTTCGGACAGAGTGGCATCACACAATAGGTTCTTAATGAAAAAAGGTGGGACTCAACTTAATGTCTAGCCTTGCAGACAAGAGGGGTAAAGTGGGGAGTTATCTCTAGAAATACAGGGGAAATGTGTCCTCCTGTGTAGACGCAATGTGTTTGGGAAAAGGAAGGAAACTGAATTGCTCGTAAAAAATAAATACCACACCGCACAAGGTCCGCTATCTAAAGGTACATCTTGAGCAGTGTAAATCTAACTCGCTGAAAATTGTTTTGTGGATTCTGCCAGCATATATTCACTCTCTTTAGTGAACTTAAAAGTCATTCCAAGTAATGTTCACATGGCAAAGGAAAGATAGTCTCCATGGCCTGCCGTGTAGGCTTACCATCTCATCGGTTTTTCATTAATCGTTTTTCCTGTATGCTACTTTAAGGGGCTATTTGAGCTGGGTTTTCCAGCTTGCTCTGTGTTATGTACATTTGTGTTGCCTGGTGAGTTTTAATAATGTAGCAGGAAGATATTTCTTAACAGACACTTCAAACTACTTCTAGCCAAGTTCTTCCCCCACTTTGGCATACTCCGCCGCTCAACAATATTGGGGGAGCTGTTCAATATGAGCGCTACCAATTAGTAACAATAATTTCTCTTTAAAGAAAACAAATAAATTATGGGCATCACAATAGCAGCTAGAGGGTATTAAATCAATTGCAGCCACACCGTGCGGCCAGGTCAAAAGTAATAAAAAGCCATTTAGTTATTATGAAAATGCCAAACCAATTTGACAATCCTGATGCATATAAACCAGGAGGGGCTAAGCCCCACTCAGGGGCCTTGTCTGGTGTCTGTCTTTGTGCATGAGTTCCTGTGTATGCGTAAGGGAAGGGGTAGTGTGACCAACTGTTGTTTCTGATGCACCAACTTTTGACAACCCCTACTACTGCCATGGGGACATGCCCTCCAACATTTCTCCAATGAAAATAGGGACATCCTAAGGAAAAGAGGTACCTTCTGGGATCAAATCTGGGGTAAATGGGGACACTAGAAGAGACTGAGAGGGCTGGCCCTTAGCCCCTTCTGACCATAATCATGTGCACCATAAACATTGGTCCTTGTATGTTTCAGCTTCGTAGGAAGCATAAAAAGAGAGTGGTTAGGAATCCAAACAGAGGAAAAACATACGCCTTTTTACTATGATGGTTCTCCCATTTTCTCCCCAGGGAAAAAAACACAACTCCTTCATAGTAATAATTAGTTAATTAATTAAGTGGTGACAGGTCTGATAGCATCCCACCCAAACAAAAATAGTTTTAAGGCTGTAGCTCAGAACTTACCATAACAAAATCTTCCTTCCATAATTGTTGCACACTTGTAGGGGCAATACAGTACCTTTCAAAGAAAAACTGGTGCCCAAGACTAACCCTCTTGCCAAGAGGTCAGAGCAGACTTCATGTCCTTTTCCATTCAAATGGATTGGGTCAAACCACCTTGCACTTCACCTTTTAAACTACACCAAAATGCTACCAGATGTGGAATCACCTTCCCTACACGGCTTTTTGTTTAGACGCACTGGGGGTGGTGGGAGGGTGGCAGCACACGGTGCAATTAAGAGTCATAAAACTATGCATGGTGCAGTGAGAGTGGATACAGAAAAGTTTTTCTCCTTTTCTCATCACACTAGGATTCTGGTTCAGCACATGCAAATTCACCGGGGGGAGGGGGACAACTAATATGTAGTAAACAAAGAAAAAGATAACGAGAGTCTGAAGATTGCAAATGAGAGATTTTACCCCAACAACCTATTCTCTCTAGTAGTGTCGCAGAAGTTTGAAATGCCTTAGCTCAAGATACTAACACTCAAAATGAAGGCAAGAATTAAGTCCACTGAATTAATCTCCAGCTCAGATTTGCATCTCAGGGCTGAGAAGAACTCTTTCCCTTCCACTCTCACAACCCACCAATGTCAGGGAGGAGGAAGAAAGAGGCATCTCCAGGGTCTGGGAGCTCACAAATTTGGGCCAGTAATATGCATCAATTAAGTTCTCTCAGTGGATTCCTGCCCCCCTGCCCAGAGTTCTATACTTGTCAGTCCCACTCTAAACTGCTTCTGCAGACATTTGTCCATTGCTGTACTTTTCCGTCTACATCCCATTCATTTGCAAGCTACTGACAAAGCTTACTATTCATTTTCCACCTTCAGGAAGAGCAAATGTATTTCGCACATTTGCATCCTGTATGTCACCAAAGGGGGAAAGGCAGCGTACATGGGTCTGTCATCCATTTTATCTTAATGGCTACCCAGTCGTATAAATTTGGTTGAGAGATAGTGACTGCATACTGCTCAACAGTCCCAATTTAAGTGGGACTTCTCACTTCTCTGAATGGATCCCAGAATGTCCGGGTTTTTTGTTCCTGTGCTCTGGTGTGAGTCAGCTGGTTTGTGTCAGAACAGAAGCTGCTTGGTTTTTGTTTTTGTTAGGGTCTCATGCTTTTGCTCTCGCATGTTAGGGTCTCATGCTTTTGCTCAGAACCCTAAAACGAGTGCCCTGGCTTTGTTTCCCAGGATGTTGGAGGGTATGTGACTAGCTCAAGGTCAACCTATGAGGTTCATGGCTAATAATTAGTTGGAACTCATATCTGCATCCAGTACCCATTCCATCAACAACACACAATGAACTGGAGTGCGGTATATGAAATGCTATAATCTTAGTCCTTACAATTCCTGAAAAAATTACAAAGAACTAATGCAATTGCATGTTTTTCATGCCAGTGCCTGATAGAATACCGGGTTTAAAATAAAACTGCAAATCAAGAGTTGGTTTTTTGTGTTTTTTTAATATGTCTGTGTGCACACCCATAACCACATGCTTACAAAGTCACGCAACGCCCCTTAGAAAGCTTTTAAAGGATGCTGAACTGAAGGAAGTTGAATTTTTACTTTTCTGTATTTATCATTAAAGGAAGCAAAAGGTCCCCATTAAAAAAAAAAAGCCTGAAACTGTGTTAAACTCATAACATGCCAGAAACGTATAGCCATCTCCAACAGTGCAGAATGCAATATCCATTCAACTTTGCATGCAAATATTTAATGTGCTAAACAAAATGACAGTCTTCTGCATTAGGCAGCTCCTCCCATTATTATAAAAAAATCCCTCTAAAGCCAATAATTCATTTCATAGCCAAACCTACTCAACTCAGCATTGGAGCCTTTAGAGTGCAAATATATTAGCTGCAACTATAGCAAGTGCCTGTCATGTTGAATAGCATGAGAAAGAGAGATAGTAATTATTGCCGAGAAGCCATTAGAGAGCTCCTTAGTAAAACAAGCTGCTGGAGCAAACTAATGGACTAACAGTCCATTGCTATGTCTTTTCCTATTCCATTTAGCTGCATGTCACTCCTATCAAATCATCCGACACTTGCTACGCAGGCAGGCTCAGTACAATTAGTGAGAGCTGTGACTCTCTATGCTTTTTTTCTTTTTCTTTTTAAGAAAAAGAAACTGAGGCTACAATGAGCGGGGTCAGGAAGAAATGGTTTTTTTAAAAATAGTTTAGAAAGCACAAAGTCAAACATCCAAGAATGAAAGAAAAGAAAGAGGGTGTCCACTAGGCTTTATACCAATTTGCAGTGATTGGGAATTCAAGCTTTTATAGCTTCGAAGAAAAAGCATTTAAGAAGGAAGACATTTATCCATTCGGTTCTAACAATCAGCAGGAGAACCTTATCACTGGCTTTGCTTTACTCTTCTGTTCTCACCAGTGGTTCCCATTTTAGCTGCCACACGTCCTTGCAAAAGAGAAAACTGTTTTTTTTTTTTTATTTAGCAAAATTGGCTGCGAGCATTAATAAAAGAGCGTAATTCACATACGCATTACCAAGTGTTGTTTATTAAGTAAGTGCGACATTTCAGAAGAAAAGGTGGACAAACAGCAGCTTCTACATAATGATAATATAGCAAGTTTCTGAAACTAATGTGTGTACACCACAGAGCTGGTTCATAAAGACTATCAGTGGATGCTAAGCAATCCTTTTAACTCTGTTAACCTATCAGTTGTTTCTATAAACAGTTTGCCTTACAGCGCCTGATGTTCATACATGAAAAAGAATCAACATTGCTGAAGTTTTAAGGGACAAGTTTCACTTTGTTTCCTTCTCCAAGGATCACCAAGGCATCTAGAAATTCCATATAGCAATGCTCACTATTACATAGATAGACTTTTGGGTCCCTATGTTTGTCTTTGATCCTTGGGATATTATTATTCATTTAAAATCACTGAAATTCCCATGGATGTTTTTGCTGTCTGGACAATCTGTGGATGTTGCTCCAAAAGAGGGCCTATTTCGCCCTACTGCACCAAGAACAAACTAATCGGCGACATGTGCACTGTAAGAGGGGGCAGGAGTTAATGAGATTTATTAAAATGCAGGGAAGAAAAAGTGTGATAATCCTACACAATGAGCAACTGCGAAGAGGGAGGTTACGAGTTAACGGTGAGGCACTGTGAATATTTGGAAGACAACCTTCCTATAAATGAGACACTGCTGGTTACGGTAATGGGGAATTTGCAATGAAGGGAAGGACATGCAATTATAATCTGGCTGGGCCCCACTGGACAAAAAGTGATTTACTTGAAAGCTGCCTTTGCACTCGGTAAATGTTCCTGTTATGGGCTGCTCAGCCTGTGACAGCTTTCCAGATGTCAATCAAATTATCATCTATTTACAGTTGATTTGGTAGTGTCATTTGCAATATTCCCTACGTTTCTGATGAAATTGGAAGCACAGAATTTCTTCCAGTTTGCCCTGGCACTCAAGTGGGCAGACTGCTCTTTGCAAATGTCATGTGTCCGCTTATCAGGACTCTAAGGAGAGCGAACTTCCATTCGGCTGAGTGAATCGCTACCAGATATCTCCCAATCGCCAAGGGAAGAGTATGGCAAATTTTAATGTACTTTGAAAAACTCAGTTTACATCAGTGCTCAAGGTGCGGCTTTACCCAGGCTAACAGTTTTTGTATAACAATGAGCCTAAATTAAAGACCAAAAAAAAGGAGAAAAAACCCATCACACTGCCAACACTACCCCACAAGGAAATAATTTTAACTCCTTCATGAAACTGCAAAAGAGTGAATCAAAAACTTACCACCACCTAATCCAATATCCATTTGAAAGTTTAAATTTTGCATGTACATATTTTGATATTTAAAAAAGAAATATTGTT
Organism: Podarcis cretensis; assembly: GCF_951804945.1. Taxonomy (NCBI): domain Eukaryota; kingdom Metazoa; phylum Chordata; class Lepidosauria; order Squamata; family Lacertidae; genus Podarcis; species Podarcis cretensis. Next base: position 27,024,713 of record NC_137187.1, read on the forward strand.
TTTGGCAGTTTAGTTGTATCTATCTCTTCCAGGAATTTTAAGGGGAAAGAACATGTTCTTGTTAGATGTGCAGGTCTGTTTTGGACAACTTGGACATAACATAGCTGATAGCTTGAGGAATCCCCTTATTCTTCCTCTTAATGCAAAGTTTAGAAGAAGAAAAAAGTATGGATAATAATGCAGCAGTTTTGTCATACAAAAAGACATTAAGGTACTCTTGCTTGCTTTGGGCATGCTAAAGTTATAAAAGGGAAATGGATATTGTCCTCATAAGAGTGAGAGGGGCAGCTTTTCATATATTAGCACATGCAATAAAGTGCTGCATTTCTCTCCACCTATCAAAATGATTTCACTGTCCTATGGGATATTTGTATGTGGTTTAAAAGTGGTGTGCATCTATTTGGTCCACAATATTGCTAGATCAATATATTTCTTTTCTTAATAAAATAATCTCAGGACTCCTGAAGTACATTACTGAAGAAGAAAAAACATGGCAGATTACTTTGACTGGAACTCAACTCCATACATTGACCAAAACATTATGCTGAGAACCAGTGTGGTTCAGCAAGCAGAGCAATGACTTGGATTCAAGTCTTGGATTCAAATTTCCCCCTCTTCCATGAAGTCACATTTTCTTCAGCAAGTCGGGGGGGGCGGCGTTTTCTTGGCTCTAGTTCCCCATTTGTAAGATGAGACAACCATTGTCTTCTCACATAGTTGTTTGTGACAGAAAGACTATAGGATGCTTTGCACATTAAAAAGTGCTACACAAAAGGATCTTAACAAGAAACATGATGTGTAGAAAGGACTGTGGAGTAGCAGCTGTTAAAATAAACCCATTTGATATGGAGTTTCATTCTGGTAGTTTCCCACAAAACAAAACTGAACACTGGTGTGCTGCATACTACCCAATATCCTGTACTATGAAGATCTCTAATCCTAAAGCTACAGTAGTGCTTATACATGTAGACTAAGCCTAGCCTTGTTCTGGGCTTTATATAACTTAGGATGGGGAAACTTATGGACTTCCAGGGCTACTGTTGGTTCCCATCAGCCTTGACATGAACCCTGGTCATGCTGGATAGGACTGACGGACTCCAGGAGATCTTGACAGATGCGGTAATAGTAATTTATTATTTGTACCCCTCCCACTCTGGGTGGCTTCCAGCAAAAGATTAAAAATACATTAAAAGCATCAGTCATTAAAAACTTTCCTAAACAGGGCTGCCTTCAGATGTCTTCTAAATGTCAGGTAGTTGTTTATCTCTTTGACATCTGCTGGAAGGGCGTTCCACAGGGCGGGCACCACTACCGAGAAGGCCCTCTGCCTGGTTCCCTGTAGCTTAGCTTCTCGCAGGGAGGGAACCGCCAGAAGGCCCTTGGAGCTGGACCTCAGTGTCTGGGCAGAATGATGGGGTGGAAACACTCCTTCAGGTATCCTGGGCTGAGGCTGTTTAAGGCTTTAAAGGTCAACACCAACACTTTGAATTGTGCTCGGAAACGTACTGCAGGTTCTCCATCTGCAATATATCAGCTCGAAAACTTGCTGCCACCTACCACGTTAAGTCAACACAAACAATGTCTAAATTGGAGCTACAGTTGTGATGGAGACACCACCCCAGCAACTCCTGTCCCTGTCATGGTGTGTCACTAGTCAGAACATAGGGGCATAACAAGAGCCTGCTGGTGCAGGAGAGTGACCCATCTAGTCCAGTATCCCATTATCAGAGTGGTCTTACAAGCAGGACCTAAGAGCATTCTTCCATCCTGCAGTTTCCTGCAACTGGTAGTAGAACAGAAGCCTCAGGCTTAGTAGGCATTGCTCATGGTAGACAAACTTTTATAGGAATGAAATCATGCCTTCAAACCAAAGATGATCTAAATACTGAGAATATTTTTTGATGGAAATTATCACAAGTTAACTCCAGAAGGCTACATTTATCTAGCCCAGAGGTTGCCTTAACTGCAAACGCTATGCACAGTTCTTATGTTTGCAAGAAAATGGCAACTTGATAAATTTACTTAACACAGAGTACAGTTAGTCATGCTCCTGGCTTTTGGAATATCGGTTGTGGTTTAGTTTATTCACAAGTGGTTCTGGTTCTGTATTTTGCTTTATTAGATATTTACAAGATAATTATAAATGCATTTCCAGGGGCAGGATATGCATCAAGTCTTCCGATAATACTTATAAAACCTAGGTAATTTCCTGATGGGATGATCTGAAGCACTTTCTGGTTAACTTGACTAGACTGTTACCACTACCAATTTACTAAACAGAGAGAAAATTCTGCAGATGTTGGGAGCACTATGCTACTAGGAATTTACATTTTACACGTCAATACAGCATGGATTTCTCATATGTTTTTATCCTCAGACCTTAAAAACGGTAATAAAAAGCAAGCATTGCAAACCAGAATGGTTTTTCTTTTGCTTGCATCCGTGCAAAATGCATTTCCATATACCAAAAACAGGAGAGTCTGGGCATAAATGGAGCAGCCATGTCTTAATGGTTTTAAAAGATAACATCTGTAAAGCAAAATGTTTGAGACAGGTATATAGGACAAAAGAGAGTGTGCGATCCAGGAAGGAACCGCCCTCAGTATTTCCATGTTATAACTGCACTGGTTCTCAAGCCATTAAGCTGACTGGATCACCTTGGTCTACTCTGTCTCTCAGCCCATCCTCCCTCACAGGGCTGTTTTGAGAATAAAATTGGAGTGTAGAAGCATATACAGGGTGAGTCCTTTAAAAGAGGCCCTGTGGATATAGAGTGCACATGTTCCACAGGGCCTCTCTTAAAAGACTCACCCTGTATGTTGCCTTGAACTGCCTGGAAGTAGGGCAGGAAAAAGGAGTAAGTATCAAGAATAACAGCAAGCCCATTTATGAGCAGTCAGTTGTTGCCCTTCAACATTATACTGCGGGGACAAGAGATTCGTCATTCTAAATCAGAGTTTCCAAAACTTGGATCTCCAGCTGTTTCTGAGCTACAATTCCCACCATCCCTGACCACTGGTCCTGCTAGCTAGGGGTGATGGGAGTTGTAGTCCAAAAACAGCTGGAGACCCAAATTTGGGAAACCCTGTTATAAATTGCCCAGATACAGTCATACCTTGGATCTCAAACGCCTTGGCTCCCGAACAAATCTGCTCCCGAACAATCGAACCCCGGAAGTGAGTGTTCTGGTTTTCAAACATTCTTTTGGAAGCCGAACGCCCAACAGGGCTTCCTGCAGCCAATCAGAAGCCACGCTTTGGTTTTTGAATGTTTTGGAAGTCGAATAGACTTCCGGAATGGATTCTGTTCAACTTCCAAGGCATGACTGTATGTTTCTTTATTGGGGGGAAATATCCTGAATCCAACCATGCTTTGATGCTATGTTTGCAAATATTTTACAAAATCCAGAGCCTCTTTGAAATCCTATAGCTTGACTACTGTGGGTCTCTCAGGTTCATGGAAGACCTGGGAACATGAAAGATGAAGGGAAGTTGTTAAGACTGCCAAGTGGACAAGGGCTTGCTCCAAAACTTTGACAGCAGCATTAGCAGTCTTTAAAAGGTTGTGTTGGTGTGGTGGTATAGGAGCTAAAAGGACTTTCTCTCTCCTGATGCCATCACAATCTGCACAACACCAAACTTTTGCAGCTGCTCTAGGTGCTATATTCAGGCTGTCTTGAAAGTGCCTTGAAATCTTGTACCCACAGCAAGTAGGTTGCTCCAAACCAGGGGTCGGCAAAGTTTTTGTGGCTTGTGGCCATTCACAGTCCCACAGATGCCGTGGTGGGCCAGAGTGTATGTGCATGCACGCATGCGCAAACGCTATTTCTGGCCCTCCTTCCAGCACGGAGGAGGCATGCACAGCTTCCCATTGGCTGCAGGAGCTTCCTGCAGCCAATGGGAAGCCGACCAGCATAGTGGAAGGCAGTCCCCGCTCTGCTCCACGCTGGTTTTTGTTGTTGTTGTTGTTTAGTCGTTTAGTCGTGTCCGACTCTTCGTGACCCCATGGACCAGAGAACGCCAGGCACTCCTGTCCTCCACTGCCCCCTGCAGCTTGGTCAGACTCATGCTGGTAACCTCGAAAACACTATCCAACCATCTCGTCCTCTGTCGCCCCCTTCTCCTTGTGCCCTCCATCTTTCCCAACATCAGGGTCTTCTCCAGGGAGTCTTCTCTTCTCATGAGGTGGCCAAAGTACTGGAGCCTCAGCTTCACAATCTGTCCTTCCAGTGAGCACTCAGGGCTGATTTCCTTCAGAATGGAGAGGTTTGATCTTCTTGCAGTCCATGGGACTCTCAAGAGTCTCCTCCAGCACCATAATTCAAAAGCATCAATTCTTCGGCGATCAGCCTTCTTTATGGTCCAGCTCTCACTTCCATACATCACTACTGGGAAAACCATAGCTTTAACTATACAGACCTTTGTTGGCAAGGTGCTGTCTCTACTTCTCAAGATGCTGTCTAGGCCTGTCATTGCCCTTCTCCCAAGAAGCAGGCGTCTTTTAATTTCGTGGCTGCTGTCACCATCTGCAGTGATCATGGAGCCCAAGAAAGTAAAATCTCTCTCTGCCTCCATTTCTTCCCCTTCTATTTGCCAGGAGGTGATGGGACCAGTAGCCATGATCTTCGTTTTTTTGATGTTGAGCTTCAGACCATATTTTGCACTCTCCTCTTTCACCCTCAATAAAAGGTTCTTTAATTCCTCCTCACTTTCTGCCATCAAGGTTGTGTCATCTGCATATCTGAGGTTGTTGATATTTCTTCCGGCAATCTTAATTCCGGCTAGGGATTCATCCAGCCCAGCCTGTCGCATGATGAATTCTGCATATAAGTTAAATAAGCAGGGAGACAAAATGCAGCCTTGTCGTACTCCTTTCCCAATTTTGAACCAGTCAGTTGTTCCATATCCAGTTCTAACTGTAGCTTCTTGTCCCACATAGAGATTTCTCAGGAGACAGATGAGGTGATCAGGCACTCCCATTTCTTTAAGAACTTGCCATAGTTTGCCATGGTCCAACCGAGCAGGCAGCGGGGGTCCATGGGCCAGTTAAACAACCCACATGGGCCACTTGTGGCCCATGGGCCTTAGGTTGCCGATCCCTGCTCCATACTTTGCAAGCAAAACTACCTGGGCTTAGCATGAGAGTTGCCACTTCAAAGAAACAAAGATGATACCAATAATGCTGAAAAAGAAACAAACAAGCAAAAACAAGGTCCACTCAAGATAATAGTGCACATAAACATTATAGCAATAAACAAATACTAAAAGCAGCCTGCAATTATTGAGGATACTAATGCCATTTTCAAGTATTTTTGATGGAAAGCCGGCCTGTTTGCCAGTTCTAACGGGAGTTATGATTGAAAGCAGACAGCAGAGCTTGTAAGAATCCCAAGGGATCTTTCTAATATGGCAGCTGGCAAATTTTGCCAAGGAAATTCAAAACAATCCATAGCAATCTTTTCTCTCTTGTGTCTTTTACAACATAAAAAGTATCCCACTCTACAACTTATAGTCTATTCTGCAGACTCCCACTCTGAACTTTCCCCTGAGAGCTATGGAATGCAACTGTGCACAAGCCAAATATGTTATCACCCTTAAGAATACGCAAGTTAACTGTGCCAACACCAAACTCTCATAGAATATTACCCTGAAATAACATAGAGCAAACCTTCCCCTTCCCCCGCCATTCACCTCTTTGGGATATATTGTAGGGCTGGCTGATATATCAATATATCATCCAAAACCATTTTGAAGTCCATATCAGTTTCATAATTTTTGACCTGGCAATATACAGTGGTACCTCGGGTTACATACGCTTCAGGTTACATACGCTTCAGGTTATACACTCCGCTAACCCAGAAATAGTGCTTCAGGTTAAGAACTTTGCATCAGGATAAGAACAGAAATCGGGTTCTGGCAGGGCGGCGGCAGCAGGAGGCCCCATTAGCTAAAGTGGTGCTTCAGGTTAAGAACAGTTTCAGGTTAAGAAAGAACCTCCGGAATGAAATAAGTACTTAACCCGAGGTACCACTGTATCATGAATCATGATGTGTGTTAGGGCTGGGTGATATATAATCCAAAACCGGTTTAAAGTCCATATCGTGATATCGGTTTCATAATTTTTGACCTGGCAATATACCACGCATCATGGTGTGTGTGTGCTATGCAAAAATCACAATGTGGAAAAAACTGTGAAGCCAGCCAATGCTTCTCTCGATTCCTGCAGCCCCTATTAACTCTACCAGCTCAGTTCTCCCCTGCCTCATACAGGGGGCTGCGAATCACAAGACCAGGCACTGGCAAAATTCATGATATGGGGAAAACCATGAAGCCAGTCAATGCCTCTACGTAGCTCCATCCTTATTTGAGACATTGTGATATATCGGTATACTGTGATGTTTAACTGGTGATATATCACAATGTTGAAAAGAAGATATTGCCCAACCCTAGTATACTAAAGATCATAACAAAATGGACCTAGGTACTAGGTGTGCAAGCCACAAAAGTAGCTAACTGGCCCTGCACAATTTGTAGACTACAGGACAAATGCAGTCCATCAGCCATGCATCATAGCCAGGCATGGTCTTGATAAATGTATTGTCTTCATTGCTGACCTGGTGACTGCAAAAGGTTGTTAACACTTGGCAGGACACAGTACATTGCTGGTAGGCTGTGTTTGAATGGGTGGCTCACAAATTACCGTATTTTTTGCTCTATAAGACTGACTTTTTCCCTCCTAAAAAGTAAGGGGAAATGTGTGTGCGTCTTATGGAGCGAATGCAGGCTGCGCAGCTATCCCAGATGCCAGAACAGCAAGAGGGATAGCTGCTTTTGCTGCACAGTGATCCCTCTTGTTGTTCTGGCTTCTGAGATTCAGAATATTTTTTTTCTTGTTTTCCTCCTCCAAAAACTAGGTGTGTCTTATAGTCTGGTGTGTCTTATAGAGCGAAAAAATGTGGTGTTCTTGTCTAAGGATACCACTAGGAATCATATCATAATGTCCCAAAATTTTGTATTGGAACAATGTATAAGGAAATCCATCTTAAACAACACCTTGCCTATTAGACCTGAATGCCCCCTCATCCGGTTCTGAAAAAGTTCAAACTCTTCCACAGAAGAACAATGTTCAGCGTGAAGTGAAAACTTTGATCCAAGTTACGGTTTGGATTGAGCTCAACTGACCAACTTGAAGCTCTCTTCTCTCTCTCTCTCTCTCTCTCCCCCCCCCCTTTGGTACACATCACAAAAGGGAATCTAAAGTGATACCAATGCTTTAAAAGGAACAATCCTTAATCCAAACGGACAGCTTTATAGCTGGCCTGTATTGCAGCATTTTTCTTCATGAGTGAGAAAAGCTAAATGCCACTTGAGGGTTAATCTCGCCTAACCTCGCGAGTGAAGATAAATGCCAACACAGAGAGCAGCCATCGCAAACACAGCATGTATACTTCCCCTTCCTGTGGTACCAAGAAGACAAAAAAAAAGGCCTATATGGCAAGATAGAAAATGAAAAGTGCTAGAAATGGGAAGAAACAGGAGGCTGTGCTTAAAAGGAAGCCAAACTCCTGAATTATTACAGTACATAGAAAAACTGTACTGCCAAACGGCTTTTTCTGTGTGTTTGAATAAGCAGTCAATTTTTCTCCATTTAAACTGTATTACATCATTCATCCATAAGGCATCATGTCAGTCTGGTGCAAATACGATGTGTCCCAATCTCAACGTTAATGTAAGAGATTCTGAGTACCCCACGGCCTCATGACTCAGTCCTTCTGCTTTTCCTACTACACAAATTCCTCCTTCCCTTTGCATAACGTTAAGAGACATCTAACAAAACACACTACTAGAATGTAAACAATGGCTAGCTTTAAGTTGGAGTTTGAAACCAGGGTTTACCTTCGTTTGCAAGCTCTGGTCGAAGACAATAGCAGTGACCGTTGGGATGAGCAGGGATGAAAAACGCAAGTTCCTCAATATGTTGTTGGACTACAACCCCTGATCCCTGCCCACTGGTCATGCTGTCTGGGGCTGATGGGATCTGGAATCCATTCTTTTGAATTATGGTGCTGGAGGAGACTCTTGAGAGTCCCATGGACTGCAAGAAGATCAAACGGATCCATTCTGAAGGGAATCAGCCCTGAGTGCTCACAGGAAGGACAGATCGTGAAGCTGAGGCTCCAATACTTTGGCCACCTCATGAGAAGAGAAGACTCCCTGGAAAAGACCCTGATGTTAGGAAAGATGGAGGGCACAAGGAGAAGGGGACAACAGAGGACGAGATGGTTGGATAGTATTCTCGAAGCTACCAGCATGACTTTGACCAAACTGTGAGAGGCAGTGGAAGACAGGAGTGCCTGGCGTGCTCTGGTCCATGGGGTCACGAAGAGTCGGACAGGACTAAACGACTAAACAACAACAACAAAACAACATATGGAAGGCCATTGATTCGCCACCCCAGGTGTAGCACCCCAATGCTACACTATGCCTAAGCCTGAAAAACAAAAATAGCAAGAGGGAACCCACATACTGCTCTTTACCATAATTACAAGTTGAGGGAAAATATTAGGCTTACCCTGGGTCAACAAATGGGTAGTTGTTCTAAGTCAGGATACTAGGTTATTGTGAAACGCAGTGCTGAACCTCCTTAACCTACCTCACAGGGTCATTCTGGGGATTAACTGAGGACGGGGGTGAACCATGTCCTCGTTGGAGAAAATGGTAGGGAATAAATGCAATAAATGAGCTCTTCTGCTTACCTGCTTAAGAAAGCTGGAGGGGCCAGACAGACGGAGGTGTCAGTGGCCAACCTGTCATCCAGAGATCTCCACAAGGCCACAATTTGACCTGCACCAGTCACAAAACGTGCCTGGCACCTGCCTAATTTCTAACACTGCCTTGAACTATCTCTTGCTGGCCAGGATGGGAGATGGAGATGAGGGAGGGGGAGGGAGAGAGTGTAGGAAGTGAGAGTAGCAACTCTGACTTTTGCTTGGCTAGAATGTGGCCTACTGTGCCTCTTCTCTGACCCACAAGGGAATGGATCTCTCCACCTGGAAAACCCCTGGTGTAAACACAGAATATGTGACACAGTTATGAGAGCCTAGAAAAATCTAAGTGACCGTATAACACCAGTCTTGAAAAACCTACACTAGCTCCCAGTATGTTTCCGAGAACAATTCATTCAAAGTGTTGGTGCTGACCTTTAAAGCCCTAAACGGTCTCGGTCCAGTATACCTGAAGAAGAGTCTCCACCCCCATCATTCTGCCCGGACACTGAGGTCTAGCTCCAAGAGCCTTCTGGCAGTTCCCTCACTGCAAGAAGCCAAGTTACAGGGAACCAGGCAGAGGGCCTTCTCGGTAGTGGCACCCGCCCTGTGGAACGCCCTCCCACCAGATGTCAAAGAGAAAAATAACTACCAAACTTTTAGAAGACATCTGTTTAATAGGTTATTGTATTTTAGTGTTTTGTTGGAAGCCGCCCAGAGTGGCTGGGGATACCCAGCCAGATGGGCGGGGTATAAATAAATTATTATTATTATCATCATCATCATCATCATCATCATCATCATTATTATTATTAAATGCTGCGACATTTGGTCATTTAGCCTCAAAACAACAACAACAACTCCACCCTGTATCTCTCCTACAGCAAGGATGATTGCATGCAGAAAATGGCTCAGGGGGAAAGGTTTAAGTGTTCTTCATTCCTGACAGCAGCCTACAGCAGCTAGGTAAAAAGTAACACAGACCCATGTGCATTATGTAGGTTGAACTTTACTCTGTGTAATACTCCATGCTTGTGTCTGTGCGCACACAAAGGAAAAGCAGTGATGGGAAGCTGAACAGGAGGTGTGGATGCAGAAGCTCAAGGCTGCATTCCCTTGTCTTGCCAGGTGCATAACCTTTGCACTGCTGTAATAACTGCACCTACCCAAAGAGGAACAGACTAGAGTGGACTCTTTCAAAAATGACAACAAGAACGACAGCAACTTAACATTCTTTAGCAGAGAATCACACAGTACCTTTTACAAATCCTCAAACCTAGCCCCCCCCCCCAATCATTTCTACCATGTGAACAAGGCATAAAGGCCAGAGTGAATTTGTGAGATGCTCCATGCCTCGCTCTTTGCATTCTCTCAGCAGATTACCTCAGTGAACCACATTTGGCCATAGGGACACACAAGTGCCTTCCTATTGCATATAACCTTTAAAGTCCTAAGGCACTCAGAAGGATAATAGTATTCACTGTGCATTACTATCTCAAAGGGAACAAAATGCATCACATGGCACTTTTCCCTGCGTTGCCTTCCATATGTGTTTCTATATCTTTATTAGCGGATGAAGCACTTCCTACGTATTTGGACATATGCACACACTTCACAGCCTTTCTGACACTTCCAAGTGTCAATATTTTAGGGGAGAAAATAAGAGTTTTTACTTTAGAGGGACGGTCAGCAGGCAGCGGCTAACCAACCCAAATGCACTTTTACGGACAATGTTGATGGGAGCTTTTTCTGGCTAATATGACAAAGGAAAATGAAGCAAGGGAATCTGGCAATGTACAGGAGAGGATGAAATATTTATACACATACCCTCAAGAGGTACCATAATAAATGATTTGTAGGAAGGAGAGCAGAAGTCTGGAGAATTAGCAAAGCATAACGGCTAAAGAGTTTTAGCTGATTAATCAATTAAATTTAAACTAAAATTGGGTGCTGCTGAAACCTAAATAAAATATACATCCATTTTCAAACAAAAGCTACCACTAATTTTCAGTGGGTGGGGAGACCATCTTGTGTGTGTGTGTGTCTGTGTCTGTGTCTGTGTTAGGATTTAGAGTAGCATCACAATTTTCCCTACTGCATAAAAAATCCAAAATGGCTTCAAAAACAAACAAGCGTATCTTGTCTTCACCCAACAAAACTCCCACTACTGTGAATTATGATTGCACCTGTAGTTCTGCCTATTATGTTGCAAGATGCATTCACTTGACCTACTATGGTCATTTTATGGATGCAAATGTGTATATTTTTCCTTCAGAAGCAATTCTATTTTTTTCTGTACAGAGATTCTTCCCACAGTAACACAGTGTTTAAAATGCAAGCCAGACTAGCTTCCCTTGTTGAGGGGATTGCCTGGGTGCTTGGCCATAAAGAGAACAAAGTGCAGGGGGCTCTGTGCGAGATGGCAATTGGATGGGCCTCTTTCAAGGATAAAACAGGGGTTTGTGGTCTAGAAGTAAAGCAGCAATCTAAAGAGAGAGTCGGATCAACCTATAATTTCACTTTGATTCCAAGGCTGTGGCTGTGGGAGAAACAAGACCCTTTTGGTGTGTTGATACTGTAGGTAGGTAGGTAGATTCAGGTAGGTAGCCGTGTTGGTCTGACACAGTCGAAATAAATAAATAAAAATTGTCCAGTTGCACCTTAGAGACCATCTAAGTTCGTTCTGGGTATAAGCTTTCGTGTGCATGCACACTTCTTCAGATGCATGCACACAAAAGTTTATACAGTGGTACCTTGGGTTAAGTACTTAATTCGTTCCGGAGGTCTGTACTTAACCTGAAACTGTTCTTAACCTGAAACATCACTTTAGCTAATGGGGCCTCCTTCTGCTGCCGTGCCACCGGAGCACGATTTCTGTTCTCATCCTGAAGCAAAGTTCTTAACCCGACGTACTATTTCTGGATTAGCAGAGTCTGTAATCTGAAGCGTATGTAACCTGAAGCGTATGTAACCCGAGGTACCACTGTACCCAGAACAAACTTAGTTGGTCTTGAAGATGCTACTGGACAATTTATTTATTTATTTTGCCTCCATCGTAGCTTCAGGATGTATATATGTGTAAATAAATCAAATTTCATAAAGACATCACAATCCCAGCTGTGCCTTTTTTCCTAAAGTAAACTCTGGGTAAGTGCCTGAAAAACCTGTTTGGAGATTGAGGTGGCATGAAACAATATAATTGTATCCAGTGCTATTTTTCTAGAAAAAGAGGTTCTGGAGCTCACCATGAACTTCTCTCTTGTTCTCTTAGAATGACAATGGTGCCCACCCCTGAGAGGTGCTGGAGATGAGCTCCAGTGAGCTCCAGCTGGAAAAGTAAATAAATTCCTGATTGTATCTCACTGGTGAACAGAGCTACACCTTCAGGCTTTTCCCAGATTTAACTGATGTTGTGCAATTCATTTTCATTAACACTTCGTTTTCATTAAAACCACACATGGAGCTCAATCCATGTGGTACCATAGAGGGGCTCAAATAAGTTTGGATGTAAGTGATTTTCAGACTGTGACCCAACTGATTTCAGTAGAAAGAATGAAGTAGACAGTAGACAGAATGAAGGTTATCATGAAGTGGCCTCAAATATTCCGCTGATGATTTTCAAACTATGATCCAGGGAACCCTAGAGTACCCAAGAAGCTTGCTGTAGTTCTCCAATAAGCAGGGTTCGAAATTAGCAGGGCACCAGATGCATTTCACATCTGAAGATTCTCCATTTGTGAGCGCCTCATTTTTTGCACCTGGCTGACACTCAAGTATTACTAAAACGTGTGTGCTTTGAAGCCTTGACGTATACGTTAAGGGTAGACAATATGTTAAAGAGTTTAACAATAAAAAGTAGAGTGTTTTGAAAACTGAAGTATGGTTCCAATATGTTTATTGTAAAAACCAAATTAAACATGTATTAACAATTTCTGTTAAAAATGTGATATTAACAATATGTGACTTACGTGAATTGCATATTAGTTCATGCTTATCAAAATAATAAATAAAAAGTGTTGCCGACACACAAACACACCCAATGGTGACTAGACATTCTATTTTGGTGCCCACAACGCAGGTCCCAGGAGTCATCTGGCTCCTAGCTTTTCTAGCCCAGTTTCTAACACTGCCAATAAAACAAGTTGTGGCAAACAACTCTGTTATCTACCACTGCCAAAGATCTCCTGCGTGAACAGCTACAAGGAAGTGTTGTGTATGCTGTACTGCACACTCTTGGTTCCTGCCTCAGTGAAGCCCACCAAACCTGTCCTCCATCCGTCATGAATGAGGGCGCACCTAGAACAGGGGTCGGCAACCTCAGGCCCATGGACCCCTGCCGTCTGCTTGGTCAGCTCCCGTGCACCGCACTAAACCGGCGTGGAGCAGAGCGGGGACCACCTTCCGCGATGCTGGCTGGTTTCCCATTGGCTGCAGGAAGCTCCTGCAACCAATGGGAAGCTGCGCACGCCTCCTCCGTGCTGGAAGAAGGGCCGGAAATAGCGTTTGTGCATGCATGCATGCATGCATGCGCACACACACTCCGGCCCACCGCGGTGTCTGCGGGACTGTGAACCGGCCCAAGCCACAAAAACTTTGCCGACCCCTAGGCTAGAATAAGAGTTCCACAGCGCTCCAATGTGGAAAGAATTTCCTGAAGGCAGAACATTTGGAAGGCATAGCACTCCACGAACTAAAGTTTCTTGCCACAGCTGGCAAAAAGCTTTTATGATTTTTGGTAAGGTGTGGTGCCTACTTTCCTGTGCTAATTTTTTGAAAATCATCAGGTTATCCCAAAGTTGAGAAGTATTAGGGAGTAGAAATCAAGGATCTCTTGGAGAGGGGATGTTGAATCCTGTAGGTGATACCTTACACATTATTTCACAACTAATCCATGGTGGTTTCTTCCCACACAACCTCAAAAATGTTTGAAAACACACCACCTTCTCTGGCACACCAAATTAAGTCACTTTTCTATCAGCAGAGAAGTGAGGGAGGCTCCTCCTTCTCTATCCATGACTGCACTCTCCTCATCCAAGCATGTACAAACTAGCATGAAAACATGAAGCACAAGTTTGTGGTTGAGAGCTCAAACTCTCTTCTGTAAACTTCAGAAGTTTAATTCCCAAGTTGCTATCTTGGGTAATGCTGTTTTGGAGGATCAACCTCCAACATTCCCATCCTGAATTTTTATAATGGAATGTGGGTGTCATTTTGTTTCTACAAAACTGTGTACATTTGGGGGTGGGGGCTGAGTGGGTTATTTGGTAAAATGCATGCATACACACAAAGGGGGGGTTCAGGTTTTCATTTCACCATTCTGCTTGTCCCAGTGAGGAACGGGCTTCCTGCAAGGTGTCACCAAACATATAATGAGCTTCCTGAAACAAGCCTAGCAACTATTACTACTACTACTACTACTACTACTACTACTACTAGGCTACCTTTAAAGGTGACTTGGAAACCAATCCAGAATGCGGCTGCCAGACTGGTGACTGGAAGCAGCTGCCAGGACCATATAATACCAGTCCTATAATATCTACATTGGCTCCTTGTACGTTTCTGAGCACAAGTCAAAGTGTAGGTGCTAAGCTTTAAAGCCCTAAACAGTTTTGGCGCTGTATACCTGAAGGAGAGTCTCCACCCCACCATTCAGCCTGAACCCTGAGGTCCAGCTCCGAGGCAGTGGCGGAGATAGCCGCTCGGGCACCCAGAGTGGCACACCGGGAGGTGCCCTCTGGTGTGGCGGCAATCATTCCTGGGGGGTGCCATCCGGTGTGGCAGTGATCGCGCCCAGGGGGTGCAATCGGTATGGTGGATCGCTGCCGGGGGAGTTGTCACACACACCCTCAGGGATGACACCCAGGGCAAGCTGCCCCCACCGCCGCCCCTTCCTGTGCCCCTGTTCCAAGGACCTTCTGGTGGTTTCCTCACTGCAAGAAGTAAAGCTACAGGGAACCAGGCAGAGGGCCTTCTCGGTAGTGGCACCCGCCTTGTGGAATGCCCTCCCATCAGATGTCAAACAGATAAACAACTATTTGACTTTTAGAAGACATCTGAAGGCAGCCCTGTTCAGGGAAGTTTTTAATTGTTGATGTTTTACTGTGCTTAGCTGTTTATAGTTTGTTGGAAGCTACCCAGAGTGGTTGAGGCAACCCAGTCAGATAGGTGGCATATAAATAATAAATTGTTGTTGTTGTTAGTTTTTTTCATAGAATCATAGAAGAGTTGGAAGAAACCACAAGGGCCATCGAGTCCAACCCCCTGCCAAGCAGGAAACACCATCAGAGCACTCCTGACATATGGTTGTCAAGCCTCTGCTTAAAGACCTCCAAAGAAGGAGACTCCACCACACTCCTTGGCAGCAAATTCCACTGTCGAACAGCTCTTACTGTCAGGAAGTTCTTCCTAATGTTTAGGTGGAATCTTCTTTCTTGTAGTTTGGATCCATTGCTCCATGTCCGCTTCTCTGGAGCAGCAGAAAACAACCTTTCTCCCTCCTCTATGTGTCATCTTTTTATCTATTTGAACATGGCTATCATATCACCCCTTAACCTCCTCTTCTCCAGGCTAAACATGCCCAGCTCCCTTAGCCATTCCTCATAAGGCATCGTTTCCAGGCCTTTGACCATTTTGGTTGCCCTCCTCTGGACACGTTCCAGTTTGTCAGTGTCCTTCTTGAACTGTGGTGCCCAGAACTGGACACAGTATTCTAGGTGAGGTCTGACCAGAGCAGAATACAGTGGCACTGTTACTTCCCTTGATCTAGATGCTATACTCCTATTGATGCAGCCCAGAATTGCATTGGCTTTTTTAGCTGCCGCGTCACACTGTTGGCTCATGTCAAATTTGTGGTCAACCAAGACTCCTAGATCCTTTTCACATGTACTGCTCTCAAGCCAGGTGTCACCCATCTTGTATTTGTGCCTCTCATTTTTTTTTGCCCAAGTGCAATACTTTACATTTCTCCCTGTTAAAATTCATCTTGTTTGTTTTGGCCCAGTTCTCTAATCTGTCAAGGTCGTTTTGAAGTGTGATCCTGTCCTCTGGGGTGTTAGCCACCCCTCCCAGTTTGGTGTCATCTGCAAATTTGATCAGGATGCCCTTGAGTCCATCATCCAAGTCGTTGAGAAAGATGTTGAATAAGACTGGGCCCAAGACAGAACCCTGTGGCACCCCACTAGTTCTCCAGGATGAAGAGGAACCATTGATGAGCACCCTTTGGGTTCGGTCAGTCAGCCAGTTACAAATCCACTGAGTGGTAGCATAGTCAAGACCGCATTTTACCAGCTTTTACCGCATTTTAATGCCCTATCTTTTCCCCTTATGGGACTCGAAGATATTCATACCATTATCCTTGCTTCTCCCTTTCCTCTGATTGCTCTGTGGTCTCCTGCACTACTGAAATATAAATTGCAACCTCCATGGGGCAGAGGCTTGTTGTTGTTGTTGTTTTGCTTAAATTGCTATACAATCAGTCGGCCAATTATGCAACTCCTCAAGAGCTGCACTGTGCCCCTCTTACCAGTTGAGCAACACACCAGCAGTCAGTCAATTTATGTTACAAAGTAAGTGTTCCCTTATGGCGGTCTGATTCTAATTCCTGCTGCACTGGCAAATAAGCATTTAGGATAGAATGCACTGGCTGCCAAATCATTGCTACTTCACGGAACATGACACTATACTGGCACTGCAAGCAGATATGCCAGCACAAATCAGGGTGTTAAGCTATCACAAGTCACTGTTGATGAATCTACTTAAAACACACAATATGGCACAATATTTTTGATGCTCCTTGCTGGTTCCACTTCTTTACTATTAACTTTTATTTATTTAGGGCATTTAAATCTCGCCTTTCAACCGGACTTTTTCAAGATGGATTACAAAAACTAAGAAGCCACATTAAAAAACACACACACAAACACGCACACCCTGAAAATCATATTACAAGAAGAGTTGAAACCATATCAACAGCAAATGTAGCAATGGGGGGAAAAGCAAACAAACAAAAGGCAGCAGAAATTAAATAGCACAACTTTACTGTCGTCAAAAATCCTTCAACGGTGCCCGATCTGGCTGTAAGTGTCATTACATAACTGATGAAACATGTACAACGGTTTTTATAAATTTTCTTTTCTTCTCTTCTCTTCCCTTCTTTCTTTATGCATCCACTGCCCCCCTTTTTTATTCAATGCCTCCCAATTGCACATGAAGCTGAGTCATTTCAGTGACCCCCCCCCCAGGGGGGAGGTATTTCCAATTTTGGGAAACATTGATCGATAGGAAACATGAGAAGCGGATGGGAAGCAGATGCAACAGCCACACTTTGTAGCATGTTGGCTGCTTTCCTTTCTGTCCTCACCTGTGTGGACTTACCTGTCCTGGCATCACCAGTTATGGTAGGCGATGGGTCTCTCTTGGGTCTTTGCTTCTGGAGTTTCACAGTGAACTCATAATGACATCCAGTGATTGGCAGGTGACAAGTTGGCCCATAGAGGTGGGAACTGCTGGGACAAAAAAACTTCCCCACCCCTGTCATAGAAGTTCCTTTCTCTTAACATGGCATTAGAATGTGAGAGGGGGTGGAAGACATTGTACGTGAAAAGTGATGCTGATAAGCAAAGGACGTATCCACCGTTTCTGACACTTGAGTCCACATTATCCATTTGCCTTCAAATGATGGGGGGGGGGCGGAGCCCACAATAGTAAATAAAAAAAATCACTGGCAATCTGTGTTGGGTTTTCTTAATATTGAGGTGGTCAATGGTGCTACTCAGAGGTGCGTGTGCTTGTAATTATAACCTGCATGGCAGCACATCTGTAAGCTCTTAACAATTCAACACACCTGTAGTATCATAACAATTTAACTAATTAGCAGGGGGAGTTTACCTGCTGCATTGAATGCAGTGATGTGATAAGGTAATTGATTATTTTGAAAACTGTATTTAAGTTGACCAAATGCTTTGTATGGTACTGGCTGGTGTAGAATGGTGAGTTGCAGCTGTTTGATTATTATTTAAAATAAAGATAAGCAAAGATATTGCGGGAAAGTTTTTATTCCATCGCCCCATTCACTGCGCAAACTCGGTTGGCGAAGAAAGTCCAACAATCTGATTTGGGTTAGAACCCTTAATCAGGCAACACTTTCTTTTTATACAACCGAATTTAATTTAGCATAGTAAAATTACAAGAGAAATGAGGGAGACTATCATCTTAACAAATCATTTTTTGTGGTGCTGTTTTCTGCAGTTTAAGAAGAAAGGAAGGCAAGGAGAACATCAAGGGCTACTCTAGTGGAACTGTCCTTCCCTGCTCTCTTTGGAACGATGGACTTCATCTGCCCTGTGCAAGGAACATCAGATCATAGGTCCAACTCCCTGCAATGCAGGAATCTATGACAGATGGCCATCCAACCTCTGCTTAGAACCTCTGCTTAGAAAATCTCAAAGGATGGAGAGTCCATCACCTCTCATGGGATTCTGTTCCATTTTCGAACAGCTCTCACTGCCAAAAAGTTCTTCCTGGTGTTTAGTTGGAATCTCCGTCTTTGTAACTTGAAGTCATTGGTTCAAGTCCTACCCTCCAGAGCTTGGTCCCTCTTCCGTGTGACAGCCCTTGAGATATTTGAAGATGGATCTCATATCTCTTCTCAGTCTCCCCTTTTCCAGGCTAAACACACCCAGCTCCTACAAGGGTTCCTCATAAGGTTTGGTTTCCAGACCCTGGATCATCTTGGTTGCCCTCGTCTGCCCACGTTCCAGCTTGTCAACAACCTTCTTAAATTGTGGTGCCCGGAATTGGCCACAGTATTCCAGGTGTGGTCTGACCAAGGCAGAATAGAGTAGAACTCTTTTGCTTCCCTTGTCAGGTCCTGCTTTAAGGGGGCAGGTGGTTTTGTTTTGCTTTGTAACCATGTGGCTTTTCGTTTATCTGTTGTGTTTTATAAATGTTGTTTTAAGGACTCTAGCAGAATATAAATCTACAAAATAAATAAACTCATTTAAAATATGGTGCTAATCCAAGAAACAAAACAAAACCAAGAAAAAAAGAAATTAATAACCACCCACATATATACTAGAGGTCTTCCAAAGACCTTTTACACTGAAACCTTAAAAAGGCAGTCCATTAAGAACTTTACAAGGAAAGTGCTCAAGGCTAGTTTAAAGCATGATTGATATTACAGAAACATGGCATAAAAATAGATATTTTTTAAAAGCACATATGTAATAAAAACACCTTCAACATAAAAGGATACAATAAAGTAGCACAAAGGTATCAGGAAAATAATAATCATTCTATGTAGGGTAATTTATTTTTTTACTTGTTCTTTGCTTTGTTGAAAAGATATGAACTCTAACAACCCATGTTACACTCAATTTCAGGTAAAACATGTTAAAAGCCCACAGTAAAAATTTAATATGCAATACAGTTTTTGAGTCTATAACTCCTTAACAGTAATGTTTTTACCTTCAGGTTGTACATGTTAAAGAGTGTGGGCACTTTGAAAAGAGTATAAATAAATAAGAAAGGGGAACGATGAGAGGATGGATGGCGGCTAACAGATTGAGGTTGAATCCTGACAAGACAGAAGTACTGTTTCTGGGGGACAGGAGGCGGGCAGGTGTGGAGGATTCCCTGGTCCTGAATGGGGTAACTGTGCCCCTGAAGGACCAGGTGCGCAGCCTGGGAGTCATTTTGGACTCACAGCTGTCCATGGAGGCACAGGTCAAATCTGTGTCCAGGGCAGCTGTTTACCAGCTCCATCTGGTACGTAGGCTGAGACCCTATCTGCCTGCGGACTGTCTCGCCAGAGTGGTGCATGCTCTGGTTATCTCCCGCTTGGACTACTGCAATGCACTCTACGTGGGGCTACCTTTGAAGGTGACTCGGAAACTACAACTAATCCAGAATGCGGCAGCTAGACTGGTGACTGGGAGCGGCCGCCGAGACCATATAACACCGGTCTTGAAAGACCTACATTGGCTCCCAGTATGTTTCCGAGCACAATTCAAAGTGTTGGTGCTGACCTTTAAAGCCCTAAACGGCCTCGGTCCAGTATACCTGAAGGAGCGTCTCCACCCCCATCATTCTGCCCGGACGCTGAGGTCCAGCGCCGAGGGCCTTCTGGCGGTTCCCTCATTGCGAGAAGCAAAGCTACAGGGAACCAGGCAGAGGGCCTTCTCGGTAGTGGCGCCCACCCTGTGGAACGCCTTTCCAGCAGATGTCAAAGCGATAAACAACTACCTGACATTCAGAAGACATCTTAAGGCAGCCCTGTTCAGGGAAGTTTTTAACGTGTGATTTTACTGTATTTTTGGTTTTTATGGAAGCCGCCCAGAGTGGCTGGGAAGGCCCAGCCAGATGGGCGGGATATAAATAATAAATTATTATTATTATTATTATTATTGACTAGCCAGGTTAAGAAAGGCAAGGTTGCCAGCCTAAACCTGCCATCTGCTGTTAAGAGAAAGCAGATCACACCCTGACTGTGCTGTGCTCAAGTTTCCGAATCTCCCAAGAAGTTCCTTTCTCTTGAAAGAAAGAAAAAAAGCAAAAGCAGAAGCTCAAAGATGAAAAGCAGCCATTTATTAGAATAATTGACCAAAAAAATAAGTTTGTGTGCAGATAAGATAATCATTGACACCCTTTTCTTTAGGGAAGAAGGCAATGCAATACAAGCTGGCCCACCTCTGCAATTTGACAGCAATCCAAAAGGAGAAGAAGGAAAAAATATTGTCTTGGTATGCTTCAGCCTATGCCTTAGCTTTGTATTTGTGCTGCAATATCTCATTCCACAGTTGGGGTGGAGAAGGGTTATGTGGTGCTATCATTTGCACCTCATTAGTCTTTTGGCTAGAGCTTTGAGAAAGCTGATATTCCCTCTAAATTTTTACAGATGCTTCTAGTTTACCACTTCATGGCTTCACCGTGCCAAAAGCCTTCCTGCCACTAAACTGCTAGCTGGCATGTAAGCAGAATTCAAAACCCCCAGAAAAAGCAGGTCTTTGTGGTGCTTGCTTCTCTGATTCTAATGTGTTTAACACATACATTTAATAACACTTAGAATTCATATAGTTTGAACTATTCAGAGTCCTCAGTAGTATTTACAACTTGCTTGTAAGGTAGGTCACTTTCACAACACCTTTACTGTAGATGGGTCTGTGCCTATAATTTAGTGGAGGTTGAAATATTTTGGCCTGGTTCAGATAATTATTTGAGGTTGCATGAGCAGTGTTAGAAACTCAGACATATAAGCTAGGCACCAAAGGACTCCTTAAACCAGGGTTACAGTCGCCAAAATGGAATGCCCACTTGCCATTTTGAAGCACTGGTTGAAATGAGGCTGTGGACTCATTCGCAAACACTAAATGCAACTTTTTAAAACCCTCCCCAAAAATGGCATTCAATGGGAAGCAGTGTTTCCTTGGAGCCACTTGTTATATAAATGACTACCCACAGTCACATTCAATCAACAGTAGAAGTGATTTGCCCACAGTCATGTTTTTTCCCTGTGCAATATAAATCGGTTGAGGTGGAGTACTCTGATTTAGGTTGACTCAGTATAATTAAATGCGCTTCAGATTGCCTTTCACAGAGTTACTCCTGATTTGTGGGTGCCTCCCACATTCAGGTTTTGGTCTCCCCCCATTTATATATCACCTTAAGTGGCTGAAGCCTTTCCCTCCTTAGAGAATTCACCTCTTCCTTTGTTACTCTCCCCAATACAGAGTTCTCTTGTGTTTCCTTTTCCTTTTAGTTGTTTTGGGGTATTTTTCTAGAGTTCAGAGCAGGTGACACTGGTCTGTTCTTAATCTTCGGTGCTTTAGTCATGTTAGGGCTAATGACGAGGGACACAAATCCCTTGATGGAACTGAATGCATTCCAACCTTCCCCGACCCACTCAGATCAGTAATCCTCTGCAGCTGGATCTTACTTACTGCCATACACAGCTAATACATTTTTTAAAGGCTAGTCAGCAGTGACAAATGTAAACTGGACTGAACAGCTCTCTTCGCCTATTCTCTCCGCATGCCCCCGCCCCCGCCACCCTGCCACAAGTTTTCTTTCATAACGCTGAGACTTGCCATTTCAGTGATGGATATGGTCTGCCAGTAGCACCAAACTTTGCATTGTATAGCTTCGCTCTAAGTGACTGGAAGGTTTTTAAAAGCTTATTTTGCTGTCAGACAATAACACGCACACGCGCGCACACAAAAAGTCATTCTTTACACATAACATTTCGCAACCAGGAAACCAATACTTCACTGGCTTATCACTACACTTCCAAGACTTCTGTTTATTTAGATATAGTGCACAAGGCACCCGTATAAACACAATTCTGGCAGGTGTTCTGAGCAAACATTATCCATTGTGTAGGTTAGAAACAACTGTTTTGCATCAGGACAAATCGGGTATTTGGAGCTAACTCACAATGGCAAGTCATTGAGGAAGGGAGGGAATCGATGACATGATATGATATGGCTGCAATCCTATAACACCAGTGTCAGAAACTCAGATATATAAACTAGGCGCCAGATGGTTCCTTAAAGGTTACAGTCACCAAAATGGACGGTCTAGTTGCCATTTTGGGAAAGATGTCGCCAATGTCTTATTTTTCAAATGATGGGCTGACTGTGATTGATTATCAGTTAAACATCTGGCTAGTTCAGAGGACAACCTTGAGCTAGGTAAAGAGCTTTGAGAATGTAAAGAAGAAAAGTCACTTGATCAAGGGACAGTCCACATATATATATTGGCCTGTTCCTGCCTCTTTTTCTTAAAGGTAACACAGAGCATTGATAACATAAGAATATTCTTCACAACTGTGAGCAGGGCAGTGGGATAGGGTAACTGAAGACAAGCTGCAACAATTAAGTATAACATTGCTCAGTGCTCCTGCTCAGGCTGCACAGCAAAAGCATTTTGGTTCCTGAAATTCATTCTGATTGTGCAGATAAAGTGTAACAGAAAGAGTTCTACAGGATGTGGTATTAGTTTGTGAAAAGACTCAGGAGCCAATGATCCCCAGGCATGCACCACCAGATGGTAGAGATGTCAGGCGCTAGTTGCTAACAGGTGCAAAAGGCGCCTGGCTAATTTCGAACACTGCTAAACACCACCTCGGGTCACTTATTCATTTAGGCTTGTGGAAGCATTTGCAAACATGAGAACCTGTTGTGGGCACCACACACAAATGACAACTAAGCACTCACTGAAAGGTATTCTATGGGCTACAATACAATGCTTCTTTCAAGAGGTCACTGTGGGCACATGCCGGCCATGTTGGTGACCCCTGGTACGCACAGTTGCTTGGGAGTGAATTCTTTCATGCAATCTAGTGAACATTAAATGCACCTAAAGCTACAACACTGTGCACACTTACCTTTGAGTAATCTGGATGTGGGTTTTCTAGAAAAGGAACTGAAATCAAGAGTAATGACCATAGTTCTAGAGTGGTGTGGCAATGGTTTGCAATAGTATCAAGTCTGGAATGAGACCAGAAATGCTTCAGTTGATCTAAGGCAGGCAAAGGCAAACTCGGCCCTCCAGATGTTTTGGGACTACAATTCCCATCATCCCTGACCACTGGTCCTGTTAGCTAGGGCTCATGGGAGTTGTAGTCCCAAAACATCTGGAGGGCCGAGTTTGCCTATGCCTGATCTAAGGCTACGGTATTGCACATACTGCGCACATCCAAGATGGCACATCCAAGGCCATCTGAATCCTACAGTTGACGTTAACATTTCTTTTAGCAGATTAAATCAGTGCAATCATTTTCATTCCATTTGTCTAAAGACAGAAGCGGGAGGGTAGGATTTCCACTGACAGCTTATTAAGAGCAACCCAATAATCACAGGCAGGTTTCCTCCACAGTAAATCTTGGCTAGATTCAAGAGAACACATTTCTTGGATCCCTTCCAGTCGGGATTCAGGCCTCATCATGGGACTGAAACTGCCTTGGTCGCACTGGTTGATGATCTCCGGCGGGCTAGGGACAAAGGTGAGAGCTGTTTCCTAGTTCTGCTGGATCTCTCAGCGGCGTTTGATACCATCGACCATAACATCCTTCTGGACCGTCTTGAGGGGCTGGGAGCTGGGGGCACTGTCCTACAGTGGT
The DNA here is from genome assembly GCF_951804945.1 of Podarcis cretensis. Taxonomy (NCBI): domain Eukaryota; kingdom Metazoa; phylum Chordata; class Lepidosauria; order Squamata; family Lacertidae; genus Podarcis; species Podarcis cretensis. The sequence continues at coordinate 27,048,592 of NC_137187.1, forward strand.
TCCGTTCCTTCCTCCTGGGCCGTGTTCAGAAAGTGGTGGTGGGGGATGAGTGTTCAGACCCCTGGGCTCTCATTTGTGGGGTGCCTCAGGGTTCTGTCCTCTCCTCCATGCTTTTCAACATCTACATGCAGCCGCTGGGAGAGATCATCAGGAGGTTTGGGCTGGGTGTTCATCAGTATGCAGATGATACCCAGCTCTACCTCTCTTTTAAATCAGAACCAGTGAGGGCAGTGAAGGTCCTGTGTGAGTGTCTGGAGGCGGTTGGAGGATGGATGGCGGCTAACAGATTGAGGTTGAATCCTGACAAGACAGAAGTACTGTTTCTGGGGGACAGGAGGCGGGCAGGTGTGGAGGATTCCCTGGTCCTGAATGGGGTAACTGTGTCCCTGAAGGACCAGGTGCGCAGCCTGGGAGTCATTTTGGACTCACAGCTGTCCATGGAGGCACAGGTCAAATCTGTGTCCAGGGCAGCTGTTTACCAGCTCCATCTGGTACGTAGGCTGAGACCCTATCTGCCTGCGGACTGTCTCGCCAGAGTGGTGCATGCTCTGGTTATCTCCCGCTTGGACTACTGCAATGCACTCTACGTGGGGCTACCTTTGAAGGTGACTCGGAAACTACAACTAATCCAGAATGCGGCAGCTAGACTGGTGACTGGGAGCGGCCGCCGAGACCATATAACACCAGTCTTGAAAGACCTACATTGGCTCCCAGTATGTTTCCGAGCACAATTCAAAGTGTTGGTGCTGACCTTTAAACCCCTAAACGGCCTCGGTCCAGTATACCTGAAGGAGCGTCTCCACCCCCATCATTCTGCCCAGACGCTGAGGTCCAGCGCCGAGGGCCTTCTGGCGGTTCCCTCATTGCGAGAAGCAAAGCTACAGGGAACCAACCAGGCAGAGGGCCTTCTCGGTAGTGGCGCCCACCCTGTGGAATGCCCTTCCAGCAGATGTCAAAGCGATAAACAACTACCTGACATTCAGAAGACATCTTAAGGCAGCCCTGTTCAGGGAAGTTTTTAACGTGTGATTTTACTGTATTTTTGGTTTTTATGGAAGCCGCCCAGAGTGGCTGGGAAGGCCCAGCCAGATGGGCGGGATATTATTATTATTATTATTATTATTATTATTATTATTGGTAAATATGTTGAGATTCTCATTAGGGATTGAGAAGTATTCTCAGATGTTAAATGCCGGAGACTGGATTTGATGGGATATAAATCTAAATCACGGATTGTCAGTATTGCTCGTTTGCAATCTTCCATTAGTCCCAGAAAGCATGGCCGATACTCAGAAATTATGGAAGCTGTAGTCCAACAACATCTGGATCACAAAACACTGGGTCCAGTTTATTTAGGCTGCAAAAAAAATGTTTAACAAAATCCAGTATAACAAAAAGTATTTTTGCTTATTCTTTATTGGAGGATAACATCAATAAACAGTGATTAAAGTGATACTGCTAATTAGGTGTGAATATAACTAGCACAATGCTGATTACAGTACATTTCATTATGTTTAATTGCAGCAAAGTTACATTTGTTGAGGGGAACATAATTTTACAACAATCCTCAGCATTCCTGCTTTACATTCAACCTCTGTATATTACACACTAAAGCATTGCACCTAGGCCTTGAAGAAGAAGAAGAAGAAGAAGAAGAAGAAGAAGAAGAAGAAGAAGAAGAAGCCTCCACCCTGGGTGGCTTCCAACAAAATATTAAAAGACCAAAACACCCTCAGACTTCCCAATACAGGGCTGTCTTCAGGTGTATTCTAAAAGTTGTAGTTATTTATCTCCTGGACATCTGATGGGAGGGCATTCCATGGGGAGGGTGCCACTACTGAGAAGGCCCTCTGCCTTGTTCCCTGTAACCTCACTTCTTGCAGGGAGGGAACTGCCAGAAGGCCCTCAGAGCCTGAATGAAAATAATTTGTAGACAGTGACAAGTTGGGCCCCTGTGAATTAAAAGCACATCTAATTTTGCGCCCTCCTTAAAACAAGAAATTCAAGAAAGCCTTAGTGACCAGTCTCAGTAGTATTGAGGAATGCATGAATGAAAGGGGGCAGAAGCCAAGCAAAATCTGAAATGGTTAAAAAGAAAACTTTTTAAAAAGAACATTCTGTTGGATTGCATTGGATTCTGCTGTCAGCAACCTTTACTACATTTAAAAGCAGCCAAGTTTTGTACGGTTGACCAATGCCAGTGAGTAACGTTGCTGATTTTCTACTATCCAAAATAGATGTCCACAGTGCTATTTTTCTAGGAAAAGAAGTGCTAGAACTCCCCATGAACAGCTCCTTTGTTCTCTTATAATGGCACTGGTGCCCACCTGAGAGGTGCCGGAACTTAGATGTTGGTGCATGTCAGGGAGTCTTGTATATTGGAGGGAGCAGAGAATGGGACTGTGATTGGGATTTAATGATATGAGACGGTTTACTAAGGTTTTTATGTTGTTTTTAATGCTGCTCTTTTAGTTTTAGATTTTTCAAATCTGGGAGCCACCATTATAGCAGACAGCAGTTGAAAAGCTACAGAGAAAACACACACACACACACACACAGAGAGAGAGAGAGAGAGAGAGAGAGAGAGAATATCTTTCTTCTAGAATCTATTTTTATTTGAGAGGCACAGTGTGGTTAAATACAGCAGGCTTGATTAAAAAAAATCAGATCACAGTTTGCTAATTCATTTAATCCTGTTTTTAAAACTGAGGGGAAGTGTTTAATTACAAAAAGTATGTTATAAGAAACTAACAAAAACCCCTAGAATTTTTTCCAAGTAGACTCAAATGTTTCAAAGACATTTGGGTGCCAGGAGGCTGGAGGTAATAAGAGATTAACAGTGCCTTTATCTGCCCGAGCTGCAACAAAACATGTCTCTCCTGTACAGTGTACCTCGAGTTGAGAACTTAATTCATTCTGGAGGTCTGTTCTTAACCTAAAACTGTTCTTAACCTGAGGTATCACTTTCGCTAATGGGGCCTCCCGCTGCCGCCGCCTCGCAATTTCTGTTCTCATCCTGAAGTAAAGTTCTTAACCCGAGGCACTATTTCCAGGTTAACGGAGTCTGTAACCCGAAGTGTTTGTAACCCAAGGTACCACTGTATTGGTCTCTACAGCTGCAACACTCCTACAGTTTGACTTCACCTCCAAAGGCACATTTTTCCAAGGTCTCCCAAGACTGACAGATGCCAATTTATGCAGAAGTAATCCCCATTTAGTTCTACGGAGCTTCCTCCAAGTAAATGTGCTGAAGAACCAACTAAATGCCGCACAGCAATGAAAGGGGCAATTCCACAAAACCTTTTCTCCTCAAATTACTGTGCCAGTGTCATGAATTTGTGACAAAAGTACCATTTTCCATCAGCCTTACTTGCTGTTGCTGCTTCTCGGTTCCCACCTAGAATTTTTAAGGTGTTGTTCTCACTGGTGCTGGACCAAATGTTCTCAAGATGAGGGAGTTCAAGAAGTGACTCTTTCCACCAATTTGGGAGGCTAGTTCAAATTAGGATGGAGGCAAACTCATCATCCGGTGTCCTCAGCCGTAAGAGATCATTTTCCTTCCTCAAAACACTCAGGAAGGGGAAGTTTTTATTTCCTATGAGTGTGAAGTTGCTGCTCTTTGGCTGCTTTTATTTATTTATTAAGAGTATTCAACAGGCTGCTCTTCAGCCCTGATGGCTGACGAAGAAGGAGGACAGGCAGCAGCAAAGGAAGTACACATCTGTGTGTGCGCACACACAGACACAGACACACACACACACCCATATTCCATGGCCCGACCACCACCACCCGCCTGTAAAGATTCTGATCCTATCAGGCAAGGATCTCATCTCCATTACTGACAGAAGAAAAAGCAGAGCCTGCCAGGGAGATGGCATATTTTAGGAACGTTGATCCTGCTGTTCAGGAAAAGGCAGTTGGCACAATAAATACAATTGGTGGGAAGCAGCTCCGGGGACCACTGCTGCTGTTGTTTAGTCGTGTCTGACTCTTTGTGACCCCATGAACCAGAGCACACCAGGACCACTGCTACTTGCTTATAAAAAAAGCAATTCTAGGTTCAGAAGCCCTATTCAGAGAGGGTAATCACAACTCCATTAATCAGAGATGAACTAGCCACTCCAGTGTGATGGGCTTCCCATGACATGAACCATGAGCACATTCCCTTACCAAAAGCGAAGTACACATAATATTTCTGCATTGTTTTCTATAAGCTCACTCAGTTATTTTTTGTTTGGTTAAATAAAGCACTGACATTTGGCATGAGGCTTATCAGTCATGGAGGAGATTTGATTTTTCCCAAAATACACAAATTCTTCACATGCAAAAATAGATAAGGCTACTAAGAAGCAAACTTTCTCCTTGTATCTTTTTAGCAGAACTAGATCAAAGAGAACTGGGGTTTCTACATTAATCAAATCTATTTTAAAACAACAACAACTTAGCAGCTAGTGCTTTCTCTTAATCCACAATAAAACTGCTTATGTAAACAAAAGGCATAACTGTAACAGGCATAAGAACATGTATTATTCCAATACACTACAAATGCAAATATTTGCATAAGTCCATCACCACCCAAAAAAGCTTATAACACATTTTTTGTGTTTATGTATTGCACAAACTAAGATTCAAGAAGGGGGTCGATCTTGATTCAAAGCTGTAGCTTACTTTGATTCCCATCCCCCAATCCATTTATTTTTCTTCAACCATTCCAGCATCATATATAAATTATAAATAAATTCAAAAGCTATATGGATGCAACATTTTTGTTTTAAGTATGTCCAAGTCTTGTGGCACCTTACAGACTAACAAACTGATTAAGCCATAATGTTTAATTCACAAAAGTTTATGCCATGATAGATGTGTTAAGTCTTTAAAAGGTGCCATAAGACTTTTCAGTTGTTTTTGCTGCAACAAAGACTCACAAAAATACCCCTCTGGAAGATGAATATCATCAGAAGCTTCTGGAAAAAAGGGCTCTGAAGTTCCCAGTGACAGGAATTGTGTGAAATGAGCACTGTTTCTTTAAACTGAGTGACCCGCTGCATTTAAGTAGTCTTTAGCCAAGGAAAAGTTCTGAAACACAACTCTCAGGAGCAAACATTTTCTACATGTGAAGTAAACTCTGTTGAAAGACAGCAGACTAGGGTCCCACCAGTAAAAACAGGAAAGTTTTCAGCCACTGACAGCTCTCACTACAGACAGACACTTACACACACAAAGGCAGGGGGGGAAACCCTCCAAGTGTCATAGACTGACTTTATTAAACCATATGCTCATTGCCCTGTGAAGAAAGCGAGGTCACTAATTAGTTCATTCTGCGAAAGAAGCCCCTCCTGATCCCGTTGACTTTTGTCCCCCGGTTAGCTCTAGCTATTTCTGTCATGCAACTTGAAAATCACTGGAGGGAAGAAGATCGCCATAACAACCGCTGGAATGATCTTGTGGAATGTGTCTAGTGGCACTGGAATAACCTGAATATGTGCTCCAGATGTGTCGGCTGTCACGGAAAAAGTAAACACATCTGATGGACAACGTATGACTGGATGGCCTCACGGTTGACTCCAGAGAGTTGGGATCGAGGGAGGGAAAGGAAAAGGAGGCAGAGAAATGGAGTCAAGGGCCAGGCGAGAGTCACCCTGTGGACCTGTGCAGCCTGGCAGGCTGAGAGCAGAGAGGACTGGGCTTGATTGTTTCATGCCTGTCCCTCCTCAGAGAGGCCTCTATGGGACTGCTGCAGCCTCTGTGAATTTCCATCTGGCAAAGACTTGCGAGCTTTTGGGAGCAAACTGAAATATGAACTTCAGGGGAAGGGGAGGTAGTGGGGAGACAGAAAAAGGTTCAGGATATTTGCTTCCTGGAGTTTTCTTGGGTCAGTATGTTTCTAAAGCATCCTGCATTCACAAACCCAAGCCCTACAGGCACGCACACACACATGGTACAACTCTGCCCTCCTGTCTTCCTCTGCATGCTTGAAAGAAACATTATTTTATTTGGCCACCTAGAGAGGAGGTGAAAAACTAATTTTAAAAGTTGTGCCAATTAAACATGTTTGAATCAGAGAGAGAGAGAGAGATGGAGAGAAACATACATTCTCTAGGAGGCTGGCTGATCTACTACTTTCAAATGTTATTTTGTTAAATTTTTGTGGAAGTCACGCTTGTTCTTGAAGAGTGCCAGCTGGAAAAAATATGAATCTTCTTTTGATGCATTGATACACTATTTTTAAGATATATATATTCCTGAAATCTGGAAGACTTCCAGTGCCCTAGATGTTCTAAGGTTGGTGGTGTTCCAGACATCTTCTTGAGTAATTTTATATCTGTATATGAAATTGGTCAAACTAGAGCCATTAAGTACCTCCTTTCATGGCTAAACAAAGGAAGATGATTTATACCACGTCAGACCATTGGTCCATGAGTTCAGTATCATCTATAGCAGGGCCTTCCAAACTTGGGTCTCCAGCTGTTGTTGGACTACAGATCCCATCATCCCTAGCTAGCAGAACCAGTGATCAAGGATGATGGGAATCGTAGTCCAAAGCAGCTGGAGACTCATGTTTGGGAAACCCTGCTCTACAGAGACTAGTAGTGGCTCTCGTGGTTTTCAGGCAGGCTTCTCTGCCTGTCCTACCTGGAGAAGCAAGGGATGGAACCTGGAACCTTCTTAATGAAAAGCAAGTGCTCTGCTAGTGAGCCATTCCTTGGCTAAAGAGTACAGATGATTGGCTGGCACAGAAACGGCCAGCTGCTTTCAGAAGAAGGCAGACCAATGTCCTGCCTGGAGGTGAGGTCATCAGTGAGTATAAGAGAACAAAAGGCCTGGAGCTGGCTTGCTCTCTGCACTGAGTCCGAAGCTATGCCTTTGCCCGCTATCCCTGCAGAAAGCTAAGATCTGTTGGAGTGTTAATGCATCTTATGTTTAGCCTGTATACAAGTATGTAAATAGAACCATATGGGTGGGATTCAATGTTGTACTAACACAACGGCCCTTGTCAGCGCAAGCATTTCTGCTTGCTCGCCAGACAGAGCGATCTTCCCTCTCCATCCCTCCAGCTTTTCTTGGGGTTCTCCCCAACAGATTAGGGGGAGGAAAGAGGAGAGGAGAGGTATGGAATGCACCATTGCACTAGCGGGAGTCTTTGTGATGCCTTCTGCTAGTGCACTGGGTTCCAGGGCACATCTTGAATCAGCTAATCCTGAAAAATATCTCTGTAGAACTTGGATTTGCAGTTTGGGGCAGAAAATGGAGTGGGCTGGCTCAAGATCTTACCCACCAAGCTGAATGCAGCCCATTTGTGAAGTTTTATAGCCTGACAAGTTGTTGTTGTTTTTTGGTTTTTTTGCAGTTCCGGGCATGCATGCAGACTCAAGAGGCTTATGAAGCTCCTAGTAAGCTATCACACATGACTATTGAGCTGCATTTGGCTTGGTGGATCTTAAATTGTGCAGGTCTGACATATGCTGTAGTCTCAGGTTCAGCAGAAAGTTTAGTCAAGTGCTTAATCCTGGAATGCTTCTTCATAAATTATCTGCTTCATTTTCCTCCAGGTAGAACCAGTTGCATGTGTCAATAAAGACAAATTGTCTACTTGTCTTTGTTGCTGTGGTTAGCAATTCACACAGGTTAAGACAGAAATAGAAGCACAAGGAATGAAGAGCTTTGGATATACACAGTTGCAGTTTCAAAGTAATGCACCCAAAATACACTGTTGCATCACTAAAGGTGCCTTGACATAACTGTGAAGGACTATGATTACTGGGAGAATCATAGAACTGTAATAGAGAAATGCTTTAGATTTCACTAGAAGGCTCTTTCTAGGAAGCAGCGCCGAGAAAGTTGGGGTAAAAAGGTAAAGGTAAAGGACCCCTGACAGTTAAATCCAGTCGCGAACGACTCTGGGGTTGCGGTGCTCATCTCGCTTTACAGGCCGAGGGACCCGATGTTTGTCCACAGACAGTTTTTCCGGGTCATGTGGCTAGCATGACTAAGCCGCTTCTGGCGAAACCAGAGCAGCTCATGGAAACACCATTTACCTTCCCGCCGGAGTGGTACCTATTTATCTACTTGCACTTTGATGTGGTTTCGAACTGCTAGGTTGGCAGGAGCTGGGACAGAGCAACGGGAGCTCACCAGGTCGCAGGGATTTGAACCACCGACCTTCTGATTGGCAAGCCCTAGGCTCAGTGGTTTAGACCACAGCGCCACCTGGTCAGCAATACCCCACCAGAGCCAATATCATCACCATCATGCCGCATGCAAGCTTCCCCTGCCTCAGAGTCTCCAACAGAAAGCTACCTATAAGGCTGCAGGGTTCCTTCTCCCTGCCACAGTGTTGGCAGCTATCCATCTTATCATATCAGTTGCCATTTCTTCTAGGCCTTCAGTCCAGAAACCATCTAACTTTGCAAGTTAATTTTTTGGAGCCAAGGCTAGTTTGTGCCTGGTAGAATGGAAGTTAACATATTTGGGGGGAGGGGAGTTTCCATTTTCCCCCCTATGGGTTTGTTTATTTTTTAAATGATTGCTGAAAACCACAGCTTCATCTGGTTCAACTTTATTTAACGGTGAGAAAATCAACAAACCACACCACATTCCGTAAGCAAATTACATACCACTAGAAGTGGCTGAAGATGAAACAAACACACATTTAAACTGATTTGAGAAGAAGCAGCGAGGTCTGTGTCACATGACAGGTCAACCATTTGGAAGAACACTCCAGTAGCTTGGATGACTTCATATTATTCAAGTGTATAAAGTAATGTAAAATCTTTAGTGTTGAACACCTGACATGTTAAAGCCACATCGAGATAGGTAAGAGGAATTGCCTCTTCTCTGAACACCTGTTGTCAAAAGCAATCATGCTAAAAGCTGAGTTAATTTACCTCATTTTTACAGACTTTTTAAAAAGAGATTTTCTTAAGAGAATTTCATTTATAAAGCGAGAGAGAGAGAGAAAGGGGGGAAAGTTGAGTGAGAATGAGAAAATAAAAAGTACTGTTATGATACATTAATATACAGATGTGTATATTCTTATTATCATAATACACATATAATTGTAAGTCACCTAATATATTCTTACAGACTTTAGTCATATTTCCATTGCCCCCATAGAACAAAATATGCATCATAACGGATTTTCAAAAATCAATACAATATTTCCCCCCCCCCCAAATCATATGATAAACCACAACCTGTATTACCCTCTGGAAAATATATTCCTGCTTCCTTTTTATAGGGACCATTAGCCAAAACATACACTCACTTCGTGGGAAGAGTACTGCATTTTTACAATCACAGTAGGATCACATCTTGCATGGGGGAGGGGGTGCCTAACGTTCCAGAGATAGCCTGCATACACAAACATGCAAATACCGAAACCGCCATCACACAACCTTCCTTACCTTTATTGGACTCTGAGATGCTCTGGCAAGATAACGCAGAGCAGTCCAAGTTCCCACGAGATCTCATGAGAGCATCCCAGAGCCCAGTGAGCAAGTCTGAGAGCTTAAAAGCTCTTTCTATGCTGGGAAAACCCAGTGCAAAAGGAGCTTTTAAGCTCTCAGACTTGCGTGCAATTAATTTGACTGTGTGATGGGTTACAGCAGGACTAGAGGAGCCAGAAGTTCATATATGGCCCGGAGGAGCTGGTCAGTAGAGGAGCTCTAGAGCTGGAGGATCAGGGAAGAAGCAGGAAGACTTGAGAGGCAGGTGGATTGGCTTGACGACTGAAGACTTGCTGGGGGTGGCTGGATTGCTTGGCTGAAGCTGAAGAGGCAAAGGACAAACCTGCCCACAGCGCTAAGCCCAGAAGTGAGAAGCAGCTTGGCATGTTGGCCCATGGTGACTTGCTTTCCTATATGATATATGCTGCAGTCAGTAATTTCCTGTGTTTAACTTCTCTCCTTCCATATTCTGTTTTCCAAAATCATACCTTGTGTTAATTAGGCCATTCATTTGCTGAAACTCTGGTAAATTATAAGTTAACTTCTGAAGAAAGACAAGGAACAAGGCACTTCTCAAGATGTAGGAAGACCAGCAGCTGATCATCAGCCTGGCTGGCTGGTGAAACCATTCCCCTTAGCAGGCTATAATCAGAAGAAGTTGGGGATTTCTGGAGCAGTGAACAACTGACATGAATGTTTGGCTGGACAAGAGCCACAGATAGACATTGAGGAAAGGGGAACTTTTTCAGAGAAAAACTACTATCCCCCCTTTCTGCTTTTAAGTAATCAAAATAAATACTTCCCTTTGCCTAAAACAGCTATAAAGACAACTTAAGAATCACCTTCCTGATCTCTCTCCAAGTTACTAAAAAAACATGAGATTTGTTGCATCTTTCAGAAATCATTTACATGTCAAATAACTCCCTATTATGTTTCAAATGTGTGGGTTTTCGTATTCTTTTGTTCGCTTCTCAGTTTCTACGTACCTGTTACAATTGCTCTCGTTTGCTTGGTTTTTTGTCTCATCATTTAGCAATATGAATGCAGCTGGGGTTTCAACTCTCCAAATACTAAATATGAACAAGACATATTGTGGTCTTTTGCAGAACTGCAGAGCAAGTTGATCACTTGAAAAACCAGATGTTTTGTTATCTCCAAATTAGGCACGGACTTCATTTCACACTGGGGAAGGGCTTCGTTTCACCATCTATCATGCTTCTGGAATCTTTTTTACACTCCAGAGCGGGCAACAACAGTCATATTTCCCAAACCTATTTATTCCTAACTGAATTTTCACTATGGTGTTCTAAGTCCGGCAGGCATTTGTGGGAAAACGAATATTAAGGGAACAGATCTGACCTGAACAGCAGCTGTATGGTTGCATAGCTTTCTTTTAAGGGAACGCTGTGCAAATGTGCAACAGGCCACATGTCTCCTAACTATGCACTTGCCCACACACTGTCCCCCTGGACATATTTTTAATAATAAAGATCTTAAAATCAGAACACACATCAAATGTGGCACCAATACAACGCAGCACGTTCAGTAACTTTGTCTTGCTCATTTATTCTTGGTTGTGAAGAGTCAATCCTTCATTCCGTGTAAAAGCTGGGAGTCTTAATCGCAGTGAACCAACCCATCATGGTAAAAGGAGAATTGCTTTCTTTCTGACACATTCCTAACAAATGATGGCCAGATGCTGTCACACACACACACACAAAAAAATGTACACCACCATTATATTTTAAATGGGTTGGCAGTTTAGTGATATATAAATAAATAAAATATATTAATTCAGTAAATTATGATTAGGTTTTGAATACTTTAAAAATCACATTCTTCCAAAGGGCTCTTTGAAGACAAATGCTACAAGATAGACAATGGCAACACTACCCATGCTAGGTTATATGAGACTACATTTTAAACAGAGAGAAATCCAAAATCCAGAGCTGGGCAGTAACTTTGCCATGACCAAGCAAAATGACACCAAAACTGTGGCACACTTCCAAATTCTCCAGAATTCTTCATCAAGCAAGATATTACAGAAAATAAAAGCAGAGGAGAATAAGAGGGAGGAGAGTTAAGACGAAGTCACTTTGTGATTGAAGTTACTAATACAATACTAATATATTTTAACCCTGCAAACTTGACCATCACTAGGTGCGCATTCACACAAAGATTAACCTGGGTGGTTCATGTATGGCTGGCAGTAATTCATAAAAAGAGGAACTAAGTGGTACTGCAATTATTGGAATTGTCAAGCATATCACTGCTCAGATGGTTGGCTCCCTCATTACATTAGAATCGTATATAAATGCCTCCGCTATTACTACCTTCCCCCACACGATATTCACCGTAACGGTAAAGGGACCCCTGACCGTTAGGTCCAGTCGCGGACAACTGTGGGGTTGCGGGGCTCATCTCGCTTTATTGGCCGAGGGAGCCGGCGTACAGCTTCTGGGTCATGTGGCCAGCATGACTAAACCACTTCTGGCAAACCAGAGCAGCACACAGAAACGCCGTTTACCTTCCCACTGGAGCGGTACCTATTAATCTACTTGCACTTTGACGTGCTTTCAAACTGCTAGGTTGGCAGGAGCTGGGACCGAGCAACGCGAGCTCACCCCATCGTGGGGATTCGAACCACCAACCTTTTAATCGGCAAGCCCTAGGCTCTGTGGTTTAACCCACAGCACCTCCCCCCACACGATATTCACCCTATAATGTCTTAATCTGAATGTCGCCATTGTCTAACGTCAGGTAAACTGGTCGTTCTCAGTGGAGGGATAAGCATTAAAGTGCTCCTTCTTCAGAGAGATTCAACCACCCATTTTAGAAGACCAGTAAGGACAATTCGTTTTTTTTGGTAAGCATTTCAATTGTTTAGCATTCCCAGATTGTGAATGGCTTGTTTATTGGATGAACTGGCTGCTATATATATCTTTCCTAAAGATGTGGGTGGATTGGTTGGTTGGTTGGTTGGTTGGTTGGTTGGTTTCAACCACAGAACTGTAGAGTTGGAAGGGAACAGAGGGTCATCTAGTCCAATCACCCTGTATTTTTACTAGAGGGTGTACTGATTCACTTCATATATTGTTCACCATTGGTGGAATAAATCAATGAGCAGGAACGCACATGGATGACAATGGTCAGGACTGCCTGCATGTGCAAAAGAAAAATTGCGAGAGCTCACCCTCATTTCTTCTGCATAAGTTAGATAAGCTGCTAGGAAGAAATCAATTTTAAAGATGGCTTATGTAATACCAACTTGAAGATGGGAGGAATTTGTAGAAAGCACTCTTTTATGATTACTCCTTTCCAAGCAACGAGGGCCCAAGGGATCATCATAAAGAAGAAGAAAAGTCAACCAGGTATTTGAGAGCTAGGCTCAGAAAGATCAAGCAAGACAAGGGTTATTATAATGATGTTGATATCAAGCTGTTTCAAGACCTTTTAGCACGTGCAACCACAAAAGTGCTTCAGAATTTTAGTTTCTCAGAGGGATCCTACTAAAGGTATGGTTTGCTCCTCGCCCATCTTCTTCACTAGCTATGCAGAAGCAAGAATTTATTTCATATTTTTATTGGGGGTATTATTCATTATCACATTTCTGTCATACTGTAGAAACAGGGCCGAGGTTGAGCCTATGCAGTGAAGAGAAAGTTTGGTTTTAATGGCTGGGGTCAGTATTAGAAACTCAGATATCTAAGCTAATCGCCAAATGGCACCTTAAACCTAGGTTGCTGTCACCACAACAGAATGTCTAGGTGCCATTCCCCCCCTCCCCCAATGTGGTTGTGGTGATGATTACCACTTCTGCATTTTAAAGGGAAAAAATCTCAAAGTGGTTTACAACGCATCAAAACATCAAATAAAAAATCTAGAATAAAACAGATTCAAGTGTCAAAGAAAATATTTCAGATCCTTCTCTAAGTGACATTTTGCTTTCCCTGTATTTATTGACCTACTTAGTTTATAGAGGTGCCCCGTAGCAGAATTGCTATAGGAAGCCAGTGTGATGTAGTGTTTAGAGTGTTGGACTAGGACCCGGGAGATTAGGGTTCAAATCCCCACTCTGTCAGGAAGCTCAATGGGTGACCTTGAGCCAGTCACTGCTTCTTCACCTACCTCACAGTATTGTTGTAGGGATGAACTGGGGAGGGGGGTGAACTGTGGACTCCTTGGAGAAAAAGGTCAGAGATAAACGCAATAAATAAGCTCTTCTGCTGACCTGCTTACGAAAGCTGGAGAGGACCAGCCAGATGGAGAAGTCAGTCGCCATCCAGAGAGCTCCCCATGGTTGCAATCAGACCCACGCAAAACACGCCGGGTGCCTGGGGAATTTCTAACACTGGCTGGGGTGGCCACTATAGGCAGGCAGGCTAGTTCCAACCCAATATGTGTCCATTTAATTCTTTCCCATATAACTGAATGGCTGTTATTCACTCCTGGAGAAAAGCAGAAGTGTGGCATCTGGGAACACAGCTGCTGCTCCCCATAAACATTAGATATCATGGGCCACATGGCAGTGATACATAGGAAGCTGCAATGTGCATCTCTGTGTGCAGAACACATAGAGATGTGCTGAATCCCTGAGAGGTCTTTTCAGTACAGAAGCAGTTACCTGTAAGAAAGGCCACAGAGGTAAAATAACATGGGAGATACCAATGAGTATAAGGAGACTAGGTCAGAAGTGGGCATTCCAAGTCCCCTTGGCTATTTTCTGAAACAGAAGGATAGAAAATTCAGGTTCCTGGTTTTCACTTTTTAAAAATGTGGGGGTTTTTCCAACAGCAATGCTTTTCAATTAAATCACTTCCTCAGTGAGTAAAGTGCTGCTCCAGAGATGTATGACGAAGATAAAGCCTATTCCAGCCCGTTGCTCCTTTCCATTCATAACATTTTAGATCTTCTATTACATTCAATTCACATGGGCATTTCCTCCTTCTAAATACAAAATTAACATGCTTTCCTTGAGCTACTTGTGTTACATTTCCTGTTTCTGTCTTGGCGTATCTCATCTTTGGTCAGGCAAACAGAGCGATGAAGAAAATACAGCAGGCGCTATATAACCTCTGGACACCATATGCCCACTAGATCTTTGTGATTCAATAGGTAGGGGCAATAAGAAACTAACCAACTAGCTGCAGAAAAAATATGGAAAGAATAATATTTGAATTCACGAAGTGAGCCAAGGTGCTACAAGGAAGAACTTAAACAAAATAAGGGTTGAGGTGGGGGAAATGTAGAATATATAAGCAGTAAAAACAAGGGACCATGCTGAAGTTTGTGGAAATCTCAAAGGGGTTCTATCATGTACAACAATAAGGTACACGAGAAAGAACAACATAGCACAGTTTATATCCCACTAGGCTGGTGAGTCTTTGCATATTGGAGGGGCAGGCATAATCCCTTCCCCTCCACGATGTAGGCAAACGTGATGAAAAAAACAAACATTGCATTGAACTCTTTCAAAACATGCATCATTTAAGACAGCATGTACCTTAAGAGTTTTTGAGCACCGTAGAGCATAGCACTTTGAGAATGCAAAGAACGTGATCTGACCAAGTTCACATGCAAACGCTAAGCCAAACTATGAGCAAGCAAGTGTGCTAGCGCACAGGGAGCATGTCACAGCTACACTACTGGAAATTAAGCTATGGTTTAACTCAGCATTATGCCCAAACCTGAGCTTGTGGTTTATCTCACTTCTAAAAAACATGAGATATAACCATGGCTTGTTCTTGGCTTACCACACTTGGTTATGTCAGGTTTAGGCCTAATGCTATGCCAAACCATGGATTAGCTTCCTGGGGTACAGAAGCAACAGCAGCAGCAGCAAAGTAAAGCACCTGCCGCCTGGCTCCAGGAGACAAAACTGCACCCACCTCTTCAGGCTTCTGACCAGGCATGTCCACCTCCTGGGCTGCCTCCTTCCTCAGCCACACAAAGCTCTCCCCTTCTGAACAACAAGAATCCAAGGCACCAAAGAAAGATCCCCCTCCTTTCCTCAACCCTGGCTCCAACCATTCGGCCCTTCCCCCATTTCTTTCTCCCCCTGTTTCTGGGCCTGCCAACCCAAGCCCCTTCCCAACTGTGCTGCAGGGCTCACAACACAGTCTAAGAATAGGAAGCCTAGTGGATGGTGAAACTGCTTGTTTTTATTCTTTTCCATTGTGCATTTCTCCACCTATCAGCATGCTCTGAGTGAAATCTTTGTAGTTATAAGCCAAGGTTAGTAGCCTAAGGGAGGGCCACAGGGCCTGTTGCCCAGGCACAAAATTTGTTAGGGGTACAAGATTTCAGCACCCAGTGCTGCCTCAGCACAGCTAGGTGCTTCCGTCACTGGGCTCTGTTGGAAACAGCTTCTCCATGCAAACTCAGAAGTGACCTCTCCAGACAATGGAATGACTCTTCTTTTCTTATCTCTGTGGTTGCGATCTCCTGGGTAATTCAGACACTGTTAGGCAGTTGAATGTGCATGCTTAGCCTGTCCATTTCCATCTCTCCAACCCACCCAGCCCCAGGCACTGGCAACCTATGCTACACCACTGTATAAGGTTGCCAATCCTATGCTTATATCCTGGGGTCCACAGCCACCTTTTCTGCCAATTGCTCTACCAGGTATGGCCCAACCAAAGCCACCATTGCTACTAGCCAAGTTAGTACTGAACGCCCACCTAGGGTGCTTCTACATAGCCGTTTATTGTGAAATTGGTGTTGCTCCTGCTCAAACGTTTCTTCCAGTGTCTGCATGATACCATAGCCATCAAAATGCCAGCTCATACTTTTTCTTGCTTTAAATCCGGATTTTCTCCTAACACTGAAAAACCACAAGGAAGTTATAAAGGACCAGATGTTGCAAAAAAAATATCACCAGCTACAACTATCAGTGAATAAAACAACCCAATGAAGAGTCCCCCCAAATTGGGGGCGTCTTATACACAGGGGCGTCTTATAGACGAAAAAATATGGTATATGGGTTAGCAAGACTGTTTAATTCTCTCTTTCTCCATTCTCTTTTCTTTCTGCTTTCTGAATGCAGACTCTTTCCTAAGCCACAGACAAGTCTTTGAAAAAAACACTGATGTTTCCTAAATACCAAACAAGCAATTCACCCATATGACTATGCAAAAATTGAAACTGAATTAAACTGAATTGCACAAGAAGTGGAATGTGGGAGACAGCTATGCTTTCCTTGGTCATAATGACCTCATTCTCCCTATCTGCCAAGCATTCTCAAAATATACCTATTGTGGAGAAGAGCGGCTGGAGATTTTAAAAGGATCTTGACAAAAACACTGGATCTTCTTGCCAAATCCATTTTGTTGTCACACATTTTAGATTTTTTTTAAAAAAAGGAATAATGATTTAAGTCACATTAATTCTGAGGTGTGACCTGCAATGGTAGGCTACATGTTGTGTTCAGAACATGGTGCCAAATGGTTCTCTGAAACATTCGTCACAATGAAAGAAAGAAATACAGAAATTTGCAGAGACATAAAATTGCCTTGGTTTCATAATTAAAATGTTCACGAAATGTCAAATTTAAATGGTACTGGGAAACATATTTCCGTATTATGTCATGGAACAAAAGTCAAATTTGTTCGTCCCACAGTAGGTCAATGCAGGTTAGCACGTTGCCACACATCTAATATACCGTTCCTCACCTCATATACATGATTGCCTCCTTTCTACTTCACAGAGCATCACAAACAACCAAAGCTCACCCATAGAAGGATCATTTGGTTATCTGTAGAGGCTCAGCATGACCTATCCTCATACAAATCTACCTGCATTAAGATTTATCAGAAGCTTAAGCCAAGGACAGGTTTTAGGCTTGGACCAATCAAGGGTAGCTTTCTCCAACTGCGTAGAAAAGCAGGTTAGTCTTAATAAAAAGAGGGCAACAGTTATGCTGGCTACTCACTATGGTGAAAGAGAACCATCCAGAATCAAACCATGGTTTCAGACTGTGGCTTGTTATCGAACCATAGTTTAAACAGTTCCAAATCTGGAACTTCACCAGGAACTGTGGTTACTTTACAATCAAAACTCTTTGCCCCAGTTGTGGAAGAGGAGAAGGGAGGGAAAGTGTACAGTCCTGAGGCTTGCCACAGCTTGTTCTCATAGCAAAAAACCTTGGTTGAACTGAGCCAATATGAGCATCTCTAGTGTACATTTGCTAGCAAACCAAACATTATCATGTACTAATATGCTGTAATACATTACAGCTCAATTCTTCATGTAAACCCTTCCTTACACATTAGTTTTAAAATTTATACCCCATCTTTCAAAACAGAAGACCCTCCTAGACAAAAGAACCTTTGCACAAGGATAGTGGTAGTAGTGGTAGTAGTAATAATAATAATAATTTATATGCCATCCATCTGACTCTGATGCCCCAACCACTCTGGCACCCAACAAAGAATAGTAAAAACACAATACAACATAGTATATACTCTCACTGTGCCAACACTTTTAAACTCAAGAGAAATTGTAATTGTCCAATAATTTAACACACCGGTGCAATTTTAAATTATTTTTAATTATTCTATTTTAAAATATACGGATGCATTTATAATGCAGTTATAATGTTGTATCTAACCAGTAAATGCTTGTTTATTTGTATTAATCATTCATTTTGTGTACTGGCCCTTCATGCAAAGATCTTAGGGCAGTTCACAGCATAAAAAGACAACATAAAAACACAAAACACATAATTAAAAAACAAGAACGAAACAAACCAATAATCAATATTGGTCCTCTTGTTTTCCCAAGTCAACTGAGGAAATAATTGTTGGTGTACCAGGTCCAACATGACACTGAGCAACACAGTAGACCACACCTAGAGAAGGTGGAGAGATATGCACACAAATGCATATACAACTAAGCCCTAATTCTGTACTTATTTCAGATAAACATATCTGTGTGCAATATGCAGCTAGAACTACATATGTTAGGGGGCGGAAGCAGATAGATGCTAACTCTTTAGTGCTTAAAGGTAAAGGTAAAGGTATCCCTGCCTGTACAGGCCAGTCGTGTCCGACTCTAGGGTTGTGCGCCCATCTCACTTAAGAGGCCGGGGGTCAGCGCTGTCAGGAGACACTTCCGGGTCACGTGGCCAGCGTGACGAAGCTGCTCTGGCCAGCCAGCACCAGCGCAGCACACGGAAACGCCGTTACCTTCCCGCTATAAAGCGGTACCTATTTATCTACTTGCACTTAGGGGTGCTTTCGAACTGCTAGGTGGGCAGGAGCTGGGACTGAAAGACGGGAGCTCACCCCGCTGCAGGGATTCGAACCACTGACCATACGATCGGCAAGCCCTAGGCACTGAGGTTTTACCCACAGCGCCACCCGCGTCCCTCTTTAGTGCTTACCTTCTTAATAGCCATTGTGTAGCACTCTGAAGTATTCAGTGCGCATCGCTTGCATTATCTAATTGTAATCTTTACTTCAACACTTTAAATTAAGTCAGTATTTTTTTAAAAAACAAACAAACAAACCATGTTGCAAATACTGAGACAGAGAGTAGAAGATTGTCTAAGTCTACCTAGTGTGTTCATGACAGAGGTAAGATTAAAACTGGAGGCTTTGTAGTTTCCTGAGCTCAATGTCTTGCCCTCTATCCTACCAGCACCCTTCTACCCCAACAAGTGAAGAAGCATCCCTTAGAATGACCACCTATTAAAACAACTTGATGAATGCCCTTCCCTTCTAGTCTTCCTATTGTCAATCACAGCTAGACACCGCAAGTCTATTTGTTTCCCCACAAGCTAGAAGCTGCAAGAGATAAGGCAAGTGGGATAAATGTCAGTATACAGGATCAAATATCTTATTTGGAACAGAGTAGTTGGGGGTGAAAAACTGCAGGCTTAATTGCTGCTAAATGCAAACACGCACGTGCTCTTGAAAAAAGCCTGCCTGGAGTTTCATAGAAAACACACACGGCGAAAGTTGTTGAGAAACAGAATGATGCACTTAAAATAATATCTGTTTACAATTTCAAGTTGCTGCATGGTGGAAAACTTGATTTCTGTAACATGTCCTCAAGATACAATCAAACGCGAGAATGTATCCTGCGGTAGGTCGAATTTTCCAATTACTAGAAGCAAGCGCACAAGAGATATAATTACTTATGACACTGGGACAGGCATGCATGTTTCGACACACACAGAGTTCTGAACAACGTTTTTTGGCAGTATATGACAGAAGACTTTAAATGGAACTTTCAAAGACAAGGTGTACTGTGTTATAAAAATATACCGAGTTGAAAAGATCTTTTTTATCCTACCAAATGGTTTTAAAAAGGTATGAACATATTATGCTTAAATATCTCTTTAAAGGCTCGAGAAAGAAAAATATTTCCCTACAGCAGTAAATACAAGCTACATGACAGATTACAGAGGGGGGGAGAGAATATAACTTTGAACAGTTTTCTTTTCCTTGGGTGAAAGGATATAATTTTCTCTTTTAAGAATGCATAATTTATGGCCAAGAACTTTCAATCAAAGAAAGGTGAGGAGCTTTTTTAAAAATGAATTTAGGAATACGTCCTTAGCATCAAATAATATCAATTCACAAGATAAATTCCTGTATAACGTCTGACATTATTGGTTGGGCAGAAAAATGCAGAAGCTTGGGCACCAACCATTGCATTAAAAAGCCATTCAAATCTAAGGGTCCGAGTCACACAGCCAATTCACATGGTGTCCAGCTGTTTCATTTGTCCGGCACAGAGAGAAAACAGACGTTCGCATGCAGGCATCATTCACAGCATTTAATGGAAGTAGTTCAATGGCAAAGCACCTGCTTTGCATTTCCAAAAGTCCCAGATTCAATCCCAAGCACCTCCAGGTATGGCTGAGAATGTTCCCTGTCCGAAATTCTGGAGAGCCACTGCCAGGATGGACACTGGACTAAATGAACCAATGGTCTAACAAGGGCAAGGCAGCTTTCTGTGCTCCTACCTGAGACAGGTACATAGCTTGGATCCATTACCTGAGGCTCAGGTGGCCTCGGTGCATCAGCTTCATCTGGTGACCCAGCTGCACCCCTTTCTGGGGAGGGATAGCCTACCTTCTGCCATCTATGCTTTGTAACCTGTAGGGTAGTTTACTGTAACACGTTATACCTGCAGCTGCCTCTGAAGACAGTTTGGGAACTTCAGCTAGTGCGAAATTCAGCAGATGGGCAAGATGGTTTGAGCATATAATGCCAATCCTGGCCCAACTGCACTGGCTGCCAATTGGTTTCTGGGCCCAATTCAAACTACTGGTTTGGACCTATGGACCCTTAAATGGCTCAGGGCTGCAATACCTTAAGGAGCGCTTCTCCCTATATAAACTGACCCAGACCCTGTGATTATCATCTGAAGCTCTTCTTCATGTGCCCTCTCCATGAGAGGTCCGGAGGGTGGCAACACAAGAAGGGGGCTTTTCTGCAGTGAACCTGTTTGTTGAATGCTCTCCCCAGAGACAGTCACCTGGCACCATCATTATATATCTTGAGAAGCCAAGCAAAAACTTTCCTCTATAAGGCCTTTGACCTTTAACTATCTGTGGCCTTTTAGAAGTGAGTGGGATGTTTTCATAGAATAACAGAATTGCAGAGCTGGAAGAGACCCTAGTCCAGGGGTCAGCAAACTTTTTCAGCAGGGAGCCGGTCCACTGTCCCTCAGACCTTGTGGGGGGCCGAACGATATTTTTTTTGGGGGGGATGAACAAATGCCTATGCCCCACAATTAACCCAGAGATGCATTTTAAATAAAAGGACACATTCTACTCATGTGAAAACATGCTGATTCCTAGACCTTCCAGGGGGCAAATTTAGAAGGCGATTGGGCCGGATTCGGCCCCTAGTTTGCCTACGCATGATCTAGTCCAACCCACTGCAATGCAGGTATATACAGCCAGTGTTAGAAATTGGGATAGAAAAGCTAGGAGCCAAATGGCTCCTGGGAGCTAGGTTGTGGGTGCCAAAACAGAATGTCTAGTCACCATAGGAGAGGTGGCAACCAGATAAAGCAACTACTGTGATGACATATTCATACTCCTTATTTTTTTAATTTTTTGAAAACCCCACAGAATACATCCCATAAACCAGGGTTTCCCAAACTTGGATCTCCAACCATTTTTGGACTATAATTCCCATCACTGGTCCTGCTAGCTAGGCATGATGGGAGCTGTAGTCCAAAAACAGCTAAAGACCCAAGTTTGGGAAACTCTGCCATAAACAAATATTTAATGGTTTATTCAAGATTACTATCTCTCTGTGTGTGTGTGTGGTGCGCGCACGCACCCAGAGCAGCAAGAAGTTACTGAGCAGCGCTTGCCAGGTTTGGGCTTCCTTTAGGGTGGGAGGGGAAAATCACTGGAAATCAATGGCATTTTTGTAATGTTTTGTTTACTTATTAATACATACATGCAGCAGATCCACTCCCCAACACTGGCACCTTCACCCCAAACTGGTTCCAGGTTTCACAGCCATCCCTCAGTCTCTCTTTTATCCCAAAACTGCAGGGTCTTTCAAACAGAGACCTCAGATCTGCCCAGCACCCTTAGATGGGTATGTGTGAAGGTATGACAACCTTACATGGCCTCCTCCCCCACACAAAAAACTTCAACTACCCATCATGAGCAATTAGCCAGCGATTTCTCTAACAACTAGCCTCCATTAAGAGACATTCCCATGGCCATTATCAGGCAATTTGCTTGACAAAAGGTATAGCTAGGCCAGTATTCATAACACTATCATTCGGATCACACTGTTTTATAAACCAGTCAATATTTGCATGAAGTGTGACACTTCTCCAGGGTCAGATCTATATTATTAAAATAAGAGTCCCAAATCACTCAGAAAACATCAGCTGTAATTCCAAACTACTCAAAGGTAATCTGTCCAGATTCATTAAGGAGAAACCCACTAGCAAGGCTCTGCTGAAGGCTTGCTGAGGTGCATTCCACCATTACTTAGCCAACATGCTAGATACATGAGCAATTGCATTCATTTCCCAGAATGATACAAATGGCGGAGTTTTGTTCATTAGATGCTGCTGCTTTTGCGATTACTCCTGTCTATTTACAGAGTTCACATTTACAATAATAGCCTTGATTGCAAAGACGTCTAAAGGGGTTTACTTGTATCAGAATGAAATGACATATTAAATATTCAACAGTGCCAAGAACACTCAATGCTGCGCGAGAATGCTCAGAAGAGACACTAAGTACAACGGGGAATGTGGAAGCAAGATGTCCATCACATTTCTCAAAAAGCAAAAGGAAAGTTCAGTGTTGCACTAGCTTATTTACTACCCTTGAGATCAAGTTACCAAGAAGTTGTCCCTAGGTTAGGAAGGGAGCCAGCATAATATTTGGTTTCCCCAGTGGTTGTGTGCTTACTTTCAAACACATTGTTTCAGCAAAGTGTTGTACTTTGTCCTCAGTTTAAGGCCGGACTTTTAGCCAAAACATTTCTGGCATAAATAACTTGGCCTCAGAAGAAAAAGAAAATATATTGTAGCTAAGGCCCAGCAGAATTATTGGGTATGCTCTGGGTCCCTTCTTCCCTTCTCTCCTTGACAAAAGCAAAAGTGGTGTTTTATTATCTGTGTGCCACTTAAAAACCAAACAAAAAACCAAACTAAATTACTTGACATTTAGTTACTGCAAACTCACAGGCACAATAAAACACTACTAACGGAGTCATCCTATACTCTGCTTACACAAGGGTAGGGAGATATGGCTCCGCTGCAGTAGCAGAATGTGCATTGTATCTTGTACCTGATCAGCCTGAGAGGAGAGGAAGACACAGCACATGCAAAACCCCCACATAGCATGAATAGGGCAGCGTCACACAGCACTCCTTGAACCACCACTACCTGCTAATCCAGAATTGTGCCAGTGGCAATGCCCTCATGCTATCAACACACAAATAACTCATAACAGTGGGGACCTGCCCCCAGTGCTCTGCATCACAACAATGGCACAGTGGCACAGGAAGCAACAGCTTGGTACTAGCAGTCGAGAGGCACCTCTCCATGCTAGGGGTTCAAATCTCCCTGTGCTCCTCACAAACACCGTTTTGGAAGCAGGAAGCTTGCAGAGAGCACACACAGCCCTCCTGGGGCAAGGCTCAAAACCCGTCTCAGAAAGGAATCTTTTTACCAAGCAGTCAGTGTGTGATGCTGAATGCAACAAGAGTAGGCATAGATCAGGGGTCAGCAAGGTTTATCTTGCTTGGGCCAGATCAGTCCCATGGAGATCCCTCCATGGGCTGAATTGTGCGCACGCCTGTGATTTTTGGCATCAGACGCAATTTCCAATGCCATAGAAGTGAGTCCCTGTGCTGGTTTAGCAGAGCGCCGAGTGGGCAGCTCAGTTCAGGGGCAGCTTGTGGGCTGGTCAAACAACCTCCGCAGGTCGCTTCCGGCCCATGGGCCTTAGGTTGCTGACCCCTGGCATGACACAAGCTTGTAGCACTAGCCTCCAGGAACTCACTTTATGGGGGGCACTGGGAAGCTGGAATGAGTTACAGCCCCACTAGGGGAAAGGGGCAACATAGCGCGCGTCCCTCACCTTTTCCATATCAATCCCTTCTCAAGTCTCTGGAGATATCCTTATCATGTGCAGGACCCTGTGGGAGATTTTACACATCAGTATTCATGGGACAGAACAGTAATGAGGGGAGACATGAAACTACACTACTCATGCAGTCCACACTTGGCTTCAGAAGTTGTGTCATCCTGTTCTTCACACTCCTGCCAAATTATTACTGATGTTTTGGATAAGGGAACTTTTTGCATTCTCATAAACGTTTATTTAAACCAGTTCATTATCCTCTGAATGTACAAAGCGGCTTTTAAAAAAATCTATACATGCAACACAAATTTAATGCTAAGCAGCACAACTGGTGCAATGTATTTCAAATTCAGCATGGTTAAGCCAATAGTCTATCAAAGGTACAAAAGTAATTATTAGACAAACAGTAAGAACAGGCTTTTATTAACATGAAAAAGATATTGTGAACTCCCAAGAAACCAAGCATTGTCCTTAATTCAACACTGGCACAAAAGAAGCCCTCCATATTAGTTGCACTGCCACTTATTTATTTAATTAAATTTCAAGATGTGTGTACTTTTAAAAAGAGGTGTGGTAAGGCTGCACTAAAAACAAACAATTTCTCTATGCTATGTCATTCATGAAAACATCAAATAAATACACATTAAACAAAACTGGTTCCCAGCTGCCATTTTCATCTTTGAACTCAGAACCAGAAAGCAGTATCTGAATTCATCAAAGTTCCTATCAATCTAATGATAAGATGCTCCACACAATGAGTTTGCGTGTCACACTAAGCCAAACGACAGCTTAGCATGAGCACACAAGTGTACGGGCTCCAGAGGTCAAGACTGTGATCACTTTGCTCCTCCTTGGCTATTCTGGGGAATCACCAGGGAAACCCAGCCAGATGGGCGGGGTATAATTAATTAATTGATGATGATGATGATGATGATGATGATGATGATTATTTGGTGTTGTGCCTTGGCTTAGTGTGTCATTTGAACACAGGACTCTGATTTAAGCTCTCTCCAGACTAACCATGAGCCGTAAACAAGATTTGATCCTACCAAAGGATGAGGTTTGCTCAGGGGAGCTAAACCCGGAGCCTGGATTTGAATGACACCCAAGCAGAAATATGGCTTGGCTCAGCGCAGCAACAGAACAACCAGGGGGGAAGAAAGAGGCTGCTGTATCTTCTCCAGGAGCCCACACTAAGCTACGGTTTGGTTTAGCATGAAGGAAAAACCAGGGCAATGTTGTTAGGTTTGTTCTGATTTGTTTTGTCTTGTTCTTTAAACATTCAGTTTTACCATTAGTGTTTTTTATAATGTGGCAGCCTAGGAAATTTCTGAACAATTGCTATTTACTAATTTCTGCAAC
The DNA here is from genome assembly GCF_951804945.1 of Podarcis cretensis. NCBI lineage: Eukaryota > Metazoa > Chordata > Lepidosauria > Squamata > Lacertidae > Podarcis > Podarcis cretensis. The sequence continues at coordinate 27,073,981 of NC_137187.1, forward strand.
AGATGTAGTTTTCATTTTTGTACATGAATAACTAAAAGTAAAACTAAAAACACAAACAACAAAAATGAAGCAAATCTTCCTTTGTGCGTAGCTACCAAATAGACTCTGCCTAGGCCAATTGTGTTCTGCTTGTCAATTTGACTTTTTGCTTTCTAAAGCGTAAATCATTTGTTTGCTGTGCTTTGCCTTCTTTCACAAGAAGGAAAACAAAGCAGCTCAACAATGCATTTATACTAACTGAAATAGCACAGTGTAACAAGAAGAATGAAACTTAAAAATTGTTAACTTTATTCTAGCCATCCATATCTATTGGTGGATACATCTTGCTAAGAAACTCTATTTACATCACAAAATGGCCAATTGTGTTCTTCCTCCATCCGCCTTGAGCATGAAGAAATATCAGCAACCGTCACAGAACTATTTCATATTGTGCTTGGTATGCAACTCCTAGAACTTAATGCTAAAAAGATTAAGAGCCTGGGTCACATCAATGTGCCCATGCAGGCTACCTGATAGCTTCTTTCTGATATTATCAAGATCTGGTTGTTGTAGGAAATTTTTAATATCACATGATAGGCAAAGCACTGACATCAAAGGGCAAATAAGCATATTTAGAGCAATGGATCAAATGTTCCTCTCCATGGTGGAGCTCTGAAAAGCTGTTTCTAAAAATCTGAAGCTCTATCCTGTTGTACTTGACACCGATTGGCTCCTCCCGCTTGTGACGTCACAAAGATCTACACTGTCTCTGAAGCTGTACCGAACTTTCAAATAAAAGTTTTCATTTTTCAGAGTAATATGGAAGATGATGAACATTTATTTAAATTATTGTTGCAAGGTTAAAAGACAATGCCATCTCTGGGCAGTAGACAAAACTTAAAGCACAATTCAATACAGTAATGTAATGCCAACAAGCAATGACTGCAGATTAATCAACATGTTAGAACAATGAACAGCCTGGCTTTAAAACATGAAACCAAATGCCTTCAAGTCCTTTTCAACGATTAACAATGCTAGAGCTAGAGACACACGCCTTGTTCCACAAACTAGGGGCCACCAGTGAAAAGGTCCTCTCTCTAATGCTTACCAGTCTCATATCTTTACAGCAGGCTAACAAACAATGTCTCAAACACTGATCTTGGCACAAGCAGGTTTGTATGGATGAAGAGTGTTCCTCAAAAAATCTGGCCCTGTACTATTTAGGACTTAAGAGGTGGAAACCAGAACCTTCAACTGGGCTGAGAAACACTAGCAACCAGTTCAACTGAACACTGTTGGTGTTAGGATCTGACCAGCTAGTCTAAACAAATACTCACTCAACAAATATATGCTGTACCAGCTAAAGTTTCTGAGTCAACTTCAAAAACAGCCCCATGTAGAATTGAGGACACTGCAGCAGCTTAGCCTAGTACACAGACACTTGAAGCAATGTCCCCTTTCTCTAGAGAGTTCAAGCAGTACTTCTTTTAAGATACATGACATGTCTAAAAGCAAGACTAGCTTAGTCTAGTGTTTGATTGGCAGATTTGCACCTCTGACAATTTCATCTGTGGAATTGGGTCCATCCTCACCCAAACTTCCTCCTCTATCATTCTAACCCTTTAGCAATTCCATGGCATTTCAAGCTCCTATTACAAACGTCTTGAGTCCCACCCCCACCCCCAATTACTCTCAAAATGTATGTTTTCTATTAATAGTCACTTTATATTGAATCTATTCAACATAAACAGAGTTGTTTTCCTGACAACTGTACTTTCAGTAGGCCTTGAACAACTTCCTATCTAGAAAGGGTTTTGATATCTGATTGTCCTTCAGCAAAACCACAATAAGGAATAAGGACATGGAGAAAACAGAGCTAGAAGTACTAAGATTGGACAGTAGACTTCTATCATGTCAAAGTACAACATGCCTAAACAGATTGGGGAAGACACACAAGAAAACCTTATAAAATCATAAATCATGCAGTGAAAGTAGACTGATTTTCCCACTGTCCCATAAAATCATCACTTGGGATCAGCCAGTTAAATTAATTAGCAGTAGAAGATTCAAGACACACAAGGCATAATTAGCTTATGGAATTCACTGCCACAATATGTGTTCATTTCCACATGAATTCTGGTGTTGGCCAATGTGATAGTAGGCGTTAAAGGGGAATTAGGAAACTATGACAATAAAATTAAAGTGATCCCATCTTCTGATAAAGCACAGCCTCTTTTGCATATAGATAACTGGGGATAGGGACGCAGGTGGCGCTGTGGGTTAAAGCCTCAGCGCCTAGGGCTTGCCGATCGAAAGGTCGGCGGTTCGAATCCCTGCGGCGGGGTGCGCTCCCGCTGCTCGGTCCCAGCGCCTGCCAACCTAGCAGTTCGAAAGCACCTCTGGGTGCAAGTAGATAAATAGGGACCGCTTACCAGCGGGAAGGTAAACGGCGTTTCCGTGTGCGGCTCTGGCTCGCCAGAGCAGCGATGTCACGCTGGCCACGTGACCCGGAAGTGTCTCCGGACAGCGCTGGCCCCTGGCCTCTTAAGTGAGATGGGCGCACAACCCCAGAGTCTGTCAAGACTGGCCCGTACGGGCAAGGGGTACCTTTACCTTTTACCTTTTAACTGGGGATATGACTGGAGACAGGGTAACAGAAATGAAAGCACAACAGGATAAATGTTGTACAGTGGTACCTCGGGTTACATACGCTTCAGGTTACATACGCTTCAGGTTACAGACTCTGCTAACCCAGAAATATTGCCTTGGGTTAAGAACTTTGCTTCAGGATAAGAACAGAAATTGTGCGGCAGCAGGAGGCCCCATTAGCTAAAGTGGTGTTTCAGGTTAAGAACAGTTTCAGGTTAAGAACGGACCTCCACAACGAATTAGGTACTTAACCCGAGGTACCACTGTATAACTTATTTGGTTCTTTGCTTAGGTATGTGACTTGACTTGCCCCACATCACTCTGAGCCACTTTAACCTTTACAGCAAAAAAATTACAAATGTTCAGAACCAGCAAAATGTATTATAATGCTTAGTAATTTCCAAAGAGCAATACTGGATTTCATTGCTTAGAGCTGATCATATCAACGGTGCTGTCAATGTTTTTAATACAGTTTGCCGTTCTGATCCTTGACAAGGTATCTTTTAGAGGATTACAAGAAATATATTCCATCTTAGCTAGGTTTCTCTTCTCTTTTTCTTTTTTAAAAAAGTCAATATTTTCACCAGTTACAGATAGCATTTAATTTTTATTTATTTATTGTTCTTGTAACAGAAACCCAAAATGAAAGTAGCATGATTGACAAGTACCTCACAGGCAACCCTGGCAACACTTAATTCGACTCCCTCTCCTTTGGCTCCTTAAGCAAAATTCCTCCGCAACTGTTTGTCTTCACACTAACTCCCACAAAGCTCATTACTGCCAGCCTTAGTCTATCCCTCATGTTGCGCATTTATCTCTGGGGTGCATTATCAACATGTGGCACATGTCCTTGACATGCACAGAAGAGCCTGCACCCCAGGACAGCAGCACGCATGACAATAGTGTTGACTCTCAGTCCATTATGGTTGCTGGGATGTAACCGAGAAATCTAATAACTGTGACAGTGGGCCTTTGGGTTCTGGCTTGCCTTTTCCAGACAGTGAAGCTGCACAGACACTAATGAAAGGTTAAATGAATAGGAATAGCTGACAAGAGGTACAATGAAGAAGGGGCTTGGTAATCTACAGACACTGAGCAGAGATCTTTGGCTCAAGCAGAGAAAGGACAGCACATCAGCAAGTCACAATATTTAAAACAGCTTGCTATACACAGAGGCTTTTGTGTCTGGGTACATGTCTGGCTCTGGAAGGAAAAAAGACCCTGAAAAGGAATTCCAGCATGGGGCACTTCGGCAAATGTAAGGTCACAAAGAGGGAAAAATGTTTTCTGTGTGCTGCTACATCTTTGTACAGAACATTAAAAAGCAGCTATTAAAAAGACACATGAATCACAACTTTTAAGGACAATGAGGCCTGCCTGGCAATTACAGCTGCCTTTCAGAGGAATCCCAACCGATAGTGGAAATGGGTGTTAATGCTGCATATGTATTTCTTTAAGAACCAGAGTCATTCATAATCCACGCATCACTTTGCCTGCATTTCTTCTTCCTAGAGCTATCAACTTCATTAGCATGAATGTGCAGTATCTGAAAAGGCAAAGGGTTGAAAGATGTAGCTGAAAAAACAACAAGGTTTTACAACTCTTTAAGTCACCTTTTGACTTGAGACAATGACAACATTTTTTTCCAGCACATTTGGGTACTTGATATCTCCTACTCGTTTGCTGATGTGATAATTATGTTCACAAAACATACCAAAATGCCATAGGTTTTTTCCCCCTCCAAATGAAGGCAAGGGTAGAAGGACAAATAAAGCTGTTAGGCACAATGAGAAAATATTTTAAACAAACACATACCTATTAAAGAACAGCAGTCAAGAGTGAGCTAAAGGAGGAGGTGGGGTGGGAGATGCATCTCCCCAGAACAGAAAGTAACCTGATCACAATATTGTGTTTGACATAACCTTAAGCATCTTTACTCAGAAGTATGTTTCAATGACTTCAGTAAGGTTTACTCCAATAATATTTAGTGCATGCAAGACTGCATTTGTGCAACCCAGTCTTCTACCTGTTTATTCAGAAGCCCCGCCAGGTTCGGGAAGCCTTAATCTTAGCTACCATAAGTGCTGAGCTCATATTCAATGGGGTAAGCCCCATTGAAATCTAAGAAACATTTCTGAGTGAGCATGCAGAGGATGAACAGTACAGTATTTTTTTTAAGCTTTAACACCCTGATTCTAAAGACATTTGCTTTAGGTTAATCCTATATTTTTCAGTGGACTTTCTCCTATTTAAACATGACTGAGTTCACTTAAACCCACAGTCTCAATCATACCCTTAGTGTGTTTTTTTACGATGCACTAACTTTAAGTGTACATGTATCACAGTACTTCATATTTAAAACAGTGAAAGACACTTCCTAGGCTAGAGCTCTGTGCCCATTTTTTATATACATGGGACTTCCCTGCAATGGAAGTGCCAGCTGAGCTTTGCATCAATGAAACTGCCCCATACACACAAGTGTGCTTGCCGGAGCAACAGCTGCATGTTTACTGAAGGATCTACGCGGGCAGTGTCTGTACTTCAGACTGCAGGTAAATGGTATATATAAGACTGAGTGCAGTTCACTCCATTAAATAGCTATCTATACTGCATGCTCCCCTTTGCACACAAACCACCCCCATGACAACCTCTTGCATATTCCCTCACACATTGCAATTGCTAAGCTCCCTTGTCACCTTTCACCCAATTATGAAGCCACCATCTCCTGCAGACCCTGCTGTCATCTTCACCCACATTCCCATGCCTTCTGCTCCTCCATTTTGCAACACACAATAATATATGTACAGTATCTTTAAGATAAAGATAATCATAAGCAGCGAGAGGAGGAAGAGAGGGGACAGAAGGTGAAGAAAGAGCTGTGAGGGGAGAGGAGCCCTTTCTCCATCCTCTGGACCCCCTGAGGAACCCAACAAACCTGCTGTACCTGGAACTGGGTTTGGAGGGTGCAACTTTAATGCGACCTAGCTGTGGGCAGTCTGAGAAATGACCATCTACCTGCCCATAAGAAGCAAGTCTAGAGTGATGTCCGCTGTTTCCAGGATCTCTTCTTATGTGAGACATTTGTGGGTGAGCTGAGAGTTTGTTTGGACCCACAGGCTTAGAGGAAGTAAACTAAATTGGTATACATGTAACTTTGTAATTAATGTAACATCTTTATATGCAACTGTGTGTTTTTGCAACATTGTGAGCCCAGCACCAAACAATAAAAAGCCCGTTGCAACTAAGTCTGGAAATGTATCTGTGGACTTGCAAATAACTGTATACTCTACAAGTCCACAGATACATTTCCAGACTTAGTTGGTTTAGGCTTGACTAGTCCCACTCCATGGCTTTCAATGGGACTTATGTACACATTAGTGGTGAAAAATCAGTGATGTCCTTTATCCCAGCTGCATTCCAAGTTGCATTTCTACATTGCTACATGCACAAAAGGGGGCGGGGAGAGATGTCTTCACCCAATGCAACATTACCTAATTGTCTCCTCATGCCTGCAACCACCACCCCAAAATATCCTCCTATTCCATGAAGCTGTCATCTGTTCAGGTGCATCGACTGTCTCAGATGTGCACACAAATCACTGAACTCATATGTCAAATCAGATGGAAGCTGTTTTCATAGAATCATAGAACTGTAGATTTGGAGGGGGCTCCAAGGGCCATCTAGTCCAACCCTCTGCAATCGCAAGAATCTCAGCTAAAGCATCAAAGGGGAAACACATCAAACAGCAGCATTTCTCGATAACCTACAGAATTCATATGAACTGTGGACAACATCATGTGAATCTGGAACATCATATGTATTTGGCTTCAAACACCAGCAGTGGAAGCACATTGGAGCTGGAGTAAACATCACTTTGTTCACAGCCCTTGTCATGACCAGCTTTTGCTGGATTGCGGCATATTTATCTAAAATGGACTAAGTAACAATAATACCAAAGGGTGCCTGTTACTTCTTCATCTATACCTACTCTAGATGTTTACATAACAATGGTATTACCACAGAAATTACTTAAGAAAAGGACATTACTTTGATTTCAGCAATACTGATTTCAAGAATGGTAATTAGTTATTTCAAGCTTCACTCTTATACACACTAACCTGGGAGCACTGTTAGAAACTGAGATATGAAAGCTAGGAGCTAAATGGTAGCTTAAACCTAGGTTATGGGTGCATCAATGGAATGTCTAGGCGTGCTTTCTTATAACAAGAATACAGTGCTGAAAATGAATGAACTGCAGCTAAAATATTATGTTCATTTTTCACATGGTCTAGTCCTTCCCCTGCCCACCACCCTAATGTTCTTAGGAGGGTCTTTTCTCCAGTCTTCACAGAGCAGCTGGAAGTGGGGAGGCAGAAAAAGGTCCACTCTGCAGGTTTAATCTGAAATCTTAGGCACAGGACTGCGCCCAGAGCTTGGAAACTGCTCACGCTAATGAAATTCCCTGTCACAAAAATGCACCTAGAACAATGGGAAACTGGAACACTGCCTTGCAGTAAGCCCTATTAAAGGTAATGGGAGCTACTTTTGAGGAGACAGGAAAAGCACTGCGTTGTAAGCCTATTTTTAAGATATCAAACTTCTCCCGTACATAGTAAGTTTCAAAGGTGCCTGGGTATGTACTATATGAGTGAAAAGGACTTGACTGGGGAAGTTAAGGGGAGGAACTCCTCTGAAAATCAAAACCACATGCTGTCACTGAAATCAATATTTTGCATATACAGAGACATTATACGTGTGTACACACACACACCATACAGTCATCCAGAAAACAGGAGCTGTTGTGAACATTTGATTCATCAGGAGAAATACAGTACTTAGACTCGAGGCACTTACAACTAAATCAGGATTCTGCTTCTTCTAGTTCTCCACAAAGGACTTTAACCAATAATCTTCTACAGATATTTCAGATATTATTTTATAAACACGCACAGAGGGGGAGAAAGAAATGAGGCACAGCTTCCCCTAGATAGAAGCTAAGTGTTCTTGATTTTAACTCAGCAACTTTTTCAGTGCCAAAGCTTAAAGAGATGTGGGGGATAAATGGGAACATCTGGTATAGCACATAAAAGGTAAATATTACTTATTGTCCATTAAAAAAAGAACTCTCGCCTAAACATTTTCAATTCACACTTGACTTAGAAACCTTGTACCTTGAAACCTTAGATGGTGCAATTCTTGTACATTTTGTAGGAAATGATTGTCTACTTTTCAAGAATTAAGGCTGCTATGCTAACGCTAACTTAACTTGGAAATAAGTTCAACTGATATAAAAAGCAGAACATACGCTTGCAAATAAATGTGTTGAGGACCAGGATGTACATGTAAGAAAAACAGAGAACATATGAATAACTCACATATTAGGAATCATTTGATGGCTCAAAGTGTTTCCCTTTCTCCCCCTTTTCTTTTAACAGAAGACTGGAAATGCCAATAGTAATTTTCTCACTCTGTTTTCACTAAAATAATATTTACACAGAGTATGTGTAATGACTTTTTTCCCTTGTTTAATCCCCTATGTATCTGAGTACTGGATACAATGGAATTACAATTATTTAGCAGGCTATAAATAATGTATCTGGCATGCGCAATTGATATTTAGCATGTCTTACTAGAACTATAAAAGGCTCATTATAGATCAGCAAATCATTTCTAACAAGCAAGTTCAGCTGTGAAATACTGAAGGAAACCTTTACTGTACATTGCTGATATGCTTTTGTGTGTGTGTGTGTGTGTGTGTTAAGGGATATAAATTTAATTTAATACAGTGAGGAACATACCACCCAGAATATATATATATTTTTTTAAAATGCCAAGACACAAACAAACTTCATAACTGCACCACGTCGGTGACTGATTTATTAATTTAATTTAATAAATTGAAACAACAGGAGAATACCCTGCCTTTGGAAGAGGGCTGAGTGTCCAGTTTCGTCGTTCCTGAACAGCTGTATTCGCCAGCTTAAGTTGCTCAGCTAATTCCTGGCTTGCAAGGACTAACGTGGAAGCCAAATAAAAAGAAGGAAAGAAATTCACACACACACACAAAAAGATCAATTTGCTATGAAAGATCAAATGAGAAAACTGTGGGGACAGCACCAGGTCAGAGTGTAGAGAACTATGCAGTCCTGTTCTTCATTAACTTGAAACCTCTTGGGATGCCACACACTACCTGTCCCTGAGCTTATTGAAACGCCTAACGCTAACCTCTGTCTCTGCGCCACTCTTCTGGGCCCCAAGTGAATCATATCCTGCCGCTGACAAGTTTAGCTGGGGGACCACAGCTGAAACATGAAAAGTGCTTTTCTCTCTCTCTCTACCCCCCCCCCCCACCTCCCTTCTCTAAATCAGGCAGATTTCTGGGCAGTGGTGGTGGGGAAAGACGACACAGCGTTGACTCAGTGACATGGCGAGATGAAACAAGAAGTCCAGGCCACTCTTGGAGCTTTGCAGATAAAAGTAATCAAATGACACTCCTGGAATGCAAATTGGCATTCTTGGACTGCAGCAATTGCGCAACCCATGAAACATCCTTGACAGCAAAGCAAGATTAGGACAAAATGTTATGTAAAAGCACTGAACGAAAAAAGGGAAAGGGGGGCAAAGGGGGGGCGGGAAGAAGCTTGCTTGGAAATTCAAACAGATCACATTTACGCACCATAACATTGCAGGAGTCAAGTCTGCTCCTCAGCTCCATTCTTTTTACTGCTTTGTTTCATGTAAATGCATAACCCAGTGTGTCAAAGAGACACACACAGAGAGAGATCCTGATCTCTGTACACTTGTAAGAATGGAAAACATTCGGAGCAGTGGAAATAAACATGTGTGCCTGCTACATTTCTTGCAATATAAATATTTTTAAAGTTAACTATTTTCCAAAACATTTCTAAATAGATCTTTGCTACATCAAAACTATTGTTGGGTATATGGACCAGTGCAAGAACATGGATTATATTTAGCTCATTGGGAATTAATAATACTTAATACCCAGTCACCGTACGTAGGCAGCCTCTAGGCCAGGTGGAATGAAATCTCCTTAATGTACAACCTGAAAAGTATTTTATTACCCCTAGAATTTTTTTTAAAAAACTTCATAAAACTGGAAAAGCTTTTATGCAAACACACACAAGTCAGAAGTTAGGACTTCTGACACTGTAAGTGTGCATATCCCCTTATTTACATTTCAGGCTGAAGCTTCCTGAAATTTTTAAGGACAAGAGATGTTCTATGCTTTCTTGCAATGACTTGATATTCTTCAGAAGATCTGCTGATCAGGCAGACTTATTAAATATTACTGGATGAATGAACTTATTAAAATGCAAGCGCTCCCCATCCCCATTTCTAAATGGTAAAAAAAAATCTCATTAATTACTGTTTTAAAAAAAGTAATTACTGCCCATGGAAGATAAGCAATGATACACATGGTATATTTTAAAAAAATTACAAAAGGGTGATAAAAATAAAATAAATGCTCACTTTTGTATTGTAAGATTTCATTTGCCATGTCAGGAAACGTGTGAAGGATTTGAGAAGAGGTCTGTAATGCTGGGACTTTTGAACTTCAAGTCATTTCTACTGAGTGGCACAATCTCCCCCCCCCCCCCAATGCAAAATACACTTTAATGCTGGATCTACTTAGATTATTACGTGATGTCCTTTGTGCATCAATTTTACAACAGCTTGACTCTAGGGTAAATGAGAAGCACCATAAACTGCAGTCTGCTTTCAAAACCACTTTAATTTCTGTCAGTGCTGCGGTTACCACAGTCCTGAGCGCATGATGCGCCACTTTTACCCACCCACCTCCCCTCTTTAGGGTTGCCTTCATTTGACAGTCACATCTCCTACACTCCAAGAGGGGCTTTGATCACTGGAACAAGACATGCCACTCTACGGGGAAGGGGTGGCGGCGAGGAAATAGTATTTTCCCTAAACGCATTCTAATTACAGACGCAGAACGCAAGAGCATCCCTTTCCCCAAGTGGGGCTTATGACAGCAACGCGCAGGGGTTAAAGTACACTTAAAATGCAAGGCAGCGAGCCCGGGGAAGAATCCATCCCCACTCATCCCTAGACTAGAAGACCACCGAATTTCTTCGTTCGCTGAGCCGGTTGGGTCTTTTGAAAGTGCTAGCAGAAATTAATGCAAACAGATAGTGTCCCTCTCTACCTCTTCAAAACATGCCAGTTCTTTAATAAAATGTCCACATCAAAAACAGCCCAGGGGGGGAAAAGGCTTCAGAAAGGTAGGTCTCCTGGGTTTATTTTAACTTGTGTAAAACCTTCAAGGGGGGGAAGGTGAAGATTTAATGATGATGATGATGATGATGATGATAAGCGTTTTGCTAAGAGCACCTGACGTCTTGCTTTCTCTACCTCTGCCTTCTTGAATCACTTTCGTTTCCTGCTTTCGCTTCCGATGTGCAGCGGCTGGCAATCTCTCCGCAGACCCCTTTCCTAGAAGGCTAATAATAATAATGGCCCTCCACGAAGCGCCTGCCCGCCTGCCTGCCTGCCTGCCTGAGATCTGCCTTCTCCTCGCCCGCCTGCAGCACGAGCCTTCCTGCCCGGGACAAGTTCTGCTAACCAACCGCGCCGCCTGCAGAGGTGAAAACTGCCAAGCACATGACCGAAAAGTCGCGCGCGGGACCGGCGGCTTTGCACTTCTGGCCTGGGAGCCCGAGGCGCTGGAGATCGTAGAATACACTCTCCCCGCCCCCCCCCCTCGCGCAGAGCTCGCAGCCCACCTCCCTTGGACGCCCCCCGCCCTCCCGCCGATCGGCGACCCCCGATCTCTCCACTGGCGCACACAGCCCTTCCTTGCAGGCTGCTCTTCGCCAGCGCCGCGTACCCAACACACACCTCGAGCAAGGAGAGGAGAGGAGAGGAGAAGAGGGGGGGGGGTCTCATTCCTTAGCCCCTCCCGCTCTTTCCCCTCACCTTGGATGCCAGGAGCAGAAGGGGAAAGAGCTCCCATCCCATTCTCTCCCTCCCTCCCTCCCTCCCTGAAGGGAAGATGGTGGGGAGGGGGGGGAGAGAGAGAGAGAGAGAGAGAAACGACGCAACTTCAGGCCAACTTTCCAATCCGGACCCTGCTCTGCGCTTCGCCGCCTTCGACCGCCCCCCCCCCCTCGGTCCCCGCTTGTTTGTTTCGAAGGTTTTTGAGGAAACACGCTTCCTCACAGGCGGGGCTGTTTGCATTACGGCACGCTTCAAAAGGCGCGCGCGCACGCACACGCACCCGCCACCCAAAAAAAAAAAAGAAAAACACCACACAACTTTTTTTTTTCTTTAAAGGAAATGTTGGAAAAAACTTCTTACCATTTCGGCATGCTGCTTGTCAAGGGCACCCCCTGGCTCTGGAAGTCCTCGCGGCGGCGGCGGCGGCACCGGCCTTTCCTTCCTTCCTTCCTTCCTTCTCCCCCCTCACACAAATTCCGCCCCCCTCCTTTTCCCCCTCAGCAACACCAACAAGAAGTCTCCGCAGCCCTCCAGGTGATTTCCAGACACGCGCGCGTGAGGAAAAGTCTCTCAGGCCCGGCCCCCCCCCCCAAGAAATGTTCGGTGGGGGGGAGAGAAAGGGGGGAAAGAGAAGGGGGGAATAAAAGGTTTGCTGAGGGGTCAAGAGGCGAGGAATGGGAGTCTGGTGCTGCCACAGGTTGGGGAGAAGGAGGGGGGAGGCTGTCCCCAATCTGAAAACACGGCGGCGGCGGAGGCGCTTCCCTCCTCCTCCTCCTTCACCGTCCCCTCCCGCCGCTACTGTACCTCAGAGCAGCTTGTTATTGGTCCTGGGGAAGGCAGAGAGGAGGTGGGGAGGGGAAACGGGACACTTTTCTCTCCCCCCCCCCTTTCCTTGGGCAAAGCCAGGAGACCCAAGGAGAGGCCGCCTGCGCCCAGCTGTCAAGGAAAAGTGAGGGGAAAGCAAGCCGCCCAAAGCGAGACCCGGGAAAACTTTTATTCTGAGGAGCGCGCCCGCCCGGGACTCCCCTGGCCCTCCCCGCCGTGTGTGTGTGTGTCTGTCTGAGGCGCTTTCTCTCTCTTTGCGCGCTCTTGACGCCCCTTCCGGGCCGGTTCCTCCTCACGAGCGAGCGGCGCAGCAGGCACACGCTCTCCCGCCGCCGCCGCCGCCACAGCCGCTGCTCCTGCCTCCGCTTCTCGTCTTCCTTATCAGCTCAAGGCGTCCAGGCGCCGCTGGAGAGAAAGACGGAGCGAGAGGGAAGGAGGAGGGGGAAATGGAGGAGCCCGCCGCTGCCGCCGCCGCCGCCGCCGGGAGAAGCGGGAGCTGCTCCCCGAAGAGGAGAGCAAACTTGGGCCGCTCCTGAGGGGAAGTTTTTCCCCTCTCTCTCCCTCTCCCGTCGCGCGCAACGCCCGCCTTGCTCAGCTCACTTGTGGCCCCACTTCGCAGCTTCTCCCTTTACCTCACGGGCTGCTGTGCTTTGACCGCCCAAGCGCAGCCCTCGGGGATTTGTTCCTAACTGCCCACCGCCCTGCCTAAGTTGCGCGGGTCACTCTGGGCAGCGCCGAGCCCGTCGGGGTTGTAAGTTTTTGCGCGGGCTGGTCGCTTTGCTGGGCTAACGAGGCGAAGAGTCGCCACTGTGAGGCGGCGGCGGCGGCTCTGGAGACCCGGAGAGCAGCCCGCCCGCGTCGGAGACACCGCGAAAAGGCGCTCGCTAGCTCGCTCGCCTCCTCAGTCCCAACACGTACAAAGGCGCCACAGACCAGGGCTTCTCCAAGTTGCGCATTATTGCTATTCCTTATCATTATTTCACTATTTTTTTATTATTGAGTTACTTTCTAAAAAGTTACACGCTCCTTCCCTCAGCGTGCAAGCAGGCAAGCGCCCTGTCCTCCTCTTCCTCGCCGGACGTTACTGGGCACGAAGTTTTGGCACGACTTGGCAAACTTCTGGGGCATCTAAACCAGGGGAGTAGTGGGATACTCTTTCTTTCTTTCTTTCTTTCTTTCTTTCTTTCTTTCTTTTTTTTTCAGGTCTCCCCTTTGAGTTAATCTGTTATGGTTCACTTTCTCTCTCCATTAAAAAAACGAAAACCCAAACCCCTCGGTTTTGAGTCCACTCCCGTTTACTGATAACGAAGTTTTACTCAGCGAAAGCCTGTTGAAGTTAATGGACCTCTATAGTCATTCATTTCAGTGGGTCTATTCAGAGTAAAACTTAACTGACCTGACAGAATGGAGCACTTTGAGGCTGAAGCCCTATCTATAGACAGGGACCCGAGAGCAAATCTCAAACTCATTGAGTTACTTCTGACTAAACTTATATAGAGGCTGCTCTGTTAAAGCAGCTACTTTCCAGGGGCTTGATTTGGCTGGTTCTTGCACTTAGAAACGAAAATACCACCCACTCCTTATGGAGAACTTGCCATTTATTGTGTGTGTGTGTTTAAAAAAGCAAGTACTCATTACTAGAAGGAAAGGCCACCTTCACTATTTCCTACAGTAGGAATTCACATGAGTCAAAATGACTTTTTTAAAAAATAAAGTAACTGTGGTGTTTAGTCTCCATCCGAGGAGTATGCTTCCATCAATTAAAATTCTCTTCCATCAAAATTCTTTGCTTGGCTCATTTGCCAGCTGGAGATTGCCTATTGTGTTAGTCACATTATCCTAGCCCTGCTCTTGTCCTGCTCTGATCTGGGAGGCTTCAAATGCAATAAAACCCTCACAAATTTCCTCCCACTTTGCTCCTCACCCAAGCAGCTTCTCCCTCACTTTCTTCCCTGCCTGCCCCAATTCGAAGCAGCCACAGCACATCTCTCCCCTCTCGCCAATCCAGCTTCTGCCCCACTCCTTCACCCCAATAGCTTTGTTATCCTAAGGATGGTGCACTTGTGGGCAGGCTTGGAGAAGGAGGCTGTTGCTGGAAAATATATCATTGTCCTGTTCTTCTGTTTCAACCTCAAAAGCCACCCGATATGCTCGCAGCATGACCAAGCCACACAGAAAGGCAGAACAGGCTATGGGGGAAAAAAAGAGAGTTTGCACTACAACAGAGTGAATGTGGTGGAGATTTGCAAATTTTGGTAAAGCTTGCAGCTTCAGGCAAGTTGCAGTCTCTGAGCCTACCTCAGAAGGTTGGTGTGAGAAGAACATGCTCTGAGCTACTCAGAGGAAAGAGCTGTACTTTAATACAGAAAATATTTTAACATGTGCTAAACTTTGTATGGCTGGAATCTCCATCACTTTTACAATTAAGGCATCTGCTCCTACAGTACTAAGGAAGAGTGTGGCATGTGTTGTTCTTAAGTTCTGCATAGAAAGCAGACTTGATAAAAGTTCTGTAAGCTACATATCCTCTCTGTCAGAATGCATTTTACTTTTAAAAGCCTAGAGGGAAGAGAAAACCTCATAAGGTCACAATCCGAACACTACAGTGAGTTCTGCTATAGTTTTGAAAAGTTTAAACACTTTCCCAATCCCTCCCATTTGCAGAACATTCTGAGAGTCGTGGGGCTATCTGCTGAGGGGAGGAATCAGTCTTGTGAAAAAACCATCCACATTAAGATGGATGCAATATTTACTTCAGACTAAATGGTGTTTTAGGGACAGAATGTTAAAATTACCACATTCTTATGTTCATGCTTCCTAACATTGCCTTCAAAACATGAAATTTAAGAAAGAAAGCAGTCTCCCAGCAGTTTATCAAGATCATGTTCTATCTATGAGTTTCATAGACGGCTAAGAGGTTAGTTTAGTACTGTACTGACTTAAATCTAAGAAATACAGGACTGAACACATCTCATTTCTCTGCTTAGTAAAAAAAGGATTGCTCTTTTTGCTTTCTACTCCAGAAGAAGATTAAGGGACAGATTTTCAAAAGCAAACATGACACTTCAGTGCCTGTTTGGTGCTGACTTCTAATGGAATTTAGACGCCTCAGATATCCTGAACCCAGTGAAGCATGAAACCAGAAGAGCAATTTGCAGAATCAAGCTAAAGAGTCATTTGGGCCTTTGAAAACATGCCCCTGCAGCAATTAGTCGTAAAGCTGTCGTCCCCGTAAAGCTGGCGACACCATAAACGCAGCTCCTTCTGCACTCTGAGCAGCTGTACCAAACATAAGGTGCAAAAGGCTTTGCTGGATTTGCGGGTGCTGTTTTACCTCTCCTTGCCAAACTACTTACAGCAGCAGCATCTTAGCACAACTTCTCTCTTCAGCCAGTGATGGCAGATGACGTTGCCAAAATGCTCCCACTTCCCCCCTGATACGGAGAGAGAGACTACTGACCGCTATCCACCTACCTACCGCAATCGCAGTAGTCCATTGTAAGGCGCACACCCGGGGTAGAGACCCCGTCTCGAGGGGTAACAGGCGAGCTGATAAGGCAGCCCAATCAGCCGCACTCCGCCCCCCGAACAATGAATCAGAATTTCAAGCCTTACAAATCCCATTTAATATAGATCCCACACAAATTTACAAAGAAGCCCCCGAGGAAGAAAAGACTCTCTGGCGTTCTGTGGGTGCAATCGAACAAAATGACGTTTGGGTTCTCCCTGATGGCAGGACTGTCCTTCCAAAAGCCTGGGTTCCAAAATTGGTGAGGGTCCTCCATCAACGTACACACTGGGGAAAAGGGAGACTGATAGAGCACGTTAAAAGATCCTGGTATGCTCCTGGACTTGCGGTCGCAGCCACAACAGCATCAAAGAACTGTGTTACCTGCAGCTCCTTTAACCCCAAACGACAACCCAGAGTGCCGCCAGGAGCCAGGCTATGGGCATTCGTCCCCTTTGAAAGCCTACAATTGGATTTTATTGACTTGCCGCACTGTCAGGGTTTCAAACACGCCCTGATCATAGTGGATAAACTCTCCTCCTGGGTGGAGGGATTCCCCTGTAGAAAACCCACCGCTTCTGTAGTAGCCAGAGCCCTCCTACACGACATTATCCCTTGATTTGGAGTTCCCCGTCGACTAGATAGCGACAGAGGAACTCATTTCACCGCTCAAATAGTACAATTAGTGGCCAAAGCCTTACAAATAAAATGGGACCTTCATACACCCTATCACCCACAGTCTTCTGGCCAAGTAGAGCGCATGAACAAAGAAATTAAAACACAACTAGGAAAGCTCTGCAAACTCACTGGACTAAAATGGGTAAATGCACTTCCACTGGTTCTCCATAATATACGAAGTGCCCCAACTGGACCATTGAAACTATCCCCATATGAACTCCTATTTGGGAGACCCCCTCCCATTTACAACACTCTGTTTCTCCTCTCAGAACTTGAACTAGGGGAAGCAGAACTCACTAATTATGTCATTCAGCTCCAGACACAGCTACAACGCCTCCACCACTACGCGGCCATCGAAGGACAAAACCTGCCCATCGACGTCCAAGCCCACTCCTTCAAACCAGGCGATTGGATCCTTGTCAAAGTCTACCAGAGGGCACCCCTTCAACCAGCGTGGGAAGGTCCCTACCAAATCCTCCTCACATCGCCAACCGCCGTGAAAGTAGGTGAGAAGCACTCATGGTTACAACACACCAGGTGTAAGTCGACGCCCCCCCTCCAGAGACGGAGGGAGACCTCGGCGACGACTTCACCTTTTCGACCCCTCCCACTCCACCAACTTCATACATCGACGACGACGACGACCAACAGACCGGACCAGCAGATCGGGGCCAGAATCGGGCCCAACAGACCAGACCAGACACAGATCCACCCAACTGGACATCTGAGGTCATCCCAGATCCCAGTGCTATCAAACTACGCTTAAAACGCCTTTGACAGCTCCTCTGACAGCGCGCCTTTGACAGCTCCTCTGACAGCGCGCCTTTGACAGCTCCTTTGACAGCGCGCCTTTGACAGCTCCTCTGACAGCGCGCCTTTGACAGCTCCTTTGACAGCTCCTTTGACAGCGCGCCTTTGACAGCTCCTCTGACAGCGCGCCTTTGACAGCTCCTTTGACAGCACGCCTTTGACAGCGCGCCTTTGACAGCTCCTCTGACAGCGCGCCTTTGACAGCTTCTTTGACAGCACGCCTTTGACAGCTCCTTTGACAGCGCGCCTTGACAACTCCGTTGACAGCGCATTTGACAACTCTTTCCCTCCGACAATGCCTTGCTGTCCCCAGACTCTGATCATGTATTTCTCCTTCATCTTCCTCACCTACGGGGCTTTGACCCAATCCTCAGCCACACCAACGGATCATTGCACCGGATTAACCACGGATTACCATTTTTTGGACTACCATCGAGTCGAAACCGGCGGGAAGTCAAATCCTGACCGAATGGGGGACTTTGACTTCTGCCTCCCTGAGTCTTGAACATTGTTACGCCATTCCCTCGTGCCCCGACTGACAACGAATACTGGGAACTTTTCATCCGAGATGAGCACCTACACCGGATTGGGTCAGCAGCAGTCACCCTTGACCGTTCCTACTACCGCCTTAGCTGTAAGAACGGGACCCATTTCCTTTACGGCAACGGAGAATTCTTGAGGAACCCAAATTGGACTGAAGTCGAAAAGGGGGGGGCACATCGTCCTACACCGACACAACTAACCCCTCTGACAACTTGATTTTCGGATTCCAATGTCTCCTCATGACCCCAGAACCCCAAAAACCCCAGCTGCAAGGACTTTGCCTGAGAGGGTTCTGCTGCCTCTGGAACCTCGGAGTCACCCACGACTGGAGAGGGGCAGAATATTTAGAAGGATGGTATCATCCGGCACATCCCTCACGCTCCCCCACTTGGGATCACGTTGGACCTTTGAGATGCGGGGGCATAGCCAAGGACAGGCGACTCCTCAATACCACCGACCCACTTCATCCACTCGGCACGGCACCTCGCCAGCTCGGCACTGATCCCTCCCTCCCGGGGGAGAATCTCCTCTCCTCTTGGGAACAGAACTCTTACATCAAACTCTTGGGCCAGGTGGCTAAAGAGGCACCCTATCCTGAATGCTGGATATGCGCACATGCACCCAGCCACCTCCAACAAAGTCTTCCCCTTGTTTCTGTACCCGTGACCACTGAACAGTTCCGATCGGGAGATGTCGCTTCTTGGAATTTAACGGCCTTGAACTTGACCCACCAATACCTCTACCTTACTGGCCCTACAAAGGGACCCCTCTGCCACATTTTCACTGGAGAGGGAACTTTCATTGGGTCCAGTACCTGCACCTCCAACTTAGAACTTTTACCCACCGGTCACGTCACTGTTACCGATGTGACCGGGTCCCGAACTTTCCAAAATCTCACCCTTGCTTGGGCCACCGTCATCGGACACCCTCCTGCCTGGCAGCCTCAGCCCGCTGACTCCATGTTGCTGCAAGCTTTTGCCTCCGGAAGAATGGAGTCTTACCTCAGCGGCTTGTTTTGGGTATGTGGTCATCACACATATACCTGGGTGAGCCCACATATGTCAGGATCTTGCTTCGTAGGGTACATTGTCCCTGGCATTAGAGTAGTCCCACATCTACCCCCTGGGAGGCAGAGGAATAAAAGAGAACAGAAGGGACTGTCGGACCTGTCGGATGTCGCTGCCAACGGAGAGACTGTCGGCCGAGCACTCTTCCCTGCCTATGGGGCCGGCTCTAATCATGTGGACATCCTCCGACTTAACGACATCCTTCTGAAATTCATGCAAGAGGCAACCCAAATCACAGACTCTCTGATGTCGGAGCTGTCAGAGGTGAGACAACTTAGTTTACAGACCAGGATTGCAACGGACTTTCTCCTGTCCAGTCAAGGAGGGACATGTGCCCTAATAGGCACTGAGTGTTGCACATATGTGACTGATCAGACTTTGAATATTACCGGACATTTGAACAATATTCACGAGCTGGCAGGGAAGCTAGATGAGATACGACATGAAGGACTATCCGACATAGACTTTTTTTTTTTAAATGATATTTATTAAGATTTTCCATAAAATCTTTTTCCCAATAACATCTTTTCAGGACTTCCCCTCCCCTCCCCCTCCTGTATTCCAATTCTTACAAATGAACAACAAAAAAAAAAATTTTCAACAAGTTCTTATCCCAAATTTAAACTTATTATCATTGACTCAATTTTAAAAATATTTTCCCATCCCCTAAAATCGACCTGTTCCCTTCCGCGAGTTCCCCCCTTTAATATGCAATACAGATTACAATAGAAGAAAAATAAAAAAATAATTTTACGCCCTTTGGATTCCAAATTTCCCTCCCCCCTTTCCCGGTTGCGTTCCCAATGTTCCTCGACGTCTGATATCTTCCTGGAGTTCCCACATCTCTCTAAACCATAGTCCTTTCCCAGTCATCTTTAGTTTCGAATGTCCAATCTTGGAAGGAGTCTGTCTCAAAAAAGGCCCATTTCTTCCATCCAGATTTTTATATCTAGGGGTGAAAGCTCCAATTTTATTCCTTTAAACCTGTCAAATCTGGATGTCCCAAATGTTCCCACTTCCAACTTTGTCCAGTTCTTATTATTTTTGTTGTTCTTGTTGATCTCACTCCTCCTTTTTTTTTTTTCCCCTGCTCTCCTGCACAAATGTTCCAATTCCAAAAGCTTCTAATTCCTCTGCAGAGGCTTGTTATTCAAGAACAAAACATTACGTAAAGTCCTTTTCATTCTTCAATAGATAAATCTATTGTCTGCTTTGGTGCGTAGACCTCTGTAGACAAAATAGTGTTCCATTTCTGCAGTTTCCCAGGAGATAGAAAGTTCTGGTCAAATTCCACACCAACAATACTTGTAATGTCCCTCGGCTCCTCTAGGTGGATTGCAATAACTAAATTCCCTTCCCTTGTTATTCCTTGTTTGTAACAATTTGTATCCAATTTATAACAAATGTAACCGGCAAAGTCCTCGTAACAAAGATCTCTATTTTATTCTTCCGCTTTGACAGCTCTTTGACAGCTGTCAAAACCTCTATTTCTCTTCTCCCGGCACTCTCACAAATCACTCCCAGGGTTCCGGGGGGGTGGGTTGCTTTTTAATTCAATTCCACCTTTCTCCTCCAGCTCAGTCTTATGATTTTCCCTCGCGAAGTTAATAACTTTGTCAAAATAGGATTGCACTCGATCTTAGTTGTCAAATCCTTTGCTTTAACTCTTCTACAACAGGGGGGGCTGACTTCCTTTTTGCGCCTCCCCCGCTCGCTCCGAATTTTTTTTAAAAAATTATCCCCCTTTTAGTCCAGGTTCCGATTACTCACGGGTTATTCTTTTAAGTCCAGATTTTCAATAGAAGAAGTCAGCGCTCTCCGTCGAATGGCAGGGGAAGCGAAGGACTCAAAGCACACCCCCCCTGTCACCCGCTCCGCAGCCTTTAAAAAGGCTCCTTCGCGGGTCGGGGGGCGCAAAAGGTGCCAGCCGAGTCACCATGTCCATGGGTTTCAGCGCCCATGGTTTTTGAGGGTCCCCGCGTCGCCGGTGCGGTAGGACCCAGCCCCTGCCGAGCAGGCTCCCTCCGGAGCTCGGAGGGAGTCCGCCATTCGGCGATGGCGCCAACCCGGAAGTCCTATCCGACATAGACTTGTGGGGATGGTTGCCCAAGCTCGGATGGCTCCGACAGTTACTTAAGGTGATATTGCTTACTGCCCTTATTATTATCCTTTGCATCTCGGTGCTCTGCTGTACTATACACTGTGTCTCTCCTTGTTGCTCTCTCCTCCGCTGTCCTGCTCAATCAGCCCCTCTTTCTCTCCGAGCCTATTCCCGCTCCCACAGCGCCACCGTCTTCCCTGAATACGTGCAAATGAGACACCTGGGGGAAGGAGAGTACGAAATCACAGGGGTATAGGGTGCGGAGAAAGGATTTGCAAGTTCTTACAGAACTTTAATGCAAATCTATCTCCAAATGGGGGGCTGATACGGAAGGAGAGGGGGGGTACCTTTCCTCACTCCTCCTCCTCCTGAGTAAGGGGCCCGAGGCGATGACCTCGACGGCGCCCAGCTCTGCCGTGACTCCTGAAACCCCACACTGTTGCACAAGCACCACACTATACCCCTTGACTTTATAAATAATATCCTTTCCTTCTATATACGGGCGAAATAAGCCCTTCCTTCTTAAGCCTAACTTTCGCCCTATTTCTAACATGAGTAGACCGTATCGTACTGTTTTCCCCATTGACTATAATGGCTGCGCCTCAGCCAATCAAGAGCGTGCATTCCCCTGCAGGAGCTAGCTCAGGGAGCTCTTGCACGCCTCATTTAACCTCCTAACAAGTTATTGACGGCTCCCCGCTGCGGAAACAATGGAACCGAAACCAGCGACCTTGTAAAACTGTCAAAGTCTTGCTACAATGTATCCATTTGTTTCCGCTTCTGATATACAATACACACTTGACCGGCAAAGGGACGAAACTTTGGAAAAATCATATAAAATCAACCAAAGCTCCGATTTTCTCCATCTTGACGTCATTCTACTCAGTTCACTTCGGACTCCATGTTGCTGCCCCACTTCCATAATCCCCTGAGCGACAGGTCACGTACTCAGGAAGACCCTAATCCGGTCGGATCGTTCTGCCAAACCCTTTCCCCGGGCAATGCCAGATGGCAGACGATGCATATCTGCGCCATTGTCTTGCCATCACCTGTACTCAGGAAACGTTTATCCATGTTTATCTATGCATATCTCTTACTCTGCATATTCCCCCCTCCCTTCCTAAAATGCTAATCCATGCAACCCCACCTTTCTGTAATATATTCATGATGTAATCCGTGAAACCCAACCTTCCCATAATGTATTCATGACGTTTGTTGCACTGTATTCTGGGACTTGGAGGGAACTTTTAAAAGTTTATGTCACCCCATTCTCGGGGTTCAATTCCATTTTGAACCTGTTGTGCAATAAACTTTGGATCTCCGTTTATTGCTCCTGTCTCCGGCTGAGCTCATTTCTTCCGCTAGGACCCGCGGACATCGTCCGACGAGCCGGGTGGTAGGGTAACTCCGCACCCGGAATTTTCCGTAACACCCCAAAAAATCCTTCCTGCACCATTCAGACACTAATTCCAGGCTTAATTTATTTACTGTTTTAATTTGAAGGCAACATACACTGTTCTTCTTCCTTCTATTTTTTTTTTTTAATTCACAATAACCCTCTGAGGTAGGCTAGGGCTGAGAGACTGAGCGGCTCAAGGTCACCCAGTGAGGAGTGAGGTGCAATGAGGATTTGAACCCTAGCCCCACCCCACCCAACTCTAGTCCAACATATTAACTTCTACATCACACTTGCTCTCACATGTATTCCCTACTCATTGTGCTGCCAGAAAGCAGCTTTGCTTCATCTTATTTCCAGGCAGATCCAATATTTCGATCAGCACCCAGAGTTCAGTTGTACTGAGGTATGGAAAGAAGGGAAGCACTAATTCAGAAACGTTTCGAGAAGTCTTTTGCTTTGGAAGTCGTTATATATAAATATTTGATGGGTTCTGAATAAAGGAGAACCAGAAAGGCAGCTTGCACTATCACAAAACTGTATGAGTCACCATCCTAAAGAACTGTCCTGAACATAGATAAACATTTTACAGTGGTACCTCGGGTTAAGAACTTAATTCGTTCTGGCGGTCCGTTCTTAACCTGAAACAGTTCTTAACTCGAGGTACCACTGTATAAATCTGATATATCTTTACCATGCCCACTGAGCCTCCAAGGAATTCTGAATGGCATAGAATTGTAGGGTTGGAGGGGACCATGTGGGTCAATCTAGTCCCACCCCCTGCTATTCAGGAATCTTTTTGCCCAATGGAGGCTCAAACCCACAAGCATATACATAGAGTTCTCCTATTCTGTCCTCACAACAGCCCTGTGAATTGGGTTAGGCAGAAAGGGAATGGATGGTAAAAGGCCACCCAGTGAGCTTCATGACTGACAGTGAGAGATGTGGAACAGTCTCCCTCCGGAGGTTGTGAACTCTCCTTCCTGGGAGGTTTCTCAGCAAAGGTTGGATGGTCATCTGTCATGGATGCTTTAGCTAAGATTGCTGCACTGCCGGGGGTTGGACTAGATGAGCCTTAGGGCCCCTCACAACTCTACAGATCTGTGATTTTATGATTCTTGGATCAGGTCCAGTGCTCTATCTGCTAAACCACACTGGCTCAAATAAGTAGTTACGGCGCTGCTTTGATGTCAGCAACCTGAATATGTGAATTCACCTTTAGGCCACAGCTGCAGATCTTTAATTGTTGTGCATGTGGGAGGAATGAGAGCACGACAAGAGTGTTCCTGTTTAGACATGACTGGCACATCCATGCCCTTACACTTCTCCTGTGCCTTCCCACTGTGTTGACAATGAGGCTGACCAGCATTGGGCTTGCTCACAGGGCAAATGGACACTACTCAGGTACCATGTAGCTCTCCTGTGTCTGCCATATCAGAGATACATTCAACCTAAATATTCCCATTCATAGATACACCGCTGTACAGCCAGTGTACACACACACACACACACACACACACACACAACAGACTCAAGTGACAAAGCTTCTCTTGGGCTATAATATTTCAGTCTGCAAAAGTCCACTCCCATCCTAAAAGGGGTGTGAAAATCTCACTGCAGTCATGGGTGGGGGAAAGGAAACAGAATGTTTGGGAGAAGGCTAGGATGAATCCTTGAAATGCTAGTTTTCCACGTGCAGGGGGAAAAGTGGGAGAGGCTGAACTATGCCAGAGATGGGCAGACTTGAGGTGTGTGGAATAGACAGTGTTTTTTTCTTTATTTTTTTCCTAGATCGCCAGGACCTGCTAGTTGCAGGCAAATGTTTGAACAGTGGCTCAGTGGGAAAGAAGCACACTTGACCATAGATAGGTTTACCCCAAAGTAAGACCCGCTGAATTCAATGGGGCTTCCTCCCAGGAAACTGAGGGTAGGATCGCAGCCTTAACAAAGTGCAAGAACTACCTCAGAGCATATGCTCAGCCCAGCATTTGTATGCAGTATCAGAAATGAGCTCTCAGTCACAACCTTGTCTCACAAAAAAATCTACTCCTGGTTTCTCCCATCCCAAGGTGTTTTCACTTCACCCAACGAACTACAGTACGCAGTTCTGGCAACTTTATTTCTTGGGGAAAAAGCACTGGCACTTACTGTAACAACTTCATGGTGAATACTGGCACCTTCTTTTCTAGAGGAAAAGCACTGATTTCAGCTATTGTCAAACGGACAATTGCCTGGAGATTTACCAGTGGACCACAATCTACCTTTTGCCCATTCCTGAACTATGCAAGCCAATCACACCTTCTATAAGCCCAGGAAATATTTTTGCCACTTGATTCTTATGCTTGTGCAAACGAGTTGTGTTGCTCACCGACTCTGGCAGCCCGTAGGGAAGCCAGTAATAGTACATACGCAAAACAAGGCTGTTTAATGTGTGCCGTTCTGTTAGGCTTTAACTTTAACAAGACCTCTTTCTTACAAAGTCCAGGTGGATGTGGTTCAACAGCTCGGCAATCATGTTAAATGAGTTCTTTTACCAGACAGGGCAGAAAGATGTTGTGAAATTAGGAAGCAGAAAGCTCTTTATTATAATAGGAAGGATGTTTGTTTGTTTGTTTGTTTGTTTGTTTGTTTGTTTGTTTGTTTTAAAATAGAATAGATATTTGGAATTAGTATCTGATGTGCATTCCAGAAAAGGAGAAGAATAAAAAAGTTGGTTACTCACTTTGGCATTGCACCTTGTTTTTCACACACACATTAAAAATACTCATGGTTCATTTCCCTTTTGGAAGAAGAAAATAACTCGCAAGCTGTACCCAGGTCTTACCAAAATGTTGTGCCCATGAAGCCCCCTAGTGGTTATATAGACTCATTATCCTGTATTCACCTCTCCTGATTCCACATTGGCCAAAGGCAAGTATAGATTCAGCTCTATTAATTGTGCAATGTGCACTGGTCCTTTGAAGAAGAGGCTGATATTACCCGTCACGCCATAAGCCTATAAAAGACAGTGCCTGGTCCTGGGGCAATGGCACTTTGCCACCATACGAGCGCAGTGCCAACTTCTCCAGCAGCTGTGAGTAACCTGCGAACTGGTCGCAGGAGGTACCTCTGAGAACAGGCACTCCAGTCAAATATATTACAGAGAAATCCTTCATATTCCCAACCTAGACTCTTTTTTTGGCATTTTTCCTAGATTCTGAGTTTCCCCGGTCCAGCAAATGTGCACATTCTGCTGTAACACCCATTAAAATATATTTTATATGTTTTATTTTGGTTTTTAAAAATGCATAAAAGGCAGAAACCCCCGTGCTGTTTGTTGATACTAACATTCCATTTTTATGCCATTCTCAAGAAACTAACCAGTTCTGTGTCACAGGTCTGTCTTTGACACTACCCCTTGTATGCTACTGCAAGTCATGGCCACCTGTCACGAATGCTTTAGCTGAGATTCCTGCATTGCGAGGGGTTGAACTGGACAACCCTTGGGGTCCCTTGCAACTCTACAATTCTACGATTCTATGAATTCAGATGCCAGCTCTTGCCGCCTCCTGTTTCTCCCTGAGAGGTAGCTTCACTGCCCTGTGTGGTTTTATTTGTTTTCATTATTTACCTACATTTATAAGGCTCCTTTCCTCCACGGAGCTCGAAGCAGCATGCATGATTTCTCTCTTTCCCCCATTCTGTCCTCACAAACAACCCTGTGAGGTTGATTAGGCAAATAAGGACTGGTCACCCTGTAAGCTTCATGTTGCTGAATGGAGATTTGATTGGTTCCCCAGGTTGTTCTTCAGCTCGCTTAACAGTCAGAGTCTAACCTATTGCTGGATCAAGCTCCTGTAAACCTCTAAATTTGCTCACGTGGACTTGCACAATTAAAATAGTATTTCAGTTCCATGCATGTTTTTTATTCATATTGTTGTTCACTTTCTAGTATTAACTTGAACGAAGCACCAGTGTGATGCATTGTAACAAATTAGGGTTGCGGCAGGGGCGCCAACTTGAATAAAATATTGCGGGGGGCACCCTGCATAATTGATCACATGACAGGGTGCACACACACCATTTGAATGGCAATGCCCATCAACTTTGGAGAGGCCCGGCCACTCAAATATTTTATTGGGGGGGGGGCAAAGACAATTCGGTCCCTAGGAGTCAGCTCCTATGAGTTGTGGGGACCAAACTCCCATGTCTGCTCAGCCATGGAGCTCTCTGTATAACCTTGGGTCAATTTATCTCTCAACCTTACCTACCTCATAGGTTTATTAGTGAGGGTAAAATGAGGAGAGGAGAAACTTGTATGCCCCCTTGAGGTATCAGAGATACAGTGGTACCTCGGGTTACATACGCTTCACGTTACAGACTCCGCTAACCCAGAAATAGTACCTCGGGTTAAGAACTTTGCTTCAGGATGAGAACAGAAATCATGCTCCGGCGGCACGGCAGCAGCAGTAGGCCCCATTAGCTAAAGTGGTGCTTCTGGTTAAAAACAGTTTCAGATTAAGAACGGACCTCCGGAATGAATTAAGTACTTAACCCGAGGTACCACTGTAATATACTATGCCCAAATGTAATATAATAGTCTTCAAAACTAGGGCGACCAAGAGCCTGCATACATGGCATGGATGTAATTAGAATTTGAAACCATTTCTTCTTTTTTTGTTCTTTGAAGAACTTGGCATTGATTACATGCTCCCATTCAGTTCCTGGAAATTCCTCTAAAAGATAGCACCCGGTCAAGTCGAATTCAAGCTCTTTGAAGGCCCATTCATTTCCAAGGGACTTAAAATCCCTAACTTTCACAGGGATCGTGATCCTGTCTGTGAAAGCTCACCCAAAAGCCTAGATTCTCAGCATTCTAACAAGATTTCTGGGTTCAGGAAAAACGGAATTTCTATTCCAGTTGCTTCGCAACTCCAACACTGGAGGAAGGAAGGCGCTCCAGATAATTATTGATGCTAGGAGGAAACGTACGTATGCATCTGTGCCCCACTGACACATTTATTTTACTTAAATTATACATTCTACTAATGCATCTTGCCTCATACCTCATCTCCTTAGATAGTTATTTGTTCATGCAGAAATGCATACTGTTGCTAACCATCAATTGTGTACTCACAGGAACTAGAAGGTATGTGGAGAGCATTTTTAACTCTTGACCGTTAGCACACGGTGCTAGCTTGCTGCAGCTAAAAACTTCAGCTCATGGTGTCTGTTGGGTACATTAAAATACATTATGTGGATATATATATATAAAGCATCATAAATCAGCATGCATCAAAATGGGCATTTTTCTTCTGCTGCATGGGAGATTGTATGCATTGCTCTACCAAGACACAATACATTTATATTGAACTGCTTATATTTTCCACCTACATAAGTTGTTGAGACAAGTATATGCGAGAACTAATTAAAGAGCTGTAGGAGTGGGTAAGCATTAGTCACTGTGTTTGCCCATTTATGAAATGTTGTTAAAATTAGATTTTATTCAAGATAAGAGAGAGAGAGAGAGAGAGAGAGAGAGAGAGAGAGAGCTGAGAACAGACACGTCCAATATAAATACTTTTATCTTCGTACCAATAAATCACCACAGTGCCTGGTGAATTAATAGCAGTATTATGTCAGGCGCTGTATCAAAGTATAGTGCAGATGCAGATACTGTAGTTGCTTTTAAGTAAGTCATCTTTACTGGAAGAATCTAGGCCTCCTATAACAATGTATCTCACCCGGGGGGGGGCACCTTGTAGCCCTCAAGATATTCCTGGACCATAATTCCCATCATCCATGACCATTGGCCATGCTGCATGGGACTATGAGAGTTTGTGTCCAACAATATCTGGAGGCCACCAGTTTCCCAACCCTTTATCTGGCCTCTTGCATGCAATCCATTAAACTCAGTGGGTATTTTGCTATGGACTTCAGTGATATATGGGTTGGGCTACCAACCTTCAGTATCCAAGCAGCTTGTCAGCTTGTTCTCCAAATCAAAACAATCTTCTCCAATTAACTCAGAGCGTTAATAAATAAATAAAGGTAAAGGACCCCTGGATGGTTAAGTCCAGTCAAAGGCGACTATGAGGTTGCGGTGCTCATCTCGCTTTCAGGCCAAGAAAGCAGCCATTTGTCCACAGACAGCTTTCAGGGTCATGTGGCCAGCAGGACTAAACTGCTTCTGGCGCAATGGAACACTGTGATGGAAACCAGAGCGCACGGAAACCCCGTTTACCTTTCCGCTGCAGAGTTACCTATTTATCTACTTGCACTGGCGTGCTTTCGAACTGCTGGGTAGGCAGGAGCTGGGGCAGAGCAACGGAAGCTCACCCCATCACGGGGATTAGTACCGCCAACCTTCTGATCAGCAAGCCCAAGAGGCTCAGTGGTTTAGACCACATTGCTTGGTAATAAATAAATAACCAAGCAAAACAAAGCTACAAGCATGATGGAGCACGCTAGCTTATTTCAGAGGACCTCCACTAAAAAGAAAATGCCTGCCCTGGTTCATTTGAACTTACTCACTCCCCTATTTATCACCATCTAAAGCAGGGTTTCCTAAACTTGGGTCGCCAGCTGTTTTTGGACTACAGCTCCCATCATCCCTAGCTAGCAGGACCAAGTGGTCAAGGATGATGGGAATTGTAGTCCAAAAAAACAGCTGGAGACCCACATTTGGGAAACCGTGATCTAAAGCAACTTCCCACATCACTGTTTCAAAATGCCTTGAAAGTTTAAGTGATATGGCAAGGTATAGACACTTTCCTAGTCTTATAGAGGCTCTTATCAATGAGCAACTTTCTACATGACTGAAATAACGTTTCAGTGATCCAACTACATGGGCACTTGGCCCATTTCCCCCCTTGGATTTGGTGTAAAAATTTTGTGGTCTTTAGGGATGGGAATAAATTTATTATATTGGGGGTGTTCTTACAAATATTTGGGGGGTTTGAGACAGCAGATGCTTGCAATCAGTCAGAAAAAATGCTTTGCTGCCAATTCAAGGAGCAGTGAAGCTGTCATGAGCAACTGCAACCCATCGACTACCCACTGCAAACAGCTCAATAGGAACAGGGCTACATGGCACCCAACTCCTATGTACCCCGGCTGGCATTGCTAATTGTCAGGAATGATAGGAGTTGGTGGAAGGATACCATCTTGGCTACCTTGCCTGTAGCATCATTCTTGGCTTTAAAAAAATTGGCTGCCTTCACTACATCATCATCATCATCATCATCATCATCATCATCATCATAATATATTATTTCTACCCCCACCAATCTGGCTGGGTTTCCCCAGCCACTCTGGGTGGCTTTCAACAGAAAGTTAAAACAGAATAAAACTTCAAACATCAAAAACTTCCCTAAACAGGGCTGCCTTCAGATGTCTTCTAAAAGTCGGATGTTGTTTATTTCATTGACATCTGACGGGAGGGCGTTCCACAGAAGGCCCTCTGTCTGGTTCCCTGTAACTTTGCTTCTCGCAGTGAGGGAGCCACCAGAAGACCCTCGAAGGAGGACCTCAGTGTCCGGGTTGGACGATGGGAGTGGAGATGCTCCTTCAGGTATACTGGACCGAGACCGTTTAGGGCTTTAAAGGTCAGCACCAACACTCTGAATTGTGCTCAGAAACGTGCTTGACATATTAAAAACATTTCTAGCCATGTGCTAAAGCTTTCTCACATGCTTTTATGCCGCTTACATCAACACAGAAGGCAGCTCAGCCACATGGATGGAAATTGTTATACATTCAAGTGATACAGAATCGACTGTAACAAAAAATCATGTCGCACTAGGTATGTGAAATGTGGGGGATGGAAAGTTTCCAAATCACTAACATGCAATACACATGAAACAACTTATTGCACATAGTAGTATAATAAAAACTAATTAGCCCTTGTTTACATTGTTTCCAACTAAGCACGTGCTGTTAGGAACGTGTCATTAAAATTAATGCAAAATCAAGCAGATAGCTATTTTGATCCATTAAAAAAATAAAATAAATCCAAACCAGGACAGTAAAATAATACCGTGTGAACTACTGAGTTGTATGCAATGCTTCTTCAATGTAAAAAAAAAGTTATTTAAAAGCAAAATGCAGCCAGATGAAGAGGCAAATGTACAAAAACAGTTCACACATTAAATGAATAGAACTTAAGCACGTGTTTTACTCAAGTTTTTCCTCAAATCATGCACGCCTAACTTCCCTTGAATTGCACGCCATCTACTAAACAGCTACAGTTCTGCGGCTTTTTGGGTGTAGGAAAAACACCAATCTAGACTGCATTGCCTCCCATAACAATATTGGTATTTCCTGTTTAATTCTGTATTTGATCATATAGGATAGGCTTGGATGTTTTTGGTTTTGGGATGGGGGAAGGTATAAAGAATGGCTGAAATATGGGCCAAGTCACATTTTTGTAAGGAAGTTGGAAAGGTAGTTGCATTCTTCCAGCGGTTCATTTTACAGTCTTCTTTGAAGGCAAAAAAAGTGATCTCTATGGTTTTCCATATTATAGGTTATAGCTTGTTAATATTTTAAAAGATAGCACGATGATCACACACAGCCTGCAAATATTTTTGCCAAAAAGCAACCTTGTTTTAGTTCAGCCTGTTAGAAACTGATTCATACGTGACTTTTACTCCTCCCTTCCCTCAAACACTGAAACATGCCACATTTGGGTAGAGGAAGGAGACAGAAACACTCATTGAGAAAGTCGGTATTAAAAGCAACACGCTGGATGAAGTTTTCCAAAACTCCAAAGGATAATTCCATTCAGCTGGAAGAGCACTGTGGAAACAAATCCCATAATCATAATGCAAGACTACCGAGTCATAGACCAAACTTCACACTCTCACGTTAACCAAGCATCAGGTGTTCTCAGCTTTTAACAACGTTGATAGGTGATGACAATGACAATTTATTGCACATATCAGACACTTTATATAAAGCTAAAAGTCTCAAAGTGTCCTGGCAAGATAAAGGAGAATGAAAGGAATTTAAAACCAGAAAAATTTAAAGCGGTGAATAATACAAAGTACCCAAAATGCTCACACAGTAACATATTAATGACTAGTACTAGCCACCTCACTAAGAGAGGAACGCCACCATAGAAGGCAACTTAATTACCTTAAGGAATACTGTAAGTAAAAGGTCTTAGCCTGGTTTCTATAAAAACTGACAAGGATGATACCAGGCACATTTTCCTAGGGAGAACTTTCCACCAATTGGGGAGGGGCCAGGTTGTCACCTCCTGAAATGACCTGTTCTCGTGCGACCACCCTCCACACCTCCCTCAGGTGGAACACACAGAGAAGCACCGTTTAATTGTCTTTTAAAGGGAGGAAGTGGTTATGTCATCTGCTGGAGTGGATGACGCAATGATAGTAATTGATGGACCCACTAGAAAGTGAATGAAGAAGCAATGAGGATTTCAAGTTTGGTTCTGAAAGGTGAGCACAGAAGAAGTCAGAGAATGAGGGAAATGATTAAGCAGAGACTGTGCACGTCTTTCTCTTCTTTGATGGGGTTCGTATTTCATGCTGGCGGTTGAAATGTTAACAATTCCCTGCATTATTTCTTGTATTTCTGATTAAAAGTTATAGGTTGCATTTCAGCTGGCTGATGATCTGTCATTAAAGGTCAATGTTTTTACAAGCTGAACCTAGGTCGCCAGAAGCAAGCACCAGCAAGTACATTATAGCTTGCTCCCAAGTAAGTATGCATAGAATTGCAGTCTTGCTGATCCAAATAAATTGGGCATTTTGCAGCATACTGTTGCTATGGGTGTGCTCGCATGCACACAGATAGAGCTGTACAGTACTCTGCAGTTTTGCACGCTCTTTGGGGGCATGGCTGTGGCAGCTGTCATGATGTGCTCTTGACCTTCAACATTTACCTTTGCAGCATCTCACTGCTGTAACTATCGCAAACAGTGTAAAGAGTAAAGAAAGACAGTGCATTTATTTATATTTTTATACTTTTACCGGGGTAAAGAAAGCTGGTCTAACATAATGAGCTTGCTTACAACTCAGCCTCCCTCAGGTTTCCAGCCTTAATACTCACCCTCAAGAAAATACATCAGTACTTTAAACACAACACTCCTGAATCACGGGAAAGTCCATGACAAAGTGTTTGATTTAGTTTACTCACATTCAACAAAGGTTAAGAAATTACTATGAAATTCTCTTTGCAAGTACTGTAGAGATAACTGGGATGACCACTATTCAACTATTAGTTTTCTATTCAGAGAGAGGAAAGAAATAGTTACGAGCAAATTAACATACAATCCTTATTTTCCGTATCTAGCTAGTTTATTTTGGATACCCTGTATTTTGACTTTATTCATGTATAAATCTTGGGAGTGTGCTTGTATCAACAAAGCTCTAGCAATGTGGTTCACTGGCTGATGAGCTGAATTTTAAGCAACATATCCTAAGGGTGTAAAACGAACCAGAATCTTGTTTATATATCTACATCCCACTTTAAGAGGCAGCTATAGATTTACTTCCTTTGAAATTTCTAGCGTATGAAACAATCTCTTTTAAAGACATAATTCAGCTGAACAATCAACAGAAAGAGAATTGCAGTCCTAGAGATGCCACAGAGGCAGAGGCAGGTCTTAATAGTTAGAGGCTAACGACATTGCAGCACCGTTGAAACTTTCCAAGCCTCCTTGATGCATGAATGCTACTTGCTGCAGCATCAGGTGGTAGCTTGCATGTGAGGTAAAGGTAAAGGGACCCCTGACCATTAGGTCCAGTTGTGACCGACTCTGGGGTTGTGGCGCTCATCTCACTTTATTGGCCGAGGGAGCCGGCGTACAGCTTCCGGGTCATGTGGCCACCATGACTAAGCCACTTCTGGCAAACCAGAGCAGTGCACAGAAATGCCGTTTACCTTCCCGCCAGAGTGGTACCTATTTATCTACTTGCACTTTGACGTGCTTTTGAACTGCTAGGTTGGCAAGAGCAGGGACCGAGCAACGGGAGCTCACCCTGTCGTGGGGATTCGAACCGCCGACCTTCTGATTGGCAAGTTCTAGGCTCTGTGGTTTAACCCACAGCGCCAACCACGTCCCTGCATTTGAGAACAACACACACACAAAAAAGAAGGCGAGTGGGTTTCATACCATAATGTGCATGCTGGTTTTAAAGGGAGTTAGTTCACACACTGAGTAATCGAAGTGATGGGAGCCAAATGAAGTGTATGTATGTGTGAAGCAGCTCACAAACATTCAAAGCAAGCGACAACAGCAATTTGCCATTTACTGTAAGGCTCAAAGGACTTCAGACCACACGGGGACTTATCAGCAGGGGCAGCTCTGCTTGAGTAGAAGAACAAGGTGGTGCTGCCTCCATGCTTCAGACAGAATCCTAACTGGACTGGCAGATGAATCGTTCATACTGGCAACAGGTCTGTGCTGCTGCACCAGGGAGCATCAGGCTGACTTAGGGGACACAGGTCAAGCCACTTGGCAATTGCAGTCCTCTCCACCCCCCCACCTGCCTCACTGCACCTAATGGGAGAGTGACCTCCGACCCCCTAGGGCAGGCAGGCAGGAGTGCCAGCAGGCTGGGTGATAGGCAAAGAGGGCTGCTAGCACCACTTGTCTGATGACCAACATGGCAACTACAGTCCAATGGGATCAGGTGACATGAAGGGCTTAATTCAGCTGCTTCGCCGTTTAAGACTTTCCGTTCTAAGTCACTTTGCTGGCATCACCCAGAGCTGATAGGAAATTTTTCTCAATAAAACTTTTTTTTACACTCTTTCCTCTTTTATCAAGCCCTGTCCCAAACTACCCCACATGGTGCTTCTGTACATCAGATGACTGCATCACCTTGGGTTATTGCTACTCAGCCGATCGTCTATGTGAGTCACATGACATTGTATTCGGTCAGCTGCACATGACTGCACTCTCAGCAACTCCATTTCTCTACTCGTGTCCTGAACAGACACTTATGAGACTGCGCAATCAGAGATAATATTCTGGATGATTTACAAGTCTCCTTGCTATGTTGCCATCTTAAATTTCCAATTTCTTCTGAACATCTTCCAAGATAACAGTGCCCACTCACACTATTGAGAGCTCATAACCCACCTACTCTCGCAGCCAGAAACATCATAGCCAGACCTGTCAGGAATAAACATGGAACACTGGTATCAAGAAGTATGGGAAAGAGCCTTAGTAGAAAAGCTAACCAAAAGACTGAAACTGACATGGGGCCAGTAGAAGAAGATGCCTTCACTCTGGTATGGCTCCCCTTTATCACATACACAGCCCAACAAGACCACAACACAAACCCACCAACAGCATACGATTCAATATGGCTAACTTAACCAAACAACTCCCCCCACCCCATGCACAAACAAATCCCACTGCAGCCAACCAAAGACAATCTACCACACCCTAGGCCACCCCAACCTCTCTCACCACCGAGGAAACAGAACAAGTGAATAGAAAGAGAAGCTATCCAAGTAACGCTGGCACAAAAAGCCCACGCATGCACTAAGTAAAAGAACATAAGCTTCACCAGCCCACCAGCCCTCTCTCTCCTGTCTCCACCTCTTTTCTTTTCAACCCTATGTAACACCAATGTCTCACAACAAATGTAACTGATCTGTAGAAAACACAACCTGAAGAAAGAGACAACACATGTGCTTTTGTAAATGAGGAAAATCTTTCATAACATATATATATATATATATAGTGCTGTGGGTTAAACCACAGAGCCTAGGACTTGCTGATCAGAAAGTCAGTGGTTTGAATCCCCGCGATGGGGTGAGCTCCCATTGCTTGGTCCCTGCTCCTGCCAACCTAGCAGTTCAAAAGCACAAAGTGCAAGTAGATAAATAGGTACTGCTCTGGCGGGAAGGTAAATGGCGTTTCCGTGCGCTGCTCTGGCTTACCAGAAGCGGCTTAGTCATGCTGGCCACATGACCCGGAAGCTGTACGCCGGCTCCCTCAGCCAATAAAGCAAGATGAGCGCCGCAACCCCAGAGTCGGTCACAACTGGACCTAATGGTCAGGGGTCCCTTTACCTTTATATAATCTCTAATTTATTTTACTTTATTCTGTGATGCAGAGACAGGCACTACAATCCTGCACATGCTTTCTCAGAAGTCCCAACATCTTCACTAGGTCTCACTCCCCAGTAAGTGTATTCAGGATTGGAGCTTGATGCAAAATAGCAAAAGACCTTTATCAGCAGCAGGTGAAGTTGATACCTAGTTGGGGGATGTGGGGGTGAATAAGCCCTACTTATACTAATGAATGTTATACTGATAAATGGAATCTATATGCATGCAGTAGCTGGGTTCTCTTTGTTGGTGCTGTTTTTGCCTTCCTTGAGAGAGCAATCTAAAAGCACCTTTAATCATAAAAGATAAATCACAGGAATATCTTAACACCGAGAGACAAAAGAAGGTTCTCAGTTGATTCAAACACTATTAAGTTTTTAGTTTACCTTTGATCACTTCAAAAAAACATGGCGAACTCTCTAATGAAATGTAACCTATTATTGAAAATGAAAGATTTACAATGAATCTGTCCCATTTAATTCTTTATCCTTGTAAGATAATATTTGGCCTACACCTCATAATCAAATGGGTATCAAGGCAGATCAGCATTTTTAAGAACGAAAAAGGCACCAGGTGAATATAACTGCAATGCTATACATGCTTTCCTGGGAATAAGCTCTATCAAACACCGAAACTTACTCTTTCTTTTCTTTTTGGTAGCATAAGTATTTAGGGACTTACTTCTGAATAAGCCTGGGATGGGGAATCTTTGGCCTTCCAGATGTTGCTGAACTATAATTCCCATTAGCCTCAGCATGCATGGCCTTTGACCGGAGATTATGGGAGTTGTAGGTCAATAACATCTGAGGGGCCAAAGGTTCCCCCCACCTAGAAAAAAGCACTCATAAGATTGTGTTGTCAGAAGACAGCTATTTAAATATTTAGCTTATATTCTGCTCTTCCTTTTGGAACACTCATAGTATGTATGTAATTTATATCTCACTCTTACTCCCAAAGAAGCCCAGGGTGGCAAATACATCTACAGTATATTTGGGGAAATGATTTGTCAGTCAGTTTGTCTGTCTATTTGTTTGTTCTCTATACATTAGGACACCTTTCAATAAATTGCTGCCAAACTTGGCACAAGCATTCCCAAGGTTGGGGTGGCAGTGGACTTCATCACTGTTTGGGTACCAGTTTGAATCAAAATGGTGGACTGAAGCATGACTTTGGTGTGACTTTGCCTATTTTTTCGGCATAGGTTTGACTTCCATTAAATATATTGCCCCCAAAATTGCCACATGAGTTCCGGAGGTGGGGGTGGGGTGGGGTCTTCATTGCCATTTGGATGCCAGGCACCATTCTGAATCAAGGTGGCAGACTGAAATGTGACTTTGGCATGACTTCAACCAATCTTTGGTGTGATCGGCTCAAACTCACAAATTACACTATCTGGAGCAATAAAACTGACCAGTCATATTCAGGTGGTTATTTCCTTAACTTAATAAAACTGAGATATGAATGCAGCCTCTTCACTCGAGCAAGAAAACCAGAAAATCTTCAGTTGACTACCATTTTGCATTTTGCCCAAGCCATGAAACTATGGTTAAGAGCTTCGGAACAAGCCAGGGTATTAAGCCAACTTCAAATGTAGACTTGTTATGAAGCTGTTAACCATAGTTTACCAGTTCAGATGAAGTGGCAAGTGGTATTTAAATGAAGATTTCCTGGTTTATTTGGTAGCTCACACAAAGGAGCCACACATGTGGGCAAGAGGCTCATTTGCATCTTAGCTTACTAAGCTAAGATATGACCATCCAAACTCTCCCACTGTCACCACCAACATCTTACAACAATAGGCAGTGCACATGCATTTCCCAGGCCCCATGCGCCAGGATAACATCTTGCACGACACCACATGAGTTAGCGCAAGCATCATAGGCTGCTTATCTGTTAACTTTCCAAACTGCTCATACTTTTATCCCCTGTGCAGTCAATTAGCAATAAGGTTCTTAATTAGTCTGGCCCACCTGGCTATTTTCCTCCTAATAAATCAATTAATTCAAATCACATTGAGGTCTTTGTATTTAGTACGACAGCTCAGTCATTACTGGTCATCATTGGGTGGGACTGCTGTGCAGGCCGCAAGAACTTGCTATCTGAGCTGAATTTTTATCCTCGGTTGTTGTGGAGTCTCTCAAGTAAGCTGGGAGTGTGACTAGTAATTTTAATGCCGGTTGAGATTCAGCAAATAAAGGTCTAGTCCAGGGAAGATGTAAACAGGCTACCATGCCAACCTGCATATACTTCATCTGTATTTGAATAGAAAGGAAAATATTCACTTTAGACCTAAATGTCCTGCTGTCCCAGAGGATCCTGGGGCTGCTGCTCAATTTTCAGTAAATTCTGAACCAAATAAATACTTTTTAACACATGAGAAATTGTCTCAAAAATGTGAAAGCTGGGGTGCTGCTTCCAAGTCCACAAAGTCATAGAAAATATCCCGATCACAACCAAATAATGCAAGCGTAATGTCAGTAATTTGGTCAATAATAAAATTGATTCTTTAGGTAGTGTGTAGAACTTTTGGCCTTCCAGATGTTGCAGATCTACAATGCGCATCAGCCCCAGCAAACATGGTCGATGGCTAGGAATTATGGGAGTTGTAGTTCAGCAGCATTTGGAGGGCCAAAGGTTCACCACACCAGCCTCGGGTTATTACGGTAGCTATGATTTAGGATAAATTTGTTAAGGACTTGTCCCCTTTTGAACTTGAACACAAATGCTCCCTCCTCCAGTTTAGGAATTCCCTCCCACTAACAGAGGGAAAAGGATGGATTGCCTGGGGCCTCTATGGCAGGTTTAGCATTGCTAGGAAATGAAAAATCGACACCTATTTAGCTGCCCATTTGTCACCTTGCTTGATAATAATAAGACACCCTTTAAAATTCCCAGCTGAGCAGCCCTCAAGCTTTTAAAGCTGGTATCACTGACCTTTGCAAACCTCACCATAAAAGTAATTTCTGCTGAAACCAATAGGGTGGGCAGGATCCAGCCACAGTTAAACTTTTCTGCAGCCGGTCCTTCTGCATATTTACTAGATGCAAATCTCACTGAATTCAACTTGACTCTTTCCCAAGGAAGTAAGGAAGTGTCTATCAAATTGTAGCCTAATAAACACATTCCTTTGGAACAACTTGGTAGGACTTACCAGTTGAATAAAGCACACAACACCAGCTCACCAAGGATGGGATTTTACTTCCCAATTGGGCAGATGCAGGTTCTGTGGGAGAAGCTTGGGATTCATCAAAGGCTCCTTTGCATGCCAGCAACTTCCAAGTCCACTCAATGGGAACAAATTTATTTCAGGTGTCCATTATAAAAGAACTATCACTTTCTCTTATTGGCTCAACATCTGCATCCTAACTGGATTGTTGAAGTCCAAAGGTAAGTCTGCAGACAACCATTGTGATACTGATATATATAGGCTATGAGAGATTTTACTTTCTTGGGCTCCATGATCACTGCAGATGGTGACAGCAGCCACAAAATTAAAAGACGCCTGCTTCTTGGGAGAAAAGCGATGACAAACCTAGACAGCATCTCTCACCTTTGTTACCTTCCTAAAAGCAAGGATCACACAGAATGCATTTGCTTTGTACGGTGCCTGCCTCTCCCTTAGCCTTCAAATGGGCTGATTGAGCAATGCCATTAGTATCTGTGAAATACATTGGCAGTCCCATTGGAAAGGTACTTCATAAGCACACCGTGTATTGCATGCATAAGTAAACCGTGCCTGAGTTATTTCTCTGCAGGGAGGAATGTATTGGTTTTTAATTGTTGATTTTAATGGATTAGAGTAAAATATTGTTTTCTTTTATTTGATCTTCGTCCCACGGTGCTCCTACTT
Source organism: Podarcis cretensis (assembly GCF_951804945.1). NCBI lineage: Eukaryota > Metazoa > Chordata > Lepidosauria > Squamata > Lacertidae > Podarcis > Podarcis cretensis. Next base: position 27,113,437 of record NC_137187.1, read on the forward strand.
TTTCTTCCTCCTCATCAGCAGCGACAGTTCCCTCTTCAAACTTTTAATTATCTCTTCCAGGACCCCCTTGTTTTACCAACGGTGGTGGCAGTTTTATCGCTCTGCTGAGGCCCAGTTCGGCAGTTATTCCCTCTCCACTGTCCATCCCCCCCCCCCGCCAGCAGGGAGGGCCTTGCCAGTTATTTATCTGCTCCTTCAAACCAGCAGAGCAATGGGGAGGTAGGAGGGTCGGCGCGGAAGTTTCATGAAATAATCAAATGGCTCAAGTCCACTCCTCAGCAGGAGGCTCCATGAGACACCATGTTGCCCAGCACTGGAAGAAAATCAACACACTCATTTAAGTGATCTAATGTTACATTATTAACACTCTCTCATTAGAGGAACCTCCACTAACAATCATGACTGAGTTTCTGCAGGCAATCAGTGAAACCGAGTCTAGGAATGCACAGCTGTCTTAAGCAGGAGGCATTCATTAAAGGCAACAGCTGCTAATACAGGGAGGGCAGTGGTCATCTACGAGGTTGAGGTCTGGCCTTGCCTCCCTGCCTGACCATGGCCTTTCAGTGCAAGGGGGGGGTTCATCTCACAGTGACCCCTCCTGGTTCCATGAAGTATTCTAACCCGCAACATAGCTGTGGACAAATGGACCTGCTTTCATAAAACAAAGGACTAACTGATAAGGACCCAGAATTAGATTAGAGAAGAGGTGCTCTTGGTAGGGTTTCTTTTCTTTCCAAGTCCTAATTAAGCTCATTACCTTTGCTTTCTTCCACTGAAAGATGCAGTGCATATAAAGCCTTTTTCGCTTCATGTTGATAGGACCTCGAGATAGGTCTGAGCCAGTTGCATCACACCCCCAGGGGCAGATTTTGGTACTATGGCACCCTGAGCTAGGACAAAAATTGTCCTGCACCCAGTCCCCGTGCCATGGCAGGCTTTGGGACAGAGGTGCAAGGGCTCTGGCAGGGCCCTAGAGCCCTTCTACCTCCTCCTCAAAAGCTGACCAAGTGCTAACTAAACTTTTGGGAGGATGCTAGGACCCTGCAGAGCAGCTCACACCTCTTTCCTGTAGTTGAGCAAGTGCTTTCTGGGCTTTCCTCTCTGCTCGGAGCCCAGTGGGCAGGGGGGACTGGTTGCACAGCGCTAAACTGACTCTGACACCCTATGCAGCTTCTCCCAGGATGAAACTCTTTCCTTGGCTAATGAAGGGTGCAGTGCTTTGCACATTTGCATGGAAGCCATCCCTAATGAGCTCCATGGAATTTATTTCCCCAACCAGAGTTGGGGAATCTGTAGCCTCCTAACATCCCTGTCATTGGCCAAATTGGCTGGAGCTGATAAGAGTTGGGAGCCTGCAATACAACAAGAAGAACAAGAACAAGAACAAGAACAAGAACAAGAACAAGAACAAGAACAAGAACAAATTTGTACCCTGCCCATCTGCCCAAGCCACTCTGGGCAACTTCTAGCATATACAGAAATATAATAAAACAACAAACGTTAAAAACTTCTCTAAAGAGGGCTGCCTTCAGGTGTCTTCTAAAGGTTGTGAAATATACTCAGAGTCAAGAGTGGATTTCATGCTCTTTATTCAGCTCATAGTGGTGAGGAGGAATGAATGTTTCCCCAAAGTATCTGCTTTATATACCGGTACATTATTTACACAGTAGGCTGCACATGATTGGCTAATTCCAGAATTCTCCTGTAGGCCAATCAGGTTGTGGATTAACTTCCATCTGGAGCTGGATTGAGTGGCTCCTGCAAACCAAACAGACTGCTGCATTGTTCTAAGACCAATCGGACTGCTGCATTCTGAATCCTATTGTTCTAGGACCAATCAGACTGCTGCATTTTGGATCCTATTGTTCTAGGACCAATCAGACTGTTGCATTTTGGATCCTATTCAACTCAGTACATAACAGGTTGCCTACTTACTTATCTCCTTGACATCTGATGGGAGGGCATTCCACATGGAGGGTGCCATCACTGAGAAGGCCCTCTGCCTGGTTCCCTGTAACCTCATTTCTTGCAGTGAGGGAACCACCAGAAGGTCCTCGGAGCTGGACCTCAGTGCCCAGAGTGAACAAAGGGGGTGGAGACTCTCCTTCAGGTAAACTGGGCCAAAGCCATTTAGGGCTTTAAAGGTCAGCACCAATTGTGCTCAGAAACGTACTGGGAGTCAATGTAGGTATTTCAGGACCACTGTTATATGGTCCCAGTGGCCATTCCCAGTCACCAGTCTAGCTGCCGCATTCTGGATTAGTTGTAGTCGCAGCATCTGGAAGGCCACAGGTTCTCTGATTTAAACAGGAGTTTAGGACATTCTCGGGGATCAGTATACGGATCAGTGTCGACTATACGAACCTTCAAGTGGTATTCAATATTTATTTATGTATATGAAATGCAGAATGGAATGCAACATTGGCTGGTTTAAATCCTTTACGTCCAGTTTCCTCTTACCTTGCATGGGCAGCGAAACACTTTCTACTCAGAGCCCAAGTAAGTTCTTGCTGTCATCGGAATGCCCTCTTCTCCCCTTTTCTCCAACTCTCCCTCCTGCATTTTCTATCTCATGGAGCTTTTGATTTGCACAAATAGCATATGTACATATAAATCCACATGTCAAAAAACCTGATGTGTGGCACCAACATGCGCCATCACACATAGCTTGGGCTTGATAGGGATGACAAGCTAAAGAGCACTTTGAATGGAAACCTCATACAGGAAAGCTGCCTGTGTGGAATGAATACGGTGCCCTTTTTGAAATGGCACTTGGTGCTTGAAGAGGCAGCGCGACCACTCATGAACTGCCTGGGAAGAGAAGTAATTACTGGGAAGTTGCAGTCAGCTTGATTTGGTTGTGCAACTATGACAGATGACTACAAACTATTCCAGTCAGCTCTTGTTGAATTTATAGGATGTCACTAAAAAGATATTTTTATCTAGCGCATCGTTCCTCAACCCTGCATCCCCATATGTTGCAGGACTACCCCATCACCCCCTGACCACTAGTTAAGCTGGCTGGCCAAGATGGTACTTCTAGTCCAACAACATTTGGGGACCCAAAGATTAAGAACACAAAGCTAGAGGGCCAGGACTCTCAGGAGTAGACACAAGTCCTTTGGATGGTCATTGGATACATGGACCCTATGCAAGCAGTTCTCTCTCTCTGCTTCCATCCTTTGATGCTAAACCACAGCTGGTACCTCGGGTTACAAACACTTCGAGTTGCAGACTCCGCTAACCCAGAAGTAGTACCTCGGGTTAAGAACAGTTTCAGGTTAAGAACAGACCTCCAGAACGAATTAAGACTGTAGCAGGAAACCCCCCCCCCAATCATTCAGTTTGTACAAACTTCACACACACTCACACTCACACACTACATACGCTATGCTTCTGTTATAAATTCATAGAAAAGCAACCATACATCGGATTTGCACTGTTCCACTTTTATTTTACTCCATGAAGGAAGGACTACAAAATGGGGAAGGTTTGATACAGGGCAGCCATAATCCTTGAGCATACCAGTACATACACAGGAGCCTTGCCCAGTTGCTATGCCAACCCTGATGGTCCTAGACAGAAGACCATCAAGATCACAAAGAACTTGCATATGGGAGTGGATTCAGCACAGACTGGAACAAAGGACAATAATCAGCTCTTCCCTCTGGGGGCAGGAAACTGCAAACTCCCCTCTGTCACCTGGAAAGTACTCATGGGGAGGGGGAAAGGGGGAACCAGCCAGGTGACAGGACACTCAGGTTACCACTACAACTCCTCCCTCAACCCCTCCTTTCTGTGATGTATGTATCTGAGGGGTGGTCTTAGGTTACACCCCTTCTGTGATGTATGTATGATGTTTCTGGGGGTGCTCTTGATCTACAGGGTGGCAATTTCAAAAGTCTTTATAAGGTCTTGCACACCATTTTTCTGGGTCCTTCCTCTCTCCTGCAAGTGAGGGGAGCACCCTGTTGCAACAGTTCAATAAAGGCCAAGCCTACAGGCTGCTGTTTTGCTCCAATTTATCCTGGTTGGTGTCTTTGTTTTTGTTCAAGGGAGCCCTCGGATTTTTCCGGTAACAGTTTGGCGACCATGCTCAGGGACTCTTAGTCCTCCTGTGAAGGTGAGGGGAGGAGATAGAGGGGATCGGGCGCCACTGGGCAACCTTAGCCCAGGGATCCTTTTTCCTCTCCCTGCCTCCTCTTTGGTAATCAATCTGGTAATCAATCGTCACCAGAAAGCTCAACCAGGGGAGCAAAGGCATGGTCAAGCCGGCCAAAGAAAGGATCCCGGGATCCACGAGGGACATCTACGGACATGAGTATGGTTTGAAGTTAATACATTGGGAGGGGGGTGGAAAAGTAACGTCTCCACGACAGCTGAACTTTTCTTCTTTCTTTGATGTCTTCCCTCAGAGTCGACCAGAAGCATCCTAAAAATCTCTCTCACTCTCTTTCTCTCTCCCGATTTCCCTCTCGGAGTATGGCCAGGGAAACCGTGGAAAGTCTCTTTTTTCTCTTTCCTTGACGTCTTCCTTCGGAGCCCGACCAGAAGCGTCTTGGGAACCTCTCTCTTTCTCTCTCCCAGTTTCTCTCTCAGAGTATGGCCGGAGAAACCGTGGAAAGTCTCCTTTCCTCTTTCCTCCACGTCTTCCCTTGGAGTATTACGGTAGTTTTGTGAGCAGCGCTGAGTGAATTCCGGATCCGTGGTTTTTCCGGGTTAAGAGACCCGTGTTTTCCAGCCTAGTTGCTTGTGGTTTTAGTTTCCAGGCTAGTTGCCTGTGGTTTTAGTTGCCTTTGGATTTCTACTAGCCTTCTCCGGTCCGATCCATCAGAGTTTTGCCCAGAAAGGGGCGAGAGGGGCACTTGAGTGTTAGACTGAATAATACTGATAGGATAGGTAAGATCTGGCTGCCTCGGGAATATTTCAGGATATTTCTGCAATATTGCTGAAACAAAGGTGCCCTGGATGTTTTTGTACATTCCCGCAATGAATTTGTTCAATAAAGGACCTCCTCAGCCATGAAGTTCACTAGCTGATTTTGGGCCAGTCACTGAAAATGCTTTAAAAAATGTTGTAAAATATATATGGAATTTGCCATTAAGCTCGCCATCTTGTGTCACTTTTGTATAATGCACTTAAAACACCCTTAAAACATTGTATTTGCAGCTGTATAGCTGAGTCCTTTGTCTCAACCTATTCCACAGTGCAGGATTATTGGGAGGGTTAAATTGTGCATGTGGGGAGCAATGGGGGTGACACCCGATGTCATGCAAGAAGGTTTCCATTTGCACAATTTAACTCCTTCCTCTCCTCTCCTTGCCTTCCCAGTCTTCTTTGGAGGGTTCTTCAAACGGGGATGGAGGGGCTGCAGGGAATGAAGGCCCCCTCCACAATGTGGCCTGTTCTGCTGCTGGACAGAAACAGTCAGCCGTCATTCTACGTACCCTGCCTCGAGCTCCTTGGAGGAAAAATATCAGTGCAATAAATAAATTTGACATATTATTCATCCATTGAACTTATGAAGATTACCCACTCTGGGATCCCACAGCTAATTCTCCCCTGGTCTCCTCGCTGGCCCAAATAGGACTAATTCAGCCAGCTAGCCTTGGTGATCATCTAATGTTTATTGGATGGATTTCCCCCCTAAATTGATTTTTGAATTCTGAATTTATTTTTATTCACATTTTATACTGTATTTTATGCTGTTTTTTTGTTGCATCAATTAAGTGCTTTAAATTTGTTGTTAGCCACCCTGAGCCCGGTCTTCTGAACCGGGAAGGCAGGATATAAATAAAAAAAATATTATTTATTATTATTATTATGGGTGGACTCCAGGGCTAATGTGAAGAAGCCATCTGTGAACTAAAACAGCAGAAACATCATCCAAAGGTTGCAGGTGATAATTGGAGTAATTGTCAAGTAAGCTTTGGAGGCATCCCGATCGCATGGAAAACAAACACCCTCTTTCTCTTAGTCTTTATTCCAGCGCACAAACCTTTTAGATGAGAAAAACAGTGTTGTACTCTGTGTGTGGCCTGTCAATGAACTGTTATTGTTCAACTCCCACCACCCCACCTTTTTTTTCCTTTCTTTTTTTGACGATTGGTCTGGGAGTGTGCACTCTTGCTTTGTTTTGGCTGGGTTTCTGCTATATAAATAAATGTGCTTTGGTTCTTCAAAACGGCATAGCTTTGGAAAGTGGTGACTAACTCCCAACTTCCAGCCCTGTGGGAGCAATGTCACTGGAGAAGAAAGAGATGGCAAGTCCGGGAGCATACCAAATCAGACAATATGGGGTTTTTTTTTAATTCCACAGGACACTTCCAAGAAACATAAGGCGATTTTGACAGTGGTGCCTTGTTTCATATTGAAAGAAAACAACAATTTCTCTCAGTTAATAAAACAACTCCAACGCCAGCCCAAGATGGAAATGAACCATTTTCACAAGAATGCTATTAAGAGTGTAACTCTCTCATAAAGAGTTGGTACTAATTTAAACCGCACATGTTCAGTGCGTAGCTAATCATAACGGTTGGTTGATACTTTCAGGCTTTGCAGCAAAATGCGCAACCAATTAAAAAACAACGTTTGAGTAACTAATGCTCCAATACTGATTGATTTGTATCTCACCATTCTTCCAAAGAGCTCAGGGTGGCAAGCATGAACTGATCTCCTTTCCCCCCTTCACAACCACACCTGGGGGACAGGTTAACCTGAGAGATAGTGGTTCACCAAAAGTTACTGAGCATGCTTGGTGGCTGAGTGGGGATAAAAGCCAGTTCTCACTCTGGCTCCAACAAGGAAAATTGTTTGCATGGAACTCATTGAGTCTAAGTGATCTCAATGGAGCTTCCTTTGAGGCAAGTTGTTCGCCTTTTAGCTGTCAATCTTCTCTAGGGTGGATGAAAGCTGCATCTTTAAAATTTCACATTAGTGAAAACTAAATATAATTTTGCATGGGTTGGAACAGGACTTAGTCATGCATTGTGTAGTCTCATTGAAATCAATGGGGCTTAAGCCAATCATAACTCATTCCCATTGATTCCAATGGCTTAGATCCAAACTAAGGGTGGAATTCAATGCACTCCTTCTGTTAGTTGCAAGGATTTAGGCTTGTGCAATGGAACCCACCCCCCACTCTCCTTCTGCTGGGTATGCTGGGTATCAAATCTGCTCCAGAAGTTTGGGCAATCCCATACAGCAGATTTAGGGGGCATGTGGTGGTGGTGGGGAGAGGAGGTGGAAAGTTCCGTTGCAGAAGTTTGTGTCCTTGAGCTGATGGAATGAGTTACTGAGTGCTACACTGGAAACAAGCCAGTGGTTTAGCTGGTGACAGCATCCTGTAGGCAGAGTTCCATTAAGAGTACACTCTTGCCAGTGGGTAAAGGTAAAGGGACCCCTGACCATTAGGTCCAGTCGTGGCTGACTCTGGGGTTGCGACGCTCATCTCGCTTTATTGGCCGAGGGAGCCGGCGTACAGCTTCCGGGTCATGTGGCCAGCATGACTAAGCCACTTCTGGCGAACCAGAGCAGCACACGGAAACGCCGTTTACCTTCCCGCTGGAGCGGTACCTATTTATTTACTTGCACTTTAACGTGCTTTCAAACTGCTAGGTTGGCAGGAGCAGGGACGGAGCAATGGGAGCTCACCCCGTCGCGGGGATTCGAACTGCCGACTTTCTGATCAGCAAGTCCTAGGCTCTGTGGTTTAACCCATAGCACCACCCCCGTCCCATCTTGCCAGTGGGAGGAGGTGCTTTATCTACAGTCTCCCCTTCCCCTCCAGGTAGGTGGGGGCAGGACAAGAGATTAGCTAGAAATGCCATCCTGTCTCTGCAGCATCCAAGTTCCCTCTGTGTCACAGAAGAAGCTTCTGTTCACAAAGGCTGAGTTAGGAATAGGATCCAAGCCAATGGGTTTTCTCTAAGCATGACTAAATCTGGATCCAGCCCTTTTTGCTCATATGAATTGGAGAAAAGTTAAATAAGTCTGATCTCATATTGGTTGTTTGTACCCGTCTGTCTCAGGTGACAATAGAAGAGTGTGCCTTTGGGGGTGAAGCCAAACCATTGGAGAGTTACAGTGCCTGCTGTGACTGTAGAGACCGATACAGGAGAGATATGTTTTGTTGCAGCAGGGGCAGATAAAGGCATCCAGTTTTGCTGCTACTGATCAGTGCCGGATTTACGTATATAGCTTATACCATGCAAGCTATAGCTTAGGGCCCCACTCTCTTGGGGACCCCCCAAAAAACTTAAAGGGGAAAAAAACCTGGATGTAGATTTCCAAAATATAAGATAAAAAGCAAGTAAAATAAAACCTATATACAGTAACAGTGTTTTGTGCTGTGTAGGCTCCTATGATGTAAGTAATGGGCCCATGTTACTTTGATAAAATACATACTTTGCTATGTGCAAATGGCTTTAGATACCTATTAGGTCCATAAATTCCCATATAGAATATATTCAACACACAAAAACTGCGACAATTTGTTGTTGACAAAGGACAGCTGGACATACAAAGGGCCCCATTATCTTCAGTAGCTTACGGCCTCATCAAACCTAAATCTGGTCCTGCTACTGATGTTTCTTCTCTCTGCGCTCCTCCCAGTGGTCATTCCTCCTCTGGTCACTGCTGTGGATAACCTGACTGTCTCTCTCCAGACACTGCGGTTGTATGCGAGGGATTCCCACATGGTTGCCAGCCTTCACGTCACATTTGCAGACTTATTTGTAATGCAGAGTTGGTCTGCCGACAGGCCTAGTGCCTGAAGTCAGCTCCCCATAGAGCACGTCCTTGGGGTTTCTGGCATCTTCCATTCTTTGTTTGAGACTGTGTCCTGCCATGTGATGCCCAAAATCTTCCTGACGTAGTGCGTATGGACAGCATTGAGGCATTGTTCCTGGAGGGTGTAAGTTGCCCATGACGCACAACCATAAAGCAGCCTGCTCAACACACAAGCCTGGTAGACCTTCATCTTGGTATTGGACAGTAGCATCACATTCTCCCATCCCTTTTTGGCAGTGCAAACCTTTGCTATAGCAGCTGCCTTGCCAATACACTTGTCCAGCTCAGTGTTGATGGAAAGGTTGCTGGTGATGGTGGAGCCCAGACAGACAAAATCATCTACCACCTCACCTGTCTGGTCACCAGTGCTGGTGTGTGGAGTGCTGGTGACGTTTTGGCCCAGGATGTTGGCCTTCATCAGGCTGGTGGGGAGGCCGAATTCCATGCAGGCTTGGGCAAAATGGCTGATAAGTCTCTGTAGAGCTTCCTAGGAGTGCGCAGTCTAGAAGTAAATACTATTGTCCTACAAGGTCATAATGCCCACCACTGGAAGTGATTTGCAAAGTGATTACAGGAAGGATATTGGTATAGAATTTCATTTCATTTCCAACCAAATGTAGGGGATTAGCTTTGATAAACAAGACCTTGCAGTGCTGCAGTTTCTCTTTCTTCCAGGCATGCTTCAGTGTTTTCATTTCTGCTTCCCGGAATGTGAGAGTGTCGGAGAAAGTCATTATATAAACTATGTGCACCGTGCTTATTTTGTAACAAATGGTGAAGAGCAGTCTACGAGTCTATTATTTAAACAAATAGAAGAAATATGTGTATTACTTCACATTTACCCCTGTGAAAGGGAAGTGTGTAAATTAACAGGCTCCCCCGCTCCGGTGCACACTCTGGGCATTCCCTTTGTGGAAAAGAACGAGAAGCATGTGCGGGATTTCATGTGCACGATCAGAGCTGTTGGGAATCTGGGCATTATATGGAAGGAGGCCCCACTGGAATCCAGGGGATTTAATTCTATCCTTTAGGATTAGAATGTTAGTAAATAAAATAGCTCTTTATGGATCTTTCTCCTTGTGTGAGATCAGGTCCCAAGAGGTGGATTTGCATGACTTTCAGCTTATTCTACGTCAGGATCTGAATGTAGACAAGTATTCTTGATGAGATTTACAAAGTTGATGAGATTCACAGTCAAAATCTTGGTTCTCTGGGTCCTTGGTATAGCTGTGGCAAAAATTTTGCTAGCTCGTATGATAGCAACCCCAAGGAATACAACAATCTGTTCTCTATCATTATCATCCTTCTCCAAGAAATGTTGAATGAAAAGCAGGTTTCATGAAGTTCTACCCATTTTTTCTTATCATTTCTATCAAGATTTGAAATATTTAGATCAGGATAGAGGGTATTCTATCTCTCTCTCTCTATTCCAGTTTAGTATAGCAAAGGAAGAGTAAGTGATATTTAAATTTAAGAAGTCATGACTTCTGCTAATTTTTCTCCTTGGTTAAAAAATTGTAAATTGCTCCAAAGATATGAGCCTTCCTTAGGCATTTTATTACATATTAAAACAGTTGGACTATGATCTTCACTTGCAGCATAATTATATTACGATTGTTCAGAGTGTGTTGAGAAGATTTGGAAAGCTCTTTAGAATGCTTTTTGGAAATGTCTCTCTCCTTATTGGTTACATTTGTACCCCGAGTTCACAACTTCATTTCTATGAGCTCACAATGACATGTGTGGTAGACAGCAAACTTACCCGCTGGATAAAGGAGCAGGCATAGGGCACTGGGCTCAAGGGGTACTGTGCTTTGGGGTAGAGGGAAAATATCTGTCATGGGCTAACAATGCAATTACCCACTTGGCGGCTGAAACAAAAAGCATAAACATTTAATAGTGTATAGTGTTATTAGTTTGTGAGTGCCCTTCTAATTCCTGGATCCAGCAAGTGATGAGGGAATCACCTGGATGATGGCTCAATAAGAGAACAAATGAAAGCTGGCTTTGGGCTCCTCACAAAGCCTGAGTTTTAGAGTTGTGAGTTTGCTGTAATGGAACCTAGAGCAAACGCTGCAAACAGAGGTGTGAGAGCAATGTTTGAGAGCAATGTTTGGTATCTATTTGAATCCAAGGCTGTGGGAGAAACAAGACCCTTTTGGAGTGCTGATGCTGTGAGGCCCGCCATCATAGGCTCAGCTTATATACAGGAGTAAATAAACCATATATCATAAAGACACCACACTCTGCTATGCCTCATTTCCAAAAGGAAACAGGAACCCTGGGTAATCGTCTAAAATCCCCTGGAATCTCGCATCACTCAGAGATTGGGGTGGTGTGCAACAACAGTATGAATCTTAGTGTAATCTGCAAATGCACACCCTCCAAGTCTCCCTTTTTTCCAGGGACATCTCTGATTTAGAGAAGCCGTCCTGGTTTCTGATTTGATCCCAGAATATCCCACTTTCCCTTAGGATGTCCCTATTTTCATTGGAGAAATGTTGGAGGGTATGGAGTTATCTGACCCCTGAGCCATCTGAAGGCAATTCTGTATAGGGAAGGTTTTTAAAAAAATGTTTAATGCAGGCTTCCTCAACCTTCGCCCTCCAGATGTTTTTGGCCTACAACTCCCATGATCCCTAGCTAGCAGGACCAGTGGTCAGGGATGATGGGAATTGTAGTCTCAAAAACATATGGAGGGCTGAGGTTGAGGAAGCCTGGTTTAATGTTTTATTATGTTTCTATTTATGTTGGAAGCTGCCCAGACTGGCTGGGACAACCCAGTAAGATGTGTGGGGTATAAACAGTTAAAATTATCATTATGGAATGGACGTCCATAATTTTCATCGGAGAAATGTTGGAGGGTATGCAAATGTGTTGTCTTACATGACAGAGATAAATCATGCTTGTGAATTGGGCAGCAAAGTTGTAAGGCAGGCTAGAAATGCAAACCAAAATGGTAATCAAATGTTGAAGAAATGAACAAAAGACTCCAAAGAAACCATTTGATCTGAGACTGACTCTGGCAACTTGCCCTGAGCAACCTAATAGAGCTTCTTAGTTGGCTGGGGGTTTGAAGCTCTGATTACCACATTTGAGTTATTCTAGTTCCTGCACCACACTTAAGGTTACTATCCTATACGTGCAATAACCTGTTAGTAACTCCCATTGAGCTCAATGGTGTGCTGCAGTCACTGTTAACTTTAGACTACAGCCCTGTACAGACTGATTCACAACCACATTTCTTCCTACAGCCTGTGGGTGATTCTTATGGCCAATTTAATTTGTCGACCAGCAAAAAAAGCAGAGGTGTGATAACTCCACCTAGTAGATATGTCTCCTGCAGAAGATAGCACTTGCATGAACAGACTGAATGTCGGAATAACATCTGAATGATTTTATGGGATAACATGAAATGAGAAATCATCTAGCCAGGCCAGAGCTTCCTGCTGTTGTGGAGGGCTTTTTCCATCAGTTTCTGGCACAGAGTTTGGAACTGCAGCTGGGGCATGTGATTAGACTCTGTGTCCCAGCATGCCACTCCAGGGTGTGGCTGTTTACCCAATGGGAAAGGGAAAGCGTTTAATCCTGCATTCTCCACAGTAGTTATGCAACCTGCTTTGCAAATGGCACTTTCACTTGGTCGTACGCAATCCGCATTCCTGCTGCAGATGTTATGGTCAGAGAAATGCACGGTCTTTGGGAGCTCTGTAGGCATAGCAATATTTGGAACAGTTTTTTCATAGTTAAAGAAGCTGAGATCCTACACTTTCTTTGTTGTGTCAGGGTAGGTGTTCCAGAAGTGGAATTTTTAAAGTAGGCTGTTACTTCCTACATGAAGGACTTCAGAGCAAAAGTCAAACCAACCCACCAAGGAGGGAAGCTATAGCTCCCTGGTTGTTGCTGCACCCCAATTTCCATCAACCCCAGCCAGCAGGGCGGTTAATCAGGGATGATGAGAGTTGTAGTCTGGAGAGCCACAAGCTAACCACAACGTCTGGGACAATGCTATATTTTGGGGGGCCTGAGCTCACCATTAACTTCTCTCTTGTTTTTTTAGAATGGCACAGGCATTGACCTGAGAAATGCCGGAGCTGAACTCTGGTGAGCTCCAGTTTAAAAAAAGCCCTGGTCCGGGGGTGTCACAGTTTACCCACCCTGCTCTAAGGAAAAAAAGGAACTTTATTAATATATGAATGGGGACCTGTTTGCAGAGGTGCTGTGTTCTTTTGGCAAGTTGTGCATGAATGCATGGACACACACTCTCTTCTTCTTCTAGCTTTTGCCAACTTGATTTTTGACTCCAGTTCCTATTGCCCCAGGCTGCTAAAGGCTGCCATATTCCATTGTCCATACCAGTGGGGTTTTTTTAATAGAAAAAGGGTGCCTGTATTCATCATGAAGTTGTTACAATAAGTGCCACACTTTTAATGTTTGGGGGTCAAAGCTGCCCTTGAGTACCCCCAGAGCAAAAGCACTGATCTATACAATTTTTACCTCCTTGCTCAGTGCATAGAGGCAAGAGAAAGAGCTACTGTGTCTAGTTTAATCTTACAAAATATCAGTACTACATGATCTATATTTGACCATTTTGTATAGACAGTGCTTTGAAGTGCCAGAAAGTGGCCCTTCATCTGGTAAAATGGATCTCTCCCCCCCCCCACCTACTGCTTGTTAACATAGCAATTAGTTTACTAAAAAGCACATTATCTTGAGCCTGTGCCAAAATCACTACATATCAGGTGTGAAATGTCTGATGTTTTCCATCTGGAGAGGATCTGCTCTGCAGTCACAAGGCGTCTGCATGGTTTTTGGCTGACTTGCTAATTATTTTGGGGAATGTTCTGCTGAAACATTTTAAAACTACAATTCAAAATAAACACGGATGCTTGGGTGTGCACTAGACGGAAAGCAAGAAAGCATCCTAAGGAGTAGATAGGAAAGTTCTCTGTCCAAAAACCTTTATAAACTCAGGGACCGCTATTCCATTTGCACCCTGTGAAATCTGGGTCTCTGCTGGTCAGGCACATCCAGGGCAGAATGCAAAACAAAAGGTTAAAAGAAAAAGGATTTAGACTAAACCTCAGGAAGAACTTCCTGCCAATATACAGTGGTACCTTGGTTTAAGAACAGCTTAGTTTATGAAGAACTTGGATTAAGAACGCTGCAAACCCAGAAGTAGGTGTTTTGGTTTGTGAACTTTGCCTTGGAAGCAGAACATGTTCCGCTTCCTGTCAAGTGTGTTCCATTTGTAAATTGAGTCCCCCACTGCTATGGGAAAGCACACCTTGGTTTAAGAACGCTTTGTTTTAAGAATGGACTTCTGGAACGGATTAAGTTTGTAAGCCAAGGTACCACTGTTGTTGTGGAATAAAGCAACAAGGCTTGCAGTAAGTTACCTGAACCAGTGGGGGTGATAGACAGAAAAGTAACCATTTCTTCCACCACTGATTCCTTCTTGTTTAGTAACTACCTGAGAAAGTAGATCACTTCCTCTCAGGCTTTACTTCCTTCCCTTCCCTTTTCCAAGTTAGTTCAAGTACAGTATCAGTATTAGTTAGCATGTGCAGGTGTTATTGACTCCATCTTGGCCACATGGCTTTGTTTGCCATCAGTAATAAACTTTCTGTTTTCTTTATCACTTCAACCAAGAGTACTGCCAGACTATATCTTTCTGTGCACTGCTGCGGCATACCCCTCAACTGTCCAATTTTAAGTGGGACACCCTGGGATTACAGAAGCCACCCCAGCTTTTGATTGGATCCCGGAAGGTCCTGGCTCATTACAGAGCACATGACCAAAATATGCTCATTTTTTTGTCTGGAGTTCTGGCGTGAGCCAGGTGGCCAATTTTGATCAGCAGGACGTTGGGAGGGGTATGCTTTGATATATTTACCAAACACCAACAAATATGAACTCTTTGACACCGGGACAGATGGCCTCAGAAGGTGGTGGACTCGCCTTCATTAGAGGTTGAATGACCACCTTTTAGGGATGCCATACCAAAAGATTTCCTGCAATGGCAGGAGGTCAGACTAGAAGACCTTGGAGGTCCTTTTCCAATGAGCAGCTTGGCTTTCCAAAGTGCTGACTTTTGACAATTTCCATGTGTTTTCTGGGGAGTTGCAGATGTTTGCAACTTCTCAAACTTATCCAACACATACACTCCATTTCTAGGAAAAACAAAGGCTTGCTGCAGCTCAGAACTTAATGGTCAGCTCTGGTCTCAAGGAACCTTGGATAATAAATGACACAAAATCACAAATAACTCACCAATATATTTGCATTCACTAGTATTATGCTCAGGTAGATGTATCAAGGTGTCCTACAGAATAACAGAAAACAGCATTTTTGCCTTCATTGCTGGTAGCTGAAAATTTTCAGGCATATTCTTTTCTGGGAATATATTTAAAATCCAACACTAGTAATAGAATACACAAAATAAATATGCTCCTTGCAAAAGCTATACATGTGGGTGCATTTTGTAACTTCCATTTCCTTTGCTCCTTTGGCTATCCAAACAAAGGCATTCCATGGAGAAGTGGAAGGAAGGCATGCTTGTTACAGCATCATTTTACAGCTGTAGCATAAATAGAGAACAGTCTGAGAGCAGAAATACCATCTTATGGGTATCAATCAAGGCTTAATTTCTGCCAGAGTTTAACCCTGGCATCTGTTTCAGCGTGGGAATGTAACCCTGGTACATTACAAACTAAGAATAGGTAAAAGCGGGGGGGGGGGGGGTGTTTCCAGCCAGAGCTCAGCTCCAGTACCTCTCAGGTGGGCGCCATTGCCATTACAGTATAAGAGAAAAAGAGAAGCATTCATGGTGAGTTCCGGCACCTCTTTTTCTAGAAAAACAGCACAATGGTATTGTGTAGGATATTGGAGGGAATCCATGAAGGCATGAGGATATGTCCTATTGAGCGATACTTTTCGGTATTAGTAATTAACACATTTTCTCATTTCTTTGCAATAAAAAATAGTGCTGAATTTATTGGGGGAAGCAGAGAGGGCACAACCTCTTTCCTTTATGTGCTATGTCCCTTAGCTATAGTTTTCAGAAAGCTCCTTTAAATTTCCGAAATAACAGAACAGGTCATAGAAGCAACTCCAGAACTCGCCCTATTAAATATCTCCCAGGACAACGATACACATGCATACTACAAGGAACTCATAAGTCACTTACTTTCAGCAGCTAGAAATATCATAACTAGACACTGGAAGGACCTATCAGGGTGAACATAGACCACTGGTACCAAAACGAAAAGTTAACCAACTAGAAAAGTCAACCAACAAACTCAGACTAGCACAGGGACACGCTATGGAGGATGCATTCACCCGAGTGTGGGACCCCTTTATTACATGCGCAGCACAACAGGACAATGACCTATCCCCCCCCCCCAACAGCATACAAATCAATATGGCTAACCTTACCCAACAACGTAGCATGCTTCCCCCACACAAATGAGCCACACCACAATCAACTAAACACAACCAACTAAGCTTGGGAACCCCATACCTCTCGCAATGTCAATAAAAATTAATAAATACGCAAACAAAGAACCTACCTATGTGATGCTGACACAACCCCCAACCTACACTAAGAATAGGCAATACTGTAGAACGAAAGAACAATATCCTCATCTCTCTCCCCCCTTCCCCAACTGCAGGATGTCGATGACAAAAATGTCTCTCACCAAACGTAAACAAACTGAAAAAGAATATGAATTGAAAGTGGAGACAACAGATGTACCGTTTATCTGGGTCAGGTGTGCGTGCAGGAGCCAGGCCCTGTGACCTGTAGGGCTTTGCAGGACTAGGGCCTTCCTAAGTTTGTTCTGAAGAGGCAAGGTGCGGCCACACAGGGGAGGCCAGTTGGTAACTCACAGCACCTGGTGGCAAGAGCCGGGAAGGGATATAAGGTCAGCATTTCCCTTCGACTCTTTGCCACAGCAACACATTCCCTTGCCTTGCTGCATTGGTCCCTTAACTCCTTGCTTCTTGATCCTCAGACCCTTGACTCTTGGCTTCCTGACTCCCAGCTTCTGGACTCCCGTTCCTGGTCCCACCCCACCATCTTGCCCCTGGTCCCGACGTCTCCAGCCGGGACTTTGATCACCCATGAAAATCTGTTTGCTTTGTTAAACAAAAAACCCATAATATTTACGATCTTTTATTTTTTAAAAAAGAAAGCTCCTTTGTGATGGTGGCGATGGTTGTGGAGATGATTTGGCTAAAACTGGAAAGAATCAATGCACCCCCAACTGTCCCCCTATTATTTGAGCACCGATCTAAAAATCATGAATTGAGCTGTGTGTATGGTTATGATTGTGTGCTTTGCAGTCTGGTTTAAAGTGAAGACGAGAGCCATGTGGTCTGATCCTCTGCATTTCCTTGGAAATAAGCTTAGTGAGTCTTGTTGGGCTTACTTTCAAAAAAGCATGCATAGGTTTGCAGTCTCACAAAGGAGAATTTGGACTTAACAGCTGCAGAATTATGAACCTTGCCATGCTATTAAAATCACTCCAGATTTGTAGAATGCACTCCCAACCCACTACAAAATAAAACAATGGTACTTGTGTATCTTAAAGTTTGACTACTTAACAGAATGAATTTGCACTCTTTCTCATCCAAATGTTATGTATTCTGTCATGTGAATATTAAGTGCAAGAGCTATATTTAAGTAATGTGAAGAGCCTTGAATTAAAGCAACACAGGCCAATCTCTTTAAGGTTTATGTTGACAATCTATCCTTAACTCATACAAATTGTGCGAAACAGATATAATGGCATGAATTATATCACTCTTCAAGTAACATTTCCAAGACTACACTTGAATTTCCTCTGTTCTGACAGTTTACCATCTCTCCATATGTTTAAATATAGATTTAACATTTACTAGAGTTCCTTTTTAGAAAGGGGAAGAATATATTACAGAGTTTTTCTAGGAATATTATTTGCTTGACAGTGGGATCTGCCCACTTTATATATTTAATCTAAGATTTTTCTTTTTACAGACTCTCCAACTGTCCCTATTTTCCAGGGACAGTCCCAGATTTACAGAAGCTGTCCTGGTTTCTGATTTGATCCCAGAATGTCCTGCTTTTCCTTAGGACATCTCAATTTTCACCGGAGAAATATTGGAGGGTATGGAGTTATGCAACCCCCGAGCCAAGGAGATAAGTAACTATAAAACCTTTAGAAGACATCTGAAGGCAGCCCTATATAGGGAATTTTTTAAAAAAAGTTTAATGATGTTTTTATATATGTTAGAAAATGCCCAGAGTGGCTGGGGCAACCCAGACAGATGGGCAGGGTATAAATAAAATATTATTAATATTATTATTAAATAGGACATCCCTATTTTCATCAGAGAAATGTTTGTGTGTATGTTATTACTATTCTCTCTAGGATTTAAAAAAAAATGCATTAAATGCTATCATTATTTTTGTATTGTCTTCTTCTGGAAAAAGCCCTGGAAGTACTTCTCTATGGCTATAATTCTACACACCCTTAGTCAAGCGAAAATCTAAAGGGCTTCATGAAACTGGTTTCTCTGTAAGTGTGCTTAAAATATCTCACAAATCTATCCTTCCATTTCTAAGCGTTTAGTTCAGGGGTGGGGGACCAGTGCCCTCCCCATGTCATGGACTCCAATTCCCATCAGAACCAGCTAGCATGGCCCATGGATCGGGATGGTGAGACCACAGCAATGTCCGGAGGTCTTCAGGCTCTCTACCCCTGGTTTAGCTACACTAAAAAATAAATGTATACTAATGCAATAATAACAGCAAGATTACAGCGGTAAATTCTAGTGAGAGCAGGTAAGCTGTCAGTGACATCCTGCTGAAGGTTAAGGTGGCACATTAATTATAAATAGCACGCCTAATTGTGAATTATCCACTATTTTGACACTCGGCCACGCAGAAAACAAGTTTTGCCATGCATTAAGATATTGCTTGATGTAAATCTGAGGATCCATTTTTCATCATAAGTTTCGTTAACAGTGTTGAAGGATTCCACCCAGAGCTCTAGCCATTTGGGTTCCTATCCCATACATACTAACTTGGGAGTAAGCCTCATTGGAATAAATGGGACTTTCTTCTGAGTAGTCAAATACAAGGTTGTGCTGTTGGATAGCAAAATACCGTAGTAAACGGGTTATTAAAACAGCACTGCATAGGGCTCAGTTTGGTGTTCTCCTTGATGGTCTAATATTTCTTTTTTGCAGGGGCAAGTAGGAGAGCATTTAACCTGGCAACCACCCACCTGCATCCTGAACTGGGAATTTTAAAAAACCACTTTATTCTGCTGAATGTGCAAACTGGTCCATATTTAACAAGACCTGGTCCCCTGCCCAACAAGGGCTACTCCCCAGGCTTCTATATCTCATTGAATCTCAGGTGGTATACAGAAATATAAACCAATAAACACACACACACACAGACATCCCAACAGTTCAAAATTAGTTAAAACCAGTAGAGCATTAAGAACATCATCAAGCAGTAGAACTGCAAGCAGGTCAAACAATAATTTAAAATGCCTGGGTGAGTAGAAAATATATTTGCATGGTGCCAAAAAAGACATAGAATTACAGAGTTGCAAGGGACCTCAAGGTTCATTTAGTCCAACCCTGTGCGATGCAGGAACCTCAGCTAGAGCATCCATGACAGATGGCCTTCCAACCTCTCCTTAAAAACCTCCTGAGGGAGTCTGTTCCACTGCCGTACAGCTCTTACTCTCAAAAAGTTTTTCCCCGAATATTCAGTTGGAATATCCTTTCTTGTAACTTGAAGCCATTGGTTTGAATCCAGAGGAGGAGAAAACAAGCTTGCTCCCTCTTCCATGTGACAGCCCTAGAGGTATCTGAAGATGGCTCTCATATATCTCCTCTCAGTCTCCTCTTTTCCAGGCTAAACATACCCAGCTCCCTCAACCGTTCCTCCTAAGGCTAAGGGAAAGCGGGAGATTCGAGGATCAAATCAGAAACCAGGATGGCGTCTGTAAATCCAGGACTGTCCATGGAAAAGAGGAACACTTGGAGGGTCTGTGGGCATGCAGAAGGCAAGCACATAGCAGCATTCAGAGTTTCAACAGGCAGCCTCCTCCATGAACTTGCAATTCTGCTGCATCTCTTCATCCAGAGCACAGAACAACCCCATCACACTCAATGCAGGGATGTGTCTGAACTTCCCGTCCCCAGTTTACTGTTTTGGCCTTCCCTCTACTCAGAGAGAGTAATCTGCATTGAGGCTATGGGGCCAAAGGAACTTGAATTATTGAATGAATCATGACACATTAGCAGTGTTCTTGCAGTGAATTATGAGGGAATTACTTCTCTAGCCTTGGCAAAACACCCTCCCATTACTGTTGGGGTTTCTCTCTTGTTGTCTCTTAGCATTAGACTTTTCATCCTTAACTTATGTTCCTTGCTATTCTGGAAAAGGAGAACAAGCACATTGCTAGAGAGGCAGATGTTTCAACAAAAATGCTAATCACTACAACTAAGGGTTGCCCCTAGTCAGCCTCCCAGAATCACTGTGATTAGAATGGCTGTATTCTCCATAGCCTGAGATGCAAACCTTCATATCTATTATTAAGCACAGAGATGGAGAAACCCCATTTATGTTTTGCACACACAAAAACTGTCAGGTGAAGCAGGACTGCGTTCCTGGCCCTGCTCTTAACATCCCACCCCTGAGCTAGCCCTGCTCTCTGACGTCCCTGCTGGACTGGCTCCCATCCAAAACACGCAGACAGAAGCTTTTACTTGTAAGCAAGAAAGAGATCTTTATTCAGCCAAGTAACAGTGTAGGCCCTGCAGCAGACACAGTGCCCAGGAGTCATGATTCAGGAGTTCAGGAGCAGGGCAAGTACTTCAGAAATGAAGCGAAGTGCCAAAGATGTCCCCCACTTTCCCACCAAGCTTGTGGGGATATCAAGATTGCAAATGGATGCTCTGTCAGGGTGGCTGGGTCTGCTGCCACCTGAGAGAGCAGCATCTGGTTCAAGATGAGAAGGCTGCACCCTCCTGCTCAGTTGCTGCTGTCTTCTGTTTGGCTGATCAAAGTCCCTCACTCCCAGCCCCCCATAGGCTCTCTGCTCCAGGAAGGTCAAAGGGGGGAGATGACATCCCTGGTCCCCCTTCCGAAATGACTGAAGTCCAGACCCCCCAGTGTCCCTATTTTCCAGGGACAGTCCCGGATTTACAGATGCCATCCTGGTTTCTGAGTTTAATCTTGGAATGTCTCGCTTTTCCTTAAAAAGGTAAAGGGACTCCTGACCATTAGGTCCAGTCGTGACCAACTCTGGGGTTGCGCCGCTCATATCGCTTTATTGATCGAGGGAGCCGGCGTACAGCTTCCGGGTCATGTAGCCAGCATGACTAAGCCGCTTCTGGTGAACCAGAGCAGTGCACAGAAATGCCGGTTACCTTCCCGCCGGAGCGGTACCTATTTATCTACTTCCACTTTGACGTGCTTTCGAACTGCTAGGTTGGCAGGAGCAGGGACCGAGCAACGGGAGCTCACCCCGTCACAGGGATTCGAACCGCCGACCTTCATATCAGCAAGTCCTAGGCTCTGTAGTTTAATCCACAGCGCCACCCGCGTCCCTTTCGCTTTCCCTTAGGACGCCCCTGTTTTCATGTTGGAGGGTATGGAATTCTGCTCATGAAATGCATTTGCAGGCAGAATTGCGGGAGGTCATTTTCCCAGGCTCCTGTTTCCCCTGGCAGGCCCCTGAAAAGCTACTCCAGAGGGTCTGGAGACCCCCCAGAACAGTGTGGGAGGTGATACAGGGACCTGCAGGGGGAAATCTGTGAAAATTGTTTCCTTTATTTCCTTTGGTGGATTGGATTCCCACCTGGGAATGCAAAGATCCTGCTCTTGGCAGAAAGGCATCCCTGGATCCATCCCGCTACTACCCTATGTTTGACATTTTAACAGTATCTCTACCAGCAGAGATCCATCTGTGGTTGAACTGATATTAATAGTATGACTGTGAAATAAATGGCTTATCTGTTGCAGCCTGAGACTGTAGTATCCCTGACATAATAATATTGGAGCTTTGTAAGTGCAATGAAGCACCTGCAGAGATCTGGACTGAAGCCCATGTTTTTAGGATTAAGGCAAACATCCCCTACCCTGCCCCCTGCCCCATTATGTATCCTGCTCTGTTGTGAGTGTATTTCATTGCTGTCTATGGAAGCCCTGTGTGTGAATTTCTTTGCCCGTGTTCCTCTGTGATTGGAGTTTAAGTATTCCTTTTGAAGTGTTAACACCCCAATAAGTTCATATATTACACATACTGTATTTTAGAAGCAGTCCAGTGTGGCTTAAACACTTGAATCAACAGTTATACGGCTCGCACTTTGTTAACTCTATCTGAGCTCAGGCACAGTAGGACAGGAAAGTTGGAACATTTCTGCTTTACGCTGCTGCCAATAAAAACTAGCCCTACCTCGCTGGACTGAGTCATGTAAGTCCCACTGTGATGATGGAGTTCGGGCTGCACAGAGAGTTCAGGTTGGGCTGACTGCGCAGTACCACCCTGGAATGCAATGTACAGTATCTCTCTTGTATATTCCCCAGAGGTGGGGAATTTATAGCAAGCACTGCTTTGGGGAACTGTGTTAGCAGCTGAGAAACAGCAATATAAAGTAGCTTCCCTGTAACTCAGAGCTACTAGTAGAACAATGCCAGCAAAACAAAAATAGCATTTTGCTGGCTCATCTAAAGCAGCTTTAAACTGGTCAGATTTAATTAAAAGGGGTCACGTTAAATATACTGGAAGGATTTAAATTTGTGGAAGCAGCACTTAAAAAAATATATAGATAAACCAATTCCAAATCAGCTTGGCAAAGATCTTTGGGGGCACAACCCCTGCTACCTGTAAAACATAATTTTAATTAAGATTGTATTTAAATAAATAACTTGATATGCAATGCAGAGAAAAAGATCTACAGGGTCACCTCCCCATAATCCATAAATCTGAGCTGGATAAACTGTGACAATTTTATATGAAGGACAGAGTGGCCAATGCTTTAGATGTGGTATAAGCACTTCTCTTATAATGTGTGAAATGAGACTCGCAAATCTTTTCTATGG
Organism: Podarcis cretensis; assembly: GCF_951804945.1. NCBI lineage: Eukaryota > Metazoa > Chordata > Lepidosauria > Squamata > Lacertidae > Podarcis > Podarcis cretensis. Next base: position 27,136,337 of record NC_137187.1, read on the forward strand.
TTTCCTGTAAATTTCTCAAAATGGGTGAAATATGTGGGTTATACTTCAAGTGTAATAGTAGTATCAAAGGGGAAGCAAAAGTAACTTGAGGTTCACCTTACTAATGTCATTGTGATGTTTGATTCAGCTTCAGTGGGTGATCCTAAATACAGTAAGTGTATTTCTGTCTCTCTGTTCTCGTGTCAGACGAGCCCTGTTATGATAGTCTTCCTGCGTGGAAAGTTGTTAGTATGAAGTGTGGAAGTGGATCTGGCTGATGGGCCAAATCCTAATCTCCCCCTACACTCCACACAGTGGAGTGCAATCAGTGGACTAGGGGGACTAAGCTAGTCCCCTAAATGTTCCCAGTAAATTAGAGTATTAAAGTATTAAAGCCTGGTGCCTTCTTCCCAAAGCCTGGGAAGCATCTGCCTGCCCAGCTTAGGGATTCTTCAATGGGTTCAAGAGCTCTTCTGCCACCTTCCCAAAGTCCACCCAACTTTGGGAAGTAGACAGGAGGGCTCCAGCATCCTGTTAGAGCCCTGACACCTCCTTCCTAGAGACTTCTGCTCAGCTTAGGGGGGGGGGGAAGCATGCTGCTCACATACGTGACATGAGGTTGCCATGCACGCAACATCCTCCCCACCCCCAGTCATCCTTGCAAGCTGGAGCCTCTGACTCTGCGGGCCAAATCTAACAGGTGGGCAGGGCTCCCATCACCTGACATCACAATGATGCTAAGTTACACTGTGCTTGGAAGCCCTGACAATTGTTGGAACTTATTGGAACTGCACAGCGGGGCTTGGAGTTGCAAAGAGCCCTGCTTTAAAATCATGCCTTTTGGCCCAGTCCAGACACGTTTTTACTTGCCCATATGACGGGCAGGTGGACATGGTTTGGCTAAAACGACCCCATCCTGTATCGTGCATTAGGTTGTATATCTGTATGCCTTGATATAATCTAAGCCAAGAATGGTGAACTGGTATATGTGGTCCCCAAGGCAATTGTGCTTGATCTGTGATTGTCCTACTTTTAATCAAGGTATGGCAGAAATTTATTGCAGCCACAGTTTCACTTATAAGGAATAGAAAAACAGTTCAGTTGTAAGATATGGGGGTACGTCTTAATCTTTGATTATGTACACAATGTGCAACTGCATATATTTGTATGTTATGCATCCTGATCAGGATTTCCCATAGCCAACAGCAGTTTTGTGGTGATGTGGGATGATTTAGTTTGGGAAAAGAATTCAGATTAAGACACTGTACCCATCGGGGCAATTTCCCCATTATTCAAAGCGGTTGTGGGGATGTGCTAATTAATGAAAGCAAAAAAAGTGGGTGATCATGGATGTCCTACATCACATATGCTTTGGCCCCAAGCATGTGTACAGATGTGGCACCAAATTTATTAAAGAATCTGACTGTGCTTGAGAAGGTCAGTTTGTACACAGCAGCTCTCAAGTGTGTAGAACTTGGCTACCATCCTAATGTTCATACGGTAGGAACACACTACTTTTGTGTGCTTGCATCCATGTGGGGGGCTGTGGATCTCTATGGATTGTGTGTTCTGAATTCTGTTAGTCCCCCGAGAAGGGGATAGTGAGGGTGTGACGCGTGGGTGTGCATTCTCAGCTGGCATCCCTAAGGGCAGGGCAGATCTTAGGGGTGTCCTCTGCACAATGCATCAAGCCTGGGTGGCCGTGGACTTTGCTGTCCCTTCCAAGTACACGCCTTAGGTTAAGAAGAGCATTGTTCTTTTGGGTGGCCATGTACTTTTGACTCCTCAGAGAACAGTAATCTAATTTGTTCCACTTCCCGACCAATCCTTTCCCTAGCAGGTAACATTCTCATTTTTATTTTTTTGTGACAGCCTACACATCCTGTGCAGGGTCAAACCTCACCCTCTTTTTAAGCTTGACTGTGTTTAAAATGCAAATAAACAGCACTTCCCAAACTCTGTCCTACTCTCCTTTGGATCATTTAAACACAAATACTTTTGCTAGGACAGTCCAGTTGTGATATTTGTTTCCTCCATTTAATTACCTCCAGCTGATGGACTCCCTCCAGGCTTTGTATTAATGACAAGTATGTAGGATGGGGAGGTACCACCAGACTTTGATCTAGAAGTGACTAATAACAACTTATCTTCCTCTTTCCTTCCAGCCCAGCCGCCTTGTGTGGTTTATTGACCATTCCACGACACTTTCATTTGTAACCATTTCTTCCTGCTCTTATGTCTGGAATGTAGGACAATAATCATTGAAGGCTACAGAGACTTGCATTCCCTTCAGAGCTGAATGTTGGAACGAGCCTTGCAGACTAGTTTAAAGATTGTGAAGCCTTGCCAAGGTTGGAGGCTGTAACTTGAAACATCCTTATGCCTTGCCTGTGCAGCTTTACTAAAATGTATTTCAGGTTGCAGCCATTATGAAAACAGCCTCCTATTATCAAGCATAATAGTAGTCTTGTCTAAATTTAACTTCGTTTTCTGAATTCTGGCATACACCAAGGGCATGCAATTAAATTTCATGAAGGTCCATAAAAATCACAACAGCAGTAGCGGAGGGTGTGTGTCTGGAATCTGGTTGCTTTCTCCTGAACACAAGAGCACTTTCTCTTTTATATCACAGCTGAGTGGGTGGCCTATAAAACATGGAGTGGAGGTCCAGTTATGGACCTCAGACCACAAATGGTTTAAAGTCCACCTCTGCTCTAAACCTTCTCTTTTTCAAAACTACCGAAACAGCTCTTCTTTGTCCTAAAATGTTGTTCCCATACACCTTTATGTCCCTCATGAACGCATTTTGAAGTAACTGTAAGGTAGATATTGAGCTAACTTCACACAAATGTTGTCTAGTAGACAGAATGCTGATGCACAAAATCTGCGAAATCTCTATGTAACCATGAACTGGAGGCATGACCTTGGAAAACATGTTCCCTGGCAGGTCATCATCTATCTGTTGCAACGGTATTTATTTATTACCTAGGTCAGTTTTTTTTGGAAGCATTAAGATTACAAGGCAAGATCCTGTGAGTGCCATGCAACCCTACTCAAAAGCCTCACAGAGTTAAGCGGGGAACGCTGCCGGCACACACACTTAATTCCAGTTTGTACCTATCAGGTTGACAAAGCATTGCCCTTCTTATTCAGAAAATGGCTCTTGCGTCTTTACTAGTTCCTACTCCATTTTGAACGCTAAGAGCAAATGCTGCTTTGGGAAGTGCAAATGATGGCCACCAACTTGGATGGCTTTAAAAGGAGTATAAATAATAAAATCATCATCACCACCATTAGTATTATGGAATAGATCGTCCCTAATTTCATTGGATAAATGATGGAAGGTATGGAGCTATGGCCCCTTCATGGATCACTGCCTTGCCGTGGCGAAGGGGCTTGAATAACTCAGAGAAGCTATGAGCTATGCCGTGCAGGGCCACCCAAGATGGACAGGTCATAGTGGAGAGTTGGATCACTTGGATGGCACACTCTTTCCCAATACCAATATTTGGATTTTTCTAAAACATTCTAAACAGTATAACAACAATAGCAACAACACATATTATTTATAACCCCAGCCATCTGGCTGGGTTTCCCCAACCACGCTTCTTCCAGCAAAATATTAAAATGCAATAATTCATCAAATATTAAATTCCTCAAATATTTTAGGAACTTCCAGGTAGCTGAACAGTTCCCTAAAGTTTTTTAAAGTGAAAATACTTATTTTTTTAGGAGTTCTTTAATCAGATGCAACACTAAAACATTGTTACAGTGTCGTGACAATCCACATTACCATCTGCTCGATTTTGCATTCTCCCCACAACAAAACCAATACTTAAAAACTAAAGAGAGAGAGAGATCCAACCCATATGTCAGCACCTGCCAGACAGCTACACCCTAAAAATGCTTCTTTGTAAAACCAGCTCGGAACACCCCCAGCAAACAATCTTTTCATTCATGGAATCTTTTTAAAAATACAAGGAATTTCCTGTCCTCATCTGTAAACCTCAGAAGCCTCAAGTCTTTTGTTGCCGTTGGTACAATGGATACTTTTCTAGATTTTATGGATATTGAAGATGTATGTCTCCCCCAATCATAGATGTCAACCTCCCCTTTTTTGTGGGAAATTCCCTTATTCCAGCGCCGTTTCCCACTGCTATCCCAGATTGTTAGATATCCCATAGACTGTCCCCGGGACAGGTGAGGCTGCTGATCCCTTATTTTCAAATCTGAAAGTTGACAGCTATGCCCCTAATCTGTACTCCCTCCCAAACTGAACACAAGTCTTAGAGCGGAGAGAAGGACAGGGGATATGAAGCGAGACACGCACCAAGACTGATTCAGTACATTATTTTGGTATTCTCTGGAAAATAAAAGAGACAGGAGAACAGAAGTTGCGAGTCTAGGGGACAGTTGGGATGGAAATAGAGAAATGACGAGCATCCCTACCTATGCTTCTAAGGGGCTGGGGAGACGCCTACAGCAGAGCATCAAAGAAGTTGCTTCCCCAAAACACAGAGAGACGATCTTCCTGGTGGAGTTGATGGTCCCTTCGCTGCCTGAGCTGGACTCTGAGTCACTGCTCCCAGAGTAGGCCCCGAGGCCCGGCAGGATCTCAATGCAGATGGCAGCCAGTGGAGGGCAGAGCTGCTCATGGAGCCGCTGCTCAGAGGAACGCAGGGCGGCTTTTCTGGAGTCTTGTCATGGTCAGGATCTGGATCGAGTTTCAGTCTTTTCACACTGTTGGCACCTTCTGAACTCCGACGTTTCACAGCTCCAGCCAACAGCTTTGCCTATGAGAACTTGCTCTTGTTTTCTGCTGATTTCACCAGCAGTTCTTTGTCTGCTTCCTTCTTCAGGTCGGCACTGACCCCCACCTTTGACAAAGTGCTTCTGTACTTGTTAAGTTGTGGGCGAACATATCAGACGACACAGTGATTCTTCAAACATCTCTTGTTTATTCACAGGCCAGAACAGAACTGGGCTGAAGGGTTTAGCCAACCTGCTTATATAGAGCTCAACTACAAAGCAACAGTAACAACTCTCTGTACATATCCAATCACTGAACGTCACTTCTAATTCCTTATTTGCATATGCAGACCTGAGTGAAAACTATCTACAGTATTGCCCTGCTGGCCCAGGGTGAGAACTTCAGTACATAACAGTACTCATTCAGCTCCTTGAGATCCTTTTCTCGCTGCTGCTTCTCTATTAATGCTTGCTGCCGAGAAACCTCATCGAGAAACTTGGTCTCCTCTTTGTCTAGGCCTCTGACCATGTTTTTGAACTTGAACTGCTCCTCAAGCTCCTGCTGCTTCTTGTCCTTCTGCTCCTGGAGCCTTTTGTAGAGCGATTGGGGGTTGTACACCTCCTCAGGGCATTCTTCAGGGTCTTCGGATTTCCGAACCTTCTCCCATTCTTCCTGCCTTTGCCTATCTCCGCTTCAGACACAAACCTTTTGTTAATCACGAGGTCGGCACTACCTTCTCCTCCATCCATGATGGAGCAGCCTCTCTGCCATGGACCCCTCCAGCGGGGCCTTCAAGTGAAAACATTTATGAGTACAGTGCTACCTCGGGTTACATACGCTTCAGGTTACAGACTCCGCTAACCCAGAAATAGTACCTCGGGTTAAGAACTTTGCTTCAGGATGAGGACAGAAATTGTGCAGCGGTGGCGCAGCAGCAGCAAGAGGCCCCATTAGCTAAAGTGGTGCTTCAGGTTAAGAACAGTTTCAGATTTTAATGTTCCATTATTTTAATGTTGTATTTTATTTTTGTTTTTAAGTTGTAATCATTCATCTTGTTTTTATTATTGCTTGTAAGCCGCTCTGAGCCCAGCCTTGGCTGGGGAGGGCGGGGTATAAATAAAAAATTATTATTATTATTATTATTATTATTATTAAGTACGGACCTCCAGAACGAATTAAGTACGTAACCAGAGGTACCACTGTAATGTTACACATAGGGTGAGTTTGACTTTTCATTTCAGGGTGACCTTTTTTCATAGCTGAGGAGAACTAGCCACCCTTTCAGTGTTTCTAAGCAAAAGTTCACCCCTTTATGATACTGGAAATCAGGCCTTTTTTTAAAAAAAAAAAAAGTCTAAAAGTTATAACCCCAGTGTGTATATGCAGATATACCTTATCCAGCAGGTAAGGCAGTTTTCCAAACTTTTCACGTTTTTGACAGACTTTTTAGACACGCAGCATTTCAGGTTTTACAAGCCAACTGGAGGTTATAAACTAACCCCTTATAAGAGATATGGACATAGGCATAAATTGTAATATTGAAATGTGTGGGGACACACCTAGTAACACTGTTTGGAAAGCTCTGAGATAACGAATTGTTCAAGGGGGAGGAAATTAAAAACAACACAGGAGGGGAAGTCGAAAAAGAACCAAAGGAAAATTTATTACATTTTTGGGTGTATGTGTGAAAGTTTTTGAAATTTAATAGAATATAACAACTTTTTTCCCAAATCCTTCTTAGTGTAAATTGGGCTTATTTCCAAACAGAACACCAAAAAAAATATTCTGTCCCAAGTATCTCTTCACAGGCAACAGAAGCGGCGAAAGCACAGACTGAGGAGAGGCATAGGAAAAAGAGCGGGAGTCTGAGGCGCGAAAACTTGCGCATGCGCTATAGCGACGCAGGGACATTAAAAAAAGAGAGAAAGCACTTCCCCCTTCCGCTCCCCCCAATCCCCGCTCAGCAGCCGTTAAACGGGCGGTGCGGGACGCGGCGTGCTTTTTGCTGTGGTTCCTATCGCCGCCCACCCTCCCTCCCTCTCTCTCTGGAGAAACACATTTCGAAAGCAAGCAAAAGCGAGCAGAAGGACGCGAGAGGGAGGCGGGACGACGACAACGAGGAGGAGGCGGGGCTTCGACGGAGCCCTTCGTCTCATTGGTTCGCAGGCGCGCTTTCGATTTTCAGTGGCGCGCGAGGCGAAGGTTCATCTTTGTAGCCTCCCCCCCCCAACTGCCGCTTCCCTCCCCAGGAAGGGTTTTCTCCTCAGCATGGCTTCTTCTTCCAAAGGGGGGAGGAAGAGTCCAGCTCCCGCCGCGTCCGCGGCATCGCGGGTCTTGGCCCTGGAGGAAGAAGTGCGGGGCCTGACGGAGGAGCTGAGCCAGTGCCAGGTGGGTACCGGGGCGGAGGAGGAGGAAGGGGCGCAGGGCCTCGGGGGCCGGGGGAGAGGAGGGCCTCCCTCACTCCTAGACACATAATCCACTCGGCAGGCAGGCAGGTAGGCAGCAGGGGAAAATATCGCAGCTTTGTGTGGAGTGGGGAGGGGTCCCCAGAGGTCATCCAGTCCAACCCCAGCCCCCCGACCAGGCAGGAGTCTCAGCTAAAGCATCCCTGACAGACGGCCATCCAACCTCTGCTTAAAATCTCCAAAGAAGGAGATTCACGGAATCATGGCGTTCTGAAGTGGGGAGGGGCCCCCAGAGGTCATCCAGTCCAAACCCACCCTCCGTGCCAGGCAGGAATCTCAGCTAAAGCATCCTTGACAGACTGACATCCAACCTTTGAATTTGTTCACTCCAGACTGGAGTATGATAACAACAACAACAACGACAATAATAATAACAGTTCATTATTTATACCCCGCCCATCAGTCTGGGTTTCCCCAACCACTCTGGGCGGCTCCCAGCAGAATTAAAAGCACAATAAAACATCAAACATTAAAAAACTTTCCAATATAGGGCAGTCTTCAGGTGTCTTCTAAAAGTCAGATAGTTGTTTATTTGCTTGACATCTGATGGGAGGGCGTTCAACAGGGCAGGCGCCACTACCGAGAAGGCCCTCTGTCTGGTCATAGAATTTATGAGTCCTAGAATTGTAGAGTGGGGAAATCTACCCAGAGGTCATCTAGTCCAACCCCCCCCCCCCAATACCAGGCAGGAATCTCAGCTAAAGCATCCCTGACCGACAGCTCTCCAACCTTTGAATTTGTTCGTTCCAGACTGGAGATTATAACAACAATAATAACAATTTATTATTTATACCCCGCCTATCTGTCTGGGTTTCCCCAACCACTCTGGGCGGCTCCCAACAGAATATTAAACAGAATAAAACATCAAACATTATAAACTTCCCTAAACAGGGCTGTTTTCAGATGTCTTCTAAAAGTCAGATAGTTGTTTATTTTCTTGACATCTGGTGGGAGGGCGCCACTACCCAGAAGGCCCTCTGCCTGTTCCTAGAATTTACGAGTCCTAGAATTGTAGAGTGGGGAGGGACCCCCAGGGGTTATCTTTGCAGGAATCTTTCACTCTTTGTGGGGCTCGAACCCTGGGCATGCCCCATCAGGCATGCCGTAGGAGCCACACGCTGAAGAGGGATCAGTTGTGCCAGGAGAACAAAAAAGTGAATGCAGAGCAAATACAGTGGAACCTCGGATTACGTACTGTCCTCCTTACGAATGCTTCTGGTAACGAGCTCCACTAACCCGGAAGTAGATGCTCCTGGTGGCGAACTTTTTTTTTTTTTTAATAAATATTTATTCAGATTTTTTAAATACAAGTGAAAAAACAATAAACAATATATCTTATATCATGACATATCTTCATAGCTTCTTTGGACTCCCTCATGTCTCCCGCTCCCACTTTCATCACCGTAGGTTTTTGCCAGCAATTTATCATCTTGTTTACATTCTTGTATTCCATAAATTGAAAAAATAAATTGAGAAATAACCTAACACTTCTCCAAAAAGTTATTTTCTTCAATCTCACTTATCTTCCTAGTTCCATCTAATTTAGTGGTGCCAATTACTTATGATCTAGCATCCTTATTAACATTCAACCAAATTACAGTACTTTTGTAAATAAATCTTAAATTTCTTCCAATCTTCTTCAACCTTCTCCTCTCCCAGGTCTCGGATTCTGCCAGTCATCTCAGCCAGTTCCATGTAGTTCATCAGTTGCATCTGCCATTCTTCCAGTGTGGGTAGATCTTGGGTTTTCCAATACTTAGCGACGAGTATCCTTGCTGCTGTTGTTGCATACAGGAAAAAAATTCTGTCCTTCTTTGTCACCCTCTGGCCGACAATACCCAGAAGGAAGGCCTCTGGTTTCTTGGAGAAGGTATACTTAAATACCTTTTTCAACTCATTATATATCATTTCCCAGAAAGCCTCTAGGGCACGTCCACCAGAGGTGAAAGAATGTTCCTTCATTTCCTTTACATTTCCAGCATTTGTTATCAGACAAATGGTATATTTTGGCAAGTTTAACTGGGGTCATGTACCATCTATATATCATTTTCATTACATTTTCCTTCAACGCATTACATGCAGTGAAGTTCAACCCAATGGTCCACAACCTTTCCCAGTCCTCAAACATGATGTTATACCCAATGTCCTGTGCCCACTTTATCATAGCCGATTTAACCATTTCATCTTGTGTGTTCCATTTTAACAGCAAATTATACATTCTTGAAAGTACCTTAGTTCTGGGTTCTAACAGTTCTGTTTCCAATTTCGATTTCTCCACCTGGAACCCTAGCTTTTTGTCATTTTTAAAAACCTCTTTAATCTGAGCGTAATGTAACCAGTCTCGCACTTTATCTCTTATTTTCTCCAAACTCTGCAAATTCCAATTGTCTCCATCTTTTTCTAATATTTCCCAATATTTTGGCCATTTGGCCTCCATATTGGGTCTTTTCCGGGCCTTAGCTTCCAGAGGTGAAAGCCACCTTGGAGTTTTATTTTCTAGTAAGTCTTTATATTTTGTCCAGACATTAAACACTGCTTTTCTGACAATATGGTTCTTAAAGGCCTTGTTGATTCTGGCTCCTGCAGAGTCAAAACTAGGTCATCTGCAAAAGCTTTAAGTTTATATTGTTTCGCTCCGACCTGAATTCCTTCCACCAACCGGTCCCCTCTAATCATATTCAAGAGCACCTCCAGAACCGAAATAAAAAGCAAAGGGGAGATAGGGCAGCCTTGTCGTGTTCCTTTTTCGATTTTGAACTCCTCTGTAACCACATTGTTAACTATCAATTTAGTCTTTTGTTCTGAATATATTGCGTCAATCCCATTTTCAAAACCCCGTCCCACTCCCATCCCTTCTAAGTTTCCCTTCATAAATTTCCAGGAGATGTTGTCAAAGGCCTTCTCCGCATCTATGAAAATTAACACTGCTTTTGTGTTTATATTTGTTTGCAAGAGTTCCAAAATGTCAATAATGTTCCTTGTGTTGGCAAACAAATGTCTGCCTGGGAGAAAGCCTGCCTGGTCCTTATGAATTACTTCATTTAGGACCTTTTTAAGTCTATTTGCCAAAATGTCTGCAAATATTTTGTAATCCACATTTAGGAGAGAGATGGGACGATAGTTCCTAAGTTGTGTCTTTTCAGCTTCCGATTTTGGTATCAATGTGATAAAAGCTTCTTTCCACGATTCCGGCGCTCCTGGTGGCGAACTTTGCCCCAGGATGCGAGCAGAAGTCATGCGGCGGCAGTGGGAGGCCCCATTAGTGAAAGTGCAGCTCAGGTTAAGAACGGTTTTGGGTTAAGAATTAACCTCCGGAGCAAATTAAGTTTGTAACCGGAGGTACCACTGTGGTCCCTGATGACTCAGGCAGGTAAGCCAAGCTACACACTATAAGGAAGGGAAACAAGAAGTAGTTATTGTGACAGCTTCTTTCTTCGTAAGGGTCTTATGATTTTTCATATGGAAGCTGAGAAGCCTGCCATAAGTACGTTTTGGTCTGCAGCTTTGGTTCCACTGCTTGAGAAAATCCAGTACCGAGGCAAATTCCCATGCAGTCTTGTTGACTCCCCTGCATATGAACATTACAAAAGGCTTGTTCACACATTATTCCGAACACAGGTGCTGTGTTCTACACTTGCGCTTGTGTGCAAGTGTCTTCTGACTGATTTGTACACCACCACTGTTATATACACAGATACTCCACCACTTGGTGAATGTTACATGTGAATGCTGCTAGAGCAACTTGAAAAAGTTAAATATTATTAAATGCACGTATCACAGGTATGGAACCTCATTACAGTCATACCTCGGGATAAATACGCTTCAGGACAAGTATTTTTGGGTTGCGCTCCGCAGCGACCCAGAAATAATGGAGTGTGTTACTTCTGGGTTTTGCCGCTCGCTCATTCACAGATGGTCAGAATGACGTCATGCACATGCGTGGAAGCAGCGAAACGCAACCTGTGCAGACGCGCAGTCACGTCTTACGTTCTTTTCAGGATGCGAACGGGGCTCCGGAACAGATCCCCGTTCACATCCTGAAGTACCACTGTAGTAAGTATTGATGATGGGACGACAGGTTAGCTTAGGGGGCGCATGGCAGACCAGGTGGCACATGTGACTTGTGCCTCCACCTTTTCACCACTGCTCCCTGCACCTGCCATCTCACTCAGCCTAATGTTAGCTCCCTGATACAAATATGTGATACCACTTTCATATTGCAAGCTCTCTGTATGGTTGTTTAAATTCCACATTTTATTTTAGCGGTGTATGTAAAATGCCTTCTGGTATTATGTGTGACATTGCTGCCTATGACAGCCTGGTACTGCAAGTCAGTAATAACTCCTTTGCTGGATGAAGTAGAAATCCTAGCTGGTGAAACATATTCTCAAAGGGCAGCTAGATGCATCTAAGAATCTCAAATGCAGTGTTTGATGATGATCATCCCCTATTTTATTTCATAGGCAGAGGTCACCTTTCTCTGAACATGCAGCTTCTGTTTTAAGCTATCATGACTAATAGCCATTGATGCATCTGTGAATTAAAAAAGCCAATCTTGTGGCTATTGCTTCATTGTGTGTCATTGAATTCCTTACATTATTTATGCATTGCATGTAGTCTTCTTTTGTGTTTGTGTTCCCTGAATCTGCTGTCCAGTTACTCCCCTCTCTTTTTCTCCTCCTTTCTCCCAATTGCCACCAGTATGAGGAAAATTAACTATGTCAGCTCCCGGCCTGATTTGCGGATGTGTCAGGATAATGTTGGGTCTTTGGATCCTCTGAATCTTAGGCTGCCTTGCCTTGTCCTTCCCTACGATCTGTAGAAGTCCACTAGTGGCACATCCTCTCTCACAGCACAGTGGCATTTATGCCACTCCCCTCAGCTGGCCTCATAGAATTGTAGAGTTGGAAGGACCCCAAGGGCCATCTAGTTCAACCCCTGCAATGCAGGAATCCTGCCCACAGCTGTCCCTGGTTGGGCTCAAACCACCAACCTTCTGGTTAACAGCCAGACACACTGACCCATTGTGCCACTGGGGGCTCCTTCATCTAAGTCTTTTTTTGGGTATATTTTCCAATTCTCTGATAGCATTGTGATTCATGGTTTATTTTCAACCCATATCCTAATAATTCCTAGTACTTTTACTTGCCCCCTTCAGTGAGCTTTCTGCTATGCCTTTAAAGACCTACTTTCTGGGTATGCACAGCCATCAGAATTTATGTGCGTCGCTTTTTGCACTTACTGTTTTTCAGTCTTATTTGCCATTTTGTTGGCCAATCTAGCAGTTTGGAGAAATCCTTTTTCAAACTTTCCAGTATCTGTACTACCCTGAATAATTGGTGTCATCTGCAAACCTGGCTACTTTACTGTTCTCCCTTGACTCCAGATCATTTATGAATAAGTTAAATAGCACCAGTCCCAATACAGATCCTTAGGGGACCCCCTGTTTTCTACGAATTTATCTGGGACAGATGTTAGGCTGACTGGTCTGTAATTATGTGGATCCCCCCTGGATCCTTTTTAAAAAATTGATGCTGCATTGGCTACCTTCCAGTCCTTTTCTAAGAAGATTTATTTTAGTGATAAGTTGCATATTTTTGTTAAAAGATCAGCAGTTTCACATATGAGCTCTTTAGGAACTCTTGGGTGAATGCCATCCAGCCCTGGTGACTTATTTTTAACTTGTCATTTAGTTCTAAACCAGCTTCCTTTGTCACCTCCAATTGACACAGTTCATTGGAGTGGTTGTTCAAAAGTAGGAATCTCTTCCAGCATCTTCAGTAAGGACTGATGAAAATAATCCGTTGAGCTCTGACTTGCAGATAAGACCATAAGAGATACAATGCTGCCTCCTTCAAAAAGCTTTCATTAGTAATTTTTGGCATGCTATTTGCCGCGATTCTGGTTTAGAAAAGCTTCTGCATGGTTGTTTGAAGGATATACTTATTCTTCACAGGCAGCTAGATGAGTGGCTATGTGCAAACATGTGATTTACCTTTCTATAATTTCCCTGTTTCCTTACATCCTGCTATTGTACCTTTGTCTTCTTGTAACTGGTATACTGGAAAGCAACCACAGCTCAGTGATAGAACATATGCTTTGGATGCAGAAGTTTTTACCTTCGTGCCCATCATCTCCCATTAAAAGATCTCAAGAAGCAAGTCCTGTTCCTATAGGGAAGATACACAGCTGCCTGCCAGAATAAACAATATTTGGCTAGACATATCCAACAGTCTTCAGATGTTCAGGGTTTACATGCTTCTGATCTACTCAAGTATTTATTCATTTTTAAAATATGTGTCATGTATCTTAAGGCTGCAACCCTATAAAGTGGTACCTTGGTTTATAAACTTAATCCATTCCAGAAGTCCGTTCTTAAACCAAAGTGTTCTTAAACCAATGCGTGCTTTCCCATAGCAGCGGGGACTCAATTTACAAATGGAATACACTCAACAGGAAGCGGAACATGTTCTGCTTCCAAGGCAAAGTTCACAAACCAAAACATCTACTTCTGGGTTTGCAGCGTTCTTAATCCAAGTTGTTCTTAAACCAAAGTACCACTGTACACACATGTTTAGGGGCATACTTTTATTAGGCCAACCTGGGACTGGCACTGTGCTCTTGTGGGTGTCATGTGACTTGCATAGGTGTACGGCCCTGAAAATGCATGGCCCTCTTTTGCCTTGGGACATGTTGGAGGATATGGTGACACCATTTACATAACAAAAACTACCATAGAAATATCAACATTTTCAAAAGTAGGAGGTCCATGGCTTGGCTTTTTGAAAAGTGGGAACCATTGGGCTAGTTACTAGTACACTACCAGTAGCCTTCAAAAAAAGTGCATTATGGATTAAATACAAACAAATTGATCCTGGTGTTCAGGCTCTGTACAATGATGAATATTCAGCCATCCCCTGAAACATGCATGTTCTCTTTCTGAAACAGCTGAACATCAAGCCTGAACCCACTGGGAGTGTTATTTGTCTTTGATGCTACATGTTTGCAAATGCAAGCTTTAAAAATATGGAAACTTTGATACAAAATTGATGTCAACAAGGACCACCTCAGCAGTGAGATCATAAACTCTTCAGTGCTCATAATTCTTTAACATTTTTATGAAAAGCTAGTTGAAATTTGAAGTAGCTTATTCTATCTGTACACCATTGTCACTTGCCAGACGGTGGCAAAGCACCTGCAATATTTTTCTTCATTCCTCTTCTCCCAAAATACAGATATATACAACACGATTATCGGTTTTGAATAGTTTTCATTTGGTTAGGGCCAAGGTCCTTAGAGTTGAAAGCTACTTTTTTTTACCATGACTGTTCCTCCCATTTCCTTTTTCTTCTCCTTAGTATTTCAGATATTTTCAGTATGTTGCCAAGACCTGTGGAATATTGTCATTTGTCATTTCTGAGCCTATTCAAGGAATTATATGCTTGGAAGGGTGTGGGACAGAAGTGGCTTTCTCCAACACTTGTGAGGAAAGGGTTAGTCCCAAATTATTAACCTGACTTTCTCATATTGATGGAATGAGTTTTGTCTTTAAATTTCACTTTTCCTCCAAGGAGTACAAGTTGGTATACACAGTGTGACAACCGGTCCCCAATTTTATTCTTGAAAAAATTCTGTGAAGTGTTAAGCCAATACAAGCTTATTTTCTGAGTTTCTAATCCTATTGTTATAAGGTTATAAGGCATTCCCCTCCCTCTCTTCCTATTGATGCTTTCTCCCCTATCCAGAAAGTACCCCAATGCTCTAGAGCAGAATTTGGGTGCTACAAGAGGGGAAAAGGAAAAGGAAGCCCTGTTTGCTTGAGCAGAAGTTTGTTGCGCAATTGAATATCGCCTATCATTTAGCACAATCTAAGTACGTAGGATTGTTTCACATAGTTCCTAAAGTGATTCTTGTCTTTGATCCTAGGTTTTGCAGCTATAGTGGATTGAGATCTATGAGGCTTATCAGTGGTTCTATCAGTGGCTTATCACCAAAGCTGTGGCTCTCTATAGATCCTAATGCAGATTTTCTGCCTCTTGAATTAGTTGTCAGATAAATGATGTTCCAACACTGCAGTGAGCTACAGAGTGCTTAACAGTTAAATTTTCTCTATTTAGCCACATCAACTCTCAAAAGAATGTGCCAAGTATATATGTTTGGCTAGGCTATCTGTATCCTGGGATTTCATAGAAATTCTACATTGAAAACAGCTTTGAAATTTACAGACAGATGAACACTATGCAAATGCTGAGCATCATTAGGAAGCAAGGAACAATAAAAGATTCCCATCAGTCCGATGGATGTTCTGACCGTTAGAATCTACTCCGTTCCCTGAGCCAGTGATCAAATGCAGAAATCCTGATTTCTCAAGTTTTGCTCACCTAGAAGATAGCTGTGTTAACCCATAGGGATGTATGTAGTTTCGGTATGCTATGTATTTTTTCACTAGGTTTCATTTGTTCATGCTGAGTTCTCTGAAACAGTAACTCATTGAGGGTACAATCCACATCTTTATTCAAAAACTTATAGCCTATCTTAATGGCTAAAGTGAACAAGAAAATAGAAACAAAATGACAACCCCAAAACATATCCCAGTAAGTGCCGTAATCTGAGTCAGCCCAGCTAATAGCTAGCAGACCCAAGACCCAAGATATGGGCAGGCCCTGCCAGTGTGTGGAAGCACTAGGGCAACTTTGGTTAATTTTAACTATTATATTTTTTTGCGGGGGGGGGGGACACCTCAAACCATGGTGTAACATATTTCTCTAAGCTATGGTAGAGACTTAGCATAGTTTTGATCCAGACATGACAATAAAGGTAAAGGTAAATGAACCCCTGACCATTAGGTCCAGTCGTGGCCGTCTCTGGGGTTATGGCGCTCATCTCGCTTTATTGGCCGAGGGAGCCGGCGTACAGCTTCCGGGTCATGTGGCCAGCATGACCAAGCCACTTCTGGCGAACCAGAGCAGCACACAGAAACGCCATTTACCTTCCCGCCGGAGTGGTACCTAATTATCTACTTGCACTTTGACGCGCTTTCGAACTGCTAGGTTGGCAGGAGCAGGGACCGAGCAGCGGGAGCTCACCCCGTCACAGGGATTCGAACCGCCGACCTTCTGATCGGCAAGTCCTAGGCTCTGTGGTTTAACCCACGGTGCCACCAGCGTCCCGACATGACAATAATCCACTGTTAATTCACAACAGAAGTAAAAGCATCCCACAAGCTTCTTTTGGGCCACTTTTGAGAATAGGATGCTTTCTGGATTAAATGGGCCTATGACCTGATCCAGCAGGGCACTCCTTATGTTCTGGTGTCCTTGCTGCTGTGCCAAAGGCGGAGAGGAGATGGGGAAGTTGAATGTATGTGAGCCTTGTGCAGATAAACTACAACCTATGGATTAGTGTTTTGTCCAAACCAAATCAAAACACAGGCCACTTCCCACTTACACAGGGGTAAGGTTCTGGGCCCCCACGCACATAAGTGAAATTGCGTAAAGTTGGGAGCACCCTCTAAGCATGTTTTAAATGCCCTCTCTGCCACACTTTCTTCAATCCATATCAAAAATACTGTATCCAAAAATATGTGCAACTAGAATTGGAGCTCTGGGGCCGGCAGGAGGGTGGAAGATGCGGGGGAAAGCAGTTGTTGCTGCTGCTGTTGCACTACCCTGCACATCATCTGTTAGGCAGGGAGGCTGAGCAGCGTAAACAAGCTCCCCTGTGCCTCTGGTCTCTTTGGGGCTTCATCCGCCCTCACCAACGTTCTCTTTGGGCTCCAGGGAGGGTCTTCTCATGAGCTACGAGGACTCTCCAGCTCTCTCACCATTTCCAGGTTTGAAGTATTTCCTGATGCCGTGATATACACGGTCACAAGTGAGTAGAATGTGCATCAATGGGAGCTTGGCTGCATAAGAATAGCCCGTGGCCCACCCAGTCCAGCAGCAAGTTCTCATGGTGTTCAACCAGGTGCCCACAGGAGGTCTGTAAGCAGGGCCTGAGCTCAACAGCATACTCCCCTTGCTTGATTTCCAGCCACTGGTATTCAGAAGTATAGGCATCATGGTCAGTAGTTATGGATAGCCTTATTCTCCACAAACTATCCCAAGCCTTGTTGAACATAGCTTCCACTCCCTCGCTCATCTATTTTTCTAACAAAAACCAGTCTGAAAGATGTACGTATTTGCTTGTGGGCCTGAGCATTTACTTGAAGCTTCATAGACTTTAGAATGGAAGATTTACATGAACTGAAATGTGCTTCTCAGCTCTTTCACAGGTGGCTTGTTTCAATTGTTTGTGTATTTTTTCAAATGTTCATCAGTTTCTTTCACTCAGTGAGGCAAGTGAGAAGCAAGAGGAATCAAGCTGTGTTGAGCAAACCTTGCAGCTATGTTGCAGGGGCAATGTGTTTGCCAAATTCCTGGCTAGCTCTCCTGAAGTAAATACTTGAAAGTGTTCTTTATTCTGCAGCATTTGAAAGTGCTTTTTCAAGATCAAGTCCTAAGAGCTCTGTTTGTTTAGTAATCCAGTCAAGCATAGTAGTAGTGCTGTCTTAATTAACATGCTATGTTTGAATCTTGGATCTAAGAGATTTGCAGCAATATGAACTGGCTGTAATAATATTATTTTTAAAATATTGCTTTAGATGAGCTGTCTTGGACTATTTTTTTTTTTAAAAAGAAAAGGTGGGTTATAAATTGTTAAAATAAATCAATAAGATAAGTTACACTGAGATGGTCCCTTAGCCTGGTCCTCACTTTTTTCTGGGATCAGGTCAGGAAAAAGGGCAACAAAATACAGCCTGATTCAGTTGGCCAGCCCGCATACCAGGACTTTGCAAGTTTTCCATCTTCCCCTGGAGATTTGTTCTGTGCAGCCAAGAATTCCCTGCCTGTTTGCAGTGAATCTTAAAGTGGCTGGATTTCCAGGAGAGTGCAATGTTAGAAACTCAGTATACAAGATAGGTGCCAAATGGCTCCTTAAACCAGGGCTGCAGTTGCAAAAATGGAATGCCTAGTTGCCAGTTTGGGGTCAGATGGCTTGCAAGTCATATTTTTCAGTACAACTTTTTGGTTCCTGAAATTCGTTCTGATTGTGCAGATAAAATATAACCGATAGAATTCTACAGGATGTGTGGCTCGTGTGTGAAAACAGTCAAGATCTAATGATCTCCAGGCATGCACCTCCAGACAGGGTTCGAAATTAGCAGGGTGCCAGGCACATTTTGCACCTAAAGATTCTCCATTTGCGTGCACGTAAAAAAGTGGGTGCCATTTTCTGCGCCTGGCGGACACTCGGGTATTCCTGAAATGTACCGGTATGTGCTTTGAAACCTCAAAGTATATGTTAAGGAGTTTAACAACAAAGAGTGTTTTGAAAACTGAAGTATGGTACCAATATTATTATTGCAAACACCAAATTAAACATTTATTAACAATTTCTGTTAAAATGTGGTATCAACAATGTGTCACTTAGGTGAATTGTATATTAATTCATGCTAATCAAAATAATAAATAGAAAGTGTTGCAACCCCCCCCCCCAAATGGCGACTAGACAGTCTGTTTTGGTGCCCACAACCCAGGTCCCAGAAGCCATTTGTCTCCTAGCTTTTCTATCCCAGTTTCTAACATTTCCACCAGATGGTAGAAATGTCAGGTCCCATCCTAGCACCCGGGCATCTTGGTTGCAATTGGCCGATATCCAGGTGCAAAATGTGCCTGGCGCCTGCTGAATTTCAAACGCTGGGAGAGTGCTATTGCACTCATGCCCCACATGAGGCATCTGGGTGGTAGTACTGTGAGTACTAGACTAGATAGGCGTTTGGTCTGATCCAGCTGTTCTGTTTTTATGGAGTTCTGGGCTTGGCTCATGTGCCTTGGGTGGATTCCAGCTGGTATCCTTATGCTCATGGAAGGATTTGGATACAGCAGACACCTCCACTAACACAAGAGGAAGGAAGGCATTTTCTGCCATTCCCCCTGCAGCCCCACCACTGCCTTCCATCCTATGCTGGCGTGTCAGTCAACCTTCAGGGGGTTCCAGGTGTCACGGTCCAGTTCACAAGCAATCGAAGTCCCGGCTGGGGATGTCAGGACCGGGGGCAAGATGGTGGGGTTGGAGCAGGAACAGGAGTCCGGAAGCCAGAAGTCAGGAAGCCAAGAGTCTGAGGGTCAGAGAGCTGGGAGTCAAGAAGCCAAGGGTCAAGGAGCAAGGAGTCAAGGTACCAAACACAGCAAGGCAGGAAATGTGTTGCTGTGGCAAAGAGCTGAAGGGAAATGCTGACCTTATATCCCTTCCCAGCTCTTGCCACCAGGTGCTGTGAGTAACCAATCGGCCTCACCTGTGCGGCCGTGCCTTGCCTCTTCATAACAAACTTAGGAAGGCCACAGGCCTGGTCACAGGGCCTGGCTCCTGCACACACACCTGACACCAGGGAGTGTTAGCAGAGCTGCTGTGGAGGAAGGCTAGGACAGAAATGGAATAAAACAATGAATAACTTGCTGGATGAAAATACCTTCTGTGAGCCTGAGGACACCAGTTGGATTTCATTCCTGCGTATCTTGGAATATCATTGACTGCAACTTGGTCAGGAATTTTAGTTTATTTGGGTATGTCTTGGGCTATGTGCCTGGGACTAACGCTGGCTCTGGGACAGAGTGTTGCCTGCATGTCCCTGAAAGAGACTGCTCTTGTTGAAGGTCTCCATGCTGCTCCTGGGAGGCTTTGCTGCTTAGGTTTCTTGCTTAGCAGCTGCAAATTTAAAAAAAAATGAAGGGACCTGGATGCTTCGAGCTTAAGAAAACAAGAGGCCTGGAGGGAGCTCATGGCTGAGTGTTTGTGTGTAAGGGTTGCCTCCCGAGATCTTTGGCATCCTCAGTAGAATAAGTGTGGGCATGATATTAATGTAAATAATACTTTCTGCTTCTGAAGTGTCTCTATGTGAATAGAGGTATCAGTATTCTGCTTCTGGCTCAATTAGCACACCGGGAAACCGGATTGATGAGAGAGTATCAGAACAGTTCACATTTTTCTTGTAGGAAAACAGTAGTAGTGTGTATATGTGTGTTCAGGAATAATGGAAATTGATAGAATAGTGTGCTTCTGAGCTGCATTTAATTTTAGAATGCTATTCACCATAGCCATGACTCTGTGTGCTTTTCACTTGGTCTAGATCAGTAGCTCCAAAACTTTGTGCCAGGCGGAGGGATTTTTGTGCTGCTGGAAGTAAGTGAATAAATAGCAGCCAACTTCACCAAGGTGAGAACCTGCATTCCCTCCAGGGGAACCTTCGAAGGGTTGGTGGGGCAAGAGGCAAAAGTGAATCAGTTGATGTGACTCTTTGTACTGTAGGCTACATTCCAGGTGAAACTAAGAGATTTTCTCACACGTTTCCATTTCTTCATTCAGATAGGCAAGATGGATGGGTCAGTCAGCCAGTCAAGTTTATTGCCTATAGCCAAAGGCTGCTGCAATGTATACAGTGAGGATGGATCAGTCTGTTTCACTTATACACCACTTTTCTACAATGAGCTGTGCCCAAAGCGGCTTACAGCAGACATTCAAAACATAAAAATAGAGAACATTTGATGTACAAAAGTACAAAATACAGAACATGCCAGGAAATTCAAAATAACAAAAACCAATAACAATTGCACTGTACTGAATGGAAGCAGGGGCTTTCCAGAGATTGAATATTTGATCACCATTGAATTATGCATGTAAAAGGAAAACAGCAAGTTTTGCCTTCTTTACAAGAGAACTTCATAATACAGGGACACATTCCAGCCAGGTAGAAGGATTCAAGGAGGGAGGTGTTGTGATTTGTGGCCTGTGGAGAAAGCTCATGGTTTGTCAATTGAGCCACGGGCTGGGGACAATCCCAAGAACTGGAGAGAAAGGGCTTGAAGGCTGCATTTCCCCACAGACCCAAGATTTCCCATCTCTGTTCTGGCCCCCCACCTTACAGCCAGTGGCTGAAGTTTTTCCCTTCCTGTCTCGTAACAATGGAACTTGGTACCACCCAATGAAGCTAAATGTTGGAAGATTTGGGACAGGCAAAAGAAAGTATTTTTTCACACAGTTCATAGCTAAACTAGGGAATTTGCTCCTGTGAGAAGTAGGAGCCTATTGTGCACAAACCTCTTGTATTTATGCTTCTTGCTTCAGCCAGATTGTTGGTGACCTCCCATTGGAAGTCCAACTCCTTCCCAAGAGAAGTGGCTAGCACAAGTATGGGACATTGCACTGCCTGAATATTTGACACACAAACGGAGAGTCCATAACAGTTCATTAAAGCAGTTATTTTTTATTCAACATGGTATAAGCCTTTTCCCCTATGTTAACTCAACCCCCTATGTTAACAGCCCACTAAACCCCCTGTTCCACCCCATTTTATTTTTTCTATCTGCATGCATTTATTTTGGTTACACTTAATTACTTTTACAGTATTTTGTATGTGTTTATATCTATCTATCTATCTATCTATCTATCTATCTATCTATATATATATATATATGTATGTATTAAAAAACAGCAGTGATGGCCACTGACTTGGGTGGCATTAAAAGAAGATTAGACAGATTCATGGAGGATGAGGTTGCTAGCCATGGTGCTTGTGTTCTGCCTCCACTGCCAGAGGCTGGGCAGCACAAGTAGGGAGAGAGCTGCTGCACTTACGTGCTGGTGGTAAGGTCTCTGGGCATCAGGTTGACCACTGCAAGACAGGATGCTGGACTAGATGGGTCCTCCTTTGGTGTGATTGGACACAGTAGAATTACCTGTTCTTGCAACAGGCCCACTCAGAATAGGGACCACCACAGAAACATGTTTGTGTTGCGTGCATGTGTGTAGTTCTCTGAAGGCGAGTCATTCCGGTGCTGACACTCAAAATTTTTTCAACTGAAAGAGTACAGTGTTCCAGTTTTAATTTACGAGAAGAATTTGTGTCGGCTATCTGAAGTGTGGAAAATGTGTGTCTAGGGTGAGCATCTCCTGAAATGTTTTCAAGGCCAGGGCTCAAATGCTGAGGGCTGAATAGTCCTACAGTACTAAACTGAAGTCTTAAATAAATGTTGATGTTTTTACCTTTTCATAGCGTATGGGCTTTTCGTGGGGCGGGAGGGAAGGTATATGTCTGAATATTGCATGTAGGGATCTGCTCTGTTCCTATTATGACACGACTGTATTCAATAGTAGCAGGGATCAGAGGCTGGGTTGTTCTGCATTTCCATATGTCTGCTAACATGACGATGATGAGGTATAATTATTTTCACTCTTGACTGAAGCACAATCCCATTGTCTCTCTCTTTCATAACTGTCACTTTTCCAGTGCGAGGCCTGACCTGCAATCATTGCAGATGCTTTGCTGCACTGGGAAGAGCATCTCACTTTCAATATAGTTCCCAAAGCACTCTAAATATTTATGTTTTATACATCTCTCTTTCCAGCCTGCACACACATTCCCAAAGTGAGCAGTTTCTCTTTCTGACACACAGTGGTAGTGTGGGTAATTTTATTTTTAATGAGGAAATTTGAGGGAACCTCCGAATGACATCTGTGTTCTGTCCTGCACAGATAAGTTCTCAGCTGCTCAAGGTACACCTCAGCTGACCTCTCTGTGCCGTTAACATACGCAGAGTAGACAGAACAGTCCTTGGGTACATTGAAGATTGATATATCCCAGGCATTGACAGCTGTAGAGCTGGGCTGCTGTGCCAATTTCAGACGGGAGGTTTTGTCTTGCTTCAGAAAAAAATTAGTTGGCTCTCAAAACCGTTTAGAGAGCCATCTTACTAAGATGGCTAATTGTGCAAGGAATTTTATAAAAAGCCTTTACGATGTTTTATTCTGAACAATTGCCAGCTAATATCGCTACTTCTATTAGTCCAAATGCTTCTTATAAAATTAAGAATATTTAATAGCAAACGTTTTGGGTATTTTCAGTTAGAACATAGTTCAGATATTCAAATTTTTCATGCCCTCTATACATATGAAGAAGAGGAAGAAGAATTTGGATTTGATATCCCACTTTATCACTACCCTAAGGAATCTCAAAGTGGCTAACAATCTCCTTCCCTTCCTCCCCCACAACAAACACTCTGTGAGGTGAGTGAGGCTGAGAGACTTCAGAGAAGTGTGACTAGCCCAAGGTTACCCAGCAGCTGCATGTGGAGGAGCAGGGAATCGAACCCGGTTCACCAGATTACAAGTCCACTGCTCTTAACCACTACACCACACTGGCTGGATGTGCCCTGTTGCTTGCCTTCCTGAGTTCCTAGCCATTAGAACTTAGAATCCTTAGGATGTCTGTGATTCTAAGAAATGATATTTATTGTTGGGGATGGAGTAAGCTGAAATGCTGGGCAGGCAGAGTATGGTGGCCCACCACAAAAGCAGACAGCCTTTGTATTTAAGAGGGAATTTCAGCAGGTGTAGCTTTTCTACATCTGGCTACCTTGTAAGTCTTGTAAATGCCTCTTTTTAAAAAATAAAAATAAAAAAGACTCTTAGGAGATAGACTGGTTAAAAGAAGTGGGATGGGTTCAGCAAATGATATAGGGAACTGAAATGATGGGGATGAAGAAACTGGAGTGGGGCAGGGGGAGATCGGACAAACCCTTGATTAGAAATGTTCCCATAGGAATCAATGGAAACCATGGACTTGATATGTGAATGCTCACACAATGAATTATTTCCAGGAACACATTGTGTTTGGTAACCAGGACCTGTGTGTAGTAGAGGTTTTGTATGGCTTATAATGTAGTGTCAACATGTTTCACACTTTCATTTTATGTTTGTATTATTAGGCTGATAAAGAATTTGTGTGGTCTTTATGGAAACGTCTTCAGGTCGCAAACCCAGATCTGACACAAGCAGTCAGTATGGTTGTTGAAAGGTGAGTATGGGCGATTTTTCTCTTTGTGTTGTTTTCTCTTTTAATTATAGTCATGTTCAAGTGTTCGCCTGAACATGCAGTGCTTAAGAGTGAGGACAGGGTGCACATGCAAGCCGCAGCCAAAACATCCTCATGTTCATTCATCCTCATGCACATTAACATTGACCTTCCCATGTAGGCTTTTGCCTAGATTTGCTTGAATAGTGGTAAAAACTCTGCACAGTTTGAGACATTGATAAAGCACAGTCTCCCATTGGATGGAGAGTTATAGTCCTGTTTAAATGAATGTGAGTAAAAGCCTGCTTCAGACTTTTCGTGCTCAACACAGGAAGGTCTGGGCTCATGCACGCAGGGATGCTGTGTCTGGCTGCCCTTTATTTTAGATATTGCATGTTCAGGCCTGAACATATTCCTTTCTCAGATATGAGGAAACTGTTTAAAATCACAAGGGTTTGCCCTAGGTAGCTGGCCATACAGAGAGGGCAGAAATGATGTCATACAATACAGTTGAATAACTCCGTTCTCCATGTATTCAGGAGATCAGTGCTGACTTATTGAAGGTGACAGGCCTAGTTATATTTAGGGCTGCCATTTGGTTAAAGGAATCTTAGTCCATAAATTTCATGAGTGTTAGTTGATTGATTAATTAAATTGAATTTGCATATGATCAGCAATACGTCTAAAGACAGAAATCAGTTGTGGGGTGAAGGTAAGATGATGCATGTATCTCTCACAGCAGGCATTCTACTATCTCATCTTAGAAGAAGCACTCCTATTGTGTAAGCGAAGGGTGGATACTTTTTGATGACACTTGCCATTTGCAGTGTGTGTTTGTGTGTGTGTGTGTGTGTATCTATCATCTATATCTATCTATCTATCTATCTATCTATCATCTATCTATCATCTATCTATCTATCTATCTATCTATCTTCTGCCTGATTAATTTTTCAGTTGATCAGAAGGTTTTGACCTGATTTATCCTAGCCTATCAGCCAGATAAATGTTGTAGCCATAGCATTCATCTCTTGATACTTTGTTTTAGATACGTTATAAAAATTTTAAAGTGACAAAAGTTGGTTTTAAAACATTGTTGTTGTTGTTGTTGTTGTTGTTGTTGAACCATAGAACTCTAGAGTTGAAATGAATCCCAAGTGTCATCTAGTATGATTTTAGTAATTATATATAGAGGGAGAGATTTAATTCTGTTAATAATTGTTTTTCCCATCAGGGAACATGGCAGGATATAAATAAATACCAGTACCACCACCACCATCATCATTAAAATGACTTAAGAATGCCACTTTCTGAGATGTTGGAATACATGTTTGTTAAATATATGGACCTTAATTGTTGAAAACATATAGTCCTTTTCTTCCTGAGCGAAGAAATAATATGAGAACCAATAAGGTATGAAGAAATAATATGAGAACCAATAAGGTATAGTTGTAAAGTGTGGGACTAGGACTAGGGAAATCTGAGATCAAAATCCCACTGAACTATGAATCTTATGGGGTGAATTTGGGCCAGACATTGGCCTGCTTCACACATCATGCTAAACCAAACCATAGCTTAATTCAAATGTATGGGCTCTGAGAGAAGAGGTTATGGCTGCTTTGCTCATCCCTGGTCTCTCTTCTGCTGCACTACACTGAGCTGAACCACGGTTTGGTTTGCACATTGTCTGAACCAGTACATTGTCTGTACTGGTTTACCTCCCTCTAACGGTCATGAGCCTTGTCACTTTGATCTCTAGCACCAAATTAGCCCTTTTCACAGTTGCTGCACATTGGGTAACTGAACTATTTTCTATGACCCCATGATCTCATTGTGCTTGTTCAGACCCCATTATTTAATGTACACATGAAATTAGGATTTTTTTGGCCCTATATTAATGTTTCCATACCTGAGAGGGTCACCACGAAAAAAAGGCCTGCCTTTTTTAGGCATTCTTTATTTAGTCTAATTGTTTTTATTTAACCAATTAATATTTCAGTAGACTTATTTGCAACACTTTTAAATATCCATTTTTATGAGACTATGATAATTAAGCTGTGCAGTTGAAAAATCTTTTGGGGAATTATACCTTTGTACTGGTTTGATGTGGAAATATTTTGCAACTGAAGAAAGTAACTTTTTCCTTTTCAGAATTCTTTCATGTTCCCAAATAGGGATTGAACTGCCCTAAAAAATTTCAAAATGAAACTGGAACCTCATTGTCTGTAGCATTGATTCCTGAGATACACAAAATAGATTTCACTTTTCAGCATTCGTTGCAGTTCTTATCTGGTGACTGTAACAACATTCTCTGTTTTAATATTCAGGTACAAACAAAAAATATCTTTACTGTGCAAATGAGAAAAGCCTTTGGGATATGTTAAAGCCTCCAGGTATTTTCAAACAAGCCATTGTAAAAGTATATCCATGCTAGTGTACTTTCCAACTACTTTAAATACTATTGATCTCTGAATTATGTAAAAAAAAAAAGGTATGCTATTTCTAGTTCATATGCCTTTTGAAACTTTTTTTTGATAAAATTAAGCACAAATAAACACTTAATCAGTAATTTTGAATACCTGTGTTTATCAGGTAAAAACCTGGAAATGCTTCTGTTGCTCTGTAAATGTTTCTAGAAGGAGCAAGTCAACTGTAGGGAGTTTTGAAATTAACTTTTAAGCTATTTTGAGTACCTTTTATCAATGTTTTCCCACAAACTCAGCATATTTTAATAAGTGAGAAAGTGGACAGGATAATTGAAGCAGTCCATCTGACCATATGTTCCCCTGGTACCTGCCCTTCCTGGGCTGGTTAAAGCTAGCTAGAGCAGGGTGCCCAGGGTGTTGTGAACATGCCGTTGTGTGATGGGGAGGTGCCAGCTGCCCTTATAGAGGTGGTGGTGTGACCCACCTGGAGCCAATGGTTGTAAGAACAGAAGAAGAGCCTGCTGGATCAGGGCAGTGGTCCATCTTGTCCAGCATCCTTTTCTCACAGTGGCTACCCAGATGCCAGTGCGAAAGCACAAGAGCAGGCATAGGCAAACTCTGGCCCTCCAGATGTTTGGGACTACAATCCCCATCATCCCTAGCTAACAGGGCCAGTGGTCAGGGATGATGGGAATTGTAGTCCCAAACATCTGGAGGGCCAGAGTTTGCCTATGCCTGCACAAGGTAAAGGGTAAAGGGACCCCTGACCATTAGGTCCAGTCGTGACCGACTCTGGAGTTGCGACGCTCATCTCACTTTATTGGCCGAGGGAGCCGGCATACAGCTTCCGGGTCATGTGGCCAGCATGACTAAGCCGCTTCTGGCGAACCAGAACAGCGCACGGAAATGCCGTTTACCTTCCCACTGGAGCGGTACCTATTGATCTACTTGCACTTTGACATGCTTTCCAACTGCTAGGTTGGCAGGAGCAGGGACCGAGCAACGGGAGCTCACCCCATCGCAGGGATTCGAACCGCCGACCTTCTGATCGGCAAGTCCTAGGCTCTGTGGTTTAACCAACAGTGCCACCCGCATCCCTAACACATGCCTGCACAAGAGCATAGTGCAAAAGGTGGTGACGGAGCGACTTCAAGTGTTCCTGTATGACCCTGATTATCTAGATTCATTTCAGTCTGGGTTTAGGCCTGGTTTGGGGAGTAAACGAGCTTCCATTGCCTGGATGGAATGAGCTGCATTGGAAGAAAGCCAATGGGAATGCAACCGTGTTACTGTTACTCGGTCTCTCAGCAGCTTCTGGATTGGCTGTGTAGGATGGTGCATAGAAACACTGTACTGCAGTCATCCCATTCCTACTTGCACAGTTGAGTGTAGAGAATAGGATTGGGGGAAGGAGTGCTTGTTGACCCATGACAACTGTGCTATGGGGTTCCGCATGGCATTCACTCCAATGCTATTTAACAGCTACATGGAGACACTGGGGAGCTGTCACTAGACATTTTGGAGCACACAGCCATGGTTACACTGGTGACCTGCAACTCTACTTCTTCGTAACATCTGAATCAGAAGACACTGTGGAAGCTCTGACCTAAGGTCCAAATGCAGTGCTGGTCTGAATGCGTATGAATCCTGGGAAGATGGAGGCTGTGTGGTTAGGTGGTTTCTGTGGCCGGATGATATACCAGGTGCCTATGAGCAATAGTTTTTGACTTGTGTGACAAATCTCCAATCAGAAGCAGATGGAAAGCATGACCCACATATATGGTTTTTGCTAGCAGACCCTGGTCCTACTAGGACTTGGGGTGGGGGTTCTGCTTCCTTTTCATAGAATCTTTGTAGAATGGTAAGGGAGCCCGGGGGCCATCTAGTCTAACCCTCCACAAAGCAGGAATCTCAACTAAAGCAGCTATGATGGATTGCAATCTAACCTCTGCTTTAGAACCTCCAAGGAAGCAGAGGCGACCACCTTCCAAGGGAGTCTGTTCCCCTGTCGAACAACTCTTGCCATCAGAAAATTCTTCCTGATGTTTGTGAAAACAAACAACCCTGACTTTTAAGATAATATTTCTGTTTCCTGTTAATTATGTTGCTTTTAATGTATACTTTGTATTGTATTTCTTTTGTGTGTGGTTTTTCTGGATTGTTTTATTTGATGTTTTAACGTAGGTTGTAGACCACCTGGAGATTTTCTTTTTAAAAAATAGAAAGCAGTATAGAAATGAATTAAAGAAGAAAAAAATTACTTTGAAGACAAGGCCAGAGAATTACCCTGAAAACTCATGCACATAAGTTACCACAGTGACAAAGAGTGCAAGGGTCAATGATGTCCGATAAGTTTCCAAACCTCCTATAAAATGACATTGGTCCTGTTGGGAGTGGCCATTATAATGTTGTATATGAAAAAGGACCTAATAATGAACTTCTGCTGTTTCATAACAGCTGGAGGAGACATGTTTTCCTCTGGCTTACACATGGATCATTCACTTGGGTGAGCAAATGCCTTAAATCGGAATATTCCCAAGTAACAAATTTCTTTATTCTGGATCAGAATAGAGATTTTGCCATGCAAGGCCAACTCCCCTCTAAAAAAACAAAAACTAAAAAACTCTTGGGGGCAGAGAAATAATTTAATGAATTTAACTACATATTTTTAAGCCAAATACTAGAGCAAATATTCTTAAAGTTGTGCAGTGACATTGTGCAGTGCTTTGGCTATTCATATCTTGGTTCCCCCCACCCTGCTTTTTAAAAAGTTCCTTTATCCAGACAGCTTGCAGAGATTGCCCTGTGCATCTAATGTGCTTCCGTTTATTAAAGAAATGTGTGAAGCTTTACTCTGTTTCAGTTATAAGTTATAAAATAAATTTTTGTTCCTTCACTTACATATGGGTAAAGATCTAAGCAACCGGAATCTGTTTTAAAACTACTTGGTCTGTTGGGTTTCCAGTCTGTTACGGAATAATGCCAATCTTGTAACTACATGTTTAAATTCATGAGCAGGGCATTTATGTTGGTTTCAAGTGTCAGCTTCCTCTAGGGATTGTGGATTATGTCCAGCATGGACTACAACAGTTGGGCTCAGACTGGTGAAGGTGGAATAAACCATAATATTTTTTCCCCGTTGAGTTGAAGCTGTGTGTTACATTGTCTGTACAGCCTTCTTCAGTGTTCTATTTAGAGGGGAAATATAACACCATGGCAGGATTTAAACATCAAGTGATTTATATCTGATCTTCTGGTGGCAATATCAAATGAACTTGTTTGCATTAAATCATTTAGCAATGCTCATTGATTATACTGCCAATAGACAGAGTAATTCAATCAATGCAACTTTGTCATTTATCAGCTTCCTCCCCCAGTTAATCAAGGCATACAGAGCACCGTCATAGACCGCTTAGCATATGGGCACTCATTTAAACTATAAGATTATGCTATAGATGTGGATTGGAGTAAAACAAAATGTAAATGCCTGGTTCTTTCTCACTCTAAAACCTTTAATGTAAGCTGATTAATATTTTCTTAAGTGAACATATAGCAGCAAAGGTTTTAAAACAAGGATTTTGTTTTTAGCCAGATCACGCAATTGCTGACTGGCATGCAGAAAAGAATAGTGGGGTGTCGAGGTGTATAACCTTTGCCTCTAAGGTCAAATAATTGTGATTGTCCACAACTGATGAAAGTTTAATACCCTGTTTCATTAAAAATTCTCAGAACATTGAACATAAGTCAACATTCCATGGAGAAGAAAGTATTACGCAGCTTGCATGTGTGCATATCTGCATATCGGAGCACAAAATATTGACATGATAATTGCAGTCAAGCCTGAGTGAACAGTGGCCTATGGGAATTCAGCTGGTGTTGTACCAACTGGATGGCTGCTCAGGACACAGTTTGAAATGCAAGGTGCAAGTTAGCACTTTATTCAGCACAGGCAGGCATCATTTAAAAATCCTTGGGGGAAACCCTGGTGATGTGCAGATGTTAGACCAGTCTGTTCTGAAGTGCTGATATTTTGAGCACTGTAAGAAACTTGTGCATTTTATATGATAAGATGCTTTCAAAATTAAGAAAGAAATATGATACTTAAAGTGTTCAGCTTAGTACTTTAAGCCATAACCTCCACAATGTACAGGAATGCATAAAGAGTCATCTGTGTTCATAGCTATAAAAATCATGATTGATTTTAGTCATTCAGTTTACAAGTACAAGACAATTTCTTTCCTTGAATCAAGCTTCTCTAGTAGACAAAGCAATATGTAGTGAAATAATGCACAGAGCAAAGACATAATCAGTTAAGCAGTTACTTAATTTTAAATTAAGCGATGTTAGAAAAATGTAATTTGTATTGATCATATGTTCTTTAAATGTTTTCATTATAAAAATAATTGATATGGAGACTCAGATATTTTAATACTTTGCAAATTAGGCTTTCTAGGTTGTTAAATAAAACAAAAACTGCACGTAAAATTTGGTTTGGCAGTCTCACGTTTTCCATTTTTCACACATCTTAGCATGTATTGAGGTTTAGATGCAACCCTATACTTGAGATCTCCTGGCTGAGGGGCTGTATAATGCCACAAAAGCCCCACTATGCTGGCAGAGTCACTGAAGTGGGGTGGAATTATGGATGGAGAGAACACAACCAGTTTCACTGTCTCCCCCACCCTTCCTGTTCGCTGAAGGCTTTCTTCCAAAGCCCTATGTCCAGAGAAATGTTGACCCTCCCAGCCTTCATTTCCTGTGGGAGAGAATGAAATATATTGTCACTTCTGCAAGGTAAACTGCACCAGGAGGCACCATCAGCAAGATCCTGCCGTAGCGTAAACTGCTTTTGAAATCCTGGGGAAGTTTCTTGTGTCTGTTTGTGGACGGTGGTGGGAGAAGGATAGTCAAAGCAACACATATGTGTATATGTGAGCTCTGGTATCCTTAAATGGTCTCACAAGTCTCACCTGCACAACCTCCATTCATTTTAATGGCAAGGTTTCCTAGTAACACAGGGTTGAGTAGACTCAATGAAATGAATGGGAAGTCCCATGAACAGTCCAAAGCAGTTGAGGTTGTCAAAGTGGGGTTGTTTGTACATGTGAGAAAAGCAACGAGCAACTAAATAAACTGTGATCTACACAAAAGGTAAAGCCTTGTTTGGTGTAAGGTCGTTTCCTGTATTCCTAGAGTGGCTCGCATAGGGCCCAGTCCATCACCCATCTAGGCATTGCTCAAGACCACACTTACTTTGCCTAAGCTAAATTGTCTCCTATGCCTTCAGACTCCTTTCTTCAGCATCCTGCTTTGACAAACCCAAACATTGTGTTGGCATTTCAAAATGCAGCTTTTCAGTTCAGAGGGGGCTTCTGGAGAGAAATTACAAACAAATCCTACACTTGTTGGCGCCTCGTTGGGTTGTAGCCACTGTCTTTTATCACTTACACTTTTGCTACAGTAATATGAAATAGCATAGCTTTTGACTTCTCTGTGTTTCACTTTATGTTATGAACAAGTTTAATTGATTTCCACCACAGATCTCTATTTGTCCTCCTGCCCATAATTTCTCTTCAACACCACTGCTTTGCATATTTATTATAGAAAAGATAATATTTTATAAACTTCAGCAGGGCACCTTTGAAAATATTTGCGGTTTTTTAGAAACTGCAGGTTCTATTTTCACACCTCATTCGTAGTTAAATGCTTCCTCGTCGTATCCAATATTTCATTTTTGACAACTCATTAAAAATGGGCCAAATCCCAGAAAATATGGTCCTGTCATGTTGTATAATATATAGCGTGGGCCATATGCAATAGAAAATTGTTAGTTAATGGTTTAGTATAATTTCTCAGATTTTTTGGCTTTCGGTGGCTGGTGAAAACTGACTGTGAAAAATCCATGTGGTTAAATACAGCTCTGTTAAACATTTAAAATAGGCGGTACTCGTGGGAAAAGTGATTGGAGCTTAAAACTTGTACAAATTGACAGCCTCTCTTCACTCCATTTTTCATCCTAAAGAAGTCTGCAAATATTCTTAGCTCACATCATTATTGCTCATCAGTGGTTCTAATTAGCTAAACTGGAGTTTGTCTCGGTCATTGATCATCATCAACTCTTTGACAGTGCCTGAATTATGTTTTTTTCTTATTTGGGCGAACACTTTTTAATGTATTGTAGGCATGTACAGTGTATATTAATTGAATCAACCATATTTTTTTCCGACTGTGCCATTTACCTTTATAAGCAAGCCTTTCCTCTGCTTCCACCCTTTCCTCCTGTTTATCATACTTAAAATGTAGCAGTGGGTTCAATGATATGCTAGTAGCTTGAAGCATACAGCAATATTACTTAGCGCCTCTTCTGGGACCTTCCCTGTAATGAGTATTGGACGTTATCCTATACCACCAGGAGGAGCTGGTGATAAAATTCTATACCAGGTTTTTAATTTATGCTGCAGCATCTACTTGCACCCACTGTATGCAAAAATTGGAGCATTTACACAGTATATACAATGATTGCACATTTCTGACGTAGTTTGTACTGCAACTACTCTACTAAAGGCTGCTTACCGAAGGAACTCTCCCCCCCCCCCCCCCGAAGGTGTTAATTTTCTCCCTTTTCTTTAATGGAATGTAGATACATTCTTGGAATTCTCATTTGTGCCCCTGTTAGACACTGGGAGTGATATCTAATTTGTGGCATTCTATACGGCCTAGGACCCTCGTACCTACGGGACCGCCTCTCCTGGTATGCCCCACAGAGAAACCTACGGTCTGCAAATAATAACATCCTCAAGGTCCCAGGCCTCAGAGAGGTTAGGCTGGCCTCAACTAGAGCCAGGGCCTTCTTGGCTGCGGCTCCAATCTGGTGGAACGCTCTGTCACAAGAGACTAGGGCCCTGCGGGACCTGACATCTTTCCGCAGGGCCTGCAAGACAGAGTTGTTCCACCAGGCCTTTGGTCAGGGCGCAGCCTGACTCCCTCCTCTGGCAACCTGCACAGAATCTTGCTTAATCAGTTGCCATTAATTTGATTTTAATTGATTTTTATAATGAAATATTTTTAGAATGTGCGATTATCTGATTGTTTGATTGTTTTGATTGTTGTTAGCTGCCCTGAGCCCGGCTTCGGCTGGGGAGGGCGGGATACAAATAAAATTTATTATTATTATTATTATTATTGTACAACAGACTTCTGGCTGTATATATAGTGGACTCTTGGATTGCAAACGTGATCCGTACGGGAGGCACGTTCGCAACCCGAAATTGCTCAACCTGAAGCGTCTGTAACCCGAGGTATGACTGTATGGGGCTTCCCTGCTACCCCCCAGGTTTACAGCTTGCTATGAAAGCGAGAGAGCTCATGTGTGCAAGAGACAAAATAGGGCAGAAATTGGAGCTAGAGGGAATAGGATGGCAGAGACTTTGCAGCAGAAAGTTACAATTCTGGGATTATTATTAATTTAAGGCAATGAGGCATTCATCAGGTGCCCATCGCATTTATTATGGCTCCTTTCCCCAAATGTTTAGTCTAGTCATAGCATGCTCTTTAAAAAAGAAAAGAAAAAGAAAAAGCAGACGGAATACATTAAAAAAACATTCTATTGAAAAATTATTCCTAAAATAAGTATGCCCTTATTTATTATTTATTTCTTAAAATTTATACACCTCTTGTTTAAAAAGAAGAAACAAAAAGAACTTTCTCATTGAAGTATGTGAAGCTTAAAGGTAAAGGTAAAGGGACCCCTGACCATTAGGTCTAGTTGTGACCGACTCTTGGGTTGCTCGCTCATCTCGCTCTATAGGCCGAGGGAGCCGGCGTTTGTCCGCAGACATCTTCTGGGCCATGTGGCCAGCATGACTAAGCCACTTCTGGCGAAATCAGAGCAGCACACGGAAACGCTGTTTACCTTTCTGCCGGAGTGGTACCTATTTATCTACTTGCACTTTGACATGCTTTTGAACTGCTAGGTTGGCAGGAGCAGGGACTGAGCAATGGGAGCTCACCCCATCACGGGGATTTGAACCGCCGACCTTCTGATCGGCAAGTCCTAGGCTCTGTGGTTTAACCCACAGCGCCACCCACGCCACAGAGGTTGGGCTTGGAACAGACTTGTATAAAGCCTTGTATGAAGAACCGACAAACACTCTTCAGATGCAGATGCTTTTTCTGTGCCTCTTCGAGGGTTGGCCACTTTGTGCATCCTTTCAATTTTTTCCTCCTGGTTTCTCTTTTCTGTGAGGGACAGATTCTGTACCTATGTTTACTACTTTTTGTCTGCTTACAGATTCCAACTGTTGATGGAGTTTTTGGCGCTCCTTTGATCACCTTTCATTTTTCAACACACTGTTGTCATTTACCCTTCATAATGGCAAAAGTTGCTAAGTCGGGGTTCACTAGATTTACCAGTGCATTATTTTTTAATTAATACAGTTAATTATCTTACTCTTGCCATGCCCTCTTTCCACTCATTGTAGGTGCTTTATAAATAATAATATTTTATCTTACTGCTATATACTTTGGAAAGCAGTGACATCACCAAGCCAAGAAAAGGTGTAGGATGATATTTCAATCTTTATTGGAATAAAAGATGTGGTTGCTAAAGCTCTCTGGTCCAAATCTACTGAATAATAGGCAAATGTGTGTGGTTTTAGTCTTTCTGTATGGTATATTGAGTATGTATGTGTTGAGTAAACTTGGTGTTTTAGAAGAGCAATGACCACTTTCTTCAGCTTGAAACAGTAGAACCTCACTGGCTAAGTCATTCAGGTTCCAGAATATATATATATATATATATATTTAAAAATCTCTCACTGGTGCTTGACTGAGAGTTTGGCTTCTCAGGCTAAAAAACCCAGCATTGTTTGCACATTTTCCCCTCAGCCAGAAGATGACCCTTCCTGCATCCCCAGGGGGTTGGGCTAGATGTCCCTTTGGGTCCCTTTCTACAGTTCTGTGATTCCATCAGTGAACGGAGTAGGTCTCTAAACTATTGCCTCGCAACTGCGAGGTGAGAAATGACAACTGTGAAGGTGGAGATGCTCTTTGTCCAGCTGGCCAGTCTTCATTTGGAATTTTTTTACAATTCCTCCAAACATTACCCACAACTAAATCAAAACTCCTGAGGCACAATTGATTGCAGGATTTGTTTAAGAACTGTATAAACAGGTTGCAGTAACTAAATGAAGAGTAAACCAGCAAACCTGATGAATGCAGCTGAGAAGCTGGCACCATTTGTTTTCTCTTTCTGTTCCCATATTATCATCCTAGTTGAAGTTATGATACACAGGTTGGGATGGTTGCCAATTTGGAACTTGACTGAGGAGAATAAATCATTAGGGAATGAAACATCTCAGCCCTGAATTTACCAATTGTTGACAGTTTTAGCACAATATAACTTTTTGCATTTACCAGTGGGAAAATGGCAATGGTCCTCAATTTGTTGCTCTTTTTATATCCCTAAAATGAAACCCAGATTTTATTTGATATCAATAATGAGGAAGCGGGGGAGTGCTCATAAAAAAGGCTTCATTTGAAAGATACTCCATATATCTTTTTTTTAAAGTAAGCATATCTAGACTTGGTATCGTAAATGCTGCTTCATTTAGAATAAAGTTGTCTTAGTTGTTTGCAGATAAAATTTGCTGTCACTTGCCATATGTTCCATGATTAATTCTGCAAGGGCTGTCAGCCTCAGATAATTTAATTTCCCATGCTTTAAAATGACATTCATTATCAGGACATGAAAAATTCAAATGATTAGCAGCAAATTATGACTAATAAGTGTCAATATATTTTTGTTGTTTCTAGAGAAAAGCAGAAAGCTGAACTCAAGGACAGGAAGGTTTTAGAAATTTTGCAAGTTAAAGACGACAAAATACAGACATTGGAACAGGTTAGTGTTATATTTAAACTAACAGGTGAGAATAATGTTGCTTCTTCTAATTTGGCTTAATCCCTATTGTTTGAGTTCTGTTTCCTAAAGTGTAAAGAGCTACTAGAGGGCTCTGGAGCTTATCCAGCTCCCTGAACCCTACTGTATTTCCATATTGTTTCCAGTTTCCAACTTTTCATTCCCAGTTTTCAACCTAGAGATGAAGAAAGTGTAGCAGTTGATGAAGTTGGCAAGAGCATTTCACTCTAATTCTTCTTCAAGGCACAGCTCCTGTAAAACTAGCTGTCATTGTTTTTAAAAATATATTTTTCATTAAAGATTTTCTTGGTTTGCAAAGGTACGTATACCTTGTCTCTTTTTTCAGGTTGCATAGTCTTTCTTACAAATCAGTTACATTGGTTGTGAGACATTAGTGTTGAGTACAGTATAAGGTTGGGGAAGAAGAGGGGGGAGAGGAGGGGTGGTGTGGTGAGGCTTATATTATTTTGTATAGTGTACATGTGGTTTTGTGTCAGCATCAGCTGGGTAGGTTCTCTTTCTATCTGTTTATTACATTTCCTTGGTAGTGAGAGGGATTGGGGGGGGCAGGGTGTGGTTGGTTGTCTGTGGTTGTCTGCAGTGGGGTTTGTTTGCATTTGTGAGGGGGGAGGGCTTGTTGGGTCAGGTAAGCCAGATTGATTCGTATGGTGTTGGTGGATTCCTGTTGTTGTCTTGTTGGGCTGTGTATGTGATAATGGGGTGCCATACTTGAGTGAAGGCGTCCTCTTGTATTTGTCCCCGTGTCAGTTTCAGTTTATTGATCTCTTCATATTTAATGTAATTGCTTTTAAGCTAGACATTTTGCATGTCTATTTTATAGGATGATTCCCTGCCAACCCGTCTGGGTTGTCCTGTGTTTCTCACCTTATATTGTCTATCAAACCTAGTGTGTTATGCTGACATATAGTGTGGTGGGTGGGGGAAGAGGGGGTTAAGAGTTAGGGGTGGGCTGAAGATTGAGGGGCAGGTTATAGAGAGTAGCCTATATGTAGTTATATAGGTGTTAGTTTGTTTGTTATATAGTTGTTTGTTAGCTTGGACCGTTTGGCTCCCAGCCGGTTGGTCGTGTGTCTCAACTGGCATGGATGGCCTTGTCTGAGAACAGGCCATCCCCCCTTTCGCTTGTGATAGGGGTGGGTCAGTGAGACTGTGTCAAGCGCCTTTGTGGCGCTTGTGTTGGGTGTAATGTTCATTGGTTTGTTGGGGTATTAGGGTTGTGTATGTGGGAGGTGGATTCTTATTTTTGTTTGTGTGCTTATTTTTTGTGTATAGTCATTGGAATGAGGGGTGCATGTGGTTGGGGGGGATGGGTTGTTGGTGTGGGTGGTGAGTTCTAATCATTGGCAGTTGTTTTGGAGCAATATTTTCATTTATTATTTGTATTTGTTCCATATAAGAGCGATTTGAGCATGTTTATACAGAAGTAAATCTGTTCAATGGGATTTACTTCTGAGAAAGTAGGTATAGAATTGCAGGCTTAGATTCCTCCTTAGGCAATTCCTTAATAAGCCTTAAACACAAACATAATAATTTTCAGATCACAATAGTGAAAGAAGCGGTGGACACATAAAAACTAATATACGTCTTTGAGTAAGTACATTTTTCTCTGTTATAAGCATTCAGCTTTCAGAAAACCTGTCAGTGCTGAACTCGGCCACTTGGATGCAGCAGAAGATCTACTCAAAAACCATTAAAAGGGTTGCTTATCTTGATTTTTCTGTCTTTATTCTCTACTTATACCATGTTTCTGAAATCATCAAATACTAAGGATATTTTCCCACATCATGTCTTTCAAGTGACCTTTTCAATTAATGCAGGTTTACGTTAATCAGCTGTGCAGCTAGTTGTTTGTCAACCACATGGGGCAATGTCACTTTTGCCTCATGTGCATCCTGTACAATTAGCTGTTTGAGATGCATTTGACTAATTCTCATCCATATACACAGCCTAGGCTTTCCCACTTTGAGGCACTGGTTTACCAAAATCCAGTAAGACACTTTGTCTTCTTTTTTATTTTCATTTCACCTCTTTTCTAGGATGCTCAGTAGCATGCATGGCTATCCTGGTTTTTACCCTGAGATTATTTCTCAGGTAGATAAGGCTAAGAGAAAAAAGAGGGGGTGAGTGTCTGGCTCATGGTCACCTAGTGAGCTTTGTAGCTAAGCAGGGGTCTCAATCTGGGTCTCCCTCATCCAGAACTATTGCTGCTACAGTTGGGTGCAATTGTGTAGGTTGCTGGTGGAAAACTGTGGTTGTACCTGGAGACAACCTGCAGCCACTATAGATAGTGACACTTTGTGCCTTAACACCCTGAACTATAGTTGTCTCTCCAATGACAGAGAGAACAGCCGTTAGTTTGTGGAGAAACAAGACACCCATGATGTTGGTAGCAAGTAGTGCAGAGGTCACCAGTGTTGTGTTCTCCAGATGTTGTTAGACCCCAGCTTTAATCAGCTCTAGCCAGCTTAGCCAACAATAAGAGTTGTAGTTTAACAATATATGGAGGGTACCTTGTCAGCTACTACTGGATTCATGTTCATTAGCTGAAACAACAATTATTATAATAACTGGGTGCTTATTAGGAATTGTTAGGTTAAGCAAGAGAGGATGTTATCAGCTTGGATCTTCTTCTCCTTTACATGCTTCAGATTAGCTCCTTGCTCCTAACTCTGGATGTGCACTCACTTACTAATTCCCCTGAGCTGATGTTCTTCCTTGAGGTGATAGTCACCCGGTGTAGGGAACTGGAATGCTAACTGCAGCTTTGTAGGAACTGGCTTTCATTAGTTCTGGTAGTTTCTGCATTTCTGGTAGTTTTACTATTTTTCAGATTAATTTCATCTAACTATTGGTTATAATTGTAGCAATTGGTGAGGAAAGATTTGTTCCGAAGGTGTAGTACAGAAGATTGGGTTATATCTAGTAGCATCAGGAATACTACATTGTATATGCATGCTGACCCACAGTTCATGATGAATATTCTGTTACATCTTTTGGGTAGCTAATTAGCATTTGTTATTTGTGAACTGCCATTTGGTCGTCTTGACATGTGGGTTAGCAAAATCATTAAAATCAGTTTCTCATTTTTCAACAGAAAACTGCCCTGAGCCCTTGGGATAGAGTAGGTTATAAATCTCAAAATAAATAAATGGAAACATCTTTTATTTATTTTTTAACTTTAAAATGAACACATATTTAGATCTTGAAATACTAATTTTGTGGGTGTTTTTTTTTTTTTTTTAAAAAAAAAGACCTGTAGTTCAATCTCTGTGCTTGCAAAATCATGAGCTTTAGCGTTTGCACAGTTGTGAAGACTATGTGTCATCATTGCAGGCACACAGATCAGAAAACCAATGGAGGGAATGTAATATGTGGTATGGCGTTAAGTTCTGTGAATTAGTTTCAGGGCTTGTTAATGTTAATTAGTTTAATACAGGTAATCACATACTTGAAACTGGTGCTAATCCACATTGCTTACACTGGAATCATCTGGAAATCAGTGATGTGTGTGTGTTGGAATCTAAGTTGGCGTTTGGAAAAAAAATTATGTTGGCATGCATCAAAATGTGTTTCTCTGGAGAGGCAGATTTTCCATGGCCCTCCCATTGGCTTTCCTCTAGCAGAAAATACCACATAAATATATGTGCAGATTGTAACTATTGCATTTCCATTTTGTTAGCTGTGGTTATCCTATTTTATACCCATGAAGACCTGTAAAATGGGCTAAAGGCCACCCATTGAGCTTTGTGACTGCCTAAAGGTTTGAATTTGGATCTGGCTTTGTTGAGTCCCAGGGGACGCAGGTGGCGCTGTGGGTTAAAGCCTCAGCGCCTAGGGCTTGCCGATCGAAAGGTCGGCGGTTCGAATCCCTGCGGCGGGGTGCGCTCCCGCTGCTCGGTCCCAGCGCCTGCCAACCTAGCAGTTCGAAAGCACCTCCGCGTGCAAGTAGATAAATAGGGACCGCTTACCAGCGGGAAGGTAAACGGCGTTTCCGTGTGCGGCTCTGGCTCGCCAGAGCAGCGATGTCACGCTGGCCACGTGACCCGGAAGTGTCTCCGGACAGCGCTGGCCCCTGGCCTCTTAAGTGAGATGGGTGCACAACCCCAGAGTCTGTCAAGACTGGCCCGTATGGGCAGGGGTACCTTTACTTTTACCTTGTTGAGTCCCACACTCTGTTCCCATACACGGCTCTAAATAAAGCCCTACCCATACCTTTGACTCTGACCTCTTCAATGGTTTTCCCTTTTAGGATTAGTTCAAACCGCACATTTTTAATCTATGCAAAAGACTCTAACCATTGCTAAGCTATGTGTCTCCATCAATAAATGCAATAAGCGAACCATAGAACATATAAATGGCAGCAATGTTTGTGCCCAACAACAACAATAATTCAGGGCAGCTTCCAACATGTATAAAAACATAAGAAAGCATCAAATATGAATAGTAGCAATCTGATGCAATATAAAAAAGTCAAAATGACTACACAGTGCCTTTGTGATACAAAGAATTCCTGGTGACACAGAAATTATCATGTCCACATTTTAGGTTTGTCCATGTCTGTTGGTGGCTTTAATACTATCTCAGGTGACAATGTAAATCTTGTTCCTCCTGTGTAGTCCACACAGTAGTCTCGAAATAAAATGTAAAGAAAATATGCTCACTTGTTTTTTCTCGGGAGATGAAAATTAAGGATGAATAAAAGTACAGTAAACCTTTACCTTCTTTTTTTATAGCACTGTTATTTAATTAGCTTTCAGTTTTGATCTGAAGAGACTAAAGCTAATCTTTTTGTCCTAGACCTTGTAATCTTTCAAAACCTTATCAACCAATTATACTCCAGAGGGGTTAAAACAGTACTAGCTGCCTCATTATCTCCACTTGAAAATCTTTGGCTTGCTGTGCAAATCTATATTAAAGCCCCCTTTAATAGGTCCAATTGAAAGAAACATAACTCTAGCTTCGAGCATTAATTAACTTTAATACATTTCGTTCTTAACTTTTACCTAGCCTATTTATTAATTCAATTTTCAATACCTTGATTAAATTAAAATCATATTGTACAAGAAATTACTGTAATATTAATATTTTTTGAAAGATGGAACCTCAATAAAACGTTACTAGCAAAATGGGAATATTTCATCATGATAAAAAGAGACAGTTGCAAAGTCTCATGCAACTCTTGAGCAATTGTAAGAAATGTAACATGATTTTTGGAAGCCTTAAAAGAGGCCTGAACAATCATCAGCCGAAGTGCTGAGTGGCCGGAATTGGAGTGGGGAACCTTGTCTGGCCCTCCCAATTTGATCGTGCCTCTGCTGAAAAGGGTATTTCACTCACAGCTATTCATCATGATTTCTTCTTTAGAGTCTAGTCCAAGCCTCCACAGGATAAGGCCCATGGGGGCAAACTGTGACCCTTTCCCATCTGTTGCAGTTTTCTGGGGGGAGTTGGAATGCCTGTTGTTTTCATTGCTTTTTCATGTCTGTGTAGGACCATCTATCTAATCCTACTTGCTTCACTATACAGTCGTACCTTGGATCCCGAACGCCCTGGAACTCGGACATTTTGATTGTTCCGGTTTGCAAACGTTCTTTTGGAACCTGAGCATCCAACGGGGCTTCTGTGGCTTCTGAAGACGCCAATTGATTTTCAAACGTTTTGGAAGTCGAACGGACTTCTGGAATGGATTCCATTCGACTTCCAAGGTACGACTGTATCTGCAGAGCTTTTAATCTCTCTGGATTTAGAAATGTATGGTGGAATTAGTGCCGTTTTTTTTATCTTATTGCTGCCAGCTAACAATGTTGCATGGCAATGTGTCTGGTGTGCATTGCTTGGAGAGGGGAAATTTTGTGTGCCGTTGTCCCTATACTTAGTGAGATAGAATAGGGATGGGGAGGGAATAGAAACGGGGTGCAGGGAGAGGAATAGATTAGAAGAAGAAAAAGGGGATACAAAAAGGATGTGGAGAGAACAAAAGCTTGGAAGGGGGTGAAATAGGATAAGAGAAAAAGGGAGGTAGCGTGTGACATGCAGTGTAGTAATCATAGATCACAGAATCATAGAATTGTAGAGTTGGAAGGGACTGAGGACCATTTAGCTCAAATCCCTACATTGCAGGAATATTTTGCCCAATGTGGGCTCAAACCCACAACGCTGAGATTAAGAGTGTTGTGCTCTACTGACTAAGCTATGCTTAGGGCAAATTCCGTGTTCCTCTGTGGAGGCTTCCGTTGTGTTCTGGAACCCCAATTTTTACAGAGATCCACACTAAAAATGCTCACAGTGATGTTGGAAGTCTGAAGTAATGTGTCCCAAAGATGTGAAATATACTAGCCTACCTGTGCTAGATAAATAGGTACCACTCCAGCGGGAAGGTAAACGGCGTTTCCGTGTGCTGCTCTGGTTCTCCAGAAGCAGCTTAGTCATGCTGGCCACATGACCCGGAAGCTGTACGCTGGCTTCCTCGGCCAGTAAAGTGAGATGAGCGCCAGAACCCCAGAGTTGTTCGCGACTGGACCTAACAGTCAGGGGTCCCTTTACCTGTGCTTTAAGACCTGCTGTGGTGCAGGGGTAGGTGGCAGGGCATTCCACAGCTTTGCAATGACCATCTCTCTGAGGTGCTTCATGCTCCAACATTGCTTTCATTTTCAGCAAGTGACTGTGGAATGGGGACAGATAAAGATCTGACCTGCCAGGCCAAAATTGTTCCCCACTCAGTTGGTCAGGAGCTGCCTGGGCAGAAATCTGTATGCTGCTCCTAGTGTGGCCAGCCAAAATTGGTGCAGGTTGGAGTGTTCCGGTGGCAGTACGCTCCTAAGTAACTCCATCAACCCAAGATACCCATCGACTCCCACTGACATTTTTTTAAATAAAAAAAATCTTGAGTTGGACTAGGACATTGCCTGATGAACATCTGTATCCTCTGTTTCTGGCTCCTGGGTATTTAATCTTCAGCAAAATGAAAATGTTCCTCATTTGCACAAATTTATGATGTAATGGATCCTTACATTCAGGCAATAGTTTCAAATCCCTCTCTTTTTGATATGCCAAATAGTAATGTAATAATTGGTTTGGTTACTGATAAAATGTTTGTGTTTGTCACAAAGCTGTGCTGTAGGTACAGGCAGATTAGATAAAACTGCAAATGTTTTGCTGCCTGGAAAATGATATTTTGAAATGTGTTGATTTTCACATCATCATCATCATCATTATTATTATTATTAAACAATCTTTCTTAGAGAACATGTGGGCAACAAGAGGAGATAAACAACCTGGTACAGAGAAAGCTTGCTGTGGATGAGGAAAACACAGTCTTGAAGACAGAGCTCTGCATCTTCCAACAGAAATGTAAAGATAAAATCCAGGAACTTAAGGTATATTGACTCGTACATAGTACTAAGATGGCCACAGCTTTGAAGCAGCTCTTTGAGCTGCATCTGTCTTTGTGGCATGGAAAGTGACAAGCTCAGAGGAAATATAGCCTTAGGCCTTAGGCTGTACCTTCCAGTCTTCTCTCACGCGCAAAACTCGGAGAAAGATGCTTTAAAGTGAAGAATCCACGCTTTGTAACTTTTGAATAAATAGTTAATGATGGAAAT
The DNA here is from genome assembly GCF_951804945.1 of Podarcis cretensis. Classification (NCBI taxonomy): domain Eukaryota; kingdom Metazoa; phylum Chordata; class Lepidosauria; order Squamata; family Lacertidae; genus Podarcis; species Podarcis cretensis. Next base: position 27,180,380 of record NC_137187.1, read on the forward strand.
GGAGCAAAGAAAGTAGGAGTGTGAAGATGTGGCTTCGTGTAATTAGATTCTGATGGGACTGGCATTATTAATTGATAAAGCCGAGGTCTGGGAGGATATGTCTGTGTGGGTCTCAAAAATAGCTGGGGACAGCATCAAAGGCAGCTTGATCAATTAATGGGCTCTTTGCAAATGTGTACTCATCAAAGCTGTCATCCAGCTAAAAAATATGACCCTTCCACCTGCATGAAAGAGGCCAATAAAAGTACACAGGTGACCTTGGCCATCAAATATAGAAGAAGCTGCTGCGAGGGTAAAACTGCACAGTTTATATTTGCTGATTAGTTCTCACTTTTCTCCCCCCCCCTTTCCTTTCCCTTTTTCCTTGGTTTTGTTTTTGTTTATCGGCCCTTGTGGTACTGTTGTACAGGACACTAAGGAGTGTGCACTGAGAAAGGAAGAGCAAAGCAGACTGGTTATAAAAAACCTGGAGGAGGAAAATGAGGGATTAAGTACACGCTATGCTGACCTGCTAAATGACCTGGAGAAACTGAGGAAGCGGGAGGCACAATGGAGAATAGAAAAATCTGGCATCGAAGCAAAAATAAAGGTATGAGGAGCAAGAGACTCCTGGATGTGATTTCGGCACCAGCTTCTCACAGGCTTTATGCTACATGTTATTTTCTTTAAATAACAAGTTATATATTCATAAGTACCAATGGGGACTGACATTCATTTACATTCCTTCACTTAAGACCCAAAGCTTTTTAAAAATTGATGTTGCAAAGCAGGAAGCTGACTTCAAATAGCCACCCTAAAATGTAATCATTAAATAATAAAAGATATTTCATTCAGATATAAACATGTAGGGTTTTTTTAAAAATAAAATAAATAGAAATTATTCCTATCACTCCAAGATTTCTCCCCTCGGTGAGATTGGCAGCCCAGTCCTGTGCATAAAAATGATCTGACCCAAAGGTGGGTCATTCTGTTCCCAGCAGTCACCAGCCAGAACAGGTTTACTTGGAAGTATGACCCACTGCAATCAATGGGCCTTACTTCCAGGTAAGTGTGCAAAGGTTTGCAGTGGTCATTTCATTTCTCTAATGTTAATGTCATGAATTACAGCATGTTGTAATTAATTGTTCTTAAACTTTGCAATACATTTCTATCATTCTTTAGAGAGCTCCACGCATGTTGAGTTTTTATATTGTATCATTTTGCTTTCAAAACAAACAACTCTTTGGAGTGATTTTGATAAATATGCTGACTCTTCCATTTTGTTAGGATGTCTCACATATACAGATTTCGACGTCTGTTTGTGCATATCTATAGCAATATGTCGTGTGATGTATCTAGACTTCTGTGAGATCGAAATTATTAAGACTAAATGCCACTTACATAGCTATAGCATATTGGTTGCTTTTGCACAAATGAGACACCCACAGATAGATAAGCTATTAATGCTTTATAAATTAGGCACTTTAAACCCTTGTATTTTTCTCATAGAGATTTGTTGCTAAGGCATGGTGCGGTTGTTGAGTGAACATACTGGACATAATCTATATTTCAGACATGTGTCAGTGCATTTTATGAGGCTTGCCCCCTAGAATCCTGGGAATTGTAGTTTGGTGCTGCTGCGGATAATTCTTTAATAGATTCCTAGTCCCAATCTCAGAACTGCATTTCCCAAGGCTCTTTGTGGAGAAAAAATGACTATTGCATGAGGAGTGTGGCTGTGCCGATGGGTGAGTGTCAGTGACCTAGGTTTCACCTCATACTATTCCTCACATTTCCCTAATTACTCCCTAGCTGTCTCCTGAACCCCTCAATTGCTTCTTCTAATCTCCTTCTCACTCACCTTGCTTCTCCTAAAGTCCCACCTTTTGCACTCTCTCTGCCTCTTCAAACTAGTTCCCTTGTTTTGCTCCCTCCTCATTTCTTCCTGCTCTTATGCTCTTTTGCCTCCTAAATCTTTTTCTTTCTATCACCATTTCTCATGTCTTGTCTCTTCCTTGGCTTTCTTCACTTCATCTTTTCTGTCTGTTTTCCCCTCTTTCAACTCAATCCGTTCTGTGCATCCCCTACTTTGTCTCTTTGATAACTTCAGCTTCCCTTTCGTCCTAAAACCAATACCACAAATGCCTTGAAATGTTGCTGTTGCTGCTCCTGTCGCTCCCACCAGCTTCCCCTCTGCCGGCCTCGTCTTTTAAATACATAGTTTTATTGATTTCCAGTATAGAACAATTACAAAAAAAGAGAGAAAAGGATACAAAAACAAAATCCCAACTTGCCCCCTTCCCTCCCCCAGGACAGATGAATCTAGTTAAATTTTCCAAAGTCTAATCTGTGATTTTGGTAGTTGCCATTCTTCAGTATCATCAGTAAAGCATTTTATAAAAGGAGAAGGAGAGAGTGGTGATGGCTGCTGCTCAAGCTGACCCCAGAACCATGACCTATAGAACACTCTGACACAGATTTTTGTGGGGAACTCAGACCACCCAGTTACCCAGCTTACCAACAGAAAGACACAAGCGAGCGCTGGCCTGATGGCTGCTTGATCCCTGGAGCTCTTAGAAGGAGAAGAAGAGTTTGGATTTGATGTCCCGCTTTATCACTACCTGAAGGAGCGGCTAACATTTTCCTTTCCCTTCCTTCCCCACAACAAACACTGAGGTGAGTGGGGCTGAGAGACTTCAAAGAAGTGTGACTAGCCCAAGGTCACCCAGCAGCTGCATGTGGAGGAGCAGAGACGCGAACCCGGTTCACCAGATTACGAGTCTACCACTCTAATCACTACACCACACTGGCTCTCCCTAACCTAGGGTTAGGGTTAGAAAGCCATCAAGCAACACAGTCTGAATGAACTCTTAACAATCACAAAGAAACCTACCAAACCACCCAGCCCCAGATCGACACCACACAAGATCTAGTCCAAGGTCAACAAGAAGACCAAAATGGCATCGATTAAGGGAAAGACAGAAACCAAAGAGACAAGTTCCCCAGATAGTGAATACGCAACAGTACCAAAACAGAACCTGGAGGAACTTGAATTGAAACTGAAAGAAGCCATCCGAGGCTCTCTCATGGACTATGCAAAACCTGAAAAGAACCCAATGACTCCCTTGGAGCAACAGATCAAAGAACTGAACTCCAAGATGGAAATTCTTATGGGCACCATCTTCAAATATAAGAAGTACAAATAGTCCATGTCTAGAAGTAAAACACAAATATAAGAGATACACTAGCTGACTTGGAGAACTGCCTCCAGAAGCTTCCCCAGCTTCCCCAAACAAGTGGAGAAGAGAGACCCAGCAGGCTCTGGAGCAATAGAAAACACATTTGCTGCATCATCCATATAACAGCCCTTCAGATATTTGAAGACAGCTATCCTGTCTCCTTCCGGGACGCAGGTGGCGCTGTGGGTTAAAGCCTCAGCGCCTAGGACTTGCCGATCAAAAGGTCGGCGGTTCGAATCCCTGCGGCAGGGTGCGCTCCCGCTGCTCGGTCCCAGCGCCTGCCAACCTAGCAGTTCGAAAGCACCTCCGGGTGCAAGTAGATAAATAGGGACCGCTTACCAGCGGGAAGGTAAACGGCGTTTCCGTGTGCGGCTCTGGCTCGCCAGAGCAGCGATGTCACGCTGGCCACGTGACCCGGAAGTGTCTCCGGACAGCGCTGGCCCCTGGCCTCTTAAGTGAGATGGGCGCACAACCCCAGAGTCTGTCAAGACTGGCCCGTACGGGCAGGGGTACCTTTACCTTTACCTTATCCTGTCTCCTCTTAATTGTCTCTTCTCCAGACTGAATGTACACAACCCTTGATTCTCAGTACTTAGTTTCTAGATCTCTCGTCAGCTTTCCTCCTTGTGCATTGTCTCTGCTTGTTTCCTCTTGTGTGTCCATGACAGTCATTTGGAAACCTGTTGCTTTATATGGGAAAACAATTCCAGGAAGAAACAGTGTAATTTGAAGGAACTTCTACATTAGCATGCTTTGAATGCTATGTTGGATGGATTTTTTCAGAGTTCCTCACCAGTCACATTCCTTATTTTGTGTTTTTGGGACATCTGAAGTTTTATCAGCTCTGCTGATGTTTTCCCCTTGTTAATATGCTTGACAGCCTAGAGATCTAAATCAGAAAGCTTATTTTACTTTAGCAGTCTATTTCCCAGAATGGAATTCTGCAATTTGAACTATTTACGATATTAGAGGGTTTCACAAAATGCCTGACCCCATTGCCTGCTCATTTGTAAAAGAAGATGTATACATTTATCTGTGTATACATGACCGGCTCATTAAAGCAAGCTCCAAGGAGGCAATCAATTCACATTGATCGCATTCTCACACTACTGTAACCTTTTTCATAATAAACGATGAGAAAATCTCTCTACTGTTCTGTGGCCCTGGAATAGGAAAGAGTCATGACCACTAGAAATTAGCAACAGACTCCATGCCTTAGTGTTTCCTGTAGCCAACTGTTCTCTAAACTGTGGAGAACCCAAATCCAATGCCTGTACCTTTTAACTAGTGCAGTTACTAGAAATATGAAAACTCTATAGCCTCATGGCAAGGTTGGTGTATGACGGTGGTCGGGGAAGAGTAAGAAATATGCTGGAATCAGGGAGGAAGAAGAGAATTTTTCTTTTTTTCTAGGGGCACTTGGTAGAACCTCTGGCCAGTTGGCACTGTCAGCATTTAGAGCATCAAGAACCCATGAGTCTGTGCATCCTTATGCCTGATGCACCTCAGCTTTCCATAAGTCCCACCTGATCCAAGCAAGACATAATTTCTTATTGTGAGTCAAGTTAAGAAGCCCAAACCAGGAGACTTTATACCAGTTCACAACAGTGACTTGTTCTTATGTGATGTCCAGCAAACTTAACAAGGCCAATAACATTTCTGAAACCATTGAGAAATAATGTGTGATGATTTCATTTAGCACTTATTCATTAAATACAGTCTACTCTGGGTGCATCCGTACTGATCTTATTTATGTGATCTGATTATGGGTGGTGTTGGAGAGAGTTTATTGCTCCACTTCTAAGTTTTCTCATGGGTAGCTCGTACCTTGTTTTTTAAAAAATAAGTTTTTCCAAAATTTGTCTAGTGACAGGTCTCAGTGGTGTCCAGAGGCACCATTCTTGTTGAACTAATTTAATTTGATATTGTTCCTCACAATCCTGGTATGACTTAAGGCTCCCCTGTCCCCCCCCCTTTTTTTACTGTATTTCCAATGATAATTTTTCATCAGTAATCAAATCCACAACAAAAATCTTTGTGCCACATCTGTTTACTACTGCTTCTTCCTACAGGTTGAATGCAGAGTTACCATGAACTTTGCTCATGGGATGTTCCTACTAGAGGAAGCAAGGGAAGAAGTGATTTTTGCTGATTCCACCTTCCCTCTGCGACCTTTCCACAAACAGAGAGAGTCCTTCTCCTCATGGAAGGAACATTGTGGTTTTAACCTTCTAGCTTTGGAAGTGACTTCTGTAAAAACACATGTGTTTACATGGTCAGGTATCACATTGAAAACGAATAGCTCAGTTGGTAGAGTTGGGTCATGGATTCGAGTTCTGCATTGCAGGGGATTGAACTAGATGACCCTCGTGGTCCCTTCCACTTCTGTGATTCTATGAGCTGATGTTATGCTCTGAATTTATGTGTGATGATGTTACTTTTAATTTTTTGAAGTGGATGCTATAATCATGAATAGCAGACCTGTATTAAGCAGTTTTGGCTCTGCAGCAAAAAGGCTATGTTTTAATTTCATTTACAACAAAAACGTACCGTCTACAGCAGCTCTTTTTTGGCACCCACATGAAACTTTTGAGCCATGAGTTTGCCATTCTTAGTTTGAGCCGGTAGCTAATTATCTATGAATTAATTGGAGTCACAGAGTTTTCTTGGTAGACAGAACTTAATTCAAAGAGCCAAGCTTCCATGATGTGATGAGGGTTGTTTTACTGCCTACACCATTATTTAATCTATCTGCAGATACCATTTTAGTTTGCTAAGCTTTTAGCGTGAGTTGAAGTTCCACCACCCTATTGATGCTGAATTGTTTTATCCTGCTGTTGGTTATGGCTGATTTTAGTAATTTGAATTACTTTAAAAAAAATATCTTTTACGCAGCTTGGAGTTTTCTAAATACAGAAAAGCAGGGTGTTGTTTTCTTAAAAGGGGGCAAAAATCCATAGTATTTTTGATCCTGTTGTAATGATGTGCATCCTTTCATTTCTGGTTTAATTTTGTCTATAGCATAATATGTTTTCCAGAATTTGGAAGCTGATTTAACAGAGGCAAGTGGGCAAATGGAAACCTTACACAGCAAATGCAATGATCTGGCATCTCAGCTGGGTGTTAAGCAGACTGAACTAACACAAAAAGATTTGGATGTGGCCAGAACTAGGTATGTATGCAATGTTTTTATAAAGGGTTTGTGAGCATTCCCATGATAACGAATATGGGGCAACATCAAATGGTTTGCTTTTTGTAGTATGTTTTGTGCATTATGAGAAAAGTTTAGAATGTCTACTGTTTACGCTGACTATCTCAATGCCTTTTGACTTCTGTTATGGACATTATTTAAAAATTGCACATCTCTAATTAGCATTGGGTCAAAGAGTTCTCAGTCTCTGCTGCAAGTCACAAAACATCAATATGATTAGTAACATAAGCAATTAATTTGAGAGGCTAAATGCCCGAAACTGACAAAAGTTTGAAGCCTAACTTTCACTTTTTAATTAGAGTTAAGTCTGACAGGTCAGCAGGAGTCTGCTACTAAAGGTTTAAAATGTTGTGATTTTAGCTTTATCTGAGCGTTTCACATATTAAGTTGGATCATGAGGATTAATACTGCATGTATGAAATATGACTGACACGTAAGGCAAGTCTGAACCAAGAAGCACAAGCGGGGCAAACTTACGTTTCGGCTAATACGACTGTTGCTATGCGGGAGCTTAGATCAGTGTAAATAATTGGAATCTTATGCTGTCCCCAAAGAAATGTCCAAGCACAATTAACAGCAGTAGAAAAATGAGGGAACGTATTAATGATGACAGCCACTCAGAACCCCTAGGAACTGTCTCGCAATCACCAATCACAGTGTTCCTGCAGATGATTTCCCGTATTAAGTGTGCATAGATTGTGCAGACAGTGGCCATGTTTTGGATGTGAGCTGGCAGTCAACTGCTAGGCAAATTAGTTTGTGCTTGGGCCACACTCTTTTCTACCTCACAGCAGGGGACCAAACCTAAGACAGCTTTGCTGGACACACTTCAGAACCCCTTGAAGCTATCCCACCAATGCAGGAACCTTTTGGGTAGTGCTGGTACGACACATTGCTGCTGCTCCCTGCTCAAGTTGGCATTATCTATTCAGGCATAATGCCTGGAAAGAGCTTATGTCATCTCCAAATACTGATGTTCTGAATGGCCACTGTGCTTATCTAGCATACATTTAGCTTTCCATAGAAATGCCATGATGCCTCTACCGATTGCTTCCTCTCTTTACTACAAGTTGCTACAACTCTCATCATCTCTGCACACTGGCTATGGCATCTGGGAGTGATAGAAGTTGTAGTTAAACAACACCTTGAGAGTCACAGGTTGGCCACCCTTATTTTGCAGTTTTATTTTCTCCCATGGCCTTTCTGTACCTTTTCTCTCTGTGCATGAATTTAAACATATATGCGCATGCACACAGAAGATAGATTTCAGTTATTTGCATACTACCTTTCATTTCAAATAAATACAAAAGCAGTTTATAGGACAGTAAAAATGACAACGTTTAACAATAACAACAAAAAACCAGTGTATCTGAAGAAGTGTGCATGCACACAAAAGCTTATAACCAGAACAAACAGTTGGTCTCTAAGGTGCTACTGGACAATTTTTTTATATATTTCAACTGCGTCAGACCAACATGGCTACCTACCTGAATAAAAACCCAATAATGAGTGGCCTCCTCCAGAGGGAGATCAACTTGTAAGGGAGGTGCCACACAGTGAAATCCCTTCCCTGCACCCCTGTGAGGTAGACATCTGCAGGCTGTGGTCTGTGGAACTGCTTCCACAGTTCACAGCAATCAGACTGGTCACTGTGGGATAATGAAGTTCGCTCAAATCACCTGGTTATTTAAGGCTTTATAAGCCTGTACTTAAACCTCAAACTTAGCTAAGTATCTGACAGCCAGTGCAGCTCTTTCAGAACAATTTTACATGCATGCAATGATGAAGTGGGCTCTTGTCCGTGGAAGATTGTGCCACGATAGGTCTTCGTTTAATGTGTCACAAACCTCCTCCTTGTTTCTGCGGTAACAGTCTTGTCCTCAGGCCGGCATTGGAATGTTTACCCATTGGGGACATCGTGAGACTCAGAAGCAAAAGATGCAAAGGTTTGCACTGTTAACACAGCTGCCCCTCTGGAACATTTGCACTTTATATTCTAGGCAGTAATTCTTCTATACGATGTCCATGGCAATAAGTAGCCTTCAAGGAACTTGTGTGGTGGTGACAGAATTGTCCGTCTTTACAGTGCACAAAGCAAAGAAAAAGATAATGCAATTCAGTATGCAAGTAGGAAGGGGCAAAAAATCTCCTGAGAGTAGTGTTGAAGAAATTAGCATGATATTCATTGTTTATAACCCTATAAGGCTCTTATTCTGTACCTACAAATAAACATACAACTATGACCATGAAAGATCTACAATACTTGTTGTTAGTATACCAGTAAGACAAATCTACAAAATATCAGCAAGGGTTATTCTGAGGATGACAGATACCATGGGCATGATGTATGTTCATAATTGCCACATCTAGCATCTGGATTGGCGGCAGCTGCTTATATTACTTAAACTTTGGAAAGTTGCACTTGAAGTTTGAAACCACTAAGATTCACAGGACTTGATATTCAGTTCAGGTGTGAAAACCAATGTTCCTTTGAATTGGGTGCTTGGAATGGGAGCCTAAGTGAAATTCTGACATACTTGCTTTGTAAAGAAGCTGCAAAGGAGCTTCTTTCTGAACCCTCCCCCATTGCTTCTCCAATTGTCCAACTTAAAATTCTTTTTATTTCTTGCAGTATCTTTTCATTGTCTGTGGTTCATATCTATTATTGGCTCCCTACAGCTCACAATGTGCAGATTCTGAAATCAGCTTCAGGAATGCATGCTCCTTCCTCTACTGCAAATTAACACTCCACTTCAAGTGCTGGCATTAGCACTGCCCCAGCCTATGGCTAAGTTAACTATGGCTAAATTCACCAGGGTTCTCAAAACCACTTGAAACCACTTTTTCAGTCACCCACATGGATTAGACTGTGCACACCACTTGATGACTAAAGCTTAAGACATTAATCTGTGTTCAGTGATCTTTGGTATTATTCCAATATGTTGCGGGGAGCTTCCTCTGCTAAAATTGTGTTGCGTTGGCTACACCACAAAATGGCAATGCCTACCTTTATTACTTGGCCAGAAAACTAATAGGGGAAGAATGATGTCATTGCTTATAATTACCTCCCCTAGTCTCTGTATTTGCATGATAGGAACTGGGATAAATGTAAGTGTGCCCCTTTCTTGTTTGTATTATTTTGGCAAAATTACTACTTTATTCAGTCCATACATGTTCAGAAACCTGCAGAATTGAGCTGTGCACCCAGCAGAATTACAGCTGAAGCAGCGAACCACTTACTGGCAACCCTGTCGCTTATGCTCACGTCCTTTGTTCTGCTTTGTTGTTTAGACATTTACTTGTAGGGCATTAACCTTGAAATTTGCAGATAAATGCTTGGAATTGTGAGCTTTGAGGTCTCTTCCTTTTATAGTCTTCGCGAGGCTCCATTAAAACTGCTAGGTTTTGAAAAGTATCCTGTGATCAACTGCAGCATCCCTGCTGCTTGGCTGCTCTATCTCTTCTTACAATGTAATGACTGTGCTTTCTATGAAAGTTCGCTCGGCAGGAGAAGGCTTTGACTTCAGCAGCTGTGGGAACGAACAGAGCAGCTGCCTGACCTAAAGCTCTTTCACACACACACACACACACACACACACACACACACACACCATAGAAAATCCTCACTTCGTCCACCAGTCTGGTGCCCTCCATGGCAAATTTCAGAAGTGGGGAGAAAGGGCAATAATTCCATTTTAGGTATCAGATCTTACTGACATTGGTATCTGCATCAGGGAAATGTTAATTTAATTAAAGTGCATTGTTGTAGCACCTGAGAGCAGATACTTGCTTCAGAAAGAGCAAATTATAATACATGGTTTTTTTGTGAGAAATGATAATAATCATTTTTAAACAGGGAGATCCTTGAAGTAACTCCACAAAGTTAAATTAGGAGAGGGGATATTGAAAACTTGAGATCAGCATAGAGTCCAGTGGGTTTCATCATCCTCAAATCAATAGCTAACGTTAATCTAGCCTCCATTCTATTACCTGCATTTCTTTAGGGGACCCCCAAGGAGATCATAAGCAATACAGAATGGAAACATTCGGAAGTGCAGGGCAGACCACATTATACCAGTGCCAGGAATCTCAGCACATGATATACTTGTAATTGGTGTTTCAAGCAAGCGACCTCTCACTGTTGGGGAAGTTATAACTGGCATAACACATCCAGTTTGTGCACAAGATAGTTTCACCGTGCAAGTTGGGCTATGAATATAATCCAGAGCGGACTGCACATAGGCAGATTTTTGCTGTGTTGCTTTCACATCAGCTAGCACCATGGAACTTCCCAGCTGAGTTTGAAACACCCCAAAGATTAAATACAAGTTTGAAGAATTAGTTATTTGAAAGAAAGGCTATTGTGGCACTTTAAATACTATACTAACAGACTAATTGTGGCATAAGTTTTCATAGCACAAAGTGCTCTTTTCTGGTATTTATAGCCCTTCCTATTTGTAGGTTTACAAGACAGCCTACAATAAAGTTTAATTAAAAATTCATCCAGTAAAATTGAACAGATTAAAAATGTGTTGTAAAGATAAATTGCCTAAAAAACTAACAGTCAATTAAAAGGCATTGGAAAATAAAAAAGACCTTTCCCTGTTCCTGAAATGATATCCTGAAGTTAGCCTCCCTGGGAAAGATGTTCCACAGCAAGGGTGAAAAGAGCCATCCCAAATAGTCAATATAGAATTGTCGGAGACAGTTTCTCTTGTATTACATGGCAATGCAGTCCTACTTTTGCAAGGTACTCAAGAGGGTTGTGGTTGTGCAGCTTCAGATGTACTTGGATGAAGAAACAGGTTATCTTCACCCATTTTAGCCTGGCTTTGGTTTTCGTACCAAGACAGCTTTGGTTAATCTGGTTGATCACCTGCTTTGTGAGAGATGGGGGAGTTCAAGTATGTTGGCCTTGCGGCTTTTGATACAATCACCTCCCCTTCTCCCCCATCCAATGGTTGGGGTCACAGGGTTAAGGTGTTTTTGCTGCTCCTTACAGGGCCACTTTCAGAGAATAGCATTGGATTACTTCTGCTTGGCCCTCGTGGCAGTTACGCTGTGGGGTCCCATAGGTTTCTTCCTTGTCCCCAGTACCATGCAACATCTAGATATAGAGCTGGGTGAGGTTGCCAGGGAGACTGAGAGTCTGCACCACCAATACACTGGTTACTCCTAACCCAGAAATAGTGCTTCAGGTTAAGAACTTTGCTTCAGGATGAGAACAGAAATCGTGCTCCGGCAGCGCAGCGGCAGCAGGAGGCCCCATTAGCTAAAGTGGTGCTTCAGGTTAAGAACAGTTTCAGGTTAAGAACGGACCTCCGGAACGAATTAAGTACTTAACCCGAGGTACCACTGTACTGTAAGGCACGCCATATGGGTTACCCTTGAAGGCAGTCTAGAAACTGTAGCTAGTGCATAACATTGCCGCACAGGTTTTAACAGTTGCACTAGTAGGGAGTCATAATTTCCACTGGCTGCCTTTATGCTACTGAGCATCTAGTATATGTTTCCATTCTTCCAGTAGTAAAAGGCATTATTTTGTCAACTATCTGTTAGCATATTAATTCTCTTGAGTCTTCTGTTTGTTCTGTTACATAATTCATGTCCCTGTCATCTGAATTTCTTTCCTCCTTTGGGTTTAAATGGACACATAACAATGTTTCTGTCTGTTTGTTTCTGTAAACAGCATGCCATTTTAATGGCATTAAGTATCTTATTCATACGGTAAATCTACACAAAATGTTGTTCCTCTGTAATAAAGAGAAGCTAAGATTTTAAATTTTTAAAATCTTAAGATCCTAAATAGATACAAAGAATACTGAAAATAAAAAGCAAGATCAAAATATATAAATCAAACTGTACCACTGTTTTTAGCTGTGCTTTTAATGATCACATATCTGCTCTCATAGGAAATTCTGAATTGCTAAACATTTTTGCTATAAAGTAGAATGGAAAATCAGAAATTCAAAAGCTAAGCCTTCTTTGAGTGGTATTCAACAAAGTTTTACACAGAATAGACCTGTTAATATTATTCGGTCTAGCATAGTCATGTTTATTGATTTCAGACAAGTCGAAATGTTTGCACTGGCAGAGTGATCTGCTTAGCACTACGTTGAATTCTACCCCCGTCTTTGGCCTGATATAAGGTGGGTCTTTCAAATTCCTTAAACATCACAAGAAGTTTCACAACACCTCTTTGGACTAGTTCTTACTGTCCCCTTGTTATGTGTTCTGTTACATAAACTCCTTTGTAGGACATTTTCACTGCAAGCATATTTGATCAGGAATCAAAAAAGGTATGAATAAAAACAGTGAAAGTCACCTGCATGTATCCTTTCTTATGTTTTTGCTTTAAAAAGTATATTGAATAATGAAAGGAGAACTGCAAGTGTTTCTGTGAGAACTTGTTGACCATTTATGTTACCATTCATATTGTTGAATTGAATTAAAATGAAAACTGACATTACAGTTTATATTTCTTTTCTTTTTAGTTTATCACTCTTTCTTATCACTCAATGAATCTGAAACTATAGATGAGAGTGGAAGATTTTCACATAAAAACAGCTAACATAACTGTTTAATTGAGATGATTGCAATATTTCTTTTGCTCAAGTTTCTTGTTTCTTGCTTGCTTTGCACAGGAAGGAGTTGCAGGAGCTGCAGAATCTCTACAAACAAAACACTGAACATGCAGCACAGCAGGCAGAGCTGATCCAGCAGCTTCAGGCTCTCAATATGGATACGCAAAAAGTACTGAGAACTCAGGAAGATGCTCACACAGCTGAAACAATATCATATCAAAAAGTATGTAGGCGCTCCGAAAGTGCGTTTCCTTCTTTACAAGGGCAAAGCTTTGCAAAAGTTTCACCTTCACTATAAGTGCAATATGTGGTTGGACTTGTGTGAGTAGTCATTGAAGGTCAGTGGCAAATAGCTTGTTCCATCACTGCCCTTGGCCTCATGGCTACCACACTGTTATTGACATCTTTCTCTTTGCAGCTGAGGAAGGGAGGACAAATAATTCGACACTCCTGTTTCCATACGGAAAAATAGAGCACAATCAGTGTGCACCAGTTTGCTGTGTTTCTTTTTCTTATTTTATCTGTTTATTTTAATTAAGAAAATGTATATACCACTTACGCTATGGAATCATAGAGTTGGGAGGGACCCAAGAGTCATCTAGTCCAACCCCCTACAATGCAGGAATCTCAGCTAAAACATCCATGACAGATGCCATTCAACCTCTGCTTAAAAACTTCCAGGGGAGGAGAGTCCACTGCCTCTCATGGGAGTCTGTTCCTCTGCTGTACAGCTCTTACTCTCAGAAAGTTTTTTCTGAATTTTTAGTTGGAATATCCTTTCTTGTAACTTGAAGCCATTGGTTTGAGTCCTGCCCTCCAGAGGAGGAGAAAACAAGCATGCTCCCTCCTCCATGTCACAGCCCTTGAGATATTTGAAGATGGCTCTCATATCTCCTCTCAGTCTCTTCTTTTCCAGGCTAAACATACTTAGCTCCTTCAAGCGCTCCTCCTAAGGCTTAGTTTCCAGACTCTTGATCATCTTGGTTGCCCTCCTCTGCACACGTTCCAGCTTGTCAACATCCTTCTTAAATTGTGGTGCCCAGAATTGGACACAATATTCTAGTTGTGGTCTGATCAACATAGAACAGAGATTTATAAAAGACAATCTAAAATATTCATTAACAAAACAAATAAAACGAACATGTAGAACAACTTACATTAAAAAACCCTAGAATTTTCAAAGCAGTTATACTTAATAAAATTGTGTGTTTAAAATTGCACACCAAAATTACATGTTTGGGTGGGCTTGCTGTGTGTGTGGGGGGGGGTGTAGGCGTTGAAAACAATATTGTGAAGGCACATGGTTAATATTAACAGGAAGGGAGTTCCAAGGATTCGGTGCTACCACACTAAAAGGTTCAGTTTCCTGCAGAATGAACACTATGTGGCACTTCATCTCATACAAGAAACAGTGTAAAACTGATTAAAATAAAAATTAGGAACAGAGACAGCAGGTTAGAAGCCAATGAAGGTTTACAAAAACCTAAATATGTCAGCAGCCTGAAAAGTAAAATACCTGTCAAAATCAGCAGTCTTCATATGCAAGGTTATAATCATGCCTCCCCAATGGTATTATTATTTCTTTTGATCTGGATGCTGTACTTCTGTTGATGCAGCTTAGAATTGCATTAGTTGTTTTTTTTCTGGTGCATCAACACTGTTCATATTGTGGTCTACTAAGACCCCTAGATCCTTTTCACATGTCCTGCCTCCAAGCCAGGTGTCCTGCAGCCTATATTTGTGGAACTGATTATTCCTAGAGCCAGTGTGGTGTAGTGATTAAGAGCGGTGGACTCGTAATCTGGTGAACCAGGTTCGCTTCCCCGCTCCTCCACATGCAGCTGCTGGGTGACCTTGGGCTAGTCACACTTCTTTGAAGTCTCTCAGCCCCACTCACCTCACAGAGTGTTTGTTGTGGGGGAGGAAGGGAAAGGAGATTGTTAGCTGCTTTGAGACTCTTTAGGGTAGTGATAAAGCGGGATATCAAATCCAAACTCTTCTTCTTCCTGCGTAACTGTCTGCATTTACAGTTGTCCTTATTGAAATTCATTTTGTTAGTTTTGGCCCAGTTCTCCAATTCGTCAAGGTCATCTTGAATCCTGATTGTATCTTCTGCAGTATTACCTGTCCCTCCCAGTTTAGTGTAAAAAATAATAATAATGACTAGCATCTGCTCTATTCCTTCATCCAAGTAATTTATAAAGATGTTGAACAACACTGGGCCAAGGCCAGAACCCTGTGGTACTTCTTACTTTTTTCCTGGATGACGAGGAACCATTGGTGAGCACTCTTTGGGTTTGGTTAGTCAACCGCTACAAATCCACTAATAGTAATATCATCTAGCCCATATTTTACCACCATCTCTGCAAGACTGTCATGGGGGATTTTGTTGAAAGCCTTACTGAAATCAAGATACGTTACATCCACTGCATTCCCCTGTCAGCCAAGCTGGTAACTCTATCAAAAAAATAAGATGTGTCTGACATGACCTGTTTTTGAGAAACTCTTGCGGGCTCTTAGTTATCACAGCATCCTTTTCTAAGTGCTTACAGACCGATTGTTTAATTATCCGTTTCATTCCTTATAAAATCTGCTCTCTTGATCCACTTGGAAAGTCAAGCCTGTTTTTGTTCTCCTTTCTCTAGGCTTCGGACAAACAAGTGTGATGTCCTTTCAAGCTAATGATGTGACCATGGATTTATATTTGGAGAGCTGGTCAAGTTCATTTCGGGTTTATCAAGCTCATTTGAGCAAGCTTTGAAAAACAACACTTGATTGAGTACACCGAAGACACTTTGTTTATCCGTGTTGCTGGTCCCAATTTCTGTAGATAGAGGAAACACAGATGTGGTCTAGGATTTAAACTTAGTTTCCTGTTTGGGAGCAAACAATGTTACTTTTGGACCATTGAGAAAGCTTTCCTTTATGAGATTTTCAATCAGACCAATTAATAAATAGCTAGGCAGCCAAGACCTCGCTGAAGGGAAATGCTGCATTTTGAAACAAAACTTTTAAACTGTAAATTTCAGAGTGTGCTGATAAGGTAGTCTGGAGACCGAGAAACTCTTGTTGTCTTATTATCCTTAGTATTGATTTAAGACTCACCACCTTGAGTCTTAGGTGAGGATAAATCTATTGAGTCTCATTAAAACCAGCATGCTACTGGAGCACTTGGTGTGTCTGGGACCTGTGAAATAGTTGGTATACATTTTTAGAAAATAATTCCTTTTCTCGAGAAGAAGAGCTATAAATACAGTATAAAATAGATGTCAATGAGTTTCCATAAACCCACTAACCTAAAATATTTGGACTGAGGGGAAGTAGTGTTGTGTAGCCCATCTTGATATTAGTGTGGAACTGAATGCCTTCATCCAGTTTTTTTAACTTGGGATCATTGGTTAGACTGTGTTCTACAAAAACACCTGAGAGTTTGGAGATGTTTTCCATTGTAGTTATGTCTGGATATGTATTTATAAGCCTCTCAAGATGTTATATCTAAGAGCATGATACAAGCGTGAATGGGCTCATGTGATTAATCGGGTGCAAGACTGTCCAAATTTAAAATATAGGTGGAGAATTAATAATCATACTATGCATTTATGTTGTGCATTTCAAGAATTCAAGATTACCAAAAATGTCTGAATGCATAAAAACTTTTAGACTGAATATTTCCTATATTTAAAAAAACAAAAAACAAATCCTGGATATATAAATACTAACACATCATAGAAAAGGTTCGGGTAACTAGAGCCTCTCTTTTTGACATGTAAGGTTTGCTTGTTCATATGTGTTTGTTCATTCAGGTTTTTTTTTTATGTTGGGCATATGGGAATGTTCAAACGTTCAGTTGCTTACTCACAGCCCGATTACAGCCTACTACTGTATTGTTCAGAAGCAGGGAAGGGCTTCACCCTTGGTGTCTCTATGTCAGGCTGGGAATGCTCCCATCTGAACCCTGGGGACCTGCCGCCAGTTAGGGTAGACGATACAAAGGAAGATGGATCAATCATTTGACATGGTATACGGCATGGTTTGCCTTCACTCCTGGAGCTGCAATGCCATACACACACAACTGGGATTACGGTATGTGCCATTGAACTCATTGGGACTTACATCCGAGTAGGCATATATGCAGAATTGTGCAGCAAGTTTGTCAGAGCAGTTTTATTTATTTCAATTTATACCCTATCGTCTTTTGTTCAAGGCAGCTTGCAGTAGCTTTTAAGCCACGGGATCAAGTGTGACCTAATAAACTTGGTCTGTCTGTGCAAATTCCATTATTTCCTAAATGATATGCCAGTGAGTCACATGACCTGAGGTTCTGGGCATATGAGCTATCTGACCACTAACAGAGGTCATTGATCTTGCTATAAGGGACGATATATCATAGGACGTACATGCTGATAGGCTCAATGCCATTTGGAAACGTAGAAGACTTTTCCTCTGTGAATTTGCCTATAGAGTGGCTGACAAGTCCTTATCTAGTTCTTCCAGCCAGCACACAAATGCAAGGGAGACAGTTGTCTTGGAATACTGCACTTTTGATTTGTTAGGGGAATGTAAAGTCTGTTATCTGGTTTCAGCCATTTGGAGGATGAAAACTTGTTGGGCCTTTTGCAAATTAGACATTTGCATTGCTGGGTGGCTGCAGGTTTTGTTTTGTTTTGTTCTCTTTAATATTTTTATCCAGACAAGTTAGATGGCTTAGAGAAACCTGATCATCTTAGCTGCTATGTAAATAACAGTAAGCTGCTGTGGTGCAGGAAAGAACTTGGAAATGGTATTCTGTTATACAGTAGCTTCAATTAACAGAGAACTGTATTATTATTTTTTGCCAAATATTAAATAGGAACTAGAAAAAATCATTTGCATGCACAAACCCTACCCATCCATTTTCTATAACCCGTGACATGTGAAACTGTAACCATCAAGCAAAAGCTGAGTTCATGTTCTTAGGACCAAAATAGCTCTGGCAGGCAAAAAATGTTGGTTGCTTTTGTCTTGTTGCTGTGTCTGTTCCATTCATGAATAAAGTAGATGTGGTCTAATTTCTGTAGGAGATATTTGCAGAGGCAAGTTCCTTTTCTGTCCCTTTCCCTCTTCCTTCCGTCCCTGCATTCTAGGAATCTCCGGCTCTTTTCTCCCAGGGCAGTTCTGATACTGGAAGTGTGCCAGAGCACAGCAAGATTTAAGTTCAGGTGGATTCAGGTCCTTTCACATGCTGTCACCTTTCGTTATAAAAACTAGACCCACCCAATTTATATGTCAATGTGATAGAAATGGTTGCTTCTGTCATATTTTGTTTGGCCTATAGCCTTCATTTAGTAGTGTAGAATTTAGATTTATGGGATAATATTGTTGCGAGCTGTTACATCTAAGATAGTTTTATGCAGAATAGCTTCTGTAGATTTACTTAGTGTAAAATATAGGTAAGTACACTATAGGTAGTACACTACAGTTCCAGTGTCAAGCATTTTCTTTCTATGTGTTGATGAAAGGCATTGGAACTCTGTCTCAAATGAAATCTGGCAGAGTGGGATCAGCATTTACAAGGGTTGAAAATGGTTTTAATTATACTGGTTCTCTGAATTTTGTTGCTAGATTTCACACTCTAGTAGTTGCATATTTAGGAACATGTGCTCTTGTTCATGACACTTTTTCTTAAATCTTAAATTTTTCTTAAATTTCTTAAATTTTAAAATAGCTTTACAATGAATTGACCATATGTTTTGAGAAACTCAAAGCAAGTGAGTTGGAGCTCCGACAAAGTCAAGCTTCTCTCCAGAACCAACTACTTGAAAAAGAACGACATATCAGTCAGCTGGAAGAACAACTTCAACAGGCTCTCAGCTCTCTGTTTTCAAAACCTGAAAGTCCTTCAAAACAGAGAAAAGAGGTGAGAGAAAAATTGTTGGCAAATAGTATTTTTAATTATCCCACTGTCCAAGTGAGCAACCTGGTAGATATAACACCATGCACCCATGAAACAATCAAGCATCAACTAAATTAAGTTTTTCTGCAGCACTTGCGTTGTTTTGTTGTTGTTGTTGTTGTTGTTCACACAAAAAATGAGAACACAAAATACATAATGAAACAAAAACAAACCAATAACCTCACTCCCACAAACACATTTAAAAAGCCATAAAATGTTTGATCAGCCCAATGCCTGGTTATAGAGAAATGTTTTTGCTTGGCACCTAAAGATATGTAAGGAAGGTGCCAGGTGAGCCTACCTGGGGAGAGTATTCCACAGAAGGGAGCCACCATAAAAGAGGCCTGTTCTCATGTTCCCACCCTCTGGACCTCTCATGGAGGGGGCACACAAAGAAGGGCCTCAGGTGAGGACTGCAGGGTCTGAGTCACTTCATATGGGGAAAGGCGGTCCTTGAGGTATTGTAGTTCTGAGACATTTATGGCTTCATGTGTCAAAACCAGCACTTTGAATTGGGACTGGAAACTAATTGGTAGCAAGTACAGTTGGGCCAGGATCAGTGTACAGTGGTACCTCGGGTTAAGTACTTAATTCGTTCCGGAGGTCCGTACTTAACCTGAAACTGTTCTTAACCTGAAGCACCACTTTAGCTAATGGGGCCTCCTGCTGCTGTCGCGCCGCCAGAGTCTGATTTCTGTTCTTATCCTGAAGCAAAGTTCTTAACCTGAAGCACTATTTCTAGGTTAGTGGAGTGTGTAACCTGAAGCGTATGTAACCTAAAGCATATGTAACCCAAGGTACCACTGTAATATACTCTTGCCCCAGTCAGTAACCTGGCCGTCGAATCCTGCACCAGCTGAAGTTTCTGAACTGCCTTCGAAGACAGCTCGACATGTTGCAGTAATCTAACCTAGAGGTTACCAGAGCATAGGTGACAGAAGTTAGGCTATCCCTGCCCAAAATGGGGAATAGCTGGGCCACCAGCTGAGTCTCAAGGGACAGCAAAGGATCCAGGGGGTACCCCCAAGTTATGTACCCACTCCTTCCGAGGAAGTGTAACCCCATCAAGAGCAGGCAATCTCCCCTCTGGAGAACCACCCACTAACAGTGCTTCGATTTTATCTGGATTGAGCTTCAGTTTGTTGGCTCGCATCCAATCCATTACCAAGGTTGCACAGCTGCATAGTTCATACATAGTTCATATAGGCCAGAGAGCTCCACATTCCAATGGAAGACCAACTTTTTAAATCCTGCGGGTGTAACGTTTGGTCAATTAATATCACCAACGGGTTGATTACGCACTCTTCAGTCCGTTCAAGTGTTCTTCCAATTAATTGGGTAGCTGGCTTTTTTAAAATGTGAATGCAAATCAAGAAGAATGGACACTGTTGTTGGAGAGGCATTTCGCTTATTTTCTCATACAGAAGGGAATGCATTTTCCAAGACAGGACATTCCACCTGCTGGTGCTCTGTGATGGTGCAGAACTAGGCATGACCGGCATTTTGCTGTGAAGACGAACAGCAGTTTTCCAGGCTTAATATTGTTCTCCACCAGGGATAACATACCTGTAGCTTTCTAAGTGCTGCTGGATTCCAACTTCCAGTCAGCATGGTCAGTGATGATGGAAGTTGCAGTCTTAACAGTATTGGGTGGTGGTCATCCAGAGTTTCCATTCCTGACTTGCACCATCCTCTCCCTGGTCCAGTTTCCTGCCACCCCCCCACCCTCCGCTTGAGTTGGCCCATGCTTAGCAGCACTGGCCACAAAATGCGAACAAACTTGCTGTTTCTCCTGAAATAATCTTGAAATTCTGGATCAATTCGCATATTCCTGCATTGTTTGTCTTTTTAAAGGTTGTTATGGGAATTTAATGTAAAAAACAAAAATACCTTTCCCTTCTTCAAAGTGGTCAGTTCTTCAGGTAAAATTGTGTGCCTCTTTTAATCAATTGTTTTAAACCCATAAGATTAATCAACTATGATTCTTGCCCCCTGTCCTTCCTGTTTCAACCCCGTCCTTTTGGAAAAAACCTAAATATTGAAATTTACTCAGCGGTTTGTGAGCACATGGAATGAGTATTATTTATGTATTTATTTCCTTTGAGAAATGCAAATGATAATCCTGTTGATTCAAATAATAGTACTTAGGATAATGTTCTTGAGTAATCCATACACATTTTATCTTCTGCATAAGCACCCCTATAGTAACCCGTGTGTGTGTGAGAGAGAGAGAGAGAGAAAGAGTTATCATTTCTAGCTTTCATTTCAGTAATTTCATTCACATTGCTAGCAAAATATTTGCAGAGACAGTATTCAGCTAAATGTGCTGTATACAAGGCTGATATTAAGCATTACTGACCTTTGCCTCTTATTTACGGTTGCAGCCATGTGATGTTTAGAACCATTTTATTTGAATTTAGTAGCTTCCCAACCCAGCAACGTGGTATGTTTGCATAGGTGGAATGAATAGACAGTTCTCTCTTGCAAGGTGAGGAACATCCCATGTTCAAATAAATGTGGAGGGTCTCTGGTAACAGGGCTGCTGGGAGCAGTGCATCAGCAACATTATTGTATGTAGAAAGGTGCACAATAGGAAACATAGTTTGAAAAGGTTGCAAGTGTTGGGTTTTACCATCTCTAGGAGCGGTCTAGCATGCAAGCCCCACCCCTGCCCTTTTGACTGAATTCTGTTATCCAGTAAGAAGTTTCAAGCCAGTAGCAAAGTGCCGTATCCGAAGTTTCTGTCTTCAGGACTTGTTGGTGAAGCTTAAATGTTTATATGCTTAATAAGCTAGCAAAGCGAATATCCATTTCCCACTCAAAGCAAAGGCAAGCAGTAAGAATGGGAAAGTGCAGGGCTTTATTATGGAAACAGCAACTCAACTTTAACTACTCTATAGTGGCAGTGTTCATGCCGCTATAATAAAACTTAAGAACGTTTTAGTAATTTTTTCCCCTACAATTATTCAAAATTACATTATCCTTACTGAAAACTGAATGGCTTTTAGTGGATTAATTAAACTGTAGCTGGTTTGCCATCTGGGTGCAGCTTGTTTAGCTGCTTTTCATAGAAAGATTTTTCACGGAATAAAGAGCATTTTTGTTGTTAGAAAGCAGCTGCTAGAGAATACTCTTTAAAATACAAATGATGTGTGCCCTAATAATTTATGTTGCTCTATATTAAAAATAATGTTGCAGAAAAAGAACTTTTGTAACATCTTATTTTTTTGTCAGTGTTGCTTTGTTGAATTCATGGCTCCTCTTACCAATCAGCTTTTATAAATATATTCGCTTTTTTCCCCATTCGGGTTGCTCATGATATTGTGCTAAGAGTTCAGGGTTTAGGCTAGATGCAGAAGAGGAACTAAAAAGGAAGAGAGAATTAAGTAGATCTGATTTTATGGCTCAAGTGGTTTCATTAAATTAGAGTGCTGTGTGCTCCCGTTCATTAATGAACTTTTGCCATATGCTTTAACAGTTCTGGTCAATAGCTGATAAAGAGGAGCTTGTGTTAAAAAACAAATCTGGATAAAAATATCCCTGTGATGGGCTTTTATCAAAGGAGTTGCTTTGAATTCAGTAACTACTACTGAGGCAATATGGCTCACAATTTGCGACCCAAAGGTAGTCATACATTATTGGAATAGAGCCTACTGCGCTTCACATTACACAGATGTGAAGACCTGATTATAGCTGCTTCATAATTAACAGTGATCCGATTTGTTTTGTGGCATAAATGGTGCATGTGTAGAACATTAGCCATGGCACTCTCATTCAAATTCAACTCGAGGGCTCAGCGGCAGGCGGGTCACGAGCTTCAGGGAGTAGCAGCACAAGCTCCTCCATATGTTCTTGCGGCATCTTACTATGGCTATGAGTGCAAGATAAGTTCCCCAAAGAACCTAATCGTGTTCTGTAATTACAGTGCGGCTTTCTGCTGGCTAGAAATGAGGGAGAAGCTAAAACCCTCATCAGATAATTTGTAAATTACTTTACATGGCGGATGCCTAACTCAGTTGGTTTTCAACTGCTGAAATTATAAATAATTGTAACAGATGTGGCAATATGGCTGGCCTCCAATAAATGAGGCCCTTGATAATTTGGCCGACCCTTTGACAGGCCAATTTAATAAAATGTGAACAAAATCTTCTTGCTAATAATTTATCATCCCTTTTCCCAATAGAATAAATTTAATTACCCTAGCAGTTAACAAGGTCACACCCAGATGCCAAACTCAGCTACAGTTTTGATAATGCAATCAGGAATTGAGAGGTGATGACAGCGTTGTTGTTTTTTTCATTACCTGGCTTCACATAAACACAGGTGGCGTAGCTTTCTTGTCAGTTTTTAATAATTACAGGCTATTATGGAATGCATAGTTAGCAGATTGAAAACCACACTTTGGTGAATTTGTTTGAGTATGATTGAGATTCTAATGTATAGAGATGATAATATATAACAAGCGTCGCTCCTGGTTTACTCCGTTACTGTGCAAGATTTGATTTCTACTGGTGACAGAAGTGTAACCGTTTTGCACACTTTGGGGTAGCTGGCTTATAAGGCTGTGTTTGTTAGCAACAGTAAGACGGAAGAGCCAAACAACACCTTTTCCTTCCTAATCAAACTAACTCTGCCTTCCCAAGCTAATATACAACCGTATCACACAATTGCATGCTGGTAACCCCAGAGGAAACCTTAAGGTCACCAGGTCCGACTCTGCATATGAGGCAAGATGCTCCATACACAAGTGTTACTATATTGGATTAGAAAACACAATCTAGGTGTCAGTGTGCTGAATGCAGAAAGAGCGTGCAAAATATACTTAAAATGGCGTGGAAAGGCGTTTAATTGGAGTCTCTGTAAAGTACTGACTGCATTCAACAAAATTGTTTGAAAGTCTTCTCTAGCACTGATAATATGGTCAGCAATATGTAGAACAGTTTAGCGTGAAATTAATGCTGCAGTTTTGATTTCAGTGAGGCATTGGAAAGGACTTAGAATGATAGTCACAGACAAATGTCCAGATGGCACCCCACATATTAACATGGGGCTTTAAGCTACAACAGGAGAAAGGTGTCCAAGTATTGCCGAACTGTCTGGCATGTGGACTCTGGATTATGGCCATATGCAACAATCATACAGAATTCATTATGAAGTTAGAGCTCTGTGAGTCGTCCCCCGCCCCTGCTTTCTGTCTGCATTGGGCATTCTTCATCATGGACATGGAAGATTCCAAGATGTAGATGAAAATTGGCTAAGCTCATCACATCCTGATGTCTTTAGGCTCAATAAGGCTGAGCTCTGTTGTGTTATGGAATGTTCTCATGGTCTATAAAGTTGTGTTGCTGTGGCTTCCCTGATGAGTGCCCCATTTCTCTGAAAATTCTGTATTGCCTTCTAGGAATTGTAGTGTGATCCCCATCCTTGTTGCCTTGTTTTCACTCCACAGTACCAAGAGTGCACCTTGAAAATTCAGCCTCCCCTAAATTCAGAGTTCATTTAAAGGTGAACATACCTAGTTGTATCTTCTGGAACAACAAGTAGACTGAAGCTAGCCATCCTTTGATATTTGCATTTCCCCCTGAATTTCACAACGCAATTATCCAACCTAGTAATAATGTGTACAGAAATGCATATAACTGGGGTAAAGTATGCATAAAATATTTGGGGAAATTGCTCTGCAAAAATGTGTATATTGGGGAAAATGATACATACAGGTTTGTATATTAGCAGAATATCACATTCGAATCCTGATGTGGATGTGCGTATGTGTTTCAAAAATTTGCATGTGGAGACCTGAACTTAAGACTGGAAAATGACAAACCAAGAGAAAACAAAATTGACATATTCTCTCCCCTCCTAATAACCACATTAAGGGCTTGCAAGACCCAAAAGAAGTTAAGAGTAAATAATTTCTACACATTCCAGCTTTTCAGATCACCTAATCACCAAATCTGATTTATCATTCTGAGATGGAGAAGAATTTTTGGGGGAGGAAGGCAGAATGGTACTCAACTTACATTATAGCTGGGCCTTATATTTTGAACAGCTTGTATGCTATGCCTAGTAATTACAAATTTTGATGCTATTCCTCACTATATATTGTAGTAAATATTGTTACGATGTTTATAAAAATTGATTTTCCTTCGAACCTGCTAGCTGCACTTGTATAAAAACTAAGTTACTGCAGTGTTAACTAAGAAAAACAATTAGTGAGATTTTTCCGTTTATCTTAGCACAGTTAGATACAATGCATCTTCTCTATATGTTCAATGCAAACTTGCCATGTGAGCTGCACACATAACTATATGCATATTTCTTGTTAATGTCATTTCCTTATTAGGTTGATTCACATACAACCTACCATTGGTTCACATGCCTCTGCTTTCCCTCATGCACTCAGATTCATAGATCCAATTAAGAGTCCTTATAGATTAGTGAAAGTATGCATCTTACCCATGCCAGGCAGGTGCCAACTTTGAAAGTCAAGAGTATATTCAACCAATTCTGGCAAATCACCCACATTAGTCCATCTAGTCTTACAAAATACAGTGTGATCATATAGGCTTTCTTTTTGAGGCAGATTTTCATGTTATAAAATGAGCAAGTAGGAGAATTGTCCTATTTTGGGAATTATTATTTTTTATTTAGTATTCTACTTTGAGCTATTAGGACAAGTTGGCAGTATTGCCCTGTGAGAAAAGAAACACACTTTTGACATATGAATGTGTATTCCTGTTGGCTACACATTGGAGTGGATCCAGATTGTCTTCCATTGATGGAAAGACTACTATCTACAGATTACTTTTGATCCAGTGAAGGGATCACACTGAGGCGGGGCTCTCAACATGCTAGAGCCACACAGGAACTTCAGAGGAAGGAGGGAAATAGCAAGATGGTGGCTCAGGGAGAGGAGCCTGTTACCTGCTGCACCTCCACGAACCACAAACTGGAAAAAACTGCACATGCAAGTACAAATTAGATGGAGGATTTTAACACAAACTTGTTTTGTGTTTCACAACTTGCCTGGTAGATACACTATAGTAATTCGGTATAGTCAGGTGCATGGAGTTCATTGCAGGTGAATGAACCCATTTTTTGTTTCAACTCGAGTGCCAAAATGTCTTGGGCCAGCCCTGCAGGTTAATAATTTCCTTTGCAGGCTAGTAACTTCATTTTTTCTTTTATATATTAGCATAGTGGTAGCATTTGTTGATTTACAAGGAAGTTCTAATTAAGTAAATACCCACTTTTGCTGCCTAGGAATCTGAGCACGTAATCCAAACCTGAGTTACATAAACCTTAAACCTTACAATGTCTCATCCAGTAGCTGCTAACTGAGTTCTTTGGACATAGCATGCTTATAAAGAAAAAATTGAAGGGCAAATTCTGCAGTACATGGAAACATTTGACATTTGTATAGTCCATACCTGTGTGCCGCAGCACAATTCTGTACGCACAAGAATGGTTTATGGATGCAGACAATAATATCCAGATTAAAATCTGCCACAGATAGAGAGCAGATAAAAGTGAACCAGGTCAGAGGAACCAACGAGAAAGAATGAGTTTAGAAAAACAACCCCAAGTTAAGCAGAACTAAACTGAGGCTTGCATAATGATTTTTCATACGCTACAGTGGAAGTAAATGCATTGCCAAGCTTCCAATTAGTAGGAACAATTTATTCACCCATTTTTAATACATGGTGGTCAGACAGGGGCTCCATTCATGGAATCGGAGAACTGTAGAGTTGGAAGGGACCCTGAGGATCATCTATTCCTCCTGCAGTGCAGGAATATGCAGTTGTTCTATACAGGGATTGAACCTGCAACCTTGGCATTATCAGTACCACACTCTCAGATGCTACTTCTTCTGCCTTGGTGCTGCACAAATCCATATTGAGAGTAGAGTCTCTTTGTGCAACCTTTTTTTTTTATTTGCCTGGTGAGGGAGTTGGTGGTTACTTCTGCAAGCCCAAGACTCACTTCCAACCCTTGAAGTGGGCTGGGGTTTTTGAGTCGCTTGATAGTTGCTAAGGGTTTGAAAATCAAAGCCATTTGCTGAGGCATCCACTATTGTCACCTTCTGGTTTGGGAAGATGTGCAGTTTTGTGTTTCACTTTTTGTCACGTTGTAACTGATTGTATTCTCTAGAGTTGCAATTGTCATAATGGGCTACATGGAGAAGGTTTAGAACTTTTGCTAGCAAACATGTTAGAATTGTGTTACACATTTCATGGCGAATAATCCCAAGGCTCCCATGGTATATCTATAAGTTTGTGCATCAAAACAACACAGATTCCTGTGTTTTGATGATGGTTTGAAACTTCAGCTGATAAAAACTGCTATGCCATCTTTTGGGCCATGGTGAGGGGTGCATTATGAGTGCATTACACCAGTGTTCTAATGCCTTTTTGCTTTTCAATTAAAAATGTTGGCAAAGGCAAAGGTAAAGGGACCCCTGACCATTAGGTCGAATCGTGACCGACTCTGGGGTTGCGGCGCTCATCTTGCTTTATTGGCCGAGGGAGCCGGCGTAGAGCTTCCGGGTCATGTGGCCAGCATGACTAAACCACTTCTGGCAAACCAAAGCAGCGCACGGAAATGCCGTTTACCTTCCTGCCGGAGCGGTACCAATTTATCTACTTGCACTTTGACGCACTTTCGAACTGCTAGGTTGGCAGGAGCAGGGAGCTAGCAACGGGAGCTCACCCTGCTGCGGGGATTCAAACTGCTGACCTTCTGATCGGCAAGTCCTAGGCTCTGTGGTTTAACCCACCGCGCCACCCGCGTCCCTTGGCAATGACCTACAGAGGCCTCAATGGCTTGGGCCCAAAATAGGAAGTCGTCTTCACCCCATGTTCTTTTGAAGCCTTTAAGAGCTCCTATCAACTGTGTCATCTATGTATTAAGCCAGGACAGAAAAGGCACTAAGAGATGTATTCCCAGTAGTTGCACTGTAACTTTGGACCTCCTTTTCCTTAGACACTTCCCCGTGATTAAGTGCCTTCCAGAAGCAGTAAAGTGTTTCTTTTACTGACTTTTGATGCCAAAGATAGGATAGGTGAAAGTGTTAGTATAGATCAAGGTGGGATTTTTAAAAAAAATATTCAGTGTTTTATAATTAGCATATTGTTATCCGTCCTGTTCCCTTGGGATATGGAATTGAATTAAATAAATTAAATGCCTGTGGGAAATATCCAAATCATTATGAGCACAGTTCATATCATAAAAGGTACAATCCAAAAAAAAAATGTTTTAGTGAACTTAGCCCTATGGCCAATTGCACTTGAATATTTTCTTTTATTCCACCCCAGCCCCGGCTATAAAAGGTGGTCTTTTGGTGTCCAACTTTTTGATGTAATATGTGAAGCATAGTATGTTGGCAGCAGTATTCATATTTTGCTTTTATCCCCAAATATTCCAAAGTACTTGCCTTTCTGTTTTCTAGGAATTCCAGCAGTATTCTTTAAGTGAGCTAGAATATCTCATACTATCACAAAAATCTGAAATAAAGCTTTTGAAAGAAAAATTGAAAAGAGCAAATCATACACTAGCAGATCATAGCCTTTGCAGCAGAGATTTCTTGGATTGCATCAGTGTTAAGGCTGGGAAGAAATACAAGGTAGGAAAGCTTTATTGCCTTGTGTATTTGTGTCAAAATGAGGTTGGCAAAGCTTGACATTTTGCTCTGGGACTCGGATAATACCAGTTTTAATAACTGTCGATGCTACTTATAATTCTGGAAGCTTGATCGAAGAGTGTTTTTATTATCTGCCAAAGACTTGTTAAAATAACTGTTGGGAGTAGGAAGTTTTACCTTATTAAACACTGAATAAAGGATTGTTAATTTAATGAAATTATTTAAAGGTTCAATTCTTTGTAGGATTCTTAAGATGAATATTTATTACTTGATACTGTTTGTGAGGATGCCCATTCTTTTCAGACAGATGAACTTAAGAAATTGAGTTTGAGATTTAAAGTTTGCAATTAATATAAATGCTGAGTTAGGAGTTCTGTACAACTGGTGTTGTTTTATCTTTAGAATTAATTATTGAATCTGAACTCAGTTATTTTCCATTTATTTTACCTATTAGAATTTGTATTTCTCTCTGCTCTTAGATGTTCAGGGCTTGTTACATCATGTCATTTAAAAATAAAAACAAAATGTATTACATCAAAATAATCCCACCTATACCTGTATACAGTGGTGCCTCGCAAGACGAAATTAATCCGTTCCGTGAGGCTCTTCGTATAGCGGTTTTTTCGTCTTGCGAAGCAAGCCCATTGACAGCTTAGCGGATTAGCGCTATTAGCGGTTTAGCGGCTTTTAGAGGATCAGCTGATAAGCGGCTTAGCGGCTTGGGGAAAGGGGGGGGGACCCGCAGGAACTCGCAAGACATTTCGTCTTGCGAAGCAAGCCCATAGGGAAATTCGTTTTGCGAAGTGCCTCCAAAACAGAAAACCCTTTCGTCTAGCGGGTTTTCCGTCTTGCGAGGTGTTCGTCTTGCGGGGCACCACTGTAACACTAATTTCAAGAGACCCGCCAAAATATGTCTTTTCATTGGTTCTGATTATTCTTAATTGTGAAGCAGCTCCACAGAACACTAGTCTTCACACTTCTTGCATGGATAGTATTGTTAATAAAGTAGTTTTGTGTAGTCATATTAATCACAATCATGAGGAAGGAAGATATTATACAGATACAGGGCTTCAATGATTATAGCAGTCTATAGGTCAGAACAGAACAACTATCTTGAATTATACCTGGAAGCTTGCAAGAAGAGCCCTGGTAGATTAGACCAGGCCTATCTTGTCGAGCATCACATGCCTGTGGGAAGACCACAAGTGGGATACAAGCTCAAGAACCCTTCTGTGGTGCTGGTGACATTGGACATAGCATACAGCCATCATGACTACTAATAACTGATAGCCTTACCCACCATGAATTTTTTTACTCCCCTATTAATTCCATAGAAGTTGATGGCCAATACAACAACATCCTGTGGTATTTTGAAACTAGGAAATTTGTAAAGATACAAATATGTGGTCAAACAGGGACTCCTTCATCATTCTGACCCCCGTGAAAGAAGTGGTGCCTTCTACTATCCCAAATTTTTCTAATTTGGAACCATTAGACACAATTAAGGTGGTTCTATGTCTGAAATACTGTAGAAGGAGGTTCAGTTTAAAAACTGTGGGCGAAGTGAATCAGGCACCATTTCGACGGTGTTTTTTATTTTTAAAGGTAGAACATACAGCTGCAATGGATGCCCCTCCCACAAATGCTGTGGACACAGAGTAATTCTGAAACAATTTTGGAGGAAAATGTTCCCCTGCACTAAGACTCACCTTTTTTTTGCAATGACTGCCCTATCCCGCCAGAATGCCCAGGATCTGGGGTAAGCTGCCATTTCCGCTTAGGATGCTCAGGGACAACACTGTATCTGAGGCATTCTGGGTAGGAAATAGGTAGCATCGAGGGAGGGGGCAGGAGGCAAGTGCCCCCCAAATAAGGAGCTCCCCCTCACTTGCCACCTCCTGTTACTAGACTCCTGCCATTAACATATACTGATACTTTTAGTTCAGAGATTTTAACATGTGAACTTCCTCACCCAGAAATATACATTGCCTTTTCTGTTCCCACCCCCACCCCCCTGGAATCTTTTTTTGGTGTTGCCGCAGGAGATAGCATCTGCCACAAGAGGCACCTGACAAGAGGACCTCTGCTATTGCTGCTGCTGCTGCCTGGGGGGAAAAAAACGCAAATGGGGCAACAAATTTGGGGGCCATTCTTCGTCCCACACTGTAGTAATGTTTGAAGTGGCCCACTAGCTGTGGTATAACAGAATCTACTTAGTTATGCCACTCTAGCGACCCTTATAAACTATACAGTAGTTCTATTAGCAACCTTTTCCCCACTTCTGACCTGCTCCCGGAAAGCCTCTAGCGTGGAACATTTGCACCTCATCGGGGGTTGCACCGACATCGACTCATTTTGTTGCGTCAACCTTTCTATTCTATTGAAGACTTCATAAATGTTCTTCAGAATTCTCTCCATTCCTGTGCTCTTTGGCCTGTGCAACCAGTTCATCTTTACTTACGGATGATCTACAGCAAAATGTGTTTTATAATCTGTTCGGCACCATCAATGTACATGGCACTTTACGGATCTTATTATAATAGCCTTTACAATGCTACAAGCATAAAAGTGTTCTTAAAGATTTATATAGCGTAGCAATGCATTAGCGGCAAGAAACGCACTCTGCCAGAATAGTCAACCTGATGTCATCTGTTACCTTAAGTACAATTCTACGTAATTCCTACTGAAATGTGGATTGACTCACTGGAGTCAGAGAAAGGGTGGTGAGTTGGTGGTGCAACATCCACCTTGAACACTTGGCAAGAGGGCATCAACCTTAGACTGCAGTTATGTTCCTGGAAGTGGCAAGGAAGATGCAAATGTTTGGAAGATGGAGAGTAGGCATTAGAGTTCAGCCCTGTTCACCAGGTGTCATGAGTGCCCCCTTCAGAGGGACCAGGGATGCTGAGAAAACGTGAACAGTGGTCATAGAATATCAGGTTAGGGACAGGAAGAGAAGTGCCTCTGCCATCCTAAGCCTTCAGTACAGGCAGATAAATCAATGTAACTTTTATTGTTTTGGTCTGTGGGCCAGTTCATACTCAACAGTTCTCATGCAAGCACCCCTGGAGTATTGGAGACAATACTAGGGTTGTGGCCGGGCAGTACTCATGTCCACAAGCCACTTGCCTTCACAGTGGCTCAAAAAAATAATAAGGCTGCAATTGCACAAATCCTGGCCATCAGGGATTCCAGTTTGGCCCATGAGCCATTTCCCCCAAACCACGTCCATCTGCTCTTCAGCTGATGTCAAGGGAATGTCAGTTGATGGGTGAGAAAACAGAGTTTAAGTCTGCATTGGCTGCACAATCCTGTTACCAGCAGGAAACAGGATTATGCAGCCCAAGTAGCATACCTCCTCCTTCCTCAGATTATCCTTATAGTTGATGGGAAGCATATATTTAAATATGTTTTGCAAAGAGGTGTTCCACTACAGTCCGAGTCCTTATCCGTTTTGCGCAAAAACAAAGAGCAGCAGAACCCTATTTCTTTTCTTTTGTGTCATTAAAAAACTGATGAATTTTGAAGGCACTGCAATTGCTCCTTGTTTTACAAAATAAAAGAATTGGAGAAGCTAAAGGAGCATTATATATCTTAGGCTGCTAAACTATTAAGTGCACCATAATGGTATTAAGATACTGCCCAGCCTTTTAACCAAAATTATCTAGGAATTCAGTGAAGTTGATCTGAATCTTTCATGCCTTTTACATAAAGGCATATGACATGGTGCGAGCAAGAAGGTTGCCCAGTTTAAGTGCTATTTTCACACATCCTTTCTCCAGATTGCCGTAGAAAGCTGCACATAATATAAACACACACTCTTGTCTCTAGTTAGGCATATTATAGTTAATGACCATATGGTCATTATGGTATAAGATCTACTGTCTGTTGTATTTATATTCCTCAAGCATATTGTTCCTTCAACTTCACAGTGTGTTAAACTATTTCAAAGGGGGAAAAATCCTTTCCCTCTTGTTTCTGGTTGTCCTATCAAGTGTAACCTTGGACCCTTATAGAGCAATTAGATCAGCCTCTATCCCCTCCTTTGTAATGAGGTTTCTTGCATTTCTGAGTCTATAACCCTTTAGTCTTCCCTAATGGGACATCATTATTCTGAAAGAAACAATGTAAATGTAAATGAATATTCTCATTAACGAGTCACAGAGAAACCTTTAGTGGTAGCGCTGTGGTAATTCTGCTTGTTATTTCTCTGGTATTCCATGCAGGATTTTTTTCCTTTATAATTCATTATTAGTATTCAAAATTACTTGTTCTTTAATTTTGCATGTCTTTCATAATCCGGTGTTCCAACCAGTTCAACCATGTCCTTGTTTTATTCTCGAGGAACCACCTGTGAAACGTTCAAGGTCTCTGTCCCCAAAGAGCTTTTTGAAAGAGTCAGAGGAATTAAGAAGGCTTAAAATAGCTGAAAGAAAGATTGAAAACTTAGAAAAGACACTACAGCTAAAGGTGAAAATTGTTATTATTATTATTATTATTAGAATTAGCTTTCAGTTGGCATAGACAGAGGCAAACAGAAATCGCAATGTCATTTTATAAAACCCAGCATACATAGCAATGCATACTGGAAATTGAAATAAACAAGATGTGTTTTTCATGGGCTTAAAGTTTTACCATTTTCACAGTCAGACCTGTGCAACAAAAAAATTGAAAAAAAATGCAGCTACTTAAATAGAATTTGAATTAAGGATTGTGGGGCTGGATCCCTGCAAATCTATCTGTCCCCCCTAGAGAGTTATATCCCCATGTCTGAAATGGCCATAAGAAGAGTCTCCTGGATCAGGCCAGTGGTCCATCTATTCCAGCATCCTGTTCTCACAGTGGCCAACCAGATGCTTGTGGGAGACCATCAAGCAGGCTTTTGGTTTCTAGCAACTGGTATTCAGAAGCTTTGCTGCCTCCAACTGTGGAGGACAGAGCCCAATCACTGAGGCTAGTAGTCTTTGATAGACCTCTCCCTCTATGCATTTGTCTAATCTTTTAAAACCATCCAAGTTGGTGGCCATCATTACTTCCTTTGGGGGTTCCATAGTTAAACTATGCACTGGGTAAAAGCACAGCTTCAGGTTTTGGCTACTGTCATTGACACAAAACCATGGAGTCAAGTGCTAAGAATCAATTCTTTTTTGCAACGCACAGTTGATCTGTATTGGCTGTGTTACTAATAGGAAGGAACATGACTTGTTAGTCCCAGGAATACTGTACTCTGCATAGGACAACTTGAATTTTTCTGATGTCTTCTTTATCTCAAAGAGGCCACAGGTGCTTCAAGGATACAGTGAGGTGGTAATGAGTTGCTTCTTGTCAACCAGTTTCTGTAGTAATTAAACTATTGTGTTTGGTTACAACTATTTTGAATATTTGTAAGAACGTTTGTGAAATAAATCCATTTCTAAGAATCTGTATTCCCAATTATTGTTTACAAAAACAAAAGAAACAAAACTATTCACTGGCTATGTTCTTTTATGTCTTCTAAATCTTCCAACGTCCAGCTTCACTGGATGTCCACGAGTTCTGGTATTTTGAGAGAGGGGGGGAAACTTTATCCATTTTCTCCATGTCATGCCAAGTTTATAATTGTATAAACTTCTGTCATCTCACCCCTTACTCGCCTTTTCTCTAAACTGAAAGTCCCAGACATTGCAACCTTTCTTTGTAGGGGAGTCTCTCCATCCCTTTGATCATTCGGTTGCCCATTTCTTTTTCCAACTCTAAATGCCCTGGGTGTTTCTGTCACTGTGTATGAACATTGTGTTGTCAGTTGATCGTAAATAATAATAAAAAACTTAGCTGTGGCAGACTGCCATTTTAAGCGCTTGCATTTTACTCAGTTGTATCTTATCACGTCACCTTGGTATTATGCAGATCCAAGAAAACGATGAGCTGAGGCAAACCCATGAAAAGCGCAAAAAGAGGCTGCAGATGTTACAGACCAACTACAGAGCAGTAAAAAAGCAATTAAAACAATGGGAGGAAGGCTATAGCAAGTAAGTTACACAGCTCATTAAAAACCATTATATATATTAAATCTGAGTGTAACTTTTGCTGTTTAGGTGTTCTAGAAAAGAAGTAGATTAAAGCAGGGAAAAGATAATTTCCTGATACTGTTGGTCTTTATTGCACAGGCTCATATGAGTAAATGTTACTGTATAAACAAGTGGCATAAACTGGAATGCCATTTAAGTTTAGATCCCATTATAAGTTTCACGAATGAACAGAGCCACCAATTACTTCTGTTGTGAATGGTCACTGTCCTTTCCTTGTACCTGTGTTTGGTGGGCATTTAGTTCCATTATTTATATATAGCATTTTTTCTCTATCCGTGAAGAAAGGAGGAAGGAGGCTGTGCATATGCTTGGGGAGAGGGCATGAGCAAAGGCTCAGACGAGTAATGCCAAACCACCCCTTTGTTTTTGCTGCAATGAACTTAACACAGTATGACTACTTTCTCTAAGTTGTCAAATGGTTTGTTTCACCTCTCCTAAAATCCTTCTTAATTAATGAGTTTACAGTGGGGGATATTCAACCAACTTTATTCAATGTAGAATATCACCCATTGTTTTAATTGTTTGTTTACATGTAGTTTTCATTGTACACTCCAAATAATTCTGCATAGTATGAAATATTATTATAAACACCTGAAACATTTATTACTATATGCAGTTATACTCCAGTTTTACTGTTAGGTCACATGGTATAATGTCTATGAGCAATGGGCAAGAACAGCTTAGATTTTAAATTATGGGCAACTTAAGCAGGTCCATAGCTTGGTGACCAGGAGTGCCTATTTCTATGTTCTCCATTCTCTATAACTTTCAGATTAATTATTGCAGCATGCTGAACATAGGGCTACAATTGAAGACAACAGTTCTGAAACAAAGCAACCAGATAACTGGTTGGGGATCCATCTCTAATTTGAATAACCCCCATTTTAAAACAGCTGCACTGATTGCCGGTTCGTTTCTGGGCCCAATTCAAGGTGCTCATGTTAGTAGATATTTGCCATAAATGACTTGGGCCCCAAATATCTGAAAGTCAGCCTCCTTCCTTACAGACCCTCTTGAGTGTTATGGTCAGTAGAGGGGGTTCTCTTGGTGGCTCCACAATTAATTTGCACAGATTGCATTGTTAATTCAACACCAGAATGTGTTGCTAATTAATCATTTATGCTTTTAAGTTATAGGGAAGAAGGTGATCAATTCATAAACCTGGATTAAGCAATGGTAGTGAAAATAACAGTAAAACTAATTGAGATTCTGCTACTTCTTTGAATGGGTTTTTAGGAATAACTCTGAATCAAGGCCATGTATTGATTTCTTCAGGGGCCTTTGCTGGTTTTTCTATTCCCCGTAGATAGCTGTTGTGTGCCTGGGTTTATTAAAAGAAATGAAATGACCACCTTTTCTTCTTCCATTATTTCCCTCCCCCTGCCCTAACCAAATGGGAGCCTCCATGGGGGCTCTAGGTATGTTGAACTGGTACAAAAAACCACACACAATGATGTTTTATTTTCTGTTTTAAGATGTGGAGCACTCTGAGACACTTGGGTTCACTTACCAAATTAAATAAAAGCAGTTTTTGTTGAGCTATTTAGCCCAGAATCACAACCACATAGGGATGGTGTTCAATGAACACAGCAAATTAGCATGGATGTTCCTCTCCCTGGAAAAGCCCCAGTCTTCAATAGGAGGAGTTTTGATATGTTGGTTGAATATGCCTCTTCCACTGTGATAATGAATAAATTTAATGTTATAAACTTGTCATCTGTGCACAGGGTTTGTAGTATCACTGAGCAAGGAACTTTCTGGACAATTAAAAACCCCCTCAAATATTTATTTTAGGACCACAGTTATGCTAGCCCTGATCCAATATCAGGATACCCTTGGATCTGCAGGTATAGGGTGGTATACAAATTAAATAAATAATACTAATAATACAT
The DNA here is from genome assembly GCF_951804945.1 of Podarcis cretensis. Lineage (NCBI taxonomy): Eukaryota > Metazoa > Chordata > Lepidosauria > Squamata > Lacertidae > Podarcis > Podarcis cretensis. The sequence goes on from NC_137187.1 coordinate 27,216,925, forward strand.
ATTATTATCATGCTGCAGGGAATAGCAATTATATTATCTTAAATCAGGAGGCATATGCTCTGAGCAGTACATTACTGGAAAGGCTTTGGATGGCTAAACTGTGAAAAGAAATTGTTTTTGAAATAACATGGTATAGGGACATAGGAAGTGGTCGTATACCAAAGCCAACCATTGGCCCTTGTAGCTCAGTGCTGGCTTCAGTGGATAGCTCTGACTTTCCCATTTCAGATAGATCCTTCCCAGACATGTCCAGAGATCTGGACTGAACCTGGAACCTTTTGAATGCCAAACATGTGCCATGCCACTGAGCCACAGGTCTCCTCATTATTGTGGAGAGAGGAGGAGAGACTTTTAAGTGGTTGCATTTCTTGAATATTTAAAGGGTTTCTTGATTCCTCATGTATAAGGGGAGGCATAGCTTATAAAGAGGGTTTTTCCAGTCTTAAAAAAAAATCAAAATCAAATATAAGCTTCTGGCAAGGGAAAGAGTTGTGTCATTTATCACAATCCTTTAGGTGTCCAAAGCAGATGCACAAACACATTCCACAAAGTAGTATTGACTGCTAGAAATAACATTTTCTGATAAAGAAAATGCTGCTACAGTGGTGCCTCGCAAGATGAAATTAATCCATTCCGTGAGGCTCTTCGTATAGCGGTTTTTTCGTCTTGCGAAGCAAGCCCATTGACAGCTTAGCGGATTAGCGCTATTAGCGGTTTAGCGGCTTTTAGCGATCAGCTGTTAAGCGGCTTATTAGCGGATCAGCTGATAAGCGGCTTAGCGGCTTAGGAAAAGGGGAAAAAAAGGGGGGGGGGAACCCGCAGGAGCTCGCAAGACATTTTCGTCTTGCGAAGCAAGCCCATAGGGAAATTCGTTTTGCGAAGCGCCTCCAAAACGGAAAACCCTTTCGTCTAGCGGGTTTTCCGTCTTGTGAGGCGTTCATCTTGCGGGGCACCACTGTATTTGAAAATGTGAGGCCATTGCAACCAACACACTTTCCTACGGAATGGTGGCTGTACGCAATTATTCTGAAGTAAATTAGTAATCAGGAATGGCTCTGGTTGCACAGAAGGTGAATCCAAAGGATGCCAAGAATCGTTCCATACACACTGGCTTTTGTTCAGGGGAGGTGTGAGGCACTTTGCATACTCAAGTCAGTGTTTGGGGCAGCTCCATGCTTCCCATCCCCTTTATGTACCTGAAGCTCAGTATTGTTTTGAATGGGAAATTCTTGCAAGGAGCTCCTTGTATGCAGCAGAGCACCCACAGAACATTGGATCAAGCTGAATATTTCTATGTAAAATATAAAAGATGTTTTGTTAACTTGCAAGGTCACTTTGAGAGAAGTGATTCTAAGACATAATTAGACCAGGACTTTGTCAACCCAGATGCAAAAGGGAAGATTACAAACCGTCACATTCATACCTTACCTGAGACACAAGAAATCCAATCAGAGTTGCAGGAACAAAGGAATCTCATGTTCCTTGAATTCGCCATGTGGCTTTTACAGGGACATCAAAGGGCAGCATGTGAGTAAAGCATTGTACTACCCTAGGACTCATTCTCAGAAGTCATTCTGCTTAGCATTATCACACACAGTAAACTGTCCTTCTGGGGTAAATGAAAATATAGGACACTGCATGCACTTTTAAAACCTATGCATTGTTCATATATAATTTTAATGGAGAACATTTGTTCTATAAATTTATTATTTTTAGAAGGCTTTTTCTTTTTCTAAAAATGAAATGATTTTAATTTACAATTTCTAATGGTTAGAAATAGGTATAATAATAGGAATAATAATCTCATAAAATTAATAATAAATCAATAATACCTTAACAGATGGTATTCAAAATTCAAATATTAGTGTATAAATATATGAATAATATAGATGACATAGATTTTTTTTCAGGAACATGTGCAAATACATCTGTTTTGGCTTATAATTTGATTCAATTGCTTTATAATTTGATTCAATTGCTTGGTTCTCTTCCTATCACTGTTAATATGACCTCTATTTATGTCCTTTTTCTGTTACAGTTTTTGCACACTACTGCCTATCAAATGTTTCCCATACCACTTTGTTATTTCAATTTGGTTTTGCACTTATGACTCACCATAGTCAGCAAGGTTGTTTATGCAAGGCATAAATTAGAGGGGTTTTCTCCTCTTGTCTGTTGATTATTTGTCTTTTTCTGTCCACACTGTGTGGGATCATGCTCAAACCTCCCCAAACACAGCAGAATGGGAATGTAAATTGAACATGTAGTAAGGTCATAAGCAGCATTCTCTTGGGAGGAAAGTGGACAATGTCATATGTCAGTTCTTGCCACAAAGCCTTTCATGTAATATTTGTGTTGTGGCATGCTTATGATTCACATCTCCAAATTCCTTACGAAGAAAGACAGTAGAATCCCGAGCTTAGTTGTAGTGTCTTGTACAACAGCAACATTCTGTTCAAATGCAATTGATTTACTCTCTCCAAACAGAAAACTGGCACTATGTGGATTTACATAATTTTATGTTAGTAACAACCCTGGGGCAGGGGTAGGTTTGTCTGAAAGGCTTGGATGTATCCAAGGCCACCCAGTGTGTCTCTTGGCTAAGCAGAGCCCTGATCTCAGTTTACCAGAATTCTGTGCTTTGACTATCAGCCAGTTGGATTGTGGAGCACAATGAGTTAAGAAAAGAGGTTTCATGTATGCCTGTGATGTCATGAATCTTTGTGCAGGAAGTTGTAGACTTCATCGCCATGGTGGTTTTGGGAGTACAGAGGCCTGACAGTGGGCTTGTGACTGGCACCACTAATGTCGAAGCACCATTTGCGGGAACCAGCGTCTCCATATGAGGGCTGTGTATGAAAACACCATGGTTTGTGAAGTTCTGATTGTCTGAAAAGGAACTGCCAAGATCATGAAGAAGAGCTTCCTCCTTCTTGTCTTTGTGTGTTGATATATGCTTAGCTACTTCCTTCAGATCAAGTGTTTGTGCTACTTAAGGATCAGTTGACACTGGGTGCTGGGAGAATTGGTGGCTCCTCACCTTTCTCTGCGATGTGTCTGACATCTCTACCTTTCACTTTCTCCCTGCTGACTGTGCAAACGAAGGCGAACGTTGCAGTTTGACACACACCATTTCTGAACTCTAGTGCCACATCAGCAGTTTATCCTTCAGAAATTAGTTAACGGAAATTTGACGTGAAAATTTTGGGGCTATGTTTCAGTAATGCCATTACATGTCAAGTGCTGGGACATTACACTTTTCAGAGACATTTAAAATCGTTTATTTTATAGATTTTGTTGTTGTCATTGTTTGTTTAAATACAGGCCTGGAAGCGGTAAAAATGGAACAGAGCGTTCTCATCCCCGGCAGCTGTGTCAAGAAGATTCTGATGCTGTGTGGAACGAGCTGGCGTATTTCAAAAAGGAACACACAAAGCTCTTGATTGAAAAGTGAGTTTCTTTCTTTCTTTTTAAAATACATATACATTGAGAAACGTGCTGCTAGTTTGCTAAATCTTCTTCTCGTTGGGGTTTGAAGGCTACACGAAGGAATTCCTTTCAAATACCAAAATTAAATCATCTTCCTCTCCTAGAAACAGAGAGGAATGCACCATTCTCCTCCCACCCCTCCTTTTAAATCAGTGACAACAAGTTTGCTAGCACTAACAGAAACTGTATTACATGATCTAGGGATTGTGTTAATTAATGTGGCTCTCATCTGTTGGAGGTGTCGCTCTTCATTAGCCTGTATTTTACACACTGCCGTGCTTCATTTTTGGAATGAGGTGGTGAGGGGATAACCTAGCCAGCCATCCTTGTTTGATCTCCTTGATACATACGCAATGCAGAATGCCTCAGCTCTCTTGGTTCCCTGCCCTGTCCTGCTAATCCCAGCTGAGCTCATTATGGTGTAGCCTTGCTGCTACTCTTGGAGCCAGAGCTGTCCAAGCTAATTACTGGTAGCAGCAGAGCTGCCTGTTAAGGGTCTGGAGTGGATCTGCTAACATGGTCCTTCGTAGTGACCTGCGAAAGGCATGAGGGAGTTGCTCTCTTTCTTGCCATGCACAGCCTGTCCTTTGGGTTTAGTACTGATCCCTTCACACAGCTCTTTTAGCTGTGGTAAGTGTAAAACTTGGAGAAGGAATTCTTACTTTAGAAAACATACAGTTTGCCTCTTTGATCTTATAATTCATAGACTATTACACTCACCCTGGTAAAGTAAGAGCATTTCCCTTTCATACTAGAAAAAAGGGAGTTGGTAGGGATTGCATAATTATTCTTTTAATTATGTTTTAAAATGTCTTTTGTCAAGTTGATTTTGTTGTTTAGCATTGAGTGTGCTTAAAACTCTGAAGGTTTTCCCCCCTGTTCTTTTGAGACTTCAGCAAATTTGTCAGAAGTGTGCCTGCATTGATAGAACATCTAGAATATTATCTTGGCAGTAAAATGCTGAAGGGCCTACCTTTAAAACTTCACTGTTGGAACTACAAAAATACTGCTGTATCCATAGTGCAAGCTATTTTTGGTTCTGTCTGTGTTGGCCACTTAAACATATATATATGACACTATGATCGCTTGGATAATGATTTTCTGACACATTTACTGGCATCATAGGTTTTTGTATCATCACATAAAGATAGTAGCATATGGGATTCTACCATAGAACTTCTGAAAGCTGGAGATCTTCTTTACAATTTTTTTACTGCATCTTGCAATGTTTTAGAATTCTGATTCTACTCGATTGTTCCAAGCACTAGACGCTACACTGGCCAGTTGCATTTCAGCATTATTCTGACATCTTAGGAAAACGCTATGGGAAGAAACATAGGTAGTGCTTTTTCCAGAAAGATAGTCTTGTTAGTTGGTTGAAGCAAATATAACAGGGGTTTGTATCTAACAATCAAACAATTGCCTGCTCCGAACAACTTCCATGAGTGCAACCAAACTTCCCCATCCTCTCCTTCCTTAAAGTTGAACACATTTATTATGGCATAAGCTTTCACAGACGTCAGTCGACTTCATCAGATTCAGGAAGTGTTATCCTGTCTTATGAGGTTTGCATGGTTGGGAGAAGGAGAAACATAAACACTGAGATCACAAAAGAAACGAAGTGAAATAAAATTCAAAAAAGTACAGATGGTGCTAATTGCATTATCAACAGTGGCCATTTGCAAAAAAATAAAATAAAATAAAAAATATTGATGACTCTGTTTTGGGAGGCCAATTAACATAGTGTAGTGTTGTAAAAACCTGTCCCAGTTCAATCCACATTTGAGCTTCCTTGTAACCTTGGTCTTCAAGGAAAAAGCAATATTAAATGGACTGGGGTTTGTTAAGGATAGAATACTGGAAGAAATAAATAAAGCTTAAAAGACTTATACAAAGTTCTGATTATGAACTATGCTGTGATAGATTTGCAAAAAAGGAGCTGCTCATTTTTCAAATGCTTTATCTCCAAAGTCATCGAATCTACCTCTGATTTGTAGCAAATGCTGTTCAGTGACAAGGAAGATCATAAATTGACTGGTCCTACTGGTCTTTTTCTTACGTTTCCTGTGAAGGCTTCAAGTGATAAAGCCATGTTTTTAGAACATCAGTATCACCAGCAGAAAAATTGGGTAAGATGTAAGACTGTACCAGTCTTCTTAGATGTACATATTACATCAGTAATGGTTTTAGTCAATGGCATCTGCTGATAGTTTGTATTTAAAAAGTTGCCTATCTCTGCTAGAGAGTCAGCTGAAGGGGGGGGGGAGAACACAATAAAGATCATTTTCTAAAATAAAGATATTGAGAGGTGACAGGCAAATGTTTTCCCCTTTGCTCTAACAACAGACGCTTACTGGTCTACATTTGCAGTTAGTACAGATGCCCAATTCATTAATTGTAGCACTGTGTCCAAGAGGTCTCAGTACCAGGCATGGTTATCTAAGTATTCTATGACTAAATGGTCAACTAATGTTCCTTAAAGGCTCCCCACCCCCACAGATTTTATATAGCTTGTCTTGTTAGTTCTTGTATGGAATGTAAAGAATTGATCAGGTACGCTGTTTGTGATAAAGCCCCCTATCACATGCATCCTGTGATGATTCACATTCCAGGGAAAGAAACTACTATGCAGGACACACTCAGCAGACCTTTAACACAACACATGGCAAAATAGTAATTAATTAAGATAGAGCATTTGTACCCCAGTCTTCAGCTAAATCACCTCCCAAGGGGGCTTACACACAAGCAATTAAAACAAGGCAGTCTCTGCCTGCATGCTTACATTCTAAAAGGCATCACACACATACACGACAAGGAGGAAAGAGCAAAAAAAGGTACACTCAGGCACCAGTTCTTAAAGTTAAATAGCTCTTAAAATGACCAAGTGGAATGGAAAACAGTTTAGGAGGTGCTGAGCTGATGGAAGGAGCTCTCCTTCTTTCATCTTATTGGTAGTGTTTGGCTGATGACCTGTTCAGATGCACAGACCTGTTTATTTGTTTCATACTGTTGCGAGCTGTTCTGGGAGCAAAAGTTTAGCAGTGGGATATAAATATGATGATCATGTGCATGAGGACAGGAGATGATTTTTAAAAAGGCATTCTAATGGGGAAGTGGACAGGAGTTCCACTGTGTGCCTCTGAAACATTTATTCAACCGGGGGTAAAAGGATGAAATTGTCGTATTTCTTCCTTTCTCCATCTTAGCAAAAGCAATTATTGTAGCAGCCTTTCTTTGATTACTTCAAACTAAGGCTTGTTGTAGGTGAACTGTATAACACAGTTCACTATCTGCTTTAGATGGCGTAGCGGTTGAAACAGATCCATCAGCACAGGGGTACAGTAAACATCAACCTCATCTCAAGAGACAAGGATCTTCCTGTGGCTCTGGATTAAAAGAATCCGATTCCACCTTTTGCCTCCAGAGAAAATCTACTGGATGCTATTTTGTAGATGCAAAGATGGTGGCAAAGATGTTTCCTTCAGTTGCTGACACTTATGCCATAGATACATATTTTAAATAACACTACGGCAGTTAGCGTAGCCACTAGCTCTTCTGAAAAAGAACTGTGAGCTGCAATAGAAGAAGAAGAAGAAGAAGAAGAAGAAGAAGAAGAAGAAGAAGAAGAATTGTCAATAGCTACTAGGAATTCGGTTACATTCGCAGTGTAGCCATGCACACACATCATGGGTAAAGTATTTCATCTCCTTTTCTTCCCAGGTAGAAGGGATGGCAGTGTATTAATGTAATCTGCATCAAAAGCTTTGTCCTTGATCACTCATGGAAGAAAAGCCCTAAATTTGCTGATCCCACACTTATGACTGCTTCCACACTTCTTTGGGATTATGCTTCTACATGGAACTTGATGCTCTTATTGGGCTAATTGATTGTACCTTCCTTGGCATCCAAACCCACGTCTTTTCTTCCCTAATTTGAGACATAAGTGCATGTGAACTAAAGTACATTTTATGCTGCATATCTTTACAGCCACTTTTTTTAAAAAAGCACATCTATTCTAAGAATTATACTTTAGATGTTTTTCTCGAGAGTTTTGTATAAATCCTCATGTCTACAACAATTTTAAATGAACTGTACAGTGTACACCGTCTTCAGACCAGTTGCACCACTATCGTCGGCATCTGTAGTCACCACCCCTCCTTTATTAACAAATTTAGCAAAGCAAGCAAAAAGAACAGAGAAAGAGGTAGGCAGTGTGGGGAAACCCATTAGCTCACATTAAAGAATACAATAAGTATTGATACAGCCATCTTAATTTAAACATATAAATTGATATGTGTCAAATAAATGTCCAGATAGGTATCCACATGAAGCTGACATTTATAAGAAATGTGTTCAAATGTGGCAAAGGCGGTGAGGTCCTCAGACCCTTGCATGGCGGGTATTTACCCTTCCATGTGCAACGTATAACTCTCTTAGCAACTATAAAAGGGTTCGTGAAATACCCTTTGGTTGTCCTTCCATTAATCCCCATACTGGAATAATGTAGTTTAAAAGTACATGAAAGATAAAGGATTTTACCAGGACAACATTAATATGGACGACAACTTCAGACCAAAATGAATGTATCACTGGACATTCTCACATCATATGCCACAATGAGGCATTATTATTACTATTATTTAACAACATTTATGTACTACTTGATTTTTTTTTATAAGAATCATTAAAATTATCAACAAGAAGTGTTAAAAGCAAGTAATTTTAATTATCGTTTTTTAAAAAAATGTATCGGCAGACTACAGGTTTATAGCTGGTGAATAAAGTCAAAGCTGTGATTGGCAAATGATCTTTTTGGCCAATGCACAAACGTTATGAATGACTAGAGCTGCCTTTTCTGCCTCTGTCTCACTGCTGCCCAGCTCAGACACTGTGCATTGGTTAATGGTGTGTCTATGTTTGCAGCATGCAACCTGGGTGATTTTATGGCTTTCAGCAGCAGCAGGTGTGCCTGCCCCCTCTGTTGTACACATCTAGCATGAACACAGCTGCAGCAGAATTATAGTTTATGATGCCCTTAAAAGTGTTGATTGTGTGTTTTATTTATAATTTTTATTTATTTATTAGATTTATACCCGTCACCTTCCTATAAAGGACCCCAGAGCTACTGAACAGGGCAATTTATTTGTCTGATACATAGCCTGTTCTGAATCTGGTTTCTTCCAGTATCCTGTTCCTGTACTTACTTTTCTGGAAGTAAGGCTGCAACCTCAATCCTATTTACCTTGGAGTAAACCCCATTGAGTTCAATATGGTTTACTTTGAGTAGACATGTTTAGCACTGTGATGTACATCGGTGGGACTTACTTTGGACTAGATGTAGGATTGTGTTGCTAAAATCTCTCGACGTCCTCTTTTTAAAAAGCAGTTAAGCAGGTCTGGGGCAGATGGGGAAAAAGGCTGCTGTGGACACAGAAACTGTCACGGGCTAGGTCCCTGTGCCACAATTTATACACTACCTTTATTTATTATAAATTTATTTCATAAAATTTATACACCGCTTGGTTGTAAACCCCCCCCCCCCCCAACAACTCAAAAGTGCTTCACAAAAAGAATGAAATGAACAGCTGCCTAAAACATATCAAAAAATTAACATCAGCGATAAACTAAAAACAGAATAAAACACACACCAACACTCTGCACATTTGAGTGTGAGGAAGGATGAGTTGGGACTTTTCGTCGGAATGAGAAAAGGCCCGGGTGAACTAACTCTTGGTTTCTTGTCTCTAATTGGGTCATTTTTCTTGCAGCTATTCTTCCAAGAGCACATACCAGGGAAATAGCACCAGAATTTAACTTTAAGTGGCCATATCAATGCCTTGTTTCCGTAATTAGAATTCTGTCAACATCCTTTCTGTGTTAGCTTGTTGTGGCCTTCCCTCCTCCTCCTCCTCTTCTTACCTTCCAGGCATTTATAGAAGCCCATTTAGTTAAGCAGCGTTTTGAAGAAAGGCTGCTACAGATGAGACTGGAATTTTTATTGGGGGGGGGGGAATGTGATGTGGAAAGGGAGCGGCTATTTTATTGGATCTTCTGGCTGGTGATCAATATGAGAGATGTTTGGGAGCCAGAGAAGGAGAACCGCTGCTGCTCTGATTGATTTTGTAATTTTATTGTGCTTTTAGATTTGACAAAGGTTCTCGAGGGCCTGGAAGGGATGTGTCTCCTATGAAAAAGTTTATGTACAAATGAGGCAATGATTATCTAAATAAGGTGTTTCACAGAGGTTAATAGAGATAGGCCTGTTACATTAAATTATTTTTAATAATGCTGACTGTTATTAAAAATTAAGGCGTTCTGAGCTTCAGTCACTTTCCCTCTATGCAGGTCCTTAAGTGGATTAATACCTACATGCTGCCCAATAACCTCCTTTCTCAAATTGAAATAATGAGGAGGAATGTAATACTCCTCGCATACAATTTGTGGTTGGGAGAACTTATTAATATGATTTATCACTGACTAACTCACTCAAAGGGAGTCAAGGTTGTGTTTTATGACAGAGGGAAGGCAGCGATAAAATGCAAACTCCCTTCTTCCCTTTTGTTTTTCTGTTAGGACTGAGCCCAGGCTTCATTCAGAAGCTACCTTTGCAATATGGGAGTTGCTTGAGTCGCATGGTCCCCTCCAACATTGTTCTGGTGATGCAACAGGCGGGCAGTTGGGATGGCAGAATTGCTTTCTATGCTGTCATCTTCCCAAGCCACACAGATATGTTTGAAGGGACTCCCAAGAGCCAATTAACCCTAGGAATGGCAGATTAAAATGTGCTTATTTATTTACTTACAGTATATATAGGCTACTCTTTGTTCAGCTTTTTAAATCCAAGAGCTGAGAACAAAGTACCAAAGGTAAACGGTGTGTGTGTGTGTGTGTGTGTGTGTGTGTGCGTGTGTGTGTGTGTGACAATATGTAAAAACCACAAAATCCTATAAACACTTTCAATAAACAGCAAATTAGCATTCTGTCATCATAAGGTAATGAGGACAATTAAAAGATGCGGTTTAACCAAATACCTAGATAAAACATTTTGTTGCCAGTTTTGGACAAATCATACTTTGCAGTGGTACCTTGGATTTCAAACGTAATCCATTCCGAGAGTCCATTCGACTCCCGAAACCGTTCAAAAACCAAGGTGCGGCTTCCGATTGGCTGCAGGAGCTTCCTACACTCAAGCGGAAGCTGCGTCGGATGTTCAGCTTCTGAAAAATGTTCGCAAATTGGAACACTTAACTTCCGGGTTTGCAGGGTTGTGGGAGCCGATTTGTTCGGCAACTAAGCCGTTCGGGAACCAAGGTTCCACTGTACATTTGAAACAAATGGGACTTGCAACAAAATGTTGCTTTGTATCTTAACCACTAGCAGAAGTGCTCTTTTTAGGGTGCCAGCCGGCTATTCCCTCCCCGTGATACTAATCAGCTATAATAGGCTCAGGCGTGCCAATTCACTCTCACTCTTCAATGTTTCACTTCCAGCTGACACTCGAGAAATCTTTAAAAGAATCAGAGCACAAAGTGTGGTGGGGCTGGAAGGAGGAGTACACAAGCTCAAGGTTCACTTATGTAATGCCCAACCATAGTTTGCTGGCCCAGTTCACGATTGTGAACATGCAAATGTTTCTCGGTCATTAATTGGAAAAAAATATATCCAGGAAAGACATTAAGAATTCAAACAGATGCACATCCAGGCACCATTTGTTTCCATGATATGCCTTATTTGGGCATTTCAACCATCTGAAACTTGATGTGCTTGCAGTGGCTATTCACCTAACCCTGGTTGGAAGATCCAGAAAATGTTGAACAGCTGTCCTTGGCTAGCTGATAGTTATCAAACTGCAATCACTTTCAGATAGTCCAAATTGGCCAAGGAATTCAATAAATCATTCTCTGTAGCACGAACATGACTAAAATGTAAGTAATGCTTGTACTTCTCTCTCTTTTTTTGCTTTACACTCTTTTGGCAGACTTATCCCCCAATGTATGTAATGGTTTTTTGCTTTCTCACACAGGCTAGATCAAACACCTGCTCCAAGATTTGCTCTCGCCTCCCAAAGCTGTCAGTTGACACACAAATATACAGACCTTTTGAAAGAGCATATCTTGCCCTTATTGCAAGCAGATGTACCTGAATCTTAACATTGGAGGAGCAACGGGAAAACTTTTGTCATACTAGTATTTGACTGCTTAAGAAGTCAGATCTGGTTCAAGCTTATTTCAGATCTTACAACTTTAAAGACTGGCAGGGTGGGGATATTGGCGAAGTAGAATAAGAGAACATTGAGCCATGTTGTTTTCTTCAGCCTTAATTTATGACATCTGTATTGACAGCAGAATTAAAGGGCAGGTTTTTCAGCAGTTTTACAGGGATTCGTTGAGGAAAAATTGGTGTTAGGTTTCCTTTTTCTTAATAACAAAAAACAGCTTTATTTCCCTAGTAACACTCCTATATTCACATAACAGCATTCCTCACAGCTAGTGAAAGAATATTTCTGGTTCATTGGGTCATGATGAAAAGCACTTTAGTATGACGATTGTTCTGGTTTATGCAACTAAGTGGTAATCCTATGAGCCACTAGGCTGACACCATAGTATTTTAAGTAATGTGTTGTGGGGTCTTTGCTTTTCCGTCAAGGGGCATAAAGAAATTATGATGCGCCACAGCAAGTCACGTACCAACATGAATCATGCTATTTATTTGTGAAGAGGCAGCTATTGGCCATGCTCCTCAGTACTTCCAGCCCCTCATGCTACCTGAAAAATAAATAAATAAATAAAGGCTGCCCATCAGCCTTTCGTGTTTTTTCAGTTACTGTCAGGTAGCACAAACAGATTATTGATAGGGTTGGGCAATCTATCACTATATTGTCCAAAACCAGTTAGAAGTTAAATCATGATATCAGTTTCATAATTTTGACCTGGCAATATATCACGAATCATGGTGTGTGTGTGTGTGTGTGTGTGTGTGTGATGCAAAAATCACCAAGTGGGAAAAAGCGTGAAGCCAACCAATGCCTCCACTGAGCTCCATCCTTATTTCAGACAATATGATATATCGGTATATCGTGATGTTTAGCTAGTAATCTATTACGACGTTGAAAGCCAGATATCGCCCAGCCCTAGTTAATGAGTTCCTAGTGAACCAATTGTTATTGGCTGTGCTATGGTGGCTATGTTATACAAAGGACTTATGTCGAAAGGGAGGAGGAACAGGGCCAGTTAGAAGCATTGAACAGGAACCTTCAGCTTTGTATGAGTAACCAGCAGTGGCATAAATTCTGTCTAGGATTAACAGTAGTCACATTCATCTTTTTAAATGCAGTTTTTATTAAATATTTTATCATGCTTTTATCCCGTGTTAGAGAAGCATTGAAAGAACAAGTAGCGGTTTACAGGATAAAGGATCAGTGTTATCAACATCATTTGTACATGGGAAGCAAATATGGCTACCAAGCCCCTCCCCTCAAACAAAGTCTAACTGTACAAGATTCTGCAGCAGGTGATTATGGGTAGCCTCCAGACTTGATTACTGCAGTCTGTTTTATGTGGGGCTACCTTTGCTGTGCCCTGGAAGCTCCATCTGATACAGAATGTTGCGGCTCAATTGCAGACAGGTGCAGGTTTTCAACAGCTTGCTGCAGGATCTGCATTGCCTGCCTATATGCTGTCGGACCAGGATATGCAATAAGAGTGCAATAAATACAATTAATCAAAACAATATAAAACAAGGTAAAAGGGTCCAGTCATGGCCGACTCTGGGGTTACGGCACTCATCTCGCTTTACTGGCCGAGGGAGCCGGCATACAGCTTCCGGGTCATGTGGCCAGCATGTCTAAGCCGCTTCTGGCGAACCAGAGCAGCGCATGGAAATGCCGTTTACCTTCCTGCCGGAGTGGTACCTATTTATCTACTTGCACTTTGACGTGCTTTTGAACTGCTAGGTTGGCAGGAGCAGGGACCAAGCAACGGGAGCTCACCCCGTCATGGGGATTCGAACCTCCAACCTTCTGATCGGCAAGTCCTAGGCTCTGTGGTTTAACCCACAGCGCCACCCACGTCCCTAATATAAAACAATTTATAATATAAAACAAGCAAAACCACAAAATAACCACCGGTCACACTGGGTATGTGCTCATGAGCTGCACTGATGTTCTCTCTGCAGACGCAGCTGCCCAGCCTTCCACTTCTGATTTGGAAGGCTAATTAAGTCCCCGCCCCATCTGCTCCACACTCTCGCCTGCGAGCAAGCCCATCTCAACCCATCGCCCACGAGGAGTCTCCTCACCTTCCTCACACCTCAAGCTAGTACCAGTGAACAAAGCCCTGAACAACTTGGTACCGTGGTATATTAATGAGCACCTCACCCGCTGTAGGTCACCTAGATCCCTGAGATAATCAGAGGCCCAGCTTCTTCAGGTGCCTAATGCCCCCAGAAATTAAATTTCTCTAAGCTTGCTCAGAAGAGAGCATTGAGCGCAGTAGCCCCTGCATTATGGAACACTCTCCCAGTGGAGATGAGGCAGACGCCAGCGTTGTATGGATTTCGACGTGCTGCGAAAGCATTTTTATATTTCAGCCAGCCTTTCCAGAATGTTAATTTTATCCAGTCACTTTTAATATTCTGCTGTTTTATTTTATGATGCGAGTTATTTTATATTTTATTTAAATCGCTTAGAAATCTATGAATACGGGTGATTCATAAATACTTTAAATAAATAGTAAAAGATCAGTGACATTCAGAAGCAGAAGTGTATACCTATACTTTTGGGGAACTAACTTCTTAATAGTGGAATTATCTACATATGTATCAGAAGGATATCATACAATAGGAAAAGTAGATTTTTCTATGTTCCCTTTTTGCAATTCTGACTTGGGGTGTCACTTTTCTACACTGCAGCTGTTTTCCATATTCTGGCAAGCTGGACAAATATGCATGGAATGCCATTTTAATTACAGCACACCCCTTTAGACTATTCTTCTGCCAGACATTACATAACTATATATTTGAAAATCCATTAAGATTTTTAATGAAAATCATAGAATCATAGAATTGTAGTGTTGGAAGGGACCCCAAAGGTCATCTAGTTCAATCCTCTGCAATGCAACTAAATCTCAGCTAAAGCACCCATGACAGATCACCATCAAATCTTTGCTTAAAAATCTCCAAGGAAGGAGAGTCCACCACCTCTCATGGGAATCTGTTCCACTGTCGTACAGCTCTTGCTGTCAGAAAGTTCTTCCTGGTGTTTAGTCAAAATCTCCTTTCTTGTAACTTGAATCCATTAGTTTGGGTCCTAGCCTCTGGAGCAAGAGAAAACAAGCTTGCTCCATCCTTCATGGGACAGCCTTGATGCTTTTGAATGATGGTGCTGGAGGAGACTCTTGAGAGTCCCATGGACTGCAAGAAGATCAAACCTATCCATTCTGAAGGAAATCAAACCTGATTGCTCACTGGAAGGACTGATCATGAAGCTGAGGCTCCAATACTTTAGCCACCTCATGAGAAGAGAAGACTCCCTGGAAAAGACCCTGATGCTGGGAAAGATGGAGGGCACAAGGAGAAGGGCACAAGGAGAAGGGCACAGTGGACGAGATGGTTGGACAGTGTTCTCGAAGCGACCAAGCTGCGAGAGGCAGTGGAAGACAGGAGTGCCTGTTGTGCTCTGGTCCATGGGGTCACAAAGAGTCAGACACAACTAAACAAAATCATATCGCCTCTCAGTCTTCTCTTTACCAGGCTAAAAATACTCAGTTCCCTCAATTGTACCTCATAAGGCTTGGTTTCCAGACTCTTGATCATCTTGGCCACCCTCCTTTGCACACGTTTTCAGCTTGCCAATAACCTTCTTAAATTGTGGTCTGCAGAATTGGACACATTTTTCCAGATATGGTCTGACCGAGGCAGAACAGAGCAGTACTATTACTTCCCTTGATCGAAACACTATACTTATGTTGATGCAGCCTAGAATAGGGTTGGCTTTTTTTGCTGCTGCATCACACTCCTGACTCATGTAAACTTGTAGTCTACTAAAATCCCTTATCATTTGTACTACTGGCAGTCCAGGTGTCCCCCATCTTATATTTGTGCAGCTGATTTTCCTACTTAAGTGCAGAACCTTACATTTGTCCCTATAGAGATTCATTTTCTTAGATTTAGCCCTGATTTCCAATCTGTTAATGTCCTATTGAATCCTGATTTTTACAATGTTTTTCAGGCAAAAATGGATGGCTGCAAAGCTTCAATGATTGTGTTTTGCAGGACTGAAGATTTTTATTTTGGTGGAAGCCAAACCCTCCTCACTGAAGGGTTGTTTCACACAAAATACAGGGGGAAATGAGTTTACCACTAAATGTATTCTTAAATGAGAAGTGCAGCCAATCCTAGCTCTCTGATGAATATATCTGTAGGATTTTGATGATTATATCGGTATGATTTTGTTTGAATGGTTGTTTGAAAAATTATGTACACCCCTTCATCTAAAGGGTCAGCAATTACGTGTAGTAAAATATCTTACAGACAGGGCTTTTTTTCAGCCAGAGCCTACAGGAGCTCAGTTCTGGCACCTCTCAGGTGGGCCCCATTGCCATTCTAAGAGAATGAGGGAGATGTTCATGGTGAGCTCCGGCACCTCTTTTTCTAGAGAAACAGCACTGCTTACAGAATATAGGATCAGAGTTGTCACCTGATCCAAGACAATGCAAAATGAAATGAAATGAAACCTATTTCATAAGGATGGATCATAGAGAAGTTGTAAGGAGTGATCTAAAAAGTTTTCTGATGTATCCTACTGGAATTGCTTATGTGCTTCAGGTGCTTTGTGTATAAGATTTTACATAAATGCCTCTGGTTATTGCATGTATTCCCGGTACCTTGCCTAAGGTCATGATAATTGGTTAATCTGTAATCATTATGATGTCTTCATAAAGGCAAGTATTCTGTTTCCTACTTATTTGTAATTTTTTTAGGCTGGAATTTTTAGTCCCGTTTCCCCCCCCCCCCCCAATTTTCTGTGTCCTGGTTTAATTTAGCTAAATGCTGGTTGGTAATATTCTTCAAATGCAAGGGATATAATTAAAATAGTTTTAGTGTAATGCACTGCTATTTTTCGGGAAGAAGAGGTTTCTAGGCTGAGAGGACAGGGCTGCTCCTGCCACACAGTTCTTCTCATATAGAATCACAGAACTGTAGAGTTGGAAGGGACCACAGAGATCATCTAGTCCAACCCCGTGCAATGCAGGAATCTTTCACCCAACACGAGGCTCGAACCCACAACCCTGGGATTAAGAGTCTCGTGCTCTACTACCAACTGAGCTATCTGCTGCTGGACAGATGACTTGATGGGACTTTGACTCATCATAGGAGGAAGCTATTTCTAGCTGAAACCCTGATTACTTACAATGGAAGCAGAAACCAGCACACACAGGAAAGAAAAAGAGATCTGCATTTATAAGGGCTGTGTTGTTCACTGGCAGAGCTTGAGAGTACCAGCGTCACAGTTATTCCAGTACCGTCTAGTTAATTTTTTCATTTGCTGTGAAATCTGTCAGTGGGCAAATACTCAAACTTGAAAGCATAACATCATAATAAGAGAGTATATTGCATTTCAAGAAAATCAAATCAAATACAGACCGTTGTGACAATGCTTTCTATTTTACAAATCTCTTCTTTTCTTACGTGGTTGTGATTTGATTACTGATTTCCCCAAAAGTTGGCATTGTAGCTAAACGTGAGAGTAGATGCATGTACTTGTTTTCAATTAAAGAGACTAGAAATGGAACAATAGATTTTCTTGCTGATCGTACTGTGCTGGAGCAGGACTGCTCATAACATACTAGTGTTAAAAGTTACCATATTTACTCAAATGTAATGTGTAATTTTTGGCCAAATTATGTTGTGGAAATTAGGGTGCACGTTAGATTTGATAGTACATTTACATTTGCCAGCAAATACTTCTTTGATTTCAAAGATTTGAAAATTGAGGTACGCATTCAATTCAATGCTACATTAGATTCGCGTAAATACAGGTAACACAAGTGCTGATATGTGTTTTCTGAAATTCAGTATAAAAGTTTTCAGTATTTTAAGTGCCATGTTTTTGTAGAGTATGTCTCTTTGATTCACTCACCCCACATTCTTTCTGCTGTGCGCTCAGTTCTTGTGTGTGTTTTTCTAGACTGAATTTAGAGGAAGAATTGGATCAGATGAAAGTGTATGCATCTAGGGATAAAGCTACAATACAAGAACTGAATATATGCCTGCAACAAGAAAGAGAAGGTAGGCTTATTTCAGCCATAATGTCAAACAAACCATGTGTCGTGCTAATTATAGTTTATAACCCAAACCAGAGTTTTAGATCTGTTTCTGTGCTTTTCTTTTCTGTCCTCGCAATGCTCAGCTTCATAGGTTCATTCTAGGCCCCATGGTACAGTTGCAGTGGGAAACAGAGCGATGGCTGTATAATTATGATGTGTTAATTCAGACATCACACCAAACTGTATTCTCAAAGACTATTAAAATCATGGCTCTGATGCTGGTTTGCCAGCCAAATGCAAACTGTAGTTTGTCAATTCACAAATTACTTGAAAACATACTTAAGCTTCTTAAAACCCTGGCTGGCGAAACCAGAATTCAAAAACCACATTTGGTGATAACTATAGCTTGGTATGATGTCAGAATTGCCAGGGAGGTCACAAAGCTAAACAGCTGCCCTGAGCGTCTTAGAAGAAATGTAATAAATTTCCCTCAGTTTACTTACGCAGAGGTTTGCTGTTGTAATAATTTTTCAGCTTCTCCCTTTTTAATCATGAGGATCACATACATGGATATAAGAAATGGCCTATCAAACCATATCTATGGAAGTTGTCCCTCTTGCATCTAGCAACTTGTCTGTGTCAGTTATGTCAGTCACTTCAGATATACATTGCTTCAAGTGCTTTCTTTGTTGTGAAGCTCTTCAGTAAGTAAGAAATGAGTCACAGTTCTCCTAAAATGGCACTCTACCATAATTAAGTCATAAAGGTATTGCCTCTAATGTGTGCCCTATTGCATTAATTGAATTTAACTTCAAATTATTGTGATTACCATAATCTTGCATTTCAGTGCTTTTTTTTTTTTTTAAAAAAAAAAAAGGCTGGCATCTGGGATCCAAAAGAAGTGTTTGCATAGCTGTTAAGGGGATTTGGTTTCCAACCATAAGAACGTTAGGAGAGTCTGCTGAATCAGGCCAGTGGCCCATCTAGTCTAGCATCCTGTTCTCACACTGGTTGACCAGGTATCTGTGGGCAGCCTAAAAGCAGGGCATGTGTGTGACAGCACTCTCGCCTCCTGCTTTTCCCATGATAACACCGGTCTTGAAAGACCTACACTGGCTCCCAGTACGTTTCCAAGCACAATTCAAAGTGTTGGTGCTGACCTTGAAAGCCCTAAACGGCCTTGGTCCAGTATACCTGAAGGAGCATCTCCACCCCCATTGTTCTGCCCGAACACTGAGGTCCAGCGCTGAGGGCCTTCTGGCAGTTCCCTCCCTGTGAGAAGCCAAGTTACAGGGAACCAGGCAGAGGGCCTTCTCGGTGGTGGCACCTGCCCTGTATTACGTCCTCCCACCAGATGTTAAAGAGAACAACAACTACCAGACTTTTAGACGACATCTGAAGGCAGCCCTGTTTAGGGAAGCTTTTAATGTTTGATGCATTACTGTATTTTAATATTGTGTTGGAAGCCGCCAGAGTGGCTGGGGAAACCCAGCCAGATGGGCGGGGTATAAATAATAAATTATTATTATTATTATTATTATTATTATTATTATTATTATGCCTCTGGTAGTAGAGATAGAACATAGCCATTGTAGCTGGTAGTCATCGATAGCCTTGAATTTGTCTAGTCCTCTTTTAAAGCCATCTAAGGAGTCACGTTGCCTCCCATAAATACTTACCATTATCTTTCTTCTTTTTCTATGTTGGCACATTTTGACCCTCTAGCTTAGAGTGCAGAAGCAGAATCCCTCGGTGGGGGGAAAGCAACATCCCTGTGGATGTGCGCAGCCCAAAACTTTGAACACTCCAAACCCAGAGTGGCTGGGGCAAGCCAGTCCGATGGGTGGGGTACAAATAATAAAATTATTGTTATTATTATTCATAGTATTCTGAGGTTCCATTTCCAGACTGGCTGGGGCCTGGAATGGGAGCACCATATCCTCCAACATTACTGCAATGAAAATAGGGTTGTCCTATAGAACAACAACAATTTTACTCTCTATACCCTGCCCATCGGACTGGCTTGCCCCAGCCACTCTGGGTTGCTTCCAACATATATAAAAACATCATAAAACATTAAACATTAACAAACTTCCCTATGCGGGGGGTGGGGAGCCCCACCGGGAGCACAGGGCAATGGCGCACAGCCCACCTGCTGCTCCCAAGCCTCCCCTGAGCCGCTGGAAGGAAGGGGGGAAGGCTGCCAGCAAAGTGGCGTGGCTCCCCCCCCCCCCCCGCCAGGAGGCAGTCCGGAAGTGTAGGGGAATATCTATTTTTCTTTTTTCCTATTGATTTTTAAAGGTGCGGATTATTTACAGGTGTGGCTTATATCCACTGTTCCTGGAAAACCAGGACACTTGGAGGGACTGCAGCATTCCTCAAAGGGACTGGAGATAGACTGCTGGCTCTGGCTTAATTTTAACTGTAATCTGGACATTTAGTCAGTGTTGTGTCAGTTAACATCACAATCGACACCTGAATCTAGAGTGAATTCTGCATACTTTGCTTGGTAGCAATGAACCTTTGTAACTCCTTTCTCTCTCTCTCTCTCTCTCTCTCTCTCTCTCATTTGTTGCATTGTGGCTTTCCTAAATTCTGGATCACCGAAAGAAAAAGGATATTTAAATCACCTTTGTTTTCAGTGTGTGTAAATCTTATATTCAGTAGTTGTACTTCATATATCTAATCATGTTATAAGGTTTAACGCTGAGTGCTTTGACCAGTTTATTATTAGAAACAAAACAAAAAAACTCCCTCAAAAGTAAATGTTGATGTAAAAGCTACAATTGACATTCAAATGAGTGAATATTTAGAAAAAGATGAAAAGCCTCTATGTGTTACCATTGCATGTTACTTAAAGGAAGTAGCAAATGTATGCAGTACCACTGTGCTGAGGGACTAGCCTTGGAACTAACATGGGAGCTGATAGATTAATATCAAGGTAAAGGTACATATTCCCCAGCTGCACAATTTTACTTTTTTCAGCTTCTATTATCTTTAGACTGGTGCTCCATTTATTTTGTGAATACAGAAGTTTTAATTGGCCATGACATGTTCCAAAGACAAAAGAAAGATCTAATTCTCTCTAACAAACTTGTTAGTCACTGTTTATGCCAAGAGGATTGCTAACCTACAGAGAGTAGCAGGCTTTTCTTCTGCTCCTCCTTTGTTTGTGAATTGAAAGTTCTTAAGTGACCTGCCATGTCTGCTTTACTTTTGAATGACGGTTCTAAAGCAAACCTTTAGCCGGTATAGTGGATATTATTCTCCGAGGAGGCACGTCTTGTTTACCCTAAAAATATTTTTGCAACATTTGAGCAGTTTTGCTGCAATCCATTTCCTTTATATAACATTTTTTTAAAAGCTCAGTTCACAGACAAAAGCACAGCTGTGGCTTAGTATATGCACACAAACATACTTTCTGGGCCCTTGGCTAATGTGAACTTGATGAATTTAATTTAAATATGGGAATGGACAATTGGAAGGGGTGCAGCACTGCATATTTTGGGAGAGAAGGACTGGCCTGGAGTGAACCATTCAGACACGCAAACCGTGATTTCATGCTGCATTCATTAAGTAGCCATCTTGAAATACCTCAAGGGCTGTCACATGGAAGAAGGAGCAAGCTTGTTTTCTCCTGCTCTGGAGGGTAGGACTCGAACCAATGGCTTCAAGTTACAAGAAAGGAGATTCCGACTAAACATCAGGAAATACTTTTTGACAGTAAAAGCCATTTGACAGTGGAAAAGTCTCACACAGGAGGTGGTGTACTCTCCTTCCTTGGAGGTTTATAAACAGAGGTTGGGTGGCCATCTGTCATGAATTCTTTAGCTGAGACTCCTGCATTTGCAGGGGGTTGGACTAGATGATCCTTGGGGTCTCTTCCAACTCTGCAATTCTGTGATTTGGTCCTTTGGGCAAGATAAGAAGAAGAAGAGTTTGGATTTGATATCCCGCTTTATCACTACCCTAAGGAGCGGCTAACAATCTCCTTTCCCTTCCTCTCCCACAACAAACACTCTGTGAGGTGAGTGAGGCTGAGAGACTTCAGAGAAGTGTGATTAGCCCAAGGTCACCCAGCAGTTGCATGTGGAGGAGCGGGGAAGCGAACCAGGTTCACCAGATTATGAGTCGACTGCTCTTAACCACTACACCACACTGGCTAGTTGTGTGAGTGAGTTTCTGCCCATGTGGTCATGAATATATCCAGCACAAACCGCCAAAAAGGCATTGGAATGATGTGATGGAAATGGTTGGAACTGGGCCACAGAATTGGCTTATCAGATGGAGCAGCAGGGCGTGTTTTCAAGGCGGGTTCCAGATTGCCTATTTGAAACGCATGTTTTTACTTTTATAAACAATGGTTAGTATGTGACAAAAAATAGGTTTTGAGTTTTCAACTTTGGGGCTAGAGCGAGGAGGAGGTACAGTCGAGGGAAACCATCAAGCGTGTGGATGATCTTCAGAGTGGTGAATAGAATGATGGGTCACCAGTTGGTTGCTGGAGTTTCTAATTGCTATGAATCTCCAGCATTTCACTGGAATGGCATGTGCGACTTATCCTGTAAAGTACTTGATCTTTCACCTTACAAGAAAGGGAGTTTAAAGTTCCGTCCACCCTAATTCTGTTTCTGTTTGCTTTGTTCGCCAATCACTCTGATCCTCCTGGCAGGGGATAAGACCCAGAGAACAAAACTGCTAGTGACTGTGTAGATAAAAAGACTTGTGAATTTGCCTTTTATGGCACAGAGGGAATAGTCTATAAAAGAATGAAGATGGGAATAAAAGTACAGCATCTTTAACCTGCACATCTATTGTACCTTTGAAAAGCTTGTACTGGGGGGAAAAACATGGTGATGCTACAAGGATTAATAATTATACAGCATAAGACTTTAAAAAAAAGGTCACTCTTTTGAGGCTGACCAAATGGCTTGACAAGAAAATAGACCACATTATTCATAATTGGGAAGCCAATGAACCCATATCCTTAAAATGCCTTGGTATTGTTTTACTAGGATATTAGGTGTCAAAATATGTTATTTATTTCCCCTTCCAGAGCTGCTCTTTAGACTTGGTGAAGAGGATGGGGTCAAGAACAGTACTCCAAAGAAGAATGTGAAAGAAATACCAGCACAGACATTACTGAAGGTACCCTAATCTGTAAGATATTGAGTCCAGTAAGTTAAATCTCAATTTCAGTGTAAGGGATCATAAGTTAAAAGACAGAACTGATGAATGTAAGCCATGTGTTCTTTTTTTTAATTACCACCCATAATTCAAAATAACCCTAACTGCCAAAATTGTGTCAGAAATCAATGCTTGTGGAAAATATATATGTGTCTCTTGTAGAGGGGACGAAAAAATTTAAAATGTATTTAAAGAGACAGGGAAGATCTAGTTGTAAATGGAAGCATTTCTTTGTTTTATGAAGCTTTAGTAAACATTTTGTGTGCCGCGGTTTGCTTTTGTATAGTACAACACATAAATACTACCCAATGGCTTTTTATACTTGCAGAAAGGTGTGTAAGTTCACAGTGTGTAAGTTCACAGTGCAAAATAGTGCTATTTTTTTTTTTAAAAAAACCCCAATGTATTTGGTTTTATGCCTATATGTGGTACCTCTAAGATGATGCCACTGGTTTGCTGATTCACAAATCATGTATGGGGGCAGAGGCACATTGGTATATTGCATGAAGGAAACATGTGAAAAATAAATGAATGAAATCATCAAAGGCTTCCAAGAGCCCAATGTACCCCTCTGTATATAGGCTTCTTATTGGCCCAGTTTGTATGCTGCAGTAAACCATGGTTTAGTGCTGTGCACACACTGCAGTCATCCTCAAGTTCACTCTCCCCTGCTTTTGCACAGCTAGGACAGTGACTTTGTTTCCCTTAAATATGCCTTTTAATTCTGACCAAACTAGGGGTCATGTTTTACATTAACTTTGTAGTTTAAACAAGCCAGCTTTGTAACCCATGGCCGAAGTTGACATATTTTGAAACTGGTGATGGTTAGTGTAAAACACAATCCCTGGGTTGAACACAACCACCACTGAACTGAAACTAAATTTTTCCAAAGTTATTCTCCGACTGCACAAGAGGATTGTAGCATCAACATAGCAGTGTGGTGTATATTACTTGGTTTACCGCCCACAGCGTGAGGGGAGGAAAGAGGGGAATTGTTGGGTGTCGGTTGTTGCTGCTCGTCTAAACTTTCAAATCATAGTTATGTCAGAGGCTCAAATCTTTTTGCTAAAAACCAAAGCCAACAATTAAAGGCTGTTTGATCTGTGATGATAACATTAGCGTATTTCTTATGAAACATGAAGAAATGACCACAATCGCTCTTAGAATATAGTGCTTTCTATTTGACAGTTTAATCTAGAATTTATTTGCACCTTGGTTGCTGCAGATCTTAATCCTTTTTAGATACCTGCCCCAGCAATCTAAAATACCACACCTGGTGTTATATTGAAGTAAATATTTCCAGCCTAAATTAACTGATGAAAGATGTATAGTGACGTAACCAGTTTTCAGCTCATGAAACCAAATTCTTGGGGGACAACTGCACTCTTATGCCTTTAACAGATGCATGGCAGGCGGAAATTAAGCAGGTCAAGCCTTTGCTAGTAGGGCAGTAGAATTATGGGAACAGCTTGACCCACCAACCTTCTGTCTTCTTAGTTGTTTGTGACCCATGTGGGGGCCATTCACCCAATCCACACGTGCACACAAGTTGGATATGACACAAATCATATGCAAATTTTATGCAAACTTACCCCCCCTTTTTTTTGCAAGTGGGCGGAGGGCCTAATTCATATACAATGTACTGGCCCAGAAAACCATGTTGGCAGCCCCTGAGGAACAAACTATTTGGATGAGGTGCAAGAAATGGGAAGGCCTGGGATAAAGGGGGTGAAATGTTGCTGTTTCTTCCTGAGCCTCCACACCTCTAGAACTGATATTAAGTAGTTCGTTTTGTTAACAGCTGCTCACTTAGGAGGCTGTGCTTTACCATATGTCTGCTCCAAAAATATATTTAAAAGTGTCTTTCCACTTTTCATCCCCATTTCTTGAGCTGCTTAAACTGAAGTTTTAACAGTATGCTTGAACTGAATAGGCGAGACCTTGTGACTTAATATCAGGATAGCTATGTCCATTTATCTTATATTTGTGAATTAGCTTGTAGGAAGTACAGTAATTTACAGCAGATGATGTGATTGCATATACTTCTAACACTTGCCATATGGTCAGGTAATGAAGGCTGTCATCTCGTTATTACTGAATGACAAACATCATGTTAAAATAATAACACAGAACAGGAAATGCTCACATTCATTTATCTTAAGGTAGAGTGAGTAATTGAAATAATTTGAGCGATACAGTAGAGGATGTCACACCAATCACCTGTGTTTCAGAGTAATTTTGTTTGCCAGGTACACTCTAAATTCCATCTCTGTGGATTAAAGGTGTTATCATGAGACCTTAGGGTATAAACCTTGAAGACATTCATTGTTTCCTTTCAACTATTGTAAATGATCTAGTCCTGCACCAAATAAAGAAGAATCTGTTTTACAAAACTAAAAAGCAGCAAGCATCTTACATAGGAGGGCTTTATGATGGAGGCTAATTTGACGTAAATTGTTATCAGACAGGCTTCAGCTCTGGCACTAACTCTATAGTGTATGTACTACCCAGATATACAGGGTGGTGTTTCATTGCTATTTGCTGCAATTGTAGCTGGCTTATGGTGGGGAGTAACTAGAGCTGAGAGCTGTAGCAATTCCTTCTGGAACATCAACTATTTTCAGTAATAAATGACCAGGCAAGTTCTTAACACGAGGTACTATTTCTGGGTTAGCGGAGTCTGTAACCTGAAGCGTATGTAACCTGAAGCATATGTTACCCGAGGTACCATTGTATTAAGTTTATAAGCATCAAAATAACTGAAATTATAAATATTATTTCTTGTGACAGTGTAGCTCAGTCTGAATTTAATGTGCAGAATTTATTTTAAAGTTTAATAATGTCTGATATCTGGGATAACTTTTAGACACACGGCTCTCAAGGTTGTGTATAAAGCAGACGTGAAAGCAATTTTAAAAAGAAGAAATATAACTAAGAAAACAAAAATTGAATGTTGAGCAATTACACCTCAACAAGACTAAAGAGGCTATTATTAAAAAAAGAAGAAAAATCTCTTTACTGTCATCCAGAAGCTGAGCAATGAAAGGGTTAATCTAATCTCCCTAGGGAGGGAGTTACCTGCTCCTCCCATATTTTATTCAAGTTGGCACCCCTGACTGCAATTCCGTTCCCACTTACCTGGGAGTATGCCCCACTGAACTCAATGGGACTTCCATCTGAGCAGACGTGTATAAGATTGTGCTGAAAGTCTCTGACTATATTTAGACTTCTGTGTCACTTTGTTGGGAATGTTAACTTCCTTTTACCATCTGCCCTTTGTATAACAGATGTATTATTGCAGTTCAAATGCATTCATCTGCACTACCTTGGAATTATTTTTCGATTAGGTACTTTAAATAGCTTTTGCCCTTGCATTGGATGCAATTTTGTTTTCATAGAGAGTATATAGGACATTAAGACATAATTGCTAGACTGACTGCTGTCTGAAAGGTTAAAACTGAATTTTTTAATTATTTTTTTGCTGTTGTATTTAGGTTTTGGAACTGGAAAGGAGGCTAAAGAGTTTCGAGAGAGAATCAAGGAGATTGAAGGAAATCAACAAAGAGTTAACGAAAGGTAACAGTGATCTGAAAGGATTGCTCAAACAGCAGAAACAAGAAGCAGAGGCCAGTGAGAAGGAGCTGGAGATGCTACTGAAACAAATCAAAGAAGTCCAGCAGGACAAAGCAGACCTGCTGCTACTGATAGATGGGCTAGAGAGAGAGGTTGCCTCTCTGAAGAGGCAATTGGCAGAAGCAAACGCGCTGAGAGATGAAAACAAGGATCTACTGAGTCAAGTGAGGCAATTGCAGAGTTCGCTGGACAGAGCAAGGACAGTGCCTTCCATGGCCAATGCGGAGGCATCCTGCAGGCAATGTCTGTGTAAGAGTAGAAGTGCCAAAGTTAAGTTGAAAACAGGGAAGAAGAAAGGCTTAGTGGGATATCACCAGTCTCTTCTCAATCAGTCCATCAAGGTTATGAGCGGTGTATTTGAGAACTTCAATAAGGACGGCTGGGAGGATGTGAGTGAAAGCAGGTACGGCTCTCATTAACTTCGCTCTGTAGAGGGGACACTGTGCATATGTAAAGTACTAGCAAATAGAGATTGAATTTTAACTACTGTCGATTTGGTATTCAGAAAAAATACTGTCAGAGCCTTTGAAATATCTTGGGAGGTCTTGTTCTGAGTTTATTGACTGAAATTTGCATGCAAAATTAGCCACAACTGCACGAGTATTTGAGTAGGTGCCAGGAAACCCAAAAGAAGGCGATGCTTGATTTCTTCCAGTGATGCTATTTTCATGCAGTCATGAGGCTTGAAATTGACAGTTTGGCAGGTTGATTTAATTTGCTGGCCCTTTGCATATTCACCACTGACAGCTAAGGATTCCCAGGCAAGCCTTGCGAAGTCGGTTTAGTTATCTTGTGACATGCCGACCCGGGAGTAGAAACATTTTCTCCCCTTAATTTAGTTAGATAAATTTTGAATGACCCATTTCAGCTTGCAACCAGATGTCTACAAGCTGTTTAACGTCCTTTAAATTAAGGATCATCCACACTAATTATTTCATGTATGTTTTATGTGCAGTCATTGTACTAACTTTAATTGAATGATGGTTGAAAAATCAGTTCTGTAAAGGTAAGTATAACTGCATAGGTGCTTAGAAACAGTCCTTAGCAAATGCTATTTGAAGCCACTTCAGGATGTTTCCATAGGTTGTAAGAGGCCAATGGGTGCAAAGTTCCTCAGCTTCCCACTTGATTTCATTTCATACATATAGTGTGCATCATCCAACTTTCAGAACTTGCCATTTGCACATGAGAATAATGCCTTGAATATTTCCCAGTATTCCCGAAAGGGGTTAGCTCATGTTCATTTGTGGGGGTTTTGTGTGGTGTTTTTTTTTTTTTTAATCTTATGAATGTTGTAAAATAAAACAAATTTATCACACCCCTTTTTATGTTCAACCTGAATTGTATAGTACATTTGTAAATCTGCAGTTATGGAAAGTTGGTTTTGGACAGTTATTTGTATTCATCAAATGAACCAAATGTGTGCAGAATAAGTCTGCAATAAGAAACATCCGCTTTAAAAATGGGTACAACAAAGGATCTTCCAGGTCATGTGATGCTTGTCTTAACCAATAATAATTGAAGATCCTTTGTAACAATTTGCACATTATCTTTATAAGATGTTTAAGAGTTTAGATGTGGGTGGGGAACCCACGGCCCGCCAAAAGTTATTGGATTCTAGTTCCCGTCAGCCCCAGCCACCATTGCCAATGCTTAAGGATGATGGAAGTTAGAGTCCAGCAATATATGGAGGACTACAGGTTCCTCATCCATGGTTTCGATCAGACCTTGACTTTAATTTGAAATCTGGATAATCTATAAATTTTGTAGCTTTCACATTCCTTCCACAACAGGAGGAGTGGTCATTTTCAACTTCCACTACTAAAGGTGGCAATATCACGGAAACATAATACTGTTTGGTAGTAAGTAGTTTTGGCCATGATGGAAACTTTGGATATTTTGGAGGTTTCTTTTTATCTCAAGTATTTGATCATGTGTGTGTGTATGTCTTTGTGTATATAATGTTAAGGGCTTAGGAAGCTGTCATGGATTGAGTTAGGTCATCCGTGTTGTCTTATACCAGTTTCTCCACCGTGATCTCACCTTGTTGTTTGGGATTACAGTTCCCATCAGCCTCAGTCTGCATGGTGAGTGGTCAGGGATAATGTGTATTGTAGTCCAAAGCACCAACAATCTAAATCTGCTTTATTCAGATATGCGAAATCAGCGCTCTCAGGATACAAAAAACAACAACAACATACTAGGCACATGTATCCTTAGAGGCAATCAGATGAAGCTTAATTCAGTTTTAAAAGTTTGAGATTAAGTTCTCCCTTGCCATCACTGAAGGTTTTCATTCGGCATATTCTTTAAGTCACCTCAAATTAAGCTGGGCACCGTTGCTTTTCATATTTATCAATGATCCTATGCCCTTTATATGGTTACCATTAGGTTCTTTCTGAATTCTGGGGGAAAGTTCTCCCACAGATTTGGGGACAAGCAAGGCCACATGTGGCCTATGCAGAAATGTCACGCCTATGCCAGTGAAAATATAATGTCTGAACTATGCATAACCCTGTCTAGAGGAGAGAATTAATGGCTTCTCAGAATTTTCCCAATACACATATTTCCTTAAAGAAAAACAGAACAATTATTCTGTTGTGGATCTTTAGATACAGTTGCAACATCCAAGGGTCAAGTGATAAGTGGCCCCCAGAGTCCTGGGCAACTAATGCAAGGAATCAGAGCAGTTGTTGGGATTTCTTACTGCTGTTTCCTTTCTCCATTCCCTTTCCTTAAGCAGGAAGCATCCATTACATTTTAAAAGGAATCAAAATAAAGATGATGAAATTACATTCTTATAGTCAGTACTTCATATATCTTATTTCTCTAAATTTCAGGATATGGGGTGAAGGTTTGGAGGACTAAGGTCCTCTGAGGGTCTTCTGCTGGTTCCCTCACTGCGAGAAGTGAAGTCACAGGGAGCCAGGCAGAGGGCCTTCTCGGTAGTGGTGCCCTCCTTTTGGAAAACGCTCCCTTCAGATGTCAAGGAAATAAAGAATTACACAACTTTTAGAGGACATCTGAAGGCAGCCCTTTATCAGGAGATTTTTAATGCTTGATGTTTTATGCTTTTTGATATGCTGTAAGCTGCCCAGAGGGGAAACCCAGCCTGATGTGTGGGGTATTATTATTATTATTATTATTATTATTAATAGCACTTTAGTTTGTGTGTTTGTTTTTTCTAGATCATTATGTGGTTGCTTTATTTTCTGCTTTGTTGGATAATTGGAGATCATTAAACCCCAATGTTCTAATGTTTCCAAATCTGGTCTTCATAGTGACTCTGAAACACCAGTTTCTGAGAATCTGGGGACAATAACTGCAAAAAGAGCACAGCATACTCCACTGACAGACAAAAATGACCAACTGGAACAAAATAAGGTGGAAGATAATTGCATGCCTCCAAACAGTGTGCATTTAGAAGGCCCAAGCAAAATATGCTGCAAAAAGGTAAAAATGGACTTGAGCACATTTAACCATGCTCCTCTTCAATGTATGTGACAAATATTTAATGGTGATCAAATGCATTTGTCTTGTACATAGTGGTTCCTCTTAAGATATGTTAACAGAGTGGCAGGGGATCAAACTATGAGGAAGTGGCAACATCACAAGTCTGATAAGGCATGAACAAGCTGGCTAAACAGCCACTCTGTTATCAAATATTGTTAGTGTTGTATGACATTGCGCTGGTGCAGCAGCTGAAAATCACATCCTAAGCATTTACCCGTATTTTTCACTCTATAACACGCACCCAACCATAACACGCACGTAGTTTTTAGAGGAGGAAAATCTGTAGGCATGCCACCCGTAGGCATTCCCTCCATAACACGCACAGACATTTCCCTTTACTTTTTAGGAGGAAAAAAGTGAGTGTTATGGTGCAAAAAATACGGTACTTACCTCTGCAACAGATCTTTTAATCAGTCACAAGTATAGTAGCCCTGTATGAAACCTGTGCTGTGTGGCAACTATTTCTTTAAAGTCACTCACAGCACGGATCTCTTTGTTTTCACAGTGTCACTGCAAATCCTGTTAGCATCTGTGTAAGCTACCAGGTGTTCCCTTCTTGGCTCATCAGGCAGTGCACCCTTCACACCGTTATTTGTTGTCCAAAGAGAGCTTAGTTTATATGAACCCTGATATACAGCTGTTAAATGCTGTTCTAGTAGGAGCCATGATTGAGCTGAATGAGATTTGCATTGGCATTTCAGCTATGTGTTCCACAGAGAACTTTTTGTTTGGTATCTCGCAATGTTTCTTAGCATAATAAAGTGTGTTTGGGAAGATGCCTTGATTAAGGTATATTTTGATGATCTATCTGAGTGATTGCCTGGGTGAATTCCCAAAGTTTGTTTTCCTCCACAGAGCAGCCTTCCAGTTATGCAGGGTGTGATTGACCACTCCTGTATTCTTACTGCTCTCACTAAGCAGCACATGCACAATCCCAATCTTTATGTATTCAGAGTTCAGTAAATACAGGAAGTGCTTCACTTTCTACATTTTTGATTAGTCTCTTGTTGATTCACAAAGGGAAAGATAATCTGTAGCTTTTTAAACAAAAATAGTTTTAATTAATTGTTTCCTTGTGTTACAAAACAAATAAACAAGTAAAAGTGCATATAGCACCTCCACTTTCATAGAGTCTATTTCACAGTTCGTTTACATTTGGTATGAGGCACTATTGTCATATTGTGCTATTGGGGAAAATGAGAGGGGAGAGAGAGAGGGAGCGAGGGGGATAATGATCTTTCGTCCTAGTGCATAGTGTTTGTGCAGGGGTTTCATGTCAGCTTCACGAGGGTAGGTTATTTGTGTGCATATGTATATACAGTGGTATCTCGGGTTAAGTACTTAATTCGTTCTGGAGGTCTGTACTTAACCTGAAACTGTTCTTAACCTGAAGCACCACTTTAGCTAATGGGGCCTCCTGCTGCTGCTGCGCCGCCGGACCACAAATTCTGTTCTCATCCTGAAGCAAAGTTCTTAACCTAAAGCACTATTTTTGGGTTAGCGGAGTCTGTAACCTGAAGTGTATGTAACCTGAAGCGTATGTAACCCGAGGTACCACTGTAGGTAGATAGGCATTGCAAGAGATTAGAGAGTCCAGAACTTGGTTGGTCACATTCAGTTTGTTACAGTGTGGTTTGGGTTGTTGTTGTTTTTTTTTTTGCTAGGGCCAGATTATCCATATTGATTTGTATGCTGTTGTGGGGGATAGGTAATTGTTTAGTTGTGCTGTATGTGTGATAAAGGGAAGTCACACCAGGGTGAAGGTGTCCTCCTTTGCTGATTTGTAGCTTTTTAAAATACCCAACTATCTTATGTATAGCCACATGCTCTACTATTTTGTACATGTTTCTTTTTGGTGACTCTAGCAAAAGAAAGAAACAGAAGTAGTTCCTTTCCACAGAAAGAAGATCTTGCATTCAGCTCTCAACCCAAGTAAAGGTAAGATTCTTATAAAATGCTTGCATTGTTTGTGAAAAGTAAAATTTATCATCCTATTATCATTGCAACCTAATATCTGTGTAGAGTGACTTTTAATGTAATCTAAGCCAGTTAAATATCACATATGCATGTATTTTTCTCCTGTCCCTGGTATCTGAGGCCAATTTCTGTTGGTAACTTATTTCTGTTCATGAACATTAGTGGGGTTTTGAGCAGTAACAGAACAGTACAGACCGCCTTCTGTGGTCCATGCAGTACCAAACTGCTGCCCTTTACTTATTTACCAGAAGCCTAAATCATCCTAAATAAAAACAAGTTGAGAACACACTGATAACTGGACGAGCATATTCATGACTGCATTAGTGCTGAATTTTGTACAGTCTTGCTTCTGACCTAATCCCAAGCATTTGGGAAAAGTATGGTATTCAGGTGGAGTAAGAAAGGTGTTGGAAATGGTCAAATTCTGGACAAATTCTTAACTGGGAGAGTGCAGTATTCTTCATGTCTGCCTTGTATTCTGAGGTGGGGGGCGCACAGCCAGTACTCTCTGGAGTTGCGTTTGCAGGTCAAGAAGAATGATTCAGAGTTTAAGACCTCGGAGGGCATTTCCTTCAGCATAGTCTGATCCAAAATCAAACGATAACACCTGGCCTGCTCCACCTGTTGTCTCTACTATGATAACCAATGTGCTTTCAAATTTGCAAAGAGAGAAATTTGAAGGCACACCCTCTTCACTTCTGATACATTACAATAGTCTTTTATCAGTCATGCGCACAGCATCTAGCATGCATTTAATGCCCACATAGTAGTACTGTATACTAAATCCTGCATTGTCTCAACTAGAAAAGGGGGCTTGATTGGGACTTGATTCTAAAGAATGTTTAGTTGTGAGGCATTAAAGTGTGAAGATGGGATGACCATTTCATCAAAGGTCAATGGAAACAATCAAATTTATTGTTGATCTCTGTGACCAATGTTTAGTAAACAGAGAGAAGAGAAGTATCGTGGGTCAGAAACCTGGTTGTGCCATTTCACTCAGGGGACGGATTACATCCTTACAGCAGCAGTTAGCCATTCTTCAGAATTCGAAAAAGACAGCCATGTCATCTCTCAAAACGTCCAGGGAAACAAATAAAAAATTAACATCCCAGCTGCATCTTGTTGAACAAAGATTTCAGGCCAGCAAGCAAACTATTCAGGTAATGGTGCACTGTAGTTTTGGTGGCCAAATTAATCACATACATCTGTTTACCTATCTATCTGAATTCAGAGATACCTGTGGGTGCATGACACTGGTATTGTGAAATTCACAAAGGTACATTATACTTCTGAATGTGGAGATTCCATTTAGCTATCCATGCCAAGCATCAAAAAATATGAACACCTACCTGACACTTGTTTGTCTTGTGGTAAAGGAATATAGGTAGTGCTCATATTGGCATATTCCTCCTGAGCAATCTTCTGATGGTAAGTTAATTGAAAGCCATAAATAATGTACCTAACTGTAAAAGACTGTGTTGGACTGGCATGTGATCAAAGCCTAGAAATTCTCCTTGCCTACTTAGGGCTGCTGAGGACAGGTAGAACTGGATTTTAGCAAATGTGTTTTCAGATTTCTTCATCCTTTCTCATCCTCTAGGTGACCAGAGTTTTTGAAAGGTAACTTTTGAGAAAATATGGAAACTAAACCACATGTAAAAATAGTCACACACATTTTTTCCTTGCTGCCTTTACTAACAAACACACTGGACGCAGGTTACAGAAAAAGTAATTCTCTCCAAGCCAAAAAAGAGAGAGATAAAACTGTTGCACAAAGTTGGGCAAAATATCTATATAAGTTATGTGCCAAATTTCAGCATCCAATTTTAATTTTCTGATTTCAACCAGTTTTGCTTAACGTGCTCCATTAGTGCTACCAAAGGAGCAATCACTTTAAGAGGAGGTTTCGGCTACCTTCCAGTGAAAATTAAGGAGGTAAAACATCGCTGTAGTCACTGCAGGAACATATGCATTTTAGAGGTAGCTTTGGTTTTCAAAAGACCAAGTGATAGAAAAAACACATTTTTAGTACTGCCTATGATCAAGAAATTGGCTGGTTAGCTTTCCCAAACAATCCGTGAGCTGTAAATCAATGGGCAAACTTTAGTTATAGCTCATGAGTCTAGGTTCCGGTGATACACCAAGCCAAATCTTGGCTTGGATCAGCAAAAAAAAAAGCTGCACGCTTCTCTCCAAGATTGTGTGCATTGGTGCCAAGCCAAGGTTTGGCTTAGTGTGATATGAGAACTAGGTCACTGAGTGGCAATGTAGTAACTTAGTGGGCAGCAGGAGATACTGACATGTGCTTTTTATGATGTGATGTTACACTTACAATTCACTCTGGAAATGTTGTAATAGATGTAGATGATCTTTGGCATCTATTGATTACAAAAGTTTGTGGACAACAGCAGATATTTTCTTATGCTATTATCCTTTAATGACATGCTGTCATGCTTACTGCCCACCCACGTAATATTTTAATGGATGTAGATGGTTTTTGGCATCTATAGGCTGCAAAGCAGGATAGGATGGAAGTGAAAATACAAGCCACTGGAATGATCTGGACGGGTTTAAAATTGTGGGTGTTAGTAGCTGTAGGGAAAGTTGCTCTTAGCTCAAAAAAATCCACCCCTGCTTATACATCATAAAAACTTGTTAATGTAACATTCTTTGTATACCTAATTCATGACCCTGGATCAAACACAGCCCAGTACATAAGCTTTTGTTAACATAGTATGCGTAGACAAGATAACCTTTTGACTGAATGAAACTGAAGGAAAAGGTATGTAAATCAACACAAACAGGTGTTCATTCAGTCAATACTTTATCATCATCCCCATGGACTCTGGTCGTATAAGATCAGCTCTAGATTTAAGATGTAAATGTTCCAGATGTTCATTTTCGAGACTGATTTTACAGTTCCTGCAACCCGAGGATTGGCTGGCGTCTGTTTCCTGGATGGCTAGATTCATCCCCCCCCCACACACACACACACGGTGCATGTTTGTAACTATCTCATAATATGTATGTTGGATTTAATATTTTCTCTTAGTTACATGAATTATCTGTAGGATTCCAGAGCCCATATTGTGTTATCTTTGCAATGAAAACCTTGCCCCCCATATTTTCCAGCAAAATTACCGCAGGGTGACTGCGCATTTGGGATTTGGTATACAGTTTCCGAGACTCATCATAAGTACTGAAACAAGACCTTCTGTTTGTGAGTAAAGTAGTTAGGCTTTCCACTCAGTGTGTAGAAATCACAGCTGGAGTTGTTACTTAATGTGGAAGTGATGGGATCTGATCTTTCAGGAGTTCCTTAGAAAAATGTCATGGAAGAATTATTGGCAAAATTCAGGGAAACTCTTTTTAAAAGCTTGTTTTTTCCCTTACACCCCCTGTGTCTAATGGCAGTGCTAGAATTTCCATCACCAGATGTCTTCTCAGATTAAGACATCCTCTGCTGTACGTACTAGGGTAATGACAATTATACATGGGTAAGATATAACATTAGCATAGCAAAAACTCATAGAGGCGCAAGGGAAGCAAGATACAATGCAAAACTGCCATACTGTAATTTAAGTCAGTAATCATTGCCTTTTAAATGTAGCGACCCAATTACAAAGCCCCCCCATGACAATGTTACCCAGAATCCTTTGCTCCCATTCCCATAGTGCTACAGAAGTGGCTCCGCAGGAGTAATCGGATTGTTTTATGGGTTGCCTTTGACATCTGAAAAGGACTGAGTAGCTGAGCAAACCCTTCTCATCTGAAGAGGCCAGGCTTTAAAAAAAGGGAACAGACTTGCAACCTGCCAGGCAACTGTTTGCAGCTCCTTTGGGCAGCAGTACACAAAGGCTGTGAAGCAGCTCCTCTTCCAGATGTGTAACTGTTGTTTCTCCTTCAAGCCTCTGCTTGGGATTGCTGCGTTTCAGCCTAAAGAATTCCTCCAGTAGCATTTCAAAAACGACTGCAGGCGTTTCTTAAGGAGTTCTAGTGATGCTAGTAATTTGTAAAAGAAAATCTTTGTTGTTCAGTGCTTTCTGTGTTTTGCACTGAAAACCTCCTTAGCATTTCAGAGCTCTGTTGGCTTAAGGGAGGTAACTTTTGCTTTAACTTGGTACATCTTTAGAAGAGACTGAGTTACTTGTATCATTGTCAAACACTTAAATTGAATTCACAAAAGCAAAAGCCCTGCCATCAATTCCATTCTAGTCATTCCTTTTCTCTCTGCTCTCTCAGCTATATCTCACAGAAAACCCAGTTTCACAACTCAATCTCATTCACTGCCTCTCCCCTAGCTGGACCCTAAGCCCTTTTTCATGTGCCTCCTCCATGAGAGGTCCAGAGGATGGCAACAAGAGAACGGATCTTTTCTTCAGTGGCTCCCCATTTGTGGAATGCTCTTCCCAGTGAGACTCGCCTGGTGCCTTCATTATACACCTATAGTTGCCAGGCAAAAATGTTCCTCTTTAACCAGGTCTTGGTTGATTGACATACAATGCCCTTTTAAAATGTGTATGGGGGCGATTATTGGGTTGTTCTTGTTTTTATTTTTATTATGTGTATTTTATATTGCACTTTTATGTTGAGAACTGACCTGAGACCTGTGGGTATAGAGCAGTATACAAATTTAATAAATAAGAACAATAATAATGTATACCAGTTCCTGTCATTCCATAACACCCTACAGTGGTTCTCAACCTGTGGGTCACCAGATGTTGTTGGACTACAACTCCCATCATCCCTGAGCTCTGCCTTGCTAGCTAGGGGTGATGGGAGTTGTAGTTCAACAACATCTGGGGACCCACAGGTTGAGAAAGGCTGCCCTAGTATCTATCACACAGGGTGAATGAAAAACAGAATCCAGGCAGAAACTATGCAGATTTAGGCTATGGGGCTGCACATGTTGAAGCTGATTTCTACACATACAGTTGTCTACAGTGTGGAATTATTTTTTTTTAATCAAGGTCTGGCCGATTTCCATGGGCGTGCAGGGATTCTTGCATCATTCCAGACATTGGGACATGCTGGCTGGGGTTGATGGGAGTTGGAGCCTAACGATATCTGGAAGAGCACAGGTCTGGTAGAAGCCATCTGAAGCTGTTTGCCCCAAACGCTTTTATTGTGTTCAGCACTCTCTGCTTATGTGGGTGGCATTGTGTTGGAGATGACCTTTAAAGCCCTCAACAGCCTCGGCCCTGTATACCTGAAGAGTGTCTCCACCCCGTCATTTGGCCCGGAAACTGAGGTCCAGCTCCAAGGGCCTTCTGGTGGTTTCCATACAGGGAACCAGGCAGAGGGCCTTCTCCCTGGTGTCACCCTCCATGTGGAATGCCCTTCCATGAGACATCAAGGAGATAAGTAGCTATACAACATTTAGAACACACCAGAAGGCAGCCCTCTATAGGGAAGTTGTTAATGTTTGATGTTTTATTATGTTTTTTTATATGCTGGAAGCTGCCCAAAGTGGTTGGGGCGAGCCAGTCAGATGGCCAGGGTATAAATAATAAAATTATAATTATTGGATTGCTCTCTGGCTAGTGGGTGGGTGGTCCCATGGTGACTGGGTCTGGGTGACCTTTTTGGGGGTTCCATTTCAGCGTTATGATACTAATTAGTAACTCTTTTCATTTTGTGACATACATATTTTTTAAAGTACAAGGGCACAATACAGTAGGAGATTTTTCCTTTCCGTAGGTTTGTGTTTCCGCGATCAAACAAAATGCCTTTTATGTTCTACTGATCTCTAAAGCAGGATTGCTATTTAAAAAGTCTTCCATTATTAATGAACTTACATAGGCTGCATGTTGGAAATGCGGCTTATTCATAAATTACAGCAGCTGTTTGGCATGAATCAGACCTGTCTGAGTGCTTATATTCATTGTAATGCAAACTGAATGTTGATAGATGCTAGATGCTAAAAAGGTATAATGTGGCAAGGCAAGTGAATTATCCTCAAAGAGGGAGTGCTGGTATTCAAATACTGGTGCATAGCCTTCCTAGAAAACAAAGGCACATCCCTGTGGATTTCTTTGGCATAAAGTAAGGGGCCCAATTCAGCTGATGTTCAGCACTTGAAAGTCCCAAGCCCGTTAGGTATGTGCTTTATATTCTTTTATTTAAATATCGGGAGTTTAAAACTGTACACAGCCCTCTCCTTTTAGTTGCAAACTTAATACAAACTATAGTATATCAGTTTTTTATTGTACATATGGCGTGATTTTGCTATAATTGTATCACAAGTTTTCAGTTGTGATTCTTTCCAGTGCAACAAAAATCCCTTATTTTGTTTTTGTTTTGTTTTCTTGGTAGTGGTTTATAACACAGAACTCTTCCTTTAATATATACAATTTCTGGGTGTCACATAATACTTCATAATGCTGATAATATGTAACTTAATAGTTGTACCATTTCTTAATCGCTTTAAGCGTTCCTGCTAAAACTGGTAATATTTATAAGCGTTCCCCCAAGCACCAGTTATTTTTAGCGTATTCTATTTATTTTTGTATTTAATAATGATTTCTCTCACATGAAAGAATAAAAAAGCAAATGGTGTCTGGAAGTCTGGAAGAGTCAGTGTTCCCCATCTTTGTTTTCTAGAAAGGAAATAGTCCTTCTGGATCCCTGAATCATAGGATTAGAGAGTGCTACTTCTAAATTGTGTTCTAGAACCAGTCATTTGTATCTTTTATTATTCTAATTACTCACTGATAACAGGAGTTAAAACCATCAACATTGCCTATGTCCTAGATAAACCTTTAGCATGTACAAAAGTCACTTTTTAAAAGCTTTTAATTGCTTCTGTAGTTACATACAACTTGTCTGTGTGCATTCCAGATACAAAAGCATTTGTCCTGTATCGATACAATTTAACTCATCTAAACTTAAACTAAAACAATCTAAGATGAGAAGCAAATGTCTCCTGGATGGAAACTGTTTGCACATTCTAAAAAATTTATAAATTCCTTTTTATTTGCATACTGGGGTAGGAAACATTTCCTAAGATCTTTTCTCCACTGTTGTGAAGAGGGCATGTGCCTTTACTTGGTGTGTGAGACTCACAGAAGAGACACAAAGTGGGTACAAGTTGGCTTTTCCTTTGCAGGGTTCAGTACTCAAGTTCTTTCTGTATCAGCTATATTCAATAGCCAGTGTTGGTGACTGCCAAGAAATTCAGAATATCTCCAACCCATCAAAAAAAATCTGTAGCTCTCTGAAAACGAAGTGCGGTCGGAATGCTTTGAGGCCATTCCCTGCTTTCTGTGCACAATTTGTGTCAATATATTTGCATTTGATATAGGTTCAGGTACATTTTCTGAAATAAATATTTCAAGTGTGTGTGTGTGTGTGTGTGTGTGTGTGTGTGTGTGTGTGTATGTCATTCTGGATTGTAGCCAGAGTACTGAATACATTTCTGCTGGCTCAAAATCGCATCTACCAAAAAATTTGTAAAATTAGTTCTCAGTTTCTGTTTCACAAATAAGACTGTTACTTCATTTTGCATGGAAACATGTAGAAACAAAATTGTAAGGCATTTTTGTTGCTTCTTCTTGTTTCTTGTTGTTGTTTTTTATACCAAAAATGAAGCCCATGCGATTTCCTCATTCCTACAACTAAAGGCAGGGACGCGGGTGGCGCTGTGGGTAAAACCTCAGCGCCTAGGACTTGCCGATCGCATGGTCGGCGGTTCGAATCCCCGCGGCGGGGTGAGCTCCTGTCTTTCGGTCCCAGCTCCTGCCCACCTAGCAGTTCGAAAGCACCTCCGGGTGCAAGTAGATAAATAGGGACCGCTTACCAGCGGGAAGGTAAATGGCGTTCCGTGTGCTGTGCTGGCTTGCCAGATGCAGCTTGTCACGCTGGCCACGTGACCCGGAAGTGTCTGCGGACAGCGCTGGCTCCCGGCCTATAGAGTGAGATGAGTGCACAACCCTAGAGTCTGGCAAGACTGGCCCGAACGGGCAGGGGTACCTTTACCTTTACAACTAAAGGCCAGCAGATTGGATGTTGGCTCTGCCCACAGATTGATGTAGGGCTCCCAGGATTCAGTTTGCTCCTGCCTTTGTCAAGTGCAGCTAGATGGCCATTTGCCCCCATTCTTAGTTGTCTCCTCAGTTGCATTTATTGAAAGCTTTCCAAAACTCAGATGATGGACTTGCCAACTGGGCTTTCCAAGATTCTGTAACTTGAGAAGCTAAGCCCTGCCTAAATACTGTACTCTGATAAAATGTTACACTAGGTGTTTTTTATTTTTACTTTCCTATATGGGGTCTGATATTTTTTCTATGTACTACCATAGCCCAATGAATGTCTTTTAGTGTTTGTGGCCTTCATACTCAACAGGACAGTTTATTTTCTGGACAAAGCACCTCATGCTAGCAGTTAATTTTTCCAAAAGTATTTATGCTAAGAACTGAAAAACAGCTTTTCTTTTCGGCAGCTAGTTTGTGATTTTCCTTTGTACAACTCTGGTGATAACAACTGAAAAGTCCTATTTATATAATTTTTCATTGTCTACCCCCTGAATTGTTTTTACTTTGACTTGGCAGCCTGCATAGCGGACAATCCTAGTAGGATATTTAGTATATATATGTCGGGTTCTCAAGGGCTATGGCTTTTGCCAGATGAAGCACTTTTGATTTTGAGGCTGATGAAACACGGTGCTATTATTGATCTGTACATGACACAGCCTGTCTCTCTGCTGGCAGAGTGTAGCAACATTTATCCAGGAATTTGTGAAATGTCACTTGGATCATGTTCGTAAGGTAAACTGGGCAAAAAACAGGATCCAAGCTGAGAATCTATGTGGAATTGGACGTGACTGTCTTATCCCTATGTCCTATATTCTAGCTCAGGCGAGTGATATTTGTTAACCCAATGGCTGCGGTTTTTATATTATGTTTCAGAGAAGTATGATTATCATTTGAAATACCCTGTCCAATACAGTCATACTATTTTTCCACTCTGTTTTCAAATGCACTTGGGATCAGAATATTTTAAGTCAGTAAATGTGATCTGAACAACACAAGTCAATAATTTCTGTTCTGTTTGTAGCAAATTGATAGTTCTCATACATCACAGAATAAAAGAATCTGCTTATATTCCCTGTAGGAATTCCCTTGCTAGTCTCAGTTCACCTACAGGTGTGTGGGAGAGAGGGAGAGAGGGAAAGAGAGAGAGCCTGTCTCATTAAAATCTCAGCATGCACTGTGGTCACAAAATCTATGGCTTTGATCTCATGGTAATACCATCCAAAAAAAATTCCTGCACTGTACATGTTTTCAAAATGTTTTGGTTTGCATTTCAAAAATAACTGAATGATTTATTTTAGAATGTACAGATTTTTTTTCCCAAGAAACTAAACTGTCAAATCAAATGTGAAACAAGTTTTTGTTAACTAATAAGAAGCAAAGGCTTGGAATAAAAATTTCAAATTCCACATTAGGGCAATACAGTGGTGTCTCGCAAGACGAAATTAATCCGTTCCGTGAGGCTCTTCGTATAGCGGTTTTTTCGTCTTGCGAAGCAAGCCCATTGACAGCTTAGCGGATTAGCGCTATTAGCGGTTTAGCGGCTTTTAGCAGATCAGCTGATAAGCGGCTTATCAGCGGATCAGGTAATAAGTGGCTTAGGGCTTAGGAAAAGGGGGGGGGGGAAGGAAAAAAAACGCTGCAGGAACTCGCAAGACATTTTCGTCTTGCGAAGCAAGCCCATAGGGAAATTCGTTTTGTGAAGCGCCTCCAAAACGGAAAACCCTTTCGTCTAGCGGGTTTTCCGTCTTGCGAGGCGTTCGTCTTGCGGGGCACCACTAATGTTACTAATAGGGCGTTAGCTTTTGAGGTTGCTGGAAATATTCATCAGACCAGAAGGTGGTAAATAAATCTAGCTGGGAAGAAGAAGCATGCAGTGGCTGGTCCTCTGTTTTTGAAAATATAAAACCCAGATAATGCCTAAGGAACTGTGGTGAGGGATGCTCATCATTGGGCACATATCCTGGCTGTGCTGAGGGATCACCACTGGCTGCCTATCAGCCACTGAGCCAGCCCTAAATCAACTGGACCAGATAGAAAACTATATTTCTCTCAACTGCCTGATAAGGGCAGTGGGATCAGCAAATGGTACCCAGTTAGATTTGCCACAGCTGTATGATGATGATCAGTTTTCAGTAACATGGTGGTAGGCTTCTTTTACTGGTGGCGCCAGTGTTGTGGAGTGCCCTCTGTGCTGTAATATGAGAGGCCCATCACTATTGGCATTCTGTCGGCTGCTGAAAACACACTTCTAAGATCTTCTGATCTTATTGTTTAAACTGCTTTTAAGTGTTTTAAGTGTTTTGTCATTCTTTTTAACTAGCTTATTCATTGTATATTAGGGATGCTCTATATTTGGATTTTATTTATAGTTTTAAACTGTTAAGAAGCTATATAAGCATATGACTGGTATATAAATTAATAGATAATAGCAATAGTTCCTTGGTAAGTGATAATAGTTCCTTGGTAAGTGGGACGCAGGTGGCGGTGGGACGCAGGTGGCGCTGTGGGTTAAAGCCTCAGCGCCTAGGGTTTGCCGATCGAAAGGTCGGCGGTTCGAATCCCTGCGGCGGGGTGCGCTCCCGCTGCTCGGTCCCAGCGCCTGCCAACCTAGCAGTTCGAAAGCACCTCCGGGTGCAAGTAGATAAATAGGGACCGCTTACCAGCGGGAAGGTAAACGGCGTTTCCGTGTGCGGCTCTGGTTCTGGCTCTGGCCAGAGCAGCTTCGTCACGCTGGCCACGTGACCCGGAAGTGTCTCCGGACAGCGCTGGCCCCTGGCCTCTTAAGTGAGATGGGCGCACAACCCCAGAGTCTGTCAAGACTGGCCCGTACGGGCAGGGGTACCTTTACCTTTAAGTGATAAACAGGAATACAGAGAAAACTTTGTATACACAAAGTCAGAGATTAAATGTAGGTGATCAACTATTGTATGCTTCTTTCCATCACTTCTAAGTGTGCAACCTGGAACCTGCATGGCACCTAGTAGCTTCATTGGACTGCCTGCTTCCTCCCATGGTTCCTCTTTCACACATAGAATCCTGGGAACAATAGTTTACTCCTCAGAGAACTACAATTCCCAACACCCCAAACAAACTACAGTCCCCAAGATTCTTTGAGGGAAGCCATGGTTCAAACATCCTTCAGCATAAGCTGTCTCCTCCCCCTGTTTTTTAAAAATTAAAAATTGAAAACCCAATCTACCCTGAAGAAGTGTTCAGGAAAGCTTCAAGGTGGGCACACTACTTTGTAACATTTTAGTTGCCTGATGAATATGCCATCCAAATGTGGATTTTGCTAACTAGCATTTGCTCTGGCTTTTATAAAAAATAGACAAACTTTTCAAACAAACGTACCAATATTCAAATGACTGAAGCCGCAAATATGTGACCATGTGCCACAACTGATATTAATAAACGAAAACCTGAGTAGTGGGAAATTGGCAGAAAACAATCATTTTTTAAGTTTGATTACAATTCCATTTAATATTACTATCGTTACTAATTAAAACTTGCCAAATTTTTAATCCGTACGTTGTTATAACACTTTTCAATAATTTGCAGTGTTTCACCTCTGTCGTCTTAATCACTACAACAACCCTGTACAGTAAGTCAGCCTTATTATCCCTGTATTGAATATTGGACACTGAGTATTCTTCCTTCCCCCTTAGTGAGTTTATGGCTTGGGAAAGATTTGATTGGCTTGCACACAGCCTCCACCCTTGGTCGTTACTTGAGCGCCATTAGTTTGGCCTGTACAGATGTTTCCTAAACTGTATCATAGCACTTCGGTGCATGCAGTGATTTTTATCCATTGCCGAGTGATTTCCTCCCACCATCATATCCCCTGCCAAGTCCATAAAGAGTACCCTCCCAGCCTGAATGTAGTTCGGCACATGAAGTGTTCATAGAACCATTTAGACAGGCCCTCTCTTTGATAGGAGATAAAGATTGACAATGTAAGCACTCAGCGGGGAGCAGGCTAAGTTGCTCAGAGAGTTAATTCGGTAGCTCAGAGCCAAATGGCTCATCAGCACTGAGCCAGAGTACAATCTTGAAAAGCCTGGTAACTGAAGGCACAGGTGGAGTTTGACAACAATATTGTGGCCAGGATTGGCAACTATAATTTGCCAGTGGAAGTGTGCCTGGCTTCCCTCCCTATTAGCCCTGGTGAGATTCTGCTTACTGTCGCAGGCCTTTCCACGTTGCAGGAGACAGGTGAAAAATTTAAATGGCTTCCTCAAGCTGTTGGATAAACAGGAGTCCTTTAAAAGTGAGAACAACAGATGCAGAATTAACAAGAAAATGATTGTGTCCATTTTAATTTTCACTTGCGTTTACAGGTTTGATGGGATTGGGGACCTCAGGAGTAAGGTCTCGAAGCATATTTATTGAAGAGTCACAGATTTCAGGATAATGGTAGCAGAAATGTCATCCAGAACACCTTATGTGGCTTGGTAGCT
This sequence comes from Podarcis cretensis, assembly GCF_951804945.1. NCBI lineage: Eukaryota > Metazoa > Chordata > Lepidosauria > Squamata > Lacertidae > Podarcis > Podarcis cretensis. The sequence goes on from NC_137187.1 coordinate 27,261,478, forward strand.
GGTTTTATTCTCACCATTTTAGTATGAACGAAACTCAAAGATATATAGAGCTTTGTACTTTCTCCAGCAGTTAATAGCTACTTACTTACTTACTTTTGTCCAGAGGTGTTATTATTATCATGATTTCTCAGTAGTATGTATACGTTTACTTGTGTTAAAAATTATTGAGATAATTAACAATAGCTCAGTCCTAGAACACAACGTTTTTCATTTCAAAAGATCTCAGGCTGAATTCCCAGCATTTCTAGGTAAGGTTAGGAGAGACCCTTGTTCTGTAAGCTGCTTTGAGAGGCTTTTTTGGCTAAAGGGTACAGGATTCATGCCAGTAAGTAAATACCTATAATTCTGAGCTTTGTGGGCCATTGATAGGAGACAGCTTCCTACATTCCATGCAGTGTAACATTATTGCAGCTGAAGAAGAAGGCAGTGAAATGCCTGAGCTGCACGGAAGCAAAAAAAAAAGGGGGGGGGGAATATTGTATATTTTTCTATTGTATTCATTGCACAAGAAGAGTTTAGAGAAAATGCTGCTTCCACTCCTAAAAGAGAACTTAATGCTTCAAATGAATTTTCAGCATCCCCTTATTTTTTTATGCATGTAAAAAGTCATTTCAAAGACTGTATACTTTGGTTACATTCAATTTAAATAATCAGAAGCAATTTTTAAAAAACCTTTAATATTATGTTACTATTATGTTAATGTCTGTTTCTCCATATTTTTGTTAGCTATGTGGAAAACAGATGGAAGTATCCAACGCCCATTCCACAATGAGTATATTTGTGTGTTACCTGAAACATATCAATACTGAGCATTGCTGCTGTTAAATTTTTAATGAGCTGTAGGGGCTGTGAAATTCCCTGATTGGCTCTCATATAAGTACTTCATTTACAGCACTTAGATGTGGCAAGATGCTGGATAATAACGTAGTAAAGCCAGGCTCTACTTTGAGATGCTAACCTAATTTTGCCATTCTGAACCTGTTGTTTTCCTTCCTCCAATATTTGGTGTGAGCAGCAATGGCAGGGCAACTGAACTGTAATGTAACATCCAAAGATAACCTCTCGTGTCATGCCTAAGTGGCACATTGGTGCCTACAACAGGATTTTGACCTTAGAATGGATGGTGAGCTTAAAGGTATCACATTTGCCTGTGTTCACATAAGTGTACATATTTGGTTTTGCATAAAAGATACTATAAAAGTTCACTCAATAAGCCAGAACCAAATGTGTGATTATACATCTACAGGCAGCAACCATTTTAGGCGTGTCCAATTGTCATGTGACCGCTAATGGGTGGGTCCTTTTGGACGTAGAAGAAGGTAGAATGGGAGCATAATGAGGTGGGCATGATCACTCATGATCACCCAGAACACAACCCCTGCACAATTTGGGGGTTGCCTGTACTTGGATTACAGGAAATGTATTCAGTAGATAGATACAATAATGTCTATAGCCAGATTTATATAGTTACATAAATTCTAACCAATAATAATAATAATAATAATAATAATAATAATAATAATAAATTTATTATTTATACCCTGTCCATCTGGCTGGGTTTCCCCAGCTACTCTGAGCAGCTCCCAACAGAATTAAAAACACAATAAAACATCAAACATTAAAAACTTCCCTAAACAGGGCTGCCTTCAGATGTCTTCTAAAAGATGGTTGTTTTATTTCCTTGACATCTGATGGGAGGGCATTCCACAGGGTGGGCACCACTACCGAAAAGGCCCTCTTAAAAGGAGCATAAGAGCCTTGTGCCCCTAGTCACTTGTGCATTCAAGTAAACAGTTCACAGTAGCTATGATGAATTCATTGGCCCAATTCATCTGAAAGAATTCTAGCTCTATGGGATACTGGTTTAATTTATATTTATCTCTGGTAATCAGCAACTTACAATTAGTTTTATTACATTAATTAGTTTAGTATCTGAAGAAGTGTGCATGCACACGACAGCTCATACCAAGAACTAACTTAGTTGGTCTTTAAGGTGCTACTGGAAGGAATTTTTTTATTTTGTATTAATTAGTTTGTTAGTTTATTGATGTTCCTTTCTGCTAACACTCAGAAGCAGTTCATAAGAAGTGTACACACAGTGTTTTGATTTTTAAAACCACAAGTTTGCACATTCGTGGAACATACATAAATGTATTAATGCCATACATTAGTTCGCTCTGCCATTCCTAAACTTCCCTTCAGTGCCCTACTATATGAAGCTACGATCAAGAACTTGATTTGGCCCTATTTGAAAAGCAGGGAGAGAGGGGAGACGCTTTGAGAGATAATTTCAGGATTATTTTCTTAATGGATGACTTCTTTAGATGGGTCATCTTCTGTTGGTGGCCTGCTTAACACATTTTTTGATGTGTTGCCAAATTGAGACTTTTATTATATATAAGAACATAATAATAACAGGATTTGTCATAAGTTTCAGCATTTAATTTCTGCACATGAGGTGACAGTTTGCAAAATCTTCCTTAAAACGCGTTAGTGTGATCTTTTGAACTGAAACTACAGTGTGAATCCCATTGGCAGGAAAAAATACTTACAAATGATTTTTTTTTTAAGGCGAAAAGCAGTATTATCAACAGGAACATACCTCTATTTCTCTGTTGGGATGTAGTTTAAACACTTCATTAGAGATTGGCATTTTCGGTACCTTTAAGCATCTTTAAAAGCTGCTTTGTTAATTGCAAACCATATTTAGTATGACCTCATAATAATGTAGCACACCTCAAGTGTCATGGCTGTCTATGCAGCATGCGCTAGAGCAGTGTTCATTTATACTAGACAACTGAACTTCAAGGGGAGCAAAATCTTGATAGGCAATTAGCAGTAATTAGGAAGATTCAACTCAATGAGATGTCAACATTGGATTGCTTTAAAAAAAGAGTTGAATGTCAGGGACTTGAAAATAAAGTTTTTCTCTCGCTGACATACAGGTATGGCATATGAAATATGAAATGTTAATTTAACTTTTCTGCTTATTATTCATGCACAATATTATTTTGTCATTCAGCTGCTACTCTGACAGAGTGCAAGGGGTGTTAAAACAGTGCTGCTGGAATAAAAGATTAATCTACCACTGGCCAATTAACCAAAGGGTACTTAATGGTCTCTAAAGGCTGATGAAGTCTAGCAACTAGCTAAAGTACTCGTTAAAAAGTCCTCTGCATTACCTTCATTTGCTTGACATTTTGCGAAATACACTGTTATCTTTCAGTAACTATCTGGAAATAGTTTATAAATGTGTAATCTTGGCAGCTCTTAACGAAACTGAGCAACTAAGGATATTCTTTCCCTCCCTGCTCTGTCCGTCTTATCTGACAAGGTGGCCATTTCTCATTTCCATTTTTCTCCATGTAGTTATGTGGTAGAAGAAAGACTTCCTTTCTTTCCTTTCCTTGCATGAAAAAAAATATGCATCTTGGAATTCCAAGTTATTAAATTATTATAGCCTCTTATCTGAAGGCAGTAGTGGCCTGATGTCCCACATCTGTTGTTTTTCATAAATATTTTACCTATATGAAGCTCCAAATCTGCAAGAAATAGAAGACCATGGGTATACTTAAAGGTAAAGGTACCCCTGCCCGTACGGGCCAGTCTTGACAGACTCTGGGGTTGTGCGCCCATCTCACTTAAGAGGCCAGGGGCCAGCGCTGTCCGGAGACACTTCCGGGTCACATGGCCAGCGTGACATCGCTGCTCTGGCGAGCCAGAGCCGCACACGGAAACGCCATTTACCTTCCCGCTGGTAAGTGGTCCCTATTTATCTACTTGCACCCGGAGGTGCTTTCGAACTGCTAGGTTGGCAGGCGCTGGGACCGAGCAGCGGGAGCGCACCCCGCCGCAGGGATTCGAATTGCCGACCTTTCGATCGGCAAGCCCTAGGCGCTGAGGCTTTTACCCACAGCGCCACCTGCGTCCCATGGGTATACTTACCTAGTCCCATTTGGTGCTATAATTTTGCAGAGTTCTGTGTAAATTTATAACTGCCGCAACACTTAACCATTCCAGCCTGCCTTGCATCCTTCCTGTCCCCATAAAAACTACTTTCAGTCTCTCAGTTCCTCTTTGGCATTCCCTTCGTATGCCGCACATATGATCCGAGCTGCGATGTCAACTCGAGAGGACTGGGTATAAGTGATGCTGGAGGAGTCAGTAGGATAATCTCTGGAGGAAAATCGAATGACCAGAGAAATTACACTCTCAGCATTGGAATATGCTCAGATATTGATGGGAATTTCATAACATACACTAAGTTAGCTAAACATTTTAAAGTGGTGCGTTGTGCTTTCAGTCGCATAATGCTGGAAGCTACAACTACAGATGGAGCGCTTTGATCAAATAACAACTTAGGTGCAATGACCTCCCCGAACTCTCCCTGTAATACATTGCTTTTAGTGTGTTGGTAAATGTATTATCATTGTAAAGATGAAACATACCTTAGAGCAGGGGTAGGCAGCATGGTGCCCTCTGGATAGCTTATGTGGTATGGGTGATTTGTTTCATTAGTTTCAATGAGACTAAAGCATAAATTATTGTGTTTATTATTTGTATACTGTCCTATTCCCACACATGGTATACAACATAAAATCACAGTATAAAAATGCAAAAGACATAATAAAAACAAAAACAAAAAACCACCCAATAATCCCCCCTCCACACCACCTTTTAAAAGGGGATTGGATGTCAACCAGCCAAAGGCCTGGTTAAAGAGGAACGTTTTGCCTTGCTCCTAAAGGTGTATAATGAAGGCGCCCGGCGAGCCTCCCTGGGGAGAGCATTCCATAAACGGGGAGCCTGTTCTTGTGTTGCCAGACCTTCTGGACCTCTCGTGGAGGTGGCACACGAAGAAGGGCCTCAAATGATGGATCTCAGGGTCCGGGTAGGTTCATATGGAGAGAGGCGGTCCTTGGGGTATTGTGGTCCTGAGCCTAAATGGTTGGACAGGACCACATGACGCAAGCTCAGATTCTGCTTGTGGGCTTTCCCTGAGTGGCCACTGTGACTGCAAGACTAGACAGCCCTAATGCTTTGGCCTGATCCAAGCAGAGCTTTTCTTATGTTCTTTTTAAAAAACACAACCCTACAATTTTCCATTTCAGACAATTATTTTCATAAAGGTGTCTGAATAGGGGTGCATGACGCAGAATGTGGCATTTGGTTAAATTATTTTTCTCCAGCGTTTCTTAGAAAATGATATAAACAGCAATGTAATCTACTACACGAAGATATGATTCAAAGCTAAAGCCTTTCTTCTAGGGGCGAAGTCTTTGGTAAAATAGTTTACTTGAGAGCTTAGAGGATAGGCTGATATACAAGAAAACCCTACAGACATACTCGGTTATGCAGAAGCTTTTTACAAAGCATTACTGCATCGAGTCAGTTTTTAAGGTATTTTACTTAATAATATCACTGTCTCCAATTTAAATTCTAGTACCTTAATTATGGTTTTGCTGTTGCTCCTGGACAATATAAAACACACACACAGGTAATTAAAATCCTCTGAGGATCACTATTAAAAATATATCTACAGAAAAGAAATTGGATGTTTTTTTGTCTACAGCTGCTATCCTAACCTGCTGCCAGTTACCTAGAGAGTTTTTGGAATAATGCATGCTGTTTACACTAACTTCAGTCAGCTTATCCATACATCTGCTGGCTTTTGCTATTATCTACTGAGTTCATCAGATCAGCAAAGAAGTGTATCTTGATTATCTTGATTAAGCAGAAGCCCTCAGCTACCACCCCCTACTATGTTTTTAATACTAACGTGCCAGTCCTTTCTTTGTCTAATCTAAATTATAACAAGACCTATCATTAAGTGCTAAAAGAGTATTCCCAAGGTATGTACTATATGAAGGGTCTATTTTAATGCTGTTACAGGTTTATATAAACGGGTAGACATGAAGATCATTTTTACTATAAATTGATAGCTATTTATATATTTAGTTCCAATTCTGCTGGAAGGTGCTTTTGTTACCTGTCCAGAGCCCTTGAGATAGGGAAGACTAGATCTAGAGTAACAGATCTGAACAGACGGCGCCTCAACTCTGTGATTCTAGATCTACAACCTGTCCTTTCTCAGAGGCTCAGAGCAGATTACAAAAGCAAACACCATCCATCAGAACATAATAAAATATATTCAAATGCAGTGAAGTTTCCCCAAGCTTTCTTGACTCTTGAGCTGTAAAGGCTAGCTTAGACAAGTAGGTTGTATGCTCTGGAAGGTTTATACTGGGAGAGACTTCTATACTGGAGAACAGCCTATGACACTCCTTCTCTTTGCTCTCCTAGCTTTGGAACTTGGTTGTTGTTGTTTAGTCGTGTCCGACTCTTTGTGACCCCATGCACAACAGGCACTCCTGTCTTCCACTGCCTCCCACAGTTTGGTCAAACTCATGCTGGTAGCTTCGACAACACTGTCCAATCATCTCGTCCTCTGTCGTCCCCTTCTCCTTGTGCCCTCCATCTTTCCCAACATCAGGGTCTTTTCCAGGGAGTCTTCTCTTCTCATGAGGTGGCCAAAGTATTGGAGCCTCATCTTCACAATCTGTCTTTGGTACATGGACATAATTAATAAGATGTCTTCAGTGGTTCTCAGAGGAGCATGTGGACCTCCCATCAGCTCCAGCCAAAATTATTAGAGATAGCTGGGGTTCTGATCCAAGCACATGTGTAGACCCAAGGTTGAAGAAGCCTTGTTGTGACTCAGTTTGATGGATCTGGGCCACTGAATGTCTCAATAAGTAAATTATGGTATTGACGTTTGGATAGGCTTTTGGGGTGACTAGAGTATAGGTTAAGTTTCAATGTTTTTCAGTCTCATTTTAAACAACTGTGGTTTTGTTGCTTAGAGCTTTTAGGGAAAAGTTGGTTTCTTTTACAATTGATAGTTAATGTCTTCGTTGCTTTCAATATAATTATGTGTATGTTACCCTTCTCCAACCTGGTGCCCCCAGACTACAGCTCCTATCGACTCCAGCCAACATGGTGTATGTCATATACACAGGATCATACAAAGTAAAATAGAGTGTGAATTGTTGTTGGCATCCATCTGTCTTGAGAGTGCGCCTCTGGGGGTGAAGTCAAACTACTGAAGTGACCCACCAGGGCTCAAGCCAGGGCATTGTGTATGGAGATTCTAGGCTGCCCAAATGACAAGACCCCCTCTCGGCCTCACTGATGTCGTTCAAAGGAAAGCAGAACAATACATTTGGCACCAGCTTGGCTGCAGGAGTTGCTGGAAGGAGACGTACAAAGTGTCATGCAACAGTCTCAGTGACCACTCCAAATTTGTGTAGGGTTTACGCATTTGCCTTTTCTTCTTCTGAAGATATCCCACAAGGCAGAGAGGTTTAGGATCAGGGTTTTCCTTCTCCTAGATGGGCTCCCTTTCCTTGTTGATGAGTGCCATCTGCTACTCACTTCCCTCTACAGCACGTGCTGTTAGACCCACTATGGGTCAATCAACCGGACCCTATCTTTGCATGCAGGGGAAGTCCCTAACTCACTGAGGGTTTGAGACCCATCAGCTACCTTCACCTGGGTTAGCCAGCCTGCTGAAGCCATCCCCGGTGTGTGTGGCTGCTGTCACATGCTGACAGCTTCTAGGAGCCACAGGTGAGAGAGCTGAATGAGGGTGGGGACCAAAGGTGAGCAAAGTACCCCAGGCGGCACAACACGTCTGACACCAGACACATTATAATTTATCTGCGTGTCTTTCCACCTCACTGAATTAAAAATAAATACCACATAGCTCTGGTTTGTGTTGATCATATATTGTACACACACCTCCACCAACCCCACAGTAAAATTATTCAGCTCAAAAGAAAGCACTGCCCTCTTTTAAACGAGCCCTGTGATTCCCCATCTTCTAGTCTTTCAGGTTCAGTAGTAGAGAACAGGAGATATACACACATGCACACACACAAATTATTTAAATGATAAAATATGAACATTATCAGGTGTCCTGATGTTTTTAAGGCGAGAGACATGGCAAATTTAGTGAAGACATCAATGAAAAGGAGCAAGAAATGAATACATGAGTCTTAAGGCTTTGTGGAGAAAATATATGTTGGGCAAACCCACTGCCTCCCAATTTTTCTCTGGGGCGGCTCATTGTCTGTTTTAATAACGCCCCAATATTTCCTTCCAATTCTTTTTTTAATGTTCCCTTTTCCTGTCTACATTCTTTGCTTTTGTGCATGCCTCCTAAGTCCTTTCTTCTATTTCCTGCCTTCTACCTTCAGATTAACATTATAGTGTATCTGTTTCTTATCTCCTTATTTCAGTACAAAATATAAAGTAGCTACAGCTAGCTGTTTTAAATGGTAGCATCTTTTGCAGTGTCTAATTGGGAGTCTTCACAAGGGAAGTTTTTTGCTCCTCTGAGAGATTGCAATACCATTTTGTCTAATTGTTCCTTATGTTAAACTACCATATTATAAGCATCTTTGGAATATTAAAATAGTACTATTGTTGAGCTCTTAAGGAGCCTTCGGCTGTTATGCCATTAAAAGCTTGGTGGCTTTCTGCTGACTACAGACTGGTAAAAGATTATTCCAGCTATTACAGAATAAAACATGTTCCTATATTCCACAGCATAGCAAAATTAAGGTAAATACTGAATACCTTCATTTTACCATTTTAAGACGCACGCTGCAGCACCATTTCACATCGCATAAATGCTCCTGATCCGTTGTCAGTCAAGTTCAGTAAGACTGAAATAGTTTATTTGCTTGCTATTCATATGAACTAAATCCCTAACAAGCCTCATCTGCTAATTGGACTTAACATTTATGTTGCTAAATGAGAAGCATTTTGGCTGCAGTGTTGGGTGGTAAGACCTACCCAGTGGAATAAACAACTAACATCTGCTATCTTGTCGTGCTCCAGCTTGGCTTTTACCAGTTAAGTACATCAGCCCCAGGGTCAAGGTTATGGAATTTGTGGTTTCCTGGCTCTTGTGTGTACATGAGGAACGGAAGAAGCAACAACATAAAGACCAGCCAAACAGAAGTTCTGCAGTGCATATGGTCTATTTTGCTTTAACCTCCACAAGTCCTACAAACCTAATAAGTCAAAGCACACTGCTCCATAGCATTTGTCAATAGAATATTCATGTGAACTTATTCCAGCGGCCATTACATTCAATCCACATTTCCTACATAAAGTGAAATCTGAGAACATTTCACTGTTTTCACATACACATCACAAGGAATATCAGTGGCAGTGGGGAACAGTATTAACTATTCTTTAAAGCATCATTTTCCTCTCCCCTTTGATGGGCAAATATCACTAAAGGCAGCCTGTCTCCTTTCTCTCTTCCTCTTTAATATGGTTGTGTCTGTTTTGCAACCAGTGAAATCAGCCAACCCATTTGCAATTTGGACAATGCACGGTGCATATGTTGTGTTTCGTAATGCTAAACTGTAAAATTATACAGCACGTTGGTCTCTATTGCATATTGAACACAACTGTCGCTATTATTACTTTCTTTGGAAAACAGACACTGACGTCCAACCTGACTGAGTTGCAGCGAGAAAAATCAGATTTACAAGGGAAGTTGGACCACCTGACCCAGTCTATGAAAGTGAGAGAGGGTCTGTCTCCTGTGACATCTGGCCCTACTGGAATGACACCAGCAACTCCATTAAAGAATGTAGATTTGGAAATGAAGCAGCTGCAGTGTAAACTGAAGGTGACAGTCAACGTTATGAAATTATTATGAAATTTGCACTTTTATGTCCTAAAGAGAGTATCAAGCGCTGAAAGACCAAAAATAAAATGCATCTTGCGGCTTAGGTAAATTTGCTATTAAATGATGGTCACACAACCATAATTAAATAAGAATAACTTAACATTCAGTCAGATGAAATTGAACTGGCTCACTTCATCTGTTCAAAGATTAGAGAAAATAAATCAGATTCAGGACTATGATTAAATCTGGCTTGTTGAAAGTGTTAGGCTGTGTTTAAGACAAATCATATGATTCCAGTCCTTACAGTATAAGAAGTGAGATTTAAAATTGCTATATTCACTGGATATATGTGTCCTATGAAGGATATAAATCACCATTACAGCTGTTTGAGAGGATAGTGACCTCCCTGCATTTTGGGACAGTATGAAAATATAATCTAGAAGAAAGAGGTCCCTGTAGTCATATTCTCTTCAACCCTCTGTTGCTGCCCACTACCAGAAACAACTTCCTTTCTGGAACACCTGTCTGAAAGTATTTCTAATGTTTCTGGGAAAGCCTCAAGCCTAATTAGAAAATGCTATCGACTTTCAACAGTATTGGTGAACATTTAAAAAAACCAGCATGACTCCACCAATCACATTTATCACAATGATTATTTTGCATCCCTGACTTCTTGGAGGGAGTTAGAATTGCAGTATGGAGGTTAATCTTAATGGAAACATTGGCAATATCAAAAAGTACATAGAGAGCACAGGTTGGAGACACAGAAAGGAAGAGTACATGCAGGCTGAGGGTTTTGTGATATTTGAATGTCGATAGCGACATGGAATAGGCATTGTATTAGCAGCTACAAGATGATATTGTAGAATAGCTGGAATTGGATAGGCTAGGAGTAACCAACATGGTGCCCCTCCCATACTGTTGTCGCACTGCAGCTCTGATAATCTCTGACTGTTGTCCTTGCTGGCTGGGGCTCATGTGAGCTGGATTCCAATAGGACCTAGACTATCCCCAGTAGCCGTTGGCAGGGCAGACAGGACAAAGTTACGTTCTTGTCTTCCCAGTGCTGAGCAAAAGGCAGGGAGGGAGAGGGGTGGGGAGCCCAGCACCGGACGGCCACAGAAGTGCTTCCGTACTATGCACTGGTCCCAGAAAATAACATACTAAAATTTGGATTCAGATAGAGCAAGACGACTCCTCTTGGTAAAAGGAAAAACCCTGGGGTAGGCTGGAGGGGAAAGCCCATGGTTTCATCTTTGTGGACAGACTATTTCAAAGTAGTGAATTTTCGTATGTTATTTTCCTATCTCATGGATGGCGGATAATGAAATATTTAATTGGAGCCAAATTAACCTTCATAGCACTGTGCGATGGCATCCCTGATTTATATAAAAAAATAAAACAAGTTTGTTCTTGGTATAAGCCATTGTGTGCATGCACACTTCTTCAGATACGAAAGCTTATACCAAGAACAAACTTAGTTGGTCTCTAAGATGCTACTGGACAATATATATATATAGAGAGAGAGAGAGAGAGAGAGAGAGAGAGAGAGAGAGTGCATCAGACCAACACGGCTACCTACCTGAATCTAATTCCTAATTTAGTTAAGCAGATTTTAGTGGAACCCTACCTTAGTCTCTCAGTACTTACTCATGAAAACCCTAATCAAGTATCCCAGTGCTTTTCCAAAGTCAACATTGTTTTATTATTTATTGCATTTATATCCTGCCTTTCCTTAAGTTCACTCAAGGCAGCATATATTTTGTCTCCCCTTCAAAAAATAAAATAAAAATAAAAATCCTCACCACAGCCCTAGGAGGTAGGCTGGTTTGAGAGATGCTGACTGGTGCCAAATCAACCAGTAAGGTTCATGGCTGAGTTGGGAATTTTCCCAGTCCTAGTCTACATGTCTACAGTCCTAGTTCCCTATACCACATGGCTTCCTACTATAGCCCATTGTTCATAAGACTGCCTTGCTTTTCAAGCAGTTACAAGGGATACACCTGGAAGCTTGCTGCAGTATGGAAAAACACAACATGGTGATTTGCTATGGCTACCCACATATCAAAGTTTACATATTAACCGTGTGGCTTCTTAATACACCCCTCAGTGTGTCCTGCATTGTCCCAACAACTTTAGCAAAGAGAATTTTAAGAAAGCTATTAGCAACGCAATAAACTTATACGATGCATCTGACTTCTTGGGAACCTGTTATAAAACCATCATCGTTTGTGCACGCGTCTCGGTTTTCCCTGCAAGGTTTAGGATAAATAGTCCAAGATTGTACCTTATTCATGTATCTCCCCCCCCCCTTTCCAAATTCCAAAGTCTAACCACACAATAAGTGGTTTTTGAGAACCAGGCTTCCTGCATCTTAACACTCCTACCCAATCACTGCTGGAAGAGATTTGCTTCATTTCCTTTCCCCTTCTTTGCAGCGTTGTTTTCCACAGGAAGTGGTGACTTTCCCCCTCGGACACAAGCCCTGCTGTGTAGCTCTTTGCAGAGGCCCACGTTCCGCACAAGTGTCCACTTTCACTTGGCACATGTAAACGCCTCTGACGGCGTGTTGCACTTCACCCTTAATGAAGGTCATGCTGCACAAGTTGGCCTAAGGAACTTCAGTTATTATTCTGCTGCCATCTATCATTTTAACTACTCTCAGGTTAAACTTCATATATTTCAGGTTGGGGTGACATGCCCAATGCAGAACTGCTGGAATCCTAGGCATGCTTTGACCACATGAAAACATTTCACTCCCCCCCCACACACCTTTTTTTTTTTTTTTTTGTAAATGTAATAAATGACTGCAGCTCTGTTCTGAAAAATCTTTTTCCTTACCCAGAGAAAGCTCCTGTTGAAGTGCGCTGTAACACAAGAATTATGACTTGCATTCTTTTTGTGGCTCAGGAGTATAAACTAGACATTATTTTTCATCCCTTACAGTATGATTGTGTTTATGAACATGCAGAGCCAGCCTTAATTTTTTTTTAAAAAAAGAAAAAAGTAATTAGAGGTTCAACTTCCTGGCATGCTTTACCAAGTTGCGTTTGAATCCTTTGCAAACCTGCTTTTAATTTTTATTTCATTATATGAATGTTAAAACAGGATCGTTATAGTCCCTGCCATGAGAAAATGTCGGAATTTCAAGGCGCTGTGGGTTGCCAGTATTATTGGATTTTAATTAGAGGAACAACTATCATTTTATTTTTAAGCCAGTGAGTAAAAGGGTGTAGCAGTGCAGAAGAGGCTGCTCAATATAACTGCAGTTTACCCCATACTCTACCCATCAGAGTCTATACTTCCCTTGAGGGGAAGAATACTATGTGCAAGGCTCCCATTAATGTTAATGGGAGTTAGAAGGCTGCAATGAGCAGGAGACATTCCAGCAGAGTTTGGCTTTACTGCCTATCCCATCTCTTCGCTCACAGTTTTACACCTAATGTGTAAATTCCCCAGGCCAGAACAAGGGCTGAACTTGCAAATAGGAATGCACACCTACGGTGAATTCATCTCCCACTTCTGCCCCGAAAAGTGGAGGAGAAGAAATACTCTGAAATGAAAGTTAATTGTTGCAGTTCCATGCCACCAATTTTAGCTGTTGATCACTCTGGAAAATATGGTAGGATTATTTCAAACGGCTGAGAGGTTTCTTTTTGTGACATTCCCTTTCCCCCCAGAATTGCCTAAAATAACTGATTTAAGGCCGTATGATCATCTGTGTACAGTGAGTTGTGCTGTCTACTTCCGAGTAGTATACATGACAAGACAAGGTCTATGGACAACCTTGTTTAGGCTGCTAAAATTCTGATGTGTTGGTGGTGAAAATAGTAACAGTAGAGGAAGTGAACCAGATGCTGGTGTCCTGTGTGACTACTCCTAAGGAGGACATGGGACAACAGACCAAAAATCTGTACGATCAACTCCTGCTCCTACGTAATGTTTCTCATAGGTCTCATGCAAATCTTGAAGATCAAAAGACTGAGAAGAAGCACAGGTCTCTCAGACATATGCCTTTTGTTTCCCAAGCCTGTCCTTTGAGGAAACACAGTTGATGGAAAATTTCTGTAAGCCGATCGTAAGAGTTTAATATTTTTTCTGCCAAATAAGATGGGATGTATCTACCTCTGGGCTGGCCCTGATAAATAACCATTTAGTGGTTATAAAGTCAGCAGTGTGAAACATTAGCAAAGTGTTTCTAAAGGGCAGAATTTCTACGTGCAAAAGCTGTAAGAGATATTCTTTTGTGCTGTGATGTACACTAATGATTGTTTAATAGTGATCAAAATAGACTATAAACTATTATACAGTAATTTTTTTTGTTTGAAACAAGATCCATTATGAGTTATACTTTCGATAATTCTAAATCTACACTATTGAGGCTTTAATAAATATTTTATTCAATCTAGAATGCAAATAATGAAATCACTAAACAGTCATCAACCATTAAATCTTTGAAATATGAAGTCCAGCGAAAAGAAGAACAGATGCGGGAACTACAGGAAAAGTAGGTTCACTTTGCTTCTCCATTGTGTCTGGTTCCCCCCAGTGGCAGAAATGTAATTACTTAACAGATTTTTGGATCAAGTAGAGACATTTTTCTGGAAGTGATATTTTCCATCCAGTTTCTTTTTTTCCTTTATGATGCCTATTTCAAACTATTGCAGCAGTCCATGCTGATGACTTTAAAAGCAGAAGACAAAAACTGATGAGTTGTTAACTGACTATAATTTCTGTATAGCAAAAAGAGTATCAACAGTCACATTTCAGATTGCAGAGTGGGCTTGCTTATCCCTTGATGTAAATCTAAATGATTGCCTCACCGTAGCTAAAAGCAATCTTTCAAATACAAATGCCTAAGGGCTTAAACACAAGTCAAGGTTTAGATGCTTAAACAGGATTAAATCTCCAGTTTTACATCTGTAAGGGCAGTTAGGCTTATTCATTTTTATGTTTGTTAACTCTGCAACCCTATTCCTGTTTACTCAGAAATACATCCCATTGTATTCAGTGGGGCTGACTCCCAGGTAAGTGTTTATTATAGGATTGCAGTTTTAACTCTGAAAAACATTAACTTTGAAAACAACATCTCATTTATTTTACATACATAACACTGTATTTTAACTATGCTGGTTTATTCCAGAAGTGCATACTATAGATTTGTAGATTGATTATCTAGTCAAATATTAAAGTCACAGAAACACCTCCAAATGAGTAAACCTGTTACCTACTAATGTGTGATCTTGGAAATTAAAAATATTTTATTGACGTGGTTCCTTCACCTTTAAGATGGGAGTATGTTTTAAATGCATTCATGGAATGCATATTTCATTGATTAATGCCTTAAGATGCACCTAAAGAACCCAGCACCTCCATTTTTTAGATTTTAGATAAGACTGTGCCCTACCATTATTTTATATAGTAAATACTGAATGTGCTTTGCTGGAGGTGATCTACTTGACTGCTCCCAGTACACTGTTAGGTGACCATTCAAATGTAAATTCCTTCTATCCTTTTTTATTATGCCATAGTTTTCTTGCTGATTTTATGTGACATGATATCAACAACAGTGTATTCTGTATATTCAACATACTGATTTGATTTTATTTGGATAAAGTATTGTGTCCATAAGAAAACAGTTTCAAGTAATAAGGCAATAGGCATCCTGTTTGTCTCACATATCACCCAATCAGCAGTTTTTAAAATTCCTTTGCCACAGATTTGCTACGGAAAAGTTTGCATTTCCTTCAGAGATGCTATGTGTGAAAGCAATGCTGTCTTTGAAATCAGTGTATTGATTTTCCAGAGATATTACCCACAGACATATTTTAATTCCTTCCTTTTTATTGTTATGAAGCTTTCTACATCCTAAATAAAGGTGTATAATCATGCTGGGCAGTCCACATATTTGCACTTTTAAATTGATACTTTAGTAAATTACATTCTTCCTCTTCTTCACTTTGTCAGCCTACACCAAAATAATGCAATATTCTGCTTTTCCTTTGCTCATAATTGTATGATTAACTGTAAGAAGTGCTGTGTATTTGCATTGCTGGTATAATAATGTTGTGCTTGCAATTCAGAAGTCCACAGAGTTTCAATTTATCTCTTGTATCTTTATATGTGTAGAAAAATGCAGTGATTTTCAACTCCTTTGCACTGGCAAAATATACAAAGATTAGCACTCATCAGAGTCATGCATTTTAATTATTCAAAATAAGCACACAGTATTAATGTTTCCTAATTCTGTGGATATTGCATTCCGCCTTATTTGAAGGATTTCTCGAATGGAGAGAGACCTAAGTATGAAAAGAAATTTAATAGAAGATTGGAAGCTGCGCATGAAAGCAAATCAGGAAAAAGAAAAAAGCTTTAATGAAAAACTACAAACTCTTGAAGAAAAGGTATGTCATGTTTTGTGTGTGTTTAATCCCCCTCCTCCAAAATGAGCATCACATACAAAAATCAAAATATTAACACCATTGGGGAGGTTTTGTTTGTTTGTTTTTAAAAAAGTGTTGCATTTGTATCCACTTAGAAATGCTATCAGATTTCATTGATTAATTGCAGCAGTCGTGATAATTCCATTCATACATAGAGCACATTTGTGCTATCTAAACAGTAAAATAATTTAATGTGAGAATGAAAGGTTTGCTGTGTACATATGGTATATAGTGAAGCTGGTTTTTCTTATGCTTGTTACTTTCAAAAAAAATGCAGCTCAAATCCCTGATATGTGAAATATATGTGTTTGTTCTATCTAACATCTAGCAGAAAGAAAAGATTACATTTCAATTAGCTTTATAATAACAGTGACATGTTATCCTTTTCGCTGTTATATATTTAATGATTCCATTTTATGCTATTCTGCAAGTTGTTTTCTCCCTAAATATTTAATGCATTTTGCAGATGCTTAAAGGAACAAGAAGTGAAATTGCGCCTTCCTTACGCTATCTGCCCAGCACCCTTTTATTCCCAGCAAACAGGGCTCACATGGAGGAACCCCTGAGGCTTCACACTGTACAACCTCAGAGCAGAAATAGTTTTCGAGGCGAGACCTACTTTGATTCTCTTTAAAATCAGGTGCTGGCTGCGTTGCTCTGAAACTAGCCTGCACCGGCAGCCATTAAGCAATTGTCAGTTCCAGAGAGAACTACTCTCTTGCCCTCCATGTCAGAGATAAGATGTCATTAAGAAATCATCAGCCAAAAAGAGGGGGGTTGGGGTTGAGAGGAAATCACACCAGGAAGGTGCAAAATGAATCCTTGATTTTGTTTCTGTTTTAGAAAAATCAATGTTTTGAAGAGCTGTGATATTAAATCTTGCATGTTTTGATTTCGGGGAGAGAAAGTATCTGCATACCATAGATTGCATAGAACTTGAATACATTTCCTTTACAGTTGTTTGAGGAAGGCTGATCCAAACAAAATCTATAGGTGCTGGATACTAACAGAAGGGTTGTGTGGTTAATATTTGTTTCCATTAAAACCTGAAAGCACTAATTCTCCATGTAGCTATACTTTCTGCATGCTTATATCTGTCTACTTGCTAAATGCTATGAATTTTGTAATAACTACGAATTTGCAGCTGTGTAGCCAGTTATGTGTGAATAAGTTCTATTGATTTCCATGGGATACAGTCCCTGCAGGAGCAGCTGAAAGAGAGCTGCCGGCCTTTTCACCTAAACTGGCAAAAGAAATGTTTAGAATTAAATGTAGTTGTTATTTTGGCAAAAGGTTTTAGGTTTCCTCTCGAAATGATGCAAATGTTTCCCCTAATAACAGTTATTCTCTGTTTACCTATTTACTTCAGGTAAAGTCATTGACGGAAGATTGTTCAAACAAAAAAACGTCGATTGATTCACTAAAGCAAAGGCTTAATGTAGCTACAAAAGAAAAGGCACAATATGAGCTGATGAATCGCAAAGCTAAGGAGGAGCTAGAGAAAAAGGTACATGGTTACAGATTGTTTTGGATTAAACACAGAATATTTAATTTCTACCTAACCTTTTCACGTACAGTGTTTATTACCGAAAGGAAAAGAGTGGTGAGGTCAGCAACTCTGCATTTTCACTCTACCCATCACGGTATCTCTGTGGTTTTTATTCTCTTGGACTTGGAACCTTTACAAGATATGAATGTAATGGCAAAATGCATATTTGAAGATGAATTAAACGAATCACAGTACGATGTTCTGTGCTATTAGCCTAGGTAATGAAATTCAATATGCCTCTGTTTGTAGCACCCTAAAATGGGTTCAGCGGAGCTGCATTTTTCCTGTGCAATTTAAGAAGCAAGGACTGAAACTTCTGGTTGGGGCAGTCAGGGAATATGTGAACATGCTCCTGTGGTGCCCACCATCATTATCCTTTGGTCAGGGATGAGAAACCTGTAGGGTCTGGTGTGGGGGACACTGCTGCTCTCCTGGCCCCCAAACACAGTGTGAGCACAATCTGGCACTGTTCAGGGCCACAATGGCAATAGTGGCAGATGGGCTTCCCAACACTGCACAGTGCCAAGTTCCCCATGCCTCCCCCCCCCCACGCCGGAGAGCACCAACGACATGCAATGTTTGGAAGCTGAGGGAGAAGTGGACTCGTCAGGAATTACAGCAGTCCAACAACATATGAAGGCCCATAGGTTCCCCATCCCTGCTCTATGTAGAAAGCATATCTTTGGCTCTCCATTGGTTTTCTGTTCATGTTGTTCTTTTAGCTTAGGTAGAGACAGAGGTTTTAAGTGTTATTCCTGTTCCCACCTTAAAGGTAAAGGGACCCCTGACCATTAGGTCGAGTTGTGGCCGACTCTGGGGTTGCGGCGCTCATCTCGCTTTATTGGCCGAGGGAGCCGGCGTACAGCTTCCGGGTCATGTGGCCAGCATGACTAAGCCGCTTCTGGCGAACCAGAGCAGCACACGAAAACGGCGTTTGCCTTCCCGCCGGAGCGGTACCCATTTATCTACTTGCACTTTGACGTGCTTTTGAACAGCTAGGTTGGCAGGAGCAGGGACAGAGCAATGGGAGCTCACCCCGCCACAGGGATTCAAACCGCCGACCTTCTGATCGGCAAGTCCTAGGCTGTGTGGTTTAACCCACAGTGCCACCTGCGTCCCACCTTGCTTATTACCTATTACTTAGTTGGGCTGGCACAAGGCGTTTGGCACCTGTGGCGAACCGCACAATGGCACTCCCTCACCAGGGGAGAACAGGTAAGGGAAGATGTATATCAGGAACGGGGGGGGGGGGGGATAAAATTCTACATCGGGAGCAAGGATGGGAGGAGCAAAAGGTCATTGCAGAGGTGCCATTGGGTGGGGCTTAATAAGTCCACAGACCCAGCCTCCAAGGAGTGGTAGCAGCAGCAGCAGCAGCAGCAGCAGGGGGCAATGCATTCCATATCTGCTGCCTCTGTGGATCTTGCTGCCTCCCCTTGTCTTATGGGTTGGTACCTAGGAAAAGGAGGAAGAAAGATGGAATGAAGGCCATGTATGAACTCAAAGCTTACTCTTGTCTCCTACTGGGTCAAAAACCCTACATTCATATTATGGACAGGACGTACCCTGAGCCCATATTAAGACAGCAATGGCTTCATTGAGCCCAAGGCACTCGGTGGTAGAAAATCCACAACTGTGTGATACAGTCCAAAGGAAACAGCACTTAGGTTTAAGCCAGGTATGACACACCAATACATAGATCCTTTCTCCGAGCTTGTTTAACCCCAAACAGCTGAGGAAGAATGGTGGGGACATGGGAGAGGGTAGCAGGCTGCTCCGTTGGGAGAGAGTAATGTACAAAATCATTGTAACCTAAAGCAAATCAAGCAAAGGTATCTTTATAGATATGTGACATTGGAAGAAGACAGAAATGAACATGGTAAAGGAAGCTG
Organism: Podarcis cretensis; assembly: GCF_951804945.1. Taxonomy (NCBI): domain Eukaryota; kingdom Metazoa; phylum Chordata; class Lepidosauria; order Squamata; family Lacertidae; genus Podarcis; species Podarcis cretensis. The sequence continues at coordinate 27,281,071 of NC_137187.1, forward strand.
AATACACTTTTTAACTTATGTTCTTGTTCTTGCTCTAGCTTCTAACTGTGCAGTATCCCAACTCCTCATGAAATCAGACAAGAACTAAGAATGCCCCCACTCTAAGGGTGAAGGAACCAAGTGGTGGTCTCTACAGGGAATCTCCCTTGAAAGGGGACACAATGGACTTTGTGGACTCACTATGTATCCACAAAACTCGCAATCCCTCTCATGGCATGATTGACTCACTTTAGGGTATTTTGCTCTTGAGTAAAAAGTATACCAGTATCATTTTCATGTGGCTTTATTTCAGGAGCTTAAACTCGCCAATCTAGAAGCTAAAATGGCTGAGGCGGAATGTGCCATGACAGAACTCGAAACCACTGCCTCTCAGCAACTTCATGGCTTGGCAAAGCAAAGTGAACAGGCACTCGAAGTACTGCAGAAAAAATTGATGATGTCCAATGACAAGGTGGAAGAGTTCGTTACCTTTGTGAAGGTTCGGCATTTTTAAAATTTGTCTTTTGGTTTAGTGACATGCCTTAGGTCACCTTTCTCCAACCTAGTGCCCTCCAGATGTGCCCTCCAGTGCTTAGGGATGACAGAAGTACTATTCCAACATCTGGAGGGCACTGGGTTGGGGAAGGCTGACCTACATCATACTAATTTAATGCAAATATTCCTGTGGACTCCAGACTTCAGGGTTTTCCTATTGTCCTTCTAGCAGAAGGTGAGACGGGCCAACGGTGACATCTCTGCCTCTGCACTTGGGGCATCCACTGTTGCCAGGATGACGTTTTCTTCTGGTTCAGCATATCCCCAGCATCCAGATCAAGCCCCTGGGACCCTCCCTCAGATTGGTTTACAGACTGCCATCCCACTCCTCTTCCCCCTATATATGTATATATTTAAAAAACCACCTCTCCTCTTGTGAACAAAGATGGACAAAGCTGTTGTTTCATAACCTTTGATGACTGTCCAATTTCTCCTGAGCACAAAGTGATGTCCAGGCAGCACCACCAGACATGAGATCTGTGAACAGGATGTCCACTGAATTTTGATTTGCTAATTAGCAGCCCTATTAAGGAAGGGGTGTGTATGAAGGTCGGGGGAGGGCTTGATTTGGAAGGTGTTGTTTAATCCTTTTCTCCCAGGTAGTTTCTCCAAGGTAAATTGCCTTCTGCTAAAAAGTGGTTGTTAGCTGTGCAGGGCAGAAAAAGGCATGTGCAGATGCTATCTCCCCCCCCCCCGCAGAACTAATAGCAACAGCAGTATCTATGAAGGTGGGTCACAGTAAAGTAAGATAAATGTCATAGGGCTTCTTTTGCTTTGACTTAACCTGTTATGAATCTGGAATAGAACATCCTGTTTTCTCTATCAACATTTTAAATTTAATTTAATAGACCTTTCCAAATAAGTGCCATCTCCAAAATATCATAGTTATGTATCCTCCCTCTGTTGAATAGAAGATCACTGCCAAGTTGTCAAGAGCAAAGGTAGCTAAAAAGAAATTGCCAGCAGGAGTGAAATTAATAAAGACTAAATGAAATTAACTTGCTTGCTGACAACCTAACAAGCTAATTACTACTTTGGATAGTCAGTAATAAACACAGTCAAGCACACGGCACCTAAAAACAGCTGAGTAGCTTTCAGAGGAAGAAGAGGAAGCACGCTATCTCAAAAGATGTGTCGCTGCATGTATTAAAATGGTCAGGGCACAGTTCTCGTCTGCTAAGCACACCTAGAACTGATGGATTTCATCGGAACTTAAGCACATTTTGCTGTGCTTTGGACTGCGGCTGCACAAAATGCAATGGAATGAGCTTATAGTAACAGGACTTTTCTAGCTGAGCACAATTTGTGAGAAGTAGACCAAAGTTATCATGTCAGAGATAACACTAATTTTGAAAGTCAAGGACCTCACCACATGCATATATTGATCCCTTCAAACTGAACACACAGAAATCAACTCCAAGGTCCTATTCTACATAATAAAATGGTTAGGGAGCCTGCTTGAAACAGCATCCCCAGGTCACCTTTCCCATACTGCATCTTGCCCCTATGGCATCTTCCCCGTAGTATTTTGTATTATCCACTATGTGTGTTTAGGAATGTACAGTGGTGCCCCGCAAGACGAATGCCTTGCAAGACGAAAAACCCGCTAGACGAAAGGGTTTTCCGTTTTTCGAGGCGCTTCGCAAGACGAATTTCCCTATGGGCTTGTTTCACAAGACGAAAACGTCTTGCGAGTCTTGCAAGTTTTTCCCTCCCCCCCCTTTTTCTAAGCCGCTAATAGCCGCTAAGCCGCTAATAGCGCTAATCCGCTAAGCCACTAATAGGGATGCTTCGCAAGACGAAAAAACCGCTAGACGAAGAGACTCGCGGAACAGATTATTTTCGTCTTGCGAGGCACCACTGTACCAGTGCCAGAATATCTGTTACTCCTCAACACTGCTTTCTAGTTTTGCATGCTTCTCACAATCTGTATTTTTGGGCATTTCATATCTGTTTACATTTTTAACACGGCACTCATGCATAAACATACCTACCAACTTAGTATAACAATGCATGCAGCACCTGTAGTGCCCGGAAGCTTGCAACCATGATACAGGTGTTTAATCTTTAAGGGGTCACAAGACTCATTGCTTTTCATGTTGCTCTTCTACATTGTATGGATATCTCCTGAGTGATAGCTCAGTTGGTAGATAATGAGACTCTTAATCTCAGGGCTGTAGGTTCGAACCCCACACTGGGTGAAAGATTCCTGCATTACAGGGGCTTGGACTAGATGATCCCCATGGTCCCTTCCAACTCATATGATTCTGTGATCTTCTAGGCCAGTGCCAGCTGCAAGTAGTCATGTGCAGCACTGGTGCAGATCCTCTACACTATTCAGATACAGAGCTCTGCTGCATGTTACTTTAGCAGTATAGAGAATGTTGTAGCATAGGGTTTCCATATTGAAATGCCATATTGAAATGCCAATTGAAATGGTGAAATTTGCATCCGGAGGGAAAAAGCTCAACAACTTTTGTGTCTGGATTTTTACTTCTTGAAATATGGAACCCTATTGTAGCATAGAATGCTCTTGTTCAAGGTTCTAGCCTTGCACAACCCTTTCCCCAGGGTTGTTCTATTACAAACAAGGCTTGCATCTCTCTCCCAATCTTGGCACAAAAAATTAATAGCCAGTCAGCATTTCATACCTACGAAGCCTGCTGTATCCTAACTAAGCTGTTTTTGTGCCTTTTCATTCTTTCGTTTCCCCTCGCTTCCTACAGATTTTTAAAATTTTTATTTCTGCAGATGTGTTCCTGCCTTCCATTTGTGTAGTGTCATTTTGCCTACATAGAAATCCACCCTCATAGAATGAGTTTTCTATTAGTATATAGCAGGGGTAGGCAAAGGGTCGATTGGGATCTACTGGGAGATCTTCAGGTGATTTGAGGTTGATCATCTGGGATTTCTGGCTCCCATTTGTTTAACAATGGCAACATGTCAAATGACTTCCCAACGCCTTAAATTATACCCTTGAAATGCTGTTTTATGGTTACACCTTTACATGGTTAACTGTTGCAAGGAATCAGCAGCTTCACACATTTTTGTCATTTGTGAGTACTGCCTTTTTCTACATATTTGTGCTGTGACAATCTTAAAACGTACACAGTTACAAACCTCATAATAAACAAAACCCAGGTCAATATGCTTTTGATACTATAATTTTGTTGAAAACTGTTAATCTCTTGTGCTTGGTAGATAAATTGCAAGAAAACAAAGATGTGGTCTGGAAATCAGATATTGATGATGAGCAGAGCAGCCATTATTGACTTGAATTCACCTAGGTGCTAAATATTTATGCAAGGAGAGTCCTCTGAAACCCATTTTTAAACACAGTGTGTTACCAAAAAATAACAGCTGAGATTCTTCCTTGGGTATCAGTAGCACTATATACTGCACATAAAAACTACTTCTTAAACATTTCCCACTAAAACCACACATAGGGAAATTAAGTTAGCACAATGAGGCAGTACCTGTGCCCCTCCCCCTGGCACCACCTCCTTCTTTGAAGTATACTCTGTGCCATCTCTACCCTCTCCCTCTAGGAAACTGCCAGTTTTTCTTCTATTCTCGCCCTGCTCTTCCCTTTTCCACTTTGATATGTCTCTCCCTCCTGTATCGACCCTTATTATGAGACGGCTGTATCTTCAAGTGAATGACAGAGACCCTTTTCACACATTCTGCATTTGAAGTGTACACCAGGTGTACTAACGTACCTTGGCTTTTGACCTTCAGCACTGTAAGGGCTGCATCAGTACAAAACACGGTACCATTTCTCGGTTTGATGGTAATTTGCATTATGCCTTTACTTTGCATTATAGATCTTGCTCACTGTAGACACTGCTGCCCTTTTCTTTGCTACAACGCGCTCAGTTCAGCCGCCCGTCACCCCAATCCTACAGATAAGAGTATGTGTCCCCAGGTTATTGGCCAAGCAGCTGTCCATGCCGCTTTCACCTTTTCTCTCTCTTCATTTGAGTGATCTGATCCGTTTGTTCGCGGTACTGTCAACCCTAAAGCCTTCAGCCTTGAGTTACTTTCAGCCATCATATTTATCTACAGGAAACTTGGGTTCTTGTCAGCTATGTCTGCACCAGTAGATACGTTTGGGAGATTTTGAACTTGAGGGGGAATACTGGAGAATATGGGATGTGTGAAAGGCTTTCTTTAAAAAAATGAAAACTTGTTTGATAGTAATTTCAATCAAATATCTCCTTTAAGGATGTGGGATGTTTTCATCTACATGTTCATATCAGTTTTGGTATTTATAGTAGAAGTTTAATATAACATATTTATATTGTATGACTAGTGGAAATAAAGCAGCTTTTGTAACGTTTTACAAGTGGAGGGCTTCGTATTGGTATTTGATATCAGCAGATACTGCAGAAATGCCCCAAATACTCGACCATTTAATTAACAAGCTGAATTTTTCATACTTTATAGATCTTGATTTAATTATTGCTCTGGGACTACATTCATGCAATCTGAAATATGTCTACTCAGAGTAAGCCCTACTGAGTTCAGTGGGACCTATTTCCAGGGAAAATGTTTAGGATCAGAGCCCTAGAACTACGTGAGTAATATACTGGTTAAATAGGATGTAGCCTGATGATAACTAAGATTTCCTGGCTTCTCTGCTGTGGCTGGATAGATGTTATAATACAATTTTGGTTAGAAGCACCATTCCTTGTATTAAGGCTTTTGGTCGCAGGAAACAAGCTTAATGTTGGAGCAGTTTGAAAGCAAAGACTGAACTTTTCGGTCCATTTTAGCTCAATCTTACAGTTGTAATTTTAGTTCAGATTTGGAAAAAATTCCAGTATGATGTATTTGCACCATTGTCGCCAGGCAGTGAGGTTGCCAGTCTGTGGACATCCATAATATGTGTGATAACAAAATCAGAATAGTTTTTAATTTAAACACTTTCATATGTGCTAGAACAGCCTTCCCCACACTGCTGTCTGTGGTGCTATAGTTCAAACATGTGAAGGTCAATAGGCTGGCTTTTTTAGAAGACTACCACAAGTGGCTCATGGGAGCATTTTCACGACGCCTCTGGAAAATCTTGATGTATATGATTCGCTGACTATTTTCTATTCACCAGGCTTCCGTTTGGTGGCAGGTCAGGCTCCGATGCTTGTATTAAGAAACAGCCACAGTTGATGGTTCTGAGAAGAAATTGGTGATTAAATTAATTCTCCATCAGGATTACTCTTCAGATGGGATTTAGGCAAATTGAATCAGAAGCCTGGATGGTGACAGTGAATATGTATTAGAGTGCAAGGGGAAAATAATAGGCTATCTGGATTTTAATGAATGAAGTGAATATCTGAATTCTCGCTGTTTTGCGTTAGCATATGGTAAGAAATACGTACAGTACACCAGGAGCTATAATGTAGATGCTAGACAGACTCTGTATCGCTCCAGATGAAAAATTGAAAACTTCTGCTGTGCTGGAAATTAGGCTCCATTTATGATTTGGACACAGATAGCACATTTCCTTGGGGGTTTCAATATTACAGTATACAAACTGTGTCTGGATACTCTACTGTATTTATAATCTTTGAAAATCTTTCAGCCTATGTTGAAATTATATATATATATATATATATATATATATATATATATATGGCAGCCAAATGGCAGTGGGCAGCATCTTTCCAGCAGCTGCTCATATAATTCTGTAAAGGCAAGTGTCTATAGACCTGATTCACATAACTAATATAGAAGCACATTTCGTTTTAAAGAGTTGCTGCAGTATAGCAACGTAGTGTGCTGATCCAGAGCTGGCATAGGGAAACTATTTGTTCTGGCTCTTCAAATGCCTTTTGGGTGCAATCACATAGTTATTTCTATACAGTATATGATAGATGTTCAAGATTGTTTTGGCAAGAGGGCAAGCACATAGAACCTGCATGGTACGTGCAACCAGTTCTATTTTGGCAAAAGAAAATATGGAAATCTCTTCAAGGAGATGCTTTTTTCTGCTGATTGTGAAGACAGAGACTGTGCTATACTGTGAAGTTCAGGTCTACTAAATCACCACCATATCTAAATATTGATAACAAAAATGAGAGTTTTTTCTTGCTAAGAAGAAGAAAGCTTCCTAATATTGAGTCAAGCCATTGGTCCATCTAGCTTGGTATTATCAATCTTCGACACCAGCCAATGTCCAATGATCAGACATTATGTGTCAAGGGGCTGTCAGGAGAATGCAGGTCATCCACAGGTCAGGAAAATGACTGGGCAGGGGGGACGTATGATACTGGATCCATAACCTGAAGGGGGATCCCCATAAGTGGTCTTGAGAGGGGCATCACAAGGCACTGGCTCAAACTCAGGGTTTTGAAATTTTCTTATGGGTCAACATGGCTACCTTTAATTTTTGAATCTTTTCTTTTTCTGGCTCTCAGGGATGACAAAACATAATTTGGTCAATGTCAGGGAACTGCCATTGGTTCAGGGGCGAGAGGGGAAAAGCCGGATGGATTACAGAGAGCCCCCAAAGATCGCGGGAAGCAGCACTTCCTCAGTGGAGGAAGGTAGCCCCGCCTCTAGTGGAGAGGAGATGCAGGGGGCGGAGGAGGCAAGGCGGTGCCAGGACACCTTGCCGGAGCAAAGCGGGGAGGAGGGAGGTCCCCCGTTACCCAAGTCTTCCTTGCGCAGAAAGCTTCCGTGCAGAGAGGGGAGGCGCAGACTGGGCGTCAAGAAACTACTCTGCTGGGGAAGGTTTAAGGACCGCCCACTCTCAGATTCTGCCAGTAAATGAGCAAGACACGGAATACAGGCGCTCTGCATTCTAAAGGTTTTTATCACTAATAAGAAAGCTTTAGAACACACTTCTGAGGCATATTGCCTGATTGCTCTCGAGCAACCAACCGACACCTCTAACAGTCAACATTTCCAGAATTACAGATAGGATATATAACATTTTAAAAATGTATCCATGGGCTTTGTGATAAGATTTCTTATTTTACCCAGTGGTATAGTTCAGCAAACTTACGTTACAGGGTGTGTCCAAAATGTGGTGAATTTTGACAATACCAGCTGAATTTTGTGAAATCTTGACACTAGTTATTTACTTCACGGTTTTTTGGGCATACCCATGCTAATCCTGACAGAAAGATATAGGTAACTACCAGCATTAAGCATTGGATCTCTAGTCTTAGTCATTCAATTCCCCCCCCCCCACGCTGTGATTACCAACATGTGAGGGGAAGATTAGGGACAGTGGCTCCTCCCACACTTTTCCATTGGTGTCCCTGGCGCACACACACACACACACACACACACACACACACACACACACACCTCTTCTGCAGCCTGCTCTACCCAGGTGAGCTCCCTGCACAGTTAAGAACCCTGGAAGATCAGGGGGAAACCACAGTTTTAATTCTTGAACTTCTTGCATGTTCTGTTGCTGATTTGGTCATCTTTCTGGGGTTTTTTTTGAAATTGTAAATCACCCTGAATATTATTATTATTCAGGAAGACGGCCTAGACATTTTTTAAAAAACAGTATTTTCATGTTTCTTTCTGAATATTATGCTGCTGAAGCTCTGGAACTGAGTAGTGTAAGGCTTAAGCATGCTTCAGTTCAAAGCACCCAGAACCATTTGCAAAACTGGATTAGGCTTTACCAACTGCACTGGCTCCCGGTGGAGTACAGGGTCAGGTGCTGGTTTGGACCTTTAAAGCCCTATGTGGCCTTGGACCCATGGACCACCTCTCCTGGTATCCCCTGCAGGGGACCTTAAGGTCTATAAATAACAATACTTTGGAGGTCCCAAGCCTCAAGGAGGTTAGATTAGTCTCAACTAGGGCCAGGGCCTTTTTAGCATTGGCCCTGACTTGGTGGAACGCTCTGTCACAAGAGACCAGGGCCCTGCGGGATTTGACATCTTTCTGCAGGGCCTGCAAGATGGAGCTGTTCCGCCTGGCCTTCGGCTTGGACTCACTCTGACCCCTTATATGGGATTTGACATATAAATTTTCCCTTGGCTTTTTGGCTGGCCCATGTAGGACCAGCATGGATAGCTGGCTCGGGTGAATACCGTATTTTTTGCCCTATAGGACGCACTTTTCCCCCTCCAAAAATGAAGGGAAAATGTGTGTGCGTCCTATGGGACGAATGCAGGCTTTCGCTGAAGCCTGGAGAGCGAGAGGGGTTGGTGCGCACCAACCCCTCTTGCTCTCCAGGCTTCAGGAAGCTATCCCCCCAGCCCGGCAAGCTCCCAGAGCGATGCCAAAGCTGCGCGCATCGCTCTGGGACCCGTTCTGGGGGCTGGGATAAATTTTATTTATTTATTTATTTATTTATTTATTTATTTATTTATTTATTTTCACATATCTTTGTAGAGTTTTATGTCTTACTAAAATCGCAAAACCTTTGCCATTCAACTGTAACCTGGCGGGGGATAGTATACTAGCTATACAAATAGTCCGCTGCCTGCAGTACCAACAGTTTTAGTGCTGTTCTCCAAGCACTGAACAAGACTAGTGGTTCTTAATTTATTGTTTGCCAGTAGATCAAAGCTCAGACTGACAAAGCTGAACAAAAATATTAGCGAACTTTAGCTAATGCTCAAAATGTATTTTCTGAGAGAATATCAAATAAGGTCAGTAAAAGTGTGACCTTTATTTCTAGGTCTTTGAGGACATTTAAGATTCTTGGGAGCTGAAATGCTTTAAGGAAAGTTTGATGGGTACTGACTACAGTAGAAATATGCTCAAAAATCTAAATGTAGAGGTTTTAAGTTAGATGCTAGAGTTTGAGAGGTACTGCTTTGTTTACCAGTGAAATGCATAACTGTAGGTTCCTGGTACTTACACTAGGCCTGACCAAGCCAAGGGCTCCACATTGCCTACCAATCAGAGGGTGCTTTTCCTTTAACCTTCTTGTCTGGATTTTCTGGATTTAAGAAGAACTCTGAGATCTGAGGGTACACAGCCTCGGGCCAAGGTCCCAGCCTCAGTTTGAGTTCCAATTTCAAGCCCTGGTGTCCCTTTGGGATCCTCATTACAGCTAAACTTAGGGCTTTTTGGGGGGGATAGAAATTGAAATATGCAGGCTAGACCCTTAACATGCCCCAATATCCACAGAATGATATCCTCTCATTTATCAATGCATGCATGAGCAAAAAAAAAAAAAAAAAATCAAAGATGTTTTATCCAGGTCTACAAGTTTCTCAGAGACAAGAGACTATGTTAAAATAAATGAAGAGATTTCCATTAGTTTTACATGAATTCATCAGAACACTGCCTTGCTCTTTCCGTTTGCTGATCTCCGTTTTCTGCTGTCTTTTGTCTTCTTCAGCCCATAGTGAACTGCTGACAAACTGCAAAAATATCAAAGAAATAAGCTGTTCTCAAGACGTAGTAGGAAAATTACCATAGGAGTAGTCTTTTGTAACTATTGATTTCAGATTACCCAAATCTCAGATTGTGAAATGAGTAAAGGGAAATAAGAAATGGATTTTCAGAATTAGAGAAATCTCTTTAGATATGTTTCAAATAGGTTTACAACTCCTCCCTGAAGAACATGTTTTGAATAAACCAAAGGCTTGAAATTAGAGTGCTTTACTCAGCACACCAGTAACCATGCTTCATAATACTGTAATCAATTTTATATGTGGTTCCATGCTTTGTACAAGGGAGGCATTCATTCAGTTTTTCTGTACACATACATTATTAGGGAAGAAAATGTACTGAGCAAAAAAGCCCGTTAGTCTGTGTTCTAAACTCCATGGTTCAGATCAATGGTGGTTTGGCAACTGGGTCTTTCCCTGGGGCTCACACTCCTTCCCTCTTTCCCTTGTGTTTGGATTTCCTCTTCCACTTCCTGATTTTTGCTACCCATATTTTGCTGCCACATCTGAGCTGGCAAATTGTAAGTTTGTAAACTCGTTTCAAAATCATTATTTGAAGACACTGTGCTAATTCTACTTTGCCAATGTAGATGTCATGGCAAGCTATGACTGGCGAAAACATAAGACGTGGAAATGGGAGGTAATAAGTCAATGGACGCTCCCAATCACCAAACTCTGATTTGGCACCCAAGTGGAGAACTTCATTGATCAATCCTTGTTTGTTTCATACTCCTAAGGTCAATCCTAAGGTCAGTGAGCAAATAGCATCATCCTAACTTTGTATAGCTTACAAATTTTGTGTACTACTCATATTCTACATGTCACATCTTAGAATAAGATAATCTGCATGGTCAGTCATTTTAGTGGCTAACAGTATAGCCAGTGATTCTCTGTTGCTCTTTTATGAAACCACTGGGAAATGAAGCCAAATGGATGGGTGCCTATGAGGTTTCCCCCCCTAAAATGTCTAGTTTGGTTCTTTTCAATAATAATAAAAAATGTCTGTAGAATGACCACCTACTACATGTGGCAGGAAATAAAAATTAGTGTAGCTCTCTTGAGTTTTCCAGCTTCAGGCTGAGTTCCCATCTTTTCTCCCTCTATCCCAAGAGTGACATTTAGAGTGAGTGTCACCCCCTCCCCTATTATAGACCGCAAACAATTATTATCATCTTACTTCTGGCTGGCTCACAGCATCCATAAATAAAGTGATTACTGTTATAAACAGTGCAAAGTGTATGCATGTCAAAAGCTCTTACTATTATTTATTTTTATTTATTTTTTTGCAACTAGTGCTCTGTTGAAATTAGACCATCCAGCAGAGAAGAACCAGTCTGAAAAAGTACTAGGAAACTTGCCTCAAAGGGCACCTTCCATTTGGCTCTTGAAGGCAGTAGAGAGCACAACTGCTGATGGCCTGAGTGGCAATACAGATGTTTTCAGTGGTATTCCCCCTTAATGTTACTCGGAGTAGACTCACTGAAATTAACGAGCCTGGCTAATTTGCATCAGTTAATGCCAATGAGTTTACTCTGAGCAATACGTAATGGAACACCATGACACATTAAACATGAATGCATGCAGGAACAAAGATTTGGAACTTGGTTACTCTTTCACCCTTTATTCCAAATCCCTCTGTGTACCCTGAAATATGAAATGGTGCATTTCAGTGGTGCTCCATCCTGTGGGTTCTGTAAGTAGTCCCCCTCATAAGCCTGTTTTTCTGTCATGTGTAGCAATGCAGACGCTCGACTGGCAATGTTGATGGTCGTGTTTTCCTTAGCCATGGCTACTCTTGGAACCAGGGGAGCCATCTCACCCTCAAGATTGTGGGTTCCCGCTGTCGTAATACGAACGTGTGATGTGACAAGCACATGCCTGCACATAGTGCATGTGATGTCGCATGTCCGCCTTGCGGCAGCCGTTCCTCTTCCTCCTACTCTCCACAGCCAGCGAAGCACCCTTTTCTGTGGGGAGGGGCTCACACTCGGAGGCAGAGAGACTCTGTCTCAGCGTCCAAGCCCCTAACCCAGAAATGGTGCCTCACCGGCTGGCTGTGGAGGACAGAGCTGAATTTCTTCCCTCTCTGAGGCAGTGCCACTGCCACCTGCTGGCTTTGCTCATTGACTTTGTGGGTGCCTGACCCTCACAATTAGATTATTGTGGGTGCCCAAACACCCACGGCTCCCTGCAGTTGGCTCCTGTGCTTGGAATTGTGCTACAGAAGACCACCAAGCTGTTCCTGTGCTTATTGACATATTTATTTGAAAAAGAAATCACAGATAGCAAAAATAGTCTGCTATCTTGCACAGTTATTTATTTCAAGAAAGTGTATACCCCTCCGTATCAGCCATGTTCTCGGAGCTGTTTACAATTGAATTAGTGGGAAACTGCTGGATGTTCACTGAATTATTGTGTGTGGTGACTCCCCTTTCTCTATTCTACCATATTCTTCCACCTTTCTGCTTAAATCTTTTTCATAAACCACTTACTCGTTCTTTAATCAGACTTTGGCTCTCATTGCTGCCAATGCTAAGCCATTGCTTTCAGCTGACAGATAATACTTTTGTTTTGATCATGTCTGAATGCCAGCTGTTTAAGGCCGACTGAATATTCAGGTGTGATCTCTCTAAAGCTGCGCAGAAATTCGCCGTTATTTATGTAGTTCTCTCTCTTTTCCATCAAACCAGTATGAGCTAGTGCTGCTGGTGAAACTGTTTGATCATTCCCTTACATACTCAGCATTGAACTTATTAGCTACTTAAGAAGGATTGGGTTGGTGAGTTTTCACAGGGGGAATTCTATCTTCTGTAGTACTCTAGTGGGAAAATAGATCATGAGCCTCTAAAACATATGTGCGCCTCCATTGTAAAAACTTCAAGCTCTTTGCCATTTAATTATTTGCTACCAAAATTAAAAACATATTCAAAACTGCAATGCTTCCCTTGTGGCACTGATGGTCGGGGAACACTAGGGATAGTTTTACGGTTACCATGAGAATCCAGCACAGGGGAAAACAAAAACATCAGTGGAGTACGAGTTATTAAAGTCCTGCCTGCTGATTAGCCATTTGGGCTGCAATCCAGTATTCAGTTAGAGGTGCTTAAGAACAATTGAAATCAATGTGCTGGATTGCAGCATTGCCCTCCAGTGCTATAGATCTAGCAACAGAAGCAACATTATGCATCTCTTTATCCCTGGAGGCAAATCCTCTCTCTAGTTTCTTACTTTCAGTGTTGGAGGCTGGAAGTTTGCAGTGCGGCCTTGATGACGTCGATGGGCCCAGAAGGACCGTAGCATGTAGTGAATTGTAATGGGACCATAGCTTTGCCCCCTTTCTATCCCAGACAGTGCTACACGAAGAACAAATAACAGACACTCAAATGTCCTTATTTTCCAGGGACAGTCCCGGATTTACAGAAGCCGCCCTGGTTTCTGATTTGATCCCGGAATGTCCCACTTTTCCTTAGGACGTCCCTGTTTTCTTTGGAGAAATGTTGGAGGGTATGGAGTTATGCGGCCCCCGCGCCAAGGCGATAAGTAACTATACATCCTTAAGAAGACATCTTAAGGCAGTCCTCTAGAGCAGTGTTTCCCAACCTTGTGCCTCCATCTGTTTTTGGACTACAATTCCCATCATCCCTTGCCACTGGTCTTGCTATTCAGGGATGATGGGAGTTGTAGTTCAAAAACAGCTGGAGGCACAAGGTTGGGAAACACTGCTCTAGAGGGAAGGTTTTTTTAAATGCTTAATGTTTTATTATGCTTTTATATATGTTGGAAGCTGCCCAGAGTGGCTGGGGCAATCCAGTCAGGTTGGTGGGATATAAGAAGAAGAAGAAAAAGAAAAAGAAGTCCCTACTTTCATCAGAGAAAGGTTGGAGGGTATGAAATAACATATTACTCTCACCAGGAAGCCAATCTACGCTGGACTGATTTTGAGGGTTTGTTTCTGGTATTGGGCCTGTCTCAGCTTATCAAGGACCCAATCCATGTGACGAGACACAACCTTGCACAAGTCTTTGCAACAAACCAAGGATCTGTTGGTCACTGGTCTGTTGGTCAGTGGATTGTAATAAATCCATTGTCAGGGCGGACCATTCCCTGGTGGGATTTGGAATGTCACTGGCAAGGGGGTTGCATCCCTGGAGTCTGAATGAAATCCAGTGGACTGGATTGCTCTTCTGGACTTCTTTGATGACATGCTGCTTCTTTGATTGCTCTTCTGGACTTCTTTGATGACATGCTGCTGAAGCCCTGGACTCCCTGTGAAATGGTGGTATTGGAGATGGAAAGGAAGAGATACTGGAATCTGCAATTCCTGTACCAGAAGGCAGTCTAATACAGATAGATGCTGGAGATGTAATGCTGAAAAGCGCTTGTTGAGGCATATGATGTGGCCGTATCCAGTGTGCTATATACTTTTTGGTCTGAAGCTGTCCATATGTGTGTGTCTTCCATGTCCCCTTTTCGTCTTGCTTTGTTTTTCATATTCTTTCTTAAATCTGACTTTAACAAACAAACATTATTGCCAATGTCTCAACATGTGAAGATACACTAGGCTTTTTGGAGTACTAAAATTTAATGATGGCTAAGGACTATGATGCTTTTGAATTATGGTGTTGGAGTAGACTCTTGAGAGTCCCATGGACTGCAAGAAGATCAAACCTCTCCATTCTGAAGGAAATCAGCCCAGAGTGCTTCCTGGAAGGACAGATCCTGAAGCTGAGGCTCCAGTACTTTGGCCACTTCATGAGAAGAGAAGACTCCCTGGAAAAGACCCTGATGTTGGGAAAGATGGAGGGCACAAGGAGAAGGGGACAACAGAGGACGAGATGGTTGGACAGTGTTCTCGAAGCTACCAGCATGAGTTTGACCAAACTGCGGGAGGTAGTGGAAAATAGGAGTGCCTGGAGTGCTCTGGTCCATGGGATCACAAAGAGTCGGACATGCCTAAACGACTAAACAACAACAAGGACTATGATCAGTGATCTTCTTGTATTGTTACATGTGTTCTTCCTTTTTTTGTCACCTGAATTTTTAACTTTATTTCAAAATAAATTCCATGTTGTTGTTGTTGTTTACTCATGAACAACTGTATGAATCTTAGCACTAATAGAAGCTTGCTCCAATGAGGCAACATCTGGCATTTGATGTGCATGTTTATGATGCATTATCTTTTCTTGGGTGCTATTGCAGGTTTTAAGCTGCAAATCTATTTAAATGGAAGTAAATCCTAACTAATTGAACTCATCCTATTGAATGAGTACGTATGCACCATTAACCCCGTTGTGGAACCAAAGTTTAACATCTAGAGCAAAACACGGGTCTAATATTCAGGCAAATTCAAAAGAGGATAACAGCTGTGGCAGCTTTTGGGGACTGTAGGCAGGGTTTTGTTATTTTTAACTTAATTACCTCATGTGGTTTCTCATGTTGAGGTTCTTTTAAAACAATAAATAGGGTGGTTTATTTGTAGAACGGTCTTGTTCAACACATCAAACTTTGTCCAAAGTCATTCCAGAACTCTGCTCTGTTCTATTCTAGGGATGTTATTAACATACATATGCCAAACAAATGGGGTGTTTATCGATTACACACGTGTGCTTGTGCAGTTACACACCTATATGTCATGTGCAGCCTACTTTCTTTTGATTATGACTTCTACCCCAACTGCAGCCATGCCTTAAAGCATTTGTGATGTGCCAGTATGAAGACCAAAGGCGTTGAAAGGTGATCTGGAAATGTACTGATCATTTATTTCTTTATTTCACTTTCCTTAGAGTTTGGCCACAGAGTTGCAGTCTAGTGTGAAAGAGATGAGAACGCGAATCAGATGTACTAAAAAAATGCAAGAAAACAAAAAATGCAACAGCGTTTCCAAAGCGTCTGTTTACCGAGCCCAGCACGTGGCAGCATCTATCCTTAACATTTCAAAGACTGATTTAGACAATTTACTTGATGTTGAGGATGATGAGGTAAGCTACCAATAACACCTGGTTTTGCTAAAAGGAAGCCGCGTCTTTTGCTGGTGTGGATTGGCATAGCTCCATTTAACTCAGTGGGCTGTAGCAGTGTCACTTAGACTCTATAAATTTATTCCCCTCTTTCTCTTCTTCTTCCTCCTCTTCTGATTTCTTACCCACCCTTCACCATAAGGCTCCGCCAGTGCAATAACAAGATTAGACTGGGTGTGTGTCATGGATTCTTTAGCTAAGATTCTATGATTCTATGTATGTATTGGGTTGTTGCTTGTTTGTATGGTTTATTCTTTAGCCTTTTCTTGTTCCTAAGATGTCCCTCAAGGCAGCGGGATTTTTCATTGGGGTTTCTTCCGGAAGCCTTTCTCATGAAAGAGCATAGCAGAGGCTGAGGACCAGAGTTTTCCAGGTTGACAAGCCCCATCTGCCCCTCATTTCCCTCCACAGCACATGCGGAAACTGCCTTCTTGATCATTGGACCCACTATTGTTTTCATCTGCTCGAACCCGTCTTTGCACGCAGTTTACTTCCAGTAATGGATTGTAGCCTCAATTTGGGCCCTTCTGCATGTTTTCTTGATCACTGTGCTCTGGCCCTTCCCTAGTTTTTTCTTGCCTGCCACCACTCAGAAATGAGTGACAATTTAAATGCAACGTATTTCATACCCTCCAATTCCAAGTAAACTATTCCCCCAGTAGTAAGTATGGCACTCCAGACACAGAATTGATCTTTGCCTCCTTGGACAGAATTGAGTCCAAAATGACCCCCCAGGCTGCTCACCTGGTCCTTTAGGGGCACAGTCATCCCATTCAGGACCAGGGAGGCCCCCACCACCACCTACCTGTCCATCTCCCCCAGAAACAGTACTTCAGTATTTTTGGGATGTGGGCTAAATCTATTGGGAAGGGTGAACCGCTCGTGAATAAATGGGCAAGGTTTAAAAGAACTTATTCCACAGATCCTTGGGGAGTTTGGAGTTGTCCCTCAAATGCATCCCCCATGCTAAGCTCCAAAAGCCACATGTTTTGTGATAGAAGTTCTGTAACCACTGACTCATCAGCTGTGGAGGTCCACCATTTGTGCCTTGAGAAGCCACAGACCTGACATCCAAGTTAACAACACGGTGGAGCTATACTGAGGGTTGGGACTGCATTGAAGAAAGCCCTGCTCAATATTGCCTGGGACAGAAAAGTCTTCTTTCTCTACTTCTTATATCCCTTTAAATGTTGCTGCTAGTAGACAGGGTGATCTGGCTGACAAGGGGTGGCAGGCCCCAACTTCTGCACCCTGTAATAGAGGAATTGTTGTGCACCAGTGTAGTGTAGTGGTTAAGAGTGGTAGACTCGTAATCTAGTGAACTGGGTTCGCGTCTCTGCTCCTCCACATGCAGCTGCTGGGTGACTTGGGCTAGTCACACTTCTCTGAAGTCTCTCAGCCCCACTCACCTCACAGAGTGTTTGTTGTGGGGGAGGAAGGGAAAGGAGAATGTTAGCCGCTTTGAGACTCCTTAGGGTAGTGATAAAGTGGGATAGCAAATCCAAACTCTTCTTCTTCATCATCAATATTTATTTATTTTGGTGTGTGTTTTTAGGAAACACAACAGATGAAAATGGAATATGAAAGCGACAAAGAATGGATGGGCTACTTACAGAAGCTTCTTGAAGGACAGGTGCTTGGTTTTTGCTATATCATCAAGTATAACCATGGCTATAATTTGTTTATTTCATGGCATGCAATTGCTTATCTACCGGAAAGATGCGGTTTTTACACAATATTGTCCAGAAAATATATGCTGCACTTGCTGACTTCCTCAGCTATGGGAGAGAACACTCTTGTTATCACCCACCTTTGACAGCTAAGATGGGGAGAGTTCAGTTCCCAGTGTGAAGAAGGCCAAAAAAGTGTGGGAATCTCATTTACCTCCTTCCTGTATTTATGGGGATCCTTTCTATTGAAAAAGGAGAACTTCTTCTAAGGCTATTTGCACGGTAGATCTGGAGTGATTTCCCAATTCCTGGTGGGAGAGGAGCCCGTTATCTGAGTAAGAAACAGAGTGTTTCTCTTCCGAGGAAATGGCTGGTTGGTCCAAAAGCTCTGCTTCTCACTCGCCTACCGGGAGCCCTTCCTACAGAGAAATCATTGATAATAATGATGTCAGGTGGAGGTCCCTATTTGGATTTCCTATTTTCCAATGGGAAGATGCATTGGCCAAGCCAAAAGCGGTGATCAGTGCACATCTCACCTGGCCTCCCGTGATGTCACCTTGCTCCCCACTCCTAGTGGCACTTGCAAGGTGAGAAGCCACTTGGTGAATACAGCAAAGGAAGACAGGCGGAGGGGCTGGAAGAAAATGTCAACCCTAGCTAAATTCAGCCCCAAGTGAACCATTCCTGCTTACGTTTTGGGGAAAGAAAGGAAGTTGAATACCTTAGGCAGAGTTCACCTAAGTCTGAGAGGCTCAAGTACAGATTTAATTAAAGCGCATTTCAGTATCTTTTTACAAAAAATAAAATCTATTGAAAATTTTCAAGGGTGTTTCCTAAACATCCTTTTCTCTTAAGCTTTTGAGACTTCGCATGAGTTGGAGGAAAGGTTAACACCATATTTGTTTGAGCTAATGATAGGTAAAGGTAAAGGTACCCCTGCCCGTACGGGCCAGTCTTGACAGACTCTGGGGTTGTGCGCCCATCTCACTTAAGAGGCCAGGGGCCAGCGCTGTCCGGAGACACTTCCGGGTCACGTGGCCAGCGTGACATCGCTGCTCTGGCCAGAGCCAGAGCCGCACACGGAAACGCCGTTTACCTTCCCGCTGGTAAGCGGTCCCTATTTATCTACTTGCACCCGGAGGTGCTTTCGAACTGCTAGGTTGGCAGGCGCTGGGACCGAGCAGCGGGAGCGCACCCCGCCGCAGGGATTCGAACCGCCGACCTTTCGATCGGCAAGCCCTAGGCGCTGAGGCTTTAACCCACAGCGTCACCTGCGTCCCCTTTGAGCTAATGATACATATGGAAAATAGAACATCTAGGGAGACAAGCCTACATCTCGGCAAACGTATTAATTAAATTATTGAGTCTATCTATATCCATGGTGGAGAGAAAAGGATCTGTTCCCTCATACGTCTTAGGAAAAAGATTTTTTTATCATGTGCCTTTAAAGTTAGTAGTTGATATGGACACCTGAGGAGTTCATGGGTTTCTGTGACCTTTTACTATGGACCTGTTTCCAGTCAATTCATGTTTTCCTCACAGCCAGACAGCTGTTTATTACCGTGTCTTCCCGCATTCTCTACAATATTTTCTACTGAGACCTCAAGCAGCTTGTTAGTGGGAAGTAAATATTGATTTGGCATCCTGTCAATGCAGAAAGAATGAAAAAATTTCCACCAGAGGCCCCTCAAACATTTTCCTATCGACATTTTCTGGGCAGAGTGGAAGGCTGCATAGAGGATGACAAGGCTGAGACTAGTTGAAATCCCTGAGGGGTCCATTGAGACTGCCGCTGTGACCTGTGTGATACTTTTTCTTCTCTTTCAAGTCTTTTTTTTTTAATACACACACAAGTCTGCTGGGATGCTCCCCTCTTGTAAGTGATCAAGGGCAGCTTATTGGCAGGTGAGAGCCCTGCTTTTCTAGTCATAGCCAGCTTTTGTTTCAAGATGGCTGACAACATAAACTGGGTTTTGAAACTTCTTTCCTGTGTAGTATATTTATCCTCCCAGTTCTGCTAATGTGTCTCCCTAATCCAGGGAGAAACTGTCCTACGAAGAGAAGAGTCTGTTTATGACAGATGCGCTGCAGTATTTATTGCACAAATGTCGTAAAATGCACATGCGATTTCTCTTCAGAAAGTGAAAAGGGGGGTTTTTAAAACGGTTTGGGAGATTTGTGGAAATAGCTTTCAATCTGTGCACCCAGTTAAAAGCAGCAAACATTTTCACCATAAATGAGATCAAAACTTAAAATCCAGTGTTACAGTGATGGCTGATATTTATTTATTGACTGGCTGGTATTTAATTTATTATCAAAAGGTTAAAGGAGCGCCAATACTTTCATTGCCCAAAAATCCCAGAAATGCAAATATCCAGTCAATAGGAAGTATGAATCAGGCAACCGTTTTATGGGGTTGGTGCCTATGTAATTCTGGTGATACATTAACTGTGGTTAAGAGACTGGGAGCTGATGACACAACTGAGAACTCACTCTATACTTTCCCTTTTGCTCATTGCTTCCTTTCTTCCTTTGTGGCACAAATTCTGCCATCCTTCCTCTGACCACCTTAACCCTGGCTAAGTGTTACTGTCACTGATGTTTGCCATTATCAATGCTAAGCAGGCTTCTATCATAGGCAGGATCTGAAACTGTAGTTAAGCAGGGGCTCCGGTTAACAGTAATGCTGACGTAACACAATATCTGGGGAAGACAAAAGAGGGAAGGTGGTAGTCTCAAAAACTCTTAAAGGTAAAGGTAAAGGTACCCCTGCCCGTACGGGCCAGTCTTGACAGACTCTGGGGTTGTGCGCCCATCTCACTTAAGAGGCCAGGGGCCAGCGCTGTCCGGAGACACTTCCGGGTCACGTGGCCAGCGTGACATCGCTGCTCTGGCGAGCCAGAGCCGCACACGGAAACGCCGTTTACCTTCCCGCTGGTAAGCGGTCCCTATTTATCTACTTGCACCCGGAGGTGCTTTCGAACTGCTAGGTTGGCAGGCGCTGGGACCGAGCAGCGGGCGCGCACCCCGCCGCAGGGATTCGAACCGCCGACCTTTCGATCGGCAAGCCCTAGGCGCTGAGGCTTTAACCCACAGCGCCACCTGCGTCCCACTCCATAGTTAAAAGTTCTCCAGAACTTTACCTCTGCCAGTCTATACGATAGAAAGATCAAATAGAAAAAAAATGTTTTCTGTATCCTCCTTTTGAACTTCTCACCTGGCCATTAGTGCATAACTTAGTTAGGCAAAGTTTTAGGTTTCCGGCTGGAATCCACGTAATTTTGAAAAGGCAGGATCTTTCCTGCATCCAGTGGGACTTCATGTCATTTATAGCATAATGCTATTTCTTTGGAAGCAAGCCCTATTGAGTTCAGAGCTTACTCCCACATTAGTGTGTTGAGAATTGCAGCCTTTGGAGATGATTCAGATCATACTTCTGCTCATTTCTCACCACCACCAAGTGGGAAGCACATGGCTTCGAACTCCCAACTACGGGCTCCAAAAGTTGACTGTGGATTTACAATGGCCCTTGTTCTGTCTTTTTGCCATGGCTTCCCAGCATGTTTAGAAATAGCAGAATGAACATAACGTTTGTTCCTCAAGCATGCCAGTGGACATGTGATGTTCTACATGGAAGCATTGACGATGGAAGAAAATGGAAGGCAGCCCTAAATCACAACAAAACTTCACAAGCCTAAGCCAGATAGCTGCCTTTTTGGCATATACCTGTGAAAGTGAGGGTAGTATCATATGTTGCAGGTGCACATGGAAGATATTGAATACTCCTTCTCTCAGCGGACCAGTACCGCAGGCACCCGCCCAGTTTTGTGGAGCCAGGCTGACATGAAAACTCCTGCCCGTTCTGTGGAGGCCAATAAGCTTGGAAAAGTTAGAGCCCTCTTGTGTCATTTGCGTTTCCCATCCAAGATGTTTACGTCCGTTTTGTGATCTGCTGGGCCACCTTCCCCCACCCCCACTTCCTCCCCACCCCCTCGCAGAATGTCTTGCAGCAAAGTACATGAGATCACTTAATACCGAAGTTTGATATAGTGTCTTCTTGTGCCATTGAGCCTGGCCTCTAGAACATAATTGCCCAACAGTATTGATTTAATTGCCTAGGTTTATTTGTGGACTCCTAATTATTGACTGGAGGTAAATTTAATGGAGAAACCTTTATGAACACAGGGAAACTGCTGCTGTTGCTGTTATACATAAATGAACAGCATCACATCCCTTTGGATCATTTTTCAAGCTAATTTTATTCCACTGTGACAGTATGATAACATTTAAAATGTCATAGACGTTTTATTTTTATTGCTGACATGCACCGTTTTAGTACTACATTAGAATTTGGGAGGGAGCAGTTTCATGGTGAGCACTGGTTGTTCTTTATTGTCATTTAAAGATTCCCCCAGAGAGGAGTCGTAAACCGGGGCACACCTCGTAGATGTTGCATCTCCACCTGTGTTTCCTGTATTGCTGATACCTAAAGGGGACGGGATCTTTTCTGCCTAAGGAAATCATCAATAATGTTGCTGATTAACAAATATAATATTTCTGGGCAGTTGCTGAACAAATATATCTGCATAAAGTGATCTCCCCCCGCCCCGGCCCATATGAGTGAGATTACAGGCAGAGTGGAGAGAAAGCTTCCAGCGAGCTCTTGTTTCACCTAATGGGCTATTAGAGTCTTTCTACGGAGCAATCCTATCCTCGCATTACCCGTGTTGGGGGTGCAGGGGCGACATATGCTAGCGGAATGGCTACCATGTTTCGCCCAGGAGAGGAGAGGAAGCATGGACCTTCGTATGAGGCCAAGGAAATGCAACCGGAATATATGACGGTGGAATAAACACAACAGAGGCACCCACAACGTCCCCGTATACATTGCCAGAAGCCTTCAATCAGGGACTCTGCTGGCATCAGCGCATGCCATCCATGCATTGGGACACGCACATGCCTCTATCCCCATGCACACTGAATGCAGGATGACATTGCAGCATCCTCAGTCCCAATGTCTCAGCCAACGACAGCACTTCTACTGCCATTCCCTTGGCCGGCTCCACATTCCACTGGCATATCTGGAGTGTCACAGTAATGGTGCTTCTTGCTTTCCACCGGTGTAGCAGGGCTTCCGCAGAATCCTATAGCCTCCTACTGGACCTTCAGTAAGGACTGCGCCTTTTGTCACCAAAGTATCTATGGATCACTTACAATACCTTTGGTCCTCCTGATGTTGGTGAACTGCAAACCTCATCATCCTTGCCGTTGGTCCTGCTCTCCGGTGCTGATGGGAGTTGGCCTTCAGCAACATCTGGCTGGAGAAAGTTCTGCATCCCTGGTTAATTGGCTTTCTGCCCTGCTCTTCTGTTGAAAAGTCTCCAAGAGCGGCTTACCTATAGTCAAAAGAAGCCTGCCAAAAAGGCTTATGAACCAAAGGATATGACGCAAAAGGAAAATAGGAAGAGGGGAAAAAGCAAACTGGAACCAATTCTTAAAGTCACATCGTTCTTATAATTTCAAGCTGGAATGGAAACGCGTATCCATATAGCTCAGAAAGCCTTGGGGAAGGAAAGAAAAAATGAATGGGTCCCTCCAATGCATAACATTTCTTAAAGCACAGGGAATGCAGAGTAATCAATGACCTCCCATGGCACAGATGCACACAGAGTTTATGGAGAAAGACTTGGTTAGGAGATCTATTACGTGGCATACCTACGCATATACAATGTCCAACGTACATTTCTCCAGCTATCCATAATCAAAGTAACCCTTTATATAGTCTCACTTCTGTCCTTTAAAAAGTGAAAATATGTATTTGTAAACCCTTGTTGTTGAAGAGATGCTTTGGGGGCGGCAGGGTGTGTGTGTGTAATATAGCACTGTGTGCTGAGGATGAGAACCTAATGAAAGAACCCGGCTTCTGTTTAAACCATTGATATTTGCAAGGCTGACTTGTAAATAAATATTTGGGTTTGGAAATATAATGCCTGGCTGAGATGCAGGAGCCAGGACACAGCAGCCAAATCACAGATGGTCTACTGCTTAAGCCCTTTCCCCTTGCTTCAGCGCTGCAGAACTTACCTTGCAGCAGAAGCTAAAGGTCACCTGTTAAAGGGCTGACCAATATTCTTGCTTTGCCTAAAATGCCGTCACTCTAATTAAGAGGCTCTTTATGTGTGTTAAGAGGACCAAATGTCAACCCTTGCTTCTGCCAAGTCAGGGGCAGGGTGGAGGCAAAGTGGTGCAGGGCAGATCTGTGGCAAGAATTTGGGGGGGGGGGGCGGTGTTTCTACTATCAAGTGGTATATACATTTTACGAAAATGCATACATATCAGTAATACCCATAGTCACCCTGTTGCTTTGCACAAACATGGCGGCACTCCCTGTGTGACTCTTTCCTTTCTGTTTGCTGTTCCCCCCTGCCTTGCAGGCAGAAGGATAACAAATGGGAAATCCATAGCATAGTGCAGTGTCTTATCAGACACCAAACATTGCTGGATCTTTAAGGACCACTTCATATGAATCTTCCATTTTTCTTTCTTTGCTTACTGTAATCTATGACCGTTGGAATTGGGTCATGTGAGTTTTTTTATTATGTACCAAACCTGCCATTTTTCTTACTACCACCAATGCTTAATTTAAGCAAAACAGATCATAAGATCAAAGATTGGGAGGGGGCCAGTTAAATTAAAAATTGCCCCCTAGTTGTAGCTGCCCTTTGAGCTGTTTCATGGGACTTCCCTGTCCCTGGAGACATTTGCTAGCAGAGTTACTTCTCTGATGTCTGCCTCCTTTCTCACGAGGCCTTGCTCTCTTGAAACCCTCAGAGAGCAAAGCTTCTAGTATCCTTACATTAAAGGCAGCTGAAATCTGTACAATAGGCAGCTCGTGAAGAATCGGCATCACCCAGCACACAACGCAACCCCTGTTCCCTTCAAAGCAATCACAAACTTTGGTAAAACTGTTTTCTGTTGCTCAGGGTTGTCTTTTTCAATAAGGTAATATGAGCTCTGCAGTGATGTGGCTTATGAAAAGCAACTGAACGTTGCATCACACAAAATTAGCTGAATAAACAGGTTGCAGTGTGAGGCACAAGGTATCCCAGTGGAGATATGCATACCATCTCGACGGACCCTGTCAGGCCATGCAACTGTATAGGAAAGGGATACAGTGGTGCCTTGCAAGACGAAAAGAATCCGTTCCGCGAGTCTCTTCGTCTTGCGGTTTTTTCGTCTTGCGAAGCAACCCTATTAGCGGCTTAGCAGATTAGCGCTATTAGCGGCTATTAGCGGCTTAGCGGCTTAGAAAAAGGGGGGGGGAGCGAAAAAAATTGCAAGACTCGCAAGACGTTTTCATCTTGCGAAGCAAGCCCATAGGGAAATTCGTCTTGCGAAGCGCCCCGAAAAACGGAAAACCCTTTCGTCTAGTGGGTTTTTCGTCTTGCGAGGCATTCGTCTTGCGGGGCACCACTGTATTTCCTTACAGGTTAAGAAC
This sequence comes from Podarcis cretensis, assembly GCF_951804945.1. Classification (NCBI taxonomy): domain Eukaryota; kingdom Metazoa; phylum Chordata; class Lepidosauria; order Squamata; family Lacertidae; genus Podarcis; species Podarcis cretensis. The sequence goes on from NC_137187.1 coordinate 27,306,161, forward strand.
TTAATTTGTTCTGGAGGTCCGTTCATAACATGAAACTGTTCTTAACCTGAGGTACCACTTTAGCTAATGGGGCCTCCCGCTGCCGCCGCACGATTTTTGTTCTCACCCTGAAGCAAAGTTCTTAACCCGAGGTACTATTTCTGGGTTAGCGGAGTCTATAACCAGAAGCGTCTATAACCTGAAGCGTCTGTAACCTGAGGTACCACTGTACTGACTTAAAATTTTAATTCAAATGGGAAACTCTGAAAACTATTCTTTGCCAAAGCTAGCGGACTCTAAATCAACCTGTCCTGCATCAAATTACAGTAATCTGTCAAACATCTTAAAGTGGGCAAACTGCAGGGGAAGTGGGGGCAGCAAAGGACCAGAGTGAGAGGCCTAATCTTTACATTCTGTCACCTCAACCAAAGAAGTGTGTGTTTGCTTATGGTAGGTGGAGAGGGTGAATATATATACAGTCGTACCTTGGATTCTGAACGCCTTGTGAGTCGAACGTTTTGACTCCTGAACGCTGCAAACCCAGAAGTGAGTGTTCTGGTTTGTGAACGTTCTTTGGAACCCAAACATCAGGCAGTGCTTCCACGGCTTCCGATTGGCTGCAGGAACATTGGCTGCATCTTATCAAATTTGTCACTCCCTGCCACAGGAATACACATTTTTATTCCTTCATTGTAAATGCCCTGGGTAGAGACCAGGCCTAAGTCATAAAATATATGAACTCTGGGCCCACCAACATTCAGCCTGGTCCTTCCATTCAAACAGCTGTTTAAGAGCCATATCTCTTTGATTTATGCAACCTGAATTGGTGGCTCTTGCCTTTCGTGCCCCATATCGTAGATGGCAAGCTTGCAGGCAGGATAATCTGTAACTATTGTCAATTAAAAAATCATATATGCAGGTAGAGTGATGCTTGGAAGCTGATAGGCCACTGACTGATTGGGGTTCCACCAGAAGCACTGTGGGGGAGCCCTAGTATTCGTCAACCCCAGCTGTCAATCAACTTGCACCTGAGCTGGTTGGTCATTGGATACATGCCCAGTGCCCACACCAAACACATTTGACCCTAATCAATAAAGTTATGGCCTGGTTTTTATTCATGGCCTGCTTCCCCTACACTATGCATACGAAGCAGGCATGCCAACTCTAGGGGGCCAAAGGCACCTTGGCCCCCTCAATATTTGTTTGAAGGGGTCAGGCCCCCACAATTTCCAGGTGCCCCCGTGTATGTTGTGCGTGTGTGATGTGACATGCACAATGCAAGTTCATTGGCTGGCTCCTCCAGCCTCCTGAGCCGTTCCCAAGGCATGCGGGTCATACAAGTGATGTCACACATACTAGAAACCCCCCCCCCCCAATCTTGGGGGCAACCTGGTGCCTCTGATACTGAGCTAAAAGGGCTTGTACTATGACTCAGTATAATGTAGCTTCCTATGAGAGAGAGTAAACATTTGGGCCTCATTGATAGGATTCTGTAGGGTGAGCTCTTTTTTTTCAGGAATTATGAACACACAGAGGAAATCTGTATATTTACTAACCCATTAATAAAAATCTGGCAGGCCTCCACTGAAGATGAAGACTGCAAAGATGCAGTGCGGAATGTATGTCTATAAAGAGAGCCAGATAAGAACATGGACACATTCCCAGAAGCTGATAAATGTGCAAGACATCTGCAACATTTCAAGCTCTCTTATCCTTGATTGCACTGAATGATTAAGATAGAAACACCTCCTTAAAAATCATTTTACAGTGACAAAGGAGCCTTAGAATGTAGTGAACAGCAGGTAAAATACAGAATGATATGAGCCCAAGACAGTGGTAAAGTAATCCATTCATCTAAAGGGGAGTGTTATTAGGAAAAAATAAAGATGCCTCAAAAGTAAATATGGTCTGGGTGGTGACAGACAGGTCTGAGAAACTTTGAAGAATGGAAAGGATGGCGGTTACCCTATACATAACTACATGAAGAGGGGGAAAGCATAATGTAGGGAAATGATATTTACAAAGTCACATGTGAACTGCATTCCATGATTCCCACTGGCTCAGTATTCTTTGGCACAAGAAACCTTAACTGCACACATGTTGATGTGTTTTTCTCTGTATTAATTTATTTTTCTCATCTGTGATGATTTGAGTTAGTCATTTGCTTATGTCCCCACATACAACTTTTTCTTGTTCTTAATTCATCTATGAATACTTAACTGGAGAAGAAAACTTCTTTAAAAAACAAACAAACTCGCATATCCTTATTTCTGATATTGGTCCATTTGGATGTGTGGCCTGCAGCGAAGGAAAGGTCTTAAACCCCCCATTGTGGGAATACCTCTGCATCTATAGGGATTTCTAAGCAAACCCCTTTGCCAACCTAGCCTATTTTGTTGAGGTTAGCAATCTTCAGGTACCATGGGTTGGTTCCACAGGTGCAAGCAGAAGCCCTCATCTGCAAATGAAAAGACTTCCTCTGACTTAGCACAAAACCTTTGTGAAAAAGAAGTGAAATTCAGTGGAGTGCTTCTGTTAGCACAAGACATTGTGAAATATTTTCCGCAGCGTCTGCTGGTACAAAGTGTTGCACAAGGACTTGCAAAACATCTCAAGAAGATGCTTGTGCTAAGTCTGTGTTGAGTGAAGTCTTCTGCTAGTGCTAACTGCTGAGTGTTATCTGTCGACCAAACCCAACCTTCTCAACAGAATGACTTTATATGCTTGATATGTCCATCTGTCATTACATGCTGCATCTACCTTGACCTAGGCTCATGCTTGAGCATTTCAAATCTAGCCCCTGGTGTCACTTTTGCCATATTTGCTATTTACCGTTTCTAGCTCTTACCAGAAACCTGGCCCACTTTGTTGAGGTTCATAGCCTTTGGGGCCAGAAAAGGTTGAATCCTCAGAAGTCCTTCTGCAACTGAAAGGCTTTTTCCAGACTTAGCACAAGATTTCACACCTGTTGCGTGGCCTGCTGGTGGAAATCACTTTCTTCCTTCTCAACATCATAGTGAGCTCACAGAATTGGTGTAGATTTAGATGCTCACAAGCAACCCATTCACGTGGTGAAAAACATTTCCTTTCCGCTGTGGACTGTTGCTCTAAGGCAGCCATGTCTAAAGACCTTTTGGGGGGCCTAATCCGGCTTGCCGGTCTGTTTAATCTGCCCCTGTGGCAGTTTATCTCCTGGGGCAAAATCCTAAAAATACCTCAACAACTTCAACCTTAAACAAAGCTCAACAACTTTGGAGTAAAATCCTTAAAAAAGCTCAACAACTTCAATCCTAAAAAAGGTTAACAACTTTGGTTGGCCCTTTGGTTTTTGGCCCTCACGGCCCTTCATCAGATCTGGCCCTCTTTGAAAAAAGTTTGGACACCACTGCTCTAAGGACACAAAGACTGCTGACTTGCCATGTGACGAAGGCTTTCTTGAGAATTACAGCCATCCTGTGAATAATGTCGTTTTTCTAACTTTGACCATAAAGTATAAATAAAGTCAGTGCAAGCTTGTCCTGCGCCCACCCCGAAGTTTCCTTTATGCTTACGTTTCCCAATAGAATCCTGATCTGTGAAGGGATTCCCCCCCCCCTGCATTTAGTCCCCAAAGTTTCACTGGATGCCTCTGAAAGCATTTGCCTAAAGTCCGAGGAGCTGTATTGATAGCTCCCTCTCTCCCTCTCCTGAGAGCAGTCAGCATGCAGTGCTGCGTCTACTTATAAGTGCCCCAGAGATGACTGTAACCTCATATTGATCAGCTGATTGAAGATAAATGACAGAGCTGCTGGTATTGCAGATTACATCATTAACATGGTCAGTAAACCATGAATTGTTCAATAAGGCGTTTATCTTTTTTCATTTTATTCTGCTCTTTTATCATTTTTATGATAAGGAACAGTTACACACACTAATCAGGAGGATCCGTTTTAGGTGAGAACGGACGTGGGCAAGTGTGCCAGTGTCAGAACTAAGTGAAATCTAATGGCTTCAGAACACTTAGTAAATGTTTTTTAGCTGAAGAAAAATATAGGCTTCGCTGATCATTTTTCTTACTCTGCTTCTCTTTCAGTTTCCTTTTGCTTCGTATTTAATGGATGCAGTGCTGGAAAAACTAAATGAGCAGAAAAAACTGGCGGAAGAATACAGTTCTCTTGTGAAACAAATGACCTAGGTGTTGTTGAACAGAATCTTGAAAAAGAGAAAGGGGACTCTTCCCCCTCCTGTTTTTGGTTTTGCACTTTGACTCCACTCCCGATTTTGGCTCATACTAACGACCAGTTCACAATCTGTCGCAGCAGGTGCATTTGCTGCATTCACAAAAAAGTACAGCAAATATGAAAAGGAAAGATACCCACCAATGTAGACATAGCAAACGTACCTGTTCTCATTCAGTGTGAAGCAGCCATTGGCAACCTTGCCGTCAATGAGTCTTCTAAGTAAACAGGCGTAAGATTTGGCTGTAGATCTCCCTTCTTGTTTGCTAGCCACCTTCTACACAAACACATTTCTAAGCATTAGCTGCAGAGCCATTTGACACTGGTTATGCTCCCAAGTCCAATGGAAATAGTGTAAGCATTTTGCAGAGAGATTGCCTTCAAGCAATTAAAATTTAAATTTATTTTGCCAGTAGAAAGTCTGGATAAAGCAAGATGCAGTTGCAGAGGTCGTCTTAAGAGCAGTTCCCAGCAAACATGCCTGGAGTTGTAGTCCAAAAATGGTAGAGGCTGCATCACACAACCGGCAATGCCAAGCACAATCCATTAGGAACTTGAGCAGCTTCTTTTCTTGAACAGCTCCTGATCATTTGAATGGTGTGTGCACAGGAAACCCCCTAGGCAACTGTGCCATACATTCAGAAAAGCAGGAGTACAAATTTTAATATAATTCATTAAAACTGAAGTTAGTGTCCTTTGAAAACCCTCAATTATGACTAACCTAATAGACAGCTTCTAAATTCTCTTTTTATGTGAAACAACAACAAAAAGAATACAAGGCATGGTTAATGAAGCATTTTTAGCCACCATTCAGCAAACATGTGCTTCCTATTGTTTGTTCGTTTTGTTTTTTTACTGTGAAAGAGTGCATTAAGTGTGCAATGTATTTAATTGTATTTAAGAAACATTTTGTTTGAATAAATGATTTTGAGTTGAACTTTTTATCTAGGAAATCCCTGAAAAATTATGTTTCTTTTTGTTTCTCCGTCCCTCTGTCTCTCTCACACACGTAGCTGTAGTAACATTTTGTAATAATAGAACTATCAGTAATAGGCTTGAAAATAGAGGTGCATAGATGAGCACGTATTAACCTTACACCTTTAGGACAAGGATAGCAAATGTGGGACCCTCCATATGGTTTGAGCTACAACTTCTAGCTCCCTGACCACTGGCCATTCTGGCTGGGGCATCTCACCACATTGGCGACCCCTGATTTAGGGGATTACAACTGTGGACAGGTGCTTAAAAGGGTCTCTTAGTTATGTGGGAGCTGTTTCCCATGGAATCAGGAGAGCACATGGCATGAAATAAATTCCATGTTAGAGACCCATGCCATCAATAGCACACCCGTGGCTGGGTCAAGAAAAAATACCTCCCACACAACAACAATAATATTTAAAGACCCGTTCGATTATTTCCTAAAGAAGATGATCCCTTTAGAACAAAGGTACATTCTTAGAGTACAGACAAAATATTCAGCTACTGGTAAATTGCTTCTGTGTGAACAAGATTCTGAAGACTGCTTGACAACTTGTTCTAGTCTTCCATATAAAGTATTTTCTTTTAAAATGCCTTTGAAGATATGCTCAAGGAAATGAAACAGTGGTGTGCCTTATTGGTTGGTTGGTCAACGGAAGTTCCAGGTTTAACACTTGGTATTTTCTTCAAGGACTTTGGCACGGAAGAATGGGGCCACCCATTCAATTATTTAATTAGAACAACACCAGAACACTTATAAACAGCTGCATACGTGATTCTATTTCTACAGATGAATTTTATTGTCTGGTTTAAAAGAGAGACTGAATTTCGTAACCATAAATGCTGTTCAGCACTGCATAATTTTTTTGGATCTTATTTGTTGTGGCGTAGAAAATTGAGCAGACATATGCTTTGAGTGCTTAAGCTTATCTGAAGTTAACCCTGTAAGCCCCGAAACCTGAACTGATGTGAAATACCTGCACACCCTTCAGACGGTTTAATGTGTTATCACACCTGCTATTTAATTAAGTTTATTCAGTAAAAAGAGTATAAGAATAGCATGATGGGAAATTCTCTGATCATACCCAATCACAACTTTCCCATAAAGCTAGAACTAGTACAAACATCTATCTACACTTGCTTGTAAAAATAAATAAATCAACATTTCCTCACCCCAACCCACCACTTTTCACATTTCCGGTTGTCTCCAATATTTTTGTTGAGCGGCTGAAATAACTTTGGAGCAAGCTGGATTTTTACAGGTACTTTGTGCATCGCCTCTCATTATTTCCACACCTGAATGATGGCCTCACCTAGAATGCAGACCAATCCTCTGATTTACTTTCCTCCCCTTCCTCCTCATTGCTTATAAATTTTTCCCAATTGATCCTGTTTTCGGATTGATTCTAGGCTCCTCCACAAAGTGCAGGAAAATATTGTCTTTGGATTATTATAAATTCTGGGCCAAAAAAGTTTGCTTCCCTCCTGACATACTTTGAAAAAGTATGGAGGAAAAAAGGAGACCCATCGAGAGATGCAAGATGAACAGCTGTAAACCCCCCCCCAACCTCTTCTATAAAGGAGGACTGTAAATCTGCTGTTGGGTCTAAGAGTTGAGCTGCATGTTCAGTAAAATCTTGTTACACTGAAGTGGGAGATTGCATATCTGAATCCTGCGCATAGATTCCAGCTGGCACACTGGAAACAAATAATTGGCCTAGGCTTTTCCATGAGCTGGTAAGCAGTCTGAAACGGGCACACCACATAATTTAGCTGAACATGTAGACCATTCGTTAGAAGGATTGCAATCATAGATCTAAAACTCTAGAACAGTGCCACCCCAACTTTTTCTTACCCCGTGAACTACTTGAAAATTGCTAAGGGTCTTGGTGAGCCATTTAATAGTTTTTCTGCCAGTTGTAGAAACTGCAATGCACTGTAAAGGTAAAGGGACCCCGACCATTAGGTCCAGTCATGACCGACTGGGGTTGTGGCACTCATCTCGCTTTATTGGCCGAGGGAGCCGGCGTACAGCTTCCAGGTCATGTGGCCAGCATGACTAAGCCGCTTCTGGTGAACCAGAGCAGCGCACGGAAATGCCGTTTACCTTCCCGCTGGAACAGTACCTATTGATCTACTTGCACTTTGACGTGCTTTCCAACTGCTAGGTTGGCAGGAGCAGGGACCGAGCAACGGGAGCTCAGCCCGTCACGGGGATTCGAACCGCCAACCTTCTGATCAGCAAGTCCTAGGCTCTGTGGTTTAACCCACAGTGCCACCCGCATCCCACACAATGCACTGTACTTGGCGTTATTTGATTTTCAGCTATTTAATGAACATACCATGAACCATCTGAATGAAGCTCACAACCAGTGATCCACAAACCACAGTTTAGGAATCCCTACTCTAAAAGGCTCCTGGGAGCTTATCTTATGGTCTGTTGCATTAGAGTATGCCTGAATTCATACATTAAAACTAGAGCTGGGTGACATATCATCCAAAATGGGTTTGAAGTCCTTATCATGATATCACTTTCATAATTCTTGGCCTGGCAATATATCACAAATCGTGTATGTGCTATGCAAAACTCACAATGTGGAAAAAACCAGGAAAGTCATCCAATGCCTCTTCATAGCTCCATCCTTATTTCAGACATTGTGATGTATCAGTATATTGCGATGTTGAAAACCAGATATCGCCCAGCCCTAATAATAGTTTAAAATGAATTGGAATCCCAGGGATCATAGGAAAGACCATTAAATTACAGTAGCAGCAGAAGAATTAGAGCAAATGCCTTTGACTACACACAGCAACAGAGCTTACAGCTTGAAGAAATTGTCAGGTGGAGTGGCTGAACAGCTGAAACCGTGGATGAGGAATCTGTGACCCTTCAGATATTGTTGAATTATCAGCCTCAGCTGGCATGTCCAAGGGGGAGGATCCAACAATTTGGAGGAGTGCAAGTTTACCATCCTTGGCTTAAATTCCCCACCTTTGTTGGATTTAGCAAGACCAGTTCATTCGTCTCATTTTTATACAGGAAAATGCAACTTCAAGGCAGGGTTGCCAGCTTTTAACTTCCTGTCCTCAAACAGAATATCCTTTGGCCAGAGCATCTCTGACAGCTTCTGAACTTCTCTTAAAAATCCATTAGTGAAGATTCTACAACTTTCTTTAGCCTCAGCCTTGTACTGATTAATGAATTAGTTTTGTCAGTGGGTATGGACTAAAGAGGCATAATTAATACTATACAGTATAAACTGTTCTTACACAAATCCTGGCTTATTGATAATGCTAATTATCCAAGTGCTGTGCGTATCCTTAGATATTAGATATTCTCTCTCTCTCTCTCTCTGGAGTCTTATGTTTTGCATTAGCTTTGTGCAAATTTCATTTTAGTGAAATGAAAAAAAAAGGTTCCAGCCAAAGGAAGAAGTAATGAGAATCCATTTATAAACCAATCTAATTTGTTTATAAACAAAACAAATTAATACCCTTTGTGAATGTTATGTTCCTGCATCACCAATTCATTTAGCAGCACTGAATGTTTCTAAATTGTCAGGTTGCGCTAAATTGTATCTGGCTATTAATTCTGAGACTTTTGAAAATGAGATGAGTAATAAAGCTTAGTTTGTAGTAAATAGTATCAATGTCGTTTTCTTTTTTAAAATTAATAATAATTCTTTGAGCAGTTATTCCTTATTACTCATTGGCAAGTAGCCATTGATCTAATAAGAAAGCATTGCAGCCAATTTTAGTCATTCTCAGAGTAGACCCATTTAAATTAATGGATGTGACTAACTTGGATCCATTCATTTCAGCTGAGTCTACTCTTAAGAAAAACTGAGCTGGGTACAACCTGTTGTTCCTTGTAATAGTGTGTTTATTGTGAGAATAGCCACCTCTGGTTCAATCAGTCAACCAAGCTTCCACAAATGTACTTGTGAAGGCAACTGCCCCTTCACCCTCTGGCAGTTACTCCTGCCCTGGTCAAGATGTCCAGCAGCACAGAGATCTCTACCTCCAAGTTCATCAAGAATTGAAAGGTCTCCCATGTCAAGCCAAGTTTCAGGGCAAGTATAAGCTTTTTCCTGGTTGATATCTCAGCACAATAAAGGAGACCTCCTCTGCCAGTACTGGAGTCCTGTCACAGACCCTCGCAAGTGGCTCTGTTTTCCAGGAACAGTACTGGTCCTGGATTTACAGAAGCCATCCAGGTTTCTGATTTGATCCCAGAATGTCCTGCTTTTCCTTAGGACATCCCTATTTTCATCGGAGAAATATTGGAGGGTATAGAGTTTTGCAAACCCCGAGCAAAGGAGATAAGTAACTCTGCAACCTTTAGAAGAAATCTGAAGGCAGCCCTGTATAGGGAAGTTTTTTTAAAAAAAGTTTCATGTTTTATTATGTTTTTATAGATGTTGGAAGCCACCCAGAGTAGCTGGGGCAACCTGGTCAGGTGGGCAGGGTATAAATAATAAAATCATCATCATCATTATTATGGAATAGGACGTCCATATTTTCATTGGAGAAATGTTGGAGGGTATGCTGTCCCACATGCAACAAGCAAGGGGGAGGACTGGAGTTCTGTCATATTATGTGAAGCCATCAATGAAGAAGCTGAGATGTTTGAGAGTAACAGCTACTGCCTGTTAAAAAACACAGCCAAGTCCCTTTGTTCTTGTTCAGTACCATTTGAATTCTTCACAGACAAGTTTTCCACTCTAAACATTGTGTGAGGAACCTTTGGGCTCCCAGCTGTTGCTGAACTACACTTCGTTCTATCTGGACACTGAGGTCCAGCGCCAAGGGCCTTCTGGCGGTTCCCTCACTGCAAGAAGCAAAGCTACAGGGAATCAGGAAGAGGGCCTTCTCGGTGGTGGCACCCGTCTCCTGCCAGATGTCAAGGAGCTTCACAATCTTCCAATATACCTGAAGGAGAGTCTCCACCCCCATCATTCAGTCCGGACACTGAGGTCCAGCTCCGGGGGCCTTCTGGCAGTTCCCTCACTGTGAGAAACAAAGCTACAGGGAACCAGGCAGAGGGCCTTCTCAGTAGTGGCGCCCTCCCTGTGGAACACCCTCCCGCCAGATGTCAGGGAGATAAACAACTAAATGACTTTTAGAAGACATCTGAAGGCAGCCCTGATTAGGGAAGTTTTTAATGTGTGACATTTTAATGTATTTTTAATCTTTGTTGGAAGCTGCCCAGAGTGGCTGGGGAAACCCAGCCAGATGGGCAGGGTACAAATAATAAATAATTATTATTATTATTCTCATCATACCTGCGCCGAGGCAGATAGGAGTTGCAGTTCATCAACAGCAGGAGGACCAAAGGTTCCTCACACCTCATTTAGAGTCATGCATTTTCCACTGTTAAGGAGATTACCAGGAAGGTGTGGAGCAGGAAGCAATGATTAAATTCTTATGAGATCTACTTCTGAGTGGACACATACAAAATGGCACTGTGAAGAACAACCACTGCAGCCCCTCCTTCTGAACGGGGCGGAAATGTATGAATAACATTGTTTGCATATGTTGCATATGCCGTTCTTCCTGAATTTAGAGATAAGTATTCTGACCTGCTTATGGCCTAGCTGGATCAGGTTGCTGCTAGCTACTTCTTTGTGACAATTAAATGACCAAATAAAATTTATAGAGCCTAGCAGATTCTTAAGGTTTTAATTTTTGTGTGTGTCATTATTTCATTATTTTGCATTATTTATTAATTTTGCATACTGCCCTATACCCACAGGTCTTGGGGTGGTTACAACGTAAAATCACAATATAAAAAACAAAACAAAATACATAATAAAAAAGGAAACAACTCAAGAAATACAGCACAGTTTTAAATGGCATTGGATAGCACAGGTTTTTAAATGCACATTTTATGTACACCTCCCCAAACATGACCAAGGAAACTGGAGAATAATTCAAATAAAATGTCCTCTTACTTTATATAGACAATGGGGGCTTCCTGGCAGAATCTATCTTCCATTAAGTGCTCCTGATGCTCCACCTAGTGGAAGGAAAGTTCCCACCTGCCTTAAATAAACTACACAAAAACGACTTTTAGTACTTCCTGTGAGCTTTTTCAGTAAAACAGTTTTAATGTGGAAAAAATGTTTTTTTATGTCTTCATTGTTGTCGTCCCCCACCACCACCACCGCAATGCTTGGTTGTATCACGCAAACACATCATGTTTTTTCTTTCTTTTAAAACAAACCAACGTGCAATAGACAGGAGGAATGGAAGCAAAAATAAATGGAAAATTAAAATATTTTCCCTCCTCAATATGTACAAAATGAAGAATTGCCCGGTAACTGAATAATTCTGGCTTGACCAGTACGCAGCGGTTTAGACTGCAATCTGCCCATATTGATCACTTATTTGTTCAGTGTGATCCTGTCTCCATTTAGTGAATTGACTGGCATTCCCTGCTTAACTTTGAGGGAGCTACTTATGCCTTACAACTAGGTTATCTGCCATGACATAGCTGTTTACCTTTTCAGACCTAATCCTTACTTTTTTTTTAAGAGTTCTTTTCTATAGCTACATTTGCCAGCACGACAAGTTATTGCTTCTCTTTAGGTCACCCACGTTGCTTTTGTAATTTTGTTAAAGAATAAAAGGATACTTTCTTGGATGCCTAGAGCCAGGTTTGGGGAAAGTACTCTTTGTTGAGAAAGCCACAGCAGAGATTTAAAGTCACAAAACATGCAGCAAAGTTATGCATGGAAATATAGGCTGTTAGACCTTTAAATATCCCTTTCTAAGTCACTTCCAAAGCTTCCTTAGCATAGAAAAAGACCACACATTTGGTAAGTTAATAACAGTTTACTTACAAACTCTTCAATGTTTAAATTCATGTGCTTTTCCATACAGCAGCAAGAAAAGACAGGCAATATAGCTTAGTTTCAAAAAGTGGTACAATGTTTCTAAATTTGTATGCAAACACAAAGATGGCTTGCTAAATCCATGTGGTCTAAGTTTGGTGTAGACTTTCTTACTGGTAGCCTTCACATAGTGGAAAGAGAGAGAATAAAGAGTTTGGTCAAACATCCTCCCAAGGAAAGGGTGTGTGACCTAACTAAGCCGAGCGGGGCAGTTTACTCTATGGTTTTAACCCCTTCATGCATTAATTAGATTTAAGCATGTTGGTTATATGAGGCTGGATATATCCCACAACCCTCAGGTGTTCAGCTTCAAAAGCCCAGACAGGTCCCATATACAGTCGGAGACCTTTGCACTTTCAGTATGAAGGTCCAAAGGGAGATTCCAAGTGAGTTCATCTGAATGTGTGCCAAAAGCCTTCCTGCAACCCAGAACCCTGCTCAGTTGGGTTTCATAATTACAGAAAGATTCTATGTGCATTCAGCTGAACTTTCTTGGACTCTACATTTCAGAACATGCTGAAGCTAGAAAGGTCAGCAGTAGAGGTAGGGAATCACAAGAGGGATAAATGCAGGGCTGGCACATGTTCCTCTGACCTCCCAGTACTGCATCCTTGGGTGTTCTTTTGAACTCCTGAATAGAGTGTTCATGTTTTAAGAATCCTAACACTGAGTGAGACACCTGATCACGGAGATGCGGGTGGCGCTGTGGGTTAAACCACAGAGCCTAGGACTTGCCGATCAGAAGGTCAGCGGTTCGAATCCCCGCGATGGGGTGAGCTCCCATTGCTCGGTCCCTGCTCCCGCCGATCTAGCAGTTCAAAAGCACGTCAAAATGCAAGTAGATAAATAGGTACCACTCTGGCGGGAAGGTAAACGGCGTATCCATGCACTGCTCTGGTTCGCCAGAAGCGGCTTAGTCATGCTGGCCACATGACCCGGAAGCTGTGCGCCGGCTCCCTCGGCCAATAAAGCGAGATGAGTGCCACAACCCCAGAGTCGGTCATGACTAGACCTAATGGTCAGGGGTCCCTTTACACATGATCATACTTGTGTTAATAGCAAAAATAAACTGGAGAAATCAAGGACAGAGGTGGAAAGATTAAAGCTGTAATCCTTTGCCAAATTACCTGGGAGTAACTCTCATTGAACACAGTGGGACTTCTGAGTGGGCTTGCATCAGATGGCATTGGAAATGTCCTTCAGTTGCACTAAGCTTGTTTAAAGCAGGGAAAGAGCCGCAAGTTGGCCCAGTCCAAAGATGGTGTGTTCCAAGTTGTACACGCATCTCTGTACACTTGTCATCCTTTACACATTGTCAGAGCTGCCCCTAGGTCCCAGCTCACAGAGGACCAACGCGAGGCTGTCGTTATGTACAAAAGTCTTTATTGAGGTTCAGTTTCCATTTCAAAGCCGCAGCGCGCAGCTCTACGTCTTAACCCTAGACCGGCGAAGTACCGTCTGAGTCTCCTCCCCTACGACACCAGTTTAAGATCCTAGCCCTGCTCCACCTTTTACGCTGCTCTCTCCTCCTCTGGGTCCTCCTGCCCGCTGGGGCATTGCCCTTTCTGGACTCTTCCGGCGCTGAGTCGCTTAGCTCCTTCCCCTCCCTCCGGCGGGCTTTAGGACCCGGTTCCCAATCCTCATTCTCTGCTGTCCCGCGCTCCTGTACATTTGAACTTGCCTCTCGCGCCAACCCAGTGACCTTCCTCCTGACCGTTACACTACTTCTGTCACTGCTTCCCTCTTCCGGGATACTGGCCGGATCTGACCTCCCCTCCGTTGTCTGACTCTCCGATGGAGGTGTGGTCAGCCCTGCCTTATCTTCTCTCCCTGGTGGGGAATGCACTGGCTCCGATCCTTGGGACTCTTCCCCCCCACTCTGCTCTGGTGGGGAAGCTGGTCCTGATTTCCAACTACTGCTCTGGGAATCCCTGCTGCCCCCTTGCTCCTGGGGCGTTCCCCTTGGGAACCCCCTACCCCTTGCCACTGGCGCTCCCTTCTGTGAATCTTCCGATTCGCTGGAGAGGCTCATGGAATCCCTCGGTCCACTGTCCTCTTCTCCTACGCTCCCCTCGGATTCCTCCCCTTCGCTCTCCATCTCCTCTCCTCCCTGTGCCTCTGCTCCTGAACCCCTGACACACATGCAAAGTTATTTCTCCATTCAAGTGAAGGAGAAGATGCTTACAGGCCCACGAGAAATCATCTGACTAGTGTTGTGTTGCCCAGACTTGGGTCTCCAGCTGTTTCGGGACTACAGCTCCCATTATCCCTAGCTAGCAAGACCAGTGGTCAGGAATGGTGGGAATTGTAGTCCCAAAACAGCTGGAGACTCAAGTTTGAGAAACACTGGACTAGAGTAAGAGTAGCAACTGTATACAGTCATACCTTGGTTCTCAAATGCCTTGTGACTTGAACGTTTTGGCTCTCAAACGCCGCAAACCCGGAAGTGAGTGTTTCAGTTTGTGAACGTTTTTTTGGAAGCCAAATATCCGACACTGCTTCCGACTGCGTGCAGGAAACTCCTGCAGCCAATCAGAAGCCACGCCTTGGTTTTTTACTGCTTTCGGAAGTCAAACGGACTTCCGGAACGGATTCCGTTTGAGAACCAAGGCACGACTGTACATCAAAAGGATCTTAAACTGCTTGAGACGATCTTGACTTTCAGTACCATTTGATATCAACAGGGATGTGTGTGTGTGTGTGTGTGTGTGTGTGACTAGATGAAACCTCATCACCTAGTTTAAACCAGAAACAAATAAATTCAGCAACTATATGAAATGACTTCCATAGTTCTAGTTACAGGTAGGTAGCCGTGTTGGTCTGCTGTAGTCGAAACAAAATTAAAAAAATTCCTTCCATGCACACGAAAGCTCATACCAATAACAAACTTGGTCTCTAAGGTGCTATTGGAAGGAATTTTTTTATATGAAATGACGTTACCAAAATATAACTGTGAGATCCTCAAATGGTTTTGTACAGAATGCCTTTCATGACAAGGTATTTGAACACCAGGATTTTCTAGGGATCCCTTTCTGTATTAGGTCCCATTAATTCTATATTAAAAAACACTCTGACACCTATGAAGAACTGTGCATGTTAATTGTGTGTTTGCTGTCACACAAAGACTATGCTGGTTTTGATGGGAGCAGAGCAAGAGTGGATGTGTTGCTAGTTTACGCCAGATTTTGTCCCTTAAAGGATCTTATTTTTTAAAATTCCACGTTCATTGGTTAATTCGTTACAGCATTTTTTTAAAAGTGATAAATGCAAACACCTCCTCAGTATTCCCACTAGATGGCAAACGTTAACTGAAAATGTATTATGTTGGCAGGGAAAAAGAGTCCATCACATGTCTATTATCTCACTCTGCATATGTTTATGTTTTGACCCGCAGTTCTAATGGAACTCTATTGGTTGTGTAGAAGATGCGATTTTGCACACACTGCTTGACTTGCTAGTGGGAATGAAGCTTCACCAGCTGAACTTCCATCTTCAAATAAAGCAGTACAGGTAACGGAGACCTCTTCTCCTTCCCATCCAGTAAGACGAGGCAGGTAGAGCCTGCTATTACTGAAGGACCACGGCAACTTTTTGTCTGAAATTTGGTAGGCTTCAGAAGGGGTGACCATGCCTGTGATTTGCATCCAATTCTAGCAGGGGAAAAAAAGTTTAAAGGTTTCCTGCATGAAAGCTCCTGGATGAATCTGCCTGAAATATGGAAAACTTGTTTTATTCTAGTGCAGGCATAGGCAAACTCAGCCCTCCAGATGTTTTTGGACTACAACTCCCATCACCCCTAGCTAACAGGACCAGTGGTCAGGGATGATGGGAGTTGTAGTCCCAAAAACATCTGGAGGGCCGAGTTTGCCTATGCCAGTTCTAGAGGGACTCATTTCTCTGCAAATTTCATCCATCTATGTGGGGGGAAAGGTTATGGCCATTTCTAGATTCCCCATTATAACCTATTTGGGAGGGTAGAGGCAGAGCCTCAGATTTAACAGATGCTACAGATAAAAGACAAATTTTGTGGTCGCTGCATACCCAAAATTTAAATTTCCTCTGCCCACCCTAGCATTACGTTAATTTTGTATTTCTTTTGGCCACCATCAACAAAATATGAAGTTGAGGGAGCATCAGGTCCCCAGGTTTCAGCACCCTTGGCCTAAATACCTTTCCTAGGAGATAACTTGGTAATTATTTGCCAACACTTGACCAATATATTATCAGTAAAGGTAAAGGGACCCCTGACCGTTAGGTCCAGTCACGAATGACTCTGGGGTTGTGGCACTCACCTCGCTTTACTGGTCGAGGGAGCTGGCGTTTGTCTGCAGACAGCTTCCGGGTCATGTGGCTAGCATGACTAAGTCATTTCTGGCAAACCAGAGCAGCATACGTGTCAGGGAACTGACATCGGAGCGAGAGGTGGAGGCTAGGCTCCAAAGCGATGCAGGAGAGGGGACCAGCAGGGGGGAAGGAATTCAGCGTAACACCAGTAGAGAAGGGAGGGAGATGGAGGATTCGGAGAGAGGTCTCCAAGACTCTTCACCCGAGACCAGTGGAGAGAGCATGTGCACGCCTCTGCCCACTCCTTCCTTGCGCAGAAGAGTCCCGCGCAGGGAGAATAGGCGGAGACTTGGCATCAAACAGCTTCTATGCTGGAAGCGGTTCAAGAAACGGCCACTGACGGATTCTGCAAGCGACTGAACGGCCACGGACTGAGGGCTGGCAGCCAAGGCATGGTTAGCCAGGCGATCTAGCCAAAAGTAACGGCAACTTACGCACAAGTAACCCTTTATAACCATTACAATACGGAAACAACATTTACCTTCCCGCTGGAGCAGTACCTGTTTATCTACTTGCACTTTGGCGTGCTTTTAAACTGCTAGGTTGGCAGGAGTGGGGATTCGAACCGCCGACCTTCTGATCGGCAAGTCCTAGGCTCAGTGCCACCCACCAAATGCCAAAATTAATTAGACCAGGTTTTTTGTAATGTTGGCTAATTCTCTTTAGTTACTGCTTCTCTTCTTTCTGCTTTTGGTTTCACTACAGTTTTCAGTAATGTTTGGAGGTTGTAAATTATGATGATGATGATAATTATAAATCTATATCCTGCCCTTGCTCCCAAAGGAAACTAGGCCAGTATGCTGATTGGGGTTTTGAAATTTGGGGTCTGTCAGCTACCCTGCAAATTGCAAAACTGAAGGACAGGGTGGGAAGCATTTCAAATAAAATAACTTTTATTTTACCCTGTAACAGTGAGTTACAGGAGCAAACATTATTTAGCATTTGAAAGAATAGTTATATCAAACTTCTTGATCATTTGGAAATTACTGAGTCACCACCATCTTTTCTAATAAAAGTTAAGTTTTCCAATCGAACACATGATGGTGCTAAAGTACAAGAAATGAATTTTCCATTCATTTTTGAATTATCAGTCCCATCCAAGCACTTATGGAGAGTGACGTCTGTACTTTTGGAGCTTTTCTTCCTTAAAATTACAGCGAAGCGAGCTGAACTGCCTTGATGTTTGTGGGCGCAGGATAGGAATAGAATGGATTTTAAAGTTAGTTCCAAATCACTGTCATGGCCTGGCTGGGTCAGGATGATGCAGAGAGCACATTGTCCGAGGACCCAGGGAGGGCTCCAGTGGGATGTGGGGAGTTGGGGACCTTTGCTGGGATTGGAGCAGCCTATTGGTGGGGATGGAGGGGGGCAGGGGTGCCAATCTAAATAAAATATTGGGGGGGGGACAGTTAAGCTCTGCCCCACAGAACTGATTGCATGACATGACACACACACACACACACACACACACCATTTGAATGGCATTGCCCATCAACTTTGGGGGGCAGCCCCCTCAAATATTTTATGGGGGGGACCGAAGGGACCTTGACCACTACCAGTTGGCTTCTGCAAGAGATTGGGTAGAGGAGGAATGTTGGAGACCGCCTCTCCCGTCGGAGCTGTACCTATTTATCTACTTGCACTTTGACGTGCTTTGAAACTGCTAGGTTGGCAGGAGCAGGGACCAATCAACAGGAGCTCACCCCATTGCAGGGATTCGAACCGCAGACCTTTTGATCAGCAAGCCCAAGAGGCTCAGTGGTTTGACCACAGCACCACCCGCCAAATGCCAAAATGAATTAATCCAGGTTTTTTGTAATGTTGGCTAACTCTCTTTAGTTACTGCTTCTCTCCTTTCTTCTTCAGAGAAGAAGAAGACAGTTCAGATTTACAAGAAGGGAGGGAGGTCACAGCTCATAGGCAGATGAGAGAGAAAGCTGGGAAATAATGGGAGAGGAGGAGGAGGAAGAGGAAGCACCAGGGGGGCGACAGCTGACGGACACAGTGTTTTTAGAAAGCATTCAAGACCTCCCCTCCCAGAACTTGACGAGCCTTGAAAGTAGGAGAGCAAAGAGCTCAAATGCAGAGGGCACTTTTCAGCACCCATAGCGATGCTATAAGAGAGGAAGGGGGTGGAGACTCAGTCAGGGTAACGCCATTATTCCAAGAGGCTGCATTTCCAAGCCTCTCTCTGTGAATATTGAATAAAAAGCAGTTGGTAAGAAATTTCGCTTGCCGTATCCGTTCCTGGCAACCTGCCGTGAGGGTTGAATCCTCTGCTGCCTGACAGCTTCTATGGAACAGGGAGTGTCTTAACCTGCTCTCTGGTCTCACCTGTTCTTGAAGGCTGTAACATCGCTGTGATGGCCTGGGAATTGGATTCAGAGGCTGAACCTGAGGAATCCCAGCCTGCACAGGAGTCCCCGCCTCCAGAACCAGCTGAGCCGGGGCTGGGGCTTGAACTTGAAGGGCCCTCACCTGTGCCGGATCCTCAGGTGCAGACACCAGCTGAATCTGCTCTGGCTCCGGAGGTGATGGAGGACCCATTGCCTGCAGGTGCTCCACTCTCAGCCCCGTCAGGGGAAGCTGAGGTTGCCTCTGGGTCCGGTAACCCTCCAGCCTCTCCTGAGCTGCAGAGGCTCAGAGCAGAGAGGCGGAGGGAACTAAGTTCTCGCCGGAGGAGTGCTCGCCTCCAGGCCAGGAGAGGCGAGCCACCTGTAGACTGGGGCTGCCCTATGCCTCGGGGCAGATAAAAGCCAGCCAGCCCAATCCCAGGTTGCGGGAGCAACATTGTTGGTGACCTGTTCCTGCTGGCACCCTATCCTGCTCTTCTACCAGATTTCCTGACCCCACCCAACTCCTTGCCTTGGACTCCGCTTCAGCCTTGACGGACAGCCTCCATACCACACCCTTGACCTCGGACTGGACCACACTGCATGGTAACCCCCCGGGACCAGCACAGTCGCCTACCTTTGTGTCTTGGGATGCTGGGATTAGCTCTGCCTTTCCAAACAGGGTGTTTCTCCAGTGCCAGCAACCTCTCAGGAGGCAGAGACACCTCCTCCAGCACCTGGGTCCAGGAGGAGCCCGAAAAGAAAAGAAAGTTCCACCTACTGGGCATAAAAAGAGATTGCAGAAACACTTAGAGCTCTAAGTTGTTCACACCCCACTCCTATATATAGGATAGCAAAGGGGTGTGACAGCCTCCAGCCCCTCATTACAATAGCTTTGTAAATGAATGTTCCTCCTATCTGTCCTAAACTTAATTTTCCCCCTTTATATCTATTTTCGTTCACTGGCATTTTCATGGGTCATCTGACCTTCACCTGCCTTTGCTGACATCTGTGAGGCCTGGTGGCCAGGCTGCCTCAGGTCTCTGTTGCTGGGTGAGAAAGCAGTTTGCAGGAGGTCCGTCCGTTCCACCTAAGGAACAATTTGCCAGCCTGTGATCTGGCATCCCATCAAAATGCAGGAGCAGATGGTCTGCTTGCCTCATATCGGTGGCTAAACCAAGGCTGACAGAACATTTCAAACTGCATTAGTGAGCCTAGTGAGATAAGACAGCAAACAGCTAAATCAGCCGGGATCCAAAAAGTCAATTTTCCCAACAATGTTGCTTACTGTATCTGGATAATAATCAGACGCTGGTCCCTCCTTGAAACAGCATGATGCCCCCTGGACCCTGAGACGCAGGCGAAGCAAAAAAAAATAATAATAATCAAACATGCTTCTTGGACATTTCTCCTCACAACAGAAAAGGCCGGAAGGTATATTAGTTACTGCTTCAGAGCCGAGGAGAATAAAAGGCGATTTCTCTCTCCAGATGAGCCCCCCAAAGACCTTCTGCACTTGTATTCATACAATAAACCTCAGGGCGAAAAATAAACCCATAGAACCACGAGGGAAAACACTCTGGAAGTCAGTTATCTTTGAATAGGCCTTGTCAAATAAATCGAGCTTCACTTGAGCCATTGGCCAGTGGCCAGACTGGAGTCTGTTGAATAGAATAGAATAGAATAGAATAGAATAGAATAGAATAGAATAGAATAGAATAATTCCTATGGAGCATAGGAATCATATATATCCCAGAATGGATTACAGCCCAAGGTGGTGGTGGCTGTTGTTGTTTTAAAAAAACAACAACATTCTAACAATAAAATTATATTTCCAAGTAATAAAAACAGTTAAGAAAGCAGCAGCATAAGGCAGCAAGAACAATCATCTCAAAAGCTGAAACAACAGTAGATCAAATGAAAAAGGAAAGCTGAACACAGAAAGCTGAGGTCAAAAGAAAGCAGAGCAGGGTTTCCTTAGCATGTTTGGTCGTAAGTGAAATGGGGAGCTAGAAAAAGTAAATCTATTTCATTCAGACTCCAAATCTTTCTTAACTGAATCACTAAAGAGCAATAGAGCTATTTATGCACAGCACGCTGGTAACACTTTAGCCCAAATCTCCGTAGGACTTCGTCTAGCGGTTTCATCAGTGGTAAAGAGCATTGGGGAGAAGATACAACCTCTTGCACCCAGGAGCTAAAATCCCTGCATTAGTTTCTCATCCCCATCTTCTAGAATCTGTAGCGACCCCAAAGGACCTCAGCAGGGTTCTTCCTAAACCCACCCTTGAAAGAGGACCCAGAAGGAAACTATAGGACTCAGCTACATTACTAAAAAAAACCCAACACTTTGATTGCATTATAAACATGCAACACCAGATGGCGCCGGAGAGCAAAAAAATTCTATGTGATTCTTTTACTTAGTGTTTTTTTCTTTTGTTATAACGATTTGATTTCTGACTTATTTATAGCGCTTACCCCCCACCCCCGTGTGTAGATCCATCCTATGTTGATGGTACTGAAAAAGATGCTGAGAGGTTCAGGGTCGCATTCCCCCCATCTGTCTCCTGGTACGAGCTGTTTATGAAAGCTTCTGTTCCAAATTAGCTGCATCCAAGATGATTAGCTTCGTTCGAGTAAATGCAGAGCTGGGTGACACACTCCAAGCATTTTACCTAGGACTGGAATATTTGAACCTGAACAATAATTTTTAGATTTCAGATATGGTTTCTTAACAGAGAGGACATGCTACTGCCCCACTGCAGACAAGTTACACAGCTGTCCCACATTTACAACCTCAGAGGTCCAGACTGTTTAATGCTGTCTTAATCATACAGGAGGGGAGATGTGAATAGCTGGCCTTACTTCCTGAAGAATCCTGGCACTTCCTCCAGGCAGAACAAACTGAAAGCTATGCACAGAAATCGGCTCATTCCAACATTTCCACCTCTAACCTAACTCCCCAGCAATGCCAGTGTGCATTGCTGTTCCCCCTGCAAATACAGTCATGCCACGTTGGGCAATTCCTGCAGCTGCAGGAGGAGGCGCATGGCTGTGTGCGCACGCATGCAAGGAGGGCTGCAATCAATGTGCTGAGAGCAGCTGCACAGCATGCATGCAGAGTGCGGAATTGACTAGAGGCAGAAGCAAAGATCTGGAAGCCTGAAATCATTACGAAACAAATTAGTTTCATAATAAGATATATCAATCTTCGAGAGGAAATTGAATGCGGAGTGTGCTTAAAATAATTAGAAAGGAACAGATTTGCAAGTGACTAGTGATTAGGAGGCTAGAACTGTGTTTTCATGTATAATGGATTATTTTTGGTTTTGTAAATATATCTGAGCAGGACTGATATTCAGCAACCCACAGCTTTTGACAACACTTTTTTAAAGCAGCACTTTTTAAAAATTTGCTGCAGCATCCTGTGAAATACTGTTCTTGTTTCTTTTGCTTAGTTTTGGTTCTTATGCTTCTCAGAGAAAGCAGGTGGTGAAGAAAAAACATCCCAGCAACAGGTATCAACTCCCAGGGACTGTGGAGAGGAGTCTGCAGCAATCGCCAGTTGCAATTTGAGTGTGGCTCGTTGGCAGGTTATGGCACAACCCCATCAAAGACTGAGCTCTCCTCATGTTATTCTCTGTGCCATATGCTGGAGGCCGGAGAGCAAAAAATAAGTGGGAATCTGGCAGGGCTCCACTTTAAGACTATTAGAACTGAAAACTGGCAATGTTGGATCTGTGCAAGTTTAGACTACCTCAGCGTCCTGTTCCCAGTGGCAGGCCACATGCCTCTGGAATAATAATAATAATAATAATAATAATAATAATAATAATTTATTTATTTATACCCCACCCATCTGGCTGGGTTTCCCCAGCCTCTCTGGGTGGCTTCCAACAAAATATTAAAATACAATAGTCTGCCAAACATTAAAAGCTTCCCTAAACAGGGCTGCCTTCAGATGTCTTCTAAAAGTCTGGTAGTTGTTTTTCTCTTTGACATCTGATGGAAGGGCGTTCCACAGGGCTGGTGCCACTACTGAGAAGGCCCTCTGCCTGGTTCCCTGTAACTTGGCTTCTTGCAGTGAGGGAACTGCCAGAAGGCTCTTGGAGCTGGATCTCAGTGTCCAGGCTGAATGATGGGGGTGTAGAAGCTCCTTCAGGTCTACTGGACAGAAGCCATTTAGGGCTTTAAAGGTCAGCACCAACACTTTGAATTGTGCTTGGAAACGTACTAGGAGCCAATGTAGGTCTCTCAGGACTGGTGTTATATGGTCTTGGTGGCCGCTCCCAGTCGCCAGTCTAGCTGCCGCGTTCTGGATTAGTTGTAGTTTCTGGGTCACCTTCAAAGGTAGCCCCATGTAGAGCGCATGGCAGTAGTCCAAGCCGGAGATAACCAGAGCATGCACCACTCTAGCGAGACAGTCCGCGGGCAAATAGGGTCTTAGCCTGCGTACCAGGTGGAGCTGGTAAACAGCTGCCCTGGACACAGAATTGACCTGCGCCTCCAGGGACAGCTGTGAGTCCAAAATGATTCCCAGGCTTCACACCTGGTCCTTCAGGGGCACAGTTACCCCATTCAGGACCAGGGAGTCCTCCACACCTGCCCGCCTCCTGTCCTCCCATAACAGTACTTCTGGATTCAACCTCAATCTGTTAGCAAGAACACAAGAAGGGCATCATAAAGCCAAGCCTTTCTCCTGCTGTGTCCCAGCATGTGGTCCTCACAGGTACATTCCCTCCGATCATGGGGGATATAGTTTACTGTTCTGGATGTTGTGTATGCAAATCTCAGGCTAAGCTGGGGAAAAGCTGATAAAAAAGAGCAGGGTATTGGAGTAATCTTCTTCTACCAGGTAACCACAGCCACCTGTCGCTTTGCAAAGGCATCCTGATCAAATCAGAATATAGAGCTCAGAGTTTACAAGTGTGTGATACTGCTCATTTTAGAAATTAGCAGCAGAGGTGCCATCTGCAGCGCTCGAGAGCAGGGGCTGAGTAATGAAGCAGCATGGACACGACAAGGAGTTTATATAGAGGATGCTTTAAGGAAGGGACAATGCAGGAGCTGTGGGAAATAAGGAGCAGAAAACGCAAGCAGGAAATGAGTGGGGAATGGTGTGGAGCTATGGGGAAGATGGTGTTCCATGGCCATGTTTGGGTACCTCTCCATGGTTTAGGGTACCTCTCCATTTGTGTTTGCACACACATCCTTCTCTGTCCTCCATGCAGGCAAGCAGAGGGCATTATCAGAGTTCAAAAATGCCTTGCGCCCAGGCAAAGACACTCAAGAAGGATGCAAAGCAGGGCAAGATACCCTGTCCCTGATTTTTAGGCAACTGCGGTGGCTGTCAGAAATGCATCCCTTCTCTGCCTTGGAAGGCTCCGAGACTGGAGAGGAGGGCCAATGTGCGAAAAGCCAAGGAAGAACTGCACAGATTTTGTCAAGCACAAACTCTGCTTACCTCTGTAGTGTTCCAGCCCCCTGGGAATCAAAGGCTTGAGAGTATTAACACCTGCTCATCCCAGTGGCTTGGCACCTGTTGCTACTAGACATGCAAATGAAGACAAAATGGTCCTCATGGGAAGATAACGCAAGAGAATTTGCACTGAGCAAAGCGAGTAACCATTCAACTTATATCCAGGTCACACAATGATTTCCACTGTCATGGGAGTAATTATTGGGTGAGCCATGACTTCACGTGTTGGCTATGGGACCTTCACTTACCGTGGCTTGAAGGTCACATTGTTCATGGCTGGAGACAACTCTTTCTTTGTGAGCTACAAAAGATTAGACATTTGTGTTCGGCGTTCATCATAATCATAGAATTCACACCTCAGCTACGATGATGTTGTGGAGTGGCATGCTGGGCACCCACAGTCGGGGCTCCAAGTTGGCACCCCTGTATTGACCTCAGAGGGGATTACTCCTGAGTAAACATTTATAGGGTTTTGCTGTCATTTGCTAGCTTTTCGCAAGTGTTGTTTCGAAGCTGCTGGAGTATTGATGATTCCTGTTTTCTCTCAAAACCAGATGCAAGTGGTTCAACATATATCGGCTGAAACAAGAGCACACTCCTATCATTTCGAATTATATTTTTTATTAGCCTCCACAAAGAGAGCCCATTTTGACTGTTCAACTGTCAGCAACCCACTATGACTGAAGATTAAAGCTATAAATATATACAGAACAATGAACTACTTTGTTTTTTTGGAAGGTGAATCCTTCAGAGGCTTTGCTTGTATAAATGGATTTTGTGTGTCTCTGTGTTCAGAGCATTGTTATTTATTTCTGTGCAGTATTATCTTGTGGGGAGAATGAAAATTCAGTGTTAAAGTTTACTTGACTTTACTGCACTCAATAAAATAACTCCAGAGAAACCCATATATATATATATATATATATATATATATATATATATATATATATTTCTGAAATGAATCTCCCCTATTTATTGCTTATCAACTATTCTTTATAGCTGAAAGAAACCCCTTTGTGAAAGAAGATAACTAATAAATGTCCTCATCATAGAGAAATATTCAGTCCTCTCTGTATGTGTGCCCAGATCCTGTGTTAATTCAATATGTTACTACAAGGCTTCAACACACACAACAGCCCCAAAATATATCTTACCCCTAAGACCCACAAAACCCAGCAAGACTTACTTCATAGTAAAATTTTGCATTATACAAAATGTGAAAAGGATCGTTTGCGGTCATTTCACAGTTGATTCCAAGGATAAGATAAAAGGTGCTTAACTTTTGTAAAGTTCTTGTTCTCTTTTAATGGCAATGGTGCCTACCTGAGAGGTGTTGGAACTGAGTTCCAACAAGTTCCGACTGGGGGGGGGGGGAGCCCTGAGTATGATTGATTTAATTGACACAGAAATGGAAGATGAAATTTAAAATGGAAAATGGTTAAACGTGTATTGTTAACATTGGGATTTTTCCATAGTAGATTTTCTAAGGGGCTCTAAGCTCCTAAATGGATTAATGGTTACCCTTGATTCTGTTACTCTAAACTGTTGTAACTTTAGGTCAGGTGACAAAGGTGGTGGTTGTTTAGTCGTGTCCGACTCTTCGTGACCCCCTGGACCAGAGCACGCCAGGCACTCCTGTCTTCCACTGCCTCCCGCAGTTTGGTCAAACTCATGTTGGTAGCTTCAAGAACACTATCCATCCATCCTGTCCTCTGCCGTCCCCTTCTCCTTGTGCCCTCAATCTTTCCCAGCATCAGGGTCTTTTCCAGGGAGTCTTCTCTTCTCATGAGGTGGCCAAAGTACTGGAGCCTCAGCTTCAGGATCTGTCCTTCCAGTGAGCACTCAGGGCTCATATCCTTCAGAATGGAGAGGTTTGATCTTCTTGCAGTCCATGGGACTCTCAAGAGTCTCCTCCAGCACCATAATTCAAAAGCATCAATTCTTCGATGATCAGCCTTCTTTATGGTCCAGCTCTCATTTCCATACATCACTACTGGGAAAACCATAGCTTTAACTATACGGACCTTTGTCAGCAAGGTGATGTCTCTGCTTTTTAAGATGCTGTCTAGGTTTGCCATCGCTTTTCTCCCAAGAAGCAGGCATCTTTTAATTTCGTGACTGCTGTCACATCTGCAGTGATCATGGAGCCCAAGAAAGTAAAATCTCTCACTGCTTCCATTTCTTCCCCTTCTATTTGCATGGCCTAGTGGCCATGATTTTCATTTTTTTGATGTTGAGCTTCAGACCATATTTTGCGCTCTCCTCTTTGACCCTCATTAAAAGGTTCTTTAATTCCTCCTCACTTTCTGCCATCAAGGTTGTGTCATCTGCATATCTGAGGTTGTTGACAAAGCTACTGATTTGCTAATTTGCCATCTTGGAAGGGTAGTGGCTAATACAACAAAGGATGTGATAAAGGCTCTCCAAAAAGAGTTGCATAGCCTTAGGTAGGGTAGGCTTAGGCAAGCTGGAATGTGGGACAGAGAGAGTTATCTTTTATTTCTAAGATTCTGAACCTGTGCTGGACAGCACACAACATTATATGGATATTTTGGATGTATTTTTGATGCTTACATTTTGTTTGTAAAGAATTCTGCCAGTAAAAGTTTGAATAATATTTTTATGGGCCTGGACAGTGATTTATTCCAAAAGGAGTCAGTTCTTATGCTTCAGTCACTTCAAACTGCACAATATTAATATCTGCAATCATTGCATCCCAAGGTGGGTTTCTCCTGAGCAGAGGTGAACCTGTGTCTTATGCACCTCAATGTTAGCAGGTAAGTTGGATGCAGTATATCCAAGCGAAAACACACATGGTCAGACCCTCCAAGCGCCCCTATTTTCCAGGTACAGTCCCAGATTTACAGATGCCATCCCAGTTTCTAATTTGATTCCAGAATGTCCTGCTCTTCCTTAGGACATCCCAATTTTCCCTGGAAAAATGTTGGAGGGTATGCAGTTATTCAACCCCTGAGATAAGGAGATAAGTAACTATACAACCTTTAGGTCAAGACATCTGAAGGGAATGGCGGGAGTTCTGGTAGCACAAGGATGGAAGACTGAAGAAACCCCAACTAAAGAATCATGGCAAGAAAAATTGATGGACTATGCAGAAATGGCAAAATTGACATATAAGCTACGGGACAAGGATAACTGTGACATTAAGGATGAATGGGAACCTTTCACAAAGTATCTGAAGACGCAACAAAGCGAACTGGACTCCTTGGCAGGTTTTGAATAAACATTCACAATTTTTTTACTGATAACAATCATCTAAACAGTTTGAGGATCTATACAACTTTGTAACATGCAGAAAACAGCATTATTGGAGAAACCAAAGACTGGAACTGAGGGAAGTTGCGGGTGGGGTGGGTTCTGGGGGGGGGGGGGAGAGGGGAGGGAGGAAAAATGGGGGGGAAATAAGGATATGTTTTTGGATAATATGTCTTGTTATAACTTTGAATTAAAAAAAAAAGACATCTGAAGGGAATGTATAGGGAAGTTTTTAAAGGGTTTGTTATGTTGTTATATATGTTGAAAGCTGCCCAGAGTGGCTGAGGCAACACAGTCAGATGGGCAGGGTATAAATAATAAAATTATTGTTATGATCATTATTATTATTATTATTATTATTATTATTATGGAATAGGACATCCCTATTTTCATCGGAGAAATGTTGGAGGGTATGCTGTCACACATGCAAGGGGGAGGAGGACTGGAGGTCTCTCATATTATGTGGAGTCATTAATGAAGAAGCTGACATGTTTTATTATGTTTGTATATATGCTGGAACCCGCAAGAGTGGCTGGGGCAATCCAGTTAGATGGGTGGGGTATAAATAATAAAATTGTTGTTGTTGTTTTGTTGTTGCCATTGTTATGGAATAGGACATCCCTATTTTCACTGGCGAAATGGTATACAGCGTGGGGCTACGAGGCTCGTTGTCATCGGTGACCGGGGCTTAATTCGGAGCAAGCGGGCGCAGGCCAGGAGCGTCCACACGCTGGAGAGAACCGGAGCGCGCCGCTCCCTTCTCGAGAGAGCGCCAGGCGGAGAGGGAAGCGCAGAGCTTTCCCTTTAAGAGGCCGGCTTGCCTCCATTTGACGTCAGGCTGTTTCTGCACCATCGCCGGCACCCGCGAGCCCCCATTCGGGCAGGAGGGGCGAGAGAGGCAGCGAGCGCGGCTGGCCAGGGAGGGAGAAGGAAGCGAAGCCCAGCTCCCCCGGGAAGCGTCCCGCAGCCCCTCCGGCTCGTCCTCAGCATCCTCCCGCCGAAAGCGCGTCTCCTGCAGCCATGTCTGTGGCCGGGTTGAAGAAGCAGTTCCACAAAGCCACTCAGGTGAGGGGGCCGGGGGCGCGCGCGGAGGAGGCCGAGGAGCCCCGGGCAAGGAGGGAGGCGCGCGGGGGCGGCGGAAAGCGCGGGTCTAACCCTCCGAGTTAGGAACCTCTGGGCGCGCGCGGGAGGGAGCGAGGCGCCGGCGGAGGCCTCCAGGGGGCGCTGCGTTGGGGAGGGGGCGCTGGGCAATCGGGAGGACCGGGGGCAGCTAGGAGGGGAGCCAGAGAGGGGGGGGCAGGGGGCGAAACTAGGCTTTATTTCACCCAAGACAAAGACCCAGTTTGGCACCCTTCCCAAAGCGCCTTTGCGTGCGCACACACACACGGGCTGGGAGCCTCTCTGGCGCCCCTCTGGAGGCTTAACCCGGGGCAAAAAGAAGCGAGGAGGGGAGAGGGTGGGGTGGGGGAACACACCCGAGATCGACGAGGCTAGCTGCTTGGCCCTGGGCCATTGCCAGGTCTTCCCAATTAAGTGGTGTTTTTGCAATCAATAGCGCACCTGCTCTGTGTGACTGCAGCAGAAGCTGGAAAGGGTCCTGGTGGAGGGGTCTGGCCAGTGCAGGGGGCGCGATGGGTACCGCATTGTGCTTTCCAGGGAGACGGGGGAGCAGACACCCGGTTTTCTCTCTTTCTCTCCCCACCCGCGTGCTTTATTTCTCTGCCCGGCCTCGTTCCGTGCTGGGCGCCCACAACTGGCTCGCCGCAGACGCGGGATCTTGCGCTCCTCTCTCCTCCCGCCCTCCATCTCCGCGCTTCCCCCGCATTGGAGCAGCTCAGCCGCTGCAGAGCCCGGCGAGGATTTGTGGCTGCTTTTATCCGTCGCGCTGCTACTGCTGCTGCTCCTGCAGCCTTTCTGGGACGCGGCTGGGGGGGGGGGAGAAGGGGCACCGGGCGCGGGAGGCTGGCGGAGCTTGCAACGTGCAAGCGGCTGCTGGTGGAGGAGAAGGGCTGGCCAGTTGTACTATTTCCATACCCTTCCAGTGGACTATCCGGCCGGGACTCGGATTATGTAAAAATCCTCCTCCAGTGACCTTGCAGTGATGTAGTTACTGAGCTTTGATTCCGCCCCCCCCCCCCCCGCTGCTCCATCACACGGTGTCCCTAACCGTGCGCGCTTCCCCTCCCCTCGCTCCGCGCCTTTCCCTGTCTCATCAACGGAAAACCATCCTTTCCTTCCATCAGGTTTTCGACATCATGAATGGAAGTAGATCTATTAAACTTTAGTCTTTAAAATCCCAAT
Organism: Podarcis cretensis; assembly: GCF_951804945.1. Classification (NCBI taxonomy): domain Eukaryota; kingdom Metazoa; phylum Chordata; class Lepidosauria; order Squamata; family Lacertidae; genus Podarcis; species Podarcis cretensis. The sequence continues at coordinate 27,335,961 of NC_137187.1, forward strand.
GAATGAGGTGTTTGGGGGGTTTTCTGTGGGGTATTTTGATGCTCGAGTTGGATATTGCCAAACTGGTTTGTTTTGGTATTTTGTTGGGTTTGGGGTTTTTTGTACAGGGCAAAGATTAAATCTGTTTGGTGGTAAAGAGCCCTGCCGCCACGGCCACCCCTTCATTATAGGAGGGGAAGTTCCTTAAAAATATAATGTGTGTGTCCGTCAGGCTGCAGTGCTTGTTTATTTCAGTTTAATCTTGTGTTGTGACCAGTGGCAATGCGCTTGTGTGAGTAACTGATTTGGAGAGTGAAGTCTGATGGTTTAATGGCCTCATGCTGTATTTCTGTAACCAAGGATTAGATTCTGATTTGGTTTAATTCACGCTGGTGCAAACCTGGGACAGGAAGGGGAATTGAATCCCCAATATCTGTCGGGTCACAGAAAACCTTCTGTCTTCCTTTTTTGAAGGCCACGTGTTATATAATGCCGCCTATGAAGTATCTTCAAGATAACGTCAAGCTGTTTAAAAATATCACCCTAGTGAATCTCCTCTGCAGGATGCAGTGCAGTGGCAGACCTTTCGGGGCCCGGCTCTAGCACATTGTCTTATCCTCTAGGAAATGCAGACCTTCCAGAATTAGTAATTCACGATGGAGCAGTTCTACTGGCACATGCCTTCATTCTGATTCTTCCGTCATCATTTACTTTAAATTTCTTTAATGGCCAAAGTGAGCAATGCAAATACTTTATTAGAGGGATGCAACACTGTGTTGCAACCGTTCTTCAGTAATAATAACAATAACAATGCGAGAAGCCAGGTTACAGGGAACCAGGCAGAGGGCCTTCTCGGTAGTGGCACCCTCCCTGTGGAATGCCCTCCCACCAGATGTCAAAGAGAACAGCAACTACCAGACTTTTAGAAGACATCTGAAGGCAGCCCTGTTTAGGGAAGCTTTTAATGTTTGATGTATTACAGTATTTTAATATTTTTTTTGGAAGCCGCCCAGAGTGGCTGGGGAAGCCCAGCCAGATGGGTGGGGTATAAATAATAAATTATTATTATTATTATTATTATTATTATTATTATTATTATTATTATTAATACCCCACCCATTTGTCTGGGTTTCCCCAGCCACTCTGGGCGGCCTCCAACAGAATATTAAAAACACAATAAAACATCAAACATTCCAACATAAGATTAAAAACACATTAAAACATCAGTCATTAAAAACTTCCCTAAACAGGGCTGCCTTCAGATGTCTTCTAAAAGCCAGATAGTTGTTTATTTCCTTGACATCTGATGGGAGGGCGTTCCACAGGGCGGGTGCCACCACTGAGAAGGCCCTCTGTTTGGTTCCCTGTAGCCTCACTTCTCACAGTGAGGGAACCATCAGAAAGCTCTTGGAGCTTAACCTCAGCGTCCGGGCAGAATGATGGGGGTAGAGACACTTCTTCAGGTATACTGGACCAAGTAGCTTTGATATGAACATGACATGGCTTATCATCACCATGTCATGGGATCAGTGGGCTTCAGATGTTGCCTTCATCGTCTCAATATTTTAGTTCCTTTCTGTCAGTCTTTGGTCCCATCGAGAATGTGGTTGAATCTGTTTGGGTGAGTAGCATATAAATGCTGGCACTCTTCTGCTAGTCAGGAACATTTAGGGTTAGAGTAAAATGATCTGGAGAAGATTATCCTATAACCAGCAATAAGAATTTTGAATTTTGTTAGTATTAACAGGAATGGTAAAAGTCTTGAACTAAGCAGGCTTTAAAAATGGGATATATTAGAAAGATGGCCCAACAATAGGAGGGCTGTTGTTCTATATGCACAAGAGACTTAAGTCCCATTGAACTTGATCATTAAATAGATTTGCCAGGCAGAGGATGGCACTTTAGCTGAAGTTGCATTTTAAATGCTGGTTTTGTTCGATATTTTCAGCATTCTGTAAAAGGTGGCAAAAATCCTGTGAATGGTTCAACCCCCACCCCCCCACCCCAAGCTTACTACATTCTTATGGGGTTACACTTCTGAAACTTTCATGCTGGTTAAATAAAGTAGGTTAAAATTAATACTGCATGTGTCATAATTTTAAGGCCTATTTCTGAGGAATAAACTGTGAGATATAGTTCTGAAGGCATATCACATTTGATAAAACTCCTTTTAAAATTTCAGTTTTTAATATTGTGTTGTTGTTATTGGTGTCGTTGTTTTAAAAAAGACTGAATAAGCAGGTAAAACTCAGTGCTGCAGAAATCTCAAAAACCACTGCCAAAAACTGAATTAAACTTCTGTTATTAATTGTAGTTTTCTCAGAGATTTGCATTTAAATTAGTTTGGTCTCCATGAATTGTGTATGGATGGAGTTAAGGAAATGAATTTCATGCCTCCTTGTCCTCTGCTCACCTTTTTAACCTATTCTGCCGTCCAGTTAGCATAATACCTACAATTACCTTAACACCTGCAAATCCCTTTTAGCCTCCTACTGCACACTGTAAAAATAGGCTGTGCACTCTTTCACATTCCATATGAATATATTTTATTTTATTAAACCTCTTGAGTCCTTTTTCAACATGGCACCTGTTCCTGGTTTAGCCTTGTGTGGACATCTGCAAGTTGCTGTTCACATATTGCACTTTGAGATGTACATTTAAAGATTGAAATAGTATATTCAAAAATGGAGTGTTTGAGAAAAGAAGCTGGGGGGGGGGGAAGTGAGGAATCGCAGGGAAGGGTGATAAATAATTGGAATCGCTTTCCCTCCCCAGTAGCATTAGCACAAGATAGTTCAGTTGGTTAGAGTGTGGTGCTGATAATGCCAAGGTTGCAAGGTTTGTTAAGCTGTTGGATGCTCTGACTTCTTCTTAAAACAGATGTTGAACTCCACCTTCTATTAATCACAGCAAATATGGCCAGTGGTTGGGGATGGTGGAGTTCAGCAATGTTTGGAGGGCCACAAACTTCCCACTTTTGCCTTAGAGGAAAGAGTTGAGTGTGTGCGATCAGGACTGGAGGAAATGTTTTTCTTCCAACCTTAGTAAATCACCCCCAGGGCTCTTTCAACAGTAAACGGGTTGAGTCTCCTAAAAGTAGATAGCATTCTGACTGTGGATGGGAGAAGTTAGGGTCCAATGCACCTTCTCCTCTGCCCCACTTCCCAGATGCTATAATAATCAGGTTAGGCTCTATTTGGCAGGTTTCCCCATCATCTTCTATCCTGGCACCATCACTACTTATGTTTAGGTACCAGGCAAAATCATTTCATTTGCACCAGGCCTTTGGCCCTTAATTATCTGTAGCCTCATTCAGAGGGTGGAATGTGCCTTTTTACAAATATGAATGTGTTTTTAGGTTTTACTCCATTTTAGTTTTAGGCTGGTTTTAATATATGCGTTTGGTTTTGTAAGTAGCTTTGAGTTTCATTTTGCATAAAACTAATAAATTCAATTAATAATACTAATTGACATTTAACTGTTGAGTATTCTTTATCTCTTTGAGGGCAAACAACTTCCACAGTCTAGCTACTGGGTGTATGGGCATGAATTCGTAATAATCTATTGAAGCCAAATTATGTAGTTTTGTGAGCCTGCTTCAATTTATTCTTTATATTTATTTATTTATTGCGTAGTAGTGCAAGCAAGCCATAGACTACTTCAGGTCAATCATGGGCAATTGTGTAGAGAGGCTTAAAATATCCCCACTGGGAACCCTGCTAACAGCATCCCTGCTGAGTAAAATTGAACGGGCATAAACCAATTTGGCAAGTGTGGAAGTTTACAGTTGGGAAGAAATAGGCATTTGAGCTTTAAAAGGCTTCCAAGTAAGTGCTGCTCTGGAATGGCTTCTGTCTTCCTATGGTGATCGCTGGAGAAAATGGATCAGTTCTGAAAAGAAATCCATGGGGCTAGAAGGCACTCCATAGACCAAGTCCAACCTCTTGTACAGGATTGATCACCTTTTAATCCTAGTAGACTGTACCATGTAATCCAGACTATAAGGTATATCACAAGCAGAGCAAGTAATGGGACACATGGCATGTCCAAGTGAGCCTGCAAAACGCCTGGTTCCAGGTGTTTTCAAGCAATTGGTTTGGCTTATAAGTTGTACCTGGAGAAGGATGGAGGAACTTTCAGAGCTTCAGCTAGGCTGACCAGCTGCAACATATCTTCTTGCCCTCCACAAATGATCAGTGAGTCCATTATAAAATAAAAATGGCAAAAAGACTTGCAGCAGGGTAAAGACCTGAACCTTCGACAGCAGCTTTCATGGAGTGTCAGTCACTTGATGCATCTAGAGTAGACTGTAGCCTACAGAAGCTTTTTCCATAATAAAATGCTTAGTCTTTATGGTGCCGCAATATTTGTTGATCTTTGTGCTGCAACAAGCTGACACGGCTGTGTCTCTGGGGATCCCTAAAAAGCAAAACCCAAGCACCCACCTCTGTCCAACCCAACTTCCAGCCTCTTTGAGAGGTGGTTTGGCAAATGCACACAAACGTGGCCTGACAAGCCTTCTGTTCTTTTGACCGGGCTAGTCCATGCCATGGGCTAGGAGTCAGCTTTGCCTGCTGAACAGCAGCTTGAAGGGGGGAGAAGGCAGAGTGACTCCACCTGCGGTTGATCAGCCTCCACAGAGGAGAAGGCACTGATGAGAGCCAGCTGGTTCTGGTCTACTTAAACAGAGCTCTCAGCAGCAGTTAGATGCTGGAAATAACACCTGTAGTTCCTGGCCCTACCTTGCTGCTTCCTGCTCTCCACTTGGACCCTTGGCTCTGTGATCACCTGGATTCCCTGACCTCTGGATTGTATGACTTCATATGTGGATTCTGCTCTCAGGCAAGGGTTTCTCAGAGACTCCTAGCCCCTGCTTGCTTGACGAAGGGACCTGGATGGGGCTATGGCAGTAAGATATTGCCGGAGTAGTAAATGATGCCCTACCCAGTCCAGTCAAGGACATTTTGGCACTTAAGGCAGGAAACCAAGCACACCTTCCTCCTTTCTAGCAGTAAAAATACAATAATAATAATAAATGGCTGGTTAGCTATTTAATTTGCTGCCCTTTCATGACACCTTCAGTTGCCTGCCTGAGGCAGCCCTCTCATTCTATCTAAGGGTAGGGTCACTCTTTTGGGCAGAAAGCAACCAACTGTCTTCAACACTGCAATTCTAGGCATGTTTCTCCAGAAGCAAATACAGTGGTACCTCGGGTTAAGTACTTAATTCGTTCCAGAGGTCCGTTCTTAGCTAATGGGGCCACCTGCTGCTGCTGCGGTGCTGGAGCATGATTTCTGTTCTTATCCTGAAGTAAAGTTCTTAACCTGAGGTAATATTTCTGGGTTAGTGGAGTCTGTAACCTGAAGTGTATGTAACCTGAAGCGTGTGTGACCTGAGGTACCACTGTACTGCTGAGTTATCTCCCCACAACTCAAGCTGGAACATCATTTTTTACTAGATTTCATTATGTTTTCAATGCTTCCTGGCCCAGAAAGCACTGAACCAAAGGGCACAGAAAGCTACAAGTCCCATGAACCCCAGGAGGAAATAACACTCTGGGATTATGTCTTTCATCTATGTTTTGGTAACCTCTAGGTTAGATTACTGCAACGCTTTATATGCGGGGCTGCCTCTGAAGATGGTTCATAGACTTCAGCTAGTGCATTATTTTATTTTTTAATGTAAGAATATGATTTGAAGTTAATTTGTGAAACTTTGGAAAAGTTTAATTAAAATTAAGAAAGGAAGAAACTACACCCAGTGCGCTTCATGGGAGACTTTGGTGGCCAGTAACCACATATTTGTAAACTGAAGCAACCCTAATAAGTATTTGTTTGCAGTAATTGCTGAAAGATAATTGTGCTGGTTTTCTTTAATGCTACATGAACCAAAATAGGAGTGAGATGTCAGGGAAGGTAATTGTGGAAATACAGTTATTTGGCTGGAGAGAAGGGAGTTAAATTTAGTATTTTGATCAGTTTAAAATGTTGCACAAAGGCCATTAAGCCTAGGGGGAAATACGTCTCAATATTATTGCACTGATAATTAGTTTCCCCTGGCATACATCTAGAAGCCAGCACACAAAGAGGGGCTTTCTTACAAAAGCTTTGCTAGAGGAGGAGGAGTCTGGACCTGGTGACACCGACCTAATAAGAGCTGGAAGGTTGGGCTCCATGTCAGAAGCTAATATAGCACCAGCCAAATTAGCTGATGCGTAATTTCCTCTGGAGATAAAATTCACCCAATTAACGTTTTTCTGCAATGCAAGTAGATGGAATTCTGCACAGTGATTTCTTCCTATACCAACTGAGAAGCCTAGCAGACTAATGCTATAAATGTGCTTTGGTGAGCCACCCAGCAGGGAGGCAGGGGCTTGGTGCCTTTGCCCAATAACTCATTGGAGAAACTGATTTCCTTATGGGGTGAGCTGGCGCCAACTTGGCCTCATCACTAAAATTGGTATGGAGCCAATGGCCAGAGACCTCACTTTGTCTGTCTCTTTCTCTCTTTTCATGTGGCCTTATAGTGTACTCTTTCAAGAAACCCCTACTTCGCTTCTCCTAACTTGGAAGTTGGGACGTGATGGGATTATGGCAGCAACCTCTCTTTGCAGCATGCCTGAGAGTAGCATTTGCCAAGATCCTGCTTTGTGTCTTTGTGTCTCTAAGCCAGCCTATTCAAGCTAATACTCTTTAGATATTTCAGCCCCCAGCCCCAACCAGCTTGTGCTTTTTGGGAGAGATGGGAGTTGTAGCTCAAAATATCTATAAGGCTGCCCCAAACCTCCTCAGATGAACCGTTTCCATGCTAGTGTCCATCAGCTTTTGCATGACCCTCTTGTCTTGGAGAAACTTACCGTGGGTGTATCATTTATTATCACACGTACTGTGGTTACTTAACCTTTCTCCTGCTTGTTCAGTCCCAGAGTTAAACTCTGAATGTGAAGCCAATTTCCCTTTCCATCTTGGGAAAGACAAGCGTCTCAGAAACCCAGCCAACTTCATGAAATTGTATGGGTTTGAGGGTGTTACGAACCACATTATGCTGTACAAAGCGAATGGAAAATGTAAGCATGGCAGAATCTTGCAGAGTTCTGTGCAGTAAGGAGCACATTGACTGTGTCCATGGCTGACCTTAATTTTTTATAGTTCTTGGTTACCAAACTGACCCTGCTAACCAGCCTCAATATAAGCTCCTTGTTTGCTCGTCCCCCACAGCTGCTGTATTGACTGCAATATTTACCATGGGGGGCGGGGATAATTGGTTCACATCAAAGGGCTGCCATCTCAGCATTCACACTGACCTAAAACTCCATGCTGTTATTTGCCACAGCAAAGCAGTGGGGCGTAACAGCTGGTGGGAAGTGACTGGGATAGACTACCAATTTTATTTTAATTGCCTCATATTATTTTTTTCCTCAGAAATGATTTGTTTTTTAAAAAAACATATATTAATTTAAAATAAATATATTTATGAGAAAACAGATGTAGATACAAGTAAACATACAATCAAACAAACAACTAACAGAAAAATCAAACAAACCACCACACTATAAGATATAAGAAGAGTAATATCATTATCATCATATATACTCCTGATACTGAACACAGTTATAAAACTTATAGAGAAGAAATTTAAAACTGACTTCCAATTAATCTCACTGTACTTTGTCTGTGCATTACTTTATACTGCACAGTTACATATATCTTATATAATTTCTTCTTACCTCCCTATGAACTTAAATTTATACAATACAGGATCAATCGAATTCTGCCAAGAAATGATTGTTGTGAGGAAAGATGATCTCCATAAGCCAATGGCTCTGCCATGCTTTCGATCTACAGTTGTGCTTTTAAGGTTTCGTGCAGGTATTATTGGGTTGCCATCTGGCCCCGATTCCAGGACAAAAGTAATTCCAATGGAATTGAGACCCTCTGAAGGGTGTTGTAAAAATTCTAAGGTCTCAAATATAGAATAAATGTATAATTCTTGCTTTTGGATCTTGTTGCTTATGTGTACCTCTTTGCATAGTGGGAATCCTCCATAATTCCCCTTGTCTGAGATCACATAGGCAGATATCCATCAGGGGAAGCGCTGAAGGGATTTCCCCCCTAAACTGTGAACCTCTATGTTAATTGTCATTATTTGCCCAGGCTCTCATCATAGAAGGATTACCTGCAGGTGGCACTGTGGTCCAAACCACTGAGCCTCTTGGGCTTGCTGATCAGAAGGTCGGTGGTTTGAATCCCTGTGATGGAGTGAGCTCCCGTTGCTCAGTCCCAGCTCCTGCCAACCTAGCAATTTGAAAGCCACCAGTGCAAGTAGATAAATAGGTATCACTGCAGCAGGAAGGTAAACGGTGTTTCCGTGCACTCTGGTTTCTGTCACGGTGTCCCGTTGTGCCAGAAGCAGTTTCATCCTGCTGGCCGCATGACCCGGAAAGCTGTCTGTCAACAAACGCTGGCTCCCTCAACTTGAAAGCGAGACGAGCCCCACAACTTCATAGTTGCCTTTGACTGGACTTAACCATCCAGGGATCCTTTACTTTTACCTTTTTTGTTTCATCAATGCTGATGCTTTGTGTAAACTATGTCTGGAACTATGTAAAATTTACTAATCCCCAGGAATGTCACAGCTTGACCTGCCTGAGCCACTGTAACCCCACCTTATGTGTGATGTATTTCTTACTGTAAAGGGGATGTTCTTCCTCTTCATGCCAAAATGCTAACCCTCGAAAAGAGGTGTCTCTTTGTTCTGGGTCTCTCACTTCCTTGCAAGGGAACTCTGTTGCAACAGAAAAATAAAGATCTTCCTTACTTTCCACTGGTTCCATCCATTCTTCTCTGATTTAGGGGACTCAGAGTCCCTTGGGGAGTTGGGCAGCAAAAGCCAACCCCAAAATTTTCTACAACAGCATAATATTTCCTGACAAAGAACATTCATTCTGTTCTGTCTCTCTCTCTCTCTTTCATTCGTTCATTCATTCAGTATCCTATGTTGCTTCAGGTTTAATGATGACCAAATGGAATTGACAAAGTGAATTGCTAATCTGAAACTATTTTGGGCCTATAGCCCTCCCACTCAAAAACCGTAAGCTTCTGTTCTGCACACTTCACAAAATTTACTCACCTTGGCAATCAATATAATGAAACAAATTACTTTGCTGGATTTGCACCGAACTATTGTGAAGCCAGCTGCCTGCTCTGTGCCAGGTAAATATTTATGGGGAACCTTTTACAAGCTAAGATCCAAATGTAGTGTGCTTTGAATTGACAGAGAATAAAAGAGAAGCTATGTATATAGTCCAGAAGAAAGTTCTAATTAAAAGCTTCCACTGCCAATAAAGAATTAAGCTCATAATGAGGTAGCTCACAGTGCAACCCTATGCCTGCTTGTTTAAGAAGCACATTCTGCTGTGTTCACTAGAGCTTACTCTCAGGCAAGTGTGCATAGGATTGCAGTTTCAGGCCTGGAAATGGTTTCTCACCTGGCGTCCTGTGACAAACATAACTGACCTCTCGGGAACTATTGCACATTGGAAAACCGTTGCTCCTCGGCTTGTGTGCATTAGATGTGCCAAAATTAACTAATACAGTGACTTGCTAGTTAATGATCCTTCTGTGGATTAGTTATTTTCCTGGATGATGATGACTGCAATCCTTTCTGATTTAAAATTTGATCTGGTTTGGGGATTGCAAGTGCCTTAGTTGTCCTGGTTGATTACTTTTGCCTAGAAGTAGGAAAGGAAAGTGAAGCCTTTTTAGTTCTCTTGGGACACTCAGTAGCTTTTGATAACGTTGATTCTGGGATGCTTCCAGGGCTCTTAGCTGGGTGCAGTTATAAGTAACTGTTTTGCAATGGCTACAGTTCTGCCTATCGGGTAGATCTCATGAGATCATTCTGGGTTGCTCTGTGAGGTCCCACAGCAGAACCAAATGTCAGACACTCATACTCACTCACCTCGGTTCTCTGTTGGTCAAGCATTCTTATTAGAAACAATTAATTGATATTAAGAGGAGAGTCACTTTGTTTCTTGTCTGGACTTCCTCTAGAGCCAGTGTGGAGCATCTCTGACCCTCCAGATATTGCTGAACTACAACTCCCATTAGCCTCGGAAAGCATAGCCAATGATTATAAGAGTTGTAGTTCAGCAATACATAGAGGGTCATAGGTTCCCACACCTGATTTAGAGACATGGTTAATTTAAAATTAAAAGTGATTGTGTGTTCAGTATTTTTAAAAAGACTTTAGTTTTTTAAAAATGGCTAGTTGGGGCAGAGGGGAGAGACAGAATTTTGTAGGTAAGGCATACATAATTACCAGACACCTTCATCTGCCTCATCTGCAATAAAACATATCTCTCCCGTACCAGTCTCTGCTGCCACACTAGGTGCTGTAATTCTCCAATGGTTTGGCTTAACCCCTGAAGGTGTACTCTCCCGTTGTCTCTCGAGACAGACAGATGCCAACACACATTCTGTAACTACCTGTTTCATTCCACACTGACCCTTTGGGTATTGCTAGGTTCACACAGGTGCTTTCCATAGATTCTCATCCATTCGCTGTTTACATATAATAATGTTAATCTTCCTGCTTACAGTAATTGAACAGAACAATGATGTAACGCCAATAAGTTGGTAGGGAATTTCCTGTGTCGTTGTTTAGCCTGTAATGATTGTTTAGTTGTGCTCTTTGCCCAGGACTCAGTCATTGGCTGCAACACCTATCTAAGCAAATCAGACAGCTAAGCCAAGTTCTGCTGTTAACTCCCCACCCCCCAAGAAAAACTTCAAAGGGGGAAATTATAGAAAGACTGTGTCATTTTGTTCTATGTAACATATCAAAGGAGATTTCCATTTTTATGCACACCTGAAGGGCCTCATAGCCACAGCTGGTGCATCTTCCTAACAAGCTAATCACAGTCTCTGTAATCTGTTTTGTCATGTGTTGTATCAGTTTATCTGTAGGTGTCCCAAACAACACAAGCGTGTTCCTGGAAGTGGGATATTTGCAATCTCAGCTGCTGTATTTGCATCTTCCCACACCCACTCTTACCTGCCCGCGAAAATGAGTGACAGTTCTCTTACTTCATTTCGCTGTTGGCAGAAATCCACCTCTGTCATCGCTGTGTATAACTGTAGAGTGTGAAGTTGTCCATGAAACTTTTTAGCCTGAGCTGACATTCCACGTGTACACATGTGTGGGTTGATCGTGCCAGCAAGGCAGCTTTGAGGCACCCAACATCCATGTTGACTGTACAGTAGATAATGCATATAGACCCTCATTGCATGACACCCCCCTCATATTTTGTGTGTGTGTGTTAGGGCTAGGCAATATCTAGTTTTCAACATTGCAATATATCACCACCTAAACATTGCAATATACCAATATAACACAATGTCTGAAATAAAGATGGAGCTATGTAGAGGCACTGGCTGGCTTGACGGTTTTCCACGTATCGTGATTTTTGCCAGCGCCTGCTCTTGTGATTCACTTTTCCCTGCAGGAGACAGGGGAGAGCTGAGCCACAGAGTTAACAGGGGCTGCAGGAATTGAGAGAAGCGTTGGCTGGCTTCATTTCCCTCCCCCACACTGCGATTTTTGCACAGCACACATACACATATGTCATGATTTGTGATATATTGCCAGTTCAAAATTTTTGCAGCCAATATCGTAATATGGACTTCAATCTAGTTTTGGGCCCTATATCAATATATTGGCCAGTCTTAATGCACATATGCATATGCGTGTGTGTATTAATTTTAAAAGCATTTTAAAACTGCTGAATATTCAGCATGGCTGAAGCCTCTAGACATGGGCAGATGTGCACTGAAGATCCAGAAATAGAAATTGGGACCTTCCACATGGAAAAGGTCCACTGCAATCAATGTTGTTGTTCCGTCGTTTAGTCGTGTCCAACTCTTCGTGACCCCATGGACCAGAGCACGCCAGGCACTCCTGTCTTCCACTGCTTCCCACAGTTTGGTCCAACTCATGCTGGTAGCTTATTTTTCTTTACAGCATTGGACTTTTCTTTCGCTTCCAGGCATGTCCGCAACTGAGCGACCTTTCGGCTTTCGCCCAGCCGCTTCATCAGCTCTGAATCTACTTGTATGTGTCCTCCGCTCTTCCTCAGTAGCATGTTGGACACCTTCCAACCTGAGGGGCTCATCTTCCAGCGTCATAACTTTTATATGCCTGTTGTCTTTGTCCATGGTGTTTTCTTGGCAGGGATACTGGAGTGGCTTGCCGATTCCTCCTCCAGGTGGATCACGTTTGGTCAAAACTCTCCACTATGACCTGTCCATCTTGGGTGCCCTGCTCGGCATAGTTCATAGCTTCTCTGAGTTATTCAAGCCCCTTCGCCACGGCAAGGCAGTGATCCATGAAGGGGCAATCAATACATACGTATATATCTTCCTTAAATTCCTCCAACACTTAGAATGAGCAGAAATGTCAGAATAACTTTACATTAAGCAAAAATGGGTAGCAACTCATGTCTAAATGAATATCTAATTTGTTTTATTTTATTGCATTTTTATTCTACCTTCTCCTCTAAGGAACTCATAGTGGCTGAGAAACAGTGACAGGCCCAAGGTCAGCCAGTGATTTGAACCCTGGTCTCCCAGGTCCTAGTTGGACACTCTAACCCAGGCATAGGCAACCTCGGCCCTCCAGATGTTTTGGGACTACAATTCCCATCATCCCTGACCACTGGTCCTGTTAGCTAGGGATCATGGGAGTTGTAGTCCCAAAACATCTGGAGGACTGAGGTTGCCTATGCCTGCTCTAACCACTACACCACACTGGCTTCCCATCTGGCCTAGGAGACCCCTACCATCTTGTGGGCCCTTGTAGCTTACAGCATGCAACTAACAGTCTCCCCTGTACCTTACGCGGGCTGCGTAATGGTTACAAAATACAAGTACCAGTGGATATAATGCATACATACCAAGTCCCTTCTCTTCTTTGCCCCCATCCCCAACAGCCTGCTTGCATATGGCCTTGGCTGGCTCAGTGCCATTCTTTGCAGGCACCTTGATGCATGATGACAGTCCTATTGGAGGCAGGTTAAGCTGGTTACGAAATCTCGTTTCCATGCCATTTGGAACCAAATAGCTGCTTTGCGGAATCTTTGTTGCCCAGAGGGTCTTTCCGCCTGTCTCAGCAGCCTGCTTCTTTCAAAGCGGGAGCTGTGCATGGGAATTCCGGCTGCTTCTCCATCTTGGCAGATGCATAATTACTCCTGTTTGAGTTTTGCATTATAATGCCTCCTTGCAACCAGTGGTCAATGATCAACGCTTGCGCTTCTCTTGAATTAACTCGGTGCCTAAATGTTACGGCTCTGAGGTTTTCCGTCCCCCACGATACGCTTGTGTGTGTGTTTGTGTGTGTTTGCTCTTTCCTCTGCCACTCAGGGCAACTTTTCTTTTCCTCCCATGTGGGTGGAAGCAGGCTTTGAATCCCGGAATCCAATTAAGACCTCCCTGCGGGCCGGCAGGCCTCTCGCCTTCTCTGTTTCTCTTTTGTTGCATGCCTGTAGTATAACAAGCAGCAGAATGGCTGTTCCCACAGCTCAGAATATGATTATTTATTAAGTGCTTCCAGCCAGCAAGATGAATATATTACTCTCCGACAAAGAAGATCGGGTAATTGAAAATGTATATTTTGCCATGATACTGAGTTGTTTTCTTAATAGCAGACTAACATGGCTGCAGTGGTCCCTCACCATAAACATCAGACCCCAAGAGATTTTATTGCAATGTTCTCAAAGTAAGAATTACTGAAGATGCTAGTATTTGATCAACACAATAGAATTTTAGATCAGTTGAGGCACACAGGGCGGGATTTGCCTAAAGATCCCCATCTGAAAGGCTTGCACAGATGGGAAGATTGGAAGAGTGTCATGTTGAACTTCACCCATAGTGTTTTCTTGGCTCATTCAGACTTGTGTGGGTAGTGTTACTGTGCTTATCATATCAATATTCCTTGTAGGTGGGTATGTTGGAAATGTGGCTTATTAGCCCCGTGAATTCCTTACTAGATCCGTAAAGGTCTCTGGGATACCTTTTTCTTAAGAGGGTGATCACCCAGCAAGCTAGGCCAGGGGTGGCTAACCTGGCGCCTTCTTTCAGATTGTATTTCCCATCACCCTGTGACCATAGGCCATGCTGGCTAGGCCTGATGGGATTTGGAGTCCAACAGCCTTTGGGGGGTACCATGTTGCCTGTCCCTTGCCTAGGCAAAAAAATACTTGGGGTTGTTCAATATGTGTGCTCATTTCTTGATTATCTCCTAAGATCATGGATGTCCTGCATATGACAATGAGCTTTCACAAAGCAAATCCTAAAGATCCACTGTCATCTTATACACAGTCCTTCGTATTGAGGATAGTTTAGCCATTCAGTTGCCAGGCACCGAATCCTAACAAATCAGTACGTGCTCATTCATGTGTGGAACACCTTTCACAGAGAAGCAAAGGGGAGAATGTAGAAAGGCAGTGTTTTAAAGTTGTCCTAAATGTATTTTAAAATTGTTGTCACCTGAGACAGCATGCTGAAAATCTACAAATAAAACTGAAACACAGTGATGAAATACAACTATTCTATGTTATTTTCATTTTATTGAGCACTTTTATAGCCCACCTTTCCTTCAAAGAATGCAAGTGGGTATACGTGGTTCTCCTTTTCCTGATTTTGTCCTTACAACAACCCTGTGGTCAGGCTGAGAGACTGTGACTGGCGCAAGGGTGCCCAGTGAGCTTTCTGGCTCAATTTTGAAAGTCTGGATATAGAATTGCATATGATGAAAGCTGTAGCCAAGTACCAGTGGCCCATGGCAAGAGATACTTGGCACCTCTTTTGACCCCAGAGTTCCACTGGGTTGCACACACATGTACATTACATGGTGTATGTTAAGGTGCATCAAAGATGACCAGACAGTTTCAGCTACAAGGCTTTTGGTGAAGGGCACCTGACATAATAGAAAGCTGATGCTCAACCGAATTCTCTTGGTAAAGCAAGTCACAGCAATGGAAAAATCATCTTTCCTCCTACTGCTTTTCAATATTTTCTATAAGTGGATCTGCAACAAGCCTTCACCTGCTCTGCTTACATCAAAGGCACCCAACACCTTTTCTCTCTGAAATTGTATGTCCTCTATTCCTTGATAGCATGGGGCTGGGTTCAGAACTCCATTTCTTCCAAAACTGCATGCCTCCACTTCAGGGGCTTTCAGTTCACGATCGCAAGGCAGACGCAATTCCGTTTGATAATTTGCCGGAAGCCCTAACGTCTGGTCTGTTTGCAAATACCAGCTCACATTCTGATATATGGTGTCAAAATAATGGCTGCTATTTCCTGCTCTTGAGACCCAGCACTTCAGAACTCTATAGAGAACCGCGGGACTCCGCACAATTAGCGTTCCAGCTTGTTCCAAGCCACTGCAGTTTAACTGAACTCCATGAAGCTGACAGCGTAGCCCAGAAGAGTGCATTATTTCTGAAATGTTGGGAAACAACTCTGCTCATAATGTAGGAAGCCGCAGCAGCTGCAGTTGCCAAGAGACTGAAACAAACAAACAAAAAAGAATTGTTTTTTACATATGTCCAATTTAGTGTTGACTCTTATAACAAGCAGTAAGACGTCTGAGGAAAAGAGTCTCTAGAGTATCAGCTATTTTTGCAGAGATGTTGTTTGCTGGTGGTCTCAGTTTCTCCCTAAAAATAAAATAAAATTCTGGTACGGAGGCAATTATGTTACTCAATAAATCCACATAGCTTGAAGCACGCTTAACCTAATGCATGCTTAGTAGTCCCCCCTCCCTTCAATTTGGACAATTGTGTTCAATAGAAAGTGGTTTGGGGCCATTGAAGCTCCCACATGCAATAGATCCTCAGGGTCTTTTCCAACTCTACATTTCTCTGATTCTATGAGTGAAGCTAGCTGAATGTTGACTTACTTAATCGGATTATACAGAATGTGCATCCCATTTCTCTATGAGTTTGGGGTTTTTTTTGGGGGGGGAGTCATTCTGTCTGGAGAAGTGTGTGCAAACTGAGCATGTTGAATTTCAAATTGTTGGGTTCTTGGTGTTGGTTCTCTTGTATTCTTTAAAGTGTTGTGCACATTGATGTTGCTATATAAATAATGAATAAAATCAGACAATGACCATTTCGACAGGAATATTTTGCCTGGTGTGCCACTCCCCAGTGGCAGCTGCTCTGTGCTGCCCAGTTTTGGAAGTGAACTTGTGGTTGTTGATGATGCAGGTATGCTGCAGGGCACAGTGTAGACTCTAGAGAGTCAGCCTGGGTGGATCAGCACCATGGACAGTGCTCTCTGCTGTTGCTCCTTCCAGCTTTTCATTTTTGAACTGCAATCTAAAAATGGATTTTGGAAATAGCAATAGGAGCCCGTATCTTTCCCAGAGTGAATGAACTTCTTGGCTGTAATGAGTTAAGCAGTTGCCTAGGATGTTTCTTATTGCCAATGTTCTTGGCCACCCTCCCTTCTTCTGACAACGGCCACTCGATGATATACAGCAATGCCTTTATACAAAAGTTCATGATGCCTGAATGAATCTTCTTCTTTGGCAATCCCTCGTAGCTGAGTACGATTGTTTTCCATAAACATGGTTTTAACAATCAGTCCGTAAGTGACTGTGGAGGCCAATTCTGGATCCAAACATCCTTCCATAGTGGGGACTTTGGTTTCTGGGTGGGAGTTGATCACAGTGAGGGTTTGCCAAGCATGCCTTCCTCTTAGTGCATTTCTCCCTTTTGTCCTGAGTGTTGAGTGTCTTCAAAGTCCATGAAACCTTTGGTTAAAGGCTGTTCTCTAATTGGCGCGTACATTCAAGTGTTTCCCAATTGTTGGTGTTTATACTACATTTTTAAAGATTTGCCTTGAGACAGTCTTTAAACCTCTTTTGTTGACCACCAGCATTATGCTTTCCATTTTTAAGTTCGGAATAGAGTAGTTGCTTTGGAAGACGATCATTAGGCATCTGCACAGCATGATCAGTCCAGTGAAGTTGAGGTTGAAGAATCATTGCTTTGACAGTGGTGATCTTTGCTTCTTCCAGTACACTGATATTAGTTTGCCTGTCTTCCCAAGAGATGTGTAATTTTTTTTTTTTTACACACTGTTGATGGAATCTTTTGAGGAGTTGGAGATGGCATTTATAAGTGGTCCGTGTTTCACAAGCATATAGTAAGGTTGGTAGTACAATACCTTTGTAAACAAGCATTTTGGTTTCCCTGTGAATGTCTCGGTCCTCAATAACTCTGCACTTCAGTCGGGAGAAAGCCGCACCTGCAGAGCTCAGGCAATGCTGGATTTCGGCATCAGTGTCAGCCCTTGTAGAAAGATAACTCCCCAGGTAGGAGAAATGATTGACATTTTCCAACGTTGCACCATTGAGTTGGATTTGTGGCTCTGCAGAGGGGTTATTTTATACTTGTTGGTGCAGCACTTGGGTTTTTTGGATGTTGAGCAATAGGCCAAGCTTTTCATAAGCTTCTCTGAATATATTTTGGATGGTTTGGAGGTCATCCTCTGAGCATGCACACACTGGGTTGTCATCAGCATACTGAAGCTCTGTGATTGATGCCTGAATGAATACACTATATCTGGAGGTGAATGGGAAGACTACATATTATGAATAGTAAAGGAGCTGCCAGTGTTTGCCATAGAAAAAGGGTAAATTGTGGCAGTGATGTGCGCATCTTTATCAAAACCAACCAGCCATGTGCTTGCATCTGGAAACACTGGTGTTTCTCAAACGAGCAGTAACATGGCTCAGTATGAAAGTGTATGAGAAGGAATTTTCAAATGACCATCTTAAGGCACTGACTTCATTTATCAGCGTTGATGAAACTAACTTGTGAATCTGATGCATTGTGTGAAGGTTCTGTCAGTGCTACCAATATGCTGGTAGCAACCTGCTAGTCTTTCATGGTGCTATTTAAATGTCAGTGGAAGGAGAGAAGAAATGATACAAACTGAATAAAAATACATGAAGAGGCACGTGGGAGAGGGGGTAATAGAAAATAAAAGAAGTTTCTGCACGTAATGCCTCTGGATCAGAAAATTCTGCCTAAAATGGAGAGGATGAGTCACGATACTGACAGAACCAATGTCTGTACTTGAAGATGAGCTATGGGACTCCTTGCCACAGGGAATTAGATAGCCATACCTAATTGCTCCTCCCATCCACCACCACTTTGTGATTGGCTTTGCTTCCCGTATGTTATGGCTGGTGAGATGTGTTGATTTTTAGCCCCCTCAAGAGGGTCTTGAGGGTAGAAAGTTTGATGTAGCCCATTGTGAGCCAGATGGGTCAGTGGTATAAGGCAACATCTGATGTTCCTATGACAAACTTAATGGCAATTTATAAATGCTTTAAAAATGTCTGTGTGCTAGATATGCATGGCAAAAGATGTAAATCCCTTACTATTTTTATGGCATCTGAAATACCAAACACTCTTACAATACTGCTGTTTCACAATCTAATTCTGAATGTCTCCATCAGGGGGCCTTTGAGCCTTGCCTCCTTTCCCCAGGCTGCCTGAAACCTAAAATGATACCCATGTCCCTGTGTGCTTGGCTCTGATGATGCTGTGTGTCCTCTGAACCTATTCCTCAGGCACTCAGTTTTCACTCATTGGAGGAGTAGCCCTAATGATTCACTGTGTAATAGCTTGATTTATTGTGACTTCATACTGCTGGGCAGTATGCATGCAGAACTGCAATCTGTAGAAGAAAACAAGTACTATTGATTACTTATTTATCATAGGTGTGCTTCTGTTCAATTTAAGCAATGGTTTATTTTAGCTGCTTGGGTGACAAAAAGCCAGCTGTATGGATTTTTTACCCCCCCAAGGACTCTGCGTTTGAGTTGCTGACAGCAATTGCATTTCTAGGAGCTGTCTTCCATCTCTTTCTCCTTTGGGCCAGATCTGTGCTGTTTGCAGAGAAATTATAGGAGGAAAAACCCTCCAGCTTGGAATGAGGGGGTGGAACCACAGTATAATCAAATTAGTACATGTGATAACCTTAAGATGTGTATCTTTGCAGTTAACTATAAGATTGAATGTGGCACATCACAGCAATCTTTGCTCATTAATAAAGCAGTTATGAAATTAGAGGCAACAGTGATGAAGGATTTTACTTTGCTTTTCCTGTACTGCAAGCCTTCAGGCACTGGATAGATAACGGGATTCTCCAAAATATCACAGACATGGAAAATAGATTGGATGCACCTTCTTGCATAGATGATGCCCGATACATGCTGTCACCTGCATGAAGTCCAGTTCTTTAGCTGCTGCAGAAACCATGCATTAACAACACAGGAATGACCCAACCAAAGCTAAGCACATCACTGATTTCAGTGGAGTAGTTAAACACAAGTTCCAAGCATTTCATTTTGTATATGACTCAGATGCTAAAGTTTGGCTGCATTGAGACTATTCCATATGGAATTACAAAGATTTGGCTAGGATTTCGTGCTTTGTACCCAAGGCCTTCTCAGTTGTAGTCTATTTACTTTCATCTAGCACAGTTGCTTGTTCCCCCTCCTCCAGTCCCTTCTACTTAATACAAACAACTTGGTTATATAAATACTCATATAAACTTCATTGCTGTTCTTGAACTACTTCTTCTTTTACAAATGCATGTACTGTACACTCAGATTCCTAGTCTTCATTTCCAACTTAATCAGCAACAGTGGGTGTGTGAGTTAGAGAACTGGAGAAAAAGAACCGTTTCCAAAGAATGGAAGAATTTCGAATGTCTGTCACTTTGTCTGTGTTCCATATTCTATTTTGATAAAGTGCTTATATGGGAGGAACTTAACCGAGCTGGCATTCTCACATACTTTTAAGATATGCGGTGCTTTAATTTGCCCATAGACACATGGGTGTGTGCATTATGCAATTGTGTGATTTAAAATAAAAGCTTATTTCATTTTCCCATACATGTTCAGTCTTGATACCTATAGACAATGTTACAAGACAACACTGCAATAAATGTATTTAGCCAAGAATAGAAGTTCTCAAAAGGGCACTTCCTAGAAATCAAGGGTTTTCATAAACACACCATAAAAATTCTAGGAAGCGCAGGTAATATTCAAAGTACATTAACCCTGGATTTCTGCTAAAAATGCTCAAGGCAACTTACAACACAATTAAACATATATTTTAAAAATACCAATAAAACCTAATGCAGAGATAGATGGAGGAACCAAAACTTGCTGTGAGGTTGAAACTCAACAGCTCAACAGTGCAGTTGCCTGGTGATAGTGACAAGTCTTCATATAGCAATAGTATGCCATCAAAGAGCTTGTGTGGTTACTGCTATGAGACATGGAGTAAGTCTTTTGCGTTATCTTTGGGCAGAGATGGCCAGTGCCAGGGGTGTTGTTGGACTCCAGTGCCCATCAGCCCAGCCCAAATGGTCAAAGGCCAAGAATAATGGGCACTGCAGCAAGTTGGGAGGGTCATGTTGATGCCTGCCCTTTGGAATAAATATTATTCAGTCCAGTTCCAGTAAGAATTCAGGCCTTGGATAGCTTTAGTTCTGATGTATAGCTTTTATTGGGAGAGGGAAAGAGTGAGTGCGAGCGTGTTGATTCTGTTTTGATACCATTGATCATGGCTTTCTCCTGGAATGGATCAATGGCATGGGAGTCGCAGGCCCCGTGTTGCTGTGGTTCTGCTCCTATCTGCAGGGAACCAGAGCATTTGGCAATGCTTGGTCAACCCCATGGCTTTTTGACTGTGAGATTCAGGAAGGTTCCAGTGCTGTTCAACAGCTACATTGAAGCCATTGGGAGTGGCCATTTGGAGATTTGGAGCAAGGCGTCATCAGTATGCTGACGACATCTCTCTGTGCCAATTGAGTTACGTGCCAGTTCTGAGCCCAGTGCCTGGATGAAGTGGTGGGCTGAAAGGGAGGCAAGAATTGGAAGCTGAATCCTGGCACAATTGAGATCCTGTGGGTGGGAAGATCTCAAGTTTGTTTTCTGACATATACAAAGCTCGCTGGCAGTGAGAGAGGGTTCTCGGCTAAAAAGTGAGGCTTTTAAAGACAACTTCTTTTGTTTTAGTGGTGCCAGTTACCACCTTGCTGCAAACTCACTGTGAAACCCTTTGTTCAGATTATCCCAAGGCAGTGTTAATCTGAACATTAAAAAAACAGCTTGTGCACAGTCTCTAACCTCTCCTTGCTTGACTGAACTGAGATAAATGGCATTGAAACATTGATGCCTTGTTCTTTCTGAGGTATTATCAGTAAAATGCCTGGCTTTTTTCTTCTTCTTCTTCAAAAATAATTTCTATTCTGCATCAGCATTGCAAAACCATGTATACAGCACAAGATTGCTTCTATGTTTCTATACCCAATCGATAAATATTTTGTTTTTTTTAAAAAATGGGGCCATGGTGTAAGTCAGCTTGCTATCCTGGTTGGCTGAAAGCAGAATTTATTTTCCAAAATGAAGGCCGTCTATTGTTTCTTTATCCCATTCTGTTTCTATGCCATTCTAAAGTAATGGCAGTAGGAACGACCATGAACAGCTCAATTGTATGAATTTAGAGAATCTGAGACATTCTAGTAAGACTGTCTGACTAATAAAAAGTTTGAAGAAAAACGAGCTAATAGTATTCCCTACACATACACTAGAAATTGGGAGCATGTGCATGGTCCATATTGGGAATAAATTATGCAGGTTCACCTTCTCCTGGTATTACATGAGACTTCCACATGCCTGAATGTTCAAAGGTGATAGGTTTTTAATTTTCTCTTTGCCTATCCTGGGCCTAAAGTTTGCTCTTCTGGTCCAGTTGCATGAATAAGCCGCCTGGGACAGTATTTGAGCTGCAGATGAAAAATGCCACTTTTGTGAACTTGCATGTGCTGCCTGAGATGAAGGAATAGCAGAGAGTCAGATGCAATGGAAAGAAGGGAGTGACAGCAGATGGATTCAGGAGCCTCTCTACATCTGGGAGGTGTGTGATGCATGTGCATCAGCTGCGCACAACTTGTGCACCTGTGTAGAGTCCCAAGATGCTACCAACATTATGCCTACGCCAATTCCGCAGCCGTGGCCATTTGTTGTTGCTCATAGAGCTATGCATGCTCAAATACAGAGTGGTCAAAGCTACACAGGGAGCGTAAACTTGGAAGTTCCACATCACTCTTCCTTTCTTCTTGAATAGCCCTTAAACCTGCGGAACAGATTACAGCGAGAGCTTATTTGTCCCTGTTTTGCAGATCTAGAGTCTACTGAAGAACCAAGGGACCGTTTTCTTCTTTCTTGTGTGTATACATGCTGATGTACAGTGACACACTACATTGTCTTAAGGATTGGAAACCAGAAATTTCAGCAAGGCAGTTGTGAGTCAAGGACCCTCCCTCTGCTTAGGATAAATAAGACACAAGACACATGTATTTTAGTTTAATGGGCTAAATAAGGCCACAACTTTATTGCTTACAGCATGTGAAGAGGTATTGGCTTAGGCATTGGATCAATAATCAACATATGACCCCACCCTGTGCAGTGGCTAGTCCAGTGGGAGGAGCATGTTGATACAAATACAACTGGAAGCTTCCCCTGATGTCACCGGGGGTCTAGCCACCAGCAGGGCATCGGACAGGATCCACAACCTCCGGACTCCTTTAACGGAATACCCAACAAGGGGAGGGGTAGGGGATGGCCACGACCTGCCCTCCAACACACGACAGATATTACAATGCCTAACCACCAATACCCGAAAAGTTGTGACGATTTGTTACGAGGTAGGCGAAAAACCAAGAGGCTTGTGCCAATTTGCCAAATGGATAAAAATTCCTACCAGGTCCCCTGGTCAACCAGGGCAACCAACCCTGTTCCATAGCAAGGTCAAAAGGCAAGAATTATGGCCTAGGGAAGGGCGGGCGGGTGATCTGAAGGTACCGGGCATCAGAGTGAAGACACAAGGCTGCAGCGTCCGCTTGAATGCAGCTCAACCCTGCCCTATTGGCTGGCCTGATGGGTGGGGTGCAGCAGCCAGGACAGTGATGCAGGGGGCCGACTATGCCCCGCTGCTGACGTGGGACTGGTTCCCGCCCACAACACCTCCCCTCTGTGAGGAGGAGAGGCCTTGCATACGACACAGTATCAGACTTCTTCTGCCAACACACACCTCCTCCTCGGTCCTTGCACTCTCTAGGGTCTCTTTGCATATCTTCCATTCACCTGTTGCAGCAGCATCACATCAGCCCCAAAGATGGAACGCCCTCCCATCAGATGTCAAAGAGATAAACAACTACCTGACATTCAGAAAACATCTTAAGGCAGCCCTGTTCAGGGAAGTTTTTAATGTATGACATATTAGTGTATTTTTGGTCTTTGTGGAAGCCACCCAGAGTGGCTGGGGATGGGCAGATGGGCAGGGTACAAATAATTTATTATTATTATTATTATTATTATTATTATCTGATTGTCTGATTTTATGTTAATGTGTTATACATTTGATGTTAGCCGCTCTGAGCCCAGCTTTGGCTGGGGAGGGCGGGATATAAATATTATTATTATTATTATTATTATTATTATTATTATTATTATATAAAGGACTGCCTGTTGTTTCTGACTCTCTGGCTTTCCCCAGATTTATAGGGTTGTCAGGAGGATCTGGGTGGGAATTTTAACCCCATCTTTCTTGGCTGTTTGCAGCTGCCTTACCTTTGCTGATTGTGAGAGGTGGGTGAGGGGGTTCGCTCCCATTTTGTGCCCTTGCTGGCGTCAGCTATGCTATATTTCCTAGAACACACCCATGGAAATGGCACTACCTGGCACACTTTTCTGGGGACACGCCAGGAAGATGCTGTGGGATTGGGAAGAAACCACCTGGCTCTTTTTAAAAGTCCCTGTTGCCTTCATAATCACGACGATTTCAAAATGCCAGCAGGAAAGCTGTTCGAGGTAAATCGTGAGCTGACTCGTCTTGTTTATAAGGATGTCTAGGAAGAAAAATAAGGCATTGCTGTGTAAGAAGATATTGTCTGTCTTGAGTCGAGTTGCTGGGGAAAAGGAAAAGGCTTGAAGAGAACGCATGAGCGGCTTGCTCAGTTCGCCCTTCTATAAATAATTAAGATACACCAACCTTCCAGAGGGTATAAATAAAACAGTGTCACTGTGTATGTGATCTATGAGACACCCAGGAAAATGGGTCACCAAATCAATGAAATATGACAGACTGTTCTCACTCAATTTGGAAAGCATTCTAGCAGCTCTGCAGCTAATTAGTTGCCGTTATTTTAGTTAATTTCAGTCGCATAAGGACTTCACATGATGCACACGTTCTATAAACGCTGGCCATAAGAGTCAGTCTGTGTACCTTTTAATATTTATAAAATCCAAGTCTAAAAACAGTCTATCCTTCAAGCCCTGCACTTACAAGGTGCACTGCGGCTGGATCTAGACACATCAAAAAAACGTTTCAGGAAAACACGTCGTAAACCTCATCATGGGAAATCATATTGCCCAAAGATGGAACTCCACAGTGCCAAAATGTGTTTTATAACACATTTAAATTGTGTTTTTGTCTTTGTTTTAAAAAACCAATGTAGCTGAGCCCCCAGGTTCAGTGTTTGATCCACCTGAGAAGGAATTTCTGAACTCTTGACGCATTCCTGCATTCTGTCCTGCATTTCATAGAATCATAGAATCATAGAGTTGGAAGAGACCACAAGGGCCATCGAGTCCAACCCCCTGCCAAGCAGGAAACACCATCAGAGCACTCCTGACATATGGTTGTCAAGCCTCTGCTTAAAGACCTCCAAAGAAGGAGACTCCACCACACTCCTTGGCAGCAAATTCCACTGTCAGGCTCGCTCTGCTGTACTCTGTGGTTCTGGCTCCATGTTCTTGACTGCTGGCATTTCACGTCTCCTAGTTCCCGACTCCTGTGACCTGACGTGATAATCCAGGCAGGAGATAGATTAAGAGCTCCTAAAATATACATGTAGGTAAACCCTAGGGATTTAAGGGTCAATTTTAATTTCATTTTTTAATAAAAATAAAAGTTATATTTACAACCTGCTTTTCTTAACTGAAGGTAGCCCCTAAGCAATAAATGCTGCAATGTCAAAAATGAAAGCAGACACTATGTAACAGGACGTGATAGCCAGGAAGCAATTTAGTGGGTTCACATGTAGCTCATGATGCTAATTTTCTTTCCATGTAGATTTTGCAAAACATTCTTCAGAAATGGAGTGTTCAAACGTGCATTTCTTTTCTCAGTGAGGGAAGAGGAGTCCTGGTAGAAACTTGAAAGAGTCAGTCAGATTCTGTTTCCCTTTTAAAACAATTTCCACCGCTAGGAAGCTTGCAAGCGAAACATATTTTCCTGAAAATATGACAGTGGGTATAGGTTTATTTTGTTTCTGTTTGCACAAGCTGGCTTCCAACTGTGTGCATTGTCTGTTCCTAAATGCAGTATTATGACCTCTGATACATAGTGAACTGGTAGCTCACTGTAAAGATCTAAAGGTCAGAAACAGGTCAGAGTTTTCAAGCTCCTCAACCTCAGTCGCATCCGTTTATGTCCGTGGCGGCCTCTTCAACGCTTGCAGCCATCTCTTCCTGTGCTTAATCTTAGTAGCATGAAATGATTAGAAAGCTATTGTCATTCATTGGAATGCTGCATATACATTGCCATATTGTCCAATATATTAAACTTAGAAAATGTATACTGCACGCACACATTCAATAGGATTTTGTCCACATTCATATCATTTATGAAGAAAGCTTAATAGCAAAAGACAAACCTTTAAAATGAGGAAGGAGAGGAGCCAGAAAGTTGTGGTTTGAATTTCTCCATCTTAATGTTTGACCATTCACTTTTTAAACAGGTGATGTTTTAGGTAATGTGTTTGACTTGTGGAACAATGCAAGTTTTGCTTTTTCTCTCCCTCGCTGATAATGTATGGAGTAAATTCCATTGTCGAGAGCAGCTGTATATTTTGCAGCATAATTTGTGGGCCTGCCCAATTCTCCAAGGCTTCTTTATTTCAGGCTCCCAGACTCAAGTAGATGAGGTTAAGCTGCCCCATGGCACGAGATGGAAATTGGGTTTGCATATTCTCTGAAGCTGCTTTTGGCAATAAAAAGAATTCCCTACTGGGTGCAATGAGAGATTTCCCCTTATTGCAAATAGCAACTTTAGAGGAAGGGTTTTCCTCAGGATCCATGTTATGGTTAAAGTAACTCACTCACCACACCACAACCATCAATTCCCACCCTTACCAGATGCTATTTGCATTGTTTAAACCTGCATGACAAAAGGGAAGGAGCGTTTTAATCTTATATCTTGCTTGTTCTATATACTTTCTGGTTCAGGACTGTAAACCTCCCTTTTGATCCACAATCTCTACATATAAAAAGGCTACCAATGAGAATCGTATAGAATTGTTTACAAAATTGCACTTAACTATGGGCGCAAATGACTGAAAGTTCATGTTTTCCTTTCTGGTCCTGTGAGTTACAGTGGAATTAACTCTCCAATAGTGCAAATGATTAACTGGATACAGAAGATACTGCCAGAGAAGTGTGCAAAGCACACTTTATGATTATTTAATTCAACTGAGACACAGATGGTTAGATTTGTTGTGCTGTATACAAAGCACGCATAGCTCTTAAAAGGGCTAGCTCATCATCATCACCATCTCATTTATTCGTCATGTAACCAAGATCAGAATCACACTCTGCTTCAAAGGACAGCATTCTAGACCTATATCATCTTCAGCCTTCAGCTGAGTTTATCAGTTGTAATGTCAAGTGCAATAGACTCGAAAGGGTGAGTATATTTTTAATCAAGCAAAGGCCGCTGATACAGACTTGAAGGAATTGATGCAGATGCATTAAAAGGACAACAGGGGAGACTACAAAGCAACTTCCCAAGTATAGAAGTACTTGGATATGATTGAAGCCAACCTTTTAACATGCCACAGATCCTTTGCTCATTTGTTGTATGGACATTTCCTCCAGTCGAAGTGAGAATAGGACTGTTTGCCTATGTGAATAACCCCAAGATGAAATTGCTGACCTGCATCACACCAAATTAGCAGTCTCTGAAACCACCTTAGGAGCCCAAGTTATGTATACAGAACCTGAGAGGTCTATGACTGATCCACCTGCAGAACAGAAGGAGCCTATCACGTGTGCAGGAGATTTTCCTCAGGACCACTGCAGAAGAGGAAATGGTTGAACTTCCCCTCCAGGCCTTCTGCAGTTGCATGTCTTCTCTCCTCCCCTCTCTGTTTAAAAGCAAAGATGCATGTTAAATGCAGAGAAGCATTTTAATGTTATATCTTGTTTGGCCCTATATATTTATTGTTTCAGGATTTCATGCATCCCTTTTCTAAATTATTAAGCATGTTACCTCCCACAAGAATGCAAACTGTTCTATATTTTGGAAAGTTGTTTGGCCATTCACCTGTTCCCTTTGCATTCAGACATCTCTTAAGATACTGACACAAAATTTGGCACAAAAGTTCCAAAGATTGAGGAGCATGTATGTTTGGGTGCCATTGAATCCCATTAGAATTACAATTTCACACCAGACATTTTTCAAAACTACACTGTTTTGGACACACCTGAAGATATTGCAACTGCTATGCCCCCTCTGGAGGAATCCTCTTCAGTGAAGTACCTGCTGCTCCACACAGTGAGTGTTATGAAGAAGTGGGTTGCACATGGAGATAGAGAAGGGGATCTGGGATCTGGGATCTCCAGGGGTTATGACACCCTTGAAAGAGCACCACCTAACTTCCACTTCTTAATTCCTGTGCATGCTCAGATATAATTTATCACATTGCGGTATTTTGGGATTCGACAAATGGTAGGTTTCTGGGTCCAGCCTTGGTGCAAGTCAATGCAGTATTGCATTTTATGATGAAGAATTTTAGAAGTTCTTACAGCTGGAGTTTGGCATTGGAGAGCACTTGCTAAATGGAACTAAGAATCTTGAACCTCCTGGAAGATGCCTACTAGAATGTGTTTGCATGGCAGTGCCGTCCATTATTCCATAATGAACCATAATGGCAGTGGTCCATGTTCCCATTATATGTTCCTGAGAGCCTCTGAGTTTAGAGTGATTTGCCAGAGTTTTTTGAAGCTGAGCTTTCAAACCATTGCAAACAGTTCCAATAAATGCTGGCTTGCTCCTGTCTCCCCTATAGAGCAGTTTCATTAAGCTCTCGCCATTTGACTGTCAGCCGTATAAGGAGCATTTCAGGAGCTGTGCTATTCTCATTGCCCCTCAAGATACCCAACCTTTATTCTGTGCCGTTGCTGCTACTCTCTGAGCCACAAATTATTTAGAAGGAATCATTCTGCTGCCAGCCTTTGTTACATCAAGCAGGACTCAGCTCTTTTTAGCATTTCCCACTAGTAAAAATAATAATCCCTGAAGCTTTGGTGATTCACTCGCTGTTACCTTTAAGATCCCAGCTGATAATTAGTCTAATAGAAGTGTTCGGATGTGGAGGGATCAGGGATGGGGTCACAAGTGGAATTGCTTGGTAAAGCCTGTGCAGAATGTCAAACCGCCATTGACAATATGAGGAGCAGCTAAAAAAATTAATGAGCAAGAAATGTGTACTAGTGTGATTTATGTTTAGCTAATGTTGGTCTCCACTTCTCAAATGGTGTCCAGTGAGATGTTCCATAACAACTACCTGTTCATTAGTGAGCTACGTGTATTCAGAAAGAGTTGCGTGGTCATTTTCCTCTTTTCCAGCCGGTTGCACAGCAGTGATAGCAATGTTTGTTTTGGAATGTAGCATGGGTAGAATAGTTAGTCATGAAGAGAACTGTACGCTGCTGCTATGGTGCTTGATTAGATCAGCACCAGCTGCCAATGGACAGCGTCCAACATTCACTTGGGGGATCAGAGCCTGCTATTCTTCTGCAAATAAGCTCTTTTATTTTTATTATTTTCTGCTAATGTGTCCTGTTGGGAGGGGGAAATGATGTTCCTTCAATATTTAAAGGCTTAGTCCTTTCTCAGAGGCATCAGCCTGGTATATGAAATGGAAATGGGGGATCGCTACAGCTGTTGGCCTCCAACTTTTAGCAGCCCCAGCCTTTTGGCCAGGTTTGCTGATGGCTCTGGATGAGTCTCACTTTTGGCTGTTAGGTGTAAAAGTAGGCAAGAGCTTTACTAAATACAATTAACACAGAGAAAAAGAATAGAGGGTGTGCATACCCCAAAGTGGAATTGCACAGGAAAACCAGCCTGGCTCACTAGCCACAAAGCCCCCTCTCCAATTTCAAGACGGATAATAATTTTATTATTTATACCCTGTTGTTTCCCCAGCCATGCTGGGTGGCCTGCAGCACCTATAAAAACACAGACAGGCTTACCTATAACTCCTCAGCGGCTGGTAGATGAGCAGCAGTGCTACTATGTGATGCCTGCACAGCAACCTCCCATCAGCCGTGTGACTCCTTGCCCTCTATCTATGTAGGGTTGGAATTCCCAGGTGTTTTCCCAAGCTCCCATGGGAACTTTTCATGCACACCAGCTCTACTCTGTCCCTTCTGCTCCCTTGCAAAGCACCAGCTTAGCAAGGGGAAAGGATCAAATATATTTCACAACCTGAATCCAACATACCTCCTCCACTAAGAAAATAGGCTGCAGCATTAGTTGAGTGGTGATTGTCCCAAGCCACCAACCTTTAAACCTAATTGAAATTATTATAGGTGTTCCTGGCCCTCTCCTATGCACATCTGGTTTTCAACTCAAGCCACATGCACCTGGAAGAATCCCACAGTGCTTCAAAAATTGTAATGCCTGGTGCTATATATACCTGCAACCAGCTGAGAACAGTGGCCCAATGAAAAGCCTGGAAAGGAAGCAGATTCCTGCCTCCACAACCAAGGCTGTGCCCCACCTTTACTTCCCTACGGTGGCTTCCATCGCTCTACCTACCCTTCCCAGTCAAGGTAAAGAGACCCCTGACCAATGGGTCCAGTTGCGGATGACTCGGGTTGCAGTGCTCATCTCACTTTATTGGCCGAGGGAGCCGGCGTACAGCTTCCGGGTCATGTGGCCAGCATGACTGAGCCACTGCTGGCAAACCAGAGCAGTGCACGGAAACGCCGTTTACCTTCCTGCCAGAGTGGTACCTATTTATCTACTTGCACTTTGACGTGCTTTCGAACTGCTAGGTGGGCAGGAGCTGGGATTGAGCAATGGGAGCTCACCCCGTCACGGGGATTCAAACCGCCGACCTTCTGATCTGTGGTTTAGACCACAGCGCCACCCCGACCCCAAGTCAACCCTGTACAGACCTTATAGAGGCTGATTTCTTGCTTGAAATCTTACAGTGCCTACTAAACTACACTTGCAGTCATGAGAGCCTCAAGCCAGCCTAGCCCTGAGCCCAGAAATGAAGCACCGGAAAGTGCCACCTCCTTCTGTCTCCCCCAGTTGCTGCCCAACCTGCAGGCTGGTCAGCAAGGGAGAGGTGTTCCTCTTAGCCAGTGGTTTCTGTGCTTAAACTAGAATTTGCAAAATGCTTCTTGCATTGTGCATCATTATCCCATTGACACTCCTTTTGGCACCCTATAAATCTGGACTGCTTTGCAGTACCGGTGCCAATAGAAAGTACAAGCTCTGGTTGTGCTTTGCTCCCTGTTGAGTTTCCCACATGCTATTCCGGTGGGGGTGATGCTATCTTGATTGTGTGTGGGGACTGCAATAATAATAATAATAATAATAATAATTTATTAATTATACCCCACCCATCCGGCTGAATTTCCCCCAGCCACTCTTGGCGGCTCCCAATCGAGTGTTAAAAACAATACAGCATTAAATATTAAAAACTTCCCTAAACAGGGCTGCCTTCAGATGTCTTTTAAAAATAGTATAGCTGTTTATTTCCTTGACATCTGATGGGAGGGCATTCCACAGGGCGGGCACCACCACCGAGAAGGCCCTCTGTCTGGTTCCCTGTAACCTCACTTCTTGCAATGAGGGAACCGCCAGAAGGCCCTCGGAGCTGGACCTCAGTGTCCGGGTAGAACGATGGGGATGGAGACGATCCTTCAGGAATACTGGGCTGAGGCTGTTCAGGGGCCCTCGCCTGTTTTAACGTTTGCCAGCAATTCACTTGTGACAGAAATAAATTTTAAACAAGGAAATCCAAGCAACAACTTACATATAAATTCGAATACATTTTTGCATTTGCTTCTACCAAGTAGCTTTTACAGAATCATAGCTCTACTTTGTGGCTTGCATTTTTTTTCCAAAAGAAAGAAAGAAAGGCTTGACTTATCCCGTGTTCAGCTATCTGATTTCCAGTAGCCACTATACTTTTTGTCCAAATATATGTCCCTCCCCCAAGTAGTTAATTACACAGTGGTGCTTTTATGCTTTATAATTTTCTAATGCTGTATAATTGAATTCCCACTAAAGCTTTGCAGAAAGCCAAATTAATTGTTGGCATAATGAAAAATGTGTTAAATATAAAGGAAGGTGCAGTGTACCAAAACATGTTTATTAAATGCCTCTGTTTTGAGCGCTGTGGAAATGCTAAAGGATGATGTGAATCACAGGAAAAAAAGAACAGTAAGAGGGGAATATGTGCAGGTCGAACAATGTATCTCCCCCTGTGTGTTCCTATGTATGGAATCCTGGTATTGCTTGAGCAAGTAATCCATGAATGGAGACAAATGTGATTACTACTGCCATATCATAGTGTTGACTTTGTCTTTACTCGTGGCTTCCCAAGAAACCTGAAGTTTATTTAACAGAAAATAGAAGGGGAAGAAATGGAGGCAGTGAGAGATTTTACTTTCTTGGGCTCCATGATCACTGCAGATGGTGACAGCAGTCACGAAATTAAAAGACGCCTGCTTCTTGGGAGAAAAGCGATGACAAACCTAGACAGCATCTTAAAAAGCAGACACATCACCTTGCCAACAAAGGTCCATATAGTTCAAGCTATGGTTTTCCCAGTAGTGATATATGGAAGTGAGAGCTGGACCATAAAGAAGGCTGATCGCCGAAGAATTGATGCTTTTGAATTCTGGTGCTGGAGGAGACTCTTGAGAGTCCCATGGACTGCAAGAAGATCAAACCTATCCATTCTGAAGGAAATCAGCCCTGAGTGCTCACTGGAAGGACAGATCGTGAAGCTGAGGCTCCAATACTTTGGCCACGTCATGAGAAGAGAAAAGTCCTTGGAAAAGACCCTGATGTTGGGAAGGATTGAGGACACAAGGAGAAGGGGACAACAGAGGATGAGGTGGTTGGACAGTATTCTCAAAGCTACCAGCATGAGGTTGAGTTGACCAAACCTCAGGAGGCAGTGGAAGACAGGAGTGCCTGGCGTGCTCTGGTCCATGGGGTCACAAAGAGTCGGACACAACTAAATGACTAAACAACAACAACCTGTACTTCTGCTCTGGTGTCACAGACCCTGCATGATGACTGCCCTGTAGCTAGCTATCAGAGTGGGACACCCATGTAGGACATCACAGAATTGTGGAGTTGGAAGAGACTGTTGAGGAAGGGGGAGCAACAAAGTTGAACCATGATTGACAAAGCTGAAGCATTAGTGGGGACAGGATCTGGGGACCCACCCACGGTATCACTGCTGGTTCAGACAGTCTGGTAGTCCCAAATCAGCATCCTCATTCATTAAATTCCCATTCCTGCAGGTACAAAGAAATGGGCTAAAACCAGTTCTGCTTATCATGAAATTCCCATGCTAAAACACAGCATGGCAGCTGTGTTTTATGTATTATGGTCACAACGTGCTTAAGTTAAGCCTCCTTCCTTTGGGGCTTAGCTATTGCTTGTTTAGGGATTGTATGATGCTGACAGCCATTTTGTCCTGCAAATGGTGTCAATATATAGGAATTGGTTTTGATTCAGAAGCTGAACAGGCTCGATTGGCCTTGTAAACTGCCTAGAGAGGGGAGTGACTGACAGCCACATTTTAGCTGTTGTGTGTGCCCTTTGTAGGAATGAAGTATGACTGTTAAAATAAATAAATACATGACCTATTCAGGTTGAGTTCAAAGGTCAGCCAAGATCAAAACGATCACAGTCACACATAACAGGCCTAGATTTCCTGCATGAAGTAGATTTGTAGGCAGAGAACTAACTTCTATGAAATGAAATCTTACAGATGAATGCTGCCACATAGAACTGACAATCAAAATGAAAAAGGGAGCTTGACCTGCATCACAGTTAACATTTACAACAAATCCAGCATGTTGTTATACAACAGAAGGTTGTATCTCCCAAGCAAATAAAACTGCATATTAACATTCCTACCACAACCAGAAAAGAGGTGAGGAGAGGGGAGAGATATCTTTGTTCATGAATTTAATGCAACGGGTTTTTACTATACGAGCTTGATGGCTAACTGCAATTTGATTTGTTCTCCAATTAAAGATGCACATTCATTAAATATATACAAATAAAATAGTTTATTTGTCTTAATAGATGATGCATGTGACGAGCCTCTTGTGTGTCAATGAGACCAAAGACAGAAGTTTCTTCTAAGATGGTACTAGCAAGGATTTGTATTTTAAAACAGAGGCAATTTTTTTTAATTGATCAAAAGGTTTCAAATTAATTTTAATTGACTAAATTTTGCAGCTCTAGTAAAAAAACAAACATTAAAGCCCTTTGGTGTCTTCTACTGAAGTGAACCAAGTTACACACCACACTTATGGGATTACTCTGGAATGAATTGGAGTAAAGTGGTTTAACGATGCAATTATAGAGACAATTAATGACTGGGGCTATCAGGGAGATGGTAGGCTATATAATGCACAGGATGCATTACATAGGGAAACAAGAGTTATATCCTGTTGGGTCCTGTACCCAAACTCTTAGGCTGGTGCCAGGCAGCCTTTCTGGCAAACCTTAAAAAGATTATGTCAAAAGTATACATATGGCATTGCATACATATGGCAATTTGTCTGTGTTGCAGAGCATTGGACTAGGTGTCCCTTCCAATTCTACAATTCTATGGAAAATGTAGGGTAAGATCTGTTGTCTGTACAGAGCAGATGGGTTTCTCCAGCCACTCTGGGCAGCTTCTAACAAAATATTAAAATACAATAGTGCGTCAGACATTAAAAGCTTCCCTAAACAGGGCTGCCTTCAGATGTCTTCTAAAAGTCTGGTAGTTATTTTTTTCTTTGACATCTGTTGGGAGGGCCTTCCACAGGCCTGGTGCTACTACCGAGAAGGCCCCCTGCCTGGTTCCCTGTAACTTGGCTTCTCGCAGCAAGGGAACCGCCAGAAGGCCCTCGGAGCTGGACCTCAGTGTACAGGAGGAACGATGGGGGTGGAGACGCTCCTTCATGTCTACTGGAGTGAGGCCATTTAGGGCTTTAAAGGTCAGCACCAACACTTTGAATTGTGCCCAGAAATGTACTGGGAGCCAATGTAGATCTTTCAAGACGGGTGTTATGTGCAAATGCTGACTATACAGCTCTCTGAGGTAGCAGCTTTCTAGTCTCTACATCCCCAGCCTAGAATGCTCCAGATGTTTTGGTGCAACAGATCAGTACAGTAGACTTACTGTTCTGGAAGGCACGTCAAAGTTATTCCTTCTTACCTCGTGCACACCCACCACTCATTGCATAGCAGCCTTCTGCAACATACAGTGGTACTTCGGGTTACATACGCTTCAGGTTACATATGCTTCAGGTTACAGACTCTGCTAACCCAGAAATAGTGCTTCAGGTTAAGAACTTTGCTTCAGGATAAGAACAGAAATCTATCTGGCAGGGCAAGAAGCCAAGAATTAAATTTAAGTTATTAACGGACGCAAAGGAAAGAGGAGGCTTCGCCCTGCCGGACTTGAAACTATACTACGAAGCAGCATGCCTTTGCTGGTTGAAAGAATGGATAAAACTAGAGAATAAGGAGTTACTAGATTTAGAAGGATTTGATAACAGGTTTGGATGGCATGCGTATCTATGGTGTGAAAAGAACAAAATTCATAAAGGTTTTGGGAACCACACATTTCAGAGTCCACTAATAGAAATATGGGATAGGTATAAAAACCTATTAGAACCTAGAGTTCCACACTGGTTGTCTCCACTAGAGGTTATGAGTGTAAAGAAAATAAATATGAGAGGTAATTGGATTACATATGGTGAATTGATAACCAAAGAAGGAGGAGAATGGAAACTAAAGCCATATGAACAAGTTAGAGAACATGTTTATGATTGGCTGCATTACTTTCAGGTTAATGAAATGTTTAAAAAAGACATTAAAGAAAGGGGTTATGTAGAAAAAGATTCAAAGTTCCAGACAGATGTGATAAATAATCATTGTAAAATTTTGTCAAAAATGTATAAAATATTGTTGGAATGGAATATGAAAGACGAGGAAGTTAAATCGGTAATGGTACAATGGGCCAAAGATTTTGGTTACAATATACAGTTTGAGGATTGGGAAAAACTGTGGAA
The DNA here is from genome assembly GCF_951804945.1 of Podarcis cretensis. Lineage (NCBI taxonomy): Eukaryota > Metazoa > Chordata > Lepidosauria > Squamata > Lacertidae > Podarcis > Podarcis cretensis. The sequence goes on from NC_137187.1 coordinate 27,371,430, forward strand.
GGAGAACTTAAGATTCAATGCTTGTATGGCACTAAAAGAAAATGATATGAAAATGTTTTACAGATGGTATATCACACCGGTAATATTAGCAAAAATGTATAAGACGTGTAACAAGTGTTGGAAATGTAAAGAAAAAGAAGGAACGTTTTATCACATGTGGTGGGAGTGTAAGAAAGTGAAGGAATTCTGGGAGATGATATACAATGAAATGAAAAAGATGTTAAAATATACATTTGTAAAGAAACCTGAGATTTTTCTTTTAGGGATTACAGGAAAGGAAATAAGAAGAAAGGACTGTAAACTCTTCCAGTATGCAGTTATGGCAGCAAGAATTCTACTGGCCCAGAAATGGAAACAAGAGGAAATACCGATGGTAGAAGAATGGAGACTGAAGCTGACAGACTATGCAGAACTGGACAGACTAACTGGGAAAATTAGATATCTTCGAGACCAAAAGTTCATCGAGGACTGGGGGAAATTTGTCGAATATCTGAAAAGAACATGTGACGTGCAAACAACACTAGTGGGGTTTCAAGAAGCACTGTGAAAGTTGAGATATATTGTTAAAAAGAAATAGAAGTGGGAGGGAAGTTTAATGGCAATATAAACAGAAGAAATGCGTAACTGAGAAGTATATATGGGTGATTGTCAGAGAAGCTGAAGGAAGTCCAAATAGAACTAAATTTGTCGAAATTTCGATATGATTGTTTACTTGTGTTGGAAAACTAATAATTTTTTTTTTTTTTTAAAAAAGAACAGAAATCGTGCTCCGGCGGCGTAGCGGCAGCAGGAGGCCCCATTAGCTAAAGTGGTGCTTCAGGTTAAGAACAGTTTCAAGTTAAGTACGGACCTCCGGAACGAATTAAGTACTTAACCCGAGATACCACTGTAATGTCCTCCAAATGTCTTGGACCACAGCTCTCGTCATCCTTGACCTCTGGCCAAGCTGGCTGAGGCTGATGGGCATTGGAGTCCAACAAAACCGAGCAGCATTTTGCTGGGAAAAACTCTTCTGTATTGATTATAGAATCGATGCCTGTTGCTGCCTCCACTGCACATGAAATCATTCTTGCTATGTTTAGCACCTGCTCAAGCCAGGGCCTATGTGGGGACGAGGTATGGAGAACTTTTGTATTTGCTTTAATTTCATTTAATAATTCTGTTGGCCATCTAAAACACAGTGTTATCCTCTCTGTGGCTTACAATGTACCAATAACATTGCATATCCTCCAAAATTTATCTAACCTTTAAAGCCCTATATGGCCTAGGACCCTTTTACCTACAGGACCGCCTCTCCTGGTATGTCCCACGGAGGACCTTACAGTCTTCAGATAAAAACTTCTTGGAGATCCCGGGCCACAGGGAGGTTAGGCTGGCCTCAATCAGAGTCAGGGCTTTTTCGGCCATGGCCCCGATCTGGTGGAATGCTCTGTCACAAGAGACTAGGGCCCTGCGGGATTTGACATCTTTCCGTAGGGCCTGCAAGACAGAGGTGTTCCACCAGGCCTTTGGCCAAGCACAGTCTGACCCCCCCCCTCCTTCTGTAATCCTCATAAAACTCTAGCCTAATAGTTGCCATTAATTTGACTCTGAACTGATTTTAGAATGTATTTCAATTAATTGACTGTGATTTTATGTAAACTATGCTATTTTTACTGTTGTTAGCTGCTCTGAGCCCGGCTTTGGCTGGGGAGGGCGGGATATAAACAAAATTTATTATTATTATTATTATTATTATTATTATTATTATTATTATCAGTGGCGTAGCGTGGGTTGTCAGCACCCGGGGCAAGGCAAGTAATTTGCGGCCCCTAACCCGTGGATTTGCGCCCCCTAACCCTAACCCCCAGATATTGCGCCCGGTGCGGCCGGGCCCCCCTGCACCCCCCACGCTACGCTACTGATTATTATTACTACTACTACTACTACTACTAATGAAAATAGGGACATCCTAAGGAAAAACAGGGCAATCTAGGATCAAATCAGAAACTGGGACGGCTTCTGTAAATCCAGGCCTGTCCCTGCAAAATAGGGACACTTGGAGGGTCTGGGACACCATGTTGACTGCCCTTGCTCTAAAGGATGCCACCCTGAACTTCCATCTTTGTAGCATGAATATCTGTAAGCCAAATGGTGATTTTTATTTTGGTGTATTGCCTCCTTAGGAACAGTTCAGACACAAACACCCAAGGACATTGGACCCTGGATCTCCTGCTTCCTGCTAAAAACAACAACCCCAAAACCTTAAAAAAACTTGCTTGCAGGGTTGGTGAGAGATCCCTTGTGATCTAGTGGTCACCATGTTGGACTAGAAGCTGGGAGACCAGGTCTGAAATTCTCACTTAGCCATGATACTCACTGGGTGCCCTTGGACCTCTTCTCAGGCCAGCCTCCCTCACAGGGTTGTTGTCATATTATTATGCAGAAAGGAGAACCCAGTGTGACTCCTTGAGCTTCTTGGAGAAAAGATGCCATATACAAGCAGTAATAATAAAACAATACAGCGCTGTGGTGGCAATAGCAGAAGATGCCTTGCATAACGAATCTCCATATTTATTGCTGCTGCTCCAGGGAGGCTAGCAGGATCTGTGTGGGCGGCACAGCAGTTGTTATGGCAAAACAGCAGCCGTAGCTCCAAACCCCAGTTTGATAAAGGCCTAGAGGCCACATGCTCACATAATGTAAGGCAGCTAACAGTTTCAAACTGCAGACTCTAGGACCCAGACCTGGGCATCTTGCTCTTTGCAACACTGTCCTCCTAATTGGACCATCTTCGCTTGGTGAATAAGCAATTCCTCACATCTCCAGACTCTCTCAAAGGCAAGCATGGAAAGCAAATTAGCCTACATATCCTCAACGTGTAAAAATACAGTGTTTGTGCGGGGGGCGGGGGAGAACGAGGCTGAAAGTGTAGGCTTTTAGAGATGGTTTGTCTTCTTCTGAAAAATCTCTCGTGCTTGTGCAGGTGACAGATCCTTTCACAGCATGCAGTTTTGCTTGTAAGCAGGGCTTCAGAAATTGTGCACAATTTGTACGGCATGTGAAAGATAAGAGCGAAAGAGATTTATTTTTTCCAAATATATTGTCAGTCAGGTTTATTTAGAGTTCTGAGTGCTGGTTAGCAGGCACAAGAGAGCCTTTCCGGCAGCAGTTTGGAAATTTCTTCCTGTGTGTGCTATAAGTGTTTAACTGGCTATAAGGCTTTTAAAACTTTTCAGGTCATTTGTTATGCTGGCTTGATTAGCATACTTCCAGGGGCATCTTATCCAAGTCTGCATCTGTACTGAACTATATTTATTATTATATTTAATAGTATCATATATTTATTATAATATTTAATAATATATCTTCTATTCTATTTCTACTACTATTACCACTACTACTATACTGTTTTATAGGTGGAATTCTTTTTAAATGCTTATATTGTTTTTATATATGGAATTGTTTACTATATGGAACTTTAAAAAAAAAGAAATAGTTTTTACACTTGTTTTATAGTGTCACTATTTCATCAGTTTGAGAATTGTGTGTTTTGCTGTTGCAACTCACACTGGGACTTTCTGGCAAAGGGAGGTTCAGAAATCTAATATAAATAAATGGTTTCAGGGGAAATCTGGCTGCCCCACAAACATGGCAGACTATTAAAAACTTAAGTCCTGTCTCATTTATCCCCCTCCCCAATGGAGGGGGGTTGAAAGATTTCACCAGTCCTCCAAGGACTATGGTTTCCTTTTCCTTCTGATCTGCTCCCAACCCCAACACAATGTGCCCCCCCAACGTTCTGTCGGGAATTTCAGCCCAGCCCAGCGTGTGAGCACCCTCTGATTCACTGGGAAGTATAATGCTGGTTCACCAAGTTTCATTCATTCATTCATTGTTGCATTTATATACCACTATCTTCCTCCCATGAATTCAAGGTGGTATACTTGACTCTCCTCACTTAATCCCCACAACAACCCCAAGATGTAGAGACTGGCTCAAGGTCATTCAGTAAACTTGAACTTTGCCTAGGGTCAAGTGGGGATATCAACCTGGGTCTCCCAGGTCCTGGCTCTTAATGGCTGTGTATGCCACCTTATTTTCTAACTCTAACCAACACTGGACAAAACGGAATAGTAACTGGACTTCCAGGAAGAGATTCCTCAGTTTAATTTTTAGACTGCTCACACCTCACTTTTCTTCTGTTTTGTTGCTAGGCAACCTTGACTTTCCTGGTTGTGACAGTGAATACCAACTGCTGTTTTGCTTGATTCTTCCTCTCTTCCTCTCTCTCTCTTCCCTTTTTTAACTGAGGAAGCTGTCTGAGGCATAATGTCAGATGCTCTTTTCCACATATCAAGATTTACAAAGCCAAACCACGCTCAGGGGTTTTGTTCCCCCCAGTTTTTAACAATTGAAATATGCGCTCATGTGGTTTTTTTTAATAAAGTGTTTGCATTCTTAGTATGTAAAACAGAAATTTCCAGACAGATATTTCAAGATTGGATGACAGGCAATGTGAAAACGATTTTGGACACCTTGGATGCATTCACATTTTGCATTTTTTTAGGTGTGCACAGGAATATCATGTGGCAGATTACACCCATTGTATGTTGCTGTCAACCTCCTTTCAAAGAAATCCTCTGACAGCAATTCTTTCCCTCATAAATATTGTGTGGCTATTGCCTAATTCTGAATATTTTTGATTTAGTAAAATGTCAAGCCACTGGGTGGAATCCAATGTAGTGCTAAGGCAATTGGCCCATCAATGCCAGGATGTTTGCTTGCACAATGTAACGCTCTCCTCGTGCAACTCTCCTCAACTCTGGGTGACGCCCAGTGTTGGATGAACAGACTATCCCTTCCACTCCTCTGTCTCTCCCTGTATGCCTCCAAAATCTTGTCTGGAGCACATTTTGGGGGTATGAAGAGGAATGAAAGGAAGGAGAAGTTCAGCTTTGCAAGCAGAAATGGGTCACACAACCCTTTGGGGTAAAAAAGGTAAAAGCAAAGTGTTATGTACTGAAGTTCTCACCCTGGGCCAGCAGGGGGATACTGTAGATAGTTATGCAAATGAAGGATCGAAAGTGACGTTCAGTGATTGGATAGTTTGTATGCAAATGAAGGATCGAAAGTGACGTTCAGTGATTGGCTAGTTACAGAAAATGGTTACTGTTGCATTCTAGTGGAGCTCTATATAAGCAGGCTGACTGAGCTCCTCAGTTCAGTTCTGTTCTGGCTTACAAATAAAGAGCTGCTTTGGAAGAATTGCTGTGCCGTCTGATATGTTTGCCCACAACTTAACACAAAGGACCCCTGGATGGTTAAGTTCAGTCAAAGGCGACTATGTGGGTGCAGCGCTCATCTTGCTTTCAGGCCGAGGGAGCCAGCGTTTGTCCACAGACAGCTTTCTGGGTCATGTGACCAGCAAGACTAAACCGCTTCTGGTGCAACAGGACACCGTGACGGAAACCAGAGTGTACAGAAACTGTTGAGAATTCCTTTCCACCTTAAGGAACAAACGTGTGGAATTGTTGCATGTCACGTCTGTTTACATTCATTCCAGCACAGTATGCTGCGAACTTCTGTTTGTCTATAGCTTTTGCTTTTGCTGTTCTCTCCGAGACGACATGAAAGAGAGAGATGACATGTTTCTTTGTTCTGATTTATGTTTAATAAATCTGTAGCTGTAGCAAGACTTACGCCTCACGCCTACTTCTGTGTGCGAACCACACTCTGCTAATTGCATGCCCTGGCTTTTGAAGTTCGGGTCGCTGATTTATGTTGGAGCACGGTCCAATGGAAGGAGACGTCTGAGCTGGGCTTGCCAACTGGCCTCCCAGCCCCTCTGCATGTCAATAGAAACACCATTTACCTTCCTGCCACAGCGGTACCTATTTATCTACTTGCAGTTGCGTGCTTTTGAAGTGCTAGGTTGGCAGGAGCTGGGACAGAGCAATGGGAGCTCACTCCGTCATGGGGATTTGAACTGCCAGTGTTCTTAATGGCATGCCCAAGGTGGTTTAGACCACAGAGCCACCCGCATCCCTGTGGGTATCACTGGATAAAGGTAAAGGGTAAAGGGATCTCTGACCATTATGTCCAGTCATGGTCGACTCTGGGTTGCAGCGCTCATCTCACTTTATTGGCTGAGGGAGCCAGCATTTGTCCGCAGACAGCTTCCGGGTCATGTGGCCAGCATGACTAAGCCGCTTCTGGCGAACCAGAGCAGTGCACGGAAACGCTGTTTACCTTCCCGCTGGAGCGGTACCTATTTATCTACTTGCACTTTGACATGCTTTTGAATTGCTAGGTTGGCAGGAGCAGGGACCGAGCAACGGGAACTCACCCCGTCGCAGGGATTTGAACCTCCGACCTACGGATTGGCAAGTCCTAGGCTCTGTGGTTTAACCCACAGCGCCACCTGCGTCTCCTTATCACTGGATGACACCATCTAAATTGCCAAAGAGTGTGCTGTTCCATAAGGGATGCTATGCTTGGTGCAGATGGCTTTCTTTTGAAGTACTCTAACATCAAAATAGATTGCCTGCATTTTGATGATGTCCTACATGTTCAGTGGGTCAGTGCGTCTGGCTGCTAACCAGAAGGTTGGTGGTCTAAGGCCATGCAGGGATGGCGAAGGGCAGGGTTCCTGCATTGCAGGAGGTTGGAGTAGATGACCCTTTGGGTCCTTTCCAGTTCTATGATCTATGATTTTAGGTTGATTAGATACAGTTTCAAGCACCTGGTGGAACCACCTGAAGAAGCCAGGCTGACATCTGATGCTTTGTGACTGCAAGAATTATGCCTGGCTCACTGGGAGAGAGATCATGGCCAAGCCTATTAGAACACATTGTGAGTAAATCTGTCAAGTAATTTGCATTGCATTATCTGGCTTGTAAATAATTTCCATCTTCTTGACTGTTAGGCTTATACTGAATGAAGAGGACTGGGAGCAAATCCTGATGATGGGCAAGGTATTATGGCATGGATGTTTGTGCAAATATCTTCTGTGTATTTATACAGGCTGATTTTTGGCAGACGCCATTCCATTGGGCCCCAATTTACTAAACACTCCGGTGTATAATGATGAATAAGGCAAACAATTATTCACACCATTACTAGCAGCACATGCTAGTACTATGCTGGATTTTTGTGAGGGCCAAAACTTTGCTGCACAAATTGCTATTCTGCTTCGGAAATATTCATGAATCCTTGCTCCTACCTTCCACATTATAATGCTTTCTCTTCTCTTTAACCTCTTTACTGCCATTGTTGTCCCACTTTTAGGGAGCAATATTAAAATGTCAATACAATTCAGTATTCTCCCCCATTAAGTAAATATTCCTTGGTCAGAGAAGCATTGACTGTTGCCCCCATGAGAACAGTTAAAGACAACCTAAAAATGTGTTTGTGTGGAGTCAACCTAGAATAACCGAAATCACATTTAAGGATTAATTAATGGCCATGAGCACTACCAGACAACACATTTATAAATCAAGGAATCAATATATCTGTAGACCATGTCTCCTGCATTTTCTGCCCTGGCTGGATTTTCCTTTAGTTCCTAGATTGTATAAGCATGACACTGAAAATGTCATAGCAGCTACATTCAAACAGAGTTCTGCACTTCAACACCTGCCCGATCCAGCCCATCTAACTGGATTGAACTGTCTAACTTGAGTTGCAGGATTGTACAGGTGCAAAAGACTCAATTCTCTATTCCTTCCCCACTTTAAGAAGTTCAAATTAATAATTGCACCAGGCCCTTTCGCACAGTGTGCAGAGGCAATCAGCAGGCAGTGACAGCCAGTCATGAGATCCTGCTGAGTGTTACAATATGGAACTTTTGTGTTAGTCACACTGTTGGGAGGAAAACCATGGGTGCGCAAAAATTGTCTGTAGGTTAATTAAGTCTTTTCATTTGGTTCAAGAACACTCATGATCAGCCCAGAATAGCTGTAACCACAGAACTGGGTATTATTATTCTCTCAGATCAGAGCCCCTAGAGTTAGACAAAAAAAAAAAAAAGGTATGTATCACCTTTCTTTAATCACTGCATGTGCATTGGGACATAATTGGGCTGGAGGTTATTAAAAGTTCCCACTTTTCAATTCTTAGCTCTCAGTGGTGAAAGAACAAGAAGAAAAATCTTACCCATCCAGCGCTTAGTTTCTGCCAGAGGAGTTTGCTTAACAGAGGCTGGTGGCCTTAAGGTCTCTCTGGAGATCTCATAACCGTAACAAGTAACCAGCACATGTTTCATGTTTGCCACGAGAGCTTATTTGCTAGCTTGGGACGTCTGTTTATCAAAATAAAATATATTGTGTTTTGCGGAAAGAGCCGTAGAATTACTACAATTTCATTCTCCCTGACATGTTTTGTGATTACTTTAATATCAAGCAGTAAGCCTGTATTTGGAAGGATTTATCCAGAACAAGCACAAGCAGAACTCGCTTCACTTTGGATCCTGAATTACCTACAGTCTATTTTATTTTTTTAAGCCTTTGAGAGTGCTTGACAGAAAATCTCTGTTAAGAAATGCAGATTCTGGCCCAGGACACTTTTCTGTCCAGACAAAAGTGTTGTTTGCTGCCGTTCTTAGTGTTGTTATGCCCTAATTGTTATGCCCCCACATGCAGCTGCTGGGTGACCTTGGGCTAGTCTCACTTCGCTGAAGTCTCTCAGCCCCACTCACCTCACAGAGTGTTTGTTGTGGGGGAGGAAGGGAAAGGAGAATGTTAGCCGCTTTGAGACTCCTGAAGGGGAGTGAAAGGCGGGATATCAAATCCAAACTCTAATTAAATATTACGTTGCAAAAATAATAGGGATGGGTGGGTGGAAAGCAGGTGGGGAATGAGAAGAGATAGGAGCTAAAAAGCTCTGGGGGAGGAAAACATTGACATATCCAGAGAAGCTCTAGTTTGGCAATGGCCAGCTAAGGCACTCCAGGGCAGTCTTCCTTAACCTGGTGCCCTCCCATGATTCGGACTACAACTCCCATCATTCCTGGCAATTTGCCATCTTGCTTGTGGCTGATGGGAGTTGTAGTCCAAAACATCTGGCAGGTTGACTACAGCTGCAATGGGGCGCGGCTTCTCCCAACAGCTGATAACTAATTCCCCTATCATACTAACAGCTCTTTGTGTGTTTCTGCAAGTCTCTTTACTTCTGGAAAGCGGCATTTAAAATTAGCACTAAAATTGCCTGGACATGACTTTGCTATCCTTCCTTGCCTTCCCCCCCACCCCAGTATCCTTATGTTTGAGTTGAGAAGATTGGGATTACTTTGCCATTTTGCTTATCCTTAGAAAAAACACCACACAACCCAACTAATCCTGGATTTTGCTGTGAAGTGATTTCCACCACTGCTTCTTCCTGCACCTTGAAATAGTTACAGCTTCATCTCCATTGAGGCTCAGTGCAGTGGAACTTACATAATGCTCTGACAGCATTTTTAAATAAATGACAGTGTAGCATGTTTTGAGAATTTCAAGTCCACAGGAGCTCAGAGATGTCTCCGCTGCATTTGGCTTTAATTGGACACCAAACCGAAAAGACACTGAGCTCTCCAGTTGTGTGCAGGTTGAAGTTGTCTCGCATGTAAGTCATTTTAAGGAAATGGCACCAGCATGTTGTTGGCACTTGCGAGGGCTCCCCTACCCCATGGAGATGGCAACATTGACCCTTAGAGTGAAATCTAATTCCTTGAGTTTGCAAGCTTCACAGAATAACACGCTTTCCAGAACGCAAGCCACAGAATTGGAGACAATTAACCAAAACAATAATAAATAATAATAAATTTTTATTTATACCCCACCCTTCCCGGTTCAGAAACCGGGCTCAGGGCGGCTGACAACAAATTTAAACAAGCAGCATAAAATACAGTATAAAAACATGAATAACAATAAAATTCAAAGTTCAGAAATCAATTTGGGGAAAATCCATCTAATAAACATTAGATAATCACCAGGGCTAGCTGGCTGAATTGGTCCTACTTGGGCCAGTGAGGAGGCCAGGGGAGAATTAGCTGTGGGGTCTCAGAGCAGGTGATCTTCATAAAAGGGGAAGGGGAGGAAAGAGAAGGGAAATAAAAGATCAGGCTGAATTCAAAGTAAAGGCCAGGCGGAATAGCTCTGTCTTACAGGCCCAACGGAAGGAGGTTAAATCCTGAAGGGCCCTAGTCTCATGGGACAGAGCATTCCACCAGGTTGGAGCCATCACTGAGAAGGCCTTGGCCCTGGTGGAGGATAATCTAACTTCCTTAGGGCCCGGGACCTCTAAACTATGGTTATTCATGGACCTTAAGCAAGTATTGTGTTTATGTGTGGGTTTGTTTTTTGAAGAAATGCTATGCAGTGGTTTAAATGCAAAGCATATTTATGTGATTAATTGCAACACACCCCAGCTGGATGGCATTAACATGGTAAGCTGATCTCACTCTGGCAAATGTGGACAGCCACTGCATGTGCTACTCTTGAGCTAGGAAACACAGACTGCTTGCATGTTGTTAGCTTGGTGGCATACAGTGCCGAGCATGAAAAGGACTAAAGGTATTAGTTTAAAAAAATTACAAAAGAAACATAGGAAATGATCTTCTATATGTGTACGTAAGGCCTAACTTCTTATGTGTATTAAGTAAAAAAGATTGAATGGGTATGGGAAGAGCGAGCAAACTGGGGAAACATGCAGAAAAAGAACCTATGGTTATCACTGGTCTCTGGTGGGTTGGTCTTGCTATCTAGTCCCAGTTATGCAGACAGCTACACATTGTCACAAGAATAATGCTGTAGTCCTTCTAGCTAACTGAGATAATGGCCCACAATGTCCCTGTCAGTACAATTCTTTGCATGTTTGCTCTGAAGCAAGCCCAGCCATGTTCAATGTAGTAAGTTTGGTTAAAACTAGAAGCAAATCTCATAATTTGTCATTTAAATGTAGCAAGACATTTGTTTTGTTTGTCATTTAAACAAGTGATTTAAAAGCTGCAGCAGATGGCCATGCAAACCACTTGAGACTGACCACACAGAAAGATCCATTGGATTCCTGATGGGAGGAATGCCACTAGTGTCTTAATTCTGCCCTGAAACCAGCAGCTTCTTTTATTCAAAAATAGCCCCTTCTTCCCACATTTCCAATTGTCTCTCTTCTTTTTTTTATGGTGATGCCTAGCAGAGCTTTGGTATGATGTCGTAGTTCCTTAATAGCTTCTGTACTTTGCATATTTAATCTGGGCTAATTTTAGGAGCTACTTCTCAGCGAAATTCCAGTTTAGAATTGGCTTAATGCAGGAAGTCAGATTAATGAGCCTGAAGTTAGCAAATAGCTCTGCCTTCACAGAGAGCTAGTAGAAGCTGTAAGGGTGGATTCATACATAATTTGAAGCCATCAAGGGAAGAAATGGACTTTAAGTAGCTTTGTTGGCAAGGTGAACATAATTGCAAACCACATGACATTATGCAGATTTCTATGCGGTTCTGTGCCTAGGGAGTTCTGCTAGTGGCATGGTTGCCATAGAAAAGAAAACATCTGAAGGACTGTTCAGATGGTCTAAACTGGAGGGCGTAGGGCAAAGGATATGGTACAAAATGGCTATGTCTGATTAACCACACACATCTGTTCTGCATGTAGTTTGTGGGCACATAGGCTGTGTACATGCTGTTGGGGATGGATTCCCCCACCCTCAATCTTCTGACTGTGCATATATAATAGCAGGAAAAAGGTAAAGGACCCTTGGACAGTTAAGTCCAGTCAAAGGCGACTATGGGATTGCGGCGCTCATCTCACTTTCAGGCTGAGGGAGACGGCGTTGGTCCACAGGCAGTTTTCTGGGTCATGTGGCCAGCAGGACTAAACCGCTTCTGGTGCAATGGGACACCGTGACAGAAACCAGAGCACATGGAAACGCTGTTTACCTTCCTGCCCCAGCGGTACCTATTTATCTACTTGGACTGTATATGACCTCCCTCCCCCTTCCATAACAACAAGTTTGTTGTTCGTTCACTTCTGTTTAGATGATAGCACTGCAGACTACAAATGCCTGGCAGTGATCAGTAACAATGCTGGAGATTCTGTGAGTCACAGTACATCATCAGCCTCCAGCCATCTCTGCAAAGAGCGCCAGAGTTCTGTGAGTAGCAGTGACCTTTACTCCCTGTTATTTGGGGGACCAAAAATTCAGATCAGAAGCAAGAATATAAGAGTGCTTGTGATATGTCTGATCCTAGCCGAGGATATTGAACTGCTGGCAGAAGCTTCAGCTGCATCACTTACTGTCACTGTGACATCTCTCTGGATAAAATATGAAGGAAAGGGAGAAGCACGTATGCCAACTTATAGTATTTGTTGGACAGGTGGGATACACTCTTTTTTCATTTATTTCATTTAGACATTTTATATACAGTCATACTTTGGAAGTCGAACGGAATCCATTCAGGAAGTCTGTTTGACTTCCAAAATGTTCAAAAATCAAATCGCGACTTCTGATCGGCTGCAGGAAGCTCCTGCAGCCAATCAGAAGCTGCGGAAGCCCCGCCAGACGTTTGGGTTCCAAAAGAACGTTTGCAAACCAGAACACTCACTTCTGGGTTTGCGGCATTTGGGAGCAAAACGTCTGAGTTCCAGGGCGTTCGGAATCCAAGGTACGACTGTACTGCTTAATTATGTTGATCTCTTAGCAGTGTAGAAAAAATATAACTACAATTAAAATAAAAGTCAGAGGGACGTGGGTGGCGCTGTGGGTAAAACCTCAGCGCCTAGGACTTGCCGATTGCACGGTCGGCGGTTCGAATCCCTGCGGCAGGGTGCGCTCCCGTCGTACGGTCCCAGCGCCTGCCCACCTAGCAGTTCGAAAGCACCCCCGGGTGCAAGTAGATAAATAGGGACCGCTTACTAGCGGGAAGGTAAACTGTGTTTCCGTGTGCTGCACTGGCTCGCCAGATGCAGCTTGTCACGCTGGCCACGTGACCCGGAAGTGTCTGCGGACAGCGCTGGCTCCCGGCCTCTAGAGTGAGATGAGCACACAACCCTAGAGTCTGGCAAGACTGGCCCGAACGGGCAGGGGTACCTTTACCTTTACCTAAAATAAAAGTCAGGTAAAATTATAAAATCAGAATCCAGTTAAAATTCCTGCTAGATTTTTTTTTTTAAGGATTCAGTAGGCAATGGAAGTTCAATGGAGAGAGGGCTTGTCTGACCTCAGCTACAAGGGAGTTTCATAAAATTAGGCCCACATTTCTGGTGGTGGGAAAACAGGAAAGACTGGGATGAGGGACGTGTTATAAACAAACCCCAGCAAGAGCCCTGCTGCCCCAAGGGTTGTTGTTGGGGTGAGTTTCCGCTTGGGAGCAAAAGGAGTTCTCCATTTGCTTGCATAGGTAAAGGCACAGATCTAAATGCAAAACAAACCATTTCAATGTCGGTAAGAACATAAGAGTCTTAATCTCAGGGTTGTTGGTTCAAGCCCCACATTGGGCAAAAGGATTCCTCTTCTCCAGAGTTTTCCCCAAGCAATCGGAGACTATGCCTGTGTGAAACCAACATCTCCTCCTCCCTTTTCACACCTCTTCTGGTTCTGGGAGACCAGGGGAGAGGGGAGCTAGTCATAGCAGGAGGGCAAGAGATACCCGTGCCTCTTCACCAGCCTGACTCAATTCTGTCTCTTGGCCTTCCTCCTCCCCTGCTTCAGCTTCTGCCTCTGATTCTGGACTCTGCCACAGACTCTCCCAGCTCACTAAGCCCTGTTACTTCTTTCCTGGTCTTCTCCCTCTGACCCCTTATTGTTGTCCCACCACCAATCCCTGGGCTCTGAGCCTCCTTCCTTTGGTGGTTCCCCAGCTGGTCCCTGCCACCATTCCTCTGAATCCAACCAGCCCATGACATCTGGCAATCCATCTCAAAACATAAACAAGGGTATCTAGAGGTCAGCTTTCACAATGCAGAGTCAGTGTGAAAGGAGACATTGGGCACACAATTCTGAACTTTGGGTTAATGCATCTTGTGTTTCACACTGCATTGCATATTTTGGCTGAAATGGAATCACAACTGTGCATGGCTACTCCAAACACAATATATGCCATCGTTGGCATCGTTTACCAAATTAATTTGCCTTAGAAGCATCAGCCAAATGAATAATGGTCACAGATCAAACATAGCACCAGACATACTGTTTTCCCAGCTGTAATGTTCCAGCTGTAGATATAACTGTTCTAGTCAAGGGTACTGAATTAAGCACGATGCCATTGAGACAGCTAGCTTGCTCAAGAAAAATGAAACCTTTAATTTGTAGAGCTGTGGCTTATTAGGAAAGAAGCATCACACAGAGTTAGTATTAGAAGAAAATTAAATGAACTGTGGGATGCAAACTAGCTTTAATCTATCTTGCAATTTAAAGGATCTCCCAAATGTGGTCATGAAAAAAATTCTCAATCACAGAAGCAATTCTGCAAAGAGTTATCTAACTCCTCGGCTCAGTAGAGCTTTATTCCTTTATAATAGGAATAAAATAAAGATGCTGAATTGTTGATATTAGCAAACAGTATTTAGTTCCCGTCTATGTCAGATAAACATGAAATTTCAGAACTGCAGCTGAGAACTGCAGATAAAGAGGACACAGGTTGCGACTCAAGAAATTCACGTGGGATCTCTTTCAGTTGCAGCTTATTGGTTTTTAACCCAGTTGTAGCCAAGCTGTGGAATTCCACGTGGGGCTGAACTATAACTACCACCATTCCTGACCATTGGCCATGCTGGCTGACACGGATGGGAATTATAGGAGGGCCATAGGATGAAAAGCTCCATTTTTATGTCTTTATATATTACATCTATATATTACCTTCTTCCCAAGGTATCCAAGGTGGTTTACAATTTTAAATATTTGAAGAAAGGCTATGAAATATTCCCAGACCAATTTCAGGAGCTAATAGCATGAGCTCCCTAGTTTGGGCTTCTCTTAACCAAACAGGTCTCATCAGTGACTTTGGAACAGGAAATACTTGTGAGATTGGCTGCTCGTTAGTATCTGGTTAAGAACACAGTAACATTCATCAAGAAGATGGGATAAACCAAAATCACAGCGATAATATCACTTAGAGAATATGATGTTAATTTGCACAAACCTTCTTCTACATTGTGCCTATATAAAGGGGTTGTTTCCCCCCCCCCCCCCGATGATGATATATGGTATTCAGCTAGGTTTTATTTAGAGTAGACCCATTGAAATCAGTGAACATGACCTTCCTGTCATAATGATAGGCATTTCACTAGCAAATAAATATTGGCCAGAGCACGATGCGTCTTTTCTACTCACGATGGCTAGTGTAATGGTTTGTCAGCAATCCTTCTGGATAGGCTGAGATGTCACATTACAAAAACAAAAAAGCAAAACTGCCCAACATTATGCACATGGAGATGGAATGACTCATGATTCAAGGCGAAGCTGGAATGCTGTGTGTGGTCAGCATAATTCTAATAGCTTAGGGATATTTGAAGGAAGGTGTTTATCGGCTTCCCGTGGTTTGTTGATTGATTGGGTTTTTGTGTGTGCAAATAAATAAATAACGTTAAACTGCAAGATAAATGAATAAAAATGCATTTATTCCATCTGTCTGTCTCCTTGCATTAACTGCTATAACTTTGAATCTTCTCAGCTGCCTTTGATAGAGACAAACAAAACTTTGTTTAGACTACTGTACTGTGCTGAAATTATTCATATTAGTGAGAAGTTCATGCCAGCGATCTCTGCAGCAATACAACAAGGCACATCACAGTATTGGGGGCGCTGGCGAGAGGATCCTGCGTATTTGCTGCTTATAAATGATCCATGTGGGTTGATTCTGCAGCTACCTAGGATCTGACAATGGACTTTAAGACTGGAATAAAATCTGTCATTTACCTTAAAGATGTGAAGGCTAGGATCCTAGGACTGGGCTGTTGCAGTAGCTTTAAATATTCTAGGAATGGGGAGGGGGGGAAATGAGTATCTCTATATTAAGGTAAATGCCAAAGGATTCTTCAGATCCTTACCAGGATAGAATAGTTGACTGCAACTACTAACTAAAACAGACAAACAAACAGGCTATTCTTGAACACCTTATGCAATCTGCAATGGCTTCAAGTGCTCTCCTGCTCAGTTCTGCCCTTGAGCAGTTAATCTATTGTATTTCCTAGACATGCTCTCTCCCTGAAGATGCTTGGAGATAATGCACAACCTAATTTTATGTGCCTGTTTCAAAATAAAATACAGCCTCCTTTTTTAATAGTAAGACTGTGTACACTCCATGCATTTAAAGCATTTTCCTCCTTCCCAGGAATCCAGCTCATCACAGAACTACAATTTCTAGCACCCTTAACAAACTACCATTCCCAAGATTTAGGGCGGGGGGAATAATGATGCTTAAATTCATGATGTGTATGCAACCTAGGTGAGAGCCTAAATGCAGGTGGTAGATCTCAGACAACTGCCTTTCCTCAAAGGTGTTACACTGAGGCCACACATGTATTACTGTGATTGCTTCACTAAATATGTGCATTTTTGTAGCCATCAGTGTCACATAAAAGCAGAGAGCATGGCAACATTTGAAACTTCAGAAGTGGCTGTGTCTGCTCTTCCTCCTTCCTCTGGAAGCCTGTACAGTGGTACCTCAGGTTAAGTACTTAATTCGTTCTGGAGGTCCGTTCTTAACCTGAAACTGTTCTTAACGTGAAGCACCACTTTAGCTAATGCGGCCTCCCGCTGCTGCCGTGCTGCCGCCGCGCGATTTCTGTTCTCATCCTGAAGCAAAGTTCTTAAACCCGAGGTACTATTTCTGGGTTAGTGGAATCTGAAACCTGAAGCGTCTGTAACCTGAAGCATCTGTATGTAGAAACCTTCTGTATGTTGAAACCTTCTGTATGTAGAAACCTTCTGTTTGTAGAAACCTTCACCTACCTAAATTGCAAACAGCAGCAACAAGAAATTTCAAAAGTTCTACATGTTCAGAATGATCTTACCAAACCTTGTAGCCCTGAAATATAGGTGGAGATGGAGGCTGAGAAACTGCTCATAATTCTCTGTTAGCTTTACCACCTAAGATGACTTGACCAGCCTCCACAGCAGTTCATACCCAGGGAGAGCATGCTTGCATGCGTGGAATGGTGCATTCTGGTTAAGTTCAGCTATCAGAATATCTGCTGCCAGCTGGGGAGAGCAAGTGATAACTTGTCAGCCAGATGATCAGGGAAGCTAAAGCTGGGCTTCTGAGCAGAAATTTGGCAGCCGGGGGGGAGCACACACACACACACAAAAACAAAACAAAAAAAACAAAAGCTGCTCCTAAGGTCCACATAAAACAATTGCAAAAATACTTCCATAATGAAAATGAAGCAGCCTTGTTATTCCGAATGTCCCCTTTCTGCGTTATCACTTGAACTGTTGCTGACTTGGCATTATGCTATGCTATGCAAATCTCTTCCCCCTGAAATTAGCAACATTGATTTACGTTTAGGATGTGCCGTGTGTCCCTGGCTGACATCATTTGTCCTGCGGCTTTGCTGACCTTGTGCACGGCAGATCTGCTGTATCGTGAGGGACTTTCACGCCGCTGCTCTTTCTGTCCTCCCACACAGACGTTGCCTTTTGGTCCCTGGTGGATGTGTAGCTTTTAGGTGGAATGCAATAGCACTGCAGCAGAGGCTCTGCAGCGATGGGCTGGAAGGATACGCAGCAGGGCCGTTGCTGCCAAACTAGGTACTGGCTATGGCTCAAATCCTTTGCTCTTGTTCTTTGCTGCCTGAGTCACAGGAATGTACTAGACTGTGCAGCCTTAAACTGCTGAGCAAGGCTAGAAGGAATCTTATTTTTAAAGGTTTTTTTTAAAAAAAGAAATCACCACCAGATAAACCGAAATCAAATGCTAATTCCAAACAAGGGGAACTTGGGTCTTCTAGATCTATCTATATCTATATCTATATCTATATCTATATCTATATCTATATCTATATCTATATCTATATCTATATCTATATCTATATCTATCTATCTAGCTAGCTATCTATCATCTATCTATCTTTATTACGGTCCAGAGACCCAACAAATCATTACAAAGCAATGCACAATTCAGACAGCCTACCTCCAGGTTAAACAAGCATTTTGTTCAGACTTAAAGATAGGGATCATTGGTTCTTGCAACCACCGATAAAAACTTCACCACTGCTAATGTTCTAGCGTTTGTCCAGTCTTCCAATAGGAACCTGTCATAGTGAGCCTCTGCTTTTCCCGGGAAAGGTACCAGCAAGGGTAATATCAGTTCAGCCCTGGCTTGCTCATATTTCGCACAGTGCAGCAAAATATGTTTTATAGAATCAATGTCTTGAGCACACAAGCAAAGTCTGTCCTGGTAGGGAACTCCTCTCAACCTGCCATCCAACACTGCAGAAGGAAAGACGTGTAGTCTGGCTTTGGTGAATAACCTTCGATAATTTGGTACTGTCAGGTTTTTAATGTAAGGTGTTAACTTAAAGACATGCCCATATTGTACTCCTACTGCCAGCGGACTACAGACTGCATGTGATCAAGATTGCAAATCACTGTATTATCCCATAATCTTTGCTTTAACGTCTTTAGGGCGCCTTCATAACCCAGGTAATAAAGTTGGGGGGATGACAGACCAATAGAGGTGGCTTTTCTAGCCATGGTTTTCTGTCATTTGCTGACAAACTCCTCATTGGTCAGGTGTTGGTACAAACCCTTCCCTAGATCAAATACTGAAATCCTGAGCCAATGTTTTATGACAGCCCACCATGCTTTAGTTGAAATTGGGCATTCACCAGCTTCTAACAGAGGTACGGAGTTGGGGACACAGTTAGGTACCTTGGGTCTTCTAGATGTTGCAGAATTACATCAGCCCAGAAGCATGACCACTGGCCAGTGATGGTTAGAGTTGTAATTTGGCAACATCTCGAAGACCAAAAGTTCCCTTCCCACGTGCTCCTTTATCAGACTTGCCCTCTACGTGGTCTAAAAGTGGAAACCTTCACAAGTTAAACAATGGATGTTCTTTATTGCTGGGTGTCCATTGAGACAAACCTCGAATTCCTTGGGACCAGCGTTAACTTCAGGGGGTCCTGAACCAGAGAAACTTAATGTGTGAGAGAATGGGCAGATCTATACCACATCTTTGAAGCACATCTAAGGCACAGTTTAAAACATGACATCCTCTTTAGAATCCTGGGAGCTGTAGTTTGTCAAGAATGCTGATAATGATAGAAGCACAGAATTGTAGAGTTAGAAGGGACCCTGAGGGTCATCTAGTCCAACCCCAGCAATGCAGGAATCTCAACAAAAGCATCCCTGGCAGATGGCCAAGGAAGGAAGAGTCCACAACCTCCCAAGGGAGACCGTTCCACTGTCTCTTACTGTCAGAAAGTTCTTCCTGAAGTTTAGTCCTGCCCTCCAGAGCAGCTCTGTGAGGGTAGTTCCGTGAGAATGAAACTACAGTTCCCACGATTCTTTGGGGAAAGTGATGTCTTTTTAATGTGCGTTGGATCTGCTTTACATGTTTGGTGTGGATCTGTGCTGGCTGTGGTGGAGGAAAATCACAAGCTCCTCCAGATCTAGAGCAGATAAGAAGTTTTCAATTTTTTAAGTTATTGGTGGTGGTGGGGTACTCAAGTAAGACTTCTTGCGCAGGGGCCTGTTTCCTACATTACTTGATAGCAGTCTTGGAAATGTCATGGCACTGGGAGCCATAGTCCATCTTGGTTTTCTTTTTTTCTTTTTCTTTTTCTTTTTGCGGGTGTACCTGCATGGTGTATGCAGATATTATTGCTGCATTAAAATGTACAAACTATAGTTAGAATGGCATTCTAAAGATGAAGAAGTTAAGACGGTTATGATTAAATGGGCTAAAGATTTTGGTTATAATATTCAATTAGAAGTGTGGGAAAGATTATGGACAAAAACTGTTAATTTCACTGCATGTATGGCACTTAAGGAAAATTTAATGCAGTTGATCTATAGGTGGTATTTGACACCGACCAAACTTGCTAAAATGTATAGGATCCAATATAAGGTTTGCTGGAAATGTAAGGAAAAGGAAAGGAATTTCTATCACATGTGGTGGACTTGTACTAAGATCAAAGCCTACTGGGATATGATATATAATGAATTGAAAAAGGTATTTAAAAACACTTTTAGTTAAAAAAAACCCAGAGGCTTTTCTATTGGGTATAATAGGAGATGAAATTCCCCAAAAGGACTTAAATATATTTATGTATGCAGACCAAGATGATTGAATATGCAGAATTGGCGCAGCTGACAGGGAAAATCCGAAAGCAGTGTGACAAACTGTTTGAAAAGGACTGGAGTAAATTCTTACAATATATGAAGGAACATTGTAAACATTTAAAAACGTTTGCAGGATTGATTTAAAATATTTTGTAATGTTATGATTAGATACCTCTTTACAAATATTTGAGTTGATTTATAAGCATAGAAAGAAGCTAAATAGGGTAATAGAGAAATGCTAAGATGAATGTTAGTATTTATGGAAGCCGGGGAATGGGACAGGGGGGGGAGAATAGATGCTCTGATTGAGCAAAGATGTATGTGATGATAAAATTTTATTTTGATTGTACTTAAAAAGAGAGAAAATTTAATAAATATTATTTTAAAAAATTACATTTTCAAGGTGCACAGGCAAAAAATTCTAGAATGACAACTTAAAAAAACAACAGCATTTGAAATGGCTTCAATAAAGAAGGCAGCAAATAAATGTGAGAACCCTGAATTATTCAAAAGAGAAGATGTGCAGTTAAGATCTTTGCAAAACACAAGGCAGATTTCTGTATTTATTTTTAAAAAGCAACTTGCAATTACACACTATCCTGGAAAAAGAAGAAGCATGAAAATGTTCACTTAAACTGCTCTTTGAGGACAGGTACTCTAACTAGGGTGAGAGGATGATACTGAAACCAGGTTATATTTGATCCCCTCTTTTGTCATAGGAGTAGCGATAGATTAGTTACGGTCACCTTCATGTGTTAAAAGTCCTTGGAATGCCATTCCCTTCACCGGTCTCCTCTTTAGTTGTCGAGGTACTTAGAACAACACTGTTTTTTAAAATAAGTAAATAAATGATAAACCACTGAAGTTGTCAAGGATGTTGCTTCAGGGTTGATGTGATCAAGCGTTGGTTACTTTGGCTGTGCTCCAAGTTTAATAAAGAACATTTAGTTTTCAGGTTATTCTCCTGTACGATACTGCAGGACTCTTCTCTCTCCCTGCCCTCCGATTCTCCCTTCAGTAGATTGCCAACCATTACAATTCTTGCCTGGTTAGTTCTTGGTTAGCATGGGAAAGAGAAGGAACAAGATGCTGGTCAGCTGGGGGTGGCCTGCAGTGGGGCTGGGCAGCTATTTTTCTGCCACTTGGGATGCAAAGATGCTAGGTAGACAACCCCTACACTGTGCTGCCCACCAGCGGCGTAGCATGGGTTGTCAGCACCCGGGGCAAAGCAAGTAATTTGCGCCCCCTAACCCGGGGCAAGGCAAGTAATTTGTGCCCCCTAACCTGGGGCAAGGCAAGTAATTTGCGCCCCTAACCCCTAACCTGCTGCCGCTGCCAGCTGCTTCTTGCTGCTGCCTGGGCTGGTCGGGTGTGGTTCTCTCCCGCGCTCAGCGCTGCGCTGGGCGGCTGCTGCACTGTCCCTCCCCCAGATAGTCCCTCCCTCGCTCTCTCTCCGCTCCGCACCGCAACGCACGCCTGGCACCCTCCCCCTCCACAGTGGGCGGCGACCCGGCAGCTCGGATCGGATTCGCACAGCCAGCACTGCAGTGAGAGAGAGTGAGTGAGCCAGGTAGGGGCAGAGAGCTGCGAGTGCGAGCGCCCCCCCCAAATGTTGCGCCCGGTGCGGCTGGCCCCCCCTGCACCCCCATGCTATGCCACTGCTGCCCTTTCTTCCTCCTGCAGTACTACAGATGACCATGAGGTTTATAGATTCAGGTAGGTAGCCGTGTTGGTCTGACACAGTTGAAATAAATAAAAAAATTGTCCAGTAGCACCTTAGAGATCAACTAAGTTTGTTCTGGGTCTAAGCTTTCATGTGCATGAACACCTCTTCAGATAAACTGAAACAGAAGTCACCAGACCCTTATATATAGTGGGAGGGTGGGGTGGGGTTTTTCTCAGGAGGGTAGTAGGAGATGGGTGATTGACTCAATGGGTATGGTAAACCTGTCGACGACTGTTAACGACTACCGGTACCCATTGAGTCAATCACCCATCTCCTACAGTGGTACCTCGGGTTACAGACGCTTCAGGTTACAGACTCCGCTAACCCAGAAATAATACCTCGGGTTAAGAACTTTGCTTCAGCATGAGAACAGAAATAGTGCTCCAGCGGCACGGCGGCAGTGGGAGGCCCCATTAGCTAAAGTGGTACCTCAGGTTAAGAACAGTTTCAGGTTAAGAACGGACCTCCAGAACGAATTAAGTTCTTAACCCGAGATACCACCGTACTACCCTTCTGAGAAACCCCTCCCACTATATATAAGGGTCTGGTGACTTCTGTTTCAATGTATCTGAAGAGGTGTGCATGCACACAAAAGCTTATGCCCAGAACAAACTTAGTTGGTCTCTAAGGTGTTACTGGACAATTATTTATTTATTTTTTTATTTTGTGAGGTTTATGTTTATTCAGACATGGGGCACTCCAGATCCAAACAGCCTTAAATTCATCCCAGGGAAACTGGTGCTGGTATCTAGAACTGCGGAATTCTCCTCTCCATCTGCCACATATTGCTCACCCTTAGCAAGACAGCTCTTCAGGGCTCAAAGCACCTTCTTCTTTGCAACAGGCCTTGCCACAGTTGCAGAGAAAAGCGAAGATGTGGATTGGCATTTAATAAAGCCATATTGTAAGGATATCAGGGGGTTACTCGAGAGCAATCAGGCAAATGCCTCCCTGGTCAGCTGTAAAGCCTCGTTATTCTTGCCAAAAACCCTTCACCATGCAGAGCACCACTATTCCCTGGCTCGCTCATTCACTGGCAGAATCTGTGAGTGAGCGGTCCTTAAAGCTTCCCCAGCAGAGTAGTTTCTTGACGCCCAGTCTGCGCCTCCCCTCTCGGCGCGGAGGCCTACTGCGCAGGTAGGTTGTGGGGAATGGAGGACCTCTCTCCTCCCCGCTTTGCCTAGGCAAGGTGTCCTGTCACCGCCTCGCTTCCTCCGAGCCCTGAAGCTCCTCTCCACTGGAGGCGTGGTTACTCTCCTCCGCTGAGGTGGTGCTGCTTTCCACGATCTTTGGGGGCTCTCTGTAATCCATCCGGCTTTTCCCCTCTCGCCCCTGAGCCGATGGCAGTTCCCTGACACATATATTTATGCAACTATTATGCTTCACATCAAGCAGCAGCAAGCCAACCCTGACTGTCATAACCCATTCTCAGGGCGTCTTAATTCCTCACACTCCGATTTCAAGCAGAGCTTTTGTCACCTGGCGGTGGTCTCATTTAGCTTTTCAATTTCAATATGAGAGATAAAGCCCGAGCAATAAGAAATCATTTGTATTCCTTCTAGGTAATTGCGTGGCAAATGTCACCCATTAGCGTAGAGGATTAACACCATTCTCTCTGTGTGTATTTCTATTTGCAAGAGTGAGAAAAAAACATGATGGGTGCATATGGATATGGATATGGGATGGTACAGGGATGGGAAAACCTTTTGCGGTCAGAAAGACCACAAAGGTGAGTGGAACAATAGAGGAACTCTTACCTTTATACAGTAGGGATTACACGAACTGTGCAAAAATCAGATGTTTCTACAACAGAGATCTCTCCATCGTCCATTCAGGCCTGTTTCCAGGCACAATTCAAAGCACTGGTTATGACTTATAAAGCCCTTTACAGGTTTAGGTCCAAGCTATCTGAAAGACCATATTCCCCCTTATGAACCTGCCCAGGTTCTGAGATCTTTGTGGGAGGCACTTCTCTCACCCCGCCACCTTCACAGATACGCTTGGTAGGGATGCAGGACAGGGCCTTCTTGGTAGCTGCTCCCAGACCTTGGAACTCTCTCCCTGGAGAAGCCAGACTGGCTCCCTCCTTGCTGTCCTTCCACTGGCAGGTGAAGACCTTCTTATTCCAACAGACTTTGGGGAACTGGCTGCTTTCCGTGAAAGGGCTGGTGCCATGCTGGTTTTTATTATAATTATTTGTTTGTTTTTGAGGGAGAGAGAGAGGGAGAGGGAGAGGGGGAGAGAGAGAGAGAGAGAGAGAGAATGAGAGAGAGAGAGGGAGAGAGAGAGATGAGGAGGAGGAGGCAGAGATTTAATAGAATCATTTTTTAAAATCATTGCATTTTTTCTACGTTTTTAGCTGTTATTATTTTATCTGTAACCTGCACTGAGTCCATGTCAGGGCAGAAGGCTGAGTAGTAGTAGTGATGATGATGATGATGATGATGATGATAATAATAGACATCAGGGGAAGGCGTTATGTATATTGTTAAATATAATCCATTTCATTGGCAAAAAGAATAGATTACGTGGGAAAGTAGCTGGAATTGACACCCACAGGATTAATTTTTCATTTCTAGCTATTGCAAATAGTTGTTTTGACTGAGATGCATTATAATGATGCTAAATCCTGCTCTTAACCTTGACTTTCAGTTTCCATGTGCAAAGCATTCTGCAAACTAAACCGATAGCAGGAAAGAAAACATGGGAATAGCCATCATTTTAAGCACTGCAATCTTTTTTAACCAAGAAAAGTTTTAACAGTCTCCAGTTTTGAATATCCTGTTTTATTGGGGGGGGGGGTGTCAAAGTTTTGCCTCTTAAGCTGTTTCAAATCATAATAATCAGTTCTAAACATTTTTAGCTGCAATTTAAGGCTTGATAATTCCTGTTGTTTTCTCTGTGTTTTAAGAGAGATGCTTAGGCACAATGTTTCTGACTTGGCAAATAAATCTCTAAGCCAGTAGCCAATTCAGTATGTTTCTGGCAGGACACCTCTCAAATTACTGAAGGAAGTAGCATACCAACTCCAACAAGATTTACCATTGACTGTAACACATCTCACTTTCAGATTAGTACGTCCTGATTCTGCAAATGTTTCTATAACTATTCAGGAAAGAAGAGCTGATAGTGAACACCCTTGATTTATTCCCCTGTGCAGGCAGACTTGAGGTGACTATAGCTGGGCAATAACTGCTAAAAAAAAAAAACTGTCTCCAAAGTAATCTTAGAAGGAAGTTCCATTCAAACTGCTCAAAAGCTTGAAGGTGTCTAATTGGATTAGAAGCATTTAGGATTTAGTTTGGGGGGGAGGCACCATGGTAGACCACATTCAGTGCCCTCCTGACTGAATTGCTAAATGGGAATAAAGACCATTATTTACGCATTTCAGAATGAACTGATTAAATCTTGTTAGTCATCATTATCAAGAAAATGGTTTTCTCACTTAACGTTGCTGCCAAAAAAGATCTATACATCATGATTTATCAACATGAACAGGCTGTACAAGTTCATTGATTGAGGGTCCTTATCTGGTTTGGGCGCAACAACGTGTCTGGATTGCTTCCAAGAAGCAGGAATAACACTTCCATCCAGGATAGAATTAAGCAGAAGTGAAAGATGAGGGACTCAGATATCTGCTAAATGTCCATAAACTCTTAAGTTAGACCATCATTACTCAGTATTTACCATTTTAAGGTGTGTGTGGGTTGTTGTTTTTTTGGAAAAATTCAGCATCAACTTCTTCAGCTAAAATGGTCCAATTCAGATCACCTTGATGCTCTGCTTTTAGAGCCATTCTGGTCCAGCTCCATGTCATCAAGTGATATAATTCGATTGTCTAAAGAAGCCCAGTATACACTATCTCCCTCAAGTCTTCCTTGAAATCCATTGTGAGTGTGGATTTCATGCATAGAATGCCTTTTGAAACCTCATGCTTTTTTCCTTGCCTTGCATAAATCCTTTACAGGAAGATATCCTGACTCTGTTGATTATTAAGCCTGATGGTGACAAAAGTGTATTTCTGGCTTGCAAACAAAATCACGATGCTTAAGAACAGTCACCGTCACCAATCCTGGCACAACTGTACTGGCTACCAATTAGTTTCCAGGTGCAATTCAAAGTGCTGGTGTGGACCTATAAAGCCTTACATGGCTCAGGACCTCAATACCTTAAAGACTGCCTCTCCTCATATGAACTGACCTGGACCTGAACTGACTTGTCACCTGAGGCCCTTCTCTATGTCCCTCCCTCCCAGAGAGGTTTGGAGGGTGGCAACAAGAGAACGGGGCCTTTTCTGTGGTGGCTCTCCAGTTGTGGAATGCTCACCCCAGAGAGGCTCGCCTGGCACCATCATTACATGTCTTTAGGCACCAGGCAAAAACATTCCACTTTACCCAGGCCTATGGCTATTAAATAACCTACGGCCTGTGAAAGTGGGGGGGGGGGAGGACTGCTGTTATAATAATTACTTTATTATTAGGCTGGCTGTCAGTATGCTTTTTATTATGTTTCTATCATGTTCTGTAATGTGTTTTTAAAGTTGTACACCACCCTTGGACCTTTTGATAAATGGTGGCATATAAATAATAATTTAAAACATCACTCCATCCTTGCTTCTTTCAAGGAAAGGCATTCTACACTGGCAATTAAAGTCTCATATCAAAGCTCCTTCTGGCTTACCAGTTTCACCTGGATTTATCTTGTTTTGCTTTTCTTTGTCTGCAGAAAGTGAGTGAGAAGGTTGGAGGAGCAGAAGGAACCAAGCTAGATGAGGATTTCAAGGAAATGGAAAGGGTAAGTCTGAAAGACTGCTATTACATCTTTCCTATTATTTCAGCAATGCCTGATTTACTTCTCTCTATTTTCAGCCAAGAAATAAAAATAACAGGTGGGCAGATCCTAATTCAATTAATGTAGGATTCTTCATGTATGGCTGGGCAGCGTTTACACATTTGGAGATTTCCCATGACATCTTTTTCTGGCAAGTGTTCTCACCTCACTTAACACAAAACAAAAAATGCTGCTAGACAGGCTACTGCTTACAAGACAAGTGTTTGGTAGCAGCCCACCAAGACCATGTGGTTTTGATGCTCTCTTTATAAGTAAGGAGTAATACAGTCATCAAGTAGGACAAACTGTCATTGCAAACCTGTACACGCATTGTGTGAGCTTGAGCATGTGCAAGGAGAAATTAAAATCATTTGGAGAGAGGAAAGGAAATCTGGTTTATGCTTCACCATAAAAGGAATCCAAAGAATTCTCTTGACACGAGAACCAGAAGAGTAAGCTTGCATGGCGATGCTGCAATTCAAAGTTTATCCCGGTTCATGTCTGTTTGAAGTGATGTTTAGGAAGCTCTATTTATCAACAGGCCTGTGGTTGTAGATCTAACGTAGCCCAAACCATATGCACAGACACTGACATGTTTTACTTGGGGGGATAAATATTAAAGCACCATTGCAGTTAGGGCCAAAATGTATAGTTAATTAATCATTTGGAACAATTGATTAAAAACCTTTTGAATGTTATTTTAAAAATGTGCCTCTGATTAATTGATTGCACGGGCAGCAGATTTCAAGGGGCAGATTTAATTTTTTGAAAAGTTTGTTTTAAGTACAAGCTTTTACAAAGCCACAAATGACAGGCACCATTTTAGCAGGGGAGGGTATCTCTTTTAAGATGGTGCTTGTTGTGATTTGTGCGTGCTCCATCTGGAAACCAACTCTGCTTTTTAACAACAACAACAACAACAACAACAACAACAACAATAGTAATAATAATATATTATTTGTACCCTGCCCATCTGGCTGGCTTTCCCTAGCCACTTTGGGTGGCTTCCAACAAAGATTAAAAAAGATTAAAAATACATTAAAATGTCACACATAAAAAACTTCCCTGAACAGGGCTGCCTTCAGATGTCTTATGAATGTTAGGTAGTTATTTATCTCTTTGACATCTGGTGGGAAGGCGTTCCACAGGGTGGGCGCCACTACCGAGAAGGCCCTCTGCCTGGTTCCCTGTAGCTTTGCTTCTTGCAGTGAGGGAACCACCAGAGGCCCTCGGCACTGGACCTCAGTGTCCAGGCAGAACAATGGGGGTGGAGATGCTCCTTCAGGTCTACTGGGCCGAGGCCGTTTAGGGCTTTAAAGGTCAACACCAACACTTTGAATTGTGCTTGGAAACATACTGGGAACCAATGATAGTTGACTTCAATTTTTTTGTTATTAACATTTATGCACCCCCTCCCCATGTTCTGCCCACCTCCTCACAAGAAACCCGTGAGGGAGGTCAGACTGAGAGACTGTGCTTAGTCCAGTGAGCTGCATCGCCGAGTGTGGATTCCAACCATTGCAAGGAGGAAAACCAAGACCTACTTAACCTGGGATTTAACCCCATTGAATTCAAAAAGGACTTAACCTCGGAACAGGCATGCATAGGACTGCATTGCTAGTAATTCAGGCGGCAATCTCATACCTACCTAGGGATAAGCCCCATTGAAATGAATGGGACATATATAGAGGTTTTAAACCCCTACTACTAATTGACGTTGATGGCTTTAATCAAATGTTGGACCTCGTTATGATAAAACAATTAGCACACTGTGTAGGAAATCAGGTATTCAAATGATACCCAGTTTCTTATTACCGCTGAATTCGGAAGAGACTATTACTTTTATCTTGTCATATGCCGCCATATCACAGGTGAATAAAAGGATTAAGAGAGAAAGCTCCAGTGTCCCAATCTGGCAGGAGAGATTGAATATTTCGCATGGCCTCTGGTCTTTCTTCCATACCCATGGCAGTTGCCAGTATAAATGTGCTTCTAAGGTACACATTCCCATCCACAACATGATGCTGATCTGAGCCCCGTTGAAAGGGCTGGATGCTACTTTTGATGTGAACGGACAACGTCTGGATTGGAGCCTAATTTTCAGCAGCTTCAACAACGTCCACTTATTTTGCCTTCCATTGAAATTTGTGTTGATCTACTTTTGCTTTGTGCTTTAAGCCCATGACTCATTAGGGAAAATGGATAAAGGCAGAGAATTGAATGATAACCTGAAAGCGGAAGAAGGGCAGCCAGACGAAAGCTAGATCCTTGCATATGCTTGTTCTGTTTTCTTTGGACATCTACATGCTGTTTTAATGATTAGTGGAGTGTTGAATGTTCACTGCAATGAAGGAAGATTACTAGGTCTGTGTTTGCTCTGATAAACACCTGTGCCAGAAACATGGAAGGGAGGAGGAAGTGGCAAAGGCAACGAGACATCTATAAATGCTTCCTCCTGCAAAGGAACAAGCAGGCCAGGTGCGCTTGGGCTGTACCAGTGGGTTGTCCCAATATTCTAGCAGAATGACACCAACTGTTCCTAATGAAAGGGTTGCTTGTTCATGATCACTAGGAGGCAGGTTTTGCTTTTGTCTTGCAATGGTGATTTTGGAGACCTGCTTCCAGGGCCTGTCATTAGCCCCATCCAGTCATTCAAAGCATTGTGGGAGGGTGGCATCGCAGCAGCAGTGAGGAAATTCTGGTGCAGAAGGCAAGGAAAATATTCCGGGGAGAGGGGTGGAAGAGGGATAATTTCATGTCCCTTGGTGTGATACTGGATCTCCCCATCTAGGTCCCACTTTAAAAAAGAATGAAAATATTCAATAGTTTGTTAAAAATATATATACCTATTTCCTTAAAACTACATAACAGATTAGGGATGCGGGTGGTACTGTGGGTTAAATCACAGAGCCTAGGGCTTGCTGATCAGAAGGTCGGTGGTTCGAATCCCCGCCACAGGGTGAGCTCCCGTTGCTTGGTCCCTGCTCCTGCCAACCTAGCAGTTTGAAAGCATATCAAAGTGCAAGTAGATAAATAGGTACCACTCCGGCGGGAAGGTAAACGGCGTTTCCGTGCGCTGCTCTCGTTTGCCAGAAGCGGCTTAGTCATGCTGGCCACATGACCCAGAAGCTGTACGCCGACTCCCTCGGCCAGTAAAGCAAGATGAGCGCCACAACCCCAAAGTTGGCCACGACTGGACCTATGGTCAGGGGTCCCTTTACCTTTACCTTTACATAACAGATTTGCACATATGATAGAGGAGAACAGAGGAGGCTCTGAAAACCCTAAATGTAACTGCTACTCCAGGCCCAAAGATGTGATGTTAAATGTATGCTTGCATCTCATATGCACGTTTTCAGAATGCAAATAGCAGCTTCAGGTCAGGAGGGACAAATGACTGATAATTGGCAGAATTTCAGCAGGCAGGGAAGAGGAGTTTAACCCTTTCCACCCCTGCTGTGCTCCTGTTGGAAATTGCTCCTTGAATTCGGAGGAAAAGCCCCATTGGGAAGCTTCATAGTAATGTTGAAAATGTTGAACTTATTAAATTAAGGGCAGTTCTTGTCCTGATTGAAACAGGTAAGTGGCCAAGAATATGCAGCAAGCCAAAAATTTCCTCCTTGCTCCCATTCATTATTTGTAGAGCCAATGTGGTGTGGTAGTTAATAGTATGAGACTGTGAAGACCTTGATTCAATTCTCTGCTCAGCCATGAACCTGGAATCAGTTATTGTTTCTCAGCCTAACCCACCTCACCAAATTGTTGTAAGGATAAAATGGGTGACACAGAACCACATGCAGACCACTCTGAGCTGTGCGGAGGAAGGATAGGATATAATTGCAATAAAGCGATGGAAAGGCCACTGCATTCAAGAACCTGCATTTCAGACCTGGTGTTATTAGACCTGCTACTTCCTAGGCTTCCTTCACTGCCTTTATTATTCCAGCCTTTTGATTTTATGTTGCTCTGAGACCTCAATTAGGCCAGTACTTCACTGTGCTAAGCATTGTAATGACACATAATAAACTTTAATTATTCCCCAGCCCTCAAAGTGCTTACTGTCGTATAAACAACAAAGCAGGTGGGTGAACAAATGAAACGAGGGCATGGAAAGGAGATTAACAATATAAGCAGGTATCTGTGTACATAACAGTGCAGATGTACGTGAAAAGAATGGGGTAGATATTTGGTCAATGATGGTAGCTGAGCAAGTACAAGAGGACTATTTTCAGGTTTCTGCATAAGTTTGCAGTGTTCTGCTGGGTTTGGGAGCACGGCCGGCCCTACTGTTCTGCCACCTCAGGCAATAGTTAGGCAGAGGTGTTGCAAGACAGAGCTTTGTGTGTGCCACACAACCTGCTCTGCAGCCTCTAAGCCAGCCTCCTACTTTTGGGTGCAGTGGAGGCACTGTCTCATTGCTCGTGCTTCCAATTAAGATTCCACTGCATGTCTGATGAGCTTCCATTTGTGGAATGGGGAAGGGATGCCATTTTGGCCTCAAGGTGCCACATCTCTTCAATGTATTCACACTTAACCTTATCAGGTGTTTTAATACCAGTGAATGGGGCTGAATAATCTCCAGAACTCTCCCCCTGCTTCAAAATGTGACTCAGTTTTCCTGCTATAGCATTGTTTACCATAATGGTTCCATTTTAGGAGATACACTGTAGAATATTCAGAGTAGAATATTGAGAATATCTAGAGCCCAGAAGACTGGTAATAGCTTATTGAGCCTTAGCTTCTCTGAAAGGAAGGCTTGAGTCATATGTTCACCTCTCAATGAGGCATACATAGAAGCCTCCCAGAGCCTGTAGATGACTCTCTGTCTTGACATCTTTGATGCCTGACACTCAAAGTCGGAGATCCCCCTTGTGGTCTTGGTGAGTAAAGGGCTTCAGCTGCTCACTAACCAACTAATAGGTGCCTTGCTTTTATTTTTAAGGATGGAAGTAGACAATTGCTCCCCAGTTTTCCTTTATTGTCCTGTCTGACAATGGTTGCTTTTCCCTACTCTTCTCCTTCCCAACTGCAGGCAGGAGATGTCAACAAAAGAGAGAACAAGGAAGGAAAACAGTCAGGGAGTGACTTCCTTGATCTTCTCTGCAAGAAAAAGCAAGGTACTGCCAGAGGATGAGTGAGTAGCAGCTCTCGCCCTCCCAGAAACTGGGGCCAGGTGAAATCTGGAAGCGGGCTCACCTGTGCCAGGTGTCTGTAGTGGCTATTGGAACCAGTGGTTTCTATAGGCTCTTGAAGGTTTCTGTCCCTGTTCTGGCTCATTAAGGAGGTTGTTGCATGAGGCAGAGTCTGCAGCATTATAGATTTTCTATCATGGCAGGCATAGGATTTTGCCACATACCCAGTAACATATTAGGGGAGAACAGCAGTGTGTTGGGTCTGTTAATCTGTAGTTGCTATTGACACAACTAGCACATTTGTGTCATCTACCACATATAATGAAGAATGATGGAAGAATAAGTACAGAAAACAAAAAGTATTGGATTATCCATCCTCATTGGGTGTTTCCTCTCTCCCTTTTATATCTTCTTCTTCGTCTTCTAATTGCAGAAAGTAGATGTCACCAGCAGGGCTGTGATGGAAATAATGGCCAGGACAACAGAATACCTTCAACCTAACCCAGGTAATTGTCCTTCTTTGGGAATCAGAGTACATGTTGATTAAGAGCTCACTCACTTTATTCCAATGCTGCTTCAGATGGGCTTTTATCGAAAAACAACAGCAGAGTAGGAAATGATGTGTAGGAGAGGTATTCTCTGTGCAAAGTATGACGTATATAGATGGTTTTAAGAGCTTTGTCATTACTGATGCATGGACACTGAATCTAAGGTGAGGAATTCACTAGCCTTTGTTGCCATACTTCTTGAATGTACATCAGTGCAAGGAACATCCTAATCTACATAGAAGGCTGTTTTGCTTTCCCCTTTTCAGCAAAGTCTCACTTCCTCATGTTTACCAGAATCTCAACATTCAGGGCTCCTTTGTACAGTGAAAAGAAAAGACACCCGACACTGTCATATCCTTTTGCCTTAGTTCTTAAAATGCTCTTGTATGAGTGGAAGGTGCTTCAGCTAGGACAAGAGGAGCCTGGTATTTGTCCGTTCTCTCTTCCTCCTTAAGTGCCTTGTGCTCAGTGCCTTCCTGTTTCCCAAGACTTGGGAATGGATTTTGAGGGCTACAGAGGAGGCGGTAGAGCCCTGCCATTTCAGCAAAATTCTGTTCCATAAAGAGAGTGGATGTTAGGAACCAAGCCATTGCCTTCTCCACCAGGGCCAGGGCCTTCTCAGTGATGGCTCCAACCTGGTGGAATGCTCTGTCCCATGAGACCAGGGCCCTGCAGAATTGAACTTCCTTCCACAGGGCCCATAAGACAGAGCTATTCCACCTGGCTTTCAATTTGAACTTAGCCTGATCTTTTATTCCCCTTCCTTCCCTCCCCCTTCCCTTTTTATGAAGATTACCCGCTCTGGGATCCCACAGCTAATTCTCCCCTAGTCTCCTCACTGGCCCAAATAGGACTAATTTAGCCAGCTAGCCCTGGTGATCATCTAATGTTTATTGGATGGATTTCCCCCCAAATTGTTTTTTGTATTCGGAAATTATTGTTATTCACATTTTATAATGTATTTTAAGCTGGTTTTTGTTGCATCAATTAAGTGTTTTAAATTTGTTGTTAGCCACCCTGAGCCTGGTTTTCTGAACCGGGAAGGGCGGGGTATAAATTAAAAAATATTATTATTTATTATTATTACTCTGACTGTCAATGCCTGTCCACCTTCTCAGCATGCCATAAAGACAAAAGAAGAGTCTGCTGGGTCAGGCCAATGTCCAGTCTAGTTCAGCCTCCTGTTTCCACAATGGCAGATGAAATGCATGCAAGCTGGTCGTGAGCTCAACAGCACTCTGTCCACCTGCGATTCCCAGAAAATGGGTATTTGGGGCTGCCCTTGAGACTGACCCAGAAACTCCAGTGGGTACAGAATGCCACGGCGAGACTCCTTACGGGGTCCTCGCTGCAGGATCACATTCATCCAGTGCTATACCAGCTGTACTGGCTCCCGGTGGAGTACAGGATCAGGTTTAAGGTGCTGGTTTTAACCTTTAAAGCCCTATACGGCCTAGGACCCTCATACCTACGGGACCGTCTCTCCTGATATGTCCCACGGAGGACCTTACGGTCTTGAAACAAAAACATCTTGGAGATCCTGGGCCACAGGGAGGTTAGGCTGGCCTCAACCAAAGCCAGGGCTTTTTCGGCCGTGGCCCCGATCTGGTGGAATGCTCTGTCACAAGAGACTAGGGCCCTGCGGGACTTGGCATCTTTCCGCAGGGCCTGCAAGACAGAGCTGTTCCACCAGGCCTTGGGCCAAGGCACAGCCTTGGTAATTCTTCACAGAACTCTAGCCCAATGGTTGCCATCAATTTGATTTGAACTTATTTTATAATGGATTGATTTTAGAATGCTGTGTTATTTTACTGTTGTTAGCCGCTCTGAGCCTGGCTTCGGCTGGGGAAGGCGGGATATAAATAAAAGTTTGTTTATTTATTTATTTATTATTATTATTATTATTATTATTATTATTATTATTATGCATCTGACAGCATCGGTAGAGCATAGCCACTGTGACTAGTAGCCATGGATAAAATGTCAGGGATGGAATCTGGGGTCTTGTGTGTGCTGTTGGTCTGCCTGTATCTCTCACTGCATGTTTATCACTATGTGCAGATGTGCTAGGGAGACAATGCCAAGTCTGGTTTCTTGGTGTGTTTGTGGATGGTACGCTGTGTTCGTACACATGCATTTAGAAGATGGGAAATGCTTCTCAGAAATAGGTAATGGTTTTTGTCCTTCATGGTGGAAGAAGCCTGAGAAAGTATGGTCTCACTAGTTATAGTCTGCAGAGTCATTCTGTGCGTAATAGCTGTGCTTACAGGTGAAGCCTAACTCCATCGTGTCCCTAGGCTACTGAATACACCCACTTCTGTTCCAGTCCGTGCTCTTGAATTGTGCCAGCTGCTAAATGAGGCAAGAAACTCTGACGTCCTGTTGAAAACACTTTAGATTCAAAGGGCAAACCACAGGTTGAAAATCTTAAGCAGCATAGTCTCCTCACATCCTGGTATCGACCCAGAACTCTGATGTGTATTGAATTAAAACATTGCTTATTTGCAAGGTGTTGACATCTGGTTCCATATCAGAGCGTTTGGTAAAAATAAAATGGATGGAAATCAAACTTTGAAATATTTCTTGGCTATGCAAGTGATGTTGGTTCTTTTCAGTTGTTACCAACATGCACTGAGTTTCAGACAGTGGGGTGTCTGAAAAGGGGATCCTGGGCACATGCAGTGTATGCATATAGGCACTTCGTGTATACTGGATCTCTCATGGTGCAGACTTCCAGTCAGATTAAGCGCCTGAGCAATGGGGCAGGGGCAATGTCTGGTTTTGGACAAACTTCTTTATGAAAATAGGCACCATTTCCAATCCAGCCTTCATCTGAAGACTGCAAGGGGGTTGTGCAACACTTTCACTGTTTCGTTGTTCCCCGGCTCAAGGTTTCAAGAGGACTGGAAAGGATTTAGTGAGCCCGGAAAGGATTTGCAGCGGCACAAACAGAATGCAATGGTGCAAACCATTACTTGCCATCCTGCACTCCACTGGTATCATCATAGTGTTCTGTTTCCCACTCTGAGCAACAGAATTCTGATGATTTCCCCTGCCATCTCGTGGGTTTGGTTGCGATATATACATTATGTGTTATTGAGCAATTTGTGCTGCAGAGGCACCACAGCCAAAACACATTTTCATAGATGAGTCACCGAGATAATAAGGTTTGCTTCCTATGATAGGTTTTGTACTCTGAGACAGATACCCAACTACAAAATGTATGCGTCATGCATCCACAACGGAGGAATTGTGTGCATGCATAAATTACTCCAGGTCCCTTTACAGTCCATGTGAGTGTGGCTTCATATCTTTCCCGGTTGCAGCTGGCATATATTTTAAGGCGGGGAAACATATATCCATGCACCTCTCATTACTGATGTGATATGAGGATCTTTTGGGCACTCAGAAAGTCTCTTGAGCCACAGCTTCCTTGGAACCATGTAGAAAGAGTGAGTGGGTTAAGCTTATTACGACTGTCTGCTGTCCAGTGTGCTGATAGTTGTGGTTCGAGGACCCGACCCCCGCAATGTGGAAAGAATACACACGGACACGTGATATAAGGTTAATGGGCAAGGAAAGGCCACAACTTTATTGATTACAGCAGTGAAAAGGTATTGGCTTAGGCATTGGATTTGAACAAGTGGGTTTATTCACCAGCAGGTGGAGCCAGTTGATGCCGATCCAACTATAGGCTCACCCCTAATGTCACCGAGGGTCGTGCCATGGCCTCCCGCCAAGCAGGCATCGGACAGAATACACGACCGCCAGATTCCTTTAACGGAATACCCCTAAAAATTGAAGGCATAGGCGATGGCCACACCTAGCTCTTCGACACAGCACAACACATTATTCCAATGCCTAACCTACCCACCAATACCACAAAAAGTTGTGACGATTGCTACGAGGTAGGCGAAAAAACCAAAAAGGCCTAATGCCAAATGGAAAAACTCCTACCAGGCCCCCTAGTCAACCAGGGCGACCAACCTAAGGTCCATAGCAAGGCCAGTGACCTAAGCCCTAACTAAAAGGGAGTGGAGGGTGGGTGACTCGTGGTGAGAGGACGAAGAATGAGGCCGGGCGAAGGCTACCGCCGCAGCAAAAGGCTGCTGAACACGCCCCCCTCAGGCACCTGGTTGGATGCCCGCTGAGGGGCGTGGGCGCCAGCCAGGTGAGGTGATGGCAGGGGTCTAACGCCCCCTGCTAGGGGCGGAGCTCGGGCTCCCGCCCACAACCACTCCCCTCTCTTGCAGGGAGGAGAGTCTTTGTAGCGCCAGGCTTTGGGGGTGGGAAAGCAAGCAGTCTGCTCACTTGATACAGAGCTTTAGAGGAAAGAAGGATGCAAACAGTGCTGTCTCTCTTCCCTTCTGCCCAAGGCACCCATGTAAGCAGAAGAATCATAGAAAGAGAACCTTTCTATGATATGAGTTTTTGCTGTTGTTACTGATAGTAACTGATATTACAGTGGTACCTCGGGTTACAGACGCTTCAGGTTACAAACTCTGCTATCCCAGAAATAGTACCTCGGGTTAAGAACTTTGCTTCAGGATGAGAACAGTGGCGGCAGCAGGAGGCCCCATTAGCTAAAGTGGTACCTCAGGTTAAGAACAGTTTCAGGTTAAGAACGGACCTCCAGAATGAATTAAGTTCTTAACCTGAGGTACCACTGTACTGATAATAACTTTTTGTATCTTTATTTTTGTGTGGAAGTTGTTCAGTTTGGTTGTGTAGTTCTTAATGTGTTTTATTTGTTTTTATGATTACTTTGGGATGCGGGTGGCGCTGTGGGTTAAACCACAGAGACTAGGACTTGCTGATCAGAAGGTTGGCGGTTCGAATCCCCACGATGGGGTGAGCTCCCGTTGCTCGGTCCCTGCTCCTGCCAACATAGCAGTTCGAAAGCACGTCAAAGTGCAAGTAGATAAATAGGTACTGCTCCGGTGGGAAGGTAAACGGCATTTCCGTGCGCTGCTCTGGTTCACCAGAAGCGGCTTAGTCATGCTGGTCACATGACCCGGAAGCTGTACGCCAGCTCCCTCGGCCAGTAAAGCGAGATGAGCACCGCAACCCCAGAGTCGGTCACAACTGGACCTAATGGTCAGGGGTCCCTTTACCTTTACCTTATG
This sequence comes from Podarcis cretensis, assembly GCF_951804945.1. Lineage (NCBI taxonomy): Eukaryota > Metazoa > Chordata > Lepidosauria > Squamata > Lacertidae > Podarcis > Podarcis cretensis. The sequence continues at coordinate 27,409,034 of NC_137187.1, forward strand.
ACTACTTTGCTATGTTTGTGATCATGTAAATCTTTTCATATTGTAAGCCGCCTTGAGCAATGTTTTAACTGTGGAAAGGTGGCATACAAATAAAAAATGATGATGATGATGATGGACCTACTCAAGTGACGCTGGCACAAAAACCCCACATATGCACTAAGTAAAATAACATAAGCTTCACCGTCCCACCACCCCTCTCTCTCCCGCCCCCTCCTCTTTTCTTACCAACCCTATACTGCATATGACACCAATGTCTCACAAGAAATGTAACTGATCTGTAGAAAACACAACCTGAAGAAAGAGACAACACATGTGCTTTTGCAAATAATAATAATAATAATTTAAAAAATTCTATTTATATCCCGCCCCCGCCCCCCAGCCGAAGCCGGGCTCAGAGCAGCTAACAACAGTAAAAGTAACACAGTTTACATAAAATCACAATCAATTAATTGAAATACATTCTGAAATCAATTCATTCTAAAATCAATTCAGAATCAAATTAATGGCAACCATTGGGCTAGAGTTCTGTGAGGATTACAAAAGGAGGGGGTCAGACTGTGCCTTGGCCAAAGGCCAGGTGGAACATCTCTGTCTTGCAGGCCCTGCGGAAAGATGTCAAGTCCCGCAGGGCCCTAGTTTCTTGTGACAGAGCGTTCCACCAGATCGGGGCCACAGCCGAAAAAGCCCTGGCTCTGGTTGAGGCCAGCCTAGCCTCCCTGTGGCCCAGGATCTCCAAGATGTTTTTGTTTGAAGACCGTAAGGTACTCCGTGGGACATACCAGCAAAGGCGGTCCCGAAGGTACGAGGAAAATCTTTAATAGAAATTTTAAAAAAGAAGAATCATAGAATTGTAGAGTTGGAAGGGACCCCCAGGGTCATCTAGTCTAACTCCATGTAATGCAGGAATCTCCACTGAAGCATCCATGACAGATGACCATCCAACCTCTGCATAAAAACATCCCAGGAAGGAGAGTCTGCCACCTTCTGAGGAAGATTGTTCCATTGTCGAACAGCTCTCACTTTCTTGTAACTTGAAGTCAATTGGTTCAGGTCCTACCCTCCAGAGCAGGAGAAAACAAGATTGCTCCATCTTCCATGTGATAAACCTTGAGATATTTGAAGATGGCCATCATATCTCCTCTCACTCTCCTCTTTTCCAGTAGCAACACATGTGGTAGAGCAGAGCTGCCCTCCTGACTGGCATCACTCCTGTTTACCTGGACAAGGGAGGGGTAGGGTGGGGTGGCAGCGAGGATGAGCCTTTGTGGGTGCACCAGCCAATCCAGTCTGCCTGTGGTGCACCCACACTTTCCCACTGCATAAGAACACAAGAAAAGCCATGATGCATCAGCCAGTGGCCCATCAAATTCAACATTCTGCTCTCAAAGTAGCCGGCCAGATCCCTATGGGAAGCTTACAAGCTGGAACTGAGTTCAAGAGCAACTCTCCCCACTTGGAGTGTGGAGGTAACACTCTGCTTTGCAAAGACAAACCTTGCTCCAGACATGCAACAGTATGTCAAGGAGCATTGCGCCTGCGTTCCCTGACCTTCTTGGCTAGAAAACAGGGGTTTTCCCCTGGCCTTTTGTCCTCTTACAATTTGTTTGTTAGACATATCGCTTGGCTGGAGCATGACCAGGGACACAGACGTAATCAAGTATCGGGGGGAACATCTGAGGGAAACACCTGCTGACACATGTATTTGCTAATGCAAATGCTTAGATGGAAATACGTTAAGTTCAGGGTGGTTTCACTACTGTTTCGAATGGTTGACTTCTGCTAATAAAAGGAGCCTTGGCAGAGCTAGCCAGCAGCTTGCTTGGAGCATGCTTGCCAGCGTGCTTCTGCACAGCTCACCTGCATCCAACCTCCTGTCATCTCCGTTATTCCTACATTGGAGTTCCCTGCAACTGCTCTTCAGAGGTATGCTGCCTCAAACAGTGGAGAAAGAACATAACCATTGTGGTTTGTAGCCATTGCTAGCTACCTCACCCGAAAGATGAGGAAATTTACTTAATGGGGCTTTGATTGGCTGCTATGTGTGGGAATGTTCAGGGAGGCAGGAGAAGATATATTCATTAATATCCTTCCTAACTTGCGCTAGCAAGTTTCTTTACTTAGCAGAGTTTACATTCCCCTTTTTACATGCACAGCAGATAGCTGGTTGCAGGCTTGTGTAGGCCTCTATCATACAATTCAGTATTGAATTGTATGTTCCTGGTAAGTTCCCTTTTATCCCTCTTAAAAGAACAAAGACACGACAATCTTACTTAAAGTCAATAAAAGAAGTTTACTCACATCAGTTCACAGTTGGATCCCTAAAGGCAGACTTAGTTACAAATATGTACATGTGGACCTACCCCATAATGGGGGAATAATCCCAGTGCTTCTGCTAGCTGAGAAGCTAGCAGAGCATTTCCAGCTAAGAAGCTGGTCCAACGAAGAAGGAAGTGAAAAAGAGAGAGTGTGGCAGCATGCCTTGTCCTTTTGTTACATGGGCAGGTAAGGTCACGCCCACCTCTAGTCACATGCAAAAGGAAGGATGTTCCAGCCCAGGAGGAAACAGAAAGTTTTGACTGGCTGGACCAAACATCCCACTGCATGTCCAACTCTAGGAAAACAAGGAATGTTGTGTTTGACTGTTCCCAGTGGATTACATCCCACACTATGCATGCTTTTTCAATGGCAAATCTTGGAGGAAATGGAGTTTCACCATGGCTGAAGAACTCACTGGGAGAACTCTTTTTAAAATTATTATTCTGTCTTTGGTCCTGTGTTGTCACCTTCTCTTGGGCTAATTAGCTTGTTTGCTTGCTTGAAGCTTCCAGAGCTAGACTCAACATGCTCAACACTATGTCCAAAATCAGAGGCCAGGAGAAAGGACCAGGTTACCAACAGGCAGAGGCCCTGTTAGCAGATGCGATGCTGAAGTTTGGAAAAGAACTTGGAGACGACTGCAACTTTGGTAATGTGATTTTTTTTTGTCCTCACTGTAAGATACCTCTGGCTGGACCTTCTCGGGGTTAGGCGTCCCGAGGTGACACAAAAATGGCAAAACCTGATTATGCCATATTTTATTTATTTAAACAAATTTATGTCCTGATTTTTGAGAGAGGTTCCCCACAAAGTGGCTCACAACAAGATTTAAAATCACAACATGCCACACATTTATTCAGGCAGATTTTTCCCATGTGGGAGGGCAAGGACTAAGCACATGCAGAGAACCCTCATTCAAAATGTGTAGCTGCAGCCACAATTTGCTTTGAATCTCTGCATCTGTTTTGCCAAATTGTTCTTTTATGAATTAAATGTTCATAACTGGACCTTTGTAGAATAGTTTGTATCAGACACAAGCTCCCAGTACAAAAATTCAACAACACACCATATGTAGGATTGCCATTTTTCAAAAAGCAAAAACCAGGACACCCCGTAAGTTTTTGAGCTTTTTAAAAAGAAAACCCTAAAGTTGTTGAGCCAAAACATGCAATTTTTCAATTGACTTGCCTAAGATCCAGGACAAAGTGGATATTCCTCCCGGATGTCAATTCCGCTTATTTTCTGACAGTTAAACATTTGGGGCTGTTGCACACAAAGGCTAACTATTCAGAATATACACACTGTTGGGCATAGTAGCATCCCTTGGGCTCATGTAATTTTCTCCAGCATGCACAGATAACCTTCAGTCTGAACCAGGGCTTACAGGCATGAGTGCTTTTAGTATCTACTTTTTAATCTACTATCTTGCTTTCATGAGATGTCCACTGAAAAGGGATGCCCTGATCCTATCAGCATTGTCTACTCACCTAAGCATAGATAGATAGATGTAGACAGACAGACGGACAGACAGACAGATAATAGATAGATAGAGATAGAGATAGATGATAGATGATAGATAGATAGATAGATAGATAGATAGATAGATAGATAGATAGATGATAGATGATAGATAGATAGATAGATAGATAGATAGATAGATAGATAGATAGATAGATGATAGATAGATGATAGATAGATATAGGCTTTCTCATATCCTGCCATGCTTATAAGCTTTTGTTTCTAATCTTCTTAGCTGCACTAGAGCCTGATTTCCACACTAGAAGTGTGGAAAACTATTGGTTTTTACAAATAAACAAATTAATGGCTGGTATTCCCCAGGCTGGGTCTGAATGAGGCCAACATAGCAGACAACCAAAGGTCATCTGGGAGGGAGTTGCATGATTATGTGCCATGATACAGAAGTTCTGTTGCCTAGAATGCCTTTAGTGATATTCAACATTAGTTGTACATTAGAATGATTGAAATCAGTGAATTAAATCCAGCGGTTTCAGTGGGTCTATTTGTGTATGATTAATGCTGGTTTTCACCCCTGTGTTTTTGATTCCTGAGAAATTACTGAGCTTAGGAACCGTGCTTAGAATTTTATTTCTGTAATGAACTTCTCAATACTTGCTCTGCTCTATGCTGATGTGGAAGCACAGTCTTTGTTTCTTCGTCAAGATTAAGTAGACTGTTCTTCCATTTCTTCAGGCCCAGCTCTCGGTGACGTTGGGGAAGCAATGAGGGAACTTTCTGAGGTGAAAGATTCTTTGGACATTGATGTGAAACAGAATTTTATTGACCCCCTTCAAAACCTTCATGACAAAGATCTGAGGGAAATACAGGTAATTTGCTGAGAAATTAACTGGCCGTTGCAAGATACACAGCAGAACCATTGCTCCTTAGCTCCTCCTTTCTCTTTCACATAATACAGGGTGCCAGGATGGAGAAGCTGAGGGGTGAGGTCAGTGCGGTGCACGTGTACTGGCGGGAGCACCTGATGGGATCTCTTGGTGTACTTGCACTGTATCCACCTTCTCTCTGCCCTGCTCCATAACTGTAATTTAATTGTGTGTATGTGTACGTACACACACACACAATATTTTCTATCTATCCTATGTATCTATCTATCATCTATCATGTATCATCTACGGCCTAGGACCCTCATACCTATGGGACCGCCTCTCCTGGTATGCCCCACGGAGAGCCTCAAGGTCCATAAATAGCAACACCCTAGTGGTCCCAGGCCCTAAGGAAGTTAGATTAGCCTCAACCAGAGCCAGGGCCTTTTCAACACTGGCTCCAGCCTGGTGGAACGCTCTGCCTCATGGGACCAGGACCCTGCAGGATCTGATTTCTTTCCGCAGGGCCTGTAAGACAGAGTTGTTCCGCCTGGCCTTTGGCTTGGAGTCAGTTTGATTCCCTCCTCCTCTTTCTTTTTTCTTTCTCCTCCTGTGATGAGGCTGCATTTTAATATTTTAATGTTTCTATATTTTAATGTTGTATTTTAATCTTGTTTTTAAGTTGTATTCATTCAACTTGTTTTTATTATTGCTTGTTAGCCGCCCTGAGCCCGGCCTTGGCTGGGGAGGGTGGGGTATAAATAAATATTATTATTATTATTATTATTATTATTATTATTATTATTATTATTATTTCTATCATCTATCTATCTATCTATCTATCATCATCATCATCATCATCTATCTATCATCACCTATCTCTATCTTAGAAGGAGTAGTTAAATGGTGGTCATATCATAACATTGCTCAGCTTATTTTAACTCTGCAATCCTATGTATGTTTATTCAGAAGTGAATCTTCAACGGGATGACCCCCAGGTAAGTGCATAGCACTGGATCCACCCCTTTATGCAGTGCAGCACAGGGAGAATGTACTTAAAAGTGGAAACAAGGATTCCAAGAATAGAAATCACTCCCAGCGGCAAGTTCCTACTCCAAAGTCAAAACTAAGAGAACGTTCCCTGGTGGCTGGTGTTGTGGTCCTCATCTACACGATAGCATCTTCCCCAGCAGCCTGAGAATTGTAGTTATGTTCAGACACTGGTGTTTGGATACAGGCTCACTCAGAGCTCTAATGGCTTACTGGAGAGCACTTGAAAAAAAATGTTTTATTTGTAAAATTATTATTTTTATTTTAGATATTCCTAAACTATCCTTTAATTTAGTGGGCTGTAAGTACACCTTAGGCAAATGAAAGGTTGTTTATATCACAGCTTTCTAAAAAAACAAAACAAAAAAACACCAGAACCCCATGCACAGATTAAAAACAAATAAACCCAAAGAGCAATAGGAAAGCAACAGCAGCAGACGACGCCAGTCATGTTACCATCTCTTAACTTTCTGCCAATTTTTTTTTAAGGCTAATAAGCTCCCTAGAACTGGGCAGTGAAGTAGCTTGGCAGGATTGCCTCCATAATTGTGGCCCATATCCACCATTTTTGCTAGCAGATGGCAGGGTTTAAAGGTTGCGCAGCAAAGAAATTCAATGCAGCAGTTGCGCTAGTGGAAGTTTGTTGTGCAACAGCCAATGTTTATTGTGCAATTTGTTTCACAGCAATGCTTGGTAAAGTACTTATGTTTTCCCTTGTCCAACAATGTTTCGCCAGCGCAACAAGAACATCACTAAGCAACTTTAACTTTGTGCTACATTGGATGCACTCTCAGCTCCCTCTGCAGTGAAGTCTTGTGCAGTACTGCTTTCTTCAAGGACTGCAAATTTGATGGAGTTTCCTGTCAGTATAAACCCCTACTTATTGTTTTAATTGTGGTAGGAGGGTAGCCACTGAAATGCTGTACAATCAACAAAATAAAACAAGGGCGATCTCGGAGTACCACTTTTCCTGATGATCTCTAGAGCCTGGAAAGGCCACATTCTTGTGATAAACATAGTTTCTGATGTAGTTGGTAGTTGTCAAAATTCAAGGAAGCAGTGTGTGGTCCTTAAATAAATAAGGATGTAATTAAGATGCACAGCTGGTCTTGAATTCACTGTGAAGCTTTCCTATCCACTACAGTGTTATGTCTGGAGTTGGGATTCTAGAATAATAGGCAGGGAGGATTATAGAAGGCAGCATCTGATTGGCAGTGGAGCCGTCCAATCCGGCTCCAGAAGGGAAGTTTGAACTAACCTATCAGGTGTGACCTAGGGTGTGGTTACATGATATATAGCCTGGGTCTGGCAGGGACTACAAGCCAGGCTACACCCTGACTGTTTTTATCCGACTACCCTGAAATAAACTGAAGCCTTTCTCTGAGTATATTTCATACAGTGAGACAAAAATCAGGTTGCAAGCTAAAATTGCTTGTTTTTTTTTAAAAAAAAATAAGTTGCATATTTAGGCAAATAATGTTATATTAAAAATATGACTGTGTTTTTCTCCTATTCTGTGTATTTTGGCCTTCACTCACTCCGATAGGGTAGTTTCACATCTAAACAGCTACCAACTATGACTTCTGCCCTTTATCTGCAATATGAGCAGCATACGGACTTGATTCTACAGCAGAATTTGTGGGTGCTTAGTCAACTCATTCCATATAAGTTTGAATGTATAGTCTTTATTTAGTCCACTGTGTTTGTAAGGCAGAGGCGAGGACTTGCAGAATCTCTCTCCACCCTTTCCCCCTCTTCAGCATCACCTTAAAAAATTGGAGGGCAGACGCCTGGATTTCGATTACAAGAAGAAAAGGCAAGGCAAAATCCCAGATGAAGAACTCCGTGCGGCTCTGGAGAAGTTTGATGAGTCAAAGGAAGTTGCTGAGTTGAGCATGTTTAATCTGCTAGAAATGGATGTGAGCAAATCTCTTATCTCCTTGGAATGTGTTGTATTATTGACATGATTGTTGGCAGTTTAATGACTTTTTAAATGAGCAGAAAAACAAAACAAAACTGATTTTTGTGTTCATGTTTTCTAGACTCCCTTCCATGAATATTCATCATCATATTTCTTAAAACAACAGAGCAAGCATGGACAATAATAATGTTTTATTTGTGTGCAAGCTAGTCTGTGTATGGACTCTTAACATAAGAAGCACCTTGCTGTCCCAGGCCAATGTCTATCTAGCCCCCATTCCAGAACCCAGCTGGAATCGAATGATTCTTTCTCAGAAAATGCCCAGTACTGATCGACCAGTCTGCCACTGGTATACCAATGGTTCTGCCCATTTCCTGCGGAAGTGAGCTCCTAAACCAAGTCTACATACATTTATGTTCACTTTGGCTCTCCAGTCCAATACAGCTAGTACTTTATTCACTGTTTCTTGCATGTTGGAGTGTTAGTGCCTTTACGAAAGCTCTTTGAATAAGCTGCACGACAATAATCAACACATGTTTTCAATATCTCCCTTTTCAGATTGAGCAAGTGAGCCAGCTATCTGCCCTTGTACAAGCCCAGCTGGAGTACCACAGGCAAGCCACACAGATCCTCCAGCAAGTTAGTTCCAAGTTGGAAGAGAGGTAGCTAAATATTTCTGATGTTGTTTAAAAAGGGGGGGAGGGGAATCTGAGGCTTAATATATGTTTCAATTTGTGTATATTGTCTGTGCAAACTTGTCAGTTGTGCTGAACCAGGCATGAAATTGTATTGTTGATCTGTTCAGTCTTTTAACACATCACTTAAATCCCATTGGTTGCAGCCACCAGGAAGTAAGATACGTAAGTGTAACTTAGGGCTGGAGCATGTTATATTATGCAGCAGGCACTCAACCAAAAACAACCTCGTTGGAATGAGGTCTCTACTACTACCACCACCACCATCCCTAGCCTTACTAGTATTCACACAGTTGCTCCCATGCCAGTAAAAGAACAGATACAGATGGATTGAAATGTTACTTCTAAAGACTAGTGGTGGCATTTGTTCCCTTTTTTCACTCTGAAGTCATGGGTACCTATTTTGGGTGTTGCAAAACTTGGAGCTGGCGTCTTTGCTTGTTTTAAATTCTGTATGTTGTGGACAGGAAGATTTTGGAGCTACCTAATGCAGTATGCCTTTACACTTTTACTCAACTATATATAGTCTTTCTACTGTTGACTTTAAGCACCTTGGACAAGTCCAGTCTGTTGCATTCTATCAACGGAGAGTTCAATATATTCAGTGAGCTGGGGAATCTGTATAGCTTCAGTTCCACTGCAAATGTGACCTCAAACTGCATAACATGACAGCTTTGCAGAAACACAGCTTTCCTGAGGTCTTTTGCAATCAGACCTTCCAGGAAAAAGCACAAAAGGATCTACTATGAAGAAGGGTTATAATTAGTGCTATTTTTCTAGAAAAAGAGGTACCAGAGCTCACCATGAACTTCTCCCTTGTTATCTTAGAATGACAATGGTGCTCACCTGAGAGGTGCCGGAGCTGAGCTCTGGTGAGCTCTGGCTGAAAAAAGCCCTGGTTATAAATATACCAAAACAAAACAAAACATCTAAAAGACTCCAGTTTATTCAGAATGCAAGGAAAACTTTTTGTCTTTCATTAGTCTTGGTGCTTACGATTTGCTGATGAATTGCTTGCTCAGGATTTGCTTATCTTCTGGCAGGATAAAAGATGCCTCAGTTCAGCCCAGAAGAGAGTATCAGCCAAAGCCCCGCATGAGTTTGGACTTCTCTGAAAACAATCAGCACAATGGAGGGCTCTCTAATGCCACCACTCCCAAGCCCTCAAGTAAGAGAAGGTGGAAAGGAGGGGTGGGGAACATATGATAGTACAGTCTCTCTAGGGGTTGCTCTGAAAATTATACTAAACAAGGACAAATGCTGGCATGAGTGACTCCCGCAATAGCATTTTCAATTTCTGGCTAGGAATGCCCAAAGGTTGAATTCTGTAGAAAGATGCATGGGCAGTATCAGATGTGGGAACACCTCACATAATTCACCATGGAAGACATGCCCAGACTTTCCCCCTCGGATATGAGACAAGGAGCATTTTAAAGCAGGGGCATCTGTCAGCGTAATTCATTGGTTGATCTGTCATACATTTATATTTTCCCTACTGTTCCTCCAAAAAGACAAAGCTGGCACACATGACATTATCTCCTTTTATTCTCACAGTGCGAATGAATGAATGAATGAATGAATGAATGAATGAATGAATGAATGAATATTTATTTGCACCAGCCATCGGCCATAGCAATAAAACAACAATACGATATACAAAGAATTAAAAAAGTTAATTTTATAAAATACATTTTAGGGTCTTTAATCAAAAGTCAAATAGTGGATCTTATTCCAATTGTCCCAGCTAAAAACCTTGCAGCCTTTGCTGTCACCTGCTCATCTTGATCTGCCAAGGGAAAGGCCATTGGGGCAGTGGCTGGGTGACCCAGAATGGGCAATAAAAGAGGGGTGATAATCTCATTCCTCAAGTCTTTATAAAGGGTGCAAGCCAGAAGGGCATGTGCCACCGATTCAGTGCTGCCATCTCCACAGGGGCATAAGTGTTTTTCATGTGAAATCCGTTGGAATCGTCCCTCAAGTACAGCCAAGGTCAATACATTCAGTCTTGCGAGAGTAAAAGTACGTTTATATTTTAGAATTGCTAGGTTATTTAGATTGTTGAGAGTGCCACAGAGTCAAGATGGGAAGGTGGGAAATAGTTATACCATGGGCAAAATTTCCTTATTGTGGCCAAGTTGTTCTGATGCTCGATAATCATTTAGGCTAAAGCATTCCTCCATGTGTTGCCGATCCAATGCCATTCGTAGATTTACCAACCCAACTGGCAGCAAAGACGGAAAAGGGTGTGGCTCCTGAAAGAGGGAGGGGCCCATGCTCACCTTCATAATTTGTGTTGACCGAAGACCTCCTGACACCCCCCCAGCTCATTCAGTATAAAATGTGGTCCTGGTACTGGGTGCAAACCATTGAATATCTCTAGGCTGAAGTATGCAATTCTTGGTCTGAGGACATGATCTAGACCACAGGCCAGTTTCCCATGCTCTTTTTAAATAAATTTTAAAAAATCAAGTGTTCCTATGAAGCAAAAATTAAAGACTCAGTTGACACAGTGTTGGGGTGCATTTGTGCATGCTCCCTGTGAGGTGTGGGTCTCTGTGTGGGTTGCCCCACTTGATTTTGCCTACACCCATTTCTGGTATGGGACCCTCAGAGGGCCACCAAATAAAGTTAGCTACTCCCTGCACAAAGGACGTGGGTGGCGCTGTGGTCTAAACCACAGAGTCTAGGGCTTGCCGATCAGAAGGTTGGCAGTTCAAATCCCTGTGACGGGGTGAGCTCCTGTTGTTCGGTCCCTGCTCCTGCCAACCTAGCAGTTCAAAAGCACGTCAAAGTGCAAGTAGATAAATAGGTACCGCTCTGGCGGGAAGATAAACGGTGTTTCCGTGCGCTGTACTGGTTTGCCAGAAGCGGCTTAGTCATGCTGGCCACATGACCTGGAAGCTGTACACCGGCTCCCTCGGCCAGTAAAGTGAGATGCAACCCCAGAGTCGTCCGCAACTGGACCTAGCGGTCAGGGGTCCCTTTACCTTTACCTTACTCCTGGCACAAATGCTTCCACACACTGGGAACCCTGCGCTCTCAGGTTTCTTGGTTGTGCTTAGAGAACCTACATGTGTCCACCCCACTGAATGTAGGGGAGTCAAGCGTGTTGCTAGCAGCCACGATGTCCTTGCCATGTGTTCCATCAATGAAAGTTTTGATGGTGAGCAGAAGTCTCCGATGGCATTGTGGACGCCTGTCCTTTTACTGAGGTTTGTTGAACCCTCCGTGGACTTCCGAGCATCATTCCTGGGCTGCATTCAGCTTAGTGAGTCGAAAGTTGCGCAAGGTCCATACTCAAGAATAAAAAAAATGTTGTGCAAATTGTTATGTGCATGTAAATAGCAGCCAAAATTGGGATGGTGGCACAGGAATATGGAGGTTAATATGTCCTCCCATGCCCCAAACCTGTGCTATAACCAGACATTTATCGGCTAGTATGACTACTCTCCTCAGCCAGTCCAAGGGCGCCCATCTGGTCCAGCATTTTTTTTTATACTGGACCAGATTTATTTATTTTGCCATGTGTAGGGTACCTGGTTCCCTCCAGCTGCCGCTGCCTACAGTGCCCACCATCCCTTGCCATGCTGGCTGGGGCTGATGAGGGCTGGAGGGCACCACGTTGCCTACCCCTGACTTCTGCCAGTATTGAATTCTCTCTCTCTAAGTACCTTTCTTTCTGTTCCCCTCTCTTCCCCCCTCTTCCTCTGCAGATGTTCCCATGGACCAGCCGTGCTGTCGAGCTCTGTATGACTTTGATCCCGAAAACGAAGGGGAGCTGGGCTTTAAAGAGGGTGATATCATCACCCTCACTAACCAGATTGACGAAAACTGGTATGAAGGGATGCTTCATGGCCAGTCAGGCTTTTTCCCTATTAATTACGTGGATATTCTCGTCGCTTTGCCTCATTAGGAGGGCCGAGTCACCATGTCTTAATCTCCCCTCCTCCCTCGAGAAATAAATAAAACAGGTCATGTGTCGACACCACTGCTTTTTTAAAACAAAGCAATGAATACATAATATGGCTGCTTACTCCACATCACAAATACAAGCTGCAGTGGTGTTTTTTTCTTAAAACAAAAACAAAAAACCAGTCATCGGGCCCCCACAGACAATCCTTGGTTTTCGTGTTGTCATGCTACATCGTGGTGATGCGTGTTATCTTCTCCAGGCTGTGTGCCCAGGCACGTGGGATGTTCACGTTCACACACGCATGGTTGCCACAGAGAATGATGGGGGGAGAAAGTGGCGGTAGGCGATTTGAGTCAGTCAAAGTGTTGGGAATGGGGGATGCAGTTGAGTTAGCTGGGAAGAAAAGCCTGTCGCCAGTCTACTGCCATTTTAGTTCTCCCATCGAAAGCGGGGAGCTGGGTAGCGCCCCTGATTGTTCCATCTTTCCCTTCCCAAATGTTGCGGTTTATGCGGGCCTAATATCGCTAACCAGCTTTTCATGTCGTTCTTCTCTTAAAAAGGAAAAAATAAAGGGGGAGGGGAAAGAAAGAGTCCTGTCCTTGGAGAAACAGCATAGCGTATATTTCAGTTTCTCCGCAGATGAATCGCCACTATTCTATACCCGCTGTTGGCGTAGAACCAGCTTTTATATACGCAATAGTTAAATAGAGGCCTGTGCAGTATCCAGGTTACCTTTTGAAAACATCCAAAGGCCAGGCCAGGAAAGTAAAGTGCCACAAACCAATGTGGCTTTCCTCAGAAATGTTGGACATAACAACAACAACAACAACAACAACCTAATGCCAGCAGCAAATAGATGATGCTAGAAGAAAATCCTAAAGAAACAAACAAACAAACACAACTCTCTTCACTTTGTGTAAAGTCTAGGCACAGAAAAACAACCCTAATATTATTCTACATCTTCACTGAAAAATAATAATGAAAAGCAACTCACGTTATGTAATTTTTATTTTCATCTACCTTGTGTTCTTCGAACATCATTTGTGTATATTCTGCCCTCAGTGAGGACTAAACAAAACAAAACAGAAGAATCTTTGTGCTGAGCAATTAAAGCGACATGTGGCTATATATGCAAAAACATTCAAGTTGATTTTTCCTCTCCAGAGTCTCATATATATATATATATATATATATATATATATATCCCGTTCTGCGTCCTACATTTTGTGTGTGCATAGTGATGTCTCTAGCTGATTCACTGTTCCTATTTTTGGTAACTGCTGTAAGAGTTTGTTTTAATTTGAGTTGCCCAGAGTTCTATTTATCTATCTACGTACATATATATTTCTATATGTACAGACTCTTCCTGCACTGCTTTGGACGTGCCGCTTCAGTATTGGACCATGTGAAACGACGGCAATCCTCCTGCTTTTAATGTATAAACTTATACCATGGAGAGCATTGTTATTTCAAATAAAAATGCAGATTGACTAGTGAATGAGTGTGTGTGCGCTTTCCCCCATGTATCATTGATTTGCTGTCTCTCTTGTTGTGCCAGCACAATCACATTCTGTAGGTCAGGGTAGGGGGGCTTGGGAGAACTCCTAGTAAAAATCTGGGGGATTTGCATGAGATGAACACCTGTTTCCGACTTCCAATTGTCTAGCTATAGCAACAACTAACAACCCACCCACCCCAGTTTCCTTACCCTCCCAGAATCTTTATTTTATTCATTTTTTCAAAATACTTATATGACACCCTTTGCCAAAATTGGCTCCGATGTAGTTTTCGCCGTTAAAAATGCCACGGCAATAAGAACACAGAATAAAACAACCGCTACATAAAACAGAACCATTGGCAAATGCCTAACATGGGATAACACAAAATGGTTTTGCCTGGTGCCTGAAAAAAACCAAAACAAAACAAGTGCTGGTCATTTGAGGCTCCCTAGGAAGGGCTTTTTATAAATGGGGTGCCACCACCAAAAAAGCCCTGTCTCTGATTGTTGCCTGCTTCACCTTTGACAAGGAAGTAACAGAGGAAAAGGTCTTTGGCTAACCCAAGATGCAGGCATCAAGATGCTATGGGAGGTAAAGGAGCTCAGTCCCAAGCTGTTAAGTCTTCACAAGTCAATATCAGCAGCTTCATCCAATTCTGTTTTATTAAGTTTCAATATGTTTAGCATATACAGTCAAAACACAATTTCATCTTTTCTCTTATTTTTGTCGACTTCCCTTTTTTCCATGGAGTTGTTGTTTCTCCCCTTCTGATGCTAACTATCTTCCATCTCTCAAATCATAACCATAATACGGTGTTGCCTCTAGTTACGAACTTAATTTATTCCGGAGGTCTGTTCTTAACCTGAAACTATTCTTAACTAGAGGTGTGCTTTCGCTAATGGGACCTCTTGCTGCTGCTGCGCCGCCAGCACACAATTTCCGTTCTCATCCTGGGGCAAAGTTCTCAACTCGAGGTAACTCTTCCAGGTTTGTGGAGTTTGTAACCTGAAACATTTGTAACCTAAAGCATTCGTAACCTGAAGCGTTTGTAACCTGAGGGGTTTGTAACTCGAGGTACCACTGCAGTATAGTCTAATTACTTCTGTTGCTCATAGCTCAAAACCTGCTTGCAAGTTCATCATACTACGATATTTCTTTAAATAGTCTGAAAAAGGGCAACCTTTCTTGCGTAATTCATTCATCATTAGATTCTCTTAATTTTGCCAGTTCTGCAGATTCCGTTATCTTACTTATCCATTCTTCTTTGGTTGGAGCTTCTTCTTCCTTCTGTTTCCGTGCATATAGAATCCTAGCTGCTGCTGTTACATACATAAAAAACTTTGACATTTTAGAGGGAGGGATTTCTACCCCTATAATCCCTAACAGAAATGCTTAGTGCACACACACACACACACACACACACAGAGAGAGAGAGAGAGAGAGAGAGAGAGAGAGAGAGAGAGAGTGTCATACCTTAGTTTTTGAACAGCTTAGTTCTCAAACACTTTGGCTCCCGAACGCCGCAAACCCGGAAGAGACTGCTCCAGTTTGCAAACTATTGGGCTGATTGTATGCGTCTCTCGCACCTCATCATTAAAATCTGTCCCATTAGGGCAATGTTCATGTGGGGAAGAGATGCAATGTACTTTTCACATATATACTGTAGTGATGTGAGGTGGAAGCGTGGAGAAATGGCTCTCGTGCAATTGTGTAACTGTGTGAAGGGCACTAATTGTGTGCTTAAAACGAGGCTGCATTTAATCCTGTGGTTGCAGGAATGACCAAGGAAGAATCTTGCAATTACTTCCTTTGCAATTAGTTCGTTAGTTTGTGTTCTTTGAATACATTCCACATAATGATGATTAAAACAAGACAGAAATGTTTACATGAAATTTCACAACTGAACTGAGTTCCAGGCGTGCACGCACACACACACACACCAAAATGTGCCCCAGTTTTAAGTTATAATAATAGAAATTTATTATTTATATGCCTCCCATCTGACTGGGTTACCCAAACCCCTCTGGGCGGCTTCTAACAAATTAGGTTGGCTAGCAAGTATCAAATCCCAGGCACTTTGAAACTGCTGTGCCTGTGGGACTACAGCACTGTTAGCTAAGCAAGCCATATATTATCCTTTCTGAAGGGAGGCGATGTTGTGCTGTCATCGACAGGTTATGCTGCCTTCAATCATTCTCGACTTCTCTAAGTTTTTATGCAGCCTTCCAGAACATTTTTAAAATGCAAAACTCTTGCTTAACTGCTATACCAGTCAGAAGTAGTTTGATTTATGAATGTTTTCAATCAAGATAAACGAAGTGGGGATGGGGAATCTTAATACTGAAATGTCAACTGGAGACAGATTGCAAACAATTTAATGCTGTTTTCTAACCAAGAGGTACATCTACCCAAAGTGATGCTATTTGGGGCTGACTTTGCATTCTGTGCTGTGGGTTAAACCACAGAGCCTAGGACTTGCCAATCGGAAGGTCGGCAGTTCGAATCTCTGCGATGGGGTGAGCTCCCTTTGCTTGGTCCCTGCTCCTGCCAACCTAGCAGTTCAAAAGCACATCAAAGTGCAAGTAGATAAATAGGTACCGCTCTAGCGGGAAGGTAAATGGTGTTTCCGTGTGCTGCTCTGGTTCGCCAGAAGCGGCTTAGTCATGCTGGCCACATGACCCAGAAGCTGTACACCGGCTCCCTCGGCCAATAAAGCGAGATGAGTGCTGCAATCCCAGAGTCGGCCACGACTGGACCTAATGGCCAGGGGTCCCTTTACCTGTATGGAGAATCTTGGAGCAAGCTATGAAAGTGTTTAGAAAAGGGTTTGTGTAGCACCTTGGTAGAGCACACACTTTGTGCGAATAAGGTACTTCAAAGGATCTCAGGTAGCTGGAATGGGAAAAGATCTGAGCGAATTGCTGTCAGCTGCAGACAATCCTGGGAAACATAACGAATGGTTTGATACAATTGAAGAAAGCTTCATACAGGTTCCCTCATTGCGAGAAGCGAAGTTACAGGCAACCAGGCAGAGGGCCTTCTCAGTGGTGGCGCCCTCCCTGTGGAACACCCTCCCATCAGATGGCAAGGAAATAAACAACTATCAGACTTTTAGAAGACATCTGAAGGCAGCCTTGTTTAGGGAAACTTTTAATATTTGATGAATTATTGTATTTTAATATTTTGCTGGAAGCCGCCCAGAGTGGCTGGGGAAACCCAGCCAGATGGGCGGGGTATAAATATTATTATTATTATTATTATTATTATTCATTCCTATGTTACCCTTTAAAATCCTCTTAAGCCTGATGTGGCCTGCTGATTAATGCAGAGCCTTCCAAGTGTGTTTTGTTGCATTTCTTATTTCTAAAAGTTTATATTGGGATAAAACAAAACGCTTTAACAATCTTACATTTTTGAAGGGGGAGGAATAGCTGCTCGTAGCTGTATTACTTTTTCTCCGGCAGTCCACAGGATGGGGCCCCTTGTCATTTGAGCACTGACTTTGTTTTCCTTCTGACTCCACCGCACCTGAGTCTCCTCTGATGGCAGCAGGCAGTATTTCAAGAGGTATGTTGCGTCTGGGTTCACTGTGGCATCTTTGACAAAAAGGTCCAACTAAATACATTTTGAATTGGTGCAAATCAAGATCGCCTTGATATTTTACATTGCATAATTTTTGTTGCAAATCTGTTGGGGGGGGGATTTTTTTTGTATAATTATTCCTTTTCCACTTCGCCCTCAAGGAGGGAATTTCTCCATAAACTCAATACTTAAATTAAATATTCAGACAGAATGGCTAGGGCCATAAGTTTCTGGAGACCCACAATGACTCCTATTCTCCAAGAGGCTGCTATAGAGGCAGCATTGTGAGATGGGCTGCGAAGAAGGAAGCAGATCCAGCCTCTGAGGAGTGTGGCACAGCTGTCATTG
The DNA here is from genome assembly GCF_951804945.1 of Podarcis cretensis. Lineage (NCBI taxonomy): Eukaryota > Metazoa > Chordata > Lepidosauria > Squamata > Lacertidae > Podarcis > Podarcis cretensis. The sequence goes on from NC_137187.1 coordinate 27,426,700, forward strand.
CCACTGCGGCAGCAGCACTGGGCGACACATTCCTTGGAGGCTGGCTATGCTGCCTCTGTAGATGCTGTGGGAATGGTCAGGGATGCAGGAGAGGATATATTGTTTGATTATAGTCTTTCCAACTTGGGTAAACAAGTTTACAATTTAGCAGAGTAACAATCCCCTTTTTAAACTCACAGCGGATGCTTTTGATCAGGCTCTCTAAAGCCTCTATAATAACTGTTCTGGTATTTCCCCCTTATTCCCTCAGAAAAGATAAGACACAACACAGTCTTCTATAAAAGTATAAAAAGAGTTTACTCACTCACACATTCTGTTCCCAATCGGATCCCAGAAGGCAGACGTATCACCTGGAAACTATCTCATAATGAGACAGTCCCTTTGTCCTTTCTTGGCTGGAAGCCAAGAGAGCATCTGTGGCTAAGCAGATGTTGCTTCTTCAACGAAAGTAGTCATAGAGAGGTGGCTGCCCTGCCCTGTGCTTTTGTCATTACCTGCACAGGTGAGGCCACGCCCACCTCTAGTCACATGCAGAGGAAGTCTCTCCCAGCCCAGAAGGAAACAGGAAGTTTACCTGCTGACCAGACAAACATTCCTCCTCATGTGTAAACATGTTCACTCTAGGAATGTTGTACTTGACTGCTCTTGTGTTTCACATCCCACAGATGCTACCACCTGAGGCGGTCCTCTCACTTCTCCTCATGGGTGGACCAGTCCCATGTTATCCATTTGGAAGTTGCAAGAGATGTTTAGGAAGAAAAACCAAAGGAGGCAGCCCCTGCGGTGGCTTGTCTTTAAATAACAGAACCTCTGCAGCTTTGTTATGGTGGCAATGAATGGATTGTAGGATTTGGGGAAGGCAGGAGCTCAGTGACAGAGAATCTTCCTTGCATGCCCCAGGTTCAGTCCCCAGTGTCTCCCTGCAAAACGTTCTCGCTGCCAGCACAGAGCTGAATGATCACTGCCTATGGCAAGCAGCATGGCAAGCTAGCTGTCCGATGCAAACTACAAGGGACTTATCCTTCTGCCTATTGAGTTTGTGAATGGCTGTGGCTTGTAAGATCCTTTCTTTGCACACCCAGCTGTTCCTTGTTTGCAGAGGTGGGCAAGCCAGCTGCGCTCCAGTCCAGAGTCTGACTGACAGGAGTCTGGCAGTGCATGTGCCTATGCAAGGGAAAGTCCGGGAGATTATTTCAGTGTTATTGTCTGGCATTTGCAGAAATGTCTCAAAACCTCCACGCGTTAATAGTAAAGCAGCGTTTAGGTGGCTTGTTGGTTTGCTGCCTGGGTTTCCTTTGGCTCTGCCATGCGCTGAAGAAATTATGGTTTGCCCAGTTTCATTTTTTAGCTTCCTGGGTTTTGTGTTGCTGTGGGAAGCATGTTCGTTCCATTGAGGAAATTAAAATAAGGGAGAGGCTTTTGGAGGGGGGGAAAAGGATGCTTATAACCTGAGGCTTCAAGAACTAAAATTTCATTCTGGCCACAATTCCAAAAAGTCAGTGGGAGCTGAAGGATCAGTTACAGGATGATGCTTTTATTTTATGCTTTTATTTTATTTTATTTATGCATATGAAGAGCTTTCTATTCTGTCTTTCTGGTGCATGCACACCAGAAACATACTTATTTATTCATTAAAACATTTCCATTCCACTCTTTTGGTGCAAAGGAGCTGCCTAGGGCAGCTATCGTTTGAAAACTATAATGGCATAAAAGCAATAAATACCAAGCAATGAACCCATGAGGCAGGATCAGCAATAAAATACATGCATAAGAACATTACCTGCTGCATATAACGAAAGTCTTGCAGAATAAAAAGGTCTTTAGCAACCAGCAAGGGATGGAGTTACATACCTCATGGAACAGCCTAGATGCAGCCAATGAGAAATTTGCTGAATTTTCTTCAAAGTTCATTGCAATTTTAGCAAAGGACTTGCATGCAGTCGTCTGGTTCACACAACCATGTGACAGTGCGGGCATACAGTTCTTTCGTGCCATTTTCATGAGAGAACTATGAGAGAACAGAACCATGACACCACATCCAAATATGTCCACTGTAGGAAAAAAAAAAAGGTAAAGGAGGTGCTCATCTCGCTTTCAGGCCAAGGGAGCCAGCGTTTGTCCACAGACAGCTTTCCGGGTCATGTGGCCAGCAGGACTAAACCGCTTCTGGCGCAATGGGACACCGTGACGGAAACCAGAGCGCACAGAAACATTGTTTACCTTCCCGCGGGAGTGGTACCTGTTTATCTACTTGCGCCAGCGTTATAACCAGGAAAACTAATACAATAAACCCCGTGTCTGAAAGCATCCTGAGCGTTACATGTGAATGGGGCTAATGCGTAAGCATAAATGCTCCTCTTTAATTAAACCCAACCCGTCACCACCACAATTCCCCTTCTTTCCATTCTTAATCAAAACAATCTTTAATAATAATAATAATAATAATAATCTGTATGTGGATGGTGAATCAAGGATTCAATTTTTATGTAACTCATGACAGTGAAGCAAATGTTTTTTGAATGTTTGATCTAATAAGTCAGCTTTGCATCTGTTAGCAGCAGCTGTGGAAATAGTAACATGAAAAAAAGTTCCAAAATTTATCTTTTTAGAAGAATATATAAAAAGCTCTGAGCGGTGTGTATAAAGTAATTATCAATAATTTGCAAATAAAACCAGCATTTTTGTTTTTTAAAAAACCAGAATACACATCTGGATAGTGGATTTTCTTCCTTCCTTCCTTCCTTCCTTCCTTCCTTCCTTTCTTCCTTTCTTCCTTTCTCTGATTTCGCAGTGGTTAAAGCACACTGTCTTTTAAGATCAGCTATAGTTGGAGTCGGGACGCAGGTGGCGCTGTGGGTTAAAGCCTCAGCGCCTAGGACTTGCCGATTGAAAGGTCGGCGGTTCGAATCCCTGCGGCGGGGTGCGCTCCCGCTGCTCGGTCCCAGCGCCTGCCAACCTAGCCGTTCGAAAGCACCTCCGGGCGCAAGTAGATAAATAGGGACCGCTTACCAGCGGGAAGGTAAACAGCGTTTCCGTGTGCGGCTCTGGCTCGCCAGAGCAGCTTCGTCACGCTGGCCACGTGACCCGGAAGTGTCTCCGGACAGCGCTGGCCCCCGGCCTCTTAAGTGAGATGTGCGCACAACCCCAGAGTCTGTCAAGACTGGCCCGTACGGGCAGGGGTACCTTTACCTTTTTATAGTTGGAGTCCAGCAACATCCCCATTAAAGAAAACCAGGGCACTTGTGAACGGGGGATGTATCTGTTCAGGAAGCCTGTGAGATATTATTCTGTATTAGCATTTCTGCCCAAAGGGCTTTGTTTCTCTAACGGCTCTATGATGACAGGGGTATAACCCAAGAAAGGATTCATTCCCCTGCATGGAGACAGTGAGAGCTTTTGCATCTTGAATTTCTGTCTGCTGCATAAAAGTATGTCTAACAAACAAAGGTGGTAGTCATTCTGTGGCAGGGACAAGGCTGTGCTCACTGCACTCTTAGGCCATTAAAAATAAATAAATTCTGGCAATGTTCCTTAACATTTCCAAGCGCAGCTAATGATTGCAGATGAGGTTGCACATGTGCACATCCTTACCTGGAAATGGATTTAAATTCATCCAGAGCCTACATTCCAATGACTCAGGGAAATCCTATTTTACGGAGGAAAATAGGTTGCCCTCTAGCGGTGAAACACTTTTTTTTCAATCCAAAAACCATACACAGAGATAATTTATGAGATTGTATAGTTTCCTGATCAAACCAATTTGCAGGCTTTTTCAAGTGTCACAGGAATCTGCGCCAAGCAAAACTGTGTTCAGAGTGTAGATTTAAAATTTTGGAGGAAGCTTGCCTAAAAAAACCCCCACCTGGCCCATCTATGTCATTTAAAGAACTCCTATACAACTTTGATTTTGATTTCCCAGTAGTGATGCATGGAAGTGAGAGCCGAAGAATTGATGCTTTTGAATTATGGTGCTGGAGGAGACTCTTGAGAGAGATCAAATCTATTCATTCTGAAGGAAATCAGCCCTGATTTCTCACTGGAAGGACTGATCGTGAAGCTGAGGCTCCAATACTTTGGCCACCTCATGAGAAGAGAAGACTCCCTGGAAAAGACCCTGATGTTGGGAAATATGGAGGGCCCAAGGAGAAGGGGACGACAGAGGATGAGATGGTTGGACAGTGTTCTTGAAGCTACCAGCATGAGTTTGACCAAACTGTGGGAGGCAGTGGAAGACAGGAGTGCCTGGCGTGCTCTGGTCCATGGGGTCACGAAGAGTTGGACACGACTAAACGACTAAGCAACAACATACAACTTTGAACAGTCATGGCTGTTAAAGGTGCTGAGATTTATTAGGAGATGTTTTGGAGAGCTCCAGTTCTCAGCACCCTTGCCAAACTACAATTCCCAGGATTCCTTGGGATAAGTCCTAACTGCTGAGATGGCAAAAGAGTGCTTTAAAGAGCGTTTGAAAGGCAATCAATATACAGAACAAATGTCAGAATCCAGCTGCAGTCCAGAAAGGTGTGTGTTGTCCAGGTGAGCTTGACAGCTATCAATCTGAAAACAGGCTTCAGGTGGTGTTCATAGCTGTCAATCTGAACACACCTATCTCTTTAAAAAACCTGAAAGACTATGCAGTGGCCTGTCCTTCTGTGCAGCAGGCAAGATTTTAATTCTGCCCTGCAGTGGGTATATTAAATGGAGATGGCAGTCTTGGGGGAGGCAGCTGAGCAGCTGCATCCAATCTGAATAAATGATAATTTGCAAAGAGATAGGCACCACCTGAGGTTAGCAGCAGGCAGGCAGCCTTTCTCCCAAGCTCTGAAGCCCACCAAGCCACACTACAGAGAAGAGAAGGCCTTCTTTCCAGGATGGCAAGGTAAGGAGTTGTTTGGGGTCTTATCTGAATATTTATGTTCATGGCCCAGTTGCGATATTTGGGGACAAAAAGCAAGTCTTTCTTTAATGGTAAAAGGTAAAGGTAAAGGTACCCCTGCCCGTACGGGCCAGTCTTGACAGACTCTGGGGTTGTGCGCCCATCTCACTTAAGAGGCCAGGGGCCAGCGCTGTCCGGAGACACTTCCGGGTCACGTGGCCAGCGTGACATCGCTGCTCTGGCGAGCCAGAGCCGCACACGGAAACGCCGTTTACCTTCCCGCTGGTAAGCGGTCCCTATTTATCTACTTGCACCCGGAGGTGCTTTCGAACTGCTAGGTTGGCAGGCGCTGGGACCGAGCAGCGGGAGCGCACCCCGCCGCAGGGATTCGAACCGCCGGCCTTTCGATCGGCAAGCCCTAGGCGCTGAGGCTTTAACCCACAGCGCCACCTGCGTCCCACCTGGTAGCTTGTGGCAAATATTGTGTATATCCTTGAAACATAAGGGAATAGTGCATTGTGCCACAGAAAAGCACGGGAACAAGGGCAATAAAATCCAGCAGACTGGCAGGTATTTTATTTATTTATCATGCCCCCCACTTGGGAGTAAAAGTAGGATCAGCGTGAAAGCAATGGCTGCTACTTCTTGTGGGAAATTAGCATGTGGTGTTTGGTCAGTACTGATCCCAATTTATAAATTGGATTGGAATTAATGACAAGATATCATAGATATTGGGTACAAGATAGTGATGATGATCATAAATAACAGTCTTACATGAAATTAGTGAAGGCATAGAAAGCTCTTTAACTAGTGGCCAGAACACAACACAGAGTTAACTGTGTTGAAGAAATCAAGGCCATTATTTCCAAGTCAATGTAAAATGGTTGGCATGTTTTTTTCACTCATTAGCTGTCATTTAAAAATGACTGTAGTCATCAAAGTTTTAAAAATAAAAGTTGAAATCCTGGGGCACTAGTATGTGTCTGCATTTAACTACATGCATTGTGCATTATAATATTTAAATCTGATATTAAACCTTTAAGTAAAGCAGAGCTGTGACCTAGTAGTGTTTGATATTTGGGTTCCTTTGCAGATTCCTTGAAGTAAACAATATTGTTAGGGTGAGTGACTGCTAATAGCCAGTAGAGGGCACTCAGGCATTTTAAGATAGCTAACAGACTCCAAAGAGGATGCAATTTCGTTTTGGCAAGTTTACCCAATAAATTGCTTACAAAAAGAACAGGTTTGTGCTGACATTTATGCTCGTTCCAGTTTGCAGTACAATACCAAATGCGGGCTATATCCTAACTGAATCTGTCTGTTGCATTTTGTCATCTGGAAATTAAGAACCTAAGTCACAGGGGAGACTGGGAAATGCTAAATACGTAATGCGATGTTGCTAATTAGAGTTGCGGTGCATAAACTGCCTTGGACTCGATGTTTATGGATGTAAATGCCTTATGCAAGTAAATGTCAACATGCTAAAATGTTAACAGACCCATAACAGGCTGCCCACCAGTACTGCTGCAAATGAAGCAGACATTTCCAAAGATGTTGGGGTTTATTTGCAATGGCATGGATCCTAGGCTTGACTGCTGTATTTCAAAAAGTGAAAATCTGGACAGAAAAGTTGAGCCGGGGCGGGGGGGGGGGGGCAAAGTTGTTGAGCTTTTTTCTGGGCAAGAGCCAAAGTTGTTGAACTTTTTTTAGTTTTGCCCTAAGTTGATGAGCTTGCGTGTGTGTGTGTGTGTGTGTGTGCAAAATCTCAAAAAATACTAAAGTTTTTGGCTCGCCATACATCTGGATTTCCCCGGACATTTCAGCGATTGCTGCCCGGACACTGTTTCCTACAGTCGATTCCTGGCTATGTCTGGGAAATTCCAGATAAGTGAGTTTGCATAAGGAAAGTCTCCCGTCTTTTCCTTCCCTTGCTTAGGGCAGCCAGATACAGGACAGGACAGGCCTCTTGCACCTATAGGTGTTGGGTAAAAGCTGGATTTTCAGCAGGTGTAGCTTCTCCTGCAATCTACAAATGCTGAAAATCCTTCACATTTGTCAAGAGTGCGTGCAGGAGCCAGGCCCTGTGACCAGCAGGACTTTGCAGGACCAGGGCCTTCCTAAATTTGTTCTGAGGAGGCAAGGCGCGGCCCCACAGGTGAGGCCGATTGGTAATTTGCTGCACCTGGCGGCAAGAGCTGAGAAGGGATAAAAGGTCAGCATTTCCCTTCGGCTCTTTGCCACAGCAACACGTTTCCTGCCTGGCTGTGTTTGGCTTCTTGACTCCTTGCTTCCTGATCCTCGGACCCCTGACTTCGTGACTCCTTGCTTCCTGACTCTCGGACCCCTGATTTCGTGACTCCTTGCTTCCTGACCCTCGGACCTCTGACTTCGTGACTCCTTGCTTCCTGACCCTCAGACCCCTGACTTCGTGACTCCTTGCTTCCTGACCCTCGGACCCGTGACTTCGTGACTCCTTGCTTCCTGACCCTCGGACCCCTGACTTCGTGACTCCTTACTTCCTGACCCTCGGACTCTTGGTTTCCTGACTCCTGGCTTCTGGTCCCCCGTTCCTGCCCCCCACCCTCCCATCTTGCCCCCCGGTCCCCATGTCCCCAGCTGGGACTTTGATCGCACGTGAACCAGACCATGACAAGGTTGGCACCACAGGACATAGATGAAAGTCAAGAATTGCTGGCAGAATAATACAGCTTTGAAGTGTTGGCTGTAGTGAAGGAGTGGAGAAGCTGTTGCCTTCCAGGTATAGCTAGATTACAGCTCTCAAAGGATATGTTCTACTAATGAGTGAGCTGCAGTTCAGTACAAAGGTAAAGGTAAAGGGACCCCTGACCATTAGATCCAGTCGTGGCTGACTCTGGGGTTGCGGCGCTCATCTCGCTTTATTGGCCGAGGGAGCCGCCGTACAGCTTCCGGGTCATGTGGCCAGCATGACTAAGCCAGTTCTGGTGAACCAGAGCAGCACACAGAAACGCTGTTTACCTTCCCACCAGAGTGGTACCTATTTATCTACTTGCACTTTGACGTGCTTTTGAACTGCTAGGTTGGCAGGAGCAGGGACCGAGCAACGGGAGCTCACCCCGTCACGGGGATTCAAACTGCCAACCTTCTGATCGGCAAGTTTAACCCACAGCGCCACCCGTGTCCCAGTTCAGTACAAAATTTGTTCAAAATTACCCTGCAGCAAAGGCACCTGCTTGGACCAAGCCTTCCTTCTTGTTCTATAGCAGTTTTAGCATAGTAGTTAATCCAGAAAATTGATAATGTTCAGTGTGGCTTTATGATTACATGCAGGAATGCTGCACACGTTTAGACTTCTTTCCCCTTTCTTGCAATCATTGATGTGCAGATGCTCATCTTTTTTTTTTTTAAAAAAAGGAATGTATTCTGAAACTGTTCAATGAAGCTCAAACAATTAATCATCTTTTAAAAAAACAAACCTGCTTCCCCTAGCCGTAAGAAGACTTGTGGTTTTTCCCCCTTCCCTATAAAAACCTGCAGATAAAGTGGTCTAACAATATTTGGCATACTTACAGCTTGCTTTTCATCACAGGTCAAGCCAATTTTACATACCTTTAATATGAGGGCCTTCCAAGATTAACAAACATTAGCTCTAGCTCTTAGAGTCGACTGTCTTTATTCTGTGCACATGGTTAAGTGAGTCACAGGAAGGTGAAGATTTAAGCAGAATGTAAGCATTTTCAAAGCAATTAAGAAGGTTGTGTGTGTGCGTTTTAAGTTGATTTCCAAAATAGGGGTTTTTCTCTAGCTTTTCTGGAATGAGTGAGTGAGCCAGTGCTCTGCAGATTTGCAGTTTTAGTATTTCTCACCAATTTTCTCATTTCTGACAATGTTCATTCAGAAAAGGACTGCTGAATGTCAGGCTAAAGGACTCCTAAGGCTGCTTCACTCCATATAGTTAATGCACTGTGATGCAACGGCTTCCTCTGAAGAATTTTGGGAACTATAGTACATTAAGGGTGCTGGGACTTGCTAGAATACTCCTGTTTCCCTTGCAGAACTACAGTTCCCAGAGCCCCTCTTCACAGGAAACTCTGGGACTCATAGCTCTGGGAACGGAATAGGAGTTTCCTAACAATTCTCAGCACCTTCACAAACTACAGCTCCATTACAGTTTAAAGCAGTATTATATGGATTTAAATGTTTAGTGCAAACGGAGCCTTTGCGTTCTAACAGTGCAATCCTACACATGTTTACCCACTGTATGAAATATATCCTACACCCAGGTAAGTGCCATGAGTTGAGAGCAATGTCATTGTATTTCCTTATTTCCATCAATCTGCTGTTCAGCAAGGAAGCTGCTTTCTTGCAAGTACACCGTTGCAAAACCCCAACACAAAAGCTGCTGTAATAGACAGGTTCCTGCTTTTTCTATGAGCTCTCTCCCAAATTGTTCGGCGGAAACTTGATGTGCTTGATTTTCATTAACCGGAGCGCGATGATCTCAGATGCCCTCTGGGGAACATTTTTGTAATTTTGAAGAGCACAAGGAAGGAATTGAGCCTTCCTCCAGTCAAGCTCAAAGGTGCTCGCTGATGGGAAAGAATGTCCCGAGAGCACGGCAGAGCCTGTTAGTGATAGCTGAATGGCAAACGTTTTCCATTCAGAACTGTGCTAATTCTTTACTAGCATTGCTCATATGTCATAGGCCACATTCACACCACCCGTTTAAAGCACTATGATACCACTTTAAACAGGCACACCTCCCCCCAAGGCGTTGTATTTTGTTAAGGGTGGTGGGAGTTGTTAGGAGACCCCTATTCCCCTCACAGAGCTACAATTGGTTTAACAACCAATCCCTCTCTGTAGGGAACTCTGCAAATCGTAATTCTGGCAGGGGAATAGTAAAGGTAAAGGTAAAGGGACCCCTGACCATTAGGTCCAGTCATGACCGACTCTGGGGTTGCGGTGCTCATCTCGCTTTACTGGCCGAGAGAGCCGGGATACAGCTTCCGGGTCATGTGGCCAGCATGACTAAGCCGCTTCTGGCGAACCAGAGCAGCACACGGAAACGCCGTTTACCTTCCCACCAGAGTGGTGCCTATTTATCTACTTGCACTTTGACGTGCTTTCGAACTGCTAGGTTGGCAGGAGCAGGGACCGAGCAATGGGAGCTCACCCTGTCGCGGGGATTCGAACCGCCGACCTTCTGATCGGCATGTCCTAGGCTCTGTGGTTTAACCTACAGTGCCACCCGCGTCCCTTGGCAGGGGAATAAGGGTCTCCTAATGATTTTCAGCACCCTTAACAAACTACAGTGACCATAATTCTTTGGGAATTCACAAGCGTACAAAACCATGGCTGTTTGTGGTGGCATAGCACTTTAAGTGTATTGTGTGAATGTGACCACAATCTCAAATCCTTCTGGGTTTAGCTCTGGATAGCTCCAGAATGGCCACAGCACTTTTCTTTGGGCACTGATATGGAAACCAAGTGGCAGGAGAACCATATTAGATCTCCACAAGGAAAGCCATTCCATGTGCAGAACACATTTATAGGCTACAGATGTGGGAACTCCAGAGTGAGATGAATGGTACATGAGGATGAAGAGAATGAGGGAAAGTGGTGAGAGAAGGGAGGGGACCATAGGAGCTACTACCAACTTTACTGTACGCTTGTGAAACATGGACCACTTATAAACGCAGTCTCCAACTCCTCGAACTATTCCATCAATGGTATCTCCAAAAAATTTTGCACATCACTTGGGGAGACAGGGGAACTAATACCAATGTACTGGAAGAAGCAAAGATCACCAGTGTCAAAGAAATGATTCTTCAGCATCAACTTTGTTGGACAGGTCATGTTGTGCGGATGCCTGATTATCGTCTTCCAAAGCAACTACTCTATTCCGAACTTTAAAATGGAAAGCACAATTCTGGTGGTCAGCAAAAGAGCTTTAAAGACTCTCTCAAGGCAAATCTAAAAAAAAAGTAGTATAAACATCAACAACTGGGAAACACTGGCTTGTGAGCGCTCCAATTGGAGAACAGCCTTTACCAAAGGTGTTGTGGGCTTTGAAGACGCTCAAACTCAGGACACAAGGGAGAAACGTGCTAGGAGGAAGGCACGCTTGGCAAACCCTCACCGTGATCAACTCCCACCCAGAAACCTAGGTCCCCACTGTGGAAGGACGTGTGGATCCAGAATTGGTCTCCACAGTCACTTACAGACCCGCTGTTAAAACCGTGTTCAAGGAAGACAGTCTTACTCAGCTATGAGGGATCACCAAAGAAGAAGAAAAAGATGGTGTGAGGTTTAATAATAATAATAATTTATTATTTATATCCTGCCCATCTGGCTGGGTTTCCCCAGCCACTCTGGGCAGCTTCCAACAAAATATTAAAATACAGTAATGCATCAAACATTAAAAGCCTCCCTAAATAGGGCTGCCTTCAGATGTCTTCTAAAAGTCTGGTAGTTGTTTTTCTCTTTGACATCTGGTGGGAGGGCATTCCACAGGGTGGGTGCCACTACTGAGAAGGCCCTCTGCCTGGTTCCCTGTAACTTCTCTTCTTGCAGTGAGGGAACCGCCAGAAGGCCCTCTAAAGAGGACCTCAGTGTCCAGGCAGAACGATGGGGGTGAAGACGCTTCTTCAAGTATACTGGGCCGAGGCCGTTTCGGGCTTTAAAGGTCAGATCCAACACTTTGAATTGTACTCGGAAACGTACTGGGAGCCAATGTAGGTCTTTCAAGACCGGTGTTATGTGGTCTCAGCGGGCACTCCCAGTCACTAGTCTAGCTACCACATTCTGGACTGGTTGTAGAGAGAAAGAGACAAAGTAGTGAGAGCAGGGGGAGGACCATAGGAGCCTGGGTCCCCCCAATATTTTATTCTACTTGGCAGCCATGGAGGGGACTGTTGGCTCATGAGAGATAAGTTGTTCATGAGAGATTTGCATTGTGTTGTACAGTGTCTTCAGATATTTGGTTCCATTGTGAAACCATATTTTATTAGTAGCAGTAGCACCATCACCATCATAAACAAAGTAAGTTTCTGGAGTTGGATGTAGTAAAGGTAAAGGTACCCCTGCCCGTACGGGCCAGTCTTGACAGACTCTGGGGTTGTGCGCCCATCTCACTTAAGAGGCCAGGGGCCAGCGCTGTCCGGAGACACTTCCGGGTCATGTGGCCAGCGTGACATCGCTGCTCTGGCCAGAGCCAGAGCCGCACACGGAAACGCCGTTTACCTTCCCGCTGGTAAGCGGTCCCTATTTATCTACTTGCACCCGGAGGTGCTTTCGAACTGCTAGGTTGGCAGGCGCTGGGACCGAGCAGCGGGAGCGCACCCCGCCGCAGGGATTCGAACCGCCGACCTTTCGATCGGCAAGTCCTAGGCGCTGAGGCTTTAACCCACAGCGCCACCTGCGTATACCTGGATATACCTGCGTATACCTGCGTATACCTGGATGTATACATACCAATATAACAATTAAAACAAATAAATTGTATATAAATTAAAACAATTAAAAAAAAACAGTTAAGGGGGTAATAATCCTTCTAATTCCTGAATCCAACAAGGATTCAAATGCTGGAATAGTCAGGCATGTGTCTTGGTAACAGCCTAAGTATGGGGTTTTAAGGTAACAAAGGAAGTGCCTCTGTGCCAGAGGACAAATGGACAGGTCCCCTTCCTTCAACTTACTGTTTGTTGGAAAGACAAAAGATAAAGTTGTGTGTAGGAGCTAGAAGCAGGCTGGGCAGCTGAGTGACAGAGCCATGCCTGATCTCTGCTGGGAGCCAGGAGTGTGGCTATGGGAGAAGCAAGAGTTTATTGGGGTGTTAATGCCATAAGCCCCTCTCTCATAGGTTCAGGCTGTATATATGTGAAGATAAACTATATATCCTTAAGACATCGCTGTCCTTCATTCTGAGGAAACTGAACCCTGGGTAAGAGCCTGAAATCCCTGGAATCCTGCAATGCTCAGATATTAGGGTGGTGTGCACACACACACAACAACAACAACAACAACAACAATAACAGCAACAATAACAACAATACAAACAAACACACACTTCATCTTACATTCCCTTAGCAGATATAGTGCACCCTCTATTCTTCCTTTGAAATTAAATTAAAAGAGCTAGTGCAGTGTTTTGTGAGGTGCATTTCAATTATTTTCTTTTATGCTTTAAATCAAGTAGTAGACTGGTTTAAGAAATATTCCTTTCTGGAAAACTTTTTTCTTCCAGAAATGTCAAGGCTTAGGAAAGGAAAAAGAGTCTGTATGTTTGAGCTGGGGGAGGGGGACAACTCTGAATTAAAATGCACTGACACAGTTAATAATGTTGGCTGACTGATATGTCCTGGCACGAAAACAGACAGCTCCCCAAAGGTGTGGCTCGTTCATAGGGGATGGACCTGAAAGCTCAGGAAGTGACTCTGGCAGGAAGTTAGGGTGTGTCTTCCTGCCTCGGGGAGAAAAGAAAGCTTTTCTGCGATGTTTGCCAGCATCAGCCTGGGAGTTGTCTCTGTGCAGGCTGTTCTTCGACAAATTTTTAACTCCCAATTCCCAAAATGTCACAGTACACCTGAGCCTTAAAGGCAGCATGCAACTGCTTACACAGAGAGAAAAAATATTCTGTATTCTTTGAGCACGTTCTTTTACATTCCTTTTGAAGTTTCTAATCTACAAATGTAAATCTCTCTCTCTCCCCCCCCCTTCCCCTGTTTTAAACGGAATGACTCTGTTATAGAGGTTACTTAGCTTTCGCGTGTTCAGACCCAGAAACCTTCCCCCTAAATAAATTCACACTTGACTAAAATTTTGGTTTGGTTTTTGGCAGAATTTAGGCCACAACTTTATTGATTACAGAAAGTGACTGGTTGCATAGGCTCTGGTTTGACTAGCTCCCTGCCCTGCAGGTAGCACTGACCCAGGGTTCCAGCATAGGTCAGTCAAGGGTGAACAGCTGGATAAGCGGAAAGCCAGGAACGGGCTAACTCCGCCACCGGCACTACCCCCTCCCAGGGGATGACCAAACCATCCTTTAACGGAATACCCTTCGCATAGGGATGGTGAGAGCGTTCTCCCATCCCTATCACCTGAACCAGAGCTTATCTGCAACCTTACAAGTTGTGACGATTTGCTACATGGCAGGCGAAACCCAAATGGCAACAGCCAATCAGCCAAGTGGGGAAAATTCCTGCCGTGCCCCTGTCCCAACGACAGACGACACACGACGGCATAGCAAGGTCAAGCGCAAAGCCCTAAAAGTAGGGAGAGGTAGGCGGGTTTTCCAAATGCACGTGCCGAAAGAGGAAGCTCTGGGTCACATGCTTGGGTAAAAATAGGTCCCTCAAACCATTTGGACTGTGTCCCGTTGGCCAGATTGCACCCAGCTTTGAGGGACCTACCAATCTGGTGTTGTGGCTGACCAATCGTACCCACCCACAAGACAGGGTGTCAGTTTTCCAGGTCTCACCGTGATATGTGCCCTCTTTAAGACCCAATTTGGCTAAGCCCCACCCCATAGCCCACTAAATGCATAGAAACTTTCCCACAGTGTAATGGCGAAGTTTTCTGCCGCAAGATATGACGATGGCCATCAGATTAGATTGTATATGCTGTAAGCTCCCCTTAGTTTTCAGGTGAAAATGCTCCAATAAAACAATAAGTACGATCCAATACAATAAAAGTAAACTTTAGAGGTGGCTTGGACAAACTTATGGAGGATAAAGCTACCTGGGGCCACTAGTCTAGCATCAGAGGCAGCAAAATCAGTTGCTGGCAAACACCAGTGAGAGATGCCTTTAGGCTTGGACACAGGATGAGAAAGAAAACATCAGACTAAATTGACCTTTGACATCTGTCAGATGTGTTCTTCTGTTCTTACTTAGGCAAGAGACTTTCAATTTGTGCTTTTCTGCAGCCCTGTGTGACCACCTTTCTGACTCCGATTGCTGCTGGTGTTGGAGCGTTGGCAGAATCTGATCCAGGCCGGCTATGATGTTTGTTTTGCATAATGTGCCACAATAAGAGTTCAGAAGTCCGTATCAGAGCCAGGCTAAAGGGAAAGCTGGTGACGCTGTAGGAGGCTCAGGCCTGCCAATATTAAATCCCGATGCTCTGCATCCAGAAATACACTTGGGTCTTAGGTTTTGGGTGAAAACTTGGAAGGATTAGGATATAAGCAGGATGCAAGGTCATGTAGTAGGAAGCAGGTTCAGCGAGAGATGGAGATCTCCCCAGACAAGTGACAGTGGGCTTCAGCAGCTCAGTGGAAGAGCCTTGCAAGCCTACCTAATGGCAAAAATGTAAGATTTAGACAAGTGGTGTAGGAAGCAAAAAGGCGGTGTTTTATCCTAGCCAAGGCAGTAAGTTAACAGCGCTGCTGAAATGAATTTATAGACCCAACCCCAAAAGGAACAACACTGCTGTTCTCACCTTTCACATTTCATGTGAGCTTGTGTGCATGCACTCAGCCTAATTTTCTTGTACAGAAAGCATTTGTAGCTCAAGGACGAAAAGCAAACTTTCCAAATTCTTCACATACTTTTCTTTTCTTTTTTTTTTACAAAAGAAGCTCCTTTGTCCTGGCTCTACTGTTGTGGCGAGGGGGGGGGGGAGCCCCTCTCTCGCATCGACCGAGAGAGAGAGAGAAAGAGAAGAGGAAGTACATGCTTAAGGAACACCTTGCATTTTCAAGGTGACTGTAAGCAGGGTAACAATAATAAAAAAAATTACACATATGTCCAGTAATGTCTGCTCTGATCAAAAATAAGAAAAAGCAAGATAAGGACAAGGAACAGTGAATAGGTGGGTTCTTGAGGGGGGTTTAGCCTATTAGTATACTAAACTAGATTTCTTGACAGCCGTGATATCCTGGCGCCAGATCGGGGGGACTGTGGCAGGAAGGGGGAGAGAAAGCAGGTACTTGCAGATGCCATTTGGACAGACTGTCTCTGAAGAATCTCAGTTATTAAAAGGGAAGCCTGGAAAAGCTAAAGAAGCATTGTTACCTTTTTTTTCTACCTTTGTTGCCTGGGCACACCTTTTGCAATTGATGCAACCAAGGCCTTTAAAAAAATAAACATTTAGAGATTTGCAGAGAACGCTGCTCTTGTTCTGAGTGGCACCTCCCACATTGACCGAGCCCCCGATTACTTTAGCTGTACAGACATAATAAATAACACTTGTCTGTTCAAAGCATCTTGTTTGTGACTGGCAATGTCATAGATCATAAATGCTTCTTCAGATCTTGCGATCCTGGAGCTGCGTTCATGATTACTTAAAAACAGTCAACGTGTGGGAATGCCAATTATGTAGCGGTTGGGTGGCTGAAACTGCTTTTGGAATGAGCAGGCGGGTATTTGAAGGTAAAGGTGCATCTTGTAAGATGGTTCTCTCCAGCGCTGTCTGTAGCACATGTGCCACCGGGGTGCAAAGATCCGCCCAGCGCCCCCAAATTTAGTTTAGCCCCCAAATTAACTTTTATTATGCTTATGTCAGACACCTCATTTATGCCTTATCTCTTGTTTACAAAAGAAGGGAGGAAAAAGAAACTCTTTTATTTGCTCATTTATTTACAATACACTTATACTTAAGTATTCAACACCACCACACTTAAACGTATAAGTATTGTTTAGGCACCTGCTTAGGAGAAATATCAGTCATGTCAAAGGTGCCACTGACCCCACTGCCTCAGAGCAACTCAATACAATACATAATGTAATATTTTGATGTAAGTGAATTTCGCGTGCACAGCGCTGTTGTAAATGACAAGCGCCACCACTGGTGTGGCGCATCTTTGGCAAATGAGTGCACAAAGTTGAAAGTCCTTTAGTGAAACAATAGGTATACATTTCAGTAATACTTAGGTATATATGTACCGTATTTTTTGCACCATAACACTCACTTTTTTCCTCCTAGAAAGTAAGGGGAAATGTCTGTGCGTGTTATGGAGCGAATGCCTATGGATGGCGGGGGGATCTGCTGCAGTCATGAGCAGAGGATCCATGGTTCCCCTTCCTTCCCTCCTCCGTGGCTTGCTTTGAAACAGCAAAGCAGGAGAAGAGCCGCTGAGTGGGGAGGAGGGAGGGACAGAGAGCCTGCTTGCTTTAAAGGAGCAAAGCGGGAGAGGAGAGAAGCCTTCTCCTCTTATACCCCTCTTCTGCATTATTAACAGCATTCTTCTCCACCCACCCCATGCATGTTCCTTGTCCCTTGAGTGCTTTTCCTTCCCTCCCCACTTAAAACGTGGCTACAAAGCACGGATCCACATGGATCCTCAGGATTTTTGCACTGGGTCACCCCAAATTCACCATCAGATCACATAGCGTGTCCATGGCTACAGCTTGCAGCAAAAAAATCACACACCCACTGTTGCCTGGGGCCGCAGTGGTGCAAAAACGTGGTTACAAAGCATGGATCCTCAGGATTTTTGCATTGGGCTACCCCAAACTCACCGTCAGATCACATGTCTGTGGCCACAGCATGAACCACAAAAATCATACATCCGCTGTTTCGTTTAGAATATTTTTTTTCTTGTTTTCCTCCTCTAAAAACTATGTGCGTGTTATGGTCAGGTGCGTGTTATAGAGCGAAAAATACGGGTATTTTGTTTTTCTAGCTTGATCAAAATTATTTATTATTACATAACAGGTAGATAGTTAAGAGCTTAGGCAGCTTCGGTGGCAGGTGCCTGGCGCCCCCCAGAATTCAGCGCCCAGGTGCCCTGCACCCTTTGCACCCCTGGGTAAAGGTGGCCCTGGTTCTCATGCTTAGTCTAAATACATTGTAATGGGGATGAAGGCTCCAAGTTGGTGACGTCAGGTTTTAGAGTGCTGCTGTGTCCAAAAAACCCAAAACAAAATGCTTTCCTGCAATTGATCTAAGACCACATCTGCACCCAAATTTAAAGCAGTACCATATCACGTTAACAGTCATGGCTGCCCGCAAAGAATCCCGGGTTCTCCTTTAGGGTGCTGAGAGATGTTAGGACACCCCTATCCCTCTCAGAGTTCCATTGGAAGAGGGACTTGACTGTTTAACCACTCAGAGAACTGTAGCTCCATTTAGCAAATAGGGATCTCCTAACAACTCTGGTCACTCTTCTTACTTCCAGAATAAATTGTACCAGTGAACAGAAGAGATTGAAATGCATGTAGTGGACCTGCAGAGGGATCTACAGAGAAAATAGGATTCTGAAATACACCACTTCCGACTGCCTTGCCCTTTCCTTTCTACACATGCTCCAGGTGAATGAAAAAGGAGGTGGTGATTGCGATATTGGTACAGTGGTATCTTAGTTTACGAAGAGTCCTGTTCACGAACTCCGCAAAACTGGAAGTAGTGTTCCGTTTGCGAACTTTACCTCAGTCTAAAAACGGAAGCCGAACGGTGGAAGGGCACTGGCAGCGGGAGGCCTCATTAGGGAAAGCACGCCTTGGTTTAAGAATGGTTTCAGTTTAAGAATGGACTTCCAGAACGGATTAAGTTCGTAAACCAAGTACCATTGTATATGCCCAACCACAATGCTATTGGTCAGGTGTGGATATACTCGCCCATTTTTGGGATCACCTACATCAGTTTTCATCTGTTTTCAAACAGGCACACTGCGGTGTAATGTAGACTCAGTCTACAATGAAATGTAGATTGAAACCAGTTCCTAAAGAAGCATTTTTCAAGGACAAATGCTGAAGGCAGCCCTGTTTAGGGAAGTTTTTAATGACTGATGTTTTCATGTATTTTTAATCTTATGTTGGAAGCCGCCCAGAGCGGCTGGGGAAACCCAGCTAGATGGGTGGGGTATAAATAAATAAATTATTGTTGTTTTATTATTATTATTGTTATTACTACTACAAAAAATATGCAACAAACCTAGATTGTGGATAAACTGTATGGGGGGGGGCCAAGTACTCCTTCTCCATCAATTCTAGAATAAAATATTGTGTGTGTAACGCCTAAGTAAACACCAAACCCTTTTGCATTTACTGCAAATTTTGCATCCTGTGTAAGTTCAAGTTAGGAGATAAGAGGTGAATACTCCTTTGTCTCATTGTTTCTCTCGAACAAAGAGGGACAGCTAGCCAGGAAAATGGGGGAAAGGGGCTTCAGAATAGAATTACTGTAGTTATTTTAGTTAATGTATTGTAATTATTGATCATAATACATTATTAACTGGGGGCTTTGCCATGATTCTGCCATTGTATGAGAGCTTATCTTTGCATTATGCTGATAAATACTTCCTGCCTACAAAGATCTTGTGAGACTTTCTCTAAAACGCACTTGCAAGCAGTGTACAATAAGGGCATGCACCAGCAGTGCTAAATCATCATGGGAAAATCAGGTCTTAATTCAATAAACTTTTAATCAATTGTGCTTTATAGCTATGCTAAAGTGTTCCCTGAGCCCTTGTGATAGCATCAGGGCCAGATTCAGGTTTTATGAGGCCCTCAGCTGCTGAAGGTAATGGGGCCCTTTCTATGTCCAGCTGTCCTTTGTCAACAACAAATTGTTGCTGTTTTTTGGGTTGAACGTATGCTATATGGTCATTTATGGACCTAATAGATATCTAAAGCCATTTGCACATGCAGAATGTAGGCACCCTATATATAGAAAGGAGCAAACCCGTGATATTTTAGGGAGCAGGCTAGCAGGCGGGGCCCATGACTTATATCACAGGAGCCTACACAACACAAAACACTGTTGCTGTATGTTGGTTTTATTTTATTTGTTTTTTATCTTACATTTTGGAAATGTACATCCAGTTCTTTTTCCCCCTTTAAATTTTTTGGAGGCCTCCACGAGAGTGGGGCCCTATGCTATAGCTTGTTTAGCTTATATGTAAATCCGGCACTGGATAGGATATATCACAACTTGTGACTGCATTGGAACATTCAGAGTATGTGGAAGTGGGTGGATAACGAAGTTGCAATTATTTCATTCGTATCAATATTAGGTAAAGGTACCCCTGCCCATACGGGCCAGTCATGTCCGACTCTAGGGTTGTGCGCTCATCTCACTTAAGAGGCCGGGGGCCAGCGCTGTCCGGAGACACTTCCGGGTCACGTGGCCAGCGTGGCGAAGCTGCTCTGGTGAGCCAGCACCAGCGCAGCACACAGAAACGCTGTTTACCTTCCCGCTATAAAGCGGTACCTATTTATCTACTTGCACTTAGGGGTGCTTTCGAACTGCTAGGTGGGCAGGAGCTGGGACCAAAAGACGGGAGTTCACCCTGCTGCGGGAATTCAAACCGCCGACCATACGATCGGCAAGTCCTAGGCACTGAGGTTTTACCCACAGCGCCACCCGCGTCCCGGTTAATGAATATTAACAAAGATCAAATTTCTAAATGTCCCTAAGAAGGATCTCTACAAGTATGCCCACCTTTCAACAAATGGCTATCAGGCAACCACACCCACTCTTTGTGGACAGAAGGATGTAGAATCCATCAATACTGAAAGCAACATGTTGAGAATCCTCCTGCTCCTGCAGCTGAAGTGAAATAATAATAATAATAATAATAATAATAATAATAATAATAATAATAATTTATTATTTGTACCCCGCCACTCTGGGCGGCTTCCAACAAAGATTAAAAATACATCAAATTGTCACACATAAAAAACCTTCCTGAACAGGGTTGCCTTCAGATGTTTTCTAAATGTTAGGTAGTTCTTTATCTCTTTCACATCTGATGGGAGGGCATTCTACAGGGTGGGCGCCACTACAGAGAAGGCCCTCTGCCTGGTTCCCTGTAACCTCACATCTCGCAGTGAGAGAACCGCCAGAAGGCCCTCGGTGCTGGACCTCAGTGTCCGGGCAGAACGATGGGGTTGGAGATGCTCCTTCATGTATACTGGGCCGAGGTTCTGGCATGTGCCCCCCCCCTTGTCACCCCTGCCGAAGCCTCACTCACCCGGATCGTGCAGCTGTGGCTTCCAGGTTCTGGTGAGATCTCACGAGAGCCCTGTGACAGCATGCAAGAGTTCTGCAAGAAGAAGAAGAGGAAGAAGAAGAAGAAGAGTTTGGATTTGATATCCCGCTTTATCACTGCCCTAAGGAGTCTCAAAGCAGCTAACACTCTCCTTTCCCTTCCTCCCCCACAACAAACACTCTGTGAGGTGAGTGGGGCTGAGAGACTTCAGAGAAGTGTGACTGGCCGAAGGTCACCCAGCAGCTGCATGTGGAGGAGCGGGGAAGAGAACCCGGTTCCCCATATTGCAAGACTACCACTCTTAACCACTACACCACACTGGCTCTCGCATGGAGTGCATGGAGCCTTCCAGAACTCTCGCATGACCCTCCCAAGACCCCGCTAAGCAATGTGCACTCACAAGATTTTGTGGGGTTCTTGGGAAATCTTACAGGAATACGGCCACCAATCCTTGCTTCTCTGGTGGTGGTATATCTGTGGAGCACCCACCCCCGTCACTGTCTCATGGAAGCGCTGGTCCTGTGAGACGGAGCACCAATGACTGAGGAAAAGCATGTTTTTGCACTACAAATGCCTTAGTTGAACTAGCCTCTGGGTGCTAATATGGATGAACCGTAGACTGACTTTTAGCTTGGCTTTCCCCACACTTATTTAAATATGATTTTTATTACTGCAGAATAGGGGGAAAAAAATATGTGATACATTTGTAATGTTTAAGGAGCAATACAGGTGTTGTTTTCAAAATTATAATCCAGGCAAAAGTGCTTTAAGGCCTCTGGCTGAAAATGAAACATACTTTTCTCCCAGGACTCTATCCTGTGCTTACAGAAGGAGATGATGGCACTTGGAAGTTCAACAGAGCTTTTCCTTGTTTTAAAAGCATTACCCATCATCAAAATACTTTCCCGGCACACCCAGCGTTGTGTATGTGGGAAAATCTGAAGCCTGTTTCAATCGACTTATAGCTGTTCTTACTGACTGCATATGACCACAATGCACGAAGCAACATGTAGCTATCGTGAAACCTCCCCTTTTAGCGGAATGGTGAGCATTTTACATGCTCCCATTAATGTAGTGGGCATGAGAAAAAAAATAATTGGGTGTAATTTTGAGTCAGTCAGAGTGCCCATTAGAGAGCCCTTTGTTCAGCAGCCTCTTTTGCCAACTTCCTGTCTTGTCCATATAATTCACTCCTAAATTCCAGATGTGGTGCATCTAAAAGAGATTTCAGGGCAGAAAATGTATGTGAAAGAGGCAAAGCTGTTACTGTTTATATTTGCGCGTCCCACCCCTACCTCAAAAGTTCTCTAAAGAAGGATGTAGACAAACTGGAATGAGTCTACAGGAGAGCAATAATGATGGTCCGCTGTTTTGGAAAATGAAGAAAGGTTGACGGGAGTGAGCATGCTTTATGTGGAGAAGAGAAGACTTCAAAGGGCCAGGATAACACTCTTCAAATACCTTAAGGGCTGTCTTAAAGAAGTGTGGGGAGGGCGAGGGAGAAGACATGTTCTCTGTTGCCTCTGGAACAGAACTAGACCTAATGGAGTGTAGAATTTGGTTGAATGCACTGTGATGGGCCCACAGCCCCTGCCCTGGAAAAGACCAAGCCACCTTTTTCCAAGATGAGGGGCATGAGGAAAAACTGGTCCCTGCTAATGGACCAGTGGCAGGAAGACCACTTTCTTTTTCTGTTATTATTGTGTGGGAGAACCTTCATACCTGCAGTCACACACCTGCATTCTGAAGGCATTCAGTCCCAGCAGAGCTATGCTTTGACCTCCACTGCCAGAGGCCCTATGCCTCTCAATGCCACCTGCTAGAAATCACCATTGGGCCGAGCTCTGTTGCATACCCTCCAACATTTTTCCAATGAAAATAGGGACATCCTACTCAAGAAGAAGAGCAGCAGCAGCAGCAGCAACAACAACAACAACGTTATTTATACCCCGCCCATATGACTGGGTTGCCCACTCTGGGTGGCTTCCAACGTACCATATTTTTCGCTCCATAAAACACACTTTTTTCCTCCTAAAAAGTATGGGGAAATGTCTGTGCATCTTATGGAGCGAATGCATGGTTTCTGGAGCCGAATTGCCCAGTGGCAAAAAGCAGATCGTTTTTGTTTGTTTGTTTGTTTGTTTTAGAAAGAGGGAAGGGGGTATTGAAACGAAGATCGGCAAGTGATTGGGAGGGAGATAAGGGACTCTAGAGATAAAGGAGGCTGCCTGGGAGGGGGGAGGTAAAAGCACATGGATCCTCAGGATTTTTGCATTGGGTCACCCCAAATTCACCATCAGATCACATAGCATGTCCATGGCTACAGTCTGCACCAAAAAAAATCACACATCCATTGTTTTGTGGGGCCGCAATGGCGCAAAAACGTGGTTACAAAGCACGGATCCACATGGATTCTCAAGATCTTTGCATTGGGCTACCCCAAACGCATCGTCAAATCACATATCATGCCTGGGGCCACAGCATGAACCACAAAAATCATACATCCACTATTTCGTTCAGAATATTTGTTTTTCCTCTTCTAAAAACTAGGTGCGTCTTTTGGTCAGGTGCGTCTTATGGAGTGAAAAATACGGCATATAAAACATTAAAACATTAAAATGTTACTATGCAGGGCTGCCTTCATATGTCTTCTAAAGGTCGTATAGTTACATATCTCCTTGGCTTGGGGGTCACATAAGGAAAAGCAGGACATTCCAGGGTCAAATCAGAAACCAGAACAGCTTCTGTAAATCCGGAACTGTCCCTGGGGAAAAGGGATACTTGGAGGGTCTGCTGTTGCCCTCGGGTCCTGTTTTTCTACTTCCCATAAGCATCTGATTGGCTACTGTGAGAACAGACGAGCTCTTCTTATGTTTTGTTCTTTTTAATAAACTGTTCATATAAAGTATGTAACATCATCCTTAGTTGGCTTTTGTTCTGTACATGCTTCTTCTGAATATATTGTATGACCATTATTATTCCATGCGTGCTTACAGCAAACAAGTCTCTCACTTTTTTTTTTTACTTTTTTCTTTAAATATTGCCTTGAATCGATAGCTGAAAATGCATTATGTTTCTGTATATAATGACACAAATGAACTTTTTGACAGCGACAAGGAACAGAGGCGTGCAGGTGTATCAGATAGATCTGCCATCGCAGAGGCATTACACACTAGGCCAATCTTTCTTTCATCTTCTGGTTCTTCAGAACTTTCCAAAGCAGGCTTGAAGTATGAATGCAGAATTCATAATATAAAAATCAGCAGCTGGTGGCCCCAGGGCAAAAACTGGTCTTCTGAGGGATGTAAACAAAAGCATTCTATTTAGTATTTCAGAAAAAAAAAAAATCTACTAAAAGTGCCTGAACCTGTCCTTTTTTTCTACTGTATTTAGTGCTCTCGCTAACTGCTGATGATATTTGAGTTTTCAATGGCCTCCCGCCCCTCTCCCCATACGCTTTTGAGCCCATGGCTTCTTCCAACCACAGTCAAGTTGCAATAATGCTGGTTTTTTCCCTGATACTATGTTCATTTCTATGGCAACAAAACGGACTGTCACAAATACCGGATTATAGCTGTCAGGCAGTAAGTTATTATCCAAGCAAAAATATGTCAGATAATAAATAGCAAAGGGAATATAGAATATGATGGGCCAAGTGAAGTGGTTGGGTTGTTGTTGTTTTTTGCATATAAATACAAAGAAACCAGTCTCAAGTGGCTACCCAGGAGACCAGCAAAGAAATGGTGTTGCCTAGCACTGGATGCCTTCATCCAAGGGTCAAACAGAGCAGCATTTAAAAAGCAGGGCTGTTAAAGCAGTTGGCTCAGAGAAAGGGGGGGGTGTCGTGGAGAGACAGCATCTTCTTTCAGAGTTTTGTTTTCTTCCCTGCTGTAGCCACTTGGTAGAAAAGGTACTCCTTGGACGAAAGCTTCCCTTCAGAAGGAAACCACCAATGAACACCTTTCTTTGGTCAAAGAGGCCAATGTTCTGATTGCATGATGGGAGGTCATGGACCAAAAGTATGAAGGTACCAAAAGATCTGGGCTCTGGGTGTGAGGGGGAGAGTATTTTCTTCAGGACACACCCAACTGCTGATGCATTTTTCAAGTACGGATGGACATTTTAACATGCCAGCACACATTACGAGTGATGCAATGAAATGTTCGGCCACATCCAAAAAATGATGTAAGGTATGTTTTAATATTCTAGCTGTTATTTTAGTGAGTTGCTATAGCATACATGTAAGCTTTTGGCAGGGGATGCTGGTGGCGCTGTGGGTTAAACCACAGAGCCTAGGACTTGCCGATCAGAAGGTCGGTGGTTCGAATCCCTGTGACGGGGTGAGCTCCTGTTGCTCGGTCCCTGCTCCTGCCAACCTAGCAGTTCGAAAGCACATCAAAGTGCAAGTAGATAAATAGGTACTGCTCTGGTGGGAAGGTAAACAACATTCCCATGCACTGCTCTGGTTCGCCAGAAGTGGCTTAGTCATGCTGGCCACATGACCCGGAAGCTGTATGCCAGCTCCCTTGGCCAATAAAGCGAGATGAGTGCCGTAACCCCAGAGTCGGTAATGACTGAACCTAATGGTCAGGGGTCCCTTTACCTTTATTTTAAGCTTTTGGCAGGGAAGTCATAGGATAAAATCTTACCTCAGTCATTATTCACTAGGTGGCCTTAGGCAAACTACTGCATGCTACTGTTCTCCTAATCCAGGCATAGGCAAACTCGGCCCTTCAAATGTTTTGGGACTATAACTCCCATCATCCCTAGCTAGCAGGACCAGTGGTCAGGGATGATGGGAACTGTAGTCCCAAAACATCTGGAGTGCCGAGTTTGCCTATGCCTATGTAGTCTCTTTGCCTGTTCCCATTTGCAACATAGATAAACTAGCACTGGCCTACCTTGCAGGGATCCCTTGTACAGAGATTATATGCACTGCACAGCTTTAATTTCCAAACTCCCTTCTCTTCTTCCAATATGGCCGGAAGGACTGCTTGCTTCCAGGCAATCACAGTTGCTTCTTGTGTCCAGAAAGCAGGCAAAGGTTAATTTTAACTGTGGCTTAGGGAGCAAGGCAGGATCATTCATCACAGTTTGAAGCTGGCTTATTTTCCTAGGCGATCGTTAACACCACTGTTTGTCTGCTTTCAAACACAGCAAGTAACTGCTAATAGAAAAAGCTTCCAGTCTCCTCCTCATGGCCACGCCAGAGGAGGGGAGCAAGTGAGCCCACTGCTCATTTAGACTTGTTTATGTAGTAAACGTGGGTGGGTAAAAAACGTGGGTGTAGTAAAAAAGGGACGTGGGTGGCGCTGTGGGTTAAACCACAGAGCCTAGGACTTGCTGATCAGAAGGTTGGCGGTTCGAATCCCCGCGACGGGCTGAGCTCCCATTGCTCAGTCCCAGCTCCTGCCCACCTAGCAGTTTGAAAGCACGTCAAAGTGCAAGTAGATAAATAGGTACCGCTCTGGCAGGAAGGTAAACGGTGTTTCCGTGCGCTGCTCTGGTTGCGCCAGAAGCGACTTAGTCTTGCTGGCCACATGACCCGGAAGCTGTCTAAGGACAAACGTCGGCTCCCTCGGCCAATAAAGCGAGATGAGCGCCGCAACCCCAGAGTCGGTCACGACTGGACCTAATGGTCAGGGGTCCCTTTACCTTTTACCTATGTAGTGCTGAAGTATGGTTAAGTGTGACGTCTGAATGCATCCATCTACAGAGGCAGATTTAGGGAAGAGTGAGAAGT
This sequence comes from Podarcis cretensis, assembly GCF_951804945.1. NCBI lineage: Eukaryota > Metazoa > Chordata > Lepidosauria > Squamata > Lacertidae > Podarcis > Podarcis cretensis. Next base: position 27,453,235 of record NC_137187.1, read on the forward strand.
TCAATCACATCAGTGCCGCCACAACTGTTATTTAGAATGGAGTGCAAGAGGCAGGGGGTGCTGAATTTTGGTGCCACTAGAATTTGAGACCCTGAGATCCACCACAGTTGTCTTGTAAGGATAACTGAGGCAATGTATAAGAATGTCCTTTTAACGTTTGAAGTGTGTTTCATAAGGGTCTAGTATGGTGTTTCTCAACTGAGGAAGGTGTGTATGAAGTTCTGTGTGTGTGTGTGTGTGTGTGTGTGTGTGTGTGAGAGAGAGAGAGAGAGAGAGAGAGAGATTCCAAAAATATACATGAAGTGTTATGTTTGGGAGGTGAGAAGATTGTACCCTGTTTATCATGTGATCTGTCTTTCATCATGGGCATTATTAGTTTGGCATTATCTTGTGAACATATGACAATCCACAGCACAGCAGTTCATTGAGCATGGTTTCACCTGTTGCATGTTCACTTGCACTGTTCATTTCTGTTAATGTTGAAAACTTCGTACACGCCACATGCTATTGCCTATGAAATTACATATCTGTTTGGCCACAACATATTGTACATCATCTTTGGACAGATTATGCTTCATCACATGCTTGTAAATTCCCTTAAAATATTCCTGGTCCCCCCCCCAACTGAGATATCTAACTTTTATTAGCTGACCCAATTGCTATATGTGCACACATCACAATTGACTGTGCTTCGCACAGAGGGAAATTCCATTGAGTTCAGTCTTAATATAGGAAATCTTTTATGTGTAATATAAGTTGTGTGCCCAGGTGTCCCCGCCCGACAGAACGCCTTCAACAGTGAATAATGAGAGATGACAACTTACGTTGTTGTTGCTTAGTTGTTTAGTTGTGTCCGACTCTTCGCAACCCCATGGACCAGAGCACGCCAGGCACTCCTGTCTTCCACTGCCTCCCGCAGTTTAGTCAAACTCATGCTGGTAGCTTCGAGAACACTATCCAACCATCTCATCCTCTGTCGTCCCCTTCTCCTTGTGCCCTCCATCTTTCCCAACATCAGGGTTTTTTCCAGGGAGTCTTCTCTTCTCATGAGGTGGCCAAAGTATTGGAGTTTCAGCTTCAGGATCTGTCCTTCCAGTGAGCACTCAGGGCTGATTTCCTTAAGAATGACAACTTATAGAAACAACGGAAGAGGACTGGAAGAAGTTTAAGGACTATTTACAAAAACAATATAAGTTGTATGAATGTTAAGTATCTGCACGATTTAGAAAATCTCAGTTCCAGCAAATAGATTTTGTAAAATAGAAAATTAAGTTATAAGTAAGAAAAGGTCGAAATTTAAGGCAACAATATGTTTAAATTTAAGGTATGAGTAACTGATAAAAATTATCTTAAATTTAGAAGTATAATATTTGGAAAGTACAAAATAAGGTATGAAACAAGGTAATAATTTGCTGATATTTTTAATATAAATAATGCAGGGTAAAGGAGATGTGAGGAAGTCCAGTTAGTTATATATATATATAGTTATATATAAAAAAATTGTATTGAATGGTTGGTTTTTTTCTTTTTCTTTTCCTTTTTTATTTTTTATTTCCTTTTTTTATATTGTTTTTTGGTGTATTTGTTCTGGCTTTTTTGTGTACTATTTTTTGGTGAAGGGATCTTGTATGTATATTGTGTACTATGAAAATTTAATAAAATATTTTTTTTTAAAAAAAAAAAAAGAATGACAACTTATATTTTGGGTCAAATCAGGCCACGACTTTATTGCCTGCAGATGTAAGAGGTTTGGCACAGGCTCTGGGTAGAAGCAAGCACTTCCGGCCTGCCTGCCGGAAGGACTTAAATTTGGGGTCCTAAATGAGGGGGTTCTTGAATTGCATCAAGGAGCAACTCCCCTGCTGGATTGCAACTGGGGGATTCTGTGGCCCTAGACCCCACCTGAGTCAGAAGTGGCTCATTTTTATTCTCCCTCCCAAAGTGCTGGCTCCACCCCCTCTTGGTAGCAAATCAGAGAGAGGCTCCAGCCCTCTGGTGGGAGTCCAAGACACTGCATCACAGACTCTGGTCTAGATAATCTGTCCATCACAGAAGCCTTTACATAGGATCCGTGCACAGCAGTATTTCAGTGACAGCTCCTCTGGCAATTCAAGTACTTTACTGTCAATTGACGTGCTGCACAGAGCGCCCAATCTTTTACCAGCTACTATCAGGAGCTGTAGGCTGCCTTCTCAGGTGGAAGCTGTAACCTGGTCTGGAATCATCTACAGAAAACTTCCATGTGCATCAGTAAGTGTTCAGATTTGCTGCAATAATTTTTATGCCATCGATCCTTTCCACCAGTAGCTGGGCTAAGATTCCTTTGTCTGACCCATACCAATGCATCTTATTTTACAACCAGCCTAATGAACTGAAGTGCCAAACTTTTCAGCTTTATGTTTGCCATTCTGGTAAGTGGCGCCTCTATTAAGCACTGCAAATTAGGAAGCTATTGACCCGAAAAACCAGGAGATGGTGAAATGGACAGAGAAGGAGGGCAGTGTATTCCAAGTGAGTCCAAACTGGATGCAGCAAAACTCTCACGGTTGGGGGGGGGGGAGCCAATTGACAGGGAAACCATTTTGAGTTGGGGAGAAACGGTCCTCTCCTCACTTTCCTTTGCTTAAGCTTACAGTGTCCCAAGGCTGCTGGTTATATAGAATCTGTGATGGTGTGTCCAGTTTGGGTCTGAGCCATTTATTTTTGCCTGCAGCTCCCACATTATTCATAGAGCATCACTGATCTGAGGGGAAAAATACATATAAACCCGAGGCAATTTAATGTGTAGAACAATAACTCTTGTGTCTTGCTTAGGGTTTTCAGTAGGCACAAGGAAGGAGGCAGGGAAATGCATTGTGGCAGTTTTTGGTGGGAAGAGATGCATCTTATTCTGCTGCATTCATCATAATCGCTGACTAAATTTCACTCCTTTTTTGCTGCTTGCTGTGGAAGAATGTCTTGCCTCTAGCAAGCTTATACTTTCTTTGCCTGTTCATGTCATCCAACTCTCCAATACAGTTCTTGCTGTCAATGTTGTGGTGGACAATGTAGGGAGGCCCAGGGTTGTTTTCTTCTTCTTCTTCTTCTTCTTCTTCTTCTTCTTCTTCTTCTTCCTCTTCCTCTTCCTCTTCCTCTTCCTCTTCCTCTTCCTCTTCCTCCTCTTCTTCCTCTTCTTCCTCTTCATTTTAAAGGAAGATCTGCTTTTCTGCTCTTTGCTATACAATTTGATTGCTACTTGAAGTCTATTTGTTGTTGTTTCAAACAGCAGACTGCTTGCTGACTGCCCTGAATGCATGTTTGAGGAGGCTTTGTGGCCCTGCAGATGTTGTTGGACTACAACTCCCATCAGCCCCAGCCAGCATGGCCAATGGAGTCCAACAACATCCAACAACATCTGCAGGGCCACAAGATAGCTCAGTAACAATCCTCAAAAGAGAGCCAAGTTTTTAAAGCCCTCAGACTCTTTTTCCTCTTGGCAGGAAAATGACAGAGTCAGGGCAGAGCTAATCCCCTCTCCCCAAGTACGAATTTCCTGTATACGTGTTTGTGCATGGTGACATTCTGTAGGGTGTCATCTATCACCAAACCCTTAACTTCCATTGGTGAAGCACACCTCAGTGGGGTGCTCGTGGGGCCAGTCACATCATGCATGGCTTTTGTTTTTTAACCTGCTGTTTTCTGCCAGTCTGGCATCCCTGTGCAGATGCCCACAGGTGTCTGAAATTCAAGGAGGGCAGGAAAATATTGTTTTGGGGAGTGGGAACAACACCGCACAGTGCAAATACATCCCATCAAACATGGCTCCTTAGTGTGTGTGGGAAGCTGGGAGGCAAAGATCAGCTGAAAATTCTCATGTGTGGACGAGTGTGTTCAAAAGCAGAAATGGAAAAAAATGGACCTGAGTGACTCACTTGCGGATTAACAGCCTGGTGTTTACACAGCCATGGTCACAACAACAGGAGAGGTGAATAATTTAGGCACCATTTTATACATACAACAATAGGAAAATGGATTTTGGATCATGCCCATTGGGAAAATATTTCAAGTAGTAAAATGTAAGGCAGCTTAGCCAAACATCTGTGTCCCCCAATAATCTACAGTTAGTTTTTATGTGTGATTTCTCTACGGCCAAAACTCAGAAGTTGTCAATTCTTTTTCACTCTCTCTCTCCATCAGTTATTTGATACTCAACAATATTATACGCCCACACTTGGGTCTTTTTAAAAAAACTTGCTTTACTCCCTCAGATTTATTCTAGATGACTGGAGCTGTATGAGAGTAAACAAGGAAATAAATAAGCGTCCCATCATAGAGTCATAGCTGACAGCTTTGTTTAAACCGAAAAGCTTCTTAATGAATACAGTTGAAAAATATTTTGGCAAAAATACCACAGATGTCCTAGATCTCAAGATGACTTCGGGGAAAAAACGTTAAGAATTCTGCCTGGTATGTCTGAAACCGCAAGGTAAATAGGTGGTGTTCAATAGGTGCTGCTTTCTGCTGTTGTTTTACTCAGAGTAACAGTGTATTGAGGAAGAGCATTGAATGTATTAGGCCTATTAATTCTCAGAAATGAGCATATGCTCTTAGGCCATAAAATATGGTACTACATTTTTCCAACTCCACCTCTTTGTATATATGTATACGAATCCTCCTGGGACGCAGGTGGCGCCCTGGGACGCAGGTGGCGCCCTGGGACGCAGGTGGCGCTGTGGGTTAAAGCCTCAGCGCCTAGGGCTTGCCAATCGAAAGGTCGGCGGTTCGAATCCCTGCGGCGGGGTGCGCTCCCGCTGCTCGGTCCCAGCGCCTGCCAACCTAGCAGTTCGAAAGCACCTCCGGGTGCAAGTAGATAAATAGGGACCGCTTACCGGTGGGAAGGTAAACGGCGTTTCTGTGTGCGGCTCTGGCTCGCCAGAGCAGCGATGTCACGCTGGCCACGTGACCCGGAAGTGTCTCCGGACAGCGCTGGCCCCTGGCCTCTTAAGTGAGATGGGCGCACAACCCCAGAGTCTGTCAAGACTGGCCCGTACGGGCAGGGGTACCTTTACCTTTACCTTTATACGAATCCTATGGGATACATAGTAGTGCTATTAACTTTGGATAAAAAGTGCTTACCTGCTGTTCAGTGGTAAGCCTGGCGATGTATCAGTACCTCTCCCAGGAATGGTATGAGGGCCAGACCGCAATGGTTGCTTCACACGGCAGTCTTTCTTTTTCTTCTTCTTTGGCGATCACTCATAGCTGAGTAAGATTGTCTTTCATTAACATGGTTTTAACAGTGAGTCTGTAAGTGACTGTGGAGGCCAATTCTGGATCCACACGTCCTTCTACAGTGGGGACATTGGTTTCCGGGTGGGAGTTGATCATGGTGAGGGTTTGCGAAGCGTGCCTTCCTCTTAGCACGTTTCTCCCTTGTGTCCTGAGTTTGAGTGTCTTCAAAGCCCACAACACCTTTGGTAAAGGCTGTTCTCCAATTGGAGCGCTCACAAGCCAGTGTTTCCCAGTTGTTGATGTTTATACTACTTTTTTTTTAGATTTGCCTTGAGAGAGTCTTTAAAGCTCTTTTGCTGACCACCAGAATTGTGCTTTCCATTTTAAAGTTCGGAATAGAGTAGTTGCTTTGGAAGACGATAATCAGGCATCCGCACAACATGACCAGTCCAACCAAGTTGATGTTGAAGAATCATTGCTTTGACACTGGTGATCTTTGCTTCTTCCAATGCACTGGTATTAGTTTGCCTGTCTTCCCAAGTGATGTGTAAAATTTTTCAGACACACCACTGATGGAATCTTCCGAGGAGTTAGAGATGGCGTTTGTAAGTTCACCCAGTGGTATATCACAGGTTAAGCAGCAGCTGCGCAAACAGAGCACTTGCGCTGTGGCCTCAGTCCCTGCCACCTTCTCATGGCAGGCCACCGTTCCCCCCCCCCGGGAGAAAGAGGTAGCCCACTCATGTGAAGGTGGAGGCAGCCCTGTGTACAGAGCCTGACAGGCTCTGTGCTCATGGCTACCACCGCTTGTCTGCCTTCACCCAGAAGGTTGGGTTGTGTCTTTCCTCCCGGGGTGGTTGGTCACCCTGGGAGTAAAGAAGCAGTGCATGAAGGCAGGCAGACGCCTTTGAGGGAGCCTCCCCTCCAGCTTGCCTCAGTAGCTCATTACCTCCATGCACTGGGTGCTGGGGCTGGAGGGACTCCCTCTGTCTCCAAAACCCAGGAGGAGGAACAAGCTGTATCTGAAACCACCTTAGCTCCCTTGACGAGAGAGGAAGCAATTCCAGCCAAGCGCCTTGTAGGGCCAAGACCAGTGCAGCTTGTTCTTCCTTCCATTTCAAATCGCGGTGTATCACCAGATGACGATGTTTGGCTGGTGATACATCATAGTGTTGGAAAGTTGACATCACCCAGCTCTATTCAGTGGCCTCCTCCCTACAGAAGTTCATGCCATAACACATTTGTTAGTGATATTTTTTTCTAATATTGGTGGCTAGGAGGTCAGCATAGTGCAAATGCACCAACAGGAGCACCAGGTTGGCTCTGCTGGTGTGTTTGCACTGCACCAATCTCCCTGCCACATCCCTACTCCTCCTCTCACTCCCACTAAGCAACAGCTGCTCAGGTGTTGGGATGTCACGTAAGCACCACCCACCATGCTGTCTGCTACTGCAGCTCACTTTAAGCCACTAAAGTAATAGTAGTAGTAATAATAATAATAATAATAATAATAATAATAATAATAAATTTTATTTATATCCCGCCCTCCCCAGCCGAAGCCGGGCTCAGGGCGGCTAACAACAATAAAACAGTACAAAAGTACCGCACAAACAACACTCTAAAATCATTCATTATAAAATTAATTCAAAGCAAGCCACTGGCAACCATTGGGCCAGAGCTCCGCGAAGATTGCCGAGGGAGGGAGTCAGGCTATGCCCTGACCAAAGGCCTGGTGGAACAGCTCTGTCTTGCAGGCCCTGCGGAAAGATGTCAAGTCCTGCAGGCCCTGGTCTCTTGTGATAGAGTGTTCCACCAGATCAGAGCGACAGCCGAAAAAGCCCTGGCTCTAGTTGAGGCCAGCCTAACATCTCTGTGGCCTGGGACCTTCAGGATGTTTTTATTTGAAGACCGTAAGTTTCTCTGTGGGGCATACCAGGAGAGGCGGTCCCGTAGGTACGAGGGTCCTAGGCCGTATAGGGCTTTAAAGGTTAAAACCAGCACCTTAAACCTGATCCTGTACTCCACCTGGAGCCAGTGCAGCTGGTATAGCACCGGGTGAGTGTGATCTCGCAGCAAAAACCCTGTAAGGAGTCTTGCTGCAGCATTCTGCACCCGCTGGAGTTTCTGGATCAGTGTCAAGAGCAGCCCCACGTAGAGCGAGTTACAATAATCCAGTCTGGAGGTGACCGCGTGGATCACAGTGCTTAGCTTGGCGGAGATGGAAAAATGCCGCCTTTGTTATAGCTGCAATCTGCGCCTCCATGGAAAGGGAGGTGTCGAAGATTACACCCAAACTCTTAACGGACGGTGCTGGCACTAATTGCACCCCCGCAAGAGATGGGAGTTGCCCCCCCAATCCCATATCATCCCGTCCCAGCCACAGGACCTCTGTCTTCGAAGGATTTAACTTCAACCGGCTCCCACGTAACCATCCAGCCACAGCTTCCAAACATCTGGTCAGCGTGTCTGGGGCCAAGTCAGGATGGCCATCAATCAACAGATAGAGTTGGGTGTCATCGGCATACTGATGGCAACCCAGCCCAAAACTCTGGACAAGCTGGGCGAGGGGGCGCATAAAGATGTTGAAAAGCATTGGGGAGAGTATCACACCCTGAGGTACTCCACACACCAAGGAGTGGCGCGATGACAATTCCCCCCAAGCGCCACCATCATCTGTTAGGGCAACCAGAGCCGTCTCGGTCCCATGACCAGTGTGGAAGCCGGACTGGAATGGATCCAGAGCCGATGTTTCACCCAGAAACCCACCAAGCTGTTCAGCAACCACTCTCTCAATCACCTTACCCAGGAACGGAAGATTCCAAACCGGGCGGTAATTGGATAGATCTAAAGGATCTAATGATGTTTTCTTTAAGAGCGGGCGCACCACTGCCCCCTTCAGTTCCCCTGGGAATGTCCACAAATCACTGCAGAAATGTGGAGAACTGAATTTAAGACTGGAAGAATGAGAAACTGGGAGGAACTGAAATTGACTGATCTGGCCCTCCCTCATAGTAGCATGCATTGAAAAAATAGCCCAACATTATGCATCCTTATTAAGGCAATGCAGGAGACCTAACAAAATGTGTTCTCCATCTTTATCACTGTCAATGGCATGTGAATGGGAAACTGAAACCAGTGGCTATGCTATCACTCTCTAGCTTGGCCTGCCTGTGTTTTTCTGAGTGAGTTAATCCATAACAATTCCGTAGAGAGAGTCCTTTTGTTTCCCGAGTCAGAAAATCCAAATGATGCCCCCCTGCTGTGATTAAAAAGTATAGTAATAGACTAAGTAATTGACAGTCTTCTGCCATTTTAATAATAGGATTGTCCCTGTTTCAATAAACAACTGTCAAAATGAGTTATGTAGGGTCCCATACTCCAATGGGCCACAAAACAAAGGCTGCAAAACTGTGATATTGTGCGTGGGCCATAAGAATGGGGACCTTTAAGTTGTCTAGTGAATAGCTCATAATCCTTGTTCCAGATTTCTAACAGTGGAATTCTGCACTCTGTATTCAGTGAAAGATAAAGCATTTTACCATCCTGGTTATTGGTGTAGCAGGGTGGTGAAGGCCATTGAGAAATTTTCCGTATTTTTCACTCTATAAGACGCACCCGACCATAAGACGCACCTAGTTTTTAGAGGAGGAAAACAAGAAAAAAATATTCTGAATCAAATGTTGTTGAAGAGGCTTTGCGTGGCTATCCCTGAAGGTGTGTCTTATAGAGCGAAAAATATGGTACTCATCTACTTTGAGTGATCTTGAATACGCACTGAAGATGTGATGAAAAAGCTAAACTGCATCCTAGCTGTGAAAGGGAATTCAGCCTCCCCTGCTCTTCAAAATACCCTCTAAAACTGTCTCGCTCCCATTTTAAAAGAGGGCACACCTTGCTAGCTAAGAAGTTTGGGCTCACATTCAAATCTGAATGGCTACGTCGTGACATTATGAAGCCGAATCAGGATTGTGGCAATATTTTCGCCTGCTTGTTTTCACACCCCTTCTCCCCATAATCACTGAGACATGAAGGAATGTTTCACGGGGGGTGATTTGTGTGTGCGAGAGACAGCGAGCGAGTCAGTGAGAGTGAAATCTGCTCCCCATTTAAGCTCAGCTACATGTTCGCACAATGAATCAGATGCTTTTACAATCTTCACACATAGTGATCTGCATGCAATTTTCATGCCTCTTTCTGGATGGACGTGCTTTTTGGATAGGAAGAGAGAAATGTTTCTGTCTACTTTGGGGGTGCACAAGAGCTGTTAAACTCCCATCCAACATCTTAAATACTTGCAATAGTAACTGCAGCTTCACTGGTTGCATTTGATTAACAGATATCTGCAACGAATATATTTTGTCAATATAAGTTATATCGGGGTGGGAAGTTAGGGAAAAGACATCCCCTCTAAAAAAACATTTGGGGTTTTTTTTGTTTTTAAATAAAAACTAAACCCTCAAAGAACAGCCTGGAAGCCAAAAGAGACGGGTGTGTGTTTCTGTGTCAACATATTGCATTTAAACAATAAATACAGTTGTGTTACAATAGCTAATAAATGGGTAAGTAATTGTTCTGGAGTTAGGAAGCAATGCAGTGTGGAATTCCTTCCTTTCAGGACAAGAGCGATTGCGAGCTGGAAAAACTGCTCCTTTTGTGGGAGAAGCTGCTGTTGCTCTCTGACCTCTCAACCATGTTCCTTTCCAGCAGAATACAGAACAGGTGGCTGGCAGTAATTGAGAGCCAAAAGTGAGACTCAAGTACTTGGAGCAAACTGCTCCAAGTAGATCCTCCCTTCTCCCTTTTTAGAAAGGCAACTACCACCAACAAATGGCCGTTTTTGCTGTGTGTGCATGGGTGGGTGAGCCATACTGCATTTGTTCTCATGGACATGACTTCATTAACATGTGTCACTTGCCATATGTGAAGATGGACCTGGGAAGACCTGGAGGAGGAGCTTCAGCATCCTAGAGAAGGGATGTTGACAAAGCAGAGCTCTGTCCGCACACTGTCTCTGTGCAGCTTAATGTTTGGCACCAGAATCACACTCCAGCTCCAGCTGCAGAACTGCTGAAATCTGGTGGGGCTCTTTAGCCAAACCACAGCATTCTGACTTCTCCCTTTTTATAGGGAGCTTAGGCTGATCTACTCCTGAGCATTAATAATAACTGCTTTCATTTTGCCTCTACTTAACCAAAGGCATCGATCTCCTGAGAACAAATATTTATGAAAGGAATGTAAGAAACACCATGTTGAAACTCCTGGTTGTTTCAGGGCTAGTTTTCAAAAACTGTGCTAGGAGTCCAACTTTTGTAAATGATAGGTTAGTGCAGGGTTTCCTGGGTCTCCAGCTGTTTTTGGACTACAACTCCTATCATGCCTAGCTAGCAGGACCACTAATCAGGGATGATCGGAATTGCAGACCAAAAACAGCTGGAGACTCAAGTTTGGGATATCCTGGGTTAGTGAGTTCAGAACACTGATCAGGGTATTTGCACCATTGTGTGATCAGAGTAGAGCCTTCAAGGTGGTGCAGAATAACTGCTTATCATGAAACCGGTGGTGCAGTTACATAATTCTAGACTCTGGTCAATAGAGTTACAAGGTAGGGGGTCTCCTCTTTAGATGGAAACCCATTTTACTTTGCTTACTTCAAAGTATCGAAAGCGAACCTCACAGAAACTTGGGGTCATCCTGCCCATTCTATAGAGTGGTACCCTGAACCTTTTCCCCAGAGTCCTGCCATGATGGTACTACTGCATGAAGTTGACTTGGTGATCCTGGACCAGACATCATCATATTGTGGGATAACCAGCCTCATATAACCAACATGCTTAAATCTAATTAATGCATGTAGGGGTTAATACCACAGAGTAAGCTGTCCTGCTAGGCTTAGCTAGGTCACTCCCTCTCATAATGGGATGAAGGGCTATTAAGCATTCGTTCTTCCATTTTCCACCAAGTGAATCCTACCAGTAAAGAGGTCTAAGCTGGATGTTCCAAGCTCTTAAGCAAGCCGTCTTTGGGTTTCTATACAAATAATTTTAAAACATTCACCACTTTGGCGGGGAGAAGAGTCGGTGGAAGAGGACTGGAAGAAGTTTAAAGAATACATCCAAAAACATTGTAAAATGTTTGAATGTTAAAATGATGTTGGATACAAAGATAATATGGCATTAGTGATTTGGTAAAAAGAAATATGTAAAAATGATGTGGAAAAAAAGGGGTAAGACCAGAGTATTATTATGTTGTGACTAAACAAATGATATAAAGGATTAAGTTATAAAGAACATGTGATAAATGGTTTTAAAAGAAAAGGAAACTAAATGCATAATAGGCTGAAATGTATAATATTGATTAAGACTGGAAAGAGGGTAGGAAACTGCTAAAATTGATTGTGTAAAGGGGAACACAGAAAAGGGAGATGTGAGGAAGTCAGGAAAGAGGGTTATAAAGATAGTTAGCAAGTAATAACTTTTTCTTTGTTTATTGTTTTTGTCGTGCTGTTTTTGATTGTCTTTTTTTCTGTTTTTTGCTTTTCTTTTTTTCTGATTGTGACATTTGTTTTGTTGTGAAAAACCTTAATAAATATTTATAAAAATAAAATAAAACATTCACCACTTTGGAACCTACATTTTACTGCTTATGTTTTCTAACTGCTGCATGGAAAAGCACATGAATCTGACCTTTGAAGAGTTTGTAAGTAGACCATTTTAACTTTCCAAATGTGTGATCTCTTTCTATGCTAAGGGAAGAGGGGAACTTTGGAAGAAACTTAGAAGGGGATATTTTAAAGGTCTAATAGCCTATATTCCCATGCTTTACTTTGCTGCATATTTTGTGATTTTAAATCTCTGCTGGGGTTCTCTCACCACAGAGTACTTGCTCCAGGCCCTGGATCTTAGGCAACTAGGGAATTCTTGTTTTCATATGCCTATATTTTATCTTTAACCAAAATACAAAAACCAACACTTCTAAGCGTATCCTACTTTGTGAGGAGGATAACAATGTACCTAATGCATGAATCTGTAACTCTTTCCTGGAAGAGTAAGATATGTATGTAAGAAATACGAACATGAATCTTAACTAAAGAGGAAATTAGAAGGTCTTCCTAATATACTATGTTGTTTATTAATCAAACAAGTTATAAGCCACCTTGTTTTTTCACCATGGATCCCAAAAGTGCCTTACAACATGCAAATGCAACAATTAAAAGCATAATGTGCAACAATAAATCAAAACCAGCTTCATGAAAAATGATGTAGAGAATGTGACTCTAAAGCATACTAAGTGATTGCCGTACAGTGGTCTGCTGACGTGTATGATGCAAATGTATAATTATGGATGTTAGCTATGCTTACTTTGTTTACTGAAAAATAAAATGTATATATATATATATATATGTGTGTGTGTGTGTGTGTGTGTGTGTGTGTGAAAAGGAAACCAGTACAGCTGCTGCAAATGCCTTCTGAAAATAGAGCCACTTGGATGGCCAGAGGCAGACCTGTACGGTCTGGGTGGGAAAATAACACCCCATGAACATCTTTGCGGGATTTGGTGAGTGAAAACCACCATGTTCCGTATCTTGCCTTTGACTAAAATAACCAGTTTTTTTCTGCAATTTATGAATTTTCTTTCTGCCTGAAATGCGCAAAGCAATAAAGAGCCTAACAGCACAATCCTATGCATGCTTTGCGGGAAGTATGGTTCACCGAGTTTCAAATGAGTTCGTTTGCTTTAGGATTACAGCAGGAGATTGTTTTGATAGGTCTTTAGTATAGTTTAATGTTGACTGCGATTGGAACTGATACTTCTGGCTTCATCTTGTACTGTGGCTCCCGCTCTGTTCAGGGTCAATTCAGTACCATCCCAGTTGTGCCGATCAGAAGAGACAACTTTCTCGGTCTTCCCTTTGCCCTAACTATCCTCATTCTCGCTTCACTGTGGGGACAGGGAATCTGTGGTGCTCCACACAGGGATGCCAAACTATTAGTAAGAACTGCTGCTAGTGGACCTATATTAACTCAGCCTAGGCTACCTCACAGATCTGTTACTAAGATTAAAAAAGGGAGCCGAGGGTAATGTGCACAGCCATCAACTCCTGAGAGGAAAAGCAAGATAGAAATATATAATGGAATTCATGCAAAAAAATAAAGATGCACAATGCTCAGACTTGAGCTCTGTGGGAGGAAAAGCAGAATACTAATACTAATTCCAGGTTTCTCCTTGCACACAAACAGACATGGGGTTTGGGGGCAGCCTCATGCCTCTAGAAAAGGTGTGAAAGGGTTTGTGCATGGGTGAGTAATCACCAAATCCTTTCCTTAAACAAGGGATGGGGAGATCCAGATTCATCGCCAACATCAGGGATATGATAAGTCTGGAGGAGGAATAAACCATGTGAGTCTTGCTTGCGTTGGTTCAGCTCTAAAGCCAGTTTACCACGTGTGTGAGAACTGTACTGACAAGGCTTGTGCCAAGTCTCTATCACCCTGATCTACTTCACGGGGTTGTTCCATGGATAAAATAGGATGATGCCATTATACTGCACTGAGCTCCTTTGAGGGAATAGAAAGTTGCAAATGTGACAAATGAATAATGATGTGGGATATCATTATCATATGATGTAACCTGCTTACATCACTGATGGTGGGGCCATGGTGTATTGCTTATGTTGAGTGTACGTTCAGATTTTCCAGTTCAAAATAAAAAGGGACACAAGAGTTTTGGAAAACAGGAGTTTAGTATGAATAAAAGGATTTTCAGCATGTGTTTAAAACGTATTCCAGACAGCATAAATTATGCTATCTCAGTTGTGCATTTCTTGGAATCCAGTACCAACGCTGTAGTGGAATTTGCCAGATACACATGTAGAACTAACAGGGGATGACATACCTGACCCAAATAAGCAAAACTTCTTTCCTTTCAGTTCTGAAAAACTGGGTGCATAACTTGAAACCGCCCCCAGGCAGCTTGAACTTGAAGAATTGGCACTTAACATAACTGATCATAGTAGGACTTACTAAACTTGGCAGCCAGAGAGCGGTCATATTTTTCACATGGATGAACTGTTCTTGAACAATTTCTCCAATGTATTAAGCACAAACAGGCTTTTCTTCCACAGCAGAGATGCAGGTCTTTCCTCTCTGCCTTTTTCACAACAACAGACAGATATAGTTATGCTGGTGCCTCGGGCAGAGTGGATTCTATTTTACCCCAGTCCCTGTGCAGATTGATTCTTACTGAGAATAAGGGATTGAAAAATGATATAATAACTCTGGGTTGCACTCTGGCTGTGCCTTGTACAATGGTGAAAAATTGGGGAATAAATAAAAGAATGGAAAGGTGGGGTTGGAGAGTTGGAGTGAGCAATATAGATTGCTGGGGATGTTACGGGGGACCCCCACACACCTGACTCATCTCTCTCTCTCCCAGTGAGGTTGCACACATGATTGGGTGCTGAGCCGATCTCTTAAGATGAGGACAGATAAGGTTTTCCCAATGCACTGGCTTCATTAAAAATTTGCTTGAGTGTCCGCATGTACTTTTCACAAGCTGTGGGATTATTATTATTATTATTATTATTATTATTGCCTTGCATGGCTTCCTTCATACTCAGAATGCAACAGGGCATGATGGTTCCAGGCTCTAAGCCATTTTAGAGACACTTTTACACAAATAGATTAATTATAGCCTTGTGAGACAAGTTGTGCTGAGAGGTACTATATTGGCCAGTTGTTTGGTGAGCTTTATTTGAATTTGGATTTGTGGGGTAGTATGAAATTCTGAGGTGGTCTTCATGACAACCACACCCTTTCTAAGACTATATGACAAAAATGAATTTTAAACTAATGTAGACATTGTTCCATTACCCTTACCGCCATTGGCCATATTTGTACATATTTGTTATGGATGCTTAATTTAATGTTTTGATGAAATTGTTTTATTGTGCATTTTAATGACATGTGGCTGCTATCTTCTTGCAATTTATTTTTATACTTGCAAACCACTTAGAAACCATTTTGACAAGTATATTGGCCTGTAAAGCTATTTCTCAAAAAACACACCCACCTGCCAATCAGCTAGCATCAAGCACTCAGTTGGAAGGTGACATGAGCTCATCAGGGGGCGCCATCCTGCCAAAGCAGCAGGGTTTGAGTAGGGATTAAATCCTGCTCAGTTTGACTGAGTGTACCACTTCCCCTGCTGGGAACAGAATGGCTGGGGAAACCCAGCCAGATGGGTAGGGTATAAATAATTTAAAAAGTTGTTGCTGTTGTTATACACATAGTCAAAGCAGCTGGGGTCAAATCCAGCTGCTTTTGCAGTGCATATCACTTTCCCTGTTTTTGGTGTTTCAAAGGGCTGTTTGAAAGCCCCTTTGCAAGCAGCCCAGATTTTGGGGCTATAAAGAGCAGGGCAAGACTGCTTGCCAAAGGGGCTTGCAAACTGCTCATGATGCATTTTGAAACACCCACTTGGAAGCTAAATTAAATAATAAGAAAGAACCATATATTCAGACTGCAGTTGGCTATAAATCTTACTGAAACCACATTTATCTAATTGGATAATAGTTGTTTGGGACCAGAGTACAACTATGGAAAAAAAAAGAGAGATTTGGGGCTGATAGTTTAACATACAAGACGGAACTTGCCCCATCGGAATTGACTTGACACCCAGTCTTTGTGTGCACACCCAACCACACCAGCAATATGTGTCTGCTACAGGAAGGGAGGAGAAAGTCTTGTGTTGAGTTTTCAGCTGCACATGTGAAATGTAAGCTCTAGTTCTGCTCTTCTTACACAGTCAGCTTAATTGATCTTTATTTATGTTATTCTCATCGTACACTGTGGCCTACTATAATGTTTCTCCTGCAGGCACTCACTTGTACAGTACCGTCTCATTTGCTCCCCCCCCCCTATTGTACAAGGTGTTATGCTAAGTCAGATGGTTCATCTGTTGAGCCCATCCTTGCCTATTCTGGCAGTTGTTGTCTCAAGTCTCAGGCAGAGAGGTCTCTCTGTTTACCCAACACATGCTCTTTTCAATTGAAGATGACAAGGACTGAACCTTGGATATTCTGCATGTTCTCTGCCATTGAGCTATGATCCTCCACACCGTTTTGAGTGGGAGATGGAATGGAAGAGGTGGAATGTAACTTAAGTGAATGGAATGTATTCAGCTTTCATCTTCCACAGCCTGGATTAATTTCACCTGATTCCTATTGTAACAGGGATATCTGCTCCTGGTGTAATTAAATTAACCCAGTGTTGTGCTCTTTCAGATCTTATGGTAGCAGCAAGTAAGCTGTATTTCCTTGCCTTAAGGTCTGGTCTACAGCTGCTTCGTTTGGTATCCCTGAGAAGGCAGAGCTGCTCAAGTCCTCTTGTGTATTGCTTCTATTGGACAGAGAATCTCCATTGGTTCATGTTCGGCTTGAGTACCGAGTGACTAGAGTAAGCAGACAGTATTTCATATCTGATATTTTTGTAGTTCCTCAGTTCATACATCAAGGATGTTCTACACATGTGCGCTGATTTTAACTGCTTCGCCACAATGTTTAGTAATGCAGTCATTCGAGATGCGTTCCAAAATATATGCAATGGGTGTGAATTTTGGGCTGCATTGCTTCCCTTGAAAAAGAAATTTACAGGAAAGAAGCCAAATATTTCTCACAGGCAAGATAATTTTTTGCTGCAGACAGGTTGTACAATAACATCTGCTGTTGCAAGATTTGTGTATGACAATGAGGGACAGCAGAAAACTATAAAGTATTGGAGTTAAATGAATGAAGATAATATATTGGGTAAAGGCCGTCTCTTCCTATATTGGTTCCAGTGTCAAGCTTAATGGGGAACACATCATGATGTTTAAGCACCTGTTGAAGACATTTTTATTCAATAGGGCTTTCCCTAAGGGGTGACCCAATCACTTATAGAATATTAATTCCATATTTGCAAATACGGCTTTATTGTATTTCTAGATTTTGTAAAGTAATGGCTTTATCGCTTCTAGAGTTTGAGGAAACTATTTTATTACTTTTAGAAATTGGGTTTTGTGTTTTATCCTTTTTTTATCTTGTATACATGCCGTGTGTGACTTCCTGCATTCTGTTGACAGGAATTAGGATTGCCTGCTATCCTTGCAGGTCATCATTTTGAATATTAACATACGCATTTTGTGTTGTTTTCAGAAATTTGTGCATTTTTGTGCACACTATATCCTAGAATATACATTTTTGCACACATTAACGTGGTTGGAGAAATGTATTGCAAAATTCGGAGAAGAACAATTTTAGAAAGACAGCTTGCACACTGTTTTGGATAGTGCAGATTTGATAAGTTTGCCTTTAAATGCAAACTGAAACAAATTTCTCTCACATTCCTGTTTACTAATCTGCTCTGATCCTTACAGCATTGCCTATACTGCCTCAATCTGTTGGTTAGCGGTGCAATACAATTTTTGCGTAAAGCAGCAACTATTTCTCAGTGGGCTAGTGGTTTCGACTTTCAGATGTGCAGAACAATCCCCATTTCCACTGTAATCAGTGAGAGAAAATGCCTTTGATCCTTTCAACACCTTCCTATGAAATGGACAGTAGAGCAACCTTCTCCTCCTCCGGTCAGCTGCTTGTGTCTACCCACAAATCAAATGCAAGGCGAAAGCTCCCTAAGAAATCATAGTTTTTCTTAAATAAAGCTGTTCCTTGCTAAACAGCACAGGCTATTCCCTTTGGTGCATTCTAGCTAGATGATGTAAAGTTCTTCGGGTGTGGGAGGCCATACCATGAAGCACAGGAAATAGCTTAAATCTTCTCAAATGTTTATAAAGTTAAATAAATGGGAAACGGCTACAGCTGACATGGCCAACCACTTCAGAGCTGTTTTAGTGAGACTTATTATTATTATTATTATCATTATTATTATTATTATCACTATGTGTCTGTAGTTGATGTTGAATTCAATGGTAGAGGGGAGTAAGGCTAATCCATAATAATAATAATAATAATAATAATAATAATAATAATAATAAATAGCCCCAGACACTCTAGGCCAGCGGTTCTCAACCTGTGGGTCCCCAGATGTTGTTGGACTACAACTCCCATAATCCTTGAGCTCTGGTCTTGCTAGCTGGGCGGTGTTGGGACTTGTAGTTCAACAACATCTGGGGACCCACAGGTTGAGAAAGGTTGGTCTAGGCTGCTCCCAACAAAACATTAAAAATAGGGCTGCCTTTCATAAGAGCCAGCTGCTAGGGGCTGAGGTCCCTTCGCCCCCATAAAATATTTGAGGTGGCTGCCCCCCAAGTTGAGAGGAATTTCCACTGAAATGGTTGTGTGTACCTAGTCACGTGCCAATATTTTATTCAAGTTGGCACCCCTGCTGCCTTGAGATGTCTTCTAAAAGTCAAGTGGTTGTTTATCTGTTTGACATCTACAGGAGAGTGTTCCACAAGGCAGGCACCACTACTGAGAAGGCTCTCTGCCTGGTTCCTTGTAACTTCACTTCTTGCCATGAGGGAAGCACCGGAAGGCTCTTGGAGCTGGACCTCAGTGTCCTGGCTGGACAATAGAGGTGGAGGCGCTCCTTCAGATATAAAGCACACATAGTAAGGACCCAGCACTCTTCGGGCACATTGAAAAGATCTTTGTATAATTCAAGCATCCCTAGTTCTGTACTTGAAACATACTCTGAAGAACACGTAGGCTGTAGTACTGTATTCTTTTTACTGGGATGTAGTCCCTAACCCTAACCCTAACCCTAACCCTAACCCTAACCCTAACCCTAACCCTAACCCAAATCCTTTCTAAAGCCAAACTTTAACTACGTCTGTGTCTATAAGGGGGCAGCGGGTGGTGCTGTGGGTAAAACCTCAGTGCCTAGGACTTGCCGATCGTATGGTCGGCTGTTCGAATCCCCGCGGCAGGGTGAGCTCCCGTTGTTCAGTCCCAGCTCCTGCCCACCTAGCAGTTCGAAAGCACTCTTAAGTGCAAGTAGATAAATAGGGACCGCTTTCTAGCGGGAAGGTAAACAGTGTTCCGTGTGCAGCACTGGTGCTGGCTCGCCAGTGCAGCTTCGTCACACTGGCCACGTGACCCAGAAGTGTCTTCGGACGGCGCCGGCTCACGGCCTCTAGAGCGAGATGAGCACGCAACCCTAGAGTCGGACACGACTGGCCCGTATGGGCAGGGGGTGTGTCTATAAGAGCCTGCCCATTCTCGGATGTCATCAGTGGAGGTCCTACTCCAATACCACCATATGCAGAAGTAAAATGGGTGATAACTGGGAAGAGGGAAATCCTTTCACCAGGGACATTGTGCCAAGCAAAAACCATTTTATTTTGCTGGGCGTTGCTTATCTGAGTTCAATCCTCCTCCTTTATCTTGTTGTCATGATATTAATATAGCATGTCTATATATATATATATATATATATATATATATATATATATTCCCCTTCATGGATCACTGCCTTGTTGTGGCGAAGGGGCTTGAAGAACTCAGAGAAGCTATGAACTATGCCGAGCAGGGCACCCAAGATGAACAGGTCATAGTGGAGAGTTTTGACCAAACGTGATCCACCTGGAGGAGGAACCGGCAAGCCACTCCAGTATCCCTGCCAAGAAAACTCCATGGACAAAGACAACAGGCATATAAAAGTTATGACGCTGGAAGATGAGCCCCTCAGGTCGGAAGGCGTCCAACATGCTACTGGGGAAGAGCGGAGGGCAAGAACAAGTAGATCCAGAGCTGATGAAGCAGCTGGGCTAAAGCCGAAAGGACGTTCAGTTGCGGATATGCCTGGAAGCGAAGGGAAAGTCCAATGCTGTAAAGAAAAATATTGCATAGGAACCTGGAATGTAAGAACCATGAACCTGGGTAAGTTGGATGTGGTAAAAAATGAGATGGCAAGAATAAATATTGACATCCTGGGCATCAGTGAGCTAAAATGGACGGGAATGGGCGAATTCAGTTCGGATGACCATCATATCTACTACTGTGGGCAAGAAACCCGCAAAAGAAATGGAGTGGCCCTCATAGTCAACAAAAGAGTTGCGAAAGCAGTACTGGGTTGCAATCTCAAAAATGATAGAATGATCTCGATACGAATCCAAGGCAGACCTTTTAACATAACAGTAATCCAAGTTTATGCACCAACTACTGGTGCGGAAGAAACTGAAATTGACCAATTCTATGAAGACTTACAACACCTTATAGAAGTGACACCAAAGAAGGATGTTCTTCTCATTATAGGAGATTGGAATGCTAAAGTAGGGAACCAAGAGATAAAAGGAACAACTGGCAAGTTTGGCCTTGGAGAGCAAAATGAAGCAGGGCAAAGGCTAATAGAGTTCTGTCAAGAGAACAAGCTGGTCATCACAAACACTTTTCCAACAACACAAGAGACGACTCTACACGTGGACTTCACCAGATGGGCAGCATCGAAATCAGATTGATTATATTCTCTGCAGCCAAAGATGGAGAAGCTCGATACAGTCAGCAAAAACAAGACCTGGAGCTGACTGTGGCTCAGATCATCAGCTTCTTATAGCAAAATTCAAGCTTAAACTGAAGAAAGTAGGAAAAACCACTGGGTCGGTAAGATACAATCTAAATCAAATCCCTTATGAATACACAGTGGAAGTGAGGAACAGGTTTAAGGATTTAGATCTGCTGGACAGAGTGCCTGAAGAAGTATGGATGGAGGCTCGTAACATTATACAGGAGGCAGCAACGAAAACCATCCCAATGAAAAGGAAATGCAAGAAAGCAAAGTGGCTGTCCAACGAGGCCTTACAAATAGCGGGGGAGAGAAGGCAAGCAAAATGTGAGGGAGATAGAGAAAGATACAGGAAATTGAATGCAGATTTCCAAAAAATAGCAAGGAGAGATAAGAAGGCCTTCTTAAATGAGCAATGCAAAGAAATAGAGGAAAACAACAGAATGGGAAGAACCAGAGATCTGTTCAAGAAAATTGGAGATATGAAAGGAACATTTCGCTCAAAGATTACCATAATAAAGGACAAAAGTGGTAAGGACCTAACAGAAGCAGAAGACATCAAGAAGAGGTGGCAAGAATACACAGAGGAATTATACCAGAAAGATATGGATGTCTCGTACACCCCAGGTAGTGGGGTTGCTGACCTTGAGCCAGACATCCTGGAGAGTGAAGTCAAATGGGCCTTAGAAAGCACTGCAAATAACAAGGCCAGTGGAAGTGATGGTATTCCAGCTGAACTATTTAAAATTTTAAAAGATGATGCTGTTAAGGTGCTACACTCAATATGCCAGCAAGTTTGGAAAACTCAGCAGTGGCCAGAGGATTGGAGAAGATCAGTCTACATCCCAATCCCAAAGAAGGGCAGTGCCAAAGAATGCTCCAACTACCGCACAATTTCACTCATTTCACATGCTAGCAAGGTTATGCTTAAAATTCTACAAGGAAGGCTCAAGCAGTATGTGGACCGAGAACTCCCAGAAGTGCAAGCTGGATTTAGAAGAGGCAGAGGAACCAGAGACCAAATTGCAAACATGCACTGGATTATGGAGAAAGCTAGAGAGTTCCAGAAAGACATCTACTTCTGCTTCATTGACTATGCAAAAGCCTTTGACTGTGTCGACCACAGCAAACTATGGCAAGCTCTTAAAGAAATGGGAGTGCCTGATCACCTCATCTGTCTCCTGAGAAATCTCTATGTGGGACAAGAAGCTACAGTTAGAACTGGATATGGAACAACTGATTGGTTCCAAATTGGGAAAGGAGTACGACAAGGCTGTATATTGTCTCCCTGCTTATTTAACTTATATGCAGAATTCATCATGCGAAAGGCTGGGCTGGATGAATCCGAAGCCGGAATTAAGATTGCCGGAAGAAATATCAACAACCTCAGATATGCAGATGACACAACATTGATGGCAGAAAGTGAGGAGGAATTAAAGAACCTTTTGTTGAGAGTGAAAGAGGAGAGCGCAAAATATGGTCTGAAGCTCAACATCAAAAAAACGAAGATCATGGCCACTGGTCCCATCACCTCCTGGCAAATAGAAGGAGAAGAAATGGAGGCAGTGAGAGATTTTACTTTCTTGGGCTCCATGATCACCGTAGATGGCGACAGCAGCCACGAAATTAAGAGACGCCTGCTTCTTGGGAGGAAAGCAATGACAAACCTAGATAGCATCTTGAGAAGTAGAGACATCACCTTGCCAACAAAGGTCCGTATAGTAAAAGCTATGGTTTTCCCAGTAGTGATGTATGGAAGTGAGAGCTGGACCATAAAGAAGGCAGATCGCCGAAGAATTGATTCTTTTGAATTATGGTGCTGGAGGAGACTCTTGAGAGTCCCATGGACTGCAAGAAGAACAAACCGATCCATTCTTAAGGAAATCAGCCCTGAGTGCTCACTGGAAGGACAGATTGTGAAGCTGAGGCTCCAATACTTTGGCCACCTCATGAGAAGAGAAGACTCCCTGGAAAAGACCCTGATGTTGGGAAAGATGGAGGGCACAAGGAGAAGGGGACGACAGAGGACGAGATGGTTGGATAGTGTCTTCGAAGCTACAAACATGAGTCTGACCAAAGTGCGGGAGGCAGTGGAAGACAGAAGTGCCTGGCGTGCTCTGGTCCATGGGGTCACGAAGAGTCGGACACGACTAAACGACTAAACAACAACATATATATAGTTACTCCCAGAATGTTTTATGCTGGGAGTTGTTGTTTTGCAATATTGTGTGCTTAACTGGAGGAGGAGGAAAGGACAGAACCTAGAGAAAAAAACTGTAAGTGGAGTGGTGCCCTTTCCCAATCCCTGGGTCCTGCTGGGAAATCCACCAAACCTGTTGTACCTGGAATTGAGTGTGAGAGAGTGCAGTTGACTGTTGAATGGGCAGCCAGAGGCTTCATCGTCCTCTTACAAAGACAGGACTCACGTGATGTCAGCTGTTTTAAGGAACCTTCTTTTGTGATATTTTTGTGTGTGAGTTCTGAACTAATGGCACTGGATATGAGCCAGGAGTTACATGATGCTCATCTGAGTTGAGGGACAAAGCCAGTATAGTCAGGACTAAAGGGTACTAAACCACAGAGCCTAGGACTTGCCAATCAGAATGTTGGCGGTTCAAATCCCTGTGACGGGGTGAGCTCCCGTTGCTCGGTCCCTGCTCCTGCCAACCTAGCAGTTCGAAAGCACGTCAAAGTGCAAGTAGATAAATAGGTACCGCTCCGGCGGGAAGGTAAACGGTGTTTCTGTGCGCTGCTCTGGTTCGCCAGAAGTGGCTTAGTCATTCTGGCCACATGACCCCGAAGCTGTACACCGGCTCCCTCGGTCAGTAAAGCGAGATGAGCGCCGCAACCCCAGAGTCGGTCACGACTGGACCTAATGGTCAGGGGTCCCTTTACCTTTAAGGTAGTCTCTATGGGAGTATATTGTATTTAATTATGGGGTATCAGAGTTTTTAGGGGTCTAACCAGGCTGGGATAGCTGGGATAGCAGGCTTGTTGGTTTTTGAATGTGTAGGTTTTTTCAATTTCATTGTTCTGTATGGGACAACGACAATTATCGTATCGTATCCTACTGACGCATGCACAGCTCTACTCGATGCATGCCCCTACGAACTCTGTGCCTGCCATAGGTTTGTCACCACTGGCCTAGGTGGATGCTGCGAGCCGCAGTTCAGTTTGCCACATAGGGTGGCTGCACATAGCTTCCCGTTTGAATCCCACACTGTGCTACTGTGTGTCTGCTTCAGGTGTGAGGGGAACATCCAGCCCCTCCCAATACTATAAAATGAGAAACCCACCCTAAATCATAGCTCTCAGCATGCTGGCTCTCAGTCCTACACCCATTTAAGAGACTGCGTGGAAATGGAAATAAATGAGAATGACTTCCCAGCACATCTAATTTAAATGGGCTGTAGGGTCTTATGTATGAAGTCAACTTCTGGGTGCGGGAGAAACAGCAAGAAAGAGAAAGCAAAAACTAGGTGCTTTTAATTGTGCTGTAAAAGGCAGAGTATCAAATCAGTAATGCTGAATTTCTGCCACAAGAAGAGCTAAGCATGAAAATATTTACTGTTTACTAAAAAACACCTTTTATTCCTTGCAGAGACAATGTAGTTCATGGGAGATTTATTACCCCATCGCATAAAATGTCATTTATAAAACACCATGGATTTGTCACAGTGCTCCAAAATGGCTATAAATTTGTCAGTAATGCGCATCAGTTCATTACGGAGCTCGCTTGATCTTTCCGCCTGCACTCAGCTCCAGTCTCAGCGGATTGCCTGATATGCTTGCATTTTATATCTCACATAAAAATTTCTCTCGTATAAAGTTATCAACACCATATATTGCCAAGATCCATCTGGCATCCCCCAAATGCGCATTTCCATTTCAGCTTCCCTTGCTCTTTTAATGAGATGCCAGGCGTGTCAGAAAAATGTGTCCATGTGGACACAGCCAGAATCTCATTTAAGCTGGGTTGTCTTGCCTACGTGCGCAACGTTTGTAGGGGTCCACGGAAAAGGCTGGTACCCCACTGCCATGCGATCAAAACACGGGGAGCAGCCGAGGCCCAAGCTTAAACATGGGGAATGCTGCACGGACAATTTTTTCTGATACATCTCATTAGAACTGGGTCTTAGATCAGTATAATCAAAGGCTGAATTTGGGCTAGCACTAATGAAGGCATTTGGGCGGCTGAAGAGATCCAGAATCTTTGTAAACAGGGAACTAGTGTAGTATAATGGTTTGCAGGTCCGGTCCCGAAATGAGACAGAATGAGAAAATTGTCTCAGGCAGCGGGTATGGAATTTGTGTGTGAATTAGTGCTCCCAGGTCTCCTGTTTAGGGAAGGTTTTAATGCTTGATGTTTTATCCTGTTTTTAATAATCTGTTGGGAGCCACCCAGAGTGGCTGAGCAAGGTATGAATAAATTATCATTATCATTATCTTCATTATTAGCTTGGCCAGCCACCTCCCCTTCCCATGAGCCAAGATGGTGGGGTATGAAAATTTATTATTATTATTATTATTATTATTAGCTTCATTATTAACTTGGCCAGCCACCTCCCCATGAGTCAAAGCTCTTTACTGCCCTTTCTTCCTTCTCCTCCCTGTCTCACCTTATTCAGAGTTTGGGTTAAGAAACTCTTAAGAAGGTCCTTCTTCAGAGAAGTTCTATGAGTTGCTGCAGCAGTTTGCCATGGCAGCTACAGATACTGTACTTAAAAAAAATTGTTTGGGGTGGAATGCGGTTACTAGAAACTTGTCTAAGTTTAAAACAACCTGTTTAGCTACTATGGCAACAACTCAGGCACTGCCTTGGGCATCTCATCTTAAAGGCCTTGCTCTAAAGAAAGGTAACAAATGGAGTTGTTATCATCATCAACAACATCATATGATAGCCATGCTCAAATATATAAAAGGATGTCATATAGAGGAGGGAGAAAGGTTGTTTTCTGCTGCTCCAGAGAAGCAGACACGGAGCAATGGTTCCAAACTACAAGAAAGAAGATTCCACCTAAACATTAGGAAGAACTTCCTGACAGTAAGAGCTGTTCGACAGTGGAATTTGCTGCCAAGGAGTGTGGTGGAGTCTCCTTCTTTGGAGGTCTTTAAGCAGAGGCTTGACAACCATATGTCAGGAGTGCTGTGATGGTGTTTCCTGCTTGGCAGGGGGTTGGACTCGATGGCCCTTGTGGTCTCTTCCAACTCTATGATTCTATGATTCTATGATCATATTGAGGTGAGAAAGAGAGAAGATGCAAGTGCAGAAAATGCTCGTGCTCTCACTGCAAATGTGGAGGCAGAGGGAGGGAGGAGTTTAAAAAATGCAAAAGTACAGGAGGCTCGTTGATGGCTAGAATACTGGACCGCAAAGATCAGCCATAAAACTCTGCTAGTGTTCCTGAGATGTCATTGTCTTCAGTTTAACCATAGAGTTGTTTGTTCTCCAGAGAGAGAGAGAGATGCTTTCTTTTGTTATACGGTAAGTATGCAACTTACACACATTTAACTTGTACGCACTTGGCTTTAAACACGTTGGCAAATAGATAAATAAATAGGGGGTGGGATTCCCAGGAAAATGGCTTTGACAATCCCACCTGCCATCGCACCCCACTGTGTTTTAACTTTATGCAATTTTGGCTCTAGGCTCTCTCTCTCTCTCTCTCTCTCTCTCTCTCTCTCTCTCTCTCTCTCTCGTATCCCTGAGCTCTTTTGATGAAAGGCAGGACAACTTTACAACAAACAAACAAACAAAACAAACAAACAAACAAAAACAAACAAACATGTGAAGTGTTAAGATTACTGTAATGTATATTTCCAGTCACTTGAAATCCCTTTTCTTTTTTCCCAGTCAATTACCTATCCTAATATATCCATAATGGCTATTATGCCAGCTTACACTTCAATGCAAGCCAGAATTAGAGACATGGTAATAATTCAAAATCTGGAATCGGAATCATTCCCCAGCCTCCCAGCAGTCTGCCTTCAACTTCCAAGACAATGGTTTACCCTGACTGCAATATGCTGGAGACAATGATTTTGAAGAGAGTAGAAGTAATATACAATAAATGTTTCCTCTGGTCCCTGATCATTAAAAATATATCAGAGTGGGAGGGGTATGCACACCGTAGGCATCAACACTCTGGTCTGGATGATACTACAGAGATTCAACATGACCCTCCATGTGGAGCCAGCAAGCCTGTTCCTACTTTCATCTCATGGGTGTGGACAGCGCTGTCTTTAACATATGCACTGCCGGGTTGCAAAGATCTGCCCTGCACCCCCAAATTTAGTTTAGCTTCGAAATTTGCCCCAAATACATAACATAATATTTTGATTTAAGAGTTAATTTCGCGTGCATGCCGCCGTTGTGAATGACAGGTGTCATCAGTCTGACAAGTGCTGCTGTTGTGAATGGCAAGCGCTGCCGCTGGTGCGGCGCATCTTTGGTAAATGAGCGCACAAAGTCGAAAGTCCTTTAGTGAAACAGTAGGTATACATTTCAGTAATACCTAGGTATGTATGTATTTTGTTTTTCTAGCTTGATCAAAATCATTTATTATTTCATAAAAGGGAGATAGTTAAGAGCTTAGGCGGCTTCAGCGGTGGGCGCCTGGCGCCCCCAGAATTTAGTACCCGGGTGCCCCACACCCCTTGCACCCCTGGGTAAAGGCGGCCCTGGGTGTGGAAGGTCTGACAGAATGGCTCCAGGTCAAGATCACATAATCAATTTCCCTGATAAAATCTGGGAACTGGCCGCATGGATTTGGCCTATGTATAAAAGGGAAGCATATCTGCAAGTTCCATTTGAATGGGGATCCCTGAGGAATGGCAAAGCTGGGACGGCGTTTCAGTTCCCACCATGTAGAGTCAGACTGGAGTATCATATCCCATCAGGATTGACAACAGTTACCTCAAGGTTATTGCACTGTAAGATGTTGCTGATAGCAGCTCTTTAATAGGCGGAGAGGGGAATCTTTCTGGAGTCCCCCCCTCACTTCTTAAATTGGCCTTTTAGAAGTTAGGTGGTAAAAACCACTTAATTTTGATAAAGCAGCATACACAGGGGGATGCGGGTGGTGCTGTGGGTTAAACCACAGAGCCTAGGTCTTGCTGATCAGAAGGTCAGCGGTTCAAATCCCCATGACAGGGTGAGTTCCCGTTGTTCGGTCCCAGCTCCTGCCAACCTAGCAGTTCGTAAGCACAAAGTGCAAGTAGATAAATAGGTACCACTCCAGTGGGAAGGTAAATGGCATGTCCGTGTGCTGCTCTGGTTCACCAGAAGCAGCTTAGTCATGCTGGCCACATGACCCAGAAGCTGTACGCCGGCTCCCTCAGCCAATAAAGCAAGATGAGCACCGCAACCCCAGAGTTGGTCACAACTGGACCTAATGGTCAGGGGTCCCTTTACCTTTAGCATACACAGACAGAAGAAAGTTTAAAGCAACAACCAGCATACCTGCAAGCGTTCTCGTATTTGAAACCATTGAAGGTTTGTTGAGTGGAAAGTCTTTTTTGTGTCATTGGCCTAACAACGTAATTGTTTCTGGCATGCACAGAATTATGCTGTAAGTGGTTAATGCTATGAAGAAAGGGACAATGGAGCCTTATTCCAGTTGCCTTTGTTGAGACTCATGGGCTGCAGTCATTTTAATATATTTTGAAATTAATATTTCTTGGCATTATAATTAAATGTGTCTTTCGCTATTCATTCAGTCTTGAATATAGATTTGGACTTAGCCCTCGAGGGGTTGCTTCAGAAGGACATTTTGCTGTACCTTTTCCGTCGCTTGTAGTAGGCTTTTTACGCAGGGAGTGGGGCGCTGCACAAATGAGCACAAATACCTTCTTTCTACCTAAGTTAACTAGACTTGTGTACAACACAGGGAGAGAAACACTTAAGAGGACTGGTAGAACCATTTGTGGTGAAGTTTTTGATAAGCACATTATTAAAGCTTTAGAAAACAATCCAAGAGTGATCTCATTAAGAAACCCAGGAGGAAGAAAAATCACTTCACAAAAATCGCCAGCTCTGCCCTTCTCTCCCCCAAGGCTTCACGGGACACCCAGTCCTGGGACTCCCACTGGCCCAGTCCAGATATTTACTGGGCATTCTCGGTAGTGGCGCCCTCCCTGTGGAACGCCCTCCCACCAGTTGTCAAAGAGAACAACAACTACCAGACTTTTAGAAGACATCTGAAGGCAACCCTGTTTAGGGAGGCTTTTAATGTTTGATGTATTACAGTATTTTAATATTTATTTTTTTTGGAAGCCTCCCAGAGTGGCTGGGGAAGCCCAGCCAGGTGGGTGGGGTATAAATAAATTATTATTATTATTATTATTAATTAATTATTCAAATCATGGATGAGCACCAAGTCAGCAGCAGCTGTCCACCATGCTGCTTGCTCAATATCTGATGTAGTTGTCGTTTGCAAAGACCATTATACATGATTGTCTGATTCTTTCCTCTTTAAAAAAAAGGGGGGAGTTCATTGTGAAATGGGTGGCCGTCTCTAAGGCCTTTTATAAATAGCACCAAAATTGTACATTATTTTAGGTCTGTGGCAGAAGAGAGGTGCAACTATTTTGCTCTTCCACCTTGTGAAATCTGTTGCTAGGTAGCAACATGGGGGTCCTGATAACAGATACAATGCAGGAGGCCCATGATTAGATCTCTCAACATTTTTCCCCCATTTTGAAGCAGCTGTGTAGTGCTCTGTTTTTGATAAGGATAGCAGAACTGGAAGACAGGTCGTTTATCTCTTTCCCTATGCTGTTTTCTCAATTAAAATCTTTGTTGTGAATCTGACTCTGATTTAATGAATTGGCCTGCTAACAAACTGTGGTTTTGACAAACCACCATTTTACCATATTGACTTTTAAAGCCCTAAACAACTTTGGCCTGGTCTACTTGAAGGAGCGTCTCCATCTGCATGGTTCATCCAAGACATTGAGGTTGGGCTCCGAGGGTTTTCTGGTGGCTCCCCCATAGTGAATTTAGCACTATCTGCTTCATATAAATGCATTTAGTACCTGGTGCCAATTACATACAAGTCACTGAGATAGAAAATGTTGTGTAAAGGATAATGACAATATATCGCCTGGACTGAGTTTTTTCTTTAAATCTGTCATTATAATGTAATTCTTAGTCTTATTTAACTGAGCACCTCAAAGAAAATACTGAGCAAATTATAAAACTGAGGTGGGAATGTGGGTTTTCCTTAGCTATCAAACAATTAAAGTGCTATTATTATTTTTTTAAAAAATAATAGATAATTATTTTGCATATGCAGAAAAGCCTATGAAGGTTTGCCTAGCATGGGCAAGGGGGTCCATAGCTGGAGAAAATAATGATCTCATGACAAGGCTTGCTGCTTCTAAACATTTGCTGTTTTTTTCATTTTCTCCACTTTCCCCAGCCTGCTTTCAAAACTCTTATCATTTATTTGTTTGGTCATTCTCTCCTCTAGTTCCCTTTTCACACAGTTGGTTTGGATTTAAAACAGGAGATAGTATTCCTGTATCTTGAAGCCTAACAAGCGCTGAGTAAAAGATGTGTTACTGTGTCTGTTGACTTTCATATGATGTTTGGATCAGTAATACATTGTAAAAAATCATTCATGTTGTTATTAAGTTCAGAGGGCCAGTCTGGGTGTGATCTAAGGGGTCCCTTTCAGGATTCCTGGTTGCAAGACTGAGGTTTGGTCAGGGGAGAGGGAGCCAGGTTATCTTGAACTCCCCAGCCTTCCTGAAGGAGGTGACTCTCAATGGATGGTTTTTTTCCCTGGAAGGAGCAACATGAGGGCTTAGCTTCCCTCTGCCTCCCCATGGAAGGCAGTATCATCAAGATGATGTGTAAATAAGAGAACCATAGACTGGCAGGCCTGAAACTGAGACTGCATAAACACTGTATCCACAGAGACACAGAGGTCTGGGTTTTGCTCGGTGAGAATCTAAACTTGGCACACTTGGAATTCTATTAGAAATCTGATGGGGAACAAGAAGAATTACCGACAAAAGAAGAATGGCAGACAAGATCAATGGACTGTGCAGAATTAGACAAGATGAAACCTGCGGGACCAGAGATTCTCAGAGGACTGGAGTAAATATTTGAATTCTTTGAAAAGCAATTGTAATAAACAGATTCCACTAGTAGGACTGCAAGACGTTTTGTAAGGAGGATTATGCGAAATATTGCAGAGAAGATTATGAAGAGAATTATTAGTTAAGGACAATTAAAAGTAATAAGGAAATTAAGAAATGTAGATTAAGTGATAAGACTGAAAAATCTTCAGACGTGGTTGATGGAAGTCCAAAACATTGTATAAGATAAGAAAATATGTTATATGTGTTGAGAATTTTATCTATCTATCATCTATCTATCTATCTATCTATCTATCTATCTATCTATCATCTATCTATCTATCTATCTATCTATCATCTATCTATCTCTGATGGGGAGCAATATCTGTTGGAGTCAATGCAATGAATTCCCCTCTTGTGCTCAGCCTGTATTTGTAGAGATGAAACCTTATTTCAGGGGAACACCATAAATCTCTGATGACCTCATTCAAAGGAAACTGACCTGGGGCATGCACTGGACTGCCTTCGGTGACAAACTTTGGACTCTAAAGTTCAGTGCCACCTGCCTCTTGTTCCCCATTCTACAGCATTCTTTTGGTGCCCCCTGCAGAATGGCGCCCAGGACAATCACAGCGGCCGTGGTACCCTAAAGCCACCTCTGCTGCCCTGAAACTTCTCATGGTATGTGTGATGGGATGATGAGCTGCTTGTGCGTAAAGCTTAGTCCCTCAGAGTTTGCTCAGCTTAGCAAGGCTCTGTTTTTAGCGGAGCCCTTAAGCATGGCTCCCTCAGTCGCTGGCAGAATCCGACAGTGGGCGTTTACGGAATCTACTCCAGCATAAAAGCTCCTTGACGGAAACGCGTCGTCTAGATTCTCGGCGCGACAGTTTCCGGCGAGGAGTGGGTGTACCTATGGGAGGACCTGAGACTTCTCCGCTGTTATCGCTGGAAGACTCCCTGAGCCATTCCTTCGTCTCTCTCTCTCCCTGATCTCCCACTCTCCCCCTGCTGCTGCCTTCCGCCGCTGCTGAGTCTCTCCTGACTTCTGAGAGCCCCTCCACCGCCTGTCTTTCCGATGGCAGTTCCCTGACAGTATGAAAATTAGGATGTGCGCATAGCAAAAGCGACGGTAAATTCAGCCAGTGAGGGCTGGTAGGATTGTAACCAGGACAGAGCTGCTAAGAAACAAGAGGGGGTCATTAGCATTGTTGGTCTGCAGAAATTCAACAAATATTATTGGGGGTGGGGAAACAAACTCACAAACCACCCAATGATAACTGAGCATAGTGAGTGGCCACATAATTCTGAATATCTGGGGGTGAGAGGGAATTGCGTCTCCTAAAAGAAGAAATAGTTGGCTTGAACATAGTTGCTCCACATAGTAATATAATGTTGCATGTCCCACTTGTATTAATATGAAGTGCATTCTGGGGAAGTAATTATAAAATACCAATCTCTCTATATTTTCATAAGCATAAATAAGGGGGTGCATGTACATTCTTTTTTTCTGTACCAGATTCTAATTTTCTTTCATTGGAATCATCTGAAGATAAGACAGCAAAACTGTTGAGTCCTACTTCATCTATGTATGCTGCAAGTGAACCA
The DNA here is from genome assembly GCF_951804945.1 of Podarcis cretensis. NCBI lineage: Eukaryota > Metazoa > Chordata > Lepidosauria > Squamata > Lacertidae > Podarcis > Podarcis cretensis. Next base: position 27,485,634 of record NC_137187.1, read on the forward strand.
GAATTACCAATCACAGGATATGAGGCATCACCTGGTTAATTGATTTAATAATATTAAATCATTGTTTACTATACATATATATATTTCTGGGACTGCAAGGTCACAATCCTGAGCATACCTGCTTGAAAGCAAGAATCAGTGAAATCCATGGAACTTGCTTGTGAATAAATGTGGTTATGATTAGTTCTCCAGGTAGCATCTCTATAGTAAACAGTGTGAGGGTAGTTGGAAGGGGAGGGAGCACAGAAACTAATATGCACTAGAGGACATGGTGTGCAGGTATGAACATTTGCAGAGTGACGCCTACAAAAACACTCTTAGAAGAACCCCAAACTGCAGCACCTCCAAGGCTGAACCATTGTCTTGTGGAAATGGTCCTGTAAAGAAATTCCAGCAAAAGAAGAATCTTATCAATCACAGAATCAACAGGCAGTTCAATTCCTACATTGTTGGGAGACTTCCGGAGGCGGCGCGAACGGTAATGGCGGCCCCTTTACTGCTGTGAAGGGGAAGCTCCGCGGAAACTGGGTCGTCCGCTACGGCGAAGCGGAGACCCACATTGGAAACCCACAGGCAGCAAGAGCCTGTGGTCCTGAGACTCGGCGGGCGCCTGAAGCGGCCCCCAAAATGCAGAAGGAACCCCATAAGGAGCTCCGGAACGTGGAGGGGGTTGCGGCGCTGTGAGTCGTTTCGCAATCTGCGGAGTGAAGCCACGTTGCTGCTGCCGGTGAGCGCTGACCTTTCTTCCTGGAAATTTTGATTCGGGAAAGCAACAACCCGTGAGTAAAGAAGGACTTTAAATAATTTGAGACTAAATTACTGAATTTGGCTGAAAGCGGAGTGACGCAAAACAGGAAGTCCGTCTTCCGCTGTCATTGAACTTCAACGCAAAGTGCTGGAGGAGTGGAGGTTTTAAAAGAATCTTCAGTTAAATTGATTTGAGCACCCAGTGAACTTTCTTTAAATAAAATAAGGACTTTAAGTACTGGACTATCTGACTTTTATCTGCAATGTGATACCTTTCTTCTATTGGAATTACAATTTGGAGGAGAAACCCAGGTGCTGGAGCTGCCTGAGTAACTTGAGCTGTCAGTTTTGCAGATCTGGCTATTGTGTATCAGAACTTGCAAAAATCTGAGGGTTTGGACTTGCTACTTTGAAGCATCAATTGAAGTACCAGTATGTACTGTTTGATACAATGTGGTTGTTAATACCAACTCTGCTTAAAATCTGCTATTGAAGGTCCCTGGACATTGAACTTGATTCTTGTAAACTTATTAGAATTGGATTCTTCCCTTGAGACATTTCAAGCTCCCTCTAGAGGACTTGGGATTTACAGCAGTGACTTTATTTTACTTTCCTTTTCCCCGACCTCCTGTTTTGTTTTCCTCTGGGCCGCTGCTTTCTCGTGGGAACAACTCAGCTTGACCTTGACTTTTAGATAACTTTGGAATGAGTGGCGCAAGAAGGAGGGGAAGAACTAGACAAGCAACTTTGACAACTTTAACCTCAGTCTCGCAGGCACGTAGATCATCTGTGCCCACTTTGCCTTCAGAGGAAGAAGCTGCTGCTCTGTCAAGGGCAGGAGAGGGAGAAACTGAACAGTTACAATTGGAAGATATGGCCTCAGGAGCAAATGCTTCTATTCTAGAGAAAATCTTGGAAAAATTGGAATCTTTGGACAAGAGAGGGGAATCTCTGGACAAGAAAGTTGATGAACAAACAGCTAAAATTGATCAAAATACAGAAACTCTAAATAGATTAACTGGACAAGTATCACAGAACGCACAGGCAATTGGGCAGCTGACGGAGGCTACGTTAGAAAATCGGAAACTGGCTGAGGACACTAGTAAAAAATTAGAAAATTTTGAAAAAGAGGTAAGACCAATCTGCAAACAAGTAGGTGAACATCAGACCTACCTATCTATGATTGAACTGCGGAACCGGGAGAGTAATTTAAGGATAAGGTCGATACCGGAAGTGGAAGTAGGCAATCTAGCTGAGTTTCTGACTAAAGAATTTTCGAAGTTCTGGAATTTAGAGGAAAAGGACTTTAAAATTGTGTCTGCTTTCAGGCTTGGAAGACTTGTAAAGAAAGAAAAGCCCAGAGACTGTTTGATAATACTGAGATCAAAGGAGGAAAGGGATAAGATTTTGGGCCTACACTACGGAAAGTCACTGGACATTTTGGACAGAAGAATTGAGTTTTATAAAGATATTCCTAAACAACTGTTGGACCTTAGATCCGCCTATCTTGAACTGGCTAAACTGCTTAGGAGCAACTCAATTATCTTTAGGTGGGAATTTCCCCAAGGATTATCTTTCACCTTCAGAGGGAAGAAGGTTAAAATTAGAACACTGGAAGATAGAGAATTTCTGACTACAAACGGAGAGGACCTTCAAAAAGGAATTGAACTACTTTCTGGGCCTGGAGCACCGGCGGTACCGTCACCCTTGGAATCTGAAGACTTAGCGAACAAGATACCACCCCTGGAAAAATAACCAGATTATTTCAGGATGTCTCTGCAACTTCTGAGCTGGAATATAAATGACTGTAATATTCCGGAAAAAAGGAGGAAAATATTTCATATATTAAAAAAAGAACAATTGGACATTATTTGCCTGCAAGAAACACACGTGACTAGGCTTCATAGAAAAGTGTTAATAAATAAAAGACTGGGCCAGGAATTTATATCTTCGGACAGAGTAAAGAAGAGAGGTGTGGTCATTTATGCAAAAGAAAGCCTGTCACCCAAACTCCTATTTAAAGATGAGCATGGAAGAATTTTGGCAATTGAGATACAACATCAAGGAGAGAAATTTTTGATATTAGGAATCTATGCGCCAAATGAGGGGAAATCGGAATTTTATAAGAAGTTGCATGAGACCATGCTGGACTATTTGGATTATAACAACATCATTTTAATGGGAGATATGAATGGGGTCGTATCAACCAACATGGATAAGTCACAAAGCCAAAATGTTACAAAAGATGGCAGACTACCAAAGACTTTTTTCGAAATGACAGACAATATGGACTTAATCGATATCTGGAGAACGAAAAACCCCTTGGGAAGAGAGGGAACATTTTTCTCTGAAGCCCAGCTGACTTGGACTTGACAGATACAGAGTCAGAACGGTTTCAGAGAGAGACAGAACTAACTGTGGTTAAAAAAGTAAAGTACCTAGGGGTAAACATAACAGCAAAAAATCTGAGTCTTTTCAAGGATAATTATGAAAAATGTTGGTCAGAAATCAAGAGAGACTTAGATCGTTGGACAAAATTGAAACTTTCTTTGTTAGGCCGAATTGCTGCTATCAAGATGAATGTATTGCCAAAAATGTTGTTTTTGTTTCAAACATTACAGATTGTGGACAAGACGGAGTGCTTCCGGAAGTGGCAGAGAGAGATTTCTAAGTTTGTCTGGCAGGGCAAAAAGCCAAGAATCAAGTATAAGATATTAACTGATGCGAAAGAAAGAGGAGGCTTTGCCCTGCCAGACCTAAAGTTGTACTATGAGGCCGCAGCTTTCTGCTGGCTAAAAGATTGGCTACTTCTCGAGGACACTGATGTATTGGATCTGGAAGGTTTTAACAATGCTTTTGGTTGGCATGCATATTTATGGTATGACAAGGTTAAGATCAATAAGGCCTTTAAGAACCATATTGTCAGAAAAGCAGTGTTTAATGTCTGGACAAAATACAAAGACTTACTGGAAAATAAAACTCCAAGGTGGCTTTCACCGCTGGAAGCTAAGGCCCGAAAAAGACCCAATATGGAGGCCAAATGGCCAAAATATTGGGAAATATTAGAAAAAGATGGAGACAATTGGAAATTGCAGAATTTGGAGAAAATTAAGGACAAAGTGCGAGACTTGTTACATTACGCTCAGATTAATGAAGTTTTTAAAAATGACAAAAAGTTAGGGTTCCGGGTGGAGAAATCGAAATTGGAAACAGAACTGTTAGAACCTAAGACTAAGATACTTTCAAGAATGTACAACCTGCTGTTAAAATGGAATACACAAGATGAAATGGTTAAATCGGCTATGATAAAGTGGGCACAGGACATTGGGCACAACATTATGTTTGAGGACTGGGAAAGGTTGTGGACCATTGGGTTGAACTTCACTGCATGTAATGCTTTGAAGGAAAATGTAATGAAAATGATATATAGATGGTACATGACCCCAGTTAAACTTGCTAAAATATACCATTTGTCTGATAACAAATGTTGGAAATGTAAAGAAAATGAAGGAACATTCTTTCACCTCTGGTGGACTTGCCCTAGAGTGAAGGCTTTCTGGGAAATGATATATAATGAGCTGAAAAAGGTATTTAAGTATACCTTCACTAAGAAACCAGAGGCCTTCCTTTTGGGTATTGTCGACCAGAAGGTGTTAAAGAAGGACCGAACATTTTTTATGTATGCAACAACAGCAGCAAGGATACTTATCGCTAAGCATTGGAAAACCCAAGACCTACACACACTGGAAGAGTGGCAGATGCAGCTGATAGACTATATGGAACTTGCCGAGATGACTGGCAGAATCCGGGACCTGGCAGAAGAGAAGGTTGAAGAAGACTGGAAGAAATTTAAGATTTATTTTAAAAAGTATTGTAATTTGGTTGAAGGTTAAGAAGGATGCTAGATCATAAATAATTGACCACCACTAAATTAGATGGAATTAGGATGATAAGTAGATCGAGGAAAATATAAAATATTTGGAGAATGATTAGATTATGTTTAAAAGAATGGGACCTAAGAATTTAAATAAGATGATAATTTGCTGGTTAAAATTTAAGACGATGTAAGTGGGAGCGGGAGATGTGAGGGAGTCCAAAGAGGTTTTGAAAATATGTGATGATATATGTTATATTGTTGATTATTTTTGCATTTGTTTTTAAAAAAATCTTAATAAACATTTATAAAAAAAAAAAAACAATTCCTACATTGTTAACACACCTCATACAATTTGTAGGTGTGCTGCTGCTGTTGTTTTAATGTGTTGCTGGTTCTGATCAATCTGCATTTGTTGGCTTGCAATCAGTCTAAGGCAGGCATCCCCAACCTGCGGCCCTCCAGTTATTTGGCCTACAACTCCCATGATCCCTAGCTAACGGGACCAGTGAAAACTAATGTCCCCACTATGGAAGGATGTGTGGATCCAGAATTGGCCTCCACAGTCATTTATGGACTCATAGTTAAAACCGTATTTATGGAAGATAATCTTACTCAGCTATGAGTGATCACCAAAGAAGAAGATATATGCATTGAAACAGGAATCCTATTTTTTCATTGTAGATTCTGATAAAGAGCTCTCAACAATATGCACTTGCAGTACTAATATGAACTGCTGTGCCTCTGTCTCTGCAAAATGTTGAGTCTTATACTGAGTCACCCACGCTATTGCTTCATCCAGCTGAGCAGTCCTCCAAGATTTTAGGCAGGAGACATTCCTAACCCTTCTCAGAGATGCCAGGGACTGAACCCAGACCTTCTGCATGCAAAGCAGATGTTCTACCACTGATCTATGGCACTCCCCTTAATGCCTTATTGCTTTCATGCTCCTCTAAGACAAGAATATCTAAACGTACTTGGAGGACTCTGACTGTTTCATTACATTGTGTGTGGGTAGCTGAATCTCTCTCATAAAGCCTCACCCTAAAGCAGTTTATAGAAGTTGTTACGGTACTTTGGGGATGCTAAGTATTTTAGATCTAGTCTTATGGCTTGCTTTTCTATAAAATGCAAAATATGGATTCCTTTTTAAAAAACAAACAAGCAAACCCAATTCCTTGAGACTTCTTAGGACTTTGATCCTATGCACACATTCCTGGAACTAAGCCCCATGGAACTCAATGGGGCTTCTGAGCAGACGTTCACCAGCCAGCACCATAAGAGAGTGTAAACTTATTTCTTGTTAAGTCATTTTAATGTGCTATGGAAAACAGTTTTGTCACATTTTCAATTTTACATTTGACAGGCTGGTGTTGTTTTTTTAAAAACAAACAAACAAACAAACAAACAAACAAACAAACAAACCCAAAACCTTTAAAGTGTGTACAGTCATACCTCAAGTTACAGACACTTCAGGTTGTGTTTTTTCGGGTTACAGGCCCGCCGAAACCCGGAATGACTGGAACAGGTTACTTCCAGGTTTTGGGGGTCACACATGTGCAGAAGGGCCGAATCGCAACCCGTGCATGCGCAGTCGCACTGCTGTGGATTGTGAACGTGCATCCTGCACGGATCACGCTCGCAACCCGAGCGTCCACTGTATATCTATATACAATGAGACATTTTGTCCACCGTATTTTTTGCCCCATAGGACGCACTTTTCCCCCTCCAAAAATGAAGGGGAAATGTGTGTGCGTCCTATGGGGCGAATGCAGGCTTTCGCTGAAGCCTGGAGAGTGAGAGGGGTCGGTGCGCACTGATGCCTCTAGCTCTCCAGGCTTCAGGAAGCTATCCGCAAGCTTTGCAAGCCCGGCGGGAGGTCCCGCGGGCTCACAAGGCCTGTGGGCAGCAGCGTGCAGCCCGAAGCACGGGGCGCCCTCCGGAGGGTGCCCCCTGCTTCAGGCGGGTGTCCGCAAGCCTTGCGCGCCCGGCGGGAGGTCCCACCAGGCGCGCGAGGCTTGGAGTGGCAGCCTGCAGCCCGAAGCACAGGGCGCCCTCCGGAGGGCGCCCCCTGCTTCGGGCGGGTGTCTGCAAGCCTTGCGCGCCCGGCGGTAGGTCCCACCAGGCGCGCGAGGCTTGGGGCGGCAGCCTGCAGCCCGAAGCACAGGGCGCCCTCCGGAGGGCTCCCCGTGCTTCGGGCGGGTGTGCGCAAGGCTTGGGGCTGCAGCCACGGCTGGGGGGGGGGGTGGAACAATTTTTTTTATTCATTTCCCCTCCCCAAAAAATCGAGGTGCGTCCTATGGGCTGGTGCCCCCTATAGGACGAAAAATACGGTAATTTGTAATGGAGGCTAGTAATTTGTTTCTATCTTATTTCTATCGTCTTGTGTCTTTATAAAAAAGCAACACAATAGGCTTCTTCAATAAACATCAAGTTCATAAATATAACACTTTAAACATAAGTTACATTCGGCAGGTTGATTTTCTTTTTCTTTCTAGAAAGAGAAATCTGTGTTATGTTCAATCAAAATAGAAATTTCCAGCTGCTATTTCCAGCTACTTTTGTGCCATTTCAGTTACAAATCCTGCACATTTCATTACTCACAAGAGAACTGATCCAACGCCCACTGAAGCAAATGGAAAGACTCCAATTTCATTTCAACTGGTGTTTGGTGGCCATAAGGGGAGGGGAAAACACTAGCAAATGAACATTTGAAAATGCATGCATATCCAAATAGTCCCAGGGGATGTGAGTACAGCCAATAAATAGTTGGTTGGGTGAAGATGTAAACATCCTGCTTTGTTTCTTCAAATTTACTGGCTCACAATTCTAAAGATTGTAACTCCTGCAGCATTGGAATAGACGTGGTCAGGAATGTCCCAAATCTTGAACAGTCAAGAATGGGAATCAGGCAGCAAAGCACACATCACCCATGCAAACCTTACACCCAAATCCTGAACATGTTCAGTTGATTCGGGCTGCAATTCCATGCCCACTGACTTGATAGTAAGTGCCCCTGAACCCAGTGCTGGAGGAACTTACTTCTGAGTAAACAGGCATATGATTTTGTTGTAAGTAACCATGCTTAGTTGCATAACGTCTTGCTGATGATGCATGATAGAAGAAGAAGAGGAGGAGGATTTTGATATCCTGCCTTTCACTTCCTTTAAGGAGTCTCAAAGCAGCTAACAATCTCCTTTCCCTTCCTCCCCCACAACAAACACTTGGAAACTGTAATTAATCCAGAATGTGGCAGCTAGACTGGTGACTGGGAGTGGCCACCGGGACCACATAACACTGGTCCTGAGAGATCTGCATTGGCTCCCAGTATGTTTCCAAGCACAATCCAAAGTGTTGGTGCTGACCTTTAAAGCCCTAAACAGCCTCGGCCCAGTATAATAATAATAATAATAATAATAATAATAATAATAATAATAATTTATTATTTATACCCCGCCCATCTGGCTGGGTTTCCCCAGCCACTCTGGGTGACTTCCAACTGAATATTAAAAACAGTACAGCACCAGACATTAAAAACCTGAAGTATACCTGAAGGAGCGGCTCTTCAGAAAAACTGTGGCTCTTCAGAAGTTGTTTGATCCACAGCCAGAATGATCAATGACCAGGGATGATGGGAAATGTAGTTCAACATCTAGAGTGCTATAGATTCACCCATAGCTGCACAAGACATTTCAATGTGTTATTTAACCCAAATCCTAAATTCTGCCCCCCCCCCCCAAAAAAAGTCCCCCAATTAAGCTCTCAGGCTGGACCATATCTGGATGGACCATTGAGATGGCAGAAAGGGAGATTCACACATGGGGAAAAACAGGAACAGTGAGAGGGTTGAGCAACCCTAAATCAGGCCAATTTGCTCCTCTGCAGTTATTCATCTCGCCTCTCCACCATGACCTCCTTGTGCCTCCCTCTTTATCTTGAGTCTCTTCCAAGCCAGGAGCCATAGGAACACCACTGACAAAGACTGTGCCAAGGGGCTCACTTAGCAAAGAGCCCTTCCTTCTTTCTGATACTACCTGTTTGCCTTTGCTGCATGCTCACTCGCAGCCTCCTCTCTGCTTCTCATGGAAATTGGTCTCAGCGGAAAAGAACAAATGAATGGGTGGTAACAGTGGTGATAAAGAAGTGGGCCTACTGAGGGCATCCTGACCAAGAGGTCCATATAAAAAGCATCACAGTGTGGTATGCTGGTTTGACATCAGCTGATAGGAAGTGCCTACAGAGGGTGGTGAATACAGCACAAGATATTATGGGCTGTCCCGTGAATCCGCTGGATGAAATAGCGGAAGAACGTTGCCTCAGAAGAGTGAGGAAAATTATCAGGGATGATTCTACACCTTGGCTGGCACGTTCTTGATCTCCTGTCGGGCAGAAGATAGAGAAGCATGATTAGTCGCACCAACAGGGTAGAGAACAGCTTCTATTTGTGGGCTGTTAGGCTGCTGAATGAAAAGATAACAACAGGGCAACTGACTTTCGGGTATCGTGGGTGTGCGTCAGTAAACGAGGGAATTAAGACTAAGAGAGCTGAGTGGGGGGTGCTCATGTAATCTCACTCTATACAAGTTGTACAAGTGACAATAAAGTATTTCAATTTCAATTAGAGTCAACGTTGCTCAGGGCTGCAAATCTGTGCCTTGTGCATCTGGTCATCAGATGACAACATTGGATCCTGTCTTTAAGTGAGATGAAAGTCTTTGTTTCTGAAATCATGGGGCAAAAAGTTCCTCTTTGGGTTGTGCTATTTCAGTGGCATCCCAAAACACATCATTCTACAGTTATAGAGTTTTTTTCAGCTGCATAATATATATAGAGAGAGAGAGAGAGAGAAAAGAAACAAGAAACTGTAAGGCAGAATGTTTATATCTGCAGCCAGCCCAAGTTTGTTTGCTTTTGTGTGTGTGCAGAGGGGGCGTGTAGCAATTTCTTTATTCGATGAACACATATCTGGACGGTGTATTTTACTTGGTCAGATTTCATCATATGCACGACAGAAGGCGAATACTTATTGGATTAAATGTGGTATAAATCCTATCCACTCCTTATCCCTGAATCACTCCTAGAAGTTAATGTTAAGCATTAAAAATCCACCTCTGCAGGGGGGAGGTAGAATGCCCCTGCAGTGGTTGACATAATGCAGAAAAGATGAAGAGAGCTATGATGACCGTCTTCAGCCGGCATACATGCTGCTTAATCACCATATAGTTTTATTTAGGATTCCCATATGATGTATTTGGCTCCTCAGCGAGGTGTGCATTTTCCACGGATAATCCCAAGTATGTAAATACTATATGCCCAGATGCTAAGGGAGTGTGCACATATACTCATGATGGGAGCTGAGAAATGTGTGTAATAATAATAATAATACATTTTCTTGCGGTTTTGCAAGAGGCTTTGGGGATCCAAGCCGAATCTTTCACAGGCTGCCAACACAAACGTGTCCAGGTTGATATTCCTATTTGATTGTTAGAAATGTGTCTTGCAACTTTCTCATTAACAGATGTCTGGCTTTATATGCAAGCCAAAAGCTTTTAAAGCTGTGAATCAAAAGGTTTTTTTGTTTTGTTTTTATGATCTAGCAAGTGCCTAAATAAGCGATCTTCAAGCATCTTCAGTTCTTATAGCTCTGATGAGATCTATGTTCTTTGTAGGGTACTAGCCTTTTTAATTCATTTTTCTTCTTTTTATTAAAATAGATCCCGCTTCTGTGCCTTTAGCAGCAGCCTGAAACACAAAATTAAGCAGGTGAAACTTTTTGCACCGTTCTGTAGCTCCATAGCAGGAAAACTAGACTTGCCTTCTTTCTGTGCTAGGTTGCAAGTTACTGGATCATGACCTGTAGAAAACGGCTGACATTCTGTCTGACTATCAGCACCAAGGCAATCCGTTCCAATGTTTGCTTTCTCATGTAAAGCACAATGGCACTTACTCACAGGCAAGCATTCTTGGGATTGGTGCCTTGATATTAAAATATATAAAGTCTAGTTTTCACTACGCAGTATGGAAAAATAAGCTATTTTCATACTGAATGTCAGACAAGGTCATGTTTGATGCATCGGTAATGCATTTACCAGCATACCAAAGATGACAACTCCCATTGTTCATTCTTTATCTGAAAATCTAACGATCCAAATCTGTAGGATGTCTCTTCCTTAAACAACGCTTCTCTTCCTCTGAAGTCACAGTTGTTGTGAAGTATCAATGCCCCCAAAGAATTTCTGAATAAACGAGGCTGCCCTTGCTTGCAAAATTTGATATTACTTTGGACTCTATTGTGAGGATTCTCAATTTCCCTGTGTATACATTGTTATGCTATAACTCAGGGGCGGCCCAAGATGTTTGGGTACCTGAGGCAAAATGTCCGGGTGCCACCCCCACAATGGGGTGTGAGGCTCTGAAAGGGCAAAAGCCTTTGCTAAGCTTCACTACCAGGCTGGGGGGGGGGGGGCAAACTCCAGTAGCGCAGTAGCGTGAAGTTAGTGGACTAGGGGGATTAGGCTAGCTAGTCCTCTAAATGTTCCTGAGTATTAAAGTATCCTTCCCAAAGCCTTAGGAAGCCTCTGCCCAGCTTAGGGAGGGAGGTGTGATGCCTGTGCATGCAACATCGCCTCCCAATCCCCCTTGCAAGCTGGCACTTCTGGCCTGTTGTTAGAATTCCTGCTCCATGACTGCAGTTATGGGATTGTTGTCTATCACATGATGGCGTATGTTTTGACTCCACAGAGTGGGAAGTGACGGAGACAGGATGTTTGTGTTACTGTGTTCCTGAAAGTGGGACTGTTGTCCTTTGTTCTTTTTCTCTTTGCTGTCTGATGCTAGAGAGAGAGGGAGCCATGTTGCAGTGCTCCGTGTGTGTTTATATGTAAATAAAGTAGATTAGCCAAAATGCTGAGTTGCTGAGGTCTGTCACGCAAGTTGCGCAAACTCTGCGGATCCCTAAGTGTGCCGGTGTCGGTTGGCATCGGTCGCTGTGATGTTCGGGCTGAAGAAAGCTTTTGAAGCTCCCGAACGATCAACCAGGAGGGAGATCAAGCCAGTTGGGTATGTGTCTCTGCCAGGGTCCTACTTGAGTGTAGGCTGAACTCCTGACAACTGTTCCCCTATGAAAAAGTCCCCCGCATGCCACTGCCACAAGGGCATCCATGATGCCCCCCTCTTGTCAAAACCTGGTGAGAGGGAACCGTTTTGGAGACCTTTGCGTCTGGTCTTCCCTCACTCCTAGGGCAACACTGAGTGGCGGGCGAGCGCTTGGGTGATCTACAGCTGCCAATGCCTCCCTTGCCTGGGTTGCTTCTCTGGTGGCAGCGGAAGTGGTGGGGTGGGAGGGGCCCCCAAGGGGGTGCCACCTCTTGCACTTCCGCCACCTGAGGCGGCTGCTTCACCCTGCCTCATTTGTCAGTCGACTCTGCTATCACTACCTCTCTGTGCATCATACTGATGGGTGATGTTGGTGTGGGGGTGATCTCTATACGATTGGGATAAGGTGGGGGGTGGGGGGAATGAATCTAAAAAAAAGTGGCAGGCACTACAGTGGTAACTCAGGTTACAGACGCTTAAGGTTACTGACTCCGCTAACCCAGAAATAGTACCTAGGTTTAAGAACTTTGCTTCAGGATGAGAACAGAAATCGCGCGGCGGCAGCAGCGTGAGGCCCCATTAGCTAAAGTGGTGCTTCAGGTTAAAAACAGTTTCAGGACGAATTAAGTTCTTAACCCGGGGTACCACTGTACTGAACAAGAGCTATAGGTTTCTGCTGTTGTGCTTTTAATAGCTATCTGATGCAGAGTCTTCTATTAGGTGATTCTTTCCTGTCACATAGGGTTGCCATATTTCAAAAAGTATAAACCAGGACACCCTGAAAGTTGTTGAGCTTTTCTAAAGGAAACCGCTGAAACTGACTTGCCTAAGATCCAGGAAAAAGCATCACCTTGTGGAAATTGCCCCCTGCCCAGGACATCAATTCCGCTTTTGAAATCCTGGTAATGTCCAGGGAAATCTGGACATATGGCAGCCCTACTGTCATATCTATCTATGACTCAGCTACACAAGTCAATTTATAACATTATAAACCTGTTCTATAAAATGTGACCCCAGATGGTGCTATACGGCAGAATCCAAAGTCAATGGCAGATTGCCTTGGAAGCTTTTTTCTTCTTTTCCTATAGCGTTTTTAATAGTGTTTTTTTGTAGCCGTATAGATCCAGCCTAAGTGGTAGCATTGTGGGACTTCTGAGTAGCATTGAATAAAATATGGGGGGGGGCAGGTAAGCCCTTCCTGCATAATCAATCACATGACACGGTGCATGCACACTATTTGAATGGCAATGCACATCAACTTTGGGAGACCCTGGCCCCCTTAATTTTTTAATGGGGCGGGGAGAGAAGGTATCTCAGCCCCTAGGAGTTGACTCCAGTTGATTGCTTTGAAGTCACTTCATCACTAGATGGGGGGAAAAATCACCTTCCAACCGCCCCTCCCTGTCTTGTATTTTGCCAGAACTAGGCTTGCCATATGTCCTCTTTTTCCAGGACACGTCCTCTTTTTTTCAGGGATAGAGTTGTCACAGCGATGCATAGTCAAAGGTAGAAGTCGACTAGCGCGTCCTCCTTTTTTGGTTCTTCAAAATATGGCAACCCTGTGTAGCATTTAGTATTTCAAAATCACGGGGCTGACTGTAAGTTAGCTGGCACGCATTCGGGTTGCGCTTGGGTGAAGTAGCCCCCCATGCCCATGCCGTGCACGTGCGGTCTGATCCTGCACCATCCAGGAAAACCCAGCGCAGTGCGCGGCTCTTCTGCTCGGATAGACGACGCGCGCAGGATCGCCGCGTGAGCCTGCGCTTCTGCGCGCGCGTCGAGGCGCCCGCCGGCTGCGCTCGGGTTCCGACTTCGCGAAGTGGGCGCGCGCTTGTGCGGACGCCCCCGGCGGGTCCGGCGCGCCCAGGAATCCCCTCAGGGGAAAGCAGCGGTGTCTCTTTAAGGCGCGGAAGGTAGGGCGAGGCCCTTCTCCCCACACCGACGCCAGCCCGCCCGCCCGCCCGCCCGCTCGGCGAAAACGCCTCACAAATTGAGGAGCCAAGTGCCTCGAGGGAGCCCGGCGCCTGAAACCCTGAGGCGGAGAAGCCGGCGTCGAAAGCAGCCCCGCGGCTCCCCTCAGCCGTCCACCGAGGAAGGGAGGAGGGAGGAGCAGCCGCGGCCCCGCCACCCGCTCCTGCCCCGCCGAGCTCCCCCGTTTCGCTCGCCCCCTTCGCCCATGTCCCGCTCAAGCAAGCCAGCCCCCCGCCCCCGGGGACGCCGGGCTGCGAAGCGAGGAGCCGCCGACGGGGCGAGCCTCTTCAGGAGGGATTAAGCGGGAGGTGGAGCGGACGAGAGGGGGGCGGCCGAGCCGGGCGCGGAGCTTGCGCGCCTCCTCCTCCCTCCTCCTCGCGCACTTTGTTTTTCCCGCCCTCGCCGCTGAGGAGGACGAGGGCCATGGCAGCGCCGCTGAGGCAGCAGCAGCAGCAGCAGCGCGCCTGGAGTTTAGTCGGCGCGCCCGTGTTCTTCTCCGTCAGCTTGTGGCTCCTGGGCTCGGCTCCCCAGGTAAGAGAAGCCGCGTCCCGTTTCCCTCTCCTCCTCTTCCTCCTCTCCCTTTCCCCCTCAGTTTCTCCTCTCGGCTCGGTTGTTAGCGCGGGGAGCCCCCTGTCGGGCGAACGACAGGTGGACACGCACGTGTGGATGCGCGCGGGCGCGGAGCAGGGGAGCAGGCCAGCAGAGGCTCCTGCGCGCACGGGCGAGCTTTCCTCTTCAGGAAAGACGAGGGGCCAGGATGCGTTTCTTGCCTGTAACTGCCCTTGCTTGCTTGCTACTGATCAGTGCCTGATTTACCTATAAGCTAAATAAGCTATAGCTTAGGACCCCATTCTCTTGGGCCCCCCAAAAAATTTAAAGGAAAATAAACCTGGATGTACCTTTCCAATACATAAGATAAAAAACAAATAGAATAAAACCTACACACAGCAACAGTGTTTTGTGTTGTGAAGGTTCCTATTCGTTATGTGCAAATGGCTTTAGATACCTATTAGGTCCATAAATTACCATATAGCATATATTCAACACACAAAAAACAGCGACAAATTGTTGTGGACAAAGGACAGCTGGACATAGAAAGGGCCCTATTACCTTAGCTTAGGTAAAGGTAAAGGGACACCTGACCATTAGGTCCAGTCGTGACCGACTCTGGGGTTGCGGCGCTCATCTCGCTTTATTGGCCAATGGAGCATGTGGCCAGCATGACTAAGCCGCTTCTGGTGAACCAGAGCAGCGCATGGAAACGCCGTTTACCTTCCCGCCAGAGCGGTACCTATTTATCTACTTGTACTTTGACGTGCTAGGTTGGCAGGAGCAGGGACTGAACAATGGGAGCTCACCCTGTCACGGGGATTTGAACCGCCGACCTTCTGATTGGCAAGTCCTAGGCTCTGCAGTTTAACCCACAGCACCACCCACATCCCTAGCACTACCTGCATTCTTGTGCCTGATTTACCTATAAACTAAACAAGCTGTAGCTTAGGACCCCTCTCTCTTGGGGGCTCCAAAAAAATTTTAAGGAAAAAAACCTGGGTGTATATTTCCAACATCTAAGATAAAAAACAAATAAAATAAAATGTACATACAGCAACAGTGTTTTTTGTTGTGTCGGCTCCTATTTGTTATGTGCATATGGCTTTAGATACCTATGAGGTCCATAAATTCCATATAGCATATATTCAACACGAAAACAGTAACAAATTGTTGTGGACAAAGGACAGCTGGACATATAAAGGGCCCCATTACCTTCCGTAGCTTAGGGCCTCATCAAACCGAAATCCGGCCCTGGGGTCCCTCTTAAAGTGAGGGATCTCTTTGGCCCCATACTGCAATGCACTGTCAGGCATGAGTGTAGCCATGGGGGGAAGGTTTTATGGGGGACGACGACACAAAACCGAGTTACCTGCTATGCAATTGGTCAGTTAGTTAAGTATTTTTATTTATTTACTTGATTTGGGGGGCAGCTGCCTCCCCAGCTATGCCCATGGTATCAGGAAATGTGATAATAGGCAGGGGTGCCAGCTTGAATAAAATGCTGGAGGGCCACGCAAGCTCCGCACTGCATAATCGATCACATAATTCAGTGCACACACACAATTTCAATGGAAATGCCCATCAACTTTTTTGGGAGGGTGAGCTCCTCAAATATATATTTTTTTTTTGGGGGGGGTGAAGGTCCATTGGCCCCTAGGAGTTGGCTCCTATGATAGAGAGTGTCTTGGGAACCTGAAGTTTGTGACAGGACAAGATTTGCTGCATCTCTGGTGGCTTCAAAAACTGTGTGCTATTGCTTCTCAGGATGACCCCAAGCTGAGACTGACAGGTGTCATTTGCTTTTAGGAGATGGTTCTTAAAGTTGTTTTAAAATAGCTGACCTTTTTGTTCCAGGACATGGCATTTCCAGGGAGCTTTGAACTATCAGAACATGACATGCGAACTTCAAGGAAGTGTCCTCTTCTTTGGACTTGCGGACCACCCCTTTGGTTTCTTGCAGAGATTCTAATAAGGGGTTAATTTCTGCTGTGTACAGTGTCTTCTTCTCTGGTGTTTACAGAGGAGTTTTAGAGACTCTGTCCAGTTCCTGCATCTTGGTTTCTGAGTGCAAATAAGTGATAGCAAAGTTGTTGGTTTTTAATTTTGAAAACTGGCTTTCTGTCTGTATGTGTTCAATGCCTGAATTCAGGATATGGTTATCCTCTTCAGTTAGAAGTTTCAAAAACTGCAGAATCTGGTGTAGCATTTCAGGGAAACTTGCCACTTTTTTGCTGCAAATGAGTGTTGAGGATAGAGCTGTGTGTCCATCTCACTTGAGGGAATTTAGCAAAGCAGGTAAATTACCTTCTCTTTAGACCCAGCAAGGGCTGAAGTGGCTGGAAAGTGGAAGGGAAGAAACAGGACGCGTTTTGTGTCTAGCAGCTAACAGCAGAACTTGAAACTGATGTCGAAAACAGGAGGTGTTGCCGGATTAGCTGGTTTTCTTTGGAAACAATGAAACCTGAAAATTTCAAAAATAAACATTTTAAAAATATAAACACATTTCAATGCCACTTCGCTTTCCCCAGTGTCATTGAAAATGTTTTATTATTCAATATGCCAAAAGTACCTATATCTTGGTGGGTTGCGCCAGGCTGGATTATGCCAGCATCCTCTGAATTTCAAATACAGTCTTTGCAAATGCCACTGTGTAAATGGAGATGGGCTGCTTTCTCTGCCTGTACCACAAGAATCATAAATTTGGCATATCCCAGTCCCCAGAGTTCCAAAATAAAACCCCTAGTGTGAATTCTGCCAGATTCTATTTTTGTCCTTTGTTTTAAATATAGGTCACATTCTCTTCCTAGAAGTACACCAATAGATTGCTGACTCTGCCATCTTAAATACAGTAGGCCTGCAACCTATGTGGGGGCTATGTTCTGGGGATCATGTATATAGCCAAAATTGAGTAAAGTCAAAACCCATTGGTTTCAATGGTGGGTGGGATTGTCAAAATCATTTTCTCCACAACCCCTTTTCTCTTTCTGCCCCTTTTTAATTCTTAAAAATATTTTTGCCACTTGTGTAAAGCTGAAAGCACACACAGTTCTCAAACCTTTCTTGGATAGTTTGCCAGTTTGGCTGCAATAATAACAGCTAAAACCTAAAAATTCAGTATACTGAACAATTGCATTTATCAGCAAGCCATGATTGCATTTTGGTGCACAGGTTAATAAATGGAAATTGAATGTTGGAGGGGAGGTTAGTAGAGTTGTTAAGAATGCAGTGTTGCATGGCTAGTGACATGATTGATTTTCTAGCTTTGAGTCTGAATTGCTCCATATTACATGGAAGTAGGTTTCCAAGCTCTTTTACAAGGAATTCTGTCTTAATTTTGGACCCAAGATATGAGCCCCCTTGTACTGCATTGACTCTAGGTCTAAAGTCAATTTAGAGTCAGTTTATCCAACTGATGATAAATGTCAGCCAAGCCTGCATTGTATCTGCTTCAGTGTTTTCTTGTTTTCTCTTAACAACAAATACAGTTGTCAACAAAAATGGACAAAAACTAGCGAAAAGGCACAAACATTTGTAAAAACTATGAAAAACTGACTTTGAATAACGAACAGTAAAAGAATGCACAGTAAAGCTATGCTGTTGATGCCTTAAATGAACCACCCCAGTTCTGCCACCAGAAAACCTTCCCTGTGCAGTAATTTACCAAGGAAGACTAGGTAAAAATATATACATTTCTAAACTTTGATATATGGATGTCCTGTCCCTCTGGGGGACACCCAAGGGGGCATGGGATACAGCGGATCTCCTTCTTTGCTGGTGGAGAAGGAGGTTCACCCTCACTTGCCTTCCTGTACCACCTGTGGAAAGGTATATCACTCTCAGTGCTCCAAGAGCAGAGAGAGAGAGAGGGAGAAAAGGGAGCACATTGCAGAAAGGCTTTGCATTTGTTGAATACAAAGCCCCCTCTTCCTTGGACACAACCCTGGAATAGTGGAAAAGGCCTAGAGCTGGCATAGTGGTTTTTCTTTCATGGGGAACCAGTGAGAGGAAAAAATATTAAAGAAAGGGATGGAGTGGCACGGGATGGTCAAAAGAAGGCAAAGAGCTGTCCCTTTCCCCTTCTACCTTTCTAGCACAAGCTCAGCAGGAGTCAATTGAAATAAACGTATTATTATTATTATTATTTTAAAAAATAAAATATAGGTGTGGGGACCAAACCCCCGCTCAACATGGATAAAGTGCTCTATTCCTGTTGTCTTTAGTTCAGGCAACCCCAAACTCAGCCCTCCAGATGTTTTGGGACTACAATTCCATCAATTTTGATTTTAATTCGTTTTTATAATGTTTTATAATGTCACACTGTTTTAATGTTGTTAGCCGCCCTGAGCCCGGCTTCGGCTGGGGAGGGCGGGATATAAATAAAATTTATTATTATTATTATTATTATTATTATTATTATTATTATTATCATCCCTGACCACTGCTGTTAGCTAGGGATGATGGGAGTTGTAGTCCTAAAACATCTGGAGGGCTGAGTTTGGGGATGCCTGCCCTAGTTCCTCTGGGGTCATGATGCTTCTGCCATGGAATGTCCCATACCTACCCCACATTGGGTTGTTCTGTCCAGCTGTAAAGTACTGGAGAGCAAGTTCAACAGTTACAAAGCAGGGCCTTCTCTGTATTGGCATCCCATATTGTTGTCATGTATCTTAAAGGTAAAGGACCCCTGACAGTTAAGTCGCGAACAACTCAGGGGTTGAGGTGCTCATCTGGCTTTACTGGCCGAGGGAGCTGGCGTTTGTCCGCAGACAGTTTTTCCGAGCCATGTGGCCAGCATGACTAAGCCGCTTCTGGTGAAATCAGAGCAGCGCACAGAAACACAGTTTACCTTCCTGCCGGAGCAGTACCTATTTATCTAGTTGCACTCTGACGTGCTTTCGAACTGCTAGGTTGGCAGGAGCTGGGACCGAGCAATGGGAACTCACCCCGTCATGGGGATTCGAACCGCTGACCTCCCGATCTGCAAGCCCAAGTCTCAGTGGTTTAACCACAGCGTGCCCTGCATTCCCCCTCATGTATCTTAGGGGGTACCAAATCATTATACACAGCAGCAGTGTCTCCTGAGAACACTCTCTCTTTTTTTAATGATCAGCCAAGTAGAGGAAAAGCTCAACTACATACCAGGTTTGCCAAGGCAAACAGAAAAATCACTGTTCCGCAAGTAGGTACTGGTACTATTGTTGAAAACATCTATATACAAATATATATATATATATATATATATATATATATATATATGCAAGGCTGTTGTCACTCAGTAGTCTGTGTGGCTTCCAAATGATGGCACCGTGGCAGGCAGGTAAGTGGAACATCTATGTGGATGGGCAGGCTGCCCATGCAAACTGTTTAATAGTAGTAGGGGGCACTTCAGAGCGTGCTTTTACCAAATTGCTCTGTGAAGCAGCTCTCTCTCTCCTTTAAAAGGGGTTGGGGCAAGGTGTGGAAGTGGTTTGGGCAAGCTGCAAGGGGGACGGGTGAGGTATAAAGGAAGAGGTGCAAAGGGAGGAGGCGTTGGCCTGAGGTGGGGGAAGGCGGTGTCAGCAAAGGGAAAGGTGAGCAGGGGTGGCAGTCCCTAGTATTTAATATTGTATTAGCTGCATTTGAGTGAAATTTGTAATTGTTTCTGCCACTCCCCAATTACAATGCATACAGCCTAGTAAAGATGAAGTACAGTGGTACCTCGGGTTACAGACGCTTCAGGGTACAGACTCCGCTAACCCAGAAATAGTACCTCGGGTTAAGAACTTTGCTTCAGGATATTTTCAACTCGCTTGTGGAAACAACTTGGAGGTTATTAAGAAGAAAAATGATAACAACAAGGAGATGGGAAGATGGGACTTGTGAATATCAAAGCAGCAGAAATACGAGATGATTGGACCCCTACCGAACTCGAAGCATGGGTACCCCCAACAAAAAATTAAAATTCGGTTACATATTTGGACTTTGTGATATGTATTGGCATAATTTGGAATAATTAATATGATATGATTAGTTTGTTAAATGGAAATTTAATAAAAAATATTTTTTTAAAAAAGAACTTTGCTTCAGGATGAGAACAGAAATTGTGGGGTGGCGGAGTGAGGCCCCATTAGCTAAAGTGGAACCTCAGGTTAAGAACAGTTGCATGTTAAGAACGGATCTCCAGAATGAATTAAGTTCTTAACCTGAGGTACCACTGTACAGTGGTACCTTGGTTTATGAACTTAATCCGTTCTGGAAGTCTGTTCTTAAACCAAAGTGTTCTTAAACCAAGGCATGCTTTCCCATAGCAACGGGGGACTCAATTTACAAATGGAACACACTCAACAGGAAGCGGAACATGTTCTGCTTCCAAGGCAAAGTTCACAAACCAAAACACCTACTTCCAGGTTTGCAGCCTTCTTAATCCAAGTTGTTCATAAACTAAGTTGTTCTTAAACCAAGGTAACACTGTAGTGATCAGCATGACAACTGTGTTTGTCTTGAGAGACAGCAAAGGGTTATGGAAATCTGAGATCGCGCTCATGTCACATAACAGCAGTTCACCCAGCCCCTGAGATCAACAAAGGCAAACTTCTTGTTGTTGTACTGCCAGCAGGTGCAGATTGCTATACAGTGATGTGAGTCTTCTCTGTAGAGGTGCCCCAGCCGTGGAATTTACGCTACCTGGAGGTACAATTGGTCCCTACACTATTGGGCTTCTGGCATTAGGTTAAGATGGTACCTGTTAACCCAGGCTTTTGATAAAGCTTAACTTTCAGCCATGTCTTCCTCACAGGGTTGTTGTGTGATAAAACAGAAGGTGGTGGTGGGGGGGGGGGACATGTATGCTGCATTGAGTTTCTTAGAGGAAAGACAAGATACAAGTGTTAGCCATATATATAAAAATATATCTGGTGCAGTCATTCTGTCCTGAGCAGGAGAGCCCCATAATTTTTCTCTTCTGTTTGTGGAGGCTCTGCACAATCTGGTTTTTAAATTGAAAGGGGAATTGTGATTCCTAAATAGGGGCTATTTGGATGTAAGGTTTACTTTTCCTAATAAAACGCACTGGACATCTAAAAGATGGAGTTAGTTTTATAATCCCAGGGAAGTGAAGGTTGCATGGTATTTATTATAAACTGTGCAGGCTGCAGTAAATATTATGGGCCGTGATTCTTAGTTATTCTCTTGTGAGGAGGATTTTTTTCCTCTTCCAGGCTATCAAGTACTCCTGTAGCCTCTCCTGTTTTGTTTTCAAATGAGTTTTTCATTTCTTGAAAGCAGAATGTTGAGCTGGGTTGTGTCATTGTGTTTCCCATGGGTATAATTTACACGTACTTGATGTCATTTTAGTATTCTCTACAAGGTAGTTCCCTCTGCTTAGTCATGGAATCTCCGCTGCCCAGATGTTGCTTCAGGGAAATGCATCATAGCTTAGCTGGGGGGGGGGCTGGGGGGGGCCCGTAGAATATCCTGCAGATGCAATGGGGCACAAACAAATCTAATTTAATTAACTTTTCTTGTTTTCTTAAAACTGAAAGTGAAGCTAGTGTGAGAACCCGCCCCTCCTGGTTACTCTTTATTTGTTTTCAAGTCATCTCCAGATTATTATTTTTTTTAAAAAAAACCATAATTAAATCTGATCGCTTTGATATACTTCTTAATGTAAGGTTACACTTCTTGAGAATAGTGTCGGATTGCATGGGCGAAATGCCACATCTTAAGTAATAGGATGTGAAAAGGTAGTAAAACATGACCACTCTGCCTGGTTGCTAACTGCGTCATCAAAATATGTTTAGAATTTTGTTTTTTTTCAAAATGTATTACTGTGCTGCTAGGACAGTTGGAAGCTTGTGAGCATGGTAGGCCTTAAAAGAGGGTGGTTGGAATCTGTGGCTGTCTGGTTGTGCTAGAGTCTAGCTCCTTTCATCCCTGGTGACTGGACGTGCTCACTGGGGCTGCTGGAACCTGGAGTTGGAGAACACCAGGGAGGCTTCAGGTTCTGAACCTTAAAATCTCAAATCGATAGTTGGCTGGTGGGTAAGGTAGAGGCAGTTCTCATTTGTATGGCCAAAAGCTTTAATTAGTGCGGCTAAAATGTCACATTAGTTCACTTTTAAAATCTGCTTTTAGTTTTTGCAGTGTGCAATTAAAAGCACAAATACTTAACTTTCCTTCTGACAACGGGTGGTAGCCTTCCTTTGGGAAAATAGCAACCGCTTGGTCCAGCATGGAGTTTGAAAACTTTGGTTGCATTCTTCAGAAGGGAAAGGGTTTGCTCCGAGCTCTCTTAAGTGCTGAAGAAGAAACAGCTGGTGCACAGCTGGGTCATGCTACCTGATCGTCAAGAATACCTCTGTTTCAACCTATGTAAATATGAGACTTTTATTGTTGGAGAAGTTTGTGTGTGTTTTTTGTGTGTGTGTGTGTGTGTGTGTGTGTGTGTGTGTGAGTGAGAGAGAGAGAGAGAGATGGTGTATTAATTTTTTTGTCTAGATTCTGGTACTTTTTGAGTTAAAGGTAAAGGTAAAGGGACCCCTGACCATTAGATCCAGTCGTGACTGACTCTGGGGTTGCATGCTCATCTCGCTCTATAGGCCAAGGGAGCCAGCGTACAGCATTCGGGTCATGTGGCCAGCATGACTAAGCCGCTGCTGGCAAACCAGAGCAGCACACGGAAACGCCGTTTACCTTCCCGTCGGAGTGGTACCTATTTATCTACTTGCACTTCGATGTGCTTTCGAACTGCTAGGTTGGCAGGAGCAGGGACCGAGCAATGGGAGCTCACCCCGTCGCAGGGATTCAAACCGCCGACCTTCTGATCGGCAAGTCCTAGGCTCTGTGGTTTAACCCACAGCGCCACCCACGTCCCTCACTTTTTGAGTTAGCGCTGTGTTAAAAAGCAGGAAAGTTCATCTGTGTGCAGGCTTCTACAAATAACGCTCATCGTAACAAGTGTGGCACTGCCACTCTGGTGAGAGTGAGTGGAAAGCCTTCCTCCCAACTGTGAAGTACCAGAGGCAGGTGGAGGTCATCCATGCAGCTTCAATGTTGGGAGGAAAGCTGGGGAAGGTGTTTGCAAGCATGCTCTCCACCTCGATTTTCCACATGCCGCTGAGCCCTAGCTGCCTGTAATGACTGAAACAATCACCTCCTTTTTTTAATGACAAGAAGAGGAGAAAAAGAGATGAAGGGGTCTCTAAGCCTCTCCTATGAACATGGGCTAAAGCCTGAATGGCCTGCTCCTCCCTTTTCCACAAGAAATGTTGCCAGAGATTCCTTTGCTGTTGGGTGGAGATTATTGACGTCATACAGCTGGCAGGTGGAATGAGCACAGTTTTTGGCTTGAGTAAGTAGGACCAGCCAAAAACTCCAAGTGCATGTAGGTACATACAATTGAGATTACAAGCATAGAAAACTAAGGAGGTTTTTTTGTGTTTTTAGAGTGAGTAAGCAGGAACTTCAGGATTGAATAAAGCCAGGTAGAGTGAATGGTCACTGAATGCCTTGTGTTCATGTAGTCTTCTTTGGTGGCTCAACGCGCATTGAGGATTGTGCTCAATGCTAATCACTGGGAATATTGTTGACAGGATCAGCAGGACTGAGTCACAAAATGCTTGTCATCTTCAAGAACCATCCTCCGCCACTACAGAATTTTGAATTTGGTATTATAGTTAAAATACCTTTCTGTAACCTTTGATGCCAGGTGCAGCTAATTCAGTTCCAAGGAGTAAGACACGCATGTTCAGTGGTTTCACAGGTGAGGTGCCGCTACTATCCTTATTTGTTGTAGCAGTTTCTACAACAGAAGGTAACTTTGTCTTTTAACATACAGTGGTACCTCTGGTTGCGAACGGGATCCGTTCCGGAGGCCCGTTCACAACATGAAAAGAGAGCAACCTGCAGCGGCGCGCCTGTGCACGCGCGGGTTGCGATTCGCCACTTCTGTGCATGCGCGTGATGTCATTTTGTGCTTCTGTGCATGTGCGAGTGGCGAAACCCGGAAGTAACCCTTTCCAGACAAAGTTGTGTATAGAGCCAGTGTGGTGTAGTGGTTAAGAGCGGTGACTTCGCTTCCCCGCTCCTCCACATGCAGCTGCTGGGTGACCTTGGGCTAGTCACACTTCTTTGAAGTCTCTCAGCCCCACTCACCCCACAGAGAGTTTGTTGTGGGGGAGGAGGGGAAAGGAGACTGTTAGCCACTTTGAGACTCCTTCGGGTAGTGATAAAGCAAGATATCAAATCCAAACTCTTCTTCTTCTTCTATAGATCATGTGCCCAGACATTATTTGTACATAAAGGTATGCATGTCATTGTTGCTTTACACAAAATGCTATGCTTGCGTTAGCAGTGATGCAAGCCCAAGCCTTGTCCCCATGTTTCTCTTTTATATGGTGTACAAACTGGAGTACAGAGAACACATTCCTGGTCATTTGTGAGAGTCTCTTTCATAACCAATCTTTTATTCAGTGAGACATTTTAAAAATCTCTTCTATTTTTTCAAAGGTTTTAATTCTGGATTGTGTGTGATTATATGCAGTGTTCATACTTCACCTCATTAAGGAAGAAGCTGTAGTTGTGGGCAATTGCTTGGATAGAAAAATAATACACAGGCTGTGCAGAATACTTATTACGTACTTTCATTAATAATGTACTTAACAGGGAATTTAGGGTGTCATATCTCCCATGGGCATAATGGATGCAGTCCTGTGCTGAAGGATATCCCATTTTTGACTATTGTGGTACTTTGGACAAGCTCCTTCTTCACCATATCATTCAGGGAATTTTGCTGTTTGGCCAAAAGCAGAGCAAAGAGCCTAGTGTGTCAGGATAAATGACAAAGCAAGCAACTATTGAGATAAGCACAAGGATAGCTACCCAATTATGCACAGTTTATGTATCAAAAATTTGCACAAAAAATGGGTCATATGTTTGGTTCCTAAGAATGAAGTCAACTCTGAGAATGC
Organism: Podarcis cretensis; assembly: GCF_951804945.1. Taxonomy (NCBI): domain Eukaryota; kingdom Metazoa; phylum Chordata; class Lepidosauria; order Squamata; family Lacertidae; genus Podarcis; species Podarcis cretensis. Next base: position 27,510,819 of record NC_137187.1, read on the forward strand.
CTATCACACATGTGGCGGTTGAAAAAGCTCTTATTGATCCTTCAAAGCCTTGAAGCAGAGCTTAGTATGACAGATATGATGAATCACAAAGGAACTATTGGCTCAGAAGGAACATATGGAGCTTGTATTTGGACCTTGGAGGCTGGAGTAATGAAGAGCAAGTCACAGATGGAGACTATCTGGACAGCTCCCCAAGGAAAAACATGCAAAGAAGGTTTGGGGGTGATAGAGTACTGTCAATAGCCCTGTAAATGAATATTGATGTGCATTCCTTTCCTGTATTTGTTGAGGGTGGAATGGAACTGAACCATGGTGCTGCCTGACGAGAAAAGCCATCAGCCAATCATGGGATGATGGGTAATTTGCTATTTTAACATTTTAAACTTGGAGCAGATGTTGGATTCTTGACAAAGACAGATGGAGCACCTTCAATTGATGTATCTGCCGTTTTACTCCCACCACTATTCTAATACATGGCAGTCTACAATTCTTACTCCTTGCAAAGTTACAGTACAATGAGTTTGCAATGTCAAGTACCAGGTGAGAAAAATCGACCCATTATTTAACTTGTCTGTTTGACAAATGTATCAAGCAAAGACCACACAGATGGAAACGTGTGATTTGGCATTGCCATGGTTAAGGAGATAAAAAAAATAAAGCGGGAACTTGCTTAAGAGTGCTGTTGTAGCAAAACGGTTATGGTGTGATCCCCAAAGCCCCCAAATCTTACTTTGGGCAAGTAGTGATTATTTCATGCTCAGTTCCCTGGGTGTGATATAGAAAAAAAATAAAACTGGTCTTGCTTCCACAGTTGTTGTGAGGAATAGTCAGGTAACGATAAAACATGCACAGATTACTTGAAGTTTGAAAAAGAAGTAGACCTGACAAGGAAAAGAACTATCAGAATAGTCTAGGCTTGATTTTTCTTAATGTTATTCAGGATTTCTGTAAGTGTTGCTTTGAATCCCCTTCTTTGGAGGAATAGATAACTGAATGGATGTAGCTACAGATACTGATAAAAATGTAGTTTGTGCAGGTTTTGATTTAATAAATTTGCATATGAATAAATTTGCATATGAATAAAATAATAGTACCACAGGATAAATCATTTTTATTTATTGGATTATGTCTTGAGAAGGGCGATGGAATGCAACCTGCAACCCACATATTTTTTTTATAAGTACATGTATTAAAATACTGTATTTTTCACTCCATAAGGCGCACCTAGTTTTTAGAGGGGGAATTCAAGAAAAGAAATATTATTTAAAGGGAGCGCTGAGCAGAACCTGTATGCATCCCAGGCTCTGCTCAGCACTCCCTTTCACGAGCCATGTGGAGTGTGTGTGTGGCTCTTGGGGGCTTTTGCGGGAGGTGGGGGAAGTGAGAGAGCCGCACTCTGTCTCTTCTCCCACCTCCCACAAAAGCCAGGGATAGCCGTGCGAAGCCTCCGCAGGGCAGTGGGATGAAGGCACCCCGCTACCCTGCTGAGGCTTTGCACTGCTAAGGCAGAAGCTAGAACAGCTAGAGGGAGCGCTGCGCAGTGCTCTCTCTAGCTGTTCTGGCTTCTGGGGTAGCCAGAGCTTGTCGGGGCTAGCAGGGGAAGCCCAGGTTTCTCCCTCCCCCCCGCCCCAGGGACCACACATTCGCTCCATAAGACGCACAGACATTTCCCCTTAGTTTTAAAGAGGGAAAAAGTGCGTCTTATGAAGCGAAAAATACGGTAATTAACAGTTCCATAAAACTGTGCAGCCTGGTTCACCAAGGACATCTTTTTATGAAAAGGCTTTACCTGATTTATAGTTAGGCTAACTAGTGTCACAGCCTTAACTTTCCCCGTTATAACTGAGACTTCCACGTAATCCTCATGCTTTGATGCTCCTTAACATCTTGAAAATCAAAAGAGGTGTGAATATATAGTTCTCATGTTTAGCAAGGAATCATTGCTTTGAATTGGAGCGATGACAGCCAGCCACAACTTATAGAACCTTAAGTTGAAAAGGGACCTTGTGGGGGCCTCTAGTCCATCCCAAATGAGTGCAGTGCAAGATGAAACTCAAGCTCCCTGACATACAATACCCAGGAAAGAGCCCAATCGCAATGTGCTTCAGTGCTGCTGAATTATCTTAAAACCTGCTATTAATTCAGTTAAAATAGCAACCCTTCAAGCTTTGCTTTCAGCTATTAAGAGCTTTAGGACCAGTTTTCTCTTTTCCCCTGGGATAACTCCATAAAACCTTGTTGCTGCAGTTAGAGCCTTTACTGGTGTATTTTATTCACTGGGGCTACAAACCTGTACCTACTAACCTGGGAACATGCCGCATTGAACTCGACAGGATATGCTTTTGAGTAGACATGTATAGGACTGTAAAGGAGGAACTGGAAAAAAAAAAGCTTTTTCAAAATAAATAAATAAATCTAATGATTTAGAAATGTCCCCATGGAGGCCTGGTAGCATGTTTGCATTTTGCAGCTATACAAAAATTTGTTCTCAGCCAATGAAATGTTAATTTCAGTATTGCCTATTAGTCTGTTTGGTTTTTCTTTCTTCGAAAGCTAATATCAATTATTTGTCTCATCTATTTTGCCCTTTGTCAGAATCCCTGTGTTGTAAAACATGTGATGCTACTTCCAAAGGAGCAGTTGATTAAGTCTTTTTTTAGTAGAAACAAAAGTGACTCGTCAACCCTTGAAGGCTAGCAAAGAAATTTATTATGGCATAGACTTTCATGGAATCATAGAATTGTAGAGTTGGTGGGACCCCAAAGGTCATCTAGGCTAACCCCCTGCAATCCAGGAATCTCAGCTAAAGCACCCAAGACAGATGGCCATCCAACTTCTGCAATGAAGGAGAGTCCACAACTTCCCAAGGGAGTCCATTACACTGCCAAACAGCTCTTGTTGTTCTAGCCAGCTGGACAGCTGCTGCAAGAAGCAACAGATCTATATAGCATGGCAGCTGCTCTTCCTTTAAAGAAACCAGCATATTGCTAGATCTTTCATCTTCTATGCTAGAACAACAGCTTGGGGGTCTGGTTTAAAAAATATTTGAAGTGTAAATAAAAAGTTATCCTTCAAGGTTTTTGTTTTTGTTTTGGTGCTCATCAATGCCTGTAGCTGTTTATTTTGTATCAGATTATTTTCAACTGGTGTTACTTTGTTGTTCCATTCAGTTGCATTGTGCATGGTGATTGGGTAAGGGTCTACGGGAAGGTAGCATTTGCTGGAGTGAAAAATGGTCATTTATTTAGCAGCAGCCTATTTATTATACCGTATTTTTCGCTCTATAGGACGCACTTTTCCCCCTCCAAAAATGAAGGGGAAATGTGTGTGCATCCTATGGAGTGAATGCAGGCTTTTGCTGAAGCCTGGAGAGTGAGAGAGGTCGGTGCGCACCAACCCCTATTGCTCTCCAGGCTTCAAGCAGCTATCCACAAGCTTTCGGAGCGCAGCGGGAGTTCCCTCTGGGCTCCGAAGGCTTGGGAGTTGGTGCAGTGGGAGTTGGTGCTGCGCTCCCTGGGCTTCAGGCTGCAGGCTGCTATCCGCAAGCCTTTGGAGCCCGGCAGGAATTCCCACCAGGCTCAGAAGGCTTGCGGATAGCTGCCTGTTCTGGGCTTCCCCCACTCCCAGCCCCGCAGCTAAAAACGAAGCCAAGACAGTGAGAGGGATCCATCCCGCTCACTGTCTTGGCTTCTTTGCTCTTTGGGGCTGGGGGTGAAATAATTTTGTTTTCTTTATTTCCCCCCCCCAAAAAAAAAAACTAGGTGCGCCCTAAGGTCTGGTGCGCCCTATGGAGTGAAAAATATGGTATGTTACATGGTGGGGAAATGCTATGGTGCCCAGGTTTCCGGCAAATAATGAGTGACATTTGTCCCATCTCTTGGGTCCCACCTCCCAAAAACCCATATGCTTGAAGTCAGCTAATATTTTATATACAGTTCACCTTCATTGTGGTTAGAATCCATAGTGCATCTTTAAATAGGTGCACCCCAGTGTTAATTGAATTTATATGCCATGGAGACCAATGGGACAAATTTGTGATGACAGATAACACTTAGGATAGTGTTTCCCAACCTTGGGTCTACAGCTGTTTTCGGACTACAATTTCCACCATCCCTGACCACTTGCTAGTTAGGGATGATGGGAGTTGTAGTCCAAAAATAGCTGCAGACCCACGATTGGGAAACAGTGACCTGGGGCATTGCTAGAGCACTAAGACTAGATGCATCCATAACTTTGTTTCTGTGCCATTCTTTGCAACAAAATGAGAGTGGAGATGTCCCTAAAAATGTGTTCCTCCTTACTTTGTATGTAGATAGTCAGGCTTCCTCCTTGAGTAATTCTGTGTTTCTTTGTGATGCTGTCTGCAAATAGTGCAAACCTTCGAAATTCATACACAGAACCTGACCTTTTATGGACATACTAATGTGTCCCGTGTGTATTTAATCTTTTGAAGAAGAAACTCTCATGTAGGCACTATTGGCAAAGGAATACAAGTGTGAGTCAGAAAGCTTAAAATGGAGAGTTATCTCTTTTTTTCAGAAGGGAGGAGTGATAAATGAGCATTTGTTTCCTGACAGTTACAGATCTCCTGTTTCTTGACAAACTGCTTGTGATCCCCCACACTTGACTCTTAGTTCAAATGAATTCCCTGCAACACTCCCCACCCAACACACATGCACACACATCAAATATATAACAATCATATTATATTTGTAAATATTTATATTGTATAAATATGAACTAAGGGTAAGAATAAAACAAAAATTGTGCACTAAACAGTGGCAAATAATCTCCTATGAAATATTTTCCTGTAATCAGTTCATCCTATGCTTGGACTTGAGAGTATTTCAAAGCCTCCTTTTCACTGAGGATGCAATGCTTTTATACTATTCAGTAAAAGATTTTCCTGTTTGATGCGAAGTTAATTTGTTGCTTTCGTTCATGCACCTGTAAATAATATTTCAATTTGGCCATTAGTATGAATCCTCGCTTTCCCTCGGGATTCTCTTAGTGCTAACGTGTTTTTGTTTCCATTATTATATGACATTTACTCCTTATTCTCCTGTTTTACTGATACTTCCATGTGATTCAGTAAAAAACCAAACAGGTGCTGGCACCATAGGGGACAACTCCAGACATCCTGCACAAACTATGTAATTCTGGGGGCTGGGAACCCACAAAGTCAGCAGAAACAGCTAGCAGGCGGCAGTGGTGCTGCCTCTGAGAGAGCAGTTCAGCTCCACCTTCCACGGCCAGCAAGCAAGGAACCCATTTCCGTGGGGGCTCAGACATGGAAGCAGTGTCTGCCTTCGAGCCAAAGCCCCTCCCCATGGAAAAGGGTGTCTCCTTTGCTGTGGATAGGAAGAGGAAGAGGAGTAATCCCTGCCGGGCACCAAAACGTGGATGTCACACACACAGGCCTGCATGTAGTGTGTGTGATGTCATGCGCATTATGTGCAGGCGTGTGCATGTGACCTCACACGTATGTGTTACAGCAAAGGACACCCACAATCCTGAGGGCGAGATCACTGGCACTCTGCATAGATCCCAAGATTTTCCTTGTATCTTTGTGTGTGTGTGTGTGTGTGTGTGTGTGTGTGTGTGTTTTAAGAAATAACTCTGAGTTGCTTTGTGCTTTGATCTGTGATCTGGGTTCTGAACCACTCTATATAAAACATAAGTATAGCTTTTCCCAGTGTAATAAAGGTAAAGGTAAAGGGACCCCTGACCATTAGGTCCAGTCGTGGCCGACTCTGGGGTTGCAGTGCTCATCTCGCTTTATTGGCCGAGGGAGCCGGCGTACAGCTTCCGGGTCATGTGGCCAGCATGACTAAGCCGCTTCTGGAAAACCAGAGCAGCGCACAGAAATGCCGTTTTCCTTCCTGCCCGAGCGGTACCTATTTATCTACTTGCACTTTGACGTGCTTTCAAACTGCTAGGTTGGCAGGAGCAGGGACCGAGCAATGGGAGCTCACCCCGTCGTGGGGATTCGAACAGCCGACCTCCTGATCAGCAAGCCCTAGGCTCTGTGGTTTAACCCACAGCATCACCTGCTTCCCTCCCAGTGTAATAGTAATGTAAATTACAGAGCAATCTATCTCCATGATCTGCCGTGCTGGGTGGCATTTGGCTGGGGAAGACATGTTCCTTATCTTACCCCTGCCTGGCTCCACCAGGTTCTGCTCTTGATGGGAGCCCCTACTGTGGTCGAGAAGTGCCCCAATAGCAGGTAGAAACCTATCATCACCATCATCTTAAGTGGTGGTAGCCAATGGAACCTACCAAATGGGTCATTGGGGGGTAGGAAGCATGTGAGGTGGCATGTGATTTGCTGGTTCCCCATGGAGGCTGTGTCTTACAGGGAATCTAAAAATGGCTATGCCTCTTTTTTCTGTTTTGGAAGAAGTGGATGAAATTTGTAGGCACAGGAGCCCCTCCAGAGTAGGCAATGCAAACACCTTTCACCCTGTCTCATCTGGAGAGATTAAGCTCTTTCCTCAAAACAGACTTTTACCCTGAGGAGAATTGAGAACAGGCACCCACACACCTGATGCTCATTGTTTGGGAGCACCCCAAACAATCACATAAAAGCAGAACGAGTGTCATTTAAAGAACAATAATGCCACAAGAAAAATAAATAAACAAGCTAATCTACAGACTGTTTTGGTCTAAGCATCTTGTCCTTAAGACAGCAGTTAGAACAGTTCTTGTGCAGCTACATCTTTTCATGAACCTCCCTGCTATGATGCTGATTGTCTATCATTTATGAAAATTTCACCCATTACTTTCCTAAAGGGTTTTATTAGAGAATCTGCAAATGTTTTTTTAATACATTAATGGCACCAGGCAGAGGGCCTTCTTGGTGGTGGTGCCCGCCCTGCGGAACACCCTCCCACCAGATGTCAAGGAAATAAACAACTATCTGACTTTTAGAAGACATCTGAAGGCAGCCTTGTACAGGGAAGTTTTTAATGTTTGATGTTTTATAGTGTTTTTAATATTCTGTTGGAAGCCGCCCAAAGTGGCTGGGGAGGCCCGACCAGATGGGTGGGGTATTATTATTATTATTATTATTATTATTATTATTATGGCAGTCTAATGGCCACTAATATTTTCCCCCTGAAGCAAAAGCATCCAGGGCCTGTTGATTCTCTTAGCCTAGTTTTTAGCTGAAATAATAAAAAAAAGAAAATTAAATTATTTACTTTTTATCAGGTTTATTTACGGTATAAAGTTTTGGAATAATACATCAGTAATCCACTCAGTGTATTGACTAATGCCTCTTTTTAATGGTGGAATCTGCTTTTATATATATTGTTATTTCAATTGATAAGAAAGCAACTTTCCTTCTTTGTTTCCCCAGTCAAATGTTCTTTAGCAAAATGTAATTGATTGTCTGAATTTTATAGGCTTCTAATAACTGACTGCTTTGGGGTTTTCTGCATATACTTAATTTGCTAACAGCACTGTTGTTTCCCCAAATTAAGACTCTAACTTCATTCTCTATCTTTAATATAAATTTTGCCCATGTCCTATACTCCTCCTGCTGTTTTCTGAAGTGGCGAAGTGTTATTGATAGTGAAAGGATCCATTAATTCAGCTTGCATTTCCCTATTACTTCCGGGTTTAATAAGAAAAACTCAACCTCCTTTCTCCCCATTAAATAATTCCACTGAAATCAGGTTATGGTCTGCATATGTCACTGTTTCAATTTTAACTTGATTTGCTTTTTACATTAAAGTAGGTGTTATCCAGAACACTTCTATTTTAGTGTATGTGTTAAAATATGTAGAATAAAAGGTATAATCCTCCATTTGTGTTCATGGTGCCTCCAAATACTGTTCAACATTAACACCTCCATATATTTATGAAGTATTTCAGGTAATATTCTAGAGCAGTTATTTTTATCTTTACATTTATCCTTGGCAGGGTTCAATATCCCATTCATATCCCCAGCTAGGTTTTCTCCTTCTGCTATGTCATTCCTTTTTCTTTATAAATTCTCCTAGGACTTAATTTGTCCATCATTTGGAGCATAAATGTTTCCCATTGTTAATTTCCCAATAGGGCTATTTAACTTCAAGAAGACAAATCTCCCTTCTGTATCAACTGCTTGCTTTCCTACTACCTATTCTTGGTCTTGTTTACCAGTGCCTTAACTTTTTAGTTATGCATAAAAGATCTCTGTTCCTAAGAATTTTGTTGCTAATCAGTCCTATTCATTTCCAACTGCTCCTTTTTTAATCATGTTTTCTCCCATCTCTTTCTAACTTCTAAATTATTTTGCTATTTTAAAAAATCTCCAGTTGTTAACTGTATCATTTCTTCATCTCTAATTTCTTTATTTTGGTGTCATCTTATAATAATTTTCAAATGTCCCTCGAAGAACCATTTTTTTCTCATTAGCCTATCTGACCCATGACTCCATACTTCCTTTCATAATATTAAACTACACTATAAGCCAATGTAATCCTAAAACATAACCTTCTCTAGCTACACAAAGGTGTAAAGGACTCCTGGATGGTTGAGTCCAGTTAAAATCGACCATGGGGTGTGGTGCTCATCTTTGCTTTAGGCTGAGGGAACCAGCATTTGTCTGCAGAAAGCTTTTCTGGGTCATGTGGCCAGCATGACTAAACCACTTCTGGTGCAACGGAACACTGTGACAGAAACCAGAGTGCATGAAAACACTGTTTACCTTCCCGCCGGAGCAGTACCTATTTATCTACCTGCACTGGCATGCTTTCAAACTGCTAGGTTGGCAGGAGCTGGGACATAGCAATGGGAGCTCCCCCCATCGTGGGGATTCGAACCGCCAAACCTCCGATCGGCAAGCCCAAGAGGCTCAGTGGTTTAGACCACAGCGCAACCTGTATCCTGCTAGCTGCACAAATACTTAACTAGGTAAATAACAAGTAATGTGTAATCCAGTTCCTCCAATTGCATTGAAAAAAACCCCCACAAACCCAAGCGAATCAAAACCACTCCAACCTCTTCATTAATGGAAGTACAGAATTGTATAGTAAATTCAGTAACAGACTGGAAAAGACTATACTGATAGGAAAAAACCAAACACTTAGGAAAAACTGATCGTTGAAAGGTTAGGTCATATGATAGTTCATCAGAAGGTTAATGCATTGGTAGAAGACCTCCTTAGCAGATTAGTTCTGTAGATAAATGATAATTTTCACATGACTATTAGTTCATTAAAAACTTAGAATATTATTTGTAGGCCTGGTGCCGTGATGCTTTTGTTGTAATTATGGGTATGTTTTAAGCACTCTACATGTCCCCAACATGTGGTTAAAATGTACCTTCTACTTCTTTACGTCTCCAACAAATACTTGACTCAGATTTATATGTTTTTGCTTATTTACTTGGTGTCCAAAAGCTGCAACAAAGTTCCTATTCCATCCTCCCCTATCTCTCAGCTCTGCCTGTTCCTTCATCGCCATAATTTTTTTGTTTTTGTTTTAGCAGCCAGCCAGTATATGCTAACTTGGTAGTGCTGCCTTGCTTTCCGTAACATTATCTGCTGTGGCTGAGAAAGCTTTACTTTCTGTGTACAAGTAATCCCATTTATCTAGAGATAAGTGTGCTTAATGAAACTCTAAATTCAAGAAAGAGAAGGGGGCATTATTCATGCAGGAAGTTCACTTAAAATATAGGCTTTTATTATTGAGCTTCCAGGGCACTGCTGCATTCCGGGGCTACCATTAGTCTTTCGTAGCATCCTTGCTTTGGACGTTAGTATGTAGGGCTGGACATGTCCCAATCAGTTTAGAGTTGATGGAGCTGAAACTCATACAGAGGACCAAACAGAGGAACACAGAGTAGGTTTTTTTAAATATAAGAAACCCAACATGGTAGTCTGCCAAAAAGCCGAATTCTAATTAGTTTCTCTGAGCTGCTTATGTTTTCCTATAGAAGACTGACCTTGCTTGTCATGTGTTACCTGGCTGTTGCTAAATTTTTGACCTGTACTTTCATTTCCAAAGTGGCATGTGGATGAATGTGATTTGAGAATGACTGTACCGGTCTGAGCTATTATCATTGCCTCATAAAACAAATGTTGCTTATATGTTTAAAATATAGAATTGTGTCCCATGCCAAGTTATTCATGCAAAACTGATTCCCCCCCCCCCCCAGTGTTTTGGAAGAAGGAAATGTTCAGCACCATGGACCACATTTGGTTATGCAAGTTAGCTACCTCTCATTTTGAATCACATTAAACTGTTTCTATAAACTTGTGTAAACTTAGCTGATGCCTGGAACTGACTACAGGCTCCTCAGACAGTTTTTCAGTTTGGAATCAGGCAGAGAAATTCTTAATGATATTTGCGCAGAATGCAGAGTTTAAGATGTTAATTTGAATGATGTGTGTAGATGTATCTTGAAGCATTTGAATCAGAATTCATTGAAATAAAAAACAGTTTCTGCCTATGGACACGATCCAATCATTATTGGATTTTTCACAAAGCAGCAAGCAGTCAAGGCTAAAGTATCACCTGGATTATAATTTAGTCTTTTTTAAAAAATAAAAAAACTTGTTACTGCTATCCTGGTTCAAGTCTCCCATAACAGTCTTATATTAAATTTAAAAACCATGGAGTTTGGGAGACAGTACTCCATGACACCAAACTGTAGCTCAGTTTAAAAATAATCAGAAGATTTGTGAAAGTACAATTGCCAGAAAAACCACATAAGTATAATAATAGAAACTAAGAAATGAATTTGCATTGTAACAACAGATGATTGGAAAATACAACTTCCAATATATCATCCTATGGACATCTTCATAGAACTTTAAAAGCCAGAGATAGAATTGGTGTAATAATTGCTGATATTTAGCCGACTATCCTTACAGTAGGCAAGAGAGCAGCAGAAGCAAGCGAATAGATATGAACATTTGTGGCTAAAGTGGGCTGGCACGTTATGCATACTTTAATAAATCAGGGATGGCTAACCTGTGGTATTTCAGATGTTGGGACCCAGCAGCCCCTGCCAGCGTGGCCAATGGTCAACAATGATGGGGAATGTTGTCCAGGAACATATGGAGGACCACAGGTTATCCTATAGATATCCATAAGTACATATTGTACACCCATTTTCTTAGGGTCCACTGATTTTATTTTAATGGTGTCTGGAATATAACCTTCTTCAAAAATGGACACTAACCTGTTAATCCTATGAACTCTTATCTGGACGTAAGCCCACTGAAGTTGAACACAGTGAGATTTACTTCTAAGTAAAAATCAGCCCTGAGGGCTCACTGGAAGGACAGATCCTGAAGCTGAGGCTCCAAGACTTTGGCCACCTCATGAGAAGAGAAGACTCCCTGGAAAAGACCCTGATGTTGGGAAAGATGGAGGGCACAAGGAGAAGGGGACGACAGAGGACAAGATGGTTGGACAGTGTTCTCGAAGCTACCAGCATGAGTTTGACCAAACTGCGGGAGGCAGTGGAAGACAGGAGTGCCTGGTGTGCTCTGGTCCATGGGGTCATGTAGAGTCAGACTAAATGACTAAACAACAACAACAACAAATATGAACAGGATTGCATTACAGAACCCTCTACAGTGGTACCTCGTACAGTGGTATGTTCAGAAACCCAAGTGTGGCTTCTGATTGGCTGCAGGAAGCTCCTGCAGCCAATCGGAAGCCACGAAAGCAGCGTCAGATGTTCAGGTTCCAAAGAACATTCGCAAACCGAAACACTTCTGGGTTTGCGGTGTTTGGAAGCCAAAATATCAGAGTACCAAGGTGTTTGGAAGCCAATGTATAGCTGTAATTCCAATAGAAGCTTCATTGGGGAAAATTAAGACAAACAAAGGCTAAATTTGAATGGTCACAGAGGACCAAAAGATGAATTACCTCCTTGATCCTTAAAAGGGGATATTAATATACATCAGAGACTGTAAGGGGAATATCAAGTACTCAAACGTATGTTGTTCTGAGTGCTGGCAACACTAAACTCCATTAGCCAGTCTGAAATATGCTCTACATCTGTGTGTGTGTGTTCTATTTTTTCTGCAGCCTCGTTCTACGCCACAGCAATTATTGCTGTGCTGTAAAATCAACACTTCAGAGCCATTAAAAAAAATAAAAATCTTTTTAAAAAAAACGGACAGGTCCCTGTACTCAGATAGCAGATCTGATGGGACTCTCAATTTTGAAATATTATATAACACTATGACCTTTCTTTGATGTACACGGTGTGGATGACAGATGTATTTTGGCAATGGCACTCAGAATGTTTCAAGCTAATCTTGCTCTTCATGATAGGATTACAAGGCAGAAAGAGCCTACTGTAAGTTCCAACTTTTACAGAAGAGTGTAGCAGGGCAGCGGCGGGGGGAAGATAAGTCAAGTTTGGCTACAGGGGGCTATCCACTGGAATGCTAAACCTCTTTAACCGTACTGGTGACAGTTGATGCCAGACGCTGAAACTGTAGCAGAGAGAGGGAATTTTAAGAGCAAGAATTCAATTTTTGCTGAGGTTTGCATTTGCAAGGGAGAATCCACAGGAAGGGAGTTGATTTGTTCTCACATTTGCAGATTCTCCCCTGCAAACAATCAAAGCTGCCCCCCTCCCTTCAACTAGACTTAGTTTCCAGTCTAAAAATGGCCTGCGAAGACACTTTGCAAGAGGCATGATAAAGGGTGGAAATTATTATATTGGTCTCTCCTGTTTTAGGAGGTCATTCCATTACATTCAGCTTTTAGGCTTCAGAATGTTCGATTGAAATGCATTCGTGGCTTCAAAAAAGAAACAGCATTTTGGCAGGTCATAATTCTTGATGTTAAATAGGCGTTGAGTTGTGCCTTGAGAAAATGTGTCTTTATGAGTCGGACTCTTCAATATGTTCTGTTTGCTGGTTCACGGATGAAATTCTGCTGCTAATCTTTCACAATTCTGTAACTGCAAGGGGATGCCAGCACAGCCAGAACTTGCTGAGCGTCTTGTAATTTTATCAAGCAGCTACTGAGCCCTGAAGCCTGGGTAGAATGCAAATGAAATGTATACTGCGTGCTGTATGTTGCCGAACTGCACCAACAGAGGCAAATGTCCTACTCTCCCCCCCCCCCCCGCCCCGCAAAACCACCCTGCAGCACGAAAGCTGGTATCATAGTACCCTGAACATAAAATGGAAGTATTGGGGTTGTGCTAATTTGCTGACCATTTGTTTCCTCTGCACCGGCTTCAATCACCCCTGCTACCCATAGTCTCAGTGATGAGATGCTTTTGGTTAATTTGAGAGTTCTAGGTGAAATTTCAAAAATATCCATGCATGCAGCATCTTAACACCCCAGTTTGGTGCTGACTTTTGTTTCTGGCTGCAGATAGACAGATTTATTTAGTTACTGGAATTACGTCCTGTCGGTCTTCCATCACAGAATGCAAGGTAGTAAGCACAAGGTTTCTAGGTGCATTCCATGCAGATGCTAGCTAGACTTAAAACTCAGTAGAAGCTAAACCATTTGCCCCCAGATGATGCTTTGGTGTGGATATAGTGTTCTATTCCTCCCATCATTTGACTGCTCAATCACCCAGTGCAAAATATTGCTCCTGGTCAGCCCAGTCTCTTGTGCGGCAGGATTATTATTATTTTTTTGGAAATGAAAGATATAGTTTGGATACACGTACATATGCATATCTAAATGCAGAAGTGAAATAAGTTGTGTTAGTTTTATTTTATTTGCCTACCACCCATATCACAAGAGTTGTCTGGGTGGCTTACACGTGATTTAAAAATACAAAATAAAATCATTTTTATAGAGTCAAACCAACCACAGTCATACTTCGGGTTACAGATGCTTCAGGTTGCGTTTTTTCATGTTACGGACATGCCAAAACCCAGAAGTACCGGAATAGGTTACTTCTGGGTTTCAGCAGTCACACATGCGCAGAAGTGCCAAATCACAACCTGCGTGTGTGCGCACGCGGTGCTGCAGGTTGCGATCACTGAGGGTTGCGAACGTGCTTCCTGCATGGATCACGTTCGCAACCCAAGCGTCCACTGTAGAAATAAACAAAGACTAGTACAAATAAAGCAGTTAAAAAACAAGAAAGAACCAGCAAAAGCAATAATGTATGCAAAGATCTAAAAGTACTAAATAGATATACTCATTACATTAAACAGCCTGGGAGAAAAAAATGCCTTTTAAAACCATAGAGTAGGCACCAGGAGAGTATGTCTGGGAAGGACATTTCACAAGCGGGGTGCCACCACCAAGAAGGCTGTCTTCTTAGTAACACTTCATTAGGCAGGGGAACCGCGACAAGGGCCTCTGAAGATCTCGAGGCCCAGGCAGGTATACATGGAAGAAGGTGAGCCTGTTCTTTGTGCTAACTATGCAAGATAAGCCAGTCCAAAGGGCTGCTCCATGTTGGTAAGATTTCTTGATATGTTCATTCCCTTGTGTGCATGATGTGATGGAATTTAGTCTATGAACTGGCTTTGAGTAATACCTTTTAAAACTGATTATTCAGCAATGTTCATTGTATAAGATGAAAGACCTGTCATCAGCTCATTCCCGGTTTGAATAGTAGTTGATTCTAAAAATAGCAGCTGCCCAGGGTACTTGACAGATGAGAAGAATTAAATTGCCATTTGTTTAAGCATTAGCACCCTATTTATTCAAGCCAATCGTGGTAGGATGGTTCCATATTAAGTAATCAACGATATGGTATGCCTGTTACCAATGTAGCTTCTGCACACTTAAGCCAATAGAAGTTTGGGCTGCTTTCTTCAAATATCAAATGTGCTTTGACCACATTTAAATTGACATGGCTTAACAAAAACATACCTTACTAATGTTTTAACATCTCACTTATGGAAGTATAGGCAGAGTAAATCTTGATTATTGACAGCTGTCACTGTGGCTTTTAGAATGTGAGATTAGGAACACCTGTTACTTGGCAACCTGTCCAAGTTTATTAGAAGCAGATGTAGTCGGGCAGTGAATGGTTCCACTGGGTTTCTGCCACTGCTGGGACCCTGCTTTGGTTGCCATCCTTGTGTGAATAACAGATATCAAAGCAATATTTAGGCAGCAGAATTAATATGTAAATCTCATTCTGACTGCATGTAGGAACCCAGCCAGATGCGTGGGATATAAATAAGGATGAGAATAAGAATAAGAATTTATAATAGGAAATTTGCAATTTCCATAGTCTTGTAGGTGTCACTTCCGGGGGTGGCATTTGATTTGATTTTTATTCTTTCTTATTTATTTGTTTATTAGATTTATAGACTGCTCTTCATAACAAGATCTCAGGGCAGTGCAGAAGATAAATCAATGGCATCCCATCGTTTTCCAGTATGCATATAAATACCACAGCCCTATGGGAAGAACAGGAAATTTTTGATATAGGAAATTTATTTTTGAGAATACTGCACAATACTTTTTATGTTTAAAGCTTCCTGATGTGTGTGCTTTTCTTCTTTTTGTTTATATTTCTCTCCTCGACTTAATATGTTACTTTTGTGTGTGCAAAATGGGCAAGAGCTTTCTTATGCAATGAAATAAAATAGACATCACTTCCAAAATCCAGACACAGGGGGCTAGTCATATTTCTTCTCTAAAGCTTTTTGAGGAAATAATATAATAGCCCTCATGAGGTTAAGCTGGTGTTTTTTTTACCAAAGTGGAGGGAAATATGTATGTTCTAATTACCAATGGATTTTGAGCACACTCTCTGCCAGCCCTGAATGAATACCAACTGCCCAACTTGTTTGTTTGAATTCCCTTGGCATAAAGTTATTTGCTCTCCACTTTAGGACAGTTCAGATCCTTTGTAAAATAATAATGGGGGTGGGGGGGTCACTCTGTACAAAAGCAGAACAAGTCAGAGGGGGAGGAAGGAAATAAAGTGTGATTGAATACCAGCTTGTTTCCTTCGAAGTCTCTTGAACAATCTTTGCTTGGTTTCATCCAGCTTGCCAGCCCATCCATTGTGCTACAATCACCACATGATACTATTTGTCTGGTGCTTGCAAAGGAGTTGCATCTAACAAATGAGTAACTGACAAATGAGATACAAAAGCGGATGTTCTGGGGGGGGGGGCAGGATGAGACCAGGCAAGACTTACACCTGTTCCAAACCACCTGGTTCAGCTTGGTCATGTGACTTGGGCGCAATTTTTCGCTCTATAAGACGCACCAGACCATAAGACGCACCTTGTTTTTAGAGGAGGAAAACAAGAAAAAAAAAATCTGAATCCCAGAAGCCAGAACAGCAAGAGGGATCGCTGCGCAGTGAAAGCAGCGATCCCTCTTGCTGTTCTGGCTTCTGGGATAGCTGTGCAGCCTGCATTCGCTCCATAAGACGCACACACATTTCCCCTTACTTTTTAGGAGGGAAAAAGTGAGTCTTATAGAGCAAAAAATACGGTACTTTGACTCACACTCACCTGACAGCTCAGCTGGCAAGCAACCCCTGCAACAGGCTTCTGATTAGAGTTGTTGTTGTTGTTATTATTATTATTATTCTTTATTAAATTTGTATAGCACCCTACGCCCACAGGTATTGGGGCGGTTCACAGGAATGGGAATGAGGCAACCTATTCTAGCATAAATTGCAGCAACTTGAGTTATAGTTAAGATTGCATGCTCACAACCATTTGCATTTCACATGAAGCAGCTGATACCTATCAGGTTTGTAGCAGCCGTGGAGTGCAGATTTAACATTTTCTTCAATTATTGGGGTGTTAAGGAAAACCTGGGTTTGTTTGTTTTTGCAATAGATTTTGTTGGGGGAGGTAAAGCCCTCCATGGGTGTCGATCCAGTTCTGACCCTGCTATGCCTTCTTTTTCAGGGCGTAGCAGAGACAACATTGGAATTCAGGCAAACTAAGCTAAACTAAAAGCAAACATGAATTGAAAGAGAGAACAATCACCTCAGAATGAACAGGCTGCATGAAATCGAGTTGTCATGGAGTAGGCAGGTGGCGTACGAGATAGGGAGAAGATCGTGGGTTCCTTAGCCTCTCTCATTTAGATGTTTTGCTTTAATGGGCAAGATCGGTCACTTCTGAAGTGCAGTCATGTGGTAATCCTAGTAAAACAGTGTTTCTTGAGTAGCACTTAGAAGTCGTTGCCAACTTAAGCATTTTATTCTGCGTACTAAGCACCTTTGTAGTAGTGTACTTCAGTGTTGCTTTTAAATGGGCTAGAAGTGACATGAGATTGCAATATTTGTAAGCAGAGGTACCACTGTAGTCTACTTGTGATTTAAAAGGTGATACAGTGGTGCCTCAGGTTAAGTACTTACGGTAATTCGTTCCGGAGGTCCGTACTTAACCTGAAACTGTTCTTAACCTGAAGCACCACTTTAGCTAATGGGGCCTCTTGCTGCCGCTGTGCCGCCAGAGCACGGTTTCTGTTCTCATCCTGAAGCAAAGTTCTTAATCTGAAGCACTATTTCTGGGTTAACAGTGTCTGTAACCTAAAGCGTATGTAACCTGAAGCATATGTAACCCGAGGTACCACTGTACTCAGAGATAGAGAGTATTTGCCTCTCAGTGATTACACACACACACACACACACACACACACACACACACACACACCTCTATTCCCAGTTGTATATGTCGCCCATGGAAGGGGGGAGCAGGAGAAAATTTACAGCAGAGTTCCCAAAAAATAGACCAGAGGCAATTGAACTTCATCTCCGCGCTGGCCCAAATAGGACTAATTTAGCCAGCTAGCCCTGGTGATCATCTAATGTTTATTGGATGGATTTCCCCCCTAAATTGATTTTTGAATTCTGAATTTATTGTTATCCACGTTTTATACTGTATTTTATGCTGGTTTTTTTTGTTGCATTAATTAAGTGTTTTAAATTTGTTGTTAGCCGCCCTGAGCCCGGTTTTCTGAACTGGGAAGGATGGGGTATAAATAAAATTTTAACATTATTTATTATTATTCAGCAGAGCTTTACTTGCTTAAGGTTAATGAGCAAAATGGTCACAAAGCCAGTGCATTCAGGACTGGCACAGTCCATAAAAATCCAGTTGCAGCACTTAAAACAAAACTTACAGTAACTTATATTAAGACGTAACCTTAACACTACAACATACAAAATAGAACCTCCTTCCTGTTTCTCTCACATAGAAATAAACCTTCTAGAACAGTCTTGAACTAATCAGAATAGGAAAGATCTCCACACATCAGATCAATACTTTCTGTACTAAGAGATGAAAACTGAAAGCATGAAAAATATCAACCACTGCAAAAAATAAAATAAAATAAATGTCCCTGCTGTTCATTGGCAATGAAATGGTGTTTTAACTGGTCAATGTTGGAAGAAACATTTGTTCCAGTGGGTGGGTTCCATTCCCAGTACACCCTCCCACACCGTTCCAGAGGGTGGTGCTGGTGACAGTAGGGAGAATAATTAAAAGATACTCCTGCAAGAGGGAGCCTTGGGTGGAATTCCATGTAGGGGATGTTCCCAATTGGAGCACAAGATACAGACTCTCTAATTTGGCAAAGTGTGTTCTCCTTCATGGAGAGCACGTGGGGGCTGACAAGACACCCCACTGTTGCTGGGCGGGAAAGAACGTTGGCCACTTTACAATTGGGTTCTACCTATTGCTGGGGAGATTTATATGTTGCCATTTTGTGACTGACAGCCATAGCCTTTATATGCCCTGCACGCAGCGTTGAGCTTCCTCTTTTCTCTGTGCGCATCGGATCACCTGCCCTCCCTCCCTATGTTCAGGGTTGTCCGCTTGACCTTGTTCTGCCTGTCATGGGGTGATCTGCATTTGGGGCAGGGGCCCGGTAGGAATTTTGTCCATTTGGCTGATTGGCTGGAGCCATTTGGTTTTTGCCTACTGCGTAGCAAATCGTCACAACTTGTAATGTTGCGGTTAGGCATTGGTTTTATTAGGAATTGATTGGTGGAGGGGCAAGGATTGGCTGTGCCTGCCTCTCCAATGCTGCTGCTGCAAGGGAATTCCGTTAAAGGAATCCAGGGGCTCGCCATGCTTTTGTCCGAACCCCTGTCTAGGGGCTAGGGCCACGCAAGAGCCCCTGGGAGCATTTGGGGAGAGGTGAGGGCATGGTTCCCAGCTCCATCTCTCTCCCCAAAATGTTTTCCCTTTCTGACTTTGCGTGCATGTGAATGTCAGTCTGTCCCCAAGCAGGGTCAGGTAGTCGCAACCAATGCCTTAGCAACCACTCCCATTTTCTGTATTTTAATAAAGTTGTGGCCAAAATTATGCCAAAAACCTTAAACAAAAATTATGTGTCAATTGTGTTTTATTGGGGGGTATCTTGGCAACCTCGACACGCAAAACGTTCCTCATACCTTTGAAAATGAACCGTTTTGTTGTTGTGTTTAGGATTTCTAGCTAGACAACTACTGAGACAGAATCAGTTGCTTGTGAGAACTATTTATGTTGTTAGATACAACCTTTCTCTGTTACCCACACTTTTGAAATCACGGGTAGTGACTTCTGCAATGTGCTTTGCGTGGGGCTGCTGTTGAAGATGACTTGAAAGCACCAACTAGGATTATAAAGAATGCTGCCAAGTACCTCTTGGTGAATGATGAGAGATGGGACTGTATTCAAGCTCTTCGTGGGCAATTAGCTTCTGGTTTCAATTCAATGTACTGGCGCTTATCCCTTTTTTATTTTTTAAAGGCATTTGGCTGCTGAGTGGACATTTGTGGCTCTGTATTGTTTACAGTGATCTTATTTTGTTGCTATTTTAATAGTTTATTTTCTGTCAGAAGCTACCTCAGGGAGTTGGGGGTATAAATGTTTTAAATAAGTGAGTTCCAGAGCCCGCCCTTCTCCAGTTACATTATATAAGATTCAAAGATTATTGCTGTATCTTCTATGCACGGTTGCGTGTGTTTTCTCTTTCTCTTTCAGGATAGAGAAATTAGGAACAAACCATTCTCTTCCCTGAAATTGGGTCATTGTGATGCTTGTTCTTCCTGCACACAAGAATGTTTTTCTCCAATGTCAGTGTAATCTTAGCTACATTTACTTGGAAGCAAGGCCTTCTGAAGTTAGTGGATTGCTGCACATGTATAATGTCTCTGAAGTGATTACCTTACTGTAGGCCAGAGGTTTGAGCCCATGGCTCCCTTGACCAACTACCTTCTTTCTGTGCCACCCCTGTGGGGCTCAGGATCCCAGTTATGTCGGCTGCAGGGCTGGCAGCCGTTCACCCCTTTTTGAACACCCTCCCTTGTGGAGGGTTCCCTCAGCCTCCTCTCCTCTCCTCTCCCCTCTCCTTTAAAGCCCTGAACAGCCTCGGTCCAGTATACCTGAAGAAGCGTCTCCACCCCCATTGTTCTGCCTGGACACTGAGGTCTAGTGCCAAGGGCCTTCTGGCGGTTCCCTCACTGCGAGAAGCCAAGTTACAGGGAACCAGGCAGAGGGCCTTCTCAGTGGTGGCACCTACCCTGTGGATCACCCTCCCATCAGATGTCAAAGAGAAGAACAACTACCAGACTTTTAGAAGACATCTGAAGGCAGCCCTCTTTAGGGAAGCTTTTAATGTTTAACAGACTACTGTATTTTAATACTTTCTGGAAGTCACCGAGAGTGGCTGGGGAAACCTAGCCAGATGGGCGGGGTATAAATAATAAATTATTCTTATTCTTATTATTGGGAGTCCTCTGAGCAGCCACTGCTGCCACCCCTGGTCTCTGAATTGCCCCCTGCCCCCAAAGACAGGTGCCTCCTCACCCCACCCCACAGGGACCTGGGCAGATAATTCCCCCAGCTTTAGTGGCCCAACAGAGACTGGCCAAAGGTGAACATGAGACCAGCACCTTACTTTGGGAAGGCAGCACTGGCAGCAGCAGGACTGCTGCAACAAACAGCTATGCAAGCCATTGTGAGACAGAGATGCAGTGCCGGATTTAAGTATAAGCTAAACAAGCTCTAGCTTAGGGCCCCACTCTCTTGGGGGCCCCCCAAAAAATAAAGGGGAAAAAAACCACTGGATGTACATTTCCAAAATATAAGGTAAAAAACAAATAAAATAAAACCTACATACAGCAACAGTGTTTTGTGTTGTGTAGGTTTCTATGATGTAAGTCGTGGGCCCCGCCTGCTAGCCTGCTCCCTCAAATATCACTGGTTTGCTCCTTTCTATATATAGGGTGCCTACATTCTGCTCTTTATAATTATTAGTAGTTTGCATCATATACCTATTATTAGGTATATCATACACCTATTATTGCATCATACACCTATTATTAATTCATGTTATAGCAAATTTCAAGAGACTAGATTATGGGTATAAATTGTGTTTCTAAATGAACTTTTGTTCTTGCTAAATGTTTGCATTATTAAGTTTGTTACGAATAAAAAAATCATTTTAAGTTAGAGATTAATAATTATTTCACTATTAATATACTTCTTCTTAATTGTATTTCAGTTCAGCAATTACTTTGATAAAATACATAATTTGTTATGTGCAAATGGCTTTAGATACCAATTAGGTCCATAAATTGCCATATAGCATATATTCCAGAATAAAAAACAGCGACAATTTGTTGTTGACAAAGGACAGCTGAACATATAAAGGGCTCCATTACCTTCAGTAGCTTAGGGCCTCATTAAACCTAAATCTGGCCCTGCAAAGATGCAAGAGGGCAATAGAGGAAGGAGGAAAGATAACACTGGTCAACAACAAATTTGTTGTCTGCGTTTTTTCAGTTGATTTAGGACGAATCTGATGCGCTGAATCCAAAAATCATATTGGTTTTGCTCAATCAGGTCAAATTTTTGAGCTACGGCCACATGTCGGTTTTTTACGTTTTTGTTCACATGTACGCTTGTGTGGAGCATTTTAGAAGAAGTTGGTGGGGGTAAAATGCCATGTCGAATAATTGCTTTGATTGGAAATGATTATTTTAATGACAAGAAGTATTCAGGTCTGATAGTTCTGGGTGATTATGTCGAAAAGGGATCAGTTTGAAGTCATAAAACCTCGAAGTCTTCCATAAATTGGTGCAGCAAAGCATAAAGTTGGGGGATCAAAACTAAGTTAATGGGGCAGCCGCCCCACAAAGTATCCTGATCTTGAATCAGCACGTCGTTCTGTAGCTCATTGTGATGAAATTCCAGTGCCTATCTTTGGAGAACTTCCTGACATTAGTGACGAAGATGCCTCCAGTGTTGAAGGACATGAAGAAGAAGTGGTTCTTGAAGATGAAGAGAAGGACTTGGTGTACTGTGCAGATATTGCACAGCTTCTGCTCAAGCTTGGAGTGCCACAGTACGAACCCAAAGATTGGAGACTGTTCATTGACAGCAGCAAGCGAGCACTGAAATGTGTTCTGCTACAAAATGGCAACCAGTTTGCCTCTATACCCCTGGCTCACTCAAGTACACTGAAGGAGAACTATGAAGCGGTGAAGTATGTGCTGGAGAAAATTGGTTATGATCAGCATAAGTGGTTTATTTGTGTTGACCTGAAGATGGTGAACTTTTTGTTGGGACAACAGTCTGGCTTCACCAAGTACCCATGTTTTCTGTGCATGTGGGATAGTAGGGACCGTGCTCAGCATTACATGAAGAAGGACTGGCCTGTGCGGGAGGAATTGGTGCCTTGCAAAGAAAGGAACGTCATCAACGACCCTCTGGTGGATAGAGACAGAATACTCTTCCCACCGCTGCACATCAAGCTCGGCTTAATCAAGCAGTTCACCAATGCTCTAGACAAGGATGGTGACTGCTTCACTTACTTGTGCCAGGCTTTTCCAGGATTGACCATGGAGAAGTTGAAAGCTGGCATCTTTGGCGGTCCTCAGATCCGTCAGCTCATAAGAGATCCAGAGTTTGGAAACTCAATGAACGAAGTGGAACTGGAAGCGTGGAAGGCATTTGTTCTGGTAGTGAAGAACTTTCTTGGCATCAATAAGGCCAGAAACTACGCAGAACTTGTCAAAAACATGCTGACTGCTTTCAGAAACCTGGGCTGCAACATGAGCATCAAGATGCACTAACTATTTTCACATATGGACCTGTTTCCTGAAAACCTGGGTTCAATGAGTGACGAGCAGGGGGAGAGATTCCATCAGGGCATGAAAGAGATGGAGACCAGGTATCAGGGTCGCTGGGACACAGTCATGATGGCTGACTATTGTTGGACTCCGAAGAGAGACCTCCCTGTCGCTGAGCATTCCAGGAGTTTCAAGAAACGGAAGTTCAAGCCCTGAAGTTTGAAAAATGGTGAAGCAACATGCAATTTACGTGTACTTACCTTTATCAATGCCCACTATTCAGTTTACAGTAAACCTGACCTGATGGAGAGAAACGGATGCCATTTCCTGATTCAGCAGTGGAAAAATACCCTAAATCAGTTGTAGAAATCTAGACAACATTCAAAAAGTAAAAAATTGTTGCCCAGTGTAATCATTCATGGCACCCCAGGGTTCCATGACGCACTGCCTGAAAACCACTGCTGTAGGCCAAAGTATTTAGACTTTCTTGTTGGGGAGAGATCTTTATTTTGAATGTTTACATTTTATTAGGAAACCTTACATAGTTTCTTGTTTCCTCTGCTCGGGAACTAATACAAACAAAAGTACTACAGTGTAATAAAGGTTACTTCCAGATTCTGAATTAATTAGGACTGAAGTACTCTTGTGAGTGTCGTTATACAAACTAAAAATTAAATGCAAGACAGAAGGTAGCTAATTTGAAAAGGGAAAGTAATTCTGTTGCAGGAAATACAGCCAGACCAGAGGTTTGCTGAAACAAACAAAACTTGTGGAAACAAAACCCAAATGTGATTTTTCAAATATGCTATCTGAAGCTATGTTAAAAACCTCAAAAATCTGTTACAGAATCTAATCCCGCTGCTGACATAATTACATTTCTTCAGGAAAGTAGCTAAAAAGAATTCTAGTAGTTATTCACATAATATGACCCTATAATTTGACTTGTCAGTCACCAGATGGCACACACAGAATAGAGGTGCAGTGTAGTGTTGCATTTCTTTACTTCAGCCTACATTTTACTTGCTGGGAGTAGCTGATAGTTTGACAAAGCCAGAGACATAACAAGAAATATAGTATGTTTCATAGAAAATCCTTTCCTTCCTTTTTTAAAGGACCACAAATACAGGTATTTTTATTGCGTCCTAACACATGCAGATGTGATTAGATTAGATTAAAGATACCTCTTTTAGAAAGCAGGCAAGAAAAATAATTGAATAATAATTATTATTTAATGGATTTTTTTCCGAATGCAGTATTTAAAAGGAATGAGCAGTATTTCTGACAAGAGATTAGACAGAGGTCCTGTTGTCAGATAATGCTAAACCAGACTATGCCTTTGTGCAAACATGCAGATTGCCAAAGAGGAGCTACTATTATGCCGTAAGATCCACTGTCCTGTAATATCACATATGAGCTTTAACTACTGATGAAGCCCAGGATGGCAAAACAAGGCCAATATTCCGGAAATCCTTGTCTTAGACTCTGTGAAAGGATTTTGTGGAACTGTAACAACCTTTCATGTGGATGGTTTGGACTTTATGAACAGACAGGTTGAATAGACACCATTACATGAACTGACTATAGAATGTTCTGATCCACTGGGTCTTCTGCTTTGTTCATTTGTTGAACTTTATGAGTTATTTATGTTGAAATTTACAATTTGATACTATGAATAGTATACCTTATTTATCTAAGAACACAGCCGGTTACGTCTCATGTATAAAGAGGAGATAACGGCTGCTTTGCTCTTCTCCTAGTTGTTTTGCTACGGAACTCTGCCCCCCAAAAGTTGTGGTTTGGCTTAACATGATATCTGAAACCAGGTTCATGGTTTGGGTCTTTGCGAACAAACTATGAGCAATAAATCATGGGAAAAGCATTGGCTTTCCTAAAGAGAACAATCCACAAGGTTGGGTTCAGATGGCATGCTCTGCCAAGTCTTGCTAAGGTCAGCACAGAGCACAGCAAAACAACTAAGGAGGGATTATGGCTTACCATGAACATGCAGGCGGCTCCTATGTCATTTCTGCCCTAGCAACAGTCAGATGAACAAACCATAATCTCTTTCTTGGAGTTAAATTCAAACTCTGAGGTTTGGGACACTAAGGTTTGTTCTTTTCTTGGCAAAGGTAGAGCAAAACAAACCACGATGCAACATTAAGGCAGACATCATGGTTTGTTGCTCCTGCTTTCTTTGTGCACATAATGAACCAGTAACTATGGTTTTCCATGATGTAAGAACTGGGCCACAATAGCATAAGCTGCTGTGTATGGAGTCAGCAAATGCATAGTTTATGTGAATATTTGGGTAGTGATAAGGTCTGTTTTGGCAGCTGTTATTGAATATCCTTTGTTAGTTATTAGGACAGAAATATCAGTTGGAAATAGATATTTGCAGATTCCCACTAGCACCTGGAAGTGAGCTAGGTTTTCCTCCAAAATACCTTCCTTCTCTGATTCATTCTCTCTCTCTCTCTCTCTCTCTCTCTCTCTGAAATTAAAGTTGGAAAATCCTAATATGCACTGGTGGAAAAAGTTCGGCATTATCCCTGCATTTGTTAATTCATTGCCAAATAGATACAGAAATAAAAATATTTTTGTTAATATTACTTATTTCATTATAAGCCCAAATTACTAACTTTAATGTTGCTAATATCCAACCATCACTATTTCTAAATTTCTCCGTTTCTCCGATATCAGAAATAGATAAATTTAAAAAGTCTCACATTCTTACTCAGTTTTAACTGTAAACAATATTCCTCATTGTGGATATTTTTATACCTTTTGGCCTACTCTAAGCTACTAAATAGCAGGCCTAGGTTTCATAGACTAACAATAGCAGCACTGTCAGTCAGTGTTTAATGTGTGAATTAGAGCCAAATGAGTAATGCTGTGATTGCACACAGGATCAGCTTGGTCCTCTGCTCTGGTTAACTCCTTGTGTTTTTATTCACAGCCACTAACTGAATATAAATTTCAGATCAAATAAGATCCTAAACTCTATTTACGGTATAGCTGATATATTGGTGATTCTCATGTTTCCAAAGACTCCTACAGAATTATTATTATTATTATTATTATTATTATTATTATTATTTATTGAATTAATATACTGCCGTATGCGCAGAGGTCTCAGGGCTGTTCCCCAAACAAAAACAAAATATAAAACCACAAAATATATAATCAAAATAAAAAGCACCAACCCAATAACCCCCCTCCCCAAAAACACCCACCACATTTTAAAAGGGCATAGGATGTCAATCAAATCAACCAAAGGCCTGGTTAAAAAGGAAAGTTTTTGCCTGGCACCTGAGGGTGTATAATGAAGGTGGCAGGCAAACTTCCCTGGGGAGACCATTCCACAGACAGGGAGCCACTGCAGAGAAGGCCCCGTTTTCATGTTGCCACCCTCCAGACCTCTCGAGGAGGAGGCACACAAAGAAGGATGTCTTCTTTGATGGACTCAAGGGCATCCTGATCAAATTTGCAGATGACACCAAACTGGGAGGGGTGGCTAACACCCCAGAGGACAGGATCACACTTCAAAATGACCTTGACAGATTAGAGAACTGGGCCAAAACAAACAAGATGAATTTTAATAGGGAGAAATGTAAAGTATTGCACTTGGGCAAAAAAAATGAGAGGCACAAATACAAGATGGGTGACACCTGGCTTGAGAGCAGTACATGTGAAAAGGATCTAGGAGTCTTGGTTGACCACAAACTTGACATGAGCCAACAGTGTGACGCGGCAGCTAAAAAAGCCAATGCAATTCTGGGCTGCATCAATAGGAGTATTGCATCTAGATCAAGGGAAGTAATAGTGCCACTGTATTCTGCTCTGGTCAGACCTCACCTGGAGTACTGTGTCCAGTTCTGGGCACCACAGTTCAAGAAGGACACTGACAAACTGGAACGTGTCCAGAGGAGGGCAACCAAAATGGTCAAAGGCCTGGAAACGATGCCTTATGAAGAACGGCTAAGGGAGCTGGGCATGTTTAGCCTGGAGAAGAGGAGGTTAAGGGGTGATATGATAGCCATGTTCAAATATATAAAAGGATGTCACATAGAGGAGGGAGAAAGGTTGTTTTCTGCTGCTCCAGAGAAGCGGACACAGAGCAATGGTTCCAAACTACAAGAAAAAAGATTCCACCTAAACATTAGGAAGAACTTCCTGACAGTAAGAGCTGTTTGACAGTGGAATTTGCTGCCAAGGAGTGTGGTGGAGTCTCCTTCTTTGGAGGTCTTTAAGCAGAGGCTTGACAACCATATGTCAGGAGTGCTCTGATGGTGTTTCCTGCTTGGCAGGGGGTTGGACTCGATGGCCCTTGTGGTCTCTTCCAACTCTATGATTCTATGATTCTATTCTATGATTCTAAGGGCCTCAGATGATGATCTCAGGGTCTGGGTAGGTTCATATGGGAAGAGGCAGCCCTTGAGGTATTGTGGTCCTGAGCTGTTTAAGACTTTATAGGCCAAAACCCAGAATTGGGCCCAGAAACTAATTGGTAGGCAGTGCAGTCGGATCAGGATTGGTGTAATATGCTGTCTTGCTCCGTTGAGCAACCTGGCCGCTGAACTCTTCACTAGCTGAAGTTTCCAAGCCATCTTCAGAGGCAGCCCTACTTATAATGCATTGCAGTAATCTGACCTTGAAGTTACTAGATCATAGATAACAGTAGTTAAGCTATTCCTGTCCAGATGGGTGTAAGCTGGGCCACCAGCCAAAGCTGATGGAAGGCCACCTCAGCCTCGAGCGACAGCAAAGGATCCAGGAGTACCCCCAAGCTACGAACCACTTTCCTTCAGAGGAAGTGTAACCCCAACAAGAGCAGGCGATCTCCCACCCATCTGGTCTAGGGAACCACCCACTAAGAGTGCCTCTGTCTTATCTAGATTGAGTTTCAGTTTATTGGCTCTCATCCAGTCCATTACCGAAGCAAGACACTGGTCCAGCACTTCCACTGCCTCACCTGCAGATGTAAAGAAGAAATAGAGCTGAGTGTCATCAGCATATTGCTGACAACGTACTCTGAACCTCCGGATAACCTCACTCAGCAGTTTCATGTAGATGTTAAACAACATGGGGGATAGGATTGAGCCCTGCTGAACCCCACATTGAGGGTTCCATGGGGCTGAAAAGCATTCCTCAAGTAACACCCTCTGGGAATGACCATCCAAGTAGGACTGGAACTGTTGGACCTGTTCCATATCTGCTATTGGATCCCCGGAGCACAGATTCACACAAAGTGGCAATCAGAACCACCGCAAAGCGGCGCCAGCCACCCCTAGTTTGGACAGTTGTTCCAGAAGGATACCATGGTTGATGGTATTGAAAGCCACTGAGAGGTTGAGAAGAATGAACAAGGACATGTTTCCTTGGTTTTTCTCTTGACAGAGGTCATCATACAGGGCAACCAAAGCAGTTTCTGTGCCAAAACCAGGCATAAACCCTGATTGAAATGGATCCAGAAAATCAGTTTCTTCCAAAAGCACCTGGATCTGGTCTGCGACATTCGCTCCAGAACCTTGCTCAGGAAAGGGAGATTAGCAACTGGCCGGTAGTTAGTTAGGTTTTCTGAATCCAGGGAAGGTTTTTTAAGGAGTGGTTTTACCACTGCCTCCTTCATAGCATGATCTTGCTATTATGAATGTGGCAAATCATAATCTGCATATATTAAAACCTGATCCCTCCAGAATTCTTCTGAGTTCTTCTGTTCTGGCATTCTTCATAATTTTGGAAGTACCTTGAGCTAATTTTAGAACATGTTCACTTGTGGAAATATTGGCTGTCAAGCAGACAGGCAGTAGGAAAGAATATTTAAGAGCCAATGAGTGGGGGTTGGAGGTAGAAATAAATATGTATCTCAGGTAAAATAGTGTGAAGCCTTCAAATAAATGGTTCACATGCAAATGCTTGCTGTGAGCGGAATAATTTATTGGTTTGATTATTCATGTTGACAATAGTTCAATTGCTTTGGCAGATAGGCTTCCTTGCGCAGACTGTCTTGATGCAGCAGACACAGAACCAACAAACTAATCTCTGATTATAAACAATATATTTTAATATAGTCTATACCATGATGTAGGTTTTATGGAAAATTCTGAAGTGGAAAATTTTCCAAATAAAATTTCCTTTGCCTATCAGGGCAATTTGCATAGAATTACGTGCACCAGAAAATACTCAGTTTGCACTGGGAAATTTTCTGATGCCCCAGAGACTAATTTAATTTAACATGTTTCTTCTATTTGTCTTTAGTAAACAAAGCTGAAAACTTGGAACTTGCCAAGCTTGCCTAGTGCTTTATATTCAGTTGGCATCTATTCCTTTGGCATCGTCCAGCTAAACAGTTCTAATAGAAAAAGCACATTTGTCAGCACAGTGAAACTTCCTCTCCCTCTCTTCGCCCTCACTCCCCAAATGTGTTGTAGGATTTTCCCTAATCCTCCAGAGCAGATTGGTCAGGGGCACAGGGAGAGGAGAGGGGCGAGAATTCCCATTGTGTAGCCGACAGTGCTTGCACCAGTGGAACTGTTTAACTGGACACCACCCATCATTATAAATGAGTTTATGAAAGCAAAAATTTTCCACAGGAGCACAGTCCCATGGGAAATGCTGTTATTTCCATTGAAAAGCTTCCGCGCAGGACTTTTTGACAACACAGAAAAATCTAGGAAAAGGATGTCCAACCAGTAGTTCGTGACCTACAAATAGATCTACCAGTAGATCCCCAGCTGATCCTGGTAGATTGCGGGATTCTTATTGTGTACAAAAAGTTATGGGGGGGAGCTAAAAAACTCTGTGCAATCCTCCCCCCAAAAATCTCGAAAACTCTGGGCAATCCACCTACCCCACGCACACCCCTCCTCCCTCCAATGACAATGGGAAGACCACTGCCAGGTTTTTTTATACTGGGAGTAGATCACAGCAGTGGCGTAGCGTGGGTTGTCAGCACTCGGGGCAAGGCAAGTAATTTGCGCCCCCTAACCCGTGGATTTGCGCCCCCTAACCCTACCCCTAACCCTAACCCCCAGATGTTGCGCCCAGTGTGGCCGGCCCCCCCTGCACCCCCACGCTACGCCACTGGATCACAGTCTCTTGGGAGTTGGATATGCCTAGTCGAGAAGATGGAATTCTGTAGTCTTCTTGCAGTCATTGACTTGCTAATCTTAAGTAATTTCACCTTTACTGTATTTGGTTCTGTTTTCTTTTGCTCACCTTGTTAAGAACGCACGTTTTCTGTGTAACCAAAGCCCGGAGAACTTGCATTCTTGACAGGCCAAGTTATTGCATCACAGTGAAGTTTCTATTTAGGATGAGGCATCTGAGACCTTCCGCAAAGAACAACCACTGTGATTTATTGCCGTTAGATGTTCAGCTCTCTCGGACGCTGCAACACTGCGTTTGAAAATGTCAGTTCTTTTATCTGGGATGAGGCAGCAATTCTTCACTTGTTTGTATCTTTATGTGGGATAGCAAGTACAGTATTTACATAGACTTATGACAAATACTGATTATTGCTTTCCTTTGAAGTCCTATGCAAAAGCAAGTAAACCTGAGGAAATGCTAGATGCAGAACAAGAGTATGGACTGATGCGAAGACATACCTTCTGAATTAGCAAGAGGCAGGATCAAAATTAGAGACTGTGTGGGAGATAGATCTGGGTCTTAACTAAACCTCAGCTAGTAAAGGGATTGGAAGGGAGTGAAGTGAATGCATTATACGTAGGGCTGCCTCTGAAGACACTTCGGAAACTTCAGCAGCCAGGTTGCTCACCGGAGCAAGACTGTCTGAGCATATTGCACTGATCCTGGTCCAACTGCACTGGCTACCAGTTAGTTTCTGGGCCCAATTCAAAGTGCTGGTTTTGACCTATAAAGCCTTAAAAGACTCAGGACCACAATACCTCAAGGACTGCCTCTTCCCATATGAACCTACCCAGACCCTGAGATCATCATCTGAGGCCCTTCTTTGTGTGCCTCTTCCTCGAGAGGTCTGGAGGGTGGCAACATGAGAACGGGGCCTTCTCTGCAGTGGCTCCCCGCCTGTAGAATGCTCTCCCCAGGGAAGTTCACCTAGTGCCTTCATTATACACCTTTAGGCACCAGGCAAAAATGTTCCCTTTTAACCAGGCCTTTGCTGGACCTGATCTACATCCTATACCCTTTTTTAAAATGCTGGCTCTTTTTAGGGGCGTTCTATTGAGTTGTTGTTTGTATTTTGATTTTATGTATGTGATCCTTTATGTGAACTGCCCTGAGACTTTCGGGTATAGGGCGATATGGAAATAAAATAAATAAATAAAGTAATAATAAAAGTGAAAGTGTGGCTCCTTTCCCTATTCCAAACTTAGCATCTACATCCCTTTAGGAAAGTCTCTTCTTATGAACTCTATCGTCAGGAAAGCCCATATAATTTGAGCCAGATTTGTTTTATAAAGTATATTCAGATACCTTACTTTGTCTTGATCCTACAGGCTATAGGGTAGTCTAGAGTAGATCTCTTCAATGTCTGTTTTTCTTTCTTCTGTGGAAGCTGTTGAATAACTTTCCAGTTTTTATACATGTTCATGTTTGTTTCAGTGTCCTGCCTTTCCCCTTGCCCTCAGTTCTCCAAAGAAGGATTTTCTATAAACTACAGGCTTCCAAGGATGTCCCTCTCTTGGGAGGAAGTATTCAGCATTGATCCTGCATCCTGTCACCCCAGGCAAAGTGACTTCTCATCAGACTAGGTTATTTTCCTGTTCTAGGGAGGATGAAGATTGACAGATAAGAAATGAAAATCTCCACAATTCTCTTTTTTTAAAAAAAAAAACACCAGTCTAAAGTTTGGACATTGTGTGTGTGTGTGCGTGTGCGCACACACATTCTCTCTCTCTGTCTCTCTCCAGCATGTTCCATGTTTAGAGTCCATTCTGCAGAATAGTTGGCTGTCATAACACAATCTCTTCATTTACAATATGCCTCCCATTGTTAGACTCTCTCTCTGGCTATTGTAAACCACCTCTGACGAGTGAGTGTTCTGCTTAAGAGCCAAACTCCACTCCAATTTCCATCCACACTCTCAAACAAGAACAGCTATTCCCATGCACCTCTCCTCAGTTTCTGTGTCTTGTGCCCCCCCCCCTTTAATGACTTTGAGAAGTAAAAGGAGCTAAGTATTATATACAAATGCTGCTTTCTTTTACTCCATCTGGAAAACTACTCTTACAGAACCTAGAACTGGTAGACTGGCTGTAACCCTATTCATACATTTACTTACTTCCAGAAATATATGGGCACTGATGTGAAATTTGAAGAACTAAGTGAGGGGCAAAGTAGGCCTGAAGGAATGCTCTTGTATTAAGCAGGTGTGCATGTGTTTAAATATGTATTCCTCATAGTAAATAATTACTAATCCATCATGCCTGGTAAACCCCTCCACTCCCCAGACTTAACCTGCCTGGTAACGTTACGAACTTTTGACAATCATGTAATCATGTTGGATTTGATCCAGACTAAGACATCACCTTGCCAACTAAGGTCCGTATAGAAAAAGCTATGGTTTTCCCAGTAGTGATGTACGGAAGTGAGAGCTGGACCATAAAGATGGCTGATCGCCGAAGAATTGATGCTTTTGAATTATGGTGCTGGAGGAGACTCTTGATTGTCCCATGGACTGCAAGAAGATCAAACCTATCCATTCTTAAGGAAATCAGCCCTGAGTGCACACTGGAAGCACAGATCCTGGAGCTGAGGCTCCAATACTTTGGCCACCTCATGAGAAGAGAAGACTCCCTGGAAAAGACCCTGATGTTGGGAAAGATGGAGGGCACAAGGAGAAGGTGACGGCAGAGGACAAGATGCTTGGATAGTGTTCTCGAAGCTACCAGCATGAGTTTGACCAACCTGCGGGAGGCAGTGGAAGACAGAAGTGCCTGGTGTGCTCTGGTCCATGGGGTCACGAAGAGTCGGACACGACTGAACAACTAAACAACAAGAACAAGTTTAGTTTAGCTTAGTTTCCACTGGAATCAATGAGCCATGTTAGTCATGATTTTACTTAAATCCTAGTGAAATCGTGGGGCTTAGGTTCAGCTAAAAGGTAAAGGTACCCCTGCCCGTACGGGCCAGTCTTGACAGACTCTAGGGTTGTGTGCTCATCTCACTCTAGAGGCCGGGAGCCAGCACTGCCCCTAGACACTTCCGGGTCACGTGGCCAGCGTGACGAAGCTGCTCTGGCGAACCGGCACCAGAGCAGCACACGGAAACGCCGTTTACCTTCCCACTATAAAGCGGTACCTATTTATCTACTTGCACTTAAGGCTGCTTTCGAACTGCTAGGTGGGCAGGAGCTGGGACCAAACGACGGGAGCTCAACCTGCCGCGGGGATTCGAACTGCCGACCATGCGATCGGCAAGTCCTAGGCGCTGAGGTTTTACCCACAGCGCCACCTGCGTCCCTTGCGCCACCCGCGTCCCTTAAGTTCAGCTAACTGATGCCTAATCAGAAGTAAATCCTGTTGAGTTTGATGGGGTTTATTCCCAGGTAAATGGGGGTTAGAACTGCAGTCTCAGTCCGAATCCAAACCATTCTAGTTCCAATAATGGTTTTCATGTGATCGTTTTCAAAGCAAAGTAAACAAAATAAAAGCATACCATACTTTTCTGTGTATAATATGCCCTCATGTATAGGGCACCCCCTCTTTTTTTGGGCTCCAACTTGAGAAAATGGGGGGAGATTGCCCAGAGATGTTGAGAATTTTTTTGGGGGGGTGATGAAAATCACTCACCCGCAGGAACGCAACAGCCAATCACACGCACATATGTGGCGAAGCCACCAATCATCGGCATGGTCGCTGAAAGCGAGCACCAATCGCCCGCCCAATTGCTGCAGCAGCCAATAGCCAGTAGACCCGCAAAAATGCAATGGACAGTATCCTGCTCATGGCAGCCACCAATCTCCCATCCCACCTCTCCACTGTCCGTGTATAAGACAACCCCAAGTTTTTAGTATAATATTTTAATAAAATAACCTAGTCTTATACACACAAAAATATGGTAATTCCAAGAAGACCAGAAATCGCAACACCAATGTCACTACCGAAACTGTACATTAAATAGAAATTGGTGAACCACTCTGACCCAAGAGCAGGTTTACACAGGCTAACCCATTAGAGGGGCCTAGGTGGAAGCCTCTGTCCAGAAGCCAAGTGTGGGGCAGGCAGGCCATAGACCCTCAGTAGACTGGCATCTTGGGAAGGCCATAATCCTTTGCACAACTGTGGCGTTTGCCCTCCTAGGTGTGTGACATCATACTGGATTCATAAGGAAAGGGTTAACTAATTGTAAAATGACTAACCAATGGGAACCCAAGGAGCAGAGTTAACTGTGTATAAGGTTTTAAGCACAGAGGGGTTTTTTTTGGAGGAGTTAGAGTTAGGGTGGTTGAGAAGACAGTCGGGAGTTAGAAGAGACAGAGAAGATAAGTCTGTGGGTTGGGCTAGTCTGGTGTGAGAGAGTGAGAGAATTTGTTAAGAGGAGTCAGTCAAACAGTTGAGATAATCAGTCAGTAAAGAAACTAAAGTCAAGATACTGACAGGAATATTATCTGAGAAACCATAAACTTGTTAATGTTTGTAAAACAAACTTGTGTTTTTTTGTGTTCACTTTTAACAACTGTCTGGACTCAGTGTTTTACCAGAGAGTAACGGGTTGGTGGCAGCGGGGAAGTGAGCACAGTGGTGGCACAGGGATCAATAGACAGTTAAACGTCCGGGGACCCTGTGTGATCACCACAACAACCCTCTCCAAATTTCAGCCCTCTGGCATGAGGCTGAAATGGAGAAACCCCCAGTGCCTGAGCCAAAGTCCACCTACATCTGGAATCGATGTAGGTTGTGGCCATTTTTCTAACCCCAGATCATTGTCCTGTTGAGTTTGTTCCTTACACATTTCTATAGCCTTTGCATGGTGAGAGGTGGCTCTGCGACTGGGACCACAATGAGTCTATGTTTGTTTGTTCATCCCTCTCTCAGGCAGGTATACACAAACAGTGGAAAGAAATCCCTGATCTTGGCCTTGTGTAGCGTAGAAAAGAATTTGCTCTCTACCACAATACAGTAATGAGTTTCAGAGCTTTACTGCAAGCAGTCTTAAAATAGTTACCCATAAAAATTACAAGATACAGAGTAACACATTGCTCTTCAACAAGCAAGTGATGCAGTCCTGCCTTCTTTTTAGTCCTTAATACAGCACAATAAACTTTCCTCTCTCTGGTCCGAAAGAGATCCTAAGCAACTTGCTTGTTCATCATTGTGGAGCTTAGCTACTATCACTTTTGCCAAATCCAATAACCTTGCTGGCCATGTTTCAAGGGCACTATTGCTCCCATTTGAACCTACCTGAGTCATGGGGTCATCAACAGAAGCTGTTCTCCGATTCCCATCATAGGTTTAAGCTGTGGGAAGTGACTAAGATTGCTTCTGATAATGTTCTTAATGATTCTTATGCTATTAACTCTGGCCACACACTGCTGCAATCGAGCAACACCATTTGTGACTGATGGGGGAGACGATATACAGCCAGTGTCAGAATGTTTACTTTTTAATTTGTGTGTTTTAGTTTTGTAAGCTATCAGTATCCTAGGAATTTGAGTGAAGATCAGACTTTAACTATAAATAGCTATTTTTCTTTTTCTAACCCCCTCTCCATTCCCTGAATAATCTATGTTGTCCTTCCTTAGTCTGTGTCTTAAGTATTGAGGTTGCAACTTACCTTTTGATCCTCTGCTACTTTCTTATTCCAGTTGATCTGGAAGTGTCAGAGTTTGTGCAAATCTTAACTTTATTTATTAAATATTTATAGACTGCCCTTTTCATAAAAATATAAAAGATTACAGTACTTTCTTGTTAGTGCACTGTGATAAATGAAGCTAAAACCATGTTTTTAACTTCTAAATATGAAGAAAATCGCCTTAACTCTGGAGAATCTGATCAAATTTACAATCCAGCTTTGCTCCTAATCAAATTAGGAAATACAGAAAAATGCTGATCTCTGTAAATATGATAAAACATTATTTATAACTCTGTGCCAAGAAAATGTACCATTTTTGTTTAACTTTAGGATAGCTTTCATTCCTGATAAATTTGTATTTTTTTTAAAAAAGTGAGAAGCTGCTAAGACAAATACAGTATGTAATTATTTTTACATTCAAAGCTCGCTCTGTTTTCTACACTGGAGCTCTGACTGAGTGACAGTTCTGCATTGTTGCTGAAGTGAAGCCAGTTCTAGCTCCTTGATTTAAACATTCTAGAATTTTTTTTGGGGGGGGACTTAACATCTGGATCTAAATCTTTGCAGCTTGAGTGTAAGCTTTCTCATCTTCTGATAAATTGAATGCAAATAGTTTTACTACATACCACTAGTGTTTTAACAGTGAATGCAATGATCAGGATATAAGTTTGAGCAGAACATTAAAAACTTCCCTAAAGAGGGCTGCCTTCCGTTCTACAGTTGTCAGTTACTTAAGGCAAATGCAATTAAACCACAGACTTTAGTCAGCCTGAGCTGAAATGACAACCATACCAACCTGTTGTGTTTGAAATTAGGCCTAATAACAGTTAGCTAGATATATGGGTGGCGCTGTGGGTTAAACCACAGAGCCTAGGACTTGCTGATCAGAAGGTCGGCGGTTTAAATCCCCGTGACAGGGTGAGCTCCCATTGCTCGGTCCCTGCTCCTGCCAACCTAGCAGTTCGAAAGCACGTCAAAGTGCAAGTAGATAAATAGGTACCGCTCTGGCGGGAAAGTAAACGGTGTTTCCGTTTGCTGCTCTGGTTCGGCAGAAGCGGCTTAGTCATGCTGGCCACATGATCCGGAAGCTGTACGCGTGTGACGTCGTTTTGCACTTCTGTGCATGCGCAAGTGGTGAAACCCAGAAGTAACCCTTTTCGGTACTTCCGGGTCACCGCGGGACATAACCTGAAAAAACGTAACATGAAGCTAACGTAACATGAGGTATGACTGTACAATAGTACCTCCAGTTACATAACCCTCTGGTTACGTAAACTTCGGGATGCGAAAGCAGCAAACCTGGAAGTATTTTACTGGGTTTTGTCGTGCACACATATGCAGAAGTGGTCCTCAGGTTGCGGAAACCTCGGGATCCGACCAGACCTGCGGAACGGATCCTGTCCACAACTGGAGGTACCACTGTACTGCGTTGACAAGGATGGCTTATGTGACCTTTCACCCCCTTCAAAATCAGCTGTCTTGTTTTTGCTGTGTTGTCAGGATAAGGCATAGGGACGCGGGTGGCGCTGTGGGTAAAACCGCGGCGCCTAGGGCTTGCTGATCACATGGTCGGCGGTTCAAATCCCCGCGGCGGGGTGAGCTCCCGTCTTTCGGTCCCAGCTCCTGCCCACCTAGCAGTTCGAAAGCACCCTTAGGTGCAAGTAGATAAATAGGTACCGCTTTCTAGCGGGAAGGTAAACGGCGTTTCCGTGTGCTGCGCTGGTGCTGGCTCGCCAGAGCAGCTTCGTCACGCTGGCCACGTGACCCGGAAGTGTCTCCGGACAGCGTTGCCCCCCGGCCTCTTAAGTGAGATGGGCGCACAACCCTAGAGTCGGACACGACTGGCCCATACGGGCAGGGGTACCTTTACCTTTTACAGGATGAGGCAAAAAATTTTTTGTTGGGGGAGAGAATGATTTTGGCTTTCGTCTTGGTTTCCCCAGAAAGTTCTATTCTGATCTGAGCAGGAAACAGACTGGTGGTCGTGGCTAATGTATTTGAGTACAAAAGGAGCAAAAAACCCCACAAAACCCCCCTTTTAACAAGAATTACATTTCTGCAATCTGTGACATAAAGGAATTTGTTTGCTTTGTGCCATGGACTGTGTGTCAGAATAGCCTCAACCCCCTCTTCCTTTTTCAGCACAAAGTAACTATTGTAGTTGTCATTGTAACCACTTTTCTTCCATTGGAAGCTGCAGAAATTCAGTTATTAAATAACTAAGTTGCTCATATGCCACATACCCATTTTGTTGTTGCAAAATTATCTTTATATCACAAAATGTCAAAATCACTCAGTTCAGTTTGAAGCCAAGCTTACCGTAAGGACAATTTAAATGTCAAAAGGGAAGGACATGCAAAATCGAGCAACCCAGTCAGATAAGCGGCTTACAAATTAATAAAATTGTTGCTGTTGTTCGGGCCATCAGGAGCTAGAATGGTAAGCCTTGAATCATTGTGTTCTGATTGTTATTTTTCTTCATATAAATTGAAAAGTGGGATGTCTGTTCTTGAAATAAGATTGATAGACTTTTCAAAATGTGGAACTCCAAATTGCAAGAATGTCTAATAAAACATTCCGTAGTGTCTCTAGGTCAATGTCATTGCCTGTTGATCTAAAGATGTTTGTGTGTCGGTCTGAGTCCTTTTCATTCTTAATAGTGTGCATCTAGACATTTTTGCAAGATCTGCGCCTTGTAACAACCTGTCTCTCCAGGTAGGAGACTTGCATGTAGGCCTTTGGAAGATTCGTGTTTTTGTCATGCCCAACCGATCGAGGGGATATAAATTTAATTCTAGCCAGTTCAGTATACAAAGAGTCCAGTGTACTTTCAAATGTACACCTGTTCCTCATTCCTCCTGCCAAATTTCCGTAAATCTATGATCTAATTATTTATAACTTTGAAAGTGCTTTCTTCTGTGGTCAGGTGAAAAATCTGTATAAACAGACTGCACCTACAGTTGTTGCCACGTAAAGAAAACCAGGAATATAAGTTGGCCAGGCCACATGCCTCTTCCCTTCTAATGAGAAAAGAGGCCATGGAAATCGTTCACAAGAAAACACGTGTTGGATTTTCCTGTACTGGAAGGAGAATGATGCACCAAACTCCATGAACCGCCCTGAGACCCCCTGGTATAGGGTAGTATATAAATTCTATTATTATTAATAATAATGATGATGATGATGATGATGATGATGAATGTAGTTTCTGGAATTTTACTTTTTTGGAATAACTCCAGTAATTAATTCTTATTTGCTTGCAACTTTTGAAGGAGACAAGGGCAGTGTATATGGTGTTTTCCACATTTTATATTCACAAAACCTATGTGAGATTGGTTAAAAAAGGTAAAGGGACCCCTGACCATTAAGTCCAGTCGGGGCCGACTCTGGGGTTGTGGCACTCATCTTGCTTAATTGGCCGAGGGAGCCGGCGTTTGTCCGCAGACAGCTTCCGGGTCATGTGGCCAGCATGACTAAGCCACTTCTGGCGAACCAGAGCAGCGCACGGAAACGCCGTTCACCTTCCCACCGGAGCGGTACCTATTTATCTATTTGCACTTTAACGTGCTTTCGAACTGCTAGGTTGGCAGGAGCAGGGACCGAGCAACGGGAGCTCACCCCGTCACGGGGATTCAAACCGCCGACCTTCTGATCGGCAAGTCCTAGGCTCTGTGGTTTAACCCACAGCGCCACCCTAAACTGAGATTAATGACTAACCAATAGAACTT
Organism: Podarcis cretensis; assembly: GCF_951804945.1. Taxonomy (NCBI): domain Eukaryota; kingdom Metazoa; phylum Chordata; class Lepidosauria; order Squamata; family Lacertidae; genus Podarcis; species Podarcis cretensis. The sequence goes on from NC_137187.1 coordinate 27,550,304, forward strand.
CATTACCGCCTGGGGATTTGAAGGCAGGTTTCTTCAGTCCAAACACAGTGCTTGTAATAGAGGCACTTGTAATAGAAAATTAAGCATGTCTTGTAATAGAAAATTAAGCATGTCGCCACTAGCATGGCTACGTACTCATCCTAACACTAAGGATGTAGATTGCAATACTTATTGACTTGTGTCCACTGCTAGTCCTACCCAGAGTAGAACCATTGGAATTAATGAACCTAAGTTTGCCTGTTCATGAGTGCACATAGGGTATACTCTAAGTAGGAGTAACATTGGATGCATCCTATTGCCTATGTTACTCCACTGTCTCTCTAAGAAAGGATTTATATTTTAGGGAGGCGACTGCATGCTTGCTGTGGTCCAGGAAGTTTTGTTCGACTGCACATGTACCAAATGAAAATTGTATAACAGCTTGTTTGGAAATGCCTTTCCACCTGTGCTCCAGGCCTACTACTCAAATGACTAATTAAGCAGCCACACTCCTGGAATGCTTGTAAGCAGCATGCAGATATAATTAAACTTGTAGTGCAGGTGCACACCTGCTGCTGAAAAAAACCATTAGTGCGTGCCCTTGGTGGATCAGTTTCACATACAAAGGCAATGCTAGGTTCTTAGGTGAACTGGCCAATCCCTGCCTATATTGAACAAGCAAAAGAAATAGAAATGAGCAAAATGGATTTGTTTTTTTAAAAGCACTCAAGTTTGAACAGTATTTACTGCCCAAGTATCAAAGTTGCTAGAATCATTGACCTGTTAAATCTTCGTTTGTGCATTCTAGAGGACTTGGACCCATAGACAAACGCTGCATGTTCATCTCATTGTTCCCTCTGCTTTCTGTTACTCTCACTTTATAAAACATTCTCAGTCCTTCCGAACAGCTGATAGCCAACACTAAATGTTGCATAAAGCAGTGCTCCACAGTCCTGTTAAACGTCTTAATGAGTTCTTACAAAAATAAAAATTCATGCAGGTGGTTTGTGGTTAAATAAAGTGTATGTAGCACAGTAAGGAAATTAGGCTCGCTAGCAAGGCCTCTTTGCATCTAAGTGATATTGTCTGAAATCAATCAGTTTTTTGCCTAGTGCCAGGGAATAGTTAGCTACCAATTTGATGGCCGCTTTCAAAACAAACGAAGAACAGATAAACAATTCTGTGTCATGGTAAATATTTTCTGAAGCAGCTTGACAGGAAAGAAAGATAGATATTTTATTGAATCCCGCCCCCACCCCCCAGCTTTAATTACAACACCACATGTTTTTAAATCGTGCATTCTCTTCAAAGGATGCCTTTATTGCTGTAATGCATACTTTTCCAGTTTGCAAATGCTGGGCTTTGTTAGCATCGCAGAAGTTAAGATGCTGCTTGAAATATTTTAAGTGAACTAAGGGCAGCAGCACACATTACAATTGTTGAATCAATGGCTGCATGAATTAGCAGTGTTATTTTTTATTTTTAAAAACCCCAGGTATAGTTAAAGATACAGACTGCAATATGATTACTTAAGTATGCTTTGAGAGAGCCCTGCCCCCAGATAATAATAATAATCATGATGATGATGATGATGATGATGATGATGATGAGGGGCTGGATCCAATCATCCCATTCCACTAGTGGAGTCTACTGCAAGGTTTCCTGCTTGAGTATGGGACTTCCTTCCCTCCTTCCCCTTTTGGCGTAGCATGTGGGGGGCACAGGGACAGTTGCCCCAGGCACAGAATTGTTCAGGGCACAATATTTCAGCATCTGGTGCTGTCACAATATAGCTGTGCACTTCTGTTGCTGGGATCTGCTGAAGACCGCTTCTCCATATGGGCAAGGAAGTGAGATCCCCAGACAACAGAATGACTCTTCTTTTCTTATCTCTCTGGTTGCTGGGTGACGTGGACACCATTAGGCAGTTGAAGGCACATGTGTACTCCATTGGTTTCCTTCCCTCTAATCTGCCATCCTCCATGCGGCCCCGGACGCTGGCAACCCACGCTATGCCACTGCCTCCTCAGTTGGCTTAGGGGGCCAGGAGAACCCCAGAACAGTGCGTGCAGGGAGAAAAGGGCAGGTGGTCCCATTTGACAAGCAGAAATTATTGCGTTGATGGAACAGTTTCCTCAGTGCTGCGCTGAATTCTACTTGGGGTGGATAGAACTCGCCTTTTAAAAATAACTAGATAGCCCAGGCCTGCTCTGAATATCCCGTTCTTGCAGTTCTTAGTTAAAAGAGTTAAAAGGCCGTCTAAAGCCTTGAGGGACGTGGGTGGCACTGTGGGTTAAACCACAGAGCCTAGGACTTGCCAATCAGAAGGTTGGTTGTTCGAATCCCCACAATGGGGTGAGCTCCCGTTGTTTTGTCCTTGCTCCTGCCAACCTAGCAGTTTGAAAGCACACCAGCGCAAGTAGATAAATAGGTACCACTCTGGCGGGAAGGTAAACGGTGTTTCTGTGCGCTGCTCTGGTTCGCCAGAAGCAGCTTAGTCATGCTGGCCACAAGACCCGGAAGCTGTACGCCGGCTCCCTCGGCCAATAAAGCGAATGAGCGCTGCAACCCCGGAGTCAGCCATGACTGGACCTAATGGTCAGGGCTCCCATTACCTTTACCTAAAGCCTTGAAAGCATTCTGTCATGTGCTTCCGCTCCTCCCTAACCCAATCTGTGCACAATAGCTTAAAAGCCTGCAATGAAGTAACAGGTGTATTGAAGCCCACAGGGGTTACATAGGCACAAGTTTGGGTCAAAACACAATGGCAAATCCTAAATCAGATGAGATGAATAGCAACTAAATCTGAGATGAACAGCAACTAAATCTGGATCTCGTTTTCCTCCAATGTAAATGGGGGCTAAGCAGAATTAAAAGCTCATTTTGGAAGGGGAGTCCATTTGGAGGGCAGAGTTCATGAAGCCTGGAGGGGGGGGACAGATTTTCTTAGCACTTTATGTGTTATAACAGCACAACCAGGGCATTTTTAAATCTCACAATTCTCTTTTTCGCTTGGCAGTGGTTCTTACTATTTTGATAACTTTTTAACCTCTCATATCAGACCAACTTCAGTCCTGAAATGAACAAACCAGCATTGCCCAGTCAGGAGATTTGGGTGTGGGGACCACAGAAAGAACAGCTATGCCAAATCAAATGCTTTCAAACAAACATTCAGACTAGCACCTAATGAAATTGCCATTTTTTTAAAAAAAAATATCCCGTTTTATGTTGGTGCATAAGCAAATGTTGAAGAAAAACTGTCGAATGAAAATATTTCATTGCCTGCTGACATATTAATACGATACTTTTTTTAGAAGGGTGGTTTTATTCAAAAACGAACTTGGCAATCACCTATTATGTCTGGGAAGCTGCATAAAATTGCTGACAGATAAAATTAGGGCTGAGTTATAGCTAAAATGAACTTTGCCGCTCAGCCATTTCAAAGCCAACCAGTTGAACATCTCCTTGCAGATTGTTAGACTGAGAAATAGTGGGTGAGCATAGCCCTGTGCCATCGCTGAAGGAAGTTGTCTTCTGCATACATTTGGCATTCCCCTAGAAGAGACAGAAGCATCTTCCTTTTGTTGACATTGACACCATTTTGCTTTCAAAACCTCTGTTCTTGCCATTAGAGATTAGAATAAAATCTAAGGACACAACTTAATTGAAAAATAATAACCAGTATAGGATGTTGTTGTGTATCCGCTTTGACATTTGACCAGAGATGTACTTGTGGATCTCACAGTCATTGTATGTCATGATATGTTGTTCTTGGCATCCGTCTGTCTTGGGAGACAATGGAAGAGTGTGTCTTCGTGGGCAAAGTCTAATCTCTGGAGTGTTACAGCACGTACTGTAGTTGTAGAAATTGATACAGGAGAGACATGTTTTATTGCAGGTGGGACAGATGAGGGTGATAGGAGATGGCATGGCTGGAGAGGAGGTAAGGTTGAAGGAATGGTGAATGGCATGCAGAAAAGAACATGGAGAACTATATTGGGGTTAGAGAGGGAGTTCAGATGTAAATAAGTCCACCTTATTTGTGGTGTGAGTGGCTTGCTTAGATAAAAGAATGATAAAAGTCCCTGTTCTCTCCCCAGCTCCTTTCTTCCCAGGCACACCTCACATCTTTTAATCCAAACGCAACAAACCCCCAAGTTTAAAGATACACAAGTTAGAAAGAAGTTCAAAATGATTTTTAAATAAGTGGGACAATGCTAACGGCAACAAAACCAGCTTCACAATATTCCAATCCCAAAGCCTGTTTAGATCCCTCAGCTTCCATAGCATTGGAGGCTGCTAACTTTGATAGATGCTAATATGTGCTAAAGTGTTTGCTGGTGGTTGCAATGCTTCTGCTGCCTTTTAGCTCCCCTTCAACAGGGCTGGGCAATAAGTAGCTTTCAACATAGCACTGTATCGCCAGCTATACACTGCAGCAATATACTGAGCTGGCAGGGTTAACAAGAGCTGCAGGAATCGAGAGAAGCATTGGCTGGCTTCACAGTTTCCCCCACATTGTTATTTTTGCATAGCTCTCTCTCTCACACACACATCATGATAAACCAGGTCAAAAATTATGAAATGGATATAGCAATATGAGCTTCAAACCAGTTTTGGATGATATATTGTTGTATCTCCCAGCCCTATCCTTCACTTAGGGTTCTGGGTTTTAAGGTTTAATGTTTTACTATGTTTTCGAGGACATGGGTGGTGCTGTGGGTTAAACCACACAGCCTAGGACTTGCCGATCAGAAGGTCAGCGGTTTGAATCCCCGTGACGGGGTGAGCTCCTGTTGCTTGGTCCCTGCTCCTGCCAACCTAGCAGTTCAAAAGCACATCAAAGTGCAAGTAGATAAATAGGTACCGCGCCGGTGGGAAGGTAAACGGCGTTTTTGTGTGCTGCTCTGGTTTGCCAGAAGCAGCTTGGTCATGCTGGCCACATGACCCAGAAGCTGTCTGCGGACAATAAAGCGAGATGAGCGCCGCAACCCCAGAGTCGGTCATGACTGGACCTAATGGTCAGGTGTCCCTTTACCTTTACATCTTTTCATATACACTGGAAGCTGCCCAGAGTGGCTGGGGCAACCCAGTCAGATGGGCGGGGTACAAATAATTTTATTATTATTATTATTATTATTATTATTATTATTATTATTATTACTTATAATTGTTATTTTGTGAGTATGTGTTAGTGACTTGATTGCCTTAGGAACTGGGCAATCAGAAGGGTGACCGATTGGTAATAGACCATGTACCTTGCATTGAAAAGGTCCCAGCTTTAACCTCTTACATCTCCAGGTAGGAGATGTCTGAAATCCCTGGAGATCGGCTGCTAGTCATTGTTGACAACACCAAGCCAAATAGACACCCCCCCCCCCCCCGGTCTTACTTATACTAAGAGAGCGTCCTGCCTTCCTATATTTGGGCAGATTATTTCATGCAAGTGTACCTAGTGAAAACATCTGCTCGGTTACATGTGTGCATTTGGTTTAATTAAGAAAACTGTGGATGAAATTATGGTTTATGCATAAACAAGTTTGAGAAGAAAGTGGGAGTTCTCGACACCAGAAGGTTAGCTTTTAGAAAATTACTCTTGGCAGACAAGAGGGCTGGGCTAATCTTCTGTGTGCCTGTCATCCTGTCAAGTTGAGAATGTAGCAAGTACAGATTTCATATTTTGGGGGGTGGGGTGGGGGGTGGCGGAGTATGAAATAAAAATTTCATAATGTAGCTGGGGATTTGTAGTTAATGCAGCGCAGCATATTGCACAGCTGTGAGCCTCTTTTTTGGTGTGTGCCAGCCTTCATCTGCTAGTGAGAAAGTTCTCCTAAGCCAAAACAGGCCATATGAGCCTACAGGGCTGAGCAGCTAGCAGGGAAGCAGCAGATGATGAAACAATTCTTTTTATTTAAACCAGGGTAGTGGGCGGGGTGGGGGGTGGAGGACTCCCAAAAGCCAGCCTTGTGATTTATTTCCTTACTTACCAGATGTACTGTGCTCTTCTACATCACTGAGGCAATATTCTCTGATGTAATAACGAGATAAAGTGTGTTGATGGGTTGTGCATAGAAACGAGGAGAACTGAGGGCAAGTTGAAAAATAGCTGCAGTGCATGTCTACTCAGAAGTCAGCCCCATTGAACTCAGTAGGGCTTGCTCTCAGGTAAGTAGGCACAGAATAGCAGCTTGATGTCCATATGTCTATCTGTGTGTGAAGAAAGGTTTCAAAATTGCCACCACATTTGCATTGTTAGTATAACACTCTGATCACAGTTCAGCCCCCCAAATTCTTTTTGTATGGAAAGCTGTTTTTTCTTAGCCTTTGCAATTCTTTTCCAGGCAATCATTGCTGTCAGTGCTGTTGGGAAGGTTAGTGACTTAGGGACTGGGTGTGTAGAGGAGAGAGGTTCAAGTTACTTTGGCAGCTTGTGGATTATTAGCAGGAAACAGCAATGAGGACTCTCATTTTTTTCTTTCTTTCTGTTTTGCTACTTGTGCAGAAATTACAAGCGTGTATGCTGTTTCTGTGACATACACACAAACAAACAATTTGCGCTACACATAGCACCCTTGTGAAGTACCCCACCCCACCCCCATTGCCAGAGGATAGATGTTTGCATGTTGTTTGTAATTCACAGGAAGAATTTTTGTGTGTGTGTGAATGCTGTTGGCTAGACCCCAATGGGAGTTGGAAAGAGATTGTATGTGAAGATTGTTAACAGGGAAGATGCGAGGGTCAGGTCTGGCAGATGGTAGATGGACTACATAATAAATTTAGGAGTCTGCCAAATACACTGTTGACAGCTGCCCAGTTTTTTGCAATTCTTCAGCACGCTATTATCAAATCAGTAAAACCGTTTAAATGAAGGGGGAAAGAGCAAGAATATAATATCCTTTTCATTTTATTTTAGGATAGGATGAGAGTTGAGCCCCCCCCCTTATTTTTACAGGCAATACTGGCTACAAACATTTTGGAACAATTAGAATTTATTTGCCATTGGTTTGAACACAACAAACTGTTAGGTGATTAATAGCTGTGCATCAAGAAATATGGAAAATGTTCCCTGGTTGTTTATCCCTCTGCCACTTTTGTGCACTGTGCAGTTTTCAGAGTGGACGATAACTGCTGCTGTTGGCCTCTGTCTGTCTCGGGTGACAGTGGAAGAGTGCGCCTTCAGGGGTGAAGTCAAACCATTGGAGAGTCACAGCGCCTGCTGTGGTTGTAGAGACAAATACAGGAGATACATGTTTTGTTGCTGTTGGGGCAGATGAAGGCATCCGGTTGAGCTGATGCAGATGTACCATAGCATTTCTTCTTTCTGCACTCTTCTCAGTGGTCATTCCTTCTCTGGTCACTGCTGTGGATACACAACTTGACTGATTGTCTCCTGGCACTATGGTTGTCTGCAAGGGATTCCCACATGGTGGGGTTAATGTCACCAGCCTTTGCGTCACATTTCCAGACATCTTTGTAATGCAAAAGCAGAGTTGGTCTGCCAATGAGCTTGTTGTCTGATCAATAGAAGTGGGAGAACACCCACACCCACGCACCCACCCACACCCACACACCCCTTCTGCTTATCCTTGAAACAGCTGCTTGCATAATCTGCTCATTTCATCTTTCTATGTGTTTATAAATACAGTACTGGTGTTTCATTTCGTTTTTCAAAACACAAACTGGGGAACTGAACAGTGTATTTCAATAGTTGTGTTTGATTTAGCACTTACCGTACTTAAGTGACTCCCCCTACATTTTCCAATTTGAATGCTCTAGTCTTTGGTTAATGTAATAGTTCTAGTTCTGATTTTGGATAGCAACCACCCACTGGTGATGGACTCTACCTTAGAAGAGGGAAGTCAACTGCTACAGTTCTCATGACTGGGTGGGAGATTTCACTTCTTCTGGAACCTCATTGTTCATAGCAAAATTTACCCCCCCCCCCGAATTCCTGGGCCACTCAGTTACATGGAACACTGAGGCATTGCCTTTATGCAGAACACATATGGAAAAGTGTTAAAGATGAGCTTCCATTATTCTGCTGTGACATCCTTTTGTTTCTCATTAAGCAGAGTCCACATGGCTCTGCTTATCATCCCTGTACATTAAGATGCTCTAAGGAATGATATTCAATGTGGTGAACAAATGCTTCCTCTCCTTGTCTTTTTCCTGAATTGGGCCTTGCCCTAATATCTGTTCTCACGTTAGATGTGGGTTTTCTTTCAGATTAGAAAATGACTAGAAAGATCAGACAAGATTTTGAACTATGGCTCATTGAAGATTATCAGCCCAGTCTCAAAGCAAAACAACAACAGTTCAATGCAAACTTATTAAAACAGAATGATGTTAGGCTGAGTGTGGTTTCTGAGTCTGTTGAATAATGACTTTTTTATTGAAAATGTTATGGCGAGGCCAGCCACACTTAGCATTTATAGTGGAGGGGAAAGCCAAGCTTTTATCCATGTGAACTGTACAGCAGAAATTGTATATGTACATAATCATGCAATTTGTATCCAAGAGTACACAATGTTAAAAAGGGCAAAAACTTTCTTAAAATATCCAAAAGCCATATTAACACCCAAATTAATGGAATATAACAACTTTCAGTATTTAATTTGTTGTCACAAGGAAATAATTACATATAATGGAAAGACGTTTAATGCTATTATACAATTATGATCCAGACAGGCCTCATCTCACCAAAACAGAGATATGAAAAAGGTTAAACACCAGTTATTAATGGAATGCAAATTTAGAAAGAACACCCCACACACACTTTTCAATGTTAGATGTTTTTCTTCATAATTCTTGCCAGACTTATACAGATAGGATAAATCTCAGAGATTTTGTATCCATCTGCCATTAAGTCCCCAAAAATGCAACTCTGGTTTCAAGAAGAGAGAGACATACTCTTAAGTCTTTAAAGCTAGATCAGAACAAAGCAGAGGCCAAACTGTTCACATTCCTAGTTCCTTAGCTTGCCTTTCAGGGGTTTAAGTATACTCATGCTTCCATATGTCTGTATTTAAAATATTTGAATAGACATTTGTAGGATTGCGCTGGTGGGTACATATTTTCTTATAAGAGACCGTCTTTCAAAAATACACAGAACATTTTACAGAGGGCAGTAGCACAGAGCATCTAATGGTGCTGTGAGGAAAAACCATGCTTTAAGAAGTTGCCTTGGTCCTGATCCAAAGTTCACTTTCAACAGACAGAAATGCCCTTTCTGCCTTTTGAGTGGTGAGGTGGCATTTGCAGATTCTTCTTGGAGTTTCCAGTGCCATCAGCTGCCAGCATTCCAGAGCATCATCCAACCCTCTGGAGAGCAGTGTGGGAGGTGATGCTGGGGACCTCAACTTGTAGCCAAATAACTACCGATATAGCAGCTCCTCTCCCCCATGCTTTTTAACATCTACATGAAGTCGCTGGAAGAGATCATCAGGGGGTTTGGACTGGGTGTCCATCAGCATGCAGATGACACCCAGCTCTACCTCTCTTAAGGCGGTGAAGGTCCTGTGTTAGTGCCTGGAGGCAGTTGGAGGATGGATGGCAGCTAACAGATTGAGGTTGAATCCTGACAAGACAGAAGTACTGTTCTTGGGGGACAGGGGGCAGGCTGGTGTGGAGGACTCCCAGGTCCTGAATGGGGCAACTGTGTCCCTGAAGGACCAGGTGTGCAGCCTGGGACTCATTTTGGACTCACAGCTGTCCATGGAGGCGCAGGTCAATTCTGTGTCCAGGGCAGCTGTTTATCAGCTCCATCTGGTACGCAGGCTGAGACCCTATCTGCCTGCAGACTGTCTCACCAGAGTGGTGCATGCTCTAGTTATCTCCCGCTTGGACTACTGCAATGCGCTTTATGTGGGGCTACCTTTGAAGGTGACCCAGAAACTACAACTAATCCAGAATGCGGCAGATAGACTGGTGACTGGAGGAGGCCGCCAAAACCACATAACATCGGTCTTGAAAGATCTATATTGGCTCCCAGTACGCTTCCAAGCACAATTCAAAGTGTTGGTGCTGACCTTGAAAGCCTTAAATGGCCTCGGCCCAGTATACCTGAAGGAGCGTCTCCACCCCCATCGTTCAGCCCGGACACTGAGGTCCAGCACCGAGGGCCTTCTGGCGGTTTTCTCATTGCGAGAAGCAAAGCTACAGGAAACCAAGCAGAGGGCCTTCTCGGTAGTGGCACCCACCCTGTGGAACACCCTCCCATCAGATGTCAAAGAGATAAACAACTACCTAACATTTAGAAGACATCTGAAGGCAGTTCAGGGAAGTTTTTAATGTGTGACATTTTAATGTATTTTTAATCTTTGTTGTAAGCCACCCAGAGTGGCTGGGGAAACCCAGCCAGATGGGCGGCGTACAAATAATAAATTATTATTATTACTACTCCCATACCAGAGAAGTGACCCACCAGATGATGTTCAGTTTCCATTGTCCCTAACCATTGGCCATGCTGCCTAGGGCTAATGTGAACTAGAGGTTCAATCCCCACATGGGACAGCTGCATATTCCCGCATTGTAGGGGGTTGGACTTGATGACCCCCATGGCCCCTTCCAACTTTACAGTTCTATGATTCCATGAAATATCTGAATGGCCACAAGTCTCCAATCCCTGCTCTAAATATATGCTATCCTCCAAGTATATGGATTGCCTCTACATTCTAATCTTAATGGGGAAGTCCTGAACAAAATGTCTAAAATGAGATTTCCAGAATGTGTGAAATTAACACAGGTAAATGGAATTTATATTGTTACAAACATTGGGTGCCACACTCGTTCTCTGCTGAGAAATAGCAAGATCCCAGGGGGTTCCAGGCACTCACCCAGCATCTGTGTTCCTTTGGAGAACTGAGACATGGCAGAGATGGTCATAGCCTTAAGAAACATGGTTTATTCACCTATTTGCACCTTCAGTCTGCATGGAGGGAGTCCAGAGCTTACAGCATGGTCATTTCAAGATGGGCTTGTCCCCCACAGCAGTGCAGCGAGCCTTCATCCATCCTGCCCAAGATGGACCCTAGGATTCTTTCTGCCTCCTTCCTCCTCCTTCTACCCAACACACCTGCTAACAGGTGGCTTTTCCTGACACCTCACACCCAGTTATCCAGGCAAACTTCCAAATCCCCAGTCTCTGTTCACACCTCAGGTCAACAGGGGAGGACAGTTCTTTTGCTATGCCAATGGCCCTCAGTGAGGTCAGTTTTTTTGCACAGGCTAGCCCAGGAATTCCTCTGCAACTTGCATTTCTCCCTTCACATCCCAACTAATCAAAATCCTTCCATTTATTAATTTTTAGAATTTAGGGGGGTACCCCCCAAAAAAACTTTAACAATATGTTTGGTCTGATTTGTAGTTAGTTCAATGTAATTAACAAAGCAGTTGTTTACATGCTCAAAGTCCTTGGGTTACTTCAGAGGGCGAGGCTGCTATTTGCAAATAAACAATCCCAGCTGAGAAAACAGGATGTCACCCTGTCCAGTTCACTTCTCTACTATCTCAGAATACTTTCTAGTCACTGCTTGCTTGCTGTTAGTTGTGAAATCCACCCATCTCTGAATAAGTGAGGTGCTGGACTCAGTACTGATTATGATGAATTACCCAAATGAGAAAGAGGGGGGTTCTTTTCAGCTCACCACTAGTATCTCTGGATCATTTTATTAATTCTTAATACACTGGAATGTTAATAACAATAACAATAATAATAATTTAATAATATAGTCTTAGGCCTTTTAAATACAGATGACAACACAAATAAGGATTTGTGTAGGGTTTGAAATCTCAGGTTAAACAGCCATTCTTTTTTATTATCTACCATGCTGAAATACATTTAAACAACTCAGTTGTAAAAATTATCAGAAAAGATAATTATTTGAGCATATACCATGAAGTTACTGAATATCTATAGCTGAACTATTTCAGTTATCAGCAGAGGAAAAATAACCTTTTCAGACAAAGCCAGCAACCTGATAATTTAGAAGCAGTGGAAAAAACTAACACTCAATAGACATTATTCCTGTTATTCACTTAGAAAACAGTTCTGCTTTATTTTTGTTGTTGTTTAGTCGTTTAGTCGTGTCCGACTCTACGTGACCCCATGGACCAGAGCACACCAGGCACTTCTGTCTTCCACTGCCTCCTGCAGTTTAGTCAAACTCATGCTGGTAGCTTCGAGAACACTATCCAACCATCTTGCCCTCTGTCGCCCCCTTCTCCTTGTGCCCTCCATCTTTCCCAACATCAGGGTCTTTTCCAGGGAGTCTTCTCTTCTCATGACGTGGCCAAAGCATTGGAGTCTCAGCTTCACGATCTGTCCCTCCAGTGAGCACTCAGGGCTGATTTCCTTCAGAATGGATAGGTTTGATCTTCTTGCAGTCCATGGGACTCTCAAGAGTCTCCTCCAGCACCATAATTCAGAAGCATCAATTCTTCGGCGATCAGCTTTCTTTATGGTCTAGCTCTCACTTCCATACATGACTACTGGGAAGAAGAGCAAAGTGTACTCCTGACGGCAATAAAGAGCAGGATCTACTTTTAAGGCTATCGCCCTGCCATCATATCTGCTGGAGCTTTTAATTGTGCATGCAAATGGGTAGTTACATTGTTTACTAGCGCTCGGCATGTGCCATCTTGTCCTTTAACAGCCTGACAAATGCCAATTTTTCACTGTGTTAAACTTCAGTAGACTCGTCGACCTCACCGTTGGCACAGGCATGCGAGAGCTTGGAAAGGGGCCTTGCGGGCCAAAGATGGGGACCAAATGGCCCTCCAGGTGTGTGGCTGGACTACAACTCCCATCCTCCTTTGCCATTGGCCGTGCTGGCTGGAGCTGATGGGAGCTGTTCACAGTGCAATGGCAAATCCAAGCCAGCCAATTGTGCTTGAGGAGGGTGTCATGAGAATCATGGCCAAGGGTAGAAAGGAATTTGCATTCTAGGAAAGCAAACTGTTGTGTTAGGAAAGTTCATCTACAGAAAGTTGTTGTTGTTGTTTAGTCGTGTCCGACTCTTCGTGACCCAATGGACCAGAGCACACCAGGCACTCCTGTGTTCCACTGCCTCCCACAGTTTGGTCAAACTCATGTTAGTAGCTTCGAGAACACTGTCCAACCATCTCGTCCTCTGTCGCCCCCTTCTCCTTGTGCCCTCCATCTTTTCCAACAGCAGGGTCTTTTCCAGGGAGTCTTCTCTTCTCATGAGGTGGCCAAAGTATTGGAGTCTCAGCTTCAGGATCTGTCCTTCCTGTGAGCACTCAGGGCTGATTTCCTTTAGAATGGATAGGTTTGATCTTCTTGCAGTCCATGGGACTCTCAAGAGTTTCCTCAACAACATAATTCTGCTTTATACTCCAATGAAAAGCTATCCTGATGGTTCTGGTTCTTGGATCAAAAAGCTTTCTACTTAACATTCTACTTAATGTGCTTACAAATCCACCTGTGTAACAAAAAGGATGGAAATTGAAATTTAAGGCACTTTGGCTTAACTATAGCTTCATATAAGTAGTAAACATGTTTTACTGTCTGCAGCACAGAAGTAGCAAATCATGGGTAGGCAAACTAAGGCCCGGGGGCCAGATCTGGCCCAATTGCCTTCTAAATCCAGCCTGTGGATGATCCGGGGATCAGCGTGTTTTTACATGAGTAGAATGTGTGCTTTTATTTAAAATTCATCTCTGGGTTATTTGTGGGGCATAGGAATCCGTTCATCCCCCCCCCCAAAAAAAATATAGTCCAGCCCCCCACAAGGTCTGAGGGACAGTGGACCAGCCTCCTGCTGAAAAAGTTTGCTGACCCCTGTAGTAAATGCATTTTAGAGTCACAGATTTTCTTAACTGTGATGTGCTTAACATCAACTGTGATATTAGGGTTAACATCAGGGTTAATATTACGTGAAAGGGATATTTCCCCACAACAATTACTGCATTTCACAGGGAAAAGTCTGGAAAACCATCTAATTAATTCTTACTCCTGTCCCCTTTTTGGAAGGTGGTGGTGACTTATTTTGTTCCCATGTGTCATTTTTGGTTGGGCTCCATTTATTATGGTTTGTGACCTCAAAAGCCAGAAGTGGCCCAGGCCTCAACAGACCTCTGAGAGGACCTGATGAGCTCCCACATCAGTAAGATTCCATTGCCCCTGCAACTCTTCAGACCAGTTGTCACCATAGCTGTCAACTTTTCCCTTTTCTTGCGAGGAATCCTATTCAGAATAAGGGAATTTCTCTTTAAAAAGGGAAATGTTGACAGCTATGGTTGTCACAGGATAGGATACCAGTGACCCTGAGAGGAACATTCAGTTGTTTCTGCCATTGGTCCTAGACCAGCCAGGATGCCAATGTCATGATAGACCCAGTGGCATCTAGTAATTCAATTGACCCTGCTTTTGCTTCCAAGCATATCATTCCAATCAAGATAAGGCTTTGCTTGTAACCATAGGGCTATAGGTCCCTATGACCCAAGCCATTGATACACACACCACACAAATGCTGAGAACTGCTTCTTCCCTCACACATGCTATTTCAGCCTGTATTGCCAGTGTTGAGCATGTTTCTTTTGGGAGGCAGGAATTGTAGTGACTGAATGCTGGGAAAGCTATCTGGCTCAGCTCCCACTGCTGTGTATTAATAACAGAAGGCAGCAGAGATGACTGTACCTGTCATCTCCATGTAGTTGCCAGCTCTATCTGGGTTAAAGAGAACACCACCTTCTAATGCTGTATACAAGTCAAAAGTAATCAATCATTCATTAAGAAAGTACATTTCGCACCATATACAGAAATAATGTGCACTGAAGGATAACCAAAAAAAAATTGTTTTAAGAGCTCTTGGTCCTTCATACATCTTCTGAAAATGGCAGAATGTAGCTCTTGGTAATGGAGGAAGCTGAAAGCATATTCTTGCTTTCCCCATGAAAATCCTTGTATGTCTGTTAAACAAAACCCAAGCACTACTGTGGCTTAATAAGGTTATGAACACTGCATGAAATTCAGCCTTAAAACAGTAAGAAGTATACTGTAAAATAGCAGGAAGTTTGTCTTCTACAAAGTACGGTATGTCTATATGCTTTCACTCTTCCTTTGTCTGAACACATGGGAACCCTATTTAAGATACTTTTTGTAACTGGTTTACAACCCTAGTAACAAATAGTCAAACTCTCCACTTCAACAGCATATAAGGGACATAAGCTGTAGAGTTGTTGCAACACCTCTGGCACTAAGTAGCGTTGCCTCTTAGCACAATTTTTTGCACCAAAGCCAGCAGTCATGATGAACAACAATTTTCTAATATTCCATTTCATCCCAAGTCACTGCTGCTTTGAACAAAATGAGGCCTTTGTGATTGCTCAAAAAAACCACAACTATCCTCTTTAGTGATTGCAGGTCATGCTGTGATGCTGGTTTTCCCGAGTTGAAAGACTGAAATTCTTTAAAATGACATATGACTGCCGAGTAATTTCTCTCCACATGCCCCCATCCCAATATATTCAACCACCTGTATATTTGTATCTTGTCTAATATGCTGCTCTTGAAATGTTAATTAAAATGAACTGTAAGCTGACTAAATGGATGCCAGTTGACTTAATGGAAGTGCAAGGTTCTTTCGAGAAGAATGATAGAAATACAGTGGTACCTTGGGTTACATACGCTTCAGGTTACATACACTTCAGGTTTCAGACTCTTCTAACCCAGAAATATTATCTCGGGTTAAGAACTTTGCTTCAGGATGAGAACAGAAATTGTGCAGCGGCGCAGCGACAGCAGGGGGCCCCATTAGCTAAAGTGGTGCTTCAGGTTAAGAACAGTTTCAGATTAAGAACAGACCTCCAGAACGAATTAAGTTCTTAACCCGAGGTACCACTGTAGGCATGAAACGTCAGAACTGGTTGTGAAATGGGCTCCGAGGGTGGACTTGGGCCTTTCAAATTTCAATGATGCTCTGTGCAAGGCCAAACTTTGGTGCCTCTCTGCCTCTTGTCTTCCATTCTGCTCAGTTCACTATGTCACAGTTGCGATGCTTACTGTATTCTTGTGAAACATGGACCAATTATAAACACCATCTCCAACTCCTCAAAAGATTCCATCAACAGTGTCTCCGAAAATTTTTACATATCACTTGGGAAGACAGGCAAACTAATAGCAGTGTACTGGAAGAAGCAAAGATCACCAGTGTCAAAGCAATGATTCTTCAACATCAGCTTTGTTGGACTGGGAATGTTGTGCAGATGCCTGATTATCGTCTTCCAAAGCAACTACTCTATTCCAAACTTAAAAATGCAAAGCATACTGCTGGTGGTCAACAAAAAAAGGTTTAAAGACTGTCTCAAGGCAAATTTTAAAAAATGTAGTATAAACACTGACTGTGAGCACTCCAATTGGAGAACAGCCTTTACCAAAGGTGTTGTGGGCTTTGAAGACACTCAAACTCAGGACGCAAGGGAGAAACGTGCTAAGAGGAAGGCACACTTGGCAAATCCACACCGTGATCAACTCCTGCCCAGAAACCTATGTCCCCACTGTGGAAGGACATGTGGATCCAGAATTGGCCTCCACAGTCACTTAGGGACCCATTGTTAAAACCGTGTTTATGGAAGACAATCTTACTCGGCCTCGAGGCATCGCCAAAGAAGAATAAGAAGCCCTGCAGCAGCACCTAGGCTTGTCACTCAGTGTGGCAGAACCTGTCACACTGCCCTAATCCTCCTTTCTGGGTTATAAGACTATTGCATGGTTATAGATGTTTTTCTTTTTTAAAACCCAGAAATAGTACAGTGGTACCTCGGGTTAGGTACTTAATTCGTTGCGGAGGTCCGTTCTTAACCTGAAACTGTTCTTAACCTGAAGCACCACTTTAGCTAATGGGGCCTCCTGCTGCTGCTGCGCCACTGGAGCACGAATTCTGTTCTCATCCTGAAGCAAAGTTCTTAACCTGAAACACTATTTCTGGGTTAGCGGAGTATGTAACCTGAAGCATATGCAACCTGAAATGTATGTAACCCGAGTTACCACTGTATAAGAATGCCCATGCATGTGAATGCAGTAGATACAGTTCAAGTAAAACAAACTATTTGGTCCTCTTGCGTTTTAAGATCATATTCATATTCTCTCTCTCTCTCTCTCTCTCCCTCCCCCCCCCCAAATTAAAATCCGTAGGGCTTAAAAGTCCTTAACTGTATATATAATTTTTTGAAAGAAATCTTACATGGAGGTTGCATTTAAAAGCAGTTACGGAACTAAAGATTCGAAAGGCACATACTGGCATTAAATAGAAGTTCACTGATTTTGTCCCTTAGCTTTTAATTTTATTATTATTTATTAAATTTGTCGGTCACTTTATCTCATCCAGGGCAACCGGAAGCGACTTACAGTCAAAGAAACAGACAGTGAACCCCACATAGATACATTAAAACCAAGAGGATAAATGTTTTTAAAAGCATCCCACACCAAGCTTAAATATCTTTAGCAAGGAAGGAAGGAATAAAGGAAGCTGGTTTATACCAAGTCAGACCACTGATCTCTCTAACTCTGTATTGTTTACACTGGCTAGCTGTGGTTCCTCAGAGTTCCTCAGATAAGGGACATCCCCATCTCTACCTGGGATAGAACATCAGACCTTTTCAGTGCCAAAAGTCTCAGGCTCTTTGAGCTGCATCTCTTCTCCCAGCAATGATGAAAGCCTCTGTCCCGTGCCATCATCATATAGAATAACATAATATAGAAAAAATAAATTTCGTGTTTACTGCACAATGATCTGAGAACAGTTAAAAAGTTTGAGCTGCAAGAGTGTGACCCAGCTTGTTTCATTAATAACACATGTGACAAAGATCAGAGCATATCCAAATTGGAGAGATAAAAAGAAAAAAATTCCAGCATCGTAAAAAAACTATATTCGTATACCATGTAGTATTTTAAAAAAACGGAATAGAGATGCATCAGTTATTAAAACCAGTTTTACCATTGGCAGGAAACATTAAAAATCCCATCCCAATCAAACGCATCTGGGGGAGGGGGGGGGACATAAAAATCAAGCATGGGAAAAAGACCCTCAAACTTAAGACTTCTCACGGAAAGATGGGCCTGATGAAATTATTTAAATGATGCACATTTCCTTTTGATATGGAACTAGCAGGGAACAGCTGATATTAGATATGATGAGAAGTTCTCCACCCGCAACACTGGGTGGAAGGAAACATTGGTTTTAATTTAGCTTGCCACAAAGTGAAAATAAGGCTTTTAAAAAGCCCCCAAACAACCCTGGGTTTACTTGAACATGCAATGGCCAGGATCCAAAGAACTCTACAAGGACTTCCATGTGCCTAGGGGACTGTGGTTTTGTGTTTCTCAAAAACCAGTGTGTGTGTGTGTGTGTGTGTGTGTGTGTGAACAGTCCTACTGAGCATGCGTGTGATGGGTGTTGTCAGTAAGGTAAAAGGTAAAGGACCGCTGGATGGTTAAGTCCAGTCAAGGATGACTATGGGGTTGCGGCGCTCATCTCGCTTTCCAGGCCAAGGGAGCCGACGTTTGTCCACAGTCAGCTTTCTGGAAACCAGAGTGCATGGAAACACCATTTACCTTCCCGCCAGAGCGGTACCTGTTTATCTACTTGCACTGGCATGCTTTCAAACTGCTAGGTTGGCAGGAGCTGGGACAGAGCAACAGGAGCTCACCCCTTCGCGGGCATTCGATCAGCAAGCCCAAGAGGCTCAGAGACTGCCACCTGTTGTCAGTAAGGCCTGCCAAACCCCTGTAAATCAGAAATGTCTGCACCCACATTATGTGTTGGGCAGTACCCAGAATGAACCTGCCACTCAGCTCTTTGATTCTGGGGAATGGGAGTATTTAAAAGCATACTTTGCCCTGCTCCAGACGATCTTTCTAAGGTGTAGCACAGGAAGTAGGCACCTAGATATACCTGTAGTTGATGGAATGGAAACCATCCAGACAACAAAGCTTGATATAAAGTTTCCTACCCTGAAGCACCACCAACTGAGATTTGCACGTGTGTGTTCATCACTTGATGTCCCATCACTTGATAACATGTTGTTGAATGTTTGAATTCTTTCTAGTGGTCTTCTGACCTTTATTCTATGAAGGGGTGTTTACGCCAGTTCCTATATGGACAGAGAACTTTGGATAAAGAATCAGATTGATGTAAGGAGAGGAAGATAAAAGAAATTCAGATATGGGGGTATGGAACTGAGATCCTTAATATTATTGTTATCTATTAAATTTATATGCTGCCCTTTATGTAAAGATTTCAGGGCGGTTCACAAGATAAAAATATAGGGAAAAGGTAAAGGGACCCCTGACCATTGGGTCCAGTCGTGGCTGACTCTGGGGTTACGACGCTCATCTTGCTGTATTGGCTGATGGAGCCGGCATACAGCTTCTGGGTCATGTGGCCAGCATGACTAAGCCGCTTCTGGCGAACCAGAGCAGCACATGGAAACGCCGTTTACCTTCCTGCCAGAGAGGTAACTATTTATCTACTTGCACTTTGACATGCTTTCGAACTGCTAGGTTGGCAGGAGCAGGGACCGGACAACGGGAGTTCACCCCGTCATGGGGATTCGAACCGCTGACCTTCTGATTGGCAAGTCCTAGGCTCCGTGGTTTAACCCACAGCGCCACCCGCGTCCCTTAAAATATAGGATAGAAGACCCAAAAAATAGTTAAAGCAAAAATAAAACAATAACCCCCACCCCATCATCATATATGATGTTTGGACTAGCCTTCTGCAACCTACTGTCCTCAATATGTTTTGGACTATAATTCCCATCACCCCTGACGTTTAGCAAGGACTGATTGAATTATCATAGAATCATAGAATTGTAGAGTTGGAAGGGACTAAAAGGGTCATCTTTTGCCCAAGGTGGGGCTCGAACCATGAGATTAAGGGTCTCATGCTCTACCGACTGAGCTATCCCAAACATCTGGAGGGCACCAGGCTGAGAATGGCTGGTCTAGATCCTGGCTTTTAACGGGGAACCAGAATGATTTGGAAACATTGTGTAAAGACTCATTTTAATCAGGAATTACTAAAAATGGGAATACTGTGGTACCTCGGGTTAAGTACTTAATTCATTCCGGAGTTCTGTACTTAACCTGAATCTGTTCTTAACCTGAAGCACCACTTTAGCTAATGGGGCCTCCTGCTGCTGCTGCACCGCCGCAGCACGATTTCTGTTCTCATCCTGAAGCAAAGTTCTTAACCTGAAGCACTATTTCTGGGTTAGCGGAGTCTGTAACCTGAAGCATATGTAACCTGAAGCGTATGTAACCCGAGGTACCACTGTATGTGAATTATTACTTATCATTATAAAAAATATTTTTAGGCAAGCTTTATAGGTTAAAAACATCTCAAGGCAGTTTAATTTTTTTAAAGTGTAAAATATATAAATAATAAAATTACCTAAAATAGTAGCATTACAATTCCATGTGCAAAATTCCACTGAACTTAAAACTGTTAACTGTTAGGCTTATTCTTTCTTAGCATCTCTCAAACCTCTGAAGATCTTTTGCCCGAACGGTTTTCTAAATTCATCTTTCCTTTTGCTTTTGGGGGACATTTGGTGGCAAACCCTGACTCAACCCACCCATCCCTCAGTTTTTCACAACACCTTTCAAGCTCCAAGTGGGTAAATTTTGTAAAACGTAATTTGCTCAAGCTTATAAAGGATACCCCATCCTTCCTTTTTGTCTTCGCCATGCCTTGGTGGCCCACCAGCAAGGTTGTTCTAATCAACAGGGTTTTAAAGCAGATGTAAAGCTTTGATTTGTTTGCTCCTATATGAGTTCATCTTTCTTTCCCACAGTCTGTTGCCCATATTTTTTTTCAGCTAAGGTTGCTTGGCAGCAGAAGTATTGGCGTGTTGTTGTTTTTTGTTACGTTCTTTTATTCTTTTCCCCCATTCTCCCTTTTTTGCCACTCCATTTGCTGGGGCCATGTTGGCTTTCTCTGTTGTTAGAACACTCTGGGTCAAGTGTAGGCGTGTGCTTGCTTTACAAATAACATCCCCATCACTGCTAATGTCTGCCTCAGATGTTACGTTGCTGGTGGCTTTGTCCGAGGGGGCAACTTCACGCTGTAATCTTGAATGCAAATCACTTTTTGTTGCTTTTGTTCCTTGAGAAAGGAGAGGCTGAAATGGAGCTCAAATAATTTATTTCAATGAATACATTAACCAGGCTTATCTATTGTGGCTGCTTGAGGACTGAAAATAATTAGCACAAAGCCACATTTCCTTCACAGGCCATGGAAAAGAGTCAGAGTCTTGCTGCAAACCCTGAATTCAGTTTCTGTAGAAAGAAAGGTTCGGGGGGGGGGGGAGCAAGAGAGATTTAACATATTTCAAGCGCAGCTAGAATTTCTGGTGGGAACATTTTCAAGCAGAATGAAAAACATTCCCTTGTGAAATATATTGCTATTTGAACTGGGAATTTCTTGGGCTTGTTGTAACACATCTCAGACTGTCCCATTAGTGCAACTCCTTTTTCTTTTAAATAGGGCAGTCAGGTATGGGCACTCTCTTTGTATCCTTGGAGATGTACAGCAAAAAAGTACTTTTGTCTTTAAAAGCATGAACTCAACAAGATAATTCAAAACCATTATCCGGAAGTCGTTAGCAACTTTTCAGGAGTGCTGTAATAAATGATCCGAAACACCTGGGAGAGAAAGAATTGTAGCTAATGCGTTGCAGTATATTGATAATTATTTCATATACAGTGGTACCTCGGGTTACAGATGCTTCAGGTTACAGACGGTTCAGGCTACAGACTCCGCTAACCCAGAAATAGTACCTCGGGTTAAGAACTTTGCTTCAGGATGAGAACAGAAATCACATGGCGGCTGCGTGGCGGCAGCAGGAGGCCCCATTAACTAAAGTGGTACCTCAGGTTAAGAACAGTTTCAGGTTAAGAATGGACCTTCAGAACGAATTAAGTTCTTAACCCAAGGTACCACTCTGCCTGTTTTATATCTCTTTGTTTTACATGTGAAACCTTATTAGTATTATTATTTTTAGCATCTTTTGCAGTCCTGAGCTCATCCAGAGCTTTGGCCCACTTGACCATCTCCCTACAAATGTTGACTATTCATGCATGAATTTCCCCTTTCTTTCATTTCTTATTCACACACCTTCTTTAAATCTCAGTTTATCTGTAACCTCCTTCTGCAGCCACACTGGTTTTTGTGGATCCTTCCTACTCTTCTTTCTTGTTGGATTTGTCTGCATTTGTGCCTTCAAATATTTCACCATTAAGAAACTCCTATGCATCTTCGACTCCCTTTTCTTTGAGTATTTCTCACCATGGAATCTCATCCACTAGTTCCTTAAGCTTGAAACCAGCCTTCTTAAAGTCCAGAGGGCATCACCTACAGTACCCTCAGCTTTCCCTTGCCTCTGTATCATGAAACCCAAGAGGATATGATCACTTTCTCCCAAACTTCCCAGTACTTCCTCTTCGTTGATCAGTTCCTTCCTGTTGGTGAGGTCCAGGTCCCAGGTCCCAAGAGAGACAATCCCTTTGTTGTTGTTTCTTCCACATTCCTGTTAATTAGTTGTTAATTAACTGAGTTCCGTAGATTACATGAACTCAGTTTAACAGTCCATCCTCCACCCAACTATCTCGGGCAAAGAGCAAGGATGTGACTCTTCCATTGGGTTTTAACAACACAGGGTGATAACAGAGTTCTTTACTCTGATGTTCATCCCACCATCTGGCAAATAAGGTATCTGGCCTTTTATAGATTCATTTAATCTATTTTTATTTAAATTTGAATCTTTGGTACACTTCTGGTTCTTGCCATAGTGCACAGTGTATATGCAGAGTTCCCTTTTGCTTTAATCTTGCTGGGTGGTTAATTTTCACGAGATCGCTTTTAGCTCTCGTATTTCGTGAAAGTAAATAGTATTCCCCTCTTTCTCTTTTACGCATGACTTTATAACTTCAATCATATTCTCCTCTTTGAAAGGGACTCCTTCAAAAGCATCTAAACATAGGCTTGATGTGACTGCTTACAATTTTTGTCTCTTTTCAGCACCCCTTATATTTTTCTCTCCTTCCCCACTCCCTTTTTATATGAAAATAAACCCACCCTTGCTTGAAGCAACACAGCAGTGCTAATCAGCAAGTGTTTTTGGCAGCGAGCAGCAATGCGGACACATCTGGAAGGCCTAACAGGAACTCATTCCTTGTCCAAGTAACTTTGCAGAGCAAGAGGCCTGGGATGCACTAACAGGGCATTTTTGTGATGGTACAGAAATGTTTGCTCTCTCAGTCAGTCAAGAGAAGTCAGGACCTTATCATAAGCAATTAGCACTCATTAAGTGTCATTTCGCACTGAAACATTTTTAATTCCTCTCCTGCTGGGACTGCACCGTATCTTGAGCCAGTTAATCATAAACACAGATTCCTTGTGTTTAATTATAAGCATCGTGACTGCTGCCTATCCCTGGGCTCAATAAATTGAGCTCATGCTAATCTCTGGCTGCTGATAATTGAACCAAAGAAATCAGAAACGGGATATAAAGCAGCCAGAGATTTATGCCTCTTTTGAGGAGCTTCCGTGTTGAGGAGAACAGCAATAAAGACCTTGTGGACCTCCAGATGTTGTTGTACTACAACTCCCATGTGTCCAGCTGGCATATTCAGAGATGATGTGAGTTGTAGTCCAAAAACGTATCAAGTTAGCCACCCTAATTTGCAGCAGCAAAAAAAGAAAAAAGGTTCAGAGCACAGGTGGCATTTTTAAATTGAAAAATAGTCCACTTGACCTGTTCTCAAGAAAATAATTTCTGCCCCTTATTTCTTATTTTAGGGCCCTTGTATTTACTGGACCGCCTCTCCTGGGATGCCCCACAGAGGACCTTAAGGTCCATGAATAATCATAGTTTAGCGGTCCTGGGCCCTAAGGAAGTCAGATTACCACCAGGGCCAGGGTCTTCTCAGTGATGGCTCCGACCTGGTGGAATGCTCTGTCCCAGGAGACTAGGGCCCTTCAGGATTTAACCTCCTTCCGCCGGGCCTGTAAGACAGAGCTATTCCGCCTGGCCTTTAATTTGAATTCAGCCTGATCTTTTATTTCCCTTCTCTCCCCTCCCCCTCCCCTTTTATGAAGATCACCCGCTCTGAGACCCCACAGCCAATTCTCCCCTGCCCTCCTCGCTGGCCCAAGGAGGACTAATTCAGCCAGCTAGTCCTGGTGAATATCTAATGCTTATTAGATGGATTTCCCCTAAATTGATTTCTGAACTTTGAATTTTATTGTTATTCATGTTTATATGCTGTATTTTATGCTGCTTCTATGTTGTATTACAATTAAGTGTTTTAAATTTGTTGTTAGCCACCCTGAGCCTGGTTTTCTGAACCGGGAAGGGCAGGGTATTAATAATAATAATAATAATAATAATAATAATAATAATAATGCCTCTATCTTGAGTGGTGTACATCTGCATAGAGAGTAGCTTCACAAATAATACACTAAGCTGCAAACAGATTTGCATTTATTAAAAATATGTGAGTAACACTGAGCTTACAAGCATGTTCGCCTCTCATAATGAGTAGGTTTCCCCCTGGGTATGGCTCTTTGCTCTTTAGAACTCTCCACAGCTGCAAGCTTGTTGTGGCACTTTACCATTCCTTTTGAGATATTTTTTTCAATTCCCACCTGATTCATGTTATACTCAGTGTTGCTATGGCACAGTGAGTCTTATGTAATACAGTTGGGTGTGTACCTCACTGTTAACCACATAATGCAAAGTCCATGCACCTGTTTTTTCTTAAAAAAAATTCCCTATGCTCATAAAACCATATATGTCTTATACTACAGCAATAATATAATTTTTAACATTTAATTTTACAGCACAAGCGTTCAGTGCACTCAGAAGTGCTGGACTCCTCCCTCTCCTTTTCACAGCCATGAACTCAAGGAATTCTCTCCAACATATTACAAAGTATAAAACTAAGGCTATTCTGTGCTGAGAGACCTCACATTTTCCATCCACCCTTTTCGGTATTATTTTTTTTCTCCACCCCTCTCCTTTCCTCCTCAGTTGATTTCTCTCCAGCCATCTCAACAGAAGGCGCAGTAACTATGAAACACATCACTGCTCATTCTTCATGTGAAAAGATCACATCCTTATACCCTAAAATGCCATATATCTGCCCGTGAGTGGTGGACTGGTCCTGGTTTCCTAGTTAAGACAAAGTCATGTGGTATATAGACAGATGGGTTAAACCCATAGCTTTCCTAATAAAGTGTAAGCTTTCTGAATATTTCCAAGGTAGCTTTGCAGTCTACAAACCAACCAGGGAAGTATAAAAGCAGCAGTTAGAAGTATGAGACAAAAAACTTTCTTGGGCCAATTGCTGTAGCAGGAATATAAGTTGTCAAGCTACAAATTGCTGTTCTTTAAGTTCACCAGATGTGAGCTAACATTACTGTATACTATGCAGGCTGCTAGTAATACATGGTTTTTTTCCTCATACATTCATTCAACCCTAGGTGGGCTTATCGGTGGTGAAGGGAAGTAGCGGTAATGCCACAAGTTGTGACAGGTGGCTGTCAGCCACTCATTGTTAACTACCCACAGAGCCCCAACCCAGCTGCCATCTAGATGTTGTTTGATTGCCACCCTCATTATCCCTGGCCTTTGGCCATGCTGGTTGGGGCTGATGGAAATGTAGTCCAAAGCACAGGTGAGGCTGATCTGGGACATAGCATTATGATGGCTGGCATTTGCAGAGTTTGTATAAATACTAGCCATGACTATACAGGTTATAGTTTTGCTCAGGCCTTGTTCCCTTGGGAGGTGGGGATGGGTCACTGAGAGTGGGTTCACGATACCATTCATTTTAACTCTAAGTGTAGGCAAGTCATGCAATATCTTAATCCATTTTATGAAATCAAAATTTATTTCAAGCTACCTCTCTATACTGTTTATGAATTGTGTCAAAAGGCTTTTCAGCATCTAATGATAACATTAGAAATTGGTCTTTATTTTTGCTTAAGTCCACCACTAATCTTTTTATTATTATTATTGATTTTCCTGGTTTACAAAAGTATGTGCAATCTCTCTCTCTCTCTCTCTCTTTCTCTCTCTTTCTCACTCTCTTTTTTACAGATCAGTTTCATTTGTTGAGACATTAGGAAGAAAAGGGGGAAAGAGGTGGAGGGGGGAAAGGTGGGTGGGGGAGGGGTCGGGTGGCGATGTTTCTATTATACTTAATATATATGGGGTTTTGTGTCAGCATTGCTTGTGCAGGTTCTCTGCTATTCACTTGTGTTCCTTTGGTGGTGAGAGAGGTTGGGGTTGGCCAAGGTTGTGGTTGTTTGTTTGTGATTGGCTGTGGTGATCTTTGTTTTCATGAAATCCACCACTAATCTCATATAAACTGCTGCTTGCCTCGTTTTTATAAAACCAGTCTGGTCATTCTCAATAACATTATCACTTGCTGGATTCTAATTGCTAAAGTCGCTGTTAAATTCTTTGTATTAACATAAATCAGTGATACAGGCCAATAATTTGCACACTGAGTGTGCAAATCTGGTTTGAGTGCAACTGTAAACTTATAAGCTTGGTTGAATGTCATTCATAAATTACCTTTATCAAGTATCTCTTTGTACAATTGGTGCTGATAAATCCAGTGCTTTTTTTCTGGGGAAAAGCAGGGGTACGCATACCCCTAAACATTTTATTAATCTTTGTACTTTTGTCCATTTACTGTATTTATTTCCCCCGATTTGAACTATAAAATGATGACTTTGAGTCAAAATGAGAGTACCCCTAAACATTTTTTAATATATGCTTTTGTGTGTCATCTAGATATGTTGTTTATTTTGTTCTATATCGTCTATATCGTCTTAAACTACATATTTTGGCTTAGCATATAATTCCAAAGAGAACTTGAAAAATTGATCATTTGAGATTTTATAGACTTCATCTTTTCCCACCCTAATAATTGGAATCGTTGCTTTTCCTTTCTTGTTATTTGGGGTTTATTACTCCTGTTGCACTATGCAATGTGTCCATGGTTGGCTGTATAAAAAAAGCTGATCAAATATTTCATTTCCTTATTCATCAGCATATTCCTACACTGTTCTTGTAGACAGTTCAGAAATTGCTATTCCTTTCTGTGATGTTGCCAGTAAAGATAAAGCATTATTTTTCTAAATGATAGTATTTTATGTTTCTAGGTTGGTGGCGACCAAAGCCAGGGAGCCATCTTTCTGCGTGAGTTTACCTTGATTCGGAGAGAGAGTCTTAATGAAGATTTCCTTTCAGATTTGCTGAATACAAACCACAGAATTGAAGATACGGTAGGACCGGCCTATCTTTTAAATAATATGGTGCATGTGAAAAATGGCATTATTCTAAATGGCAGGAGAGAGAACTCAGAGATATTAGGAAGAACAGGTATAATAGGCACTAGAGCCATGGCTGGAACTGTTGGTGGCAAACTCTCCTCACGTAGCAGTGCTCTTCTAGCTCCTTCCTATCCCAGAACTCATAAGGCAGCGGTTCTCAACCTGTGGGTCCCCAGATGATGTTGGACTACAACTCCCATAATACCTGAGCTCTAGCCCTGCTAGCTAGGGGTGATGGGAGTTGTAGTTCAACAACATCTGGGGACCCACAGGTTGAGAAAGGCTGTCATAAGGAAAGAGAAACTTGCACTGTAACAGGTATGAGGGAGAAGAGAGTCAGTTGGTTGAGAAGTGGTCTACAGAGGTCAAGTATGCCAAACTGGAGGGAGATCTACTGCAGCTCTGGCTGCTCTGCCAGGCTGCTCTGAATTCAAGAGAGAAGAGCTGAATGGTGAGCTGGAACCAGTAGCTCAGTCAGTATAGGCTGGGAGCAAACCAGAAGGAGTATTTCCCTCCCATAACCCTTCGGAGGTCTGGCTTTAAGTTGTGACTGTAAGACAAAAGAAGTTGCAGAGCATAGCCTAGTGAAGTAACAAGACTGCACAGAAGTTGAAATTTACCTGCAACAATTGCTCTATAACAGCCTTTCTCAACCTGTGGGTCCCCATCACCCCTAGCTAGCAAGGCCAGAGCTCAGGAATGATGGGAGTTGTAGTCCAACAACATCTGGGGACCCACAGGTTGAGAACCACTGCTCTATAGCATGGGTAGGCAAACTAAGGTCCAAGTGCCTTCTCAATCCAGCCCGCAGATGGTCCAGGAATCAGCATGTTTTTAAATGAGTAGAATGTGTTATTTTATTTAAAATGCATCTCTGGGTTATTTGTGGGGCATAGGAATTCGTTCATTCCCCCCCCCCCCAAAAAAAAAAATATAGTCCGGCCTCCCACAAGGTCTGAGGAACAGTGGACCAGCCCCCTGCTGAAAAAGTTTGCTGACCCCTGCTCTATAGTGTAGGCCAGACTTCACCAACTTACTGTCCTATGCGTTTTGTTGCACTATAAATCCCAGTATCCCTGAACAATGACTATGCTGGCTTCGTCTGATAGGAGCTGGAGGACAACATCTGTAGGGCATCAGACAAGGCTGGTGAACTCTTTCTGAATAGTCATTATTTCGATGGGACTTGCGTGAGCCTAGTTTTCTCTAGATTTTGCCTGCTTTGTGCTAATACACTGAATTTATTTCAATGTTTCTGGTATCGAAATCCTATCCCTGAAATTAAACATAGGCATATTTTTTTTAGTTATCATTTGTTCTTCTTTCCTCCTGTCTTTGTCTAAGTTATGCAGAGCAGAACTCCTCCTGCTGATTCAGTCTATCTTTTTATTTGTGGACAACAGTCCAAGCGATGGAAGTTATTGTGTATCATTTTGTGTTTGTTAAGATTATGGTGCTTTTAGCA
The DNA here is from genome assembly GCF_951804945.1 of Podarcis cretensis. NCBI lineage: Eukaryota > Metazoa > Chordata > Lepidosauria > Squamata > Lacertidae > Podarcis > Podarcis cretensis. The sequence goes on from NC_137187.1 coordinate 27,579,119, forward strand.
TATACACTTTTACAAGGTTCTGTGTTGTATTCAGAGAAGACTCTCTGATTGTATGTAGTTGTTTCATCTTGGTTATATAAATTTATTTTTTAAAAAGCAGATACAAAGATACTGCTTTGTGCTGCAATTCAGCTGCACTTGTGATTGTGGAGTGGATATGACTGGTGAGAACACGGTTGACTGGAACATTAGAGAGATGAGGATTGCTAAAATAAATCTTGCTTAGGTCAAAGAACATACTTAACAAAGAGGATGGATGCATTAAGAGGATGGATGCAATAAACAATCCCCTGGTAATCCATCTGCTTTTCGGCAAACCATCTCTAGGATTCTCACAATCCCACCCAAAGAGTTCACACATCAGGCAAAATCAACACTTTGTTTTTGCCGTGTATAAATCTGTTGGTGAGACTCATAGTAGAATCAAGCAATGCTTTACTGCCAAGACAAAAAGATTCTTTGTGAAGATGATGCGATTAACCCTCACTGTGATTAATGATGTGTGGCTTGAATCTCTGTGCATCGAATGCGATGCTCCATAGACCAGCAGGCAACCTTTTGTTAGTTTTGTGTCTGTTTTGCTGGCTTGGCCTGTGGTTGTATTGAAATACACTGGTATTGTGCCGGACTACAAGTATTTGTACACGGTTAACAAGCGTTCTGTGTTAATTATACAGGAAGTTCCAACCAGAAACTATTTCTTCTCAGTAAGTTCATTTTATTGCTCAATATAACACAAGCAAAATAAATAAACAAATAATGCTTTTAAAAACAACAACAACAACAACAACACACACCCTGATAGCTATGCTACAGCTTAAATTTTCATTGAGAAATTATATATTTTTTTGGTTGACAGATGCCAGAAAATCATATCTGTTGAATGTGAATGAACAGAATATGAACAGGATATTTTAAAACTCTGTGGTCCAAAGGAAAGCAGAGCAATATGTTTGGCACCAGCTTGGCTGCAGGAGTTGAAGAAAAGAGATGTTCAAGGTGCTATCCACTCATCTTAGGGACCCTGCTCTGCATTTCCTTCTCCTGAGGAAATCCCACAAGGCAGTGGAGGTTTAGGATCAGAGTTTTCATTCTCCTATATGGGCTAAATTACCAGGCTGACGAGTTCCATTTGCCCCTCAGTTCCCTTTACAGCACATGAAGAAACTGCCTTCTTGACCATTGGACCCACTATTGATCTCATCCGATCAATCCACTGGAACCTTTCACAGGGTGTAGCCGCTGTCACATGTTGGCAGCTTCTAGGAGCCACAGATGAGTGCTGAGTGCAGGGTCGGGACCAAAGGTGGCCTCTCCAGGTACTACCCCTCCTCTACCACCCAATACACCGCAATAGTGGTGTAGAACTATCGGAATAAATAGAGGTTGCTGATTCTATCACTCAAGGGTATCTCCTGGTTCACACTTCTCCCCTTTGTTATTGAAGACTGACATAAAAATCTCTGGGAACTTTATCAGCTCAGAACACAGAAGGTGGAGAGATCATGTCTGAATGATTCTCACTTTAAGTAGAGGACTAGAATTTCAGGCAGATGCCTGGCCTAGATCCCTCATGGTTTTCATGGTCAGGAGGTTTTCGATGAGGGAAAATATTTTTTCCTAGAATACTCTTCCCTGCATCCTGAACCTGATACTTTATTGGAAGGTTTAGCACTGTGTCTTCAGATTACCTCTTAGATCACAGGTTCCCAGTGTGTGGTCCATGTTCGCCTCTAGACAGTTCCATCCTTATTTCAGACATCATGATATATCGGTAAATCACAGTGTTTAGCTGGTGATATATTGCGATGTTGAAAACCATATCAATGGCCCAGCCCTGTCAATGGGCTATCAGTGGTTTGCGGGCTTTATTCAGATCGCCTGCAGCAGTGACTTTAGCATCTAGCACAGCTCATTAAATTGGTGAACAACAGACAGAAAAATGGTCTGTCTAGATACTCTGCAGTTATCTATTTGTCTGGGGTGGTGGTGGTGGAATTTGGGAACCACGGTCTGAGATTATAGCACAGAAGCATAAGGCTAAAAGGCCAGACTTTATGGCTTCATGACAAGAGTATTGTTACATTGTTATCTGCAGGATAATCAGATAATTAAAACAAACTTTTATTTAAAGTAACAATGCATCAATTAGAAATGAAAGATTTATTCAAAATAATAAAAAAGCTAGCTGTGATTTTCTCCCAGAGAACCAGTTGCAAAAACGTAGTAGTTGTTGCTAGATATCAGTCTAATGCAGTGGTTCTCAACCTGTGGGTCCCCAGATGTTGTTGGACTACAACTCCCATCATCCCTGAGCTCTGGCCTTGCTAGCTAGGGGTGATGGGAGTTGTAGTTCAACAACATCTGGGTACCCACAGGTTGAGAAAGGCTGGTCTAATGTGTATTCATCACCATCACTGACAACCCAAGCAGTATTTGGGCGGCCTGGGAATCAAGTCCCCAAATTCTGTTGTTCTGGAGTCTTAAGGATGGATCTGTGAGTTACGATCCTCTAGCCCCATAGGCCCCCATTATGCAAACACTGCACAAACATGATACAAAAATAGCAGTACAGCGCTTCCAGCTTTAACCTCAGAAATGTGATGTTTCTGCCAGCCAGGGGAAGAATTCTGCCCTGCCCCCAAATCTTTATCATATTCCATCTTTTGCTAAATTCATAACTAAAAATGAACTAGAGAATGCAGTCCAGAAATGTATCCCATGTTTTCTCCAGGGTATCCCTATTTACTGTCACATACCCTCAGTTTTGAACATTCACTAGAAACATAGAATTAAAAAATAAATTTGAAAAGCAACGGTTATATGTAGAAGAAGAAGAAGAAGAAGAGGAGGAGGAGTTTGGATTTGATATCCCGCCTTTCACTCCCTTTAAGGAGTCTCAAAGCGGCTAACATTCTCCTTTCCCTTCCTCCCCCACAACAAACACTCTGTGAGATGAGTGGGGCTGAGAGACTTCAAAGAAGTGTGACTAGCCCAAGGTCACCCAGCAGCTGCATGTGGAGGAGCGGAGATGCGAACCCGGTTCCCCAGACTACGCGACTACCGCTCTTAACCACTACACCAGACTGGCTCTGGTTATGTAAAATAACAATGTATAGACTCTCAAGGATTTAATGTTACCTTAGTGGTTTTCAAAATGGACTTTTAGGAATATTACGTCCTTTTTTAATCGGTTCGTTTACTTCTTAAACTTATGATTGGACATCAAGTGGTTAGATGTTAGCAGAAGCATATTTAACCCTCCTCTGACAGGTTGGGTCAAACACGGGTGGTGCAATGGAAAACGAATGTTGCAGTGAAGGCATGATGTTTTCATCTTCTTGCAAGTAGTGTGATGCTTAATCAAATCTGCCAAATATTCTATTTGTATGCCCTTCTTGACCCAAACACTGGATTCGTAAAAGCAGTTTCTCTATCAGTGTAGGGTTAAAGATCTTGTTTGTACTAACAGAAGAAGTAATCAATGCATTTATTTATTTACAAAATGTTATGTATAATAAACCTATACTGTTCTTGTTTTGATACCATTGATAATGACCGAAACAGCAGTGGTCGGGCACTTGTCCATTTGGTATTTTTGTCTTAGATTTGGAATTCTGTGTGTAATATATGTGTGTCTAATATATAAGAAACTAAGTATTTTGAATAGCGCGTATAAACGAATTGCATTAGTTTTACAAATGTTTCGTATACATTTTCCCCTGCCCTTGTTCCTTTTGGTGTATACTGATGACCACATGCCACTAGTACTGTTTATTAGGATCATTTATTTATAAAATATTTATATACTGCCATATCATGAAACATCAGGTGGTCGTAAAACAGCAAAACATAAAACACTATTAAAAACAGTTTGGCTTACCTATCACATCATGGTTATTTTCTCCATGCATGGATAGAATAACCACTGTAATTTGAGCTGGAAATTGCAGGAGTGTGGATGCAACGATGGGTTTCTTCCAGATTTGTTTCCCAATAGGAATCACCCCCTTTATTTGTATCTTTTTAAAAAAAATCAAGCTTAGCTCTTTTTAGCTGCACTGCACTGAAATACAATATTTACATTTCTCTAAGTGGTCCCACAGTTCAAAGAAGAATTCCTGCTGCTGTTGCTGGAGCCTCAAGTGCTCATTATAAACAAAACTCTGAACTGAGGAAAGCAACAGTTGTTTGCAGGTAAAAAGACAAGGTCTGTTACTTGGTCTTGAAGGAGGAAAAGTATATATTTTGCAACAAAAGAAGGGCCAGGGAACCTGGGAAAGAGTTCCAAGGTAAGTGCTACATCAGCAACTACCTGGCTTAGACTGAACCTCCATAGGAGATGGAGACTCCTCTTCCTGGCTCTCAGAAAGACCCTGGTCTGGGCAGGATGTCACATGGATTTCTTCTTCCAAGTATTATTATATAAACAATAGTCTTGAGGAGCTAGCTGTCAGCAGCTTGGGTGAATTAGATTGGAATAATCACAGCTTCAGGAGTTTGAAGGGCTTATTCATGCAGGAACTTATTACAGGATTGGTGGAGATAGGAGAGAAATAGCGCACACATTGTTTGGAGAAAACAGCAAACAAAAACATGGCTCAGCTTTTAGGCATGGAGTTAACTTAGAGAACTACGAACAAAAGCAGTCTAGATTGCTATACAAACAGTACCTTCTGTTTAAAACAGAAGTGGTTTAAAACAGCACATGAATTGAATAGAATATTTAGAGAAGAAAATGTTTTTGCTTTCCTCCAACAGTAGCTAGGTAGTCTATTGGCAACCCTGATGTTCCTGCTTGACTTGCCATAACCTCATTCCCTCTGGTCCTTAAGCCCTTGGGTAATTTGAGTGAATCTGGTATCCATTTTGGAGTTTTCAGTGCTGCAGCTGGAATGGTGGGGAATGGTGCATTTCTGCAAGAATGGTGTGTTTCTTGGGTTTGGTGGCTGTGCTGTTTGTTGGCAGGTTCTGCTTCTCCTGTTTCTTTGAGGAAATCTCACATTCAGGGGTCTGAGCATGGCTGGGCTAAGGGAGCGTTACAGTTTTAGTTTACTATGGATAATGAAAAATGGGGTAGAATTCTAGCACACATATTTGCACAGTATCAAACAGGTTCCCACTCATTAGGTCAATGAAAAGGTACATAGTCAGTAGCAATTAAGACCACATTTATGTTACCATTGTTATTTATCTGTATAAGCATGGACTTGCATATATACAGAGCCAAACTTCTAGGAAAACATCCTAGATATCCTTTTTTTTTGGGGGGGGGGCGGTCTAAAATGAAAATAGTAGGAAGTAACCAAAGAAGAATGGTATACAGCTAAGTTACTTATCTGTGGGACCTAGGGCAGTATCTGGGCAAAAATGAAGCAGCCCATTATTGTGTCAGTTACTGCTTACAAGTTCTATGATGAGAAAAGCCACCTAAAGTGTATAGGAGAAAGCAAGGAAAAGTGAATGGGAACTGGAGAGGAAGTTCATTATGTGTTCTCCATATTTGTCTAAGTTAGTCCTCTGCCAAAGAGAACCAGGTTGTAGATACATGTCTATAAATTTGGTAAGGTGAGGAAGCTCATTGAGAAAACAAGATGAAAAGGATTAGGTCCAAGTGCCATTGATAGTACCATTCAGAGAAGGAAGATCCTCTAGCTTTCCTGATTTCTGGAATGGCTACGAGAAATATGCTTTTGCTTGTGGAACAAAAAAGTAACTTCCTGCCAACGTTACCTCTCTGACTATGCCTGCTCTAGCATTTTCTGATATCTTATGTCAGGCATAGGCAAACGTTTTGGGACTACAATTCTCATCATCCCTGACCACTGGTCCTGTTAGCTAGGGATGATGGGAGTTGTAGTCAGAAAACATCTGGAGGGCCGAGTTTGCTTATGCCTGTCTTATGTTAACGTATGGTTTCTAGACCCAGAGACGGTGCTTATACTACTGAATGCTCTGAGACTCTGCTTCTTTGTTATTTTCCAAGCCAATCCTCTAGCTCACCTTTCTCTCCACCTCAGCATGACATGTGTCTCATTCACATTTAGAGCTCTTTTAGCCAAAACAAATGGAGAGGGTGGACTTCTCCACCAGTAAAGGAAAAGGGTAGGAAATCCATTCGCTGTATCCTCTTAGTGCCTGGGAGCGCAGCCTCCGGAGAAGATGTTCTGTTGACCTTGCCATCAGATTTAAGTACAGGACTCTGCTTTTTTAAAACTCTCATTCTTTAAAACAGCCCATGAACCAAACACTCAGGAGAAAGAAGGTTCAAAGATGTCCCTGGACCAGAATCCCAACATTTCACAATGGTGTTTAAGCTGCTAGCTTTTAAAACTGGTCATGCTCGATATTTTCACAGAGATTCAGATGTATTGAAAATAATGGCCCATGGAGAGTTTTGGATGGTTTCTTATTAGCAAAGAGCACTCACTACTGGAAGAGATGTGCCATTGCATTTAATTAGATGAGTTTGTACAGATATTCAAAGCATATGCTACTAGAGTCAATGTTATAATGATTTTATGCAACACATCTTTCTCTTCATTCCATAAAAAAGAAGTCTCTGTGGTGTATGCGACAGAAATGGAAAGATGGCAAAGGACACAATCCCTGTTCTTCCATGCAAATTCATTTGTTGGAATGAATAGAAGCAGTATATTTGTCCTGTCACTATGCAACAGGATGTTCTCCTGTACAGATCCTGCACTTGCTTAAACTTATACATTGGTACCTTGGTTCTCAAATGCCTTGGTACTCAAACAACTTGGAACCCAAACACTACAAACCCAGAAGTAAATGTTCTGGTTTGCAAACTTTTTTCAGAAGCCCAACTTGCTCCGTTTTGAGTGTTACGCTGAGGTCTGTCTGCTTTTGCTATTTATGTTGCGTTTTTGTTTTTGTGACTTTTTTGTTTTGTTTTTGTGACTGTGTGGAACCCAGTCCAGCTACTGATTGATTGATTGATTGATTGTGTGTGTGACTGCAATACATAGTTTATTGCTTTCATTTTATGCATCAATGGTCTCATTAGATAGTAAAATTCATGTTAAATTCCTGTTTTAGGGGTTGTTTTTAAAAGTCTGGAACAGATTAATCCATTTTGCATGACTTTCTATGGGAAAGTGCACCTTGGTTTTGGAACGCTTTGGTTTTGGAACGGACTTCCGCAACGGATTACGTTTGAGTACCAAGGTGCCACTGTACAGCAAGGAAATCTTTTCAATGAGTTTTTGATAATACTTGTCTTGATGAAGTTCAAAAGGGGGTTGTAACCTGATATGGTTGTATGTAAACTATGTACATCTCAGCCTGGATAGCTCAGTTGGGTAGAGCATAGTGCTGATACCGCCAAGATTTTAGGTTGGGCTAGACAATCCTCAGGCCCCTTCCAATTCTACGATTCTATTTATGGAATGGATTCCACCTCTTGCTGGTCAGTGAATAGTGGGATTATCAAGGATCCTCAGTGCAACAAACTGAGTTACAAAATAATGCAGTTAGCAATCTTAATTTAAATCAGGATTCCATCAGGTCTGCTTCAAGGCAGGACACTTCTGTGATAAAAAATCCTGGATTAGTTTTTTTTTTTTTTAAGTTTTATTTCTTTTACTGGAGCTCTGCTGCTGAGCTGTTTTAAAAGAGTGATCTTAATGAAATCCCATTTTGTTCCTGCTTCAATTTGTTGTTGAAATTGTACAAGAAATAATGTTCAAGCATAATTGAGAGTGGCAGGAGTGATAGATTTGTGAGCATGTCAATTTGAATTTTATCTGAATACTCATCTTTCACACAGTACATGGGTTGTATTTTTTTAACAGCTCCTTAAAGCAGTCAATTAACAACAACAAAAAACAAAAACAACCCTTGGAGTAAAATAAGTATGGAGGGAGAAGACAGCTATGTGCATTTCAAGTTACTACATGTTAGCCAGTTAAATACGTTTATCTCCAGACTACCCTTTCCCTGAAAAAAATGTACTAATTTGAAAAGCTGAAGTACACCAGTCCTCCTGTTTGATTTCTGTCTTAATTTATTTAATGCAAAGTTTCTGAACATAATGAAACCACTACCATCCCATAATTTCTAGCTCTGAAAGTCAAATTAAACTTTAGTTTCATAGATATCGTCAACATACATGATCATGCAAGTAGAAGCCTGTGGAAAATTTAATGGGGGAAAAATATTTTAACTATTTTATGATAATTCAACCTATTTTATTTTAATTCCTTTCCACTAATGTTTTAGGTGGTGATTATCCAGCCAAGGATCATTCTCTTAACCAACGTTAGCATCAGAATTAAGCAGAATTAAGCTGTATGGAGCTTCCTTCTCCTCCTTGCTGTCCCTGCCTTCTCTGAGCTCTCAAACAGCCACTATGAGCTGCCCAAGGGAGGAGGCCAGCAGTAGCGGCCATGGAGAGGCCAGAGGATGCTCCCTCAATGCTACACCAGCTCATCCTCCTCCCCAAGCTCACTGGCAGGGGAAATAGGGACATTCTGGGATCAAATCAAAAGTTGGGATGGCATTTGTAATTCCAGGACTGTCCCTGGAAAATCTGGACACTTGGAGGGTATGAAACAACACAGCGGGCTTGCCAGGGAAAATTGAAACGGAAATACTTTATTGTCACTTGTACAACTTGTATACAGTGAGATTACACGAGCACCCCCCACTCAGCTCTCTTAGTCTTAATTCCCCTCATTTACTGACACACACAGACCAAACCCAAGAGTCAGTTGCCCTGTTGTTATCTTTTCATTCAGCAGCCTAACAGCCCACAGATAGAAGCTGTTCTTTACCCTGCTGGTGCAACTAATCATGCTTCTATATCTTCTGCCTGAGGGCAGGAGATCAAGAAAGTGCCGGCCAGGGTGTGAATCATCCCTGAGAATTTTCCTCACTCTCCTGAGGCAACGTTCTTCCGCTATTTCATCCAGCGGATTCACGGGACAGCCCATAATATCTTGTGCTGTATTCACCACCCTCTGTAGGCACTTCCTATCAGTTGATGTCAAACCAACGTACCACACCGTGATGCAGTATGAAAGGACACTTTCTATTGTGGACCAGTAGAAGGAGATCATCAAATGTTGATTGATATCGTTCTTCCACAATACTCTGAGGAGATGGAGTAAAATAAATTATGTGGTATTGCCAGCTTGGGCTGTTCAATGATGGGGCAAAATAAATACATTGGTAGCGGATCGAGTCTGAAGGTGTTAGAGGAGACATTTCCCTGCTTTCTGGGATAGAGATTTTCCTCATCAGAGTTGTTTTCCAGTTTCCATAGGAGAGTCAGTCAACAAAGGGATTTTAGGCTGGGAAGGTTTCCGTGGGTATTTCAAACATTTGAGGGTGTTGTGTCCAAGGTGCTGATCATTTTGTATATATAATTTGTACATCAAACCTTAGCATTTGCAATGGTTGGTGGTGGTGGAATGGAAGTCGAAAAGAAAAGGCAAATGTGTCCTTTGCTGTCTTGGTACTGTAGTATTTTATTTATTTATTTATATGTCCTTAGAAGTATTAACTCTAGTTTTTGAACAGGATAAAGTGAGTGCTTGCTTTTTACACTGCAGAGTTGTTCCTCCTAAAATGTTCTTTTACATAATTACCTGGCAAGAGATTACTTTCTTAATACTGACAACTTGACAACATGTTTCAGTTACTGAAAATTACAGCATAGATGTGAAAAGGGAGCTTTTGAACTTCTGGGTTTACCTAATTATAGGTGTAGTGCTCTGACAAGACTCCACAATTTATATTGGCTACTCCTTCCTAATTACTTCTTAGGCTGTCTAATTCTCAAATTAGTTCTAATGTGTCATCCTTGTTTAACTTTCTGTGTTACTGCCACTGATCATCATGCTTCAGATATCTCAGGGGAGTACTTGCCTTAGGTAGATGAGATTGAATGTCCTTATAGACCACACAAGACACAAGGGAGAGATCAAACTTACATGAACAGAAGCCCCAAAATAATATAAAATCTGAACTTGTCTTCTGGGCATGAAGACTTATGATGTACACATTTATGACTTTAGAATGCAGCTGAATGTTTTATTATGTGAACAATTTAAAACAAACAAATATGAAAAGAAGAGCCCAAATTTCAAGAATATATATATATATATATATATATATATATATATATATAGGTAAAGGTAAAGGTACCCCTGCCCGTACGGGCCAGTCTTGACAGACTCTGGGGTTGTGCGCCCATCTCACTTAAGAGGCCAGGGGCCAGCGCTGTCCGGAGACACTTCCGGGTCACGTGGCCAGCGTGACATCGCTGCTCTGGCGAGCCAGAGCCGCACACGGAAACGCCGTTTACCTTCCCGCTGGTAAGCGGTCCCTATTTATCTACTTGCACCCGGAGGTGCTTTCGAACTGCTAGGTTGGCAGGCGCTGGGACCGAGCAGCGGGAGCGCACCCCGCCGCAGGGATTCGAACCGCCGACCTTTCGATCGGCAAGTCCTAGGCGCTGAGGCTTTAACCCACAGCGCCACCTGCGTCCCACATATATATATATATATATATATATATATATATATATATATATATATATTGTGGAAGACAGGAGTGCCTGGCATGCTCTGGTCCATGGGGTCACGAAGAGTCGGACACGACTAAACGACTAAACAAAAACAACACACACACACTTAATTTGACAGGTAAACAGTAGTTGCAGCAGTTATTTGCATGTTGAAGTATAACAGATCTCTCTCATGTGACCAGGCAATCATTTTGTGTACAGTGGCATTGCACGGAGGGCGTCCACAAGAGCAGTTGCCCTGGGTGCAAAATTGTTAGGGGGTGCAAAATTTCAACACCCGGTGGTGCCTCATACCAGCTGTGTACTTCTATTGCTGGGCTTCATTGCAAGCTGCTTCTCCATGTGAACCAGGAAGTAACCTCTCCAGACAACGGAACAACTCTTCTGATCTCTGCGGCTCTAAACAATACGCCAGCTCAAGAGTTTGTTCAGCAGCGTCAGCTTTTGTAGCTGGAGTCAGTCGGGGCCCTGCCCTCCCAGGCCAGGGAGCAAATCTCCCAGGACTCTCAGCCAAGATAGTTATGGCTAAATCCCCAAGGCACAAAACTGATTCCAGTGGACTCTCTTTGGGTACCCAAATGTTACTGGGCTACATCTGGATATTATGATTGGTAATGCTACCAGGAAGGAAATGATCTTATTATGCATATATTGTACAGTTGAATTGCTAAAATCCTCAGTATGCCCATACCTTGGTTTAACAAAATACTTGCAGATAGTTTTTCTAATGTTTTGGCCCTCATAATGTTAAAACTAAATTATGATGATGATGATAATTTATTTATTATTTATACCCTGTCCATCTGGCTGGGCCTCTCCAGCCACTTTGGGTGGCTCCCAACAGAATATTAAAAACACAATAAAATATTAAATATTAAAAACTTCCCTAAACAGGGCTGCCTTCTGATGTCTTTTAAAAGTAGGATAGTTGCTTATTTCCTTGACATCTGATGGGAGGGCATTCCACAGGGCAGGCGCCACCACTGAGAAGGCCCTCTGCCTGGTTCCCTGTAACCTCACTTCTCGCTGTGAGGGAACTGCCAGAAGGCCCTTGGTGCTGGATCTCAGTGTCCGGGCTGAACGATGGGGGTGGAGATGTCCCTTCAGGTATACAGGACAGAGGCCATTTAGGACTTTAAAGGTCAGCACCAACACTTTGAATTGTGCTCAGAAAACGTACTGGGAGCCAATGCAGGTCTCTCAGGACCGGTGTTATATGGTCCCGGCAGCCACTACCAGTCACCAGTCTAGCTGCTGCATTCTGGATTAATTGCAGTTTCCGGGCCACCTTCAAAGGTAGCCCCACATAGAGCGCATAGCAGTAGTCCAAGCAGGAGATAACTAGAGCATGCACCACTCTGGCGAGACAGTACGTGGGCAGGGAGAGTCTCAATCTGTGTACTAGATGGAGCTGGTAGGCAGCTGCCCCAGACACAGAATTGACCTGCACTTCCATGGACAGCTGTGAGTCCAAAATGACTCCCAGGCTGCGCACCTGGTTCTTCAGGGGCACAGTTACCCCATTCAGGACCAGGGAGTCCTCCACACCAACCTGCCCCCTGTCCCCCAAGAACAGTACTTCTGTCATGTCAGGATTCAACCTCAATCTGCTAGCCGCCATCAATCCTCCAACCGTCTCCAAGAAGTCTTATCTACCATATCTGCAAACAGAATCTGAAAATGGAGAACAACAGGATTATGGGAAGTGTGTCTCTGACTCCCGAATAACTCCTCCCATCCAGAATTTGAAGAGGCTTACAGCCAACTCCCTTGAGCACCTCAGGGGATACTCGTCTTTCATAACAACCACACACATGCATACAACATAGCAGCCTATAATCAAAGCCAAGATCAGTTAAATGGTTGTTAGTTGAGGGAACAATTTAATAACGTCACTTCTTTAGCTTCTGTTCAATCTGTTTAGCACCAGCGCTTGAAACTCCTTTATTTGTATGACACCAAAGCTTGTTAAAGTAGCTGCAGATAGGAGATGAACTGCTGTGCACTGCTGGAGCCAGGATAAAAGCTTTGTGTATGGACAGAACCACTTTAGGCTTCACTTGAGAGCTGTCCTAATGAAATGCTCCTCTACAGTTAGACACAGAAAACTTGTGTGTCAAGCAGAAATCTGTCTCTGAACTCTCTCTAAATAGACAGTTAGCTACTGTGCAATCAGATTGAGCATCTAACAAAGCAAAAACTTGCTACGATTGGGACAGCCACCTTTTCCATGTAAAGATAGCAGACTGTGATTCATTCCCACTATGCAAGCAAAGTAGCAAAGCACTTTGGGTCTTACACAACTCAACACCCCTTCACAAAGTTGGCAAATATCGTTCGCGTTTGTCAACAGAAACTTGGAGTTTTAGCTTCATCCTGGCAAACCACACTGCTGAACTTCTTGCAAACCACCATTCTGCCGCTACCCAACTAAATTATCCTTGTTAGGAAGACACTGAGAACAAAGATAGAGAACAGAAAACATGCTGCACATCTAGTATCGTATTACAAAAATGTATTCTCCCATGGTTAAGTGTATCACTGCCAATCATTTATACTTTTAACAGATGCGTATATTTCTGCAACTGTGGCTTCACAACCATAAGATGTTGAGTCTAGACTGTCCTTCACACCTGTTATTTCTGGCTTATTAAATCATTTGTATCAACTGCTGTTCATGTGTGTGAGAAAGAATTTTGGGGGCTACCTTTTATAAATAATAGGGGTTCTTTTTGTGCTTGTGTGACCAGCTTGTTTTCCATTTAAATCCACCATGCTCTAATAAACCAACACCGACTTTCAACAGGTCTAAATATCCTATAGATATGCTAGGATTTATTAGCAAAAAACTTAGGCGTTACAGCTAAGAAGACACATGTCAGGTTTTTAGGGTTAACAGCGAGAAATAGATGGCTATGACAGTTGAACCCCTAGAGCTACCATTGAGGAAATATATGACCTCTGGCAGCCAAAATCTAGAGTTGATATAATTAATCCAGGCATGCGGCAAAAACACCAGCAGATTTGCTTCACTTTACCATTGTTATGTACCAATAGGAATGTGTACTTTTTAAATAAAGGCATGTATTCCCCTCCCCTTTCTCCTTTCCTTCTCTTCCCCCTTTCTGCCCTATGTTCCACACTAAATGCTGAATGTCACCCAAGAGCTCTTCCTCTCATCATATCTGTCCCCTGCCACAGCTTGGAGTTGACTTCTGATTCTTCCATAACTGGCAGGTTTTTCCTCATCACTGAGGATGTACACATGCACATGAGAAATGCCTCAGATGCATTCTCTGTCTATCAACAGTTTGCTTGATTTGTGGCTGCCCCAGCATGTTTTAAATAGAGCTGAAAGCTCTGGATGTTTAGACACTGAATGTCGCAACAATGATATGTTACTGTGGGGAATGATATTTGTAGTGTTGCAGTCCAGTTTGTTATTGTGCATTCACTCATGCTATCTTGCTTTCAGCTGGATGCTCCCTTGATTGCTAATCAAGATTCCCATGTTTGCTTTATATTCTTAAAAATCTGTATTTAGCTGCTGTGCCAGAATTTTTTGCATTGCAAGAGGCATAAGAATTGATTACAGTTACCAGAAGGATTAAGATTTCTGAATAATCTAATGCTTTTATTTCAGCACTGGAAAGAATGTATTGCTTCTGCCACCAGTACTGATGTTTTTTTTCTGAGCCTACATCGTGCTCCAACACCAGATGTAATTCTGAACTCCGTATGTGTTAGCCAATTCAATATTCAACATATGAGTTTGCCCCTGAGATACAAAATATCCAATATAATATTAATATTAGATTATCACATGTATGCGCATGTGGGTTTGTTCACATGACCACAATAATTATTAGTTCTTATGGGAAACAGGAATGTATGCAGAGTCTCAGTACGTGGTAAACAGATGTTGCACATCAGTCAGAATGAACAGAATTCAGAACTATGGATGCAGCTTGTAGATTTTTTTCAGGGGTGAGTTAAAACTGGAACTTGGTATCAGTCTGAACTTGCCAGTTTGAACATATTATACTTGGATTTGTAAGGTGTACCAGTTCCCAGTTTGTTTCCAGCAGGCCCAATTCACAGTGCTGATTTAAAACTTCAAGGACCTCAACATCAGGTTACCTGATGCCTTCTTTCCTGTGTGCCTACCCAAACCCCAAAAGCCTCTTTGGACAGCCTGCTCCAAGTGTTCTTCACTGAATAAAGTTAGGCAGGTAGTCATTAGGAAGAGAAGCTTTTCAGCAATGGCACCCCACTTATGGAAGATCATTCCCAGGGACATCTTTGTGGTATTTTCAGTGCCAAGTGAATCTTTTCATTTACTCCAAGGGCTGGATTATATTCTTGCCTATAAACACAGTGAAATTTATGCATGCTTTCATTAGCCAACCTTCTATTTTGGGAATTAATTACTACATAAATAAAAATTAAAAACAGAAGCAAACATCTTCAAGGCAATTGGAAACAGAAATATGTGTTGTAGCGTGTCTTTATCATTGTTTTGGCAGCCTACCCAAATAGAATTGAAACACTGTGTGGCCATTTCCCCCATAGTTGTTTTGCACAAGGTAACTCTAGAAAGCTTTTCTTTTCTTTGTTTTTGATTCATAGTTAGAGACTTTATGCTATAACTAGAAGTAATTTAAATTATCCTCTGAAGTGGATATCAGGCCTTCTCCAAAAACTAAACAGCTACCACTTGTGAATCTAGTAGATTAGGAAATGGAGGAAGCATTGACAATGAGGACTTGCAACGATTGCTTTAAGTCTAGCACTATATTGTGTTAAGCAACTGTTCACACACAATTATACCATAGCAAATGTTGGTTTTTGTGTAATAGCTTCATTTGCACAATCATAAGTCTGTCATATTTCACAGTGCACATTTTACAGACTGATCCATTGTGCAATGCAAACAATTTACTTTTCATTGTGATTTTTAGTCCTAGATGCAATGATATTCCTAGAACATAAGTGCACATACTCTGCTCAGCTCAAAACGTTATGCGTCGTTTCCCATTTTTGCTTGTTTTATGGCATCTTGCATTTTTACTTATGAGAAATCACTTTGAGATTTATTTGTGTGGGTTTTTTTTTTAAAAAAAATGAATAAATTTAATAAGCAACAACAACAACAACATTAGGCAAGGCAGCCAGCATTGTACCCTTCTGATTACATAGTGTCCTGCCTATGGACTATAGCTCCCCAAATGACTGTACATTGTCCATGTTGACTACAGCTGAGGGGATCTGTAGTCTGAGCAACATCTGGAAGACACCAGATTGGCTACCACTGCATGGGATTTGAATCCAGAAATAAACCTAGGAGTGGTGCTTTTCTGTAAACCTCTGTAGAAGAGATAGCAAAAGACTTTGCCCAAAATAGACTTAGCGCAAATATGCATCTTTGAAATATTCTATGTGGCCTTGGCCTTGCAGTGGGCCTTGTACCTAAAGAAGCATGCTGATATATATTGGTTTTGTTTTCTCCCACAGAGGTCTTGTACTAAATGAGAAAAAAGCCTTTCTTGGAAAAGGCCTTCCATTTGAGGAAGAGCATCTCTGGTTCCAACCATAGTTGTTTGCTGCTTAGAACTGTGCATTAGAACAAAACCTTGTACTCTAGATGAAGGGCATCGTCTTGATCAAGCAGCACAGGGTTTTCACCTGCAGCGAGTGAATAAGATGAAAATATGTGCATGGGATGTATGTGGGGAGGAGAGCAAGTGTGCACTGCTTCAAACTTATAATTAGCAAAATAATATTAAGATAGCATTGTAGGCATTCTAATGCAGTAAGTGCCATAATGTACCTTTTTATCCCTTTTAGTATGTAGCATTGCAACTCACATTATCCTCCATTAGAGGGTCCCACAACACAGCTAACGCCATTCATAACATTCTTGTTTGGAAATCATGTTTCTGCTTTTGATTTCTGATTCTAGCATCCAGTTCAAAGACTTTGACCGTATGCATAATTGCTTGGTCATTGCTTTAGTAGGAATAAGAATCCCCCCCCCCTTTTATTGCTGGGTATTCAGTGTGAATATTGAGCACCCTCTTTGATTATTGAACCCACAGCCCTTCGTCTCCACAAGGAAGTATTCTCCTTCCTGGTCACAGTGCATAATGGGCTCATTCACATGTAACACTAAGCCAAACCATGGCTTATTGTGAACAAGCAAACTTGTGAGCTTCTGGATAAGAGATTGTGGCTGCTTTGATTCTCCCTGGTTGTTCTGCGGCCATTCTGCAGTGAGCTACACTACACTATGGCTTAGTTTAGCATGTTATCCCAACCTGATAATCTGCTTTATCTCTCCCAAACAAACTATATCTAGATCAAGGGAAGTAATAGTGCCACTGTATTCTGCTCTGGTCAGACCTCACCTGGAGTACTGTGTCCAGTTCTGGGCACCACAGTTCAAGAAGGACACTGACAAACTGGAACGTGTCCAGAGGAGGGCAACCAAAATGGTCAAAGGCCTGGAAACGATGCCTTATGAGGAACGGCTAAGGGAGCTGGGCATGTTTAGCCTGGAGAAGAGGGGGTTAAGGGGTGATATGATAGCCATGTTCAAATATATAAAAGGATGTCACATAGAGGAGGGAGAAAGGTTGTTTTCTGCTGCTCCAGAGAAGCGGACACGGAGCAATGGTTCCAAACTACAAGAAAAAAGATTCCACCTAAACATTAGGAAGAACTTCCTGACAGTAAGAGCTGTTCGACAGTGGAATTTGCTGCCAAGGTGTGTGGTGGAGTCTCCTTCTTTGGAGGTCTTTAAGCAGAGGCTTGACAACCATATGTCAGGAGTGCTCTGATGGTGTTTCCTGCTTGGCAGGGGGTTGGACTCGATGGCCCTTGTGGTCTCTTCCAACTCTATGATTCTATGATTCTATAAACCACAAGACAAATCTTAGTAACAGCTCCTAGCTTGTCTGCAGAGAACTAAGCCCTGAGCCTTAGTTCAGACAACTGAGCAAGATGAACAAGATTCCTATGTTCCTGTAGCTCATGCACACATTTCCTGCAAGAACTATAGCTTTCTCACTTATACACTTTTTTACTTTCCTGTCAATACTAAATCCTTCCACTTTCATAATAATAATAATAATAATTTATTATTTGTACCCCGCCCATCTGGCTGGGTCTCCCCAGCCACTCTGGGCGGCTTCCATAAAAACCAAAAATACACTAAAATATCACAGATTAAAAACTTCCCTGAACAGGGCTGCCATATTCATTGACAAGGTTTTCCCATCGTGTCTGTATATGTCACTTCAGGGATTATCATTCATTTTACCAGAGCTCAGGTTTTCAGTTTTCAGGCAGTGGGAGCTATAAGTCATATTCTTCTGTAACTGGGATGTAAAATGGTATATTCTTTAATAATAATAATAATAATAATAATAGTAATAGTAATATGATATAATAATATTTTATTCTTTCTTCCATGTAGAAAGTTACATTTGTTACTCAAAAGTTATATTCCAATTCAACAAAACTAGCGATTTCCTGCTCACCCAACAGCGATGTTTATAACCCAAATTACACACAATGTAAAATGGTATGTTCAAAACAGGCAGTGGTATATGGCAACATAAAGCTTGGGTTTTCTATGTTTATTGAATCCTGCCAGTGATCTTTTGCTCCCAGCGTGTTATAAGACTATTTTGGGTATCCCACGGGCAGTGAAAAAATGTTTGTTTTGAAAACAGCCAAAAGTTTCTCATCACTTTCAGTATTTACTTGCATTTTTTCTTCCAAACTTCCAGGCTTATTACCATTCTTTAGATTGTAAAGCAGAAAACCTCAAACTATTTGTATTTTTCTGTGTGAATCAGCTGCATGACACTAGGAGATGCTGTTGGGCATAGTTTTGTTGAAATTTGCTATTACTGCAAGCCATGCTACTAGATATAAGAAGTGATAACAGAAATGTAATAATAACTTATGTTTTATATGTGCGTTTACATTCAAACTTGAGTAGGTATCGCCAAAAGTAAAAACAGATGATGTGTCCAGGAGATGTAATTCTCAAAATCCCAACTGGTTTGCAGTCAGAAAGTTAATGTTATCACTTGTCATCTAGTACTGCATGAGCTCTATAAAAGATTCTAGGATGATCCAAAAACCAAGCACACACAAAAGATAGCGCTTACATAAAGCAAAAGTAAGAAACAGGGTACAAAAAACTGATTCTGCAGAAGTTTGCTCTGAATATCAGGACCAGAAATAATGTAAAGGCAAGCAATAGGGTGGCTAGGACAATACAAATGTTAAAATTTGGCAGTTCACTCACAAAATGAGTGAAGCACATGCACCATGTCATTGATTAATAAAAGAATACCCACTGGAGCCTTATTTCTGCAATGAAAATAGGAACGTCCTATTCCATCACCATCACAATTTTATTTATACCCCACCCATCTGGCTGGGTTGCCCCAGCCACTCTGGGCAGCTTCCAACATATATTAAAACATAACACATTAAACATAAAAAAACTTCCCTAGACAGGGCTGCCTTCAAATGTCTTCTAAAGGTTGTATAGTACTTACATCCTAGATTTGGTAGTAGCATAACTCCATATTCACCAACATTTCTCTGACAAAAATAGGGACATCCTACTGAACCTTCCAGGGTCAGATCAGAAACCAAGATGGCTTCTGTAAATGTGGGAAAGCAGGGACACTTGGAGGGTCTGGAGCAGGGATTGGCAACCTAAGGCCCATGGGCCACAAGAGGCCCACGGGGGTCGTTTAACCAGCCCACGAGCCGCCCACAAACCGAGCCGCCCGCTCAGCAAGTCCCCACGCGCTGTGCTAAACTGGAGCAGCACAGGGACTCACTTTTGCAGCACCAGAAATTGCGTCTGTGCAGACGCCAGAAATCGCAGGTGTGCACGCTCATGCATTCGTGCGATCCAGCCCACAGAGGGATCTCTGCTGAAGTGACCTGACCCAGGCAAGGTGAACCTTGATGACCCCTGGTCTGGAGCCTTGGTGGTGTAATAGTTACCGTATGTTCCAGCGTATTAGGCGACTGGGCGTATAAGATGACCCCCCCCCCAACTTTTGCTGTTAAATTATAGAGTTTGGCCGCCCGCCGCCAGGGGCAGAGTGTGCACCCCTCTGCTGCCTCTGCCGTCGCAGCAGCAGAAGCCCGAAGTAAGGTGTTTGGTGGGTGGAACGAAACCGAAACCCGCCACCCAGAGGGAGGGAGGTCCAGCCGGGCTCCCTCCCTCACCTGTGGGGATGCCCAGCTCCTTGGAGCCCTGGCCGAAGCCACACACCACCTTGCCATGGCAGGCTCTTCATGGCGCCCACAATCTGAGTGAAGCTCCGTGCAGCCACTGCGGAGGCTGGATCCGGCTCTTACGACGGCAGCAGCAGGCGGGCGGGTGAGCACCGTGCTCGGAAGGACTTTCCGCGGTGAGGAGAGAGCGGCGGCCAACGAACATGCTCTGTACTGGTACGGAAGAGGTGGGGCAGGAGGCTGTGTCCCCTTCCGCGGGGAGGGAGGAGGAGCAGCGGCAGAAGGGGCACCTCTGCTCACCAGCTCCCTCTCCTCCTTCCCAACAGGTGGCTCCGCGTATACCTGGCGTATAAGACGACCCCCGACTTTTGGGTTTTTCCTGGGTTAAAAAGTCGTCTGATACGGCGGAACATACGGTAATCTGGGAAAGAATTACCGTATGTTTTTGCTCTATAAGACTCACTTTTTGCCTCCTAAAAAGTAAGGGGAAATGTGTGTGCATCTTATGGAGCGAATGCAGGCTGCGCAGCTATCCCAGAAGCCAGAACAGCAAGAGGGATTGCTGCTTTCGCTGCACAGCGCTCCCTTTTGCTGTTCTGGCTTCTGAGATTCAGAATATTTTTTTTCTTGTTTTCCTGCTCCAAAAACTAGGTGCGTCTTGAGGTCTGGTACGTCTTATAAAGGAAAAATATGGTACATATATGCCCTCTATACACAACAGTCTTAAGAGTTTCCAGAAATTATGAACAAAAGTAAATAAGAAGCTCTTTAATTTTAGCACATCATAACTATGATTTCAAGTGGGTCTGCCTTGATTATGACTAATGTTGAAGACCACTCAAAGATTTTTGAAAGCAACAAATGCTTTAGAAGTATCAATGTCTCAAATTAGCCATATATGGTTAAATACATGTTTGATAAAGATTGGCTTTTTAAAATTTATCATAGTGTATTATGACCCTGGAGGTACGTGGTAGTATTTTCGACACTGGAAACATAATGAGCTGCCTATAAATGTAGTGAAAGCCAGGGCACTCACAATTTCAGCAGCCAATGTTTTAGAAAATGAGATTTTTTCTGTTGAATTTTGTTAGCTTGTCAGTTTCCACAACCCTGCTAATAACTGAAAGTTATACTGAAAGTTATTACACTGTCTACTGAGAATAACTACGACAGAGTAACCTGAATAACTAGAAAAGTGAGACAATAAGTAGCAACTCAACGAGCTGAATATTTGCTTCTATCTACTCTGTGCGTGACACAGAGCACTCTAACCAAGCTGATAAAGTAGACTTAAGCATGCAATTTATCTTTGGACACACGGGGTGGTATTCAACTAAGTTTTACCCAGAACGGACTCATTAAAATTAATGGACCTAACTTAGCAATATAAATTAATTTCAGTGGGTCTATTCTAAGTAAAATGTGGCTGAATACCACCCATGACCTGTTCTTTCAGAGCTAACCAATATTCTAAAAGATAAACATGTGCTTAAGAATGTTTTATATTGTGTGTGCAGTGGACATCTATTTCTCAGCTGGGCAAGCTGCTGCTGTATACAGTGGTACCTTGGGTTAAGAAGTTAATTTGTTCTTAACCTGAGGTACCACTTTAGCTAATGGGGCCTCCCGCTGCTGCACGATTTCTGTTCTCATCCTGAAGCAAAGTTCTTAACCTGAGGTACTATTTCTGGGTTAGCAGAATCTGTAACCTGAAGCGTCTGTAACCTAAAGCGTCTGTAAACCGAGGTACCACTGTATCAAGTTTGTGTGTGAGTGCATATTTCAAATGTCTCTCGGTGCTAGGCGCTTAATAAACAGTGTAAATACATCATGCTCAATAGTTGTAGTAGCAGCATGTTTGCACTAATATTGGTTTAGTTTATGGAAAAGTTTATGGAAAAATTATAGTATTATATGGTCACGTGACACACAGAAAATACACAGATAAGATGTTGTTAAATGGAATCATTTATATGTACCAACATTGGAAGTTGTTCCATTTGGGTGAACGATGCAGTGCCCCACCAACCTCAATTTTCCCTCAGCCAACACCTGCCAACCTTCTTACTTAAAACCAGTTCATTGGGTTGCCCTCTGTCTACTTTCTCCTCCTTAGTTGCCCTTTACAAAACTTAGGCAGGAGGATGTCAGGAGTCCAGATTCCCATCTTGATAACACAGTAAGCGTAGCTAATTAAAAAGGAGGATTTATTGCAAAAACAGATAGCTCCAGACGGCTCTAACAAACCCTCCGGCATCATTACTCAAGATGATCCTTCAGAAGACTGCTTCCGGCGTCTCCAGCAGAAATTGAACTTATGACCCTTACATCTCGTTTTGCTTCCTATCTAGAAGCCCTCCCATTCACCGACCCCACGGACTTATTGAATCAGCTCCAACCGTTTCTTGTTCTGAGAAGCTGCTTCTGAGTTTGTTCACTCCTGATTGTGCTTCCGGCAAGCTATGGCTGTGTTCTAGCCTGCTCTCAGCTACTGCCTTATCAGTCAGCCCGTCAAGGTCAGAAAGATTCAAAGTCTGCAG
This sequence comes from Podarcis cretensis, assembly GCF_951804945.1. Classification (NCBI taxonomy): domain Eukaryota; kingdom Metazoa; phylum Chordata; class Lepidosauria; order Squamata; family Lacertidae; genus Podarcis; species Podarcis cretensis. Next base: position 27,601,490 of record NC_137187.1, read on the forward strand.
TTGCCGGCTCTCACCTGCCTGACTCACATCAAAGCCTCCCTGTTCCTGGCTGCTTTCTGCAGTTGGCTACAAACCTTCGTTTGGAGCTGGCTCATTCCTGACAAAAGATGAGACAGAACCAGTATTAGTTGATACTGCCTGCCATTGTCTCTAGCTCCCCCTGCTGCTCTTCTCCCAACAAGGTGTACCAGTGGTTAAGATCGCTCCAGAAGGGTTTCAACAAAGTCATTGGACGTATAGCAACAGCTATCCACTATCATGGCTAAATGGTACCTTAGGGACTGTGCCACAACTGTGGGAGCAACGCAACAGTGAGAAGAAGGCTAATTTGTTTGTTTGTTCTACCCTGCCTCTCATCCATGGAACTCAAGGAAATGTACATAAGAGTTTGCAAGGTGTTGTTCATACAGAAAAATGGCAATGCCATCTGGTTTCTCATCACCCTCAACACTCTCAGTTGGCCCCACACTAAAAATTATTCTGCCAGCCCTATTATTGCAAGTTCTTTAAAAGTAGAAGTTGGAGATGCTGTCACAGTGACTGAAATATGCAGAGCCGAGCCATCAAATCCATTCTGATAGAGCACCCCTAATTGTGCTTTTAATTATGTGCTCTCTAGAGCAGAGCAGCAAAGTTAAGGCAACATTCAGTAGTTGATCAAATTTAGATAAAATGGCAAACAGCCATAGAAATAGAAGTGGATTGTACTCAAATTGATCAAAACTCAGTAGGAAAGAGTGATGCAGAATATTTCCAGAACCTCCACATCTTTTGATCATCTTTCACCATTTGGGTTTACTGGATTTGCATTTGAAATTGCAGCAATTAAGTATGCAAAATTAGGCATGCAGTTTCATGCTTAAATAGTTTGATAATCTGTCTGTGGAAACATTCTCATTAGGATTCTGAGGTTTTGTGCAATTAGGATTGAAGCTTTCCTCGTGTGCTTTACCACATCTTTTCAAAGTTGATGATTTAAACTCAATAGAAATGCTCCATCAGATCAAATCCAAAAGATTATTTTTGAAACCACAAGGCCTAGAAAGAGTTTATTTGAAATGGAAAGGCTGAGCTGTGCAGATATATCAAATGTGCCAAATTCATAGCTTGACACATCTGACACTGGCCATCTTCTTTTGTGTAAATATGTATTAAGTTACCCCTCACAAAGGGTTGGGTTGCCAGCAAACTTGCAATAAAAAGAGGGAAGCTCGTAACACTCCATAGTAGGGTTTTTAAAACTCTGATCAGAATGATATCTTTAAAAGAAAACTAATTTCAACATAGCAGAATGAAAAATGATGAGTTAAAAGGAAAAGAAAATATCACATTTCAGTTGAAAAAGAAAAGGCAATATTTCTCTTTTAAAGGGTGAGAAGAATCCTGCCTTATATGGTTTTGTATGCTTGGGAGTTATTTCCCCCTGCCTCCAAACTTTATTTTATTGATTTTTGCACAATACAGAAACATTAGATTGTTGTCCACTATCACAACTTGCATTGCGTATTTGCCGCAACTAAAACAGTACAGAAGTGCCCTTATTTCTGATTTAGAAACATCAATTATTTAGGTAACCTCTCCAAAGATCTGTTTGAGTAGTGGGGCAATGGGGAATCTCTTCCATGTTCATTAACACAAGAAATAAATGGACGCCACACCATGTGGAAGTTGTCTCTTTTGGAAGTTTCTTGTATAACTCTTCTGTGACAGGCAAGTCTTTCTGATAAGGCCACATTCCACACAGCATTAAACCATAGATCCACGTGTATTTCTGACTGATTTTTCCACTGCTGGGCTATCACCAGGTGTCCCGCTGTCAGATGAAAAACAATTAATTCTTTGTGATTCTTAAGGTCCTCTGTGAGGAGTGCTAACGCTGGATTAGGCTGCAGAGATGATTTAGTGATAATAGAAATAACCTAGGAAACATTGATCTGGAATTTTTGTACAATTATACATTCACATCATACATGCATGTAAAATCTAGGCTTCCCACATGTTTTCCAGTAGAAAGGGGACAGTCTGTGGTTTATTTTAGCTAGTCTTATTGGTGTCCAATACCATCAGAAGATAGTTTTTAGGGAGCCTTCTTGAAGGTGATCAGATACTGGCTTTAAAGGGCATGTCCCACCTGTGAACCTCTATCTTTTTTTCCTACCTCTGTCTCCCACAGCTGCTATGAACTTTCAGAATTTCCATACTATGCTCCAAGATTAGGGAACCTGCCCCTTTCAATTCATAGTTTGATTAAAGCATAGAGACTCGAATGCAGTGAGGGATGGTAAGCCCTCCCCCTTTGGACTCCAGGTAGTTTGTGAAAGCATAGCCTTGTGATGCTCTGAACCAAGACTTGGGTGCATCCCCGAGCTTCGCCATAATGCTTAGATTGGCTTCTTACTGGGGAGAAGATCACAAACTCAATACAGCCCCTTTGACTCCCTATCGGCTTGTTCTTGTCTGCCTAACCAAAAGTAGGGTAGTCTAGAATGGGAGTTGTTGAACTTTATGCCAATCGTTCCTGCTCTTAAAAAAAGGATTCTCCACTTTCTCTGTGTCCCTGCAAGTATGACACACCTGTTGACAGCAAGGAGGGAGCAAATTTAGCTGTACCCAAGGATAATCAGTTTGGCCTCTGGTCAGTGGGATCAATGATTTTGTTTGAAATGCAACATAAAGGTAAAGGGACCCCTGACCATTAGGTCCAGTCGTGACCAACACTGGGGTTGCGGCACTCATCTCGCTTTATTGGTTGAGGGAGCCAGCATACAGCTTCTGGGTCATGTAGCCAGCATGACTAAGCCGCTTCTGGCAAACCAGAGCAGTGCATGGAAATGCCGTTTACCTTCCCGCTGGAGTGGTACCTATTTATCTACTTGCACTTTTATGTGCTTTCGAACTGCTAGGTTGGCAGGAGCAGGGACCGAGCAACGGGAGCTATCCCCGTCGTGGGGATACGAACCGCCGACCTTCTGATTGGCAAGTCCTAGGCTCTGTGGTTTAACCCACAGTGCCACCCATATCCTTGAAATGCAACATAGGGCAGTCCTAAATTGGACATTCCTAAGACTCCCTTGGACTTGTATGGGATTTTATGACTGCCCTTTGATATTTTTCTTTGATAATTGTGCTTATTTTGCCTTTTTTTTGGGGGGGGGACATCCTAGGACTGGTAGTACCTGGAAAAGGGATGAAAATCTAGGCAACATCAACATTTTTATTACAGCAATGTCTCCAAAATGCTTCCAGTTTTTTTTTTTTTTAGATTATGCTTGGAAGTTAGGTAGAAGAAGAAAAACACCTCTCTGGTGGAATCTGACTTCACTCCTATACACTTTATATGCCAGGAACACTGATGTTTCCTACAGCAAATGCATGAAGTGTGTCTGACATTTCCCTGGTTTATAAGCAGCTTTTTACATGCATTTGGATAGGGACCCTTTAATATACATTGAAGATGTTCGTTTTTCATCCACATGTTTTTGGTGTAATTGTAACTGCCACGAGGTATGGAGTTACTCTTGCAGATATGGGATAATTCTGTCAGTGCTTGTCATAATTCTTTCCAATAGCTGAGTACATATTAATGTTGTCTTTGGAATGGGCCATACCTCCCAGACTTTCAGGTGAATTCATTTCAACATGGAATTCCTGAAGTTTGGGTTTAGCGTGCACACAACATGATGTGTCCCACCAAGCATTCCATCAAGGAGTGTCTAGATCAGTGTCATTACACACGCTCAGTACTTTTCTGGTCATGCACATTAAAGAGAAGCGTGAGAATAATCAGGTACAATTAACTGACCGGCTTTGGGGAGCTTTTCTAGAGCTGTCCTGCTGTCCACATGGAAACAAGACAAGCATCTTAAACTCTGTCCACCTTCTTCCCTTTGTGAACTTTGGAAAGTTAGGCATTTTGTTGCCTGAGGCAAAGAACAAGATGGTGTCCCTCCTTATTTCTCATACAGAAGGTGAGAAGACTGCCAGTTATTTCGGAACTGGTGATGGGATGGCATCTCTGCTACACCATACAGTATTTGCTACAAAAATATATCTCATAGCTAAAACCTATGTATTCCATCCATAAAAAGAATTAAAACAAGTGGTATTGATAATTGATACATAGAGGATTGCTTTTGTGTCATCAAGGGTCTTCTTGGTAGTGGCACCCGCTCTGTGGAACGCCCTCCTATCAGATGTCAAGGAGATAAGTAACTATACAACCTTTAGAAGACATCTGAAGGTAGCCTTGTATAGGAAAGCTTTTTTCAGTGTTTTATTATGTTTCTATATATGCTGAAAGCTACCCAGAGTGGCTGTGGCAACCCAGTCAGATGGACAGGGCACAAATAATAAAATTATTATCATTAGTATCTATGCATACCCACTCACCCCATTTCTTGAGATGGTATATATCAGTTGCTACTAATTAATTTTGGTCTTGGTCTTTCGCAAGGCAGAGGCTCTACATGTTTATATTGTTAGGTGCTGTTTTGCCTAACCTGTTAGGCTCTTTTACTGAAGGACAGGGCTGCATCATTAGGCCTAGCTGCCCTTTGCCAAGGCAGAACCTCTGGCATTGTTTAGCTGCCCGTCTGTTTGCCTTCATGTTTCCTTTGGAAGTCTATGCTATCTCTGTGGCTTTTGTGGTTGTTTCCATCAGGCAGTGTGGTCCCTTTCCAGAGGCACTAGCGTGCCAGACTAGCCCATTTGAATTTGTGCCAGCCCACTTACTTGGGAGGTGAAGCCAAATATTTTATATTTAAAACCGTAATGCTGTGCTTGTCCACCTCACTCCTGTCTCCTGAAGTCATTAGTTGTGGTTTTACTTCACTGTTAAAACACTCTTCAAGTCCGTTCTCTCTCTCTCTCTCTCTCTCTCTCTCTCTCTCTCCCCCCCCCCCCTCCCCAGCTATTTTCAGCCCTTGTATATTTAGTAAGTTGTGTGTAGGTAAAGAGATTGTACCGCTGCATTTAGTTTTCTTTCTTTTTTCTCTATTCCCTATGTCTCAAGGGGAAAAGCTATGTTTCTTATTAAATATGAAACACTGTGTTTAAATAACATTAGGCATCTGAATTTAACCAAGCAAAACCAAAGCACTCCCAGTAGATGTTGATGTTCTGCCTTTAGCAGTTGCAAATGCATCACAGGTACAGTGCGAAAGGACAGCTTTCTTACGCTGAATTTCTAAGTCGCACCATGTTTCATATAATGTATTTTATTAGTTAAATATTATGATAAGGGTCAGGGCTCCCCCCCCCCCAAAGCTGGAATTCACTAGAACTCAGTTCCGGCACCTCTCAGAAGGGCGCCATTGGCATTAAAGGCAACAAGGGAGGTGTTCATGGTGAGTTCCGGCACCTCTCTTTCTACAAAAACAGCACTGATAATTTATAAATGCTGTATCACTAGCCCGCTGGTGTTTTTCTTAAAGTAGTATCTCCTCAGTCAGTTGGTAGGAAGGCTGGCTTTGGAGCCTTGCTGCCATTTTGAGAGGGCGGTGTGAGCTTCATGGCAAAACCAGTATATGGGCAACATTTCAGATTAAACTGAGGGATGGGAGGGTTCTCAGCAAATTTTAAAAGCCTAGCAAAGATTAAACTGCATCTGCTGTAATTACTTTTTCTATATCACAGGAACACATGTACAATCCCCATCCGTCTTTTTTCAAAGAATTGAAAGGATATGTTCCTTTGGCATACATGCTTTCAAAAGCATGTCAAAGTGCAAGTAGATAAATAGGTACCGCTCCGGCGGGAAGGTAAACGGCGTTTCTGTGTGCTGCTCTGGTTCGCCAGAAGCGGCTTAGCCATGCTGGCCACATGACCCGGAAGCTGTACGCCGGCTCCCTCGGCCAATAAAGCGAGATGAGCATCGCAACCCCAGAGTCGGCCACGACTGGACCTAATGGTCAGGGGTCCCTTTACCTTTACCTTTAACTGCTTCTCTTGTCGGTAGAGGAGAGTAAACATTAGCAGAAAGTCCAATTCCCTTCCTCAGCCCTGCTTACATGAAATACCCACTTTACTATATCGCTAGCCTCTACTATATACATCTAGACGTCAGTCCTTCAGGTAAATAATTAGGTGAGTGTTTTTTATTCTTCCTTTGGAAGGTGTAGAATTGCTAATCTTAAAAACTGAGGTCATTTGTTTTTTCATAAGAAAGGTAAGGAATAGAAAGTAGGAGGTGAGATTCATTTTCCTTCCCTGTTTAATCCTTGATTTCTGTTCAGCCTGCCAATGCGCTGTCAATTAAAGTCAATTATGGCATGGTGTTATACGACTGGAAACTGTCCAAGACAGGAGAGGCACTGAGACAGCTTTAAGATACTAGCAAGCTGTCATAGCTCCACTCTGCTGGGTTAGTAATGCCCTGAACTGTGTGTGTGAAACCTTGAATGTTGCTTCGTTAGAACAGCAATGGAGAACAGCCTGATTAGACCTGGCAGGGGTCCTAATGTGACCTGCAAAGCCATTTTAGCCACTCCCACCTGCCCTACACCTGACATCATATGTGAAATCAGGTGTGGGGGCAGGTAAAGAAGCAGCTGCAAATGAAGACTCGGGCACCTCAAAGTGAGCTCTCCATTATTTTCTAGAAATTGAGGCTTATGTTTGTCCCCTTTTACATTTCATGCCAATGCAAGCCCCCTGGGATTGGTTCCCTTCACGAGCTTCAGGTCACAGCTTTCAAGTGGAAACACATCCCTACAAAAGCACCGTTTGCAGTCAGGCAGGCAGATCAACTGATCGGCCTGGCTACAAACCCCATAGATTCCTGCAAAAGCGGGGTTTACAACTGACATAAATCGGCTGGTTGGCTCTGCCTGCCAACTCCGCTTTCAGCAGAGATCTTCTGTTGCAGCCAAGCTTGAGTTCGCTTAGAGTGCGCTCTCAGTTCCTTTACCTGATGCCACTTGGCATCCAGTGCCAGTCAGTGAGGCAGCTCAGGCATTGTGTGGCTGCTCACCTGTCTTCCCAACACAAAGCACAACAGCTGGTTCCTGAGCATAGCTGTCAACGTTTCCCCCTTTTTAAGGGAAATTCCCATTTTCTGAATAGGATCAGTGGCGTAGCGTGGGGGTGCAGGGGGGGCGGCCGCACCGGGCGCAACATCTGGGGTTAGGGCAAATCCACGGGTTAGGGGCGCAAATCCACGGGTTAGGGGGCGCAAATTACTTGCCTTGCCCCGGGTGCTGACAACCCATGCTACGCCACTGAATAGGATTCCTCGCGGGGAAAGTTGACAGCTATGTTCCTGAGAGAGAGAGAAGTGTGAGGTGTGGTGAGTTCAGTGCAGTGCAGGAAATGATGGCAGGGACAGCATATTGGCTCTGCTGCCATGCCACTAAATTGATTTTTGTAAATGTAACTGAATAATGTATTATGTAATATGCATTGTAACACAGTCGTACCTTGGTTTGCGAACGCTTTGCGAGTCAAACATTTTGGCTCCTGAATGCTGCAAACCCGGAAGTGAGTGTTCCGGTTTACAAACATTCTTTGGAACCCGAACGTCCTGACGTGGCTTCTGTGACTTCCGATCGGCTGCAGGAGCTTCCTGCAGCCAATCGGAAGCCGCACCTTGGTTTCCAAACGTTTTGGAAGTTGAACAGTGGTACTTTGGGTTAAGAACTAATTCGTTCTGGAGGTCTGTTCTTAACCTGAAACTGTTCTTAATCTGAAGCACCACTTTAGCTAAAGGGGCCTCCCGTTGCCACCGCACGATTTCTGTTCTCATCCTGAAGCAAAGTTCTTAACCCGAGGTACTATTTCTGGGTTAGCGGAGTCTGTAAGCTGAAGCGTCTGTAACCTGAAGCATCTGTAACCCGAGGTACCACTGTACAGGATTAACAGGGTTTGCAAATTTTCTAATATTTGTACAATGTTTCCACTTTCTCTGCACCACGGATAATCTTGTGCACCTCTCAGTTGCGTGTCCTCATGAGGCAAACCCATCTGAACTACTGCTTAATTTGTTTGCTTGTTTGTTTGTTTTGAAGAAAACTCTCTGGTACTTGGAGTTAAACAGAACCAAGTTGGTAAAAGTTGGTAAAACAAAGGATGTGTCAGGAAATCTTTCAAGAAACAGTTCACACACACACACACACACACACACACACACACACACTAAAATCTCCTCAGTGGTTAACATGAAGAGAGATGCAGAAGCCCTGGTAGCTGCCTTCTCTTGCTTGGAAGCCGTGCCCCCCAAACACAGAAGTGTGGGGTGGGAGTTGTTACTTATATTGTAGCAATGCACACTGAAATAGGTTCAGGTGCTGAGCCCTGGCTGAAATTAAGCTTTGAATCTGTTCTTCTGGTAGATACATAATTTTGTCAGGCAGTGGCACTAAAAGAGAAGGCAGCAAAGATATGAACTACTCCCTCGCTTTTTTGCTCCCCCCTTACCCCCACCCCCACCCCTGGCTTTACTGCTGCAAATACTCTCTGACAGTATTTGTTAACTGATCATTTTAGGCTACCGACATACCAGGGGAAGCCCTGAGGGATTAAGTCTGGATGAGATTTAAGAAGCCTCCTCTTGTGTATCTTAGTAAGATATTAGTCATATCAAAACACTAAAAGGAAGAAGAAAGGAGGGGAAATGACAGGCTCCCTCTCTGATATTCTTAGGGAGCATTTTTGTCTTCTGTGGGCTAACAATGCCTCTATTCATTTCCCCGTGTCCGAGTGGGAATTTGTTATTCCAAGAGTGTGGCTTGGCAAAAAAGCAAAAACACAGCGTAAAGAAAAGGGCAACATATTCTCTCTGAAATGGCAAATCTGTTTGCAGCTAGGAGTGATGTTTGCAGCAAACAGGACTAGCAATATCCATTAATTATGTATTTTAGATAAGAAAAAATGATGTTGCATCCCTCCTAATTTTAAAGAATAGCACCGTAAAGACCTTGGTTGTTTCATTTTTGCCTGAAGGACAAATGTTAAAAAGGGTTTGGAAAAATTTGTGAAATGAATTACTTTTATGCAAAAGCACACTGAAGGCCACTTGGGAATGGAATTTGAGATGAAAGGGCTGGGGTACATGTGATCCACTGTGCTAATGTATAATTTTTTCTTCGTTTTTCTCTCTGCAAAGATACTTCAGAAAATCATTCAGTGGCAGAAAAACTCTATTTCAACTTCTGCCCTCATAATTCAAACTTCAGAGGAAATGGCAGTCAATAAAAAAATTCCTTTCTTTGCGTATTAATATCACAAGCGTGAACTGCTGTCTTTGTATCTGTTGTAAGAACGTGGGTCATTTATTTAGCTAAGAGCAAGATGTCACTTTGAATGATACAGCTATCCTGGAAATGGTTGAAACGGAAATGCCTTCTATTTAAGCTTTTCTTAATTAATAGTTTTGAAGTGTTTTATTCTTCTAAATGGGTCCAAAGATTAAACACATTCGGAGAGTCACTAATTGGATGCTCAAAATATATATGTCATTTCAGTTTATGAGAAATCTGTTTCTGGAGGGCGGTAAGCCATAAAAATACCATTTCCATGAATAAGGGCATGGGCAAACCTCTGGAAGTTTGGTTTGGGCTGTGTTCAAACCCAAAAGCTTTTGCAGAACTTGAAATAAACTGAATTGCTACCACAAACCAAAGTGGGAAATTTCACTGAGAAATCGTTTCCTATTTTTTTTCTTTTTCTTTTTTGCATCCACAACATAACTTTATTCTAACGTGTCCTGTGTTTCCTTCTCTGTTATGTCCAAAATGGAACTTGAAAGTGGGGAAACAATTCTGACAGAGGTACAGGGGAAATTATTAAAATGCTTGGCTCCTACAGAGGCTTACTTTGAGGGGTGTTGGTGACAGCAGAATCACTTTTATGTGCATACTCTTGCTTTAGCGAATTGCCCTGTTGCAATTTGCTGAGATGGAGCTTCATATTATAAACTGAAGGGATGCGGGTGGCGCTGTGGTCTAAACCACTGAGCCTCTTGGGTTTGCCGATCAGAAGGTCAGTGGTTCGAATCCCCACGACGGGGTGAGCTCCTGTTGCTCTGCCCCAGCTCCTGCCAACCTAGCAGTTCGAAAGCATGCCAATGCAAGTAGATAAACAGGTACCACTGCAGTGGGACGGTAAATGGCATTTCCGTGCACTCCGGCTTCCATCCCGGTGTCCCATTGCGCCAGAAGCGGTGTAGTCCTGCTGGCTACATGACCCGGAAAGCTGTCTTTGGACAAACACTGGATCCCTTGGTCTGAAAGCGAGATGAGCGCCACAACCCCATAGTCACCTTTGACTGGACTTAACTGTCCAGGCGTCCTTTACCTTTACCTTTATTATAAACTGATACTCTGCAGCATGGTTTCATCTGATATATTGTCAAGATTTTGTTTTTCGTCCTCTTTGATGAATTCATTTCTTGTTCAACCAAGTAAGAGGTTCATATGAAATGAGACACTTTCTAAAACCCTCCCTTTCCTTCTCTCGTACCTTAATGAGCAGTTCTTAAAAATAATCACCGTAGAATTTTCGGTAATTTGAAATAGGGAATTTTTTAGGAATTTCACGAAAGCCTTCCAGATACTGTACCATGAGCACTGCTGACTAAATCCATTGTTGCAGACTTGAAGCCACACCTAAGTCTTGCAATTATTATTATTATTATTATTATTATTATTATTATTATTATTATTTATACCCCGCCCTCCCCAGCCAAGGCCGGGCTCAGGGTGGCTAACAAGCAATAATAAAAACAAGTTGAATGAATACAACTTAAAAACAAGATTAAAATACAACATTAAAATATTAAAACATTAAAATATTAAAATGCAGCCTCATCACAGGAGGAGAAAGGAAAGAGAAAGAGGGGGAGGGAATCAAATTGGCTCCAAGCCAAAGGCCAGGTGGAACAACTCTGTCTTACAGGCCCTGCGGAAAGAAATCATATCCTGCAGGGCCCTGGTCTCATGAGGCAGTGCGTTCCACCAGGCCGGAGCCAGTGTTGAAAAGGCCCTGACTCTGGTTGAAGCTAATCTAACTTCCTTAGGACCCGGGACCTATTGCTATTTTTGGACCTTGAGGCTCTCCGTGGGGCATACCTGGAGAGGCGGTCCCGTAGGTACGAGGGTCCTAGGCCGTGAAGGGCTCTAAAGGTCAAAACCAGCACCTTAAATCAGACCCTGTACTCCACCGGGAGCCATTGCAGCTGGAAAAGCACTGGGTGAACATGCTCCCATGACAGAGACCCTGTGGGAGACTCACTGCAGCATTCTGCATCCGCTGGAGTTTCTGGGACAGCTTCAAGGGCAGCCCCACGTAGAGCGAATTACAGTAGTCATGCCTGGAGGTGACCGTCGCATGGATCACTGTGGCCAGATCAGGGCGGAAAAGGTAAGGGACCAACTGCTTGATGCATTGTATACGTAGTATGGGATATACAAGTGCTCAGTGCACTAGAATGGCATTGTACTAGGATTGTAGTGTTACTATATATTACCAACAGGTATTCTGGTACAAATCTTAAGGGTCATCTGTACCAGAGTTGTTTAAGTCATCCTGATTTTCCTTTAGTGATGGGCCTGTGATGCTCCTAAAGCAGGCAAGAGAAAAGGACTTCTATTTTCTGAAGTAGTTTCAAAACGATGTCTAAATGCTTTGGGTACTAAGTATTGCTCAAGTGATGCAAGATGGAGCCAGCGGCCTGTGAAGTTCACTGGAAATAATAATCTAGAAACTGAAACGATGTTACTTAGGAATATGATATTGAAAAATGCTATACTAAGACAGTTTTTGGACCACAAGTTTGGGTTATTATGTTCATTTGCTTAAGACACACAAAAGTTTAAGTGAGGGTGATGCTTAAGATTTTGGAATGTGATATGAAACTTTGCCCATCACCAGATGCATTTTGAGTGCAGTTGGCATCTAAATGGATTTAGAAAGTGAGAGGTTTCGGTTAAGCGTAACTCCAAATGGTGCAGATTAGGGAGAAACATACCAGCTATAATTCTATAATTAATATCCTCTTTCCCCTCTCTATTCCCTCATTAATGTGAAACTTCAGATTATAAGAACCATGAGGAAGAAAACCAAGGGTTTCTTTTCTCTCTCTTTTGCTTAGGTTGTATATAAGGTGTTTTTACATACCAAACACTAATGACAATAAGTGAGATTTTTTTAAAAAAAATTAGTACGTTGTGTATACTTTTTGCACCTACCTTTGGGTTAGATTCCACCCCCTTTTCTTTGTTTGTGTGCGTCTGATTATTAGAGCTGGAATATTTATTGATTAATAAATTGGATTACATTTTAAAGCATCCGTTTTTAAAAAGGTACCTGCATTGTGTTTTGACTGCCTACCAAAAAGTGAGCAGAGATAGAACCCGACAGGTCTCCTTTGAGAGGGTTTCCAATAATCTTTATGCCATATCAGCTGACTGGTAGTGGGGGAGGAACTACAAAGTTGATATCATTGTTCACACAAATTTGTAGACTGAGAGTTGAATCCAGAAGAACTTGTTCCCACTTTCATTGAAACCAGTAGGCTGCAACCCTAACCCCACTTACCTAGAAGTAAGTGAAACTGAATTCAGCAGGACTAACTTCTGAGTAGACATGGTTAGGCTTGCACTAAAGTGTGACTAGACTCTACTGGATACATACCTTGAACTGGTGTGTTTTACATACATTTATTATTGGCCATAAAAAGGCTGATTGCTGAAGAATTGGTGCCTTTGAATTCTGGTGCTGGAGGAGACTCTTGAAAGTCCCATGGGCTGCAAGAAGATCAAACCTCTCCATTCTGAAGGAAATCAGCCCTGAGTGCTCACTGGAAGGACAGATCCTGAGGTTGAGGCTCCAAGACTTTGGCTACCTCATGAGAAGAGAAGACTCCCTGGAAAAGACCCTGATGTTGGGAAAGATTGAGGGCACAAAGAGAAGGGGACGGCAGAGGATGAGATGGTTGGACAGTGTTCTTGAAGCTGCCAGCATGAGTTTGACCAAGCTGCGGGAGGCAGTGGAAGACAGGAGTGCCTGGCGTGCTCTGGTCCTTGGGGTCACGAAGAGCTGGACATGATTAAACAATTAAACAACAACAACAAATTAGGGTTGGGGAGGTCATATTGCATGAGTGAAAAGCCTCATGCACACAGTTTGTATACAGTCCAAGGTTTTTACACTTTGTAGTTTAAAATACATGTTTTTATGTTCCAAGAAAAAAGGAAAGGACATAGCATATTTACCATATTTACTCAAATCTAATGCTCACCTTTTTTGGCCAAGTTACGTTGCGAAAATTAAGGTGTGCATTAGATTTGATGGCGCATTAGACTTGAGTAAATACAGTATTAAAATAAAATGGTTCTCCTCCAGCCAATCTTATTTTATTTAACAAAAATCATATACTGCTTGATTGTAAAAAGAACCTCAAGCACTTTGCAAAAAAACAACAACCCACATTATAATTGTCAATAAAAGTCAAAGTTAAAACTAGGTAATTTAAAATTTCAAAATATAATTCAAACTATAATCTCATGGCAACATAATTAACAGAGTTGTATATGTTGCAACATTGTTCTCTAAAGAAATGAAACCTGTTTCTGCACAAGCACTAATGGAAGCCGCATGAAAGATTTTCAGCTTCTTTCTAAACTGGCAATAAATGGTGTTTTAATTTAAAACTTCTATTGTTTGAAGTATGAGAATATGAGTAGTTGTAGAAATATTGAAAATGTTGAGCAATTAAAACTTTAAAAGATTGGAAAGTAAATAACTAACGCCCTCAAAATTGTTTTCAAATTTGAAACTGTTAAGATCGTGAGGAAGGAGATGACTCATGAATTTGAACCATGGGGTTTGGCAATACCAGCTGTATGAAGATAGACAAAATAACATTGTGAGAGAAAGTAGACCTGGCACCCGCTAATTTAAATCATTTTCTTTGGGAGAAACAAGTCCCCTTCCCTCTTAACCTTTCCTTGGTTTAATTTCCCATCTCTTTCAACCCCAGGAGTTATCCTGGCTCCATGCAGAAATTCATTATATATGCATATATACACAGAGAGATCCTTGCACCTCTTAGAATTACACTTGCGAATATTTCAGACTAGGTAAATCAAGAATCACTTGTCTTATCAAAATACCTTTGTCTCTGAAGCTGTGGGGAATGGCTCTCCTGTCTCTTTCTATATGATATCCTTGCACCTGAAAACCTTTGTGTTTCGGGACAGTCTTTTTCCGTCCCTATAAGGCTATTTCTTGCTGCCAAGACTGGGTCAGATATATGCCCTTGAACCTTTATTAAATTCATCTTTAATATTCAGTTGGCATTGAACATCTAGTAACTGTCATGTTATATCTCCATCAGAGACATTTTTAGGAACCCTTAATACGAAGCATGGCAACATTCTTTTATTTATAGACTTTTCCATTGTTTTCGCCTGCATGTTTTCTTCTTTTCTTTTCCACCACGAGCAGAAATAACCATAGCTGCTTTGCCAGCCTCTGACCCCTACTTTCCATTCATATGTGCCTGCACCAAAAAATGAACATTAATAGCAGGGATGAGGAATCCTTTTCACCCCAAGGACTGCATTTCCTCCCTGATGCCACGTGTCAAATGGTGGAAAAGGCCAAAGACAAAGTGGGCGAAGCAATTAATGTGACTCTCCACCTCCCTGCACCTTCATAAGAGTAGGGTCAGGAGCCAGAGTCAGGTATAGGTCAGCAATAAAAAGAACGGTGTTAGTGAAGTTAACTCTTTATTCAAAGAAGCCAAAGTAGTGCAAAAAGCAGAGACATCACCTTGCCAACAAAGGTCCGTATAGTTAAAGCCATGGTTTTCCCAGTAGTGATGTATGGAAGCCAGTGGCGTAGCGTGGGCTGTCAGCACCCGGGGCAAGGCAAGTAATTTGCGCCCCCTAACCCGTGGATTTTAGCACTGATTTTAGCACTGCGAGTGCGAGCGCGCCCCCCCCAGATGTTGCGCCCAGTGCGGACGGCCCCCCCTGCACCCCCACGCTATGCCACTGATGGAAGTGAGAGCTGGACCATAAAGAAGGCTGATCACCGAAGAATTGATGCTTTTGAATTATGGTGCTGGGGGGGGGGGCTCTTGAGAGTCCCATGGACTGCAAGAAGATCAAACCTCTCCATTCTAAAGGAAATCAGCCCTGAGTGCTCACTGGAAGGACAGATCCTGAAGCTGAGGCTCCAAGACTTTGGCCACCTCATGAGAATAGAAGACTCCCTGGAAAAGACCCTGATGTTGGGAAAGATGGAGGGCACAAGGAGAAGGGGACGACAGAGGACGAGATGGTTGGACAGTGTTGTCGAAGCTACCAGCATGAGTTTGACCAAACTGTGGGAGGCAGTGGAAGACAGGAGTGCCTGGCGTGCTCTGGTCCAGGGGGTCATGAAGGGTCGGACACTGCTAAATCACTAAACAACAACAACAACAGTGATCCCAACAAACTCTTAACAGTAGGTCTTGCCAAAATGAGGCACTTGGGAGGATTGAAGGTTGCTGCCTTCCCAACACTCTCTAAGGCTCCTTCTCTCCAGGGTTTCCCCTCCAAGCAATCTCAAACTGTTCTGTGCACAACAAATCTCTGCCCTGCTTTCCCCCCATTTCTCTGCATGTTCTGGGAGACCAGTGGGGAAGGGAGCTGGTTGCAGCAGGAGGGGGAGACTCCCTGTAGCCTTCAGCAGCCTGCCCCTCTGTCTCCTGGCTCCATTCCTTTCCAGCCTCGGAGTCTGAACTGCTGTCTGCAACAGCCTCTTCCTGCTCACAAAACCCTGCTACCTCTTCTGCTTCCGACACCTCCTCCTCCCAGTCTGCTCCTTCTTTTCCCTCTGATCACTCATTGTCCCTCCACCAACCCCCTGGCTCTGAGCCGCCTTGTGCTGCGGATTTCCCAGCTGGTGCCTCCCACCACTCCTCCGCATCCAGCCAGTTCATGACAGTGGGTTACTTTCTACACAGTTGCACACTCCTTTCTATCCTCTATCCAGAGGAAGCGTGAAGTATTAGCAGAATTCCAGGATGCATTCCAGCTAACCAAAAAGCACTCAAGAATGATGCAAAGCATGGCTGGTGAGGGGTGTGATCTGGAGAGAGTCTCAAGGGTCGATATAGAGAGCCCTGAGGGCCACACAGAGATTTCCCACTGCTGAAGGAGCATCTCCACCCCCATCGTTCTGCCCAGACGCTGAGGTACAGCGCCGAGGGCCTTCTGGCATTTCCCTCGCTGCAAGAAGCCAAGTTACCGGGAACCAGGCAGAGGGCCTTCTCGGTAGTGGCGCCTGCCCTGTGGAATCCCCTCCCATCAGCTGTCAAAAGAGATAAACAACTATCTGACGTTTAGAAGACATCTGAAGGCAGCCCTGTATAGGGAAGTTTTTAATGTGTGACATTCTAATGTATTTTTAATCTTTGTTGGAAGCCACCCAGAGTGGCTGCATGGGCGGGGTACAAATAATAAATTGATGTTGTTGTTGTTGTTGTTTTGCCCTTGCACACTGCACATGTTCAGTGGTTTGTTTTTTTATAATCCAAAGGATAGGGCAAATCTGTTTTAGGGAATATCCCAGTCATCCAGATTGAATGCACTGTTCTGGTTGGGTGAAAGAGCCCACAGAGCAAGGTGGCAAGCCAGGTCAAGTGCTGCAGCACCATGGAGAGCTCCAACTGAGCAACTTGCTCCAATGAAAATGTACTGAGGCCTTTTTCGCTTTAGCTTAAAGTCCACCTCTTCTAGGCCTCCCCTCCATTGTGAGAACTGCAATACTTAGAAGGCCAACCCCAAGGGCACTTCTGTATCCCCTGCCCCCCTCCCTGGTGTGCTCTCTGTGCAACTGAACCAGTGTGGTAGATTGGGAGGCACTCAGTTCTTCAGGCCTAGGCTTAATGGGACATGTGAAATCTGATCCAGGGGGCTCCTGCTTGACAGCCTTGGATTTGGCACTCCCCTGGTGACCAGCTTCAGGTTAGAGTCGGATACCTGGTCTTGCTCATTAGCTAGCAACTCTTTAACCACTGACTGTGTTTTCATTACTGCTTGACTCTGAAGTCATGGCACTGACAAATGTAATAAAAGGAAACTAGCAGTGCAGCCCTTACCATTCTTATTCAGCAGTAAGCACGATTGAGTGCAGCAGGGCTTACTCCCAGGGCTAGAACTGCAGCCTAATTTATCATTATCATTGTCACAGTTTCTTACTTGCACTTCACCCAAAGGTCCCAGGGCAGATCACAATGATTAAAACACAACATTAATATTACAATGTAATATTACACAATGGTGGAACAGCTGAAAATTACAAAAATAAGGTGGGTTTTAGAAATATATATCTGAAGTGTCAGAATCTAGTGTGAACAGGTGCATTTTCAAATTATTTGTCAAATCATCAGATGTATTTGTGTGGTGCTCCCTTCATGTGAATCGCAGATGAAGTGGTCTGCTATGCTTCCAGGTTCTCAAACAAAGCAGTCTCTGGAGTAGGAAAGGGCAGGTGTGTCAATTTCGGTTTCTGATTTTCCCAGTCAGTTCTCCATATTTCCTTTTTTTTAAAAAAATAATATTTATTACTTTTCCAACAATTTAAACACTACAAAAAAGAACAATACAATACAATACAATACAAAAACACTACATAACACTAACACATTAAACTAACAAAACAAAACAAAAACAATTTAAAACACATCAAATAATTTCAGTATCTTATCTTTCATTCACTTATTTCCGTGACCTCCTCACACCTCCCTTTTTGTATTCCACTTCTGTTAATTGTTTCAGCAATTCCTTTCCATCTTCCTCTGTTTTCAATCCTATAATTATCTTAACACATTCTAACCTTATTTTTTCCTTTAATACTCTATTAATCTATTTATACTTAATTCCTTATAACATTTCTACTAAAGCCATATAACTTCATTCCAACATTTTTCTAGCATTCATTAATTTTACAGTATTTCCGTAAATAATCTTTAAACTTTTTCCAGTCTTCTTCTACCGACTCTTCTCCCTGGTCTCGGATTCTGCCAGTCATTTCTGCCAGTTCCATATAGTCCATCAACTTCATCTGCCATTCTTCCCGGGTGGGTAAATCTTGTGTCTTCCAATACTTCGCGATGAGTATTCTTGCTGCTGTTGTTGCATACATGAAAAATGTTCTATCCTTCTTTGGCACCAATTGGCCGACCATGCCCAGGAGAAAGGCCTCTGGTTTCTTCAGGAAGGTATATTTGAATACCTTTTTCATTTCGTTATAAATCATCTTCCAGAATGTCTTAATCCTTGGACATGTCCACCAAAGGTGAAAGAATGTACCTTCAATCTCATTACATTTCCAACATTTATTATCGGGCAAATGGTAAATTTTTGCAAGCTTGACTGGTGTCATGTACCACCTATAAATCATTTTCATTAAGTTTTCTCTTAGGGCATTACATGCCGTAAATTTCATACCCGTGGTCCATAACTGTTCCCAGTCAGCCATCATTATGTTATGTCCTACATCTTGTGCCCATTTAATCATATCAGATTTCACCATTTCATCCTGAGTGTTCCATTTCAACAGCAAGTTATACATTCTTGAAAAATTCTTAATTTTTGAATCTAACAATCTAAAAAAACAACAAAAACAGTTCTCCATATTTCCATAGCGGTTTGTTAATTTTTTAGTCTTAATGAAAATTCATCTGCAGGTTAGTTGGAAATTCTCCCCCTATACACATTTTATTCTGTGCAATCATTCCCAGTTTTCCCCTTGTAGAAGTTCAAGTGCCACTCAAGGTTGGCAGTCCGCAATCTTCAGGTCAAACTTCCTTAAGTTTAAACATACTGACCTGAAGACAAACGCTTGTCTAGATTTTCTTGGGAAATTCCCTATTAAGATTTGGCTGTCAGTTTTTTCCTATAAGTCATGACTGCACCTGGTTTGTGAAATTTTACATAAATTGGAGTGCAGTCCTTAGGCACATTGACTAGATAATAAAGCCCCATTGAGATCACTAGGACACCTCTATAAAATTGCTTATTCTGCCTGGCCTTTAATTTGAATTCAGCCTGATCTTTTATTTCTCTTCTCTTCCCTCCCCCTCCCCTTTTATGAAGATCACCCGCTCTGAGACCCCACAGCTAAGTTTCCCCAGACCTCCTTGCTGGCCCAAGTAGTAATAATTCAGCCAGCTAGCCCTAGTGACTATCTAATGCTTATTAAATGGATTTCCTCTGAACTTTGAATTTTATTGTTATTCATGTTTTTACACTGTATTTTATGCTGCTTTTACAATTAAGTGTTTTAAAATTGTTGTTAGCCACCCTGAGCCCGGTTTTTGAACTGGGAAGGGTGGGGTATAAATAAAAATGTATTACTATTTATTATTATTAGGATTGTATGGCACAAGATCAGACCCATGTAGTTTTGTACACCAGCACGAGCCTCAAAATCTGTGGGTTCCCTGTCAAGTACAGTGGTGCCTCGCAAGACGAAAAGAATCCGTTCCGCGAGTCTCTTCGTCTTGCGGTTTTTTCATCTTGCGAAGCAACCCTATTAGCGGCTTAGCGGATTAGCGCTATTAGCGGCTTAGCGGCTATTAGCGGCAAAGCAGCAAAGCGGCTATTAGCGGCTTAGCGGCTTAGAAAAAGGGGGGGAGCGGAAAAAATTGCAAGACTCGCAAGACGTTTTCATCTTGTGAAGCAAGCCCATAGGGAAATTCGTCTTGCGAAGCGCCTCGAAAAACGGAAAACCCTTTCGTCTAGTGGGTTTTTCGTCTTGCGAGGCATTCGTCTTGCGGGGCACCACTGTATAGACATTTTGCCTTAAAATTCTGCGCTTCCAAACCCTGGCACCAAGGGATTGTGAATCATTCAGCTGCTTTGGTGTACCTTCTTTCTTGTGAAATGTGTATGGACTGGATTCAGACTAATTTAGTCACACTTACTTCCCATCGAAACCAGTGAGACTTAACTGAGTCATACCATGAGTAACTGACATTCCATTGTTTTCAGTGGAAACACTGCACAGCTAACTTAGGATGCATCTAACTTGTTCCCTTTTTAAGATAGTGCCTGCTTTTTCCACCTATCAAAGTTCTCCTTCCTGCCTGAAATTAAAAAGAAATGTATGATAAAGCGAGAGACCTGGACAAGATGCCTTTGGGTGATATGGATTAATCTATTTTATTATTTTGATGGGCTAAAGAGACCAATTAATGGATTGGTAGAATTTGCTCATAGATACCCCATCTGTAAACTGCAGTTGGAAGTTGATGACTGACGTGCTACTCATTACATTTCAGCCTTCTTGTGGAGATTTAGGAGTCATTTCTCAGCCCACAAGGAAACTCCCAATAAAATGTACAACGTGTAGAGAAGCAAATTAAGATAAACTCTTGCTTGCTTCATCTAGCTATAAAAAGTCAATCTGAACAAGAGTGGCTTCCAGGAAATGCTCAGGGTTGGACTTTGGCAGGTCTTTTGAATTTGTCAGTGACATATAACATACATTTCATTTATAACGCCACAGAAGAGACTCAGCAGATAGCTCAGGGCATATGATAAATCACAAATGTAGTGTACACACACACACACAGAGAGAGAGAGAGAGAGAGAGAGAGAGAGTCAATATGGAATGATACCAATAACCTGTGGGCTTGCAAAATGCTACTCTGGTGACAGAGCCTAAAATGACTTGAACATTTCACATTTGTGGGCTATGAAGTCAGCAGGAGACTGAGATGGAATTATAGTTTTATAATTCATGGCTGCTTGTTGCTCACTCACTATGTATATGTGTGTGTTCAAGACACACCATTCATTTCCTGTATTTAAACAGAGCTACAATATGTGAACCAAACAAAGCACTCATCTGGCAAGGTAATTACACTGACGATATCAGGATATCACACTCTGCAAATAAAACATTTGATGAAAACCCCTTAAAATTATTTTCAAGCAGGCATGATGCCATCATCAGTTCTACCTGTGAAACCACATAAGAGGCACATTAACTTCTTTTTGTAAAATAAACAAATGATGCCATAGATAAAATGGCTTTTGCAGATTATACATTAACAGCGCAGCAAGTGCCAAGCAGAGTCAAATAGCCAGCTTCTGAACCTCAGGCAAGAGAAAAGAAAGAACGAATAGACATTGCACCTACGACCACAGGGGGCTCATCATTCCCACCGCATGCATGTATGTAACTCACATTACCATTAACGAGAGTTGCGTATGTTCGTTGACAGGAGAAACGATCTCATCAAGAGGAGAAAAGTTGCTTCCTGCAATCCATGCTGGGGGGGAAAAAACCCTAGTTATATTTAAAGCCTCTTTGCATTTTATTATTACCTCTGTTTAGTTTGCCTATACAGTGGTACCTCTGGATGCGAACGGGATCCGTTCTGGAGCCCCATTCGCATCCTGAGTAGAACGTAAGACATGTCTGCGCGTGCGTGGGTCACGTTTTGCCACTTCCGCGCATGCGCGTGACGTCATTTTGAGCGTCTGCGCGAGCAGCGAAACCCGGAAGTAACGCACTCCATTACTTCCGGGTCGCCACGGAGCATAACTTGAAAATGCTCAACCTGAAGCACATTTCACCCGCGGTATGACTGTATAGTTTGCCTACTAACACTTTCACTAAACCTAGCTTATTTGCCCAGGCAGGCACATTATATAACGCATGAGAGCAACAAAATAACCAGACTGTACAACAGCGATGGGATAAAATCAGGCCAAATCTTTATTGACAGCAGTGGGCAGGGCAAGGGTTGGCATGGCATTGGGTCCCAGGATCAGTTCATCATTCCACAAGCCCCATGCTGATGGAATGGATCCGCTGGGTTTGGATCCACTGGGAACCAGTGTTGAACTTTGCCATGGTGGAAGCCAGGAAAGCAAGGTCTCACTGAGGACCAGAGTGTGGATTCCAACAAGGCCCAGGTTTGCCGTGGTCAATCCTCAGGCCCCTTATGGGAGCCCCCCTATACTATATTGATCCTGCCCAATGCCATTTCCACCATCACGCAATGTTCTTCTGCCTACAAAGGAAAGCCATAATTTCACTGAGGGAAAGGCAAAAAAAGAAAGAAAGAAAAAAGGCGACCAAGTGCCTCTCAGGTTGAGAGAGAGAGAGAAAAATCCTTTCCACTCCTGTCAACCAGCGACCCAAAATTGCTCAGTGAAAGCTCTAACCCGAGGGTGGGCGAGTGGGAAGCTCTCAAAGCAAAATGGTTGCGAGCTCCAGGAAAAGCAGCCTTACATAGGCTTCCCTCTGCAGCAAGGGCTCATGGGACAGCTTTTTCCCATGAGCCCATCACACAGAGAAGATACTGGGCAAAGCCTTACCCAGTATTTTGCTTCAATCTATGGGCTACAGCGCTGCTGGGGAAAGGCTTATTGGGCACAGAACGGGGCTTGTAAGGCTAAGAGATCCTTACTGGTCCAGGGTTACCCAGTTAGCTTCGTGGTTGTGCAGGGGTTTAAATGCAGGTGTCTCTGGTTCATGCTGATTGCTCTAATTCACCACATTGGTATTCTTCAAGTGTGGCATCTGTGCTCAATACTGAAATAGCAGACATAGAAGAAAAAGAAGAGAAAGGTTTCAAGTAGCTGCTACAGAGCCTGTTGTATATGGATGTGTTACACCATTTGAGATTCAAGGCTGCTTCTCACTTGTCATTTTTATGTATGCCTAGCATCAGCTCTGAATGGTGTTTATGTATGCTGCCATTTTTGTAGCCGATCGAAGTCTTCTTTTTCTTTGTAAACTACATGGAAACCAGTGTGGAGCTCGTGGTTCTTTTGCAACTCCACTTCCATTCCATGTATTTTGAGGGGGGAAATTAAAGGAGTACAAGTGATGTGAAGTATGTATTCGTCAACAACAACTTTGTTGGACTGGTCATGTTGTGCAGACGCCTGGTTATCATCTTCCAAAGCAACTACTCTATTAACTTAAAAATGGAAAGCGTAATGCTGGTGGTCAACAAAAGAGGTTTAAAGACTGCCTCAAGGCAAATCTTAAAAAATGTAGTATAAACACCAACAATTGGGAAACACTTGCCTGCGAGAGCTCCAATTGGAGAGCAGCCTTTACCAAAGGTGTCATGGGCTTTGAAGACACTCGAACTCAGGATGCAAGGGAGAAATGTGCTAAGAGGAAGGCATGCTTGGCAAACCCTCATTGTGATCAACTTCTGCCTGGAAACCAATGTCCCCACTGTGGAAGATGTGTGGATCCAGAATTGGCCTCCACAGTCACCTACGGTCTCATTGTTAAAACCATGTTTATGTATCTTACTCAGCTACGAGTGATTGCCAAAGAAGAAGAAGAAAGTATGTATATAGCAGGTCTCCAGGCCAATTCATAGTACTATATTTTGAGTGCTGATACTTTGAATGCTGATAGTAGCCTTCTTCAGGCATTCTGCACCCTGTGTAAAAGAAACACAACTAGGGAGAAGTCCCCTAAGCCCCGTCATGTGCTGGAGGATGAAGGAGTCTCCGATACTCATAGAGGTTCCCTACTTGAGCATCCATGAATCCAGAAGTCTCCTCACTTCAGAAGTCAACCCTTCAAACTCATGGAGAGCAAACTCCAGGCATAGCGCTGGAGCAAAGCTTAGTATGTCCTCACTGGCATGTTGCGTTTACACTTGAGTAGGACACCTGAAGGGGGCTTAAGATAGCATAGTAAAACAGTATTGGCCTCGCTCGTCTTCTCCAAATGGGAGGAGGATATCTTCAGCTAGCTCATAGAGTTGTTTGGCTTTACCAGTAGTCCTCGGAGGTTTCAAAACCTCCAAGGAAGTATTAGAATAAGATTAACGATATAAAAACTTACCTGGCTAATGGCTAGAAACTAAAAGCTAACTGAAAACAAACTGCAGGCCTCAGAGCTCAAAGGAGATGCAACCTTCTCCTCATCATCATGCCATTCAGTATGTGGATTTGTGTGAAGGAAGTCAGATGACTTTACCACATCCCTTCTCAATGGTCTCTTATACTGGTTGGCTGTTACGCTGTTTTTATATGTATATTTTATTTTTAAAATCTTTATTTGTACACTCCTGATGTGCTTTTAAATAGGTTTACATTGTCAGCCACTTGAGGTCTATCCGGTGGGGAAAAGTGGGATATAAGCTTTTTAAATGAGTAAAGAAGCAAATCTTCTATAGTTTAACAGCTGGTAAACTCACATTTGAAATAGACTTGCAGCTTTGCAGATGTTAACCATAATAATAAGCTGAATGAAATTAGAATCCTTGTGGCCAAAAGATTTCTTGTCAGCCTGGTTGGATAATGGGATAGATGCCCCTGACCTAGAAATATCAATGGAATGAAATAAATGCATGGAGATGAATTTTAATTACAGAAGAGTTGTAGGCATTTTAGATATCTGACTTATGGCCAAATATAACAAGCTGATGCAAGATTTTTCAATTACCATAACAACTATTCATCAGGAGGCAAAAGTATGGTATATCACTGTGTATCCTGTATAAATTTGGAACTTCCATCTTCAAACCAGGCATTTGTCAGTAGCCTTAATGGTACCTGAAGTATTCATCAGTTTAAGCAACTCAACTGCAACAGACAAATAAATAAATAAAGGGCAGATACGTTATCTCATTGCACTTTTATTATATTAGTTTCTGAGACAGAGAGGGGTGTGTGAGTTGTAGAATTCAGCATGCGACAGTCTAGTCAGTAATTACGTATTTCCTTGATAAGGCTTTGGCTGCCAGCCCACTCAAATATTGATATGAAATCTGATCTGCTGGGACTGTGGAATTTTTTTGGTAATGGGAATGAGGCTAAGAGGTTTGGAAGTTTTTGGCAACTCAGCTGTAGTAAATTCAGGAGCTCGAGGCAAGGACCATCCCCCCCCCCCCCGAGCTGAGCCCAAATATAATATATTATTTTACAACAATGCTGTCCTCTGTATACATAATATTCCTGTGCCTGGTCTTTCTCCTACTTCTCTATTTGTCAAAAATACACATTCAAGATAAATCTCTTGTTTTTGAATAAGAGAAACAACATTCCGTAACAGATCTTTGGGTGGTTGAGTTAGATCTTACACTGCATATGATCTACATGTATCTCTATTTGGGTATTATTCTAATGTTTTTAGAATTAGCTATGCAATACATGGGACGTGGGTGGCACTGTGGTCTAAACCACAGAGCCTAGGGCTTGCCGATCAGAAGGTCGCGGTTGGAATCCCTGCGACAGGGTGAGCGCCTGTTGTTCAGTCCCTGCTCCTGCCCACCTAGCAGTTCGAAAGCACATCAAAGTGCAAGTAGATAAATAGGTACCGCTCCAGTGGGAAGGTAAACTGTATTTCCATGCGCTGCTCTGGTTCGCCAGAAATGGCTTAGTCATGCTGGCCACATGACCTGGAAGCTGTCTGCGGACAAACATCGGCTCCCTTGGGCAGTAAAGCAAGATGAGCACACAACCCCAGAGTCGTCCGTGACTGGACCCTAATGGTCAGGGGTACCTTTACCTTTACCTGTACAATACATTTCTCAATGTACACTTGCTCAAAGTCCTGAGTCTCTTGGAGAATGCCTAAAGTGCATGGCTAATCATAAAAATACCTTGCAAACTTTATAGGATCTTTGTATCTTTAGCAGCCCAGCTCCACAACTGCTTTGGAGATACATGCTCTATAAACCTGCCTCCCATGCCCCAGTGAAGGATACAGAAAATGATTTAATAGAGCCTGGTGCATTCCATTTGAGCCCTACATGTGCAAAGATATCTACTGGCCTGTAATGCCTACATCTCACACTTGTCCATGCATGGGCCCCTGCACAGGTGAAGGGCTGAAGGGTGTTTGTGGTGGTCATGTGTCATTCTTTATTCTCCCTCTCCCTTTATCACTGCTTGCTGGTGATAGGAAATACATGAGACACAACCATGATGTTCAATGAGCCAGGCTGGAAAATGTGCTATAATCATTCCAATTTTAGTATATGCGCTGCCGAAGCGAACGGTTCAGGACCTGCTATTGGACAGGAATGATCAAATTACTTTAATAGTGGCTGAATTTTTGAGTGCTGTCCATGTAGAAAGACTGAGTCATTATAAAGAGAATTAGTGGTTCTTAATTGATCGGGGATTCGGTAGTGCTGTATTGTATTATTTATGCAAATTGATTTTCTCTGGACTTAAAGATCTGACCGGGACAAACCTTGTTATGTTGAGCTCGTATTTTGCACAATTTGTATATGGTGTCTGTTTGATAATGCATGGTTTGCTATGCCTAATAAAGGATAACTAATTATTTATTCAAAATGTGCTATAATCACGTGCTGCTGTTTGTAGTCAATTGTTACTGTTGCAGGTACCAATTTTTTTATTATTTTAGTTCTTCATTCAAGTTGCAGTGAATTAACAGATATGCTACATCAATTTACACAATTACGTAGGAATAATTGGCACAAAAGAAATATCAAAATCCATCAAGCCCCATCATTATTAGCTGTTCCACCAGGCCTTTGGTCAGGGCGCAGCCTGACCCCCCTCCTCTGGCAATCTGCACAGAATTTTGCTTAATGGTTGCCATCAATTTGATTTTAATTAATTTTTATAATGAAATGTTTTTAGAATCGTTGGATTATTTTGATTGTTGTTAGCCACCCTGAGCCCAGCTTCGGCTGGGGAGGGCGGGATATAAATAAAATTTATTATTATTATTATTATTATTATTATTATTAAGGCTTCTTGGAAGGTGGCAATCTGGTAGAATGCTACATCTCATGAAAAGGACCCTTTAGGATCATATACAGATGGGGAACTTGTGGGGAACTTGTTGCTGGACCGGCTCCCCCATCAGCCCCAATCACCATGGCTGGGGGGGGGGCTTTAGTCTGCAAGCATCTGTAGAGCCACAGGTTCCCCATTCCTGTTGCAATGCATTTAATTACAACACTCTGGAATAGTAACATGGTGTCAGAGACCAGGCTGAGGTCTGCAGCTCTGATGAGGAATAGTGGGAGCCTCCCCATCCCCATCCCCCTGCTCCTGACCAGAATCCTGAAACTGCCCAGAAGCAGTGGAGCAGTATAGATTTGGAACAGTGGTTTGCAGAGGGACATAGTTCTGAAGACAAAAGTTGGGACAAACTGGGGGGTGAAGCAAAGTGAAGAAGAACTGGAAGAGAGAGAGAGAGCTAACCGACACTCTCTCGAAAGTGTCCAGCCTATCAGTCCAAGGTCACGTAGAGCAGATAAGGTGGCTACACAAGAAGCACAGTGGATGCAAGATCAGGTTGCAAGAGGCAGAAGTGACTAGGAAGGAAGTGGGTGGAAACCTTAATGGGGAGTACCTTCATTCCAAGAATGGCTGCTTTGTTCTTTTGCTGTGACCATTAAAGACTCTTTAAATGGAAAGCGACTATTTTCGCATTGTCCTGCTTATCTATGGCAAAAGGGAGGTAGGAAGCAGAGTCCTCGGAGCCTGACACATGGAGGGGCACAGATTGGACAAGGCTCTTCTAGTTGCTCCACACTATACAGTGGTACCTTGGGTTACATATGCTTCAGGTTACATACACTTCATGTTACAGACTCCGCTAACCCAGAAATATTACCTCGGGTTAAGAACTTTGCTTCAGGATGAGAACAGAAATCGTGCTCCGGCGGCGTGGCGGCAGCAGGAGGCCCCATTAGCTAAAGTGGTGCTTCAGGTTAAGAACAGTTTCAGGTTAAGAACGGACCCGAGGTACCACTGTAAACAGTTACTTGCTTTTCTGTGCTTATCGTTTTGCTTTGTGTTAGCCAACTTTAATCTCTTCATGTCTTTCCTCATCATGTCTCTTCAGATCTTTTCTTGCCCATTAACACTTCATTGCTGTAGAACCAGTCAGCTGTGCTCTGTTGTTGTTTTAAATAGGTTTTCCTGAAATAATTTTATGGATAACAAAGCTACGTATAGCACCTGTGTTTTCAGTTCATAGAGTCTTTTCTACAGGTCAGCTTCAGATGTTTGGTTTGAACATTTTTTCCATTAATAGATTAACTTTGATTCTAGAGATAGCTTAAAGGAGGATTTTAATTTTTAATTTTTTTTTAAAAAAAGGTTGTAAATGGCATTTCTGTTCAGACATATGGTACTCTTGCACATTCAATGGAAATATTCATTCTCCTCTGTCTTTTCCACTTGCTGCCCAAGCCTCCTGTCTTTGAATGAGATTTCCCCTGCTTCAGAAGTGATAAATGAAGCGAGCGTTAATCGTAAGTCTGTAGCCCAACAGGAGCCAGCTTGGAAATCAGAAGAATATATAATCCTGATTGATTGCTCCTAAATAATATTTTTGGTCAATTGTTACATGCGCCGTTGAAGTTGGGGGTTCTATCTCTCCCCTAAACAATTTGAAAATAAATTAATTAATAATGCCAGAAGAGCAGGGTAGGAATGGTGTCACAGGCTCCTACGACTGCGAGTAGGTTAGACCATTTGAGATAAATAAGGAGCTTTCCATTTGTCTTATAGGGAGCAATAAATTGTGATGAATTTCACTTGGCACATTGGTTCAAAGCACTTATGCTTTTAATTTTCAGAGTCTTCTGTTCTCTTGAGGAGGAGGAGGAGAAAGAAGGAGGTGTTTGCCAAATAACCAACCAAAAATAGCTCCTGGCTTTGGCACAGCCATGATTCCTCAGAACACTTTTTTTTAAAAAAAAATCACAGCAAGTCATGTAGGTTTGTATTGAAACATTTATTTTTTTCCACTTAATTCCACATATCATTTTCAAAATTTCATCCTGTTGAAAAGCAGCAGGTTGACAGTTCTGGAGAACAGTGCTGTAAAGAACATTACGCTAGCAAACAATACCAATGCAAGTTGGGAGTTGTCTTTGAAGGTGAGCCAGGCAAGGCAACTGGAGCACATTGCATCAATTCTGTACAAGTACATTTCTTCTATGTATGTGTGTACACTCATACCTCTGGTTGTGAACATGATCTGTGCGGGAGACACGTTCGCAACCTGCAGCGTTCACAGCCTGAAGCGCTGTGTCTGCGCACACACGTGACACGATTTGGCGGTTCTGCGCATGTGCATGATGTCATTTTGTGTTTTTGCGCATGCGCGAGTGCCAAAACCTGGAAGTAACCCATTCCGGTACTTCTGGGTTCGGCGCGGTCCACAACCCGAAAACGCGCAACCTGAAGCGTCTGTAATCCAAGGTATGACTGTATGTATGTACCTTGCCTTTTTTCCCGACGAGACTCAAGGCGGCTTTCAGAGAAAAACAAGAATCGCTAAAAACACGGGGGGGGGGAACCATCATTTAAAAGCAATTAAACATTAATAGAATTAAAACTATATAGATATATATAGATATATATAATCTATTTAAAACATACAAATAATTACAATAAAAGCAGCCCGGCACCAGCCCTTTCAATGTTGGAACAAACATGTCTTTTTCACCTGCTGACGGAGGGATAACAAGGGGGAGGGAGTCTAGTCTCTCCAGGGATGGGGTTTTAGAGTCTGGGAGCAGCCACCAAGAAGACCCTTTTCTGCATCCCCACCAAGTGTGCCCGCAAGGGTGGCAGAACTGAGAGAAACAGTAACAAGACCTCAATTTCTATCCATTCTGTCTTTTCCTTTCCCTGCTCCTCAGTTTTCTTATTCATTCTTTCATATGTGCAGAAATTGAATGCACTTAGAGGATCATGGGAAAGCAAATAAGCTTTGTCCAAGCTTCTACCAAGGGATTTGTTTAATTAGCAACTGAATTAGGAACTAGACAGCAGACTGAGCAGACTTACACAGCCACTTGGTTGCAATCTTCCTCCCTATGGTGAGATGTGTTGTATACAACTAATCCAGAATGCGGCAGCTAGACTGGTGACTGGGAGTGGCTGCCGAGACCATATAACACTGGTCCTGAAAAACCTTTGTTGGCTCCCAGTACATTTCTGAGCACAATTCAAAGTGTTGGTGCTGACCTTTAAAGCCCTAAACGGCCTTGGCCCAGTATACCTGAAGGAGCATCTCCACCCTCATCGTTCAGCCCGGACACTGGGGTCCAGCTCCGAGGGCCTTCTGTGGGTTCCCTCGCTGCGAGAAGCGAAGTTACAAGGAACCAGGCAGAGGGCCTTCTTGGTAGTGGCACCCGCCCTGTGGAACGTCCTCCCATCAGACGTCAAGGAAATAAGCAACTATCTGACAATTAGAAGACATCTGAAGGCAGCCCTGTATAGGGAATTTTTAAATGTTTGATATTTTATTGTGTTTTTAATATTCTGTTAGGAGCCACCCAGAGTAGCTGGGGAAACCCAGCCAGATAGGAGGGGTATAAATAAATGGTTATTGATATTATTAAAATACAGTGCGTATATTCCACATGCATCTATACATACAATATGCAAATGTTATGCAATATTTTGCCTTCTTATTTGATGATGCATCTTCTCTTATGTACATGAAAGTAAGCCCCACTGAATGCATAGGATTTCCCTCTGACTGTCTTAAGAGGTCTGTATTGTTACCTTTCTCAGGGAACCCTGCTAACTAGTTTTGTGAGTGGGTCAGAATTTATAGCTTAGAATTCTCACCAGTTCCCACAATCCTTTGCAGGGGTGGAGGGGTGTGGAGCCACAACATTTAAATGCTCTAAAACTGATACTGGTTTGTGGCATAGATATGTCCCACAAGTCAGAGTAGATCTTTTATTGTGCAAATTTCTGTAGCATTATTTTTACCTATTATGTCTCGCATTCCCTTGGGACAACACCACTCCGACTTGATCTGTTTTGGCATTTCTCCACCTCCTGGACATTATTATTTATTTATTTTTTACTCACCTAATAATTGCAGCTTGATTACCTTTCATAAACTCCGCACAAGCAGAGAAAGTATTCAAAAATCCATTGCATATAAAAAGACAATGCTGTGCTTTAAGACATCATTTCAAAATGTTCTAAGTGTACCTGCCTTTTAGCCACATTACTAGCCTCACTGGTATTTCTTAATTTTGAGATCTGCTGTAAAAGAGTTTATAAGGAAGTTTGATTCCACCTTCCCCCCTTAAGCACTTCTCTGTCTGGCCCACAGTATAAACATTTTAGCTTTTAGAAACGGTACCTTTTGGTCTCTGGTGTGAAATAAAAATTAGGAAAACAAATTACTTCTGATCTTAACCCAAACGCATTTTAAATGGAAGGTTTGCTTGTAACAGTATAGTGTTATTCCATTGTTTTTGGGTGGCTTTTTAATAGCCTGCATTTACATTTCTCTTGTGCTTTTGATGAGCCTCAAATAGTTTCTCTCCTCTCTGGGTGGCCTCCCTGTACCACAAGCCACAGGACCAAATGTACACCTAACCTTTGTTTCATTGCAAAATGTTATGCAGCAGTATCTTTCCAATGGGGTTGTGAAAAGAACTCAGCAACCCCTTAATCTGTCTAGATATCTATCCGTTCCTTCATCCACGCACGCTATAGGAAAAAAAAAATCAGACTTAACATGTTTGCTATGATCTGGATTCTTCTCTATTTTTGAGTGCCGGTTCCTTTCAGCTTTCAAGAGGTTCATTTTAGCTTGGTTGGCACGTTGCTTTAAGCCATAGTTTAAAAACAAATTCTGGTTTAATGTGACTGAGCAGTATCTTGGTGCATGGCACAGATGAAAAAGGCTGGAGCCTGACTTGTCCTGTCTGAACTTGGGCTCATAGTTTGCTTCCCCAAAACAAACCTTGTGCAGTGAGTTAAGAGGCTGAGCCTCTGTGTTCATCTACCATTGTATTGTGCTGTGTGTTGCATTAATAGGAGGTCATATACTAGACATTGTTAGCATAAAAGCTTGATCACCATGTCAGCACCATTGTAACTGGAATAAATTTGAGCAGGGTTTTTGATATGTGCCACTAATTTACCTATGAGGGAAGATGAGGACCTCGTACATTAATTACTTTGCCAGGAGACCTAACAATTTGCAAAAAAAAAATGTGCGCCATAATGGTTGGCCATTATCTCAATAATACCAGCTATTGTTAGCATGATCTCTGTACCTGTTAACTGGAGCACATAATACAGTACATTGTAATTTGTGGTACAGAAAGGATATTGCAAATGTGTTTTCTTTAGCATGGCTGCTGAAGAGAAATTGGCATGCCGAAATTGGTATATCAAATTGTATCGCTTACCCTTAAACAATTCTCAGCTGGGTTAGAAGAACATTATTATAATCTGAAGAATAATGTGCTGGGAAATGGAAATACCTACTTGAGTTCAAAAGCTAGATTATTTCATGCAGTTCTACTGAGTATGATGTTCTGCACAGCACAGAACCAGGAACTGTCTATGACTGAGGTTTACTCTGCTCAGTCGTTTATACAGTTGATACTGCAGTTTCCACCAGTTTTGTATCTAACCATCAACCCTTCCCCTCCTATTTTCCAGCTATTTTTTTGTTGTTACATTTGCTCTACTTTTTTCATACTTATACCTTAATCTAAAAGCAAAATGGAAGTCATAATAATAATACTTTATTTGTACCCCGTCCTCCCCTAGAGGACGCGGGTGGCACTGTGGGTTAAACCACAGAGCCTAGGACTTGCCGATCAGAAGGTCGGCGGTTCAAATCCCCACGACGGGGTGAGCTCCCGTTGCTCGGTCCCTGCTCCGGCCAACCTAGCAGTTCAAAAGCACGTCAAGTGCAAATAGATAAATAGTTTCCGTGCGCTGCTCTGGTTTGCCAGAAGCGGCTTAGTCATGCTGGCCACATGACCCGGAAGTTGTACGCCGGCTCCCTCGGCCAATAAAGCAAGATGAGCGCCGCAACCCCAGAGTCGGCCACGACTGGACCTAATGGTCAGGGGTCCCTTTACCTTTACCTTTACCTTTACTGCCCTCCCCCGCCGGAGCCAGGCTCAGAGCGGCTAACTTCATATAAATAATACAATATGCATAAAAATAATCAATCAGTCAGTCAACCAACCAACCAACCAACCAACCAACCAACCAACTAACCAACCAACCAACCAACCAATCAATCATGGCATTAGGGAGTCAGTATAAATGGTCTTACTGTCCCATGACTTCTATCAGTAAAGGGTAGCTGGGTATTTGAAGGACTCTGCCTAATGGCGGTTATCCCATCAAGCAGACAGAATCAGGCACATGTCTCTCTTCCTTTGTTTCTGCTATGTAGACCAAGCGTATGAATCCCTCCTTTCTTAGGACGTATCTCAGCGTT
Source organism: Podarcis cretensis (assembly GCF_951804945.1). Lineage (NCBI taxonomy): Eukaryota > Metazoa > Chordata > Lepidosauria > Squamata > Lacertidae > Podarcis > Podarcis cretensis. The sequence continues at coordinate 27,634,688 of NC_137187.1, forward strand.
GGAAGCACCCGGATTGGGGAAGCAACAATGCCAGGACCACCTTCAAGTCCAGCCACTGAATCAGATTCCCACTTTGTTCTGTGGGCAGCCTAGCTTTGTTCTTAGATCATGACTTCTATCCATAATAATAATAATAATAATAATAATCAGAGAACCTCTTTTGGGCTTCTCGTCTTGAAAGAAAATGAACAAACTTGAGACGCCCAGACTGAAGACTGTAAAAGCATTGCCTTGCAGAGGGAGAGACAGCTGAATACTGAATAATAATAATGATAATAATAATAATAAAGAATACTACTCTGGATTGAACATTAGACTGTTTCGAGGAATATAACTGACAGATGGGTAGCTAGAAGTCCTTTATACTTATTTTTTATATTTTCTTTTCTTTTTATTTTTTATTGTTCCTTTAATGTTCTCATCTCTTTGTCCCCCTCCCCCCATTTTTCTGCTTTGTGTTTTTGCTCTGCTACAGTCTTTTGAATTTATTGTGGTCCTCTGCTCAGAACTAAGGAGGAGTTAGCATACATATATAAAGGTGATGGAGAGTTGATGAAGGACCCTATGTGAGATGCAGGGAAGGGGAGATTTTCCAGGGTGGGAGGATGGGAGAAGAAAAGGAAGCTCTCAGGTGAGAGCTGGGAGGGTTCACGTCTCCAGGTGTGGGACAAGGTAAGAATTACCTGTGAAAGAGGACTTTGTATTCTCCTGTTTTCCTTCTTCCTTTTTTTTTTTTTTTTTTGCTTAGATTAGTTTGTTTGCTATTGTAATGTGTTAGGAAAGGTCTTAATCAAATCTTATTATTAAAAAAAGCAGTGTAAGATTATCACGTGAGGCCATTCTGAAGAATGTGATTGGTTGAAGATCATAAGCAAAGTCCTGCTGGAACAGCCCAAAGCCCCATTTTGTCCAACATCCTGTGCTTCCAGTAGCTTAGCAGATGCTTATGGGAATCCCAGAAGCAGAACATGAATGCAGCAGTATTATCCTGCTTATGATGACCCAACACCTTCAGCAATTGGTGTTCACAGGCATACTGGGTCCAACAGTGGAGATAGAACATAACCATCATGGTTGGAAGGGGTGGGGGTAGAATTGCTTCCAAACAAACAAACAAACAAACAAACAAACATGACTCTCTCTTTTTTAGTCTGGTCAGGTATGGGTTGAGTCTCTCTTTAGCTCACCTGGTAGTGAAATAGTCAGATTGCTCTTACAGCCAGCCACGTTGTAAACTACTGGAACAGGGAAAGCACTGTAGGCAGCAATGTGACTCAATCGTCAACACAGATTTCTCCCTGTTGAAAGGGGTGTGTGAATTTGCCCTGAGCCAGTGAAGCCTGTGAAGTTGCGCTGATTCACAGTCACAGTTTATTAATGGCAATGGCGGGGCTAGATTTAATAGCTGCCTGCTGCGACACTTTTGCAGTAATATCCGAAGGCAACATGATGACCAAGTACCACATGCAATGTCAATATAAACTCTTTATATAATCTATACAATATGAACAATATGAAATATATGAAATATGCACTCTTTGCAAAACCGAATAAACAGAAATCTTCTAAATCTCTGAAAGTCACAAAATACACACTCTTGGTGGATTCTCTTGAAAACATAGAACCAAACAAACATAAGTCTTAGAGGTCTCTGAAAGTCTTTGTGGGCTATGCAAGTCTCTGAAAGAAGCAGTGGGTCACATTCTTATCAGGTGAAAACAAGCCGTAAAGCTTTGTTTTATGACGTCCAGCACTGTCGAAGTGGTCCGCAAACAGATGTAGTGAACAGTGATTCCAGATATACCCACTTTTTGCAGGGGTGTGTGTATGTGTGTGTGTTTAAAATTGCTCATATATACACTCCAACATGTCCTCCACACAACCTCCTCATTTCAGGTTATATTGGACAACTTATTGAGACCAAAGGATGCAGACAGGGTGCAAAGTCCATGCTCCTTTTGACCCATTATGTCCATATCTGTGATGGCCAAGAAGAACTCTCCATGAGGAAGTGGTGGCTTAAGACTCAAAGATACTTAAAGTTTCTTTGAAGGAGGGGAAATACCCATCTCCATTGAGGCTAATGTAAGTCTGCAGTTTTATTTTATATAGATAGATAGATGATAGAGATAGATAGATAGATGATAGATAGATAGATAGATAGATAGATAGATAGATGATAGATAGATAGATAGATGATAGATAGATAGATCCTTGTGACTTAAAAAAGCCCGAAGTAGTGGATCAAGCTGTAGTTTGCAAGTTCCAGGCTCTTCTGGATTCAGTGATTTTTCTGGATGCATTTCACGTGGACTTCCAGGTAGTTTTCAGGACTTAAAATCTGCTTTGATCATCCTCTTGGATGATCTTTGCTGGGAAAGAGATGGGGAGTGTGACTCTCTTGAAAAATTGTGAAATTGGATATAAATTATTAAGCTTAAATAAAAAATTGATACACAGCGTAATTCTAAACTCAGTGTGATGGTGTATATAGCATAAGAGACCGATTATATGAGGGGAAAGTAGACATCTTTCTATTATGCTCTTTGTGTATAATTTTTAAAGGATTTTAATTAAGGAATGACTGATAGGAGCTGCAGTTCTGTTTCCCCTCCTTCCCTCTCTCATATATATATAATTATCAACATCAATGTAGCTCATTTCTTTCATAAAGCAGAGTGTATATCAGAAGACCACCAAACGGCGATAACCTCTCAATGCAGAGTGTGTTGTTATAGCTGCTTTGGAGCGCCCTTTGTTATACAATCCTCTGGCATGCTTTAATTAGCATAGCCTATATTTTTACTACAGCATCAGGAAGATTGTTAATAGAAAACAGATCTCTAGCACAGAGAGGCTTCACTGGGTTGATAGATGTAGTCAGCTGGGAGCTGTGCTGACCAGGCAATCTAATTCTACATTCCCCAACCTGCTGCCCTCCAGATGTTTTGGGCAGTGGCTCCCACCACCCCAGCCAGCATGGCCAATGGTCAGGGGATGTGGGAATTGCAGTTCAAAGCCTTTGTAGGGCACCAGGTTAAATAAGGCTCCTCTAGTAGCTTTCATGGGAGTGACATAGGTGCTTTTGTGTTTCTTTTATGATGGTTAAATAAAGGGGGTAGGATTAAAAAAGAAGGAATAACCCTGACCCAGCATTCAGACAATGTCAAGTGATGTCAAATGTTACAATTAGTACCTTTTTACCACATTAGGTGTGCGAACACACACACAAAATGCTTGCAATCACTTTCTCTTGGCCAGAGGGATGCAGGGGAAATATAAGCACAAGGCTCACTTGTTCTGCTCTTAGTGCAAGACTAATAAACCAGATATTGAGAACATCCACCTTCAGTACCTGAACATACATGTTCAGTAGAACAAACACTTTGCAGGCCTCAGGTTCAGCCCCCAGTTGAAAGCTTTTGAGATGTAGTTTTGCTGTTTCTCTGCCTAGGCTTTGCAATGCCCTGACCCAGCATATTCATTCTGGACAAAACTTTTTTCTGGGGACAGGCACTTGTTTGATTGGATATTTGATCTGTGTCAGTGTGGTGTAGTGGTGAAGAGCGGTGGACTCGTAATCTGATGAACCGGGTTTGCTTCCCTGCTCCTCCACATGCAGCTGCTGGGTGACCTTGAGCTAGTCACACTTCTCTGAAGTCTCTCAGCCTCACTCACCTCACAGAGTGTTTGTTGTGGGGGAGGAAGGGGAAAGAGATTGTGAGCCACTTTGACACTCCTTAGGGTAGTGATAAAGCGGGATATCAAATCCAAACTATTCTCCTCCTCCTGATTTTTGGCCATACCAGTTCCCATCAGCCCTAGCCAGTGCGACCAATAGCAGTAGCGGGCCTTGAGGTCTCAAGTTTCAGTGGCGCCAATGGAGCTGGCACTCAGCTCAACTCTTGCCTTCCACCTGACATGGTAGTTGCAGAACCCTGTGCAGTGCCACTGAAGCTCAACATGCATTGCAACTGAAGCGCTCACGCTCCCCTAAACCCCCTCAGCCCAACAGTCAGAAATGCTGGGAGTTGTAGTTCAGCAACACCTGGAAGGTTACAAGTGAGCCAGCCCTGCATTGGCTGCTTTTTTTGTGTAAAATCGCCACGAGCTGCAGGGTACATGAAAACTAAGGCTACCATGAAAGCAAATTACATATTTGGCAATAAGGATCTTGCGATTCGCCCTTATGGTTTGATTCCTTACTTAAACTATTTATTGACTAAATAAATGTTCCAGCGCTGAGTAGAGGGAAAGCATCGGTGAATGTTTGATAAATGGATTGAATTGTGCTTTGCTGTTTGTTCTGTTTCTCTTTGCTTTTAAACTCAGCTATATAGGCATGATGTGTGGCACTGATACTCTGAGTTTTATTTTTTAAAAAATGTTTAGTTAAGTGGTTTCTGAACTTATAAATTCTGCACAAATGCTTTAAGAACGGGCAGCTTAGTGGAGTAACATTAGATGGATTTTATTTATATTTATATGCAGTTAAAGGCCTCTGATTTGTGATGGTGATTTCAAACAATTCCTAGGGACTTGGTAGTTCAGTATCTTAAGTGGTGGCTTCAAATGTTTTATTATGTTTTCATATACCATATTTTTCCTTTTGGGGACCCCAAATTTAGAAAATGGGCATATGCACTATCTGTGTATAAGATGCCCCCAGATTTTAAACCTTGTTTTAAAGTAACAAAACTTAGTCTTATACACTGAAAAGTACAGTATGTTGGGAGCCACCCAGGATGAAAGGGGCAACCCAGTCAGATGGGCAGAGTATAAATGATAAAATTATTCAATAATAATATTATTATGGAATAGGACACCCCTATTTTCATTAGAGAAATGTTGAAGGGTATGTGTAAGTTATAACTGAAAAAGTGGTGGTTTATCATTGGTGTCCAAAAACCGTAAGGCTGTGTAGACCTGCTGCATTAAAATCAGCATTTTACATTCCATGAATTTTTTCACAAAATTATCTTGTTCAGTATCTCAGTATCTGTGGATAGTATTCAAGTAAGCCATACTCAGCATAGACCCATTGGACCAAATGATTCAGTGGGCCCACTCTAAGTGTGACTTAGTCATATACCATCCTGTTTCTCCCCACCCAGTACCACCAGAAAGTAGTGGGAAGGATTTTAAAACTTGCCTGTGTGCATCAGGAAAGCAGTTGTTTATTTATTGCGCTGGAAGGGGTTTTCAAAATGAGGGAGATGGTGCTTCGGCCTGTGGGCTCTGGATTTTCTTTACATCACCACATAGGCAAAAGATCAGAGGGCTAAGGAAAGCTTCCAAGTTTTATTCTAAGTCTGAGAAACTGTAAGAGATGTAAAATTGGTCAGGCTCCAGCAAAGAAAATAAACCAAAATGATGAAGTACCTAATAAACTAGAGCAATGTGATGGCTCTTTGATAATTTTAAGTATTTCTCATATTGTTTTAAGTATAATTGTTGGACAGAATTTGTTCCAGCTAAGGAAGTGAAAATGTTAGCAATTAGGGGTATCATTCCCCCCCCCCCCCGGTAAGTTCATACATATTCCAAGGTTATTCCTCTACAGTTCCTTACATAATTTACTTTCAACTGGGAAACAAATAATTTCTGCTCTGTATTTCACCTACCAGCCACCTTTGGGCTAGTTGCAGGCACCTATCTAATCAACAAGAACCAAGTATATCCATACAGTCTGAATCAGGGGTCGTCAGTGAAGTGGGTTCCCCTACCCAGATGTTGATTACAGCTGTCATCATCCTTGACCATTTGCTGGTGTGTGTCTCTGTGTGTGTGGACATTTGCCCCAGGGTACCAGGAGTGGGGATCTGAGCCGCAGGTAGGAGTGGCCAATCTATTTATTCATTTCCCAGTGCTGTGCCTATATGTGGGTGCACATGAATTGAACATTCGTAAGGGTGTGGCAGACACTCCAGTATTTACACATTGATAGAAGAGAGGGGCACAGCTGACAATTTGGTGTAGTTGTCTGTCCATTTAGCTGTGAAAGGACATTTATAGCATCCTTCAAACTCCCTTTTATATTACTTCTGTCCTTCATTTTATTGCTCACAGATACAATTGTTTCTGGGGTTTTTTTATATTCCTAAATAGAACAGAATGAAATGACAGAACTATGCTATATTGTATGATGACAAACAGAAAAATGTAACAAAATATAGACATGTCATTCATTTCTTTATTTACAGAAGTATTCATGTAATGCTTTTCAAGTATAATGGTTCTCAAAGCAGTTAATTAAAACCAAACATTAAAAGAAGAATGCAAAAGTTGTAATTTCAAATCACACAAACAGCTGCATAAATGTGGGCTGAACATATAAGCATAAATAAAAGTTGTGAATGTCTGGATGGAATCGTCCACAAATGATACTTATACTGTAATATAACCCAGTAGCAGCCACAAAATGTTGATTGCCTTGTTCCCAAAATATGTATTTTAATTTAATGCAGCCTATGCAAATTACAAAAAATTATTGTTAACACTACCTATCAGGGCATTACTTTGGTAAATATTTTTCTTTTAATATGGGGTTAACTTTCATAGCATGTGAACTGCTTTTCATTACAGCCGTAGCTAAGCAGATCCTGAAGCAGCATATAAAAATGTTGCAAAGCTTTAAAAATATACTGCCCCAATAACTTGCCAATAGCCCTATTAGCTGAGGCTATCTCTTCTCTAATGGCATTAGACTTTAATAAATCATAAAAACATGAAAGGATTTGGGGAGATTGGAAGAAAGTTAATGATTCAGTCAATATTTTAAAGGGTAAGTGGAATGACCCCTGCAATTAAATTCAAGTTTGTCTGACATTTGTTTAAGACATAGGGAAGCTGGTACATAATTTTGGAAATTAAACTTGGAAGCACTGTGTGAGCACAGGCAATGTTCATTTGAGAGGTGCATGAGCATTATTATCTCTGTGTTTTAAAGCACAGGTGAGGAACTTCAGGCCTGGGCCAAATGCAACCCTCCAGGCAACCCTTTCTGTCATTCCCTTAGAACTCTCCCAGGCCATACTTCCTCCCCAGTCACCCCTTGAGTGTTTTTGATTGGCTGTAAAGTGACCTTGAAATTTGATAATGCCTCTTGCTTGCATGGACGGAGGATAGAGATATATGTTCGTGGGTGTAGAAACTAGCCAATTATACAAAAGTAAAACTCTGCCTCTGCCCAGCTCTGGCATGTGACCTTCAGAAGATTGCCTAGTTTGACCTTCAGCTGAAAAAGGATCTGCACCCTGGTTTTAAAGGGCTGAAAATGAATGAGTCGTTTTGCACCTTGTGTGGAGAGGTGTGGAGGTTGCTGTTGCTTCTTCCATGCTTGCCGCCACTGTTGCTTCTTCCCATGCTTGCTCTGGGAAGCTTACAAGCTGCAGCATACTGTACTTGGTTGGATAGTCTCAAAGTCTGTGTATCTTCAGGGCCAGCTCCAGGTTTGAAGGGGCCCTTGGCCCTCCCCCTCTTGTGTTGGTGTGACCCCTGGCTGTACCTAACAGCAGTGGGTAGCCATGTTAATTTCCCACAGTTCCACCAGTGTAGCAGTGCTCTTTTTGTTGTGAGAAATTAAAAATGTTGCTCAGTGCTTCCACCACAACATAAAGGTTCTACTAAGGACACAGGGCAAATGCAATTTCTTCTCTTGAGTTCGTAATTAATGCATGTATTACCGTATTTCTCGGCCCATAGGGCGCACCGGCCCATAGGGCGCACCTAGGTTTTTTTGGGGGGAAAATAAAGGGGAAAAAATTATTCCCCCCCCCAGGTGCAGGGCTGGGGTGGGGGAAGCCCGAGCTTCCCCCGACCCCAGCCCCCAGAACAGGCAGCTCTCCACAAGCCGTGGGAGAGCTGTGCGAAGCCCGAAGCCTGGGAAGTGCTGAGCTCAGCGTGCCCCCAGGCTTCGGGGTGCAGGCAGCTCTCCACAAGCCGTGGGAGAGCTGTGTGACTTCGCGCTGCCCTCCCACGGCTTTTGGAGAGCTGCGCAAAGCCCGAAGCCTGGGGGGCGCTGAGCTCAGCTTGCCCCCAGGCTTCGGGGTGCAGGCAGCTCTCCAAAAGCCGTGGGAGAGCTGCCTGAAGCCTGGAGAGCGAGAGGGGTTGGTGCGCATCCTTCAGGCATTCGCCTCATAGGACGCACACACATTTCCCCTTCATATTTGGAGGGGGAAAAGTGTGTCCTATAGGGTGAAAATACGGTACTTTAAGCCAAAGGAGGACACTGTTTGTGTAGTAGTCTAGCCAGCACTTGCTTGTGAGACTCTTTGTCTAAGTCAACTCTCTCCTAACTTGTTGAGACAAAATGTCTGGTATTTCCCCTTTTTACCTTCACTCAAGCTGCAAATAGTTCCTGCATGAATAAAGTCTTTGAACTCCATAAATCGCAAGGGATTTTTCATCCAGGCTTCATGGTCTGCTAAAACAGTGCTCATTGGTGGGCCTTGCTGGGTTCCTGGGGCCCCTAGCCTAGGTGTACCAGATGCTGATGCCAGGTCCATCTATTTCCCTTGGGTTCAAAGCTGAAGAACTTTCCTGAACAATGCCCCCTGGGAGAACTGTCCTCAGCAATTGCAGAGTTTGGCCTTCTGGGACAGCATGCCCATAGTTTTCTCCAAGCTGTTAAAGACTCAAGTGAAAAGCAGATGAAATGTTTGTGCAATTTGCTCAGCTTTTTTCAAAAGAAGGTTTTGCACGGTCCTTTGTTTTGGAGTCAGTAATTTAAAGCATTGGGAAATTAGTTCATCTGTTTATTAGACATATGACACAGAATGTCCACCCCCATCATTCTGCCCAGACACTGAGGTCCAGTGCCGAGGGCATTTGGCGGTTCCCTCACTGCGAGAAGCCAAGTTACAGGGAACCAGGCAGAGGGCCTTCTCGGTAGTGGCACCCACCCTGTGGAACGCCCTCCCACCAGATGTCAAAGAGAAAAACAACTACCAGACTCTTAGAAGACATCTGAAGGCAGCCCTGTTTAGGGAAGGTTTCAGTGTTTAATAGACTATTGTATTTTAATATTCTGTTGGAAGCCACCCTGAGTGGCTGAGGAAACCCAGACAGATGGGCGAGGTATAAATAATAAATTATTATTATATTATATAATGTGGGGAGTGGGAGAGCAAACTTGAGTACTCAAATGCAAACTCATGAGGCCTTGACATTTTCTGCTGTACCACTGCTTGGGGATAGATACATCTATGTGGGGTAGATGTAGCCTGCCACTTGTGCTACTGTGAACAGTGTTGCTGACACACCATGGACCAATAGTGGCATGTTTTGTGGGGTAGAGACACTCTCCCAATACCAGTGTTGCTGTTGGTTACCTGGACAAGCTGGGGTGGTATGGTGGTGAGACTAGCGCATAGGCGCCGACTCCATGGGGCCTGAGGGGGCCCGAGCCCCCTCAAAAATTCGTTTGGGGGGGCTCTGCCCCCCCAGTAATTTAAGAAAAACAAAGCCACTCCCGATCTAGAGAGGGGGTGGGGTTGCGGGCTCTCGACCCATCAACAATCTCGCGGGGCTGGCGTCAGCCCCGCGAGAAGCGGGGATTCCCCCTAGCTCATTAATATTCACCGCCCACGGCGGCAGCCAATCGGCTGCCGCAAAGGGCGGGCCCTCACAGGTTCACTTAAGGTCGGGGCAGCCCGGGGCTCGCCCCTTTCGTTCCCCCAGCAGCAGCGGTTTGGAGGTCTTGCCCCCCCCTAATATTTTTTATAAGTCGGTATGGGACTCCGCCCCCCCAATATTTTTTATAAGTCGGCGCCCCTGGACTAGCGTTACAGTGTTGGGACTTTTGCTGCCTGTCTAGTGCTCTTGCCACTATACCCATACTGCCATGAGCTCACCACCTCCCTCTCCCACCACCACCCAGGCAATCAGCATTGAACTGGAAGGATGAGGCTCCTCTCCACCACACAGAACCACTATTTCTATGGGCTAAAAGATCAACCCTGTGGTTTCACTATGTGTCCTATATTTCTCTAAGTGTTCCATTGAGGACTGGTTCCGGACGAAGTTTGCATGGCTCTGTGGAGCACAGCTACAGGACAATCAGGAAAGCCAAGCGCTACATTATCCTTGGACTGTGTTTTTTGGTGCTGGCTTTATTAAAACAACAGTATTAAATAATAATAAAAGATGGCATAAGACCGCAAAATATTGTACCACAAAGACAGTATTAGTTCTGAACCCCACAAAAGAACGTCAGCTGCAAAGCCCGGTCCATCTTTACCTCGTTAAAGGAAAAACCAACAAGGTCTTTCAAAGATAGAAATTAGGCTTAGCAGAAGGGCTACCATTGGTTTCTCAGGGGACTTCAGCTTCCAGTGATATGAAATCTCTGTGTTTAAATACAGGAAGAGCATTAAAAGCTGTATGAGAGTTGACAGATTATGTATGAATAGGGAAACCTGAGCCGGCAAGTGTAGAAAGCTTTTTTGCAGTTTGAAAAGCTCCGTGAAGCACAAATGTACAGAAGCTATTTCTCACATTCTGGTTTATTAAAGGGAATAAAAATCAGTAATCCTAGATTCAGAGAGGAAGAAGAGATTAACAAACGGATGAGTAAGACCAGACTTTAGCTCCTTGTTTTCATAGGTGTGAGTTTTGAAAAGTAACTTGTACAAGATTGTGACAGTAATTTGTCACATCAAATTCCTGTGTTTTGCTCAGAAGGTGGAAGAAGCAGTACTAGCAAGCCAGTCAACAACTGAGTTGGGGGGCATGACCGTTCCTAGTTCAGTGCCTTGCACAGAAGCCAGAGGAACTTTGATAAGAACTAATTTGACCTTGTGGTAAACTAACAGCTAACTGGGAATACCCAGCAGGCCTGTCTAAGGTAGCCTGAGTGCATGGCCCTGCATATGCCCTGCAACGCAATGCCTATGGGTTCCATAAGAAACATTCAGAGTTTCCTGCATTGCTGGGGGTTGGGCTAAATGACCTTTGAGGTACCTTCCAACTCTACAGCTCTATGGTTCCTTTTCAAGCAAGGCAGAAAGACTGAGAACCACAGCTCTTGTCATTTTCTTGCATACCGAAAACAGCCCTCTCTTTCTTCATTTATGTTCTGATTGTTAAATTTGGCTCCAAGTTCAAAAATAAACAATGTAATATGTAAAATGTAGTTCTCATTTTTGTAGGCTGGTTTTGTTGTTGATTTAAGTGTATTTTGAGAAGTGGTTGCATCTGAAAGTAAGTGAACATGCCCTTTTGATCCTCGCTCTGGCACAATCGAGGGTCTACAATGTTTCCCTATCCTCTTTGAAGCAGATGGAGCTTTGCAGGGATGAAGGAAACAGTGCTTTTTAACAATTTGATCTTTCTTTATTGCTATTTTTTCCAAAAAAAAAATTCAGAGCCAAACCTAGACTTGGCTCTAAGGTTTTAAATAAAATGTATTTTAAACACAGTTTTCCAAAGCAGAATGCAGCGTGATTCCCCCAGAAACAGGTTTCAAAGCAAACGTGGTAGTAACTGAAACTACCACTCAGCTCAATAAAGGATCAAAAGAGACAGGTTTGAAGAGTTATGCTCCTTCACAGGCAAGCAGAGTGGATTTCTTCCAAGTTCTGAAACATTGCTCTAGTGAATTTATTTCATGTTAGGGATTCCAAATAGCAAAACAAAGAGAATTGCAAATGCAAACAACTTATGTTGGCTGTACAAGGAACACAGAAGTTCATTTCTCACACCTGATTCCTCTCTACCACACCCACACAACCATTCAAGGTCGTACTGAGCATTCAGTCCACATAAAGAATTTTGCATAATTATGCTCTCCAAGCAAGGTTTCTAGCTGTCTAAGGGACGCGGGTGGTGCTGTGGTCTAAACCACTGAGCCTCTTGGGCTTGCCGATCAGAAGGTTGGCAGTTCAAATCCCTGTAACAGAGTGAGCTCCTGTTGCTCGGTCCCAGCTTCTGCCAACCTAGCAGTTCGAAAGCATGCCAGTGTAAGTAGATAAATAGGTACCACTGTGATGGGAAGATAAACAGTGTTTCTGTGTGCTCTGGTTTCCGTTATAGTGTCTCATTGCACCAGAAGTGGTTTAGTCCTGCTGGTCACATGACCCGAAAAACTGTCTGTGGACAAACACCGGCTCCCTCGGCCTGAAAGTGAGATGAGCGCAGCAACCCCATAGTCGCCTTTGGCTGGACTTAACCATCCAGGGGTCCTTTACCTTTTACCTCTAGCTGTCTTCTGGGAGAAGACCAGGATTCAAGAGCAAACAATCCACTATGTTAAGCCATTTTTTTTATTTTAGGTAACAAATGATAGTGGATACCACTTCTGTTCCTGACCCTGGGTGAACATGCAAATTGTGGCATTTTCCACTCCCATTTCCATTCCTATGGAATTTTCCAACATCCCTACATGCATTCATGAGAGGAAGAATGTGAAATCTTCTACTTCACTTTTGACTAAATCATAGTTCTCTGTTACAAAGAGACCCAGAAAACTGTGATTTATTCTAACTGTAGCAAGTCAACAATATTTTAAAAAATTTTTTTAGCAAGGGTTACTTTAACCCACAGTTCCCTGTGTTAGTAATATGAAATTGTGTCATCCAGGGAGGTACTTTTAGTGGAGAGGCACCTCTGCAAGATTTATCACCCCTACTGCTTCCCCTTATCATCTTGCTCACAAGCTTGGAGGCACTTAAGAGATACTAGATTTCTTGAGAATAGGAAAGTAATGTTTCTCAAGCCTACTTGTCCCCTACCAGCTAGATTCCCTTCTGTAATTTCTGTTCTCTCCTTAGAAAAAACGTCTAGCACAAACAAGGCAATTAAACATGTGGGTGAGGCAGGCCTGACTCCTAAGCTATGTGCCAAGTCGGTCGACTTCAGGCTACTGATTTAAAGTGTTTTTTATTAAAGGGCTCAGATAAGGAAATTGAGAAAATAGCAGGCTGCGTTGAAAAGAAAATATAACAGTAATTGTCAACTGATCCCAGACTGCTGTAACCGCTAAGGAAGATTTAGTAACTTACATATGAGAGTATATTATTCTTCTGCATTATTATGGGTTCCATCTGGCAAGAGACCAAACAAAAACAGAAACAAAAGCATGTTTGGAACTAGCCATTTTTACGTTGGGTTCCAGGAGGGAAGATCAGCATGGGGGAATGGTAGAATCAAGTCAACTAAATAGGAGATGGGTGCTTACCACTGGCTGTTCAAGTGTAAGCATAAACAGGTATTTCTTCCCTTCCTGCTAGACACCCATGCACATTCAGGTTAAAAAAAAAGGAGGGGGGTTGTATTGACTCACTTTGAGGATCATGGAAGGAAAGGGTCTTCCCTGTGTTGCTGGATGGAAGGATGCTATCCAAAGGGGGTTTTTATGAGAGAGGGGTTTGGGTTTTGCTCTGTTATGGAAATTGGTTTATTCAACAGCCAAAGACTTCCCTCATCCTGAGGGCTGGATTTAGGTTTGATGAGGCCCTAAGCTCCTGAAGGTAATGGGGCCCTTTATGTGTCCTTTGTCAACAACAAATTGTCGCTGGTTTTTGTGTTGAATATATGCTATATGGTAATTTATGGACCTAATAGGTATCTGAAGCCATTTGCACATAACAAAATATGTATTTTTATCAAAGTATTTTATTTTATTTGTTTTTTATCTTATATTTTGGAAATGTACATCCAGGGTTTTTTCCCTTTAATTTTTTTTGGGGGGCCCCCAAGAGAGTGGGACCCTAAGTTAGGAGCTTGTTTAGCTTATGCATAAATCTGGCACTGCTCATCCTCCATGTGCCCAAAAGAAGAAAAGAAGACAGAGGAACCCTGAAGCTCACTCTGTTTCATTTGCCATTGTCTAAATCAGGATTTAAACTACCATCTGAACAGGACCAATGGGATCACTGTCACAAACACTCCCATGAATTGAAGATAATAAGCTGCTTGATCTCATGATCAGTTCAAAGGCATATCATTTATTACGTCAACGTTATAGGAAACATAACTTCTTAGTCAATCCGTCCCTTGAAGACAGAGGGAAAACCCTAGTCAACAAGAGCAGAAATGTGATACAGTGGTACCTCAGGTTAAGTACTTAATTCGTTCCGGAGGTCCGTTCTTAATCTGAAACTGTTCTTGACCTGAAGAAGAAGAAGAAGAGTTTGGATTTGATATCCCGCTTTATCACTACCCTAAGGAGTCTCAAAGCGGCTAACAATCTCCTTTCCCTTCCTCCCCCACAACAAACACTCTGTGAGGTGAGTGGGGCTGAGAGACTTCAGAGAAGTGTGTCTAGCCCAAGGTCACCCAGCAGCTGCATGTGGAGGAGCGGAGACGCGAACCCGGTTCCCCAGATTACGAGTCCACTGCTCTTAACCACTACACCACCCTGGCTCTCCACTTTAGCTAATGGGGCCCCCTGCTACCGCCACACCACCAGAGCATGATTTCTGTTCTCATCCTGAAGCAAAGTTCTTAACCTGAGGTACTATTTCTGGGTTAGCGGAGTCTGTAACCTGAAGCATATGTAACCTGAAGCATATGTAACCCGAGGTACCACTGTACAAGCAATTGCTATCATTCAGAAGCCAAAGATCATTATGGAGCTGGAAACATTGTATTGTTTGGATTGTGTGTATTCATCCTCATCCAGCTAGGAAGACTTAATTTTACACAGATAGGTAGCTGTGTTGGTCTGCCATAGTCGAAACAAACAAACAAACAAACAAAATTCCTTCCAGTAGCACTTTAGAGACCAACTAAATTTGTTATTGGTAGGAGCTTCTTCAGATACCATTTTAAACATGCACTTCTTCAGATACCATTTTAAACATGCACTTCTTCAGATACCATTTTAAACATGCACTCATGGGGTCTGAACTGGCAGTGGCTGATCATCAGCAAGACCTTGGGGTCATATTGGATATCTTTTTTTTTTTAAAAAAAAGATATTTATTAAAGTTTTTCATAAAAAAACAAATATCACAATCAGAAAAAAGAAGGAAAAAACAGAGAAAAAGACAATCAAAAATAGCACAACGAAAACAACAAAAAACAAAGAAAAAAATTATTGCTTGCTTACTATCTTTATAACCCTCTTTCCTGACTTCCTCACATCTCCCTTTTCTGTGTTCCCCTTTACACAATCAATTTCAGCAATTTCCTACCCTCTTTCCAATCTTGTACCCTATTAATACATTTCAACCTATTATGCCTTTGGTTTCTTTTCCTTTCCTATTTAGCCATTTATCACATATTCTTTATAACTTAATCCCTTATATCATTTGTTTAATCACGACATAATAATACTCTGGTCTTACCCCTTTTTTTCCAAATCATTTTTACATATTTCTTTTTACCAAATCACTAATGCCATATTATCTTTATATCCAACATCATTTTAACATTCAAACATTTTACAGTGTTTTTGGAGGTATTCTTTAAACTTCTTCCAGTCCTCTTCCACCGACTCTTCTCCCCGATCTCGGATTCTGCCAGTCATTTCTGCCAATTCCATGTAGTCGATCACTTGCATCTGCCATTCTTCCAAGGTGAGCAAATCTTGTGTCTTCCAATACTTTGCAATAAGTATTCTTGCTGCAGTTGTTGCGTACATAAAGAATGTTCTATCTTTCTTTGGCACCAATTGGCCGACAATGCCCAAAAGGAAGGCCTCTGGTTTCTTAGGGAAGGTATATTTAAATACCTTTTTTAGTTCATTATATATCATTTCCCAGAAAGCCTTAACTCTTGGGCAAGTCCACCAAAGGTGAAAGAATGTTCCCTCAGTTTCTTTACATTTCCAACATTTATTATCAGGCAGGTGATAAATTTTTGCAAGCTTGACTGGGGTCATGTACCACCTATAGATCATTTTCATAATATTTTCTCTTAAGGCATTACATGCCGTAAACTTCATATCGGTGGTCCACAACTTTTCCCAGTCGGCAAACATAATGTTATGACCAATGTCCTGTGCCCATTTAATCATAGCTGATTTAACTGTTTCATCCTGAGTATTCCATTTTAACAGCAAGTTGTACATTCTCGAAAGTATCTTAGTTTTAGGTTCTAACAATTCTGTTTCCAATTTCGATTTTTCCACCTGGAAGCCTATTTTTTTATCCAAGTTAAAGGCTTCTCTTATTTGATGATAATGTAACCAATCTCGCACTTTATCTTTTAGTTTCTCAAAACTCTGCAATCTCCATGTGTCTCAATCTTGTTCTAGTATCTCCCAATATTTTGGCCACTTGGCCTCCATGTTAAGTTTTTTCAGAGCCTTAGTCTCCATAGGTGATAGCCACCTTGGAGTCTTGTTTTCCAATAAATCTTTATATCTTGTCCAGACATTAAACACAGCTTTCCTGACAATATGGTTTTTGAATGCTCTATTAGCTTTTACCTTGTCATACCACAAATATGCATGCCACCCAAAAGTATTATTGAACCCTTCCAAGTCCAAAATGTCAGTGTTCTCAAGAAGTAGCCAATCTTTCAACCAGCAGAATGCTGCTGATTCATAATACAACCTCATGTCTGGCAGGGCAAACCCCCCTCTTTCTTTAGCATCAGTCAATATTTTAAATTTTATTCTGGGCTTTTTGCCCTGCCAGACAAATTTAGAAATGTCTCTTTGCCACCTCTTGAAACAGTCCATCTTGTCCACAATCTGTAAAGTTTGAAACAAAAATAGCATTTTTGGCAATACATTCATCTTTATAGCTGCAATTCGACCCAACAAGGAAAGCTTCAATTTTGACCAAATTTCTAGATCTTTTTTAACTTCTGACCAACATTTCTCATAGTTATCTTTAAATAAATTCAAATTTTTAGCCGTCATATTGATCCCTAGGTATTTCACTTTCTTAACCACATTTAAATCTGTCTCCTTCTGAAACCTTTCTTTTTCCGTTATTGTCAGATTTTTCTCTAAAACCTTAGTTTTTTGTTTGTTCAATTTTAATCCTGCCACATGACCAAATTCTTGAATCAATTCTAACACCCTTTTCGTACTAGATTCTGGCTCCTGTAATGTCAAAACCAGGTCATCTGCAAAAGCCTTAAGTTTGTATTGTTTAGCGCCGACCATCATATTGGATATCTTGATGGAAATGTTGTCCCAGTGCACAGCAACTGTGAAAAAGGCAAAAGTATTAGTCCAAAAATAATTTGGGCGATAGGGAGGGAGTTTACTCAAGGCATCAGAAGTCTGAGAAACACTCACAACAGGAATTTGAATGAACTTGTGGAAGTTAATTCTGCATTAGCGGCTCCCCCCATAAACACAATTCCTAGCAGTACAGTGGTACCTCGCAAGACGAATGCCTTGCAAGACGAAAAACGCGCAAGACGAAAGAGTTTTTCGTTTTTTGAGTCGTTCCGCAAGACTAATTTCCCTATGGGCTTGCTTCGCAAGATGAAACGTCTTGCGAGTTCTTGCGAGTTTGTTTCCTTTTTCTTAAAGCCTCTAAGCCGTTAATAGCCGCTAAGCCGTTAATAGCCGCTAAGCCGCTAATAGCCGCTAAGCCGCTAATAGCAGTGCTTCGCAAGACGAAAAAACCGCAAGACGAAGAGACTCGCGGAACGGATTAATTTCGTCTTGCGAGGCACCACTGTACTGGGATGTCTGTCATTAACATCCTATCAACTTGTTCTATAAAAACTCATTTTTAATCAATTGTTTCTGGATTTAAGTTAATCTCACTCCGCTGAAATCATTAGAATGAAACTGGCATAAATCTAAGAACGTTATGGGTCACACTTCCTGTACCCTTGTTCTGAGCGCCTCTACCCTTATTGTCCAACCAGGACACTGAGGTCCAGCTCTGAGGGCCTTCTGATGGTTCCCTCCATGCAAGAAGTCACGTTACAGGGAACCAGGCAGAGGGCCTTCTCGGTAGTGGCGCCCGCCCTGTGGAACGCCCTCCCATCAGATGTCAAGGAAATAACTAACTGCAACTTTTAGAAGACATCTGAAAGCAGCCCTGTATTGGGAACTTTTTTATGTTTTGGTATTTTATTGTGTTTTATATTTTGCTGGAAGCTGCCCAGAGCGGCTGGAGCAACAATGGGCAGCATGTAAACAATAAAATAGTAGTAGTTGTTTGTTGTTGTTGTTGCTGCTGCTGCTGCTGTTATTTCTTGGCTTAATTTCTGCCAATTTCTGAGGAAGCAGCAGAGCAGATTCGTTGCTGCACACTAAAGTGGTTCTTTAGTTTTTAAATGGGTGGAAAATGTTTCCCACAGTCTGGAAATTATTTGGCATTTTGAACAATTTATTCCCATCGCATTCTACTCAGTTCTGTTCCCTTTTCAAATAAAGGCCATTTATAAGTTGATGGTTTGTATAATCTATTATAGCCATACACTTTCCCCTCATTATGGGGCTGTCTCTGTTTTAGCATGCTGTTTGGTATACGGCTCCAGTTGAGCTATCATACATACCATCATTAGAATAATACTTTATGATAACACAGAAAATGCCTGTCTCCTAAAGTTGGTATTTTAACAAGGGTGGAGTGCATCTGAAATGTATATCACATTGCAAAGGGTTTCATATTGCCAAACCCTGAATACAAGCTATAGCCACTAGAGGCTTTTTACCCCTGTTTTTTTTTAGTGGAATGTGATATTATTTTAGTTGTTACTGTTAAGTTTGCTTGGAATTTTTATTTGCTTATAAATACATGTTTGTGGCACATCCTCCATACACTGATATAGAGTCCCTGTGAGAATGTTAAGGGGAAAAAGGTTGCCGGTGCAAAATAATTAAGAGCACATAAGCATATTCCTAAATATGTAATAGAGTTTAGGCATAGTTTAATTTGCCGTTCATAAATCTTGTATTCTTCCGTGCGTAATAAGGACTATTTATTAAAATCTGGCATCCAGTTATCAATGGTGAATATTCTTATTGTAAGAACAGGAAGCTGATCAACTTTTAGCTTTTGGCTGTTTGTTTCCTGTATCCCTTTCATTTGAATTCAATATTAAAGTGATGATAAAAAAGAAAAAGATGGAGAAACTTGAGTTTCAGAATGAGTATCTACTTTTCTGACTTGTATAGTATTATATGAATCAGCCTTTGAAATGTGCACTGCTCAGTGTCAGTTTCATTTTAGCGTGGCACCTAAAAGATACTCTTTTATCTAAAGCCAATATCACACATGTGATAGTTCTAAAAGAGAAAAATTATCACTGCAATGAAATAGGTGGAACGGAATATATTTTGTTGCATAATGTTGGCGTGTCTACTCTCCCCAAGTTCTGAAATAATTTAATAATTGTACCACGGTTCAACCATATCTTCATGTTGGCTGTTTTTTTGAGTCACACAGTGGCATCACCCTCAAAGCCCTAGTGATGAAGTAGACTCCACACATAAAAACTTGAAGATGACTCTTTACTTGCAGGATGGCAGCTATTAACAAGCAGTAGCATTTACACATGTCAAGTCCAGTGCAATGCATTTCTCTCCCTTGAGCCCAAGAGAGGGTCTTCTTGCTTCCCAAAGTCCTTCCTAGCAGTGCGTAAGTGATCAGTCCATAGCTTTGTCCGTCCTCACAAACTTCTCCGGACACGACACCTCCACGCTCCACAAAACAACAGCAAAACAATTCCCACCCCTCCTATCACTATCTAAGACACGCATACTCACTTTTATAGGGAGTAAATTAACTGACAAGGCAATGGTTCAGCATTTCTGTGACCTTAATTGGAGCAGCAAGATGTTGCAGCTGTTATATTACATTACAGAGGTTTTCCTTTTCTCCCAATGCAATGTATTACAGTGGTACCTCGGGTTAAAATCTAAATTCATTTTGGAGGTCCGTACTTAACCTGAAACTGTTCTTAACCTGAGGTACCACTTTAGCTAATGGGGCCTGTCGCTGACACTGTGCCGTCGTCGTGCGATTTCTGTTCTCATCCTGAAGCAACGTTCTTAACCCGAGGTACTATTTTTGGGTTAGTGGAGTCTGTAACCTGAAGCGTCTGTAACCTGAAGCATCTGTAAGATAGCTGTCAACTTTTCCCTTTTCTTGCAAGGAATCCTATTCGGAATAAGGGAATTTCCCTTTAAAAAAGGGAAACATTGACAGCTATGGTCTGTAACCCGAGGTACCACTGTATTTGTAAAATACATTTTATAACAAATATATTACAAGTATTAACACATCACTCTTCTCCTATCTGTTTAGCATGTCTGTTGTTGCTGTGTGTGCGCAGGAGAACACACTGCGTGTGTAGCTCTAGGCAGTGGCTCTCTATGTTACAGAAGAAAGGAGAGCCCTAGACGTGGCCATGCTTAGTGGGGTTTTCCTTGTTTCAATGTTGCAGACGTTGAGAGAGCCTTCTCCAGCTTGGCGCACTCCGTGTGTTTTCAGACCACAGCTGACACCAGCCAACTCATATCATTTGGATCAGTCAGGTCAGTGGTCAGGGCGGGTGATGGGAATTGTCGTCTGACAGAATCTGGAGGGCACCAGGCTGAAGAAGGCTGCATTAAAGAAACAGGAAGAGCAACAAGAAATGCCTGCTAACCAGGTTATTATCTGCAAATTATATATATATATATATATATATATATATATATATGCAAAAGAGATGTGGAATGAGAAAGAGAATTAGTAAAATAAATGTTTTAAACTGCTACTGATATAAGTGGGACATGTATGATATCATAAAAGATCAGTAACATAGCGCATTTCCTATCGTGTCCACTTTGTTTGGGACCTTCGGAGAGTCGGACACAAACTTTTGTAAGTAAAACATTGCCTCACTATACTGTTCAAGCATGCAGGTGTTCGCATAGGCCTTAAAAATGGTGAGACCTTCCCTCTGCCTCCCATATCCAGCTGCTAATAATAAAAATTATAATTTATCATAATCAGGCTGCATGCAAGAACAGAATGCCTCATCCCCTGGTGGATTTGGCAGAACACAAATAATTTGCACCAATTTCTGCCTTCTGGACTGGATAATGACATCATCATCTTCATCTGGAAAATTCCAGGCAATACTCTGGTGATTTCTGAACCTGAGGTCCTATTTTGATGTTCCCCAACAAGCCAGGATTTTGCAGTCCAAGAGCAAACTATGGTTTCAGGATTGCTAGCAATCCTGACTTTTTAAAGCAGCAACAAAGCCAAAATCCTATCACAGTATGTCAGTTTGTGGCTTCCTGGTTTGTTTCTCCAGGGAGCAGTGAAGTGGGAAGGCTGGGCAGCAATGCTTATCCACAATAAGCCACGATAAACCTGGTATGTTGGAATGTGAGAACATGTAGCCACAAGCCCACAGGCCACCCACTTCCCTTTGCCACCCCTGCTTTTCCCAGGCCACACCTCTCACTGACCAGGTCCACATAGCCCTCAAACCATTGAATGACTGGAATTAGGGCTGCCACCTTTGTTGTGGCAAAATACAAGGTGGGGCAGAGTGGTTGGGGAGAGGGTCCCTCCCCCAATCTGGTGCTGAAGTGTTCAAAGCAATCCGTTGCAATCTAGAGAGCCAGCATGGTGTAGTGGTTAAGAGTGGTAGACTCGTAATCTGGTGAACCGGGTTCTCTTCCCCGCTCTTCCACATGCAGCTGCTGGGTGACCTTGGGCTAGTCACACTTCTCTGAAGTCTCTCAGCCCCACTTACCTCACAGAGTGCTTGTTGTAGGGGAGGAAAGGAAAGGAGATTGTTAGCCTTTTGAGACTCCTTAAGGAGAGTGAGAAGAGAAGACTCCCTGGAAAAGACCCTGATGCTGGGAAAGATTGATGGCACAAGGAGAAGGGGACATCAGAGGATGAGGTGGCTGGACAGTGGTCTCCTTTGTGGCTTCTAGTGGGTCCAAGCCGCACCTGCTAACATTGTTCATCAGTGAGGGAGAGCTTTTTTGGGAGGGAAATTGTAGTTTTAGGTTCAGTGCCTTGAAGTGTCCGTTCGGTTTAAGGGGACCAATAATATTCTCAGTGTAAAAGCACTGTTTCAGAAGGCAGTGAAGCACGGAAAGGAATGTTGGTTTTGTGAACTTTGGCAGCCTGGAGCCCTATTGTGCATTCATGGAGCACAGCTTTTCTCTGAAGAATTCCAAAGGCATCACCATCGCTTTAAATAAGGCACCTCGTGGAAATCAGAGCTGGCTGGCGCTGTTTCACGAAGCTGTGGCTGTGAGCAAGTAGAGGACCACAGGAGACAACACCACATTTATTTTTAAAGTTGTTATTTGGGGGAAAGGGAACCCTGCCTGGGCTTCACGTTGTGCAAATGGCTAGTCACGCCAGAACTATATTTGGTTTCATTTCCAAATGGCTCCAGATAAAGTAGTTTTCTTAACAACGTGTTAGGTTCTTCAGTGAAGCAATTGAGTTCATGGCATCAAGATAACTGTTCTGTTATCAGATGGCTACATCTGACCAAAAAAGTGTCCATAATACAAGTCAATGAAAAGATCTAGCCATATGTAGGCATTAGAGTAAATGGTCCCGCAATTTAAACAGCACTGTGAAGAATGGATACCCATATATTGCTATTGTATTTAGGGACAGACACTTTTGTTGCAATAGGTTTATCAAATTCATAACCCAGAAATAAAGTTATTCAACTTAGAATGCTAGAATCGTAGAATTGGAAGGGACTCTGAGGATGATCTAGTCCAACCCTCTGCAATCCAGGAATCTCAACTAGGTAATATATGACAAATGGCCATCCACCCTCTGCTTAAAAAGCTCCATGGAAGGAGAACCTGTTCTGCTGGAGTCTGTTTGCTCCATCTTCCATGTAACAGCCCTCCAGATATTTAAAGATGGCTCTCATCTTTCCTCTCACTCTCCTCTTTTCCAGGCTAAACATGTCCAGCTCCTTCAACCATTCCTCATCAGGCTTGGTTTCCAGACACTTGATAATCTTGGTCACCCTCCTCTGAATACATTCCAGCTTGTCAATATCATTCTTAAATTGCGGTGTCCAGAACGGGACACAGTATTCCAGGTGTGGTCTGACCAAAGCAGAATTTATCTGGACACTATGTTTCTGCTGATGCAGCCTAAAATAGCACTAGCTTTTTGCTTTGTGCTGCAGCACCACACTGTTGACTCATGTTAAGCTTGTGGTCTACTAAGACCTTTTTACATGTACCACTGGCAATCCAGGTGTCCCTCATGTTATATTTCTGCAGCTGGTTCTTCCTGCCTAAGTGTAGAGACTTACATTTTTCCCTATTGAAATTCATTTTGTTAGATCTCCAATCTGCTAAGAATCCTGATTCTGTCTTCAGCGGCATTGGCTACCCAGCGGCATTGGTTTCATCTGCAAATTTGATGAGCATCCCCTCAGTTCCTTCACCCAAGTTTGCATATTCTAAAACAAATATGTATAATTATGCACTCCCCCCCCCCTTTACTCTCATAGCAACATTTGCATCTCAGTAAACATTCACAATGTCTGAATGTTGTGTGGTCTTGTTTCTATGGAAGGAATAAATAACAGGAATTGCAGCAACAGTCACTAGAAGTCACTAAAGCAACATTTTTCCATCTTTGCCGCATTAAGCAGCTGGTCCCTTATCCTGATCTGGCCACATTGATCCATGCGATGGTCACCTCTAGGCTTGACTACTGTAACTTGCTCTACGCGGGGCTGCCCTTGAAGCTGTCCCACAAACTCCAGTGGGTGCAGAATGCTGCAGCAAGGCTCCTCACGGGGTCCTTGCCATGGGAGCATATTCACCCAGTGCTTTACCAGTTGCACTGGCTCCCAGTGGAGTATAAAATCAGGTTCAAGGTGCTGGTTTTGACCTTTAAAGCCCTTTGTGGCCTAGGGCCCTCGTATTTACAGGTCTGCCTCTCCTGGTATGCCCCGCAGAGGACCTTAAGGTCCATGAATAACTATAGTTTAGAGGTTCTGGGCCCTACGGAAGTCAGACTATCCTCCACCAGGGCCAGGGCCTTCTCTCTTTTTAAAAATGTTTTTTAAATTTTTTAATTGTTAAAATAGTTCATCATTAATACACATATATTACAGATATACAAGCATACATACATTTCATACAATCCTTAAAAGTGTTCAAACATACTTACACTCAATCCTACAGATAATTCCTTTTCCCATCACCATCCACCACCCCTCACCCCACCTTTGTGTTAGACTTCCAATCTACTCAATTGCAATTTCTTTCCACTTCTATTACTTTCTTTCACACAGCTTTAGCCTAATTTCATACTTCTTTTTCTATTACACATTGTTATCCATCTTATTCAGTATTTCAGTGTTTGAAACGGAACTTGTTTATTCTAATAGGAGTTCTGATTTTTCGATATGGTTTTGCAAGTATCTTTTAAACACCTTCCAGTGTCTCTTTTGAGATCCTTCCAATTTCCCCCATTGTTTTGGATATATTGTAGTACTCCAATAATTTGGCAAGCCACTCTATTTTTGTTGGTACAATACCACTTTTCCAGTTTTTCGCAATCAATAGCCTTGCGGCTACTGTTGCGTATAAATATAAGGTCTTGTCTTCTTCCTTTAGGCTTCCTGGTACTATTACCAATAGAAAACCTTCTGGTGTTTTCCTACATGAATATCTAAACATTTTTTCATTTCGTTATATATTATTTCCCAAAATTGTTTGATGTTTAAACAATTCCACCATATATGTATCATAGTACCTTTTCCAGTGTTGCATCGCCAGCAGACATCGCTACAATTTTTATTCATTTTTGTTATTCTTTCAGGTGTTAAATACCATCTATGTTGTATTTTGAGGTAATTTTCTTTCGGTATATAACACATAGTGAATTTCATATCTTCTTTCCACAATTTTTCCCATTGTTCAAACATAATATTTTTCCCAATAACTTGCGCCCATTTAATCATTGATGCTTTAACCAATTCATCCTTTGTTTCCCACTCTAAGATCAGATTATACAATTTAGATATATTTTTTGATTTTTCTTGTATTAAATATTTATCAAATTTTGATATTTCTTTTTCAAATCCTAACTTTTTGTCTTTTGCCAATCTATACTTAATTTGAATATATTGGAACCAATCACTAATATGAGCTTTAATTTCTGTATAATCCTTTAATTCCAATTATCCGTTTTCTTCCTTTAATACAGTTTGATAGGTTACCCAATTTTCTTTCATATTTTATTTTTTCAGGGCCTTCTCAGTGATGGCTCTGACCTGGTGGAATGCTCTGTCCCATGAGACCAGGGCCCTGCAGGATTTAACTTCCTTCTGCAGGGCCTGTAAGACTGAGCTATTTAATTTGAATTCAGCCTGATCTTTTATTCCCCCTCCCCTTTTATGAAGATTACCCGCTCTGAGACCCCACAGCTAATTCTCCCCTGGCCTCCTCGCTGGCCCCAAGTAGGATCAGTTCAGCCAGCTAGCCCTGGGGATTATCTGATTGATTATTGATTCTTGAATTTTATTGTTATTCATGTTTTTATACTGTATTTTATGCTGCTTTTATAATTAAGTGTTTCAAAGTGTTTTAAATTTGTTGTTAGCTGCCCTGAGCCCAGTTTTTGAACCGGGAAGGGCGGGGTATAAATAAATAAATAATAATAATAATAATAATAATAATAATAATAATTATTTAAGTAGCTCCCTTTACCTTTACCTTTAAGCGTTTGTTAGCTGTGCGACCAGAGCCAATGCATGTTTACCTGGTCTTTCTGAGTTTAATGGGGTTACTCCCAATGCTCATAGAATGTGTGTGTTAGAGGGAGAGGGAGAGAGAGAGAGAGAGCCATTGTCTGCACCCTGTGAATGGAAGTTCAGTCCCCCTGTATTCTTGCTGAACTTCCTCTATCCCAGTATGAGCCTGGGAGGATCATATGTAGTCCCGACAAAAGCAAGCGCCTCTCCCTTCAACTCTGATTCTCCTGAACTATCAGGGAAAGGCAATTAAAATCCCCCAAGTGCTTTATTTTGAAGCAGAGAGGTGCCAGGATGCACACCTGCCCAGAAACTATCGGACCTTGCAGCCAGTAATATGGCTTCTTAGGGAGCCTTGGACTTGAATCCTAAGTGAGTGTAGACAGGCTGAATATATTCAAGTGAACATACATGAGCACATGCTCGCTTTCCTTTATTATAGGTTGGGAGTCAGCTCATTGAAAACAGATGTTGGAGCAAGGCTTGGCCCAAATTAAGCATCTGTGGCTCAATGTGGCTTGTAAGCCACAGTTTGGTCAGTGCTGTGGTGCCTTTTGTTATTGTAAGGGTTTCCTTGTGTGGAAATGATGAGCTGTAACTTTCTAAAGACTTAACTTGAACCAATGCTTAGAACCCAAAAGCATAGACTGGAGACAGGCAGGGTTTATTCCACCCCCCACTCCCACCCTGAAAATGGAAGCTTTCTTGAAATAAAGCTTGCTGCTCATATTCAGTCCACTTTCACCTTCTAGTTTACAAAAACCTACAAAGCTTTTCTTTTCTGTCTTTTTTTGCTTGAAAGACCTGTGAAACTCTATGACCAGAGGTAACAAGTTATGTGTGTGTATGCCCTTGATAAAATGAACTTTCTCAAACCGCTTTTAGCTCTGTTAAAATATGCTATCAACCATGAGAGGCCTTTTTTTCAGTATTGGTGCTGAGCCATTACAAAATTCATATTTTGATATATTGGTTTTAGAAAACTTATATATTGTGCAAACAGTGGTCCAAACAGTGCCAAGAACAGCTTCTGTCATTTTGAAAATCAAAACAACTACCGTATTTTTTGCTCTATAAGACTCACTTTTTCCCTCCTAAAAAGTAAGGGGAAATGTGTGTGCGTCTTATGGAGCGAATGCAGGCTGCGCAGCTATCCCAGAAGCCAGAACAGCAAGAGGGATTGCGGCTTTCACTGCGCAGCGATCCCTCTTGCTGTTCTGGCTTCTGAGATTCAGAATATTTTTTTTCTTGTTTTCCTCCTCCAAAACTAGGTGTGTCTTGTGGTCTGGTGCGTCTTATAGAGCGAAAAATACGGGTATATCCAATGAGATGTGCGAACAACAGTAAGCAGCAACATGTGAAGCAATGATCTAAAACAGTGCCTCTGAGCATGCACAGAGCAAAACATTCCAGCAGACTGGAAACCCTAGCACACTTCCTACTTTAGAAATCAAGTTCTGCCTTTTAGGAAGTAGCCAAACAGTTTGTTGCACACAGTGGGTGGGATGGAGGGGAGTCTTCTTTGAATGCAAAAGCCTTCAGAGGTTAGTTTGCTGCTGCCAACTTTTGGAAGTTCATCAGGGGCTGTCTTTAAAACAGCAGGGCTTATAATGGCCATGGGAGAATTTTCCGGGTTACTGTGCATTTAAAAAGGGATCCAGTGATTAAAGACATCTGACTGTCTTGAGAATGAATAGAGAAAATAATCACCTCCAACTTCAGTGATATTAATATTTCCACTGGCCAGGTTCACTGCTATATAATACATTGCCTGCTTTCTCGCCTCTCCAGCCTCCTCCCCCCACCAACTTTCTTTTCCTAGGATTTCTTACTGTGCATTCTTCTCAAGCTTAGTATCATGCTGGAATTCTAAATTCAGCCAAAAAAATTTTTTTGGGGACTTGAATCCAATATCCAGACCAAATTTGAACTACATCCATTTCCCCCCACCGGGCTGCAACGTGAAGATTTTTAATTCTGTCCGCCTTTACTAAAACGCCGAAACCGCGGCCTCTCACTAGCTGTGCGCATGGAGTAGGTCTGAATGTTCCCAGAGAAGCTGTTTACTAACTCTGTCAGGAATAGTTAGGACACACTGCAGGCACGATTTTTCTATTGCTGAATACCAGACTCAGCCCTTTCAAAAGAATTACGCTTTTATAGTGGTTTCCCAAAGGATAGCATATAACCCTTCAGAGGGCCACACAGTGATTTTCTCTGTGTGTAAGTGTGTGCATGTTGGTGTGTTTCTGCATCAGATTCATTGCATCTTGCCCTCTCAGATGTGCAGATGTGGAGGGGAAGGGAACTCGACTCTCTTTAGCTCATGTGGGCTTTCAGCAAGAAAAAATATTAGAGGCACGATCTGATGTGGGACAAGAGGATTAGGAGAATGTTTAGCCCCATGCCCCTGTTATATTTGTTTATAAGGGTATTTATATAAACTGCCAACTCGTTATTGAGAAATATTGAGGCTGTGCACACAAAAATACAACAGAAGTAATTAAATCACACCAAAATGCAGGGCTAAACGCCCAATTCTGAATAGAATTAATTCTCTAAAAATGCTTGACGAAGCAAAACACTTTCTTCAGATGACAGGGAGCATCATTTTTGCCTTAATCCAGCTGAGACTGCTGAAACTGACCCACTAGCCTAGGGTTACCAGACATCCCCGGTTCCCGGGGACAGTCCCCGGATTTGCAAATCTTTCCCCGGACAAATTCCGTCCCTGGAATATCCCCAGATTTACAAATCTGTCCCTGGGAAATGTGGCAGTGGCAGCCTCACCAGCCCAGAGCCAGCCTGGTAGCGCAGTTGGCCCTGGCTGGCTTCAGGAGCTGCTCACTGCTTGCTGCCACCGCCACTGCCCAGGGGGAACCAGCGGTGGTACAGATTTCCTGCCCCCTTCCCCCTTTGTTTTGACAGATCGGGGGAGGCACGGGAGTTGTGGGTGGGCGGCCGTTGCCCAGGAGGGGTGCAAGGCGCACAGTTTCTCTGCCAGGCAAGGTGCAAAGCCCTTCTTTCACACCCTGTGAAACATAAATGCACAGAGGTTTTTTTTAAAAAACTGGGCAACGGCCAGCCGCCTGCGACTCCCAAGCCTCCCCTGATCAGTCAAAACAAAGGGGGAAGGGAGATCGGGGGAGGCTTGGCAGTCACGGGCGTGTGGCAGTCCGTTGCCCAGTAATATTAATTAAACAAACCTGCATAATCTAACACCTGAATCCAAAACTTGTTAAATCAAAAGTAATCCCCACTGAACTCAGCAGAATTGAGTTCTCCGTAAGTATGGTTGGGGTTGCATCTTAATTTTATTTTATTCCAGTGTGATTAATGATGTGAGCAGAAGGGGGAAGTACAAGATATTTTAGTGACTAAGCTAAAAGGGCTTAGCACCTTTATACAATATGCATGTGTGCTTGGTCCCAGGGTCTTTTGCCTCACCATCCCCACTACTGACTCCCTGTTGCTACTCAGCTTCCAAAATAATAATAAATAAATAAATGTCCCCGGTTTCATTGAAAAAAAATCTGGTAACCATACACTAGCCCCACCCTTCCCCTTCTAGTCTTTGACCCCAGCAGACAAAGACTGTGTCAAGAGACGAGCTCCTCCTCTGGGCTTGCCTTGCCCATTGTTCAGCAATGTGTCAGAGGGGGAGGAGAGCCAGTAGGATTGGGGCCATCTTGCTGCTGGGTAGCAGGGACAGCCTCTGACGCCTCTCTGTCCGAGTCTGTGCTCACACTCTGACTCTCTAGCCCTGACCTGGAAGGTCCTCCTTGATTTCTCAAACCCCCTGCTTCTAGCACCTCCCAGCTTCCCCCTTCTGCAGAGTTCTCTTCAGTGTCCCACCATCAGGATCTGGGATCTAAGTCATCAACTTCTGTGCCTCCCTCAGGGGACTCTTGGGCAGGGAGCTCCCACCATTCTTCCTCATCCAGCCAGTCCCTGATTCTGCTGATAGTATAACATGGCCATTGGCAGCACCTTTCCGATAAGTTTACTAGCATTTGGGGTTTAATGACTGAAAACGTGCCATTCTCACTTGTTTTGGCATGCAGTGTTTTAATTATCATTTTATTCCAGCGCCTTTACTGTTCCAAACATCTGTTGCCTGATATAGAACATAGGGTGTGCGGGGGGGGGGGGGACACATAAAAATAAGTAAATAAAAAGAACAGTTGAGATTTTCCTGATGTTAACAGCAGGAGCACTGCGGCAACGTTTGCAATTATGAAATGTAAGGTGAAGCTCGCATGAGGTTGATAGGGCAGCAGTTTTCTTTGGCTTTTAAACTACACTGAACCAAACATAACTCGACAGCAGGTCTGAAGCGAGCCATCAATAGGCACCAGTTTTCCTGATAACATGGAAGAATGTTTTGAATTTAAACACTGTGCTGCTATTTCTGCAGCATAACGGGTTGGCGGGTGTTAAGAGAATTGCAATCTAAGTGACAACAAGAACTGATGTTGTATTAGACATAGCTTCACGTGCCTTTCAGAATGGGCGACTTTCATAAATCATTTGAATGCAATAGAGAACAATAATAAACTCTGGATCTATTTTTACCTTTTTTTCCAGGAACTTACTCTTGCCGTTTTTTTCCTTATGTCTGGTGTATCCTTTTTTTAAAACAAAAACAAAAAACTCAGTGGATTGGATAAAGTGACTAGAAGGAAATGTACCCTTTCCTGTAGACATTCTTCTTTTATTATTATATAGTTGCAAATCAGGGATGTGGGTAGCGCTGTGGTCTCAACCACTGAGCTTCTTGGGCTTGCCGATCAGAAGGTCGGCGGTTCGAATCCCCGCGATGGGGTGAGCTCCTGTTGCTCTGTCCCAGCTCCTGCCAACCTAGCAGTTCCAAAGCATGCCAGCGCAAGTAGATAAATAGGTGGTGGGAAGGTAAACGGCGTTTCCGTGCGCTCTGGTTTCCATCACAGTGTCCCGTTGCGCCAGAGGCGGTTTAGTCCTGCTGGCCACATGACCTGGAAAGCTGTCTGCGGACAAACGCTGGCTCCCTCGGCCTGATCAGCTGGGAAGTGAGCGATTTACAGAAGCCCACTTCTCAGCTGATCGAGCTCCCGGTTTCTGGCTTTTGTGAGCTGGAGTGGGGGCTTTGTTAAACTGCTCACCGAGACGTGGGCAGCTGTGTGCAGTTTAAAGAAGCCACCTGCCCATGCAGTCCCTCTGTGGTATGACGACCAGAGCGTGCTGATGGCTTCACCCGGAGTTTATCACGGTTGAAGCAGCCGCCGCTTCTGTGTCCCTCTGATAAATACCGCCAGTTGAAACAGCCATCGCACTCTGGCCCTCAAAGTGATCCTGGGCGATGTATCGATACTTCACCCCAGGCCTACTGGACTGGGTTTAATCCTTTGTCTTCTTCCCACTCCAGAAAGGAACATGTTAATCTAAGTTACTTTCCAAGAAAAGTTTCACTGCTTCAAAGAATTTCAGTTTTGGCCATTGTTTGAACTTTACCTTTGTGCAGAACTTGGCATTTCATTCTCTGTGATTCCTCCTGTGGTGTTGCTAACTAACAACACATGGAAGAGAATTTGAAGAAAAACAGTGGCATCCAAGGACTGAGGATTTGGGAACACCTGCCATTTTCAGTTAACTTTCTGACCTCACGATTGTCCCACTGTCCCCTGTTACTGCCTCCTTTTTTGTCAGAAATATTTTTAAGCAGTAACCACATCATAATTTTGATGAAAATTATATTAGATACCCGTCAGTTCTTCAGTTCTGGCAAAGGAAGACCACCGTAGGTTTCCTTGTGTTTCCTAACAGGCCTGAATGAGATGGAAATGCAAGGGAGAAAAATTGCTACTCTTCCTTGTTATTGATCTGCAGATAATGCATTCTAAGGCTGGCATGTGTTTCGAGTGAGCATGATCTTTCCAGGATTGATCCCAGGAAACTGGGCAAAGTAAGAGACCACATGCTGGTGTGAACAACCTTTGGATTAAAATCTGACAGATGCAGCAGCTTAAAGGCGATCAGGCATGTTGGGTATATTGGCAGAAATTGGCCCGTAATGAAAAAGAAGATAATATGAATATAGGTGGGTGAACCTGTCAATTTCAGTTTCTACTCTTAAATGCAATTCACCATAGTTAGGAATGAGTTTGAGAGTTGTTGTTTTTAAAGTCTCCATGGAAAATTGTCAGCATTTAACTGCACATTTCTCCTAAATGACTTTGCCGCAAGTCACCAGATCTATTTGACCAATTATATGCTACTTTGGGGCCATAACTCAGGATATCATAGCAAAGGACTGCAGCATTAACAATTACAGTGGTACCTCGGGTTACATGCGCTTCAGGTTACATACGCTTCAGGTTACAGACTCCACTAACCCAGAAATAGTGCTTCAGGTTAAGAACTTTGCTTCAGGATGAGAACAGAAATTGTGCTGTGGCAGCGCGGCGGCGGCAGGAGGCCCCATTAGCTAAAGTGGTGCTTCAGGTTAAGAATCGTTTCAGGTTAAGAACGGACCTCCAGAACAAATTAAGTACTTAACCTGAGGTACCACTGTATTTAAAAAGCTGGTTAAAACAATTACAAAGACTAATAAAAAGCTTGACATAGCTTTATTTTGCAATGCAATCTCCTAGGCTAGCAGCAAACACCACATGCACCCACCTCTCTTTGCCGGTCCACCAGGAAGAAGAATCTTGACCTCCTCCATGGGGCCTTCTGCTCTGGAGGGCTGGGAGAAAACCCAGTACAGGGGCAAGGAGGCAGGGCCCCCCCACCCAGATGGCAAATGCTGGAAACTATATTTCATGTATTGTGATATCTTGCTGCAGTGCAGTTTGCTATGCTTGAAAAAGTTCAGATTCCACATCACCCAATGCTAAAGAGAATAAAATGCTTCGCTATGTGAGAAGGTCTCAAGAGATAGTCAAAGCATCGACTTCCGGAGGCGGCGCGAACGGCAATGGCGGTCCTCTTCCTTCTGTGAAGAGGAAGCTCCGTGGGAAACAGGTCGTCCGCTACGGCGAAGCGGAGACCCACGTCGGAAACCCACAGGCAGCAAAAGCCTGTGGTCTCGGGACCCGGCGGGCGCCAGAAGCAACCCCTGAAACGTTGAAGGAACCCCGTAAGGGGCTCCGGAGCGGGGAGGGGGTAGCGGCGCTGTGGGTCGTTTCGCAAGCTACGGAGTGAAGCCGCGCTGCTGCTGCCGGTGAGCGCTGACCTCTTTTCCTGAAACTTCTGATTTGGAAAAGCAACAATCCGTGAGTAAAGAGGACTTTACAAAATTTGAGACTAAAAATTATTGAATTTGGCTGAAAGCGGAGCGACGTAAAACAGGAAGTCCGTCTTCCGCTGTCACTGAACTTCAAAGCAAAGAGCTGGAGGAGTGGAGGCAAAGAAAGAATTTTTTAACCTAATCGATCTGAGCAACCGCTGAACTTTCTTGTAAGCAAAACAAGGACTTTAAGCACTTGATTTTATGCTCTTTACTTGCATCGTGATACCTTTCTTCTATTGGAAATATAATTTGAGTAAGGAACCCAGGTTCTGGAGCTGCCTGAGTAACTGAGCTGTCAGTCTGCAGATTTGGTTACTTTGAATTAAAAATTGCAACAATCTGAGGGAGTTTGGACTTGCTACTTTGAAGCATCATTTGAAATACCAGTTTGCACTGTTTGAAACAATGTGGCTGTTAATACTAACTCTGCTTAAAACCTGCTATTGAAGGTTCCTGGACTTTAAATTTGATTTTAGCAATTTTACCAGAATTGATCTCTTCCCTAAAGACATTTTAAGCTCCCCCTAGAGGATTCGGGATTTACAGCAGTGACATTATTTTACTTTCCTTTCCCAGCCTCCTGTTTGACTGTTACCATCTGGGCTGTTGTTTTCTCATGGGAACAACTCAGCTTGACCTTGACTTTTAGATAACTCTGGAATGAGTGGCGCAAGAAAAAAGGGACCAAAAACTAGACAAACAACTTTAACAACTTTAACCGCAGCCTCTCAGGCACGCAGATCATCTGTACCTACTCTGCCTTCAGAAGAAGAAGCTGCTTCTCGGCCACAAGCAGGGGAGGGAGAAACTGAGCAATTACAACTGGAAGATATGGCCTCAGGAGCAACTGCTTCTATTTTAGAGAAAATCTACGAAAAACTGGAATCTTTGGACAAGAGAGTAGAATCTCTGGATAAGAAAGCTGATGAGCAAACAGCTAAAATTGATCAAAACACAGAATGTTTAAATAGATTAACTGGACAAGTATCACAGAACGTACAAGCAATTGGAGAACTGACGGAGGCCACGGCAGAAAATCGGAAATTGGCTGAGGATACTAGCCAAAGACTGGGAAATTTGGAACAAGAGGTAAGACCACTCAGTAAACAAGTAGGTGAACACCAGACCTACCTTTCCATGATAGAACTGCGGAACCGGGAGAGTAACCTTAGGATAAGGTCGATACCAGAAGCGGAAGAAGGCAACTTAGCTGAGTTCCTGACTAAAGAGTTTTCCAAGTTTTGGAATTTAGAGGAAAAGGACTTTAAAATCGTATCAGCCTTCAGGCTTGGAAGACTTGTAAAGAAAGAGAAGCCCAGAGACTGTTTGATAACATTGAGATCAAAGGAGGAAAGGGATAAGATTTTGGGCCTACACTACGGAAAGTCACTGGACATTTCAGACAGAAGAATTGAAATTTACAAGGACATTCCTAAACAACTGTTGGATCTTAGATCTGACTATCTTGAACTGGTCAAATTGTTGAGGAGCAACTCAATTATCTTCAGGTGGGAATTTCCCCAAGGAGTATCTTTCACTTTTAGAGGGAAGAAGGTTAAAATCAGAACATTGGAAGACAGAGATAAATTTTTGACTGCATACGGAGAGGACCTTCAAAAGGGAATTGAATTACCCTGTGGGCCTGGAGCACCAGCGGTACCTGCACCCTCGGAACCTGAAGATCCAGTGAACAAGACACCACCCCCAGGAAAATAATCAGACTAATTCAGGATGTCTCTGCAACTCTTGAGTTGGAATATAAATGGCTGTAACATCCCGGAAAAAAGGAGGAAAATTTTTCACATATTAAAAAAGGAACAATTGGATATCATTTGCCTACAAGAAACACATGTGACTAGGCTCCACAGAAAAGTGTTAATAAACAAAAGACTTGGTCAGGAATTTATATCTTCGGACAGAGTAAAGAAGAGAGGCGTGGTGATATATGCAAAAGAGAGCCTGTCACCCAAATTCTTATTTAAAGATGAACATGGAAGAATTTTAGCAATTGAGATACAACATCAAGGAGAGAAGATTTTGTTATTAGGAATTTATGCACCAAATGAAGGGAAATCGGAATTTTACAAGAAGTTGCATGAGACAATGCTGGATTATCTGGACTATGACAACATCATTATGATGGGAGATATGAATGGGGTCGTATCAACTAACATGGATAAGTCACAAAGCCAAAATGTTACAAAGGACGGCAGACTACCAAAGACTTTTTTTGAAATGACAGACAATATGGACTTAATTGACATTTGGAGAATGAAGAACCCCTTGGGAAGAGAGGGAACATTTTTCTCTGAAGCCCAGCTGACTTGGACAAGAATCAACCAAATATGGATAACTAGAGGTCTGGCACCCAAAGTCAGAAAGGTGGAAATCTGCCCAAAGACCTGCTCCGGCCATAATGCAACGAAGATGGACATGACACTACTACCAACCGGCTCCTTTAGATGGAAGATGAATGACAATTTGTTTAGAGATCAGGAGATTGTTGAGAAGGCCCAAAAAGCCTTGAAGGACTATTTTGAGATAAACATGAACACTACGGTGGAAAAAAGAACTATCTGGGATGCAAGTAAGGCTGTAATGAGGGGGTTCTTGATACAACAGAATGCTGTAAAGAAAAGGATACAGAATGAGAGGAAAGACAAGATATTGGAGAAAATCAAAGAATTGGAGAAGAAGTTAAGATCAAATCCGAAGTCACAGCCGACCCTGAGAGAAATCAAACTTCATCAAGCACAATATTCTAAATTGATAAACCAGGAAATAGAGTGGAAGATTAAATTAATGAAACAAAAAACTTTTGAATCGGCAAATAAATGTGGGAAACTGCTAGCTTGGCAGTTGAAGAGGAGACAAAAACTAAATACAGTCACAAATTTAGAAATTGAAGGAAGAAATATTCAGAACCCTGTGGAGATCAGAAAGTGCTTCCAGAGATATTTCAAAAGATTATATACTCAAGGGCTGCAAGATGAGGTTGAGATTAAACAATTTTTGGAAAAAAATGGACTAATAAAATTGTCACAAGAAAATAGATCAATCCTGAATTGCAAAATAACACGACAAGAGATTGAACAAGCCATTCAGAACATACAATTGGGCAAATCCCCAGGGCCAGATGGGCTGACCTCCAAGTACTACAAGACATTAAAAGACTATCTGATACAACCACTGATGGGGGTCAGCAATGAAATTATGGAGGGGAAGAAGGCGCCGGAATCGTGGAAAGAAGCTTTTATCACATTGATACCAAAATCGGAAGCCGAAAAGACACAACTTAAGAACTATCGTCCCATCTCCCTTTTAAATGTGGATTACAAAATATTTGCAGACGTTTTGGCAAGTAGTCTCAAAAAAGTATTAAATGAAGTAATTCATAAAGACCAGGCAGGCTTTATCCCAGGTAGACACCTGTTTGCTAACACAAGGAATATCATTGACATTTTGGAACTTTTGCAAACAGACATAAATACAAAAGCAGTGTTAATTTTTATAGATGCGGAGAAGGCCTTTGACAATATCTCTTGGAAATTTATGAAGGAAAATTTAAAAGAAATGGGAGTGGGACGGGGTTTTGAGAATGGGATTGATGCGGGGTTCCACGTATAGCTCTGGTGGCAATGACCCAGTAGTGCTTTATTCAGCTAAGCAGAATCAACAAGAGAATGGGATTGATGCAATATATTCAGAACAAAAAGCTAAATTGATAGTTAACAATGTGGTTACAGAAGAGTTTAAAATTGAAAAAGGAACACGACAAGGCTGCCCCATTTCCCCTCTGCTATTTATTTCGGTTCTGGAGGTGCTCTTGAATATGATCAGAGGGGACCGGTTGGTGGAAGGAATCCAGGTCGGAGCGAAACAATACAAACTTAAAGCTTTTGCAGATGACCTAGTTTTGACCCTGCAGGAGCCAGAATCTAGTACGAAAAGAGTGTTACAATTGATTCAAGACTTTGGCCGGGTGGCGGGATTTAAATTAAACAAACAGAAAACTAAGGTGCTGGGAAAAAATTTGACAGATACAGAGTCAGAACGGTTTCAGAGAGAGACAGAACTAACTGTGGTTAAAAAAGTAAAGTACCTAGGGGTAAACATAACAGCAAAAAATCTGAGTCTTTTTAAGGATAACTATGAAAAATGTTGGTCTGAAATTAAAAGAGACTTAGACAGTTGGACAAAATTGAAACTTTCTTTGTTAGGCCGAATTGCTGCTATTAAGATGAATGTATTGCCAAAAATGTTGTTTTTGTTTCAAACACTACAGATTGTGGACAAGACGGAGTGCTTCCGGAAGTGGCAGAGAGACATCTCTAAGTTTGTCTGGCAGGGCAAAAAGCCCAGAATTAAGTTTAAGATATTAACTGATGCGAAAGAAAGAGGGGGCTTTGCCCTGCCAGACCTAAAGTTGTACTATGAGGCCGCAGCTTTCTGCTGGCTAAAAGACTGGCTACTTCTCGAGGACACTGACGTTCTGGATCTGGAAGGTTTTAACAATGCTTTTGGTTGGCATGCATACTTATGGTATGACAAGGTTAAGATCAATAAGGCCTTTAAGAATCATATTGTCAGAAAAGCAGTGTTTAATGTCTGGACAAAATATAAAGACTTATTGGAAAATAAAACTCCAAGGTGGCTTTCACTGCTGGAAGCTAAGGCCCGAAAAAGACCCAATATGGAGGCCAAATAGCCAAAATATTGGGAAATACTAGAAAAAGATGGAGACAATTGGAAATTGCAGAGTTTGGAGAAAATGAAGGATAAAGTGCGAGACTGGTTACACTACGCTCAGATTAAAGAAGTCTTTAAAAATGACAAAAAGTTAGGGTTCCAGGTGGAGAAATCGAAGTTGGAAACAGAACTGTTAGAGCCTAAGACTAAGGTACTTTCAAGAATGTATAACTTGCTGTTAAAATGGAATACACAAGATGAAATGGTTAAATCGGCTATGATAAAGTGGGCACAAGACATTGGGCACAACATTATGTTTGAGGACTGGGAAAGGTTGTGGACCATTGGGTTGAACTTCACTGCATGTAATGCTTTGAAGGAAAATGTAATGAAAATGATATATAGATGGTACATGACCCCAGTTAAACTTGCCAAAATATACCATTTGTCTGATAATAAATGTTGGAAATGTAAAGAAAATGAAGGAACATTCTTTCACCTCTGGTGGACTTGCCCTAGAGTGAAGGCTTTCTGGGAAATGATATATAATGAGCTGAAAAAGGTATTTAAGTATACCTTCACTAAGAAACCAGAGGCCTTCCTTTTGGGTATTGTCGGCCAGAAGGTGTTAAGGAAGGACCGAACATTTTTTATGTATGCAACAACAGCAGCAAGGATACTTATCGCTAAGCACTGGAAAACCCAAGATCTACCCACACTGGAAGAGTGGCAGATGCAGCTGATAGACTATATGGAACTAGCCGAGATGACCGGCAGAATCCGAGACCTGGGAGAAGAGAAAGTTGAAGAAGACTGGAAGAAATTTAAGATTTATTTTAAAAAGCATTGTAATTTGGTTGAATGTTAAGAAGGATGCTAGATCATAAATAATTGAGCACCACTAAACTAGATGGAATTAGGATGACAAGTGAGATTGAGGAAAAAATATAAACCTTTGGGAGAATTATTAGATTATATTTTAAATGAATGGGATACAAGAATGTAAACAAGATGATAAATTGCGGGTAAGAATTGACAATGATGCAAGTGGGAGCGGGAGACGTGAGGGAGTCCAATGAAGCTAAGAAAATATGTTATGATAGATGTTTCATTGTTTTTTATTTCTGCAATTATGTTTAAAAATTTTTATATATATATATATATATATATATATATATATATATATATATATATGAGATAGTCAAAGCATCATCTTGAAAGTTACCATCAGTAGGGTTGGGCTTGCATCACACAGTCCAAAATTGCACAATGAACTACTAGACCTGAGCAGTGACCTGAGATGCAGGCTGTGCATATGAAAAACTGGTTGCACTGCACAACTGTTCCATTGTGCTTCAGTGCATTGCATGGATCTCCTCATTGCATGTTCTCCTGATGCTAATTTGGTTGTGTGACCTGGCCAAAGCAGAAAGATCTGTTGCATGTATTTAATACCGTGTTAATTCCAGAAATCCATGTCGGCTCAGCAGTGCAAATGTCTATGTGAATCAGATTTTGTATCTGTCGACTCTTTCATCTGCTGGAACTGCTTGCACAAGCAGTGAGTAATATTTGGGTAAGGTAGTCATGGAAGATGCAGGGACACATCCATATCCAAGGATTTCTTCATTCCTTGCTTCCCAGCAGCAGCATCGCTGTGGCTTACTCAGAGAGAGGGAGGCAAGGCAAAAGGGAGGCTGGGCTGTGCAACTGAACTTGTTCCCCTGAATCTGCTTCTGCTCTAAGCTTCTAACAGATTTAGCAGCTTAGTGCAGAAGTTGTTGGGCAGACCAATTTACGAACCATCATTCCGTGCCTCTGTTAGCAAGACTGCTTGTTTGATAACCATTTGATAACCAAAGCAGAAAGTACCAGAAAAGCACATGGAATCCTTATATCGATAGTCTTGGAATGTGCCCGTGGGGGAGAGGAGGAGATTGCGACATCAGCAGCAGTTGATTGATTTTGCCAACATGATCTCTGAACACTGAACAGTGCAGACTTTTTAAAGGACTGTAGGCTCAAGATTATTTTCATCAAGAGAACTTTTAAAATGCAATCACAAGAGTCTGTCGGATCACTGTTCAGCTGAAACCCTGTATTCAGAAGCAATCGTGGTGGTGAAATAACTCTGAGGAATGTATTTGCCTTTTTTGGTGGCAGCCCAAGTTGACATACCCCAGGCTGAAACCTGGCATAGATTGGTACTAATGCAGGAGAGGGATTGATATGCTGGGAGCCCTCACAGCATATTAGGCAACTTTATTGTAATGACTGAAGAAGAGTTTGGATTTGATATCCCGCTTTATCACTACCCTAGGGAGTCTCAAAGCAGCTAACATAGCGACAGCAGATCTTTTCTACTCCAGCCCATGCAGAAAAGCAGTCCATTCACTTAGCCATCCAAGCATGAAAATCAAATAGGATGGTGCAGTTGGAAATGGGAAATTGTATTCCAGATACAGAAAGCAGCTTCCACCTTGGCTGTGAAAAGAGCCTAGTGTTTTGTGTAACAGACTAAAGGCATACCCTGTGCTATTGGTCAAGTGCAACAGCGCAAAATAAGAAGGCTGTGTTCATACATCTGATTAAACCATAGTTATTGTTT
The DNA here is from genome assembly GCF_951804945.1 of Podarcis cretensis. Lineage (NCBI taxonomy): Eukaryota > Metazoa > Chordata > Lepidosauria > Squamata > Lacertidae > Podarcis > Podarcis cretensis. Next base: position 27,674,881 of record NC_137187.1, read on the forward strand.
AACTATTGTCTAAATCTGCTCAAAAGTCCCCATTTCTCTCCTTCTCCACTGCTGGCCTTGGTGTTCTGGGCACAACAAGCCTTGGCTTGCCATGCCATCCGAACCCAGGTTCCTGGTTTATTTCCTCCAAACAAATGGTGATTCGTAAACCAAGAGCAAATCTTGGCTGCTGCTCATGGTTTGTTTGGAGAGAAACAAACCATCAACTCCAGTTCAGATGATGAGCCAAGCTTCTTAGATTTGTTGTTCCTGTGGCAGCACACTGCTCATTCACACTAACTCATAGTTAACTATGGTATAATACTATGTGTGAACCATGCCAAAGTGCCCCCTTCTCTTTGCTGGGGACAGGAGAGTGCTGGAGCTCTGTGTTTGTGTCAAGGTTGGTTGGGCCCTTCAGACTCCCATGCCTTTTGTAAAAGAAAAGCAGATTTTGTAAAGAGGCAAGCATGATTCGGTCTGCAGCTTTAAAAGGAACACTTAATCTGCATTACTTTGTTTCCAAAAGAGAGCTTTGCTTTATTGTACTTGAATTCTAAACAATGCCATAGGACAAAAACATACAAGCAGATGGTATAATTCTGAAAGGCTCTGTCCTTGTACTATTCAGATACAAAGAGCTGATTGACGGCAAATTGTGGAAAAATGTGGCTTAACTAGAGCCATGTGTACAGAGCAACTTGACTTTCAGATTTCGTAAATAGTTCACACAGTTCCCAGAACTGTGTTGTCAGGCAGTTCACCCTCACCAAGTTTTCTCCAGGTGGTTAGCTATTATTTTATTGCACATACATTATGTCATGGAAAGTAAGAAATAGTGTCTGGGAATCTACTTTCAAACTGAATTGCTTTCATTAAGTCTGCATTAATTTGCCTGAGTTTAATATCAAATGAGTTCCTTATCTTGCAGTGCTTAGCTTTGCATAAGTCTGCCTAAATCTGTTTTGGTCTACTGACACTGAATGAGGAGGAGGAGGGGTACGTGAGGCAGGGGGCCTTGGGCTGAGCTGTTTCTGAGACACATATTTCCATCAGATGCACCCCTTCCTCCATGTGGCGAATAGCGGGTAATTCAGATACTCATGATATCATTTGGATATTAAAGAATTATGCTCGAGGATTTAGAGATAGTTGGCTTCAGCTGGGATCAATTGTTGCCTCCCCAGCGAAATCTTTGCTGCTGTTGCTCTTATATCTGATGAAGAACTGGCTTTTCACATCCAATTCACCTTAAAATCTCAGCTGAAAGCATACACATGGTGATGGAATGACTCCAAATGTCCATGATATACTGTTTATCATATGCCTTGTTTTACTAATTCATGTTGGTAGTATACTGTGCATTTATTGCGTAAGGTCTAATGTCCCATAAGCTGGCTTGAATCTTAAATTTGTCTCCTGCAACTATGGGGAAGCACAGTTCAGAAAGTGGCTGTTTCAGGATTAGGAACTGGGAACCAGTATGTGATGTTGTGATAGCTCAGTCAGTAGAGCATGAGACTCTTAATCTCAGGGTTGTGGGTTTGAGATGCGGCTGCATAGCTCAGTTGGTTACAGCATGGTGATGATAATGCCAGGGTTGCAGGTTTGATTTCCGTATGGTTTGTGGTGTTGTTTAGTCGTGTCCGACTCTTTGTGACCCCATGTAGGTTTGATCTTCTTGCAGTCCATGGGACTCTCAAGAGTCTCCTCCAGCACCATAATTCAAAAGCATCAATTCCGCATCGTACAGCTGCATATTCCTGCATCACATGGTCTTGGACTTGTTCATCCTCAGGGTTCCTTCCAACTCTACAATTCCATGATTCTGTGAGCCCCACATTGGGCAAAAGATTGCTGCATTGCAGGGTTCAGACTAGATGACCCTCATGGTCTCTTTCTACACTACAGTTCTATGATTCTATGCTGTCCACCTAGGGATATTGAATTTGACATGAGTTCCCAAGCATACAGTGGTACCTCGGGTTACATACGCTTCAGGTTACAGACTCTGCTAACCCAGAAATAGTACCTCAGGTTAAGAACTTTGCTTCAGGATGAGAACAGAAATCGTGCTCCGGTGGAGCAGCAGCAGCAGGAGGCCCCATCAGCTAAAGTGGTGCTTCAGGTTAAGAACAGTTTCAGGTTAAGAATGGACCTCTGGAATGAATTAAGTACTTAACCTGAGGTACCACTGTAGTATGTTCCTGTGAATGCGGAAGGACACCTTCACTTGCACCAGCACCAAGTCCTAGCTCTGTCACTAGTGCAGGGCACTACAGTGGTACCTCATGTTATGTACCGTCACCCTTACGAATGCTTCGGGTTACATACTCTGCTAACCCAGAAATAGATGCCCCTTGTTGCGAACTTTGCCCCGGGATGCAAGTGGAAGTCGCGCTCCGGTGGTGCGGCAGCAGTCGGAGGCACCATTAGCGAAAGCGTGCCTCATTTTATGAGCGGTTTCTGGATATTTAATATTATTCTGTATATATGTTGAATGTTATTTTATTTGCATATTGTATATTGTATTATGCATATTGTCTTATTTATATGATGTTAGCCGCTCTGAGCCTGGCTTTGGCTGGGGAGAGCGGGATACAAATAAAATTTATTTATTTATTTATTTATTTACGAACAGACCTCCGGATCCAATTAAGTTTGTAACCGGAGGTACCACTGTATGTTACCAGCTTTCTCCGGCAGCTAATGCTGGAAGGTGGGAAGCAATGGGGAGGTGTCTGAGGACAGAGCTGTGTGCATCATTCAACCTGTCTTCTGCACTCTTAAGCAAGCCTGCTGCCTTCAGGTGCAGCGGAAGAAGCTGTCTCATGATCAGCGTTGAAATAGGTCTTGACTGCCAGTCTGCTCTGGTTTTTATGTGGAATAGGAGGGGCTCCATCTTTCTCCTTGAGTCAGGCAGCAAAATGTCCTGCGCCGACCCTGTGTCCTAGTCATGAAAGTTGTCACCATTCTGCACCAGCCACAAATAAAAGAGAGAAGAGCTTATTTTGCTTAGGGCACCATTAAGTTTGCTGCTGAAACAGGAAACGCCAAGTCCTTCCTTCCTTCCTTCCTTCCTTCCTTCCTTCCTTCCTTTCCTCTCGTCCCCAACATCCCAAGTAAATGTGCATAGTGAAGCAATATTTTTAAAAGCGATAAAGGAATTTGTCCAGTGGAATCAATGTGGTATATTTTCTAACTAATCTTCAGTGTCTTGGCTCAGAATGAAGAGACAGCCATTTAGCCTTTGTGCTAATTTCCATTTCTTAAAATATTCCCCCACCCCCTTCAGATTAACTAAAGACTTAACAAAAAAGTAGATTCTGATTGCTGTTATAAACCTGTGTATAGGTTATACCACTTCAGATTGCAGATGGACGCTCACAAGATTGAATACTCCTCTGTACCAAACAAACAAACAAAAATTAGGAAGTATTAGGAAGTACTTGGAATGAACTATTTCAATTTAACAAAGTTCACATAATTTATTTTAAACATTTTTTATTTGGGGTGGGTGGGTTAAGCAAGTACAAATACAATCTATGAACTACACCTGAAAGTAGTTCTCCTAATTGCTGGGGGAACTGAATGTGAACTAAATTCATTTTCTGGCAGAACTTTGAGTGATTTCTAGTTCATCTTCTCATCTTCAAGAAACGTGTTTTTATGCATTGGACTCTTTGAGCCATTACTCTTAAATATAATCATTATTGGGGGAAATAAACAACTAACAGTCCATGGTGTGTGGTTTGATGTTTTCTCAGTATATTTTATATTTCAGCACAGTAGCTTGTATCATTCTTCATGCTGTTTTTTGGGTTTTGGGGTTTTTGTTTTTGCTGAGGATCATTTGGATGAATTTGAACTGTGAACCAAACTTTTTGTTAAAGGATGAACATGAACATAAATTAGTTTCTTTTTGAGCCCGTTGAACTTTTTTAAAGGAACTTTCCAAACTGTGCTTTCAGGCTACATGTTTTGTCTGTCACTGGGCAGAAACAGGAACATTTGTGCCCTTCAACAAGCAGTAGTACACCTACTCTGGAAGAAACCCCCCTGAATTCCATGGTTCATAATACTGCAAACTGGAAGATGTGGTGGATTAAAGCTAGAATCTCCATTGAGACACATGGCATGAGTATCTTGGAATTCCTATTGGTAGTATTTGGACCACCAGTATGGCATATCTTGATATTGTGGAGTTCTTCAGAAAGTGATTCGTTCATTTTATTTTACTTGCTTTTTTACAGCAGGGTTGAAAGACAAAAATATTATTAAGAGTATTATGGGAGGAAATCCTTTTCTGCACGTTTTGTATTGCAGTTCTTGTTGTGTAGTTTATTGTGAGACACAAAATAGTCAATATTTTGTACTCTGCACTAAAGAGGGAGTGGGGAATCAACAGATTTCAACTGCTCTTCCTGTAGCACCTGACAGAACGTACCTGAGATTACTTGTTAATTTTAATAAGAGGTTTCCCTCCAGAAAAAAACATTTAAAACCATATAATATTTATTTTAAAATAAATTAAGTAGTCATTTCCTCCAGAAAACTTCAAAGCTGACATGCTGATGCACAATCTGTGTGGTGGAAATTGCAGTACAGTGGTGCCTCGCAAGACGAAAATAATCCGTTCCGCGAGTCTCTTCGTCTAGCGGTTTTTTCGTCTTGCAAAGCATCCCGATTAGCGGATTAGCGGATTAGCGCTATTAGCGGCTTAGCGGCTATTAGCGGCTTAGCGGCTATTAGCGGCTTAGCGGCTTAGAAAAAGGGGGGGAGGGAAAAAACTCACAAGCAAGCCCATAGGGAAATTCGTCTTGCGAAGCACCTCGAAAAACGGAAAACCCTTTCGTCTAGCGGGTTTTTCGTCTTGCGAGGCATTCGTCTTGCCGGGCACCACTGTAATTAGCAGCAAACTCCTTGGGGAGTTTCCAATAGATTATAGAGTGCTAAGAAAGAAAGAAAGAAAGAAAGAAAGAAAGAAAGAAAGAAAGGTCTATAATTGCTCTGAAATTGTGTACTGTGGTGTCAGCCACCCAAAGGCCATGATTAGGCTCTGTTGACCACAATCGGACTTACTAAACAGATATGCATAGGATTATAATACAGGTTTGTTTTTCACTCAGCAAGAAAATGGTTCTAGAATTTTCCCAGTGGATGGTTGAGTCAGAACAAATGAGAGACTATTATTATATTTATAAAGAAAAAACACCTGACATTACAATGAGTAGGGCATATGAGGTGAGTGTTTTCATTTCCCCAAGATTTTTGGACAACCCTAAGCAATGAAAGTCTAAGATCTACAATTCTGAAAAAAACTGTGCTAAGTCTTGGACAAATAAAACACTTCTGACCTGAAAGATAACACACTGGATGTCCGGCAAACTTCCTGAGAGGTTTCCAGAGTCAGGGTGCCATGACCTGAAATACATTATCCTGGTCATCGCCTGCTTCCACTCTGGTGGGTTGAGTGCAGGATGAGTGCAGGAGATACGAACGAGCCTGAAGACCCTAGGTAACATTTATGAGTACTGCATGGGCTTTTTCCAAAGACAAAACAAATGGAAAAAGAATCTGGCATTTTATTTCAGTTTTGATGTAAGTTCAAAGGAGCAGTTCTTCTTTTCTTCCCCCCACAAAAGGAAGGAAAAGTTCAGGAAAACTTTGGCTGCACTTGCCTAGGAACCTTGCAGGGCTGGCACCTCTCCATTTATTCTTTTATTTGGCCAATAAAAGACAGCACCAGAATCTAAAGGACATGAAGTAAGAGAAGAACATGAGTATATGAAATGAGGCCTTTCTACTCATTCAGTAACCATAACCAGCTATGCAGTTAAGCAGAAATGACTTTGTAATAAATAGAAAAAGCTATTTCAGGCAGCTGTGGTTTCTTCTTCTTCTTCTTCTTCTCTCCCCCCACTGACCCCCTCAGAAGTAATCCGTGGTCACCCAATCATTTGCAGACCTCGGTGCTTACCAGCAAATAGGAAGGATGAGCAGGTTTTGATGACTCGCTAAGTCCCAGGTCTTGATTAGGGACAAAATAATTGCAATCAGGAACACTGTTTGCAAAACAAAGCCACTGATTTCTGGCATTTGCTGAGGCTTTTTTTGTGTGTGTGCTGAAAGCTCCCTAAACTCACTGATATCTGTGGAACATGAACAAAGGCAGGCCCAAGACATTTTGTTACCTGAGGCAAAGGACAAAGCGGAACTCCCTTCATTCCATATACTGAACTCCACTGAATTATCAGTTGAATCTCAATTCAGAACTGGCAGCAGAAAAACAAGGGCCACTGCAACTGAGGGAAGCAGGCTACCTTAGGGTTAGCTAATATTAACTAGGGAGCACTGGGCAAACTGCATGGCACACACAGCTCTGTTGTTCAGAGGTTCACTTCTATTCCCTGCCCTCAGCTGTTGCCACCTGAAGCTCCTCTGCCTAATGGCATAGCTGTCAACTTTTGCCTTTTTTAAAGGGAAATTCCCTTATTCCTAATAGGATTCCTCGCAAGAAAAGGGAAAAGTTGACAGCTATGCTAATGGTCAGGCCAGCCCTGGATTGTCAGGTGTGTGTGCAGGAGCCAGGCCCTGTGACTAATAGGACTCTGCAGGACTGGGGCCTTCCTAAGTTTGTTCTGAAGAAGCAAGGCGCGGGCGCACAGGTGAGGCCAATTGGTAACTCACAGCACCTGGTGGCAAGAGCTGGGAAGGTCAGCATTTCCCTTCAGCTCTTTGCCACAGCAGCAGGCTTCCTACCTTGCTGCGTTTGGCTTCTTGCTTCCTGATCCTTGAACCTTGGCTTTTTGACTCCTTGCTTCTTGATCTTTGGACCTTCCTGACCTTCGGACTCTTGGCTTCCTGGCTTCTGGACTCCCGTTCCTGCTCCCACCCCACCATCTTGCCCCCTGTCCTGACATCCCCTGCCGGGACTTCGATCGCCTGTGAACCGTGACATGGATGTGAGGAATGATCACCGTCTGATACCAGGCAAGTGGAACTGAGGTTCTCTGGACTGAGTGGTGCATTTTGAGATAGTGGTGCATAATGAGATAGGATCTCTGCCACTAAAATCTTGGATTTGCCACTAAGATACTAGCAGACTTCTTGCTAAGCTGAAGTCTGGGGTAAATCCATATGTGTGTGCTTTCTTTTTTTCCCTTTTTTTTACACTTGCCCCATACTGCATGTGTATGGAAAGCACATATCTTAAGTTGATGGAACCATGGCTGGGTGTGATTGACTATGCCCATGGCTAGGGTGGTGAACCTCAGGCCTGGGAGACAGTCTTCTCTGTGTAGCCCTTGGGACTCTTCCTAGGCCATATTTCTCTTTCCATGTGACACACTTCACAAGCCGTGCTCTGCACACTCGAGTATTTTTACCTGGATGAAATTTGTCCTTGAACTCTGATAACATTTCTTGTTTGCCCAAGAGAGAGCTGCATAGGTGCATGTAGAAACAAGACCACTGTACAAATATAACATTTTATATTCATTGTTCTGGTTTCACTCACTTTTGTCTTTGGCCCTGATCACCTGGCATGTGGCCCCCCCAGAAGTTGTCTAGAAGAGAATGTGGAATTCCCAACTGCTACCGTAGGTTCCCAACCGCTGCCGTAGACAATCAGTGTAGAAAAAGGCTTGGTGAAACTATATCTTTGGCTTGGGAATTTTAGCATCTCGTAGCACAACCCTATACATGCTTACTCAGAAGTAAGTCCTGTTGAATCCAGTGGGACTTAGTTATGCCCAGTGCTGTTTTTCTAGAAAAAGAGGCGCCGGAACTCATCATGAATGCCCACCTTGTTCTCCTAGGCTGGCCATGGTGCCCACCTGACTGAGTTCTGGTGAGTTCCAGCTGAAAAAAAGATCTGGTTCTTCCTAAATGTGTATAGGGTTGCAGCTTTAATCTGCATTTAAACTTTGAGAATTGCTTACTTTATCCAGCTGAGAGGTAGTGAGAGAGAGATAAATTAGGGGCAATTTTGGGTGCCAACATTCTTCACTTTTATGTGTACTAATCATGATAATTTGGTATTCGTGAATGATAAAACATTCAGCAAGATGGTGAATTCTAATAATCTTGTTTCCAAGAGTCGAGCTGCAAGTCTTACTTCAAATGGGTGTGACATGTTTTTTCTGTATGATAGCTTGTACAGTTAAGAAAGCAAATCCTCTTTGGGGCTCTGAAGTATTTTAGAAGATAAACTGTGTGGTGCAATTTATAGTTTGTCACACAGCCAAAGCTCATCTCTCATATACTACCAGCAATGCTTCATTATTTTCTGCTAACTTAGATGCTGACCTCCCAGGGCTCTTATAACATCATGCTTCATTTATTTGTTCAAAGCAAATGCTGCCTCCAACTACTGATTTATATACTGTATTAAATGTGTTGTCATTAACATTCATTTACCCACAGTTATTATAGAGGTATCTAGAAAGCAGCAAAGATAATTTCTCTGTACTTAAAATAGTAAATAGAATAATTGCAGCATCGTAAGACTCTCCCAGGGGAAACTGCAGGGGAATGTTAAGTATGATGTGTGGGTACCTTGAAACTGTCATGACTTGTTTATGGATCTGCTGGTAAGGCTTGCAGAAATGGAGACAAGAATCTTCAGCCGCTACATGGAAACATTGTCCCTTTTCCCCCTTTTGCATTGAGCTGCCATTCTTTAATAAGATTGAAATAGGTGTGGTGTCTCACCCACCTCAAGTGGGTTGGGCATGAAAGATTCGAACTTTCAGCCAGAATAAAATTAATGCATTTTATTATTATTATTTTATTTTTTTAATAATATTTATTAAAAATTTTCCAGAATAAAAAGGAAAGATAGCAAGAAAGAAAGAAAAAACAAATATGATTTACACTTGGTTTCAGTGGCATCTTTCCCGGACTTCCCCCCCCTCCCCCTCTTGTATTCCATTTCCCTTAAATTGATTCCACAGATTCTTACCCCAAATTTTAAAACCTTATTTGTAATTTTAAATAACCCATTTATTCCAAATTAATTTATCTTATTTATCTTAATGAACCATTTCTCCTTATATTTTGTATAATTCCCTAAGATAGACCCCATTTCCCTTCCACGAATTCCCCTATTTTCAAACAACAAACATGAAAAAAGAAAAGAAAGAAAGAATATATAATTTTACAGCCTTTGGATTCCAAATCTCCCCCCCCCCCATTCCCCGGTTCCAATCCCCAAAGTTCATCCATTGTCTACTGCCAGCCTGGTGTATCCACGTCTATATCTCAACTCCACTTTGCCGTCTTTTGATAGCTTTTAATTTCAGAAAGTTCAATCTCGAAAAAACTCTCAGAAAAAGTCATTGTTCTTCCATCCAGACCTCTATGTTTAAGAGTCTAACTTAAATTCTATTTCTTGGTCCTTTTAAAGTCTGGATGTTCCAAATACTCCGGCTTCAAATTTGGTCCAGCTCTTATTCCTCAGGTTGCTTTTTCCTGTTCTGCTGCAGAAACCTTCTAATTCAGAAACTTCTTGTTCTCCACAGAGGCTTTTGTTATTCAGGAACATAACTTGCGTCAAGTCCCTTCCTTTCTTCAATAGATAAATCCATTGTCTCCTTTAGTATAGAAACCTCTGTAGACAAAATAATGATTCGTTTTTGCAGCTTTCCCAAGAGATAACAGATCCTGCTCAAATTCATAGTATTTTTCCACTTGCTGCTACTGTTGCAATGTCCCAGCCTCCCTCTAGAGGGAATATGGTAACTTAATTTCTTTCAAAATCAGACCCAAAAGTCAAATAACTTGTTGCCTTTATTTCCAATAATTTATGTCCAAATTGTAACAAATCTAACCAGCAAAGCCATCGTAACAAAGTTCTCTTTTATTTTCCTGCTTTGACAGCTACTTTGACAGCTGTCAAAGTTTCTGTGTCTCTTCACCAGTCTCTCATAGCGGATCGTTCCCGGTTCCCGGGGGGGGGGGTTGCATTTTAGTTCCCACAAATCAGTCTTCTCCTCCAGCACAATTATTGTAATTTCCCTTCGTGAAGTTAAAAAAATTTTTTTTCAGGTAAACAAGTTCATCTCTCAATCTTAGTTGTCAAATCCTTGCGTTGAGCCATCTACAACAGGGGGGGGGGGCGGACTTCCTTTTTGCACTCCCCCCGCTCGCTCCAAATTCAAAGATCAAATTTCCCTTTTAAGTCCAATCAATTTACTCAGGGGTTGTTCCTTTTAATCCAAATCCGAAATTTTCAAAGAAGAAGTCGTTGCTCTCCGCCGAATGGCATGCGGCTTCGCTGGGCAGGGGAAGCATTGGACTCACAGCACCACACACCCCCCGTCACCCGCTCCGCAGCCTTTAAAAAGGCTCCTTCGCGGGTCGGGGGGGCGCAAACGGTGCCCGCCGAGTCACCAAGTCCATGGGCATCTCTGCCCATGGTTTTTGAGGGTCCCCGCATCGCCGGCACGGCACGGCAGGACCCGACCCCTACCCAGCCGACTCCCTCCGGAGCTCGGAGGGAGTCCGCCATTCGGCGATGGCGCCGACCCGGAATTAATGCATTTTAAAAATTTCAGTTGGTTGGATATATCAGTATCAAAATATGATTCAATATATATTCAAAATGCAGGTTTCTTTGTGGGCGCCTGTCTATTAATTGTGTTTGCAGAGACAGTTGGAATTTATTTGCAGTCCTTTCCTTGAAACCTTCGGGGCTGAGAATGTCAGCTTCCCCAATGCCCATCTAATATTTACATGAATGAATTCACTGAACCTTTAAGAAAACGTTGGTCATTTTACAATGAAAGCTACCTTATTCTTTAAGCATCTATTCATGTCTTATTGCAATCGCTTGATGGTATCAGACCAGTGAGTTCAATCCCACGTAAATCAGTAACTCGTGGTTTAGTGATCTCTTTGCCTTGATTCCTCCACTGCAAAATGGTCCATGGGTCAGTGGCAAAGATGGTGTCAGGTGTTGGCTAGCATCCTTGGAACTCCCTGCCTATTTATTCCAGGCAGGTGCCTTCACTGTGTTCTTTTCAGCAGCTGCTTAAGACATTCTTATTTAGACACGCCTAGCCAGATGAATACACAGAGGAATTAAATGGGCCACAAATGGGCCTTAGAAAGCACTGCAAATAACAAGGCCAGTTGAAGTGATGGTATTCCAGCTGAACTATTTAAAATTTTAAAAGATGATGCTGTTAAGTGGCCAAAAGATGGTGCTGTTAAGTGACTCAGCAGTGGCCAGAGGATTGGAGAAGATCAGTCTACATCCCAATCCCAAAGAAGGGCAGTGCCAAAGAATGCTCCAATACTTTGGCCACCTCATGAGAAGAGAAGATTCCCTGGAAAAGACCCTGATGTTGGAAAAGATGGAGGGCACAAGGAGAAGGGGACGACAGAGGACAAGATGGTTGGATAGTGTTCTCGAAGCTACCAGCGTGAGTTTGACCAAACTGTGGGAGGCAGTGGAAGACAGAAGTGCCTGGTGTGCTCTGGTCCATGGGGTTGCGAAGAGTCGGACACGGCTAAACGACTAAACAACAACAGCCAGATGTTTGAAAAGTTCATATGAGTGCTAATCTGTTCTAGTCTGGTCTATTGTGATTTTAACTTCCTGTTTTTTTTTAAGTTGTAGGGGAGTGTATAGGTGCTAGAGGTGGATATATTTAATAGATATTATCCTTCCTTCCTCACATTTGTAATTTCAGCAGAGTGCATCCCCTTGCAGCTTAAAAGGGAAGCTTAGATAGGCTAGCTTTAGCCTTTTAGTTTAAGTAGTCCAGGATGCTTTAAGGCAGACTGGATTCTCAAAAAAACAGTCTTGTAAAAGGTAAAAAAGAAACCTTTACTCACTCAGTTTCTGTTGCAGAATATCAGATACAGGCTTAAAATGGTAATTTTACCATTTTCAGGCTTAAAAAGGAGTCTTTTAATTTCATGACTGCTGTCACCATCTGCAGTGATCATGGAGCCCAAGAAAGTAAAATCTCTCACTGCCTCCATTTCTTCCCATTCTATTTGCCAGGAGGTGATGGGACCAGTGGCCATGATCTTAGTTTCTTTGATGTTGAGCTTCAGACCATATTTTGCGCTCTCCTCTTTTCACCCTCATTAAAGGGTTCTTTAATTCCTCCTCACTTTTTGCCATCAAGGTTGTGTCATCTGCATAACTGAGGTTGTTGATATTTCTTCCGGCAATCTTAATTCCAGTTTGGGATTCATCCAGTCCAGCCTTCCGCATGATGAATAAGCAGGGAGACAATATACAGCCTTGTCGTACCCCTTCCCAATTTTGAACCAATCAGTTGTTCCATATCCAGTTCTAACTGTAGCTTCTTGTCCCACATATGTGAAGCATCAAGGTCCATTTGTTGTGTAGATGTGTGTGTGTTTGTACAACAGTGCTAATATTCCCATTGAGAAAAGACAGGAAATGTTTTACCCAGAAAACGTACAATCGAGTACTACTAGAAAGGGAGCTGGTTGTCATCTTGGCTACTTTATTATGTGTATCACACCAAGGTCACTTGAAATAGCCAGTGTTCATTCCAGACTTTGGCATGTCATGCTTGCAAGGCACTTGCGTACGAGTTCTCTCTCTTATTTAGTGGTGGCTACCTCTATCAGCCCCGTCATTCTTCCTGGAATCCACTTTAATTAAATTTTCCAGGGCGTTTCACTGGTGACCTAAAGGCCCGTAGGGATTTTAATGTTCAGGAACAAATCTGGCTTCCTGCCCAAATCCTCTTGGTGGTTTATTGCTTCATGGACAGAAATTACTTTCTGCTCAATTTAAACAGGAATTCACCCCCACCCCCCACCTCCGACACAACACACACACACACACACACACACACACACACACGGGCACCGAAATTGGTTTTGAATCAAGCACTTAAAAAAGGAATCCTTTTTGTATTATGCCATGCCCCTAGCCACTTGCTTCTTAGTACTCATGACTTAACTGCAACCTCAGGTGATGACTTGCATGGATGAAATAGCCAGCACAAATCAGATACCATGGACAGAGTTTTCCTGACTTCTTCATCTCAAGCACAATACCCTTTTCAGTGGAGACTTCTTATCTGTGAGCTGTGGAGATCTGGTTCATATACTCCTGAATTTGCAGTGGAAGGGTGATGGGATTCTCTCTCCCCCCCCCCAGTTGCTTCTGTCCTAGAGATAATAGCATCCCTTGTGAGCTGGGTGCACCACACAGTGGCCCGCTTGCCTGGAAAAACTATCTGCACATATTTTCTGTGAAGAAAAACCTTCTGCACTGCTGCGAGTCTCTATGGAGCACCCAGGTCACTGGTAATGTTATCTGCTATAAAAACATATAAGCTATGTTTGTAGCTCAGGAATATAAGTATAGCCTGAGTGTTGTTGATGACCCATGTTTTTAATGATGCTATTACATTTTTATGTTTCAATGCCATGTTGCTATTAAGTTATTAAAGTACAGGTTATACCTCAGTCCTTCTGGGTTTTATACCCACTCATGTTATGACTGGATATTCTTCCGCCTGATTTTTCTAAACATGACATACCTCAAGGAGTTCACGGTAAAATTGGCAGTCTGTACCTCTCCCCAGGCTGTAGGAATATAACATGCTGACTTCAAATGGGGACTTTTCAATCAACAGTTTGCTTCCTTCATCCCCACTCATCATCCTTCTTGCATCCTCATTGGTATTCAACTGCAAATGTCCCACTTTGGAGTTTTCGGTATGTTAATAAATCTGCTGAACTGCCAAAGTCGTAACCTGTTGCCACTGTGTTTCATTAGAACTCTCTGTTCTGCTTGCAGTAGCTTATGCAGATGGGATACAGATTTACTCAGATCTTTACAGCCCTTCTATCTATAATTCTCTATCAAGTTTTATATAGGAAAGCATAAAATATATTTTCATTAGCCAAGCTGTGCTGGAAATGGAGAAGAGATTAAATCAGTAGAGAGGGTTTTAGTATCCACATGTTACTGTTTTTTTAAAAAAATAAATAATAAAAATACCCTCCAAGGAGGAAAGGAATTCTGGTCCAAACTGGTGGTTGAATTCTAGAACAGAAAGGAGGAGAAATACCAGCAGGCACAATTTCAGATGTGACACTCATGTTCCACCCATCATGGATATGTGGGGTCTGGTTCTTTGGGGTCTGAGATTTGGGGAACCTTGGACCATATGGGGAACGGGTTCTGATGCATCTTAAAAACCCACAGCCAACTTCATATGTGGATTGAGATGAATTGAATTAGGAGACAGTACTGCTGCAAAATGGAATCTATTATCCTGCCTAGTTATATTCATTAGGGTTATAACTTACTGACTTAAAAAAGAAGAAAAATATTTCCTGTATCATAAGGGGATGAACTTTTGCTTAGAAACACTGAGAAAGGAACTTCTCAGGTGTGAAAAAAGGTCACCCGGAAATGGAAAGTTGGAATCACTGTATATGTAATGTTACAACTCATAAGTATTAGCACTTTTTAAAACTATGTGGAACTGTTTAGAATTTTTACAGCTGTCTGGAACTGTTCTATAAGAATCCAAATAATGGTATATAGAAAGAACGTGCAGTCAAAGTGATGCAGGAACTTCATGGTGTTTGCAGCAGAAACAAAGACAAACAGTAAACTCAATTTATTCTAAGCAACAAGAAGTGATGTACAGTGTACAAAACATTGTACAAGTATTAGAAAAATTGCAAGCTCTATTTTTCCTGTATTATAATACATGCTGTCCATATTACATAATACATTATCCAGTTGCATATACATAAAGTGATTTATTAATTTTGAGGTGACCTTTTTTTCAAAAGATTTGGAAATGACAGCTCATTCATTTGTTTTTAGGCAAAGGTTCATCTAACTAAGCTACAGGAACATGAGGCTGTAAGAAAAGTTATAACCCTAATTTATCTGGGCTTCTCCTCCAAATATGGATAGACTGTTAGTATTGATTTACTGAAAGTTCCTGCCACCGTCCATGTCAGGCTAATTTAAGCCAAGACCTAACATGGAATGGTGCATTCAGAACCATGGCTGTCAGTGGTTCACACAGTTGGCATCTCTGGGCTCCAAAGTCCAGAAAAGAGGAGATAATGATAGCCTTCTTCAAATATCTTAAGGGCTGTCACATGGAAGATGGAGCATGCTTGTTTTCTCTTGCTCTGGAAGGTAGGACTCAAACCAATGGCTTCAAGTTACAAGAAAGGAGATTCCGAATAAACATTCAGAAAAACTTTCTGACAGTAAGAGCTGTTTGACAGTGGAACAGTCTCCGGGCACAATTCCAAGTGTTGGGACTGACCTTGAAAGCTCTAAACGGCCTCGGCCCAGTATACCTGAAGGAGAGTCTCCACCCCCATCATTCAGCCCGGACACTGAGGTCCAGCTCCGAGGGCCTTCTGGCGGTTCCCTCCCTGCGAAGTTACAGGGTACCAGGCAGAGGGCCTTCCTGGTGGTGGCGCCAGCCCTGTGGAATACCATCCCATCAGCTGTCAAAGAAATAACCAACTATCTTGATGTTTAGTAGACATCTGATGGCAGCCAGATGGGCGGGGTATAAATAATAAATTATTAGTATTATTATTTTCGGGATGTTGTGGATTCCTTCCTTGGAGGTTTTTAAGCAGAGGTTGAATGGCCATATGTCACGGATGCTTTAGTCGGGATTCCTGCATTGCAGTGGGTTAGACTAGATGGCCCTTAGGGGTCCCTTTAAACTCTAAGATTCTATGCTTCTATGAAACGATCAGAAGATGATTCAACTCAATCCCCAAACCAAAGAGCCTTGTGTTTAAATGGCACTCAGCAATTTGTGATGGCTTTACAACCTAGATCAGGTGAACATTCGTCCGTATGCTTAGAGTAAGAGACAACCATGAAACTTCTTTCTAGCCATTAAAAAAATAAATAAGGCCACCCTAATCCAGATTGTGACAACAGAAAACTGGCAGAGAATTTCTAAAATTGTCATGAGAGGGGGGATCAGTTATGATGCCCAGCATTAAGCTTGTATTTACATATGAATTAGTTGTCTTTTTCAAAAAAAAAAAAAAGTTAGCTAAATCATAGAATGAAACATAGTGCACAGTACCCAAGAGCTTTAACTGAATTTCTGACATTCCTTTAAGGACTTTATATAAAGTTGTAAGTAATGAACAGCTGAAATAGAGGAATCTTCTTCACAGCAAATAGATCGTGCTCCCATTCTGTCAAATAACCCTTTGCTTATTTTCTTGAGGAGTGTGTCACTTTGAAATTTCATGAGATTAAAAAAAGCTTATTAAAGCTGAGATATATTTATAACTCTGAGCTTATCATACTGTATATTTCCCCCTCCCGCTAAAGATAAATCTAGAGAAGCACTGGCAGGAAGTGTAAGTATGAGCATGCAAGGACTATCTTTGTCAAAAAAGTGAATTTGGTGGGTGCAGATGTAGGTAATAAGGCAGTGGGCATATATAATCAGTCTGCCAGCAGTGATGGCTCTATTGGCTTAATAAACGCCATGGCTACAGTTTACTGCATAATTACACCCACTTACCTGAAATGAAATCAACTGGGATAATTCCATCTATCTCTTTTCTGGATGGTAGCTTATCTGTGCTGTATTAACTGAATGTCAGCTGGATTATATTGATAGTTCTAGGTGCACTAATAAATGGGTGGAATCCAGCAAGAGTTAGGGAATTTAAGTTGCGTTGAAGTTAAATACTTAATACTCTCCCACAGTGAAAGTTTAAAGTAACCCTCAGAAATGGTTAGGCTGAACTTCAGCCTCCATGTTTAGCAAAGATTTGTTGAGCTGATGTAATGTTTCTACCCAGTGCTTCACCTGAATTATTTATTTATTTATTTATTTATTTATTTATTTATACCCCACCCATCTGGCTGGGCTTCCCCAGCAACTCTGGGTGGCTTCTGCCTGGTTCCCTGTAACTTGGCTTTTCACATGTAATAATGGGTGTGTTTTCTGGAGTGGATGGAAGTATTTAGAGCTTCATATGGTAGGGGATTTGAAACAACACCTTAGCAAGGGAAGTGGGCAAGAGTGATTTGAGGAGCCCACACAGGAACCCATCTTGGGATACACGTCAGTACCTAGAGAGCTGGTTCTTTTCTAAAATAAGTAAGGTCCAACAGATCCAGGTTTGCCATCAATATTGTCCTTCTACTGTTCATCTAAGAATCTATTGCATACTCAGATGCCTCGTGTGTCTCTACATATTGTAAATAGTTGATTTCCGCAGAATCCAGCAAACAACATCCTGGGCATCACAAAGGCTTAAAACAAAATAAAACAGTATATCTTGACTTTATTATTCTCTCTTGGGGGACCACATAAGGTTCTTTTAAACAAAACGTGGACATTTGACTTGGCATGTTCTATTTTGCATGCCATGATTTCACATCATTCAGATACTCATATGGTTGGAAAATTTTATTTCCTTTATGAAGTTAATTGCTCTATAGATAACAGGTAAGAACAGCAGGACAAATTCTCTATGCTTGGGAATCAGTCAGGGCCGGATTTCGGTTTGATGAGGCCCTAAGCTATTGAAGGTAATGGGGCCCTTTATATTTCCAGCTGTCCTTTGTCAACAACAAATTGTCTGGTTTTTGTGTGTTGAATATATGCTATATGATATCTAACCAGTGATATTTTAGGGAGCAGGCTAGCAGGCGGGGCCCATTACTTACATCATAGGAGCCTACACAATGCATAACACTGTTGCTGTTTGTAGGCTTTATTTGTTTTTTTTTATCTTCTATTTTGGAAATGTACATCCAAGTTTTTTCCCTTAAAATATTTTGGGGGTCCCCAAGAGAGTGTAGCTTGTTTAGCTTATACAGAAATCCGGCACTGGGATCAGTGTATCTATAGATCTATTCACAGACTCAGTGCCATTTTTGAATAATTTCTTAGGGCGACTTATTAGGGTAGTGGAGAGATGCATGTAGTATCAGATTAAAGCACAGAACATGAAAGAGTGAGTGGGGAATGGACACAAGAGGTATTGCAAATGCAAAACACATCTGTGAATTTTCATGCGTCTCTACTTCTTCAGGTTTAATTTCTGTGTGCCTTGTCTCCCACACTTTTCTTCCCCCAAAAGCAAATTTTAATGAGAACCTTAAGACTGGGATTCAGCTATTGTCATCTCCCTAAGGTAAAGCTCTTCCTGTTCCAAAATATGTTTTTGTTAACTTTTAATCAGAAAGCTAGTTCTCCGTGCTTCCTTTTTCTTTCTATCCTGAAAATTGTAATGCACAATACATGGAGCTCCTACCATTCTCAACGTAAATCTTCAGACTTTAATTGAAAACACAGTTACAGTAGTGCACAGATCCCATAGTCAACCTATAACTCTCCTCTGTGTCACAGTATTATCTGTGAATATGCTTCTCTGTGGAACTGAGTGTCAGAAAACTATGTTACAGATAAATAACAAAAAGAGACTTGCACTTTGCATGCTCTGTCATTTCTAAATGGGTTGTGTGAGAAATACATTAGGATATGCTAAAATTTCTCTGAAGTGCATAATAGTTTTTTTTCCTTGTGCATTAGAAATGTGTCTAAATACATAATAACTTATTTAATCCTTACTATTAGACTACTGGAAATTTTTTCCGCAATAAAGCACTTTGCCGTTTGGAAATCCCAAGTCTAGCCTTTCTAAATTTGACTTAATGGATTTAGCAGGTTTCTTCATGCTATACTTTTCACAAGAAACCTCATTTTCATTTCAAATTAATTGATTTGTACATTGCACTGCTTCCCCCCACAAGCTAATTATTTTTTGCCCAGGGGTATTTGAGGTCTGGGGTATTTTAAGAAGCTAAGGAAGAATCAGAAGCAGCACCCTTAAGAGGAAGAGCCGACAATTTGGAAATATATATATATATATATATATATATATATATATATATATTTCAGTGTCATCTGGATAAGTTTGCTTAATAGTACAGATACACAAGGAAAGTTCTGTTGGGTCAGACCAGGGCTCTTGTCAAGTTTAGCATCCTTTTCCCCCACAGTGGCCGACCAAATGCCTTCAGGGAGCCCACAAGCAGGGTGTAAAGGCAAAACCACAAATTTAATCAAGGTCTTCTCTGTTTTCATGAAACAGTTTTTGGAGATCAAAATACAGCCCTTCCTTGGACTCTCTTCTGAAAGCTCTCCCCATGATAAATTGCTTTCAAAACTGAACAAAGGCGGATTTTAGATCAGAGGCTTTTTCTTTATTTGCTTATCTTTCTTTCAAATGTGAATTAGATACACTATGCAACTTCTGCCAATTCCCTCTTGTGACTGTTTACAGGGACTTTGCAACCACGCAGTCCAAAATGCAAAGCAAATGTTCAATTGGTATATCCATTAAACCAATTTTTATCAATGAACTTAATTCACATGCAATAGAAGTGACGTGAATTAACTACCAAACGTTAGCTACCTAAAAGTTTCCAGATTTTCATTTGCAGGGGTTACTGATAAAACACATGCGTATAATTGCGATGTTTGGACTGCTACTCTCGGCTTTCTCAGTTTCATGTTTGCACATATATTTATCACTCTGCATCTCAATTTTGAGCATGCAGATGGCCACAGATCTTCACCATCCTTCAGTACTTATCATGTCACTCTTTATATTTTTCTCTGAGATGCATGGGCAGCCAGGCCTAGCCAGCATTTACATTTAAGCACATGAGAACAGCCAGCATCCTGGCCTTAGTGGGGTCATCTGTGAGACAGTCACAAGCAGGACATGAGCACAATAGCCCTCTCTCGTTTTGTGATTCACAGCAATTGGTGTTCAGGGGCATACAAAGGCACCACATAGCATCACTCATTATTGTAAGAAATTATCATAAGAAAAAGAAATAGGGGAGCTAGACCCTGCAATCTAGTGCTACTCAGAGCAAAAGGTAAAGGACCCCTGGACGGTTATGTCCAGTCAAAGGAGACTAGCCGGTGTGGCGCTCTTCTCGCTTCAGGCTGAGGGAGCCAGTGTTGGTCCATAGACAGCTTTCTGAGTCATGTGGCCGGCATGACTAAACCACTTCTGGTGCAACGGGACACTGTGATGGAAGCCAGAGTACATGGAAACAGTGTTTACCTTCCTGCCACAGCAGTACCTATTTATCTACTTGCACTGGTGTGCTTTTGAACTGCTAGGTTGGCAGGAGCTGGGACAGAGCAACAGTAGCTCTCTCCGTTGCAGGGATTTGAACCACCGCCTTTCCCATTGGCAAGCCCAAGAGGCTCAGTGGTTTAGACCACAGCGCCACCCACATCTCTACTCAGAGCACATCTGCTGCTCGCTGTAGTGCGTCACTGATACCAAGTAAGCCCATCAGAGCTCACCAGTGGAAGAGATCACTTTTTCCAGGGTTTTGGTCCTTTAATATGGCATGCTACACTTGGAGAAGGAACATAGCTCTGTGGTAGAACATCTGTCTTGTATGTGGAAGACCCCAGGTACAGTTCCTGGCCTGGCCAGGTAGGGTTGGGAAAGACTATTGCAAGTCCTGCCCGAAACCCTGGGGAGCCACTGTAGCGAATACTGAGTTCGGTAGTGGCACCCACCCTGTGGAACGCCCTCCCACCAGATGTCAAAGAGAAAAACAACTACCAAACTTTTAGAAGACATCTGAAGGCAGCCCTGTTTAGGGAGGCTTTTAATGTTTAATAGGTTATTGTATTTTAGTGTTCTGTTGGAAGCCACCCCCAGAGTGGCTAGGGAAACCCAGACAGATGGGTGGGGTATAAATAATAAATTATTTTTATTTATTTATTTATTTATTTATTTATTTATTTATTTATTTATTTATTTATTTAATGGATGCATGGTCTGACTTCAGTATAAAGAGGATTCCCTTGAACCTATGCTCCAGTGCGCCACAAATTGGCTGCATTGATTCAAAACCTGTGAGTATGACTGTAGTATGTATCTATGATATAAAAAAAATCCCTGCATCATGAAGTTATGTTGCTACGTCATGAAAGTAGCTGTTCCACAACATTCCGATACTTAGGCCTGTGACCCACACAGAGTCAATCATTGGGTCTTTCCACTTATTTCTCAGGTGGGCTCCATAGAAAGTCATTCCAACATCCTACACCTGTGGAAATGCTCTCTCTCATTCTCTCTCTCTCTCTCTCTCTCTCTCTCTCTTTTCCCCTCCCCATGTACATGTGTGTAAAACTGAGTAGCAGCATGACTCTAGCTTTACTTATTTAATGTTTTATTCTTACTGCTGCTTTCTTATCCAAAAAGTTGAATTTCTTAGTCTTAAAAACCTGTCTGTCTCATATTTGTGTGAAAGGCAAAACAACTTAATTGTTTTTCCTTACATGATCTCATTCAGAAAGATTTTCATTTTGGGAAGATTAAAAAAGAAAAAAAGAAAAAGCCCCACCACCCTGATCCTTATCTTTAAACCTGGTTTGCAAATTGAGAAGATTGCGAATAAGAACATTGTCTGCTAGCCAGAGGGTGCTAGCAGAGGCCTCATCCCAAGCCAGTTGTCATCACTGAAAATACATCTGACTTAAGGCAACTTTGGATGCTACACGATGCCAAAGCTTTGTCATGTTGGCTCATCAGAGCTGTATTTTAAACCGAACTTGTATAAATCTATTTGGGAAGTGCATATCCTCTTGTGTGTGTGCATTTGTGTGTGCATGCGCATACAGATCTCTCATATTTGGTACCATGCTTCTGCTTTTCAATTGCTTGATGTTCAGTAGTAAGAGAAATCTGGTCTTGTTTTTAGCAGACTGTCCCAGGGTGTGTGTCTTAAACTTTTTGCCTTAGTCGATGTGAAACCTTTCTTCAAAAGGGTGGAGGCTAGGTTATGAAGATGCCTGGAGATTCCTACCGCAATGGCCGAGCCAATGGTTGTCATCTAAAATGAATTTGAAGCTCTGGGATAGAAAGTGTTCATTGTGGAAAGAAGTCATAGTTTATTTAAAGAAGTCTGTGTCCTTTATAGAGGCATTCCCATTAGGGCTTTAGAAAAAGAAGGTGAGCTGGATTTAAGACTTTGTTTAGCTGTGATGGAAACTGAAATATTCAACCAAAACTGATTGCAAAGAACTGAAATAATGTTGAGATATCGAAATATCAATTTATTCCTTGCAGAGTTTTTTTTTGTTCTTGGTTTCCTCCAGCCTCTTTTTTGGGGGTTGAGGGTATTTGAGGAAAATAGATAATGGCACCCCCTTTTCTTCTTCTTTGACAAAGCAGTTACGTAGATTCTTATTGCTTTGGCAGACATCTGTTATGTTACTTTCCAACATGCTTTCAGTTAAGGTGGTACCAGAGGACAGGAACATTGTGGTTTCTAGTATATGTTGCTCACTTTGGGCTAATGAGGACTCCAGGGAGTCGCATCGTCTTCATTCAGAGCCCTTTGTATGAGACAACCTAGTCAGAGAGACAGTCCTATAAAACTAAGAAGGGTCATCAATTAAAATCTTACACTTCCCTTGCAGCTGCACAAACAGGTTAAGAAATGTCACAGATGGTTTTACCTGGTCTGCCAGACTTCCAAACACCATTAATAATAACATTAATGGATGTGCATACAGCAATTAGGTAGCTTTTAGAATGGGCATTTGCATTGTTCCTGGAGTGTCTGCTTGCCTGTTGTATCTTCAAGAAATGGGATGTGTGTTTCAGAGAAGTGGTTGGAGTATAAACTATGGAAAGAGAAAGAGAAGAAAGTGACATTGAAGCTGCAAGAGGGAAATGTTATAACAACAGATAATATAAATATGAAAAAAGCATTTCATCATTTTTATTCTAAGCTGTATTTTTATTCTAAGCTGTTGCCAAGCAACTTTTTAAATATAGATAGATAGATAGATAGATAGATAGATGAATACTTAGAAACAAAATTTACCTAATACCAAATTTCACACTCGCAGAAACAAATTATGAATGGACCTAAAACTATTTAAGAATTAGGTGATGCTATTAAAAAGTCTCAAGAACAGAAAGCTGCCAGGCCCAGATGGGCTATCAACTTCATACTACAAATCTTTTGAAGATGAACTCTTTCAACCATTGCAACAGGCAGGTTACAGACGCTTCAGGTTACAGACTCCGCTAACCCAGAAATAGTGCTTCAGGTTAAGAACTTTGCTTCAGGATGAGAACAGAAATCGTGCTCTGGCGGTGCAGCAGCAGCAGGAGGCCCCATTAGCTAAAGCGGTGCTTGAGGTTAAGAACAGTTTCAGGTTAAGAACAGACCTCTGGAACGAATTAAGTACTTAACCCGAGGTACCACTGTATAGCATATATTCAACAAAGAAACAGCGACAATTTGTTGTTGACAAAGGACAGCTGGACATAGAAAGGGCCCCATTACCTTCAGGAGCTTCGGGCCTCCTGAAACCTAAATCCAGTCCTGCATAGGAACATCAGAAGCTGCCATATAGAGTCAGCCCACCCAGCTCAGTACACTGACTGCCAGCAGCTCCCCGGGGTTTCAGGCAGGTAATCTCTCCTGGTCTTACTAGAGATGGCAGGAATTGAACATGGAACCTTCTGATACCAAGCAGATGTTCTACTTGAAGTACTAACCACTAAGCCACGCTGTCTGTGTGTGGACCAATGGTGACATGGGCTAATAATGAGCCTTTTTGAAGTATCAAATAAGATGTTTGGATAGTTAATGAATGGGGTCTGGCCTCTTTTAGCAACTGTCTAGATTTCCTTAGAGAAATCCATCTCGCAGTCCTGAAAAGCGGCGATTCAACATATTGTGGGTTGTCATTGTCACATATTTCTGGAAAGCACTGTGACCCTCCGGGTATTAAATCAAGCCTTCCTGCTGGAATGAGGGTTGTTTTGGCAATTTAGATACGCTATCTGCAGAGAGCTCATTTTTAAATTAATTTACTTTTAATAGGTTTAGGGGTTTTTTGCCAAATATATTTTTGCTAATTGGCCACTGCTGATTATTATCATGGTCTACTGTGAAAGTACATTTTGTTCCAATCATGCTATCTTTATGGTCTGTTTGGAAGGGAAATCTTGAAACAATCGCAGTGCGGTTTAATAGAGAGAGGAAAACAAACTTTCCCTACTGGGATCTTGGTCGTAGTCCAGATTTTGTTCTAAAATAAAGGAAGGTAAAGCCAAAAAAATGTGTTTCTTCTCATAAGAGGTGTCCGTATAGAAGACAAATACATAGCGCAGTTTTTCTTACTCATTCCTAAGATTAAATCTGTTATTCCTAATGTTCCCTTAGAAGGATTTTTTTTTTTAAGCCAGTTACTGGTCATTCTCATGAAAACAGTAATTAGACATAGGCAAAATGTCTGAAAGAATTAAGGAAATAGGTACATAGGTCTCAGCACTGCTTTCCTTATAAATCCGATTGAAGGAATGGGGAGTTACTCTCTCCATAATATTGAGAACAGAAAAGCAGCATTACATAGCATTCTTTAGAGCAGCTAATATCACAGAGGGCAAAGTTTGAAGGATATATTATCATCACCTGCTGAGGACTAAGGCATGGTTAGAGAGTTGCCTGGAAAATTGATACATACCTTTGCACCAGCGCAAGATATAGAATGGCGACTTATCCGTTGCCCAAATGCATCACCAAAGAAAAAAGAGGGGACAGATTTGTATATAAGCCACACATGATTATTTATATGTATAGATGTGAATTTAGAAATCATTACTGTACTATCATTTAACTAGAAATACTACAATGCATCTCATTATAATAGAGAAGACTGTGACCACGTGCTAATTTTTGATGGGCAACTTCAATTCCCAATTAAAATAAAACTCACCATGTGCTGCTCTGGTTTGCCAGAAGCAGCTTAGTCATGCTGGCCACATGACCCGGAAGCTGTACGCCAGCTCCCTCAGCCAATAAAGCGAGATGAGCGCTGCAACCCCAGAGTTGGCCACGATGGACATAATGGTCAGGGGTCTCTTTACCTTTACCCTAATGTTTTAAATGTTTATATGTGCTGCTAATGTTTTTAAAAGTTTTGTTTGTATTTTTACTGCAAGATAGAAATGTAACAAAATAATATTTACAGCAGCTTTATTAAGTTCTCTGTTTGGCTTTTTAAAGCTTGATTTTGACTTCATGTTATTGTTGCAACTAACTTTTTTCCCCTGGGGCAAAGTGTAGTGTAAATTGATGCTACCTTTCTGGTAGAAAAGCTGAATTGCCACAAATGAATTTGTATTACAAGATCATTGTTTAGTTACTTACCATTGGCCGGGGTGGGGGGCTGGGAAGAGAAAATAGATAATCACTGCTGCTGAGCAGCCAGAAAGTTGGCACATGGTACCATGTCTCATTATTCATTTGTAGAATTGATATACTAATTAGAGACCCTGCAGCTAGCCTAGCCCTTGCGATAAGCGAAGCATTTTAATAATACAAGTATTATTCCTAAGGGACTGTGTGACCTTTCCATTGCCCGGCGCTGGGAAGAAAATGACAGCTGTCTGATATCTCAGCTAATCTCGGTGGCCGGCATTGCCATCCAGCCTATTTTAGAACATGACTTATGTACCCAGCTGTTATCAGGGATAGGCTCTCAGAACCATTGCCAGCCAGATGCCATTTCCAGGACATTTCATCATCTTGACGGGATGCCCGAGTCGTCGTAAGGGGAAAGGGAAGGAGTAAGAGAGCTTGTTTACAAGCTGACTACACACATTTTGCTTCCTGGCCTTGTACCCTGAAGTGTTTTCACTGTTGCAGTCACGATAAAACTTAACGCAGCTTCACTTCTCTTGAGGTTGCAGAGCAGACCTGCTGGCTTGCCTCATGCTCTCTCCCAGACAAGCTAAGAATTCCACCAAGGCTTCGTCTGACTGATGATTTATTAAAAGCACAATTAAAATAAAAATCAAGCTTCAGACCAATGGAGACCAATTCAGTTAAAATACTGCTGAGCTAAAGATGCTAGGTTGCTCCCCCGCTTCTTTCTATGTGTACACGCAATGTCCCCTCCCCATTTTTAAACCTGGGGAAGTTATCCTGTTATATATTTTTTTTTTCCTTTGGAGAAACACCATAGGAAGCCTCAAGATTCTGTTTTCTGTTTTCATTATATTCAGAGGTGGGCGGCTTATGGCCTTCCAGAAATTATTGGACCCCAGCTCCCATCAGCCCCAGCCAAAATGACCAATGGTCAGGGATTATGGGAGGTGTAATCCAGCAATATCTTGAGAGACGCAGGTTCCCCACCCCTGAGATATAGTCTCATACCCTCCAAAATCTTGAGTCCCCAAACCAGGACTCATGCCTTTCTGTCCGTGGTTCTGTGTGAGATCACGGAGCACATGCTTTACTTCGGACCATGCTTCCACAGCACCCAAAAATGCATTGTGGCGATCACACAGGGTCCCCGGATGTTTAACGGTCTATTGATCCCTGTGCCACCACTGTGCTCGCTTCCCTGCTGCCACCAACCCGTTACTCTCGGGTACACACTGAGTCCAGACAGTTGTTAAAAGTAAACCAATTAAACAAGTTTATTTTATAAACATTAACAAGTTTATGGTTTCAGATAATTTTTCTTGTCAGTTTCTTAACCTTAGTTTCTTTACCTGCCTATACCTTCCTAATACCTTCTGACTGATTATCTCAACTGTTTGACTGACTCCTCTTAACAGATTATCTCACTCTTTCACGTCAGTCTAGCCCAACCCTCAGACTTATCCTTCCTCTCTCTTCTCTAACTCCAGACTGACATCTTAACAACTCTAACTCTAACTCCTCCCCTTGGGTTCCTATAGGTTGGTCATTTTACAATTAGTTAACTCTTTCCTTCTGAACCCAGTATGATGTCACACCCCTAGGAGGACAAACGCCACATGCATGTTTGGAGGTACCGTGTGATGTTGCAGCCATGCAAAAAGCACTTTTTTTTTTGGAGGGGAAAAGGCTTTTTCTGGGTGAGATGTTGGCGTGAAATTGTGCGAGATAACAGCGCCCAAAGTTTCCCAAAGTGTTTTCGCAGGAGAAAACGTGGTGTCCAGTTTTTTCCAGGACACTTGTGTGGTACTCATTCTGCAGTTATACCACATGATATTAGTATGTGATGGATACAGGAAGTTAGCATTAGACAGGATGCGCTTTCCATCTCAGTATGTTTGGGCGTACCCCCAAAGGCCAACAAATAACAAAATGTACTCATTTATTCGTTATTAGCAATTATTATTATTAATATTCTTTTATTACAATGAAGATGCAATCTGGATTATTTTTTAGCTTAGTCACTAAAATATATTGCACCTCCCCCTTCTGCTCACATCATTGGAATAAAATAAAATTAAGATGAAACCCCAACCATACTTACTGAGAACTCAATTCTGCTGAGTTCAGTGAGGATTACTTTTGATTTAACAAGTTTTGGATTCAGGTGTTAGATTATGCAGGTTTGTTTAATTAATATATGTCTGCTGCAGACTCCCCCCGCTCCGCCCCTAGTAGAATGTTATGGTGGGCAAAGTCAAAATAGTGGCAGAGATGATCTGGGGCACCATCCCAAGCAGTGGTTTTTTCTTTTCTTCCAGAGGCTATTCAAGGGTACGCAGTACCAGCACCTCTTTTTGGGTTGCTAGAAAGTGTGGCACTTACTGTAGCAACTTCATGGTGAAGTTTCTTCACCATGTTTCTTCACCTTTTTTTCTAAACATCATGTTTTAGTGTTCACTTGTAGGAATTCTGTTTGAGTAGTCCACCGCAACAGTATCTGTTCCCGGCAAATCCACAAACAGTTTGGTCGCAAATTTCAACACAAAACCATGCTAAAGATCTATGAGCATGACTTTGTGTTGAGATCTGCAACCCAACTGCATCTGCAGTCAGCAGTACATTGCAGTCATGCTCAACAAGCTGCACAAAGGCCAACATGGTGCATTCCTAGGCATACCTAGTCGGAAATAAGTCCCACTAGGGACGTGGGTGGCGCTGTGGGTTAAACCACAGGGCCTAGGACTTGCTGATCAGAAGTTCGGCGGTTCCAATCCCCACTCCCATTGCTCGGTGAGCTCCTGTTGCTTGGTCCCTACTCTTGCCAACCTAGCAGTTCGAAAGCACATCAAAGTGCAAGTAGATAAATAGGTACTGCTCCGGCGGGAAGGTAAACGGTGTTTCCGTGTGCTGCTCTGGTTGGCCAGAAGCGGCTTAGTCATGCTGGCCACATGACCTGGAAGCTGTACGCCGGCTCCCTCGGCCAATAAAGCAAGATGAGCGCCGCAACCCCAGAGTCTTCTGCAACTGAGCCTAATGGTCAGGGGTCAACCTTCCTCCCAGTCAAGGGTTTTCAAGGTTTGCAGCCTAAGTTCCAAAAGTACAACATGCTGCCATCTGCCTTATTGCAGGGCAGATTCGAGGGTAAACCATACGCAGAACGAGTCTGCCCCTTGATGGAGGTAGAAACTGTCTCTCATGCCTTCTTACGCTGCCATTTCTACGGGGATATACGCTTGGTATTTATTAACCCTGCTATGCAAAAATCTCCAAATGAATCCGAACTTCAATGTCTAAAATCCCTGGTAGAGGACAAGGATCCTGAGATCACCTTAAGGGTAGCCAAATTCTGTGCAATTGCCATAAAACTTAGGGAACAATTAATGATTAAGGCCTTAAATGATGATTTTAGGTTATATTTTTGCGACTAAGTTTTCATTTATATATTTTAAACTGTTGCTATATCTGTATTGCCCCTGTTATACCTAATTGCAAATTCAAATGTATCCCTATCGTGTTTTATGACTTCCTTGATATTGTATGTGAGCTGGAACTGGTCTGTGACCGAAATAATAACATTCGATTTGGTTCCAAAGGCGCTATTCCTCCAATTGCACATTTGCATTGAAGGGGCAAATTGCAGCTCTTTGGGGAAAGACAAACTCTGTCTGCTTTGGAATACGTTCAGGTGGATTCCCCACTTTCCCCATCCTCTAGAATTCATTCGGTACCTTTTGCTCCCCAGTTCTCTCTTCCATCACGGTCACTCTTTTTTTCCATTGCTACATCTTGTTACTGTTTTCTTCTTCAACTCCACTGTGGTGCCCTAGAGGGGGTTGTGGTGATGTTCGCTTTTTCCTGACATCAGTCATTTGCTGTTGTTGGCTCTCCTCTTTGGGTATTTGGCTGGCTCTTTCCCAGTGGGAATTGTTGCTCTCCCTTTACATATGCACTTACATGTTATCTATGTACGCACAATGCATAACACAGAACTTAGCATCCCTCTAGTAGAGCCACACCAGAGATCAAGATGACATTGTGCCAGCCTACCATGTTCTCAGGAACATTAAACTTTCCTTCCTTATCTGTTTCCCAGCTGCTCAAGGCTTCATCTGCCTTCCTTTCAAAAGTGTGGCAAAACTGAGACTCCCCATTCCATACCACGTTTGCATCTTTGCATATTTAAGGTTGTAATGTCAACATTATTGCCAAAAGTTCCTACCTTTTTTTGCAGGGAGTAGGAGAGAGAAGAGGGCTCTCTGTTGGCTTACCAACACTGTGATGGCCCCAGGAAATACTGTAATTAATGCCATGAATTGTTTTATATGAACATTGTTCTATACTATGAATTGTATTGTAGGAATTGTTCCATACTTTAAATTAGTCTAAACTGTGGTCTAAAGCACTGAGCCTAGGGCTTGCCGATAGGAAGGTCAGTGGTTTGAATCCCCGCAATGGGGTGAGCTCCCGTTGCTTGGTCCCTGCTCCTGCCAACCTAGCAGTTTGAAAGCATGTCAGAGTGCAAGTAGATAAATAGGTACCACTCCGGCGGGAAGGTAAATGGCATTTCCGTGCACTGCTCTGGTTCGCCAGAAGCAGCTTAGTCATGCTGGCCACATGACCCAGAAAACTGTCTGTGGACAAACGCCAGCTCCCTCGGCCAGTGAAGTGAGATGAGCGCCGCAACCCGAGAGTCATCTGCGACTCGACTTGACTGTCAGGGGTCCTTTACCTTTACCTTTACCTTTACCTTTACCTTTACCTTTATAATTTAAATATAAATTGTCCTATGTTATAAATTGTTCTGAAATACTGTAATGATAAGACAAATTGCTTCTGAGAGAGCCAGTGTGGTGTAGTGGTTAAGAGCGGTAGTCACGTAATCTGGGGAACCGGGTTCGCGTCTCCGCTCCTCCACATGCAGCTGCTGGGTGACCTTGGGCTAGTCACACTTCTCTGAAGTCTCTCAGCCCCACTCACCTCACAGAGTGTTTGTTGTGGGGGAGGAAGGGAAAGGAGAATGTTAGCCGCTTTGAGACTCCTGAAGGGGAGTGAAAGGCGGGATATGAAATCCAAACTCTTCTTCTTAAATCCACCCGCTTATTTAAAGTGAAACATACTGTTTTAGGCTGCAATTCCATTCCCACTTTCCTATCTGTGAGACTTACTTCTGAGTAAGCATGTATGGAACTGCTGCCCAGGTCTGGTTGCCTTTAGTGAGCCAAAATGCTTGGTTCGCTAGGCAAGTTGTCAAAAGGTATTTTCACAACTGACATTAAGAATGCCTCTTAGTCTGGAATTCGCTACTTATGAATGTTAATGTGCAACAGAATGATTAGAAAGTGGAAGAAAGCTGTTCATCCAAAATGTACATTTTAAGCAACATAGCTTTTTGCATTCAGATCACAGACATTGGGAAACACAAAGACTGGTTTAATCCTCACTTTTTGTCGCGGCCATTCCTACATGTTAGTAATGTTTCCAAAAAATTCCTAAGCCAAATTTCCCTGAATTTTGGAATTCCAAATTACTATATTGTTTCCAACATAGAACTAAGAATTCTCCACTGCTTTGGAATCATAAACTAAATCATGTACTTGAGCAATATTGGATGGAAGGCATAGAAGCCAACTCCTAGGGTCTGAGGTCCCTTAACCTCCCCATAAAATATTGGAGGGGGCTGAGACCCCCAAAAGTTGATGGGCATTTCAATTCAAATGGTGTTTGTGTGCTGTGTCTTGTGATAGATTATGAGAGGCAGGGCTTACCTCTCCGCTCCCAACATTTTATTCAAGTTGACACTCATGTGCATTTAGCATGCACTTTGCATGAAGTAGCAGTGAGGGAATTTTTGAGCTCTTTAAAAAAAAAGTAAAATTTTCTGCACTTGGTTAAAGAAGTTCAGGGGTTCCATGTTTATTAGATCTATATGACCTCCTTGATCCCTTAGCCAAGGACCTTATGTGCCTCTTGGCTCACCAAATATTGGTCCAAGGTGGGGACCAGCCTTTATAGCTACATACTGTGATGCTGACCTTATTTGATTGTCGCACTGAGTGAAGCTGTTTTCCAGTTACCCCATTATGCAACTGGAATGTATTATCTTGTGGTTTGGGGCACTTTTCTTGGGTCATATAAGTGGCGACAAAAGGTTAGATGGAGGTGGTACCTTAAGTGTCTTGGATCTTCTCAAGGCAGACTCCTTCCTAGATGTCTCAGTGTCCTTGCTAATTAAAGTGTTCCATTTGGACTGCATTGAGACCAGCTTTCTGAAGATAATAATATTAACATAATAATAATTCATTATTTATACCCAACCCATCTGGCTGGGTTTCCCCAGCCACTCTGGGTGGCTTCCAACCAAAATGGCCCGTAGATTTCACTTGCCAATTTTGCAAAGAGGTTAGCACTGAATTGAGTAATTTCAATGGATTCACCAGTCATGTTGTGTTTCAAGATTAGCCAGAATAGCAGTACATACTTGCAGGGTTGAGGGTTTTTTTAAAAATAGACCAATTGGTATGTTATCTCCTACCAGGAATTATTTATTTGGGGATCATTTGCACTTCCGAATCCTTACATAGAAAACCAATATTAGGAAAGGTGATTATAAAAAACATGGAAGATAATTCTACATCCAGTTGAATAAGTATTGGAAGTCAGACTGAGCAGTTTAATTAAAACTGCTTTGCAATATACACAATTAAATGTTCCCTGCTTTAGTACTTTGATTTACAGGCATAACCAGCATGTGTAAAGTTTCTCTTCTACAGTGTAGCAACCTGTGAAAACTGGGAAGACGCCATAATTCCTCACCATAGAGGTGCAATGAAATTTTATTGAAAACAGTCAATTTTACTTGCACACACTCAACATGCACAACAGGCCAAGCCATACAGAAGCAGTTCTCCCCACCAGCTTTAAAATGCAGACATTGGCCCCTAGTGGAATACAAACAGTAGAGAAAGAGACTTAGGTTTCTCTCCAATCTATTGAAGCTTAAATGATTTTAGTCCAATAGAGTTGGATCACAACTGGCGCATTCTTCTTGAAGTCAACGGAGTACATCAGGTTTCCATTCAGCAATATATTCTTCATAACTTAGTCCAAATCTTGTAAAAGGATTTAATGTCCTTTAAATTTCACCTCCGCCTTCAGAGAAACAATTATTTGTGAAATTGGGGGGGGGGGGGAGAGAAAGAGGTTGCTTATCAAGGCTGGTTCTCCCGTTACCTGAGAAGTGTGGTTGCCATGGCTGTGGGCTCATGTTCTGAGCTGCTTCTGTAACAGCCGAACAAGGTGACTATGTGGGTGGAATGAATAATATGGTTATTCCCACACCAGCTCAGACCCTCCAAGTGTCCTTCCAAGCCACCCCAGTTTCTTATTTGATCTTGGAATGCCTCGCTTTTCCTTAGGATGTCCCTATTCTCATTGGAGAAATGTTGGAGGGCTTGGAGTTATGATGCCTAAGCAAAGGAAGTAAATCACTATAGAGCAACCTTTGTCAAGCCGTGGGTCCCCAGATGTTGTTGAACTACAACTCCCATCACCCCTAGCTAGCAAGGCCAGAGCTCAGGGATGATGGGAGTTGTAGTCCAACAACATCTGGGGACCCAGAGGTTGAGAACCACTGCTATAGATCCTTTAGAAGACATCCGAAGGTAGCCCTATATTGGAAAGGGTTTTTAAAAAAATCTTTAAATCTTTATGTTGGAAGCTGCCCAGAGTGGTTGGGGGAAGCACATGAGCTGGTGGCTCTGGCATGGAGAGCAGTGACACCAGTTTCCTCCTGTACATGTGGCAAAGCAGTACTAAACCGCTTCTGGCGCAACGGAACACTGTGATGGAAACCAGAGCGCACGGAAACGCCGTTTACCTTCCTGCCGCATAGGTACCTATTTATCTACTTGCACTGGCATGCTTTCGAACTGCCAGGTTGGCAGGAGCTGGGACAGAGCAATGGGAGCTCACCCTGTTGCGGTGCTTTGAACCGGCAACCTTTTGATTGGCAAGCCCAAGAGGCTCAGTGGTTTAGACCACAGCGCCACCTGCAGCCCTAGCATGGAATGACCACAAGTCCAGATGCCACACACTTGTTCCTTAAGTGCACCCAGAAGTTTTTGTGTCAACCCAGCAGCTCTTCTGTACCCCACAGCACAAAACCTGGCTTGTCAAACCGTTCACACCAGAATTATGGGTTGAGTTATGACAGTACTCTAAATCAGAAAGCATGTAAAAAACAGCAACCAACAATTCCCAAGTTATATGTTCGCTATCTAGGAAAACACTGGCATTATTTTTGGGCATTTGCATTCTGGAAATGTTGTGTGTGCTGTGCAATATGGGTTTTCGTAAGATATTGCAGTGTAGTAAGATATTGCAGTGTAGACACAAATTAGTGCATTGCTGCCCAGTCCGACACCTCGGGGAAAATGAGTGGCTCAAGAAATAGACCTCCATGGCATCTAAAAGTGACAGTAAATATAATTTATGCCTGATTTAAGACCCCTCCAGGGCACCTAAGTGAAGCAAAATGGCCTTATTATAAAGGAAAAATTGGTACCAGTGTCTTAGTCAGTTGTAATACTGTGGGATTTTTACAGTCCTGTAGAGCCTGTCAGTTCCTTAATTTCACCTGCTGCTCCACGCTGCCTGCTGATTTTTCCACAAAAACTCTTGTGCAGGATATTCTTTCCAAATAGACTGCCATTCCCATGCCTTTGAAAATCAAGCCTTTGATATATTTTTATAGGGTTGGGGAAATATATATTTAAGTGTGCTCTGTTAGCCTTATTGAGCTCTATTTCTGGGTCAATATTAAAAATGGTAATTTCATATCCAGCTTCTCGGAGCTTAACTGCTTCAGTTTACAGTTGGTGGTGACATCATAGGAAGCCACTGATGAACTGACATTCTTTTATGATCTAGCCGAGTGTAATTGACTCTTTGTATCTCCTTATGTGCAGTGAAGTCCTGTGCTCATAAATGTTAATGAGTTATCAGCAAAACGGGTAAGGGGGCGGATAGCCTTTCTGGAGCACAGTCTTTGTTTGCATGCCTTTACCTTATACTTTGATCTTTCCCCTTAATTGGCTAGAATGATAAAAGTGAAAATAGGGAGTTGGGTCCATTCACAAATCCAACTGCAGGCTTAATTGCAGTTGTTGTTGTTGTTTAGTTGTTTAGTCATGTCCGACTCTTCGTGACCCCATGGACCAGAGCACGCCAGGCACTCCTGTCCTCCACTGCCTCCCGCAGTTTGATCAAACTCATGCTGGTAGCTTCAAGAATACCATCCAGCCATCTCATCCTCTGTCGTCCCCTTCTCCTTGTGCCCTCCATTTTTCCCAACATCAGGGTCTTTTCCAGGGAGTCTTCTCTTCTCATGAGGTGGCCAAAGTATTGGAGCCTCAGCTTCACGATCTGTCCTTCCAGTGAGCACTCAGGGCTGATTTCTTTAAGAATGGATACGTTTGATCTTCTTGCAGTCCATGGGACTCTCAAGAGTCTCCTCCAGCACCATAATTCAAAAGCATCAATTCTTCAGTGACCAGCCTTCTTTATGGTCCAGCTCTCCCTTCCATACATCACTAGTGGGAAAACCATACCTTTTACTATACGGACCTTTGTTGGCAAGGTGATGTCTCTACTTTTTAAGATGCTGTCTAGGTTTGTCATTGCCTTTCTTTAATTGCAGTAGCATCTAGCTATTAATCCAGACAGGCAGCTAGAGGTTTGCATGCATTTTTTTATTTATTCATTGCTCTTTGTTCCTTGGTTATGAGAGAAATAAATTAGGTAAAATAATACCTTTTACAGGGCCCGTTTCATTTGGTGGGTCCAAGCTTTCAAAAACTTGCATGCGTATACCAGCAAAAAGTTGCGTCAATAAAAGGTATCAGTTTACTTACTCCATCTCCTCCACATCCAGGGACCAGCATAACAACACACTGAACAAATCTTTGTTTTAGCAGCTTTCTTCCCCTCTCTTTATGATTCCCTAATTTTAATAGTTCAGAATTGTGGGGTTTTTTCCTCCTCTTCTTTTTTCCTGCTTGGCAAAAAAAAAAAAAAAAGGACTCTTATTATCCATGATTTTACAGTGCCATGGTTTCAAGTAAAACAGCAAAAGCGGCACTCAGGGCAATTATTACTATCAAGGACATATACCGCCCAATCCTAACTTCAGACTAAAACAAAACAAAGCATGTGAAGCCAAAAGCTGCCACAAGATTGTTTTGTCACAAATCCTTCCAAGCTAAATATATAGAAAACGGTCTTCTGTGTAGGGGAGCATGTAGGAAATGGGAATATATGGGTATGTGACTTATTTTAGATGCCCGTCTCCCTGATTAAGACAATGAAACTGTAAAAATAATATGTGGCGTTTAACATTGGTCATTACATAGGGACTGGTAAATTGGTCAATTTTGGTTTCTCCCAGTTTCTCATTTTTTTCATTCTTCAGTGCAGATTTCTGCAGCAGATTGTGATTACTATTTTTGAAAGGTCCTCCTGAAAACGTGCCAGCGTTTTAACATTCATTTCTCCTAATATGCATATTTCCTTGCAAGAAATTTCCTCTGATATAATACATTTTGTCTGTTATCTTCACTCATATATATGTATTGTATCACACACCTTTTGTGTGCAATATTACACACAAATTGCCCTATTACACACATTTTCTCATGCATCCCCCCCTTTTTCTTGGAGAATTACATCACAACCTTCAGAGAAATGCAAATTTTGAAGGATAACAGCATTTTGGTTCATAAATTGTTTTGCCAAAGATGAATTGGGTAAGTTCATATCACAAAACAGGCTAAACCACAATATATTGGGCAATTGTTGTTAGCAGCTGAAGTAATTCATCACAGGTTCTCATCCAGGGGTCACCAACCTAAGGCCCATGGGCTGGAAGTGGCCTGCAGAGGTCGTTTGACCAGCCCACGAGCCACCCCTGAACCGAGCCGCCACCTCAGGCACTGCACTAAACTGGTGCAGCGCTGCACAGGGACTCACTTCTGCGGTGCTGGAAATCGTATCTCCGTAGACACAGATGCCAAAAATTGCAGGCATGCACGCGATCCAGCCCATAGAGGGATCTGTGCGGGACCGATCCTGCCCAGGCAAGATAAACCTTGCTGACCCCTGTTCTAATCAATAATCACATATATAATGCCAATGAAGAATGCAAAGACCTTACTGAATGAGAGCAACACTAAGTCATGTCCTTGTTGTTGTTTAGTCATTTAGTCGTGTCTGACTCTTTGTGACCAAATGGACCAGAGCACGCCAGGCACTCCTGTCTTCCACTGCCTCCCGCAGTTTGGTCAAACTCATGCTGGTAGCTTCGAGAACACTGTCCAACCATCTCGTCCTCTGTCGTCCTCTTCTCCTTGTGCCTTCCATCTTTCCCAACATCAGGGTCTTTTCCAGTGAGTCTTCTCTTCTCATGAGGTGGCCAAAGTACTGGAGCCTCAGCTTCAGGATCTGTCCTTCCAGTGAGCACTCAGGGCTGATTTCCTTCAGAATGGAGAGGTTTGATCTTCTTGCAGTCCATGGGACTCTCAAGAGTCTCCTCCAGCACCATAATTCAAAAGCATCCATTCTTCGGCAATCAGCCTTCTTTGTGGTCCAGCTCTCACTTCCATACATCACTTCTGGGAGAACCATAGCTTTAACTATACGGACCTTTGTTGGCAAGGTGATGTCTCTGCTTTTTAAGATCATGTCCTTAGAGCATTGTAATTGCAAAGTGAGTATTTACACACTGGCACAATTGCTGGGCAGAATGCTTAAGCATGCAGGCTGCACGGTCTAAACTTGAGCTCACTGAAGATCAGACTTTCCTCTTTCAGCTGCCTCCATGCAGCGGTGCCAATCTGGATAAAATATTGGTGGGGAGGTCAGGTAAACCCCACCCAACAGAAGCGATCACAAGATGCGGTTGACACACACCATTTGATTGGCAGTGCCCAACAACGTGGGGGGCAGCCCTCTCAATTTTTTTATTGCAGGGACTGAAGTTACCTTGGCCCCTTGGAGTTGGCATCTATGCCGCTGTGTGTCACATGGTATTAGCATTCTTAAAATGAAACTTTCCCATTCATTTTATGTAAACGGCAAAATCCACCGTAGCCTTGCTTCACCCATTATGAGCAAAATTATGTGCCCAGTTCTACTTTGGTTATCTAGATTCACAGCACTTTGTGCGTTGAGGTCCCCAAGCCACCTTTGAATAAATTCACACTTCACACAGGAATTTTTGTTTAAGGTTTTTGGCATAATTTTGGCCACAACTTTATTAAAATACAGAAAATGTGAGTGGTTGCTTAGGCATTGGTTGCGACTATCTGTCCCTGCCCAGGTACAGAACTGACATCTGCAAGCCTGCGAAGTCAGCAAGGGGAAAAAATTTGGGGGAGTAAATGGAGCTGGGTGCCAGACCCTCACCTCTCCCCAAATGCTCCCGGGGCTCTTGCGTGGCCCTAGCCCCTTGACAGGGGTGCGGACAAGAGCATAGCGAGCCCCTGGATTCCTTTAATGGAATTCCCTTGCAGCAGCAGCATTGGAGGAGCAGGCACAGCCAATCCTTACCCCTCCACTGACCAATTTTTGAAACCAATGCCTAACCGCAACCTTACAAGTTGTGATGATTTGCTACGCAGTAGGCAAAAA
The DNA here is from genome assembly GCF_951804945.1 of Podarcis cretensis. NCBI lineage: Eukaryota > Metazoa > Chordata > Lepidosauria > Squamata > Lacertidae > Podarcis > Podarcis cretensis. The sequence continues at coordinate 27,712,790 of NC_137187.1, forward strand.
CCAAATGGCACCAGCCAAATGGACAATCTGCCAAATGGACAAAATTCCTACCGGGCCCCTGCCCCAAAAGCAGACGACCCCATGACAGGTATAGCAAGGTCAAACGCAAAAGCCCTAAAATTAAGGAGGGTGGAGGGTGATCTGATGCGCGCAGTGAAAAGAGGAAGCTCAACACTGCGCTCAGAGAATTTATAACCTAAGACTGTCAATCAATAATTCGCAACATCAAACTCTCCCCAACAACCAGAGGAGCTCAGTCACAACGGTGGCCATCCAAATTAACCCACCCAGCAGCAGCTAGGTGTCTTGGTTAACCCCACCACAACACGTGCTCTTCATGAAGAAGAACACGCTTTCTCAGAATACGTTTTCTTTCTGTTTGTCTCCTTGTGAGATATCCAAATCGTGTAATTCTGGTCCATCCTGCCTGAATGCCACAACAACAAGATGGAAAATAGGGGACATGAGACATTATCAGTCCAACAACTGCCACTGATTAGCCTTGCACAAGGTTTTCCATTCTGAAAAGTTGGTTTGGGTTAGGCCTCTCTTCTTTATTTCACTCAAGCTTGTGGAAACTAGGAATGCCACAAAGATTATGTGTTTGGCTCCTGGCTGTGCAAGACTGACAGGACCTCATTACAAAGGTTCCCAGATCAGTGCTGGCAAAGGTGTTTTTCACACATTCCCTTTCAGCCAGGAGGAAGTAGAATCTTGCTTTTAACAGCTTTCAGGAAGAAAGTCGAGAAGGCCATGCAAAGAGAGAGGAGTGTAAATCTGGGGAAATGTGACTTATCAACAGACTTAAATTTCCACTTTTTCTCTACCTCCCACTGGGTCCAGGGCAGAAGATCCTGTCTATCCTGCTGATGGATATGTCTGGAATGACACATTAGGCTCAAGTGGGTTGGGAGGGTTTGACTTTGTGAGCCAAGTTCATTTCTTCTACCAGGTGTGCCATTGCTCAGTGGCCCTATGTCAAGCATGTTTCCTTCAGTGCTGAGACTCAAATGTGAGGAATTGTTTTGCTTTGAGCATAGGCCTGCTTTGTGATGCACAGCCCTGGAATAGGAAGCAGTGCCTGTTCATGTGATAAATCCAAAGTAAGGCTGCAGTCCTAAACACATACTTAGGAAGAGTGTGCTTTGAGTCTTTTGTGCTCTGTCCAAACAAAACTCAGGTGCCGTGAGCTCTGGGAGGTCTTAAACAGCATAGACAACTCTTTCATGGTGCCTGTTTTTCATGGTAAGAGTCTCAAATGTGGGCCTTTTTGTTCTCACTACTAAAATATATATCTGTTATCACAAATGTGCTCTAGCTTAACTCCAGTTTTGCACTGGAGAACAATTTTGTACTGGGGATCCAGCTCTGAGGGCCTTCTGGCAGTTCCCTCGCCGAGAGAAGTGAGGTTACAGGGAACCAGGCAGAACGCCCTCCCATCAGATGTCAAGGAAATAAACAACTGTCTTTTAGAAGACATCTGAAGGCAGCCCTATATAGGGAAACTTTTAATGTTTGATGTCATATTTTGTTTTAATCTGTTGGAAGCCATCCATAGTAGCTGGGGTAATCTAGTCAGTTGGACAGCCAATCAATCAATCAATCAATCAATCAATCAGATGGTGATGATTAGGTTCCTTGTGTAGAGTGAGGATGGATTTGGGAATACAAATCAATGTGCAATATCCATAACTCATACAACTCTTTCAAAGCTTTTTTGTTTTGTTTTTCATTGATACATGAGGTTGAACTGTGGCCAAACGTTGGTGCCTGGAATTAACCTGGAGAGCTCATTGGAAATCATTTGGTTAGCTACCTAGGCATTGCAGGGAGCAGCAGTCAGTGTAAGGGATAAATGCTCCCATTCAGTTTTAATGGAGAGAAATATGGCCCAATACAGTAATGGCTGGGTTTTGCTTTAACCTGATGATAGAGAGCCCACCCTTCCCTTCCCAACTCTAGGGTAGAATATTATCTGTTTTATTTAATCGTTTCCTGCATTTCCACCACATTGAAACTGTTTAATCCATCAAGAGTGAAAAAGTGCTGCTTTTTGCATGGCAAGCACCTCTGCTGAAAAAAAATTAATATGGAACCCGATAGCCTCCAAGTTATTAACATTAACAATATAACTCTTTCCAATTCCCCCCCCTTTTTTTAGCCTGTTGCTTTGCTTATAAATGCATTTTTTGTTACAACACAATAGTGCATTCATGTTCAAACTTGTATACAGGTAGAGTTCACTTTTCGCAAGAAACACAAACAAAAAAACCATATGTTTCAAATATTTCTCCAAATATCTTTTCCATTTATGTGCACGTGTTGCTGTGCTCCCAAACTTACCGTTATCCCCTTGTGTTTTATAACAGAGTTTCCTGTATTCCTTCTTTGTATGTTTATAAATACATTTTGCAGTTTGAACTACTTTCTCTCTCTCTCTCTCTTGGCCAGCACTAACTTCTCAATCATTTTTCATCACTTTCACAGGATGTTGAACATTTCTAGATTTTCAAAGGACTGTTGTGATTTGTTTGAGTACCAGAGTGGCAGAACCATGAAGCCACAGAGAGTTAATCTACACAAACAGCAGGTTGCATTCGAAAGTCTGGACTGTACCACTTCAGACTGCAGATGGAGTAGCACACTGCATCCCTATATAAACTCCCTACACAGAGAAAACCAGATGTCAAAAAGATGTGTTTCAGTCTCCTCTTTTTCCTAACAGCCTGTTGTTGTTGTTTTATTATTTTGCTAAGGTTTTGTTTTTCAGCTTGGGAAAGCTTTCAGACGTGTGACTCTACATCTGCAGTCCTAAGTGGTACAGTTCAAGAACAGTTTTCCTTTCTCCCATGTGTGATTTCTTTGTTTGTGAGTCTGAACTTTATTTACATAGCAGTTGAACAGAACATCTGAAAACTTGAGGCCTGATGCAGGGCATTCTATATGTATGCAAGATTTCTAGGATTCACCATCTCTGCTGCTAAACAGGTCTTTTTTTCAGCTGGAACTCAGTTCTGGCACCTCTCAGATGGGCGTCATTGCCACTATAGCAGAACAATGGAGGTGTTCATGGTGAGTTCCAGCACCTCTTTTTTCTAGAAAAATAACGCTGCTGCTAAATAACACCAGAAACAAATGTATGGCAATGGTTCTTCTTGTTGGGCAAGATGGCCATAGGTCTTACTTAACAGAGGACAGTCCTCTATTTGAAGGGCTGTCAGAGGAAGCACCTATATCAGAAGATGACCTCTACTACTTGAGCTGCCTCATCCAAGTCTGTTTGTTGATAGCAGATAGACTATGGTCTACCATGGCGTGTGACTGGACCTCCTATCCCTATGTGCTGTACAACTGGGCAGAAAGGGTTGATACAGATCCAGTCTGCCTGATACTTCCCAGCTCTTGAACCTCTTGGAGAGCTAGGATCTGGTATTTTCCCACAACAGGGGTCTCTCAGCCTTGGTTGGGCACACATTGGCATAATTACCTGCCTTCCCACAATACATGCATAGCCCCTCTTTGTGGTGCCTCTCTTCTTCCTCCTCTACTGACAGATGAGGTTGAGCATTTCCCAGGGGTGCTGTCATGAGTGAGCCAGTTCCCAGTGAAGGTTTGCAGCCAGCTGAAGAAAGCAGCCAGGAACAGAGAGGGTTAACTGCCAGGCAGGATGAGCATCGGGCTCATTCCCCTTGGAATGCTGGTTCATAAGGGAATGTCTGAGAGTGGGCTGGAACCCAGCCAACACTCTTGAGAAGTGCAAACTGGTGGGAACAGAGAAGGGAACAGAGAAGGAAGCAGTTTGTCAGAACAGGAAGAGATTGGAGCTGAGCCAGTCCCTCCTAAGAGTAGGTTAAGGGGAGGGATGTTAGACGGAAGCAAAACAAGAGACGCAAAAGTTCTGTCTTCTGTAGAAACTGGAAGGAGTCTTCAGAAGGGTCATTGTGATTGATGATACTGGGAGGCTGTGTTAGAGCTGTCCGGAGCTATCTATTGTTTTGACAATAAATCATCCTTTTTAATTAACTATACTTACTGTGTGATCAAGCCGGGGACTGGACTCCTGACAGGTGCCAACTTGAATAAAACACGGGGGGTGGGGAAACAATGTACCAATCTCGACATTCCTATAAGATGAGAGAGTCTTAAGAGTGAACTTCACCTTTAAAAGCTGGCTGGAGTTGTGGGGGTACTTTTTTGGGCATCTTTGTAGCTTCTGCCTAGTTCTGAACTTCTTGCCCTGCTGTTGAACTACTGAATTGTCTCCTGATCACCATTGCTGCTGAGTCTGCACCGTTACAAGCAAGAGCCTCTATCTGTGTGTTCTGGGTGGGAGCCTGGACACATAACAGCAAGATGAGGAAATTTAAAAAAACAACAACCAACAACCCTGGAATTTGGACAAAGATGATAATGTGGAATTACTGAATACCAAACAGATGAAACTGGACCAATATTTGTTTGGCTTCTAAAGAGAAGTTAGGTCTGCAGAGTTCACAATCCCAGTGGCAAATCGCTTTGACCCACTGTATCAGGAAATGGGTCGGCGGATGCCTTGTGGGTCTTAGAAAGTCGTGGTGGGGATGACAGTAGAAGCTCTCCAGATTGAAAACACCAGGCCCCCAAAGAAAAAGTGGAACTGCTTGAGAAACAGTGTCTAGCCAGGCAGTCCAAACCATTTTTATGCAAAGCATGTTCTCCATAACAGAGAGCACGTGTTGCGGTGGGGGCCTGCAGCCACCCCACTGTTGTTTGGTTAAAGGCCACGAGCTGTGATTGGGCAAAAGTGTGTTGCTGAGGTGTTTGTTATGTTGCAAATTGGTGGGAGGGATCAGAGGGCTTAAATACAGGGCACGAAGCCTGGGGCTTTCTCTTGGGCTGCGGAAGTCAGTTCTGTCCCTGGGGCAAGGACAGATAGTCGTAACGAATGCCTAAGCAACCACTCACGTGTGTGTATTTAAATAAAGTTGTGGCCAAATTCATGCCAAAAACCTTAAACAAAAATTTATGTGTGTGGTGTGAGTTATTGGGGTGGCTTGGGGACCTCGACACACAAATAGAGCACACTGTTAAGAAGTTGGGGTGTCTGGCTACGGAGCAGAGTTTTAGAAATGCGTCTACTAATTCTGAGCTGTGTCAGCCTCCATAAGGAGTAATCAGTACCTAAGAATCAAACAAGCGGGGATTTCCACTCAAATGAATAATGTAATATTGAAACTATGTGACATTGTAGTCGGTATATATTACAGGGTACCACTTTCACCCGCGCTTCCATGTTATAGACTAAATAGCACCATAAGATTACAGCTGGGCCTTCCATTTAGACAATGTAGATCTAAAATTAGGGAAGAGGATCTTGAATAAAAGACAGCCATTGAGAATTCTTCAAAATTTTGAAACTAGAAGGATTCTGTCCTTAGTGATGGGAATGAAAGCTTAATTAATTCAGAAAGAACATTCCGAAGACGCATTAGTCGGATCTGTGCCATGAGCCAGAAAGGAGGGGAAGCATCCTTACCAGAGCTCAAGTACTTCCTCACACAGCACATAATTAGTTCGTGGAATTTGCTGCCAAAATATGTTTTATTTATTCCCCTGCTTTTTACATCAGGGAACCCAAGGTGCCGCACATAGCATTGTTCTCAAGCAGTCTCCCACAAAGGCACTACCCCAGTGCTGCTTAGTTTTTGCATGGTCGTGCCTTCGAATCATGACCAGATACCCAGATATGGTGACAGTCACTACCTTAATAGTTTTTAAGTGGATAGGTAAAGGTAAAGGGACCCCTGAACATTAGGTCCAGTCGTGACCGACTCTGGGGTTGCGGCGCTCATCTCGCTTTATTAGCCGAGGGAGCCGGTGTACAGCTTCCGGGTCATGTGGCCAGCATGACTAAGTTGCTTCTGGCGAACCAGAGCAGCGCACGGAAACGCCGTTTACCTTCCCACTGGAGCGGTACCTATTTATCTACTTGCACTTTGACGTGCTTTCGAACTGCTAGGTTGGCAGGATTTTAAGTGGATAGGATATATCTATTAATGGCTAATAATCATGATGGCTGTATTGGCCATGAGGTTGGCCACTTGTTTTGAAACAGGATGCTTGAGCAGATGAGCCTTAATATCCTAATATTTTCTTCTCTGGAATTCCCATTCTGATGTTCTGACTCATGTTGTACTCGTGCCTGTATAAGACATTTGGCTGTCACTCAGCAGTCACACACCCAGCTAACAGGGAAAATATGAGCACATCATTGCACAATGCCTAATTATGCTATTTTAAAAATATTTCAACTATATGCACAAACTGACAGTAAGCAAACTTACGTTAAAACCTTTTAGAAACAGAGAGTGTCAGCTTATTTAAATCTCTGTAAAGAGGCCATGCACCTTTTTGGATAATTACTTACATCAGAAGTATCAGAAGTGTTGGTAGTCATGCCTAGAGAAGGGAGGCGTGTTGCTCTACGCTATACTCAGATTATTCTCCATTGTGAATAACTTGAAATAATAATGATAATAATAATAATAATAATAATAATAATAATAATAATAATAATAGATATGACAGATCATCTTCCAAGGCCCTTCTTAGTGTATCTCCTCCATGAGAGGTCTTTTCTGCAGTGGCTCCTCGTCTGTGAAATGCTCCCCCCAGGGAGGTTTGCCTGGCACCTTCATTATCTATTTTTAGGAGTCAGGCGAAAATGTTCCATTTCAACCAGGCCTTTGGTTGACTGACATTCAATGCCCTTTTAAAATTGTGGGGGGGGGGGACATTCAATTCCATTTTAAAATTGTGGGGGGGGGGAGTTATTGGGCTGTTTTTGTTTTTATTTTGATTATGTTTTTTTTATCCTGTGAGTCACCCTGATGATGATGATAATGATAATAATGATAATAATTTATTATTTATACCCTGCCCATCTAGCTGGGTTTCCTTGAGAACTGCAGGTATAAGGCAGTATACTTACTTACTTACATACATACATACTAAAATATAATATAATATAATATAATATAATATAATATAATATAATATAATATAATATAATATAATATAATATAATATAATGCCCTGGACTTTCACATTTATAAATTTTAAATTTATTGCTGTACATTGTTTTAAATGTTTGTTTTCCTTCTGGGATTGTACCCCCAAGTGTGTTTTATAAGCTGGTCTCCGACCGTAATAAATTACCTATCTATCTATCTATCTATCTATCTATCATCTATCTATCATCTATCTATCTATCTATCTATCTATCTATCTATCTGTCTGTCTATCTATCTATCTATCTATCTATCTATCTATCTATCATCTATCTATCATCTATCTATCTATCTATCATCTATCTATCATCTATCTATCTATCTATCTATCTATCTATCTATCTATCTATCTATCTATATCTATCATCTATCTATCTATCTATCTATCTATCTATCTATCTATCTATCATCTATCATCTATCTATCTATCTATCTATCTATCATCTATCTATCATCTATCTATCATCTATCTATCTATCTATCTATCTATCTATCTATCTATCATCTATCTATCTATCATCTATCTATCTATCATCTATCTATCATCTATCTATCTATCTATCTATCTATCATCTATCTATCTATCTATCTATCTATCTATATCTATCTATCTATCTATCTATCATCTCTGTCTGTCTGTCTGTCTGTATATCTATCTATCCATCTATCATCTATCTATCTATCTATCTATCTATCATCTATCTATCTATCTATCTATCTATCTATCTATCTATCTATCTATCTATCTATCTATCATCTCTGTCTGTCTGTCTGTCTGTATATCTATCTATCCATCTATCATCTATCTATCTATCTATCTATCTATCTATCTATCTATCTATCATCTATCATCACCAGACCTCTGACAGGATGCTGGAGCCCTCCTGATTGCTTCTCAAAGCTGTGCGGGCTTTGGAAAGGTGGCAGGGGGGCTCTTGGACCCATTGAGCATCACATCTCTTTTCCTAAGCCGGGCAAAAGCTTCCCAGGCTTCGGGAAGGCCGGCACCAGGGGAACATTTAGGGAACTAGCCTATAGTCCCCCTATTCCACTGACCACACGCCACCCTGGAAGGAGATGCCCTGCTGAGCTTTGAAAAGCATTGCACACTGGTAGGCAAACTAAGGCCCGGGGGCCAGAACCAGCCCAATCGCCTTCTCAATCTGGCCCGCGGGCGGTCCAGGAATCAGCATGTTTTTACATGAGTAGAAAGTGTGCTTTTATTTAAAATGCATCTCTGGGTTATTTGTGGGGCATAGGAATTCGTGTCCCCCCCCAAAAAAAATATAGTCTGGCCCCCCACAAGGTCTGAGGGACAGTGGACCGGCCCCCTGCTGAAAAAGTTTGCTGCCCTATAGCATTGCATATTGCCTCTTTCAACAGTGGCCTTTCCCACTGGGAGAAACTAGCATGAGAATGGCTGGTTATCTGATGATGTACCCCAAGCACCTCTGTCCACCATCCAGCAACACCCCTCTCTCCACAGCCTTTCTGAGAAGGCCATGGAGAGAGTTGCCAGTTGCATGCATGGCACCCCAATGGCTCAGAGCAGTTTCATGCAACACCCCTCATTTCCACCCATTCGCCAAAAAGGAAACAGGGTGAAAGAAAGTAAGAGAGGGAAGGAAAAGGCTCTCATTCTGCTGCATGTTACCCCATATCACCCTTGAAAGAAAGAAAAATGGTTTCCTTCCCTCGCCTTATAACAATAAAACAAGTATAGGCAGTGTTGCAGACTTATTTTGATGTGCCTGGGTGTTTTCATTACAGTGGTACCTCAGGTTACAGACGCTTCAGGTTACAGACTCCGCTAACCCAGTAATATTACCTCAGGTTAAGAACTTTGCTTCAGGATGAGAACAGAAATTGTGCTTTGGCGGTGTGGCAGCAGCGGGAGGCCCCATTAGTTAAAGTGGTGCTTCAGGTTAAGAACAGTTTCAGGTTAAGAACGGACCTCCGGAACGAATTAAGTATTTAACCCGAGGTACCACTGTATTTCTGCTGGTTCATTCTGAAAGGGAAAGTTGAGCAGTGAACGAGTTAAAGAAATCGGCAAGGCAAATATATTCCACGAAAAAGTGAAAAGGAAACATTTCTGCTGACCTAAGGCTTTCTAAAAGTTTGTTTCTCTAATACCTATAAGTGGGGCCTATACTGACCTGGCAGTGTCTTGTTAGATTCTGTGAAAGATTTCCTCACATCAGGAAGCAGCTGCATCTTAATTTCTAACTCCCTGAAGTTTAAGTTTAATTATTTCTCTTTAAAAGAAAAAAGAAAATTCATTAACCCGTATTGGGTCAAACTGACAAAGTGCACCAAAAGAGCTGATAAAGGGGGAACTGTGATGTCCTGAAAAATTACTGAAGTTATAGAACTTATTCCTCGCCCCCCATCACATATAAAGGTATGGATTGAATTCACACCTAATACTGGACCTGAACTTGCTTGCTGGTCTTGTAGCTTGGCATGCATCCCTGAAGTGTTGCATATATTTTCCAGACAGGTGTGCAGAACTCTGTGAATTGGATACGAAAAAATAAAATTCCTCATATATATGGTTACGAAGTTGCTTTAAAAACATTCAGGGAAAGGGTGGAATTAAACCATCCAAGAATTTTATATTTCATTTCCGTGCTATTTGGAAGGGAGGGTCCCAATGTTCATGCCCCTAGCTCAAATCCCACCCCCAGAAAAATCATATATCACTATTGTTTCCTGTTTGCCCACCTGTCTCCTTTGGTCATTACTATTCTTTGAAAACAGGGCCATTAAAAAAACCAATTACTGGAACTTCAATGGTTCCAGTAAATAGCAAAATTTACAAAAGCAATTATCAAAATCAGAAAGAAGTACAAAGGCAATGCATATGTCGCATTTATAGATGTGTTCAAACTGCACTGGTGGTGCTAAATTAGCTCCACATTGTGCATGATCTTCATCTTAATGCATTTCATATCCTAACACAATGTTGCTTCCAGCCCAACCCCTATGATGTAATACTTTCTTAACTTTCGGGCGTATAGATGACCTGGTGGTAACTCACCCCATTTTGCATAGAACTCCAGTTGTCCTGGTGAGGAGACTGACCTGATCAGACTGCTGCAGCTGAACAGAAATCCAGGGACACAGGGGAACTGCAAAGTTGTTCTCACCACGTTGCAAGACAGTGCAGATAACCAGCTTACAAAGTGATTGCATGTGCACCATGCCATAGCAACACTTGATAAATGGCTGTATATATTTACCAGGACGCGGGTGGCGCTGTGGTCTAAACCACTAAGCCTCTTGGGCTTGCCGATCGAAAGGTCGGAGGTTTGAATCCCCGTGACAGGGTGATCTCCCGTTGCTCTGTCCCAGCTCCTGCCAACCTAGCAGTTTGAAAGCATGCCAGTGCAAGTAGATAAATAGGTACCGGTGTGGCGGGAAGGTAAACGGTGTTTCCATGTGCTCTGGGTTCCGTCACGGTGTTCCGTTGCACCAGAAGCGGCTTAGTCCTGCTGCCCACATGATCCGGAAAGGTGTCTGCAGACAAATGCTGGCTCCCTCAGCCTGAAAGCAAGATGAGTGCCGCAACCCTATAGTCACCTTTGACTGGACTTAACCGTCCAGGGGTCCTTTACTTTTACATTTTTAATATATTTACCATCTAGCGTGTTCTAAAGACTTGAACACTGCCTGTTATTTTGTTCAAAATGTGGGAGATTGTTTATTTGTATAGCATACACACAGTGCTTTGCTCATTGCAACCTACTATCTGAATGGTATCTCATGCCTTTGCCAGAGTACTCTACAGTGTGGTGTAGTGGTTAAGAGCAGTGGACTTGTAATCTGGTAAACTGGGTTCGATTCCCTGCTCCTCCACATGCAGCTGCTGGGTGACCTTGGGCTGGTCACACTTCTCTGAAGTCTCTCAGCCTCACTCACCTCACAGAGTGTTGGTTGTGGGGGAGGAAGGGAAAGGAGAATGTTAGCTACTTTCCTTAGGGTAGTGATAAAGCGGGATATCAAATCCAAACTCCTCCTCATCCTTCTCCTCCTCCTCCTCTTCTTCTTCTTCTTGAAATTCCCCAACACTTTCATATCTGGGAGAGGGGGAGTTACATTGTGTGGGTACAAATCTATAACATCCAACATGCATTTTGGAGGTTGGAGGGAACTGTAAAGGATTTATATCCCTACAAGAAAAAAATGTCAAAGTTGGTTAATATTTCAAACATTATTTAGTGGGGTTTATCACCATATGGCTTCCTTATTTAACTTTCCCTTTACATGGACAAGGGGTTCTTCATGCATGGTAATATAAAACAGCTTTACCTCTTCTCCTTTCTCACGTATTGGAGAGAAGGATTTGGATGGGGTGCCAGAAGCCTGCCCACTGCATTGATTTCAAGTTCCCTCTTTTACACAGTAGTTTCTGGTGGGTCTGTGGGCTCCCTGGTTCTCTTGCTTCACCAAGCGCAATTCAATATGCAGAGCTTGCTTTCAAATGAGGCAGAAGAGCCAACGTGCTGGAAAAGAAGGGAACCGGTAGATGTAAAGCGCAGAGAAACCCCAGCAAGAAACCCTTGTATAAAACAGACCGTTATCATTAAACATCAGCCCTATAATCGATCAACCCAGTAAATGTAGGAAGCACACAACAGCCAGTGCTACGCTGACTGAGATAAGAAGGTAGTGCTGTGCCAAAACCTGTCCTCCATTTGCTCGAAAGTTTTCTTCCCCTAGAAAAGAGGCTGCTGCTTCTTTCTGCTTCATTTGCAGGGTAGAATTGCTTCATACTTTCAGTGGATATGGGGCTATGAGCTTAGCTCCTTGTTGCAAGGTGGCCAAGGCTAGCGTGTGTATTTAGGGGCGGAGGAAGGGGGATGCGGGCCGCCCCAGGTGTCACCACTGAGGGGGGTGACCAAATGCTGGGCAGCACTCACCGTGGGGCCTGCAGCGCGCCTGAGCCATGCGTCTCTCCTGGGAGTGAGCTTGGGCGCCCGCAGGCTCCACGCTGCCCCAAACGGTCCTCCCACTGCCTCCTTCCCAGCTGTAGGGCAGCTGTAGGGAGACTCTGGAGGCCCTGCAGTGGCTCACCCCGCCCCTCTGGACGGCTCACCCCATCGTTGGGCACGCCTCCCCAAGTGCCTGAGCGGCTTCCTCCACCGCTGTGTGTATTCAGTGTTTTGCAGCCTCCCCAGGTGCCCTGCTTACTTTTGTGGGGCAAGGGGAGGGGGCAGACATATAGGAGACAATATCATCTGATATTGTCCCCTGGGTTTTAATGAAGTTATGTGGGAAGCTAGGGAGCATAGCTGTCAACTTTTCCCTTTTCTTGCGAGGAATCCTATTTGGAATAAGGGAATTTCCCTTTAGAAAAGGGAACAGTTGACAGCTATGCTAGGGAGTCTTGACTAACAAGCGCCTGAGATCAGTGCAGTTACTGATTTTGTTTTCAAAACAAGTTCTTCCTTTTACCTGAAAAAAAAATCTTTCCACACTGATTTGGTTTTTAATGATTTTTTATTATTATTACTTTCAAAACACTGATCAGCAGCCTAGGAGATAGCTTCCCATTCTTAGAGGGAAAAGGGCACAATAGGGTTTACTGGAAGTTCAAACATCTAGGATGACTGCAAAATGCAGACCACTAGAGTGATAATTTATAGAATGAGAGGAGCAATACTCAAAATTTCTCAGCCACCTGAAAAGTAAGGTAGTTGAAACAAGAAAAGCCAACCTCCTATCCACGAGAGTTTCACTGAAATTTTCTCCCCTCTTTCATAATTTTCAAATTCATTTTCTTATTTATTCATTGGAAATGATCAACATTTTCAGCACAGCAGTATCTTTAAAGCGGCATGTACAGGCAAATCTATACGCATTTTCTTGGCCTGATCAACACATACTAAATGTTGCGCTTTAAGAAACTTGCCACTAAATTCAAAATCCATAGCAGACGAATGTCATCAAGTTAGAATATGCCCCAAGCAGATTATTTTTTATTTTAATGAAACTTCATTTTTTGGCTCCAAATCCCCCTTTTGACATGTCATGAAATGAAATTTTCTTCTTAAACCACAATCCTGGCATAAATTATCAGCATGCAGACAGGGCTGCCTTGTTTTCAATCTTATTTCTCCACTCTTGACCATATAAACAACATTTAATTAAAAGATGTATACTGAAACGCTGTTTATTTTAGTAGCTAACCTATTAACAAAACTCTTAACATTGGAAGATGCAGTGAGACTAGCTGGTGGTGTGGTCTCTGTGTTAGGGCACCTGCTGATTATAGTTTCAACAGAGTCAATCTAGAGTCATCCTATTCAAACAAATGAATAGGAGCTTTCCATGTTCAAGGAACTTTTTCCACATTACCATGTTTGCAGAGGATCCAGTAAACATTACAGAATATTTGTGTGTGTGTGTGTGTGTGTGTGTGTGTGTGTGTGTGTGTGATATTAATGCACATAGCTCAAGCAAGCCATCCTTGGGATTTACAGTTTCAGCCAGACTAAACCAAGAGCACAGAACTCATAGCACATGGATAGGCAAACTAAGGCCCGGGGACCGGATCCGGCCCAATCACATTCTCAATCCAGCCTGCAGATTGTCCGGGAATCAGCGTGTTTTTACATGAGTAGAATGTGTCCTTTTATTTAAAATGCATCTCTGGGTTATTTGTGGGGCCTGCCTGGGGGATTAGTTCATTTTGAATTGTTATGTTTCAGTCCTGAAGAATAAGCTTAACCAAAATAAATTCATTCAGCAAAACTGCATCTTGGCAAAAGTCTGTTTATACTTTTCAGAAGTCCACCCCAATGTGCAGTGTCTTCTCTGTGAACGTCTTTCAGACCTGATAAGGAGACGCCTTTCCATACTATGGAACACACTTGCATTTGTAATGAACACCCACATTTCATCCTTTCACGTAATTAATTGGTTTGTCTCTCACAGAAAAGACACTTAACCTCATAAATTCTAGAAGGGCAAGGTTCCCATCTGGTGTGCATTTTTTCTTTTTCTTTTTTTGCTATATGATTCAGAGAAAATTTATTGATTTTCTTACATGGTAAAAATTATACATTCCAAATAAAATACAAAAGGAACAACAGATTACCAAATAAACGAATATGTATAAATCCTTAAATTCCCAAAGAAGACTTGTATTTAATTCACAATTTCTTAATTTTTCCATATGGCTTCCCATCTCCTCATTAAGGGTTCATCCCCCCCTTTTTTATTATCACTGCTTCAATATTCCTTATGTGCATTTCTTTCTTTTATTTTATCTCATGTATTCTTTCTCTAGCTTACAAATTGCAGAGTTTAGACAAAGCATATCCAGGTTTTCACTTGTGGACAATGTTTACTTAAGTATTCTTTATAAATTCCCCATTCATTTTTATACCTTTGAGTTGGCTGTCTCCTAATTGTCTCAGTCATTTTTGCTAATTCAAGATATTCAAAAAGGTGTTCCTTTGTGTTAGATTCTGTAGCTGTAATAAATTCAATAGTTACCTTTTGGTGATCATAGCACCCAAACTTGCTTTTCATCATAAACAGGCTGCGGCACTTATGATGGAATTGCACTGAAGGTAATTTTACAAGGTTTAAAGCTGCTTGGTAGTTTCTGATTTCTTCTGCTTTTGGCAACATCTTCCATGGGGATTTAAGGTGACAGGGTTCTTACATTTGCTATTTCAGCACAGAAGTGGACAGTGTGTTCTCAGCCAGATGAGGTCACTTCTGTGGCCGCGTGCTTTTTTCATCTAGTGGGTCCATGGTCCCACAGAAATATCTTTGTTATTTTACCCATGAAAGAATAACAGCAATTTATTAATAATGTTACTTGCAATGCTATCATATTTGACCAACACTTAGATCACATTATAGCTTAAATCAGAAAAAGATTGCTTTTGCCATCTTGATGACATCATAAAACCTCTGAGCTATAATAACTCAGAACTGGCTACCATGTGAACAAAGAATCCATACACACAACACCCTTCAGAAGAATAGAGTAGGATTTTGCCACCTTTCGTGAACCTGATGTGTGCATTGTTCAGCTCTTGGTCCATAACTTAAGGAGGATAAGTGGCTAATCTAAGTTCAACGCATTTGCTTTGATGTGAGATCCTGTGAAACCCATAAGAACTTTATTTTTATGTAAATATGGTTAGAGTTAAAAGACTATCTTCTGAAAGAAAGGAAACCCCCCCCCCCATAGATTATGTTAGGGATAGCCAACATGATGGTTTCCATGATGGATGGCAATTTCCATCATCCTTTATTATTGACCATGCTGGTGGAGGGTCTTGGAATCCAAGCAGGCCTGGAGGGCACCACACTGTCTTTGGGCATGCTTCCGATGATCTCTCGTGCAAAGATGAGTTTCTTCTATAATGATCCATATGGTCATTTCAGTCTCATCACCTTTCATTTGCGCAACTTTCACAATCAACAAATTTCTCCCACCTTTCTTTGCCCTAGCCTTCACAAACCCAGTGCCCTCCAGAAATCTTGGACTATTAAGTCCCACCAAGTACAGAGTTGTGGTTCGAGGACCCGACCCCCGCGAAGTAAAATGAAGACACAGGGACACGTGATATAAGGTTAATGGGCAAGAAAAGGCCACAACTTTATTGATTACAGCAATGAAAAGGTATTGGCTTAGGCATTGGATCGCGAAACAAGTGGGTTTATTCACCAGGGGTTCATCACCTGTTGATGCTAATCCAACTATAGGCTCACCCCTGATGTCACCGAGGGTCGTGCCATGGCCTCCCGCCAAGCAGGCTTCGGACGGAATACACGACCGCCAGATTCCATTAACGGAATACCCCTAGAAATTGAAGGCATAGGCGATGGCCACACCTAGCACTTCGACACACCACAACACATTATTCCAATGCCTAACCTACCCACCAATACCACCAAAAAGTTGTGACGATTGCTACGAGGTAGGCGAAAAAACCAAAAAGCCTAATGCCAAATGGAAAAACTCCTACCAGGCCCCCCGGGCAACCGGGGCGACCAACCTAAGGTCCATAGCAAGGCCAATGACCTAAGCCCTAACTCAAAGGGAGTGGAGGGTGGGTGACTCGCCCAGGACGACCAAGAGAAATGAGGCCGGGGGGGAGGCTGGCACTGCAGCATAAAGGCTGCTGGACACGCCCCCCCATGGCACCTGGTTGGACAGCCACCAGATTACGTCTAATTTAGTGGTGCTCAATTGTTTATGATCTGGCATCCTTCTTAACATTCAACCAAATTACAGTGTTTTTGTAAATAAATCCTAAATTTCTTCCAGTCTTCTTCAACTCTCTCCTCTCCCAGGTCTCGGATTCTGCCGGTCATCTCTGCCAATTCCATATAGTCTATCAGTTGCATCTGCCATTCTTCCAGTGTGGGTAGATCTTGGGTTTTCCAATGCTTAGCGATGAGTATCCTTGCTGCCGTTGTTGCATACAGGAAAAAAGTTCTGTCCTTCTTTATCACCCTCTGGCCGACAATACCCAGGAGGAAGGCCTCTGGTTTCTTAGGGAAAGTATACTTAAATACCTTTTTCAACTCATTATATATCATTTCCCAGAAGGCCTTCACTCTAGGGCACGTCCACCAGAGGTGAAAGAATGTTCCTTCATTTCCTTTACACTTCCACACCCGCATCCCTTTTTAAGGTAAAGGTAAAAGGATCCCTGACCATTAGGTCTAGTTGCGGATGACTCTGGGGTTGCGGCGCTCATCTCACTTTACTGGCCGAGGGAGCCAGCGTACAGCTTCCGGGTCATGTGGCCAGCATGACTAAGCCGCTTCTGGCGAACCAGAGCATTTGTCAAAGCACCCTTTCCATCTGTGTCAGCTTAGTGTTGTGTAAATATCCATCCAGCATTTGTTTCTTTGTTTAATTTACAACATTTCTATGATGTCCAATAACACACGTTCTCTGAGCAGCTTCCAATAAAAACAAAAACAAATAAATGCAAACCATGATTATAAGCATGAACTCTAATGCACTATGCTCACTAATTGCTTACTAATGGGTAGTGAGTGGCAATTTAATAACAACTATTAACACCACAGCAAAAACGTTTAAAGAAAACACTGAGAAAATAAGAACGTGCAGCTTTCAGAAAGAGACAGGTGGGTTCCAAAGTGAAAACTATAAGTGATTCTCTCCAGGGAGATCAACTCCAAAGTTCACTTCACTATTTTCACCAGTTATAGAGCACATTTGATGCTAACAGCTTTCTCCTGTCCTGGCAGGTGGTTTTTAAATCAAGCATTGTTAAATCTGTAGAGCTTAGAGTGATGCATCAGACAGTTCTGACACCCGCTCTTGCTTCTGCGCTCATTTCACATAAACTTGCTGTAGGCCTGAGGCATGGCTCACCAGGCAGCTTCAGCTCCAACATCTGAAAGCCGAAAAGCAAAGGAACAAAGGCAAGGGCCCATCCAGACTCATGATGGGGAATCAGTTTTATGTCGCTTTGTGATGATCCCACAACTCCAGACTATCCTCCCCACCTGTGGATGTTCCTTTTTTAACTAAATAAGGATCTTCATTAGAATCAAGAAGAAAATAACCACTAGAAAGCAGGGGAAACTCTTGAGTGACTAATTTAGAAGCTTCTCTAAGGTCTCATCAAAATGACTGACAGAATGTGTGAAGAAAATGTGTGCCCTACACTGAGATATGCCCCCTCTCTGTTTCAAAGTGTTCTCCTCACCCAGGACCTTTTTGTCTCCAGAGCACTTAGACCAAAAGTCTGCCCTTAGGATGGAGCTGTCATGTGATGAGTCAGGCTGCTTGACCACTCTGGGCTCAGTGCTGACTGATTCCCTGGAGAGAGACAAAGTTCCTCTATCTAGAAATGCTAAACATCGAAGCAGAGGCCCTATGCAATCAAAGCAGCCTCAGTCGCCTTCAGTTTTTTTTACCCTTAATTTCACTAGCATTGCCGCTTTGTCTTTTTACCTGATTGCGTTTCGGCTAACATGTTGTTGTTGTTTAGTCGTGTCCGACTCTTCGTGACCCCATGGACCAGAGCACGCCAGGCACTCCTGCCTTCCACTGCCTCCTGAAGCTTGGTCAAACTCATGTTGGTAGCTTCGAGAACACTGTCCAACCATCTCGTCCTCCGTCGTCCCCTTCTCCTTGTGCCCCCCATCTTTCCCAACATCAGGGTCTTTTCCAAGGAGTCTTCTCTTCTCATGAGGTGGCCAAAGTATTGGAGCCTCAGCTTCACGATCTGTCCTTCCAGTGAGCTCTTAGGGCTGATTTCCTCCAGAATGGAGAGGTTTGATCTTCTTGCAGTCCATGGGACTCTCAAGAGTCTCCTCCAGCACCATAATTCAAAAGAATCAGTTCTTCGGCGATCAGCCTTCTTTACAGTCGACTAACATAACTGGGTGTAAAATTAGCACCAGCACTATGGGTGGCCTCACGGTGGTAAAAGCTGGAGTAAAATGCCGCATAACATGCTCCCTATAATTGCCACATCTCTTCAGACCTCATTTGGTCTTTCTGCAATGGGCAGAACACCTTAGCTGTGTTCTATAAGTTGTTAAACCATAATCGCGGCACTGTGGTGAGCCAAAGCGATTCCGCCATCTGTTTACAGAGGGAGAGACAGGTATGGGGTGGGAAGGTATAAGCATGATTCACAACATATTCGTACATGTGCCTGGTAATGGAAACCATTCTAGAAGTAATCATCCTGTGTCTGGAAAATGTTATGTCTGAACCAGCTCAAAAGTCTAAAGCCAGGGGTGTGTTGCACAGAGTTGTGTTCAACTGCAGAGCTCTTACATTTGATAGTTGTGCTATTTATTAAATATAAATCTTTTTTTAAAAAAACACCCGCTGACAAATTATGTGTCTGAGGGCTGCAGGCAACACCATTTGACAGCTACTAATATATTTCTTCTGACATTTTTTTCTGCATGCAAAATTCCTGTTGACTTCAACGCACAGGACAATGATGGTTCTGTCAATTGCGCACATGCAGACTCCAGTTTAATTAGCTGCAGATGATGAGTTACCTGCCTTTGGGGAGTTTTGCAGAAGAGAATCTTTGCCTTGGTTTTATTGCAAGTATAGGTTTACAGGCATAGGCCTATTTTATTGAAAAGAACTCATAAACTTGTATGCTACTTGTATACTAGTGGACATAAGTGTGCGTAGGAACACTGATGTGCATCTGACTGCTTAAGCAGCATCTTCCAAAAGAATCCCATCTTACAGGTATAAAAACCCAGTCTAGGCACCCAACTCCACCAATCCTATAACAAACAGTAGGTCTCTTAAGACCTTTTAATCTTTCCATCGGTGCAGTTTTCCCACCCAGTTTTCTGATGAAGTATATTACCAAACCAATGGCAAAAGAAAAGCACAGTCCTATACATTTCTACTCAGAATTAACTCCAGTTTTGTTTGGTGGGGCTTACTCTCTGGTTAGTGGGGTTGAGATTGCAGCCTTATTGTGGTAGAAGCTTTCATGCGCCTATCTCAGTGTGGATCTCATTTCAGCCCAGATAAAGTGACTTACTAGAATTGCTGTTGTTGTCATCCGTCTGCCTCAGAGACAATGGAATAGTGTGTCATTGGGGGTAAAGTCAAAACATTGGAGAGTTACAGCACCTGCAGTGGCTGTAGAGACCAATACGGGAGAGACATGTTTTATTGCAGGTGGGGCAAATGAAGGCATCTGGTTTCACTGTTATAAAGGTAACAGGTAAAGGACACCTGGATGGTTAAGTCCAGTCAAAGGCGATTATGGGGTTGTGGTGCTCATCTTGCTTTCAGGCCGAGGGAGCCGGCGTTTGTCCACAGACAGCTTTTCTGGGTCATGTGGCCAGCAGGACTAAACCGCTTCTGGCGCAACGGGACACCATGATGGAAACCAGAGTGCATGGAAACGCCATTTACCTTCCTGCCATAGCAGTACCTATTTATCTACTTGCATTGGTGTGCTTTCGAACTGCTAGGTTGGCAGGAGCTGGGACAGAGCAATGGGAGCTCACCCGGTTGCAGGGATTCAAACCACCAAAATTATGATTGGCAAGCCCAAGGGGCTCAGTGGTTTAGACCACAGCGCCACCCACATACTTATACACTGTTCTAGGTGCACCATGGCATTTCTTCACTCTGCACTCCTCCCAATGGACATTTCTCCTCTTGTCCACCAGAACATATTCTAAAAAGCTGAGGGATTTCCTTGGGTTTTTATACCAAGGCAGCAAGGTCCCTGTATAACATATGGATTCATTGAAGCGACAGATATATGTGTGGGGAGAGCAGGGTACGTAAATGTCTCGAGGGGTGTGTGCGCAGAGGGGGCTGCAGAACAGGTGAGAGGACAAGGCATAGAGATTGTGGTGATCTGCGTGGAAGAGAGATTTGAAAAAAGGAGGAGGAGGAAGGGGAAAAGGGGGTTGAAGGGGAAATTGGGGGTGCAGAAGGGTTTTCAAAAAAGGAAGGAGTAGCAGGCATGGGAGTGGAGATGAAGAGGAAGGCAGGAGCAAGAAAGGGTCTGGAGAAGAGGAGAGGGTGGTTTCCTAATTGGACAGAAGATGGAAAGGGTGCTTACTGGTTGCAATGTGTGTGAGGGGTCTGTGTGCAAGGGGAGGTTACACAAAAGTAGAGGCAAGGAGGAGAAGGCATGGGTAGGAGGGGGAAGGTGAATTTTTTTGTTGTTGTTGTCTAGTCGTTTAGTCGTGTCCGACTCTTCGTGACCCCATGGACCAGAGCACACCAGGCACTCCTGTCTTCCGCTGCCTCCCGCAGTTTGGTCAAACTCATGCTGGTAGCTTCGAGAACACTATCCAACCATCTCATCTTCTGTCGTCCCCTTGTCCTTGTGCCCTCCATCTTTCCCAACATCAGGGTCTTTTCCAGAGAGTCTTCTCTTCTCATGAGGTGGCCAAAGTCTTGGAGCCTCAGCTTCAGGATCTGTCCTTCCACTGAGCACTCAGGGCTGATTTCCTTCAGAATGGATCGGTTTGATCTTCTTGCAGTCCATGGGACTCTCAAGAGTCTCCTCCAGCACCATAATTCAAAAGCATCAATTATTTGGCGATCAGCCTTCTTTATGGTCCAGCTCTCACTTCCATACATCACTACTGGGAAAACCATAGCTTTAACTATACGGACCTTTGTTGGCAAGGTGATGTCTCTACTTCTCAAGATGCTGTCTAGGCCTGTCATTGCCCTTCTCCCAAGAAGCAGGCGTCTTTTAATTTCGTGACTGCTGTCACCATCTGCAGAAAACAGGGGTGCAAAGTAGGGCTGCGGAATAGAAGTGGCTTCAGAAATTGGGTTGGAAAGGCAAAAAGTGAGTTTAGTAGTTGCAGGAAAGGGGATGCTCTGGGAGGTTGATGTGAGGGAAATTGCAGGGCGGTGGGTTTGGTGAGTAGAGCAAGAAAGGACACAGCCTAGTAAACATGTAAACACTCCATGTTGTATTATGTAAATAATGTGTGTGCTAGACATTTCCTTTGCAATGAACCCACCCCGGAAAGAATCTACTAAAGAGCACCCATGGACTGCACTTATGGTCTCGTTCCTTCCCTTTCCTGCCACCTTGTCGAGATATGGGTTGTTCTCGCTTCTTGACCCTTTGATCTCCAGGGTCACTTTTTCGAGATGAACCTCTTAACGAAACAACCAGCTCCCATCCACGATTGGTGTGCTGGTGCGTACTGAGGGCCAGCCCCAGATTTACATACCTTTGGACAAGCAAGCATTCTTTATGGCTGGCTGGCTGGACTGCCATGGTTTTGGGGGTTTCCCCCCCCCCAGTACGTGTGCCTACAAAGAGCATGGGAGCATATTTGGAGGATGATTTATTTTCCCTCCTGAAAGATTTCTGCCTCTCCTGATTCGCCTCCCCCTTAACGGCATGTGTTATATATTGACAGGGATTAAGTTTCCTCTCCTGAACGGAACAATGTGCGGGCAGAAAGCGAGCTAAGAGCTACCTTGTTGGTTCTTAAACGCAAGCAACGAACTATGCCAGAGCTTCCAAGCAAAGCACTCCTCCTCTCCAAGCTCTGCCACGCTCCCTCTCTCCTTCCACCCCTCTCCCTCCTTCCTTCTCCCAGTTATCCTTGTCCGGGACCCCCTTTCCCCCTTTTGTTATTCGGCATGTCTGATTAGCCCGAGCCTGATTGGCTGCCTGCCTGTTCGGAGAGAGATTCCATGCAGATCAGCCCCTGCTCTCGCCCAGTCCTCGCTCAGGAAACGTGAGCGCGGCGGATGGAAGCGGAGAGGCAGCGGCTCAAGCGCTAGCGCCCCGCCGCCACCGCTGCTGCTGCTGCTGCGCCGAGCCTGACAGCAGGCAAGCGAGGCAGGAGAGCCGCTTAGCAGCCGCAGCCGCTCACTCAGTACCTCTGCCTGACCGACTGAGATCCCGGCAAGGATCCAAGCATGGAATGGTGCCGCCGGGCAACAGCTGGCGCTCTGCTCCTGGCTTCCCTGCTCCTGGTAAATGCCCTTTCTTTTCTTTTACTAAAGCAGCGGCGGCCGCAGGATGGTCTCTCCTCCCTTGCAATGACTGGAGAACTTAGGCGGGGAGAGCGCGCGGCGAGGCTGCTCCTCTCGCAGAGGTTCCAACCTCGCAGGGCAGGTCCCGTTAGGTGGCAGTGGCTTAAAGGGCAGGTACAGAGAGTTGGGCTCGCCTCTGGTGTGGATAGGCAGCCCCTGAAACTTCTGGGTCTTGGAGGGGAAACCCACACTCCTGACATCCAGTTCTGTGGTCAAGGATGTGCCTGGGATTCTTTCTAGAAGGGATGCCGTTCTTTTCCCTCCTCTTAAAAAAACTATTTCGCCCACTCTGCGAGAGAGGGAGAGAAAAGCAGGTCCCGCAAGCGACTGAAGGATCTAATCCTGCTACCGCAGTAGCGCACTGATCTCTGATCACTGCAAGATTCTCGCGCAAACTTAACTGCTTCTTCCCTCTCCACGGTGCCAGGGATCCTGCCCGTTTGATGATCTTAAGCGCGCGTTATTTCAGCCAGACGAAACTTTTCAGATAGGAGGCTTCCCTAAATTGAATGACGGATGAAATTCTTTTGCGAGTTGGACTCTTGGGCTTGGGGGTTTGGGGGTGTTAAAAGGGAAGGCTCCGTTGCAAATTCTCCCCCGTGGGTTACTACCCCTCCTCCCTACCCTCCCTCACGTTCCCAAAAGCGTCGCTCACAATCTTGAAAAGATATGCTCTTGCATGCTGCTCGTGTCTTTTGTGTTTGTTTGTTTTTCCAAATCACTTCTGGTCATTTGGAATAATTGACTCGTTCATGCTGATCTTTTTGCAACAAGAGCTAAAGTTGGTCCGGGACCAGGAATGGAGTTGTCCGTGTGAAGGATTTCACAAATGCAAGCGGGTGGGGGGGGGGGTCAGAAATGATATTTCAACGTCAATAGTACTGTTTCTGGTGTGGTTCGAGGAAAATCCAGTCTGTCTATAAATACGAATTCAACTTGCTATTGCACACTAAGGTCCACGAGATATTTGAAAGTTTATTGCTGACTCACTCTCTGTGACAGGGATATGACTCTGCACTTCACTTGCACTGTAAATACTTTCCTACAGATGGCTGCTTATCCTAAACCGGGTTACTGTTTGTCATTGTAATTATTGCCAGCTCTACTGCTTATACCAACCATCACTTTTATGGGCAAACTTATTTTTTTGGCAACAAGTGTTGTGCATGATATTGTACATGCCACCGTCCCCAAATCTTTACACTAGTTATGCACATATTATTTCACTGTGCATATCAACATTTGTTTTTAAGATAAGATGTGTAAACTATTACAAATCACTAGTATAAATGTGGCAGGAATGGGTAGCTGGTCAGGCTTATCCGGGGCTTTTTACCCCCCAGAACCTGTTTTCAGTGCCAGAACACATCAGTATTTCTCTTGCCACTGAATAATCACTTCCATAATATAGGGGTCATTTGAAAGCTCCTTGGGGCAGGGCCTATCTTTTGCTTATTTTACACTGTAAAGGGCTGTGGGCATTATGCAATAGTGATTTGTAAACAAATCTTCATCCTTATTGCTCTGCAAGTCAAAAGAGCGAGGCTCTTTCTTCCTTTTTGGATTCATCCCAGCAGCAAGAGAAAGAGTATTATATTTGGAGCATGCTTGCGTTAGACTTGCATAATTGTTACTCTGCGTTGCCCTGCCAAATCGTGCAATTTTAATCCACCAAGAGCCAGTTTCTGAGAGCAAAAAGGGGTGCTAAGCCCTCCTTCTCCTGCAGCGTACCTCCCCACTGCCAGCCCCAATAAGCTGTGAGTGAGAGACTGTGGGCAACAGACTGGTTCACCATGCCTCAAACACATGTCCCTTTCTCTCTTAAAATTGATCCCCGCTTTATACACGATTGGAAAACTTTGTTTTGTTTTTTTGGTATTCTAGGACTGACTGAAGCAAGAGTTGAAGCAGTGTGATTTGGCTTCATCCTCAGAACATACCTAAACCAAATCTCCATTACTTGTGAATTAGGCACTCATTTCTCAGTTCACTAAAATAAATAGTACTCTCTGCTGCCAACCATTATGCATTATTCTTTAATGCTATATACCAGTTTGAGTTGGGTGAGTTGATTTGGATTCTTTTCTCTCTTTTAAATAGATTTCCCCATTCACCACCAAATAAAACTTAATTTGTGCCTGCAGGTAAGTTATAGGGGAAAAGAGGATGGGGGAGATGCAATCTCAAAGGTACACAAAACAATGCACTGTTTTTTAAAAATATTTTTCTTGCCCCAGTGCATTTCAAAGCACACCGAGTAAAGCACAATAAAATGATGAGTGATGGGGAAGACTATGTTACACTCCCCCTGCAAATTAATATATGCATTTTGGCAGGCAGGCAACTTTCTGCTTCACTGTTTGGTTTCAAAGATCTTTATGGGTGGAATGAGATGGAACAAGAAATTTAAAAGAGAGTTGAAGATAAGAGAGGACATAATTAGGGAATTAATAAGCTAGCACTTATGGAGTGTGTGTGTGTGTGTGTGTGTGTGTGTGTGCATGTGAATCATGACTTCCGTTTCTCTTCTAAAAGAGTTCCCCTAAATCAAGTGTGATGAATGAGTGAATTATGGAGGGACACCAAGAACAGGATATAGATTGTAGAAACCTGTGGATCTCTAGCTCCTCCCTTTAAAGTAAGCTCAGCATTAATTTATGTGGGAGAATGAAGCATATTATGCTTGGCTTTTAGTTCTGGTCTAAAAGGTCACCTTTGCCTTGCAGGTGTGGCTTGCAACAAGAAACAAAAAAACAAGGTTACATTAAGTATGCTCAGCTACCTGGGTAAAGTCAACTAGAAAGGTATCAGAGCTGAGTACACACAAACCTGTTGATCCCTAGGCAGCTTATGATGTCAGATGAGGGCCACACCAGAAGCACCAGAAGCAGATTCCTCTCTTTGGTAGATGTCTGCCCCAATCATTAATGAAACAGGGGGTAGGGGCCCAGTTTTAAGAGCAAAAGGAGGCTGTGAGTAGGTGGCCTGGTTTTTTTTGGGTTGCTGGCACTCTAGGTTGCTGGCACTCCAGTCTGGCACTCCAAGCAGCACTGAGTGGTTTAGTCTAGGCACCATTTCAGTTTCCCACAATTCACTTGAGGTAGCATGCCTTTTGAAGGCTGTGAGGAGTTAAAATGAGGGCTGAACACAGCCACCTAGCAGTGCCATCACTGTTGCCTGCCTCCAGGTAAGTCAGTCAGGGCGCTATTCTGAAGGGCCTGACCACTCCTCAACCCCATCATTTGCTGTTAAATCTGGGCCCTGTAACCCTCACTTTATTCATTATTGGTGCAGGCCCACATTTCTGGGGAAAAAAGAAATGTGTTTGCTGTCAATTCTAGCATATCCCTGACAACTTCCATGTATGTAGAGCTGTCACTATGGATTTGCTGGAGAATAGACTGTAGCTGATACTTGCAGACACCTCTGTATGTATGGATCAGGAAAAAAAAACTATCACCTCCTCAGTACACTGAATGAGTCAGCCCACATATAGATCACACAAAGCAGACAGGAGCCTTGGTTTTCATGGCTAGCTTCCCAGGATGAGCATAGGACATGTCTCGGAGGGGAAAGGTTTTGCAATTTTTCTGTGAACATTTCCCGTGCTACTGGTTACGTGCTGCGACTGGGAGCCTGGAAAGCTGGCGTGCATGAGCCCCTAGAGACTGAAGGTCAAAAACCTGAATGGATTGTGGTTATGTGAGCAAAATAGGTACAGTGGGATAAGTACCTGGGGTTTCCATCCTCCAAGCCAAGGATGGGGAACCTGTGGTCCTCTAGAAGTCCCAGTCCCAGCAAACATGGCCAATGGTCAAGGGTTATGGGATTTGTAGCCCATCTGTGTAGGGACACAGGTTCCCCATTCTTGCTGTAGGCCAAACGTGTGCATTCATTTTAGATGGTGTTGCCCCCACTCTTCACAGCCTTGTTTTGCAAGCCCCCTTTCCCCTACTACAAGAGATGCTCAGAGTCTGAACAGTCAGATGGAGTGTGGAAGTTCCAGACATCTCCCTAATCCTTTACTTCACTCTACCTCTGGTCTGAATATCACCATTTTTTCATATTTCTGCATAATGCAAAATGGGAAGTGCAGGGGCAGCTTAGCCCAGTTTGATCAAAAGCCATCCTGCTGTGTGCTGGAGTAATTGCTCTGCTGCTTTCACCAAGGTCCACATCCTAGGTTAAGGTTTTTAATCTCTGATGATGTGTTTGCCATGGTACATCCTCTTCCCTAGAGCCATCGTCTTCAACACTTTCTTCCTGTAAAAAACAATGGGTCGTAGTTCCAGAAAAGGCAGGAATTGTGTGGTTTGCAGTTGTAATGTGGAATGCATCAGTTCTTTATCCTGGCACTCAAATCCTCACATCTTCACCAACACCAGTTGGGGACCAGAACAGCACACACAGCATTGTGGCTGCCAGGAATCAGATAAGGCTTTAGCAACAAGAGACCACTTTCAGTTGATTTGTCAGGGGGTACAAACAGCAGCAGATGTGTCTGCGTAGCCGGAGTGAGGGCAATGAGCCCTGTCCTCACTCTGAATGGGCTTTGTTGTGTAATCATACAGCCAAATCATGATGTCATCCTGTTGATGATATGATTGCCCTAATGGGCTAGGGTCACAATAGTCAGGAAGAAGCACATGGCCAGGAAGGGGAGGAGGGGAACGACACTGGAACAGCTGTAAATAGAAAGCAATCAGATTGTGAAAAGGTGTGAATGTAAGCACAGAACATGTTGGGTCCCTCGGTGGCTGCCCTTATTATGCTGAAAATCCTGCCGTGAACACTGACCTATTGCCTGGAATCAGATGGGCAGAATGGATGTATTTCAGTCTCACCACCCAATAAGCCCACATAGATGTGTCCAAGAAGAGGTACCACCACTTTGGGAGTATGTTGATGACAAATGATTTACACCCTGAAATGCTAATATCCTTTGCACACGTAGAAGCAAACCTGTTTTTGTCACCAAGTGCACGCTATGGTTTTCCCAGTAGTGATGTATGGAATTGAGAGATGGACCATAAAGAAGGCTGATCGCTGAAGAATTGATGCTTTTGAATTATGGTGCTGGAGGAGACTCTTGAGAGTCCCATG
Organism: Podarcis cretensis; assembly: GCF_951804945.1. Classification (NCBI taxonomy): domain Eukaryota; kingdom Metazoa; phylum Chordata; class Lepidosauria; order Squamata; family Lacertidae; genus Podarcis; species Podarcis cretensis. Next base: position 27,740,477 of record NC_137187.1, read on the forward strand.
GACTGCAAGAAGATAAAACCTATCTATTCTGAAGGAAATCAGTCCTGAGTGCTCACAGGAAGGACAGATCATGAAGCTGAGGCTCCAAGACTTTGGCCACCTCATGAGAAGAGAAAACTCCCTGGAAAAGACCCTGATGTTGGGAAAGATGGAGGGCACAAGGAGAAGGGGACGACAGAGGACAAGATAGTTGGACAGTGTTCTCAAAGCTACCAGCATGAGTTTGACCAAACTGCAGGAGGCAGTGGAAGACAGGAGTGCCTGGCGTGCTCTGGTCCATGGGGTCACGAAGAATCGGACACAACTAAACAACTAAACAGCAACAAGCACCCTCAAGAAGAAATGGAAGCCACTGAGAGTACACTCCCATGGAGAGTCCTCGCAGGATGCATGCATTTTTTTTCATGCATACTTTGAAGTATATACTAAACACCTAAGAATGCAATGTGTGAAGTGGCGCTGAAGTAAGTAGAGACGATATGTTTGAGTTTCTCAAGAGATAATTTAGCATTCCGCCTGCCACAACATATAGCTGAGGGCAGCAGCAGCAGCAGCAGGGCCACATCCAGCCCCTTGGAGAAGTCTACCAGACCCACCTCTGGTTAGAAGCAAAAGAATTCCAGACATTAGATTTCACCACTGACCTCGTGAGTGCCAGGACCTCCAGCCTCCTTCATTCTTGTAAAAATCCCATATTTCAGTGATGCTGACACAGAGTTCAGTGGAAACTCTTCACATATGTTAGTTCATAGGAATGTAGGCTTTATTGTGGCTGATAGGCAAATATGCTGCCACCAGCAAAAAGGAGTTGAGATGGGGGAACCCTGCAAATATTGCACCAGCTCTGGCTAGGCAGCAGGAGGGAGGCATTGATGTTCTGTCTCTTCTGCCCCATCACATTCTTTCTGAGCAGGAGTGGAGCTGTGATTTAGCATCCTCGGGTTCATTGAGTCACTGTGTTCATAAGAGGGCTGGCCATGCTCAGCCTCTGAAAGTCCCACTGCATGCAGATCGAGAACTACAAACCATCATACCAAAGGAGGTCCCTGACACTGCAAAGACCTATCAGGGGACTGAGCCCAATAATTTTTAATTAGGTTTTTAAAATAAAAATAAATCTCATTGCTTTGTTATGCAACAGGGCCTGAACTTGCAACCCAAGATGCTAACGAGTAATTAATTTTAGAAATAAGGAGATTGGGGAGCAGGATTGTCCAGGTGGCCATCTTTGTTGCTTTTAATTTCACTGTTGTTGTTGTAATTGTTTTTGTTAAACACATACTTGTGTTTTTCTGTGCATATGCAGTTCTTCCTTGTGGGGATGTGGATTCAGGTTTATTAATCAATGTATTTCTGCAGTTGTTTCCATGCACTTAATTTGATATAGATTGCCAAAAATTGGCGGGGAGGGAATCTTGAAGAGAATTGGTAGGTAGCCAGGTTTAGCTTCTGCTAAAAGAATTAGCAGACTACTACTGTTTCCTTCTGAGTAGCTGCACAGGTGCAGCTCTGCAAGTTGCTTGCTCCAAAAATGAGAGGGGGGAAGACAGGAAAGTGACCAAGAGGCGGCACAGCATGAGTCTTTCTCCAGATCAGTTGTGAAATAACTGGAACCTGCTTGATGAAGTACATAATGGGAGAGGGGAGCCTTGAAGTTCCAGACTTTAAAGAGAGCATGCTAAATTAGGCCCCTTTTTGTGAGTAGATATCAGTAGCAGATTATGTGTGTGTGTGTTTTAAAAACTGCCAATCCAGATGCACCAAAAATAAATAAATAAATTGTAAAAAAGGGGGGTTCTAATTAATTGAAGAAACATTTATGTGACTGAGATTTGTCAGAGGTGAACATTTTCCTCAGTATCCACAAGAATGCATACAGGAGGCATTCTATGAATGCGAAAAAACTGAATGAGAACCTATGTAGCACCGTGGTTGGGCTTGTAAGACCCAGGTTGAAGTCCCCCTCAACCATGAAGCTCACAGATAACCTTGGGCCAGTCCAAGCCACTTGGACACACTCATATGGACATACAGTGGTACCTCAGATTACATACGCTTCTGGTTACAGACTCTGCTAACCCAGAAATAGTGCTTCAGGTTAAGAACTTTGCTTCAGGATGAGAACAGAAATCGGGCTCCGGCGGCGCGGCAGCAGCAGGAGGCCCCATTAGCTAAAGTGGTGCTTCAGGTTAAGAACAGTTTCAGGTTAAGTACGGACCTCCGGAACAAATTAAGTACTTAAGCTGAGGTACCACTGTATTGAGGAATGAGTGTGATTTCTGAAAAGAAACCCTTCATGGGGTGGATGAGGAGTTGTAGGATAACAATTCAATGAAGTTTTTATTATAAAAATGCAGGGATTTTTTCCCCTTTTTTGTGAGGTTATGAGTGTGGAAGATAAGAGAAACTAAAGATTTCTTTTTTTAACCACGCCTTCATCAATATTGCATGGAGTTCCTGTCGTGTGAGGTGTGTATGCACAGATAAAGCCTGCTGCTTAAATTATAATTGATAAGGTTGGGAGGCTGTTGATGAAAGAAATTCACCTGAGGTAACAGAGATGGAACGAGCTTGCCTGCCATAATCTAACCACTAATATAGATGCTTCAGGAATCAGATGCAGACCGCTGGACCTCATTTGACCCCCACTGATTTGCACCAGCGGAGAATTTGGCCTTGGCTTGCAAAATGAATGTACATTCATAGCCCTAAAATTCCAATGACAGGGACCAACAAACCCAGGTATTTTTTGGTGGGGTGAGAAGAGATGCCTTTACTCCTTATATAGATTTTACATGCTGAATAAAGGAGCCAATAAAAAACAACAACACCCCAAAGAGGGTTAAAAGGCCCATTATGTTCATTTAGAGAATGCAGAGTAGACACAGGGAGCCTTCAGTCTTCTCACCCAAAGGGAATGTGGCTGAGACTTAGGCTGCTCTTTGACATGCATGTTCATCCTGACTTGAAGTCAAACCACTTCTTGTCAAAGAGTCATTGAATCAAATTTGCATTTGCTGTCTGCTCCTTTTCAGGGGCCTTAGCTCTCTTGCCTGCCATTGTAATAGTTTCAGGAGTTAACACTAGGAATGATAATAAAGTACATGGGTTCCCCCTCCCCTCAAGAATTTCTTTCCCCTCCTCCTCCTCCTCCTCCTTCTAATTTATACATGGAATCTAGTCAAGTACAATAGTCCATTCCATTCATGCTCTCCTCCTCTATTATCTGTTTTGGATGACCATTGGTGCAATTAGCCTGTGGACTGAATCTTAAATTCCTTGTTTTACAGCTGAACTCAGAAAAGTTTTCTTCTGTCACCCCCCCCCCCTTTTGTGCAGGTATGTCTATCACTCTCAGACTGCCCATCTGTTTCTACGTTTATAGCTGTGCGGAGGAGAACGATTTTCCAATGCTTGCTCCAAAAACGCACATGTTCTTTTTCCATGATCACTCACTTGTGTATGCGACCGGCACTCAGTTGTGCCAGCTGAATAGGTGCACGCTGTACTCTGCTCTTTACACATGCAGTCAAATGGCTTTGTTTATGCACACGATCCATGTTCAAAAATACTGCGCCATTTTGACAGCCATATCCACAACTTGGGGACGCAGGTGGCGCTGTGGGTTAAAGCCTCAGCGCCTAGGGCTTGCCGATCGAAAGGTCGGCGGTTCGAATCCCTGCGGCGGGGTGCGCTCCCGCTGCTCGGTCCCAGCGCCTGCCAACCTAGCAGTTCGAAAGCACCTCCAGGTGCAAGTAGATAAATAGGGACCGCTTACCAGCGGGAAGGTAAATGGCGTTTCCGTGTGCGGCTCTGGCTCGCCAGAGCAGCGATGTCACGCTGGCCACGTGACCCGGAAGTGTCTCCGGACAGCGCTGGCCCCTGGCCTCTTGAGTGAGATGGGCGCACAACCCCAGAGTCTGTCAAGACTGGCCCGTACGGGCAGGGGTACCTTTACCTTTACCTATCCAAAACTTATCTGGTGCTCTCTGCCACTCGGATATCTTTGCTGCACCTGAGTTCAAAATCAGGAGATTAAAAGCATATCCACTGGGCAAAAGGGTGTTTATCTAAAGCAGTGTTTCGTAAACTTGGGTCTCCAGCTGTTTTTGCACTACAACTCCCATCACCCCTTGCTAGCAAGACCAGTCAATGGAAACTGTAATCCAGAAACAGCTGGAGACCAAAGTTTGGGAAACACTGATCTAAAGCACTGCTATGCAGGAGGTATCTGAGGAAGCAGTGATGGGAAGAATCCTGAAAACCTTTAAATATGTCACTAAAGACAATCAAAGAGGTCTAGCATAGATTATTAAAGGGTGTAGGTATTAGGTCAAACAGTACATGAGACAGGAAACCTGTCTCAGAGCGTTACCACTGCAGACTGCAGGTGTGAGCTCCTATGATCCTATGCACCTCAATAAAACATTCCCAGCTGATAGAAAATATATTGATTCATTTCCTTGACATGTTGTTTGTGTGGGAGCTTATTCCCACAGGCTTTGGGGAACTGGCTGTTTTGAATGAAAGGGCAGATGACTAAGTGGTGGCATGATAGCAGGTTATAAAATTGTACATGGCATGGATTAAGTGAATAGAGGGAAATTTTTCTCCCTCTCCCATATCACTAGAAGCTGAATGTTGGAAGATTTCAGATAAAAGAAAGCATTCCTTCACACAGTTAAACTATGGAACTCTCTGCCACAGGAAGCAGCGATGACTATAAACCTGGATGGGACTCAAGGTGGATTACAGATGAAATAAGAACAGCTAAAACAGAGAAAAGAAATAATAGGAAAAACAATTAAGCATTAATATCATTCAGCATCTCACTCTTGCTCTTTCTGAGGTCTATTAAAAACATACAGATAATTATAATAAAAACAGCACCAGCTCTTTCATTCAAAGAAGTGAGTTCCCCAAAGCCTGTTGGAATAAGAAAGTCTTCGCCTGCCAGCGGAAACACAACGGGGGTGGGGAGCCAGACTAACTTCTCTAGGGAGGGCATTCCAAAGTCTGGGAGCAGCCACCAAGGAGGCCCTGCCCCTACCAAGCATGCATACAGGCATCTGGTTCAGGCAGTGTGAGTGTGTATTGTTAGTTTCTGTTTGTGCCACTGTGCAGTGCTTTGAGTCACAAGACTCTGTTTTTCATTCCAGAGATTCCAGACTGTTGGAAGTCTCATGGAAGACGGGAGACGGATGTGATGTTTACTGGTTTTCTGTTTCCTTTGTCTTTTCAGTTGCTCTCTGCTCTCACAGAGAGAGGATGCATTTCTTTTCTGTCTGCGTAGCTTAGCAATAAAACCCTTAGCATGTAGCTCATATTTCTCATCACTTCTGCTGCTTTGAAACTCTGCGTAATGGAAATGTGCCTGGAGCCTCATCAAAGGCTCAGGTCGTGAATTATCGTCGGAGGAGATTCCGGAAGATGAGCTTTATCAGCTCGGTCATAGCGGAGATTCTGACATATATGTGAGGGAAGAAAAACTGGGTTTTGGGTCACATTCGGATGACCTTTTTATTCGGCAATCATCCTGAACTGTTTGCACAAAGTTTGTGAGGAGGTTTAGACCATGCCAGCTTTTTATTGAACAAGAATTCTGATTAGCTTGGTTAGGCAACATTGTGTCAAGCACATGTGATCCCACAATTTCCATTCACTTTCCTGATAGCAAAGAGGGTGACTTTTCGGAGAAGCTGGCTAGTTGCGTGAGAACTCCAAAGCAGCTTTAATTGTACAAACTTTAGCGGCATGTGACAGAATAGAGACAAAACTGAAGTGCCCTCAGTCTTGTCCCTTGTGTGTGCATTTGTGTTAACAATGAGAGGCTGAACGTGGAAAGTGCATGTATATTTCCTATATGGCACATACCTTAGCCATAGAATGCATATGCGTGTTGTGTGAGTTGAAGCATCATCTGTGATTGTTGTCTTGACTTATGTGTTCTGCATGCAAATGGATTGTGTTGTGTTGATCTGTGGGGAGCTGATACCATTCATGTATTGTATGCCTTGATGGCAGGAGACTTGTGAGCACATGTAATAGCTGTGCATCTTGAGAACAACAGGGTATTCTTCTGTGGGCCCCACCCTCTGAGCTCTGCCAAGGTGCCAGGATTTTGAATTTTTCAGGTTTGCAAGCCTATATGTCAGCTATGAAATTAGGCAAGAGGTTGAGAGATCTTTGCCCAAGGATATCCAGGTAGATCCCCGAAGGAACAGAATCTTCCCTGGTTCCAGTTCTGATAGTCTGTCAACACTGTCATACTGCCTGCTTTGTAGACTAGCTGTTTGCAAATTCCCACAAGAATGACTGCATGGCAGTGAGCTTTGGTCCCGAATGCAGTTGCAGTGACCGTAGCGTTGCAATTCTTAGTAAATTGATAGGCGTTTTTTGAATTTCTTTCAGCACAATGATTTAAGTTTCCTTTCACATCCCTACCGTTGCTGCTGCTCCCGCCGCCGAAGTAGAACATGCTTTAATTTCATTGTAAAAACCCCAAATAGTTGTGGGTAAATCAGAAACCTTCATCATCAGAAGGGTGGGATGCAGGACACAGTAGCGAGAAAGCTGTGCAAGAAGTATGAGTGCAAGATTTATTCCATCTCTGTGGTAAGCATGTGCAGTGCTTGCTAATAGCTTCACCACCTGTGAATTATACCTCATAAATGGGTTCCGACTGCTATTTTTGTGTAGAAGCAATAAGCGGTATGTTCCCTGATTCTACACTACATTAATTTTTTGCCGAGTTTCCATTTTTGTCTTTATTACCTACTTGGAATTTCTTCCAAAGCACCCACCATTTATTAGGGTGGTGCACTGAGTGTGGTTTGGGGTTTTTAGTATTATTAATAGTAATAGTTTCGCAGTGGAAGGAAGGAGGTGGGCGATAACGTAAGGCATCCTGAGATAAAATCCGGGAGAACTGAAGAAATAAGGCCGGAGATTATGTGCAACATGCAATAAATCCAAACTGTCCCATAAAATAAATATAACTCATTTTATTTCTACACAAAAGTACTATTGGGGGTATTGGATTTCTCCTCCCTGCTTTGTTGGATATAATCTTAACCCCCCTGTTTGAAGTCCGATAGAGTTGTGTTTAATTCCTGTGTTGCATCAATAGAACCATAAATGAAAAGGTATGAAAGAAGTAATAACGGCTTTTATTGTTCTGGTGCTGAAATACAGCCTGGAGAATTTACTTATTTTCCCTTCTTTCACTTTTTCCTATGCGGGCAAATGTCAGCCAATCAATCCACTTAGTTTAAACAAAGCATGGGAAAGGGTGGGCCTACCCAGCGTTCTCTACAATTGTGGTTTCTCCACAGAACCTGATCTTCAGACTTCAGGTCACACTTGCTTGTGTGAATTTTCTCTCCTGACAGGTGCTCACAGAGAGCTGTTGAACTTTGGGAGGGAGCTGGAAGGGAAAGAGGAAAACTGGAGCTCAAGGGAAGAGGAGATGCCATGGAGAGCAATCAGGACTTTGGGCAGGGATGGACACCTCAGAAAAAAAATTGGTCTAACAGAGTAGTTGTGAAGTGTGTAAAAGGAAATGCATTGCTTTCTGCTTGGCGAGCAGAAAGGAAAGGTGGTTGTATCGTTCTCTGATTTTTGCAGTGAAAAGACATCTTTTGGAGGCAAAGTGTTAGGAAAAGAGTTAAAAAGGTTGCTCCCTTGGATTCAGCTTAGCCACATCACAAATGCTCTTGTAGTAGTAGTAGTAGTAGTAGTAGTAGTAATTATACCCCACCCATCTGGCTGGGCTTCCCCAGCCACTCTGGGTGGCTTCCCACAGAATATTAAAATACAATGCTTCAGCAAATATTAAAAGCTTCCCTAAACAGGGCTGCCTTCAGATGTCTTCTAAAAGTCAGATAGTTGTTTATTTCCTTGATGGAAGAGTGTTCCACAGGGAGGGCGCCATTACCGAGAAGGCCCTCTGCCTGGTTCCCTGTAACCTCACTTCTCACGGTGAGGGAACTGCCAGAAGTTCCCTCGGAACGGCCCTTGGAGCCGGACCTAAGGGTTCGGGCTGAATGATGGGGGTGGAGACACTCCTTCAGGTATACTGGGCCGAGGCCTTTGAGGGCTTTCAAGGTCAGCACCAGCACTTTGAATTGTGCTCAGAAATGTACTGGGAGCCAATGTAGGTCTTTCAAGACCGGTGTTATGTGGTCTCGGCAGCCACTCCCAGTCACCAGTCTAGCTGCCGCATTCTGGATTAGTTGTAAGATGTTCTGCCTGTTCCAATTTGAAAACTCTACCAATTGTTAATTATCTCTTCTGTTGTTTTTAATGAGCCCCTCAACAACTTTGGTGACTACTTTTTCAAAATTTCAAGCGTTTCTATAAAAATGTTATGGTGAGCACAACATGCAAACTGTTGAAGTGATATACTGTTGGTTGTATGGTGTGCCAAGCTTCCTTCTTAGTTGTTGTCCCTTTAAAGGGGGAAGGTGTGAGCTCAACTTTGGCTGAGATTCTTTAGCGATAGAGAGGCAGGAGGTTGCTGTGAACTTAACAGAATTAGCTTCTGTTATGTACTGAAGTTCTCACCCTGGGCCAGCAGGGGGATACTGTAAATAGTTTTCACTCAGGTCCACATATGCAAATAAGGGATTGAAAGTGATGTTCAGTGATTGGATAGTTACAGAAAGTGTTACAGTTGCATTGTAGTGGAGCTCTATATAAGCAGGCTGGCTGAACCCTTCAGTTCAGTTCTGTTCTGGCCTGTGAATAAACAAGAGCTGTTTGAAGAATCGCTGTGTCGTCTGATATGTTCACCCACAACTTAACAGGTTCGTTGAGTTAGGTGCTGATGTGATGGGCACCAGATTATAAAACTTTATAGAATCTTGCTCCAAGTAGGGCTGCTGTGACCATCCCCCCCCCCTTCTTCTTTTCTTTCTACACATTTGTGCAAAGGAGAACCTGACAAAGAAAACACCCAATCAGACAAATTGCTTTGGCAATTTAGCTCTACCTGATCACCTTAAAGGGGGCGCTGTGATTTATGCCAGGCACATAACGACATTGAACGGAAAGTTATTTTGCCTTCTGTAGATTTGAGCGAGTCATTATGAATAAGTTCATGTTGTCTTATTTTAACAGATGTGATAGACTGAGCGCAAGGCCTTTTTTCTCACTGCAACTGCTCTGGAAAAGTGTGTGGGCCTGGCAGAACCCAAACAGACCGGGTATGCCCCTCGGAAGTAAGGCACCAATTTGACCTAGTTCCAGATGCTTGGCCAGTGAAGCGGGGGAAGGGGGGCCAGAAAGGCTGTCACCCTCCAGATGTTGCTGGACTCCAACCCCCTTCAGACCTAGGTAGTATGGGCAATGGCCAGAGAAGATGTCCAACAACATCTGGATAGCCCCAGATTCTTCCCTTCCTCCTTTTCTAGTGTTTGACTAAGTTTGAGGAATGGGTTATAGCTGCTGTTCAGCCTCTTTATCATAGTTCTGAAGAAACAGAGGGATTGCAACATATGGTGAATCACCTTTATCTGCCAACTCCTGCCGGGAATTAGAAAAGTTGAACTATAGCTCTGTAGGTCCATCCCCCAGATGGAAAAAAAGTGTTGGTCATCAGGAATTCAGAGACTTGGTACATGAGCAAGCTACTATAGCGTATGTGTTCTTTTAGCTAGTTGCCCTAATTATTGTTTCTAGCTCCTCCAATAGAAAAACAAGAAACCACATCCAAATATTTTTCATATATATATATAGAAAGTGCTCTGTGATGACATTATTGTGGGTATATAACATGCACCATAAGGCATTTTGCTAATCAGCTGCCTGGAAAATGACTCTTGGATTTTACTGGCAGGAGAAAAAAGATACAATCATTGCTATGTATAACCGTGTCTCTGTCCTGGGAACCCCTGTAATGTGGGGGCAATTGTGTTCCTAATTGCAAGAAGCATGCAACCAGGTGGAGAAGGTGAACCATGTTCAATGAGACACAATAAATATTTTATGGATTCCCCTGATGGAACGGGCGGTGGTTTACAGATAAAAAACATGGACAAATCAATCATTAAAAAGCAATACATTTGTAATATTGGTGAATATTGGTGAATTGGTGCACTTTGACTAGGCCATTTGTGAAATTGCCTGTTCGTGCTGTCAACTTTTGCCACATCCCACCCTGCGTAGGAAAGTGGACTTGTATTACATTTTCTAGTGAACTTGCATTAACATATATACAGTATATATATATATATGTCTGTGCATGTGTATTACATTTATATATATCCATGAGTGTATACAGTCATTATTCGTGATGTCGGCGACAAATAAATTGAAGTGCTCTGACTGTATGTGAAAAAGCAGACTTACTTTTCTGCCAGTTGATTGCCTGCTACCATCAATTTGCAGGAGTCAATTCCGGATAGTGCCATGTCTGAAACTGGCATTTCTGCTTCTGGGGCAGCCAACAAATGATTGCCAAGTGAGGTAATTCTTCTCCTTTTTTCTTATTTTATATGCAAAAATGGGCATATGCCAACGAGAACTGGAATGAGACCACTAATGTGTTTTGCAGAACAGCAACTTACCATTATGTGTGTGCTGGTATGTTGATGTTCTCTCAGAATATATTCTCTATGACATATATTTTTTGCCACAGCCAATTTACTCATCCGTACAGTATTTCCTTGGGGGATATGAATACTGGAAATGCGAACTGACGAGTCAACCAAATGCCCATTCATAATGTCAATCACTTTGTTCTTTGCTGCTGGAGTTCCTGCTGTCAGATTAACCCTGAGCTTTGAGAGGGTTACAAGATTGTGGAAGGATGTTCTTCAAGTAGCTTGTCAGGAAATACAGAGCAGGATTTGTGTGGGGAGCTGGCAGGTGGGACATGGTTAAAGCTGGCAACTCCTGACCTTTATAAGTTCTCGCCTTCCTTAATAGCTGCTTGTCAAGAAGGAGTTCAGCTGCTGCAACACTGTGATGGGTGAAATAGCACTGGCTGGGCCGGCTCCTGCTAATCCTGTCCTTCAGGCCGGACCTTGTAGCTGCTGAAGTTGCTCTGTTGGGGGGGAGCTGAATGGCTCTCAGGGCTGGTGGCCTAAAGGGAGGTAGGCGGTTTGGAGGAGAGGCAAGCAGGGAGGTGGCCTGAGCAGCTCAGTTTGAATGTGAGTGACAAGTTGCCCAGACTAAGGAGAAAAGGGCTAGATCCAGGAGCACAATGCAGATAGTGGTGAGGCCCATTTTGGGTCCATGTTTCTCCTGATCCCTGCCATCACTTGCAGTTGAGGTGATGCAGCACAGTGGAGTTCAGACCAGTTTGCTAGCTGAATCAGTGGCCCAATGAGTAAGTCACTTGGCATTAGTCACCTGGTTTAAGACCCTCAGCACTCTACAATAGAAAAGACAGAAGAGTAAAGGCCTAGGGATTATCTTTCTCTAAGACTTCCTGCAACTACCATTTACAGTGGTACCTCAGGTTAAGAACTTAATTCGTTTTGGAGGTCCGTTCTTAAACTGAAACTGTTCTTAACCTGAAGCACCACTTTAGCTAATGGGGCCTCCTGCTGCCGCCGCGCCACTGGAGCACGATTTCCTTTCTCATCCTGAAGCAAAGTTCTTAACCCAAGGTACTATTTCTGGGTCTGAAACCTGAAGCGTCTGTAACCTGAAGCGTATGTAACCCAAGGTACCACTGTATAGTGATATTGTTGCTGCTTTCACCAGATTTTTCAGCATGCCGTTGCCATTACCATCATACCTCATGTTACGTTTGCTTCAGGTTGTGTGTTTTCAGGTTGCGCCCCGGAAGTACTGGAAAGGGTTACTTCTGGGTTTCGCCACTTGTGCATGTGCAGATGCGCAAAATGACGTCATGCGCATAAGCGGTGAATTGTGACTTGCGCATGCGCAGACGTGGGTTGCATTCTTTTCAGGTTGCAAACGGGCCTCCAGAATGGATCCCATTCGCAACCAGAGGTACCACTGTATTCAACTAGTATTCTGGAATAACACACTAAAAATGCTTTTTCTTCTACTGCAAAGAAGGGTCCTCAATATTTTTTATTTGTGTGGCGTGTGTATGAGCATCATCCTAGTTTCTGGGTGAAGGGAGAAGGGGTTGGTGGGCATGGCTTGGGAGATGTCTGCTTCATGCCATTTCCCTCTGATCAGTGCAATCCATCAGTTTGCAAGGTCATTTCAGAGGAGAGATACGGCAGGATAGAGACGGCGGTGCTGAGTGATTCTCAGGGTGTTTATAACTCCGAGGTTATCGCATCTTAATGCAGCCTTTGGGCTGTGAAAGCTTATTGCTTCTGCGTGCTTTATTCAACTGGACACAATACTCCAGATTTCAATAAGCATTTGGAAAGTATCTTCTGTGCTACATTGCAAATAACAGTACTGTACCAAAAGTAATGCAACTGGCATGGAGATTGTTGGAAAATGCCCTGGGGTGCCCCTATAGCCCCCAAACTCTGAGCGTCCTCCGATATGCACAGCTCTGGAAAAGGCATTTCACTTCTTCTCAAGTGCACTTCAGTGACATATATCAAATTATATATGCACACTGATCTTCTAGCATAGCACAGCAAGAAGCGTGAAACATCGTAGAGCTAATCTACGCATTTATTTACACACTATGTACAGACACTGCAGATGGTGACAGCAGTCACAAAATTAAAAGATGCCTGCTCCTTGGGAGAAAGGTGATGGCAAACCTAGACAGCATCTTTAAAAGCAGAGACATCACCTTGCCAACAAAGGTCCGTATAGTTAAAGCCATGGTTTTCCCAGTAGTGATGTATGGAAGTGAGAGCTGGACCATAAAGAAGGCTGATTGCCGAAGAATTGATGCTTTTGAATTATGGTGCTGGAGGAGACTCTTGAGAGTCCCATGGACTGCAAGAAGATCAAACCTCTCCATTCTGAAGGAAATCAGCCCTGAGTGCTCACTGGAAGGACAGATCCTGAAGCTGAGGCTCCAAGACTTTGGCCACCTCATGAGAAGAGAAGACTCCCTGGAAAAGACCCTGATGTTGGGAAAGATGGAGGGCACAAGGAGAAGGGGACGACAGAGGACGAGATGGTTGGACAGTGTTCTCGAAGCTATAAACATGAGTTTGACCAAACTGCGGGAGGCAGTGGAAGACAGGAGTGCCTGGCGTGTTCTGGTCCATGGGGTCACGAAGAGTCAGACACGACTAAACGACTAAACAACAACAACATGTACAGTCAAAGCATTCATGGCGTCTTCTCTCTCCAGCTCCAAGAGAAGAAGAGAGACAAGTGACAGCAAAAGTACAGTACAAATAGTACATACAGTGGAAGAGATAAGACTGTCTTCTGTTCCCACACTCTTCTCAGACAGGCATGTGATTTACACCAATCTCATCTGCGGCATCGGAGGAGTGAAATACTAACATTCTAGCATTATGCTCTGTCGATAAGCGGAGATTACAGAATTCGAATCCATGTTTACCTTGCATGGTATGGGAGGGAGACATGCAGCAGAATGCAGGGTATTTTCAAGCAGTGGTTATGCGATGGTCAAACATCTCACGCTCTCCCAAGTATCTTAGAGGGAGGCAGTGCAGGTGTGAAGGACAGCAGGAGCATTTTACTGGCAAGCTCCTTCCATGTTTACACCTCTGTTCAGGCCCTTGCAGTGTGCATAGAGCCTTCTCTGCGGTAGCGGAGAATACGTTTTAAGTTTAAGACAACAACCTCAAATGATGTTCCCATGTCATCGCTGGCTGTTATCAGATTCCTGAGCAATAACCAGATGGGCAGCAGGTGATACAGAATCCATATCAATGTACACATTTATGTCTTTCCTAGCCATGGCCTTTTAAACCAATAAAAAGAAGAGAAGCAAAATGTAGATTTGGATATTGCAGTGGTATTGGACAGCATGACATTTGCTATTGCTGTTTAGGTGAAACATGCAAATACAGTCGTACCTTGGATCTCGAACACCTTAGCTCTGGAAGAAATCGGCTCCTGAACGATCGAAACCCAGAAGTGAGTGTTCCGGTTTTCGAATGATTTTCAGAAGCTGAACGTCTGGCGCAGCTTCTGATTGGCTGCAGGAGCTTCCTGTAGCCAGTCAGAAGCCGTACTTTGGTTTACAAATGTTTTGGAAGTTGAACGGACTTCCGGAATGGATTCCGTTCAACTTCCAAGGTACGACTGTACTGCTTTTGGCTGGAATATTTCAAGGCATTACTAAAAGTCAAGGAGGCCAATACTAGCCCAGTATAATATGATTTAGCGCTATGTCTGAATAACGTCACTGGGTAGATTATCATGTGGGCACTCTGTTTATTTTATTTATTTCTTAAATGTGTATTCCATCTGTCAGGGGCTCAGGAGCAGAGGCACAGGGAAGAGAGGAGATGGAGAGCGAAGGGGAAGAATCCGAGGGGAGCGTAGGAGAAGAGGACAGTGGACCGAGGGATTCCATGAGCCTCTCCAGCGAATTGGAAGATTCACAGAAGGGGGCGCCGGTGGCCAGGGGTAGGGGGTTCCCAAGGGGAACGCCCCAGGAGCAAGGGGGCAGCAGGGACTCCCAGAGCACTAGCTGGAAATCAGGACCAGCTTCCCCACCAGAGCAGAGTGGGGGGGAAGAGTCCCAAGGATCGGGGCCAGTGCATTCCCCACCAGGGAGAGAAGATAAGGCAGGGCTGACCACGCCTCCATCAGAAAGTCGGACAACAGAGGAGAGGTCAGATCCGGCTAGTGTCCCGGAAGAGGGAAGCAGTGACCGAAGTAGTGTAACGGTTAGGAGAAAGGTCACTGGGCTGGCGCGAGAGGCAAGTTCAAATGTACAGGAGCGCGGGACAGCAGAGAATGAGGATTGGGAACCGGGTCCTAAAGCCCGCCGGAGAGAGGGGGAGGAGCTAAGCGACTCAGCGTCGGAGGAGTCCAGAAAGGGCAATGCCCCAGCGGGCAGGAGGACCCAGAGGAGGAGAGAGCAGCGTAAAAGGTGGAGCAGGGCTAGGATCTTAAACTGGTGTCATAGGGGAGGAGACTCAGACGGGACTTCGCCGATCTAGGGTTTAAGACGTAGGGCTGCACGCTGTGGCTTTGAAATGGAAACTGAACTTCAATAAAGACTTTTGTACATTACTACAGCCTAGCGTTGGTCCTCTGTGAGCTGGGACCTAGAGGCAGCTCTGACACCATCCTTCATCCGTAGATCCCAGGGCGCTCCACAACATAAAAATACAAGATCCTAAAAACAAGAGCAAAAACAAACCAATAACCGCACCCCCACACAAACGTATTGTAACAGGTATTGGATGTCAACCAGCCAAAGGCCTGGTTGAAGAGGAACATATTTTTTTCTGGTGCCTGAAGGTGTATAATGAAGGCACCAGCCAAACCTCCCTTGGAAGAGCGTTCCACAAATGGGGGAGCCACTGCAGAGAAGGCCCCGTTCTCCTGTTGCCACCCTCCGGACCTCTTGTGGAGAAGGCACACACAGAAGGGCTTCAGATGATAATTTCAGGGTCCAGGTAGCTTCATATGGGGAGAGGCAAGCCTTGAGGTATAGCGGCCCTGAGCTGTTTTATAGTTTAATATTGGCACTTTGAATTGCATGAGCAAACTCACCACCAAATTCTGCACCAGTTGAAGTTTCCGAACTGTCTTCAGAGGTAGCCCTACATAGAATATAACTCATCACAGTAATCTAACCTAGAGGTTACCAGAGCAAAGACAACTGTAGTTAGGCTATCCCTGTCCAGATAGGGGCACAGCTGGGCCACCAGCCGAACCTGATGGAAGGCACTCTTTTCAAGCATTCAAATGAACACCTGTAGATGGGATGAGGGAGCAGGTTTCCGTTTGCATCCATTCTACATGGAATGAATGTCTGAAAAGGCTTATGTTCAGCTCCATCTTTGTGCAACTTCAGATTAAGAGCATTGTGGCTTGTGATGTTTCAGACATGCAGCACTCAGGATGCTGCTATCTGAATCAGTTGCTTTCTAGGACAGCAAAAAAAAAAAAAAAAACCCACATGCATACAAAAAATAATAAAAAAATCCCACTCTGAGCCTGATTCGTTTGCCAGGCAAATGTTTTTAGCAAGGCTCTAGAGATGGGTAACAGAATCTCCATTATTTGACCTGTTCCATGTTATGTAATATGTACATATTTTTCATTATACTGGTAGATTTGGGAGGGTTTTTTTTGTTTACGGGGGGTTCTTTTGCTTTTGCTTTTTACAGATACATGCTATCTGTTCTTCTGTTGTTAAATGCAGCTATACCTAGCGGTATTAACAGGGTCAAGTGAAGGTTAAGTGTGTATTAGGGAACTGAGGACAGGACTGATTCCAAGCAGTTTGAAAAAGCCATTGCGGCTTACATCTGTATTGCTTGGGGTGGGGATTGAGGTCACTTGAGTGAAGCAGCGTATGCACCGAACTAAGTGAAATACAATATTTGTGATTCCTAATTCATGTCTGTCCATTCAAATACTGGGATGCTCATGCAAAAAGACAAAACCAAACAGTAGAAGTAGAATAATTCCTTCTGCCTCAACGTACATGTAGAACAGCTGGTTTTCTATTATTTATCTATTCATTCATTTAGCACCTTCTCTTTAGGTCATGGTTGATGTGAATGCACAGGTTGGTTTAGATTCTGAATTAGCTCTTTATTAAAGTATTCTCGTGCTTTATGAATACCATTCTGTTGCACACGTTTGATTAATGATGTGTTTGATTCTTTGAATCTTTGATGTATATTTAATTAAAACCAGGAGATGAGGAAATGCAGTCGCCCTAAACATTTTATTGCAGACACAAACTTCTAGAAATTTTCTTTTACGTTAGTTCCAATAGCTTATCTCAGTCAATGTAAATTTGAACAAATATGGGCAACACACACACACACACACATACACATAGACGCTTGCTTGCTTGCTTGCTTGATATACCGATATCAAGCAAGCAAGCAAGCAAGCGTGTATGTGTATGTGTGTGTGTGTGTTGCCCATATTTGTGCAATATTTGTGCAAGCAAGCGTTTATGTGTGTGTGTGTGTTGCCCATATGTGTGCATATTTGTGCAATGAGTCCTGTCACACCAAACAATTGAGTTCTTACCAATGAAGAACAGGTATTGTGGTGTCTTTAGTATTGCCAATTCTGCCAGTCAAAGCTCTTCCCTAATTTCCCTTTCCGTCTACAAAGAACACCCTCCTAACAATTTCATTATCGTAATTGGAACAAGAGCATAAAAAGAGGACTTTCTTTCATCCCACAAGCAAAAATCCCCATTTGTCTTGGAAACTCACCAAACTCTAAAGTATGGGCCATTTTTGGAAGCATCCTAAGAGGAAACAGTTATTTAAGCCCAAGCTGGCAGAATATCCGGATTTTAGAATGTATCTTAGTGCTTGCATTTTATTTTGTTAGTTAGCTAAGCCTATGAGAGGGGAATAAGATGCACATTTAAAAGAACAATTTCTCGTTAATGGAAAACTGCAAATTTCAATACTGGAGCAGAGAAGATATAACTTGCCTCTACTTTTCTGTTGACCTTTCTTTTTGGCAAGTCATGTTGCTCATTCTTGTCTAATCACTTGATTTGTTGATTTGTGGTACTAGACAACAAACATTTCAGATGCGAATTCACTTTCCTAAGATCTCCTTTCCACAGTAATTGTCCAAGGGGGATTTGCTTGATGTTTCTTGGAGCCTTTCTTAAAAAATTCTTTTCTTAAATGTTTATACTACTGTAAATCCTCAAGTGCTAATGCAGCAGTAAACAAAAACAGCTCAGGAAAGTGGCAAAACTGGATTAGACAGGTTGGCTGTTTATATATCAAGGCAGTCTTCAGACTCAGGGTAAATAAACACATTCTTCCTCTAAACCTTTAAATGGCCTTTAAGGCATCACCAGTCAGTTCAGAAGAGGAGGGGAAATCACTTTACTTTCTCCTAACATTAAACATGGCCCAAGTTGAAATGAATTATGTTTATTCCACTTGTTAAAAGGAAACCTGGACCCTGCTCCAGCTGGAGGTCACATGTTTTGGGGGGAAACATAGGTCTTATAATGAATTTTGGAATGCAAATAGCAGGCACATGGCTCTTTTCTTGGTGGGCGTGCAAATTTATTCGGGGAAATTTGGACTTCTCGTCCAAATTCAAGTTGCTCTACTGCTTGGAATTTGTGATGAGGTAAGAGCGCTCAGTGATTGTGGCTTCACCTTGTGACCCCTGCTTAATTGCTCTTCAGTCTCAGCTTATTACCATGACTGCTCTAGGTTTCTTTCGTGATTTACAAAAATCTTTGCGGTAAGACAAAACTTCTCTCTCTCTCTCTCTCTCTCTCTCTCTCTCTCGTACCCCCCGTCCAATTTGAGCTTTGTTTTTTATTTAAGACAACAATCTGGGAAGCAAGCTGCTGTAAAAATATCAGAAACCAGGGATTTGACTATCCTTGCCCAACATGTAAATGATAATGGGATTGCATCTGTTGGATGGAGAACATCTGCACACCCAGTGTGTGGGTGATCCTTTGCAGCTGTTGGGATTGGCTGTGGTCACCATTTGATCACTTATCTTGCTTCCTTTTAATTATTATCTTTATCCCAGCAATTACAGGGGTTGGTTCAAAATTAAGCTGCGTGGCATTTTAATAAAGATAAGAGAGAATTGAATTTGGTATGCCTAATGAGCGTAATAATTATTTGTGCGTTGGACTGATCTGATATTCTTGTGCTATAAGAATATATTAATTTGGTTTAGGTCCCTGGTCCACCCCCACCCCCCACCCTGCTAACCACTGGATGAAAGCCAAACAATAAAATATTGCATGTTACAGTAGTTAGAATGAGATTCCGTTAACCGTTTAAATTAGAAACGGATCTTTAGAAAGCTACTTTGGCACAGGAGAGGGGAGGCAAGAAGCCCCTACATCTGTTTCAGATGCGGTTTGAGTCTCCATAGAAGTACAACAGTCTACAGTAGCTTCCCAGTATGCTATGGTTCTGTCCACAAACCAGAACTACCATATTTTTCCCACTGTAAGATGCACCAGACCATAAGACGCACCTAGTTTTTGGAGGAGGAAAACAAGAAAAAAAATATTCTGAATCCCAGAAGCCAGAACAGCAAGAGGGATCGCTGCACAGCGAAAGCAGCGATCCCTCTTGCTGTTCTGGCTTCTGCGAAAGCAACGCAAAGCCTCTTCAGGGCAGGTGGAATGTTCCTCCCACTGCCCTGAGGAGGCTTCATGTGGCTATCCCAGAAGCCAGAACAACAAGAGGGGTCACTGTGGAGCAAAACAACGATCCCTCTTGCTGTTCTGGCTTCTGGGATAGCTGTGCAGCCTGCATTCACTCCATAAGACGCACACACATTTTCCCTTACTTTTTAGGAGAGAAAAGGTGCGTCTTATAGAGCAAAAAATACGGTATTTGGCAGAGTATTGTCAGTCGAAGAAGGAAAAGTTTCACGAATGGGATGGAATAGAGCCGCTTTCTTGGGAAAGCTTTATCTTCTCTCTTCGTAGTGCGCAGTCCTCCGAGGCTTCTCTGTTTTGCACCAGTAGCCTTGCACGATTCCGTTCATCTGGCCGCAGTATTTCCTGACCATGCACCACGTGGCTCTCTGTGGTGTGCCTAGAGGGCAATTTGCTCCTCTCACAGTTTGGTGCATTTGGAACTGGAAATACAGGAAATTAGATTACCATACATTTCCATAAGAAAGAAGTTGTTGGGGGGGGGAGAGGTTGGCACACAATCACAAAGGGACTTTTGCCAAGTGAACTACACAGCCCATATTGGTCCCTGAGTTCTTTCCACCTGCAGTAAAGTTGGAAGGTAAGTGTGAAATGGGGGTCACTAGCACATGTGGACTCTGGAAAGCAGGCTGCACATCTAGTCTCCTCCAGAATGATGTCATTTGGAGATGCTGTAGGATTATCACGAGCCAATTGCCACTAAGCTTCGCATCTTCTTATGTGAAAAATGGGTTGGTTGCTTTAAGTACAAAATCTTGGATCCAAATATAGGGTTATGCAAGTAGAATCCTAACCCCAGGCTGAAGCCCCTTGCTCCACAACACACTACCCCAAAGGATCCCTCAAATCTCTGGAGAAGTTTTCTGGGAGAGTTGGAGCATGGGGTGATAAAATTGGCATGAGAACCATGCATAAATGGAAATGTCTTTCACTTGCAATCCCCCATTCCTGGTGTTTAATTAATAAAAGTCAAGTTGCCACTCAGCAAATGTCATGTGTAGTTTAGCCTTTGGTGTAGAATTAAGGGCTGTGGGTTAAACCACAGAGCCTAGGACTTGCCGATCAGAAGGTCGGCGGGTCGAATCCCCGCGACGGGGTGAGCTCCTGTTGCTCGGTCCCTGCTCCTGCCAACCTAGCAGTTCGAAAGCACAAGTAGATAAATAGGTACCACTCCGGCGGGAAGGTAAACAGCATTTCCGTGCGCTGCTCTGGTTCGCCAGAAGTGGCTTAGTCATGCTGGCCACATGACCTGGAAGCTGTACGCTGGCTCCCTCGGCCAATAAAGCGAGATGAGTGCCGCAACCCTAGAGTCGGTCACGACTGGACCTAACGGGCCAGGGGTCCCTTTACCTTTACCTATGATATCGACAGCCTGTGAACCAGTACTATCCTTCTGACTTCAGCAAGCTGAGCCCTGTTGCAGTCATTCCCACCATTTGGCAGGCAGCTTAGTAGTACAGTAACAACGCCCAGTTTCCTGTTGTTCATTCCCATCAGTTGGATGCATGAAATAGCAGGATGCAGTACTTCTTCACTTTGAACCTGACGTTGCTATTCTTGGTGCCCTCCTTGTTCCATAGCCAGCAGCTAGCAGAGCTACATGGGCAGAACAAGTTACGTGGTTTATTGCAGCAATAACTGCAAGATCAGCTGGTTGTTTATCTTTAAAGGCAAATGAATCTAGCCCTGGATCCTCATTTCCCTTAGTATATATCTCTGTGCTCTGGTTTCTTTCTTTCTTTTTTAAAAAGGAGCTTCCTGTGCCTTTAAGGGTGATGAGAAGCAGCTGTAGGAATGCTGCCAGTATGTCACTTTGGAAATGTCAAAGGAGCAGCAGGTCAGTGGACACCGGTTTTGTGAATCCCCCTTGTCACCTGCACCTGACCCTTGCCACTCAACCCTTCCTTTAAACTCACAGAACTGCCCTTGGCGTGGCTGCAGGAAATAAGACAACTTGGGTGTTGCTGTTTTTTAGCAGCCACAAATCTGTCTCTAGAGTGCCTCATTTTCTAAGATTAACTTTCTACTGTAAAATGACTTTTTGAAAAGGAAATGGTACTCAGGAAGAAACAAAAGCTGTGCTCTAAAATCAAGTGCTGGGATTAGACTCCTTCCATTCTCAATAACACCTTAATATACCATTTCCACTTAACACAAAGCGGAACACTTTTGAATTCCATTGGCTTGAGTGGGAGATGCTGACAGCCCAATTAAACATGTTTACTCATAATAAAGCTCTATTGAATGCATTAGGAGGACTCTAAGTATTGTACATGGGGCTGGAGCTTTAAGGGTTTAAAATTTAGCTTTGGCTGGATTATGCCTGTTGCTACTTTCTAAACTAGGATTTTATGCCCCAGTCTTGTTAACTCAACTTGCTCTAATCTAGGGATAGCCAACATGGTGTTCCCTACATGTTTTGTGGAGTATGGTTCTCATCGGCCCCAGTTTACATGGCCGATAGTCAGGTATTATGGGAAATGTCGTTCAACAACATTGGCTGTCCCTGCTCTAAGCTGTGTACCTCTATATCAGGCATAGGCAAACTTGGCCCTCCAGATGTTTTGGGACTACAACTCCCATCATCCCTAGCTAACAGGACCAGTGGTCAGGTATGATGGGAGTTGTAGT
Source organism: Podarcis cretensis (assembly GCF_951804945.1). Lineage (NCBI taxonomy): Eukaryota > Metazoa > Chordata > Lepidosauria > Squamata > Lacertidae > Podarcis > Podarcis cretensis. Next base: position 27,762,357 of record NC_137187.1, read on the forward strand.
TCCCAAAACATCTGGGGGGCCGAGTTTGCCTATGCCTGCTCTAAATCCTCTCTTCACTCAATAGTTTGAAGAACTTAATTGTTGTTGTTGTTGTTTAGTTGTTTAGTCGTGTTCGACTCTTCGTGACCCCATGGACCAGAGCACGCCAGGCACTCCTGTCTTCCGCTGCCTCCCGCAGTTTGGTCAAACTCATGCTGGTAGCTTCGAGAACACTGTCCAACCATCTCATCCTCTGTCTTCCCCTTCTCCTTGTACCCTCCATCTTTGCCAACATCAGGGTCCTTTCCAGGGAGTCTTCTCTTCTCATGAGGTGGCCAAAGTCTTGGAGCCTCAGCTTCAGGATCTGTCCTTCCAGTAAGCACTCAGGGCTGATTTCCTTCAGAATGGAGAGGTTTGATCTTCTTGCAATCCATGGGACTCTCAAGAGTCTCCTCCAGCACCATAATTCAAAAGCATCAATTCTTTGGCCATCAGCCTTCTTTATGGTCCAGCTCTCACTTCCATACATCACTACTGGGAAAACCATAGCTTTAACTATACAGACCTTTCTCGGCAATGTGATGTCTTTGCTTTTTAAGATGCTGTCTAGGTTTGTCATTGCTTTTCTCCCAAGAAGCAGGCATCTTTTAATTTCGTGACTGCTGTCATCATCTACAGTGATCATGGAGCCCAAGAAAATAAAATCTCTCACTGCCTCCATTTCTTCCCCTTCTGTTTGCCAGGAGGTGATGGGACCAGTGGCCATGATCTTAGGTTTTTTTTTTTTTTTTGAGCTTTAGACCATATTTAGTTAGGCTCAGTTTTCTAATAATCTGTATTAGTGTGATCCATAGACCACTTTTCACCACAGATGGGCACAAAGGGCACCACAGATGGGCACACTACCAGCAATAAAACAATCAACCCAAATAATATGGTGATTAAAACAAACAAAAAACACAAGTGAAAACATGAGTTCAATAAATAGGCATGGTAGAACTTACTTTAAAATGCCTTCTGAAATATAAACAGGTCTTTGTAAAATATCTGAAGTTCAGTGTTGTAAGGCTTAGAGCAATCAGTTAAATAAAACACATTAAATCTTGGAAGCCTCTTTTAAGAAATTGGATGACGGATTTTGGCACAACAGTAATAAAAATTATGCTACGTGAGTTTGATCTCCCTGTTACCCAGTCACTTGACTAGCAGCACCGCTGAGTAATGTAGTTGGTATAACATTCCTACTGCTCATTATTACATTAAATGAGAAGTGGGGTTGCGGGAGAACACAACAGTGCATAATACCACATTCCCTCGGCATTACTAATAAATAGATTCTTAGTTGTTTCATTCCCAGTATAAACAACTGTCAACTGTAACGTCAAAGGCTCTCAGCAGCCACATTGGTAGGTCCTACTTGATAAAGAACTTTAAAGAGAGAGGGCCCCAGGCACAGTTCCCAGCTGTTGGTAGATGTTGAGGGTTTGGATTTAGGTCTATGATAAGTTCAAAGGCTTTCCTGAAAAGATATATACCGAACTGTTCACAGTTCCAGCCTTCAGTGAACCCTTCCCAACCCCCCTACCCAAACTGCCTGTGAATAACTGCATTCAGCACAGAAGACTTTTGCTAGGCTTCTGATATCATGACAAAGGTTTCATGCAGCCTTTCAAGATAAGAAAGCTATTTTATGCTTTAAACTGCTGCAGCATCCCAACAGAAACAATCAGTAGTTTAGACCTCAAGTTACTATATCAGAAGCCAGTGGTTGTGTGTTTTATGTTACTCAATTTCTTGAGAAGCAGTTTTCATGTTTGTCCTTATTTGTCTCTGACCCATCCCATAGCCTTCATCTAAATGCAACAATTAACACAAGGAATAGCCTAACTCGGACCCAAAATAATAGACTTATTTTGAATGCCGCAGATCATCTCTGAAATGGATCAATAAAAGACAGAGGGCCTTGGAGCATGTGCAGAATCAATTTCTTTCACCTTTTAGCAACCAAAACTTCCCCCAGACTTTCCCACCAATTAAAGCAATTGGAATGAAGTGTTTCCAGTGATGGTGGTGGTGGTGATTATTATTATCCCACCCATCTGGCTGGGTTAATGTCAAACATTCAAAACTTTCCAATACAGGGCTGCCTTCAGATGCCTCCTAAAAATTGTGTAGTTCTTTACCTCCTTGACATCTGAAGAGAGGGTGTTCCACAAGGTGGGCACCACTCCTGAGAAGGCCTTCTGCCTAGTTTCCTGTAGCTTCACTTCTCACAGTGGCAGAACCGCCAGAAGGCCTTCAGTGCTGGACCTCAGTGTCCAGGATAAACGATGGGGGTGGAGATGCTTCTTCAGGTATACTGGGCCAAGGCCATTCAGGGCTTTAAAGGTCAGCACCAACACTTTAAATTGTGCTTGGAAACGTCCTGGGAGCTCATGTAAGTCTTTCAGAACCGGTGTTACATGGTCCCGGTGGCTGCTCCCAGTCACCAGTCTGGCAGCTGCATTCTTAGTTGTCAATTCCAAGTCACCTTGAAATGTAGCCCCACGTAGAGCGCATTACAGTAGTCCAAGCAGGAGATAACCAGAGCATGTACCACTCTGGTGAGACAGTGCACGGGCAGGAAGGGTCTCAGCCAGTGCGCCAGGTGGAGCAGATGGATTTACACATTGTGCGAATTATTGTTTTGCAAAAATGCTGTTTCGTTCAAGGAACCTGATTCATTGGTATAGAATCTGGATGTGAGGATGCCTTGTGCGAACAGTCCTGAGGAAGTAAAATGGCTGCATCTTAAACCTTTTGACTGTCACCAATGTCTCCTTTTCTTGACCTCGTCCTTTCTTTCTCTTGTAGAGTTCTCGAACTGCTCGATCGGAGGAAGACCGAGATACGCTGTGGGATGCCTGGGGCTCGTGGAGCGAATGTTCCCGTACTTGTGGGGGAGGCGCTTCCTACTCCCTCAGGCGCTGCCTGAGCAGCAAGTAAGTAGTTAAATGTCTCTTGAGTCTCTTGAGTCTACAGCATACAGAGCAGCGGGTGTCTCAGAATCGTGCTTGCATTTCGAACTTGGATGACGAAAGGTCGCATCTTCTTCAGGCAACCTTCCAGCGGGGTTGATGGCCCAATGCCACAGTCCTTAAAATATGCCTGCAGTAAAAAAAAACGTGCAGCGCAGCGAACAATCCCTACATAGTTCTTACCTGAGTCTAATGCCAAACAGTCCGCTGCCAGCTAATGAAAAATGAAACCACTCATAGACTCTCTCATTCAGAGTGGTAATCCTCTTCACTCCCATGCATTGAACCTGAGATAAACCTCCAGCTTTCGCACCCTAAATCATTTAGTCATATGGGATTTATAAAAACCCCCCAAAAAGATATCCATATTTATGTCTATATATAGACACATGCAAACGTGCACATGTATAATAACATACTGAGCTTTTGCTTTTACAGAATATTTCCTTTAGGTTATAAAGGAGATTCGGGACCAAACTAGACAAGATGCTAAATGAATCACTAGGAAGGTCTTTCCTCTGCCCTGCCCCCATCAGTTCTGATAACAGGGGGCTGACCCTTTCTTTCATGCCACTGTCCCAATGGAAATTCTCCCCCTCCTCTGCCATTTCTGTTAACCCTAGAGATGGGAGAGCAAAAGACTCTGGCACCAATGGAAGATCCCCATCAGGGACACCAACTTGCCCCCCCCCACATTGAGGGGGCCTGGTGTCTTGTGATTCATCCTTACCCCACCCCACTCCTGAACGCTCACTTGGTGGTGGTGAAGGCTGGGGCATGTGGTGGGCGCTCGTGTCCTGAACTCGCCCGGTTCCTGAGCACTTGCCCTCTGGCGGCAAGGGAGGATGGCCCCCTCAGTTTTGAGGGGTGAGCTCAGCCCCCTGCCCCCTAAATATTGAGGAGGCTGAAGCCCCTTTTGCCCCCTATAGTTGGCATCCCTGGTCCCCATTTTTACTAAAAGTAGTTTTGTAAGAGTGACAGGATGACAGTCAGGGAGTGTACGGTAGTTGGGTCTGTATAGTGGCTCTTTTCTGATTTAAAAACCAAACCAATTCACCTACTCTCACTCACAAACGGAAATGCAAGTATTAGGATTAGCATCATCATGTCTAGTTTCGCCCTCAGAAATACCTGCGTGTCAGCAGCAGGCCAAACTGTAAATGTGTGTCTTTGTGCCCAAGAAGACCCACACTGTTTTGAAATTTATAGTCTTAAACTAGCCCCACCGGACACTTGAAACTCCTTATGACAAATATCACTAATATAATAAAATCCATTTTAGAATAACTTTCAAAGCCCACACCTAAAGTACCCGCATGCATGAAAATCTTAAACCAACAGCCCAAGCAAGCAGCGTTAAATTAAAGCCAGGTTTATTACTCTACTAGATTTCAAAAAGTACTTCCTAAACAAGAAGATCATAGCATCATAGAATTGCAGAGTTGGAAATGACAATGAAGATCATTTAATCCAACCCCCTGCAACACAGGAAACCTTTGCCCAACATGAGACTTGAACCCATGGCCCTGAGATTAATGTGCATAAATTGACCTGATGTGTACAGAATTTGGGTTTCTATGAACTGAGAAGAGGGACGCTACCACAGAGTATAATTCTGAACATGTCAACAAGTATGAATTTGGCGGAAATAATCATATATCAATTTCAATGATGCTTTTATTATCTTACACGTTGACGGCACCCAGGTGTAATTTAAACAGAGCAAAAAAACCTGGCACATGTTTTCTGTACCATGCTGATGAGAATTTAATAGAAACCTGTTGGGAAGGAAATACTGTCCAAAAGTGCTTTCTTAAGTTTGATATTATGACGATGTAAGGAAGCACTGTTCATTTTATAATTGAGTCCAGGCAGCACAAAGATGGAAGCTGGATCTCCTGTTGCTGTTATGTTGAGGCAGGAGTGGGATGTTTATGAGGAGAGGAAAGATTCATGATGGAACCATGAAATCAGTGGGGCAACAATGTGTTTGTTTTAGCTCCCTGTAGAAATGGACAATGGCTTGCCATTTCCTTGGACTAGAATTAGCCCAGCTTTTCCATGGGGAACTCATTCATCATTACCAGAGCACAGTAAATCTCTACACCTCCTCTCAAGACAACTAAGCAGCTGAACAATCACTGTGAAGGTCAATCGATTTATTGTGTATAGCCAAAGGCCTTTACAAGGTAAAAGAATAGGTAAAGGACCCCTGGGCGGTTAAGTCCAGTCAAAGGCAAATATGGGGTTCCGGCACTCATCTCGCTTTTCAGGCCGAGGGAGCCGGCATTTGTCCGCAGACAGCTTTTTTGGGTCATGTGGCCAGCAGGACTTAATTGCTTCTGGTGCAACAGGACACCATGACAGAAACCAGAGCGCATGGAAACGCCGTTTACCTTCCCGCCACAGTGGTATCTATTTATCTATTTGAACTGGTGTGCTTTCCAACTGCTAGGTTGGCAGGAGCTGGGACAGAGCAACAGGAACTCACCCTGTCGCGGGGATTTGAACTGCCAACCTTCTGATCGGCAAGCCCAAGAGGCTCAGTGGTTTAGACCACAGCGCCACCAGCATCCCCTCTGCAATCCCCTTTACAATGAAGAGCAGAGGACAAAGGCAAGGCTTTCCTCTGAAATCACAAAACATAACCTATAAAAGTTTGCAGCATAAAAAATTGACAGCATAAAAAAATTAAAATTAGAAAGCATTAATATAGCTGGAACGGAGCTTCTTAGCTGCAAGCAAATTTGACTACCAGATGTGTAATTTGCAGATGTTTATCAGCTAAGCGTTTGACTTGTCACTTTCTGGGGGATCAGCCGGAGGACCAGTTAATAGATGATATAAAATTTTCTCTGGGCATTGTATACAAGGGGGAAATCAGCGGGTACATGAAGGTAGTGAAGCAGCTGGACTGCAGTAATTATGGTTCATTTTTAAAACCAGGAGCAGCTCCCCCAATGAGATGGAGCCACAACAATAGTGTCCTAGTACCAACATCACTGCTGCTCACTGGGATGTGGAAGGACATGGCGGTTACAAGGCTTGGACTGTGTGGGCACACAGGATTAGGTCCACCAGTGCACTTGCACAGCACTGACCTTGCTGCTGCTTCACCCTTCTCCCTCCCGGTAAGCAGCAGGTTAGCTTAAGATTCATTATCCCAAGAATGGGCAACTCCAATTCCCTTTAGCTCCAGCCATCATGGCCAATGATGCGAGTTGCTTTACAGTGTTGTGGTTCTGCTACCATTCTGACCCTGGAAGAGGCTGCAGAAAATAGGATTTGCAGGGAAGGGTTGATATACCCACAGTGAGTGGGTATATCTGTTAGCGAGAATGGTGGAAATAATAAGGCACTTAAATCAAGGATTAGGATGAGGGTTACCTCTACTCTTACTTAATGGCTTCAGCAGAAGCATTCATATGGCCATTTCATGTGGTTTTTAGTCCTTAGATGCACCAAAGCTACTGTCACTCTCTGCTCTGCTTCTTCCTTGAAGGCAATGCTTCCTTTCGCTGTAATTTTCAACATATATTGAACATGGGACAGTATGAATTTGTTCAGCAGCAATGCAAAACAATGCTAAACCCAAGTTAAGTTATTTGTTTGGTATGTAGGTAGGTAGTTAATTGTCAGATTTCTGTACTGTTCTTCAACAATTTTTCTAGGGCCTGGAAAAATAAAAAAAGATTTGTTATGAATGATAACCTGAACAGATTCCCATCTGACAAGCCATGTTTATTGCAAGTGCATGCCAAACCAGGATCTAAAATTATGGTTTGAAACTGAGTGGCAAACCATAGTTGGCATTAAATCTGAACCACCAAACCATGGTTTGTCAATACATAACAGTTTGCCTCTGCTTCATCAGTGCAGGCTGCAGTTCATGATAGTATCTGGGGATTTTCAGAGAAGGTAGTCAAAGATGAAGGTGAACAAACTATAATTTGTCTATTTGCCTAGTTATGCTTAGTAAGGTATCTTCTATGACAGGCATGTCTAAAGTTCATTTTGTGGGCCTAATCCAGCCCACCGCTCGGTTTAATCTGATCCCTGTGGCAGTTTATTTCCTGGGGTAAAATCCTAAAAAACCTCAACAACTTCAACCCTGAAAAAAAGGTCAACAAATTTGGTCGGCCCTCACGGCTCTTCACTTCATCAAATCTGGCCCTCTTTGAAAAAAGTTTGGACACCACTGTTCTATGAAAACAAGTATTTTGGGTGGTGTACGTAAAAGCTGTCTATGGCACATATGCAAAAGGGACATACTCCATAGTCAGAATTGTCTTTAAAAGTGTGTTGTTTTTTGCTTCCATATCAAGAGATATGAAACCAAATGTGAACTTTTGCCTATTCGCAGATTGAGAAAGGGTTATTATGTGCTGATTCTGTTCGCCAGTAACAATATATTCTAAATAGTAAAATTTGACCTTGAATTAGCACTAAATGTGCAACTCATTTTTCCCTTTTCTGGTCTGCATACAATTATGAATATAAAAGAGTGCTAAATGATTATGATTATTATTTTTCCCTGTGATGCTGGACAAGCAGTTTCAAAGCAAAAAGGAAAGAAACCCACCCAAACTTTGGGGATTTAGAAACAAACCCAAAAGCATGACAGTTTTAAATCTAAGAAGAAGAAAATGAACTATCTGTGATTTGTGTCGGTGGTTCACAGTTTTGTGATGTCTGTCATGTTGCAGAGTTGTGTATGCCGTACATAATTCTATAACAGATAAAATGAAGAATGACGCTAGATTTTTGATTGTTAGTTTGATAAATTAAGAACTGGCGCGCTAGTTGAGCACTATAGAACAGACCAACCCACAAACCAAAACTAAATATTTCTCCTCCACTGAGGAATGTTCATGGTGTATTACGCCTTTTCGTTCTCTGTGTGATGGCTTCCAGAACACGAAGTAAAAGGAGAATGCAGTCCCATTGTGTCAGTTTTGAAGCCATGCAAAGAATACATGTCCTGCTTCTAAATATCTTTGTTCAGCTAAGCAGCTGAATAAATGCAATTAATTTATTTTCCAAGACTCGCCTGCCAGATCTCCTGATTAGTCCCATTCCTTTAGCTGTTCGGGTCAGGTATGTTTAGCTGTCATGCATTTTCACTGTGTAAATGCAAAGATCCTACTTAATATGATCTCCATACAATGCACTGCAAATTTTGTTCATCAAGTAGCATGGAAGACATTAGTAGTTCCAAGCCAGCTGTGCTTAACGTTGAGTTCAATTGGGACAGCAGGACTTGTGGTAGGTTCTGAAGAAGGAAAGTTAGAAGGAAAGGGTTAAGCTGAGGGTTTAGGTGAGGCAACCAGGTGGTAAGAACATAAGAATATAAGTAGAGTCTACTGGATCAGGCCAATGGCTCATCTAGTCCAGCATCCTGTTCTCACAGTGGCCAACCAGATACCTGTGAGAAATCATGAGCCCAAGAGCGCTCTCCCCTCCTATGGGTTTTGTTGTTGTTTAGTCGTTTAGTCATGTCTGACTCTTTGTGACCCCATGGACCAGAGCATGCCAGGCACTCCTGACTTCCACTGCCTCCCGCAGTTTGGTCAAACTCATGTTCATAGCTTTGAGAACACTGTCAAACCATCTCGTCCTCTGCCATCCCCTTCTCCTTGTGCCCTCCATCTTTCCCAGCATCAGGGTCTTTTCCAGGGAGTCTTCTCTTCTCATGAGGTGGCCAAAGTCTTGGAGTCTCAACTTCAGGATCTGTCCTTCCAGTGAGCACTCAGGGCTGATTTCCTTCGGAATGGATTGGTTTGATCTTCTTGCAGTCCATGGGACTCTCAACTTTGGGTTTAGCAACTAGTATTTAGAAGCACTGCAGCCTCCAACTGTGAAGCAAAACTCATACCCCCTGCCCACCCACAGGGCGTCTGCTAGCAGGACTGGTCAGTTCAGTCTGGTACATAAATTTCAATCTGGTCCAAAGTTAGCAAGTGAAGCCCCTTCCCTCATGATTGAGGCTGAAATTCTCCACATTATTTTTGGATCAAGAGTCCTTCTGCCCTGAAACTGTTGCCATTGGATTGTGTACCTCCTCTGCCAATTGTTAATAAATGCCACTATCATCCTCACTGCATTACTTCTGGACATCTTCTGGGGAGAAATGGTGCGTTTTTCTCACGATAATCTTCTATAATTTTGAAAATGCGTAATATGGAAAGGGAGGGTACAGGAAGGGAGGAACTCCCAGGACTCAGGAAACAATCTTAGGTGATAATAGGTTAACCAAGAAGCTAAATATTTACCCAGAGATCCTATCCATTATTGTTGTCATTCTTTCCAGCAAAGGGGCAAAGCATGGGATACTTTGTGTGTGCACAAACATTAAAAAACACAAGACGTAGCTGACCATGTGTGGTCTCACGGATATTGAATCACTGAAGCCAAGTTTATGGGACAACATCTGTTATCATCACCCTTTCCTCTAGGAAATCCTGTATGAATTGTTCATCAGGGTGGAGATCCTGCCTGTGCCTAAAATTTATCCACATCATCTATCCTCAATTAATGAGAAAAGAAATTATATATGAAAAATTATCAAAGGGGAGAGAATGTCTTGAAGAAATCCTTGTGGTTGGGGTGTGTGGTCCTTGTTGCAGTTACCTTACATGTGGCCTAGAGGTTTTGTTGAGTGCCCTGTTCTGTGTGTGGAACAGGTCTTGGTGTTTCGATTTCTGGGAATTGAGTTGAGAGGTGACCTAACCTGGGGAGAAAACAGCAAAGGCCTGATGAAGAGAGCACAGCAGAGGTTATATTTTCTGAGAATCCTCCGGAAGAATAATCTCTCAGAGGACCTGTTGATGGCATTTTACCATTGTACTGTTGAGAGTGTATTAACTTATGGTCTGTGTGTGTGGTTTGGGAGCTGCACGGTCAGGGGAAAAACAATGCTGTCCAGGTTTGTAAAGACTTCGGAGAGAATAATTGGGTGCACTCTTCCCACCTTGGATCAAATCTATGCTTCCAGGTGTCATAAGAAAGCTGCAGAGATAGTGCAGGATAGTACGGACCCCGGAAATAATCTCTTTCAGCTTCTGCCTTCTGGAAGAAGGTACATGGTTATAAAGACTAGGACTAGCCACCTGAGAAACAGTTTCTATCCAAATGCGATTTTGGTTTTAAACACAGTGTAAGGTAGTCTCTGTGGGAGTATATTGTATTTAATTATGGGGTATCAGAGTTTTTAGGGGGTTAACCAGGCTGGGATAGCAGACTTGTTGGTTTTTGAATTGGTTTTGTAGATTTTTTCAATTTCATTGTTCTGTATGGGACAATGACAATAAATATTATAGTATTGTGTCGTATCATATTCTGCAAATTATCTCTCTTGTGCTCTGTGCTCCACAACCTTCCTAAGTGCCTGTGCTTCCTGAAAGCCCCATGGCAGCCTACCATTTACCTGACCATTCCTTTTTTTAAAGCGAAGTCCTTTTACTTTTAAAGAAATAAGATGTGTGGGTGTTTTGTTTTGTTTTTAAGGTAAAAGGAAGGACTTCCCTTCTACCATGTCTGCAGCTATTTTATTCTTTCCTTCCTCTTTTTTGAGTACATTTTTTTGGAAATGTTGTTCAGGCCATGCCCTGCTTTATCAGTTATGTGACCAAATATTTCACAAAGACAGATTCCTCCTTGTGCTTTGCTTAATTGTTTTTTTTTTGGGGGGGGTCCTCCTCATCCATATTACTAACTTGAAGGCACACCATTTTTATTGCACAGTGATTAATCTAGATCAGCAACCCCCCAAACTTGGCCCTCCAGATGTTTTTGGCCTACAACTCCCATCATCCCTAGCTAACAGGACCAGTGGTCAGGGATGATGGGAACTGTAGTCCCAAAAACATTCCTGATCAACATTAAACCCCTTGAATGTTGGCATTTTATTTCAAAGCAAACTAGAACCCTGATGTCCATGAGTAGATTCATTGTTGTAGGTGAATCCCAGGAAGGTGTGAGAAATGCCATGAGTGAGTCAGGCCATGGCAAGAAGTGAGCTTGATGGACTACAGTGTGGATTTGTTTTTGTTTTTTTACTGTTTGGGTCTGTATTTTCTCTCAATTTGATCTTTCCAGTATTTTTAAAAATTATTTGGCTATTATAGTTGTTTATCTCTCTAACCCTTATACGTGTTGTTGTAATAGGTGCATTATTGTTTGGTTTTATCCCCCAACTCAATATAAGACATGTGGGGATCTGTATGAACATAGCAGAATATATATTGATTTGATGTTATCCTTCCTTACTCACGTTTATGCATATAGCAGAGTACACCCCCTTTGCAGCGCTAGTGGAAGCTATTGAGAAGCTGGTTTCATCCTTTAGATGAAGCAATCCAGAATGCCCCTGGTGCAGTCTAGATCTTCCTGGTATTTCCCCCCCCCCCATATTCCCTCTTTAAAAGAATAATCATAGAACATAGGTAAAGGTAAAGGGACCCCTGACTATTAGGTCCAGTGGTGGCCGACTCTGGGGTTGCGGCGCTCATATCGCTTTATTGGCCGAGTGAGCCGGCGTAGAGCTTCCGGGTCATGTGGCCAGCATGAGTAAGCCGCTTCTGGCGAACCAGAGCAGCGCATGGAAACGCCGTTTACCTTCCCACCGAAGTGGTACCTATTTATCTACTTGCACTTTGATGTGCTTTCGAACTGCTAGGTTGGCAGGAGCAGGGACCGAACAACAGGAGCTCACCCCGTCGTGGGGATTCGAACCGCTGACCTTCTGATTGGCAAGTCCTAGGCTCTGTGGTTTAACCCACAGCACCACCCGCGTCCCAATACAACATAGTCTTCTTAAAATAAGAGTAGAGTTTACTCACAGTTCACATTCAGTAGCAGTCTGAAGGCAGGCTTAAGTTGCAGTAATTGGGTACATTTGTAGATTAAAATGAAGAGATGCCTGAGCTAAGTCTCAGGCTTAGAACATCCTTTGTTATGCATGAGGCATCTCAGGAAGCAGATCAACAGACAAAGAGCAGGAGGCAAGAGAGAGAAATGGTGATGTGTCCAGCCTTTAATTTGGGTCGCGCCCACCTCGACCTGGCCGCACCCAAGGGGAAGTGGCTCCCACAGGTCCTCCCTGTTGGAGACCCATTCCCCTGTGTGCCCATTCTAGGAAACAGGAAACGATGAACTTGACAGCTCTGTCTACATAACCCACAGGACACACACACTATCTCAGAGGTCTTACATCACTGAGCTTCCCCCACGTTGTGACTCTATCACAGGTTAAGAGGATAACCGTTCTCCAAAACCACTGTAGAGCCACATATGGTTCAGGCAGTACTAGCTCAAAAATTTGGGAGCAGCTTGGGCAAGGAACCCTCCAGAGTCCTCTTTAACATAGAACAGGGACAGCGAACCTATGGCCTTCCGAATGTTGTTGATCTCAGGTGCGTAGCATGGCCAGTAGTCAGGGATGGTGGGAGGGATCTGCTGGTCCCAGTGAGTATCCAAACATACTGTAGATACCCTCAGGAACCAATCCTGGTTCCATGGCCTTATGTTTCATGTTTCGTTTCATTTTTAAAAATGCTTATATCAGCATTTTAATTGCTTTCTTCTAGTATCAGCTGCATACCATAGTAACACATCCACTGGATATGCTTTGTGCAAATGGAAGAAGTCTGCGTACTTCATCCAGCAATCTTGCTCATGCAGTCAGATGGTGTCCTTTCTGCCCTGCTGGTCTACAAACTGTATTTTATATTACGGTATGGAAAGTTATTTGTAACTGTAAGGAAGCATGCCTGAATGTGCACCTGTAGAAGTTTGCCCATGGCTGCTAGGTGCAATGGCTCTGTTCTACCTCCACTGAGGGAGACAGTATGCCTCTGAATACCAGTTTCAGGGAAACACGGGTGTGTAGAGTGTTCAAGTTCTCCTTATGGCCTTCCTATGGAAGTCACTGTGAGACCAGAGTGCTAGACTAGATGGGCCTCTTGCCTGATACAGCAGGACTGTTCTTGCAGTCTGATATCTTGTCAGGAACCCACCCACCCCCCACCCTTTGACCCATTGTTTAGTACATAAGTTAAGTACACTTTTATAGGGTGGAAAAATCTGTAAATTTTCATCCCCTTTGAACCCCATTCATTTCGTTCTGTTCTAAATTAGCCGTAGGAGAATTGGGCTGGAGATAATGGATCAGCAACCTTTCCTAAGATGACCTATGGAATCCCAGAGTGGTTTTCACCACAGCTTTGAGCCAAAGTTTTCTGTTTCACTTGGCACCCTCTGTGACTGTTTGCACACTCCCTTTTGTCATCATCCTTTCCTGTCAAGCTATATTTTGTTTGCAAAGTTTGGCTGAGGATGATGGAGTTGGCCATGATTCCATTGCTCTGTGTTTTACGGTTTCCAGCTTCAGATCAGGATCCTTCTGCCTTGAGCAGCAGATGTTTTTACACACCAAAAAACCCAAATCACGACACTTTATACAATATATACATTTTATTTTGCTTGTTCACATTTTTCCCTTCCCTCTGTGACATGGAATTGATATGCACCAGTTTGTTCCACATTGATAGGGCAACTTGCTGTCATGCTCCAAGTTAGAGCAATGTGAAGAAGCCACTTTCTAAAAGTCATTGGAAGAGTAGGAATCATTGTTCGGTGCTTTCTTTGGAATACTCACCTTTCCATTCCCATTTCAGAAAGCATGTGGAGATTATATAGCCAAAACTCATATTCCCTGAAAACAGCTGCCATTGCACAATATACATAGCCAAAATTTTAGTCCTGTCTGAGTTTTTGCTATTTATTGGCCTTTTCATGGAATGAATTTAAGTCCCCTTGTATACATATTAGGCAATTGTGCAGTTAATGTGTATTTCTAAAATTATATTTAATTTAAACTATAGGGGAAATCGGATTTCAAATCTGTAATACATTTGTATACATGGAGAAAAACCTGCATTCAATGCATAGCTCTAGTTTTATGTGGATTAAGCCTACTTTCCTGTGGCATGCAAACATAATAGCAGCCACATCTGGTGTAATTCTGGAATGATGGGTTGCGGAGGGCAGCAGCAGATTCCCCTGCTTTGCTGTTTTTCCTCACTCTTGATGATCATATAGGTACTTAGTATACCATTTTCTATCTTGAAAAAAACTTATGTTGCTCTTTGAATAGCTTGAAAGAATGAAACCATTACCATGAATTCACCATTATTGTTGTCTTACTGCATTCCAACCTCCATATCTTTGGAAGGGGTGCATTTGTTCTTCAAAGCAAGAGTCAAAATTCAGGAAAGGAGTCTGAAGAAGAGAGGCAAATGGTGCTGACAAGAGAATGAAGTTCTGGGCTTCATCAGAAGATTTTTAAAAACTCAGCAGATAATATTGTATCCACCCAAGAGTTCTTAAAAAACTCGAATGTGAAATTAACGATCTCGTAACAAAAATATGTAACTTGTCCCCTAGATCAGCCTTTGTGGTTGAGCAATGTAACAGCTGTTTTTAAAAAGGAATCCAGGGGTTTAGAATCCAGGAAATTATAGGCTAGTAGTTTAGATAAACTCAAGGTAAATTTGTGGAAAGAATTGTTAAAGATAAAATTATCAAGTTTATAGAAAGAACAAGTCTTTCTGGAGTTATATGAACATGATTTTACAAAAGTAACCCTTGTTCCACTAACTTTTTGGAGTTTTTTCAGAGTGTTAATAAGCAGGTGGATATTGGTAATCCAGTAGCCATTGTGTACGTGGATTTTCCAAGAGCTTGGAATAAACTTGATCACCGAAGATTCCAGAGCAAATTTAGCAGTCATAGGATAAAACAGCACATCTTGTTATGCGTCATAAACCATCTAAGGAACAGGAAGCATAGAGTAGGAGCAAATAGACCGTTCTTACTGTGGCTGGATATAAGGAGCTGTGTCCCACACGAATCTGTGCTGAGAATGGTGCTTAAAATTTGTTCCTAAGTGATATGCAGTTGGGGTGAACAATGAAATGGCCAGGTTTACAGCACCAAATTATCCAGGTTTTTCATACCAAAAAAGATTACAAAGGATCTCTCCAAACTGGATGATGGGGGCATTAAAATACTAAATGTGGTTCATTGTAATTAAATGTAGAGTGATGCCCATTGCGCAAAAAAGAAAGAAAGCATAACTTCAAATCTACACTAATGGGGTATGAATGAATTGCTGATGTTTGACCATGGATCTTGGGCTCATAGTGAATGCAGTCATACCTCAGTTCCCAAACGCGTTGGGAGTTGAACGTTTTGGCTTCCAAATGATCAAAAACCAGAAGTGATTGATTGTTCTGGTTTTCAAACGTTCTTTTGGAATCTGAATGTCCGACGGGGCTTCTGCAGCTTCCGATTGGCTGCAGGAGCTTTCTGCAGCCAATCAGAAGCCACGCTTTGGAAGTCGAACGTTTCAGAAGTTAAATGAACTTCCGGAACGGATCCTGTTTGAATTCTGAGGTACGACTATATCTTAATGAAAGCATCCACTTAGTGCGTGGCAGCTGCAAAAAAGGAAAGTTATGTGTCATTAGGAAAGGGGTCAAAAATGAACCCCAATCATTGGAGAAGCCATTTCCAAGCTGGTGCAAACGTAACCAGAACAATATGCAAATATTGGCAGGCATCAGGTGTAACAAGTACGCTTTAAGTACAACACATATACTCCTATTAAAATACTTGCCAACAACTTTTCTAATGGCTTTGTACTTTATTTTTCAGATGTCTTTCTTTGTCACCCATTCTGCTGTGGTTTCAATTTATATCCTGCTTTTCACTCACAACACAATTCACAGTAAAAAGACTGAATAATAAGCTACTTTGTTATTAAATCACATAAACGCCCCAAAATATAAATACAATCTTTTAAAAAGGAGAAAATTGTTGTTGCAGAAATAGAGGAAAGTCATAGCTTTAGTGGTCTTTGGAGACACACAGGGTGCTGCCTTAGGCTGAAGTTAGACCATTGTGGTCCATCTAGGTCAGTTCTGTCAACACTGACTGCCAGCAGCCTATCAGGATTCCTGCTAGGGATTGAACCTCAGATCTTTCACATGCAAAGCATATGCCTCTCACTGAGCCTATGGCTTTTCCTGACTATCGTGGAACTCCCAGAACTTTGGCATCCAGGTTCTATTGAAATACAGTGGATAGAATGTTGGGCTTTTGCCTGGATTCATATTTGTGCGCATCAGTATCCAACTGTAAGCAAGTCATCATCTGACATGCAGTATTTCCCATCTGTAAAACTGACCTGCTGACCTACCTTCACAGTAGTTTCGCGAGGCAGAAACGCAAGCCAAATATATACGATGCTGATGACATCAGCAAACCCAGAGAGAATTTGTTACTTATTTGTGGACGATAAGCTTGTTGAACCATCAAGTTCCAATACTTGTTTTGAATCCAAACCGCACAAAGTCACAAACTTCAGACAATTTACAGAGACAGTTTAGTCTGTAGGTTTCGCTAATCGTTCCTTCAGAGATGGCTGATAACTTGGTTGTGGTTTTCCTAATTTCCGACCGCTACACCATGTTAATTATGAATAATGCATTAAATATCTTCCAAATGGTTTCCCCCATATAAACAGCTACCGTTGCCTCCAGGATATTATGGGATAGGGGAGGTTAGCATGGTAAAGACTGGGTGGAATGTCTCTGTGTTTTCAAATTGCAGGGTTGACTTTTAACAGATATACTGTACATTGTAAGCTCATTTATGTGGCCGCCTGCAAAATGCATCCAGCTATGCTTGGGATATAAGGAGCTGATTTATGGGAAGTCAGATAATTTGTCCTTCCTGTGAAATACTATCTGCTCTGATTGGTAGCAGCTTCAAGGGTCTGCAGCAGAACCAATGCATGCACACATCTCACTCTAGAAAGAGAATGTTGCTCCCTGTAGAAAAATCCCTACCCTGTTTCAAAATTATGCTCCAGTCCTAAGACCAAACTAGCGGTTTGGCAAACAACCCAGGGCAGCTTGTAAAAAACAAGGGTCACTGTCAGTAAAGGTAAAGGGACCCCTGACCATTAGGTCCACTCGTGACCGACTCTGGGGTTGCGGCGCTCATCTAGCTTTATTGGCCGAGGGAGCCAGCGTACAGCTTCCGGGTCATGTGGCCAGCATGAGTAAGCCGCTTCTGGCGAACCAGAGCAGCGCATGGAAACGCCGTTTACCTTCCCACCGAAGTGGTACCTATTTATCTACTTGCACTTTGATGTGCTTTCAAACTGCTAGTTTGGCAGGAGCAGGGACAGAGCAACAGGAGCTCACCCCGTCACGGGGATTCGAACCGCCGACCTTCTGATCAGCAAGTCCTGGGCTCTGTGGTTTAACCCACAGTGCCACCCGCATCCCAGGGTCACTGTTACACACCTCTTATTTACTGTACTGCTGCACCCTATAGCTCTGTATAAGTAACTGAAATAATTGCACACTCTGCCAGTGTTTGTCCCCATCTCTTCTTCAGATGTTGAGATGGCAAGCTCCTTGTTTACTCTGCCAAGTTCCATACACATAGATGGTTTAATATGCAGCCTGTGAATGTTGTGTATATCATAGGAGAGTTTATGGGTCCCAATATCCACTCATTTATTATGGGGAATGGAGACATGGTCACAGCCAGATTTCTGCAGACTTTCTCTGCTGTCCTCCACCTTCTTAAAAGCTAGGACTTGGCTTGTGGTCATTTTTCTGACTTGCAATGAACTTGCAGCACCAGCCTGGTTAGCACTTGCATCCTGTGTTACTGCTGGTTATTCAATTTTTGCAGTTTTCATTGTTGCATGGAAGTGCAAGCACAGTAGTAATTTTATGACATCTTGTTGATGAATTTGTCTGGGGTCCAAAGCTCATATCAGGAAGAACAAAGACCCAAAGGGGTTGGAGAACTTCTGGTGGCGCAGCACTGCATGTTAAGGTCTGGTTTTTCATCTTGGTTTGAACCATCCAACTAAATCTTGGGCTGTAGGTCGTTACTGCTTAACTCTATGAAATGACAGACATTAAGCAGGCAGGGAGACATTCTCAGTAACATTGGGAGTAAATTCAGTGCAGCTTTATTGACTTTTATGAGTGCTCTAGAATTACATTGATGTAATTTGGAGTGTGTTTCATCCCAGGGACATTTATTTGAAGCTCAAATCTACCTCTCCTCCCACACAAAGGCTAGCATTTAGTTCATTTCAGCTATGATAAATTATTTGCATCAGAAACGCTGACTCTCTAAAACCTGAGATTTTGGGAAATGTTATTTATGCTAAAAGTATTAATTCCTAATAGTTTTTGGTCTCCTGCTTTACTACTTCTCGTCTTGCTCTCATTTCGGGTCATTACCCCATATACTGCATCCCATATGTGTGCCTTTGGCAGTCCAAAAGGTATGATTTGTGTTTTGATTTTCCTGGCCAGTTTGCTGACTGCAGTGACTGCTGCTGGCATTTTGCCAGCTGGTTGTTTATTTTGTTACCGCTACAGAAAAAAATATTCCTCAGATATGTCTCGGCGTGTGTGTTTTTTAGGTTGCCAGGGGAAGAAGGAGGCCTATGCTATCTACTCCTTGCCTGCTTTTCTGATCTTAAAGGGTGAAGCGTGGAGCTGAGCTGAAACAACCTCTTTAGTTTCATTTTCACTATGGCTGATAAAACACTTCAATTTTCCCATGTGATTTCAAACTGTCCATCATATCCCGCCTCCTTTTTCACCCAAGTCCTGACCACTAGAAGGAAAGATGGGAAAAGTCCCCAAAGGCCCATTTCCTAAGCCTCCCTTAGGGCACAGGCTTAATAGCAAGGGTCAGGGAGGAGTCCCATGTTGAGACAAAGCTTCAAGAGAATCTGTGTCATGGGCAAGGAACCATTTTAGCCAGAAGACCACATTTCCTTTTAGCTATCCTCCAATGACTACATGCCAGTGGCATAGCATGGGTTGCCTGCACCCGGGGCAGACAAGCCACTGATGCTGCCAGAATGACCCCTCACCGGAACAAACCTCTACAGGGAAAAAGAAAAGATTCCCATTCCCTGGTCTAGAATCTATAGGGTATTCTGCCAATTGAAGCTTCTACTCTCATTGCAGTATTATAACTCAACGACCCTACGTGGGCAGCAACAAAAACCTAAAAGCAATGCTGGGGGCACTGAATGTCACAGTTTAAACTAACCAGCCTGTTATTTGGCTGCAGGCTTCTAGCATATTATTGATAGTATAGGGTGTTAATAAACTTTGTACAGAACCCTTGCTTCTGTTTGACAAATGAATGGAAAACCCTAACCCAGTCATTTCACTCCAAACCTATTTGCAAGAAATGGGGCCCATGAGGACCTAACTTTGAAAGCAAAGGTTGCTCTGTGCCAAGCTGATCTGTGCCCAAGTTGAACTGTGTGAAAATGCCTGAAGAACTGTATTAGCTCAAGAGAAGCAAAGTCATTTGGACATGATGTTGGCGGGTTTTTTGTTCAGTTTGCACTTTCGCTTCAACCACGCTTTGGGGGAGGATCATCATCAAGCTACTGCAACTCCCAATTAAAGCAACAACATGGATTAAAATAGTATCCTAGAATTCAGATACTATGACACTTCGAATATTGGGCTTCTTATTTTCAAATTTTCTAAAAGAAACCATAATTTTTTTAAATACACACACATAGGCATATACACACAGACACTTATTTTCACAAAACCATATTCATATCAATATCTTTATGGGGTTCCCTGAACCCCAGGACTTCCTCCCACCCCTCCACTGGCTTCCAGAATTCTTCCCCTTTTAACTGCCTCTAATAACTTTATCTAACTTTGTTATACTCCATTCTTACCTTTTGTTCATTTAAATTACAAGCGCTATGTATTCCTGCTAATGTTTTTAAACTCTTACAGTGTTCTTTAATGTTTGTGAAACATGGACCACTTATAAACACCATCTCCAATTCCTTGAAGGATTCCATCAATGGTGTCTCCAAAAATTTTTACACATCACTTGGGAAGACAGGTGCACTAATACCATTGTACTGGAAGAAGCAAAGATCACCAGTGTCAAAGCAATGGTTCTTCAACATCAACTTTGTTGGACTGGTCATGTTGTGCGGATGCCTGATTATCATCTTCCAAAGCAACTACTCTATTCCAAACTTAAAAATGGAAAGCGTAATGCTAGTGGTCAACAAAAGAGGTTAAAGACTCTCTCAAGGCAAAAAATGTAGTATAAACATCAACAATTGGGAAACACTTGCCTGCGAGCGCTCCAGTTGGAGAACACCCTTTACCAAAGGTGTCATGGGCTTTGAAGACACTTGAATTCAGGATGCAAGGGAGAAATGTGCTAAGACGAAGACAATCTTGGCAAATCCACACAGTGATCAACTCCCGCCCACAAACCTATGTAGAAGGAGGTGTGGATTCTGAATTGGCCTCCACAGTCATTTTCAGACTCATTGTTAAAACCATGTTTATGGAAGACAATCTTACTCGGCTATGAGGGATCACCGAAGAAGAAGAAGAAGAAGAAGGCCATTCTCTACTAAACTTATTGTCCTCTTGGTGCCTGATCTTCCCGGTTAACCATGCCATCTCCGCATATTCCATCATCTTCAATATCCATTCTTCTTTCGATCGAATAATGGGCTTCTTAAGAGAAGTTGCAATAATTGCAGGCAATTTTGAGGGGGGTTGTTTACGTTCTGAGGCACTGCATGCATCAGTGAAATCACATATATTTGAAACACCATTGAAAAAGCCTGCAAACACCCTGTTCCTCCCCGTTCCTCCCCATCCTGCCTCTTTTTGTGACGTTTTCAGGTCACTTCTGGGTTCAGTGCGATGCACAGATGCACGCATATTGAACGGGCACACATGGAGGGTTGCCAATATACTGTTCAGATTGTTAGTATGTATGGCTCTCTTTCCTTTTCCTATGTATTATAAAATATATATTTTATGGGGGTTAAGAATACCGATAGTTCTTGTATTGTGCTGCATCAGAACCTATTGCAATACTTCTAAGCGGGATGGACTTGCTCAGTGTGTTCCGTCGTGGCGTGGAACTGAAATACATTTTTAATTTCAAAGGTTTGGATTTATTGAACTATGTTAGTTTAATGCTCAACTTCTTAAATTAAGAAAAGTCAGCTTTCCCATGCATGCAACAGCTTAGAAAAGAAACAGATCTTCCGTTAACTCAAGCATTATGTTGGCCGTGCTATAGTTCAGAATGAGAGAAAAAAAGAAAAGCGCTTGGACTTTGTCAGAAACTGGAATGTTTAGGTTGAAATTTTCTTTCTGTTTCTGATCTCCAGATGGCCATCAGTCTTCATCTTGTTCCGTCTTTTATTCCAGTCAGCCTACAGCATTTACAAAATTCTCATCCTGATCTGGTAACATTTTGCAGTCTCTTTGCACTTATTAAGGTGCCAGGTGGCACAGTCCTGTATATAAGGTGTTGTTGTTGCTTTAAAAAAAAATTAAAATCTTTTCAGCCTCCCTCCCATAATCTGGAGAAACCCAATTCAGGAACTTCTGTTACTGAGTTGGTGTTTTTCCATTAATGCTATTACATATCCTTCAAACTGACTTAATTGTTTTAAGAGTCATATATGAGTTTTCATATATTTTGATCCTAATATTGTCCAACCAGCCAAAGTTGCTATAGATGTATATTCTAAAGTTCCCCAGTTCAGAAAGTTGAAACCGAAGAAAGATTTCCAGTATTTGATATTAGACAGTAAGTAGGGGCATGATGGTGGGACACGGGTGGCACTGTGGGTTAAACCACAGAGCCTAGGACTTGCCAATCAGAAGGTCAGTGGTTTGAATCCCCACGACTGGGTGAGCTCCCGTTGCTCGGTCCCTGCTCCTGCCAACCTAGCAGTTCGAAAACACGTCAAAGTGCAAGTAGATAAATAGGTACTGCTCCAGCGGGAAGGTAAATGGCGTTTCCATGCGCTGCTCTGGTTTGCCAGAAGTGGCTTAGTCAAGCTGGCCACATGTACGCCGCCTCCCTCAGCCAATAAAGCAAGATGAGCGCCACAACCCCAGAGTCGGTCATGACTGGACCTAATGGTCAGGGGTCCCTTTACCTTTACTAGGCATGATGGTGTAGTTCCAATTTCAGAATTCCAAATCCACCTTCATTAATTTGTGATTGTTTTTTTCTGCAAAGATAATCTTGGTGTTGTTGAACCCCAAATACCTTTCCTAGCAATATTCCAATCCTGGCATTGGTCCGCAGAGTGCAAACTTGTTGATCACTTGGACTGAATGTATAAAGTCAGGGAAATTATATGAGAAGGCAAAACCTGTAGCCTATGAAAGGAAAAAGGATCTACAGGAGACAGAAACTGGAGTACACAGACAAAGTTACTGAAGGCTACAATGATAGGTCATAAATATCTCTGTTTGAGCCTTTCTTTTGGGGATCCAGCAGAGCTATGAATTTTAACTAACATGCTCATCTTTCAAAAGTGTTAATTTGATTCTCTTTCATGCTGGGAATCTAAGGCAACAAATTCATTTCAGTTTTCTTGCAACATACTTATAGCTTTGACTTTCTCTCCCCCCCCCCCCACACAAACACACATGAGGAACAGATTGACCATATGTCAAAATTTACTGAGTTAATTCATCATGCCTTTTTTTTATAATAGTATTGCCTAATGAATGTTTGTCAGTAACCCTTATGTTAAGTTGTTGCACAATATTCTGAGGTTCTGTATTGGAAAATAGTTTGTTGCAGTCATGCACAGATGTCACTGTAATTTGACATGTATGCTGCCTTGTTGTATTTTAATGAAAAGCGTGCTCTGCAAATATTTTACATAAATAAATTGACTATCTTTGAGCAAAGGCGTTTAACCTTCTGAAGACTACCATCCCTTTTGAGTTCCCAGTTCACTCAGCTTCAGAGAGCTCCATGTTATGGAATGTATTTCTTCACATTGCTCCTTTTAGGAGCATGAAATATATCATGGTGAACGCACATCTTGACAACATTCAGTGGTCGGAATTGTGCATTGTGTCTGATTTATATGACTGGCAAAATACAGATGGAAATGAGTGACTTGTGGATTAGGGTATTGACATGCAGTAATGTGGCTTTTGTTTTTGTTTGGCTACAGGAGCTGTGAGGGTCGAAATATCAGATACCGAACATGCAGCAATGTGGTAAGTAATTATGTGCCGGGGCTACTGCAATCCACGTATCTGGAAAGATTTTGGGGTTGTGACAAATGGGTGCTCTGGAAACTATCCCCCCAAAGGATAGGTCTCTGGTAGTGGCACATGACATTCAAGTAAATGAGGTTTATACACAAATATTTACAGTTGAAGTGTTGTTGGTATGAAGAGAGGCACATTTTCCCCATAGAGGCGCAATACTCAGGCCTCCTTGCAGATGACTTCCCCCTCAATACAGAAGGAGGGGGAGAATGAAGGGCACCTTTTTCATACTTGCCCTCTTGTAGACCCTCCAAATGCCCCTGTTTTCCAGATTTAAAGAAGCCATCCTGGTTTCTGTTTTGATCCCAGAATGTCCAGCTTTCCCTTAGGACATCCCTGTATCCATCAGAGAAATGTATGAAGTTTTGTGACCCTCCCGCCAAGCCAAGGAAACAAATAACTGTACAACCTTTAGAATAGGGGTCAACAACCTTTTTTAGCCGTGGGCCGGTCCACCGTCCCCCAGACCATATGGTGGGATGGACTATATTTTGGGGGTGGGGGGGAATGAACGAATTCCTATGCCCCACAAATAACCCAGAGATGCATTTTAAATAAAAGCACACATTCTACTCGTCAAAACACCAGGCAGGCCCCACAAATAACCCAGAGATGCATTTTAAATAAAAGGACACATTCTACTCATGTAAAAAACACACTGATTCCCGGACCATCTGTGGGCCGGATTGAGAAGGCGATTGGCCCACAGGGCTTAGTTTGCCTACCCCTGCTTTAGAAGACACCTGAAAGCAGCCCTGTATAGGGAAGTTTTTTAATGTTTAATGTTTTATTTTTATACATGTTGGAAGCCGCCCAGAGTAGCTGGGACAACCCAGTCAGATGGGTAGAATATAAATAATAAAATGATGATGATGAGTGGTGTCCAAACTTTTTTTCAAAGAGGGCCAGATTTGATGAAGTGAAGGGCCGTGAGGGCCGACCAAAGGGCCAACCGAAGTTGTTATCCTTTTTTTAGGATTCAAGTTGTTGAGGGGTTTTTTAGGATTTTACCCCAGGAAATAAACTGCCACAGGGGCTGAATTAAAATGACCAGTGGGCTGGATTAGACTCACGGAACAGCCTTTGGACATGTCCCTGTTTTCATCAGAGAAAACCTGAGGGTATGCTCTTGCTGAAGGAATGGGGAACCTGTAGTACTCTGGATACTGTTGGTCTCTAAATCTCATCTACCCCAGTCATCAAGACCAGATGTGGTCAAACAACATCTGCAGGGCCGCAAGTGTTAAACCCCTGTGTTAAATAGTCAGAAAACCTTTTAACTGTATCTCTTTCCTTCACTAGAACAACTGCTCCCCATACACTCATGTTTATTCAGTCAGTCATTGAACATGATGGCTAATGGCTCCAATGTTGTGCGTGGTTTGGCTGCATAAATCTCATTGATTTCATGGGCGTTTAAACCACCTTACTGTTCACAGGATTACACTGGGGTCCTCTCCGGGACGTTGCAATCTCCCTTTAGTCTAGACAGGAGCTGTCCTCATTGACAACAACTGGAGGTAATAGCCAGTCAGTAAAGCTGCTCTCTGCTTTGTGGGTTGTCTTCCAGCTGTGAGGCACTTTGGGTACACCAGGAGACTGAAGAGAGCAACAGGCTTAATAATTTGTGTCAAATCGGGAGACATATGGTGGCTCCACTGAATATAGCATGGGAGAAATGAAAGAGACACTGTCCAAGCTGATGGGATTCAATTGACTCTTGCGGGTTTTGTTTTGTTTTGCACAATACTGGCCAGCTTGCTCCTTGCCTTGTTCTGCTGCTGCCAGCCCCAAACGAAGCAGAATGTAACGAGATGCTGCTCTGCATTAGTTTGTTGTTGCTGGATCACCCTGCTGGGAAGCTGGGATTACACCTAAGTTTGGAGCCCTTGTTTATAGGAACAGCTGAACTTTTCCAACACAAAGAATAATCTTTCCTTAATAAAATAAAAATAAAAATGTTGTTCTTAGGATAGGTTCGATCTTCTGGCTAATACACTTGAAATGTGTCTCTTCAAAATAAAAGTTCACATATCTCTGTCCAAAAGCAAGAGTAGAGAATTGAGTGTGTAGAATCAGAGTTATAGAGCAGCCGCTCTCTACTTCATGGCAAGAAGGTTGGTGTTTCTTGCTGTTCCTTTGCTCAGAAATCCAAGGAAACGGGGGGGACTGTAATGTAATATTGGGCACAACTGTGTGGCCTGAGGCTCCAGTGGGCACCTCTACACATGAACGATGTTTTAAAAGGCCGCTAGTAGTACGTTTCCGAGCACAATTCAAAGTGTTGGTGCTGACCTAAACAGCCTCGGTTCAGTATACCTGAAGGAGCGTCTCCACCCCCATTGTTCAGCCCGGACACTGAGGTCCAGCTCCAAGGGCCTTCTGGCGGTTCCTTCACTGTGAGAAGTGAGGTTACAGGGAACCAGGTAGAGGGCTTTCTCGGTAGTGGCACCCGCCCTGTGGAACGCCCTCCCACCAGATGTCAAAGAGAAAAACAACTACCAGACTTTTAGAAGACATCTGAAGGCAACCCTGTTTAGGGAAGCTTTTAATGTTTAATAGGTTACTGTATTTTAATATTCTGTTGGAAGCCGTCCAGAGTGGCTGGGGAAACCCAGCCTGATGGGCGGGGTATAAATAATAAATTATTATTATTATATTATATAATGTCATTGGAACTAACAATTGCCTGGTTCAGAATCCAAATACGTATTTGAGGAGAGTCTTGTTTTAAGTCTTTTTCTTTTCTTTTAGGGAAGCCATTGGTGCTAGTGGTGGTTAGAAGTAGGGGTTTCATGCAATGGAGCTAAAAATGTGGCGTGCCCTCACTACAAAAGCCCACTTTCTAACTTCTTTGTCCAGGAAACTTGGGAGAGCTTTTATAATCCAATTTACCATTGAGTCGTTTTAATGAACGGTGTGGGTTCATTATTGGTTAGCCTGTCTTCCAATTTTTATTTAATCTGTGTTTCAAGGGGGAGGGATGTATGGTTTTATTTAATTTTTTTATTGCCCACTTCCTTGGCTGCTTTTATGTGGGAAAGTGATTTATAGATATGCATCTACATGAAATTCAACACGAGCTCACTCATTGCACAAATGCAAACAGCAAAACAATTTACAAAGAGTAGGAAAGATTGTCTAAGCCCCCCTTTAAAAAAACAAAACAAAAACCTCTTTCCAGAAGTTGCCTTCTCAGAATGCATGCTGCAGAGATAGTCTAGCAACTCCTCATTCAGTGTCCAAGGGAGAGATAAATCACCTGTAGGGAAATCTTTGTGTCTTCATGATGAAAGGGATGCCTGCTCCTGGTAAAATATACCTGCATATACATTGCATATATCAAATCAGCAGGAGGGGGAACTGACAAATTAACAGTGAAAATGGGGAGAACTAAGGAAAGATATCCAGGTCTAGTATGCACTGAGGGAATTTCCAAACAATCATATTTTTGGTGTGATAAGTAGACATTTGTTTCTCATTTACTGCATATGGCACACGTATTTTTCTCTCAAGATTCATCTTATTGCCCCGGCAATCCTATTTCGTGTACCTGGGGAGATGCAACCCTTTCTCTCATAGGGAACATTCAGTGCAGCTACAGTTGCAGAACCATAATAATAACCAAGAAAGCAATCTGAAGAAGTCCAGATAAATCTGACAAGAAACTGTCCCCAGATGTCTCTTGCATTAACTCCACCTCTATTTTCCCATTATGGTTGGCTTAATCCGGTATCCTTGCTTCCCAGAGTTTTTGATCCTTTCATTGTTCTGGTGTACACACTGAATTAGTTTGTTCTAAAGGTGTGTGAGAGAATAGCAGTAACTGCAGGAAGTCTTGTTTCCTTTATCTGTTGTGGGGATGAACATGGATAAATTCATGTGGTGACTACAAGCGTGGAGTAAGGGTTCTGAGCTCTTTTTCTGGCTGTCCTCCTATCACAGCAATCTTATTTTTAGGTGAAGAAAAGCTCCAGCTGCTAAATTCATGTGTGCCAGGCTGCTCTTAGAGGCATGTGAGCAAAGGCCAGTGAAAAAGTTGGCATCCTTCTGGAACTTTTATCTGGACTAGATGGTTGTTTGGTATGATTCTGCCAGCCCAATTCTTATTCTTTAAATGGCTTTAGGGTCCAGCCAGGAAATTTTTATTTTGGAGGCAAGAAAGATCTATTTGTGTTCTGAACTGTGGTAGAAACTTGAGGGGGAGAAAAACCCAACTAAACATGTCTGAAACCATTCTGGAACTTTGAAGGAAAAATACCCTTTGTTGTTTCTTGGGAAAACGACCCTGAACGCAGTAAAAGAAAAAGACACATTTTTATAACTTGCTATGTTATTATATACCCTTTGGTATGAAAAGTAAACAAAATCTTAAAAAGTGACTCACACATTTCTTGGCTGCATGGACCTTCTAAAGCTGATTTCTCTGCCATATTGTAAACCTATAAAAGATGGATTTTTAAAGCTGTTCTTTCAGCCCTTTTCTTTCCTGGAGATTCACCTTCAGCTGCCAAAGGTTTTTCTATTTTTAGTGACAAGATGTCACTAATTCTCTCCTCCTGAAAATAACCTTTTATTATTTCTTCATCTACAAACAGAACCGCTCAACCATCACATGACCTGAATTTCCATGCTTCTAAATACTCAGTTTATACCTTTTTCTAAGTTCATAGAGTCAGAAGCCATCTGGTACAACTCCCTTCTCAGGCGCTGAATCTTCCATGCTGCAGACTTAATTTTGTAAGACAAACCAGATGGCCTAAGCGAGGGAACCATATTATGTCTTAGACCAAAAGTCACCTTTACTTTCCACCTGCCCCCACATTACGGATCCTTCTCAAAATAGATAGCCCAATGCTGTAATGACTAGGAACCGCCAGTCTGCTTTATGAAGCACCACACTCCTCTTGCCCCTTACCACATTCCATGGCAGTTAAACAAATCGTGAAAGAATGATTTAATGTAAGACGGAAGCTGAAGGTGGATCAGAAATATGTCCTCCTCTGCAAATTAGCGAGTATATTGCCACTCTACAGAATCTTTTGTTTGGAAGGAGCTCATGGGAGAAGAGCACTGGAAATCCTTGGCTTAGAGTTTCTTTGATCACCTTGAAAGGAGCGGTTGCGCCCTCAAATATCTTTGCTCGCCTCCTAGCGGTGCAGCGATAAAACTGCTAGCACAGTTGCAAAGCTAAGCAGGGTCCAGTATGGTTTCAAATTGGATGGGAGGCCCCATGTGTTGAGATTCCTGCATTGCAAGGGGTTGGACAACCCTCACTTCTGTGATTCTGTGAGACGGTTTGCAAGAGATTGGGGAGAAAAACAGAACAGATAATTCTCACAATATTGTTGCCACCACAAATCTCAATACTTGCAGGTAAGTATTTGCTGTTTATTAAGCTTATAGGACTAACAGTAAAAATTGGTGGGAATTAATAAGACGATATATCAATTACATTTAATCCCCTACGAGTGGCTTAGGGCCCTCGTATTTACGGGACCGCCTCTCCTGGTATGCCCCGCAGAGGACCTTAAGGTCCATGAATAATCATAGTTTAGAGGTCCCGGGCCCTAAGGAAGTTAGATTATCCTCCACCAGGGCCAGGGCCTTCTCAGTGATGGCTCTGACCTGGTGGAATGCTCTGTCCCATGAGACCAGGGCCCTGCAGGAGTTAACTTCCTTCCACAGGATCTGTAAGACAGAGCTATTCCACCTGGCTTTCAATTTGAACTTAGCGTGATCTTTTATTCCCCTTCCTTCCCGCCCTCTCCCCTTTTTATGAAGATTACCCACTCTGGGATCCCACAGCTAATTCTCCCCTGGTCTCCTCACTGACCCAAATAGGACTAATTTAGCCAGCTAGGCCTGGTGATCATCTAATGTTTATTGGATGGATTTCCCCCCTATATTGGTTTTTGAATTCTGAATTTATTGTTATTCACATTTTATACTGTATTTTATGCTGTTTTTTGTTGCATCAATTAAGTGTTTTAAATTTGTTGTTAGCCGCCCTGAGCCCGGTTTTCCTAACCCGGGAAGGGCGGGGTATAAATTATTATTATTATTATTATTATTATTATTATTATTATTATTACAGACCCACATGTGTGGGTCAGTTAGCAAACTGCCAGCGCCTGTTTTCAAAACAGTGGGGCTAGCATGCAGAGAGCCCAAGGAGCAGAGCATTCAACCCCATTAGGCACATGAATGAAGCATAAGAATAGGCTATTAAACCTTTTATTAATTTTGTTCAGCTGCAAGAAGCAACTGACACCCCCTTCTATCCTCGTGCAATCAAACAGACCACACTCTGAAGTGAGTTTAAAAATGATTTAGTTACTTAATTGAGGTCACAGTCATGCATTTTCCTTTAAGCAACAGCTTAAAGATAATGCAGGTAAAATACTTGGTTGAAATGCAACAGAGCAGCCTCAGACACATGTCTGAGACAGGGAGCCCAGTTGAGGACCTCTTTGCTTACAGTGTGTACTTCCCTACTGTCAGGAGAAGATGGGACATGATCTCACTGAGCCAACTCTAGCAGTTAGAACTCTGTGGTCTTTAACTCCTTCATATACTAACTAGCATTGTTAGGTTTGACTGCAAATCTCCCACCAAAATACCCCAGACTTCACTCAGAAATCTGCTTTCCTAATCCTATTGGGGATAGTATATAGTTAATCTCTCTTGGAACCTGAAATATACCAATATGTATATTTTATAAATTGTTTTACAGGCTTCTCAACTGCTTCTCTATTATAAAAACCTTGACAAGATCTTTGTATCTAACCTACTAAGTAAACTTTTGATAGCTCGATCCTTTCATGTAATCTGATCTACTTCCATCAAGCACATCTGGGAATCATCTTATCTTTTTCTCTAGCTCATTGATTAATAGAAATTGTTTGAAATGGGATTTAAATATGACAGACCTGTGTTGCCGTTATGAAGCACAGTGAGGGCAAATAAAAGGTCATGGCAAAAATGGTTGTTGTGTATGTGTGGACAAGAGACATTTAGGCAATCTGGGTTTTATGTTTCAAATACGAAGACTTGACATTTTGTGTTTGCATTCAAAGGAAAGGGGTTTGTTCACCTAGGGAACGGTTGGCCACCTTTAAAGTAAAAATTGTTTTTGTAGGAAATATATGCCCAAGAGGATGAGTAATAGTTGATAGTTATTGACATAAAACAAACGCTCAAGAGAAAGAAAAGACCTGTAGGTTACGAATTCCTCAAATGCACTCAAAAAAATTAATGTTGTAAAAGATATTTCAGTGCTGAGCCAGAGGGTCTCTCATCAAAGAATCAGAAAGACAATGGCCGCATCCACCCTGTGTATTTAAAGTACTTTTCCACCACTTTAACAGTCATGGCTTCCCCACAAAATCCTGGCAGGTGTGGTCTGTGAAGGGTGCTGAGAGTTGCTGAGATCCCTCACAGAGCAATAATTGCCATCACCCTTAACAAACTAGAGTTCCTGAGATGTCAGGTGGGCTCAGGTGCAGCGGTTTGGATGCCTTTGCTCTTTACTGAGGATGCAACACCTGTGAGTCGCTCCGGCTGCATGTTTCCCACCTCTCTCAGGTGCAGAAAGTAGGTCCTCTGTTGTGTCTGTACAGGACAGGTAAGGAGGCCCTGGCCATTGGAGCTGGGATAAACTCTGGTTCTAAACCCTGCAGCTTCTGTATCATTTATCTGTGCGTATCGAGCCGTTTATTTAAGAAAAGAAGAAAAGGGGGAAAACTAAAAGAAACCAGAGCTTATGATTGTGGTTGAGAGAAAAATTGCCCACTGGAAACTAAAATTACAAGAGTGAGGCACTGAGACTTTGGGCCCCAAACCCACAAGCTATCCACTTACATGAAAGTGTAATAATTTATGTAGAATGAAATCACTTTTTTTCAGCCCCTTGGAATGAACGTGCAACAGAATCCTGCAGCAGTAATTACAATTGGTAACATGCATTTTAGTAATGTTTTATGTGCGCTCAACAATTTTATAATTATCTTGTCATTTCCGACAATAAGGTTTGAGAGGCTGTGATTGCAATTCCGGGAAGGGTGTGTGTGCATTTTTTATTATTATTTAAAAACAAAACAAAACCAAGAGGCTAACACTGAAAGGTGTTTAGTTGCCCAAATAGCCCCCTGAGTCCACAAGGCCGATAATATTTGAATCCTGGTACTCCAGCTTTAGCTTCAATACTTTGTCTACAATTCAAGCCTCCACTTCTCTTTTGATGACAGTAAAAGGCATACAGTGGTGCCCTGCAAGATGAATGCCTCGCAAGACGAAAAACTCGCTAGACGAAAGAGTTTTCCGTTTTTTGAGGTCCTTCGCAAGACGAATTTCCCTATGGGCTTGCTTCGCAAGACGAAACGTCTTGCGAGTTTGTTTCCTTTTTCTTAAAGCCGCTAATAGCCGCTAAGCCACTAAGCCATTAATAGCCGCTAAGCCGTTAAGCCGCTAATAGCCGTGCTTCGCAAGACGAAAAAACCGCAAGACGAAGAGACTCGCGGAACGAATTAATCTCGCCTGTATTGCCTCTGTATTGCCTCTTGCAGAGCCATATCTGAATGAAAGCTACCTAAGGCCAATAAGTCAAACTTCTGTATTAAGATGGTTTCGGTTTCAGCCACTTTTTTTTGGTCACCTATTAATTTACTCCCCTTTGAAACTCTTCCTCTCCAAGCAAACCATTTCAGAGGTTTGCTTGTTTTGGTAATTAGAATTCCAGTGCCTTTGAAGTATGAGACTCTTTACAGGAACAACCTTTGTACAATAAAATAAAAATCCCAAACTCTTACTTTCTGGTCATGGATATTCTGTTGAATTCTGCAGAATCACCTGAATCCATAGGTGCTTCTGCATGGGTGCTTATTGTGCTCCTTATGCATACGTAAAGGTAAAGGGACCCCTGACCATTAGGTCCAGTCGCGGACGACTTTCGGGTTGCGGCGCTCATCTTGCTTTATTGACTGAGGGAGCCGGCATACAGCTTCCAGGTCATGTGGCCAGCATGACGAAGCCGCTTCTGGCGAACCAGAGCAGTGCATGGAAATGCCGTTTACCTTCCCGCCGGAGCGGTAGCTATTTATCTACTTGCACTTTGACGTGCTTTCGAACTACTAGATTGGCAGGAGCAGGGACCGAGCAACGGGAGCTCACCCCGTTGTGGGAATTCGAACTGCCGACCTTCTGATCAGCAAGTCCTAGGCTCTGTGGTTTAACCCACAGTGCCACCTTCGTCCCTATGCATACATACAGTACACTTGTTTTTGCAATATTTGTATGACATTGTTGGCATAAGAATGCCAGCCCATATGCCACACCATCCCTCTAATCCAGATCTACCTTTTCTGGGGAAGGCCCCAAAGATCCACATTTGTGATTTCTCAATGGCCTTTTGCAGATGGGGAAGCCACTCTTTCAAACGCATTTTGCCTGTAGAGCTTCTAAATAATCTGAGTGTCTCTCAACAGTGCTGCATGCCTCATAAAGTAGGGAAGTCACAGAAGGTATTTTGCTGGGCTTGAGGATTTTGACTCTAGCTGGGGTTTAGCATTGTATGTTTGTGCTGGCCCTTCACCCTAGAGGTTGAAATCCACTCATTCCTGCCTTAGAGCCCGTGGCATAAGTAT
The DNA here is from genome assembly GCF_951804945.1 of Podarcis cretensis. Classification (NCBI taxonomy): domain Eukaryota; kingdom Metazoa; phylum Chordata; class Lepidosauria; order Squamata; family Lacertidae; genus Podarcis; species Podarcis cretensis. The sequence goes on from NC_137187.1 coordinate 27,795,207, forward strand.
GCATGTAGGCTTTTTTGAGTGCTCATATTTATTCTCCAAAGAGCTTCAAGTTTCACAGGAAACTTCTTTAAACACATACTTGGCTATTTAAATCCGTGTTATTATTTTAATCGTGGAAATCAAAGGCAACATAGCATTTAACTTTTGGTCCTGATCACCTGCAGTGTCCGAGGAACGTGCTAGGTTAACCGTTCATTTTTTATTCCTTTGGTTTGAGAAAACAAACGGCTCAAACAATCCTATTGGATTGCGGGTGAACCAAGATTGAGAACTCTGTGTATATATATATCTGTAGGGTTTATTGGACCTTTTATCTCTGTAAAAATAAATCGGCCCAAGCCGGAACATTATGTAGGATGAGCCAAGACAGAACCAAACAAGAGATCTAGCTTGGCTCTGTGAATGCTGGAATAAGCCAAGCTTATTAAACCAGGCTACATGCCCTTGTGGAACAAAGGAGTGCAAAGGGAACTAGGAGGGAGGTACACTTGTTTTAATAGTTTCTCAGGCTGTTTACATGGAGCGCCCTTTCAGACCAGACCCAGCTGATCTGGACCAAAGCTCACTAAATGCTCACACAGGGCTTTCACAGAGTGTTGACTGCTTGTTTCTAAGGGTCAGGGGCTGAACCAGGTTCATTCTAGTTCAGCCAAGAAGAAACAGAATCACCTCTGAGACGAGCTGTTTAGGACACTATGGAAGGACACAATATATAGAACAGCCTCCCTGCACTGCTGTTCATAGTCCAAAAATGGAGGTTTTGCATTTGTATTTTGCCACAACTTTCTCCCCTTGTTCTATGCAGAAGTTCAGCTTTCAGTGGTAAAGGAAAGAGACAGAGGACAGGAAGCACAAGAACTTTGCTTTTTCTTTCTGGTGTGGTAGCGACTGCAGGAGGACAGCTTCTTCCTGTGCAGCCTGGGTGACCTCAGAAGCCAAGGACCATGTGGGAGACATCTACACTGTGGTTTGTTCCCATGTCAGCATAATAATAATAATAATAATAATAATAATAATAATAATAAAATTTATTTTTTATTTTTATACCCCGCCCATCTGGATGGGTTTCCCCAGCCACTCTGGACGGCTTCCAACAGAATATTAAAATACAATAGTCCATCAAACATTAAAAGCTTCCCTAAACAGGGCTGCCTTCAGATGTCTTCTAAAAGTCTGGTAGTTGTTTTTCTCTTTGACATCTGGTGGGAGGGCATTCCACAAGGATGGTGCCGCTACTGATAAGCCCCTCTGCCTGGTTCCCTGTAACCTCACTTCTCGCTATGAGGGAACTGCCAGAAGGCCCTCTGCGCTGGACCTCAGTGTCTGTGCAGAACGATAGGGGTGGAGACGCTCCTTCAGGTATACTGGACTGAGGCCGTTTAGGGCTTTAAAAGTCAGCACCAACACTTTGAATTGTGCTCAGAAACGTACTGGGAGCCAGTGTAGGTCTTCCCAGTTGCCAGTCTAGCTGCCACATTCTGGATTAGTTGTAGTTTCTGGGTCACCTTCAAAGGTAGCCCCACGTAGAGCGCATTGTGGTAGTCCAAGTGAGAGATAACTAGAGCATGCACCACTCTGGCAAGACAGTCTGCAGGCAGGGAGGGTCTCATCCTGCATACCAGATGGAGCTGGCAGACAGTTGCCCTGGACACAAAATTGACCTGTTCCTCCATGGACAGCTGTGAGTCCAGAATGACTCCCAGGCTGCGCACCTGGTTCTTCAGGGGCACAGTTACCCCATTCAGGACCAGGGAGTCCTCCACACCAACCCGCCCCCTGTCCCCCAAGAACAGTACTTGTGTCTTGTCAGGATTCAACCTCAGTCTGTTAGCTGCCATCCATCCTTTTCCTTCAGAAGCAGTGGAGTCTTCCCACATGGTGCTCCACATGCTATAGTGACTCTTTAACTGAATCAGACCCCCGTGACAAAAACGAGATAAAGGAATTGGAGGAAGCAATGTTTGGGGTCAGGCAAGCTGCTAATACTGGAAGAAACTGTTACTTGCTAGTAGATAACTGAAGAGTGGTTTTAATATAACCCATAAGGAAATAGTGAGTTTTATTCTTTAAAAAATGTAGCTATTCTGTTAGGCAGTGGATACACGAGGATATTATTTACAATTGCAAGTGAAGAAGAAAAGAGTAAGTGGTTTAAACTGATTTAAGGCTAAACAGCCAAGAGCAATTTTAAACTATGGAAAATGTGAAAGATTGAATTAATCACCAAAGGAGTGAGTAGCTCTTCTTAAGCTGCCTTCTTAAATTTTCTTACTTTACAGGAAGTCTTAAATATTCTTACTTTACAAAATAAAAAAAAATCCTTCCAGTAGCACCTTAGAGACCAACTAAGTTTGTTATTGGTATGAGCTTTTGTGTGCATGCACACTTCTTCACACTGAAACAGAAGTCACCAGAAATTTTTTTTAAAAATTATTTTGTTTCGACTACGGCAGACCAACACGGCTACCTACCTATATCTTCCTTTACAGTAAGTCTCATTGGACCCAGTGTGACTTCCTTCTTAGCAGATATGCATAGGGTCAGGCTTTAAGAGTTCTTTTGAAGGTTTTGAGAGTGTTTGCCATCAAATTTTGTGTTGGGTGACCAAATTGGATATGTCCACAGTCTCTCTAGAAACAGCCACTACGATAATGGGTGTGTTTAACTAAATGAAATGGTCATTGAAGTAGCTATGGGAGAAGGGGGGGGGGATTCAAAGCTACTGAAAGTTGAATAAACCTTTTATCTTGAATACTACAGAAAATGATTGCCTCTGCTAAGATATCTAGCCAAATATATGATTAGTCTTTAGTAACGTTAACAGCTAAACTGGGGTTTTTTTTTAATTGCTTAGCACAAATTAGAGATACTATGCTTGCACCCAAAACTTGTCTGAAACCTCCCCTGAGAGGTCAACAAGGGGTATTTAATAAATAAATAAATAACTCGTGATAAGCAGGAAAAAAAATTCTGAAGAGTTGCTGATTCTGTGGATTGTAAAATCTCTGCTTGCATTAGCCAGGTTGAAGTAATACAAATATACAGAGCATTTTTCTGGCTCACGTTGCTTCACTGACTGATTTAGGTCGTTTTGGAAAGAAACGCTAGCAAAGAATGCTTAAATAAACAAACACTTGAATCAAGCAATTTTCTTGATTCCTCCCCCCCCCCCCCCTTCTCCCTTTTCAAAGGAGAAAGAACAGTTGGCTAGGTCTGTATATGTGCATAAAGTCAGAAGAAATGTTGAACAACAGGCAGTTTTTTGTGAGAGGAGAAAATATATTTCATACACTAAAACACATGGCGCTTTGTCCTCTTCAACTTGTCCCTCAATAACACATAGTTGAAGAATCTCTAGTAATAATGTCATGAGCTACTTCAATTGATGTGTTTGCTTCTGGATGGAGAGAGACAATCTTTTCTACTTCTTCAGGACAGTCCCAAAGAGGGATTCATACCCGATGGCTGCCTCTGCAAAACAGATTTTGCAAATTTTCGCATTGAACCAAGAAAACTTGTCTCACCAATGTCACTAGTGCAGTGAAAGGAGTGTGTGTGTCTTTGTGCAATACCCACTTTCGACTCCCTTAAAACTGCTGTCTGATTTCTGCCTATGACCACATTATATATAGACTTGGTTGAGTTCCCCGTGTTGAGAATACAAAACCACTTCCGAACTTGAGAGGAGGTGGAGTTGTGGGCTTCACATCCTCTCTATGTGCGCAGGGGCTGGCTCTCAGCCTCCGCGCGATTGAGGGGATCCCTGGCCGGGTCATCCCCTGGCCAGCCAATCGGCTGGCCTGGGGGGGGGCGTGGCTTGCACGATATCACACTTGCATGGCCAGGGATCTCCCTCTTTTGCCACCTCAGCTCATCGGGTTTCCCACCCTCCTGTTTTCCTTTTGACCTTGCTATGGACCTCGGTTGGTTGCCGTTAAGGGGCCTGGTAGGAATTTTTTCCACTTGGCAAATTGGCACCAGCCACTTGGTTTTTCGCCTACCTCGTAGCAAATCGTCACAACTTCCTCAGCATTGGCGGTTAGGCATTGGTAGGGGTATTGTCATGTAGATGAAGGGGGGAGGAAGCGCCATCACCTCCCCCAAATATCGAAGGGTAGTCCGGTAAAGGATTCCAGGGGGCGTGGCCCTGTCTGAAGCCTATGGAGGTGAGGGCCTAAGGCACGCCCCCGAGCGGTGACCCTGGGGGAGTTCCTAGTTGATGTGCATCAGCAGGACTCTCCCTACTGGTGGTTAACCCTTCCCAGTCTTCAAGCAATTGGGCTGAAGCCGGATAGTCGGTTAGGACCAATGCCTAAGCCAATACCGCTCATACCTGTAACCAATAAAGTTGTGGCCATTTTTTGCTCATTAACCTAAATATTTGTGTCATGTGTCTATTTCCACCAGGGGGAGGCGGGAACTCGCCACGCAATTATTAGCCCATTTACAAGTGACCACCTAACCTTCTTCTCTTTCTCCTTAGGACTGCCCTCCAGAAGCAGGTGATTTTCGTACTCAGCAGTGTTCGGCGCACAACGACGTCAAGTACCAGGGGCAGTTTTACGAATGGCTCCCTGTATCGAATGATCCTGACAACCCATGCTCCTTAAAGTGCCAGGCCAAAGGGACAAGCTTTGTTGTGGAATTGGCTCCTAAAGTGCTGGATGGGACCCGGTGCTACACTGAATCGCTAGATATGTGCATTAGCGGCTTGTGCCAAGTAAGGACCATACTTTTTTTTTTTTTTTTTTTTTTTGCTGATTTTCACACACCCCCACACATCCTTTTTCTGTGTCTTTTGTCTTTTTGTATGTCTCGTGTTTTAATCTCTCCCCTGCCCGCTCTCCTCCATGGTGCTTGCTCCTACAGTCTTCTTTAAAGTGTGCGTTCATTTTCAGAGTCACTTACATATTTGCTTCTGAAATGCATTTTATCAACAGTGGGGTTCCTCCCCCCCCTCCAGTTTCTTTTAAGTTTGTGCCTGCTCTTCCTGTTAAAACAGCCTGAAAAGGTAACCCTTTCAAGGCAGTCCTTTCAGGTTTTTCATTCCCATTCCTTTTTAATTTTTAATTCCCTTTTATTAGAGATTTTATTGTGTTACAAAACAAACAAGCGGTGGAAAGCTCATATAGCATCTCCATTTTTTGATTAGAGTCTTTTTCACAATTCGTTTATGTTTTGTATGAGACACTATTGATATCATGCCATTATGGGGGAAGATAGGAAAAAGATGGGAATGTGATGTTCTTTCGTTCTGTTGCATAGCATTTGTGTAAACTATTGGGTCAGCATTATGTGAGTAGGCCTTTTATTCGTACCTTAATTAAATGTTTATTGGCATTGCGAGAGATTAGTGGGTCCAGTGCCTGGTTGGTTGAGTTCAGTTGGTTGCATTGTGGTTCCTTGTTTGTTCATGTGAGAAAGTGGGGGGGGGGCTGTTGAATTCCCATTTCCCAACATGTAGGTAATTTATCAATTTAGAGATACTGCTATTCAAAATACTTAATTGTGTACCCAACTACAGTTGTACCTTGGTTTTCAAACAGCTTAGCTCTTAAATGTTTTGGCTCCTGAAAGCCGCAAACCCAGAAGTGACTGTTCTGGTTTGCGAACTATTTCTGGAAGCCGAAATCTGATGGGGCTTCCGTGGCTTCTGATTGGCTGCAGGAGCTTCCTGCAGCCAATTGGAAGCCACACTTTGGTATCCAAATGTTTTGGAAATCGAAAGGACTTCTGGAATGGATTCCATTCAACTTCCAAGTTACGACTGTACAGTCTACTGAGAATAGACCCACTGAAAGGAATGCACCTAAGTTAGCCATGTCTATGTCCTACATTCGAGTAGGACCCTGGTAGAGACACATGCCTGACTGGCATGTTCTCTCCCTCCTGGCCATTTGGGAGCTTCAAAAGCTTTCTTCAGCCCAAACATCACAGCAACTGATGCCAACAGACATCGGCACACTTAGGGATCCGCAGAGTCTTCGCTGCTTGCTAAACAGACCTCAGCAACTCAGCATTTTGGCTAATCTACTTTATTTACATATAAACACACACGGAGCACTGCAACATGGCTCCCTCTCTCTCTCTAGCATCAGACAGCAAAGAGAAAAAGAGCAAAGGACAATAGTCCCACTTCACGGAACACAGTAACACAAACATCCTGTCTCCGTCACTTTCCACTCTGTGGAGTCAAAACATACACCATCATGTGAAAGACAACAATCCCATGACTGCAATCATGGAGCAGGAATTCTAAGTCTATTCACTTCAGCAGGTCTACTCTGAGGACAACTAACATTGGATACAACCTCTCTTTCCGTAATGAACAATGCACTCATTCCAGCTCCATTCAGTTCTATGGTCATGCCCTTGATATCAGTGTTCTATGTTATGGATTAGACACAACAGGCAAAGTCTGAAAGACTGAAACGTATTCTATGGCCTCAATCAGTCCAGTGTGCGCATGGAGCTACAAAAAAGCTGGGGCTTCCAATACGGTGGTTCCTCGGGTTACAGACCCTTCAGGTTACAGACGCTTCAGGTTACAGACTCTCCTAACCCAGAAATAGTACCTCAGGTCAAGAACTTTGCTTCAGGATGAGAACAGAAATCGCATGGCGGCAGCAGGAGGCCCCATTAGCTAAAGTGGTACCTCAGGTTAAGAACAGTTTCGTGTTAAGAACAGACCTCCAGAACGAATTAAGTTCTTAACCTGAGGTACCACTGTATTCTTGTCAGTATTAGCAACAGCTATGTGTTTCTCCAGAATGGAAAGGCCCTGCGATTGTTAGGATTTGTGTGTCTGTTAAGAGTTTCATAATATTAGAGCAATTGCCTGCCCCTCAGTGGGGAAGTCTAACAGTGCCCCCATCTTGCATGAGCCGAAGATGGGGTGTGGGCTCTGTTAGACATCTCAGTTGAGGGTTGCAGGTTCATCAATAATAATAATAATAATAATAATAATAATAATAATTTTTTATTATTTATACCCCGCCCAACAGAACACTAAAATACAATAACCTATTAAACATTAAAAGCTTCCCTAAACAGGGCTGCCTTCATATGTCTTCTATTAATTTCAAAATACTGAAAGCTTTTCTGTGCCACCAGGCTTGTGTCACAGTTATCCAGTGATTTGTGGGTTTGTTGTACAGAACAATTCCGTTAAAGAAGGGAGAATGCAGGCCTGCTGCCACTTTACTGATAAGCCCCGATACTTGATTTTTAAAAATACAAAATAAACCTTCCTCTCCTCTTCAACTCCTGCTCAGCTCCATCACCCCCGTGAAAATGGGCAGCCATTTCTAACTCAACATTGGCTAATGCCAGCATAACCAATCTGAGTACAAGTGATGCAATTCAACATTAGCAACGTCAGTTTCAGAAATGTTATTTGCATGCATAATGCTTGTGAGCTCTCAGAGACATCCAGCTGTCCACTGTTGGAAAAAAACAAAGCTGAACTGGAACCAGCCATTGTCTGACCCAACAAGACAATACGTAAGTTCTTATGTGTTTAAATAATACATGTATTTAACACATTATATGTTTATAATGATACATAATAAAATTACTTCATCTAAACCTCTGGCTCCTAAAGCTTTGGGGTCAAATATGAATCCAGACTGACTCACTGAATTAAAACAAAAACAAAAAAAAAGGATGCAAGCTTTTCTGAACTTTACTGTCGTTCCAAATCCAAGTTTCACAGCTCTCCCCATCCATAATCCCATATAATTCCTGACATTTTATTAGCATTTGAACTGAATTTCCTTTCTGTGTCTTATGGTTGTTTTTCCCCTAGCGCTCTTTCTCTTCAGTGTTGCGTTCTGACCTGGCCCACGTCTTTATTGTTGAGGGAGATGTTTAAGCTAAATGGAATGTGATATAAAGCACATAGCTTCACTTATCTCAGCTCTGTAATTAACTGAAACAGGGACATGTCTCTTTATTTCATCAGAGGACACAATGGTCTTTCTGAGAAGTGAGCTTAGTCAAGTCAGAAGACCTTGCTGTTGGCTGTTTCTCAATTTATTAATAAGCGACTCCAGGGGACAATGTGTTTAATTTTCCCCACCCCCTCGCTAGTTGGCTAAAGTGCTTGAGCTCAGGACAAGATGTGGATTTGGAGCATTCTTGAGTCAACTAACAATCTGCTTGCCAGATCATATTGGGCTGGATTGTGTTTTAAGGTCCAAGTTCAGGACACACCTATGTGAGAAAGCCTTCCAGTGCTAATAGATAACATCCACCATTGAAGCATGTGTTCCTTGTTTTCACACACTTGGATATATGGAGAAATGGAGCACAGCACTGATAATTACAATGTTATTCAACATTGTTGTTGTTGTTGTTGTTGTATGTTAAAACCCAAATGCCCCCTGGCTTGTGCATCTCTGTAACTTTCCATCAGGCATGCAGGACACTGAGGAATTATCAGAGAGAAGATGAATCACACACAAACTGCAAAATGATTCCCAAATCTGGACTCACTTGATGCCCAGAACTAGCATAACAAACTGGTTTCAAGACGAGCCGTTTTTGTCACTGCACAGCTGTGTCAGAACAGGACACCATTGCACTTGATGTAAAGGAAGATCAGACTCCTTTCCAGATCATTTACACAACATCTTATGTTGTGGGCCAGCATACTGTATAGGTAATTCTAATTCTAAGAACACTGTTGTGCCTTGTAGAGGTGAATTGTCCATTAAACACAATACAGTGGTACCTCGGGTTAAGTACTTAATTCGTTCCGGAGGTCCATACTTAACCTGAAACTGTTCTTAACCTGAAGCACCACTTTAGCTAATGGGGCCTGCTGCTGCTGCCGCGCCACCAGAGCACAATTTCTGTTCTCATCCTGAAGCAAAGTTCTTAACCTGAAGGACTATTTCTGGGTTAGCGTAGTCTGTAACCTGAAGCGTGTGTAACCCAAGGTACCACTGTAGAGGTAGAAGACTCTACTTTGCTTGCAGGTCACATGATTGAAACTCAGCCACTCTGGTGGCAAAAGTCAGTTCACTGCTATAGAAAACCCATAGTCTCAGTTTCTTGGATGTGTAGTTCAAGTAAAACATCCAACAAACATGGCAGTGTACTGCTAGTCCCTGATTTCCTGTTCGAAGTAGCTCTGAATGGCAGGTTAGCTGGGGAGAGTCAGCAGCACTTTTGATGCATTTAAACCTCTTTGTCTGCAAAACAACCTAAGTGCCTGTAATCATTGTTTCTTGTTGAGCACTGTCCAGCATTGCATCATTTACCCTTGGCCTATATTTGCAAAAACCTCCCAGAGCATGTACTTTTTCATGGAGATTAAAAAAAAATGCAATCTGTAAACATCTTGTATATTAAGCATGAGTCCAAGACAACTCTCAAAGCAGACCATATATCTGTCAACAAATAAGTTGATATTACCACCAGCAATGACACAATATGTATCGTCTCCAAGGGAGTCGGGGGTCTATTGTTAAGGATGTGCTTGCTTGGCGCCTAAGTTACTCCAAACCCCAAGAAAGTAAGACATCCTATAAATGCTAGTGTGTTGTCAGAGCTACAGCAAACTAGGACTGCCACATTGCCGGCTCCTTTTTAATAGGGAAAGAGATGTTGAACCTTACCTCACAATTTTGAATTGTTTAGTTTTAAGTTGTGAAACAGATACAAAACTTTCTACAAGGGAGCTATAAATCTGCCCAGCTGGGATTGCATTTCAGTTGCAGAATCATGGGGTGGTAGTCAACTAAGCTTTACTCCAATAATTGGAATTAATGAACATGAGTACAATAGAGTTACTCTGAATAGAAGTTAGTTGAAAACCAGCATGACTTTTTAGTGCAGAGCCTACACAGGGAGACTCTTTCTATGTGATTGAGAATCCTGGGAAAAATAAGATCTCTAGTCATGTGTTTGGATATAGGCTCTGGTCAAACCTTCTGATGAATTTCAGTAGGCTGGAGAAAGGGACAAGTAAAGGGTTATCCTATTACACTGAACATCTATTACTGTATATTTCCATGTATAAGCCAAGGGTTTTTTATTATAAAATAATGTTTAAAATTGTGGGTTGTCTTATCCACCAATAGTGCAGGGGGGGGGGAATGGGCGTTTGGTTGCAGCCGTGAGCAGGAGATTGTCATTGGCAATTGGGCAGGTGATTTCTGGCAGCGGCAAAGGCTGCTGTCCATTGGCTGGTGCTGCAGGAATAGGGCGGGCGATTGGCGGCAGCTGGCGGCAAGTGGGCAGATGATTGGTGGTTTCGGCGACACGGGCAATATTGTCATTATCGGTCATTTTCGGCAATCCCCCCTTAAGAAAGCTCAACAACTCTTGGAAATCTCCCCCCATTTTCTTAATTTTGAGTCCAAAAAATAGGGGGCATTTTATACACAGGGATGTGTTATACAGTGGTACCTCGGGTTAAGTACTTAATTCGTTCCAGAGGTCCGTACTTAACCTGAAACTGTTCTTAACCTGAAGCACCACTTTAGCTAATGGGTCCGCCTGCTGCTGCTGCCGCGCTACCGGAGCACAATTTCTGTTCTCATCCTGAAGCAAAGTTCTTAACCTGAAGCACTATTTCTGGGTTAGCGGAGTCTGTAACCTGAAGCGTATGTAACCCGAGGTACCACTGTACACAGAAAAATATGATAATCCCAAAATGAAGACTTTGTAATGTGGATTCTAGGTCGCTTGTAACTCCATGCTTCTACTGAGCTAACGCTCTCTTCCCCTAAAACTTCTAGAACAGGGGTTCCCAAAGTGGTTGGTAGCACCCCCGGGGGGTGCTGGAGGTGTAAATGACTAGCAGCTTTTGAAAAGGTGGTATCACTGCATCAAGTTAATCAGTTTTGTTGAACTAATTAAACTAAATAGTTTTGACTGGATTTTGATAAACATTCAGTTAATTGTTAATTGTGGTGATTTTTGTGTGTGTTGTTATCTAACCACTATTCTGAATAATGATTTTGGTAAGGTAGGGTAGGGGGCACTATGGGTCCAATGATGGAACCAAGGGGTGGTGACCAAAAAAAGGTTTGAAAATCACTGTTCTAGGCCCTTTTTCTGGCTTACGTTCAAAGAGGGCCTTCTCGGTGGTGGTGCCCACCCTGTGGAACGCCCTCCTATCAGATGTCAAGGAAATAAACAACTATCTGACTTTTAGAAGACATCTGAAGGCAGCCCTGTTTAGGGAAGTTTTTAATGTTGATGTTCTGTTTTTAATCTGTTGGGAAACCCAGCCAGATGGGTAGGGTATAAATTATTATTATTATTATTATTATTATTACTACTACTACTACTACTACTGTTACTATTATTATCCTCCACCCCCCTAACCCCAATGTTAATATACTTCATTTTTGCAGCTCCCATTGTGACACTTCTGTACCCTTTGGCATGAATCTGATTTCTGCTAAGTGTGCCACAATTTCCTTTATTCTACCTCACCAGCTCATTGTTTGCCCTAGTTTTTACTGAGATAGTGAATGCCTCTGTTTTGCACCATTTTAAACTGAATGGATAGCTCCTCCGTACTCGTCCCTTCCTTCTCAGATAGAAAACTAGATGTCAGGAAGAAAGTAAGACTGGAAGTCTCCCTCCTTTTTTTTACATCAATTGAACATTCAACCCTGTGATCACAGACATATCATCACCATGTCAGCGAGAATTGAACCTTTTGCTTCCAGGATTCCCTCTCCTAACACCAGACTTTGACACTTCCCTCTATTCCCTGCCAGACGGTGGGGTCACTGGGTTGAGCTCTGGCTCCTATCACAGTGACAAAGGTAGGAGAAAACACAGAAAGAGAGGTGGGGGGTGGAGACCATCATTTCTGTGCAGCTACTTTATTTTGTTGGGTACATTCATAACTTCAAAACAGTTTCATCTCCACCCCACCCTGCCAAAGTAGATGATGAGATTCATTTAAAATTCCACAAGCTTTTATATACAGTAGTACCTCAGATTAAGTACTTAATTCGTTCCAGAGGTTCGTACTTAACCTGAAACTGTTCTTAACCTGAAGCATCACTTTAGCCTATGGGGCCTCCTGCTGCAGCTGCGCCGCCGGAGCACGATTTCTGTTCTCATCCTGAAGTAAAGTACTTAACCTGAAGCACTATTTCTGGGTTAGCGGAGTCTGTAATCTGAAGCGTATGTAACCTGAGGCGTATGTATTCAGCTGACTGTGCCCCCAAATACCCCAGTAATAAGATCATTAAGTTTGCAGATGATACAACGGTGGTTGGTTTAATCATGACTGGAGAGGGGGAGGCGGCCTATAGGAAGGAAGTTGAGCAATTGGGGGAGTGGTGCAGGAAAAACAACTTACTCCTTAACTTAGAGAAAACAAAAGAGATTATTGTGCACTTTAGGAAATGTAAATTGAATATGCAGCCACTTATTATTGAGGGGAAGTGTGTGGAACAGGTCTCGGGGTTTTGATTTCTGGGAATGGAGTTGAGAGATGACCTAACCTGGGGAGAAAACAGCAAAGACCTGATGAAGAGAGCATTGCAGAGGTTATATTTTTTGAGAATCCTCCGGAAAAATCATCTCTCAGAGGACCTATTGATGGCATTTTACCATTGTACTGTTGAGAGTGTATTAACTTATGGTCTGTGTGTGTGGTTTGGGAGCTGCACGGTCGGGGGGGGGGGGAATGCTGTCCAAGGTTGTAAAGAGTTTCTAGGGGGCTAACCAGGCTGGGAGAGCTGGGATAGCAGGCTTGTTGGTTTTTGAATGTCTGATGTAGATTTTTTCAATTTCGTTGTTCTGTATGGGACAATGACAATAAAGATTATCATATCGTACACTAGGAAGCAATTTAAGTTAGCAAATTATACAAAAGCAACAACAACAACCTGAGAGCAAGTTATTATGTATTTTCAGTATCAAGGGAAGTTTGGAAGTGTGGTGTATAATTCTATTGTGGTTAGCACCTTTCAGATGACAAAGTAGGAAAGGTTAAAGGTAAAGGTAAGGGTACCCCTGCCCGTACGGGCCAGTCTTGACAGACTCTGGGGTTGTGCGCCCATCTCACTTGAGAGGCCAGGGGCCAGCGCTGTCCGGAGACACTTCCGGGTCACGTGGCCAGTGTGACATCGCTGCTCTGGCGAGCCAGAGCCGCACACGGAAACGCCGTTTACCTTCCCGCTGGTAAGCGGTCCCTATTTATCTACTTGCACCCGGAGGTGCTTTCGAACTGCTAGGTTGGCAGGCGCTGGGACCGAGCAGCGGGAGCGCACCCCGCCGCAGGGATTCGAACCGCCGACCTTTCGATCGGCAAGCCCTAGGCGCTGAGGCTTTAACCCACAGCGCCACCTGCGTCCTTTCAGATGACAAAGTAGGAAAGGTTACCCTCTGCATATTGTGTTTTTCATGAATCCAGCATAGAAAGACGTGTGCTTGAACTCCTGCCTAACTAGGTTGTTTCTTCGTTACATAGCTTGGGTCATGCTTCGTATGTGTCTTCTGTCTGCAGCTTATCCTCCAAGGTAATCATACAAAGACTAAGAGCTGGCTTACTTCCTCAGTGTATCATTAAGATTGCATTTGCAAGCTCTGTCTGTTTGGGACCCCTTTGGGATGACAACATAAGTGAAATTTATACGAGTCTTTTAATCCATATTTGTTTGATGTTGTTCGTGATGCAGGGATGCAAGTAGCTGAGTGACATATTTATGAGGCTTTGTGCAATTGTAAGTTCTCGTGGCAAAGCCCTTTTGCTTTACGTATGACCACCCACCAGCTTAGCATAAAATCAACACAGACTTCTGGCTACATTCAGAAGAAGGAAAGCCAGCTTTTTGTGTGGTGTTTTGGAGTCAGAAGCAGCTGTCCTTGGAAATGCTGGCTCTGCAGCAGGATGGGTAGATGGCATGTTGAAAATGCACTGTGCTTCATCAGTGTTTGCATGAGAAATAATAGCCACTTACTGGTGGCAATTTCACAGTGCATTTTTTTAAATTGCGCTTTTTGAAAAAATAAAAAAATATCATGACATTATCTCTATAAACAGGAAAAAAAAGTTTATTCAATACAGCAGTGGGTTTCAACCAGTGTGCCATGGCACCCTGGGGTGCCTTGAATCATGGCCATGGGTACTGCGGGCAACAAGGGTTTCCATCCCTCTTTCCTTCCCTCTCTCCTCTGATGCCATTTCGCATCTCTGCCTAGCTGTTTGTTGCAGCAATTCTGGCTACAAGCTTCCCAGGTGAATGGTGCCTCTGGGGCTGGCCAGGGGGTGTTTCCCAAGCCCCTGTGGGGCAGTGTGAGGAGGCACCTCTGTTTGTTCCCGACATTATAATACCAGTTCTTAATAAAAATTAATAATTATATAGCTTTGCAGGTGACAAAATCTTACCCAAGACAAGATGTCTGGTGATAAACCTTTCCCATACATGTCCCCAGTTGTCAGATCTGTGTGGCTTTCCATTTCACTGTTTAATTTCACCTTCTTTATTCAGAAGCAGAACAGAAGTTTTCACCACCTTTCTGCTAGTGGTGAAATTTGATGCTGGGAGCTTAGTTATGGAAGAGACTACTATCCTTTGATGCCTATTGCCCCATCCCTGTGCTTGTCCATACAATACTAAAACCATCACTTTATCAGGGTTGGGTGAGTGCGTTCCCCATTGCCCCAATCACACATATTTTCTTTTTCTGACCTGGGGTAGGGGGCAGTCAGAAGAATATCAGTGGTGAACGGGTTGGCCTGTAAAATCACTTATTGAGGAAGCAGATAGTTCCAATTGGAGCACCATATTTTGTCGTCACCTGAAGAACTTGCGAGCTCTTCCTCCTTCAGTAGTGTTTATCTTGTTTGGTTCCTTTGGCTTGGAATCTCTGTGTCCCCTCAAGTTGACTGGAGTTTCAAAAGAATGGCACATTCTTTGCCCTTCAGTGAGGAGGGAAAGGGTGCGTTGTGAAAGCCCATCCAGATGGCCTGAGCCATAGTTTTAATTGCAGTGCTGCTGATTCTCAATTGCATTCCTAGGTCTAAGAACAGAAAATGGTCTGCCAGCTCTTCATGGGTGAGACATAATTGGTATCCTCAGATTTCTGATTTACTAACCACCTGTGACATTTTCCTTGTGAACTGAGGGAGAAGCACAGCCATAATATTCCTAATCAACTTCAGAAATTGAAACATTAGCTGGAGGCACCATGCCTGGGAAGCTTTAACTTCCCCACACACCCTGTCTTTTTGAAAGGCTGAGTTTTCTTTTTTGCAGAACAAAGCTCCGTAAGAATAAATGAACCCACAAATAATTTAGCTATCTGGGAAGTAGCGCAGAGGTTTAGGGTGGGGAGTTACAAGAGCCCAGCATGAAAGAAGAAGCAATAGGGGGACCCAAATGAGGTCCCTGAAGGCTTGAGGTGGGCAAATGTCACCATCTTCAAAAAGGGAAGAAAATACTCAGGTATCTACCGTATTTTTCGCTCCATAAGACGCACCAGACCATAAGGCGCACCTAGTTTTGGGAGGATCAAAACAAGAGAAAAAATATTCTGAATCCCAGAAGCCAGAACAGCAAGCGGGATCGCTGCGCGAAGCGAAGCAGAAGGAGGACAGGTGCATTGCTGAAGGGGCGCTGCGCAGAGAGCCAGAGCTACTGGCGACAACACTGGCACCCATGCATTGAGTGTATTGAGTGCTAGAGAGATTATTTTATCGGTTGGGTCTAATTGGTGGTCAAATTGTGAGGGAGCAACAGTTGACAACTGTTGGGGTCCTCTTGTAAATAGAGGACTGAGATGTGTTATCAGTTTCATATCCTCCAACATTTCTCCGAAGAAAATAGGGATGTCCTAAGGAAAAGCGGGACATTCTGGGATCAAATCAGAAACTGGGATGGCTTCTGTAAATCTGGGACTGTCTCTTGAAAATAGGGACACTTGGAGGGTCTACAGTTTATCTTAACCCAACAAGAGACTCAATTGGCATGTGAACTTTGTTGGAATCTTCAGCCTTAAGCTTTAGAAGCTCCAACTCTAGCTTAACCAATTTCCTTCACATTCCTGGAAATGCAAAGTTTCTATCTACTTAGCTGTGCCTCTGTTCCCAATTTGAGTGTTAACATATTGTGTAACTTCTGGATAGACTAGCTTCACTGAAATCTCACAGCACAGAGTCTTGTCTTCTTTTCTTTCCTCATGGAAAGAAAGGGATCTCCATTTTTTTGAATTTTTCATTTGTTTCCTGCCATATAGGTACTAATGGAACGCTCACTTGAAGACTTGTTTTATATACCGAGCCTGCAATGAAAGCCGAAACCAGACCGATTAAGGATTTGTTTTGCGTGTTGAGTTGCAGCTGTGGTCAACAGGCGTTGATGAGTTTCAGAAAAGACACATTGAAATCTCATCCTCCAACTGACAACATTTTAGGGCTAAAAGGTCAAGCATTAAAAGCAAAGATAACTACTAAGTTCCCTGTAGGTTAAACATCCACAGAGACTCAGGGATGTAAATTATTACATCAAAAGGCAGGCTGTGCTGCTACTTACATCGGAAACAGCTGCTGACTCTATATACAGACCTATGAAAAAGAAAACGGATTTTGTAGGCACTAATTCATATATTTATATAGTTGTGAAGATTGCTTTATGTTTTGAAAAATACAATTTTTTAGTTACGCGCTGCTGCCTCAGTACCAACTGAGGGACAAACAAAGGCCCTGCCAAGATCTCGTAAGATATTGACCTTGTGATCTTGTGACGACTGTGCTCACTCCAAGATCTTGTGCCCCTGACCCTGCCGTGGCACACTGCTGTAGCTGAGAAACCAGGAGTTGCTTCTCCCTTTGCAAAAAGTCCCTCTTGCTGCAGCTGGGCTCAGGAGTCACCACATTCTGCTCCTGAGCCCATCAGACACACATTCACATAGAAGTCAATTCCTAGGGGCCGAGGGGTCTTTGGCAGCTCACCTGGCTCCTGTTTGGATGTGGGGCGGAGGGGGTACTGCGCTGCAATTTTCAGAAGCATAATATAGTGTTATAGGCCACCCCAATCTGTATGAGCAGTGTGAGGTTCCGGGAGTCTTGGCACTTGAAATTGAAATTGAAATACTTTATTGTCACTTGTACAACTTGTATACGGTGAGATTACACGAGTACCCTCCTCTCATCTCTCTTAGTCTTAATTCCCCTCTGACGCACACCCACCAAACCCAAAAGTCAGTTGCCCTGTTCTTATCTTTTCATTCAGCAGTCTAACAGCCCATGGATAGAAGCTGTTCTTTACCCTGTTGGTGCGACTAATCATGCTTCTATATCTTCTGCCTGAGGGCAGGAGATCAAGAAAGTGCTGGCCAGGGTTTGAATCATCCCTGAGAGTTTTCCTTACTCTTCTGAGGCAACGTTCGTCTGCTATTTCATTCAGCGGATTCACGGGACAGCCCATAATATCTTGTGCTGTATTCACCACCCTCTGTAGGCACTTCCTATCAGTTGATGTCAAACCAGCGTACCACACCGTGATGCAGTATGAAAGGACACTTTCTATTGTTGACCAGTAGAAAGAGATCATCAAATGTTGATTGACATCGTTCTTTCGCAATATTCTGAGGAGATGGAGTCTCTGTTGGGCTTTCTTAAGCACCTGGGTTGTATTTATTTTCCAAGTAAGGTCTTCACTGAGATAAACTCCTAGGAATTTAAAGGAAGAGACTCTCTCCACACAGCCCTCCCCGATGTACAGCGGGGCTAGTTCTCCTCTCTTCCTCCGAAAGTCCAACACTTAAACAGGGGTTGTCTTTCCTTTGGAATGAGGCACAGCAGAGACTGTAGGGTCTTTAAGAAATATGGTTTATTCACACATATTTACACTGGAGTTTTATGGAGAGAGAGTTCACAGCGTTTGCATCTCAAGAGGCACTTGTCCTTCCCAGCAGCGCAGTGTTGGATTCAAAGACATCATAAGCATCATCCCTATGTCTGTTTGTTAACTGCCTGCTCCACCCAGCCAGCGTGGCTGTTGCCCTTCAGTCTCTGCACGGAGTCCTCCACACTTCTTCCTTCTCCTTCCCAGCAGCACTTGCAGAAAACCCCTTCTCCACATCCAGCCCCACCAGCATCACTGGGCACCCCAGCAACCTCTGTTTCTCAAACCCATTGCCAAAGGCACTTTTCCCTGCTGCTTACATCAGGCCAATGGTAATCCGATCCCAAAAGCTACTAGGCAGAGGGTCTTGTGTTTTGCCAGTGGCTTAATGTTATCAAACAAACCATTGCAGTGGTACCTCAGGTTAAGTACTTAATTCGTTCCGGAGGTCCGTTCTTAACCTGAAACTGTTCTTAACCTGAAGCAAAGTTCTTAACCTGAAGCACTATTTCTGGGTTAGCGGAGTGTGTAACATGAAGCGTATGTAACCTGAAGCGTATGTAACCCGAGGTACCACTGTATCAGCTTTTTGTTTCGTCCCAAGCCCATCCCAAGCGAGCCATTGCCAGGCTGACCCCATGAGAAAGCCAGCCAATATTATTTCCAGCCCTTGCTAAATTCATGAATTTATGAGTTTACTCAAATTCTAACCCTTCACTGAATGTAGAGATTATTAGGGGTGGGGATTTGCCCCCTCCCAAACTCATAACAATGTATAGCACTTTACAGAGGTCTAAAAATACTTGGCTTATGCTCTCTTAAAAAGGGGTCCCAGAAAGGATTAATTAGATTTATCATCTCATTAGTTTTCAAATGTCTTGAAAATTTTGCAGTTAGTTTAAAATTAAAAAAAACTGCTCAGAGTCACTGAAAAGGAACAAGTACCTAAATGAATACTTGCTATTTTCTTTTCCTTAGAAAAAGCTCCTAACTCTTTGCAACAGCTGTATCCTTGTCTCTAATTCCTCCTGTCCTCTCTCATTTTATGCTGCTCATACGGTCTTTCCTTGGCAATACACGGGCTGAGCTGTAATTCAGGATTTGAAGCCTGGAATCCAGCATTTTGCTGATGGCTGAGGTCAGGGTGAACCCATTGAATTTGGTTTCACAAGGGTACAAGCTAATTATCTGATTACAGCAACAGACCTCCTTTGGCACAGGCGCTGACAATAAGGATGCACTCCAGTGGGACATCTGTTTGCATCTGGCCAGAAGACCCTTTTCTATCAACAAAAGGAGCTCTGTGCATTTAGCAGCAAATGTACGTGCCTTGCGGATGGAACGGTTTGATTGGCAATACCCAAATATGTCATGAAGTCATTGCCGCTGACAAAGAATCACAGACTCTCTAATGAGAATCCAGCGGTAGCTCATACAGACTCTTGCTGTTTAGTAATTGGACACATCTGAAAGGGTTAGCAAAGGCTGGCTTTATGTGTATTTAATTCCATCGCTTGCTTTTTTTAAAAAAAAAGTTGATTATGCTATTCTGAAAATGCTAGAACAAATATGCCTTGATTGATCATTTTATGACATGGGCTCAACAGTAGATTCTTTGCTCTCTCTAGTGCATATATTTCCCTGCTCTGAGAAACCTGGGAACTTGTGTCAGCTAAATCTCCAGGGGATCCACATCATGGGAGGATATCCATAGCAGCCAACGACAACAGAATTGTCATCTGACACGTCAGGTTGTCAAGTTGTCTGCGTTGTGCCTACTTTGTCACCACTAACTTTGCTTGCCATCACAAACATAGCTGTCTTAGGGTCAGGAATTTAAAGAGTCCATTTTTTGCTTCGTTAAAGAACAGTGTCATGAATCCAGGTATATTTCATGATACAGAGAAAATTTAAAAAAAAAGAATGAAAGCAATACGTAAGTGAAATACAGGGAAAGGGCATAATAAAAACTGTAGGATTCCCTCTTTTCTCTAAAGTTGCATTTCTGTGACTCACTGAGGAATTTGCTCCCTGTTTGCAGAAGTGCCAGACAGAGAGCATAGTGGACAATATCTCTGCCCTCCCCACCGGGGTCAGCTCCAAGCTGAGGAGCAGTGGGGCCCCTACCCTCTGTCAGTAGACTCTTGGGGGCTTCTCCAAACTAGCCTTTTGCCATGTGCTTTCCGGCCACAGGTCCATGCTTTCCCTGTCCCTGTCCAAGCACTTTCCCCAGGCATAGGCACCAACTCTATGGGACTGAGGACACCTCTCTCACACTCTTTCCCCCCCCGATGTATGTGAGGATGGGGCTGAGCATCCTCCAAACTTGAGGGGCCGGGCCATGGCAACAAAGGCTTCGTCGGAACTCCCCACAGTGGCAGAGGCCCCTGCCAGGACTCCCCGTGGTGGAGTCTTGCCCTTCTGGGCTTCACAGCCTCCTCCCAACATGGATGATGTCATGCGTGTGTGTGTTGCATGTGTGATTTCACATGCACAACACACACACACAGTTGGGTGGAACCTGGCACGTATGTCCCCAGGAAAACCTGATCTTTACTGCTGAATCAGAGTGCCACCTCTCCCAATATGTCCCGTGGAGGACCTTAAGGTCCATAAATAGCAACACCCTAGAGGTCCGGGGCCCCAAGGAAGTTCGATTAGCTTCACCCAGAGCCAGGGCCTCCGGCCTGGTAGAACGCTCTGTCTCATGAGACCAGGACCCTGCAGGATCTTATTTCTTTCCGCAGGGCCTGCAAGACAGATTGTTCTGCCTGGCCTTCGGCTTGGAATCAATTTGATTCCCTCCCCCTCTTCTTTTTTCCGTTCTCCTCCTGTGATGGAACTCCCATTTGGGGACTTCCCTGCCTTTTTTCTGGCCCATGTAGGACCAGTCTGGAAAGTTAGCCTTGGTGAAGACTTTACGCTTTCATCCCCCAAAAAGTTTTTGATTTGAGTTTCCATTGAAATGAGGCTGTATTTTAATGTTTTAATGTTGTATTTTAATCTTGTTTTTAAGTTGCATTTCAATCAATTTGTTTTTGTATCGGGTGTTAGCCGCCCTGGGCCCGGTCTTGGCTGGGGAGGGCGGGGTATAAATAAAAATTTATTATTATTATTTATTATAAACAACAAGTTGTGCTTTCTACGGATTGCTGTTTGCTCCGATTCAACACTAAAGAGTGGGTTTTCACATGGAGGCGAGGGAGGTGTAAGCACTGGGATGCGGAGCTGCAAACCCAGACCTGTGCAAAGAAATGCAGAGCAAAGCTATGTGTGGATGAGCCCTTGGATGTGACAGCGTTCCAAGAAGTGCTGAGAGACCCTTTTAATTTCCCGCAATGCCTCAGATGCCAGGTCAAGGGCATTGTGGGAAATTTAAAAGCTGGCTTGACATAGCAGACCGGTGCAGTTTGCAGTGCTGGGCCAGGAAGAAGATGAATGAAGAGGGACGCAGCAATGAGTCTGACATTTGCCCAAGGCTGCCGGTTACTGCTGAGTGTCTATTTATCAGGCACACTTATATTCCTGGCCAACTTGCCATCTCTCCTCCTTGAAGGAGTATTGATATAAACATTGCTAGGACTGTCCCTAGCTGAAGCCAAAGATCACAGATGATCGCATGAAACGTTTAAGCCCTGTTTATTTCATAGAATCGGAGAATTGTGGAGTTGGAAAGGGCATCCAACAAGAATGATGGTCAATGCTGATATGTGGCATAATGAGAGCGCCCTTCAAAAAAAAAAAAAGAAACAAGTGAGACTGAATAATTAAGTCAGTGAATCTGGCAACTGCATAGTTGATGCACTATAGACTTCTGTGGAAATCCCCACCCCCACCGTATTTCAGCTGAGAGCTTTAATGTTAAAGTATTCTTCGGAGAAGGGACGAGAAACTTGGGCTCCTGTGGGAATTCATAGGAAATTAACAAACTCTATATGCATAGATTCACTGTGTAAGTCCTATTATTTTGGGTAAAAGGTAAAGGTAAAGGGACCCCTGACCATTAGGTCCAGTCGTGACCGACTCTGGGGTTGCGGCACTCATCTCGCTTTATTGGCCAAGGGAGCCAGCATATAGCTTCCGGGTCATGTGGCCAGCATGACTAAACCGCTTCTGGCAAACCAGAGAAACACACAGAAACGCTGTTTATCTTCCTGCTAGGGCGGTACCTATTTATCTACTTGCACTTCAACATGCTAGGTTGGCAGGAGCAGGGACCGAACAACAGGAGCTCACTCCATCGCGGGGATTTGAACCGCTGACCTTCTGATCGGCAAGCCCTATGCTCTCTGGTTTAACCCACAGTACTACCCATGTATTATTTTGGGTAGAGGTGGCAAAAAGAATGGAATTCAGTTTAAAATGTACCCTTTGGGAGATAACATTCCGAATGCATTTTGATCCACACTGGTCAACCAAACAGAGTGTCTTTGGTACAAGGGGAATGAAAGAAAAGAAAGGAAGTTGTTATCTAATGTTGCTTTTGAACATTATTGTTTTTTGTATACAGAAAGTATAAAATATAGGTATCTGTGTTTTATCATGTATCACTTCTGCTTGTAAATATAATTGCGGCTTTTGCCCCAAAGGTGTGTACAAGCAGCTGAGAAAGGGTCAGACTGCAAGTACTCAGGTCTCTCCTTCTCTCAGACCTTAGTCTCTGCAGCTCGGGAGACCTCGGTGGGTTACTAGACCCAGGTGCCACGTCAGCCTCCCCTCACTCAACCGGTAGTGGAGCAGCTGTAAGTGATGGCCCAGCTGAAGGCAATGAGGTAATCCCTGCATCTGGAGCCAGGGCAGGCTCAGGCCCCTGACTCAGCCCAGCTGGTGCTTGTTGCAGGCGAACCTGTGCAGACTTTGCTGCCTGTGCAGAATCAGGCCCCAGACTTGGTTCAGATGATGCTTGAGGCAAAGGATCTGGTGCAGACTGAGACTCCTCTGGCTCCGAGCCCGAGTCCCAGGCCATCACAAATTGTCATCTGAAGGCAATCCATTCATGGGTTGCATCCATCCATCCATCAAAGGGGGCTGTATTTTTGTCCTGTTTCAGCAGCTGTCATCCTCTGACTAGTGCCGTCTTTACAGATGGGGTGCTTTTCATTTAAAGGGGCTCAGCTTACTTTAATTGTTTTTACTGTGTCGGAGCAGGGGAAACTATGGTTCTGCCAGGGCTTTCTGGCTGGAGTCCTCTAACTCAGAGGAAGGTGATGTGACACCATAGGACAGGCTTCCTCAAACTCAGCCTTCCAGATGTTTTGAGACTACAACTCCCATGAGCCCTAGCTAGCAGGACCAGTGGTCAGGGATGATGGGAGTTGTAGTCTCAAAACATCTGGAGGGCCGAGTTTGAGGAAGCCTGCCCTAGGGGTACTGTCTTCACAGGCATTGTGCAAATGTTCCTGGTTGGTGATGTGCATTTGGGGATGGCTTGAGGGTAACTCTGTCTCCCAACCTGAATCCCTAGCTTGTCTTCGGAAGAAAGGGACTCGTGATGCTAAATTAGCATTTTGGTACAATTCGCTACATCTCTTTTTAGTTTAGCTTACAATGCATATTGGATGGTTTAGTTCAGGTGTTGAAACTAATGTTGCACAGATATTAACCTGGTAGCACACCGTTCTCACTTTATAATAATTGTAATAGTTGCTGCAGCAGTATGTTGCTATATAATAATAGTAGTAGTAGTAGTATTAATGATAGCGTTTGATACATTTCTAAGTGAAATAAATCATGCTGATAGGTTTTCCTTGCAACCAATTTTTAACAGTGAGCTTGTTTGTAAGGCAGCTGTTGTCCCTCAATCTGTTTGCAACTCCAGTTCCAATATTTACTGTCACTTGCGCCTTTTTCAAATATCCAGACCAAAACTCCAGGGTATATCAGCATTCAACCAGATTGTAAAATATGTGCAAGGTTAAATTAAAAGCAAGTGTTTAAGTGGATTAGGGACACCCATTCCAGTCTTGGGATCTTTATCCATAAACTCAGTGGCGCAGACAGGGCCTCTGAAAGACCAAAAAAGAGATTTATCTATACTTGGCTGGAGTTGCCGGTTTGTTTTTATTATACCATTTCCTGGCCAAGTTTCTCAATACTGAGAAGAAATGATTATGAAAATGTCTTACCCTGGGGCACTTAGGAGCACGCAAAGCTCCCCAGGACTTGTCATTGCTGGTCCAGTTTGTACTCCTGAAGAAATCCCAAAGTTCACACATAGTGGGAGAACACGGCTATACCACAGGGATGCTTTTACTGGTCCACAGAAACTCATTGTCTCACCTTTCCTCATGTAGTGTCTTGTAAACAATGGCTGATGTATGAGTCTCTATATTATGGCTGCGTATCCCGATTCTTTGTCCTGCCAGTTCAACTTGGTGTTCGCCCAAATGAAGGGGGTCACACTTAACATGAAATATAAAAGTCAGTTTCTAAACTATAGTATGGTGTTTTTAACTTCAGAACACAGCCATGTTGACTTATGCCAAAGAGCCATATGCCTCAGATGCAGGAAGCAGCTTATCTGAACTAATACTCTGGCCGCTATCTGTGCTAAACCTACAAGCAAAGTTAACAACTCAGCCTAGATATGGGTGTGAGCTATGAGAGGAAGATGTGTCAAATATATGTGTGTGTGTGTGTGTGTATGTGTTGTTGTTGTTGTTGTTGTTGTTGTTTAGTCGTTTAGTCATGTCCGACTCTACGTGACCCCATGGACCAGAGCACGCTAGGCACTCCTGTCTTCCACTGCCTCCCGCAGTTTGGTCAAACTCACGCTGGTAGCTTCGAGAACACTATCCATCCATCTCGTCCTCTGTCGTCCCCTTCTCCTTGTGCCCTCAATCTTTCCCAACATCAGGGTCTTTTCCAGGGGGTCTTCTCTTCTCATGAGGTGGCCAAAGTATTGGAGCCTCAGCTTCACGATCTGTCCTTCCAGTGAGCATTCAGGGCTGATTTCCTTAAGAATGGATAGGTATTTTCCTTAAGAATGGATATATATATGAATGCGTAAAACATTGGACAGAATTGGTGGTTATACAGAGTTATGCAGCATGTGGAGCAGAAACTGGGTTTCATCTTTAGCCTGCCAAGTAATGATATTGCAACGCTACTTAACAATAACTCAGCTGTTATGGTGGCAAGAATGCGATAAGTTCATTGATCTCAGGGCAAGGATTCTGGATTACAGCTTCCAAGCCAACATGGTCAGTGGTCAGCAAGGATGGGAGTTGTAGTCCAACAACATCTGGAGGGCACTGTGTTGGGAGAAGCCTCCTCTACTTGAATAACCCCCCCCTTAAAGTGTGTAACCCCCATCCCCACCCCTATGAGAAATTTGGGTCGTCATATAAATGCTTTTATTTTCTCCCTAAATTTCTACTGTCTCTCCCACCCCACCCCCTCCGCCCAAAGTAATCTCCTAAAGTTTCCTTTAAGCAGAAATTTGGTGGTAGCGGTTTGAGAGCCACAAAAAGTTATACCAGTCTTAAGAGAGTCCTGTCAACTTTATGCAAAATTCCTACAGATGATTTGCCTTAGTAAGATTCGTCAAATTCAACACAAATTTCAGTCTAGGTGAAATTCAGTGGTCACTAAGGTTCTTCTGATATTGGAAGCGACAGAAATCACTGTTATGAGTGTTATATGAGTTTGTACATGGGTGCTGGGTGTGATTTTTTTTAATGAACACATCTGAGCCCTGATGGTGTGCTCTACAGACAATTTAAGCTTGGGTACTTTAATGAAAGTGGCTTAGTTGGTCATTCTGATGTAAACACACACACACACACACACACACACACACACACCACCCTATACCCATTTCGATCAAGGTTCTCTGGCTTATCTGTTTTGCAGATCAGGCTTTATGTATTGCTTTTGAGCTGAGCACTCAAGGTTATATAAATTTTGGAAGAGAAGGCTGCCCAATGGCTCCCCCAATGCCTGTTGGAGGGCTGGAAATGGAATCCAGACTTGCTGGTTTTCAAACCCTCGTTTTAAATACAGCCTCTCTTGTGTGTCACCCTGAACATTATCTGGACACGGTTTGCATACGGACCGGGAGGACAGTCAAATGTAATTAATGCCACATGTTAATCTGGAAGTGGGCGTTTTATTGGGACTGCGGCAGAATGCAGACCAATATGTTTGGGCTCCAAGTTGCATGTTTCTGTTTACTGTGGGTCGTATCGCTGGCAGCGCTGTTCACCACTGTTCACCGCTGCAAGTGCATTCAGTGCATTCAGTCTCGCAGGTTTAAAACGTGAGTTAAGATAAGCAGCATGCATGTCAGACTGTACATTCCTCAGTGTTTCTTCCAGGCGTGATTTTTCACGCTCCTATTAGATAGGGCGATGTCACCAGAATGCAACTGTTAGGCATTGCTTTTTGTGTATAGTGCATCTCTTCCGTGACATGGTAAATCTTAGATCAGCCTTCACCAACTGGAATTACTACTCCCATCGGCCCTGCAAGACACCAGGTTGGGTGAAGACTGTCTTAGATAACCTTCTGTTGGCATTAAAGCCTTTGTAGTCTTCCTGTTTCAAGCTAAGTGTGTTAAAAACAATGCAATGGTACCTTGGTTCTCAAACTTAATCCGTTCCGGAAGTCCGTTCCAAAACCAAAGCATTCCAAAACCAAAGTGCATTTTCCCATGGAAAGTAATGCGCATCCGGTTCCAGACTTTTAAAAGCAACCCCTAAAACAGCAATTTAACATGAATTTTACTATCTAACGAGACCATTGATTCATAAAATGAAAGCAATAAACTGTGCACTGCAGTCGCACAATCAATCAACCAGTAGGTGAACTGGGTTCCACACAGTCACAAAAACAAAAAAGAGAGCTGCAAAAACAAAAGCACAAAATAAATAGACAGACCTCAGCGTAGCACTCAAAACAGAAGTGTGGCACTCAAATCGGGAGCGTAACACTCAAAATGGAGCCCATTCGGCTTCTGAAAACAGTTCGCAAACCAGAACACTTACTTCCGCGTTCACGGTGTTTGGGTTCCAAGTTGTTTGAGTACCAAGGCATTTGAGAACCAAGGTACCACTGTACCTCTTCATCAGACCCCTGACCAGGAAGCGATCACTACTAAGCCACCACTCCTTTTGAGAAACATTTTCCCCTTCTTTCTTTGCAGCCACAGCATCATCACTTTGTTGCCCAGTTCAGATGGAACTTTCTCAGCCGAATTCATTTGCTCTCTCCCCCCCTTCATTGCTAACATGCTTTATGGCCCTCTTGAGACAGTGTGTGTGAGAGAGGGGGGAAAGAAATTGGCGGGAACTAACCACAGAGATGGATCCAGCAGTCAGGAGGTGCTCAATTTGAACTGCACATCTTTCTCTTTTGTCAGATTGTTGGCTGTGACCACCAGCTGGGAAGCACTGTCAAGGAAGATAACTGTGGGGTCTGCAATGGCGATGGTTCCACCTGCCGGCTTGTCCGAGGCCAATATAAATCTCAGCTCTTGGCAAATAAACGTAAGATGTTGATTTGACTTTTTGCCTCAACAGGAATATGAACGCCCTCCAAACAATGATGCGTAAAGGGACCGGTCGCTTCTAAGGGTTTTAATTATAACCCAAACATTTAAAAAAATGTTTCCTTCAACTGTACTGACCCCATGCTGGGAAATCAGGCAGAATTAATCTTCCGTCAACAAAAGGCTTGGCGTTTGGATTCTGAAGGCACGCAGATGGAAGATAGGTTTGCCAGATGTCACAGAGGACATGGCAGCTTTTTCCTGACGCGTCAGAAGGAAACTCCACAGGTGTGTCTGCTCTGGTGTTGCCGTGATGGAGGAAGCGGCACCTGCTAAATGGCTTTCCACTGGCTCGCCTGCAGCATAGCCGCTACAAATATATACAAGCCCCATTGGGGTTAGAATCAGGCCACAACTATGGCACACACACAAACACTGCAATATTTTGCGCCCCCAAAAAACATGAGGTAATATTTGTAAGCCCTTGGAGTAAAAATGGACTTGGGGAAAGCTATGACATTCTAGAATGATTTACTCATTAAATGTTGCAGATGGGGCCAAACTGCTTTGTAATGTCAGCCTGATGGCCCCTTCTCCATTGCAGTGCACCTTTGGTCGGGAGCTTTCTAGTGGAAAGGGAGTGTGTCTGCTCCCCCTACCCTTAAAGAATTTTTTTTTACATGCTCTCGTTGACTTCTGCCTATGTAGATGCCCCAGGCACACAATTACTTTGACAAGATGAATCTAGAACAAATGGGGTGCAGGGCGTGAACACTGCTGGCAGGTGAAGGGTTAAGCATCTCCCCTTGCTACTAAGTGCCCCTCCATGAGCACTATGCAATAAAAAGGGGCAATAATTAAATGTAGTTGTGATGTAATGTTTTGACTGGTACAAATCACCCTGATCTTAACAGTAAAGGTAAAGGTAAAGGGATCCCTGACCATTAGGTCCAGTCGTGGCTGACTCGGGGATTGCGGTGCTCATCTCGCTTTATTGGCCGAGGGAGCCAGCGTACAGCTTCCGGGTCATGTGGCCAGCAGGACTAAGCCACTTTTGGCGAACCAGAGCAGTGCACAGAAACACCGTTTACCTTCCCGCCAGAGCGGTACCTATTTATCTACTTGCACTTTGACGTGCTTTCGAACTGCTAGGTTGGCAGGAGCAAGGACCGAGCAACAGGAGCTCACCCCGTCTTGGGGATTCGAACCGCCAACCTTCTGATCAGCAAGTCCTAGGCTCTGTGGTTTAACCCACAGCACCACCCGCGTCCCTATTAACAGTTAACAGCAGTTAACAGTAATGCTTAGCTTTTCCTCAACTCTGTCCAAAAGTGAACATTAGTTTTACAGAATGCATGGTGTGTGTGTGTGTGTGTGTGTTCTGAATTTAGAAAGAAAAACTGGCACATGAACTAAACATCTAGAATAGCATGTAATTTCTGACAAGGGTGTGTGGAGCCATTTCTGCTGAATATCTATCCCACCTATTTATGTTTGGTTTCTGTGGGGAGCATGGAAAGGCGTTTGTTTACAGAATCATCCTTACGGTCTCAAAGAATAGCCCGATGGTTAGAAAAGTTTGAGACACACCCTGAGTTTGCACAGCGTGCTTCCGAAAATGAATGCACTAGCTGCGATCTTCCCAGCAGATCGAGGAATAACAATTCACGGAAAAGCTGAATAGTCTTGTGCCAATACTTACGTGTTGTAAGACTGAGAGCATACCAAGCCAACCTGGCTTAGTCAGGACCAGCAAATACATTTTGCCGCCTGAAGCAGGACAGCAAATTCCACCCCTCAGTATGTCAAAAACAATAGTCCCCCAGTCTTCTCAAGTTATTTTGGCATCTGAGGCAGAAAATGCAACAATAATAAAATGATGAACAGTTTGCTACCTTTTTAATGGCACCCGGAATGAGCTGCCTGAGGCTGCTGCCTCACTCTGTCCTATGGTAGGGCCAGCTGTGGGCTTAGTGTAAGAGCAGGGAATTTGCTGGACCCTCAGCTCCCAGCATTTATTTCTTTTTCTTTTTTTAAAAAAAAATGATTTTCTTTTTTCTCATCACAAATATACTTATATCCATAATGTACAGTTTGCATAACATCTCCCCCTTTGGACTTCCCTCAACTTCCATTTCTGATTTATTATCCTCATTATTATATTCTGCTGTTTTTTACAATACATCAGTATTTTCACTTTGTTACAATATTTGTTCCCTATCCATAAAATTGTGAATGTTTATTTAAATCTTGCCATCGAGTCAATGTTCTTTCTTTATTTCTTGCAAATATAATATAAAAGGTTCCCACTCTTTTTCAAAGTCACTATTGTCCTTTCCCGAAGTTTGTCACGTCAGCATTGCCAACTCCACATAGTTCATCAGTTTTTCTTGCCATTGTTCTTTGGCTGGAATTTCTCCAGCTTTCCAGTTCTGTGCTAACAGTATTTTCGCTGCCGCCGTAGCATACATGAATAATGTCCTTTTCTCTTTCGGCAGATCTTGCCCTAAGATACCCAACAGGAAGGCTTCTGGCTATTTAACAAATGTTGTTCTAAACATTTTTTTCAATTCATTATATATCATTTCCCAATATATTTTAACAATTTTACAATCCCACCACATATGGTAAAAAGTTCCTTCAACTTCTTTACACCCCCAACACTCCTTCTCTTCATTTTTATATTTTTTTGCCAATTTAACCAGTGAAATATACTATCTTTAATACATCATCTTCATGTAATTCTCTTTTAACAATATACAATATGTGAATTTCAGATTTACTTTCCGAAGTTTTATCCAATCTTCAAATTGTATATTGTGACCTATATGTTGCTGTCCATGGTGACTGGGGCTATGGGCATCCAGCAACAGGTTCCCCATACATCCTTGGCTTATTGAATAGCGGTGCATTTCTGCTGGGGAGAAGCAGGTCCAAATTCCCACTGAACCATTAAGCTCACCAGAAGACTTATTAGCTCTGTCCCTCATCATAGCCTGCTTTTAAAGGTGGTTGCGGAAATAAAACGAAAAGGAGCATGTATACTGCCTGTAGCTCCTTAGAGAAAGGGACGCGGGTGGCGCTGTGGTCTAAACCACAGAGCCTAGGACTTGCCGATCAGAAGGTCAGCGGTTCAGATCCCCGCGACGGGGTGAGCTCCCGTTGCTCGGTCCCTGCTCCTGCCAACCTAGCAGTTCAAAAGCATGTCAAAGTGCAAGTAGATTAATAGGTACCGTTCCAGCGGGAAGGTAAACGGCATTTCCGTGCGCTGCTCTGGTTTGCCAGAAGTGGCTTAGCCATGCTGGCCACATGACCCGGAAGCTGTATGCCAGTTCCCTCAGCCAATAAAGCGAGATGAGTGCCGCAACCCCAGATTCGGCCATGACTAGACCTAATGGTCAGGGGTCCCTTTACCTTTTAGCTCCTTAGAGAATGGGTAGGATAATATATATATAGTAAATATTTTCAGACCCTTTCTTTAAAGGGTTGATTTGTTGCTCCATATAGAGTTGGAGATACACTGCAACATTTTGCTGCAGGTTCTACTTATGTGCAACAATTTTCAATCTGATAGCACTGCTCATTTTTCTGTGCTCTGGAGCTGCAGGCCTTGCATGGACTTGGCTGTTTAATCTCAGGGTTGCTGCAGTTATTGCTGCTACTACTTCTATATATATATATATTAAAAAAACCTCGTCCAAGTGCAATTTCATTCCCATACTTCCTCTCCAAATCCATAGGTATCTTCCCGCACAGCAAGGCATTGCATAAGGAACATTTGGCTGCTGCAGGGAGTCTGCTTTCATTTCTGGTTTTCCTTCCCTCTTGTACTATCACATAAGGGGGGTGGGAGTTGTTGCCTGGGATTGAGCATCTGTGAAGCAGGTAGCTTAGAAGCTCTGAGGAACGCCGCTGTACTTAAGAGATTCCGTTTTTTAGCACTTCACATTAGCAGCTTCTGTGCCAAAAGGAAAAATAAATGCTGGGAATGTTTTTTTCCTCTCTGAAGCATTCCAAACACACCGCTGCGTCCATCGTATTGAATTAATTTTCTCTCTGTATCTGCGTTCAGTTCTGTTCCCCACTCTGCGGACATTGTGGAGGGGGGAGTGGAGGGTTTTTGGAGACAGGGATCAGAAGACAAAGATGTGGATGGAGCTGTGCAACTGTTAGCACTTGCAACGGAAACAACTATCTCAGTATTCACAGGGATAGTATATCAGTCCCAGAAGTGTGAGAAACCGGGGGGTGGGGACTACCATGGTGGGAAGAGAGATGTGTCCCCCACTTCCCTCCTACGCTCTTCTGAAGGGGAAACACCTGGGCTGGTGTCCCCTCCTTGCAAATAAAAATGAAAGATTATTTGAAAGTTCTGGCGATTCAGCAATCCAGGCTCTTTCTCTGCATCCACCAAAAGTACTGGTACTTAATGTGTTTTTATTACTCCTGCTTGTAAAACTAGTCTGGTTTATGATTTTTTTTCTTCTGCAGCAAAGCCCCTGCATGGTTGAATCTCTTCCCACTTTGACCCTGGATTGCCTCCGAATCAGAGGCAGCTTTTCAGAATCCACTTTCTCAAAGTAACGGATAAAGTGCTGATCCTGAGCTCATCTGTCACGTGCACAGGTTCTGTGGGTTGGTTTCTGAGCTGCGCATTTTGTGTGAGCGCTCCACTTATAATAATATAATAATAATTTATTATTTCTACCCCGCCCATCTGGCTGGGTTTCCCCAGCCACTCTGGGCGGCTTCCAACAAAGATGAAAAATACATTAAAATGTCACACATTAAAAACTTCCCTGAACAGGGCTGCCTTCAGATGTCTTCTAAATGTTAGGTTGTTGTTTATTGCCTTGACATCTGGTGGGAGGGCATTCCACAGGGTGAGCGCCACTACTGAGAAGGCCCTCTGCCTGGTTCCCTGTAGCTTTGCTTCTCACAATGAGGGAACTGCCAGAAGGCCCTCAGTGCTGGACCTCAGTGTCCGAGCCGAACGATGGGGGTGGAGACGCTCCTTTAAGTATACAGGACTGAGGCCGTTTAGGACTTTAAAGGTCAACACCAAGACTTTGGATTGTGCTCGGAAACGTATTGGGAGCCAATGCAGGTCTTTCAAGACCGATGTTATGTGGTCTCAGCGGCCGCTCCCAGTCACCAGTCTACCTGCCACATTCTGGATTAGTCGTAGTTTCCGGGTCCCTTCAAAGGTAGCCCCACATAGAGCGCATTGCAGTAGTCCAAGCGAGAGATAACCAGAGCATGCACCACTCTGGCAAGACAGTCTGTGGGCAGGGAGGGTCTCATCCTGCATACCAGATGGAGCTGGTAGACAGCTGCCCTAGATACAGAATTGACCTGGGCCTCCATGGACAGCTGTGAGTCCAGAATGACTCCCAGGCTGCACACCTGGTCCTTCAGGGGCACAGTTACCCCATTGAGGACCAGGGAGTCCTCCACATCTGCCCGTCTCCTGTCCCCCAAAAACAGTACATCTGTCTTGTCAGGATTCAACCTCAATCCTTCACTTCAGTCCTGAGCTCTCCAATGTGTGGAAGGCTGCCGAGTCAAGCTGTCAGGATGCAATAGAGGGGACTAGGCCACCAAACACATTTCCACTCCTCTCCTGGGGGCTAGAATGCCTGAAAAATTGAGCTGTTTCACTCAAGGACAGTAGATTTCATGCCATGGGATGGGTGAGCTCAAGGAATTAGAACTTTTGCCAGGAATGGGTGCGGCTTCTGAAAGACCCCACTGCAGAGTGGCTTTGAGAAAGGATTCGCTCCTGTCATGCTTCTGGAGTCTAGAAACTTTGATTCCCTAGCAATGCAATCCTGTGCATGCTTACTCCAAAGTAGCTAAAGGGGGAAAAATCAGTGGGGATTATCTCCCAAGTAAGTGTGCATTCCAAGGTTTGCAGGCTATCTTTCTGGGAAATTTGTAGGTTTCGGCTGAAATCCTAAATGCACTTACTGGGGGGGAGTTAAGTGCTGTTGCAATTGACTTACTTCTGAGACTGTATAGGACTGTGTGTTACTCAAGCATGATTTGGATAGTCAAACTTAATTGAATAAAATCTCTGAGCTGCTACCATTATTGGATCAAAGGCAACTCCTGTCTTCGCTGCTCTGCCCTTCTCAGCTTGCACATGCACACACATGGCCCGCTCTTATCTGGACCTCTCTCACATAAACACACTGGCATGCGCTGATAAAAGGACAGCTTTGCTGACATTTTCTCTAACTTTGGCTTTATGTCAAGACTAAATGGATTGCTTGCTAGGGATTCCAAGCTACTTTGCCTCAAGTCATAAGTAATTCTGCTTTAGCGGTATTCCAACGGATCACACGTGAAAATTGTTATCTCCTCTGCACGGATACACGCACAAACAAGCAAGCATCACAGGGTCAAATGCTTTTATTTATGTATATATTGTCCAGCTTGGGTGAGCCTAGGATAATGAGAGGCAATTCACCAATTGGCCAGACAGACGTTATTTCAAATGTTGCACCTTAGGAAAGTCTAGCCCAGGGTTTCCCAAACTTGGGTCTCCAGCTGTTTTTGGACTGCAACTCCCATCATCCGTAGCTAGCAGGGCCAGTGGTCAAGAATGATGGAAATTGTAACCTAAAAAGTTTGGGAAACTCTGGTCTAGACCATGCTATGACTCAGGGCTTACCCACGTCCATTTGCCCTACCACTTTCCCCTCCCAAAAACCTGTGGTTTCGCACTGAATCGGAAGATAAAATGGCAATTGAGTTTTCCATGGACTGCTATTCTGATTTAGCGCTAAAGAGCAGGTTTTCAGCAGTAGGGCGAAAGCAGAACCTCTCATGGCACAAGCGGAAGTGTTGGCCAAGCCCTCAGTGAACTGTGTGCTGCTTTGTGGCTTGAGCAACTAGGCTTTGAAAGGGGCACCTTCGCTCTGCTACTGGCTTTGGTGGTGTTGAACGTTTAAAGTCAAAAGAAGGCTACAGCAG
This sequence comes from Podarcis cretensis, assembly GCF_951804945.1. Classification (NCBI taxonomy): domain Eukaryota; kingdom Metazoa; phylum Chordata; class Lepidosauria; order Squamata; family Lacertidae; genus Podarcis; species Podarcis cretensis. The sequence goes on from NC_137187.1 coordinate 27,829,503, forward strand.
AACTTGCAGTGCGGACAGCAAATCTATTTTCACAACAGAGTAAGAAGAACAGACTGTGGCTGTGTTGAGCTCACTGGATTTTTTTTTTTTAAGTAAAGCTCACATAGAAAGGTTGCTGTTGCTTGCACTTCAGATGACCTGTGGGTAAACATAGACTTTCTATTTTCAGTAGCCCCATTCCATTAAGTTTTTATTAACCAATTTTTTGTACTACAAGGGTAGGCAGCAAAGGTTTCACTGACCTTTCCTAATGTTCAAGGCAGGTAAAATATGCTTGCTAAGAATTTAAAAATGCATTAAAATACTTTTTCTGTTGGTTTCTGAGGCTGTGAGAATGTTTTAGTGCATGAGAATGGGGGGGGGACTGAGCTGGCATCCAATATACCGTATTTTTCGCACCATAGGACGCACCGGACAATAGGACGCACCTTGTTTTAGAGGGGGGAGAACAAGAAAAAAAAATCTCCCCCTCTCTGCCCAGCACCCCTTCAGCGAAGCGGCAGGAGGTGCTGCGCAGAGAGGGGGAGAATTTTCCCCCTCTTGTTTTCCCGCTCTAAAACAAGTTGCCGTTTAAGGTGCGTTCAGGCGGCTACCTTGGAAGCCTGGAGAGCGAGAGGGGTCGGTGCGCAACGACCCCTCTCGCTCTCCAGGCTTCAGGTTCCTTTCGACCTGCTCTTTGGGGCTGGCGGGGGGAAGCCCACCACCAGCCCCAAAGAGCAGGTCAGGGAGCAGCGGAAAGGTGCAGCGGAGAGGCTGCTGCCATAGTCGCGCGTCACTTCTCCAGCTGGGAGAGAGTAAGCGGGGCTTCATTTGCCCCACGCGGCTCTCCCGGCTGGAGAGGTGGCGCGCGGCTAAAGAGGCTCCTGCCATAGCCACGCGTCACCTCTCCAGCCATGAGAGGGTCGCGGGGTGCTTCTTTAGCCCCGCACGCGCTCTCCCAGCTGGAGAGGTGACGCGCGACTATAGAGGCTCCTGCCATAGCCGCGCGTCACCTCTCCAGCCGGGAGAGGGTCGCGGGGCTATGGCGTCTTCGCTCCATAGGACGCACACACATTTCCCCTTCATTTTTGAAGGGGGAAAAGTGCGTCCTATAGAGCGAAAAATACGGTATATTTTAATTTAAAGTGGTGGGGTGATTGGGATAAAGAGTTTCAAGTATTTGAGTTTGGCACCTAATTTTGTTTTCTCTGCCTACAAATGTCAGTTACGGAGCTGCTCCAGCCAGCACCAAAATGGGGAGATCTTACAAGATAAAACGTTGGGATTTTTTTGTTTTGTTTTGTTTAGTAGATCCTGTGTGATATTTCCTCTTCATTCCGTCCTACTACCTTGCCCCCATCATCTGAGCAATGTGACCACCAAACCCCCCAGTTTCCAGTTCCCACATCCCAACACCCCAACCAAGTAAATATTTCATCCCCCCTCCCAAAGAAAGATCAAATTCTCATTGTTTGCCAATAAAATATCTCTTTGCCTTCTGCCGTAAAAATGTTGATAACTGTTTAATGACAATACAGTCAAATTTCTGAGGAGGCTCACAAGAAAGTCAGTAAACAGCTGGTTTGTAGCCTAATATCTGCAAGAGCATCTGTTGCTATGGGCGTGTAATAAGTGTTTATTTTACAAAGCAACCCTGTATAATTAAAGTGATAGCTTTCCCTTGAAAACAAGGGCATTTGTCTCACAGCGCAGCACACACAAAGTCTGTGAGACGGTAGAGCAGAGCATAATTGTTTCATATATAGCTGTTCTTCAGGGTTCATTGGGTTTGAATGTTTGTCTTTTTAGGTGGCCCAAAACTTGGCTTGCCATTTTCCCATGAAGAACTGTTTTCACTGCTTGTTTGGGCACTTCCTTTGCTTGTTGATCATATATGTTTTTTTGCCTCCCTCTTCCCCCACCCAGCGGATGATACCGTGGTTGTTATTCCCTACGGAAGTCGACATGTTCGCCTGGTGCTGAAAGGTCCTGATCATCTCTGTGAGTAAAAGTACACTTTATCGTGGTCTCCCGTTTTTAATTTCTGTCTTGTTTTAACAGGGCTGTTTAATTGTGTGTTTTAATTGCATATATTTGCAATTGAATGCTTCGCATGAACTTGGTTTTTGCACTATGAAAAATGCTTCGAAGCTTATTTCGGCATTGTGTGTGTTAATCACACAATAATAGTCAAATGCTCATAATATGCTGTGGAGCTGTATTTACCAAAAAACCAAAACAACTCTACAGCTTCTCTGCCCCTGCCCTCCTGCCCAATGTGAGAGCCAGCCCTATCCTCAAACGCCACTCCCAAGAGCATCAGTTAGCTGCACAATTATATGAAGCTATAATTTAACCCATAAATAAAACACAAATTTTCCAGCCAGCTTGATGCAAAGGACTGCCGTAGAAAAGATTGTGCTGGTTGATGAGAATACAGCGAAGGCTTTCCTGCTGCTCTGCTGAAGCACCACACTGCTCATGAGCTTAGCACATGTTCTTGCTCATATGTTTTCTTTGGTATTTCTGGACTTTGGAGACACGTGCATTTTGTACTGTGCTGTTAAAGGATGTTGCCCAAAGAAAGCATGCCAGTGCCCAAGATAGTGGAGCAGAGATTATGGTTTAATAAGAGTGGGACATAAGGAACACAGATGCACTGGAGATCCCCAAGGAGCTTGTAGTATATCATACCATGAGCTCAGCTTAAGATATCTGAGTGGACTGGAAGGCAAATATTCCAACGAGGTCCTGACTTGCAGAGTCTCCAGTTGGCTTCTTTTCATGAGCTCAAATGAGGGAGCCAAAATCATTAACAGCCATATATGTTCCTGAGGGCCTAGAGCAGGCTTCCTCAACTTCGGCCCTCCAGATGTTTTGAGACTACAATTCCCATCATTCCTGACCACTGGTCCTGCTAGCTAGGGATCATGGGAGTTGTAGGCCAAAAACATCTGGAGGGCCGAGATTGAGGAAGCGTGGCCTAGAGATACGGATTGAATTAGATGATGAAATACAGTGATGGAAGACAAGAGTTCAGAGTACACCCAAATAGAGGCGGTTGACTTGGATGTTAACATGGTTGAAACATGGGTTGTATCCCCTCCCCAAAGAACAGGTAATTCATGATGAGATGATGCTGGATTTTTAAAGGGGCAACCCCTATTTGTCTTGCTTTAAGCCTACAATTTCTCGCATCTCATGAAGCCGAAGTCGCTGTGTGAGTCATGCAGTCCTCAGCCATATCCCACAGTAATAAAAGTCGGAGGGAAGCTCATTGCATTATGGTCCTGCCGACTTAACATATTGAGCTGTGGTTCATGATGACACAGTAAGAAGGTGGGGAATTCACTATAAAAATTTCGTCCTCGTGGTGAAAGTAACATCTAGATCAGCTTAGTTTATTGCCAGTGACATGTTGGATGATCAGGACAGTGTCCCTTTTACCTGCTGTGAACACACACACACACACACACACACAGAGAGAGAGAGAGAGAGAGAGAGAGAGAGAGAGAGAGAGAGCCTGATAATTGAACCAAACAAAATATACTCCAGGGAAGAGATGTTGAAAACAGATGGAAAGATGCATATTAACTGAATTTGTTGTGGCCGTTAAAATGGTGCAGTTCTCCCTTGGTTTTCAGGGAACAATATAACATGATTTCCAAGATTCTAGAAAGCCCACAGAAGAAATCTGCAATAAATTCTGGTTAGATGCAGAGTCACTTAAATGTTACAATGTGAGAACTGGATCTCCGTAAATCTCTAAACACACCAGACCAGGGTTAATAGTTTATGAGTGTTTGGTACAGCCATATAATATTAACTGGTTTATCAAAGGTTCTGCATGTGCGTAATAATTATCCCGTCCACCTCACCAATCCTACCTAGTGCTATGTGAGGCTATTTAGCAGTCGAGAGAAATGAAAAGTGCAAATATGTGAAATGGAAGATCAGACAGAAAGCGAAACACACACCCCATGCTTTCACAAGCATAGCTTAGATATCATAAATATTGTGTATCGCGAAGAGTTGTAGAATAGAGGCAGATCAGCTCCACGTAAGCAGTGCCTTGGATGATCTCATTCAAAGTGAGCTGAAGGACCAATATGACTACCAAGCAATAGGCAGATGGTGAATGTCATCCGGGAGTAAACTTTACACAAGATCATGATCTTGTCATGTGTTTGCAATAAATGTGTTCTCCTGGCAAGAAACCAGTGTGCTCTGTTACACTGAGCCTGGTTCAGCTTCGGTAATGTGAAGATACTGAAAGAAATTCCCTAACAAGCCTAGCTGATTGACACCTAAGGCAGTTTTCATTTAACAGGTCATATTTCTGTTCTGCACCGTGACTTGTCATGCCCTTGTCTTATTGCATCATGGATTAAATACCCTGGGGGGAATAGGGATGAGCCCTTGGGCATTGAGCCAACAATTTGGTTCTGTAAGGAACATCTTCCCCGTCCCTGATCCTATCCATGACTCTCCCAGCCACTGTTCTTTTATTCCTTCATTTTTGTTCTCCTTTCTCCTCTCTCTGCTATGCATTTCCATGTTCTCAAAACATTCTGGGGCTAGCAACGCAACCTAAGTCCAAGGAAGGGGTTGGTGCTGGTGAACCAGTTAGGTAATTCGTTTAACTGCCTGGTGCAGAATCATGTGTGTTTTGCATGAAATGTAGAAGGGGATTTTGCATCGCTGTGGAAAATGCATTATTAAAACAGAGTTCATCCTGGCCGACCTGCGGTGCTTTTTTGGCTGGAGCTTTCTGTTCTCCTTGGCTAGCTCTGGAATAAAAGCCTTTATATATACTTCTATATCTCATTCTGAAAGAGGCCAGGAAGGAGTACAACTTCCGCTTGGAATCTCAGCACACACACAAACAGAGAGAGAGATATACACAACACCTTCTTAATTCTACTGGGAATTTTTCTGGCTCCCAAATAGATAAATAAATAGAAAAAAGAGAGGAGACCAAAATACACTGGAATAAAGTAGAAAAAAATTGTGTGCAGGTCTTAACAGAGATGTTTACAAGCATAGACATTAGACATTAGTGAGGGCAACTTAAATGAATAGCTGCTCCTTATTAACGGAAGGAAAATCCATCTAACTCAGCAAAAAGGACATTTCCTTAAAACGTAGTATATCTTTCAAATGTGCTTTGACATTCCCAGTACTAATCGTTTTGCTTGCTTGTTTTCTCTCTGCGAGCTGCCGAAACAAGCGCACCCTCCTCTTAAATGTGTTGTGTTTGCCAGATTTAGAAACCAAGACGCTGCAAGGTTTGAAAGGTGAAAACAGTCTCGGCTCCACAGGTTCGTTCCTCGTGGACAATTCTAGCGTGGACTTGCAGAAGTTTCCGGACAAAGAGATCCTGAGAATGCCTGGCCCCCTCACTGCAGATTTCACTGTCAAGGTGAGAAGCTACGACTAAACCATGCTGTTCTTTTTAAGGAAAGGGGGATGTGAAACAAAGGACAGTTCACTTCAAAAGCAGTGTATCAAAAGGCCACTTATCCTTCCAGCTCTCTGCCAAGATTGACATAGAGATGGGGTATCTCCTATGAAATCAGGTGGGGAGAAAGTCCCCGTTGACCCTCAATGCTTATAGTTTGGGATTAAAGAGAGTAACTGCCCTTCTGCATGTAGCTATGTACACGCCATAAATTCAAAGCACATTTCTCATCCCATTCCAATGAATACTGGGTTGTTGTTGTTTAGTCGTTTAGTCGTGTCCGACTCTTCGTGACCCCATGGACCAGAGCACGCCAGGCACTCCTGTCTTCCACTGCCTCCCGCAGCTTGGTCAAACTCATGCTGGTAGCTTCGGGAACACTATCCAACCATCTCGTCCTCTGTCATCCCCTTCTTCTTGTGCCCTCAGTCTTTCCCAACATCAGGGTCTTTTCCAGGGAGTCTTCTCTTCTCATGAGGTGGCCAAAGTCTTGGAGCCTCAGCTTCAGGATCTGTCCTTCCAGTGAGCACTCAGGGCTGATTTCCTTCAGAATGGATAGGTTTGATCTTCTTGCAGTCCATGGGACTCTCAAGAATCTCCTGCAGCACCATAATTCAAAAGCATCAATTCTTCGGCGATCAGCCGCCGTTATGGTCCAGCTCTTATTTCCATACATCACTACTGGGAAAACCATAGCTTTAACTTTGTCGGCAAGGTGATGTCTCTGCTTTTAAAGACACTGTCTAGGTTTGTCATTGCTTTTCTCCCAAGAAGAGGCATCTTTTAGTTTTCTGACTGCTGTCACCATCTGCAGTGATCATGGAGCCCAAGAAAGTAAAATCTCTCACTGCCTGGGAAATACCTTCAATTCCCAGCACCCTTAACAAACTGCGGTTCCCAGAATTCTTCAGGAGGTAGTGAATTGGGCTTTAAATTTATGTTGTATATGCTGCCTATATCTCTGCTCCTGCACGCCTCTGAGGAATCAGAGCTATGAGCCTTCCAAAAGGGCTTTCGTTCAGCATTGGGTAGTGGGTGGGAGGGTGGGTCGTTAGGAAGATAGCTATACAGTGTTACCTCTGCTTACTTAATTTGTTCCGGAGGTCCGTTCTTAACCTGTTCTTAACCTGAAGCACCACTTTAGCTAATGGGGCCTCCCGCTGCTGCTGCTGCTGCCGCGCCGCCGCCGCCCAATTTCTGTTCTCACCTGAAGCAAAGTTCTTAACCTGAGGTACTATTTCTGGGTTGGCGGAGTCTGTAACCTGAAGCATATGTAACCTGAAATATATGTAACCCGAGGTACCACTGTACAAAGAGTTGCAAACTTTTATTGGAAATATGTCGTTGCAGGCTGTTGCTAGTGCTCCGTATGTTGTTTCTTAATGAATAAATTGCCAAGTTAAATAGAGTAGAATCAAAGCTCTTAGGGATGAACATATTCATGGAGTGGAGGAGGAAACACTTGTGGAAAAGGCAGGTTGGTTATGAGATCCTGGCTAAAATAAGAGTCAGTATAAAATGAAGCTGAAGTGGGCAAATTAGACTCTGATTCAGGCTCATCATTCACTGGTTTTTATGCTTCTGCAGTCTCACAGAAGGTGTAAAAATGCATATAAAACTAAACCTCAAGCCTCTCAAGATGCGCAGGCTGGCTTTGGTCAAGAAGTCATTTGTATAATTTTGAAGTTCTGCTCTGTGCAGTGCTGGCTGTAAGAATCAAGTTGTTTCCTCACATTAGTGCTTTCCTATTCTTCCAGGTAATATAAAACACATTGCTGGAGGCAGTGTGCACATTCTGTAGGGGAAGGGGGTGAAATTGCAGAGACAAATGTGAGCATTTGGGAATTACAATAAAATAAAACCCTTTTTTTGGGGGGGGGGGAGGTAGGTCAAGAGGGCCTGAAGGATTTCAGCTGTAAAGCTGTAAAAATTGCATTGTGTCCAGGATACCATAAATTTTTCATTGTGGGATACAGTGTCAGAGGGTGTTTGATGTGAGCTGATTCTGATGACCTTGTGGCAGATGGAAATGCAAATGGTTATGTGGAAAGCAGAATATGGGATCAAACTGAATTGAAGAAAATAGAACAGAATTAAGTCTGTGGACTTTGTGTGTGTGTTGTACCTGCCCTTCATAACCCTCTCCAGATGTAGCAATCTGGTCCAGCTGAGAAAATGTTCCCAATGCAAAAACAGTTGTTATTATTATTATTATTATTATTATTATTATTATTAAATTTGCATTCCTCACTGTACCTGTATATCTCAGGTTAGTTCACACAAGGTACCAAAAGAGGTGTTTATTAAAACTGGGGGTGCCAATAGGATTATCTGGGTCCAGTACATGGTATGTGGATTGGGCCCTCCAACCAACCTATAGAAGATGACATATGTTTGCATGAAGATTGGATATGCTTTGTATGAGATGGGGGGAAAATGTGGCCTTTTGAAGGTAGGGTGGGAGGCTCAAAATCACATCCGTGGCCACACGCCAAATAAAATGCCCGACAGGCAGGATGTTAAACATTTTCAGCTACTCTTCATCAAAATCCACACATGTTCATAGGTCATCGGCAGAATGAACCACTTGTCCTCTGTCTTTTCTTAACTTTTTTTCTTAAGAGTTCTTGATAGTCAAACTATGGTACCTGCATCTTTTCTTGCCCTTCGTGCAGGTTTCCCCAAACTTGGGTCTCCAGCTGTTTCTGGACTACAACTCCCATCATCCCTAGCTAGCAGGACTAGTGGTCAGGGATGATGGGAATTGTAGTCCAAAAAACAGCTGGAGTCCCAAGTTTGGGAAATCCTGCCTTAGTGTTTTGACTGTTTTAAACTTACAACAGCTCCTTTATATAGCGCTGTTGCTAAGTCCAAAAGGAAAATTTAAAGAGCCATTGCGGTTTATTGCCATCAGTCTTGGCTGAATTGTGTTCTCATCAGAGTGTCCTGATTTATTTTTCCAGAAAGGCAATTCTGGACCAAACAGAACTAAACAAAAATGTAATAAAAAGGTTGATCGTTGAAGGGGTGTGTGTCCTTTCTCTCTAAAAGCACTTACTATGAATGTTTCCATTTAGAAAAGTGAAATGACCTAACTAGATGTAATCTCAATTATGCAAACATTTCATTCGTTTCAGCTGAGAATTTGCTGATCAGAATGTAGGTGCCAAAGATTTCCTTTTTTTCCCCTAATACAGGTTCCTTTAGCTGTGAATTGCAGAATGCAATGCATCTGAAAACAATCCTTAGAGTATATAGTACTTTTAACAATAGTAGTATGTGTGATCAGGTCAGCAACTGAAAGAATTTTCCATACACTTAGTGAATACATTTAAAGCAATGTTGTATTATATCATGGTGGCCTTTACTACAAAGATATATTGGTTTTATATCCCTGTCACTGTCATGGCTTCCCTCAGTGAATTATTGAAATTGTAGTCAGGTGACGTACTCATAATTTTCTGCTTGCAATTCCTTGCCACCTCCCAGTTACAGTTCCTAGGATCCGCTAGACCTAGGGAATAATTATTAACAGTGCAGCCCTAACATTTTACTTTTATTAACAACTAAAAACTAGCCTTGTGCACAGGTGCAGCAAAAATTTAAAGACAGAATAGCGACCATATAGCATTGGGCATTTGATGTTTATACGGTATTCCGTGGTGCTTGTAGTGGCAGCCTTATTAATTGCTTGGAGACATGAGTGCTTGCAGTGTGAGGAGCCCAGAAACTCAAATGCAGATGTATATAATTGCTTTGTGGGTGCTGGCAGTGTTGTAGTACCATGTCCTAGGAATTCCTCACTTATATGCTTCTCAAACAAAAAAACAAGCACATGCCCTCCAACATTTCTCTGATGAAAATAGGGCAACACTCTGTCCATCTGGGCAGCTTCCAGCATATATAAAAACACAATAAAACATTCTACATTAAAAAAAACCCTTCCCTATACAGGGCTGCCTTCAGATGTCTTCTAAACATTGTATAGTTACTTATCTCCTTGGCTCAGGGGTCACATAAAAGCGGGACATTCTGGGATCAAAATCAGAAACTGGGATGGCTTCTGTAAAACCGGGACTGTCCCTAGGAAACAGGGGCACTTGGAGGGTCTGTAAGCATATATCCCACACTTGCATATTTATCTAGCAATAGTGATTAATCCTTGTTTCCTTATTTTCTGAGGAACAGACCCTTAGAAAAACTAGGAGAACTTACTTGCTGTACTTTTCCATCTATAAGACGCCCCCATGTATAAAATGCCCCCTATTTTTGTAGACTGTAATTTCATAAAATGGGGAGAGGTGGAAAAAGTTGTTGAGCTTTTTTTTGGGGGGGGGGTACTGAAAATCACTTACCATGCATCACAAAATCCGCCTCCAGCCCTCACCGGCAGATGCTGCCAATCGCCTGCCCAATTGTCGCAGCGTTGGCCAGTCAACAACACCCATTGATGCAGCAACCAATAACACACACAATAGCCATTGACAGCCATGGCAGCAACCAATAAAACAGACACCCTATGCACTACCCATGTATAAGACGACCCCCACTTTTTTGCATGATTTTAAAGGGAAAAAACTTAGTCTTATACACAGAAAAGTACGGTATTTAGTGTCAGCCCGCTATGTCTTTTCCCATATCTTTGAAAGGGTCTGATGGCAGACATTTTCAACTCGTTTTCAACAATCTTAGATGGACAAAACTAAATCCAAACATGGATTTCAAGTTCAGAGCTTGGGTCTGTGTGCTAGTGAAAATGGGATATGAGTATTCTAAATCAACCGATTCTTTGGGACTGCTCTGGAAATGCGGCCAGTCAGGAGTGAGGAATGATGCAGCCAGTGGTTGCTGAACTCCATCATGCGCCTGAAATCTTCCACCCCACCAATTTAATACTGTACATCTATGTACATCTATGGACCTGAGTCTGTGACTATCCCTTCTCCAAGCCTAACCTGCTAGGTATTCACCATACTAAAACACGTAAGAAAGCAATTTCAAGTTCCTTAGAAGTGTGTTTTCCTTTGCGGAAACTTCTTCCTTCTTAACCTGACCATACCCCTTTTGCAGATGGCTATTGGATGATGACCTAGCGAAACTCGATTAATATGTCATGTTGATTAAACCAGACAACAGCAGATGTAACCTTAGAATGTGCATCTTAGGTCAGGCTACTGTAAACTCCAACAGGCAGGAGTAAATTGATGGGACCCATGTTGCCAAAATCCAAACAGTTCTGTTTAGCAACAAGGAAGTGAACTTATCTGATTAAAACCGAAAAGTTTTTCAGTGTGACTAACTGCCAGAGAGATGTTTCAAATCACCATTTCCTATCATAGCTTCAAGCGTAAGATTATTTATTGCGTTTATCACAAAGAGCCCTGTTATTTATGGATCTGTGTGAAGTTTGATCAAAGCAGACATATATTAGCTCACAAGGGATTGGAGGAATAGCTGGTGCCTAGTCATACAGTTGTTTTCAGCATCTTCAGTAAACGGATAAATCATTTAGAAACAAAGGGGAAGACATTGATTGCTTTGGGTGCTTCCTTCCTTTCCTCCTTTCCTGGATCACTCATATATACATATATATTATATCATGTGGTTTTGATACCAAAGCAATCACAGGGCTAAGTGGACCCATTTGCGTTATTTAAGTTTCCTGACATCGGCGGTGATCCTAAGCAAGTTCATCAGGAAGTCTCGCCAAATTCAGATGCTTATTTCCATATGAAAATGCTTCCATATAAAAAATTACTTACTGGGTCTTGAACATGCCCCGGGAATCCTGAGCTCCTCTCAGCTTCCACTGTGTACCTTCAGATTCAAATAAACTTCATTTTTCAAATGTGGGTGGGTGTTTAGCACATAACATGTGTGGTTTCGATAAACTGAGCAGAGTATTACTCTTTAGTGTTTTCCATGGTACAATGCATTTAACAGATATAGTTAGAACCTGTACTTTCCCTTGAACTTGGGTTTCTGAAACCAATGTTGGGATGGCCAATAGTGCAACTAGCCACAAAAAAATAAAAAAAAAATAGGCAGAACAATTTAGGAACATTGGTGGATATTATTTGTGGTGGTGTAATAATAATAATAATAATAATAATAATAATAATAATAACAGAGACATCACCTTGCCAACAAAGGTCCATATAGTTAAAGCTATGGTTTTCCGAGTAGTGATGTATGGAAGTGAGAGCTGGACCATAAAGAAGGCTGATCACTGAAGAATTGATGCTTTTGAATTATGGTGCTGGAAGAGACATAAGCAAAAGCTATACACAAAATGGAAGTTCCCAGCAAGCTGTGCTGGAATGTAAACAGACATGTGACATACAACAACTCCACACATATGTTAAGGTGGAACGCTATATCGTGACAAAGGCCTCTCATGCTTGCTGAGGTGGCCCAAAGGAAAGCAGAGCAAGACTTTTGGCACCAGCTTGGCTGGAGGAGTTGCCAGAAGGAGGCGTACCCAGCACCAATCCAGCCGTTTTAGGGACTCCACTCTGGATTTGCATTGAGTTTATTCCTTAGCCTTTTATTCCCCTGAGTCAGGATGAATGCTCAATCAATGGGGTGTCTGGAGAAACCCATTGTGTTTTGGTATCATCTCAGCAATTGCCTGGTTTTATTTATTTCTATTAGTTTTTTATTCCCTTTAGCCCAGAGGTATTCTGAACTGGGTGCAAAACAACAACAAATTTAATTTAAAATACCTTTAAAATAGATTTAAAAAGTCACCCAACTAATCATAAGACTAACATAAAGAGGCAGCCCCTTAATCCATTTTACTAATTCACAATAGAAGTCAGCACCACTTACTTTTGAGAGACATCGTGAGTCAGAACATGGAATTGAGAAGAGATGCTTCCCTTTTCAACATGGGGACAAGGCTTCCTGGCTTGTGGATTCTCTCCCCAGCTTTTAGAGATAGTCCAAAGTTTTAAAATGGGTGTGCAGACAGGATACAGCATTTAGCTTTCAGCAGAATCAACATGTGTGCCTAGTCAACAGCTGATCCTGCCTGAGGGCTGCAGAACCCAGGTCTAACCTCTTGTCAAACAAAATTCTGACAACACAGTAATCATAATAGTCTCTTCTTCTCCCAAAGCCTATCCAGCTTTTATGAAACAATAAACACTCTTTTTTTCTTTCTTTTTACTGATTTATTTTGCCTCGTTCACCTAGTAATGTTATTTTTCCATCTGTGATTAATTGCAGTGTATTCCTGGCTGTCTGAATAACTTCCCACTTATTTCAAGAGATTGATCTGCATCTGCCTTTTCTCTGTGTCAGAGAAGACAGATAATCAAGCAGACAACACGACAAGAATCCTTGGGGATCTAGGTTGTTATGTCTTCCCAACTTGGGATGTGGAACCTACTCAACCCTTTCAACTAGTCCCTGTGTAATCTCTCTCCTCATTTATCACGCTCTGGCTAGGACCTCACACATGAGACCTTTCAGGTCCAGGCAACGTAGTTGGTCCTTCTCTCTCTCTCTCTCTCTCTCTCTCTCTCTCTCTCTCTCTCTTTCTAAGCTACAAAAGCTTTCATTGCTGCACATTCCAGTAAGAGATTTCAAATAGCATCTAGCATGATACCATTCTGGTTCCCAAGAGTCGGCGGGGCTTTTCGTTAAGTTCAGATCCATACTTGATTAATGCACCACCCTACTTCAAGGAATTGGACATCCTGTTTATGGCATGTTCAACAAAATGATATTAATCCGTACAAGAGGCCGCCTCCATTGCTACAGCTGTGTGTATATATATATATATATATATATATATATATATATATATATATATATTCCAATGGGGAATTTGACATCACTGTTTATCTTGATTTTTAAAAGACCAGCTTTCCCTCAGTAGAGTGCAACTCTTATATCTTTCAACGTATCCCGAAGCATTTCTGCCCTGGTTCCCCCATTCATCCCCCCCCCCCCCAGCTAAAATGCTATTTTATTAGTACTTACGTTCCTCTTACTTCCTGAAAAAATAAGTAATCCAAATATAATGCAATTGGTTTTGTATCTGTCCCCCACCCCACTCGTCACTGGCAGTGCACTTCCACTGTGCCAACTTCCCTGTTGCCTTCCATGTTTCCCCTTTACTGCTAGGGAAATGGAAAAGTGCATATAATAATAATAATAATTATTATTATTATTATTATTATTATTATTTTATTTATTTATACATACCCCACCCTCCCTGGCCAAGACCGTGCTCAGGGTGGCCAACACTGAATATAAATACAGTAAAAACATTAAAACAAAACACACACACACACAAAAAGTTGATTAAAATGTAAGGATACAGTTTAAAATGCAGCTTAAAATGCAGCCTCGTTTTAGTGGTAGCCTATAGATCAAAGCCATAAGGGGAGAAATTGTCAAATATTCACCGGGGCCAACTATCCATGCTGCATGCTGAACCTACATGGGCCAGCAAAATTTATATAGAAATCCTGTATAAGGGGTTCCATAAATAAAAGGGGGGGTTAGACTGAGTCCAGCCCAAAGGCCAGGCGGAACAGCTCCGTCTTGCAGGCCCATGTGGAAAGATATCAAATCCCGCAGGGTCCTGATCTTCTGTAGTACGGCGTTCCACCAGACCGGGGCCAGAGCTGAAAAGGCCCTGGCCCTGGTTGAGGCCAATCTAACCTCCTTAGGGCTTGGGACTTCCAAAGTGTTGTTATTTATTGACCTTAAGGTCCTCCCTTAAGGCATACCAGGAGAGGCGGTCCTGAAGGTACGAGGGTCCTAGGCCGCATAGGGCTTTAAGATTCGCAAAGTATATACACAAAGTATCAAATGTAGTAACAGTAATAATAATGCAACAAAACAACAATGCAATAAACTGGCTTATAAGTATAAAACCAAATTTACTAGGATAATAGCTACAATAGAGATAGACTTGTAACCATTCAAGCAACAAACATACTAAGGAGCCATGTGCAAAACAAAGCCTGGAAATACTGTAAACATGGAGTGGATAAATGTACAACTGTATCTTAACAAGGCACCTTAGTATGTTTGTTGCTTGAATGGTTACAAGTCTATCTCTATTCTAGCTATTATTCTAGTAAATGTGGTTTTATTCTTATAAGCCAGTTTGTGGTGGTGTTGTTTTGTTGCTTTGGGATTCACAGCCTGCCTAATTTACCTTGATATGCATCCCTTGTTTAACACTTCTGTATATACATTTTGACATAGTTCCAGCAGAAGGTGTAACATGTTTCTCCTGCTCTGAATATTACCATCCGTGTTTTTTATTATATTTTGTGAACTGCACAGGTGTTTGATACCTGCACTACATACCTTTCAACTTTACCTTCAGCGTTTCTCCTTTTCAGATCCGTTACGCTGGTGCTGCCGACAGTACGGTTCAGTTTATTTTCTACCAACCTATTATTCACCGATGGAGAGAAACTGATTTCTTTCCTTGTTCCGCTTCCTGTGGTGGAGGTAATAAATTTAACATTGTTTATAGCGATTTGCATTCTGTACCAATATACATAAGGTTAAGTTGTTGTTGCTTAAAAAAATGGGAATGAGTTTTGCTCATTCTGAATTAACTCTTGTTGACTCTTCATCTTGGAATGGATTTCATCTGTTAGGAATTGCTTGGGGGTGTGTGTTGATTTGTATCTTATTAGTACTTCTGTATAGTACAGCTACCTCTAGGAAAGGTGCCTGGAAAATGCCATTCACACCCAATTACCATGAGAGCTGATTTGCCACATCTTAGTTCCCCCAGGAAAAAGACTTCCTTGTTTAGCCCCAGAATTGTGGCTTCTGCTGCCAATCAGAGAGGGGAGGAGGAGTTGCCTTATGAGCTCCCTCCACTCCCTAAATATTGCAGTTTCTCTTTTCTGCACCCAACCCACCTCCCTATGCAGTATGGGCTCCGCTAGTTGCCTGTTCAAGGGGCAAAGTAGAAATTGGGGGGGGGGCAAGAAGCCCTTTCAATTGCCCTTGGGCTCTTCTTTTTTGCCTCATTCATGCTGCTGCGAGTCTTGTTTGGAATAGCGCTGTTTACGTGTCGAGGTCCCCAAGCCACCCCAAATAAAAACACAATTGACACATAATTTTTGTTTAAGGTTTTTGTCATAATTTTGGCCACAACTTTATTAAAATACAGAAAATGGGAGCGGTTGCTTAGGCATTGGTTGTGACTATCTGACCCCGCATGGGGACAGACTGACATTTGCACGCACGCGAAGTCAGAAAGGGAAAACATTTTGGGGAGAGAGACGGAGCTGGGAACCATGCCCTCACCTCTCCCCAAATGCTCCCAGGGGCTCTTGTGTGGCCCTAGCCCCTTGACAGGGGTTCGGACAAAAGCATGGTGAGCCCCTGGATTCTTTTAACGGAATACCCTTGCAGCAGCAGCATTGGAGGGGCAGGCACAGCCAATCCATACCCCTCCACCAACCAATTTATAAAACCAATGCCTAACCGCAACCTTACAATTTGTGACGATTTGCTACGCAGTAGGCAAAAACCAAATGGCACCAGCCAATCAGCCAAATGGGCAAAATTCCTACCAGGCCCCTGCCCCAAAAGCAGATGACCCCATGACAGGCATAGCAAGGTCAAGATCTGATGCGCTCAGCGAAAAGGGGAAACTCAACGCTGCACACAGGTCTTCTATCAACTTAGGCTGTCAATCATGAAATGGCAACATACAAATCTCCCCAGCAACAAGAATCTCATTGAAAATGGTGGCCAACTCCCTTATTTCCCTCCCAGCAACAGTGGGGTGTCTTGCTAGCCCCCACCGCAACACGTGCTCTCCATGAGGGAGAACACGCCTTATTTGGTCTAATTGGAGATTAACCTGGGCAAGAGTTAAGGGGTAATCAAATGAGGCAGTGGTGGGTTAAGGATGCTCTGAGTCACCTTTTGCTCTGCTGGGGTAATTGGGGGTTCCCTTTTTCTTGACATGCATCCTGGGGAGAATGCTGAACTACACCACAATGTGCATGCAGACCCCAGATTTCCAGGGCCTCCAGGGCATGAGGAAGGGTTCCTTCGAATCTTTTTCTCCAACTCCATCACAGGCAAGGCCTCTCATCCTGCCCATTGGGCGTGAGGGAGTTTAACCCTCAGGGAGCTTCCCCGTCCGGACTATATTTTGATGTGGTGAATCAGCTTATCGGTTTGCAGATCCTCGAATTTTGTTACGTTTCAGTCAATATAACCTTTCTCCAAGTTGCTGGTGTCTGAGTCTTTTCCCAGGTGTGCTGGCAAAAACACTGCATCTCATTTGCAACGTTATCTGTCCCAAGGGAAGTGTATTTCTGTGGAGGATAATTATAGAAGGTGGTTCGTTGCTATTTATAACTCCAGTGTGGTCCACAAGGATGCATCAATACCACTGATTAATGACTTGCTTTTCACTCTTATACTGTAAACCATCTCTCCTTCCCAGATTACTTCTCTGTTTAGAAAGTCAGTTCCTGTATCCCAAGTTAAATATAGAGATAGATAGATATGCATGTTCTGAAAGTATTTGCAGTTGCCAAAGAAGGACTGAAGTCGTGGCTTTCACTAATTTCAGAAATGTTCAATATGAATATGAGGAAACATCTCACAAAGCTTTTCTGACTATCTTCAGACTATGTGCATGGCACAATGGACATTCCAGGTTTCCAAAGAAGCATATCAGCCATGATCTACCCATTTCACCCCTACGTGTTTGCAAAATCCTGGTTGAAAATTATAATCTTGATAGTTGCCCTGAAGAGAGAATTAAGTTCAATACAATTACAACTACTGAACATGTTCATTTGTCTAGCTGCTCCTTTTACAAGAAAAAATGCACCTAAATTTCACCTATAGGTGAAGTTGGCCATATTACAGAAACAGGGTCTATTTATTTGCATACTTTTTGGAGCTATATTTTTGTTTTTACTTTAAATGTATCCAGCATGTGCTTTTGATTCCATAACTCATCATCAGCTCTGCAACTTGATTGGAGGAAGAGATCCAATTTATTGGACCCAGTAAGGCAAATGAAAGGGCAAAGTCAACAACTTGCCGTGTGATATTGGGTACTACATATGTGATCCTAGTGCACTGGGAAGAAGCCTGTGAGTTGAACTTCCCCTTGCCTCTTCCAACGATTTTCAAACAATTTCATTAGAGGAATTGTCACAGTAACTTGTCATGACAGCCTCCGGGGGAGTTATGCAATCTTTGTGGTCAAGGATAGCAGCACCTAGAGAGAACTGGTATCTGGTAATTGAAATTAGGTCACAACAGTCGATACTCCCATATGGGAAATTACAAAGGGAAAGGGAGGAAATGCTCAGAAGGAGACTCGTAATGCAGAATGCAAAAGCTGGACTTTAAGGGGAAAGATAAATCAACCCGAAAGATACGAGCAGTCAGGGGAAGTTTGCACTTTGCTTTTACTACTTCATCATTTTAGATTTCTGTAGCACCAAGCTTAAGAATCTGAGGTTGTTATACAGAAATCAACCTAGGGCATTAACCCTCTATAAAAGAGAACCGTATAATATTGCAGTTGACATCAGCATGCAGCTAACCAAGAAGAGGCAAAAGGAACCAATTTCCACCTTAAGAAAAGCAAGGGCCAACGACAGGCATTCTATAAACTTCTTGTTCCTCTCAAGGAAACTGCCATCGACAGTATCCACTGACCTTTGTTAACTCTGAATTATACTTTATATACAGCAGTGACTTTGAATCAAATAAAATCCCCAGAATAAAACAATAGCTGGGAAGCTGATACTTTTCGAATGTTTCTTTTTGAAAGGCTTCGGCAATAGGCGAAATCCAATACTGCTGTTATACTTGCAGAATAGCTCTTGATCCAGTGAAGGTGTCTGTCAATGCAAGAGAAGCAATTCTTGCCGGTTCTCCTTTCCCCACTGCAGGATTCAGAACTCCCTGGAAATCTGTTTCAGAGGGTTGGGGGGGGGGACCCTCATAAATATTGTGGGAAAGAGTCAAGAGCCTGCAGGGAAAGGAGAATAAGAGAAAATCATCTCTTCTCTTCCATTAGGGAATGACTCTCTTGGATCAACAGCCATTTCATGAGCAGAACAGCAGAACAGGATTTCACCTATTGTCTTGATGAATTGTTCAGGCCTCAAGATATGTGACAATGTAATAGTTAAAGTTATTGTAGGGCAATGGACCACTTGTCCTTTTTAATTTTGTGTGTGTAAATAATTATTGGGGGAACGTGTTTACATGAAATTTTTACAGGTAGCTGAGAAATTAACAGTGACTTCCAGTCATGTTTTTGGAAACCACGTGGAGGGAAGCCGCTTAGGGTGGCTGTTACAATTGGATGCAGGTGAGAAAGGACTTAAGCATCTTCTCCATGACTGCTTCACCTCTCTAAATAATGGTTTCCCAAAGTTGAGTTTCATACCTTTAAAAAACGCCATCACAACTCAGCCACATAAGTTTGTTAATTTGGACGTAGCCTCTTAGCTCTAGTGATACATGTGACCAAAAGAGAAACGAACGTTTGGAACAAACCTATGTTTACATTCTTAAGACCCACTTGCAAGGTCTTTTTAGGCTAGCAAGTACATTCTGGTTAGTATTTTAGCCCAGTATCACAAACCTTAGCACTGTGAGTTAATTCAGAGTTGCGTAGTTGTCTTTGTCTTTTCTGAGTCTAGATTTTTTTTAAGGTTACCAGCTGACTTCTGCCGAGTGCTATGATCTGAGAAGCAATAGAGTGGTCTCTGACCAATACTGCCACTACTACCCTGAAAACATCAAGCCAAAGCCAAAACTTCAGGAGTGCAACCTGGATCCTTGCCCTGCCAGGTAAGTCCGTTCACAATTTTGAGATAGTTTACACTGAGCAAAATCAGACCAGTTAATTTATTGTTTTGATACTGAGAGGATTGCAAATAGCTTGTTATCCAGCCGGCATGTACAAATTAATGTAACCACATTGATCGGAACATCGTTCAGCCCGGACACTGAGATCCAGCGCCGAGGGCCTTCTGGCGGTTCCCTCATTGCGAGAAGTGAGGCTACAGGGAACCAGGCAGAGGGCCTTCTCGGTAGTGGCGCCCGACCTGTGGAACGCCCTCCCATCAGATGTCAAAGAGATAAAGAATTACCTGACATTCAGAAGACATCTTAAGGCAGCCCTGTTCAGGGAAGTTTTTAATATGTAATGCTGTATTGTTTTTAACACTGATTGGGAGCCGCCCAGAGTGGCTGGGGAAACTCAGCCAGATGGGCGGGGTATAAATAATAAATTATTATTATTATTATTATTGAATTGGGGCGGGGGGGGGGAATCCCAGGACATTTTCTGTTCTAGTATAGTAAATTAACTGGGATCTGATTCAGCATTTTTGAGGTAGATGTGGTGGACAACTCTTGAAAGAGTTGTTAATGTAGCTGATGTCTCTGAGTAGGCATGTTTTTTAGGATTGCACTGAAAAGTGGGATATTCAAAGTAATTTAGTTATGCACTTGGAAATATATATATATATATATATATATATATATATATATATATATATATATGAGAGAGATATCAATAGCATACTGTACGTGTCCTTATGTTGTCAAAAGTTTAAGAAAGAATGAAGTCACTGAAAACTGAAGATATGCTCATTTTAGCATATCTTACAGTAAGTTAAACTTACTATATATGCTTTCTAGGGATGGTTACCTGGGAACAAAGACTAATTCACAACTTTGCAATTGCCCCAATTTTGAATGGTCTTCTTCCAGTCATTATGAAGCTGCATTTTCAGAAAAAGATAATTTTCTTTTGAGCAAGGGGTGGGTGGGGGGAGATATATCTGTGGAAACATTTCTGGAGAAATGCCCATCCAATATCACTGGCATTTATCCACAACTTTATCAATGAGGAGAAGGTTTGTTGGTTTGTGTTTTCATCAAGTGTTTCTGATGGTTGAAAGGAGAAAAATACTGATAGCATTAGAATGATAATATAGATGAATTTCCAGCCACCTTGTATTATTGAATGTTATATTCTTCCAATTTGAAAAGGGCACTTCATGAAAATTAAGTATTGATCAGGGCTTTGTTGCTTGTCACCTTTGACCTTTGATTAAATGTTCCCACTCCTTCTGCTGGGAACCTTATGGTGTGTTTCTGGTTTTGGTTGGGTTTTTTTTTTTAAAAAAAAAAAAAAAAAAAAAACAATTGCCAACACAGAAAAATAATGAGAATTGGGTCTCGTCAGAGCAGGGGAGAGACAGACTTCAGGCTTGTTGGATCTACTTTAGTTTTATTTTTCTAGAACCTCAAAGTCTAGCTGCCAGAATCTAGCTACCTCAAAGTCTAGCTACAAAAGACATGCGATTAGAATCAAAGACGCAGGTGCCTCTGATCATATTTTGAGTTTGGGAATTTGTCTCTAGGACCTGACCTGAGCCTGAGCTCACAGCTTTTTAACACAAAAGCCCACTTCTGATAGCTTTCTTTAACTCAGCCAGGGGTGCCATCTAGGAGGGGCTGAGAGGCCAAGGGCCCCCCCAAAAACAGATAAAATAAGAGCTCTGAGAATACAGTGAGCAGGGCATTTAACATTCAGTGATGTTAAACGTTTGCCTGAAAAGGATAAGCAATATGGAAAGAGATTGTGCAAAATAGAAGTTAACAATTAAGGCAGAATTGGCCTCCAGCAAAGAACATGACCACAAACCAGATTTATAATAAACCGTAGCACTAACAGGAGCAAGGAAAGCAAACCTGTGCATTCCTCTGCTTTTCTGCTGTTACACTGTAATCAGCTAGCTATGGCCTGCCTAAGAAATTGGTTGTAGGTAGCGTGATAGCTCTGTGCCCTGGCCTGCCCAGAGCAACAGAAACAGGCATTATTGAGCACAAGATACGACTGATGTGCTGCGTACAGGTACAACCTGGTGTCTACATGTTGTGCCAGCCTGAATTATCAGGGTAAATAAAAAAGTGCATTTTCACAAATTTGCAAGTTGCAGTGTACCATAAGCAGAGGGAGACACACGGCAGGCCGCTCAAAATGTCAGTGGTGCCTGCAAGATAAAGATTAAACATGCCTGGGTATTTATATTTGCCATTCATTTTTAAATGTTTGCCTTTCTTGATGTTTATTATATTAGAGCTCACACACGCCATTTGTTTCTGGGAACTGATTTCAAAGCTGTTTTCCAGTTTGGTGTATATATATATAGAACCTGACACTACATATACCTAAATGTTAAGACAGGTGGCTGCATGGTGCATGCATATCAAAAGAAAGAGAAAAATAACTTCTGGGCAGATGTCAGGGAAGTAATTTTTGCTCTTATACAAGACGGATCAACGTGAGGCTGCTGACATACGGATCCTGAAGGGCAGGAGTCCTTTAGATGCAAGAGTCTTCTCTTCCACTTATGGGACCTACCAGAATGAAGTTGGCTTAGTCAGTAATGTGACTGTAGTATAGGACCTTTCTCATAACTGCATTTGCTCTTGGAAGCAATATATATATCCTCAGCAGGGAAACCTGCTCTAAAAGAGCACTGCAGAATAGCCCTCCCCCAACAAGCTAATTGGTTTAATTAATCCATTTTCACCAATATTAAGAATAAGCTTTACTCAGGAACTTGATCTGAGTGGGTTTCTCATGTGTTTGCGCTATCCATCTTTTCGCTATTCACACTGCAGGCTACAGACAGGCGCCTAGGAGGTTGCTATGATAGGCAAATCACCTGGTGTGTTTTTTCCTTTCCACATTAATTATAGCCTTATGCTGATGTTACTTAACTGTGCATACCTTTTAACACCCGGAATGACACTCGGTTACCCACCCTATCTCTGCTTGTCCTAACAAAGTCATCTTGTACCTTTATTTCAAATTCCTTCCATTGTACAGACAATGCTGGAAAAATTCCTCCTACACATTTGACAAACGAAAATGATTCCTTCTAGCCTTTACATGCATAGGTTGGGTTCATCCATTTTCTGCTCCCCCACCACCCCGCTGAGTATCCATATTTGGCACGATCACGATGGCAGAGAGAAGACATTTGACCCACTAAAGACCAATGACTACAGTCACCAAAAAAAAAAGATGGTGCTTCTCACTTGGTCACCACTGCAAAGCAGAGTTGGAAGCATAGGATTTGAATTCCTCACAGCCAGTTTTCCTCCATATGGGTTCTTGCGTTTGTGCTGGAAACACAATCTAGGGGGAAAGTGGCTGAAAGGATGACTTTTGGAAGTGACGGAGGTGAAAAGAGGTGCAGGGGGAAAGGCTAGCACACACAACCCACAACTGTTCTTCTGCTGATACTGCTTTGCATGTCAAAGCCCCAATCCACCCCCATGAGAATAAAGACACAAGGACACAGAATTTTAGGTTAATGTTAATGGGCAAAATTTAGGCCACAACTTTATTGGTTACAGAATGTGATCGGTATTGGCTTAGGCACTGGCATCAACAGACTATATCTGATTCCTGCCCACCTTGCAGGGAGTCTGGTAAGGGTAAACCTCCAGTAGGGGGAGCCCCACTGATGCGGATTGACTCGAGCCCCCCTGGGTTCCCACTGGGGTTGTGGCATGGCCCTAGCCCCTCCCCAGGCTTTGGACAATATCCACACCCCCAGATTCCTTTAACGGAATACCCTTGAGCATGGAGGGGCAGGTGATGGCCGCACCTCCCCTTCCCCACACAACGCTATTCCAATGCCTAACCGCCAAACCTTACAAAGTTGTGACAATTGCTACGAGGTAGGCGAAAAGCAAGTGGCCAGTCCCAATTTGCCAAGTGGAAAAAGTCCTACCAGGCCCCTCAACAGCGACCAACTGAAGTCCGTAGCAAGGCCAATGATGCAACCTGTACAAAGGGTGGGAGAGCGGGAGATCTGTGGCATGAGGCTGAAAAGGGCCGGTTCAATATCGCGCTGTGGTTTAAATTGGTCCCAGCCATGCTCCCCAAGCCACCTGATTGGCCATTTGGCTAACTGGCATGGCCAGGCCTCCCCAGCATAAGGCGTGACTGAGGGGGGAGGCTTGGTTGCTCACCCACAATGCGTCCCCACAAAGAGGTGGAGCCAATTTGCAGAAAAGCAGCATCTGTAACTATTGGTTATTTGCAGATTAGTTTGGCTGCAGAAGGTGTGCTTGGGAGACCACACATTCAAGAAACACAAAAGTAACTTTTGCTTGGTTTAATAACAAAAACAAAAACTCCTTTTACACTAAATTACATTATATCAATAAGTGTGACCCATCCACCAGGGTACTGAGAGAGCTACTTGCTGCTCTTTATATACTATACCCAACAGCTTAATTAACATAACTTAACAGCACCTGCTATACTGCTTCACAGATGTAAAACTAGGTCACGTTATTTGCTCCGGCCCTTAAAGACATACACATCTTGTGGAACAATAATGAAACCTAAAATTTAAAGAAACAATTCAACAGTAGCGTGCAGTACAGGCCCACTGCCCTCCAGATTGAATTCTGCTGCTTAATTATTGACTGGCAGTCTGAGGTTTCATGTGGGAGCTCGCTTGCCTTATGAGTCCCAGTTGCAGGGCAGCTAGCACAGCGGAAAGCATTCTACCGCTAACCGAGACTGCTAAAGACTCATATCTTGCAGGCATTGACAAAGAGGCCCTTCCCATACACACAATGTGCCAAAATACTTGTCTCATTGCTCTTCTGATCACGAATTTAGTGGAAGCAGGAATACAGATTGACTGTGATATTTGCCTCATAATTGCTATCTATTTAAATACTTTTCAGCAACGTGATGACAGAATAAGAGCAAGGCAGTTAAGAAATTTCCAGCGTAACCTGCCAATTTGAAATGAACTGAAAAGACCTCTCTAATTAGTTAAGAAAACATCCTGTCAGGACTCTCTTCCAGCTTTACGTCCTTATCCGTAATGCAGTCTAATATGCAAGGCCCTTCCTCCTCAGACTTGCTGAAAGAGCCTCAAACCCCAACAGAGGGGAGCAGCTGGGGTGGGTGTGTAGGTTGATCTTGAGCAGACAGCCACAGAAGAAGGGGTTAAGCACCTCATTTCCTCTTGCTTTTCTTCTGCTTGGAAAACTGCAGCCTCCCAGGACGGCTTCTGCTTAAGAAAAAGTCATTGAGCTCTCATAGCACATTGGGGTGGAACATCTGGGGTGTACTGGGGCTTCCAGACAAAGAATCTGGAAGCACAGAGTGGGCCCATGTTGAGTAGCCCTGGATGGTGTCCATGCCTCCCTTGAGGTCCATCTGTACAGCACAAAACATCTGCAGCAAGGGGGTCTGGTTGCATGTGCAGAGTTGTTTCCCTGGAATCTGCAACCCTGACCTTTCAGGAATGCTGCTGCAGCCCTGTGTTTAAGAGCCCCACCAAGGAGCAGTGTATATAACCTGCACCTGGATGCAGCCTAAATTTAGAGTTCAACAGACAGCACACAAAGATGAGCAGCTCTATTTTAAATGTATTTCTGAGCCCCCTAACCTTTCATCACGTGCCCAGTGGTCCGGATGTTGCCTTCAAGGAAATTTGTGGCATCTCACGCTCCCCGCACACTTGTCAAGTAGTTCTGCAAACTCGGGTTTGCTGTGGCCTTTACTGAATTAGGCTCTGGGCTCTTGCTGTTGCCAAAACAATTAACCCTGTGTTTTGGTACTGGGCTTCTGGGTTCTTGGCTGACAACATGGTGGAGCGAAGGATTGGTCTCCAGCAACAATGTGGTTCCTCACTAGCCATCTAGAATTTAGTTGCCAATATGCTGCCACCTTAGTGTCTAACAAACCCATTTTTTACATTCAGCCTCCTCTCATGCAGCAGTACACATATATGCAAACTATAAGCACCAAAGATCCAAACAAGTACTTAAAGAAAACCAATGCTTTCCTATTGATTCGTATTGATTGCTTGCTTTATAATTTGTTGGGAAGTGATCCATTAGAATACGTACTTTTGCCTCTCAGGCTATGTAGCCTTTTTTGCATATTCGCTTCACTTGGCCCAGTCTTTGGTTTATCAATGCTTAGTTCGTAAGCTAATGAGCTATGATGTTGTAAAGGGGCATCCCTGTAAATGTGGGGGATTGAGACTATAAATTATAGCACTGGTGACCTGGAAACCACATATTGAACAAGGAGTGATCCAAGTTGTGATGGATGCTAGACCATGTGGACTAGCAGGATCGCTATCATGCAAGAGAAGCATAAGTAGCCTGAATCCCCAACAAAAAGAAGCTTCCTGATTGTGCTTCCTGTTCTCCTGTTAACTTTGATGTGTGGAAGCATCCTTCAACATTATGGTTAGTACAAAGATGGCAACATTTCTCCCATCTTGTTGAGATGTTATAATCGAATCCTACTAATCGACAGAGTCATTTTATTTGTCAACAATTAATGGTGAATATGTCTCTTTTCGCAGCATAAAATCCCTACTTTTTAGGTTGACCTTTAAAATTTGGTGGTGGGCTTTATTTTTAATCAGACAGAATAACTCCTTGCTGTTTGCGATTTGTAAGAGTTGAGAGACTCTTCTTTTCCGTGCACCAGGAATGGGGAATCTCTGGCTATCAGAATGTTGTTGAATTCCAACTCCCATCAGCCCCGGCCAGCATGGCCCACAGTCAGTGAGGATGGGAACTGAGCACCCAGCACATTTTGAGGCTCACAAGTTCTGCGCCCCTTCCCCACAGATACAAAACACATCATTCTCTCCCTCACTTACTCATTAACTCTGTTGAGTTCAGTTTAAGAACATAACTGTTCTGCATTTAATAAATAAATCACTTTACATTGTTGGAGCCATATTAACTAATAGGTTAAAAAAAAATCGGTTCATGAAATATTTTGCAAAGTGAAATGATGAGTGCCAGTGTCAATTTTTGCTTGCCTCCTTAGTCTTTGAAGCTAGATTTTTAGCCGCATGAGTAGAATGACGTAATAATCTATTTAATGCTATGTCTCTGTATAATGTAATCATTTAGTGTTTATTTTATTGTGTGTACCTTCTACTCAGAGGGTTGGCATTATTGTTCCTAACAGTGATGGATACAAGCAGATCATGCCCTATGACCTCTACCATCCTCTTCCTCGGTATGTAAACCAGCTTCTCTGTTTAACAAACATGCAGATATGTGCTTGTGGTTGATTGATACTCTTAACAGAGTGTGGTAGTGATCTGCAAACACGCTCTGGGCCTGCGGTCTTGTGTTTTGTTTTCATTGCTTCCTGCTTTTCTGTACACATGAGATACTGAAATCTGGATTTCTCGTGTCCTGGAGCTCTTGCAAAGAATGAAAATTGCCTGTCACACAAACCAAAGAATCTTGTCACTGAAATATCCAATTGAGACTGAGATTAAAATGTCGAGCTGTTGCCCCCCCCCTTTCTTTTCCCCATGTGGGCACATGTTTGGCACTTTGAGAGGCAGAGTTTTAACTGGATCTTTCTCAAAATGGCAATTACAGTCTGTTGATTGAAGGCAGTTCATTTAAGGTAAAGGTTTATAGCAACAGAGAGCGTTTGTGTTCTCCAGAATTATTAATTTCACGTAATATGTTAAAAGTCAAAATACTGCCACTCAACTTGTTATATAATCAGCTATAAACAAGACAATTAATTGAAAACAAATTCTGACATCTCTAGTTTTAACATAGCAATCCAGGTTATTACAGTTTAATTGCTAATGGGGCCAATAAAAGCCATTGTCTCAATCCATATTTCTTGACAGCTTTTGGCGTTTTTGCATGACTGTATTACATTATTTCTCGCATATTCATCTTTTAAGCAACATAAATGAGTCTTAATTGGCTAGAAGCTTGTTATTTTAGAATTTTGTGACTAAGGCCTTACTCTTTAACAATTGCCAAATTGAAGCAGAATCTATTTAATTCTGTTTGGCTTATTGATGTAACTTATGAAAGTATTTTCTTCCGTGTGTTTATTCTGAGGCAACCTTGAGCCCAATTATTGAAGCATTCAGCCGATTACAAGCTTGATTGGGGAGAAACATCTGTGTGCGTTTGTGTTTGTGTGTCTGTAAGGCATATATTATGCTATTAAGGTTAAAGTGACTGTGAAGGATGAATGGCTTGGTGAATTGCGCAGCACATAATTGCATTTCTCATTGGAATGCAAATGAATGGTAAATATAAAAAGTATGCTGCTATAGTTTTGTTCAGAAACTAAAATGGCTGGGCTTCGGTGGGCTAAGTTGGCTGAGGGCCTCCACTTGAGACCGGCTGCCTTTTTGTTTGAGTTTACAGCTTTATTTGAACAATATACCTGGCCTCAGACAAGGTCTGCATAGTCCTGATCTCACAGGCGCCAACTTCTCAAGATGATTGAGGGGGCCCAATGTGATGTTCTCACATTATGTGTGTGACATCCA
The DNA here is from genome assembly GCF_951804945.1 of Podarcis cretensis. NCBI lineage: Eukaryota > Metazoa > Chordata > Lepidosauria > Squamata > Lacertidae > Podarcis > Podarcis cretensis. The sequence goes on from NC_137187.1 coordinate 27,857,325, forward strand.
CGAGGAGCCAGGGGGTGGAGCCAAGTGTCCTATGAACACTAAGGGAGCCTGGTCCCCTAAAACAAAAAACCATCAACAGTGCCTCGGCCCTGTGGGAATGTTCAGGGTGGCAGGAGAGGATATATTGATTATTGATATCCTTCCTCACTTGTGCTAGCAAGTTCCTTTACTTAGCAGAGTGCATTCCCCTTTGCACAGCAGAAAACTAGTTGCAAACTCATGTGAGTTTCTTAAGACAATACGCAATTCAGTCTGGCTTGTCCAGATTGAAATATGTTCTAATATTTTCCTGGTAAGACCCCTTGAATCCCTCCTAAAAGAACAAAGATACCACAGTCTTACTCATAAGCAATAAAAAGAAAGTTTACTCACAATCAGGCAGAGCACAGTGTGATACATGAAGGCAGGCTTCAGGCTTAAATTTACAAATGTATAAGAACGGTTTACCCCATAATGGAGATTCACCTAGTGACTGCAGGCTAGCAGTCCAGCAGTTCACAGGACGAAAGGAAGATGGAAAAGGAGGAGAGTGGCAGCATGCCTTGGCCTTTTACCAGGTCCGGAAAGGTCATGCCTACCTACTAGTCACATGCAAGAAGAAGGATGCTCCAGGCCAGGAGGAACAGGAGGTTTGACTGGCTCGACCAAACGTTCCCTTGCATGTCCACTCTAGCAAAACAAGGAATGCTGTACTTGACTGCTCCCAGTGGATTACATCCCACAGGCCCCTAGGAGCTGGCAACTATGCCTGATCTAGATGCTAAGTTCAAAGTATAGCCCAACCACACTTTAGCCTATGCAGACCTGCCTTGCAAACTTTTATCCACAATCACTAGCATGATGCCCAGCCCCAAACTTAACGAAAGAGGAAATTACCGTATTTTTCGCTCTATAAGACGCACCAGACCACAAGACGCACCTAGTTTTTGTAGGAGGAAAACAAGAAAAAAAAAATGAATCTCAGAAGCCAGAACAGCAAGAGGGATCGCTGCGCAGTGAAAGCAGCAATCCCTCTTGCTCTTCTGGCTTCTGTGATATCTGCGCAGCCTGCTTTCGCTCCATAAGATGCACATACATTTCCCCTTACTTTTTAGGAGGGAAAAAGTGAGTCTTATAGAGCAAAAAATATGGTAATTGTGCTGTGGGAGATGGTGTCTCTCCCTCCATCAGTTTGCTTCTACTGGTTCTCAGTCAACAAAGAACTTCACCCACAAAGAGTGGTCTTGCATGGGAACTGGAACTGATGTAGGGAAGGGGAGGAATTAATTTCAGGTTCCACTTAAAGGCAATCCTACCTAAAACCAACTTTCCAAAATAATAAGCAAGCCCAAACAGAGCCATCCTTTCATGGTAAGAATTCACCTGTACAACACCTTGTTCATTACCCAGGTGAGGAACAACCACATTTTGAACAGACAACAGAACAAATGAATGAATTCTGTCCTATTACAATAGCTATAATAAATGTTGGGCCCTAAATCTGGATGCTGGACTTGGAAATAGTTTCCTTGGTTCTGTGGTTTATTCAAAAGGTGGTTATTCCTCACCTGGGTAACAAAAAAGGTGGTGTAGAGATGAATTCTTACCACACTTTGAAATTTGCACTTCTGCAAATTTTGCAATGCAGTTCTGTAGCCAAGTAATGTATACAAAAATCTATATACTAAACTAAGCATTAGAATGCTTATATGTATGTTAAAAATAACATACAGCAATGCATTACATTAGGGGAGATTGCATTGCAAAAATTATATATTGGGCAAAATAGTGTACAGAAAGTTGTTTATTAAAATAAATTTGTGCTAAAATGCTGATGGCCTATCGTGAGGACTTTAAACAAGAAATCACAAACTGTTGTGGAAATCTAGAGAACTGGATTTAAGTTTGGAAAAATTAGGAGCTTGAGAGAAACTGAAATTGAAAGATTCATGTATCCCTAACCAAAAGTAGGTCCTATTGAATTCGGGGAGGCTCACTTGCAGGTAAGTGGTGTTAGGATTGTAGCTGAAGTTCTTTGTTGGTTTCACATTTAACAATAACCCTGTTCAGATAGTCATCACGTTCGTCCACTCGGTGTGTGAACAGGGAGGTGGGACTGTGCTACAGGCCATTGCCACCAATGTTGCACATTCAATGAAATGTCTGAAGTGGAAAGCCTCTGCATTTACAACTTACAACATAGGCTCTACATCAGATAGGAAACCCTGGGTCATCAAAATTCACACTAACGTGGGGACTCTGCTGCAGATGTCCTGCTCACTGCATAGATGTCAGTGCTAGTGGTTTGGGCTGTAAGCATGCCCCATGCACTGAGTGTGCATGTGACCTGGGAAATTGCTTGACATCAAAAAAATGAAGATCATGGCCACTGGGCCCATCACCTCCTGGCAAATAGAAGGGGAAGAAATGGAGGCAGTGAGAGATTTTACTTTCTTGGGCTCCATGATCACTGCAGATGGTGACAGCAGTCACGAAATTAAAAGACACCTGCTTCTTGGGAGAAAAACAATGACAAACCTAGACAGCATCTTAAAAAGCAGAGACATCACCTTGCCAACAAAGGACTGTATAGTTAAAGCTATGGTTTTCCCAGTAGTGATGTATGGAAGTGAGAGCTGGACCGTAAAGAAGGCTGATCCCCGAAGAATCGATGCTTTTGAATTATGGTGCTGGAGGAAACTCTTGAGAGTCCCTTGGACTGCGAGAAGATCAAACCTCTCCATTCTGAAGGAAATCTGCCCTGAGTGCTCACTGGAAGGACAGATCCTGAAGCTGAGACTCCAAGACGTTGGCCACCTCATGAGAAGAGAAGACTCCCTGGAAAAGACCCTGATGTTGGGAAAGATTGAGGGCACAAGGAGAAGAGGACGAGATGGTTGGATAGTGTTCTCGAAGCTACCAGTATGAGTTTGACCAAACTGCGGGAGGCAGTGGAAGACAAGAGTGCCTGGCGTGCTCTGGTCCATGGGATCACAAAGAGTCGGACACAACTAAATGACTAAACAACAACAACAACAGCACGACTGGGTCTAGCTAACGTAGTAATTAGCAACTATATAGGCTGCTGGGCCAAATCCAGACCCAGCATTGAGGGAATGCTGTCTGTTCCTTCTTCCCACCTGCTTGCCAACACAAAAAGGATAGCTGGATGTGGTGGGAGTCGTAGCTGCATCCGCAGTAACTGTACCATGCCCGCATGGAAGGGGTTAAAGACTGAAGGCTTAGCACACTAGCACCCAGGGCAGCCCTGTAATTGCTGACCATTGACACAAAGGCTTAACTGGAAACCCCTCTGCCAGGAAAGAAACTGACAAATGTACTTTGCCTTGAGACCGTTCCCTTTCAGCTCCATCGCTGAGCACTCTGAGCATGGCACATACAATGTGGTGTAGCTGCGTTTGGTGTATCAGGCAGAATCTAGTAGGTGCCTGTGACACGCACACCACTGCCACATTCCAGACTGCAGGAACTGTGTTCTCCTGGCAGTAATATCTCACCATTTGAATATTGCGGAAATGCGCTGCTCCTGAGAAATGGCGATTCAGGGAAGATGCCTAGGCGCTGATCAGTACGCAATGTTGCAATGCATGCTTGGTTGCTTGCAACAGTTTCTCCCATTTTCAAATGTGCCCACAGACCCGTAAAGGTGGGTGACCCCTGCCAAGGCATACTGAATCCACAGATTTCTTCCGTTCATGTCATGCTGCGAATTCTTTCACCAGCTACCGTATTTTTCGCCCTATAGGACGCACTTTTTCCCCTCCAAAAATGAAGGGGAAATGTGTGTGCATCCTATGGGGCGAATGCAGGCTTTCGCTGAAGCCTGGAGAGCGAGGGGGTCAGTGCGCACCGACCCCTCTCGCTCTCCAGGCTTCAGGAAGCTATCCGCTAGCTGTGGGAGACCCAGCTCTCCCAGGGCTGGCGGAGACTTTGCCGGCAGCCAGAAGCTTGGGGCGCGCTGAGCTCCGCACGCCCCAAGCTTCAGGATTAGCGCAGAGCACCTGGGGGGGAAATAAATTTTCCCCCCTGTATTTCCCCCCAAAAAAACTAGGTGCGTCCTATGGGCCGGTGTGTCCTATGGGGTGAAAAATACGGTAAATAATTTTGTCCTTCTTAGGCAATTTTGGGTGAAATACTGGCTGATGTAATTGTTCTAGCAACCGACATGGTTGTGCTTTGCTGCTGCTGCTGCTGCTGCTGCTAGGGAAATGCCAATATATCGTAAGATGCATGCAGTGAGAAAGCTCGGATGCTCAGCCTTTTCCCTGACTGGCATCTTGTTTTGCAGGTGGGAAAGCACCCCGTGGACCGCCTGCTCTTCTTCTTGCGGCGGAGGCATTCAGAGCCGCACAATCTCATGTGTGGAAGAGGACATCCAGGGGCTCGTCAGCTCTGTGGAGGAGTGGAAGTGCATGTACACTCCCAAGATGCCCATTGTCCAGCCTTGCAACATCTTCGATTGCCCCAAGTGGTTGGCTCAGGAGTGGTCTCCGGTAACCGCTTTCTTAAAATACGTATATATTATATTGCAGCATTGCTTATTAGCCCTCTCAGTGTGTGTGTGTGTGTGTGTGTGTGTGTGTGTGTGTGTGTAATTTTATTAGTTTTTTAACATATCATTTTCAACAGTAATTAAACATACTTTTACATCTTATTCAGTTTTTTTGACTTCCATCAATCCTGTCTGAAAATTTTCCAGTCTAATCTCTTAGTATGCATTTCTTATTTTCCCTATTTCATTTCAGACTCATAACCAACTCTATCTTTTTCTACTTTGTAACACTTCGTATAGTTCTCCTTACAAAACGTCTTGTAGTCCTACTAGCGTAATTTGTTGATTACAGTTGCTCTTCAAATAGTTCATATACTTCTTCCAATCTTCTGTAAATCTCTGGTCCCGCAGGTTTCAAATCCTTCCTGTCATTTTGTCCCATTATGCATAGCCCATTAATTTCATCTGCCATTCTTCTTTCGTCGAGCCCTCTCAGTTCTATAAAGCTCTGAGATGCATTTCATGAATGTGCTCACCAAGGAATGAGCAAGGATATATTGCTATTATGATAGGTTATTATTATTAAAAGTTGGTACAGCCTCTCTTTAGTCTACCGTGGCTGATGGCAGCGAGAGCTTAAATGCTCAGCAGAAGTTAACTATGGAGAATCCCCCCTGGAGGAACATACAGTGGTACCTCGGTTTAAGAACAGTCTGGTTTCAGAACGATTTGGTTTACAAATTCTGCAAAACTGGGAATAGTGTCTTCGTTTGGGAACTTTACCTCAGTCTAAGAACAGAATCTGAACAGTGGAAGGGCACCGGCGACGGGAGGCCTCATTAGGGAAAGCGCGCCTCGGTTTAAGAACAGTTTTGGTTTAAGAACGGACTTCCAGAACGGATTAAGTTCATAAACTGAGGTACCACTGTACTTGACACACACACACACCCCGGAGAAGCACATTGAGATTCTGAGTTTGTAAAATAAATAAATAAAAATCTGTGTTTATAACTTGATTGGCGAGATCCCCAGTTCTAGCTAACTTGCTTGCATCTCAGATAGAGAGAGATTCAAGCGTCCCTCTGGTCACAAGGGAGACATGGAGAAGAAGGGAGAGGAAGTGAGGTTAGGTCAGCAAACCCTAAGAGTATCAGTATAACACTGAAGGAATGTCAAGGGATCAGCACAGGAACAGCAGTCTAGGAATCTTGGAGGTTGCTCTCTTATCTTCCATTTCCATGCAAGAAAACCTCAGTGCCTAGGACTTGCCGATCGTATGGTCGGCGGTTCGAATCCCCGCGGCGGGGTGAGCTCCCATCTTTTGGTCCCAGCTCCTGCCCACCTAGCAGTTCGAAAGCACCCCTAAGTGCAAGTAGATAAATAGGTACCGCTTTATAGCGGGAAGGTAAACGGCGTTTCCGTGTGCTGCGCTGGTGCTGGCTCGCCAGAGCAGCTTCGTCACGCTGGCCACGTGACCCGGAAGTGTCTGCGGACAGCGCTGGCCCCCGGCCTCTTAAGTGAGATGGGCACACAACCCTAGAGTTAGACACGACTGGCCCATACGGGCAGGGGTACCTTTACCTTTACCTTTTTATATCAGCCCACGGTGCAAGCAGGACTGCACCTGTCACCTCCAACAGTCTCCATATCATTATCCGAGGCCACCTTTCTGTAGAGAGGCTCTGATCTCTCCTGGATTTCTTTTTTAAAAAAACCCATAGCTCAGAACCTGTGTGTTAGCTCTGTGAGTTTTTAAATAGCAAATTGTGAAGCGTTTGTAAATAGCTGAAGGCAGCTCAGTATAAAGAATAGAATGACTGCACATGCAAAACACAGTGTAGATGAGTGATAGGTCATGCCCAGCTGGCATGGCGAGTGGTTGGAGATGATGGGAGCTGTAGTCCAATGACATCTGGAGGGCAGCATGTTGGCACTTGTGTAGGGTTTGGAGCCACAGGGCAATTTCAGTCATCGTGGTTGCATCAGTGTGCCTTGTCCATACAATAAATCAGTGGGAAAGTTACCTTTTCCCTGTGCCTCAATGGCACAAGATTTCAATTTTTTTTTTCTTTAGCCCAGTTATACCTCAATTGTTAAATGAGTGGTGATTGCTATACAGGATCGGTTTATTGTGTAGGACGCTGACAAAGCCTTTGCTTTTATATGATGCTGAGGATAACGAGAGCATAAAATCAAACCAAGGAGGGATAGTTTTAAAATTGGGGTGAAAGTTTAGGATAATACACATAGTGAAATGTATTCAGGCTGCAAATATAAGATCCTAGTGAGTTTCCTACAAGCAACCCAACAAAACCACCATGGGATAACATTCATAAAGAATATCCTTCACTACATGTGGGTTTAAAATACAATTTGGAAAGTAGTTGAAGGAGCAGAGCCTACTGTATGTAGTTCACCATTCCAAAAAAGCTTGACATCGCACTGATTACCACATAACATTAAGTGCTTTGCCTCTGTACTAAGCCAAAGTGACTACAAATGAAAGTGATGAAGTGTTAGTAAGCACAGCAACTTGTGGCTGCAAGCCAAATAACCAGTACTGAGATAGTGAGTGAGTGAGTGAGTGAGTGAGTGAGTGAGAAAGAAAGAAAGAAAGAAAGAAAGAAAGAAAGAAAGAAAGAAAGAAAGGGAGACGACCTATCTACCAAATAATTATGAACAATCCAAACCATCATATTCTCTTGTTCCTTCTTCTTCACTCAGAATGCCAGTCACACACAAAGCACATTTTGGGAACAATAAACCATTGCTTGTGGCCAGTGACATAGCATGGATTGCCAGTGTCCGAGGTCACAAGGCGCGGGGTGGGAGGGAGAAAAATGGATAGAGTATGCATGCACATTCAACTGCCTAATGGTGTCCACATCACCCAGCAGATCATAGCCGTAGAGATAAGAAAAGAAGTCATTCCATTGTCTGGAGAGGTCACTTGCTGGTTTGCATGGAGAAGCTGTTTTCAGTGGAGCCCAGCAACAGAAGCATGCAGCTGTATTGAGGCAGCACCGGGTGCTGAATTTTTGCACCCCTAACAATTTTGCGCCCAGGGCAATCACCTCTGTGGGGCCCCCATGCAATGCCACCGTTAACGGCTAATTGGGATTAAGCAGCATGCTAGCGTATTCTGCCCTGTTGCTCTTGCCCAGGTATGAGCAGAAGAAATAAGCTGTATGTACATGGTTTGTTGTTATGTATAAACCAGAGGTGTGGTCTGCTTCTTCCTAACAAACCATGATCAGAAAGCCAGAATGGGTGGATGGTGTTGTTCTGGTTTGGATTGCTAATTGTCCATATGGGCAAGCAGGGTTAGAAAAGGAAGGCAGAGTCTGGCTATTCAGGAATATACTTTTTTCATTGTTTTTCCTTTCAGTGCACAGTGACATGTGGTCAAGGCCTAAGATACCGGGTGGTTCTGTGCATTGATCACAGAGGGATGCATACCGGTGGCTGCACTGCTAAAACAAAGCCTCACATCAAAGAAGAATGCATCGTTCCCACTCCTTGCTACAAGCCCAAAGGTAAAACACAGGGCAAAAGAATCCTTGCCTCCTTTTCTCTCTCCCTCCCTCTAAATACATTTACTCCCCGCTACCAGAGTGGCAGGACATTTCCACCAGTAAGTCGGATGTCTGAGAGGTGATGCCTTAGGCTTAATTTTAGCCAATACAGTGGAGTAGGAGAGCTGGGGGGTTGGGATTCACATCTGGAAACCAATGCACCGCTTGGGTTTCAGATAGTACATGGGTAAAAGGTAAGGTAAAGGTAAAGGACCCCTGGACAGTTACATCCAGTCAAAGGTGACTATGGGGTTGCGGCGCTCATCTCGCTTTCAGGCCGAGGGAGCCAGCGTTTGTCCACAGACAGCTTTTCGGGTGACTAAACTGCTTCTGGCACAACAGAACACCGTGATGGAAACCAGAGCGCACGGAAATGCCGTTTACCTTCCCGCTGCAGTGGTACCTATTTATCTACTCGCACTGGTAGCTTTTGAACTGCTAGGTTGGCAGGAGCTGGGACAGAGCAACGGGAGCTCACCCCGTTGCAGGGGTACGAACTGCCGACCTTCTGATCGGCAAGCCCAAGAGGCTCAGTGGTTTAGACCACAGTGCCACCTGTGTCCCAGTACATGGGTAGACGAGTCTAAAAAGCCCAGGACACAAGTTTTCACAGCCCTCTAGCAGCTATAGTGGCTTATTTACCAGAAGTAGTACTTAGCGCTAACTCTGAAAGTGTGTATATTCTGTTCTGACTGCACTTAGCTTTCTAGAGCAACATCAGGGTCTGAGATGATACCGTATCATGTCATCTCCAAACAAGTTGCAAAGGCCATGATAATTGTATTGTGTCAAACCAAAGTTAAGATCAGCTCAACAGCTTGCAAAGTCAGCAAGTTTGCTTTGTTTTATTTATTGTAACATTGCTATTGTGTTTTTACACCCTGCTTCTGGGATTGGCTGCCTCAGATGCTAAAGTCGAATCATAGAGTTGGAAAGGACAGCAGAATGCCTTGGGCTGGCCTTGAGGATTTGTAAACAGAATGTGACTTAATATGTCTCTTTCCCTTATTTTACAGTCATCACGCAGGCATCTGTACAGGAAAGCACCATCTGTGGGGGTTTTTTTGTTTTTGTTTTACAAGGCTGTACAGTTTTTTAAAATGGCGAAAGAAAAGCAGTAAGGCCTGACTTTCCATTACCATAAAAATAAGTATACGGTGTATAAACAGAAATATCTCTTTACACATTAGAGTTAATGAACATGGTAAAATACAGATTAAGCTAAGAGCTGCATTTCCACATATATAACACCAAGTGGTACCACTAAATATATCTGAGTAGAAATCTGGCAAGTAATGGTCGGGGAGGAATCAGGGCATAATAACTTCATTATCCTCTTCCTCTTGCCCTCATGCCCATAAATCTACTCCAGGAAAATTCATCACAGGAGATGTGAAATAGGATTACAGGTTATAGTCACTGTGTGTTGCCAGAATTGCAATGGATAGTTCAATCAATGTGAAAGACTGTATGAAAAATGTTGAATGCACAATCTATTAGGGAGGTTGTTGGTAAGGGTGTGTGTGTGTTGCTGTTGGGTTTTTTGCATCTTTATTTTAAAGCTTGTTGTGCGAATATTGTTCAGCCTGGTTGTGCATTTTTAAATGTTTTATTTACAGTTTATTACTACCGTACTTTGTCATGTTGTAGTTATGCATATTTTCATGTTGTAAGTCGCCTTGAGCATGATTTGAACTATGGGAAGGAAGCATGGAATAAAAGTATGTATGTATGTATTAATTTCCTGTTCTGCTCCGTGGCAGTCTTGTGTGCCTGGAAGAAAACCTGGGGCCCTAAGCAGCAGGGAATGCCCTTTTTGAATCCTTAGGCTGGGTATACGTCCCTATAGTAGATCCATCATCAAAAGATTTCATCTAAATTTTGTGTCTTGCAGCATCTAAAGCTTCACCCGCCCAGTCCATACACAAGCAGAAAGGGGAGGGTTAATAGAGTTCACTCCAGATTGCATTCCCTGCATATGTTAAATTCCACTTTTGAAGTTCTCTCAACCTTCAAGAGAAGGTTTGTTGGGGGAAGTGCAATGAGCTATTGGTGGGAGGTTCAGAAAAGCCATGTTCCATATGGACCCAGGGCTCTTAATTCTAGGATTAAACACAAAACAGATTGGGCTTACTCAGAAACAACTGCATGTGTCGAATTGCAAGAATTGGAGACTCTAATCAGAACAATGTTGCTCATAAGTAGCAACTATCTACAGCTGCTGTTTTTCTAGCTAGTTTGAATATGAGAACTGTAAACTGTTGTTCAAGTGGTTTTGAAAGGAAAAAAGGGCCCATGTAGGGTTGTTTCTGGGTCATGAATTTCAGGGAGGAAATGGTCATGTAGGCGGATCACATATTTCCAGCAGCCTGCTGTAGTCAGAGGGCTTGGGAGGAGCGCTGTAGCATCCAGTGATCTCCGCAGAGATCAGTAGGTCCCTGGGGATTGTTTTCTGTTCCTTTAGGGTGAAGTCACCCATTTGTCATGGGCTCAGGTCCTCAGGTCTAGCCTTGAAGGGCCATTGCAAGTCTGGTTTGCTCCAGTTTACTCTAGCCAAGTCCAGATTTATGTTCCCAAGGGAGTATATTTTGGCTCCTAAAGTGAGTATTTTATTAGATACTTCTAATGTATATTTTTGGTACTGATTTTGGAGGGGAAGGGAGAGGTCGGGATACGGAGCAGCGCTGTTTTGTATCAAAAATGACAGGGAAAGTATTCAGCTCATTCTTCGCATTCACATAGTTGATGAACTGATAAGCTCAAACTGAAAAGGGCATCACTGAACTATTTTTGCATTTGCCTGTTTCTTCAACTATCACTCATCACATCTGGATTTTCTTGAATGTCATAATAAACCATCAGAGTGGAGTTTAGTATATATATATTTTCTTCAAGTTATTAAAGTGAGGATACAATGGGTATAACTACACACACATCTTTGACTAAGCAATGCAGGAATCTTCAGATCTGTTAACATGAACTTGGGGCTATAAGGCACATTAAAAGGAGCAGGAGGAAATGTGTGCACCTGTGTATTTTCACTTCCTGCCACTGCTTACAAGTGAAAACAAAACCTCATGTCTCCCACAGGGGAAGATCCATGACTTCTGTGTCATGAAGCCCACACATCCCTCTGGCAGAAATGTGCAGAGCACACACAGAGAGAGAGAGCTATTGCAGACGTAATACTAAACCAGTGTTTAGTGTAATGAAACTGAGCTTCAGGCTCCAGCCCATTGGTCTCCTCCAATACGTCTGCAAGGAGGAGTTTGGAAACTTCAGCTTGCGTTTTAGATCAGCCGCATCTTAACCATAGTTCAGATTAACCAGAGTTTAGGATTTGGATGACACACTAAACCAGGGTGGCTATCCTGTGACTCTCCAGATGTTGCTCCCCTCCTGTCACATCCCTATTGACTTGGGAATGATAGGAGCTGCAGTTTTGCATTGTTTGCAAATGAGGCCGCAGAGACTTACTGCACCCTGTCCCCAGAGACAGAATGTGCTCTCCACAAACACTGTGGTCATAGTGACTAGTGTCTTGCTAGTATGAAATAAATGCAGCACACAGAAAATTGGTGGATTGATTTACCAAAAAAAAAAGTGCATTATATTACAGCGGCATATTTGCTATTTACCTGTAATTATTCCCGCAGAAAAACTTCCTGTTGAAGCTAAATTGCCATGGTACAAGCAAGCCCAGGAATTGGAAGAAGGAGCAATAGTATCAGAAGAACCAACGTGAGTATGGTTTTCTGAAACTGGGATGAGGTCAGGAATTGATCAGTGCTTTGAAACTGTATTTTACTTTAAGACTATGTGTGGTGCATTTTGTTACATTCCGGAATGGAGTTAAACCCCATTGAAGTTAGGATATTTTCCATACCCCATAATCCTGCCCTTAACTTGAAAGTCTTCCTGGCTGATTTGTGTCTTCTTGCGAGGAGTTAAAGGTAAAGGTACCCCTGCCCGTACGGGCCAGTCTTGACAGACTCTGGGGTTGTGCGCCCATCTCACTTAAGAGGCCAGGGGCCAGCGCTGTCCGGAGACACTTCCGGGTCACGTGGCCAGCGTGACATCGCTGCTCTGGCGAGCCAGAGCCGCACACGGAAACGCCGTTTACCTTCCCGCTGGTAAGCGGTCCCTATTTATCTACTTGCACCCGGAGGTGCTTTCGAACTGCTAGGTTGGCAGGCGCTGGGACCGAGCAGCGGGAGCGCACCCCGCCGCAGGGATTCGAACCGCCGACCTTTCGATCGGCAAGTCCTAGGCGCTGAGGTTTTAACCCACAGCGCCACCTGCGTCCCCTGTTAAACCACAATTAACATGATGTAGCTCTAACAACTGAGTAAGTTGATTCACAGAGGGCTTATTTTTATGACCCTCTAAGCTTGTAGCAGCTGAGGTTTTTAATCAAGTTGTGCTGATTTTCACTCATAGCCAAAGTGGTTTTGTGCATGCTGATTGAGTTTATTTATTTTGGTTTGTGTAAACTGGTGAATAAGAGCTGACTCAAACTCTCCGTTGTGGAAGCAGTGCAAAACCTCTCACATAACTGTACAGTTCAGGCTTCACATGAGTTTGAAAGCACACACAAACATCAAAACTTGCCGCTTCCAGCCTTTGCTAGCTCAGAGCCAGCCTAGGTATCACATTCATCACAGAAATGCCATGTTTACAGCAATTCATCTTGTGAACTCTGGTCATCGGATCTGAGATTTCCACACACTCTGCACTCCCAAGGTTCATTGGGTGCTTTTACCAAATAAATGTTCATTTCAGAAAATGTCTCTCACTTAAACATTTAGAGCAGCCTTTCTCAACCTGTGGGTCTGCAGATGATGTTGGACTACAACTCCCATCACCCTAGCTAGCAAGTCCAGGGCTAGGGATAATGGGAGTTGTAGTCCAACAACATCTGGGGACCCACATGTTGAGAACCACTGATTTAGAGGTTCCCACCTTGAAATATGACATTTTACTTCACATATTTTTCCGTGTATAACGCCCCCGTGTATAAGATGCCCCCTATTTTTGGGGACTACGTTTTAAGAAAAAACGTATAAAAAAAAAACAACCTTCATGGAAAAGTACGGTAATCAAACATTAAAAACTAAAGAATGTTATTGATTCGCCAAGCTAAAATATTACAATTTACCCAGGGTGGGGTGGAGATTAAAGAACAAGCCCTGTAAGAGTTTCTCATAAGGTCCCCTTCTATTCCTACTGTATTGAAATGGGAAGTGGTTTCTCACGGGATGCTGATAAATGCCAAATTAGATGTGAAGTATATTTTTTCATGCGAAAGGCTGGGCTGGATGAATCCTAAACCGGAATTAAGATTGCCGGAAGAAATATCAACAACCTCAGATATGCAGATGACACAACCTTGATGGCAGAAAGTGAGGAGGAATTAAAGAACCTATTAATGAGGGTGAAAGAGGAGAGCTCAAAATATGGTCTGAAGCTCAACATCAAAAAAATGAAGATCATGGCCACTGGGCCCATCACCTCCTGGCAAATAGAAGGGGAAGAAATGGAGGCAGTGAGAGATTTTACTTTCTTGGGCTCCATGATCTCTGCAGATGGTGACAGCAGTCACAAAATTAAAAGACACCTGCTTCTTGGGAGAAAAACAATGACAAACCTAGACAGCATCTTAAAAAGCAGAGACATCACCTTGCCGATAAAGGTCCATATAGTAGTTAAAGCTATGGTTTTCCCAGTAGTGATGTATGGAAGTGAGCACTGGACCATAAAGAAGGCTGATCGCCAAAGAATTGATGCTTTTGAATTATGGTGCTGGAGGTGACTCTTGAGAGTCCCACGGACTGCAAGAAGTTCAAACCTATCCATTCAAAAGGAAATCAGCCCTGAGTGCTCACTGGAAGGACAGATCCTGAAGCTGAGGCTCCAAGACTTTGGCCACCTCATGAGAAGAGAAGACTCCCTGGAAAAGACCCTGATGTTGGGGAAGATGGAGGGTACAAGGAGAAGGGGACGACAGAGGACGAGATGGTTGGACAGTGTTCTCGAAGCTACCAGCATGTGTTTGACCAAACTGCAGGAGGCAGTGGATGACAGGAGTGCCTGGCATGAGCTAAATGGCATCACACAGAGTCGGACACGACTAAACAACAACATACTTTTTCTTTGTTTAAAAGCAGCCACAGGGGAGAAGGACCACCTAAGCATTTTCCTCGATGCTACTCTTTCAGCCACTATCACCTTTTCTGAAAACTGCTGCTACTGTGAAAGGGACAAGGCCGGCCCTAATATTAGGCAGAGTAAGGCAACTGACTCTGTTGCCACTTCTCCCTCCTGTGGCCCCTAATCTGGACAGCTGTCCCAGATGTGGCACAGGATTCTACTCCTATCATCAACATTGAAGTAAAATTCAAACATCAGCCCAGTTGGGTTCTGAACATTAAATTAGGATGGAGTGCCATCTTCTCCTTTGCCTCAGGCGGCCAAATGTCTTGAACCGGCCCTGGGATTGGGGAAAAAATTAATGTCTTCCTCATGGTGTCAGAAAGGCAGCAGGATTTGTGCAAGTTGCTTCAGCTGTTCTTTAGACTCTGAACCTTTCACATTCCAAAACACATTTAGCTGAAACATATCTAACCTTCCTGGAGACAATTTTTGGTTTTGATTGATGTTAGAGCCATATTTTCATCTCATAAAATTTGTCTTTGAGATAGTAAAGCTGCCATGCTGGCATGGCTGACCTGAAATCACGCAAATTTTAATTGAAGCCATGGGGAAACAGTGAGGAAATGTACAATATTATACTCAAGATCATAGTTATGTTTATATTTATATGTATCATATGTAAATATATATTTGTCAGCTGTTACGTGTTATGATGAAGTTATACTTCAGAGCTATTATATATTTCATATGTGCCTTTTGTTCATGTATAGCCAAGTGCCAGATACATGTTTGAATCTGTTTTTATTTATTTTAATTTGGAAGCCCAGTTTTTGGATTTCTGCAGTTTTCTGTCTACTAGTAAACCACTTTTCTAAATACATATTTAACAAACTATAATTACCCTTCAGTTGTATAATGGGAACTGGGCAGTGTCGGGGTGTGTGTGTGTCAAACAAGGATCACGTTGCTTACACTGGAAAGGGATGATTTGAATCATAGCCCATATTTCTGCTGCAGAGCACTAAAATAATAAGCTAGAAGAAGCCACAACTCCAGAAGTCATGATCACGGAGTTATTGACAAAAGTCTGGATCTGAATGTTGAGAATTAATGTTGGCGTTGCTTCGTGAGGGGAAGAAAAACCTCCCCCAATGCTTGGTGTTGAATAGTTATTGCATTCTTATAAAAACAACAGCACAACAGATTTCTGAATAGTGGTACAAATGGATTTTTGTAAGGATTCTGGGATAAGGTACAACAGAAAATATGGAATATAATTATAAAGTATTTTGGACAAATGGCAAAGACCATGATTGAAGGAATTATATACAGCCTTGAATGGGGGTGGGGGGGAATGAAAGGAATCCCAAGAACTTAAGCAGAGATTTTATTTGTATTTATCAGCACCTTTTTATTCAGCAGATCTGTTTGCTTTACAGAGTTGTTTCCCCAGCTGTAACATGGAGAAACAGCTCTGTAAAATAGCATTACAATGTTTGGGTGGATTAAGGTTTCTTTGATAGAAAACGAGATATTTGTTATCTTTCATTGTTTCTTTGGTCTGTTGTGAAATGCCTTCTTCACAATCACAACCCCACTGAAGGGGGTGAACTGAGAAGAGCATTTCGTCAATTTTGAGGGTGGGGTCAAAAATATTCAAAATGGTTCCAGTTGTGCATTTATCCTAGGTAGGTTATATAGCATGGTATGTAGCAGCAGTGGTTTTCTATTCCCTTCCGCTGTCCTTGTGTGGTTGTAAGGAGCATTGGTGTACAGTGGGGGGACCACAGGGGCAGTTGCCCCAGGTACAAAATTGTTAGGGGCAGAAAATTTCAACACCTGGTGCTGCCTCAATACAGCTGTGCACTTTCATTGCTGGGCTCTATTGAAATATTATTATTACTAGTATTAGTATTAATTTATATGCCACTCTGGGCAGCTCCCATCAAAGTATTAAAAGCACAATAAAATAGAAGGGAAAGAAATGGAGGTAGTGAGAGATTTTACTTTCTTGGGCTCCATGATCACTGCAGATGGTGACAGCAGCCACGAAATTAAAAGACGCCTGCTTCTTGGGAGAAAAACAATGACAAACCTAGACAGCATCTTAAAAAGCAGAGACATCACCTTGCCAACAAAGGTCCGTATAGTTAAAGCTATGGTTTTCCCAGTAGTGATGTATGGAAGTGAGAGCTGCACCATAAAGAAGGCTGATCACCGAATAATTGATGCTTTTGAATTATTGTGCTGGAGGAGACTCTTGAGAGTCCCATGGACTGCAAGAAGATCAAACCTATCCATTCAAAAGGAAATCAGCCCTGAGTGCTCACTGGAAGGACAGATCCTGAAGCTGAGGCTCCAAGGCTTTGGCCACCTCATGAGAAGAGAAGACTCCCTGGAAAAGACCCTGATGTTGGGAAAGATGGAGGGCACAAGGAGAAGGGGATGATAGAGGATGAGATGGTTGGACAGTGTTCTCGAAGCTACTAACATGAGTTTGACCAAACTGCGGGAGGCAGTGGAAGACAGGAGTGCCTGGTGTGCTCTGGTCCATGGGGTCACAAAGAGTCGGACACGACTAAACGACTAAACAACAACAACCTCCAGTTATGGACAGGATCCATTCTGGAACTCTGGTCGGATCCCGAGGTTTCCGCAACAGGAGGTGTCTGTTCTGTGCATGCGCGTGTCATGGTAGAGTGCTTCTGCGCATGTGTATGGCGCGGAAGAGCACTTCTGCGCATGTGTGTGCATCAAAACCTGGAAAAATACTTCCAGGTTTGCCGTGTGTGTATCCCAAAGGATACATAACCAGAGGTGCACCTAAGTAGAGGTACCACTGTATCGGAAACTTCCTTGAACATAGCTTCTCCATGCGAAGCAGGAAGTGACCTCTCTAGGCAACAGAACAACTCCTCTTTTCCTATCTTCAACCGCAATCTCCTGGGTGATGAGGACACCGTTACGCAGCTGAATGTGCATGCGTATTCCGCCTGTTTCCCTCCATTCCACAAATCCCCTCCACACAGCTCTGGGCAGACAACCAACGCTATGCCACTGCATAGGAGTAATGTAGAAGGTCTTGTTTAGTTGGCAGGAATGGGAAATGCCAGTCGCCAGCAATCAAAAGAAACCTTGCTCTTGAGGCTGCTGGCAACACTTCTTCCTCTCTCCAGACCCACAAATACAAGAAAGAGAAGAATAAGAAACTGCCACTCAGCACACTTTATTCATCTAGCTGAGATAAACTAGTCGCTTTCCATCTGCCTGAACTAGATAGGATATCCTCCTCCTCTATCATAAAACAAATTTCAGAGGGCTAAATTCACTGCACCTATGACCCACCCTGCAGTTGTGAAAACAGCCCTTTTTGACAAGCCGAAACACAAACCTACCGCCTGCTAACCTTCCAAAGGCAACAAAATCTTATGAGAATGATCAGTAATATGATCTCTATGGAGAACAGCTAAATTGCGGTTACAGATAGGTAGCCGTGTTGGTCTGCCATAGTCAAAACAAAAAAAAATTCCTTCCAGTAGCACCTTAAAGACCAACTAAGTTAGTTCTTGGTATGAGCTTTCGTGTGCATGCACACAAAAGCTCATACCAAGAACTAACTTAGTTGGTCTTTAAGGTGCTACTGGAAGCTAAATTGCGGGTTGACTCTATTGCCAATTACTATTAGAAATGAGACAGATGACTCGTATTAAATTTTCTCTATAGGGTTGTGTACTAAAGGATCTTTAACTTAGCCCTACTTTAAGTGAAGATTAAAGAATGCCTCCTAACAACATTTCTTAGACCCTTTGGCTGCAATCATATGTGCCGTTACTAGTGAAAACAGTGACACTTGCTTCTGAGTAAACATATAAGATTGCTCTGTTAATGCCGGTACATTGAATAGATTGGGCGCCACAATTCAAGATGGATGTTGACAAGCAAGAACGTGTGCAGAGGAGGGTGACCAAGATGATCAAGGGTCTGGAAACCAAGCCTGATGAGGAACGGTTGAAGGAGCTGAGTGTGATGGCCTGGGACTCGGACCCAGAGAAGTCTCAATCTGCACCGGATCCTTTGCCTCAGGCATCATCTGAACCAAGTCTGGGGCCTGATCCTGAAGAGTCCCAGTCTGCACAGGTTTCCCTGCAGCAAACACCAGCTGGGCTGAGTCAGGCACCTGAGCCTGCCCTAGCTCCAGATGTGGGGATTCCCTCGTTGCCTTCAGCTGGGCCATCACTTACAGCTGCTCCACTACCGGTTGGGTCAGGGGAGGCTGAAGCGGCCCCTGGGTCTATTAACCCACTGACGTCTCCCGAGCTGCAGAGACTAAGGTCTGAGAGAAGGAGAGACCTGAGTATTCGCAGGAGGAGCGCTCGCCTTCGGGCGGAACAGGGAGGTGAGTCACTGGGGGATCAGGACCGGCCGCTACCCCGACAAAGATAAAAGGCTGTCAGACCCCACCCCAGGTTGCGGGAGCAACATTGCTGTATGCCAGACCTGTATGCCTGCCTGAGATCCTGTACCTGTCCTTGCCTGGTATCCTGCCTCATGTCCTGCCTTGGACCTGTCGGACTGACTCCTAGTGGAACCTTCAGATTCTGGACCGGACCAGGACTGTGTTTCATGGGTTACCCCCGGGCCCAGCACACTGAGTATCCTTAGCCTGGAAAAGAGGAGACTGAGAGGAGAGATGCTAGCCATCTGCAAATATCTAAAGGGCTGTCAAATGGAAGATGGCGGAAGCTTGTTTTCTCCTGCTCTGGAGGGCAGGATTTGAACCAATGGCTTCAAGTTACAAGGAAGGAGATTCCAACTAAACACCAGGAAGAACTTTCTGACAGAAAGAGACGTACGACAGTGGAACGGTCTCCCTTGGAAGGCGGTCGACTCTTTTTCCTTGGAGGTTTTTAAGCAGAGGTTGGATGGCCATCTGTCATGGATGCTTTAGCTGAGATTCCTGCATTGCAAGGGGTTGAAATAGTTGACCTTTGGGGTCCCATCCAATTCTACAATTCTGTGAGTCTGTGTCTAAGAGCTCTAGCATTATATCAGGGGGAGGGCAAGGAAAATGAGGCGTCCTTGTTTTCCCTCACCCTTCCTTCAATCCCATCTCTTGAGCGGTCTGGATAGTGCACTGTTCCGAGCTGAATGGAGCTCTGAACTTGAACTATCCCACAAATGGAAATACACTGCAACATTATGTTGCAGCTCCCACTCATCAGTTTATAATCTCAACTGGGCCTGATGGACTCATGGATAGTTCCAGCTATAGATGCAGGCAAAACGTTGCATGCAACTGCAGTTGCTAAAAGCGCTATCTAAACCAGTATGAAAGCTCCGTACTGTGACACCCTGTTTTCATTTTTAATTAGAGTACGATACGATACAATATTATACAATATGATAATTTTTATTGTCATTGTCCCATACAGAACAACAAAATTGAAAATCTACATCAGACATTCAGAAACCAAGAAGCCTGCTATCCCAGCTATCCCAGCCTGGTTAGCCCCCTAAAAACTTTGATACCCTGTAATTAAATACAATATACTCCCATAGAGACTACCTTAAAGGTAAAGGTACCCCTGCCTGTACGGGCCAGTCGTGTCGGACTCTAGGGTTGTGTGCTCATCTCACTCTAGAGGCCGGGAGCCAGCGCTGTCCGCAGACACTTCCGGGTCACGTAGCCAGCGTGACGAAGCTGCTCTGGCGAGCCAGCACCAGCGCAGCACACGGAAACGCCATTTACCTTCCCGCTATAAAGCGGTACCTATTTATCTACTTGCACTTAGGGGTGCTTTCAAACTGCTAGGTGGGCAGGAACTGGGACCGAAAGACGGGAGCTCACCCCGCCGCGGGGATTCGAACCACCGACCTAGGCACTGAGGTTTTACCCACAGCGCCACCCACGTCCCAGAGACTACCTTACACTGTGTTTAAAACCAAAATCGCATTTGAATAGAAACTGTTTATCAGGCAGCTAGTCCTAATCTTTATAACCCTGTACCTTCTTCAAGAGATCATTTCCGGGGTGTGCACTATCCTGCTCTTTTCACAACCTAAAGTTCATTCCTATGCATTAATATCTGACCTCTGTGTCGTTTTTTGAAAGGAATCCAGTAATTTAAGAAGAGGTTTAAAAGCACCATTCTATTCAACAGAGCTGTCGACAACAGAGCTGTTTCTTCAGCTGTAAAATGGGAGTGGTGATATATTTTGCAGTGTTGCGAATTGCCTGAGGCAATGCCTTATGATTCTAGATAGGAAAGTGTGTTCACTTAAACCTCATCTAGGTCCTTTTAATCCTCCAGTGACCATATCCATATAATAAGCACGCAGGAAAGATGGCATTATATACAGCCCTCTAGGTAGGAACTGTGCTCTTTGGAATGCTACCTTCAAAAGCAAGTGTAGGAAATGTAGATGTAAATTATAAAAGTAGCTGAAAACAATAAATCCACCAGTGAGTAAAACATAGTTATAAACTCCTTATGTCCTGTTCCTTGTCACTTTATCACATTGATGTTTGGGAAAGTATAGTCTGTGAAAGAGACCGTTCAGAACTTGGCTAGTCTCATCCTTTCCTTCTTCATGGAGGCCTGATTTCATAGCCCACTACACAACCTGAACACAGTCCACTACACAGTCATTGCGGCTGAAAAAGTCAGGGGCCTATTAGTTTTCATCTGACTTGTTTCGTTGGAGAGTTTGCCGAGTGGGGGGAGGTTTTTTCTAAAAGATTTGCAACTCTTGAAAAACACTTTTGTATGTTAACACGATATCCAGCTTTTAACATTTTGCCATAAATAACCTGGTGTGAGCTGTAAAAATAAAATAAAATATAGCAAAAGGGGGGTGGGCAAACTGTAATATCTGGATGCCAGATGGCACCGGCTAAGTGATGGGGCTGATTCAATAAGAAACAAAAGGAAATTCCTGACATGCATCTATTTGAATAGAACCCACAGGGAACAACTTAGCTGCAGAAAGGCCAGTAGTATGCAATCGCCCAATAATAATTCCTAAATGTTAAGCCGCGCTTGCTTAGAGCCAGTCTTTTAGAGGTGAGATTTCCTACCAAAAGGGCTTAAGGAACTAGACAGGTGATGTGTTTTCAGAACTTTTACCTGCATCTTAATGTACTTGATCTGCGTGTTCATTCTACACGGAATTGCTCCAGTAAGTAGCAACATAGCAAAAACATGTATTTATATGTTTGTTTGTTAAAATTAGTATGCTGCCCTTCATCTGAAGATCAGTTCACAACACAGAAATACAAAATGAAAACATGGAATACATAATAAAACAGAAACAAACCTCAGGCCTGTCCCTAGTTGTGGTGAGATTACAGTGGGGAGGAGAGCTATGAAGACCACCTTGACTTCCTTGGAGGAACGGCGTGATATGGATGTAATGAATAAGATAACTTTTTTTAAAAAAATATATGGTTCCGACTTCTTTTGCAGGGTTGTTACAAGCATTATAGCAACTCAGGATAACATTCCATGCATCTAATGAAGTATAAGATGTACCGTATTTTTCGCTCTATAAGACGCACCAGACCACAAGACGCACCTAGTTTTTGGAGGAGGAAAACAAGAAAAAAATATATTTTGAATCTCAGAAGCCAGAACAGCAAGAGGGATCACTGTGCAGTGAAAGCAGCGATCCCTCTTGCTGTTCTGGCTTCTGTGATAGCTGCGCAGCCTGCATTCGCTCCATAAGACGCACACACATTTCCTCTTACTTTTTAGGAGGGAAAAAGTGAGTCTTATAGAGCAAAAAATACGGTATACTGCAATCGACAAAACCTTATCCCATAGTAAACTTATTGGTCTTCAAAGATGCCCCATGACTTTTTGCTGTGCAAAGGCTCGCATGACTGCCTCTCTGGAAATGGTTACAAGGAGATGATGTCTCTGAAACCGTTTGAACATTCCATATTTAGATGAAAGAGGAGATGAAAATTGGTTGTTAGAGGTGCCCTGGAGGATCTGAGGCTGTCAGCGAGGATGTTAGTTATGTATATATTGCTCTTGATATTATCTACGAATACTTTTTCCCTTTCGTTTTTGCCCTGCTTTCTGTCGGCCAAAATATCTCTTTGGAGGTGTATTTCCTATGGTTGCAGTCCATTGCGTTTTGGAACAGTTGGGAAAATTCCCTCTCAGCTGCCAGGGCATTGGATCAACTTGTGCGATTTCTTCCCTTTGTCTTTCTCCATTTCTCTTGCCACTGCTCTCTCAAAGCTTTGACTACAAACCACCCCACTTCGCTCTAGAGGATTTTAACGATAAATGAATGTGATTGTTCCATGCCAAAACAAAATGTGGACATTCTCACTGCTAATATCTGTTTAAAATAGTAGGGCCCCGTTACATTGTTGTTTTTATAAACGAGGTGATCTTTATCTCAGGAGCAATATTCCTTAACCGCAAATGTTGAATTTGAAGCATGTACATTTTTATAAGTTAAAAGAACTCAGACCTTCCTGCCTGAAGGAAGAAGAGTTTGTCAAATGATTGCACAGAGCTTCACATCAAACAGGGGCGTGATTTGGCATTTTATTTTGCAACTTGAGAATTTAAATTTTAATTAGGGACATTGCTTATTTGTTTGCTTTTGAAAAAAAGGATTTGTGAACTTATTTGCATGGTTATTTTTGCATTAGCCATGGTCTGGAGATACATGCATTGTTAACAAAACTGGGTATATCAGGCAGTTACTCCTCTGGCTGGTAACCCAAGATTACAAGGCAGTTGGGGAGCTTGTGGAAGGAGCAGAAGAAATTGCATGCCCAGGCATCATGACCCAGCAACATGCATATGCTTCAATGACAACTCGTGGCAACATTCTTTGATTCAAATCATGCCACAACTTTATTGATTACAGATGTAAGGTGTGTGCCTGGCTATCCAGTTCTGGATATAATGAATTTTTGTTGTTGGTTTCTACAGTCCAGGCTACATGCTAGCTTTTATAGCCTAGCTCTTACAAACAAACAAACAATGTGATGATTTGAGTTTTAATGTGAAAGAATTGAGAATGTGGCAATTAATCTTTCTGCTAATTATCGCATGCACTTAAATCCGGGGTACCGTTCCAAGTTTCTGTTGGGAAAGCCAAAACGGTTTGGGTGGGAGTGCACATTTCATAGCAATAAATAGCTAATGGTTTGAGTTAATTGGGCATAAGTCATGTAGAGCAGATCTACCAGAGTTGTTCTACCAGCGTTATTCTACCGAAGCATCAGGAGAAGCCATACTGTGGGTTTGAATGCTTCCCACTCACCGCTCCTCAAAAGCTTCCTGCACATAAGATTATAATTGCCTTGCAAATATGTTTCCAAATGCCTCAGGAAGTTCACAAGCAGGGCGTGAATGTGACTGTCGTCCCAAATGTATCCAGCAGCAAAAATATCATCATCATCATCATCATCACTATCACTTTTAATTTGTATATCGCCTTTCTATCTTACAATACCCAAGGCAGTTTACAAGCTGAAGAAACAAAGAATGTACACCTTGTAACAATCTAATGCAATACAAAAATGTGATAATAAAACATAGCTTTAAAATAAGCAACCTACATCAAATATAGTAACATTTGACAGTCATTAGAATAGTATAGAATAATAATATCAGCATATAAAAAATCAAACAGAAATCCATTCTTAACAATTACAGTGGTACCTCGAGTTAAGTACAGTGGTACCTTAGGTTACATACGCTTCAGGTTACATACGCTTCAGGTTACAGACTCTGCTAACCCATAAATAATGCTTCATGTTAAGAACTTTGCTTCAGGATGAGAACAGAAATCGTGCTCCGGCGGCGCGGCAGCAGCAGGAGGCCCCATTAGCTAAAGTGGTGCTTCAGGTTAAGAACAGTTTCAGGTTAAGAATGGACCTCTGGAACAAATTAAGTACTTAACCCGAGGTACCACTGTACTTAATTCGTTCCG
This sequence comes from Podarcis cretensis, assembly GCF_951804945.1. Taxonomy (NCBI): domain Eukaryota; kingdom Metazoa; phylum Chordata; class Lepidosauria; order Squamata; family Lacertidae; genus Podarcis; species Podarcis cretensis. The sequence goes on from NC_137187.1 coordinate 27,881,508, forward strand.
GATTATATTAATTCTCAGGATATTAATTCTGTTATCGCTGTGCAAGTAGCGCTTTGATTTTCCGCAACTCTGACTAGTCAAGTGTCGCTCGTTCCAAATAGATGAATAAGCTTGGAATATATCTCTTACAGTTTTGTACTACAGAAAAAAAGAAATGCACGGCGGCTGAAAAGTTAGTAACTCATAAGCATATATTAAGAATTTATTTCACAGCAAAGTAGCACTATCACCGAACTCAGAAATATGGTTGTTATTAGTAAATGTTGACTTTCTAATGGCAACCTTGTATGTTTTATTGCTCTCAGCTCCACAGGTTCTCTTTATGCCTTTGAAGCAAGTTATTACATAGCATAAACCTACCCTACTAGGCTCATAACTCAAAATGCAAAGTATCTGTTTAGGAAGCAGGAAAAAATATAACTTCCTGATGTTATTTCCTGCTTTTCAGTTATGAATTACTGTGCACAGTGAAATGATTAATAATGAGTAGATTATAGTTTATGCAGCAATTTTCATTCCCTAGAAGAGTTTCCTTACAGGCTATACATTTCTCTTTTCTGCTGTTGCTCTGAGCATGTGGTTTACGCACATCTCCATTATTTCATTTAACAGGGTGTGCTGCATGAACTTAACATGCTTTTTTAATAGTAGAGCCAGTTTGCCCTGCATTAATTTGCGGTCATGTTTTTGGTAAGAGGAATCTGTGGAATTATAAAATTATGAAGCTAGACTTTCCTTAAAGTCATCTGGCCCATTTCCTTCGCACTGCGAAGGGAGCATCTTTCTTTACTTAAGTTGAATCCACTCACAGGATGCTCACACTAAAAAAAAGGGGGGTGCAGTTTTCACTGATTCCCCTTCCCCCTGCATGCAGCCTCCTCAAACCTGCCTTCTTCAACAGGAGCTTCCATTGGACCCGAGTCCCTTCCATGAATAGAAGGAGCCCTTTAAACTTCTCAAATAATATTGGTTTCAAGTTACAGTTTTGGCATCTCTGGCAGAGAGGCCCAGACGCCTTAGAGCAGGCATAGGCAAACACGGCCCTCCAGATGTTTTAGGACTACAATTCCCATCATCCCTGACCACTGGTCCTGTTAGCTAGGGATGATGGGAGTTGTAGTCCCAAAACATCTGGAGGGCCGAGTTTGCCTATGCCTGCATTAGAGCAAAGGTTTTCAGTCTTGTTTTTTTTTAAATAATATTTATTGAAATTTCCAAAAAAATAACAGAAAAAAGAAAGAGAAAAAGAAGAAAAAAGAAACATTTGCATTTAGGCCTTACTTTCATTAACATCCTTCCAGGACTTCCCCACCCCACCCCCTCTTGTATTCCATTTCCATTAAGTTAGTTCAACAAGTTCTTACCCCAACTTTTAAGCTTATTATCATTGATCCAATATTCAAACCATTCTTCAACTTAAAAATATTTTCCCCCCTAAGATCGTCCCCTGTTCCCTTCCACGAATTCCCCTCTTTAATACACAGAACAGAACCAAAAAAAAAAAAAAAGAATAAAGAACATAATATAATTTTACACCCTTTGGATTCCTAATTTCCCTCCCCCCTTTCCTGGTTTCGATCCCCAATGTCCATCAAGTCTGCTGTCAGCCTGGGAACCCCACATCCATGTCCAAATCTCTCTCTACTCCGCTTTGCCGTCTTTTTGATAGTCTTTGCCATCTTTCTGATAGTCTTTAGTTTCAAACACCCCATCTTGGAAAAACTCTATCTCAAGAAGGTCCATTTTTTCCATCCAGATCTCTATATTTAAGAGTAAAACTCAAATTTTGTTTCTTAGTCCTTTTAAGTCTGAATGTCCCAAATGTTCCCACTTCCAACTTTGTCCAATTCTTGTTGTTCTCTTCCTCACTTTCCTCTGTTTTCTTTTCCTGTTCCGCTGCAAAAACGTTCTAATTCCAAAAGCTTCTAGTTCCTCTACAGAGGCTTTATTTGTTCAGGAACAAAAACTTGCGTCAAGTCCCTTCCGTTCTTCAATAGATATATCTATTGTCTCCTTTAGTGTAGAGACCTCTGTAGACAAAACAATGTTTCATTTTTGCAGCTTTCCCAGGAGATAAAAAGTCCTATTCAGTTCCATAAGTATTTTTCCACTTGCATCAATTCTTGTAGTGTCCCAAAACCCCCTCTAGAGGGATTATGGTAACTCAGTTTCCTTCCAGATCACACCCAAAAGTCAAAGTAACTTGTTATCCCTTGTTTTCAACAATTTATATCCAGATTGTAACGAATCTAACCGGCAAAGTCATCGTAACAAAGTTCTCTTTTTATTCTCCAACTTTGACAGCTACTTTGACAGCTGTCAAAATCTCTATATCTCCTCACCAGGCACTCTCACAGATCACTCCCGGTTCCCGGGGGGGGGTTGCACTTTAGTCCACACAATCCACTTTTCTCCTCCAGCACAATCTTATAATTTTCCATCGTGAAATTAATGACTTTTCTCAATAAAAAACAAACTCTTCTCTTGATCTTAATTATCAAATCCTTGCTTTAAATCCTCTACAACAGGGGGGAGGCGGAATTCCTTTTTGCACCTCCCCCGCTCGTTCCAAATTTAAAAATTTTTTTTCCCTTTTAAATCTGATTTTCCAATTACTCACGGGTTATTATTTTCAGTCCAAATTTTCAATAGAAGAAGTCAGCGCTCTCCGTCGAATGGCATGCGGCTTCGCTCGGCAGGGGAAGCGGAGGACTCATAGCACCACACCACCCCCCATCCCCCGCTCCGAAGCCTTTAAAAAGGCTTCTTCGCGGGTCGGGGGCGCAAACGGTGCCCGCTGAGTCACCAAGTCCATGGGCTTCTGCGCCCATGGTTTTTGAGGGTCCCCGCATCGCCGGCACGGTGGGACCCAACCCCTGCCGAGCAGGCTCCCTCCAGAGCTCGGAGGGAGTCTGCCATTCGGCGATGGCGCCAACCCGGAAGTCAAGGTTTTCAGTCTTTTTGAGTCCACAGCTCCCTTGAGGTGTGGGGAGAGACTTTGTCTGGCAAGGCCTCCTTCCACCTGCCTTGCCCCACCCTCTAGTCTCTGCTTCTCAATTTGTATTGTATTATTTTATGTACTTTGTCTTGTCTGGAGAACTACTGCCTTGCAATGCACCATTCAAGGTGCCCTGACTGAAAACCACTGTCTTAGGGAGATGATTCCTATGTTTGCTTTTCCTTGTAGGTTTATTCCGGAGACCTGGTCTGCCTGCAGCGTGACCTGTGGAGTCGGAATCCAAGTCCGCTTAGTGAAGTGCCAAGTTCTGCTCTCCTTCTCTCAATCTGTGGCTGATTTGCCCATTGATGAATGTGAAGGGCCCAAACCAGCCTCTGAACGAGCTTGTTATGGTGGCCCTTGCAATGGGGAGACCAGCGAATATAGTCCCGAAGAGGCTGATGTGTTTTATGGTGGCTCGCAGGATTTTGACGAACTCCATGACTGGGAGTATGAAGGCTTCACAGAGTGCTCTGAGTCTTGTGCAGGAGGTGAGTTGCAATTTTTTTTTACAACTTGTTTTTCCTGTTTTAAATTTTGCCTACCCACAAGCAAAAAATGGATGGGTATTAAGTCATGACTACCTTACGTGCCTTGGGCTGCAGGTGGCACTGTAGTCTAAACAACAGAACCTAGGGCTTGCCGATCAGAAGGTCGGCGGTTCGAATCCCCGTGACGGAGTGAGCTCCCATTGTTCGGTCCCTGCTCCTGCCAACCTAGCAGTTCGAAAGCACATCAAGTACAAGTAGATAAATAGGTACTGCCCTGGCGGGAAGGTAAACGGTGTTTGCGTGCGCTGCTCTGGTTCACCAGAAGCGGCTTAGTCATGCTGGCCACATGACCCAGAAGCTGTACGCCGGCTCCCTCAGTCAATAAAGTGGGATGAGCACCGCAACCCCTGAGTCGTCCGCGACTGGACCTAATGGTCAGGGGTCCCTTACATGCCTCACTGATTATAATCAGACTTAATTTGAACTAACTGCATCCACACTTTCACCCGACTCGCATTTTGATCTTATTGTGTACTGATTAATCCTTCCCTCTACTCTCATTGTTCCACAGCGGTGCCTTGCAAAAACACAACCTTCCCCACTAAATTAGTTCTTATCAGATGTGTGGAAAATCTGAAGAGGGGTTTTTGTCCAACCGAACTTTTCAATTCAGCAGATTAGAGCCAATTTTCACAAGGCACACAGTTGGCTAATGGGAAATGTGGATAAATGTGGCATATAAAGCAACTCCGTCCATCCATCAATAACCCATGAAATGAGCACCTTTGGGTACTGTGTGGACGGTCCCACCAGCTCGACCGTGGCAGCCGAAATGTGAGAATCAGACCTCGGTCTTCTGTTTTCTCTGTTTGAAATGGAAGAGTGGCTCTGTGAGGGAACTATCGAAAATAAATACCAGATGTAATGCCATTTTGGATCTAGAAGGTATCAGAATTCACAGCTGGGGTCTTTCATATGACTAATGCAGTAGTCTGGTTGTTTACATTTCCTGCTGACCATTTACATTTGGGCCAGGGAAGCGTATTTTTAAAGAGCAAGATTAAGTCAGGAAGCATCAGGTGTCATTAGCTCTGCATTGCCTGACTTCTGCTTTGTAAGCAGAGACACATGGATCCCAAGCGTTGGGCTGTTGCATATGTATTTCTTTACTGAATCTACTGGAGACTCAGCTGGTTTTGATAGCTTTTACTAGCAAATGACATTAGCTTGGATCTCGGTGCAGGGTAAAGGAGAGAGAGAGAAAACATTTGGCAAAAATAACCAGCGAAAAGATTGCCTGGAGCTAGTAAGTTTGGCACTTAGGTTAAAAGTTAAGGAGGGTCACCATTTATGCATATTATGAGAATTGTTTAATGTACATGGTGTCTAATCCATTTGGGTCTACTCAGTCATTTTCTGCTAATTGCTTATGAAAATTGCGCCCATTAGAAATGTCCCATTTCTAAAATTCCTTAGCTCCTCTAAAGCTGGGGTTTTTCCACACAGGAATTGTAACAAATGGCTTGCATTTCATGGGTTCTGAGTAACTTGTGCATGATAGAAAAAGAACATTTTTATCACGAAGTGAATAATGCTTCATAATTATTTATGCCTTCCTTTGGTTATCCCACATCCCGTACCCTATCAGAACAAAATATTGTTTTCCCTTACTACCTCATTCTCAGGTAAAAATAGGGAAATGGGTTTAAAAATGGCACAGAAAGCATTTATCTCTGCAGCGTCGTTCAAATCTGACACATACACAATTTACATAGGGTTGCCATATTTCAAAAAGTGAAAATCGGGACACAAATGTTGTTGAGCCTTTAAGGGAGGACAAAGTTCTTGAGCCTCCCCCCCCCCAAAAAAAAAAAGTTGTTGCACCAAAAACTAGATTTTCAACCTGGGTTGCCATGTGTCTGTATTTTCCTGGACATTTCAGCTATTTCCTCCCAGACACTGCTTCCGACTGCCGTATTCCGTCTGGGTCTGGGAAATTCTGGATGTATGGCAACCCTAATTTACAGAGCTCTGAAAGTAGATCAACATGCTTTCTTGAATCCAGAAGAAGCCCCAGGTGTAGTCTTTTGCACCAAACCCAGGTCAAAACTCAAAGTGGAATGAGTGCAGGCATGGAATGAGTGCATCCCTAGAGATGGACCATTAGGTAGCTGGAGAATCAGCATCATCATTTTTTATTTGTATGCCACCTTTCCATATAAGTGAGAGCTGGACCATAAAGTAGGCTGATCGCAGAAGAATTGATGATTTCGAATTATGGTGCTGGAGGAGACTCTTGAGAGCACCATGGACTGCAAGAAGTTCAAACCTCTCCATTCTGAAGAAAATCAGCCCTGAGTGCTCACTGGAAGGACAGATCCTGAAGCTGAGGCTCCAATACTTTGACCACCTCATGAGAAGAGAAGACTCCCTGGAAAAGACCCTGATGTTGGGAAAGATGGAGGGGACAAGGAGAAGGGGACAGATGACGAGATGGTTGGACAGTGTTCTCGAAGCTACCAGCATGAGTTTGACCAAACTGTGGGAGGCAGTGGAAGACAGGAGTGCCTGGCGTGCTCTGGTCCATGGGGTCACGAAGAGTCGGACACAACTAAACAACAACATGCCACCTTTCCACAGTTAAAAAAACAATGATCAAGGTGGCTTACAGCATAACAAGATTTACATCATTACAAAAGTCATAAACAATAAATAAACCACATCAAAAAAATACACAACCAAATGGGAAACAATTTCCACATAAATCTAAATCTAAAACTAAGAATACAGCATTAATATCACAGTTTAAAATGACACAGGTAAAAAATAACAGCAATTTAAACAGAAAGCAAAAACTAAACTAAACGGAGCTCTCTCTGCCCAGCAGCAGCAGCGGCAGCAGTCCTTTATAGAGCCCATCAGGCCACGCTGTGGGCCAGGTGGTGAGTGGCAGGATTGGGGCCCTCAGGCGCTGAGCAGGGAATCCTCCTGGGTCTATCACAGTCAATTTTGCACCAGAGGTTATGAGGGCTGGAAGCTCCATTCCCATTTAGGAAAGAGGCTCCACCCTGACCTCCTTGGCACCCACTGCCACCTGCTGAGCCACGCAGCAATTCCCGGACTGCCCGTGGGCTGGATGCAGAAGGCAATTGGGCTGAATCCAGCCCCCGGGCCTTAGTTTGCTGACCCATGGTTTAGGGCTTCAAAGTGTTTGTCAGGAGTACGTGCAGGAGCCAGGCCCTGTGGCCAATAGGACTTTGCAGGACTGGGGCCTTCCTAAGGTTGTTCTGAAGAGGCAAGGTGCGGCCGCACAGGTGAGGCCGATTGGTAGCTCACAGCACCTGGTGGCAAGAGCTGGGAAGGGATATAAGGTCAGCATTTCCCTTCAGCTCTTTGCCACACACTCCCTGCCTTGCTGTGTTTGGCTTCTTGCTTCCTGATCTTTGAACCTCGGCTTCTTGACTCCCTGCTTCTTCATCATCGGACCCCTGACTTTGTGACTCCTTGCTTCCTGACTCTCGGACCCTTGGCTTCTTGACTCCCGGCTCTCTGACCCTCGGACTCTTGGCTCCTGACTTCTGGCTTCTGGACCCCCGTTCCTGCTCCCACCCTGCCATCTTGCCCCCGGTCCTGACGTTCCCTGCCAGGACTTCGATCGCCCGTGAACTGGACTGTGAGAGTGTTGGTGCTTGGAAATGTACTGGGAGTCAATGTAGGTCTTTCAGGACCGGTGTTATATGGTCCCAGCAGCAACTCCTAGTCACCGGTCTAGCTGCTGGTTTTTTTGCATTAGGTTAGAAAAGTGAGGGATTGGGTCAACACAGTACCGCAGCATCTTTTCAAATAAGATAGCCTGTTAAAATAGAGAGCTTCATCATTGGCCGTCACTTCTGTCAACCATCTCGTCAAGCAGATGTTCTGCTTCTGACATACACTGATTGAAAAAGAAATGTTTGTCCTCTCATTCCTGAACCCAGTCCACATTTGTTCTGAACTGGGAGACAGTTGTGCTTGCCTCACACTTCTTTGGGAAGGCCCATAACACACACTGTGAGAACTGTGGGCCCTACATTGCAGCATTCCTACACCATATCAAAGTGCAGTGGCTTGTAGGAATTAAAGACCTTTGGATGGCAACCACTTGTTTCCATGAGTTAAATTCACATCCAGCGCTCGGTCTGCTGAACAGCATTGCCACAGAGAACTTGGGCTTAAACGCAGCATCTCTTGTTACATTTATTGTACCTGATAATATGTGGCTGTAGCAGGAACCATTTCTTTGATCCATTCAATGCCATCTGATTGTTTGCGAAATGACTGGCATTCAGAATGTTTTGGGGGAAAACGTTTTCTGTTAAGCAAATTAAAATGGAATAAATAGGTTCCAAATAATCATTTTGTTTCCACAGTTGCATGACAGATCAAGTTAATTTTATTGTTCTTGTGCTCTCTGGAGATGAAATTTGATTCATGCAGAAGTAGCCCTTCACCCTCGAAGGAGTAGCAGCCAGAAGGAACCAATTAACAATTTAGTCTTCATGAAGTGGCTGCGTCTTCCACTGCTGTCATCAAGTATCATGTAACAATTATGCTATTCTGGTAGATATAAACACAGCAAATCCTATTTGATGGTATATTGAAAGTGAACTGAAAGCTACTTAGATTCATGTCCTCCCCTTGCTCCGTGTAGCAGTTTAATTTCCCAGCCATAAACTTCAGGGATTTTCAAGGAAAAACAAACCCAGCTTCATTATGTTAAAATTGTGAGCAATAATTTTTAAAACTTGAGCCTCAAATACCCTGGAAAGTGGAAAGCCCAGGGCTTTTCTGCATCCCATTTTGAGCAGCTTATTTTCTCATTAGAAAGGAATGTACAGCTTCTTTGTTATATATATTTTCCAGTTTCTGAATACATCTGTGTTGGAAGCTGCAAGATCTAATCCTAAAATTCCAAGAGGGACAAATCACTATCATGCTACTTGGTTCTGTGCTGCATCTCGAATGTTTTACTAGCTATTGAAAATGTCTGAAACACAAGCAAATGATTTTTAGAATGGAAATGCACTGTTGCCATTTCATATAGGAGTTCCCCACCTTTACTTATCTCTTCCTGCCACTTTCTAGTTTTCTCTGAGGACAAGGGAGAATATGGGCTCACCTATCATTTCTAAAAATGCATAAAGGAGCACATAGTTCAGAGCAGTGCTTTCTGCCAGAGAATGGTCTGAGGTCAGAGGATGCTTCAAAAAAACCCGTCTTCCTCTTAAAGTGAATGGACACAATAGTTCATTGGTTTAGTTCGGAATTCATTATGAATGCACAAGGAAGTCTGCTTGAAAACGTTCGTAACTACGGCAGACTGGAGTTGCTAAGGTGGTTTTCGGCTGCTGTGACAGATGAATTGTGAACTGAAACTTCCATTTTATAACCACTTGGCGTTTTACAGTACGAAAACACAAAAATGTGTAACGTAATGACAAACGAGACAATAACCTCATCACCATGGGCTTCAGCCTGTCACTGTGAACTTGTTAGGAAGATGGCTGCTTTAATAATAGCATCTCCCATTATTACCACACCTTTGAGTGTATCCTCACCATATATTGTTCTTCTTTTTTTAACCTTTAAAGCCCTATACGGCCTAGGACCCTCGTACCTACGGGACCGCCTCTCCTGGTATGCCCCACAGAGAAACCTACCGTCTGCAAATAATAACATCCTCAAGGTCCCAGGCCTCAGAGAGGTTAGGCTGGCCTCAACTAGAGCCAGGGCCTTCTCGGCTGCGGCTCCAGTCTGGTGGAACGCTCTGTCACAAGAGACTAGGGCCCTGCGGGACCTGACATCTTTCCGCAGGGCCTGCAAGACAGAGTTGTTCCACCAGGCCTTTGGTCAGGGCGCAGCCTGACTCCCTCCTCTGGCAACCTGCACAGAATCTTGCTTAATCGGTTGCCATTAATTTGATTTTAATTAATTTTATAATGAAATATTTTGAATGTGTGATTATTTGATTGTTGGGTTATTTGATTATTGTTAGCCGCCCTGAGCCCGGCTTCGGCTGGGGAGGGCGGGATATAAATAAAATTTATTATTATTATTATTATTATTATTATTCACTCTCATAGACCTTACCGTCCGCAGTGAGCCTGTGCAAAAAACCACCCTGGATTTTCTCCAGTGCTGCCTCTAACCCTTCCCCACACTTGTGCTTTCCAGAGCTTTTGGCTGCAACTCCCATCACTCCTGACCATTGACCATACTGGCTGGGGCTGATGGGAGTTGTAGTCTACAGGGCACAGATTAAGATATTAGAGATAAGAGAAATTAAGTTTATTACAAAAGTGTTTTGTGTTTGCAAGCATGTGTCTGTTGCATTCACACTTTACAATTTTAAGTGTATATCTGGTAATCACATATCCTACTGTGAACTGCCCTGAGATCTTTGGATGAAGGGTTGTATACAAATGATGATGGTGGTGATGATGATACTTTAAGGAGGAAAGTCCTCTATTTGAAAGCATCCTTAATCTGAAGAAGGGCTTTCTGAGCCAAATCCTAAGAAGGGAGAGTGGTGACCTTCAAATTGCCCATCAATCTTTAGTTTCTAGACGGCAAGCACAACGGTCATGTGTTCACATCATGATCAGCTGTAGTTGATTTATGTTTAGCATATGCATATGCTGGAGCTGCACAAGTGGGTTGGAAAGGCAGCTGCAGCAATGGGTCGCCTCTCCAAAAGGGTCTGGGAGAACGTAATGAGCAATACCAAGATGAAGGTCTACCAGGCTTTCATGGTCAACTTACACCCACCAGGAGTGACACCTCAACGCCTTCCACATGCGCTGCGTCAGGAAGATTTTGGGCATCACACGGCAGTACAGAATTCCAAACAAAGATGTGCTTGCCCAAGTCAACATCCCCAGCACATCCGCACTTCTGTCTCAGTGACATCTACGCTGTCTTGGTCATATCTGTCAGGAGTGCGTGCAGGAGCCAGGCCCTGTGACCAATAGGACTTTGCAGGACTGGGGCCTTCCTAAGTTTGTTCTGAAGAGGCAAGGTGCGGCCACACAGGTGAGGCCAATTGGTAACTCACAGCACCTGGTGGCAAGAGCCGGGAAGGGATATAAGGTCAGCATTTATCTTCGGCTGTTTGCCACAGCAACACGGTTTCTGCCTTGCTGCATTTGGCTCATTGACTCCCTGCTTCCTGACCCTCAGACCCTTGACTTCATGACTCCTTGCTGCATTTGGCTCATTGACTCCCTGCTTCCTGACCCTCAGACCCTTGCCTTCGTGACTCCTTGCTTCCTGACCCTCGGACCATTGGCTTCTTGACTCCCGGCTCTCTGACCCTCGGACTCTTGGCTTTCTGACTCCTGGCTGCTGGACTCCCGTTCCTGCTCCCACCCCACTATCTTGCCCCTGGTCCCAATGTCCCCAGCAGAGACTTCGATTGCCCGTGAACCAGACTGTGACACTGTCCACAGAATGGAAGATGGCAGGAACACCAATACATGCTCCACGGGGAGCTGGCTTCTGGCACCAGGCCGATTGGCAGACCAACTCTGCATTACAGTTATGCCTGAAAACATGACATGAAGGCTCGCAAAATCAACACTGCTATGTGGGAATCCCTTGCAGAAGACCGCAGTGCCTGGACACAGGCAGTCAAGTCATGTATCCATAGCAGTGACCAAAGGAGGAACAATCACTGGGAGGAGTGCAGAGAGAAGCAGCATCGTGGTGCATCTGCAGCAGCACAGCCAGACACCTTCCTCTGCCCCAGCTGCAACAAAACATGTCTCTCCTGTATTAGTCTCTACAGCCACAGTAGGTACCACTACCTTTCAACAGCTTGACCTAGGCACATTCCTCCATTGTCTCACGAGACAGACAGGTGCCAATATGCATATTTCATGCAAATGGTTGTCCTCTTTTGCCCTTCCTTTTGGAGCTGTGTTTCCTCCTAGGTGTCAGTTTGTTGGTGGCCACCACAGAAAGACACCTAAAAATGTAGTGCATGGAGTTCCCTGAAGCTCGGATCTCATTCTGCTTCTAGTCCCTTGCACCTTTCCCTGCTGTTTATGTTGGGAGACTAGAATTTTTTGCATGGCCCATGCATACCTGCCCATGTTTACGGGCCAACATTGCAGCTCAGAGTGAGGTGCTGGTGGTGCAACGGTGCAATAGTGCTTTGCATTGTCCGGCGAGCGGCCCATAGGGAATAAAACCAGGCAAGGGCTGCTGGTGCTCACAGCTCTGTGACTCTGATGAAAAGCAAAGGAGCGTTTTGAAGAGCAGTGCTTTGATTCTGCACTATAAAAAGAGGCGGTGTGTTTCTTTTTAAGCTTTGGCGTTAAAAACAAAAATAAATCAAGGCATTGTAGCTTCCATGCATGTGGCAGAGTTGTTTTTGCTCATTCAGCATGGCTTCTCAGGCTTGCCTGATGCTTTTGTAAATATGCTGTCATCTTCAAAAGAGTTTGGTGCTTTGGTGGGTGAACCTCTACACTGCTGCTGCTGCTGCTGCTGCTGCTGCTGCTTTTACTGTTGTGGTGGAGGTGACGCCTAAGCTAAACATTGCCATCCCATAAAGCCTTGTAATCACAACTGGATGACCCCTGAATTACCCAGAGACAGTCTAGCCACATGGGTGAAGGCGGCCCATTCGCCTCGCATCACAGAGAAAACAATGCCTTGCATCTGGTTTCCTGAGGCCTGGGGCAGGCTACTTTATGTCAACACACCGAGAGCAACACTGGAAACATATTAGAGGGCTGCAGTTAATTTGCATATTTTAGCTTCACTTAATTAACATATCTGGCCCAGCATTTGTGTGTGCTTTGTGGATGCCAAGATATAGGCAACGGATGCATTACACTTGTCACGGCCTTTTTCTGGCATTGCTTATGCAAATGTGCGGGAAATCTCAACATGTGCTCCAAAACCTGCTTGGGGACGGGGCAGAATGATAGTTTGGGGGCATTTTTAACCTGCCTGAGTTCTGAGATATAACTGCACTGTCAGTAGCTTTTCAGAACTGTATACAGAACCACACTAGCTGGAAATATCCATCTATCTATCTATCATCTATCTATCATCTATCTATCATCTATATCTCCTATGGAAAGGGCTGTATAATAATAGGAAGGGTCTTCTCTCTCTCTCTCTCTCTCTCTCTCTCTCACACACACACACACACACACACACACACAGCCCTCACAATATTCATGTTTGCAGGGTGTGTTAATCCTTCCTTTCCCATGTGCTGTGGCTCTGATGAGAAGTTCCCCCACCATAAAAATTAAATAACATAGCTGCTCGCTGCAGAATGAAATTACCTGGTTTGGTCCTAAGACTGCAATCCTATGTCTGGTTATCTGAAGAGAAACCCTATTGAACTCAGTTGTGAAGACAGGTACAGGGTTGCACTGTGAATTTGATTTTGTAAATAGGATTTTTAAAAACTTCTTCTTTTTTGCAGTGGTCTTATAGTTGTAGCTGGAATGTAACAACATTATTAGGATATATTATCCCTGAGCCATTTCAGTTCCATTTAGCTTGGTGGAACAAAGTTCCGCTTACACCTGCATTTACTGAACCTTTCCCGATGTTTGACAATAGACTTATTGGCCGAAAGTTGGACGGCAGCTTTTTATCACCCTTTTTAAAGATTGGAATTTCGTTTTTTGTTGTCAAAATACACTGCAGACGTCTGATCTCCCTGGAGACCAAGAGATGTGACAATAGACTGCTCTGCCTCCTTTCTTTTAGCAAATGTTTTGTGCCACTGGGGAAGTGGAAATTCTGTATTGATTTGTTTTGGATGTTTGGATGTGATGCCAATAAAAGGTTTTGATGATGATTTACTGGACCTTAGTTTGTGCAGATAGGCTTAGAACCTGAATTCCCGATACCTGCACCTTATTCCAGGTGTTCTGAGATGCTGCTGTCAGTGTCGCCTGGTGCACAGACCATTTGCTCCATAGCTAGAAACTTTAAAAAGTGTGGGCACTCAACTTTCAGCGTCAGGAGGTAATGGTTCCATAGCTGTGTTTCTTTGCAGAAAGAATGAACCGAGTAAACCAAGAACTGTAATGTGAATAGATTGAGATGTTTTCTTAATCAGAAAAGAATTCAAAAGCTGTGGGGTTGTTGTTTTTTATTTGCTGCTTGCCAGTGAAAAAATTCCAGTTCCTTTGCAACCCTGATACAGGTACAGGATGTAACAAGGAACAGATCTTCCAACATCTGACACTATGCTTTCCCTTCTTGTTCCATGGGTGGCAGCATGGTGTGATCTTGCCCTGTCGACAGCGAGGAGTATCAGATTCATCTCCCGGAGGCAATGAACTCCACAACAACTCAGAAGGACCCCTGCTGATGCCATGTCCACACTTTCCTCCTGGCGCTGACTGTGATTTTTCCACCCTGATTCTGTTACATTAAATTTTATTTTGATGTAATTGTGTGTGTGTGTGTGTGTTTGCAGGTGTTCAAGAGGCAGTAGTGGCTTGCCTGAATAAGCAGACAAGAGAGTTTGCAGATGAAAATCTATGTGTGAGCAACCGGCGTCCCCCACAGTTGCTGAAAGCTTGTAACCTGGAGCCTTGTCCCCCAAGGTAGGCTACTCTTTGCTCTTTTCTTCAGTTAGGCATATAGAAGTCACAGAATCATAATGTCTCAGAATTGTAGAGTTGGAAGGGACTCCTGAGGTCATCTATTCCAACCCTCTTCAATGCAGGAATCTTTTTTGCCCAGCGTGTGGCTTGAACCCACAACCCTCTGCCGACTGAGCTATCCAGTCACTATATAGAAGAAGCAGAACTATTGGCCTACAGTGTCTTGAAACTAAATTTTCACTATACCAAATAGTATTTGAGGTGGGCCACTGAATCTAGCAAAATTGGGACAACATATGCTGGGATATGGGACACGGGTGGCGCTGTGGGTTAAACCACAGAGCCTAGGGCTTGCCAATCAGAAGGCCAGCAGTTCAAATCCCCGCGACGGGGTGAGCTCCCGTTGCTCAGTCCCTGCTCCTGCCAACCTAGCAGTTCGAAAGCATGTCAAAGTGCAAGTAGATAAATAGGTACTGCTCCGGCAGGAAGGTAAACGGTGTTTCCGTGCGCTGCTCTGGTTCACCAGAAGCGGCTCAGTATGCTGGCCACATGACCCGGAAGTTGTATGCAGACTCCCTCGGCCAATAAAGTGAGATGAGCGCCGCAACCCCAGAGTCGGCCACGACTGGACCTAATGGTCAGGGGTCCCTTTAACTTTATGCTGGCATATATCACTTAATTATGATTGAATTATTTCACCTGAATCTATTCAGGGTTGTTAGTATGTAGGTAGCTGGGGGCTCAGAAATTCCAGCGAATTTAGGGTGGATTCCAAAGCAAACCCTCTCATCTATTTCCTTGCCAGAGGCCTCATTCATTTTCCTGCCTGCCCATCTGCCTGTGCCTTAAACGCTGTAGGCTTGCAGAGGAGGCTGCCTTATACTGAGTAAAATCATTGGTAGCTCAGTATCATCAACACTCTCTAGCAGTGGCCTTACAAGATTTCAGACACAGTTCTCTCCCAGCCCTAAGTTAGCAGCAAACATTGCAGCCAAGTGTACATTTGAGCCAGGGGCTGCATACATAACATACGTTTAAAGCACCCACCCACACCTAGATAATCCTGGGAACTATAGTTCAATTAAGCTTGCTGGAAAGGATAGCTTTGTGAGGGGCAAGTTACAGTTCCCAGGATTTGCTGAGAATGCTTTCCTTTCCTACCAAGTGCTCAGCCTTGGTATCTTCAGTACCATATTGGCTGGTCTCCCCAGTTGAGAAGGAAAGTGGGAAGAAATAGGAGCAAGGAAAACAGCCCTGCTTTTACTTGCTCTGTCACTTTCTTGGGTTCTCTTTGAAACGAAGAACATTTGAGTCTGAGAACTCGGAGGCCTGCTTCATACAGAACGCTTGCGGAATTAAACATATCTAAACATAAGAGCGTTATGCAGGTGTCGGCTTCAACTTTTGCTGAGAGGTTGGTTCAGCAATCAGATTTACGTCTTCTGTGATCCCTCAAATGTGCCGCAACAAAATTGGATGAAACCTGCCTATTTCTCCTAGGTGTCATATATATATATATATTCAGTAGCAAACCAGCTAGTGTGTCTCCCTTTTGAGACCACTGTAACATGTGGAGGAGGGGTGCGCTTGTGAAAATACACAGGAACCACCATTTTCTGAAGCTCCTGGATATTTTCCCAACACATACCTCCCTTCCACATATAATTATTATTTTCTGCTGCAAAGTCCACATAGTGTGTGAAATTGTCGACACATGAAAAGTTAGCACAAGTGTTTGATTTTTTAAAAAATTCAGACATTTGCTGGGTGAGGGATGCATCTGATTCTCATGCTACCACATGGATATCTTTCGGCCATATATCTACTAATGCTGCATTTCCTGCAAGTCAGGAGTAAACTATAGAATCATAGTTTCCTTGTCTTAGAAATGAGGCAATGAATGTTCTGATCCAGTGGTTTACAAGCTGCATTTCAAGGAACTCTGGGATTTCTTCAAGTTTCCCTAGAAGCAAATGTTGTTAGGTGCATTCTAGGCTCACATTAATTTAGTGTACACCTCTGAACCCCAGAATCCTGTGCACAGTACTGGCATATGCTCAGAGGTCCCTTTGCAGATGCATCGATGCAGAGAGGATTACCTGCAGGCAGGCAACAGACAAATCCCCTTCCCCTTGAGATAGGATATTCTCTTTCTGAAGCATCTCTGGCAGATGACTTCATAAGCTAAAGCATGCCATCAATGAAACTGAAAGAATTTCCCTCTTCAACAGAGGAGGAATTTGTACTGACCAGAAACGTATTATTTCACTCGCTTGGATTTTCGAAGCACTCTAAGGGGGTACTTTGGTGAGTTCATACCCTAGGAGGGTTACACCAAGGAAAGTTGCAACTGGGTTTGGGACCACCAGTGGTAATTCCAGCTCTGTCTGTACTTTTGGTGGGTGGAAGAGGGAAGTCTATGGCAGCAGAAGATAAAGCTGTTCTAGTCTAGGACACCCATCACCATCCTAGCATGGCAGATCAGGGATTTCAGTTGCACCCTCAAAAGATTTTTAGAGTTTTTTGTGATGTCCACACAACTTAACCGGAGCTGCCTTTTGAAATAAGAGCTGTCCCTTGAATCTTTATTGTTCTGTAAAAAGGCACATTAACTTAATATAAGGAGCATTTGACACCTTTCTTAAATGCATGGCTTATAACATAATCTTGTTTCTTGACAACTGTGAAGGCATGAGTAGTCTTTGGAAAGACAGGGAGTGCTACCAAGTGCATGAAAGATTTCCACGGTGGGTGTTATGAATTATATTTTTTTTTAAATATCCCCCCTGCATCTTGGTCAGCATGTGCTAAAGAGATTTGGGTGGGTGGGTGAGTAGGAGGAAAGAGGAGCAGGCAATGAAAGCCAGATGGATGAAAATGAAGGAAATTCCAGTCAATTTCTGCCGCTTTGTTCTTAACATACTTTCAGAACTAAACGTTTATTCCTGTGCAAATAACTGAATAGCAGAGAACAGACACACAGGGGGGAAACAGCTCACAAAGTTCCAGGAACAGCAAAAAGGGGGGAAAGGAAAGACTTCCCTTCTGTACACAACTCTTTCTCAAACTTTATGGTTCTTCTGAGAACAGGGAGAAAGAGTCTGTAACAGCAGTTTGATAATTCCAGGACAGGACTGATAAATCTCAGAACTCTGACAAGGTCAACCCCAAAGTAGTAAACACCTGACCTCCTCCATTATAAGACTGATTTGTGTTGGGGAACGTCAGTTCCTTATTCTTAAAGCAAGGTTTTTTTGTGGTTCTGGTTGCTTGTGTCTGCAGAATTGAGACTTTCCCCCTGGTGCAGACTGAAACTGGGAGGGCAGAGAACCAGCATTAGTTGGAACCAGAGCCAATGAGAAGCAGAGCCGCGCCGCCCTCACCTCGGCTGGTTGCAAGTAAAATGGCAGGTGGACTGGCAGGTGTCCTATTCCATCACCATCATCATTTTATTATTTATACCCCACCCACCTGACTGGGTTGCCGCAGCCACTCTGGGCAGCTTCCAACATATATAAAAACATAATAAAACACTCAGGTAGGTAGCCATGTTGGTCCGATGCAGTCGAAATAAATTTTTTAAAGTGTGCATGCACACGAAAGCTCATACCCAGAACAAACTTAGTTGGTCTCTAAGGTGCTACTAGACAATTTTTTAAATTTATAATAAAACATTAAACATTTTTTAAAAACTTCCCCATACAGGGCTTCCTTCAGATGTCTTCTAAAGGTTGTATAGTTACTTATCTCCTTATCTCAGGGGTCGCATAACTCTATACCCTCCAACATTTCTCTGATCAAAATAGGGACGTCCTAAGGAAAAGCAGGACATTCTGGGATCAAAGCAGAAACCAGGTCGGTTTCTGTAAATCTGGGGCTATCCCTGAGAAATAGGGGCACTTGGAGGGTTTGAAGTTGGCTTGACAGCACCATTCTGCAGGCATTCCCCCCCCCCCCCAATAAGGATAATACAGACTCATGTCTTAAGATGTATTCAAACACACAGGTAGAAAACACCCCCCTCTGCCTACTGGGACAGAGACAAATGAAGTTTGCACGCATTGTGTGTGGATTTACTGGCCTAATACAATTTTTTACCTGAGGTAGAGCAACAGAAGGCATTCCTCCTCATGGTTCCAGATTCGCATTTATGCAACTAAAAGAGGGGAGAAAGGTGCTTTGGAAAGCAAATTAGAACAACAGAAGGCAAGACCTCTGGTAATTCTGGACACAGAAGTCGCTCAAAGTTTCCCCTTTAAATCAGGACACACAAAGCTGGCATGAGCAGGAACGTGTTAGAAAGCCCTTCTTGAAGAGTCACCATAAGGATCAGCTGGAAACCTTAAGCTGAGGCTATCCCTGTGGGGCTGGAAGGAGTGTGGGTGGGTGGGTGTGAAATCCTGTAGCTTCAAATGCCAAAATGGCTTTTCCCCCTCCTCACCCCCTGCTTGCTTCCTGTCTGTGGTGGAACGAAAATAATGAGGTGTTGGAAGAGACAAATGCTGTTTTGTTAACCTTAATGCCTGCACAAAAAAATAAATTCAAATTTGTATGTCAAGGGTGTCATTCCATTATTAGGCTGAAAAGGGATACCTTTTTTAGGGGGGGGGGCTGTTTTAGTTTAACTACATATGAATCATACCTTTCATCAACAAGCTCAGGAATGTACATGTTTGCTTGCATTGTACACATCCCCTCAATAACCTTGTGAGGTACATTAGTTTGTCACGTGGTAAGAGCCCCCCACCAAGATTACCAGCCGTGAATATCCGCTACACCCCACTAACATTCTCAATTGCTGCCTTATGTTTTTTTGGCTCTCATCACAGTAGAGCTGATAGTGGAACAAATAATATTATTTGCGATTATGCAAAATATGTACTGCATTGAATATTTCTTAAACAATGAGTCCTGGGTGGCATACATACCCTACACCCCATTTTTTATCCTCGCAACAACTCTGTGAGGGAGGTTAGGCTAAGAAACAGTGACTGGCCCAAGGTCACGTGGTGAGATTCATGGCTAAGTCAGGATTTTAATTCAGGGTCCCCGGTTCCTAGTGTGGCCCTCTAACCCATAATCCATAGTTGCTTCCCTTTTTATGTAGGAGTTCCAGCCCTCTTAATCTAAACTCATTCACAATTAAGCACCTGCCCATTGTAGCTCTGTAATCTCATTCACAGCTTTTGCTGTCTTGTAATTCTGCTACTTTTAGATCATAAGTGATTATTGTTTAGTCGTGTCCGACTTCTCATGACCCCATGGACCAGAGCACGCCAGGCACTCCTGTCTTCCACTGCCTCCCGCAGCTTGGACAAACTCATGTTTGTAGCTTCGAGAACACTGTCCAACCATCTTGTCCTCTGTCGTCCCCTTCTCCTTGTCCCCTTTCCAACATCAGGGTCTTTTCCAGGGAGTCTTCTCTTCTCATGAGGTGGCCAAAGTCTTGGAGCCTCAGCTTCAGGATCTGTCCTTCCAGTGAGCACTCAGGGCTGATTTCCTTCAGAATGGATAGGTTTGATCTTCTTGCAGTCCATGGGACTCTCAAGAGTCTCCTCCAGCACCATAATTCAAAAGCATCAATTCTTTGGCGATCAGCCTTCTTTATGGTCCATCTCTCACTTCCAGACATCACTACTGGGAAAACCATAGCTTTAACTATATGGACCTTTGTTGGCAAGGTAATGTCTCTGCTTTTTAAGATGCTGTCTAGGTTTGTCATTGCTTTTCTCCCAAGAAGCAGGCGTCTTTTAATTTCGTGACTGCTGTCACCATCTGCAGTAATCATGGAGCCCAAGAAAGTGATACTTTCTTTTAAAAATAAGTAGCGGAGTTTTGGAGAACGCTGAAGAACTTGGTGCATTTCTCATGTCTGCACCACAAGGATGAATGGTTAAGGGAACTGGGAATGTTTAGCCTAATAAAGAGGAAACTGAGAGGAGATATGACAACCTTCTTCAAATATCTCAAGGGCTGTCACATGGAAGAGGGAGCAAGCTTGTTTTCTCCTGCTCAGGAAAGCAGGACCACCAAACCAAAGGCTTCAAGTTACAAGGAAGGAGATTCCAACTAAACATCAGGAAGAACTTACTCCTACAAGAGGACTCTCTTTCCTTGCAGGTTTTTAAGGAGAGCTTGGGTGGCCATCTGTCACGTGTGATCTAGCTGAGATTCCTGCATTGCAGAGGGTTAGACTAGATTATCCTCTGGAGTCTTTCCAACTCTACAAGTCTAGGATTCCAGGATTCTCAAAGGAGGAACCCTGATGGGCTAGAATTAAAGCTGGGGTGTGTGTGTGTGTGTGTGTGTGTGTGTGTGTGTTAATTAAACAGTTTTAAGTTTAAAGCTGCATAAGTTTCCCCAGCCATTCTGGGCGGCTCCCAACAGAATATTAAAAACACTATAAAGCGTCAAACATTAAAAACTTCTCTAATCAGTGCTGCCTTCAGATGTCTTCTAAAAGTTAGATAGTTGTTTATTTCCTTGACATCTGATGGGAGGGCGTTCCACAGGGCAGGTGCCACCACCGAGAAGGCCCTCTGGTTCCCTGTAACCTGGTTCCCTGTAACCTCGCTTCTCACAGGGAGGGAACTGCGAGAAGGCCCTCGGAGCTGGACCTCAGTGTCCAGGCTGAACGATGGGAGTGGAGAAGCTCCTTCATAGTGTTACACCCTAATATGTTTATATGGGAGTGTCTTGTGCTCTCACTTTGCTGTCACCACCATCTGAAGTCAGGTGGGCATGGAGAGAGTATTCAGCGTAGGCTTAGCTGTGGGCAGGTGTCCTTTGTGGTGCTGAGATGTGCTGAATGAGCTGAGTGGAAAAACCCTCCCCAGCAAACACTCACGTCTTCTCCTAGCCTGTGTTCAGTTGGATTCGATTTTAAATAAACGTTTAAAATATATATGCTATAAAGTCATTCCAGCTATATTACCCAGATTTGTACATGTAGATGTTTTAATCTTCACTGGATTCGGTGCGTGTTAAATTCCTTGTCAATGTGTTCACAAAATATTGGAGCACATCTGTAAATGATTTATTATAGGAATGACTTCTAGGCACTCTTTTTTCTTCTCGCTTCAAAAGGCATCATAGCGCTCATCTTTGTTGATAATCCTTGTACACACAGGTACCTGTCTGGTGATAAACTTGTAGTGCTGAGGCATGAAGAAGACATTGTGTTTTCCTTGCAGTGTAAATTGACTTCATCCCCCTCCACCCGCTTCTCCCTCTTTGATTGGCAGGATATATGATCACGAGTTTAAAGCCAAACTAAGAACTATACGGTGACCAATTTTCCTTCATTTTACTTGTCTTGGAACGGATGGTTTTCTTGTCCCCGCACCTTGCTTCAATCTGTTTCTGTTTCCTAATGCCCTTTCTAAAGAGAACCTAATACTCACTGCCACCTAATATTTTCAAATATTTGGAAGGCTGTCTCCCCTCCATATATTGTACCTCTACCTCTTATTCTTTGTTTCCTCTTTAAATATGTTCTCAGTTTCCCCGAGTATAAATTTACTCTCTTGGCAGAAGGAATTTGTTCTTCTGAACACAAAAGGAAATATTTTTCTGCCAGTGCTGAAGAAGGGGGGGGGGGAGGGAGACACTTTTTGCAAAACCAAGCCAATAATAAAATCAGTTTTAAAAGTCTGGGTATATCCTGAAACAGTGATAGTCTTTATTCATTTGAATCTGGTTTCAGCATTCTGCAAGCCGTCTTGAACAGTCTCGCAACTGAGTAATCTTCTTACGAACAATGATTGGTTTGTGTTAAAATGATTACTCTTTAATAAGAATAATTTTATTATTTATACCTCACCCATCTGGCTAGGTTTCCCCAGCCACTCTGGGTGGCTTACAACATATCTAAAAACATTATAAAAACACCAATCCCTAAAAAACTTCCCTAAAAAGGGCTGCCTTCAGATGTCTTCTAAAAGTCAGATAGCTGCTTATGTCCTTGACATCTAATGGGATGGTGTTCCACAGGGTGGGTGCCACCACCAAGAAGACCCTCTGCCTGGTTCCCTGTAACTTTGCTTCTCACGGTGAGGGAGCCACCAGAAGACCCTCGAAGGAGGACCTCAGTGTCTGGGCTGAACACGCTCCTTCAGGCATACAGAGTGGAGGCCATTTAGGGCTTTCAAGGTCAGCACCAACGCTTTGAATTGTACTCAGAAACATACTGGGAGCTAATGAAGATCCTTTAGGATCAGTGTTATATGGTCCCGGCAGCCGCTCCCATTCACTCCCATGCAAGATGCAGAAAGTAAGTCATGAATAGCAGACTCACAAAAGAGCGCTTAAGAATCTCAACCTTGCCACCCAGCTACTACTGACACAGTCACAGTGTTTAATCTCCTACATCCACATGGAAAGATTGGGGACAGTGGATTGCCTCTGGATCCAATGTGCAGGTGCAACACTGCACAGGATTCAGAAGGGGTATATAGAGGAACCCGGAAGTAAGCCGCACTGAGTTTGTGGAGAGTTGGGCCTCCTCCAAACAATCTGTTTATTCTGCATTCATCCTGATTTGCTTGCAAAAAGCTTATGCAGTAGTTAGACTATGCCTGGTCTTTATTTTAGCATTCATTCTGATATGTTTATGAGTCAGTTATATGAAAATGAGCAATCATCCTGATTTGCTTGTGCGATGTTAACACATCTTCACACTAGTCGTCCATTGATCTCTCACTTTCCAATTTCTCACTCTCCATCACGTCAAATGGGAAAGGTCCAGCTGGTGTGCTTTTTTTAAGTGGATTGGTTTCACCAAGGCAACAGGGTGCTTTAATTCACTTTGAACGCACAAACCTAAAGTTATGGTATGCACTTGAACACACACACACACACCTGCCCTGCAAAATACTAATAACCTGAAGGCACTGTTGGGAAAATTCCTTAGATATTAGTCCAGATTTTGGTGTATACAAACCAAAGGTTGTAATCTACTAACTCCTACTTAGAGCAAACCCAGTGTAATTTAAGAACCTAAGTTGGCCATGCCCATTAACTTTAATGGATCTGTTCTGAGTAGGACTAGTACTGAAGACCACCCCAAAGTTATAAATGCAATATCTACAGATGGAATTACAGGGAGAGAAAGGGTGGACATCTTCTCTGCTCTCCAAATTACTTACTTCTCCCTCCTTTTTGCCTTTCCATCCACTCTAGAGCATCACTTCCCTTCCTTATATGTAATATACAGAGCATCGCTTACTTATGTATGCTATACAGAGATTCAACAAGACAGCCAGTGCTGGCATTTTCATCTTGTATATTCACTAGCCGCCGCTGCATATCCACGTCCGCATTTAAAACTGGAAGAGCTGTCTGGAACCAGGATACCAAACAAGGCTTCGGTAGTTAACCTATGTTCCCACGTGTCCAAGTTTAAGTGATCTACCATGGCCGTGGCCCTGTGTCAGGCAGGATCCTGTGTGAATTGTATACAGGTGCTTCCCCTCTTGAGTCTCAGCACAAAACCCCAAACTTCCTAAGGAGCTTCTGTTTGAAATCTGAGAGTGATAGGCGGTTTTATGGCCTTTAAGTGTAAAAGTATGTTGTCTGTGTTACATAAAGATACAGTATTCAACTAGCAAGGCTCTGGGGAGTTCATGAATGATTGCCCTAATCTGTCCCAAGTCTCTGGGGATGGGGCAGGCCGTAAATAATTAGGTTAACATTTCAGAGTTGCTTCGGATTGTAGCTGGATATTGCAAGACCCTCCTGGAAGCTGTTGCTTTCCTACTATTGCATTATGAGCGCCTTGAATCCCACCTGTCCATATGAGTGCTTGTTTCACACCAATTGCCAACAATGAATTGCTGCTGCTCATCGCCCACAGATATACTTGAGCAGATGTGATGAGCAGGCCCAAATATGGCTGGGGAGCACTCACAATATGTATTGCTTTCAACAAGACTTGTTCGGTATTTTGTGCAACTCCCTGTAAAACCTTGGTAGACTAGCCTTCTCCTTTGTGCTTCCATTGAAATTCCTCACGTACCTTGCCCAGGCAGGAATCTCTGCAATTCCTCTTGAAATCAAGTTGGCGGTTGACCTGGGAGTTAAATAAGTTTGTTGGGTGCCCACTTTGAAATCCAGTTTGTTTGCATTTGGTATGAGACGTTACTGTCATAGACTTTAGGGGAAAGGGGGGGGGAGAGAAAGAGAGGGAGAGGGTGTGATTAATTTTCATTCTATTGCATAGTGTTTGTGCAGGGTTTTTATGCCAGTATCTCATGGCTAGGTCCTTTATATATCTATTTGTTTCTGTTGGCATTGTGAGAGATTGGAGGGTCCAGGGTTTGGTTGGTTGTATTCAGTTTATTACAGTATGGTTTGTTTGTATGTGGAGGGGGGTGTTGTGTCAGGTTAGCCTTATTGATTGTGTTGTTGGGGGGGTAGGTCATTGGCCTGTGCTGTATATGTGACAAAGGGGAACTGCACACATGACAAGGAACTCATAAGTCTCTTACTCTCAGCAGCTAGAAATATTGTTAAAAAAAAAGGTAAAGGACCCCTGGATGGTTAAGTCCAGTCAAAGGTGACTATGGGGTGCGGAGCTCATCTTGCTTTCAGGCCGAGGGAG
Organism: Podarcis cretensis; assembly: GCF_951804945.1. NCBI lineage: Eukaryota > Metazoa > Chordata > Lepidosauria > Squamata > Lacertidae > Podarcis > Podarcis cretensis. The sequence goes on from NC_137187.1 coordinate 27,906,219, forward strand.
CTGGCGTTTGTCCACAGACAGCTTTCCGGGTCATGTGCCCAGCAGAACTAAACCGCTTCTGGTACAACGGGACACCATGACAGAAACCAGAGCGTATGGAAACTCTGTTTACCTTCCCGCCGCAGCGCTACCTATTTATCTACTTGCACTGGTGTGCTTTCAAACTGCTATGTTGGCAGGAGCTGAGACAGAGCAATGGAAGCTCACCCCATCGCAGGGATTCGAACCACCGACCTTCCAATCGGCAAGCCATACGTTCAGTGGTTTAGACCACAGCACCACCCGCTGTGTCTATTGTAACTAGACACTTGAAGGACCTATCAGGAGTGAACATAGACCACTGGTACCAAAATGTGTGGGAAACCTAGAAACCAGAGGCATTTCTTTTGGGCATGGTCGGCCAATTGGTGTCAAGGAAGGATAGGACTTTTTTTATGTACTCCACCACAGCAGCAAGGATTCTTTTAGCAAAGTATTGGAAGACACAAGAATTACCCACATTGGAAGAATGGCAGACGAAAGTGATTGACTTTATGGGACTGGCAGAAATGACTGGCAGAATCCGTGACCAAGAGAAAGAGACGGTAGAAGAAGATTGGAAGAAATTTAAAGTATATCTTAAGAACTGTTGTAAAATTGATGAGTGCTAAAATGTCAAGGGAAAGAAAAGATAGAATTATAGCTGTATTTGGTTGATGAATTAGGAGGAGAAATTGAAAAAGAAAATAAGTTATTATTTAATTGGAGCGAAGGGTTGTTGAAAAAATTCAAAATAAGGATGCAGAGAGGGGGAGGTAAGGGGAAGTCCGAGAAAGAAGGTTTATGAAAAGAGGATCTGAAATTATACTTGTTTATATGTTTTTGTATGTCTATGTGTGTATGTTATTTTGTTTTAAATCTATGTTGGAAAATCAATAAAAATTAGGTAAAGGTAAAGGTACCCCTGCCCGTACGGGCCAGTCTTGACAAACTCTGGGGTTGTGCGCCCATCTCACTTAAGAGGCCAGGGGCCAGCGCTGTCCGGAGACACTTCCGGGTCACGTGGCCAGCGTGACAAAGCTGCATCTGGCGAGCCAGAGCCGCACACGGAAACGCCATTTACCTTCCCGCTGGTAAGCGGTCCCTATTTATCTACTTGCACCCGGAGGTGCTTTCGAACTGCTAGGTTGGCAGGCGCTGGGACCGAGCAGCGGGAGCGCACCCCGCCGCGGGGATTCAAACCGCCGACCTTTCGATCGGCAAGCCCTAGGCACTGAGGCTTTAACCCACAGCGCCACCTGCGTCCCACCAATAAAAATTATATATATATAAAAAAGGAAACCTCGCTGCTGGAAAATTAACCAACAAATACAGGGACAAGCAGAGCACACATTTTTCAAATTAATCTCTTGCGTCAGCCAATCAGGATCTTTTGTACCAATGGTGATACTTCCTGGTATGCAATCAGGCTTCTTTTTTGTTAACTTGCCTTCCTTTCTTCAACCGCTTTGTAAAGTTCCTCCTCCGCCTTGTTACCTAAAAGCTGGCTTTGTGCCTTTTTGATTCACTGTGAGCTATAAAATTCTGATTGATACCAATCAGAGCACAGAGCCAAAGCAGACCGCAGCTCTTGATCCCAAACCTTTCTTATGAAGCCTTTGATCTGTCTGCGTTCAGGCTTAATGATGCAGAATAACCGTACAATAGTCTCTTTTCATGGATTCTTCTAAGTTGGGAGACAGCCGCTTTTTTAGCCGAGGGGGAGCAGAATCACCATGCCTCTCTACTCAGAAAACCCACTGAGTGGGTCTGATCTGTTGCCAAGCTGGCAACGCTGAAATAGCAAGCTTATGAAACAATAGCTTCTGAGCTTGCAAAATTAGTTGAGAGCTGTAAGGAAGCATAAGTGCTTAAAATGGCATGTGTTACACTTGCACAGCTTCACACATTCACAAGTCAAAGTGAGTCGGATAAGTGCATTGTCATATATTTTCATGTAACATGGTAAAGGTAAAGGGACCCCTGACCATTAGGTCCAGTCGTGACCTACTCTGGGGTTGCGGTGCTCATCTCGCTTTATTGGCTGAGGGAGCCGGCATACAGCTTCTGGGTCATGTGGCCAGCATGACTAAGCCGCTTCTGGCGAACCAGAACAGCACATGGAAACGCTGTTTACCTTCCTGCCGGAGTGATACCTATTTATCTACTTGCACTTTGACGTGCTTTCAAACTGCTAGGTTGGCAGGAGCAGGGACCAAGCAATGGGAGCTCACCCCGTCACGGGGATTCAAACCGCCGACCTTCTGATCGGCAAGTCCTAGGCTCTGTGGTTTAACTCAGAACACCACCCACGTCCCGTTTATGTAACATGGAGAGAAATCCAAATTGGGTTAATGGGACTTAAGGTGTATCAGGCAGTGTGAGATAATGGAATATTACAGAAAGGCAAGAAACGATTGGTTAACTTAGTTTATTAATTAGTTTTACCACCATAGGGTTTGCATTTGGATTTTCTGCTTCAAGCACCAAAATGTATTGGGGTATTTCACTCTTTGGTGATGTTGTGGCCCCAGACACACTCAACTGCACTTGCAATCCTAGTGCAATTGGCTTGAGGAAGCAATCTTTTCAGAGTACCGTTGAAGAAACGTGATCAGAGAGTTCTGTCCCAGCATGCATTGCAATGCAGCATGGAATCCACACCTGCTACAACCACTCAAAGCAGCAAAATATCTTGGAATAGCCTTGAGAGCATCTGTGCTGGTGGCACTAAGCTGCATTTTTTTGCAGGAAGGAAATAATATTTGAACAACCCGTCCTGCTAATGTCTGGCTCCAGAATGGAGCTTTTATTTCTGCCATTCAGCACGATAGATCTGGCCAGCATTCTGTCACCAAGCTAGGAAGGAAAGAAGCCACAAAGGGTCTCTCTTCTGAGCCACCGCCATGCTGGTACCTTGAAGATAGCAGTGAAGGCAGCACAGCCAGCACCAGATCAAAGTCTCCCCCAACCGCTGTATGAATGGGGAAAACATGAGTGTGGGCTGATGCCTCCATGCATCTGAATGAGAGGAAGTGGATTTGCCCTGGCTCTTTAAGCCTCCACCGAGCTATTGATTTTATCTACACAAGCTTCCAAAGTTCACTACAATTCCCATTTTTCCCACATGTCACTATATCCAGTCCAAAGGAGACTGCTTTACTAGGAGCTCTGTGATTTTACTCTTCTTCTTCTTCTTCTTCTTCTTCTTCTTCTTCTTCTTCTTCTTCTTCTTCTTCTTCTTCTTTGGCAATCACTCCTAGCCAAGTAAGATTGTCTTCCATAAACATGGCTATAACAGTGGGTCCGTAAGTGACTGTGGAGGCCAGTTCTGGATCCATACGTCCTTCCACAGTGGGGACATTGGTTTCCAGGCAGAAGTTGATCACAGTGAGGGTTTGCCAAGCGTGCCTTCCTCTTAGCACATTTCTCCCTTGTGTCCTGAGTTTGAGCGTCTTCAAAGCCTGTGACACCTTTGGTAAAGGCTGTTCTCTGATTGGAGTGCTTGCAGGCAAATGTTTCCCAATTGTCAGTGTTTATACTACAAAAGTTGCCTTGAGACAGTCTTTAAACCTCTCTTGTTGACCACCACCATTACGCTTTCCATTTTTAAGTTCGGAGTAGAGTAGTTGCTTTGGAAGACAATAATCAGGCATCCGCACCAATGAGCTTGATGTTGAAGAATCATTGCTTCAACACTGGTGATCTTTGCTTCTACTAGTACACTGGCATTAGTTCACCTGCCTTCCCATGCTATCAAAAACAAGGAAGCAAAATCTACTGTTTCTTGTTCCTTCAGAGAAATGTGTTGCAATGCTACAAACACAGAATACCCTGCTTCCCTAAAACCTACAGAAATGGGACAAACGGCTCTGTGAAATGGTGTGGAATTGCTGTAGGAGGTTATTTGGATTTTGAGACCTGAGTTAAGCTGACACAAGACCTACAGGGAGCCAGATGGATAAAGACATTTGAATCTTGCCATGCAGCAGTTTCCAAACTTGAAATGTAGCAGGTGTATCAGCTAGCTCAGTGGCATGGAATTAATTTTCCTCCACCATCACCACTGCTCAGAGCAGATCAGCCAGACATTTTAGTCTCAGCTCTTGGCCAATCTGGCTAGCTCTCCCAGCTGTACATCTGTTGAAAACACAACCCAGCGATGCAAGTGGCCAAGTGATGCTTGGCACCGTTTTGCATTTCTGTGCAAATTATCGTTGGCGGTGCACTTGTTGAAGTGCAGTTCTTGCAACGTCTCATTCATTCATCCCATATGAACTGCTTAAACTAATCTCAGCATGGGGTACACTAGTTACTACTAACTATGTACTCTTAGTTACTAATTATTCTGGACTAGGGATTAGTACAAAGAGGACTGCTTCCCGAGCAGTAAGAAAACAATGCCACCCTTTCCATTCTGTTCATATATGTTTAAAATAAATCCCATAAATAAAGTCAGCATAGAACCAACAAAGACTTTTGAAGTTTTATACATCTCACATGCTCATAGTTTCGCCATAAATATAATTTAAACAATAGAAAAAGCAACAGGTGGAATGGTCTTGAGTGTATTTGTAAGTCTCCACTTCACCTTCTCTCCAGCAGAGATGAGGAAGAAATTAGTTCGGTTTGCATTGAAAGCTAAATTTGTCAAATTCATACTTTGTGAACCTATATGAGAAACAAAATGTAGCCATCTTTTGAACTTTAGACTTTTGTGAATTTTGCAATGTGGTTCTCCAATAAATTTTTATCAAAAAATTGCATATATTAGGTAAAAGTGCACATAAAATAAATATATATTTGAAAATAAAATACAAAAAATGCATTATGTTAGGATAAATTGCTTGGGGAAATATGTAACTTTAGTCAGAACAGCATACAAAAATGTGTTTGCTTGGAGAATTCGCACTAAAATGCTGAAGAATTTTCATGAGGATTGAAAATAAATAAATTCTCAAATTGCTGCAGAAATGCAGAAAACTTAATTTAAGAATGGAACAATGAGAAAGTGAGAGAACTGGAAATGGCAGATCTTTTTGCTCATCTTGCCAGCATTGTTGGTGGAACAGAAGATAGACAATATAACATAATTATTTCAGACTGATGTGTTTCATAAGCCCAGTTGCCATGCAGCCAAGACAGCATGAAGTGCACCTCTGTGCTTGCAGGTGTGTGAAGTTAAACTAATGGTTCTCAAACTTTTTTCCCCTCTGGGCCACACTTTCAGAATGAAAATTTGCTTGTGCCACACTGAATTTCTTATCCATAAGAAATACATTGGAAAACAGGGACTTCCAGGTCGGCGCCATCGCCGAATGGCGGACTCCCTCCGAGCTCCGGAGGGAGTCGGCTGGGTAGGGGTCGGGTCCTGCCGTGCCGGCGACGCGGGGACCCTCAAAAACCATGGGCGGAGATGCCCATGGACTTGGTGACTCGGCGGGCACCGTTTGCGCCCCCCGACCCGCGAAGGAGCCTTTTTAAAGGCTGTGGAGCGGGTGACCGGGGGGGTGTGGTGCTGTGAGTCCAATGCTTCCCCTGCCCAGCGAAGCCGCATGCCATTCGGCGGAGAGCAACGACTTCTTCTTTGAAAATTTCGGATTTGGATTAAAAGGAACAACCCATGAGTAAATTGATTGGACTTAAAAGGGAAATTTGATCTTTGAATTTGGAGCGAGCGGGGGGAGTGCAAAAAGGAAGTCCGCCCCCCCCCCCTGTTGTAGATGGCTCAACGCAAGGATTTGACAACTAAGATCGAGAGATGAACTTGTTTACCTGAAAAAAATTTTAACTTCACGAAGGGAAATTACAATAATTGTGCTGGAGGAGAAGACTGATTTGTGGGAACTAAAGTGCAACCCCCCCGGGAACCGGGAACGATCCGCTATGAGAGACTGGTGAAGAGACACAGAAACTTTGACAGCTGTCAAAGTAGCTGTCAAAGCAGGAAAATAAAAGAGAACTTTGTTATGATGGCTTTGCTGGTTAGATTTGTTACAATTTGGACATAAATTATTGGAAATAAAGGCAACAAGTTATTTGACTTTTGGGTCTGATTTTGAAAGAAATTAAGTTACCATATTACCTCTAGAGGGAGGCTGGGACATTGCAAAAGTAGCAGCAAGTGGAAAAATACTATGAATTTGAGCAGGATCTGTTATCTCTTGGGAAAGCTGCAAAAACGAAGCATTATTTTGTCTACAGAGGTTTCTATACTAAAGGAGACAATGGATTTATCTATTGAAGAAAGGAAGGGACTTGACGCAAGTTATGTTCCTGAATAACAAAAGCCTCTGTGGAGAACAAGAAGTTTCTGAATTAGAAGGTTTTTGCAGCAGAACAGGAAAAAGCAACCTGAGGAATAAGAGCTGGACCAAATTTGAAGCTGGAGTATTTGGAACATCCAGACTTTAAAAGGACCAAGAAATAGAATTTAAGTTAGACTCTTAAACATAGAGGTCTGGATGGAAGAACAATGACTTTTTCTGAGAGTTTTTTCGAGATTGGACTTTCTGAAATTAAAAGCTATCAAAAGACGGCAAAGTGGAGTTGAGATATAGACGTGGATACACCAGGCTGGCAGTAGATAATGGATGAACTTTGGGGATTGGAACCGGGGAATGGGGGGGGAGAGAGATTTGGAATCCAAAGGCTGTAAAATTATATATTATTTCTTTCTTTTCTTTTTTCATGTCTGTTGTTTGAAAATAGGGGAATTCGTGGAAGGGAAATGGAGTCGATCTTAGGGAATTATATAAAATATAAGGAGAAATGGTTCATTAAGATAAATAAGATAAATTAATTTGGAATAAATGGGTTATTTAAAATTACAAATAAGGTTTTAAAATTTGGGGTAAGAATCTGTGGAATCAATTTAAGGGAAATGGAATACAAGAGGGGGAGGGGGGGAAGTCCGGGAAAGATGCCACTGAAACCAAGTGTAAATCATATCTGTTTTTTCTTTCTTTCTTGCTATCTTTCCTTTTTATTCTGGAAAATTTTTAATAAATATTATTAAAAAAAGAAAGAAAGAAATACATTGGAAAACAAAAAGAAACAACACCTAGGAGTGCTTGATTTATAATATAGAACACAACCACTTTATAATATGATCATGCAACATGCAGAAAGTGTAAAATGCAGCTACATAGAAACATGAATCATTCCCAAAATATAAATGTCTCTTACTGATGAGTCTTTAGCATATGCGCCGCCAGGGTGCAAAGATCCGCCCAGCACCCCCAAATTTAGTTTAGCCTCCAGATTAACACCACCACACTTAGAAGAGTTTGGATTTGCTTTATCCATAGCCTGGGTCTAAGGAAGTTCATGACTTGTTCCATTTGCCTAAGGCAGTGGTTCTCAACCTGTGGGTCCCAGATGTTGTTGGACTACAACTCCCATCATCCCTGAGCTCTGGCCTTGCTAGCTAGGGGTGATGGGAGTTGTAGTCCAACAACATCTGGGGACCCACAGGTTGAGAAAGGCTGGCCTAAAGGACTTTGGGGCATCTGTTTCTCAAACAGCACAGCACACACCATGCCCAATGAAGTTAATGTCACAGGTAGCTTGAGATATGCAATGCAGACCAATCATTTAGAGCAGGGATGGTGAACTGTGGCCTTCCATATACTGTTGGATGAGAACTCTCAACATCTCTGGCCATTGGCCATGCCAGCTGAGGCCCCAGGTACCTCATCCCAATTTAAAAGAAAAAGGTAAACCATTCTGTAAAACACATCCAGGACCTTAAATACTAAATCAGCCCCATAGATCTTGACCGTAATATCCAAAGTATCAATGAGAATGTGTAAAAAGAAAACTTGATCTGGAACTTGTTTTATGTAAATATGTTGTTGTGTTGCCAGAACTTGCGCATGGTGGCAGGGAACTGCAATCCAAGCCTGGTTGTTGTTTAGTCGTTTAGTCGTGTCCGACTCTTCGTGACCCCATGGACCAGGGCACGCCAGGCACTCCTGTCTTCCACTGCCTCCCGCAGCTTGGACAAACTCATGCTGCTAGCTTCAAGAACACTGTCCAACCATCTCGTCCTCTGTCGTCCCCTTCTTCTTGTGCCCTCCATCTTTCCCAACATCAGGGTCTTTTCCAGGGAGTCTTCTCTTCTCATGAGGTGGCCAAAGTCTTGGAGCCTCAGCTTCACGATCTGTCCTTCCAGTGAGCACTCAGGGCTGATTTCCTTCAGAATGGATACGTTTGATCTTCTTGCAGTCCATGGGACTCTCAAGAGTCTCCTCCAGCACCATAATTCAAAAGCATCAATTCAAGCCTGCTTACAGCTTGTGATTAGTGAGGAGAGGGCTTAACCAGAAATCACTGTTCAGACGAGTCAGTAAGCCAAGCCTTACATCAGGCTGGTACAGCAGCAAAAAGTTTGGGGGAAGATTAGCATGGCTACAAATTCCTCTCTGGGAGCCCACAGATTTGCACAGTTGTGCAAAGCCAAATATTGGTGTTGTGTGTCATGTGAGCCCGTCATTGAGAATAACTCGCAAAGTAAAAATAGCATTCTACCTTACTGGTTTATGCATTAAGCAAATGAACATAGTATTTTTTTTAATGGCTTTTTCATGGACAATTGCAAATGGGGGGAAATCTAATTTGTCAACCAGGTGATTTATTGTAGATTATTTGTCCAACTCTTAACAGGATGTGACACCTGGTTTTCCACAATGGGTCATTTTTCTCTGGGTGATCCTTATGGAAATTGTAATTCCTCATCCTTCACAACATCCATCATGCCATATATCACTGCCTCCTTTTTATTCGTTTATAATTACTAAATCTTCATGGCACATACTGGCTTCATTCTAAAATGTTTTGCACAAAGGAGTTCTCTTCATTCTTATTCCTTTTTTTTCCACACATGGATGTTCACCTCTTCACCTGAAACCTCTAAGGCAAAATTTATTTATAAAAGGCTATCTGAAACAATTTAATTGAAAGACGATAAATCAGTCAGCAGGGGCTGTCTGTCTATCTCTCTGTCTCATATCGCTGCTCTGATTGCACCCGCGGCAATTTAAAAAGCTGTGAATGAAACTGCCTTAGAATGCAATCACTGCAGTGATCATCATTGCGTGGCAAGTTCCCTCCCCCCCCCCCAGTGGAAATAAAGACACATGACACAATTATTAAGGTTAAAGGGCTAAATAGGGCCACAACTTTATTGGTTACAGGTGATGAGCGGTATTGGCTTAGGCATTAGTCCTAACCAACTATATCCAACTCCAGCCTGTCTGCTTGAAATCCGGGAAGGGTTAACCACCAGTAGGGGGAGTCCTGCTGATGCACATCAACTAGGAACTCCCCCAGGGTCACCGCTCGGGCGCGTGCCTTAGGCTCTCACCTCCATAGGCTTTGGACAGGGCCACGCCCCTCAGAATCCTTTATCGGGCTACCCTTCAATATGCAGGCCAGGTGATGGCACTTCCTCTCCTCTTCCATCTACAGAACAATACCAATGCCTAGCCTAACCACCAATACCAAGAAAGTTGTGACGATTTGCTACGAGGTAGGCGAAAACAAAGTATCTGGTGCCAATTTGCCAAGTGGAAAAATTCCTACTAGGCCCCTCAACGACGACCAACCAAGGTCCATAGCAAGGTCAAGGAACAAAACCTTATAGGGCGGGAGGGTGGGAAACAGGAATAGCTGGTAGGTGGCAAAAGAGGGCAATCCCCCAGCCGTGCCTGCCTTAAATAGGGCAGGCCACGCCCCCAGAGCCAGCCGATTGGCTGGCCAGGGGGTGACGTGACCGGGAAGTCCCCCAATTGTGCGGGGGCTGGGCCGTGAAGCCCGCAATCCCACCTCCTCTGCAGGGCGGAAGTGGCTTTGCCAAGTTTCTTCACATTTTTGTTTCCCATTATTCATAGTTTCAGGAACTGTGCCCCACGCAGTGAGTTCCATAGATTCAGGAATCTGTGCCCCACGCAGTGAGTTCCATAACTGCAACCTCAGGTAGCAGTGGCCTGTGTGTGGCGAGTGGACCCATGGAGCCACCTTCCTGACACCAGTATTGCTGCAGCTTACCTGGGCAGGGTGGGAGGCAAGGAAACAGTCAGGGATGTGTGGCCATACCACCAAAGCCAGCCTGGTAGCACTGCCCATGCAAACCAAACCTCACTGTTACCCTGCCTCTCCCCATTCAGGAAGCTGCAGCAAGAGGGTGGCTCCACATCTCTGGGCCAGCAGGGGGATACTGTTCAGGTCCACATATGCAAATAAGGGATCGAAAGTGATGTTCAGTGATTGGATAGTTACAGAAAATGGTTACTGTTGCTTTCTAGTGGAGCTCTATATAAGCAGGCTGGCTGAACCCTTTGGTTCAGTTCTGTTCTGGCCTGTGAATAAACAAGAGCTGTTTGAATAATCGCTGTGTCATCTGATATGTTCACCCACAACTTAACAGGGGCCTTCCTAAGTTTGTTCTGAAGAGGCAAGGCGCATCCACACAGGAGAGGCCGATTGGTAACTCACAGCACCTGGTGGCAAGATCTGGGAAGGGATATAAGGTCAGCATTTCCCTTCAGCTCTTTGCCACAGCAACACGCTCCTTGCCTTGTTGCGTTTGGTTCCTTGACTCCTTGCTCCTCGGACCCCTGCCTTCGTGACTCCTTGATCCTCAGATCCCTGCCTTTGTGACTCCTTGCTTCTTGACCCTCGGACCCTTGACTTCTTGACTCCCAGCTCTCTGATACTCAGACTCTTGGCTTCCCTACTTCTGGCTTCTGGACTCCCGTTCCTGCTCCCACCCCGCCATCTTGCCCCCAGTCCCGACGTCCCCAGCCAGGACTTTGTTTGCCCATGAAGCAGACCGTGACAATCTCTGCCTGGCCATGCAATCTGCTCCAGTTCTCAGGGAAGAACCTTCTGGATCTAGACTACTTCCACCCACCGAGGCAGGCCGTTGGCTCATTCTGGATAGGAAGGAAGACGAGAGGGTTTGCTTTGCTTGAGCAACTAGGTCTATTTGAGCTTTAGCATGCCTAGTGCAGGCATAGGCAAACTCGGCCCTCCAGATGTTTTTGGCCTACAACTCCCATGATCCCTAGCTAACAGGACCAGTGGTCAGGGAAGATGGGAATAGTAGTCCCAAAACATTTGGAGGGCCGAGTTTGCCTATGCCTGGTCTAGTGTTTCTGCTCCTCTTCTCATCTTGGCTCCTGGGTTGTTCTCCAGTCAGGTTTTTCTGGTGTGCCTTTTCCCGACTGCTCTTTGCCTGGTTGCTCTCTGGTCCTGATTCCCTGTCCCAAACTCCAGACTCTCTCCAGGCTGCTGCCTACAGCCCAGACAGAGCTGACCCATAGCAATGAGTATTCAAGATGCCTTGGGTCTTTGTGTCGTAGCTACAATTCTATGGGAAGGAGCCAAATGCAGGCAAGAAACAATCCTTGTTGAGATGCTCAGGACAGAACTAGCACAGCAGCTTGGAAGACATTTGACTGCTGCTTTAAACGGAATTCCAGGGTCTAGTTATCTGACTTTTCCCCATAAGGGCTAGAGAAACATTCTGCATGACAGCACTCTGTCATACTGCAAGTTTCTCCTCTTCTACATGTGATTTAGAATCAGGAGAAGGACCTTGCAGTCCCATGATAACATTGGTTCACACCATGAGTTTCACTTGACATTATGGCAGAGAAGAGAGTTTGTCCCTCTGCCTTCCTCTCTTCTTGGAACAGTGGATTGAGCGCATTTCTGTTTTTCAACCATCTAAAGACCGTGCGTAAGCAAGGAGCCTTCTGCTCCTGGCCTTTTGCACACTTGTAGAAGCTGAAACCCTTTTAGATAGCTGCTTGTGGTTAAAAGACATAATCGCATTCCAGCAGTTATGTGGCAGGTCTGGAGATGTGCTTAGTGCTTTCATCAGTTGCCCTTGGGGGGTAAATGAGTGGGCTTCTAGCCAGCTCCTCCTGCAGGTTTGATTTATCTGCATGCCAAATTTCCATAGGAAACAATGGCAAAGAACCACCGTTCTTCTGCTTCTGCTGCTGCTGCTGCTGCTGCTGTTCCTGGTGCTTCTTAGGGTAGCAAAGAGACTACTGCAGACCACAATCCGGCAGCCGTTTGTTGTGGGTTTATAAATTGACAATTTGGAAACAGAGGTCAGAGCCAAGAATTTTAAGTTGGTCTTTCATCTAGAGAAGGTCTAGAGTTCCCTATGCTTTTGCAGAGTTTTAACTACAACCACTTGCTAAAGGTAGAGTCATACCAGCTGATCATCTGCTTCCTCCTCCTTCTCCAGTCACTTTGCATCGGATAATCTCTCTTGCACACTTGGTTCTGAAACATGCTAGGCTTGCACAACCAAACTTATATGCCTGCGACCATTCAGAAGATTGGAGCTTACTGTGCAAAAAAACCCACAATTTTGTGGGTCCTCCCTTTCACTCCAGTTTCAGTCGAACATAATTTTTGTTCAAAGATTCGCTCCTAAAAATCCTCATTCATGTGCATGTTTATGATGGAAACAGAGGGGAAACTGGTTACGATGCCTTACAGTCATGCCTACTACTTCGCTAAATCAGGAAACTGTTTTAAAGTCCCCCTTTCTTTCTTCGATTTCAGCTCTACTTAGAAAAAAAACGAACATTTTAAAAGGCTACAGGATTTATTTTCATCCAAAGTTGAAAAATAGGATTTTTTTAAAAAAAACTTGCGAACTTTTATTATTATTATTAAAGAAGCCAAATAAAGGATGCATTCCTTCTTATGGCCTGCAAGGCTGCTCATTGCCAACATGAATGCTGAGCATTTATTCCATGGATAAACAATGAGCTGCTGGAGGTAACTGGAAAACCTCCCACTCCAGAAGAATAAACTTTGGCAAGTGTTGCAATAAGCTCTGCATTGAAACAGACCTCCAAAGAAGAGACAAAAGGCAGGATTTTATTTTGGGTTTTGGGTCTTGTTTTGTTTTTTACCACCAAGTACTCTGAATACCTCTAAGGTGTGCCAAGCACAGAGGGTAGCCGATATGTCATTATTAATTCTGACTGACAACTTCGTGGGACCTGTAATTCAAGGTTCGTGTATCAAGGAGACTTGCTCTGAATTAGATTAAACGGCGGCCGGGTGCCATTGCTGTCCCACAGAAAAGTGGTGATAGCAGCCCCCCTCGTTTATCATAACTTAGGCAATGCTCATAAAGTCCCTTGGCCTTCAAATAGCCTTATTAAGGTCAGTAAATAAGATTCTGGGAAAGAGCTGGTGCATATTCACAGGGCTGCCTCTCCAGGATACCCTGACATATGCTGGGTCCGGTGCTATTTTTCTAGAAAAAGAGGTGCTGGAACTCACGCTGAACGCCTCCCTTGTCCTTATATACAGTTGTACCTTGGGTTACAGCTGCTTCAGGTTGTGTTTTTTCAGGTTGCAGACCGCCAAAACCCGGAAGTACTGGAACGGGTTACTTCCAGGTTTCAGCGGTCGTGCAAGCTCAGAAGTGCAAGATCACGCTTTGCGCATGCGCAGAAGTGCCGAATCGCAACCCGCTCGTGCACAGACATGGGTTGTGAACGCTGCAGGTTGCGAACGTGCATCCCACACGCATCACGTTCGCAACCCGAGCATCCACTGTAATGGCAATGGCGCCCACCTGAGAGGTGTCGGAACTGAGTTGTGACTGAACGAAAGCCTTGGCTGGTTCTCTTTGTCTCTCTGGTTCAAGGTGAGCTGCTCTCACACCTTCTCTTTCTGAAGAGGCACAAAAAAAGAACCCAACCCAACAGTGTGAAGTACATGACAGTGTGAAGTGAAGAAAAGAAAATAGACCATCATGAGGGTGCAGAACATCATATCAGGGTAGCGCGGCAGGGGAAGGGAAGTTCACAAGCATTATGCTTTCTAGGTCGCAACATTTCACTCAGTCACAATAATTTAAGGAATAGGCAGCTTAAGGATTGCGGCCAACATGGTCCTGTTTAGTTGTGCTCTCTCACAAAAAGCAGCTGTAATCTGCCAATCTCTCGAGAAATGGAATAGTTATATTGCTGATGCTAGACCAAGAACAAGTCAATAGGTTAAAAAAAAATGGCATTGTGATACGGGTATTCATTGTGCAATTGTGCCCATGTATGTATATGCACACGGGTGGCACTGTGGGTTAAACCACAGAGCCTAGGACTTGCCGATCAGAAGGTCGGCGGTTCGAATCCCCGCGATGGGGTGAGCTCCCGTTGCTCAGTCCCAGCTCCTGCCAACCTAGCAATTCGAAAGCACGTCAAAGTGCAAGTAGATAAATAGGTACCGCTCTGGCGGGAAGGTAAACGGCATTTCCGTGCGCTGCTCTGGTTCACCAGAAGCAGCTTAGTCATGCTGGCCACATGACCCGGAAGCTGTACGCTGGCTCCCTCGGCCAATAAAGCGAGATGAGCGCCGCAACCCCAGAATCGGTCACGACTGGACCTAATGGTCAGGGGTCCCTTTACCTTTACCTATGTATATGCACACCATAATTTTTTGCCATCAGCAACACATTGCAAGGTTAACCATTTCAAATTTAAACCTCAAATCCTGGCCAGCAACATTCAGAATGTAAACACAGTACAATGGAGGATGTATCCTGCTCTGTGCCTGAGTTGTATTCTGGGTGCAATCTGCATCCAGCAAATACGCTACATCTGTACTGGAACATTTCATTTTCATTTCACTTTTAATTTGCATACTGCCTTTCTATCTTATTATTCACAAGGCGAAGAAACAACAAAATAGACAGCCAAGGTCACACACGTTAATAACAATCTGATCCAATTACAAAAAAAGCCACAATAACTTTAAAATAAACAACTTATATCAAATAAAGCAATATTCAATAAGCCATTAGAACGTAATGGTAAACAGTGAAATTAAATATCAGCAAATAGTAATTAAACAGTTTACACTTAACAAATTCAATAAGGAATTACTACAGTGTAATCAATAAAAATGGTGGCCAGTCACAATGTATAAAGCACCACAAAGTCATGTAAAAGGATCAAGTTGAAAAACAAGGACACATAACTTATAAAGTTATTTTAAATATATATATCCCTGAGCTCCTCTTCTCTCTTCCCAGCTACTTCTGCTGTTCTCAATGTCATGTTCTGGGAGAGGCTCCAGGGCTGGAGGGTGGGGCAAAGCAGGTGGCAAAGCCATTGCCTGATGATGATGATGATAATTTATTTATTTATTTATTTATTTATTTATTTATTTATTTATTTATACCCTGCCCATCTGGCTGGGTTTCCCCAGCCACTCTGGGTGACTTCCAACAAAAGATTAAAAATACATTAAAACATCAGACGTTAAAAACTTCCCTGTACAGGGCTGCCTTCAGATGTCTTCTAAAAGTCAGATGGCTGTTTATTTCCTTGACATCTGATGGGAGGGCATTCCACAGGGCAGGTGCCACCACCGAGAAGGCCCTCTGCCTGGTTCCCTGTAACCTCACTTCTTGCAGGGAGGGAACCGCCAGAAGGCCCTCGGCGCTGGACCTCAGTGTCCGGGCTGAAAGATGGTGGTGGAGACGTTCCTTTCAGGTATATTGGACTGAGGCCGTTTAGGGCTTTGAAGGTCAGCACCAACACTTTGAATTGTGCTCGGAAACGTACTGGGAGCCAATGATGAACAGAAAGTCTCTGTCCCCTCACAGTTCTTCCTCTGGAGCAGCTCTCTTATGAAGACTCCCAGTCCGATGGCACAGTAATACTATCCCCTGGGGAGCTGCACATGTACCACCTTCCCAGATTCCACAGCCTTCCTCAAATAACTAGTAGACTCCTTTTTGTGTTTGCCTCTGTAAACGGCCATCCTGGGTTTGTGTAAAAACTTTTGCATGACTGGATCTAGGTAAGAGTTGTGACCATTTCTTTTTTGCCTCTGGCCTTGCCCACCGGGGGCAGAGGTGCCCGGAAGGGAAAGCAGCCTTCTGCCCCACTCCTGGTGTATAGGATTGTAGCATTAGGCATGATCCATTCCAGAGTTTCTCATGCAGAGCGAAAAGGCAGACAGATTGGTAGGAGGTTTGGGAAACTTGTTTTGATGCAGCGGTTTCCTCTTCTCGGCTTTCCCCCCTCAGGTGGGAGACGGGGCAGTGGAGCTCCTGTAGCCTCACCTGCGGCATAGGACTGCAGACCCGAGACGTCTTCTGCTCTCACCTCCTCTCGCGAGAAACCAACGAGACGGTGATCTTGGCAGACGGGCTGTGCCACAAGCCCCAGCCCATCCAGGTGCAAGCCTGCAATCGTTTCGACTGCCCCCCGTCCTGGTACCTCTCGGAGTGGCAACAGGTAAGTAATGTCTTTCATTCAGTGAACCAAGGCATGAAGTTTCCTCCACTTGTGCAACAAACAGGGAAGATACAAATTCTGAACCCCATCAAAGATCAACCAGGGGTAGGCAACCTAAGGCCCGTGGGTCAGATGCGGCCCAATTGCCTTCTCAGTCTGGCCCATGGATGGTCCGGGAATCAGCGAGTTTTTACATGAGTAGAATGTGTCCTTTTATTTAAAATGCATCTCTGGGTTATTTGTGGAGCCTGCCTGGTGTTTTTGTCAGGAGCTCGGCCTACACTCAAGTAGGACCCTGGAAGAGACGCATGCCCGACTGGCATGTTCTCTCCCTCCTGGTCTTTCATTCGGGAGCTTCAAAAGCTTTCTTCAGCCTGAATATCACAGCAACGAATGCCAACCAACACCGGCACACTCAGGGATCCACAGAGCTTGCGCATCATGCGTGACGGACCTCAGCAACTCAGCATTTGGGCTAATCTACTTTATTTACATATAAACACACACGGAGCACTGCAACATGGCAGCAAAGAGAGAAAAAACAGGACAATAGTCCCACTTCACGGAACACAATAACACAAACATCCTGTCTCCGTCACTTCCCACTTGGTGGAGTCAAAACATACACTGTCATGTGAAAGACAACAATCCCATGACTGCAATCATGGAGCAGGAATTCTATCAGTTTTTACATGAGTAGAATGTGTGCTTTTATTTAAAATGCAACCCTGGGTTATTTGTGGGGCATAGGAATTCATTCATATTTTTTTTTTTCAAAATATAGTCCGGCCCACCACATGGTCTGAGGGATGGTGGACCGGCCCATGGTTGAAAAAGGTTGCTAACCCCTGATCAACGCAGTCTCTCATTTCTGCTTTGATTTTGAGGCAAGCCCACTGCCCCCATAGACACCTTCTTTGGCTGCCCCACTGACAATGGGGTAAACCTCGCTCTGGGAAGTTCATTGTATCTACTGCCGTTTTTTACATGAATACAATATTTTAGCTACAAGCACTACCACTCTTCTTCGCTGTGGCTTTGAGTTCTCATAAGGAAGGATGGTCCAAATTAGATTTTATTTATTTAATAAAGCTTTAATGTTCTTGGCAGAAGAACTCCTGAGATAACCATCAGCATGTTTAACATTCTGAGTGATTAAAAATACATCCTTATAAATTCAAGTCTTTATTTTTAAAATGTTCCATATTTGGGATAAAGCTGTGAGGGTGTTTACCTTGTTTTGAGGGGTTATCTCCTCTCCTCGCCTCCCATCCCAAAGAAAATGGTATCAGAATTCATTTTTATAAGCCCCGGTAAACATCTCTTTTGCAGAAAGTGGCTGCAAAGGGTTGCATCAATAAATCTTTTTCTATCTTCACTTTATTGCTGAAGGAAAGGGACTTTTAATAGAACAAACCATGGCTCACTTTTCAGAATATCTATTAAAGTTCCTTGGGCTGACATGTCCCAGAACATTTTTAAAGGCTTCTTTCCCCTCTCCTGCCCCTTCAAAACTGTTTCTCCCAGTATTTTTGGAAGAAAGGTGGGGGGGAACCTTCTGAATGCAGCAATTAGAATGCTTTAGGATCCAACAGTAACCATTAAAGTTTTGGAAAGCATGATTCCTTTTTCCTTCTGCATCTGTTTGGTCTCACTGCCTAACAATGCAAGTGAACAATTCCAAGAGTGAACGTAGAAAATAACTGCTTACCAGATACTAACTTGTCCACAGAAGGGAGTTATAATCGCTGTTAATTTTGGCACATTTCAGACAACTGGTGAATTAGTGCTCTGTGAATGACAGTCCACATAATGCAGCATTTCAGTAGTGAGGCTCTTGCCCTGCTGTATACAATATGTTGTTACTGTCACTGTTTTTAGTCGCTTTGCTTACAAAAGTTTAACGTTGTAAAGCTGTTGGGTGTTAATTTACCTTTTGCTGTTGCAAATACAGTGGAACCTCGGCTCCTGAACGCCTTGGGAGCCAAACGTTCCAGCTCCCGAATAATCGAAAACTGGAAATGATTGTTCCGGTTTTTGAACGTTCTTTGGAAGCCGAGCATCCGGCACGGCTTCTGATTGGCTGCAGGAAGCTCCTGCAGCCAATCGGAAGCTGCGCCTTGGTTCCTGAACCGTTTCAGGAGTCGAATGAACTCCAGGAACGGATTACGTTTGGGAACCAAGGTTCCACTGTAGTTTGTTGAGGTTTTCTTTTTCACAAAATTATGCTGCAGTCAACAGCCCCCTCCTTCATCTCTCCCTCCCGTTACCCCTCGTCACATACCCAAACATACTGATGCACCCACCCGGTAATTCTAGTTAATACATATGCTACAGACACAAACAGTACAGGGGAGTAGGAAAAGGGGATAAATAAATGTGTCAAAGATACAATAATAATAGCAACAAAATATAAATAATGCAGCTGCAATTCATAATAATGCAAGGGCAAAGAAAGAAAAGAAATCTCATCTGTATGCCTCCCTTTGTTCACTGCTCTAGGTACTACTCAGCGAATAATTCTAAAAACTAGCCCCAAATAATTTGAAAGCTCCTTTTGTGTTTCACAAAGCAGAACCTGTTTGTGTGTTGTATGTGTGTTTTGTCTGGTAGATTGGATAGCGAAGTACCTATGCACACACACCTGTGCCTTAAAACACCTTTATGGGAGACTGTAGCATCCTAAAGCATCAGAAAGAGCCCGTTGTTGTGGGTAGGTCTATCTCCCATATCATGTCAGGCCTCATCAGACATTTTGTAAATGGTTTAGCTATAATGTCAAAGGGACTGTAGGGACAAGCACACAACGCGACTCCTCCTCCATGCCTGTTTTCATTGCCTTCATTATGTGCATTGTCATATGTGGGACATAGAGCTGGTTCACAAGTACAGGCTTAGGCATCCCTTTTATTTCTCACTGCTTGCTAACCTCGCAATTGAATATGTGAACTGACTCCATTGAGTAGTTCTCTCACTCGCTTGATCTCACGCTCTTTAATTGGGAACCAAAAGGGATAATAACAATCAAAACCAAGATTGTAAGAAGTTTTTTATCAGAGGAAATATGAATGTGATAAGTCTTCCTGAGGATCAACATACAAGTCACTAATTGGTACTAGCCAACTGACAGGTGCAAATAGCAGCTAACAACATTAAAATGATACAACATTCTAAAATCATTCCATTACAAAATCAGTTCAAATCAGATTAATGGCAACCATTGTGCTAGAGTTCTGTGAAGATTGCCAAAGAAGGGGGTCAGGCTGTGCCCTTGCCAAAGGCCTGGTGGAACAGCTCTGTCTTGCAGGCCCTGCGGAAAGATGTCAAGTCCCACAGGGCCCTAGTCTCTAGTGTCAGAGCGTTCCACCAGATCAGAGCCACAGCCGAAAAAGCCCTGGCTCTGGTTGAGGCCAGCCTAACCTCTCTGTGGCCTGGGACCTCCAAGATGTTTTTGTTTGAAGACTGTAAGGTCCTCTGTGGGACATACCAGGAGAGTATGGAACCAGTTTCAACTTACTTTTGGGAACCTAACATGGTACCTTGGATTTTGGACTTCAACTCCCATCAGCCCCAGCCAGTATGGTGGAAGTTGCAGTCCACAACATGGGCACCATGTTCTTTAACTTGGTGGTTTGTGCATAAAAAGTAATGCTAGAAGCAGGGCCTCACTGGCCTCATTGGGTCAAGTGAATCTCTATAAAAGTTTATAATCTAGTTCCTGGCCTGCATGAATGTATGCAGGAGAAGATTTAGCTTAAAGAGGGGGGAGATGTGGTTCATTAGAAATTAATCTAACATACTTACATTGACTCCAATAACCCTCCCCTTTTATTTTTGGAACCAGTGCGCAGAGCAGTCACCAAGCGTCATAAAAATAAAGGACTATGTGGTTTAGTAGTTTATTATATTAACCTTGCAAACCAATTATTTAGGGAGCTGCGGATTGAAGACCCAGGGTGTAGCTTTCCCATGAATTAAAATTTGGTGGGGGGGGTGGATTAGACTGTGGAGTTAGGTTGGGCCTGGTGTTGAACAGAGGGTTTTCTGAGCAAAGAGAGCGCCAAAGGACAGCTCCGCTTCTGCTGTTTGTTTAACTTACACTCTTCTCACAAGTAGGCTGTATGTAATGGCTGCCATCTCACATGCAGTCAGGTCGCTCCCATTCACTTCAGTTGTGATTCAGGCGACCTGATGCATGGCAGTTGCTGCAAATGTCAGCAAGCTCTGAGGCCTCTGCCGCTTCTGTTGTCCTCCAGTGTTCACAGACGTGCGGGGGTGGCCTTGAGAAGCGGGAAGTGCTCTGCAAGCAGCGCATGGCCGATGGGAGTTTCCTGGAGCTTCCAGAAACATTCTGCTCCACTTTGAGGCCCGCCTCCCAACAAGCCTGCCAAAATGAGGACTGCCCCCCTGAGTGGCTTCTTTCAGACTGGACGCAGGTATGAGGTAGCAGTAGAAAACAAAAACAAACAAACCGCAGCCTTGGGTGTCTCTAGCACTGGGTAGCCAATGTGGTACCCTCCAGATGTTTGGGACTGTGAATACCAGTATATCTGAAGGAGCTTCTCCACCCCCATCATTCTGCCTGGACACTGAGGTCCAGTGCCAAGGGCCTTCTGGCAATTCCCTCCCTGCGAGAAGCCAAGTTTCAGGGAACCAGGCAGAGGGCCTTCTCGGTTGTGGCACCTGCCCTGTGGAACGCCCTCCCACCAGATGTCAAAGAGAACAACAACTACCAGACTTTTAGAAGACATCTTAAGCCAGTCCTGTTTAGGGAGGCTTTTAATGTTTGATATATTACGGTATTTTAATCTTTTGTTGGAAGCCGCCCAGAGTGGCTGGGGAAGCCCAGCCAGATGGGCGGGGTATAAATAATATATTATTATTATTATTATTATTATTATTATTATTATTATTATTTATTACCATCAGCTCTAGGCAGGATAGCACAGGAAGTCATGGGCATCTAATGAAGCAGAATGCTGGAAGATTCAGGATGGATAAAAAAGTGTTTTTCATGCATTGCATAGTTGAACAATGGCACTCGCTCCTCCACAGGGACACCAACTTCAGGGGGCCCTGGGAGCCCAGGCACCCACAGAAAAAAATTCTGTTGGTGCCCAGCCTCCATCCCCACCCCTGCCGCTGTGCGCTGGCCACCAGTTTCGAAGTCGTCTTTTTCTGTGTCCTCCCTGGGGGGCTCTTAGGCAGACGGCTCCCACCACTCTCACTCATCCAGCCAGCCTCTGACATCTAATTTTGTCCCCATCCTCTTCCCTGATGAGTTCTGCAAAGGCAACACTAAAACTAAGGAGAAGGTAGCTGACTGGCAGTGCCACCCTCTAGGCAGGTTGTAAGGAGAAAAGCAGGTAGGTTGGGGCTGACCAAAGGCAGGCTGAGGTTGATTGGGCAGTGCACCTTTTGCCCTCAGTGACCAGCCTTCACTGAATGGCTGGTCAGATAGGTCTCCCTTTTCCCCTGATGTTCTTCCTGAAAGTTGTGAGGTGTGTTCTCCTAGTAGCCCTAGTACACCTGGCTGGTGGTAGAGACCTCAGTGTGCTTTGCTGAAGGGATGCTGTGTGTTGACATTTCCATTTGGAACATCTTTGCAGAACCACCATAATAAGAGTTGGAGATGGTGGCTTGTAAATTCAGAACTTCACCATGCACATTCTAGGTGGGTCTGGGGGCAGGCGAGGAAGTGAGTGATAGTTTGTCCTGGTGCTCAGGTTATTTCCACAGAGGTACAAATTCATTGATTGCTAGTTCATTGGCTCTATACTTATGCAAAACCAGCCTCGGTCCAGTATACCTGAAGGAACGTCTCCACCTCCATTGTTCAGCCCAGACACTGAGGTCCAGCACTGAGGGCCTTCTGGCGATTCCCTACCCTGCGGGAAGCTAAGTTACAGGGAACCAGGCAGAGGGCCTTCTCGGTGGTGGCGCCTGCCCTGTGGAACGCCCTCCCATCAGATGTCAAAGAGAAAAACAACTACCAAACTTTTAGAAGACATCTGAAGGCAGCCCTGTTTAGGGAAGCTTTTAATGTTTACTAGGTTATTGTATTTTAGTGTTCTGTTGGAAGCCGCCCAGAGTGGCTGGGGAAACCAAGCCAGATGGGCGGGGTATAAATAATATATTATTATTATTATTATTATTATTATTATTATTATTATTATTATTGGGTCTGCCTTTCATCGGAACCAGGTGTGCAGTGGGCAGCTAGAGGAGACAAGAGCAACAACTGGAATGAAGTTTGCTACAGCTGCCTTTCCGCATTGCCTTGTCTGCAGCAGAACACCTGTGTGTGCTGCAGGAGGGTTCAGAGCATGTTTCAGGGAATGCAATCCATTGTAGAAAAGCTTTGTGGGCCACACAGTTGTGCTGTGTGAACTTAGAGCACACTTTGGAGAGGGCGTGGCGCTGTGGGTTAAACCACAGAGCTTAGGACTTGCCGATCAGAAGGTCGGCGGTTCGAATCCCCACGACAGGGTGAGCTCCCGTTGCTCGGTCCCTGCTCCTGCCAACCTAGCAGTTCGAAAGCACGCCAAAGTGTAAGTAGATGAATAGGTACCGCTCCAGCAGGAAGTTAAACGGTGTTTCCGTGCGCTGCTCTGGTTCACCAGAAGCGGCTTAGTCATGCTGGCCACATGACCAAGAAGCTGTGCACAGGCTCCCTCGGCCAATAAGGCGAGATGAGCGCCGCAACCCCAGAGTCGGTCACGACTGGACCTAATGGTCAGGGGTCCCTTTACCTTTACCTAACCAGCACCTCCCCTGTAACACTGCAGAGAAAGACTTTTCTGTCCTTTCTTAGGCTGCATACACATTACCAGTTTAAATGCAGAGAAGTCCTCTTTTCCATTCTGATCAAAGCTGGTTTGAGGGGAATGAATTAAAATGCAGTATTTCATTTGAAAATGTAGGATAGATACAGGTGTGGCGAATACCATGAGTGCATGGCTTCCTAGACCAGCAGATGCAGAGGAAACGAACATGTGTACACAGCCTTATCTTCTCTCTAAGGAACCACCTGACAAGCCTCGCAATATAGAATACTCAGGCTGCAAAAAGGCCCTTGCCAACTTCAATAAACACTTTGTAGGAGAGCATTTGTGTAAAGCACTGCTCTAGTCTTGTTTAATGATCCACAACCGAATACATCTGTACTTTGGGTTTGACATTATCGAGTGATTGCTGAGAGAGAGAGGCTTTCAGGTAAGAGATGTCTGGAGCACCTAATAATAATAATAATAATATTTGCACCCCGCCCAACTACCTGGGTTGCCCCAGCTACTCTGGGTGGCTTAAACATATATAAAAGCATATTACTTAATCCTAAAACCAAGTAGGTGTTCTTCTCCTTGCCGCTGCCAACCCCTCTTTCACTCAAGGAGAAAGTTAATAGCTTGGTCGATGAAAGAAACCCATCGTGCCAGGATGTGTTTGTGTGCTTGTGTGTTGTAGAGGAAGCTTAACTAATTGATAATAATCTATCCTGCCAAATAAATAGATTGTATAAGGCAATCTGCTGCTAGGACATGCCCCCATTATGAGGCTAAAGCAGGCATTCTACCCCCCTCCTCAGGCAGTCATTTTGCTCATCAAAATGTACGTAAAAACCTACACAACTTTCTGCATAATGGCATTTATATTATTTTTCAAAAGGGGGTTGTTTTCTTCTACACCAGAGAACGTTTTGGCGTGTCTCTCCCACCCCCCTTTTTTACACCTATAACCATCCTTGCACGAGTATTAGAAAGTTATATTTTAAAGCCCAGATTCAACAAGAGCCATTTATTTATGTGGTGCACACACAGCAAGGGCAAGCAGAGCAAACCTGGACCCAGATACTCGCAGCTGCTACTGGATCTGCACATAGAGTTTATAATACTGCATCTGTAACCATGTGCACAGGGCTCAAAGGAAGGAGAGCCCCTTTGCTCAAGAATGCAGGTCGTTCATTGGAGATGGAGATGGGCCCGTCCATCTGTCTTACGATTTAGATAGCTCTTGGTTATCTGGGGCTACAGCTTTTGGTAATTATTAATACCCGTGCCTTACTTGCCACATGCCCACCCTGCCTTGTGCAAGGCTGAATCTGAACTGGGGTCCATGTGAGCATCATGTCTGCTTCTCTCTCTCTCCCTCCCTCCCACTCGCTGTTACCATGTTAGTCATCAGCCGCTTCCAGGAACAGCACCGCAAGCAAAAAACATAAGAGGCAGCATTGGAGTTCTTTGCAGATGTTGGCAAGAGTGCAGGCCTGTTAAGTTGCCTGCATATTAGTTACACCAAAGTGATCCTGTGTATTCCATAGCCTGCCCACTGGAGTAGCTAACTTTTCCTGAAGACAGGATGGTGAGAAGCAAAGGAATGGGAATCTGTCTTCTTATACCAGCATGGGTAGGACTTCCCATGTTTAGACGGCTGCAGGGAGGCAGCTGTGACTATGCATGCTTGGTTTGAACAACAGCCACATGATGTCTTCCCATATTATTTTCCCATTTAATCCGCATTTACGGCTTCCATGGAAAATCCAGTTGTTATGTACTGAGCTTGGATCCTAGAACAATAGGCAGGTAGGATCCTAGAATGCAACAACCGGATTGGCCTGCAGGAGCAGCCCATTCAGGCCCCAGGAGGAAGTTAATCAGCCTATTAGGTCAGTAGGATCTTAGAATGCAACAACCGATTGGCCTGCAGGAACAGCCCAGTCAGGCTCCAGGAGGGAAGCAGAGTCAGCCAATCACACGGGACCCATTGTGTAAATAATGTATATAAAGCCTGAGATTTGGGGAAAATTAATTCAGTGTTTACGAGCTACAATAAAGAGCATGAAATCACTACGCGACTCCGACTATATTTCACCAATTAAAACAAACAACCAAAACCACGAACAGTGCATCTGGATTAAAATGGTGGGTGGAGACAGAGAACACCATTGTCACGAGGTTGATGTTTTGGGGATACTGTGAAAACCTTACATGTATGAGCATTACCGAGTCCACCAAAATCTGCAAAGGGGAGTTCCCTTCTGTACAGAGTATTGCACCCTAATATTTTAAAGCATAGTGGCCACAGGAAGAGATTATAGTCCATGCACCCAGCTGCCTCCGACCCTTTTCTCTGCACCTCTTTGTCTTTTAACATGTGACCTTCCTAATCAGCTCCTTTTTGTGCCTAGTGTTCTGTGAGCTGTGGTGAGGGAACCCAGAAGCGAAATGCTATTTGCAGGAAAATGCTAAACACCGGGCTTTCTGCCATCATCAATTCATCGCTGTGCCCGCCCTTGCCGTTCTCATCATTGGTCAGGCCATGTGCAGTAGCAACCTGTGCAAGTGAGTATAGAAAAGCAACTGGGGCGAATGGGAATTCTGAGGGTTTGTGGCATCTCTGTGATCAAACAGGAGTTTGTATAGCCCTTTACTCAGTAACAATTTACTGCAAAGCACCTGGAAGTTCAGCAGTGCTGAACTCAATCAGCACAGTGGATTATTTGCCCTCTAGATCCCATTCATAAGACTTTCCCATAATACTTTGCCTGTGTTCCTTAAAAATCAGGCAACAAGTTGAGAAAAGGCCTTAATGACTAGTTGATGCACACACAGAAATCTGAATCAATGGCAAGGTGGCTTGTGACACAGTCCATGGTCTACCCTGGGAGTCTGCAAATATAGATGTGGGTGAATTATGGACCAAAAGAGAGAGAGACCTTATTGTGGCTATTGCTGGACTATAGCTGTCACCATCCCTGATATTTGGTTGTGCTGTCTCAGGGTTTGATTCAGTGAGAAAATGCCCTCTAATCACTTTGGGGCAAATGGATTCCATGTTTTCAAAATGATAAAACTTTCATAACATTGCAGTTGTATTCAATTGTGCCTGAAATTCCCAGGGCTTGTTTATTTTCCGTGAAGAAGATACAGAAGGGTGGGGGTCCCTTTCCAAATAATAATAATCGGGTTCAGCGTTCCAGAGGTTTGTGGGTGATGTTTAACAGCGTCCCTCATTGGCAGAACTGTTCCACCCATCCCTTGTACCCTCAGTGCACCCCCTCAAAAAATATGGTGGGTGTCGCCCTGTGTGTTTAGTATAATGTCATTTAAGATTAGTACGCTACTCATGTATCATAACTTTTGCCTGAAAAATGGAGAAGTACAGTGAGAAGGAAAGAATTGGGGGCCTTGCTTGTATAAGTTTGCAACAGCTGTGATTTATACATGGATGGGCCATTCATAAATGCTACATTGGGATTTGATTTCTAAGTGCAAAATGTAACATTATTTTCAAAATCCATGACCCAGTCCTCATATTCTTTTCAGTTGTCTGGCACAGAGATCTGAACTGCAGGGACCCACATAACTAATGAAGTCTAATATTATCCACCGTGGGGTTTTCAACCCGCTCGAACTAGATTTGTTCTGCTTCACATTACACCCTCGAGACTCCACTGCATTTATTCCTCCTTGCTGCTCTCAGCTGTGGGGCCTCACAGGGCTGAAACGATGAACATTTAACTTTCGCACCTTCCTTGTATTCATTAGATGTGCTCCTTCACGGAAAGTCCTTCGGCAAAGGGACATGCATTGCTGTTTTCTGATTTGGGGGAGGGGCTGCAGCTGCCACCCACTTATTTGTTATAAATCATAATAGCTAAAATAACAGCCAGTGCCAGAAAGAAGCTGTTTATTTTGTTTGATGAGGTGCAAACGACATTTCTGGACAACACTGAGGTGCTACTGAAAATGATATCTCCGTGCTGATTTTCCTTCCTCTCTCCTAGATTAGAGTGTAGTGCCCCATGCCATGATATAGTGCAGGCATCCCCAAACCAGCTATTTTGGGACTACAACTCCCATCATCCCTCGCTAACAGGACCAGTGGTCAGGGATGGGAATTGTAGTCCCAAAACAGCTGGCAGGCCGAGTTTGGGGATGCCTGATATAGTGTATGACCCCATGATATGTCGTTCGAGCTCCTGTTGCTCTGTCCCAGCTACTGCCAACCCAGCAGTTCAAAAGCACACTAGTGCAAGTAGATAAATAGGTACCACTGCAACGGAAAGGTAAACGGCGTTTCTGTGCGCTGCTCTAGTTTCACCAGAAGTGGCTTAGTCATGCTGGCCACATGACCTGGAAAGCTATCTGTGGACAAACTCTGGCTCCCTTGGCCTGAAAGTGAGATGAGCACCGCAACCCCATAGTCGCCTTTGACTGGACTTAACAGTCCTTTACCTTTACCTTTACCTTTACCTTTACCTTTATCTTTATCATGTCATGCTCTCTTCGGCCCTCCCTGCCTCCTGCCACAGCAGCAGCCGATGTTGTGGAAGTAGAACAGGAAGTGCACAATCTGATCACAGCATATCACAGATGAACTGGAACAAAATGGGAGAGAGGGGATAACCCAATTCTAGTTTCCACCCGAACTTGCTAGGCTGAGAATGGAGAGATGATGTGGTTCCATTTCCAAACATTATTAATTACATTTCAGGATACCAGAGGCCATCTCACAAGCAAACCCCTCTGATCATGGCTCAAAAGAAAGTCTTCATCCAAACAAGGAAACAGAGAAAGCTGCACTTCGTTGTTGGCGGGTACGCCTACCTTCTCCCCAAAACCTCCGTCATCCTCAGGTGCCCCGTGAGAAGGTTCCGGAAGCCAATGATCACATGGGAGAAAGATGGCAAGCGGCTCATCAGCTCAGCTCACGTGACTATTGCTCCGTATGGATATATGAAAATTCATCGGTTGAAGCCCTCTGATACGGGGACTTACACCTGCACAGCAGGGCTGGCTCGGGAGCATTTTGTGATTAAGCTCATAGGAGGCCACAACAAGCGCATGGCCGCCTTGTCACTTGGGATGATGAAAGAAGAAGAAGCCACAAGGAAGGCCAGCTTGAACGAAGCTTTGCACGCCCAGGAGAAGCATCAGAACAGAATCTTCTTCAACGGGAGCAAAACTGAGAAACGGGGGCTTCTTACCGACCCTAGCAGCCGGTACGATGATATTGTCTCCAGGCTTTTGGAGTACAGAGGCTGGCCTCGCGACCACCCAGAGCCATGGGAAGCTCAGGACTCTGCGGAGAGAAACATCTCTTCTGAGGAAGATCAAGGCCAGGAGTACATCCTTCCTTTCACCATGGTCGCCAACCAGGATCGTTTGGACGACATCCTGAGAAACTTGTCCCAACAGCCAGAGGAAGTTCAGGATGTCTATAGCAAGCAGCTGGTTGCGCAGCTGGCCCACGAAATTTTCAAGAGCCATTTGGAACATCAGGAGTCCCTTTTCAAAACGCAAGGGAGCAGGGTCAGTTCTGCTTCGGTGGAGGTCCCGTTCAGCAAGTATTTTTCCGAGTTCACCAGCTCCTTGAGAACGTCTTCGGCTGAAGCCCACTTGTCCTCATCACCAGAGCTGACAAACAGCTCGCGGGGACCTCATAGAAAGCCTGCCATTCTCAAGAAGATATCTGCGGCACAGCAGCTCTCCGCCTCCGAAGTGGTCACCCATCTCGGACATACTGTCGTTTTAGCTAGCGGGACACTAAGTGTTCTTCTTCACTGCGAGGCGGTTGGGAACCCAAAGCCCACCATTAGCTGGGCAAAGAATGGAGAGGTTGTGCAGTTCAGCAAAAGGTAACAAATTCTGTTGATTTTACCTTCCCAAGGATTAAGCTATGCACTTCCTTTGTTTTCTGTTGTAGTATTTATCCTTTGATGTTCACAGTTCCTGTTCTGGGAGCACATTTTGCAAGCATGCGCACACAGTGTGGAGTGGTACTGTCCATGTGATGACCACTGATTAAAACCTGTCTTTGTTATTCAGTGCATGGATCAATACCTTCCCCTATGGAGAGATCAATGGGGAGATCCCCACTGTAGCGCAATAAAATCTGGGGAGCTAGAAGCCTACCCCCACCCCTTGGGGTAACAGGGTCATTTCGGGGGGGGGGGTTTACATTTCTGCCACCACAGTATTTCCTGAGGATTCATGTTCTTTGTTTCATGCCTCCCCTATGGTTCCTACAGCACTCATCCCAGAACTGTAAATTCTGCCCTTGCAAAAAAAAAAAAAAAAAAAAACCCACTGCAGCTATCATTTTGCAGCTATAAATTGTAAAATTTAACACACTTCACTCAGATGGAAGTAGCCAGTTCTGCAAATTCTGGCAGAAAGTTATAGACTGTTAATATGAATTTAACTTTAAAGATTCCCTGCATGAAATACCTACAACTTAGCAGGTTTAATATATTCTGGAGGGACTCTTGTGACTTTAAATTTCATCCACTTCGGCCAAAAGCAGGGGAAATTACAGCCTTTTAAAAAATAGATTCCTGAGTACAGTAAATGGGGAACACAGAACTTTGTTTAATAAAGAGCATATTTTTAAAAGCACCCTGATGCCACCTGCCTCCTTTCTGATAGCCTGTCTCTGGCTGATTTTGATTTTTTATTTAAAAATGTAGTTTGAAACATAATTAGCATAGAATCTTTTTAGCAAGATTGATGATTCACAGTGAAAAGGAACTGTTTAATTGTTCGAAGGGCTTAGGGGTTGTCAAGAACACCGGGGGGGGGCAGATTTCAGTCAAGACATGTTCCCTCTCCTATGTTGGCAGGGAGAGAATTGCTTCACCAAGAACGCTACTTCTTCATTTCCGAACTCTTCATGGACAATAAAACCTGTAGCCTGAACTGTCAAACACCCATCTGTAATAAATTCCTCCGAGTTCTCTGAATGATCAGCGCATAGTGATGATTATTAACACACCCAAGTGAAAAATAATACCATTTTAGGTTTGGGTTAAATTGGTGAAGTGAGCAGTCATTATTAACAGCAGCTGCAGCTATATATGGGACCCATATATGGGAAAGTTTCACATGTGATAAAAGGTACAGCCCCATCATTTACAATTGCTAAAGTTTCTTCCAGGCCAAGTCCAACCCCCTGCCCGCTATATAACACAGGCACAACAGAGTAGCACATCTTATGCATTAGCTTTGACTTGTGGCATCCTTGCCCAAAAGTTTGCTTTCCATTGTTTTAAGGGGGCTTGAGTCATTGGGAGAGAAGCCAGTATAAGGCAGCTTCTAATTTGTGCAAAATTTGTTTTTAAGCAAAACTCCTTTCTGTGTCGTTTTCTTACGACTGGAGATATTTGATCATGTATCTGGGGCCTTGTATCCTCGCTATGCTTTCAGCTGTGTGTTCATTTGTGGCGCTATGCATGCACAGGGTTGGGTGGCCATATGAGAGAGCGGCTTAAGACCTGCTAGTGTGCTCAGAGACATCTGCATGAGTTGACGTATTTACAAGGCAGCCATCCAAGAATCTGCTGCCAGTACATGTTTCCTCTATGCGTAAGTTATGGGCCTGAGGTTAAATATCTGAGTCCGGTCACCGGGGTCAGCCTAGGAAATGAGAAGGCACACAAGAGTCAACTCTCAGAGCTAAAATTAATTTTAAATGGCTGTTTCTGTCGAGGATCTAGCAAGTTTGTGATTTATTCAAGGTGCAGTTCATCGCTTGCGGGTTAGACACAGAGTTAGCTTGCTTGCTGCTCTCCCTTTTCTGTGGCTAGAAGCTCTCCAAGTGCAACAATTTCTGCAATTTGCTAGCATTTGCAGCATTGTTGCTTTTTAAAACAGCATTTTCATTCATTAATATTGTTGTTATTTCCCTGGCACATGATACATTTGATTTTTACCACTAAAAGCAAAACGTGTGTGACTCTCCCACCCTCAATGTAAGAACAGGAATGTATTTGTTATGAAAAGCACATGCAGTCTTAATCAAGAATAGGCCTATGGTATATATATTTGATTGGACATTGTCCTGTAAAAATATCTTTCTGGCCTGTAGAGAGTTGCATGCACAGATTTGCATAGCCAGTGGTTACATCCTGTTGGGAAAGTGCCCATAAAGTGAATAATAATAATAATAATAATAATAATAATACACACATTCTGTTTGAACTTACTGTGGTGTGGTGTATAAGTATTTGTGTCAGGCTTTTAAAAATAAATTGATATTCATTAAGTCCACACAAGGATTAAGCTTGATATCAAGCAAGAGAAAATTGTATCTTGATCCCACACTGCAAGTAAATGTGCTTGAGTAGTATATGTGCACCAATATAGTGCTTTGTTGTTAGGGAGCAAATAGTTGGTTCTAGGTTTTGGCAACTTCTTGGGGTGAGGTGCTCTCAATAGAGTGGAATGAGTCCTGTGAGGAGATATGTTGCAACACAGGGGGTTGGACTTGATCACCCTTGAGGTCCCTTCTAACTCTACAATTCTGTGATTCTCAATTTAGGTAAATAACGTATTTTCCCTCTCGGTATCATCAATAGTAAGGGATGCGGGTGGCGCTGTGCGTTAAACCACAGAGCCTAGGACTTGCCGATCAGAAGGTCGGTGGTTCAAATTCCTGTGATGGGTTGAGCTCCTGCTGCTTGGTCCCTGCTCCTGCCAACCTAGCAGTTTGAAAGCACGTCAAAGTGCAAGTAGATCAATAGATCTGGCGGGAAGGTAAACGGCGTTTCCGTGCGCTGCTCTGGTGCGCCAGAAGCGGCTTAGTCATGCTGGCCAGATGACCCAGAAGCTATACGCCGGCTCCCTCGGCCAATAAAGCGAGATGAGCGCCGCAACCCCAGAGTCGGCCACGACTGGACCTAATGGTCAGGGATCCCTTTACCTTTACTTTATCATCCATAGTACCATTTCATACATTTCTTTTTCTTTTTGTAGAGGGTTACCACAAAGAGTACAGTCAAGTTGGAAGTGTAGTCAGTTTACAAATGCATTTGTCCCCTTCAAGTTGCGCATTTTTAGGTGTATGCCTAAAGCATCTCAGTTGTACACCTCAAAATGCAACGTGTGAAGCAGTCCTAACTATTTGAGTACTCATTTTCAAGACCTTGTTCATGACCGTGCTATGCTATTCAGATGAGCATGCTGAACCAGCCGACGCTTACCTGTGTACTAAAAGGGTATTTTGTGCACACAGGTGTGAGTTTTGCATAGGCTGGTTTCTAAATAGACGTGTAGCAATTACATGCCATCTTGAAGGCTACCCTTTCTGGAGGAAGGAATGACCCTCTTCTTTATGGTCTGCTTAAGAAGACCCCGGGCCTCTTTCGATGAAGTCGAAAGCCTTCCTAAATATGTAAGGCGAGATCCTTTTTGCCTCCTACATGTTGCAGAGCAATAGGAAGCTCAACATAGCTTTTGGTGGGACAGAACCTTGTCTGCGTACATACTATACATTTGAAGCACATTTTTACTCCTCAGAGAATTCTGGCCACTGCAGTTTATTAAGGGTGGCTGGGAATTGTTACTCTATGAGGGTGCCGAGAATTCTTTGAGGAGTAAAATGTGCTTCAAATGTGTTTTAAAGGTAGAGTCTGTGCGCTGCCCTTCCCTAGTTTGCTTTTCCCCTCCTTCCCCCCAAAAAAGTATTTGATGGGTGGCCTTAATCTGGTTTGTTTTAGAGTGTTGCCACCCATGGAGCTGTGGGTGAGATCAAATATCCTTAACTTTGTGGTTCATGAGGCAGTAGTTTTCATTCAAGGGGAAAACAAAAAAAAAAATCTCATCAG
Source organism: Podarcis cretensis (assembly GCF_951804945.1). NCBI lineage: Eukaryota > Metazoa > Chordata > Lepidosauria > Squamata > Lacertidae > Podarcis > Podarcis cretensis. Next base: position 27,939,129 of record NC_137187.1, read on the forward strand.
CGCATGGTAAGCAACTAGACTTTGATTGCACTCGGATGGGCTTTCTCATTCCAGCTTTCGCATCCTCTTTTGCCTCGGTTACTCCCCCAATTTCTTTTTCTGTCACCATCCTGGCAAAACGATTTATGTAAAACAGCTGCTGCAATTTTCTTCTGAGAAAAGCAACCTTGCCTATAGTCGTGTCCCCCCCCCCCCATTCACCTTAAGAACGGGTTGAGGAAGTTTCTAGTATTAGCTATTTGAAGCGGAAGCTGCAAAATGAGAGAGAGAGAGAGAGAGAGAGAGAGAGAGAGAGAGAAGTGTTAGGGCCACCTATAGATTTTCAGAGGCCCAAGCTTCGAAACCCTTTGGCCCAAGTCCAGCATACCTGTGTATATTTATGTGTGATTATGAATGATACAGAGGCGCCATTGATAACACAAGGTCTGTGGCATATTATCTCCAAAATCTCCATGCCACAGCCACCCCTATGAGTGATATGGACTCTATACTTGGCTCCCACCCTCTGCTCCACAAGCATGATCTCATACAGACCTAAGTTCTTGCATATCCTCCAACACTTTCCCAATTAAAACAAGGACGACGGCAATTTCATTACAGTCATCCCTTGGTTTTCGAACAGCTTAGTTCACGAACAACTCAGGACTCGAATGTTGCAAACCCAGAAGTAGGTGTTCTGGTTTGCAAACTTTGTGAACGTCCAGCGCAGCTTCCGATTGGCTTGAGGACTCTTCTGCAGCCAATCGGAAGCTTCGCCTTGGTTTCAAACGGACTTCCAAAACGCATTCTATTCAAAAACCAGTACGACTGTACTGTACTTATATCCTGCCCATCTGACTGGGTTTCCCTAGCCACTCTAGGCAGTTTCCAACATGTATGAAAACATAATAAAACATGAAACATTTAAAATGCTTCCCTATACAGGGACTGCCTTCGGATGTCTTCTAAAGGTTGTGGAGTTACTTATCTCCTTGGTTGGGGGGGGGACGGACTCCATACCCTGAAACATTTTGACGATCAAAATAGAGATGTCCTAAGGAAAGTGGGACATTCCAGGATCAAATCAGACCCTGGGTGCATGGGCGCAGCCATGGGGGGGCAGGGGGGCATCAATCAATCAAGTAAATAAACAAAAATACTTTAACTAAATGACCAATTGCATCTCAGATAACTTGGTACTTCCCCCTCAATAACATAAAGCCTGTCCCCCTCCTAAAATAAATCCTGGCTATGCCTCCCCAGCTTCTGTAAATTTGGGATTTAAAAAAGTAAAGGTAAAGGGACCCCTGACCTTTAAGTCTAGTCGCGGACGACTCTGGGGTTGTGACGCTCATCTCGCTTTACAGGCCGAGGGAGCTGGCATTTGTCCGCAGGCAGTTTTTCCGGGTCATGTGGCCAGCAGGACTAAGCCGCTTCTGGCGAAACCAGAGCAGTGCACGGAAACGCTGTTGACCTTCCCACTGGAGTGGTACCTATTTATCTACTTGCACTAGTGTGCTTTCGAACTGCTAGGTGGGCAGGAGCAGGGATAGAACAATGGGAGCTCCCCCTATCGTGGGGATTCGAACCACCGACCTTCTGATTGGCAAACCCTGGGCTCTGCGGGATTAACTCTGGAAAATAGGGACACTTGGAGGGTCTCTTTCTGAGTGTACCCCCACCTATTTTTTATGCATTTCCCTCTCTCAAAAGGATCCCCCTGATCCCTATAATCTTGGGATTGGGTGCTTTTGCTTTGCATATACAGTGGTACCTTGGGTTAAGTATTTAATTCGTTCTGGAGGTCCGTTCTTAACCTGAAACTGTTCTTAACCTGAAGCACCACTTTAGCTAATGGGGCCTCCTGCTGCCGCCGTGCCACCGGAGCACGATTTCTGTTCTCATCCTGAAGCAAAGTTCTTAAGCTGAGGTACTATTTCTGGGTTAGCAGAGTCTGTAACCTGAAGCATATGTAACCTGAAGCATGTGTAACCCGAGGTACCACTGTATAACTGTTGTAGAAGCTTCCCCTGTTTTGCAAATGCCAGATATTCCCTCAGTTAAAACAGGAGACTATTGCTAGAGAAGCCTGGAACAGATGAAAATTTCTAAAGATGATGGATATGTAATACGCTACAAATGTTTTTAATACATAATAATGATTTTGTCCGGTTAGTGAGATGTGGGGATTTTCCCAGCTGCTTGGGAAGAAGCTGGGGCCCCCTTCTGAAGTTACATTTTCCTACTTTTCCTTTGGAACAGTATTAACAGACGTGGCCAGGAAAAGTCCCAAAATGTTTGGAGGTCCAGTCTTTACACTACTGGAACAGTTCGGTGAAAGACTTGCACCAAATATGCAAAGGGGCTGCATATGGGTTGAGTCACAGGCTCCTTCCCAGCTCCCAGTTTGCAAATATCTGCATCATTGTTGTTATTACCATCCTTTTCCTGGCTGCTTCCTTTTATGCTATTTCGAAACGCAAGTAGGCAAGATTAACGTTGGAATTGGCCCATGGGATGTGAAAGATGAGAGATCGCTGCTACTAGGTTCCTTGTGTGGTCTTGGAAAAGTCAACTAGACTCCCTGGATCTTAGTTGTCTGCTTGTCACTTGCAAAGTATGGTTTATCCCAATGATCTCTTGAGTTTGAATAAACTGCATTGCTGTTGTTTACACAGGCTTGCAATTACGCAGGATCACATAGGTGGCAGACACAGAATTCAGATAGTCAGCAAATCAGATAATGAAGAATTCAGGGTTAAACTAGAAATGGCATGCCTTTTTCTCCCAGTGTGTGGTGTTGCTGTTTTAAATGAAAAGCAGCCTAAGACATTCTTCAGGCAAAAGGAAGGAACATGAAGAGGCTGCTTAACCCTTTTCCTCCCTGCCATTTGTCAACTCACAATCTCACTCCCTTCCAGCTTCTTTCCAATTTGTGAATGTTTCCAGGGACAGTGCTTTTACCCTTCTTCATTCCTGGTGCTGAGGACCGGGTGGCGCTGTGGGTTAATGACAGAGCCTAGGACTTGCCGATCAGAAGGTCGGTGGTTCGAATCCCCGCAATGGGGTGAGCTCCCGTTGCTCGGTCCCTGCTCCTGCCAACCTAGCAGTTCGAAAGCACGTCAAAGTGCAAGTAGATAAATAGGTACCACTCCAACGGGAAGGTAAATGGCATTTCTGTGCACTGCTCTGGTTCGCTAGAAGTGGCTCAGTCATGCTGGTCACATGACCCAGAAGCTGTATGCCAGCTCCCTCAGCCAATAAAGCGAGATGAGCACCACAACCCCAGAGTCAGCCACTACTGGACCTAATGGTCAGGGGTCCCTTTACCTTTACCTTTATTCCTGGTGCTAAGCGGATATATCCTCAGGAATCACAAAACATTTTTTCCATAGAAAGGAAGGCATCACACATGCACCCCAGAAACCTGCTACCAATGTGTCCTCAACTGCACACAATAAAGTTTTTCAAGCTGGGGGGTCCTCAGAAATTTATCAGGTTCATCTATGAGAAAGTGTTAAATGGTAGAAAATCTTCCCTGAAAGGGTTTGTCTGGCATAATCATGCACAGTGTGAAGCTGCCTTTTAATGCTGTCCACATGCTAGGGGCACAAAATCTCAGTTCATACAGAGTTAACAGTGAGGAACAGTAGGACTTGCCTCCTGTTTTACGTGAGCTGTGTTTGCGCTTTAGTACAGTGGTGCCCCCGCAAGATTGCGGGGCTGGCAACGGGGAGAAGCAATCTTCTCCCCGCCGCCCCTTGCTTTAAACAGGTCCGGGGACAGAGGGGAAGGCGTGCGGCGCTTCCCCTCTGTCCCTGGACGGTCTCCATAGGAACGCATTGATTGATTTTCAATGCATTCCTATGGGAAACCGTGCTTCGCAAGACGAAAAACTCGCAAGAAGAAAAAACTTGCGGAACGAATTAATTTCGTCTTGCGAGGCACCACTGTACATGCCCCAGAATTCTCTGCAGCACACAGCAGTTCCTGTGTACGCAGAATTCTGCTGTTAGACAAGAAGGCATTGTAGAAAGATTTCCCTGGAAGCAGAAAGCATGAAATCCAGTAATCTGATTGCTAATTTTGCAGCAGCAAAAAAAAAAAAAAAGAATCAAAAATCAAATGTGCAGTTGTGACAGACCAAGAGCAGCAGGTATATTGTGCCATGAACTTTGGTAAAGAAAAATCTACTTCATCAGATGAAAGAAGGGAGGTTCTGGCCAGCTTCGAGCTCCTTTCTTTAGTGTCAACCAGATTTCAGATTTAATTCCTTTACCCAGAGGTCACCAAAGTGGCTCCAGGGATGCTGGTGGCGCTGTGCTCTAAACCACTGAGCCTCTTGGGCTTGCCGATCAGTAGGTTGGCAGTTCGAATCCCCACGATGGGGTGAGCTCCTGTTGCTCTGTCCCAGCTCCTGCCAACCTAGCAGTTCGAAAGCACGCCAGTGCAAGTAGATAAATAGGTATTGCCACGGCGGGAAGGTAAATGGCGTTTTCATGCCCTCTGGTTTCCGTCTCGGTGTTCTGTTGCACCAGAAGCGGTTTAGTCATGTTGGCCACATGACCTAGAAAGCTGTCTGTGGACAAAAGCTGGCTCCCTCGGCCTGAAAGCGAGATGAGCGCCGCAACCCCAGAGTCGCCTTTAACTGGACTTAACCGTCCAGGGGTCCTTTACCTTTTACCTTAAAGTGGCACCTTTAGGCACACCTGCACCATCTGCAGAGGCCTGCCCTGATGCCTGTAGGGTCTCATTCCCAACCTTTTCCTACTGATATTAGGTTTGGGAGAAGCCTGATGCTGCAGCCAAAAGAATAGGATGCTGTGTGTGTGTGTGTGTGTGTGTGTGTGTGTGTGTGTGTGATGCCCACAACAGTTTTTCTGGTTTGTAAATATGCCCATGGGCTCAGAAAAGTTGGCAACCCCTGCCTCATACAATATTAAGAGGCTCGAAGTTGAAGCAGTCAGTGGGGCTGCCATCTCAGAACAACCAACAGCGGCAGCATGGTTTTCAGCAAATGTTGGAGTCCTGCTTTGGGAGAAATTATTCAAAAGAATGTGTAGGTATTCGAAGTAGCATTGTCTATGAAAAACAAGAAGTTGTTAATGGGCTGTTTCCAGTAGTTCCCACAGGAGAGATCGTGATGCTACTTGCGCTGAAATCAGTGGAATTTGCTCCTTAAAAATTGGCAGCCCCCTAGTCTTCAACATTCACATGATAATGACATTTGAAAGAGGATTTCCCTAATCCAATATTTCGCTCCCCCTTGCATCAAATTTAGTCACATAGTTGGAGAAGCCTTGGCATATGAACATTCCAGGCTGGGAAGGGAGGAAACTTAGCTAAGGCAACCTCAGATATTTGGAGGCCCGGCAACAAATATATGCATGTTTTCTGGGGAAAGGTGAAATGGAAGAATGATGTGGAGCTTTGAGGTGAACGTATTGACCAAAATGATGGTTAGGCAGAGGACCGGCACAGGTGGAGGTAGTCATCAGGTCCTGGGGCTTGGGGACCATCCCTGCCTTGGGACCATTCCCTGCCTTGGTCACAGGGTTGTGAAGACTATGCCTTTGCACAGGAGTACTAGAGATTGCAATTAACGGGTGCTGTGAAGCTGCGGTGGGGAGGCTGCAAGGCACTGAGACATGCAGTAGGGCTTGAACAAGTCAACGTCGTTCACCTCTGCTTTGGAAGCCAATGCACACAGCAGTGTGTCGTATCAAGGTAGAACCTGAAAAGTTAATGTGTGCATAGTTTAAAAAACAGAAGGCTACAGATGCCTTATGCGGTTTGTTATTCCTGGATTTAAAAACTTGTTATTTAATTAAACAGAATCTGCAAAACTGGAATGTATGAGGCCTTGTAACTTGTCATTCTGCATATATATTTATTTAAATAGCTAGTGCTGAGTAATAGCATACTTGGCAAGGGATCTTAGACTTACATATTGGTCTGTCGCTGCAGGATACTTCTTCAGCCAGATGACTCCTTGCAAATTCTGGAGCCTGTCGAAGAAGACGTCGGATTCTATACCTGCAATGCAACGAATGCGTTGGGATCTGACTCTGTTTCCATTGCCGTCACGTTAGCAGGTAATATGTTCCTTGCAGTCATCACAGAAATACTTCCTTTTTCCTCTTATGTTTTTGAAAAGTTAAGCCCAAATGTGGAGCAGACCAGGCTCCGAGGTGCAAAGCCCTTGCAGATATTGTAAAGTTTCTACTCAGAGCAGCAGCAGTTGAAATGGTTTAGCAATGCTTTTGCACCCAGCAAAAAATTACACTTCCAGAGAAAATTCAGTATTCCTTTGCAATCCAGAGAAGAATTAAAAAACAAAGCCAAAAAAAGAGAAAAGGCTAAACCTGAGTCGTTGTAGGATGATTGCTGAAACGAGTAAGGAGATAATACAACAGCTTTTCTTTCTGACAGGGTTATTGTCTCTCACTCATGTGCATTCGGTGACATTAAAGCCTCAGTAAATTGCATGTCGAGATCCCCAAGCCACCCCAATAAATCACAATTCACACAGAACTTTTGTTTAAGGTATTTGGCATAATTTTGGTCACAACTTTATTAAAACACAAAAATTGTGAGTGGTTGCTTAGGCATTGGTTGCGGCTATCTGACCCCGCTTCGGGACAGACTGACATTTGCACGCCCACGAAAGTCAGAAAGGGAAAACATTTTGGGGAGAAAGATGGAGCTGGGTACCATACCCTCACCTCTCCCCAAATGCTCCCAGGGGCTCTTGTGTGGCCCTAGCCCCTTGACAGGGGTGCAGACAAAAGCATGGTGAGCCCCTGGATTCCTTTAATGGAAAACCCTTGCAGCAGCAGCATTGGAGGGGCAGGCACAGCCAATCCATACCCCTCCACCAACCAATTTTCTAAAACCAATGCCTAACCACAAGCTTACAAGTTGTGACGATTTGCTACGCAGTAGGCAAAAACCAAATGGCACCAGCCAATCTGCCAAATGGACAAAATTCCTACCGGGCCCCTGCCCCAAAAGCAGATGACCCCATGACAGGCATAGCAAGGTCAATACGAACAACCCTAAATATAGGGAGGGTGGGCAGGTAATCCGATGCGCGCAGCGAAAAGAGGAAGCTCAACGCTGCACAGGGAATATACAGTATACTTTTTGGCTGTCAGTCACAAAATGGCAACATCAAATTCCTCCCAACGACAAGGGGAGCCCAATCACAATGGTGGCCAGCTATCTGTACCCACCCAGCAACAGTGAGATGTCTTGCTAGACCCCACCGCAACACATGCTCTCCATGTAGGAGAACACGCTGTGCACCACAAGGTTTCAGGTGTGTGGGTATCTTTTTAAAAAGGTCACCTTCCCTCTGATATACAGCATGATGCTTATCTTGTTTGGATGTAATGCTAAACCATAGTTCACATTCCATTCCTGCTCCCTACGCCTCCCCACCTGCAAGGAGGGGATCAGAAGCAACTGCTTCGATGTAAACTTACAGCAGTTTGTTGTTTTCTTTGATGGAAACTGTGGTTAGGGCTATAGAGAGAGACTTGGAGGGCTGCCTTTGGCCCCAGGTCTGAGGTTTCCCAACCCAGGTTTTGTGTTATGTCCAAATGCTTGCTTCCTTCCTTCCTTCCTTCCTTCCTTCCTTTCTTTCTTTCTTTCTTTCTTTCTTTCTTTCTTTCTTACTTTCTCTCTCTCTCTCTCTCTCTCTCTCTCACTCTGCGTGCTTCGTGCCTACTTTTGGAATATTTACATTGAAAATCAGTACAGTTGTGTCTCCTTGAAAAACTAATGCAATTAGGAGAATGTAGACTCTCTTAAAAAACACTTCACTGTAATATAAAATACTGGAATAATTCATCTGTTATGGAACTCTCCTATCAACAATGGAATGGTATCAAAAATGGATTTAACATGGGAGTTTTCAGGCTTAGCATTTTGTGGCGGGACATAACAATCCATTCTGCAGAGAGCCTTTGCAGCCAGTTATGCTCCTGATGGGCAAGTTTCAAAGGCTATAAGTATAGAATACAGTTTTGGAAGAAAGCCTCTTCATTCAAGTCACAGTTTTCATCCAACGGAGGCTAATCAATCACTGTCTCCCGAAAAAGCTGAGAGAGAGGCATACACGAAACAGATAGATATGCCTTTGGGTTTTCAGCAACCAGCAATCATTTTTCTAATAAAATGCTCCATGTCTTGATTTCATTTTCTCATGCAAACAAATTAGCAAATGCAAGGCCCTCTGGATCATATTTTCAAGAGACAACACTACTTGAAGGAAGGTTCTGAATAGCCTCATCCATCAAGCAGGAGTTGAAAGTGCCCAGTCACTCAGCTGCTGGAAATCTGGACACCAAGTTGGAGATAATGAAAATGCAATTAACCAAAAGAAGGAGGAGGAAAAATAAACCGCACACATTTTCTTTCAAAAGTGGAGCCCAGAACTTTTCTGCAGAGGAAGTGGGTAAGCTTTGTGCAGTCTAAATGAAACACTCAGCCTCTTTGATTAATTTAGCACATGAGGGCCCAGAGAGAAAATGTGGTTCCATTTTTGGAGTAGTTTGCTACTTTTTATGGGCTGAGCAGCTGACAGATATTTAATCTAACGAAGAGATCGTGAAAGAAGAAGAAGAAACCACCAGGAAAAATTAAAAGCCCAATTGCCATTTGAGGTCTCTCTTTCCTCCTCCTTGATTTAGGAGTACCCTGTAAAACATCAGAACTTGGTGAACTTTCCGTGACTGAATGGAACATGTTTGTGCTTGGATATGCTGCTGTACGTTGATGTCTCAGGGACACTAGAGTCCTGCCCCTGTACAAAAAGTGCTACTGAAAGTGAATCTGCACAGCATCAGGGCTTCATGGCATCCTCTCAAAATACATGGATTAGCTTGCTGCCTATTCCACATGAGTCCGTTTCAGCTGTCAGGCCAGTTTATGGATTTTAATTCGCGGCAGCGGGATCTGCGGAGAGGCGGGAGGACAGGAACAAAACCAGATTTCAACCATTTTGGTTGCCGCCGCCAACTAAAGCACCCATAATTCTTCCTCCTTCTCCTCCCTCTTCCACCCATCCTTTCTTAGCCAGCTTTTCCCCTCTTAGTGCCACTGTTGATTTATAGCTGGATTAATTCATAGGCCTTGTAGGCTCCTGTTTTGGGCCCAAGCCCAAATCACACGACGGCATCCATTCTGTCTTCTGCTGGCCCATGAACAATCCCACTTCTGGGAGATAAGCATGCAGCCGGCCAGCACTGAGAAGCTCTCTCACAAGCATGAATGCCTTCGGAAGTGGGCTGGCCCCAATACAAGAAGATAACGTAAGCTAGATGGAGTCTCACTTGGGCTGGGGCGTTTTGAGCTCTTCCCTCTCCAGCAGCATGGAACATTTTCCGTGGTTCATCTGACTTTGCAGCCATTAACCCTTCAATGCACAAGTTAATTTCTCCAGCTTTCTGGGGCCCTACCCTGGAGACATGCAAATAATGGCACAAGGAGAATGAAACTTAACTTTATGGAGGAAGCCCTGAATGTGTATACAGATACTTGAGACATCAGGATTCTGGCAATAGTCAAGCAAATATCAGCTTCGGTTACATATTCGTTTATTGTTGCAACTGGCTTTCTATTTGTCTAGTTTTCTCTCCTGTTCAAGAGGATTTTTGACATTAATCTTAGAGAATAAAGACTTAGGTAGGATTTGACATTTGAATGAGCAGTTATCATGCTCCAGTTTACACACCACCATATTGTTTTCAATCGTATAAGAGCTGCCAAGATTCTTGGGGCATGTTTTGCTATGCCAGGGGCTACTGGTTCCATTTTTTTCCATTTCATTTCTTTTTGTCTTTTGCTGCCCCCAAAATTTTCTCTATACATCCTCTCTCCAAATTGTATGCTTCGAACTGTTTCCAAAATAGTGCTGCCTTTGCACACCTGTATCAATGCACATAGGCTGTTAGATGGGGAATGCATAGCTGTCAAGCATCCCTTATTTGGCGGGACAGTCCCTTATCCCAGCACCATGTCCCGCTGCTGTCCCTTATTGATGATGTCCCTTAAATTTCCCGGGTTTCAAAGGAAGCAGCTCCTCTCCCTCCCTCCCTGCCGGCCAGGGAGGAGGGAGGCTCCAACTGTGTTGCTTGGCTGCGTTGCTCACCCAATAAGAAGTCTAAGAACGACTGGGGGGTGGAGCTTGCATGCCTTGTGCTGATCAAATCGGCGGCGTTGCCTGGGGACTCGTCTTTGCTCAGCGCTTCCCAGCGGAGAGGTGACGGTGGTTTTCCTTGCTGCATCCCCTTTGCCAGGTTGCTGCGCTATGGGAACCACCACTTGAGGCTTCGTTTGGCTGCTGGTTGACTAAAATCCCTTATTTTGGCTGCTGATCCCTTATTTTTGAGGCTGCTGGTCCCTTATTTTCAAATCTTTAAGTTGACAGCTATGGGAATGTGGGGGAAAGAGATGACTTTGAGATGAAGTTTGCAGGTACATAAGGTTGTGCATGATCAGCAGCAATTCCTTCCAAAAGAGGAAGGGTCTAGTCTGAGTAGGCTACTTTGTACAAAGCAAGTCAAAACGTTTTACATGCCAAGACCTCATGACCCCACAGTTCCCTAGGGGAAATGAATAGCCACACAGGACAACAGCATTTTGGGTTTTTGGCTTAAATATGGTCACAACTTTATTGGTTACAGTAGAGAATGGTTTGGGATAGGCATTGGGTAAAACCGTTGCTATTCCACTCCAGCTCATCTGCTGGGAGTGCATCTAAGGGTAAACCACAACAGGCTGCAATTTAACAACTCCTGGGAGTGAGCCCAAGCATCCCCATTTGCTGGTTGGGCCTTCTGCCAGGGGAACACCCTGTCTAAGGGCTGATGGCATTGGCCAATAGCCAGCAGCCAAGCGATCCGGCCTGCCATTTGTCAGATCACTTGTGGGTCCGGGGCCTGGCCGCAACACTGCCCATCAGTGAGGGTGAGCAGACTTAAGGAAGAGAGAAAATTGAAGAAGAAAGTGACAGTTTGTAAGATGAAAGATATAGCAGAACATCTGAAGGCTTGCGACTCTTTAAAAAGATAAAGGTAAAGGACCCCTGACAGTTAAGTCCAGTCGCAAATGACTCTGGGGTTGCAGAGCTCATCTCGCTTTACTGACCGAAGGAGCCAATGTTTGTCTGCAGACAGCTTCCGGGTCATGTGGCCAGCAGGACTAAGCCGCTTCTGGACACCATGGTGGAAACTAGAGCGCACGGAAACACCGTTTACCTTCCCGCCAGAGCAGTACCTATTTATCTACTTGCACTTTGACGTGCTTTCGAACTGCTAGGTTGGCAGGAGTGGGGACCAAGCAATGGGAGCTCACCTCCTCGCAGGGATTCAAACTGCCAACCTTTCGATCAGCAAGCCCTAGGATCAGTGGTTTAGACCACAGCTTTAGCATAATACTAAATTTTGCAGGATGGGGGAAGAAGGAAATGGGAGTCCTAATCGAGGGCTGTCAGTGACAGCCAGGACACAAAATACAGACTGTGCCAATTCCTTGCGCTATTTTCTTGCTTTTTCCCTTATCTATTTAATAATCCGCAATCCCTTCTGCTTACAGGGAAGCCATTAATAAAGACATCAAGAGCTACACTTGTCAACAAGGAGTTGCCTACTGTCACTGTTGATATTGGGAGCACCGTGAAAACCATCCTGGGTGCAAACGTGACCATCAACTGCCAGGTTGCAGGTGAGAGGTTTCTGCTCTCTGTGTCCTCCCTCTGGCTCCTCTGCTCTGCCCCACCCCTTGATTTCTCCCCTTCCCAGCCCCACTGTTTCTCATATCTGCTTCAGTTATCCCTCCTGCTTCCTTCACCTCTCCCACTCTCAGCCCCTCCATCTCCCACCTGCTTTTTAGCCTTTTCCCCTCATCTTAATTTCTTGTCCTTCCAGCTTCATCCGTTTCTCCTATCTGGTCATCTGAGTTTAACAGAACGTGGTGGTCAAGAACTGGGTTATATGTGTGCATTTACCATTCCTCATTCTTCCCCATTCTCCTTCCTTCTGTGCAACTTTCTGTTTTGCAGGGGATGTGGGTTGTCGCTTAAAGGCGGGTTTCTCTCTCTTTTAAAAAAGGTTTTGTTTATACTTCTCCAAACTGTGAGATTCCCCCAAACATACAGGTATTGCCTTGTTGCTCAGTGGCTCTGTTTGGCTGCAAAGCTGTCATCGCGCCGGGACTGAGTTCGGCATTAGAAGGAGTGATGTAGTGCACAGCTGCTGCAATCCAGAGAGCCGTGTGTGCAGTCAAATCCCATGGCTAAGGATGGATGGCAAAGAACCACAAGCACTGTGGTTATGTCGCCAGCAGTCTGAAATTCTTGGCTGCTCTTGCGGTACTTACTCACTGGAACGCAGCCAGTGCGTGTAGATTAATTGGATAACAAACAACAAGTGCGAACAACATCCATTCCCATTCATGAGTAAAGGAGAATAATTGGCAAGTCAATGAGTGGAAGAAAATAACCAGGACACTTGATTATCCTCTTGGGCGGCAGGGAAGGGCAGATGGGGCTTAAGTCGTACTCAGTAGCCGCCTCACAGTGCTCAAGCCTAGCTACAACATGATAGGAGAGCCTTTTGGATTACGAAGGAGAAAGAAATCTAAGTGCTGGGCTGGACATGCTGCAGTTCATTACTGTAATCCAGTGTTTCCCAAGCTTGGGGTCTCCCGCTGTTTTGGACTACAACTCCCATCATCCCTAGCTGGCAAGACCAGTGGTCAAGGTTGTTGGGAATTGTAGTCTGAAATACAAGTTTGGGAAACACTGCTGTAATCAAATGGACTGGCTGGCCTAGGACAGGTGTGGACTTGAAACAGCCGATAGATTAATAGGAACAGTGTCCAGAATATCACCAGTAAGGAAAGGAACAGCTCATACCACTAAGAATCATATAGCTGGAAAGGATCATTTAGTCCAGAGTCATGTGGACTCAAGGCCACACGTAGCCATTGGCCTCATTTCATGTGGGTAGCAAGTAGGAATTAAAGAAAGCAGAAGTTTACATTCCAACCTATATTTGTCACAATTGGTGCTGTTTCCATTCTGCTGCAGTTCAGTGTCTAACAATAATAATAATAATAATAATAATTTATTTATGCCCCACCTATTTGGATGGGTTTCCCCAGCCACTCTGGGCGGCTCTGAACAGATTAAAAACAGAATAAAACATCAAACATTAAAAACTTCCCTAACCAGGGCTGCCTTCAGATGTCTTCTAAAGGTCAGATAGTTGTTTGTTTCTTTAACATCTAATGGGAGGGTGTTCCACAGGGCGGGCGCCACTACCGAAAAGGCCCTCTGCCTGGTTCCCTGTAACCTTACTTCTCACAGTGAGGGAACCACCAGAAGGCCCTCGTAGCTGGACCTCAGTGTTTGGGTTGAACAATGGGGGTGGAGACGCTCTTTCAGGTATACCATGCCATCTGGGGCTTTCAAGGTCAGCACTAACACTTTGAATTGTGCTTGGAAACATACTGGGAGCCAATTTAGGTCTTCCAAGACCGGTGTTATATGGTCTTGCTGGCCTGTTTACCTTGTCAAGTAAGTTATTTAATTAATTTGTGTAACTAAATTATAGAGAGAGTGAGGAAAGGAGTACTCTGCCCACTTTTGGCTCTGGCTAAGCTCATCACCTGCATGTGATCCCTAGCAGATTACTCATGTGGGAATGCGACCTTCAAGAGAGAAAAAATTTTCCCCGTCCCTGGTCTAACAGTTCCCTCATATTTGTCATGGCTATTGGCTAGAACAATAAACTTATGCACAGATGGTGAGAGTGTGCAGTGATCTCAGTAGGCCTACTTCCGAGTAGACATGGCTAGGATCACACTGCATGGAGGTCTGGCCCTGGGCACTGCCTCAGATGGGAGCCTGATGGGGGAGCCCAGTGGAAGCTGCTCTGAGCTCCCAAGAGGAAAAAAGAGCTAAAAGTCTAGCAAATAATGGTGTGGCGGAACAATGCTTAGGAAATGATATTTTTCTACTTGATGAGTAATACAGCCCATTGAAGGATAGTCCTTGAATTTTTTTTAAAAAAATTACTTCCACCTGTGCCATTTTGAATATACTCCCTGTTCCAGTTGGCTAGTAAAGTAAAGGGACCCCTGACCATTAGGTCCAGTCGTGGCCAACTCTGGGGTTGCGGCGCTCATCTCGCTTTATTGGCTGAGGGAGCCGGCATACAGCTTCCGGGTCATGTGGCCAGCATGACTAAGCCGCTTCTGGCGAACCAGAGCAGTGCACAGAAACGCCGTTTTCCTTCCCACCGGAGCGGTACCTATTTATCTACTTGCACTTTGACGTGCTTTCGAACTGCTAGGTTGGCAGGAGCTGGGAGCTCACCCCGTCGTGGGGATTCGAACCGCCAGCCTTCTGATTAGCAAGTCCTAGGCTCTGTGGTTTAACCCACAGAGCCACCCGCGTTCTAGTTGGCTACATGGCCCTTAATCTTCTCACTCTGAAGATTGCATGGCTTCTTATTAATGTTTCTCTCTCTCTCTCTCTCTCTCTTTAATGTCTTCTCCCTTTTCTAAGCCTTATTTCCATCAAGCACTGCAGGTGACAGATGCATAATGCAGTAAAAGAAAACACAAAACTTAGATTCGGGAAATGCTCTTGCTCCCCCTACTGCTGCTGCGATTGTATGGCGACTCTGTCGGCCTCTCTGCACCTGTGTCCTAAATTGCACATCTTGAAGTTTTTGCCAGATCGCCATGTTCTTGGTTTCATTGCCTATTTCTTTGGAATAAGGCTCACGTAAGGATAGGAAAGCTTAGGGGCTGCTCACTGCTGTTTCTTCTTTCTCTCTCGCCGCTTTCCCATGACATTTACTCCATGCAGGTGGGACATTTGGTTTCGATTCTTCTCTGTTCACCTTGAAGGCAGCAGCGGGCAACTCTTTTGTGCAGGTGATCAAAGTTATAGAAGCACTGAGCTATATTCCGTTCTGTTCTGAACACAGCTGCAGATTGCAGCAGAAACACTTTGCATCCAAATCCTTAAGCCCTTACTTTTATCCGAATGAAATTCCCCTTTGTTGTTTTGCAGAACCATGGATCAGAGTCATGATTTTAGGATTTGGTTTCACGTGAGCCCAGGCAGCACGCTAGCTCCAGAAAAGAAATGTGGATCTGGCGATTTGGTTTTCGTCCACCACTTGAAACTTGTACAGGCGTTGGAATTGAGATTAGAAGTGTGTATAACAGAACAGGGTGTACCTGGCTAGGGTAGCATTAGACTGAAGTATCGGATAATTGTCCACGCCTGCCTGAGCTCTGAGCTCTGTCTGTGTTTGGAGAAGATGCTGCAAATGTGCTCTTGATTCCGTCTCCCCATTATGTTATCATTCCCTCTAATATTGAACTTGGGGTGGTGGCGCCAATGACTTTATATGCAAAATGGCTTCATGGAGAATCAAGGGGGAGATCTCTGTATGTTTGGAGATACCCCCAAGATTTGCAGAATGTTGACTCCCTGGCAACTCCTGGCAGGGTTTGTCTGAAAGCCCGGAGTCAGTGTAGAAAGACCATGGTCCGACAGAATAAGGGAGTTTCCAATGTCATTATGTCCACATAGTAATTAGTCTGGATTACTGCAACAGGGACATGGGGGCAAGCCTTGAAGACAGTCAGTTTAACCAACTGATATCAATGGATATATTTTAATGATTAAAAATCAAGATGTTGTTATGTCCATATTATTGAAATGAATTATTTATTTGGATAGCCATGTTTTGAAATGATTTAGGATTCAGACCAGGCATCCCCAAAATTGGCCCTCCAGATGTTTTGGGACTACAACTCCCATCATCCCTAGTTAACAGGATGAGTGGTCAGGAATGATGGGAATTGTAGTCCCAAAACATCTGGAGGGCCGAGTTTGGGGGTGCCTGATTTAGACTGTTACTGTAATCATGTATTCTTCTTTCTTGCCGCCATGTTGTGAGCCATGTTGGACACACGTATGTGGGAAAGAGGGCATACAAACTGAAATAGCAATAAATATAAAATAAGGTGCCGCTGGTGCAGATTGTGGCTGCAAGAGTACTGAGAGCAGTGCCTCAAACTAGAATCATATTACACTCATTTTGAAGGAATTGCCTTCGCATTACTGGGCCCAGTTCAAGATACTGGTGTAGCCTTTCAAAGTACAGTGGTACCTCAGGTTAAGTACTTAATTTGTTCTGGAGGTCCGTTCTTAAACTGAAACTGTTCTTAACCTGAAGCACCACTTTAGCTAATGGGGCCTCCCGCTACTGCCATGCCGCGGGAGCCCAATTTCTGTTCTCATCCAGAAGCAAAGTTCTTAACCTGAAGCACTATTTCTGGGTTAGCGGAGTCTGTAACCTGAAGCGTATGTAACCTGAAGCATATGTAACCTGAGATACCATTGTACTGAATATCTTACCTGTGCTGACACCCCATCTGTGGAACTCACTTCCATTAGAGGTGCACCCACCTTGTTGATGAGTTTTCATAGACAACTTAAGACTTACTAAGATTTATTCACTTAGACTTTGGGGTGTTTGTACTGGCAATTGCTGCTTGGATATGATAACTTTAAACCAGGCTTCCTCAACCTCGGCCCTCCAGATGTTTTGAGACTACAATTCCCATCATCCCTGACCACTGGTCCTGCTAGCTAGGGATCATGGGAGTTGTAGGCCAAAAACATCTGGAGGGCTGAGGTTGAGGAAGCCTGCTTTAAACTCTGAGTTTTAATTTGCATGTTTTCGCATACTTTATTTTACTGATTTGTATTTAGCCTTCTTTTAAATACATTGTGAGCTGTGCTGTGATCCTTATCACTGAAGGATAATGTGTACATTGAATGAATGAATGAATGAATGAAGTACTTTTATTCTTATCAGAACAAGTTAATGTGTGTGAGATAGACTGGGATTTTGGCAAAAAAATTATATATAAAAATAACCAACATATGTAACATCAGCTTTTCTCAGCAACACCTTTGCAGAGTGTACAGAATGCAGATTCTCTCTCTCAGGATTTTATTTTAATATATTCTCTTAACAGGTGTGCCTGAAGCAGAACTCACCTGGTTCAGGAATAAAATCAAGCTGGCCCCTGGTCATTACCTGCAGGATGGGTCACTGCAGATTGAAAATGTTTCTCTCTCGGATCAAGGCTTATACTCCTGCAGGGCAGCTAACATTCGTGGGCAGATTACCGAAAGCACTCAGCTTCTTGTTCTGGGTAAGCTTAAATTTACACTGTCGTTTAAAGAGCTAACATTTCTTGTCAAGGTTTCTTCACATGTACTTCAGAGAGCAACACCAGTATTGCCATTATATGAAAGTGAGGGGTGCAGGGCCAAACCAGTCACGATATTCAAAGTCTTCTTCTTCTTCTTCTTTTCTTTGGCGATCCCTCGTAGCCGAGTAAGATTGTCTTCCATTAACATGGTTTTTTTTTTTTTTTTTTAATAATTTTTATTAATTTTCCACACAGATAATAAACAGCAATATAACACAATATAACTTCATACTCATCGGTTCATAACCTTTTTTCTTTGACTTCCCCATACCTCCCCATCCCTGCATCCTTGTTTAATAATTCTTTAGCAACCCTTAAGTCCATTGTCTTAATTCCTTTTCGTAAATATTTCTTAAGTTTTTTTTTTTGTTTACTGCTGCAATTCTTTACTTCTTACCCCCTGACATCTTAACATTCCTCAATTTTACAATTATTTTTGAGATATATTTTGAAATTCTTCCAGTCCTCTTCCACTGTCTCTTTCCCCTGGTCCCGGATTCTGCCCGTCATCTCGGCCAGTCCCATAAAGTCAATCACCTTTGTTTGCCATTCTTCCAGAGTAGGTAATTCTTGCGTCTTCCAATACTTTGCCAGTAGAATTCTTGCTGCTGTAGTGGCATACATAAAGAAAGTCCTATCCTTTCTTAACACCACTTGGCCCACCATACCCAAAAGGAAAGCCTCTGGTTTCTTAGGAAAAGTCCACTTAAGGACCTTCTTAATTTCATTATAGATCATTTCCCAGAAAGCTTTAACCTTTGGGCAGGTCCACCAAAGGTGGTAGAAAGTGCCTTCAGTCTCATTACATTTCCAACACTTATTATTAGGCAAATGATAAATCTTTGCTAGCTTGACTGGGGTCATGTACCACCGGTAGATCATTTTCATAATATTTTCTTTTAAAGCATTACATGCAGTAAATTTAATACCGGTGGTCCATAATTGTTCCCAGTCAGCAAACATGATATCATGACCTATATCTTGTGCCCATTTGATCATAGCTGATTTCACCGTTTCATCCTGTGTATTCCATTTTAACAGCAAGTTATACATTCTTGATAAATTCTTAGTATTGGGTTCCAACAATTCTGTTTCTAATTTTGACTTCTCTTTCTGAAATCCTATTTTCCTGTCCTGTTTAAACGTCTCATTTATCTGATAGTAATGCAACCAATCTCGAACCTTAGGTTTTAGTTTCTCATAACTCTGAAGTTTCACCCTTTCACCATCGTATTCTATGATCTCATGATATTTTGGCCATTTAGAATCCATATTAAGCTTTTTTACTTCCCTAGCTTCCATTGGTGACACCCACCTAGGGGTTTTACTTTCCAACAAATCTTTGTATCTAATCCAAACGTTGTACAATGCTTTCCTTACAATATGGTTTTTAAAACTTTTATACACCTTTACCTTGTCATACCATAAATATGCATGCCAACCAAAACTATTGTCATACCCTTCCAGATCCAAAATGTCAGTATTCTCAAGAAGTAGCCAGTGTTTCAACCAGCAGAAAGCTGCTGATTCATAATAAAGTCTTAAGTCCGGCAGTGCAAACCCCCCTCTATCCTTTGCATCAGTTAAAATCTTAAATTTAATTCTGGGCTTTTTGCCCTGCCAGACAAATTTTGATATGTCTTTCTGCCACTTCTTGAAACAGTCCATCTTGTCCACAATCTGCAACGTCTGGAATAAAAACAGCATTCTAGGCAATACATTCATCTTTATAGTAGCGATTCGGCCTAACAAGGAAAGTTTCAGCCTTGACCATATTTCCAGATCCTTTTTAACTTCTGACCAACATTTTTCATAATTATCCTTAAATAAGTTCACATTCTTGGATGTTAAGTTTACCCCCAGGTATTTTACCCTTTTTGTAATTTCCAAACCTGTTTCATTCTGAAAACTCTCTCTTTCTTCCATTGTTAAATTTTTTTCCAACACTTTCGTTTTTTGTCTATTCAATTTAAAACCTGCTACTCGACCAAATGTTTCAATTAGTTCTAATACTCTTTTAGTACTAGTGTCTGGCTGTTGCAAAGTCAATACTAGGTCATCTGCAAATGCTCTTAATTTATAATGTCTAACTCCGACCTGAACTCCTTTAACCAACTGGTCCTTTCTAATCATGTTTAACAAAACCTCCAGGACCGATATAAAAAGCAAAGGGGATATTGGGCAGCCCTGTCGTGTACCTTTTTCTATAGGTATTTCTTCTGTTACCACGTTATTTACAATTAATTTGGCCTTTTGTTGAGAGTATATTGCACCTATACCGTTTTCAAAACCTTGTCCTACCCCCATCCCTTGGAGATTCTTTTTCATAAAAGTCCAACAAATGTTGTCAAAGGCTTTCTCCGCGTCCACAAAAATCAAAACTGCTTTCCTATTAATGTCAACATCCAGCAGCTCCAAAATGTCTATAATGTTCCTCACATTGTCTGACATATGTCTACCTGGGAGAAAGCCTGTTTGGTCCTTATGAATCTCTTCTGCCAACACTCTTTTCAATCTTTTTGCCAAAATGTCTGCAAAAATTTTGTAATCCACATTGAGTAAAGATATAGGGCGGTAGTTTTTAACCTGGTTCTTCTCAGTCTCTGTTTTCGGTATAAGTGAGATGAAAGCCTCTTTCCACGATTCAGGTGCCTTTTTCCCCTTCAAAATTTCATTGCAAACTTCCTTCAATGGTTGTATCAGCCATTCTTTCAGCATTTTGTAGTATTTGGCCGTCAGGCCATCTGGTCCTGGTGATTTTCCCAATTTCATATTTTGAATGGCACCCTCTATTTCTTGTTCTGTTATTTCCTCGTTTAAGATCCTTTTACTTTGTTCTGAGATTTTTGGTAAACCGTATTTTCTGATGAATTCTTCTATTTCTTGCTCGTTGGTTGGCCCTTGTGCATACAATTTCTTAAAAAAGCTTTGAAAACAATTGTTGATCTCGTTGGGTTTGTGGATAATCTTTCCATCCATTTCTAAACTTGTTACCGTATTCATTTTCTGCCTTTTTTTCAATTGCCATGACAGAAGTTTCCCACATTTATCCGCTGATTCAAAAGTTTTTTGTCTCATTTGCTTTATCTTCCATTCTATTTGTTGGTTCATGAGTTCCATGTATTGCATCTGATGAAACTTTATTTCTCTCAAAATCTCATGAGACTTTGGTTTGGACCTCAACTTCTTCTCTCCTTCTTTTATTTTTTCTAAAATTTTTTCCTTCTTTTCATTTTGTTGCTTCCTCTTAATAGAATTTTGTTGAATCAGGAAACCTCGCATCACGGCTTTGCTTGCGTCCCAAATTATTCTTTTTTCCACATCTGTTTTCCTGTTGATCTCAAAGTAATCTTTTAATGTTTTAAGGGCCTTCTTATGGATCTCTTCGTCCTTGAATAGGGTGTCATTCATTCTCCATCTAAAGGAACCAGTTGTTGTTAGTTTCATCTCCATCTTGACCGCATTATGGTCGGAGCACGTTTTTGGGCAGATTTCTACTTTTTTTGTTCTTGACGCCAGACTACTAGAAATCCAAATTTGGTCTATTCTTGTCCATGTCATTTTTGCTTCTGAGAAGAAAGTTCCCTCTCTCTCTAAAGGATTCTTTGTTCTCCAAATGTCAATCAAGTCCATTGTTTCAGTCATTTTAAAAAAGATCCTTGGTAGTCTCCCTTCTTTCGAGATCACTTGTCTCTGTGCTTTGTCCATGTTTGTTGAGACAACTCCATTCATATCTCCCATCATTAGGATTTTATAATCTAAAAAGTCAACTAATGTCTCATGCAACTTCCTAAAAAATTCAGCCTTCCCTTCATTTGGGGCATAAACTCCCACAATTAATATCTTTTCTCCTTGAATTTGTATTTCAATTGCCAGGTATCTTCCTTGTTCATCTTTAAATATTAATTTTGGAGCCAACTTTTCCTTTGCGTAGATCACCACACCTCTTTTCTTTACTTTATCTGATGAGATAAATTCTTGACCGAGTCTCTTATTTATTAATAATTTCCTGTGTATCCTGGCAATATGGGTTTCTTGCAAACATATTATGTCTAATTGTTCTTTCTTCAAAATGTGAAAAACCTGTCTTCTTTTCCGAGGAAGGTTCAAACCATTACAGTTCCAACTAAGGAGTTGCAGAGACATTTTGTATTTAGGTAGCTGTTCCTCCAACTGCTCCAAGCTTCTGCTCTTCCTCCGATGGTGGTAGTGAAAGTCCAAATGACAAATTTGCTATATCGGGTGGTTCCCTCTCCTCCACGGTTCCTTTCTGCAGATCCTCCAGATACTTCTCTAGAAATAGTTCTTTGTCCTGAATTGTTTTTATTTTGATCTTCCTTCCATTGAAGTTAAAGGACAATCCTTGTGGAAACTCCCATCTGAATGGTATAGTGTTTTTCTTCAGCAGGTCTACTAAACTCTTGTAGTATGTTCTCACCTCTAAAATGTATTTAGGAATGTCCTTAAAAATCTGTATCTGACAATTTTGGATCACCAATGCCTTTTGATAATGCAAATTCAATATTCTATCTCTTTCTTCTTTTGATCTCAATGTAATTAGGCAGTCCCTTGGTTTTTTGTCCTGCCTTCTACCCAGTCGAAAGGCTGATATTATCTCAAGTTCCTCATCTTCCTCCCATTCCTCCTGCCAAAAAGTTATGATGTTCTCTGTGAGAAATTTCACAAGGTTGTCCCCTTCCCCTTCAGGCACCAGTCTAAATTTTAAATTCTTCTCTTTACGTTGAAGTTCCAGTAAGGAGAGGGCTGCATCATGCTCATTCACTTTTTTAATAATAGGCCCAAATTTTTCCCTTGTCTCTTCAGCCGTTATTTTTGCACTTTCTGCAATCTTTCGTGTCTCTGAACTTTCCTGAATTAATCTATTTATAGAATCTGTGTTCGATGCAACACTAGCCGTATTCACATCCAACCTTGTTGTCAACTCTGTTAATTTTTTAGAATTCTCTGTCGAAAGTTTTGTCAATGCTTCCAGGGATTGATTTATTTTAAGTAGAGCCTGAGTCATAGGATCCATAGAAGCTGGTGTTTTTTCCTGCACAGCTGCAGTTCCTGATATAGAGGCCCTTTTCTTGTGAGATTGTTTTGCTTTCTGCCTTGTTACTATCTCTTCTGTAGGGGCACTCATATCCTCAAGGTCGTTTTCACAGAGTTGATTCCCAAGTGGAAAATCCCACTGTTACTTTTTCAGGTGCAACAGTTTCAGATAGAGCCCTCTAGAGGGAGCATTCAATTGTATCCAAATGGCAGAGATAGAAGAAAACAAAGAAGCAAGGAAGTATAACAGTAGCCAAAAGTTTCCAATGTCCAAATTGTAATGTCTCTATTTTTCTATGTGGCCAAAATGCAGCAAAGTACATCTAAGGTCCGATAACTTTTTTGCAAACAAGTCCCCACTTCTCAAAGTTTGACAGTCCACGTCCCGGTGTCTTGTTTGGGCAGCCCGACCCCAGGGGATTTGGCAATGGAAGGTCTTAATTTTCCATTAATTTTCCAGCAGTTTAACAACGTTCCAATCCCTTCCCCCCTTCTCCTGCCAATCTGGGGGGAGGTTTTAAGTCCGATGTCAGTTTGACAGCTTAAAAAAATTAGAAAGGTTCCCTTTAAGTGCAGCTTGATTTTCGTTGCTTTATTCCTTCTGCAGTTCCGGGGAGGCAGACTTCCTTAATTTTTGCCTTTCCCGTTTTCATCCAATTTTTTTTTTTTTTTAAAGTCCCGTTACTTTTCCAATCTTACTCACGGGTGTTGTGGTCAAATTCCAATTGCAGGAAGGAATCGGCGCTCTCCGCTCATGGCGACGCGGCTTCACTCCGCTAGCTGGGTGACGACTCTCAGCACCGCGCTTACCCCGATGCCGCTCAGAAGCCTTTAAAAAGGCTCCCTCACAGTACCGGGGGGCGCAAAGGGTGCCCACCGAATCTCCTTTGTTCACAGGCTCCGCGCCTGTGATTTTAGGGGTCCCCCGCTTGCCGTAGCGGGTAAGACCCGAACTAACGGAGCAGTCCTGCCTCGGAGCTCGAGGCTCGGACCGCCATTAAGCGCTGGCGCCGACCAAACCAGCCATTAAGCGCTGGCGCTGCCAAACCAGTCACGATATTCAAAGTCTTCTTCTTCTTCTTCTTTTCTTTGGCGATCCCTCGTAGCCGAGTAAGATTGTCTTCCATTAACATGGTTTTAAAAACGAGTCCGTAAGTGTCTGTGGAGGCCAATTCTGGATCCACACATCCTTCCACAGTGGGGACATAGGTTTCCAGGTGGGAGCTGATCACGGTGTGGATTTGCCAAACATGCTTTCCTCTTAGCACATTTCTCCCTTTTCATGCTGAGTTCAAGTGTCTTCAAAGTCCATGGCACCTTTGGTAAAGGCTGTTCTCCAACTGGAGTGCTTGCAGGCCAGTGTTTCCCAGTTATTGGTGTTTATACTACATTTTTTAAAAATTTGCCTTGAGTCAGTCTTTGAACCTCTTTTGCTGACCACCAGCATTTTTAAGTTTGGAGTAGAGTAGTTGCTTTGGAAGAACAGGTGTTTTAAACAGGCAGGTGGTGTCAGCTGCCATTGGCGGCATAAGAACAGGAAGTGGACAGGCATGGAGAGGGGAATGCAATATATGGGTAGTATCAATGGGGAATTCCCTCACAATGCAAACAGAGGCAGACACGTATTTAACATCTTGTGTAGTTTGGACCTCAGTAGGGTTACGATAGAGGAACTGTCAGAGGTTTTGACTTCCAGAAGCTAGACAGCGCACAGAAGCAGTCTCAAAATTTAGCGTTAGGTGTGCAGTTGTGAAATACCTACTTGGTGATAGGTTGGATTCATGTTGTAAATAAGGTCTTTGGACTATTGTTGCAACCCTTTTTCATAGGAAATACTGAGGTGGAGAGCAGCACTGGTTTAATGTTATATGTGTAACATAAAACACAGCGAGTTTAAGTGTTGAGCACTTAAGTGCCACTGGTCACAGGGCTTACCTAATATTTTTTGCTGCCTGTCATGAAGGACAGATCTTACAAGTGCCCCTGTTTTCCAGAGACAGTCCCATATTTACAGGGTATGTAAGGACACACCACAATTGGGGGGTATGAAAGGACACACCACAATTCCATGTATCAAAGCCAGACCTGCTGGTAATTGAATCCTAAGTAAGTCTGAGGCCAGCATCCTCACTTAGGAAGTGCAGAATATGCCGTGTGACCCTAGATGGATGGAGAAATTCAGTTTGGTTCACATTTAAAGGCAAACCTGTCTAATCTGCTTTCTCCAAAAGAATAACTTCAAAATTTGCACTCCTCTGAATTTTGCAACACAGCTTTCCACCCAAGTCATGTGTACAATGGTACATAAACTAGGGTAAGGTGTAGACAAAGAAGCATATATTGGTGCAAATAAGCTACAAAAATGCATTGCATCAGGGAATGTTGCCTTGAAATAGGCTAAATTTCTTTCAAAATTGTGTATATTGGGAGAAAGCCAAACTAAAACCCTGGTGAATTTTCAAGATACTCTTAAAAAAAGAAAGGAAAGATGTGGAAATGCAGAGAACTGAATTAAATACTTTTTTGAAATTACAAACTGAGAGAAGCCAATCTTGACAGATTTGTCCATCTCTCTGTGGTGCACACACAGCTCTCGCTCTCTCGCTCTTGCAACACCTCACCACCGCCTCCTGCCCTCCGACATCTGCCGCCTGAGGCCTGAGGTGGCCATTGCACTCTGCCTAACAGTAGAGCCAGGCCTGAAAGGGACCAGTGCCCTCCCTTTCTTGCGCTTCAGACCACATGTGATTTCTCCTCAGGAGGACCTTTGACATGTGGCCTGTGTGCTGGTTCTACACATTAGGTGGCTGTAGTCATCATAGCTAAAATGCCTTGTGTATTAGATATGTATGCCAGTGTTACAAATTTCTTCGCTTAAAAATGAAAGGTGATTGACTTGGTAAGCTTGCTTTGGTTAAATGACAGCTATTGCTATATTGTTAAAAGAGAAATGTCGACAAATACCCTTAAAGGCACTGCTTTCCTTGCCTCAATGCATCAAACAGTGGGCCTTTTAATTGGGGTAAGAATTTCCCAAGGATACACCCAATACCAACCTCTAGTGAAATATATTTGCCTCCTTACTGAGTCTGAAATGGCACTCCTGAACTCACTTCCACTGAGCTGATACTTGAGAATTTAATATTACACCAGCTTTTCGTGCCGAGGACAGAAACAGGCCCTTCTCCAAGAACAGGCTTCCCTAAATGAAGGCAATATATTCCTCCTGCTTCTCTATCACGGTCTCCTTACTGGAGAAGCAAGCCCTGTGGTAAATCACGAAGTGACACGGACCAATTTCACACCTCACTGACAGATGCAAAAACCAAACTCGGCCCTGTATTTTAAAAAGCGCACACAAAACAGGGACTCAGTTCACCGAAGGGTGAAGTTTACTTTGTCTTGTGTTTCACGATAGCAGGCAGTTTGAGTCTAGCTGGGTGATTTGGAATGACATGGTCAGGCCCAAAGCATGAGTGGAAATGTGTTCCTAGGGCTGATTTATGGCGCTTGCTGATGGATTTTCCTTCCTAATAACACGTTTGTGCCATTTTTACTCCCTGCTGCTTGAGAGCTGAAAGATAGGCTAGGTTGAGCAAATGCTACTGTAGATTTGCTAATGGAGTGTGCACATTCTAGAGAGGCCGGGGCGAATTGATGCTTCCCAACTCATACGAAAGTACCCATGGCAGACCTCATTTTTCAGGACTCAATGCTTTGCTTGTTTTTAAACCCCTGCTGACCCAAGCTTCCAGGGCAGAGCATGCGGACGGAACTCAGAAATTCCCCTTCTGTCCCTGCCGTCACCTTTAGAAACAGAGACTTCTCAAACCCTGTTGTTTGTGCAAAGGCTGCTTCACACATTGCATGTACAGTGGTACCTTGGTTCTCAAACTTAATCTGTTCCGGAAGTCCGTTCCAAAACCAAAGCGTTCCAAAACCAAGGCACACTTTCCCATAGAAAGTAATGCAAAATGGATCAATCCGTTCCAGACTTTTAAAAACAACCCCAAAAACAGCAATGTAACATGAATTTTACTATCTAATGAGACCATTGATCCATAAAATGAAAGCAATAGACAATGTACTGCAGTCACACAATCAATCAATCAGTAGCTGAACTGGGTTCCACGCAGTCACAAAAACAAAACAAAAAAGTTGCAAAAACAAAAATGCAAAATAAATAGCAAAAACAGACAGAGCTCAGCATAACACTCAAAACGGAGCACATTCAGCTTTCAAAAAAAGTTGCAAACCGGAACACGTACTTCCGGGTTTGCAGTGTTTGGTTTCCAAGTTGTCCAAAGTACCACTGTACCAGTTATACTTGGTGCACTTGGATGTGTGAACTGACTCCACTGAAAAATGTTGTGCCTGAACTGATGACAGGCAACACAATCCGAGTGGCCCCTTTGTGCAGGCAAATAACTTGAGGCAGAAGTCATTGAATGATGAGTATGCCTTTAATCAACTTAAGGGGACTGATTATAATTTTCAAAAAGCTCTGAATGGGAAAGTTTCTGAATTAAGAGATTCGTCAACCCCTGAAGTCATCTGGAAAACTCCGTGTTGCCAGGGTGACTTAGACATGTTTATGCTGGGCAAACAAATCCATGAAGCTTAGGATTCTTTCTACTGAGAGATATCCTCAGGAGAATCATGATCAGGTAAATAATGGTACCCCTTCTGTTTTTATTATCCCACATCTAATAGTCAGAGATAGACCATCATTAGTATAATATTATTATTAAGAAGTAAAGCTACAGGCAGAGGGCCTTTTCGGTAGTGGCGCCCACCCTGTGGACCCCACTCCCATCAGTTGTCATGAAGATGAGCAACTATATAACCTTTAGAAGATATCTGAAGGCAGCCCTGTATAGGGAAGCTTTTTTAAACTGTTTAATGTTTTATTATGTTTTTATATATGTTGGAAGCCACTCAAAGTGGCTGGGGCAATCCAGTCAGATGGGCGGGGTATAACCAACCAACCAATCAATCAATCAATCAATCAATATTATTATTATTCCTACTACTATTACTATTATGTTTGACTAGAATCCCCTACTAAACCAGTTTTCTGTGAATTTGATTTGATTTTTTAAAAAAGTTTTTCTTGTGACCATCAAACATATCCTGCAACCCTGAGTTCCACAGATTAATTATGGGCCATAGACTCACCTGTGTATCTTAGCTTAGTTTTGTCCATCTGCCGGCTATCCTACTATATTTGTTAGGATTCCACTTCCCGACGTTGAAAATGGTTCTGTTCACGATGTCACTCATTAGGCCTGTTGTCTCGTTAATGTTTTACCCTCCTTATTCCCCAAGTCAGAAAATAGATATAAGTCCCGTTTGAGAAAGCTCACATTTCAGTGTGGCAAACAATACCACGAGTGGTACTAAAGAACGTCAGGAATTAACTGTCTTGGTTAAGAGGCTTCCTTGTCGTATCTTAGGCTTTTCAATGTGTTCCCAGACCCGCCACAATTCCCTCATCGTTTGGAAGACATGGCAGCCGCGTTATCCCTCACAGGACCAGGCGTTCCTTCTGTGATAACATCTCCTTCAGGAACGAGAAAAGTGCTCAGCCCAGGGAGTTCTGTGCTGATTGGTAAGTTCAGGTGTTTAGAATTTACCACATTCAACTTTTTTTTCCTCTCCCTTCCCAGCAGGGCTCATGGAAACTTTGGGTTGTGGGAGAGTGACTTCATTCCAAAGAACTGTCCCTCAACCCATACTGCTGCTCCAAAATTTAACTCCAAACACACGTAGTCGCTTTTAACTTTTTGTAGGGTTTTTTTCCTCTTTTTTCAGTAGAAGGTGGGAGATCCAGTTGCGAATCTGCTCCCTGGTGTTCTGGGAATTCTGTATGAATATCCCATAGACCAAGGAATTTGAAATGTTGGTCTATGCTGACTTCTCTTTGTACAGATGGGAAATAATCTGCTTATATGGCTCATGCTTGTGTGTTTCTGGAGGGTTATTGCAAATGGCAACTGTAGATTAATTACCTGTCAAATACGCAAAGAATGGTGGTTGAGATAGGGGTTGTTTTTTCTTACTTTTACCTTTCAATCCTTTACCCACTTACCTGAGAACAAGCCCCCATTAAACTTGGTAGGCTTACATTTGAGTAGACATCTGTAGGCTTGAGCTGCGAGAATGCCAAAATAGGAATTTGATACCTACCCTCCTTCAGGGCTACTCATTCTTGTTGCACAGAGAAAAGTGGAAACATTTGACAAGCATCCCTGGTGTTCCCTACCCCACACGTCCTATTGATTTCTAAGAATCAGCAGAAATCCAATCTTCCTGATGTGCAGTGATTTCATGTATGCGTGTGCAATCTGTATAAGAATATTTGATCGCGTTTATAATGCAGCAACAGAGATGCTGCTGGGTTTGGAATGAAGCTTCAAGTTCCCAGGTTTTAAGAGAAACAGGGGTATAAGTAACACTTGAAATATTTGGAAACTAAATCAAAGACAGTAAATCTACCCATGGCAGCCACCACTTAGGACTGTTAGAATAGTTTTATATAGATAAAGTTATCAATGCCATGCATGCCAGTCCCTGCATTTAGTATTCTGTTTTCTAATATGTTACCAGGGACCTATAAACAGTTGCCTCAACAATTTTGAAAAGCATCAGTTTTCACATATTTTTATTAGTGACTCATTTAAGATTTCCAAAAGTATGTTATTTGAAAAAAAAATGAATGTACAATGTTAAGTGTTTATATTTAAGGCTGTGGACCTTTCCAAGAAGTTAAAAGGAAGATTTCGGAACGGTGGGGGTTTTGATGCTCTTTTTATCATTGCACTGGAAATACAATTTTTGTTTTGTTTTTGTGCATATATGAGAGGTGTGACAGCTAAGTCAAGTGCTAGACATGACGGCAGCAGTTGCATTGAGCTGCCAAATCACTGAAAAAGTGAGGCAGGCAGTTCAGGTCACAAAAGGATCTGGAGGAGCCTGTTGTTGCCACCAATAGGTGGTGCCCTGTTATATCTCTCCTCTTCCCCTGAACTTGGTGAGGCAGTCAGATCAGAACAGAATCATTAGCAACTTAGGTTAGAAAACCTATACGTACAGTGGAAGCTCGGGTTGCGAACATGATCCGCGCGGGATACACGTTCGCAACCTGCAGCATCTGCAACCTGCAGTGGCACGTCTGTGCACGCACGGGTTGCGATTCGGCACTTCTGCACATGCGCAAAGCACAAATTGGCGCTTCTGCACATACGCAAAGCACAATTTAGCGCTTCTGCGCATGCGCAGCCGCCGAAACCCGGAAGTAACCCGTTCAAGTACTTCCGGGTTTCGGCAGTCCGTAACCCCAAAAAACGCAACCTGAAGCGTCTGTAACCTGAGGTTTGACTGTACAGTCGTACCTTGGTTCTTGAATGGAATCCGTTCCAGAAGTCCATTCAACTTCCAAAATGTTCGGAGACCAAAGCGTGGCTTCTGGTTGGTTCCGAACCCTCCAAAAAATTGGGTAAGGGGTTTGCCACTAAACCAGGGATGGGGAACCTGTGGTCCTCCAGATGTTGTTAGACTTCAGCTCTTGCCAGCTGTAACCAGCAGGTGCAGTGGTTGGGGATGATGGGGGGAGTGAAAGGTGCTCTGTGCCACAGAAGTCCCTTAGGCATTCAGAGGCACAACTGGGATCTAATGGTTCCACAGACTGTGAACCTGCTCCTAAGGCAGGCATGTAGAACCTATGGCCTTCCTGGTGTTGTTGGCCTCCAAGTCCCATCAGCCCCAGCCCATGGTCAGAGTTGAAGTCCAGCAGCAGTTGGAGAGCCACAGGTAATAATAATAATAATAATAATAATAATAATAATAATAATAATTTATTATTTATACCCTGCCCATCTGGCTGAGTTTCCCCAGCCACTCTGGGCGGCTCCCAATCAAGTGTTAAAAACAGTACAGCGTTAAATATTTAAAACTCCCCTGAACAGGGCTGCCTTCAGATGTCTTTTAAAGATAGGATAGCTGCTTATTTCCTTCACATCTGAAGGGAGGGTGTTCCACAGGGTGGGCGCCACTATCAAGAAGGCCCTCTGTCTGGTTCCCTGTAACCTCACTTCTCGCAATGAGGGAACCGCCAGAAGACCCTCAGAGCTGGACCTCAGTGTCTGGGATGGACAATGGGGGCGGAGACGCTCCTTCAGGTATCCTGGGCTGAGGCCGTTTAGGGCTTTAAAGATCAGCACCAACACTTTGAATTGTGCCCGGAAACATACTGGGAGCCAATGCAGATCTCTCAGGACCGGTGTTATGTGGTCCCTTCATCTGACCCTTATGGAGCAGTGCAAAAACCAGCCTCTACCCGTACCATTTGACTCGCGTCCAGTCTGTGACCCAGACTTTCAGTACAAGTAGTTTTTAAAAAAGCAATAAAAGCCCCTATTCATGGGAGATATGAAACAATAACAGCAGAGTTTGCTAGTAAAGTGTGCTTTTTATGACCAGAGAAGTACAGTCAACTGTAAAAAGGAAATCCTGCTGTTCCATATTTATTGTCTTCTCCCCTGGTGACTTCCATATCATATTTGTTCAGTTCACAAGTCAGAGCTCGTTTTGCCTGGCTGCCAGCACTCTGCAAGTCTAACTTTGGGATCCTGGGAGAGAACACGTCTTTCTGAGAAGCTAGACTGCAGGGCCCTGCTCTTTTCGGCTGAGTACACACCATACATTTAAAGCACACAGGAACTGTAGTTTACCCCTTACAAAACTGCAATTCCCAGCACCTTAACAAACTCTGGTTCCCAGGATTTGGGGGGGGGGTGCTTTAAATACATGATGTGTACACACAGCGTCTGTTGATTCAAGACACAGAACATCGTTATCCTCTATTTGAAATCCAATTCAGTTCACCAAGTGTCATCACTTGTGGAGCCAGGAAGGCAACAACCATATATAAAAAGGTAGAATCAACAGAGTCAGGATGACACCCCCCCCCACACACACAAGATTTGCAGTGTAGGAAATGTAGACTCATATAGCTACCATGTGTAGCTCCAGTTAAATGCATGAAGGAGTAAGCTGTTGTGTGAGACTTGACCAGGTCATGCCCCCTTATGTCCTGTAACCAACAGCTAGTAAAGTTGTTGTTGTTTTACCTTTTTTCTGCTATTTGCTCTCTTCCACCATATGAACCCAATCAGAGTGGACTTCTGAGCTTCACTGCTTCAAGCTCAAACCGTGTGCTCAGAAGCTTTTGCCACATTTTGTAAACTTAAGTTTTTCTACCTGAGTTTTTCTTGCTGCTGTGTAGAAAAATGCAGGACTCTGACCTTGAATGAGTTTGTAAGTAAACTTCTTTTAAACTTACCAAACTTGGTAGTCTATTCACTGCAAAGGGGGTAGAATGGGAAGCCTCTGTGAGTGACTTAACAGTGGAATATTTAAAAGGTCTATATATCCCCATGCTTCACTTGGGACGGTATGGATATGGGTATGTAAAGGCTGATTTACTTCCATAGCCTGTGCCCTTTATTTTAGATGAGTCTTGAGCAAAAAGTAGTCAAAATGTATGACAGATAGGAAATACAGAATAAGAGTTACTAGCAATAAGATGCATTAAAGGTAAAAGGTAAAGGTACCCCTGCCCGTACGGGCCAGTCTTGACAGACTCTGGGGTTGTGCGCCCATCTCACTTAAGAGGCCAGGGGCCAGCGCTGTCCGGAGACACTTCCGGGTCACGTGGCCAGCGTGACATCGCTGCTCTGGCCAGAGCCAGAGCCGCACACGGAAACGCCGTTTACCTTCCCGCTGGTAAGCGGTCCCTATTTATCTACTTGCACCCGGAGGTGCTTTCGAACTGCTAGGTTGGCAGGCGCTGGGACCGAGCAGCGGAAGCGCACCCCGCCGCAGGGATTCGAACCGCCGACCTTTCGATCGGCAAGTCCTAGGCGCTGAGGCTTTAACCCACAGTGCCACCTGCGTCCCTAAGATGCATTAGGTAGGATTAATATTCCTGTCCACAGAATGAGAGGTCAGTCTTCAATATCTTTTTATATTTTATTCTCACTGTGCAAGATACTATGTTTTGCACTAAAGAATTTATGAAGAGTATCTCGCCTGTCAAGGGTGATTGATGCTCCTCTCACAGGTGCAAGTGAGCAATACATTGTTACTTACTACTTTCATAGATATCAGAAAGGGTGAGAGAGAGAAAAAGAGAAATAGGAAAATGTATCACTACACATGCTGCAAGAACAGGGGGCGAGTTTTACTTATTTATTTTCCCATTGTTGACTTCGTGGTATTTCCATTATCTTATATATTGGTTTTGGAAGAGGTAGTAATAGCTGATGCAAATTAAATATATAGCGATGAGAACAAGGCTTGACTTATTTGGCAACCCAGAACTTTGTAGGAGATGAAAAAAAGAGGGGGAAATTGGCTGAGGACAAACTGAATTTGGCCTTCAGTGTAATTGTTGTGAACCTGTGGATGTACTTTTATACATTCTGTTCCCATCTGCAACATGCATAAAAACTAGGAGTCACTCGGGGCCAGATCACGCCTAGCCATGATGTGAAAGTTACAGGCACGGCACGCTGTGGAGGCAAGAGCCCTCGTCTGCTGTGCACAGAACCTTTCACAGGAGCCAAGGCTTACGGTGTCTGTGCAAGTATCATGTCCCCGCTTCAGAGCCATCAGTTGGGGGGAAATGGTGCAAGCGAAAGAGTCCGGCTTCATGAAAACAGGCCCCAAAGCAAAAAAAAGGTAGACTCCCAGACACCTTCTTTCAGATGGTAGAAAACCTAAATTTGATTGACGCATGGAGATATAAAAACCCAGGAGAAAGCCATTATACACCATCAGTATACACAACAACTTAGAAAGAGTAAAAATTTTGAGGTCTTAGAACAAAGGAAGTCAATATGTGTATATGTATGTAATGACTAGATTAGAATGATGATATGGTTTTATTTGTAGATGTGTTTTTTGTGTGTGTTTTTTTTCTCTTGGGGTTTTTTTTTCTTTTCTTGTTTGTACTGTTTTATTTTGGATTCAATGTTTGTAATTTTTGTTGTAATTTTGCATTGAAAATAAATTATTAAAAAATTTTTTAAAAGAAAACAGGCCGCAAAGAACACAGATGTTTTTGTAAGACCTGCCTTGGAATTTAGATACCTAAAGGAAGGCTGGACGTAATGCAATAAATTGGGGAGTGCCAGAACTGGTGGCCTTGGCAGGGCCCACTTCTGGTACTAACCACTGATTTGGGTCCTTGTAGTAATGATCAGGGGCGGAAGAAGGGGGTGCAGTGGGTGCAGACCGCCCCAGGTGTCACCACTGAGGGGGGGGGGGTGACAAAATGCCGGGCGGCACTCACCGCAGGGCCTGCAGCACACCCGAGCCACACGTCTCTCTTGGGAGTGAAGCCGTGGCTGGTGTGCGCACAGGCTCTGCGCTGCTCAAATGGTCCGCCTGCTGCCTCCTCCCCCCCAGCTGTAGGCCCCGTGGTGTGCCCTGCACCTATGGATGGCTCACCCCGCCACTGGGCACCCTGCCCCAGACACCCGAGCAGCTTCCTCCGCCACTGGTAATGATTTGCAGGGACTCCCCAGCCTTGCCATCTTTATTATTCTGACCCCATCCCCGGTGGATGTCAGGAGTGGGCAGGGGCCCTCCAATTTCAGCGGTGCCCTATGCAACGCTAACAGCCGAGGGACCCTCTCATACTCCATTTTGCATCGTTGTTGCTGTGCGACACCCTGTGGTGTTGGCGCCCGGTGCGGCCAAACCAATCACACTACAGTGGTACCTCTGGATGCGAACGGGATCCGTTCCGGAGCCCCGTTCTCATCCAGAGCAGAACACAACCCGCGTCTGTGTGTGCGCAGGTTGCAATTCGCCGCTTCTGCGCATGCGCGTGACGTCATTTCAAGTGTCTGCGCATGCATGAGCGGCGAAACCCGGAGGTAGTGCGTTCCATTGCTTCCGGGTCGCTCAACCTAAAGCAACTTCACCCCAAGGTATGACTGTACTCTAAAACCGCCTCTGGAGTGCGGCCAGTCTAATGAAGCCAGAAGCTCAGAGCTTACCGCTATTCTCTTGTAGGTAGCGTCCATTTGGTGATTGGTTTGCAAAGGATCTATTTCATGATCTTTATTGCTCTTCGTATGAATGTCACTGGCCATTTTGAATTGAACAGGACAATGCTGATATGAATGTTTAAGTCAAGAATATGGAGCTATCTTTGGGTTCTCTGCTATCAGGGACCAAGTTTGCTGGGATTTGATATGTTACTGTCCTTTTTTTTTTTTAGGCTGCCCTGTGAATGGTCATCCCACTCCTAACATTACCTGGTTTCATGCTGGTCAGCCCCTCAGCATGCCTCACCATGTGTTGTCGTCTGGAGAGATTATTCAGATACTGAACATCAGCCTTGATTATCAAGGAGAAATCAGCTGCATGGCTCAGAACGAGGCAGGCTTGCTTGTACAAAAAACATCTCTGACAGTCCAAGGTAAATACTGCACCTCTAGATTTTTGGAATTGGTGTAATGGCATAGGTAATACAGTTGTTGTTTAAACAAACACACAAACAAACAGCATACAAATTTCATGTGGAAGCAGTCAGTTTCTGGGCAATAGATTATGGATTTTAGAATATTGCCAACGGATTCAGTAAACTCAAAGAAGAGGACACACTTGACCAGTGTCCACAAATATCAAACATTTATACCCTACGGTGTAATGCTAAGCATACCCAACCAAAGCAACTTTTGAATTACTGGAGCACCTAAACACAGTGCCAGATTTACGTATAAGCTAAACAAGCTATAGCTTAGGGTCCCACTCTCTTGGGGGTCCCAAAAAAATTTAAAGGAAGAAAAAAATCTGGATGTACATTTCCAAAATATAAGATAAAAAACAAATAAAATAAAATGTTTCCCCAACCTTTTTGGACATGGGATCACACCTGGAAATCTAAGGAACTGCTGCGGGTACCACAGAACAAGGCTATCACGGAATGTGCATTAATGGACTCTAAAAATGCCTCTTTCTTGTCTGGGTGAAGGATAGAGGGTGAGTTGAGTGTGTGCACCGTGTAGAAACTCACCTACTCTACAAAGATAAAATTTACATTTCTTGCTGCACCTACTTCTGCCTCTGCCCACCACTAGTATGCGGCCCTCGTATGCTTACCCAGAAGAGAAAGTGGCCCTCGAGGGTAAAAAAAAAACTTGCCCACCCATGACCTATAACCGTAGAAATATATCAATGCAAAAAAAAAAAAAGAGATAGGTTGAGAAGTCTGCTGCTTTTACACCTACTAATAAGCTCTGTTGGGATGCGCTGTGGGTTAAACCACATAGCCTAGGACTTCCCAATCAGAAGGTCAGCGGTTTGAATCCCCGCGATGGGGTGAGCTCCCGTTGCTCGGTCCCTGCTCCTGCCAACCTAGCAGTTCAAAAGCACATCAAAGTGCAAGTAGATAAATAGGTACCACTCCGGCGGGAAGGTAAAGGTAAAACTGCTCTGGTTCGCCAAAAGCAGCTTAGTCCTGCTGGCCACATGACCCGGAAGCTGTACCCAATAAAGCGAGATGAGCGCCGCAACCCCAGAGTCGGCCACGACTGGACCTAATGGTCAGGGGTCCCTTTACCTTTACCTTTACAATAAGCTCTGTTAGACCTAACGCTGTTAGATATTTTCACCTGGATGTTTTGCTGTTCTTGCAGATTACTGGTGGTCGGTGGATAAGATGTCGCCCTGCTCAGCCTCCTGCGGTAACAAGGGTCTGCAGTATCACCAGCTGAAATGCTTACTGGACAGAGCCCAAGTCAACATCTCCCACTGCATGGAGAAGCCCAAACCGGCTCTGCAGCCGGTTGCTTGTAACAGAAGAGATTGCCCTTCGAGGTTTGGCCTTTCCCCTTAAATGTATAATTATGTGCTACAAAGCATCACTACAAAGCATGATGGTTCCCTTCTCTAGCTAAGAGTGTGCTGCTGACCAAAAGGAGGGAAGCAGGTGGCGCTGTGGTCTAAACCACTGAGCCTCTTGGGCTTGCCGATCGGAAGGTCGGTGGTTCGAATCCCTGTGACGGGGTGAGCTCCCATTGCTCTGTCCCAGCTCCTGCCAACCTAGCAGTTTGAAAGCACACCAGTCCAAGTAGATAAATAGGTACCACTGTGGCAGGAAGGTAAACGGCATTTCTGTGCGCTCTGGTTTCCGTCACAGTGTCCCATTGTGCCAGAAGTGGTTTAGTCCTGTTGACCACACGACCCAGAAAGCTGTTTGTGGACAAACACCGGCTCCCTCAGCCTGAAAGCGAGTTGAGCACCGCAACCCCATAGTCGCCTTTGATTGGACTTAACCATCCAGGGGTCCTTTACCTTTTTGCTAACCAAACATTGATCCACACCATACATGGAAAGCACCGTCAATGCACTTTTAAACCACACGACTTCGCTTAATAATTCTGTGGTTTTGTTAAGAGTGTTGAGATTTGTAGCTCTGTGAAGGGGGGAACTACAGTTCTCAGGATTCTTCGGCAGAAGTCATGTGCTTTAATCATGTGTTTAGTCATGTGTTTTCAACATGTGCTGTGCGCATTCCCAGTGCTATTGAAGTGCAGATTACACCACAGGATTAAAACTGCCTGGTGGTTGTGGTCGTTATTTATTAGATTTATATACTACCTTTCATCACAAGAACTGAGGGCGGTTCACAGGATAAAAATAAAAGATAAAAACGCAAGTAAATAGTTAATAATAATAATAATAATTTTTTATTTATACCCCGC
The DNA here is from genome assembly GCF_951804945.1 of Podarcis cretensis. NCBI lineage: Eukaryota > Metazoa > Chordata > Lepidosauria > Squamata > Lacertidae > Podarcis > Podarcis cretensis. The sequence goes on from NC_137187.1 coordinate 27,976,259, forward strand.
CCTCCCCAGCCAAGGCCGGGCTCAGTGCGGCTTACAGGCGATAATAAAAACAAGTTGAATGATTACAACTTAAAAACAAAATTAAAATACAACATTAAAATATTGAAACATTAAAATATTAAAATGTAGCCTTCTCGCAGGAGGAGAAGGAAAAGAAAAAAGAGAGGGAGGGAATCAAATTGGCTCCAAGCCAAAGGCCAGGTGGAACAACTCTGTCTTACAGGCCCTGCGGAAAGAAATCAGATCCTGCAGGGCCCTGGTCTCATGAGGCAGAGCGTTCTACCAGGCTGGAGCTAGTGTTGAAAAGGCCCTGGCTCTGGTTGAAGCCAATCTAACTTCCTTAGGGCCCGGGACCTCTAGGGTGTTGCTATTTATGGACCTTGAGGCTCTCCGTGGGGCATACCAGGAGAGGCGGTCCCGTAGGTACGAGGGTCCTAGGCTGTGAAGGGCTTTAAAGGTCAAAAGCAGCACCTTAAATCTGACCCTGTACTCCACCGGGAGCCAGTGCAGCTTAAAACAAAACAATAATGCCCCCCATCCCACAAACACATTTAAAAAGCTGTAGGTAGAATATTAATCAGCCTTATAAAGCAACACACACACACACACACAATTTGGTAGCCTGCAGTAAATAAAGAGTTCCCTGCCGGCAGTCAAGTGAGGAAACTCTTGTAAAAAAAAAAAAAGAAACAGAGAGAAACGAGGTCCATATGAATGCAGGAGGCGGGAAAAATATTGGGTGAATCCAGCTTTCACAGTCACATAGTTTCTTTTATGAGACGGCTTGTAAAAAGCACAGCTTAGTAAAAGAAAGCAATAATTCTCAGCACTTTTCGGAGACTACTGTATTCTGTGATCTGTTTTGTTATGACCAGCAGTTTTAAATAAATAAACTGAGCCAAACTGCAGGCCACACTCCCCATGTTATTATGCAGTGTTATCTTAGACATAAAGATTCCTAGACATGTGCTTGGGAAGAGACTAGATTTTTCAACCCATCTTTTGGAGAAAATGTAGGCTGTGTACATACTCCCATTTATTCTGCATCCACTATGCTCCCACGTCTCGTTTGGGAAGTGACGTAAACACGTAAAATTAGCTGCAGTCCATATCTACCCTGTATAGTGGTGTGCAGTCAGTAGACTAGGGGAACTAGGCTAGTCCCCTAAATTAGAGTATTAAAGTATTAAAGCCTGGCGCCTCCTCCCCAAGGTCTGGGAAGCTTGTGCCCAGCTCAGAGCGGGAGGCGCGATGCTCAAGCACGTGACGTTGGGGTGTCACACCCGCAACATCGGACCTCCCAATTGCCTTTGCAAGCTGGAGGCCCTAACTGTTCCCCTACAAAAAAAAATTATCACCACATGCCACTGAAAGGCATTATTGTTTGTTTGTTTGTTTGTTTGTTTGTTTGTTTGTTTATTTCATGTATACTCCACCCTTCCCGGTTCAGAAAATCAGGCTCAAGACAGCTAACAACAAATTTAAAACATTTAATGGAGGCAACAAAAACCAGCTTAAAATACAGTATAAAACGTGAATAACAATAAATTCAGAATTCAAAAGTCAATTTAGGGGGGAAATCCATCCAATAAACATTAGATCATAGAATCATAGAGTTGGAAGAGACCACAAGGGCCATCGAGTCCAACCCCCTGCCAAGCAGGAAACACCATCAGAGCACTCTTGTAGTTTGGATCCATTGCTCCGTGTCCGCTTCTCTGGAGCAGCAGAAAACAACCTTTCTCCCTCCTCTATGTGACATCCTTTTATATATTTGAACATGGCTATCATATCACCAGGGCTAGCTGGCTTAATTTCAGGCCTATTTGGGCCAGCGAGGAGAATTAGCTGTGGGATCCCAGAGCGGGTAATCTTCATAAAAAGGGGAAGGGAAGGGAAGGAAAGGGAAGGAAAGGAAAGGAAGGGGAATAAAAGATCAGGCTATGTTCAAATTGAAAGCCAGGCAGAATAGCTCTGTCTTACAGGCCCTGCGGAAGGAGGTTAAATCCTGCAGGGCCCTGGTCTCATGAGGCTACTTGACCCTCAAGTGACAAAGATGGATCCAGGGCAGCCCCCAACCTATGCACCTGTTCTTTACGACGGAGAGCAGCCCCGTCCAGGACAGGCAACTGGCCAACCTCTCAGACACAGGGACCACCCACTTCCTGTGCCTCTATCTCCCCAAGTGTGCGTGCTCCCAGAGAGAAGCTTGCCGTCTTTTTTTGCTCCTCCTCTGCCTTTTCGAATCTGGTGCCACGCTGAGCCGTCCAAACTTGGCCACGTGGTTCAGCTCTCTCTTCACTAACCACAGGCAATACAGCCAAGGTTTTTTCCTTTGCTACAGATATTGGTTAGGGGACGCGGGTGGCACTGTGGGTTAAACCACAGAGTCTAGGACTTGCCGATCAGAAGGTCGGCAGTTCGAATCCCCGTGACGGGGTGAGCTCCCGTTGCTCGGTCCCTGCTCCTGCCAACCTAGCAGTTCGAAAGCATGCCAGTGCAAGTAGATAAACATGTACCGCTCCAGCGGGAAGGTAAACGGCGTTTCCGTGCACTGCTCTGGTTCGCCAGAAGCGGCTTAGTCATGCTGGCCACATGACCCAGAAGCTGTACGTTGGCTCCCTTGGCCAATAAAGCGAGATGAGCGCTGAAACCCCAGAGTCGGTCACGACTGGACCTAATGGTGAGGGGTCTCTTTACCTTTTTACAGCTATTGATTAGCAAGAAGAGAGCTTGACCGCCAGCCTGGGTTTGGGCAACAGAATGCTAAGTCGAACATTTGCTCAGCTCACTATGGTGTGGAAGTGAAGAAAAATATGGCAGAGGAGCAAAGTGGTTGTGAGCTGCTCTCCAAGAACCTGCAAGTTTGTGTGGTCCCTGCAAGCCATTCGCTGTGTCATGAGAAACCAGGCCCACATAGACGTTGTGGAGCAAAGGTCTATCAGGGACCATTTCCGGTGTTTCATGACCTCAGAATCTTATCTGACAATAGCAGCAGCAGCAGCACAGCTGCCAATAGAAATGAAGTGACAAAAACAAAGATCTTCATGATCAGCTTGGAGTGGCCATCTTGGAAATAGCTCCCTTTTAATTACTTTTCCATAATGTTCCACACACCTCTGCTTTAGGCAAAGGATGGCCAGCTGAACCGTAAGGGACAACTGGGACCAGGAGAGTGTGTGAAAGATGAAACTTGCTCATTAATATCAGCAAAATTCTGACTTGCTGGTGGGAAACACATTGTGCAGGAATGATTTATGCACATTCATTCGCCCCTCTGCTAAGCTGCAGCAGCGCCCATGCTGCTTTTTCCAACTCCCAAGAAACTGATGAAATGTGCATAAGTTTGGAAAGAGAAAGAGGTTGGAAATGCAGGGCTGAAATTTACAAGGGGCAGAAAAACCTGTGGATTTGACCTTTCCAAAGAGCAGCGTTACAAAGACAGGGGAAGTGTGTTTTCTTTGTTTTGGCAGGACCCGATAGGTTTCGGGGGGGGGTATTTGGGGTGGGGGTAGTCCTGGTTAGCAGAAGAATAAAAGCAAATTCACAGCTGCAGAGTTTGCATTTTTATTTAATTTAAAGGACAAGAAAGAGAAGTCCTATTCATGTTCACTTGGAAGTAAGTTCCTTGCTTCCTATACAGCTAAAAAAGCCAATGCAATTCTTGGCTGCATCAATAGGAGTATAGCATCTAGATCAAGAGAAGTAATAGTGCCACTGTATTCTGCTCTGGTCAGACCTCACCTGGAGTACTGGGTCCAGTTCTGGGCACCACAGTTCAAGAAGGACACTGACAAACTGGAATGTGTCCAGAGGAGGGCAACCAAAATGGTCAAAGGCCTGGAAACGATGCCTTATGAGGAACGGCTAAGGGAGCTGGGCATGTTTAGCCTGGAGAAGAGGAGAAGGGGTGATATGATAGCCATGTTCAAATATATAAAAGGATGTCACATAAAGGAGGGAGAAAGGTTGTTTTCTGCTGCTCCAGAGAAGCGGACACGGAGCAATGGTTCCAAACTACAAGAAAAAAGATTCCACCTAAACATTAGGAAGAACTTCCTGACAGTAAGAGCTGTTTGACAGTGGAATTTGCTGCGAAGGAGTGTGGTGGAGTCTCCTTCTTTGGAGGTCTTTAAGCAGAGGCTTGACAACCATATGTCAGGAGTGCTCTGATGGTGTTTCCTGCTTGGCAGGGAGTTGGACTCGATGGCCCTTGTGGTCTCTTCCAACTCTATGGTTCTATGATTCTATACTGTACATAATTTTTTTGCACAAATTTTCCAGCATAACAACAAATCTTTGGCTATCACAGCCTAAGACTTCCCTCAACCCCTTCTAATGGTTTTCTAAATTCCTCTCTATTTTTGCATTTTATTCAATGGTCCTTGCTTCCTAGTTAGGACTGCAGCCTAAATTATATTGTCAAATCACAGCAAATCATTATAATGTATATTCTTGGCCTGCTAGTGTTATAGAACCTTAAGAATTAGCAATGCATAAAAAATTAAATTTTCTAGAGATGGATGAATCTGTCATTTCAGTTTCTCATTTTCACAGTCTTAAGATAAGTTTGCCAGAGATCTGCGTCACTTGACAAGTCCTGGTGAACATTCCTACCATTTAAATTCACATTTCTCGTAACATAAATTTTTTATGTGCTTTTTTATGTATTTGGATGCAATTTCCCCTAATATGTGTGTTTGTACGTTATTTTTTTGCCGAAATATGCATTTTTATGCCCACTTTACTCATAATATATGCACTTATTTACATTTTTTTCCGGTTGGAGAACCACATCACAAAATTAAAAGAAGTGTGAGTTTTGAGAGATGGCTGAGTTTCGGTTCTCACATTGTTTTAGGGAGGGCAAATTAGGCTGGTTCACATTGAAATGGGAACCAAACCGAAATTCTCCCCACCCCTACCTGCAACAAAAGGTTGCAGTATGCCGTCATCATCACCCCTAATAGGCGTGTTCCTATTCAGGGTGCCAGCCACGTGCCTCCTCCTGGATACAGCAAGCTAAGCCAGGGACGCGGGTGGCGCTGTGGTCTAAACCACTGAGCCTCTTGGGCTTGCCGATCGGAGGGTCAGCAGTTCGAACCCCCCCAACGGAGTGAGTTCCCATTGCACTGTTCCTGTTGCTCTGTCCCAGCTCCTGCCAACCTAGCAGTTCGAAAGCACGCCAGTGCAAGTAGATAAATAGGTACCACTCCGGCGGGAAGGTAAACAGCATTTCTGTGCGCTCTGGTTTCCGTCACTGTGTCCCGTTACGCCAGAAGTGGTTTAGTCCTGCTGGCCACATGACCCGGAAAGCTGTCTGCAGACAAACGCCGGCTTCCTTGGCCTGAAAGCGAGATGACCCCATAGTCGCCTTTGGCTGGACTTAAACGTCCAGGGGTCCTTTACCTTTTACAACAAGCTATAAAGAGTGGGTGTAAAAGATTAAATTCCTCCCAGGCCTGTTTCCGCCCTGCCCCCCAACTGACAGCTAGCATTCAGCACCTCCTGGGCATTCTCATTCTTCGACAGGTGTTTGAAAAAGCTGCGGCTTTTTCTTTTTTTACTTATGTCTCCCCTGTTGTTTCTCGCTGGCCCCATTTTGGTTGCGCTTCACTCAGCACCTACCACCTTGTTCACTGCTAGAGAGAGAGAGAGGTTTTTTGAGTTTCTCGAGTCCCACTGGCCTTTCACGGAAGTAGAAGGTGAGAATCCTTGTTAGAATAAAAGCCAAGTTGACTGAAAGTGTACAGTTTCAGAAGGAAGGTAAGGCAGGTCGTTTTGCTACACCCCTGTGGCTCACCCACCAGTAATTCTTCTTCCTTTCCTTGTGCTAGATGGATGGTGACGTCGTGGTCCCATTGTACACAAAGCTGTGGCGGAGGCATCCAGACCCGTCGGGTGACATGTCAAAAGCTGACAGCTGCAGGCAGCTCCATGCCCATGTCAAACGACGCATGTGCTCAACTTTCCAAGCGCCCGGTAGACACCCAGAGCTGCAACAGACAGCTGTGTGTTGAGTGGGCAACTTCTGCCTGGGGGCAGGTACGTACATGCTGTCACTGCTGCCAGTCATTGTTTGGAATTGTGAGGAGGTTAAAACGGGTTGAGAATGCATTTAAGAAATTGGGTTACTGTCTCTCTACTAGATGGCCCTGTGCAAGTCATCATCCCAGTGACCCACCTGTAAAACCACGGTGACCTGCCTCTCAGGATTGCTTCAGTGCAGGCAAAAATTAGTATTTTAACATGGTGTGTGTGTGTGTGTGTGTTTAAAAAGTTTGGTGTATATTAATCATAATAGCATTAAAGGAAATTGTAAGCGCATGTTGCTGTCACTCTTGGTTGACCCTAAAATGACGGCGTTAAGCCATATGTTTTAATGGATGTTGTTAAATATTAGCTGCACAGGGAAATTAAGTTTAGAGGAACCCAGTAATATCCTGATAAAATTATAATAGCCGTATGACTGCATCATCTGCAATATCCGGCCCATTACTGAGAATGATCACAGCATGGTAAGCCAATTTGAAAGAATAGCAAATAAAGTACGTCTTATGTCAGACAGGTAAAAAGGCCTTGTGGGTCAACTAGCAACGTTTATTCTACAATTCCTGATGAACCAGATGGACTTATAATTCCCTGGTTAAAAGACATTACACATTACATTACTGTCCATTACGCAGTATGCAGTGTTGAGCTGCCACAATGAGGGCAATGCTAGCCCATCCTGAAGAATACGGTTTGGTGGGGTGAAGAAGGATTGTAAGGTATCCTATGGCCAAATCAGACTTATTATTAGCTTTCATTTAGCTGATAACTGCATTAAAAACATGTGTATGCGCGCACACACACAAATTCTGCTTTGATAGATTTTAGAAAATGTTCCCTCCAGCATTGATTGACTTATCATGCTGCCATTTATTTAAAAAGGATCAGATCTTTCCTTGAAAAGCTGTGAGCGAATGGTCTAATTTGTACTTTCCCTGGAATGTCAGGTAAAGTTTATGTCTAGTTCCCCCAGAGGGATGGCTGTTAGTTTATAGCATCCCATGATGTCATATCCAAGCTCAATTATAAAAAGTTGTATGAATTCATCTGTTTCACCTGACCTTTCGGCTTTCTGATATAATATTTCTCCAACCAGAGAACAGGGAGAGGAGTTTCTCATGCATTGTGTAAACTTACAAGGCTCCATTCCCAGGCAGCCCTACAAATTGATTATTCTGATTACAATTAAGAACAGATTACTGGCCATGGATCAGTGCCATTTCACTATTGTATCACACAGTCCACTCAAGGAGACATCAGGTTCCGATTGGCCAAGCTCAATGATTACCTTTCCCAAAGTGCAGGGAAAATAAGCAGATTACATTGTCCCCTCTGCAAACAGACCCCCCCCCCCGGTCTCCTATCATTTAGTTTTGATGTAGGTGTCATGGCAGCCTCAAAGGCAGGAATTCCATGCAATCATTTCTCATAAGAATTAAGTACGTTCACTGTAACTCCAGTTTCACTCATATTAGTTTGCAGTGGAGATATTTGAGACTACAGATTTGAAGTCTGTTGTTGTTGTTCAGTCGTATAGTTATGTCCGACTCTTCATGACCCCATGGACCAGAGCACGCCAGACACTTCTGTCTTCCACTGCCTCCCACAGTTTAGTCAGACTCATGCTGGTAGCTTCAAGAACAGTGTCCAACCATCTCGTCCTCTGTCGTCCCCTTCTCCTTGTGCCCTCCATCTTTCCCAACATCAGGGTCTTTTCCAGGGAGTCTTCTCTTCTCATGAGGTGGCCAAAGTCTTGGAGCCTCAGCTTCATGATCTGTCCTTCCAGTGAGCACTCAGGGCTGATTTCCTTCAGAATGGAGAGGTTTGATCTTCTTGCAGTCCATGGGACTCTCAAGAGTCTCCTCCAGCACTATAATTCAAAAGCATCAATTCTTCGGCGATCAGCCTTCTTGATGGCCCAGCTCTCACTTCCATACATCACTACTGGGAAAACCATAGCTTTAACCATACGGACCTTTGTTGGCAAGGTGATGGCTCTGCTTTTTAAGATGCTGTCTAGGTTTGTCATTGCTTTTCTCCCAAGAATTTGAAGTCTAGGGCTGAGGAATTTAAAATGCTGTTTGTGAGCAGGCTGTTCAGAATAATGGGAGGGGAGTCAAAAGTTCCCTTGGGTGGATTGAGTCCCCTCTGAGAAGTAGTAGCTCTATTCAGGGTTGGATTGACTCCAGAGCTTTGGGGTGTTCACAGCATGATCGATCATTCAACTTCCAGACAATATAGTCATTTAAGCAGGCAATGTCCACAGTATTTGGTGAGGAATCAAGTTGGAGGTGATATCTGGCAATGAGCAGGAGCATACATCAAATCAATAGTCCTAATCCTGCAACACTCAACAGAACAAACCCCACCACTCTCAGTAATGTTGCCATTCCAGTGGGAGGGCAGCTAGCCGGCAGCTGACCACATCAGACCGAAGGGTGCTGGGCAATATGGTGTTTGTCTGGAATGAACCTACAGCTCCTTCATCCAAATTCTTACCGTCTCCAGTCTCGCCAGACCCCTCCAAGAGAGCTGGGGTCAGAAATGCAATGGTACACCTACTAGATAGAGCAGTTGGTGGAGCACATTCTTCAAGAAGAATGTGGCTCAGGGATCTAGTCTACCTTTACCACATCCAAGAAAGATAGATCACTCAGAATGGTATTAGACCTCAAGTTTTGCAACCAACTCATAAACACCACCGTTTTCAGGTGGAGACGTTACAGCCTATTCAGGAATATCTCCAAAGGGGGGGGCTTCATGTCTTCTGACTATCTGACAGAAGCCAACCTGCGCATTGTGGGAATATCCAGGGTGGCAGGAGAGGATATATTGTTTATTAATATCCTTCCTAACTTGCACTAGCAAGTTCCTTTACTTAGCAGAGTTTACATTCCCCTTTTTACATGCACAGCAGATAGCTGGTTGCAGGTTTGTGTGAGCCTCTCACTATTATACAATTCAGTCTGTCTCAGATTGAATTGTACATACCTGGTAAGTTCCCTTGAATCCCTCTTAAAAGAATAAAGACGCCACAGTGTTATTCAAAGTCAATAAAAGAAGTTTACTCACATCAGTTCACAGTTGGATTCCTGAAGGCAGACTTAGTTACAAATATGTACATGTGGATCTACCCCATATGGGGGAATGATCTCAGTGCTTCTGCTAGCTGAGAGCTAGCAGAGCAGTCCTAGCTGAAAGCTGGTCAAACGAAGAAGGAAGTCAAAAAGATAAAGTGTGCTGCGTGTCTTGTACTTTTATTACCTGGACAGGTAAGGCCACACCCACCTTCTATCACATGCAAAGGAAGGATGCTCCAGCCAAGAGGAACAGGAAGTTTTGACTGGCTGGACCAAACATTTCCCTGCGTGTCTTCTCTAGCATTACAAGGAATGTTGTACTTGGCTGCTTCTCATGGATCACATCCCACACACATTCCTATCCTTCCACCACAGCACAGGTTCCTCATGTTTGCCTACAACAGCTTTCACCTCCAATACGAAGCAATCTGGTTTGCCCTTGCCTCAGCCCAGAGAGCATTCACCTAGGTAGTGGCTAAGCCTATGTGCCTATTCCTGTGCCTGTGCCTATTCCCTTTTCCTTACCTCGAGGACATGATGATGGACTCTGCATCCCTGCACCAAACAACAGAAGACTTCATGTGACCCTGTCGGCCTTCTAGGATCACAACTTCATGATCAATTACAAGAAGGACAAGAGGCTATGAGATCTGGCAATGAGCAGGAGCCTAACTGATATATATTTCCACTGCCGAGTTCTTTTTAATTATTTTCATTTAGGCAGATCTCTAGTCATTGCCCATTGTTCCACACTGAGGGGAGTTTACCTTAGATCTGTGGAGAACCCTTCCGTGAAACTCTTTATGAATTCTCATTCACGACTTTTGTTACGTTTCTAGGACTTGCATTAATTGTCTCGTGCTTTTCGGTTACTTGTTTTTAAGGGGTTGCCTATAAATTACGAGTGGTAAAATGTCCGGCAAATGGGATAGAGTGACATTTGCCGTGTGGATCTCAAGCTGTAGGCCAACAAAATGGGAAAATGAGAGGGGAGTTTTCATTTGTCCTAAACTCTTGAATTTATAGCACCAACCAAGGCAGCTTGAAAGACTAATGTGTTTACTGTAGCATCAGTTTTCAGCGGCTCTGGCACACAAAAGTCCATGCTACCATTAATTTCCTGGTGCAACAAGACTCTTGTTGGTTTTGCTGAAACAGACCACCCTAGCTATGCTTCTGGAATTTAACAATAAATTATTGAATCATACATATCCCAGGCCACAGATCTGTAACAAAAGACAGGGAGCATCTGACTCATTTGCAGTGTTCCTTTAGCAGTACTGAAAGAAATGCATGCTATTTCTTCATTCTGCTGCAGCCCGCTCAATTTATGACCCACCAAGCTGAATTCAATATAACAGCCACATATTGTGGTGTGTCAGGTGCTTGGGAATTAACCCCCCAACACCTCTTTTACAATCCAGAACGAGCAACAAATAAATATTGATCAAGTCCTTGATAGGCTGCATTCTTTGATAATTATAATAAATAGTGCATGTCTGTTCTAAGTGCCCAGTTGTCTTTCTTAACAGTGTAATGGACCATGCATTGGATCTCGACTGGCTGTACAACACAGGCAGGTTTTCTGCCGGACCAGGGATGGGATATCTGTGCCTTCCGACCAATGCAGCTCCCTTCCGAGGTAAGCCCTGCTGATATTTTCAGAAACTGACACCATGTTTGCCAGTTGTGACACAGCATTATTTATGTTTGGAACTTTAAGTTTTAATCCTGTTGGGGGGGTGGAATTATTTATACCCCAGCCACTCTGGGCAGCTCCCAACGGAATATTTAAAGCACGATGAAACACCAAACATTAAAAGCTTCCCTAAACAGGGCTGCCTTCAGATGTCTTCTAAAAGTCATGTAGTTTTTTCTCTCCTTGACATCTGATGGGAGGGTGTTCCACAGGGCGGGCGCCACCAACAAGAAGGCCCTCTGCCTGGTTCCCTGTAACCTCACTTCTCGCAGGGAGGGAACCACCTTGGACCTGAACCTCAGTGTCCAGGTTGAATTATGGGGGTGGAGAGGCTCCTTCAGGTCTACTGGGCCAAGACCATTTAGGGCTTTAAAGGTCAGCACCAACACTTTGAATTGTGCTCGGAAACGTACTGGGAGCCAATGTAGATCTTTCAGGACCAGTGTTATGTGGTCTCTGCGGCCGCCCCCAGTCACCTGTTTCTTGTGGAGTGCGAACTACAACTATATATCTAACATCATCCCTTATCACAGAGGAATGCAAATGTATTCTCTCATATAGGAAGGGGTATTGCAACAGATTTTGGGAAGGAATCATTTATATTTTTTAGGGAAGGCCCATCTTTCCTGCAAGATCTAGTTACCTTGAATATGGTCACTTCATTACCCATGATAATGAGGACTTATGAAGAGAGTGAAATAACTCTACTTGATTTGGTTTATAGCTCATTAAAAAAAAGGAAACCAAGGCAAATCAGAGTCTGAGTAGCTCATCCTCTTCCCTAAGCAGCAAGCTTGAGAAGGGAAATGCCAATCCAAGATGGAAGTTCAGTCCTACTCTTCCTTTCCTGAATCCCACCACCATAACCATGAGAGTGCTGGAAAGGAGAAATTCCCAACCTGCCAGCATCTCAAGAAGGAAAAGTCATCAGGTCCCTGTTTGGGAAACATTTGTCCCCCCAAGCAAGGAAAGACAGGAGCTGGAAAGGGAGAAAGCCCATCCTGTAGGATGGGCATTAGTTAACATAGCAAGAGCCCTGCTAGATAAGCCAAAGGACAACCTGGCCCAGCATCGTGTTCTCAAAGTGGTCAACCAGATGCGTGTGAGAAGCCCACAAGCACCCTGGTCCCTTAAACCCCACCCATTTCAATGCTTCATCTAACAATTTCACCTGTCTCAAAATAAAGTCTACCAATACTGAGAATGCCCGGAGGCAATGTTACAATTTGCAAAGTAAATAAATCTAGGATAGGGTAGTTGTTGCTTTAGGGATAGATGGATTGGCTCATTAAAGGAGAAAATGAAAACATTGGCCAATCCTCTTCCGCTCTTTTCTTACTGGCAGACTATGTTTACATGTTATGATTTCACGTGGATGTAGAAAATGCCCAAGTATTGATACTGCACACACAATTCAGCTTCCAGAAAAGCTCGACTTTTCGTTTTATAAAGGGCAAGTGCCCAGCCCTTCTAATTATTAGAAAGAAATGCTTGAATGCATTTGGACAATCTCTGCTGGAACCCTGGAAGCCAGAGGGCATTGGCAGGATTCCAATGGCAGAAGGCAAGGTGTCTGTGCCTTTCACACATCCTCGCCTTTTCCTTATGACTTGCAAAACCAGAAGCAAATATGCAAAATCATACAGATGTCGGAATAAACCGTGCAAAATGATGGAAAGAGAACTGGGCTGTTTTGCTTGCCACTGTGGCATCATTGAATTTGGCTTACTTGTACGAAGGCAGGAGTAAGCCTGAACAAGAAAAAGGCTGGCCGCTTTTGAAGGTTTTTTGCTCCTCAGTCATTTGTGACTCCTCTTACAACTTCGTTTCGGGTTAGCAATTTTTTCAGGGCACCATTTGCACGTTGGCTTTCGGTTAATGGTTTGTTGCAAGAAATGGGTTAGCACTCTGCTGAGTTTCAGTTCTGGACTGTTAATGCTTGGCGAGTATGCAAAACTAAGAGGACCCAACCTATTTTCTGTTTCCTGCTTGGCAGGGGGTTGGACTCGATGGCCCTTGTGGTCTCTTCCAACTCTATGATTCTATGATTCTATTTCCTCTAAAAGCTACTCCTGCCTTGGTCCACAAGAGGCACAAGTAAGCCCAACTCAGTGATGCTACACTGGACAAGCAAAACCTAACCTTCAGGTAGGCACGATGGTACATTATCATTGTGCAGAATTCTGCATACTGTAGTGAATCATTCCATGTGTTTCTGTGTGTGTATATGCAGAGTGTAGGGACGCGGGTGGTGCCGTGAGTTAAACCACAGAGCCTAGGACTTACCGATCAGAAGGTCGGCGGTACGAATCCCCGCAACGGGGTGAGCTCCCATTGCTCGGTCCCTGCTCCTGCCAACCTAGCAGTTTGAAAGCATGTCAAAGTGCAAGTAGATAAATAGGTACCGCTCCAGCGGGAAGGTAAACGGCGTTTCCGTGCGCTGCTCTGGTTCGTCAGAAGCTGGCCACATGACCCGGAAGCTGTACGCTGGCTCCCTCGGCCAATAATGCGAGATGAGCGCTGCAACCCCAGAGTCGGCCACGACTGGACCTAATGGTCAGGGGTCCCTTTATATGCAGAGTGTACATCCTTCTGGTTGATTTGTCAAGACAGGGGACTGTCTCTGGTTTGACTCCTACTTGGCCAGACAAGGGTCAGCCTTTCCTGAAAGGCTCGTACAGGTGTTGTTTTTAAGAATATTTCTGCAGTAGTATTGTATCTCTTCTGTTTGCCAAAAGGCCTCTGAGCACGCAGAACTGCTGGACAGATGCTTGCGGAGTGCACTGGAGGGTCAGTCTGTGGACTCTGTGCACGGCTACCTGCGGGAACTACGGCTTCCAGTCGAGACGAGTGGAATGTGTGCGTGTCCGCACCAACAAACCTGTGCAAGAGCACTACTGCGCCTGGAGACCGAGGCCGGCTAACTGGCAGCGCTGCAACATCACTCCCTGTGAAAATAGTACGTCTTTCCAACTTAGCACTGCACTCGCTGGGGAAAGCCACTGTCTGAAAATGCAGATTCTGGGGACTGGTTCACAGGTCATCCTCTGCCAGGTGGTCACAGCTGGTTGTGCATGAATTTCACTACACTGCTGATTCTCCAGATTTCTAATCAGATTATATATGATAAAGTTCTCATCACTACCCGGCAGAACATCATGAAAGACTAGCTTACAGAACAGTTGCATGTAAAGCACAATTACATTACAGTGGTACCTCGGGTTAAGTACTTAATTCGTTCTGGAGGTCCGTTCTTAACCTGAAGCACCACTTTAACTAATGGGGCCTCCTGCTGCTGCCACACCGCCGGAGCATGATTTCTGTTCTCATCCTGAAGCAAAGTTCTTAACCCGAGGTACTATTTCTGGGTTAGCGGAGTCTGTAACCTGAAGCGTATGTAACCCGAGGTACCACTGTACTATATAAATAAAGCTCTGTGGTTATTCTTTATAGACATTGTCGCAGGATAATCCCATATGTAGGTTGAAATATGTACTGATTCATATATATGAATATATATTTGCATAATCTTTTTTCTCACAGCTCCTTTGTTTTGGAGTTCTAGAGAGGCCCCAAGATTCACCTTGCAAGCTGTGCATTAAAAAAAAAATTATGATCTGTTTCTGCATCATGCCACGCTCTCTCCCATTCAATCTGTGTTTCAGTTTGACCTGCATTTCAGGTTTTAACCTGTTCTGTATATATATTTAAAAAGCTGTGTGTTCCCCATTCACTATAATGGAGTATCTAAAAACAGCTCTAACTTTCTCTGCCTTTGGCCAAAGCGAATGAAATGTTCAAGCCCAAGAGCGCCTGCAGATTGGATTAAGCCTGACAAATTGCAGACAAAAAAGTTATGGGGCTTTTTTGGGTGGGGGGAAGTAAACAGCCAATAGTTCTGTCTTAAGTTCTGTGAAAGAAATGGCCCTAAATGTTGCAACGGTAATGAAATGATAGGAAGATAGGAACTTTGCAGAGAGAAGCTGTAAAACCAGTCAACATATGAGATGCAAGGTAATGAATTCTTCTCTCTCTCTCTTTTATGCAATAATGCAATGATTCTCTCTTTTCTCTTTTTCCTAGTCGAGTGCAGAGATACCACCAGGTACTGTGAGAAGGTGAAGCAGCTGAAGCTCTGCCAGCTCGCACAATTCAAATCACGGTGCTGTGGGACGTGTGGAAAAGCATAAAGGTGGCAGGCAGAGAACCATCTGATGAATTTGGCACCACCAGCCCCCACCCTCTGCTTTGTTACTGAGAAGGGCTTCTTCATAAAAAGGAAAAATTGGAAATGGAATGGCCTTATCTTCCATTTTATTTATTTATTTTTTCCTCTCCCCCCCCCTTTTTTTGTTTCCGCTTTTTTCAAAATCCCTTTCTTAAACTGAAGTCTTTGTAAAGACCTTGACAAGGTTTCCCTTCTATAAGGAGACAAACGCAGCAAGTCACAGAATTCGTTATGAGGGTGCAGACCAAAAACAAAAGGAAAGAGAGCACCGGAGAGAGGAGAGTCTGGAATGATGGAACGCCCTAGAAGACTTCAAGGCTGCCCTTTGTGGACAGAAGGAACCTGCGGAAACCAACCCTGAGTAACTGGACTCAGCAAACGCCTAGCGAAATTGCCAGTACCTTGAGTCAAGAGTGGAACGCGACATTCACCCCTGCACAAACGAAGGGTGGAAGGAAAGGGGGTGTCATGTTGAAGAATGGATTAGCCTTTAGTTGACCCTGGAAGACTTGCTCACATAAGGTGAATAGATATGACCATCTGCTAAAAGGAGTAGCTTCCCATGTAGTGCATTTCACCACATGGACATGGGAAGGAACAGCCACCCACCGCTGGGCAAAGAGGAATTTACCCTGTACCATTGCAGTCAGAAATACGGGGAAGCAAGGGAGAGGGAAAATTCTGCTACTCGCCATTGGGGCAGGGATGCTGCAGCCCAACAGCTTCCCAAATGGTTGTGTGTTCATGTGGTCAGCAGTTCCGTATATTCATCCGCCATGGGTTTTGTATAGCTGTTTCTCTGTTGCCTTACCACCTGGGCCTCCCTGCTTTTGGGTTATGCTCAGGAGGCACAGTCCAAGTCTCAAAATACTGCATTGGCACAAGCTCCATTCAACGTGGCATTAAAAACAGGGGGAGCAATGCAAAGGGTATATCTGTTAATCCCAATCACAAAAAAGAGTCTTGAAAGAAATGATGCACCAAAGGCTTGCCCTCTTGTCACATTTCAGTTGATTTCTGTTCATTGTCCCTGGTACCTTGGTTTTCAAACAGAATGCATTCCGGAAGTCCGTCCAACTCCCAAAATGTTCAGAAACCAAGGCGTGGCTTCTGATTGCCTGCAGGAGTGTCCTGCAGCCAATCGGAAGCCATGCCGGACATTCAGCTTCCGAGGCAAAGTTGGCAAACCAGAACACCCACTTCCAGGTTTGCGACGTTCGAGTTCCAAGTTGTTCGTGAACGAAGCTGTTCAAAAACCAAGGTACGACTGTATAGACTCTTGTTTTTTAAAACACACACACAAAATATTCTCAATAAATACTGAATATGTGCAATGATATTCACATACTAATAGGACACTTGATCAATTTTAGACCGGATGAAACTGGAATAAGAGCCCAGGTTCAAAATTCCTGAAGCAATTATCTGGTTTAGCTGGTGCTAATAAAAATTAAATTGGAACATAATTGAGAGTTAATGATTAAAATAGGATCTAGATTGGGCAGGTGCATAGATGCAATAGTGCATACTGAGTGTTAAAAAAATTTGAAGAAGAGTGTGGGACATAGTCCAGAAAAAGAAATACCATGAGCCATCTGTAGCTAACAGTACAGAATAAAAGTATACAGGTTAAAAATGCAAAAGTGTGTAACTCTTGAATGTGACTTGAGATTCGTACAACGCAGCCATCTCCACCCACCTGCTGGCCCAGAATTGGCACACAATCAGGTATTTCTCACTATGAGGATATTAAGGCTAAACACACCCTGTCGGAATTCCCACAAGTTCAGCATCATGTTTAAAACAGTAGCACCTGACCATGCAGCATGGGCATGTTAGTACACCTGGACCATCGATCCACGGCATGGGGCCACAGCATGAATTGATGTGAATGGCCTACTTTAAGCATGATGCTGAATGCGCTGCTTCTGACAAAGGTAAGCGTTCCCGTAACTGGGGGGACGTGGCTGTGCTGCCCTCTCATTTGAAGCAGATCTCAGACAAAAAGGACTCCCTTTGGAGGAAGGACAAGATAAATGTTGAATAAGTATAGGACTATCAGTCTAGGTGGTCCCTGAGCCACACGCCCACTTTAGTGAAACATATGGCCAATAAACGTTTTCGGGGTCAGGTATGAAGCAGGCTTCAGCTGGACTACTTTGACCAAAGTCCATGCGCATCTCATGCACATTTTGAGATTTGGAAGTGTGCATCCAACAGGTTCTCGCAGTAGGTGCATGTTTCCCCCCGTGAATGGCTCAGTTAGGGTTTGGCAGATTTGAAGAAGAAGAGAAGAATAGTTTGGATTTGATATCCCGCTTTATCACTACCCTAAGGAGTCTCAAAGCGGCTAACAATCTCCTTTCCCTTCCTCCCCCACAACAAACACTCTGTGAGGTGAGTGGGGCTGAGAGACTTCAGAGAAGTGTGACTGGCCCAAGGTCACCCAGCAGCTGCATGTGGAGGAGCGGAGATGCGAACCCGTTTCACCAGATTACAAGTCCACTGCTCTTAACCACTACACCACACTGGCTCTGCAGGTTGTCAAATAGGTGTTGGCCTACAACACAGCTCATGTGGGTTGCGTGAGCATGACTTCCAGGCTGCAAACAGCAGGTGGGCCAGCGGGCGATGTTGTGGGACTGCAGCCAGTATGCCTGCACAGCAACCTATGCAGCCTGCAGCCCCCGGCCCCAAAGTGAAGCAGAAAGAACAAGTTTCTGCAATAAATAGCATTGATCCTATGTGTGCTTTGAGCTCTCTAGGGGATGGGTGAAGGCCACCTTTTGCATTCTGACCTGTATCCATCACAATCAGCGCCGTTTCCATTCCACTGCAGTTCAGTTTCTGTCAAATGCTACATTATGTCCGCTAGTTAATGTACCTTACACTCGTTTCAGTGTAAAGGGAATGCCAAAACCATTTTTAAAATGCTGTTAACTTGCCTGCTTGCTTGCAGACTCAGAAACAGCAGCAATGTGAATGAACACGGATCTTACTTGCTCAATTCATTTCTGCTCCTGACTGCAGACAAACACACAAGCTGCAGCAGATTCCGCTTCCTTTTCCGTTTTTGTCAGAATTCCCTGACATCCCTATAGGTGTCTAGCAGATTTATATATCCGGGATCTAGTGCCACAAAGCACTGCACCTCTTCAAGCCAAGGAAAATAAAAGGCTGTTTAGAAAGAAGCCCCCACGTCAGTGGGGCAAGGCAGCGGGGAGGCCTGGCTTGCAACCTTTAGCTTTGTGCGGCTCTCGTCCTTTGGTTGAGCACCAGGTTCTATAAAAGGGCTTAGCTGTGCCTCAGGTGTCTCTGTGGGGGCCCAGGGCTTGTGCTGAAGTCATAAAACGCAGCTCAAGTGCTGAAGGTAGCATTGACAGGTTGCAGCTTTTATTACCTGCCAATTCTAAAGCAAGTCTGGAAGTTCTCTGGTGAGGCCAGCATCAGGTCCGACAGATTAAATTGCCTCCGGTTTTGGGTCATTCCAAAATGTATCTGGCAGGGAATACGTGCTCTCTCTCTCTCTCTTTCAGATGGGTCTCTGAGCTATTGTGTTGCTATGAATCAAAGTGACGTTTATTTAAAAAAGAAGAAGAATGTCTTTCTATGTATGTAAATGTATCTTTTTTTGTATATTTATTAGAATTTCTTGTATAAAAAGTGCAATATGAATAATTGTACATTATGTTGTTCAGATGAAACTATTTAGGAGGAGGAGCTATTCTGTTATCCCTCTGCAATGTGTTTTTGTTGTACCAGTGATAATGTATATCCCCTCCCCTCCCCAAATTCTAAATCAGCACTTCTTGTTTAATATTGACTGAGTTTCAGCGCATACAGAGTAAATTGCAACAACTGGGAGGCAAGGGTGGGGTGGGTTTTTTTTTATTAGTTTAAATTAATTAAATTTAATTAATTAATTAAAAAAAACCAAGGAGTTACCAAGAGAACGACCAGCAGCTTACTTAATAATGATGTGGCGGCTGTTTTCCGACAGCAATAACTGGCGAGAAATGCAGCGGTAATATCAGCCTTTGGTAGGGTTGCCATATTTTGAAGAGCAAATTAAATGCAATTTTTCTCAAAAATTTACCCCTGAAAAAGAGGACGTGTCCTGGAAAAAGAGGACGCATGGCAACCATGCAGCAGCTACCTCTTTTATAGTCATTATGCAATAACTCTGCTCCAAGGGATCTCGGAGCTTAAAGCCCCGGTGGACCAGCATGCCTGGGGCTCTCACCCAAGCAGACCTCCCCCACAAAAAAAATTAGCGCAGAGTGAAGCTCCACGCACACATTCCTTTGTTGCCCCCTTTCATTCATGTGACGCTGTGGGTGGGCATCACAGAGGGGCCTGCGCCTGCAAGGACTCTCCAAGGCAAGGCCTACAGAAATCCAGGATCGTACCGCTGTATTTCGTGGTGCTGAGTTGCACTCAGAGGCTGACTCGGCCGCTCTGCCCCCCTTTGCACACCATGGCCAGGGTCCTCTGCGCAGAACGCCTGTGCTAAGTCCCGCCGGGTCTTGCAGGTTTGTTAACTGTGCAGAGGCTTGCAGCCTATGAATGTAATTTCAAATGTAATTTGTCTGATGAATTCCAACCTGAGAGCATCAGTGTACATTTATTAGGGTTGGAAAATATTACAGGAGGCGGCTTCCCTCCCCTTTAAAAAAACAAAATCAAAAAACTTGATTATATAATTTTTTTTGTACAAATAATGCATCTTATTTATTTACTCCCTCTTGTCTCATCTCGTTCTTTATAAACCATACGGATGCCTTGGAATTTAGAAACAGCTCAGGCTTCATTTCTGTCTGAGATCTGAAGAGAAGTATCAAAACCCTTGGGCTGTGTACATTTAAAATCCCCTGCCCCCCCCCAAAAAAAAATCTGGGAGCTGTACCTTGTTAAGGGTGCTGGGAATTAGAGCTCCGTGAGGAGAAAACTACAGTTCTTCATATTCTTTGAGAGAAGAGATGTGTTTTAATAGCCAATTTAAATGTGACCTTAGGCTTTGGTTTCCAGGCAAGAGGGTGGATTTAACATTAGGCAAATGACTTAAGTTTCCTTCTCCAGCCCCCTAAGGGACCCGAAACTGAAACCCTAATTAGAAAACCCAAAGTACTGTTGTGCAGATGAGAAACAAATAGTAGCCATGGTGAATGATAATGCAGCAAACGAAACTCTTTAGCACCTGCCCTCATGTCAGCCATCGTTATCTGCCTGAATTTAAAGGGCACCAAAAAGAATTTTGGCCCACTTTAAAACCGAAGGCTGGTTCGTTGCATGTGAACAATCCCGATGCCAATGAAATATCTGCCAAATTGGGGGGGGGGGGGGGACAGGGAACCAGGGCTTCCTTCTGCCCAACAAGCAGTGCTGCATCCCACTTGCAGTAGATTTACAAAAGGAGGGTTAGCACCATATGAAATGGCTTCTCTCTTATTTTATGGCAGCCTCTCCCTTTTAAGATACCAGAGTGAAGCTTCTGTCCTGGGAGGCTTGTTCTTGGCTGAGCTTTGATTTTATATATATATATATATATATATATATATATATATATATATATATATATAATGTGTGTGTGTTTAATGTCAACACTGATGCGCTTTCCACAGGTTCGGGCAGGAGCATCTCCCAGCCCTACCGGGAGATGCTGGAGATTGAAACAGACCACCTGCATGCAAAGCATTTACTCTACCACTGAAATACCACCCTTCCAAAGCCTGATCCTAAACATTTTTATCCTTACATACTCTCCAACATTTCTCTGATGGAAATAGGGACGTCCTATTCCATAATTATAATTTTCTTATTTATACCTCGCCCATCCAGGTATAAGTGCCACAGCCACTCAGGGCAACTTCCAACATATATGAAAACTTAATAAACATTAAACATTAGAAAACTTCCCTATAGGTAAAGGACCCCTGGACGGTTAAGTCCAGTCAAAGGCGGCTTTGGGGTGTGGCGCTCATCTTACTTTCAGGCCAAGGGAGCCAGCATTTGTCCACAGACAGCTTTCTGGGTCATGTGGCCAACATGACTAAACCGCTTCTGGCACAATGGGACACTGTGATGGAAACGAGAGCACACGGAAACGCCATTTACCTTCCCACCGCAGCAGTACCTATTTATCTACTTGCACCGGCATGCTTTCGAACTGCTAGGTTGGCAGGAGCAGGGACCGAGCAACAGGAGCTCACCCCGTTGCGGGGATTGGAACTGCTGACCTTCCGATTGGCGAGCCCAAGAGGCTCAGTGGTTTAGACCACAGCACATCCCCATACAGGGCTACCTTCAGATGTCTGCTACAGATTGTATCTCCTTGACTCGGGGGGGGGGGTTGCATAACTCCGTACCCTCCGAAATTTCTCCAATTAAAATAGAAACATCCCTATACCCTCCAGCATTTCTCAAATGAAAATAGTGACATCCTAAAGAAAAGCAGCACATTCCGGAATCAAATCGGAAACAGGGACGGCTTCTGTAAATCCAGGACTGTCCCTGGAAAATAGGGACACTTGGAGGGTATGTCCTTACATAAATCTAATGTTCACAGGATAGTGGTCTTAGATCCCTATGAAAGCTTATCATGGCTTAGAGTTCTTCCTTCAAAGGACTAAACGCTACGGCATGTCTAAAGTCCGTTTCAGGGGGCCTGCCAGTTGGTCAACAACTTTGGGGTAAAATTCTAAAAAAAGCTCAACAACTTCAATCCTAAAAAAACAACTTTGGTCGGCCCTCACGGCCCTTCACCTCGTCAAATCTGGCCCTCTTTGAAAAAAGACACCACTGATAAAGGGTAAAATAGCTGATTATCTACGATAACAAACAAATATGGTGCATATGTGTCTGGCTGAGAAGAAATTAAAGTGCTGGGAGAGGCTGTGATTTGAAATACAAAACATTTGCTTTTGAGTGGGTAATTATTATGATCGCTGTGGCTGCACGCCCTGCACTGTAAATATGCTTGCAACAAAATCATGTGGGAATTGAGAAATCAATTTCTTCTGCACACACGGGCGCTCCTCTGATCCTATAAAACAGTCTGCTGCCTCTCAGTCCCTCATGACCATTGGGATGATCTCATGCTTCAATCCAGAAGGTCAACCCAAACAAACAGAAACGCTATGTAAACCGAAGAGACCGGAGAAACGGAGAACAATTTAATTACTAATGAAGGAACCAAGAACTTGCTCCTTGTTACTTAAGGAAATGCTTCAATGGTCAGATCGAAGGTTGCTATTCCCTCCCCCACTTTACCCAAAATTATTTGTTAAGCCTAAATTATTGGTTTAAGTAAATATTCTGCGAGGTTGGTAGTGCAACGTTTATGGGGCTGGTTTTCTACAAACCCAGAGGTCCAACCTAGTGGTTTTTATTACCAAGTAAGACAGAAAGCTATCTTTCAACTTGCTGAGACGTATCATAGCAGGAGGAAAGCCACAACGCAGGGAATGGTTAACCAATAGCCAGGAGGACGAAATACAGTCGTACCTTAGAAGTCGAACGGAATCAGTTCCAGAAGCCCATTCGACTTCCAAAACATTCAGAAACCAAAGCATGGCACCTGCAGCCAATCAGAAGCCACGGATGCCCGTCAGACGTTCAGATTCCAAAAATAGTTTGCAAACCAGAAAATTCACTTCTGGGTTTGTGGCATTCAGGAGCCAAAACATTTGAGAACCAAACTGTACGAAAACCAACAGTTGCTGCAAACCCCCTTAAGCAAAACTAAGACTGAATGCATGAGCCATGATTTCCACTAAGCAGAATATAAAATGCTGATGTTCTCTGGACTTGCCATATAACCAGGAAATTTTGGACAAATAATACTCCCCACAGAAAGAGGTTTGGGATATCAGATTCCTGCCTGAGTAAGTGCCTCCAGTGGCCACTTATGTAAATCTCCAAAAAGAGGGCACAGATTTAAACAACACTGATATGCATCTTGATTTTCATGTACAGTGGTACCTTGGTTCTCAAACTTAATCTGTTCCGGAAGTCCGTTCCAAAACCAAAGCGTTCCAAAACCAAGGTGTGCTTTCCCATAGAAAGTAATGCAAAACGAATTAATCCATTGCATACTTTTAAAAACAACCCCAAAAACAGCAATTTAACATGCATTTTACTATCTAATGAGACCATTGATCCATAAAATGAAAACAATAAACAATGTACTGCAGTCACACAATCAATCAATCAATCAGTAGCTGAACTGGGTTCCACACAGTCACAAAAACCAAACAAAGAAGAGCTACAAAAACAAAAATGCAAAATAAATAGCAAAAACTGGCAGACCTCAGTGTAACTCTCAAAACGGAAGTGTGGCACTCAAAATGGAGCACGTTTGGCTTCTGAGAAAAGTTTGCAAACTGAAACACTTACTTCCTGGTTTGCAGTGTTTGGGTTCCAAGTTGTTTGAGTACCAAGGCGTTTGAGAACCAAGGTACCACTGTATATTTTATTCTTCTGCTTGATTTATATCCCACCTTTTCTCCAAAGAGCTCAAGGTGCCCCAGGGGCTTTTCCTCCACTATTTATGCTCCCAAGAATCCTGTGAGGCAGGTCCAGCTAAGAGACAGGGACTGGCCCAAGGAAACCCAACGAGTTAAGTGCAGATTTGAACCCTGGTCTCCTCCAGGTGCTAATCCAACACTCTAACCAGTACACCACACTGTCCCTCCACAGGCCTTGTGTCAAGTGAGATCAATACGATACGATAATCTTTATTGTCATTGTCCCATACAGAACAAAATTGAAAAATCTACATAAGACATTCAAAAACCAACAAGCCTGCTATCCCAATCTGGTTAGCCCCCTAAAAACTCTGATACCCCATTTTTAAATACAATATACTCCCATAGAGATTCCTTATACGGCGTTTAAAACCAAAATCGCATTTGGGTAGAAACTGTTTCTCAGGCGGCTAGTCCTAGTTCTGCATCGTCTACACAGACTAGTGGAAAAAAGACAGTCACGGAACCAAGAAATTACACAGAACAAATGAAATTACCGTGAAAATCCCTGAAACAAGAAGTAATCGACTATAGAATTACTTCAAAAAATTACTTCAAACTCAGAAAATTACTTCAAACTCAAAAAAACAGGGTTTTAAGAGAATCGAGCAATCTAAAAATCCAATACATTTCCTTCTGTAGTAATTTCTTTCTTAAAATATCCGTATTTATCTCAGGAGTTTGATGTTTATAAATGATAAACCATCGTATTCATAATAAAGTGATGGAAGCACCTCTTACTTCTCATTTCTTAGAAACCAAACATAAGGCAACGGATTTCAGATGGTTTATCATTTTAGATTTGGTTCCTTAATTCCATCAGGTCTCAACTCTTATATTGACTTTAGTTCCTTATTGTAATCTCTTATAACTCTATTTAAACAATATTCTTGTTATTCTTTACAAACTTTGGCAACCACGCCCTATGCTTGAACTAGATGGTCTGTCCCTTTAAAAATTATTTCACCTTACAATATAAAAATCTGTGATTGGGAACACCCTATATCATTCTTTAACATCAACAGTCAGGAGCGCTTCAGCCCTGTTTTTGAGTCTGTTTGAAACTTAAAACCTCAATTTCTCAGTAGGGCTATGTTCAAAACTTGTTTGAGTCTCTGCCCTATTTTTGAGTTTGTTTGAAACTTCAAATCTCTTTCTTATTACTACTGCTTGGTTCTCTTAAATAGGGTTTTATTTAAAACTTTTTTGAGTTTCTGCCCTGTTTTTTGAGTTTGTTTGAAACTTTAAAACCTCAATTTCTTATCACTACTGCTCGATTCTCTTAAATAGGGCTCTTGAGCTTGTTTGATATCACTTAAAATCTTATAATTTCTTTATTTCCTTCTGAGGAAACGGATTAGTTCAGTGAAATGAGTTTTGTAGCCGGCATCTTGTTAAGTTTTTGTTTAATTCTAGTTTATTTTTGATTTTTGTTATTCTATAGTCAATTACTTCTCGTTTCAGGGATAGACTGGCAGAGGCTCTCCAGGGTTTTAGAGACAGCTCTCCCCCAGTCCCCTACCTGGGACTGGAGCTGGGGTCATCTATCCCCAAACTTCATCCCTTTGCATGTCAATTTTGCATTAATTATTATAATTTGAAATAAAAATGCAACTCACCAGAATCGTGTGAGGAGGTGACTCGGGTGCTTGCTCATTCTTCTGCCCATGTGTTGACAATAAATGGGCAACCTCCAGCCCCCTGCCTTTGGTGGTTCTGTATCCTTAAACTGGGCTTCGGTTGGGCAGCCCTTCAAACAAATTGGCCATCACCTGTGATTTAGGACACATGGCAACCTTGCAAACTCCTGGGATTGCTAAGAACAAAACCACAGGTGCAGTGAGGCTCAGGGCTGGTCACTGCTAGGCCTGGAAGCTGTTATTAGGGCCAAAATTCAGTTTTTGGAATATGTAGCAAAGCCTCATAACGACTACATGTCCTGGGAGAACTAGAATTCCCAGCCTTATTAACAAACCACATATCCCAGGATTCCCTGGGAGAACCTTTTAAAATGTGTGTCGGATGTGCCTTAAATGTATGGTGTCGAACTGCCCTGAAGTTATTCTCTTCCCTTTACAACATAAACTTCTCACAAATGAATAAAGTCGTAAAATTGTGCCTGGGCTAATAACTGGACTGACTAACAAGGACCATGACTCTGAGCATGTGCAGAGTTCTTAAGTGGATGAACAGAGCAGGCAGGCCACCATGGGAAGTAGTGGTGGACTCTCATTCGCTGGTGATATTTAAGCAGAGGGTCAGCTATTGGTCAGGGATGCTGTAACTGCATCCTGGAAGGCCGCTCCAATATGACCCTCGCTACTCTTATGCCGCTGTGGGTTACGCCACAGAGCCTAGGGCTTGCCGATCAGAAGGTCGGCGGTTCAACCCTGTGATGCGGTGAGCTTCCGTTGCTCGGCCCCTGCTCCTGCCAACCTAGCAGTTCGAAAGCACGTCAAAGTGCAAACAGATAAATAGGTACCACTCCGGCAGGAAGGTAAATGGTGTTTCCGTGTGCTGCTCTGGTTCGCCAGAAGTGGCTGTCATGCTGGCCACATGACCCGGAAGCTGTACGCCAGCTCCCTCGGCCAATAAAGCGAGATGAGCGCGCCAACCCCAGAGTCGGCCACGGCTGGACCTAATGGTCAGGGGTCCCTTTACCTTTACTTACTCTTATGATTCTGTGCAGCACTTTCAAGTCAAAGAGATTCACTTCTGTGCAGAGCTGGGCCCCATTCACCTCCCCTTTTGGCAATGAAGTCCTGATTAACAGTAGCAGCAGCAATTAGTAGGGTTCCGGTGCTTAGTTGATGCATTGGTTTATTGGTTTGTTTAATCAGTTAAAAACATTTTGCTGACTAAAAAAAGGAGCCCTAATTAATTGGGCAGCAGAGCTTAAAAAACATTCTGAATATATAAAACCGGACTACAAGCATCACTTTAAAAGAGAACACACACATCTGTGTGCAACAAGGACTCACCAGCGCTGATCCATTCTGTGACATGCCTATGCGTAATTTTAAAAACATTTTCCCCCTGGAGAATTACTGTTTTCCCCTCACATGCAAACATAAAGGTAAAGGGACCTCTGACCATTAGGTCCAGTCGTGGCCGACTCTGGGGTTGCAGAGCTCATCTCACCTTATTGGCCTGGCTAAGGGAGCCAGCGTACAGCTTCTGGGTCATGTGGCCAGCATGACTAAGCCGCTTCTGGCGAACCAGAGCAGCACACGGAAACACCACTTACCTTCCCGCTGGAGCGGTACCTATTTATCTACTTTCACTCTGACCTGCTTTCGAACTGCTAGGTTGGAAGGAGCAGGGACTGAGCAACGGGAGCTCACCCCGTCACAGGGATTCGAACCGCCGACCTTCTGATCGGCAAGTCCTAGGCTCTGTGGTTTTACCCCACAGCGCCACCCGCGTCCCTTTTCATGCAAACATAGATTTGATCAATTAATTGCCTGATCAATCAGTTCAGACTCATAGGATTAATGAATTTAAGCTGCATACCTGTACCTGCAAGTAAGAACCATTGAACTCAATGGGACTTTCAAGTAGATATGAAGAGGATCGCACCATATGGTTTTCTGGTGGCAGCTCCAGAAATAAAATGTCATAACGCAACCAGGGGATGAGAGCTTTCCTAGAATGTTAGTTATTTATTCAGCTCTACCAGAAGGGCGACAAGCCTCTGGAAATAAACATGATACCAACAGCATTCATCAACGAATAAATTCAGTGGTGTGTTGAAAACTAGCTCAAAAAACATCAGGCTTTCATCGCAATCTCTTTGAGGCCCGTTTGACTTAAGCTGCCGCTGGGAAGACTGACTCTACGGTCACCAATATTCAAACTGGACGCACATCGGTCCTGGGCCACCGTAGCAGGACGGAACCGCCTGTGCCCTGCTTCATCGATCTTCTCAAATACATAGCCGGGGGGCTCTTTGTACGTGGCAGGGCAGATATGGACTTTCTTGGGTGTGTAGCAGGTGGCGTAGGTGGTTTCGTCAACAAACGGGACATGAGGCCGAGCGGCCAGCAGTCGGGGCTTGAAGCTCTTGGTGAATGGAAGCGGGTGAGGCACGTAATGGCTCTGGAAGGTGGTCAAGGTGTCCATGGGGACTTTGGGCAACGTGACCTCGCAGTGAGGAACAATGGCCTTCGGTTTTGAATAGTCCCAATGCTTATAATCCTCCTTCATGGTGGAGCAATGGTCGAAGGGATCTGTGTGGGTTATGACACGGGCCAGGGGTTTGCAGGACGTTGCCGGGCGGCCGTGAGGGTCGACGTAATGAATTTGAGCCATCGTCTTGAGGTCCATCTTCTCCTTAGGCGGTGTGTACGCAGCAGGCTTCCTGCTGACCGGCGGGGCCGTTGGCCAAGCTAAGAACTTTTCCCGGAATTCGGTAGTCCCCTCAAAATTGGCAAGGTCCGGCCTCACGTAAGGGGGCTTCACTGACTGAGCGGGTGGCCCTGCCAGCCCTTTGTAGGACTGTTTGTGGGTGGTGAGACCGTCGAATGGCTCCTGGCTGGGCTTGAATGGCTCAGGGACATGGGCGTGACGTTTTGACAAGGGGTGTGCCACGTAATTCAACTTATAGTTGGTCATACTGTCCAAGGGTATCTTTGTAATGTGTGGCGATCTAAATGGTTTGCAGCTCTTCGTCATCACTGGGCCCTTGTAAAGGTACTCATCCTGGTGCGTGGTCCGACAGTCAAATTTATCTTCTGCAGGGCGGAAAGTGTGTGGCGGCTTAATCATGTCCCTTTTGGCCTGCTTCCATGGCAAGTAATCAGCTGAAATGTAAGGAGAATGCGGTTTTAAAGCAAAATCATATGCTAACATTTGCTGACTAATAATATGGGGCTATTGTTTATCCTCATATTCTCATTTCCACTCCACTTACGGCATACCATGTTAATGAATAAAACAGTGGGATTTACGCGAACGTGGGCAGCAAGAACGAATACAGCTGCTTTGTTATTAGAAAGATGTCAAGACATTCGTTGTATGAATGAACAGAACGAAACAGATGAGATGCACACATTATCAGCATGGTAATTGTATAGCTGAATAAATACTGAAACAAGACGTCCCTAGATCACTGTCTCTTTGTACTTCCCTCTGTTTTGGGATGTGCAACATCATGTTAAGAACATAAGGGCCTTCCTTGCTAGATCAGACCCGCATCTAGTCCAGCGTCCTTTTTCACACAGCGGCCAATCCGATGCCTTTGGGAAGCGCACAAGGAAGAATGGGGAGCAAAAGCCCTCTTACAACAGTTGTCGCCCAGTGACAGGCCTTTAGAGGCAGGTTGCCTCAGATTCAGGCAATAATATATTGCCATTACGACCAGTTGCCGTTTTGATTTAAATGTGCATTTCCTGAGTTGAACACCCCCCAAAAAAGGTGTAGAGAAAGAAGAAAGACTGCTCCTTCAATTTCACTAAAACAGACACGGGTGGCGCTGTGGTCTAAACCACTGAGCCTAGGGCTTGCTGATCAGAAGGTTGGCAGTTCGAATCCCCGCAATGGGGTGAGCTCCTGTTGTTCAGTCCCAGCTCCTGCCCACCTAGCAGTTTGAAAACACATCAAAGTGCAAGTAGATAAATAGGTACCGCTCCAGCGGGAAGGTAAATGGCATTTCCGTGCGCTGCTCTGGTTCACCAGAAGCAGATTAGTCATGCTGGCCACATGACCCGGAAGAACACTGGCTCCCTTGACCTATAGAGCGAGATGAGCGCGCAACCCCAGGGTCGTCCGTGATTGGACCTAACGGTCGGGGTACCTTTACCTTTTAGCCCAAAGAGAGTGTAGGATAGCATACAAGGGTGGAACTATAAGAAACACAGGGCTGCCTCTGAAATTGACCTGGTTTTTCCATGCAACATGATTCCACTAAGTGATTCCATGACAGCAGCCAAAGAAAGCTGTGGAGCGGGACTAAAGGACTGTAACATCACAGCATCATCACTGAAGGTAAATTCTTCTACGTATTACCCTAAAAGGGAGAGATGCTCACCGCAGGGCCACAAGCTCTCTGTTGTGGGTGGGGTGGATAGTTTGACTCTAGAAGACTTGAGTTGGCATTTGAAAGAATGATGGTGATACCAACTCCGTTCTTCATGGGCATTTTGACTCTGCTGGTGAACCTATAACCTAGGAGTCGCCCATCTTTTTAGGTCCGTGGGCACATCTGGGTCCTTTTAGTTGAGTGCAAATGGGCACTACCGATACCCCTCTCCCATAGAGTCAGAAAGAGAGAACGTGTGCACTTGGCTTCTTCGAGCATTCTCAGTAAAAGTAGAATAAATCCAGTAGAATTTATCTGAGCCTTGAAAAACACAGATGGAGATGAAGGAGGAAGTGGGGGAAAGTGTGACTCTTCCAACTTCCTGCTTCAGTTTTATGAAGAAGAAGAAACATGAGCATCATCATCACTTTATGACCAAGGAGCTATGAGTGGGGAGTTTCGGAAGCCCCTGCTCTAACCAAACCATTTCATCTAATTGCATCTTGCGGCCTAGGACCCTCGTACCTATGGCACCGCCTCTCCCGGTATGCCCCGCAGAGGACTTTAAGGTCTATAAATAGCAACACCCAAGAGGTCCCGGGCCCTAAGGAAGTCAGATTAGCCTCAACCAGAGCCAGGGCCTTTTCAACACTGGCTCCAGCCTGGTGGAATGCTCTGTCTCATGAGACCAGGGCCCTGCAGGATCTGATTTCTTTCCGCAGGGCCTGTAAGACAGAGATCTTTCCGCCTGGCCTTCGGCTTGGAATCAACTTGATCCCCTCCCCCTCTTTCCTTTTTCCTTTCTTCTTCTGTGATGGAACTCCTATTTGGGGACTTCCCTGGCTTTTTTCTGTCCCACGTAGGATCAGTCTGGATAGTTGGCCTTGGTGAAGATTTGACATTTTCATGCCCTAAAAGTTTTTGATTTGAGTTTCTACTGAAATGAGGCTGTATTTTAATGCTGTATTTTAATCTTGTTTTTAAGTTGTAGTTTAATGAACTGTTTTTATACCTGGTGTTAGCCGCCCTGAGTCCAGTCTTGGCTGGGGAGGGCGGGGTATAAATAAAATTTATTATTATTATTATTATTATTATTATTATTATTATTATTATTATTGAATCCCAAAAGTTATCTATGTGTTATGTGTGCAACAGCCCTCCTTGTCTGCTCTGGCACAGCCCCAACAATTTGTTGTGATGCAAAGCCCTGTGCGATCTTTAACTTCTTCCTGATTCTGATCCGCGCACCTGCGTCTTTGCTACCTGAGAAGCTGCCATCGAGACACAGCACCTGTGACAGCCTTGGGATTTAAATCTGCTTCCTTGCAATGCTGCGTCCCAAGGAGGACTGAGGTGCTTGCAAGGGATTTCCGCGGACAGCCACAATTTAATAGCTACTGCACGCAATAAAGGATTAAGGTTACTTTGGGAAGAAGCCATGTACATGTATTGAAAGGAACCATGGGGAAATGGAGCGACGACTAAGTGAGAACATCCCTCTTTTTTTTTTACGGCTGCTTCTTAACACAGTCTCTACGCAACCATGGAGCAAATTCATAAGGATTACCTTTCAAACACACTTTTTGTAGGCCGTTGAAGACATACGGAAGTATTTCCAGAGTTTGCCATGACTTGCGATAATCTGGCCTAGGATGTTTGCTGATATGGGAGTTTTGTACAATATTTGGAAGATGGCAAACATTTCCATATGTCTTCCATTGCACGTGCACGTGTGCGTGTGTATGTGTGTGTGTTAAAATGAACTCCACACATTTGGAGCTCTCCTAGGTATTATGAATATATTTCACTTTGTTGGAGCCAACAGCGCTACTATCCACCATCAAAATATGTTACAATTTCATTGAAACTCTCCTTCTTCTCTGGTGGGTATTAATGGCTTCCCATGTATCACCATCTTGAAAAAATTAAGAAATAGGGGAGGGAATCAAGGATACACACCATATGTTTAAAAAAAAGGCTCAGGCAGACCTCAGCATAGCCAAACAAAATGACTCTAAAATTAGATTATCTACCTATGGAGAGATCAGGAGTGTATCTGGGAGATAATGAGAAGACTGGAACAATTCACAGGGTGATGCTGCAAAGCTGCAAGGCATTCGTTGTGACCTGATAGCATCATTTTCTGCCACGCTGTCTGGCTGGGGTATATGTAGATAAATGCAAAAACTGCATTTTCCCCTCTCACTGTCATTTCTGTCTGAATTATATTCTATCTCCGTATAATGAATGGAAGGGATTGTCCCATACCTGACCTTGAAAGATAACAGGCTAATGTGGATCTGCATTGGTGGGTCTAATCCCTGCACCACAAATTCCCTTCCAACTTTATAATTGTATGATTCTGTGAAATGGGGAAAGTGGGTTGTATCAGAGGCTTCCATCAGCAGAAAGGGGAGGGGGCAATTGGGGGCAATCGTCCTCTGCCCCAGTACACCCCTCCCACATTGTTCCAAAGCAGGGCCGGATTTAGGTTGATGAGGCCCTCAGCTACTAAAGGGAATGGGGCCCTTTCTATGTCTAGCTGTCCTTTCTCAACAACAAATGGTCGCTGTTTTTTGTGTTGAATATATGCTATATGGTAATTTATGGACCTAATAGGGATCTAAAGCCATTTGAACATAACAAAATATGTATTTTATCAAAATAACTTTTGAACTGAAATACAATTAAGAAGTATATTAATAGTGAATTACAATTAAGAAGAAATTGCTGTTTTGAGGAGTAGTTTTTTAAAAGTCTGGAATGGATTAATCTGTTTTGCATTACTTTCTATGGGAAAGCCTGCCTTGGTTTTGGAACGGACTTCCGGAATGGATTAAGTTTGAGAACCAAGGTATATAGAAATATATAAAAATGTATATAGAAATGAGCAAGCCAGTGATATTTTAGGGAGCAGGCTAGCAGGCGGGGCCCATTACTTAAATCAGGCATAGGCAAACTTGGCCCTCCAGATGTTTTGGGACTACAACTCCCATCATCCCTGACCACTGGTCCTGTTAGCTAGGGATGATGGGAGTTGTAGTCCCAAAAACATCTGAAGGGCCGAATTTGCCTACATCATAGGAGCCTACACAACACAAAACACTGTTGCTGGATGTAGGTTTTATTTTATTACTTTTTTATCTTATATTTGGGAAATGTACATCCAGGGCTTTTTTTCCTTTAAATTTTTTTGGGGCCCCCAAGAGAGTGGGGCCCTAAGCTAGAGCTTGTTTAGCTTATACATAAATCCGGCACTGTTCCAAATCCTCTTAGGGTGGGCAGGAGCTGCAGTGGGGAGAAGGAACTGCTTCCTTCCCCATTCTACTGATGGAAGCAGCTGCCTCCCATCCCCCATTGAAGTGAATGGAGAGCCCCAGTCGCAGGAACTTTGTGAGTGCAGTTTAATTGGTCTGACTCTGGCTAAGGGGATATAACTGCCTGAATACTAGAAAGCGCCACTTTGTTCAAATCGATGAAATGTGCCCTATAAACAATGAATCAGCACAATATGCCCAAGACCGTGGAACCAATTATTAGCTGGGGGTTTCCATTTGCAGAGAATTATGATAAAAAGTTGTAAATTGCAACCAAATGTAGGCGAGCTGCATTTCATTATGGCTCTCGGAACCCCGGCAAAGGCTCTGCAAATCATTACCTAAGGTTTTCATATGGTTCATCTGCAGGTAGTTTAAGCACTTCGGTTTGGGACACTAACGTCGTTGAGGGGATGAATCCACACACTCGAAGGGCCGGGGAAGACAGGACAGAAGGGACATGCATGCACAATCGGCATGCGTAGGCGGGGAGCAGGATTGTGTCCATGGCATGCGCTCCAACATTTCTCCAATGAAAACAGGGAATTCTCTTCTGTGTCAGGAAGATGCTCCCGCGTTTGATCTCACACACACATGGACGTCACCTGGACAATGACATCTGGCACTTTGAGCCAATTGCAACCTCTCCACTGAATCTACCTCACAGGATTGTGGTGAAGTAAAAGTGTGCGAGGGAAGGGATTGCGCACAACACCTTCCACAGACAAATGGAATGAAATAAAATTGTATCTGTAAGCTGCCTTGAGTTCCTGTCAGGGGAAAAGGTGGGTAATAATAATAATAATAATAAGAAGAAGAAGAAGAAGAAGAAGAAGAAGAAGAAGAAGAATGGAAACGGTGAAAATGATCAAGAACATACCAGAGAGTAAATCCTATTGAACTCATTAGAACTTACTTCTGAATAAAAATGCTTAGAATTGCAGTGTAAGGCCTCACAGTCTTTAACCAGTTACTTGGGAGTAAGCTCCACTGAATACAGCGGGACTTACTTCTGAGTAGACATGTAAAGACTTGCATTGTAAGGCTCCATTTACAGTAAAGGAATCAACACTCCACGTGTTTCCTTAAAAATGAAGCGTTGCCATGAAAAAATTTAAAGTGGATCGGTGACCTTTTCCCTCGAAATTATAGGGAGAGAGAGAGAAAGAGCAAAGACGTGGAGGGGAGGAAAAAGGATAACCGGGACATCCCGGGATCAAATCATAAACTGGGATGGCCTCAGTAATTCTGGGACTGTCCCTGGAAAATCAGGGCACCTGGCGGGTCTGCCACAGGTTCCCCCAACCCCGTTAGTCACATTTCCCATACCTTGTGAATGACTTAGTGCATACAGACCTTCTGTATACAAGCCCTGTAGGCAGTCTATATGTTTGTACAAATACCATTTGTTACACACTATACAAAATGTTCAGATTGGAGTAGTGGAAGGTCCCGGGGACACCATCCTGCTTCCTCCTCTTGCACCAAGGGTCTACACCACTGAGCCTCTTGGGCTTGCCGATCTGAAGGTTAGCGGTTCGAATCTGCGCGACAGGATGAGCTCCTGTTGCTCTGTCCCAGCTCCTGCCAACCTAGCTGTTCGAAAGCATGCCAGTGCAAGTAGATAAATGTCCAAGACATTGCAAAGAAGCAGACCGCCTTATAAAATAGCTCCTTTGACACTTACCTTTGTACGTTGGTACTGTGGTCATCTTGTCATCGGAAGAATATTTCCGTTCCTGAGGCATGCAAGGACGCACTCGATTAATGGGGTAAGGGTTGTAGTCTTGCTTATACGTAGACAACAGGTCCATAGCTGCATTACTCTTGAAATATTGTTCGGGCGGCCTCAACTTTATAGGCGACACTTCATGAGGGACGTAATCTCTCCTGTAAACAAGAACATGGCTCACTTATGTTAATATGTAGAACCGAGGAAAAACATGTGTCTATATTGCACCTGTCCTTAGATAATGTTCTCGGACAGGTTTAATGCCCCTGGAAGCTGGCAGGGGATTTGGGTGACAAGCCAACTCGCCCTGTTCCCACAACTGTGATTTGTTTTCACTGTTCCTAATGTTGAATGTTAGGTTATTGTGACCTGCCTGAGACCTGCTGGTGAAAGGCAGGTAATAAATGTAATCATCATAAATGATAATAGTTTTCAATTTTTTACACCCAAGTCCCATATCTAGCCCAAACATGCACTTGAGGACACACTTTTTATTTCCCCCCTGATATATCTGTATGGTGGTAATCAAGCTGGGAATCTGTAGTGGGTCCTAACTTGGCAGCTGTTAAAGGCCAATTGTTTAAAGAAAAAGAAACTCACAAACATTGTGCTCAGCAGGACATTGCTGTTGCTGCTGCTGCTGCTATTATTGCTGCTGTTTACAAACTGTACTCCCTTGACTTGTAAACATCAAAGCAGCAGAAATATGGGATGATTGGACCCTTACTGAGCTCAAAACATGAGTACCCCCAACAAAAATTTTAAAAATTCAGCAAAATATTTGGATTTTATGATTTTTTGATATGTATTGGTATAATTCGGATTAATTTATGCAATATGATTAGTTTTTTAAATGGAAAACTTAATAAAAATTATTTTAAAAAACAAAAACAAACTATGCTTCCTTCTCCACCCCATAGCCTCTTCTTCCAAGTCTAATGAAACCCCATAGATAAGGCTGCATCCATACATTCTTGAGTATCTTAGCTAGGGACAGTTCAAAAACCTCCTGTTCTGCAAGAATTCTCAGTTTTTAGGCAGAGGCTCTGAGATGGCATCTGTGAGCTCCTTTAGTACCCCTTGGGCGCAGCTTATCAGGCCCTGGATATTTGAATTCGTGGCAAAGTAGCTAGGTGTCCCCTTGCCACCTGTTAAGCCTTGTTCTGCAATGGCTGTGATTTAATATTTTTTTTATGCTCTGTACTCCTTTGATGGTCCGCTCACCATAATAAACATTGGCCTGATCTTCCCTGTCTCAGTTTATGAGGCCAAAATATGACTGTCCAAACCTAACCAGGGTGTTGCCAAGAGGTATTGGTGTTAGAGCAACATCCATTCTGCCCTCTCTGCTCTCTCCATTCAGCAGGATAACAAACCCTCCATCATTTCCCTCCTCAAGACCCGAAAATCAGAACTTCACCCCCCCACGGGACTGCAACACACATCTTTCCCCAAGTATGTCTGTTTCTTGGCTCACAGATACCCAACACTTGCCAATTTGTTACCTCATAGTAGAAATGCCCTCCATTGGTACTGGCTGCTTATTGTACTCTATGACGGGTTTGCAGGATTCTCTGGGTTCAAAGTTGGGATAAAGCGGGTATTTCTCTGTATACTCAGTGAGGAGACACGGCTTCTCGTTCATTTCGAAGGGTTTGGTTACATGAGGGCAACGATGACGCCTGGAGGAAGCACAAAGGTTAGGAATTAGTTGGCGTACAAAACAAGAACTTTGTTTGTCTCAGCTCAGCTCTGCAGACTGCTTCCATGGACAGTGCTGAGGACCGAGACATGTGACACAGTAACAAAGAAGAGATCCTTAGAGCATGTGCAGAGATCCTTCCCCATGGCACAGATTCACCAGAGCTAGCCCTAAAACACTTTACAGTGGTACCTCAGGTTAAGTACTTAATTTGTTCCGTAGGTCTGTTCTTAACCTGAAACTGTTCTTAACCTGAAGCACCACTTAAGCTAATGGGGCCTCCTGCTGCTGCCGCACCGCCAGAGTACAATTTCTGTTCTCATCCTGAAGCAAAGTTCTTAACCTGAAGCACTATTTCTGGGTTAGCGGAGTCTGTAACCTGAAGTGTATGTAATCTGAAGCGTATGTAACCTGAGGTACCACTGTACAGGGGGAAGAAGAGGGACGGCAAGCCTTCCAATAATAATAATAATAATAATAATAATAATAATAATAATAATAATAATAATAAATTTTATTTATATCCCACCCTCCCCAGCCAAAGCCAGGCTCAGAGTCACAGAAGTATGGTTTCCTGCCAAGTTTAAATGAGAATGCTTTTCCGTTTTGAAATTAATTTATAAGTCACCTGTGAAGTAAGGCAATGTTGCTGCTGCTTAAAATGTGGGAACCTTAGGCAAAACTGCAAATGAATAAATCCCCTCAGGGAATATTGACAGTTGCATTCAGAGATAAGTCTGCCTTTCCTGTATTAAAATTCAGTGGCCCATGCTGTTGACCTCCCTCTCCCTCTGCCGAAATCCAAGAAATGCTGGAATGCCTACAGGTGATTTAATGGGAACAATCTGGAGCATCTCTAGTTGAGAGAAGGTTCTGGTCCCAGGCCTCTTGAGCAGGGATGGGGTTGGAATTCAGTTTGACTTGCATTACCCAGTTCACAGCTCCTAAAACAGTACGCAAACCAGAATGCTGGTATCAGTTAAAATTTGCGCTTCTCCAAGATGAGGATAAAACAATAAATACAGGGGGAAAGAGTAGGTTAATGTGAACTGAAACTGTAATGAGGCAGAAGGAAGTCTACAATAAAAAATAAGTAAAGAGATTTAACCCACACCGAAGGTTCACAATATACAAGAAATACCAACACAGGGTAGAATCATATTAAACAGAATCTATAAGGTGATAGGTATTGAGAATGTTTAAGTTATTATTCTGTTATAGTTAAGTTTTGTCAATTTGTATCTTTTTTACTTGGTTTTTTCTTTCCTATCCTTTCCTTTTTTTATTTAGGTTGACGTGTATGTTTTTTCCCCTTTCCCCTTTTCATAAAGGTTATTAATGTATGTATTTGTTAACTATGTATTTATATGTTTTTGCTAATGAAAAATTAAAAATAAATAAAATTTGCGCTTCTCTTGAGTTCGAAACTTGTGTACAAAAACAAGTGTATAAGGAGAAAGTATGCCCCCCCAAAAGCATACACATGAAATACATATTGAAAGCAATACACAAACTGAAGTGTAGGTGGGTTCCCATGAGATAAGACACAGTGGTAACAGCAATAACCTTTATTGAACTAACAGAACTAGACAACAGGAGCAAAGCAACTGCTTATATACATTTCTGAAGGACTGGGCCACTCCGACTCCCAACGTGATTGGCTGTCTAAACTCCCAAGCTGCGAATCATGACTCAGAGTTTTAAGGGCCAATGGCAGATGCCCAAATCCTGAAATGTTCTGTGATTGGATATCATGTATCGAATCAGAACACAGGGGTTCAGAATCCTTAGTCCAGACTCAAGCTCAGGCAAAACACAGACCACGGAATACA
Organism: Podarcis cretensis; assembly: GCF_951804945.1. Taxonomy (NCBI): domain Eukaryota; kingdom Metazoa; phylum Chordata; class Lepidosauria; order Squamata; family Lacertidae; genus Podarcis; species Podarcis cretensis. The sequence continues at coordinate 28,014,444 of NC_137187.1, forward strand.
TAACCCAAACATTAGGTTAAATTGCTTCCAAAAATACGTATATTGGGCAAAAGTACATACAAAATTTTCTAGAAGAAACGCACGCTAAAATGGTGACAAGTCTTTGAGGTTTTTCAAGAATAAAAAACTGATGAGGGAATGTGGTGAACTGAAGTTAAGACGGGAGAAAGAAAAAACTCAAAGAAACCCAAACAGAGAAATTGATTCATCCATACTTCTGGGTTTATCTTGATTCACAAAAATCACCCTCAGAGTCCTATGTCCTGATTGTTAGAAATTCCAAATTCTGGATTCAGAATCTTCAGTTCCAAACTTATTAGTCAAGGGAGTGGAGAGTGGAAAATAGCAGTTGGGATTTATTTTCAACACCTGGAAGTGAAATTTAGAGCCCAAAGCATATGGTCAAATGGACCTCTACCTCTTAGCTATGGCCCCATTGAAGTCACAATGGCTGGGCCAGCAGAAATAGTGGCAACCTCATTGTACAGAGCTGGAGTAAAACTGTATGTTATGACCGTTATTAAATCAGCCCTAAATCAGACCATCGCAGAGACCCTCTATTGTAATTTAATGTTAGAAAATATACTCTATTTATGGCAGCAGGTGTTTCGTACCAACTGCCCACAGAACTGGCATCTAGTTGATCAGAAAGCCACACATTTTTGTACTTGTGACTTACATTGTCGAAGCAGCCTGGTGCATGACATCATCTGCACACAAGTGCACTTCCAAGTTCATGCAGATCATTAAAAGGTCGTTAAATAGCGGTGCAAATCATAAAGCACTAGCCGTGAATCCCCAGGGCAAGCTCTGAAGCAGCTCAAACATTCTTCTCGCTGACCTAAACAAACTTCCTTTCCCGAATCAGGCAAAGAGAAATATCCAAGCCAAATGCATTTTTCTTTTAAGTACAGCAAATTTCTGGCATTGTTCTATATCTCAGCAACAGTTGGCCTGATCCTTTTTGTCATCTGAAGAGAAATTAACCACTTAAAAATAATTGAAGTATCTTATCCCCCTTTTTCTCTTTGCAGCTGTTACAAGAACAACCTGAATTTACTGAGGAGAAAATAAGAGTTGCGTCCAGTGAGCTACTCATGCGTTTAGGGGGGAGACAAGGAATATTCCAGCTCTTTTTCTGTGTGGGGGGGCTTGTTTGGTAAAAGGAGGGGGCACTGCCATGTGCTCAGCACACTGCCAGCAAATGACTGGGGCTTGCGGAAAAACTTGGATTCTACCTAGCTATCTCTTATGCTTCCCCAAGTTCAGTTTCATGCTGCCCCTCCTCTTTTGATCGCATTGTCGTGACTTTTGTTATTGTGTGGGATATGAAGAAAATATTTATTTGCAGAGATGTATTATAGTAAGGTAAAGGGACCCCTGACCATGAGATCCAGTCACAGACGACTCTGGGGTTGTGGCGCTCATATCGCTTTACTGGCTGAGGGAGCCGGCGTACAGCTTCCGGGTCATGTGGCCAGCATGACTGGTTCTGGTGAACCAGAGCAGCACACGGAAACGCCGTTTACCTTCCCACCGGAGCGGTACCTATTGATCTACTTGCACTTTGACGTCCTTTCAAACTGCAAGGTTGGCAGGAGCAGGGACCAAGCAACGGGAGCTCACCCCATTGCGGGGATTCGAACCGCGACCTTCTGATCGGCAAGTCCTAGGCTCTGTGGTTTAACCCACCGCGCCACGAAGAAAATATTATACGGGCCTCCAAAACCTTACTCTCAAGAGGTCTGGGTGATGTATGTATGACTTATCTACTTCGTCATTCCAAACAATCTTGTGAGGTAGGCTAGGCACACACACACACACACACACACACAGAGAGAGAGAGAGAGAGAGAGAGAGAGAGAGAGAGAGAGAGAGAGAGAGAGAGACTGGCCCAAGCCAGCCCAGAGAGCTTCCTGACTTGTCAGGATTTGAACCCAACCCTCTGCAATCCAACCAAGCACTTTAGCCACTGCACTTCTCTGGCTCCTATGATGAAGGTCATCATGAGGTAGGATGAATACCCCCAGCCCCAATTGCCAAGTCAGTTATACCAATCTTATTTATCCACACTATTTGTGTTTTCCATATGTATATCCAGTGAGGAACCCCTAGGCCTCTCTTCTGCCCTCAAGACTCCCCCAAGTCATACCCTTTACTGGTTGTGCTCCACAGCCTCCTGGATTGCTTTGGCCTGGCTAGAACGTCCCTTGATGTGAGAAACACTTTTTGCTTGACCAGTTAGTTAGCATAGTTGGAAGGGAGTTGAGTGAGCAAAGTTTAGCATCATAGCCTTTGTCCCATCCATCCCTTTCTGGTCCCACTCACCACTGGAATGCAGGCCTCGAAGAACAACAACAAAATTTGTTCCCCATCCCCAATATAAATGATCCTCGTGCCAGGGAAATCCTTTCCACATGGAGACCCTCATCTAGGCCACTTTGAAAATATGGGCAAAGTAGTCATGCAGTCAGGGTTGGCAGAAGCACATCTCTCCAGGTTTCTAGATTGCTTCTGGCTAGAGCTAGGTAAGATATCAAAATATCATCCAAAATCAGTTTGAAGTCCATATTGTGATATCAGCTTCATAATTTTTGACTCGGCAATATATCATGAATCATGGTGTGTGTGTTATGCAAAAATTGCAATGTGGGGAAAACCATGAAGCCAGCCATTGCCTCTACAGAGTTCCACCCTTATTGCAGACATTGTGATATATCACACAGCTTCCCAAACGTCGTGACACATTAAGTGTGTCAACTGCAGTGTGTAGGTATGTCACATGAACACTCCCTGTGCTCCTCTCAGGGTCGGAAAGGGGCTAGTTTAACCTTTGGTTTGCTAGTAAAACTAAATTACCATGTTGTGAAATGATGCAAGTCTAAAAAGTGTGTCACCAACATGAAAAGCTTTGAAAGCTCTGATATTTCAGTGTATCGCGGTGCTTAGCTGGTGATATATCACAACGCTGGAAACCAGGTATTGCCCAGCTGTACTTCTGGCCTGGCCATTTCAATAGAATTATCTTACTGCCTCCTGCCCCACCCCCTTGACATGGCAGAAGATTTTGGGGGATGCTCTGTGTTTATACAGAAAACTCTTTGCACTGCATGGTAGAATATATATGTCAACAAACACTCATGGGCTATGGAGGGGAATATTATTGATATCAACCTACACCATGGAAAATCTTCAATCCATATCTTTGCTAAAGTATTATAAAGCACCATCTGCAATTAAAGGTGTTGCTGTGTTGCATTGTCTGCCTTGAAGCAATATTGCTAGCTCATCTTCGGAGCCTACAGTGGTTTGGCTGGCTGAAAACACATGGCCCGCCAAGCTGAAATAGGCTTTTCTGTAACACCTAGAGCTGCAAAGGTTCTTTATGATCCATGCGCGGGCGGTGCGGAAGAAAGATCTTTCATTTCACGAACTGATAGTGACGAGTGCTATCCTGCTTACAGTACTTTATGACCTCGACTTTGCATTGTTAAAATCACCCCTAGTAATTAGAAGTGAATTGGGTGGATTTCTATGCACTTGGCCAAAGTCCTGGCCCCCAAGTTGTCAGCTGGTGTGACTAGATGGAGTGCTGTTAGAAAGGGATCTGACAGCATCTCGAAGGTTCACCTTCTTCATGAAACAAGGGCCTTTGTGACACGAAATTGGGGAATGAGCCTCAAGAGCACACATGAACCAGGCACCATGGAAGTGTTGTCTTGGGGGCTCTCGGGAGGCCGCAGCCAGGAAAGGATGTTGCCAGAGACCCAAATTCCTGAATGGGGCACTAATACAGAAAAATAAAAGAGGGCTACTGAATATTCATAGAATTGTAGTGTTGGAAGGGATCCCAACCCCATGGAATATGTAGCTCTGCCATTTAGGGATCAAACCTGCAACCTTGAAATTATCAGCGCCACGCTCTAACCAACTGAGCAATCCAGGCCCGGTAATTCAGATTTTCAAGACACAGGGATTATGTCCTTGTAGGAAAGTGCTCAAAAGTCTCATATAAATTGCGTGACATCACACAATTACCAGATTATGATTTGTGTATGGGAATGGGTGAATCTGTCAATTTTGATTTCTTTCAGTTTCTCATTCACCCCCACCCCACCTTACAGTTCTCCACATTTCTATATCAGCTTTGCATTTTTATTTTATTTTTTAAAAAATCCTCATGAATATTCACTGGCATCTTAGTGTGACTGTTGCCCAGTCTGCAACACCCGTAGGTTCTTGAGGGTCCGGCCTGACCTTGGTGGCCACCTCCTTATTCATAGTAACGGCCGCCCTCTGTCCAGGCATCAGTTCACTGCCGTATTGAGAAAGGTTATTTCGGTTTGCGGAGGCAATCCCAGCCGCTTCTCAGGGCACTCATTCCACATTGGGGCTGCAATGCCTGGGGCATGTTCCCTGACAAACAAGGCCATGGGCCACTGGCATTCCAAGGTGTACGTTCGCCTGGTCGGCAATCACTGATGAGTCCCTGTAACTCTTCCTTTCACAGGTCTTCTTTGGCGATCACTCGTAGCTGAGTAAGATTGTCTTCCATAAACACGGTTTTAAGAATGAGTCCATAAGTGACTGTGAAGGCCAATTCTGGATCCATACGTCCTTCCACAGTGGACATGTTAGTTTCCGGGCAGGAGTGGATCACAGTGTGGATTTGCCAAGCATGCCTTCCTCTTAACACATTTCTCCCTTGCGTCCTGAGTTCGAGTGTCTTCAAAGCCCATGACACCTTTTGTAAAGGCTGTTCTCCAATTGCAGCACTCGCAGGCCAGTGTTTTCCAGTTGTCAGTGTTTATACTACAATTTTTTAGATTTGCCTTGAGACAGTCTTTAAACCTCTTTTGTTGACCAGCATTACGCTTTCCATTTTTAAGTTCGGAATAGAGTTGTTGCTTTGGAAGACAAGAATCAGGCATCTGCACAACATGACCAGTCCAACGAAGTTGATGTTGAATCATTGCTTCAACACTGGTGGTACCCCCAGCAAGCACATATGGATCCTTGGCCACAGTGTTATGCACTGGGCAGGCATCCACACAGCTGTGAATCATTGGGGTGAGTATCTGAGCATCCACCTCAGAGTCCGCTTATTCTGGTTGGGCAAATGAGGGATGCATTGGGAAGCCCTCATGCCAAAGTTACAACGCAAAAACACTTCTCACGGTCCCCCAGACGCCTTGCTGATTCACCTGGGCGAGAATGACCTGGTCACCCAAAAGAGCATCTAATCATGGCAGCAGTTGCAGATATTGAAACAATTAGGACAATTTCCCCCCCGATACCACCATCTTCTAGTCTGAGCTCCTTCTGCATCTAAAATGGAAAGGAGCTTTCAAGCCTTCTCGCCTCAGCTACGCCCTAGTAAAAATCAACAGGGCTATACGCAATGCGACCCTGCGTCTTGGTGGCTGAATGATAAAACATCCAGAAATTAAATCTGACAAACTGGACCTTTTCAGAACTGACCGAGTGCATCTTACACCTACAGGGAATGAATGTCAGTTGAGAGATGTGAAGCAGAGCCTTGAAGAGTGGATTCAGCTGTAGGTAGTCTTGGTAGCGAGACTGCGATTCCGTGGTTTCGGGTGGTGGTTTTAGGTCCTGGGCGGAATCCTTTAGTCCAGGAGTACGCAAACTAAGACCCATGGGGGTTGTTTAACTGGCCTACGAGCCACTCCCGAACCAAGTTGCCTGCTTGGCGAGTCCTTGTGTCCTGTGCTAAACTGGTGCAGTGCGGAGTGGGGAATCGCTTCCATGGCACCGGAAATCGCGTCTGTGCAGACGCCGGAAATCACAACTGTGCAGACGCAGGTAATCACGGGATATTCACTGGAGTGAACCGGCCCAGGCAAGGTAAACCTTGCCAACCCCTGCTTTAGTCTAACAACTGCAGAAGGGGTGAAGGGGTGACTCACCCTGCAATAGCAGGGTTCCCCATTAGAGGGGTATTGAGGGGAGTCTCCGTCCACAAGCGCATGGCAAATGGGCCACAGAGCTCCCCCCAGCATCACAGGAAGGGACCAGCTGTGTAAATGCACATTTTGCAGTGGTCTCAAATTCTTATTTGACCTGCCATGCCTCAGACCCCCAACTGGGGCTGAGAAGGATACATGCCTATGCCAAGGTTTCCTACATCTGAAATTTAATAAAGTTGGGGCCATTTTAATCCCAAAATATGTTGTTGGGTCTACTCCTTTGCCCTTGAGGTCTGGCTCCCAGGGTAAGGGGGGGGGGACTGCGCCTGGGCATGCAAACAACGGTCTACATTCTTCTTATTATTTTTGGAATATCCTTGCATATAAATTTCAAGGCAGTTTACAACCGTACAATAAAACAACTAGAAGCAAGAAAGGGAAACACCCTAGGCAGAGAGACCTAACAATTCTTCATCCAGCTGGAAAAGCTTGTCGAAACAAGAACATCTTCAATTGTTTCCGGACACTACAAATTCTGAGTACCTGCAATATCTCAACATTATAGGATTATTTTTATAAGATATATATACATGGGTATGCAGGATAGCTTACAGAGATAATGTAAGGAAGCAAAAGCATACATGTGCAACACATCACAATGTATCACACAGGAATATTAGATGTGGTAATAGTATTAAGAAAATGAAAACACATTGCAGATAAAGGCATATGGAAATGTCAGCCCGTTGCTTTTAGACAGTGAGTGGTTTTGAAATAAAACTTAAAGGTGCAGTGAAAAGCAACTCCTCCTTTGGGGAAAGCAAAAGTTTGAAGTCTCTACGCTTATGACTTTAATCCAAAACCTCTACAGGGTTAGCAGGAACTCCTGCAGAGCTCAGAAGCATTTTCCGAATGCCATGGTTGTAACATAGCGCTCTGGATGATAAACCTGATTCCATGAACGCTTCCCAAACGCTAAAACATAGACCAGCAGTTGCATGCACCAATAAACCCAAGTTGGCCATGAAAGCTGGCATCGTGCACATGCAACCAGTACAACACACACACAGATGCCATTCATTGGTGAAAAGACAAGCCACTCTTATGCACGTGCCAAATATCTCTCTTTACACCAAGGATCATTACCTGTGACATATTGGCCAAGCCTGCATATGTACCATACACTTCAAGCACATTTTAACCCAGGGGTCAGCAAACGTTTTCAGCAGGGGGCCGGTCCACTGTCCCTCAGACCTTGTAGGGGGCTGGACTATATGGAGGGGGGGGGAATGAATGAATTCCTATGCCCCACAAATAACCCAGAGATGCATTTTAAATAAAAGGACACATTCTACTCGTGTAAAAACACACTGACCATCCGCGGGCCGGATTTAGAAGGCAATTGGGCCAGATCCGGCCCCCAGGCCTTAGTTTGCCTACCCATGTTTTAATCCAAAGAATCCCGGGGATTGTAACTTGTTAAGGCTGCTGGCAATTGTAGAGCTGTGAGGGGTAAATTACAGTCCCCAAGATTATTTGAGGAGAGTCATGTTCTTTAAATGCATGGTGCGTACGCAACCAAAGGCTCTGGAGCCATTGCTGTATGCTATGTGCATTAGCTCTGTACATAGCTGTCAACTTTCAGATTTGAAAATAAGGGATCAGCAGCCTCACCTGTCCCAGGCACTCCTATCTTCCACTGCCTCCCGCATTTTGGTCAAACTCATGCTGGTAGCTTCGAGAACACTGTCCAACCAACTTAATTACACATTGGGTGAAGGTAAGTGTGAAGCTACAACATTCCTACTATCAGCGTAAGTGACACATTCTCTCTCTCTCTCTCTCTCTCTCTCTCTCTCTCACACACACACACACACACACACACACACAGAGTAGAGCCCCTCTGAGCCAAAGGCCCAAAGGCAGAAAGCCCAGCCAGCAGCCAAACGAAGCCTCAAGCGGTGGTTCCCACAGCGCGGCAACCCGGCAAAGGGATACAGCAGCAAGGAAAACCACACTGTCACCTCTCCGTTGGGAAGCGCTGAAGCAAAGGCGAGTCCCCAGGCAACGCGGCCAATTTGATTGGCACAAGACATGCAAGCTCCACTCCCCAGTCGTTCTCAGACTCCTTATTGGTGAGCAACGCAGTTGATGAGCCTCCCTGGCCAGCCAGCAGGGAGAGGAGCTGCTTCCTTTGAAATCAGAGAAATTTACGGGATATCAACAATCCGGGATAGCAGCAGGAAACGGCGCTGGAATAAGGGAGATTCCCGCCAAATAAGGGTAGGTTGACAGCTATGGCTCTGTAACGGCCTGTCCCACGCTGACGTGTAAAACAGGGTATGTGATTAGGCTGACTGACAATAACAGATTCATATATTTATTTTTTTAAAGATTTTTAATATGCTTTTTATCACATGATCAGACCTTGTGTACTTCAGTAGAAAAGCAGCAACTCAAACATATATTATTATTATTATTATTATTATTATTATTATTATTATTACTACTACTACTACTACTATTTCATCCATCAGAATAACCACTTAACATTACAATCCAGACACACAGCTTTATAAGGGGATGGGAGTGGACAAAAAGTGAAATCCAGATCTTTATTGCTTAGCCAAAGGCCATCACCTGTCCATACAACAGTACAATAAAACGTGAGACACCACTCAAAATAGTTTTAAAACCAAGAGCATTGTTCATCGCAATAGCCTATATAAATTGAATATCTTTTATGAAACAATTATTATTTTTAAGTTTACTCTTATTATTAGTAGCAGCAAATAATATCACAGAAAAGACAGGCTCCTGCCCGTTCATAATCTAACTCAACACCTTAACAACAGAGTTGACAGTCCCCTGCTATCTGACAATTCTCCATTGACTTTCGTTATACTAAGCCACCCTGTCACTCAAGTCATGTGGGATCCAGCTCATTCCACAAAAACCACAATTAGAAAACAAGCTAGATAAAACATAATCTTATGGGTCTGGTTTGTCCGCAAAAAGAGCAGTACATTCTGTCCTCCCCAATTCCTTTTGTTCCCCCAACCACTTTGCTACTAATTTATAGCTATGGCGACTCTATAGACTGTGCTGCAATACTTTATACGCCAGAGTTTCCGCCCCAGAGACCTCGGGGCTCCTCCAAAGAAATTCCTCTGAACCATCCCTCTGAATGTTCAGAGGAGAAGCTATTCAGCCCTTCCAAGGTGAATTGTCGCATTTTCAGGGGTTCAAGGGGCCAAAGAGGGAACCGCTGAACATCTTCCCCCTTTCTCTTATGGTAGCAGCTGCGTCTGTTGCATCAAAAGCTCTTGAGCAAGGCGAAACCGGGTGCAACAGCTACACTGTTTTCCAAAAGAAAACTTTGGTGTTCTCTAGTGCGGGTATATATACGTACAGTTTGATGGTTATTTTTGAGGAAAGCAAAACCAAAGTTTTAGAAATGCACAAATCTGTGCTCTGAACTGGCTGCTGTGATAAGAGTCAGCTGTGATTTATCAGCCACTGGGAGCATTTTATTAATTCCGAATGAGGTCAATAGTCTGAGAAGAGGACAGACATTGGAGCATGTTGTTAAAGACTCTCGTGAATGTCTCCTCTTTATAAGCTGCAGCGAGGCAGAGTCATTACAAGGTCAGCTTCTTTACTGTCAGCTCGCAGGGTCAGCAAAGGGTCCGCCATGAGATCATTACATTTCTCAAGGCAGACGGCCTGTCATGACATTCGCTTAAAAACTTCCCTTTGTCTTTTGAAGGCTGTAATCCTAAACACGCTCGGGACAGCCCTGCAAAGCAGAATTAACTGCTTTTTCAAGTCAATGACTTTGTCCTCCTTCCTGGTTTTCTGGTTTAGGCAAAATGGTGCCCGTGAAAGCCACCGGCTAGGTGCACCAAACGGCTCAACGAGTTGCAACCTTGCAAGTCCACAATTGGACCTCTGGCTCCTTTAAAGGCAGGGTGGAGAATTATATCCGGGCCTCTGGTGAAGGGATTAAGCCTCCCCAGTTTTCTTTGTGTAAATCTTCCTGAAGCTGCTGTTTGCCCCAAGGTGTTTTTCTTAATTTGCACCAGGAAAATGGCAGAAGGGGCTGGGACCAGGAGTATATATGTTAAATACTTAGAATAATGGTTATATACACAACTGACAGACAGCAAAATGGAAGCATATTTATAATTTTGTGTATTATGAGGATTATATGAGGATTATTAATGTGTTTTATCTTCTTTTGCTCTTTAGTTTCCTTTCTGGTTGATATACTGTCTTCTATTTTCTTTTTAGTTTAGTTGGAATTTGATGGTATATTAGGTTGAAAACTGTTAATAAAATTGATTGATTGATTTTTTTAAAGGAAAATGACATGGGGGAGGATTAACTCCCCTTTTAGCAACACCAGAATCCAGATCCAATTGAACACTGAACTGTAAAACGCAATACAGAATGCAAAACTTTCATCAGCATCCAGCTGTTTGCCAGTATAAAGTCCAAAATTCCGATAGGAGTGTTTATAAATGTAAAAAAAAAAAAAAAATCAGCAGCACAGATGGCAACCTGGGACCATAGCAGCACCAGATAAAGAATGGCTTGTGGCCTAGCACATATTGCAGTCCATTAACAGAAAATTAGGATGACAAAGAAGTGATTATAGGAAAAGGTACCACAGCACATCTTCAGATGAGAAGTAAGAGGGTTTTCCTTCCAAACTGGGTATCATGCAAGCTTATTGCAAAAGGCAGTTAAATGCAAACAGGTGTGGTAATTAAGATCCTAAATACCAATTAAATGGGTAGAACATAATATTTCCTCCTTTGGTGAAACCCAATCTAAGAAAGAAACTTCCTGAAGGAAGAATGTCAGAGATCAGAGAGAATTTCTGAGGCCTAAGACAGCTTTCCTAATCCAAAAGTCAGCCGTCGGTTCTCAGCTGGCAGAAGGCAAGACTTATTTTACAAGCCCCCTGTCCACAAAAAGCTGCCATTCACTGAAGCTGATGAAGAAAGAGATATAAACCCACAGCGACTTAAGAGGATTAGGGATGGGGCAGATTTTACAATGGGACCTGTTCAAATCATCTGATCGTTTGAGTTCTGGATCAGATTCACAGAGTTACTTCCTGGCGTTTGCTGCATTAGGAGTTATTTAGTTATTTCTCTCTATTTTATTTTTTAAAATATATCTGCGCTCATGTGAATCTCAAATGATATGATGGTGCAAGCAAAACAAAAGAGGAAATTCTCACATGTTGTGTTTCATTCACAAACAACGAAACTACGCAACCAAGAGAAAGAAAACAAGGGCTGAGAGACAGGGCACGATAAATAAAAATATGTGGATGTGGCTTTTTCACGTAGGCAGAACCGATCTCACTTCATTGAGTGCAACACTACTTGCTAGAAGAGAAGGCTAGGTTATACAGTCAAACCTCGGCTCCTGAACGCCTCCGCTGCCGTACATTTTGGCTCCCAAATGCCGAAAACCCAGAAGTAAGTGTTCTGGTTTTTGAACATTTTTTGGAAGCTGAACGTCCAATGCAGCTTCCGCTTGACTGCAGGAAGCTCCTGCAGCCAATCGGAAGCCGTGCCTCGGTTGTCAAACATTGGGCTTCCGAAAAGGATTAAGTTCTGTTAAGTTGTGGGTGAACATATCAGACAACACAGCAATTCTTCAAACAGCTCTTGTTTATTCACAGGCCAGAACTGAACTGAACTGAACTGAAGGGTTCAGCCAGCCTGCTTATAGAGGGCTCCGCTAGAACGCAACAGTAACCATTTTCTGTAACTATCCAATCCCTGAACATCACTTTTGATCCCTTATTTGCATATGTGGACCTGAACTATCTACAGTATCCCCCTGCTGGCCCAGGGTGAAAACTTCAGTACATAACAAGTTCAACAAAGGAGGTTTGACTGTATTTTGTTATTTTATGAGAGCCATGCTTTTAGCCTGCCACTGGTGGTATTCCGTCAGAATCATTTCCTATCCTAGCCAGCACATTCATGCACATCATAAAATGTGTCCCAGCATGCTGTGGGCCATTGCCTTGGTAATAAGCTATCCTTTTGTGAAGCATGCTGGGAAATTATCCACAAAGCATTCTGAGCCAACAAGCAAAATTGATGATGAAAGCAACCTCTTGCTGCACACAAGGAATGCTGAGGTATTAGCACTCTTGCTACTGAAAGGGCAGTACTTCAACCCCAGCAACAGCTGTGCCTCCATAGCTCATCCGGTGGGAAAACAGCACTGGTAAGTTGACTGCAGCAATGTCCGTATGAATTCCAACCACTGTGGTTGGCCTTCTAGGTTGGATCCTAGGCTGAGGCTGCAATCTCAACACAAAGTACCTGGGAGTAAGTTCTGTGGAATTCAACAGGATTAAAGTTTGCGTAGACACGGTGAGGACTGCATGGTTCATTGCTAATAAGTCCCACTGATTTCAATGGGTCTGCTCTGAATGTGGCTAAGTCTGGATTCAACCCACTGATGAAAAGCTCTGGGGTTTGCTCTACAGAGCTCAGTGCAGCCAAGATGCCCCCCCCCCATTGTGGTTTGGCTCGGCAATATATGGTTTCCAACATCGCAATAGATCACCAGCTAAACATCGCAATATACCGATATATCACAATGTCTGAAATAAGGATCGAGCTATGTAAGGGCACTGGCTGGCTTCATGGTTTTTCCTTTATTGTGATTTTTGCACAGCACACACATCATGATTTGCAATATATTTCCAGGTGAAAAAATTATGAAACCAGTATCACAATACGGACTTCAAAGCGATTTTGGATAATATATCAATATATTGCACAGCCCTATTTGGGGAAGGCAAACATGAGAAATAATTGCCAGGGAGAGGTTGCTCCTTTCACAACAGAAGTTGCTCAGGAGCAGCAAAGTTTAAGGGGATAAGTCTGAGTCACAAGTGACTTACAACCAAGTAAAAACTGCAATAATAAAACTGTTTGAACCCATTTAAAACAGGCTAACCAATACAATATCATGGGAGCTATTCCCCAAATGCTGAGGAGACAAAAAACGCCTTTGTCTGGCATCAAACAGATGACAAGATTGGCTCACCACACAGCAGAGTGTGGAGTCCTGTTGCCACTCTCTGGACCTCCCTTGGAGAAGGTACACAGGGAAGGGAGATGATCTCAGGCTCCAGGCAGGTTCATATGGGGGCAAGATACAGTGGTACCTCAGTTGTCGAACATAATCCATTCCGGAAGACCGTTTGACTTCCGAAACGTTCAACAACTGAGGTGCAAAGGGCGATCAGCAAAGTCAATGGAGAAAAAAATGAAAAAACGCAGCGGATGCTGTTCAACTTCTGAGGCACGTTTGAAAACGGAAGCAATTACGTCCGGGTTTTCAGCATTTGGCTTCCGAGACGCTCAAAAACTGAGGTACCACTGTATTTCGAAACTAGCAGCAGGAAGGGAGAGCACATTTGCAGGGACTAATTATTTGACTGAGTAAAGACCTAATACTTCCCCCACCTATTCTCTCCCTAACCTCACATTCCATAGAATCATAGAATTGTGGTGTATCTGAAGAAGTGTGCATGCACATGGAAGCTCATACCAATAATAAACTTGGTCTCTAAGGTGCTACTGGACAGAATTTTTTTATTTTGTATAGAATTGTGGTGTTTGCCTAATAATAATAATAATAAATCCTAGTTGGGAATGAAGGTGGGCATTCAGTTATCAGCACCTTCAAATGTAAAGTACCTCTCTCTCTTTTTCTGCTACATGCTTCCCAAAAGCATAGAGCAGGTTGAAAGAACGCAGAGCAAAGGCAAGTGAATAGAAGCAAAAGCACTCACAGCGAACAGCAATCTCCACATTCTGGCATTCTAAGGTCTATGTTGCCACCCTGTGGAATTCAGAGGGAAAAAGATGCCGAGGAGAACCTTGTTGAAAGCGACAGAGAACTTCCGCAGGAACAAGACCACCGATTAGTGGCCCTGACTATGCCCTGCCCTCCTCTCCTCTTAGCAGTGGGGGATAAAGGGCATCCAAGAAGCTTACTAGACTACAATATGGCGGCATCATCTTGAACCACTCCCAGTGCAAATGCCCAGCTCCATCTTGGTGCTACTTGGCTGCTGTTGCTACAACAATAATCTGAGGAAACAGCAAGGTTGAGCCTCAAGAGTGGCATATTTTGAACCAATCTGTCCAAAATTTGCTACCCATAAATTTCGCCCCAATTCTCTGGCTATAGTGGAACATTAAGCCCAACTTTGGATTAGCCCAGATTGGGCAAATATTTTTCTTATTTCCTACGTAATGTTGTAGTGGAGTGGAAAACACAGGAAGCTGCCTTATGCTGAGACATGCCATTGGTCCATCTTTCTCAGTATTGCCTACACCATGGGTAGGCAAACTAAGGCCCAGGGGCCGGATCTGGCCCAATCGCCTTCTAAATCTGGCCCATGGACGGTCCGGGAATCAGCGTGTTTTTACATGAGTAGAATGTGTGCTTTTACAGTGGTACCTCAGGTTACATACGCTTCAGGTTACAGACTCCACTAACCCAGAAATAGTGCTTCAGGTTAAGAACTTTGCTTCAGGATGAGAACAGAAATTGTGCTCCGGCGGCGCAGCAGCAGCAGGAGGCCCCATTAGCTAATGTGGTGCTTCAGGTTAAGAACAGTTTCAGGTTAAGAACAGACCTCCAGAACGAATTAAGTACTTAACCCGAGGTACCACTGTATTTAAAATGCATCTCTAGGTTATTTGTGGGGCATAGGAATTCGTTCATTAATAGTTTTTCAAAATATAGTCCCTCCCCCCCCCCACAAGGTCTGAGGGACAGTGGACCGACCTCCTGCTGAAAAAGTTTGCTGACCCCTGCAGTAGTCTAAGCAGGAGCTAACCAGAGCATGCACCACTCTGGCAAGAAAGTCTGTGGGCAGGCAGCTCTCAGCCGGCGTACCAGGTGGAGCTGGTAGACAGCCACCCTGGACACAGAATTAACCTTCACCTCCATGGACAACCATGAGTCCAAAATGACCCCAAGGCTAGGGTTGCCAAAATAGTTGTCAAGTTTTTGCCCAAAGTTTTAGAGCAAAAGAAAATTGCTGTTTTTTTTATCTTTTTTTAAAGGAAAATTGGCAGAAACAACACTACCGACATGGGTTGGATATGCCTATTTCTGCTGGGGCACTGCTTCTGACCGCTGTATTCTGGGTATGTCCAGGAAATTCCGGGTGTATGGCAAGCCTACCCAAGGCTTCGGGGGCACAGTAACCCCATTCAGGACCAGGGAGTCTCCCACACCTGCCCGCCCCGTCCCCCCAAAACGGTACTTCTGTCTTGTCAGGATTCAACCTCAATCTGCTAGCTGCCATTATCCGATCCCATAGCCCAGAACCTACCAGCGTTGTTGTTAGATACGATTCAGAAAAAAATCAGATGCCAACTGGAGCATCAATGTTGATATTAGGTGCACAACAACTACTCATGGGAAGACTCGTATTCAGATCCAAAAGGTCCTCTTCTGTGGATACAGTAAGTCTTCCTGGCAGAAGAAGTTCCTTCGGTCAGCGAAGGTAAACCTTTGGTTCCAGCCCAAATCACTGTAACCCAGGGATGGGAACCTGTGCTTCTCCCAGATACTGATGCTGAGTTGGAGTTCAACAACTTCAGTCAGCCCAGCTTCAGATAGCCAGGGATGATGGGAGCTGGAGTCCAGTGACATTTGGAGGGCAGCAAGTTCACCACCTCTGCGGTAACCTGTTGAACAGATGCACGCCTGTTTCGCAAACATACAATGGCTTAAGTGTGCCTTCCATTAAAGTCAATATTCAAAATAATGCACCTAGGTGGCTCTGTTCTTCTCCTGCTGCAGTCATTTGAACGGCTTCCGGAGCTTGTATACTCAGGTGAAGGCAGCAGGTGTTGAATGCCCTCTTAAAATGTAAATATTTCACACTAGGTACTTTTATCCATGTCTACATATTTTCAACTCGCCGTGAAGGATGAAGGAACGTTACATGCATTTAAAAACTTTGAGAAACTGCTTCCCATGTGTTCAAATCTCTTGGTCAAAGCACAAAGCAAGCCAGCAAAATACACACAGCTCTATTCTTTGGAGCAAAATAATAAATAGCCACCCTGTTGACACACAGGCAGTTGGATCACTCTCCAGCCCTGCAGAGGGTTCTGATGGATATCCCTAGCATGGCTCCACAGCCCAGACTAAATAGCTTCCTGCTGATAGATACAGCATTCCCCTTATGTTATGCCCTGCAACGGGCAAGGTCACAAATAATGATATGTGCTAGGAAACATCAGCAAGCCATCAGGCATATGAAAGGACAAACGAGACAGAAGTTCCACATTGTTATGTCGAGGTGGTTGTAAATTCCTCATTGAAAGAGGCGTTGGATCCAGAGTCTTTAAAGGACGCAATGACTGCACTGTTCCTAAAGTAACATTCTCTGGACCAAGGAGGTGTTAATAACTATATGTCAGATTCAAAAGAAAATCCCTTCCTTGGCAAGGTGTTTGAGTGGGTGGTTGCTCAGCTCATGACTCTCTGCAGACGACACTGATTTACTAGATCCGCTTCAGGTGGGCTTGAGGCCTGGTTGTGGAACGGAAACTGATTTTGTTGCCTTGTGGGATGACCTCTGCTGAGACACAGACAGGGGTGTGTGTGACACACTGTCAGTTTTCTTCAATCCTTTTGACTCCATCAACCATGGTATCCTGCTGAATAGGCTGTCTGGGTTGGAGGGAACACACTGCACTGACTCTGTCCCTTGGGTGCTTCAGTCTTTGCACAAAGTTCTCCTTTGCTGGTTTGGATTGCTAAATTGTTTTAGCAGCTATGGTTTGTGCGTTTTATAGGTGGATTTGTTTGGAGGGGGCGGGTTCGCTGGCCTTTTTGCTGTTGTAAGTTTCCTTGGTTTTGGTATCTTTATGAGGAATTTTGTGTGTGTGTGTGCATGCGCTTTAATATCCAAAGCCACCCAGAGACCTTGGATTGAATAGTACAGAGGGGGTGAGCATTTTGCACAGGGGTTCCATTCCTGGCCCCCATGCACAACAGGAGAGTATGCATAAGCTGCCCCCTCCTCCGGGGCCAAAAGGACCTGTGCATCGGCGGTCACATGTCAACTAAATGCAGGCAAAATGGTTACCACCTGTACATCATCATCATCATAATAATACATGCCAAGTTCACAGAGGTTGTTTCTTAAAAGAGAGAGAGTCTATAGAAGAATGGATGTAGCTAGATCTTACACAGCTTTGCTAGTTTTCGAATTCTGAGTGGATTTGCACCTTTTGCGCAAGTTATGCATCATCCGAATATTCATATTTATCAAGGGCAGAAGTACAGATTGCTTTACCTTTCAAGCCATTTCAGTACTACCAACCACTATCTTAAGAGAATTATTGAGGGCAATAAACTCATCAGAAGACAAGGTTTTCCAGCACTTCAGATTCCCCAAACAGAAGCGTATGGCCATCCTCGCACGTCCTTACAACACATATTACAAACAAAATGGCTTTAAACGACGGGCCGGATGTAGACATGGGAAAGCACCAATACAGGTAAAAAGCAGAAACATTCAGTGCAAAGTGCACTTTGTTGGATCTAAGACATTTCAATTTAAGCATGCTCCTGAAGAACATCGTAAAAACAACCAGCCTTAATCTTTGGTCTCCAGCAACTCTGCCAAACAGTCCAAGCTACTTTACAGCAGAATCACCAGAGACCGAATAGCAAGATTGGTTGTTTAAAATGTACCTCTGAACATACTAATTTGAAACACGTAGAGCCTGCATCTAGCAGCTGCCTTTCCTCTTTTCCTTGCATAGAATGTCTCCATAGATACTCCAAGGACTTCTGAGGGGGCAGAACACCTCTGTATGCTGCGGTCAAAGAGACACACTGCATGATCCCTGTCAGTGAAGGCTAAGTCACTTGGGGTCTGGTTCTGTCTCGACTGTAGCTGTGTCCCCCAAATGCTATACTTTGCTTTTTCATTAAGGGAGCAGGTGGTGCCGTGCTCTAAACAACTAGTTCAGAAGGTCGGCGATTCAAATCCCCACAACGGAGTGAGCTCCCATTGCTCTGTCCCAGCTCCTGCCAACCTAGCAGTTCGAAAGCATACCGGTGCAGATAGATAAATAGGCACCACCATGGCGGGAAGGTAAATGGCATTTCCATGCGCTCTGGTTTCCATCATGGTGTCCCGTTGCGCCAGAAGTGGTTTAGTCCTGCTGGCCACATGTCCCAGGAAGCTGTCTGTGGACAAACGGCGGCTCCCTCGGCCCGAAAGCGAGATGAGCACCGCAATACCATAGTCACCATTGACTGGACTTAGCCATCCATGGGTCCTTTACCTTTTCATTCCTAAGAGGTGGGGAAGTCTGTGGGGTACATCTGTTTACTGACTCATCTAAGTCATTGAGAATCAAGCCTGCTCTGATCTACCCTGGGTTCAGATCCTTGATCACACAAGTGTGGTGGAATGTTAAGAATTCAGATAAATCTGCTAGGAATATGAGAGCTCATCACCACACAAATCCATATATATCTACTACAGCACACTATTGTGAGTCTAGATTCCAACATTTAAAGATACTTCTTAAACAAGTTCCCACTTCTGGGTCTTCCAGTGAGTTATTGTCCTCATCTATAGACTCAATCCCTTGATTCTTTTCTTATTATGGGTTGGAGGAGACTGTCAACACTTAATCCTGTTTCAAGCTGGAAAGGATGGACTGTGCTGAATTGTGTCAAGCAAACAGAGTTTCACACCGCAAATACAAATAATTGTGGAATAACATTATTTTGCTGCTGGCTGTGCTGAAAAACCAGCTTCTCACAGACATCTCTGCATGGCGTCCGTGGCGCTAACCACTGAAATGTAGACACTTTGGAAAAAGACAGCTGAGCAGCCAGTGTATCCATAAATGAGAGATTAAGGCAAACGCGGACCAAATTCAGCACCAGCGCGACTCCTTTTGTAAATATATCTGAAACCACTGTCAGTGCCATGGAAAAACAGCAACAGATGTGGAAGGCTAGGAAAAGTGTTAATGTACCCAAAATAAAGGAGACACAGATGTACTAACAGTGGGCGATGTGTGTGTTTCTGCTCTGTGCCAAATCCACCAAACACATCGAGTTCCCCAGCTGTGAGCCCACACACATTGCTCCAGATGTAGAGATTGAAGCAACCTCTCGCACAAGCAGGAGCATCTAGGTCACGACCCACAGAGGCTCAAAAAAACTGTCACCCAATGTCAGTATGCTGACTTTATGTGATGTCTGGACTGCATCAGAGGTGTAGAATTAAAAAAGGAGTACTGCAAGGTTGAAATCAATGTCTGGGCAGCCATGAAAACACATGGGCTTAGAGCCAGTGATATCAGAAAGTTGCCATGGGACCTCATCGTTAGAAGTTTTCCTCTGCAATCACAAAACCTGAGGTTCCGGGTGATCAAGCTGCACTACTGGTTTATACACGTACTGTCCTAATGCATATCCAGAAAACATATAGAGATGGTTACCACTGCAGGAAAGTATAGCTGATGCAGTTCAGAAAAGCCCTACTAGACGACCAACAGCTGTCCTAAGCAAGGCGGTTTATGGATGCAAGTCAATTCACATAGGAACAAAATGAGCAAAACCAAGACCTGATTTGTTTTGCAATGCAAATTCACACCAAGCAGAAGAAACTACGGATTGCAAAGAATGACCACCCAGATCCCTACCAGCAACACTTCCCCCAAAACTTCTAGGTCAGGCCAGCTACTACCAGCCACCCAGTAGGGCTGGGCAATAGCTGGTTTTAAACATCACAATATATCACCAGCTAAACATAATGATATACTGATATATCACACTGTCTGAAATAAGGATGGAGCTATGTAAAGGCATTAAAAGTCTCGTGGCTGTTCTGAAAATCAACTTGTATACATCCTTGGCCACGGGACCACGGACCACAACACAGCGAGAGATTCTGTCTGTTTGTAACAGCTCTGCAAAAGCGACTTAACCGTGAATGGGGATGAAGGTGTGTATCTTTATCTATGATTGCGCAAGCCAGCACACGGCGTATACATACCCACAGTCGCAAATCTCGCAAATGCATGGTTGGGAGAGACGTGAAACCGCTGGAGAAGCCATGGCTGCTGCAGTCCTGTTTCTTCTGGGGTGCAACCTGTAGGCTAGCTCTTCCTCATCTCACTGCAGCAGGTCACAAAGGAAGAAAGTATTCTGCACATCTCAGCTAGTCAGCTTTCCTAGAGCAGCACAAATTCTCTTTCCCCCTAAACTTGCTGCTGTTCAAGCCTCTACTAATCCAGGCCTGCTCTGCAAAGGACAGGGGACTCATAATATCCTCTTGGGGTGGTCACTTGGAGATCCTTTGTGAAGTCACCAAGGTAGACCTGGATCTTGCAGCAGCAAAACTGCCAAAAGCAGGACTTAGCACAGCCCCCACCACAAAACAGAGGAGGAATTCATAGCTCAATTTATAGCCAGCTCAAGTTGTGGGCAAATCAGAAAGAGCAGGGCTGCTTTAGAGATGCAAGCTAGAGGGCCCCCATTTCAATATTTATAAAAAGGAAAACAAAATTTAGTTAATACAGCTGCAAACATTACTTGACAATACTTTTATTTGAGAACTGTTACCCTTCCATGTGGAGCTTCGCACCAGTCCTTTGAAAACCTTAATGTATCAATGCCAAAGGCACAGTAACAGATGAATATTAAATTGCTATTGTTTTCTTGTTTCTGTTCCTGTGGGCATTTGGGGCATATTTCCTGCAACATTGTCAAAACTACCTGTGAACGTGGAGTGGAGTGGAGCAAAACCCACACGCTGCCCACTAATATTGAAAACAGATCCGTACACATGTTTGATATTAGAACACTTCCTGTAATAAAAATGTTACTCAGACAGGCCACAAGACTTTTTGTATTAGGGAGAATACGTATATCCTGCTTTATAGACCCAAGAGGATCGCAGTGGCTTACAAAATATCCTTAAATCTAGTACAGAGACAGAAATTAAATGGCACTCCACATTGAATCAGGATTACTTGGCCAGCATCCTTGGTGTCATCCTATCAGGTAGCAAGTCCCAACAAAATATTTTGAGGCAAGGGAGTAAGCTGTGCAGCTGAAACATATGAAAGAAGACATCATCCCTTGCTGGCAGTTTCTTTTATAAGGGCTTTTCTACATTAACACACTATATGAAAAAGTAGCAAGTCTGACTTGGGACTCAGCTACACAGCTGCAAATAAAACATTTTAAATGTGTTGTAAAGTGCAATATACAAATGTGACACTAGATGGCGACAGTGAGCTAAGCAAAATTAAAAGTATTTTTCCAAAACGTCTTTTTTAAAAAAAGCATTTTCACAGCATTTTCTATATGTGTGTAGATTCCACCTTGAAGACTTCACTATGACACTATTTGGCTTTTCCAAATGAGAAAATTCTGGCAGGTCCACTTCCCCCGACCTGCATAACCCAAATGCTGCAATATATCATGCAAGAGGGAAAATTACTAAATCCTAGGGGCAAAAGCTACTTCTGTGATCAGAGAGGCTCCTAAGCGCAGTTTTATTCTCTTGTTAATTATGCTGTTTTAAATGTGCATTTGACTTCACTTAGGAATGTGTTGTTTTTAAATGCTTAAGATTTTGCTAACTTTGTGTTAAATATATATTCTGTAGTTGACCTCCTTTATAATATTTTATTTTGAAATCTTTATAATGTTTTAGTTTTCTATTTGACTTCCTTCAGATTGTTTTATTGATGCATTAATATGTTGCAAACCGCTTTGAGATTCTTAAAAATATAAAGCGGTATAGAAATGAAATTAATAGTAATGGTTCATGAAGTATAGAAAATTGCTGCTGGAAAAATACTTTCCCAGCTCAGAAGCCACAGTAGTCACATGAACAGACCATCCGCCATAAAGCTGGAGGGAGGTTTAGGAGGAATTCAATGTGGCGCCAAGATGACTATTCCACCAGCGCAAGCATTTTGGACCACTCAGAACCAATGGGGGGGGGGTTGAAGATGTTTGGAAAGACCTGTTGTGCTAGCAGAAGGCCTTACCTGGGCTTTCGCTGGCAGGGCCCATTAGTTGAATCCAGCCTAAAATAAGTGAACAGGCATAAAACACAAGTTGGGCCTCTTATATAGCGTTGAATAAATTTACTTCATTCTTCAGAAGAGCTGAGGGAGGGAAACCCTTAAATCAGAAGATTTTATTGAGAGAAATTTATTATGCTTTTTGAAAAGTGAAACTTTTATTTCATTTTAATAAATATTTTAAGACAAGTGAACGTTTTAAGACAATACATTAGTTACTAGAATTCAGTTCATTGTCTACATGACCAAGCTATGTCTGGGCAAATATGTTCTAACAAAGCAAGCTCTCTGTTTTTTAGATTAGTTCTTAAATACACAGCACATAACCTATTTTAGGGGGAGCATCTTGCAACAGCAAATATTAAGAGAAAACACAGAAGAGAAAGTTGAAAACATCTGCTTAATGAAGACTATTCTTAAACCTCTGTATTCACACACAGGAGGAAAAGTTGACATAAGAATGGGCAATTGGTTTAGCCAATTATTTACAAGAGCATTTCATTAATAACATGTGCTGAAAAGGGTTAGAGCAAAATGATCTGTCAAAATCTGATTAGAATACAGTTATGATATGTAAAGGTGTACACAGTCTCTTAACACTCCATGCTTGTGAAAGTCTCAAATGGCCTCAATTTTTCAGGATCTCTTAAATCAGTAAAAACAGAAGAGCACCATAATGGGGACTATGCAACAAACTAAGTCAGAGTTTGCATTCCTTAACACCAAAATCTCAATGAATGCATGAGGTTTACAAAAAAAAAATAAAAAAAAATACTTAGGGTAAAAGTGAAATGTTAAAGTTTCTGAAGTTAGTGCATTGTTATAACCAAGGAATGTTTTCATCTTTACAGATCTTTGCAGATGAAGATTCTTTTACATCCAGTTCCATGCTACTTTTCTGAAAAAGAAACACATATACCATTCAAAAACTTTTCAATTATTTTTTTAAAACTTGCCTAGAAATAATAGTCCTTTAGGCATAAAGCCTTCCAAGGATGTACCCTGTTATGTAAGGGGTAGAAATCTACTACAAAGCAACCTCAGTTAAAACTTTTAAAACTTCAAGTAGCAAAAGGATATTTTTATGGTCACTTTGGCTATTAGAATTTAGATAATATTAAGAATAAGATGGTCAAAATTGAGAGAATATGTTTCACATCTAAGGGCAGAAAATGAGAAATCATTTTCCTTGCACAAACGACGCATGCAAGATCTCTGAATACAAGATTGTTTTTAAAATCAGCACGTGGATTTTGTTAAATAAAACTATATCCAGAGAACTTGTTGTGCAAGTGGGAGCAAATGAGAATTAAACGAAGAAATAAAAAACAGACAGCAGACTTTCTTGCTCTAACACAAACTGGTCTGGGAAGTCCCCAAGGTTTAAAAAGCTGTTTGCTACATAGGAAATGGTGGGGCAAAAAAACCCCCAAAACTAGACACTACCTTGGATGTGCAGAATCAGTGGCATATTTCTTTGGCTTCAGTCTCATGTACATAAGTCGTTTCACATAGCTACTTGCTCCCTTGTGTACCTACTATGGCATCCCTTACAGAACTGTGCTAGCAGTTTGCTGGCATTCCTTAGCTTCTGCTCCACTCAGTATTAGAAAGTGTTCCATCACAGCAATCCCATGCCTGCTTCATGTTCACTGGGGCTTGGGAACATAGGAAGCTGCTTTTTATGGAGTCTACATTGACTGCCATCAACTCTTCAGAGTTTCAGACAGCGGATGTGGACCCCCCTAACTGTGGATGATTAGGGAGAAAACCTGCCCCTTCTACGCACAAAGCAGATGCTCTAACCACTGAGCAACTCTGCTTCCCCTGTAGGCAAACAAGAGGACTGTGAATCATACCCTGAAAACAGAGAAATGCCAACCCACCCCAACACGGCAATAAAACGCATTTTCATCTGCAAGATCCAATAGGTACTAACCGTTTAACAGGTCTCCCCTATCCTGTGAGCCTGACTGCTCTCTCTGTGGCGTTGAAGGAAGCGAACCCAGGGGGGAGAGAAGGATCTTTCTTTCAAGAAGAGTCGTGTGCAATGGTTTCCTGGCAAGTTCTGCATCTGATGCATATGGTTTCCCCAAAGGGGTAAGAACATTGCAAGCTTCTAGGCTCGCCGGAGAGAGACTAAACTCAGACCTGCACCTTGGGATTTGCTTTTTAGAAGGCAGCGAGTTTTCGAGCGCAGACTTTTTCAACGTTTCCAAGCGCCTTCGAATAGATTGCAAATCCAGTTTGCTCGCACTTCCTGCCACGCAGTCCGGCAAAGTGTTGCTGTCTTCTCTTACTTCATCCAGTTCAAAATCTTTACAACTATTATTAAGGCTTAAGAGTGCCCCTTCCTCTGGAAGGGTTTCTTGAAGTATACCCAGTTGGATAACTTCCTGGCTATCAGAGCAGCTTTCTATCGGAAGACCATCCCATGACACAGTTGTACTCATAGAAGAATTCTGGCTCACATAAGGAGGCAAAGTCTCTGCCGCAATGCCATTCCATGGACCATCCTCCAGCTCACTTGCACGTTCAGTCTTGAGGCCAGGTTCTGGACTTTTTGTTTCACATTTGCCTGGAACAGCGCATGTTAACCCTTGCTTCCAAAACATCTCACGCACTGTCCCAGCAGCTGCTTGACAGGTCAGCAATTCGCTACAACCAGTAACCACCTGCTGGAAACAAAATGGAGACCGCGCATGCAGAAAAGGAGATTCTGCTGTATCAGACATGCATGAAGACATAAAGCATGCCATACTTGAATCTACTTGGTTTCGAGACGCAGGGACTCGGTCCTCCGGCATATCTTTTATTGCTTCGGTATGATTCCTTTCCACACTTGAGGCTTCTTCATCCTGGATAGCTTTTTTCCAAGAGCTTCTAATTTCAGCAACTAAAATTCAATCAAGAATAAGTGAAATGTAGCACTGCACTGGAAACCATACTCCTATCCAATGTGTTTCTATTGCACAGTTAGCATGTTACCTTCAAAACTAGCTAGGACAGCTAATATATTTATATTTATATTTATATTTATATTTATATTTATATTTATATTTATATTTATATTTATATTTATATTTATATTTATATTTATAAATAAATATAAATATATTATTTACTTATACCCTGCCCATCTGGCCGGGCCTCCCCAGCCACTCTGGGAGGCTTCCAACAGGATATTAAAAACATGATAAAACATCAAACGCTAAAAGCTTCCCTAAACAGGACTGCCTTCAGATGTCTTCTAAAAGTCAGGTAGTTGTTTACAGTGGTACCTCAGGTTAAGTACTTAATTCGTTCCAGAGGTCCATTCTTAACCTGAAACTGTTCTTAACCTGAAGCACCACTTTAGCTAATGGGGCCTCCTGCTGACGCCGCGCCGCTGGAGCACGATTTCTGTTCTCATCCTGAAGCAAAGTTCTTAACCCGAGGTACTACTTCTGGGTTAGCGGAGTCTGTAACCTGAAGCGTATGTAACCTGAAGCGTCTGTAACCCGAGGTACCACTGTATTTCCTTGACATTTGATGGGAGGGCGTTCCACAGGGCGGGCGCCACTACCGAGAAGGCTCTCTGCCTGGTTCCCTGTAACCTCACTTTTCACAGGGAGAGAACCGCCAGAAGGCCCTTGGTGCTGGACCTCAGTGGCCAAGCTGAACGATGGGGGTGGAGACGCTCCTTCCGGGATACTGGGCCCAGGCCGTTTGGATTCCCTCGCTTCCTTCCACATGCAATGTCATCAGTTACTTAAGTATAAGGTCCTTAGAAGAATGGTGGATATAATGTCAAAGTTCAGGGAAGAAAAATATTTGTACTGCCAGACTGTGACTGATCTGCGTTTAAAAATCAGGTTCTGTATGAGCCGAACAGATTTTCTTAGCTTGAACTGCTCTGCTAGTCATGGGAACAGCAAGACAATAGGCTGAAGCATCAACCTCTGATCAGTGAAAAGGCTTCCTCCTCCAGGCGTATTTCACCAGGCATCGCCCACAGAATGGAAATGCCTGTTTTGTTGCCATAAGGAAAAGAAACTTACTCTTCATAAACAAAAAAATGGATTCTCAGGGAAGGTAATACCATAGTCTGTGCGTGTCTTGTACAACAAAAGGATTAGGCTGCAGAAGAGTAAAGTTAAAAGTTGGAAAGAATCACCCCCCCTTTGGGAACTATTAGCATTTTTCCTAATCCGGCTCGTAACTGAACTCTGACCAACCATTGTTCTCCTCCTTTCCCACATGTAATTACAATTTGGCAGGTTATTCATACAGGCCAACATAGAGGACATCACACTTTCCCCCAAGAACAGCTGGAGTGACGAGAGGGAACAATTTACTGGCCTCTCAATGAGTCAGCCAGCACCAAAAAGGGAGCCTCCTAGTCCAGGGAGCCAACCAGGACAATTTCTGCTTCCTTCTTCCTGACCCTTTAAAGAAAAATGGACAGAGGCAGAAAGGATAAGGATGTATCTGCAAGAACCTGTGTGTCGAAAGGTATCAGCTGCCATTGCCTTCAACACTTGAGTCCTAGAGGAAAACGTTGCCATCTAGCACAGAAGCATCACTGACTGCCCAAAATATTGAACGATTTCTCTGATGCCTTTAATTGTGGTGTCTATTCTACCTGTTCAAGAGAGAACGCGACTTCTTGTAAAATTCCTGCATCAGACAAAGGAATTACATTCCCTCAAAACCTTAACTTTGTACCAACTGGCATTGCAGAATCCTCTGCCAAAGGTAATTAAAGGGTGGAATATTAGAGATACTCACTCAGATTTTCTGGGGTCCGTGGAATCTGTTTCTTTGTTAAGAAGGGATCCGAGATTAAGGTGCTAAACAGGTCCTCCAAATCCTGTCCTCCTCCTCGAGTGCTCTGGGGAGAATTAGACACTACTACATCTGCCATCTGCAAAAAAATACACACACAAAAAAAAACATACAAGTAACACAGGTTTCCACAGGACCGGGTTCTACTCATGGGACTCTGAATCCAGCTTTGACAAACTATGGGACTATTAACATTGAGCTTTAGAGCAGCATTAGTAAAACTTTGACAGAAAAACTAGTTCATTAGACACCTGCCAATGAAACAGCTTTTAAAGCAGCTGCTCAATACACACACAAAAAAATACACACCAAAAAAAACATACAAGTAACACAGGTTTCCACAGGACCGGGTTCTACTCATGGGACTCTGAATCCAGCGTTGACAAACTATGGGACTATTAACATTGAGCTTTAGAGCAGCATTAGTAAAACTTTGAAAGAAAAACTAGTTCATTAGACACCTGCCAATGAAACAGCTGTTAAAGCAGCTGCTCAAGATGCAAGCAGATTTCCCAACTCTTTCCTAGGTGTCAAGAGACTAGGCTGAGGTCTGCACCTCTGATGAGGAATGGTGGGAGCCTCCCCCTCCTCTGACCAGGATCCTGAAGCTGCCCAGGAGCAGTAGAGCAGTATAGATTTGAAACAGTGGTTTGCAGAGGGGCATAGTTGGGAAGAACTGGGAGGGTGAACAGTAAAGTGAAGAAGAACTGGGAGAGAGAGAGAGAGAGAGAGAGAGAGAGTGCTAACAGACTCTCTCTCACACTGGAAAGTGTCCAGCCTATCAGTCCAAGGTCACGCAGAGCAGATAAGGTGGCTACACAAAAAGCACGGTGGTTGCAAGATGGAAGTGATGGGACTGGGGGGGGCAGGGAAATGGGTGGAAACCTTAATTGGGAACACCTTTCCTCCGAGATGTTCTTGAGCTGTGATCATTAAAATCTCTTTAAATGGTTAAGAGACTGCTTTTGCTTTGTTCTGCTTATCCACGGCCAAAGGGAAGAAGGAAGTCCCTCCCCCACCTCAGACCTTCCAATACTGAATCCAGCTAAGCCAGGCATAGGCAAACTCTGGCCCTCCAGGTGTTTGGAACTACAATTCCCATCATCCCTGACCACTGGTCCTGTTAGCTAGGGATGATGGGAATGGTAGTCCCAAACATCTGGAGGGCCGGAGTTTGCCTATGGCGGAACTAAGCAGAGCTGCTTGCCTTGTGGCAATTTTCTGGCTGAATCACATTCAAGGACATCTCTCACCTGTTCCGCCAGTTGCTCTTGTGCCTTCTTCAGAGGATCTTCTCGTTTAACGGAAGATGGCGTTTTGAATGTATCAGCTTGTTTTTTCTTTGCTGTTTTTGCAGGTCTTGAACTTCTTCCTTTATATCTTAAGAGTTGATAACTAGAGTGATCTGCTGCCTTGGGTGTTTCAGTAACCGATCCCTGAAATGATGCAATTATTTGCACAAATGCTCAAGGACCGGTTTTAGATGCAGACTGTCGTTCTTGACAACATAACCACCATGGCAGATTTAACTGCAACAGACAATGCTGCAGTTTCCCAAATTATATGGATTCCCCTATTCAGAAGGGAGAAGCAGGTTTTGGGCTGTCACTACAGAAAAGCTTGGTGTAGCTGGTCTTCTTTAAGGTAAAAGATTTTATGTCGCAGCAACCAAGCCACATTTGCACCATATACACATTTTAAACATTTAATTTTAAAGATTTTAGGCCCTCTTTCAGGGTAGATAACCTCACAAGATAGCTCCCAAGTTGGCAATTATTGTTAATTGTTATTATATGGAATTATTTTATATATGGAAATGTTTTTAATTGTTTTGACACTTTTGTGTTTCCCCATTATAATTGTTTCATTTGTTTAATAAATTTCACGTATTTTATTGTTGTAACCTGCCCTGGGACGGGTGGTAAGAAATCTAATAAAGAACTAAAAACAGTACACAACATAAAATAAAATAAATAATGAAAATCAAGACAACTATTTAAAAACCCAATGAATTGCTTAGAAATATTTATAAATCTATTAGGCCATAGAATAAATAATTCCTTAGGCACAGGAGCACCACTGAAAAGGCCCTCTCTCTCATGCATGTCTACTGGCAGGCATATATGGTCTCAAGGCCATTAAAAGGTCAAAACCAGTAAAATAATCTTAGGATAAGGTTCGGCTTCTTCAAGGCAATGTCCTCTCTATGAAGTAATAACGTTTTTTGAAGCCGATCTACACCATGTGGAAGGCAGGGAACACTCACAAAATAGTCTATGTGCTGCCTCACACCAAGAGTAGCACTACTTCTTGGTGCCTATATTGTCTCCCTTCTCCTCCAACCAAAAGCAGAAATCACTCCCATCCACAAGCTGGGAAAGACAGAACCAGGCCAAATTATGACTTTACTCCAAGCTCTGTAACTCCTTGTAGACACTTCAGCTTTTCAAGAACAGTTAGGTTACCTTTTCCGAAGATACCCATGTTTCATTTTCAGACGCTGTGGCGAGACTGGAAGAGGGCACGACCATCCTGGGGGGGTGAGGAGAGGTGAAAATATTACTAAATGCATACTGTTGATGCTCTGCACTTCATTCAGTCAAAAGCTGTATGCCCCGTATCTGTCCGTTACGATTTCCCTCAATTCGTCCCGGTCATCAAAAGGCAGTTTTATTATAGGGAGAGCTAGTGCCAACTAGAGCAAAGCTTTATCTCTATTTGAGTATCAGCCTCCCAGAAGTATAAGGGTGAATCTCATGAACAACAATATATGCACACGCAAAGAATTCAGTGCCTGGAAATATATGCTTCATAGAATGCCTTTAAGGATAGCTTGCACACAAATCGCAACTGCACACCATGCCACACAATCACAAAT
Organism: Podarcis cretensis; assembly: GCF_951804945.1. Classification (NCBI taxonomy): domain Eukaryota; kingdom Metazoa; phylum Chordata; class Lepidosauria; order Squamata; family Lacertidae; genus Podarcis; species Podarcis cretensis. The sequence goes on from NC_137187.1 coordinate 28,044,230, forward strand.
TGATGAAGACCAGTTTACAAACTGGTAGCAATCCACACAGAGAACTTCAAGCAAAATCAGTGTTTTACATATGGTAAGTACTGTATTTGCCCATGTATAAGACACCCCCTCTTCAAATAGAGAAAATGGGGGGAGATTGTCCAGAGTTGCTGAGCTTTTTTGGGGGGAGATTGGCCAGAGTTGTTGATCTTTTGGGGGGGATTGCCCAGACTTGTTGAGCATTTGGGGTGGTGGTTTTGCCAAAAATCGCTCACCCGCAGGAACTCAACAGCCAACTGTCTGCACACTCGCCGAAAGCAAGCACCAATTGCCGCAGAAGCCAGTAGCCAGCGGACCTTGCAGCACCCACCAATCACCCACAAAAATGCCGCGGGCAATATCCTGTTTCCAGCGGCCACCAATCGCCCGTCCCACCTTTCCACTATCCATGTATAAGACGACCCCAAGTTTTTAGCACAATTGTTTTAAGAAAATAACTTAAGTCTTATACACGGGAAAATACGGTATTTCCCCCTATTTGGATAAATTATTTATAGTCCTTTATAGGAAGGGCTACAAGAGCTGGAAGGTATGTCTCATATATAGCTGGGTCAATATTGACCTGTGCAGAATCAGTTGCACTCAAATGATATTTCAACCCTAAGAACTTCAGGGAGCAGCATGCATGTCTTACGAGGGGGGGGGGGGACAACATTCTTCTGAGATGGTTCCCAAACCTGACAGGAGCAGCAGCAGCGCAAGTGGGGTCCTCCTCACTTGAGGGTAGCTTCCCATTACAAGAGAAACCAGGCATAAATTAATTCAGCTCTGCTGTTCTTCCTCTGCCCCCATATTGGACCTGGGCGCCTCCTGGGACTAAGGAAATGTAAGAGACGGCAGGTAAGTGAAGCCATATAGCCTTAGAGCTCAAATCTAGATTTGCTTCAGAAGGAAAAGACTGATTCGCATTGCATTTCCATGAGATGGTCACAGAACTATAAACAAGAGGTGAGATGTGTAGCAGTACTTCATCCCTGTATAATACCTGCTCCTTCAATTTTCAGGCTTGTGTCACATTCAACACACACACACACACACACACACACACACACAGCCCTTTGATGCATAAGGACATATTAAAGCCATACCTCTCTGCAATTACCCCATCTGAACTACCTTGACATCTTGATGCTTTGCCAGGAAGCTCAAGTTCTGTTTTCTGAAAACTCTTCTTCTTGGTAGAATCTAAAAATACATTTTTACAAAGAGAATCATGGCTTTTTGAGAAGTGCAAATTTGTTATATTTACTAGATTAGAATACCCTAATGCAGGCATCCCCAAACTCGGCCCTCCAGATGTTTTGGGACTACAATTCCCATCACCCCTGACCGCTGGTCCTGTTAGCTAGGGATGATGGGAGTTGTAGTCCCCAAACATCTGGAGGGCCAAATTTGAGATTCCTGCCCTAATGACTAATACTACATGCCTCAAATATTGTGCCCATGTTAGCAAGATGATTAAAAAATTATGGCTAATGATGATAATTTTAAATGTATAAATATGCAAAGAGGAAGACAGACATGTCTGCAACTGTTGCCATCAAAAGCCCTTACCCATGCTCTGAGGCTATGGATCTTAGGGCAGGATTGATAAAGCTGCTCTTGAGATTTACCTGGAATTGATGCAGGGTACTGGCAGAAGACACTGCTTTTATAAGCTTCCTCGGTAGCAGGAGAAAAAGAAAGGGGAGACATGGCTGGTAATAAGTCAAGTGCCTTAAAAAGAAAGACATTCAAAAAGTTATGTTAAACAATATTTTTAGCTCTGAGTAATATATCGTCAATATTCCAGAAAACTTAAAATTCCTACAAAATTTTAAAACCACACAGCCTCTTTTCAAAATCTAAAAGGCTGCCCTTAAGTTTTACCATTTCAATAAACATTTGAAAACTTAATAATAATAATAATAATAATAATAATAAATTTTATTTATATCCCGCCCTCCCCAGCTGAAGCCGGGCTCAGGGCGGCTAACAACACTAAAATAGTGCAACATTCTAAAAACATTATACTTACAACCTTACAATAGTAAGGGGTCATAAGTTTGGCTCTTTAAGATGGTTCAAATCAAGAGAATTAACCACTGCAAAATACTTGAGGATTTTACCAGCGTCACTACCAAAAAGTGTGTTGGTCAAGTTAAACAATTAGTATAACAATAAGGGGACTGCCTTTGGGATTTTTAAAGGCAATTTGTTTCAATTAATTTTCAACAGAAAACATACATTTTTAAAAATCAACACAAGCCTTTTACTCTCCCTGAAAGGATACTTACAGGATCTGGATTTTTAACTAAATGAAAAGGTGACTGGCCAAGGCAATTTTCCCACTTCAAATCCCATTCCTGCTGTTTTTTAGAAATAGACTGCTTTATTGATACACAATCTTCACGTTTTAATTTTTGCCTGTAAGAATTGAAGAACAAACAACATAGTTACTACAAAGTGTTTTATTCAAGCAAACTGATATTTCATGAACAAATGAGTTATATCAAGTGAATGTACAGTGGTGCCCCGCAAGACGAATGCCTCGCAAGACGAAAAACCCGCTAGACGAAAGGGTTTTTCGTTTTTCGAGGCGCTTCGCAAGACGAATTTCCCTATGGGCTTGCTTCGCAAGACGAAAACGTCTTGCAAGTCTTTTCCCTTTTTTTCCCAAGCCGCTAAGCCGCTAATAGCCGCTAATAGCGCTAATCCGCTAAGCCGCTAATAGGGATGCTTCGCAAGACAAAAAAACCGCTAGACGAAGAGACTCGCGGAACGGATTATTTTCGTCTTGCGAGGCACCACTGTATCTGCTATAAATTACACAGCAGCTGTGCCTTAGCTAAAGTCTAGTTGTGAACCATAATTACAGTAAGCAGAAAGAAACTGCAAGACCACAATATACAAGTTTCATTTACAAAAATCTGAAGTTATTTGATACTCACAAAAGTAAGTTTGTGTCTTAAAAAGTTAACAGTTACTAGACTACTAGTATAGACCTGAAAAGCAAGAATACTCACCAAAAGGCAATTGAAATGAGCTAACTGCAAGTTAATAAAATCAGAAGGTAAAGAGTACAGGTCCTCTGTTTAAAATAGAATCTGGACACCAAGACATACAGGGAGAAAGGAATTTTGTACAACAAGTTCAGATCCATCAACTAGTCCAGAAACAAATAATGTGCTTGTATGCTTCCCACTCTTTTCTATTCCGTTTCTGAATACTTCCAGCGCTTGTTAAACCACACTTTCCTCATGGCATCCAAACCAGAAAACTCTGATTTAAGCAAATCGTAAAAAAACAGGAATGTTCCTGGTTTTAGGGATTACTTAAAGCAGTTTCCTGGTTCAGATATCATGAGAAAATTGACTTAATAAACCATAGAAATATTGACTTAAGGTCGAAAACAGAAGATGGGGCATAGTTTGCTCCAGATCCAGGAAATCATGGTTTACCAGACCCTTACATCTAAGCCAGGCCAGTAAGTCAGTTTATTCATGCCACAAGTATGTGAAAAGCGGCTGTGCATGTAGGATATGCAAGCCACAGACTTCTGAACTCACCTCAGTGACTTAAGACCCTGTAAATTAACATTCTGGTATTTGGTCTTTCCTTCCATATACTGAAGATCCAATTTTAGTGCATTCTTGTCAATGCGCCAGCGCTCATGCATCAGTATTTCCAAAGCTTTGTTGAGTAAGTGGACAACCGTTAAAACGTTTAGTTTTCCTTCTTCATAGACATTCCCTACATGAAACTGCAAAACGTTGCAAACAAGGGCAGGAACTGATTAATACAGAAATACATCGTCATAACACCCCATTCCTCTTTCGAAAACTGAGCAAAATATAATGGGATAGTGAGCCATGCAAGACAAATGGAGTAAACACCGTGATTTAAGAGATAACTGAGTGCCTGCGGCTTGAGATTCAGGGCTGTAGATTGTTTCTTTATGCCATGGGCCTGGAAGTCAAATGGGGAGTGGCTGAAGGATAAAAGAAGAAGGCATCACCGATTTTTCATTGTGATTTTTCAAGAGACTACCAAGAAAGGGGCACCAAAAGACTTTTGGCATCATGCTAGTGTATGCTTGGGAGTAATCAGTAAACTTCTCTTAAATTAAAAATTTACATGGCAAACAATTTAAATGGGGGGGAGGGATCTCTTGGGGGTAGTATGCGACCCGTGGGTTAGTCACCCCTGCTTATTACAGATGAAGGATGCCGATATATGCATGGAACCTTGTCCAACCCAATGATCAGTCAGCTCAGCTGCAAGAAGAGCCTGGCTCACGTAAGCCCAACTCAGTGTAGGGGTGGAATGATCTTGCAAGAAGTACAACTCTTAGAACAGAGCTCTTTGATTTAAGTTTGATTACATCTTCACTATACTGCAGATCTTTCCCTGCATTTTGTCTTAACAAAGTTGCTAATCACAGTAACTAGGGGACAATGAATTTCAGACAACTAAACGAAACAACACCAGACAAGAGAAAAAAACAATTCTACAGAAACAATGGCGCAAAAACAAAGATGCATAGAAACTTACTTGGTGCATATCCTTTTCAACTTTTTCAAGTAGAGGCCTCGGAACATTAATAGCAACACTTGTGCCATCTAATACGTACTGGTCAATATGACCTTTGACAACTGAATCTACAACTTCTATTTCTTTTTGTAGACGTCTAAGTGTTTCCGTTATCTGTGTCCATAAACAGCGAACCTTTGGAAGTAAAAGAAAGCGGGGGTGGAAACGAGAGAGAAAATGAGATACTTTGAGAAAGCAGAAATATGATGCGCATAAAATGACAGTCCTGGGAGGCAGGGCACCAGATGGTGATAGTTGAAATTACATGATCAAATATCCTCACCTTCTCAACTCTCTCTGCCGTGTTGTTCTGACTTGGATTAACGCCTTTCTCCATTCTAGCCAGAAAGTGAAAAACACAAAAAGTGTGAGCCAACGGTATAATTTGTGCTACAGCAAAAGCTGACTCACATATTCTGGTGTCTTTTGCTAACAGCTAATCAGTAGCCATTGAGAGCATTAGGCATGACAAGAGCGTATCACATACAAGTCAACACAAAATGCTTCCTTCTCCCACTTCTCATATCTGCCAGGTATTATGTTGTAATGAAAATGTGTTAACACCACAACCAGGGCAAAAAAACTCTAAACTGAAACTTTCAAACGAAAGCAAGCTAAGGGGGTACACTTACTTTTGGAGTTGCTTGTCCAGATCTGCATTTTCAAATTTTAAATCTCTAATTCGCTTACTAAAATGCCTGCAAACAAAGAAGTAAAAGCCAATAGCTACAGGTAAAGATTCTTAAATGTACAATACTCCCAAAAGCAGCTGATGAAGAGCAAACAGCATTTTTTCCTTAAGCCCCAAACCCCCAATATGTGCTTCACATAGTTCATATGTTTACTTTTTTAGTAATATGCAATTCTAAGATGTCAGCTCCCTAAAAGTTTTAGTTGGTTGGTTGGTTGGTTGGTTGGTTGGTTTGAATCAAGAAGCCTTTTTTAGCTACACAGGCCTGCTCCCTAGGGATTTACTCCTATTCTCCCTGACATCTTTGTAGAGACTGCCCTATGTCTCTTGGCAGGATCATGCATTTATTTGGCTTCTAGTCTTTTTTGAAGTGCTAAGATTTTGTCTTACATTTTTGTAAGTTTCATATTTACTTTTTTATTTGAATTGTGTATCTGTGTGCTACCCTTTGCGAGGGCCTTTTTTGGCTGGAAGGCAGCACAGAAACGAAAACTCAACAATCTCAGCTACACAGTTGTTTGGATCACTCAAACTGCCACAGCTTACATGTTATAGAAACTCTACTTACAATGCTTTTTTCTGCAATTCTTGAATCAAAGTGTCTTCCTTTTGCAGACCGTGTAAAAATCTGTTTTGTGCTACATGATATTTTGCAACTGCAATGTTCAAGTCGGGAGGTCTTGAGTTCACTGCTTCTGGAAAGGATATGTCAGCACCTACAATGGAAGAAGCAAGTTTCTCAAGCCTTTTGTGCATGGGCCCCCCTTCATTCTGTTTTTTGATCCCTTGAACCCAGTATCAACTGCATGTCCTACAATTTATTTCCCACGTGGCATGCAAATAAAAAAATCTAGTTTGGAATAGAAAGCCTTCCAAGAAATGATTGCTTACCTGCAGAATCTACTTTAACATGTTGCATTATGACATATCTTGCGAAGCAGTACATTAGATGAATGAACTTAGAGCCACCGGGAGAAAGGAATAAAGATGCAACGACTGGAGGAAAGCTGTTTCCACATTCGTCCTCGGGAATTAAAAGGATAAAAAAGTGAACGGAGGAAGTGATCTGCAGCCTACAACTCTATCTCTTAGATTTAAGCTTTAGCTACTACCTGTTTGTAGCACTAATACAATCGGCAAATAAAACAATACCAAGTAGCTTTGACAAATCAGCATACTTTGCTTCACCATTTCCTGAGGCTTGTACCAATACCGAACTTCTGATTGTATTGCTTTGTTATGATTTTAAATTGTTTTACTGTAGATTTTAATTAAGGATGTTGAGTGCCCCAATGGATTTGTTATTGTGGACCTAAATATGTATCGCTTTTATAGCTGTGTGCTGCTTAGAAGCCATTATGACATTTAAGTGGTTTATAAATTAATAAATAATATTGTGCCTGAGCCACAGCTCACAATACATCTTCCTTCCTCTGCCGAGAGGGGGAAAAGAAGAGGGGGAGGGAGGTGCCCCACCAACACTCAGCATGCAAGGTCCACAGATTACTTCCCCACGCCAGGGAATGTGGCACTGGACAGAACAGAGGTAGCCCACCCTATCACTGGTCTGAACGAGGCTGTACTTTCTGAAGGAACAGGCACACAGTCTGGAAGTACTCCTTGATTCATCACTGCCGCTGGAAATGACAGTAGTGATCTCAGTAATTAGGAGTGCTTTGTAGAGTTGGAAGGGACCCCAAAGGGTAATCTAGTCCAAGCCTCTGAAATGCGGGAAACCCAGCCAGGAGAGGAAGAGGGCCGTGAAGTCCAGACCTCCAAAGTGGTCCAGTGTTCAAAGGAGGCACCTGTGGAACGAGAGCAGCCCTTCCATCACACTGACCAGCCCCCATGGTTACTTTGGGGATCAGCCAAGTAAGAATGGTGGAGGCCCCCCAGGATCTATGTTGGCGATTGCATGTTGTTGTTGCTGTTTGTAAACCAGTTAAAGTAACAACCAGAGTGCCATCCCTGCCTCCCCCGTCAGCAGCTGTTCTGGAACGAGCAGGGATTCCCAGACATCATTGCTGTGCTAACAATGGCCATTCCTGGACAGGAACAGCTTAGTTACAGCAACCCATGTAGCATCACAACTGGATTTTTGTAGAAGTTAAGACAGGCTCTGAAATTGGACACATTTTGTCACAGGCTAACAACTTTTATTTTTACATGCTTTCCCAAATGTTTTCCCATGGAAAACATCCGATTTTTTCTCTGGTAATAGTTTTATCTGTTTTTATTATCTTTTCATTTTTTATTATTGTTGGATATCACTATGGTATTTTGTTACTATTATTATTATTCAGCCCATCTGGGTGGCTCCTAAAAACACAATAAAGCATCAAACATTAAAAACTTCCCTGAACAGGGCTGCCTGTTTATTCAAATTCCAAATGAAGGAATAGCTTCTGCTGTGCTGAATCCCACCCAGCATGACTTCATCAAATGTACTTTTATGTCGGCACTGGGTGTTTCAAATTCAATCCCACGTGCTGCAACCATAGGATTGCAAGGCCATATTTAAATGCCCTGTTTAAAAACTAAAGAGAGGTACCAATGTTCCGATCCTGGACAGCAACAATTTAAACTGACCGGCTACTTTTGGGGCTGGCAAGGAAACCTCCCCAAAGGAGCAAGTACTGGAGGGAGGAATCTTCGTCCACACTCCTTTCTGGCTCTTCCTTCAAACAGCTTCTATCATTTGCTGACAACTTGAACTACTTGTGTTGTTGCAAGATGATGAAAACGTGAAAAAGGTGAAATGGTGGAGGCAGAGAATAGGGCATGAGAGAACACTCCCTCTCAACACCTAAAGGGTCACAGAACACAAAGTCTGAAAGGAATTCTCATAGACCACCAATATGTATGGGGCAAATATGTGAACCCCTTTTTCATTCTTACCGATACTTACTGAAATTCTTCTTAGCCATTCGTAACTATGTTTCCTGAATTCAGAGTCTGTCTTTTTATCTGTTGGAGGAAAACAAAATCTTTCCATTCCCAGGGAAGGGAAAGAAGTCAATTTCAACAAACGTTCAATGAATCAGATATATTTCTCACAAAACATAGCAATACAAAAGGCTCAGTGTTCTCTAAACAGATTTACATTAACAAAAACCTAAGTATCCCACCTAGGATAGAGTTTGCATAGACAACAGTTGTAGTCAATTTTCAGGCTGGCATTGATAGTACTATATCATCCCCAACCCCTGGCCAACCTGATGGGAGGTGGAATCCAAAAAACTTCTGGAATGCACCCTGTGCTAAATAATAGGCAAGTTATGGAGACAAGAAAAGGCATGTTACAATTACAGCAATATGTTCCAAATGGGCAACCTCTGAAGAATTTTTGGAAGCTTCAGCTGATGTGGAATATGTCAACAAACGGTTTTGGTGTGTGTTCACCCAAGAGAACATGCGCTGACTACTTTACAACAGCTGCACAGGCTTCCAGTTCACTTCCAAACACAAGCTGACATACAAGTCTCTCACTACATGACTTGGGCCCAAAATACCAAAAGGAGCATCGTCTCCAATATAAATCTGCCTAATCTTAAGATCTCCAGGTCCCATCAGTGATGAATGACAAATAGCTAGGAGACAAGCACCTCTGGCTTAACGACCAGGCATTAGTTTCTACTAGCTAGCTGTGCAGTCTAGTTCCACTATGATAGCACAATAATATTACCTGAATTTATCAATAAATATATTATCTGGAAAAAACATATATCTTAAACTGATATAGCTTGGGTTTTTAAAATCCTGTTTTTAACTAGAGATTTATTTCACAGCCTTTCCTCCCTCACTTTCTCAGGTTTTTTGTTCTCCCACCCAGCCAGTCATTTTGTCTCCAAAATCCTATCTACATGTTTAGTTTGGAAATAAATCACTATCCATTGTTTTTGTGGATAGTTAGAACTTAATGACTGCAAAAAAAAAAAAAAAAAAAAAACAGATAGAAAGAGATCAAGTTCCATTCTGAATGCCCACAGCCTTGTTTAAGCTAGAATTCCTGCTTGCTACAATAGATTGGCATTAGCATAAATAACTGAACACATATCATCTTACCAAGCGACTGGCTTCCTCCACCTGCATCTTTTGAAACTGAGCTAACTATGACAATTAGTAAAGCTTGAAAGCTTTTTATCACCTAATTCACTTGTCAGAACAGAAAATTCTGGCACATGACTTAGTCTTACCCCAGCAGGTATTTGACCTTTCAGAATAATTTATTTTACTGAACTGGTCTCTTGCTTTTATATACTTTCCTGAGTGCAAGTATTATTTAACATAGAAGCCCTTTACTTCTGAATAGACATTTGCAAGATTGCACTGTTAAATGCACTGCTGTTGTTTTACAACTAATAAATTGTGTAACTGTATATTCCAAACACTGAATACTATATTGTTACAAAGATACTATTCATGACATCAGTTGGAAAAGAGTTCTATTGTTCATCGCTATCAGTTTCCAGCACCTTCTGACCCCAACACCACAAAGATGATCTTGCAGGAGTTGCAACTAAATAATCTCCAGAAAATGTGCAGCAAGTCCCTTGTTAGCTAGTTTTTCCTCTCAAACAAAGGCTACACACAGAGAGAGCAGAAGCAAGCAAGCTTAAAATCTCAAAAAATGATGTGAAGAAATAGAGGAAAGAATGTTAAATTAACAAGTAGTACCTACACATTCCTCTAATTCTGTTAATCACATCCACAAGAATTCTTCCCCCTACTTTGTGCACAATATGCATCCTTTTGGTGGGCAGAGGAGGAGTAGAAACAAACATTATGGTTATCTCCTCTGCAGCAAGATTAGACTTCTACTAGTTGTGGGCTGGATATTACACTATTTTCTTTTAATGGGGAGCAATACGGCAGTCCCACAAAGGGATAGCAATGTACGATTTCTCCCCAGAGGAAGGCTGCTACTAGCAATTGTGGGCTGCATAGCTGCTGGGCCCTTGGCCACATAGCTATCAAACTGGCAAGCACCCTGTTACCCTTTTCTGCAGGAAAGGGTGAAAAGGCGCTGCCTGGCAGGGACCAACTACCGGTACATTCTAGTGGCCACAATTTTTAGTTTGGCTTGTAAGGCCATCCACAAGTTGTGGACCCGTTCATAATTTTGTCAATAAGAAAAAGCCATTGAGTAAAAAAGCATCCTTTAAATGAAGTTAAAGGGACATGACACTCACCTGAAAATCTCATTACAACGAGACTGGTCCACGTTGGAAAACAGGAAGTGCACAACGATACTAAATGCATCTTTGTTCGGTTTATCAAACATGTTCCTAATAAAAAATAAAAAATTATGAAAACCAGAAATGCCCTTGTAAAGGAAACAATTGCCCCATGCACAAACCTCAGCACCCGCCAGGATTGCCTCCTTTCCTCCCTTAGAGGGCCCTTCAATGCACTGGTAGCAGCTCACAAAATAATAAGATTTATAGAGAAGCAGGTTGTGGTTTTTTGGAGCAAGAAATTGGATTAACATCCAACCATGCTTTATTTCCCCTCTTATAACAGCACATTTAAAACTTACAGGAGTGCTACAAGGCCACAGTCCTGCACTATTAATTCTTTCCCATGATCCATTTTAGTGATGGTAAATACAATTTGCATGAACGTGGACATTCTTTTTTAATTTAAAGGGAGAGAGGTGCAGTGATGGGAATACTTCATCTACCAACATTTGCCGGCCAGAGGTGTGCTTAAGGCACACGAGTACTTCATTTTTAAGACGGTACCGTATCTTTTTCAAAAAACCACTACCATAAATAATATACTTGAATAAACCCCCATAGCATTTTAACCCCCCACCCCCACCAGCGCGGTTGCTTCTAGGAACTTGTGTGAGATGTACACACATTAAACCAGTGGGTCTCCAGCTGCTTTCAAACAACTGTACAATTCCCTTCATGGAGTCACAGAATTGTAGAGTGGGAAGGGACCCCTAAGGTCATCCAGCCCAACCCCCTACAATGAGGCCCTCAGCTCCTGAAGGTAATGCGGCCATTTATATGTCCAGCTGTGCTTTGTCAACAACAAATTGTTGTTGTTTCTTGCGTTGAATATATGCTGTATGGTCGAGGACATTAATAGACAGGATATTAAACTGCAACAACAGCGACAAGAATATTGTTGGCCCAGAAATGGAAGCAAGAAGAAATACTGACGAAAGAAGAATGGCAGACGAAATTAATGGACTACGCAGCATTGGATAAAATGACAGGAAGGATTATTTGAAACCTGCAGGACCAGAGATTCACAGAAGATTGGAAGAAACTTACGAATTATTTGAAGAGCAATTGTAATCAACAAATTACGCTAGTAGGACTACAAGAAGTTTTGTAAGGAGGAATATGTGAAATGTTGCAAAGCAGAGAAAGAAGAGAGGTATTAGTTATGATATTTATGTAATAGTGAAAGTAAGAAATGTAAATTAAGTGGAAAAGATTGGAAAATTTTCAGATGTGACTGATGGAAGTGAAAAAAATTGTATAAGATATGAAAGTATGTTTAATAATTGTTGAAAATGATATGTTAAAAAACCAACATTTAGATATAAATATTTAGATATAGATATATAGATATATAAAAGAATATGTGCTATATGGTAATTTATGGACCAAATAGGTACCTAAAGCCATTTGCACATCACAAAATATCGATTTAATCAAAGTAACTGTGGAACTGAAATACCACTGTTGAACTGAAATGCAATGAAGAAAAAGTATATTAATACTGTAGTGAAATTTTGGGGGGCCCCCAGAAAGTGGGGCCCCCAACCTCTGCTTAAGAAACCTCCAAGGAAAGCTGCGGACAATGGGAGTTGTAGTCCCAAAAATAGCCGGAGACCCAAGTTTGGGAAGCGCAGCATTAAACAAAGGTCAGTTTAAAAGAAAAAAATAGGCCCACTCACACGCCCAGGCCGAGATGCGTGGAGACCCTCCCGGCGGCGGCTTTTTCCGGGTCGAAGCCCAGCGCCAGAAGGTAGAGCCAAAGGTGCTCTTTCTCCCAGGCGGGAGGAGGCGGGACCTGCTGCGCGCTCATGGCCGCGAGGCGAACCGGGGCTGACCCGTGTCTTCCTTTCCTCACGTGCAGGTATATCCTCCGCGTCAGCGCTCTGCAATTCCTCAAGGGTTCCGCCTTCGCCAAGCCCTTCAGCTCCTCTCAGAGGCGCCCTTCTTCTTCAGCCTCAGCCGCCGCCGCCTCGCCCACCACACGAGCCGCCATTGAGGCTCAAACCGCCAAAAAAGAAAACGGGGAGCGGCGGCGAGGCGCGCGCCAGCCAATCAAAAAGGAACATGCGCGGATCCAGCCAATGGGGGGCAACCGGCATCCGAGTTCCCAGCATGCACCGCTGTACCCGACTCTCAACCGAGGCACGCTGGCGTAGAGCTACGAAAAGGGTAGAGGGGGCTACTAGTTAAGTGTCTGCCTTCTGCGCGAGGCTCTTCCGCAGGAGGAAAGCGGAAGCTGTCCCTTAGCAACGGAGAGGGAAATCCCCCATGGGCTTTCAATCAGTGCTGGATTTATATATAAGCTAAACAAGCTCTAGTTTAGGGCCCCACAAAAAAATTTAAAGGGGAAAAAACCTGGATGTACAATTACAAAATATAAGATGAAAAACAAATAAAATAAATCCTACATACAGCAACAGTGTTTTGTAAGTCCTGGGCCCCGCCTGCTAGCCTGCTCCCTTAAATTTCCCTGGTTTGCTCCTTTCTATATATAGGGTGCCTACATTCTGTTATTTATAATTATTAGTAGTTTGCATCATATATTTACACCTATTATTACTTCATGTTATAGCAAGTTTCAAGAGACTAGATTATGAGTGTAAATTGTGTTTCTAAAGGAACTTTTGTTCTTGCTAAATGCCAATGTGTTTGCATTATTAAGTTAGTTATGAATAAAAAAATCAATTTAAGTTAGAGATTAATAATTATTTCACTAGTAATATGCTTCTTCTTAATTGTATTTCACTAGTAATATACTTCTTCTTAATTGTATTTCAGCTCAACAATTACTTTGATAAAATACATATTTTGTTATGTGCAAATGGCTTTAGATGCCTATGAGGTCCATAAATGATCATGCAGCATATATTCAACACAAAAAAACAACGGCAATTTGTTGTGGACAAAGGACAGCTGGACATAGAAAGGGCCCTATTACCTTCAGTAGCTGAGGGCCTCATCCAACCTAAATCTGGCACTGCTTTCAATGTAACTGAATCCTTCTCTGTGGCTTCTTGTGTGGTCCTGGCTTCATCCTTGCAAGGACTATGTGGCTGAGTTCGCTCCCTCCCACCCACCCCCGCAATATTCTGTTCCAGTTGCAAGGATGTTTTAAGCCACAGTCTACGGTGTAGGGTCGCAGTATCCTGCAGCTGGAAGGGACCCCACGAGCCATCTAGCCCCACCCACTGCAAGGCAGGAATCTCATCTCAGGGCATTGTTAACAAAAATTGCCCTTTCCCCCCTCATGGGGTACCCAGGAGCCCATGTAGAGTCCTTACGTAGGTTCCCTATTGGTAGGAGAAAATAACAGGCCAACCAGAGAATACTGAGAAGCAAAACAGCTAGTAAGCTTGATCTTTATTGAACTGTTGCAACAGGGTCCTCACTCACCACACGAAGGAGGGAGGAGGACCCAGAACAATGGTGCGCAAGGCGTTATATAGACTTTTGAAATTGCCACCCTGTAGATCAAGACCACCCCCAGAAACATCATACATACATCACAGAAAAGGCGGTCTAAAACAGAAATTTGAATGTTGTTTTTCCTGTTTGCCAAGTTCTCTGATTGTCTTTCCTGATAGTCTGTCACCCATTAAAATGCTGATTACTCAATTCCTGAGACAATGGGAAGGCTCCCTGCCCCCCCCCCCCTTTGCAGGGAAAACATTTCGTCAGTTTGGGAATCAAAATGGTTTCAGGTCACTCTTCCAGTGTTGCTCTATGTATGCACTTTATTGGTACACTTATGAACATTACCATGTTATCTAAGACCTCAAAATTCCTATCACAGCATTCACAAGAATGAGAGATATAGCATGAGAATAACAAGGTGGGTTTGGAAACAACAGAAAGTACCAACAGTAGAATGGCGGCAGAAGGTAATGGAATATGCAGAAATAGCTAGGTTAACCGGGGAAATTTGACAACAGGGCGATGAAACATTTCAAAAACAATGGGCGAAATTTATGTCATACATAGGAAGGATAAGGTGGAATAATGAAACCAGTAAAGGTAAAGGGACCCCTGACCATTAGGTCCAGTCGTGGCTGACTCTGGGGTTGCGACGCTCATTTCGCTTTATTGGCCGAGGGAGCCAGCGTACAGCTTCCGGGTCATGTGGCCAGCATGACTAAGTCGCTTCTGGTGAACCAGAGCAGTGCACGGAAACACTGTTTACCTTCCCGCCGGAGTGGTACCTATTTATCTACTTGCACTTTGACGTGCTTTCGAACTGCTAGGTTGGCAGGAGCAGGGACCGAGCAACGGGAGCTCACCCCGTCACGGGGATTCGAACCGCGACCTTCTGATCGGCAAGCCCTAGGCTCTGTGGTTTAACCCACAGCGCCACCCGTGTCCCTAGTGAAACTAGTAGAACTGAAATAGACCTCATAATGTGAAATACAAAGAAAATTTCTGGATAAAGAAAATAAGAAAAAGTAAAATGTACAATGTGATCAATGTAACCAATGGTAGTTGTAATTGAATATAGGCAGACAATAAGAACTGTATAAACAGGAGGATTTATTTGACAATAGACACTCGATGGACAAATACGAAAGAAGAACAATAATATACAAAAGGGATGAAGACAATGCAAAAAAGTTAGATATAAAAGGCCAGAATATAAAAGGCCAGGGAAGGAGGGAAGTCGGCTCTGAGGAGCAGGTGTAAATGTGAAATGTAATACAATATGTGTATGCGGAGTGTGCAAATGAAAACCAATAAAGAATATTATGGGGGGGGGGAGAATAACAAGGTGGGTGTTTTTAGACGATGACCACTGAAGAGACACTTAGAATACTAATACTTTTCGCAGGCGCCGCCGCAGAATACCCGCTTCCTTGGGCGGCGCCTTTGGAACCCCCTGCCACTGGAGACCCTGCTGGCTAAGCCTTCGCTAAGCGGAAGCTCCAGCTCATCCCGGAAGTTGAACGCTGCGTGTCACTCTACCCTTTTCTGAGTCAGGGGTGGTCGGGGAAGCGAAGGCGGGGCTTATTTCCTGGCCCCGCCTTGTTAACGCGGCGCGCGTGACAATGAAGTCGGGAGCAGGTGAGCGGGGAAGAAATAGCCCCTAAAACGGGGAGGACTCTGGGCAGCCAATGGGGGGGCGGGAGAGTCCATCTGTACAGCCAATGGGGGAGGGGCGGGAGAGTCCATTCGTCCAACCAAAGGGGGCGGGAAAGTCCATCTGGGCAGCCAAAGGGGGAGGGTTGTAGAGTCCATTTGTCCAACGAAAGAGGAGCGGGAGAGTCCATTTGTACAGCCAAAGGGGGAGTGGCAGATTCATATCTCTAGAGCCAAAGGAGGTTTGGGAAAGTCCATCTAGACAGCCAAAGGAGGGCGGGAGAGTCCATCTGAACAGCCAAAAGGGTAGCTGCAGAGTCTTATCTGTAGATCCAAAGGATGTTTGGAAGAGCCCACGTGAACAGCCAAAGGGGGGCGGGAGAATCCATCTGGATAGCCAAAGGGGGATCAGCAGAGTATTCTCTCTAGAGCCAAAGGAGGTTTGGGAGAGTCTACCTGGACAGCCAAAGGGGGGGGCAGAGTCCATCTGGGCAGCTAAAGGGGGTGGCGTGAGAGAAACAGGGAGCAGTCCACCGGCAAGGGGGATGTGGGTGAATGGGGACTGTGTCCATTGCCAGGTGCTTGGAGCTGTTTATTTTTATGCTTTCACTTAGGGACTCCACCCACCTGCTGGAGGTGAGCCGAAAGCAGCAAACGCAATGCTAACTGTAAGATTCCCCTTTGCGGATTCCCAAGTCCAGGCACCCTGCAAGACAGCTTGCACTACAGTTTCTATCAGTTGCTGGTGCTGATGGGAGTTGTAGTCCGAAAAGTGAACCATGGAACGAAATTCCCTCCAACGTTTCTCCAATGAAAAGAGGGATGTCCTATTCCGTAATCAATACTTTTATTACTTATACCTCGTCCTTCCGACTGAGCTGCCCCAGCCACTCTGGGCGGCTTCCAACATATATAGGTAAAGTTAAAGGGACCCCTGACCATTAGGTCCAGTCCTGACCGACTCTGGAGTTGTGGCGCTCATCTCGCTTTATTGGCTGAGGGAGCCGGCGTACAGCTCACGTGGCCAGCATGACTAAGCCGCTTCTGGCGAACCAGAGCAGTGCACGGAAATGCCGTACAACGGGAGCTCACCCTGTCGTGGGGATTCGAACAGCCGACCTTCTGATCGATAAGTCCTAGGCTCTGTGGTTTAAACCACAGCGCCACCCACATCCCTCCAACATATATAAAAACATAATAAAACATTGAACATTTGAAAAACTCTGGCTGCTTCCAGATGATTGAATAGCTCCAAACCCTCCAGTATTTCCCTGAGGAAAATAGGGATGTCCTACAGTTTTGCAGGGGACGCGGGTGGTGCTGTGGGTTAAACCACAGAGCCTAGGGCTTGCTGATCAGAAGGTCGGCGGTTCGAATCCCCACGACAGGGTGAGCTCCCGTTGCTCGGTCCCTGCTCCTGCCAACCTAGCAGTTTGAAAGCGTGTCAAAGTGCAAGTAGATAAATAGGTACCGTTCCGGCGGGAAGGTAAACGGTGTTTCCGTGCGCTGCTCTGGTTCGCCAGAAGCGGCTTAGTCATGGTAGCCACATGACCCGGAAGCTGTACGCCGGCTCCCTCGGCCAATAAAGCGAGATGAGCGCCTCAACCCCAGAGTCGGCCATGACTGGACCTAATGGTCAGGGGTCCCTTTACCTTACTACAGTTTTGCAGGACATTCCAGGATCAGAAAGCGGGACGGCTTCTGTAAATCCGGGACTGTGCCTGGAAAACCAATCCAAACCAAGTGTAGTTGTTCCAATAAGGGGGTCACATGTACCCAGTAGGTGGCCCCAGTTCACACCATCTTTATATATAGCATACCTGCTACTCATCATTTTCACAAGCATTTTGCAAAATGTGTTGCTATTGCATCCTGCAACCTGAATATTAATGTACAATTGTATTAGTAGTGAGCCTTTTATGTTCACGTGTTCATTTATATTCTTTTTGGTAGCTCATCCCATAACTACGTTGTAGCCAATTAAGGCGGAAACTAGCAAGATGGCATCAAATCCTCCCGCGCAAGGTAAACGTTACGTCTGGTAATCTTCGCCTCTATCTGCATGGTTACGTTATAATAAAATTTTAAGGTGCACACACTCCGCAAAAACCCTTCACGCTTCAAAATTTAGGAAATATTCCCTGAGACTTCATTTGAGTACACAGAACAATCCCAAAGCCATACCTCCTCTCATCTTGGAAAACCTTTCCCAATAGTTCTTTAACTTTCAAGTCCTTCAAATCGAATACAGTGGTACCTTGGTAGTCAAACGCCTTAGTTGTCGAACAAATCAGCTCCCGAAAGTCGCAGACCCGGAAGTGAGTGTTCCAGTTTGCAAATTTTTCTGGAAGCCGAATGTCCTAATGCGGCTTCCGATTGGCTGCAGGAAGTTCTTGCAGCCAATCAGAAGCCATGCCTTGGATTTCAAATCATTTTGGGAGTCGGATGGATTCCCAGAGCGGATTAAATTAGAGAACAACAGTACGACTGTGTTTGTTAAAGGCAAAACAGACCTGTCAGAGGAGCATTTTCTGTGTGTCAGTGGTTACTTACCATTTCAAAGGAATGACCCAGACTAGCCAGGAAACCACAACCAGCAAACATTGGATATCTTGACAGGCAGGAGACAAGCTACACTCTCAAATCTTTTTGTTGTAGATCACCTCTTTCTGTGACGGCTTGTGTGATGCCTTTGGGTGGTTTTTGGCTAAGGAGTTTGGCAATTTTTAAATTCTTAGACACCTTTGTTCTGAATCCTTACCTCCTTACAAGGGGCAGGGACTCTATTGCAACAGAAAAATAAAGATCTGTCTTGCTTTGACCTGTTCCAGACTCCATCCACTTTTCTTTGACCAGTAACTGACTTAGGGGGTCACTAGATCCCTTGGTGGAGAGTTGGGCTATAAAAGCCAACCCCAGTTTTTTCTACAACAGATAGTACTACAAATTCTCTTGTGGTTCCATTTTAAAATTGAGTACCTGGGGTACATCTTTTTCTTAATTAGTATGCAAACACTGAAAAACAAAAACATCCATATTATGGAGTTTCTTTTTTCTTTTTTAACAAAGATATTTTTTTTTACCTGCAATGTGTTGGCAGTACTAACCTTGATACCTAGTAGCTCTGGACTCAAATGTAAACATTCTTAGACGCTGAACTTAATGAGGCTTGCTTCTGAGTACACATACGTTTAGAATTGCAGTGTAATTCAGTTTAACTGAAACAGAAGACCCAGGCAGAAGCAGCCATTCCAATCCATTCTAGCATGTTGTTGTTATTACTATAAATTTATTCATTCATTCATTCATTCATTCGTACCCCGGCCAAAACCGGGCTCAGGGCAGCTAACACCGAAGAGAAATACAGTAAAAACATTTTTTAAAAAACAAAAACCCAAACCAACAGTTGATTAAAATATAAGTTAGAATGCAGCTTAAAATGCAGCCTCGTTTTAGTGCTAGACTATAGATCAAAGCCATAAGGGGAGAAAATGTCAAATATTCACCGGGGCCAACTATCCACGCTGGTCCTACATGGACCAGCAAAAAGAGCCGAGGGAAAATTTATATACAGTTTTATGCCTCACCTTCTCCCCAGACAGGACTACAAGCAAACATAAGAACTGCTAAAAACATAGGGAAAGTGATAATAATAATAAAAACCAATTAAACATTGTTAGATTTAAAGCTATATGCATATATAAAATCTATTTTATATTTGTATACAAATAATTACAATAAAAACAACATGGCACCAGCCCTTTCAGTACAAACTCTAATACAGTGGTACCTTGGCTCCCAAACAAATCGGCTCCTGAATGATCAAAACCCGGAAGTGAATGTTCCGGTTTTCGAATGATTTCCGGAAGTCCAACGTCCGGCACAACTTCTGATTGGCTGCAGGACACTCCTGTAGTCAATCGGAAACCACACCTTGGTTTTTGAACGGTTCCAGGAGTCGAACAGACTCCCGGAATGCATTCTGTTTGAGAACCAAGGTACCACTGTACTCTTTATCATTCACTTTGGAGAGCTTGAAGTAGTGCATAGACTTTTCCATTCTTCTCACTCCTGCCAGGGTTTCAGAATAAAAACAGGGTTGCGATTTTGGCAGAGCTAGATAAGGAGAAGAGGAAGCTGCTGATGCAAAACCAGTCTTCCACAAATCACCCTGGAGCCAGGTACAGTAAGTTTAGAGACCTGCCTTTTTGTTTCAGTTGTGTTCTCTGATCAAAGAGGAAAGCCAAGTGACGCTTTCTCTTGCGTGCCAAGGCCCCGTGCCCTGTAGTTCCCCATTGATTAATAAACACACCAACACGAATGTTTTGGATTATGGGCTAAAACAAGCCACAACTTTATTGCTTACAGTTGTGAGCTGTTTGGCTTGGGCGTTGGGTGAAACCAGGCTATATCTTGACACCCGCCCACCTGTGGGGAGTCTAAAGGTAAAGGGACCCCTGACCATTAGGTCCAGTCATGGCCAACACTGGGGTTACGGCGCTCATCTCACTTTATTGGCCGAGGGAGCCGGCGTACAGCTTCCGGGTCATGTGGCCAGCATGACTAAGCCGCTTCTGGTGAACCAGAGCAGCACACGGAAATGCCATTTACCTTCCCGCCAGAGCAAGACCAATTTATCTACTTGCACTTCGTGCTTTCGAACTGCTAGGTTGGCAGGAGCAGGGATTCGAGGATTCGAACCGCCGACCTTCTGATCGGCAAGTCCTATGCTCTGTGGTTTAACCTACAGCGCCACCCGCGACCCTTGCAGGGAGTCTAACTAAGGGTAAACCACCAGAAGAGGGAGCCCTATGACTTACATCAAATAAGGGCAGTCCGAGGGGTCCCTGTTGGGTTAGTGGCATGGCCCTAGCCCATGGGTAGGCAAACTAAGACCCAGGGGCCGGATCTGGCCCAATCACCTTCTAAATCCGGCCCGCGGATGGTCTGGGAATCAGTGTGTTTTTACATGAGTAGAACGTGTCCTTTTATTTAAAATGCTTCTTTGGGTTATTTGTGGGGCCTGCCTGGTGTTAGGAATTCATTCATTATTATTTTTTCAAAATATAGTCCGGCCCCCCACAAGGTCTGAGGGACAGTGGACCGGCCCCCTGCTGAAAATTTTTGCTGACCCCTGCCCTAGCCCACGCCCACACTTTGGACAGAATCCACACCTCCAGATCCTTTTAGCAGGATACCCTTATCCAGGAGTATCCTCCATTAAACAAGGGTCCTTGCAGGTCCGAGCAGTTCTGGAGTGGAGGCAAGAGAGAGAAACCCCTGGCCGTGCCGCGATGTCAGTTACCCCGTGGCCATGCCCCCCATCAGCATAGATTGGCCAAGTGAGGGTGATACAGCCAGGGCTGGTGCGGAGAGGGCGACAATCTTCCGCCCCCTAGCCGGGTCACTACAAGGGCCCGGATACCCAGCCGCAATGCTGCCAACCAAGAAGGTGAATAGACCTACCAGCAACACGTACTTCTAATGGAAACAGTTCATAACCATCAGAGTTGTGTGCCAGTTGTTCCAAGCAGCCAGCTGTAAGAAAGTTTCCATCTTTGCTCATTCCCTCCAGAGAGGGGAAATTTCAGTTCACCTTTTAAAAAACAAAAAGTTAACTTTTTAATGTTTTGTATTTTCACTCACTTCTCCACCAAAATTCCGCTTCCCCTGTGTTGAACCTTATCATTGTTTTCGTATTAAGATTTGAGAGTTCTATGAATCTGCTGAAATGTAAAGCTGCCCCTGAATTGAAAAAACAAAACAAAATCCTCTTCCATGTGTTTAGCGTAGAACTTGATTTATTGCTCATGGTGGAGTTGTTGTAGTATTTTCGCGTACTGTAACTTGTTGGCTACGAAGAGACATTGTCTCAGCGCAATCTCAATGGGAAACTCTTTTCCTGCATACAGAGTTCTGCAGCCACTCTACCAAACATATGAACTCCCCATCATGAAGACTATGGACCCCTGGTTAGTAGCACTGTTTTATTCAGGTATCACTTAGGCAAGTTATTGGGGGGCACTGGTGAGAGAGCAAAACGTGCCGGGGTCCCTTTTCCTTCTACTGCATGCCTTCCGGTTGACTTCCTTTTGACTTACACTTGGGTTTCCTTCCTATTTGATTTCACCTGCCATTGATGGAGTGAATGTTTCTGAGCAGAAATGTCCTTCTGGCACCAGTGTTCAAAATTAGCCAGGCACATTTTGCACCTGACTGTTAAGTCACTTGCAGCCCAGTGAAAATGCTCGGGGGTCAGGATGACTCCTGACATCTCTGCCATCTGGAGGTGTCTGCCTGTGGATCCTTGGATCTGAACCGTTTTCACACACTAATACCCCATCCTGTAGATTTCTATCCATTATATTTTATCTGCACAATCAGAATGAATTTCTGGAACCATAATAATAATAATAATAATAATAATAATAATAATAATAATAATAATAATTTATTATTTGTACTCCGCCCATCTGGCTGGGTTTCCCCAGCCACTCTGGGCGGCTTCCACAGAGACCAAAAATACACTAAAATGTCACACATTAAATATTTCCCTGAACGGGGCTGCCTTAAGATGTCTTCTGAATGTCAGGTAGTTGTTTATCGCTTTGACATCTGATGGGAGGGCGTTCCACAGGGCGGGCGCCACTACCGAGAAGGCCCTCTGCCTGGTTCCCTGCAGCTTTGCTTCTCGCAATGAGGGAACTGCCAGAAGGCCCTCGGCGCTGGACCTCAGCGTCCGGGCAGAACGATGGGGGTGGAGACACTCCTTCAGGTATACTGGGCCGAGGCCATTTAGGGCTTTAAAAGTCAACACCAACACTTTGAATTGTGCTCGGAAACGTACTGGGAGCCAATGTAGGTCTTTCAAGACCGGTGTTATGTGGTCTCGGCGGCCGCCCCCAGTCACCAGTCTAGCTGCCGCATTTTCGGTGCAGCCTGAGCAGGGGCCAAGAACATTATACCCTAGAGTTACATACCACTCTGGATATGTAACTCTAGGGTTACGAACGCGACAATCCCGGCAGTGTATACTTCCGGGTTTTGCCGCATGCGCAGAAGCGCTCTGCGTGCCGCGCACGTGCACAGAAGTTTCACTTCCAGTTACGGACTTTTCAGGTTAAGTACGGACCCCCAGAACGAATTTAATTCGTATCCGGAGGGTCCACTGTAGTGAATTGTTGTAGCTTGTCTTCACTTCTCCCACTGTTGTGACTGGCTCGTGTCACTATTAAGAAAAAGAGGCAGGAATAGGCCAATATATATATTATGTGGACTGTCCCTTGATGAAGTGACTTTTCTTCTTTAAGTTCTCAAAACTCTTAAACTAGCTCAAGATTTTCATCTGAACTGGCCAGATCTTTAACTGAGACTCAATCACAGTCAGTCCATCATTTGGAAAATAAGACATTAGAGCTGTCTTGCCCCCAAATGGCAACTAGACATTCTCTTGGGTGACTGTAACCTTGGTTGAAGGAGTCTTTTGGTGCCTAGCTTATATATCTGAGTTTCTAACTCTGTCTGGCACATGAAAATTACTCACTTTGCATGTCTGATTTGCCCAAAATTCCAAGTCTTGTATTTAAAGTAACGACATGGAACTTCTTGACTCCGAAACACCCACCCTGGCCATGGCAAGCCTCTACCTTGATGCTGTGCTGATGGCTGCCTTCCCTGGATTTGAGTGACATGTCAATTTCTTATCATTGCTCGCAGCATCTCTCTCGCCAGATCTTCCCTTAACAAGGACTTTCGTGATCATGCCGAACTACAGCACATCTCTGCACAGCAGAAGGCTGCTCTACAGGTGAGTTGTCCTGACCAAAGCATATCCAAACGGGCCGTTTTGCAAGTTTCCCTGGGCCCTTTTTGTTTTGGTGCCTCGGAGACTATAGCTCCTAAGAACCCCCCACCCATCTCAGACGTTGGGGACGAAAGCTAACGTGCATCACAAAAGCTTAAGATTTGCACAGTGATGACAAAGTTTAAAATTCTGAGAGTGTCTTCTGATTTGGGAAGTGGCTTTGGTCATGTCACGTTCTGTATTATCTCAACTTTTAGCCCCGTTTTAAACACTGCGGACAAAACCTTGGGAAGAATGAGCTAGATTTGAGGATGGACGTTGTAGTTTGGCAATATGGAGGGCCGGGGTTCCCCACACCTGGGTCAAAGCAACTGAA
The DNA here is from genome assembly GCF_951804945.1 of Podarcis cretensis. NCBI lineage: Eukaryota > Metazoa > Chordata > Lepidosauria > Squamata > Lacertidae > Podarcis > Podarcis cretensis. Next base: position 28,068,019 of record NC_137187.1, read on the forward strand.
CTACTAGCAGGACTGAAATGTGGCAAAGAACAGATATTCCTTCCAAATCTGATGTTCTTAAGCACTCACTCATGCTTGCATGATGGTGGAGAGACTTGGCTTCCATTGAAAATGTGTCCTTTATGTTCCTTTCGCAGCATGCTCATGCACATTCCTCAGGATACTTCATAACCCAAGACTCTGCCTTTGGAAACCTTATTCTTCCTGTGTTGCCACGGCTTGATTTAGAGTGAGGAACCATCCTTGGGACAAAGAGCATCTGTGTCTCTCCAGTCCTGCAGCTGCTCCCTTGCCAAACTTTGCTTCTGGTTTATGAAAGCAAGAGGACTCAAAAATGAATGTTGTTGTTGGAGTTTGTTCACTGTAATGGCTTTCCATTTTGGATTCAGGTATTTTGTCTTCACCGAATGTTAAACTTCTTAAAACAAGTTCTAAGGTGTCCTGTTCTTTTCTTTCTATGTGGCCAAATTCCCCACAATGGCGCCAGGGGAGGAAGAGCTGGCTACTTGGTCTTCCCTGACCACGAACAACACTACCCTGCCCTAGACAGAGGGAAGGGGGCAGAGGTGGCTACTGCTACTTGCAATTTCTCTCGGTAGCACTGTGGGGCCATTCCTCCTTGCACAGTACCCAGAGAGAGAACAAATGAGAAGAACCAAGAGCAGCTACAGTTTTCTCTTGCTCGCTCTGCCTTGCGTGTCAAGACCCCGCAGCCACCCTTTCGTTGGGAAATAACTCACACAAGGACACAGGTGTTAGGTTTATGTTATCAGGCAAATTTGGCCACAACTTTATTGAATTACAGAATGTGAGCGGTATTGGCTTAGGCATTGATTGAACCCGACTGTATCTGACTCCTGCCCGCTGCGCAGGAAGTCCGGTAAGGGTAAACCACCGGTAGGGGGAGCCCTGTTGATGCTCCCCCTGGTTTCTCGTCGGGGTCGTGTTGTAGCACCCTGCTTGTGGTTAACGCTTAGCTGGAATGAAATATTCAACGCAGCAATAGAGAAATTAAAATAATAATTTATTTGTCAGACAAATAAATATGAGGCACAGTGGTATATGGTTACCAAGCTCTGGCCTGGCCTCCTGCCATTCTGGCCAGCACTTTTATTTCCTTAATCCAGCCCCCTTGCTCCTCCTGTGGCTGCCTCTGTCCAATCAGCCTGGTTGAAATTCCTATTGGCTGTTTGCTAGAACCAATCACAAAAGATACACCCATTTCCTTCTGCCCTTTTATGGAAATAAAAAAGCTATATATTCTTCTATCTATAAATGACAAATAAGTAGTAATATATCTTACATGTGTCTCAACAAGGAATCTTAATTACCAGCTCACCTCTTGCCCTCCTTGCCCTATTGCCTTCCAAAACAGATGATTAATCTTGAATTTTTATCTTAAACATATGTCAAGGATTTTGAGTTCACATCAACATTGAGAGATCTCCTTCATTTGAAGGTTTCTAAACAAAAGGCCTGACAACCATATATCAGGAGTGCTCGATGGCGTCTCCTGTCTGGCAAGGGGGGCTGGTGGCTGACTTAATTTCAGGATAGTTACAACTCTTACAACTATATGAAATAAGAATCTAGCATTTCTTAAATCCTTTGCATAATTATATTTAAGCTAATATATTTAATACATAAATAACCTTTTAAAAGGAAAAGAAATCTTAAAAGGATCTTAGTTTAAGAAAGAAACAGCTTTAGAAAAGACTTCCCAAAAATGTTCTGTTTCTGCCAGCCAGACCAGTTGCTTTTTCACTGCTCTTGACCTTTTTAACCTTAGGAAGAAGATATGGCTCATTTTACTATTTATCCACCCTTAATTTGTAGGGTCAGTGTAACCTTGGCTGTCAGCCTGTAATTCCCTTTTTACGACTTTGAGAATTGTTTTCTGCTATAAATCGGGGGGGGCCTTGTCTAGGAGAAAAACATTTTGCCAAGGTTCTTAAGGCAGCTGGTCTTCTAAGATACAGGCCCTGATTAAACATATAAGCTTTAATAAAAATGCAAGCTTATGATTAGATGCCTCAGTGTCTGTTGGGAAAACGTCCGGGAAGGCCGCCATCTTCCCAGTACACTGGGGCGTCTCTCCGGTGGTCACCCTCTGGCTGTAAATCTTCCTCAGTCCAGAGAGACCGGTGATAAACGACCTCTCCCTCCTGAGAGGAGCATGCTCGTCTTCCGGCATCTCATTGCAGAAGAAAGAGACAATCAGTAGCTATAAACTACTTTATTTACAGTCCATATAAACAGAGAACCCACCAGCATGTCTGCTCTCTCTCAGCAGCAGTACAGAACAACATCTCACACAGAAGTGAAAGTAACTTCTATCACAGTACCCAACGGTACTGAGACTTCCTCAGACACTCACATGATATAAACAACCATAGTGCTACTTGCTGAGCAGCTGGTGAGATAAAAATCCTAACAGTGTCATGGCCCTAGCCCCCGACCCGGGCTTCAGACAAGATCAACACCGCCGGATTCCTCTAACGGAATACCCTTGGAGCTTGGAGGGGCAGGTGATGGCCACACCTCCCCTCCCCCCACACAAAGTCAAACAATGCCTAACTGCAACCCTAACAAACTTGTGACGATTGCTACGAGGTAGGCGAAAACCAAGTGCCAGTGCCAGTTTGCCAAGTGGAAAAATTCCTACCAGGCCCCTCGGACAACCAAGGCGACCAACCAAAGTCCATAGCAAGGCCGGTGCCTAACCTGCAAATAGGGAGGGAGGGTGGGTGACTGAGGAAGCGAGCCAAAGAGGAAGTCCTCCGGCTCACTCCTTGGTTGAAGGGGCATGTATTTTATTTAGATACTTTTCCAGGCACCCAAAGGTCTTGTGGTAGAGCTAGGCTGCATGCTTTAAAAAAAATAAAATGTGAAAAATATTTCAAGGATAATGGTTATTTAGTTCTTAAAAGAAGTGTGTTGTGTTATCACTTTGTTTTCTGAGAGGAGTTAATGGCCTTCAAGGTTTGGTTAACTTGTTAATAACGACATTTGAATGGTTTTTGCCAACTCAGTCACACCCTTACAAAAGCAACAATTACTTCTTTGGTGTGTGTTTTTTTAAAAGTATCTTAAGCAGAACTAAAAGTAGTAGATGCAATTTTTTTTTTCATGGAAGTCATCTGACTGTGGGATCAGTGGTGATCTTGTGTGCTTTTTTATATAACTCAACTTAGTCACAGACGTAAGACAGCGTAAGAAATCATATTCTTATGATCCCATCAAAATGTGATAATCCTGTATCTCAGAAAAGGTTGGTTTTTTCCAGTTGCAGCTACAGCAACTTCAAATAATCATGAAATTCTAAGGGTTTGGAGGTCATATAAAAAGCAATAAAAAGGAGAAGCAAAACATCAGCAGCCATCAGATCATACAGTTTTAAACTTTATTTCCAAGGCATTTCAGTGACTAGTGCTTAAACTTCCATGTTATCTCTTATAATGCATAACTGAAGAGTGGGGTGGGAGTTGTCCACTTCATGCTAAAGAGAGCATCAAATTATCTCTTTAATTCAGATCTGTGGACCTAACCTATAAAAATTAGCACCATAGGAAACCCTCATAATCCCATAATTAAAAAACGGGGGAAACCCAAAACTGCCAGTGATATTAAAGGTGTGTCTGAACCAAAACACGACGTAGCCTTTCAATTGTAGCATTTCATTAAGTACGTCTGATTCTGCATTTCTAGCTTGTTTTGAGCTTCATCTGACTCTTCCGATTTGCGTCAAGAAATACCGGATCTGTTTGACGGCAAACCACTGGAACTATACAAACCCTGCTAAAACAATTGTGGATTGTGCAGGAACATCGCTTCAGGGCTAGCTTTCTCCATCTCGTTCGTAGTTTCTGCCCCATTTTTCACGTCTTTCCCTTTTTTGAACCCTGTCAGAAGTTTCCAAGTTTGCATCTCTTGAACCTGTGTTTAGCTCTGTTTTACTCTAGAGCAGTGGTGGCCAAACTTGGCCCTCCTGCTGTTTTGGGACTATAATTCCCATCATCCATGACCACTGGTCCTGTTAGCTAGGGGTGATGGGAATTGTAGTCCAAAAACAGCTGAAGGGCCAAGTTTGGCCACCACTGCTCTAGAGTATTGTCCTGGTTAAACTTCAGACGTTCTGAAGCAGTGATGGCAAAACCTGCGACTCCCAACTCCCATCGGCCTCAACCAGCCTGGCCAATAGAAAGGGATGATGGGAGATGTGGTCCAAAATATGGGAAAGGTACACAGGTTCCCCTACTGCAAAGCCTAATTCTTACTGTCCCTGGGCTGTACCACTTCTGGCTGCAAGTGGAGAGCTCACATGACTGCTCTTCCACAGAAAAACAAAATTAGGTATCAGGAAGGACAGTCCTAGTTCAACATTTTTTGTGATGTGCTAAGATTTCAAGGTGCAAAGATTTGTTTTGTATGGAGGAGCGTTTGGTCTTTCTCCCATAGTCTAAAATGGCGTAACCCAGCCACAGGTTTATCACCTGACTGAGAACATGAGTTGCAATTTGCTGGAGCATCATAATCTTAGAAAAGCAAGGAGCACTGAGCTCATCCATTGCATTTGAACTCAAAGGGCACCTGTTTAAACATTTGGTACGGAGTCATGCAGATACATCACAGCGAAACAGAAAGAGATGAGAAATGGTTGCATTTTTTTCTTCCTGGCAGGTAAAGATGTTGATGGAGAAACACAGAAGTATTTACAGAGGAACTGAAATTGAAATCGGCAAATCTTCTTTCAGACAGGATTCCATGTCAAAGCAGCAGAGATGGGGTTTCAGATTCAACTGCTGTCCAAACTGTGATACAGACTTAAAATTGATATTGTTGACCAGTTGAATACATTTATCTGACACGGAGGACAAAAACAGTCCACTCCTCCATGCTAATAGGTTACGCTAATGTGCGTTCCATAATATTTTTTCACAAGGTCAGAGTTTTGATCGATCTAAATGAAGCAAAAGTGATACAAACAATTCTGATACTCCCCAAGAGCTAAGTAACTCCACTCCAAAAAGCAGGAGGATAAGGTTAGGGGGGGAAATGGGTATAAACATATATTTATTCAATCAAAAGTATTAGTTTTTTGTTTTTTGTGCTCAGTGTTTATTCAGCTCTTTGGCCTGTGGTGATGGGACCATTTGCACGCGAATAATCTTGCTGCCCTTCTTCATCCAAAGCCAAGATATCTGGTATCTCATCTGATTCTGAAGACAAGTCTGTGATAGCAAAATCCGGAACCTGCAGAGGAAGAAACTCAAATAAATTTGAAGGCAACATTTTCAACATTTCCCAAAGCGTTAAGGGCCTAGGACTCAAACTGAGGAGGACAGGCCAGCAAAATTTCCTCCCATTTCAGTACTATATTGACAAAAACATAGTACTTCACATGTGAAATGAAATAATATTGTCTTATCATTTAAAAAGTTCACAAATAATTCATGTGGGGAAATGCCTCTTTCTCTGGTGTAGGTTTTATAGTGAGAAATAAAATGAGACCCAAAGATTTTAAACCAACCATTTATCCAAATTGTGTTATTTTAATGTAGGAAGCAGTGGTAGAAACTCAGTTATGTAAGCTAGGTGCCAATTGGCCCCTTCAACCAGAGTTACAGTCGCCAAAACAGAATGCCTAGTTGCCATTTTGGGGCTAGACGGCTTGAAAGTCTTATTTTTCAATATGACTTTCTGGTTCCTGGAATTCATGCTGATTGTGCAGATAAAATATAATAGAATTGTACAGGATGTGTTGCTGGTGTCTGAAAACATTCAAGATCCAAATATTGCCAATAGAAATCAAGCAAAACACAAGACCACTGTTTATGTACTCAATCACGGCTGCAAGAATACTCATAGCCAGAAGTTGGAAGTGTGAAACAACACCAACAATAATAGATTGGCAAACACTCATGATCGAGTATTTTCAATTAGCAAAGCTGACTGGAAAAGTCAGGGGAGCCCCGAATCAAAAAACATACAGAGAATGGAAATTATTCAAGGAGTATATAAGATTATATTGTAAAAACAATATTATCCTAGCAGAATTGAATGATACTTGTGTATAATAAACAAATGGAATAAACATCTTAGAGGAATATATAGAAAAAGTCATAAAATAAACCATGCAATAAAATCAAGGCAATATGAAAAGGCCAATGAAAACGATTGGAAGTTTTTCTCCGAAGTCTTTATTGGATAAGATATGATGCTGTATAAATGATTGGCTTTTCTAACTGATTTTTTTTGCTATTGTCAATTCTTTTTTATCTCTTTTCTTTTTCATTTTCATGTTTAACTCCGTTGTAATGTATGATTGTATTTTAAATCAATAAAGGCGATATTTTTTAAAAAAAAGAAAAGAAAAAGAAAACATTCAAGATCCAAGGATTCCCAGGCAGGCACTTCCAGATGGGGGAGATGTCAGGTGCCATCGTGGAGCCCGGGCGGCTTCACTCAGTCGCAAGTGGCCCATAAGGTAAAGGGTAAAGGGACCCCTGACCATTAGGTCCAGTCATGGCCGACTCTCGGGTTGCGGCGCTCATCTCACTTTATTGGCTGCGGGAGCCGGCGTACAGCTTCCGGGTCATGTGGCCAGCATGACTAAGCTGCTTCTGGCGAACCAGAGCAGCACACGGAAACGCCGTTTACCTTCCCACAGGAGCGGTACCTATTTATCTACTTGCACTTTGACGTGCTTTCCAACTGCTAGGTTGGCAGGAGCAGGGACCAAGCAACGGGAGCTCACCCCGTCGCAGGAATTCGAACCGCCGACCTCCTGATCAGCAAGTCCTAGGCTCTGTGGTTTAACCCACAGTGTCACCCGCGTCCCAAAGTGGCCCATAAATAGGTGCAAAATGCGCCTGGTGAATTTTGAATGCTGATAGGAAGCTGTCCTATATCATGTCAGACCACTGACCCATCCAGGTTTGAACTGACCACACTGACTGATGGTCACTCTTCAGAGGTGCTATTCAGCTATGTTTTATTCAGAGCACGCTCACTGGAATTAATGAACACATGCTTTGCCCCACCCTCCAACCCTGGAAGCATTCATAAGAGAGCTGCTCCAGAAGAACTGTGAGGGGAGAGACACTTTCTGTTCCTCATCAGGCAATAGTGTTTCCACCTGCCTTGCCCAACCTAGCCTTTCCCGGACTATGACTTTGAGAACAGCAACAGCAGCAGCTGGAAAGAGAGGAGTTCAGGGATATTTTTAAAAAATTGTTTTATAAGTTGTGCTTCTTTGTTTCTCAATTTGATCCTTTTACATGGTTTTGTATGTTTTGTGGTGTTTTATGCGCTGTGATTTGCTGTTACTTTTATGGATTATAGATTGATAATTCTTTATTGTGGTTGAACTGTTTAATTATTATTTGCTGATGCTTAATTTTACTGTTTACTATTGATGCCTGCTTCTTGGGAGAAAAGCGATGACAAACCTAGACAGCATCTTAAAAAGCAGAGACATCACCTTACCGACAAAGGTCCATATAGTTCAAGCTATGGTTTTCCCAGTAGTGATGTATGGAAGTGAGAGCTGGACCATAAAGAAGGCTGATCGCCAAAGAATCAATGCTTTTGAATTATGGTGCTGGAAGAGACTCTTGAGAATCCCATGGACCGCAAGAAGATCAAACCTATCCATTCTTAAGGAAATCAGCCCTGAGTGCTCACTGGAAGGACAGATCCTGAAGCTGAGGCTCCAATACTTTGGCCACCTCATAAGAGAAGACTCCCTGGAAAAGACCCTGATGTTGGGGAAGATGGAGGGCACAAGGAGAAGGGGATGACAGAGGACGAGATGTTTGGACAGTGTTCTGGAAGCTACCAGCATGAGTTTGACCAAACTGCGGGAGGCAGTGGAAGACAGGAGTGCCTGGTGTGCTCTGGCCCATGGGGTCACAAAGAGTCAGACACGACTAAACGACTCAGCAACAACAATTAGATTCTGATAGATTGTTGTATGCTGCTTTGTTTGATATAAGTTGTTTATTTTAAAGTTATTGTGACTTTTAAATTGGATCAGATTGTTCCTATTAAGATTTGATGTTTTATTATGTTTTTATGTCTTGGAAGCCGCCTAGAATGGCTTGGGCAGCCCAGCCAGATGAGTGGGGTATAAATGAAATATTATTATTTTTCTCTGAGTCAAGCCCATTAATTTTAACAGGTCTGCTCTGTGTAAAACTCACTTGAATACCACTCAGGGATTTCAGACAGGAAGTCTTTCCTGGCCAGCATTTGAGGGTTTTTACCTGGGATATTCTGCGTGCAAATCATGCACTCTAGTTATGGCTAGCAATTAAGGGCTCGACCTTCTTCTTCCTTTTGTGTGGGTTTGTCTGGGAATTGCACTCAAGGCCTTTGTCACTGAAAGCACGAGTCCTATCCCTAGACCAACAATCTGGAAAGAAATCTTTCCTTCCTCCCACAGCTTACATCCCTGCCATAAGTCTTCTCCTAAGCTGGTCTCTGATACCAGAAGTGAGATCCGGTATGTGCTAAACTGTAGTGTACGTGTGAATCAGTTTCCCTCAGCGCATGCCCACTTTACTTTAACCGACTGTCATAGTTTAGACCAGGTTCCCCTCCAAATCTCTTGTTTCTAAAGCAACAGCGTGACTACATGGCTTGATTTCATCTCTGAAACAGTTAGGGAAAGGGAAAGACCCCTGGATGGTTAAGTCCAGTCAAAGGCGACTCTGGGGTTGCGGCGCTCTTCTCACTTTCAGGCTGAGGGAGCCAGCGTTTGTCCACAGACAGCTTTCCGGGTTATGTGGCCAGCAGGACTAAACCACTTCTGGCACAATGGGACACCGTGACGGAAACCATAGCACACAGAAACACAGTTTACCTTCCCGCTGCAGTGGTACCTATTTATTTACTTGCACTGGTGTGCTTTCGAACTGCTAGGTGGGCAGGAGCTGGGACAGAGCAACGGGAGCTCACCCCGTCACAAGGATTTGAACCGCCAGCCTTCCGATCGGTAAGCCGAAGAGGCTCAGTGGTTTACACCCGCAGGATAGTTAGGGTAAACTGACTCATGCAAACCAGAAATAATTCGATTGAGAATGAATTGGTTTCAAAATAATTAAAGTCAATGGGCTCATTCAGGCCTAAAGCGGCAATGCCTCTGTGTTCCCTTGGGAGTAAGCCCCACTGTAAATTAGTGGAACTTCAGAGTAAGCATAGGCAGGATCAGCTGCCTAGTATTATTTTAAGACTGTGGACACAAAAGTACTATGCTGACTATGTCTGCTGCTATGCTGGTCTCCCTGCTACCATTTGCTTTGAAACTCTCAGAATAAGGCAGCAGGGAGTTTTCTGTCCTAGCCTATTCTGTACCTATTTCAGCAGCAGACTGGATTCAAGGTCAAGTTGCCTACTCTTCCGTAACCTGTTTTGAGCACCTTACATAGATACGGCTACAATCTTACACACACTTTCCAGGGCATAAGCACCACTGAACACAGCAAAACCTCTAAGTAGGAACATGAGGCTTCATCTTACACCAAGGGAGAAAAATCTATTTCCATTTTGTCTACACAGGCGGGCAATTGTCCTACCTAGAGCTGCAGAGTGTTCAAAACTCAGGATATATACGCTAGGTTGCAGTCTCCTAAACGGAATGTCTAGTTACTATTTGGGGGCAAGATGGGGTTAAAGACTTGTTTTTCAGGTGGAGGAGGACTGGAAGAAATTTAAGGACTATCTACAAAAATATTGTAAATTGTATGAATGTTAAGAAAGATGTAAGATTAGCAAAAACACGGCTCCAACAAACTAGTTATAAAGAATATATATTTAAATTTAATTGGTTGATGAAAAGATAAATTTTGGATAAGTAATATTTTATGATTAAGCTTCAATAAGAGTATGTTAAATTCCAAAATTTGAGACATTAAATATTGGAAAATTATATTATATGAAGTAAATTAAGTTAATAATTTGCTGGTAAAATCTATGTTTAGAAAGCAGGAACAAGAGATGTGAGGAAGTCCAAAGTTGAGAATGAAATGTGGATAATGGAAAATATTTTGTTATTATGTATGTTTTTTATTGGTTATACAAAAATTTAATAAATATTATTATAAAAAAAAAAATAAAGACTTGTTTTTCAAAAGATGGGCTGACTGTGACTGATTCTCAGTTAAGCATCTGGCTAGTTCAAAGGACTACCTTGAGCCAAGTTAAGAGTTTTGAGAACTTAAAAGAAGAAAAGTCACTTGACTCAGGGACAGTCCACATATATATTGGCCTATTCCGACCTCTTTTTCTTAATGGTGAAATGGGCCACTCATAATGTAGGGCTATTCTTCACAACTGTGAACAGGGCATTGGGGTGGGGGAAGAGAAGACAATCTGCAACAATTCACTATAACTTCATGCTCGGCTCCTGCTCAGGCTGCACAGATGATGCATTTTGGTTCCTGAAATTCATCCTGATTTTGCAGATAAAAAATAAGGGGTAGAATTCTACAGGATGTGCTGCTAGTGTGTGAAAACAGTTCAGGCATGCACCTCTAGATGGTGATGATGTAAGGTGCCATTCTGGCACCTTCATTTGGTTACAAGCGGCCAATAGCCACAGGTGCAAAATGTGCCTGGCAAATTTCGAACACTGGAGCTGTATGGCATTGAGTTTGTGACGTTCTGCTTGCAAAGAAGATCCTGTACAATTGAGCTATTGCCGTGAATAGGATTGTACTTATGTTTGTCTTGAATGCTTGTGGAACATATACATATGTACCAAGCAACGGCAAAATGCAAGTACAGTGGTACCTCGGGTTACGCACGCTTCAGGTTACAGACTCCGCTAACCCAGAAATAGTACCTCAGGTTAAGAACTTTGCTTCGGGATGAGAACAGAAATCGTGCAGCGGTGGCGCAGCGGCAGCGGGAGGCCCCATGAGCTAAAGTGGTGCTTCAGGTTAAGAGCAGTTTCAGGTTAAGAACAGACCTCCAGAACGAATTAAGTACTTAACCCGAGGTGCCACTGTACCCCGGTTCTGTTGCTATGTAACACGCTATTCACCTGTGCAGAAAACTATTAATTATCTTCATGTCATTCTTTAAAGCAGGGGTAGAAAATGTGGGACCGTCCCAGGTTTTTGTGGGACTCATCAGCCCCAGTCAAACTGCATGTGAGCTTACTTTCCTTTGTATAAAACAAGCCCGAAGGAGGCCCCCCCAACCCATTCACAGGTCCTTGTATGATCAATGGAAACAGTTGGTCCTGGCAATTATTAACCACTCTCAATTGCAGCCTGATAATTACCACCTGGGGATGCAGGTGGCACTGTGGGTTAAACCACAGATCCTAGGACTTGCCGATCAGAAGGTCGGCGGTTCAAATCCCCGCAACGGGGTGAGCTCCCGTTGCTCGGTCCCTGCTCCTGCCAACCTAGCAGTTCGAAAGCACGCCAAAGTGCAAGAAGATAAATAGGTACCGCTCCGGGGGGAAGGTAAACGGCATTTCCGTGCGCTGCTCTGGTTCGCCAGAAGTGGCTTAGTCATGCTGGCCAAATGACCCGGAAGCTGTACACTGGCTCCCTCGGCCAATAAAGCAAGATGAGTGCTGCAACCCCAGAGTCGTCCGCGACTGGACTTAACGGTCAGGGTCCTTTACCTTTACCTAATTGCCACCTGCCTGGATTTTAACTTGTCTGAATTAATTTTAAGATGTATTGTAATTAATTGATGTCTGTTTTTATGCTTATTGTGTTGTTTTTATGATGTTAGCCGCCCTGAGTCCAGCCTCGGCCAGGGAGGGTGGGATACAAATAAAAAATTATTATTATTAGAAGCACATGCAATTGGTTTTAATGCAGATGAACAATGCTTATGCAACACCAGAATTGTATAGAGGGAAAATTCCACAGCCTGAAGGGAAGGAGAATATCCATGGGTGTGAGAGATCCCACAGCCTATCCATGATCTTTAAACCACAGATTAATTGCACGGCTAAAACCAGTCCATACATGAATTATTGCTTGTCCTTAGTAAGCCAAGGTGGTTATTATTCAGATTTGTTTACCACCCTTTACCCTCAGGTCTCAGCGCAACTCATGACAAAAAATCACAATATAAAAAACACAAAATACATAATAAAAATAAAAGCAGTAACAACCCAATTATTTCCTGCCCCCTGCACAACACATTTTAAAAGGGCATTGGATGCCAATCAGCCAAAGGTCTGGTTAAAGAGGAAAGTTTTGGCTGGCGCCTGAAGGTATATAATGAAGGCGCCAGGCGAATCTCCCTGGGGAGAGCATTCCACAGACAGGGAGCCACTGCAGAGAAGGCCCCGTTCTCCTGTTGCCACAAATCCTCTGGAGCTCTCGAGGAGGAGGCACATGAAGGAGGGCCTCAGAAGATGATCTCAGGGTCTGGGCAGGTTCATATGGGAAGAGGTGGTCCTTGAGGTAGTCCTGAGCCTTTTAAGGCTTTATAGGTCAAAACCAGCACTTTGAATTGGACTTGGGAACCAATCGGCAGCCAGGGCAGTTGGACCAGGATAAACAATTGGGGAGAAATTCAACACTCTGCTGTGTTGACTGCACCACCTGCACAAGAATTTCAGTTTGCCAGATGAAACAATCTCTCCTCTGCTCCCCCTTGCATGCTGTTCTGGGGGCAGAGGGGCATAGGGGTTAGAGAGGAGGGGAAGCCCCATTGCACAAGCAGAAGTCCTTGAGCAGGGCTTCGGCTAATAGGACTAGTTAGGTGAATCCCACCCACCAGTGCAACAAAATGTTCACACTCTTCTGCCGATGCAACTAGACAACACCAATCAAAAACTGTGTTCAAAGAAACCAGCACAACAAAGCATGCATTATAGATCACATGGCAGTTGGCATGGTTCAATTTTAAAGTCAGTTTTTTAAAGGGCACTTTTAGACTAGGGGAATTATTGGCAATGAATTGTGATTCGAGTGGGCCTGCTGCTTAATTCTACCCCAGCAATGTTGGCAGAACGCTCAAGTCCTCATCGGTGCTGATTCTACACAGGTGGAAGTCTCAGGGCATCCCGTGCGCTAAATGTTTTCCCTGCATGGACAAAACTATTAACATATTGACCTGTGTGTACTTTGTCATGTAACTGTTAGCGCAGCAGGATACCTGGACAGCAGAGCAAACTTATTTTTGTTTGAGTTTAAGCATCAAATGCAAGAACAAGCAGAGCAGGAGGAACCAGAAATATCTCCAGGTCATTCGCTGATGTTCTCAAGTTTGTTGTGGTTCAGCTTCCTAGGACCTGTTGTAAAATCTGAAGGGCCATCAAGACTGCGGAATGTCTGTGCTACGAGAGACAGGTGGTTTGGCCTCCTTTGGCATAGTATACATCATAACAGCCTACCGATTCAAGCCACAACCCACCAATTCAAGAGCCCCAACCCAGAAAAGCAAGCTACAAGCAAAAGCTGGGATGGTAGAAGCTTAAGAAACTGCAAGTATCTGAAGAGCTAGATGAGGAGCCGTAGGTAGGAAATAAATACAGCAGCAACACCTGGACCATCTATTTACATGTAATGCTTTGTGCTGATTCAGCAATTTGCATTCAACCCATTTTAAACAGACCCACAGCTCAACGGTAATTGAGTCACAACGTTTGTTTCGCATCCTCAATACTCTTTACACAATCCAAGAGACACCAGACTCTGGCTGCTGAAGCATTTATTACTAAGCATACATGTGAAATTACAAGGCAAGGCACTACAAAAGGACAGGCTAAAAACACCCATGTACAAACAGCATGAATCTCATTTAGCGCACAGTGCTCAATAGTAGCTTAAGTGGAGTTACTGAGTAGTACAACGTCTCATATTTAAAAATGAAGGACGAACGTGAGGTGTTGCAACAGACAAGTTACTCTGGCAAGTCTAGTCCAACTCCACGCAAGGAGTGGAAAAAGTTTATCAAGGCTTGTTTTTTGTTTTGTTTTTAGGTCCTAGAACAAGTTGCTTTAAGGCAAATGGAAGGAATGATAAGTATACAAGGGTACAGTGTGCAGTTTTCAAACTAAAGCTGAATAAGAAAATGTAATTATGCTGCCAGAAGCTTTACAGATTTTCAATAAAGGGGTTTGCTTTTGCTTTTTTTTTTTTTTTTTTTTTGCCCCTGCGTATATTAACAGAATAGCAGTAAGCTCCTTTTAAAGGCCACTTTAACTGAGAGGCAAGATGGAGCTTTGTAATATATAGGTAGCTAAACAAGGTGTTTTCTCCAATGCAATCTGCTGAGGCTCAGAAGTCTTTTAAGGCACTTTGCATCTTTCGCAACTTCGAACCCAAACACTGGGAACTCAACTCGGGAGCGCAGAAATCTTATTTTGCCTTTTTTGTCAGAGAAAGCGCAGCAGGAATTAAATTTCTCTCCCCTGCCCCCCAGCAGGTTACACTGCAGCTACCACAGCTCAGCCACCTTGTCAGTCAAGCTACGCGTGTGTGTGTACGTTTTGTCACGCCGCCATTTATTCTGTGTTGCGTTCAGGCTGTTTGTCCTCCTGGCTGGTCTTTTTCTCCCCGTCACCTCTGTGCCCAGCATTCTCAGAGCCAGCCAATTGCGGGTAAAAGGGACCTACCAGCCAGTTGAGGGGCGTGTTGTTCACCAGGTAATCCATCACGTCGTCCAGCGATTCCTTCATTTTCTTCAGCTGCCCTTTGCTGGTGGTGATGAGGTTGTCGGACACTTCCTGGAAGGAAGACGCCGAGCGGAAGTTCCGGTAGACCTCGCCCGCCATCTCCCCCACGTGGTGAACCTGGCCTTGGATATTCTGGGGCAAACCCTGTATACTCGACACCAGGGTGACACAGGTGGTTTGAAGCTGCTGGGTCAGGTTCCGTGCAATCGTTAGTGTGCGTGATTCAATGTACTGGAAACAAAAGCAAAACACAGAGACATTGGAAACGGGCTCCATGTTGTTCTGTTAGCTTAAAAAATAACCCCAATATTCTACAGCCACCACCCTAGACCATAGCTGTCAACTTTTCCCTTTTCTTGTGAGGAATCCTATTCGGAATAAGGGAATTTCCCTTTAAAAAAGGGAAAAGTTGACAGCTATGCCCTACACAACAATAACTTGAACTTCCAATGCGGGGGTACAGTCGCATCTTGGATCCCGAACACCACAAACCCAGAAGTGAGTGTTCCGGTTTGCAAACGTTCTTTGGAATCCGAACGTCCGACGTGCCATCAGAACCCGCGATTCGGTTTCTGAACATTTTGTAAATCGAACGGGCTTCTGGAACAGATTCCGTTCAACTTCCAAGGTATGACTGAAGTATGGAACGAAGCTGGGACCTGTGCTCAAAATTCACCAGGCACATTTGGCACCTGGCTATCGGCCACCCACGACCAAGTGAAGATGCCCGGGTGCCAAGATGGCGCCTGATGTCTCCACCATTTGGAGGTGCATACCTGGGGAACCATGGATCTTGGCTGTTTTCACAATGCATCCTGTATAATTCTGTTACATGTTCACTGCCCAATCAGAATGAATTTCAGGAATTGAAAAATAAGGCTTTCGAACCGCCTGGCCCCCAAAATGGCCACTAGGCATTCTGTTTTGGTGACTAGCCCTGATTTAAGGAGCCATTTGGCGCTTAAGCTTATATATCTGAGTTTCTAACACTGGCTGAGACACTGCCATAAGACCCAAATGAATGCTCATACGCACTGACCAATGTTTCTCCACACCCAAGGGATCCTAACTTTGGCTGGGACTTGCAACCTAATCAAACCCCTTGACCTGGAAAGCGAAAAGCATTTCTCTTTCCTGGCCTCCCACCAATAACAGATCTGTCAAGTGGTCCTTCAGTTATATCCTATTTGCCAGATAGCTTTACCCCCATGCTTGCTACAAAGATATTTGTAGGCGTGGGAAAGAGTGTGCTGAGAGAAGCCACCTTATTCATTCACATCTTTTCCCTTTCCTTTACAAGCTTCCTGTATTTCCGCTGTGGCTAATACCCAGTAGTAGCAAGAGCTAAGTTTAAGCCTTCGCTTGAGTCCTGGACAGCAGCCTTATCACTGCTGTAATTATTAGGGTCAAAAGGTTAATACTCTTAACCTTGATAAAGAACTTTCAGCATGGCCAGCTGTAGACTGCTGCAGCAACTGGGCAAGGAAATTGTTTTGGTTGCAACCTTGCCCGTTATATCTGCAAATATATATATGATACTAATACAGTGGGAGGACAAAAAAATAGCCTTTCGATCAATGGATAGATGGCATTGCAACTCATGAATGGATCGCCTTCATACAAACATTATGTATGGACAAATTAAATGATATTTGGAGTGCATTTATCGGAACCATACCAACCCCTGAATCCGTGTATATTTGAGGGAAACTGTAAGATCAGTAATTTGCACATGTGTTATATAGTTCTGTGATCTTAATTATATTTTGCTGTCATAGTGTTGTTTTCCTCTACCTTTTAAAATGGTTTATGTATTTTCTTTCCTTTTTTTTTTACTTTAACTCGTAATATTCTTCATAAAATTGAATACAATAAAAAAACACAAGTAAATAGTTAAAACAAAAACAACCAAACAGCAAGCCCTCTTCCTGCAAACATATTTAAAAGGCTGCAGAATACCGTATTTTTTGATCTATAAGACTCACTCACTTTTTCCCTCCTAAAAAGTAAGGGGAAATGTGTGTGCATCTTATGGAGCGAATGCAGGCTGCACTGCTATCCCAGAAGCCAGAACAGCAAGAGGGATTGCTGCTTTCACTGCGCAGTGATCCCTCTTGCTGTTCTGGCTTCTGAGATTCAGAATTTTTTTTTTCTTGTTTTCCTCCTCCAAAAACTAGGTACATCTTGTGGTCTGGTGCGTCTTATAGAGCAAAAAATACAGTATTAACCTGACGCATCTGCCCAATGCTCACTCAGCAACCTACCTCAGCACTGCGGGAGTCATCTTCCTCATTTTGGCCTGTGTTTTTCCTCCATTCCACCCAGGAATTATACAGCTTTTGTTGGGCATCTTGGAGTTTCTGGTTGGCACTATTCATATTCTTTCTGGCATATTCAATCTGGAATACAAAAGACTTGCACGTTCAACTTTTTGGAAGTACTCTTCAACGGTGCAATCCTGCACATGTCTGCTCAGGAAACATGTCTGCTCAGGAAACTCAGATCGTTCTTGGGAGTGCTTTCGCAGCTAAAGCAATCTTTGTTCTGCCAACAGTTATCAAACAAGATTCAGGTAGGTAACCGTGTTGGTCTGACGGCAGTTGAAATAAATAGATTAAAAAACTGTCCAGTAGCAAACTTAGTTGGTCTCTAAGGTGCTACTGGACAATTTTTTATTATTATTATTCATTCAGGTATCAAACATGTTTGTACAAGGTTGGCTCTGATATCTCCTTTAAAAACTCCACTGGGGATTGTTAAACCCTCCAACAAGCCCTCTGAAAAAGAATTAGGAAGTTGGAATTTCATAGCGCTATATGGATCTCGTATTAATGAAAGATATCTACTTGGGCCCCAAAATGTAACTGTGTATTCTTGCCCAATAGAGCCTCTGTTTTCACCAATTCCTCTCCTTTGCTGCAGTTGCTGGCACACTACATATCATTTTGAAGAATTCTTTATTTGTTTAAATAAAGCCTAACATTTCCCTCTTCAGATTACCCTGCCCTAAGGCTCCAATACTTTGGCCACCTTATGAGCAGAGAAGACTCCCTGGAAAAGACCCTGATGTTGGGAAAGATGGAGGGCACAAGGAGAAGGGGACGACAGAGGACAAGATGGTTGGACAGTGTTCTCGAAGCTACCAACATAAGTTCGACCAAACTGCGGGAGGCAGTGGAAGACAGGAGTGCCTGGTGTGCTCTGGTCTATGGGGTCACAAAGAGTCAGACACAATTAAACGACTAAACAACAAGAAGAGCCCATCAAATGTCACTACAGTGTTTTTTAGACCTATTGTTTCAACAATTTGATGTTAAGAAAATATTCTTATTGTGTCCATGGATGTATGAAGGCTGCCTAGTAAAACGCTGAACTGTGTATTACCTTAATGCTAGCCTTGCAAACTTTAAAACTTGAGGCCAACTCACAAGTAAAGAACACAGGATTAAAATATTATTAAAAAGGTAGAGTGGACTGCCATCCACCAATACATGCACTGTGAGTCCCAAAGGTTGACTGAAACCCTTTGCAAAAATCTGAAGTTGGAGCCCAGAACTCACTTACCAGATTGACAGTGGAGTTAAGTTGAGAGATTGTCTCTTGGCTTCTGAGCTTAGCATCTCGAACCTTGATTAAGGCCTGCTGGTAGGCACGGGATCGGACCTTTGAAGACAAAGACCCTAGTCTAACATAGTAACTTGGCTTCTGAACTCCAACTTCAAATCCTTCCATTTTCGTAGCTTCTTTCTCTGCAGAATCAAAAGAGCAAACCATTCCAACTGTAACTGCGGCAAGTTAATGCCATCAAGCTTGCAATTAGGAAAGTTAACAACCGCTTCCTCTCTTTCTCCCTCACTTCTTAAGAGTCTGTTGCCTATAGCCAAGAGAGAGAAATTCTCCCAAGGCAACTTTGCAAGGTGTTTTTGGTCTGATGGTGAAACATTCAAGGTAAGAGAGCTGGCGACTTTCCCAGGGAAGAGCTTTGAATGTGAAGCCTTCCGTCAAACCTAGAGAGTCGCCGCGATTGAGTGTGTTGGGCTGACTGATCTTAAGCCATGTTACAAAGTTTGCAGTCGTAAACCAACCGCATGGTCAAATGATCATCAAGTGGCCCAGTTCTACCCACAAACTATGTTTTCCTTGTTCTTGAAAAATACCGTATTTTCTGCTCTATAAGACTCACTTTTTCCCTCCTAAAAAGTAAGGGAAAATGTGTCTTATGGAGTGAATGCAGACTGCGCAGCTATCCCAGAAGCCAGAACAGTGAGAGGGATCGCTGCTTTTGCTGCACAGTGATCCCTCTTGCTGTTCTGGCTTCTGGGATTCAGAATATTTTTTTCTTGTTTTCCTCCTCCAAAAACTAGGTGCGTCTTATGGTCTGGTGTGTCTTGTAGAGCGAAAAATACAGTAATACACGATAGCATCACATTTCATTGGCTTCATAACCAATGAACTTCGGCAAGTGTATTTCCCCTTCGTTTCTATTTACGAAAAATAGCACAATCTTCATAACAAGGTATGTAACCTGGCGGACTGGACCTTCTAGGACAGGGGTCAGCAAACTTTTTCAGCAGGGTCTACTGTCCCTCAGACCTTGTGGGGGGCCAGACTATATTGGGGGGGAGAATTCCTATGCCCCACAAATAACCCAGAGATGCATTTTAAATAAAAGGACACATTCTACTCATGTAAAAACACGCTGATTCCCGGACTGTCTGTGGGCCGGATTTAGAAGACGATTGGGCCGGATCCGACCCCCGGGCCTTAGTTTGCCTACCCATGTCCTAGGACAGCCTTTCTCAACCTGTGGGTCTCCAGATGTTGGACTACAACTCCCATCACCCCTAGCTAGCAAGGCCAGAGCTCAGGGATGATGGGAGTTGTAGCCCAACAACATTTGGGGACCCACAGGTTGAGAACCACTGTTTTAGGAGGACTTACCTAGTTCTTCTTCCGTCAGTGGGAGATACTGGTCTACAAGGGTCTCTGATCTGCTGAGTGCAGTGTCCACCCCACTGGTCACCAGACGCAGCACCCGGCTTCCCAGAACGGTGTTGATGCTGCCACTGACCACTGACCGGGTCAACTCCACACTGTCCTGGACGGCTCCTTTTGTCTTGTCAACAACTCCGTTAATGGTTTGTGCAACAGTATCCTTGGCACCAGTCACGGTAGTTGCGACGACATCCCTCGCACCGACAACCACATCCATTGCGTTAGCGACAACCTAGAAAAAGTGGTTGCAGATTCTTCACTGCCAGCTGAATGCAAGACGCAAGGAGTGACACAACTCATTCAGTATAAAGCACATGGGCCCAGTGTGCCCATCACATTAAGCTCGAGTTTAAAAATACGGTTTTATTATGAACGAGCGGCGTGCTGGCACACACTCGCAAGTTCCTCATGAGTTTCCATAGCCCCCCACCAAGCATAAAACAAGACAGAATCTTGCCCACTGCATAACCTTATGGTTACCCAAAAAAACAAGATCAGTAAGCCAATAAAAAAGCTTGCTTCCTGCTTGCTGGTTGTTGTTTTTTTTTGGGGGGGAGAACAAACATAAACCTGAGTTCCGACAATGAAACCAGCTTAGATTCTA
This sequence comes from Podarcis cretensis, assembly GCF_951804945.1. NCBI lineage: Eukaryota > Metazoa > Chordata > Lepidosauria > Squamata > Lacertidae > Podarcis > Podarcis cretensis. The sequence goes on from NC_137187.1 coordinate 28,088,274, forward strand.
GATCACTTTGTGTACGCCATGCCGACTTTGGAGAAGTGTGTCCCCAATGCCTAGCATCTTCAAAGGAGCTGTAAAACTGGGCTTTTACTTGACAAAACAGAATGCCACATGGGTGAGGGCCTCCTTCATGTGCCTCCTCCTCGAGAGGTCTGGCGGGTGGCAACACAAGAGTGTTGGCTCCCTGTCTGTGAAGTGCTCTCACCAGGGCAGTTTCCCTAGTGCCTTCATGACACACCTTTAAGTGCCAGGCGAAAATGTTCCTTTTTAACCAGGCCTTTGGTTGATTTGATTGACACCCGATGCCCTTTTAAAATGTCTGGTTGTGGGTTTTTTTGGTTTTTTTTTGGTTTTTTTTTGCACGGGGGTATTGTTTTTATTTTGATGATATATTTTGTGGTTTTATATTTTGGTTTGGTTTTGTTAACCGCCCCAATACCTCCAGGTATAGGGCAGTATATAAATTCAATAAATAAGTAATAAGTAATAATATTGGTAGTCCCAGGGTTGTAGCGAGGAGAGGGCCGGGGACAGCATAGCCCCAGGCACATGATTTGGAGGGGCAAGCAGAGCAGTGCCCCGGGCGCCAGCAAAGGATGCAACACCACTGGTCAGTCCTACTCTATAGACCCACTACAATTAATGGCAATGACTAACTTAATTCCCTTCATAACAGTGATTCTACTCTAAGTAGGGCTAGCACTGGGTACCACCCTAAGTGTCCAGTGAGCAGCCTATAAGTATGCGAGACCTTTTCCTTCAAAGAAGTGAATGAGAAAGCCCTGCAGGAGAGGGCTTTGAACTTAACAGATACCTAAAGCAGGGGACTCTTGTGTTCGTAGATTAAACACTGGACAGGTATCCCAAGTAAGTCATACCATCCTGCGTACCTCGGGGCTACTTCATTTGTTTCCTGCACTGAAGTCCCCCCCCATTGCCCCCAGCTATAGTTGGCACCTTTTTCCCAGTTCATGTGTAACTCTGCTTCGAACCAACGAGAGAGAAAAAGCCACATTAAAATCCTTCTAAATAGTTTACCTTATCAGTTGGTTGATAAAGTATTGGCAGCCTCTCCTCGACTTTGTCAAGTCCTATGCAAGCGTAGCTGTTGGCAACTGCAACTGGAAACATTAAAGGACCGTTAGGCCAGCTTTTGCAATTTTAAGAAGTTAACCAGAAGCTGTTTATTTCTTTGAACTGCTGGGAAACAGGAAGCATTCTGGTGTATCACGTTAAGGATGAAGTTCATCATGAATGACTCATTAGCAAGTTCAGAGCTCCTTCAGAAAGCGATAAAAGAGGGTCTCCTGGCCCTCTGCCACTTTGCAAGAATAGGTTTCCGCGAACAAGCTGACACACTCAAGCACGGGAGTGCAAAACGCAAAGTGCCAAGTTTCTAAACTGTGAGACATTGAGAAAGTAGGCGAAAGGGAAAGCTGAGACAGAACTTAGAAGTGGGTGAAGGGTGAGAAACTGGAGCCAGGAGGAATTTTTTGACTCATTGTGCATCTTACAAGTCACAGTCTTATTTGACTTCGCACCCAATTCGTCCAGAAAGCTTCTTTATAGCCACAGCGGCCCATAAACATTATGCAAAGGTATTAGTAGCCTCGCAATGAGCTGTTATTTAAGGCAGGCCTTTGCAGTTCTTTGCAGGGAGTGTGCTTCCACTAAGCCAAACAAAATACTCTCCCTGTGGTGAAAACATTTTAGGCATTCTACAAAAGCAACGGGGCTTCTGAGCAGAGCATTTTGCAAGCTGACAACTGAATATGTCACTGGGCTGCAATTTCCATCATCCTTGACCATTGGAGAAATTAAGCAGCACCCAAGTAGTTGAATAACCATCCTGAGATCAGTGTTAGAAGCTGAGATATGAAAACTAGGAGCTAAATGGCACCTTAAACTTAGGATATGGGCACAAGAATGTCTAGGTGCGCTTTTTTATAACAAGAATACAAAGCTGAAAATGAATGAACTGCAGCTAAAATACTATGTTCATTTTTCATATGGTCTAGTCCTTCCCCTGCCAACCCCCTAATGTTCTTAAAAGGGTCTCTTCTCCAGTCTTCAGAGAGTAGCTAGAAGTGGCGAGGCAGAAAGAGGTCCTCCTTTCCTTCCGCTCTGCAGTTTTAATCTGATAATTTAGGCACAGTACAGTGGTACCTCTAGTTCTGAACTTAATTTGTTCTACAGGTCCGTTCTTAACCTGAAACTGTTTTTAACTAGAGGCGTGCTTTCGTTAATGGGGCCTCTTACTGCCGCTGCAACGCTGGCACACAATTTCCGTTCTCATCCTGGGGCAAAGTTCTCAACTCGAGGTAACCCTTCCAGGTTAGCTGAGTTTGTAACCTGAAGCATTTGTAACCTGAGGCGTTTCTAACTCGAGGTACCATTGCACTGCGCCCAGAGCTCAGCAATGGCTCATGAAATTCCCTGTTGCAAAATGCACCAAGAAAAATGGGAGTTTTGAACACTGCGTGAGATTATTATACTCGGTGGCCGTGTTCAAAATTTACCTGATACCAGGCTCATTTGGCACCTGGCTATTGGTCCCTTGCAACCACCTGAAGGTGCCTGGGAGCCAGGATGGAGCCCTGACAGCTCCACCGTTTGGAGGTGCATGCCTGAGGATCACTGGATCCTGCCTGTTCCCAACGCACTCCACTAGAGGGATCACAAATGACTTTGGACCTTACCATGCTGTCTACACATCTGAATGTGCAGCCTACGAAACGACAGCCATTTCCAAACGAATGCCAACTTGCATGCCCAGACTGCCATTTCTGCTTGGGAGCCTGTTTATTGTTCCTAATAAACCTGGTCTTTTTTTCCCTCTGGAATAATTTTGCAAGCTGAAAAGTGTTTCCAAGAGCTGCGGCTTACTTTGTGGCTCCAGCTTTTGGATGATAGGCAGAGCGCCAGTCATGGCTACTGCAGTAATGGTCTTTACGCCCTTTTCCGCCATCTCACATACAGACTTCAGGTAGGGATGGTTGTCCTTCGTGGTTACGTAAGCTGAGGAGACCATGTCGTAGGTGGAGCTCACCAGGGGAAGGTTGGCAACCCTGGCGACCACATTCTGTGTATGCAGAAGACAGGACAGTTAGCCCACATTTCTTCTGGAATAAATCATCAGGGACATTTTTGGTGCGTGCAAACATACCTGCTGTGAATCAGTCCTCTCTTCCGCCATGTTTGGGCCTTGAATGCTTTATAGAGTCTGGGGGAGGGGAGAGAAAGCACAAGTTAAATGCAAGGCTTGAAACAAAACCTAACCTTTTGACAAGTTGCAGCCGCAACATGGAAGGTTGAAACTTCAAATCTGAAATCATTTTCCCCCCGGATAAATATGACTAGCCAATACAATTTGTGGGCAATAGCCAGTGAGTCATACTCATGAACAGACCTGCTAAAATCAATAGGCTTAAGTAACTTGATGTACTAAGTATCAATTTCAATGGGCGTATTTAAAGCACGACTATTTTGGATATCTTCCATTATTTCTAAATTATAATTCACTAGTTTATTCAGTAATGCTTGATTAACTTGAACTGAGCAGAGACATGTTCTGGGTTGCTTTGACAAAGCCAATTTGTATATAACCTTGGGAACACTTGGCTTTTCTTGTGTCCAAAAATTTGCCTCACTTTCCAAGCCAAAACGTAGTAGCAACAAGTTAGGTTAGGGAAATAAAAGTTTAAATTGGGATTTGAAAAGTGGAAGCCGAGCATTGTATTCTAGTATTCTTTACTAAGTTACTAAACAAACAACAGTGCCTTCAGAGTAGACATTAAACCAGAGCTTTCCAGACTGTGTGTGCCATGACATGTTAGTGCTTCCGCTGCAATGTGTCGGTGTGTGAAGAGGGGTTCATTTAACCTCCGGTTTGCTAGTAAAACTGAATTACTGTGTCGCAAAATGATGCCTGTCTAAAAAGTTTGGAAGAGTTTGGAAAGCTCTGCATCAAACTCTGGTTACAAGAATGAGTGAAGAAAAGCCAAGCTGAACCCACAGTTACCAAATGTGGATCCACTGTCAAAGTTGTGTTAGATGGAACAAGGGAGACTGTTTGTTCCCTCTGTAGCAATAAAGTGCTTAACGCATTGCAATTGCCCCTTCTTCCGCTGCTGGTTGTGAGACTCTCCCTCTGCAAACAGAACTGCCATCTGTATTATGAAACCACATCATTAGTCTATTAAGGACAGAGTTGCTCTGGAATATTCCTCTCGCTCAGCCATCCTTGAGTTCGTGCCCTCCAGATATTTTGACCGTGACTCTTATCATCCCATGATTATGAGCTATGGCTGGTGCAGGCTGTGGTCAAAGCCAAACAGGATTCAGAAATCTGTTCTTGGCTGAGGACACATCGTACATTTAAAGCCCATTCCCTCCTCCCAGAAAGGAATCCTTTGAACTATAAGGGTGCCGGAAACACAGGCATAAACTACAGTTCTAGGAGAGGGGGGTTGAATGGGTGTGTTTGAAACATTTGTGTATGCACTATTAAAGAGTTTCTGTAACACAGAAATGACAGGATGTGTTTCCATTTCAGTTCTCGTGAAACTTTATCCTGCTGCAGAAATGATTATAAAGCAACTTAAAAACAAAAACCTTAATGCCTCCCTTAAGCTGATCAAGATCAGGCAGGATTCCTTTTCATACGAAAGGTAACAAAAGGGAAAGAGCACACCATGCTAGGGGGATTCAAGCTTCTCATTTTAAGTCTCAGTGCAATACTTGAAGGACCACCAAGCACTCAAAACCCAGTTTTTTAAAAGATATAGGACAGTACAGGTGATGCATTGGTTAAACAGTTATTACAGAGACGATGAGTTCCAAAAAAAACCAGGGAGCTTTTCAAATTAAAAAATGCTCACTCACCCACAACAGTGTTTTTGTATCCCAACTACGATATTTCACGCAGTGTAAATAAAAGCAACCCAACTAAACCTCTCCTACGGAGAACCCTGTGAAACAGCCGCAAATTTTGCCTATCGGCCCCTTCAAGTATGGGATAATTTAGAGGCTTTGAGGCAGCTTTGAACGCAGCTTTTAGCAGAGAGGGAGAGAAAACAATCAGGCTTGGTCTACTCCAAACAATTTAAGCAGCAGATTCTATCTCGGTTCTGTTTGCTTAGGTTTCATTGTATTTATCACACAGCTCTGTTCCCGATTGTCCTTTGCCCCCACCTACATCGCCAAGATGATGACCTATCCGACAGAAAAGTTTCCCACCCAATTATGGCTCCAGTTCAGTGACAGCACAGCATCCCAGCAAGAAGTGAAAGTACATTTATAGACCTCCCCAAGCATCGGGAAAGGAGGCGTTTGGGGAGCGCCTGCATTTCCTTGCTGCCGTCCCGAACAGCCTCTCCACTCACTCCTGCATCCTCAAGAGAGATCTTTCCTCACGGGGAAAAAGGGGTTTAAGAAGATGTCCTGCAGTCCCGCCCCCCTCGGGCAAAGAGGCTGCACCTGCACTTACCTGGGAGTAAGCCCCAACCAACTCGTATGTGTGTGTGTGTGTGTCTTACCTCGGAGTAAGCATACACAGGGTCTGCCCTGCCTGCCTGCGGCCCCTGCGCATCATTCCCGGGGCTTTCAAGAAGACAGACGGAAGATGGAGAGGAAGGAAGACGCCAAGGAAGAAAGCGCAAAGGCACACCTACCTACCCACCCGCTCGCCGAGGTGGCTCAGCGTGGGTGGGACACTTTGCTCTTAGGGTCGTGGGTTCGAGACCCGCGTCGGGCGAGAGAGCCCGGGGTTGGACCGGATGACCCCTTTGTAAAGCGAGGATGCGCGCAGACCCGCTTGCTCCTTTGCGCCCTGGGCTCCCGCAGCCTCTCCAGGCGCGTCCGCGTCCCCCATCATCAACATCATCCTCACCCCCAATTGCAAAGACGCGCAGGTTAGGCTCCTCTCGGCCAAGGGCAAAGGCGACTCACCTGTCAGAGGAGAGCGAGCGGCTGCCTCGTGTGCGTCAAGCGCGCCCAGCTGGTCCTCTCGCCCCGTCGGCTCCGCAGCCGCGCCCCAGCCTCGCCGGCAATTTATCCGGGCGGAGAGAGAGGGGGGGCCCCCGTCGGGCAGCCTCCTCCTCCTCCTCCTCCTCCTCCTCTCGCGAGACGCCAGGCAGCTGCAAATCCGGGCAGCTTCCTCCAAGCGCGCACACGATGCGCGCACGGCTCCGAGGAGAGGAGGGGCGCGGAGGAGGAAACAGGCGGATCCTGCCTCTCGGCGCCGCGCCCTTTTGGCTCCTCCTTGCGCAGCGGAAAGAACCCGAGGAGAGGGAGGAGGACGAGGCTTGCCATGTGTCCTCTTTTCCCAGGACGCACCCTCTTTTTTCCGAGGGGTGAAATGGAAGACAAAGCGCATCTGTTTGCTTTGAATGGCCGACGCAGCGTCCTCTTTTGGGGGAGGCTCTTTAAAAAAGATGGCAACCCCAGAAATCGCAGCAGTTAGCGTGCAGGTTGAATCGCAGGACCAGTTATGCAATGCCCCAACCGCTTATTTCCTCATTTGTTTATTTCAAAAAGTGTATACCTACACTGCTTTATGTGGTTTTTTTAAAAAGAAGAAAGCTCAAAGTGGCTTGCAAAAGATAAAAAAGCAAAACCGAGAATAAATAAATATTTTTTTTTATTTATACCCCGCCCTTCCCGGTTCAGAAAACCAGGCTCAGGGCGGCTAACAACAAATTTAAAACACTTAATTGATGCAACAAAAAACAGCATAAAATACAGTATAAAACGTGAATAACAATAAATTCCGAATTCAAAAATCAATTTAGGGGGGAAATCCATCCAATAAACATTAGATGATCACCAAGGCTAACTGCCTAAATTAGTCCTATTTGGGCCAGCAAGGAGACCAGGGTTTAACAACAGAAGGCAGCTTACAAACGGGAGGAACCATTCTGAAAGAAACAAACATTTGGTTGACAAATGACACTGAATTCATTGCAGTCAGGGGGAGATTTAGCTCTGCAGCCAGTACCCCATAGGACATTGCACTAGTCGAAAGTAAACTAAAAGTTGCTTTGCAGATTTGTTTATTATAGTCCTTCAAGCTGTTTACTTTTAATTTTTCCTACGCTTTCTTTTCTCAGTATGTCCTAAACATGGTTGCTAGGTTATTTGACCAGAACGATTGACGCACGTTGGGAAATACAAATTGTTCATTGTAGTTCTTCATGCTGTTGATTCCCTGCCCTTCTTTTGGTTTCCCTCTTCCATAAGTTCTAAACATACTTGACCAGAAAAGATTGAGGGCGGATTGCAATATTCACAAAAGGTCAAGACATGTTTTGATGGAAAGGGGATGTGTCTTCCAAACTCTGTTCTAGGAACGTTGAGGTTGCTCAGAAGTTTATCGGGGATCTCAAAGAAAGGGGCATAAACAGAAAACAAACTTCACAGAAAGTCAGTTTCCCCAGCCAGTGCTAATTTTCTAGAAAAAGAGGTGCTGGAACTCACCATGAATGCCTCTCTTGTTCTCTTATGGCAATGGCGCCCACTTGAGAGATGTTGGAACTGAGTTCCGGTAAGTTCTGGCTGAAAAAAAGCCCTGTAGCCTACTTTACCTGCAATATTTAACTGCAGAGGACACGTGTTTTCTGAGATGCAGTGTCAGACCATGTAAGGCAATGTTGAGGCCAACACTCCACATTTTGTTGTTTAGTTGTTTAGTCGTGTCCGACTCTTCGTGACCCCATGGACCAGAGCACGCCAGGCACTTCTGTCTTCCACTGCCTCCCGCAGTTTGTTCAAACTCATGCAGGTAGCTTCGAGAACACTATCAAACCATCTCATCCTCTGTTGTCCCCTTCTCCTTGTGCCCTCCATCTTTCCCAACATCAGGGTCTTTTCCAGGAAGTCTTCTCTTCTCATGAGGTGGCCAAAGTATTGGAGCCTGAGCTTCAGGATCTGTCCTTCCAGTGAGCACTCAGGGCTGATTTCCTTCAGAATGGATAGGTTTGATCTTCTTGCAGTCCATGGGACTCTCAAGAGTCTCCTCCAGCACCATAATTCAAAAGCATCAATTCTTCGGCGATCAGCCTTCTTTATGGTCCAGCTTTCACTTCCATACATCACTACTGGGAAAACCATAGTTGTACTATACGGACCTTTGTTGACAAGGTGATGTCTCTACTTTTTAAGATGCTGTCTAGGTTTGTCATTGCTTTTCTCCCAAGAAACACTCCACATAAACCTTATTATTATTATTATTATTATGATAGCATTTCTATACTACATTACCTTTTTATGAAAAAATATCAAAGCTGTTTGCAACACGTTCAAACACCAAACACAACAATCCAGAATAAAACAGTTCTGAAGAAAGTCAAATATAAAGCATGCATTCAAAGCAATGCATGGCGAGCCAGCGCAGCACATGGAACGCCGTTTACCTTCCCGCTATAAAGCGGTACCTATTTATCTACTTGCACCCGGGGATGCTTTTGAACTGCTAGGTTGGCAGGTGCTGGGACCGAGCGATGGGAGCACACCCCGCCACGAGGATTCGAACCGCCGACCTTTCGATCGGCAAGTCCTAGGCGCTGAGGCTTTTACCCACAGTGCCACCCGCGTCCCATATATAGAAAAGAGCAAACCAGTGATATTTGAGGGAGCAGGCTAGCCAGCGGTGCCCATGACACAACACAAAACACTGTTGCTGTATGTAGGTTTTGTTTTATTTCTATGGGAAAGCGCGCCTTGGTTTGGGAGCGCTTTGGTTTTGGAACAGGCTTCCGGGATGGATTAAGTTTGAGAACCAAGGTACCACTGTATATAGAAATGAGCAAACCAGTGAGATTTTAGGGAGCAGGCTGGCAGGTGGGTCCCATTACTTACATCAGGCATAGGCAAACTTGGCCCTCCAGATGTTTTGGGACCACAACTCCCATCATCCCTGACCACTGGTCCTGTTAGCTAGGGATGATGGGAGTTGTAGTCCCAAAACACCTGGAGAGCCGAGTTTGCCTATGCCTGACTTACATCATAGGAGCCTACAAAACACAAAACACTGTTGCTGGGTATAGGTTTTATTTTATTTGTTTTTTATCTTATATTTTGGAAATATACATCAAGGTGTTTTTTTCCTTTAAATTTTTTGGGGCCCCCAAGAGAGTAGGGCCCTAAGCTAGAGCTTGTTTAGCTTATACGTAAATCTGGCACTGGTCTCTTTCCTCTTCGGTAGCCTCAGCTTTTGAAGCCGGAGTCAGTCCGGGTGCTGCCCTCCCGGGCCAGGTGGGGAAAAACTTGCAAGGCAGCCAAGATGGTAAACCCTGAAAAAAATGCTATTTTCAGCACTGAGGAAGAAGAAGACGACTGGTTTATAGAACTATGAGAAAGGAGGGGAGCGGTCCTTGAAGTTGTGTACCTGGAAAGCAGACACAGATCACTCAATCACCATAATTCTCACTATGGTAAGACATGTATTACATTTCTATTTAAATTATAATATTTCTACTAGTTGTATATCTATACGTGCACATTAGCAGCTGCACTTTTTATGCACTTTTTATGCAAATATGTTGTCCTCTTTTTGTGTGTGTGATGCATTTCATCCTTTTGGCAATACAGAATTGCCCCTCCTCCGCTTCCTAGGCAGACCCATTTATGTGGAAAAGGGTCAAAAAAAGCCTGGAAACCACTAAAATGGGGAAATGAAAGCAGAAAACTCCCACAGTCATATAAACCAATGCAACCTTGATTTCCCCTTCACAAGTCATCGTGTTGAAATCAGCTGAATAGGTGTGGCTCTCATAATAACAAAAACTCCAAAACGCTTTTATGTTCCAAACACAGAAGATAAATCGAGATTAAAAAAGGGCAGGTATGGGTTGATTTGATGTTAAAAAGTCACCTCGGCTCCCCAGTTCAAATAAATACTCATTTCTTTCTAACACACTAGAAATGCTGTCTTGCTTTACTTGGGAAAAAATGGCTTAAGCAGGAGATTTGAACCTGGTTAGCAACAAAGATTCAAAAGTGAAGAATTGATGCTTTTGAATTATGGTGCTGGAGGAGACTCTTGAGAGTCCCATGGACTGCAAGAAGATGAAACCTCTCCATTCTGAAGGAAATCAGCCCTGAGTGCTCACTGGAAGGACAGATCGTGAAGCTGAGGCTCCAATACTTTGGCCACCTCATGAGAAGAGAAGACTCCCTGGAAAAGACCCTGATGTTGGGAAAGATGGAGGGCACAAGGAGAAGGGGACGACAGAGGACAAGATGGTTGGATAGTGTTCTCGAAGCTACCAGCATAAGTATGACCAAACTGTGGGAGGCAGTGGAAGACAGGAGTGCCTGGCATGCTCTGGTCCATGGGGTCACGAAGAGTCGGACACGACTAAACGACTAAACAACAGATTCCAACCTTTGTTGCAATGACATAATTTGGTGAGCTCATGGCAGTTGTCACCATGGTATTGCTCTTGTGGGTGTACAGAGTTCTGGTCTCTGCTTTTTTGTGAACTCAACATTTTTTGTGGTTTCCTTAAAAAATGCTCAACGATTACGGGGTCATCCTAAAAAAAAAAAAAGGTCAACAATTTTTGGGGTGTCCTTATGGCAACCCTATCCTAGCTTTCATATCTCAGTTTCTAATTCTGTTCAGAATACTTTCAATCTCCTGCGAGGCACTCTCACTTTCTCCTCCCAAGTTCAGCAAGTTGTGGGTCTCGTTGAGTATATCTATATCTGAACATACTTTGAACTAAGTCTTTTGAACCAGAGCTATTGTTGCACAACTACCTTATGTGTCAGAAAGCGAATGGGCCTGGTCAACTTCCACGGGGTTTTTTTGAGCCTCACGTGTCCATTTATTATGCTTCATTAGCCGATATAGAGCAAAGTTCAGGCGCTTGCTGACTCACACAGCTGTTTGCACAGACTGCTGTCTGCTGCAATGAGCAGAGTCCAGGAGAAGCAGATCACATGCGTGTAAGAGAATATGGGGAACGTGATCCCTCGATGCAGCAGGATCTTGAAGGCAGCTGCTATATTTAGGGTCTGTGCCAATACAGCCTTTTACTAAATCCAGGAGCGGCTGCTGTGGGTCAAGTCTGCAAGCTGATCTGCCCCGTTCCTGTGCCTCCAGGCAGGGATATACTGACTTGGGCACAGTGTGCAAATAACAGCATATGAACATTACAGGGTACCTTCATTGGTTCCCAGGTCGTTTCCAAGCACAATTCAAAGTGTTGGTGCTGACCTTGAAAGCCCTAAACGGCCTCAGTCTAGTATATCTGAAGGAGCGTCCCTACCCCCATCGTTCCACCCGGACACTGAGGTCCAGCTCCGAGGACCTTCTGGCACTTCCCTCACTGTGAGAAGCGAGGTTACAGGGAACCAGGCAGGGCCTTCTCGGTGGTGGCACCTGCCTGTGGAATGCCCTCCCATCAGATGGCAAGGAAGTAAACAACTATCTGACTTTTAGAAGACATCTGAAGACAGCCCTGTTTAGGGAAGTTTTTAATGTTTGATCTTTTATCATGTTTTTAATATTCTATTGGGAGCCGCCCAGAGTAGCTGGGGAAACCCAGCTAGGTAGGCGGGGTATAAATATATTATTATTATTATTATTATTATTATTATTATTATTATTATTATTGGTGTGTTACCCAATACTGTACTTTTCAGAGCGGGTTTGTACAGAAGCAAGCGCATGTTCCCTGCAGCTGAGCCAAAGCGTGTGAAGAAATTAATGTCTGGAGAATTGCAGCTCATTCTTCTTCTTCTTCTATATAAATTTTATTAATTTTTCTGTTTCACAATTTAAAATACTCATTTTACATCCTTAAGATATCAATGATTTCCCTTCTTCTCTTTCCACGGTTCATTTTACATATCATAAATCCCTGCATGTTTTACAGGGAATACCATTCAGTATTCCCTTATTGCATCCATCAAACCTCATTGACACTGTTGAATTTATCTTTATGCTGCCAGCGTTTTCAGCTGTACACAATTATTTCCCGTATATTCAAGAAATGCTTTCCAATCTTCTTTAAGCATATATTCTTCTTGTTCTCCTATCCTATTTGTTAAGTCTGCACATTGTACATGTTCTGTCAACTTAAGTTGCCATTCTTCTTTGGTAGGGACCTCGCTTCATTTCCCAAGAATTGCAGTTCATCCTCAGTGTTTCAGGTGTGCTGCACGGACACTGGGGCAATCTCTAAAAGTTGCAACGGAAGGAAATGCAATGTCCCCATCACCTGAGAGGGCACCAGAAGGTTGTCCTGATAGGAAAAGATTGCAGAATTATCCGTACCCCTGAAATTTCTTCACTGACTCATTCTTTGGGGTTCATTTATTCTCTTACTCTTTTAAAGTCAGTACAGTTCCGTAGCCATTAGAATAAGGTGCAGAAACACCTCAAAATCCCACAGAACTTGGTACCGTGAAAAAAATGGGTTTCCCCAAACATGAGAGAAAGACTTTGCAAAGAGCTGGGAAAATACTGAGCCAGAACATTAGAGAATATGAATTAAAGAAGAGTTATAATGGACTTTCTGAGTAATAAAACTAACATAGAGGCCTGGGAGAGGGATTGGGGAAAATATCACCCTCAGAAGGAGGAAGCTGGATATTATTTACAGCTAGAAATGTTCTGGAGTGCAGACAGCAAATATTTTGAACCGTTATTTTATAAATAATTGGCAGATAGAGAAGCGGAAATACCCTTTTTCTATTTGTTTATTATTATTATTATTATTATCTTCTCTTCTTTCAATGCTTTTTCTTCTTTCATTCTTACTCTTTTTCTTCTCTTCCCCCCCTTTAGTATTTAGATTAATGCTTCAGTTTGGAGGTAAAACATATTTGATATTAAGTTCTGTATTTTTCTTTAAACTCCAGTAAGGGTTTCCCAAACTTGGGTCTCCAACTGTTTTTGCACTACAACTCCCATCATCCCTAGCTATCAGGACAAGTGGTCAGGGATGATGGGAACTGTAGTCTAAAAACAGCTGGCGACCCAAGTTTGAGAAACCCTGCTTTAATAAAATTTATTTTAAAAAGAGAAAAGAAACTGTGGAGGTAAGATAAGGAAGTCGTGTGTCACATTATGCCGCTCATTCTCTTCTGCGGCCCTTTCCCCTCTTTTCTTTTGTATAAACACATATTTTCTCCTCTCTTCCTCCCGCCTTCCCCAAAATGCGCTGGTTTGGTTAGGAATGTCACTAAGGGGCTTGACAGAATGGCTTTCTGCAGGTTAGGTTTTGCAGGCGATGGCACCAGTTTTTCAGGGCGGCAAAGTTCCCTTCAAAGGAGCGTTCTTTTTCAACATGGAGGCTTCATCTCCCTCAAATTGTCTGGCTACAGGCCTGCACGCACCCCTGAAATCTGGTGTGTTTCGAATACAGGACCCAGTGCAGGAAGCTTCTAATTCAAAGTTGCTCAGGGATGACGCTGACTTCCCCCCCAAGTCTTGTTTACCTCACAAGGTTGGTGTGAGGGTTCAGTGCGGATGGGTAGAACATTTGCTTCACCTGAGTTCCTTGGAGAAAGGGGGAATAAAATCCCAATAAATGAATGAAATACAAAATTTGTGCATTTCTAAGCTACATATGAGGGACGCAGGTGGCGCTATGGGTTAAACCACAGAGCCTAGGACTTGCCGATCGGAAGGTTGGTGGGTCGAATCCCCGCGACGGGGTGAGCTCCCGTTGCTCGGTCCCTGCTCCTGCCAACCTAGCAGTTTGAAAGCACATCAAGGTGCAAGTAGATAAATAGGCACCGCTCCGGCGGGAAGGTAAATGGCGTTTCCATGTGCTGCTCTGGTTCACCAGAAGCGGCTTAGTCATGCTGGCCACATGACCCGGAAGCTGTACGCTGGCTCCCTTGGCCTGTAGAGCAAGATGAGCGCGCAACCCCAGTGTCGGTCACGACTGGACCTAATGATAAGGGGTCCCTTTACCCTTTACCTTTAAGCTCCATATGACTTGTCAACGGTACTACAAATAAATAAAAATAATGGAAGATCACGAAACCACTAGTTCAGTCCAACAAAACCCAACTGCCCTTCTTTGCAACAACAGAGCACATCAGGCAAACATTACTTAGCCTGGTTATTGAATCAGTTGCTAGATTTTACCCTTAGTAGACCATCCTTTGTTCTTATTCACCAGTAGTGAAAATCCTAAGGTTTCCTTACACTTCGGAACCAATATGGAAGACAAGGTGATATGCTGGGTGTGGATTTCAGCTCCTCCTTTCCCTTGGGAATTTTACCAATGGTGAGCTCAAACAGAGAGTAAGAATGTAAGCCTTCCGATAACACGCACATAATCCTTGACCTTTCTTGCCTTTTATAACCAAAAGATAGTCAATATCAATGGCTAGGAGGACTTTGTGAAATCTGGTCAATATATGAACAATGCTGTCTTTTGTGACTGGGACAGGTCGTCTGCAGAAGAAGCAAACATTGCACATATCGCCATAAACTCATCTGCAAACTCTTCCTTAAGAAAACAATTAAGAGCTTGCTGATGCAAGGATGCAATATATCTGGCGGGGCGGGAGAGAGACCTGAGATGGAAGGTGCCTCCAGTGGCGTAGCGTGGGGGGTGCAGGGGGGGCCGGCCGCACTGGGCGCAACATCTGGGGGTTAGGGTTAGGGGGCGCAAATCCACGGGTTAGGGGGCGCAAATTACTTGCCTTGCCCCGGGTGCTGACAACCCATGCTACGCCACTGGGTGCCTCATAGCTCAGAGTTCAGAAGGTGGCTCATAGCTCAGAACCAGGGACGTCTTACCCATAGAGGCTAGTGGCGCAGGGCGCCAGGGCGCCAAGTTCTGGAGGGCGCCAGGGAAGAGGCGGAGGCTGGACGCAGCCCCTCCCGGCATCAGCTCGCCACCCTCGCCCGCCTCTGCCATGCCGCCTGCGCCAAAGCAGCACTGCGCCCGGAGCCTCCATCTGCTGTGGCCACAGCAGCATGAAGCGCCCATCTGAGCCAGGAGGCATCACGTCCAGCCTTTCCTGCTGGAGGAGCTGCCCTCTAGCCGCTGCCCGCCTCCTCCCGTCCCGCTGGCAGCGCCGTACTCCCTAAAGAAAGGTCGACAAAGCGTGTTCTCCTTCATGGAGAGCATGGGTTGTGGTGGGGTTAACCAGACACCCCCTGTTGCTAGGCAAGTTGGTTGGTTGGCCCAAATTGTGATTGGACTCTTCAGGTTGCTGGGGAGAGTTTGATGTTGCCAATTTTTGAGTGACAGCCTGGGTTGAATATATGCCCTGCGCGCAGCGTTGCGCTTCCTCTTTTCGCTGCGTGCATCGGATCACCCATCCACCCTCCCTAATTTTAGGGTGTTTGTTGTGTTTGACCTTGCTATGCCTGTCATGGGGTCATCTGCTTTTGGAGCAGGGGCCTGGTAGGGATTTTGTCCATTTGGCTGATTGGCTGGTGCCATTTGGTTTTTGCCTACTGCATAGCAAATCGTCGCAACCTGTAAGGTTGTGGTTAGGCATTGGTTTCAAAAATTGGTTGCTGGAGGGGTATGGATTGGCTGTGCCTGCCCCTCCAGTGCTGCTTCTGCAAGGGAATTCCGTTAAAGGAATCCAGGGGTTTGCCATACTTTTGTCCGTATCCCCGGCAAGGGGCTAGGGCCGTGCAAGCCCCTGGGAGCATGTGGGGAGAGGTGACGGTATGGTGCCCAGCCCCATTCTCTCCCCAATATTGTTTTCCCTTACTGGCTTTCGCTGGAATCCGGAAGTCAGTTCTGTCCCGGGGTGGGGACAGATAGTCGTAACCAATGCCTAAGCAACCACTCACATTATGTATTTTAATACAGTGGTACCTTGGGTTACATACACTTCAGGTTACAGACTCCGCTAACCTGGAAATAGTACCTCGGGTTAAGAACGCTGTTTCAGGAGGAGAACAGCAGCAGCGGGAGTCCCCATTAGCTAAAATGGTGCTTCAGGTTAAGAACAGTTTCAGGTTAAGAAAGGACCTCTGGAACAAATTAAGTACGTAACCAAAGGTACCACTGTAAAGTTGTGGCCAAAATTATGCCCAAAACCTTAAACAAAAATTCTGTGTGAATTGTGATTTATTTAGGGGGGTGGCTTGGGGACCTCGACAGGCAAGTCCTAGAATAGCTGTGGCTGATGAAATAGAAGGAACGCAGAATCAGGCTCCAGACCAGCAGCAGATAACAAAATATGGCCCATTTACCTACGTCCCCTTTCAAACAAGAGCACCAAGGACGTCTCTGCGGTGTGAACTCTAGCCCAGTTCCCACTCGTACCATTTCCTGGGAGGAGCTGGCAGTGGAAGAGGGGATCATGAGTCCTACTTTATGGCAACTTGGGTTGTCTGGTCTAAGTCCGATGGAAAGATAAAGGATCCCATCAAGGGAGGGCAAGGGGCCTCGAATTGGCTCATCAACAGATCAGCAGACATGCCTGCTCACCGTCTGGCCCCCCTGTGGCAAGATCGGCTGCCTTTCTTATATAAATTGCAGTAACTGCTGCTCAGTTTGCATCTGCATAAATAGAAACTAGCATGTGCATTTGTTTAGCAAATCTGTGTCCTCTTTTCTAAGGGGTAGCTGCCAGCTTCAAGAAAGGGTCTCAAGTACCACAGCACAAGTTGTTAAGTTTCTTGGCACTGCGGTACTTACTGCATTTTTATCCTCTTATCTAAGGAGCTTAAGGTGGTATACATGGTTCTCCCTCTCCTCATTTAATTCTTACCAACAACCCTGTGAGGTTGTGCCTCTCAGCCTAACTTGACTGGCCCAAGGTCACCCACTGAACTTCATGGCTCAGTGGGGACTTGAATGCTGGTCTCCCAAGTCCTAGTGAGATGATGATCATGATGATGATTTCTACCCCACCCATCTGGCTGGGTTTCCCCAGCCACTCTGGACGGCTTCCAACAAAAGATTTAGAATACAGTGGTAACTCGGGTTAAGTACTTACCGTAATTCGTTCCGGAGGTCCGTACTTAACCTGAAACCTTTCTTAACCTGAAACACCACTTTAGCTAATGGGGCCTCCTGCTGCCGCCACGCTGCCAGAGCACGATTTCTGTTCTCATCCTGAAGCAAAGTTCTTAACCTGAAGCACTATTTCTGGGTTAGCAGAGTCTGTAACCTGAAGCGTATGTAACCTGAAGCGTATGTAACCCGAGGTACCACTGTACATTAAAACATCAGTCATTAAAAACTTCCCTAACCCAGCTTTTCTTAAGCTTGGGTTCCAAAATGTGGTTGTGTCCATACAAAATGTAACCAGGGCAGCAAAGTCCTCAGACCACTAGCTGACACTTGCCAGAAGGCCACTAATAACATTGAGCTAGTACCCTGCTCCCCTATCCCCACCTTATAAAACCAGTGGTGCTGCCAGGACCCCCATACATCGCCTGAATAGCCCAGACCCTGAGGTCCTCCTCCGAGGGCCTTCTGGCAGTTCCCTCACTGCAGGTCAATTCAGTGTCCAGGGCAGCTGTTTACCAGCTCCATCTGGTACGCAGGCTGAGACCCTACCTGTCCACAGACTGTCTCGCCAGAGTGGTGCATGCCCTGGTTACCTCCTGCTTGGACTACTGCAATGCGCTCTACGTGGGGCTACCTTTGAAGGTGACCCGGAAACTACAACTAATCCAGAATGCAGCAGCTAGACTGGTGACTGGGGGCGGCCGCCAAGACCATATAACACCAGTCCTGAAAGATCTTCATTGGCTCCCAGTATGTTTCTGAGCACAATTCAAAGTGTTGGTGCTGATCTTTAAAGCCCTAACCGGCCTCAGCCCAGTAGACCTGAAGGAGCGTCTCCACCCCCATCGTTCTGCCTGGACACTGAGGTCCAGCGCTGAGGGCTTTCTGGCAGTTCCCTCACTGCAAGAAGTGAGGTTACAGAGAACCAGGCAGAGGGCCTTCTCGGTGGTTGCATCTGCCCTGTGGAACGCTCCCCCATCAGATGTCAAGGAAATAAACAACTATCTGACTTTTAGAATACATCTGGTGGCAGCCCTGTACAGGGAAGTTTTTAATGTTTGATGTTCTATTGTGTTTTTAATATTCTATTGGGAGTCGCCCAGGGTGGCTGAGGAAACCCAGCCAGATGGGCGGGGCATAAATATCATCATCATCATCATCAGTTGCTTAGAGCTTGGTGCTGATAACACCAAGGTTGCAGGTTTGATCCCTGTTTGGAACTGCTTCATAATCCTGCATTGCATAGGAATGGATGATCCTTTGGAGTCCCAAACCTACAATTCTAGGATTCTGTGATATGCAGCAGGTTTGGCTCACCACATTTTCAAGTTATGAAGCAAAACACATTGCTGTCTAAAGAGGGGAGCCCCATGAGACCATTAGGTCCAGAGTCTAAGCTTAGCCGACTGCTGTATAAAATTTAACTCTGACTCAAACCATGTAAGGATTATTTAACAGAAGAAGTGTGTAGAATGGGTAGGGGCAGAGCTTTTTGTGGGGGTAGGGTGTACGCATACCCTTAAACATTTTGTGAATCTAAGTTTGGCCTCATTGAGGGGCAGGATTTCAATATGAGTAGGAAAATGGGAGTACCCCCTAAACATGTTTTTAGGGGGGGGGGGACACTGGGTAGGGGGGGGAGGCAGGCAGGAGTCATAGCTGTCAACCGTCCCTTATTTGGCGGGAAACTCCCTTATCCCAGCGCCGTGTCCCGCTGCTGTCCCTTATTGATGATGTCCCTTAAATTTCCCAGGTTTCATGCTTGCCCTGCTCGGGAGGGAAGCAGCAGCTCGGGGTCCTCTGCCACGAGAGAGAGCACGCACTGGCGCCGTCGTCCTGGCGCAAGGAGTTCCATCGGCCCTTCCCCGCCCGAGAGAGAGGGGAGAGGGAGAGAGACTCTTGCCCACGCCGCCCTTGAGCCCGGAGGCGGCAGCGGTGGTGGCAGCTGAGGAGGCAGCCTGAGGGAGGAGGAAGAGGAGGGGATGGGGAGGGATGCAGAAGGGTGGCGCTTCAGCGGTCGCCGCCGCGCCACAACTGCCTCATGCCGGATTGATAGCATCTGTTAATCCTACCAATGTATGTAACTCTTTACAATAGCAAAATTCCTTATTTTGGCTGCTGGTCCCTTATTTTCAAATCTGTAAGTTGACAGCTATGGCAGTACACAACTATTTCCACACAAGCGCCCGCCATTACAACAAATCCCGTGACCTTGTGTAACAAAAAACTACCACCCTTTGCCAAGAAAAGAAAGAAAAAAGGCAAGGGGACCTTTGCTACATTTATATGGTTTATTGCAGGGTTTTATAGCTCCACCTCGTGGCTGGAAACAAAACATAGTCTGATTCCACAGCTGATGCAGGAGATGGCTGTGCAGTCCTGATGCTTGTTCAAATCTTGGCCCATATGATAATTATACTGCATTACAGGGAAATACATATATTTAATAGATATATACAGTGGTACCTTGGTTTACAAACTTGATCCGTTCCGGAAGCCTGTTCTTAAACCAAAGCATTCTTAAACCAAGGCGTGCTTTCCCATAGCAGCGGGGACTCAATTTACAAATTGAACACACTCAACAGGAAGCGGAACATGTTCTTATTCCAAGGCAAAGTTCACAAACCAAAACACCAACTTCCGGGTTTGCAGCATTCTTAATCCAAGTTGTTCATAAACTAAGCTGTTCTTAAACCAAGGTACCATTGTAGTTATTTCTTATATCAACATAGTTTGCTGGGTGAATTTGAAATAAACATACAGTGGTACCTCAGGTTACATACGCTTCAGGTTACAAACGCTTCAGGTTACAGACTCCGCTAACCCAGAAATAGTGCTTCAGGTTAAGAACTTTGTTGCAGGATGAGAACAGAAATTGTGCTGTGGCGGTGCGGCAGCAGCAGGCCCCATTAGCTAAAGTGGTGCTTCAGGTTAAGAACAGTTTCAGGTTAAGTACAGACCTCTGGAACGAACTAAGTACTTAACCTGAGGTACCACTGTAATACCATCAAAATACCACAATAAATTCGTATCCGGCGCAAAGCAATGGCATGCGTTTTCTTTTGCAAGCCAATTTTGGATGCTTGCGTTTTTCATTTATAAAAAAATGTTTATATGCTTCCATATCATAAAATGAAAAATACCAAAGCAGCTTACAGCAGTAATACATAAAACATACAATAGAAAACATCAATTGGCTGTTGTAGAAAAATCTAGGTTTGGGGGTTGTTGTTTTTTTGCCTCTTAGAAAGTTTAATTTTTGAACATTTGCAAGCATAAGGACTACTTGCTAGCACTATTCTAGGGATGTGAATTCTCGGGGCAGATAATAGCTCCATCTCTCCATCAGAGGTAATAGCAACCAATACAGAGAGGTGAGACAAAACTACCCATATTCCAAATGAGTCCAGTTTAGAAGGGTGCAGGACTGGAACAGACAATAGTCAAGAGGTGTAGCAAGCAGCCTTCTCTAAAGACTGGATGCCTCGGTTATACAAATCCATTTGTGGTTTATTTCTCACAGCATTCTGGCCGTTTCCTTGAGGGGCACTGCTCTGAATTTAGTGGATTAAAAGCAGAAAAATAGTGCTAGCCAAACGGTAGCAATCACATTAATTCTCCCCTTCCAAAACAGCAAAATAGGCGAGTTAATCACCTGCGTAGTCGTTGCAGAACAGAAATGTTTCCAGCAAGCATTTAAAAGTCAACACAAAAGGCACCTGCTGATAGCTGTGCAATCCTGATGCTTGTTCAAATCTTGGCCCGTATGATAATTATACCACATTACAGGGAAAACATATATTTAATAGATATGTAGTTATTTCATTTATCAACAAATGGGTGAATTTGAAAGAAACATAATACAGTCAAAATACCACAATAAATTCGTATCCGGCACAAAGCTTTCTTTTGCAAGCCAATTTTGGATGCTTGCTTTATTTATTAAAAAAAAATGTTTATATGCCTCCATATCATAAAATGAAAAATACCAAAGCAGTTTACAGCACTAATACATAAAATATATAACAGAAACCATCAATTGACTGTTGTGGGAAAATGTATTCTTAATCGCCTGCATAGTCCTCTGGGAACAGAAATGTTTCCATCAAGCGTTTAAAACAAAAGGCACCTGCTGTATCTCTTTTGGTGGAGCTCAGTGGGGAATATCAGGTGCGAGTGACTGTCATCACCCCATTAATGTCTCTCTCTGTGATGCCTCCATCTGGTCACTGAGATAGGCCATCCATTAATGGCAAAGAATCCCCCTCCTTTTATTGCCTGAGCCATTACAATGCAACATCTGTAGAGAAGGATCCAGTGCCGGATTTACGTATAAGCTAAACAAGCTATAGGTGTTGAGCTTTTATTAGGATTGAAGTTGTGGAGGTTTCTTTAGGATTTTACCCCAGGAAATAAACTGCCACAGGGGCCGGATGAAACGGATTTTGGACATGCCTGAGCTAATGGATGCTCACCGCTGCCCTGGTGGGACTCTGTTGTGGACCTCATCCTCCACTTCTTTTCTGGCCAAAGAGACCCGCATGGTCGCAACTATGGAGGCATTACATCCTAGCCTAGGAGGGAACAGAAGAAGACGACCTAGATCCCAGATCTAGGTGGGACCAGGGCCAGATTTAGGTTTGATGGGGCCCTCAGGTCCTGAAGGTAATGGGGCCCCTTATATGTCCAGCTGTCCTTTGTCAACACCAGGTTGTCGCTGTTTTTTGGTGTTGAATATATGCTATGTGGTAATTGATGGACCTCATAGATATCTCAAGCCATTTGCCCATGTTGCCATGCAACCATTCCATGCAGAATGTAGGTACCCTATATATAGAAAGGAGCAAACCAGGGATATTTTAGGGAGCAGGCTAGCAGGCAGGGCCCATGACTTACATCAGAGGAGCCTACACAACACAAACCACTGTTGCTGTATGTAGGTTTTATTTTATTTGTCTTTATCTTATATTTTGGAAATGTACATCCAGGTTTTTTTCCCTTTAAATTTTTTGGGGGCCCCCAAGAGAGTGGGACCCTAAGCTAGAGCTTGTTTAGCTTATATGTAAATCCGGCACTGCCTGCCATCAGAAACATTAAACATTGTCAGTCTCTTTATTCTTTGAAGCCCATCAGTTCATTTGCCTGTAGACTGACTTCTCTGGCTATCTTCTTTGGCTCAGCTCTGTTATCTGAAATCTGAGATCCTTAAACTGGGAGGGCTGAAGATTGGACCTGAGGCATCCATTCTGTGGTCTTTGTGCTCTGCTAATCCACTCCACTTCCCAGTGGGGAGGAGTTGCGGTGGACCGCGTGGCCACCCACTCCCCACTGGGGGCGGGGGACCTTGTCCCCCATTGCCTGGGGGATCCCGGCCACGTCAGAGCCCGGCCAGCCAATCCGCTGCCCGGGGGGGAACGTGGCCAGAGCTGTTTAAACTGAGGAGCGAGCCGGAGGACTTTCTCTTTGGCTCGCTTCCTCAGTCACCCACCCTCCCTCCCTATTTGCAGGTTAGGCACTGGCCTTGCTATGGACTACGGTTGGTCGCCTTGGTTGTCCGAGGGGCCTGGTAGGAATTTTTCCACTTGGCAAATTGGCACTGGCCACTTGGTTTTCGCCTACCTCGTAGCAATCGTCACAAGTTTGTTAGGGTTGCGGTTAGGCATTGTTTGACTTTGTGTGGGGGGAGGGGAGGTGTGGCCATCACCTGCCCCTCCAAGCTTAAGGGTATTCCATTAAAGGAATCCGGGGGTGTAGATCTAGTCTGAAGCCCGGCTGTGGGCTAGGGCCTTGACATGACCCCAACGGAAACACCAGGGGGAGCTTGAGTTGGTTCGCATTGACAGGGCTCCCCCTACTGGTGGCTTACCCTTACTGGACTTCCTGCACAATGGGCAGGAGTGAGATATAGTCAGGTCCAATCAGTGCCTAAGTCAATACCGCTCACATTCTGTAATTTCAATAAAGTTGTGGCCCAAAATTTGCCCAATAACATAAACCTAATATCCGTGTCCTTGTGTGAGTTATTTCCAACGAGGGGGTGGCTGCGGGGTCTCGACACGCAACTGAGCTACGTGATCATGGTAGCTTTTTAGCCTGTGCACGAACGGCAAAAGTGACACTTGTGCTGAGCTCATGAGTATATTTCACCCAGCAGACCTCCAAACGTGGACGCTATTTCTCTTTTGAACAAGCGTCACGTACATAAGCAGCCCACAGGAAATAACAGCCTAGAGATCAAAGGCAAACAAACACAGACCATTTCAAGAGCGCTTTTTCCGTGGCACAGTGAGTGACGCCGCAGAGCTTAAGGTAGATGAATATGGATCGATTTAACACCCCGGGCAGCCCACAGCAAACGGCTCTTTAGAGATTAAAGCCAGATAAATGTGCACAAGTCAAATTGCTTTCTTGTGTTTGTTGTTTGAATACGGCACACCCAGGTCCATAGTCCAATGAACTAAAGCTGCTGCCTTTTTAGTTCATGCACAAAAGGCTGGATAGAAAAGGATTTGCTTTTCTCCGTGCTTTAGGGCCCCCTGCAAAACTGAGACACCTTTCAGAATTCTATCGTTTTCATATTTGGTTTGGGGCAAGAAAATGAAGTGTAACTCATCCATGCACAAACGGAATCTAGTTCTTCATCCTAAGGGAGTTCCAAGTTTCCTGTTGCGGGGGCGGAGGAAGGGAATAAAATTTACCATCTTGCTCAGCTGTAATCCTATACACATTTACCTTAGACTAAATTCTATTGAACTCAATAGGTTATAGCAAGAAGTTGCTTACATCAGTTCCTATAGTTCCTAAGGGTCAGATGAGATGTGGAAATGGCCAGCTTGTCTTGGCCTAAACTGGGTCCCAGTAAAGTGGGGGTTGGGGGGGGGAGGAGAGATGATTTAAGGTAGAGAAGGGGTGGGAAGAAGGGGTTAAAACAGGCATGTCCAAAGTCCATTTCGGTGGCGTAATCCAGCCCGCCGGTCAGTTTAATCCGGTCCCTGTGGGTAGTTTACTTCCTGAGGTAAAATCCTAAAGAAACCTCCACAACTTCAATCCTAATAAAAGCTCAACAACTTAAAAAAAAAAAAGGTCAAAGGTCAACAACTTTGGTCGGCTCTCATAGCCCTTCACTTCATCAAATCTGGCCCTCTTTGAAAAAAGTTTGGACACCACTGCATCAGCTGCATGTCGTTGGGTCTTGTTTATTAGTATCTGCATTTATAGAAGGCATTGGCTGGGTGGGGGAAGTATGAAATATTGCTGTGTTACCATTACTCTTTGTGTTGAGGTGAAGCTGCATGTTCTTGATTTGCTTTAAATTTTATATCTGTTTATTTTTCAGGAGAATAGCCTGCTAGGTAGCTTTCCCTGCATGCGGTAACTCAAACACACATACAAAGCGGACTTTTCGTGCTTTGTCCCCAGAGAAATATTGTTTTTCACAGATGAAAGCGAAGAGCACAGAGACACGGATCCTTGGCCCCAAACAGATAAAAATGAGGGAGCAGTGGGGAGAAAGGGGAGCAGAACACCCACAGGATGTTTATTTGACAGATGCGGTATGTTTGATCCTCACAGCTGTCTCCCAGTGGAGGGAGGGCTAGCATCAGTTGAGCACACGGCACAGCCAGCTCCCTAATATCTACAAAGGAGTGTCTCTTAGGAGACGAGATTCCTGCCTATCCTTTATACTTGTAATTCCCACACTTCTGGCAATGTGCTAAAACGCCAGATCAAGCTGCTACGTCGGAAATGTATAAATTATTATTGGAATGGGATACTAAAGATGAGGAAGTCAAAGGGGTGGTGATACAATGGGCTAAACATTTTGGATATCATATTCAGTTAGAAACTTGGGAAAAGTTGTGGAAGGAAGGTATTAATTTTACTGCATGCAGTGCACTTAAAGAAAATGTTAGGAAAATTGGCTAAAATGTACCTAATAGGTATCTAAAGCCATTTGCTGTATGTAGGTTTTATTTGTTTTTTTATCATATTTTGGAAATGTACATCCAGTTTTTTTCCTTTAATTTTTTTGGGGGCCCCCAAGAGAGTGGGGCGCTAAGCTATAGCTAAGCTATAGCTTATATGCAAATCTGGCACTGGGTGGGACATTGAAGAGAAGTCTGCAGAAGGGATGAGCTGGGAGGTGCTAGAAGCAAGGGGTTTGAGCAATCAAGGGGGGTCAGAAGAAGGACTGTTAGAGGCTGGGACTCAGAGAGGAGTCAGAGATCGGCAGGATAGCCCCAGAATCTTGTTACTTTCTGTTAATAAAGAGCGACCGTATTTTTCGCTCTATAAGATGCACCAGACCACAAGACTTTGGAGGAGGAAAACAAGAAAAAAAATATTCTGAATCTCAGAAGCCAGAACAGCAAGAGGGATCGCTGCGCAGTGAAAGCAGCAACCCCTCTTGCTGTTCTGGCTTCTAGGATAGCTGTGCAGCCTGCATTTGCTCCATAAGAGGCACACACATTTCCCCTTACTTTTTAGGATGGAAAAAGTGAGTCTTATAGAGAAAAAAATACGGTACTTGCCTTCCATGCCTGCTGTGTGTGTACCTGCCCTGTGGATGACCTGCCTCCCTGACAGCTCCTTGACAATATGACAGGCTGCGTAGTGAGATGTTCTCTTTTCTGACACCATATTCTGCCTTCATTGCACAGCTAAAGTGTCAGCTAAAGTGGGCGTGACCATTGCATGACAAGTGGCTCCTCCACTTCCCTTGGAGCCAAACACTTCTTGGAACCACTGCTCAAATTATTTTGTGGTGATGGGGCAAATATTGGAGCGTGCTGACATTTGGGTATTTTGTAATTACATGAAGGACGCTACACCAATCCACTCACTCAAATTAACAAGACACCAGTTTGGCCAGGGAACTCGTTCCATGGTAATATTATTAGTCCTGCAGGGGACATGGGTAGCACTGTGGTCTAAACCACTGAGCCTCTTGGGCTTGCCGATCAGAAGGTTGGCAGTTCGGATCACCATGATGGAGTGAGCTCCCATTGCTCTGTCCCAGCTCCTGCCTACCTAGCGGTTCAAAAGCACACCAGTGCAAGTAGATAAATAGGTACTGCTGCAGTGGGAAGGTAAATGGCGTTTCCATGCACTCTGGTTTCCATCATGCGCCAGAAGTGGTTTAGTCCTGCTGGCCACATGACCCGGAAAGCTGTCTGTGGACAAACACCGGCTCCCTTGGCCTGAAAAGTGAGATGAGCTCCGCACCCGATAGTCACCTTTGACTGGACTTAACCATCTAGGGGTCTTTACTGTTTACCTTTTTATAATTGTCCTAGGCAAGAACAACCATTTCAACGGGTGGAGAGGTGCTATGCAGCTAATCCTTTGGACAAGGGCTGAACAGTTAAGACTTTTAGATGTGGGCTAGTAAGACCTTGTTCACGTGTGCTACTCTAAGTCAACCAAAACACAGGCTGCAAACTGAAACAACCAAATATTGCTTCTTTGCCTCCGTGTCTTGCCCGCTTTCTCTGCAATTTTATACTGTAAGCTCCTCAGGGCACAGAACTGTCCTCTCTAAAGACCAATGCACACCTATGCTGCTATATCTAAATAATCTGCTGCACATAGATTTCTGTATAATTCCTGGGGCACATCATATGCCATCCATTGCTCTTATTACTCTGCTTTAATAATAAATGCTTTAATAATAATACTATTTTCTCACTGCCCAGTGCCTGAAGTGGAGATTTTAATCTGTTTTAGGAATTGTGAGATTCATATATTGCTTTATCCCATATGACCAATTTGCATGCAATGCCTGATATTAATAGCTTCAAAGTTAGCACATTTTTTCATACCCCGCCCGGCTTTGTCCCTTGTGGTTACGGGTGGGTTTTGTGTAACTTGAAATGTGATCACATGGCCTGCGTTTAACCTAATTGTCTCCTCCAGCTGTCTCCCTTTATCTTAACAGGTTTTTTTTTTGTGTGTGTGTTTTAAACCCACTACTGTTAGCAGGCGATGGAATGAACTATCTACAAAAACATGCCTTGCCCAGGGACATCAAATCTCCCTCCCCCACCACGATTTTATTTTATTTTCTCCCTTTGAACATGCAGCCCAAATGTGAGGCTATTGTGTAACTTGGAAGCTTGCACGCTGCTGTTTGAACCCTATCTGCTCCAAATAAAAGATATCCTTCCACTTGCTTAATATTCTCTGCTTTGAGGGGCCCACCGAAAGGGAAAAACAGGTTTCGATTTGTAACGTAATGAGCAGAAAGGAAGGTAATACAACAGCAAGGGGCAAACAGAGTCCTAGGTTTTCTAAGGTTGCCCTTGAACATCCGTAACACAGTCGATTCGGTTTATTTACTTGAACTGGAAGAGATGAAAGTCTCTGTTATCCTAAATAAGATCCGAGAATACAGCGAGCTGTCAATTTGCTCTACTAGTGGGAGGTACAATCAGGGGCAGTAGTATTTTTGTTTAACTGAAAGCTCACAGTGCCATAGCCTTAAAATTACAAAGCACCTCATATTTTACCAAGCTAACCACCACTCAGGAAGGAGCGTCACGCAGTAATATGGTCTGCATACATATTACAGTGGTACCTTGGGTTACATACGCTTCAGGTTACATACGCTTCAGGTTACAGATGCTGCAAACCCAGAAATAGTGCTTCAGGTTAAGAACTTTACTTCAGGATGAGAACAGAAATTGTGCTCCGGTGGCGCAGCAGCAGAAGGAGGCCCCATTAGCTAAGGTGGTGCTTCAGGTTAAGAACAGTTTCAGGTTAAGTACGGACCTCCGGAACTTAACCTGAGGTACCACTGTATCCCCTTAAATCACATTCTACCGCTCTATGAATTCTGGTCACTTGAGTTTACCTCTCAAAAAGTCATGGGCGTAGACAGGGGCGGCAGCTGTCACCCCCAAAACAAGTAAAAAAATACAAACACCACCATCTCCCTCCCTAGAGAGCATTTCCCCAGAAAAAGTCAGTGCCTGCTTTTGTCACACAAATGCATGTAGCCTATCATTTCATCCTTCATTATAATGTGCGAGCCGTTTTCTGCAGAACATCAGAATTCAGGATACGGCAGCAGTGGGTCTGACCGGCCATCTCTCTTGCTCAGCAATGCACTTATCCCCTGGAACGGCCATTCAGTCCTTTGCAGAGAATAAAGACCTGGCTAAGGTCAACAATGAGGGACGCAGGTGGCGCTGTGGGTTAAAGCCTCAGCGCCTAGGACTTGCCGATCGAAAGGTCAGCGGTTCGAATCCCTGCGGCGGGGTGCACTCCCGCTGCTCGGTCCCAGCGCCTGCCAACCTAGCAGTTCGAAAGCACCTCCGGGTGCAAGTAGATAAATAGGGACCGCTTACCAGCGGGAAGGTAAACGGCGTTTCCGCCAGAGCAGCGATGTCACGCTGGCCACGTGACCCGGAAGTGTCTCTGGACAGCGCTGGCCCCTGGCCTCTTAAGTGAGATGGGCGCACAACCCCAGAGTCTGTCAAGACTGGCCCATATGGGCAGGGGTACCTTTACCTTTACCTTAAGGTCAACAATGACAAGGGAACATCTCCATGGGCTTTGCTTACTGAGTGCACACAGAAAAACTGCATGGGGGGGGGGAGGGATTTAAGAAGTGCGGAAAAGGTTTGCATCAAATCCGAGAAAACTTGATTTGGTTTAGATTTTTTTTCTAAAACAAGATGAAAAAGGGAGTGCTCTTTGTAATTTTGCAAAATATACACTCGTTAACCCCATGAAAGGTACTCCCCGGTGTTAATTTTTTGTTTAGCTTCCTAGTTTTCACATGACGGAAGGTTTAGTCGGATTTTTCTGAGCCCTTGGGGTTCAAAAGAAAGTAATTTGAAACCACTGTTGTTGAGACATTTCATTCTGAAAATGCTAGACAGAGCCAGACAGAGGATGATGACAGCTGGGGATCCTGCCCACCCCCACCCCACCCCCAACAGAAGTCCTGTCTGCGCCCATGCACAGAGTTACAATTCCCAGGAAACCTGAATAAGCTACAGTGCCCGTAATTTTTTGAGGGGGGAAATGTGCTTTAAAGTTACAGCGTGCACACAGCCTGACGATGCAATTCCGTGCACATCTACTTGCAAGTAAGTCCCATTGTGTTTAAGAGGTTTACTCCAACCTAGGCAAGGGTGCACTGAACTGCAGCCTGCGGGAGAAACTGGGTCTTCGGTTCATGTGTTCTCATCTATCTCGATCCGATCAGGACTTATTGACTAAGCTTCCAGAAAACACAGAGGTGAGAGCCTTTCCTGTACAGTAAGTCAAGCAGCCGGAAATGAGCAGTTGACACTGTCTGCTTTGTTTAAACCTAGTGCCCCATTTTGGGACCCGTGTTTGCTCTTGATTTCACTGGAAACAAGCAAATCGGAGATTTCAAGAGAAGTGTGTTGAAACTTCTGCATCAGTTACCATAAGGTAACCCATCCGCAGTGTATTTGGGCAACAGCATTGTGTACAAAAGTTAGGGAGGGTATATTCACATTTCCTGTTGTCAGGGGCTCAGGAGCAGAGGCACAGGGAAGAGAGGAGATGGAGAGCGAGGGGAGCGTAGGAGAAGAGGACAGTGGACCGAGGGATTCCATGAGCCTCTCCAGCGAATCGGAAGATTCACAGAAGGGGGCGCCAGTGGCCAGGGGTAGGGGGTTCCCAAGGGGAACGCCCCAGGAGCAAGGGGGCAGCAGGGACTCCCAGAGCAGTAGTTGGAAATCAGGACCAGCTTCCCCACCAGAGCAGAGTGGGGGGGAAGAGTCCCAAGGATCGGGGCCAGTGCATTCCCCACCAGGGAGAGAAGATAAGGCAGGGCTGACCACACCTCCATCGGAGAGTCAGACAACGGAGGGGAGGTCAGATCCGGCCAGTATCCCGGAAGAGGGAAGCAGTGACAGAAGTAGTGTAACGGTCAGGAGGAAGGTCACTGGGTTGGCGCGAGAGGCAAGTTCAAATGTACAGGAGCGCGGGACAGCAGAGAATGAGGATTGGGAACCGGGTCCTAAAGCCCGCCGGAGGCAGGGGGAGGAGTTAAGCGACTCAGCGTCAGAAGAGTCCAGAAAGGGGGATGCCCCAGCGGGCAGGAGGACCCAGAGGAGGAGAAAGCAGCGGAAAAGGTGGAGCAGGGCTAGGATCTTAAACTGGTGTCAGAGGGGAGGAGATTCAGACGGGACTTCGCCGGTCTAGGGTTTAAGACGTAGAGCTGCGCGCTGCGGCTTTGAAATGGAAACTGAACCTCAATAAAGACTTTTGTACATAACGACAGCCTCGCGTTGGTCCTCTGTGAGCTGGGACCTAGGGGCAGCTCTGACACCTGTGGTTGGCATATATGCATCTCAGTTGAGAAGGTTCTGGCCTATAGTTTCTGGGCTCTGCAGAATCTCAGCTCCACTTTTGTATTTTGTTTTTCTTTTTGATGTTTACTTTTCAGGAACACTTTTTCAAAATGCTACCTCGAGGTTTACCAGATTTTCCTTCCTGCTTCTCCGCAGCAGGAGTTGAACCTGATGCATCTATTTTGTTAACAGCCCAGCCTCCTTCCTTTTACTGCTACAAGAAATGACGGAGAGAGCCAGGCAGTGGCTGATGGTGGCTTTTTGAGCCACAATACTGGGATGGTATTTGACTCTGGATGTTCAGTATATTTTTGTATACGGTGTGTGTTACCTGAACGTTGGACAGATAGTGTGGCCAATGGGTGATTACTTGGCCATTTGCTCTCCGACAGCTCAACTGAACAGCCACTAAATCAGGAAAGAAAAGCAAATTCACTTGACATGTTTGAAGGCAGCCATCGTTTTCGCAATGTTCAGTCCAAGCCTGTGTTGGGACCCAGTCTGTTAAAAAGCTCAGTGCTTCAGAGGCTGAAAATAAATTTGTCATTTATCACATTGGTCAAGGAGGCCTACGGACAATGATTGGCAGAATTCCAGGGGAGATGAAGGAAATGCCGGAATGAACGGCAATGTAGTTTTTAAGGACAAAACAGGTTGCAGTTGTGCTAATTTTTCCAGACCAGAGTCTTTCAAACATTCAAAAAAGATATTCAAAATATCAGCTGACGAGTATGCCACATTCTGATTCAAGACAGCTGTCTAAAAATAGGGACAATTCAGCCAGGTGTAGGGCCAAACTTCAAAGGGAAACCTATGTTTTCTCTTCATGATGTTCATGTTCGGGGCAGGGGGCATGCAGGGAGAATTTGGAGGTGCCAGTAGCACAGCAGTCAGGGGGTAGATTTATTCACATGGGAAGAGAAAGATTGTCTCTTTTGGTAGATGGATCCACTACCAGATAGAAGACTGACAGACCCTCCAGGTGTCCCTATTTTCCAGGGATAGTCCTGGATTTACAAAGGCATCCTGGTTTCTATTTGATCCCGCTTTTCATTAGGACACCTCTATTTTAATCTGAGAAATGTTGGAGGGTATGGATCGAGGACACTCATAAAGAGTCTAAAGAGACTTTTCGCCCACATATAGAAGAGCAGATATTGTATTCTCTGATAATGGACCACAGTGTGCATTTCAGAACATTCCAAAAGCAGCAGGGATCTGATCATCAGACATCTTCACCTGCCTATCCCCAAAGCAATAGGGAAACTGAATTAGCCGTCAAAATAGCAAAGACAATTTTGGCCAAAGCCAGAACAGCAGGTACTTCTGGACTATCAGAACACACTTTCACAATGGGATGCGAGTCCAATCCATATGTTCATGATGCTTTGGGCCAGTTGTAAAGAATATTCAACTTTCATTTATCATTGCACAATTCAGCCAGCCAATTCTAGGATTACAGAGCACATCAGGATTCTTCCTCAATGCAACGACCGCTGTCTTTTTAGTCTTGCTTCTCCTGAGCCATATGAGAGGCAAATGTTGTGCTTTGCGGTGGAGCATGGTGATTGCGAACTCAAATGTGTCGGATGTCTTGTGATTTCTGTGCAGCACAAAGTGCTGATATTGTGAAAAAAAGTTGCAGCCCTTCTGGGGAAAAAATATTGCGAAAGAGTTTTGTAATGGCCGGACCTGAAAATGTCACTCAAGCCTCAATGACACACTGGGCAATAGATATGGGACACGATATAGATTCTAACCTCTGGGGAAAACTCTGGAAAAGTGACTTGATGTTTACAGCATGTTATTATTTGAAGGCGAATTACCTGAAAATGATCCACAGGTGGTACTGAACTCCAAGTGGGCTTGTTAAGATGTATAAGACTGAATCAGATAAGTGCTGGCGATGCAAAGAGGTGGAAGGAATGTTCTTTCATATGTGGTGGACTTGTAAAAGGGTAAAAGAGTATTGGGAAATGATCCATAATGAATTGGGGGGAAAATGATTAAACGTACTTTCCCCCCAAAACCAGAGTCCTTTCTGTTGGGGATAATTCAGACTGAAATCCCCAGGTGTCAAAAAAGGTTATTTATGTATGCTACAACTGCGGCCTGTGTTTTGTTAGCCCCAAAATGGAAAATGAGCACAGTCCCAACCAAAGAAGAATGGCAACTTAAGTTGACAGAATTGATACTTTCCAAAGTTACACGTTCAGTTGGATTTGTGGCGCTGCAGAAGGGTTGTTTTGTGCTTGTTGGTGCAGCACTTTGGTTTTTTGGATGTTGAGCGATAGGCCAAGCTTTCCGTAAGCTTCTGCAAAGATATTTAGGATGGTTTGGAGGTCATCCTCTGAGCGTGCACACACCACGTTGTCATCAGCCTATTGAAGCTCTATGACGGAAGTTAGTAACCTTACTCTTTGCTTTCAGCCTGCTCAGAATAAAGAGCTTTCCATCTGTTCTATACTGTATACGATTTCTACTCCGGTGGGGAGTTTCCCTTCGACAAAGTGTAGGATCATGGCAATGAAAATAATGAACAGAGTTGGGGCAGTAACACAAACCTGTTTAACACCTGATCTCATTGTGAATGGCTGTGTGTCCCACCACACCCCAAGCACAACTCTGCTCCGGAGAACCCAGATCCGGCGTTTAGCTCGCTTTCTTTTCCCCTCCTTCCCCGCTGCTCGCTTAAGCGCGGCCAAGGAGAATGATGGCCACTCGCCACCCGCCAAAGGAAACCTTCCCAGTAGGGCAGCCTCTTCTTGCGCACGTTTGCCGGGGCCGCGGGGGGGGGGGGATTTCCTGCCGCATTCCGCCCCCCGCCCTCCCCAGCCAGCCGGTAAACGTGCGTAACGGGACGGCGAGCGCACAGTGGCCAAGGCGAGCGCCAGAGCGCACAAGGAGCGCAGCCCTGGCGCTTCGACGGCGCGCCCGTGCCCGGGAAAGGCTCCTCCTGCCCTCGCCCTGAGCGGAGGCGACGTCCGGGCGGCGGAGAGTCCTCCCAGCTGCCGTTAGAGGAGCCAGAGCTCTTCAGCGCCTCCTTGCGAAGCGCCGGCTGCTTAAGGGGCGCCTGCGCTCCCTTTCGCCCTCTTTCCTCCTCCTCCTGGGCGGGCCTCGGATCCGCCTCCAGCCGCTGGCGGGGCCGAAAGGAACATGGTGGCCGCTTCCTCCCTCGCCAGCAACAGCGACATTTCGGCTTGCTCGTGAAGCGGCGCCGGAGCGAGCCAGGCCGCGAGGGAGTCTCTGCGCCCGAGGCGACGACGGACGGGGAGCCCCGCGTCTGGCCAGCGCCGCCGGTGAGGCGGGGCGAGGAGAGCGCGGGGGGCCGGGTGGGGAGGGCAGGCTGACAGGCGGACGAGAGCTCGGCCGCTTCTCGGGGCGCTTCCTCGGTTAGGAGACCCCCTTAGCTCGCCCTCCAAGAGGCTCGTTTTGGAGAGGGTGGCGGGGAGAGAGCGCGCGCGCGCAACCCGGCCAGGGCGAATGCAGAGTCGAGGTCGTGGGGCTGGCTGTTTCGCCCCCCACGCACTTCCCCGGCAGCAGCAGCAGCCCTTTCCCCTCCCCATAGCATTGGGGCAAGTTGGGGGTGAGTGGGAAGGAAGGCTGGAAAGAGCAGGAAGGCGAGAGAGAGAGGGGGCGCGTGGGAATTGCGCCCGGGCCCGGAGGGGGTCGAGGTGGCCTCTCCAAAGCGAGGGCTGCCCTCTTTTGTATAGGGTTTGGGAAGCGGAGGGCGTCCGGCGGCAGCCCTCCTGATGTGGGGTTGGGAGGGGTGGCGGGGAAAAGAGTCTCGCGCGCTCTTCTACTCGCTCCGCGTTTCCTCCTGGGAATGGCTGTCTCCTCCTCCTCCTCCTCGCCGCGCATGTCCTCACCTGCCCAAGGTGTGCTGGGCGGCGTTCGCTTGCAGGTGGGGATGGGGAGGCAGCAGCTTGTCGAGGGGAAGAAGGCGGCCACACAGAGCCCCATTCTTTCTTGCTGAGCATCGGGGAAGATGTGCCGCTTGTTGTCACATCTGCTGCGCATACAGCGGAAACCGGAAGCCTACACACCTGTGCGGGCCTTGTTGTCATTTTGCTGTCTATAAGGACAGCCCTCCAAGTGCCCCTGTTTTCCAGGGACAGTCCCGGATTTACAGACGCCGTCCCAGTTTTTGGTTTCACTCCAGAATGTTTCCTTAGGACGTCCCTGTTTTCATTGGAGAAATGTTGGCGTGTATGGGGTTATGCGACCCCGGAGCCAAGGAGATAAGTACCGGTAACCATGAAAAGACATTTGAAGGCAGCCCTGTAGAAGGAGGTTTTTGATGCTTAATGTTTTATTATGTTTTTATATATGTTGGAAGCCGCCCAGAGTGTCTGGAGCAAAAATAATAATAATAAAAATTATTATTATGGAATAGTATGTCCCTATTTTCATCACCAAAATGTTGGAGGGTATGCTGTGAAGAGTAGCTTGCTTGTTAGGTGGTGGTTTTTACAAGGCAGTTTCTTCTTGAGATCATCAATCATCAGTCTTGAGGAAAGTGGTAGCAATCTGCTTTCACTGGGCATTGCCATGTTTAGCAAGAATATTTCCAATGTGTTGCAGCAATAGTTTCAATTTTTCATTATCGGTGTGAGAAAGCCATTATAACTGAATTGCTGGTGGGGGAAAAATCCTGCTTAGTATTTGCTCCAAATGTTCCCTCTCCATGTCCCCGCCCCCAACTTTTGGCTTCCTCTGTGCCTGGCAGATGGAGGATTAGTTAGTTGAAAGGGCCCCCTTGGATGCCAGCACAAAGGAGATATATTCTGCAGGTGTTGAGGTAACTTTCTACCTTATCTGCTTTTTCCCTGCCAACTCCTCTCTTGAGTTCCTGTGTGATTTGACTTAACTCTAGAAGGAAATTGTGTAAGAAATCCTAAACATTATTTCTCAGGAAAGCGTAGAAATAAGCCAGTTGCTATGATGTGTCATGATGTCTGTTGCTATGTGAGCTGAGTTCTGTAGTATTTTGACTAAAAAAAATATGGCAGTAATTCATGAGTAATTATTTAGGCAGTTTTCAGTTTCTGTTTACACCTGTGTTTGGGGACCTGGCTACAAGAGCTAATATTATTAACTGGACATACCAGTACCTTCCAGCCGTGCTGCTGGTGTTGTGCAATATTCCGGTTCACTTTTTGTGTTTGGTACATAACACTTTTGTGTATGTAACGCTGCTCAGTACGATTCTGGATGTGCTGTTTTGCTGCCTTTATAGGTTGAAAGCGAATAAAGAAATGTGATCCCTAAAGCTTTGAACTGTAAAAACATCTAGAATTTAGTTCCATGTTTTGGTGCAGACTCTTTAATAAACCAAAGAGATATGTCTTTGCAGCAGTATCTGCTAAAAATAACTGGGCCTTGGGTAGTACAGCATCTTGATTGCGACTAGTTTGCAAACCTAGCAAACTCGCAAACTAGTTAATAGCACGGTCTGCGTTTGTGAATAAAGAATTCTCAGTCCAAGCAGTTTGCAGTGGTACTTTACTATGCTTTAAACTAGGAATGTCCAACTGGGGGCTAAATCCTACCCCTGGATCATCTTTATATGGTTCCTGGTGGGCCCTGTCAGATTTTATAAATGTGCCATATTCCTAGGTGATTATTATTATTATTATTATTGTATATTTATTAATACCCTGACAGGGACTCAAGGTGGCTTACAGATAAAATAAGAACAGCTCAGAGCTTGGTGCTGATAATGCCAAGGTTGCAGGTTCGATCCTTGTATGGGACAGATGCATTTTCCTCAGGGTCCCTTCCAACTCTACAGTTCTATGAAGAGCATAGAAAAAAATCCAATAATTAAAAAACAATTAAAGACACACACATACGATCTATGTATGATCTACAGGCAATCACAACAAAAATGGCACCAGGCCCCTCATTAAAAGCAGTCACTTCCCAAAAGCCTGTTCTTTACCTGTTGGCAGAAGGACAGCTAGGAGGGAGCCGGTCTAGCTTCTCTAGGGAGAGAGCTCCAAAGTCTGGGAGCAGCCACCAAGAAGGCCCCACTCCGCATCCCGACCAAGCATGCCTGGGAGGACCGAGAGAAAGGTCTTCTCCCAAAGACCTCAGATCTCAGGCATGTTTGTATGAGGGAATACTGTTTATCAGATAGCTTGGACCTAAGCCATATAGGGCTTTATAGGTCACAACCAGCACTTTGAATTGTGCCCGGAAACAGTCCGGGAGCCAGCAGAGCTGTTGTAATGAGGGAGTTGTCTGCTCATGATAACCAGCCCTGTTCAATGGTCTGGCTGCAGCTCTTTGAGCCCGTTGAAGTTTCCGAGCCCTTTTGAAAGGCAGCCCATGTAGAGTGCATTGCCGTAATCTGGGCAGGATATAACCAAGGCTTCTGGCACTGGGATGCTAACTCTGCTCTCGAACCTTCACATCCATGAGTGGTTTCTCTCTCTTTATCGTGTGGCCTTCACTAGCTTTGGGACTCCAACTCTGTCAACCCCCAGGAGCCAGAGGGACAACCATTTGGCAAAGGAAGTTCCTCTTGTGGCTTTTGTAGGCCCCTGATTTTTCTATTCCCTTTTGCATCCTCTTCGCATTAAAAATGTTTTTCTTCTTCTTCTAATGACTGTCTTTTATTTTTACCTGCCGTTGCTAAAGCAATGAATTCGGTGACCTCTCTCCTCTGGAGCATCCTTGTTGACCTGCCAGGGGGAGGCCACGGGATGAGGTGGGTGCTGGAAGTCTGCTCCATCTCCCAATGACCAGATTATGTATTACCTGCCTTCCTTCTGCACCCCCAACTCTTCCCCACTCCCCATGCAGATTTAAAGAAGGCAGTTGAATTTCTGCAAGAAGCTTGTCTGTGTTGTGTCTCTCACCCTAAAGGGAAAAAGGACTCCATTAAAGAAAAAGAGGGAGGGGGTCTTTCCTCCCCATCCTTTCCTCTTTTCACATTCCTCCTAAAGAAATGTGGGGAGGAGCTCCTTTGGCCTTTTCGTCCCTCCTGTGGATCTGTCATGGATTCTTTCGTTGCGATTTCTGCATTGCATGGGGGTCCCTTTGTTGTTGTTGTCTAGTCGTTTAGTTGTGTCCCAACTCTTCGTGACCCCCTGGACCAGAGCACGACAGGCACTCCTGTCTTCCACTGCCTCCCGCAGTTTGGTCAAACTCATGCTGGTAGCTTCAAGAACACTGTTCCACCATCTCATCCTCTGTCGTCCCCTTCTCCTTGTGCCCTCCATCTTTCTCAACATCAGGGTCTTTTCCACAGAGTCTTCTCTTCTCATGAGGTGGCCAAAGTACTGGAGCCTCAGCTTCAGGATCTGTCCTTCCAGTGAGCACTCAGGGCTGATTTCCTTCAGAATGGATCGGTTTGATCTTCTTGCAGTCCATGGGACTCTCAAGAGTCTCCTCCAGCACCATAATTCAAAAGCATCCCTTACAACTCTGCAATCCTATAGTTCATCTCTTCCAGCTCTAAACACGTGTCCAAATACCAGCAACCCCTGAAGTAGAAAAGTTAAGCTAAGTGTGGGAAGCTTCTTATTCTCCCGAAGACCATATTACATCATGGGCGATCTTCAGGGGACCGTATCCCAGTGCTGGGCACGTCTGGAGTAAAAAGTGGGTGGAACACTGAATTACCTTTGTACAGCAGGCTGAGGGAGTCAGCCCCAGGGAGCACCTTTGAAATCTCTGCAGAGGAGAGAGAGATGCTCCTGAAAATTATGGTTGAGGCTTGTAGAGTGCCCTGCACTGTGCTTTGAAGCCCAGACAATCCACTGATCGTTGTGGCTTTAGAGAGGTTTACAGGTGCTGCAGATCAGTGGCACCTGAAACTCCCTTTTGGGCTGGCATCACCTTTAGCTGCCTCATACCTGCCATTGCATGTAATGCCAGGTGAGCAAAAGGCCTTTGCAGCCCTAATCAGGCCCACAGCGTGGAGATTCTCTCGTCCCCGTTAACCCAAAACTTTGATAAATTGCTTTAAATAAACTGGATCTTCTGAGAATGCAAACTTTCTTCAATAGGTGCATTGTGGTTTTGTTTTTCAAATAGTTGGTGTCAGCTGCTCACTCATGAGTTGCTGTCAAAATAAGAAACCATCGTAGACACATGATAGAAAAATAAACATATGGTTTAACAATATAATCTAGGTTGGCTGTTACGAAACACTGATTTGAAAACATAAGTAATAAGGGCTGAACGAGATGTGATGACAGTAGGTTTGAGTGTCATGTGTGGCATTTATAACAACAAAAAGTGCGCATGAATTGGGAATGCAGAGAACTTCCTATACCTCCCCTTTCCACGTGCCTTAACTCCTTTGAAATAATTTCCAATATCAGAGCTAGGGAGATAAATGTCAGGCATGTGTGTGTGTGTGTGCGTGTGTGTGTTTTAGTGCTGTTAAAATCAGACATCCCGTTCTGAGAAAATGGGGCAATTCCACATGTAAAACATACAGAACTTCCACTGTCAAATCCAGTTTAGTTGTAAATTCAGTCTGATAAGCATTGCTGTGAAAAACTCCTAAAAACAAAGGATCCCATATCCCTATAACTTGAATATATAGCTAATATATATGAGCCCATACAAAAGCAAAAATCCCTAATCTGTGTGTTCATGGGTAGCTAGGCCAAGAAAACCAAACTACTGTACTTGTTGAAAAGGTAAACTCAAAACAAACATGGCTGAAATGGAATCCAAAGGAATCTTTGTAGCTTTTCCTTGTCTAATCCATTGATCAACTATTTTTCTTTCGCTTTAAAGGTAGCAGTGGTATTTATTGACAAAATAACATGTCGGTTCTGTCCTGCGGAAGAAGGCAGTATTAATCTCTCCCTCCCATTTTTACGGACAACGTATTTGTGGCATATGTGCCACCCCACCGCAGTGCAAAAACCACAAGTATTTTATTTATCTCATTAAATTGTTTTGACCCCAAACAATTTGAGGGGGGTGGGGAAAATCCCGAAAGCAGCTTCCAAACATCTGTAGTAAAAAATAAATTAAAAAGCTGTGTCCTAATGTTTACAGTCTAAAATACATGACAAGGAAGAAGGGATTGGGAAGGAGAAGGGAAGAAAACTAGCTCAGGCACCACAACCTAGCAATTCTAAAATACAGACACACTTTTACTCTCGCAAGATTGAATGTATTGCCGTCGGCTGTACTTGAGGGTTGATTCCAACAGATTCCATAC
This sequence comes from Podarcis cretensis, assembly GCF_951804945.1. NCBI lineage: Eukaryota > Metazoa > Chordata > Lepidosauria > Squamata > Lacertidae > Podarcis > Podarcis cretensis. Next base: position 28,127,750 of record NC_137187.1, read on the forward strand.
GAAAAATGCTTCTGTCCCTGTGGAGATGGCAGCACCGAATCGGTGGTGCATACCCTTGTGGCTTGCACTCTTTATAAAGACTTGAGGAATGAGGTTATCACCCCTCTTTTATTGTCCATTCCAGGTCGCCCAGCCACTACCACAGTATCCTTTCTCTTGGCAGATCAAGATGAGCAGGTGACAGCAAAGGTTGCAACGTTTTTAGCTGGGGCAGTCAGAATAAGATCCACCACTTGACTACTGATTCAGAACCCTAAAATGTATTTTACATAATTGACTTTTTATTTCTATTCTTTGTATATTATATTATTGTTTCATTGCTATGGCCAATGGCTGACGCCTATAAAGATTCATTCATTCAAGCTCAGGCACCTGTTCTCAAAATGATTCGCTGGGATTGAATGGTTCAAATTGCCGGATGCAATGGCTGCTGCTAGGTGACAGTTTAGGGAGAGCTAAAGAGAGCTGAAAATTCGCAGAAATTATGGGATAGCTCTTCTTCTCTTCCCCTCTGCTTCTGCCTGATGGAAGGAGCATAGGAATCGAGGTGGTTAAGTCCAGTGGTTGTGGACAAATTCTGGCTGTAAATGATTAAGCTGATAAAAATAGGAATATATCCAGCCCTGCGAGATAATATTGTAAGTAATAATAGGAATAATAAAAAGGCTTGTTGGCAAGTTAGCTTTTAAGCTGAGGAGTGAGAGTAGCTTTGGGATGTTACGTTGTTTGCCAAGTGCCGCTGTTTTGGTCTGTTTGAAGCGGATGTGGATTGTGTAACATTGATATAAGTGAGTAACTCAGTTCATAGTATCATTTTTGGTTCCCGTGCACCAATATGATCGTCCAGAGATCTAGTTTCTTGTTACCACATTGTGCTGTTGAGATGGTAAAAGGTAAAGGGACCCCTGACCATTAGGTCCAGTCGTGACCGACTCTGGGGTTGCGGCGCTCATCTCGCTTTATTGGCTGAGGGAGCCGGCGTACAGCTTCCGGGTCATGTGGCCAGCATGACTAAGCCGCACACAGAAACAGCACACAGAAACGTCGTTTACCTTCCCGCCGGAGCGGTACCTATTTATCTAATTGCACTTTGACGTGCTTTCGAACTGCTAGGTTGGCAGGAGCAGGGACTGAGCAATGGGAGCTCACCCCATTGTGGGGATTCGAACCGCCGACCTTCTGATCAGCAAGTCCTAGGCTCTGTGGTTTAACCCACAGCACCTTGCTAACAAATACACCTTTCAGAAAATCTGGTACATTAGAGGCTTGGTTTTAAACATTTGTGGAACTGCTACTCGTGTGTCGTAAAGGGATCTTGAATTGTCTAAGGCTATTGGTAACAAAGGGAGAGAAACCGTTCAGGTCAGTTTTACGATACCTGTGAAACATGGCTTGGCCGAGTTAAATTCTTTGGATTGCCACATCAAGCTCATGGTCTTTCTGTTTCTGTTTTCCACCCTGAAATTAAGACCTGGCCAGTGTACAAATTAAAGCAGCAAAATCATGTGAGTGGGTGAAGAAGCCAGGCATGTCTGGATATGAAATGCTTTGGATGTTGCTGAGCCACTTGCCAGTCAGTGGAAAACGCTGAGCTGGATGAACCATTTGTTTGACTGAATTAAGACAACTTCCTACATTCATGTAATACAGTGGTACCTTGATTCTCAAACTTAATTCGTTTTGGAAATCCATTCCAAAACCAAGGTGCGCTTTCCTATAGAAAGTCATGCAAACCAGCGAACTGTTCTGGACTTTTCATGACCATAGAATTGTAGTGTTGAAAGGGAATACAATTGCTTCTAGCAATTTCAGATCTAATGCTGTCAGAGGGCTCACTCAGAACCCTCTTGCGCTAGTGGTGGCGAGAAGAGACAAGACAGAACAGCTTGTCAAATGCCCTGGCTGAAGAGCACATCATGTACAGAGCAGGCAAGAACATATTGTGAAACTGAAAGTTCATCCATGACCAACGTGGAAGGTGGCTGCTCAAAAGCTTTTGAACCCCAGTTGTTTTTACTGGACACCAATTTCAACTCCCCCCATGCATAGATAAATGGTGGCTCAGATCTTCACTGCAAGGAAATCTAAACCTCCCTGTTAGGAACACAGGGATAACAAAACTGACTTGAAAATGTCCTGTTGGCCATATTTTCTGGGAACCAGATTTTACTATAAGATCAGTATTGCACCGATGGGTTTTATATGAGCTTGACCACCCCACAATAGCACTGGTTTCATTGTCCTTGCTGCTAGTGGCGTTGATAAGTTTTAATCTAGTCACAGAATTGTTGACTTGTAAGGGATCCTGAGGAATTTCCAGTTCAGGGTTTCCCAAACTGTTTTTGGACTACAGTTCCCATCATCCCTGAGCCTAGCTAGGGATGGTGGGAGTTGAAGTCCAAAAACAGCTGGAGACCCAAGTTTGAGAAATGCTGATCTATTCTGACCCACTTCAAAGCTTCAAACCTACAACCTTGGCATTATCAGCACCACACTCTAACCAACTGAACTATCAGGGGTCATGTTGAAGTATATATTCTTGTTTTATTTGGCCCCTATCTGTAGGATGAGGACACGGGTGGCGCTGTGGGTTAAACCACAGAGCCTAGGACTTGCCGATCAGAAGGTTGGCGGTTCGAATCCCCGCGACTGGATGAGCTCCCGTTGCTTGGTCCCTGCTCCTGCCAACCTAGCAGTTCAAAAGCACGTCAAAATGCAAGTAGATAAATAGGTACCACTCCGGTGGGAAGGTAAACAGCGTTTTCATGCGCTGCTCTGGTTTGCCAGAAGCGGCTTAGTCATGCTGGCCACATGACCCAGAAGCTGTATGCTGGCTCCCTCACCCAGTAAAGTGAGATGAGCACCGCAACCCCAGTGTCGGTCACGACTGGACCTAATGGTCAGGGGTCCCTTTATCTTTACCTTATCTGTAGGATGGGATAATACAGAAACTGAAATCTGCTTTCCCCCTACCCCCTACTCAGATCTCTCTTTACCTGCCTTTTTGCTCCCTTTTCTTGCTCATCTCAGACCAAACTATCGGCTGCCTGGCCGTTTGATCTTGCTGTTTTCTTGCCATTTGGCTCTTTGCTACAGACAGGAAACCAGGCTTTTCAGTCTTCTGGCTGGTGAACATCTTATGTAACCTGTTAAGAAAGACTATGATTTCTGCAAAATCTGTTCCTCGCATATGTACAGACACACCAGAAATGCTGCGAGATTTTCTTTTATGCCTCGCCCAGTAATTCCCAAACAACATATGTGCCGTGGGAAAACTGCTACCGGGCAGCAAGGAATCAATACTTTTGTGAGCCTAAAGAAGAAGAAGAAGAAGAAGAAGAAGAAGAAGAAGAAGAAGAAGAAGAAGAAGAGGAGTTTGTATTTGATATCCCGCCTTTCACTCCCTTTAAGGAGTCTCAAAGCGGCTAACATTCTCCTTTCCCTTCCTCCCCCACAACAAACACTCTGTGAGGTGAGTGAGGCTGAGAGACTTCAAAGAAGTGTGACTGGCCCAAGGTCACCCAGCAGCTGCATGTGGAGGAGCGGAGACGCGAACCCGGTTCCCCAGATTACGAGACTACCGCTCTTAACCACTACACCACACTGGCTCTCAGCACCTATCCACAGGAGAAGCTGAGTTCTGGGCACTGGCGTGTTTATCCTCTGCTGAGTCTGCTGCATCTTCAGAAAACATCACATGTTGTATCTCTGTATGAATCACTGCTCTGAGCTTCTAGTCAGGTGACATGCTGAGGATGGCAACTTACACAGAAATGCAGGGACAGGGTTCTCCTTTGTGGGCGTATGTGCATGTAGTACTGTGTCTCTAATCTTCATTCAGAAAAAAACGAAACACACTTCAATAGTACAGTGGTACCTCTGGTTGCAAACGGGATCCATTCCGGAGGCCCGTTCGCAACATGAAAAGAACGCAACCCGCGTCTGCGCGTCTGTGCATATGCAGGTTGCGATTTGCCACTTCTGCGCATGCGTGTGACGTCATTTTGCTCGTCATTTTGCGATACCCGGAAGTAACCCTTTCTGGTGCTTACGGGTCGCTGCGGGACGTAACCTGAAAAAAGTAACATGAAGCAAACGTAACATGAGGTATGACTGTACAGTTATCATGATTTTATTTGTTTTTTTCATGCGAAAAGCTTTCCATTAATAGTAGACTGTAGAAGGAAAACAGGTGACTGCATTGGAGAAACAGGTTGTTCACAGCAGAACAAATGTAACTGCTTGGTTGGAGGAAATTGTGAGCAGCTTAGAGGCAAACGAAACACATGTCAGGTCTGGCAGGAAGTAGGGCTGGGCGATATATCACCAGCTAAACATCACAATATACTGATGTACAGTGGAACCTTGATTCTTGAACGGCTTAGTTGATGAACAAATCGGCTCCCAAACGCCGAAAACCCGTTCTGGTTTTCTAACGTTTTTCGGAAGCCGAATGTCCGATGCGGCTGTCAGCTATTGTTTCCGGAGCACCTGCACCAATCGGAAGCTGCACCTTGGTTTTCGAACGTTTCGGGAGTCGAATGGACTTCCGGAAAGGATTAAGTTCGAGAAACCAAGGTACCACTGTATACTGATATATCACAATGTCTGAAATCAGGAGGGAGCTATGTGGAGGCTGGCTTCACAGTTTTTCCCACATTCTGGTTTTTGCATTGGACAAACACACAAACACACACATCATGATTTGTGATGTATTATTGCCAGGTCAGAAATGATGAAGTCGATATCACGATATGCACTTGAAACTGGTTTTGGGTGATATATTGCCCACCCTAAAAGGTGTCATTCTCTCTGTTCTTCTGTGTCTTGCAGTTCAGACTTTCTTAGTGTTTCATAGTAACTGTAGCCCTTCAATTTTGAGATACTACTTGGACTACTCTGTAAACCAGATTTTAATATCCATGTTATAAAATGGTCCAGTTGTAATGCTAGAGTTTTCATATTGGGATATCTGATAAATGGAATGGCTCATCAGAGATGTAATAATGCATATAAATGTCTGAGGTATATAGATTCTAGTCATTTTTCGCAGCTAACAGTGAATTTAAAGTTAACTTCCCACTTTTTTCTAGTTTTTGGTTATGACCTTTTTTTTAAAAAAAAGGGGGGTCAATGTTCTTTGCTATATAACTGTTACTGACTTAAAAATGACAAACATCTCTACTGTCGAAGGCATTTTAATTATTCTGTACCTAAATATTATTCTTGAAAATAAATAAAAATATCCAAAATGGGGAGAGGGACATGTTAATGTTGTCTCCACAACTGCTTTTAAGACATCTGTATCTCTTATTGTAGAATGCCGTCCTTACCTCCCTTCCAATGATTCATGTTTCAGTTTTGAACTCACCGGCATATCTTCTGCATATTGAATATATCTTTGCTGTTAAACAGAGTGTTTATCATGGAAATGGTCGAAAGCATATGATGTGAATGACTTTCCCCCCATCTGGAGGTTGATAAGTGTTATGTAGTGAAGTTTCACCCTGGGCCAGCAGGGGGATACTGTATATAGTTTTCACTCAGGTCTGTAGATAGTTTTCACTCAGGTCCACGTCATTTATTTTAGGCGGGAAACGCTGGGCTGTTGTTGCTACAATGTTGACAGCCGGATGCCTATAAAAGCAGGCCGGCTGAGCTGTTTGCAGGCAGTTCTATTCCAGCTTACAAAATAAAGAGCTACTTGGAGAAATCGCTGTGTCGTCTGCTATGTCAACCCACAACTTAACACTGGCGACGAAGGTGGGATCGATGGACATCAGAGCACAGCCAGATGCGGCCAGCCTCTGAACTGAGCTGAATCACTGAGCGAAATCACTGGACAGAACCAATTCAGAGCTGACTGTTCTGGCTAAGAGCACTGTGTTCCATCCATCGCCCTTCACGCCGGCATCGGAATCATGGCTTCACTTGTGCCTCTACCGCCGTTTGCGCCAGCCTCTGAATCATGGGACTCCTACCTCGCTCGGTTCGACTGCTACCTCCAAGCCAACGAGCTGACAGCAGTATCAAAGGATCGGAAGCGGGGCCTATTCCTCAGCCTCTGTGGGCCTGAGGTGTTTGAGACGGCCCGAGCATTGGTTGCGCCTGAAGCAGTCCAGGCAACACCGTGGGACACGATCCAAGAGAAGCTCCGCAACCACTACGCACCAAAGCCGTCCAAGATTGCTGCCCGCCATGCGTTCTACCACCGGAACCAGGCAGATGGGGAGTCAATCAACAACTACACCACCGCCCTGCGACAGGCTGCAATGCACTGTGAGTTCCGAGACTTAGACGATGCCCTGATGGATCGAATCGTCTGCGGGGTCCGGGACATCCATCTGCAACGGCGTCTCCTCGCCAAGCCAGACCTCATGCTACAGAAAGCCATTGAGGAGGTTGTGGCCTCAGAAGCTGCTGAACGCTCCGCCCAGGAGATCCGCAAGTCCAGCAGCCCGCGTCTTGCTAGGGAGCCAGTTCCGGTGCATCATGAAGAGGCCAGCAGTGATGAGGCATCCTCCAGTGAAGACGATGACGTGCACCAGACAAAGCGGGAGCGCAGGAAGTTCCAACAGAAGTCCAAGGGCCAACCGGAATGTGCCGGCTGCGGAGGCAACCATTCCCGTGCCAAGTGTTGATTCAGAGACGCCATCTGTAGGAAGTGTTCCAGAAGGGGCCACATCGCTAAGGTCTGCCGATCGGCTCCGTCTGACACCCCCCCTTCATCGACTCGCAAGTCCAAGTCTTCACTCCAGTCTGCCAAGGAAAGTTGTTTCGCTCTCACCAACTGCCGCTGCCCGTCTGGGACCACGATTGGCCAAACCGACTCGCCTACGCGACGCAAGCTGAACGTCACGGTGCTCATTGAAGGAGCTCCATGTGACATGGAGATCGACACCGGGTCTGCCCTGTCCATCATGTCATGGAGCACCATCAAAAGACTGGTACCCAGAGTGTCCAAAAGGCAACTCGACTCTCACCGCGTACACCTGAGAGACTACCAGGGAAACGACATTCCCGTGGTAGGCGTTGGCCGGTTCCGGATTGCCTTCAAGGATTTTTCGGGCCTGCTCCGGTTGGTGGTGGTCGAAGGTCAGCGGCCAAGCCTCCTAGGGCTAGACTGGTTTGATGCCCTCGGCCTGGAAGTCACCGGCATCAACTGCATCTCTAACGCAGAGACTGGTTTTATAGTCCCACTGACTCCACCCCCCTGGGTCCTGACTGTGCAACCTGTTTAACTATTTCCCCTCCAGCACTCTCTCATATATGTTAACGTCACAATGACAAACGACAACAATTAACTATAACGTTGTTTTCAACTCCTGCTCAGACTGGTTTTGGTTCCTGAAATTTGTTCTGATTGTGCAGATAAAATATAACAGAATTATACAGGGTAGGGTATTAAGTGTGTGAAAACAGTCAAGATCCAGGGATCGCCAGGCAGGCACCTCCAGATGGTCGAGACGTCAGGCTCCATCCTGGTGTCCAGGCATCTTCTCTTGGTCACAGTGGCTGATAGCCAGGTGCAAAATGCACCTAGCACCTGGCTAATTTCGAACACTGCTCATCTTGCTTCATAAGTATATCAAGTTTGATGACTTTAAATGGGAACAATAGTGTTTGCGCACTCCTACTCGCAAACAGCAAATGGTTTGCTCAACATAACATCGTTTTGAAACACACTAGTAATAGTGAGGGTAGGAAAGGCTTGGCATTGCAAGATTTCTTTTGCTGTGGTTGTGAACAGCCCAGCAAAATGGGAAAGGCTTGCTGCAAACCATTGATCTTTTCTGTGCAGGAGTCTAATATGCAGAAATGAGCCAGGTAACTTGTTAGTTTTCCTCCTCCTGGCTTGGTAATAGAATGTGTAACAGAAAAATAACCACCCACATGGTTTAAATGTACTGCCTGGTTCAATGGAGTTGAAAATGTACTATTGCTAGATGGGGGAAATGGTTCAAATAGGTTTTGACTTTGGAGATTACCTTTAGCTGACTATAGGTAAAAAGGGAAAGGTAAAAGACCCCTGGACGGTTAAGTCCAGTCAAAGGTGACTATGAGGTTGCGGCGCTCATCTTGCTTTCAGGCCAAGGGAGCCGGCGTTTGTCCACAGACAGCTTTCTGGGTCATGTGGCCAGCAGGACTAAACTGCTTCTGGCACAATGGGACACCATGACGGAAGCCAGAGCGCATGGAAACGCCGTTTACTTTCCTGCTGCCTATTTATCTACTCTAGCTGGTATGCTTTCAAACTGATAGGCTGGCAGAAGCAATGGGAGCTCACCCTGTCGTGCAGATTCGAACTGCCAGCCTTCCAGTCGACAAGCCCCAAAGGCTCAGTGGTTTAGACCACAGCGCCACCCATATCCCTTTTAGCTGATTATATCAGCTATTGTATACCACCTTTCAGAAAATATTTAAATTTGAAAGCTGGCTAATATATCAAATGGAAATTGCATTTTAGGACTGCTTGGGGATGTGGATTCTGAGTCCTGGAAGCTGCATACAGCTGTCGTGGCTACGTATATTGTGGCATGATGCGAGGCCGACATGGTAGAGAGATGAATGCTTGCTGGCATTTTTCTTTGCACCGATTTTTTCCCCTTTTCCTTTTTTGCTTTGCTTGAAGATTTTGATGTGATGATTCAGTGGAAACCAACCTGACTCACGTTATAAACTTTTCATAAACATGAGACTATCATCAAGTAAAAATGAAACTGGTTCCCATAACTGCCATTTGTGGATTGGGGGGGGGGGGAGAAGTAAATTTGGGAGGTGTGGTTCAAAGAACTAAAAAAATACACATTTTTACATTTGGGAATTCTCACTATGGACACAAGCAAGTTTGATTTCCATTCTCCCATCTTGCTTTACTCCTTACGGTCTTGCACCGAAATTCCAAAGGTCTAAGTCATTTTTATTCTCCTTGAATTTTATCTGTAAGATTATAAATCTATTAATAAGTGTGTGTGTGTGGGTGGGTGCAGCCTTCATGCGCAGGTGTTTTGATTGACTTAGAAACCATTCCTTATGTCTACTCAGAGGTAAGTCCCACTGTATTAAATGGGTCTTACACTCAGGCAAGCAGCTATGGAACTGCAACCTCAGCTTCAAAAATGTGGTGTATTGGCTTACAGAAATGTAAAGTAATGGATCGGGTGTTTTGAATTGTTGTGCTTCACTTTTGTAAACTTCCCTGAGTTGTTGCTTTTAACTGAAGAGTACTAGAGATTTATACTAAATAATAGTAAGTTCTGTAGACCTTGTTTTGAGGGGTTTTTTCCTAGGAAAGAAAAACATTTTAGAAAGAATGTGTCACTCTGCACAGTTTTTGTGGCTCTTGGCATTCCTAGCCTGCTTTTTGCCTGCTATAGTTGCACAGTGACATTCCAAACTTACTTATTTGTCACCCTATGATCTGAAATAGTTAAGTGGTTTAAAACAGGCTTCCTCAACCTCAGCCCTTCAGATGTTTTTGGCCTACAACTCCCATGATCCCTAGATAGCAGGACATGTGGTCAGGGATGATGGGAATTGTAGTCTCAAAACATCTGGAGGGCCAAGGTTGAGGAAGCCTGGTTTAAAACAATTTAAAAGCCCATATAAAACATTTGACTACAACTACAATCCAACAAAACAGACAAACTGGAATAAAGAATTTAAAGAGTATGGCATAAATGCCATAATCTTCATGTGGTCTCCGTTGGGCCCATGCAAATAGCGAAACATGCCTGGCACTTGGGGAATTTGATATAGTTGCCCCATAGCAGAAGTACTCTAGGAAGGCAGGGTTGTATAATGGTTAGAGTGTCAGACTAGCACCTGGGAGATCAGGATTCTAATCCTCACTCTGCCTAATAATAATAATAACAATAACAATAATAATAATTTATTTATACCCCGCCCATCTGGCTGGGTTTCCCCAGCCACTCTGGGTGGCTTCCACAAAGACCAAAAATACACTAAGATGTCACACACTATAAACTTCCCTGAACAGGGCTGCCTTCAAATGACTTCTGAATGTCAGGTAGTTGTTTATCTCTTTGACATCTGATGGGAGGGCATTCCACAGGGCAGGTGCCACTACCAAGAAGGCCCTGTGCCTGGTTCCCTGTAGCTTTGCTTCTCGCAGAGAGGGAACCTCCAGAAGGCCCTCAGAGCTGGACCTCAGTGTCTGGGCTGAACGATGGGGGTGGAGACACTCCTTCGGGTATTTTTGAATATCGTGAAGCTCCTTGACATCTGACGGGAGACGGGTGCCACCACTGAGAAGGCCCTCTGCCTGGTTCCCTGTAGCTTTGCTTCTCGCAATGAGGGAACCGCCAGAAGGCCCTCGGCACTGGACCTCAGCCCAGTGGGTGACTTTGGAGTCAATCACAGCTTCTTCGCCGACCTCACTGGGTTGCTGTAGGGATTAACTGAGGAAGGGGGCAAACCACGTCTTCCTTGGAGAAAAAAGCTGCTTTAATGGATGCAAGTGATTTGGGGAGGAAGTCAACGTTGTGCGCTTCCAAGCGTTGCATCAGGGCAAGGATTTCAGATTGCTGGATGGAATGACCCCTCCTCCCCACTGCAAACACTGCTCAGGGGGTTCTCCCAGCTTCAGGGCCAATTTTGTAGGGTGTGGGGGGTGCCTGGGGGGGGGGAGGAGGGAGGTATCTCATATGATGTCAGCAGAAGACATTGCTGGTTACTACAAACATCTAGTTAAATGCCATTGGGGGGGGGCGAACAGTTAACACTGCATCTCACTAATTGGCAGAAACCGTCAATTATAGACGACATATTTAGCCGTTTTTCTTCAGTAATTAAGATCCAAGATCCCTTTCCTGGAGGGCCTATAATTTGCGGTTGTTTTTACCAAAGCTTTGTATTAGGGCATAAAACCTCACTAACAACGCTTTAGGTTTCCCTTTTCTCAATTTCCGCCACATTGTTAATTTCCTAAGGATGCATGTGAGACTGCCATTTTTCCACCCAGGAAGTGTTGTATTTGTAAATATTGGAACTGCAGGGAAGGATAATTCGTAGATCTGTCTCAGGTGTCTCCCCTTTGTTGCCCTTTGCTATTGGAACGTTTTGGTTGCAATAGAGGTTAGATCATTTAATGAAAAAGCCGGAAAGGAACTTACTTTTTTAAAAATGCTGACTTATAAAGTCTTCGTGCCAAGATTTTCTGCTGAAACCTGTCTGACGAGTCAGTGGGGTTTGCGTACAGCACAGTCTATGGGGAAGATGAATTAAAAACCAAAAAACCTGATTGAGGTGAATCATCACACCTTAAATTTAAGAAGTGATAATTCACCTCTGTCAAGTTTGCAATTAAAAAGTAAATGCTAATGAAAATTGTGGTTCTTGTTAGGATATTTACCAGCTGTTCCGACAAATATTCGGTGTAGTCACTTTTCCCATTTCCTAGGGATAATATCGCCCTTTCCTTCAATTTCCGCTTGACACTGTGGAATCAGATACGTTCCATTTGACAGCTGTGAAAGTCATCGTTAGCTGTGAAAGTCGGTGTTACGAACATTTAGCAAGTAGTGAAATAGGATACTGCTGGTGTAAGTTGGAATTAATTTTTAAAATAAACCATTTCTTGTGTTACTGTGGCCTTTCCTACGGCTCCTCTATATTGAAGGAAGATTTTGTTTGTTTGTTATGTATGTGTTTTCCTGATAACATCCTCTAAAATAAACATTTTGGTGAATTAGTCCACTTATGTTAATAACTATTACTGTTATCTTCGTTGTTATTGTAACTTCCTCAGACTAAATTTGCTTCTGCTCTGCTGTGAGGCTACACAGATATTGTCATACCTTGGCTCCCGAACGCCTCGGGAGTCGAACATTTTGGCTTCCAAACGATCAAAAACCAGAAGTGATTGTTCCAGTTTTCAAATGTTATTTCGGAAGCTGAACATCCGACGGGCTTCCGCGGCTTCTGATTGGCTGCAGAAGCTTCCTGCAGCCAATCAGAATCCGCGCTTTGAAAGCTGAACGTTTCGGAAGTCGAAGAAACTTCCGGAATGGATTCTGTTCGACTTCCGAGGTACGACTGTATCCCCCCCCCCAAAAAAAAATACCCATTACAAAGTATCCTTTTGTTATATACTGAGACAAAACAGCTACTTAGTCTAAAAGAGAACAAGATCAGGAGGAAGACAAGGAAAGGAGAAACCTAAAGAAAGAGAAACTGAGAGAAGAAGAAAAGAAAGGGGAAAAAATAAAGAAAAGGAAGAAATAAAATAAAAGGACTTCCTGTTCTCTGTCCTGTAGCTACATATGATATTCATTCCTTAAGATCCAACCATTCTGTCTTCTATAAACCAGTATTTTGTCAATCTTCAAATCCAGATATTACAAGTTGATTTTCTCTCTCATGCAGAAAGCCCATAAGAAATTTCCAGTCGTTAATAAATGTCAACTCTGTTCTCATGTTATGGAGCAAGAGGGTAAAGTAGGGAGGAGAAGAATCAGGCCCTTTTGCCATGAGGGTAGAGAAGGAGGATTGTATCATTTCTTGAAGAATTTCCATATTGTCTGGAGTCTGCTTCTCTAGACAAGTCCAACCAGTTGCTTAATGCTAGCAGTTTTGTTGCATACTGAATTATGATAACTTGAAATATTTGGAAGCCAAGTTCTGTGGCGTAATTAAGAACATAATGCCAATTGTTAAAAATGTGTCTCTTATAGGATTTAAGGAATGTGCAGTAATGGATATTTCCAAATACTTTCTCTTTCTCTTTCTTTTTGTCATAAACACACACACACACACACACACACACACAGTGCTCACGTTGGTAGGGCGACTTGGAAGTAGCTTGTTGAGTTTGTTTTGCTTTCACTAGGAAGAAGTAATTAAGTGTAATTTAATAAGAAGCTATTATGTTTCTAAATTAATGTAAATCAAGCGTTAACCTATTTCCAGATTACAAAAGTTAGAGCAAGTGTTGTCTTAATAGGAAGTGATAGAAGAGAAGATGTCTACGTGGTGTAGAAATACCCTGGAACAAGCATTCTGAAAATTATTTGTATATGAGAAAGCAGCCTTGGTTTTGCATGCTATTCTGTTGCAGAGAAATATAACGTTAATGGAATCTGCATTTGTATTTGCTGTGAATGGACATGTTATCCGTGTTTGGAGCCATCCCAGTTCTTAGAATGTGCATTTGCTACCTCGTCGTAACTTCGCTCATCAGTTGGGCATTGGAAAGGACTGGTAGGATTGGGGTGAAACTATACTTTAAGCTCAGTGCTGCAGGAGAAATACTGCTGCTTTGGTTAAAATTAGAATATATATAAAAATAAAGTTAAGGGACCCCTGGACGGTTAAGTGCAGTCGAATTCAACTATGGGGTTGCAGCGCTCATCTTGCTTTCAGGCCGAGGGAGCCAGCGTTTGTCCACAGACAGCTTTCCGGGTCATGCGGCCAGCAGGACTAAACCGCTTCTGGCGCAACGGGACACCGTGACGGAAACCAGAGCGCATGGAAACACTGTTTACCTTCCCACAGCATCAGTACCTATTTATGTACTTGCGCTGGTGTGCTTTTGAACTGCTAGGTTGGCAGGAGCTGGAACAGAGCAATGGGAGCTCACCCCGTCGCACGGGTTCGAACTGCCAACCTTTCTATCGGCAACCCCAAGAGGCTCAGGGGTTTAGACCACAGCCCCACCCGTGTCCCTATTACTGATCAATAGACTGGGTTGTCACTGGCGTGCTTTCAAACTGCTAGGTTTGGGTGGCGCTGTGGTCTAATATATATGTATATATTATATATATATGAGAATGATATTAAACATGTTAGTGGTTATTGATGCTTTTGAATTATGGTGCTGGAGGAGACTTTTGAGAGTCCCATGGACTGCAAGAAGATCAAACCTCTCCATTCTGAAGGAAATCAGCCCTGAGTGCTCACTGGAAGGACAGATCCTGAAGCTGAGGCTCCAAGACTTTGGCCACCTCACAAGAGGAGAAGACTCCCTGGAAAAGACCCTGATGTTGGGAAAGGTGGAGGGCACAAGGAGAAGGGGACGACAGAGGACGAGATGGTTGGACAGTGTTCTCAAAGTTACGAACATGAGTATAACCAAACTGTGGGAGGCAGTGGAAGACAGGAGTGCCTGGCATGCTCTGGTCCATGGTGTCACGAAGAGTTGGACATGACTAAAGGACAACAGTTATTGAAGGACAATTCTACACAATATGAAGCAGGAGTGGCTTGTTTGTTATAATCTGATGAATGTTTGTTCCCATTTGTAGGAATCTGTGTCTCTGTGGTACTTGCCCATTTAGTTATGATATATCTGTAAATATTGCAACCGCAGTTGCATGAATCTTCCTTATCTGTGTGCCCTGTTCACTGAGAGGTTTGTTTGTGTGTACAGTGGTACCCCGCAAGATGAACGCCTCGCAAGATGGAAAACCCGCTAGACGAAAGGGTTTTCCGTTTTGGAGGCGCTTCGCAAAACGAATTTCCCTATGGGCTTGCTTCGCAAGACGAAAATGTCTTGCGAGTTCCTGCGGGTTTTCCCCCCTCCCCCCCTTTCCCTAAGCCGCTAAGCCACTTATCAGCTGATCTGCTGATAAGCCGCTTAACAGCTGATTGCTAAAAGCCGCTAAACTGCTAATAGCGCTAATCCGCTAAGGTGTCAATGGGCTTGCTAAGCAAGATGAAAAAACCGCTATACGAAGAGCCTCACAGAACGGATTAATTTCGTCTTGCGAGGCACCACTGTATGGTGCCTAAATAAAAATACCTTACTCACACATACACACGCATATGTTTCAGTTACACATAGACGAGTCAACTGGGGAGCATCCCACAGAAGAGCCTCGGCTGTGAAAGAAGAGTGATGTCTTTTCTATCAAGAATTTAGGAGCATTAACTGCTAAGGGAGATCTTTCCTGTTAAGCAGGAACAGACTTGCCCCCTGCTGCCGCCCAAATAACCCTTGGTATATCTGTTGAGGCCACCTGAGCAGAAGTACAAAGACCTGAATGGGTGCTCTTTCACGTCTTCAGAAGAAAGGGGTGCTAAAAATAAGGCTGGGAAATGTTTTAATTGTCTCTTGCTAGATGTTGGCACGATGCTTGATCGGTTAATTCTACCAGTGCTATGAACCTATTGGAGTTTTTGGTGAATAAATTGAACCTACTGGAGTTTTTGATGAATAAATTGAGAGAAGAGTTGCTGCTTTTGATGTCACACTGGAGCCAGTGTGGTTAAGAGTGGTGGACTCGTAATCTGGTGAACCGGGTTCGCTTCCCCGCTCCTCCACATGCAGCTGCTGGGTGACCTTGGGGTAGTCACACTTCTCTGAAGTCTCTCAGCCCCACTCACCTCACAGAGTGTTTGTTGTGGGGGAGGAAGGAAAAGGAGAATGTTAGCCACTTTGAGACTCCTTCAGGTAGTGATAAAGCGGGATATCAAATCCAAACTCTTGTTCTTCTTCACAAAACTTGACAGTCAGTTGTATGTTTGAATGTGGGAGGGAATCTTCAGTTTTATAACATGCTGAGTCTTTGGTGTCCCCTGGTTGTAGTGTTTTGAAAGAGAGCAATAAGCCAGTGACAACCCAGTCTGTATATCAGGAATAGGGACACGGGTGGTGCTGTAGTCTAAACCCCAGAGCCTCTTGGGGTTGCTGATAGGAAGGTTGGCGGTTCAAACCCGTGCGACAGGGTGAGCTCCCATTGCTCTGTCCTAGCTCCTGCCAACCTAGCAGTTCAAAAGCACACCAGCGCAAGTACATAAATAGGTACCACTGCTGCGGGAAGGTAAACGGCGTTTCCATGTGCTCTGGTTTCCATCACGGTGTCCCGTTGCACCAGAAGTGGTTTAGTCCTGCTGGCCACATGACCCGGAAAGCTATCTGCGAACAAACACCGGATCCCTCGGCCTGAAAGCGAGATGAGTGCCGCAACCCCATAGCCACCTTTGACTGGACTTAACCTACCAGGGGTCCTTTACCTTTCCATTACCTATAGATCAGGGCTTTCCTAGAACAGAGGCTGCTTGCATTAACAGTTCCTTTATTTGATGTGATGCTTGCTCTTCTAAATCATTGTTCAGACGAGTCCCTTCTTGCATTAGCAGTCATAGATTTGGACAAGAGCTACATAAGAGCCTCTAGCATCAATCTGATAACTTGCAGTATTACAGGGGGTTTTGAGATTAGAGGTATAGATCACGAAGAAGAGCAGCGGGGATGAATGGTAGATTTTAGGGAAGACTTATTTCTGAGAGTTTCAGATGACTCCTTTCTGAGACACCATGGATAAATCTACAAGGAATAGAATAATTCCAGATTCATTTATGTTTAAAAGTTGACAGTAGCCTCTATGCAGCATAGCAGTTTTGGGGATGGTTGGACAGGGCAAAGCGGTTAACCGCAAATCGGTTAAGAGACTTCTGGTCTCAGGCCCGAAGAACAAATTACATAAATTATTGTGCATATTTTTAATGTGGTTTTAAAACAAGTGCTGCTGCAATTTGAAGGGTTAGAAGAAGCACAAAAGGTTTCTTTCTACACACACACACATACTATTTTTCTTTTTACAATTTAGAATATTCATTTAAACAATATTAATGACTTCCCCCCTTCTCTTTTCATGGTTCATTTTGCGTAGCATAAATCCCTGCATATTTTATATAAACTAAACCATTCACTATTCCATTATTACTTCCATCAAAACTTATTTACACTGTTGGATTTATCTTAATGCTGCCAACGTTTTCAAGTGTACACAATTTTCCCCCATATATTCAGTAAACATTTCCCAATCTCCTTTAAAAGAATGTTCTGCTTATTCTCTTATTCTATAAGTTAGATCCACAAACTGCGCATATTCCATCAGTTTAAGTTGCCATTCCTCTTTGGTTTGGACCTCGCTCATTTTCCATTTTTGGGCTTAACAATACACGGGCTGCAGGTATGGCATACATAAATAACCTTTTTTGACAACAGTGGAAAGGGTTAAGAAGCCTCAGGTGTCAGAGCACAAAAGGTTTCTTAACCCTTTCCTCTGTTGTTCAACCCCCAAGCAAATATTTGCCTGTGATCTCGATTCTGAGCAAGATGGACCAATGATCTGAATTCATGTACCGTATTTTCCGCTCTATAAGACGCACCAGACCATAAGACGCAACTAGTTTTTGGAGGAGGAAAACAAGAAAAAAAATATGCTGAATCTCAGAAGCCAGAACAACAAGAGGGATCGCTACACAGCGAAAGTAGCAATCCCTCTTGCTGTTCTGGCTTCTGGGATAGCTGCGCAGCCTGCATTCGCTCCATAAGACGCACACACATTTCCCCTTACTTAAAGAGACTCTAGCATCAATCTGATAACTTAAGACTCTCTTAAAGTGAGTCTTATAGAGCAAAAAATACGGTAACTCAGCTTAATGTACAAGTTCAGGTTGATTCTTCTCTTCCTCCTCCCCCCACCTTTTTTTTTTTGTTTTGCTGACCAAAAGAGATGAAAATGCATGCTTTCAGAATATGGATTTTTTTTTTTGGGGGGGGGGAATAAAATTAAAAGAGACAGAATTCCGGCACCCTTGCTGACAGAAATCTCACCATCAACATCCTCTAGGTGAGGGGTCAGCAAACCTTTTCAGCAGGGGGCTGGTCCACTGTCCCTCAGAACTTGTGGGGGGCCAGACTATATTTTGAAGGGGGGGGGAGAACAAATTCCTATGCCCCACAAATAACCCAGAGCTGCATTTTAAATAAAAGGACACATTCTACTCATGTAAAAACACGCTGATTCCCGGACTGTCCGCGGGCTGGATTGAGAAGACGATTGGGCCGGATCCGGCCCCTGGGCCTTAGTTTGCCTACTCATGCTCTAGGTTCTTTTGGGATGGTGAACATGCCTTAAAGGTTGATTCATGTAATAAATGACTCTCCTGTTATTCTCTTACCTATGCAATTAGAAGAGACCTACCATTTTCATTCAGAATCATGTGTGCCTGGAATAATTATTACATTTTTGTTTGGTTTTTGTTTTTAAAAAGATGGTTCTTAACCTGATTTCCATTCATCATTTGCAGGAATCTCCCCAGCACAATTATGCTAGAGGATAAAGGCCCAAGAGTGGTGGACTATTTCGTAGTGGCCGGACTCACAGATACGTCAACGCTTTTGGACCAAGAAGTAAATCGCTCTGAAACAAAGTCGGTTGGCCCCAAAGCTCCCATCACAGATCTTGCTATCATCATCAAGTCAGCGGGAGAAACCGTTCCCGAGGGCTACACCTGTGTCGAAGCAACCCCCACAGCACTTCAGGCCAACCTGAACTATGGGAGTCTCAAAAGTCCGGAGCTCTTTCTGTGTTACAAGAGAAGCAGGGACAAGCCGCCTCTTACGGACATCGGGTGAGCAGTGTTGCGGTGAAAACAGAAAATAATAATAATAATTTATTATTTGTACCCCGCCCATCTGGCTGGGTTTCCCCAGCCACTCTGGGCGGCTTCCACAAAGACAAAAAATACACTAAGATGTCACACATTAAAAACTTCCCTGAACAGGGCTGCCTTAAGATGTCTTCTGAATGTCAGGTAGTTGTTTATCTCTTTGACATCTGATGGGAGGGCGTTCCACAGGGCGGGCGCCACTACCGAGAAGGCCCTCTGCCTGGCTCCCTGTAGCTTTGCTTCTCACAGTGAGGGAACCGCCAGAAGGCCCTCGGCGCTGGACCTCAGTGTCTGGGCAGAATGATGGGGTGGAAACACTCCTTCAGGTATCCTGGGCTGAGGCTGTTTAGGGCTTTAAAGGTCAACACCAACACTTTGAATTGTGCTCGGAAACGTACGCTCGGAAAAGGACCTGTTGTTGAGTTGCATCAGTGTGGGAGATAAAATTGTGGTTTTGCTTTTTAAAAAAAAATAAAAAAGACCTTCAGGATTGGAACTCTTGACAGTCTGTCCTATCCAAAAGTGTATGTGTTTGAAAGAATGCAAGTGCAGTCATACCTTGCATCCCGGACACCTTGGTACTCGGACTTTTTGGCTCCTGAACGCCGCAAAGTGAGTGTTCCGGTTTGCGAACGTTTATTGGAACCCGAACGTCCGATGGGGCTTCTGCGGCTTCCGACTGGCTGCAGGAAGCCAATCAGAATCTGCACTTTGGTGATGTGTGTTAGGTCATGATGTGTGCTAGGGCTGGGTGATATACCGTATTTTTCTCTCTATAAGATGCACTTTTCCCCTGCTAAAAAGTAAGGGGAAATGTGTGTGCGTCTTGTGCAGTGAATGCAGGGAGGAGGCTCTGTCAGCACTCCCTTTAAAGAGCCGCGTGGAGCATGTGCACAGCTCTTGGGGGCTTTTCTCGAGGAGGGAGAAGGGCTGCCCTTCCCCCACCTCCCAGAAAAGCCCCCAAGAGCCGCGCTCCCTTTAAAGAGTGCGTGGCTCTTGCTGGAGGAAAGCCAGTGGGCTTGCTTTCACTGAAGCCAGAAGGGCAAGAGGGATCAATGCAAAGCCTCCTGAGCAAAGATGGAGGAGCGCTCCCTCTTAGCTCTTAGCTCAGGATGCTTTGCGTTCCTTTCTTATTTCTTGTTTTCCTCCCCTAAAAACTAGGTGCGTCCAATCATCCGGTGCGTCTAATAGAGCAAAAAATACGGTATCATCCAAATCCTGGTGTGAAATCCATATTGTGATATCAGTTTCATCTTTCTTTTGCCTGGCAATATATAGCAAATCATAATGTGATTTTTGCATAGCACATGAGCACGCGCGCACACACACACACACACACACAAAATGTGAGGAAAACCATGAAGCCAACTCTCAATTCCTGCAGCCCCATTAACTCTGCCGGCTTAGCTCTCTGGGCAGCGAATCACAAAAACCGGTGCAGGCAAAATTACGATGTTTAGCCAGTGATCTATCACTATGTTTAAAGCCACATATCGCCCATCTCTAGTTTCTACAATGCTCTTCGCAAAAACGTCTTCACGGAAAAGCAACAGTCAGTGGGAATTCTTTCAGTATTCCTTGAGAATCATTATTTGTGCTTGAAAGGGATCCTATTGAGAAGGGTATATAATTCTATAATAGTGCACTGGCAAATAATTCCATACTGTGTGTGTGAAACGTTCCTGTGTCTGTTATTCCTTCCTGCTTGCAGAGTTTTATACGAAGGGAAGGAACGCTTGATCCCAGGCTGTGAGGTGATCCAGGCTACTCCCTACGGCCGTTGCGCGAACGTCAACAACAGTTCGGCATCTTCCCAGCGAATCTTCATCACCTTTCGGAGGGCTCCCCTGGTGCGACCCCAAAACTCCTTGGCCGTTACCGACATCTGCGTCATTGTAACCAGCAAAGGAGAAACCCCGCCTCATACGTTCTGCAAAGTCGATAAGAATTTGAATTGTGGCATGGTGAGATTAATACATTGTCGTCTGAAACTTTGGCTTTGTAATGGGGTGAGGGGGCAGAAATGCTTTGGGAGCTTGTTGCTTCTGCTAATTTTTTTTAATAATAATAATAATAATAATAATAATAAAGTATTTATTGCACTCTTACCTAGTGTACTTAACTCTGAGTACAGTTTGCGTCACTTCATTTTCCACAGCTCTGTATTTCTTCCTTCTTCCACTTCTGCTGCCAGAATCCATATCTATGAGATAGCCAACTACGCTCTCTCGCTCTCTCTCTCTTTTAAGAACAGGGTAGGAGGGAAGAGTTGAACTTTGGAAGACTGCTGGTGTTACAATGATAAAAAGTAGCTTTTACTTTTGTCATGAATAACAGCCGAGCTATTAAAGTGGAAGTGAAAGAAGTTGATTTTACTGTTGGCGTTCTTCGTTTGTGAGTTATAAGCCTGTTGCAAAAGTCCCCAGTGCCTTAAAAACAAATATATTGCTGTGTTTGTGGTGATATACATGAAAGTAAAACGCCTTTTCAAAATATTTTTTCAGATAACGCTACTGAAGTGTAGGCACAGGGTCAGTAGAATCCGGTTTAGAACATATTGGTGTGGGGTTGAATTTTAGCACTTGTCTGAGTCCCTGAAACTGTACCATACAGGACAGAGCAGAACTAGTCTTCCCTTCCCTTTTTACCACAAATATACAGATCAGGAGTGAAGCGGGAAGAGATAAAACACTATGCTGAGATACTTTACGTGTCTATTTTCATAAGCAGAGGCCGTTCTAAATAGGGTAAATTGAATGTATTGAATAGCATAGGCGAAATATGCAACATTTAAAGGTGAATATGGAAACCATGAAAGGGGAGGACAGGAAAGTCAGTTGATAAAGTAACTTATGGTTTATGTTAACATTTGCAAAGTTTTTTTCTTCGTGAAAAATTAATAAGATTTTTTTAAAAAATGAAAACCTTTACCACCCTGGTGTGGATCCAGTTAGTTTATTCTTCTTAATTTTTTTTTTTTTACCTTGTCAAATTGGTCCAAATTTCTTTTATTTTTGGAGGAACCGCTGCTTCATTGGTGGCTCCTGAGGCAGTTTGCTGTGGGTCTTGATCGCGCTGTATGTCTGCTCTTGATTTCGGAGCTCCGACGGCTCCTTCCGGAACCCGAACGTTTTCTTTCAGGCTGTTTGGAGAATGTGCTTTGCCCGTGCTCCCTTCCAGGCCCCTCACAGCGGCCAGGACAAGCGGTTTCCGCTGCCCGCCCTAGTCCGCAGCTGAACCGGAAGTCCTAAAAAGAAAAGAAAAAGTAGAGATGGTCCTCAGTGTAGAAAGAAAGTGCTAGCAGAGTGAAGGCAGCCCTGTTTAGGGACGTTTTTAATGACTGATGTTTTAATGTACTTTTAATCTTTTGTTGGAAGCCGTCCCAGCCAGATGGGTGGGGTATAAATATTATTATTATTATTATTATTATTATTATTATTATTATTATTGGTTAGATTGGTTTCAGTTAGGGCCAGGGCATTTTCAGCACTGGCCCCAACGTGGTAGAACGCTCTGAGACTAGGGCCCTGCGGGACTTGACATCTTTCTGCAGGGCCTGCAAGACAGAGCTGTTCCGCCTGGCCTTCGGTTTGGACTCGGTCTGACCCTTATGTTTCCCTTCCCTTATGGTATTAATTTATCAGCTACTTTTAAAATGAGGCTGCATTTTAAATTGTATTTTAAATTAGGTCCCGCCCCCCCGCCCCCCGTTTCCCCCTATTATGTTTTTACTCTGAATTTTATTGGTGTTAGCCGCCCTGGGCCTGGCTCTGGCTGGGGAGGGCGGGGTGTGTGTGTGTATATATATATATTGGTATGCAATTGGCTCTGGGAGGGTTTTGAAAGGCAAGGCATTCTCCCGTGATGTGTGGTGCTTTCTCTTTCTCCCACACACTGATTTTGGTGATGATCTAATTTTTGGTGCCTTCGCAGTGGGGTTCCAGTGTATACCTGTGTTACAAGAAGTCCGTTCCAGCTTCAAACTCCATTGCATACAAAGCTGGTAAGTTATTTATTTCCATATACTGCAGATAATATTAGCACTGATTTAAATTTACTTTGGGATGCAGGTGGCGCTGTGGTCTAAACCACAGAGCCAAGGGCTTGCCAATCAGAAGGTCAGCTGTTTGAATCCATGTGATGGGGTGAGCTCACATTGTTTGGTCCCTGCTCCTGCCAACCTAGCAGTTTGAAAGCATGTCAAGTGCAAGTAGATAAATAGGTACCGCTCTGGCGGGAAGGTAAACGGCATTTCCGTGAGCTGCTCTGGTTTCGCCAGAAGCGCCTTAGTCATGCTGGTCACATGACCCGGAAGCTGTCTGCGGACAAACGCTGGTTCCTTTGGCCTGTAGAGCGAGATGAGCGCGCAACCCCAGAGTCGTCCGCAACTGGACCTAACGGTCAAAGGAACCTTTACCTTAAATTTACTTTAAATTACTTTGCCGCTTACTAAATTTGCCGGCTGGGATTTCTTGATGCCAAAGAGCTTCCACTACTCCACCTTAAACACCATCCACTTCATTGAATAAAGACGTTTGATTATACATTGTTCTTTGTATTCTGCCATCCTTCCTCCACTGAACTCAGAGCAGTGTACGTGGGTTTCTCATTGCGCCCTGCCCCCTTTTATTCCTTTCATCACCTCGAGTGAAGATTTGAACCCGGGTCTTTCCAGAACACTATTCGACCCACTGGATTTCATTTCAACCGAAGCGAATTTTGCAGAATCTGCAAAATAAATGAATTAGAAATTGTAAAGCCAGAAAGGACTATGGATGGAGAAGCTTGAAAGTGTGTTCACAGTTCTGTGAAGGAGCAGCAGCCAGGAATAACTGGGGAAACTCTGTTTATTGCCCCAAGATGTTGCTCTTAGCCCAAGAGTTCCTTACAAAATAACAACATGAGAAGCATGGGGTAAGGTGAATGGGCCTGTCGGCATGGAATCGTTGGACAGTTAGCACTGAGCCAGCAGATGCAACAGGACTTTTTCCTCCCTGCTCATCCATTCCAGAGGTTCGGCTAGTGCAACCATTCTGACTCCTTAAGGCAAATGGGCAAACGCAATAGCTTGTTTTTTAATGTTCCAGCATGCCGTAGCAAAAGGCACTGATCATAGAGGTGTTGGCTTTTTCCTTTGGGGCGAATTTATAACGTAACCATTTTGAATGGCACAAGCGATACGATACGATAATCTTTATTGTCATTGTCCCATACAGAACAATGAAATTGAAAAAATCTACACCAGACATTCAAAAACCAACACGCCTGCTATCTCAGCTATCCCAGCCTGGTTAACCCCCTAAAAACTCTGATATCCCATAATTAAATACAATATACTCCCATAGAGACTACCTTACACTGTGTTTAAAACCAAAATTGTATTTGGATTGAAGCTGTTTCTCAGGCTGCTAGTCCTAGTCTTTATAACCCTGTACCTTCTTCCAGAAGGCAGAAGCTGAAAGAGATCATTTCCAGGGTGCGTACTATCCTGCTCTATCTCTGCAGCTTTCTTAAGACACCTGGAAATATAGATTTGATCCAAGGTGATCCAATCGTTGCTTGGAACTTTTATGCAGCCTCCCTTATGGCTTAAAGCCAAATTTTCCCTTAGAAGCAGAAGTTCATGATACATGGCTGCCTAAATGGTTGTTTTTTAAAAAAAACCCATAATGGTTTTGAATTTTGTTTTGCAACATGCTTTCCAATCACGTTAGTCATGGGTTTTTGCTCCTGATACCATACAGCCTTATCCAGGTTTTTTCTTCCTTTGTGAGTGCAACCCTTAACTCCCTGGTGCTGATCACTGGTGATGGGGTAAGGTGATTTATGGTGTCTTCTCTGCTGGCAGAAAAGAGCGCTGGTGGTACTGGTGGGTTTCGATTCTGGAGAGGCTTCAGCTTAGATGGGCTATAAGCTCCAGCTGTTGGTTCTCCTTCCATCAGTTGGCGTTGCCTGGCTTCAAAACAGGGCACTTCAGGTGAGGAGCAGGAGAATTGCAATCTTTTGGATCCCAAACCCTGTAGATCCCCCAAAAGGTTTGACCCTCCTGCCCCTCAGCCTGCCTGGAGTTGGTGAAGCAAAAAAGATAAGGACCCCTGTCCCATTTTTGTGCCCCCATCCCTGGCTAAGATGAATGTCCTTCAAATGTGGGAGAATCATAGAATTGTGGAGTTGGACAATGAGGCTCATCTCTTGCAACCCTCTGCAATTCAGGAATCTTTCGCCCAGAATGAGGCTCGAACACATGACCATGGCCATTTAACATTGCTCTATACGTATATTCTGTTATCTCCATACAGAGTAAGATAACGCGAAACATGCTTGTATCTCATTGTTTTCCCTTTGGAAAGGCTTGATATTCAGATACCCAGAAGATGACTATGAGTCATTCCCCTTATCAGAATCTGTACCTCTCTTCTGTCTTCCAATGGGGGCTACCATTGAATGCTGGGACCCTCAAACCAAATACCCGCTGCCTGTATTCTCAACATTTGTTCTGACTGCCTCAAGTGCAGAAAAGGTATGTCTTGAGAACCATAGCATTCTGTTTTCATATGTCAGTTAGAATCTTCTGTTTTCCTTTCTTTTTTGTATATCAAAGCCAAACCTGCATAGTTCCTTGACCTGTAAAATTGTCGTATTGCATCCCGGTTTAATATACATGGTAGATAATATTTTACTCCAGAAATGGTGATGGTGTTGTTGTTGTTGTTAATAATAATATGCTGCTCACCTGACTGGGTTTCTCCAGCCACTCTAGGCAGCTTCAAACAAATTAAAAGCATTAAGCACAGTAAACCATCAAATATTAAAAAAAACTTCCCTAAACAGGGCTGCCTTCAGATGTCTTCTAAAAGTCAAATACAGTGGTACCTCTGGTTGCGAACAGGATCTGTTCTGGAGCCTCATTTGAAACATGAGCAGAATGCAACCCACGTCTGCGTGTGCGCGGGTCGTGATTCACTGCTTCTGCGCATGCGCGTGATGTCATTTTGAGTGTGCGCGAGTGGCGAAACCCGGAAGTAACCCTTTCTGGTACTTCCAGGTCGCCGCAGGACACAACCTGAATAGATTTAACCTGAAGCAAATGTAAGAAGAGTTATGACTGTAGTTATTTCCTTGACATCTGAAGGTGGGGTGTTCCATAGGGCAGGTGCCACTACCGAGAAGACCCTCTGCCTGGTTCCCTGTAACTTCCCTTCTCTCAATGTTAATGGGCCCTAATAATTGCCTGGTTCCCTGAAACTTGGGATACCAGCTACTGATTTCAGTTTGGGGTCCTATAGCACTGTTGTATCACACTTTGAGCTTTACCTAAATCGTGTATTCTAGCAATCTTGGGAGTGGGCGAATAGAAGAATATCTCTTTCTTTCCATGTTTAGAGATTCAAGATAACTCCCTTCTCCTCCAGTTGCTGGAGGTAATTATTTACGGGGCTCTTCCTCTCCTCCTATAGGTGTACGGTGCTGCTATCCAGTTTTACGAGCCTTATTCGCGAGAGCTGCTGTCGGAAAAGCAGCACATGCAGCTGGGCCTCCTGACAGCTGTCGAGAGAAAAGTGGTTACCTCAAAATCCATAAATTCCAACAAGTGCATCTGCCTTCTGTCACACTGGCCTTTCTTTGAAGCCTTCCGAAAATTCCTCATGTTCATCTATAAGCTTTCCGTGTCTGGACCGCATCCTCTTCCCATTGAAAAGTAAGTAGGAAGTCTTCCAAGTCTGCTCCTTGTTTTCACGGCTTTTGCTCATTCTGGTATTCTTATTGCTAAGCTGTGGTGCATGCTGTGAATTACTGCTGTGGTTTTCCACTGCCAAGCCATTGCACACTGAAAAGACATCTGGGTTTTATTTTGTCTCTTGTGCTGCATGTGAGTAGAAGTTTCTGTAGGATAGGGATGGCACAAAATAGGAGCTGGTTATAGGGACGCAGGTGGCGCTGTGGTCTAAACCACTGAGCCTCTTGGACTTGCCGATCGGAAGGTTGGTGGTTTGAATCCCCGCTACGGGGTGAGCTCCTGTTGCTCGATCCCTGCCCCTGCCAACCTAGCAGTTTGAAAGCATGTAAAGTTGCAAGTAGATAAATAGGCAGTGCTCCGGCAGGAAGGTAAACGGCGTTTCGTGCACTGCTCTGGTTCACCAGAAGCAGCTTAGTCCTGCTGGCCACATGACCCGGAAGCTGTACGCCGGCTCCCTCGGCCAATAAAGCAAGATGAGCGCCACAACCCCAGAGTCGGCCACGACTGGACCTAATGGTCAGGGGTCCCTTTACCTTTACCTTTTATACTATTGCATGCTTGAAGATCTCCAAGTGAAAGCAGCAGAGTTGGAGAAGAACTCCTGTTGCATCCCGCTGTGCATTGGTGTGCTGTTAGGGAAGAAACAAAACCTGCTGGTATGTGGCCTCATGCCATTTCCGTTTCCTGTCAGCTTTGTGTTAAAAGGTCAGAAGAACAGGCCAGAAGCTGGCGTCACCAACTAAGTTATTATTACCATAATAGGCATGGCAATAGCAGTGCTTCATTCTCTGGACTACGAATGCTGTCCTGTTAGTTCTACAAGTGCAACAAACGTGTACCGTATTTTTCTGTGTTTAACACTCCCCCATATATAAGACAACCCCTATTTTTGGGGACTCCAATTTAAGAAAATGGGGGGAGATGGCCCACAGCTATTGAGCTTTATTGGGGGGGGGGAATGCCAAAAATCACTAACTCAACTGACAAACGCTACAAATCACAAGCGTCACCAAAGCCACCTAGTGTCTGCCTGTTTGCCAACAGCAGCCTGCAATCGCACGCCCAATTGCCGCAGCAATAGCCAATCCACAGCAGCCCTTGCCGCATCCACCAATCACCGCTGACAAGCTCCTGCTTGCGGCTGCAACCAGTAGCCCATCTCCCCACCTCTGCACTATCCGTGTATATAAGATGACCCCCAATTTTTAACATTATTTTACAGTAAAAAAACTCTCGTCTTATACATGGAAAAGTACGGTATATGAGTTTCAGGTGGGAGGCTGCAGTGAATTTAGAATTGTCATCTGTTTATCAACTGCCACCACCAGTGGGCTTCATAGGGTCCCAAATGTCACGCCTTGGAGAAGATGTTAACAGACAGTGCAAAGAAACCGCATTGGGTGTCACCTTGAGGGTGTGATGGAGGCCTCGCCATGATTCCTCTCGCACTTGGTCAACTTCACAGGACATCTTTCACCCCTTGTGCTCTAGTCATCGCCCAGCCTTGCTTTACCCATTTTATGAGCCCCTGATTTGGAAACAGCACGGAAGAGAAACATTCCTGCCATTAGTTTCTTTCCATTACAGTTCATCAGGAGCTCAGTGATGCAGAATCCGAGCACACGGTGGCTCGGAAACTGAGAGAGAAAAGTTTAGACGCAAGAATGGCACTGCCCTCTTTCTCCTGGGTGATAACCATGTTTGTTTATATCTGCGTGACAACAGAACCACTGATAGTATTTTTCAACAAATGGGGTTTATTTAAAAGTTACATAAAAGTTTGTGACAATATAAAATCCGTGGCAGCCTTTGAATAGCTTCTGTTATACACCGAACAGGTTTAAGAAAGTACAATATCTTGGCTAAGCAATTATTTAAAACAGACACAAACAGTGTGCTAGATAAATATAAATTTAAAGCTAGATGGAATTGATGGGAAGTCAATGGAACTAGAAGACAACTGAGTTAAGGTATAATAGATATTGATGATTCTTTGATGTTTATTTGTTATGGATAATTTTGATTTTGTGTTACTTTTTTTAAGTTCAAGAAAGTAATTTAAAAGGTAAAAAAAAGAAGATAGTGAGCTTCCTTCTATATTTAAAATGAGTAATGTGCAAATGAAGAGAATTTTGTTGCTGTTTGGGGGTAAACAGAAGCCTTTAAATTCATAAGCTCCTTTGCCACTTTAAGCAACAAGAACCAAAAGTGTTCAGTTACTGCTGCTTGAGATAATTGTTTTCATTGAAGTTTTCAAGACAGTTTTTCTTTTGTTATCAAAGTAGAGCTGAAACCTTCAACAAAGTGTTTCTCCTTTTCACATCCAGTTCCTGCCCTCACTGCTAAGTAGCGGGATATTATCTGATGAACTAAGTTTGTAATATTCAGCACCTTTACCTGGGAGTCTCATTGAACTCTGTGATACTTAACTTCTGAGTAAAACTATATTGGATTGTGCTGTCAAAACCGCCAATATTTGGTCCAAACCAAAAGGCTCCTCAAGTACTTTCAGAATATTCTCTGCAAGACCTATAATTATAAAGCGGCCATCAAGGAAGCCTTGGTTATGGTGCCATTTTGAACCTAGCATACAGAAAAAGAATTTGAGAGCCATTTTGCTCAATCCAAAGGGCCATAATATAATGGATCTCTGAGCCTGCAATTCCATATATTCTTGATGAGGGTAAGCCTCAGTAATCTTAAGGTTAATCATGCTTGTTTTGAAATAAGTTTGATTTGATATGTGTGGAGTGTTTTTCAAATTGTTGCTGTTCAGTTGTTTCCGACTCTTCGTGACCCCATGGACCAGAGCACGCCCGGCCCTCCCATCTTCCACCGCCTCCCGCAGTTTGGTCAAACTCATGCTGGTAGCTTCAAGAACACTGTCCAACCCTCTCGTCCTCTGTCGTCCCCTTCTCCTTGTGCCCTCCATCTTTCCCAACATCAGGGTCTTTTCCAGGGAGTCTTCTCAAGAGGTGGCCAAAGTCTTGGAGCCTCAGCTTCAGGATCTGTCCTTCCACTGAGTGCTCAGGGATGATTTCCTTCAGAATGGATCGGTTTGATCTTCTTGCAGTCCAGTTCTTGCAGACTCTCAAAAGTCTCCTCCAGCACCATAATTCAAAAGCATCAATTCTTTGGCGATCAGCCTTCTTTATGGTCCAGCTCTCACTTCCATACGTCACTACTGGGAAAACCATAGCTTTAACTATATGGGCCTTTGTTGGCAAGGTGATGTCTCTGTTTTTCAAACAGTTGTACGCAAAATTGAGTTGTAAGACAAAGATGACTTACCATATGTTTCGCTCTATAAGACGCACTTTTCCCCTCCTAAAAAGTAAGGGGAAATGTGTGTGCGTCTTATGGAGCGAATGCAGGCTGCGCAGCTATCACTGAAGCCAGGAGAGCAAGAGGGATTGGTGCACACCGATCCCTCTTGCTCTCCTGGCTTCAGCGATAGCCTCCCGAAGCCTCTTGAGCACAGCCGGAGCGCCCCTGCCTCTTCACTCAAGAGGCTTTGCATTTCTTTCTTGTTTCTTGTTTTCCTCCTCTAAAAACTATGTGCGTCTTATGGTCGGTTGCGTCTTATACAGCGAAAAATACGGTAGGATACTGTATTTTGCTTGGCCCATCTGGTCCATTGCTGCTGACTTGTGCTGGCACCAGTTTTCCAGTGTCCAGCCTTCCCCAACCTAGTACCCCCCAGTTGTTTTTTGATTGAATTTTTTCATGGAGCTGGTAGAAGTTGTTGTCCGAATTATCTGAATTATCACCTGATTGGCATACAGCCTCAGCTGCCTGAGATTATCCTTACCTATTTCCTTTTAAATGGAGCTTCATTCTGGGACCTTTTGTATGCAAAACCTATGTACTGTCACTAAACTGTGGCCTCTGTCTCAGACTCAGTGCAGGGAATACATTTCCTTTAAGATGAGAATAATTATCAGGCAGATTTGAAACCTACAGAACTGGTCGCCTTTCTGTTTGTGGCAGCATGCCAAACAGTAGCCTGCCACTGGAAAGCAATCTTGCTCTGTAACAATGGATGCAAAGGATTTCGTACACAACCTTAATGGAAAAGATAACTCAGACTAAAATTGCAAAAAGGAAAAGAAATAAAAACCCCTGCACAAAAACAAGCACTCAGGCAAATTTATTAATACTTGTCATTGTTTTATTCATTACATAAGCAACCAGTACCACTCAAAGAATCCACTAGCTACACAGGGATAACAAAATAAAAAAAAAATTAAAAATTCCTTCCAGTAGCACCTTAGAGACCAACTAAGTTTGTTCTTGGTATGAGCTTTCGTGTGCATGCACACTTCTTCAGATACACTGAAACAGAAGTCACTAGACCTTTATATATAGTGAGAGGGTGGGGAGGGGTGTTACTCAGAAGGGTGGTGGGAATGGGTGATTGGCTGATAGATGTGGTAGACCTGTTGATGACTGTTAATGACTGCATTTAGTCTTACAGGAAAAAGCAAGGGGTGAGATGGCCAAAAATAGCTTCATCATGTATAATGAGATAAGAATCCAATGTCTCTGTTCAGACCAGGTCTCTCCATGGTTTTAAGTTTGGTAATGAGTTGCAATTCAGCAACTTCTCTTTCCAGTCTATTTCTGAAATTCTTTTGTAATAAGACAGCTACTTTGAGATTTTGTATAGAATGTCCTGGGAGACTGAAGTGTTCTCCTGCTGGTTTCTCTGTCTTGTGATTCCTGATATCAGATAGTTATGGATTGACCTTCTAAGATGACTATTGAATTGAAAAAAAGAAATAGGATATAGTACAAAATAATAATGTAATATGGACAAATGAACAATGGTTCTCCATTGGTTACCTGAAACTAGGAGGCAAGATGGGCTAATAGGTTCTTCTTGTCAAAAATATAACATACAAATACTTCAGAATCCAAGGTACGCAAGATACGCTTGCATTTTGGAAAACCATAAATAAAAATTAAAAGAATCATTAAATAAAATGCAAGTTTGTTAAGGTTGCCTGATTATGTATAGAATAAATATTTAGTGCCTTTAATATTACTGTGCGGTGGGGACTCTGGCAGGTACAGCTTTTCTTAAGTCCTGCAGAAAAGCACCCTGAATTGTTTTAAATTAAAATCTCAGAACTTTCTCCTGTGCTGAATCTGGCAACTGCATGTACTTTGGAATGATTTTATTCATCACAGTTATAACATTGGTCATAGGAAAAGATAAAAAACTATTTGTCAAAGTGAGGTATGTGCCAGCAGAATAGTTTGCCAAAGTGATTTATTCAGAAAGTTTGTGTGTTTCTGTGTGTGTGTGTGTGTGTGTGTGCTGATAGAGGTTTCAGTAGGAATACTATGCAGCTCTCCTGAAACAAACAAAAGAGAAGGTGTTAAAAGCCTTGCATTTACAATTTCTTGTGCACTAAGGGGCTTGAGATCAAAGGAAGTCATACTCCAATCTTAATTAAATCAGAGCTATTTTCCAGCTATGCTTAAATCAGCTCTTAGGCTTACTCTTGAGCAGTAATATTTTCAGGTGCGAAGATGGCTGTTACAGGAAGCACAAACTACAGTGGTGCCCCGCAAGACGAACGCCTTGCAAGACGGAAAACCCGCTAGACGAAAGGGTTTTCCGTTTTGGAGGCGCTTCGCAAAACGAATTTCCCTATGGGCTTGCTTCGCAAGACGAAAATGTCTTGCGAGTTCCTGCGGGTTCCCCCCCTTTTCCCCCTTTTGCTAAGCCGCTTAACAGCTGATCGCTAAAAGCCGCTAAACCGCTAATAGCGCTAATCCGCTAAGCTGTCAATGGGCTTGCTTCGCAAGATGAAAAAACCGCTATACGAAGAGCCTCACGGAACGGATTAATTTCGTCTTGTGAGGCACCACTGTATCTGCAATCCATGTTCTAAGCAAGGAGGAAAATTCTTTTATTACCTTAGTCTCAAGTGTTGTTTCAAGGGATAATTCTGAACATGCAAATGAACAATATATAGGTTTTGATTCTCCGGGTAGAGTTGCAGACCTACCATATTTTTCGCTCTATAAGACGCACCAGACCACAAGAAGCACCTGGTTTTTGGAGGAGGAAAACAAGAAAAAAAATATTCTGAATCTCAGAGGCCAGAACAGCAAGAGGGATTGCTGCGCAGTGAAAGCAGCAATCCCTCTTGCTGTTCTGGCTTCTGGAATAGCTGCGCAGCCTTCATTCGCTCCATAAGATGCACACACATTTCCCCTTACTTTTTAGGAGGGAAAAAGTGAATCTTATAGAGCAAAAAATACGGTAACTGGTTACTCAGATGCCTGGAATCATTTGCCATCATATTGATGGATATCGAATGTGAAATCAGGAAATTTCCAGTGGGTATGTTTGGGTTTTTTATGGATCACATAGACAGATGTGTTACTGACATTTAGTATTAACAGTTTCACATTCCTTAGTGGTACGGGAGCTGAATAATATTGTTATCCTGAAAGCCAATACTTAGGGCAGCAAACCTCTCCCTGGCAGCAACGATCAAAGACTGAGAAACATTAGGATAGCACGGCAAAATATATTTGGGTGGGTTTAGGCTGTTTGAGTTTTTTAACTTAAATAACATCAAGCCACACTCACAGTGATAGGCAATCTGTTTGGGTCATGCAGCTGTAAGTATATGAAGTCAATTTTGGGACATTTTTTTAATTTGAAGGATAGGACAGGAAGGAAGCAGCAACCTTTTAAGCACCATAATGACATCAAAATGACCAGGATTATTGCATCAAAATATATCTTAAAAAACTGAAAGCTAAACATTAGTGATTTCTATTAAACTGAGTTCAGATGTGCCCTTTTTAAATTAAAAAATACAGACAGTTGCAAAAGCGTTGCCAAATCCACCTTTCCTCTTCTCTCTGTATACTTTCCTGAATATACCTGTTTTCTGCTTATTTCCCTGCATGTGGTCATTTTTATCCGCACTGTCTTCTGAGATGGTTTGTTGATTCCTTTCTTGTTGTCGTCTTTGAGTGTCATCTTTCAGAACTTGGAAGCTCCTAGCAAGTAGTCCTGCCACACTTGACTTTCACTTGCAGATCCCAGTGACATGCTGAACAATTTGAAATAAAAATAAAATAAAAATAAAAAATTGTTCAGTAGCACCTTATAGACCTACTGGGCAATTTTTAATTTTTAATTTTGACTGCATCAGACCAACACGGCTACCTACCTGAATACTGAACAATTATTAGTGGTCTCATTCTTTTCACTAAGCACACGACCAAAGGAAAGCAAGTTCTCTTGATCTAGCAAGACCCTTTTGGGATTTCTTGATCTTTCCTAAGTACCGTATTTTTCGCTCTATAAGACGCACCAGACCACAAGGCACACCTAGTTTTTGGAGGAGGAAAACAAGAAAAAAATATTCTGAATCTCAGAAGCCAGAACAGCAAGAGGGATCGCTGCGCAGTGAAAGCAGCAATCCCTCTTGCTGTTCTGGCTTCTGTGATAGCTGCGCAGCCTGTATTCACTCCATAAGACGCACACACATTTCCCTTTACCTTTTAGGTGGGAAAAAGTGAGTCTTATAGAGCAAAAAATATAGTATTTATGCAAGTGCTTAACTCTTTAAGTGCTGACGTTTAGCAGCTTAAATAAGCCTCTGAACTGGAAAGGTGAATTTACCTTTATTGGTTTGAAAGAAGTGCTCCTCTTTGCATCATTTAGAAACTGTGAAATTTCAGTTGCGCTATGAACGTGGCTACTAAATTCTTTAGGCATGTTTACATTCGATATTTTTTTAAAATCCTTTTTAAAATAGTGAGTGTGCTTTAAATTCAGACTTGATGGTTTTGAGATGACAAATATCTATAATTGTCTTTGCAGGCACATATCCCACTTTATGCACAACATACCTTTCCCTTCTCCCCAAAGACCAAGAATTCTTGTGCAGGTAAGTAAGTTAAATACTTTGAGCGCCCTAGGAATGCTGCTTAGTATTGTAGCGCTGGTGGGACTTCCGTGTTGAATTGCTTTGTATTACGTAGAATCATACAGTTGGAAGGGACTGTCCCATATGGGGATTGAACCAGGGCCAAATTTAGGTTGGATGAGGCCCTCAGCTCCTGAAGGTAATGGGGCCCTTTCTACGTCCAGCTGTCCTTTGTCAACAACAAATTGTCGCTGTTTTTTTGTGTTGAATATATGCTAATTTATGGACCTCATAGGTATCTAAAGGCATTTGCACATAACAAAATATGTACTTTATCAAAGTAATTGTTGAACTGACATACAATTAAGAAGAAGTGTATTAATAGTGAAATACAATTAAGAAGAAGTATATCAATAGTGAAATAATTATTAAGCTCTATGTAGGTTTTATTTTACAGTCATACCTTGGGTTGAAGTTGCTTCAGGTTGAGCACTTTCGGGTTGTGCTCCACGGCAACCTGGAAGTAATGGAACGTGTTACTTCCGGGTTTCGCCACTCACGCATGCGCAGACGGTCAAAATGACGTCATGCGTGGAAGCGGCGAATCGCGGCACGAGCAGACGCGGGTTGCGTTCGCTTCAGGATGCGAACAGGGCTCTGGAACTGATCCCGTTCGTATCCAGAGGTACCACTGTATTTGTTTTTTATCTTATATTTTGGAAATGTACATCCAGGTTTTTTTCCTTTAAATTTTTTTGGGGCCCCAAGGGAGTGGGGCCCTAAGCTACAGCTTGTTTAGCTTATACAGTGGTACCTCGGGTTAAGTACTTAATTCGT
This sequence comes from Podarcis cretensis, assembly GCF_951804945.1. Taxonomy (NCBI): domain Eukaryota; kingdom Metazoa; phylum Chordata; class Lepidosauria; order Squamata; family Lacertidae; genus Podarcis; species Podarcis cretensis. The sequence continues at coordinate 28,162,652 of NC_137187.1, forward strand.
TCCGGTGGTCCGTACTTAACCTGAAACTGTTCTTAACCTGAAGCACCACTTTAGCTAATGGGGCCTCCTGCTGCTGCCGTGCTGCAGGAGAACAATTTCTGTTCTCATCCTGAAGCGAACTTCTTAACCTGAAGCGCTGTTTCTGGGTTAGCGGAGTCTGTAACCTGAAGCGTATGTAACCCGAGGTACCACTGTACGTAAATCTGGCACTGGATCGAACATACGACCTTGGCATTAACAGCACCTTGCTCTAACCAACTGAGCTACCCACAAAAGTTAATCTCAATAAGCAGCCTGAGGTGTAAATGATATAGCAAACAGGGGACAGTATATAATATACTTAATCCATTAGCGCAAGGCTTTTCCATTTGTGCAACGTAACTTTCCCATTTTCTTCTCGCCATTCTTGCTCTGCACCCTCCCCAACCTGCTCTGGAGGGTGGGGGGAACCCCAAAAACAATTTAGACAGCACACAGAGAGAGGAAAATTTCTGTTCCGCAATCTACCGTATTTTTCGCTCTATAGGACGCACCGGACAATAGGAGGGGGAGAATAGGGAATTTTTTTTTTCTTGTTCTCCCCCTCTAAAACAAGGTGCGTTCAAGGTGCATTCAACCTAGCTTGTGGGGCTGGCGGTGGGGGGAAGTGCTGCTTTCCCCCACCGCCAGCCTCAAAGATCCCTGAAGCCTTTGGAGCGCAGCGCCCCGCTGCACTACAGAGGCTTTGCGCGCAGCAATCCCCAAGCTAGAACAGCCTTGCTAGCCTCTGCAGGACAGCAGGGTGAAGGCACCCCGCTGCCCTTGAGAGGCTTTGTGCGCAGCCATCCCCAAGCTAGAACAGCGAGACAGAGCGCTCCACAGCGAGACGGAGCGCTCCGCAGCGCTCCGTCTCCCTGTTCTGCCTTTGGGCTTAGCGGCGCAGCCTGCATTCGCTCCATAGGACGCACTCACATTTCCCCTTAATTTTTGGAGGGGAAAAAGTGCGTCCTACAGAGCAAAAAATACGGTAAGCTCCTCCTTCTGCTGCCACAGCAAGTGTGTTGGACGCCTCCCAGGGTCTTCCCGATCCTACAATACCGTGTGACGCACATGCCTCACACATGGTTGATTAGAATGCTTACATGAGTTTTCTGTCGGCTCACTAATATTTGTGCATTTGTCGTTTTACAGCTCTCTGCGCATGATACGTTAATACTGTCGCAACCGGTTGCTACGCCCTTGCCACTCAGGTAATGATAGTTGATAACTCTGAAAAGCGAACAAATGTTTGAAGATACTGTGTGTGTGTGTGTGCACGCGTATTTATCTATTTATTAACTTGCTATATGTGCATCATGGGACACGGGTGGCGCTGTGGGTTAAACCACAGAGCCTAGGACTTGCCGATCAGAAGGTCAGCAGTTCGAATCCCCACGACGGGGTGAGCTCCCGTTGCTTGGTCGCTGCTCCTGCCAACCTAGCAGTTCGAAAGCACGTCAAAGTGCAAGTAGATAAATAGGTACCACTCCGGCGGGAAGGTAAACGGCGTTTCTGTGCACTGCTGTGGTTTCCCAGAAGTGGCTTAGTCATGCTGGCCACATGACCCGGAAGCTGTACACCGGCTCCCTCGGCCAATAAAGCGAGATGAGTGCCTTGCTGTGCTTCGCTCTTGCTTCCCTCACAGTAAACAACAGTGGCCCACACTACAGTGGTATCTCGGTTTTGAATGTCTCCGTTGATGAACATTTCATTTTTCGAATGCCGTAAACCCAGAAGTAAATGCTTCGGTTTTCAAACACGCCTGTGAAGTCGAACATGCCACGCAGCTTCCGCTGAGTGCAAGATCCTGAGGCCTAGCTGTCAGCTATTGGGTTTTCTGCTTTTGAACGTTTCAGAACTCAAACGGTCTTCCGGAACAAATTACGTTTGAAAACTGAGGTACCACTGTACTGGGAAATCATTTTCCCCTTTACCAGTGGACAGCGACTTACTAGGGTTGGGTGATGTATTGATATATTGCTCCAAACCAGTTTGAAGTCCATATCATGGTAGCAGTTTTGTAATTTTTGACCTGGCAATATATCACAAATTGTGATGTGTGTGTGTGTGTTATGCAAAAATCACAATGTGGGGAAAACCGTGAAGGCAGCCAGTGCCCCAACATAGCTCCATCCTTATTTCAGATATTGTGATATATTGGTGTACCACAATGTTCAGCTGGCGATATGTCACAAAGTTGAAAACCAGATATTGTCTGCCCCTAGCCTCCACTATGGATGCGGGTGGCGCTGTGGGTTAAACCACAGAGCCTAAGACTTGCCGATCAGAAGGTCCGCGGGTCGAATCCCCGTGATGGGGTGAGCTCCCGTTGCTCGGTCCCTGCTCCTGCCAACCTAGCAGTTCGAAAGCACATCAAAGTGCAAGTAGATAAATAGGAACCGCTCCAGCAGGAAGGTAAACGGCGTTTCCGTGCGCTGCTCTGGTTCGCCAGAAGCGGCTTAGTCATGCTGGCCACATGACCCAGAAGCTGTACACCGGCTCCCTCGGCCAATAAAGCGAGATGAGCGCCGCAACCCCAGAGTCGGTCACGACTGGACCTAATGGTCAGGGGTCCCTTTACCCTTTACTAGCCTCCACTATAAAATCCTGTCATACATTTAACAAAAGCTTCCACTGCCCGGTGTAGCAGGGTGATTTGGGGTGGGGATGGGCGAAATTGGTCTATCTGGCAGTACATCCTTGCCTCACATAGGGTATAACTTGAGCTGCCACAGCACAACCAGAAACTTGCCCTGGGAAAGGACAGAACTGACTTGCGTCGCTGTCCAGCACGATGCGTTCTGTTGGTAGCTGTATAATGACGAATAACGAACGTTGCGCTTCTGAATCTTCTGATCGCATTCTAGTGGAGCAAACTTCAGCACTCTGCTCATGAATCTTGGACCAGAAAACTGTGCCACTTTACTCCTCTTTGTGCTGCTGGAGGCCAAGATCCTGCTGCACTCTCTCCGACCAGCTGTGCTGACTGGAGTAGCGGAAGCAGTGGCAGCTGTAAGTATGACATGTTCTCCTTTAAAGCTGAAATAACAGTATTTCTGCAGACTTTGGAGCAGCCCTTTAATTTCAGTAGGCAGCCTATTCTATTGCTGGCCTCACATTTTCATGTTTCATTTTGCTGACTCCTACAAGGTTTTAAAAGTTAGACAGCTTTGTGAATTAATCTCTCCCTCTCTATATCTCCCTCTGTTCTTTTTTCCTTCCTTTCTTCCTTTCTACTGTTTTCAGAACTAATGTAGCACTGACCATCTAATACAGGGGTCAGCAAACTTTTTCAGCAGGGGGCCGGTCCACTGTCCCTCAGACCTTGTGAGGGGCCAGACTATATTTTTTGGGGGGAAGAACGAATTCCTATGCCCCACAAATAACCCAGAGATGCATTTTAAATAAAAACACACATTCTACTCATGTAAAAACACGCTGATTCCCGGACCATCCGTGGGCCAGATTTAGAAGGCGATTGGGCCAGATCCGGCCCCCGGGGCTTAGTTTGCCTCCCATGACAATTGAAGAGATCAACCTACTTCTGGGGGAAATATGCAAAGTCCTAGACAGTAGTAATTTTTACTACTTGGATGGTGACAGCTCAGGCACAGTTGGAGAAGTAGATTGTTCAGCTTCAGTTACCTAGAGGGGAAGAATTTTATACTAGAGTAGTCTTAAGTGATTTTACAGCTTTTTGCTGTTAAGGAACGTTTAAGCATCTGAACAATTGCAGATTGTGCTTTTCTATATTTGCAAAATTGCAAAATTGGGAGAGCTCAGGTAGTCCTGAATCCATCATCCGGATTCTTGCAAGCTGTTTGTTCATTTTTTTCAAATATTGGTGGCAAGGGTTTTGAAACAAGTCTTTAGGCTGATAGAATACCACAGATGTATCCAACTGGTGCCTTTCCATGAACACAACAGCTTTTGATTAAATGGAGCTGTCTGGTGACAGAAGGGAGGCAGTTTTTGCCTATCCCCCCACAACTGGTCTGGAGGGTCTGTGGGAGATGGGAAAGGAATAGGCAAAAATCGCCTCCCTTCCTCTTCTATTGATGTGTGCCTCAACTGAAATAACAGCAGAAGGAACACCAGGTGGATTACACCCTTGGAAATGTTGTTTTCAAGAGCAATTAAAGATAAATGAAACATGACATATTTTTTAACATGCATGGTGTCTAGTGATCTTGAAGGATAACACCTATGTATCATTTTTTCAGTTCTGGATTGTTAGTTTCACCGACGTAGGTAAGAGAAATGAAGAATGCAGTTGACATCTTAGGGCTCCAAATTCTTTTTTATCTTAGTGTGCCTTTGAAAGGGGAAGATATAACTTCCTCTTTCAAGGCATATGACAGTCACTGTTTAAAAATAATTTCAGAGGCAGTTTTCATAGTATCTCTCCGTTTATAGTCTAACCAAAGTTAATGACACATGGCCCCTTATCTTTAAAAGATTTTAATGCTTAAAAAATGCATTCTCTACTTTTAAGAAACTGTGTGTTGCAAAAAAGAAGAGATAGCCATGTCTGATTTTTCTCTTCATTTCCCCTCCCTCTACCTTTGCATGTCTGTAGCTCTAACACTTCTTTTATTCGTCCTGTGAATTGTGCATCTTGGTCAAACCATCTTATTTTTACTTTCTTCAACTCAAAGTGAATGGTGAATTACTTCTTAAATGATATTCCTATCCATGAAGAAACCACAGGATTTTGAAAGGGGAAAATGCTTCTGTTATTTGAGCGATATGATGATGATGTTATTTGAGATATATTATATATTATTATTATTATTATTATTATTATTATTATTATTTATCATCATCATCATCATCATCATTACAATTATTCTGCCAAATACATGCCAAAATGGCTTCTTAACTGTTTTTGTGCATTTGTTGATACTTGATGTTTGTTAACTGTTTTGTCTATACACCCAAACCTGCCTTGAAGCTAAATTTTCTGTTTTTTGGACTTGCAGGAGCGCTGGCAATTATCAAAACAACAAATTTGGATCTCTTATATACAGTTTTGAGTTTGCTATTCTATAATGTTGCTGCTGCAGTTCTTGCTGCGATGGTCCATGTTACGAGAATGACTTGACGCTACATCACTTTTCATTTATGTTTTAATACATGGGTTTCGTTTTCGTTTTTCCTTCAGATGATTTTCCCATTTCAGTGGCAGTGTCCCTACATCCCCCTCTGTCCTTTGTCTCTGGCAACGGTGCTCAGTGCTCCCGTCCCATTCATAGTTGGAGTTGACTCCCGATACTTTGATCTGTATGACCCTCCACAAGATGTGGTTTGCATTGACTTAGATACAAACATGGTGTACATGTAAGTGGTTGTTTTTTCCCCAGTTTTTGTTTATATCCTCTGTTTTTTTGTGTTTGTATGTCTCTCTGTGTTTTAAGGCATTAATGTGAATTTGAATGTACCGTATTTTTTGCACTATAACACTCGCTTTTTTCCTCCTAGAAAGTAAGGGGAAATGTCTGTGCGTGTTATGGAGCGAATGCCTGCGGGTGGCGGGGGGGATCTGCTGCAGTCATGAGCAGAGGATCCATGGTTCCCCTTCCTTCCCTCCTCCGTGGTTACAAAGCATGGATCCACATGGATCCTCAGGATTTTTGCATTGGGCTACTCCAAACTCACTGTCAGATCACATGTCTGTGGCCACAGCATGAACCACAAAAATCATATATCCACTATTTCATTTAGAATATTTTTTTTCTTGTTTTCCTCCTCTAAAAACTACGTGCGTGTTATGGTCTGGTGCGTGTTATAGAGCGAAAAATACGGTATTTATTTTATCCATTCAATCCAGTGAATTGGCCTTAAAATAGATCCAAAGTCCGTTAGATTCCTGAAAGTCATTCGAGTTGAATACTAGGCCATTCTGTTTGCTTTTTGGTTTCCGTCTGCTCCCTGCTGCCCCAACTGTAGCTCTAGATGCCCTTTCCTGAGTTTTGGGAGTAGTTTGGTGAATGGTACTGAAGGAGTGAGCTGCTCTTTCATTTTTAAGATGAGTTTTAGAGGGGAGCCTCAGAAGCCCATCTGTGTGTGGCTTCATGCAAACTGCTCTTGATCCCAGACTTACTGTATTTTTCGCTCTATAAGACACACCTGCTTTTTAAAGGAGGAAAACAAGGGGAAAAAATATTCTGAATCAAATGTTGTTGAAGAGGCTTTGCGTGGTTATCGCTGAAGCCAGAACAGCAAGAGAGATTGCTGCGCAGCAATCCCTCTTGCTGTTCTGGCTTCAGCGATAGCTGCGCAGCCTGCATTCGCTCCATAAGACACACACACATTTCCCCTTACTTTTTAGGAGGGGGAAAGTGTGTCTTACAGAGCGAAAAATACGGTAAAACAGAAAAAAAACTCGGATACAGTAGAAAGCATGTCAAAGATTAGAAACCAGTGGAAAACCAAGTCTTGGCTTCCAAAAGGCAAATATTTGTTAGTGGGCGGCATCGGAAGGTGGTGGACTCTCCTTCCTTGGAAGTTTTTAAGCAAAGGTTGAGTGGCCATATGTCACAGATGCTTTAGCTGAGATTCCTGCATTGCAGGGGGTTGGTCTAGAAGGCCCCCGCCATCCCTTCCATCTCTACAATTCTGTGATCTCGTGGTCTAAATGTCCTGGCCTCTGCTTCTGGCTACACGGTTGTTGCTTGACCAGCAACGACACGGTGGAGCTTTGAAGGCACAGATGTCATGGCCTGTACCACAAGCTGTTATTGGCCTTCTGAGAAATGGGGAACTTGAGCCCACCAAGGCGCAGCCAGCAGAGCCAATGGTCAGAGCCAATGGGAGTGGAGTCCATTCAAATACCGTATTTTTCGCTCCATAAGCGACCATAACCATAAGATGCACCTAGTTTTTAGAGGGGGAAAGGGGGAAAGCCCCGTTTTTTGGGGGCTCAGCTCACAGTTGTGCAGCTTCTTTTGCAAAGGGGAAAAGCCCCTTTTTTGAGGATCAGCTCAAAGTTGTTGAGCTTACTTTGCAAAGGGAAAAAAAATCCTGTTTTTATGGGGTTCAACTCACAGTTCTGCAGCTTCTTTAGGAAAGGAAAGGGAGCTGCTTCTACAGTTTCCAGACAGGTAATCTAAATAGCCAGTCCCATGTTGCTGGGGAAACAAACAGCTTTCATCTGCAGAACATTCAACAATGCAAGCCTGGGCAAGGGGCCGGCAAGGGAGCCAGCGATTGACCATACATTCGCTCCATAAGACGCACAGACATTTCCCCTTCCTTTTTAGGAGGAAAAAAGTGTGTCTTATGGAGCGAAAAATACAGTAACTGTTTGCTCTAATGTAGTTCTAACAGCACTTGGGAGGGTAGTGTATGCATCCTCACAATTTCTTCTCTGGGTCAGTTTTTTGGGGGGTAGTGGAAGGGAGACCATTGGGGCAGCCACAGGGTGGTCTTTGGATTGGAGTGAGTTGCAAGGGGATGGGGGGAGTTCTGAGCAAACTGGGGGGATGGTGTTTGGTGAAACAGAGTGGGGGTTTTAGCAGGTAGGCTGGGATGGGGCTGAAGGAAAAGTGAAGGGATGGGTGTTTGGGCCAGGTGTAAAGGGAGGGGGCTTGGTAACGGATTGGGGGGTTGGGGGAGGCAGAGTTGGAGAGTAATGGGAGCAAGAATGGCAGCCTCTAGTTGCATGTATTTGCCTGTGACTGTGCGCTTGATCTGGTGCAAGACCTATGTTCAAAACGATAAAGCCACATTACAGTTAGTGCTACTTTTAGTACAAATCAATGGGCTGCTTTAGATCTGACACCAAACCATGGGTTGACGTGATGAGAATGATCTAGAGCAGTCTTGCCCTTGGCCTGATCCAACAGGGATCTTCTTATACAGCTTGCCTTGTAGTCCCAAAACAACACCTTGTTTTTTTTCAGGACAGGAAGTCATCAGAAGCAGAAGACCTAAACTGCTTCTCAAACACAATGATAAACCTGTTAGTCCACAATTTTATACTGGGTAACCTGTGAACGACTCTCATATCTGGAGTTCTGTTAAAATATAGTATAGTATACATGCCCAGAAATGGCCTCATGGGGAAGTCCAGCGGGCCAAGATTGGTTCATGGGCTGGAATTTCCACACACCTGACCTAGAGAGACAAAATTCCCCCCCAGAAGCTGAAGGCCTCTTGCCTTGCGTCAGGGAACAGTGCAATCCTGCAAAAGGTCAAAGGCAGTTCTGAACACAAAGTGCAAATGAGCCGCAACATAATTTAAAATTAACACCACCAACACTGGGAAGAAAGTCCTTATGCGATTGTACTAAAACAGGGGTCGGCAAACTACAGTCCGTAGGCCGGATACGGCCCGAGGGAGTTGTTAAACGGGCTCCTGGCCCTTGCCGTCCGCTCAGTCAGTCCCCGCGTGGAGCTAAACTGGTGCGCTGCGCCGGTTGCTCCGTGTGGGGACTGACTTCTGAGACGCAGCCACAGCTTCCTATTGGCTGCAGGAAACTCTTGCAGCCAATAGGAAGCCACAGACGCTGCCTCCTCCCCTGCCATGGCTCCGAAAGCCAGCGGTGAAAGAGCAGCAGGTGTGTGCGCATGCACACGGGGGTGCGTGCTCCGGCGCACGGCCGATCCGGCCTGCCGGCGGAAAAGTTTGCTGACCCCGGTACTAAAATAAAGCGCAGAAGTAGAAATGGCCACTGGGGTCAGTAATTCTTGGGCTTGAGACTGGAATATAAAACAGATAGTAGCCAAGTGATGCAATATGATATTCATTAGAATGAAATCCTCTTTTTAAAAAGGGGAACTTCCTATGGCAGTTGTCTTCCCTACAAATGGTATATATTCTGGGTTAGAAAGAAACAAATCATTAAGGTGTTGCCATAGCCAGGTGTAAATTCTTGTGAACATTACAACTTCCCTCATGGACCTGGGTCTTGCTTTGAAAGCTTTTATTTTTGGGTGTCTATCAATGAATTTTCACGTTGTTTTTAATTTATTGGTTTTACAAAAAAAATCACACATATTTTTTTTAATATTAAGGATAAAACAAGATTCTTCCAAATCTTATGACCTCCCTCCTCCCCTCTGTGGGTCCTTTAAATATCTTAATCAACTGCATATTATAGTTCATCCGAATTAAGAGTCCTTCAAAATATCCAAAGTCTTTGTAACATTTCAAGGGTTATTCAAAACCTGCCAAAGAGTTCAAGTGTCTACAGTGTTCTTTTAAATACAACCTTTTTGTCCCATTCTCTGTTGAAGTTTTGATCCTCCATCTCTGTTTTGATCTAGCCATCTCTGCGTGTCACATGTTACGTTGGTCACAGAAAAACCTTTTCCCCACAGTTTGCAATAAATGTTAAGTTTGACACTTGCCCGTGAAACATTAGCTCTTTCTAGAAAAATACATATCCATGCCTTAATGGATAATGGATGACTTAATGTTAATTGGAGCTAGGTGACATTAACTAAAACACAAAGTATTATGTAAAGAAGCATACAGATCTTACATTGGTCACCGCAAAATTACCCAGGAACAGTTGCCAAGATGACCTTGCGTTGAGGAAAAGGAAGAATAGCACTTCTCAGAAAAGCAAAGCGCTGTCACAGATAAGACACTTGTCACAGATAAGCAGGTCTTGTGTGTGACTCTGATGCTACCAACTATACCATAGTGATGGAGGCATTACTGAGTGCCAGAAAAACGTTGAATAGCTTTCATTCATCAGACGGTCCTCTTCATTGTCTGACTTCAGTTGCTTTCAGAGTCTATTAACAGAAGTGACAATGAGAAGCTGTTCGTGTGCAGATATTGGGCGGGTCGAGAGGTCATTTTTTCCCTCATATTAGTTTTTGTTGCTGCTAAAGACTGCCTGCTGTTTAATTGCAGGGTTCCCCTAAATGCATATCTGTGTCAGGGAGAAGCAAGTATTCTTCTAAAAGCCCTGATATCATTCTTGTAGGGCTTTCTCTCCATCTCACCCATTTTAAGAACTGAATCCAGCTGTGAATAATCTAGCCTCTATATCTGAATATACCTCTACATTTAACTGTTGGCCTTAGCAATGGTAACACATGACATTAAGTATTAATCCACAAATCCCGTATCCCGGTTTCCCCCCCTTTTTTAAATGTCACGCACTGTGGTTTTCTTTTGTTTGCAGTTTTATTTCTCCTAAATGTTCCAAAACCTTCCTCTCAAGCACCAGGAGGAATATAAAAAGCTGAGTTTATTTTTGCCAGTCAGGTACTTGCTGATGCCCAATCCCAGTATTGGTCACGATCCCAAAAAGGATCATGTGCATATGTTAATGAGCTGCACACAGCCAGAATTATATTTCTGCATTTTTGATGTAGCTTCCCTTGCAGAAGACACAGGCCTCATTTTAAGCAGCAGAGAAACTGTGAAGCTCTATACTGCAGCTGTGCGTGTTTCACAAACACTAATTATTTAGATCCTGCCCTTGATCTTGCTTATAAAGGAGCGGTTCCCACATTTGCACGCATAGCGTAGGTTTTGTGTGAAATGATGGCATGCTGATGGACACAACAGATTCCAGCAGTTATTTCCCCTCCCTTCCAGATGCAAATAGACTCCAACTCCCATCAGTCCTACCAGAATGGCCAGTGGTTTCAGATGTTGGGAGTTGTGGTCCAGCAACATCTGGAGGACCAAAAGTTCCCCACTCCTGGATCCTGGATCAAATTATTTATTTTTGATTGACAGTCTGTTCCCACTCTGCAAAAAAAACATGCTTGCTTCTTTCTGACACTGGCCTTCATCTCAGAGAAATAACAGCATAGTGATTCATCATGGTTTTGAATATTTTCAGTTCTTGCAGTTATAATGGTTTAAAGGCATATCTGAAAAATGAAAACACTTAAATCTGTTGCCATGCACGTTCAAGACTCATTAAAATTAAAAGTCCAATGAAGGTACAAAATTGTATGCCTGCCAAATTTAATTGTACCTGAGTGATTCCCTCCTTTCCCGACTGGAGGGGGAAATCAGTTAAAATGTGGAAAACCGTTTTTAAAAATGCAGACACTGAAATAAGATAGGGAACTCCATGTTGGAATACTGCCTAAATCAAACTTAAATAAAATTCGTGCGTTCTGGGATTAGATCCAAATTCAGTTAAGAGAGCTCTATCGCTTTTTCACAAAACCCAATAGCTGCTACCAGATGTTTCATTTTGAAAAAACAAAAGGTGCTCTGGAGTGTGGGAGTGTTATAATTTCCTTTATTCTTGGGCGTTAAGAAATGCTAGAATAAAGCAATACATTTTCCACCTTGAAACATGTATCCGCTTTGATTTGTGTGTGTATGTCTGTGTTTTCTCAATCGTGTAGATCAGATGATAAGAAGAGCATGAACTGGAAGCAACTTCCTAAGAAGCCATGTAAAAGCCTGCTCAGCACCTTAAAGAAATTGCATCCACAACTGGCATTAGGTAAACCATGGTGTAGAAGGAGAATAAAGTTGATTTAAGCAAAAGAAGATGGTGGTGTTATAAGGAAAAAAACTTGCTCCTTTCCCCTTATGGGGTACCCAAGAGGGCCCAGGGGTCTGAACACTCATCCCCCACCACCATTTTCTGGACATGGCCCAGGAGGAAGGAGTGGAACCACTGTATAACAGTGCCCCCAGCTCCTCTAGACAGTCCAGAAGGATGTTATGGTCGATGGTATCAAAAGCTGCTGAGAGATCCAACAGAACTAGGAAACAGCTCTCACCTTTGTCCCTAGCCCACCGGAGATCATCAACCAGCGCGACCAAGGCAGTTTCAGTCCCATGATGAGGCCTGAATCCCAACTGGAAGGGATCCAAATGGTCCGCATCCTCCAGGCGTGCCTGGAGCTATTCAGCAACCACCTGCTCAATCATTTATCTGTTTTAGACCCCTGAGTAGTAGCAGTTGCCCCAACATTGTCCTGTTCGCCTCTCTATAGTTCCATCCTTAATTTCATACATTGTGGCAGATTGCAGTGTTTAGCTGGTGATATTGTGAGGTTGAGCTAGTGAGTTATCGCAATGTTGAAAACCAGGTATCGCCTAGCCCTTACACACATTGTGATTCATGATATTTCCAGCTCAAATATGATGAAACAATTATCACAATGTGAACTTCAAACCAATTTTGGATGATATATCAATACAGTGATACCTCGGTTTCTGAACGTCTCCATTGACGAACATTTCGGTTTTCGAACCTCGGAAGTTGAACATGCAGTGCGACTTCTGCTGAGTGCAAGGTCCTGAGGCCTAGCTGTCGGCTATTGAGTTTTCGGGTTTCATACGTTTCAGAACTTGGAACGGTCTTCTGGAACGGATTACATTCGAAAACCGAGGTTCTACTGTTTATCGCCCAGCCCTACCAGAGACTAGCTTCCCTTTATTTGTGAGCCAGGACTTGTGGTTTATTTGGAATTTGATGTTTATTCCTAGGAGGAAACAAACCATGGGCTCTGGTTTGCATGGAAGTGAAACCAAGCTGGTTTGTTTTCTCTCTGGTGCCAACAGCAGGAACAAAGCAGGATTATATGAGTAGCATGCAAAAACATGCTGGTAATGATATTATTTTTTAAAACTATACTTTGATGTGAAGTGTAAACTCTGCTGGTAATATAGAAGAGGTTAAATTATAGAAGGGGTTTAATTACTACTGGGACGCGGGTGGCGCTGTGGGTTAAACCACAGAGCCTAGGACTTGCCAATCAGAAGGTTGGCGGTTTGAATCCCCGCGACAGGGTGAGCTCCCGTTGCTCGTTCCCTGCTCCTGCCAACCTAGCAGTTCGAAAGCACGTCAAGATGTAAGTAGATAAATAGGTACTGCTCTGGCGGGAAGGTAAACGGCGTTTCCGTGCGCTGCTCTGGTTCGCCAGAAGTGGCTTAGTCATGCTGGCCACATGACCCGGAAGCTGTACGCTGGCTCCCTCGGCCAATAAAGCGAGATGAGCAGCGCAACCCCAGAGTCGGTCACGACTGGACCTAATGGTCAGTGGTCCCTTTACCCTTTACCTAAATTACTACTACCTGTGTACTTACCCTGCAGAATCAGTAAGGGAACTTCTTATCTTCCTCTTTTGATCCTCTTCTTGGTTCTTATCAAGAGCTGTTGTTTCTATCTGCAGTAAAACTGCTTGCTTCCACACACATGGAAAAAAGCCATGGTGCATTACAGCTAAAACTCTTCTTGGCACACATCACATTTTCCCGTGACGGGTAGAAAGTGCCAGGGTGGTGATTGCAAAGGAGATTTCCTTTTTCTGTGTGTTTAGGAAAGACAAACACATTTTGCTGTTTACTGAAGGCTATATTTTTAATGCATAGTGCCAAGCATAATGCTAGTTTCAGTAACCTCACTGACTTAGCATACACTTTTATTTCAGCTTTCACAGATCTGCTGATAAAAGGGTATGACATAATAGCTTGAAGCTAAGATGTTACAGCGAATGGTAGAGTTGAAAGTCAAAGCCCATAGAGGTTTTAGGTTCCAAACGCTGTAAATTGCACTCACTCTTAATTCCCCTCTGTCTAAGCATTCCTTGATGGTTAGCCTTTTTAATATTTAAATAAACCACACCTGTGGAGCTGGAAAAAACCCCTTTAATTCAGCTTGCCTCCTTCCAACCTCTACCCCAGTTCACAGAAAGACACAAGAAGGCTCTGCGGTTGAGATGACCCCTATAGAGGCAGACTTCTCGTGGCACAAAAAGAACACGCAATTCGAAACGGAGATTCAGGAAGCCTTTCTACGCTTCATGGCATCAATTTTAAAAGGGTACAGGACGTTTCTTAAACCTATCACCCAGGCACCTTCAAATAAAGCTACTGCTACAGATTCCTTGTTTGACAATCAAGGTGAGTTTTGAGAAGAACGTGGGCACTGGTTGAAATGAAATGCTAGCAGTAGTAACAGGGCCATTCTCAGCTTGTGTTTCGCAGACGTCCTCTGTATATCATCATCATCAATCTTTATTACGGTCCAGAGACCCAACGAATCATTACAAAGCAATGCACAATTCATACAGCCTACCTCCAGGTTAAACAAGCATTTTGTTCAGAATATAGGGATCATTTGTTCTTGCAACCACCGATAAAAACTTTGCCACTGCTAATGTTCTAGCATTTGTTCGGTCTTCCAATAGGAACCTGACATAGTGAGCCTCTGATTTTCCCGGGAAAGGTACCAGCAAGGGTAGTATCAGTTCAGCCCTGGCTTGCTCATATTTTGCACAGTGCAACAAAATATGTTTTATAGAATTGATGTCTTGAGCACACGAGCAAAGTCTGTCCTGGTAGGGAACTCCTCTCAACCTGCCATCCAACACTGCAGAAGGAAAGACGTTTAGTCTGGCTTTGGTGAAAAGCCTTCGATAGTTTGGTACTGTCAGGTTTTTAATGTAAGATGTTAACTTAAAGACATGCCCATATTGTACTCTTACTGCCAGTATATCCACAGGGTTGCACTGTGCATGTTATTGGACTTCAGAGTTGGAGAGCAGTAGAGTTTAAAGTCTTCACAGCACCAGAGTGTTCTGGAATTTTCTTGCACAAGCCCTGTTGAAATTAATGGGAAAACCTATTTATGTTTCTTGGTTTCTCAAATGCACCAAGCCTAGAATATATAAATATCATATAGGGTTACATGGGCACTCAAGGTTTGAATTTTAAGAGTTCCCACCTTGCCCCCTCCCCACTTCCCAGAGCTTATTGTCCTCAGATTATTTTGTCAAAATTGCAATTTTTTACAAAATACTAATTTTCATTGTGGCAACAGAAAACTGACAGCACAAAAATGCTGTTGTCGTAGAAGCTTCTCAAAGGAAATGGGCAGGTTAAATTTGGATAAGATTACTAGGCAATTCATCTTTCTCCTTTTGGTTTTGGTTGTGTTTTCCCCTCCCCCCCCCACCAAGAAGACAGGATTTGTAAGCAGAGAGACAAAGGGAAGGCTTTCCCCATTTTCCTCCCTCCTTGCAGAGAAATATATTGAGGTCAATTTGGAAGACTCAAAATGGCTTCAGGATTGCTCTCCTGTACTATTTCAGACACGTGGTTCATATACTTATGTATGTTTGCATTGTACATTTATGAATGTTTACCGTATTTTTCGCTCTATAAGACGCACCAGACGCACCAGACCACAAGACACACCTGGTTTTTAGAGGAGGAAAACAAGAAAAAAAAAGTTCTGAATCTCAGAAGCCAGAACAGCAAGAGGGATCGCTGCGCAGTGAAAGCAGCAATCCCTCTTGCTGTTCTGGCTTCTGTGATAGCTGTGCAGCCTGCATTCGCTCCATAAGACGCACACACATTTCCCCTTACTTTTTAGGAGGGAAAAAGTGAGTCTTATAGAGCAAAAAATATGGTATTTTATATTGGGACCTTAGAATTCTTACAACACAGGCTTCGTGCCTACGTTTAGCGCATCTCATGAAGACTCTCTTATTTTCCTAGGAATGTTAAGATCCCCAAGCGTGCTTAACTCTTTTTGTTCATGTGTGTTTTGTTTTCTATGCTGTAGTCTGTCTTGCTTTGTTTAACTTCTGGGGTTCTTGTGGGTTGCTTTTTTATAGTTTTTAACTTTTGACCATTAACCACCCAGAGGACATTATTAACTGGGTGGCATATAATGATATAAAGAAATATGAGCGTAAAACACTTATAATATTAATGGGGAAATGGCAAGTTGCTAAAATAAGAAGCTCAATATGCAAATAAAGTTAATTGTGAACCTTTTATCTCTAGCAAATTGTCTTGTTTCTTAACTAGGGTTTTTAAAAAGTAGGGACCGTGCCTACACAAAATTCTACACCGTTTTAACAAAGACGCAGATATTTAGCAGCTTCATTGTAGAATGCAGTTTTGTGAGTGACAAAGATACTGGACTGGCATTCTTTGACGACTGCGTAGAAAAGGTAAAAACTTCTTTCTCTTTTTTTGTCTAACGAAATGTGATAGCGTTAGGCTTTTGATTCTCTTTGCTAAATGCTCCTGAGCAGGTGTCAGCAAACTTTTTCAGCAGGGGGGCGGTCCACTGTCCCTCAGACCTTGTGGGGTTACAGGGTCCCAGGCCTTCTCGGTAGTGGCACCTGCCCTGTGGAACACCCTCCCACCAGATGTCAAAGAGAACAACAACTACCAGACTTTTAGAATACATCTGAAGTCAGCCCTGTTTAGGGAAGCTTTTAATGTTTGATGTATTACGGTATTTTACTATTTTGTTGGAAGTTGCCCAGAGTGGCTGGGGAAGCCCAGCCAGATGGGTGGGGTATAAATAAATTATTATTATTATTATTAGCCAGACTATATTTTGAAAAAATAATAATGAACAAATTCCTATGCCCCACAAATAACCCAGAGATGCATTTTAAATCAAAGGACACATTCTACTCATGTAAAATCACGCTGATTCCCGGACCGTCCGCAGGCCAGATTTAGAAGGCGATTGGGCTGGATCCGGCGCCCGGGCCTTAGTTTGCCTACCCATGCTCCTGAGTCTCTCCTTCTTTGATGTGTCAGGGATGAAATTTCACCTCCTGAAACAGCTTGAGTTGAGTTGCTTATTGTAGTTTTATACAGGGAATGTGTGTGGCTAAATAGCAGCGCAGTATCTACATATATCACAGGGACGTGGGTGGCGCTGTGGGTAAAACCTCAGCGCCTAGGGCTTGCCGATCGCATGGTCGGCGGTTCTAAACCCTGCGGTGGGGTGAGCTCCCGTCTTTCGGTCCCAGCTCCTGCCCACCTAGCAGTTCGAAAGCACCCCTAAGTGCAAGTAGATAAATAGGTACCGCTTTATAGTGGGAAGGTAAACGGCGTTTCCGTGTGCTGTGCTGGTGCAGGATTGCCAGAGCAGCTTCGTCACGCTGGCCATGTGACCCGGAAGTGTCTCCGGACAGCGCTGGCCCCCGGCCTCTTAAGTGAGATGGGCGCACAACCCCAGAGTCGGACACGACTGGCCTGTACAGACAGGGGTACCTTTACCTTTAACCTTTATCTACATATATCAGCCTTAATGGAGAAGCCCATGTAGTTGAATGGACTTGGCAACAATTGTAGTCATGTGGATATAGAGCTCTTGGAGCTTGTTTTGAATGGCACATCTCTAGCTCAAACTCTCTTTTATAATGGCAGAGGGAGTTATCCATGGGCCTCTGTGATTTGTCTCTCACTCAGCTTGCTAGTCCAGGCTAGAAGATGCCATGGGTATATGAATCTCCCGTACACTGGAAAGTATACCTACTTCTCCTTTGGGAACTTTCTGTGTTTAATATCTAATAGCAGCTTTTCTTAGGCAGTTTTGGAGTTTTTAATATATGCTATATGCTTTTCTAATTTTATTTCTATGACCTTTTCTAGCTTTTTCCAGAGAAAGGATCAGAAAAAGGAGAAAAGGTATTTATTTACTTCCTGTAGGGACATTTTAAGAGTGTCCTGGTATTTTGCATGTCTGGACAATATCGTGGGAATCGTGGTTGTTTAATTTATATGCCTTAGAATTTTTGATAGGCTAGTACAGAGTGTATGGTAGCTGCAAAATGCACGTCTTGTAAACTGGCCATGCATTGATTTTTTTCATTGGACATTTTTGTAACTTGCCCTGGGGCCATTTGGTGAGGGCCAGGCAATAAGTAAAAATAATAAATCAACAAATGAATAGACTTGGCATTTGTCCATACATTTTTTCATGGTGCTGCTTCCTGTACTTAGAGATGCAAGGCAAGGCATTTAACATCACGTGCAATTTCAATTCGATGTATTTGCAGGTTGATACGGATTCCACAGAGGATACCCGATTGATTGAACTGGATGAGTCGCAGAAGAGTGAACACACGGTGTTTATCATGCCACCTGAGCCTCCCCCTGATGACGGACAGGATAGGCTACCTAAATACAGGTAAGGATACATTTTTGTCTTCATCTTATTTATAAAGATTTTTCCATCATACTTCAACCTTTTATATTAGCCTTCCTGCTTTTAAAATTACATTGCTACCTTGGTCTTGGTCTGTTCTGAATTCTGATAATGTTGCATCGATGGTCGTTGGCGTTTCTTGCTTTTTTTCTACCCAGTTTCATTAACAGTGTGCTACAGCATGGATATTCCCAATGTCTTGTGAAAGAAAGGTATCTCGGTATTACAGTATTGCATAGCCTAGCATTCCAAATATAAGCTAAAAAATTGTCTAGTGATAATAATTACTAGACGATCAGCCTTCTTTATGGTCCAGCTCTCACTTCCATACATCACTAAGATGGATTGTAGAGGGTTCTTAATTCTAAGACCCTTAGGTATAATGTCCAGGTTCTTGCATTTGGTCAGGAAGGAGAGCTAAAGTGGTGCTTCAGGTTAAGAACGGTTTTGGGTTAAGAACGGATCTCCAGAACGAATTAAGTTCATAACCCAAGGTACTACTGTACGGCTAAAATCCACCATGTGCAATTCTTTTTTTTATATATATATATATTTATTAAAATTTTTAAACATAAATGCAGAAATAAAAAACAATGAAACATATATCATAACATATTTTCTTAGCTTCATTGGACTCCCTCACGTCTCCCGCTCCCACTTGCATCATTGTCAATTCTTACCCGCAATTTATCATCTTGTTTACATTCTTATATCCCATTCATTTAAAATATAATCTAATAATCCTCCCAAAGGTTTATATTTTTTCCTCAATCTCACTTGTCATCCTATTTCCATCTAGTTTAGTGGTGCTCAATTATTTATGATCTAGCATCCTTCTTAACATTCAACCAAATTACAATGCTTTTTAAAATAAATCTTAAATTTCTTCCAGTCTTCTTCAACCTTCTCTTCTCCCAGGGCTCGGATTCTGCCGGTCATCTCGGCTAGTTCCATATAGTCTATCAGCTGCATCTGCCACTCTTCCAGTGTGGGTAGATCTTGGGTTTTCCAGTGCTTAGCGATAAGTATCCTTGCTGCTGTTGTTGCATACATAAAAAATGTTCGGTCCTTCCTTAACACCTTCTGGCCGACAATACCCAAAAGGAAGGCCTCTGGTTTCTTAGTGAAGGTATACTTAAATACCTTTTTCAGCTCATTATATATCATTTCCCAGAAAGCCTTCACTCTAGGGCAAGTCCACCAGAGGTGAAAGAATGTTCCTTCATTTTCTTTACATTTCCAACATTTATTATCAGACAAATGGTATATTTTGGCAAGTTTAACTGGGGTCATGTACCATCTATATATCATTTTCATTACATTTTCCTTCAGAGCATTACATGCAGTGAAGTTCAGCCCAGTGGTCCACAACCTTTCCCAGTCCTCAAACATAATGTTGTACCCAATATCCTGTGCCCACTTTATCATAGCCGATTTAACCATTTCATCTTGTGTATTCCATTTTAACAGCAAGTTATACATTCTTGAAAGTACCTTAGTCTTAGGCTCTAACAGTTCTGTTTCCAACTTCGATTTCTCCACCTGGAACCCTAGCTTTTTGTCATTTTTAAAAACTTCTTTAATCTGAGCGTAGTGTAGCCAGTCTCGCACTTTATCCTTCATTTTCTCCAAACTCTGCAATTTCCAATTGTCTCCATCTTTTTCTAGTATTTCCCAATATTTTGGCCATTTGGCCTCCATATTGGGTCTTTTTCGGGCCTTAGCTTCCAGCGGTGAAAGCCACCTTGGAGTTTTATTTTCCAATAAGTCTTTATATTTTGTCCAGACATTAAACACTGCTTTTCTGACAATATGATTCTTAAAGGCCTTATTGATCTTAACCTTGTCATACCATAAGTATGCATGCCAACCAAAAGCATTGTTAAAACCTTCCAGATCCAGAACGTCAGTGTCCTCGAGAAGTAGCCAGTCTTTTAGCCAGCAGAAAGCTGCGGCCTCATAGTACAACTTTAGGTCTGGCAGGGCAAAGCCCCCTCTTTCTTTCGCATCAGTTAATATCTTAAACTTAATTCTGGGCTTTTTGCCCTGCCAGACAAACTTAGAGATGTCTCTCTGCCACTTCCGGAAGCACTCCGTCTTGTCCACAATCTGTAGTGTTTGAAACAAAAACAACATTTTTGGCAATACATTCATCTTAATAGCAGCAATTCGGCCTAACAAAGAAAGTTTCAATTTTGTCCAACTGTCTAAGTCTCTTTTAATTTCAGACCAACATTTTTCATAGTTATCCTTAAAAAGACTCAGATTTTTTGCTGTTATGTTTACCCCTAGGTACTTTACTTTTTTAACCACAGTTAGTTCTGTCTCTCTCTGAAACCGTTCTGACTCTGTATCTGTCAAATTTTTTCCCAGCACCTTAGTTTTCTGTTTGTTTAATTTGAATCCCGCCACCCGACCAAAGTCTTGAATCAATTTTAACACTCTTTTCGTACTAGATTCTGGCTCTTGCAGGGTCAAAACTAGGTCATCTGCAAAAGCTTTAAGTTTGTATTGTTTCGCTCCGACCTGGATTCCTTCCACCAACCGGTCCCCTCTGATCATGTTCAAGAGCACCTCCAGAACCGAAATAAATAGCAGAGGGGAAATGGGGCAGCCTTGTCGTGTTCCTTTTTCAATTTTAAACTCTTCTGTAACCACATTGTTAACTATCAATTTAGCTTTTTGTTCTGAATATATTGCATCAATCCCATTCTCAAAACCCCGTCCCACTCCCATTTCTTTTAAATTTCCCTTCATAAATTTCCAAGAGATATTATCAAAGGCCTTCTCCGCATCTATAAAAATTAACACTGCTTTTGTATTTATGTCTGTTTGCAAAAGTTCCAAAATGTCAATGATATTCCTTGTGTTAGCAAACAAGTGTCTACCTGGGAGAAAGCCTGCCTGGTCTTTATGAATTACTTCATTTAATACTTTTTTGAGTCTACTTGCCAAAACGTCTGCAAATATTTTGTAATCCACATTTAAAAGGGAGATGGGACGATAGTTCTTAAGTTGTGTCTTTTCAGCTTCCGATTTTGGTATCAATGTGATAAAAGCTTCTTTCCACGATTCCGGCGCCTTCTTCCCCTCCATAATTTCATTGCTGACCTCCATCAGTGGTTGTATCAGATAGTCTTTTAATGTCTTGTAGTACTTGGAGGTCAGCCCATCTGGCCCTGGGGATTTGCCCAATTGCATGTTCTGAATGGCTTGTTCAATCTCTTGTGTTATTTTACAATTCAGGATTGATCTATTTTCTTGTGACAATTTTGTTAGTCCATTTTTTTCCAAAAATTGTTTAATCTCAACCTCATCTTGCGGCCCTTGAGTATATAACACCATGTGCAATTCTTGGTTGGAAGTTGTTGAAGTGGTGTCTTATGCTAAGTATATTGTGCTTCAACAAACAAACAGGCTTGCTCATACCTTTTGAACTTGTCTCTTTCAGCTATAAAACCTTCCCCAGGCTAGACTTGAAGCTTTTTGACAGACCACAAGAGCTCAAGCTTTCCTTCAGCAGGCACTCAACTGGAGGAAACATTTCCAATAGTCCAGCACTTATGGCAAAGAGGACAAAGCAGGTCAGGATTTTTAATTAAAAGCAATGTAGTAGATTATATAAGAGGAAGCATATATTTTATGTAAACAACTGAGAGGTGTTTTTTTAAAAAATAAGTGATATATAAGAAGAAGAGGAGGGGGAGTTTGGATTTGATATCCCGCTTTATAACTACCCAAAGGAGTCTCAAAGCGGCTAACATTCTCCTTTCCCTTCCTCCCCCACAACAAACACTCTGTGAGGTGAGTGGGGCTGAGAGACTTCAGAGAAGTGTGACTGGCCCAAGGTCACCCAGCAGCTGCATGCGGAGGAGCGAAGATGCGAACCCGGTTCCCCAGATTACGTGACTACCGCTCTTAACCACTACACCACACTGGCTCCCAGTATATATAAGTCTTGTGAAATGAAATAAATATGTAACTCTGAGAATAGCTGGATATTCAGCTCTGAATATTTGAAGCAGAGCTAAAACCCTGGGAAAAGCCATACTTTCAGAACTGCTTTCTGTCTTTCACACTGCATGTTGTTAAAGGATTGTGAGATGTGACGTTCCAACTGTTAACTGTGATTTTACCCCCCTTTTGTTTTGCTTTACTTTTCTGTAGGAGATAAAAGCAGCTCATAAGCTTGCCAAGAAATACTACACAAATGCTTCCCAGTGGGCCAAGTGTCTCTTCAGCCATTGCTACAGCTTATGGTTCATTTGTCTCCCAGCTTATGTTAGGGTTTCCCACCCCAAAGTCAGAGCCCTGCAGCAGGCATATGATGTTCTTATTAAAATGAGGAAAACTGATGTGGAACCACTAGATGAAGTAAGTTTTAAAAAATCATATACCACATAAAGAGATCCAAATGCATTTTTAATCTTTGCTTGATATTTGTATTGTAGAACCATTTTGTGTTTTTTTACCAGAAATTTCAAGCTTCCTTAGTTTTGGATTAAATGAACTTCAGATATTTCCTTTTCCCCCTCTGAATACAGAAATCAGATATGGTCTAAATAAGCAAGCCAGAAATCCATTTAGTGACTTGAAATCTTGCTATCTTACTCTGCCAGTGTAACTGCTCAGAGGAAGAAAATTTGGTAAATTCTGTCAGTTATTAGCATCACTTTAGATCTTTTTAATCGCAGCAATTGCCTTAACATCCATCATTCCTGGGTGGTGCTGTTTCTGAGTTAGACTTGGAAGAAGAGAACTGTGATGTGTTCCCTGTATACAACCCCTTCCTCTCTAAATGTGGGAAAGTAGTTTCGGCAAACTCTAGTTGTCTTCCCTCAGAGAATAACATTTGCCTCGCTCCACGCTCAAGCACACATACTCAGGAATATGTCTTTCTTTCACCGGACCCTCCTGTAATTTTGTAAAAAGTCCAATTGCTCAAAACTTTCTTCTTACAATTCACCTATAAAAATATAAATTAATGGCCAGATGAGAAAGTGAAGTTTCCCCAGGGAGAAAAGCATGAAAAAAGATGGCAGTGATGCAGAAAAAGGAAATTATTTTGGACAGGTCAGCTTAAACCATCTGCAAACTTTAAAAGCTTATTCTGAAACTATTTGTCTCCTCTTCCACTTGGACTGTAATGGGGAATGTAATAATCTTGGCTTTAACATATCGTCACACTCGCTTCCTTTAGTGAGTTCAGGGAAGTTTTTAATGTGTGACATTTTAATGTATTTTTAATCTTTGTTGGAAGCCGCCCAGAGTGGCTGGGGAAACCCAGCCAGATGGGCGGGGTACAAATAACAAATTATTATTATTATTATTATTATTATTATTATTATTATTATTATTATTTTTAGTGAGTTTCCTCCTCTAAACCTTGCCTCAACCAAATTTAGATAGGGAAAAATAGAGAATGTATTTCCATGCAGATAAAGATGACACCCTTAGGTGTCAAGTTTGGAAGTAATGAGAATAGTATAATATTGAATTAGCGCCACCAGAATAATCTTCCAAAACTTGGCATAAGGAACTGAAAATCCACCTAGCTGTCCCATCAGGTTTGGCACAGGAATAAGGAAGAATGTGACCTTTGTTTGGGGTGGCATCTATGGGTGGTGAGGGGGAATTTCAAGCCCAACCCCTCATTATTAGCTTGGCTTATTATTGGTATTATCATTTCCCCCCACCCCCTCCCTGCCTTTTCTTTCCTCACTCTGAGAAAGGGCTAAGGGGATCCTTCTTCAGAGTGAGAACTATATATGAGAGGGCCTGTGCTGTACCAGCTTGGAGATCTGTTTTAAACTTAAAATTCATTTTTGAAAGTTTCTTTTAAAAACTATAAACATTCCTTCCAGCTCTGCTGCTGTCAACCAACCCTCTACAGTGGGACCTTGGTTGTCGAACGGCTTGGCTCCCGAATGCCGCAAACCCGAAAGCAAGTGTTCTGGTTTGCAAACTTTTTTTTGGAAGCCAAACGTCTGACATGGCTTCCGCGGCTTCTGGTTGAGTGCAGGGGGGAAAAGGAGATTTGGGGAGGGAGAGCGAGAGGAAGGAAGGAGGAAGGAAGGAAGGAAGGAAGGAAGGAAGGAAGGAAGGAAGGGAGAAAGAGAGAAAAATAGGTGAAGGGATTACTTTAAATTATTTAAAGTTTGGTATGGGATTTAAGAGATTTAAATTTTTATAAATATCCTATAAGGAAAGCAAGAAGCAGCAAGAAATATCAAGTAAAAGTATCAGAGAGGAGATCCGTGTAAATGAAAACATGAGACTTGTGGTTTTGTTACATATGATTTTATTTTTGAGTTGTCTGCTTATTTTGGAGTTGTTTGCTGTAAAGAATGTATATTATGTGAATAAAATAATAAAGGGTTAAAATAAAAGAAAAAAAGAAAGAGAGAAAAATAAAATTCAGAAAGTAAAGGACTTGCAATTCTTCGTCTGTCTGCTCTATATAAACAATATTTACTTCATCTACTCCAATATAACACCGAACAAAGCCACTTTCTATGAACAAATGTGATCTTCAACCCTGAAATCCAAATGTCATTATTTCATTTTCTTTTTAATGCAGAAAGTCATAGAGGAGGCCTTTTTATCTTTTGCCGGTAGTCACATCTGGCGCCGAAGTCACTTCTAACAATATGAACTTTTCCATCTTTTACCAGGTGTGCTATAGGGTTGTGATGCTGCTCTGCGGACTTTGGGGCCATCCTGTTCTGGCTGTGAGGGCCCTCTTTGAAATGAAAATTGCTGGCATAGCACCCAATGCCATCACATATGGGTACTACAACAAGGTAAGCAAGCAATGGGGTGAGCAGTTGGGGGAGACCACAATCAAAGAAGCCCTTACACACCGTGTAGATTCCTCTTATTCTGGGTGATGACCTTGAGGAACCTTCCTGTTTAGGCCTGTTGTTGTTGTTTAGTCGTTTAGTCGTGTCCGACTCTTCGTGACCCCATGGACCAGAGCACGACAGGCACTCCTGTCTTCCACTGCCTCCCGCAGTTTGGTCAAACTCATGCTGGTAGCTTCAAGAACACTGTCCAACCATCTCGTCCTCTGTCGTCCCCTTCTCCTTGTGCCCTCCATCTTTCCCAACATCAGGGTCTTTTCCAGGGAGTCTTCTCTTCTCATGAGGTGGCCAAAGTACTGGAGCCTTAGCTTCAGGATCTGTCCTTCCAGTGAGTGCTCAGGGCTGATTTCCTTCAGAATGGATAGGTTTGATCTTCTGGCAGTCCATGGGACTCTCAAGAGTCTCCTCCAGCACCATAATTCAAAAGCATCAATTCTTCGGCGATCAGCCTTCTTTATGGTCCAGCTTTCACTTTATTTAGGGCCAATTCTGAAAGAATGGTACGTGCTCATTGTATTTTGAAAGGAATCCCTTGAGCCACTTTTCTGTTGTAACTGGTAATGGATCTTACTTCTTCATCAGTCGAATCTGTTGGATATTTTTCATGGCATTGTCCCATAAATGTTAAAATTCCAGCAGCTCTCAGGTTTAGTTGTTAGTGAGATTGTTTCAAATGGAGGAACCCTGAGCACAGCTGTGGTGCAATATAGCATTGTATAGGAGGATGAGAATGCTTACTGCATTGAGTTTTGGGCTGTGGGCGAGGTCGTTAAGGAAGCGAGGTCATTAAGAAAGAGGTTAAAAAGAGAGGGAGCGAGTACACAGCCCTGCTTTACTCCTCGGTTTATGATGACAGGCTCTGTCATTTCATTCCCTGGTGTTGTTCTTATACGGCAGGTGTTCTTTGTATAAAGCTTTTTGATCAAGTAAAGTAATCTGGGTCCTAGGCCCATTGTCTCCAATTTGGTCCATAACAGCCCCCTGTCAACAGTGTCAAAAGCAGCCTTAATATCTAGGAAGGCCACATAGAGATGTTCTGCCACTGGGGAAGTGGTAATTCTGTATTGATTTGTTATGGATGTTTGTATGTGTTGCCACATATGGGACACGGGTGGCGCTGTGGGTTAAACCACAGAGAAGTTTGGCGGTTCGAATCCCTGCGACGGGATGAGCTCCCGTTGCTCGGTCCCTTCTCCTGCCAACCTAGCAGTTTGAAAGCACGTCAAAGTGCAAGTAGATAAATAGGTACCGCTCTGGCAGGAAGGTAAACGGCGTTTCTTTGCTCTGCTCTGGTTCGCCAGAAGCGGCTTAGTCATCCTGGCCACATGACCCGGAAGCTGTACGCCGGCTCCCTCGGCCTATAGAGCGAGATGAGCATGCAACCCCAGAGTCGGCCACGACTGGACCTAATGGTCAGGGGTCCCTTTACCTTTACCTTTACCTTTACCTTTACCTTTATGTTATGTGAATAAAAGGTTTGATGATGAATATAGCATTGTCCTTGAGATTGCAGTAGATAAATGCGAGTTATTTGAGTTTGTTAGAGCATTTTGACTATGGGAAACATTGGCTTAATCATCTCACTTTTCCAGGCAGTTTTGGAGAGCCCGTGGCCTAGCAGCAATCGCAGTGGTATATTTCTCTGGACGAAGTTGCGAAATGTGGTGCACAGCATGGCACAATTTAGGCAATGTCTCAGAAAGTCAACACAGTGTTCGCAGGCTATTTCAATACCAGGTAATCCTACAGACCAGCTTCTGCAGAATCTGGGTATAAAGAGCTCTCTCGTTGGCTTTAAGGTAGCATCAGGGGATTTCATCAAAGATCCATGTAACATAATTTGAGAAGCATCAAGCTGTATCTTGTTGGAAAGAGAGTGGGGGAAAAGGCACCTTTCCCTACCCATTGTGAGACTACCCACAGGTATTCAGATTCTGGACAATGGCTTGTCAAGAAACAAGTTGGGAAGTTTTGCTACTGTTTCTGATTAACGACAGCTTCCCATGTCCTCCGAACCTGGGCAATTCCTGGTTAATTTCAATTCCGGTTGTTAGAGCAAGACCATTTCAGCTTGTTTTCATTAACCAAAAATAAGATGATCCACAGTTTATGATGTGATGGCTAGAGATCTTGATTTCCAATTTTTAAAAAATTTACATATGCTTTATACGTATATAATTGTGTTTTTTCTTCTTTTTGTGAAATCGCTCAAGGGCGTTTTACGGGCGAGCGATTCATAAAAGTACTGTGGGACCTCGGTTTTCGAACGTAATCCGTTCTGGAAGACCATTCGACTTCCAAAAAGCTCGAAAACTGAAAGCGGAAGCCTCAATTCAATAGTGGAACTCTAAACGGAAGCCGTGTAGCACGTTCGGCTTCCGAAAATCGTTGGAAAACCAAAGCAGTTACTTCCAAGTTTTCGGCATTCGGGTTCCAAAATGTTCATCAACTGAGACGTTCAAAAACTGAGGTTCCACTGTAATTAAATACGTGCTTAAAGAAAGTGGCGCTGTGGGTTAAACCATTGAGCCTAGGACTTGCCGATCAGAAGGTTGGCGGTTCGAATCCCCACGACGGGGTGAGCTCCCGTTGCTCGGTCCCTGCTCCTGCCAACCTAGCAGTTGGAAAGCCCATCAAAGTGCAAGTAGATAAATAGGTACCACTCTGGTGGGAAGGTAAATGGCATTTCCGTGCGCTGCTCTGGTTTGCCAGAAGCGGTTTGGTCATGTTGGCCACATGACCCGGAAGTTGTACGCCAGCTCCCTCGGCCAGTAAAGCGAGATGAGCGCCGCAACCCCAGAGTCGGTTACGACTGGACCTAATGGTCAGGGGTCTCTTTACCTTTTTAAAAGAAAGTGAATACGAAGCTGAAACGTAATCTTCCAATCTCTTTGCTGCTGCACTGGCAGGATGGAGGAAAAGAGAGTTATTCTTGATGGTCTAGCGCAGGCTTCCTCAACTTCCGCCCTCCAGATGTTTTGAGACTACAATTCCCATCAACCCTGACCACTGGTCCTGCTAGCTAGGGATCATGGGAGTTGTAGGCCAAAAACATCTGGAGGGCCGAGGTTAAGGAAGCCTGGTCTAGCGCTTTCTCTGAATGCAGCCAGCCGCTGTCTCTTTTCTTTTTTAAAATATTCATGTCTTTTGTATCTAATTCACTGTTGTTCCTGTCTTCAGCTCCTCAGATGCACACGGGTGGAAGTGATGGGGACACGGTGAGCCATGATAGTGTGACTAGTTCTAATGATGCTAACAGTGGGGAGCACACCTTCTTCGTCAGAGACTTAGTCAGGCTTGATTCCATTGCTAATCACTCTAGCACAGGTACTAGATACGTTGGGTTTCACTAACTGCACACCCTCCTTCTGGTACAGTGGTTCCCAATTGGTGGTCTGTGGACCCCAGAGGGGTCCGTGCGACCTAACCGGGGGGGTCCGCAGCACCATCCACATAACAAAAACTACCATAGAGGTATCAACATTTTCAAAAGCGGGGTTCCTACTTTTGGCTTTTGAAAAACGGGGGGTCTGCAGTCCTTAGCTCATTGGGAACCACTGTCCTAATACATTGCTGACTTGAATTTCCCTTGCGTCGTTCTCTCTGTTTGCAAGAAATTGTGTACTGTGACATTTTGAGAGTTGAGCAGCCGAATCCATCAGGACACAGTTCACGGGGTGATCATCAGGAAACAAACGGCATGTGTCAATCACAGGCTGAGTGCATGTTTCTACATGGGTTTTAGGCATAGAAGTATCTCACTGGCGTTATTCCACATCTCATGATGTGGGTCCTAAAGGAGGAATAACTGGGGACAGTATTAATGGAAAAGAGTTGGTGGGGGGGACATGACACATTGCTGTTGATTAATAATAAGGAAATGTAGCTTTGTGTCAGCTCGGAACTTGAATTCGCCCACCCTAGAGCAATTTGGTCTTCAGAAGCCAGTGGATAAGGCAGATTCTTGTATATACATGTAATCTGTTGATAAGAATAGAGCATGCTGTTCAAATTACAAATTGGCAAACAACCCGTTGGCAGGAAAAGCATTGTGTTATATGTATATAAAAATGTATATTTGAACTTGGCTTATGTTTCGGGGAGGGAAAAGGGGAAATTGCTGAGAAGCAGCTGCGTGCTCAATGTGGAATATAGTGTTTCAGCCAAAGCAGCAATAACTTGCATCAGGTAGAAACATTATAGATTGTAACCAACATTTGGTGGCCAGATACGAATGTGCATTTAGGGTTTTCTTTGGTTTTTGCTTAGCTCTGTGTAGTGTATTTTTATGAATACTCCTTAAATGTTTTCTTCCCCCTCTCATTCATCCTTTCAAATGATGTATGTTATGCATTTTAAATAAAGACAAAACTGAAGCCATTGCCACACACAGATCTTCCTCATAGCCTGTCCATGTTTTTTCTCTTCTCTCACTTTCTGGACTAAACTTTCTGACATCTTTCCTTTTTGAGTCTCTCTTTCCTGTGTAGATGGCCTGGCTGTTTTTGCCTTGTAGACGACTAAACATTCCTTCTCTCTGATCTCTCTTGCTCTGCTTCTTGCTCTGTGCTGTCCCTTGGTACCGCACTTGTCCTTGGTGTGGGGTGCAGACTTGCATGGCGCGAAGCCTTGGAGGCAAATGTGCACTAATTCTCCCCTTGAATGTTAACCACTCCAGGTAAATTTTCCCATTTATTAATGGGGTTCTTTTGTCACTTGATGCACAAGGAGTAGTTAGAGGGTTTTTTTTCCCCTTAACCTGATATTGTAAACAGTGACCAGTTGGTGTGGCACACTTACTTGTAAGAACAAAGTTAGGCACTTTCCATTAATCAGTTAATCGCAGCTTGGGCACAATGCCAGGAAGCGCCCCTAGCAATAAGCAAAAACACAGATCCCCTTTGCCATTAAGCAAGCTATCCTATAAGGAGATGTGCTGCAGAACTTCTGTTTGGTACTTGGCACAAGTTCATGTTGCATGCATTTCTGCTTCTGACCATCTTCGTGCACCTAATAGACTTAACGAGGGGGCTATAGCAGAGAGATCCTAGGTTTTCTTAGGCTCTGTGACCGTTGGGCAGCTGCTGGGATTGGCAGCCGCTGAGATCCCTCATTCTGCTGACCCTCAAAGGAAGATCAGCAGCACGAATGAGAAGCTGGGGGTTGCTGTGCTGTGCGAGGCCTAGACCCCAAGGCACAGCAGAGGTCTGACCGGTTAATTCAGTAGGATTGTATATGTGTAATGGGCAAGTAGCTAACAGCAGTGGGCTAACTAGCTTCTATCCCAGAGAAGAGCAGACTAATGCATATTATTGTGGGGTATGTGGTCAGTGCTGTTTTTCTAGAAAAAGGTGCTGGAACTCACCATGAACGTCTCCCTTGTTCTCTTATAATGGATGCGGGTGGTGCTGTGGTCTAAACCACTGAGCCTCTTGGGCTTGCCCATCGGAAGGTTGGCAGTTCGAATCCCTGCAACGGGGTGAGCTCCCGTTGCTCTGTCCCAGCTCCTGCCAACCTAGCAGTTCGAAAGCACAACAGCGCAAATAGATAAATAGGTACCACTGTGGTGGGATGGTAAACGGTGTTTCCATGCGCTCTGGCACTCGTCACGGTGTCCCATTGCACCAGAAGCAGTTTAGTTCTGCTGGCCACATGACCCTGAAAGCTGTTTGCAGACAAACACTGGCTCCCTCAGCCTGAAAGCGAGATGAGCGCCGCACCCCATAGTCGCCTTTGATTGGACTTAACCATCCAGGGGTTCTTTTTACCTTATAATGGCCCTGGGAATGTTCCTTGTTCCTCTGGGGAGAGTTACCATTTGTCAGCTTCAATAACGTCCTGCTGAAAATTCGCTCTGCAGATCAAACAAATATTGTCATTCTGTCTCTGCTGCTGCTCTTTCCCCTTCGCACTCCAAATATTATGTGAGGGTAATTTTTGTGTGCTAGGCACCAAGAGTCCCCCCCCCCCAAATAATGTAAAACATCAAATGTGGGCTTGCCAGTTGGGAAATAATTTGCTAGAAGATCTGTTGCATTTTTCCTCCCTGCAGGTGCTCAGTCCGATCAGGGTTATGGTTCTAAAGATGAACTTGTAAAGGATGATGCAGACAGTCTTCATACAACAGATACGCTTGTAGAAAAAGCGCTTGTTGCCAAAGGCGATGACTTAATTGGAGGTATGGCTTTGACAATTTTATTCGCTTTAGTGGTGCTTTATTAAGTAAAGCGAACGGACCTTGTGTGTTTTTGATCTTGCTAGGGAAAGCACACGTTCAGTATGTTTACAGCCTCCACCTGAATCTTTCAGAATAAAAAGGTTGGAGAAACAAACAATTAATAAAGCGCAGCTAGAGTTCGCTAGGCTGTGCTTTTTAATAGCAGTACAGTGGTACCTTGGGTTAAGTACCGTATTTTTTGCTCTATAAGACTCACTTTTCCCCTCCTAAAAAGTAAGGGGAAATGTGTGTGCGTGTCATGGAACGAATGCAGGCTGCGCAGCTATCCCAGAAGCCAGAACAGCAAGAGGGATCGCTGCTTTCGCTGCGCAGCGATCCTTCTTGCTGTTCTGGCTTCTGGGATTCATAATATTTTTTTTCTTGTTTTCCTCCTCCAAAAACTAGGTGTGTCTTATGGTCTGGTGCGTCTTACAGAGCAAAAAAATATGGTACTTGATTTGT
The DNA here is from genome assembly GCF_951804945.1 of Podarcis cretensis. NCBI lineage: Eukaryota > Metazoa > Chordata > Lepidosauria > Squamata > Lacertidae > Podarcis > Podarcis cretensis. The sequence continues at coordinate 28,194,115 of NC_137187.1, forward strand.
TCCAGAGGTCCGTTCTTAACCTGAAACTGTTCTTAACCTGAAGCACCACTTTAGCTAATGGGGCCTCCCGCTGCTGCCGTGCCACCGGAGCACAATTTCTGTTCTCATCCTGAAGCAAAGTTCTTAACCTGAGGTACTATTTCTGGGTTAGCGGAGTATGTAACCTGAAGCGTATGTAACCTGAAGCGTATGTAACCCGAGGTACCACTGTACATAGCCAGGAGAAGTCCAGCTGATTTGAGCCTTCTCTTTCATTGTTGATGCTCTCTGTGCAACGTAGCTGTCAGAGGCCCTCGTGCATCGAGAGCTAGGAATTTCAGGGCAGAAAGGAACATAGGGGAAAGTGCTCACTCTTGCCACTGCTCACTCACCTGGAGGGGATGGGGAAACAGGTAGCAACAACAAGGAGAAGCGGCAGGGGCTGAGGCTGGGGGTGGGTAAGTTTGCAAGTGGGTCCCCTGCTGGAATGTGGGCTGAGGTCGGTACCCAGGGCTGCTAGTCCTGACTAAACGACTACCAGCAATCTGTCTGCTATGTGAAATACTGAGGGTGAGGATGCTTAGCAAGTACATGTCCTAAATTGTGGAACACCCTCTCCAAAGAGGTCTTACATCCCCTTTTCATCTCTGGCCTTTTTAGTCTGCAGCCAAAAGTTGGCTTTTCAGGGAAGTATTCGGGCTGTTTTAGGGTGCTGTCATCATTTTCATTTGCAGCCACTATTCCCTGCCTCCCCCCCCCCCCCCCGTTTAAAATGTTACCTTTTGTGTGTGAGAGTGTATGGAATTAAACTCTGTTTTGTTTGATTAAAGTTACGCACTGCTTGGTTGTAAAAAAAACAAAACAAAACACCTCAAAGTGGTTTAAATTTAAATATTTAGCTAAGTGTAAGTGCCGGAAAAGTATTGGCCTGGCCTAAAATCCATTTTATAAAATGGTAGAAATGATACTTCTTTGCTGCAATGCACTGGTTTTGAGCTTCTGTTTTACTGACAGAGCATTTAACTCTTTGCCCTCTCTCCCTTCCCTTTTGAAGAATTTTGTGTTGCCGGTGAGTCTGTTGAAAAGCCACATCATCATGCAGAACCACACAGTCCGGTTGAAGTATCTTTGCACCCATCAAGCAGCATCGTCAAGATTCCCTCTTGTGTTTTTGATAGCACCGGCAGGAAGAGCAGCAGCGGTGAGTTAGTGAACACACTTTGGTTATTGTAGCTGTAAAACGGATGGCTAATTAGGCAAGCCTGATCCTGCCCAAGAAAACGTCTTTGATGTGTCAGGTGCTGGAATGTGTATAGGAATAATAAAGACCAGCACTTGTGAGTATATGCAGAATGCCTTCTCTCTCGCTGAGATGTTTCGCCAGACATCTGGGATTTCTTGCAGTGGGGGAGGGAGAGAAATAAATCTCTAGCAACTTTTGTACAGAATTAAGCCCAGCATTAAAAAATACTAGTTTGGCAGGTAGGTCCCTTCTGAACTTTCCAGTAGCCTTGCCCAGCGAGAGATTTAGGACTGTAGCTGTTTTTATTTTGAAAGTGTCCAACTTTAATATGCTTCTTGCAAAAGCATGTTGAATGTAATGTGTAGTTTTGCCTGCCAGCTCATCAAATTATTTTGCTTTTATGTTTTTTGTAGTCCCTCTTTTGTATTCTCCTGTGCTTTTCATGCATTTTGCATTCATCATTTTTGCATTTCCTGGATCGATGCATCGTTTTATTCATGCTCACGTTCTTTGTATGTTTAAAGGAATGGGATCCAGTCCTCTTTTCATAGCTCAGGATACCGTTGAAGATTCCGTGTTTGACAGCAACACTTCTCCCAAAAGAACCAGCGAAAAAGGGAATAAAAAGCAAAAGCTTTTTTCAGAAAGGAGCTGCAGCTTCAGCTCCGAAAGCAGGGCAGGCATGTTGCGGAAGAAAAGCAGCCTGGATTTGAATACCAGCGACGTAGCCATCATGATGGGTGCGGATGCAAAGATTCTTACGGCGGCTCTGTCTGGGACCAAAACTTCACCGCCGCTCCACATGAGCAAACCCCACAGCTTTGACACCGCAGGTGGCGGGCTGTTCTTCTCTGCCACAGACACGACTAGGACTCGTGTGAGCGAAAATATTTGGGAAGCAGAGTCTAGGTCGTCCCCTGTTCTGGAGGAGCCCGAGGAAGGACAGGAACAGCTTGAAAATGGGCATGATGACCGCACGGCCAAAGCGGAGATCGCCAACCCCAAACCTCTTGAAACTGCGCAGCCCCAAACGGAGCAGGCGGAACCCAAAGACGCAGCGAACAAGAGAAGTAGTTTATATGGTGTGGCCAAGCCTGTTGAGCGAGAGGACGTTCAGGTGGGCCTGGACCCTTTGTCTTTGCTGGCAACCGAGACCGCAGAGCCCAAACCCGCCGAAGAGGAAGAAAAGTTGATGTCACCGGTCGTGGCGCGCAACCTGGCTGACGAGATCGAAAGCTACATGAACCTGAAAAGTCCGCTTGGCAGCAAATCTTCCAGCATGGAGCTCCACAGGCCGGACGGCGTGGGCCAAGAGGCAGCCTCCCCCTCTCTCCTAGGCCCTTCTCTCGAGAGGAGGTCGAGCTTGCCCTCCGATTCCGCTCCACCAGCCCAGGTTCCGAACGCGAGCCGGAAGAGCCCCGCCGTCTCCAGGTCCAAAACGTTCACCGGGAGACCGAAACAACTGGCTCTTTCGCGTAGCCAAAAAGAACGGTCGACATCTTTGACGGGCTTGGGCAAAACTTCGCCACAGGCTTCGTTGGGCGCGGTCGTCACAACTCTGTCTGGTCTGAAGCTAGACCACATATTATCGGGACCTAAAATGGACGTCCTGAAGTCTGGAATGAAACAAGCGGCTCATGTCGCCAGCAAAGTGTGGGGTGCTGTGTCTTCAGCATACAGCTATTCAGATGATGAGGTAAGTTTTAATTTGTTTATTTTATTTTTTATTTTTTTAAAAAACCCATTTTTATTTGGTTTACAAATATAATTTTATAACAATCCATATCCATATCCATATCCATATATAGAGATCCTCTGAATCTAGAGACCCACCTCCATCTCCTTCATGGATCCTGTTGTCAATATTTGAAACTGTTTATTATTCCCAGGTCTATATTTTATATCAATCCATATTATCCAAAACGTTTGTTACATTCCAAGTGAGGTTAAAATCCTGCTGATGTTTTCATCTGGTTGCAATGATCTCCTAAATATATTATGAATTTCCCCCTTTTTTTTGGTTTTTAAGTTTTTGTCTTCTTGGTTCCTGAGCTTTCCCGTCAGTTTTGCCATTTTGGCATAGTCCATCAGCTTAGTTTCTCATTCCTCTCTCTGGCGGGGACTCTTTCTTCTTCCCATCTTGAATTTATATATATTTTTAATGGTTTCTAGGAGCCTGGTGATAGCTTGCTCTTTACAGGCAACTCCCAATTTTTGTGGGGGTTACATTCTGCTCTTCCATGTGTGTAATAGCGTGAAATTGCATATATTGGAAGCGCCCTGGAGAGTTCTCCTGCCTCGTGCGGAGGCGCTTTCTGAATCCCAAAAGAAGAGAATGTCCTCTTTGGGCTCTGGGGAGGGTCTCCTCATGAGCTGGAGGCATATCAGGGCTTTGCTGAGGCCCCCTTGGGACACGGGTGGCGCTGTGGTCTAAACCACTGAACCTCTTGGGCTTGCTGATTGGAAGGTCAGCGCTTCGAATCTGCACGACGGGCTTGCTGATTGGAAGGTCAGCGCTTCGAATCTGCACGACGGGGTGAGCTCCCGTTGCTCTGTCCCAGCTCTTGCCAACCTAGCAATTTGAAAGCATACCAGCACGAGTAGATAAATAGGTACCTCTGCGGCGGAAAGGTAAACGGTGTTTCCGTGCAATCTTGTTTCCATCACGGTTCTCCGTGCGCCAGAAGCAGTGTAGTCCTGCTGGTCACATGACCCAGAAAGCTGTCTGTGGACAAACACCAGCTCCCTTGGCCTGAAAGCGAGATGAGCGCTGCAACCCCAGAGTCGCCTTTGACTGGTCCTTTACCAGGAGTCGGCAACCTAAGGCCCATGGGCCACAAACAGCCCACCGGGGTCGTTTTACCAGCCCACGAGCCGCCTGCTCAGAGAGTCCCCATGATCTGCGCTAAACTGGTGCAACGCAATGCAGGGATTCGCTTTTGCAGCACCTGAAAGCACATCTGCGCAGATGCAGACGCCATAAATCACGGCCGCATGCGTGAACCGGCGCACGGAGGGGGCTCCGCGGCAGTGAACCGGCCCAGGCAAGGTAAGCCTTGCTGACCCCTGTCCTTTACCTTTACCCTGCCTAACAGTTGATTTGCAGGGTGCAGCCGCTGCTTCCCCACCCATCAGCTATGGAAGCCGCCCATTCTCTCCAGCTCATGTGGCTTCCTTGACTGGCACAAGTGCAAGGAAGAAGCTACCATGCATGTCTGCTCTGCAAGCCGTCCCTTCAGCTGTGCTGGTCCATGGTGGAACCATGATGTCCCTCTGGCTTGCATGTGTGGACCAGAGGGACAGGATAATAATAATAATAATAATAATAATAATAATAATAATAATAATAGTAATAATAGTAATAATAATAATAATATATTATTTATACCACCCCCCCCCCCAATTTGGCTGGGTTTCCCCAGCCACTCTGGGCGGCTTCCAACAAAACACTAAAATACAATAACCTATTAAACATTAAAAGCTTCCCTAATCAGGGCTGCCTTCCGATGTCTTCTAAAAGTTTGGTAGTTATTTTTCTCTTTGACATCTGATGGGAGGGCGTTCCACAGGGCGGGTGCCACTACCGAGAAGGCCCTCTGCCTGGTTCCCTGTAACTTGGCTTCTCGTAGCGAGGGAACTGCGAGAAGTCCCTCGGCACTGGACCTCAGTGTCTGGACAGAACGATGGAGAGACGCTCCTTCAGATATACTGGACTGAGGCCATTTAGGGCTTTAAAGTTCAGCACCAACACTTTGAATTGTGCTCAGAAACGTACTGGGAGCCAGTGTAGGTCTTTCAAGACCGGTGTTATATGGTCTCGGCGGCCGCTCCCAGTCACCAGTCTAGCTGCCGCATTCTGGATGGCTTCCTCAGCTGGTTGTGCAGGAGCCGCAGCAGCGGCTGTCCTACCCCCTGACATCAGCTGTTAGACCTTCCCCAGAGGAGGGAACTTTGGGGTTTCAAAAAAGAGCCCCTTACACTGTGAGGTCTACTCCTTTTTGAAATGGCAAGGAATTTCAAAAGCAGTTTGTTCTGTGAACAGCCTGCTGTACAGAGGGATGGGGAAGATGGCCCAGAATTCCACCAGCTGTGCTCAAACCCATAGACACAACTAAAGAAGGTCATTGGAGCCTGGCTGCATATTCTGTCTATATATTATGGTCGTTTTCCCCCCCTCAAGCAAAGTTAAGTTTCCCAGTTCTGTTCCCTCATAGCTGTGTGCCTCCAAATTCCTTCTGGCAATCCTCTTCTGCTAGCTGTTCTTCGTCTTCTGTCTGCAGTGAGTTAGCTGCAAATGCTAGGCATTTAGGAGACAATTGCACTTGAAATACAAGTCCACTACCTTGCTTTTTTTCCTGTGTGTGTGGTTTGGGAGCTGCACGGCCAGGGGAAAAACAATGCTATCCAGGGTTGTAAAGACTGCAGAGAGAATAATTGGGTGCACTCTTCCCACCTCAGATCAAATTTATGCTGCCAGGTGCCATAAGAAAGCGGCAGAGATAGCGCAGGATAGTACGCACCCCGGAAACGATCTCTTTCAGCTTCTGCCTTCTGGAAGAAGGTATAGGGTTATAAAGGCCAGGACTAACCACCTGAGAAACAGTTTATACGCAAATGCAATTCTGGTTCTAAACGCAGCATAAGGGGTGTATTTTATAGTATAGTTTATTTTATAGTATAGTATAGTGTGTTTTAAAATGGGGTTTCAGAGTTTTTAGGAGTTTTTGAATGTTTTATGTAGTTTTTCAATTTCATTGTTCTGTATGGGACAATGACAATAAAGACATCGTATATCGTATCGTATATCACAGAGTGATACCTGAATGTCAGAGAAGCAACGTGGTTTGTCATTGATAAGAGATATTGAACTTGTCTGTCATTTCTCCCCCCCTTCCTCTTTCATCTGAAGGAAGAAACCAGCCGACCTGACTTCACCTTTGCTGCTGGCTTTGAAGATCATATTCTAGGAGTCAATCAGCCGCCCAAAATGGGAATCGCAGGGCTTGCCACCAGTGAACTTGCCCAGAGCACTACCAGTCTTGGAAGCAGCAACAGCAGTGGCGACGTAGGGAGACAGCATTTCCAAGCAGGTATTCTCCTCGCCTCGCAGCTAGGCTAGGCTGTCTGACACTTGAGATCAAGGTGCTGAAAAGTTCTAGTTGCCAGGTAATTTGCAAGGTTAGAAGAGCCCCATTCCAGAAACTCCTGGGTTAGGTGTTTGTGGCATTCAGCATCGAGGAGACCAGGAGGTAAATATATGAGCTTGAATCCTGCTGGTGGACAGCTGCCCTGGACACAGAATTAACCTGCACCTCCATGGACAGCTGTGAATCCAAAATGACTCCCAGGCTGTGTACCTGGTCCTTCAGGGGCACAGTTACCCCATTCAGGACTAGGGAGTCCTCCACACCAGCCTGCCTCCTGTCCCCCCAAAACAGTACTTCTGTCTTGTCAGGATTCACCCTCAATCTGTTAGCCACCATCCATCCTCCAAAGCACAAATGTATCAAGACTTTACAGTGGTACCTCTGGATACGAACGGGATCCATTCCAGAGCCCCGTTCGCATCCAGAGCAGAACGCAATGTGTGCGGGTCGCGATTTGCCGCTTCTGCGCATGTGCGTGACGTCGTTTTGATTGCGCATGCGCGAGCGGCGAAACCCAGAAGTAACACGTTCCATTACTTCCGGGTTGCCGCGGAGCATAACCTGAAAACGCTCAACCTGAAGTGACTTCAACCCGAGGTATGACTGTACAGTGGTACAGTGGTTTTCGAATGTCTTGGAAGTCAAACGTTTCAGTTTTCAAATGCTGAAAACCCAAAAGTCAGTGCTTCGATTTTCGAACACTTTTCAGAAGTCGAACGTGCTTCTGTATTGAGTTTTCCATAAGTAAATGCTTTGGGAAATGCATGCTTCGGTTTTTGAACGTTTTGGAAGTTGAATGGTCACATATATATATATATCCCTAGTAAAATACGTGTTTAGGCTTATCCGCATCCTATGTTTCTCAAGCTGTCTTCACATTTTCTTCTGTTGCCTTACCTTCAGCCTTGAACGTCTTCCCATTCCGTTTGTGCAGGTGAAGTTCAGATTCCAAGAAGTATGAAAGGTCTGGATTCGGAGAAATCAGAACATGGCTCTTCCCACAACACCAGTTTGTCCAGCATCTTCCAAAATTGTGCCATGGAGGTAAAAATAGTTGATCTTCTGCTAGATTTATTTTGAGGCGTGTCGGAGACATTTGATACTATCAGTACCTGGTGGAACCAGATCTTGTTCATCAATATGTAAAATGAATTGAAAACAAGCATTTCAAGTTTTTTTAATTTAAAAAATAATCAAGTCAACTATTTTAAAACCTGCAACAATTTCTCTTTAAAGTTCCACTTGAGAATGTTCACTTTAAAGTTACATGATGATTTGAAATACCTTTTGTTCTTCAGATTCAGCCTAAATGGAATCCATTGCCTTTTCAGATACAGCCTGTATATATTCCGTCCACACACAAATGCTCAAAGGATCACGGTCGAGGCAATTGCATATCCCTTGTGCAATAACAGTTAACAAAATATGTCACGAGAATAAGGATTCTGAGATGTGTTAATTAGGAGAAGCTTTGAAGGAACTTAAAAAAAACCCCAAGGGCTCTGAGTTCTAAATATTTGTAAGCGGATTTCCACTTTCATAATGGGATTCCGATTCCTCTCGTTCTCCCTGTAAGCTGACCTTGCACTCTCAGAATCTGCTCCAGAAGTCCCGTCATGCAAATGGCCGTCTGTTCTGTTCACACGTACAGCCTCTGATACATAAAACCCATAACGATTGTAATTAGTTGTTGCTGTTGTTGTTTCGTTAGGTCTTAATGTCAAGTTGTTCTCAGTGTCGTGTATGTGGAGCTCTAGTTTACGACGAAGAAATCATGGCGGGATGGACAGCGGATGACTCTAATCTGAATACTACATGCCCATTTTGCAAAAGCACTTTCTTACCTCTTCTTAATGTGGAATTTAAAGACCTGCGTGGTCTTGCAAGGTTGGTTCATTTGCCGCTGCGTGAATCCTTAAGGGCCTTTAAGTGCTGCGTAGATATTTCCAAATTCCATCATATGCAGCTTGTGGCAAATTTAAATGGTAGCTGTTGGGATAAGGGACATTCCTTTGCTTCCTTTGACACCTGAACCGTCCTTTGGCTATATTTCTGGCTTCTCGTTCTCTGTTCTTTTCGCACAGCAAAATAAGTGTGTGCAGGGTTTTTCTTTCATTTAAAACAATTTTATTGCCTGAGAATCTTTTACACGATAATGAATTGGTGGGTGGCTCTCATTTATTTATTTTATTTTTATTTACAACTAAAATGTAATGTCTATATCAATTTCTGGTCTATAACAGTTAATTGCTGAAGCCAATTGTGAATTCTGACTGTAGTTAATGTACCCCCAAAATAGGACATTTTGCATTCCAACCTTTTTCGTTCGCTTTGGTTTTTTTGCTCCCGTTTCCTTATTAGCTTGCTTTTGAAACCGAGTACCTCTGGCGATAGTTTGCACAGCAGCAACATTCCATTAACCACGGATTCTCTGGAGCCAAAGGCTGTTTCAAGCCCCGCTACTGATCTGATCAGTTTTGCCGAATCTTCAGATATGAACCAGACCATCGCTGAAGAAAACAGCACCGCAGCAAAGCAAAGGTACCGAAAGAGAGAGAGGCAAATTCATATGGCCTCTTGAAAAGCAGACATAAGCTTTGTTTCAAAAAATGTTTGGAAGAACAGTGTGTACTCAGATCTAGTGTACAATCTGGTGGTACTCAAGAGATCCGTGTTTGTTAAGTGCAGAAACCAAGGCAAGTATACCTGAAGGAACATCTCCACCCCCATCGTTCAGCTTGGACACTGAGGTCCAACTCCGAAGGTCTTCTGGCGGTTCCCTCCCTGCAAAAAGTGAGGTTGCAGGGAACCAGGCAGAGGGCCTTCTCAGTAGTGATGCCTGCCCTGTGGAACGCCCTCCCATCAGATGTCAGGGAAATAAACAACCAGCTGACTTTTAGAAGACATCTGAAGGCAGCCCTGTTTTCGGAAGTTTAAAATATTTGGTGTTTTATTGTGTTTTTAAGACCCTGTTGGAAGCTGCCCAGAGTGGCTAGGGAGGCCTGGCCGGATGGACGGGGTATAAGTAATAAATTATTACAGTGGTACCTCTGGTTGCGAACAGGATCCGTTCCGGAGCCCCGTTCGCAACATGAGCAGAACGCGTGCGCGGGTTGTGATTTGCCGCATCTGTGCATGCACGTGATGTCATTTTGAGCGTCTGCGCATGCGCGAGTGGTGAAACCCGGAAGTAACCCTTTCCAGTACTTCCAGGTCGCCACGTGACACAACCTGAAAAGATTTAACCTGAAGCAAACGTAACAAGAGGTATGACTGTATATTACTATTGTATCAGTGTGAGCAGACTGCTGCACTCGGCTGGCTTCATTTATGGTAGAATGAGATGAGTCCAAATGCCCTTTACGAAATTGCAGTGGCAGTATACAAAAGGTTTAGTTCCAGGACTTTGTTCCCACTCTTCCTTCCAGTAGCCTTCCTGAGTTTTCCCCAAGGGCCTCTGCTAAGGAAGGTTTTCCGTGGTTTCCCTCTGTGCCATCACGCATCCCGTTCCAAGAGGGGTTTCTCAGAGGCTGGGTGGGGAAGTAATCTTCTACCTGGACACTTCTGTAGATGGAATAGTTACCAAAGTGCTCTGTGCATTGAAGTCTGATAGAAATCCTTCCCTCTAATAGCAAACTCAGCTTGTAGCCCAAACTGGGTGACCAAGAGATGAGAGGGAGGTATCAGCACGCTTGTGGCGATCCCAGGGTTTGCAGAAGTACAAAGAAGTGTCTCCCTCCCCTGGATTAGCATTGCCAAATTTAAAATTATATTATGAACCAGAATGTTTTATTTGGGTAAGAGATTGGATTCGATTGGAAAAAACTATTATATTGGATCTTGAAAGTTTTAATAATAGATACGGATGGCATGCATATCTTAATTATGTGAAAGTAAAAGTCAATAAAGAATTTACAAGTCATATATTAAGAGGTGCATTATATCAAGTTTGGAACAAATATAGATTACATCTGGAACCACAGACGGTGGATATCACCGCTGGAGGCATATGCTATCAATAAAAAGATAAGCTAATATGCCTAGATTAAAATGTGAAGTACTGGATGGAAGAAAAATTAGTAAGGAAAGATAGTAAGAATATATAGATGATTTGAGAAGATTGTAGAATGCAAAGGTTACTGTAAATTGTATAATGTGGAGGAAATTGAGTGGGGCGGAGGGAAGTGGGAGGAAGGAGAAAACAATAATACGATGGATTGAGGAAATGTAAATGTATAGGGGGATGGGGAAAAATGGTGTTGGCTTTGGTACATCTGTATTGTAATGTAATATGTAAAAACCAGTTAAAAAGAAGAAGAAGAAGAAGAAGTGTTTCCCTCCCCAGGAGAAAAAACCGACCTAACAATGACTGAATGCTGAGGGCAGGATTGACCTAACGGACCGTGCTGGCTGAAGGACTTCTGCCTGCACCATGGGGCTTACCCCCTTCTTCTCCCCATCGTGTGCCCTCCTCCAAATTGGATGGGGGTTGGGTTGGGGGAGAACATAGGGAGAGGAGAGGGGGTGCATGCACCTAGGAAACTTCCATTGTAGTGTGATGTTGAATTCCATCTTTTCGTTTTAAGCACTGCTGTCACCGGAGGAGGGGACAGGGACCTCAACCCCCCAAGGCCCTCTGCTACAAGCAGCGCCTCGCAACGAGGAGGTTCTTTGACTCGGAGCCATAGCGTTGGTGGTCCGCTGCAAAATATTGATCTCTTGCAAAGGCCAGCTCATGGCATCTCAACCGTCAGCCTTCCCAACAGCTTGCAAGAGGCTGTGGTAAGTCCTCGGCAATAACTGCTTGCTAAGCTGATTTGTTGGTAGCGAGTGACTGCATGTGCTTTGAGATCCTTTGCTAGCTACAGAGCATCTTGAACATTAGCATTCTCGTTTGGGTGGGGGCAAGAGATTCTCCAGGAGCTTTTATCTTGTGTACAGTAAACGCGGGTGGCGCTGTGGGTTAAACCACAGAGCCTTTTGGGCTTGCCGATCAGAAGGTCGGCGGTTCGAATCCCTGTGATGGGGTGAGCTCACGTTGCTTGGTCCCTGCTCCTGCCAACCTAGCAGTTTGAAAGCACACCAGTTCAAGTAGATAAATTGGTACCGCTGCAGCAGGAAGGTAAACGGCGTTTCTGTGTGCTGCCCTGATTCGCCAGAATCGGCTTAGTCATGCTGGCCACATGACCCGGAAGCTGTACACCAGCTCCCTCGGTCAGTAAAGCAAGATGAGCGTCGCAACCCCAGAGTCACGACTGGACCTAATGGCCAGGGATCCCTTTACCTTTACAGTAAACCAGTAAGGGGTGAAGAGGTGCTGCAAAACCTTCTTTTCCTTGTATAGTTTGTTTTAATCCCTGTCGCAGTGCAAACATTCCAAATGTTCTAAGGGTGATGTGTTTCAGCAACTTTTGTTAAAAAGAAAGCTGTGGAACTGTAGCAGTGTGTCGTTTTCAGACTCGAGTTTGCATTACTGCAAACTTCCCCAGCCTGGTGCCCTTCAACCGGTTTGGATTACAACTCCCTTCAGCCCCAATCATGATGGTTCAATAATAGAATCATCGAGTTCAAAGGGACCTCTAAGGGCCATCTAGTCCAACCCCCTGTGATGCAGGAATCTCATCTAAAGCATCCATGACAGGTGACCATCCAACCTCTGCTTAAAAACCTCCAAGGAAGGAGAGTCCACCACCTTTCGTGGGAGACCATTCTACTGTCGAACTGCTCTTTAGTCGGAATCTCCTTTCTGGTAACTTGAAACCATGGGTTCGAGTCCTACCCTCCAGAGCAGAAGACAACAAGCTTAGTCCCTCTTCCATGTTACACCCCTTGAGATATTTGAAGATGGCTCTCATATCTCCTCTCACTCTCCTCTTTTCCAAGCTAAACACCCCCAGTTCCCTCAACTATTCTTCCTAAGTCTTCGTTTCCAGACCCTCGATCATCTTGGCTGCATTATTTTGTGCAACTTGCTCTCAAGTAATGTGGCTCAGGGACACCTCAAGGTGTTTCATTGGCGAGAGAAGCCATCCAGCATCATTTGCGGATGAATGATTGTTGAATGTTTTTCAGGATCCCTTAGCCAAAAGGGCCAATCCTTTACCTGTGTCTGTCCCGTATTTGAGCCCCCTGGTACTAAGGAAAGAGCTGGAATCTTTGCTGGAGAATGAGGGAGAACAAGTGATTCACACCTCCACGTTCATCAATCAACACCCCATCATTTTCTGGAACCTGGTGTGGTATTTCCGACGCCTGGACCTCCCGAGCAACTTGCCAGGACTCATTCTAACATCAGAGCACTGCAATGAAGGCGTGCAGGTGAGTTCTGCACAGGTACTTCCAACACGGCAGGTGCACCTGGTGATGTTTGTTTTGTTTTGTCCTTGCAAACCTTAAAAGAGGGTAACCTGTTGGTTTGATTTGCCTTGGTTTCCTGTTTCCATTTGCCTTGGTGACAGAAACAAATACTGACAATATTGAATAGAGGCTAGTCATCTATTGCAGGTGTTCAAAGTCTGTTGGGGGTGTGTGTATTTTAGTGCATGCTGCTGATAGAAAGGGCGACCCCTAAAAAGCAATTGTTCTATTTCAAAATATAGTTGGGGAGATACATACTTAGAGTACAACTCAGACAAAGGTAGGCACATGTCCCATTGGTTTTCAACGGAACAAAGTTAAATTCTTCAGTAAAATAATCACTGGGATTTAAAGTGCTCAACTTTGGGGAGAATAAGAAGAGTTAGAAAACAGCTTGATCATTTAGGAAATAGCTTGGGTGTGTTGGAGAGAAGATTGTGATTTGCTTGGGGAATGTGTTTAGAAGATGTGAACAGACCATGTAGAAAATCGGCTTCAGCTATGGATTACATAAATAAGGCATTTCAGTTTAGAAATGTAATTACCGTATTTTTTGCTCTATAAGACTCACTTATTCCCTCCTAAAAAGTAAGGGGAAATGTGTGTGCGTCTTACGGAGCGAGTGCAGGCTGCGCAGCTATCCCAGAAGTTAAAACAGCAAGAGGGTTCGCTGTGCAGCGATCCCTCTTGCTGTTCTGGCTTCTGAGATTCAGAATATTTTTTTTCTTGTTTTCCTCCTCCAAAAACTAGGTGCATCCTATGGTCTGGTGCGTCTTATAGAGCGGAAAATACGGTACTTAAGATGGCGACTTGTTTCTGTGGAGACACTGTGTTCTTTTCGTGAATGTTCATAAGCGGATGGCTTTTTCAAAACCAGCTCTGTAAACAGATCAATATTGTGGATATGATGCAAATCCTTTCCTGTTTCTGAAATTGGCTTTGTTTAAATGGGAGGTGGCCATGTGCTCTAGACAAATGTTCCTCGCTAGAGAACTCTGCCAGCAAAGGATGAAATTAGCATTGTGCACCCGCCATTGCAAAACTGCTGGCAAGAGAGCTTGGTCTGTGACAAAGTGATAAGAAAGCGTGTTTCCTCTCTTCTAGCTTCCTCTGTCAAATTTGTCTCAGGACAGCAAGCTAGTGTTTATCCAACTTCTGTGGGACAATATCAATCTTCACCAAGAACCTGGGGAACCTCTGTACCTATCTTGGAGAAACTTCAGTGAGTAAAAGTGTACATTTCAAAACCTGTTTTGAGAATAAGACTCTTCACCTGTGCTCGACGGTCATCGATATTTGCCCATCTTTTCCAAAATGACTGCCCATGTTCCTTGATGGGTCAGCACTCAGACCGCAGCCTTGGTGGATGAAAAGCTTAGATACAACTGCTTGGAGGCTAGTTGCTAGTACAATCTACTAATGCAATAGGCCAGTGGTTTTCAACCAGTGCCTTGAATGATGGTCTGCTGCGGGCAACACTGGCCTGTCCCTCTTTCCTTCCTCTGATGCCCTCTCATGTCTCTGCCTCCCAAAGGCTTGCACAGCTGTTATTGCAGCAGCCCTGGCTATAAGCTCCGCAGGCAAATGGTGCCTCTGAGAGGCACCTCTCTTTGGGGTGGGGTCTGGGGCAGCTCAGAGACTAGGGACGGTGGCAGCAGCTGCCTGGAGGACTCCCAAGGAGAAGGGAGAGGAGGCTGGGGGAACACTCCACAAAGGAGGGTGTTCAAAAAAGGGTGAGGCTGCTAGCTTTGCAGGAAAGGGGTGACATAACTCCTGGTATGCCCCGCAGAGGACCTTAAGGTCCTTGAATAATCATAGTTTAGAGATCCCGGGCCCTAAGGAAGTTAGATTATCCTCCACCAGGGCCAGGGCCTTCTCGGTGATGGCTCCGACCTGGTGGAATGCTCTGTCCCATGAGACAAGGGCCCTGCAGGATTTAACTTCCTTCCGCAGGGCCTGTGAGACAGAACTATTCCTCCTGGAATAGTTTCAACTTGAAATTAGCCTGATCTTTTATTCCCCTTCCTTCCCTTCCCTTTTTATGAAGATTACCCGCTCTGGGATCCCACAGCTTATTCTCCCCTGGTCTCCATGCTGGCCTAAATAGGACTAATTTAGCCAGCTACCCCTGGTGATCATCTAATGTTTACTGGATGGATTGCATGCACAGAAGTGGTCCCTCCAGTTGCGGAAGCCTTGGGACCTGACCGGAGCTCCGGAACGGATCCCGTCTGCAAGCAGATACCACTGTATTTCCTATCAGGGACCTTCTATGTGCAGCTGTAATCCCTAGCCTGAAAGCTGCTTCTCCTTTCCTCCTCCAGTTGCCAAAACTTCTTCCTCTCTCCTCCTTTGCCCTGTATTTTTTCCTTCATTCTCCATCTTTTCTTTCTCCCGTCTTCCCCTTTCTAGTCTCTTCCTTTCCTCTACCTCTGCCTTTCCTCTCTGTTGCTTGTAGTTTTCTTTACTTACATTGATGGCTTTTCACCTTTCTTAGTCATAATTTGTTGATTCCCCCCCCCCTTCTAGATTCTACAGAAAAGAAACCTTCTGCAGTTTCAGAAGAGCAACAAGCAACAATCGCTTTAGCTGAGAACATCAAACTGAGTATTCAGCACAATGATGTCGTGAAACCCATCAATCTTCTCGTGCAGAAAACTAAGCAAGATAGGAAACGACAAAGGTAAAGGGGAAATGCCACTGACTCCACAAAAATATGGGTAGGAAAAGTAGTGGCGGTTTTCAAAGTTCCTTGCATATTTAGCACTGTGCATAGGAGCATTCAGCTATCTGTGCGGGAAGTTAACCTGCATTAAGGTGCATGCAGTTGCTTCCATGGGAATCATTGGAGACAAAGATCGCTGCAGAGATGGCAAATATGCATGCAGAAGTATAAGAAATATCGATATGGAAGTTTGGTGTAAAATTTTACTGCTTTGCTCTTGCAAAGAGGCAACTATATAATGAAAGGTCCCACTGACATCTAGAGCCTTTTTAGAACACCTTCCTTGTGATTTGCATTACCCAGAAAGCAGCTGACGAATGTTGGATCTCTTAAGAAAATGCTGAACTTGTCTAATTTCTAAACATGCATTTTGCAGGAGCTTTTACAGAGAAATTCTTTTCCTGTCCCTGGTCTCACTTGGGAGAGAGAATATTGACATAGGTAAGACACGTAAGCGTGTGTGTGTGTGTTTTATGAATGGAATTGGATGTCATTATTCTTGTAACCAGAAACTAACTCTTCATATACGTTTCTTTTTAAATTATCAGTTCACCTGGAAAAGCAAAGCATACAGTGGTGCCTCGCAAGACGAAAAGAATCCGTTCCACGATTCTCTTCGTCTTGCGAAGCAAGCCCATTGACGGCTTAGCGCTATTAGCGGCTTATAGCGGCTTATTGGATAAGCGGATTAGCAGCTTAGAAAAAGGGGGGGGGGAGGAAAAAACCCCGCAGGAACTCGCAAGACATTTTCGTCTTGCGAAGCAAGCCCATAGGAAATTCGTTTTGCGAAGCACCTCCAAAACGGAAAACACTTTCGTCTAGCGGGTTTTCCGTCTTGTGAGGCATTCGTCTGGCGGGGCACCACTGTAGCTAATCTTTAATATTGTTTCTTCTAACTTGTAATAATTGCTGTATCTTTGGCACCCTTAAAAACAAGATTTAGCTTTTCTGGAATGTTGTAGCTTACATTTGAAAGGCTTAATGGATGAATCAGAATGGACAGTGCATTCATATTTGTGTGTGTGTGTTAGCCCAGGCATTCTATCTTTACCTAAGAGAATCTCCTTCCATTTCCATTGTGAATGGCTTTCTGCTGCATGGAAAGAGATGTTTTGCAGAGTGTTGAAAAGCTTTAGCCAAAGGTCAGTACAACTTCTCCGTCTCCCTTGACTGAAGCTCTGCTTTCGTTCTTTGCAGAGGCCTTTGACAATGAGTACAGAGCTGCCTATAAAAGCCTTCCAGCCGAGGTGCTTGAAAAGATGCAGAAGATCGACGCTCCACCCAGTGTCAGCGTTGAGTGGTGCAGGAAATACTTTGGGGCGCCTGTCATATAAACTCTGCAAAGACGATGCCATGTAGCAGCTCCACAAACAGAGAGCAGAGGAAAGGGACAAAATGGCGAATGTGTTGATTTGGATTCAGCTATAGCTGTTGGCGTCCAGTTCAGGAATACATGTAGCACTCTCTTCTGTGACAGTTCGATGTCTATACCAGCCCCAAGAATTAAGTGCAAATACGCTAGTGCAAAGTCATTGGCTTTTGAATTGACAGTTTAACCTTCCTGTGCGTCATGTTTAGAACGACAACGGAGACTGGCGTTTTAATTGGTGTCTTGCTTTTTAAAACTTGAAATGTTGGAATGTTTTATTTGTCTTCTAGCCCAAGAGCACACTGGTTTCTTTATGAATGGTTCCATCAGTTTAAAAGAGAGATCTCTACTTGCTGCATGTATATGTACATTTTGTACATTTTGAATTGTAATTCTTTTCCCTTGGGTCAAAAGACCAAACCGTAGCTTTAAATGCCCATCTTCTTCTTGGAAAACAATCACTGTCTTGGACTGTAGCAAGAATATAGGCTGTTGTGGCTATTGTAAAGCATAGTATTTTTCTCATTTTTATAGAATAACTACTTTAAATAATTCTCAAACTGTACATACAATGTTCTCCCCACAATGATGGGTTCCTACCCTGAGTGGCTTTGAAGGCAGTTGCCTCTCTATAAAGGAAAGTGGGAGTAAATGAATCGGGTACATATATGGGTGGGGAAAATTGACCACATATACCTGTCTTAGCATTTGTGTAAAAGAAAGTATATAATATGTATTTTGGGGCAAAGCTTGAAGCTGTCAGGTGCCTCATTCCTTGCTCATCTTTTTAACCTGTGGGACATTTTCTTTGCACTGTCCAGTTTAAATACTTCTATATTAAAATGTATTTATACTCACACACTTGAACATATGTTTACCAGGAGTGTAAAGGCTAATTTTTAATCTTAACTTTTTAAATATCTCTGGTTAATTACCAGTTTGTTGCAGAGAGGGGGAGAATGCTTGCATTCACAGCTGTCTTTTGACAGTCACATGGATGTTTTCTGAAACATTTAAGGACAGTTAAGAGATGGCTATCCTCCTCTTCACTTCAGATGATGTCATGGTATCATTAACTACTTTTATGAAGCAAGTCCATTAAGAGGGATTGTGGATAATGACTAAAAAGTACACACATATTCTTGATCCTGCGGGTTTTCTGCCCCTTGTAATCTTTCATACTGCACTAGCGCTAAGCTAGAGCGGAGCATGGCAGGATTGTGACTATTCCAGTAACAGCAAGAATTTTGCACTTGTCAGAATAGTTTGGCACTTTAGACTAGATTCTCTCTTAGTGTTCACACTAAACCACATTTCAAAATATATTGCTGGAAATGTTTTAAATGTGAAAGCCGTCCCTTGAAAGAGCACAGTAGGCAGAGAGTGTCTCCCTTATACTTTTCCTCCCCCCCGCCACCACTATTTTTCTGAAATTGCGGGGGACTAGTATATTAAGGTTGCTTGTAGGATGTCTGTTTTATCCCCCCTTTGTTCCTTTCTCAAATACAATGCATTTTTTCATTTACAAATGATTATTATAAATAAAAACCCTTACGAAACACCTTTTATGGTATGTTCCTATTTCCATTATAAATTAATGTTATGTATGAAAGATTGCACTTGGAACTTTTCTTGTTTTGTTTATGCAGGCTGTTTCTTACCATTTCAGTTTTGCCGTTTCTGAATTACGTCTTACTGCAAATCAACAGGAACAATTTGGGCTATTGATACTATGCAGAAAAAATTTGGCATTTTAGCTAGCGGTAATTCTTTTGCTGTAACAAATAGCATTTAGGGTAAAGCAAGTCACATTTTAAAAACCTTTCGCTGTGTTTGAACTGTTGGCACTGCACTTCTGCTGTAATGCAGAACAGAGGATAAGCACCAAAGACTTAAGTTCTTGCATTATTACTCCAGCAAATTTGAGAAACCTAATTGCCTGAAAGCAGATGTTAGAGTGAAGGCAGCATAGACTCTTCCCATGTGGCCGAGCTGCTAATGTTACTCTAGCTAACCAGTGAAGTAACACAAATGCTAGCTTCAGTTTAGTGCATTTAATGCCATATTTTGGACCCATAACAAAGCTGTCATCTGCTTTTTAAAAAGTGCCATCGTTTTCCTTTCAACTGTCTGTAAATTCTGGGACTGTGTGGTACAGTTCTCTATAAATTTTATTTCATTGGGGGCTAATTTGGTCTAAGCGAGTTTTTTTAATGCTAGCTATTAATTTGGTTTCTGATAACATGTTAATCACGAGTGCACTTTGGAAAACCATCAAAGCAGCTGACAAAGAGGTAAAGACCAATAACATGGTTGCTTAGGGAAAGAGAACTATGTATGGCAGCTTGAGTAATAAGGTAGTAGAAAGGATCTTCAGAAGCGCAAGGCTTTTGAAGAATTTATATCACTTACTGGCTGATCCTATGCAAGTTCACTGAGAAGTCCCATAAAGTTCAATGAAATTTACACCCCAAATAAGTTTGCCTAAGGAAAGCTAGTGCCACGTGTACAGTTTGGCTCTATGAAACATACATATTAACCATGCATACTTTAACATGAAGTTGAATCTTAAGGGGGCAAATGTCTTGGAAGTAAATGTCTCAGCAGCTTATCCACTATACATCATTACTGGGAGTTAATGGTAGCAAATTAATTATAGTGCAAGCGTCATGAAACCCCAGTTCAGTTAAAGTCTCTTTTATAGAATAATGAAAACTAACAGAATAACCACAAAGTTTAGTTGTTTTTAGATCCATTTTCCCCATCCATTTTTTTTAAAAAAGATGTATTTAGGTATGGAAATAGATGAACAGTTAGGACTTCAGGCATATTACTCATAGGGCTAGTTATTTGTGCTGACCAAACCAAGTAAAATGCTACGTATTCAGTATAAATTAGGCCCTCTCTCTGTTAAGCTAATATGGGATGTTTCTAAAATACTAAAAGCTTACACCTGGTTTGGGGAATTAAATCAAAGCAAGCCAGCCTACAATTTTAACTTTTGGGTATTTTTAAGCTCCTTTTTATTCTAGTGCAAGAGCTGTGAAATGAAAAAAGATACCATGCTTTTCTACAACCTGTGGCAGCGTAGAAACTGAAAATTACTTAGCTACATTTGAAAACCCTTTTAAGCTCCTTTCTGTATTCTGGCGGTGACCAGCATAGGTGCGTCCAGTTGGCTTGTAATTGCCGAGACGTGGGGTCCAGAAAAGAGAAGAAGGGGAACAGGGGGTCCTTATACGTGCTCTGCCGATGCACAGAGGGGCCAGGAATAGAACCCTGCATGAAGGGGTCACCGGCTGCATCAAACTTTTATAGTGTTTTAGAGCATTCCCTATATTAAACCAGAAGAGGAGTTTGCTACAGTTCTGTTCCTATTCTGCCACATTCACTGTGCTGCATGTTAGGGGGTTGGGAAACAGACCATAAAACACCTAGAATCCTGCAGAGTACAAGTATTAAAAGGGATTGTTTTGTTTTTAACATTAAAAGCGACATGAGTTGCTTTGAGGTCAAATTTTATATTTTCATGAGAAAGGTGGGAAGGTTTCAATTACTAATACAATCATGTACTGGTTTCAGAATTTGAATGTCATCAATTCACTGTGCTTTGAGCTACCTGGTATCTTAATATTTTTGTTAATAAGTTTGTTTCTTATTGACTCTTTTGCATAGGTACCCTGGGTGATTTAGAAACCACTTGTTAAATGTTATATCAAAAATAAAAGTGTACAAATGTCTGATATTAGTCTCTTGCACTTCTTTTGTTCTTAAGCAATGTTTTTCAAAGGCTCCAAAGCAGGAGAGGGGTCAGTGGCTTCTAGTTCCAAGGTTCTGCCATAAGAAAGGCAGACAACAAAAGAGAAAGATAACAAACCAAGTGCCACACCTGTCTCCAATATGGAGAGAGGCCTCAAACAGCCATTTGTTTTGCACACCCATTGATTAATGTGGTAACAGAATACTAACATTAAACTTTAAATGGGGATTTGTCTCTTTTTTAAAAATAACATGAACAGTTCCATCTCACCATAAAAGTTTTATTTAATGTTTTCAGGAACACAGTTCCTCATTTACTTCTGGCTTGATTCGGATTTAGATGTGGAGGCTCTCAGAGAAGAAAGTCTACGCCTCTTGGCTATTTGCTCTTGCCGTTTTTCCTTTGCCTCCTTAAAAAAAAGGGGGGAGGGAAGAAGGTACAAAATATCAGTACAAAACAGTGTTTCTGCAACAAAAAGACACAGCTGCATTCTGTAAAGTCCTTTTCAGACATTCTCACATGGGGCATGGGAACGGAAATGCGAGTCGCACATCCCTTGTCATCCTCCACAAGTTGGAGGGCAACTGTTTTCCAACATCAGGGAGCCTCAACATGTGTAGCAGGGTCCTTCCTTCATAGGGTTGCCAATGGGAAAGAGGGGAGGAACTCACAAAAAGCAACTGCCTTCATCCCCTACAGGAGCCCCTCACACAATTACAGTGGTACCTCGGGTTACATACGCTTCAGGTTACAGACTCCACTAACCCAGAAATAGTACCTCGGGTTAAGAACTTTGCTTCAGGATGAGAAGCAGCAGCAGGAGGCCCCATTAGCTAAAGTGATGCTTCAGGTTAAGAATGGACCTCTGGAACGAATTAAGTACTTAACCCGAGGTACCACTGTACTAACCATGGTGTCCGAAGGCCTGAAGGCTATTCTTTTCTATAAATGATGCTTCATACCCTTCCATCTTTGTTACCACAGTTCTCACCTGTGCATCTTCCAAGATAAGAGGTCAGTTACCAACTATGCCAATATCATTCTGCTAGGTAGTGGACTGTTCAAAATGTAGGGGTGGGGAACCTCAGGCTCTGTGATTCTCAGCCTCTCCCATTTGGCCCCTGGACTGTCCAAAGAAGAGACTCCCTTCCCCGGCCAATACTGGCCCTGCTTTTCACCCTTCGTGAATGTGTTTGCCTTAACTCTGATAATGCCCCCTGCTTACCTGGATGAAGGGATAGAGGGTGAGTGCGTTTTTAAGAAACTAGCTTTCTGTAGGCTGGCATCCGTCTCACATACAAGAAAGATAGTTTCTTACAAGCAGACACAAACCCTCTATCCTCCCATCCAGGTAAGAAGGAGGGAGGCATTATCATCCTTCCACCTTGGCCTCTGACCCTGCCCACCAATGAGATGTGGCCGCTGCAAGGCTGCCCAGAAAGGAATCCATGCATGGGCTCAAAGAAGTTTCTCACCCCCGGTTTAAATCAGCCAGTAATTAACATATTGTGCTTAATGGGTGTAATCAAAAATAAATGCCGAATGTGCCTTGAGGATGGATGGGGAGGACTCAGAATCCAGATAAGCCAGAAGCTGCACAGAACTAAGTATACCTTCATTCTTTTAGCCAGAAGCTTGGCATATTCTGCAGCTTCGTCCTTGTTCTTTTGGGTACGCTGCTTCTTCAGAGCAATACGCCTGCGCTTGTGTTGCAGGACCCTGGGAGTGACCAAGCGCTGAATCTTGGGTGCTTTGGTCCTGGGTTTCTTGCCTAAGAACAGACATGAGCACAATCAACAGGGCAGCTGTTGTCAAGTCCACAGCAAGGAATCTACAATTGCAGTTCAGCTCGTTTCTCTACCACTGGAACTAAAACCTGCCCAACACGTATAAGGCTACAGACTTGAAGAAGACATTCTGCATTTATTCTGCCCTATTCAGACTGGAACACAGGCAACTGGTAATGTGCAAGGAAAAGCTGTAATCAGTTTGCACCTGCCCTCAAGAACACACATTTCCATCTGCACTGTGATAAAAATACCTATAACTTCACCTATGCCACAGGCAATGTACTGGGCAACGCACAACCCATTTTACTAATCCCACCCACCCTTGAAGCTCAAAGGGGTGGCGGGGCTCAGATGTCCCAACACATCTGAAAACAATGTGGGATGGATGGAACCATATGGGCGAGACTGCCCCCTTCACAAACACATTTGACAAGCATGTGCAAGCGATCTGCATGTATGCACATAGAACTCCTCCACAGTACCAAAGAGGGAGAAAGGACATCTCCTGGCCGGGCCAGCATCCCTCTAATGAGGAGTAGATCTACACATGTGTGTTGAGCCACATGTAGAACTTGTCCTAATGTGCTCTAAATGGGCAGCTGGTGGAGTCGCCATATACCATTATCAAAACACTGTGGCTGAAATGGTCTGTTGACTGGACATCAGTCTGAAAGCTAAGCAGATTGGTAAATGCCCACCCAGTTCCAATTTCCCCCACCCTGCCTAGTTACGTTTCTGTGAAAATTACAAGTCCGACAGGAATGACACTATAGCACCTGAATACACAGCCAATCACTAGTTTTACCTGGTAGACCCGTTGCAACAAAAATACCGTATTTTTCCATGTATTAGACAAGGTTTTTTGACTCAAAAATTGTGTCAAAAAACTGGGGTCATCCAATATACAGATAGGGGGCGTGTCTTATACACAGGGGCGTATTATAGATGGGAAAGTATGGTAACCAAAACATTATCTTCATTCCTCTTACCTTCCTTGTTCAATGGCTTTCTCACAACATACTGACGGACGTCATCTTCTTTGGAGAGGTTGAACAGCTTTCGGATCCTGCTAGCCCTCTTGGGACCAAGCCGGCGAGGCACAGTGGTGTCAGTCAGTCCAGGAATATCTTTCTCTCCTGAAGTTGCCAGACCAGAAAGATTATTCTTAGCAAGAGCTAGACTCAGAAGCCAAGCTCCTTGCCCCGCACACCTGAGACTCTGGCCTCCTATCCCTTTCAAATTCAAGTATCTCAAGATAATGCATGCGGAAACTTGAGTCACCCAGTCCTCATTAACTTCTGCTCTCTAGAACAAGCAATACTATGTATAGAATTTCCTACTGCCTAGTTTCCCTCCCTTAATTCACTGGTAGCAGCAACATCAAAAAAATTCCATTCAGACCCAAGATCTGAGAACAGCCATTTTAATTTGCTAAAAGCTGAGTATTTCCTAAAACCCCAACATCTAGTAGTGTAATCAGAGATTCAAAGATAGCACCTTGAATTCTGCTCAGAGGGTAATCAAGCCTGAAATTTTATTCTTGGTGCTTGTTCAGAAAAAGTATTATTGGTGGCAACCTTAAGGTTAGGCACAGATGAATCAGGCAATGAAGACACATTTGAAACCTAGACGGAGCTGGGGATAAATGTTGCTGGTCCCAACCTAGGAGTTTTAGACCTTGCTCCAGGACAAGTGCAAGTGAGCTTTTTGGACACATTTTGCCATCAAAGCTATAAATCTGTTGGAAATTTAATATGCCAGGCCCTTAGCAGTTCACAGTCCAGAGCAAAATTATCTGCCTCTTTCCCTTTGCTATCTTCACTATGGTAGAATCTACACACATCTAAAAGCTGTTCGAAAATGCTTTTTTTAAAAAATACATTGAATTTTCCAAAAGGCTCGCCATCACCATCACGTGTCACTTAAAACATTTTATTTGTAGCTGTATAGCTGAGCCCTATGTTTAAAAAGCACTTGTCCTACATAAAACAACAACAGTAAAAACAGATCCAGATTCCTAGATAAACCCAGGATAGCCCCTTAGAGGGCAGGGCACAGTACAGGCAGACCCGTTTACGTGTGTGACCGTGTATACATGCTGAATCTGGAAGTGACTCAGTCCTGCTGGTAGGGCAGGAGTTTTTGAGCCTGAAATGTACAGCCCTAATTGCTGGGGGGACGACGACGACCCTTACCTTTCTTTACAATGACCAAATTCAAGACGCTTAAATTGGCATCAACAATGCAACCCCGAACAGATTTGCGCTTCCTTTCTCCAGTCCTTCTAGGGCGGTAACATGAGTGGCCCTTGCTGAGAAGCAGGCGGACACGTCCGTGAGTCAGGACCCCCTGTTTCATGGGGAAGCCTTGCTTGTCATTGCCACCGCTGATGCGGACAACGTATCCCTGAAACAAAGACGAGGAGCTTAGACCTTTCTCTCAAGGGGGACCAATTTAAGAGCGTAAGTTCAATTTCTCATTCTTTTCTCCCTATACAGGTAACAGATGCCGCTAAATATAAACTCAATTGCACTGGCGGAAAGAACATTGCCTTTCTTCATTTTGAGCATCAACAACTAGACCTGCTGAGATTGCCTGGCTTGACCAATATTGTAACCATGTTCCAGAACTTCTACAATACTACCATATTATGCCTATTGATCATGATTCCTTAGCGAAATTGTGGAATCTGTCTTGAATGTAAAAAAAATGGCAAGTCCAGCGATTTAAAGCAAATTCACTTTATTTATGATGCACAGTCTACTGTTTTCACATGGAATGTTTTCCCTATAAGGGCCAACATGTGACAATCTCCCAGTGCATCATACCATGGCCCAGGCATTTAATCAGATCGCTGAATTCCATTTCTAATACATGAACATGAAGCCCACAAACACAAGGATGTTAACAAAACAGACGCTGTTTTGATCTGTTTGATTTCCACTAAAATTGAATCCCACTAACATAACCTCCCAACTTTGGGGGCAAATGGGTATACACATGCTCCCCACAGATGCTTCAATACTAAGATTGCTATGCATAAAGGAAAATTGCTGTTGGATTCCCTGCTCTGCAGAAGTCATTAAGTTAGCACACTTGAACAGAAGTGAATTTACTCTCAAAGTCGCAAACTCATTAAGCGCATTTACTCACAATTTTCATGCTGTATCACATCACCACACCTCTCCCTAAGCCACTTTCCCTGGCAGCGTTCTGAACTCCAACCCACCATCGCTTTGCTAACTTATGTATTTTCCAGACTCCCTGCCAACTCACCATCAACACACAGGTGAGAATGCAGGTAAGGAGTTTGCTATTGCATGCAGAGATTTGTGGACAGGAGTAGCAATGCCACCACTAAACTCTGAGCTCACTCTCTCTCAGACTGATGGGTAAACACAGATGCAGTCACAACCATGCACCCAAATCCATTTGGGTAAGGCCCATGCCTTCAGTGGTAGTAGTAGCTTTGCATTCATTCAAAGGCTCCCAGGTTCAATCCCTGAGATCTGCAGGTAGCCTAGGAACAATTCATCCCCAAATACTGAAACAACCCCTCAGGAATAATTAGATGGGCCCAAAGTGTAACTCAGTAACTCCCAGAGTTCTCATTCAATATGAATCCATGAGGGCCTCTGGACAAGACACCAGACAATAAGGTTGTCACCTGTCCTGTATAACGCAGGCTACATCCTGTATTGATAGTTTTGTCCTGTATTTCAGGTCCTCTCTCTCTGCCAAATTAGGGATCCTCTCCAATTGCATGAGGTTGAAAGGGTGTGTATTTCAGCTCTGGGTAGCCCAGCACACTTTTACAAATTCATGTGTATGTCTTTGGGCAACAGATTCCAGAGGGCCCATACTGTTAGGCTGCAATAGATTGCAATGGATTGATCAGACCCTCCCAACTCCCACCCTGTCCTGTATTTTGCCAGAACAAAGGTGGCAACCTTACCAACCAACCACTCAAAAGGAAATACTCCAACCATTGCGACTTTTCCCGGTGGGGGAGTTATTCCAGCCCCCTGACCCTTTTGAATACCCCTTTCTTTACCAACTGGCCTTAGCCACCGCCTGAATTAGAAATGCCAAGAGCTTTTGTCTACGCTGCCTTGAAGAAGCCCAAGAAGAACCTAAGAACAACCTTCCTGAATCAGGCCAGATGACCACCAGGCTCAGCGGCACTCTGTTCTCATAGCGGCCAGGGGAACCTGCAGGCAGACCCCGAGCACAGCAGCACAGGGAACCTGGCATTTGGCAAGAACCAAAGTGGCAACCCACAGACCCTAAATTTTCTCACCGCCACTACTTTCTCAGCCCCATTTTGCACACATGCAACAAGCCTTATGAAGCCAGCCTCACCTTCCACTCCTCACCAAGAGCATCCGCGGAGACTTCTGTGGTCATGCGCTTCTCATAGAAGGTGCGCAGCTTGCGCTCATCGTCCACTTCAATGAGTTTCTGGCAGCCGGTGGCTGGGAAAGAGATGTTCAGCTGCGGGGGAGAGAAGAAGCCACACTCAGGTCTGCAAAGAGTCTCAAGGGGTTCCCCTGGGCGGCATTGAGCCCCGTCGTCTTCCACCAGGCGCCACAAGGACTAGAAACGCTGCCTCCTTTACCAGTGGCGGCCAAACTTGGCCCTCCAGCAGTTTTGGGACTACAGTTCCCATCATCCCTGACCACTGGTCCTGTTAGCTAGGGATGATGGGAATTGTAGTCCCAAAACTGCTGGAGGGCCAAGCTTGGCCACCACTGCTCTAGATCATGCATGGCCAAGCTTGGCCATCACCCCTAGCTAGCAAGGCCAGAGCTCAGGGATGATGGGAGTTGTAGTCCAAGAACATCTGGGGGCCCACAGGTTGAGAACCACTGTTCCACGAGGACGAGAAACGCTGCCTCCTTTACCAGTGGCGGCCAAACTTGGCCCTCCACCTGTTTTGGGACTACAACACCCATCATCCCTACCTAACAAGACCAGTGGTCAGGGATGATGGGAATTGTAGTCCCAAAACCACTGGAGGGCCAAGCTTGGCCACCACTGCTAAGCGCTCAAGACGCACGGGGTGGGCGGGGGGTCTGAAGGGTTAACAGGAATTTCCGCGAGATGACACACCGCGCGAGAGCTCCTCTCAGGAGCGGGGAAGAGAGGCCGGGGCCGCCGCGCCGCTTCCCCGCATCGGCCTCCATCCGCCGACGGGGCCGCGCTCCCTCGCCCGCCGCCTGCCCCGTCGCCTCCCGCCGGGGCCCCTCGACCTGCCGGGGCCTCTATTTCCCGGGGGCGGGGGCGGTTTGCGCCCCTTCCGCGCCCCGCAACACCTACCTTCATGGCGCCGGCACAGCTCGCCTCGGGTCCGCCACGGGAAAGAGGACGCGCTTCCGCTCGGCCGGAAGTCAGAGAGGCTCCCGCGCGGGATCTCGCGAGAGTTTAGAAGGGCCCGCCCCCCTCTGGGCTCAGCGGGAGCTCCTCGGCGAGCCGATAGAGATAGGAAAAAAGGTAGAATGGGCAGCTGCTGTGGTCTTGCGAATAAAACTCTTTCATTCAGAGGAAGGAATGGAGAAATAGAGGAGTTTTGGACTGCTGCATATTCTCAATGGGAATTGATGGGAACCACAGCATTCCCTCCAACATTTCTCTGATGAAAATAGGGATGCCCTATTCCATAATAATAATAATAATTGTAAGCCCTCATCTGACTGCATTGCCCCAGCCACTCTGAATGGCATCCAACATATATAAAAACATAATAAAACATTTAAAAAAATCCCTTCTACAGGCCTGCCTTCAAGATGTCTTCTAAACATTGCATAGTTACTTATTTTCTAAACTTGGAGGTGGCACAACTCCATATCGTCCAACATTTCTCTGATGAAATTAGGGATGTCCTAAAGGTTGTATAGTTACTTATCTCCCTGGCTCATGGGTTGCATAACTCGATATCCTGCAACATTTCTCCGATGAAATTAGGGACATCCTATTCCACCAACATCATCACATTTGTACTCCCCTCCCCTCCCCATCTGACTGCATTGCCCCAGCCACTCTGGGTGGCTTCCAACATATATAAAAATATAATAAAACATTTAAAAACTTCCCTATACAGGGCTGCCTTCAAGATGTCTTCTAAACATTGCATGGTTACTTATTTTCTAAACTTGGGGGTGGCACAACGCCATATCCTCCAACATTTCTCTGATGAAATTAGTCCTAAGGGGAAACGGGTGGCGCTGTAGGTTAAACCACAGAGCCTAGGACTTGCTGATCAGAAGGTCGGCGGTTCAAATCCCCGCGATGGGGTGAGCTCCCGTTGCTTGGTCCCTGCTCCTGCCAACCTAGCAGTTCAAAAGCACGTCAAAGTGCAAGTAGATAAATAGGTACCGCTCCGGCGGGAAGGTAAACGGCATTTCCGTGCGCTGCTCTGGTTCGCCAGAAGCGGCTTAGTCATGCTGG
Organism: Podarcis cretensis; assembly: GCF_951804945.1. Taxonomy (NCBI): domain Eukaryota; kingdom Metazoa; phylum Chordata; class Lepidosauria; order Squamata; family Lacertidae; genus Podarcis; species Podarcis cretensis. Next base: position 28,222,932 of record NC_137187.1, read on the forward strand.
CCACATGACCCGGAAGCTGTACGCCGGCTCCCTCGGCCAATAAAGCGAGATGAGTGTCGCAACCCCAGAATCAGCCACGACTGGACCTAATGGTCAGGGGTCCCTTTACCTTTACCTTTAAGGAAAAGCGGGACATTCTGTGATCAATTCAGAAACCAGGACGGCTTCTGTAAATCTGGGACTGTCCCTCGAAAATAGGGACACTTGGAGGGTCGGAGTCTGCCTGCAGGTTCCCCTGGCCGCTGTGAGAACAGAGTGCCAGTGAACCAGGTGGTTGTCTGGCTTGATCCAGGAAGGCTACTCTTCTGTTCTTCGAGGACTTGGGCTTCTTCAAGGCAGCGTAGATAAAAGCTCTTGGCATTTCTAATCCAGGCGGTGGTTAAGACCAGTTGGTAAAAAAAGGTGCATTCAAAAGGGTCAGGGAGCTGGAATAACCAAGAAAAGTGACAACGGTCGGACCTTTTCCATTTTCGTGGGTGCATGGGCTTATTAGCCGGAGGGGGCAGGGAGAGGCAGCTGCCCCCCAATAAAAAAATAAATAAAAAATGCATAGCTAACTGACATTCTTCCCCACCCCCAACAAAAATCTTAGGTACACCCATGAGTGGGTGGGTGGGTGGGAATCTGGGGTGGGGGTATATAAAAGTATGCAGGAAGCTGAGAAAGTGAACTTTCCCTCCCTCTCTCAGGCTAGAGATTCAGGGCGGGCAAAACTGGAGTTTGGGTACAAATACATACTTTGACGTTTAGAAAAGGTGTTCTTCTGATTTTCCCCTGCATCCAGTGCCCCCTCCACCCCCACGTTTTGGTTTGGAAACTGCTATAGGGCCAACTATCCCGCCTCTAGCCATAGTACAGTGGTACCTCAGGTTACATATGCTTCAGGTTACATACGCTTCAGGTTACAGACTCCACTAACCTAGAAATAGTGCTTCAGGTTAAGAACTTTGCTTCAGGATGAGAACAGAAATCGTGCTCCGGCGGCAGCAGGAGGCCCCATTAGCTAAAGTGGTACTTCAGGTTAAGAACAGTTTCAGGTTAAGAATGGACCTCTGGAACGAATTAAGTACTTAACCCGAGGTACCACTGTAGAGTAATAGTTATGGCTGTGTTGCCAAAGCTACCCAAGATAGATGAACCATTTGAGTTGATATAGACTAGGTGGCGGAATCATTGATTATAATAATCTCTGAACCCCAAGCTAACAAGTTGTTCATTGCTATGTTACTGAAAACCAGTAACAATTAAAAAAAATTATGTGTCTAAGGCTAGAGAATATAACCTAATGGTGCCTAAGTATCCACTTTCTTGCTTTGGGTACATGAGCTAACACTTTGCTAGGATATCAGAAATTCTTCCAGCTAGACAGAAATGACACAGTGAAACTATTAAATCATATTCATTACATTTCTATTCCATCCTTCCATCGCTTTTGTTTGCCCAAGGTGGCAAACAAAAAAGTTGAAAAACAATGCAAAAATAAACATTTAAAAACATTAAGAATATCTAAAAACATTTGAGGACAGTTACATAGGTACTCTCATAGGTGCCAGGGACAAGTGTTCTTTGAACCATCAAATACCTGGTTGAATTTATACAGATCGGTAGATTTTATGCATAAGCACCGGCCCTTTCTGAGATGACGAAGAAATGCACATTTCAAAGATGCTGTTTTGAAAAGGCTTTCAAGTCAATTTACCCTGCAGAAATGGACTGTCCTGCTGGCTTCTTATCTCCCCTGCCCAATGGCAGAGCCCGTGGTTTGCATTCAAAGGTCCCAGGGTCAAATGCTGGCAACTCCTGATAAGGCTAGGAAATACCCCTGGAGGGCTGCTGCCGGTTGTCATGTTGACAATGCTGAGCTAGATTGATGCCAATAGTCCGCTTCCGTATAAGGCAGGCACCTTTTTCCTGTGTTCCTGAAAGGAGCTTTTGAGGTTCATAATTGGCTCTTAACAATTGCAACGCTAGCAGAATGCTTTTCAGCACTAATGCATGGGAAGGTGTTTGGAGCATCGCTGAGTTGGTTGGCATCAGTGTTAGAAACTCAGGTATATAAACTAGGCGCCAAATGGGTCCTTAAACCAAGGTTACAACTACCATAACAGGATGCCTAGTTGCCATTTTGGGGCAAGATGTCTCTAAAGTCTTATTTTTCAAATGGTGGGTTGATTGCAATTGATTAACAGTTAAGCATCTGGCGAGTTCAGATGACAACCTTAAGCCAGGTTAAGAGAAAGGAAAAAGGTAAAGGACCCCTGGACGGTTAAGCCCAGTCAAAGGCGACTATGGGGTTGCGGCGCTCATCTCGCTTTTCAGGCTGAGGGAGCCACCGTTTGTCCACAGACAGCTTTCCGGGTCATGTGGCCAGCAGGACTAAACTCCTTCTTGTGCCATGGGACACCGTGATGGAAACTCCTTCTTGTGCCATGGGACACCGTGATGGAAACCAGAGCGCATGAAAACGCAGTTTATCTTCTACTTGCATGCTAGATTGGCAGGAGCTGGGACAGAGCAATGGGAGCTCACCCCGTTGCGGGGATTCGAACCACTGACCTTCTGATCAGCAAGCCCAAGAGGCTCAGTGGTTTAGACCACAGCGCCACCCGCATCCCAGGTTAAGAGAAGGACGCAACAGCTCAGGACACGGCAGGGCGTTGTAAGGAATGCACCTCCCCAGATGGTATATAACACCAGCAAAAATGTATAAAACCGGGTCAAACATATGTTGGAAATGTAAAGAAAAGGAAGGGACCTTTTATCATATGTGGTGGGAATGTAGAGAAATTTAAAAAAATTGGGAAATGATATATAATGAATTGAAGAAAACGTTTAAAATCACATTTGTAAAAAAAAAACCAGAAACATTTTTGTTAGGGATTTTAGGACAAGACCTGCCAAGGAAAACAAAGAATTTATTTATTTATGCTACAACAGTGGCAAGAGTCTTGATAGCACAAGGATGGAAGAATGAGGAAACCCCGACAAAAGAACAGTGGCAAGAGAAATTGATGGACTATGCAGAACTGGCTAAACTGACATATAAACTGCGAGATAAGGACAACTTTGACTTCAGAGAAGAATGGGAACTTTTTACAAATTACTTAAAAAGACAACAAAATGAATTGGACTCCTTGGCAGGTTTTGAATAAACATACACAAATTTATTGATTGTTAACATAGCAGATAGATAATATAAGGATTTATACAATTTTACAGTATGCAGAGAATAATACGTGTTGAGAAATCAGAGAGAGGAGCTGAAGGAAGTCTCGGGGGGTAGGGAGGGAGGGTTTGATGGGGAGGTGGGGGAAAGGGGGAAAAGAATGAATATGATATGTTTTGATATTTTGATATGTTGAGATTGTTAATAAAAAAACTTTTTTAAAAAAGAGGAATGCACCTCCCCAAACTGCTCTGGGATCAATGCCCCCCCCCCCTATGGCTCTGTTCTAAGGGTTAGTACATCCAGAGTGGAACTGGACGTGCCACAGCCTGGGAGTTCACACTACACTGCAAGTCTCCGGTCTCCCTTTACAATGATCTCGTCTCTCTGACTCTGCACTGATGTCATTCCATCTCCCGTACAGTTTCTTCCCCAGAATGACATTCTGCGGATTAGCTTTACAGCTAATGAAACAAAAGAAACACGAGACCGCAGGCGACAGGAAGTGCGCCGTTCTGTTTAGTTTTGCATGTCCAACAAGCGACGCGACCCTGTTCCCAGCCAAGAACGTGTCACGATTGTTCAGAAAAACGTCTCCTTCTTTTTCCCTAGATCCTATTGATGTATTTGAGTAGCACAGGTCATTTTCCCTTCTGCTGTTCCTGTTCCAGCTTCCCAGTGTTCGCAAGCATGCAAAGCTGCGTGATGTTTCCTTCGTTTACGTCGCTCAGAATATTGCAGCTGGGCCCGTGCACCAATTTAGGTTCTTGCCCTCCTCCCCTTTCAAGTACAGTGGTACCTCGGGTTACATACACTTCAGGTTACAGACTCCGCTAACCCAGAAATAGTACCTCGGGTTAAGAACTTTGCTTCAGGATGACAACAGAAATTGTGCTCCGGTGGCACAGCAGCAGCAGGAGGCCCCATTAGCTAAAGTGGTGCTTCAGGTTAAGAACAGTTTCAGGTTAAGTACTGACCTCTGGAACGAATTAAGTACTTAACCCGAGGCACCACTGCATGTTTGTGAACAGGATAAAAAGCAGCAGCTTGATGCTACATTAAAAGGAAGACAATGCAGAAGGAAAGATGGTCTCCTTTAGTTTCTGGGTGCTTATTTATAATTAAAGAAATGCAGGTATGATACCAACAGTTTTGGGTAATTAGATAGGCCTGATTCCTACTGCTTTGCAACTGAACCTTACAAAGCCTTAGAGAGGCAGTTGTCTTCCTTGAATGTCACTACTATTTGCTTTTTCAGTAACCTGCATGTTGCATAAAAAGGCCGCCTAGTGGGTCAGTCCTTGGTATATCTAGGTAAGCCTGGGAGCAACTGCTACCTGCAACGCCTTGGAGAACCATTGCAAGGCAGTTTACAGCTGGGATGAGGAACCTGAGAGGAACCTAATTCTATGCACCCTAGAGATGGAAGAGAGAGAGAGACTCAGATTGTGGGGAGAGGACTTTGCAATCTTGCAGTGCAGCAAACACTGCCCGCTTGGCCTTGAGCAGGTATCAGCTGCAGCTGCAAATGGATTTTTCCTATGGGTCAATGGAAGGGAAAAGGGTTCCCACCTTTGTTTCAGACAACATAGATGAACAATTGCCTGACTCAGGGGCACAAGATGGCGGCCCGGGGGGGGGGGGAATTAGTATGTGTGTGGTGGGGCTAAAACGATGGCAATGGTGGTGAGTTCCTCCACCTTTTTTCCGGAAGAAAAAGCACTGGTTGTTTTCAATTAAAGGCGATTCATTGTTAACAAAGGGACGTACAACTTTCACATGAGTCCTTTCTACAGATCACTTCCATTTGGTGTGAGACACCTGCTGCCATAGAAGTTGTGAAGATGGGGAAGGGGGCAGAAAGAAGTTGGGGGGGCAGTGATTTTTCCTTCCTCGGAGGTTTTCAAGCAGGGGTTGGCCATGGATACTTTAGTTGAGATGCCTGCACTGCAGTGGGTTGGACTCAATGACCCTTGGGGTCCCTTTCCAACTGTACAATTCAGCTCACATTTAAATAAAACAAGACCTGGTGGCATATCTGGGCAACGGCAGGGTTTTATACTTTAAGCAACGGGGTCACCTTCTCCCAAAGGCCTTTCCTATTCCCTGCACCCCAAGCCTGGGCGCATCCTGAAACATGCAAGGCCCCTTCACTTGCCTCTCTGCCCGGCCTGCCCCATGACTGCGCACTGCAGGCAGACCGCCTGGCTCCGCTGCCAGGCACGCTTTTCCTCCCCACCCCGTCGTGTTTGGATCCCTTCATCTATCTTGAGCAAGCGTTCCGGGGACGGACGGACTAAGAACTTGGCCCTGCAAAGCTTTGGGTGCGGGTTTTGCCCATGAAAAGTCCCATGCACTTAAAACAAAACTTTAACCGCCTCCCCCCGCAAAACAGAACAAGAGGAACAGCGACGCGCGTTTGCTTCCTTCGAAAGGAGTCCACGCAAGAGCAGCGCAAGAGCAACAGACTGCTAGACCTGCCCTCCCTCCCCAAAAATTCCCTGCTCCCCCCCCCCCCGCTGCCTTCCAGAAACAAATGCAAGTTGGCAGAACTGTTAGAACCCAATACTAAGAATTTGTCAAAAATGTATAACTTGCTGTTGAAATGGAATACACAGGATGAAACGGTTAAGTCAGCTATGATTAAGTGGGCACAAGATATTGGTCATAACATTATGTTTGCTGACTGGGAAAGGTTGTGGACCACCGGTACGAAATTTACGGCATGTAATGCCTTGAGAGAGAATATTATGAAAATGATATATAGGTGGTACATGACCCCAGTCAAGCTGGCAAAAATCTATCATTTGCCCGATAATAAATGCTGGAAATGTAAGGAATGTGAAGGTACATTTTTTCACCTTTGGTGGATGTGCCCAAAGATTAAGGCTTTCTGGGAGATGATATATAATGAATTGAAAAAGGTATTTAAATATACCTTCTTGAAGAAACCAGAAGCCTTCCTCCTGGGTATAGTCGGCCAACTGGTGTTAAAGAAGGATAGAACTTTTTTTATGTATGCAACAACAGCAGCAAGAATACTCATCGCAAAGTATTGGAAGACACAAGATCTACCCACCTTGGAAGAGTGGCAGTTGAAGATGATAGACTACATGGGACTAGCAGAGATGACGGGCAGAATTCGGGACCAGGGAAAAGAGACGGTGGAAAAAGAATGGAAATTTACAGGAAACACTGTAAAATTAATGAGTGCTAGAATGACGTGGGTTCAGAAATTAAGTGGTTTTCAGCGGTATCGATTAAGAAAAAAGGAAAAAGTGACAATTACTTTGAAAATAAGGGAGAGGATTTGTTGAATTGATAATATAGAAATTGGAATACAGAAAGGGGAGGTATGAGGAGGTCGGGGAAGTTAGGTATATGAAAATAAGGGATTGAAATTATACTTGTTTGTTTGTTGTTTGTTGTTTGTTTTTTATCGATGTGTTTTCTTTTTGTGTAATATTTGAAAATGTAATAAATATCTTTAAAAAAAAGAAAAGAAACAAATGCAAGTTGGAACGCAGCAGGGAAGCGGGGAGCGTAAAGCGCCGCGCTCTCCGTGGCGCGCAGCTGCGTCCAAACGCGCCAGGATGCATAGGATCGCGCGAAGCGCTTAAAGCGTGTGGGCTATACCACGTGACAAGGGGGCCCGGCAGCCTCGGCGCAAGCCGAACGACTTTGCGCAGGCGCGCTGTGGGCGGGGAGGACGCGCCCCCGGGGGCCGGATCAGCTGGCGGGAGGCGTGCGCTCTTGCGCTCCCAGAGCCGGCGGCGGGGGCTGTTTTGGTGCGGAGTTCAGCAGGCAGGAGAGGGACAAAGCAGCAGCCGAGGCAGCAGCTCGCAGCGACCAGCCTCCCCCTGCGCGGATCCTCTTCTGCTTAGGTTGCGTCCGCGTTGCGCGCCCCCCCCCCCCTTATGCTCCTTGCCCGGGTCTGGCCATCATGACCACGCTCCGTTTGTGGGACCACCTGCGGGCCGGCAGCTCCGAGCTGGACTGGTGCGAAGACAACTACACCATCGTGCCCAGCATCGCCGAGTTCTACAACACGGTGCGTATCTCGAACTCAAGACCTGAGCCCGGAGAGGAGGAGGTGGGCGCATTTGGAAGCCGGGGGGGGGGCGTGTGGATTGGGAAGTACGTACAAATGCACGGTGGGGCTGAATGCGTGATGTTTACACGGCTCGGCTCTTTCCCTTCCCTGCCGCTCAATTATTTCTTTCTCAACAAATTGTTATTTTTTTTAAACAAATGCCACCGCGTCGTGGAAATGCCAAATGAGGTCCTGGGCGCAATCGGACTTGCAATCGGATCCTGGAGACCTTCAAGTGGGGCTCCGATTTCTGCTTTGGCACCGACTCGCGTGCAAGGCGCTGCATATCAGTTCTCAGCCTTGGTCAAATTGGGAAAAGGACTATTTTGCAAAACTGGAAGAGGATACCCAGTGTTGTATTTTAAAACTGCAGCTACTGGCGAATAGCTGTGTATTATTATTTTTAATCGAAGAGAGAGCCTGTCTCGGTAAACAAACAGAATACACTATGGTCGGTTTTACTTTAAGAAACTAAGTGGTTGTTTATTATCCTGGTGGTCTTATTTTCAGATAGTGAGGGGCCTTAAAATACAACAAACTATCTTTTTATTATCTGAATAGCTTGCAGATATGGAACTTCGGATCAGATCGTTTTCCTGGGATCTTTTTTCCTTTGTTTTTCCTGGCAGAAATGCTTGTAAAATCAGAGAATCCTCCATAGAGCTGGAAAAAGTCTACAGTCCTTTGAATCCCTTTTGAGAGGAGCAGGGATCATGGACTGTCATTTTTTCAGGCTGTTCAGATTGGAGGATAAAGCTTAAATTGCATGCAGTGGATTAATGGAGCAAAGCAGAATTTTCCATCTGTTATCATCTTAAGCTTTAACATTGCTTTAGAAAAGGTAGATCTGGATCTCTGGCTGATTTGCAGATCAGCAGGATTTCCTAACAACTAAAACGCTACAATCTGGGCACCTGATAGTTAGGAAACTTGAAGGGAAATTCTGGTACTGAACTGAGAGCAAAATTTCTGGCCTGATCAGGAGTTCACAAGCTTGAAGTCTGCCTTTCCCAGTTTTAGAAAAACAGCTTTTTCTCAAGGAATTAAGACTGCTTTCAAGGCTGATTTACATATTAACAAATTCTTCCATGCAATCAGCTCTGTGTAGGAATAATGCTATCTTGCATGTAGGTTTTCACACATAGTTGTCCAAAAAATTTATTAGTTTTCACAAGATTATAAACAAACAAACAAACACACACACACACACACACACAAGACAAACATAAATCATAGCCTTATTGAAAATTACAGTTATTAACTTTGTTAAATGACTTCCTCGCTTCCCTTTGGTTGAATTTCATTGCATGTCCTTTTAACAGTTTTCCAAATCCCAATTTTTATAAAATTTAACTTAAGCATTAACATCCTTAGATCTTCACCTTATGGAATTAAACATAACATAAATAAAATCCTTAGCCCTTTGGGTATCTGCAAGCTATTTTCAGTTTAACTTAACAAATTTAACTAAATAATCATTAAATTTAATCCATTCTTCCTGATACTCCTCCTCCTTCTGGTCGCGGACTCTTCCGGTTAGGTCGGCTAGCTCCGAAAAATCCATCATCTTCATCTGCCATTCTTCTATTGTTGGTAATTCTTGGGTTTTCCACTTTTTAGCTAACAAAATACGAGCAGCAGTTGTGGCATACAAAAATAATTTAACATCTTTCTTGGGCAATTCCAAACCTGTTATTCCAAGAAGAAAGGCCTCTGGTTTCTTTATAAATGCATATTTCAACATTTTTTTCCATTCATTATAAATCTTTTCCCAGAAGTCTTTCACCTTGGGACAGGTCCACCACATATGATAAGAGGTTCCTTCCATTTCTTTACATTTCCAACACATATTGTCACAATTATGATATATCTTTGCTAATTTTAAAATAAATAAAAAATAAAAATAGGTTTTGACACATAGAGGACTGTGCATTCATGCAAAAATGTGGCCTGGATGCACATGGTGTTGCATGCTGGTAACACATTAATTTAACCTGTTAATAAGTCCGCCCTCCCCCACAAAAAACTAGCTTGCAAACTAACTAGCCTTCTGACTGCACACGCCTATGTTAAGTCAATAGCGTGTTTAAACAGCCCGAAAGAATAAGAATAATCTTTCTTCCATCTCCAAAAGGTTCCCTGCTTTTCTGGTCAGGAGGGATTCTTTTAAGTTATTCACCTGGTTTTCTGTGGCAATTTATAAGCCGGCACTTAATTCCTACCTCCACAATATTGTGGCAATGTGTGGAGCGGCCCCTCATCCCATGGGACAATTGCTGCGTACTTTCCTGCGTTTTTTTGAAAACACGCAAGCCGTGTTTTTCCACTGCGAGATCTTTAAAGCCGTTTGCAACCCAGAATAAAACAGTATCAAACAAAAATCCACATTTGAACGTAACTCCCCAACCTGCGTACGAATGTGCGCACACAGATGCAGGATAGAGCTTGTTGTTGTTGTTTAGTCGTTTAGTCATGTCCGACTCTTCGTGACCCCATGGACCAGAGAACGCCAGGCACTCCTGTCCTCCACTGCCCCCCGCAGCTTGGTCAGACTCATGCTGGTAACCTCGAAAACACTATCCAACCATCTCGTCCTCTGTCGCCCCCTTCTCCTTGTGCCCTCCATCTTTCCCAACATCAGGGTCTTCTCCAGGGAGTCTTCTCTTCTCATGAGGTGGCCAAAGTACTGGAGCCTCAGCTTCACAATCTGTCCTTCCAGTGAGCACTCAGGGCTGATTTCCTTCAGAATGGAGAGGTTGGATCTTCTTGCAGTCCATGGGACTCTCAAGAGTCTCCTCCAGCACCATAATTCAAAAGCATCAATTCTCCGGCGATCAGCCTTCTTTATGGTCCAGCTCTCACTTCCATACATCACTACTGGGAAAACCTGGAGGAGGAACCGGCAAGCCACTCCAGTATCCCTGCCAAGAAAACTCCATGGACAAAGACAACAGGATAGAGCTAGCAACAACAAAATAGGCAACAAATGGGAGGGAAGAAATTGTGCTATTATTTTCTTTCCACCTGACTTCAAAACACAAGGCCACCTGGAAAAGGCCAGTGCGTTTATTTTCTCAGGATCCTGTTGTTAGGAGCATGTTGACACTTTCAGCGCTTTAAAGTCCAAAACTGACCAGCGCTGTCTTTAGTATATGCGCCTCCGGGGTGCAAAGATCCGCCCAGCGCCCCCAAATTTAGTTTAGTCTCCAAATTAACACCACCACACTTATAAGTATTGTTTGGGCACCTACTTAGCAGAAACATCAGTCGTGTCAAAGGTGCCACCGATCCCGCTGCCTCATAGCGGCTCAATACAATACGTAACATAGTATTTTGATGTAAGAGTTAATTTTGCGTGCACAGCGCCGTTGAGAATGACAAGCGCTGGTGCGGCGCATCTTTGGTAAATGAGCGCACAAAGTCGAAAGTCCTTTAGTGAAACAGTAGGTATACATTTTGGCAATACTTAGGTATATATGTATTTTGTTTTTCCAGCTTGATCAAAATTATTTCATAACAGGTAGATAGTTAAGAGCTTAGGTGGCTTCAGCGGTGGCTGCCTGGCACCCCCCAGAATTCGGCGCCCGGGTGCCCTGCACCCCTTGCACCCCCGGGGAAAGACGGCCCTGAGTGTGACATTTTGGTCATTGGCTTGAGCAACAGCTTAACTACACCACTGTATATTTATTAATCCACCCATGGGCTCAGCAGGATGCTCTGATGAGGACATACTTTGAACTTCAAGGTTTATTTATTTATTAAATTTGTATACCTCCCTTATACCCATAGATCTCAGGGCCGTCCACAACATAAAATCACAATATAACCCCCCCCCCCGAAAATACGTAATAGAAACAAAAGACAAACCAAGAATCCCCCTTTCCACAACACCTTTTCAAAGGGCTTCAGATGACAATCAGTCCAAGGCCTGGTTGAAGAGGAACGTTTTTTTTGCCTGGCACCTAAAGGTGTAGAATGAATGAGTCCCCCTGGGGGAGAGCGTTCCACATTTCGATTTGGGGTGGGAGGCGAAATACCATCATCCATTTTTTTATTTGCATACCGTCTTTCTATCTTACAATACTCAAGGCGGTTTACAAGCTGAAGATCTAGCAATCTAACACAATACAAAAATGTGATAATAAAACAAAACTTTAAGCAACCTACATCAAAAAGTAAAAGGTAAAGGTAAAGGTACCCCTGCCGTACGGGCCAGTCTTGACAGACTCTGGGGTTGTGCGCCCATCTCACTTAAGAGGCCAGGGGCCAGTGCTGTCCGGAGACACTTCCGGGTCACGTGGCCAGCGTGACATCGCTGCTCTGGCGAGCCAGAGCAGCACACGGAAACGCCGTTTACCTTCCCTCTGGTAAGCGGTCCCTATTTATCTACTTGCACCCGGAGGTGCTTTCGAACTGCTAGGTTGGCAGGCGCTGGGACCGAGCAGCGGGAGCGCACCCCGCCGCAGGGATTCGAACCGCCGACCTTTCGATCGGCAAGCCCTAGGCGCTGAGGCTTTAACCCACAGCGCCACCTGCGTCCCTACATCAAAAAGTAACATTCAACAATTATTAGAGTAGTATAAAATAATAATATCAACATATAAAAGGAAAGGGTTGATATTCCCCTCCCCCCCAAAAAAAATAAAATTCTAGTGACAGCTACTTTTAGAAAATAAAGTCAATATTGGGAGATCTCTCCCAAATGATTGGATCTCTCATGTCCACCTCCGCCATGGATGCCCTTCTGATTTCAAGAGGAGAGAAAAAGTTACCTCTTTCCTCACAACCGTTTGCTGGTTGCAATTAAGAAGCTGAAGTGAATATAAAGTAGGAGTGCTTTTTTCCCCCATGCAGCCCAAATTAAGGATTATATCTTGTGCTTTGAAACTTGAAAAGCAACTCAAAAGGATTTGCTCTTCTCTAGCAGCTGCCTTGTACCGAAAGTAGTGGGGTTTAATCTTTACAAAATAGGCTCCTTAGTGCTTTCCGTTCCATCTGCAAGGCTGTTTCTAAAGTCAAGCGGAACAGGGTGGAAAAATGCATCTCTCTCTTCCTCCTTCCTTTCCCTCAACGCCCCTGCCCCGTGTTTCTGAAATTTTCCCTGCGTGGAAGAAAGTACTCTGTCAGTGAAGGCCTCCCATTGTGTGCTAGCGCTAGGTGATACCTGGTTTTCAACATCGTGATAGATCAACATGACGATAGATCACCAGTGAAACATCGCAATATACCGATATATCACAATGTTTGAAATAAGGATGGAGCTATGTACAGTGGTCCCTTGGTACTCAAACTTAATCCGTTCCAGAAGTCCGTTGCAAAACCAAGGCGTGCTTTCCCATAGAAAGTAATGCAAAACGGATCAATCCATTACAGACTTTTAAAAACAACCTTTTAACATGAATTTTACTATTTAACAAGACCACTGATCCAAAAAATGAAAGCAATAATCAATGTATTGTTCTATAAACTAAATAAGACAGTATTGTAGATGATAAAAATTAAAATTATTATTTTTTTCTTACCTGCACTGATGATAGTCACTGTTTGGATGGGGAGCTTTTATCCATTTCCGCAGTCGCACAATCAATCAGTCAGTAGCTGAACTGGGTTCCACACAGTCACAAAAACAAATAAACCGAAAAAGCCTCAAAAACAAAAATGCAAAATAAATAGCCAAAACAAAAGCAGCAAACATAATCTGTTCCAGAAGTCTGATATATTGCCAGGTCAAAGATTAGGAAACCATTATCACAATATGGACTTCAAACCGATTTGGGATGATATATTGACATATTGCCCACCCTAGTCTGTCCACTGGGCTCTGCTGAATCTGCTGATGAAGAGAGCCTTGTGACTTCAGACTGCAGGCGAGGGATGCCATTTCTGAACCCTCCCAGTGTTTGCAAGATACAGTGGAACCTCGGTTTTTGAACGTAATCCATTCCGGAAGACCGTTAAACTTCCAAAACGTTTAAAAAACTGAAAGCGGAAGCCTCAGTTCAATAGGGTAGCTCAAAACGGAAGCAGAGCCGTATGTTCGGGTTCGGAAAAATGTTCAAAAACCGGAACATTTACTTCTGGGTTTTCGGCATTCGGGAGCCGAAATGTTTGAAAACGGAGCCGTTCAAGAACCGAGGTTTGACTGTGCTAAGCTCCCTGCCTGTCAACAATACCGTGTCTGGGATAAACCTGCTCTTAGCTATCTCTCTGTTTCACTGCGGGGCTGGTTTTCTAATTGCAGGACGTTCAGGGAGGTATTCCACTTATCATTTGCCCCCCTTCCTGGTTCTGTTTATTCTGCCCCCTCAGAACTTTCTCTCCCCGTTGCTGCATCCATCAGAGAGCTGGTTCAGGGAGCTCTTAGCTCCTCTTCCGTTGGTCTCCTGGAATCGCAGAGCATAGAATCATAGGATCACAGAATTGGAAAGGGACCCGAGGGTCATCTAGTCCAACCCCGCCATCTCAGCAGAAGCATCCATGACAGACGGCCATCCAACCTCTGCTTAAAAGCCCCCAAGGAAGGAGAGTCCTCCATCTCCCTAGAGAGACAGCTCTTACTGTCAGAACGTTCTTCCTTATATCTAGTTGGAAATCTCCTTTCTTGTTGACCTCTTGATGTGTCCCAAACAACAAGGAAGGGGTGTGGTGGGGGGTTCTCCACCCACTCCCTCCTCCCAACACAACAAGGCTGCCCCAAAATTAAGAAGCTAAAGCCAACCGATTGTTCTCTCATAGAGTTTGAAATATGGCCGGCTCTCCCATGAGGCAAAGTGAGGCAATGGTGTCATGGTCCGAGTCAAAGTCCCGGCTGAGGACGTCGGGACCGAGGGCAAGATGGCGGGGTGCGAGCAGGAACAGGGGTCCAGAAGTCAGGAAGCCAAGAATCTGAGGGACAGAGAGCCGGGAGTCAAGAAGCCAAAGGTCCAAGAGTCAGGAAGCAAGGAGTCACGAAGTCAGGGGTCCGAGGATCAAAAAGCAAGGAGTCACAAAGTCAGGGGTCCAAGGAGCAAGGAGTCACAAAGTCAGGGGTCCAAGGAGCAAGGAGCAAGGAGTCAGAAAGTCAAAGGATCAAGAAGCAGGGAGTCAAGGAGCCAAACACAGCAAGGCAGGGAACGTGTTGCTGTGGCAAAGAGCCGAAGGGAAAATGCTGACCTTATATCCCTTCCCGGCTCTTGCCACCAGGTGCAGCGAGTTACTAATCGGCCTCACCTGTGCGGGCCACGCCTTGCCTCCTCAGAACAAACTTAGGAAGGCCCCAGTCCTGCAAAGTCCTGTTGGTCACAGGGCCTGGCTCCTGCACGCACTCCACTCAGGCGGCAGGATCCACAGGGACGGCAGATCTGTCTTCCAAGGAATGCATTGTCCATTGCTGCTGTGGTGACAGTGACAGGACGCTCCTTGCTGCCTCTATAGCAGCTTCTTAGCCAATAGGAGGCACTGCTGGTCTCCCGTCATCCTTGTCCGCATTGTAGATCTTTATTCCTCTCCTGGCAGGGTGGGGCGGCCCCGTTTTGTGGCTCGCCTCAGGTGACAAAATGCCTTGAGCCATGGGAGGAGCCGTGTTGCCATGTGTTTTGCCAAGGCCGAAGTGCTGGCTCGGACCAGAACGTCCCACGAGTTGGAGCCAAGTGACTTCTACTCAACTTACTCTTCCTTGCACGTGCAAATCTTTCAATGCTCTCGGCCAGAAGAAGAAGAAGAAAGGGCACGGGTTCCTCAAAAGAGGAATTCAAGGAGACCGAGCTGCAAGTGTTTCATAGCGCTTTCTTTCTTCTGGCTCAAAATTGGGGGATGCCTGGAAAGTTTTGTGACGCCCGCAACCCAGTCGGCCTCTTTCACGGCTACTGTGGTGATCACACAGGGTCCTCGGACGTTTGATGGTCTATTGATCCCTGTGCCACCACTGTGATCACTTCCCCGCTGCCACTAACCCGTTTCTCTCGGGTACACACTGAGTCCAGTTGTCCAGTTGTTGACATTAAAACAAATAAACAAGTTTATTTTATAAGCATTAAGAAGTTTATGGTTTCAGATAATTTTTCTTGTCAGTTTCTTAACCTTAGTTTCTTTACCGGCCTATACCTTCCTAATACCTTCTGACTGATTATCTCAACTGTTTGACTCATTCCTCTTAACAGATTCTCTCACTCTTTCACATCAGACTAGCCCAGCCAACAGACTTATCCTCCCTCTCTCTTCTCTAACTCCAGACTGACTTCTTAACAACTCTAACTTTAACTCCTCCCCTTGGGTTCCTATAGGTTGGTCATTTTACAATTAACCCTTTCCTTATGAACCCAGTATGATGTCACACCCTAGGAGGGCAAACGCCACAGCCACCACTCCTGGTTTTGTGGTTGCAGCCTTGGCAGTGGTCTTCCAGGGACCATGCCTGTTGGTCTTTGCCATTTTTGTATTGTGTCAGCATGAGGGTGATGTCTTCTCCAGGCAGTTGAGAGCACTGCATGTCCTAGAAAGAGTTGATTCAGGCAAAGTGATGGTCTAAGTCGTGCATGGCATGAGGTCTGTCTACACCATGGGTAGGCAAACTAAGATCCGGCCCAATCGCCTTATAAATCTGGCCCGCGGACGGTCCAGGAATCAGCGTGTTTTTACATGAGTAGAATGTGTGCTTTAATTTAAAATGCATCTCTGGGTTATTTGTGGGGCATAGGAATTCATTCACCCCCCCCCCATATAGTCTGGCCCCTCACAAGGTCTGAGGGACAGTGGACCGGCCCCCTGCTGAAAAAGTTTGCTGACCCCTGGTCTACACTTCTATCTCAATTTGTGTGTCAGGGCAGGGATGGAGTCTTTGGGGGGGGGGGAGATGTTGTTTTTATTTCTGCCTCCTCTTATCCAGATATTTGCCTAGGAAAGTGCTAAGCTTACTGTGTTGTGCAAGATCCCTCTCCCGCCCCCAACATTTTTTGTTTTGGTTTTGTAAAATACCACTTTATTTAATCATTCCCTTCTGCTTATTTTTTTTTTCCGTTTCCCCCCTTAGATAAGCAACATCTTATTTTTTGTTTTGCCACCCATATGTATGTGCTTATTCCGACAATATGCAACCTGCTTCAACAGCGGAATATATTTAATATGGACCCTCCTTGTGGTAGTTGGTAAGTCCTTCTGTGTCTGTCCTATGTGACCTGAAATTTTGAGAAATCATATTCATTTATTTATTATTTGAAAACAAGGCGCACCGGGGTGGGGGTGGACAACAAATAAGGTGCTTGGAAAACTTGCCCAATTTCAGAAGTACAGTACACTCCCAAAATAAAATATTGGAAGTTGGGTGCCATTTTGAGCCTCTCAGTTTCCCCTGCTATGTATTAAAGAAGGTAGTTTTCCATTATTACGAACATTGTGGGATACGTCATGGTGCTTCCAGTTCGATTCTTATTCTGGGATGGCTTCTCCTCAAGCCGACAAGTTTTATCCACCCTCCATTTAATCTGGATTTAGCCTTTCTGGCAGAAATCCAAGAAGTATAAAAAAGTCTGTGGCCAGTGACCCATTTCTGCTAATATGCAGATTAAGTCTCTGTCTGTAAGCATTGAGGTTGGTTTCGGTTCTGGACTTAATGGTCTCGAGAGGAAGGGCAGTGCGTATTATTTTACTTACCTCAAAGAGTAGTAGGCCAGCACTGTTTGCTCAGTCAGGCCCTGAACTACTCATCAGCTGATTTCCTTTTTGCACCTTCATATATATATATAGATATCTATTTTGACACATCCTCACAGTTTCTCAATTAAGTTCTGCAGTGAGATTAACTGACTGTGCAAACAAAACTCCTCCCCACTGAAGTCTCCCACGAATACTTTGCTCTAAAGTTAATTTTGAAGCTTTTGGGAGTGGGTTTCGGTCTTCAAAACCTAGCTCTTCGCTGTGTGTTTGGTCGCTTGCTTGCGTTAAATTTTCAGGCGCTTGTCTGTACAAAGCCGCCTGGCTGTTGTTGAATCTCGCAGAGAAGAGAAGAGAAGAGAAGAGGACGTTTGAACTGTGCTGTAATGACCTCTTGATTCTGAATGTCTCCCCCCTCCAGGAATTGGATCTGTCTACTTCCACGCCACGCTCAGTTTCCTGGGTCAAATGCTTGATGAACTCGCTATACTCTGGGTTTTGATGTGTGCACTGGCTCTGTGGTTTCCCAGAAGATATCTTCCCAAAATGTTCAGGAACGACAGGTAATGTCTCTTAAGCGCTGGTGTGCTGGTCCCGAGGGTTAACCGTGCAGCAAGATCCAAGTCCAGTCCGAGGTCGAGGGTGCGGTATGGAGGCTGTCCGTCAAAGCTGAAGCGGGGTCCAAGGCAGGGAGTCGGGTGAGGTCAGGACATCCGGCAGAAGAGCAGGACAGGGTGCAGGCAGGAACAGGTTACCAACAATGTTGCTCCTGCAACCTGGGACTGGGGCCCTGGTCCACAGCCCCGGTCCACAGGTGTCTCGCCTCTCCTGGCCTGAAGGCGAGCACTCCTCCTGCGGGAACTTAGTTCCCTCTGCCTCTCTGCCCTGAGCCTCTGCAGCTCAGGAGGGGCTGGAGGGTTACTGGACCCAGAGGCAACCTCAGCTTCCCCTGATGGGGCTGAGAGTGGACCACCTGCAGGCAATGGGTCCTCCCCCCTCTCAGGAGCCAGAGCAGACTCAGCTGGTGCCTGCACCTGAGGATCCAGCACAGGTGAGGACCCTTTGGGCTCATGCCCCAGCCCCGGCTCAGCTGGTTCTGGAGGTGGGGACTCCTGTGCAGGCTGGGATTCCTCAGGTTCAGCCTCCGAGTCCGAATCCCAGGCCATCACAGCTGGCCTTTAAAGAGTGGGCTGCATTAATAGCACTGTGCCCTTCTCCTCAGAAGAGGGCAGGAGAGAACCAGAAAGGGCTGTAACCCAGAGATTCTGACATCACCTTTAAATTTGCCATCTGCCAAGGCTATAATAAAAACTAGGTTGTGGGATATTGAAAGCCAAGAACTAACAGTAGCAGCAGAGAAAACATGGTCCCCTCTTTATTTTCAACTTTCTTGGGCACATGAAACTAACACAATTACCTTGAATTTCTGCTTAACCCTCAAGAAAGAAGGGCATTTTCGCTGGCCAGGTTGAATTCAAATCCATCAAACCTCCTTTGGGGAAGGTTCTCAGGCAGGGTGGAAGGAGAAAGAACTTGCCCAGGTGAAGACCACCTGGTGGAAACCCTTACACACATGGTTCTCAGTTGTAAATTATATGCTGATCTCCGTCAGCAATTTCTAGATCAACTCTGCATCCCCAAATGGAAACCAGAGTCAGAGGTCATACATTTTCTATTACTGGGGAATGATCAGGAGCTCACCAAGTTAGTGGCTAAATATTTCCATTTGGTTTTTTGTCATCGAAATACACTGCAGATGTCTGATCTCCCTGGAGACCAAGAGATGTGACCATAGACTGTTCTGCCTCCTTTCTTTTAGCAAATGTTTTGTGCCACTGGGGAAGTGGAAATTCTGTATTGATTTGTCTTGGAAGTTTGGATGTGATGCCAATAAAAGGTTTAATGATGCTGACTCTTTTTTTAAAAATAATAATCCAGGGGCCGATTTAAGGCAGCAGTGGGTATACTCTCTGGGGTCACCACCTGCCTTGCCTTCATTAAGCCTGCCATCAATAACATCTCGCTGATGACGTTGGGTCTTCCCTGCAGTGCCTTGCTTGTCGCAGAGCTGAAAAGGTGGGTGTCTGTCGCCGTGACAAAGTAGATCTTCTGTTTGGATGCCTGCTTACCGTTTGGAGCGAACACCTTCTGGGTGTGTGCAGGGCCAGATTTAGATTTGATGAGGCTCTCAGCTCCTGAAGGTAATGGGGCCCTTTCTATGTCCAGCTGTCCTTTGCCCACAACAAATTGGCGCTGTTTTTTGTGTTGACTATATGCTATATGGTAATTGATGGCCCTAAGGTAAAGGGTAAAGGGACCCCTGACCATTAGGTCCAGTCATGACCGACTCTGGGGTTGCGGCGCTCATCTCGCTTTATTGGCCGAGGGAGCCGGTGTACAGCTTCCAGGTCATGTGGCCAGCATGACCAAACCGCTTCTGGCGAACCAGAGCAGCGCACGGAAACGCCGTTTACCTTCCCGCCAGAGCGGTACCTATCTACTTGCACTTTGACATGCTTTCAAACTGCTAGGTTGGCAGAAGCAGGGACTGAGCAATGGGAGCTCATCCCTTTGCAGGGATTCGAACTGCTGTCCTTCTGATCGGCAAGCCCAAGAGGCTCTGTGGCTTAATCCACAGTGCCACCGCATCCCTGTTGATGGCCCTAGTAGGTATCTAAAGCCATTTGCACATCGCAAAACTTGTATTTTATCAAAGTAACTGTTGAACTGGAATACAATTAAGAAGCATATTAATAGTGAAATAATTATTAAGCTCTAACATAGTAAAATGATTTTTTATTCATAACAAACTTAATAATGCAAACACATTGGCATTTGGCAATAACAAAAGTTCCATTAGAAACACAATTTACAAAGACTAATAAGCTAACACAATTTACAAAGACTAATATTCTAGTCTCTAGAAACTTGCTATAACATGAAATAATAATAAGTGAAAATATATGATCCAAACGACTAATAATTATAAATAGCAGAATGTAGGCACCCTATATATAGAAAGCAGCAAACCAGTGATATTTTAGGGAGCAGGCTAGCAGGTGGGGTCCATGACTTACATCATAGGAGCCTACACAACACAAAACACTGTTGCTGTATGTAGGTTTTATTTTATTTGTTTTTTATCTTATATTTTGGAAAAGTACACCCAGGCTTTTTTTTCTTTAATTTTTTTGGGGGGGCTCCCAAGAGAGTGGGGCCCTAAGCTGTAGCTTGTTTAGCTGATACATAAATCCGGCACTGGGCGTGTGACTTACCTGTGGGCAGGGTGGCAGAAGCACACCTGGAATTAAGACACAAAAGAGCTTAAATGTTCCCACGGAAATCCCAAGCATCTGGACAGGAGCTGTTTTGGGTGGTCAACTTGACAAGGTGATAAATGGTTCTGTAAATAGCCTGGGTGCATTATAATAACTTCTCTCCCTTAGGGTTGCAAAACAAAATATCTTGCCACGTTAAAGAGATGACGGAGGCTCCCAGTTTGAAAGCTGCCACCTGGGCCTTCAAAAGGGGCTGTGATGCTGAGAAGAGGGATTATAATTTTTTAATAATTTATTATTTATGCCCTGTCCATCTCTCTACCCCCCCCCCCACATTTTAAAAAAATATCAGCTGTAACTGTCTGGCTGTTAAGTAAAGGTAAAGGGACCCCTGACCATTAGGTCCAGTCATGGCCAACTCTGGTGTTACGGCACTCATCTCGCTTTACTGGCCGAGGAAGCTGGCGTACAGCTTCCGGGTCATGTGGCCAGCATGACTAAGCCACTTCTGGTGAACCAGAGCGGTGCATAGAAACACCGTTTACCTTCCCGCTGGAGCGGTACCTATTTATCTACTTGCACTTTGACGTGCTTTCGAACTGCTAGGTTGGCAGGAGCAGGGACTGAGCAACGGGAGCTTACCCTGTCGCGGGGATTCGAACTGCCGACCTTCTGATCGGCAAGCCCTAGGCTCTGTGGTTTAACCCACAGTGCCACCCGTGTCCCAGTGCTTGGCTGTTAGTCACCATCTGAATGGTCTCATTTATTTGGAAACCAGAAATGCCAGTGGAGCTGCGCTGGGATGAGAACCCCTCGGGCAGGTGTAACGCACCCTAACTTACTGCCAATCCTTCTTGCAACAGTGTTGTAGGAAGACGAAATCAAAGTACCGCTTCACACGGGATCATGCAATCTATGGCATTCGCTCCTGCCATGCGCATCAGCTTGGATGCCCCTAAAAGTGGCTTAGACTTTCTGTGTTTAGTCGTAAGCCTCAATTTGCTTTTGGCTCGTGGCTTTTTCTAAGCCACATGCTTGTTTTTTTTTGTTTTGTTTTTTTAAGAGTGCTTTTAGACAATACCCTTGATATTTGTTTTCATGCCATGACCTGCCTTGGGGCAAGGGGGGTATATGCAACCATTGCCCCCAACCCAAATGTACAAAGCTTATTGTCTCCGAGTTTTGTTCAGTTCTTAATCTTAGGTCAGATGTCATTCCGTTGCTGTGCTTTCAATGGTCTCCTGGCTTGGCTTTCAGATGTGACAACGTGCGAGTGTACAAGCTGGGACTATTTTCTGGCCTCTGGTGGACTTTGGCTCTTTTTTGTTGGATCAGCGACAAAGCATTTTGTGAGATCTGGTCGTCATTCAACTTCCCATATTTGCACTGCGTATGGTGAGTCCATCGTGTTCGGATTCCAGTCCTTGCCACAATTCCCGCCCCCCTCTCTCTGCCCTCCGTTTCTCGGTGTTAGACCTTGCCATATTTGTTGGATGAAGAGACTATATAGAAAACTCAGACCACCCTTCACCAATGTCAGAGGTCCCCAAACTAAGGCCTGCGGGCCGGATAAGCCCCGAGGGACTCATTTATCTGGCCTGCGGCCACCTTCGCCACCTGTGGCCACCACCTGCTCTTACCGGCACTGCTCTGCGCGGCTGCCCACTTCCGGGTCGGAGGAGCACCAGAAATAGCTTGTGCGCATGCGCAAACATTATTTCTGTTGCACATCCGGGTCGGAGGAGGCCTGTGCACATGCGCACAAGCTATTTCCGGTGCTCCTCCAACCCGGAAGTGCGCCGGAAATAGCGTGTGTGCACGTGTATGTGCACGTGCTCCCCCATGTAGTGGTTAAGAGCGATAGACTCGCAATCTGGGGAACCGGATTCGCGTCCCTGCTCCTCCACCTGCAGCTGCTGGGTGACCTTGGGCTAGTCACACTTCTTTGAAGTCTCTCAGCCCCACTCACCTCCCAGAGTGTTTGTTGTGGGGGAGGAAGGGAAAGGAGAATGTTAGCCGTTTTGAGACTCCTTCGGGTAGTGATAAAGCGGGATATCAAGTCCAAACTCTCTCTCCGGCCCACAGAGCAATTGGTGCTGGAAACACCAGCTTGAGGTGTGGTAAGTTTGCTGACCCCTGACTAATGTGGTACCCGCCTCCCCGATGCCCATCAGCCCCCCCCCAGCCCCACACACTGGAGGGCACCATGTTTGTTAAAGCTGGTCTGAGTTCTCAGTGTAGTCTGTGAAGGCTGATCCAGACACTACAAAAATGAGCGTTGGGAGTGAAAAAAAAGTTTTGTTGCCTTAATGCCGGATTTACATTTCTATGGAAATAGCCCTGTGCTTGGGGCAAAGCGCATCTTTCCCCTGCCTAAGATCCCTGGTTCAGTCCCTGACATCTCCTGTTTCAGCCTCATGATACAGTGATACAGTGGTACCTCGGTTTACATATGCTTCAGGTTACATACAATTCAGGTTACAGACCCCTCTAACCCAGAAATATTACCTCGGGTTAAGAACTTTGCTTCAGGATGAGAACAGAAATTGTGCTCCGACGGTGCAGCGGCAGCAGGAGGCCCCATTAGCTAAAGTGGTGCTTCAGGTTAAGAACAGTTTCAGGTTAAGAACGGACCTCCAGAACGAATTAAGTACTTAACCCGAGGTACCACTGTATAGTGATACATCACGATGCCAAAAAGGAAGGAGTGCGAGGCACCAGGGCGAAACTGCCGCTGCTCCCACCAGCGCCTGGCCTGTGGAGGGAGGAGCCCTGGCCTCACAACAACAACAACAACAACAACAACAACAACAACAACGTTATAATAATTTATTATTTATACCCCATCCATCTATCTAGGTTTCCCCAGGCACTCTGGGCGGCTCCCAACTGAATATTAAAAACAGGATAAAACATCAAACATTAAAAGCTTCCCTTAACAGGGCTGCCTTCAGATGTCTTCTAAAAGTCAGGTAGTTGTTTATCTGTTTGACATCTGATGGGAGAGTGTTCCACAGGGTGGGTGCCACCACCAAGAAGGCCCTCTGCCTGGTTCCCTGTAACCTCGCTTCTTGCAGGGAGGGACCCGCCAGAAGGCCCTTGGAGCTGGACCTCAGTGTCCGGGCTGAACGATGGGTGTGGAGACGTTCCTATATTGGAATATTGTGAAGCTCCTTGACATCTGATGGGAGGTGGGTGCCACCACTGAGAAGGCCCTCTGCCTGGTTCCTTGTAACTTCACTTCTCGCAGTGAGGCAACTGCCAGAAGGCCCTCAGAGCTGGACCTCAGTGTCCGGGCTGAATGATGGGGGTGGAGACGCTCCTTCAGGTATATGGAAATGCTCTTTCACGAGGCACTGGAGTGAAGCTTCTGCCAGTGCCCAGCTCATAGAGGAAGCAGGCAGCCTGCCTGCTCAGCCGAAGAAGGAAGCAAAGGTGACGGCCTGCAGGGATGCCCCCCCCCTCACTGGCATCTCTGGTTTCATTTATTTGGAAACCAGAGTTGCCAGTAGAAGTGCGCTGGGATGAGAACCCCTTGGGCAATGTGGGGAAGTAACGCGCCCTGACTTACCGCGATCCTTCTTGCAACAGTCTTGTGGGAAAATTAGGAAGACGAAATCAAAGTACCGCTTCACACGGGATCATGTCATCTATGGCATTCGCTCCTGCCATGCGCAATGCACAGAGATGCCAGCATTATACCGCCGGGTTAAAACCCGATTGTGATCTGGCCCTTAATCCGGCCCTGGACAATGTATCAATACATCGCCCAGGCCTAATGCACGGTTTCTTCTTTTCAGATATGCAAGGAATATCAGTTGCATGCTGGTGCTGAGGAGCAAGCTGTACTCACCCTCCTCTGTTTCTGTTCTGTCCCCTCAGGCACATCCTCATTTGTATCGCCGCTTACCTGGGCTGCGTGTGCTTCGCCTACTTCGATGCCGTCTCGGAGATCCCTGAGCAAGGCCCTGTCATTAAGTTCTGGCCCAGTGAGAAGTGGGCGTTCATCGGGGTCCCTTACGTCTCCCTCCTCTGCGCGCACAAGAAATCGCCCATGAAGATTACATGATGCTCGACGGTTCTAACCTGCAGGAGGAGGAGAGGCCAGAGAACGAGACATGCGCCTTTCTTCCTCTGTCTCTCTACAAACTGTGGTTCTGCAAAGGGAACCCACGAGGACGTACCTGCGTTTTCCCTGCCTCCCACCCCTCTCTCTGGCTCCCAAGCAAAGTTCTTAGGAGCGAGCAGCAATGGCAACTCTTTTGCACCCCTTCTCTGTGGTTTTGGCAGATCTGGAGTTTTTCCCCTAATCAAAAGTCTTGAATTATAGCACTGGCAACGTTTTGCCATGTGCATTTTGCATAGCGTTCTCTAGCTGGAACTAGACATCGTGGGAGATGTGCGGTTGCTGTTGAAAAGGTGCCAGGACCGCCATCTCTTTTCCCCCTTCCTCAACCACCTACCTCCCCCCACAATGTGTGGCGTCTTCCACAATTGAACTCTGCCTCCCTTTTAATTGGCTGCCAGCTGCTCTTGCAGGGCGGGGACGCTCAGAATGCTCTGACATCACAGCATGTCAGCCTTGACAATGCCGCGCGATTTCCCATAAAGCCCAGCTCCTGACAAAACCCTTCCGTTCAACTCTGAGAGAGTATTTACACAGGCAATCTTTTGTTGTGAAGTAACCACAGGATCCAGCTGTTACTGAAGGCTTTTAAAAGGTTTGCTTTGTAGTTCTACCACTATCGCCTCTCTCACAAACTTGGGAGGATATTTATACCGACAGCATCTTCAAGGACAAAATATATTTCTAGCCAATCTGGTCAGAAGTTGTTGGGGGGTTTTTTGGAGGGAGGGCAGGGATTCACAAGGAAATATGTTTTGAGAAGCCGGCTTTTCTCAGTTGCTTGATTTAGTAGTTTGTAGGCTTAACCCTGAGATTGTTCTGCTCTAGGTCTCCTCCTGTTTTACTATGGTAAACTCATTCTCACTGGGCACTGCCAACTTACGAATGGCAGCTGGATCTTGTTGATTTCTTCAGATCAGGCTGCTGCTTACGGCATAGGAACAGGCCAGTCCAGGCTGCCCCTGTCTTGTCCACTGTCCCCCTTACTTGGCAGGGTGATTACCTAGTGGCCACTTGCCATTAGTTGCCACTTGAAGGAAAAAAACAAAACTCGCATGCATCTATACAATAATCTTTATTGCCATTGTCCCATACAGAACAACGAAATTGAAAAACCTACATAAAACATTCAAAACCCAACAGGCCTGCTATCCCAGCTATCCCAACCTGGTTAGCCCCCTAAAAACTCTGATACCCCATTTTTAATACAATATACTCCCATAGAGACTCTTTACACTGTGTTTAAAACCAATATTGCATTTCGGTAGAAACTGTTTCTCAGGCGGCTAGTCCTAGTTTTTATAACCCAGAAGGCAGAAGCTGAAAGAGATCATTTCCGGGGTGCGCACCATCCTGCACTATCTCTGCAGCTTTCTTTCTTTTCTTTTTTTCAATTTTTTAAAATTAGTTTTCACAATATTATAAACAAACAAACAAACACATAAAACAGACAAACATAAACCATAGCCTTATTGAAAATGACAGTTATTAACTTTGTTAAGTGACTTCTTCGCTTCCCCTTGGTTGAATTTCATTGCTTGTCCTTTTAACGGTTTTCCAAATCCCAATTTTTATGAAATTTAACTTAAACATTAACATCCTTAAACCTTCACCTTATGGAATTAAACATATTAATTCATCACTTAACATAAAATCCTTAGCCCATTAAGTATCTGCAAGCTGTTTTCAGTTAATTTAACTTAACAAATTTAACTAAATAATCATTAAATTTATTCCACTCTTCCTGATACTCCTCCTCCTTCTGGTCGCGGACTCTTCTGGTTAGGTCGGCTAGCTCCAACTATCTCTGCAGCTTTCTTGTGGCACCTGGAAGCATAGATTTGATCCAAGGTGGGAAGAGTGCACCCAATTATTCTCCCCGCAATCTTTACAACCCTATTCAGAGGAAGGGGCTTTTTTCCACTTACCTTTTTGTGATGTTCATCTCCCGGGCTTCTGCAGAAGGCCTTGAATTTGTGCAAATTCGCAGTTGCTGCCTCGGATCCTCTCTCTTTACTCAGGACTACGAGGCTGGCTGTGTGGAAGACCCCTCGGGAGAGATACCTCCAATCCATTGGCGTGACTGCATTGCTCAGCCACCATTTTAAGCAGAACTGTGGCACTTGGTGGTGGAGGTGGTTTGGCAGTGCCAGGGGGTTGGGGGTCCCGGGACAGACCTTTCTCTCCCCCCTGAACCTTCCCCACTTGGAATGCTGGCTGCCTTGTGCAACCTTTAGACATCATGCGTTTGTCAACAACCTGCTGCTTTTCAAGTTATCACAGCAGAAATCTGGGTTGAGTTGGCAATGGAAGTGGAGAAGAGTTGGCAGATCAGCCATAGGTGCTCTTTATAAGGTTGGGCCTTTGAGGGCAGTGTGAATAATGTATTCAATATTAATCCTACTCAGAGGTGTCCCATTAAAACCAACTGGTATTACTAACTTAGGCCCATTCATTTCAGTGGGTCTGCTCTGCGTGAACTTAGTTGGGCTGGAAAATAAGGGGGTAGGTTAAAAGCTCTAAATGCATGAAAATCTCTCCTTCCATTGAGAGATTTGAATTGCAAGATCTAAGAATGAACTAAGAATGAACCTTCAGATTCCGATCTGCTTGCTTGAGCTCTGAGCTTCATCCTTATTATTTGGGGCTGTTTGTCAATCTATGACAATAAGCAGACTAAAAAAAACACTGTTAGGTGATTGTGGGCAAGGAAGCAATTAACCAATTAAACACTTTGTTATTAACATATAATTAACACACACACGCACACGCACACACACACATATCATGATGCACACTTTTCTGGCTGCTGTTTCTGTTGAGACATCTTAGCCTTGATTTTTAATAGATTAATCCCCACTAATGAAATGAGATGTTAAAACAAACAAACAAAAACATCTACATTTAGCTAATTGTGCCCCAAGTACTGATTGAAATGACTGAACATGGCTTTATTATCCCACCTTCAGTCCCCTTTTGGTAGCAACTGAATAATGCATTGAGTTCTTGGAAAGAGATTAATGTAACAATAAGCCACCAGATTTTTGAAAAACCGATTTACCTTTTAATCTGCATTTAAATCCCTGGCTCTTTGCAAGCAAATAAATGAACTCTGAAAGGTTGAAGTTTAGCTGTCAAATATGGGGGTTTTTTTGCCACATGTTGCCATGACAGAGTTTTAGAGAGTGCTCATGCAGAGAGCACTCATATTCTGGCACATGTTTTAGTTTTAAGGAGGTTGCAGTTTCGTTTCAACAACAGCGAAGACTGTGGTTCACAAGCTGAATTCATGAAAGCTGTTTCAACTTTTAGGACAACATGATGCAAATGTTGCATGAGCCGTTGGCGCAATCTATAACATCTGACCAGAAAGCATGATGATTAATATAGGCCTCAGAGAATCTAGCTGCTTTGGAGAGATACATCATTTTTTTGGGTCCCAACTCCAGGTATAACATACCTTGTTCTAATCTGTATTCTAACCCCAAAATTTAGCTTTTTAATTTTACCCAGCTCCATATAAAGCTTAGTGACAAAGCAGTTTTAATGTTGTGTAGGTGCTTCCTGCCTTCTCCCTTCACATGAACTAGGAAACGGACCAGGTAGCCTTCCAGTTAACCATAGTTTCCTGTTTTGTGCAAACAAGGAAAAATTATGGTTAACACTTTGAAGGAGCCGGGGTATTAAATCACCATTTGAAGCTGGCTTCAATGCCTGGCTTGGGCAGAAGCTACTCACTAACCATAGCTCCCCGGTTCCAACAAAGAGTGGTGGAAGATGGCTTGGTTTGTTTTCTGATGTACACAAAAGTTAACGCTCATTGGCTTATTAAGCTGAGATATGGTCCCTCTAACTAAATAAGCGGAGAGCTCAAGCTTGATTTCTGACGGGCCACCTAACTGACCCAGGTGGTACCTCCATGTTTTGCTGTGACAGGAGCATGGCTTACCTCGTCGTCAGATGTGTGGCATTGGCACATGAGACAGACTCTCCCACTTCTGGATCGGAAAACCCATGGCAAGGCCCATTTCAAACCAAAAGGCTTTGTCTCTGGCTGACGACAAAAGATTTTCATGCAGAAGAGCCTAGATAGGAATGTGACCCCTTGTTCCTATTTCTTTTCTTTGCAGTTCTCTTTGCTCCAATTTATTTGATGTTTATTAGGGTTTTCTGGGACCACCGTCTGTCTTTGTTTTTGTTTTTAAGCTTAGGAAATTTGTGATAATACTCCGGTACAGTGTTAACCTTCAATGTGTGTTTTGGTTTTCTGCGGATGTTAAAATACACACACATGCACAAACCATATACCGTGAATTGCTTAAGGACTCAACGCGACTCATGGGACGGTACCACTTGACAAGAATGCAACCTACCTAGCGTTTTAAAACTGAGCAAGTTTCATGTAAAACCTAGCAAGCTTCCAATTCCTTTGTGTATGATTTAGTAAAATGTTCAGTGTTAAATCTTCTTCACTGTGTACTGCAATAAAATTTTTCCTTTGGAACTTCTCTCTGAAAAGAATGGGTTTAATACAAGCTGTGACGGAAAGATCCGTTAGTAATTTCCATTGCCATCTGTAGAACAGGGAAGTCAATGCACTGCCCCTTTCTATAGCCTGAAACAGGCTGAAATGTATATAGTTCTTCTCTCTAATATAGCAGGTATCCTTTCCATTACAGAGATGTAGTATTTTGAGCAGTATTAATGGAGGTAACTGCAGAGGGGTCAGGCAGAGGTTACCGATAGGCTTGCAGAAAGCTCTGAACTTATTATTATTATTTCTGCAAAAGGAAAAAAAAACAGTACTTGGAAAAAAATTAAACATTTCTGTAAAAGTCACATTTTTTTCAGTATTTGGAATTTTGCTTTCAGACTTTTTATTTTGATCCACTTTGGAACTGGGGAAGGGTGGTTGGGAATCGTGAAAAAGTGGAGAGGGAAAGAATAAACATGTGGATGAGCAAACATTGCCAGAACTTCTTCACATTTATTTTTTTTAAGGCGTCAAATCCCTCATCCCTGGAAGCCTGCCTTGGATTTGCTGTAACCCTTGGGGAAAATGTTTCATCTGCTTTCTTGAGGACTAGGAACCCTGTTCATATTTTGTTTTTATAAAATCAACACTGAGAAGTTTTCCTTTTGCTCTGCTTTCTTAAAAGTGCATTCCAGTATTTGGGACTTACTTAATAGGAAGCTTGTTTTAAGATTGAAGCCAAAACATACATTTAGTGTGCAGGATTCTGGTCTCAGAGAGATACAGTGATTGCTCTTAGAGTCTGTGTCCTGGTGTCCTCACAGGCTACATGGCAATTTAATGCAAAGCGTTCCTAAAAATTCGTATGTTTTGGTTTCCTGTATCAGTACAACTCTTCTGCTGGAAGACGTCTGCCAGTCTGAGGTGAGCAGAGGCCAGGCACAATGTCTCTGTGTGTGTGTGTGCATGAAAAAGAAGAAAAGCAGAATACACTGGAGGAGGGTAATCTTCACAGTATTAAGTTCTGAATTGCTTTCAAAGCTTACAAATCCTCTATGGGTAGTATTCTAAAATGTGCATGAAATGTACAAACAGAACAACAACAACAACAACAATTTATTTATACCCCGCCCATCTGGCTTGGTTTCCCCAGCCACTCTGGGCGGCTTCCAACAAAACACTAAAATACAATAACCTATTAAACGTTAAAAGCTTCCCTAAACAGGGCTGCCTTCAGATGTCTTCTAAAAGTTTGGTAGTTATTTTTCTCTTTGACATCTGGTGGGAGGGCATTCCACAGGGCAGGTGCCACAAAAGATATTAAGCATCTTTTGATCACGGAGCAGCTCTGTTTTTACCTTGGCCTTATTTTCTCCACGTGGGCTCTCAAAGGCTTGGGCATTTCCCCCCTCTTCGGGTGACATGACACTCTTTCCTCCATATTGCAACTGGTGGTGGTTGTTAACCCGTCTCAGTTCCCAAAGCCATTTTGTCATAGGGTAAGGAAAGTCGCTCTTTGAACATCACAACTCTAAAGGCCTTTTGGATGCATGAGAAGTACGTTTCTGAGCACAATTCAAAGTGTTGCTGCTGACCTTTAAAGCCCTAAACGGCCTCGGTCCAGTATATCTGAAGGAGCGTCTCCTCCCCCATCGTTCTGCCCGGACACTGAGGTCCAGCGCCGAGGGCCTTCTGGCGGTTCCCTCATTGCGAGAAGCAAAGCTACAGGGAACCAGGCAGAGGGCCTTCTCGGTAGTGGCGCCCGCCCTGGGGAACGCCCTCCCACCAGATGTCAAAGCGATAAACAACTACCTGACATTCAGAAGACATCTTAAGGCAGCCCTGTTCAGGGAAGTTTTTAATATGTGACATTTTAGTGTATTTTTCATCTTTGTTGGAAGCCACCCAGAGTGGCTGGGGAAACCCAGCCAGATGGGCGGGGTACAATTATTATTATTATTATTATTATTATTATTATTATTATTATTAGTGTTCTTTGGATTCTGGCTAGTATAAATGTATTAATAACAGGGCAAGCATCACACACACACACACACACACACACACACAGAGAGAATAAAATGGGAGGGGGGAGAGATTAGTTTCACAAATTTATTTGGCTTTCCCAGACCCTCAAAGTGTCCCTATTTTCCAGGGACAGTCCTGAATTTACAGAAGCCACTCCAATTTCTGATTTGAATGCCCCACTTTCCCTTACTTAGCACATCCTTATTTTCATTGCAGAAATGCTGGATGATATGATTTCCTTTATGAAGTACAATGGTCCCTTGGTTCTCAAACTTAATCCGTTCCGGAAATTCCGTTCCAAAACCAAAGCGTTCCAAAACCAAGGCACGCTTTCGCATAGAAAGTAATGCAAAATGGATTAATCCCTTCCAGACTTCTAAAAACAACCCTTAAAACAGCAATTTAACATGAACTTTATTGTCTAACGAGACCATTGATCCATACAATGAAAGCAATAAACCATGCACAATCAATCAGTAGCAGAACTCGGTTCCACAGTCACAAAAAAAAAAAAATCAAAATAAATAACAAATACAGACAGACCTCAGCGTAACACTCAAATTGGAAGTGTGGCACTCAGATTGGAAGTGTAACACTCAAAACAGCATGTTCGGCTTCCGAAAAACATTCGCAAACGGAACACTTCCGGGTTTGCAGTGCTTGGGTTCCAAGTTGTTTGAGTACCAAGGCATTTGAGAACCAAGGTACCGCTGTATCTCTTATTGGAGAGAATTGGGGAAAATCTCTCACTGTGGCATCTAGTTCCACACGGGGGCAGCATTGACCTAACAGTGTGAACTTAATGCAGGCGAGAAACTCTGCAGAAACTTGGCAGCATGTCACAAAGAGGTTTCTCCATAGCAAAGCAGTGGAACCATTTTTCTTTTAAAAATATCTGCCTCTGTTACTTGAAATTCATTAAGGTATGCTTGCATTGCGAGGGGTGTGTGTGTGTGTGGTCAAGATGACACTCTGACACTCTGTTTCCCTCAGCCTGGACACTGAGGTCCAGCTCTGAGGGCCTTCTGGCGGTTCCCTCATTGTGAGAAGTGAGGTTACAGGGAATCAGGCAGAGGGCCTTCTCAGTAGTGGCGCCCGCCCTGTGGAACACCCTCCCATCAAATGTCAAGGAAATAAACAACTATCTGACTTTTAGAAGACATCTGAAGGCAGCCCTGTTTAGGGAAGTTTTTAATATTTAATGCTGCATTGTTTTTAACACTCGATTGGAAGCCACCCAGAGTGGCTGGGGAAACTCAGCCAGATGGGCGGGGTATAAATAATAATAATAATAATAATAATAATAATAATAATAATAATAATAATTCCAGCTCTTATGATTCTATGGCTGTGACATGGGACTTTCCTGGACCTACTTCCCCCCCACCTGCCCCCAGCTGATCCTGAGGCTGTGAGGTATAGTGTGAGGAGCTACAGCTGTAAGTCACAGTGGGCAGAAATCAAGGAAGGACCCCCCCTTGCCTGAGCCAATGTAGCCCTCTTGATTGAACCCAAAGTTAGTCACCCTTACCTGTGATGATGATAACATACCAAAATTTTGGGGGGAGGCTGCAAAACAGCTGAGGCAATAGGAGTTTGCACCTATGCCGCTCATCTAGGACCACCAGGGCAGATTTACCTGGGACCATCGTGGCCCCCTCCCCATTTGGGTTTGTTTTTTCATTTATTTTTTGTTGCTGAAAGGCTTACCCGCTTTGGGGGACCCCTGCCCTTTTCTATTGTTTTGGGGTGTGCTTAGGTGTTTTACCTGTTTGGGGCAGTGGTCCTGACTGAGCACTGCCAATTTTTCCTCCTGTGAAACTACCCACCACAGTTTCTTTGACGTCTTAAAGGTTCCCCTGCACCAAAAAACATTGGGGCACCTCTTGCAAATGCTTTTGATAAAAAAAAAAGACCAGTGTTTTAAAGGTCCATTGCCCAATTAATTACGGACGCTTAAAAATAATAATAAAAAATCTGATTCTTCAACTAAGCATTGTAACTGCCGCTTAAATATTGCAGCCCTGCATTAAATTAATTACTTAATTGCTGCTAGGATTTTAATAGCCAGAAAATGGGAAACACAAGAATTACCAACGGTAGAAGAATGGCAGATGAAGATGATGGAATTTATGGAGCTGGCTGATCTCACCGGGAGAATCCGCGACCAGAAAGAAGAGGAATACCAAGAAGACTGGAAGAAATTTAAAGACTATTTGAACAAATATTCTAATATTAAAGATATGTAATCACTTGAAAGAACCAATCAGGCCTAGGATTAAATTAGATTTAAATATATAAATAAGAAAAGGTATTATAAGAAAGGTAAAGAAATTGGAACATGACTGTAATATTGTTTTATGAAATAATGATATTGGAAACTGCTACATTCAAATTAAGAGGAAATTCAGATGGAGGAGATTAGAGGAAGTCAACCAAAATGTTTATGAAAATGCATTTTAATGAATTAATTGAATTTCTTTTTTTTCTGTTTAGGTATCTTGTTTGCTATTTTTTCTTCTTCTTTTTCACTTTTCAATTGTGTTGTTGTATATTTTCTTTTTTCTTATGTCTATTGATGAAATTTAATAAATATTATAAAATAAAATTAATTAATTACTTAATTAAGGAACTGGAAGCCTTGTTCTCTGTGTATATGTATGTTTTTGCATTTGTCTGCCTTGCTTTCAGTGGTTCTGTGGCAGTCCATAACTCTTCCACTACCTTTCATCAGAAGCACCAGCCCATTCTGTACCTTGCGCAGAGCTGCCCTCGTCCAAGAAAGGTGCACTAGTAAGAGGTTTAAGGATATATAAAGACGCTTGCATCAGGTTCCTGCCACTGAGAGATGTCCGGCTCCATGCAAGAGCCACTCACAAGGTGGACGGCACATGGCTTCTCCCTGTGCGCGGCGGCTGTGCGTGAGAAAGAGGGCTCTGAATTAATGAAACAAGCTTTACCTCAGACCTTGCTTAGCCAGTCAGAGAGGGCAGCTCCATCTGCAGTCCTCCCAGTTCTCAGTGCTGTTATCTCAGCCTGTGCTGTTTCCTAAATTGTGACTGACAGGTGTAGATGGATTTCCTCGCAAACGAAACCGTAGCTTTAGAATGGAAAAAGCTTATTTGCCCAATGTGGTGGGAGACTTCACAGAGCCGCTCAGTCGGAAGGGGGAACGTCAAACTGTGACCGCAGCCCAAAGAATGTAAAAACCAGCAGAGTCGGACGCTGTGATTTGTAACTGGCAATTGCACTACAGAGACTTAAAGGTAAAGGTAAAGGGACCCCTGACCATTAGGTCCAGTCGTGACCGACTCTGGGGTTGTGGCACTCATCTCACTTTACTGGCCAAGGGAGCCGGCGTACAGCTTCCGGGTCATGTGGCCAGCATGACTAAGCCGCTTCTGGCGAAGCAGAGCAGCGCACGGAAACGCCGTTTACCTTCCCACCGGAGTGGTACCTATTTATCTACTTGCACTTTGACGTGCTTTCGAACTGCTAGGTTGGCAGGAGCAGGGACCGAGCAACGGGAGCTCACCCCGTCACAGGAATTCGAACCGCCGACCTTCTGATCGGCAAGTCCTAGGCTCTGTGGTTTAACCCACAGCGCCACCCACAATTGCGCTACACAGACTTAGCATCAAGTAATTTCTGGTCCATTTTGCACCAAGGAGACACTTCTGTAAATTACGCAAGTGGATGCTAAAGTTCGTTGCAACAGTAAAGCCTTTACAGTGAAATATTAGGTATGTCTACTCAGAAGCAAGTCCAGTTGTGTTCAGTGAGATCTGCTCCCAGGAGATTGCCGTTCCTGTCTGTCCATTAGCCATTTAAGTCCATAGAGCCTATGTTGTGTGGGAGTAAGTCAAAATGACCCCCGTGTGACTTGCTTCAGAGTAGACGTACATAGAATGACACTGCTACTTCTGTGTGTAATCTCTTACGTAATTTGCTCACTTATTTTCCTACTTGCCTGAACCCATCAATCATTTCCTTCTTTAGTCCCACTTAAATGATGAATGCCTTATTTGCTACTTGGGTGCATAGCAACCGAATTGCTTTATCAATTTTATTTAAACGCCAAGCTCCAAACGAAACTAGGTCCTGTGCTATGTATTCCCCCGACCCCCAAATCTTGGCACACCACCATCTCATTCCCCCAATGCATTCTTTCTTTCTTTCTTTCTTTCTTTCTTTCTTTCTTTCTTTCTCTTGATCACTGTTGGCGCATATTCTGGTAGGATAGCTCAGCGGGCAGAGCATGAGGCTCTTAATCTCAGGGTTGTGGGTTTGAGTCCCACATGGGGCAAAAAAAATTCCTCATAGTCCCTTCCAACTCTACAGTTCTAGGATTCTCTATATATGGTTAAGGCTTATGACTTATGTGCATAGTCTGTGTGTCCCACCAGTGAGTTGATTCAAGTGTTTGGAACAACTGATCGCAAAGAGAGGAAAGTTCTTCCTGCCCTCATCTCTTCCACATATAATGTTCAACTGTCCCTTACATAGCATAGCCAGGACTAAATTCCTGGGTCCTGCTTTACTGCGCTTGGTTGGCAGGCCTGTTGAGTCACATGCCGCACTGCTTTTGCAGGACACAGACCCTTCTGTAACTCTGCAGGTGGCGAGATTCCTGAATGCGGTTATTTCACACACAAAAACCACCAAAAAACAACAACAACAACAAAACTAATCGGACAGTTATGATGAGAGTGCATGACGGATCTCGCCTCCAGTTTTCCTTTCTGTGAACCGTCCCTTCTGTGAACCGTCCCTTGGATCTTTCCGGGCCCCAAGCTGTTATTTGTCACTGCTCAATGACCCACCCTTGCATCGTGGTGTTCCCCTCCTGTTGTTAGATGTATTGGTTTTTTATGCTTCTGTGCTTTTATGTTTGTACATATTTTATGGGCTAATAGCCGTAATAATAATAAATTGAATTGACTAGATCTTCCTGCCTGGGTTGATTCACATGCCCATCGGGACCCCTCAAATACTCTCCTCCTATCACAGGCCTTGAATGGACAATATGTTTGCTGAATATGTACCTTTTTACCTTGGTTTTTGACACTTTATTTTTAGGGCCCACCATATACATATTTTTGTTTGTTTTTAACGCTTGTAGCTGCAAGAACGGGTGCTAAGGAACACGACAATAGAGTTTGCCAGAGAATGTACTATTGAACATGTAAAAATTGACAAAACACATTTGCTGAAATTGTTAAGAAGCTGGAAACAACACTATCATCTCTTAGCTCAGCTCTTTTCTTTTTTAAAAAAACCTCGTCTTTGTAATAATTGCACGTCAATTTTTGTACAGTAACTGATGCAGGCACGAGACTGAAATTGGCAAAGGAGCTAATTAACCCTGTGCTGTACAAGTCTTAACAATACAGTAATGAGCTGTAGCCCTCTTCCTTAGTCAATGCCTCCCCCCAGAACTACTCCCCCCCCCTTACAACCTCTTGCGAAATGCTTCAGTTCCTGCTATGAGTTGCCATCATGTCACACTGCCGACTTTAAATCACCAGATTTCCTGCATGTGCTCTTGAGCACTGTGAGGTTAACATATGAGAGTGCTGGAGGTGAATTAGTTAAACAAGTTACCCAATCAGAACCCGGGGGTGGAGTCAGAGGGACTATAAAACCAGCTCTGGGAGGGGTGAAAGGGGAGTTCGTTGGGAGTTGGGTGGTTGGTTGGAGTGGGAGTGAATTGGGATAGAGTCTGTGGGTAGGTTGAGTTAGTGTAGCGAACTAAGTTGAGTCAGGAACAGTTAGGAGCTAGGAAGACAAGTAAATATCTGAGAGGTGGTTTAGTGAGTGAGATCAGGTAGTGGAAGTTATAGGTCTGGATAGGCATCCCATGATTGTAATTGACCGATACCGTTCATGAAACCACACGCTTGTTAAACTGCAATAAATAAACAGAAGTTTATGTTCCAATTTAAACCTGACTGGACTCAGTATTGTACCAGGTAGGGCCTGGGTGGTGGCAGCGAGAAATCAAGTGGTGGCGCAGGGATCAATAGATGGTGAAACGTCTGGGGACCCTGTGTGATCGCCACAAGCACACCTGTTGCTAAACACAGAGGTGTTGGCACAGTCCCACATGAGTCCGGCGCACTCATCCTGGCACTTGCCAATGCTAATCTGGGTGAGATAGGGCTGCTTTTTCGAGGGGCTAAATTTCCTTCGCTGAGACGCTCTGCCTTCTGTCTGCTACCTGCCCTCTGTCCTCCATTAAGGCTTCCAGGAAAAGCCTCTAGCAGGAAGCCTTGTGGGGCAGGCTGCAAGTCGCGAGAGAAGCTTAAGGGTGGCAGAACAGCCTTGCACTTAATAAGCTATTTTGATAGGTATTTTGACTGTTGACTAGCTGAAGCCATCAGCAGGAAGTGGGCAGTGTGGGAAAGCCAAACTCTTTGAGCACCCAGACCCCCTTGCCTACCTAGACGTGCACAGTTGCTGGACTTTCGAGGGACCACTAGATTCAGAAAACAGAAAAGCATCTTGCTGAGAGACTAGCATATGACTTCCTTGCTGCTAAGCAGCTTTAATCTAAAAATATCTAGGTCCGAAGTTGCTACAGCGATAATTGGAAACGTACCAATTTAAATCTTGGTGATGTGTTTGGTGCGATGACAACTATCTCTGGGGGGAGAGCTGTGTCATGAACAGTACAGGGGCAGAGCCCAGAACAGGAAACCTGTGCCAAACTCCCTCCAGCAAAGAGTTATAAATAAAGTTTATATATTTAAGAAGACGCATTACTCCCCTGCCTGAAGAAGCCTAAGGTTTGTTAGGCTTGCTGGGAACTGTAGCTTTGTGTGGTACAAACTAAGTTTCCCAAGATTCTTTGGGAGGTGGAGTTGGAGGAGAAAAAGAAAACACAGCCTTGTTTAGGTCGCTCACGTTTTAAATTTGTTCATTTATTTCCACACTTATATGATTTTTAAGTTACACAAGGTGCCTTATGAGGAGTTACAGGAACACAGAGTAGCTGTGGAAAAGTGTACACAAGTCACAATAATTAAAATTCAGTACTTATAGTGAAGAAATACATTCAGAAGAATATTTCTGCAACACTTATGTACAAATAAGAGCTTTCACACTATGTACAAATTTTTTATTCACAGAGAAAATACTGATTCATTTGTCCCATTTTCATTCGAGGAATAGCAATAAATAAATTCACATAAAAATAAATTATTATTTTGGGCCTGCATATATTAATTTCTTTTTTTTAAAAAACCAAAACACAATTCTTTAAAATAAGTAAATAATTAGCAGCTTGAAATCAATACTCTCCCCCCTAAGTAACAAAGGAAACGTGGGTTTGCTTGCTTGGGTTTTTTAAAAAATACTCTATTAAAAAAATAATATATGATTGTCATTCATAATGCTTTATCAATGTTTCACAATCAATGGCTGATCTTGAGAAAGTGCAAATTTGTTACTGAACTGCAATTTACAGGATACTTATTCAGAAGTAGTTCTACTGATGTATGTAGATCTGTTCTGCAGAAAGTAATTTGCAAACTGCAGCAGTGGAACGACACAGGTACAGCTTTCCAGGTCATTCCCCCAATGACTAAATGTGATGTTGGAGGCTTTTGCAATATTAATTTCTGAAATCAACTTAAAAACAAAAAAGGTTGCTATCAAGGTGGTAATCTGACCCTGTAGAATCAAATTTTTGGAATTACACTGGAGAAGGACTGCACGGAACATCTGCTTTGTATGAATAAAGTTGAAGGGAAGAAACTCGAAGAAGGTGCAGCCAGCTAGTAGAGACAGTACTGAGCTAAATGGACAAATGGTCTAACTCTGTGTAAGGCAAGCTGCCTAGGTTGGTGGGCAATGTTCCCTGTTAAAAAAGAAATGCAATTCGCATTGAGTGCCACTATCTACAGAACACCAGCAGCCTTCAGAGGTCCTCTGCAGTACTGTTAGCAACCCACTTTTTCAAATCAGAATGATGTGATTCTTCAGGGGTCTATGGTAGACCCCCGGATGGTTAAGTCCAGTCAAAGGCGACTATGGGGTTGCAGCGCTCATCTCGCTTTCACGCCGAGGGAGCCGGCTTTGTCTGCAGACTGCTTTCCGGGTTATGTGGCCAGCAAGACTAAACCGCTTCTGGCACAACGGAAAACCATGACGGAAACCAGAGCGCACAGAAACGAAGTTTTCCTTCCCACCACAGCAGAACCTATTTATCTACTTGTTACTTAGTGTTTGCATCTAACAGTGCAACCCCTATTCAGTCGTTTGCAGGGTGGTGGCGGCGGCAGAAGCACACAGAGGGAGAAGAGGGAACCACAACTGTGCCAGTGCTGCTACTGCAAGTTTTTAGTCAAGTCTGGCTCACGGGTCTCACTTCCAGGTAAGTGGATACAGGATTGCAGCCCAAGTGTGTGCGTTTAAATGAACCTGAAGCATGTTTGGGCGCATGTTCCATTGGGGTCCACACACTTTACATGCAAACTGAATGTGTTTCTGTACACGAGAAATCTGCATTTAACGCCTAACATCTAACCATTTCGAACTCAATTCAAAATCGCCATCTACAGCCATTCAAGTGACCGTCACTAGATAAGCTTTTCCGTCTGCATGCAAGGAAAACCTCACTTGTATTACAGCTCTGATGGGAATGTCGGTACTAGTTTAAACTAGCAGGAGCTGAAGCACTCAGGGGACATTTTATTTTTAACTACAGAAGGACCAGAAATTTGCAGAGAAAGCTATCAAGAGCAATGCACCACTTAAATCTCACTGGTGCTTCTCAAAGCAGGAACTGCAGCACTTTAAAACAGCGATGTGAAATTCAACCAAGCCTAATCTATGAGAAGTACTACTTTCTGTAATCTATAAAGGATCTCAGGCATACCTGACTACGGAGTTTTGAAAAACATACAGTCATCTCACTGATATTAAAATGTCCAAGAAAGTATTGGGCAAAGTCCTGGATTATCTGAAGTCAGCCAGATGTTTCATAACTACACAGAATTAGAAAGCATCAGGGCTGTTGTGTACTCTGCGCTAAAAACAAATTTTAATTAAGCGCCTAAGAAATTCAAGTCCTGCGCCAAGAAAAGCTGAATTCTGCAACTGGAATTAATTATGTTAATTTGCCTCTCTTTTTTTTCCTGAGAAGGGTCAAAGAGTTATTAAGAGAAGTCATACTCCCTACTGTTGTAAACTAAGCCTCCATTCTGGTTTCTGAGAATTGTCTACACTTTCAGTGGTTCTAGGCCCTGATGGGGTTATTCTTCCCATTGTGTCTTGTAAATACATAGTTATGCCTTGACAGCACTAAGGGGTAATCAGGGCACAAATAAACATGTGTGGCTGCATTTCATGTGCTGATGATGCCAATGATTTGTGCTACAAGGTTCTAATAACCTAATATTGCACTTTTAACTTTCCAAACAACTAGGAATGCTGAAGCCATGGAAACCGAGCGGTGGAAAGCACAGAACTCTGCGAGGAGCATCTCTGCCAAGCGGAGGCCCCAGCCATTTGTTGGAACTGTTTGTTCCTAAGGTTCTCTGTCCCTCTCCAAATGTCACTGTGTTGTTCTGCAGAACCACCCACCCCACAGCTTCCTGCACAGTTGTCTCCCCAAATGGTGTTTTTGAAAAGCTAGCCTACTTCTGAGTCAGCGGCCTTTCTTCCTATGACATGCATTCCAAACCCTTAATCATAATCTTGCATCTGAAGCTGCTCCAATTTTAATGTGGATTTTGATTTTTGAGAGATGAAGTGCCGTACAGCTTCTTCCTACCCCAAAATGCATATTTTCTCCCCTCCCCCATGTCTTTATTGCAGGTGTGAATCTGCAAGTAAAGGCTACAAACAGCTATTGGATAAAAATGATCTATGATGTTTTGCCAGCCCACCCAACTCAAGCAAGTTAGTACATGCCATCTTCATCAATGCCATTACATCATTACCTTAGAAGTGAAGCTACTGAACTGCAAAAGAAGAGAAAAAGCAGTTTTTCTCAGCTAATTATGCAAAGGATTGTTCAGCTTAAGAACTGCAACCAGCTTTTCCACAGACCCAGTTTATGGACTTGCTGTTAGCATAAAAGGCTCTAAATGACTCGGGACTCAAGGACCTGAGGATCATCTTACTCACTGCCAACCGACCCAGGGATTACGATTGGCAGGAGATGCCCTGCTCTTCATTTCATCCATGGCAGAAGGGCAGGGGCATGAGATAGGGTGTTCTTGGTTACAGCGGTCCATAGATGGAACTGCCCTCACAGCTGACATTTTGAAAAGAAAGC
This sequence comes from Podarcis cretensis, assembly GCF_951804945.1. Taxonomy (NCBI): domain Eukaryota; kingdom Metazoa; phylum Chordata; class Lepidosauria; order Squamata; family Lacertidae; genus Podarcis; species Podarcis cretensis. The sequence continues at coordinate 28,264,009 of NC_137187.1, forward strand.
TGAAGACCGCTATGGCAGGCATGTCCAACCGGTTGATCATGATCTACCGGTCGATCGTGGGGTGTCTGTGGTTGATCATGGTGGATCCCCCCCCAAAAGCTCACCCTCCCCCCAAAAAACTCAACAACTGTAGTTCGCAGTCTCTTGCAAGTTGGATGTGCCTGTTCTATGGGCATGAACAAATTACACTTTAACTTTTCAAACAAGGATAAAAAGGGCCAAGATAAAAAGAAGTGCTTTGGGCATGTCCAAGGGCTTAGAATCATCCAGAGCAATTTCTGACCTCCCCCCACAACCTCCCCACCCAGTGTCCTATCACAACCGATTTGCATTTCAGAAGAGATGTTTGTGAAACACAAGTGCAAAGCTCCCTCTTTAGGGGCGAACAGATCTTTGAATCTTAGCCCAGGTATTTTAACACAACATACAGATATTAACTTTGGCTGCAATCCTGTGAGATGGCAGAAAGCCCTGCTAGATTCTGGAAGCTGGAGTAAACCTCAAGGAACATGCATAGAATTTACAACATGGCGGTATGTGTGTCAGTATCAAGCCCAGCCCTGGATGCAACCCCAAAGGGCACAATGAACAAACAGGGCCTCAAAAGGGCATCAGGGATGTTCCAGGAAACAACAACAAACAAAGGTTTGCCCAGGAAGATGCTGCAGCAGCTTAGAAACAAGAAAGGAACAGCAGTTATGCTGCTAGTATTTGGTAATTTTCTTGCTTTCACTTGTTATCTCGCTTTCCACCACTTTTGTTTTAATATGCCTAGGCTAATATCTGGGCTTGTTTTCTGTGAGTTCTGTGATTTACCTGGATATAGCTATGCATGAATATAGCTATGTACAGATGCATGCATAGACAGAGTACGAAGGAAAGCGGAAGCGTGAGACGAACAGGAAAGCTCAGCATCAACATCTGCTGAGTCCTCAGTTATATGGTCTTAAGTATCATGTTTCCATGGCGCATGGGTGACCTAGGGTATCAAGAACACTGGTAATGAATCACTCACGGAACTGAGATGGCATGAGTTTTAACAAGGTAGAAGATGCTTCACAGATAAGTGCTGATTATTGTAGAAGGAAGGGCTGTTTTTTTAAAAAAAGTTTTTTACAGCTGTTCTATTTAATGCTGAGTCTTAGTAAATATGAAACCTCTTTTGCTTCTCCTTTGCTACTGTCCCTCTTCCTGGGGCTTCTACAGGAGATGGATGAAAATTTAATTGTTCACTGTCCCAATTAGATCTTCCCATTCCTCAGCAACTTCAGAAAACGGCTTCAAACCACTTAGTTCCACATCCCTAGAAATGATTTACCTTCTCAAACATCCCCAAAGTTTTAGCAGAAAAGGAACATGGAAGTGTGCACAGCAGTGCAGGTAACAAAAGGAAATATGGGATTTATCCGCTTCTGTTCTTGTCCCCATCATAGAGCAGTTTTGAAGTTCTATTTTAAAAAGCTACATGGAAGCCACACTAGCATCTTTCATATGACAAGGCAAATGTACTAATAGAAACAGCATTTAAAATGACTTCGTATCCTTACAGTATTGCTGCACTACCAAAATGAGTATATTTATGTAGTAGTGGTACATTTTTACGTAAATGCTGTGGGCGATGGGAGTCCACACTTCAAGTGTGGGTTTTACCTGTAAGAACCTCAAAGATGTCCTGCTAATACATATAGATATAATATAGATGAAGAACAATAGCAAGAATGCAGAGATCCTTCTAAGGAAGCCAGAGCAAGCCAGGGTGCATCTTTTTGGGGATTAAAGGCTGGTTCTCACATGCATGGACATCGCTTGACCACTCGCCTCTCTGATGCTGCACATCTGAGTGTGCAAACTTCTGCCACTGGTAAAGTATTGTATAAGAGGAAATGCACAACCTCTGTGATATGCGACCTGTGACGCTTCTTTCACACATGTACATAATAGTTGCTTGCTGCTGGAGTAATGCTGTGATAAGCAGGAACATACAGGAGATGCAAGTATCCGAACTTTTTTGTTTTGTTTAATTTGACCTGCCTCATATAAAGGTTATTGATTTCTCACAGTCTGGGGTGTGTGGATCAACCCAACTTCTACTGATCTGCTCTAAACATCTGCACGCTTCTCAAGCCTGCAGAGCCTCTGTGTCCATGTCACGTGCTAGCTGCACCGGAACAGCACACGATCCACAGAGAGTCGTCTCTTGTCTGTCGTTCGCTTCATGCTGACAGCACTGGGTGCTGATAACTCTTTCTGTTACATTACATGAACAGATAAAATCCCAAACAGGAGAATTGTGTCTCCCAAAAGATGGATATCGGCATTTTCCTGTATGTTTATAAGATATTGCGTTCTCTCTCTCTCTTTGTGTAGCATGTATTTGTTAATATATATATATAGAGAGAAAGATGCATGGGAGCAGATCCTAGGTGTAGCATGCGTAATAGCTTAACATTGTTATAAAATACATGCACAATACCTCCAACAGATAAGCAACGGGACTTCTCCAAGACCATGTTTCTGAAGCAGCCACAACACGGTTCAGCGGCAGCAATTGTATGAGCTGAACTTCTCCACGCTTCGCTTCATGACTTCAGCTCTCCCTCTCCCCACTGTTTTAAATTAGAGGGTTCCAAAGACATTGCTTATCTTGTCTTGCAAGACTATTTCTTTGTTCTTGTCTGGTTCTGGTTTGGGCATTTGCTTTTGCAATTTGTGTGTGTGTGGGGAGTGGGGTGTTGTTCAAGAAAGTGGCACCTCCTTCCTTGTCAAATAGACACAGGGCACACGATGATCCTGTCTTCTAGAAGGACACTGACAATCAGGAACACAAAGTAAAGCCCAAACATGGTGAAGCCCAGGAATTTGTTCATCCTCCACTTGCAAGCCGCAATGGAGAGGATGACGAAGAGCAGCATGATGAAAAGGAGGACTATTGCACAGAAGAGCCCGTTGCTGCTCACGGCCACGGGGACGAAATTGTTGATCACAGCGTAGAGGAGCCATGGCAGAGGAAGGCTGTTGGGGGAAGAGAGAGAGAGAGAGAGACAATATTGGAAAAGCTTTCGCAAAGGTAGGCTTTGCTAACAACTGGAAGACAGTGTGATTTAGCTCACAAGCGACATTGGAAAGGCTATCAGTAGGGAGCACGGAAACATTTCTTTGGAGAATGGTAGTGCATTAGAGTCTGGAGGAGACTCTTGAGAGCCCCATGGACTGCAAGAAGATCAAACCTCTCCATTCTGAAGGAAATCAGCCCTGAGTGCTCACTGGAAGGACAGATCCTGAAGCTGAGGCTCCAAGACTTTGGCCACCTCATGAGAAGAGAAGACTCCCTGGAAAAGACCCTGATGCTGGGAAAGATGGAGGGCACAAGGAGAAGGGGACGACAGAGGATGAGATGGTTGGACAGTGTTCTTGAAGCTACCAGCATGAGTTTGACCAAATTGCGGGAGGCAGTGGAAGACAGGAGTGCCTGGTGTGCTCTGGTCCATGGGGTCACAAAGAGTTGGACACGACTAAATGACTTAACAACAACAACAAGTGCATTAGATGGGGCGAAGTGTTTTCTGCGCCAGAAGATGAGGAGGAGGTTGCTGGCTGAGGTCCACTGTAAGGAGAACCGGCTCCTGTCACCTTGAGTATCACACCATTCTCCGGACAGTGGTCAAAGGCAGCAAAAGTGAATTTTGCCACACCATCAACACAGTGGCAGTGAAAGCTATATGATAAAGCCAACACCAACTAGCATAAGAATGTCACATTTAACATGCCTTTACACATGGCTGGGTTGTTAATATAAACCACTCAGTTTTATTTGTGATACGCAGTTGTGTCTTATTTTAACTTGTTTTTAATCCAGATTTTAGAGCATTTTATTAGCATTTATTATGTTCAATTTACTCAGAGTAGACCCTTTCAAATGAATGTGCCTAACAAAGTCATGTTCCCTGTTTTCAATGGGTCTGCTTTAGACTTAGTTTGAATAACTGTTCCTATGTAAACCTCTTAAGAGATTTTTAGTATGTTAAGTGGTAAAAATGATAAACAAATCCATGAAGAGAAGTAAATTTGAGCAGCTTTCACAGGTTGAGAACTACTTTTCCCTTGAGGTTTCGTATTTCTAATTTACATCTTTTCCCCAAAGTAGCAAGAAAGAACTGCAACTAATAACTGTAGTGTGAAGTTTCAATCTGTGACTTAAGTTAAAATTGGCTGCTGCCGCTTTAAAAAAAAAAAGAAAAACATTACTTACCCCACAGTGATGTCAAAGATGTTACTTCCGACAGAGCTGGACACTGCCATGTCCCCCAGGCCTTTACGTGCCACAATAACACTGGTAATTAGGTCAGGGATCGATGTGCCTGCAGCTAAAATCGTCAGACCCATGATTTCTTCGCTGATGCCAATGGTTTCTCCCACCTAAACACAAAATAATATGCTGAAATCGTGGCAGCGAGAAACGCTTCTTTGCGAAACATACTTTACTTAGCAGAGTAGAGAAGAGAAGTATACCCTAGCCCAGGCATAGGCAAACTCGGCCCTCCAGATGTTTTGGGACTACAATTCCCATCATCCGTGACCACTGGTCCTGTTAGCTAGGGATGATGGGAGTTGTAGTCCCAAAATATCTGGAGGGCCGAGTTTGCCTATGCCTGCTCTAGTCTCTCTGTGTGCTTAATTCAGGGCTGACGTCCTTAATGGAGCAGGTCGCCAGGAGGAAGAACGGCTACATGTCCAAGCAGACCTTCCCTTTGCTCTTTGGTGAGTCCATATTTAGTCTTAGCTGATCTATGAAGAGAGCTTTCCTTATTGAACGAATAACACCAGTGGTCTTCTTTCAAAGGGCTTTCAGCATTTGTTACCTGTTCCCTTAGCAGGTCTGGCATTCTTCAAGCTGTTAGGTGTGCTGCTGATTTCGCTTTTGAGCACCATGCTATTTTAGCTCCCCAACTCCATAGGTACATTTTTAGATATAAAAATTATCCTCAGAATTTCTTCTACAGATCTATAGCACTTTTTCAAATGAAGAGGGCCGTGCCTGGATACAGGGCCTTTTCGACTGTGGCACCTCTTGTCTGGCATCTTTCCAGCACCAGCTGAAGACCTTTTTATTTTTCCAGGGTGGGTTTCTTCAGTACCCTGTTCTGTTTTTATGCTGAAATGGCTATTTTACTTATTTTATGGTATTGTTCTACAGCTCCATATCCCTTTCCTGTTTTAAGTTGCCCCGGAAGGTCTTAAATAACAGTACTAAATAAAAAACAGCTTCCGTCCCCCATCCTTACATCCAGAGCTTCATTTCACTCTACCAGTTTTATCGTCAAGGTACAGAAGCAGAGTAAAAAAGCCATTAGATGTATCAAGTTAAGTGAGCTTGCGATATAGTGAAATTTTCAGACCGGAATGGTTACACACAAAATATCTTTCACGTACTTGATGTGCCCACCAGACCATTAGGTAAGAAAATACTGCTATCCAAGAAATCGATCCGAAAAACGTTAAGGGGAAAAACTTCTTTGAGCTCTGAAAAACAGAAAGAATGGGAACAGTAAGCAGAGGTGCTACTAGTTTAGTCCAAAGTCCACAAAACGAGGCATTCTACTGAAATTTACCCAGATGTATAATCTGTTTTGCTTCTATGTGCATGGCCAATCCACCCCAACCACATTTTTATCCTTCTGACTTAATCCTTCAAGGCAGACAGAAATAATCAGAAGAAATGCTCCTGTAATAAACCTTTTCATAATTTAATCCTTAATGCATCCAGGAGCCGGCTCTTGCAATTTGCTGAATGTTGTTACCCGCTCTCCTCTAGTTTTGAAATGCCCCTGTGTCTTCAAAGCACATTTCCACAAGATCTTTGCATCTCTAATGTGAGAGAGGGCATGGCAAAAGGGTTCTGAAAGGATTAGTTGAAACTATCCATCGGCTATTTCCCATCTGAAGGGACATGGGTGGCGCTGTGGGTTAAACCACAGAGCCTAGGGCTTGCCGATCAGAAGGTCGGCGGTTTGAATCCCTGCGACGGGGTGAGCTCCCGTTGCTTGGTCCCTGCTCCTGCCAACCTAGCAGTTCAAAAGCGAGCTGTTCAAAGTGCAAGTGCAAGTAGATAAATAGGTACTGCTCTGGCGGGAAGGTAAACGGCGTTTCCGTGCGCTGCTCTGGTTCGCCAGAAGCGGCTTAGTCATGCTGGCCACATGATCCGGAAGCTGTACACCAGCTCCCTCGGCCAGTAAAGCGAGATGAGTGCCGCAACCCCAGAATCAGCCACGACTGGACCTAATGGTCAGGGGTCCCTTTACCTTTGCCTATTTCCCATCTGAACATTTCCTTCCAGAAGAAATGCATGACTTTTTTTGTAATGCGTATTGGAAATAACCTAGTACCTTCCTTATTACTAGGCATCTTTCCTGCCGTCATGGCAATAGGACATGCTGACAAGTATTTTCTATAAAGCAAATATTCAATTTCCACCCTGACAACACCAATTGGATTCAGCAACTTGAAGGAAGATTAGCTGGCTCAGTGCAGCTGATATGCAATGCTTCATCTGAGCAATTTAGATTTCCTTGATGCACATTTCAGCTCTTAAATTATGAAGTGCAATACATTAAAACTAGAGCAACAACCTTTAAACATTAGGTTAATCAATGCAAAAGCTCCCCAAATAATCAGGCAGCACATTTTAACTCTAAGTGCTTTTGTGTAAGTACGTGCAGAAAAATAATTAACATTATTAAAATGTGCTGCCTAGCGAGCTTTTGAATACAGCGCAGCTACAGATGATAGGCACCATCAAAGAAGATACATTTATTCTTCACGGGAGGTAATGCCTCTCCTACAATGGTATCACTTGTGAAAATACACCTACGTCCTCCAAAGCATGAAGAATGAATTACCAGTTTGATTAAAGCCAATCCATAATTGACTAAGATTTCTTTAACTTGGTGACAGTCATTATTACTACCAAATAACTTTTGATAAAACAAACGAGTTGTTCCTTAAAGCATATTCCTATGAGCAGCACGAATCCATTGCTAGAAATACGTGAATTAATTAAGATTTCTTTGGAAAACGTGCCCAAATAGGTTTTAAGAACAACAACAAAAAGGTGTACAGGGACATCATTTGAATCAGAGTTAGTACATTCCTCAACTCCAGCTGGTTTGCACTGGCCCTGACTTTCCAAGAGAATTTCTCTTTAAAGTGTTTAATCTGTCTACAGTTGTGCCCAAACTTTTTTCACAGAGGGCCAGATTTGATGAAATGACGGACTGTGGCTTTTTTTAAGGCTGAAGTTGTTGAGCTTTTTTATGATTTCCCCTCAAAGTTGTTGAGCTTTTGTTTTTTTTAGGATTTTACCTCAGGAAATAAACTACCACAGGGGCCAGATTAAACCGACCAGCAGGCTGGATTAGGCCCCCAAAATGGACTTTGGACATGCCTGGTCTACACTGTATGATGGTGCAACCACTTGCCTTGCTGCTCATTTGCGCATGCTACAAAGGTGTTAAAGCCTAAAGGTAAAGGGATCCCTGGCCATTAGGTGCAGTCATGACCGACTCTGGGGTTGCGGTGCTCATCCCGCTTTATTGGTTGAAGGAGCCGGCGTACAGCTTCCGGGTCATGTGGCCAGCATGACTAAGCAGCTTCTGGCGAACCAGAGTGGCACATGGAAACACCGTTTACCTTCCCGCCGGAGGGGTACCTATTTACCTACTTGCACTTTGATGTGCTTTCGAACTGCTAGGTTGGCAGGAGCAGAGACCGAGAAACGGGAGCTCACCCCATTGCGGGGATTCAAACCGCTGACCTTCTGATCAGCAAGCCCAAGAGGCTCTGTGGTTTAACCCACAGCGCCACCCGCGTCCCACTGAAGGAAATACAAAATAGTAAATGGAGGGGCTACAACTTCACTTGGGAGGGGCAGGCTGCTTGGCTCTAAAGGTGAGAAGCGAAACATGCACAATCTTAGGCTGTGAAGCTTTTTATATTTGCATGGAAGGAAGCTCCACTGAAATTAAAAACAAAAAATGGAATTTCTTTCCAGGAAAGAACTGGTGTGCTCCCTTGATTCTATTATGGAAAACACTTTATCCAAATGAATGCAGAAACTTCTGCAGAAGAGGGGACTGAAGGATACACAAACTGTTGGGTGCCTGCAGAATCCAAGGGGGACTATTTCTTATGCATATGTACTGATAATAGACATCTAAAGAAACAGCCACAGGGATCAACATGAAAGGACTTTTCATGCCGTATTTTATAGGTTGCCATTAAATATTTACATAGGTAAATGGCAATATATTCACAGCTATTGTCTGCCAGGTTAAGAACGGCTCAAACCAAATGTCATTTCCCGCAGCAACTCTTGCCGGGTATTTTCTCCACCAGGAAATTTAACGGAGGCAAAGGGATCGTGAACTTAGTTACAGATCCCTAACAACCGTACACATCTTGAGAAGATCTGCTACTTTGAAACAGGAAGATACCTGTTATGCCTATCGGTGTGGTTGCTCGAGAGCGATCAGGCAAGGTCCCTCACTGCTCTTTTCAAAGGCTTTATTATTGGTGCAAAACATTTACAGTGCAGAACGTCTCAATTCCATGTCTTGCTCAGTCACTAGCAGAATCTGAGAGTGGGCGGTTCTTAAACTTTCCCCAGCAGAGTAGTCTCTTGACCCCCAGCCGACACCTCCCCTCTCTGCGCGGAAGCCTACTGCGCAGGGAAAGTTTGGGTAAAGGGGGACCTCCCTCCTCCCCATTTTGCTCAGGCATGGTGTCCTGGCACTGCCTTCCCTCCTCCAAGCCCTGCAGCTCTTCCCCACTAGAGGCGGGGCTTCCTTCCTCCGCTGAGGAAGTGCTGCTTCCCACGATCTTTGGAGGCTTTCTGTAATCCAGCTGCTCTTCCCCCTCTCGCCTCTGAGCTGATGGCAGTTCCCTGACAATACCCAATATTTCAAATCCTATACAAAAAGGGAAGAATCATTGCACTGCTCACAGGGTTTCTGACGTCAGGCAGGGTAGCCCATAATGGAAAGACGATGGGGAGAATAGCCAGATAGGTGAGCTGTTTGCGGGGCGTGTCGGGCCAGGCCAGGCTGAGGGGCTGATCTTCATCCTCCTCTTCCTGTTACAAGGGAGAGAAATTGCGATAATGTTAATTTGGCTGCAAAATGGAAATTTGTGCTTTTTATGTTGCACACCGCCCTGGGATTTTCAGATAAAGAGTGGTAAATAATAATAAAAGTAGTAATAGTAATAGTAATAGTAATAGTAATAGTAATAGTAATAGTAATAATAATAATACTAGCATAAAAGCTATACAAGTTTTAGCATCTTATGATATAAGAAAGGTAATAGTTACAAATCAGTCTTGGGTCCCAACTATGTACACTTTTCACTGAATTTCCTTAAAAAACAACAACTTTTTTTGCAATATGATATAACCCAGATTTTGGATGACAAAGCAGCAGAAACTTATTTTAGTGAATTTGCTTTGCTTCTGCTAGTAATGGGGAGCAGCAAAAAACTTCACAGAGCACTGAATAATCAAAACTTCTCCCTCCTCTTTCCCATCTAGCTCCTGAACATTCACCAAACATTTCCCATTCATGTTCAGCAATAAGGGCTAAAAACGTGCTTTGAAAAAATGGAGCATGTGCCCAGAATGTGTGATTCTCTGTTCTATAATTAGTGCAGCGTCCATTCAACGCTGCATGTGCTCACAAAGGATGGGGGGGGGGAACCACCTGTATTGTGAAAACTCACTTTCTAGCCTAGAGGCTATTCACTACGTAGAATGTTCGGACAGGAGAATCAGTTACAATTCAGCCATAAAAACTTTGCACCTACTTAATATTTCTTAATCTAAACAACTCTGCAAGGCTTTTAATGATGAGGAAAATGGGATTCCTGTACAGGCTACAGAAATGCTGAATCTCAATTAGGATATACTTTAACATGTGTTTTGGTCCATAATAGTCTTGCTTCAGACTGGCTCCCAGTACATTTCCAAGCACAATTCAAAGTGTTGGTGTTGACCTTTAAAGCCCTAAACGGCCTTGGCCCAGTATACCTGAAGGAGCGTCTCCACCCCCATCGTTCAGCCCGGACACTGAGGTCTAGCGCCGAGGGCCTTCTGGTGGTTTCCTCGCTGCGAGAAGTGAAGTTACAGGGAACCAGGCATAGGGCCTTCTGCGTGGCACCCACCCTGTGGAACGCCCTCCCACCAGATGTCAAAGAGAAAAACAGCTACCAGACTTTCAGAAGACATTTGAAGGCAGCCCTGTTTAGGGAAGCTTTTAATGTTTAATAGTTTATTGTATTTTAGTGTTTTGTTGGAAGCCACCCAAAGTGGCTGGGGAAACCCAGCCAGATGGGCGGGGTATAAATAATATATTATATTATTATTATTATTATTATTATTATTATTATTATTATTATTATTATTATCATCATCATCTATGGTGTTGCTGTCTTCCTGCATTATCAGCAGCAGCAGTTTGCAACAGCACTGCTGAACTGAGTAGCTTTGCTGCAATTCTGAAGCAGTGTGACTCAGTTACTACGCGTAAAATAACTGAACTGTACAATTGGAAGGGACCCTGAGGGTCATCTAGTCCAACCCCCTGCAGTGCAGGAATCTCAGCTCAAGCAGCCCTGACAGATGGCCACCCAACCTCTGCTTGAAGACCTCCAAGGAAGGAGAGTCCACAATCTCCCGAAAGAGTCTATTCCAAATTGTTTTCAGGCAGGTCTAGTCGCTGTTTCATCATGTTAACGTCACAGGCTCCAATATTTTTGTAAGTGAATTTTTGCCGTAATGCACCATTCCAGTTTCCTCCTGAAGTGGAGTGTTTCACATGATTCCGTATCTGCATGTTGCATAAGCTATTCCTTCACCTTGCCAATGCTGAATGAACTATGGGGGAAACTGGCTTAGCTGCCACAGGCGTCAATCACCTGCGCAGAGACTGTGATCTGCATGAGGTTACTCTCAGAATTGGTTGCTTGCCAGTGATCTGAGCTCACAGTCTGGCTGGCCAGGGGAAAACGAGGACAGGGCTCCTGAACCATTAATAGTTGTGCAGGAGAGGGATTTTCAGCTGATGCAACTTGCCTTCCACCTGCCTTGCCCCACCCTCCAGTCTCTGCTTCTCAATTTGTATTGTATTATTTTATGCACTGTGGCTTGCCGTTGTTTTATTGATTGTCGTTTCGAAATCATTTATTGCAATTGTTAAGAGCGGGTTTCTGTTTAATTTTTATATGCTGATATTATTATTCTATACTATTCTAATGATGGTTGAATGTTACTTTATTTGATGTCGATTGCTTATTTTAAAGCTGTTTCATTATCACATTTTTGTATTGCATTAGATTGTTACAAGGTGTACATTCTTTGTTTCTTCAGCTTGTAAACCGCCTTGAGTATTGTAAGATAGAAAGGCGGTATACAAATTAAAAGTGATGATGATGACAAGTCTCACTCTCTGCTACACAACTATTAGAGGAGCAGGGGCCACCCAAAAGCAGTCAAAAATTGCTTGTGTAGATCAACCCAGCAAAGGGAAATTAAAGTCCAGTACCAGTGTCTCTGTAATTATACTGGTTTGTAAAGTTGAGATGGTCTACTGCTCCCAGCCTTTCCTGTGATAATTCACTCCTTGCCTACTTCGTTGGTATTAACCATGTTTTGGAGTAACGTGTTTCACCTTTGCTCTGCTTCTGTCTGTTCGTTCTCCTTAAAAAACTTTAAATGACCAATGGTTGCAGTGCTGATGACACAGATGTGATACACCTTAGGAGCAGAACTGCAACCCATGAGTTGAAGAGAGATAATTCTACAGAACCACACCAACTAAATGCATGTTCTCACTTTACACTCCCCCAAAAGCTGTTTATCTTGTTAGAAACATTCAATGATCCCAAGGAATAATGGGATAGGGAGAAATGGCCAACTATTCATAGTTAAAAGTCAAGCTATTTTGACAAAAGTGGCCCAGTATGCATTGCAAGGAGACAAAACACTCCAGAGAGGAACTTTTCCTGAAATGAATAAATCCCGTGTTATCCCTCTGATGTATCAAGCAAAACCCACTTTGCCACAGTCATTCTATAAAGCTGTTTACTAATCACAGAGAAAACAATATGGACTTAAGTTTGCCCCTTTTCACTAGAAGTTGTCTTTGCCATGGCAGGCATGCGCGCATACATACATATATTTCTGTTTTGGTTTCCATAGAAACTGGTAAAAAAGGAACACGCCTGAGTGGGAGGAGATGTTAATGTGAAAGTGAATGTTATTTTTAGGGAAGTCACAGGTTAGAACAATTACAGCTGAACTTGCTTAACTGCTTATCTAACAGGGGAATGGTGCTTTTAAAAGGTATATAAAATTTCCGGATGATCTTCCATAGGGCAGTCTAATTTTTTTAGCGAGTGGCTCCTGTAGTACTTTTGGCCTTTTAAAAAATCAAACATACTCAGTGCCAAGCTATAGAACATAACATTCTAATGCTAGCAGCAAGAAAATATACAGTAATACATGGCCTTTTCTTTGGAAAACGAGTGGTAGCTTTTGTTTATCGGAAATGAAATAGAGTGCATTGCTACTCTATGAAATATAAATGCTTGCAAAGTACACTACTCTCAGATGAGTAGAAGCTATGAGGAACATGCTTGCAAGATTTTCTTGGCCTGAGTTAAGTGGTGTAACAAGTAGTTCAGCATCTGCCATTGGGCAGCTGTGTCAGCTTGGCAAGGTTACTGAAAGACCAGCAGATTAAGGCTTTAATCCTGTGTTCCCTCACCTGTACATAAGTCCCAAAGAACTCAGTGGTGCTTACTTCTAAGTAAACATGTACAGGTTTGGGCTGTCAGTGCAGTATAAATTTTCATGGCCTAGAATCTCAGCTGGGGGATACATGACAATGTCCACAGCTCTGTGTATAGCTTAATATACGGAACAACAATTGCTGATAGCACCAGCATCAGAGTTTTACTATGTCAATTAACAGCTATACTGGGACAGTAAAACATGGTATCTAGTGAAGCTTAAATGATGGAATCAAACTTCTTGATTAGTCTCAATCCAGCTATTTAACTGTTCTTCCTCTGAAATTCCTTTGACAGGGAACTCCAACATTCATATAAGAAGTGGAGTGTTCTAGGAAATTAAAAGGCTCACCCACTGGTTTCTAAATGTTGCCATTTCTGATGCCAGATTTTTGTTGATTTCTTCTTTTGCAGAACTGGCAGAGGATAGCATGGTTTGATCCAGTTGTATGGACTTACAAAAAGGCAGGTCCCTTCTCTTTACAGTTTATTCAAAATAAGGCAGACATAGCACTTTGCTTTTGAAAACAAGACTTCCCGACTCTGCAGGATTTTCCAGTGGGCTTAGAAAACGCTAGACACACAACGACTGTACATAGAATATTCTATGAGATGCAGTTGTGCTTCCTTGTGCCTCTGTTCTTCCTGAATAATTTCTGAGGCCTGAGTGACAGGAAGGATAAAGACCTCCAGATTAATTCGTTCAGTTCTAGACCCTTTTGTGTTTTTCCCCTGTGCTTAAAGAAAACACTTCCTTGTTAGACAGACAAAGGGCAAGATCCAGGCCAAACTAAGCAGTCTTAAATCCTGGTGATTCAATGGGAGAGTAGATCAGATGCTCAAATATCTCCCAGTGAAATCAAAGTGTTTAACTGAAATTAAAGTCCTGGGTGATACCTAATGTAAACAAGAAGATAACAAAACAATATTCATATGAAAAATTAAACCACTGCGCTTTGTCTTTTTTTGTCTATCTGCTTTGAAGACAGCCTCGTTTAAAAGCTGAAATTATTTCAAAACTATTCAGGCACATCAATAGGTGGAGCCACAGGTACCGTATTTTTTGCTCCATAACACTCACTTTTTTCCTCCTAGAAAGTAAGGGGAAATGTCTGTGTGATGGAGCGAATGCCTACGGATGGCGGGGGGATCTGCTGCAGTCGTGTGCAGAGGATCCATGGTTCCCCTTCCTTCCCTCCTCTGTGGCTCGCTTTGAAACAGCAAAGCGGGAGAGGAGCCACTTACATAGATGTAAGCGGCTCCTGTCCGGTTGGCTCCTTTAAAGCAAGCAGGCTCTCTGTCCCTTTCTCCTCCCCACTCAGCTCACTAAATAGCAGCAAAGTTTTTCTAAGCTGGGGAGGAGGGAGAGAAGCAGAGCCTGCTTGTTTTACAGGAGCAAAGCAGGAGAGGAGCCTTCTCCCCTTATACCCCTCTCCTGCATTATTAGCAGCATCCTTCTCCACACACCCCACGCATGCTCCTTGTCCCTTGAGTGCTTTTCCTTCCCTCCCCACTTAAAACGTGGTTACAAAGCACGGATCCACATGGATCCTCAGGATTTTTGCATTGGGCTACCCCAAACTCGCCGTCAGATCACATGTCTGTGGCCACAGCATGAACCACAAAAATCATACATCCATTGTTTCGTTTAGAATATTTTTTTTACTTGTTTTCCTCCTCTAAAAACTTTGTGCGTGTTATGGTCAGGTGCGGGTTATAGAGTGAAAAATACTGTATATTTGCTATGACTCTAATTATGAAGTCTTGAAAGTGGGAATCCATTTGTCAGAAAGTCATTCTGGGTCAAAACTTGTGTTAGTCAAGTTAAGATTTACCTGTGAAAGAGGGCCTTGTATCCTTCTTTTTCTTTTCTTTTAATCTTTATTGTAATGTATTAATAAAATCTTATAAATAATGAGAAATAAAATAAAACGAGAGAATGCGGGTTAGGTTGCAGCACTCACAAGTGTGTCCCTTTTATGAATCCAGTTAATCACAGCTGACAGGCTGCAGTCTTGGGAGGAAATGTTTTGCTCAGCGCAAGGAAAGAATCTCTATTAATGGAACCAGGTGATGTGAACGCAGTTCCCTAGGCAAGCGTGAGAAATGGACCCTGGAAGGAAACATCGCTGACTTTGGCCCAACCTTGAGAAAAATGTTCCCTCAGAAGTTTTGGAGAGTCAGTTTGCCACGTATCACACGACATTGCTGCTGCATCAGCTTATGTGAAACCACTGGGCTTTTTTTAATCTCCAAGGTGATTGTTCTCGCATATAGGTTATATCTTGATAGGCGGTAAGCGTCCCCCACCCTGGGCCCACAGACTTTGTACGGTAAAAACATAAGGGTGCTACTGAAACGGACCAAAGGTCCACTTTGGCCAGGGATGAGTAAGATGAGCCAGCATAGTCCTTTGTCAGCGAGGACAGGCACGGAAGTCCGGCAACATCTGGAAAGCCACAATTTCCCCATTCCTGGCCTACACCCATAATTCTGTTCGCAACAGTGACCAGCTGGATGTTTCTAAGGGGTGTGTGAAGAGGGAATAAAGCTAATGGCCAAGTGATCAAACCAAGTGGCCAACGCTACAGCTTGTGTCCATGCAATTCACAAACACCGTATTATAACTAGCTATACCTGTGGAGGACTGAATTCTTGTGAGGAGGGAGAAGAGGAAGAAGAAGAAGAGTCTCTCTCTCTCTCTCTCTCTCTCTCTCCCTCTCTCTCTCTCTCTCCAGTGTTCCATAATTTTATGAATCTCTTTGCCCTTTTATGGTACTTCCTGTGCATCATGAAATCATGCATAAATAGGGATGGAGGAGAAAGGGGGGAGAAGGGGAAGGAATAAAATAGCAACCTCTACTGCTCCAACAGCTGTTCCGTTTTGCATAGCTCCGTCATTTGGTGGTGTCACTTCAACTTCGACTTTTGCAGTGTTTGGGGCACCTGAAACATATTCCAGAAATTAAAAAAACAAACAAAACAAAAGCAAAACTCAGAACATATCAGTTACTTTTCAACCATTAATCTGTAAACTCATTGAACAGTTAAGCACTGGTATTTAATTAGCTGATATAAGAGTTAGTTTGAGACAAAAATAGTCTAGCTTAAACCTACTGAAGCCAGTGGCATTTAAAGGAGAGTCAAACTGAATGCTAACAGAGTTTAATATAATATCTTTGTAATCTTTACTTTCTTTGCTCCAATATCAAGTCTATTAATTAATCACCTAAGCCTTGTTTACACAGCTTCTCACCCAGAGTGAATTAGTCTCTTATCGTGCATCTGCCTCTTACAGACATGGCCAACTCCCAGGACCTCAGGTGGAACTGCTCAGGAGATGAAACTGGCGGAGAGAAGCTCTGTGATTTGCTCCTCTTTGCCCATACACAAGCATTTATGTTGCAAGAGAGGAAGAATTTGCAGTGCTTTGGGATTCTCCTAGTTCCCATTCTGCTAGACCTGACTGGTGCAAGGATATACCTGGGCTATTCACACACACCACAATTTAAAGACTCGTGAACAGGTGAAGGAGGAAGGCATAAAAGGCACCGCTTATTCTGCAGTATATTCTCTGACTCCTAGCCAGTCTCTAGAAGAATGTGGATGAGGGATGTGGGACTATCCCTTAATTGGGGGACACACACGTGCATCAGCTGGTGGGTTGCAAATGAGCCAACTTGTTGACCATCATTAGCCTGTGCGATCACAGAGGATTATCTAAGCCAGGGGAGGGGAGGGGAACTGGCTGAGTGGGACTGCCCAGCTGTCAATCAGCTGATTCTAGTATGATGTCAGGTGATACCTTCAAAGGGGTTCATTGTCACTGCATCACACATCACGTGGGCAGGTAGGTCTGGTTTGGGAAATGGCTTGCTGGGCCTAATTAGGCCGGCGGGCTGCTGTTCCCCACTGCTGATCTAAGCTTAAATAAAACCAAGCATGGAAAAAAAGATGTTGCAGAAGGAAAGCTTGTTCTTCACTTCTGCTTTCAACTTGGCGAACACAGTTGCACCACATATACCAAGAAACCAAGGGCTTCACACAGGGAAGCATATCTGCATTGGAAGACAGATGAGAATGCCAGACCCATCCATCTTGTGCCAAACAGATGCAGGTTTCTTTGCAACAAAAAAAGTACATGCTATCTTGCAATTATACTATAAATACATAGGTATTACCTCAATTTTTTTAAAAATACGGTATTTTCTTGAGTAAAGTACTCTATAGCATTTCTATTCACATATTTAATTCTCTCCTCTTAGGCAAAGATCATAAAACAACCTGGCTGGTAGCCAGATTCCGCGCCCAGATTTGTAGGCACAGATCGTCCTCTAGAATAAAATAGCTTACTAGGGAAATGCTGAAGTTCCCCTTTGGGGCGCCTCAGGGTCAATTTTTTTTTATGGTAGCCCAAATCTCAGTTGTACGGGTGTATGTATATATCTCAATTTTAACTCATGAGCTAATGCTGCAATCTGCTCCGATTGTATATTTTATCTTTAGGAATGCTGTTTTTATTGTGTTATGTTATGTGAGCTGGTCTTTGACCGTAATAAATTATCTATCTATCTATTCACATATCTGCAAACGAAATAATTAAATATTATTATGTTTTGCCTACCGGCATGATTAGCACTTCCATTCCGTTTTTCACCGTCCTCCACCTGACACTTTTTGGCCATCTTATGAAGAATAGATGCCCTTTCTTTGAACTTTCCTGAAAGAAAGAAAAAAACACATTTGTTAAAGCACAGCTATCGGAGGTGGCAGATTCCTGTTACTGCCTCAGCTTCTTGCACCGTGAAACAGTAAGCTGAACTTACCATATTTTTGCCCTATAGGACGCACTTTTTTCCCTCCAAAATTGAAGGAGAAATGTGTGTGCGTCCTATGGGGCGAATGCAGGCTTTCGCTGAAGTCTGGAGAGCGAGGGGGGTCGGTGCACACCGACCCCTCTCGCTCTCCAGGCTTCAGGAAGCTCTCCGCTAGCCGTGGGAGACACAGCTCTCCCACGGCTAGCGGAGAGCTTGCCTCCACCCAGAAGCCTGGGGCGCGCTGAGCTCAGCACGCCCCAAGCTTCGGGTTTCGCGCAGCACTCCGCTAGCCGTGGGAGAGCCGCACGAAGTCGCACGGCTCTCCCACAGCTAGCGGAGAGCTTGCCAGCACCCAGCTTGCGTATAGCAGCCTGTTCTTGGGGCTGGGGTTGGGGAAAGCTCGGGCTTCCTCCGCCCCAGCCCCGCACCTGGGGAAAAAAATAATTTCCCCCCCTTTATTTCCCCCCCAAAAAACTAGGTGCGTCCTATGGGCCAGTGCGTCCTATGGGGTGAAAAATACTGTATATCTTCCAACTTGAATAGCTGCAAAACGGTGGCTTAGTATTGCGTGTGTATTTGTATCATCAGAAGCTCCTGCAAGGCTGAGAGATAGCACCTTGGACCAAGGGGGCACATGGATTTGGTTTCAATTAACACTGAATTAAGAAACCTGTCAGAATTAACACCAACTTTTATTAATAGGATGGTTGCTATGCTTCACCTTTTCCCCCCATTCCTAGGAGACAAATTCCAGAAGAGACAACTAACAGCTCAGTCCTATGCAAGTTTACACTAGATCTCACTAAATTAAATGGATTGCAGCCTAAGAAGCCTGTGGCAGGCCATAGACTAATGCATTAATTGTGGCAAAATCATTCTCAAGCTAGAGCCCACCTAGTAAATATAGGGGTGAATACCAATGATATCTGTCTGACTGCACAACTGACTTCTGCATGAGCAATGGGACTTCTTGCTCCTCTCCTCCCCCTATAGCCCACCCACCGACCCCAAAATCTTTTCCAGAGGATCCCCCAACCCTCTGGAACAGATAGGGGTGTTTTCCGCAAGGGAGATGGAGCGGAACTGGAGATTCACTTATGCAATGGGGAGGGGGGAATTAATTAAAATGTTTCTTTTGCCTTCCTCTGAGAATCTCAAGGTAGTATACAACAGTTTTAAGACACATATGAAACACTAAAACACAAACAATAAAATGCAGCCAACAAGTCATACGCTATTTACTTATCAATTTATCAATAAAATACTTTAACCCAATAAGACCTTTATGCAACTCAAAGACCTAACTGCATGACATTTGTAATTATGCTACAATATATTTTCCTCTGTATTGATAATGAATTTTGATAATGAGCAGGAACTGGCTGAGCGAACACCATGGACCAGTGTCTGATTCAAATTTAATTTAATTCAACCCAGAGTTTGCAGCAAACCAGTTTCCCATTTTATCTGAAAATAAGAACCTGTCTTTTGCACAAACCAGGATACTTCCCATGATGGATATACGTATTTGTTTTGCTCTGTTGTTGTCTTTGGACAAAAAAGCTTGGCATATAGGCTAAACCATGAAAAGCCTAGAAGAGGTGAAAGTAAAAAAATGAATGTATGTACCCTAAGCAGCAATCTGTTTTTACAACTGCATTCAACTCCTTTGCCTGGGGGTGGGGAGAGCACATGATTGTGTCTCCAGCTATAACTGGGATCAGCCCGCAGCACGGACTTCCGGTATTCATCTTAACTATTGCTTTTCAATTAGTAGTGGAGTGATTTAAGGATATACCTCAAATATAATGGTAGGCAGTAGGCAGCGGGAAATACCAAATATTTGTGGGGAAATGGTGGAAGAGAAATATTTTTCTATTTCCCTTTTCATTATGTTTCTGAGATGCAAACAACAATGGTTTTTGCCCCCCTCAAAAGACCTTCCTGAGATCAGATTAGTTTCTAAAAATGTAACCTTTGTTGTTTTCTGAAAGGCTTTTGGAGAGCAGAAGATGGCTGGATGCAGAGAAGCAACAAAAACTGGGACTAAGAACATAGAAGGTTATCTATGAAGGCATAAAGCTTGGATACAATCATGTAATCAAATAAAAGATAAACATGGCAATTGATGGACACCAATAAAATTCGTCTCTCCAGCGGCAAGATTCATCCATCCCGAAGCATTTTTATTATTTGATGTTTGCAGTGGCCGATGGATGTATTTGAAAGTTGGTACTGGTTTGACACAGAAGAATGCACTTGCAACACATGACACAGCTTGAAAACAGGAGCATTTAATACAACATAATGTGGGTGCTTCAAGAAACAAAAGCCAGACTATATAAAGAGCGCTTACAAAGAGAAATGAAGAACCGATTAATGAAATGTCACCTGTTCATTAGTTAGTTCATTCTAATGCAGTGGAAAACGCAAATCTAAAATAATAGGTACAAAACCTCACATGGTAAAGAGTACAAATCTGCATATGAGTAGAAAAATGGATACAGATTGATTATGGAGTCATCAGAAGAGGCACACAAACAGAAAAGGCTATTTACAATCTGGTCCTATTGGCAGGGTCCTATTGCAAGATCATACCTGTTCCTCTTGCAGCCAGAGGAACAAACAGGCATTTGTTCCTACCCCCCAACAAAGCCAGTGGTTGTACTGACTGCCAGGGCCATAATGGGGAAAGTGCTCATTTCAGCCGCTTAGCATGACACTCAAGAGCAAGGGAGGGGAACCTGGCAGTGTTAATCTAAAATCCCACCATCCCTGACCACTGGCCATGCTGACTGTGTCTGTTGAGAGCTGAAGTCCAGAAGCATTTGAAAAGCCAGCCCCACCCACACAACAGACTTTTCCAGTGCTAAAGGTAAAGGTAAAGGGACCCCCTGACTATTAGGTCCAGTCGTGACCGACTCTGGGGTTGCGGCGCTCATCTCGCTTTATTGGCCGAGGGAGCTGGCGTACAGTTTCCGGGTCATGCGGCCAGTAGGACTAAGCCGCTTCTGCCGAACCAGAGCAGCGCATGGAAATGCCGTTTACCTTCCCGCTGGAGTGGCACCTATTTATCTACTTGCACTTTGACGTGCTTTCAAATTGCTAGGTTGGCAGGAGCAAGGACCGAGCAACGGGAGTTCACCCTGTCGCGGGGATTCGAACCGCCGACTTTCTGATCGGAAAGTCCTAGGCTCTGTGGTTTAACCCACAGCGCCACCCACGTCCACTTTCCAGTGCTACAGGAGCCCTAAGAGCTTGGGAGTCACAAGCTACAAGGAGAAGTTGTCTTTGCCTCTGTCATCCGATACACCTTTAGAGCTGCAAACCAATGTCTGAACAGCAATATCACCACTGCAAAACTTTGGAGCCCACAAAAACCAAGAAGGCCAATGCAATTCACTGCATGCAAATGCAGAAGAGCAAGAGTCATGCATTTCTGAGAACTGCGGGGTGGAAAGGAGCATCTTTCAAGTTTGACATGGAGCAAATTTAGGGCGGATATGTCCAAGTATAGATCTGTAACTACAGGCTTTATACAGAATTATTTTTACAGTTGTGGAAGATTACAAAGGCACAGCAGCTAAGCACAAAACATTTTTGCTACCTGGCCTTCCACTAACAATGGACATAAAAAGGTAAAGGGATCCCTGACCATTAGGTCCAGTCGTGACAGACTCTGGGGTTGCGGCGCTTATCTCGCTTTATTGGCCGAGGGAGCCGGCGTACAGCTTCTGGATCATGTGGCCAGCATGACTAAGCCGCTTTTGGCAAACCAGAGCAGCACACGGAAACGCCCTTTACCTTCCCGCCGGAGCGGTACCTATTTATCTACTTTCACTTTGACGTGATTTCGAACTCCTAGGTTGGCAGGAGCAGGGACCGAGCAACGGGAGCTCACCCTGTCACGGGGATTCAAACTGCTGACCTTCTGATTGGCAAGTCGTAGGCTCTGTGGTTTAACCCACAGCGCCACCCACGCCCAGCAATGGACATAAAGGTAAAGGGACCCCTGACCATTAGGTCCAGTCGTGGCTGACTCTGGGGTTGCGGCGCTCATCTCCATTTGTTGGCCGAGGGAGCTGGCGTACAGCTTCTGGGTCATGTGGCCAGCATGACTAAGCTACTTCTGGCGAACCAGAGCAGAGCACGGAAACGCCGGTTCCCTTCACGCCGGAGTGGTACCTATTTATCTACTTGCACTTTGACGTGCTTTCGAACTGCTAGGTTGGCAGGAGCAGGGACTGAGCAACAGGAGCTCACCTCATCGCAGGGATTCGAACCGCCGACCTTCTGATCGGCAAGTCCTAGGCTCTGTGGTTCAACCCACAGCGCCACCCGCGTCCAACAATGGACATAGTTTGTGGCAAAATGCCAATCTTACTTCCCGTTCGAGATCCATTCAGCACCAAATTAGTGAGAGAGGGAAGAGCAACGTGCCTCACTTCCTTCCATGGATTCTTCCTTGCAATTCCCCCCCTCCCTGCATTAAGATTGCAAGAACTCTCAGTGCAGTTCCACCTTTGGTTCAGCCATGGGGAGGAGACGATAGTAGCATCACCCATCACTCATTCGTCCATCAAAAACTTTGGATAAGGACCGCGTGTGCTGACAAGATGGAGCAAACTGCTAATTGGCAGAGCTTACATTTTTAAAATGGCTGCACAGGTGTAAACTATACCTTAGTTGTTATTGTGGATTGCACAACATCACCTAACCTCGCTGAAAACACTCACATAAATTAGCCAAATATTTTGATGAAGCTCTGAACAATTTGCACGTAGGTGTTTGCAAAATCAAAAGGTCATCTCCTAGCCTTGCTATATCCGAAATGAGAAGTGTGATTAATAAGTCTCACTGGGTTTTGCGTTAATAAATGTCGGCACATTTAGACAGCGGTCTTTTTACACACTTAGATGGGAGTGGGACCCACTGTACTCAGTAGGGCTTGCTGTGGACATGATCAGGTTTGCATGGAGAACAAAGTTTTGAAAGTGTCGATCTGTGGAAGTGTGTGCTATGTTAAAGCAAAACTGATTTGCTGTATGGCAATAAAAAAAGAAACAGCAAATGCGAGTTGATAAAAACGTTAAGAAGTATGGTAGCACATCACACTATGTCAGTGAAATCATGCAAAGAGGAACTGAAAAAAAACCCAAGAAGAAGAAGAAGAAGAAGAAAAGTAATCACAGTAGTTTTTTTTTGAAAAAAGAGTATTAAAAAATGCTGAGACAAAAATTCCAAAATATTTCTTACCTTCTTCAGTCATTGTGTCATAATATTTTAGCTTTCCATATGATCCAAGCTCTACAACATCATAGTAAAAGACACAGAGATAAGGAAGCAGCAGACATTCAAAGTAATCAACATGCTTTCACACATTCTCAATAAAATTCACAGCAATAATCTTTCTGCAGAGTAGGGAAGCACAGCTTGTCAAAATGAGACGTACTTATGAAAATTGCTTCTGTAGTTAATGTAAGCATCTTGGATAGGTTGGTTGGAGCACAAAACACAGTAAGTTTTGGGGTGTCACTGGAAATTACATTTTCTCTTCTAGGGTTGCGTTTTAAGTTTCACCTTCTGGGAATCTTCTTTTGTAAACTACAATTTTATGCTACGATTTAATATTTATTTAGCATCAATAGTCTGCAAGGTGCCTAAGAACACATTCCGGTGAAAGCCTATTTAATGTTTATTGGGATACGATTGAAGTTTTTTTATTGATTTATTTTAAATTTTACACCACCTTCCCAGGTACATCCCAGGGCGGTGTACAAAATTAAGAACATAATTTATACAGCATAATAATAAAAAAATAATAATAAACAGCATAATAATAAAATAATCGTAAGAACAGCCCACCCTCCCCATTTAACAGGCCATAGATATTTAATGGCCAAAGGCCTGAATAAAGAGGAATGTCTTCGCCTGGAGCGTAAAGATATGTAATGATGGTGCCAGGGCAAGCCTCTCTGGGGAAAGCATTACACAGACTGGGAGCCACCACAGAAAAGGCCCATTCTCGTGTTTTAACCCTCCAAACCTCTCGGGGGGGGGGGGGACATAGAGAAGGGCCTTGGATGACAAGCACAGAGTCTAGGTTGGTTCCTATGGGGAGAGGTATTGAGCTCTTGAGCCACGTAAGGCTTCTAATGATTTAATTTAGGTTGTGGCTTTTTATGTGATATACTCTAAATATACTTTGTTTTCTTTTTCATGCAGACTGGGTGGGAAGTCAAAAAGAACTGCTGTATAAAAATGGAAAACGATGTAATTGTAAAAGTGGAAACTTAAATAAAAGGGGAATGCTTCAGAAATGCACATTACAGCCGCACTGCGATTGCTGAGCATATGTTTCAAAGAAAACATCTGAGTCAGGGAGCTTCTTCACCCCTTCGTCAAACAGAAGGAAAAGCCTTCTGCAAAGTGGAATTATCTTGTAGCACCAATGCAGTAAAGCTAAGATTATATAAGATGCAAATCAATGGTGGAAACAGTGTTGGAACTCTCCAAGTTCAAAGGGAAAGTTCCACTCTGAACTGGAAATATCAGCTCATTTTAATACCTGGGGGTGAGTTAATTGTTCAAAATGACTTTTTAAATTATTCATGAGATAAGTAGGGGAGCAAAATAATGACAAATTAAGGCAAATTCTTTAGAAACACTGTGACCCCCCCCATCATTATGTTCTAGTCCTCCTTCGGTAATTCCATTTCTGAGCATTTATCACCGACTACCAAAACTGAAGCTTTGCAGAGACCTAATAATAGAATTTCAGATGTTATTCTCCCTGCTTTAATGGAAGCACTTAGAAAGTAATTATAGCAGCAACGGTCCATTATTTCGCTCTTTAGTCAACTCTTTCGATTGCATGTTCTCTTCTAAAAACAGTCTGGGTTCAGGCACGTTTCCATAACACTCGATCTCTCTCTTACGTTTAGATCTAAGATAACAGTGACGATTTTCCAATCTTAATTGCTAATAAGTAGAGGATTTTATTTCCTGATAATTATGAAATGTATCTTACCTGTGCATCCCTGTACTGGCTAAAATGTATAGTCAATTTAAGAACGACAGTCTCTTGCTTGCTATGCCACTGTTCAGAACTTACAGTTACATGGCATTTACTTCAAAAAGTAAAAAACCAGGAAGTTGTTGAGTTTTTAGGGAAATGTGATTTTTGGGTTGACTTGCCTAAGATTCCTGAATGCCCTAAACACACCTCGTGGTGCTATTTGCCAGGGTAGGCATTAAAATGTAACATTGCCACGACAACGGTTAAACAGGACTTGCTTCAGAAGGCTTCCCTAATGAGAAAACCATTTTCACATAACTCCCCAACCCATGATATTTGCAGCAGGAAAGGGACAGAGCAAAAACATAATTAAAAGGGTCCTTGAGAAGAACGAGGCAGTTTTGCATTCAGGTCAGGTCTTTCAAGTTTTTAAAAGTTGACGAAGAAAAGCAGCGGACTTCATGCTCAAATTCTATATTTTAGATTTTTGAAAAATTAAAAAATCAGCTCTTAACATTTTGTGGTCATGGAGGTTGGGTGATTCTCTTGTCATAAGTGATTGACACAGGCAATATCAATTACATTCCCGCAACAGGTTCCCAACCATCTTACACAATTCATTATCTTAGGATTACTGGTGTATTTGTCTCCAACCCATAGTTCAGCCCAGGCACTGAGGTCCAGCTCCGAGGGTCTTCTGGCAGTTCCCTCCCTGCAAGAAGCGAATTTACAGGGAACCAGGCAGAGGGCCTTCTCGGTGGTGGCGCCTGCCCTGTGGAACACCCTCCCATCAGATGTCAAACAGATAAACAGCTATCTGACTTTTAGAAGACATTTGAAGGCAGCACTGTTTAAGGAAGTTTTTTATGTTTGAAGTTTTTATTCTGTTTTTAATGTTCTGTTGAAAGCCGCCCAGTGTGGCTCAGGAAACCCAGCCAGATGGGCGGGGTAGAAATAATAAATTATTATTATTATTACAAGAACAAATAAATGGCTCACTTTTCTACTGGCATTCATAATGCATGCAAGCAGAATTGCATTCTGTTTTGTTTTGTTTTAATATAATTTTTATTGGTTTTTACAAACATAACATTCCATTTTAAACAATAGTAACAAACCTTTGGTTATCACAGCCTAGGACTTCCATCAACCTCAACTGATGGTTTTCTAACTTTCTTTCTAATTTTGCATTTTATTATTATAGTTATTGCTATGAAATCCAAATCCTAAACTCCTTCTTAGTCCTCTTTCGCAATAATTCATATAGTTCTCTTTACAAAACTTCTTGTAACCCTACAAGTGATATATCAATATATTCAATATATTCAAATATATCATGAATTTCTAAGCATAATTGCATTCTGACATACGTATGGCATTCAGAGTGGGGTTGAAACGAGGAGCATTCATAAAACATGGCTGTGTCTAAAACAGGGGTAGGCAACCTAAGGCCCATGGGCCACAAGCGGCCCGCGGGGGTCGTTTGACTGGCCCACAAACTGCCCCCAAACCGAACCACCCACTCGGCGAGTATCCGCGTGCTGCTCTAAACTGGCCCAGCATGGTGCAGGGACTCGCTTCCACGGTGCTGGAAATCACACCTGCGGATTCTCAGATGCCGAAACATGCGTGATCTGGCCCACAGAGGGATCTCCACTGGACTGAACCGGCACAGACGAGGTAAACCTTGCCGGCCCTGATCTAAATGCTGTACAATGGTACCTCAGGTTAAGTACTTAATTCATTACGAGGGTCCGTATTTAACCTGAAACTCTCCTTAACCTGAAGCACCACTTTAGCTAATGGGGCCTCCTGCTGCTGCCACGCCGCCAAAGCCCGATTTCTGTTCTTATCCTGAAGCAAAGTTCTTAACCTGAAGCACTATTTCTGGGTTAGCGGAGTCTGTAACCTGAAGCGTATGTAACCTGAAGCATATGTAACCTGAGGTACCACTGTATAAAGGACTACATAACACAGGGGTCAGAAAGGCTTACTTTGCCTGGGCCGGTTTGCTGCCACGGAGCCCCCTCTGTGGGCCGGATTGCGGGCGCACATGAGCGAGCGCACCTGCGATTTCCGGCATCTGTGCAGACGCTATTTTCGGCGCTGCGAAAGTGAGTCCCTGCGCTGTGCTGCACCGGTTTAGCACAGCAACTCGCCAAGAGGGTGGCTCAGTTTGTGGACGGCTTGTGGGCTGGTACAACGACCCCTGTGGGCCACTTGTGGCCCACGGGCTTTAGGTTGCCGACCCCTGACATAACAACTCTTCCCACTTCCTTCTGAATGGGAGCAGCAGCGGTTTGAGGTGCAGCCACAATCATTATCTTAAGCTGACATTCTTTGGGATCCTGGAAAGAGAGTTTATCCTTAACATTGCTCATTTAAGGAAAATAATAGTGCCTGCCAAGTGGAAGTTTGAGGAAGGTACCAGGACAATCTCAGATGGATATAATAATCAAGGAGGAGGAAAGAAGAGGAGGTGTTCAGGGAAGGAATTTAGTAAAAGAAAGAGACCAGGAGAAATGAAATAAGTATCATAAATTAACTGGGGCCGGGAGAGAAATGCAAAGGATTACATATTGGGATCTGAAGTGGTTTTTGAAAGGACGGAAGGGAGAGGGGCCGTTGCACCACATGCCTCAAATCAAAGAATGAAAATGAACACATAAGAAAAGAGATATTAGATATCCAGTATTTTGTAATCGGATTTACCCATTGAGAGAAAAGAAGGAAGGAAGGAAGGTACACACTAGCAAACACAAGAGTAGGAAAGAAGAAATCAAGGCCATAAGTGCACAACATATTGGCGCAGCTAGGGATGTGAAGGGTGTGTTATCTGTGTCTCCAATCTAAGCCTAAACAGATTCACTAGTCTAGGATTATTAGTCACTTTTGTTTCAAATTCCGATACTTCAGAGTTTCTGTAAATTATGCAGAATCAGCTCCTGAGTAAGTAAGCTATGGTTTGTTTAGCCTGTGGTTTCTTTCAACTATGGTTTGGCGTTATGTCCAAACCCACCAAACCCTGATGTTTAACCATGAGTCATTCAGCCACTCCTTCCCGGTTTCTCGCCAAGTTACAGAGGTATGAGACACGAGCAGTTGGAAAACAAACCAAGCTTTATGAATGCTTCAGATTCTCCGAAGACAAACAATTGCCCAGGATAATGGTCTGGGGAATACTTTAAATCCTTAATAAGTGCCCTAGGTTAATGCTATTATTAGTATAATAGGCGAAAAAGCAGTGGCATATTGATTTCTTTAAAAAACGAAATGCATTTTGGATTGTACAGCTTTTTAAAGTATCCTGTTTAGGAGTATATTCTTGCCATACATTTATTATTACTGATTATTAACAATATTCACTAGAAGTTTGCACATGTTCAGGCAGATATAGAAAGACATCTTTTCCCACAGGTCTTGCGCATTCTTAGTCTCTCATCCAAGCATCTCTCATCCAATCTCTCTTAACGTTCTACACATCTCAGCTCTTAACTGTCAGCTGTTTGTCCAGCAGCCATCGTATGATATAAACTATTGGTGAAGCATTCAGCATTGCCTTTGCCATACTGGGTCCTATTAATCTCCCCCTTGGCAGTCTCCTTTTCCAGGAACTTGTGTCTTCTTAAGCATTCCTTTTCAGATTCGTTTCCGCAGCCAACACAGCACATACAAAATGGAGATTTACAGGCAATACAAAGTGAAGACTGAAAGCAGATTCAGGTCTATCTTATAAATTGTATTCTTTCAAAGTTGATAGTAATTAATTTTAGATTTTAGATTTATTTTCTAGCCTGTTAATTAGTGCTTTTTTGCCACCGCTGCCGCCCCCCCCCCCATAGCCTGCTTCCTTTCTGGGTGCTAATTAATTGGCAGAAAATCAAACTCATATTTACTTCCAGTTTTAGTAGTAGTGAAAAGAAGGAGGTTTCGCTGACCCGATGGCCTAATTTAAGGGCTATTATGTGGTGCATAGGCCCAATGACTGTTCCTCTCTCTAGATGATCCTCCACTCCCGAAAGCTTCTGTCTCTGGCATGATGAACATCTTCTTCTGAGCATGTGATGCTCATTGCTGAACTCCCTTATCTCAAAAGGAAGTTTTGGTAACCAAGCATCATACCTTGGTTATCTCAATCACAACATAATTATCTCTGCCGACAGGAGTGTCAGCAGTCCATGACTAGTCCGCCACCTTTCCTCCCTGGAAGTGGCGATGTTACAACTTTTTAGCACCCCACATTTTTGGAATTTGAAAGTTGAAAAAACACTCCACTCTGACAAGGTCCCGAAGCCCTCCTGCCGCCTTCCCAAAATTCAGTAAGTGCTTGCCTAGCTTTGGGAAGCAGGTGTGAGGACTCTGGCAGAGTCCTCGAGTCCTCCCTCCTTCTTCCCAAAGCTAGTAAGCACCTGCCCAGCTTGGGGACAGAGGCCAGTGGGCTCGGAGAAGAAGAAGAAGAAGAAGAGGAGGAGGAGTTTGGATTTGATACCCCGCTTTATCACTACCCTAAGGAGTCTCAAAGTGGCTAACAATCTCCTTTCCCTTCCTCCCCTACAACAAGCACTCTGTGAGGTGAGTGGGGCTGAGAGACTTCAAAGAAGTGTGACTGGCCCAAGGTCACCCAGCAGCTGCATGTGGAGGAGCGGGGAAGCGAACCCGGTTCACCAGATTACGAGTCCACCGCTCTCAACCACTACACCACACTGGCTCTCTAAGACACCTGCCAAAGCCTGACACCTGGGGTGCTGCAATAGGAGCTTGGTGCAGTTGCCTGTGGGGAAACAAATAAATGGAGACTGGGTTTCCTCTGATCACCTGCACAAAATTGCAACTGTATAAGTAAAATAAGCGTAAGATTAAAGTTACCTGTACACATTTGTAAGTTTGGGGAATAAGACGGAATGGGGTGAAAGTATACTTAAGTATTCAAATATTTATATGGTTCTTTTTACGAATTAAAAAAAAATGCTTTAAGATGTGATAACTTATTCTGCAAATTTCTTGCAAAGTTTAAATAATGCCAGTGGATTAAAAGGCCTTAAGAATCAAGTGATGTCCTGATATGGCATAGTAGCTAAGGACACAATTTTTTTTTTACACGCTTTTCCTGGATGTAAGTTCCATTGAGCACTGTGGGACTTAGTTTTGCGTAAACAGACGGAAATGCATGAAAATGAGCTACAAATCAGGAAATTCCTAGTTTTAATGTTTGGTGGTTTACTGTTGTAGTTTTTATCTATTGTCATAATTTTATTATGTTTGTTTATAGTCATAAGATGTCAGCTGCCTGTAAATGCAGTAGTGAAGGGTGAGACAGATACAAATAAAGCTCATTTTCTTAAGCAAGCCATTATCTCTCAGTCCCTCTCTCTGTATCTGTAATATGGAGATAATCGTGCCCCCCTTTTTGTACAATTTAATGTATGCGAAGTGTTTTGAACACTCTAAAGCACTTTATGAATACTTTAGATTCCCAGAAGACAAACAATTACCCAGGATAACTTAATGGCCCGAGGAATACTTTAATCCTTAATAAATGTCCTAAGTTAATGCTATTATTAGTACAATAGATGAAAAAGCAGTGGCTCTCCCCAAACCATCTCCCTCAGTGGCCATCCCACCTGATGGTTCAACACGTATAACATTAGCGGGACCACTGGACTATATGGAACTTGCCGAACTGACTGGGAGATTCTGAGACCAGAGAGAAGAGGTGGTGGAAGAAGACTGGAAGAAGTTTAAAGACTATTTGAAAAAATATGTTAATATTTAAATCTTAGAATAGCTTTGGAAGTGGATATAGGCTGTAGGGTTAGAAGTAGAAGATAATTTATTTTAAAATAGTATTATTTGTAAGGGATAAAATATGATGATTTTTATGGTAAAAGCAAGTGAGATTAAAAAAATAGTTACAAATTATGATATATCTAATCTGCTAAAGATGAGTTAAAATGAAAATCAGACGGGGGGACTTGGGGAAGTTCACCCAACAATGTTTAGAAAAAATAAGATAAGAATTTGTATTTTTTGCTTTTTTGTTTTTGTTGTTCATTTGTGTTACAAAATGAGTAATATATTTTTTTTTGGGGGGAAATAACGGTACTAGTTTGCTCTCCCTCTTTGAACTCTCAACCCCTTTCCTCTTTTGTATCGTATCTACTAGACCGTAAGGTTGTGGGAAGGAACTGTACTTAAAAAATAATAATCTTTATGCAGCGCCTTGGTAACTTTAATCACAATTGTCATCGTCATAATCTCACAACTAGATGACCGCATCACCTGGAGGATTTATAGTTTTGCTAAAATAGTATTTCAAGATCAGACCCAATTTTTGAATACACACATTTCTGTTCTTGGCTTATAATGCAGACTGAATATTAATTTTGATTCAGCTTTTCCCTTCTTTTGTCTCCCTCCTGCCTGATCTCCCATGCTTTTCCCCTCAATCTTTTAAGAAGACTTTAAGAAGATGGTGGTGCTTTCGCAGGTGCAAATTTAGGGTAAGGCATAAGCTAGTTGTTGGTCATGGCCCACCAATAAATGAGTGCTGACACTGGATTTCTGGAATATCCATCTAAATACTTTTGTTACAGGAGAGGAAAAGTAAACCTCCTTCAACACTGTGTTATGTTTTTAAAAAATGGTTCTGAAAGGCTACACAGCAGCTGCTTAGGGCAGATGATGCAAGACCGATGCAGAGCTATGCTTTGAAGGAGAAAACAAAGAAATATAAAAGGAGACAAATTATACAATTTGGTTGGGTGTCTTGGGGTTTGTTTGCTTCTTTTAGTAAGATGACAGAAGATGTGAATCTTATTTATTTTTTAAAAGCTAACCTTCACAGTCCAGACAGATTATTACTGGCAAAGTTAATTTCAACTGAGCAGCTGCAAAGCTTCCAGTGGCAGTTGCAAAGCTTTATACAGTCAAGAGAGTCTCAATCACTTCTGACAACATTTTCAAGCACATGTACTTGTCTGTGCAGAGACTTGGTAATGCTTAGAATGTAAGGACTGAAAGAGTAGCAGCTTTTCCTTTAAGACTGGTGAACGTTACATCATTTGGTTAAAAAATGACAAAAAAACCCCCAAAATCTTCGTTTCAAAGAGATGTGTATTCACTAAAAAAACAAAAGTAATTAAAAAGTTTTCAAGTGAAACCCAAATTCCTTGTGCTTCTAATACAGAGCAATTTAAATTTTGCAATCACTTGAGTAAGCAAATTATGGGAATATTCTCATAGTTTGCTAACGTACGATTACTTATTTTTGGAGAAATTCTAGCCTTGCAAATGCAAGCGTTATTTCGGAAGACATAATCTGTATGAAAAGCTAAAGCCAAGACTTAAGAACACACACACACACACACACACACACACAGAGCTGCATACACACAAAACACACAAACAGGGCTGTGTCTACATTTGTCTATTTTATCTGAAGGGAGAGGAATTGTTTCAGCAGGACCTGGATTTAAAGGCTGATTTTAAACCAATGTTTGTGCATGGGAGGTTTTTGCACGTGTGGAAGCCCCCTACTGAGATGAAAAGAAAGCACCCATTTTGTCAACTGCGCCGGAAGAGAACAGGAGAAAAGAAGCATTAGCTGCCGAAGCCAATTTTAAATAAAATT
This sequence comes from Podarcis cretensis, assembly GCF_951804945.1. Classification (NCBI taxonomy): domain Eukaryota; kingdom Metazoa; phylum Chordata; class Lepidosauria; order Squamata; family Lacertidae; genus Podarcis; species Podarcis cretensis. Next base: position 28,296,311 of record NC_137187.1, read on the forward strand.
AACAAGAGGGAAAGAAAAGCAACAGAAAAAATAAAACACATTGAAGCGATACCTTCAGCAAGTGGGTCAAGAGTGTGAATCATAAGCTGGAAAATGCTGTTCCTCATTAGACTGTTGTGCAGAGATGCAGAGCTCCCACCACGCTGCAGACGGGGCTTAGTCTAAAGGGGGAAAGAGGGGAAAAAACTATTTAAATCCTGTTTGGAAAGTAAGTTTACTGCATGTACTACAATGCTGTGACTCCTCCCTACTATGTATATAAAGCAGGTATTGCTATTTTTTACATATTTTAGGAAAATAATTAGATAACACAATAAGGTCGTACAGTCAGGACTAACCCACTTGCTAAATGAATTCAGAGGCTGTTAAAAATAAACGAAGGATCAATATCGGAAATGTTTATCAGGACTATTTGGACTAATTAAGGAATGATGTGCAATGTTAGATCATCACTCCCTGAACTTCAGAGCATGGGAAGTCACCCAAAGATATATAATTTGGCACGGTTGTTTGGCTTTTTAAATTGTATTATAATTTGGAATGTTTTAATGTGGTTTTTATTGGATGGTTACAATGGAAAACTTAGTAAATATCATTTTTTTTAAAAAATAAGATCATACAGTCTTAAATACATCACATAAAACTAGGTTTTCAGTCCCTGGGTCACATTATATAAGCCTTATAAACACCAGTATCTTAAGAGCAAATGACAAGTTAGTTGTGGCCAAGGAAGATGGGGCCTCTTCCAGCCCACAGCAGAAATACTGAGCAAAATGAAGGCTCCAAATTGGTCTAAAAACAAGACAAGGCATCTACCAAGTTAACTCTTCCCCCTTACTGGTTTGTGGCAGGAGTGGGCATTTGTGGAGGGGAGTAAAAAAGGACAACTGGGACATTCCAGCATCAAATCAGAAACTGGGACGGCTTCTGAAATTCTGAGATTGCCCCTGGAAAAATGGGATACTTGAAGGGTTTGCATGTGTACTATGGCCAGTCTGGTTTGATTCCTTTTTGGTGCAGCAAAAGGAAGAAAACGGGAACTTTTGAACAGTGTGGTAGTTTTATTTCAACAGTGCTTTAAAGCAGGGGTTGGCAACCTAAGGCCCATGGACCCTCGCCGCCCACTCGGTTGGCTCCCGTGCGCCACGCTAAACCGGCACGGAGCAGAGCGGAGACTGCCTTCCGCAATGCTGGCCGGCTTCCCATTGGCTGCAGGAAGCTCCTGCAGCCAATGGGAACCTGCGCAAGCCTCCTCCGCACTGGAAGGAGCGCCGGAAATAGCATTTGCACATGCATGCGCACTTTGCCGCCCCCTGCTTTTTAAGTGACATGTGAACCAGACCTATGGAAAAGCAATGAAGCAATGAACATAATTTCCATATTCATATGCAATTCATTCTTCTGACTCACTGCAGTTTTGTAGGTGGAATTATAACTCTGGAAATATATATGACTGTAAGATATATGCACAGTTGGTGAAAACGAAAAGAAAAAAATAACCTGCAGGGCAATTATTTTATAACTAGTGGGGTTTGGTTAGGCACATGAGCCCTGAGAGAGGAGCTACACATGACCTGGGCAAACACATTCACAAAACCGTATCCATTGAGGTGACACGAATTAATGAACCGGCATTTGAAGAGAGTTAGCTATCAAAGGTGGGACACAGGTGGCGCTGTGGTCTAAACCACAGAGCCCAGGGCTTGCCGATCAGAAGGTCGGCGGTTCGAATCCCCGCGATGGGGTGAGCTCCCATTGCTCGGTCCCTGCTCCTGTCAACCTAGCAGTTCGAAAGCAAGTCAAAGTGCAAGTAGGTAAATAGGTACCGCTCTAGTGGGAAGGTAAACGGCATTTCCGTGCGCTGCTCTGGTTCGCCAGAAGCAGCTTAGTCATGCTGGCCACATGACCCGGAAGCTGTACGCTGGCTCCCTCGGCCAATAAAGCGAGATGAGCGCTGCAACCCCAGAGTTGGTCACGACTGGACCTAATGGTCAGGGGTCTCATTACCTTTACCTTAGCTATCAAAGGAAAGGGAAATGTGTCCTTGACTGCCAGTTAAGCAATGAAAGTGAAATTCTTCACCTAAACTGGGCCAGACAGCTTCTACACCTCGGTTTCTTGTGGGCTGCAAAACGGCAAGGAGAGGGGCAATAAACTAATTGTAGACAGTGGACACCCGGGTTGCGAATGTGATCCATGTGGGATGCACGTTCGAAACCCGAAGCGTTCGCAACCCGCAGTGGTGTACCTGCGCGGGTTGCGATACAGCGCTTCTGCACATGCGCAAAGCGTGATTTAGCACTTCTGCACATGCGCGACCGCCGAAACACGGAAGTAACCTGTTTCAGTACTGCTGGGTTTTGGTCGTCCGTAACACAAGAAAACATAACCTGAAGTGTCTGTAACCTGAGGTATGACTGTATGTGGCTTGGTGATTAAGGCCAAGGAAAAATGGCAGACTCTGACTTGTATCCAGTCTTAAGTCATACTTGACAGTGGACCTATTGAAATTAATGAGCATGCCTAACTAAGGATCATTCATTTCAACAGGCCAACTGTGAATAAAACTTAGTTGGATGGAGTCCCTCTGTATATGCATCCATCTTCCAATAAAATGCAAATGAAATGGAAAAGTAAAATCCCAGAAATAGTTTTAGCACTAGAATTCTAGATCAAGGGAAGTAATAGTGCCACTGTATTCTGCTCTGGTCAGACCTCACCTGGAGTACTGTGTCCAGTTCTGGGCACCACAGTTCAAGAAGGACACTGACAAACTGGAACGTGTTCAGAGGAGGGCAACCAAAATGGTCAAAGGCCTGGAAACAATGCCTTATGAGGAACGGCTAAGGGAGCTGGGCATGTTTAGCCTGGAGAAGAGGAGGTTAAGGGGTGATATGATAGCCATGTTCAAATATATAAAAGGATGTCACATAGAGGAGGGAGAAAGGTTGTTTTCTGCTGCTCCAGAGAAGCGCACACGGAGCAAACTACAAGAAAGAAGATTCCACCTAAACATTAGGAAGAACTTCCTGACAGTAAGAGCTGTTTGACAGTGGAATTTGCTGCCAAGGAGTGTGGTGGAGTCTCCTTCTTTGGAGGTCTTTAAGCAGAGGCTTGACAACCATATGTCAGGAGTGCTCTGATGGTGTTTCCTGCTTGGCAGGGGGTTGGACTCGATGGCCCTTGTGGTCTCTTCCAACTCTATGATTCTATGATTCTAAGTTTTACAATTATATCATCACATATATAATAAAAAAAACTGACTATGCATTTTAGAATCAAAATGACTAGATATAAAAAGACACTTGCTACTGCCTACCGTTAGTGTCTGGTCATCCCCGGCATTTGACTGCATGAGTGGAAAGGAAAAAGAAAAGACAAAACAAAAGAGTAAAATGGATGGTAAAGCATGCCAATGTTTTCAAAAGAAAGTGTTAAACAAAGTGTCAAGACAGCACAATAATTTCTCTCTCTCCCTAGAAATGCTAACACACATTCTCTAGAAAAGAGTCACATCTCAGTGTCATGCAACTCTAGACATTTATTCTAGACACATATGCATCTGAATCATTCATCTATGTAAATAAATATGTAAATAAAGCACCTCAGAGTAATCCTGCTGTAAGAAGAATGGCTTGAAGAAATAAGGATGCCTTGACATTTTGAAACAGAGACTACATACCTACTATACCTGCAATTGATATTTAGGATCAATGAGGACTTCCCTTAAAATGTAAATCTCTTCAGAGAAGTAATGGTTTGGACAGTGGAAAGCAGTCCCACATCCCAATCCCCAACAACTTGGAGGCTTCCCATGGATGTTATTTACAAATTTATTTAAGTGCACATAACTGTATCTACACAATTAATTCCATGTCCCCTCACATCTAGCTTGGCCTTTACAGGGCAAGTATAATAAATAAATAATGGGACACGAGTGGTGCTGTGGGTCAAACCACAGAGCCTAGGACTTGCCGATCAGAAGGTCGGCGGTTCGAATCCCCGCGACGGGGTGAGCTCCTGTTGCTCGGTCCCTGCTCCTGCCAACCTAGCAGTTCGAAAGCACGTCAAAGTGCAAGTAGATAAATAGGTACCGCTCAGGCGGGAAGGAAAACAGCATTTCCGTGTACTGCTCTGGTTTGCCGGAAGCGGCTTAGTCATGCTGGCCACATGACCTGGAAGCTGTACGCCGGCTCCCTCGGCCAATAAAGCGAGATGAGCGCCGCAACCCCAGAGTCGGCCACGACTGGACCTAATGGTCAGAGGTCCCTTTACCTTTTATAATAAATGATAATAGATAGAAAAAGTTCCTCTTTAACCAGGCCTTTGCCTGATTGACATCTAATGCATGTTGGGTGCACAGAGGAGGAGGAGGAAACCGGGCAGCAATTTCTGGTTTGCCTCTGGTGGCAAAATGTCCATGGCTGGCCCTGCTCCAGAGATGCCCGAACTGTTCAAAGATACTTTAATAAGCACATTCCTGGTATTTCAAGCCATAAGCTATTAGGGAAGCCAGCCACAACCCAATTTGTAAGTTTTAGTGATGCAAAACATTGCAAAGTATGCTGTACACTGAACATACTATGCAATAATACACATGATATAAAGTAAGAGAACCCACAATTTATAAAACAGAATTTCCATCTCAGGCCAATAGATACGACTCGTTTGTAGTTGACCTCAGAAGGAGAACCACTGGCAGAAGATAAAAAGCAAGCTGAACTTTCCTATATTCACTTTGATCCAGTTTTTTTGAAGAATGAACTCTGATATTTAGGGAATTGTTGGGATGTGGGCTAAAAAGAAATCAATTATGGGAGGTTCCACAGGTCAGCAGTAGAGGGCACAACAGAGTTCCAACTTCAATCTGCAGAAACTCTAGATCAGGCCTGGCCAAACTTGGCCCTCCAACTGTTTTGGGACTACAATTCCCATCATCCCTGACCCCTGGTCCTGTTAGCTAGGGATGATGGGAGTTGTAGTCCCAAAACTGCTGGAGGGCCATGCCTGCTCTAGATGAAGAGTTGAGATGTCTAGATAGCAGGACTGAGGTCTCCAACCTAAGGAAGACTTTGCTTAAAGCCCCATAGAAGCTACATGTAAATTGTGGTAGACAATGTGGTAGACTAGATGAGAAAACTTCCCCTTCCTCTTTTTTTATCTTATTACGCCAAGGAAAAGTCAACTGGGGTCAAAATGGAAAAGGGTTCTTCTGTTGTAGAAGCACAGGTGATTTTCTTCACAAGCTTATCTGCAGATACAATTTACCATCCTGCCGAATCACTACTGTAAGTGGTACTTTTGTTCTACAGCTTCCTGGGCTCCAATCAAGTGTTGATGACTTCAACCCACTACCCAACTATTGTTGTTGTTGTTTAGTCGTTTAGTCGTGTCCGACTCTTCATGACCCCCTGGACCAGAGCACGCCAGGCACTCCTGTCTTCCACTGCCTCCTGCAGTTTGGTCAAACTCATGTTGGTAGCTTAGAGAACACTGTCCAAACATCTCGTCCTCTGTCGTCCCCTTCTCATTGTACCCTCCATCTTTCCTAATACCAGGGTATTTTCCAGGGAGTCTGCTCTTCTCATGAGGTGGCCAAAGTACTGGAGCCTCAGCTTCACGACCTGTCCTTCTAGTGAGCACTCAGGGCTGATTTTCTTCAGAATGGAGAGGTTTGATCTTCTTGCAGTCCATAGGACTCTCAAGAGTCTCCTCCAGCACCATAATTCAAAAGCTTCAATTCTTCAGCGATCAGCCTTCTTTATGGTTCAGCTTTCACTTCCATACATCACTACTGGGAAATATCTATATCTATATCATCTCTATCTCTATCTCTATCTCTATCTCTATCTCTATCTCTATCTCTATCTCTATCTCTACAGTGGTGCCTCACAAGACGAAAAGAATCCGTTCCGCGATTCTCTTCGTCTAGTGGTTTTTTCATCTTGCGAAGCAAGCCCATTGACGGCTTAGCGGCTTAGCGCTTTTAGCGGCTTATCAGCTTAGCGGATAAGCAGATAAGCGGCTTAGCGGCTTAAAAAAGGGGGGGTGAAGGAAAAAAAAGTCGGAAAAACTCGCAAGACATTTCATCTTGCGAAGCAAGCCCATAGGGAAATTCGTTTTGCGAAGCGCCTCCAAAACGGAAAACCCTTTCGTCTAGCGGGTTTTCCATCTTGCGAGGCATTCGTCTTGCGGGGCACCACTGTATATCTATATCTATCTGCCCTGGCTATCTGCCCTGGAAGCAGATTTCTCCTAATTTCTCCAAAAGGAGTAAAGGGAAGGAGACAGAGGACAATAATGGAAAAGACCAAGGTATGAGTGCCTACCTTCCACTTTCTCTGGGCTTCCTCCTTGTTCTTTCAGCTAGCCTCTCCTGTCCCATCGCAACTCTCCTCACCAGTCAGCCCATTCCATTCCATTCCTTGCTCTATTTTCATTTCCAAGTGATTCAGCACTTCAGGGCTGTTGATCCTGCTCAGTCCCCAATGGATTGTTTCGGGTTCCTCCCCATTAGATATCCACCCTACCCTCCAAGATTCCTTGTACTTCTGCAAATCTCTGGGTTCACCCAAACCTCACAGTACCTGCTCTCTTGTGTGTGGATGGAGCTGTTTTGTCTTACGTAAGGATCATCTCCCACCCCCTGAAATCTGAAAACGGGGGAAGCCAATGGAATCTGCCCAAGATGTCCCTGTTCCTCTCAGCCATGCCATTTTCCATGATGTTCAATTCCTGGTTTTCCATTTTTCCTTACAGGCAGCATTCTGTGCCCACTGAGTCCTCAATGAGCTCTTTGGGGGGAAGGTGTTCCTAAAGATTTCTTTTTTTGCATTACTGCAAATCTTGGGGTTCTTCTGAGCCTCCTAACACCTTCCTCTTATGTGCAGGTGGTGCCATTTTGACTACATGATGATTGACACCTGTGCTCAGTGAAGGAGGAGTGATTTTCTCTGTATGTAATACTTTTCAGACCTATACAGTATTTGGATTTGGTACAAGATGGCAGCGGCAAATAGAGCTGTGTTGTTGTTGTTGTTGTTGTTGTTGTTGTTGTTGTTGTTGTTATTAGCATCATCATAAGAGACCAAGAGCGGGATGTCTGTTAGTGCAATGGGGCTTTCTGCACTCTTCTTCCCACCCCAGAGCGGGATGTCTGTTAGTGCAAAGGGGGACAGTTTTACCTGGCAAGCTGAAAAGCTTGTGCTAGCAGAACTATTGCCATAGTGCTATGATTCCCTCCAAAACACACACACATTTCTTTTCAAAAAAGAGTTATTGGCACAGTATTCTAAAGTATTTCCAGAGTGGGAAACAACAGCAAAGCATAAAATCATTAAATATAAGTTGTGTGTATGTGTAGGATTGTAGCTGCAGGGTCTCTCGAGTTCCTAAGCAGATTTACTGAGAATCAGTGGGACAAATAGCTCCAAGTAAACAGATTTGGGACTGAGATGTTGGACGTGTAAGAATTGCCCCCAAACAGAGGCGAGACAATCAGTATAGAAGTCAAACAAATTATGCAGCAAGGGTGCAACCTGACTTGTTGAACACGATCTTTAGTACTGTCTAACACAGTACTAACTCATATTACATCCTTGTGACGATTATTCAGAAAGACAGCATTGCTGCTACCATGAGAATGCACTATATGGGCAACTCGCTTGCCAGTTAATCAGAACAAAACAGCACAAAACCTGAACAGCAAGTTCTTCATTACAGATAAAGCGTTCAGTACCTAGTGGGGACTGAAGCATTGTCTCTTCTAATTATTCCTGGCACTTTACCTGTATGACTGTGATCTTCCAAACACAAAAAGAAAATGGTCTCCTAACCTTCATCTCTCTCCCTGCCTCATACAGAATGGAGATGATGCAACAACGTGGTACTTAGCTTACTGCCTATTCTGACTAGCTGAACAAATATATGGACACATTTTTATTTGGTTTCAAACAGCACAATTAACATTCCAAAATACAAACAAGTTTCCCAAATCATTTTCCTCATACAAGTTTCAAAGGAATATATATTCTAAGCCCAGTCTTTTTGGTGTTCAATTTTGCTACCAAAATGTCCAAGGTAAATTATCTCCTCAGAAAGAGATCTGTTGGTGGTCTTGGGAGGTCAGATCCTTTAGTAACATTTGAAAGACATGGAGTCTTCAGAAAGTTGCATTGTTTGACCAAGCCCCTCAACCTTCTGCTGCGGTAGGTAACCTTTTCAGACAAAAAATCTAGATTCTATTATATTCACCCCTCTAATGGAGATCTAGTGTTCAGCTTCTAGTATCTTACCACTTCCAATATTACTGCTGCCAGGAGAAGTATCAATGAGCCATTGTGTATAATCAATATTGCTTTGCTGTCATATAATGAGAGATGTGCTAAATATACATTAGTGGGGTTATGTGTGGAACAATTTCTGAAATCTCCCCAAAAACTTTACCACCCCACCACATACATATTAGAGAGCCTCCATATTATAACGCTGCCAACATAATGATGCTGAAGATCAGTTCATATAATGCACCCTTACTAGGATGAGATGGCAACTATGTTCAACCTTGAGTATGGACTCTTTTAATTCTAGCCAACATTGTTTTAAGTGGCTGGTTGCTTGTCCCAGATGGTATCCCACCTCAGGTCTTTGAGGTCTCCCACCCAGATCTGATTCCCACACTTCTCTGAATCAGGATTTGGGTAAAGCTGTTCTTACAAGATGGAATATGATTTCGTGCAATTTTGCAAACCTTCTAAGCAAAGTTTCTCCTAAGTTGACAAAAAATATAGAGGAGGTTTACTTGTCCGAACAAGTGTTTGGTAGATAAGGACTAAAGTCTCTAAGAGCAAATATATTATAAGCTCAAAAGGGCTTGTGGGAGTAACAATCCTTAAACCTTATTATAACCTATTAAGGTAGCCAAATAAAGCACATTGCATTTTGGTATGAGTCCAAAAAACCTAGTTAGCATCACACTTCTTTCTTTGTTCAGCCCAGGCTGGGATGAAATCACTCCTACTATTCAAAATATGACAAAATTAAGAGCTGAAGCCACTAAATAATAATAAAAATGGCTGTGATCCATCTCTCTCTCTCTCCACACACATATTTTAAAAACCCAACAACAATAGAAGTCCTCATTTTCTTTATAAAATAAAATAAAAATGTCCTGCTAGTTTTTACAGCATTGCTATCTTGTCATGCTGTGTGATTCTTCCACTGGAAAAGTTGTTGAGATGCCCTTTTCAAAGAACTGCTATGAATAAATGATTCCCCACAAGTACCACTCCAAATGAAATATTTGCTGTCATTTTAAGTATACTTGCTTGAAATCATTGAGAGAATCAAATATGCTTGTGTACACCATGCACCCAAAATTACATTTAAGGATACGTAAGCTGGACCATAAAGAAGGCTGATCGCCGAAGAATTGATGCTTTTGAATTATGGTGCTGGAGGAGACTCTTGAGAGTCCCATGGACTACAAGAAGATCAAACCTATCCATTCTGAAGGAAATCAGCCCTGAGTGCTCACTGGAAGGACAGATCCTGAAGCTGAGACTCCAAGACTTTGGCCACCTCATGAGAAGAGAAGACTCCCTGGAAAAGACTATGATGTTGGGAAAGATGGAGGGCACAAGGAGAAGGGGACGACAGAGGACAAGATGGTGGGAAAGTGTTCTCGAAGCTACCAGCATGACTTTGACCAAACTGCGGGAGGCAGTGGAAGACAGGAGTGCCTGGCGTGCTCTGGTCCATGGGGTCACGAAGAGTCGGACACGACTAAACGACTAAACAACAACAACAACAAAGCTGACGTATCTAAGAAAATAATATTGTTACAGGTTTTGGGTACCAGAGTCTGTGGGTGCAAAGTAACCCACAATTTCTGAAACTGGCAGAAGTTGGACCTAATGGTCAGGGGTACCTTTACCTTTACAACCTCAAGTTGAAAGCTCATACCAATAACTAACTTAGTTTGTCTCTAAGGTGCTATTGGAAGGATTTTTAAAAAATATTTTATTGTATTTTATTTTCTTTAGTCTTGTAAATGTTTGATTTGAAAGAGGTAGCAATAATGCAACCAGAGAACACCTAGTTCCTACTGCTGGTTACATAAAACTCACAGTTTTAGCGAATTTATTCTCTTCTTCCAAGCCTGGAAAATGCATTTTAATTGCATCCAATGGTGAAGATAATAACTGCATCACCACTGAATCAAACAACAATGTTTTGTCATATTTTCTTTGCAGCTAGAAGCAAACAGAGAAGGTCTGTTTCCATGACAAAACATAACACGAGCAGGGAAATACCTACAACGCTCACTCAAGTTACAAAGAGAGCCTAGGAACAAAAATGGCAGTTTTCTGAAAAGGTCAGCTTTAATGTCAAATGAAGTTCATTTAGTGGAAAGTGCATATGATTTAGAGCTTTCTGAAGAGTGTGGTTTTTTTTAAAAGAAAATCAGAAGAAGAAAAAGCCAAGTTTTTTAAAATGTTAAGAACAATTCCACCATCCCCCCCAAAAAAGTAAGATGAAAAAGGATATATGTATCCCAGTGTCTTAAGTAACTTTTGAAATATATTCTGCCAGAACCTCTAAGAAAACCCTCTATCTCTGAAGTCAGGAAGCAGCTACCAAGAACACTTCTCCTCTGCAACCTAAGATGTCTGATAAACTCTAATGCGCATGAGTTTTCATATAACTTTGGAGCTTTTCACCTGCTATTTATTTGCCTTGCATTAGTTTGGATATGCTTATGATTGAAAAGGAATTTGAATCCTTGCTTCACATTGCACCAAAATCTGGAAGCATCTGAAAGACCATGGGAGAAATGAATCTCAAAGATGCTGGAAGAATAATGGTGACTTTATTTATGAAGAATGCCCACATTTTGGCCAGGAGGCCTTTATCAAGGGCTAATCAGATGACACAACATTGATGGCAGAAAGTGAGGAGGAATTAAAGAGCCTTTTAATTAGGGTGAAAGAGGAGAGCGGAAAATATGGTTTGAAGGTCAACATCAAAAAAACGAAGATCATGGCCACTGGTCCCATCACTTCCTGGCAAATAGAAGGGGAAGAAATGGAGGCAGTGAGAGATTTTACTTTCTTGGGCTCCATGATCACTGCAGATGGTGACAGCAACCACAAAATTAAAAGACGCCTGCTTCTTGGGAGAAAAGCAATGACAAACCTAGACAGCATCTTAAAAAAGCAGAGACATCACCTTGCCAACAAAGGTCCGTATAGTAAAAGCTATGGTTTTCCCAGTAGTGATGTATGTAAGTGAGAGCTGGACCATGAAGAAGGCTGATCGCCGAAGAATCGATGCTTTTGAATTATAGTGCTGGAGGAGACTCTTGAGAGTCCCATGGACTGCAAGAAGATCAAACCTATCGATTCTTAAGGAAATCAGCCCTGAGTGCTCACTGGAAGGACAGATCCTGAAGCTGAGGCTCCAATACTTTGGCCACCTCATGAGAAGAGAAGACTCCCTGGAAAAGACCCTAATGTTAGGAAAGATGGAGGGCACAAGGAGAAGGGGACGACAGAGGACGAGATGGTTGGACAGTGTTCTCGAAGCTACCAGCATGAGTTTTACCAAACTGCGGGAGGCAGTGGAAGACAGGAGTGCCTGGCATGCTCTGGTCCATGGGGTCACGAAGAGTCAGACACGACTAAACGATTAAACAACAACAACACAGTCTAAAAAACAACAACCCCCATTAAAAATAACAATTATTCAGCAATGCACAATGTTTTGGGAAATTATATAATGTAAATCAATGAGTATGCTATTTAGGCTAAAAGAAGACAAAAAACAAAACAAAACAAAACACACTAGTTCATTCAAGCCTTGAGGGGCTGTTGCTTAATTTCAAAATCCATCGTCTAATTTCATGTCCATATTCCAAGAAATGACTCACACAATGTTTACCCTTTGGAATCATTCACTAAATCACTAACAATGCTATATACATCATTCAGTGTCCATGCAAAAAGATTCTATGTAGGTCAAACTACAAGGATGGTCAAAATAAGAATAGAGGAGCATCTGGGTAACATTAGGAACCAGGAGATTGGCACCCCTTTGGTGAGTCATTTCTTGGAATATGGATATGACATTAAAAACTTTCAGTTCTGGGCAGTGGAACAAGTTTATTCAGCAAATAAAAAAAATCTACTTAATAAAGAACTACAATAAACTCACATTTATAAGTAATATGATTAGAACGTCCAAATCACTCTTGCCAAATGTACTTTATGGCTGGCTAAACCAGCTGTGTTGCACACACAGACACACACACAAAGATAAGTAGGATTTGGCACGAAATCAAACTAATCTCATACATCTGCCTTTCTCTTGATCTACAGCACATGTGGAACACAACTTTCCCTAGCACTGTGATGCATCAGGTTCAGAGGGGACCCATGGCCAGCAGTTGCTATCCTGATCCAGAATGTCTCTACTCGAGACCTCATCTCATCTTTCACCTCTCTCTCCATTGCGCTATAGCTCTTGGCCTCTGCAAACTTTCCCAGCTTCAGAACTGGTTCTAAATATGCATTCTTTGGTTTAAAAAAACAAAAAAAGGAAAAGAGCAGAGATAAAAGATAGAAGAACCTGAATAAAAATACCCGCCCCCATGTATATTTTATTGCTTCCTCGACACCTCCCTTTCCATGGAGGCGCAGATTGCAGCTATAACAAAGGCGGCATTTTTTCATCTCCACCAAGCTAAGCAGTTTCCTCCTTACCTCTCTCGCCCTGACCTAGCCACTGTGATCCACGCAACGGTCACCTCCAGATTGGATTATTGTAACTCACTCTACGTGGGGCTGCCCTTGAGACTGACCCAGAAACTCCAGCGGGTGCCCTCACCATGGGATCACATTCACCCAGTGCTATACCAGCTGCACTGGCTCCCGGTGGAGTACAGGATCAGGTTTAATGTGCTGGTTTTATCCTTTAAAGCCCTATACAGCCTAGGACCCTCATACCTATGGGACTGCCTCTCCTGGTATGTCCCACGGAGGACTTATGGTCTTCAAACCAAAACGTCGTGGAGATCCCGGGCCACAACCAGAGCCAGGGCTTTTTCGGCTGTGGCCCTGATCTGGTGGAACGCTCTGTCACAAGAGACTAGGGCGCTGCAGGACTTGATATCTTTCCGTAGGGCCTGCAAGACAGAGCTGTTCCACCAAGCCTTTGGCCAAGGCACAGGATGGCAGAGGACGAGATGGTTGGACAGTGTTCTCGAAGCTACCAACATGAGTTTGACCAAACTGCAGGAGGCAGTGGAAGACAGGAGTGCCTGGCGTGCTCTGGTCCATGGGATCACGAAGAGTCGGACACGACTAAACGACTAAACAACAACAACAACATCAAAACTGATCTAGTGAAAATACATTTTGCAAAGATATTTTGTCCTGGAGTCTTTAAGAGATTAACTGCTTTCTCATTTACCATTTATATGGTGGAATTCAACATAGGAAATAAGTAGGGTACGCATGCAGGGGGGAAAGTTCATGCTTCACCCCCCCCCCCACCGTGGGCCCCCTCCAGAGCAGATTTAGGGAGTGAAAGGAGGCATTGAAGGGAAATCCCATTGCAGCAACGGACCTCATTCCTCCCCTGCTACAACTTAGATGAATTCTGCTCATAGAGAAATCATAGAACATAACTAATTTCAATAATAGTACAATACCTGCTACCTGCTGTGGAGTATAGGGCTTTTTGCTCAGGTACTAAGGTCCAGGGTCCCATGCTAACAGCACTCATAAAATCTTCTATGTAATAAAGGGGTAGTTCAGCCTGACACAAATATGCACCAGCCAAAATGCAACATCAAGGAGCTTGAAAGGTTTTGATGTTGTTGTGTGACGAATAGCACCTAACAACAGAACCAGGCTGCAAAATAAAATTATTAAGCTATCGGGTTGACCTTGGCTGTTCAAATAAGAGGCAGAGCATTTTACAATGCCCTTTGCATACTTCTCCAATATATCAAGTTAATGCTGGCACAGTATTTCTGTCTAGAGAAATTTAGATCTAGATGGCACACACATCCATTTTTGTGTGTGTGACATTTGTACTCTTTAGAGGACAGAACATTCTTGTCCCATTTCAAAGGAATTTGTGGAGTCAGTCAGGGGCAGTATTTAGAAAATATCTACCCAAGTGTTCAAATTATTAAGCATCCTTGACTGAGAGAAGACATCTCCTACTTGTGTCCAGGGAGGTTTTAAAAACATGTGCTTGCACGTGCTTAAGTGCTGCCGGCATCTAAGAACTACACATTCATGTGAAAGCATTTTGTTTTTTTACCAGAGATGATCTTATCTGGAACCAACATTATTAAGTGACATCTCTGAAACTCACCTAAACAGAAAGAGCATTACACCAATGGTGCATATCACAAACCCTTTTTTTTTACATTGTCACCCACTCTACAATAGATAGAAGACATGAAACATACCTGGGAACACTTATTTTACAACACATTGCCTCCCCTCTGACCTCCCAGGAACCCCATACCAGAGATATGCCGCAGTAAAGACATGTGAATTCTGTCCCCCCCCCCCCAATTATTGGGCAAACAACTAATATTTTATTTCCTCACCATCAAAAACATGCTTCCTTATCTTGTTCTCAGCTGAGAAGGATTATAATGGGCATAGAACAATCTCCATGGAGAAAGATCAGGAGAGTTTGCACATGTGCGTGCTTGCGTAGAACGCATGCACATCATAGCTGAGACATACAGACTTACAGAGCGATAGTTTAATTGTGCCTGCTTGCAGCTAGCAGCAGAGACTACCACTGGTGACCGGGAGTGGCCACCGGGACCACATAACACCGGTCCTGAGAGATCTGCATTGGCTCCCAGGATGTTTCTGAGCACAATTCAAAGTGTTGGTGCTGACCTTTAAAGCCCTAAACAGCCTCAGCCCAGTATACCTGAAGGAGTGTCTCCACCCCCACCGTTCAGCCTGGACACCGGGTCCACCTCCAAGGGCCTTCTGGCGGTTCCCTCATTGCGAGAAGTGAGGTTACAGGGAACCAGACAGAGGGCCTTCTTTGGTAGTGGCACCTGCCCTGTGGAACACCCTCCCACCAGATGTCAAGGAAATAAGCAGCTATCTTATCTTTAAAAGACATCTGAAGGCAGCCCTGTTTCGGGAACTTTTTAATATTTAATGATGTATTGTTTTTAACACTCAATTAGGAGCCACCCAGAGTGGCTGGGGAAACTCAGCCAGATGGGCAGCGTATAAATAAATTATTATTATTATTATTATTATTATTATTATTATTATTCTACGGCATGCCACTGTCCTCCCCTCTGCTTGCTTCTACTCATCTTCTTTGGAGGGTTGAGCAGCTCTGTGGTCCAGATTTGGGGGGTAGGCGCAGGAGGGAAAATCTTCCTGCACTACACTGGATACTACTCTTCAGTGCTGCTAATGAAGTGGTTTAACTTCACCCCCAGAGATGCACCCCTCTCGAAATAGACAGATGCCAACAACACAAGTGATCCCTAGATCATGCCTGCGTTGTGTGAAAATATGCCAGGACCGTGAAATCTGATGATGATGATGATGATGATGATAATAATAAAATTTATTTATACCCCGCCCTCCCCAGCCAGAGCCAGGCTCAGAGCGGCTAACACCAATAAAATCACAGTGAAAACATAATAGGGGAAAAAGAGGGGTGGGGGAGAGAAACAAACCAATTTCAAATATAGGTTAAAATGCAATTTAAAATGCAGCCTCATTTTAAAGTAGCTGATAAATCATAAGGGGAGGGAAATATAAGGGTCAGACCGAGTCTAAACCAAAGGCCAGGCAGAACAGCTCTGTCTTGCAGGCCCTGTGGAAAGATGTCAAGTCCCGCAGGGCCCTAGTCTCTTGTGACAGAGCGTTCCATCACATTGGGGCCAGTGCTGAAAAGGCCCTGGCCCTAGTTGAGACCAATCTAACCTCCTTGAGGCTTGGGACCTCCAAAGTGTTGTTACTTGTAGACCTGCAGGAGTCATTGTGCTTTTGCAAGATTCAGCAAAGAGAAGCGGCTATTGTTTTAAAAAGCTTAACTAGTTTTGGGGAGGACACGTCTAATCTTGAGATTCCTGGCAGAGCTGTTGTCTAAGGATTTCTTTCTGAGAAACTGGAAATCGTTTGAAATCTCTTCCTGCCTTTGACAGAGAATGCCTTTCACTGTGCAGATAAGGAAGACTCACAATATCGACTGAGGCCTATTTTTAGGAAGAGAGGGAGCAGGCGCACCTTGTTTCTGCAAAGAACTGAGATGGGTGAAGGTATATAGCCTCTATGGATGTTGGTGCCATCAAAATAGTTTTTTTAAAAATAAATGTTCAGCCATTAACTGTTTATTGATATTAAATATTCAAGAATTAAATAAAAAAGCCACCCTTTCATTTTCCTTGCTCCTTCCTTTTTCTTGTGGCATCCTCTGTCTCTAACCAATCCTAACACTGATTATAAACTGGTACTTTAGTGCAAAGAGACAATCCAATGTATGGAGAACACACAGGAGAGAATAAATCTACTGCAATTCTATAGAACAGAGTATATAGACTCTCTACCAAAAAGGAGATAAAACAGGAACTGTAATTTAGGAGGGGATCTTAGTATTCGAGTATTGAATAAATGAAGTATTTCTAGTATCATCAGAAAACTACTATATCATCCATTATCTATCTATCTATCTATCTATCTATCTATCTATCTATCATCTATCTATCTATCTATCTATCTATCTATCTATCTATCATCTATCCTGGTTTCACAGTGAAATCCTATGCATATTTATTCAAAAGTCTCATCTATAAAGCACACATCAGGAAAGAGTTCATAAAATTGTAAGCTATAATCTTACACGTCTGCTCAGAAGCAAGTTCCATGGAATTAAATGGTGCTTATTCTAAGGTGAATGTGCACAGGGTCCCAGGCTTAGACAGTTCAAGTTCATAATGTCGATTTACCCTAAAATATGTCAACATATAAGGGGTGGCGCTGAGGGTTAAACCACAGAGCCTAGGACTTGCCGCTCAGAACGTCGGCGGTTCGAATCCCTGTGGCGGGGTGAGCTCCCGTTGCTCAGTCCCTGCTCCTGCCAACCTTGCAGTTCGAAAGCAGGTCAAAGGGCAAGTAGATAAATAGGTACCACTCTGGCGGGAAGGTAAACGGTGTTTCCGTGTGCTGCTCTGGTTCACCAGAAGTGCCTTAGTCATGCTGGCCACATGACCCGGAAGCTGTCTGCAGACAAACACCGGCTCCCTCGGCCAATAAAGTGAGATGAGCGCCGCAACCCCAGAGTCGGTCACGACTGGACCTAATGGTCAGGGGTCCCTTTACCTTTACCTTTATGTCAACATATAAGCAAACTTGCCAAGTTAGAATGCCAGGCTTTTGAGGAGCGGTAGCTGGATCAAGAGGCTCGCTTTGGAAGCTGTAAAGGTAAAGGTAAAGGGACCCCTGACCATCAGGTCCAGTTGCAGACAACTCTGGGGTTGCGGCGCTCATCTCACTTTATTGGCCGAGGGAGCCGGCGTACAGCTTCCGGGTCATGTGGCCAGCATGACTAAGCTGCTTCTGGTGAACCAGAGCAGCGCATGGAAATGCTGTTTACCTTCCCGCCGGAGTGGTACCTATTTACCTACTTGCAGTTTGATGTGCTTTCAAACTGCTAAGTGGGCAGGAGCAGGGCCCAAGCAACGGGAGCTCACCCTGTCATGGGGATTCGAACAGCCGACCTTCTGATCGGCAAGTCCTAGGCTCTGTGGTTTAACCCACAGTGCCACCTGCATCCCTCTACAAACATTATAGTGATGTGATATTAAGATCAACAACTTAAGAGACTGAAGAGCTCACACCAGCCATGAACTTTTCTCAGTGTGGCACATTTCTGAGTCTCAGAACTCTTCCACCACCCATCAATGTATAACAGTGGTGGCATAACTCCAAGTCAGGCATCCCCAAACTCGGCCCTCCAGCTGTTTTAGGACTACAACTCCCATCATTCCTAGCTAACAGGACCAGTCATCAGGGATGATGGGAACTGTAGTCCCAAAACACTGGAGGGCTGAGTTTGTGCCTGCCCTAAGTTGTAAGGACAAGTCAATATTTCAATTCTGATTTTGATTGTTCATTCCAATTTCACAGAGGATAGCAAATGCCTTCAAGGGGCAATGCAATCTATGTTTAAGCCACTGCACTCCCCCATCTTGATTTAGAGCAGTACATTATCTGTACCATGCCACGCTATCATGTCAACGATAGCTGACACTCATACAAAGAACAATATAGTTATAAAATCACACAGAAAGATTCAACAGAACTTAATTGCTTCTTTTCCAGCCAACTATATACGTAAGACAATCACATGACTCCATTTTAGACTTGCCAGCTTTTGTGGCTCGCAGACTATGCCCTCTGATGGAACATAATATTGTTGGATGCTTGTTCTTTTTCTTTCTTTCTCGTTACAAATTTTAATTGGAAGACCTCTCTGGCGCAATGATAGATGATTGGTACAAAACAGTTCGAAAAATAGCCCTCCTTGAGAGAGATTAACAAATAACCTATGGTTGACACATGGACAATTCAAGAAAGACGGTTTTACCCCAGTGTGATTGAATTTCATGACATAATGCTAGCATTCCAGAAAACGAACAATCCCCATCATCAACATTTGGTTCAATCTGGTTTATCATTTTTTAACAACAACAGCTATTATCTCTACTTTGAACCCACCTCCCACATCAATATGCCAACACTTTATAATGTTTCACTGGTGACATAAGAGGAAAAATGACTATTATTCATACTTAATCTAAGCACAACCACAATGGTTCCTGATTGGGTATTTAGCTAGCATGCTAGTTCTGAAAATGGTAGCAGATGTTCACTGATTAACTTCCATTTTTCTTGAGATTCTGCAACTGTAAATGCCATTTAGGTCATGCCCACATTTCTTGTACTCAGTCTTTTATCACAATTTAGCACTGTGCTTTATCTGATATTGTCCAATATTTCATATTTAGGCCTTTTGTGTAATAATGTGTTTTCTCGGTGTATTGCCTTATGCCAATATAATTATGAGCATTATTCACAGATTCTTTTAAAAAGATCCTTTTGCACCAACAGTAAGCATCCATTTTCATAAATCAGCTTTCTTTACTCAGTTTAACTGGGTAATGTAAAAGGGTCCAACTTATCTTCACCTTAATAGTGGACGAAATGGTCATTTATTCAGCAGTGATCTGTACTTGTAGGAAATTACTGACTGCTCTATTTTATTTTATTTTATTTTATTTTATTTTGCAAGTGGAGCACCTAACATGAGTGCCACAGCTGTGTTTTTGATATATAAAATGGTATTGTGCATCAGTCCCAACTCTGCTGTTGTATGAATCTTGCTTCAGCAATGACTTCTGAGATAGCAAGGTGCTCTCCATGGTACTGAAGAAAATACCTTCCTTTTCATTAAAACCAGAGTTTGGCTGGAACAACCTGTGTACTTCTGGCAAACATTTTTGATAGTACTGGAGACCCTCCCCCACATTTTGAACACTTCTTTTTTATTGAATACCCTTCCCCATTTTTAAAATATCTGGGGACTGTGTCAAAAACGAGTGAAACTGTTCTATACAGAACGAATAACACATATTGGGATAATTTGTGCTATTTCCCCCCTCAAGCCTAAATACAAATCACTTGCTCAACCTGTGCTAAGATGATCCTTGAAGATTATTTTGGAGCATATCTACTTAAGCCAGCAAAGAAAGCGAAAGTACTTTCAGATCTGTAGATCCGTTGCCAGGGTTTCTAAGGTAAAATTTCATTTTATGGAAACATTTCATTCAGAACACATACTGGGCTGCATACTTTTAGGTTTGCAAACCACAAGCAAAAAATTATTTTGTCAAGCCAAGCAAGATGGAATTTAAAAGCTATTATATATATATATATATATATAATAAACTTGTTGGTTTATCTCTTCTGCACTACAACATAAATCAATGTGCAAGTAATTTTAGCCTGAGCAATCCCTGGTCACAGAAATAATCCTGAAATGAGCCAAGTCTCCATAACCGGCATAAGGAATTTAACCTAAGCATTTAGTCACTAGCAGTGACATAAGGAGTTCTGTGAACACCTGTTCTGCTCTCTGTCCTTGCCTGATGATTCTGGCACTTCGCTCCCATTGGTTAGTTCCTTAGCCTGCAAGAAGACTCTTTAAAACAGGCATAGGCTAACTCGGCACTCCAGATGTTTTGGGACTACAACTCCCATCATCCCTGACCACTGGTCCTGTTAGCTAGGGATGATGGGAGTTGTAGTCCCAAAACATCTGGAGGGCAAGTTTGCCTATGCCTGCTTTAAAACCTTTGGGGATTTAAATGTTGGTTTCTATTGCATGTTCTTCAGGATAAAACCATAACTGGAGGAGGAAGATGTCATGCTACAGAAATTTCTGAAGTTATAGTATAAAAAGAAACTAAACGCACACATTTGTCAAAGTTAAACATGATGCATTCAGAATGCCAGGCAGCACTCTGGGCAGCTTAAGTGTTTCTACATATATCCATATTTGCTATACACCATCCATTATTAATGTCATATTTCCTATTAAAAGTGCACACATGGCCTTAAAGGTGTCAAGGTTCCAGTCGAAAAGGGTATCCTAGCATTTCTGTGCTCTGGTGCCCGTTCTGCTTACTGAATGCTAGGTAAAGGGACCCCTGACCATTAGGTCCAGTCGTGACCGACTCTGGGGTTGCGGCGCTCATCTCGCTTTACTAGCCAAGGGAGCTGGCGTACAGCTTCTGGGTCATGTGGCTAGCATGACTAAACCGCTTCTGGCAAACCAGAGCAGCGCACGGAAACGCCGTTTACCTTCCCGCCGGAGCAGTACCTATTTATCTACTTGCACTTTGACGTGCTTTCGAGCTATGTTGGCAGGAGCAGGGACCGATCAATGGGGGTTCACCCCGTCATGGGGATTCGAACCACCGACCTTCTGATCAGCAAGTCCTAGCCTCTGTGGTTTAACCCACAGCGCCACCCGTGTCCCAGTACTGAATGCTTCAAGCATCAAATAAGCATGTTAACGTAAAACCACCAAACACATGAAGAATGGAATCCAATGTTGATGTTCCATTGCTGCCTTTCTTCCAGAAGATGCTTCCACAAGCGTATAGGCATGTGTGTGCTCCCTTCCCTTTATACTAGCATCCCTGCAATTCTGGAGGGTTCCCAAACCCTCTGAAACAGACTTTCAGGGAGTGGAGTAGGTTGCAGCAGGAAGGAGTAATTGGCAAAAAAAAATAAAAATGCTTCCCCTCCTCTTGTATCAGCAAAGGTGTCCACTGGATCAAAAGCCATTGTGTGAAGAAAATATTTTCATTATATAATAATAATAATAATAATAATAATAATAATAATAATAATATAATAATAAACTGCCCATCTGGCTGGGTTTCCCCAGCCACTCTGGGTGGCTCACAACAGAATATTAAAAACACGATAAAACACCAAACATTAAAAGCTTCCCTAAACAGGGCTGCCTTCAGATGTCTTCTAAAAGTTGTATAGTTCTTTATCTCCTTGACATCTGATGGGAGGGCGTTCCACAGGGCGGGCACCACCACCGAGAAGGCCCTCTGCCTGGTTCCCTGTAACCTCACTTCTCACAGGGAGGGAACCACCAGAAGGCCCTCAGAGCTGGATCTCAGTGTCCAGGTAGAATGATGGGGGTGGAGACGCTCCACACCTCTGGGTTATTATTTTTTTAAATATTAGTTTACATAAATAGGATTGACTTGCAATCTTTTCAGAACTTACAACTTCATTTTTTAAATGAATAAACACTCCCAACAGCTTGCTGACAAACCTAAAAAACCTCTGGACCAACTCTTAGAACATTAAAAACTTGCTTACAGAATCATGGAAATATAGAGCAGGAAGGAATCACAAGTGTTATCAAGTGCAGGAATCTTTGCCCCCATCATTTTGTGTGTTTTGGTTGGTTCTAATGAAGTATTTATTAGATACAACAAAGGCCCATATAATTCAAGCTATGGTTTTCCCAGTAGTGATGTATGGAAGTGAGACCTGGCCCATTAAGAAGGCTGATCGCCAAAGAATTGATGCTTTTGAATTATGGTGCTGGAGGAGACTCTTGAGAGTCCCATGGATTGCAAGAAGATCAAACCGATCCATTCTTAAGGAAATCAGCTCTGGACAGTGTTCTTGAAGCTACCAGCATGAGTTTGACCAAACTGCGGGAGGCGGTAGAAGACAGGACTGCCTGGCGTGCTCTGGTCCATGGGGTAACGAAGAGTCGGACACGACTAAACGACTCAACAACAATAAAGTATTGCCTGATCACAGCATAGACATCCAATTATTATTTTTATGACTTCCTTTGGGTTTTTGTATAACTTGGAAAAATGTCAATTTAGCCATTCCAGAATAGAATCCTAGACCTGGAGAAAGATGATTCCTAATACCTAGAGAGAAGATGTCACCCTTTGAAGGGTTTATTGACTTTTTATCTAATCACCGTCTAACATTAATCTCTGGTTTTGCTAATATAAAAACAGCCATGTTACTCTTTACTTCTGTTCCCTGCACAGTAAAGAAACTGTGCAGACTGGAGGCAGATCTGGGTAACTGCTGTATTCTATACTGTATTTTCAAGAATAGGAAAACCACCATTTTGTATTTCCTCATCCCAGCAATCCAAGGTGTAATCTGAAACCTACATAACACCTAGCAGACACTAATCCAATCAAGTATACTGCATCTTCCTGCACACCATCTTAAGACCTTGACTGAAAATTCTTCTGAGCTTTAAAAAACAATTTAAAAAACCTCCCACCGATCATATGAATTTTTTTTTTTTGCATGCTGAAATTGTTTTAATACTAATTTCAATATAGCATTTGATAATTTTATCTTTTTGAGTGAGCTGCCCAGAACCCTGTTTTTGGGTGGCCAATATAAATACCATAGTAATTAGCATTTTCCTGTCCCTTGGGGGCTCTGCACAGATTGTGTGCTGGGGTGAGGGGTCAAGGCAGGTCCTTTACAGCACTGAACATGACTCTTTGCCCCCCCATCCTTGTTGGCTTTTAAATGCCAGGAAAAGACTGCTCTCTTTTTCTGAATTTGAAGGTATTTCCTTCCTTTTTGCTTGTTTTTGTTTGTTTGTTTGCTTTTGCTTACTGCTGATTAATTTAACCAACCAGCTAACTATTCATTATTATTATTTGCATATCATGTTCTTCCCAATGTTTTCATCTTTATTTCAGATGTTTTGGTTGTGAGATGCCTTTCAAAAGGCAGGATAAAACAAAACAAAATCATCTGAATAAACAGCAGCCTGGGAACAAGATTGCCAACTAAATTTCAGAAACCTGCTGCTCAGCTTTGGAAACACAAGCCTTTGAGTTTGCCAGTTTCTAAAACTGGGTTAATTTTGGGCAGTGCTGGGAGAAACCAATGCTGTGATTTAGCTTTTTGATTGCTGATGACTTCTTAAGCTGGATTGCAGTGTTAACCACTGGCTTCTTTAAATAACGAAATCTGCTGTGAGACTGCATAGCTGTGCTTCCTTAATACCTGCTATGCATTAGGCAGAGAAGCTTTTGCTACCTAGCCAGTGTTGACAGCAAGAGGAGGACTTAAGGCTCCAGGTTAGAAAGGTCAATCCTGTATTAGTAACATTGGCATTTCCATGATCACTATTTTCAGTGCCGCATGGAAATAATATTATTGGGCTCGCTGCAAAGTAAACAGATGTGAGGCACAATACAGACCTCCCTCCCACCGACTCTGTAAGTTATCTGTCTATAGCAGCAGCACTAGATCTGTGGCCCAAGTTAGGCAAAGCACTTTCGTAAAATTAGCAAATTGTGTGGACAGCTGAATGGGACCTTTGCTTCCAATGCAAGCAGCAGCCCTGTTCAGGGAAGTTTTTAATATGTGACATTTTAGTGTATTTTTCATCTTTGTTGGAAGCCGCCCAGAGTGGCTGGGGAAACCCAGCCAGATGGGCGGGGTACAAATAATAAATTATGATGATGATGATGATGATGATGATGATGTGGGGCCCTGATCTGGACTGCAGTCCAATGCACTCTTACTACAGCCATGGGCTATAGCATGTCAACAAAAAGGTGGGGAGCGCTTCACTGTCAACAAGAATCAGCTGGAAGATCCACTGTTCTCCAGCTAACAAAGAGGTTCCAAAACGGCTTACCTGCCTTATGCAACAAGCACAAAAAAAGCCTTCCAGATCCCATCGTTATGCAAAGATTCATGCTTTCTATTTTACATTCTATTTTGTCTTTTTATGCAGTGCAGAATAACTTTTGCTGTTCTCAATTGACTTCTATAATTGAGTTTTGTTAAAAGCAATTATTGGGGTGAAAGTGAGAGACTGATAAGGAACTAAGACCAAGACGGCTGTAACTCTGAACAACCTGCAGGTGTTCTGCACTGTAATCTAAATGGAAAAGATTCATTTATTCATTTTAGGTATTCAGTATGGGCCCCGTTAAAAGCCAAATTACCAATTCATTCCACAAACTTCTAACAAAATACAGACATTCGGTTTTCCTTGTCCATGTGCTCCAAAATGTTACACAGATGTTTAATTATTTGCATCTAGCTTAAAAGTAATTAGTATTCTAATCAAATCTTTTTTTTATTTCTTTCCTTTTTAACATAAAATGAGATTTTCTCAAGCAAAATGGGTGCTCTGAATGGCTATTATAAATTATTGTCCTTCTGTAGCACCTCTTCTTATTCCATTATAACATTTCATATTAGAAATTAAAACATAAAATGCCCTATGGGGAAATTCTATGAAACCTCCTTGTAGCTTTGCTTCTATCGCAAAGGTTTTAGGTTGCATTTTCACCTGCCAAGGTAGCAGGCAGGTAACTGAATGTTGTCTACCTCTAAAAAAGATTGTAAGTCACGGGAGAACCATTTGAATGCTTCTAAGAAATACAACTATCAAAAGTACATGCTGAAAAATATTTGCATTTGAGAGCATAGAACTACATATACAGGGTTGTCTGCTACAAGGAAAAATATGGCTCAGCCCTAGCTGAGACCAATCTAACCACCTTGCGACCTAGGACCTCCAAAGTGTTGTCATTTGTGACCTTAAGGTCCTCCGGGGGGCATACCAGGAGAGGCGGTCCCATAGGTATCTGGGTCCTAGGCCGCATAGGGCTTTAAAGGTCAAAACCAGCACCTTAAACCTGACCCTGTACTCCACTGGGAGCCAGTGCAGTAGGTAAAGCACTGGATGAATGTGATCTCGTGGCAAGGACCCCGTAAGGAGCCTCACTGCGGCATTCTGCACCCGCTGGAGTTCATGGGGCAGGCGCATTCCTGAGGGGCACAGAGGGTGCCCTCCCAGACACGGAACAGCCTCATGTGCACCCGCCCATCCCGCTTCCTTCCTCTCCCCTTCCTGCTTGCCTGCCTCCTCCAGCCAGGAGCACAGGGCAACGGCGCACCGCCCACCCATACTCCCGCGCCAACTATCAGGGGAAGGGGGGAGCTGCTGGGTCGCACCCCCGGCTAGAGGAGGCAGGCAGGCAGGCAGGCAGGGGAGAGGACGGGAAGGAGGCAGGCGAGTGGGAAGGGGAGAGGAAGGAACCAGCAAGGCGGTGCAGCAGCTCTCCCCTTCCCCTGAAGGGATTCCAAGTCGCAGGCGGCGCACCAAATGTCACCCCCACTCAGGGATGACACCTGGAGCGATGTACATGGGGACTCCATGTGTTCTGGCCAAGTTATGCAGGATTCTGTTTTGCTACCACACTAACCTACCACCTGGGGCATTTGTCGCCCCCTTCACACACACCCCCAAATCTGAGCTTATGTGCAATTGTACTTTTTTTAAAGTCCTAATATAAAAATGTATTGTTAATATGAATACTACTTGTCAATCCAGGGGGAGAAAGGACAAGCGCTCCGGTTTTAAAAAGCTATACAAGCTGCAATTACAGTCGATTGCAGATATCTATCTCCTTTGAGGGAGGGGGAACCATCGTGCTCCTGTAAGTAGATAAGCAACGGGCGAAGCCATCTTATAAAAGGTGATTATCTTAATGAGTTTTCTAGTCTAATTTAAAGAATATGCGTTAAGAGAAGAAATAAATTGCACAAAGACAGATGGAGAGGTTATTTTAGGAAAGGACTTGTATTGGGGATGGCATATTGGTGCTTGAAAAATAGGAAGACTGTAGCTTCTGCCATCCCTTCTCACCCAATCACTGATCTCCCGAGTCTACCTGTGTAGTCATATGGTTGGTTGAGTTTCAATGAAACCTCCTTTTCACAGTCATTTTCATAGCCAATCCTAGATCACCTTGTTCCATCTCTGCCTCTTGGATGCATATCAATGGTGGCTTTACAGGAGAACTGCTATTTATTTGCACACTCAGCCTCTGTACTCTACATGTACAGCCTTCTCCTTATCAATCCATGCTAGCAGAATGAAACACAGCTATGGTAGTCCAGGGGGAGAACACACACATTTTATCAGTATCCATTTCCTTAGCTTCCTCTTAACCCAGTTCAGTGCAATGGTTACACCAAGGGCAAAGGAACCTACACCTTCCAGATGCTCCTTATTCAGCCATGCCCTATGGATGTGGCTCAGGGACACGGGTGGTGCTGTGGTCTAAACCACTGAGCCTCTTGGGCTTGCTGATCAGAAGGTTGGCGGTTCAAATCCCTGTGACAGGGTGAGCTCCCGTTGCTCTGTCCCAGCTCCTGCCAACCTAGCGGTTCGAAAGCACACCAGTGCAGGTAGATAAATAGGTACCGCTCCGGCGGGAAGGTAAACAGCGTTTCCGTGTGTTCTGGTTTCCATCACAGTGTCCCGTTGCACCAGAGGTGGTTTAGTCCTGCTGGCCACATGACCCGGAAAACTGTCTGTGGACAAACTCTGGCTCTCTCGGCCTGAAAGTGAGATGAGTGCCGCAACCCCATAGTCACCTTTGACTGGACTTAACTGTCCAGGGGTCCTTTACCTTTACCTTTACCTATGAATGTGGTTTACTTTCCGGCTGCCAGATGCTGCTTCAAACCAAACTGCAGGTGGACTTTTTTAGCATCATGTTTCTACTTCTATTCAGCTCCTGTTTTATGTGATCAGAAGGACAGACGTAGCACAACGAGTAAAAAAATCAATCCTATCTGAAGCATTTTACTGTTCTAAGGTACCTAGGCACCAACACAAGCCATCAGAACCTGGGAATTCAGTATTGAGTGGAAATAAACATCTAAAGTAGCTTAACTTTAAGGTGCTTCAAGCCTACTGAAAAATTAATATCATAGGCTTGAATTAGTAACACTGTTTTCTGCATAGTAGCGTCTTTTTTCTGAGCTGCTGCCTACATTTATAAAACATAGGGGACAGCTTCATCTGCAGCATCTGAAATATTTATTGTGAGGCAGAAGCCTAAAAAAGGCAGAAATATATAATCCACTGATAAGAAACTAGATAGTACTACACAGTGCTTTTTTCTAAAAAAATGTTTAGGGGTACTCTCATTTTCCTCCTCATATTGAAATGCTGCCCCTCAATGAAGCCAAACTTAGATTCACAAAATGTTTAGGGGTATGTGTACCCCCTGCGTACCCTCAGAAAAAAAGCACTGGTACTACCATACCTGTGTCTGCTATGTGAGAAAATGAGTTGAAATAGCTACATGCATTAATGACTATCATACAATCGATCTGTTGTGGAAATACAACACAGCAACCTGGGATACAGCATTAGAAAAGCAGACAATAGGCCTGGAAGTACTTGCTTTGCCCAATGCTTGCCTACTGATTTGGTAAAGGTTTTGCTGTTGCTGTTGTTTAGGTGGAAGGGTAATATTGAGACTTTATATTGGAAGACAGAGTACCAATTACTGTATTTTTCGGTGTATTAGACGCCCCCATGTGTAAGACGACCCCTATTTCTTTTTAACACAAAACTAAGAAATTAAGTTGTTAAGCTTTTTTGGGAGGTGGGGGAGGTCACTTCCGCCAACCGCTCACCCGCCTGCCCGCCACTGCCAATCGCTTGCCACAGCCACTGCCGATTGCACACCTTGCTGCAGCCACCAATTGCCTGCCCAATTGCCGCAGCCATAGCCAATCGCCAGCAGGCCTTGCCGCAGCCACCAATCACCTGCCCAATCGCCGCTGCCAATCTCCTGCTTGCTGCTGCCATTAATCGCATGTCCCCCTTCTGCATTCACTATCCGTGTATAAGACGACACTCAATTTTTGCCCACCGTATTTTTCGCTCTATAAGACGCACCAGACCATAAGACGCACCTAGTTTTTGGAGGAGGAAAACAAGAAAAAAAAAATTCTGAATCTCAGAAGCCAGAACAACAAGAGGGATCGCTGCGTAGCGAAAGCAGCTCTGGCTGTTCTGGCTTCTGGGATAGCTGCGCAGCCTGCATTCACTCCATAAGACGCACACACATTTCCCCTTACTTTTTAGGAGGGAAAAAGTGAGTCTTATAGAGCAAAAAATACAGTAATTTTTTTAGCAAAAAGTATCATCTTATACATGGAAAAATACGGTATAGACCTACCATTTTATTTTCCTATTAATGTTTCAAAAATTTATAAACAGAAGAGTCTAGATGATAGCCACAGAAGCACCCACATTTTTAATTTGAAACCCTTTAGTACAAGAACAAGATAGCTAAATTGAAATGCTACCTTCATCTATTTCTGGCAACCTTAAGACAACCAAGCAGTGGCAATACAGCATCAACATCAGACACAAGGCGAAAGTCAGAAAGTAGAATCTCTATTCCATACCTTCTCCCATTTTAATTTCTGCAAGCGCATAATCCTTGCCCTGTATATTAACTAGTAGGCCACAAGATTCACCATAATCTAATATACAGGATGAGCACTGAACAGAATCATTGCAATGAGAATAATCATGCTAGACCCTTTCTACAAAGAAACATCAAAAGTATTAAGAGAACATACCTCTAGAAACCAAAATTCAAGTCTGGCTCTTTTGACTTCACTAGTGGAGAGATTTCCAAAGGAAAGATTTCCTGAGGATTAGTGGATAATGTGTCTGCTTCAGATCTGGGTGAACCAGAAACAAGTCACCACTCAGCTACGAAAACTCAATAGAGCTAAAGGTAAAGGGACCCATGACCATTAGGTCCAGTTGTGGCCGACTCTGGGGTTGCGGCGCTCATCTCGCTTTATTGGCCGAGGGAGCTGGCGTACAGCTTCCGGGTCATGTGACCAGCATGACGAAGCCGCTTCTGGCAAACCAGAGCAGCGCACGGAAACACCATTTACTTTCCTGCCGGAGCGGTACCTATTTATCTACTTGCACTTTGACGTGCTTTTGAACTGCTAGGTTGGCAGGAGACGAAAACTCAATGCATGACCTTGAATAGATCACAATCTATCTACCAAGATTGCTCAAAGTTGTAAATATCGTGCTAAAGCAAATTTGTACAACAGCATTTTTGCCTTCATTTTCTTTTCTACAGTGCCTCTAATCTTGTTCAAAAAACCACTTTGTGATATATTTAAAAGATGGAACGTTTCAGAACAAGAAGAGACGGGTGGCTTCCAGTCAAGCATATTTTTGTCTTAGCATACTTCATCTTCTCCATGACACAAATGAGAATATTTAGTCAGCAACTAGATTTCCTTCATATTAGAATCAAACCTTGCTTCAACTAAAATTAATAGCAAAAACCCCATTGGTTTCCCCAAATGAGTGAGCTCACACACAACATTAAGTCAAACTACTGTATTTTTCGCCCTATAGGACGCACCGGCCCATAGGACGCACCTAGATTTTTTTTGGGGGGGGGAAATAAAGGGAAAAAAAATTATTCCCCCCACCCAGGCGCGGGGCTGGGGCGGGGGAAGCCTGAGCTTCCCCCTCCCCCAGCCCCCAGAACGGGACCCAGAGCGATGCCGAAGCTGCGTGCAGCTTCGGCATCGCTCTGGGAGCTTGTGGGGCTGGAGGAGGGGGAAGCCCTCCGCCAGCCTTCTAACCAAGTCGGGGGACAGCAGGAAAGGCGCGCTGTGCCTCCCGCTGTCCCCTGAGTTTGGGGGGCTGGCGACGGGGAGGAGCAGGCTTCTCCCCCCCGCCAGCCTTCTAACCAAGCTTGTGGGGCTGGCGGTGGGGCTCTCCAGGCTTCAGCGAAAGCCTGCATTCGCCCCATAGGACGCACACACATTTCCCCTTCATTTTTGGAGGGGAAAAAGTGCGTCCTATAGGGCGAAAAATACGGTATGTCTTCAGTCCTCCTGCTGCTGTTGCCTCCTTCAGACAAATCACAAGCTGAAAACACAAGAACAAACCTTGGTCTGAACCAAGACAATATACCAAGCCAAACCATGGCATACCTTGCAGCAGTCGGAGGACTGGGGAAGGAGTGCAGGATCCGCAATGTCCTGCCTGAGAATGTGAGTATAGACCAGGAGAATCAGCGACCAGAAAGAAGAGGAACATCAAGAAGACTGGATGAAATTTAAAGACTATTTAAATAAATATTGTAATATTAAATAATTGTAACCACTTGAAAGAAACAATTAGGCCTAGGATTAAAATGGAATTAAATTTATAAATAAGAAAATGTACGATAAGGAAAGCTATGTAATATGATTAGGACTGTGATATGGTCTTTTGAAACACTGATATTGGAAACTGCCACATATAATTACTAAGAAATTTGGATGGAAGAGATTTGAGGAAGTCAAATACTATGTTTATGAAGATGGATGGTACTTAATTTTAATTAATTAAGTGATAATATGTTGAATGTATCTTTTTTCTTTTCTCTCTTTTTCTTTTCTTTTTTGTTTGCCTTCATTATTGTTAATTTTTCTTTTTTTTTACTATGTTTATCTACTGAAAATAATAAATATTATTTGAAAAAAAAGAGAATGTGAGTATAGATTCTAAGCCACCATTTGACTTCATGTTACATATAAACCAGCTCTTTTTACTGCCCGTCTCAAGTGAATAGAGTTATAAAGCTTTTTTATATATATCGCAGCACTCCAACAGGATCAATTCGGATTGGGACCAGCAATTACAAGCAAAAAATGGAGAATGCTCAGACAAGTAATCACCCCTAATGGGTGCTTAAAATTGACTCTGCAAATACGGCATATACCATGGAAATCTGAAACCAGCAGATGTTGACCAACTCCCATCATCCCTGATTATTGGCTGGAGTTGATCAAAGCTATCTGCAAGGTCACCAGTTCCCAACCCTGTCTTATAGCTGGCAAAGAGGTCTCTCTTTCTCCTGTTTCTTGTCCCATTCCAGTCTATATTTTGCTTATTAATACTATCTATCTATCTATCTATCTATCTATAATTTAAATGACATCTACTCACAAAACCTCAGGGTGGTGTACAGCAATGTATAACTTTAGAAGCAAGACAAAGCAATCATTAAAATGACCAGCTACTTGCTTTGCTTGGTCAAGTACTGGAGAAATTATCCATGATAAATCATGAGATGCGATTGATCAGTTCCCATTTATACTGCTTTGCGCTTTTGCTATATGAACAGCTAGTAATAGAATACTAGATAATCTTTTTGAATTCACTTCCACACTGTCACATTCTACAGTGGTGCCTCGCAAGACGAAAATAATCCGTTCCGCAAGTCTCTTCGTCTAGCGGTTTTTTCGTCTTGCGAAGCATCCCTATTAGCGGCTTAGCGGATTAGCGCTATTAGCGGCTTAGCGGCTATTAGCGGCTTAGCGACTAAGCGGCTTAGAAAAAGGGGGGGAAGGGAAAAAAACTCGCAAGACTCGCAAGACATTTTCGTCTTGCGAAGCAAGCCCATAGGGAAATTCGTCTTGCGAAGCGCCTCGAAAAACGGAAAACCCTTTCGTCTAACGGGTTTTTCGTCTTGCGAGGCATTCGTCTTGCGGGGCACCACTGTAATGACAATTTTCTCTTAGTTTTGATGTACTAATTTAATTTGAGAATACTACATGTTGTCAATCACTAAGGTTTTTCACTACTGGAATTCCTGACCAGAATTCATAACTGTGATCTTTAAAGATTTCTGCTGCTGAAAAGATTCCAAAGCTGGATCTCCTTACACCAGCAAGAATAGAAAAATGAACTAAATAAAAAAATTCCTTCCAGTAGCACTTTAGAGACCAACTAAGTTTTTTATTGGTATGAGTTTTCGTGTGCATGCACACTTCTTCAGATACACAGTGTGCATGCACACGAAAGCTCATACCAATAACAAACGTATTTGGTCTCTAAGGTGCTACTGGAAGGATTTTTTTTATTTTGTTTTGACTACGGCAGACCAACACGGCTACCTAACTGTAACTAGAGAAAGGAACTGCAATCGTAACACTGAAAAAGCACAGTTGAGTTGAAAGCAGATTATAAACTTCTCTAACACTTAAAATAAAATAAAGCATATGAATCTGGAACTGGAATCTAGCTTCAACTTCTGATATCCTGCATGCATGTGGAGCTTAGAGGAAACTTGTGTATCACTGATGATTTGTGCCATTTGTCTTCCTAGCTTGTTCTGTTGCTCCCCTAAACCTGTCAGTTTTGATTGTCTGTTTGGAACTCGATGTTTGCTTTAAAGTTAAAATAACCTGTGAAGCAATTTAGGATAATTTGGAAGCCATCTTCAGACCCTGTATTTAATTAACCTAAACAATAAATCAGCAGTCACAGAATTCTTGGGATCAGGCTGCAGGACTCGTGGACTAAACAATCAAGATGACAACAAGATTAAAAAAATACAGTTTCAGCAAAAGAAGGAGAAAAGCCATTATTGTTTAATCTCTTCCTTCATGGCCAATACATTTATATTAGTTACAACAGAAAGCAGTAAAGGAAATTCTTTTAAGAAATTTATGTAAGGGATACTTTGTTTCCTTACAGAATGTCCCATGAGTGCCAACATCCAAAGTACAGTATTTAAAAAAATGTGTGATGTTGACACTAGTTAGTTACATAATAAATGCCCCTGGTAACATAATTTACTTTAGACTAGGAGCAGCAACCATTAAAGAGATAATAAAACTAACTCCTAAGCATAATTTATGGATAATTTTATTTATAGCATTTGTCAGTGAAGCTTCAAGTTAGGTATTTATATCTCCAACAACATGAAACTTAATGGGATATTTCTGTATTTGCGCAAGTCTCTTCCTCTTCTTTATGTATATTCTAAACATTCCCAGAAATGCATCTATTCCTCCAGCATTAAACTATTTGGATATTTCTTCCTGTTTCTCCTTCATTTCCCTTTTCTAAATGTAAGCTTTTGGCCTTCTGTGGAGCTATTTATGCCACAAACCATATGTCTCTTTTAAGCCTATTCCCACATCTCACCTTAAAAGAGTTACTCAAGGTCACAGCTATTTATGGCTTTGCCATTTAAAGAAAGACACCTTTTAAAAGGAAGAAGAGCGAGGAAGACACAGACAGCTAGTGGCAGATCAATAAAAACAGCAATTACCGACCAATCATTTCTGGGCTGAGATACATATCCGAAATTTGTCAGCATTTGAGATTACTGTAAAATTGCCAAATACACTTTAGTTGCATCTGGTTCAAGCTGGAGCAGAGGGATATTTTTAAGCTGCTTTTCAAGCAATGTGAGCCCTGAACCTTGCATCACCCTAGAACGAAACACCAATCAGAAAGGATAACACTTCTCTGTCCTTAGAAAATACAGGGATCAATCCTGTTCCCATGGAAGTCAGTGGGTGCTTTAACAGCGGCAACTTCCAGCTGAGCAAGACAAGATTTATCTTGGATTTACATTATCAGTCTTCTGATAACAAAAACCATACGAGACACACCTGGAGCAAGGATGTTTTTCATCCTAGCAAGTAAAACGTCCGGGAGCCAGATAATTGTGTGCTGTGAGGCTTGCAGCCAATTCTATGCAGAGTTAATGTCATAATTGACCACAGGATTGGCAGCAAGCATTGCAGGAGAAGGCATAGCAGCAAGGCATTCTGCATATGCTCAGGAATGCCCCTCTTCATTCCTGCAGGCTAGTAGAAAAAACTGCCTGTTACAAAGCCCAGACACAATTTTTTGACCTCCTGCCAACCTAGCAGTTCGAAAGCACGAAGTGCAAGTAGATAAATAGGTACCACTCCAGCGGGAAGGTAAACGGCGTTTCCGTGCGCTGCTCTGGTTTGCCAGAGGTGGCTTAGTCATGCCGGCCACATGACCCGGAAGCTGTACACCGGCTTCCTCAGCCAGTAAAGCGGGATGAGCGCTGCAACCCCAGAGTCGGCCACAACTGGACCTAACAGTCAGGGGTCCCTTTACACACACACACACACACACACACACACACTGCTTCTCAATATTAGTTTTCAACTGGCAAGTTACCCCGTGGTGACAGCATGTTGTTGTTTAGTCATTTAATCGTGTCTGACTCTTCGTGACCCCGTGGATCAGAGCACGCCAGGCACTTCTGTCTTCCACTGCCTCCCGCAGTTTGGTCAAACTCATGTTGGTAGCTCCAAGAACACTGTCCAACCATCTCTTCCTCTGTCGTCCCCTTCTCCTTGTGCCCTCCATCTTTCCCAACATCAGGGTCTTTTCCAGGGAGTCTTCTCTTCTCATGAGGTGGCCAAAGCCTTGGAGCCTCAGCTTCAGGATCTGTCTTTCCAGTGAGCACTCAGGGCTGATTTCCTTCAGAATGGAGAGGTTTGATCTTCTTGCAGTCCATGGGACAATCAAGAGTCTCCTCCAGCACCATAATTCAAAAGCATCAATTCTTCGGCGATCAGCCTTCTTTATGGTCCAGCTCTCACTTCCATACATCACTACTGGGAACTATACGGACCTTTGTCCGCATGGTGATGACTCTGCTTTTTAAGATGCTGTCTAGGTTTGTCATTGCTTTTATCCCAGGTGACAGCATACAAAGCACTAAAATGATGAAACCTCTCTCCCCCCCTTGATAGGAAACTATCAAGGAAACTGCAAATACACCTGAAGGTGATGCACTTCCAGGTGATGTTCATGGCTATGCGGAACACAGATTAGGGTAGAGGGATTTTGATCCCTGTAGCAGCTTTTTGGTTTCTCACTGAAGCAGATTTGCACAGCAGAATCCCATTTTCTCACTCAGCAGATTTCTATGTGCCAATGCCATGGGAAATTTTCCTACAAAAATACAGTCCTTCTGTAACCAACAGTCCTTCAAGTCCTTTACTTTAATCCTAAACATTTGCAGCAACAAATCTGCTACCAAGCCATGTATTACAACACCGTGCAGCAGAGTGGCTGATCTTTCAAACCTGGGCATATTTGCATACAGGAGAAATCAGCTGTTAAATTAACAACAACAAAATATTTCCTCTCCAATGTGTTGCTGGAAAAGCAATTTTTGGCAGCACTTTTAGAACAGGCACTTCTTTCCCAAAACAAAAACAAAAAAAGGACCACCTCAAGGAATGGTTATTGTCTCCAGTATTTGGCACAGTGGGTTAAAGCCTCAGCGCCTAGGGCTTGCCGATCGAAAGGTCGGCGGTTCGAATCCCTGCGGCGGGGTGCGCTCCCGCTGCTCGGTCCCAGCGCCTGCCAACCTAGCAGTTCGAAAGCACCTCCGGGTGCAAGTAGATAAATAGGGACCGCTTACCAGCGGGAAGGTAAACGGCGTTTCCGTGTGCGGCTCTGGCTCGCCAGAGCAGCGATGTCACGCTGGCCACGTGACCCGGAAGTGTCTCCGGACAGCGCTGGCCCCTGGCCTCTTAAGTGAGATGGGCGCACAACCCCAGAGTCTGTCAAGACTGGCCCGTACGGGCAGGGGTACCTTTACCTTTACCTTTTTAAAAGCTCAATTTGCACTTACTTGTTTATTCAAATGATAGCCCTACAACAAGATGTTGTTGTGGTGGTAGGGAGGGCTTCTGTTCAAGGCTGCAACCATTCCATTCCATTCCATCCCACAACAGTTAGTCCTCTTTTGCCTACCACTCCTTACGTCGTCGTCCAATCTCTGTTTGGTAGTTTATTTTCCTCTAAATCAGTCAATATTTCATGGCCACCACTGAGTCTTCATTACAGCGCTTGAAGTTTGTTTTCTTTCTTTCTTCTTCTTCTTCTTCTTCTTCTTCTTCTTCTTCTTCTTCTTCTTCTTCTTCTTCTTCTTCACTCCTGCAAAGTTATCCTGAGTGTGTGGATACCTCATTCTTCTATTTAACTATTGACCTGTTGTCTACATAAGCAATGGCACTGAAATAATTGAATTGGGCACTCTGTTCAGTGACCGAAATAAATCAATTCATTCAGTCGATTAATTGAATTGTAATACTGTAGATTAGAGAGACAGACAGACAGACAGACAGACAGACAAACTATGCTAAGTACAATAAGTAACCCTTGCAAAATGCATTAGATCAATGGTAGGGTGGATCCATTTACTCAAACATCATCTTTAAAACAATTATTGTTGATAATTTCAGCTGTAATTTTCAGTATTCGACAATTGCAAGCCTACAGATAATTTAAGTGCAGCTTAGAAATCTTAATTCAGTGGGCTTTAAGCAAGCTAAGTAAGTACAGGATTGCGGTCTAAGTTCTCAATGTTCTCATCTAATTTAATTCCCAAGAACTCTGAAAAGTATATCTGCCTGAAAGTGATTCATCACATGTCACACAGCAAGCGCAATGACTGCATGGAAATATTGACCTGGGATGTTTCATGCCTAAACACACTCTACTAACTAGTCTTCGGACGATGCCTCTAAAAACATTTACATGGGGATGGAGTTCCCATATGAAGATTGCAAAATTTACAGGACAACAAGAAAGCTCACTTTCACTGCCCTTGGTACAGAGGTTCTTTAACTTCCACGAGAGAACTATTTCAGCCTTGCAATGCCTCTTTGTCAAAAGCAAGGACTGTACCACCTCAGACTCTCACATTATGAATCCATGTTAATGTAGGCTGACAAAAGGGGAAAGATAGCAAATGTGGTCATTTCTAAGAATAAAATTGAAATGAAATAGTCAGGTGCAAAGTGCCCTTAGAACAGGCATGGGGAGCCTGCAGCCCTCCAGATGTTGCAGAACTAAAAAACTCCCATAATCCCTGGCCACTGGCCATGCAGGCAGGCGTTGATGGGATTTGGAGTCCAGCCATATATGAAGGGCAACAGGTTCCCCCCTACTGCATTAGACCCTCCTTTTTATTATTATACTTTGCTAAATTATGTGAAATAATCAATACAGTCAACCTATTGGACTCAAGGGTTACAGTTCTTAAAATGGACAAATTTTTATATACAGAAAAATGGAAAGATGTTTGAAAATGTAGGTGGATTTGTTCAAGAGTCTGGGATAACCAAGTATAATAAAATAAACTGTAATGATAGGAAAGTATTTACAGCTGCCTTGAATCCTAGTTTGGGAGAAAGGCGGGAAGTAAATACATTTAACAACACCAACAACAATGCAATATGTCAAGAAAGAATTATAAATCTCAGAGAAGGGAATTGACTTTATAGGTATTTATGCTGTAGAAAAAATACTTCCTCTCTTTGCAGCACGTCTGGGTGGTATTTTATAATTTTTAATATCACTAACTTAGAAAACACTTTGAAATGAAATTATACATATGCGCAATCATTTATAATTAACTGCACTGAACTGTATTTTAACTTTTTATTTCTATTGTAGCTGTCAACAGATAATATTGTACAGCCTGGAAACCTGAATATATATATTTTTTCCCTTTAAACGATAGGGAAATGTGTTGAAAAGAAATACTTAGGACAAAAAGGCTTACCACTCTCACTCTCAAATAAATTGTAAAATGTGTTATTACTGTATAGTACAAATGGCACAAGGATATTAGCTATAGCTGCAGCTGATGTCACAATAAGCTGGATAAATTCTAGCCTACTTACAAGGAAGCTATTGACATGCTAAATTGTTAAGGGAGGGAAGAGAAAAGGAACGTTTGATGCTGGGAATGGGAAGGTTTAGAGCCAGATATAGTATACAGACCTGTCCACACCCTAGCATGGCTCAAACAGCATGGACAGACAGTCCCACCTACATATTATGGACCTCTATGAATATAGTCAAAGTTACCGTGTTCATAACTTTCCACAGCTTTTACCCACAACTGAATTCCTACTTCGAGTTGTCTGTGTGCCTGTAACCTGCCCTAGGACCTTACAGTGAAGGGTGGGTAATAAATAAATAGACCAAGGCCTTCTGGCGGACCGAGGGCCTTCTGGCGGTTCCCTCACTGCAAGAAGCAAAGCTACAGGGAACCAGGCAGAGGGCCTTCTCGATAGTGATACCTGCCCTGTGGAATGCTCTCTCACCAGATGTCAAAGAGAACAACAACTACCAGACTTTTAGAAGACATCTGAAGGCAGCCCTGTTTAGGGAAGCTTTTAATGTTTGATGTATTATAGTATTTTAATATTTTTTTTGGAAGCCGCCCAGAGTGGCTGGGGAAGCCCAGCCAGATGGGCGGGGTATAAATAAATAAATAATAAATAAATAAATAATAATAATTATAAATAAAACAAATGCACCATCTAGTCCTGAATAAAAGTCTTAAAACATCTTAGTTCTGAGTTAACATGGATAGGATTGATCTGGCAATCAATTAATGCTATGAAGTTTACAGTGCAGCCATATGCATGCATAATATTGCAATCCAACAGAGCCCTTTTATATAGGCCTAATCGAAAATAAATCAGATAAGCAGGTAAAGCACTGCAGGCTACACTGATCACTTTAATGTGCTTATGAGTATTTCTGAAGCAAAAAATCATCATTGGCTTTTAGGTAAGGCACTCATGAAGTAGGCAACATTTTAGAAGATATATTCTCTCCTATGTACGACCAACAGTAGTTTTTTAAGTAAGAGACTTGTATTAAAAACAGTAAGAAGATGCAACTTTTCCGTTGATTAACAGGTTTGTAAGGCTGCAATCCTATACACATGTACCCAAGAGTAAATCCTATTGAATTCAGTGGTGTTCACTTCTGAGCAAAAGTGCAAACAATTGTGCTGTAAATCCATTAACCTAACCAATTAAATGTTGCGGCTCTAATTGAAAAGCATATGAAAGATGTACATGTATCATTCTGCTTATCCATATAGACTCTTGTACAAATGTCCAAGGCTTTCTGACAATTGCTCAGTCCCATTTGATAAAGAGGACCATAACTGAAGGAGAATTACGCACTTCAATATGTTCAGAATGTCGTTTACATATAATTCTATACAACCAAGATGCAAAGCATTTACTTTAAATAGTATTCATCCTGTAACTGACGTAGTTCTCAAACATTCACGTGCTCCTATAGAAACAAATTTTGTTTTTAGAATGGGTTTAGGATAGTGTAACACTGAACTTTAAAGTCAGGTAAATAAACTTTTTTAAAACAAAAATTAAAAGAAAACATACAGTGTTTGAACCTCTCTCCGTTTATCTCTAATGCTTCTCTCTATGTATGCGTACTGCCTCCTTCTTGTAGATGCATTGTTACTGTACAGTCACCATCATAAAGCCTCTCCATACATAATTTTTCTTCTGAGTATTCCTGGGAAAGTTTGCTAGTCAGCGTGAGCCAAGTGTTGCCAACTTATAAAGTGATGCATATTTTGGCAAGTCGAAGACAGCTGGGTACGAGTCTGGAGAAAAGAATGCTTCAATACAATTGTTGTTGTTGTTTAGTCGTGTCCGACTCTTCGTGACCCCATGGACCAGAGCACACCAGGCACGCCTGTCTTCTATTGCCTCCTGCAGCTTGGTCAAACTCATGTTGGTAGCTTTGAGAACACTGTCAAACCATCTCGTCCTCTGCCGTCCCCTTCTCCTTGTGCTCTCCATCTTTCCCAACATCAGGGTCTTTTCCAGGGAGTCTTCTCTTCTCATGAGGTGGCCAAAGTATTGGAGCCTCAGCTTCAGGATCTGTCCTTCCAGCGAGCACTCAGGGCTGATTTCCTTCAGAATGGATAGGTTTGATCTTCTCAAGAGTCTCCTCCAGCACCAGAATTCAAAAGCATCCATTCTTCGGCGATCAGCCTTCTTTATGGTCCAGCTCTCACTTCCATACATCACTACTGGGAAAACCATAGCTTTATTAATACAGACCTTTGTCGGCAAGGTGATGTCTCTGCTTTTGAAGATGCTGTCTAGGTTTGTCATTGCTTTTCTCCCAAGAAGCAGGTGTCTTTTAATTTCGTGACTGCTGTCACCATCTGCAGTGATCATACAGCCCAAGAAAGTAAAATTTCTCACTGCCTCCATTTCTTCCCCTTCTATTTGCCAGGAGGTGATGGGCCCAGTGGCCATGATCTTCGTTTTTTTGATGTTGAGCTTCAGACCATATTTTGCACTCTCCTCTTTCACCCTCATTAAAAGGCTCTTTAATTCCTCCTCACTTTCTGCCATCAAGCTTGTGTTATCTGCATATCTGTGGTTGTTGATATTTCTTCTGGCAATCTTAATTCTGGCTTGGGATTCATCCAGCCCAGCCTACAATAGCATTCTAATAATGTACTGTATTTGGAACTACTACAAATTTTCACTTAAAAGTTTTGCAAAATTTAAGAAGTGAGATCATTTATCTGGACTATTAAAATTCCTGGTTTTCTATCCTCATAGAAAGAGTGCCATGTCAAAAACTATATATACAAAAAATATACAAGAAATCTCTGGTTTGTATAATTTATATCCCACCTTTCCTCTAAGCTAAGGAGTTCAAGGTTGTGTAAATAGTTCTCCTCCCCATTTTATCCTCACAACAACCCTGTGATGTAGCTTAGGCTGTGAGTGAGTTACTGGCTCAGGGTCACCCAGTGAGTTTCATGGGTGAGCGGCAATCTGGTTTCTCAGGTCCTAACCCAACACTCTAACCCAGGCACCCCCAAACTCAGCCCGCCAGATGTTTTGGGACTACAACTCCCACCATCCCTAGTTAACAGGACCAGTGGTCAGGGATGATGGGAGTTGTAGTCCCACAACCTCTGGAGGGCCAAGTTTGGGGATGCCTGCTCTAACCACTTTCCCAGGCTCTCTTTTGTAGTAGCTTGTATATGTCTAACATGAAAATTCGGGTGTTTTATGACTCACTAAGATTTTTAACCTCAACCTTTGTTCATCAAACAGCAAAGCCTCTTCTCCATCTCAAATGGTAACAGCTGTAATAGTAAATGATGTGTTGATTAAAGACGTCTTTATAATTCACTTGTTAAGTGTTTCTCACTAAGATTGTAATTAGTGTCACCATTTTCCCATGACGTGTATACAGTATTTCTCAATTCTCGTTGCCACTGAAAACATGTTACCCAAAGTAATCTGTCTGAATACTTTCCCACCCCAAAGGCATGATGAGCAAACAAGGGACTTTATTATACTGAAATTATGTTCTTGCAAAGGCAAATGACTGCAAACATCCCTGGATTGCTCGTGGTCCCTTCCAACTTTGTGATTCTATGAAATGACTTCTGTAAATAACTACAAGAAGAAAATACTGGCCATAAAGATGGTGCCAATTTGTACACGTTGTTGTTCTGCCACTAACATTTGGCTTCTTTTGTTGTCAAGCACACAGTACGCAGTGCAGAGACTAGAATCCTTTAGGCAACAACTAAATTGCAGAGCCACCAATTGCCACCTGGAAAGGTATGTTTGACTTCCAATATTAAAGCTACTCTTATTTGTCTACCCCTTGGAATTTTACCAATCAATTTCCAATTTTGTTTTTCTCTGGACAGTTCACCATATGTGCAGAAATGGTTTCCCTCCTCTTCTTTAAGGTTTTCTAAAGAAGAGGAAGGCACCTTTTGCAAGAGTTGAGCTTGAGCGAGAAAAAAGTATGTTGCAAAAACCCAGCTGAGTCCACTGAAATAATAAAGTGCTTCAAAAGACATAAAATACATTTTATATATAGAATGCAGCAGATTATTGAGGTAGTGAGTCAAATCTGAGTTAGGCTGCAATCATATGCACAATTACCAGGGAATAAGTCTGACTGCAGTCAATAGTCAATATTTCTGAGTACAGTAGACATATCTATGATTGCATTTTAAAATAATAGGAAGGAAGTTCCCCCACAAATGGAAAAATATAAACTAAAATGGATCTATCCATAATACTGTGTGATGCACTAATAGCTTTTCTGTTTTTATGCTAGAGTTCCTTTTTCAAAGGTGGTTCTTTCATCAGTAGTTTATTGCAACAGACTAAAATGACATACTGTCCTCTAGCACCGTAGAAATGTCCAAATTCAAATGTTTTTCATTTAACTGGGACTGTGTACATTTCACTGTTTGGGATTGGGGATTTGTTGCTAGGATAACTCTTTAGCTCTTGGTTCTTTATTTAGGTCTCTCAGAACTCTCTTGACCTGCTGTCAGATTACAACACAAAGTCTTAGAGATAAATACCACAGACAACAGTTTCCTTGACTAACCACTTTCCAGCTTAAGAAAGCTAAAGCTCGTTTTGCATATTTGAAAGGAGAGGTACAGAAAAACAGCAGGAACCGCCAATTTAGTCTTGCATCTTGTTAATACCTAGAACAACCATTGCCGTATAAATTTCTTTTGATTCTACAATGAATGCTTTGATTGTTATACATTCTGTAGAAAGAAAGAGAGTGAGAAAGAAAGAAAATACTTTGCACTGAAAACGAATTGCATTTGACTCTCCATTAGAATGCAGCAATACTGCTTGTCATTTATTTCCTTGCACAGAACAAGGACAAATTCTGCAGCCAATAACAGGCGCAATAACAGGAGATAGCTTGTCCCAATGAAAACCAAGAACACCGCCTCTGCAATGCTTCTAACCTCTGTTGCTTCAGGAGCTAGAGTCCATGTGCCGTCGGGATTAGTCATTAATGCTTGATACAGATGCCAGAACAATCTTGTTGAGTGCTTTAGGAAACCATCCTATAAACTACTCTGAAACTTTCAAAACATTTGTTTAGATATAACAAAAGTACTGTAACACTATACATAAATAAATCCCACTGAACTCATTGAATTTCTGAGTTGCAGAATATCCACATTCTATACTACAAGGAGGAAGCAAAATGCCCTTTTCTTTATATAGTGATCTCAGTTCTCTGAGTGTTGGTCCGTAAGTAGCCAAAATGTTTGTAACCGAACACAAGACGGATGAACCGGCAACCTTGTGGGAGCCCCAATATTTGCAAAAGTTAGAGGATGCCCCCCACAGAGGAAAACACTCTAAGGGGGACATGGAATCCTTGCTACCAGAAAGCCCACTAAGGGCTTATGCCCAGTTGGCATGCTCAGGATGCTGACTAACAGAGAGGGAAAGCAAAATAGGAGAAGAAATGGAAGTGCAAATAGAATGAAGTGTCTGGAATTCTGAGAAGGAGCATTGCACTCTGCAACATTTCTGTGCACTAATAGCAAATTCAATTCACTGAGTGCTGATCCTTGTGTAACTAAAAAAAAGACACCATCTGTGCACAGGGAAGAAGTATCTGCAGGCTTGGAGGAATCCCAAGTTTGCAGAAGTAAAGCAAAGTAGCAGCCCACTGAGCTGAGCATGTTCAGTAGCCAAAAGTGATGACTGATGTCAAGGGACAGGGGTAGAAAACCAGCTGGACAGAAAACACAGCGGAAAAGAGAAACCATGAGCAAGCACACTCAGTTTTTTGTTTCAGGACCCACCTGACTAGAACAAATATCTGCCTGAAGCAAAACTATCCATCCGGCAATTTCTCCATAGACTGAATTGGGTGATCTGGCCCACAGTGAGCCACAAAAAAAATCAAGTGCACTGTCCAGCAGTTCTAACAAAGAAAATCCATCAAGATGTGTAATGCACATGAATATTTTAAGAAACAGATATACCCTTAGCTATCAGTCAGACCCCAGTCAGTGTGAGCATAACCTCATCCATTAAAAACCTTCCTGCACATTTAGCACATAAAAATGTGCATTTACCAAGTGCTACTCTCCAATAGGGATGCTGGTGGCTCTGTGGGTTAAACCACAGAGCCTAGGACTTGCCGATCAGAAGATCAGCGGTTCGAATCCGTGCGACGGGGTGAGCACCCGTTGCTCGGTCCCTGCTCCTGACAACCTAGCAGTTCAAAAGCACATCAAAGTGCAAGTAGATAAATAGGTACTGCTCTGGCAGGAAGGTAAACGGCGTTTCCATGCGCTGCTCTGGTTCGCCAGAAGCGGCTTAGTCATGCTGGCCACATGACCCGGAAGCTGTACGCCGGCTCCCTCGGCCAATAAAGTAAGATGAGCGCCGCAACCCCAGATTCGGTCACGACTGGACCTAATGGTCAGCGGTCCCTTTACCTTTACCTTACTCTCCAATACCCTCTCAAGGTTTCACTTCTATCACTCAAATCTATTTTTCCAGCATTTGAGAAAATGTTACAGTCACCATCCCTAGATAATACCTCAACTGCTTTTCTAACTACTGCATGGAATGTTGTTGTGCAAGTGTCCTGGATTGGATAATGTTGTAAAATGATGTGTCACCGCACACTCATCTCCTCGCCAAAACATTTGTCCCTCATCGAGAC
Source organism: Podarcis cretensis (assembly GCF_951804945.1). Lineage (NCBI taxonomy): Eukaryota > Metazoa > Chordata > Lepidosauria > Squamata > Lacertidae > Podarcis > Podarcis cretensis. The sequence continues at coordinate 28,340,948 of NC_137187.1, forward strand.
GCATTTCTAAAAGTAACAAACAAGAGTCATGTTGCACGCTTGGCCATTTTATGAAACTCTAATCTTTATACTAGGGACGCAGGTGGCGCTGTGGGTAAAAGCCTCAGCGCCTAGGGCTTACCGATCGAAAGGTCGGCGGTTCGAATCCCTGCGGCGGGGTGCGCTCCCGCTGCTCGGTCCCAGCGCCTGCCAACCTAGCAGTTCGAAAGCACCTCCGGGTGCAAGTAGATAAATAGGGACCGCTTACCAGCGGGAAGGTAAACGGCGTTTCCGTGTGCGGCTCTGGCTCGCCAGAGCAGCGATGTCACGCTGGCCACGTGACCCGGAAGTGTCTCCGGACAGCGCTGGCCCCCGGCCTCTTGAGTGAGATGGGCGCACAACCCCAGAGTCTGTCAAGACTGGCCCGTACGGGCAGGGGTACCTTTACCTTTAATCTTTATACTGTAATTCTTTGAAAGCGATATGCTCCCTCCCTCCTGTGTTTGAGTGCAAATCTACCTAGATGTTTAAGAAAGGAGGGAGCTATGCTTATGATATGTGCAAAGGACCATGATGTCAAAGTGAAAGAAAGCCTACATTGAACAGAGCTGTAATATCCTGCCATGTTAGGAAATGCCACCGCGGACACACAAGGCATTGCACACAGCTCAGAAACAACGGTAATTAAGGCTGCTAAACGGGGGGTGATATGTTTGTGCCGGTTTCGCCAACCTGATATCCTGCAGATGATTTGGACATCGGATGATCTGGAGGGCACTAGATTGGTGAAAGCTGGTCTAAGCGCTAATCTAAAAGCTTCCCAGACATCTCCAAGACAAAGATACGTTGCCAACCAATGCACTCAATACTGTTAGGCAGGTTTGGGCCTGCAGATGATAGTCAACATAACATAATGGATCAGTATGCCATTGTAGCATCATGATACATTGTGCGCCACTATAGTTACTGGGGGCTCGTTAGCCTGGGAAGGTAGTCCAACCAGGAGAAGGAAAACTCAGAAAACTCTGACCATAAACCTCTGCTACCTTGGGGACATCTTTGGGAGAAGGTGTAAACCCTACACATATCCACAGTGGGGTCCCTAAGATGGTCAGATGGCGTCTTGTACGCCTCCTCCCGGCATCTCCTGCAGCCAATTGGTGCCAAATGTATTGCTCACTTTCCTTTGGACCCACAGCATGGACGAGGAGGGGGCGGTGTCTTGTCGTCTGGGCCTCCATGTTCAACGCCCAGGCTTGCACCCCAGGGAGGTCAATTCAGTGCTGTGGTTTGACCTCACCCCCAGAGGCACACTCCATGGTCCCTCAAGACAGACAGATGCCAACATCAATATCCGACTCATAATCGTTTCCTACAGATTAGTAAACCTCTTGTCGTATGTACTTTGCTCACAGTCACAAGAATTATAGTGAGAATGTATGAACTGGCCCACTCTGAGCCAGGGAAGATGTAACGTGACTCATCATTATGGGTAAGGAATAGGGGGTGGGCATGGGCACTCCCTGTCTCCACTCCCATCAGTTCATTATAAATTCCTTTCATCCTTCCCCAGCCATCCTTAACCATGGCTAAGGACGCTGCCAATGTAAGCCTTAACCACAGCCAACTCTGCTTCCAGTTGTGGTAAATGGTAAACTCTGTTTAGCATTAACCATGGTTAAGGATATAAAGTGTGTGTGTGTGTGTGTGTGTGTGTGTGTGTGTGTGTGTGTGTAATTTGCACCAGAAAGGAGACAGACAAGAATAAAGGAGACCACATTCCTGTGGCCCATGCCCAGTCTCTCTACCAGTGGACTCTGTTGCATCTACACCAGTCCCTTTTTAATGTACAGATTGGAAATTCTAATCCATGTTAATGATTCAGATCACAGGAAATTGTAGTTTTTCTGGAATAAAATGGTGCAATTGCTGTTTCAATCCACCTTTTGTGAAAGCTTGTATTGAGTATAATTGATCATCTCATCAATGAACACTGCATTCTCCAAAAGAGTTTGTAAACCGTTAGGAAGATCCAGAATGTTATTACACACCTAGAATGATCATGCAAACAACTGTATATTAATCAGATGTGACATTTCAAACTTTCTCATATAAAACCTTATGGTAGATATATCTTGGAAAGCTTTTTTTAAAGTTGGGAGAATGCAAACACGTATAAACATTTAATTCATATGGCGAAGACTGCTTAGTTACATTTCTCCTCATGCAGAGTGTTTACTCTGAAGTAATGCAAACTGTATCTGATAAGTATCCCAGTGGAAAACAAGACATCCAGAACTTCACATCGCAACATTTTACTACAGAGGCAGATGACTGGAGAGGGCAGGCTTGCCTAAATGTTTTTAGCAGGTGCCGAAAAGACTACACTGAAGACTACAGTTTACACCTCACTTTTAAATGAAGATATTTGGTTCTGCTTTGGCAATTTGCAGATCGTAGTTGGCCAATTTTAATCTGTTTTGGTATTTTTTACTCTTGAATGGTTGTGAATTCTTCTTCTTTCTGCTGCTTTGACATGATACCTGAACTGGCAAAGCCTATTTATAGCTGCAGCACCATACATACCCACAGGTAGGTCTATAAGGAGATGGGAATAAACTGGCAAAACAGAGCTGGCCTGACCCAAGGAACCTTTAGGTCCTAAATCACAACCTGTGCAAAGCATGTGAGATGTTTGAATTGAGCCACAGTATGGAGAAGGAGAGCAAATATATTATTGAGTATATCAGCTCTGTAACTCTGTAACTCACAGTATTATATGCTTGCAGAAACGCATTTGTGGCTGAAACTGTGAACTATTTCGCATTTGTAGCAGCCCTTGAGCAAGCTCTCGAGTGTGCAGGTTTGATGACATCATGCTACGTACGGAAATGAAACGGTTCCTCCAAACTCCATATACGTAAGCTGTTGCCGCAACCCGTGTCCCTCCCAACGCAGCTGTCAGAACTGCGCAAATTGCTGAAGTCATATCCACAGTCCTGACGTGAAGGCCATTATCCACAGGTCATGCATTTGGCATCATCCACGAGCACAACAGTGCAGCACACTCTGAATGCAAAAGGTTTTGGTTTGGGACCTAGATGTATAAAAGCTACCTACTTCCATCTAAAGCCACCAGGCCCTTTGGTCTTTGCCTGAAACCCTTCACTGTGCAAGGTGAAGCAGCACACGAAGCAGAACCATTTCAGCAGTAGCACACCGACTATGGAATTCACTGTCTAGTATTCTGCTTGCCTCGAGACATGTTATTCTTCCCATATGCTTTAGACCTGAGCAGTAGCTGAATGCTTATCGTGGAAGCCTATTTACTGCTGATGCTTTGCATTTTTTGCTTTGCTTTCTGGTTTGAGGTTTTTATTTGCAGCTCAGGAATTATGGATCCCATTTAATACATGACTGTTGGACATTCTAACAGTCCCACACGCAGAAAGAAAAGACGGTTAATAATATCAAAACAGTGGGTGATGGGGAGGGAAACAGAGGAAATGTGAACCAGCCCTGATATAGACACAGCAGCAAACCACAAGCTAAGTTACTGACAACGCAGCACGGTTTTAAAAGTGAGTGGTACTAATTTCTCCATACGACACTAACCTTTACTTCAACTTCTGGCGATACTTTCTCCACTTTGTTCTTGCTTAACAGGCTTTTCACCAGTTCTTCCACTTGCACGTTGAACTTCATGAACGTCACGTAGACGAAATAAGCAAACAGCAGCGTTAAACTTTCCCACCACATGATGAAGTTATCCAAAAAGAAGATGATCAGCAATATCAAGTCCATGATGTAAAAAGACACATCCCGAAAGAGGGGCCACCAGGTGAGGTGCAGGATCTCCTTGGAAAATAAAGCACACATCCCAATCACGAAGAGGATATTGAACACGGCAGAACCAACTATTGTTCCAATGCCGACATTGCTGTGGGATATAAAAACTCCTATTAGAGAAGTGAAGAGTTCTGGGGCTGAGCCACCAGCAGCCATGAATGTTGCCCCGGCCACATCATCAGAAATCGCCAGTTTTTCTGTAATGACTGTCAATGAAGGAACAAAGAACTCATCGCAGACAATGGCTAAGGCTATGAACATGTAAACCATTCCACAAATATGAAGTATTACAGCACCCCTGCGTCTTTCTTCAAGAGAAAAAAGATCTTCCGGGTACTCTCCCTTGGAGTGCTCTTCCGTATGGTTATCCTGCCCAGCTTCGTATTTCATAGAAATAGGTGAATCTGGAGCGCCGGTTTGATTCTGTTCATTAAAGTCCAATAGAGTTCTTTGATGCATGTGCTTTGACTTATGGCTATCTAGATTGCTGGTTGTCTCTGTGCTATAAGGTTGCGACTGGAAAAAGGCACTAATTGAAAGATACAGCGTGCTAACGGCCACGATACCCAGGAAAAGTCCTGTTATTCGTATCAGTCTCAGCTTTTTCCTAACGTTTGGGTGTTTCTTACAGCCAAGCAGTGGTTCTGGCAGACACAATTCCTCAAGAAAGTTGACGACAATGTTTTTGCACGGAGCCATTCTGAGCTCTTTCTTGCGGTCCGAGAAACTAAAATCAGACAGATTGTTCTGTCATTCTTCTTTCACTGTTCAAGTAAATGATGCTTTGACGTGTCCTTTCAGAATCTGATAGCTTTATGCTTCATGTGGAACACATTCCTTGGTTGTGCTTAAAAAGAGAGAGAAATGTTTTCATCAGTTTAGTTACAAGGTCAAACATTAAAAGACATTTCCCTGTACATTATCAAAAAAAAAAAAGAGAGACTTAAATTTCCTGCTACATTAAACCAAAAAGACTAATAACACAAATAAGTGCTGCTTAACATTTTATGTGATGGGAAACCTGGGACTGCCACCGGGTACGCAGTCAACAGGGAGCATTTTTTTCTGATTTTGAATCACTGCACTCTAGTCATCATTTATGAATCTGAGCACTCATTTACTAATTTCTTATAGCCGAAGCCAAACCTGCCAAGTTCACGATCCCAGGATCAGTCACTGAGCGTACCTGTCCTGATCCCTCATTCTTTTAGTCAGCATCAAGTTAACACAGGTGCATGCATACACTGCTTGAGGGAAGTGCGCAAATTCATTTTTTGGGGGGGTGCGGGTGGAATCTGTGACTGTAGTTTGGTGAAAAGAAAACGCAACAAGCGTCAATATTATTGTCAGGAAAGTGTGCAGAATGGGGATCTGGGTGACACCGCGGAGCATTCCAAAAACCAGTCCCAATTCACAATCCCTTTGGACTGAAGCTTTAGGATTTAAGCCACTTTAAACAATTAATACCCACCAAAGTCAACTGAATTAGACTGGCTGAAATCCAGCCGCTTCATAGGGAGCCACAGCTCTCTGGACCTAGCTGCAAGTTGTTTCTTAAGGACATTAAAGGCATTAACTATTGCAATATGAAATTTGCAGCGCTGAAAAGTGAAAACAATTCTAAAAACACCCTTTGGAAGCATAGTTAGAAGAATACTCAAATACTATCCAATGCGATGCACTCACTAATAGCAAACTCGGAGCCCCTGTAAACTTGGAGCAAAATAAGACGCACTGGAAAAAGACACCGCAAGAGATTAAAGTGTGTTATCATAAAAAAGAGAAGCTGTAAAAACCTTCCTCACTGCCTTGGTACCCACTGCCATAAAGGCAAAACATGTACAATGGATTCAACTGTCCTCTTCTCCCTGACCCTCCTTTTTGTAAGCAGTCATGGCATACTTATGGCCAAGGAATTAATTACTCTCTAAGCCTCTCCTCCTCCGACCTCTGCTCATCCCTCAGACTCCGCTGTGCACTTTTCCCGGCAAACTGATCCTATTACCGTACAGACTCAGGCTTTCTTGTACTTTTTTTTTTTTGTAAGTTACCATCCGCAGGCAGTGGCGTAGGGTGGGTTGTCAGCACCCGGGGCAAGGCAAGTAATTTGCGCCCCCTAACCCGTGGATTTGCGCCCCCTAACCCTACCCCTAACCCCCAGATGTTGCGCCCGGTGCGGCTGGCCCCCCCTGCACCCCCCACGCTACGCCACTGTGCAGTTGAAATATTTGCTTCTCTCCAAATCAGAAACCCAGTCCGACCGAAAAACAATAACAAAACCTTCCCTATTGCATGGATGTCCCTTTAATTATTTTTTTCCCAGAGAGAGGGATTTAACCGTATCCATCTCATTCTGTGAAACAAAACAGCTCTTCAGCTGCTACGCTCAGGATGACTGGAGCAAATCAGCCACGGCAAAGGAAAACCCCTTAAGGAAAACTGCAAAAAACTAGGCACACTTACCTGGGAGCAAAGGAGTCAACTCCTAGGGGCTGAAGTCCCTTTGGCACCCCAATAAAATATTGGAGGGGACTACCCATGGGTACGCCAGGATTTATGTTGGGGGGGTAGAATCTCAGGATTTTTTTTACTGATTTTATTGATTGGGGGGGCAAGCCCCCCAAGCAGATTAGCACTGCCATTCAAATGGGGGGTGTGTGGCATGTCTTGTTAGCGATTATGTGGAGGGGGTAGCCCCACTCCACTCCCAATATTTGATTGAAACTGGCACCCCTGCCTGGGGGCAAATCCTATTTGAACTCCATGGGTTTACTACCGAGTAGCCCTGCATAGGACTGCACCACAGTTCTGTGCTGGGGCCAAGCAAATCGAAACAACTGCAAATGACCCTTCCTCTGGGAATCTGGCAGGGCTTCAACTCCATGCAAAACGAATTAATGGCTCAGTTGGTTAGAACAAGTGGGGTGCTGATAACACCAAGGTTGCGGCTTCCATCCCCGTATGGGACAGCTGCCTATTCCTGCATTGCAGGGGCTCGGACTCGATTACCCTCAGGGGTCCCTTCCAGCTCTGCAACCCTACGATTCCAGGATCCTTCTAGGAAGAGGTCCTTAGACAAGGCGGGTCATTCATAATGGAGCCAGTGAAGAAACTCAGCAGGATAAGGAAAGCAGCAAAACTGCAAGCGGGAATTCTCTTTACTTGGATAACTCTGCTGGTGAGAATGAGGGGTGCGAATGACGCCAAGGGTTGCAGGTTCGATCCCCGTGCGGGGTGGCTGCTTATTCCTGCATAGCATGGGGTTGGGCTGGATGACCTTTAGGGGTCCCTTCCGATTTTTTTGCAGGATTCTCTGAAACTGGCAGTGCCAACCCAATAACCGGGTGGGGGGGTGGGGCACTTAGGGCAGGCTATAAATCCCAATGAATGCAAATCCCAATGAATGCAAACCCTAAATCCCAATGAATGCAAACCCCAACTGAGGTCGCGACCCCCACCCCGCATCCTCCCTCCCCGCGCAACTTACCACCCTGCGCCCTCCGTCCCCGGGCATGAGTGGGAAGCCCCTCCGCGGTCCCCCGGCGCAAGAACTCAGCCTTCTCCTCTCCAGCGCGCTCAGCGGGCGGCGGCAGACGCCTCGGACCCGGCCAGGCAGACCCGCGGCAGCGGCGGCAGCAGCAGCAGCTCCGGGAGAGACCGACCGGCGCCGCCAGACGCGCAGCATCCACTGCCGGGAAGAGGACCAGGAGAGCCTCCCGGGAGACACGCCCACCACCCAGCCCAGCCACGCCCACCCAGGGGAACTGGGTGAGCCAGGGGGCGGAGCCTCTCATCCCCACCCCTCAGGGCGGGGCTTCTCCGCCTCCGCCTTTTCCCGCGCTCTGTCCAAGCCCCGCCCCCCGCCCGCCTCGCGCGCTTCCCCCCCCCCTCAGCTTTTTCCCTTAGAGTTTCAATTAAATTTCAATTTCGACATGTCTGTGTCCCTTTTCCACAATAAACCATGTTCATAGTTATATGCCTTGTCCATATCTCAGGGCAGTAAACCCCCCCCCCCATCCTCAAACATTATGGCAAAGCGTTAAAAAAAATACTCAATTAAATACTCAGGTTCCCCCCATAACATTTTATTAATTTTCTAATAATAATAATAATAATAATAATAATAATAATAATAATAATAAATTTTATTTATACCCCGCCCTCCCCAGCCAAGACCGGGCTCAGGGCAGCTAACACCAGGTATAAAAACAATTGATTGAAATACAACTTAAAAACAAGATTAAAATACAACATTAAAACATAAAAAATATAACAAAAACAATAATAAAGATAAAAACAAAAACAAAACAGATTGACTCCCCCCTATTCCTTTCCTTGGTTCCATTGTATTTCAGTGTACTTACTATGGTACATGTCCATTATAAAGTTTTAAGCCAGGCATAGGCAAACTTGGCCCTCCAGATGTTTTTGGACTACAACTCCCATCATCCCTCACTAACTGGACCACTGATCAGGGATGATGGGAGTTGTAGTCCAAAAACATCTGGAGGGCCAAGTTTGCCTATGCCCGTTTTAACCATATCTATTGTCCATTCATAATAAAATTACAAGTATTCTCAAAACCCTACCAATGTATTAAACTGTACACTGCTTCTGTATATATGCAATAAAGTCCTTCCTGTCTTCCTTAAATTCCTTGTGGTCTCTTCCTCTTAATTTCATTGTCAGTTTCGCCATTTCAGCATATTCCGTTAATTTGACTTGCCAATCTTCTTTAGCTAACAATGTTGCTGCAGCCTTGGTTGCGTGCATAAACAAGTTCTTTTGTGATCTTGGTAAATCCATTCCTGTGATACCTAACAGGGAAGCGTCTGGGTTTGTTTTTGGACAAAGGTTGTTTTAAACAACTTCTTCATTTCATTATAAATCATTTCCCAATACTTCTCAACAATTCTGCAATCCCACCACATATGAACAATTAAATACTCAGTTTAACCTGCTCCCCTTAAAAATACCTGCCCCCATCTTCTTTTTACCACTAATCTCCCTCAAAAAAAGCTTCACAACTCCCCCCCCAAAAAACCACACACACACAAACACAACAACAACCCTGCTTTCCATGGGCGTATTTTTGTTAAGGGGGGGAGACAGTCAAAGGGTGTTTTTTTTTTAGGAAATCAAAGTTGGGAAATAACGGGTAAAAATAAGAGGACATTATGGAGGGGGGAAGCTTCTGCTGCGGGTGTGGCAGAACCTCAAATAATTGAGTATTTTCAATACTTTTCAGTCATGTTTGCCCCCACTCCCCTTGGCTTTGCCAATGATGGCTGGCTGGCTGCACCAATACAAATCAATACAAGTCTAAGGTTCTGCCCCCCCCAACAAAAATCCTGACTATGCCCTCAGCCACTCACTAAAGGAATAAAAATCCATGCAAATCAGATGGCAATGCCGATCAACTTTGGGGGGACCCAGCCCCCCTCAGTTATATTATTTGGGGCAGGGGGTACGAAGGGACCTCAGCCCCCAGGAGTTGGCTCCATCTATGCCTCAGAGAGGATGAGAAATGCAGGAAGCAGCCAGATCACCTGGTCCATTGAAGCTTCAAGTTGTCTGCACTGACTGGCAGCCTCAGGACACAACTCCTAGTGTTGCAAGCCGAAAAATGGCTTATCTCCTGAGTTTACGCCGCTAAAACTCAGAAACATGAGGAGTTAGGAATCCAATATTGTTTATTGCAAAGCAATAGGTTACAGTCGGATAGTTCTGCAAAACTGCAACCCCGCCCAGTGGTCCAGGCACGACTAAAGTTTCAAACAAAGCATTTCAATTTTCACCAGTCATATACATCATTACCTCATTTCATGATTAATACACATGTGCAATAAACACTGGCAATTTCTGCTGATTAAGTTCTGATTCCTGCTGTGTTCTGTTACATTGTGTTAGTGTGCATGTTGGGAACCTGTGTTACGTGTAGCCATTTGCAACATGTAACAACTTGAGCTGCAGCTTTGTGATTCAGCTGTATCTTTGTGATGACTATACAGTGGTACCTCGGGTTGCATATGCTTCAGGTTACATGCGCTTCAGGTTACAGACTCTGCTAACCTAGAAATAGTGCTTCAGGTTAAGAACAGAAATCTTGCTCCAGTGGCATGGCAGCAGCAGCAGGAGGCCCCATTAGCTAAAGTGGTGCTTCAGGTTAAGAATAGTTTCAGGTTAAGAACAGACCTCCGGAACGAATTAAGTACTTAACCCAAGGTACCATGGTACAGCTAAAGCGAGATGAGCGCTGCAACCCCAGAGTCGGCCACGACTGGACGTAATGGTCAGGGGTCCCCTTTACCTTTTACTATTTCAGCTGTATTTCTGCCCCAATGGGGGTGGCAACTTGCAAAATCATCAGTTGCATAAAATAACAGGCTACCATAACTTTTCTAATTGAAGCAAACTCAAGGATTTAGAGGTGTACACATTACCACATTTATTGTGGCCCTTTGGGCCACTACCACACTAGGGGCTGAGGTGCATAGCTGTCAACTTTTCCCTTTTCTTGCGAGGAATCCTATTCGGAATAAGGGAATTTCCCTTAAAAAAAGGAAAACGTTGACAGCTATGCTGAGGTGCCTTGGACCCCCACCCTCAAAAAATGATAGGTATTGCCCTCCAAATGGGTGTGGGTGGGTGTGCTATGCCATGTTATGTGATTATGTGCTCCCCCATATTTTATTAATTTTGGGGGGCAGGCAGTCCTTCCCAGGAACTCCGCTTAAAGCTGGGGTACCCTGAGCATCGTGGAGAATGGCTTGGGATACAGACAGAGGCAACAGCGGACGCCTAAACAAGGACAAGTCTGCACCATAGAATCTGCTGCTCCCACCTGCATGTTCTTGTCTACCCAGAAGTTGCAAGGAATGGGGCTTCTTGCCCCCCAGGAAACTGCACCCGGGGCTCCTATGCTTTTCTGAGAGGCTTGATGTTAGCAGGGGACACTTTTTCCTTCATAGCCTTGTCGACTCAGAAGCCTGCCTAGCTGAGTTCAAGGGGATTTTCTTGCTTCCATGGAACGATGCTTCCTATTGTGGTTGGGCTGTGCACTTCCTTCGGAATAAATCTTGCTGAATTTATATTCATAGGGTTGGGGTGCATAACATACCCAAAGTGTTATACCCCTCTCCCCTTTCTGAAATGAAGTTGCTGTTGCTGTTGCTGTTGTTGTTGTTGTTGTTGTTGTTGTTGTTCTTCTTCTTCTTCTTCTTCTTCTTCTTCTTCTTCTTCTTCTTCTTCTTCTTCTTCTTCTTCTTCCAGGGATAGGGAGCCTGCAGCCATAGCTGTCAACTTACAGATTTGAAAATAAGGGACCAGCAGCCTCGAAAATAAGGGATCAGCAGCCAAAATAAGGGATTTTGCTTAGCTTATGAGTTCTATCAGCCCTTCCCCACCCAAGAGGGAGGAAGAGAGACTCTCACCCACGCTGCCCGCAAGCCCGGCGTGAGGTGGTTGCGGCACCGCCGCGGCTGCTGAAGTGCCACCCTTCTGCGTCCCTCCCCATCCCCTCCTCTTCCTCCTCCCTCAGGCCACCGCCGCCTCCGTCTTCCCCTGGCAGCGCGGCGGAAGCCTCGCACAAGAGGGGCTGCCTGCCTGCCCACCGCTACCCGTCTTTCACAACGCGCCCCTGAGGGGGGAAAGGGAGAGACGGAGACGCGGCAGCTCATGTTCTTGCTCTCTAGAGGTGGACGACCCCGAGCTGCTGCTTCCCTCCCGAGCCGGGCGAGCATGAAACCCGGGAAATTTAAGGGACATCATCAATCCGGGACAGCAGCGGGACACGGCGCTGGGATAGGGGAGCTTCCCACCAAATAAGGGACAGTTGACAGCTATGCCTGCAGCCCTCCGAACATTTTCCGATGTTTTCAGCCCCAGCCAGCACAGCCCATGCTAGTGCTTCAGTGCTAGAGTGCAGTTCTGTGAACAAAATGGTACAAATACGCACAGGACGGATGGATTTATTAAATGCCTTTCCTGTTTCGCAAGTGGAGTTGCTCATTTTTCATCTGAGAAGACATTGCTGCTGCACCTGGCATTTCCTCCTTTGTCCTTGGGCTGCGAAAAGACCTGCAATCCTGCAGGCAGGCAGGCAGGTAGGAAGGAAGGAGGTCACAGCCAGGTGACAGAATATCCAGCTGCCATCACTCAGCGTCTCTTCAGAGGCGCAGCTGCTGCTGCACCTGACTCATCCCTTTCTGCCCTTGGAAGGTGAAAAGACAGGCCATTCTAGGGACAGAGAAAATAAATGCACAGCCAAGCAACAGAACATCCCAGCTGCAGGAATGAAATGGGACGAAAGACAAGGAGAGCAGTTACATAACAAGAAGTGGGTCAGGGACTGGGAATGAACTTGCTGCCTTAGCACAATGCAATGCTGGTTGGTAGGGCTGGTGTAAGTATAGTTTATTCATGCCTTGAGAAGCGTTTCAGATTGAAAGGCAGCACAACTAGGCTCCCGGACAATTGTTATTTATCTAAATAGCAGGTAGTGGTGACGATATTAAAGGTAAAGGTACCTCTGACCATTAGGTCCAGCCGCGGACGACTCTGGGGTTGCAGCGCTCATCTCGCTTTACTGGCTTCCGGGTCATGTGGCCAGCACAAATGGAAGCTAGCCGTTATGGCCATGTTCTACCTCCTTTGTATTCAGAACTTCTGAATAACAGTTTCTGGAGACCACAGGTGGAAAGAGTTCTCATGTTCTGCAAACGTCTGTCCCACGGACCTTTGGTTGGCCACCGTGAGAACATTGGACCAGACTGGCCTTTGGCCTGATCCAGAAGACTCTTTTTATGTTCTCTACTTCTCTTGTACTCTTGGCCGGTTCTGTGGACTAAGCCCAGAGGAAGTGGAGAAGATTAGGGCTGGGTATCACAATTCCACTGAGAATTCTGAGAGCCTGGAGCAGGTGATGCCATCTGCCCTATATAACCTCCAAGACTCGAATACAAAACTCTAGAGAAAATCTTAGAATTAAGACGTTTTAATTGTTTCACCTATTTAGCTTCATCTACTGCTTTAGGTATATACTGAAAATGGAAAAGTGGTATATAAAATATTATAAATGAGTAAATAACAAACAATGGCCCTAAGGCACAGAGTACACAAAGTCAGGATAATTAGCAAAAAGCAAAACTTAAGATGAGCTCAAACCTATTTTGGGTTTAGCCTGTTGTTGTTGAGTCGTTTAGTTATTTAGTCATGTCCGTCTCTTCATGACCCCATGGACCAAAGCACACCACGCACTCCTGTCTTCCACTGCCTCCTGCAGCTTGGTCAAACTCATGTTCGTAGCTTCGAGAACACTGTCCAACCATCTCATCCTCTGTCGTCCCCTTCTCCTTGTGCCCTCTATCTTTCCCAGCATCTGAGTCTTTTCCAGGGAGTCTTCTCTTCTCATGAGGTGGCCAAAGTCTTGGAGCCTCAGCTTCAGGATCTGTCCTTCCAGTGAGCATTCAGGGCTGATTCCCTTCAGAATGGAGAGGTTTGATCTTCTTGCAGTCCATGGGACTCTCAAGAGTCTCCTCCAGCATCATAATTCAAAAGCATCAATTCTTTGGTGATCAGCCTTCTTTATGGTCCAACTCTCACTTCCATACACCACTCTTGGGAAAACCATGGCTTTAACTATACGGACCTTTGTTGTTTCTGCTTTTAATGATCCTGTCTAGGTTTGCCATCGCCTTTCTCCCAAGGAGCAGGCGTCTTTTACTTTTGTGACTGCTGTCACCATCTGCAGTGATCATGGAGCCCACGAAAGTAAAATTTCTCACTGCCTCCATTTCTTCCCCTTCTATTTGCCAGGAGGTGATGGGACCGGTGGCCATGATCTTCGTTTTTAAGATCATGGGTTTAGCCTAAGGCATAGCAATATAAGGTGCAAGCCACCCTACTTTGCGAACAACCAGACAAACCCCACCATGGAATGAAATAGTAGGCTACTGTAAGGTTCTCTTCATTTCCCTGTCCCTTGTAAAATATGCATATCCCATAAATAAATGTGAGAAGAGGAAAGCATGTATTTTTGGTTTACTTCTGTATCACATGAATGAAGACACCTGCTGAAGATCACAAAGGAATAATTGTTCATTCATTCCTTTTCCCAAAAGACTTCCTTCAGTGAGTGGTGTTTATCAGAGCAGTATTCTATTTTTAGGCAATTTTTTTATTACGACTCTTTTGTTACATGTACTTAGGCGGCAGAGGTACATGTGCACAAGCATCTGTGGGTGAGGAAGAGAGAGTGGGAGAAGAGGCTCTGATGAGAGCAGCGTCTGAATAGCAGCTAGAATCAGTACATTCTAAAACGGGAAGAGGCAAGAGAAGGAGATTACCATGACTACAAAGGCGGCATATTTAAATACAAATTGGAGCCGGGCTTTTAAATGCTAATTGCGATAGAGAAATAAGAGACGATTGAAATTGCAATCATTTTTTTCTAATACTTCACAATGCACGCCCTATTTTAAGAAGAGGGCTAGAGGAAACAAGATGCATATAGCATGATGTTGAATAGGAAGAGGCGTACGAAGAATAATTTTCCGGCTCACAATGGGGTGGGGGTGGGGTGGGGAAAAGGATAAGGCTTTTTTTGTTTTAAAAACAAACTTGTTACACGCAGTGGCGTAGCGTGGGGGGTGCAGGGGGGGCCGGCCGCACCGGGCGCAACATCTGGGAGGGGAGCGCGCTCGCCGCCTCCGGAGTCGCCGAAGAGCCCCATGTCTCGCGGAACCGACGAGCTGTGCGCGCGTCCGGGCTGAAGGCGTCCGGCAGGCAGCGGCTCCCCACGCGTCAGGGCCGCGGAGGGCGCGCCAGGCAGCCCCTCCTCACAGCCCCGCCGCCGCCGCCGCCGCCGCAGCTGCTGGGGCATGTTGCATTTTCCTCTCCTCTCTGCCCTCCTCCTCCAGGCAAGCGGCGTCATTTGGGCGGCAGCACCAGCGGCAACTCACCTCAGATCACCTGACATGGACCCGCCGCCACCGCCGTGGCTAGGTAAAGGTAAAGGTAAAGGTACCCCTGCCCGTACGGGCCAGTCTTGACAGACTCTGGGGTTGTGCGCCCATCTCACTTAAGAGGCCAGGGGCCAGCGCTGTCCGGAGACACTTCCGGGTCACGTGGCCAGCGTGACATCGCTGCTCTGGCCAGAGCCAGAGCCAGAGCCGCACACGGAAACGCCGTTTACCTTCCCGCTGGTAAGCGGTCCCTATTTATCTACTTGCACCCGGAGGTGCTTTCGAACTGCTAGGTTGGCAGGCGCTGGGACCGAGCAGCGGGAGCATACCCCGCCGCAGGGATTCGAACCGCCGACCTTTCGATCGGCAAGCCCTAGGCGCTGAGGCTTTAACCCACAGCACCACCTGCGTCCCGCCGCCGTGGCTACCTTACCGTAAATACCCCAGCCCAGGCAGCTGCAAGAAGAAGCTGGCAGCAGCGGCAGGTTAGGGGTTAGGGGCGCAAATTACTTGCCTTGCCCCGGGTGCTGACAACCCACGCTACGCCGCTGGTTACACGTATGGCAGAATGTATAGCTACCATTGGGTGTAGTGATGACCACCAACTCGGATGACTTAAAAAGGCAAATTCACAGGGGATGAGGCTATCAGTAGCCACATCCAGGCTGCATCAGCCCTGCCTCTGTTGTCAGAGGTAGCATGTCTCTGAGTACCACTCAGATTGAGGTTGAATCCTGACAAGACAGAAGTACTGTTCTTGGGGGACAGGGCACGGGCAGGTGTGGAGGACGCCCTGGTCCTGAATGGGGCAACTGTGCCTCTGAAGAACCAGGTGCGCAGCCTGGGAGTCATTTTGGACTCACAGCTGTCCATGGAGAAACAGGTCAGTTCTGTGTCCAGGGCAGCTGTCTGCCAGCTCCATCTGGTACGCAGGATGAGACCCTATCTGCCTGCAGATTGTCTTGCCAGAGTGGTGCATGCTCTGGTTATCTCCTGCTTGGACTACCGCAATGCACTCAATGTGGGGCTACCTTTGAAGGTGACCCAGAAACTACAACTAATCCAGAATGCGGCAGCTAGACTGGTGACTGGGAGCGGCCACCAAGACCATATAACACCGGTCCTGAGAGACATACATTGGCTCCCAGGACATCTCCGAGCACAGTTCAAAGTGTTGGTGCTGACCTTGAAAGCCCTAAATGGCCTCAGCCCAGTATACCTGAAGGAGTGTCTCCACCCCTGTTGTTCAGCCCAGACACCGGGGTCCATTTCCGAGGGCCTCCTGGCAGTTCCCTCACCGTGAGAACTGAGAAGTTACAGGGAACTAGGCAGAGGGCCTTCTCAGTAGTGGTGCCCACCCTGTGGAACGCTCTTCCATCAGATGTCAAGGAAATAAACAACTATCTGACTTTTAGAAGACATCTGAAGGCAACCCTGTTTAGGGAAGTTTTTAATGTTTGATCTTTTATTGTGTTTTTCATATTCTGTTGGGAGCCTCCCAGAGTGGCTGGGGAAACCCAGCCAGATGGGCAGGGTATAAATAATAAATTGTTGTTGTTGCTGCTGTTGCTGTTGTTGTCTGGAAGGAGTGCTGTCCTGCTCATGTCCCGCTTGCATCTTGCCATAGGCATCTGTGAAAACAGGACCAATGTCCGGTTCTGCATTTAGGCAGGAAGAACCAGATGCAAAAATATAAGATGGAGGAAACCCAGCAAAACGAGTCTAGGGGTCTTGGTGGACCACAAGCTTAACATGTGTCAACAGTGTGATGCAGCAGCAAAAATAATGCAGCGGTGAAATTCTCAGAGATTGAGGTATTGCATAGGAAGTAACCTCTGCTCACTTTAGAATGGCAAGAGTTAATGTTTCAACAGACTCTTCAATAATAAATACGTCTTGGCTGCGTGATTCAGAGAGCGAAATGTACAAACAACCAAATTAAGACCTTTTTGGGCAGTGGCTTCATTAGCACTAATCCATTACCTGTTAGTTACTCTCAACTATGACAAGTTTATTATATTAGAAGTAATTTAAGCAGGCACAATATAATTACCTGAGTACTGCTGCTTTATGTCTTAAATTAAAGCTGTCCATTCTTGTAGCTCAAGTACCATAGTGTTATGGTTGGAAAGCAGCCCAAATACATAGGACTGGGTCATATTTTTTGTTTCCCCTTTTTGCATTTTCAAGCAGTTCTTTGATTATGAGGATAACAAGGGGGGGTATTAAGCACTTTGAAATCCCACTTCATTCGAAGTAAAATATTCAAATATGTACTATAGTCTCTGCCCCTGAATTTAATGGGACTTCAGAAAGGCTACAAAAATAATAAATATTATTATAATCTCACCCTTCACCTTGAAGTCCCAGGGCAGGTCACAGCAATTTAAAACACAACATAAAAAATCGTTTAAAACAAATTGCAGTCACAAAACTAGGGTGGATTGTAGATCCTGCAAAGATTGTTATAAGAATTCAAAACTGTTTCTTATGCGCATTTGTGGGAACTAATAGATGTTTTAGTAAATATGTATTAAATATTATAAATTAAGCACTTTGTAGGCACATTGATACAAACATTTTCTTTTTTTTAAATAAATTTTTATTGAAATTTTAAAGGTTACATGAGTAATAAAAAAATAACAGCAGAAAAACACCCAATTAGACCAAAAAAGAAAGCAAAACAATACATAAAAATAAGTCCCATCAAAGAAAAAAGATAAAAAAGAGAACAGACAAAAAAGAAAAAAATGCATACAATCAAAAAAAAGAACAAATCAAACCTTTACATAACTTTCTTTCTTTAGCTTATTTCCTTGACCTCCTCACACCTTCCCTCTTTGTATTCTGGTTCAGTTAGATATTTCAGCAAATCCTTCACCTTTGTTTTTATCCTAATATTTTATCTTAATATACTGTAATTTAACATTCTCTTCTTTCACCAATTAATCATCCATTTTTACTTTGTTTAATCTTATTTCTCCTTAAAACTAATATATTTAAACTTAATCTCTTAAGACATTTCCCCTAGGGTCATAAAAAATTCATTCCACGATTTTTCCATCTCTCATTAATTTTTTTTTTTAAATCTCCATATATACACTTTAAATTCCCAATTTTCTTCCACCGTCTCCCCTCCCCGGTCTCAGCCCCTGCCGTCAGTTCCATCAACCTCCCAGTGTCCATCAACCTGGAGATTTTATATCCGAGGCTCTTAACTCTTCTTCACTTCCCTTTTGCCGGTCTTCTTGATAATCTTTGGTGCTAAAAAGCAGATCTCGGGGGAGCTCCAACCCAACAATGCTTATATTCCTTCTTGACATGATACAAACATTTTCATCCTTATGGGTGACACTTTTAACTAAAAAATAATTTGCATCCTGCACCTTTCCAAGAGTTCAGCCAAGTAAGAAAAGTTTTACAGTGGTACCTCTGGTTACATACTTAATTTGTTCCGGAGGTCCATTCTTAACCTGAAACTGTTCTTAACCTGAAGCACCACTTTAGCTAATGGGGCCTCCTGCTGCCGCTGCTCCACCGGAGCACAATTTCTGTTCTCATCCTGAAGCAAAGTTCTTAACCCGAGGTACTATTTCTGGGTTAGCGGAGTCTGTAACCTGAAGCGTATGTAACCTGAAGCGTATGTAACCCGAGGTACCACTGTATTAATACACACACACACACACAACAAAAAGAATGCATAAATATATAAATTAAACGACCTGCATGCATGGTTAAAATCAAAACAGGAAAATCTCGCATCACATTTGGAAGGTATTCAGCCTCAGATTTTCATGGGCCATTAAGGGATTTCACCAAGAATACATTTCTGTGCACCAGCTGTTCAGAACTGGTGCTTTAATGAAACCACCCTTGGCTGCTCTTAAATATTTCTTTGATTCAAACACAACAAAGAAGATGAGCTCTGAGGGTCCATGCTGGCTGAAAACCATGTAGAAAAAGCTTCAGATGCTAAATATTTGTTTGTCAAATTGGTGTTAAGAGCACAGGAGAAAGATTTTACAGCATGCAGTTTGCTTAAATAAATGTTTCTCTTTTGTATTTTATCTATAAAATGGATGTCATGATGAAAAATTTGGAAAACCAATAAAAAATATTATTAAAAAAGAGCACAGGAAAAGAGTGCATTAAGAATCATAGAATCATAGAATCATAGAGTTGGAAGAGACCACAAGGGCCATCGAGTCCAACCCCCTGCCAAGCAGGAAACACCATCAGAGCACTCCTGACATATGGTTGTCAAGCCTCTGCTTAAAGACCTCCAAAGAAGGAGACTCCACCACACTCCTTGGCAGCAAATTCCACTGTCAAACAGCTCTTACTGTCAGGAAGTTCTTCCTAATGTTTAGGTGGAACCTTCTTTCTTGTAGTTTGGAACCATTGCTCCGTGTCCGCTTCTCTGGAGCAGCAGAAAACAACCTTTCTCCCTCCTCTATGTGACATCCTTTTATATATTTGAACATGGCTATCATATCACCCCTTAACCTCCTCTTCTCCAGGCTAAACATGCCCAGCTCCCTTAGCCGTTCCTCATAAGGCATCGTTTCCAGGCCTTTAACCATTTTGGTTGCCCTCCTCTGGACACGTTCCAGTTTGTCAGTGTCCTTCTTGAACTGTGGTGCCCAGAACTGGACACAGTACTCCAGGTGAGGTCTGACCAGAGCAGAATACAGTGGCACTATTACTTCCCTTGATCTAGATGCTATACTCCTATTGATGCAGCCCAGAATTGCATTGGCAAAAGAAGACAACAACCCTTCCCTGACTCTTAGGGCATTTGAAAAGGTTTGAAATCTTGCTTGAAAACTAATGGCATTAGGCCAGATAGTTTTAACTGTTCTGCACAGTTTAACTGAGGGCAATGCACAGGAAACAAAACTTGCTGCTTACAAAATCTACAGCTAACAATCAATGAAGTTAATTACAGTAGCTTTTAGTGATTTGCAGATCACGCAAGGCTAATGCATTTTGGAATAATCTGCCTTGTTTCAAAAGGATTCAGACCTTTATCCAGAAACATCTATGAAACGTTGATTATGATGGTGCTGTTTTCAACCTGTGGCCTAGTTAGGTCAGAAGATCAAATAGATGACTCAGCTGTATTTTATTTTATTTTTTTACATGAGCTGATCAGTTTTGTGTGTGTGCTTGAAGTCATAGCAACCTCAAACAGAGTAAACAGCTTTAGCCTAGCTTTGTTTCCTTTGGTTTTTCGGCATTTAATTGCTGTGATAATTACTCTGAAATAGAACGGCATATTTAGCAGTGCAGACAAATGTTATATTCCCTTAATGCAATCATCAGTTTTTCCTTGCATTTCTTTTGACTGTTAAAAAAGTGTCTGCATCAAACTTTTGATAACTTATTTTGAAATAATTTATTTAAAAATGCAACTGTGTTGCCACCTCTGCCCTCAAAACAGCAGGTTTGGGTGGCCTTGATCATGCCTCCATGCCTTTGCCAAAAGAGAAAGGACTGGCATTCTAATCTGTGCCCAATTTTCCTGTGGCCATTTATTTTTTTCCATTTTTTAACTGAATCAATATTATTTAAGCTAGTGCATGCACACTGGGAACTGTGAGCAGACGAGAGACCCATAAGTTGTGCACATGCACCATTTCATGGGACCACTGCACAATTTTAAATGGCTGCTATACTCACAGGTAGGCTGTCTTTATTTTGTGGTCCTGAGAATGCTGTGGTAAGCTGAGAAACATCGGTCCTTCTTATAGATCCTGACTGGGTCCACTTGTTCCTGCCAATTTCCACCTTTAAGGTGCCCTATTAATGTTCAATAGGGACGCAGGTGGCGCTGTGGGTTAAAGCCTCAGCGCCTAGGGCTTGCCGATCGAAAGGTCGGCGGTTCGAATCCCTGCGGCGGGGTGTGCTCCCGTTGCTCGGTCCCAGCGCCTGCCAACCTAGCAGTTCGAAAGCACCCCCGGGTGCAAGTAGATAAATAGGGACCGCTTACTGGCGGGAAGGTAAACGGCGTTTCCGTGTGCGGCTCTGGCTCGCCAGAGCAGCGATGTCACGCTGGCCACGTGACCCGGAAGTGTCTCCGGACAGCGCTGGCCCCCGGCCTCTTGAGTGAGATGGGCGCACAACCCCAGAATCTGTCAAGACTGGCCCATACGGGCAGGGGTACCTTTACCTTTTATTAATGTTCAATAAATAGCAAACATCCGCAGACCCTCCAAGTGTCCCTGTTTTCCAGAGGAAGTGTTTTGGGGACTTAATCCAGGCCCTGTGGCTTTAGGGTTAAATCCTAAAAAAGCTCAACAACTTTGGCCGGCCCTCATGCATGTTCACTTTATCAGATCTGGCTCTCTTTGAAAAAAGTTTGGGCACTCCAATCTTCCCAGTCTTCATCAGAGGGGCGGCTTCCAACACATATGAAAACCTGCCAAAGCTAGATGGCTTTCAGGCAAAATTTCTACGATCTCTGCTGCAGGTACCCAACTGTGTCCCCAACTCCATACTTCTGTTAGAAACTGGTGAATGCCCAATTTCAACTAAAGCGTGGTGGGCTGCCCTAAAACATTGGCTCAGGATTTCAGTGTTTGATCTAGGGAAGGGTTTGTACCAACACCTGACCAATGAGGAGTTTGTCAGCAAATGGCAGAAAACCATGGCTAGAAAAGCCACCTCTATTGGTCTGTCACCCCCCTAACTGTATTACCTGGGTTATGAAGGCGCCCTAAAGACGTTAAAGCAAAGATTATGGGACAATGTACACAGTGACTTGCGATCTCAATCACACGCAGTCTGTAGTCCGCTAGCAGTAGGAGTACAATATGGGCATGTCTTTAAGTTAACATCTTACATTAAAAACCTGACAGTACCAAATTATCGAAGGCTTTTCACCAAACCCAGACTACACGTCTTTCCTTCTGCAGTGTTGGATGGCAGGTTGAGAGGAGTTCCCTACCAGGACAGACTTTGCTCGTGTGCTCAAGACATCGATTCCATAAAACATACTTTGTTGCACTGTGCAAAATATGAGCAAGCCAGGGCTGAACTGATATTACCCTTGCTGGTACCTTTCCTGGGAAAAGCAGAGGCTCACTATGTCAGGTTCCTATTGGAAGACCGGACAAATGCTAGAACATTAGCAGTGGCCAAGTTTTTTATCGGTGGTTGCAAGAACCAATGGTCCCTATATTCTGAATGAAATGCTTGTTTAACCTGGAGGTAGGCTGTATGAATTGTGTATTGCTTTGTAACGATTTGTTGGGTCTCTGAAAACTTTCCCATACAGGGCTGCCTTCAGATGTCTTCTAAAAGTTGTATTGTTTCTTATCTCCTTGACTCAGGGACGCACAACTCCATACCCTCCAACATTTCTCCAATGGAAAAAAAGGACGTCGGAAGGGAAAGTAGGACATTTCAGGATCAAATCAGAAACCAGGACAGCTTTTGTAAATCCGGGACTGTCCCTGGAATATAGGGACATTTGAAGGGCGTGGCGTCATAGGGGACAGTAGTTTGTTCTCTGCTGGAATCTAGTGATGTCAGCCTCTGATGGCAGTCTTGAATTTCGCCACGGTAATTGTATCAGTGTCACCCCTGCAAAGGCTTTACAGTGGTACCTTGGTTCTCAAACTTAATCCGTTCTGGAAGTCTGTTCCAAAACCAAAGTGTTCCAAAACCAAGGTGCACTTTCCCATAGAAAGTATTGCAAAATGGATTAATCCGTTCCAGACTTTTAAAAGCAACCCCTAAAACAGCAATTTAACATGAATTTTACTCTCTAACAAGACCACTGATCCATAAAATGAAAGCAATAAACAATGTAGTGCACTCACACAATCAATCAATCAATCAATCAATCAATCAATCAGTAGCTGAACTGGGTTCCACACAGTCACAAAAACAAAACAAAAAAGCCACAAAAACAATAATGCAAAATAAATAGCAAAAATAGAAAGACCTAAGAGTAACATTCAAAACAGAAGTGTGGCACTCAAAATGGAGCATGTTAGGCTTCCAAAAAATGTTTGCAAACCAGAACACTTACTTCTGGATTTGCAGTGTTTGGGTTCCAAGTTGTTTGAGTACCAAGGTGTTTGAGAACCAAAGTACCACTGTAAAACCCAGCAGCCCATAAGAGAAGGCTAATCTTACCCTTTTTTCCCAGCCAAGGGTTTTGTTTTTTGCCTTATTAGTCACAGAAATCTTGAGACAGGTTATTTTACAAGATATATTCTTAGGAGTGTGTGTGTGTGTATATATAAAGAGGTTCTAGCCGCCACAATAAAGATTGGTAATGAAATTACTATTGCAATCTCTGGCCCCAGAGCGGGTCAAGAGCTAATCAATGCTCATTTAGCAGAATGACGGGAAGATGTAGAATAAATGTGGCATAATGTGGCAGTCGGGCTTGACAAAGCCTGAAATTCATTAACTCCCAGTAGTCTGCAAATTGTCCGTCACAAAAGGAGCGCAATTCAGAATCATTACTCTGGTGTGACACTCACTGTTCATAAAGGGATAACAGCCTAAAAAACCCCTAATGGCTCTGTAATTCCAATCTAATAGAGTTGGTAAAAAAATAATAAATGGCGGGGTGGTGGTGGAAATCAGAGCAGGATCAAAACTTTCTCATAATGGCATTGACCCTTTCAAACACAAGGGAGGAGTAAGCTTCTGCAAGCAGCATGCTGTAATATCTCCAAGGTTCAGGAAGTGTGTCTGAAGTTTAGAGAACTGTGAATAATTTGTTTTCCTGGATTTATAAAAAGGATAATTGGAATAACCAGAATGTTCAAAATATATCAGGTGCATGACTTCAGTAACGGCAACTGTCAGCAACCCTGGCAGGTGAGTCAGTATTACATTGCGGTTGGGGAAGGTCTTGTAGTAAGGTTAAAGCTTACTGCGAAATGATATATAATGAAGTGAAAAAGATGTTGAAAATAACATTTGGGAAAAACCCAGAAGCCTTCCTTTTGGGAATTATAGGGACAGGACTACTCAAACTGTATAGAAATTTATTAACGTATGTGACTACAATGGCAAGAATGTTACTTGCCCAAAAATGGAAAGAAGAAGTCCCAGCAAAAGTAGAATGGATACAAAAACTTATGGAAAATGCAGAAATTGGGTTCGTTTTAAACTGTTAATGTACACACAGCCAGAGGTGTGGCTCAGGGCCAGATTTCGG
Organism: Podarcis cretensis; assembly: GCF_951804945.1. Classification (NCBI taxonomy): domain Eukaryota; kingdom Metazoa; phylum Chordata; class Lepidosauria; order Squamata; family Lacertidae; genus Podarcis; species Podarcis cretensis. The sequence goes on from NC_137187.1 coordinate 28,364,924, forward strand.
TTTGATGAGGCCCTCAGCTACTGAAGGTAATGGGGCCCTTTCTATGTCCAGCTGTCCTTTGTCCACAACAAATTGTCGCTGTTTTTTGTGCTGAATATCTGCTATATGGTAATTGATGGACCTAATAGGTATCTCAAGCCACTTGCACGTAGCAAAATATGTATTTTATCAAAGTAATTGTTGAACTGAAATACAATTAAGAAGTAGTATATTAATAGTGAAATGCAATTAAGCAGAAGTATATTAATAGTGAAATAATTACTAAGCTCTAACTTAAAATGATTTTTTATTCATAACCAACTTAATAATGCAAACTCATTGGCATTTGGCAATAACAAAAGTTCCTTTGGAAACACAATTTACAAAGACTCATAATCTAGTCTCTAGAAACTTGTTATAACATGAAATAATAGCAGCAAACCAGTGATATTTTAGGGAGCAGGCTAGCAGGCGGGGCCCATTACAGTGGTACCTCGGGTTACATACGCTTCGGGTTACATACGCTTCAGGTTACAGACTCCGCTAACCTAGAAATAGTACCTTGGGTTAAGAACTTTGCTTCAGGATGAGAACAGAAATTGTGCTCCAGTGGCGCGGCAGCAGCAGGAGGCCCCATTAGCTAAAGTGGTGCTTCAGGTTAAGAACAGTTTCAGGTTAAGAACGGATCTCTGGAACGAATTAAGTACTTAACCCGAGGTACCACTGTACTTACATCACAGGAGCTATGCAACATAAAACACGGTTGCTGTATGTAGGTTTTATTTTATTTGTTTTTTATCTTATATTTTGGAAACATATATCCAGTTTTTTCCCTTTAATTTTTTTGGGGGCCCCCAAGAGAGTGGAGCCCTAAGCTATAGTTTGTTTAGCTTATATGTAAATCCGGCACTGGTGTGGCTTGTCGAAGTTCACACTGAGTATGGGACAGAGGCAAGCTCCGAATTAGAAAGTGGGTTGCCAACAAATCATAAAATAACAACTTGGCCTACTCCTGTGACTTTTGTAGCTTGATCTTCGGAAATTAGCAGATTAAGCATTCACTGCATCATCAGACGGTGACAATATCTGGAGTCCAAGCATCGTTTAGAGACACATGAGCAACTTCAATTAGGAACATTCTGGCTCAATGCGCAAGCGTTTAGCCACTGCCCCACACTAAAGCAGAGCCACAGCCTATTGCCATCATGTCACTAAAAGGGGCCAAGGGGTCAGGAAACAAAAATTCACATCAAGGAGCTATATATTATCACCTACTTTACTTTAGCAATGTCAACCTAGGTGTGTGATGTTAGATGCGTCTCTCTTCCCACAGCTGGATCCAAAATCAGGACCGCAAAGTTTGCTCCACTGATAACCACACGTTCAAAACTGTCAAAGAAAACACCATAGGGGGCAATGGGTTGAAAAACACTTTCTCCCACAGTGCAGTCCCAGTCTGGGTCAGAGTTTCCAGCCATTGTGAGTTTAAAGTAATAATAATAATAATAATAATAATAATAATAAGAAGAAGAAGAAGAAGAAGAAGAAGAGGAGTTTGGATTTGATATCCCGTTTTATCACTACCCTAAGGAGTCTCAAAGCGGCTAACAACCTCCTTTCCCTTCCTCCCCCACAACAAACACTCTGTGAGGTGAGTGGGGCTGAGAGACTTCAGAGAAGTGTGACTGGCCCAAGGTCACCCAGCAGCTGCATGTGGAGGAGCAGGGAAGCAAACCCAGTTCACCAGATTACGAATCTACCGCTCTTAACCAGTACACCACACTGGCTCCCAATCACAGGATTCAAAGATGTGGCCAGAATCACATCTGGCTTGACGCAAAAGAGACAGCTGGCGACAAGGACAAATCTGAAAGCCGGCAATCGAATCAGAAAGACCTCTGGAAACGAAGGTGAAATTTATGGTCACACTCGCAAAGCTGGAGTCTTAAACTGAACATGTGCCTGCACACACACAGAGAAATGTGCAACTGTTGGTTAGGGGTAGGGTGGGGAGATTGTGTTAGAAGTGCCTGTGGGAGATGTTTTGGGACCCTTGAGGAACACAGGATACTTCCTCCTCTTCAGTCTTTTGCATTTGCAAAAGAGCAGTAAAAAAAGAATTCGGCTTCTTCGGAAGCTATTCTCACCATGGGTCTAATCCCATTTTAATCTCAGTGGGCTATATTAAACAAAAGCCGAAGGTCTGGCGTTTGAAACTGATTAGCCCTGACCTCGCAGAGATCAGACTAAGTAATCAGGTGTACTTGGACTGCTACTGAGAACAGTTGCTCCTTATGCATTGTGGGTAGAAGCAGCAGCTACAGCAGCAGCAAAGAAAGCAACACAAAAACCTCTGCTAGTGTAGCAGAGGAGGCATCATGGCCAGGAAATGTTCTAAGGCAGAGGTGGGCAACCCCAAATGTTTCTGGGCTACAAGCCCCACCATCCCTGATAAGATGGTTGAAAAGGCTGGGAGCTGGAGAGGCAGGCATCCCCCATCCCTATTCGGAGATATTTAGGTGTTTTTGAATTGCTTAGCAGAGTTTGTACCCACAGCTCGATGCTGGCTGCATATTGAAGACTTGCATGAGCACCCTTTATTAGTAAGCGATCAGACTGAGACGTAAGTGGGGGAAATAATAATAATAATAATAATAATAATAATAATAATAATATATTTTTGTATTTATATCCTGCCCTCCCCAGCGGAAGCCGGGCTCAGGGCGGCTAACAACAATAAAATAGTACAACATTCTAAAATCATTTCATTATAAAATTAATTCAACTCAAATTGATATCAACCATTAGGCTAAGGTTCTGTGAAGATTGCCAAAGGAGGGAGTCAGGCTGTGCCCTGACCAAAGGCCTGGTGGAACAGCTCTGTTTTGCAGGCCCTGCGGAAAGATGTCAAGTTCCACAGGGCCCTAGTCTCTTGTGACAGAGTGTTCCACCAGATCAGGGCCACAGCCGAAAAAGCCCTGGCTCTAGTTGAGGCCAGCCTAACCTCTCTGTGGCCTGGGACCTTCAGGATGTTTTTGTTTGAAGACCATAAGGTCCTCCGTGGGACATACCAGGAGAGGCGGTCCTGTAGGTACAAGGGTCCTAGGCCATATAGGGCTTTAAAGATTAAACCTGATCCTGTACCCCACCGGGAGCCACTGCAGCTGGTATAGCACCGGGTGAATGTGATCTTGCAGCGAGGACCCCGTAAGAAGTCTCGCCGTGGCATTCTGCACCCGCTGGAGTTTCTGGGTCAGTCTCAAGGGCAGCCCCACGTAGAGCGAGTTACAATAATCCAGTCTGGAGGTGACCGTTGTGTGGATCACAAAATAAGAAAGTATTATGTTCATTTTAGGAAATGCTTATTAGTCTAGGAATTTAGACGAGCCCAGAGATCGAAGGACAATAAGAACATTTAAGAATGCTGGAATGTTCCCATCTGTGTCTGCTTTAACCCCATGCAAACCTACCAGCCATAATATAACCTGAGAAGACTCTTGAGAGTCCCATGGGCTGCAAGAAGATCAAACCTATCCATTCTTAAGGAAATCAATCTTCTCCTACCAATGTGGTGATCATTTTAACCGAAAAGTGGAAGAGAAGCAGCTGAACTGGTGGAGCATATGAATTGCCAGTTCATATACGAGTCAAGAGATTCTCCTTCACTGGAAGCTTTTAAGCAGAGGTTGGATGGTCATCTATCTTGGATGCTTTAGTTGAGATTCCGGCATTGCAGGGGGTGGACTGGATGACCCCAGAGGTCCCTTACATTTCATGATCCTAAGGGCTGCTGAACTGATGCTTTTGAATTCTGGTGCTGGAGGAGACTCCCATGGACTGCAAGAAGATCAAACCTCTCCATTCTGAAGGAGATCAGCCCTGAGCGCTCACTGGAAGGACAGATCCTGAAGCTGAGACTCCAATACTTTGGCCACCTCATGAGAAGAGAAGACTCCCTGGAAAAGACCCTGATGTTGGGAAAGATGGAGGGCACAAGGAGAAGGGGACGACAGAGGATGAGATGGTTGGACAGTGTTCTCGAAGCTACGAACATGAGTTTGACCAAACTGTGGGAGGCAGTGGAAGACAGGAGTGCCTGGCATGCTCTGGTCCATGGGGTCACAAAGAGTCACAAATGACTAAACGACTAAACAACAACAACGCTTCCAAACAGGTACAATGTGTGAAATCTTGATCTGGAGACTCTCAAGGAACCACTTATCAATCGAACGGTCAATTTCAACTCTGAGAAAAGGGTCTGTGGCTGAAGGCAGCTTGCAAACAGACCAAAAAAGAACCGCTGCTGCCCGGGCTGCTCCTTAAGCTTTTTTTTTTTGTAGACACCTAATGTGCATAGTGCAAGTAGATAAATAGGGACCGCTTACCAGCGGGAAGGTAAACGGCGTTTCCGTGTGCGACTCTGGCTCGCCAGAGCAGCGATGTCACGCTGGCCACGTGACCCGGAAGTGTCTCCGGACAGCGCTGGCCCCTGGCCTCTTAAGTGAGATGGGCGCACAACCCCAGAGTCTGTCAAGACTGGCCCGTACGGGCAGGGGTACCTTTACCTTTACCTTTTTAATGTGCATATGCTAGCAGGTGAAGCACAGCTACTTAATTAAGCAGCCGTTAAAAGCACAGTTGCAGCTACAGGTGGGAAAGGTGGCAAACCTCATGTAACCCTGCCGTGTGATATCATGGGGCACATTTCAGTTCTGAAAAGTTCCCCTTGCCCAAAAGACCATGTGCTCAAAAGATCCTGCATTTGTGGAAATGCTGAGAGAATGTTAAAAAGGGAGAGATTTCCCTGCATGACAGGAAAAAGGAGATTATGTAATCACCTTTATTGTCGTTGTTCAGTGACATTTACAAAACCTTTGTATAATTTATGGATGTGCGCTCTCTGCCTCTCTCTAATGTGCACAGCTCAACACTCATGGGATATATCTGGACTGTTTTGAAAGCTACAAAAAGCTCCAGTTAGATACGAGCTTCTCGGAAAGGTCTGTCAACAAGCTATTGAGCAAGAAATAAGCATAACAACAACAACAACAACAACAACAACAACAACAACAACAACAACAACAACGCCACTTCTAGCATTAGCTTGCTGCTGAATACCTGACGTATTGAGAATATCAAACAAAATCAGAAAGATCACACCAGTTCTGCTTTCCTCTTGGCCTTATTCAAGCATTTTTGTAAATGTGGGGGAATGAAGTTTATGGGGTGAAATCTGCACAATCTCAAAGAATCCCCTTCAGACTTTCTGGCTCACAGATCCTCCAAGTGTCCCTATTTTCCAGGGACAGAGGGGAACGGCTACGGCTGTATTTTCCTGCACATCTGTTCAACAGACCAATGTGCTCTCTGGGACATGACCAAGAAATCCACTGCGTGAAGTGATCATTAGCAGAACACCTGATCTAGCAATGTGCCGTAAAAAACAGGGTTAAAAATTTTTAAACCCACACACGACCTATTTCACATGCCGCCTCCTTTCCTTAGTTGTTTCATAATTGTTAACAGCTTTCAATATGTTATTCTGGAGCGAGCTAAGCACTGTTTCGATTGGGTTTCCAGCAATATCTGGTGGAAATACATCTACAAGGTGCACTTGGTAAGGTTTGTTTTGACACTGGGTTTTGGCTGGGATAGTCGTCTGCCACCACCTAGTGGAGAGAAAATAGATGATTAAAAATGTTACGTTCTCAAATAACTCGCTTTCCCCAAAGCTTAGAAGATATTTTCCTTTTCTAAACTTACTGGAAAGGTGGTACAGGAAGGGATATAGCTTGGTGGCAGAAACCCTACTTTGCAGGCAGAATGTCCTGGACTCAACTGGCAGCATCTCCAGGGAGGGCTAGGGAAATTTGTTGTTGTTTAGTCGTTTAGTCGTGTCCGACTCTTTGTGACCCCATGGACCAGACCACGCCAGGCACTCCTGTCTTCCACTGCCTCCCACAGTTTGGTTAAACTCATGCTGGTAGCTTCAAGAACACTATCCAACCATCTCGTCCTCTGTCGTCCCCTTCTCCTTGTGCCCTCCAGGGAGTCTTCTCTTCTCATGAGGTGGCCAAAGTATTGGAGCCTCAGCTTCAGGATCTGTCCTTCCAGTGAGCACTCAGGGCTGATTTCCTTAAGAATGGATAGGTTTGATCTTCTTGCAGTCCATGGGACTCTCAAGAGTCTCCTCTAGCACCAGAATTCAAAAGCATCAATTCTTCGGCGATCAGCATTCTTTATGGTCCAGCTTTCACTTCCATACATCACTACTGGGAAAACCATAACTTTTACTATATGAACCTTTATCCCTTCCCAAACTCCTGGAGAGTCACAGCCAGTCAGAGTGGGCAATATTAAGCTAGATAGACCAAAGGACCAATGCGGCTTCCCATCTTCCTATGTTCCTTTCTAGTTTTCAATATAGTTTCATTAAAATATCCGGGGCAATGCTTTGAATAACAACACAGATTGGCAATGCATTGATTTAAGGGCATGTTTTCGGTCCTTAACTGCAAAGAGCTGTTATTGCCACATTCAGACAACCTGGAAGGTTTTCATCTTATCTCAAGATATAGGGTGCATCCAGACAGATGTTTATTATGGGATAGGTGTTTTTTGGGATGTCCACATGATGTCATTGGCATCAAAACACCAGCTTGAATTCATGCCTCCTCCCCCATTTAATCTAAATCTACCCTATTGGGGGGGGGGATCCAGTAGGTTAAATAAAAATGAAAATAAAATTACTTTGCCATCATCCATTTGCAAGATCTACCCCCCTCTTCCGCAAAGAAAAAGGGGAAACCAAATGGGCGGGTGAGAAAGCTGTGTACGCTATGAAAACCTATTTCACTGAAATTGGTCGGACACTGAGTTCGATAATAAAACCATCTTAATATTGCACAAAAGGTCAGGCATAGTGCAGGCCAAATGTACTAAGCCATAATTTCAATTGTCAGGATTTTCAAAATGAAAGCAATAAATTATGGGCACTCTTGTGTCTTGGGGGAAAAAAATCAATGCTGTATGTTCTCTCTTCTTCCCACCCCCACAGCTTTCCTGTGCAAATTTTCCTTTTTCTCTCCTGTAAGTTTTCAAAGAAGAACCGAGTTATGGCAAACAGCCTGAAAACTGGCTATTAGTTATTTTTCACTTTAAAGAAGATTAGGACTGGGCAAAGCTGCATCACCATGGGCTGATGTCCCTTTTTCTGTGGGTTCGATTCGACTCCCCCTGGTGCCCTACAAAATATTTTGGACTATAGCTCCTATCCAGCCCAGACCATGCGCTGCTGATGGGAGCTGTGGTTGAAAGGAGCTGGTGATTTCTGCTTGCAGTGGACAAAGGAGTCAAAGACTAAATGAGGAAGTCAGAAGAGGAAGAAGTAGAATGGCTAAATTTACTAATAGGTAAAGGTAAAGGGACGCAGGTGGCGCTGTGGGTTAAAGCCTCAGCACCTAGGGCTTGCCGATCGAAAGGTCGGCGGTTCGAATCCCTGCGGCGGGGTGCGCTCCCGCTGCTCGGTCCCAGCGCCTGCCAACCTAGCAGTTCGAAAGCACCTCCGGGTGCAAGTAGATAAATAGGGACCGCTTACCAGCGGGAAGGTAAACGGCGTTTCCGTGTGCGGCTCTGGCTCTGGCCAGAGCAGCGATGTCACGCTGGCCACGTGACCCGGAAGTGTCTCCGGACAGCGCTGGCCCCTGGCCTCTTAAGTGAGATGGGCACACAACCCAAGAGTCTGTCAAGACTGGCCCGTACGGGCAGGGGTACCTTTACCTTTACCTTTAAAGGTAAAGGGATCCCTGACCATTAGGTCCAGTCGTGGCCGACTCTGGGGTTGCAGTGCTCATCTCGTTTTATTGGCCAAGGGAGCCGGCATATAGCTTCTGGGTCATGTGGCCAGCATGACTAAGCCGCTTCTGGCGAACCAGAGCAGCACACGGAAACACTGTTTACCTTCTTGCGGTACCTATTTATCTACTTGCACTTTTGACGTGCTTTCGAACTGCTCGGTTGGCAGGAGCAGGGACCGAGCAACGGGAGCTCACCCCGTCGTGGGGATTTGAACCGCCGACCTTCTGATTGGCAAATCCTAGGCTCTGTGGTTTAACCCACAGGGCCACCTGTGTTTACTAATAAGGAGCCTTAAAAACAAGTTATCTAAGTGCTGAACACATAACTGGAGAATAAAAACAGTAACAGCAAAACCGTACAATAGAAAATCATAGCAAACTCAAGAAAAAACCAGCATAAAGCCCCTGATGCAAATCCAGCGCAATAAAAATGTAAAGTAGTAGGTAAGTAACCTGTAAGACTTAAGTCTATTGAGTTAGCTCAGTTTGGTAGAGCATGAGAGTCTTAATCTCCTGGTTGTTGGTTTGAGTCCCACATGTAGTGAAAGATTTTTGCATTGCAGGACCCTCATGGTCTTTTCCAACTCTATGGTTCTATTATTTCAGTGGTTCTACTCTGAGTATGGCTCACATGCACTATAACCCAAAGTGTGTAAGCAACTAAGTGAGCAACAGAGTACAGAATAAAACAGCGTAAATGCTATACATTGAAAGCGCATGACTTGCCCCCAAAGAATCCTGGTAGCTGTACTTTCGAAGTTGCATGCTTTGAATGTATGGTGGGCATGCAGCCGAAGTTAAAGAACAAAGAAATGTACTAAACGAATTAGTAAGACACAAGGGCTCAATCATAAACTAACACGCAAGTCAATGAGCGCTTTAAAATGATTGTTTGCGGGTTGTGTGCTCGGAATCTGGGAGTCTGCGATAGTTTTGGTTCCAGAGAATTTGGCAGTGGCCTCTGGAGGCTTACTGATTGATCTACACCCTCTATTATCTACTATTGATTAGCCATAAAAACCGTCACTCTTTTGGTTAATTACATGTTGCAAATGCTCAGGTCATTCGGGGGGAGCTGTGTATTGCTGTTCCCAAATGGGTTGTGAACAGGGTGTGTGTGTGTGTCAAAGTTCTGCTGAGTGAGTCTGTGGATCACGTCTATCATTTCCCTCCAAGGGCCAGTCCTGCCCCCCGCCCACTTCGACAAAATGCAGAGATAGCTCCCATCTTTATTACTGGGTTCCTGGTAATTTGGAAAGCCGTTTCGGGTAGATAAAAAGAGACAGATACGGTTGTGGGCTGAGGATGCTGTGTTCTGGTCAATGAGTCAGGCCACAAAGGTCAATGGCTCTAAGCCAAGCCTGTCTGAGAGCCGCCATAAATTTTCATAGGCAGGAGAAGAAGATTTAAAGGCTGATTTGTGCTGTCTGGGCAGCAGGATGGGGATGAAGCATAAAGCACCACTCTGTAAAGGAGAGTAGCATCTAAAGTCCAATAAAAAATGTTATTACAGGCCACGCAGGCTCTTTCGCATGGGGTGGATTTTACCCAGTCAAATCTCCCTCCCCCCCCCCCCCCGTCTCTGAATAGCTGAGATGTGTTGGTGGGGTGGCACCAAAGACTTTTTTTATTAAGAAGTCCAAAGGCAAAATTAGCCAAATTTAAGAATTAACAGCAAATGCCTGTCATTCAGATGTGCATTCCTTCAAAGGAATGCTTTCACAAGAGGCAGATTACACTGGTGAAATGATCTAAATTTCTCTGCCCAGCCCTTTGTAATTGGAAGAAAAGAATGGATTTGGAATTCAGACTACAGAGTCACAATAATATATAAAAATCTTAATAACGATAGTCTCCCTGCAAACTTAATTATGATAATAATGGTCACCATCAATACCACTTAGAGATTTTTAAAAGAAATATATTAAGCAGTATAGAAATTAAATCTTCATTGTCATAAAGTGGCTGAATCTTGTTCCATCAGGCAAACAGAGATGCCTGACGTATGATTTGAATGTGTGACATTTTACTGTGGTTTTATAATTTGTTGGAAGCAAATAATTTTTGTTGTTGTTGTTGTTGAGTGATCTGCTTAATGCTACTCAGATTTGTTTCCAGAAAATCTTAAAAGGGTCTATGTTGTGAAAGACCAAAAATTTGCTGCCCTTGTTGTTGTTGTTTAGTTGTTTAGTCGTGTCCGACTCTTCGTGACCCCATGGACCAGAGCATGCCAGGCACTCTTGTCTTCCACTGCCTCCCGCAGTTTGGTCAAACTCGTGTTGGTAGCTTCGAGAACACTGTCCAACCATCCCGTCCTCTGTCGTCCCCTTCTCCTTGTGCCCTCCATCGTTCCCAATATCAGGGTCTTTTCCAGGGAGTCTTCTCTTCTTGTGAGGTGGCCAAAGTCTTGGAGCCTCAGCTTCAGGATCTGTCCTTCCAGGGAGCACTCAGGGCTGATTTCCTTCAGAACGGAGAGGTTTGATCTTCTTGCAGTCCATGGGAGTCTCCTCCAGCACCAGAATTCAAAAGCATCAGTTCAGCAGCCCTTAGGATCATGAAATGTAAGGGACCTCTGGGGTCATCCAGTCCAGCCCCTGCAATGCCGGAATCTCAACTAAAGCATCCAAGATAGATGACCATCCAACCTCTGCTTAAAAACTTCCAGTGAAGGAGAATCTCTTGACTCGTATATGAACTGGCAATTCATATGCTCCACCAGTTCAGCTGCTTCTCTTCCACTTTTCGGTTAAAATGATCACCACATTGGTAGGAGAAGATTGTGGTCAGCAAAACACTTACAGCAAAAAACCAGGCATAAGAGCGAACAGATTGAAAAGCGAGTTCAAAATAGCATTGAATGTGGACATTAATAGGCAAGATGTTAAATTGTTTTATATGCAACAACTGTGGCAAGGGTATTGTTAGCCCAGAAATGGAAACAAGAAGAAATCACGACAAAAGAAGAATGGCAGACGAAAATAAGGGACTATGCCGAATTGGACAAAATGACAGGAAGGATTCGAAACCTGTGGGACCAGAGATTAACAGAAGATTGGAAGAAGTATATGAACTATTTGAAAAGCAATTGTAACCAACAAATTATGCTAGTAGGACTACAAAAAGTTTTTTAAGGAGGAATATATGAAGTGCTACAAAGTAGATATAGAATAGAGATATTGGTTATGAGTTTTAAACGTAACAGGGAAAATAAGAAATGCATACTAAGAGATTAGATTGGAAAATTTTCAGACAGGACTGATGGAAGTCAAAAAAATTGAATAAGATGTAAAAATATGTTTAATTACTGTTGAAAATGGTATGTTAAAAAAAACTAATAAAAGTGTGTGTGTGTGTGTGTGTGTGTGTGTGTGTGTGTGTGTGTGTATACACACAAAATAGCATTGACTGTATTTTCAGCAGAGAGATGGCAAAAGGCCTCTGCTTTACACAAAGAAGTATGGAAAGACCAGAGTCCAAAAAGGAAGAAGAAAGGGAACTGCAGACAGCAATAATGGGTGTGAGTCTTGAACGTTGTCTATAAATAAAGACAATTAACCCAGTTCCTCTGGCTCTTCCAGGCGCTACTTCTGCAAGCATTTTAAGCCCGATAACCCTATTAAGAGTTGAGTCTAATAAAAGTCTGATGAAACTCTGCTTAACATCCTTTTATTACTTCCCTAGCCTTCCTAACCTAACCTGTGTAGGGACGCAGGTGGCGCTGTGGGTTAAAGCCTCAGCGCCTAGGACTTGCCGATCGAAAGGTCGGCGGTTTGAATCCCTGCGGCGGGGGGGCTCCCGCTGCTCGGTCCCAGCGCCTGCCAACCTAGCAGTTCGAAAGCACCTCCAGGTGCAAGTAGATAAATAGGGACCGCTTACCAGCGGGAAGGTAAACGGCGTTTCCGTGTGCGGCTCTGGCTCTGGCCAGAGCAGCGATGTCACGCTGGCCACGTGACCCGGAAGTGTCTCCGGACAGCGCTGGCCCCTGGCCTCTTAAGTGAGATGGGCGCACAACCCCAGAGTCTGTCAAGACTGGCCCGTACGGGCAGGGGTACCTTTACCTTTACCTTTTAGCCTTCTTTGTGCATCTCCTCTAGTTAGTTATTTATGTAGCTTTTTTTCTCTACCAAAAGCACCAAATAAGCAAACTGAAAGGAATACAGCAAAATGCAATTTGAAAACAATGCAAAACAGTAGAAATGGTAGATTTAATTTGTACTCAGATTTAGGGGTGGGTTGGGGAGAGAAGCAAAACCCTAGATGTAAAATCTTCCCAGTGCCCAGCAATATTTGCGCAAGGGCCTTCTGATAAAGGAAAGACGTTCTCTTTCTGGCAAGAATAAAACTGGGAGGTAGGTAATCTCTGATACAGGGCAATTTCAGACTGTTGGTATTTCAGGTGGGATTCATATTGGCAAATTCAGGTTGTGTTGTTATATATATGTGGAGGTCTTGGGCAACAAAACCGCTTCCCAAAAAGATCAGGCTTTTTGAGGTAAGAAGGAAAGTGATGGGGAAATTCTCTGGAGAGTATGGGATAGTACAGTCGTACCTTGGAAGTTGAACAGAATCCATTCCGGAAATCCGTTCGACTTCCAAAACGTTCGACTTCCAAAATGCAGCTTCTGATTGGCTGCAGGAAGCTCCTGCAGCCAATCGGAAGCCACAGAAACCCTGTTGGACGTTCGGCTTCCAAAAGAACGCTCAAAAAACGGAACAATCACTTTCGGTTTTCGATCGTTTGAGAGCTGGAACGTTCGACTTCCAAGGCATTCGGGAGTCGAGGTATGACTGTACTTTCTTTGGCACAATGTCATCTAACCTCCCCACAAACTAATCAGAAGGAATGCTAATTCAATAGTCAATGTGGTCTAATCTCCCTGCAAACAGATCAGGACGGATGCTCAATGAACAGGACACCCTGGAAGAGCCCACAGAAAGTCGGTCTGACTAGGGTGAAGAAAAGGCTTTGCTCATTCACATGCTAGTGGTGGGAACCAACTTTCTTCCAGTTTGTGGGCTTTGGTGCCATCCCTGTGGCATGGCACGACTTTGGGAAGGTTCACCTGGCCTGGTCCAAATCAGAGCCATTCTAGCGCCTGTCCTCATCCCCCTTGCCTTTCTTATTCAGACAATGTGAGACAAATCCAAGAGGATCATTTCCTTGGTTTGCCACCAGATGACAGTGCATTATTTGCTTAAATGGGAAGAAGTGTCCGCGATAATCACAGGGACTTACATTCCGTGTCAGCAACAGGCCTGCAGAAACTTAATGCCAAAAATTCACGTTCCATTGCAGAATTTCTCCCACGTTCCCCCAGTGAATCTCCAACTACCTTGCTGCAAGGTAGGATAGAAAACTGATCACTAAGCAAATAGATCCCTACGGATTTGCAGAAAAACAAACACACAAGGAAGTAATGGCTTTGCACTTTTGTTTCTGCGGTCATATTAGGAGCACTGGTGAAATTTCAGACTGGAGACTTGAGCCGGCTGTTAACTTTTCAAACGTCCATGAAAATAGATCGTCTTCTATATATTTCTGCATGTCACCCTCCATATGAATTTCTCACTTTTGGAAAGAAGCTACTGTTAAAGGCTGACAACGAGAAAAATATATGCAAAGTTTTAGTCCTGAACTACAATTGCCAGTTTGTGTACATTGTTTTGGATATTTTGGCAGTTAAATCGCTTTCAGTCTGGAGGATGCACATGTCACAAGCAAGAAAGTGGGATAACAAGTTAAAAGTCCCAGTACTCGAGGTTTTTTTTTGTTACAGGTTTATGTAGTAGACAGAGAAGGTGAGAGAGGCAATGTCAGTCGCACTCAGAGCGGTAACCAGAGTCCATTGGTTTCAATTGGTCTACTCTATGACTTAGTTGGATATCACCAAAGAACTCAAAGATAAAAAAATGCAGAGAGAGAAAATAGATATCCATCTTACTGTTGCTTTCTGATAAGTTCCCAAATGAGTGAGCTTAGCTGCCAGAATTAGACAACTGTGTGGCAATTTATTTATTTATGTTTTGAAAATCCTTCAAATAAAATGACCTCATGTGTCATTCATAAAGAAGGTCATGCATCAGGAAATAGGAGTGGAAGAGGCATTTGGGCCCCAAACAGATATGACGCCATTCATGCAATTAGCACTTGATGGGTACGTGTGTGTTTCAAAGTAAAAAGCAGCCCACAGGGGTAGACTGGGCTACACTGGGGCTGTGGGAGAACGGGGAATTTATCTTTTGCTGCCACTATGGCTGCAGTTCAGACCAGGGCCCCACAGCTGCTGTTTGCACCAGGAGGGATTTTCCCACTGGCCCCATAGTCTTGGTTAGAATGTGTCCGAGAGGAAGGAATTTTAAAACACCCTTTTAAGAAGTGCAGCATACTTTATGGGCAACTGTGGCTCTGTGATTCAAAATGAACACTTTTGTAAAGCATAAAATACAGTGCAGATGAGAAGTGCCCCATAGCAGTTGTTATATCTGGGCAGGATTTGGGGGTCAAATGCCCAGAGTCCCATTCTGCAGAATGAGCAGGAGGGACCCTGAAATATACTCAAAGTCAAGTGTGAATTTCATGCTCTTTATTCAGATTATAGTAGCAATGAATGAATCTTTCCCCAAAACATCTAGCTATATACACATTATTTACACAATGGGCCCCGCGTGATTGGCTAATTCTGGGCTGCTCTTGTAGGCCAATCAGGTTGCTGATTCACTTCATCCAGGAGTCTACTTGGCTGCTCCTGCAGGCCAATCCGGTTGCTGATTCACTTCCACCTGGAGCTGGATTGGGTGGCTCCTGCGGACCAATCAGACTGCTGCATTCTGGATCCTATTGTTCTAGGATTCAGCTCAGTACATAACAGACCCCAAATTCAGCAGCTACATTTTGAAGTTATACACACTGCAACCTAAAGAGGAGGGCATAAGGCCATTAAGTCCAGACACGGAAACTTTCCAGTTTACATTTGTGATTACTGATCGCAAAGACTATGCAACTCCTTGGCTGAACTGGAGTGGTTGAGCTTAGATTTGCATTGCCTGAATCTTCTGTAAATTAGGGTATTGCTGGATTTTCTATTATTGTTCGATGTACTGCATCATCTAACCTTCCCCCTGCCCCCCTTCTCTTTGTTCAGACCAGCAACAAAGACACCAGTTTGATGCAGCAACAGCAGAGAAGAGGAGGACAGGCATCCTTGGAGACCTGTACTAAAACCAAACTCCTTTCGCATAATGGAATGCCATGGGAATCAGAGAGTAACCATGTTCCTCAGCTGCAGCACACCAGAGGACAAAGTCTTGTCTTTTATAGATCTTCTGTCATTTTCGCAGAAGAAGCAGGTCGCTAAAGTGAGGGGGGAACTCAATTTTTAAATGGAGAGAGATTTTTTATTTATTTATATGGGGCTTTGTGACGTGTGTGCTTTAGTGAGCAGGTTTCCCCTTGATCAAATGCATCAGAACAGTTAGAATCTAATCGGTTAGGAGATCAAAATCGACGGCGATGTTTGAATCTGCCTTTCCTTGATTGCTGGTGACTGGATTGCCGGATGAGGAGAATTGAACCACATCCCCAGTGAAGGCACTCCTTTAATTTCTCCCATGTAAGTGGGTGGTTACTATTCACCCCATGGAGAAGACACTGTTGTGGTGAGGGATAGGACCCCCCCTCCATCCTGACACATCCTGACCCTCTTCACTGACACAGATCACACAAGCAATGCAAGTTTGTCACTTGAGGGGTGAGGAACCTGGTACCTTCAGATCAGGGCAGTCCAACACATAACCTGAAAAAAGGAAGGAAGGAAGGAAGGAAGGAAGGAAGGAAGGAAGGAAGGAAGGAAGGGGCTTCCAACCTGCCATCTTTCAGTTATATATATAAAGATTATTCAAAATAAGCAAAATATTCCCTCCAGGATGGCATCCAGCTGCTTCTCCTCCTGCTAGGAGATATTTTCCCAGTCTACAGATCCAGACATCTCAAGTTCATTCATTTTTCCTTCCTCACAAAAAGTCTAAAAGAGGTTCTCCAATTATTATTATCATCGATAAAGGTCAACGATAGTCTTCCTCCAGTCCAGCAGAACAGCTTTACCTCCAATGCTGAGAAACCACAAATCCTTCATCTTTACTCACACAGGAGTCTCTTTGCTGTGGTAATATATGAAAACAGCAATCCATAGTTTACTTAATATATATTCATTAATTCACACCCTGTTCCACATCTCCCAACCCATTTGCTGTGATTTTCCATCATAATTTAGAAGAAGAGATTCTTCACATTTCCACTCCTTCCATTCTTTCTCCAAGAGTGTTACCAGGGGCTGGGTAGCTTTTTCCTTTACATTCACTCCAAATAGTACACAGAATCCTTTCTTTCTCAGCTCTGTCTCTGCCAGCTCAGAATACTTCTCAATCTCTCCATCCATGGTCTCATTCCTCCAGTTTCACAAATCCACCGTTTGACAGTTTCTCTCCTCCTTCCACCTGTGTGGAAGTCCTCTCCAGTTCACCACCTACTGCCTCTGCATTTGCCATTCCACCCTCCTGTTCCGGCAGTCCTCCATCAGTATTATTCTCCAAAGGTTCTGTGTCTTCTTATTCTCCAAAGGTTCTCACGTCCATTTTTATTCACAGTTTTATGCATCTCAGCTGTGAGCTCTTTCAGATGCTCATCCACTAGTTGCTCTCTCTTCCTCATATTTTTTTTTTAAAGGGGGGGGAGAGCACAAACCCATGGTAAGAGTCTGGAACCCTGGGAATCTCACACCACTCGTAGATCAGGGTGGCATACAACAGTATACTGTCCCAAAACAACAAAACAAACACTTTTCTCCAGGAGGAAGGCAAATCCTGGCAGAGTGTGCTGGCCCCGGGGGTAACCCGAGAAACACAGTCCAGGACTGGTCCAGAATCCAAAGCTTCTACTAGGAGTCAGACTGACAGGTCCAAGGCAGGATGTGAAGCAGGAAACCAGGCAAGAACGGATACAGGATCTCAGGCAGGATCTGGCATACAGCAATGTTGCTCCCGCAACCTGAGGTGGGTTCCGACAGCCTTTTATCTTTGTCGGGGTAACGGCCGGTCCTGATCCCCCGGTGACTCACCTCCCTGCTTTGCCTGAAGGCGAGCACTCCTCCTGTGAGTACTCAGGTCTCTCCTTCTCTCAGACATGAGTCTCTGCAGCTCGGGAGATGTTGGTGGGTGACTAGACCCAGAGGCCGCCTCAGCCTCCCCTGACCCAACTGGTAGTGGAGCAGCTGTAAGTGATGGCCCATGTGAAGGCATCTGGAGCCAGGGCAGGCTCAGGCCCCTGACTTGGCCTTGCTGGTGTTTGCTGCAGGGGAACCTGTGTAGACTGGGATTCTTCAGGATCAGGCCCCAGACTTGGTTCAGATGATGCTTGAGGCAGACTGAGACTCCTCTGGTTCCGAGTCCAAGCCCGAGTCCCAGGCCATCACACCCAGCTTTCCCTGGAACATCTCATCACCCAGAGAGGTGGGGAGCTCAAAGCAATTCTATTCCTTTTGTTTTCTTGGACGGGCAGAGCAGATGTAATAGACGTGACCTATCATTTGTGTGCTAATGCACCAGCAAGCTTTGCAAATAAGCTTGATATTTTCACCGTGGAATACAGTGGAGGAGCCTCACAGGTTAATTGGCTTTCTTCTCATCTTGAACTTTAAACCGTTCAGCGTCTGAAAGCCGAGCAAAATTACATGGCAATTATGCCCATGCAAGACAAAAGTGGAGAGGACAATTTTAAACTCCAGGAGAGCCTTTTAGCTACTCGACGTTTGAGGAATAGACCTCTCAGACAAGCGATTTATAGGACTGTAAAAGCTTCCGTGAAGGAAAATCATGACGAAGTATATGTTTGGTTTTACTGGTTGCAAGCTTCAAAGGGTCTAGGATTTGAAATCGACAGGTGGTTGGATGTTATGGTGACATAGTTTTTAAAGTTCGGTGTGTTTCAATAGTGCTTATTTATAACCACAAAGGTTTAACTGTCATCACAGCTTGTGAATGGCAGTTACAATGAGTGACCCAGGCACTGCTTCCAGATGTTGTAGGGGATAAAGTTATAAAGTTTCTGTGGTGATCATTACAACTCCTAGACCTATGGGAAGCCTGTAGGATGGAAATGTTGAGCTTGTGAAGTGACACACGAGCTGCTCTTAAAGACTGTAGTTTGATGTCAGGAAATCATGTATTAAAATGAATCGGAGCCATAAAATGCATCGTATTCACAAAAGCAGATAGGACAAAAATGTGTTTGTACGATCCAATGAGCTCAGGCTTCAAGATCCATTGACCCATGAGTCATTCAAATCATCCTTTCTCACGTTCTTGATTTGTATGATGAAATCATGATGACCGACCTCTCCTGGCTGTTGGGAGGTTGAGGAAGTGTTGCAATGGAATGTTTATCGAAATAGGAGAATTGCAAAATTCACCTCCCCTTTTGATCTTTGCCAGGTATCACCAGTTCAGAGCAGATCCACACCATACATTAGAGCACCTACAACATGCTTTTAAAGCACATGACTTCCCCCAAAGAGTCTTCGAAACTGTAGTTTCCCTCCTCACACCGGTACAATTCCCAGCACCCTTAACAAACTACAGTTCCCAGGATTCTTGGGTTGGGGTTGATGCTGACCTTTAAAGTCCTAAATAGTGTTGGCTCTGGATACCTAAAGGAACATCTCCACCTCCATTGTTCAGCCTGGACACTAAGGTCCAGCTCCAAGGGTCTTCTGGCGGTTCCTCACTGCGAGAAGTGAAGCTACAGGGAAAACAGGCAGAGGGCCTTCTTGGTGGTGGCACCTGCCCTGTGGAACATCCTCCCATCAGATGTCAAGGAAATAAACAACTATCTTACTTTTAGAAGACATCTGAAGGCAGCCCTGTTTAGGGAAGTTTTTTATGTTTGATGTTTTATTGTGTTTTTAATATTCTGTAAGGAGCTGCCCAGAGTGGCTGGGGAAACCCAGTCAGATGGGCGGCATGTTGTTGAATTTGTATGCATTGAATGGATCTGCCCTCTATTTGACTAATGTTCGGGCCTGATGGAAGCTGAAACCCAACATCTAGCGATTACAAGTTTCCCAGCTTGTGTCATCCACCCCATTGCACGAGCTGTTTCTACAAAGGCAACAGGAAAAGAAAGCTACTTATTCAGACTAGTGTCTGACTTGAGTTCTTTCATGCTTACACAGATTTAGTGAATTAGTTTATTAAATCTATAACGAAGCTGGTGGTGTAGACCGAGTTCGATTAAAACTCAGTGGCACGATTATATGTCATCAATGGACACCTTCACCAGGCTCTCTGAAGGTGGAAAAGTGTTTATGGAAGATCGACTTTTATCCCCATGAAGCCTAAAAGGGAATAATCCAACAACGAAAGCACAAAGTGGGCCCCTGTTGCAGGATTCAAACCACAATATGTTAATATTCTGTTCCATATAGCACAGATAGTACTATTACGGGAAAGAGTAGCGATTAATCAGCCCTTAGACAGAGTTCATTCCATGCTCCAGATACAAATGAGAGATTTATGCTGGCGAAGGAAATTAGACTTGGCTGCAAAGATCAAGCAATCTGGTAGAAGCAAATTCCATCTTTCTACCAACCGAGTGATTTCGTTGGAACAGACGGAAGCTATACGCAGAGTAGTCTGTTCATTTGTATGACATTTCAGTCAGCAAGGCCAATGCTGAGCCAATTTCCCCAGCCCCAGGCTCATTATCTCCCCTCCCTGTGTGCTGGTCCCAATCCCACCCTCTCCGCAACATCTCGTATTTAATTTTAAAAACCCACAACATGATTGCTCATCACATGAGATGTACTTAGGCCAACAGCATCCACAAACAAACTGCCCAGTTCCCATTTGAACCTCAAAATAATGATCATGGCTGTGCTTGTGGGACTAGGGTGGATGTTGAACCAAGAGAAGCTGAATTTGGTGAGCTTCCTAGACATAAACCATGTCCTCTCCTACGTCTTTTGAAAACTTTTTCATTTAAACAGGCCTTTACAACCTGATTTTCCTTTTAACCATTTTCTTTCTTGGATATTTATTGAATTTCTTATTGCTGTTTTGAACTGAGGGTCCTTTGTTGATGTTATCATCATACGTTGAACACCACCTTCCTATATTTTTATGCAAGTGCTGATTATAAATTCAGAAATAAAATTAAAACAAAACACCAAGTTGTTTGCTTTGCATAAAATCATGTACACTACAATGATTTATTCTGGTTTGTCTGTTGTAAGGAGGGGAAAGGAGTTGTTTGTCGAGACCCCGAAGCCACCGCCTCGTTGATGAATAAGACACCAGGACACGGATATTAGGTTAATGGTTACTGGGCAAATTTAGGCAACAATTTTATTGGTTACTGTCAGGGAACTGACATCAGAGCGAGAGGCGGAGGCAGGGCTCCAGAGCGATGCCAGAGAGGGGACCAGCAGGGGGGAAGGAATTCAGCGTAACACCAGTAAAGAAGAGAGGGAGATGGAGGAAGTGGAGACAGCGCTCCAAGACCCTTCACCAGAGACTAGTGGAGAGAGCGCTGACACGCCCCTGCCTTCCCCGTACTTGCGCAGACGAGTTCCGCGCAGGGAAAGTAGGAGGAGACTAGGCGTCAAACAGCTCTTATGCTGGAAGAGGTTCAGAAACGCCCACTGACAGATTCTGCAAGTGACTGACCGGTCACGGAGTGTGAGCTGTCAACCAAAGCATGGTTGGCCAGGCAATATAACTAAAACTGAAGGCAACTTACGCACAAGTAACCCCCTTACAACCATTACAGTTACAGAATGTGAGTAGCTTTGGCTTAGGCATTGGAATTGACCCTGCTATATCTGATTCCTGCCCGCCATGCAGGGAGTCCTGTAAGGGTCAACCACCAGTAGGGGGAGCCCCGTCGATGCAAACCAACTCGCGCTCCCAGTGGGTTCCTGATGGGGTCGTGGCATGGCCCTAGCCCCCGACCAGGCTTCGGACAAGATCAACACCGCCGGATTCCTTTAACGGAATACCCTTAAGCATGGAGGGGCAGGTGATGGCCACACCTCCCCTCCCCCACACAAGGTCAAACAATGCCTAACCGCAACCCTAACAAAGTTGTGACGATTGCTATGAGGTGGGTGAAAACCAAGTGGCCAGTGCCAATTTGCCAAGTGGAAAAAAATCTACCAAGCCCCTTGGACAACCAAGGCGACCAACTGAAGTCCATAGCAAGGCCAATGTCGAAACCTGAAAATAGGAGGGGAGGGAGGGTGGGAGATTGAGGAAGTGAGCCAAGAGGGAGCTCCCTGGCTCACACCTAAGTTTAAATGGATCCTGGCCATGCCCCCCAGCCAGCGGATTGGCTGGCTGGACAATGACGTGGACGGAAACCTTCAGGTGATGCGGGACTTTGTCCCACGCCCCTGCAAGGGAGTGGGTGGCCATGCGGTCCACCACAACTCCTCCCCACTAGGAAGTGGAGCAGATCTATGACCCCCCCCTGCAACAAACTCTGGACATCTTATTCCCCTCCCTCGTTTGTTTCTGAGATTTTGACCAGATTCATTTCCAACCATTATCTTCATAGCCCTTAAAGGCAACAACAACAACCCCAAATTATCTGGAAGCCATTTTCTGGATCCGATACCATTTTCTAGGATCCCATCAAATCATGGGATGATTTTGCATGATGCAAAGGCTATGCACACATTAGTGGCTTAAAATGTCGTGAGGCTGTTCTCCCAACCACATCGCAAGTTGTTGCAAGTTGCAAGAAAGGAGTTGGGGATGCCTTCACCCGATGTGTGTTACCTGTTTGGTTTCCCTGCCCCTGCAACCCCCTCAACTCTCGTTCATGAAGTTGTCATTTATAATAATAATAATAAATACATTTTTATTTATACCCCGCCCTTCCTGGTTCAGAAAACTGGGCTCAGGGCACCTAACAACAAATTCAAAACACTTAATTGATGCAACAAAAAACAGCATAAAATACAGTATAAAACGCATGGGCTGTCATCTGTGGAGCCGCTGTCATCTGCACATGTGCAATAGGTGTCTCAAATGTACGCACCGCAGTGTACAATGCGAATGGAATGTGGCTTAAGTTTTCCTTTGGGGTCAAAGTTGCTCTGCTGCTGAATATTGAGGGGGCTTGGCTCTCTAAAAAAACACATTGGGCCCCCCGAATCTGCCACGGTCCTCAGGAGTTGGCGCATCTTCTACTGCGCCACATGAGCTCAGAGCAATATCATATTCTGCTTAGCTCTGAATCCTCTGTTCCAAAGCAGTGAAAAATAGACCACATCGCCAAGGCCACCATAAACCAAAAGCATAAAAACAAATTGGGTAGTTTAATTTAAAATCAAATTAAAATGATAATCACTAGTGATAATAAACCTGTAAACAACGCTGAGTTTTATTGTTATTTATACAGAAGCGAGGACAACATAAAGATGACTGAAAGGCTCCAGGACCAGCATTCATGCAGACATGTACGCGGAAGGGCACAGTTCACCCAGGACTATTCTGGGGGCAAACATTTTAATGGGATCAGTGAATTGCGCTTGGCAGAGGAGGCGTTAAAAGAAATACGTGTTATGGATGCATGGAGATCAGTTTGCTACACTGTGAGAAGCGCACAGCGATGTAAGGCAAAATTCTTCCCTTTGCTATATTTTAGGAGTGCATAGTGCATGGGTACAAGGCAAAGTCACATTTGAGCCAGCGTAGTCTAGTGGTTAGAGCCTTGGAAGCCATGAAGCTCCCTGGGTGACCTTGGGCAGGTCACTTTCCCTCAGCCTAACCTACCTCACAGATTCAGGTAGATAGCTGTGTTGGTCTGACGCAGTCAAAATAAATTAAAAAATTATCCAGTAGCACATTAGAGACCAACTAAGTACAGTGGTACCTCGGGTTACATACGCTTCAGGTTACATACGCTTCAGGTTACAGACTCCGCTAACCCAAAAATATTACCTCGGGTTAAGAACTTTGCTTCAGGATGAGAACAGAAATCGCGCAGAGGCGGCGCAGGGGCGGCAGGAGGCCCCATTAGCTCAGGTGGTGCTTCAGGTTAAGAACAGTTTCAGGTTAAGTACAGACCTCCGGAACGAATTAAGTACAGTGATACCTCAGACTGAAGTGGTACCTCGGCTTCCAATAAAGATTAAAAATACATTAAAATGTCACACATTAAAAACTTCCCTGATGTCTTCTAAATGTCAAGTAGTTTATGTCTTTGACATCTGATGGGAGAGTGTTCCACATGGCGAGTGCCACTACCGAGAAGGCCCTCTGCCTGGTTCCCTGTAGCTTTGCTTCTTGCAATGAGGGAACCGCCAGAAGGTCCTTGGCGCTGGACCTCAGTGTCCGGGCAGAACGATGGGGATGGAGATGCTCCTTCAGGTCTACTGGGCCCAGGCCATTTAGGGCTTTCAAGGTCAACACCAACACTTTGAATTGTGCTCGGAAACGTCCTGGGAGCCAGTGTAGGTCTTTCAAGACCGGTGTTATGTGGTCTCGGCGGCCGCCCCCAGTCACCAGTCTAGCTGCCTACAGGGGTGGGATCAGGGCTGCCTGGGAGTGGGCCCCTGCCAACACAATGGCTGGGGCAGGTTCCACGGGGGGGATGCACTGGGACAACCAATCTCAGTGATCATGGGCAGCAGGAGGAGTTAGGCTAAGTTCAGACCATGTCATTACTGAGGAGGCAGGTTTAGTCGTTGTTGGAAGACTATCCCTGCCTCCGGGTCTGGTCTTGACCGGATGGATACTGGAATCAACAAGGGAAACCCACTATTTCTGTAGGAGGAATAGACCAGAAATTTTACTGGGAGACAGAGGTTGAGCCAGGAGAAGTAGAAGCTGGAAAGGAACAGCCTCCTTGGGACTCAAATCTAGTCTGGAGGGGAGAGTATCTTCTAAGGAAAAGAAGAACCTCTCAAACCCAGTGAAAGGAGGGTATGTGTGGAGAGCCGTTGAGTGTATTGCTTCAGGTACCTCATTAGCAGGGTTGTTAAAGGGGGTGGATAACTCAAAGAAAGTAACACCTTTTAAGGCAACCAAACCTACAGCACAAAAACAACTGAGGACAAATTAAAGTGTAATTGTACTGTATGCTTGAAGCAACCTAAGTTTAATTCATTTGTGTAGTATACTATCTTGCCTTAAATAAATCTTTATTGTTTATTTAAAGAAAACCTGTCTGAGACTCCAACTTACTAAATATCCCCTTGCAAATGTCCCCCGCGGGATACTCTGGGCTAGAATTTTAAGAGGAAAGGAAAAGAAACCTTCGGGGAAAGGGTTGTTTGGTGAGGTGGAGGCAATTTATCTAAGTGAGAGCAGGTCCAATGGCGTGAGAGGAAAAAGGGCCACCTCACCCGTCGTCACACCCCACTTTCACAGGAGGCAGCGAGGGCCACCAACTTGGGGGCCTTCAGATTGGACAAATTCATGGAGGAGAAAGCTATTGGGGGGTCATTGCCACCTCCACAGTTGGAGGCAGGGATGCTTCTGAACACCACAGTAGGAGAGAGATACTCTTGTGGCCGGATTCTGCTTGAGAGTTTCCCACAGGGATCTGGGTGGCCGCTGTGAGAATAGGATGCTGAACTAGATGGTCCATTCACCTGACCCAGCAGGCTTTTCTTATCTTCTCATGTCCCTATGCCCCCATCTTTTCTTTTCACGTTGCCAAGCAGGTCTTCCTTTCCCTCCTCTTCCATCATGTGACTAGCCTCTCTCTCAGTAAGCCCAAGGGCAGGGCTTTTATTTTGATTTATGTGCACTGCCTAGTTAATGAAAGTGCTTCGGAAACATAATTAGATCCTCAGGGCCACTTACGCCTCTGCCCAACGCGTTGTTTCAACGTATTATGTGGGGGCAGAATTGCCAGTGTTTTAAAGGCAGTTATGCGTACCAGGGCTGCCTGGCAAATGGGAAAAATCCCTTTGCTTTCAAAAACAACAGCAAAACAACACCCCGGCTCCTACTTGTGTTGCTGGTGTGGCAAGTTGCTGGATGAGGACTCTTGAAATTCATGTTCCCATTCCCACTTGGCCATGAAGCTCACAAACCATGAAGCCGACTTGAGAGAGTTCTTGAGAGAATAAAATGAGGGCAGGTTTGTTGTTGTTGTTGTTGTTGTTGTTGAGTCGTTTAGTCATGTCCGACTCTTCGTGACCCCATGGACCAGAACACGCCAGGCACTCCTGTCTTCCACTGCCTCCCGCAGTTTGGTCAAACTCATGCTGGTAGCTTCGAGAACACTGTCCAACCATCTCTTCCTCTGTCGTCCCCTTCTCCTTGTGCCCTCCATCTTTCCCAACATCAGGGTCTTTTCCAGGGAGTCTTCTCTTCTCATGAGGTGGCCAAAGTATTGGAGCCTCAGCTTCACGATCTGTCCTTCCAGTGAGCACTCAGGGCTGATTTCCTTCAGAATGGATAGGTTTGATCTTCTTGCAGTCCATGGGACTCTCAAGAGTCTCCTCTAGCACCATAATTCAAAAGCATCAATTCTTTGGCGATCAGCCTTCTTTATGGTCCAGCTCTCACTTCCATACATCATTACTGGGAAAACCATAGCTTTTGCTATACGGGCCTTTGTTGGCAAGGTGATGTCTCTGCTTTTTAAGATGCTGTCTAGGTTTGTCATTGCTTTTCTCCCAAGAAGCACGCGTCTTTTAATTTCATGACTGCTGTCACCATCTGCAGTGAACATGGAGCCCAAGAAAGTAAAATCTCCCACTGCCTCCATTTCTTCTCCTTCTATTGAAGGGAGGTTAGAAGGATGCAAATATAATAATTCAATCATGATTAGGAACAGTGCCATTTTCTAGAAAACGAGGTGCCGGAGCTCACCACAAACTTCTTCTCCCTTGTTCTCTTAGAACGGCAATGTCGCCCACCTGAAAGGTCCAGGGACTGAGTGAAAAAAGCAAGCTGGAAAAAAGCCCTGAATTTCAGAGAGGTGCTACTTTTTTGTCTTAAGACCTTTCACCAGGGCCCTCACACAGACACAGACAGCCTCATTTTAAATTCTTCTTCTTTGGTGATCCCTCGTAGCCAAGTAAAATTGCCTTCCATGCATTTGGTCTTAGGACTGTGTCCGCAAGTGACTGTGGAGGCCCTGGTTAGGAGATATATAAAAAATTAAAATAATCACAACGAAGATTATGAACAGATGCTGATTAAGATTTTAAAAAATATATATAACCCTGGCATATCCAGGCCTTCTGGGCTTGCTGGCCCTTCCCACCATTGACACAAGACCTCAACAGGGCATTTGGACCTTTAAATTTTTTCAAGGGGTGGGCATCCAGTAAAAAAAGTATTTGGGAATCCCACCTGCAATCAGCGTACTGAATTATGAAAAAATTCTCTTGATGTTCCCTTGGGCTTCCCTCTTCTTCTAAGATTGCTCCACTTTTAACCCACCCACCCCACCTTGTTGTCACCCCCCCTTCAGGTTTTAGCAGAGATTTTTGCGGAAAGGAACCCACTGGATGCAATGAAACTGACCTCTGAGTCAACAGGCATGCCTAGGATAGCACTGGAAATGTATGTCAATAGTTAGGGAGCCTTGTTGCATCTGTCGGATGGAAAACATTCTACCTGAATCAAAACAACAGCAGGCGCAAAATATTCCTAGGTACACCCTATTTGTTTTATGCTTTCAGCATGTTTGATGTTCCAGTCCTCCCTCAAACATCTGTTCTGCCAATATATAAATAGGCAGTTGATGTGAAAGCGCAGTCCTGTGCTATTAACACAGTTGCGTTCCAGAGATGTACTTAACATCCGATGAATAATTATCTTTGCTAGAATGCGCTCTGACATGCCCTGGGAGTTTCCCTGCAACCTTGGCAAACTTTGCTATGCAATTAGTGCTGGTTACTTTTCATTGCCAACCTTTAAACACTTCCTTTTAATAGATCTCTCCAGGCTGCTTGAGGATATAGGCTGGCTGCTCTTCCTTCAACGGATCTTAACTTAGACCCAAAGCTTCCCTCATGCACGCACAGTACCTGTCACTGCCTGAGTACGAAAACAGCATAAGCTGAAACGATAGAAGGGCGATTCCAGACGGCCACTATTTTGCAGGTGGGATTCAAGTGCATGCAGGAACTTTGGGTTTGCACAATCAAAATGAATTTGGAATACTCTTGCACAACAAACCGGCGTTATAAAAAAAATAATAATCAGACTTTTTGCAGTAAGGAAAGTGATGAGGAATTTGCCTTAGAGAGTGGGGTAATAATAATAATAATAATAATAATAATAATAATAATAATAATAATTTATTTATTTATTTATACCCCGCCCATCTGGCTGGGTTTCCCCAGCCACTCTGGGCGGCTTCCAACAAAACACTAAATTACAATAACCTATTAAACATTAAAAGCTTCCCTACTGCTTGATATGACGTCATGTAAGCATCCTGAGGGACGCAGGTGGCGCTGTGGGTTAAAGCCTCAGCGCCTAGGACTTGCCGATCGAAAGGTCGGCGGTTCGAATCCCTGCGGCGGGGTGCGCTCCCGCTGCTCGGTCCCAGCGCCTGCCAACCTAGCAGTTCGAAAGCACCTCCGGGTGCAAGTAGATAAATAGGGACCGCTTACCAGCGGGAAGGTAAACGGCGTTTCCGTGTGCGGCTCTGGCTCGCCAGAGCAGCGATGTCACGCTGGCCACGTGACCCGGAAGTGTCTCCGGACAGCACTGGCCCCCAGCCTCTTGACTGAGATGGGCGCACAACCCCAGAGTCTGTCAAGACTGGCCCGTACGGGCAGGGGTACCTTTACCTTTACCTTTAAGCATCCTGAAAACTCTGCAAAAACAAATCAGGATTAATGCTCAATAATCAGCTAATCTGGGTGTGACCTTAGACTTTATCATTTATTTATTTTTAACTGAAAGACCCTTCCTTTCACTGTTTTCGCCTCCACCAACACCTCAAAAGAACTTCAGAAAACAGAAGAGCAGATGTCTCAGGTACTGTCTATTTCTAGGCTATATACCATTTCAGGCAGAAGAATTTTCTAATGCCTTTTCTTTTTAATAAAAAGAATGAAAGAGACTCCACATATCCCCTGTGGCGTATGTATACAGTTGCGTACATGTAAAAAGTATTTTATGGGGTCAAGCAGTCAAAGATTGCCCCCCCTCTCCTCCCACTTAGTCTGAAATAGTGTAGCCCAGCAAAAAAAAAAAATGTATCAGGTGGGTCTTCTGCTTGTCTGACTTGAATCGCTGGCCCTCGTTTCCCATGAGGATGAGCCATTTGGTTGGCAACGCAAGGGTTTGTCCTAAAATATTTACAGATAACTATAAAATCTCAGCAGCAGCCATCATTTATCAAGGCTTAAAAGCTAATAAATGACTCATGGCACTGGAAAAGGTCCAATCCCAAACCACCCTCATCCCGGCATGACATTTTATAGCTGAAAATTTCTTGTCTTCGGGTTCTGTTTTTTTGAATTTTTTAAAAAAATAAAAATCCACAGATGCAGATTCCAGTCTCTTTCACCAGCTTGTCCATGTGACAAACTGCACTTAAAAGGTTCATCACAGGCTTCTGGTTGATCGCATACACCATCATAGTTGGAGATCTCTTCGTTGGAGGAGACCTCGGTACATCAAAGGTGGGGGAAACTGCTCCAGCGCAGCAGACCCCCAGGATATTTGAAAATAGTATTATTTGCAAGTGATAAAATGTGAAGATTTTTATGGTTAAAGTAAGTGTGGTGCTGTGGGTTAAATCACAGAGCCTTGGACTTGCCGATCAGAAGGTTGGAGGTTCGAATCCCCGCGACGGGGTGAGCTCCCGTTGCTCAGTTCCTGCTCCTGCCAACCTAGCAGTTCGAAAGTATGTCAAAGTGCAAGTAGATAAATAGGTACCGCTCTGGCGGGAAGGTAAACGGTGTTTCCGTGCGCTGCTCTGGTTCGCCAGAAGCGGCTTAGTCATGCTGGCCACATGACCCGGAAGCTTTACGCCAGCTCCCTCGGCCTATAGAGCGAGATGAGCGCGCAACCCCAGAGTCAGTCACGACTGGACCTAATGGTCAGGGGTCCCTTTACCTTAAGTGTGATTTTAAAAAATGGTTAGAAATTATGATATATGTAAACTGCTAAAGATGAGGTAAAATGAAAATCAGATAGGGGGGACTTGGGGAAGCCCAACTAACAATGTTTAGAAAAAATAAGGATAAGACAAGAATCTGTTTCTGTTGTTTGTGTTCCTGTTTGTGCTGTTTATTTGTGTTATAAAATGAATAAAAAATTTTCATAAAAAAATAAAAGGTTCATCACATGGACAAAAGGCTCAGTCTAAAAAACCTGCATAGCAATTTCAACACATATGAGTTGCTCAAAGTCACTGATGCAATCTTCAAGGCTTTCAAAGTACAACTCCTGCTCCAAAAGAGGCTGAATTTTGAAGTTTTGGCCATTCAAGAGTGACCTGTTGGACTGCTGTAATGTGGAGCTGCTTTTGGAAAAAGAGATGGAAGGTAACTGGAGTTTCTGACGCAATTGCTGGACAGAGTGTTGGCCACGATGCTGGCGCATGGGGGCAATGGCAGCCATGCCCCTGCCGCCCCCATGCATCTTTCTGACCCCCGGTCATTCTTCTCCCTTGAAGGACATAGCTGTTGAGCCATGGCACTCTGAAACTAGCCTGCTTCCTTCAGCTGTGGCAGAGGGTGATAATGATGTTGTTGCCTCCTCCCTTTCTGTCACAAGTTCCCAAGGGTAAAAGGTAAAGAGACCCCTGGCCATTAGGTCCAGTCATGACTGGGGTTGCAGCACTCATCTTGCTTTATTGGCTGAGGGAGCCGGCATACAGCATCTGGGCCATATGGCCAGCATGACTAAGACGCTTCTGGTTCACCACGGAAACACCATTTACCTTCCTGCTGGAGCGGTACCTATTTATCTACTTGCACTTTGACGTGCTTTCAAACTGCTAGGTTGGCAGGAGCAGGGACCAAGCAACGGGAGCTCACCCTGTCACGGGGATTCGAACCACCGACCTTCTGATCGGCAAATCCTAGGCTCTGTGGTTTAACCCACAGCGCCAACCGCGTCCCAAGGGTAGCTGAACACTAAAAACACAAGATAGGACACAGAAGTCTGAAAAGGTGTATTAGATCAGAGGAAGGCCATGAGGTTTCTTCCAAGCGTTGTCCATTCCAGTCTGCATGGTCAGGAATGATGGGGGCCGCCAACGATGAAAGAATGACTGCCAAAATGAATGGACTTGACTGAGAAGGCTGAGAAACTGACATGCTTCATCAGACAAAAGTGATGGCAAACGTTTATTAAAGATCGGAAACCTCTCATGGACCTTTTGCGTGAAAAAGAAAAAGAAATAATGACATTTGAATTTGAGGATTGAAGATAATGTTTTTTTAAAGAAAGTGGCTTTTCTGTGTGTTATACAGTGGTACCTCAGTTTTCAAACGCCTCCGTAGTCAAACGTTTCGGAACTTGAACGCCGATAACCCAGAAATAAATGCCTCGGTTTTCAAACGTGCCTCGGAAGTCGAACAGGAAACGTGGCTTCTGTTTTGAGTTTTCCATATTGAGGCGGCTTCCGTTTTGAGTCTTCCGCTTTCAGTTTTCAAACGTTTCGGAACTCAAACAGACTTCCGGAACAGATTATGTTCAAAAACAGAGGTACCACTGTATTAAGAGTAGATGAAGTGTTTGCTTATATATAGCAAACAGACGAAGAATCGGAAGTCTCTTACCTTCTGAATTTTATTTTTC
This sequence comes from Podarcis cretensis, assembly GCF_951804945.1. NCBI lineage: Eukaryota > Metazoa > Chordata > Lepidosauria > Squamata > Lacertidae > Podarcis > Podarcis cretensis. The sequence goes on from NC_137187.1 coordinate 28,395,547, forward strand.
TATCTCTCTCCTTTAACCTCTTTTCTATTTCTATTTCTTTAATTATTTCATTCTCTCTCTCTCTCTCTCTCTCTCTCTCTCTCTCTCTCTCCCTCCCTCCCTCCCTCCCCCTCTCTTTATGTATTTATTGTATTAAGAACAAATCTTAGTTTGGACAAAAAAATGAGGAAAAGGTATTTGATATTAAGTTTTGTCGTTTTCTCTGTAAACCCTTAAAAAAGTTATCCCCCCCCCCCAAAGGGAATGATGGGAACTGTAGCCCAACAACAACTGGGGAGCATCACATTGGCTAACCGTGTTGAGTGGGGTGGGGCAACTCAGAAGGTTTTTGGCCATAGGTCTGAGACAGAAGATAGTGCAAAGACCTATTGAACTTAGAGAATGGCAAGAGATTTTGCCTTCCCTGCCATTCTTCCCTGCCCTCAGATGCCTGCTTCATGTGGCTACAAGCCACGCTTCTGTTATGCACTGATAAAATAAAATAATTACGCTTCCATCTCTTCCACCTCATTTCGGTTGTTAAAATTTATTGCCTGGAAGGGTTCATCGGGGACGTTTTCATAACCAGAGGCAAATGTTTCTTCATTGTTAAGACAGCTTCCGAGTCAACTAGTAGCAATCACTGGGACCTCCAAACAAGGTTGGGTAATATATTCAAAGTGAACGAACGAACAAACAAATGTTTATTTGCGTCAGCCATCAGCCATAGCAATAAAACAACAATCTGATAGACAAAGAATAGAAATAAAAAGTCAATTATATAAAATACATTTTAGGGTTCTGATTTAGTAGTCAAATGGTGGATCATATTCTGATTGCCCCAGCTATAAACCTTGCAGCCTTTGCTGTCACCTGCTCACCTTGATCTGTCAAGAGAAAGGACACTGGGGCAGTGGCTGGGTGACCCGGAATGGACAATAAAAGAGGGGTGATAATCTCATTCCTCAAGTCTTTATAAAGAGTGCAAGCCAGAGGGGCATGCGCCACCGATACGGTGTTGCCATCTCCACAGGGACAGAAGCATTTTTCGTGTGGAATCTGTTGGAATCGTCCCTCAAGTACAGCCGAGGGCAATGCTTTTTGCTACGTTGCAGGTTTGCATTCGTTTTAAGAGTGGTTTTCGACTCCTCTGTGTGTGGGAAGGAGGGAGGATGCGCTGCCAAAAAGGAAGGATTATGTTCCTTCCTTTCTATCTCAGAAGGAAGGAGCATCCAAATTGCTTAAATATATAAAGAGGTTAGGAAAGGTCTCTTGTCTTTCTACGCCTCAGCTAATGAGTTTCCTGTGTGTCCCAACAAGGAATGCTACTCGCTTTTGGCTACTTGACAGGTTCATACATGGCTTTCTGCAAGAAGGGGGCAGATTATAGAATGAGATATGGAAGATTTTCAGGAAACATGCATAGCACATTAGAGAATTTGGGGTGGGGAGTCATATTTACTTTTCATTTTAAAAATAATAAAAATAGGTGGGCTGCAGTTAGGACCATGGTGCTGGGAAGTATAGCGCCTGTTTGCTTTCCCCAACAGGGTAAATAAACAGTGTCAAGGGAGAAATGTTCATCAGGAAAGTGGAACAGGAAAAACCGTTGTCCTTTCTCCCCATAGTGCTGTGGTCCTGATCCACATCACCCTCACCCATCACAACTTCTGTGACATTTTTGTAAAACTGTGGAAATTCCTATTCACAGATCTCCCACGACACATCAAGGTTATCCCTCAAAAAACAAGAATTTTTTTCTGATCTGCCGCTCAGTCTTGGCTGTGTTCTGTGGGACTAACTCCCAAGTGAAAATGAAGACAGGGCGTGTTCTTTTAGGGGGTAAAACTATTTTTATTAATTTTTTTTGCAAATTTCTACAGCAAGTGGTGTTTTGGGGTTTGAGGAATTCAAATCTGCTATTTTTTGTGATTGGACAACATTTAGCTTGGTAAGTCTTTATTTGATGAAGCAGCACAGAAACTGCTTCGAAAAAGCAAAAACTTTTAATTTTGCCTCCTGGAAATGTCAGGCAATTCTAAATAAATACTCCTACTATATAATATGGGACGCGGGTGGCACTGTGGTCCAAACCACAGAGCCTAGGATTTGCCGATCAGAAGGTCAGCGGTTCAAAGCCCCGCAATGGGGTGAGCTCCCGTTGCTCGGTCCCTGCTCCTGCCAACCTAGCAGTTCGAAAGTACGTCAAATTGCAAGTAGATAAATAGGTACTGCTCCGGTGGGAAGGTAAATGGCGTTTCCGTGCGCTGCTCTGCTTTCATCAGAAGAGGCTTAGTCATGCTGGTCACATGACCAGGAAAAACTGTCTGCGGACAAATGCCGGCTCCCTCGGCCAGTAAAGCGAGATGAGCGCCGCAACCCCAGAGTCGGCCATGACTGGACCTAATGGTCAGGGGTCCATTTCCCTTTGCTATATAATATAACTACAAGTATTTGTATATTTTTTCTTTCTCATCGAAAGAAATATGCATTTTGTCGTTGCTGATATTTCAGAAGATCTTAACATTTGGCATGGAGGCAAATGGCTCCACAGATCTGACGATCCTAAATCTCAAAGGTCATGGGAAGTCACCCAAAAATTTATAATTTGGCAATATATTTGACTTTTTTATTGTATTGTAATTTGGAATGTTACAATGTGGCTCTTTTTGGATTATTAAATTGGAAAACTCAATAATATATTATATACATAAAGATCATGAGAACTGAAGTTTTAAAACAAAAGCAAAACACAACAGCCATATAAAAACTCTATGAGGGAAGTGTAAAGATAATTTATTTGTATGTATGTATGTATGTATGTATGTATGTATGTATTTAAACCTATTTTCTTTGTTATCATGTCCATTAGATGGTAAAATAGGGACGCAGGTGGCGCTGTGGGTTAAAGCCTCAGCGCCTAGGGCTTGCCAATTGAAAGGTCGGCGGTTCGAATCCCTGCGGCGGGGTGCGCTCCCGCTGCTCGATCCCAGCGCCTGCCAACCTAGCAGTTCGAAAGCACCTCCGGGTGCAAGTAGATAAATAGGGACCGCTTACCAGCGGGAAGGTAAACGGCGTTTCCGTGTGCGGCTCTGGCTTGCCAGAGCAGCGATGTCACGCTGGCCACGTGACCCGGAAGTGTCTCCAGACAGCGCTGGCCCCTGGCCTCTTAAGTGAGATGGGCGCACAACCCCAGAGTCTGTCAAGACTGGCCCGTACGGGCAGGGGTACCTTTACCTTTACCTTTAGATGGTAAAATACATTACTAAAATTGCAAAAAACAATTTCAGCACAAAATAGTTCTAGCAGAGAGAGCCTGCGACCCATTTGAAACAATAGGAATTTGAGAGTAGAACTATTTGCCCCAGTCCTTTAGTCATACAAATTGACAATTCAATTTCCCCGCAACCTTAGATCTGTTGCCCTGATCTAACTTTCCACTTCTCCATTCTGTTAATATATGCAACAGAAACTTGATTTCCTAATCTTCTCCAGTGTTAACATCAGCATTTGTCTTTCACAGTCCATATCAACTGATGTGTTAAACATGTCATACACTTTGTGAAGCAGCACATTCTTCCGAATTCTCTCCAGTAACTCTGAAGCCCATTAATCCATCATAGGAATTCTTTTGTAGATTAAGGAATAAAATAGGGAATCCACATATCAAAGTATGAGATATACAAGCCAAGGCACATTTTCTCCTACTTTGTCTATATATCATTCTCCAAACAGAGAGAGAGGGAAAGTCTGTTAGAAAAAGAGAAAAAAATATTTCCCCCTTAATATGTTATTTAATGCATTTTTACCCACCTTATTTTTCTTAAAAAAGAAAAAAACAGAAAAATGGAAAGTAGCCATCATAGATTTCAGTTTGATTAAGCCAGGGGTCAGCAAACTTTTTCAGTAGGGGGCCGGTCCCCTGTCCCTCAGACCTTGTGGGGGGCCGGACTATATTTTTTTTTGTGGGGAAAGAATGAATTCCTATGCCCCACAAATAACCCAGAGATGCATTTTAAATAAAAGCACACATTCTACTCATGTAAAAACATGCTGATTCCTGGACCATCTGTGGGTCAGATTTAGAAGGCGATTGGGCCCTTAGTTTGCCTACGCCCAGCCCCCGGCCCTTAGTTTGCCTACGCATGGATTAAGCTATTACGGATGCGTAGTTTTCATATTTGCAATTCAGTGGTACATCAGGTTAAGTAATTAATTCGTTCTGGAGGTCTGTTCTTAACCTGAAACTGTTCTTAACCTGAAGCACCACTTTAGCTAATGGGGCCTCCTGCTGCTGCGCCGCCGGAGCCCGATTTCTGTTCTTATCCTGAAGCAAAGTTCTTAACCTGAAGCACTATTTCTGGGTTAGCGGAGTGTGTAACCTGAAGCGTATGTAACCTGAAGCATATGTAACCCGAGGTACCACTGTACCAGAATGCTTCTACCCATGCTCCTTGGCTTGTGGTCTGTAACAAATGCATTAACTGGAAAACTGTAGTTAAGCATAAACTGCCAATGTTTTGGAATAATTCCAAATACAGTACTCCTGAGATGACTTTATGGTAACAAGGGTATCCATTGAAGTTATTATTAAGCTCACATTTGCCCCAATCTAAGAGAGACATATGCAAAAAAGGGGGGGAAATAATGGTTGTGTTTGTTTCTTCGGAAATTACGGTATTCATCTAAGAGCACCTTGGTGTACGTTCAGGCTTCAAGTAAATTAGCATGCATTAATTTGGAACTTTACTGAAATAGCTCAGACACTGTAATTTCTCCCATTTGAGGTGCAAGCTTTTTGTTCGTGTGCAGTAATGGCTGGATGTCTTCCATCATGGGAGTGACACTATTCAAATATTTGCCGAGAGGCACAAGTAATTTCCTATCTTCCTCCATTACCTGTTAACCCCATTACGGCAGATCTCCAGCCTGATTCTGGAGATAACGAGAAAATACTACTCTCTTTGTAACAGTATTTTCCCCTGTAGTAAAGTGGAAAAGAAACGTTAGCATTGTAGAGCCGTCACGGCCAGACAGTAATTCAACGTCGCCTTGGCAATTTGTCGATGTTGCATTGTAGAAATTTCGCGCGAGGATAACAGGTTTCAAACGCACCTTTGTATCAAGTTCCTAAAAGGGCATCAATGTTCCATTAATGTTCCCAACCTCTACAGTGACACACCTTCCAACCTTCCTCAGAGGAAAATTGGGACATTTCTCACTCCCCCTCCAATGACCCTCCTCACCCCCCCATTTTTATCCCCCCCCAACAGAGCATTTCCTGTGCTGCCACTGAGGGCCGAATTTAGGTTTGATGAGGCCCTGAAGGTAATGGGGCCCTTTCTATGTCCACAACAACTTTGTCAACAACAAATGGTTGCTGTTTTTTGTGTTGAATATATGCTATATGGTAATTTATGGACCTAACGGGTATCTCAAGCCAGTTGCACATAACAAAATATGTATTTTGTCAAAGTAATTGTTGAACTGAAATAAAATTAAGAAGAGGTGTATTAATATTGAAATACAATCAAGAAGAAGTATATTTTTGGGGGGAGCAATAGAGTGGGGCCCTAAGCTATAGCTTGTTTAGTTTATATGTAAATTCAGCACTGCCGCCGCTGCTACCCTAATGGGACACAGCACACACAACCTCCGCATCCCGAGAAAACCCTTTACTCCTCATTTTATTTTATTTTATTCTTTGGTAGATTTACCAAAGATTACTTAAACTAAAAGGTTAAAACTACCCAAATAAGTTTGTCTTCTAAGGTGCAAAAAGATGCCCTCTGCCACTGGCGCCATCTCTGTGGGGTTGTAGGGGCCCAGGCACCCACAAAATATACAGTGAGGCACCTGGAAGCAAGAAGAAATTCTGATGAAAGAAGAATGGCAGATGAAATTAATGGACTATGCAGAATTGGACAAAATGACAGGAAGGATTTGAAACCTGTGGGACCAGAGATTTACAGAAGATTGGGAGAAGTATATGATTGGGCTGGGTGTTCATCAGTATGCGGATGATACCCAGCTCTACCTCTCTTTTAAATCAGAACCTGTGAAGGCGGTGAAGGTCCTGTGTGAGTGTCTGGAGGCGGTTGGGGGATGGATGGCGGCTAACAGATTGAGGTTGAATCCTGACAAGACAGAAGTACTGTTTTAGGGGAACAGGAGGTGGGCAGGTGTGGAGGATTCCCTGGTCCTGAATGGGGTAACTGTGCCCCTGAAGGACCAGGTGTGCAGCCTGGGAGTCATTTTGGACTCACAGCTGTCCATGGAGGCACAGGTCAAATCTGTGTCCAGGGCAGCTGTTTACCAGCTCCATCTGGTACGTAGGCTGAGATCCTATCTGCCTGCGGACTGTCTCGCCAGAGTGGTGCATGCTCTGGTTATCTCCCGCTTGGACTACTGCAATGCACTCTACGTGGGGCTACCTTTGAAGGAAACTACAACTAATCCAGAACGTGGCAGCTAGACTGGTGACTGGGGGCGGCCGCCGAGACCACATAACACCGGTCTTGAAAAACCTACATTGGCTCCCAGTACGTTTCCGAGCACAATTCAAAGTGTTGGTGCTGACCTTTAAAGCCCTAAACAGCCTCGGTCCAGTATACCTGAAGGAGCGTCTCCACCCCCATCATTCTGCCCGGACGCTGAGGTCCAGCGCCGAGAGCCTTCTGGCGGTTCCCTCATTGCGAGAAGCAAAGCTACAGGGAACCAGGCAGAGGGCCTTCTCGGTAGTGGCGCCCGCCCTGTGGAACGCCCTTCCAGCAGATGTCAAAGCGATAAACAACTACCTGACATTCAGAAGACATCTTAAGGCAGCCCTGTTTAGGGAAGTTTTTAACATGTGATATTTTACTGTATATTTTACTGGGGAGGCCCAGCCAGATGGGCGGGGTATAAATAATAAATTATTATTATTATTATTATTATTATTATTATTATTATGAATTATTTGAAGAGCAACTGTAATCAACAAATTATGCTAGCAGGACTACAAAAAGTTTTGTAAGGGGAAATATACGAAGTGTTACAAAGTAGAAAAAGATAGAGATATTGGTTATGAGTTTGAAATGTAATAGGGAAGATAAGAAATGCATACTGAGAGATTAGATTGGAAAATTTTCAGACAGGACTGATGGAAGTCAAAAAATTGAATAAGATGTAAAAGTATGTTTAATCACTGTTGAAAATGATATGTTATAAAAATTTATATATATAAAAAACAACAACAAAATATACAGTGAGGGACCAGGCCCCCTTGATATTCTGCAACCAGGTAGGCTCTGTTGGGCCCTCCTACTGCTGCACTGGGATCCCTACCGGACCTTTCCATGGGTGCGCCGGGGCCCCTCTCAGCTTGTGATGTCACACAGGTGTGCTGGGCACCCACAATGTTGGGTGGAACTTGGAGCACCTGCCCTCTGCTGAACTTACAAACATGAAGAAGGAAGGATAATATCCAAGGAATATATCCTGTGATCTAAACCACTGAGCCTAGGGTTTGCCGATCAGAAGGTCGGGGATTCGAATCTCTGCGACGGGGTGAGCTCCTATTGCTCTGTCCCAGCTCCTGCCAACCTAGCAGTTCGAAAGCATGCCAAAAGTGCAAGTAGATAAATAGGTACAGCTGTGGCGGGAAGGTAAACAGCGTTTCCGTGCGCTGCTCTGGTTTCACCAGAGGTGGCTTAGTCATGCTGGCCACATGACCCGGAAGCTGTACGCTGGCTCCCTCAGCCAACAAAGTGAGATGAGCGCCACAACCCCAGAGTTGTCCGCGACTGGACTTAACTGTCAGGGGTCCTTTACCTTTACCTTTTTTAGCACCTACAGAAGGCACATCCTACAAGGTGTGTCATTTGCGCTGTGGCTAACTTGCACCTCAAATTGCAAATAACACACCCATCCCCAGAACCACCCATATGCGGTTGCCTATTGACCATAGCCGTGCAAAAGCAAGAGTTAGCACACTTCATTGCTACTTGGAATCCAAGGAATTTAATCCCATATTAGTATTATATTAGTATTAGTATTATATTAGTATTAGTACTATTTATATACCTCCCTATACCCAGAAGTCTCAGGACAGTTCACAGAAAAGATCAACATAAAAACTACAATATATATAATCAAAATAAAAACAACAACCCAAACACACACACCCTGCCAAAAAGAGAGCCACATTTTAAAAGGGTATAGGATATAGGATCATAAATATATTATTTGCATTCCAGGAAGAATTCAGTAAATAAACTTCACACTTTCTTAAGTTGCACTTCAAGAGTTCCACACCATATATGGTTACAGGACTTTTGCATGTCTAGCTGATACTGTGGAAGAATGTCACGCATATAAAGGAGGCCATAATTCAAATATTCGTCAACAGTGCAATAACCAGATTTGATGTATGGAACCAGATGAGTAACATTATCTGGTATGTCTAAAGATAACTGAAGAGAGGAGAGACTGAAGACTGGCAGCGCAATTAATTTCGTACTGAAATCGGTCACACCACCTGGGCATGTTATCAGGACTCCTTTGGGGGGGGGGAGTGAGTCAGAAATGCCCCTGCCACGTTGTGGCCACCAATTGGGTTTGTGGCTCAAGTTACACGGTAAGTTCTTTGAGGAAAGTCTAGACGTTCTATCAAAGAACCGCTTTTGGTTTTGCCGGGCTGCTGATAAATCACGGTTACACACCTGTCATTGGACTGTTGCGAAGGGTGCGCTCCTATACAGATGTGCAATATGAAAACTCCCTCCATCTCCTGCCCTTTCATTGCAATGAAGAGTAGTTTTCCTAGTGATCAAAAGGGGGACTAAAAGGAGTTAAGCCCATGGTGACACAGGAGAGCTTGGTGTATTTGCTCCTGAAGTTACGTGGGTAATCTGATGTGAAATTTGGTCTTGAGAGCCATCTAGCTGCCTTCAAGTGGTCCCCTTGAACTCAGTGCAGGACGTGAAGGCAACAGTATTGCCCTGCTGTGACCCCCCTCAGCAACTAGAATTCAGCGGTGTACTGTCTGACCATGAGAGTTTCATAAAGCCACCATAGCTAAAAGGTAAAGGGACCCCTGACCGTTAGGTCCAGTCGTGGACGACTCTGGGGTTGCGGTGCTCATCTCGTTTTATTGGCCAAGGGAGCCGGCATACAGCTTCAGGGTCATGTGGCCTTCATGACTAAACTGCTTCTGGCAAACCAGAGCAGCACACAGAAACGCCATTTACCTTCCAGCCGGAGCGGTACCTATTTATCTACTTGCACTTTGACGTGCTTTCGAACTGCTAGGTTGGCGGGAGCAGGGACCAAGCAACGGGAGCTCACCCCATCGCGGGGATTTGAACCGCCGACCTTCTGATTGGCAAGTCCTAGGCTCTGTGGTTTAACCCGCAGCACCACCTGCATCCCCTAAAGCCACCATAGGGGATAGCCATTGACACTGTTCTGTGGATTGGCTTAGCCCCCCTGGAAAGCCTTCTATTTCAGGAACAAATTACAAAACTTTCCCATCTTTCTGCTGAACAGCACTGCTTTCATATATATTATTCATAGATATTGTACAAAAATCTCTCTTTCAGCTTTGTCTGAATGGCAAACTTAATCCTAAGCCTTTTAAGTTCTCCTATGGTTGATCACCAAAAATTGGGGCATTTTTGGGTAGAGGGTCTTGTTAAAATGCAGGCAATTTGTTGTCCTTGCCAACAATGTAATCTGACAACCATATTAAAGAGACCCTGCCTATTCTGACAGCTTTTAGACTCTCTGTATTATGTTACCTTCAATTGTTTAACAGCTGGAAGGGATCTTCTTTCTTCCTTCACATTCTCCCAATAATTTTCCTGGGAGAAAGTCTAATTTACTGGAAAAATAATAATAACATCACCCTTCTGACTGTGTTGCCCCAACCATTCTGGGCAGCTTCTAACATATATAAAAACATAATACATCATAAAAGCTTCCATAAACAGGGCTGCCTTCAGATGTCTTCTAAAATTCAGATACTTCTTTATCTCCTTGACATCTGATGGGAGGGCGTTCCACGCAGTGGGTGCCACTACCAAGAAGACCCTCTGCCTGGTTCCCTGTAGCTTCATTTCTTAGCATGGGGGAATCACTAGAAGGTCCTTGGAGCTGGACCTCAGTGTCAGGGCTGGATGATGGGGGTGAAGATGCTCCTGCAAGAAGATCAAACCTATCCATTCTGAAGGAAATCAGCCCTGAGTGCTCACTGGAAGGACAGATCCTGAAGCTGAGGCTCCAAGACTTTGGCCACCTCAGGAGAAGAGAAGACTCCCTGGGAAAGACCCTGATGTTGGGAAAGATGGAGGGCACAAGGAGAAGGGGACGACAGAGGACAAGATGGTTGGACAGTGTTCTCGAAGCTACCAGCGTGAGTTTGACCAAACTGCGTGAGGCAGTGGAAGACAGGAGTGCCTGGCGTGCTCTGGTCCATGGGGTCACGAAGAGTCGGACATGACTAAACGACAACAATAAATCCCCCCCCCCCCCGTTCCTTATTAAAATTTTGGTCTTCCTGATTTCTGATTCTTCCAGTCATTTTAGCCATTTCGGCACAATCCATCAAGTTGATCTGCCATTCTTCTCCGGCAGGGAATTTATCTTCTTCCCAAACTTCCAGTTTCCTGTGCTATTATCATTTTGCCCTGCCGTTAAGAGGATTCCCTCCTCCGCTGCTAAAGCAAGGGAGGGAAGCATCCATTTCAGCTAAAAAGCTCACAGCGCAATTTCCCCCTTAACCTCTCCTTCATAGAGAGAGTGAGAGAGAGAAAAGAAAGCTTTGAAATGGGTATTGTGTGTGTGTGCATGCATGTGTGGGGTAAAGCAGCCCTGGCCCAACGCCATAAAATGCTGTTTACGTTTGGGCATCAGACTCACATCAGATAAGAACCTGTTTCTTTAAGAATGATTTTTTTTTTTAAGCACTAAATGCACTTGTGGAGATGAATAGACTCCAGAAAGGGTCCTTATTAAGTCCGACGATTAATAATATAATACCAAGTTGTTTTGCTGCCAAGGTATTTTCCACTCCAGAGAGGAAGGCAATGCTAATTAAAACAATTCCTCCCACCCATTAGGGTGACAAGAAAATCATTTGATGCAAAAGCTAAAAACACCCCTCACCATTAGACACCCGGCACATGATGAAGCGGTGAACATTATTTCAAATCCGTAAGGCTGATAGTTATGCAAGGCCAGTTTCATCTGGTGTCGTCTTTGAAATGCGGGGGCCTTTGTGCGTCGTGCAAAGAGGGCTGCCCCTTTCCATAGGCTTTGGGAACAGGATGCGAGAGGAGACCTTTCTCGACACACAGGCTCACGGAGGACGAGGAAAGAGTTCAGCTTCTTTGAAGTGTGACAGACACAGGGCACAACCGCTCAGTGCATTTTTGAAGCACTATTGTCCGACTTTAATAGACATGGCTTTCTGCAAAGAATTACCGGGAGCTGTGGAGTTCCCTGGGAAGAGGGATTGATTACTGAACTACAGTGGAACCTCGGAAGCCAAACGCCTGCAAACTCAAACGTTTTGGCTCCCGAATGATCAAAAACCAGAGGTGATTCTTCCGGTTTTTGAATGGTTTTTGGAAGCTGAATGTTCGGCGTGGCTTTTGCAGCTTCTGATTGGCTGCAGGAGCGTCCTGCAGCCAATCGGAAGCCGCGCCTTGGAAGTCAAACATGTTGGATGTTGAAGGGACTTTGGAACAAATTCTGTTCGACTTCCAAGGTTCGACTGTCCTCTGGGAATAGGGCTTTCCTCACAATTTTCAGCTCCCTTAACAGACTACAACTCTCAGGATTCTTTGGGGAAAGCCAGGACTGCTTGGAGTATATGATACAACTTTTAACATACAGTGTAAAGGTAAAGGTAAAGGTACCCCTGCCCGTACGGGCCAGTCTTAACAGACTCTGGGGTTGTGCGCCCATCTCACTTAAGAGGCCAGGGGCCAGCGCTGTCCGGAGACACTTCCGGGTCACGTGGCCAGCGTGACATCGCTGCTCTGGCCAGAGCCAGAGCCAGAGCCGCACACGGAAACGCCGTTTACCTTCCCGCTGGTAAGCGGTCCCTATTTATCTACTTGCACCCGGAGGTGCTTTCGAACTGCTAGGTTGGCAGGCGCTGGGACCGAGCAGCGGGAGCGCACCCCGCCGCAGGGATTCGAACCGCCGACCTTTCGATCGGCAAGCCCTAGGCGCTGAGGCTTTAACCCACAGCGCCACCTGCGTCCCCAACATACAGTGTAGATGGTGACTAATAGGCAAACAAGCAGAAAAGCAACTATTACAACTCATGAAATACAAACATGGCAAATTTACACAGGTGGAAACAGCACATTTTAAATATTATTATTAACGTTCCCAGAGTGGGGGAAACCAGTCAACACAGGCAGATAGTCTACATTTTAAGTGCACCTCTTAAATATATGTTTCAAGTGTATGCTCTGAACCAAGAATAATCATTTTAATGCAATTATTACGGGATTCATAGATCTGTCAGAAGAATAATTTACAGAGCCAATTAAAATGTGATGATATTTCAGAGCAGTTTCCAAATACCACAGTTTCTGCCAGTGTTAACAGTTTTACGAAAAGTTACAGGTTACAAACATGTAGTGCTGCCCCTCCTTCTCACAGCCAGGTTTGGATGAAGCCGGTTTTAGTTTGGATGAAGCAGTCTAGTTTACTAATACAGTGGAACCTCGGTTTTCGAACATAATCCATTCCGGAATACTGTTCGACTTCCAAAACGTTCGAAAACCAAGGCACAAAGGGCAGTCGGAACATTCAATTGAGAAAATTGAAAAAACACGCAGCTGAAGCCGTTTGACTTCCAAGGCGTGTTTGAAAATGGAAGCATTCACTTCTGGGTTTTCGGCATTTGGTCTCGAAATGTTCGTCAACAGAGATGTTCGAGAACTGAGATTCCACTGTAGCTATTATGAGCAGAACACCACAAAAACATTAAAAATATATATATCGCACCCCGCCCTCCTTTTAAGGTGCTCATACCACATATGAAAAAACAAATAACTAAAAATGAAATGAAAATTCACACAAAAACTAAAATATGCGAACTATTGTATCTAGATAGATAGGCAGATAGAGGCACAGACAAAAACTGATCTATTAGCTTGCCAATGAAGGGGAGAGGGATCACTTGGCTGCCTCTGCCCTTGGAACCAACAGCTGCAGCAGAAGCCTGAAGAGAAGCAGTGGAGGAAGTCCGAGGAAATGGAGATAGAAGCATAGCCTCCAAAGTTTCTCTGATGAAAATGGTGATGTCCTATTCAATCATAATCATAATACAGTCATACCTTGGATCCCGAACGCCTTGGTACTCGAACGTTTTGGCTCCCAAACGCTGCAAACCCGGAAGTGAGTGTTCTGGTTTGAAAACGTTCTTTTGGAACCCAAATGTCCGGGTTCTGTGGCTTCCAACATATTCCAACATATATAAAACATAATAAAATTTCCCTATGCAGGGCTGCCTTCAGATGTCTTCCTTGACTTAGAAGTTGCTTAACCTCCAGTATTTCTCCAATGAAAATAGGGGTATCCTAAGGAAAAGTGGGACATTCAGGGATCAAATCAGAAACCAGGACGGCTTTCATAAATCCGGGGCTGTCCCTGGATAATAGGGACACTTGGAGGGTCTGGAAACTAATTCATTTCCTTGACCCACCCCCACATCTCATCGTCCACCCCGTTGGCCAACGGCATCTGCTTCATGCCCTCCATAGGCAGCGGCTTGGATACTCAGACCAAGGTGCAGCTCTGAGTCACCGGCTGTGAGCTCCTCCAGGCTACCAGGTTCCTGCTGATCACAGCCTCTCCCTCCTGCCTGGTGGACTTGACTCACCACCCCTCTTGCTGTCTTCAATGGCCACCGGGCCAGCCTCTACACCAAGAGCAGCCATGACATGCCAACCTGGAGGGACAGGCTTGTCTCGGACTTCCCTGAATGGGAATGGACCTCAAGGTTATCAAGAGTGATGTGGGCACGTTCCTCATCAATGGTGCCTGGGCAGGAGTCAACATCCACCTTTCCACTGGTGGTAGACCCAAAAAGCTCCACTGTCTCCACCAAGGCCCATGACCTGCAGACCTCAGCTGCTGCAACATCTGGCTTAGCAACAGAGACGAAATGTATTTTAACAAACTAATCAGAGTGGAAGATTAGTCATGGGGGCATGGAGAGAGCGCATAGGAACTTAACAGTGCTCAGCTCGTTTATTGGTTGCTATTCTGCTAATGTTGTTAATGGTCTCAAGGAATTTGTATGCCAAGACCTTTCCTAGATGGCTCTTGAGCGTTTCCCAAAAACTTCTTGCTATCTCACATTCCCACCACATGTGCTAAAACAAAACAAAATACAACTCCCAGATATCCCGACATGGTTGTTCCAGATTTGGTACTGATACAGCAGCAGAGAGATAGGCTATAACAAAATGTACTGCCGACAGAGACTCAGGCAGGGAGACAGGCTAGATTTAATAAGCAATGAGGTACACATTCAGTGTGATAGTTACATTTCCGTGGGCAGCAATAGCTGCAAATTACCGTGCAACTCTTCATTACTTTCTCTTACTGTAGTCGGAGAGGAGATCAAGATGATATTTTCAAGCTCTAGGATTCCGCTCCAGAGACACGTTTTCTTCCACAAGCGGTACAGAATTTCTTACAACCAGAGGGTGTTGTGGAAGCTGTTGGACAAATTCTGGAGCCCCCTAAGAAAGGGGACATTAATACAGCTGCCATTTGTTTTGCAAATGGACTATCACTGGCTGCTGTGCTTGTTGTTGGTGCTTGAGAAATGGCAGCTATATGGTGAAATACAATAACACAGCTGAGCAGCAGTTAACGTTAGCTGTACTTGGGAATGAAATGCTGGTGGGGTCAGGAGGACAAGGCGATGAGATAGTCATTCATTATATTACTTACACATCACTTACACATGGGGAAACCCAGCCACATTGGGGAGGAGGGGGGGTATAAATAATAAATTATCACCACCACCACCATCATCATCATCATACCACGGAACTTCAGAAGATGTGACTTTAGGGATTCCTCAGCTGAGAATTGACACTCAAACCACTGCTCATTTTCATGTAATGTTGAATTTATTTGTCTTAAAACCGGTAGCCATTTGTGCATCACAATTCCATTATTCTACTAGGCAAACATATGGTTTGATATCAGATGCTAAATTTAAAATCCCAATAATTGCACTGTTTGAAAAGCAAGTTTCTAGGCCTAGTTGCTTTTATTATTCAATAACATCTATATATCCTGTCTTTTGGCAGTTCGCAAACATGAGTTAAAGCAATGTGGATTCAACTGAGCAGCGGGAATGAAATAAGACTTGAAATAAAAGTGAGAGGTAGATATGGACGCAAAGGCAGTTTTGGAAGTGCAGGGCCATGCCTAGTGAAATTTTGGGACTGGGGTACTCAGCAGGACCCCTAAAGAAACTGAACATTCTTCTGAGATAAATGCGTGCAAAAAAAGGTAAAAGGTAAAGGACCCCTGGACAGTCAAAGGCGACTATGGGGTGCAGTGCTCATCTCTATTTTCGGGCCAAGGGAGCTGGCGTTTGTCCACAGACAGTTTTCCGGGTCATGTGGACAGCAGGAGTAAGCCACTTCCAAAACCAGAGCAGTGCATGGAAATGCCATTTACCTTCCCACCACAGCAGTACCTATTTATCTACTTGCACTGGCATGCATTCAAACTGCTAGGTTGGCAGAAGCTGGGACAGAGCAATGGGAGCTCACCCCGTCGTGGGGATTTGAACCGCCGACCTTCCAATCGGCAAGCCCAAGAGGCTCAGTGGTTTAAACCACAGCGCCACCCATGTCCTTTGATAAATGCATGCACTATAGTTCCAACCTAACATTTTCATGGCTCTCCATATGCTGGCAGAACCAAGAACAATTGCTTGAAACACAGTGGGTAGAAATGACCTTGCTGTGTTTAAAGTCACCAATGGCTTAAAGCCACCACATACTCATAGTCTCAGACTCTGAAACATTGTAGGAAAAAATTAAATGGCTCCGTGGTGCCAGTGTTGAAGACTGCCAATCTTCCTGAAGGTGCATCAACCCATGAGCTGACCCTGCAAAGAGCCCACCCATGTTTTATTGTGCAAAGTAGCTGAGAATTCCTAGTTGTGACAATGAATTACATTGCAGGGATAAGAAAGGAGCCTCCTTCCATTAATAGTAGGAATGATTTTAAGCAGCTCACTATTTTTCTAGAAACAGAGGTGCCGGAACTCGCCATGAACACCTCCCTTGAACTTTCAGAGAGATGATGGAACTGAGTGAAAAAACAAGCTGGAAAAAAGCCCTGAATTTCAGAGATTTGCCAGCTTTTTGTCTTAAGACCTTTCACCAGGGCCTGGACACACTGCACACAGACACAGAGGGCCTCATTTTAAATTCTTCTTCTTCTTCTTCTTTGGCAATCACTCGTAGCCGCATAAGATTGTCTTCCATGAACACAATTTTAAAAATGAGTCCATAAATGACTGTGGAGGCCAATTCTGGATCCATATGTCCTTCCACTGTGGGGACATTGGTTTCCGGGCGGGAGTTGATCACGGTGTGGATTTGACGAGGGTGCCTTCCTCTTAGCACGTTTCTCCCTCTTGTCCTGAGTTCAAGCATCTTCAAAGTCCATGACACCTTTGGTTAAAGGCTGTTCTCCAATTGGGGCACTCGCAGGCCAGTGTTTCCCAGTTGTCAGTGTTTATACTACATTTTTAAAGATTTGCCTTGAGAAAGTCTTTAAAACTCTTTTGTTGACCACCAACATTACGCTTTTCATTTTTAAGTTCGGAATAGAGTAGTTGCTTTGAAAAATGATTATCAGGCATCAACCCAACATGACCTGTCCAACAAATTTGATGTTGAAGAATCATTGCTTCAACACTGGCGATCTTTGCTTCTTCCAGTACACTGATATTAGTTCACCTGTCTTTCCAAGTGATGCGTAAAATTTTTCAGAGACACCGTTGATGGAATCTTTTGAGGAATTGGAGATGGTGTTTATAAGTGGTCCATGTTTGACAAGTGTACAGTAAAGTTAGTAGTACAATGGCTTTGTAAACAAGCATTTTGGTTTCCCTGCAAATGTCAAACACCCTGCACTTGAATCAGGAGAAAGCCACACTCACAGAGCTCAGGCGCCGCTGAATTTCGGCATCAATATCAGCCCTTGTGGAAATTACTTCGCAGTTGGAACTCTTTTCACTAACATGTCAAAACTTACCAGCTGGAATATAAACCTTACAATAATTTGTTAATATCATTAGTCATCTGGAAGAGAGAACCTTAAAAAACAAAAAACCCAAGTGCCAGACAAAGACAGATAAAGCTATAAATTTGCTCAGCTTGGACAAGGGAAAACAAACAGAGCCTTTTACCCAGCGAAGGTCATGTTAACTAAGTGCAACTGTGTAGCTCAAAACATCATTTCTCTCCAAATGTTGGCCCATTTGAGATATCTCTCTTGTCGTTGAATTCTTCCAAAGCAAATACATTTTAAAAAGAAATACACACACAACAAAGTGTGGTGAAATAAGACATAATATATGGCTTCTGGCAGTCTTGCTGTTAGCACACCAAAACATGTTATGAAATCTTGGTAGAACTGGAGAACGGAATATGTATTCAAATGGGATTCACGTGGGATTTATATGAAGACATTAAGTAAATATCACAACTAGAGCTGCTCGGATTTAGATGACAGCGATATGCTTTGTCTCCACAGTTGGAGGCCACAATGCTTCTGAATAGCAGTCGCTGGAAACCGCAGCAGGGGAGAGTGCTCTCGTCTTCAAACCTGCTTGTGGGAATCCCTCAAGCATCTGACTGGCCACTGTGAGATCAAGATGGACCACTGGTTTGATCCAGCATGCACTTCATATTTATATGTAAAGGTAAAGGTAAAGGGACCCCTGACCGTTAAGTCCAGTTGCGGACAACTCTGGGGTTGCGGTGCTCATCTCGCTTTATTGGCCGAGGGAGCCAGCGTACAGCTTCCAGGTCATGTAGCCAGCATGACTAAGCTGCTTCTGGTGAACCAGAGCAGCGCACAGAAACGCCGTTTACCTTCCCGCCGGAGTGGTACCTATTTATCTACTTGCACTTTCATATGCTTTCGAACTGCTAGGTTGGCAGGAACAGGGACCGAGCAACGGGAGCTCACCCCGTTGCGGGGATTTGAACCGCCGACCTTCTGATCGGCAAGCCCTAGGCTCTGTAGTTTAACCCACAGCACCACCCGCATCCCTTTATTTATCTGTATATTACCCTTTAATAAAATTGCTCCTCTTCTCCATCTGACCATCCAAGGTTGTTCCACCAACTCTTCCCGGGCTCTGAGTCTTCTTCCCTTGGAGGCTCCCCAGCTGGTTCTTCTACGTCCAACAAGTCCATGACATCTGATTTGCTTAAGGACCTCTCTGCAGTTCACCCTGTAATCTGAACAGCGCATGAGTCAGGATCAGAAACTAAGTGTGGACCAGAGTTGGGTTATCTTCCCATACATAGAAGATACAAGAGGAGTATATTCGTCAGCCAAGGATGATAGAGCAATGGGGAAAGTTGAGGGCTCCTTTGGCTGTGATCTAGATCGCAGGCCCTCCCTCCCTGCCTCCCCAAATACAAGCAAAAGGTTATAAGCATGGACGAAGCACCAAATATAATATTGAAGACACACCAGTTTAGGCAAGCATTCATCTTAGCATGGGAAGGGACAATGAGGGGCATCTAGTTCAACCGCCTGCAATGCAGGAATCTTTTGCAGGAATCTTGAACTCATGACCTTGAGATTAAGAGTCTCATGCCCTACCAAGGGAGCTATCTGAACTTGATCCATAGGTGCCAGCTCCCTGGAGCCCTGGGTGAGTACCCACAAAAATCCCCATGGAGGGGCTGGGCACCCACAAATTTCAGGGCTAGGACCCTGCACACTGCCCTGGGCACCCACAATCGCGTGGCCAAGCTGGCTCTCCTGTCTTGATCCAACTCTTTTAATTGCTTTTATAGCTGCTTAACTGTTGTATTTTTCATAGGCTTGTTTTATGGACAGCATCTTAAAAAGCAGAGACATCACCTTGCCAACAAAGGTCCGTATAGTTAAAGCCATGGTTTTCCCAGTAGTGATGTCTGGAAGTGAGAGCTGGACCATAAAGAAGGCTGATCGCCGAAGAATTGATGCTTTTGAATTCTGGCGCTGGAGGAGACTCTTGAGAGTCCCATGGACTGCAAGAAGATCAAACCTCTCCATTCTGAAGGAAATCAGCCCTGAGTGCTCACTGGAAGGACAGATCCTGAAGCTGAGGCTGCAATACTTTGGCCACCTCATGAGAAGAAAAGACTCCCTAGAAAAGACCCTGTTGCTGGGAAAGATGGAGGGCACAAAGAGAAGGGGACGAGAGAGGATGAGATGGTTTATAGTGTTCTTGAA
This sequence comes from Podarcis cretensis, assembly GCF_951804945.1. NCBI lineage: Eukaryota > Metazoa > Chordata > Lepidosauria > Squamata > Lacertidae > Podarcis > Podarcis cretensis. The sequence goes on from NC_137187.1 coordinate 28,415,026, forward strand.
GCTACCAGCATGAGTTAGGACCAAACTGCGGGAGGCAGTGGAAGGCAGGAGTGCCTGGCGTGCTCTGGTCCATGGGGTCACGAAGAGTCGGACACGACTAAACGACTAAACAGCAACAACAACAAATAAACATGGGTATGATAATATTTTGGTGTGATTGTTTTCTTGTGGTTTCTTAAAGTTATGTATGGATTTTATAATCAATTTTATGCTAGTATGCTACCTAGAAGCCATTATGGCAGGTAAGGGGTATATGACGCAATAAACAACAACAATAAATAATTGTTATATGGGGAGAAAAAAGTCTAATTCAGTATTATTTCCTGATAAAGTATTCAGCTAATATTGTTGTCATGGTGGAGTGTTCAAGAGATTGTGACGTTATCTGAAACGTGAGCCTTGTGTACTCATTCAGACAATTTCCCTCCTGTCAGATTTCCAAAACATACAAAGCAAGCTTTAAATGGCCCTAACCTCATATTGCAGAATAAATCAACTGATCTAGAATCTCTTCCTATCATTCTTTCATCGTGGCCTAACTTAATTGCACTCTGCACTCATATATCTTGAAAATCATGATCATGTGTAGGTTGAATGAAAAATCCCCAGAGGAAAACAATTTAGCAGATGTGCAGTTGTATAAAGCCTTTCTCTCTCTGCCCCCCCCCCCGCCCAACATACATTCTTGTTTTCTTGGCAATGTGCACACATTCCTCGAGAGCAAATTCTAATTATTTACTGCTTTTCACTCCTAGGAATCCAAAGAAATTGGTTACATCAGGGCAAGTGTTCTGACAACAGGTTATTTTGTGTATTTCAAGGTGGGATTTAGAGACGAAAAACTGCCACTTTAAGAGCAGAGTTAACACTATTTCACGTTGACTCAACAGGGTGCTAGAAAACAGGAAGATAAGACCAATGTCTTAAAAAATGTATTCAGTAATGATGTTGTTCTATGACCAACATTGCTTGTTTGCAACTTGCCATCAGTGTATTCTTACTTGCCTCTGGTCTTTGAAGCACAAATCCTGATATAGAGGTTGAAGTGTCTGGAACTAGCATAGATGCTCTTCTGGGCATCTATTTGGGCATAAAGTATTTGAGGCTTTCTGTATTGCAAAAGGAATCCTCCTGTGAGTTGTGTCTTCTTCTTCTTCTTCTTCTTCTTCTTCTTCTTCTTCTTCTTCTTCTTCTTCTTCTTCTTCTTCTTCTTCTTCTTCCACTCGTAGCCGAATAAGATTGTCTTCCATAAACACGGTTTTAACAATGAGGCTGTAAGTGACTGTGGAGGCCAGTTCTGGATCCACACGTCCTTCCACAGTGGGGACATTGGTTCCCAGGCGGGAGTTGATCACAGTGTGGATTTGCCAAGCGTGCCTTCCTCTTAGCACGTTTCTCCCTTTCATCCTGAGTTCAAGTGTCTTCAAAGTCCATGATGCCTTTGGTAAAGGCTTCTCTTTGCATGAGCCCCCAAGTACAAGCTTCAAGCTACATACCATGGGGTTGGAAGGACAGCATGTTTGTGACAAGCTTCATACTTTCCTTACGCTCATTGCTCAAAACTGATGCAACCAAGCAGGATATGAAAGAAATGACTGACTGACTGACTGACTGACTGACTTAATTAATTAAGTAAGTAAGTACAGGCTCACTTAAGCCAGTGGCCCAAAACTAAACACCCCCAAACATAACACCATTACTTTTGAGGCATGTCAATTCTGATGCAAGTAGTCCTAACCATGTGGTTCCACCTGAATCTGTAAACTAGAAGGTGAAGGTTTGTTTGTTTTTACTAACATGGACATGACAGCAAGTTGCAAAGATGCTTAAATGTAGCATGGGCTCCAGTGTTCGTCTCTATCAAGTGCACCATGCTTTGCTGCCAGCAAAAAGAATCCAAGCCATCAGGGCTTGGTGATGTTATCATTCACCAAGCAGATTCGATTGTTCCTTTCATTCTGTGGGTTGTGGGCTTTCAGAATTTGTTGTTTCCGCGTCCTTTTAAGTTGGTCTACTGCTTGCAATTGGAATGATGGCTGTTAGGGAGCTAAGAGTGCCTTCTCCCCTGTCATTTTTCAGACAGAGTAGGCCAAGTGAGCCACAGGGAGGGGCAAACGCTCCCCATTTATCTATCTAACGGTGTGTTAACCTCAAAGCATAACTGCGGCCACTTAAATCCTAAACCTGTTAAACCACTCACTGAAACATAAACACCCAAAGCAGGGGATTGTCATGAGCTCCAGAGGAGAGGCAGCTGTTTTGGGGATGGGAGCTGGATTTCGAAAAAGATATTGGGTTGAATTGCTGTCGCCTTGTGAGCATTTTAGGAGGTACTTATGAAAATAATCCTTCTGCCAGTGTATAAGGAGGGGGCTCAAAGAGTTTTCCTTCTCTCTCTTACGCTCTTTCCTCCAAACCCACCTTTTTGGTGCAGTCCTCACTACTTCCCTCTCAACTGCTGCTGTTGCCCACATTCATCCACAGCCTCTCCCAGCCCTCTCCCTTTCCTGTGCGAAGCTTTGTGTATTGCAGATGGCTTGCCAATATTTTATTTATTTTTATTCAGGCCATTTCCAAGGGGCTTCGTGTTTCAAAGGCAATCTCTGAGGGCCTTACAACACCCCCAAAATATCACTGCCGTTATTTATTACAGTGGTACCTCGGGTTACATACGCTTCAGGTTACATACGCTTCAGGTTACAGACTCCGCTAACCCAGAAATAGTGCTTCAGATTAAGAACTTTGCTTCAGGATGAGAACAGAAATCGTGCTCTGGCGGCAGGACAGCAGCAGGAGGCCCCATTAGCTAAAGTGGTGCTTCAGGTTAAGAACAGTTTCAGGTTAAGTACGGACCTCCGGAATGAATTAAGTACTTAACCTGAGGTACCACTGTAATTTGTATGTACTGAGTCTAGGACTTGCCAATCAGAAGGTTGGCAGTTCGAATCCCTGCGACGGGGTGAGCTCCCGTTGCTCAGTCCCTGCTCCTGCCAACCTAGCAGTTCGAAAGCACATCAAAGTGCAAGTAGATAAATAGGTCCACTCTGGCGGGAAGGTAAACGGTGTTTCCGTGCACTGTACTGGTTTGCCAGAAGCGGCTTAGTCATGCTGGCCACATGACCCAGAAAAACTGTCTGTGGACAAACGCTGGCTCCCTCGGCTCCCGCGACTGGACTTAATGGTCAGGGGTCCTTTACCTTTACCTTTTTTATGCCACCTTTCCACTTGCAACCTGGAAATTTCTTGGCAAATGCAGACTAAGGTCTGGACATTCAGAAGAACTCAGATGAAAGCACTTTGCGCGCAAATGCAACCAGGGAGCAGCGGTGCCTAGTGGGAATGTCCCGATACCTTCACTGGGTCTAAGGCAGGTGGCTGGGTTGACTGCAGACTTCTTCAATGTTGCTGCTTAAGATTAGATCTCTGCCTTCTAATTTTATTCATTTTCAGTCTCTTGGCACATTTCTAAAAAGATGAAGGAAAGAGGCTCAACCTGTTTAAGACACATGTAGATTTTAAACTATTATAACTGCACATCCTCATAATAATATATACTTAAAAGTATGCACTAAGGATGGAGCGTGCCAAGCAATCTACATATTGATTTCCTTCTCAGAGTATTAAAATATAAACACTGCCAAGTTCAGGATGACTTATAAAAGTGATCAGATGCGGTTTTTGATCACTTACCAGGGTGGCATTTTCAATGCAGTTGGGGCGGGGATATATTTCAGTAGAGTGTGTGTGTGGAATTAACTGTACAGTTTATAGATTTTCCATTGACTGTATTCCAAATCGAACTGCAAAAACCCAACTCTGCTTTAAGAACATTTGCTTTTATATCCAGGCTCTATTGGGGGTGGAGGAATGGGGGCGGGTGCAGCCATTTGGAACGGGGTCTCAGATTTAGACACTTGTTAATTTTTTGGCAGTTAGTATGATTCACAGCTTGTTTTTAGGCACATCGGACCAAAATGTGGCACACTCTCGCAGCTTAGAAATGCAGATTTATCTCTCAGAAGGCATACTGGTGCTCTCAAGGAAAAAAAGGCACATGAGATCTGAAATAGAGGTTAGGTACCTTTACCTTTAGGTACCTAAAAGGTTAGGTACCTTTTCCTTTAAAGGGACGCGGGTGGCGGCGCTGTGGGTTAAACCACAGAGCCTAGGACTTGCCGATCAGAAGGTCGGCGGTTTGAATCCCCGTGATGGAGTGAGCTCCCATTGCTCGGTCCGTGCTCCTGCCAACCTAGCAGTTCGAAAGCACGTCAAAGTGCAAGTAGATAAATAGGTACCACTCCGGCAGGAAGGTAAACAGCGTTTCCTTGCGCTGCTCTGTGGCTTAGTCATGCTGGCCACATGACTCAGAAGCTGTACGCCGGCTCCCTTGGCCAATAAAGCGAGATGAGCGCCGCAACCCCAGAGTCGGCCACGACTGGACCTAATGGACAGGGGTCCCTTTACCTTTACCCACCACCACCCGCTGCCTGTCAGAAAAAGTGCACCTGTTTCTTATTATTCTGAATAGGTAGGTATATTGCTTGCTGCTGTTGCTACTACAGTTCTTGTGGGTATTTATGCTTGCATGTTCTTTTATGGCCAGTAGTATGCAGGGCTTTTTTCAGTCAGAACTCGCAGGAACTCAATTCCGGCATCTCTCAGGTGGGTTCCATTGTCATTATAAGAGAACAAGGTGGGACATTCAGGGTGAGTGGCAGCCCCTCTTTTTCTAGCAAAGCAGCACTGGTATTTTGTATTTGATTTGTGCACACCACTTAAGTATTTTCTGAATGCAGAGCAGTTTATCAATCCTGAAAGAAATAAAATAAAAATGCTATTAGCTGTTGTTGTTGCTGCTGTTTTTCAATAATAATAAAGTAATATTAAAAAGATTGTTCCTAAATAATAATGCTTATTTCAAAAAGAAACACTCCAAGAACAAGCAATTGAAGCAAGTTAGAATTCCCATGCCAACTGTAAAGTTGCCACCTTGTGTTTAGAAAATGAGATGGAACCAAACAGACCGTCAGATTCAAATTCTTGAGGTAAACAAGAAGTTTTTGCAAGCTGTTTCCAAAAGGTAGCCATCCTGGGACCAAGAGGGGAAATAACTGGTCACCCACCCCAAAATAAACCTTGAAAACATACAGTCACAAATGCCCTTCAAGTTGAACTTCAATAATAATAATAAAAAAATCCCCCCTCCCCTTTAAGGTTGGTTTATGGCGATCCTTCCCAAAAGCCAATGTTAGATCTAATTTTACCATGAAATCCATTTGACATTATGATTCTTATGGATGGTTTGAGCTATCCATTTTGAGAGGTTTCATCAAAAGGGGAGCTTTTAAGGGGCTTTGCGCTGAGCCTGGCAGGATACTTCCTTTGGAAATCGAACAATGAGCCCGACGAGGCTCCCCGAGAGTTTGAATGGGGCAGAGTTTCCTTAGCACCCAAAGCTAAAGCCTCTTTTATCTCCCCATGTAAAGCCCCCACAGCATTCAAGCCTGAGACACAAGCAGCTCGTCCTTCACTCAGGGCAGGAAAAGGAGAAAGAACTGAGGGTCTATAAAAATAGTATCTAAAAAGGACAATCTCGCTCTGGTGGCGGCTACGAGGATCTGGAAAGGGTGAAGGTCAGGAGAGGGGCCGTTTAGAATTCGTGATGGCTACAATAGGAGAACTATAAAACTATCTGGGAGGAATTACAGCTTAATTACAGGCCCCGCTGGGCAGAAAGGGTGCAGGTTAATTCATTTCAAAGCTGCATGATTTCTTGGGCAGTCGTGACAGACAGCTTGCAGCAGCTGTGTTGAGCCATGCAGTTGCATCACCAGCGCGAGGCTTGGCGAGGGGAGAATGAAATTAACTTGTATGTCACCAGTCACTCGCACAAGCTGGAGTTCTGGTCTTGGGCGGTACCAAGATACTTTCCGCCATGACTTAAGCAAAAACACACAGCACAAAGAGCACAGCGCTGGTGCTGAACATTTCACCCACCCCATTGTATTTCCTACCTATCTAATGTCCACTTGACCGGATGTGGGTCTAAACCACTGAGCCTCTTGGGCTTGCCGATTGGAAAGTCAACGGTTCAAATCCCCGTGACAGAGTGAGCTCCTGTTGCTCTGTCCCAGCTCCTGCCAACCTAGCAGTTGGAAAGCACACCGATGCAAGTAGATAAATAGGTACCACTGTAGCGGGAAGGTAAATGGCGTTTCTCTGAGCTCTGGCTTCCATCACAGTGTTCTGTAGTGCCAGAAGTGGTTTAGTCCTGCTGGCCACATGACCCGGAAAGCTGTCTGTGGACAAATACTGGCTCATTTGGCCTGATAGTGAGATGAGCCCCACAATCCCACAGTCGCCTTTGACTAGACTTAACTGTCCAGGGGTCCTTTACCTTCACCTTTTAATAATAAACAACTTCTTCTTCTTCTTCTTCTTCTTCTTCTTCTTCTTCTTCTTCTTCTTCTTCTTATTTTTCACATTTTTATCCACATCACTGAGACTCTGTTGAGTTTTTATTGTTCTATTGTTGTTATTTTTAGGGGGGGGGGTAAAATTGTAGTTGTGTGAAGGTGAATGCTGAAATATTACATTGATGTTCCCCTGGCGCTTCCATTGCAAAGCCTGGGGAGCCTCTTAGGGAAAGAGGCAGAATGCCTGACGGGGCCAAGAGCCCTTCCGCCACCTTCCCAAAGGTCTCACGGCTTTGGGAAGGAGGCAGGAAAGTTCCGGCCTGGCACCTCCTTCGCAAAGTGTAGGAGGAAAAGTAGAGGTGGTGGTGGTGGGTTATTGGGTTGTTGCTGTTATTTTGATTGTGTATGTTGTGGTTTTATATTCTGATTTTATTCTGTGAACCGCCCTGAGACCTGCGGGTATTATTACTTATACCCCACCGATCTGGCTGGGCTTCCCCAGCCACTCTGGGCGGCTTTCAACAAAATATTAAAATACAGTAATGCATCAAACATTAAAAGCTTCCCTAAACAGGGCTGCCTTCAGAAGTCTTCTAAAAGTCTGGTAGTTGTTGTTCTCTTTGACATCTGGTGGGAGGGCATTCCACAGGGCGGGCGCCACCACTGAGAAGGCCCTGTGCCTGGTTCCCTATAACTTGGCTTCTCACAGGGAGGGAACCGCCAGAAGGCCCTCAGCGCTGGACCACAGTGTCCAGGCTGGACGATGGGGGTGGAGATGCTCCTTCAGGTATACTGGGCCAAGGCTGTTTAGGGCTTTCAAGGTCAGCACCAACACCTTGAATTGTGCTCGGAAACGTACTGGGAGCCAGTGTAGGTCTTTCAAGACCGGTGTTATGTGGTCTTGGCGGCTGCTCCCAGTCACCAGTCTAGCTGCCACATTCTGGATTAGTTGTAGTTTCCGGCAACAACAACAACAACAACAACAACAACAACAACAACAACAACAACAACATAGTTTCTGTCCAACCTAGGGAGGGAGAGAGGTGCGATGCTCACATGTTCAACATCACCCTCGCAAGCTGGTGCCTCTGGCCCTAACTGTTTCCCTACATAAAAAATAAAATCACTGCAGACCACTGCTAGAGCTGCTTTTGCAGACCTGGTACTATCTTGGCCTGCAACTCCCACCAGCACCTGCCAACAGGGGGTGCTTTGTAGTCCAAAACATCTAGAGGGCACAAGGTTGGGGAAGGCTGGTCTAGAAAACATTTTGCTGGTCTAGAGAGGTGACCAGGAGGCGCACATGGCCATGGCATTAATCCATGAGGTCAGTTGCCCAATATTTTACAGAGGAGGATGGCAACTAAGTAAGCTTCTCCCGTAGCAGAGCTCAGCAGTGGAGAATCTGCTTTGTGTGGAGAAGTCCTTCAGTTCATTCCTCATCATCTCCTGGTAGGACTGGAAGAAACTCCCTGCCACAAACACTGGGCAGCCACTGCCAGTTAGTGTAAGCAATTGTCAGGGACTGGTTGGACGCAGAGGAACAGTGAGAGGAACCAGCTGGGGAACCACTAAGGGAAGAAGGCTCAGTAGCCCTGGGATTGGTGGTGGGATGACCATGAGTGGTCAGAGGGAGAAGAGAAGAAGAAGCGTCGGAGGAAAGGAGTCCAGAATCAGAGGCAGAAGCTGAAGCAGGGAAGGCAGGAAGCAGTGATGAGACCGTCTGGTGAAGAGGCACAGATGCCTCCCCCTCGTGCTGCAACAAGCTCCCTTCCCAACTTTGTCTCCCAGAACCAAAAGAGGGCTGAAATGGGCAGAGCAGTGACAGGCTTCATGCAGGCGCAGTCTCTGGTTGCTTGGAAAAAGCCTTGGAAGGGAGTGGACTAAGGACTCAGCTACATTAGTCAAAAGGCAATGTTTTGAATGCAACAGCAGATGGCACTGGAGAGCAAAAAAATTCTATGCAATTTTTACATAGTGGTTTTTTATATATATAATGATTTAATTTCTTACTTATGTATAGCGTTGTGTTTTTTTCCCAGTGTGTAGATTCACCCTTAGACAGCTGTGAGGACTTTCAGTCTTGGTAAGTACCCCAAAATGGGGTAAGACCTACTGCTGCTCTCATCAGGCCTGACCCTCAGTCAAATCTGTAAAGATTGTGTTTTTGCCAATAAAGAGTTAAATCCCACTTTGAACAGTGGGATTTACTGTCATCTCACTCTCTGATGGCAAGATGGACCAGGCGTCTGACTCTGTGTGAAACAGCTTTCTATCAAGGAAGAGCTGTCATGTAGAAGAGGAAATATGCTTGTTTTCTCCTGCTCCAGAGGCTGGGACTTGAACCAATGGTGTATTATAATATTTATTTATTTATTTATTTATTCCCCACCCATTTCAACTAAACAGATTTGCTGGGGCAATATAAAAATTTTAAGATTCTTATCAGAATTACCAGCATAAGAGAAATGTGTTGTTTTCACTCATTGGGTGTTTGACTGTTATCCACAATGCCATTGCTTGTTGCTGTCATTGTTAGCATTCCAGAAAGCAAAATAAAAGATGAAAAGGAAGTTTTTTGGGAATTGGGTAAACTGACATACAAGGGGGAAAGGAGGTGGGTGTGCTAGCTCTGCTCCCAGCCTGCCTGCTCTGCAAGTTGGAGGGCAATTGTCTGAAGGGGTCTGGTCTGCTTCTACTGATGTAGGCTCCCTCTCGATGCAGAAGACTGATATTTCCAGGGTTGTTTAATGTGCAGGGAGAAAAGCAACTGGAAGAAGATTCTGCAGTCTCCCTCCCTCCTCTTTTACCAGGCAGGCTCAACCCAGATTTGTTTGGAGCTTCTGGGGGGGTGGGGGAGAGAAGTTCAATCTAAGCACCACACACACTCCTGTGGAAGGAAGAGAGGCAAAGATGTTCTACGTGGGGCTACCTTTGAAGGTGACCTGGAAACTGCAACTAATCCAGAATGTGGCAGCTGGACTGGTGACTGGGAGCGGCTGCTGAGACCATATAGCACCAGTCCTGAAAGACCTACATTGGCTCCCAGAATGTTTCCAAGCACGATTCAGATTGTTGGTGCTGACCTTGAAAACCCTAAACAGCCTCGTCCCTATACCTGAAGGAGCATCTCCACCCCATCATCCAGCCTGGACACTGTGGTCCAGCGCCGAGGGCCTTCTGGCGGTTCCCTCCCTGCAAGAAGTGAAGTTACAGGGAACCAGGCAGAGGGCCTTCTCGGTGGTGGCGCCTGCCCTGTGGAACGCCCTCCCATCAGAGGTCAAGGAAATAAATAACTATCTGGCTTTTAGAAGTCATCTGAAGGCAGCCCTGTTTAGGGAAGTTTTTAATGTTTGAAGTTTTATTCTGTTTTTAATATTCTGTCGGGAGCCGCCCAGAGTGGTTGGGAAACTCAGCCAGATGGGTGGGATAGAAGTTTTTGTTATTATTATAAAGGAAAACTGCACATGGTCAAAGCCTTGCAGAGGCACTTTAGAGACAGAGCAACATGTGAGCAAAAGGCCACCTTCTTCAGCAGACAACCCAATGTGGCAATGTAAGCTCTCTCACATGTAAGCTCTCTCATGAGTGTCTGAACCCAAGTACAGACAATGTAGACAGGTACAGGATATCATATGAACACCCTTCAACATTGAGGGGAGAAATGGTACCCAAAATGTGTCAATGGTTTGCCTTTTCCAAATGCTATTTTTTTGCCTCTTTCTCCCTCCCCAAGGCCATCATCCTCCTCATCATCTTTGCTGCCCATCTGACTGGGATCCCCCAGCCACTCTGGGCAGTTTCCCACAAATTAAAACACAGTTAAGAAATCAAAAATTAAAAACTTCCCCATACAGGACCTGTCTTCAGATGTCTTCTAAAAGTCAAATAAAAGGTAAAAGGACCCCTGACCATTAGGTCCAGTCATGACCGACTCTGGGGTTGCGGTGCTCATCTCGCTTTATTGGCCGAGGGAGCCGGCGTACAGCTTCCAGGTCATGTTGCCAGCATGACTAAGCCACTTCTGGCGAACCAGAGCAGCGCATGGAAATGCCGTTTACCTTCCCACCAGAGTGGTACCTATTTATCTACTTGCACTTTGACGTGCTTTCGAACTGCTAGGTTGTCGGGAGCAGGGACCGAGCAATGGGAGCTCATCCCATCGCGGTGATTCAAACCGCCGACCTTTTGATCGGCAAGTCCTAGGCTGTGTGGTTTAACCCACAGCGCCACCCGCGTCCAAAAGTCAGATAGTTTTATCTAAATAAATCACCCATAGTTGTGAACTTTGTGTGCAGAGAAAGAGAGTGTGAGTGGCGAAGGAGATTTAAAGCTAGTTGGAGGAACTGGGTAGCTTGCATTTCAGAGATGGCATGCTCCAGCTGTTTCCCATCTCAGGTATGAACACACAGACAGTGCCAGATGTGGCCTGCTGGAAGGAGAGCCTTGGAGCCTGAAGAGGACAGCTGTAGTCGGTGAGGTCATCAGCACCATTTAGGGATGGAAAGAGTTCGCTGGAAAGAATTGTGCCTCTCCGCCCCGCTTTCCCTTGTTTGAAGTCGCTAAGCTTCAGGGTTCAGAATTGTTGCTTTGACGTTATCCTTCTGCAGGCGGGTGGCTGCCTGCCAGTGGCAGCTGCATATGGAATCATTTGCATTGCATGTCGAGTCTCCAGTTTAAAAGAGAAGTTCCTTCCTCCCCTTAGATCATCTGCTTCTTTGGAGTCAGGGCTACTGCTTTGCACAGATTGTATTCTCCCTTTAATCTTTTCCCTGACTTGCTCCAAAAGAGTTTAACAAGCGTCCTAGAGTCAGGTCCAGCCGGCTCATCCCCATCGCTGTGAAAGCCACTCGGTGGGACAAAGGAGGAATTATTCGATATCTTCATGGTGGGACGCGTCGCAAGAGGATTTCTGAAGCGGACAGATGCTCTTGCCAAGTCATTCTGTGCGGGTAGCAGGCAGCCAAGCCGGCCGCCACCCGGGACACGGAGCTAACGTGAAATCGGCCATTTTCAGTTCACACCTCATGCAGACAAGAAAACCGTATTTAAGTACACAGCTCGACATCAAACAAGCCAGCGGCTTTCATCTCTCAGAACAATGCGAGCTCCTTTACTTTACACCTGATAAAATGGAGCTGGTTCACTGTTTTTAATGGGTCTGGTGGGGGAGAGGAAGGAGGAAAAAGTTCCCTGGAGTGAGCTGATAAAAGCTGTTGGCTGTGTATTAATAACATCGAACTCACTTTGGCCACAGATCTCCTGAAACTGGAGATCTCTGGAGGGGGAAAGCAGCAAAAGAGCCATAATGCATCTTAGCTTGTCTGCAGACCCATTTGCATGGCACTCTTTCCATGTGTGCGATCCGTCAGTGGAAACACATTTAAACATGTTGCAAATATTACTGCTTGCCCTCCCTGCAAACGATCCTCCGGACAGCAGTATTCCAGAGGCTTGGCAGTACTTCATTCAAACCGTGACTCATCTGATGTCCACTCGGAATTCAGAGTGGGCAAGAAAACATGTTGTTCCCTGAAAAGTTTGAGCATGCTCATGCGCTGCACATTAGAAACTGATGACCCTCCTCTCCACAAGAATCCCAGGGACTGTCGTTTGTTAAGGGTGCTGGGAATTGCGGCTCTATGAGGGGTAAACTACAGTTCTCACATTCAAAACTAAATTCTACTGCTAATTCCACATTTCCATGTAATTCAGGCATAACTATCTCCAAGCAATATACCTAAGAAGCACAGAAGCGATTCTTATAGGAAACATCAAAATACATGGATTGAACATGGAAATGTGACATTGTTACCGTATATATCATTTAGAAAACCTCAATTACACAAAAAGCAATCACCAAAAGCAATCACCAAAATCATTCCCATTACACAGAACTAAACACACACCCGACACATGCCCAGTCACTCCAATCATTTTTTTTAAACCCTCTGAAATCCGACTAACCTGCAGAAAAACCTTGCTTCTGCTCAGTTGCACCCATAAGTAGTACCTACAGTAAAAGATGGGGGATTTTAAATGTCTGACCTTCATGAAAACTGAAGAGAGTAGGGTAATTTCGGAAGACCTATTGGGCAGTATTTGATTAAATTCTTGCACCAGCACAAGCATCAGAGCAAGAACATCACTTGTTGAAAGGTCAATTCGGTTCATTGCAAAGAATATAATTGTACCCACCTAATATCATGTGCGGGTGGCACTGTGGTCTAAACCACAGAGCCTAGGGCTTGCCGATCAGAAGGTTGGCAGTTTGAATCCCCACGATGGGGTAAGCTCTCGTTGCTCGGTCCCAGCTCCTGCCAACCTAGCAGTTTGAAAGCACGAAGTGCAAGTAGATAAATAGGTACCACTGTGGCGGGAAGGTAAATGGCTTTCCGTGCGCTGCTCTGGTTTTGCCAGAAGCGTCTTAGTCATGCTGGCCACATGACCCAAAAAAACTGTCTGCGGACAAACGTCAGCTCCCTCGGCCAGTAAAGCAAGATGAGCACCTCAGCCCCAGAGTTGTCTGTGATTGGACTTAACTGTCAGGGGTACCTTTATCTTTACCTTTAAACAAGCTATAGCAAGGCTTATTCAGTTCATTGCAATGAATATAATTGTACCCACCTAATATCAAGCTAAATGGGACGCAGGTGGCGCTGTGGGTTAAAGCCTCAGCGCCTAGGGCTTGCCGATCGAAAGGTCGGCGGTTCGAATCCCTGCGGCGGGGTGCGCTCCCGCTGCTCGGTCCCAGCGCCTGCCAACCTAGCAGTTCGAAAGCACCTCCAGGTGCAAGTAGATAAATAGGGACCGCTTACCAGCGGGAAGGTAAACGGCGTTTCCGTGTGCGGCTCTGGCTCGCCAGAGCAGCGATGTCACGCTGGCCACGTGACCCGGAAGTGTCTCCGGACAGCGCTGGCCCCTGGCCTCTTAAGTGAGATGGGCGCACAACCCCAGAGTCTGTCAAGACTGGCCCGTGTGGGCAGGGGTACCTTTACCTTTAATATCAAGCTAAGAGAGAGGCAGCTCAAACGGGAAAGGTTCCTTCAGGGCTTGGCATCTGTCTCTTGAAGCTGAGCAGACCAAATCAAAAGGAGATTCTGACCAAACACCAGGAAAAACTTTCTGTCAGCAAGACTGTTCGACAGTGGAATGGTCTCCCTCGGGAGGTGGTGGACGTTCGTTCCTTGGAGAATTGCTTCATAATGCTGTGGAACAGTGCTCATTATTTCCACAGCATTTGATATTTTCATTTACATACATTCATTTGAAATAAGATGGGTTTATGAAGCAATTCTATATCCTCCCACCACGCTGACGAAGAATTCTACGAAACAATAGTCAATATACAGAATCACTGTTCAATGCTGGACATCATATTTGCTGAATACATAAAGCTTCACAGCTTGTCTTTCATCGCACAAAGTTTGGTAAAGGTAAAGGTAAAGGGACCCCTGACCATTAGGTTCAGTCGTGACCGACTCTGGGGTTGCAGTGCTCATCTTGCTTTATTGGCCAAGGGAGCTGGCGTACAGCTTCTGGGTCATGTGGCCAGCATGACTAAGCCGCTTCTGGCGAACCAAAGCAGCGCACGGAAATGCCGTTTACCTTCCTGCCAGAGTGGTACCTATTTATCTACTTGCACTTTGACGTGCTTTCGAACTACTAGGTTGGCTGACCCTGTCGCAGAGCTGACCCCGTCGCGGGGATTCGAATCGCCAACCTTCTAATCGGCAAGTCCTAGGCTCTGTGGTTTAATTCACAGCGCCACCCGCGTCCCCACAAAGTTTGGTTCCTTGCTTCATTAAAAGATTTTCAGCGAGTTTGAGACTAAGGATTTCATTTTGTACTTGTTATGGTTTGAAGGAATTCTATAAAGATTGTCTATTATGTATGTATATGGTCATCGTGTTGCCTAGACATTGCTGCCTGCATTGTCTGGCAGCAGGTCTCCAAGATTTCGGACAGAGGTCTCTCGCAGTCCTACCTAAAAAGGCCAGGAACTGAGCCTGGGATCTTCTGCTCTGCCCCTGAGCTATGACCCTTTCCCTAATGAGTAAGAGCTCTTCCCTTCTCCCCAAGGAGTGCTATGGAATGTGGCCTCTTTGACATACAGTTGTATCACCCCTGAGCCTGGCAAAGTGAAGAAATGTTCTTGCAACCATTAAGTCTCTCTTGCACCTTCAATAAACAATTGGGAGAATCTGCAGCTTTTGCTTGGCATTCCTTGCCTGGCAGGGCTAAGCATTCTGTGTGTGCTTTTTCTTTTTTAAACACACACACACACACAAGTCATTTATTTTCTCGTCATGCTAGGAGGGACTTAAACCCCCCCCCCATGTGTATTTTGCTGAGAAAAGGGTGCAACAGGGGAACACAAACATTTTCCATATTCAAGCATCTGCACCCGAGTGCAAGAAGTGTTGTGAGGATCAGCCTCAAGACAAAAAATCCTCCTGGAAAATAAATAAAGCAAATGTTTTATGTGACTGCGGTCCACTATACACCCACAGGCAACCCAGACTGCACTCCGCAGGCCGTGAAGCAAGTGCTCACCACTTTAAAAATCAACAGTGCACATTTTTGTGGGGTGTGTGGGAAGCAGACAATGGGAGAAAACAGATGGGGCGATGATGGAGAGCTCTTTTCTGCTCTCCTTCTCCCAACAAAGCCCTCTCAACTGTCGTTTAGGGTAAGAGAGGATTAAAGGTAAAGGGACCCCTGACCGTTAGGTCCAGTCATGGTCGACTCTGGGGTTGCAGCGCTCATCTCGCTTTACTGGCCGAGGGAGCCGGTGTTTGTCTGCAGACAGCTTCCGGGTCATGTGGCCAGCATGACTAAGGCACTTCTGGTGAACCAGAGCAGCACACGGAAACACCGTTTACCTTCCCACCGGAGTGGTACCTATTTATCTACTTGCACTTTGACCTGCTTTTGAACTGCAAGGTTGGCAGGAGCAGGGACCGAGCAATGGGAGCTCACCCCGCCGCAGGGATTCGAACCGCCGACGTTCAAACAGGCAAGTCCTAGGCTCTGTGGTTTAACCCAGAGCGCCACCCACATCCCACAAGAGAGGGTTACTACAGCTTAATGCTATAGTTCCCACCTATTCAGCAGTTCTGCAGACAGGTCCAAGTGTGGGAAGGTTGGGGGGAAATGGGCACAAAGTCTCTCCGTAGAAGAGAGGCAGCTCATGTGTGGCCTTGCAGGTGCAGTTGGACTCCAGATTCTATCATCCCCAGGTAGCATGGTTGATGGGATGGCAGGAGGTGCAATCTTGCAACATCTAGAGAGCCACAGGTGAGCCTCATCAGACAATGATAGAATTACTTTTTCTCTGTATTTTTTTTTTTAAATCAGGTACATCATCGGCTTTGTGCCGCCCTTTTTTGTATTAGCTGCAACCCCTTTGTCTTATGTAGATGAGTGATGACCAACAAGAACTGTCTTATATTTGTTCTCCAGAGTGTTTCTGGATGTCTTTCGTAGTACAGTGGTACCTCGGGTTAAGTAGTTAATTTGTTCCAGAGATCCGTTCTTAACCTGAAACTGTTCTTAACCTGAAGCACCACTTTAGCTAATGGGGCCTCCCGCTACTGATGCGCTGCTGGAGCACGATTTCTGTTCTCATCCTGAAGCAAAATTCTTAACACGAGGCACTATTTCTGGGTTAGCGGAGTCTGTAACCTGAAACATATGTAACCTGAAGCGTATGTAACCCGAGGTACCACTGTAATTTGGCCATAGGCAGGTTTGCATGCTTTCCTTTTTACCTCTCATCCTCTTGCCTTCCGAGATCTTTGAAGCAAAGAGAAATAAGGAAATCGTGGGGTGTAGTGTTGTTGTTGTTGTTTTAAAAAAAGAAAAAAAACAACCCCTTCCCCACCCCAGCAGCAGTAGCAGCTTTTAGAAAGCATTTAAGACCACATGATTCATGATGCAAAACATGTAAGTTGCCAACCTTCGGATTGCACTCAATTGAAGAGCAATGAAGTTTTCCTAATGGGTCATTTACTAACTCAGGAGCGATGTCGTGTTTTTTAAAAAGCTCTTTCTCATTCTAATATGTTTTCTAATATGCTGGGCTGCAGGGTGGGAGGAAAAGGGAAACAAGATTATCCCCCCCCCTTTTTTAAAAATAAAAATGTAAAATAAAAATCTTGTTAACCTCACTTCTTTTCAGTCTTTTTACAGGAGGGGTGGGAGGTAGTTGAATAGAACAAATTTGGAGGGGGGGATGCTGGGCAGTCAGAGAGTCCCCCCCCCCCCGCTCCCTCCCACATCTTTGCAGTCTATGCACACATCAGTGGTTGACTAGAAAGAGGAAAAACAGAAAAAGGAAGCACAGCCATGCTTCTAATCTTTGGGAAAGTGGCCAGAATTCATTTAGGACCAGCCAATTCAGATTGCCTGGCTGTGATTCTCTCTCTCTCTCTCTCTCTAAGCCAGCCTGACATGGTGGGCAGGGACCTCTCTTGCGTCTCTGGGAAATTCGGGGAACAACAGAGTGTAGCAAACAGCGGTTGTAGCCCAAAGGATATCAAAGAACAGGGTTTTGTTTCCAAGCACCGTTTTTGTTTAGCTACCAAGGTGCACATGTATGCTTCTGTATAGTTTTCTCCTTTGCCACAGAAAGAAAGTGTGGCAAAAAGCATCGGGCCAGCTTTTTAAAATAAAAATAATAATGCAATTTGTTAGCACTAGATCTTTTGAACTCCTGGTGTGCAGCGGCTGGATATTCCACCCTCGGTACACTCCCTTTGAAGTCTGTTTGCTTTTGTTCTTTACCTAAGTCCATGTGATTTTCACAAGACTCATTTGTATGCAACGCCAGACAGCGCCTGCCACCCAGAATTCTGTACAGGAGTTCCGACAGCAGACAAAATGAATTTACTGTAGGATTGCTATTGCTGCTGCTGTTGTGTGGTGCCCATTTTTAACAAGGAGTTTGTGGCTTTGGATCGAGCAATGGAGAATGCTGAAGGGCACAACTGTAAATGAAATTGCGCTGGTTTTTCTACATTGTTGCAGACGTGGGAGAAACTTGCAGTTGAATTACTCCGCTGATGTACGAACAAAACTTGTACCTGCTGTATAACACAAAAAGTGCTTTGGAGGAAGAGGCTTGCAGCTGAACATCAGGATAAAAAAAGAAGGACAAATGTAGTTACCCACTTAAAATTTTGGAAAGGCCTGAGTCATGAAAAGCCCACCTGAAACTGATCAGGAATACAACTTGGCCTGGCTCACAGAGATGGGATGAATCTAACTGGTTGTAATCTTGCCCAGAGATATAAGGCACATAGTCTGGTGTCGTGGTCTGAGTGTTGAGCTACGATCTGGGCAGTCAAGGTTCAGCCATGAAACTCACCCAGTGACCTTGGGCCAGCTGCAGTCTCTCAACTAAACCTACCTGACAAGGTTGTGATGAAAATATAATGGGGTGGAAGAGAACCGTGAATACCACCTTGGACTCCTTGGAAGGACGTAAACGTGATAAATAAATAGTTCTGGTTTCCCACCAGGCCAGAATCAGAGGAGAGGGGAAGGGGCGGTGTAAGCCTATTAAAGGGGTGGACCTGCTAGGAAACGAATGAAGGGACCCTAATCCCAGAGGGCTCCCAGAAGCGACTTTAGTCTATATTGCTTTTAAAAATTGGGTGCAGTAGACCCAATTTGAGTCGCACGATTCAAATCAATTATATTTGGTGGCATATATTTCAACAATCCCAAAGTTTGAGACACCTCCAAGTGTCCCAATTTTCCAGGGGCAGGTCTGGAATTTCAGAAGCTGTCCCAGTTTCTGATTTGATCCCAGAATGTCCTGCTTTTGCAGAACAACAGCTGGCACCTGTTCCTCTATACGCAGCTGCGGATCTTTCATCTGCCATCACAGATCTTATCACGGAAGGATCCTCATGAGCTTCCAAGGAACCTTGGGACGCTGTTTCTACATGAAGGGACAGCATAGAGCCATAAGTGTCAGAGATCAGACACAAGCAGTTTGCTCACCATGAGAGGTTTCACCTGCAGTGGGCAACTGCAGTGATGGTGGGGGGTCTGTTTCAGGAAATACTCTCGGTTTCTCTGTGGTGACGACCAAAGGTGTACCTGGGGGTTGGCGAATCTGGCTCCTATGTGGGGCACAGCCCCAGGTGAGGTGCAAAAATGACCTATCAGGTTATGGAGTCTATGGTGCTCATGTGTAGTGCCACATTGCTGCTCTCACGATGAGCTCAAACATGGGAGAAACTTCCCATCCTTCTCACACTGTGGTAAAGTGATTTTCTTCAGGGAGGGGGGAGGAGGAAGGGCGCAAGGAATGCCTCTGGGAAGCTGAACATGAGCTGCTTCTTCTTTGGCAATTACTTGTAGCCGAGTAAGATTGTCTTCCATAAACACAGATTTAACAGTCAGTCCGTACTTGACTGTGGAGGCCAATTTTGGATCCCCATGTCCTTCCACACTGGGGACATTGGTTACCAGGTGGGAGTTGATCACAGTGTGGATTTGCCAAGTGTGCCTTCCTTGCGTCCTGAGTTTGAGTGTCTTCAAAGCCCATGACACCTTTGGTAAAGGCTGTTTTCCAACTGGAGCACTCACAGGCAAGTGTTTCCCAATTGTCGGTGTTTATACTACATTTTTAAAATTAGCCTTGAGACAGTCTTTAAACCTCTTCTTCTTCTTCTTCCATTTCTAAGTTCGGAATAAAGTAATTCCTTTGGAAGACGATAATCAGGCATACTTACAACATGACCAGTCCAACGAAGTTGATGTTGAAGAATAATTGCTTCAACACTGGTGATCTTTGCTTCTTCCAGCACAGTGACATTAGTTTGCCTGTTTTCCCAAGTGATGTGTAAATTTTTTCAGAGACACGGTTGATGGAATCTTTTGAGGAGTTGGAGATGGTGTTTATAAGTGATCCATGTTTCACAAGCATACAGTAAGGTTGGTGGTACAATGGCTTTGTAAACAAGCATTTTGGTTTCCCTGCGAATGTCCCAGTCCTCAAACACTCTGCACTTCAATTGGGAGAGAGCACAACAGTGATGTCCCCATGCACACTCCCCACCCTCTGCCATTTTGGGAAAGACCACATCAGGCTGCAGAGATAGAAGATAGCAATCATGGCTGGTATTCACTGGTAGCCTTGAATTTGTCTGTCCCTCTTTCAAAGGCAGCCAGGTTGGTGGCTGTTGTTGGTTTTTGTGGGAGCAGAGTCCCCAGTAGAATTCTGCACTGTGTGGGAAAGTCCTCTGGCCCAAATCTTCCAATGTTTAGCTTTATTCAATGGCTCCCAGTTCCAGCATTATAAGATAATTTTTTCTCTCTATCCAGTTTCTCAATTGCCATGTCTAATTCGATACATCTCAGTCATATCCCCTCTCTTCCACTTTTTATTGTAGCTAAAGGTAAAGGGACCCCTGACTGTTAGGTCCAGTAGCGAACAACTCTGGGGTTTCAGCGCTCATCTTGCTTTACTGGCCGAGGGAGCCGTCGTTTGTCCGCAGACAGTTTTTCCGGGTCACGTGGCCAGCATGACTAAGCCGCTTCTGGCGAAACCAGAGCAGCGCACAGAAACACCGTTTTCCTTCCCGCCGGTGCGGTACCTATTTATCTACTTGCACTTTGATGTGCTTTCGAACTGCTAGGTTGGCAGGAGCAGGGACCGAGCAAAGGGAGCTCACCCCGTCGCAGGGATTTGAACTGCTGACCTTCTGAGCAGGAAGCCCTAGGCTCTGTGGTTTAGACCACAGAGCTACCCACGTCTCTTATCGTAGCTAATAAGGTCCAAATGTCAGGTGTTGTCATCGGTGAGCAGGTGCTCCATCCCCTCTTGAGGAACACCTGAAGGCAGTTTCAGAACGACTGCTCAACCCTTCCTGCATGTCGGTTCTTTGTTGCATCTTGCCCGAGAGGCATTTGAACACTCACACTTTACCCCTCTCATCCAAACTGCACCAACTCAGCCAGTGCCTTTTCGCTGAAGCAAGCATCCCTCTCCCAGATCAATTGTCCACCTGCAGTACTTAGCGGAGACACCAAGCGGTGTCCCTCAGGGTCAAGAAACTAATCGATGCCGTCCCACTTGTCCAATGGCGGGAAGGATGTCGCCTCCCCTACCAGGCTCAGAAAGGTGCTCCATGTTACTGACAGCACAGCTGCCAGAAGCTCAGCTTGACGCATGGGATCCCACAGGTCCTTGACCTTGACAAGCTGCACAGACTTCTTGCACATCCGAGTGGCCCATCTCCTGCTAGGATGCTCTGACTCGGCTATTTTGTTCACCATCGACACAGCTGCTTTGAAGGGGTAAATCTCAATTCCAGCCATCAGAACCGATCAGGGAGATGTCCCCCCCCCCCCCCCGCCCTATTTTCTCACGCGCCTCATCTTTTTCCATTTCAATGTTCTACGCAGCTCTTTCAGGAGCCAATTTTACCCTCTCTGAAAGCGCCCTCTAATTTCCTACAAGCAATTACTGCACTGCAATCTGCATAAAAAAATTAAGCATGCAGATGCAAATTAACATGTGCATTTGCTGTCGGTGTGTGTGTGTGTGTGTGTGTGTGTGAATCTCTCCAAGTGTTTCTGGTTACAGGAGGGCCAGTTTCTGAAATTAAGAGCAGATGCAGGACAAAGTTGCAAGCCTGCAGGAAACCAGATAGTTTTAATATATATACAACATGACGTTTCCTCATTTTACTAAAATGTTTTGCGAAGAGAGTCTCCATATAAAAAGACAGCTGTTTATCTTTAAATTGTAGATATTGGGGTGTGTGCTAAGAGGCAGAGAGACCCTTACTCTCCAGCAGAGCTACTGAGTAGTATAAAGAAACAAGTGCCCAACATTTTTGCTTTTAGCTGTATTCTGCATTACTAATTTTCCTTGGCACGTCTGCCAGTTCATGGTCAAACCTCATGACAGTGTCATCAAAGCCTCTGAATGTGATGACTTCTGAAAACTTCCACCTGTGCTCTAGAAGTTGAAAGTCATCCCTCAAATCTTCAGCAGATATGGAAGGGACTGGAGGTGTGGGGATTAATAGGCTGTCTGAATCATCGCAATCCATTACAAGGAACTGGTAGCAGGTAAGTAGAAAGACCTCTGTCTGAGACCTAGAAGTCTAGGCTTGATGGACCCATGGTCTGTCTCACTCTGTAGGTGGTTTTCTGCCAGTGTCGTTGTTGCATTAACTGTGGAGTGGAGTTAAACTGAGCTTTCTGTAACTGACAAAGAAATTAAGAGGAAGAGATGACAACCAATTAAAGGAAGATTGGAAGGACTTTATTGCATATATACAGAAGCAATGTACACAGGTCAATACATTAGCAGGGTTCATGTGGTGAACCAGAGCAGCGCACGAAAACGCTATTTACCTTCCTGCCGGAGTGGTACCTGTTTATCTACTTGCACTTTGACGTGCTTTCAAACTGCTAGGTTGGCAGGAGCTTGGACCGAGCAACGGGAGCTCACCCCGTCGTGGGGTTTCAAACCGCCGACCTTCTGATTGGCAAGCCCTAGGCTCTGTGGTTTAACCCACAGTGTCACACACAGACAAATATGTAGTGCAAACAGTGTTTACATACGCATTTCATTGATAATGCATGTAAAGAGCCGCCAGGGCTCAGGGCTCCCCAGCGTGGAGATGGCAACCCTATTGGCTTCCCTGGAAAGAGCCATGAGTCTGGATATAAAGCAACAGAAAAGAGCATGTCTGTGTAATAGGAGAGAAAGGCCTTTTTAGTGGTGGTCCCTGATTAAGAAAGGTTCTCCACAGTGAGGTCCACCCAGGTGTGATTTTCTCACCTGGTCAAACATATGTTGTTGTTGTTGTTTTAAAAAACTCCTAGTTTTTTCAGAGTTCGATTTCATCTCATCCATCTCCGCTGACAGTTTTGGGATGCTCTTTCAGAGGACGGCACTTGCACATTTTCAACTGCTTTCCATTGTTTCCATTGTACTTTTGATTCTTTTTGAGCCATCTTGGAACGTGCTTGTAGGGTGGGGCACAAATCTCTGTAATGCACAAAGAGGAGACAGATGGGAGGCTGTTGCGTGGTTCAGAGGGACGGTGCTGTTGGGCCCTTATGCGTAGAAGCCATGAGGCTGCTGGGTGAAAATAATAATGGGAGATCTGGCCCAATCATCCGTGATGTGGCAATCTCAAATCTAGAGCAACCTCCACCTGGATCGCGTTGTCGCCTGAAGCGCTTTGGACAATCTGATATTCATTTTGTAATGAATTCATTGTACCAGCATTCAAAGAGATTTAATCAAATGAATGGTCAGATTTTTCGTGTGTGTGTGTGTTACTGTTGATACAAGAAATCTCAAGAAAGTGGAAGAAATGCACACCAAGTTTGCAGAGACAATACAATATGCAGCTATATTGACGTTTTGCAGCACTCTGAGTGTGGAGAGAACCTGCCTTTCTCCACCTTCGTGTTTTCTCTCTGTTTACATGTCAAGGACTTCCCCGCTCTTTTTACAAAGAACAACAACATTGTGCAGATCAGGGAACAGATGTTTTCGCAGCTCTGTATTTGCTCCAAGTATTTACTGAACTGTCAGGGTACGGGGGGGGGGGGGTGAGGAGTCCGCCACCATCTCAACACATCGGAGTTCTCTTACTCTGTGGTGTAAACGCGATGCGCCGCTGTGGCACAAGATGCTCCTGAAACGGTCCGTCTTTTG
This sequence comes from Podarcis cretensis, assembly GCF_951804945.1. Lineage (NCBI taxonomy): Eukaryota > Metazoa > Chordata > Lepidosauria > Squamata > Lacertidae > Podarcis > Podarcis cretensis. The sequence continues at coordinate 28,438,144 of NC_137187.1, forward strand.
CGATGTCAAACCCTGCCAAACCACCAGCCACCAGAAGTGGCTTCAAAACAGGTTGCCCTGAAAGAGGCAACACCCCAGCACTAGTTAAAAGCAGGACGGCTTTCTTTTCTTTGCAAAAAGAAGAAAAGCAGCAGCAATTTTGCGAGGAAGCAGAGCAAACATACTCCAATGTGCGTCTCAGACTAGAAGCTCACAGGAGGGCTTACCATTTTGCTCCCTTCATTTAAATAATTAGGGGCCCACAGGCAGACAGGAACCCCCCAGGTTGCTAAAAGACACGTATGGGAATAACATGTTTAACTAGACGGCGCGGCAGTTCCTTGTAAACCAGATGCTATAAAACCGTTTCCAAAGGAATTATTTCCTTACAGCCTTGCAAGATGGGGCTTCCCTTTTATGCATGGCAATAACACTTTAATCTTGAGCAGTGCAGCCTCGATTACCCTTTTAACCTGCCTCCCACAATGCAATTATTAATAAATGATTTATCTTTCATTAGCCTATTGAAGATTTCCAGTGGCCAGCACTGTTGCAGTTGGAGCTCCAAAGCTGATCTTCAGAAAAGCTGGGTCCCAGTTCTCCAGCTGCAAGAAGAAATCTGCCTTCCACACAGGGCGGTTGGGAAGACAGCATATTAAAGAACTCTAGCCATATTTATTACCTTTGCAACTCACACTTTCCTCAAGAATAGCAAGTGGGTGTGCAGGGGAGTTCCCACTTCATCCTCACAACGACCCTATTGTTGCAGGAATTTATGTATAGGTTTGGGGGAGTTGCCCCTCCGGCAGATGTCATGCACATGTAGCCCACTACCAAAACCAGCACAATCACTTTTGTGACTTTTGTGATTTGTCCCCACAAAATACTTGGTCACAGTTTCTTCCTATCTATTCAAAGGCTTCTCTGCTGCACTATACCAAATGTAAGAATTCACTGGTAAATGTATTTACGTACTGGCTCACTGGAAAACTTCAGAAATTCATATAGACATGTGAGCTCAGCTATTCAGCAGCCCCTCTGCCTGAGTGGTAATTCCTGGCATCCTGATACCTGAGTGCCAGACAGGTAGCCATTCCAGAAATAACAAACCCAGATGAAGACAAAAGGATGTGATTATCTTGGCTGGGAAACAGGGAAACGTAAATATCTCTTTTGTTACACTTGATGGGTGTTTGGTGGAGGGCAAGGAGAACCATGGGGCAGGGTCCAGGATGCTCAGATTACTGCCACCAGACCTCCCCTTTCATGATGTAACCTTGATGTAGTTTGGAGGGGTGTAACATGGGGATTAGCAGCTAATAAAAGTTTGGGTGCTTTTTTGTTTGGGGCTTCCATCTTGTTCCACCTTGAGGCAGGTGGGAGTCCTGTCACAACAGTCTTCAATAAAGACCAAGCCTACTGGCTGCTGTTTTGCTCTGGTATTCCTGGCTGGTGTCCTTGTTTTTTGTCCAAGGGAGCCCTCAGATTTCTCCATTAACACTATGAAGTTGGCAAGGCTCTGAGACATGATTAACAGATCACACAGAGAGCTTTATAGGTGTGGGGGCGGATTTGAACCCAGATATTCCCATTTCCTCAGGACACTCTGCTTCCATCTCTGCACCTCTTGAGCATATATACCAGGTGGCAACCCTAACTTGTCACACACAATACCCAAAACGACTCTGTTGTCCTCCTCCTCCATTGTACTCCAGAACAACAAGATGACAGTATCAACAACGACAAAGAAAGTCTACAACTATCCCTCTAGCCTGGACAAGATGTCTCCTTTAAGCTCAGGAGCCTTATGGCTTTATTATAACCCCACACCACCAAGACTATTATTGTTCATGAATGAAATTTCGCCCCACATGGTCTGTGGAAACAGCCTTTCACAGAGCTGTTTATGAAAGACAACAAAACAATAAAAACAAAAACACAACCAGCCTGGAATTGTATGGCTCGGCCAAAGGAAAGGGCTTTTTTTTGTTTTGTTTTGTTTCCTTTTTTCGCACAGAGGGATTAATTTGATGTATTAGAAAGAAAGAAGTTGAACAAATGAGAGTTTTGTTACTGGTGGTAGTAGTTTAATGACTTCCCCCTTTCGGCGCTCTTTGATAGCTTTCTCATAGCTTTCTTCCTGGGCCCATTTTTGTGACACGGTAGCTTTGGCCCGGTGCCAGCCTGACAATCAATACCTCTTGAGCCGCTTCTCCTCTGCCAGAGATTATTTCTCGGGCTTCTTTGTTTTATGGGTGGGTTGGTGGGTGAGCCAGGGCAGGGAAAGGGGGGCGATTTCTAAACCGAAACAGGATGTCCTGCTGCTGTCTCAGACTCTGAAAAGCTCCGTTTCATCGCCTGCCCTGGCGACGCAAGATGGCTTAAGTTAATCCAGGAGGACTTAGGCGGCTGCAGGATTTTTCTCGGGCTCTTGCTTTACGATTTGGAAAGCTCAGAGGGATGTTGCCTGAGCAGGCAGGACAGAGGAGCGGATTCGTATAAAGGACTAGGAAGCCAGAGGGGAAAGGATCATATTTTAACATGCTGTTTGCTTGGCACTATAAATCAGCTCTGGGTTTCCCTTGCAAATAATAGACCCCTCAGCCACCTCCATCTTCACAAACACTGAAACCAATAATAATAATAATAATAATAATAATAATAATAATAATAATAATTTATTTATTTATACTCCGCCCTCCCCGACCAGAGCCAGGCTCAGGGTGGCTAACACCAGTAAAATAACAATAAAAACATAATAGGGGAGGGAATTTTTTTAAAAAAATATAGGTTAAAAATACAATTTAAAATGCAGCCTCATTTTAATAATAACCCATAGATCAAAACCATAAGGGGAGGGAAACATAAGGGTCAGACGGAGGCCAAACCAAAGGCCAGGTGGAACAGCTCTGTCTTGCAGGCCCTGCGGAAAGATGTCAAGTCCCACAGGGCCTAGTCTCTTGTGACAGAGTGTTCCACCAAGTCAGGGCCAGTACTGAAAAGGCCCTGGCCCTAGTTGAGACCAATCTAACCACCTTGCGACTTGGGACCTCCAAAATGTTGTCATTTGTGGACCTTAAGGTCCTCTGCGGGGCATACCAGGGGAGGCGGTCCCGTAGCTACGTGGGTCCTAATATATCTGTTCTGAGAGTGCTAGAAGTCGCAACATACATGCATGTTAAGATCACTGTTGGGCTGCTCTACCCTGGCTCACCACAGTCTTAAAAATAACAGGGTTTGGAGAGCACTCCACTGTAACACATCAGTCCTGCAGGAATCCCTTTGCACATTGTCAACAGTCACAACCATCAACTACAGAGGTACAGGGTTGTAGATGCAAAACTCAAAAATCACAAAAGCTCATGCAAGTGGCCCGCAAGCACACAAACGCACACACAGCAGAGAGTAGGTTGTTATGATGCCCCATATTCTTTGTTTTGGAAAGATTTATTTAGGCCCATTGCAACATTCTTTTGCACAACTTGACATGCACACAATTTTATGACAAACGCAAATGCACACTGGTTAAAAACTTCCTTCATGAACTTGTGAGTGTAGGGTGACTGCCACACCATACATTTAAAAGCACATGGCTTTCCCCCCAAAGAATCGTGGGGAATGCAGTTTATTCTTCAAAGAGCTACAATTCTTAGCACACTATTTCTGATGCAAAATGCCTTAGATGCACACAGGTGTCACTGAACCCAAGACCCCTGGCTTTGTTGTTGTTGTTGTTTAGTCGTGTCCGACTCTTCATGACCCCATGGACCAGAGCACGCCAGGCACTCCTGTCTTCCACTGCCTCCCGCAGTTTAGTCAAACTCATGCTGGTAGCTTCAAGAACACTATCCAACCATCTCATCTTCTGTCGTCCCCTTCTCCTTGTGCCCTCCAGGGAGTCTTCTCATCTCATGAGGTGGTCAAAGTCTTGGAGCCTCAGCTTCACGATCTGTCCTTCCAGTGAGCACTCAGGGCTGATTTCCTTAAGAATGGATAGGTTTGATCTTCTTGCCGTCCATGGGACTCTCAAGAGTCTCCTCCAGCACCATAATTCAAAAGCATTAATTATTCGGTGATCAGTCTTCTTTATGGTCCAGCTTTCACTTCCATACATCACTACTGAGAAAACCGTAGCTTTTACTATACGGACCTTTGTTGGCAAGGTGATGTCTCTACTCTTTAAGATGCTGAGACCCCTGACTAGATCAGACCAAAGTCCAGCATCTTGCACCCCACAGGGCTCAGCTCAGTGAGAACCAGCAAATGTCTGCAGCTTCAACCTGTGTGTTAATTTATTTTGTCTCTCCTCCCCATACAGACAGTAGCTGGGAGCAGGCACTTACTGTACCATCACGAGCAGAAGAATTTGATCCAATGCTGAATTCAACTTCATGGCATACAAAAGCAGGGGATGCTTGAGAAATTGGATCTTTGTGATTTTTTATATGCAATAGGCTGACCTACATGCCTCAGGCTGTGTGGATCAGAATTTAGGTATCTACTGGATTTCATCGTTCTCTGAATGCTATGACACACTCCAGCTGTTTGAATGTATCTTAAGATGTATTTAAATACCTACTTCACATAGCAGGGTTTTTTTCCATGTGTAAATACATTAAAGTAGCATTTTGAGATATATTAACAAAACACTATAGATATATTGTCAATTAATACAGAAAGCAAAGGGAACAGATTTAATAAAATCAATCAATCATGGAATGTAGCGCAGACCAAAAATAGAATTGCTCATCCCTAATAGGGAAAGTCACTTGTTCAAGAAATGATCTTGCTATGTCAAAAACAAACACACTTTGTGAGATATGGTCACCAGCCCTGCAGGCTATTTTAAAATGTCACAGGCAGATTAATACAAATCAGAACAATTTGCTCACTTCACTTGTCAGTTAATTAAGACAAACTTGGTTACAGATTAGCATCTTGATTAAAGATAACTGGCTATAATACAGGTTTGGCAGGCAGATCACAGCACCTTTGCCCAAAAGCTTAATACGTGATACCTGGAATTGTCAAGAGGGTTAAAAATAAAACAAAACTGGTCAACTCTGCAGCTTTGGAACTATGAAATTGCTGAAATGTTTCTGTTTCCTGCACATGCCTGTTTCCATTGTGGTGAAGCACCTGCTGTGCAGTCAGAATGATCTTCATCTCCAATTTAAAATATTTTTCCTCCTTCATTTTAAACACATGGGTAGGGTACGTCTTGTCATAGATCTCTTTCTCCTTGCCTTGCCCTGATTTTTTTTTTAAACAAGTGGCCATGGAAATTGGGATGGAGTCAACATGAGTTGACTCTACTAATTCAACACAGAATCATAGAGTTGTAAAGTTGGAAGGGAACCTGGGGGTCATCTAGCCCAATGCCCTGCAACACAGGATTCTCAGCTAAAGCATCCATGGCAGATGACCATCCAACCTCTACTTAAAACCCACCAAGGAAGGAGAGTCCACCACCTCTTGTAAGAGTCTCTTCCACTGTTGAGCGGCTTTTACCACCAGAAAGTTCTTCCTGATGTTTAGTTGGAATATCCTTCCTTGTAACTTGAAGCCGTTGGTTTGAGTCCTATCCTCCAGAGCAGGAGAAAACAAGCTTGCTCCCTCTTCCATGTGACAGCCCTTGAGATATTTGAAGATGGCTCTCATATATCCTCTCAGTCTTTTCTTTACCAGATTTTTGTTCTTGTTGTTGTTGTTTAGTCGTTTAGTCGTGTCCGGCTCTTTGTGACCCCATGGACCAGAGCACGCCAGGCACTCCTGTCTTCCACTGCCTCCTGCAGTTTGGTCAAACTCATGTTCGTAGCTTCGAGAACACTGTCCAACCATCTCGTCCTCTGTCGTCTCCTTCTCCTTGTGCCCTCAATCTTTCCCAACATCAGGGTCTTTTCCAGGGAGTCTTCTCTTCTCATGAGGTGGCCAAAGTATTGGAGCCTCAGCTTCAGGATCTGTCCTTCCAGTGAGCACTCAGGGCTGATTTTCTTCAGAATGGATAGGTTTGATCTTCTTGCAGTCCATGGGACTCTCAAGAGTCTCCTCCAGCACCATAATTCAAAAGCATTAATTCTTCGGTGATCAACCTTCTTTATGGTCCAGCTCTCACTCACCCAATTCCTTCATCAATTCCTTCTAAGGTTTCCAGACCCTTGATCATCTAGGTTGCCCTCCTCTGTACACATTCCAGCTTGCCAGTAACCTTAAATTGTGGTGCCCGGAACTGGATACAGTATTGCAGGTGTGGTGTGACCAAAAAAGAATAGAGCTGTACTTCCCTCAGTCGGGACACTAGACTTCTGTTGATGCAGCCTAGAATAGCGTTGGCTCTTTTTTTGCTGCTGCATCATACTGTTGACTCATGTTCAGCTTGTGGTCTACTAAGACTCCTAGATCCTTTTCAAATGTACTGCTAGTAAGCCGGGTGTCCCTCCCCCCCTTACATTTGTGCATCTGGTTCTTCCTACCTAAGTGTAGAACCTGACATTTGTCCCTATTGAAACCCATTTTGTTAGCTTTGGCCCAGTTCTCCAATCTGTTAAGGTCATCTGGAATCCCAATTCTGTCTTCTGAGACATTAACTACTCCAGCTTGGTGACATTTGCAAATTTGATCAGCATCCCTTCGAATCTGCTAATGCTGGTTGGTGACACTTTATAGGGATGGGCAGACTTCAGGTTTTCAGGATCTACTTATTATTTTTTTAACAAGACTCCACCAACCAGTATCAGATGCCAAATAGCAGTGGTGGTATTGGAGAACAGGATCAGCATACTCTTTGCATTCAGAAACAGGGTGCCTCTTTGTGGAGACTTAGACCAGGAAATTGTTTTCACTGATGGAGCTAAGTGCATAGTTCTGTTGCTTGAAAACCCATTCCTGAGTTTCTCCCCAAGCCATTCTGATCTCTTAATTTAGTACCTGATGGTGGGCTTTCCTAGGGCATCTGGTTGGCTACAGTGGACCATATGATACTGGAATAGATAGACCTTTTATCTGATCCCCAAGAGCTCATCACATGATCTTCCTAGCCATGAATGGTCATGACTATTTCCTAGTGAAATGGTCCCCAAACGATTTTGCCCATGGACCACTTGAAAATTGCCGAGGCCCTTGATGAACCACTTAATGGTTTGTTTGTTTCTGGCCTGTTGTAGCAATTGCGGTGCATTGTACTAGTGGTTGTGTGGCTTCTAACTGTATTTTATTCGTTTCTTTATTTCTTACGTGACATTTTATTGTATTACAATTTAAGTTCTGTAGAGTTCATGTGGCATGTGTTCTTCAGAAACACACCATGGACCTCCTGAACGAAGCTCACAGACCACTGGTGGTCCACAAACCACAGCTTAGGAACCCTGTCTCCTGCCATTAAACAATTTCAGACTTGATCTAAGGTCTTAGAAGACCCCACTCTTTCTCTCATGGACCGTGCAGATTGAACAAAGTGTTCTCACTGTGCTGAGTAAAAATAACCCCACCCCAATGTGTTCCCAAGAAAGGGGTACAATCAAAACCAAGAAATAAATATTTTCTGTGTTAGCACTGTCGACTGAGAAGCCAAAAAGCCCCCGATATATTTCTAGAATATTCAGTCCACATGCAATACCAGAATGGGAACTCCAGACTTTACACAAGGGATTAAAAATACTGATTCAACAACTTTGGTAAGTATCCTCTAGCAGTTGCCTAAATCAGAGGCAGATGAAAAGCCAAAATTAAATGCATTTTCTCCCCGTTAATCAGATAAGATGCCTTTGATCCTTTGAAACACGTGTCGAGACAACAGTTAATAGATTTCAGCAGATTACACAATTACATTCCAAGATTACCACTGTCTCCAAGCAGTGCCCAAGGATGTATTCAACTGCCATGGAGTTATGGGGGGGGGGGCGGGGAATGAAGGCTTTCTGGGGACTTAAGTGGAAATGCTGTTGTATCCCAAAGGCTGCATCTAATATAAGAAGGAAATGAGCTCTGCTGTCCCAAAGCTGAATGCAAATGGTATTATTTCTGCCTCCCGCTGAATTTCTATTGGGCTTTTGAAAACCAGTGCTTTGACCACAACTAGGCTGTTTAGGTTACCTGTGCTAATTTGCAGTACAGTGGTACCTCAGGTTACATACGCTTCAGGTTACATACGCTTCAGGTTACACACTCTTCTAACCCAGAAATATTACCTCGGGTTAAGAACTTTGATTCAGGATGAGAACAGAAATCGGGCTCCGGCGGCACAGCAGCAGCAGGAGGCCCCATTAGCTAAAGTGGTGCTTCAGGTTAAGAACAGTTTCAAATTAAGAACAGACCTCCGGAACGAATTAAGTACTTAACCTGAGAAATGTACATGTTTTGCAGTCTGTTGTCTCCTGCTTCGAATGCAACAGGTTGCAAAACTGTGGCACCGGCACAGGGCTGGATTTGCGTATAAGCTAAACAAGCTATACTTTAGGGCCCCACTCTCTTGTGGGCTCAAAAAAATTTAAAGGAAAAAAACCCTGCATGTACATTTCCAAAATATGGCTTTAGATACCTGTGAGGTCCATAAATTACCACATAGCACATATACAACACAAAAAATTAAAAGACGCCTGCTTCTTGGGAGAAAAGCGATGACAAACCTAGACAGCATCTTAAAAAGCAGAGACATCACCTTGCCAACAAAGGTCTGTATAGTTCAAGCTATGGTTTCCCCAGTAGTGATGTATGGAAGTGAGAGCTGGACCATAAAGAAGGCTGATCGCCAAAGAATTGATGCTTTTGAATTATGGTGCTGGAGGAGACTCTTGAGAGTCCCATGGACTGCAAGAAGATCAAACCTATCCATTCTGAAGGAAATAATCCCTGAGTGCTCACTGGAAGGACAGATCCTAAAGCTGAGGCTCCAAGACTTTGGCCACCTCATGAGAAGAGAACTCCCTGGAAAAGAATGAGGGCACTAGGAGAAGGGGACAACAGAGGATGAGATGGTTGGACAGTGTTCTCGAAGCTACCAGCATGAGTTTGACCAAACTGTGGGAGGCAGTGGAAGACAGGAGTGCCTGGCGTGCTCTGGTCCATGGGGTCATGAAGAGTCGGACACGACTAAACAACAACAACATTGATAGTTTACGTGCAAACCAGGCTAACGTATGAACTATGACCTCCACCAGTGGCGTAGCGTGGGGGGTGTAGGGTGAAATTGCAGTAGCCCGTGCATAGCGGAATGATGAGGAGTACGTGCCACATACTCTATATTACTTTATTTACACTTCAAAGCTGGTAGATTACAGAGAAACATCTTGCCTCTGCCGGAGCAGGGAAAGCATCCTCTCTCCTCTGAAGCACGGAGAGAAACACTGTGTGAACAGTGAAAAACAGGAAACCAGTGTACGTCACATCCAGTCTCCTTTCCCGTGAGAAACTCCAACAGCACAGACTGTGGAATGTAAACACCTGTCTCGTGACAAGCACTTCGCTGCACAGTGAAGAGAGCAGAAACCAACAGGCCGCACCGGGAGCAACATCTGGGGGGGGGGCGTGCTTGCCACCTCCGGAGTCGCCGAAGAGCCTTGGGCGCAGGCTGTAGCAGAGCCCCATGTCTCGCGGAACCGACGAGCTGTGTGCGCGTCCGGGCTGAAGGCGTCCGGCAGGCAGCGGCTCTCAGCGCTCACCGCGAAAGGCGCGCCAGGCAGCCCCTCCTCACAGCCCCGCCGCTGCTGCAGCAGCTGCTGGGCCATGTTGCATTTTCCTCGCCTCTCTGCCCTCCTCCTCCTCCGGGCAAGCAGTGTCGTTTGGGCGGCAGCGCCAGTGGCAACTCGCCTCAGATCACCTGACACGGACCCGCCGCCGCCGCCGTGGCTACCTTGCCGTAAATACCCCAGCCCAGGCAGCAGCAAGAGGAAGCTGGCAGCGGCAGCAGGTTAGGGGTTGGGGCGCAAATTACTTGCCTTGCCCCAGGTTAGGGGGCGCAAATTACTTGCCTTGCCCTGGGTTAGGGGGCACAAATTACTTGCCTTGCCCCGGGTGCTGACAACCCATGCTACGCCGCTGACCTCCACTAAGGTGGCCCTTTCCCCAGGTTGCTGTAATCATGTGAGTCTCAGAGGCTGGCTGGCTAGCCCCTGTCTAGTACATAAATCAGTGCAGGCACTGGCAGCATGAAACAGACTATTTCATTTTATATTTTAATATCACGTCTTCACCATAAAGTGTCATTTCCAGATACAAAGCACAGACATGCTCAAAAACATCCTCAAAAGATTGCAGCTTTCTCTTAGAAAAAGCACTGATCATAAAAAGGCAGCTACAGTCTCAACTATGTGTGCCAAGACCTAAATTTAAGCTTAGTTATGAAGAAGGAAGAAAAGGTCAAGTGATTTTATGTTCTCCACTTCCCGGGATCTTCAGGGATGTTTTTCCTTTCTTTCTTTCAAAGTCCATGTCTTTTTAACTGTGAAGATATGGTGAACAATTAGACTGCTGCATTCGTGTTTCTCATGCATATAATGAGGCACAAGGTCAAATACTCAGCACTGCCTCTGTCCCAGGAAAATAAGACAAATTCTTCCCAGTGCAAATTTATTATAAAATGATTTTCTGCTCTGCTTCTTGATTTTCTGCTCTTGGCCCTTTTAGTGTTCTAGCAATTGACTTCTCACCCTTACTTAACTACCAATTTGCTAGATTGGATTCATTATTCTTTGATTCCAATAAAGAGCTCTGTTTCCTCCTTGATAGAGAATGAAATTCCTACAGCAGGCTTACCACCGCAGCTGGGTGGAAATTTCAAATGCCCAATCCTTTGATTCTGAATTTTTCATTCCCGTTAGCTAACTAGTTCTGCCGCTTTGAACTCACAATGCAAATTCCATCGTTAAGCTGATAGTGACGAACTCCAGATGGTCTGTGTACCGTAATGTATGCTGAGATAAACATTTTTGGTATAATTAGTAACTCGCATTAGTTTTAAGAGAGAGGAAATTAATTTAGTTAAAAATGGATATCGCCGCAGCTCTTTGGCTCCCCTCGTCACATTTTTTTACGAATACAGTCATTTTTCTCACACAAACTTTGATTAGCTTAAGCATTAATTACTGTTTATACACTGATGAAAATGGGCAGTAAAGTAGTTTTCAGTTATGCAAATGGTGGAATGAAGTCTGTTCTTATCCAGGAAGTCTTAGGCAGCATTTCCCAAGCTTCTGACAGTGTGGAATACAATTGCTCCAAATTTGAAATGGAAGCAGTCTTTACTCTTATTGCCACACATGGGCAACCTGTTGACTAATGTCTATGCAGTTCACTGCTTCCCTCCTCCTGGCTGGTCAATGGATTAGTGGTGAGAGCAGGTGACAAGTCCTCCAATCAGAGGTAAAAGGTAAAAGGTAAAGGACCCCTGGATGGTTAAGTCCAGTCAAAGGTGACTATGGGGTTGTGGTGCTCATCTCGCTTTTCAGGCCGCTGCAGGGGTACCTATTTATCTACTTGCACGGGCGTGCTTTCGAACTGCTAGGTTGGCAGGAGCTGGGACAGAGCAACGGGAGCTCACTCCATCATAGAGATTCGAACCACTGACCTTCTGATCAGCAAACCCAAAAGGCTCAGTGGTTTAGACCACAGCGCCACCTGCGTCCCCAGCTCCAATCAGAATGCTTCTTAGTTTTTCCTAGGCTTTATCAATGGGATGGTGGAAGTCAGGAATTGTGTAATGGGATTACCACACCATCCCACATTTCTCCAATGAAATTTGGGGTGTCCTATTCAATAATAATAATAATAATAATAATAATAATAATAATAATAATAATAATAATTTTACTATCTATGTGCCACTCATGTGAATGGGTTGCCCCAGCCACTCTAGGCGATTTCCAACATTTATAAAAACTTAATAAAACATTAAACATAGAAAACTCACTTCCCTATCCAGGGCTGCCTTCAGATGTCTTCTAAAGTTTGTATTGTTACTTTTCTCTTTGACTTGGGGGTGGCATAACTCCATCCCCTCCAACATTTCTCCAGTGAAAAGAGAGACGTCCTAAGGAAAAGCGGAACATTCCGGGATCAAATCAGAAACTGGCATGGCTTCTGTAAATCCAGCACTGCCCCTGGAAAACAGGGACACTTGGAGGGTCTGGATAATGGGACCCTATTAGAAGGAAGCAGCCCCAGAGGACAGATTCAACAAGCCAACTCCTTTGAGAATGCATTTATTAGCTACATCTTTGTATGTGGAGCAATGGAATAATCCAATACTTCTTGCTGTAAAAATTAGCTACAGTAAGAGACTTCTTGGAAAAAGGCAAGGCATGATAGGCATTCCTTGGGCCAATGGGTCAACCTTCTCTTTGGGTGGGCGAGTCCCCATAGAATCTTCCATTGTTCTGTTTATTTGCTCCTCATGGCATCCTCGCAGTTTTGTGGCGGCACACTCTCACCTACCACCGCTCTAGGATTTCTTTCAGAAGCCTTCAGTCATCTGAAAAGTATTAATGAAACATTAATCTCAGTCACATCGCAGGGTGGCTCCATTCCTCCAGCAGAACCACCCAGCAAGCCTTAACAATAGCACATCATAATGACTTCAAACCAATGCAGATGTGATTAGAAACAGTTTCGACACACACACACTTGCAGGACAACATCTGGTCAATATTCTGTATCTGTCAATTCCTCAATGCCCTGACCATCTAATGTGGGTTGACAGCATCCATATCACTATTGTGCTTGTATAGAATCTAACACACTGCTGGCACACTATTTATTTTTGATGATGGAGATTATTATTATTATTATTATTATTATTACTACTACTACTACTATTATTATTATTATTATTATTATTATTATTATTATTGATTAAATAAATAAATAAACACCACCTTTCATCCAAAGATTACAGGGCAGTTGACAACATTAAAACACAAAATGCATAATACAGTCATGCCTCGGAAGTTGGACGGAATCCGTTCCTGAAGTCCATTCGACTTCCAAAAAGTTCAGAAACCAAGGTGTGGCTTCTGTTTGGCTGAAGGAAGCTCCTGCAGCCAATTGGATGTCACGGAAGCCCTGTTGGACATTCGGCTTCCAAAAATAGATCACAAACAGAACGGTCACTTCTGGGTTTGCGGCATTTGGGAGCCAAAACTTTCAAGAACTAAGCTGTCCAAAAACCAAAGTATGACTGTATAATAATCAAAAAAGCGGTATCTGCCCCTGGTGTCACAGAAGCTGGCTCTCTCAGATTTGGGCTACTTTGGCCATAATGATGCCAGCTCAATTCTTTTATTTATGTTTATTATGTCAACCCCCCCCCCTCACTCCCTCTCCTCCTGTGTACCAACTTTGGTGGAAGTCTGCCTTATACAGAGTCAGACCCATTGGTCCATCTAACTCACTACTTTCTAAACCAGCCAACAGCAGCTTTTCGGGGTTTCAGACATGAGGTCTCTCTCAGCCTCTTGTGGAGATTCCAGGGATCAAATCTAGGATCATTTGCATGCAGGGCAGATGCTCTAGACTCTTCCTGAAATGTAGATCTGCTGTGCTTCAGTTCTCGTTGTTTAAACTAGAAAACCTGTTACATCCAGAATAGGGAGCTCTGGATAAATGTCGGGTCGCTAAAGAGGTAAAGAGACCCCTGACCATTAGGTCCAGTCGTGGCCGACTCTGGGCTTGCGGCACTCATCTCGCTTTATTGGCCGAGGGAGCCAGCGTACAGCTTCCAGGTCATGTGGCCGGCATGACTAAGCCACTTCTGGCGAACCAGAGCAGCGCACGGAAACGCCGTTTACCTTCCCGCTGGAGCGGTACCTATTGATCTACTAGCACTTCATGCTTTCGAACTGCTAGGTTGGCAGGAGCTGGGACCGCGCAACAGGAGCTCACCCCTTCACAGGGATTCGAACCGTCGACCTTCTGATCGGCAAGTCCTAGGCTCTGTGGTTTAACCCACAGCGGCACCCGTGTCCCGTCGGGTCACTAAGCAGGATCTTAAACCATAGTTAGCTAACATGAAGCCCTAGTCCCCACACCCTTTCTAGAGGAAACAGGGAAGTGTGGTTTAAACAGACCAGGATCACACGTCGTGTTAAAATCAGCATGCAAGGGGAAGAGTACGATGCTCATTCCAAATGTTGTGGACACCAGGAGCATGACCTCCAGGCTGACTCAGTCAATCTCTAACCTTTATGTTTAGATATTTGAAATTGAAATATAGGTCTGAAGCGCCGCTGGGGGGAGATGATGCCGAAGAGAGTTTGGGTGGCTGGGTGCGCTGCAGGCAGGGATACAGTGAAGCCCCTCTCTCCTACAGATTGACCCCTCTCAGCATGGCAGAGAAAAGGTGAAGGCTGTGGTTTCAGAACAGGAGTTAAGGAGGTGCAACAGGGGAGCCCTACACTCATTGGCTACTGTGCCGGAGAAAGCAAGTGGGAAGAGGCGAGTTCAGGCATACACACACACACACACACACACACACACACACACAGTCCTTGTTTCTCAATTTGATCCTTTTACATGGTTTTGTAAAAATGGTCTGAAGCTCAACATCAAAAAAGCGAAGATCATGGCCACTGGTCCCACTGGCAAAAAGAAGGGGAAGAAATGGAGGCAGTGATAGATTTTACTTTCTTGGGCTCCGTGATCACTGCAGATGGTGATAGCAGTCACAAAATTAAAAAATGCCTGCTTCTTGGGAGAAAAGCAATGACAAACCTAGACAGCATTTTAAAAGCAGAGGCTCCAATACTTTGGCCATCTCACGATAAGAGAAGACTCCCTGGAAAAGACCCTGATGCTGGGAAACATGGAGGGCACAAGGAGAAGGGGATGACAGAGGACGAGATGGTTGGACAGTGTTCTCGAAGCTATAAACATGAGTTTGACCAAACTGCGGGAGGCAGTGGAAGACAGGAGTGCCTGGCATGCTCTGGTCCATGGGGTCACGAAGAGTCAGACACGACTAAACGACTAAACAACAACAACAACAACAACATGGTTTTGTATGTTTTGTAGCAGTTCATGCATTGTGATCTGCTGTTATTCTTATTGATTATATATGGTTAGTAATTCTTTATTGTGTTAAATGTAAACTGCTTAATTATTATTTGCTGATGTTTAATTTTACTGTTTCCCATTGGATTTAATGGATTATTGAATACTGCTTTATTTTATATAAACTGTTTATTTCAAAGTTATTGTGACTTTTTATATTGGATCAGATTGTGACTATTAATGTTTGATGTTTTATTGTTATTTTTATATGTGTTGGAAGCTGCCCAGAGTGGCAACCCAGCCAGATGGGTGGGATATAAATAAATTATTATTATTATTATTATTATTATTATTATTATTATTATTCCCCACACCACATTTTCAGTCTATTCAGTTCAGCTGCCTTTGATCCAGTGTGCAGGGTGTTCACCGCCACCAAAAGACTTGGATTTCATTTGCTTCTTCCTATTTTCTTCATGGGAATGAACTGCAGCCACATTGCCATAAACAAACATCTTAAGAGAGGAAGCAAAATGGAAGGCTTCATAAGGAACCCAAATATTAACCCCGTTCTTCTTTCTGTTTAAAATGGCACAACCACCCATGGTTTCTGCATATTGTTTTCATATTGTTTTGTAACAGGACACATCTGATTTCTGAGACTGTCCCTCAGGCAGCCACAAATGGCAAGACTCAACCATTTCTCTTGCCTCTTCATCGCATTATACATGACAGACCCCGTGTTGAACGGCTGAATCTAATTAATAGAGATCTAAAACACATTTGGGCATGATTTTTAAGGTTGTGAAGGCTGGAACAGGAGGCCGAGTTGAGGTTTGATTAAATTGTGCACTGTGTAGGGGCAACAGTCAGAGAATTCAATCCCATTCATTTTTATTTGCATGAAAATAAATAATATAGGTCAAAGACATACAACTATATAGTAAACTATTTGGACAGGCTAACCAAGGTCTTTGTTGTTGTTTAGTCTTGTCCGACTCTTCGTGACCCCATGAACCAGAGCACGCCAAGCATTCCTGTCTTCCACTGCCTCCTGCAGTTTGGTCAAACTCATGCTGGTAGCTTCAAGAACACTATCCAACCATCTCATCCTCTGTCATACCCTTCTCCTTTTGCCCTCCATCTTTCCCAACATCAGGTTCTTTTCCAGGGAATCTTCTCTTCTCATGAGGTGGCCAAAGTCTTGGAGTCTCAGCTTCAGGATCTGTCCTTCCAGTGAGCACTCAGGGATGATTTCCTTCAGAATGGATAGGTTTGATCTTCTTGCAGTCCATGGGACTCTCAAGAGTCTCCTCCAGCACCATAATTCAAAAGCATCAATTCTTCGGCGACCAGCCTTCTTTATGGTCCAGCTCTCACTTCCATGCATCACTACTGGGAAAACCATAGCTTTAACTATACAGACCTTTGTTGACAAGGTGATGTCTCTGCTTTTTAAGATGCTGTCTAGGTTTGTCATTGCTTTTCTCCCAAGAAGCAGGCATTTTTTAATTTCATAACTGCTGTCACCATCTGCAGTGAGATATATATATTTGGTATCTCTGTCAAATGTGTGACAGAGAAGAAAAACACTTGGCTAAAAAGCTGGAGAGAGATATCGGAGCAGGAGAGAGATATCTGTGGTCTGATGTTTTGCACTCACATGTTCCATACACATTTAGTGCACATTGAAAGCTCATGACTTCTCCCAAAGAATCCTGGGAACTGTAGTTTGATAAGGATGCTGGGAAATGTAATTCTGTGAGGGCTAACTACAGTTCCCAGGTTCCTTTGGGGGAAGGCTTTAAAGCATTAAATGTGATTTAACACCCACAGCTTACATTTAAAGCACATTCCGTTCAACTGAGTGTTCCTGAACATTATGCCCGATGAGTTTCAATGCAAAGGACCACCATGAATCAGATCAAGAAGTTGCGTTGGCTATTGACCTTTCTAAATTATTTCCCGGCTCTTTCAGATACTAATCTCTTTATCCCAAGTAATAGAAGCTCAGACAATAAAAGATGTCCTCAGACAACACTAAAGAATATTTTAATCTAAATGGTTCCAAACTTATAAACTTCGGGCTACTGATGCTGAAGATATCCCTGCTAAGGAAATAAAATAGTAAAGCTACTCTGGAAGTCTGTTTTTGGAAAAAGGCAAATCCTCACCTGTCTTGTCACAAATAACTTTTTAAAAAATAAATAAATAAGAGAGTATAAACAAATAAGTCAAGGCTCAATTCCAGCCAAAGTCAGTAGGGACTAAATCCTATTCAAAGCAAGATAACTTCTGGTGGGCATCTAAAAAGGGTAAAAGAATATTGAGAAATGATCTATAATGAATTGGAAAAAATGTTTAAAAGTACTTTCCCCCCCCTCCCCAAAACAGAGTCCTTTCTGTTAGAGATAATTCAGACTGAAATCTCCAGGTGTCCGAAAAGGTTATTTATGTACACAATAACTGCAGCCTGTGTTTTCTTAACCCAAAAATGGAAAATGAAGCGAGGTCCCAACCAAAAGAGAATGGCAACTTAAGTTGACAGAATATGCACAACTTGCAGACTTAACATATAGAATAAGAGAACATGAAGAATGCACGTTTAAAGAAGACTGGAAAACATTCATTGAATATATGGGAATTAATTGTATATAGCTGAAAACGCTGGCAGCATTAAGATAAATTCAACAGTGTAAATAAGTTTTGATGGATGCAATAATGGAATACTGAATGGCATAGTTTTTATAAAACATGCAAGGATTTAAGATACAGTGGTACCTCGGGTTACATACACTTCAGGTTACATACGCTTCAGGTTACAGACTCCGCTAACCCAGAAATATTACCTCGGGTTAAGAACTTTGCTTCAGGATGAGAACAGAAATCGTGCAGTGGCGGCACAGTGGCAGCAGGAGGCCCCATTAGCTAAAGTGGTGCTTCAGGTTAAGAACAGTTTCAGGTTAAGAACAGACCTCCAGAACGAATTAAGTTCTTAACCCGAGGTACCACTGTATGTAAAATGAACCATGGAAGGAGAAGAAGGGAAGTCATTGATATTTTAAGGATGTAAAAATGAGTATTTAAAACAGAAAATTTAATAAAAATTATATATAAAAAAACAAAGCAAGAGAACTTGAGTGAGTAGATATTAAGTCTTGCTATTGTTCCTGGGACCCAATAATGACTTAATTGAGGCTCAGGAGTGAAAGATGAACACGTTAAAAAGGAAGAAGCAGCTAAAGAAAGTCTCCATCTTTTTCATACCACTAGCATCATGATTAAAACACTCACACACACCAATCAATCTGCTAGCCTTGTTAGGGATAGACCACATCATTTCTTCTAAATGTCTTCCATTAGATAGGGAGGACAGTTTTGCCTCCTATTTCTTTGAATGGGAAAAATCTTCACATCTGAAATTAATACCTCAACTTGAGCCTTAGGGTCTTTTATAAGTAGCTCTATGAACTAGATAGAATCATGGTTCAGTTAGGTAAGACCTTGGTCTTCATGCTCTTTGGATGGTGAAGTTAGTGAAGAAATGCAGCTGAAAATGGGGTCAGCCCCCCATGCTGCTTTTGGGGGCTGCTGCTGCTCATCATTTTCCTGAGTGGGGTCCCGGGCATGTCCCCAAATCCTGCCCCTATAGCCCCAATGGATACACTCTTATGCTTTTGTGTACCTGCTATTTGGAATTATTCCCAACTTTTTATTATCATGCATGCCATATAAGATGGTAGGAGCCCCTCCAGATGACGAATCTGCCTGGTTTGGGGGTCACAGTGCAAATGGTCTGTCAAATGGATGAAATTAAAATTATCACGGCTGAAGAATCACAGTATATATATTCATATTTGTAGAAAGCCATCTCCACTAGGAACTTCATTTTCAGGAGACTAGATTATTCTGAAAACTAACTTTGGTGGTTACATGCTACTCTAGGAAATCCTTGTTTGAAACAGAAATGTATTTCCAATCTATAATAATGAAAAATTTATAACTTTTAATGAGGATGTGTCAATCTGTACAGAGTTTTTCAATAGCCAGCCAAGGAATCTCCAGATTTTAAGTCTTTTACTTCCTGTTCCTTTTACAGCTAAGATTTGGAGGGGGAAAAGTTGTTGCCCCCCCAAAAAAGCTTGAATTTCTGGTGTTGCCCCCCTTCATATATTTGGCTTCTGTGTCTCTACCTTTTAGCTGGTACATTCAATTTCTGACAGCGTGTTTTATTTTATTGCTTGGTGACTGTTTGATATGAGCGCCTTTTAAAACAGATCTGAGCCCAATAGTTGATAAAGGGCACACCAGAAATATGATTATTTGCTGTCATAGCTCCGTTGGTTAGAGCATGGTGCTGATAGTGACAAGGTTGCAGGTTGGATCCCCGTATGAGCCAGCTGCATATTCCCACATTGTAGGGGGTTGGACTAGATGATCCTCAGGGTCCCTTCGAACCATACAATCTATGATTCTATATTTTTGGATGTGTTTATTAAGCGACTAAGGGCACTTCTTGTCTAGTCGTTTAGTCGTGTCCGACTCTTCGTGACCCCATGGACCAGAGCACGCCAGGCACTCCTGTCTTCCACTGCCTCCCACAGTTTGGTCAAACTCATGCTGGTAGCTTCAAGAACACTGTCCCACCATCTCATCCTCTATCGTCCCCTTCTCCTTGTGCCCTCCATCTTTCCCAACATCAGGTTCTTTTCCAGGGAGTCTTCTCTTCTCATGAGGTGGCCAAAGTACTGGAGCCTCAGCTTCAGGATCTGTCCTTCCAGTGAGCACTCAGGGCTGATTTCCTTCAGAATGGATAGGTTTGATCTTCTTGCAGTCCATGGGACTCTCAAGAGTCTCCTCCAGCATCAATTCTTTGGTGATCAGTCTTCTTTATGGTCCAGCTCTCCCTTCCATACATCACTACTGGGGAAACCATAGCTTTAACTATACGGACCTTTGTTGGCAAGGTGATGTCTCTGCTTTTTAAGATGCTGTCTAGGTTTGTCATTGCTTTTCTCCCAAGAAGCCAGGGGTCTTTTAATTTCGTGACTGCTGTCACCATCTGCAGCAGTCATGGAGCCCAAGAAAGAAAAATCTCTCACTGCCTCCCTTTCTTCCCCTTCTGTTTGCCAGGAGGTGACCAGTGGCCATGATCTTAGGTTTTTTTATGACACTTCTAGACTGCTACTATTTTGTGGTGGGATTCAACTGTATACGGGCAAATTCTGGTTGAGTAACTAAAGTGAATTTGGCCTCTTGCACAACAAACACACTTCCAAAACAAAAACAGAAACACCCCACCCATACTCTTTGTGGCAATGAAAGTGACAGGAAAACGCAACAGAAAGTGTGTGGTAACAATAACTTCCTGTGACATTGTATCACCTCCTCCCCCTACAAAAAAAATATCCTAAATGAATATTCAGTAAACAGCTGGCATTGCACGAAGTTTTAAAGAAGGCTATGCAAATAAAGAAAAAGTGTTGGCACTGACCTTAAAAGCCCTAAACAGCTTCGGCCCAGTAGACCTGAAGGAGCATCTCCACCCCTATTGTTCTGCCCAGACCCTGTGGTCCAGCTCCGAGGGCCTTTTGGTGGTTCCCTCATTGCAAGAAGCGAGGTTACAGGGAACCAGGCAGAGGGCCTTCTCGGTGATGGTGCCTGCCCTGTGGAATGCCCTTCCATCAGATGTCAAGGAAATAAACAACCACCTGACTTTTAGAAGACATCTGAAGGCAGCCCTGTACAGGGAAGTTTTTAATGTTTGATCTTTTATCGTGTTTTTCGTATTCTGTTGGGAACCACCTAGAGTGGTGGGGAAACCCAACCAGATGGATGGGCAGAGTATAAATATTATATTATTATTATTATTATTATTATTATTATTATTATTATTATTATTATGGTACCTTGGGTTACATATGCTTCAGGTTACATATGCTTCAGGTTACAGACTCCGCTAACCCAGAAATATTACCTCGGGTTAAGAACTTTGCTTCAGGATGGGAACTGAAATCATGCTGCAGCAGCAGCGGGAGGCCCCATTAACTAAAGTGGTGCTTCAGGTTAAGAACAGTTTCAGCTTAAGAACAGACCTCCGGAACGAATTAAGCTCTTAATCCGAGGTACCACTGTATTATTATTATTAAATCCGGAATAATGCTCAACCAACTGGTCATCTCAGCTGAAAATTTCAACAGTTGCCTTTATACAAAGGAGTAAACCTGGATTACGAACTGCTTTGCAACCCAAGTTTGCAGTGTTGCCTTGTCCCTGCAGAGGTGCTTCTGCAAATGTTCATAGGCTTGAGTTGGTGAGAAGAGTTAGTCATTTGCCACAATTTGGTGTTCGCCTCCACAGTGCAGGTGCAGAACTGGCCCTGCTTGGCACTATAGAGAAAAGGGAACCTGAAGCATCAGGTACAGTGGTACTTCAGGTTAAGCACTTAATTTGTTCCAGAGGTCCATTCTTAACTTGAAACTGTTCTTAACCTGAAGCACCACTTTAGCTAATGGGGCCTCCTGCTGCTGTTGCGCCACCGGAGCCCGATTTCTGTTCTTATCCTGAAGCAAAGTTCTTAACCTGAAGCACTATTCTGGGTTAGCAGAGTGTGTAACCTGAAGCGTATGTAACCTGAAGCGTATGTAACCCGAGGAAGCACTGTACAGTGAAATTTCCAGAGTGGCTTGGAATGGGCTCCATCTTGCAATTGTTATTAATAGCATCTAGAAATTCGTAAATCTGGCTGCTTCCTTTGGGTTTGTTAAGTGGTCTCCACAAACACAAACACACATGTTGTGATTCAACAAACCACCGCAACCTATGTTGCCCTGGAAAGTCAAATTACCTTATTCAACAAAGGAAAACGTATTGGATTTCCTGGTGTTTTAGGATGCTAGACATAACACACAGAGGGTGTGATTTCTTCTTGGAAGCCTCTGCAAGACACTCTCTTTTACTGCCAGTCAGTTAACAAAAGCAAGTCATCAGGACAATGCAGTTTTCTCGCTCATTTGAGAAACTTCAACTACCACTTTCCCCCCTTTTTTTCTTGACACACCAAAAACATTGACATTAAATATTTACATAAAACGAACACTTGAGTTTATCTGTTTCCACTCGGTTTAGCGTTTACAGACTTGCAGCGCTGTCTGGAATCAAGATTCTCTGTTTAGTCTAAAAGCCTTTCAGCATGAACGGGGTTTTTTGCATCGTAAATGAACATTCGTTTCCTATTTATTGCAGAGAGTGCGGAGCTCACCAGAAGGTAGCCTTTCTGGCTTGAGGATATGTCAAGGCCAGAGATGAAGACTAGGCATGGACCTTGGGGAAAATGCTCCTTTTCTGGAGCCATTACTCCTGGGTCTGAAGACCTTGTCATCTCTTATTGTTACTTTGTCCATTTCCATTATTCATAGTCATGCCCATAGGACCATCTTCAGTTGAGTCTGATGTCCCCTTGCCTCTCAACCTCTGCTTCCTATTCCACTCTTTGTTCTCCACAGCTGTTTAGCTCTTGGCCAGCATGACTAAGCCGCTTCTGGCGAACCAGAGCAGCGCACAGAAACACCATTTCCCTTCCCGCCGGAGCGGTACTTATTTATTTACCTGCACTTTTTGGAGTGCTTTCGAACTGCTAGGTTGGCAGGAGCAGGGACCGAGCAACGGGAGCTCACCCTGTTGTGGGGATTTGAACCGCCGACCTTCCAATGGGCAAGCCCAGGAGGCTCAGTGGTTTAGACCACAGTGCCACCCACGTCCCTAATAATAATAAATAAATAAACATCACAACAATAACTTCTGACACAGCAAGGCTATGTTTTCCATCTATTATATACAGATATCATGATAAAAGGGACGCGGATGGCGCTGTGGGTTAAACCACAGAGCCTAGGGCTTGCCAATCAAAAGGTCAGCGGTTCGAATCCCCGGAACGGGGGGAGCTCCCGTTGCTCGGTCCCTGCTCCTGTCAACCTAGCAGTTTGAAAGCACATCAAAGTGCAAGTAGATAAATAGGTACCACTCCAGTGGGAAGGTAAACGGCGTTTCCATGCGCTGCTCTGGTTCTCCAGAAGCGGCTTAGTCATGCTGGCCACATGACCCAGAAGCTGTACACCAGCTCCCTTGGCCAGTAAAGCGAGATGAGCACCGCAACCCCAGAGTCGGCCACGACTGGACCTAATGGTCAGGGGTCCCTTTACCTTTTTATCATGATAAAAAAATCCTGTTCTATCTGGCATGGGGCCACTTCAAATATAAGTGGAGTAAATCAGGGGAGCAAAACCCAAGAGCAGTAACTCGGGGAGCACAGGGAATCTGAGCGTCATTCTCACCATCCCACCCTCCTCTATTCCCTTGGCTCCATTACAAGAATGCGCATTTCATTACTTGTAAGGAAGTTTGCATTTTAGGAGAGGGGAGAATTCAAAGCACTTCATAAAAACTGTAGACCTCTCTAAGCCCCCAGCCTCTCTGCAGATTGCCATCTTGTGTGGCATTCGCCCAACTATAGATACTCGTCCACAGGCTTAATTTTGAAACGAAGCTCTCAATAATGACGCACTAATGAAGAATAAACTTGAAACAGGGTTGCTTCTCTCCCCTTCACCTCCCATACAAAGTAGCACTTAAAAACGGAGAACTTTGAAGGGGGATTATTTACAAAGAAAGTAAACCAGACACAATGGATAAGGCATTGCTTTTCCCGCCCCTTGCTTGCACTTGCTCACTGCTCATCCCCCAACAACAGAAACCCCTGATATGCAACAAAAATTATGAGCCGTCATCACACCTCAGCTCCTTGCCATGATGCTTGGAACAGGGCGGAATAAGCTCCAATATTTAAATGAGTTAGTAAAGGCTCATTCTCTCGTGGAACTAAGAGAGAGGCTGCTTGATCCTTGAGGATCTCTGGGCGAAGCCTCATAGCTCCCCTAAGCCATCTTGCTGCGTTTAGCTCTATTCCGTCTCTGCTCCGAGCAGACCACCCACTCAGACAGAAATACACAAACCACATGGTCCAGGAATGTCTGTGCCCGAATCAATATCAGCATTACGACCTTATTACTTGAAGCAGCCTGGCTTTTAGCACAACTCATTTGTTTTCTCTTTTCTTCCTGCTCTTTTGATTTCTTAATAGTATATTCTTTACACACACACACACACACACACACACACACGGGGGGGGGGGAATCTCTTTTAAAGAGGCAAACATTGCCACGGGAAGAAATATAGTTACTACACTTTCTTCTTTTGTCCCTTTTGAGGCAAACTTTGCTTCCCCTTCTGCATCTTAATGGAAACACACACATGACGACTTTATGGTACTGGCTGTGAATTATATTCCCACCAAGCAGTAATTAAAAAGCATCGCAAGAGATGACAGTGCATTTAAAAGAGCGTTTAAAAAAGGAATACCGGCTTTGCAGTCTGAATAGAAGTTCCTAACATCATGTAAGAAAACAGAGAATGCATTTTTTTCACTGTTAAATGCTGAGTATACAGTGAGCAAAAAGCTCAATTTGACTGAAATGGGGGGGAAACCATGTCTATTTTGTACGAATGCCATTGCTTGCATCTGACCACCACTTGGTGTCTCCTGTTCATCAGTGGTAGGAAATGTGTGGCCCTCCAGAGGTTGTTGGAGCTCCAATATCTGAAGGGCCAGAGGTCCCACCCATTCCTGATTTACTGGGAACCAACCAAGGTGAATCTCCCCTCATCCCAACCTTCTGATCGGCAAGCCTGTGGCTCTGTGGTTTAACCCACAGCGCCACCCGTTTGGCATTAAATACATTCCCAAACAATCCCTAGTATAGCAGTTAATTTTCAGAGATGGTGTGGGTCAAAATCTCCCTAGAGCAAACATCCTAGGGTTGGAAAGCTCTGCCTGTCAAATTCCAAAGGTGCCAAAGTGCTGCGGTTACTTGTGTGCTCAGATATACTCTTTTTCCTGTCCTTGCAGGTTCAAGGACTGAACTCTGATGCTGAAGGGGCAGACATCGGCAAGACGAAGAAAAATTTGGGGCCCCAAAATATATATTTATTTTCACAATAATTCCTTTTGGTACTGTTGCTTTTTTCTTTCTGGAAAAAACGGTGCTGGTACCCACCTGAGGGCCATTGTGTGCATGGCAAGAAAGAGCAGGGCAAAGAGAGGGTGGCTGGCAAGAAAAAGTAGAGGCCACGATTGATGGGCAGAGAGCAAGAAAAAACAAAACAAAACCCAAGAGGGAATAAGTGGGGCTGACAGTCATTCTGAACCTGCGGGAGAAGCAGGCAAAGCATAGAAGCCGCTCTTGTGATGGAGCTGGATTTCTCCAGTGTGGTGTAGTGGTTAAGGGCGGTGGACTCGTAATCTGGTGAACTGGGTTCGATTCCCCGCTCCTCCACATGCAGCTGCTGGGTGACCTTGGGCTAGTCACACTTCTCTGAAGTCTCTCAGCCTCACTCACCTCACAGAGTGTTTGTTGTGGGGAGGAAGGGAAAAGGAGATTGTTAGCCGCTTTGAGACTCCCTAGGGTAGTGATAAAGCGGGATATCAAATCCAAACTCCTCCTCTTCTTCTCTTTTTCAGTTTTCTCCTCAGAAAAACTATGGTGGGTGCCTGGCTTGCTCTGTTCTCCTCCCACCCCCAGCCACCCTTTCCACCACCCCCCGGCTACCATTTGCTTCTCAGTTCCTGCAAAGCTGCTCCCAGCGGGGCTGGAAGGGAGAGAATGGCATGAATTGGCCGTCTCCTTTCAGTCCTCATGATGTGGTTTGAGTTGGAGTCGCCTCCACCTTGATGACTGAAGGGGGGGGTGAGAGGGAAATCGGGGGGAGGGAGGTGTCATGCCACCATTTGCAGCATCGGCACGAGGAAGCAGCAGTGTCGATGGGGTGGCAAAACCGGGAGATGGCGGTTCACCATGTGTCCTGCCGCTCTCTGATTTGAAAAACAAGGTGATGGTACAGTGGTACCTCTGGTTGCGAACGGGATCCGTTCCGGAGCCCCATTTGCAACCTGAGCAGAATGCAACCCATATCTGCACGTCCACAGGTCGTGATTCACCGCTTCTGCACATGACGTCATTTTGAGCGTCTGCGCATGCGGCGAAACCTGGAAGTACTGTATTTTTTGCTCTATAAGACTTACTTTTTCCCTCCCAAAAAGTAAGGGGAAATGTGTGTGCATCTTATGGAGTTAATACAGGCTGCGCAGTTATCCCAGAAGCCAGAACAGCAAGAGGGATCGCTGTGCAGCGATCCCTCTTGCTGTTCTGGCTTCTGAGATTCAGAATATTATTTTTTCTTGCTTTCCTTCTCCAAAAACTAGGCGCGTCTTATGGAGCGAAAAATACAGTAACCCTTTCCAGTATTTCTGGGTCACCACGGGACGCAACCTGAAAACGCTCAACCTGAAGCAAACGCAACACGAGGTATGACTGTACTGTGTACTGTTGAGTACTGGCAGAAAAAAACCCCACTGGATCTTCTCGATATTATTTTGTGCCCCCTCAGCTCTGTGCCCTGTGCACGTGAACCTTCCATATTGCTCTAAATCTGACACTGCTCAGGGCTAAATGTTCAGTGTTCTTGCACTGAAAGGGGAACAAAGCTGCTGTAAAGTTAGTAAGTTTATGCTGCAGCATTTTAACCATCCTTAAAATATGAATTCCCCACATTGCCAAGAGACTGGGTTCCGGTTAGATAAATGTGACTATTTGAAATTAATTGAAAAAGGATTTATTTTGTTTCAGCATACAAAATAACTAAGTAATTTTTTTTTCCAAAAAGGACACCACTTACCAGCTTTTATTCTACCAGAATTTTGTGGAAAACACTCTTCACTTTCAACACACAAATGCAGCTGAAATGTGTTTATTCCATCCTCATTCTCACCAAACTAGAGAACTAACATTTTATAAGGGTGACTGATGAACTACATGCAAGTCAGAGTTAAGAGTCTACTGTAATTGCAGTAATATTCCCTTTACATAGTTAACCCCTCCACCCCCACAAATTCTGTACACCAGCTACTATTTTTGTGGCTCCAATGACTTATTTTGCCAGGTTTTTATAAAAAACAAAAACAAAATAAAAAGTGATTTGTCCAATATATACTCAAAGTTATGCGGGCCTGTGCTCCTTCCAACAAGCTCTTAAAGAGTTTTTGCCACAAAATTTAGTTAGAAAAGTCAAAATGGACCAAAAAAAAAGCACACACTTTTTTTGTGTGTTCAACTGAAATGAAACATGTCAAATGTGCACTATTAAAAAAAGTGAAAGATAGCCTTTTCAAACGTTTCATATAAAAATGTTAACAAAAGTGTAAAAAATACCCCACTCAGACACCCCCTCCACACTCCAACATCACATCATATGCTTCATGTCAAGAGATTTCAAAAACCTCCCCCTCCAACAATTGCACATTAATTAACATGTGGACTTAAAAAAGAACGTAACGCTTCAAGTATGTTTCATGCCAATCATCAATAAGAGTCATAACATTACTGAAGAAAAAGTACACTTGTTCTTTTGGAAGCCTGAGAAAGACTTTCCATAGATTATGGTCAAACAACATTTTAATTTAAAAAACAAGAACACCCACCCAAACAAACACACATACAAAAAAAGGAAGAAAAAAAAAAAGGAAACAATTTCTTTGGACTTAAAGAAACAGAGTTAAGAATTCCCATTTGATTATGAAAAAATACCCCTAAAGTAGGAACCTAGTTTTTACACTAATGCACAAAACCCTGCGCATGGAACGATGAAACTCACAGATGCTTCTACAGGTTGACTCTGTGGCAATAGCTGGCAGCTGGCAAACAGACAGACACTGGGAATATGGTGGCTTCTCAAATACAGGCTTTTTTCTTTTTTTTTTTTTGCTTTTTTTTAAGGCTGACAGATCCTTTGGACCCAAAAGTATTTCTTAAGCAACATCTTTCATATGAGGGTAAAAACCGAAATCCTAACTTGAATGGCTTCTTCCAGTTAAGTGTCTCCTCCCCAGCTTCCTGTTTTGTAAAGGGTTTCTGATTAGTTCAATGAAAGTAATATTTTTAAACAAAAAGAAATATTTCTGGAAGTTAGGGTGGTCAGGGATATATGTTTTTTTTCAGCTGGAACTCAGTTCTGGTGGGTGCCACTAGCATTCGAAGAGAACAAGGGAGGTGTTTATGGTGAGTTCCGGCACCTCTTTTTCTAGAAAAACAGCACTGAATGTGTTCAGCCAATTCAGAACCTTTTAGGGAGCAATCCTAAGCTCCTGAAGAGGGTGACAGAGGGTCCTTTGAATGTTGGGGACCTCCGCTCTCTGCCAGCGGAGTGGGAGGTCTGAAGGTGGAGAAGGAGGTTTGCCGTTGGAGGCCTCCTTATTGCAGCAACTGGGGATAAAAAGGGGGAAATTGTGGATCTGCCAGATCCGAAGCTCACCTGTTCCACTGACATGACCCCAGGGAGGGAGGGAAAGCACATCAGCCCTGGAGCTGGCATCTCATTTTCCCTGCTATCGAAACCAAGGGGAGGGGAGGGGAAAGGAGTAGCAGAGCTGGGTAGAAAAAAATCACATCGGGCAACCAATGTACCCTTTGGGTTTCAGAAGGTACATGGGTAGACGAGTCTAAAAAGCCCGGGACACCAATTTTCACGGCCCTCTAGAGAGCATGGTAACTCGCCTACCAGAAGTCACGTATTTAGCGTTAACTCTGGAAGTGTAAACTTGATTTGGACCAAACTAAGCCTTCTAGGGCAAAATATACATCAGGAGGTTTGGGTAGAATCAAGTCTACTGCAATATGTTAAACAAATGAGCCACCACACTCTCCAGAGGGCCGTGGAAATATGCGTCCCAGGCTTTTTAGCTTCGTATACCCATGTACCTTCTGAAACCCAAGGGGCGGGCGCATCGGTTGCCAGGTGTGAAATATATTGGCATTATTTTCAGCTTTCCTACTCCACTCGTGGGAGGGGCGGCCTGCTGCCTACCTTCTGCCCTGGCTGGTGCAAGTCTGGCAGGCATTAGGAAGTGGCAGTTCTTCTGCTTTCCCCACCAACCAAACAACCAACCAACCAACCAACCAACCATAGGATGCACTATTAGCCAACTGAAAATGTTTTCCCTTAACTGCACAGCAGATTATTTTTTTTGAAAAATATATATTTAATACAAGTACTTACAAAAACTGCGGATGACAGGTGCCGTCTTAGAAAAGGCACCCCCCTCTTCTTTTTAATACAGAAGGAAATGTATCTTCTAAGATGATGCCTACTGCGATATATGCATGAATCTTCTAAAAATAAGGAAAGTAGACTTCTATCTTCAGAAGTATTGTTTATTCACATGCAAACTTCTGCAGGTGTAATTGATTAATCAATTAAAATTAACATGATTAATCAACTATTTTTTTTTTTATTGGGTTGACAGCCCTACGATCAATGAACGTTACTTAACAAGTACTGAAATTTTGAAAGTTTCCCATCCTGTCATTGTCTAACGGCCTAAATGAAAATGTTTTAATTGATCGGGTAGAAAAAGAGCCAAAACCGAAATCTAAAGTAAACAGATTATAATATACTGAATGAACAAAAAACCAAATTTATGCCTCTATTTTTAGTAACAAAAAGAATGGACTGCACACCTGGGCAGTTGAGTGCTGGAACTCCTAAGTAATAAATAGCTCCAAATTAAGGACTTTCTACAACATTTCCATAGAAAACGGGACTAATTCTCTCTCTCTTTTTTATGGCAAACTTCTAGAGTGCTTCCACTTTTATGGTATCTAATAACACATTAAAACATACACAAAGATGTTGGTGGAAAAAATGCTGGGTTTTAGGATAGTATACAGTAACACTTCTTTCCTTTTAATGAACGTCCTACCGGTTTATTGACTAAGGCTAGAAAGCAAATCGTGGTTCTATTTGGCGCATTTTCTACTGTGGTCCGAGGTCAACACACAAGGGCAGCTGATGGGGGGGGTGGATTCTGCTACTGCAGACTGAACAGTAAAATAAGGAGAGACTTTTTTTTTGCCACCCTCGCTCCCCAACTTGGCATCTCGTTTTGGGGGACTGCGGAAACGGAAACAAGACGACGGGGCTTTCAAACTGGTCAAGGGAATACCCAAAAGTCAGGAAAAAGTGGCGTCCAAACAAGCGCAAGGTCAGAAGGCTTTTGATAGCGGTGGCGCTGGATCAAAGGAGAGAATACACAGGACACAAGGACTTGTAACATCTGGTAGAGTCCTTCCCTCAAGGACTTCAGAATATGCGTATGCAATAATAAATAGATCAGTTATGTAATAAGGCAGTGTGTTGAACATGCATTCATCTTGTGGCCTGGAACACCACATAGAGAGATACATGATATCATACACATTCATTAAGTGTTTTTTTTTTCAAGGCTATCCAGGCTAACTCTTCCAGAGCGTTTCCTTGTTGAGAAGAGCAAATCCTCTGAGGCTTGTCACATTTCTTCTCCTTAATCAAGAGATGACGACTGGCTTTAAACAAAATAATAAAGCTGAAGAGAGTTGGTTGGTTCCGTTTGTTTGCTGCCATTTTGGTTGCATCACTCTGAATGTTTTATTTCTTTTTTTAAAAAAGAGAGAGCACAGTTTTTGATGCAGCCAGCTGCTGTGTGCTCAGGATGCTCCAGCCGTTTCCAGGTAACTCTGTAACTTCCTAACTGTGGTTTTGTCCAGGGAGCAAAGGTCAAAGTCAAAGGTTGTGTTTGTGATATGAAAATGTCCCGTTTCTTCTATGAGGTTTACAATCTGTCGTTAAAAAGAGAGAGAGAGAGAGAGAGAGAGAGAGAGAGAGAGAGAGAGAGAGAGATATGTTACGTTTAAATTGAAAATTCTGTTCCTTTCACAGAAAGGGGTGGAGAACCTGTGCCGTTTCCACATATAATTGCAGGGTTTCCCAAACTTTTGTCTCCAACTGTTTTTGGACTACAACTCCCACCAAACCCTAGGTAGCAGGACCAGTGGTCAGGGATGATGGGAATTGTAGTCCAAAAACAGCTGGAGACCCAAGTTTGGGAAACCCCATGTTACTGGATTCCAAGTCCCACCAGAGGCATACAGTATGGCCAGTGGTCAGGGATGGTGGTAGCTGGAGCAACATTCAGAAGGTACCAGGTCCACCACTCTTGCCTTCTCGTTAAGGGAGTTTTGCCATGCAAAAACACCTTCTAAATATCCTGCAAGATCTTTGGGCAAGATCCACTTCCAGAGACTCCACCATGCATTACAACATTTTAGAAAGACAAAGGAACTCCTTTCCGCTCCCCAGTCAAGCTCTTGCAGAATGAACTCCTTCGTTAGAAACTTTTTTGGCTGACATCCCTATTGGTTTATCTTCTGATTTTGCAAAAATGGCATTGTGAATTGACGGGCTTTGTGGATCAGTTTTCTTTCACGTCTATTGTTTGTGCGCGTTCCTTGTACTGTCGTGGAATAACTTAAAAGCCATTAAACTATGTGTAATATTTCTGTATGTGTCATCTAAGCAGTGGCGGCGGCGGGAAAACAGTAAAAGTAAAAACTGCATCCTTAAAATAACTGATTAAAACAAGTGATCCTATCTTTTGTAAAACAGTTTTAGGTCATTTACAATCAAGCGGTGTATTAGTTTTTACAAAATAAAACTATAGAATGATGTTTTCCTATCTGCCTTCCTGGGGATTGCCAATATGAATGCATGAAAGTGCCTTCTGTAGAACCATTGGTAACTCTGGCACAGAACAGTCTGCTCTGACTGTATTCCAGCATCTCATCCAGAGGTTTCCTTCAGCCCAGCCCTATTAATTACCTGAAATCCTTTTTAATTGGAGTTTGGAGGGCCTGAATTTTGCAAAGCATGCACTCTGTCAGAGAGCTCAGGCAACTGCTAATGTATGCTTGTTTTACAATCAACATACATTTATAGCAGTCTAGTTAGTTTTGGGGCAGGGAATGTAGCTGTCTGCATTTTACAGACATCATTGTACGGCAAGAAATGGATCCCTCTTCTTCCTACAGACATCTGCAACCTACGTACTTTAGGTTTGCCTTTGACTTCCTCTCCTATGAGCTGAACTATCCAAAGTTCACTTTTGCTTTATTTCAAAAGCCAACATTCAATCTGTTGCTCGTTTACAGTTGACCAAGAAAATCCATTCGGACTGCAACATTAACTCCCATTACTGCATCAAATTGCCAGGTCTGTTGAGTTACATTATAAAAGTTGAGCTGAAGCTCTGCCTTGTGTCCCTGCCACATTTTGAATTATTTCAGCAGATGGAGTTTTCCTGTCTTAAGTAGAAAGGAAGTTTCTTATTTCAAAATTAAGTTAATAGGAAGTATCTGCACGGATTGCGTATTACCTATAAGATGCAGCCCTGAAGCCAGTGACATGAGAAATGGATCAATATAATCAAAGGAAAAGCATCTTTCGGTCATAGTTACCTCTGAGGATGTGGACAGGCTGCTTGGACGAGTGAAACCAACCACCTGTCTCCTTGATCCTTGCCCATCCTGGCTTATAAAAGCTAGCCGGGAAGGGCTGGGTGATGGGCTCTGTGGGATGGTGAATGCTTCCCTCCATGAGGGAGCCTTCCCAGACCCGCTGAAAGAGGCAGTTATTAAACCGCTTCTTAAAAAAACATCTTTAGATGCGGCCACGATGGCCAATTATCGCCCAGTCTCAAATCTTGAATTCTTGGGCAAGGTGATTGAGCGAGTGGTTGCTGAACAACTCCAGGCACGCCTGGAAGAAGCGGACCATTTGGAGTCCTTCCAGTCGGGATTCAGGCCTCATCATGGGACTGAAACTGCCTTGGTCACACTGGTTGATGATCTCTGGCGGGCTAGGGACAAAGGTGAGAGCTGTTTTCTAGTTCTGCTGGATCTCTCAGCGGCGTTTGATACCATCGACCATAACATCCTTCTTGAGGGGCTGGGAGCTGGGGGCACTGTCCTACAGTGGTTCTGCTCCTTCCTCCTGGGCCGTGTTCAGAAAGTGGGGGGGGGGTGAGTGTTCAGACCCCTGGGCTCTCACTTGTGGGGTGCCTCAGGGTTCTGTTCTCTCCCCCATGCTTTTCAACATCTACATGCAGCCGCTGGGAGAGATCATCAGGGGGTTTGGACTGGGTGTTCATCAGTATGCAGATGATACCCAGCTCTACCTCTCTTTCAAATCAGAACCAGTGAAGGTGGTGAAGGTCCTGTGTGAGTGTCTGGAGATGGTTGGAGGATGGATGGCGGCTAACAGATTGAGGTTGAATCCTGACAAGACAGAAGTACTGTTTTGGGGGGACAGGAGGCGGGCAGGTGTGGAGGCCAGTCAGTCCCTTCTCCCTCCTTGTAGAAAAGCCCGCAGGAGCCGCGCGCTCCTTAAAGGGTGCGGCTCCTGTGGGCTTTTGTGGGAGGTGGGGGAATTGCCATAGCCTTGCGCAGCATCTCCAGCCGGGGGAGGCTGCGCAAGGCTAAAGAAGCCAAGGCAGCGAGCGCGATCCACCCCGCTTGCTGTCTTGGCTTCTTTGCTCTTTGGGGCCGGGGGGGGGGGAACCCGGGCTTCCCCCGGCAGCCCCGAGAAGCTCTGGAAGAAGCAGACAGGCTGTGCGCAGCCTGTCCGCTGCTCTTTGGGGCTGGGGGAAATTATTTTTTCCCCCTTGATTTCCCCCTCTAAAAACTATGGTGTGCCTTATGGTCCGATGCGCCTTATGGAGCGAAAAATACGGTCTGCATTGCAACAAGTCAGCTGAAAACAGCCACCTGTTCCCTCTGACAGCCCTGGCATGTATGACAACTTTTGACACAACACTCAATGGCTAACAGGGAAATAGCCTGTGTTATCTTTCCAAGAGTTAAAAATGTATTCTTAATGTATGTTTCACTTAGCCCCGTGTCGAGCAGTTCATGAAGAATTTCAGAAAAACTTGCAGAAGCATCCCCCCGCCCCCAACAGAACTATATTTGATATGCTTCCCTGTGATACTGTGCCAAAAAGGGGGCCTTCCATTAACTCCCATGATAATAAATTTCAGGAATTCAAAAGCAGTTAGGAAGTGTTAACAGATGCATTTTAAAGCAATGCAGTGCTCTTAAAAGTAACAAGAAATAAAATCTCATTTGTTGATCGCTATCTACACTTTCTAAGCTCCAGCTAAGAGCAACATGAACATTTGAACCCGATTCTTCATCCGGGCCTCTGAGAAATGCAGCTACAGTGTCAAAGCCACCTGGTGCATCTGAGTGAGATGAACCCCCTCAGTTTTAATGGAGGCACAGAATACATCAAGATATACCCAAGAAAGCTTTAGGGGAATTCTTGACCGCCTGCCAAGGCGATTCAGGTTAATGCTTTTAATATCAGCACTCATGTTCTTAATCTATTGAAAAACACTTGGGGGGGGGGGAAGACTTAAGATTATAACTGTCAAGATTTCAGATTACCAGAGTTGAAAAACAGAACATTAAAATACTTTAAACTTAGACCCAGGATGCAAGAACCTAGGAAGTTTTATTTGTTCTTGACGAAGTGTGCTCTACATTGTTTTAATGTACAGTTGTTTACACACAGTCATTCTCCATCAATTTCATTGCCATCTATCATGCTGCAGCAATTGAAATGCCTTTGGGGAAGAATGTCTGCTTGAAGGGCTGGGCTTTAGCTAATGGCAAATATTTCATTTTAACCTTTAAGAAAGGTTTGAAAGGATTTGGAATTCTCCCTGTCCAAAAAGACTACCTTAAAAGCTATTATTTATTGTTATGCATTGCAGTTCATTTCTTGTGTTATGGTAAAGGTTTTAAAAACGGCTACAAAGAACCCCAAACAAACTCTTATTTTAATCTTTACAGCCTGCTAATGAAATGTTTGGCTAAGAGTGCCCAGGGCCACCCAGTGAGCTAAGATCCCAGACAGGATTGGATCCCACTCTGCTGCACACAGATTCAACAGCAAACTATTCTGCTGGGACCATCTACGGGCTTTCAGTAGTTAGGGATTAAAATCCACACTTTATGTATCATGACCGTTAATACAGCTTTACTGTGACATCCTGGTGAATAAGTAGGGATCCTTGATTTTATTTCCCTTAGGACTGATCCACTGACAGCCATAGTTTCAAATGAAAGGCACTGTTGAACAATTACCGTATTTTTTTGCCCCATAAGGCGCACCAGACCATAAGGCGTACCTAGTTTTGGGAGGAGGAAAACAAGAAAAAAAATATTCTGAATCCCAGAATCCCAGAACAGCAAGAGGGATCTGGCTTCTGGGATAGCCTCTGGCTGTTCTGCCTTCTGGGATAACCGCGCCAAGCCTCTTCAGGGCAGCGGGATGAAGGCTCCCCCTGCCCAAAGAAGCTGCGCGCAGCTAAGGCAGAAGCCAGGACAGCAAGCGGAATCACTGAGCAGAGAGGGAGAACTGCGCAGCGCCCCTTCAGCGAAGCGGGAGGAGGAACAGAAGGGGCTCCGTTCCTCCTACCGCTTCGCTGAAGGGGCGCTGCGCAGCCCCATTCACTCCATAAGATGCACTCACATTTCCCCTTACTTTTTAGGAGGAAAAAGGTGCGAAAAATACGGTGATTTATATGCTCAGTATGAAATGCAGGTTCCTAAACAGAATATAAGCCACTTAACACACTACATTTTTTTTTTTTGACACACATAAGATCTACATCTAAAAGAAATGTAAACTGTGAATGTGATAAACTAGTGTCTGAAAACAAACTGATCATGCACCGTCATTTGTTGGGAGTTCGGATTGCTTGTGGCTCCCTGCCGAGCGAACCTGGGTATGTTACTTTATAATGTGTGGAATAGTACTAAATTGGAGTGGGGGGGGGACTTCACTGCAAAATAATCTCTTAACAACTGACTCTTTGTAAACGAAACATAAAAAGAAGATTGCTTTTTTTCTTATTCAGAGTACAAAATACATGCTACAAGCTTAATTTACAAATTGCAACTGTATATAAAGATAGAAATTCTTGCTAGCAAAATACACAAATCAGTTCATTACCAGTCATTTTTTTGCTTTGTTTTTTTGGCCAGTAAAACCCACAATTAAGACACATTTGGGGAGATCAGAAATGGCGTGCACAGAGGTGTGTGCATACATGCACACGAATCTCCAAACTTCTGGGGAACCAGTTCTTGATTACAAAGAGTAAATTTCATTACAAAAAGAAATATTTGATGCAACTGAATTGAATACTAGTATAATTATTAATTTTTTAAATAAAAACACCTGAAATTATGTGGGGCGATATCCAACTGAATTACATTCAACATACGCACTCCGGAATCAGTGGACTTAAGCTACTTAAAGTCCATTGATTTCAACAGGTCTGCTCAGAATATGACTTAGCTAGTTATCACTCAAGGCTCAAAAGTTCCTGCACTTGAATCTTCCGTGGTAACACACAAGTCTCAGTAGTTTTGATACTGAACGGCTAACACATTCAAAGCTGCAACATGCAAACTCAAGTATAGTTGAAAAAGACAGAAGACTGAATTCAGTGTTACAAATCTGTTGAAGTTTGCCATCGCCAGGAACACTTAAAGAAATATCCCTCAAGAAGGCATGGTGGTTTTTTTTCAGCAGAAAACAGGGCTTGTAGTTTGAAAATCTTGCAACATGCTACTTTCTCAGCACATATGTCACAATTGTTAAGATGTAGGCGGACGGATTATCAAATTCTACTAGAAGATCAGAGCTGTGTTCTCAACTTTGAAAAGTACTATGCTTAGCACGAAGACAGGAGTGCCTGGCGTGCTCTGGTCCATTGGGTCACGAAGAGTCGGACACGACTAAACAACAACATGCTTAGCACAGAAAGTAGACCTCTCACCTGTTGCAGTACATGTCTTTCCCTTAGTGTCATTAACCTTCTGTGAAGCTCAACTAGTTCATCAAGATATGCCTGGAAATAAACCATTCAAAAACAAACAAAAAACGAACGTTTTATTATTTAAAAAAACACATTTGTATTCTGTTGTATAGACAAATATTTATATTCCAGGACACCAAAGCAATGGAAATACAGCCGACTCACAACTTTGTGTATAGTCAGAACAAGCTCAGAACCACCCTTGTGTGATTATCCCTGCTTTTTCCAAGATGGTGCTTTCCCCCCCAAGAGTGGGCTTTGCCAGCCAGCTCTACAAGGTGGAGAATTTTTAAGTTCAACAACTTGCTCACTGGACTCTGGCGAGCAAAGCAAAGAGCATTTAAGCTCTCCACCTCACATACATTAGATTTATGCATTTTCATTTGGCTTGTTGCCAAGAGCGTAAAACTACGACGACACAAGTTAAATGTGCGCAAGTTGCAAATGAATTAAATATGTCATAAAACACAGTGATCTACAATAAAACCATGATACTAACAATAATATGTAGCTAACTGCTAAAAAAACCTCAGCAGGATATGGGCAAATTAAAACTCATCTTAAACTGTTGCGAACAAATTGTAAGGTGTACCTCTTAGGAAGCGCATTGCATTCCAGAACCACAGTGCTACGGCCAAACACCCCCTTTCTTTTGTTGTTACATAGCATACTTCTGGTGTGTTGGGCAAATGCAGGCACTCTGGTGTGGAAAAAGATGCTCCTTCACATATTTGGATTCTAAGCCTTTTAGGGTGTATAAGATTACCTGTACCTTGAACTGGGCCTGAAATTGAACTATTCGACTTCACTTCATTTAAGAGAACAATATATACATAATAAGTAATTAAAATGTAGAATAAACTGTGCAATATAGGGATACTAAAATATTGAGTAACCAAAAAACACTTCATTAAGGCATGTGCCAACCAGTGTTTCTTATATACTGAAAGATCCAATACTTTTTACAGATTTGAGAAAGATTATGAAACATGATTCAAATACTGTTTCTTTTCATTTACCTTATCACAATCGCCATTCTTAATCTGTTTATCAGATTTACTCTGCTTTATAGGACTCTTCACTTCTAGAATCTAGAAAATAAGAGTAAATATTTAAGGGCATCATAGGGCTAGGACTGAGGATCACTAGAAATTCCACAACCAATTATCTCAATGGTTTAAGGATGTTCAGCAGCCAAATTATCTAACCTACATATTTTTTCTGTGAACCGCTCTGAGTTCTTAGGATGAAGGGAAGTATTTAAGTTTAATAAATAAAATAAAATAATTAAAGCCTGGTGTTCCTTCGAAGCATGACGCCCTCTTCAAGCAGATAGCATACGAGGGGGGGGGGCTATTTAGAGTTCACTTGCACTGTTCAAATGATACAACTGGAAGCAAAAGCCCTACACCTAACTCAACATTTTCTATTCTCAAAGGCCAGTTAGAAGCAGAATTATATGAAGTGAATATGTACATATTTTAAAGCTCTTGACCACATGCACATCCCAGGGATCATCACAGTTGGTGATTCTTTTATGTTTTTATAGCTTGGTCAGAGGGACGTGGCTGGCACTGTGGGTTAAACCACAGAGCCTAGGACTTGCCGATCAGAAGGTCGGCGGTTCGAATCCCCGCGACGGGGTGAGCTCCTGTTGCTCGGTCCCTGCTCCTGCCAACCTAGCAGTTCGAAAACACCTCAAAGTGCAAGTAGATAAATAGGTACCACTCCAGCGCGAAGGTAAACGGCGTTTCCGTGCACTGCTGTGGTTCGCCAGAAGCAGCTTAGTCATGCTGGCCACATGACATGGAAGCTGTACGCCGGCTCCCTTGGCCAATAAAGCGAGATGAGCGCGCAACCTCAGAGTCGGTCATGACTGGACCTAATGGTCAGGGGTCCCTTTACCTTTAGCTTGGTCAGAATTCATGGTAGCCGTATGCAGAACTTTACAAGCAGTTTTATTATTAACGATTTGTACAATAATTGCATCGCAGCAAATTTCTGAAGGTTGTTCGTATGACCACAGTGCTAGTGTTTAACTCTTCACCAAATTAACAGTCATCATTAGAGGGGGAAAGCTGCTGCACACCTTCTCGTATATGTTTCAATAATATTACCAAGCATTTGTCACAGAATCGTTGAGTGGGAAGGGACCAAAGGACCATCTAGTCCAGTGTTTCCCAACCTTGGGCCTCCAGATGTTTTTGGCCTACAACTCCCATCATCCCTAGCTAGCAAGACCAGTGGTCAGGGATGATGGGAATTGTAGTTCAAAAACAGCTGGAGGCCCAAGGTTGGGAAATGCAGGAATCTCTGCTTAAGCACCCACACCCATGATGTATAAGACAGAAGTAATAGTTTCTCTCTGTTTTTGTCACACAGGACACTTTCTCTGTTTTACACTGACCAAATGGCTCCCAAAGCAGAAGGACAAGAGAGAAAATATCCACTGGGAAAATAAAGTGATTGTGGCTGCAGCAGTCATGCCACAAAACAGTACCTGGTTATTGTTGGTTTTTAATAAAGGTGGGGGTTCGTGGCGGAGGGGTGAAGATGCTGAACTGCTGTCGCTGTCGCTTCCATCGCTCAGACTAACCCTGAGAAGGGAAAGGGAAAGGAATAATAAATTTATTAAGATGTGCCACATAAAGGAAATTTTCCATGGCTTATAACTGACATCACAGCCCTAACAATTGGCTTTCAAAAAGCAAGTTTGTGGGAGAAGTTGAAAAATAAGTGGCAGCAATGTTAACAGATTAGGAACAAAAAGCCCAAGTAAGAGATAAGCCCAAATAAGAGCCCAAATAAGAGAAACCCAATTAAGATCGATGCTTTCCAACTTTCAATAACTTGATGATCCCAAAGGTGAACCCAACTCTTTTCTGTTTGTGAACACATTCTGAATAAAAAGTCTGCAAAACTGCAATATTCAGCTGCAGTTTTCTTGAAATGGTATCTTAATTATACATAGCTAAAACTGCTTCTGATAGTCAAGGTGAACTATTAACATGTGATGCAATGTGGCCACCAGTACCAAACAACTAGAAGAAGAAGAAGAAGAAGAAGAAGAAGAAGAAGAAGAAGAAGAAGAAGAAGAAGAAGCAGCAGCAGCATAAAATACACTTTGATCAGGATATCAACTTCTGGGAAAAAGGGTTCCCCACCTATTTTGGAGCAGAACATACAGCACCCCAATAGCAAATCTAAAAAATAACAGCCGCTCAGAATTTTCCAACTTGCTTGAAATTCTAAATGTTGCCTTGTATACAAGTTGTAATTACTTGCAAGTTCTTGATATTCCAAGCCTGAATTTTCACAGGTCAGAAACGAACACCCCCTTTCCCCAGGCGAGTCCTGCTTCCTGGTTCCTCTGTTACTTCTTCACCCTGGGTATTCCTATTTAAATGTATTTTCGTCAAAATCTATATGGGTTTGTACTAACCCACCATGGCATCCATCTGATTTCTCGAATTCTCAACCAAGAGCAGTAGGCAGGCATTCTTGCTTTCAAGCTAATGTTGGAAGTTGTAATGCTATGGTCCAATAAACTACACACACACACACACACGTTGAGAGTTGAGGCCTGACTAACAAGAAGACAAACATGACGTACTCATTAAGAGAGTAGCATATCTCAAAACAGAAGACAGGCACTTCTTCAACTTTTCCTCCACTTAAAATTCTTTATTTTATTAAGCATAATTATACCTCACATACACAAAAAAGTCCTTAGAGTAGCTTCAGCTCCTTTTACTCGACCCTATAATACAGCTCAGCACTGATTATAGGGCACCTTATTACCCCTCTCAAATGCCCTCATCTAATCATACAGGCAGAAGGCTCATAGCTTTTCAATATGTATCTCAAAATGAAACCAACATACAGGGTTGGAGGAAGGTCTATTTTCTTCGCAGTTTAGATGTTGTCACTTGTATGGACACACACGGACACTGAAGAAGACAGAATGCCATGTCCCTTTCAACACAGCTCCCATGTCTCTTCCACGTATTGTAATCGGAGGACACAAAAGTACAGCACCATTTCAGAAGCAAGATAATCATCATTTTACTCAAGGCTGAGGAGAAATACCATGCCTATATGACTGACTATGTTGTGTGAAAAGGAGCTAGATGTTGTGAACGCTTGAGTGTCAGATGAATGCTGCTGGGAGCCTGACAGCATCCTGAAACACATCTGTAAAATTCAATATACATTCACTTCATCTTCCCTATTAACAAGCCTTCACATATCATACGAGAGAAGAAATTTTTGGAAAACCATTCATACATGTTTCATTCAAGGTTTTTTTTTTCCAGCTGGAACTCACTGGAACTTCTGCCCCTCTCAGGTGGGCGCCATTGCCATTATAAGAGAACAAGGGAGGCGTTCAGGGTGACTTCCGGCACCCCTTTTTCTAGAAATCAATCAATCAATCTTTATCATGGTCCAGAGACCCAACAAATTGTTACAAAGCAATGCACAATTCAGACAGCCTACCTCCAGGTTAAACAAGCATTTTGTTCAGAATATAGGGATCATTGGTTCTTGCAACCACCGATACTTCTCCACTGCTAATGTTCTAGCGTCTGTCCGGTCTTCCAATAGGAACCTGACATAGTGAGCCTCTGCTTTTCCCGGGAAAGGTACCAGCAAGGGTAATATCAGTCCAGCCCTGGCTTGCTCATATTTTGCACAGTGCAGCAAAATATGTTTTGAGTACACAAGCAAAGTCTGATTTTTCTAGAAAAATAGCACTGGTTTCATCTGCTGTGTAATGATGCTTATGTCGCGCTGGAGGCGAGGGGATTCCCTGGGCTTGGGTTCACTCAGACCCAGGAAGTGAACTGCAACTTGCCTGCCTATTTGGCCAATAGCGAGCAGCCCCACCCCTTCGCTTAAAGAAAGTAGATTTCAAAGGGGGGCGGGCGCTGAGTATTTTTCCCTCCTGAAAAGCGGGTGGTAGGCCAAATAAGTTTGGGAGCCTCTGTTCTATGCAATGCTACAGCATTTATTCAAAAAGCCACACACACACCCCGGGTCATAAAAACCAACCTCCCTACAACTTCATATGTTTGAAAGGCAGTAATCAAAGGCAGTACATCAAAAAAATGAAGATCATGGCCACTGGTCCCATCACCTCCTGGCAAATAGAAGGGGAAGAAATGGAGGCAGTGAGAGGTTTTACTTTCTTGGGCTCCATGATCACTGCAGATGGTGACAGCAGTCACGAAATTAAAAGACGCCTGCTTCTTGGGAGGAAAGCAATGACAAACCTAGACAGCATCTTCAAAAGCAGAGACATCACCTTGCCAACAAAGGTCCGTGTAGTTAAAGCTATGGTTTTCCCAGTAGTGATGTATGGAAGTGAGAGCTGGACCATCAAGAAGGCTGATCACCAAAGAATTGATGCTTTTGAATTCTGGTGCTGGAGGAGACTCTTGAGAGTCCCATGGACTGCAAGAAGATCCAACCTCTCCATTCTTAAGGAAATCAGCCCTGAGTGCTCACTGGAAGGACAGATCCTGAAGCTGAGGCTCCAATACTTTGGCCACCTCATGAGAAGAGAAGACTCCCTGGAAAAGACCCTGATGCTGGGAAAGATGGAGGGCACAAGGAGAAGGGGACGACAGAGGACGAGATGGTTGGATAGTGTTCTCGAAGCTACCAGCATGAGTTTGCCCAAACTGCGGGAGGCAGTGGAAGACAGGAGTGCCTGGCATGCTCTGGTCCATGGGGTCATGAAGAGTCGAACACGACTAAACAACTAAACAACAACAACACCACTCAAAATATTAACACACACCCCATAATTCTTATGTTGTAAAAAAAGTGTTCTGCTTCTTTTCTATGGGCAGATTCTGCCCCCTTCCTAACACCCCCAGTTTCTTAGATAATTTCTCTGCATTTTGTGTTTCCCCGCGTGGACTTTTGTTTCAGCCTATCCTTTATCTGCATTTAAAAACAGAGTTCCCTGCCTTTGACACAAGCGTGGCACATTCAAATAGTCTGGAATGTATTTATTTTATTGCAACCCTCACCTGCGGCCCCTGCTTCCTCCATGAGTATTTACAGGTCTCTCCATCTCAGAGTCATTGTCATTCTCGTCTGCTTCGTCAGATTCATCTTCATTATCATCAGAATGCAGATCTTTCATTATAGACCTCAAAGGACCTGGGGGACAAAAACAAAAGGCAACACAAATCAGCCGCGGGAGTTTGCATTCAACTCTGCCTATTGTTCAGCTTTTCAACAAAACAAGTCCTAACACAGTTTTTAAGACGAGGGCAATGAAGACTTGGACATTAAAGGAAAGACATAATGTGCAAGGGGGCTTATGCAGCAAGCGCTTAAACAAAAGCAAATTTATTCAAAGACCAGTTGACTTAAAACAGGATTATTTCTGCCAACAATGAGATTTATGTTTAAGTGTTTGCAGAATTAGTCTTGGAATGTTAAGTAAAGCAAGTTGGCTTTCTGAACAACAGAACAGAGATTAAAAACAAAAAACAAAACAAAACCCAAAAGTATTATTTGGGCATCCTATACCTGACAAGATCTAAGACACACTACTAGTAATAGTACATTTTGTTAGGTTAATCCGTGTATTGAAAGTCATAGTCTAATAAATCATTGTGATTGCAACTTGTTCCGGCCAAAGCATTCTTTGTCTGCCTGTTTTTGATCTACTTAGATTTAGCTGTCTTCTTTATTCGAAGGTCAATGTCAGGTCAAGCAAGCTCTTTTGCTAGCCTTCATATGTATAAAGTGTGTCTATGCCCCAGAAACAGAGGCCTATCTTTTTCATGGAACTGAACAGAAATGCTGAGCCTGCTTCATGAGTGAGAAAAGTTTTAGAGCTAGGTTCTCATAATTTTGAATTTTTATTATTTTTATGTTGTTGTTATACAAAAGAATATGGACTTTAGCATATCTGAAAACAGTAGCTCTTTTTATAATTATTTTTATTAGAATTTTCAATCATACAATTTCCACAAATAAACACCCGCCAATAAAATAATACATCGACTTCCCTTCTTCAAGTTTCCCATTTTTACTACATCTTCTATTCCAACCAATCAATTTCCCCTCCTTTTCGTATTGCCTCAAACATAATTACAGTTGTACCTTGGAAGTCGAACGGAATCCGTTCCGGAAGTCTATTCGACTTCCAAAACGTTCAGAAACCAAAGTGCGGCTTCTGATTGGCTTCAGGAAGCTCCCGCAGCCAATCAGAAGCCACGGAAGCCCCATCAGGCGTTCGGGTTCCAAGGAATGTTCGCAAACCGGAACACTCACTTTTGGATATGCAGTGTTCGGGATCCAAGGTACGACTGTATACTGTTGTATTTATATTAATCCTGCTAGCGTTTCCACTTGCTTAGAATTATTTCCCAGATGCTCCACAGAAACTTTCCAGTAGCTCTTTATTTATTAAATTTATGTTTCACCCTTCCTCCCAAAGGAGACTAGGCTGGCTGCCAAGAGAGTT
This sequence comes from Podarcis cretensis, assembly GCF_951804945.1. Classification (NCBI taxonomy): domain Eukaryota; kingdom Metazoa; phylum Chordata; class Lepidosauria; order Squamata; family Lacertidae; genus Podarcis; species Podarcis cretensis. The sequence continues at coordinate 28,482,462 of NC_137187.1, forward strand.
CATCTTGGGTGGGGGGGGGGAGAGGTGGAAAGAGTTGATTTACATTTTTCAAATATAAAATCTGAAAATAAATAGTTCACCCAGTGACTAACATAGCGGTAAAATCCAAGGATCTTATAGAACTTTGAAGACTAACGCATTTCATTATGGGACATAGTGGCCGATTTGTTTGGGAGCCGAAGCGTTCAGCTTCCAAGGTACGACTGTATTTTCAACGACTAATATTGAACTTTGAAAACAGAACATTCTGTATTGGCAAGATTCAGTTTCAAAGGTTTCTAACCCAAAAGGATATTATTTGTTGGGTTCTTTCATTCCTGATGTAAACTAAGCAAAAGACACTGGGAATGCTGTTCCCAGCTACAATATTGGTCTAATATTAATACTAAACAAACAGACAGACAAAAACCCAGCCTGTTCTCCCCCCCCCCCCCAGTTGTCTCAATGGACATCCATCATAGTCATGGTTTTGAAACAAGATTTTTGCTTTTTAAAAATAGACATGATTTTTTTAAAAATAAAAAATCTGGTTTTTAAAGGTAATTTAATCTAACTAGCACCGGGATTTGAGGCAATCACACCACCATATCAGTCTACAAAACTTATGGGGGCAATGCTGATGAAATTGTTTGTGACACTGTAATGTATCACTGCACAGATGTACAGATCTTGATATACTCCCTTTTAAACAGGGACCTGCTAGCAAAGGAAGTAGTATGATTAGGCTTCTTACAACCGTTACAAACAAAAATATACATTTGAGGAAACTTACAAATCCACAGAAAATGAGCTAAATGTTTCTTGGAAAGGGATTGGATATCACTTTTAATATTTCCTGCATTTAAAGCAGCTTGTTAATAAAATACACATTGTGCCATTTATAATAAAAACAGCTCAATGGGAACTCTCTCAGATATTTACATGTACACTGCTTAGGGCAGGGTCTCCTGGCGGATATAAATTCTGACTTTCTTAGAACTGAATAGCGATTAACTCCAAAGCCAAAGTCAATAAAGTCTAAGAAATCTGTTGTAGTCTTTTAAAATTAAATTTTGGTGGCTGAAAGAAGTCTTATTGGTTTATGTTTACTGGTAATCTTAAGGTTGCAAAAGCAAGAGAGCAACAACTCTTTTGGGTGTTGTTAGTAGAAGAGCTTCTGTTTTTCCCAAAGAAATCTATTGGCTGTGTGTAAATGACATGAGAAACCATGGTTTATTATGACCGAATGAGCCTAGGCAACCTTCCCCCTCTCCATGTCCAGTTAGGCAGAAGCTATCATTTCTGTTTTTGATCAAGTGTACCATTCAAACTTGAAAAACAGCAGTTAATCTGAACCGTTGTTTCATCAAACCATGGTTAACATAGTTAAGATTAACTACAGTTTAGGGTTTGGAAATACTTCTAAACTATGGTTAGTAGGAACCAGAGCTTCTTTTTTTCTTTGGGTGTGCCAGAGGCCAAAAGATAGCCTAGATCAGGGGTGGTCAGCCTGGTCCCTACCGCTCACTAGTGGGCATTTTAGGATTCCAGGTGAGCGGTAGGGGGTTCTACGGCACAAGCTGAATCCTCCTTCCATCGAGCACTAGTGGGCGGTAAGGAAATTTTACCATCAAGAAAGATGCATTAGTGGGCAGTAGGCATAAAAAGGTTGATTACCCCTTGCCTAGATCATGGGAAATCAGCTTAGCAAAGCCCCAAGCTCATGCGATAGGGAGACACTTGCAAATGGAGTGCAATATGCAAAATGCATCTTAATTCTGATATTTCATTTTAGGATCTCAATAAGCTTCTTGTTTATGCGGTTAGGTATTTTGAATTCATTGTTACAAGCATGCCCATGGAATGAATGGGTTAGACAGCCAACTAAATGAATGTTTAGGAAACTTCCAGAGAAAAGGAGATGGCTGAATGGAACCAAATTCCTTCATAGTGAACAATGAAAACAAACAATAAACATGAAGAGAAAAATATTACTGACTTGTGAGTCAGTGTTGTGTAGCGGCTAGCATGTCAGCCAAGCAATGGGGAGGCCAAAATTCAAATTGCTGCTCAGCCATGAAGGACATGGAGTTATCCAGTGTGTATATCTCAGACTAACCTAACCTCTAGGGCTGGGCAATATCTGGTCTTCAACACTGTGATATATCAGTAGCTAAATGCCACAATATGGTGATATATCGCCACGTCTGGAATGTATATGGGCTGCTTCTTCTTCCCCACCTTAAGGGAGGAAGAAGAAGCTGAGATACATTGCCCAGCCCTACTGAGCAAGCCCCCCTACCGCTCCGACTGGGGTGGAGACTTCCTTAAACTGCTTGGCTGGGGGGCAGGAAGCCTCTCGCCCCCCCAGCTGAGCAAGCCCTGATACCATTCTGGCTCATGCGAGCCGGAGGGTGGGGGGCTCCTTCAACGGCACAGGCAGACAGTCTGAGAATTTGCTCTTCCGAAACCTTCTCAGGCTCTGCCTGCCTCCGCCTTTTCCATCTGCAGGCTATTTGAGCTGGTGCAATGCATTGTTCTGCCCGGACACTGAGGTCCAGTGCCGAGGGCCTTCTGGCGGTTCCCTCGCTGCGAGAAGCCAAGTTACAGGGAACCAGGCAGAGGGCCTTCTCGGTAGTGGCGCCCGCCCTGTGGAACGCCCTCCCAGATGTCAAAGAGAAAAACAACTACCAAACTACTAAAGGCAGCCTTGTTTAGGGAAGCTTTTAATGTTTAATAGGTTATTGTATTTTAGTGTTTTGTTGGAAGCCGCCCAGAGTGGATGGGGGGACCCAGCCAGATGGGCGGGGAATAAATAATAAAATTTTATTATTATTATTATTATTATTATTATTATTATTATTATTATTATTATTCCAACTCAAATTATCTGAAACCGCTATCGTGATCTGAACACCACCCCAGTTTCAGACCATTTATCAATATATCGGCCATCTCTACGTACCTCGCAGGGTTGTTGCAAGGAAAAAGTAGGGGTGCAGATAGAACGATATACACTGCCCTGAGCTCCCCAGAGGATGAACATATAGGGTGGCACCCAACAAAGGATTTCCGCTTGTGCAATGGACCGGTCCCCTTCCCCCCCTCTTCCTGCGCACCCTCCAATCTGATCCAGATTGGGTGAAGGGAACCCACGGAACAGATTTAGGGGTTGCGTGGGGAGAGGAAGTTCTGCTGTGCAGCGCAAAGTCACTGTGCTAGCCAAAGCGCTCCACTGGATACCGCTCACAATAAAAGGTAAAGGAATGCAGCCTTGAAATGCCACATGCTCCACTGCCTGGCTTTCATGCTACGGTCAAGTGCGTTCTATCGGTACCTTGTTGTCGACTGTTCTGAGACGGCGTGAAACTGGAGCTGGAGCTGGAGCTTGAACTGGCAGGACTGGGTTGCTCAGACTTCAGGGAAGAATTGCGGGAGGGGAGGAGAAAGCACACAAGTAAAACATGAAGACAAAAGATTGGTACATTCATTTCTGCCACACCTCCCCACGACCACCACCAAAACGCTTAAATAATTAACAATTTACTTTGCAGAAAGAGAGTCTCAAATGAGATCTGCAGCCGTGTGGCCTCCCCTGCGGGCAAAGCTTTTCTTCCTATGCCAGTGTGTTGAGAAATGCAAAGTGTTAAACGGTTTTGAAAACAATGGGCACACTGTTCTAGATGGAAGACCTATGCGCACAGAGTAAATGGCCACAGAGCTCGTAAGAATAAGAAATGCACGTATTTCTCAGGCAGCAGGGCGGGCTTCGAAACCGTAGGTGTGTCAAAAGGGAAATGGTAGCAATGGCTAAAACAAGCACAGCACGCGTTTTTATGGCAATGTGAATAATAAACACTTAACCCCCCCCCCCCCAGCTTCCAATCAGGTCTGTAATAAACTTAGATTTATTCAAAACGAAGATGACCTTAACAGTATTAGGAGTCTTGTTCAGGCATCTGCCAGTTGTTCAGGCCCTTTTGGAGGGAGCAGCTGGAGGATGGGAAGAGAAAAAGGAACACCTTTTCTTTACCTTTTAGCACAGCCAGGAAGACCTCAGAGGTCTGGCAAACGACCTCTGCCTGTTACCCTGGACCTGCAAGCAGGATGCTGAGCACAAGAGCCCTCTCCCCAACTGGTTTCAGCAGCATACGGCCTCCAGCTGCGAAGGCAGAGAGCACAGCCTCTGTCACTCACGCCCAGCAGCTACTGAAAGTCTTATCCACTGATAGCAATGTTATCTCTGGCTCTATTCTAAGGCTTCAATTTTGAACACAGTGAAAGCTAGAAAGGACCCCAGCAATGTGTTTGGGAGATATCTTTGTCGCCAGATAGTGCTTCAGCAAGTTCTGGTCATTTCTGGCCTGCTAAGAACTACCCTAAGATCAAACCTATCCATTCTGAAGGAAATCAGCCCTGAGTGCTCACTGGAAGGACAGGTCCTGAAGCTGAGGCTCCAAGACTTTGGTCACCTCGTGAGAAGAGAAGACTCCCTGGAAAAGACCCTGATGCTGGGAAAGATGGAGGGCACAAGGAGAAGGGGACGACAGAGGACGAGATGGTTGGACAGTGTTCTCCAAGCTACTAACAGGAGTTTGACCAAACTGCAGGAACCAGTGGAAGACAGGAGTGCCTGGCGTGCTCTGATCCACGGGGTCACGAAGAGTCGGACATGACTAAATGACTAAACAACAACAAGAAGAAGAAGAACTGCCCTGCAATGACCACGTTGTTCTCCGCTGGAACGAAAGCTTGCCCCAGTGCGGCACCAGCAGTAAGCTATGCAGAACGGTTCAGCTTTTGTCCTGGCTCGCAAAGACAGGTTCGGGATATCCATAGGTAAAACCCCCCTGCCCAATTAATAAGATACTAAAATCCTTGACAAAACACAGCACCAATAATATCTGGCCTCTGTAAAATCCGGCGCTAACTTGCACATTCATGCGTTCAGCTTGCATAAGCCCAACAGTTGCTCTTCTGCCGTAAATCAATCTATTGTTGCCGTCCCTAACAAGGAGGCAGATTTACAGCCTTTTAAAACCTTGCCTCACAATCAAAAAGATTGTGAGTAAGTTAATGGAACATCTCTCTTTTTCTGAGGGTGCTGGGGGGGTGGGGCGGGAGTTAACATCTGTTCCTCTCAGACGAATGACATCTGTAGTTCTCACAGCTGGGAATCGGAGGAGCACAAAAATTATACACTCTGCACACTGTGGGATTTGTGCCCTTTTCGGTCGGGGTGTAGCTCTTCCCAGAGTACTCCTTGCACCAATGTATAGGAATAGGGTCTACTCTCCAGCCTTCTCCAACCTAGAGCCCTCCAGATGTTTTGGAGCAATCAGCTGGCTGGCGCAAGTTGTAATCCAAAACATCTGGAAAAACCCCGGGTTGAGGAAAGCTGGCCGACACACAGAGACTCCTACGTATGTAAGCCCAGTCTGACTCCACAAACACTGGGAAAAGATTGCATGGGCTGTTTCCATTCAGACTGGATTCACTCTGCATTGGACTGAGCCAACATTTTAGGGAGGGGGTGTGTGATATTCTCCTCCCCCCCCCCCCCGTGGCCAAACTCTGCTTGAAGGCTTTGGTGAATAGAGCGCAAGCATTTCAAAACGAAGAACTAAATGGGACTGGCTGCGCTTGCTGTAGCCTATTATTGATCCATTGTCTCCTCTCTTGTGTTTTGCAACGATCCCCCACCGGGAAGGAAGGGAGTTCAGAGGAGCTGGTGGGCAGGCACTTGCAGGGGGACGGAAAAACATGAAATAAAAGAAAATGCCCAGCAAGATGTACAACATGTGGTCGATATGTGTACAGAAACATAGCCAACAAATAGGGACTGTATCAATGGGGTGGTCAGTAGTGGAGTGGTCAACAGTCCAGACCCTCCCCTGCCCTTAACTAGATTTTCCCCGTTACAGGTAGGTAGCCGTGTCGGTCTGCTGTAGTCGAAACAAAATTTTAAAAATCCTTCCAGTAGCACCTTAGAGACCAACTAAGTTTGTTATTGGTATGAGCTTTCGTGTGCATGCATAATTCTTCAGATACACAGTGTGCATGCACACAAAAGCTCATACCAATAACAAACTTAGTTGGTCTCTAAGGTGCTACTGGGAGGATTTTTTTTTAGATTTTCCTCCTCCTCCTTTCTCTCTCTGATTTTCTCCACTTCTCTCTTAAGCTTCCTGCTTTAAGTTTCTTGTTTTCCTTGGCTTCATGCCCTCCTTTTTCTGCAGTCTTACCCAGTTGATTCGGAAATGGTGAACAATGCAGAAATAAAACATTGGCTCTAAACGGATGTTTCTAGCACCAGTTATTACCAATAGGTAGCATGAACCAGAGGCAGAAAACTTAAACGATGAGGACAGGATATGCAAGGCCCTTTAGCTTGAATAATTCCACTAAATCACAGCCTAGGACCCTTGTACCTACGGGACCGCCTCTCCCGGTATGCCCCACGGAGGACCTCAAGGGCCATAAATAGCAACACCCTAGAGGTCCCGGGCTCTAAGAAAGTTAGATTAGCCTCAACCAGAGCCAGGGCCTTTTCAACTCTGGCTCCGGCCTGGTGGAACGCTCTGCCTCATGAGACCAGGATCTGATTTCTTTCCGCAGGGCCTGTAAGACAGAGTTGTTCCGCCTGGCCTTTGGCTTGGAGACAATTTGATCCCCCCCCTTTCTTTTTCCCTTTCTCCTCCTGTGATGAGGCTGCATTTTAATGTTTCAATGTTGCATTTTAATCTTGTTTTTAAATTGTATTCATTCAACTTGTTTTTATTATTGCTTGCTAGCTGCCCTGAGCCCGGCCTTGGCTGGGGAGAGCGGGGTATAAATAAAAATTATTATTATTATTATTATTATTATTATTATTATTATTATTATTATTCTACCTTGCAACCCTTTTCATAGGCAGGTCTTCCCATTTTTAACTGTTACATAGCAGGCAGGATTTAATGATTACATCTTGCCCTAGAATGGAAACAAAGCAAACTACTGTCCCTCTCTTATGCATGGAGTTACCCAACACTTATGCAACTTTGAAATGGTTAAATGAATGACAGCCAGCTTCACCGGACATCTGGGGCGCTTGGTGGTAATGCAGCCTAGTACTTAATGAATCAGTGGCCATCACTGGTTTTGAATTCAAAGGTCCTTGAACAGTGTTTGTCAAATTAAACCATCTGATGTATGGGAATGTGGCATGGACTTTCAAATGATACACTGTAGGACTCTTTAAATGGAACAAGACAAACACTAGCTGCTTATGCATGCAATCCCTAATGAATATTTGTCTTTCAAAATCCAAGCAGATCAAAAAGGTATTAATAAATCAGGCAAGGCTACCAAGTGCAGAAAATGTTTTCTTTGGCTGAAATTCTGGTGTTTTTCTTGCAGCAGTTTTCTGCCGCTGAGGTTCACTGCCAAAGCAAACTTTGCAAAGGAAGTTGTCTAAAATACATTTTTACACACACACACAAACCACGTGTTTGCGTATCTACTCTAGTAGGCTTCCTACGCTAACATATCATCTACCCTTTCACATGGTGATTAAATATGATCTTGATATCCCAATGTTTATCAGGGGACACCAACACAACGAGTGGTCTCTTTGGAAAAATCAGGAAATAAAGTTTGGCTATGATAATTAACACAAGTGCACTGTCAACCATTCAAAGAAACTTTATACAATGTAAAGAGCTGCAAACTAAAATACACACAAACAATGCTCCACTTTTTGGTCATGTTGTTAAAGGAGAATTGGGGTTTTGCAGTAGATAAGTTAATAATGTGTGAGTGCCCTATTGCTAGCCCATTATTGCAAGCACTAACTAAAATTAGGTGACAAAAAAACCAATAGTTTTTACTATTTTGTTTTTTCTAAATGCCACTTCATGCCATTAAAATAATTTCATTCCAAAACTGCGTTCAAAATCTCAGCTATTCTAGTAGCTATCCATTATCCTCAGCTATGTGAAGAATTTTCTTCTACAGCATTAGGGTATCAGTTGTCAACACTTCAGCTAAAACGTTTGCACCCATATAATGGAGTGTGTTATCATCTTGTTAAAACTTCCTCTCCAGATTTATATATATATTTAATGGTATTTTAAAGCAGTCTCTGATCAGAAATATTTATTTCGTATACCAGCCTTCTCCCATGCTCTAGAAGACCGACACAATTTTATCTTTCAAAAGGACACTTACCACTTCCTCCCAACTGAAGTGTGTTAGAAGCTCAGATATGTAAGTTAGGCACCAAATGGCTCATTAAACTGGGATTACAGTTACCAAAACCAAATGCCTAGTTGCCGTTTTGGGGCCAGACGGCTCGAAAATCGAAATTTTTCGATACAAATTTTTGGTTCCTGAAATTTATTCTGCTTGTGCAGATATCACAGATAGAACTCTACAGGATGTGTTGCTGGTGTGTGAAAACAGTCTGGATCCAAGGAGCGCCAGACAGGCACCTCCAGATGGGGGAGACGTCAGGTCCCATCCTGGTACCTGGGCATCTTCACTTGGTTGCAAGTGGCTGGTAGCCTGGTGCAAAATGCACCTGGCAAATTTTGAACGCTGAAGCTGAGTCTACTTGCCTACTAAGGTTGGCTAGTTGAACCAGTCCTCACAAAAGGCTCTATCTAAGGCAGAGAAATCAATTGCAAAGTCTTCTGTGGCAACATGTTACAGTGGTGCCCCGCAAGACGAACGCCTCGCAAGACGGAAAACCCGCTAGACGAAAGTGTTTTCTGTTTTGGAGGCGCTTCGCAAAGCGAATTTCCCTATGGGCTTGCTTCGCAAGACGAAATGTCTTGCGAGTTCCTGCGGGTTTCCCCCCCTTTCCCCCCCTTTTCCTAAGCCGCTAAACCGCTTATCAGCTGATCCGCTGATAAGCCGGTTATCAGCTGATCCGCTAAAAGCTGCTAATAGCGCTAATCCGCTGTCAATGGGCTTGCTTCGCAAGACGAAAAAACCGCTATACGAAGAGCCTCACGGAACGGATTAATTTCGTCTTGCGAGGCACCACTGTATTTGGCTAAATCCTTCTCATATCTCTACCCTATTCACTTCTCCTCACTCAACAGACTTGGAAAACTACTTTCCCTATTTGGCAACGGGTTGTAGAGTTATCCAATTCCACTTTTACATCCATCAAAAATTATTTACTCTGTTGAATTTATCTAAATGCTGCCAGCATTTTCAGCTGTACACAGTCATTTTCCATACTCAATAAATGTTTTCCAATCTTCTTTAAATGTATGTTCTTCTTGCTCTCTTATTCTATATGTTAAATCTGCAAGTTGTGCATATTCTGTCAATTTAAGTTACCAATCCTGTTTAATTGAGACCTCACTCATTTTCCATTTTGGGGCTAACAAAACATGGGCCACAGTTGTTGCATACATAAATAACCTTTTCTGACACCTGGGAATTCCAGTCTGGGTTATCCCCAACAAAAAGGACTCAGGTTATTTTTTTGGAAAATCGTTTTGAACATTTTTTTCAATTCATTATAAATACTTTCCCAAAAGGCTTTTACCTTTTTACATGTCTATCACATGTAGAAGAATGTTCCTTCTACTTCTTTACATTTCCAACACATATCTGATTCTGTTTTATAAATCTTAGCCAACCTAAAGGTAAAGGGACCCCTGACCGTTAGGTCCAGTCGCGGACGACTCTGGGGTTGCGGCGCTCATCTCGCTTTATTGGCCGAGGGAGCCTGCGTACAGCTTCTGGGTCATGTGGCCAGCAGGACTAAGCCTCTGCGAACCAGAGCAGCGCACAGAAACACTGTTTACCTTCCCACCGGAGCGGTACCTATTTATCTACTTGCACTTCATGCTTTCAAACTGCTAGGTTGGCAGGATCAGGGACTGAGCAATGGGAGCTCACCCGGTCACAGGGATTCGAACCACCGACCTTCTGATCGGCAAGTCCTAGGCTCTGTGGTTTAACCAACAGCGCCACCCGTGTCCAAACCTACTCGGAGTTAAATACCATCTATGAATCATTTTCAAATAATTCACTTTCAGTGAATAGCATGCTGTAAACTTCAGATCACTTTTTCTGGTATAGCTCTTTCCACGTGATTTTATATGCACCTTTCCAACTCACAATCAAGCAACCATGTTCACTGTTCTGAAAGATTCAGGTTTGTTTTCACCAGGATGAGAACATCTCTGACCAAGGGAACCAAGTTCCTTAAGATTCCAGGATTAAGCATAACATTTTATCAGCTCTGTCCATTGTCTACCCTGCTAGTACAATGCAGGCTTTTCATAATTTGGGTGGAGAGGGGAAGGAGGGGGGCAAATGAGCTTTAATTGCTGGTAGCCGATTAGGAGGAATTTTTTCATAACCAAGTTTCAACATATATGCCCTATTTACTCAGAATGCATGCTGAGCTCAGGTCATTTGTATTCTGCTTTTAAAAAAAAATAATCTGAAGCAATAGCTCATTTTCAACCATATGTGCTACATACGAACATAAACTCCTTTTAGGCATTGCTGTATAAGCTTCTGAACAGGAAGTTTTTGGAAATAAATTAATCTAATCAATTTCATGGGGAGCTTAGCTGCAATCCTTTGAAGCAAAAGGCACATATTTTAAAATGAAGGAAAAACAGCATACTTGGTGGCTCTACATAAAGAATTAAAAAGTCATAAAAACCTGGAGTGTTATCAATCTATTGCATACATTGTAACTGGAGCTGAAATTGCTCACTAAGGAATGGAACAATAATGTTCCAGTAAACAGATTTTCACTTGAAGCATAGACAGTGCAAATGGCATTGTGTGGCTCTCTCAGAGCCTACAATAACTCTCATTTGGGTATACATATAATAGAATATCTTATTGTTAGCAGTATGTTGGATAGTGAATTTGCAACAAACTAGTAGCCTTGAAATCATGAAGCCAGTCTCTACGCAAAACCTTAAAAGGATGGCTCTATCTTGACAAACGTCTTCATAAAAAAAAATCACTGCAATAGGAGCACAGATTATTCTATCCATATTGTTTTATTCCTGGGTATTGATATAATAGACACTAAAAGCAAGATATCAAAGCTTGTAAGCTCCTGAGAAGTTACTTCTTTCAAATGGAATCTCCAAGTCTCTTTTCTAGCAAAGGACGGCAGATTGAATGCTGGATAGTTGAGCTAAAGTGCAGAAAAGCTATTTTCACAAAGACTTTTTGTGCTGACATAGGCAAGACAGTTTTGCAGTTTAGCATGCCTACTTTATCTTCTCAGTTTCAAATCTAGTGCTTTCTTTCTAGTTAAAATGCATTTTTAAAATGAATCATGTTTTAATTCTATTTTGAACAAAACAGGATTTTATCTTACTAAGAAATTAACAGGACAGTCCTTCCCTAGGAGTTAAGTCTTACTGAAAAGAATGAGGCTTACTTATGAGTTGACTGTATAGAATTGCACTGAACACGAGGCCACCCCTGCCCCATGAATATTTTCATCTATAACCCCTCTTAATTGAATTCTTAAGTTTCAATGCCCAATAAAATAGACTGATGTTTGGGAAAATATATTAATTGTAAGTACTTCTACATTAGGACTACAAACTGGAACAAATGAAAGACTGTGGGATCAAATAAGCCCCAGATAAAGAAAACTGATGGGAGAAAGTACATAAATTCTATTTGAAAAAGACAAAAAGAAATAATTACCATAAAGGAAAGCTCAGATGGTATGTGATATCAGTATTGCAAAATAAGAATTATCCTGCAGGGACTCAGGTGTATTGGCTATTAGAATTTTTCTTGGTGGGGCTATTTTAACTTAAAAGGTAAAGGGACCCCCCTGACCTAATGGTACAGTTGCGAACAACTCTGGGGTTGGGGTGCTCATCTCACTTTACTGGCCGAGGGAGCCAGCGTACAGCTTCCGGCTCATGGTGGCCAGCATGACTAAGCCACTTCTGGCGAACCAGAGCAGTGCACGGAAACACCATTTACCTTCCCGCTAGAGCAGTACCTATTTATCTACTTGCACTTTGACATGCTTTCGAACTGCTAGGTTGGCAGGAGCAGGGACCGAGCAACGGGAGCTCACCCCGTGGCGGGGATTTGAACCGTCGACCTTCTGATCGGCAAGCCCTAGGCCCTGTGGTTTAGACCATAGCGCCACCCGCGTTCCAAATAAGGAAGGATCGTTGCAGGTTTTTAGCAATTGGTTTATGTGTTTATTTTAATTGTATAACTTTTTTATTTTTCATGTATGTAATTCTGCCCTGGGACTTTGAGAATGACTGATTATAAATATGGTGAGATGGCTATTGTGAAGATTGCATGGGAAGGGGAGAACTATGTGTGCCATAGTTTAAAAATGTGTCAGTGTGCTCTGGCAAAAAAAAAATGGGTTTGTTTTTGAAAAGCTCATATACTGCTCTTCCTTTTCACTTATAGGTAAAGGTAAAGGGACCCCTGACCATTAGGTCCAGTCGTGACCGACTCTGGGGTTGCGGCGCTCATCTCGCTTTATTGGCCGAGGGAGCCGGCGTACAGCTTCCAGGTCATGTGGCCAGCATGACTAAGCCGCTTCTGGCAAACCAGAGCAGTGCACGGAAACGCCATTTACCTTTTAATCCAGCAAAAATAGCAGTGAAGTTCAACTCCTGTGTGCTGACTACAGCTAGCATGATACAAGCAAAGCATTGTCGATTGGCAGCTACTCTTACGGTTAAAAATGGAAAGATAAAATGTGGGTACCTGGACTAATGGGTCAAGGAAAGGATACCTATTACTCAAGGGAAATGTTTCATTGGCAAAAGAGAATGTAAGGATGTTTTGTGGCTATGGCTTACCTTGGGGGGGGGGGAGAAGATTTCCCCACTGCATAGCATGACTTCATAACCTACACAAACGAAAAGGTCTTTCAACACCTTTGTAAACCATTTACAAAGATATGAAAGACTCTGAGAGGTATGGATAGTCTTGGTTATCAGTCCTGAAGAGTGACTGCCTATCGGCACACACAGAAATGAACTGTGCAGAAGTGATATTGGGCAATCTCAGGATGGAGAAGAAAAACCTATTCAAGAATGCAATTTTCGATCTAAAGAATACACCATTTCACGCTGAATATAAAAGTGAAACCACTACCTAAGCCTGCAGACCATAGAAGGGGCCCAATCCATGGCCAATTTAAGTACTACTCTTCTTTTTTGTTTTTAAAAAATATAGATTATCAGTGACTTTGCACATAAATACACAAAATGTTCAACAACTGTAATTCCTATGGTCTTAGGCAGTTCAAAATTATTGTGTATAGGTATGCCAACCAGGATAATATCTGAAAATAAATTGTAAGTACAAAATATACAATAAAATAAAAATAAAGGGGGAAAATAAGTCCCATCAACTATACTATTAAACTAAACCAAACTTCTACCCAACAAAGTTTCCTTATGTTTCAGGTATGTGTACAATGCTCTGTTCAGCATTCCATTAAGCTGCAGTGCTTTCGGAGGGCTGTGTTTAAGTATGCGGTGAAGCAATTAACATTGGTGGGAAGCTTGAATGCGGCTGGATTATGTTGCTTCGTTTTGTCATTTTGCCTTTTGTGAATAAAAATCAAAAATGACCAAGTAATTCATTCTTCTCACATTTCTGGATATGGTCAACTCACTATGAGTGTCAAATTTACACAGCATCTCTTGCAAGTACCGGCTGATGCAGTGAGAATCTGGCTGCAGTGATTAAAAGTGCTCAGCTTGTTAGTTTGACAGAGTGATTCTAGTTAATAACGGCATGACACATTCATGGAAACTACAGCAGAGGTTTTCAACGCATATTATCATCTTGAATTCAGCTGAAGGCAGACCTCCTTTTAATCAGAAACATAAAAAGACCACTTTACAATAACTTTCCCCCATCACTTATTCCAAAATGGAAAGCTATTATTCAAGCTCCACATGAGCTCCTATTTCGTTATGACTATATTTCACTCAGTTATCTGCTAAAAAATATCACACCTTGCCTTCAGGCTTTGGCAGAAGGGAAAGGTATTCAGTTAATAAGGGCCTGGAGGTTTTACAAGACAAAGAGAGTCAGGTCAGAATAGTCTACTAAAAATTTATAACAGACAAATTATTAGATCTTTGGCTAGAACCATAGCTGCATTTTATAGTTAATTAAACAGACACTAATGGTGCAACTTTCAAAAACTATTTTTGGAATCTGAAGAAGTGTGCATACAAATGAAAGCTCATACCAATAACAAACTTAGTTGGTCTCTAAGGTGCTACTGGAAGGAATTTAAAAAATAAATAAATATGCAAGCCATTAATTCAGCAGAAGCCCAGGTGACTGCCACAACAGATCTTTCAGCAAGAAAATATACATAAAAACATAAATTAAATATAAAAACATAGATTTAAAATATACAAAAAAATAGAATAAACTAGGGGCTACTTAAACCTCTGCTTGCTTCACTTACCAATCCTGCCCACTCCATCCCTAAACCTCCCTCCCCCAACACCCAATTTAACCCCACACAACCCTCCCCTTTTCCACTGCATGCTGTAGCTAATCAGGCTGAAGAGGTGGCCCAGCTGCAGCAGCACTGCAAGAAAGAGGTCAGAAGCAGCTGGAGATTATGAGGCCAGCCGGCCACTGCCTCTAACTGGTTTCCCCTTTCCCATGCTGTTCCTCCTCGCAGGCTGACTCTTCATCCTCATCAGCGGCAAAAGGAGAGGATTCCCCCAGTTGGCTGAGGAACAGGGTGACCAGCAGTGGTACCTGCTAGCCAGGGGACCTAAGTGCTGGGGGCAGAGGCCCCAGAGCTGGCAGGCAGCAGCCAACAAAGCAAGCAGGTTACTGGGGGCAGAGGCTGCTGCAGCCTATTCAGGATCTACCTCCCCACAGATCAGCTGGGCCACCCATCCACATTGACTCTTGTCACATTGTAGTTCACACTGCCACCTCTCTGTGGCAAAGCAAACTGCAGCATGACAACATGCTTATACTTTTATTATAGGTATAGATAGATAACTTCCATCTATCATCTATGGTCTATCTTTAGTGAAGGAAATACTTTTCTGAACAATTTGCATTTATACAATGCGATACGATATGATAATCTTTATTGTCATTGTCCCATACAGAACGAAGAAATTGAAAATCTATACCAGACATTCATACAGTCCATGATCAGCAAATGTATCATCAATGTTGCTATAGGTACACATGCAATCTAAGGCAACAAAGATTCTTATCTTATCTAGGGCATACGCAGAACACACACTGATTTCTTTGTGGATACTGAAACTCTGTACTGAGCACATTAAAAACATCAGTACTGTAATGTTTTTCCATTTCATTTTCCTCCTCCTAATTTAACACAAACAGGGCTTTATCCAATAATGTCTCAACAGCACAAGGACTTCTGTCTGTGCAACAGGACTTCATCTCCCATTCTTCTCGTGCCTCCCTCCCCAAAATCTATTCTGGGAGCTCCCACATCTTGCAGAGGAGATTTGGGGTGTGCGCAGGGAAAGGAAGTTCCATTGCACCGGCAGAACTCTTGCAGCAAGATAACTTCATTGGCCACAACCTGCAATTTCCTTGATTATTCTCTTTGGATTGTCCTCACCACACATCTAAATGTGTATTTGGTGCATTTGGTTCACATCCCAGTGAGCACAGAAACCCAAACCCTGGCCAGGAAGCAGAGGAATGATGGAGTGGCATAACCACTGCCACATCCAAAGCCTCCAATGGCAATGCTAGGCTGGTGCAAAAATTGGGACAGAAGGGGGGAACCCACCACCCAGGAGCTGGTGTGGCACTTAAGCGATGGCAATACAGCTTGGAATCCAGTCAAACCAGGCCAGTTCATCCCTGTCTGTCACTACCTTGGAATTTCTGCAGGCTATTCTGGTGGGATGTCCACACACACACCAACCCTTTGGGGTGGGTGAATTCCTTTGTGGATGAGTGACTGTGCAGCCAATGGCCAAAGGAACTGCTCTGGGTTGGGCAGAAGAAGATCTCTGCTCCATCCTTACGTACCTACATGGCGGATTGGGCCTCTAAGACTTCCATATGGATCCACAACCGGGACAGGGGACCTCAAGGATGGAGACCCAATGCAGACATGCAGGCCACCCTATCTGGCTCTTGGGATGCTCTGCAGATGAGACACTGTCCCAAGAAGCAGCTCTTACAAGCCCCACTGTGCTTGTCCCGGAGGGTTACCGGGCAGCGTGGTCAGAGTCCAGTCCGAGGTCAAGGGTATGGTATGGAGGCTGTCCATCAAGGCTGAAGCTGGGTCCAAGGCAAGGAGTCGGGTGGGGTCAGGAACTGGCAGAAGAGCAGGACAGGGTGCAGGCAGGAACAGGTTACCAACAATGTTGCTCCCGCAACCTGGGACTGGGGCTGGCTGGCTTTTATCTGCTCTGAGGCATAGGGCGGCCCTGGTCCACAGGTGACTCACCTCTCCTGGCCTGGAGGTGAGCACTCCTCCTGCGGGAACTTAGTTCCCTCCTCCTCTCCGCCCTGAGCCTCTGCAGCTCAGGAGACGCTGAAGGGTTACTGGACCCAGAGGCAACCTCAGCTTCCCCTGACGGGGCTGAGAGTGGAGCACCTGCAGGCAATGGGTCCTCCATCACCTCCAGAGCCAGAGCAGATTCAGCTGGTGTCTGCTCCTGAGGATCCGGCACAGGTGAGGACCCTTCAGGCTCAAGCCCCAGCCCCGGCTCAGCTGGGGACTCCTGTGCAGGCTGGGATTCCTCAGGTTCAGCCTCTGAATCTGATTCCCAGGCCATCACACCCACTTTGTATCCTCCTGGCTGGAATGAGTCCCTTGAACTCTGACAATCCTTCTTCTTTGCCAGGACAGAGAGTAAGGGAAGACGTGTGAGCGCGAAGAAACTAGCCTAGCGGAACAAAAGTAGCATTCACTTATTGCTCTGCTCACTTTTGCCTCGGTCCCCACCCATGTGGCACTTGAGCTGACAAAAGTTCCCTATCCTTATTTATTTATGACGCTCCTGACTTTCATTCTCCCTGCTCAGGGAGGTGTGTTGATAGAAAAGCAAGAAAACAGAACCCCGCTCCCCGTCTTCTCTCGGCCACAGTTATTTTCATAAGCCGCAGGTTCAGCCTGAAATAATCCATAAGGGGATCCGAGGTTTCAAATTTTCCACTTTACAAAACAGTTAGCCCCTTGTGTGAATACTGCAAGAACCACCACCACATTTTTTGATCAGGCAGACGGCGAAAACAAGGCCAAGCATTTTGTTATCATGCAGCTACATGGGGCAGTATAGGAAACTGGCGGACATTTTTTTTTTCATGAAATCAAACATCCTGTGATTGAAGTTTTGTACAGCTCTTTAAAAAAGATAAAGGCAGTGCTTTTAGAGTCTTAAGTGGACCAAGCTACTCTCCCACTGCCTCAACAGCCATAAATTTTACACCTTTCCTTCCCTCCCGCCCTTTGCCTTGTTCCTGTACAGACTTCAGATGAGAGCCAACAAAAGTCACAGCATGGAATTTAGACCTGCCTGAATACACAAGCTCTTCTGGATGGCTTTGCTAGCTCATATAAACGTTACTCGTACCTTAAAGGATCTACCACAGTGGTTAATATCTGGATTGCTGCTGAGATTAATGCTTAACATCCTCAAACGACAAGGATATCTTTTAAAATATATATCTCAATGTAACCATGTGCATAGTTTAGATAAAAGTAGGAAAACATTTGAGATTTGTTTTTGCCAGGAAACATACACAAGGAAAATCTTAAATATCTAGAGTAATAGTGTGGTAGTGCAACTGAACTCAAGATTTGTGGTATCTAGACATAATGGACAGAGGTTATTGATTAGATGAGCATGCTAGTATCCATACCTGCAGGTAATTTGCTTCTGGGTTATATTAACTATTAGGTAAAGGGACCCTGATCATTAGGTCCAGTCATGACCAACTCTGGGGTTGCGCCGCTCATCTCGCTTTACTGGCCGAGGGAGCCAGCGTACAGCTTCCGGGTCATGTGGCCAGCATGACTAAGTCGCTTCTGGCGAACCAGAGCAGCGCACAGAAACGCCGTTTACCTTCCCGCTGGAGTGGTACCTATTTATCTACTTGCACTTTGACGTGCTTTTGAACTGCTAGGTTGGCAGGAGCAGAGACTGAGCAATGGGAGCTCACCCCATCGCAGGGATTCAAACCACCGACCTTCTGATCGGCAAGTCCTAGGCTCTGTGGTTTAGCCCACAGCGCCGCCCGCATCCCATATATTAACTATTACATTTCTGCTAATTAAAAGCATGTTTACATTCCCACGTAGGATAAAGGCAGCATATTCCACGATACGCAGTTAAAAGTCACTCAATGTTTCTACTCAGCAGAGAGTGACAGCCGCATCTGGAAACTGCGGCAACACCAGTCCATTTCAGAATTACCACTGAACGGCCGTGCCTTTACTATCCGAAGCAGCAAAAAAGTCGGCAGCAGTTTTCTATACCCAACCATTGAAAAATGTTGCTATTGGGAAGTTCAGTTCTCATCTAAAAAGAAATGCAACGTCGTTTTTCTTACAACCTGTAAAGCTATTTCGGCTGCATCAATATCCTCAACATGCTTGTTGATTAACCATTTCTCTAAATGTCAGTGTTTTGGCTAAAACTTTCATAAAGAAACTGTAGCTTGTCTGTGCTTACAAATGGTTTGCCTCCAAGATCTCTGTGTGGGTGAGCATCAGACGCATTTCAAAGCGTGGAACGGAAACATCCTTTAGCCCTAGTTGTAACTGAGTTAGGGCCATGGTATAAAAATGAAGGGAGGCAATTTCAGCCACATCCTTTCTGTGTTTTACAACCTTTGCCCCACACTAAGAGAAACAGTCGTTAAAGACCCACCTTAGAAATAAAACGAAAGACCACCTTCTGTCTGCAAGTAGCTTTCATCATGGGAAAACCTAATCATGGTTCCTCTAGCAAGCTATTTATTGCTTGGCTCCAGACAGTATAAACTGTCTATGAATGAGGCTGCAAGGGAGTTAAAATTTACTCAGCTTTTGAGCACCCTGAGAAATCCCACCAGATTTCTAGCAACATATTTATTCTCAACAACTCCTTTATGCGATGGGATAATTTTAATTTACCTCATCTGGCCGAGAGGTGCCATTAAAAAACAAATTCTGCTGAAATGTAGCCTGTCTCTGCAGCACAAGTTTTAATCAGCATTTTACCCTGGTCAGAGCGGCAAAGAAAATTGCCGGGTGCATAACCTTTAGCATAATTTTTAGATGTTTAGTGTTAAAAAAGAGTAGCGTCTGAATCTTCTCTCTAAAAATATTTAATTTTAAAAGGGCAAGTCATACGTAACTTCTATAAGTCTCTTTAAAGCAACATTAGAAAGTTATTTCTTGAAAATAAAAATCAAGAGCAGTAAAAGTGATCTAGAAGTATCCTTTATCTTAAAAACAAAATATTTCTGCTGTTAACAAGGCCATGTAGCTCATAAGTCTTCAAACACCTAGGATGCAACCCCACACCCCCTTACTTGTGAGCAACCCCCAAAGAACACAATGAGACTTGTTTCTGAATACACATGTATAAGGACTGCGTTGTAAATCTATTAATTACTTTATCTTTTCCTAGCACCATACGTGCCTCCAGATCAGAATCAGACCACCACAGTTATGCCCACCAGCCTTTCAGCCCCTCAGAAGGGTCAACCACAAATAAGAAAATAAAAAAAAAAATACCATGCCTTCAATTCTTTCGTTTTAAAACTTTGAAGGTGCTCTGAATTAAATCCCCTGGGCCTATTTGTCTGCAATTTGGCAGGTTTGATCTGCTCTGGAAGGGCTCATGTGTCTGTAAATTTCTTCCACTTTGCCCAAAATGTGAAAACACACACACACATATATGTATATCTTGCCAATTTAAATAAGCCCAGGGCAGGAAAAACAGTAGTGCAATTTTATTATCTGAAAACACCTAAAAGCAATTCCAACGCAGAGGAATTTGGGGAAAGATCTGTACTTTAAAAAGGGTTGTAGGAAGACAAATGTCTTCAGTAAGTGCTGAAAAGATAGCAGACACTTTTCCTCTCTAATATTTAATGGGAGGAGATTCCAAAGCATTGGGACCATACCACTAAAGGCCCAATTCCTAGACTGTGCGTAATGAACCACATAAGAAGATGGTACCTGCAGGAGTTCCTCACCTTAGCTGGATATATCAACTGGATATATACAGGATGAGACAATCTTTCAGGTATCCTGGTTCCAAGCTATACAGGACTTTATAAACCCAAACTAGCACCTTGAACTTAGCCTGGTATGGTGAATAATAATTATTATTAATAATAATTTTATTGTTTATACCCCACCCATCTGGCTGGGTTACCTCAGGCACACTGGGCGGCTTCCGACACACACAAATACATAATAAAATATCAAAAATATCAAGAACTTCCTGATACAGGAAGATGTCTTCTAAAAGTTGTATAGTTTGGTTGTTTCTTTTTCTTTTTCTTTTTTGCAAAGAATAGCATACAGTGGTACCTCGGGTCACATACGCTTCAGGTTACAGACTCCGCTAACCCAGAATGTTAAGAACTTTGCTTCAGGATGAGAACAGAAATCATGCTCCGGCGGCGCAGCAGCAGCAGGAGGCCCCATTAGCTAAAGTGGTGCTTCAGGTTAAGAACAGTTTCAGCTTAAGAACAGACCTCCGGAACGAATTAAGTTCTTAACCCGAGGTACCACTGTATTATATATTTTATCTATTGAATAATTTTGAAGAGAAATATAAAAGAGCACACCCCACTTTCAAGATGCCGTTAAAATGTGCTGAGTGATGTTTCTAAATATAAAAAGCTATAGAAGTTTATTTTGTCCTGGGCTGCTCAACAGGGCAGTTTATTTGTCTAATTCATAGCCTGCTTTGAATCTGGTCTTCCCAGGATCTTATGCTCACTTTTCTGGGAGTAAGGCTCCCATCTTTAATCCCATTCACCTGGGGATAAATCCTACAGAATTTGAGTGGGTGGTTAGGATTGTGCTGCAAATCAATGGGATTTATTTTTGAACAGATATAGGATTATGTAAATCTCTCTCCCCCTCTAATCCTACTTTGTAAAGCAATTAAAAACTATTCTGCAATGACCAGCTGATTTTGACAATAAACTACTATATGTGGTGCACGTATTTTTATACCTTCAGGGTTGGCAAGATTTTTGCTTTGTTGTAAAACATCAGGACAATTAAAGCAAGAGGAGGAATGCCTTTCTGGCTTTGCGCAGGCTTCTTTTTCTTTACATGAATGTCTGTTTTTTAACGGGAATGGAATTATATATTTATATCTTGCATTTCCTGCCAGGAACTCAGGGCTGTGTGCATTGTCTTCCGTTTACCCCTTTTTACCGTTTTAACAGTCCAATAAATTAACCTAGGCAACCTCCAAGGGCCTTCTGGCGGTTTCCTCATTGCGAGAAGTGAAGGTACAGGGAACCAGGCAGAGGGCCTTCTCGGTGGTGACACCTGCCTCCCGTCAGATGTCAAGGAGCTTCCCAATATTCCAAAATACCTGAAGGAGCGTCTCCACCCCCATCGTTCAACCCAAACACAGAGATCCAGCACCGAGGGCCTTCTGGCGGTTCCCTCACTGTGAGAAGTGAAGGCACAGGGAACCAGGCAGAGGGTGGCACCCGCCCTGTGGAACGCCCTCCCAGCAGATGCCAAGGAGATGAAGAACTATATGACTCTTCTAAAAAGACTTTTCAGGTGTCTTCTAAATCTGAAGTTAGCCCTATATAGGGAAGCTTTTAGTGTTCAACTGTTTACTATGGTTTTATAAATTGCTGGAAGTGGCTGGGGCAACCCAGTCAGATGGGTAGCATGAAGAAGAAGAAGAAAGAAGAAAGAAGAAAGAAGAAAGAAGAAAGAAGAAAGAAGAAAGAAGAAGAAGAAGAAGAAGAAGTTGTTCTGTGGGGGTATACTGGGCCAGGAAATCTTGTTGGCTTTGTTGCTGTGCCCATTTCGCATATATCACCAAACAAGATTTGAGTGTCCTTCAATTTCTATGTAAATCAGCCTTTTGGACAATTAGAACTTTTCACTGAACTGGAAGCTTATTTTAAAATGTCGATATTCTACCTGTCACTCAGACAACCAAGGTAGCTTGCAACAAATACAGTCGTACCTCGGGTTACAGGCGCTTCAGGTTGCGGTTTTTTGGGTTACGGACCGCCGAAACCCGGAAGTACCGGAACGGGTTACTTCCGGGTTTTGGCAGTCGCGCATGCGCAGGAGCGCTAAAACACGCTTTGCTCATGCGCAAAAGCACCGAATCACAACCTGTGCGTGCGCAGACGCGCCACTGCGTGTTACGAATGCTGCGGGTTGCGAACGTGCATCCCGCACGGATCACATTCGCAACCTGAACATCCACTGTACTACATAAAAGCAGCACTAATCCAAAAAAATGAGCATCACCATGTCAAATTCAAACAGGACTCCTCACATACACCAGCTGGGAACAACCATGTCAGCACAGCTATCTGAATACCAGTGAATAATGGAGCCAAACGAGCCTGTTGGGAAAGGGAATTCCAGAGCCTAGGAGCAATAGGAGAGAGGTCCTCCAGACAAGCTATTTATCCTTTATCCACCATGCGTGCACAAAGCTTACACAGAGGTTAGATTATAGCCACTCATTACTGAACATTTGTTCCAGTTTGTTTGTGATGTTACATGAACATGATCAATTGTTCTGATCTCCTTGTGGGATGCTTATATGTTTTCCTGTTGGTCATTTGTTCATCCCACACTTTCCAGTTGTGTTGCTAGGGCAGCAGAGTACTTTAATACACTGTAATTGCACAAACCTAAATTTCCTGCAGGGATGCGGGTGGCGCTGTGGGTTAAACCACAGAGCCTAGGACTTGCTGATCAGAAGGTCGGCGGTTCGAATCCCCACGACAGGGTGAGCTCCCGTTGCTCGGTCCCTGCTCCTGCCAACCTAGCAGTTCAAAAGCACGTCAAAGTGCAAGTAGATAAATAGGTACCACTCCAGCGGAAAGGTAAACAGCATTTCCATGTGCTGCTCTAGTTTGCTGGAAGCGGCTTAGTCATGCTGGCCACATGAACCGGAAGCTGTACGCCGGCTCCCTCGGCCAATAAAGCGAGATGAGTGCTGCAACCCCAGAGTTGGTCATGACTGGACCTAATGGTCAGGGGTCCCTTTACCTTTACCTTTAAATTTTCTGTGCTTCAATCCCTTCTACAAAGTAAGTACCGAAAGTCCGCTTGAAGCACTCTGGAGATTCAGAAAGTGCTATATAACTTCTAAATATTACAAGTATCAACTTTTTAAAAAGCAACAACCAGGAAAATCATCTAGTGCAACAAGCATAGAAAAAAAAAAATCACCTAGTCTACTTTCCTAATGCAAAGACCCACCAACCCCACAAAGACTACACATTACACACCAAATTACACTTTCATAAGCAAAAAAAGAGACAGCACAGGAGTTCACCACAGAACTTTTTTGTAGAGCAAATAGTTTGGATGACTAAAGTAGGCAAGCAAACTTACAGAACTCAAGTCGGGCGAGATAAAGGCTTTTGATTCTCCCAGAATATTCATGATAGAGGTTAATAGGTCTGAGGTGCAGGCTACAATCCTCAGTTGGCAACTCACTAAATATAATCATCTCCTTTCTGTCATAAAGAACACCTTACAACCCTGAAGTCTATGAAATGTATTCCTCTACTAGACAGCCATCTGTTCAGAGATTCGTGCTAAAGTACATGTGACACTTAAAATATATTCTGCTGCTTACATTCATTTCACACTATCAAGTATCTAAGAGCCAATTCATATTTCCCACACAAGCATGAACTTCAGAAGTATGAATCCCAACACATTGCTGAATTTTACTTTGTGATGTAATGCAAATTCAACACTCATTAATACTAGCACCAAATGATGACTTATTAGTCAGAGCAGCTTAAGCCCACAGTGTCAACTGGACCATAGCTGTCAACTGACAGATTTGAAAATAAGGGACCAGCAGCCTCAAAAATAAGGGATCAGTAGCCAAAATAAGGGATTATCCAGGCATAGGTATGTTCAACTTCTGAGCCCCTCCGAGCCAAAGGCAGAAAGCCCAGCCAGCAGCCAAACGAAGCCTCAAGGAAAACCACCATCACCTCTCCGCTGGGAAGCGCTGAGCAAAGGCAAGTCCCCAGGCAACGCAGCTGATTTAATCAGCACAAGACATGCAAGCTCCACCCCCCCAGTCGTTCTTATACTCCGTATTGGGTGAGCAATGCAGCCAAGCAACACAGCTGGAGCCTCCCTCTTCCCTGGCCGGCAGGGAGGGAGAGGAGCTGCTTCCTTTGAAACCCGGGAAATTTAAGGGACATCATCAATAAGGGACAGCAGCGGGACATGGCGCTGGTATAAGGGACTGTCCCACCAAATAAGGGACGCTTGACAGCTATGAACTGGACACACAATACTGTTCCATACCATATGCATATTCATCTTTAAGTTACCAAGCTGAGATAAGTGATGAACACACTTCTATGAATGGGCCTTGGAGGGACCCCTAGCAATTAATGATATCTTAAGCATCCGTGGGCAAGCAATTAGCATCTTGGCTAAGAACGAGCCGTTGCAATCATATACAAACTTACACATCTCTTTCCCATTCAAAGCCGATTTTCAATGTATTATCCCTTTGCATGCATCAATTGGTATATGCTATAACATGTCTGCCCACAAGAAAAAAATAATCATAAAACCCAATCTGTTTCCTGGCAGCGAGAAGCAATCACATTGAACGGCCTCCGTTAACGCACATTTCTGCAGCATTATTAATAAAGCAACAACAAACTGATGCAACTCCCGAGAGGGTCAAAAATGAAATCAGCCAAAGCATCTGCAAATGAAAGTGTGCCTACAGCCAATTTCCATGGTTTTGAATAACGAAACAGAACCTGCAAGCACACGGCGCTGTTCAACTAAAACTGCACAGAGTAGACCCAATTAAATTAATGGACCTACCCCTTCTCTGAGTAAAACTTAGTTTGATACCACCTATTATGTACATCCTTTTTTCTATCTTTTTTTTTTAAAGGGATAAACTGAGGAAGGGATAATAGCCATATAAAAGCCTTACTTCAGATTTCGAGGACATGTTCTCCTCCATGTCGGAATCGTTAGGATCTACAATATCATCAAAAGGGGGTAATGTGGTCTTCTTCTTTTCCAGTGTCTCGCTTTCCATTTTGACTTTCCCAATCTTAAACTGAGATTTATCCTTTGTCTGTTTTCTGTCCGTCGTGGAACAAGTAAGTATCAGTGGGGGAGCACTGGAAAAACTCTTAAATAAAGCCTCTGAGCCACTTTTCCTCTTCTTTTTGGCTGCAAGATCCTCAGAATCCATCCCCGGAGGCCTTTTCGTGGGGGCTTTCTTCTCTTGTTGCTGTCCACCTGCTATGGTAAGGATGTTGTTTTCGGATTTTGGCTCCTTTGACATGGGTTTGGGTTCCTTGAAGGCCATTTTAGGAACAATTTTTTCATCCTTTAGTGGTTTGTTTTCTTTGGGTTTTTTGGAGGACTCTTTGGAAGATTTGTTATGTTCCCTGGAAGGTTCTTTGAAGGCACTTTTATGTTCTTTCGAGTCTTTAGAAGGTTTCTCCTTGTGCTCCTTAGTTAATTTATGGGGCTTTGAAAAACTGTTGTTGCTGCTGCTGCTGCTGCTGCAAGTGCTTATAATCTTACTTGGGTCCTGCAACAATGGAAACCACAAAGTTAACTTTTAATAATAATAATAGTAATTATTATTCTTTTATTATTTATCTGTTGCTCATCTGCCTGGGTTGCCATGCGGCCCCCAACAAAATATTAAAAACAAAATAAAATATGAATCATTAAAAACTTCCCTGAACAGGGCTGCCTTCAGATGTCTTCTAAAAGTCAAATAGTTGCTTATCTGTTTGACATCTGGTGGGAGGGTGTTCCATAGAAAGGAATTTTTGTCTTTGTATTTATCTACAAAGTATTGTATTGTATTGTATTGTATTGTATTGTATTGTATTGTATTGTATTGTATTGTATTGTATTGTATTACTACTGCTTACCACTATGTGAGGGAAAATACTACGAACAGCAAAATAGATATTTAAACAACAACAACAACACTGTTTTATCTAACAGATTGGTGTTGTTAAATCATAAAGTAGCAAATAGGAACCCAGCACTCCTTAAATGGAATGTTTTATTTTAAGTTTTAGTTAACCTGCTAGATACCCCCCAAAGTGAAAGTTAGGAGGGTTTTCCTCTTATTGCCAAACATTTTTAAAAGGCAAAATCTAGCATGAAGTATACTGAATTCCTTTGAAACCAATGAATTAGAATACAGCTCTGAATCTTTAATCCTATTGCTAAAATTGTGCACTTAAACTACGTGACCAGATATGACATAATCTGTCATATTTGTGGGGTGTCTACTGGAATGAATCCTATAGATGGCGTAACACATACACATAAGACCAATTCGAGGGAATTGACCCTCTTTGCAACCTCGTGATTGTTGTTCATGAGATCCTCGTGCAAGTCGAATGGACAATCCATTGCATTCAATCACCATAGCCACGCAGATAAAGTCACGGAAGAATTCGAGTAACTCGTGCATGTGTGCAAGATATTATATAATGAAAAGTTAATTCTTGGTTTGCTTTCTTCATCAACTACTTGCAGAGCCAACCATGAGAAAAAGTGATGGGCCATGCAACACACTGACAATACACCTCCCAGGATCCAAAGAAACCATCGCATGTAAATGGTCTGCCAATTCTCTCTTCCAGTTGCAGCTGAAATCTAGCTTCTCCTGTTTTTAAGCAATGCTTTTGGGGAACGCATGACAAGAATGGGGGTGTCTGAGATAAGGCTGGATCCCAGCTTGGAAA
This sequence comes from Podarcis cretensis, assembly GCF_951804945.1. Taxonomy (NCBI): domain Eukaryota; kingdom Metazoa; phylum Chordata; class Lepidosauria; order Squamata; family Lacertidae; genus Podarcis; species Podarcis cretensis. Next base: position 28,509,396 of record NC_137187.1, read on the forward strand.
AAAGTTGGCCAGCATTAGATATGAACAGTTCAAATTATGATCCGAACAGTTCAAATATCCGTACTAACATGCAATCTTACGATAAATTGACTTCACCACACTTAGTGTAACCTTTTAGGAATAAAGCAGATGACTCCAATTACGACATAGTTTTTTTAAAAAAATAAATTTGAAAAAGCAATTAAATGCAACACATTTTAATGCAAAAATGACCACTAACAAAAAGCAGCTTACAAATTTTCTTGGCTTTTAAGTTATATACTGACGATGGCATTCTTCTATTGTATTGCCTGCCATTTCTAGCTTTGCCTCTTCACAAAACAGGCAACAGTTTAAGTTTAACACACAAAACACCCAGTGTGCGTTCCTCAAGCATGGATACATGCAATAGCTAGTTGGAAAACTTTTACTTCAGGAAGCCTACCAAGACAATTTATTTTTGCTATCTGGTGTTTGTTTAAAGTTTTGCTGATTTCTTTCAGTTTTTGTTGGTAGTTTTATCATGTGCACCCCACAGAGAGTTTTCTGATGAAGCATGTTTATTCCTTCCTGACAAATAAATAAATAAATAGTTTGCCATAATGCTAAATCGCTGCTAGCCATCTGCATTTCACATAGATTTAGAAAATAGCTGAAGCCAGTAGAGCAGGAGGCTCTTAATCTCAAGGTTGTGGGTTTAAACCCCACCCTGAGCAAAAGATTCCTGAGTGGCAGGAGGTTGGACTACATGATCCTCGAGGTCCCTCCCAACTCTACAATTCTATGAAAATACTCTTAACAATTTATCCTACTGGAAGTTAAAACGGTCTTGGCTACACAAAACACCCAAGAATTAAAATATGTGCAGAAATGCTCTTAAAAGTGAAGATAGTTATAATTAGGGGCTTAGCTCCCCGTAGTAGTAAAATCACAAGCTCCCCAGAACACAGTTGACATTCAGCTTTCCTTGGCATTTTATCTAACCTGATTTCTGCTGCTGAAAAGTGGTTTGGAACTTTGTTTAATCCGCAAGAAAGAAGGGCCTTTTCGCTGCCTAGGTTCAATTCTATTCCTTCTAACCTCCTTTGGGGTAGGTTTGTGGGTTTGGCAGAAGGAGATAGGATCTGCCCATGTGAGGCCCACCTGGTGGAAACTCTAGCTCACACGGCCCTTAACTGTAAAATGTATGATGATCTCCACCAACAATTTCTAGACCATCTATGTGTTCCAACATGGAAATCAGAGGTTATGCACTTCTTATTACAGGGGAGAGACCAGGAGCTTACCAAGACAGTAGTTAAGTTCCTCTATTTGATTTTTTGTCGCCGAAGTATGCTACAGGATCCTGCCCTTGCTCGACACCCTCAGAGATGAGGCGGATTGCCCGCTCCTTCTGCCCTTTGGCGGGTGACTGTGCTGTTGGGGTGGCGACAAGATTGCACTGCCCTATCTATTTTAAATGTATTCTGAATGTTCTTATGTGATGCCAATAAAGGCTACTTGAATTAAACTTTGCCTGGTCCTTATTGAGAAATGGGAGGAAACTCGTATACATTTTATTACCAGACTTTCGTGGATGAATGAAAACGCATTTTGATGACTGCATTGTTCAGTTTCTAATGTATGTTACTCTTTAGGTTAGGGTATAAGGTGCAAAAAACTATGTTCATATTTTCACATTTAACATCTGCTAAAAAAAATGGCCATTTAATGCACATAGGTTGAAGGCACATAATTCACCTCACTTTGAAAGGCAAATAAATGGAAGAAAATCTGAAATGTTCAAGGGTGATAAATATATTCTAGAACTATGACTGGTCATTCAGTCACCTGATTTAAGTATTGCTCTGAACTTGTCACTTGCTTCTTGGCCACACAGCTTTCAAAACCCTCAACCAATGCACATCCCAAATTCTGTTATCCTCCTATGCCTCTCACCTTCGGCCCATGAGATGATTTCTTCTTCACTTCAGAGAAAGACAGGGAATTACTGGGAAGGTTCAGGAGGTGAAGACTCTGTCCTGAAGCAGCTGAGGTCCCATCTGACATTACCATGATCTATTTTAAAATGGAAGCATTAGTAACATTTATAAAACAGCTGAGGATCTAAAGCAAAGTTCTTGGAAGTGGGCACTCAAATCAAACTCTGGTTTCTGCCGTCGGCGTACATTATTGACATCAATTTTAGTATAATTTGGAGTTCACCATCAATGGAAAGGACAGACTGACTGAAAAAAAAAATCCATATTAAAAATGCTGTTAGAAGAGCCCAGAGAAGCATAACTGATGTATGCCGTATTTTTCGCTCCATAAGATGCACCTGACAATAAGACGCACCTAGTTTTTAGAGGAGGAAAACAAGAAAAAAAATATTCTGAACCAAACAGTGGGTGTGTGATTTTTGTTGTTCATGCTGTGGCCACAGACATGATATGTGATTTGACAGTGAGTTTGGGGTAGCCAATGCAAAAATCCTGAGGATCCATGTGGATCCGTGCTTTGTAACCATGTTTTTGCACCATTGCGGCCCCACAAAACAGTGGATATGTGTTTTTTTTCGTGCAGGCTGTAGCCATGGACATGCTATGTGATCTGATGGTGAATTTGGGGTGACCCAATGCAAAAATCCTTAGGATCCATGGGCTTTTACCTTCCCCCTCCCAGGCAGCCTCCTTTATCGCTAGCCTCCCTTATCTGCCTCCCAATCGTTTGCCAATCAGCTGTTGCCTTCCCTCTTGTTTGCCTTAGTGTCTTTTCCTTAACTGGAGCTGTTTTTGCTCCTCCCATTTCTTCTAATTTCTCTCCTCATTGCTTGTTTAAGTATTCCTGTCTCCTCTCCTTGCAAGTTCGCTGTCTTTACCCCCCCCCCCCCGGGCAGCCTCCTTTACCCGCAGCCTTATCTCCCTCCCGATCGCTTGGCGATCAGCGGCTTTGTTTCAACACCCACTTCCCTCTTTCTAAAAAAAGAAGGAAAAAAGAAAAAAGCAGGATCTGCTTTTTGCCTCTGGGCAATTCAGCTCCAGGGACCACGCATTCGCTCCATAAGACGCACAGACATTTCCCCTTACTTTTTAGGAGGAAAAAAGTGCATCTTATGGAGCGAAAAATACGGTGTGTGTGTGTGTTATTAATGAACACATACGGAACACATACTAATTCTAGCCATTTGGCTTTGAGATGCCTCTTCCAGCTTGCTTCCCTATAGTCATGCAAAAAGAGAAAATGCTTGATGATGTTTTCTAGCTAAAAAATCAGCCTGCTCCTTCTCCCTAGCATAGGGGTCTGCAACCTTTAAGACAAAAAGAGCCACTTGGACCCGTTTCCGAAGGAAAAAAAACTGGGAGCCACAAAACTCGTCATTATAAAAATAACTTTTTTGTCACCTTTTTTATTATTTCTTTGTTTGACCCCTCAGAATTACTCCTCCTCATAGAAATAAACGTCAAATTAACAAGTTACCTTTTTGTGTGTGTGTGTTCTTCACTCCCCTTCAAAACAGTGACCAGTGTACATGCCCCCTTTCAATGCAGTGACCAGCTTACATGCCCCTTACAATGTAGCGGGCGGGCGGGAAGGTGACGTTGGGATGGTGCGTGACTAACGCAAGCACCGCCCCCATGCGACGTCACAGCCAGTACAGCACCCGCCACAGTGGGGAGTGTCGGGGCGCACAATGCGCCTCCTCCCCTTGCTAGTATCCACCCCGGAGCCTCAGCAAAGGTGTAAAAGAGCCACATGCGGCTCCAGAGCCGCAGGTTGCAGACCCCTGCCCTAACACCTTCTCTCAATACTACACAAGGTGCTAGCAAGGTTATAAGTAGCAACTACTACTGTTCAGGCTTTAGGGCTGATTCGAGATTGCAGTTCATTCGATTTCTGTTGCCCGTTTTAGTCATTAAGCTGGCTAATAAGCAGTCCAGTAAAATGACAGTGGAATAGATAGCTACGGTGATGCCGCAGCTGGGAACTTTTTGCACCTCAAGTATTCCTGGAGGAATCTAGGTCATGAACTTATCACCTAGCCTACTGCTGGAAACTAGATTTAAGTACTGAGCATCTATGCACTCCAATAATATATGAAATCTAGATTCCAGAGTTGTGGTTCTGCTATGCTGGCCATGTTAGGGGGGAGCAAAAAAAATCCTAACATCTAAGGAACTAATCCTTTTGCGCTTTGTGTAAATTAAATGTATAACGATAGTCAATTTAACTTTCTTTCAGTAAGTTTGAAAATGCAAGCAAAAACAAAAAACAGCAAATTTTACTCTCCTGGGGCAAGAAATCCTGCTACTTGCTGGAAGTAAAAGAAATAAACGTGAAGCCATTTTCATAATTTTTGGTTCTACAAGAAGCTAAATTATGAAATAGCTCTACAAGTGGGGGCACCTGAGAGAGCTCCTTTCCCAGTAGCCACCGACCTTGTTCTGGATAAGAAAACACACCACCAATGTTCTTAACCCACGACACAGGCTGATGTGGAAAGAGAATGCTTTCAGGTGCTATGTAGGGTTGTAAAAAGAAAAACACTTTGAAATGTACTCGGAAACAGACCCGCAACCAGCCCAGTCCATTTAAGCACTGAATAATATGCTTCCTGGGACGCGGGTGGCGCTGTGGGTTAAACCACAGAGAGCCTAGGACTTGCCGATCAGAAGGTCGGCGGTTCGAGGTGAGCTCCTGTTCTTCAGTCCCTGCTCCTGCCAACCTAGCAGTTCGAAGGCACATCAAAGTGCAAGTAGATAAATAGGTACCGCTCCAGCGGGAAGGTAAACGGCGTTTCCGTGCACTGCTCTGATTCGCCAGAAGCGGCTTGGTCATGCTGGCCACATGACCCGGAAGCTGTACACCGGCTCCCTCGGCCAGTAAAGCCAGATGAGTGCCACAACCCCAGAGTCGGCCACGACTGGACCTAATGATCAGGGGTGCCTTTACCTTTTTTAATATGCTTCCTACATCCTGTCTCTGGTTACTGACTTCTCAGAGAACCTAGCAGCCTTTTTTTTTAAAAAAAAGAAACTGGAGTTTCTGGGCATTACAGAAATCAACCTCTGGATGTTACCAAAGTAAGGGTGACTGTGGCAAGTCTAGAAAAGGCCACAGCTAATAGAAGGCTTTTTACCAATCTTGGGCTTCTGGCGACAAAGCTCAATCTGGAATCAGCCGCAAACTGAACAGGATCTTGTAGGAACAGTGCAGTCCTGTCTGCAACAGTGTAAACACAGTCTCACTGATTTTGGATCTTAAACTGGCCAAGCATTTTCAGAATTACTGTCTTACTTTATGGATATGAAATGCATGAATTGGTTCTACATTAGCTTCAAGCTGATAGGCCCGTAAGTAGTAGTTTGATCTTGTGACTGTCTGCGGGGCTGAATGTTGCACATTCCGTACTTATTTTTGCGGGGTTCAGGTCACTGGTGCAAAAAACATGTCTTTGCCACTCAAAAGCATTCTGGGCTGGGGGTGAGAAATCAAAATCTGCAATGCCAAGACTACCAAGGATTGTGCATACAGTCTCCTTCATACGGTTTCTGGACATACAGACGAGACTTACCCCTCCTGCTTTCAGCAACTTTCTTCTGAACTCTTCCGTTGGGTTATTGAATGTGAGCTTTTCGCAGCGAAGATGATTTACAGGTGGGTGGCCTTCCAAATGAAGGAATAGGTCATAGTCAAAGCGGACTTTCTTCGGTTCTTCCTACGGGTTAGAAAACAGTCAACTATAGACAAACAAAATGGACACCACACGACGTGCTTGCTTTTACGCCAGTTGTTACCGCTGATTCATTTCTTCATCTGTCGTGAAATGCAACATTACATTCATTAAGATCTAAAGATTACCTTAAGTGGAATCTTTAAAACTGATGCTTACAAGGCCTAGGGCTTCCAGCTTGAGTCATCGCTTGAGAATGACTTCCAGGAAAAAGTTCCCCCAGAGCTGTTCTCTTCAAAGTGGGTAAAATAAACAGAAGTTTCATGGCTGAAAAGTCTATCCTGGAGTAACTCTTCTTCATCCTAAACTAAGCTCCTCTCACCCCAAACTTAGCATCAAGTTATTCTCCAACAAGGAAATAAAAGTTTATTAAACCAAACTACTGTTTCTGTAGCATTCATCTAGAATTTAGGAACTGGCTTCCAAATCAGATGGGTAGACATGTCAGTGCCCAATTCACAAATCATTTCTCCCCCCAAAATGAGTTTAAGTTTATGCTAAGTTATTGTCAGTTATTCATACAGTATGTTCTAAGTACTATTTTTTAACCCCAGGGGTTCATTATTTTAACAAACTGTCAGGGATGCCCTTGGCAAATGTTCAGAGGCCACAGATTGTTCCAAATGCAACTAGAAGCACACTGCTGCCAAGTTGATACTGATCCTCTATAGTGTTCCAAGAACATTTCAAAGTGTTAAAAAGTATATAGTGTTAAAAAGGCCTGGTGTATCTGGAGATGAGGATATAACTTTGCTCTCATCTTCTTTCCTAAGACTCACTGCAATTATTAAGATCAATCAAGAATCCCTAACGACGATATAAAAGCTGCAATTTCTCTTTTTTACTTAGCAACACATGCATTTTCTGTCAGCATTTAACCACATTAACTGCTTAAAGTCTTTGATTAAAGAAAAGGACAAAATTGAAGCTGGGGGGGGGGGAGAAATAAGTACCGTATTTTTTGCTCTATAAGACTCACTTTATCCCTCCTAAAAAGTAAGGGGAAATGTGTGTGCGTCTTATGGAGTGAATGCAGGCTGCGCAGCTATCCCAGAAGCCAGAACAGCAAGAGGGATTGCTGCTTTCACTGCGCAGCGATCCCTCTTGCTGTTCTGGCTTCTGAGATTCAGAATATTTTTTTTCTGGTTTTCCTCCTCCAAAAACTAGGTGCGTCTTGTGGTCTGGTGCGTCTTATAGAGCGAAAAATACGGTATATATGAGATTATAAAAATAAAAACCCAATATTACCAGGAGGCTGGTGCTTCCATTTAAAAAACAACAATAGGGAATCAAGGCTGAAATGTAGTGACTTCCCTTTTTTAAAAATAATAATAATAATATTTTGAAATATAGTGACTTCCCCAAAGTCTGGAATCTATGCCCAAATCCTGCATTACTGACTAGTGAAGTGCAATCCTAAATGTTAATTCTCCTAGAATCTCTGCTGAAGGGGAATACAGAAAATGTGGAAAAAACCCTAATTACATAGAATTTGCAGCCCCAAATCAAGTTATGTTTCATTCCTCAACAGTAAAAAAGATGGAGGCAAAGGATGCTGCAATAATGACCAGTGAACAATTTCAAACAACATTGTTCCTCTCTGTGAGTGGCAAGCTCAGATCTCCACGTAATGGTTTTAGGTGACTAGACTTAAAACATGATTTCCGATCCACTGAGAATGTTGTGGAAATTTTTTGTTCATTCTACTTCATGGAAAAAAACAATGCTACACAATATATACAGTTTAATGGTTCGTTGTACCCGAGCTTTAGCAAAGATAGGTAAAGCATTTAAAGAAGGACCCATATTTAAGTAGTTCTTCTAACAAAAGCAACCAACTTCTCACACACCAGGCCATCACATTGCAATTTGTAGTATCAGGGAAAGGAATCAAATGACTGCCCTGTTGTAAATATAGTATAAAATTTCTTAGAAGGCCAGGGCAGGCCAATTGCTGTACAAGGAAGGATAGCTCCTCAGGTAAGATAAAAATGCAGAGCCTTTCCTGCCTCTATGCCCTAGATTTTTACAATTTAAGTTGCCAAATAATGGAAGCTTTGACAGACACATCCACAAATGGAAACCTCATTTTCCAAGCAAAATTTGAGGACACATATAACTTCTTTCGAAGCAGGTTCTTCAGAGAAGAACAGCATTTCAAGGTCAGGTTCAGTGTCACAACCAAAATAACACTGCCGTCCAACAGCTATGGGGGGTTATCTTGAGGAATCAACAGTTCACTCACGAAAGACAGATTTTTCCCGGAACGCAAAGCTACACACGCTGGAAAACAGCTACCCCTAATAATGTTCTATAACATCAAGAAAAACCATTAGCAGACTAGATCAGTTTGACGTTTAGGGAAGAACAAGACTCCATGCTTTTATAGATAAGAATGAAATAATTCGATTTGGGGGAAAGTAATTATTTTTTCCACTCTGTATGAAGCCCAAACTTCCACAATGCCCTGGAACAAACACTGAACGCCACATTTAGTGAAGAAATTGTGCACTTGTGTACAACTGCCTTTGTGTATTCCAAGAGAATTCTGCTACGGTTCTTGGTCAAAGTCACCAGTTACTGGCAGGGATTTGTTTGCAAATCCTAATGCAATCATCATAATCATCATCTTGACAAGTAAGAAGAACTTAACAAAGAGAAAACAGTTCATTTTAGTCGCATAGCTAATTCACGAACATTCATTGTTTTCCAATGGCTGCAATAATCTAGGCTAAAATGTACTCTCTCTGCATGTGGTAGCAGAACTTCAAACCCTCCATTCTCTTTAAGCTATGTTACATCTTCCTGAATTCTTAAACTTATATGCAGCATAGCTACCTGAGCAAACACTTTCAAACTAATATCCTTTTTTTAAAAAAAAAAAAAAAACACAGACAGAGAGAAAACACATGCGAGCAGGTCTTGTAAATCTCATAAGTACCATTCTGACCCTACAAACCCACTATTCTTTAATTTCGTTTTATGTAAAGGAAATGCAAAAGCCAAGTGAACTAATTTAGAGATGCCCAGCACTGTAAAAAGCAAGTAAAATGGAAATCAAATTTCTAACAGGATGTATGCTTTTGCGTTGCACAGAGGTATTGAAGAAGCAGGGTTGGTCATTTTGTCTGGTTAAGCAGTCAGATACTTAAAGCATTAGTTCCAACTGTAAAAAAGAGATAATTGCGCTAATTACAAACACCCGAATTAGATAACTGTTGTTGTGAAATATTAACACTTCCAATTGTTTAGATTGAACAAAGTTACACAGATGAAAGAGACCGAATATTTCTTTTGCTTTCGTTCTAATATCCCAGGAAAAGTCTAAGCAATGACAAGTTGTTGTTGTTGTTGTTGTTGTTGTTGTTGTTGTTGTTGTTGTTGTTTTAAAAAGCACAAATAGCACATATATCACAGTAAGAAGTGAGCTCTGAACTTGATTGTAGTTATCGGGGCAGGAAAGGGGTGCTTGCTCCTAAATTATATGAAGATAGGACAGTCCCATAGCTTCCACTAGCTGGGGGGCAAGGGGGCCTCGCTCCTCCCTTTGCTATCAGGGAAATTCATGATTAAATTTAAAAGATGGAAATAACTACCTAAACATGATAATTACTGGCTTAATGATATTAACTGTGATCAAACAGAAGGCAAGCACCTAATCAACCAGCCATGCACAAAAGTTAAGCTACTCTCATGCCTTCTAGAACTAAGAGCACTTCAATTTTTTTTTGGCAAGAATACTTTAAACCAACGTTTCTTTAGCTATTTTCAAAGGAAAAAAAATCTAGATATATGGTGAGAAATTGAAAGAACAGTATTACACACCTTGTTCTTGAAGTAAACCTCTATTGGCAAAATGAAACCAGCATACCCAGATTCCTCAACTTTGTACGGTGGGTCTTTGCAAACTGGGGGGGGAAGAGAGAGAGAGAGAAAAAGATTTTGAGTCTTTACAATCTGCGTAATAATTCTATATATGAAGCCATTCAAACTGCCTGAGAAAAATGCTCCTTAGTTTTTAAACGATTCGGGGAAATGTTAACATTTCATAACATGATTCCTTCCTTCCGTCTCTCTCCTGATTCAAGAAAGGGGAGGGCTCACCCAAATATTTGAACTCAGTCAATGGAAAAACACTGGCTACTGGATATCTTTAACTGATCAGCTTTTTGTTATTCAGTATTCTTTTTAATAATAAAAAAGTACTCCCAAACTTTATAATCATTTACAGATAAACCTGCAAAGTTCATTCAAAGCTCTTGAGATCTTTTGCTTAATATTATTATCCTGTACAATTGATGTATTTAAAAGCCAATCACTTTGTGGTCAGCTCCCCAAATTTAAAGTTAACAGACTTGGCTGGTGATCTGCTACAGTCATACCTCAGATAGTGAACGCTGCTGGTTGTACGTTTTCGGGTTACGGACCTCGCTGAACCTGGAAGAACCGGAATGGGTTACTTCCGGGTTTCGCCGCTCGCGCATGAGCAATAAATCACACTTTGCACATACGCAGAAGCGCCGAATCGCATCACACACATGCGCAGACGCAGTGCTGAGGGTTGCGAACGTAACCTCCTGCACGGATCACGTTTGCAACCCGAGGTTCCACTGTATTTCTTCCTCCTTGGTCTCATATACTCAAAAAGGTAACTGTATCCCCGTACCAAATTTAAGAAATTGTAAGCTCCTCAGTGCAGGGAGCTGTCCTCTTGTACTCTAATCTGACTTTGCACACTGATGGAACCATATAAACAAGCAAAGTAAAAGGCTATTTGCTATGCCCTGGATGAGTCCTTGAATTAAATCAGAATTAAATCGAATTATTACAGATTAACATGACAAGACTGTGAAATCACACACCAATATCATTAGTTGCGCCTGCACAGGGGCGGCTTCCAGCACACTTGTAAACAATTAATTGCTTGCTTACTTATGGCTAGTAAGAACTGGTTCAAGCAACCAGCAAGCGTATTTCGACAAAAGCCTTGCCCCCTTTTTGGTTGCATTTGACTGAAAATCTATACGTAAGATGGGGTAGAAAGCTTTTTGTGGGGCGGAAACTTTTGGACTGTTTGCAAGCGAAAATGCGTTCCTTTATCCATTGGAATGGATGCAAATCCAGACCTCTAATGCAGTGTTTCCCAACCTTGTGCCTCCAGCTGTTTTTGGACTACAATTCCCACCATCCCTTGCCACTGGTCTTGCTAGTCAGGGATGATGGGAGTTGTAGTTCAAAAACAGCTGGAGGCACAAGGTTGGGAAACACTGCTCTAATGGATGTCTCTCTGAATCAGTCAGAACAGTGTTAGGAACTCAGATCTACAGTGAAACCTCGGTTTAAGAACAGCCGTGTTTATGAACTATTCAGTTTACGAACTCCACAAAACTGGAAGTAGTGTCCCGGTTTGCGAACCTCGGTCTACGAACAGAAGCTGAATGGTGGAAGGGCACCGGCGGCGGGAGGCCTCATTAGGGAAAGCGCACCTCGGTTTAAGTACCGTTTCGGTTTAAGAACAGACTTCCGGAATGGATTAAGTTCGTAAACTGAGGTACCACTGTATAAGCCAGGTGCCAAATGGCTTCTTAAACCAAGGTTACAATCGCCAAAATGGAATGTCTAGTTGCCATTTTAGGGCAAGATGGCTCCAGTGTCTTATTTTTCAAATGATGAACTGAGTGATTCTGAGTTAACCATCTGACAATCTTGAGCTGGGTTAAGAGCTTTCGGAACACTGGAAAAGGTACTATGATGCCTATATGGTGGAACTGTTTAAACATCAAACAATTTTGGGAAACAATAGATAACGAAATGAAAAAAATGTTCAGATATTCATTTAGGAAAGCACCAGAAGGTTTTCTATTGGGAATAGTACCCAGAAGTCTAAAGGAAGAAGACAAGACATTATATTTATACGCAACAGTAGCCGCAAGGCTATTGATTGTGAAAAAATGGAAAAGTGGTATTATACCAACAAAAACAAGTGCCTTGCCAAATTATTGGAGTATTACAATATATCCAAAACAATGGGAGAAATTGGAAGGATCTCAAAAGAGAAGATAGACAGGGACTGGAAGGCGTTTAAAGGATTCTTGCAAAACCATATTGAAAAATCAGAACTCCTATTAGAATAAACAAGTTCCGTTTTAAATACTGAAATATGAAATAAGATGGATAACAATGTGTAATAGAAAAAGAAGCATGAAATTAGGTTAAAGGTGTGTGAAAGAAAGCAATAGAAATGGAAAGAAATTGCAATTGAGTAGATTGGAAGTCTAACACAAAGGTGGGGTGAGGGGTGGTGGATGGTGACGGGAAAAGGAATTATCTGTGGGACTGAGTGTAGGTATGTTTGAACATTTTTAAGGATTGTATGAAATGTATGTTTGTATGCTTGTATATTTGCAATATGTGTGTATTAATGCTGAAATATTTTAATAATAAAAACTTTTCCAAAAAAAAAAAAAGAGCTTTCGGAACTTGAAGAAAAGTCACTTGATCAAGGGACAGTCCACATATATACAGTAGTGCCCCGCAAGACGAATGCCTCGCAAGACGAAAAACCCGCTAGACGAAAGGGTTTTCCGTTTTTCAAGGCGCTTCGCAAGACGAATTTCCCTATGGGCTTGCTTCGCAAGACGAAAACGTCTTGTGAGTCTTGCAATTTTTTTCGCTCCCCCCCCTTTTTCTAAGCCGCTAAGCCGCTAATAGCCGCTTAGCCGCTTTGCCGCTAATAGCCGCTAATAGCGCTAATCCGCTAAGCCGCTAATAGGGTTGCTTCGCAAGACGAAAAAAACGCAAGACGAAGAGACTCGCGGAACGGATTAATTTCGTCTTGCGAGGCACCACTGTATTGACCTATTCTTGCCTCTTTTTCTTAATGGTGACATGGGCCATTCATAACGTAGGGCTATTCTTCACAACTGTGAGCAGGGCATTGGGGTGGGGAAAGCAAAGACAAGCAACAACATTTTGCTATAACATTGTTCACTGCTCCTGCTCAGGCTGCACAGATGCAGCATTTTGGTTCCTGAAATTCATCCGGTCCTGCAGGTAAAAGATAATGGACAGAACTCTACAGGATGTGTTATTAAGTGTGTGAAGACATTCAAGAACCAATGATTCCCAGGCATGCACCTCCAGATGGTGGAGATGTCTGGCACCTTCATTTGGGCTGGATCTAGACACATCAAAGAAGCATTTCAGTTAAATGTGTTGCAAACTTTTTATGAGAAATCGGGTAGGCAAAAACGGAACTCCACAGTGCCATCTGGTGTCACAGTATTAGAATGCATAACAATGCACGTAAAGCATTTTTTTCTTTGCTAGTGTGCCTGAGTCCTTAGTCGCAAATGGCCAATAGCCTGGGCCTGGCTAATTTCAAACACTGAGAAAGTACTGGGTACATAATATAGTGTAAAGGTAAAGGGACCCCTGACCATTAGGTCCAGTCATGTCCGACTCTGGGGTTGCGGTGCTCATCTCACTTTATTGGCCGAGGGAGCCGGCATACAGCTTCCGGGTCATGTGGCCAGCAGGACTAAGCCGCTTCTGGCGAACCAGAGCAGCACACGGAAACGCCGTTTACCTTTCCACCGGAGCAGTACCTATTTATCTACTTGCACTTTGAGGTGCTTTCGAACTGCTAGGTTGGCAGGAGTAGGGACCAAGCAACAGGAGCTCACCCCGTCTCAGGGATTGGAACCACCAACCTTCTGATCAGCAAGTCCTAGGCTCTGTGGTTTAACCCACAGCGCCACCCGCGTCCCTTATAATACAGTGTACATGTCCATAAAGATTAGAGGCACTGCAGGCTCTTGAAATTATTGCTCACCTGACTCACAGGAAAAAGGGTACCAACACAAGACTAACACGCTTTAAAACCTCTGGGAAAAGGTATTATTAGTGGTGCTAAAACACTAAGTAGTACTACAATGGTAGTTAATGTTCAAGGAAGAAATGTGATTCTGTAATTTTGATATTGTACCAGCCAATACATTTAGATGCATTACATTATCCAACGTTGCTTACGGACTGCTATTGAGAATGGGATACTGAATTCATTAATAATAAATAAATAATAATAATAATAATAATAATAATAATAATAATAATAATAATTTATTTGTACCCCGCCCATCTGGCTGGGTTTCCCCAGCCACTCTGGGCGGCTTCCACAAAAACCAAAAATACACTAAAATATCACACATTAAAAACTTCCCTGAACAGGGCTGCCTTAAGATGTCTTCTGAATATCAGGTAGTTGTTTATCGCTTTGACATCTGATGGGATGGCGTTCCACAGGGTGGGCGCCACTACTGAAAGGGCCCTCTGCCTGGTTCCCTGTAGCTTTGCTTCTCGCAATGAGGGAACCGCCAGAAGGCCCTCGGCGCTGGACCTCAGCGTCCGGGCAGAACGATGGGGGTGGAGACGCTCCTTCGGGTATTTGTATTTGTAGGATGTATTTGTTCAGATACATCTTTTTTTCACATGGTTTAAGGCAAGTCGAAATTGGATGCCAGACAAGCAGCAGGAAAACGGTTTGTTGGCAGATTATGTGAAGGCACCTCATGAAATAGGTATACTTAAACTTCGTTATCTTATTGCAAAATGAGCAGGCCCAATAGCTTAAACGGTTTCTTTCATTCTTTTTAATACCTAATTCATTAAACAGCTGACTCTACCCAAACAACAAATTATCTAGGTGCCAAAGAAATTTTGGCAAAACAATCTCATCTTGACACAGATGGTATGTATTAGCTAATCCTCTGGGAAAATAGCCGTTTATTGAAGTGAAGAAGGGGAGGGGGCAGAACACAGCATACTTCAGAGCCATAAATGATTATTAAAGTGATTTTTTTTTTCCTGGAGGAGGAGAAAAGAACTGGAAAAACCTTTTAAAGTACTTTTTGGATGGCCACGCTTCAGGTATTCCAGAAAAATGTTATGTGGGTGCCAAAAGGCTTGGCTGTTCATTGAAATATTATACATCCCTCCATTATTTTCACAAAGGCAGCCAAAATAAGAAAGGTCTGACAATCCACAAACAATTTTTGGACAGTAAAAACCCCACACACTAATGCATTTCTCCTTGTGCAAGGGTTTGCTTAAAATTTGCACTTATCAGCGTCAACTGTCCAACAGATGGCAGGGAAGCAGATATAGTGGTACCTCAGATTAAGTACTTAATTTGTTCCGGAGGTCCGTATTTAACCTGAAACTGTTCTTAACCTGAAGCACCACTTTAGCTAATGGGGCCTCCCGCTGCCGCCACGCCGCCGGAGCACGATTTCTGTTCTCATCCTGAAGCAAAGTTCTTAACCTGAAGCACTATTTCTGGGTTAGCGAAGTCTGTAACCTGAAGCGTATGTAACCTGAAGCATATGTAACCTGAGGTACCACTGTATACATGAAAAGCAGAGCAGTGCAGTGAATAGCACAGACCACAAAAAGTCTGAAGGCATTCACTTCCAATTTAGACTAACCACAGTTGGTTGTGATGTTCGAATCCCGACAAACTGTAGTCATAATTATGGTTAATGGGGGGGGGGGAATTCACCTTCGAATCAATCTGTGAAGCTGCCTTGTTTTCACAAACCATCATTAGAAGAGTCTATTTGGGATTCAGATGCAATCTAAAAATGGAAGCGGAAGCGGAAGATTGCAATCTCTTGGTGGCAAAACCAGAGGAAGTGAGGAGCTTGCCGTGGCTCCTCCTTGCAATACTAAACCATGGCTTAGTGGAACGTGCAAACTGGGGGCTCGTACACAGTTCCACTTCTCTCAGGAAGTGGGCCCAAGCAGTTTTGCATTTGCCCCACAGCTTTCCCCTGTGAAACCTGATCGCCAAAGATGGCATGATTATTTAAGTGCCATAGATGGAAGGTTGACGCATCAGCGCCTGTCACTATCATTTCATGCGCACAATAGCCAAAGGAGCTTCCGACTGCAGAAGGAAGTCCGGTATAAAACCAATCACTGATGCTGAAATGGAACACAAGTAATTGTCACGGGCACACATGCACACAGAAACATTTAACTAGAACTACAGAAGCATAGCGGTCAACCGTCCCTTATTTGGCGGGAAACTCCCTTATCCCAGCACCATGTCCCGCTGCTGTCCCTTATTGATGATGTCCCTTAAATTTCCCAGGTTTCAAAGGAAGCAGCTCCTCTCCCTCCCTCCCTGCCGGCCAGAGAGGAGGGAGGCTCCAACTGTGTTGCTTGGCTGCATTGCTCACCCAATAAGGAGTCTAAGAACGACTGAGGGGTGGAGCTTGCATGCCTTGTGCCGATCAAATCGGCCGCGTTGCCTAGGGACTCGCCTTTGCTCAGCGCTTCCCAGTGGTGGTTTTCCTTGCTGCATCCCCTTTGCCAGGTTGCTGTGCTGTGGGAATCACCGCTTGAGGCTTCGTTTGGCTGCTGGCTGGGCTTTCTGCCTTTGGCTTGGAGGGGCTCAGAAGCTGAACATACCTGTGCTTGGAAAATCCCTTATTTTGGCTGCTGGTCCCTTATTTTTGAGACTGCTGGTCCCTTATTTTCCAGTCTGTAAGTTGACAGCTATGCACAGAAGTAAGAGTGTATCCACCAAGCTAGGGAGGATTTACATACACACACACACACACACACACTGGCAACCCCCAACTATATAGTTGTCTAAACTATGATTAGCAGATTTTTTTCAATGAATCCAGGGACTTCTTTTTTTTTTTCTTTTTTTTTTTTTGGAAGCTGAGTAGCAACAGGGAATCAGTAATGGGGATGGTGAGGCAAAACACCCTGGGCCCAAGGACACATGCATATTGTATCAACATGGAAAGCCCTTCTTTCGCACCCTGTGAAACATAAAATGCACAGTTTTTTAAAAAACTGGGCAACAGTGCGCCGCCTGGCCATGACTCCTGAGCCTTCCCTGATCTCCTGCCCCCTTCCCCCTTTGTTCTGACAGATCGGGGGAGGCTTGGGAGGCAGGTGGGTGGCTGTTGCCCAAGAGGGGCGCAAGGCGTGCGATTTTGCTTCCAGGCAAGATGCAAAGCCCTTCTTTCACACCTTGTGAAACATAAATGCACAGAGTTTTTTAAAAACTGGGAAACGGCCGCCCGCCTGCAACTTCCGAGCCTCCCCCAATCAGCCAAAACAAAGGGGGAAGGGGGCAGGAGATCTGTACCACCGGACATCCCCGGTTCCCCCTCGGCAGTGGCGGTGGCAGCAAGCAGCTCCTGAAGCCAGCCAGAGCCAACTACGCTACCAGGCTGGCTCCGGGCTGCTGAGGCTGCCACCGCCACGTTTCCCAGGGACAGATTTGCAAATCTGGGGAATTTCCAGGGACGGAATTTGTCCGGGGACAGATTTGCAAATCCGGGGACGGTCCCCGGGAACTGGGGATGTCTGGTAACCCTAGTCTAAACAAAGCAATCTGTGATGCAGGTGAAAAAGAATACTGGCTGACAGTCTCCTTTAGGATATCAAAAAGTTCTGGTGAAATCGTTTAGTTGCTATCAACCAACAATTCTTGTCTTTTGGATGACCCACAAGGAACAGTTAATAGAAGCAGGCAAAGGTTTCTTTGGGTTGCAGCATTTTAGAGTGCATGAGAGTGCATGTCAATATTCCTTCATATAACAATATTCTCTGCACTCAGAAAAGAAAAAGAAAAAGAAACAGGTCAGGGAGAAGGCTGGCATTCCTATTTTTTGAAATTCAGGATATTTCCTCATTTGGAGGAACTTATAGTCTGTGGCATGTTCTCTGAAGTGATATAATTCAGATAAAAGTTCACCTCCGCAGCAAGATCTAAGCCCAAATCACATGTCAGATCCCAAGGGCTCTCTTTCCTGGGCACACACATCTGGGGATTATTCCATAAAACCCTGGTTGCCACAGGGGTGCCGCTGAAAGAATGCAGTTGGTCAAGGGAGCGGTGGACTCGAAAAAGTTCAAAACCTCTCCTGCAAGACATTACTTCAATGCATCCCTCACAGATAAGAATGGGATAAGGAGAACGTCGCATTGAACCAGTGGCTGGCAAATTCCAGCCTTTGCATCAAGCAGTATTTAGGTTTGAATACATCTATACAAATCACTTCATATTCATCTTTCCCTTTAAGGAATAAAAACCTTAATGCAAAGTTAGTATTTTCCAACTAGCTCGACTGAGACACGTATCCACCAACGGTCTAAAAGCAATGTAAAACTTCCCCCATGTTACCAGCAAAGAGGTGGTGTGTGTGTGGGGGGGGGGACACACGATTATAACCAGATATTGTTGCTTGCTCAGTCAATATGCCAGCTATTTTTCAAAGATCAGTTTCTCACAGGTCAGCCTTTCACTATCACGAACCAAACAGGGTGGGGTGGAGAAAAAGTAAGAAAAGTGCCTGCAAGTTAAACATTTACAAGCATTGCAAACAAATGACAAAACCAACTTTTGTTGTTTGGAAGCCACAGACGGTTCAAATAAATGCTCCTGAGCTCTTGTTTTCATTCCAACTATCACATGTAACTATATTCTGAGGGACGTGGGTGGCGCTGTGGGTTAAACCACAGAGCCTAGGACTTGCTGATCAGAAGGTCAGCAGTTCGAATCCCCGCGACGGGGTGAGCTCCCGTTGCTCGGTCCCTGCTCCTGCCAACCTAGCAGTTTGAAAGGACGTCAAAGTGCAAGTAGATAAATAGGTACCGCTCCAGCGGGAAGGTAAACGTTTCCGTGTGCTGCTCTGGTTCACCAGAAGCAGCTTAGTCATGCTGGCCACATGACCCGGAAGCTGTACGCCGGCTCCATCGGCCAATAAAGCAAGATGAGCGCCGCAACCCCAGAGTCAGTCACGACTGGACCTAATAGTTAGGGGTCCCTTTACCTTTACTATATTAAGAGTGCACATGCTTCCTATTTATTTGGGAGAGCAAACCATTCCTGTCAGATCCAAGGGGAAGCCTGTTCATATCTAAGGGGTTATGTCCCCTGCCCTGCCCCTAATTCTAGTACATCAGTCTCCCCCAACCTGGTGCCCTCCAGATGTTTGGAATGAGAGCTTCATGGTGATCCAAAACATCAGGTGGCAGAATCTGCTCTGAAGGTTCAAGTCTCATCAAAAGGTGTTTCTGTTTAAGGCAGCTGCTCATTTGTCCTCAAAGCCTTCTATGATTCGTAACTTATGGTTCAGTTTGCACATTCATACTCTGCCTTTCCTCAAACAAACTTAGGATGGCATAGCTGGTCCTCAACTCTCTCAGTACTATCTCCACACTATCCTGGAAGTAGGTTAGGGCTAAATACAGCAATTGCCCCAAAGTTCCCAACTGAGCTTCCATGCTGGGTGGGGTAATAATAATAATAATAATAATAATAATAATAATAATAATAATAATAATTTATTATTTATACCCTCCCATCAGGCTGTTTTTCCCCAGCCACTCTGGGCAGCTTCCAACAGAATATTAAAATACAACAGTCTATTAAACATTAAAAGCTTCCCTAGAAGAAGAGGAGGAGGAGTTTGGATTTGATATCCCGCTTTATCACTACCCTAAGGAGTTTCAAAGTGGCTAACATTCTGCTTTCCCTTCCTCCCCCAAAACAAACACTCTGTGAGGTGAGTGAGGCTGAGAGACTACAGAGAAGTGTGACTAGCCCAAGGTCACCCAGCAGCTGCAGGTGGAGGAGTGGAGACGCGAACCCGGTTCACCAGATTACGAGTTCACCGCTCTTAACCACTACACCACACTGGCACCCTAGAGGTGCAATGGACTGCCCCTCCCCCTGTTCCACTACCACTGGCTCCATAGGTGAGGTCTGGGCTTCCTTTGATCTTATCCAATGGGAGAAGTTTAAAGGAGCTGCCAGCCAGCGCCGGCAGCCAAGGGAGGAACAAGCCACATCAGCCTTCAGTGGTACGAGGGCCTGGTGGTATATTGCGAGTGAAACCGCCGTAGCTCCTGAGTCCCTCTGCCACCAGCTCCTGGCTGCAGATTGCTTCTCCTTCGGTGCTCTGGGTGGCAGAGGGACTTGGGAGCAGCAGCGGTTTTACTCGCAATATGCCACTGGGTGAAAGCGCCATCATGCTCTGGCCCTCTTACTGGTCCTGGGTGATGCCTAGTCTTTGCTGAGTAGAACACCTCTTCAGTCGACAGAGCACAAGAGTCAGGGTTATGGGCTCAAGGTCTATGTTGGACAGAAGATTACAGTGTTGCGCCCATAACCTTGTTGTCAGTATGCATAGGGCTGGGAGGCCAGCTGGCAAGCTCCAGCTCGGACGTCTCCTTCCATCGGCCTGTGCTCTGATGTAAATCAGGGACCCGGGCTTCAAAGCCAGGGCACACTATTAGCAGATAGAACTGCGCACACAGAATAGGCGTGAGGCTGGTGGAAGCATACTACAACTACAGATTTATTAATCATAAATCAAGACAAAGAAACATGTCGTCTCTCTCTCATGTCGTCTCAGAGAGAACAGCTAAAAGGCAAAGCTATACACAACGGAAGTTCCCTGGATACTGTGCTGGAATGTAAACAGACATGTGACATGTAACAATCCCATGTCTGTTCCTTAAGGTGGGATGGAGATGTCAACATCGGTTGCCCTAGATCAGGCTTCCTCAAACTCAGCCCTCCAGATGTTTTGAGACTACAGTTCCCATCATCCCTGACCACTGGTCCTGCTAGCTAGGGATGATGGGAGTTGTAGGCCCTCAGGAGGGCTGAGTTTGAGAAAGCCTGCCCTAGATGACCCTGGTGGGTCTCTTCTATGATTCTAACTCTGCCCAGCCCTTGTCACTCCAAGGCTGCATGACAAAGGGAGCTGAGAAAACTCTATTACAGTCCCTATCACTGGCTTTATCAGTAAGACAGATGAGCCTTGAATACGTGTACCAGTAATTAAGAATAAGGCCAACTCATGTGCAGTGTGCCTTTCCTTTATCAACAGCAACTGCAGCCTGTCCCCACACACTCAGGAACGGCGTCTATAAGATCTTCAAAACAAAGGATTTCTGTGTAAAACTAAACAACAGCAAATCAAGAGTTTCCCATCCACTTTATATTCCGCATTAAACCAGATTACTGTCTTGGACTCCTCTGGGAGGAAAGGTAGAATGAAAAAAGTAGAAAGATTGAAATTCTGTAGTCTAACAATAATTCCCCATGGCTTTTGTCTCACTTCTATGGGGATGAGGTAGACATTCTTGATATAAGCAGAGGCTAGGTCCCAAGGACCGACTACCGAGCAATATTATTTCCATTTTTTCCTCCACTTTACTGTTAGGGATAGCAAGGAAACTGAAAAATATGACATGAAAATGGGGAAAAACACATTAGAATATAGGTTCATTCAAGCAGCTTATAAGAAAAGGAATGGGATAAAGATTAAAATGAGTTTAATAATTGAAGTTACTTCTATTAAAACAATTCAAGTTTAGTTTATGCTTCTTTTAGAAGATTAACTAAAATAAGTCCTTAGGGAACTGCTAGAGGAATCAGGAATCATACAGGCTTTTTAAACAACTAGAGATGCAATATTATTAGAAAGACATGTGGAGCTTCCTGCAGCCAATCAGAAGCCGCGCTTTGGTTTCTGAACATTTTGGAAGTCAAACGGACTTCCGGAACACATTCAGTTTGACCTCCAAGGTATGATGGTAACAACAACAATAATTGCATTGTGTTCTGCTTTGCTGCTTACAGTAGTGAGTGCTTGCACTAATACAACACACTACAGTCCAATAATAGTACAGGAGAGAAAGAGAAACAAGAACAAGAGAAACACAGAGACAAGAAATAATAATAAAACAGAGAGCATTATTGCTGATTTAATATAGGTAAAATAAAGGTAAAGGACCCCTGGATGGTTAAGTCCAGTTAAATTCAACTATGGGGTATGACACTCAGCCACAGACAGCTTTCTGGGTCATGTGCCCAGCATGACTAAACTGCTTCTGGAGCAAAGGGACACCATGACGAGTGCCAGAGCGCATGGAAACACCGTTTACTTTCCTGCCACAGCAGTACTTACTTATCTTCTTGCACTGGCGTGCTTTCAAACTGCTAGGTCGGCAGGAGCTGGGACAGAGCAACGGGAGCTCAGGCCATCGTGGGGATTCGAACCGCCGACCTTTCGATCAGCAAGCCCAAGAGGCTCAGTGGTTTAGACCACAGTGTTACCCCGTTCCCTTTATTTAATATAAGCAGCCTATAAGCTGCTTATAAAAAAAAATCACCTGAGACAGACAAAAGATAAAACACTCATAAAACAAAAGAAAATCAATGAATGAGATCTAGAACTATTCTAAATGGAAGGACTAATGGATAGCCCTGCTTCTAATACAAGCAAGTAACACATAAACTAAAGAAATAAAAATAAAACAAGCAAACAACAGTTCTATTAAGTCGATATGGGGGTGGGGGGATGAAAAGGGAAGACTTAAGGACTTGGCAAAGGTGGGTACTAAGGGACTGGGTTTATGGATCCTGGGTGTAACATACTGCAACTTAGAGAAGCTTCTGAAACAGCAATGGAAGTCAAGAATGAAAGTACATGATAACGAGAAAATGTGCATGGGCACACACAAATACAGATCCATCAAGCAGTTCCTCTTGGAACCTCATAATTATTCTTGAATTTCATCCACCACCAACATCACCTCTGTCTCCACTGAGTGAACCATAAACCTCATGGTTCAGGCACTTCCCAGAGCTGCCATGATGGCCCAAAACCATGGATCCAAGGCCACAGGTCTTTATAGAGCCTCACAAGTCATGAGGAGAGCATTGCCAAAGATCTGCACTGGATCAAAAATATCAGAAAGCAGGGTGTAGCAAAACTATCCTTATCATTTAACAGAATATTCCAATCAGTTTACCAATGATTTACATGCACATTATGTTAATTGAGCCTGGATTTCTACATTATGAGTCAACACGTTAAGTTCTCCTTCTTAAGTTATTCTCAACTAACCTTCATCACCGGAGTCACTCTCTGAAGCTTCTTCCATATACATGTTTAATTATTTAGTACTCCTAGATGACACACAAAAATCTGGAAATATTCTCTGTTATAGTATCTATCTTAGAGGAAACTGGTTGTTTGGTCTTCTTTAGGAGCAGCAGATACAGCGGCCTAAATGTCCTAGTTCACTGGGATGAAAACAAGAGTCTTCCAACAATAAAGCCAATGATAAAAATGAAGGTCCACCACACTGTACCATCAAAAGTCACCAGAGGATATATAAAAAATGTGATTAAGAAAAACAACAGAAACGCTCCATTGTTAAATAATGTGTTTCTCAGTGTTATCATATCTCTTTCGGCCCTAGATTACTTTAAGGGAGGGGGACAAGAGCAACCTTAAGCACTGCTGTGAAGCACATAATAGTATGCAAATGAACAAAGCTCATTGTATGATGAACGCATGATGTAGCTTTTATGTCACAAAATCTGGTCAGCTAACCTTTAAGACCCGGCTACTTTGACAAAGAAATATACTAGATAGATTGAAAGCAGAGCGTTTCCCAGCCGTCCCGGTTTCTGCTATGATCCCGGTATGTCCCGCTTTTCCTTAGGACGCTTTTCCTATTTTCAACCGAAAAATGTTGGAGGGTATGGAGTTATGTGACCCCCGAGCCAAGGAGATAAGTAATTATACAGCCCTTAGAAGACATCTGAAGGCAGCCCTATATAGGGAAGGTTTTTAAATGTTTAATTATGCTTTTATATGTGTTGGAAGCCTCCCAAAGTGGCTGGGACAAGCCAGTCAGATGGACGAGGTCTAAATTGTTGTTGTTGAATAGAATGTCTCTATTTCCATCAGAGAAAGGTTGGAGGGTATGAGCCCTGAGTGCTCACCAGAAGGACAGATCCTGAAGCTGAGCTGAGGCTCCAATACTTCGGCCACCTCATGAGAAGAGAAGACTCCCTGGAAAAGACCCTGATGTTGGGAAAGATGGAGGGCACAAGGAGAAGGGGACGGCAGAGGACGAGATGGTTGGATAGTGAGTTTGACCAAACTGTGGGAGGCAGTGGAAGACTGCCTGGCGTGATCTGGTCCATGGGGTCACGAAGAGTCGGACACGACTAAATGACTCAACAACAGCAACAACTATTACTTAAAACAAACTAAGAGGGTAAGCCCAAAAGAAATGAGAGTAGAATAAATCAAGCTTTTTACACAAGGACCAGGAAGCAGGTTCTCTGCTAGTAAAGTCGGTGAGCTTCTCCTGAGGTGGTTTTATTCTAAATGGCCAACCATCTTACTCAGAATATACTAAGGACCGTAATCAGTGAGTTTCACTTTCCCCTCCATTAGCGGTCTCATTGTATTGCTGTGTGTGCGTTAATTGTAGGTTTCGAACTTTTTCCAAATTAACATTCCAAAAAAAGAAAAGAAAATCATACAATTTTTGAACAGAAACAGCACAACTTTTCACAACATGGGTACTACGCATATGTGCAGGGGGTCAGAAATGCCCTGTTTTACCACCTCTCTTGTCTTTGTGCAAACAGAGAAGGGGAGCCAAATCTAGATCCTCCACACAAGGGTGTCAAAAAAGTGGGTGTCTTTTAGCAAGGTGAAGAAAATATGTAACGTGAAGTGAAGGGAGGCAACATGCAAGATGAACACTATGGCTGCCCTAGCTCATTATCCCAGAAAACTCTGGTTAGAGGATGGCACAGAAATACTGTTGGAAATAAATGGATTAAGTGTCAGTAAAATAATGTTGAATTTCAAAGTTCTCTGATTGAAATACTTAAAAGGCATACAGGAGAGCTGGAAGAACACAACAAGAACTTGAAAAAAATAGATGCAAGAACAAGTTGTTTATTAGCTGACTTAAAAAAATAGATGCTTTAAACTAAAGCAAGAAAAGTACTGTTTACATGTTTCTGTAATATAGTTTCAAACATTTGTGTAAATTGTTAAGTTAGTTTCCTTTTATCTTTTCTGAAAAACTAACTGAAACAATTAAAAATGGATGCACCTGGCATTTATAAATATTTTGAACCAACCTTTCTAAAAACCATTTAATCACATGATCTTTTGCATATAAGGAGTGCTTGAAGGCAAAAATCTGCTTTTTGATTTATAGTTTAAAAAGAGGGTGAGATGCAACAGAAAGACTAAGGCAAACCACTATTCAAAATGCAGCAAATTTCCACGGATCTCCGCTCGTCTAATATATGGGCTTCCCCTTGCAAATTATTCTCAGAGGACAATAGTTAGAGTCTCCTGCATTCTCTGGGATGCAAAGCCTTATTCCTGCCTCATAAAAAATCCCCCTTTCCTCCCCTCCCCACCGAGCGCTGGCTCCTTGTTTGAAATACCCCGTCCGCGTTATTTAATTGGCACCACACTAGGGACCATCGCAGTTGCTGAGTAACATTCCTTACATGCCCCTCGTTAAAGGGACATTAATGACTGCAATCAGTCCAATTCCACTTCCTTGCCCAATGATTTAATTTCCTGTACAGTATTGCTTTCAGCTCCCTTTGAAAATTCTCCCAGCCAGCATTCTTTCCCTTTCAGACCTCTGTTCTCTATTATGTAACAGAAGGACCCATACCAGCAGGTCACAGGCAACCTACAAGTTGTAGCAAATTGTGCCTCGCTGCATTTCTCTGGTGTCTTGCTGAAACGGAAAGGTATAAACTTTGTTTAGAATCTACTGGCCATCCTTCCTCGATAGCCAAACACTTAGGATCAGAAGCCAGTTAAGAGAATGGCAGAAAAAAGAAGGTGGATTTGGAAGTCGAAAACTCCCATTGCTAAGAGGGTGCTGAGCAATTCCAAGTACAGAAATGAAGCCCAGGTGCTGGCAAGAAAAATCCAATCAAAATATGAAAATATAAGCTGAACAGACAGTGGTACATGCAAGTTTTAATATGACCAGTTCTATCAAACATGCTACAGGACAATACGTAAATGTATAGCAGAGGCAATGTTCTTCAACAGTTATTAACTACAAACACACTATTTGTTTGAAAACTTTCCTTCTCAAAGTCTTGGTTACCTACCATTTTTTTAATTATTATTTAAGGAGAATCAGGAGAATCTTTAGTTGCATCAGCCACTAGCCATAGCAATAAAATAAAAGACTGAAGACAGAGGTAAAAACTTAACTATGCAAAATACATTTTGGAAGTATAGTAGATCTTATTCTAATTGCCCCCACCTTGCAGTTTTTGCTGTCACCTGATCATCTTGATCTGCTAAAGGAAAGGACACAGTAGTATCTTCTGCTTTAAAAGCATATTCAAGGGCTCAGCTTTTCCTTTAGAAACTCCTTTTGTACACGTTGATAGTATCTTTGTAATCTGGCTAGTGGCGAAGGAAGTTTGGAACAATTCAAAACAGCATCAACTCCATCCATCCATCCATCCATCCATCCATCAAATGTATGTAAACTAGCACCATTAAGCATGTACCCATGCCTCTCCTGATGTTCTCCTTTGTCACCAATTTCAACAATATAATCACAGATTTGTGCAGTTAACTCAGTGATGCTTACATTTACTTATGTTGGCATCCCAGACATCCAAAATACTGCTAGAAAAAGCCTCCGGGGCTACCTTTGAAGGTGACCTGGAAACTACAATTAATCCAGAATGCGGCAGCTAGACTGGTGACTGGGAGCGGCCACCGAGACCATATAACACCAGTCTTGAAAGACCTACACTGGCTCCCAGTATGTTTCCGAGCACAATTCAAAGTGTTGGTGCTGACCTTTAAAGCCCTAAATGGCCTCAGCCCAGAATACCGGAAGGAGCATCTCCACCCCAATCGTTCTGCCCGGGCGCTAAGGTCCAGTGCCGAGGGCTTTCTGGCAATTCCCTCCCTGCGAGAAGCCAAGTTACAGGGAACCAGGCAGAGGGCCTTCTCGGTAGTGGCACCCGCCCTGTGGAAGGCCCTCCCACCAGATGTCAAAAAGAAAAATAACTACCAAACATCTAAAGGCAGCCCTGTTTAGGGAAGCTTTTAATGTTTAATAGATTATTGTATTTTAGTGTTTTGTTGGAAGCTGCCCAGAGTGGCTGGGGGGACCCAGCCAGATGGGCGGGGTATAAATAATAAATTATTGTTATTATTAGCCCTCTGAATCAAATGGATCTGGAGCAACTACCTGTAGCTCGAAGAACGCACTAAACTGAAAAAGCATCTTCTTTTGTAGGATATTATTTGAGTGTTATCCACAATGGTAAGCAAAACGCAACCAAGGATGATCACGCTCTTTTGGCGGTTACACCATCGCTCATTTCCAGCATTTTAATTTGCGGTT
Source organism: Podarcis cretensis (assembly GCF_951804945.1). NCBI lineage: Eukaryota > Metazoa > Chordata > Lepidosauria > Squamata > Lacertidae > Podarcis > Podarcis cretensis. The sequence goes on from NC_137187.1 coordinate 28,536,352, forward strand.
AAAGGTGAAACTACACTGTGGTGTCAAGTCACCTCCATACCTCAACAAGGTTGTTGTGGAGATTAAATGAGGACGAGGAGAACCATATATCTCACCTTAAGGTCTCTGGAGAAAAGGTGGTCCATAATGCAATAAACAGAAGCAGTGAAGGAAGTGAAGGAAGGCTTGCTAATCTCAATGTATTGTTTATTTAATACCTTGAAACAGATGTCTGCAAGTCTTCTTTCATTGCTTTTGGCCAGTCTCAAAACCCAAGCAACTAAACCGCAAATGAACCAACTATCAATTGTTCTACTGCTACTACTTATCCTAAGGAAACGATCCGTTCAAAAGCAGAATGACTGGCCAGAACTTGCAGTCCTGAAATGTACTACATATTCTAGAAGTCAAACACCCTGGGTATCGCATGAACAACAAAAAGTCTCAGAAAACCAGATGCATGATAGTATAATTTAGATGTGTTTTAAATGCAGAAATCTTTTCACTGGAAAATAAAGCCAATCCTAGGAGTTGGATATACAAAATGAATACAGTGGTACCTTGGTTCTTGAACTTAGTCCGTTCCAGGAGTTCGTTTGACTCCTGGAACCATTCGAAAACCAAGGCGTGGCTTCTGATTGGCTGCAGGAGCTTCCTGCACTCAGTCGGAAGCTGCACCAGACGTTCGGCTTCTGGAAAACGTTCGCAAACCGGAACACTTACTTCCAGGTTTGCGGCGTTTGGGAGTCTATTTGTTTGGGAGCCAAGCCGTTCAACAACCAAGGTGCCACTGTATTCCAAGGCCCTAATTTCAAGGATTGTCCTTAAAACTTTTATCATAGAATCATAGAGTTGGAAGAGACCACAAGGGCCATCGAGTCCAACCCCCTGCCAAGCAGCAAACACCATCAGAGCACTCCTGACATATGGTTGTCAAGCCTCTGCTTAAAGACCTCCAAAGAAGGAGACTCCACCACACTCCTTGGCAGCAAATTCCACTGTCGAACAGCTCTTACTGTCAGGAAGTTCTTCCTAATGTTTAGGTGGAATCTTCTTTCTTGTAGTTTGGAGCCATTGCTCCGTGTCCGCTTCTCTGGAGCAGCAGAAAACAACCTTTCTCCCTCCTCTATGTGACATCCTTTTATATATTTGAACATGGCTATCATATCACCCCTTAACCTCCTCTTCTCCAGGCTAAACATGCCCAGCTCCCTTAGCCGTTCTTCATAAGGCATCGTTTCCAGGCCTTTGACCATTTTGGTTGCCCTCCTCTGGACACGTTCCAGTTTGTCAGTGTCCTTCTTGAACTGTGGTGCCCAGAACTGGACACAGTACTCCAGGTGAGGTCTGACCAGAGCAGAATACAGTGGCACTATTACTTCCCTTGATCTAGATGCTATACTCCTATTGATGCAGCCCAGAATTGCATTGGCTTTTTTAGCTGCCGCGTCACACTGTTGGCTCATGTCAAGTTTGTGGTCTATGCTTCTAATTAATTCTATGCTTCTAATTAATTAAAAAAATTCTCTTGCACTTTATAAAGCAGGGTGTCATATTCCAGGGAATTCTGCTTATCCTCAGCCTTCTCAGGACTTCTGCCTGTGATCTGGTCCCCTGAGAACCAAGGTAACAAACAAACAACAAACCATGGTTTAGCTTTTCATAGATGAACCTGTATGAGCCTCATTGCACAATCCTTCCTTACCTCAGCTCCTCTGGTGATGAGGAGAAACTGAACTGGGAGACAGCAGGGGGTTAATTCTGAGAAGCGAAGGAGGAAGGTGGGTTTTCTGGGGGGGATAGGACACATCTAGGGACACAGGTGGCACTGTGGGTTAAACCACAGAGCCTAGGACTTGCCGATCAGGCCGGCGGTTCGAATTCCCGTGACAGGGTGAGCTCCTGTTGCTCGGTCCCTGCTCCTGCCAACCTAGCAGTTCGAAAGCACGTCAAACTGCAAGTAGATAAATAGGTACCACTCTGGCAGGAAGGTAAACGGCATTTCTGTGCGCTGTTCTGGTTCGCCAGAAGTGGCTTTGTCATGCAGTTTTTTGCAGGGTAAGCTCAGAAGCAAAAAATAAAAGAGAGCTCCAACATGGAGCTTTAAAGCGCAGAGGAAAGGTGTCAATAAACCCTTAGATGAGTTATTTAAAATATGGAGCACACACTACATGTTACATGCAGTTAGATTTTCTATCTATGGACTGCTTGGGTTTTCTGTCTGTACACTAAGGGCACCCTCAGAGGCTTGAGCATGACATGGAAAAGGAAAGAACTGCTTCTCCAATCAAAATCAGCTTCCTCAAGCTCTCTGCAAACAATCAGATACAGGGCAGGTTACTGCTTTCTGGATATTTAGCACTGGGTGAGCTTTAACCCATATTCGGCCTCTGCTGCTGCTATTTGCATTGGGAGTGGAGCATTCATTGCACTGCAGCCACTTAAGAAGTTGTTGTTGTTGTTTTAAAATCATTCTAGCAGTTCCTAATTGAATAATAAATATCTTGTCTAGTTTGGCCCCTAGCCACACACTTGGTCAGCAAGAGTCCACCTTAGCTCATTTTAAGAGACTGACAGGTGCCCTCGGGGTAGCAAAGCAAGAGAAGGTTGATACCTCCAGGTATAGGGCAATATATAAATACAATAAATAAATAAAATAAAGGGGGCCCATGAATCTCCCAACCAAGATTTGTCTGACAAATAAGGTTTGCTTGGGGAATATGGCTAGAGGCTTCTGCTTCCACCAGAGGAAAACCAGTAGCACCCAAGGGATGACAGCAAACACAAAGTATCAAGGGCAAAACAAAACAAAACGCCAGAAAGCAATCCACAACAGACAGAATCCACCCCTTCCTAGCCTAATGGAGTCTGATGCCTAACTTTGGCTGGGTTGTGCCCGATTCCAAGAGACTTGGCATTTAAGAACAAACACAGCATTAATAAATTATCAAAACTCCATTAATGTGTAGCAAGCTTGCACTACTGTTGCTTCTTCTGCAAAAATTTGCTGCTTGCCAAAAGGATGTCAACACTTCTCCCCAAAGACATATCAGCCCGGCTTGATACATTGCCAATAGATAGAAAAAAACACACACAGAACAATGCAAGAAAAATCCTATTTCATATAATTCTACGTAAAGAGCTAGCGGGGATCAGATCTGTTACAGAAGTCTTTACCAGCTACAGAGCTGTCATGTTTAAATTAGTGCCAAAACAAATTTTATGTTTCACCTAAAACAACAACAACAAACCTATAAAATGCCTAAATTGATTTTTTTTTTATTCCACATTTATAAATGTTTGTCCATTTCCTTAAACAGCTTCAGCTGGCAAGGCAGAAGAAATACTTTGGAGGTTTTTAAGCAGAGGTTGCATGGTCATCTGTCATGGAAGCTTCAGCTGAGATTCCTTGCTAATTTCTAACACCGCACAGAAAAGAATATGCAAGTATAGTTATCTAATGTGAAATAATTTCTCTTGAAAGAAATTTGTTCTGCTACAGTATATTCTTAAGAAAGTTGCATATCTAAAAGTTGTTCTGATTAGATGCATTCTAACTGCAGCCATCAATGCATTTCATGCTTGCGGGAAGCATTTTATTTTAATAGATAAATCTTTTTTTAAAAAAATAGCAAAAAAAAAAATTCACAAATTAAAAACTCAGAAGAAGAAGAAGAAATGCCAACAAACTAAGGGACTGCCACAACTGCTGCTCGAATTTTAACAGCCAAGAAATGGAAAACACAAGAATTAAGAACTGTGGAAGAATGGGAGATGAAAATGATGGACTATATGGAGCTAGCCGACCTTACTGGAAGAATCCACAACCAGAAAGAAGAGGAATACCAAGAAGAGTGGAAGAAATTTAAAGACTATTTGAATAATATTGTAATATTAAAAATGAGAAATTGCTTGAAAGTACCAAATAGGCCTAGGATTAAATTAGGAGTTAACTAAATAAATGAGATCTAGAACTTTAAGAAAAGTTAAGAAATTGGATTTTAATTGGAATACTGTGTTTTAATAATGATATTAGAAAACTGCTACATTCAAATACAAGGAAATTCAGATGGGAGGGCCCAGAGGAAGTCAAAAATATGTTTATAAGGTTAGATGTTTAAACGACTAATTAATTTGTGTTGTTTATGTTGTTATGTGTTAGTTGTTATATTTTTTTCTGTTTGCCTATATTTGTGATTCTGTTTCTTTTTTGTTGTTGTTGTAGAAGTATGTGTTATATTTGTAAAAAACCTAAAAAAAATATTTTTCAAAAACAACAACTAAGGGACTGGCACGGTTCCATCTTGTGTTAATAAGTTACAAAGCAGCATTTCAACTCTCCAGTGAGGTGATTAGACTTGTACCAGAAGAATGATGAGTGAAACAGAGAACTGATCCCACGGAAGCTGCACTCATTCCAATGATATTTGTGGAGGGAAGCAACGAATGGCAATGGTTACTGGGGGCAGCTTTGCGGATGGACTCCAGGGTTTGACATTCGCCAGGCGCGTTTTGCTACTGATGTGGGTCCAATTGCAACTACATGGAGATCTCTAGGCACCAAGGTGGCAACTGACATCTCCACTGAACCAGCTGACTGGCACGCAGTTCTCCATCATCACACCAAGGAAAGCAAGTGCAGGGCTGAGTGCCATAGATAATGGACTGTGCTGCAGCCTTTCCAGAGGCCACCCAAATGGAACTCACCAACCAGTTTGTCTTGAAATATTGTTTGCCCAGGTGTGTCACCTGAAAGGCTCTCCAGGTCCTTTCCAGACATCCCGATTGCCATATCAATGAATCCCTAGGAGAACTTACTTCCAATGTTCATGCTCTGCATAAACTCTGTCTGAAACTATGTGTTGTTGTTTAGTCATTTAGTCGTGTCCGACTCTTCGTGACCCCCCTGGACCAGAGCACGCCAGGCACTCCTGTCTTCCACTGCCTCCTGCAGTTTGGTCAAACTCATGTTAGTCGCTTCGAGAACACTGTCCAACCATCTTGTCCTCTGTCGTCCCCTTCTCCTTGCACCCTCCATCTTTCCCAACATCAGGGTCTTTTCCAGGGAGTCTTCTCTTCTCATGAGGTGGCCAAAGTATTGGAGCCTCAGCTTCAGGATCTGTCCTTCCAGTGAGCACTCAGGGCTGATTTCCTTCAGAATGGAGAGGTTTGATCTTCTTGCAGTCCATGGGACTCTCAAGAGTCTCCTCCAGCACCAATTCTTCAGTGATCAGCCTTCTTTATGGTCCAGCTTTCACTTCCATTCATCACTACTGGGAAAACCATAGCTTGAACTATATGGACCTTTGTCAGCAAGGTGATGTCTCTGCTTAAATCTTGCTAATCCTCAGGGATGTGATACACCTTGACCTGCCAGAGCTACTGTAACCCCACCTCAGGTGCGATGTATTTCTGATGTTTTACCCTCGTGACATGGAAGTTTGTAAACGGGAATGTCCTTCTACTCCACGCCAGAATCCTATCCTCCAAAAAGTGGTGACCCACCTTGTGATCCAGCCTCAGCTCCTTCATCTCTGATTGATAATGAACTTGGGGGACTTTGAGTCCCTTAAAGGGGGAGCTAGGCCATTAAAGGCACCCCTCCCTATTTTCTGAAATCAATTGTTACTTACTGAATTGCCTACGAATAAACCTTTTATCAATTTTACTATAAATTGCCTCTGATTTTGATGCCTACCTACATGTAGTGCCGGATTTATGTATAAGCTAAACAAGCTATAACTTAGGGCCCCACTCTCTTGGGCCCCCCAAAAAAACTTAAAGGGAAAAAAACCTAGATGCACATTTCCAAAATATAACAAATAAAATAAAACCTACATACAGTAACAGTGTTTTGTGTTGTGTAGGCTTCTATTTGTTATGTGCAAATGGCTTTAGATACCCATTAGGTCCATAAATTACCAGATAGCATATATGAAAGCCAGTGTGGTGTAGTGGTTAAGAGCGGTAGTCACGTAATCTGGGGAACCGGGTTCGCGTCTCTGCTCCTCCACATGGAGCTGCTGGGTGACCTTGGGCCAGTCACACTTCTTTGAAGTCTCTCAGCCCCACTCACCTCACAGAGTGTTTGTTGTGGGGGAGGAAGGGAAAGGAGAAGGGAAAGGAGATTGTTAGCTGCTTTGAGACTCCTGAAGGGGAGTGAAAGGCGGGATATCAAATCCAAACTCTCTAACACAAAAACCAGCGACAATTTGTTGACAAAGGACCACTGGACATATAAAGGGTCCCATTACCTTCAGTAGCTGAGGGCCTCATCAAACCTAAATCCGGCCCTGCCTACATGCTGTTTAATTATTGCAAGTAAATCAGATATTCGGTATTATAAAAATACTATGGCAGCTCCAAAATGTAACCATGTGATCATTTTACTTTTTCTAATGAGACATTGCTTCATAAACTAATAACAGCATGAACAAGTATAATAACTGTCAAATTGGGCAGCTTCCAAGTAGAATATAATGTTTAAACCCTGCTCAGGGTGTGAGTTGATGTGGGTACATCAATATCTCCCTTATGCTTCAGAGCTCACTGGAGAAAGGGGAAGATTCCAGTGCTAAGTCGTGACAATTTGTAAAGTAGTCCATCACTTCTCCCCACCTGATTTTGGCAGACTTCAGTGCTCTCATCCCATCTTTCTTGCTCCTACCATTGAAGTTAATGAATGCAAACTCCCTCTTCTTTGTGGTTCACCTTACAAACCTGTAAACTAGTTAGCTCAAGATGAACTCATGGGAGGGGTGGAGGAAATGCATTTGTATGCAAAGAACGCAAAGTTTCCTGGTGCCACCTGTTCAAAGTGCCAGAAGGACACTGTGGGGCCCAAACTCTAGGTGCGATATTAGTCCTTGGCACCTCTACAGAAAAACATGTGACCAAGTAACTGCAATTTCCACATGTGACGGTATTTGTAAGACATTTCCCCCCCACCAGGTGCCGGCCTAATAAGGAGCTCATTTTACACATGCCGCTGAGCAGCTACTTGTTGGCAGAAACGTTTTAGCCACTATTCCCCGGACTACATTTCGACAGAAGGCTGGTGCCGTTTTCAATTACATCTTTCCTTGGCTCTGCGGGTTCCATTGGTCGTTCCCGTGCCCGCTCCAAAAGTTCTCCATTTATGTCAAACTCTCTAAGAAAACTTCAAATTATGAAACATGAGATCCACATGGAAGAAGGACCGCCTGCTTGATTGATTAAACTGTTCTGCTTTTCGCTATGCAAAAACCTATTTAGTCCAAGAACAACAGAATGTATTAGGACTGTTATGGAAAAATCAGTCATGCCAAAATGTTAATGATTTCACTTTTGTTCTTCAGCAAAGAAGAGTTATCATTTAGTTTACTTGAAGAGTGTTTTTAAAAGATCTGCTGGGTTATACTAGGGATTACTGGGTTGTTCTTGTTTCTGTTTTTATTATGCATTTTGTGTTTAGGTGTTTTTATATTGTGATTTATATTGTCTTTATATTGTTTTTATATTGTCTGCCCTAAGACCTGCAGGTATAGAGCAATATATAAAGTATCATCATCATCATCATCATCATCATCTTGCAGGGAGCAGAACTCTGCAACAATATGTTCCTGTGGTAGGAAGAGAAGAGGGTATTTTCGCCAGTTTTCTCTCCCCCCCTGCCTCCCAGAAACTTGCTCCGGAGAATTGGAGAATCTTCCAGAACAGCATGCAAGGTGACGCAGAGGGAGGGAGTCATCAGTGAAGACCGCCACCCTTCCTTCGGCCTCTGCAAATCTCTTTTGGTGGAGCGTTAAGTCTAGATCCAACCCATAATGTTTTAGTTTTTTAAATGAAAGCTGTTCTGGAAAATTTATTTGAAAAGTTGGATTGAAGAAATGTTATGGATACATCACTGGCAGGCTTTTAAAATGAAACCACCACAAAAATGCCCACATAAACCTAAGGAGATTCTGAACTGCTGATGAACAACAAAGTGTTGTCACAATTCTTCACCCAGACTGTATGGATTTTTATTTTTTATTTTTGGGGGTAGTTGCTGAAATATCAACAGATATGCGTGATTACTCCAAAAGCTATCTGCTTACTGACTATTAGGCTAATGAACATTATATTGTTCTGTATATACAGTAGTTGCATACAACTTGCAAGAACTGTTCTGTGTTTTTAGTGCAACCGGTGGGAGGGGACTTGCTTTCTTATCAAGATTAAGGAGTGAGAGGGATTAGAAAACATCAACCACTAAATATAGCCTTATGATAGCTGCAACTTAAAATCACTTCAGCACATAATTCAGGATTAGCCTACAGCTACAACTGCATCTTTGCTAGCGCTCCAATCACTATGCATATCTTCATTACGCCTCGTTAGGTTTAGAGTTTTCATGCCGACAATACTGCTCTAAGAAAAGTCCTTTGAAACTATGTCCATCTTTGTTTCAAACAACTCACCATAATAGCAACAATTTTGCTACTAGATACCCTCGACTTTTCGAAGCAATACAGTATAGCTCTTTTACAGGAATGTTGTTAGCTTAGCGTCTTTTATGAACCTATTGGCATGTTTCAGTTATAAAAATGCTCCTATCCAATGTTAGGGAGATGTCCCCTTTGGTAAATTGTATTTTCTCACCGAAATATGTCCATATCAGTCGATTACTTCAAGTAGGAAGCATGAATGGCAAACCTTGACCTATTTATAACCTACAAAGTTTACACCTTGCAGGATAAATGTCAACAGTTTTCGATGTCAAAGATAAACCTGCAATATGAAAATGAACTACTGAGGATTATTCATGCTTGTAGTTGAAAATCACAGGATCCGACCTCAAACAGCTTAAGAATCTTTAATCCAGGAGAGCATCTCTGCATTCTTGAATGAGGGCAGAAGTGGGTGGGTTTGTTTGTTTGTTTTTAAAAAAACAAAACCCCTTTGGGTTGCAGGTAGTCTTGCAGTTCAGTTAAATCTTTTTGTGTTGGCATAATTCCCCGTGTGCCATGAATTATGCCAACACAATTATGCCACCATGTACCGGTCTAAACAGAAAGGACTATAAATGTGCAGAGCTGGGGTACAAAATCTGCTGTGATCCCAAGTCTATGCAACAACCAATCAATTGTTTGGCAACTCCGTTGGTTACAGCTTGGTGCTGGTAACACCAAGGTTGCAGGTTTGATCCCCGTGTGGGGCAGCTGCATATTCCTAAATTGCAGGGGGTGGTTGGACTAGATGATCCCTAGGGCCCCTTCCAACTCTCTGATTCTATCAAACGGCAACTACTGCTTGTAACCAGATACATTTACCAACGTTGCCTATCTTCCATGCAGTATTAGCTCGCAGCTTAGTGCATAGGGCTTCTCTTAGTCTTCAATACAGGAATACGCTTGAAGAAAAGTTTAAAAGCGCATCTTGAAATATCTAATACGGATCTGCACATGGTGAAAAGCTATGCTGTGAAAAACTATGGCACCCAGTGCAAGGAACAAGACTTATCACAATGAATGGCTTTTAAACAACAACAACAACAACAACAACAACAACAACAACAACACCCCCCTAAGCAGAGAGAAGCCAAATGCAATCCAATGAGAACTGGGAGTGCTCAGCATGAACGGAATGACGACTGTTGGGTATGGAAGAAGCAGCCCAGAAAGGAATGGCCAACTGACTGGAACAATCCACACTGAAACGTTTTGTCAAAAGTCTAACTTGTAAATTAATGATAATAATAATAATAATAATAATAATAATAATAATAATAATAATAATAATTTATTATTTATTATTTATACCTCGCCCATCTGGCTGAGTTTCCCCAGCCACTCTGGGCGGCTCCCTATCAAGTGTTAAAAACAGTACAGCGTTAAATATTAAAAACTTCCCTGAACAGGACTGCCTTCAGATGTCTTTTAAAGATAGGATAGCTGCTTATTTCCTTCACATCTGAAGGGAGGGTGTTCCACAGGGTGGGCGCCACTACCGAGAAGGGCCTCTGTCTGGTTCCCTGTAACCTCACTTCTTGCAGTGAGGGAACCGCCAGAAGGCCCTCAGCGCTCGACCTCAGCTGAACGATGGAGGTGGAGACGCTCCTTCAGGTATACAGGACCGAGGCCGTTTAGGGCTTTAAAGGTCAGCAACAACACTTTGAATTGTGCTCGGAAACATACTGGGAGCCAATGCAGATCTCTCAGAACCGGTGTTATGTGGTACCGGTGGCCACTCCCCCTCACCAGTCTAGCTGCCGCATTCTGGATTAATTGCAGTTTCCGGGTCACCTTCAAAGGCAGCCCCACGTAGAGCTTGTATTCTCCTCCTCAGAAATAGCCAACTTTTCTCATTTTCCTGCTACAAGGTGGAGCTGCCAGTCTGCTCCTCTTCTAAATTATGATGACCAACACCTACACAGATAAAAGTATACTCCTCCACCTTCTATACCCCCCCCCAAAAAAATATGAAAGAACAGATGAGGAGAATGATGGGAAAGAGAATCCAACATTTGAGGAAATGGATCCATTTAAATATCCATCTGCTTCCATATAAAGAGTCACATACGGAATATGGGAACAATAATGTGAAATATCTTTCTTGCATCATTCCAGCCAATCTTGATATAATTTGCTCTAACTACTATTCCAACAACTGACAAAGATTGAAATTTATTTTAGATTCTGCCATTATTACATGATTTACAAGAATTAGCATTTATCACTTGCTTTTTAAAAAGTATTCAATTGAATGAATGGGTTGGATAGTTACAATGGAATGGTCTTTGGGGTGGGGTGCACATTTTATTCTTATTTATTTATTATTATTATTATTACTGTGTCAAAGTATTTTTTAAAAATAATAATAATTGTAAGTATTACACAGGGTATCCATTTTATTCCTCTATTGCTACCTTCAACCATTCCTTCCATCTTTTCCCATTCTCCTAATCTGCTTTTCCTAATAAAAGTTAAAGAGTCCTTTCATCACAGAATTTGCCAGCTTTGATGTGTGTTGTAACAATGGTGTAATTTTCCGCATTAAAATGAATTTAAGATTGAGTGTAAAGGCAGTGCATTTTAGTAGCTGAGGCAACAAGGGTATGCCACTACCCGGGCCCATTATTAGTGCAGATCACAATCACCCCTGATATGATTATGCCTTCAAAGCATCTGCCTTAAGGCAGATGGTACCTGACATATTAATTAATGAAAACAAGACTGCTTAGAAGAGGTGTTGGTAGATCGGCATATTACATTACAGACAGATTAAGCCCAAGTTTCCTCTTACACCTTAAACAGACAGGGACTGGAGTCCACCACCAGCTCATGAGAAGGAAAACCAACTTCTGCGTACATCAACAAGCAAAAGGGCTTGGGCAAATAGCTTTTATGCACACAGAAGTTTGTAAGGCAGACCAATGGACATGTGACTCTGGAGTGGCTTTGACTACAGTGGTACCTCGGGTTAAGAACTTAATTCGTTCTGGAGGTCCATTCTTAACCTGAAACTGTTCTGAACCTGAAGCACCACTTTAGCTAATGGGGCCTCCCGCTGCTGCCATGCGATTTCTGTTCTCATCCTGAAGCTAGACTTTTTTTGGGGGGGGGAGCAGGCTAAAGTCGAAAGGGATGCGGGTGGTGATGTGGTCTAAACCACTGAGCCTAGGGCTTGCTGATCAGAAGGTCAACGGTTTGAATCTCCATGACAGAGTGAGCTCCTGTTGCTCTGTCCCTGCTCCTGCCAACCTAGCAGTTCGAAAACACGTCAAAGTGCAAGTAGATAAATAGGTACCGCTCCGGCGGGAAGGTAAACGGAGTTTCCGTGCCCTGCTCTAGTTTCACCAGAAACGGCTTAGTCATGCTGGCCACATGACCCAGAAAACTGTCAGTGGACAAACGTCGGCTCGCTCCGCCAGTAGTCGTAGTAATAATAGTAATAGTAATAGTAATAGTAATAGTAATAGTAATAATAAATTTTACTTATACCCTGCCCTCCCCAGCCAAAACCGGGCTCAGGCTGGCTAACAACCAATAAAAAGCAAGTTGATTGAAATGCAACTTTAAAAACAAGATTAAAATACAACATTAAAACATTAAAATGCAGCCTCATCACAGGTGGTGAAAGGAAAAAGAAAGAGGGGGAGGGAATCAAATTGTAAAGCGAGATGAGCACCTCAACCCCAGAGTCGTTCGTGACTGGACTTAACTGTAAGGGGTCCTTTACCTTTACCTTCTTAGGCTAAAGTCACAACAGCCTCGCATAAGCAAGGTTTAAGAAAACACCATGAAAGGACACAGCTTAACTTCAGAACAACTGATAAACTTTAGCAATATTTCCACGGAAACAAAAACTGTGCTTATCCTCAAAAACAGGTACCCTGTTACCAAACCACTTCTCATCAGCAGGGCAGCCAAACCACTTCAACAGGCTGGCGACAACGTGTTCTGCAGTGCTCCAGAATATGATGCAATCGGCCATCACTGCTCTCAGCCTGACACAGTGCCAAGTGAAATCAGGAAGACAGTAGGTCACAAGAGAAACATCACATTTCAAAGGTCTGCAAGAAAACTGCACCAGTTCGTGTTCACAGCTGAGGAAGAGGTCTCTTCAACCACCAACGGAAAGGTATAATCAATGCGAGCTTGTCAAAACATGACTGGTTAATTGTAAACCAAAAATACCCACATGTGATTAAGTGGAACCTCGGTTTTCGAATGTCTCCGTTGACAAACATTTCGGAACTCGAATGCTGTAAATGTTTCCGTTCTTTAACATGCCTCAGAAGTCGAACGCCTTCCGCTGAGTTTATGTGTTATTTTTCTCTATTAAATTTGCAGGCTGCCCTTTGCGCCTCAGTTTCTGAAATTTTCAGAACTCAAACAGTCTTCCAGAACAGATTACGTTCAAAAACTGAGGTACCACTGTATTGTTTTAAATCTGCTTATATATGTGTCTTTCTCTTTTTAAATTGTTTACATTGTTTTTCTTCATTTTTCAGAAAATAAAACTAAACTGTACTGATTTCAATCTCTTCAAATAAATGAGTAGTCTTTGTTTTTTCCCCCATTCCCCCACCTGCTTTTTAAGACGGTGTCCTATTGAAGAGATTACTTTAGATACTGGAAACTGGGTTCAAACCCTGCTCATACATTGACTAACCTGAGCGCCCCCCCCCCAAGTCAGTTCCACATCTGCCAAATGGGGATGGTAATTACCCTACCCTAAGAATTCTTTAAGTAAAGGAATGTTTGGTATTTTCTATGCCATGATTTGGTAAGCAGGCAATGCTACAAGAAGTACCAGAGGAACAATAAGCTTTTCCCATACTGGCCAAATAAGTAGATTTTCTTAATGTCAACATAAAGCTTTAAAAAGCAAGAATTCTCAACAGAAAGAGGCCAAAACTTTCTTCAATGCATGCAATTATCTCTTTTACTGAAGAAGAAGAAAACCTACACATAGAGTCGAGCTACTCCATGTTCCAATTTGGCCAGCACTCCCTAATTTAAAAGCAATGGTATTATTCCATGCATGTGAGTGAGCAAGCAAACCCAGCCAATTGCTGAATAATTTCAATCCAAAACAAAAATGCCAAGAACATTGGAACCAAATGCTGACATTTAAAGGTGTTTCGCAAAGCTTCCAAATTCTGAGAGTGTTTTAGCTGAAATTAATTGCGCAAAAGCTTCTGGCAAACTCATCTGTTCCGAAAATGGGCAAAAGTGTCCTTGATCAAAGGCACTAACAGGCAATCAGCAGGAGAGATGCAGACTTTGAAGTCCCATCAAAGTATCAGAAGCAAAATACACGCCTGCATTTGTGAACTGAGAACTGCATCTTGTCATGTTATGCAAAGAGATCCAGCATTCCTTTATAGTGACAGAATACAACAGAAAACCTCAGATGGTACATCACACGTATCTTTGATGTACAAGTAAATATCTCAGGGGTGCTTGCCACATTACTAAGACAAAATAGCCAGATACAAATCTTTGTTCAGTGGTACCTCGGGTTAAGTACTTAATTCGTTCCGGAGGTCCGTTCTTAACCTGAAACTGTTCTTAACCTGAAGCACCACTTTAGCTAATGGGACCTCCTGCTGCCGCCGCGCTGCCAGAACATGATTTCTGTTCTCATCCTGAAGCAAAGTTCTTAACCTGAAGCACTATTTCTGGGTTAGCGGAGTCTGTAACCTGAAGCGTATGTAACCCGAGGTACCACTGTACTGAGAAAATGGCCAAAGACTAGGTTTGGAAAGACCCTAGAAACTTTGCTTGGGAACAACTACTTAGGGGTGTTTGGGTGTGTCTTTCTAGATTCCTGCACATGTACATGTTAAGAACTAAGAAATAGCTTAATAGAAATAGAACTAAGAAATACTTAAGAAATAGCTGGAGGAAGCAATCCCAAAGTACAATGCAGAGTGAAAAGAAACAGCATAAGACATTGTGCCTGGAACATGAAGACAATGGGTACAGATTTGCCTTAAAAGTTTGAAGATTGTCTATGTTACAATTCTACTTAGCAACTGCATGCCTGCAGTGGGGTTTCTGGCCCAGTATCAGAGGTGAATTCGCTTGCTGAGTCCGCCATTCATATTGCGTGGTTTTAGACAGTGTCTGGCCCTTAAGAACCAGGACCCGTGTCTTGTAAAAATGACAGACTTTCTCGTGAGAGAATATTTTTCCTTAACGTGATCTGACAGATGATCAAAGTGCTTTGCTTCAAATAACCTCACCGTCACAACCTATTACGTGATTGATCCGCGGCTCTTAGTTACTGTATGCCCAAGAGTGGTATCGTTAACTCTTCTCTTTTGTCAATTCAGAATAATTGATTTTTCATATCTTGAAAAGGAGAACCTGTGTTTCAATTCAACAGCTTAAAAATGATATTTTTTAAAAAAGATATTCTGCACTAAAAAGGGAGTTGATAATTGAAGTCCCTTTACTCTTCCCATATTAGGAGAATAGACTGAACACCAGAGAACAGGAAATAATTTTCAGGGATTGTTGTCATTTTAGTTATACAGTTTTATGAATTTTTTTTTAATTGCTTGGGAGAAATATTAAGCCACCAATGATTCAATGTATAAAAAAGACTGCTAATGTATTAAAAACAATAGTCACACAGGACACAAACAGCTCCTACACAGTCCTAAAACATCAACAAACTGAAATTCATGTACTGCAACTCACTGAAGTTAACAGAACAAATTTTAAAACTCAAGTACTCTATAGTGTCAGCACTTTCTGATCTGGTCATTTAGCTGGAGTGTTCCTCAATTTTACAAGTCCGATCCACTGTGGTCAATGAGGGCAGGTTCTGAAGGGAAAAATTCAGTGATAATATTCATCACTGTACAGTTTAGCTGTCCCAGGGATTGCAAGCAGTCAAGGAAGGCGTTTCTTAGTTCTTTGAAGGCAAGGAATTAAAGGAGAGCATTTGGTCCGGAAGCTAATTGAGAAACAGAAGCAACTTTGGCTCAGGATATGGTTCTGTTTCTTGCACCAGGCTCCAGACGCAAGCTCCTTTTGCCCATCAGAGCTACATTTTGAAATGGAGAGTCTCATTTTCTTGTGCATTTGTAGCAGGAGACATCCAGGTACTACTCAGTACAGATAAAATAGCAAACTGCCTCCCTCAATAACTCCCTGTTGTTGAAGCAGTTTTGACAGTTGTTTGTAAACATCTGCAGCATCTTGTCGCCCGCCATTCGTTTTGTTCCTTCTCTAATGAGTTAACTGCTCTTCTGACTTTTCCTCTCCAAGCCTGCATTTGGCTGGCTCTGCTCTTGCTGCCATAAATGTTCGACAAAAACGTGTGTGGTTTTTTGGGGGGTGGGGGGAGTATATTGCATGTTCCACTCCGTTTGCAAATTTCCCTCCCATGCTTAAAAGACAGCTGAAAACCACAGCTCACAAAATATGAGTGGTGAGTCCATCAGAGATTAATCAAACATGTCTTCCAGGGTCTGTAAGATCCCTCAAATATAATCAAACGCTGCATTCTAGGAAGCTAAGCTCTTAGCCACAGGAATAATTTTAAACTTCATCTTTAGAAAATAAAAGCTTCCTTTATCTTGACAGTTGGCAAAATCTTCTTCATGGTATACCCGTTTGAAAAGCTAAATGGCTAGTCATTAAATGCATTCTAAGCCATTAGCTTATTTATATAATAATGGAAAGTCCAAGATTTAGTTCAGAAGACGCAGTGGCAAGACTTTGCAAGGCAATCAGCCATAGGCTGCATGTGTCAAGCAATCCACATTTCTAATTCCTCAACTTTCCAGTAAAGTTTCATCACTGATGCATATACCATTTTAGCCTAAAAAAGCAAAGGGATTTAAAATTCTGCAGGAAGGGTACAATATTATGTTAGACTGAGGAAGCGACTGGCCCCTATTAAAGCAACGCCAATAAAATCCTTCCTTTGCTTTTCTTTTTTTTGTGGCGGGAGAATGAGCTAAACAATTTGCATTTACAGCTTAGTTCCTCTGCCCCTTTAACTTCTTCTTCTCTTTTTATGGCGGATATAAATGGCACCAAATTGTCAACTCACATATACGCCCCGCACTTACCGATACAAATAGGCCCATTTCTGACAAGCCATAAAACAATTGCTGCTGAACTCCCTATAACTTCCTTTGATATCCCAGCTTTCCTGCAGGGCTTCAAAGCCATCTTCTTTTACTAGCCTTGAGGTCCTGCTACAGGGGGAGGGGGGTCTTCAACAGATGCAGAGGGAAAAAGCATTTCTATTTTCCTGCTCAAAAGTACCAAAGTTTTTTGGGAGGTTTTTTTTTTTTTAAAAAAAAAAAATCCACTCCTTCAATGCCAGGAGTGCATTTGAAGCAGTCTTTTTAAATAGTCATTTAGGTTCTTTGTTCCATTACAGTATTAACAAAAACAACCCCACACACATCTTTTTGTATTGCACCTCATTTCTGGTTGCTTTTAAAACAATTTATTATTAAAATCATGTATTTCCAGTACAAGCTTGCATACGAATTGGTTGCTTTAACAATTAAAACATATCTTAAGATGCTATACCACCTTACAAGTTCCTGTATTGTCAACATTCTCCAATGTTTCTGATGGGAGTCTTTCCCTAACTGGTGATGGCAAGGAGACAACTGAGACCTTCCCCATTCAAAGGAGTTTATCAAACATGGGGCTTTACCCATTCTATGATACAGAATTCATATATGCAGCGGTTCTCAAAGGGCACGAGAGGAAGGCAAGTGTGGCAGGAAGATTCAAGCGCAATCAATATTATATTTTGGGGAAGATTCCTGTTCTTGTTTTATAAGAAGAATAAGAATAATTTATTTCTACCCCACCCATCTGGCTGGGTTTCCCCAGCCACTCTGGGCGGCTTCCAACAAAATATTAAAAGTACATTAAAACATCAGTCAATAAAAACTTCCCTAAACAGGGCTGCCTTCAGATGTCTTCTAAACATCAGACAGAAATGTTTGTGTAAACATTTTACACATTCTGGATGTCCCAAGATCATATTATAAAGCAGTTGTGCTCTATGTTATAAATCAAGCATTTCAAAGAGCTGTTTCTTTTTATTTTGTTTTCTTTTTAACAGATATTAGGGTTTATAGGGGGGGGGATACAAAACTTAATATGAAATATATTTTCTTCTTTTTTGTCCAAACTAAAACTTTGTTCTAAATACAATAAAAGCATAAAGAGGAGGAGGTAGAAAGTAAATAAAGAAAGAGATAGAGAGAAAGTATTGATATGCAGCTGAAAATAGGATCAATAGCTGCCCTGAGCCCAGCCTTGGCTGGGGAGGGCGGGGTATAAATAAAAATTATTATTATTATTATTAATAGGGCCCATGGAAGGGATGGAGGGGAAGTCAGGAGATTCAGAGTAATCTCGATATTTGGAAGTAGAATTGGTTTTGTTGTATGTTTATACTCTTGAAAATCAAATAAAAATATATTTCAAAAAAGAAAGAGAGAGCTAGAGAGTAATAAAGAAATCCAGCCAGATGGGTAGAGTATAACTATATTATTATTATTATTATTATTATTATTATTATTATTATTAGAAATAGAAAAGAGGCTAAAAGGGGGGGGGGGAATAAAACTCAGAAGGTAAGGGATTTCCAATTCTTCGCCTGTCCGCTAAATATAAATATGACATTTAAGGATTTAAGCAGGAGAACACTCCCTCTCTCTCTCTCTCTCTCAGCACACATACATGTAAAGTCATACCTCGGGTTACAAATGCTTCAGGTTGCGTTTTTTCAGGTTACGGACCACTGAAACCCGGAAGTACCGGAACAGGTTACTTCCGGGTTTCGGCAGTCGCACATGCGCAGAAGTGCGAAATCGCACTTTGCGCAGAAGCGCTGAATCACAACCCGCACGTGTGTGCAGATGCACTGCTGCGGGTTGCGAGCATGCATCCCGCACGGATCACGTTCGCAACCCGAGTGTCCACTGTATAGATACTAAGCAATATCACTTACTTTAAGAGTAAGCCCCCACAATTTTCAGAAGCAACAAGTGACAGCTACGAGACGGAACGTTTCTTTGCGATATGGAAATATGTCTCTGTGACTGGTTGACAGCCCAAGTATTACCGTATCTTTTGCTCTATAAGACACAAGAGACCACAAGACGCACCTAGTTTTTGGAGGAGGAAAACAAGAAAAAAAATATTCTGAATCTCAGAAGCCAGAACAGCAAGAGGGATCACTGCGAAGTGAAAGCATCAATCCCTCTTGCTGTTCTGGCTTCTGTGATAGCTGCACAGCCTGCATTCGCTCCATAAGATGCACACACATTTCCCCTTACTTTTTAGGAGGGAAAAAGTGAGTTTTATAGAGCAAAAAATACGGTAATTTGCCAACGTTAACCGTTTACCATGAACACTCAGCTAGCCTGCACTTCACTCCTCTTAGTGCGAACAGGGAGAATAAGCAATGATCCCTGGCTCAGCACTGCGGTCAAACCAGAAGCCATGGTTTCTTTCACTCCAAGCCAACCATGACCTGAAGCCAAGGTTTCTTCTTGACTTAACAATTCTGGTTTGTGCAAAACAAACTAGACTCCCCATTCCTGTATCCTTCCTTTCAGATACATCGGTACCTCTGTATGCGAACGGGATCCGTTCTGGAGCCCCGTTCACATCCTGAAACGAACGCAACCCACATCTGCATGGGTCGCAATTCGCCGCTTCCGTGCATGACGTCATTTTGAGTGTCTGCGCATGCGTGAGTGGCGAAACCCAAAAGTAATGTGTTCCGTTACTTCTGGGTCGCCACGGAGCGCAACCCGAAAATATTCAACCTGAAGCTACTTCAACCCAAGGTATATCTGTATCTTTACACTATTTCTTGACCCTTTTGGGTTCTCTCTCTTACCTGCCTACACCATGCCCTTTAGATGTTCTATCAGCTGCATGAGATTTTCAAGTGTATGAGCAGCTCCCCATGCAGCCAAGTGAACATTTCAAGGATCCAGTCACTTGGCCAGGGTAATGTTGCTGGATTCTCACAGAATCGGAGCCATCAACACAGATCCACGATGCTGTCTCAACAGTGAGACAGCAGTTGTGGCTTTTAAACACCTAAGCACAGAATTCAGTTGCACACGAAACAGTCAAGTGCAGAAACACGAATCCACATTAAAACAAACTTATCTGGAAACATTTTGACACCAAAAATGGCAACAATGGAAAATAGTTCTTTTTGGTTTTCTGTAGACAATCTTATTTTTCATGATCACACTCTTACTATCTTGAAATCCTATTTTATTTTCATCTGAATTTTTGCTTTTGCTAAATATAGAAGATTCAGGTGGCGAAAAGAAGATCTACATCCCCATTTATAGTTTCCCTTTCTTTTTTAAGCTGCTGAATCTGTTAAATGTACAAAACCAGGGAGTAATAATAAAAAAGTTCTTACTTGAATGTTTAAATTTTTTTGGCCTTTTTTTCTTGATGATATAATTATATAAATTGCATGAATTTTGTCAACCCATACAAGCAGTGGCTTCATAAGTATAATCTATTCAGATTTTGATAAAATGCTTTGATATTTGATGTGGTATTACCTTCAAAATGCAATATTTCTTCAAGCTTTTTAGTAAACATTTATGTCTCATCTAGCTAAAGTTAAGCAGCTTTTTTTATTCCCACACATTTCAACGGGAGGAATTTACCTATGTGCTTAATTCTCCCTTTTGAAATAAATGGACATGAAAAGTGCTTAACCGGCTGCACTGTGCACTTGGGGTTAGCAAGGTTAAACCTCAAGGCAGGATTTAATCACTTTTCAGCTGTAATGTGTGTCCTTTCCATCATCGAGCTGTCTTTTTGTTGCAAGCTGCAAAGTCAAACATAAAAAATTATACCACCCATCAATAAAACCCCCTAGGAAGAAATACAAAGCCTACTAAAATATGAATAATAATAAAACACGATTAATAAAAAATAAAATAAAAGCTTAGTGTGCTGGGCCCAGGGGTGACCCGAGTAATGAGGTCCAGGTCCGGTCCCAAACCCGAGGGTTCCGCTAGGAGTCAGTCCAACACAGCCAAGGCAGGACATAAGGCAGGAAACCAGGCAAGGACAGGTACAGGATCTCAGGCAGGATCTAGCATACAGCAATGTTGCTCCCGCAACCTGAGGCAGTCTTTTATCTTTGTTGGGGTAGCGGCTGGTCCTGATCCCCTGGCGACTCGCCTCCCTGTTTTGCCTGAAGACGAGCGCTCCTCCTGTGAGTACTCAGGTCTCTCCTTCTCTCAGACCTCAGTCTCTGCAGCTCGGGAGATGTTGGTGGGTTACTAGATCCAGGGGCTGCCTCAGCCTCCCCTGACCCAACCAGTAGTGGAGCAGCTGTAAGTGATGGCCCAGCTGGAGGCAACGAGGGAATCCCCGCATCTGGAGCCAGGGCAGGCTCAGGCCCCTGACTCGGCCCAGCTGGTGTTTGTTGCAGGGGAACCTGTGCAGACTGGGACTCTTCAGGATCAGGCCCCAGACTTGGTTCAGATGATGCCTGAGGCAAAGGATCCGATGCAGACTGAGACTCCTCTGGCTCCGAGTCCGAGCCCCAGTCCTAGGCCATCACACTTACGAACTAAAAGCAACAAATTCTTAAAAACAAACCAACAGGTCTAAAATTATGTCCAAATGGCCTGAGGAAACAGAGCCAGAAAAACAAAGTAGCTGCCAAGTAGAACTGTCATTGAACCTAATCTCCATCACATCCCAAGGAAGTCTCTGTCTCTGGCAAATACCTGTCTCATCTCAGAAGCAGGATCACCTGCAAAAGCTCATATTCAAGTTCTTAATGCACAGGCACCTATGGGGAGGCAGGAGGTCCTGCAGGTACCCTTGCCCTAGGAAGGGCTTTAAGAAGTCAAAACCAGCACACCGAATTGGCCCCCATTAATGGATTAGAACATTAATGGGGCCAGCAAACATTTTCAGCAGGGGGGCGGTCCACTGTCCCTCAGACCTTGTGGGGGGCCAGACTATTTACTATTTATACACCGCACATCTTACTGGGTTGCCCCGGGCACTCTGGGAAGCTTCCAACATATATAAAAACATAATAAAACATTTAAAAACTTTCCTATACAGGATTGCCTTCAGACAGATAACTCCATACCCCCCAACATTTCTCCATTGAAAATAGAGGAAAAGTGGAACGTTCTGGGATCAAATCAGAAACTTCTCTAAATCAGGAATGTTCCTAGAAAATAGGGACACTTGGAAGGTCTGCATATCACATTGTTTCCAACCAGACTATATTTTGGAAAAAAATAATAATGAACAAATTCCTATGCCCCACAAATAACCCAGAGATGCATTTTAAATAAAAGGACACATTCTACTCATGTAAAAACACGCGGATTCCCGGACCGTCTGCGGGCCGAATTTAGAAGGCGATTGGGCTGGATCCGGCCCCCGGGCCTTAGTTTGCCTCCCCATGGATTAGAAGTCTCAGCAAACAGCGTAGGACCAGCATAATACAGCCATAATTCCCTACCTCACTAATTTAGCAGATATGTTCTTAACGAAGTGCAGTTTCCGAAAGGCAAACTCGTGGAAAGCGCATGGCATTAACTTTAAACCAGAGACTGGATCACTAAGGCCAGTTAGGATTCAGTTAGGGTTGAAGCTCATGCAGCAAACCTAATCTGGTAAAAAGCATTCTGGACCATAGATGCAGCCAGTGTAAAAATACTGGAGATGCCACATTTTACAATGCCTTGTTCAAAATCACCTTAATGAAGTTCCTCAGTATATCCAGAGAAAAATAGGAATAGGTTGTGCTAGCTGGAGCCAGAAGAGACATCATCATTATTATTATTATTATTATTATTATTATTATTATTATTATTATTTTATGCCCAGCCACTCTGGGAATCTTCCAACAAAATATTAAAATACAGTAATGCATCAAACATAAAAAGCTTCCCTGAACAGTGCTGCCTTCAGATGTCTTCTGAAAGTCAGATAGTTGTTTGTTTCCTTGACATCTGATGGAAGGGCATTCCACAGGGCAGGCGCCACTACCGAGAAGGCCCTTTGGCTGGTTCCCCGTAACTTGGTTTCTCACAGTGAGGGAACCATCAGAAGGCCCTTGGAGCTGGACCTCAGTATCCAGGCAGAACGATGGGGGTGGAGACGCTCCTTCAGGTAGACTGGGCGGGTCCTAATGCTTATTCCCCACCATTGTGAGAAGTCCCATTCACCTGGAGCAGCCTTTGTGGACTGGGATGGTGGTAGAGAGATGAGCTGTTGGCATCCCAACCTCTGAATGGGCCTGATGGGGCAATCACTGTCCCACACAGCGATGCGAACAGCTGGGGGAAACCTGCAAGACCCAGAAGCTTATCAGCACTCAGTAAGGGATCCGGGGGCAGAGCTCTGGTGCGGACCTGAGCGAATAATCACTTGGGGTGCACACCTCACCACAGTTCTCACTGCTGCAACACTGCCTCCTCATCTACAAGGAGGCCCTCTGATGAAATGGCATAGCTAGTCTTAAAAGGATGGTATCACCATATAGTATATTCTGTGTCCAGGGCGGCTATCTACCAGCTCCATCTGGTACACAGGCTAAGACCCTACCTGCCCGCAGACTGTCTTGCCAGAGTGGTGCTTGCTCTAGTTATCTCCCGCTTGGACTACTGCAATGCGCTCTATGTGGGGCTATCTTTGAAGGTGACCCGGAAACTGCAATTAATCCAGAATGCGGCAGCTAGACTGGTGACTGGGGACTGGCCACCGGGACCACATAGCACCGGTCCTGAGAGATCTGCATTGGCTCCCAGTATGTTTCCAAGCACAATTCAAAGTGTTGGTGCTGACCTTGAAAGCCCTAAACGGCCTTGGTCCTGTATACCTGAAGGAGCGTCTCCACCCCCATCGTTCAGCCCGGACGCTGAGGTCCAGCGCCGAGGGCCTTCTGGCGGTTCCCTCATTGCGAGAAGTGAGGTTACAGAGGGCCTTCTCGGTGGTGGTGCCCACTGATGTGAAGGAAATAAGCAGCTATCCTATCTTTAAAAGACATCTGAAGGCAGCCCTGTTCAGGGAAGTTTTTAATATTTAATGCTGTACTGTTTTTAACACTTGATTGGGAGCCACCCAGAGTGGCTGGGGAAACTCAGCCAGATGGGCAGGGTATAAACAATAAATTATTATTATTATTATTATTATTATTAGTTTCCCATTCTTCTTCGGTCTTAATCCCTTGCTGCTTTTTAAAAAGAACGTTGAAAATGTTCATTGCCCCAAAATATGGAACTGTACTAACCATTTGATCAAGCCTAGCAGCTTCCTTGTATCATGGGCTATAACTGACTTGGTGCAAAGGGCCTTCTTCTCCTCTTCCTCCCCACCCCATGACCCTTCAGAGTGGTTCAGACGAAGGGGTTGGGAGAACTTTCATTTTTCAAGGATTGCAAAACTACCGCAGGCTGGAAGTCATGAATGGAAGTCATCCCTTGCCAAAGTGCTTCACCGTCAACACTATTCCAAAATGGGGAGTTGTGGAAGTGTGTGCCGAGAAAAGTGTAACGAAACTGAGAACAAAACTTAGGAATTCCGAACATCTTAGCCTCAGTTTTATATTAAAACTTATCAAGCTTCATTTATTCTGTGATTCTATTAGTTGGTTTTACAGCATCTAAAACACTAGAGCTCAAAATACATTTCAACAGATGATCAGAACACAGATAATCCACACATTTTTATATTTGTATCACCAATAGTTTCTGCAAATTTGCAGCTCCCATCATTTGGGGGGGGGGGAGAGAGAGAAAACAAAACAGAACATTTTGCCCAGAACTAGCAACTATAAAACTATTAACTGTGCAAAATTCTCTGCTCTCCAGCAACAATGATAGCACCGATTAACTATGTTTTAATGCAAAACCAAACGCAAGGAAGTGATTTAACACACGGTTCTGTTTTTTAGAAACCAGACCATAGTTATTTTATTATCCATTCCCTTTTGCTGAAATGAAAGCAAAAATTATTCCATGGATTGTCAGCTTGACAATATAATTTGTGCGCTGTGCTAACTTTTACTGCCCTGAACGTCTTGCAGAGTTACTTTGTCAGGCAAAGAGTAACATTTAACTTTTAGTAGGAAATGTAACCATCAGGTATATCACGTTTATAGTGCTGTACAGCATACAAATCAAACTGAATAAAAGCACAACCTATTTTTCTGTATCCGTTGTCTAAATATATCATCAAAAGAGTACATAAATATTGCAATTAGCACCAAAAACGTAAAGGGATTGTTTGACACAGTCAATTGATATAACTGTACGGTCACAATATACCACAGAGTTGACTTACTGGGAATCTTTGTGATTCCATAATGCAAATCTTTATGCTGAAAATTATTTTGTGGTACAGCACGTTTATATTTTAATCACTTAGTGTTAGACAACCAAATCAAATATGTGTATTAAAATGGTGAAATGAATTGTTGTAAAATGTAGCTGTGGTTTTTGAAAAGAGTGGTTTTCTTTTTTACTGGGTCTATCTGTGAGGGTCCCACACCGCGAGGTGCCCTCTTATAGAATAATGTAATTTTTAAAGGGGTTTTATGCTGCTATGAAAAGTAGGGATGGAGAATAAATTTGTTCATTCCACATTTTAAGGTGAACTGACCTGATTTCTCAATCTTGTAATTGTGTGTGGAGTCGAACACAGCTTAACTCACTTCTACAAATTTTGTGATGCATTTTCAGTCCAAAAATGCGCATTTTAGAAGATCATATATAAAATGTGTATAATTAAAATGCAAAGTTTCTGTGTTTTTAAATTAACAAACAAACAAAACCCATTGAGGAATGGACATATGAGTGAGCACATGCAAAATTTACATCGAAAATAAATAGGTTGACTTGTCTATCCATCCCTAATGGAAACTATGACATATTACACTGACATTGAATTATGTCTTAAGCAATTGTATTTAATTTGCCATTCTGTTTAAACATAATTTTCTTCAGTCAGGACCCATTAATCTCAAAGGTATTTCTGAGGATAGTCAGACAATCTTGTGTGTGTGTGTGTGTGTGTGTTTTTAAACTGCAAGTGGCATGCAAATTAGTGTATTCAGCAAGAAATTGAGCCAGGGCTACATGTCCCAAATTAGGAAGAAGAGTTCGCAAAGAAGCCTGATGAGTAATTTAGAAAGACAGAACACTTGAACAATGAAAGGCACTGCACTCTTGTAGGACAACTCTCTTGAGCAGACAAAGATTATATAATCCTTAGCCAAACCAGAACTAATTCCAGTCGGCAGCTGTGGTTTTTAAGGATATGTCTGGATGGGCGGAAATACAAATGATTGGTTTCAAATAGGTAATTATATCACATTTGCACTAATTTTAAAAAACAGTACCCAGCATTTATTTAACACATGGATGTGCATGCGCCTGTTTGTGTGCATGCGCCTGCACACATACCAAACCACTGTCAGCTGTAAGAATCAGCAATATCAGTATGCAAGTTATTGGGAGTAATCTCTGGTTGCTACATCATCAAGTTATGGCAACTGGTGTACAGGAATCTCACACAAAGTTCCTTCTCCCCCACTGAACCCCTCTGCCTCCCAACGTCGCTCAGTGACAGACACAGAACTTGAACCTTCGTTTCCTAGGTCTAATTCCAGCGCTCTGATTAAAAGGAGGCAGGGCCAATAACTTCCATTACAATATCCAGTAATCCCTTTGTGTAGATATTTTCAAAAGGGATACATGACAAATCTGAAGAATCATGAATAGGGCAGGCTGTTTATGTTAGCCAGGTTTAATATGTTTCCCTCAATGATAGTAAGAGGAAGATATTTAGCTCTCCCAGAATCAAGAGCGTCTCTGCAAATGTAGTAAACAGGAACCTGATACTTTGGAGCATATTTTCTTTTCTTGTGATTTTGGCATTTATGGAAGAAGACAATTATTAGAGGCCTTACAACACAATAGGCTCAACTCTATGCTACCAACGGTTCAGGACCTGCTCTCGGACAGGAATGATCAAATTACTTTAATAGTGGCTGAATTTTTGAGTGCTGTCCATGTAGAAAGACTGGGCCATTATAAAGAGATTTAGTGGTTCTTAATTGATTGGTGATGTGGTAATGTTGTATTATATTATTTATGCAAACTGATTTTCTCTGGAGTTAAAGATCTGACTGGGACAAACCTTGTTATGTTGAGCTCGTATTTTGCACAATTTGTATATGGTGTCTGTTTGATAATGTGTGGCTTGCTATGCCTAATAAAGGATATTTGAATATCCAGTAACGCCCAACGTGAACCGGTGACAGCATTGGCGTGGTGAATTATCACATACCAACAAGGAGAGGGTTGGTTCTAAAGCATTCACAATCCTGGGTTCCAAGGTTTGAGAAAGAAGAAGAAGATGTGCACTTAGTCAATGTTATTCCTCATAGCAATTTGGTAAACTGCTTTTAAATGGACCCAAATCAATACAGTGGTACCTTGGTTCTCGAACTTAATCCGTTCTGGGAGACTGTTTGACTCCCGAAACAGTTTGAAAACCAAGGCACAGCTTCTGATTGGCTGCAGGAGCTTCCTGAACTCAATCGGAAGCCTCGGAAATGGCGTCAGATGTTCGGCTTCCAAAAAACTTTCGGAAACCAGAATTCTCACTTCCGGGTTTGCAGCATTTTGGATCCAAACTGTTCGAGTACCAAGGTACCACTGTAGTTTTTGGGATCTGTCCCCCCTACAATTTCAATAGACAAAAGCTTAACTCTTCAGTGCCACATTATTCTTTATGCACCACTATTAACTGTCCACACACTTAGGACAAGAATTTGAAATTCGCCAGACCATTTGCAACCAAGTGAAGATGCCCGGGAGCCAAGATGGCGCCTGATTTCTTCCCCATCTGGAGGTGCCTGTCGGAGGATTCTTGGATCTTGACTGTTTCCACACACCAGCAACACATCCTGTAAAATTCTATCCATTGTATTTCATCTGCACAATCAGCATGAATTTCAGGAACCAAAAAGTCATATTGAAAAATAAGATGTTCAAGGCGTCTGGCCCCCAAAGGGCAAGTAGACATTGCATTTTGGTGACTGTAACCCTGGCTTAGGGAGCCATCTTAGTGCCAAGCTTATATATCTGGTTTTCTAACACTGCTTAAAGGTAAAGGTAAAGGGACCCCTGACCATTAGGTCCAGTCGTGACCGACTCTGGGGTTGCGGCGCTCATCTTGCTTTATTGGCCGAGGGATCCGGCATACAGGTCATGTGGCCAGCATGACTAAACCGCTTCTGGCGAACCAGAGCAGCGCACGGAAACACCATTTACTTTCCCGCCAGAGTGGTACCTATTTATCTACTTGCACTTTGATGTGCTTTCGAACCGCTAGGTTGGCAGGAGCAGGGACCGAGCAATGGGAGTTCACCCCATCGCGGGGATTCGAACCGCCGACCTTCTGATCAGCAAGTCTCTAGGCTCTGTGGTTAACCCACAGCACCACCCGTGTCCCTCTAACACTGCTTATGGCTCTCTATTCTGGAATGATTTTCAAAAAGATGACAAGTGAAGCAGTTTGGGGAAGATGACTTCATCCCACTTGGGAGACAACCTGCAGCAGTTGTGCAAAGCTTTTTCTTTCTTTTTTTAAGGTTTTCTACCTGCTTCCTCTGAGTCAATTTGATTAAGACTTTGAGCAGCAGGAGAGGAAGCCACATTGCACTAATCATCATCATCATCATCATCATCATCATCATCATTTTTATTTATACCCCACCCTCCCCAGCCAAGGCCAGGCTCAGGGTGGCTAACAAGCAATAATAAAAACAAACTGAATGAATACAACTTAAAAACAAAATTAAAATACAACATTAAAATATTGAAACCTCATCGCAGGAGGAGAAAGGAAAAGAAAAAAGAAAAGAGGGGGAGGGAATCAAACTGGCTCCAAGCCAAAGGCCCGGCGGAACAACTCTGTCTTACAGGCCCTGTGGAAAGAAATCAGATCCCGCAGGGTCCTGGTCTCATGAGGCAGAGCGTTCCACCAGGCCGGAGCCAGTGTTGAAAAGGCCCTGGCTCTGGTTGAGGCTAATCTAACTTCCTTAGGGCCCGGACCACTAGGGTGTTGCTATTTATGGACTAGCAGGATTTGTAGCTCTGGCTAGCACTACTATTTTACTGAATCCTGCCCTGCCCCTTTTAACACAACCAGGTTGACACGCACACAACTGCCCACTGAACTCTCCCCTCCCAAGATAAATTCAAGACCACAGAAATCCAATCCAAGTAAAAATGCAGAGGCCACACAAAAGCAGTCACAAACATCAAGACATTCCTATTTATATTCAAAAAAGTAATCATGCTAGTTTTTTCAGAGTTCCTCAGGCCAAAGTCACGTGTCTGGTTATGAGAGAGAACCATTCTAATGCTAAGTTGGAGTGAAATGCCTCCACATTAAAAAAAAGCCCATTCAAAACATTATTCTGCATTTCTTCTGACTTAACAGTGACCTTGCGGCAAGAGTATTGTTAGCCCAGAAATGGAAACAAGAAGAAATTCCGTCGAAAGAAGAATGGCAAACGAAATTAATGGACTATGCAGAATTGGACAAAATGACAGGAAGGATTCGAAACCTGCGGGACCAGAGATTTACAGAAGATTGGGAGAAGTATATGAAGAGATTTACAGAAGATTGGGAGAAGTATATGAATTATTTGAAGAGCAACTGTAATCAACAAATTACCCTAGTAGGACTACAAGAAGAAAATTTTAGACAGGATTGATGGAAGTCAAAAATCTGAATAAGATGTAAAAGTATGTTTAATTACTGTTGAAAATGATATGTTAAAAAAACTAATAAAAAATTATTTTAAAACAAAACAAAACAGGGGCCTTGTTCAAATGATTTATTAAGCTGAAACAATGAGTCAGAGCACAGAGGTAAGTGGACTGGATCTCAGAGAAGAAATTGCATCTTCTTTGGTCCTCTCCCTGGTATCCTGAACCTACTAGCTACATTTTTGGAAATAACTGAAGGTATTTTTCTTCCAACAAGCTTTCTCAGGTGTATGAGTAAGGCTCTGCCATAGGTGTGTACTTCATATTGCTTTTAAAACAATATTCTGTTACGTTTTGTGCTGCTTTTATTATATTTTGTATATCGCCTTGGGATACACGTAGAAGAGGATAAATAATAACACACACCAAGTGATGGTTTCACCTAGTTTGTCATCTGAACCTGGGTTCATGGTTTAGCTCTCCCATATAATCCATGAGAAACCATATAATCCATAGGAAAAACCTTGGTTACAGCTCATAGTTACTCTGGAGAAACTAAATAGCCACAATCTCCTTTCCTAGAGTCTGAGTGTTCAGACTAAGCAATGCTTTGGGCTTAGCGTGATGTGCACACCAGGCTAGAAACAGACAAACATAACAAAACATGGTTAAATAAATTTAACTTTGATTCAGCGTAACTCCTGAATTAACAAATCAAAATATGGCCTTTGCATTGTAGAAAAGGGATTGCCAAATTGCTTCTCCCTGCCTGGCAATCTATTCACCTGTATGCTTAGAAGGTAAAATCACAGTGTAGGTTTTAGATAAGGATTACTACAAACTATGGTTTGGTTTAATGTCATAAATGAGCCAGTAAAGTTTGCATTTCAACAAAGATTGTCAGAAGGCTATTCCACCCATC
Source organism: Podarcis cretensis (assembly GCF_951804945.1). NCBI lineage: Eukaryota > Metazoa > Chordata > Lepidosauria > Squamata > Lacertidae > Podarcis > Podarcis cretensis. Next base: position 28,566,519 of record NC_137187.1, read on the forward strand.
GTGCCAAGCATGCAAAAAGTTGCAGCCAAACTTGACTCCCTAGTGAGTTTAGCTGTACAATGCATGAATTTGCATTTCTTGGAGTCAGACTTTACATATTCAGAGCAGAAGTGGGGAAACTGTGGTCTTCTAGATACTGTTCAATTGCAACTGCCACCATCCTCAACTATCCTGGCCACACCTGATGAGAGCTGGAGTCCAGGAACATCTGGAGGACCAGATATTTTCTTTTTTAGCTTGTTTATTTAAAAAAACTTGCTTACCGCTTAACTGAAACAAAAGCCTCTATGGGGTTTCCCTACTCCCAGGTTCAGGGTTTATGTGGAACAACCCTCACACGAGTGTTTTCTCATTCAATAAAGTGATGTGCTAGATTTTGGTATATCAAATGCAAGAGTATGAGCCTGCCGCCATTAACAAAGGGGGCGAGGAGTAACTGTATTCTTTAGGTTGGATTCAACGTAGCACTATGGTTAAGGTCCCATCAGTGCCTGAATTTGTCCTTGTACAACAGAATGTCCTGCCCTCTTCTTCCACCCTCCCCTAAATCTGTTTGGTGGGTTCCCCAACCCTCTGGAGCTGATTTGGGGATGGCCCAGGGCACCAACAGGGAAAAGTCCCCGTGCACTGTGATAATCCTTTTGCTCACACAATTATTTAGCTGAATCCTGCCCTTTGGTCTTATATCTGCAGTTTCGTGTTAAATAAGCCTAAGAATAGCGAGGAACAATGCCAGCTGTGTTCACAACACACCACCCCAGACCTACAGAAGCAGTAACCCATCATGCCAAATCAAATACCAAAACAGAAACTGCAGGCACCAGTGGTGAAACTTGGTGCCACGCCAACATCATGGTGATAGGGACATAGCCCTTGGGTTTAGCAACACCCAGACAGCACGGTTCTTAATTGCGAAGGGAGTCGCCACAAGTAGAAATGTCATATAGCACAACTGCATTTTACCCAAGGGTTTGGTTCCAAGGGTTCGTGAATGCACGCAAACAAGTACACTTAACACCACCCTTTCAGAGCTGCCCTCATGCAAGCAGTGTTCAAAATTAGCCAGGTGCCAGGTGTGTTTTGCTACTGCCATGGGTCCAATTGTGACTCCATGGAGATATATAGGTTCCAGGAAGGAGACCACAGTTTTAATACCTCTGCCTTGGTCCACAGTTAATTCCATTTCCATTGTGTGTGCGTTTCTCCTTCTTGCATCCTGGGACAAGTGAATTGTTGTAAGAGCAAGCTATAGTCAGGCAATGTAGTTAAGATCACAGAACTGCAGTGGTGTAAGGGATACCAAGGATAATTTAGTCCAAATCCCTGGCAATAGACATTCCGTTGTGGCAACTGCAACCCAGATTCAAGGTGCTACTTGGTGCCTATCTTACATACCTGAGTTTCTAACACCGCACGTGAGCTTCCCTAGCAGTGTGGAGCTGGCACATCGAGCGATGCGCAGTAAGCACCAAGTGGCTGCTATTTTCTGCATTTTGGGTGCTAGCCAACACTCTGCAAGTGGCCTCCCACTTGCACAACAGGACTTCCCCTTCCTCTCCTCTTGCACACCCAAAATATGACCAGAGAATCCCCTACCTCTCTAGGGCAGATTCTGAGGAAGCAGAGGGGATTGGAGAGGAGAGGTGGCAGAATTTACCCCTCTTTGCCATATACTGTATGTCCTGCCGACCACTTCAATCTGCGGAACTGATACCATTACAAACACCACATTATACCTGTTCCACATCTGTAAGAAATCGAGCCTTTAGTGTGGTGGCAGCTAAACTTTAGATCCCCCTACCTATTTATAGTGAAGGCAAGCACCTTCACTGAACTCTTTTCGGCACCTGCTAAAAACATTTTTGTTTAGACAAGCCTACCCAGATACTGTATCTAGAATGCCGATGCATTTTTAGTTTGTTTGCTTTAATTTCTTGGATGTTTTGCTATTACTAATAAATTGTTTTATTCTGTTTGTAAACTGCTTCGAGGTTTGTTTGTTTTTTTACAAAGCAATCAAGTAGTATATAAATTTTTATTATTATTTATAATATATAAAAAGAATAAAATAATAAAAGGAAGTTCCACTGCACAAATGGAACAGCATTTTGGTTCCCAGGCAGGTACTGGCTAGACCAAAACCAGTTAGCTTCAGCAAGGTGGTAGCCTTATGTGCCTTGAGATCATACCATAAAACTGCATGTTTTAAACAAACCAAGATGTTTTTATTCTTAAGATTTGGCACCTGTAAACAGAAATATTCCCAGTGCTTGATCTATTTGTTTTAAGGACAGAGGAGGGGGAGAACCAACTCTGCAAGGTGAAGAAACAAGCTACAAAGCAAAAGGATTTCCTTGGGTAGAGAGATTCCCCTCTATTCTTTTTAACACCATTTACATTAATGAAGTACACTTTGTCCCGTGGTACAGCTCACAAAGTCTACAGCAAACCTAGACTTCATTAAATACTAATGGATGTTTTAAAAGACAATCATACAAAACCAGGCAGTATAAATTTTCTAAAAGCCACTGTGCACTTTATGTTCAAGATGAAGAGTTGCTACATGCTTCCTGTTAAACAGCCAAAAAGATACACTAATGGCAACCTTAAGCATGTCTGCCAAATAGGTATTAAACAACCTCATCTTTCAGCAACGTCGTTTTATGAATAAGACGAGCTTTAAGGGTTATTCCTACTTTTCTAGGGACATCATAAGTGGTTCTCTTCCTGTTGTGAAGACAAACCAAAGCCACCACTTTGCCAATTCGTATTATCACCCTCACAAAACACGCACAAAATAACAGGGAATGCAGATCCTCTTCCATTTGCCAGTATGTACCATTATGTGCAGCAGCAAACAAACCCTTCCGTTCATGCAAGACGAAGCCTCTCAATTTTCTTCAACAGAATCAAGATTGCAAACCAATTATAACAGCAGTGCATCCGTAAGAGGCAGACAACAAGTGTAAACAAAAGATTCATTCAATCACAATCTGTAATAAGTTGCACATTTATAAGATTCCCCACAAGACTTTCAATGTCTTTTGGTGCTAAGGGAACACAACACTAGTGATATTACTATCTACTGCACAATAGGAAAGTAAAATATATGCCTTTCCTGAAGACAGAGCAAAAGCAGTCGTGTGGTTCTGATGCATCCCAGAATGCTTTGAAGTATGAGCTAGGAAGTGCTTGAGGAATACTATCTAGTACTAACATAACCCTTAAACATGTAAGTAGACTAATCTCTTACAGAAACACTTCTTTTTCTCTTTACATAAAGGAAATGCATGCAATTCTTTCACAGTATTGTATAAGAGAGTTCTCGTTGTCCAAAAAACAAATGCCAAACTGGACCCAGAATAACTATAAGCCCCACAGATGATAAATTGATACCAATGATTTTTCAGCCGAACAGACACATCAAGTACAGGATTACTGATGCAGCAACACACCACCAGGAAGGTATAACTCTTGGGGAGGAGTTGGAGAATTCAGAAGCACCAAGCCTCAATATGGCAATATTTCATACCCTCTCAAAAACAAAACAAATCCTACCACCAAGTTGTTTTGAGTCAAGCAGTAAATAGCAAATTCAGTACTGCAAAGGGCAAAATGCACAAGTTACAGTCCAATGATCAGTAATATTTTCATAGAGAAATGTAGTCTCATATTTTACTGTAAATATTCAAAAGTGCAACAGAGGAGTGTTTCTAGTAGTCAAGGATACAATGTGAGCTGCTTTCACAAAAATCAGTTTCATACAATCACAAAAATAAAGGTAAACCTCTTTCACTCATAAAGGACATTTTAGGCACTGGTGTTAACAGGAACTAAATGCTGGGTTGCCAAAACAAATTGGAAGGATCACTTGAGAGCACCCATCCTCTGCCCTTTGACTCATAAGAGGTCAGACATGGCCAGAAATCTTTCTGGCATCTCATTAGTTTTGTTAGGCCGCAAAAGCTGAAGTCAACTGCACAGGTGAGTGGCACATTTAGTACAGCTTTAACTCTCTGCTACATATCCCCAGTGAATAGAGAACAGTTCTCTTATGTTCTGAGTCATGCGTAATTACAATATGACTGAGTCCTCTTCCAGGCTATGTGAGCTGGCATTTTTCCTAGCAATTGTTAGATGGAAAAAATCACACGCAAATAATAATAATAATAACCACCAAATCAGCATTACACAAGCATCTTCGAACAATGCCTGCAGGGAAGGAAACAAAAAAAAAAGGAGACTCAGCAGCACCAAGTAGACATCCAAGAACTTTCTGCCGCCAGCAGCAGGCTTGCAACTCTTCGCAAACATGACACACTCCACACCTAGCAACAATCCCTACGTCTGCGCTGGAGATGCAAGTTCCCTCAGGCTGGACAAAAAATAATAATTAAGCCTAGGAAACCCAAGCAGATAGGTGGCGGTGGTTTGTGACAGAACACAAAAATTAGCTCTAAGATTAAGGCTGCAATCTTACAAGTATTTCTCTAGAAGCAAGTCCCACTTATTTTAAAAGGGTAAAAGCGCCCAGGATTATCCCATAAAGGAGAAAAGTCAAGCAACTTGCTGCCATCGGTTCAGTGCCTCGCTTCTTTTACGGCGCAGAAAGGAAAACAAACTCCATCTTATTGCATCCCGACATCCCCTTGAAATACATTTTTAAGCACACATTGGTAGGGGTGGAGCGATAAAGAGAACACAAGGGGAGTGACTCTTCCACATGGATATTTTGAAACAGCAATAACAAAGGGAAATAATGGTACAGAAAAGCTATTGGACAACGAAAAGAAAACCCCAAGACCAACAGAATAGCAGAAATGAACCTGGAACTGTACAAGAAAAGAGAAGCAAGCAAAATAATATTCAACAACTTTGCAAGTTTTCAAAGAGAAATTAAGCTGGCGGGGAGTGGGGAGGAGACACCTTATACTATTTGGTGTCTGGGAAACATAAAAAGGTACCGTTCAAAATCGCTTTATACAAAGGCTTAACATGTTCTCTCCTTTCTCCTTTTTTAGTACTTCTGTGTTTTCAGTGTTCTCAAGACAGCTCTAAGCAGAACAGATTCATTAGGACGCTATTCTAAGAGTTTGCAGGAGTTCTAGATGCCAATAAAGATTACAGATCAGACAGGAGATAACTACTAACCACCTAGTTTTCTTAGATAAACAAACCTGTTCACAAACAAAATCCCTTATTGTGTTTGTACTGTTACCTCCACTAATCCAACTAAAACAGCCAAGACAACAGCTCAGAGGTCAAAGAAAACAGAACTGGAAACAAAGGCTTCCTAAACCTCTGAAAATAAAAGGAAATATCAGTCTCATCCCATTTAGCACCACTTAAGCATTTAGAATATTTCATTTAAGTGTATTCTAATGACCACACAAAGCCAAGACCACAACCCGAAAGGCAAAAGTAGAAATAGGAGCTGAGCACATATGCATCTCAGAACTTGTAACATCCCACACTTTTAGGTCATTCTTCCCTCAATTTTCCTAAGTATATTTACTTTTCAATAACAAAATCTAAAATGTACAAAAGGTGGCAAAGGAAGGAAGAGCCAGCAATAAACAAACAGCCTTAATCAAAATTATGCCTTCCAATGAGAGGTAGAAACCATAAACACTGTTAATGAGAACAACAAGGGGGGGGGGACTACAGCCTTCCAAACTGAACACAACCTTTGCCCAATGAAATTGCAGTCACGGGCAGCAGAGATTAAAGATCATTGCAGCAACAACCAAGCAAGGGACAGGAATAAATCGCATTGATAGAGAAAGACCAGGTGCCAGTCGCTTCACAGGGAAGCTGAAGTCTGGCATTGTTTCCCTGCCTGAAAACGCAGGAAGCCCATCAGCTGTAAACTTCAAAATCCAAGAGATTATAAAGAGAGTCTCTCTCTCCCTTGTTGCACCTGAGGGTCCTTTTCCATCAGGGAATCCTTCTCTGCAAAAGCTCCAGCCCTGGCTGTGCTCCTTTGACCACCCCAGAACACGCAAGGAAAGTCAAGAGTTCGAAAGGTGATTGTTTCCTTTGCCTCCCCCCCTATGCAAACACATTAAAAGGGGGGTTATCAAGACACCTTTGTGCCCGAAGCCCTACCTCTTTTTGGCCTCGGGAAGCTGTCATGCAAGTGAAAGACGACTTTCTCCACAAAGTGCTGAATGTTGCTATGCTCCGGTCCTCTGACGAACACCATCCAATCATGGGTAAAACCCTCCACGGTGGGTTTCTTCCTCACCTGGGCTCGGTGCCCCAGCTCCAGTTTCACCTGAACAGCACACTAGAGAGAAAGAGGGGGGGGGGAGACACATACATAACAATGAGCAGGAGAGGGAAAACAAGGATCCACCACACCCCCACACCCCAACTCTTGCAGATTTCAAGCTTTCCCAGGGGAAAATGAAAGAGGACAAGAAGAAAACACACACAAAGAAAACAGCCTGTCCACTTAAGGTGGGTGCAACCTTTCGGAAGGCATCGCCACAGCTGGAACAGCTGGAATTGTAACGGAATGTAGCCAGCAAGACAAGGGCTGGGGATTGAATGGGTAAGGAAATAATAGGAAGGGGAGCCTCGATCTCTCTCTCGGAGGAAATTCATCCTGACCGTATTATTTTTATATATATATATATTAAAAAAAACCTAACAATCACCATCCTGTGTCGGGCTCCCTCTTTGCATTCACAGTGGGGATGGCATTCTGCTTTGCATTCCGGTTGCACATTTAAAAAATGTGTGCATTGCCCAGCGAGGCTAGAGCTCGCATCCAGAATAAGAGCAGAACAATCGGAAAAGGGGGAAACGAAGAGGAGGAGGCGGCGGCGCGGTGATTTAAGTAATGCAAATAAGAAGGAGAGAGGGGGGACGCTTCCACCTAGATATTGCATGCACACGCACACACACGCACACACACGCCTGGTTGCATGCAGGGGGGGAAAGGGGGGAGTGCCCGGGGTGGGGTGCCGCCGGCTGTCAGAGAGAGCCACGCCGGGGCGAACGCACCATCCTGAGAGGCGCCTTCGGGAGCAGCGAGCCAGTCGCCTGCCCGGTACTCACGGCTCCCCCGGCGGATGGCTGCTTGCAACCGCGGCGGCAGCAGCCTGGCTCGCTCGCTCGCCCGCTTGCTGCTGCTGCAGAAATATGGCTGGATTATTATCCGCCTCCACGGTGCGCGCGGGTGTGTGCGTGCATGCGCGCGCCCGGCAGCTTCGTGCAATTGCACAGAAAGAGCTGGAGGAGGTGGGGTGGAGGGGAGGGGGGACGGGGGTGTGCAAGGAAAGAGAGGAAGCCGAGGGGAAAGGGAAAAGGGGGGAGGAAAGGAAAAATTCCCCCGCCACCAACCTAATTGGCAAGCCCTAAACGGCGTCTGGGCAGCAGCAGTAGCGCTGCGAGAAGGAGGAGGAGGAGGAGGAGGAGGAGAAAAAAAAGAGAGGAGAGGATCAGGAAGGGGGTGCTGCATGTACTCACCGAACTGGCCATGCCTGGGGGCCCGGGGGGGTCCTCTGCTCTGCCCGCCCCCACCCCTGCGGCTCTACTTCATGAAGAAGCGGAGAATGCGCGCAGCAGAGGGGAGCCCATGGCGGACGGACGCGGGCTCTTTATTTCTGATTTTCTCCTCCTCCCTCCTCCTCCTCCTGCGCCTCCTCCTTCCTTGTCTGCCTCTCCTGCTCGCTGCCTTCTTAGACGGAGCCCCCAGCAGCCCGGACTCCGGAGAGCCACCCAGAGCATGCGCCCTGCCGCCCGTTCCCAGCCCGGACACACACGCGCGCGCGCGCGCGCACGCTCACCACACCGGGCCAAAAAAAAAAGAGGAGGAAAAAAGGGAAGGGAAGAGGCTGAGCCAATCAGAAAAACGCCGCCAGCCCGGATTTCTTTTTCTTTCTTCCCCTTTCCTCTCCCTTTTCCCAAGGAGAACCCCGCGCGCAAGAGAGGAGCGCAAGGCAGGCGGAGAGGGGCTCCCCGCGCGCAATGGCGCGCCTCCCGGGAACAGGTCGCTGCAAACGGAGGGGCGGCGGAGGTGGAAGGAGGGAGCGAGCCCCGGAGTGAAGGGCTGAGCTCTGACAATAAAAACCGGATTAAATCTGCTGGAATGTATCCAATGTCTACAACCATTTTAGCCCCCAGCTATTGTGGGGGGGGGGGATGGGGGGTGGCCACTTGCGGGATGAGGCAAAGCGGCTGGAGTTTCCCTTGGCTGGGATTTGCGTGTGTGTTTTTTTTAATGGGAGACAAAGATCTTTTCTTTTGAATAAGAAAGTGGAAAGAGTGTGTGTGTGTGTGTGTGTGTGTGTATGCATGCAACATTGTAGTTCAGTAGTTACTAATTAATATTTAAGTGACATTGAGAACGAAATGTTTGCTGCAGTGCTATTTAAACAGCTGTTTTTAGTCAAACACTAAGGAGCAACTCCTTTGGGAGGGAAGGAAAATGCCCTCGCTAGAAAGAAAAAGTACTTGGGCGGGAAGTTCAAACCATGTGTAGTGTAATGTTCTTTATGAGATGCAACAGTCATAGAAGTATTGTGTCTTTAGATCTCTATGTCATAGATGTCTAAGCTGATCCAATTTCAGCAGTAATAATAATAATTTGGGCTTCCTTGAAAGTTTCTGAGGGGTAACAATATAAGTCCAGCTTCAAATTCTGCCTCTGCCCTAATAAAGCTCAGTAGCAGCTGCGAGTCAGTCCCTGTTGCTCGGCTTAGCCTACCTTATAAGGTTGTTGTGAGAATAAAAGGGGAATGATAGAAATAAAAGGTATACCATCTCCCAGGAGGAAAGACAGGATGTATATTTAATAAAATAAATATGCTTCTTCCAGCGTCCTGCAAATATTATCAATGATCTGGTGGTCGGTTTCTAAAAAGAAAGGTTATGGGGCCCAAACGTCTCTCAAAGCTCACACCTTTTGAGTTATTCCTCTAGTTTAAATTGTGTGGCAGTGGGTTGTGGTTGTTGGGCAGTGGGCAGGAAGCACCCTGTGCATGCTCGGAGGCTTCCTGTATGATTCATTTTCCTGCCCCAGCACTTTCTAGCATAAAATATAGGTTCTGGAGTCAAGGCCCAATTCATAAGACAACCTTGCTGGTTAAATGAGACTGGATTTGGATGCTGTTTACCTTTGGATCGTGTTATGGCAACTCTTGTGAGCAAACCCTCTTCGGAACACGTACAGTGACGTAGCTGTCCCAAAATAGCAAATACAGCTAATTCTTGACTGTAATAGGTATAAACTGTATTGTATTAGAAACTTGAGGCGCTTTAGCAATCAGCAAGTGTAATCCATCTAAAGAGGAGTAATCTGGTTAAGTTCCTGAGGGACAAGGAGCTATCTGCTTCTCCCAGTACTCTCCAGATAGATAGATAGTCAAGGCTGCTTAATGTCTGGTCTGTTGAGGTGGGGGAAAGGGGAGACAGAAAATAGTGGCAGCATTGTTTTGTTTCCAGAAGGGTTATCTTCCCGTGGGGCAGAATCAAGGCAACTTTCAGCCACTGCATTACACTACCCAAGATTATATTTTAGTGTACTACCTAAAACTAACCCGCAGTTTTGCTAGCATAGGAATTGCCAGTTTTTTTTATCCTTATATTATTTTGGTCATTTTAATACATTCTCTCTCTCTCTCTCTCTCTCTCTCTCTTTTACTTCCAAAGCTACCATTTCTACAGTTGTTAAAATGTTCCACACCTTTAACAAATCTTTCCTTATCTCCGTTTTTTAAATGAGGTTCCAGCTTATCAGGGATTCCTTGATTCGAAAGTCAGCGGTTGCAAAGGACCTTGTCTGAAAAACAGACGGCCACACTGGGGGTTCTCTAGAATGCCTAGTTGCAGAAGGCCATGGGGTGCTTACTTAGAAAATAAACAAGAAATAGGGTGAGAGATGGGGGAGTCTAAGGTGTGGATAAATTATATGATAGGCGCAATATAAATGTGATAAAGGGTCTTTTTAGCTACTCTTATTCTCTCTCTCTCTTTTCTATATATATATATATATATATATATATATATATACAGAGAGAGAGAGAAACATGCTAAGAGGAAGGCACACTTGGCAAATCCACACCATAATCAACTCCCACCTGGAATCCAACGTCCCCACTGGGGACGTGTGGATCCAGAATTGGCCTCCGCAGTCACTTACGGACTCATTGTTAAAACCGTATTCATGGAAGACAATCTTACACGGCTAGGAGTGATCGCCAAAGAAGAAGAAGAATACTGTGCGTGTGTGTATTCTTTAGGTGTGTGTATTCTTTAGTATATACACCTTTTTAGGTGTATTTTTGTTTTCTTATAAATGCGTTTGAATTTTAATCTTTAGTATGCTAAAAAAAACTTTCAATAAAATTATTATATGTACAAAAAGAAAGAAAGAAACTATAAATTTTCAAGCAGCCTCTGTAGCTCATCTTGATTTCTTTGCTGAAACTTGCAGGTTCTCTAAGCTGCTTTTAAAAGAAAGAAAGAAAGAAAGAAAGAAAGAAAGAAAGAAAGAAAGAAAGAAATGGGAGAGTATATGGTGTGTGGCCCTAAGTTCAAGCCAAGCAACGATAAGGCCTTAAGAGTTAGTGCAAGTGTTATCTCAGCCAGCAGCGAATTCCTGTAAGCGCTCACACAAATGTTCTACTACAGCTATTTCCATAACGGGGAAGGTGGGGAATCACAAGATGCATTTTTTCCTAGTCTCAGCAGAAGCTCCCACGTGCCCCCGTTTCAGACATCAATTTATAACATAGACAAACAAGTAGAACAGCTTCCAAAATAGAATATAAGCACAAGCCCTTACAGTAAGGATGGGAAACCTCCAGATATTCTTGGTACCCAACTCCCATCATCCTGGACCATTGACCATGATGCTGGGATTGATGACAGCTGGAGAACTTGGAGGGGAGAGGTGGGGAGTGTGAAGAAGTGTTGGAGAACAGAGATCTATGTGCCACATTGCCTGCACTCCCCAGGGAAGCCTGCTGCCCTCGGATAAAGCTGAAGAACCTGTATGATAACAGCGTTGAAAAACAGATTCTGCTGCCAGTCCGCTTGGCTTCTTTATGTTCAACCAGCAGTGGGGAGGTGGCATAAACTTGCTCTTTGCCTCAGACATCAAAATATATTGAGCCAGGCACCACCACCAATGGCTGCAAAGCAGGAATGAAAGACCTGTAAAAAGATTGCTGGGAACCCCATGTAAACCTGCAATAGAAACTGAATTCATCATTCTGTAATAATGAATAGGAGCTGAAATTCACAATGAGCAAAATCCATTTGGGATGTGGGTGGGTTAAACCACAGAGCCTAGGACTTGCTGATCAGAAGGTCGGCGGTTTGAATGCCCGCGATGGGGTGAGCTCCCGTTGCTCGGTTGCTGCTCCTGCCAACCTAGCAGTTCAAAAGCACGTCAAAGTGCAAATAGATAAATAGGTACTGCTCTGGCGGGAAGGTAAACGGCGTTTCCATGCGCTGCTCTGGTTTACCAGAAGTGGCTTAGTCATGCTGGCCACATGACCCGGAAGCTGTACGCTGGCTCCCTCGGCCAATAAAGCAAGATGAGCGCCACAGCCCCAGAGTCGGTCACAACTGGACCTAATGGTCAGGGGTCCCTTTACCTTTTTAAAATCCATTTATTCAGGATTAGAAAACTGCATAGGAAAGACAATCCTGTGTGCATTAACTTGGGATAAATTATTTATTGTTTACTGCATTTATATCTTGTCTTTTTCTCCAAGGAGGTCAAGGTTCTTCTGACTCCTCATTTAATCCCCACAACAACCCTGTGGTGTAGGTTAGGCTGAGAGCAGGAAGAACCATGATTAGGTTTATCGGCTGAGTGGGGATTCGAACCCAGCTCTCCCAGGTCCTAGTCCAGCTCGCTAACCACTACACCGCATATGTAATCATGAATAGGATTTGGTTATATAGTTGTTTACATTTCTAAAAATCAGAAGCGAGTCTAGGAATTTGTGCAAGAACTAGAACTTGAGAAGGGTTCAATAATCTAAGTCAAGGGAACAACTTTAGACCTCATTGTATCAATCACTCCCATTTAGCCTGGGTTCCGGTTCACTGGTTACAGATACTTCCCCTTTACTTCAGAATTCAAGATTAATTGAACTCAACACTGCAGCTTAAATTTGCAGTTCTGGCGAAAGAAATGTCTTTAGTCACACTGACTCAAATGAGACTTCTCTGGAATGAAGCGCCATGACTCACAGTGTATGTTGATCCTGTAAACTAGCACACCAAAACTCCCTTTTCATTCACTGAAACTACTTTCCCAAATGAATTATAAAGTTGTAGATTCAGGGCTAAAATAATAGTTTTTGCCTTGAATGTGCAACTGGCGGTATATTTTTAACTCTCTTCCTCTTGCAAGAACCCTGTAAAGGGTGCTACTTGCCCTTCCCATCGATGGACTCCACAGGTCTTGCCCTTGGAAAGATCTACAACGAAAAGCAAATAAGAAAGCACATGAGTTTAAATACACAAAGGCAGGAAAGATTTTAAAACACACAAAGAGATGTTCGTGGAGAACCTGCAATACAGTCTCAGGAAACAAAGAGAAAGAAAAATGCAAAGAATGTGCTAACTGAATGAGCGCACCCGGTGATGATGGATCGGAGGATGAAAATAGCATATCCAATATTATTTAAGAACCGTTTGCCAGCTTCATCCTGACAGCCTCTGAAAGATCTTAATTTCCATCCCCCGTGTTTTCTGTATGTAACAGAGAGCTCCTGAATTGAGACACAGAAATGTTTCAAGAGAAAATCACACATGATATAGTATTCCAATATAAATCTATATGAGACATGCTTGTTTTCATATTGAAAGAAGTATAGTCTCTCATCTGAATTGCAAACATTACAGTCTTTTTTTAAAATACCCTGAATTTCAAACAAGAAGCTCTATTTAAAATATTGTTGTTGTTATTATTATTAATAATAATAATAATAGTGATTCTTGGATGTGAAACAATGCCCTCTTGGAAAAGGATGTATTTTGCCAGCAGATGGCGTAAATAATCTTTGAGCTGTTGTCCTCACTTGACCTCTTCTGAAAGACCCTGAGTGATCCCAGATTTCTGCGGTCAATTTGAGATTGAACTTATTCAAGAGGTAGCCATGGGTTGGTAAAATTAACAATTGGGTTGCAACAGATTGCCAAAATATACTTATAGAATTCATTTTTGTTGGGATATACAGTAGACATGCTAGGAAAGCATGAACAAACAGTGCTTTTGAATGTGGGCAGATGTTCATTCAATTGACATTTTGCGCGCGCGCGCAAACACATCTTGGGGCATGCAGGCTAGCAACTTCATCCCACAGTTGTCCCTGCACTTGCCTCACTCTCAGCACAAGATCAAATTATGCTTTCTGCATGACCGCAGATGTTTGCACAGTCCACATTGTACAAATAACAGTGTTAACAAATAAGCAAAACGTCTGTGTTCACACTGTCAGCTGCATGCACTTCTGGCTCTTGCACAAAGACCAGACTGAGGACATGGGGAGGGATATGCTATAAATAAGTGAAACCCCACAAGCCAGTTCAGGCTATGAAGATCCAAGCTACTTGGCATTCTTAATGCTTAATGCTACGCCCGATTGTGAACGAGGAGTGTCTTGCTTTGTGGAAACAGACTCCTCAGCACACAACAACATCCTTCTGCAGTTTTTGTTCTTCAAACTGGCCTCGTTCACAGGTTGCAGAATTATGGCTTACCAGGGGAGGGACGAGGGCTTTGCTCCAACGCAGCTCATATTTAAGCTGAGAACAAACTGTGGGTACAGCTCATGGTTAACTTGTTCTTCTTGTGTTTCAAATTCCAACAAAAGTTAACGCATTTTCACAGTAGCTTGTTCAGCCTCTGTATACAACCGCATTTCAAAATCTGCCTTTTTTGTTCTGTATCAAAAGTTTTTTTAATCCAATTTAGATCTCTCTGCAGCTCGCGGCTAATGAGGAGACAGTTCCACCACCATTCTGGGTTTAGATGATATACTAAGCCAAACCTTGGCTTAACTCAGTGCAGTGTGGGGTTAAAAAGATGCAGGACAAGCAGCAGAGCTGCCAGGATGTGCAAAGCAGGCCACTGTCAAATTTAACTTGAAACTACAATGCTATGTACGCATATGTAGGAATAAGCCCCACTGAACTCACAGACTTGTGCTCTGAAGTTTATTTGGAGTTCTTGTTGGAAGTACACTGAAAAGGATATACCAAGAGCTCTGGCCAAAGGATATACCAAGAGCTTTGGCCAGAGCTCTTGGTATATCCTTTTCACTGAAGTTTATTTGGGGCATAGGTAAAGGTAAAGGGACCCCTGACCATTTGGTCCAGTCGTGACCGACTCTGGGGTTGCGGCGCTCATCTCACTTTATTGGCCGAGGGAGCTGGTGTTTGTCCGCAGACAGCTTCCGGGTCATGTGGCCAGCATGACTAAGCTGCTTCTGGCAAACCAGAGCAGCGCACGGAAACGCCGTATTTATCTACTTGCCCTTTGATGTGCTTTCAAACTGATAGGTTGGCAGGAACAGGGATCAAGCAACCGGAGCTCACCCCGTCGCGGTGATTTGAACCACCGACCTTCTGATCAGCAAGTCCTAGGCTCTGTGGTTTAACCTACAGCGCCAACCGCATCCCATTTGGGGCATATCTAAACGCAAAATCAAGATAAGCATCATGGAGGTGGGGTTACTTATGATATTATGGCCAGCAATAGCTGCAACCTGGCCCAACAGAAGGGTTGTACTGTGCCCAAATTCATGCCACATCACAGATATGAATGAGCTAAAAAGGAAAAAAATCAAGATTGCAATGGGTTGGAAAATCTGAAAAGACTCTTCAGACTCCCATCTTAGAGCCATAAACCTAAGTGGGTTGGAACACCCCTTGTTTGTACTGCCCTGTATTTTTGCACGAGGGATGGGAATGTCAAGCATGGGCGTAGCCAGGATTGCTTGGGATCTGCCAAAGTTGTTGAGCTACGCCCATGATGCCGAGGTATAGTATGATAAGAGGAATGTCCCTTAAAAAAAAAAGACATTCAATATATACAGAGCTTTAGTGTTAATCTTCTCTTTAGTGTCAGTTTCCTCCAAATTCATTTCCTCCAAATATTACCCTCCTTCAGCCATTCAGATCCTTGCATCTTTTCCAGCCGATTAAATGATTCTGAATACCCAATCAGTTTCCCTTTAGGCTCAAGAACTAGCTTGCTAATTATCTACAGAACAGTTTATTTTTTTTCCCCTTCCCATGTTGGAAGAACCAGAATGTTAAACAGTTGTTACCTCCAAGCCAGCTGGCTTCCCCACAGCTGCACGGTTGATGATCTTTACATCGACCTCAGCTGCAGCAAAGGTAGGGAAAGCCATACAAGAACGTTTAAAAACCACACATACATTTCCTGATGTGTCATGTTGTAGCTTCTGAAGAAAAAATTAATGGTATAGCAATCATATGGTAATGTAGTAGACTGACATTGACAAGGTCTGAACACGAATAGGTTTTCATGTTTTGTGTCTCCTGCATTCCCTGGTGGCAGGAAGTCTACATAAAAATCAAAGCTCTGCTTCTTTTGTTGGCGACATTTCAAGAGCCAAACTATTTCTCGACCCCACCCACCCAAATCTACATAGGGAAAGTGCTTTAATCAAAGGCTATTGAAAGAACATATCTGAACTTCAGGAGTTCCCCAAAGAGCCATACATTAACTCTTAGGTAAACAAAATACAAGAGGAAATGTAATCTCTTCACTGTCTGTCTCTACAAGCAATAATAAGGCAGTAGGCGGGACGCAGGTGGCGCTGTGGGTTAAACCACAGAGCCCAGGACTTGCCGATCAGAAGGTCGGCGGTTCGAATCCCCATGATGGGGTGAGCTCCCGTTGCTCGGTCCCTGCTCCTGCCAACCTAGCAGTTCGAAAGCACATCTAAGTGCAAGTAGATAAATAGGTACTGCTCCGGCGGGAAGGTAAACGGTGTTTCCATGCATTGCTCTGGTTCACCAGAAGTGGTTTAGTCATGCTGGCCACATGATCCGGAAGCTGTACGCCAGCTCCCTCGGCCAATAAAGTGAGATGAGCGCCGCAACCCCAGAATTGGCCACGACTGGACCTAATGGTCAGGGGTCCATTTACCTTTACCTTTAGGCATACTCCAGAGAGGAATGGGGAACCTACAACTCCTTAGATGTTATGGAAGTATCTCCGAGCCAGCATGGCCAATTGTCAAGGAACATGGGCATTGTAGACCAGCAACATCTGGAGAGAGACAGGCTCCCATCCTTGCTTTAATTATTAGATGAGACAACAGTTGTCCAAGAGGCTGCTAGCAAGTCTTTCTAGACCCATGGTCCCCAACAGGGGTGCCATTTGAATTTTAAGGGGCACAATTTGGAAGCTTCTTTAGACCAAGTTAATGGCCTTTTAGGCTTCCTTTGTGTGATTAGAAGTTCCCTTTTGGAATAATAAGAATTATATGTCACCGGGGGGGGGGGGGGAGGGAGGAATCAGGATTTTAGAGATGCTTAGGTGGTGTATGGGCAAAAAAAGGTTGGGAACCACTGTTCTAGACTGATAGTCTAGTTTTAAAAAGAGGGGCACAAACCCTGGATCAATTCTATAACTGGTTGGTTTTTGACGGAAATAAAGCGGCTGGTTTTTAGTTGAGAGATTTGCAGTGCGGTCCTGTTCACAGCATTCCGGAAACTGGAAAACAACTCACCATCACCAGCTATCCCAACAGCAGGAGTGCCAACTTAAATAAAATGTTGTGGGGGGAGGGAAGGTACACCCCACCCTACATAATGGATCACACGACTCGGCCCACGCAAACCATTTGAATGGCAATGGCCATCAACTTTATGGGGGGCTTAGCCTGCTCCTCCAATATTTTATTGGGAGGCTGAAGGGACCTTGGCCCCTAGGAGTTGGCTCCTATGCTCAACAGTCCATCAAACTGAGAAACTGAACAACAATGCGGTGTCTTCTAACTCCCTTTCCAAGGTGGCTAGAGACCCACTTTTTATTTTTAAATTATGCCTTGCAGGCAGGACCCCCAGTGCGATTGTTCTTATTGCACAATTGATAATCCAGCTTTGAGTGATTGAGCTGACATGTATGTTTAACAACAGGCTGAAGAACAGCGAATGTAGACATCCATCCGCTAAATTGCTGGTGTTGTCATATAAAGCAGTCTGAGCAAATTTTACAAGATGTCAGAATGGATTTCTTCCTTCCTGATCTCCCAGCGCAGCTTGTATTCCAAAACATAGCCTAGTCTCCCGATGAACCAGATACTTCAGTTACAGAAATAAGGTACCCTGGCCTGCCCCAAACTACAGAATGTACCTTAAACGCTTATTGGAATCCTATGTCAGATGAAAAGTGTTTGGTCAAGCTGTATGGATTGAACCAAAAAAGCAGCTGGGAAGGGAAGAAGGACTGTTCCATCAGCTCTGCTGAGAGGTCATCTTCCTTTGGCGTTCCCTCAATTGTCACCCACAGCCAACCATTCTGCCAGGCTACCTGAATGGTTTTCATGTCAGCTGATCATTACAGGCATCTGATTTGCTTCACATCCCTTTTTCATTTTGTGCCTTCGGATTGTACGTTTGCAGGCAGAGATCATCTTGTTTTTAATTGTTCTTTAAGCCAATCTGACAGCCTTTTCAGTTATATCGTAGGGTAAATATCATTTCAACAAATAATTTATATAAAAAAACAGTAAATGATGAGGCTCTTTACACCCAAAATGAGCTGGGATCCTGCTTGCTGAAGCAGGAAGGGAGGAAGTTGGGAGAATAAAGTACAGTGGACGCTCAGGTTGCGAACATGATCCGTGCGGGATGCACGTTTGCAACCCACAGCGTTCGCAACCCACAGCGGCGCATCTACGCACGTGTGGGTTGCAATTCAGTACTTCTGCGCATGCGCAAAGTGCGATTTAGTAACCCATTCCGGTACTTCCGGGTTTCGGCGGGTGCATAACCTGAAAAAACGCAACCTGAAGCACCTGTAACCCGAGGTATGACTGTAGTGGGGCAGACCATCGTTCCCACATAATGTCTCATTGCCCTGGGCACTCACTGTTTTTACTGGGTTAAGATGTGGCAGCTCAAGCTATGAACACAGAACCATAGAATCATAAAATTGTAGAGTTGGAAGGGAACTCAGGAATCATCTAGTCCAACCCCTGCAATGCAGGAATCTCAGCTAAAGCATCCATGACAGATGGTGATGACAGATCCATCCAACTGTTGCTTAAAAGCCTCCAAGGAAGGAAAGTCCAGCACCTTCCAAGGAAGTCCATGTGCTGGGCCCGGGGGTAACCCGTGAAACGCGCTCCTGGTCCGGTCCAAAATCCAAAGGTTCCGCTAGGAGTCAGTCCGACACAGCCAAGGCAGGACACGAGGCAGGAAACCAGGCAAGATCAGACACAGGATCTCAGGCAGGTTCTAGCACACAGCAATGTTGCTCCCGCAACCTGGGGCGGGGTCCGACAGTCTTTTATCTTTGTCAGGGTAACGGCCAGGCCTGATCCCCTGGCGACTCACCTCCCTGTTTCGCCCAATGGCGAGCACTCCTCCTGCGAGTACTCAGGTCTCTCCTTCTCTCAGACCTGAGTCTCTGCAGCTCAGGAGACGTCAGTGGGTTACTAGACCCAGGGGCCACCTCAGCCTCCCCTGACCCAACCGGTAGTGGAGCAACTGTAAGTGATGGCCCAGCTGAAGGCAACGAGGGAATCCCCGCATCTGGAGCCAGGGCAGGCTCAGGCCCCTGACTCGGCCCAGTTGGTGTTTGCTGCAGGGGAACCTGTGCAGACTGGGACTCTTCAGAATCAGACCCCAGACTTGGTTCAGATGATGCCGGAGGCAAAGGATCTGGTGCAGACTGAGACTCCTCTGGCTCCGAGTCTGAGCCCAAGTCCCAGGCCATCACAGTCTGTTCCACTTCCAGACAGCTTTTACCGTCAGAAAGTTCTTCCTGATGTTTAGTTGGAATATCCTTTCTTGTAACTTGAAACCTGTGGTTCCAGTCCTACCTTCCAGAGCAGGAGAAAACAAGCTTGTTCCATCCTCCATGTGACAGCCCTTTAGATATCTGAAGATGGCCATCATCTCTCCTCTCAGTCTCTTTTCCAAGCTAAACATATCCAGCTCCTTCAACCGTTCCTCATCAGGCTTGATCATCTTGGTCTGAACACTTTCCAGCTTGTCAACTTCCTTCTTAAATTGTGGTGCCCAGAATTGGACACAGTAGTCCAGGACACATTATTTCTTCTACCAACCCTCTCTTTTTTTCTTCTTCACTTAGACAAACTTAGACTGAACCTACAGCTAATTAGAATGGATAATATTTGAAGCTATTTTTGGATTCGGTTGCTTTGTCTCTCTTACATGCCTTAAATAAACTAAACACACACATAATGGGCAGCACGATCCCGAAATGCCATAGTAATGCCAGCACTATCAAAATTAATGAGCCATCCGATGGTATAGCAGACAGAGAATGAGATGGACTGGCAATCCAGGAACCGTTTGTTTTCTCCATTAACGAAGCTGTTTTCTCCTAATGCCCTAGGGGTGAGCATGCATCCAGTCTTCTGTGGCTTTAAGTGCTGCAGAAAGGGAAGCATTTTGGCTGGTGAACGATCTCCTATTAAAGTATTGCTGGGGAAGAAACTGCATTTGCTAAATGTTTTTTCCCTAGACAACTGCAAAAGTATTGGAGCCCAGTTGCATTCTGGATGTGGAAACCCTCCCTTAGAATCACAGAATTGTAGAATTGGAAGGGATCGTGAGTTGATCCTCTAGCCGCCCCCCTGCAATGCAGGAGTCTTTTGCCCAATGTGGGACTCAAACCCATGACCTTGAGATTAAGAGTCTCGTGCTTTAACAACAGAGCTATTAAGGCCAATCATTTGCTTGTGGCTTAAAACATTGGTATAATTCCTTGTTGAATACATTCCTATATTCTGCTCCTTTGCAACTAGTTGCAATGGTGTTGAATGACTAGACATCACTGAGAATATTGACCAGGCTTCCTGCATGGATGCTGTAATAATAATAATAATAATAATAATAATAATAATAATAATAATAATTTTATTTATTTATTTATTTATTTATTTATATATACATACATACATACATACATACATACCCCGCCCATCTGGCTGGGTTTCCTCAGCCACTCTGGGCAGCTTCCAACAGAACTCTAAAATACAATAACCTATTAAACATTAAAAGCTTCCCTAAACAGGGCTGCCTTCAGATGTCTTCTAAAAGTCTGGTAGTTGTTTTTCTCTTTGGCATCTGGTGGGAGGGCGTTCCACAGGGCAGGTGCCATTACCGTGAAGGCCCTCTGCTGTGTGTCTTTTTAAGGTGTCAGGATCTGCACCCTTACTCCCAAGGAACAATGAGAGAAAGCAATACCCGTTGTGCCTGGGTACCTTCAGTATTACCAGAGGGCAGGAATGAAGGGGTCCATAATAGGGATAGGGGACTGAAGGAGTTACCAGCAAGGATGCAACTCGTATCTGAAAACTTGGGAGCCAGGGAGCATCAGGCAGGTTACTCCTGACATAAACTTACTGGTATATTTATTTGAGTCATTTCTGTAACAACCATTCGTACAAATGCATCCACAGGTAGTTCATCATAAGAATTAACACAAATAAATAAACATCCTGCAACACACACACTCAAAACCAAAGAACTTTCCATTAGCTAGACTGGGGACTGGGAGCGGCCTACATTGAAAGACCTACATTGGCTCCCAGGACGTTTCCAAGCACAGTTCAAAGTGTTGGTGTTGACCTTTAAAGCCCTAAATGGCCTTGGCCCAGTAGACCTGAAGGAGCATCTCCACCCCCATCGTTCTGCCCAGACACTGAGGTCCAGTTCCGAGGGCCTTCTGGCAGTCCGCTCACTGCAAGAAGTGAAGCCACAGGGAACCAGGCAGAGGGCCTTGCTGGTGGCGGCACCCGCCCTGTGGAACGCCCTCCCATCAGATGTTAAAAAAATACTATCTTACTTTTAGAAGACATCTGAAGGCAGCCCTGTTTAGGGAAGTTTTTAATGACTGATGTACTTTCAGTTTTTTTCTGGAAGCCGCCCAGAGTGGCTGATGGGCGGGGTACAAATAAAATAATAATAATAATAATAATAATAATAATAATAATAATAATAATAATAATAATAATAAATTAGTAGTAGTAGTATTACGTCCTCTTGTCTTTGTCCATGGAGTTTTCTTGGCAGGGATACTGGAGTGGCTTGCCGGTTCCTGCTCCAGGTGGATCACATTTGGTCAAACTCTCCACTATGACTTGTCCCTCTTGGGTTGTCCTGCACGGCATAGGTCATAGCTTCTCTGAGTTATTCAAGCCCCTTCGCCATGGCAAGTCAGTGATCCACGAAGTCCTTGAGAGTCCCATGGACTGCAAGAAGATCCAACCTCTCCATTCTGGAGGAAATCAGCCCTGAGTGCTCACTGGAAGGATAGATCCTGAAGCTGAGGCTCCAATATATAAAAGGATGTCACATAGAGGAGGGAGAAAGGTTGTTTTCTGCTGCTCCAGAGAAGCGGACACGGAGCAATGGCTCCAAACTAGATGAAAGAAGATTCCACCTAAACATTAGGAAGAACTTCGTGACAGTAAGAGCTGTTCGACAGTGGAATTTGCTGCCAAGGAGTGTGGTGGAGTCTCCTTCTTTGGAGGTCTTTAAGCAGAGGCTTGACAACCATATGTCAGGAGTGCTCTGATGGTGTTTCCTGCTTGGCAGGGGGTTGGACTCGATGGTCCTTGTGGTCTCTTCCAACTCTATGATTCTATGATTCTATGAATACTTTGGCTACCTCATGAGAAGAGGAGACTCCCTGGAAAAGACCCTGATGTTGGGAAAGATGGAGGGCACAAGGAGAAGGGACGACAGAGGACGAGATGGTTGGACAGTGTTCTTGAAGCTACCAGCATGAGTTTGACCAAACTGCGGGAGGCAGTGGAAGACAGGAGTGCCTGGTGTGCTCTGGTCCATGGGGTCACAAAGAGTCGGACATGACTAAACGACTAAACAACAACAACAAGTATTACGGCCTTCAGCTTGTTCCAAAGTGATGTACAGCTAAGTAAATGCTACACTACCCGCTTCGTATAACTGGAATCTTGAATCCATTGGCTTTAGATTGCTTACCGTATTTTTCGCTCTATAACACGCACCCGACCATAACACGCAAGTAGTTTTTAGAGGAGCAAAATCCGTAGGCATGCCACCCGTAGGCATTCCCTCCATAACACGCACAGACATTTCCCCTTACTTTCTAGGAGGAAAAAAGTGAGTGTTGTGGTGCAAAAAATACGGTACATTCGCCTCTACCTGCGTTGAACCCCATGAGGCCTATTACTTGATATTACTGGTGATGACATTTAATTTTTTAAGACTATATCCTGCTAATACTAACTAGCATCCCAATTCCAGGTAAGAAACAGCTGACAAGAAATACAGGCAAAGTAATAGCCAGCCCTTGCCACATATGACATTAGCTACGGAACTTTTTCTTTTCTTTTCCAAAAAAGTAAATAAAAATGTTATAGGCCTCTGGAGACAAATAAGGAAAGCTGTTCAGAGTGGAAAGTCTGGTTGAGAGACCTACAGGGAAGTATTTGACTTTTCATTGCCTCGAGAACATCTATGCTCTGGAGAAAACCTAGTAAAACAAACACAAACCTGGCTCAAATAATTCATTTGCTTCAGTAATTGCAAATATGCGACTGACAGAAATTCATTCTGACCTGATTCTGATGACACTTTTATGCTAGGCTAGTTTAAACGTAATTAGTAGCTCTCTACCTAAGTTAATTATCCCAATTATTTGCTGAATTAAATGCTAAGTACAGAAGAGACTTGAGAAGCTTCTGCTGTTGGGAAAATGGATCAGCCTTTGTGGTTCTCCTGCTTTTAAGAGTAAACAGCAGCCTCACATCTCTATGCCCTGCAAACCTCCCCTAGCCCTTAGAGAATGGTACAGCCAGGGATCTTTAATTAGAAGGTCTCAGGTAGCAGAATTAGAAAACCTCTGGCTCCAACCCACAGAGCCAATTAGGAGTCAAACTAAATGTTACACAGTTCTATAATTGGAACTGCTCCCCATGTTTGTTTTCTTTCTTAAAAAGTAGCCCTAGGAGAAAGCAGGGTACAGGGAAACAGATCCCATTTATGGCACCATCTATGGGGAAATTATGCCCTTGGTCCTCCTTTTTATAAACACCAGTTTGTATATTTGTGCTTCTTTAATTTTTGTATCCTACAGAACTCCCCGCCACTATAACTCAGCATTTCGCAATGTTACCCATTTCTGCTGCCTCCCATTCCCTCGGAATGCTTTAAAACCTCCTGATAGCCAGGTATGATTGTCACCACCACTGCAGAACAGAACACACCATTGACTAAGGGCTTATTCACATTTGATCAATATTTAGCTATTAATCCACTTTCCAACATTCAAATTAGTTCGTAGTAGTCCACACTCATAGACATGTAAATTTGTATATGAGGAGCTACTTCAGCCTTTCCCATTCATACCAACAGACGTTCCCTTTCGTGTGTATCCCTGCTTTCTAATCTGCTGATTCTGTTATGACATGGGTCGGCAAACTAAGGGCCGCGGGCCGGATCAGGCCCAATTGCCTTCTACGGGACCACCTCTCCTGGTATGCCCTGCGGAGGACCTTAAGGTCCACAAATGACAACATTTTGGAGGTCCCAAGTCGCAAGGTGGTTAGATTGGTCTCAACTAGAGCCAGGGCCTTTTCCGCACTGGCCCCGACTTGGTGGAACGCTCTGTCACAAGAGACTAGGGCCCTGTGGGACTTGATATCTTTCCGCAGGGCCTGCAAGACAGAGCTGTTTTGCCTGGCCTTTGGCTTGGACTCAGTCTGACCCTTATGTTTCCCTCCCCTTATGGTCTTGATCTATGGGCTACTTTTAAAATGAGGCTGCATTTTAAATTGCATTTTAACCTGTATTTTAAATTGGTTCCCCCCCCTATTATGTTTATATTGTAATTTTACTGGTGTTAGCCGCCCTGAGCCCGGCTCTGGCTGGGGAGGGCGGGGTATAAATAAAATTTATTTATTTATTTAAATCCGGCCTGCGGACAGTCTGGAAATGGCTGCATGGATTGCCAGCACACACATTCTTTCCCTCTCCCTCACACAGTGGCAGCAGCGGTGCCTCCTCCCTCCCTCCCTCCTCCTGGTTTCTCCCTGCCCTGCCTAGAGGAGGAGGGAGGCTGGGCTTTGTTGGTGACAGCCCCTCTCCAGAGCCCTTTCACGCTCTGCTCACCATCCCGCCCCGCCCCCCCCGCCGCGAGCCCCTGCCGCTCGCAAGACACAGGAACCGCAGTTGGCTGAGCGCCCTTCTCGAGTGGCCGCCATTTAAAGCAGCCCCTTTCCGGAGCCCTTTTGCGAGCTGCTCATCGTTCCTCGTTCATTTTTTTTCAAAATATAGTCCAGCCCCCCACAAGGTCTGAAGGACAATGGACCGGCCCCCTGCTGAAAAAGTCTGAGGACGCCTATTAACCCAAAAATGGAAGCAAGAAGAATTACCAATGATTGAAGAATGGAGGATGAAGTTAATGGACTATGCAGAATTAGATAAATTAACAGGAAGAATTCGAAACCGGCAGGACCAGAAATTCACGGAAGACTGGAGTAAATTTACAGACTATTTGAAAAGTATTTGTGAAGACCAGACAACGTTTGTAGGTGTACAAGAAGTTCTGTGAGGAGTATTATTGGAAGTATTGTAAAAATAGATAAAGGAAAGGATAATTTGTTAAGAGATTTAAAGGCAATATAAAGTTAAGAAATGCATAAGAAGTGGATAAAAAGGTGGATTATCAGAGGTGCTGATGGAAGACTAAAAAGATTGTATAAGTGATAAGTTTCGTGGTACATTTTATAATTTGTATGTTA
Source organism: Podarcis cretensis (assembly GCF_951804945.1). NCBI lineage: Eukaryota > Metazoa > Chordata > Lepidosauria > Squamata > Lacertidae > Podarcis > Podarcis cretensis. Next base: position 28,591,511 of record NC_137187.1, read on the forward strand.
AAATCAATAAAAATTATTATAAAAAAATATGAAAAAGTTTGAGGACGCTTGTGTCATGATGATGAAGTATCGACAGGGCATGTGTACAGAGAGCTGTGCAATATCCAGTGTACCGGTATATATTTTTTTCTTTCGATCCCTCAGATTTGCACAAAACCAGGAAAGTGCACAAGCAAACCACATTAAACATTTCTTGTTTGTGCAGGTTTTTGGTTTTGTGCAAATCTGAAGGATCAATGAGAAAATAAAAAAGTTAAGGAGAGTGCCAGAAATGGTTTAGGAGCACAGTTGGAAAAGAAATGAAAGCTGTGAGGAAGTAGAGGGAGCAGAAAGGGGGGTGGCAGAAAGTGACAGTTGATCCACCCATTCCCAAACTCCGGAACAACTCATCTGCAACCTCAAGTGGGAGTGATTTAGAGCCTGATTTTCCCTAATTTATCATATTATCCCTGTACAGTGGTACCTCAGGTTAAGTACTTAATTCGTTCCGGAGGTCCGTTCTTAAGCTGAAACTGTTCTTAACCTGAAGCACCACTTTAGCTAATGGGGCATCCTGCAGCTGCGCCGCCGGAGCACGATTTCTGTTCTCATCCTGAAGCAAAGTTCTTAGCCTGAAGCACTATTTCTGGGTTAGCAGAGTCTGTAACCTGAAGCGTATGTAACCTGAAGCGTATGTAACCCGAGGTACTACTGTATTGGTAAACTGAATTTATGGGGGCTGGGAAGGAAGCATCAATATTGGTATTGTTTGAGGGGAATCTCATGTGGACTACACAAATGGGAATGCAAACAGGTGCAAACACACATTAAACTCTGGTGTGGACAAGCCTTACAACTGTTTCTTAAAGGGATATTTTGCACATAAAGGGAAACCTGATATTTACATCGGAGTCTAACATGTACTTGACATTTCTTAAGGGTTCAAGAGACAATGACACAAACCTCAAAAACTCTTTTACCTCTTGCTAAGTTCCTTAGGTCTCCATCCCACCCAAATTCACTCACAAGCTCTGGCTTACCTTGAGGAATTTTGGATATTTCACAGCTTTCCCTTGATAAATGTGTTTTTTGTTTTTTAAATAATTTAAAAAATCAGAAGTCTTGCAATCACAAAGATATTTTGAAAGTTGCCCATGGCATTTGGTCATTCTTGAGATTTGCCACTGTATGTCTGAACTGCCTAGGTCACGGTGCTTATTTTGGAAATTTCCTGCTTAAATTAATATTATGCTGAGATAGATAATATAAGTGAGGGAGGGACAAAATGTGGGATTTGACCATTAGCTTATTACATAAGAACCAGTTCGCTTATTGAATGAGAACCATACAAAAATTAAAGAGGTGGAATAGTTTCGAAGCTAGCTGCCATCTCTTTCCTGAATACTGCAAAGATAATTTATTCAAATATTCAGTTTTATACCTCCGTATACAAAAATTGTGATGGAAATTAGGATATGAAATTGCATGTATTTAAATGATGAAAAATGAATTTAATTTTATGAAAAAGGTAATAGAAATGAGACAGGAATTTGGTCATTAGCCAAAGACATGGATAGTTTACTTTTAAATATTGTGCTTCTTATCAGCATGACTATGAAAAGAGGGTTATGATTATCATACAAGTTGCTGCCAAAAAGCAGCATCTGTATCTATGGAAACCCAGGTTCTTCTAAGCCATTATTGATGTGAATCACTAGAGGCATTCTGGGAGCATTGTGATCATTTGAACTAGTGCTAAATATGGAATGCTCAAATCTTCCTCATTCAGAGATTATTTGTCCTTTATATTAAAAAGCAAAACAAAATAGAAAGTGCTTTTTTCTACTGAACACTGATTTATCCCATTCAAAGTGTAAGTTTTGCTTTCTTAAGCATGGATTTGTAGAACTCAAAATCTTGATTATGAAAATGACAGTCTGTACTGTCTGCACTGCAATATTTGCATGAAAGCTTATATTCTCCATTTCAACATCTTGCATGATTTTATCTTCATTCCTCTCTCTCCCCGCCCCCCCCCCCAATCCCTGGGCTGGCTTTCACATCTTTTTCTTTTGCCAGAATAGAACATTTTAGGCAGATTGTCTCCATGTCATTTAGCTGAAGCCCGTTGGGATTAGGATGTCATTGATATTTGGAAACTTGCTACTGTGTTATTCACATTGTTATTATGTTGGTGGGCAATAGTGACACACCATGGTGTAATTCTATTTATTTAGATGGGAGAAAAACAAGATTTTTCATCACACGTCTCAATTAAAACAGGAAAATGTAAGCCATTTCTGATGGGAGTCAAGAGAGAAATGCTATCCTAGCAAATGATCAACACCGTCGACCTCTCTCTCCATCGAAATGTTTAGAGTGTATTTTACTTTGTGCAAAAATACTGAAAAATAATGGAAAGGAATATACCCACTCTATTGTCTTTTCAAAAATGTCCAAGTTGTAATGTAGAAGCCAGCAAAGGCTGATTGCCTTGTTCAGAAATGAACAGGGTCACTATTCATGACTGGTTGTTATGTTGCCAGTCCGGAACAGCCAGCTAATAGGAATCACACATATATGATCAGTAGTGGTACTTTTATTCAGAGACCTGAGACTCTTAGAAATAAGAATCTGGATTCAGGATAGGATTAACAGATGTACAATTTGATTTTATAGTTCCTTATTTGCATACAACCAAAAGCAGAGTCTTTTTCTTGAGAATGTAAGAACTCAACTAGTGATAAAACGTCTGGCAGACAAAATGGGGAGAGGCGAAGCTTTCCACATAATTGTATTTCCATACTGGAAAAAGGCTTAACCTGTTGAACTTCTGTCTGCTACAATGAAAGCCGGGAGCAGCCAGGCTGGCTAATGTAAGAGAAATCACTTAAAAAGGTACCTACACATTTTGCTTCGTAACTTTCTTTCTAAGAAACCTAAAGACTTCCTTGGGTTTTTTTAAAAATGAAAGCTCAATGTCTGAGGTCCCTAGTACACCAGTCCCTGCCTCTCTGCGACCCTGACCAGTCTAACAGATGGTTTGCCACATGACTTTGATCTTCATTCGTGATGGAACCGTTTAAAAGGAGGTTTGTCAGTAACCAGGCTAGATCTGTCCAAACCAGCAGGGTATACCATTTCCCTTTAAACTGGGATGCAAACTTATGCAAAATGACATCATACGTAAGAGAATGAAGAGTAAAGTACAAGAGTAAAGAGTACTGTACAATTTTTCTGACTTATCTAAGAATGGGTGCCGCTCCAAATTCTCTGCTGGTTTTTCCCACGGCTGCATCCTTTCATGCACCTACTCAAGTAATGCTTTGGTCCTTACTATCGCGGGTGGCGCTGTGGGTTAAACCACAGAGCCTAGGACTTGCCGATCAGAAGGTCGGCAGTTCGAATCCCCCGTGACAGGGTGAACTCCTGTTGCTCGGTCCCTGCTCCTGCCAACCTAGCAGTTTGAAAGCATGTCAAAGTGCAAGTAGATACGGTAAATAGGTACCGCTCCGGCAGGAAGGTAAACGGCGTTTCCGTTTGCCAGAAGCAGCTTTGTCATGCTGGCCACATGACCCGGAAGCTGTACGCCGGCTCCCTCGGCCAATAAAGCGAGATGAGCACCGCAACCCCAGAATCGGCCACGACTAGACCGAATGGTCAGGGGTCTCTTTACCTTTACCTATCATTATTCAAGGGGATAGGGAGGGTGGACAGCGTTGAGCCTCTCCCCTGTCAGACTTCCACCTCAAGAAGTGCATTTCCCCAAAAACTTTTTTCTTCTAAAGGGCCTCTGTGACTGAAAGCAACCCTCTGCTTACTATTTATTTAATTTTTTTTTAATATAATTTTTATTGATTTTCCAACATAGACTTAAAACAAAATAACATACACACATAGACATACAAAAACATATAAACAAGTATAATTTCAGATCCTCTTTTCATAAACCTTCTTTCTCGGACTTCCCCTTACCTCCCCCTCTCTGCATCCTTGTTTTGAATTTTTTCAACAACCCTTCGCTCCAATTAAATAATAACTTATTTTCTTTTTCAATTTCTTCTCCTAATTCATCAACCAAATACAGCTATAATTCTATCTTTTCCTTTCCCTTGACATTTTAGCACTCATCAATTTTACAACAGTTCTTAAGATATACTTTAAATTTCTTCCACTCTTCTTCCACCGTCTCTTTCTCTTGGTCATGGATTCTGCCAGTCATTTCCGCCAGTCCCATAAAGTCAATCACTTTCATCTGCCATTCTTCCAATGTGGGTAATTCTTGTGTCTTCCAATACTTTGCTAAAAGAATCCTTGCTGCTGTGGTGGAGTACATAAAAAAAGTCCTATCCTTCCTTGACACCAGTTGGCCGACCATGCCCAAAAGAAATGCCTCTGGTTTCTTATGAAAAGTACATTTAAGTACCTTCTTAATTTCATTATAAATCATTTCCCAAAAGGCCTTAATCTTTGGGCAAGTCCACCAAAGGTGAAAGAAGGTACCTTCAGTCTCGTTACATTTCCAGCATTTGTTATTGGGCAGATGATAAATTTTCGCAAGCTTGACTGGGGTCATGTACCACCTGTAAATCATTTTCATAATATTTTCTCTTAAGGCATTACATGCCGTAAATTTTATGCCGGTGGTCCATAACTGTTCCCAGTCAGCAAACATAATATCATGACCAATGTCTTGTGCCCACTTAATCATAGCTGATTTAACTGTCTCATCTAGTGTATTCCACTTCAACAACAGGTTATACATTCTTGATAAGTTCTTAGTATTGGGTTCTAACAATTCTGTTTCTAGTTTTGATTTCTCCACTTGGAAGCCAATTTTCCTGTCTTGATTAAACACCTCCAATATTTGATAATAATGAAGCCAATCTCGTACCTTGGACTTTATTTTCTCAAAACTCTGTAATTTAATTTTTCCACTCTCTTGCTCTAAAATTTCACAATATTTTGGCCATTTAGATTCCATATTAAGCTTCTTCACCCCCTTAGCCTCCATTGGTGATAACCACCTAGGAGTTTTATTTTCCAACAAATCCTTGTATTGAATCCAAACATTGTATAATGCTTTCCTAACAATATGGTTTTTAAATCCTTTATGAACTTTGACCTTGTCATACCATATTTATGCATGCCAACCAAATCTGTTATCAAATCCTTCCAAATCCAGAATGTCTGTATTCTCAAGAAGTAGCCAGTCTTTCAGCCAGCAGAAAGCTGCCGATTCATAGTACAATCTTAAGTCCGGTAGGGCAAACCCCCCTCTATCTTTTGCATCAGTTAATATCTTAAATTTTATTCTGGGCTTTTTGCCCTGCCAGACAAATTTAGATATATCTTTCTGCCACTTCTTGAAACAGTCCAATCTGTCCACAATCTGTAATGTCTGAAACAAAAATAACATTCTAGGCAATACATTCATCTTAATTACAGCAATTCGGCCTAACAAGGAAAGCCTCAAATTTGACCATATTTCTAGATCTTTCTTTACCTCTGTCCAACATTTGTCATAGTTGTCTTTAAATAAATTCACATTTTTAGATGTCATGTTAATCCCCAAATATTTCACTTTCTTCGCCACCATTAACCCAGTTTCACTTTGAAACCTCTCTCTTTCAACATTTGTTAGATTTTTCTCCAAGACTTTGGTTTTTTGCTTATTCAGCTTAAATCCTGCTACCTGACCAAAAACTTGAATTAATTCTAAAACTCTTTTCGTACTAGTGTCTGGCTCTTGTAGAGTCAATACTAAGTCATCTGCAAATGCCCTCAGTTTATATTGTTTGGCTCCGAATTCCTTTAACCAGCTGGTCCCCCCTAATCATATTCAACAAAACCTCCAGGACTGATATAAAGAGTAATGGGGATATTGGGCACCCCTGTCGTGTCCCTTTTTCTATAGGAAGTTCTTCAGTAACCACATTATTTACAATTAACTTTGCTTTTTGTTCAGAGTATATTGCACCTATACCATTTTCAAACCTTTGACCTACCCCCATCCCGTGGAGATTCTTCTTCATAAAACTCCAAGAAATATTGTCAAAAGCTTTCTCCGCATCCACAAATATTAAAACCGCCTTCGTGTTAATATTAACTGTTAACAATTCCATAATGTCAATTATATTCCTTACGTTATCTGACATATGTCTCCCTGGGAGAAAACCTGCTTGGTCCTTATGAATCTCCTCCACCAGCACCTTCTTCAATCTTTTTGCTAAAATGTCAGCAAATATTTTGTAATCCACATTAAGTAATGATATAGGGCGGTAGTTCTTAATCTGATTTTTTTCAGTCTCAGTCTTTGGTATAAGTGTAATAAATGCTTCTTTCCACGATTCGGGTGCCTTTTTCCCCTCTAAAATTTCATTGCAAACCTCCTTCAACGGTTGTACTAACCATTCCTTCAAAGCTTTATAATATCTGGAGGTTAGTCCATCTGGTCCTGGAGATTTACCTAATTGCATATTTTGGATGGCACCCTCTATTTCTTGTTCTGTTATTTTCTCATTCAAAACCATCATATTTTGTTGCGAGATTTTTTGTAATCCATGTTTCTTAAGAAAATCTTCTATTTCTCCTTCATTTTCCGGCCCTCGTGCATATAGTCTTCTGAAATAACTCTGAAAACAATTACTAATCTCATTTGGTTTGTAGATGTTCTTTCCTTCCACCTCCAAACTTGTAGCTGTATTCAATTTTTGTCTCTTCTTCAATTGCCATGCTAGAAGTTTCCCGCATTTATCTGCTGATTCAAATGTCCTTTGTCTCATTTGCTTAATTTTCCATTCTATCTCTTGGTTCATCAGTTCCATATACTGCATCTGGTAAAACTTAATTTCTCTCAAAATTTCATGAGACTTTGGTTTAGACCTCAATTTCTTTTCTCCTTCTTTTATTTTTTCCAAAATCTTATCTTTCTTCTCATTTTGTTTCTTCCTCTTTAAAGAGTTCTGTTGTATTAGGAAACCTCGCATCACGGCCTTACTTGCATCCCAAATCACTCTTTTCTCGATGTCTGTCTTCAGATTTATCTCAAAGTAGTCCTTCAAAGTTTTTTGGGCCTTTTTGTAAATCTCATCATCTCTGAATAGGGTGTCATTCATTCTCCATCTAAAGGAGCCAGCTGTTATTAGTTTCATCTCCATCTTTACAGCGTTATGGTCGGAGCATGTCTTTGGGCAGATTTCTACTTTTTTTATCTTTGGAGCCATTCCACTAGTAACCCATATTTGGTCTATTCTTGTCCATGTCATTTGTGCTTCAGAGAAGAAGGTTCCCTCTCTCTCCAGAGGGTTCCTTGTTCTCCAAATATCAATCAAGTCCATATTTTCAGTCATTTCAAAGAAGGTCTTAGGTAATCTCCCATCCTTGGAGACCACCTGTCTTTGTGCTTTGTCCATATTTGTAGAAACCACGCCATTCATATCTCCTAACAAAATTACATTGTAATCCAAATAGTCCATTAAAGTCTCATGCAACTTCTTTAAAAATTCTGCCTTCCCTTCATTAGGTGCATATATCCCAACTGTCAAAAAATTTTCTCCTTGAACTTGTATCTCGATTGCCAAAAATCTTCCTTGTTCATCTTTAAAGATCAATATTGGGGCCAACTTCTCCTTTGCATAGATCACCACTCCTCTTTTCTTAACTTTATCTGATGAAATGAATTCCTGTCCTAATCTTCTATTTATAAGCAATTTTCTGTGTGCCCTTGTCACATGAGTCTCTTGTAAACAAATCAGGTTCAATCGTTCTCTTTTCAAAATATGAAAAACCTCACGCCTTTTTCTGGGAAGGTTCAATCTGTTACAGTTCCAACTTAGAAATTGCAGAGCCATTGTTATTTAATTGGTTACTCTCCAGCTGCTCCCTGCAGCTGTTCTTCTTCCGTTGGTGATTTGAGTCCAAATGTTAAATTCCCAAGATCTGCTTCAGAAGTCAATTCCACCACTCCTTTCTGAAGGTCCTCCTCGTTTCTTTCCAGGAATTGTTCTTTGTCTTGTACTGTTCTTATTTTAACTTTCTTTCCTTTGTAATTAAAAGACAAACCTTGTGGAAATTCCCACCTGAAAGATAGATTGTTCTTTTTCAGCAAGTAAACCAGATTCTTGTAATGAGTTCTTGCCTCCAGAATGTATTTAGGAATGTCCTTGTAAATTTACACGTAGGTATCGTCGATCTCTAAAGTTCTCTGATAATGTAGATTTAATATTTTATCTCTTTCCTCTTTAGATCTCAAAGTTATCAGGCAGTCCCTTGGGTTCTTTCTGTTTTGCCTCCTGCCGAATCTGAAGGCAGCTGTTATCTTAAATTCTTCTCCCTCTGAGTTTACCTGCCAAAATTCTGAAAATTCATTTGTGAGAAAGTCCACTAGGTTGTCCTCTTCACTTTCAGGGACCAGTCTTAATCTCAAGTTCCTCTCCTTCCTCTGCATCTCCCACAAAGACAAGGCCGCCTCATGTTCATCCAACTTTTTAAAGACTGGTGCTAATTTTTCCTGTGTAGTTTCTGCAGTAGTTTTAGCTTCCTCAGCAATTTTTCGGGTTGTAGCATTTTCTTCAATCAATTTATAGTTTCTGTGTTAGATGTAATGCTTTTAATATTCAAGTCTAATTTTGTTGAAAGTTCTGTCAACTGTTTGGTATTTTCTGTGCTCTGCTTTGTCAAATTTTCTAAAGATTCATTTATTTTAAGTAATGCTTGTGTCACTGGATCCATAGATATATTTGTCACTTTTTCCTGCCCAGCTGCACCTGTTGGCAGTGTGTTTGATATTGAGCCGCTTTTCTTTTGTGCAGCTTTGGCTTTAGATCTTGTTGCCATCTCTTCTGCTGGGCCGCTCATGTCCCAAGGTCGTTCCCACAGGAGCAGCTTTTGAATGGAAAAATCCACTGACTTGTTTTTTTACAGTCTGTATTACAGCTGTTACCCTTCAACCCTCTAGAGGGAGTAATTCAATGTATCCAGTAAGCAGAAAAAACAAAGAGACAAGAAATCCCCAAGGAGAGAAAGTTTTTGGCAACAGTCTTCCAATATGTACAAACTATCAATTTGTAGTTTCAATAAAGTCCCAAATTTGTATCTAATAAAGTCTCAGCTTTGCAACAAATCTTATCTGACAGTTCACCGTCTCCGTGCTTCACTCAGGCAGTCCGTTCCCAGAGTCAAAGACAGCAGAAAGCTTTTCTCCCTTACTTTTTTCTTTCATGCAGGTTAAACCAAATCCGCCTCTCTTCCCCCTTGCTCCTGCTTGCTAGGGGGAAATTTAAGTTCAATGTCAAAGTTAGGCAGTTCAAATTTACTTTTCTTCCAATTACAGCTTTGTAGTTCCGTTGCTTTAGTTATCATGCAGTCCGGAGAAGGCAGACTTCCTTTATTTTTGCCTTTCCCGTTTTCGGCCAAATTTCAAAGAAAATTTTAAAAGTCCCAGTAAGCTTTCCAATCCTACTTACGGGTATTCAATTTCGGTTCCAGATTTCAGGAAGGAATCGGCGCTCTCCGCTTATGGCGACGTGGCTTCACTCTACGGGCTGGGTAGCGACTCTCAGCACCGCGCACCCCCGATGCCACTCCGGAGCCTTTAAAAAGGCTCCTTTACAGTAAAGGGGGCGCAAATGGTGCCCGCCGAGTCTCCTTGTTCACAGGCTTCCGCGCCTGTGATTTTAGGGGTCCCCGCTTCGCCGTAGCGGTCAGACCCGAACTCGTGAAGCAGTCCTCCTCCGGAGCTCGAAGGGAGGACCGCCATTAAGCACTGGCGCCGACCGGAAGTCTCTGTTTACTATTTATTTAAAACCTTTATGCACCTCCCTTCATTATCAAATCCCAAGGCTTTACAATATACATTAAAACAACAAATTATAATAACCAACACAGCAACCCAAAGCAGAAAAGAACAAACAAACAGATAACAGTATCACTAAAAGCTAGGTATTAAGATCTGCAAACGCCTGGCGAATTTAAGTGCTTTTGCCTGGCTGGAGTGCATTCTTAAGCCGTGATAATGCCTCTTTGCCTGGATGGAGCTCTGTGTGTGTTTAGAAGCCTTTAATTTTTGCATGGTTGGAATGTAGGCTATGGTATGCTCCATATACACGTTCTGCCTGTGGTGCTGCCCACCATTAGCATGAAGTCCCTAGAAGTTGGTAATGGGATGGGTGGTAATAATAATAATAATAATAATAATAATAATAATAATAATTTATTTATTTATACCCCACCCATCTGGCTGGGTCTCCTCAGGCACCCTGGGTGGCTTCCAACAAAGTATTAAAATACAGTGGTACCTCGGGTTACATACGCTTCAGGTTACATACGTTTCAGGTTGCAGACTCCGCTAACCCAGAAATGGTGCTTCAGGTTAAGAACTTTGCTTCAGGATGAGAACAGAAATCATGCTCTGGTGGCGCGGTGGCAGCAGGAGGCCCCATTAGCTAAAGTGGTGCTTCAGGTTAAGAACAGTAAAATTATAATAATAAAAATTATAATAATAAGAACAATTTCAGGTTAAGAACGGACCTCCAGAACGAGTTAAGTACTTAACCCAAGGTACCGCTGTATAGTGGTCTGTTAAACATTAAAAGCTTTCTAAACAGGGCTGCCTTCAGATGTCTTCTAAATGTCAGGTAGTTGTTGTTCTCTTTGACATCTGGTGGGAGGGTGTTCCACAGGGCGGGTGCCACCACCGAGAAGGCCCTCTGCCTGGTTCCCTGTAACTTGGCTTCTCACAGTGAGGGAACCGCCAGAAGGCCCTCGGCGCTGGACCTCAGTGGCCAGGCAGAACGATGGGGGTGGAGACGCTCCTTCAGGTATAATGATCCTCTGGCACAGGGGATTAGGCTGTTTCTCCTGCCCATCTGACCTCCAGAGATTCAGGAGAACCCAGGTTCAGTTGAGCCTGGATAGCTCCGTTGGTTACAGTGTGGTGTTGATAACGCCAAGGTTGCCGGTTTCATCTGCGTATGGGGCAGCTGAATATTCCTGCCTTGCAGAGGGTTGGACTGATCCTGTGGTCGCTTCCAACTCTGCAATTCTATGATTCTAGTTGCACCCTTAGGAAAGCTGGAGTCCACTGCTATAACTTTATCTCCTGTCTTTTTTTTTTCATACCCAGCCCACGGCATGAGGGTGACTTGCTGTAATGCAATCCTCTGGTGCTGTGTGAATTAATTGAGTAGTTGCGATTCTATTTTTCCCCTGGTGGTGAGTGGGTGGCAATTTCACACTGAGAAAGTCCGTGCAATTGGACCCATGTGATTGTGTGTGTAACCTCAACATCAAAAAAACGAAGATCCTGGCCACTGGTCCCATCACCTCCTGGCAAATAGAAGGGGAAGAAATGGAGGCAGTGAGAGATTTTACTTTCGTGGGCTCCATGATCACTGCAGATGGTGACAGCAGCCACAAAATTAAAAGACTCCTGCTTCTTGGGAGAAAAACAATGACAAACCTAGATAGTATCTTAAAAAGCAGAGACATCACCTTGCTGACAAAGGTCCGTATAGTTCAAGCTATGGTTTTCCCAGTAGTGATGTATGGAAGTGAGAGCTGGACCATAAAGAAGGCTGATCGCCAAAGAATTGATGCTTTTGAATTATGGTGCTGGAGGAGACTCTTGAGAGTCCCATGGACTGCAAGAAGATCAAACTTCTCCATTCTGAAGGAAATAAGCCCTGAGTGCTCAGTAGAAGGACAGATCCCGAAGCTGAGACTCCAAGACTTTGGCCACCTCAGGAGAAGAGAATACTCCCTGGAAAAGACCCTGATGTTGGGAAAGATGGAGGGCTCAAGGAGAAGGGGACGACAGAGGACAAGATGGTTGGATAGTGTTCTTGAAGCTACCAGCATGAGTTTGACCAAACTGTGGGAGGCAGTGGAAGACAGGAGTGCCTGGCGTGCTCTGGTCCATGGGGTCACGAAGTCGGACACGACTAAACGACTAAACAACAACAAATGTGACCGTATTTGGGGAAATGGTGCTCTGTGTGTGTGTGTGTAAGGACACCATGGTCCAAGTAAAGAGCTTCTTCTCTAAACTCTCCTCTCCAAGTAAAGAGCTTCTTCTCTAAACTCTCCATGGATGATTTTCCTAACAGAAACAGGAAAATGCCTTTTTATCCTTCAGGATAAAAAGGTGCAGAAAATCTCAACAGAGGATAAGCAAAGATTGAATATACCAAATGGAAATGAGGAGATAGAAGAAACAATTAAAGATTTAAAGAGGGGCAAAGCACCAGGTCCGGATGGATTCACTGCTGGTTATTATAAAGAGATGAAATCTATCTTAGTGGGACCACTGAAGGAGACTATGAATAACATCTTAAAGAAAGGAGAAATCCCTGGGACTTGGAAAGAAGCATATATTACATTTATCCCTAAACAAGATGCAGACCCAACTCAAGTTAAAAACTATAGACCAATTTCACTGCTAAATACAGACTATAAAATATTTGCAGGAATACTTGCAAGAAGGTTGAAAAAGTTGTTATCAGAAATTATTCATAAGGACCAGGCGGGATTCCTGCCAGGTCGGCAGATGAGAGACAACACAAGAAGTATAATTAATATGTTAGAATATTTATCTGTTAGGATTGACAAACAAGTTATTATGATGTTCGTGGATGCCGAGAAGGCATTCGATAATGTGATATGGGACTTCATGTTGAAAAATTTAGAACATATGGATGTGGGCAATGATTTCTTCAATGGGGTAAAAGCAATATACACAGAGCAGAAGGCCAAACTGATTATAAATAGCATGGTGACAGAAGAGATAAAGATACAGAAAGGCACAAGACAGGGCTGCCCACTCTCCCCGCTACTATTTATAATTGTTTTAGAAGTACTCTTGAACTCAATAAGACAAAATGGAAAAATAAATGGAGTATCACTAGGACAGAATGTGTATAAGACTAAAGCTTTTGCTGATGATGTAGTAATAATGACAGAAGAACCAACAACTGCAATAGAAGAAATATTAAAGGAAATAGAAGAATTTGGAGAAATAGCAGGCTTTAAATTAAATAAGATAAAAACGAAAATGATAGGTAAAAATGTGGACCCAAAAACAACAGAAATCATCCAACAGCATTCACAGATAGAGATAGTCAAAAAAGTCAAATACCTTGGTATTTGGTTAACATCTAAAAATATAGACTTATTCAAAAACAACTACGAGCCGATGTGGAAGGACATAAGGAAAGATCTGGAAAAATGGGGAGGGCTGAAACTGTCATTCTGGGGAAGGATTAATACAATCAAGATGAATGTTTTACCAAGACTTATGTTCTTATTTCAGACCATCCCTATAATTAAGGGGAGCTGAATCTTTAAAGACTGGCAAAGAATACTCTCAAGATACATATGACAGGGCAAAAAACCTAGAATTCAGTTCAAATTATTGACAGATGTAAAGGAAAGGGGGGGCTTTGCCCTGCCAGATTTAAAGCTGTACTACGAGGCTTCATGCCTTTGCTGGATAAAGGATTGGGTAAAGTTGGTGAACACGGAGCTACTCGATTTAGAGGGCTTCGACAATAGATTCGGCTGGCATGCCTATTTATGGAAGAACAAAAGGAAAGTACATAAGGGATTTGAAAATCATATTTTTAGAGGCCCGCTAATTGAAATATGGGAAAAATACAAAAATTTGTTAGAGCTGAAAACACCACACTGGCTATCACCTCTTGAAGTAATGAGCATAAAGGCTATTAATATGAGAAGCAACTGGGCAACATATAGCCAGTTGCTAACTAAGGTTGATGGGAAATGGAAGCTAAAACCGTACAAACAAGTAAAGGAGTATGTCTATGACTGGCTACACCATATCCAGGTGAATCAGATGTTTAGTAAAGACATTAAAGAAAGAGGCTATGCAGAAAAAGATTCCAAATTCCAAATGGAGATAATAAATAATGAAGTGAAAATTATATCTAAGATGTATAGGATGCTGCTAGACTGGAACCTAGGCGATGAGGAAGTTAAATCAGTGATGATCCGCTGGGCAAGGGATGTAGGCCATAGCATACAATTTGAAGACTGGGAAGAGCTTTGGAAGGAGGGGCTAAACTTCACGGCGTGTATAACGATAAAGGAAAATGTCATGAAGATGTTTTATAGGTGGTATTTAACACCGATGAAATTATCAAAAATGTACAAGATGGACAAAAAGTGTTGGAAATGTAAAGATGAGGAGGGCTCCTTCTACCACATGTGGTGGGAGTGTGGAAGATTGAAACAGTTCTGGGAGAAAATATATATTGAATTAAAGAAGATCCTAAAATATACGTTCAGAAAGAAATCAGAAATTTCCCTGCTAGGGATATTAGGGCAAGAGATAAAAAAGGAAGATCGTAGAATAGTATATTATGCAGTGGCAGCAGCAAGGGTAGTATTAGCCCAAAAGTGGAAACAGCAGGAAATACCAACGGTGGAGGAGTGGAGATCTAAGCTGTTGGACTACGCAGAGCTGGATAAATTAACAGGAAAAATTAGGTATGTAAGAGACCAAGTGTTCATCAAGGATTGGGGAAAGTACGTGGATTATCTGGAATGTATTAGTGAGGGACAAACAACGCTAAAGGGATTCAGAGACGCACTGTGAAAGACTAAGAGTTATTGTGTAAAGCAAATAGGAGACAGAGATAGGTACAATGACAATATAAGCAGAGAAACGCGTGACTCTGATTATTGCTTCGAATGATATATGGACAAGCTGAAGGAAGTCTTGAAAGGGATGGCTATGTAATAATGTCGATGGGAAAATCATAAGTTTGTGTATCTTTTATTTTCTTTTTTTCTGTACTTCTTTCTTTTTCTATTTTTTGTATTTTGACTTTCTTACACATGTAAAAAAAAAAAAAGAAACAGGAAAATGCATCTTCTTTCCTAGCAAATCATGACTTTAGTGACACTCTAGCCTTCCCAGCAGTGATACTGCAGTGTGGAGAGGGGACTTAGTTACAGGTTTCTATAAAAGCTTTTTCATCCCCTAATGATATGTAATGTGTGCAACGGTTTCTGCCAGCTGTCCGCATGAAGGCCACTGCTTGTGTAGATTTCAGTCTTATACAGCCAACTGCAGTTTAGGTTAAAAATGGCTGCACCTAAAAGTTTACTGTGTTTTAAATTACCCTTAATCATAGTAATAATGAAAGCTCTTTTGGTCAATTTACATTTTAGTGCCTGGATTTAGAGCTTTAAAATAAATATTTGTTTAAGTGGAAAGGTTTACTTTGACTGATTCCTATAATAAATTCTAAACTATGTCACTCCTATTCATGCTCACGGATTATTTTGTTAACTACAATTTTACATCAAGCGATATTTCAGGGAATACGAACACACAAAGCTTCCTTACTACATTGAGTCAGACCATAGGTCTACCTATCTAGCCTGGTTTTGTCTTTCTCCGACTGGCAGCCCCTTTTCAAAGTCTCCTATCAGCATCATTATACATCATAAACACCATTCATTCATTCATTCATTCATTCATTCATTCATTCATGAATTCGCTCTGCATTTGTTCATTTTTATTTTGCAATGTTTATACCACTTAATCCAAAATATCAGACTTATATATTTCCCATCACTGGACTGGAAACCATGTTAGAAAAGTTAGAGACAGGTTACAAGCAGGCACCTTCAGCTGAGTGAATAGTTTTCTTCTATAAACGCATTCATGAATGTAAGCTCTATTTTTCCTTCACAAAACTGCCCATTGCAGCACTTCCGAGTCCTCCCTCTCATCCTCCTTGGGGTTTTATGTGGGGTAGTGATCCAGAATGACACTTGATGTACTCCTTTCAGACATTCGAAAGGTGGCAATGTGCTGAGAGCAATTATGAAGAAATAGCATTCATAAAGAACAGCCGACACTTGCTCTCTGCTGGGTAGGAGTTCTTTATTTCCCAAGTCTAGGCTATGCAGCAGTGAAGTGTATGGTCACAAACCTCTGAAGTTATGCATGGACTCGTAATAATCTGTACTGATTATACTATGTTGTAAATAACTGGGATTTGATGTGAATGTTCTATGGGGATCATTTTATTTTATTCCACTGTTGTTGTTTTTACTGGAAGCCACCACCACAGAATCACTTGGCAGGCTGTGTGTAATTTTTTTTAAAACAAATAACATACAATATTTTGTTTGTCTTGCAGTACTATTATTGCTTGCCATTTTTGTAGCGTATTTCAGGCATGCAAAGTATTTCACACACATTATTTCAGTACCAATCCCGCGAGGTGGGATGTACTTGTTGTTGTTGTTTAGTCGTTTAGTCATGTCCGACTCTTCGTGACCCCATGGACCAGAGCATGCCAGGCACTCCTGTCTTCCACTGCCTCCCGCAGTTTGGTCAGACTCATGTTTGTAGCTTCGAAGACACTATCCAACCATCTCGTCCTCTGTCGTCCCCTTCTCCTTGTGCCCTCCATCTTTCCCAACATCAGGGTCTTTTCCAGGGAGTCTTCTCTTCTCATGAGGTGGCCAAAGTATTGGAGCCTCAGCTTCACAATCTGTCCTTCCAGTGAGCACTCAGGGCTGATTTCCTTCAGAATGGACAGGTTTGATCTTCTTGCAGTCCATGGGACTCTCAAGAGTCTTCTCCAGCACCAGAATTCAAAAGCATCAATTCTTCGGCGATCAGCTGAAGAATTGGGATGTACTATTACCTTCCAAATTACAAGTGGCAAATTGAAACCGAGGAGGAGGTGCTTTTTTCCTAAGACCACCTAGTGAGCTCATGCCTAAGTTGCAGTTTTAACAACCAGCTTACACTTTTCAAAACCACGCCACAAAAGTTTCCTGTTATAATCCGCTTCTCCCACATTTGATCCCCCAAAAGAGACACTCTTTTTTTAACAGAACCCCAAAAATCAGCAGAGCAAATGGGGCACTGCCCCCTAAATTCCATCCTGTGCTCTGCCAGCCCCCAGCTGCCTCTCTTCTTACTTAGAGGGGAAGGATAATAATAATAATAATAATAATAATAATAATAATAATAATAATATATTATTTATACAGTGGTACCTCTGGATGCAAACAGGATCCATTCCGGAGCCCCGTTCACATCCTGAATGGAACGTAAGACGTGACTGTGCATGCTGCGTTTTGCCGCTTCTGCACATGCACGTGATGTCATTTTCAGCGTCTGCGCATGCATGAGCGGCAAAATCCGGAAGTAACGCGCTCTGTTACTTCCGGGTCACCGCGGAACGTAACTTGAAAACGCTCAGCCTGAAGCACATTTAACCCGAGTGCCTGGCTTGCTCTGGTCCATGGGGTCACAAAGAGTCGGACACGACTAAACGACTAAACAACAACAACAACAAAATGACTGTACACCGCCCATCTGGCTGGGCTTCCCCAGCCACTCTGGGTGGCTTCCAACAAAATATTAAAATACAGGAATGAATCAAACATTAAAAGCTTCCCCAAACAGGGATGGCACTGCCTGACAGCTTTCCCCAAGGTGTGTTGCCTTTGCAGATCTCGTCAGGGAAGAGGATGAGGACAAAATTAAAACGAGTCCCCACGAGCCAGCAGGATGCAAAACTAAGCTCAACTCTAGCCAACTCAAACTGCAATTTTCCTTTGTTCCTTTTTTCTCTCAGACCTAGAGGGGGAAAGAGGAGGTTTGCTCCTCTTCCAAACAGTCCAGGATGCTTTGCCTATTTCTGACCAACTGTTAAGCCGCCATCCTGGCCTTATTTTACCCTTCCCTGTCCAAACCCCCAAAACAGCAAACTTTTTCACCAGTCCACTGTGGGGGGCCAGACTATATAATTTTTTTTTTTTTTTTGGGGGGGGGGGCGAATTCCTATGCCTCACAAATAACCCAGAGATGAATTTTAAATAAAAGCGCACATTCTACCCATGTAAAAACACCAGGCAGACCCCACAAATAACCCAGAGATGCATATTAAATAGAAGGACAGATTCTACTCATGTAAAAACACGCTGATTTCCAGACTGTCCGCAGGCTGGATTTAGAAGGCGATTGGGCCGGATCCGGCCCCTGGGCCTTAGTTTGCCTACCCATGCCCCAAACTCACAACAATACTCCAGTTGAGCGTTATAACCTGTGATCGATGGTGAGCAGATGGAAGCTTGGGGAAGCTGCAGTTTTTTCCATTCCACCTGCAAAATGGGAACAATAACCTATTATTATTATTATTATTATTATTATTATCGTGTGTGAATTGTTATTATTACTAATTCCATTTGTATACCACCCTTTATCAAAAGCTCCCAGGACGGTGTACTACATTAAAAATACATTACAGAACATCAATGATATAAACGTAGTAGAAAGCATACTGACAAACAGCCTAATAATAAAACAGTTGTCATAATAATAGTCGTTTCCCCCACACTTTTACAGCCCATAGATTATTTACTAGCCGTGGGCCTGGGTAAAGGGGAATGTTTTTGCCTGGCGCCTAAAGCCATGTTATGATGGAGTCAGGCAAGCCTCTCTGGGGAGAGCGTTTCCCCATTGGGGAGCCACCACAGAAAAGGCCCTGCTCTCTTGCTGCCACTCTCCAAACCTCTCTGGGGTGGGGGGGACATAGAGAAGGGCCTCCAAGGACAAGTTCAGGGTCTGGGTTGGTCAGTTTAGGGAGAGGCGGCTCTTAAGGCATTGAGGTCCTCAGCCACGTAAGGCTTTATAGGTCGACACTGGCCCTTTGAATTAGACCTGGAAACTAATCCCCAGCCAGAATGAAACCCGAAAAGAAAGAAAAGCTATTTCTTGCTTTGAATTCGTAATTTTAAAACAGCAAATCTTATCTGATGACCTGGATAGACCTTTGAGGACACTGGCTTTCAAACACAGGAACAGAAATAGGTGTGTGCGTATATATGTGTGTGGTGTTCTACTATGTTACTATGGAAACCAAGCCTGATGAGGAACGGTTGAAGGAGCTAGGTATGTTTAGCCTGGAAAAGAGGAGACTGAGAGGAGATAGGAGAGCCATCTCCAAATATCTGAAGGGATGTCACACGGAAGAGGGAGCAATGTTGTTTTCTCCTGCTCTGGAGGGTAGGACTCGAACCCATGGCTTCAAGTTACAAGAAAGGAGATTCCAACTAAACATCAGGAAGGGAAAGAGCTGTTTGAGAGTGGAAAGGTCTCCCTCGAGAGGCCTCTCCTTCCTTGGAGTCTTTTAAGATGAGTTTGTTTGGCCACCAGCCAGGGATGCTTGAGCTGAGATTCCTGCATCGCAGGGGGTTGGACTAGATGACCCTCAGAGGTCCCTTCCAACTCTAAGATTCTATTTCTTTTTTTCCATATAGGTTTTTATTTGGTTTTACAATTAAAGTTTGCATTGAAATATGAATTAACATCACAAACAAGGGATTCCTCGAATCCTTGGACTTCACTCTTCTCCATTTTTATTTTTATTTTTAAAAAACCTCCATTATATCCTTAGTTCTTGTTACATTACAAGAGTTGTTACAATCCTGCTAATGTTTTTTTTTAAAAGTTGTTTAACGTTTACAGTAAATATTTGTTATTTATTCTTCATTAAAAGTATCCTCTCCTCTCTGAGGCGATTCTTCCCGCCCCTCCCCCTCCGGGCGGCCTTCGAGCCCCCTGGTGCCTAATGCGCATGCTCCCCGGCTGCGAGCATGCTCGGGACCAGAAGCGAAGCTGACGTGCCCTTACCTTGCCCTGATTTGTCGCCGGCCGCGCGGCGGGGCGGGAAGAGAGAGGGGGGCGCTACTGCGGCTGCGCCGCTCCGGCCAGTAGCCACGCTGCGAAGTTGCTGCTGCTGCTGCTTGACAGGTGAGCCGCGCCTTGGAACGTTGGTGGCCGCGGGGTTCTAACCGCCGCAGGTCACTGACCCCGGGGTTCTAACCGCGGGGTAATAACCGCGGGGCACTAATTGCAGGGTTCTAAACTGCGGGGTGCCGATTTCGGAGTTCTGTCTGTGGGTTCTAGCCAAGGGGTAATCCTTGCAGGGTTCTAACCACGGAGCAAGGAGGGCAGCCTCGGAATAGGGAGAGGGGCAGGCCAATCTCCAGATTTTCCTGGGACAGGGGCTGATGCAAATCCGGCCATTGAGTGTTTCTCCAAAACTTGAGTCTCCAGCTGTTTCGGGACTCCCATCATCCCTAACCGCTGGCTCTGCTAGCTAGAGATGATGGGAGTTCATACAATATCTTTTTGAATTATATGCCCAGCGCATGGAACCTTACAAAAGGGCAATACGAGTGGACTTTCCTACGCCCTAAAGCACGGCAAAAAGACTTGATACTGATGAACTGGAAAAATAAAAATGCGGCAGCTCTCTTCTGCGATTGGATTGGATTGGAGACTTCTACAAACTCGCAACATATGAACAACTTGAATATAAACGCAGACTTGCCATGGACAAATTCAATGATGTTTGGAATCCATTCTTACAAATAGGCAGCCCTGTTTAGGGAAGCTTTTAATGTTTAATAGGTTATTGTATTTTAGTTTTCTGTTGGAAGCCGCCCAGAGTGGCTGGGGAAGCCCAGCCAGATGGGCGGGGTATAAATAAATAAATAAATATAATAATAATAAATACTGTAATAGGTTACGATCTGGTGAAGTACAATAACAACTTTGCAAAGCATACAGTTTTGGGGTTTCCCCCCTTCTCCTATCTTTCCCTTCTACACAGGTTCTGTTTCTCTTTTTCTCTCTTTTATTTATTATTATTATTATAAAAAAAAAAATAGGAAGAGTCCCAAAGGCAGGGAGACCCAAGTTTTGGAAATCCTGATTTAGAGAGAGGGGCATGCACTTGGGAATACAGTGGCATGCCTTGGGGTCCCAGGAGTCAACTCCTTGGGGCCAGGGCCCCTGCTTCTCGAGCAAGTCCATAGGGAACCCTGCATGTACAGATCATTGGGGCGAGAACTCTCTACAGCCATTTCAATGACCGTGTGTGAGTCAGCCATACGTTCAGAGTATGTACTTAGTCTTGAAGACGCTGCCCAGAGATGCTTCAAACTGTTTGAAAAGGCTTTTGCATAAATAAACAAAGCATAACCAGGGACGTGGGTGGCGCTGTGGGTTAAACCACAGAGCCTAGGACTTGCCGATCAGAAGGTCGGCGGTTCGAATCCCCGCGACAGGGTGAGCTCCTGTTGCTCGGTCCCTGCTCCTGCCAACCTAGCAGTTCGAAAGGACATCAAAGTGCAAGTAGATAAATAGGTACCGCTCTGGTGGGAAGGTAAACAGCGTTTCTGTGCACTGCTCTGGTTCGCCAGAAGCGGCTTAGTCATGCTGGCCACATGACCCGGAAACTGTACGCCGGCTCCCTCGGCCAATAAAGCGAGCTGAGCACCGCAACCCCAGAGTCGGCCATGACTGGACCTAATGGTCAGGGGTCCCTTTACCTTTACCTAACCAGGAATTGTATAACCAAGGATCCTATGATGACATAGTAATTGTAATTTATTATTTGTACCCCACCCATCTGGCTGGGTTTCCCCAGCCACTCTGGGCGGCTTCCAACAAAGATTAAAAATATATTAAAATGTCACACATTAAAAACATCCCTGAACAGGGCTGCCTTCAGATGTCTTCTAAATGTCAGATAGTTGTTGTTCTCTTTGACATCTGGTGGGAGGGTGTTCCACAGGGCGGGTGCCACCACAGAGAAGGCCCTCTGCATGGTCCCCTGTAACTTGGCTTCTCGTGGTGAGGGAACCGCCAGAAGGCCCTCAGCACTGGACCTCAGTGTCTGGGCAGAACGCTGGGGGTGGAGACGCTCCTTCAGGTATAGATGAGCAAGAATGAGGAACCTGTGCCCCCCCAGATGTTGCTGGACTACAGCTCCCATCTTCATGGTTAGCCAGGACTGATGGAAACATCTGGAGTCCTGCCACATCTGGAGGGCCACAGGTTTCCTAGCCCTGCCACAGAGTATTGTGGAGTAGCGCTCGCAAGTATTTGGGGACCATCAAAGACGTTGAAGGACCTTGATGCTTTTCAGTTTTCTATGTGCAAAAGTGTAATGGAAACGTCTCGTTGACAACTGACTTTTGTCTGGGACAGATGCTGTACCTCAGGCCATTGCCTGGAGGGAAATGCAAGAGGTGGCAGATAGATAAAGTGCTTACTTTTAGGCTATAGAAGTGTGAGTTTCTACCACTATAATGTCTAGATGAGTTACTCTTCCCATATGCTGACCAGTTTTCATTACAGTGTGTGGATCTCGTTAGAGTTCCCCGTTCAAGAGGCTTCTCATTAAGTCCTTTGTGGGGCTTTTGGGGTGCGTGGCCAGAGAACCTCATTGCAGCCGACTGGGAAGCAGGTCAGTTTGAGGTTGCTGGGAGCTTCCATTGGTGTACTGACACCTCGTCACCAAATACCGAGCCTCGACTTCAGCCGCGAGAACGATGTAAAGAGAATCGTCCATAAAAGGGGCTGGGGGATAATCATGCTTCCAGTTGGATCCATGCATATCATCGTTGGATTATGGAGAAATTATAGAGATTATATGTGCTGGATTATGGAGAAAGCTAGAGAGTTCCAGAAAGACATCTACTTCTGCTTCATTGATTATGCAAAAGCCTTTGACTGTGTCGACCACAGCAAACTATGGCAAGTTCTTAAAGAAATGGGAGTGCCTGATCACCTCATCTGTCTCCTGAGAAATCTCTATGTGGGACAAGAAGCTACAGTTAGAACTGGGTATGCAACAAGTGATTGGTTCAAAATTGGGAAAGGAGTACGGCAAGGCTGTATATTGTCTCCCTGCTTATTTAATTTATATGCAGAATTCATCATGCGAAAGGTTGGGCTGGATGAATCCCACGACGGAATTAAGATTGCCGGAAGAAATATCAACAACCTCAGATATGCAGATGACACAACCTTGATGGCAGAAAGTGAGGAGGAATTAAAGAACCTTTTAATGAGGGTGAAAGAAGAGAGCACAAAATATGGTCTGAAGCTCAACATCAAAAAAACGAAGATCATGGCCAGTGGTCCCATCACCTCCTGGCAAATAGAAGGGGAAGAAATGGAGGCAGTGGGAGATTTTACTTTCTTGGGTTCCTTGATCACTGCAGATGGTGACAGCAGTCACGAAATTAAAAGACGCCTGCTTCTTGGGAGGAAAGCAATGACAAACCTACGCAACATCTTAAAAAGCAGAGACATCACCTTGCCAACAAAGGTCCGTATAGTAAAAGCTATAGTTATAGTTAAAGTAGTGATGTATGGAAGTGAGAGCTGGACCATAAAGAAGGCTGATCGCCAAAGAATTGATGCTTTTGAATTCTGGTGCTGGAGGAGACTCTTGAGAGTCCCATGGACTGCAAGAAGATCAAACCTATCCATTCTGAAGGAAATCAGCCCTGAGTGCTCACTGGAAGGACAGATCCTGAAGCTGAGGCTCCAATACTTTGGCCACCTCGTGAGAAGAGAAGACTCCCTGGAAAAGACCCTGATGCTGGGAAAGATTGAGGGCACAAGGAGAAGGGGACGACAGAGGACGAGATGGTGGGACAGTGTTCTCGAAGCTACCAGCATGAGTTTGACCAAACTGCAGGAGGCAATGGAAGACAGGAGTGCCTGGCGTGCTCTGGTCCATGGGGTCATGAAGAGTCGGGCATGACTAAACGACTAAACAACAACAACAACATATAATCGTATTTGTAAGCAAATGCAAGAGGAGGGCAGGATCCTGATCTGGGGATCCTGGGAACAGAATGAGTATCTGAAATGCATCCATCCAACAGTCATCTAAACAGAAAAGCTCCTTCAGAAGAAAGATGTACAAAACTGGCTTTCATTACTGTTTGATTTTCTGATTATTTTGGCTGCCATCAGATTATATGTATTGTGCATGTTTGGTTTTGTGTCGTTTTAAAAGAGAGAGAGAATAATAGGAGGAAGGAAAGTGTGTGATATTTCAGAGCAACGATGGGGAGGGTAAGGTGCTAGGATGACTACAATCTGCTTAACAGTTGGACTTTGGATTCTTAGCCTTTGTTGATGTGCTTCGATTGTCTCTGTTTGCAGAAGCTGAATGGGTAGCAGGTGGAAGAAAGAGCCATGTCAGAAGAAATCAGAAAGAGACTTGATTTCCCTAACACCCTTATACAGTCACAGGTAAGAAGCTGCATTCTTGCCCCTTTTTGTTTTCCCCACCTGGACAATCTGATGCCATCAGCAAACCCAGCCACCTCACTCATTTAGGAATAAGTGAAAAAGCACCTTTCCGCATGCAGATCCTTGGAGGACCCCACTTCCTACACCCTGAAGGCATCCTTTTTTCACTTGTTGATTCACTGTGGGCCAGTTTCCTTTGCATCTGTAGCTTTAGGAACATAAAGGGAGCCCTGACTATTAGGTCCAGTCGTGACTGACTCAGGGGTTGTGGCGCTCATCTCGCTTTATTGGCCGAGGGAGCTGGCGTACAGCTTCCGGGTCATGTGGCCAGCATGACTAAGCCGCTTCTGGCGAACCAGAGCAGCGCACGGAAATGCCGTTTACCTTCCCGTCGGAGTGGTACCTATTTATCTACTTGCACTTTGACGTGCTTTCGAACTGCTAGGTTGGCAGGAGCAGGGACCGAGCAACGGGAGCTCACCCTGTTGCAGGGATTCGAACCGCTGACCTTCTGATTGGCAAGTCCTAGGCTCTGTGGTTTAACCCACAGCACCACCTGCGTCCCTTTTAGGAACATAGGGAGCTCCCTTTACAGCAGGTTAGATGAGTAGTCTGGGTAGCCCAAGACTATCCACTCTCACTGGCAGGATCTCCCAGGCTTGGGGGGAAAGCTCCTGTTCTCAGCACCTGCTCCCGAGGCCTTTTGAAAAGGGAGATGCCAGAGACTGACCCACTGAACTGTGGTCCCTCTGCCAGCTTTGGTTTCCATAAGTCAGCACCAGGCAACGACGACTGCACCAATTTAGCAAATAGGCCAAGCTGTTGTTTGGGGCCATCATCATCATCATCATCATAATAATAATAATAATAATAATAATAATAATAATAATAATAATTTATTTATACCCCACCCTTCCCGGCCAGAGCCAGGCTCAGTGCGGCTATCACCAGTAAAATTACAGTAAAAACATAATAGGAGAAAAAAACACCAATTTAAAATACAGGTTAAAATGCAATTTAAAATGCAGCCTCATTTTAAAAGTAGCTGATAAATCAAGACCATAAGGGGATGGAAACATAAGGGTCAGACTGAGTCCAAACCAACGGCCAGGCGGAACAGCTCTGTCTTGCAGGCCCTGCGGAAAGATGTCAAGTCCCGCAGGGCCCTAGTCTCTTGTGACAGAGCGTTCCGCCAAGTCGGGGCCAGTACTGAAAAGGCCCTGGCCCTAGTTGAGACCAATCTAACCACCTTGCGACTTGGGACCTCCAAAGTGTTGTTATTTGTGGACCTTAAGGTCCTCCGTGGGGCATACCAGGAGAGGCAGTCCCATAGGTACGAGGGTCCTAGGCCGCATAGGGCTTTAAAGGTCCAAACCAGCACCTTAAACCTGACCCTGTACTCCACTGGGAGCCAGTGCAGTAGGTAAAGCACTGGATGAATGTGATGCCGCAGCAAGGACCCCGTAAGGAGCCTCACCGCAGCATTCTGCACCCGCTGGAGTTTCTGGGTCAGCTTCAAGGGCAGCCCCACGTAGAGCAGGTTGCAATGTGCACAGTTGCAGAGGATGCCTGGTTGTGACCCTGTAAGACCACTAGCCACCCTGTCTGACTTTGCAAGGTTATCCTGGAGTCCATTTCTTTGATTACCTGTTGCAGCTTTTTGGCACAGCAGGACGTCTTGAGTTGCCGCCGCAGGGCCCCGATAAGGAACATAACACGGCAATTTGTGTTTCCTTCGTAGACGGTGGGCCATCTTGTTGCTGCTGTGCTGAAAGAAAATGTTTCGACTAACAAGATAAGCCAGTCCACTAACCAGGTTTGTTTCGTTGCTTTCACCTACTCTTTCCCGCAACAGCCTGGCAGCTGATTTTGTGGCATTACATGATTGAGAATCAATCCTGGAAATGTTAAATCTTTATGGCTGAAGGGTAATTCTTTGCAAGGTTTTGTGTGTGTGTTTTTGAATGAGGTACTTAATAGTACGAGACTGCATAGCCGTAATGACAGGCTGTCTGGAGAGAGTGGGATCTATGCACGCCATATAAATGCTGTGTAAGATTTGGCATGCTGATAAATTTTTCAGATACAGTCATACCTCGTGTTGCGTTTTGTTAGGTTTCCAAGGGGTTGCTCGAGAGCAAGCAGGCAAATACCTCCCTGCTCGGCTGTGAAGCCTTACTTTTGATGCGAAATAAACTTTATTTGTCCTGGCAGACTCTGTGAGTGGGTGGGGCTTGAACCTTCCCCAGCAAAGTAATTTCTTGACGCCCAGTCTGCGCCTCCCCTCTCGGCGCGAACCTTACTGCGCAAGGAGGGCGTGGGTGGCGGAGGACCTTTCTCCTCCCCACTTTGCCCAGGCAAGGTGTCCTGGCAACACCTCGCCTCCTCCGAACCCTGCAGCTCCTCTCCACTGGAGGCGTGGTTACTCTCCCCCCGCTGAGGAGGAGCTGCTTTCCACGATCTTTGGGGGCTCTCTGTAATCCATCTGGCTTTTCCTCTCTCCCTCCTGAACCAATGGCAGTTCCCTGGCATGTTTGCTTCAGGTTGAGCATTTTCAGGTTGTATCCCATGGCGACCCGGAAGTACTGGAAAGGGTTACTTCCGGGTTTCGCCGCATGCGCAGACACTCAAAATGACGTCACGTGCATGCGCAGAAGTGGTGAATCACGACCCGCCCACACACAGATGCGCAGACGTGGGTTGCGTTCTGCTCATGTTGCGAATGGGGCTCCAGAACTGAAATACAATTAATAAGAAGTATGCAAGCAGTCCATGCAGAATGTAGGCACCCTATATATAGAAAGGAGCAAACCAGGGATATTTTAGGGAGCAGGCGAGCAGGCGGGGGCCATGACTTACATCCTAGGAGCCTACACAACACAACACACTGTTGCTGTATGTAAGTTTTATGTTATTTGCTTTTTATCTTGTATTTTGGAAATGTACATCCAGTTTTTTTCCTTTAATTTTTTTGGAGCCCCCAAGAGAGTGGGGCCCTAAGCTAGAGCTTGTTTAGCTTATACGTAAATCCGGCACTGGATGGGCGCCTGATGGGAGGGGTGACCCTGGTTAAAACCTTTTGCCACGACTTGAGGGAGTCCATAGAGCCAGCTGGGTAAGTTGACACCGCAAGCTGCAGCTGGAGAAGCGTCCCAAGGAACCTCTGTCCTGTCGTTTTTGTGGAGAGAAATAATATTTTCAGTTGCGTACCAATTTAAGGAAGCAGTCTTGAAGGAGTCTTGAATCTTGAAGGAGTCTTGAAGGAGTGTTCTTGATTTCAGACCCCTGCCTTAAACTTGCTCTGGGAAAAGTGCTGCAGTGACAATGTGGTTGTCCGAACCTCGTGCTGTGAGGCTCTGGTGACGCTCGTCTCCCAGGATCATGCAGAACTCGGTTATGTTCTTAGCGGAGCGCTCAACCTGATTCCTTCTGCCAGGTAATTTGCGGGTTGTTTGCATCATCCATGCCGTGCCCCTCTTTAAAAAATAAATAAAAATGTTTCGATCATCTTTATTCAGCACATCTGTTCCAGCTTAGCTGCCTTGTACCCATGTTTGCACCATACTCATCACATGGTAATATGTGCTTCTCATAGGCATAGCCAGGATTTATGTGGAGTTTAGAGGGGACCCTAAGAGTCATCTAGTCTACCCCCTGCAATGCTGGAATCTCAGCTCAAGCATCCATGACAGATGGCCATCCAACCTCTGCTTAAAAACTTCCAAGGAAGGAGAAACTACAACTTCCCAAGTCTTCTGTCCCGAACGGGCTTTTTACTTAGGCTTAGAAATTCTAGAATTTGTACAGTTTAAGCTCTGGGACTCCTTGAAATGACACTTCCAAGTTTTTCGCAACAATATAGAATATTGTGTGCTTTTCTTTTCTTTCTTTAAATCTGAAGACCAAGCTTCTGGCTGTATAGAAAATACCGTTTGTTGCTCATTTCTGTGCTGTTCAGTTATCATACTTGTATTTCTGCCCTTCCTCCAAGAACCTTAGTAGACTATGTAAGCTGCTACATATTGGTCAGCCTAGAGAACTTTGCTGCTGTCAATAGAAAAGGTGTTTTGTTTTTGTCCTTGACATGTCAATAATAATAATAATAATAATAATTTATTATTTATACCCTGCCCATCTGGCTGGGTTTCCCCAGCTACTCTGGGCGGCTTCCAACCGAATATTAAAAACAATACAGTGTCAGACATTAAAAACTTCCCTAAACTTCCCTTTTAAAAGTAAAATAGTTGTTTATTGCCTTGACATCTGCTGGGAGGGCGTTCCACAGGGCAGGCGTAACTACCGAGAAGCCCTCTGCCTGGTTCCCTGTAACCTCACATCTCGCAGCCAGGGAACCTCCAGAAGGCCCTTGGAGCTGGACCTCAGTGTCTGGGCGGAACGATGGGGGTGGAGACGCTCCTTCAGGTATACTGGACTGAGGCCTTTTAGGGCTTTCAGGGTTAGCACCAACACTTTGAATTGTGCTCGGAAATGTCCTGGGAGCCAATGAAGATCTTTCAGGACCGGTGTTATATATATGGTTCGGCGGCTGCCCCCAGTCCCCAGTCTAGCTGCCGCATTCTGGATTAATTTCAGTTTCCGAGTCACCTTCAAAGGTAGCCCCACATAGAGCACATAGCAGTAGTCCAAGTGGGAGATAACCAGAGCATGCACCACCCTGGTGAGACAGTCCGTGGGCAGGGAGGGTCTCATCCTGCGTACCAGATGGAGCTGGGAGACTGCTGCCCTGGACACAGTGTTGACCTTCGCCTCCATGGACATCTGTGAGTCCAAAATGACTCCCAGGCTGCACACCTGGTCCTTCAGGGGCACAGTTACCCCATTCAGGACCAGGGAGTCCCCCACACCAGCCTGCCTCCTGTCCCCCAGAAACAGTACTTCTGTCTTGTCAGGATTCAACCTCAATCCTGAACAATCAAACTGGCTCAAGAGAATTTTCTGCGGACACCTGACAACCAGCGCATTCCATGTGTGTAATACATTACTTATGGTGCGATCGTATACATGCCTGTTTATAAGCAAGACCCATTGACTTCAGGTAAATGTGTACAGATGTTGTTGGACTCCAATTCCCAGATACCGCAGCCAGAATAGCTGGTGGCTAGGGTTGATGGGAGTTGTAGTCCATCTATCTCTGGAACACACCATGTTGGCTACCTCTGGTGTATAGGTTTGGAGGTTCAGTCTAGTCCCAAGCACAAATTATTTTGCCACATTCCTGCCAAAAAGAAATGTGAGCCTTGGTGCCCTACATTTCTTTGAATACTTAAACTGGGTGAGATACGTGTTGGTGGAGGTGTGGAATCAAAGCAAATAGGGAACGGATAAAAGGAAGAAGGCAAAGCTTAATCTGTTACAGGTTTCCTGCTCTTTGCATAGAGAACACAAATTTGTTTTCTTGCTCAAGGCCACAAAATTGATTTCCCACCTGTGCTGTATTATGGGGTCAGAGCCAGAGTTTCCAGGACTGGTACCGTTCGAAACATATTTTTCACCCCTTCTAAACAAAATCACATTTT
Organism: Podarcis cretensis; assembly: GCF_951804945.1. Lineage (NCBI taxonomy): Eukaryota > Metazoa > Chordata > Lepidosauria > Squamata > Lacertidae > Podarcis > Podarcis cretensis. Next base: position 28,621,142 of record NC_137187.1, read on the forward strand.
CAGCTGGCTTTTCTCATGCCTGGACCCAGTTAGAAAAACAGAAAACCACCCCACAAACTCTCGAGAGACTTCAAGGCAACAGAGTTTCCCCTAAAGAATAGTTTGTTCTTTTAAAAAATATTATTAAAAAAAGAGATCCTGCTCTGCCGACAGATTATCCAAATCGAATTAAGACTTTGATAACACGGTGTGGGAACGCGTGCCCTATGGTGTACTGAAATAGCTGAGATTTATAGATAAAGACAACAGATCTGGATATGTTTGCCATGTGATTAAATTGACTTGCATAGGACACAGAGTACCAGCTCAATGACTTCCAACCCCAACCCCTTAGTGGAAAGATCAGAAACAGCTGGTAAAGGTAAAGGTAAAGGTAAAGGTAAAGGTAAAGGTAAAGGTAAAGGGACCCCTGACCATTAGGTCCAGACGTGGCCGACTCTGGGGTTGCGGCGCTCATCTCGCTTTATTGGCCGAGGGAACCGGTGTACATCTTCCGGGTCATGTGGCCAGCATGACTAAGCTGCTTCTAGCGAACCAGAGCAGCGCACGGAAATGCCGTTTACCTTCCCGCCGGAGCGGTACCTATTTATCTACAGTGGTGCCCCGCAAGACAAATGCCTCGCAAGACGGAAAACCCGCTAGACGAAAGGGTTTTCCGTTTTGGAGGCGCTTCGCAAAACGAATTTCCCTATGGGCTTGCTTCGCAAGACAAAATGTCTTGCGAGTTTTTCCGACTTTTTTTCCTTCCCCCCCTTTTTCTAAGCCGCTAAGCCGCTTATCTGCTTATCCACTAAGCTGATAAGCCTCTAAAAGCCGCTAAAAGCCGCTAAGCCGCTAATAGCGCTAATCCGCTAAGCCGTCAATGAGCTTGCTTCGCAAGACGAAAAAACCGCTAGACGAAGAGAATCGCGGAACGGATTCTTTTCGTCTTGCGAGGCACCACTGTACTTGCATTTTGACGTGCTTTCGAACTGCTAGGTTGGCAGGAGGAGGGACTGAGCAATGGGAGCTCACCCCGTCGTGGGGATTCAAACCGCTGACCTTCTGATCGGCAAGTCCTAGGCTCTGTGGTTTAACCCACAATGCCACCCGTGTCCCTAGACAGCTGGTAAGCAGCTCCAAAAGCAACTTGTATGCCATTACAGTGGTACCTCGGGTTAGGTACTTAATTCGTTCCAGAGGTCTGTACTTAACCTGAAACTGTTCTTAATCTGAAGCACCACTTTAGCTAATGGGGCCCCCTGCTGCCGCCGCGCTGCCGGAGCACGATTTCTGTTCTCATCCTGAAGCAAAGTTCTTAACCTGAAGCACTATTTTTGGGTTAGCGGAGTGTGTAACCTGAAGCGTATGTAACCCGAGGTACCACTGTACTAATTTTGGGTAGTTCAGTGGAGTGTTTGGGACCTATCCATTTCTTCCCCCGAAGAGCTCAGGATTGCATGCCTATTTTTGGCACAGTGTTCTCTCTATGGCCCCCTGCTCTGGTGTCCCCCACCCCCACCCTCAGATATTTGCTATTTCTTTCTTTCCAATGTCCATGTACTACCGAATGGCAAAAGTCCTCTGCGGGACTTTTAAAGTCCTGTTGCACAAATGGAAATCCTTCTGCCTACAGGATGAGGGAATTGGATACCACCCGTCATGGAAAAAGTCTCTGCCCCTTCCTCCAGCCCCATGCTTTGCACAACAGTGTTGATATGAACTTGCTCTGATTTTGCTTTTGATAGGAACATCCACGGTTTGATAAAAATCCTTGTCAAACTGCTGCAGAAGCAGGCCTTGAAGGTGAACAAAAGCGAAGAGGAGCCGTTGGGAGAGTTCTATGCAATCAGGTATGTTTTATAAATGGTTCAATTTCTGAGTGCTAATTTAAATGTAACAAGGACTCGTTTGGCACCTAACAGACAGACAGATTTATTATTACAGTGGCTCCTTGGTTCTCAAACACCTTGGTACTCAAACAACTTGGAGCCCAAACACTGCAAACCAGGAAGTAAGTGTTCCAGTTTGCAAACTTTTTTCGGAAGCTGAATGAGTATTACACTTCTGATTTGAGTATTACGCTGAGGTCTGTCTGTTTTTGCTATTTATTTTGCGTTTTGTTTTTGCGGCTCTTTTGTTGTTGTTTTTGTGACTGTGTGAAACCCAGTTCAGCTACTGATGGATTGATTGTGTGACTGCAGTACGTAGTTTATTTCTTTCATTTTATGGATCAATGGTCTCGTCAGATAGTAAAATTCATGTTAAATTGCTGTTTTAGGGGTTGTTTTTAAAAGTCTGGAACAGATTAATCCATTTTGCATTACTTTCTATGGGAAAACATGCCTTGGTTTTGGAATGCTTTGGTTTTGGAACGGACTTCCGGAACGGATTAAGTTTGAGAACCAAGGTGCAACTGTACATAAGTTTTCTTGGACTAATGCCCACAAGTGTTTGTAATGAAGTGGACTCTAATGTACAAATGCCATAATAAATTGTTTAGCCTTTTAGGGGGGCACATCTTAGGGTTTTTCAGAGGCAGGGGTGCCTCTCTGGAAACTCTGTGAATAAAATGGAGCAGAATTTCATCAGAACAGAGAGGAGGTTGTAGTTGCTGCTGATCTTGCATTGCTTTGTACAAAACTTTAAAGCAATGAAACCTGTGTAATAAATATCAAGTGTTTGCTCTTTTTTAAATTTATAAAATTTAAATAAATGGATTTTAAACATGTCTACAGCATAATGTATGTACTTCTGGGCATGCTTCAATGTATATTTGTTGTGTTAAATTTACTTGTGTTTACTTTAAAAAAAAACCCAAACCCTTTGAATTCAGTAGAGCTTACTCTCAGGTAAGTGGGGTTAGGATTGCAACCTTAGTTTTTGAATTGTTATAAATTATTATTTTCCTGATATTTGCAATTACTGATTCTGAGAACAGTGCCACCATATGTGTATTAAAGTTCCTCTTTAGTAACTTTTACAATAATACCATTCTTCTGTGCCATTTTCTTTTAAATTTTGTACAATAAGGGCTGGTATCGTACAGTGGCGAAGCATGAACATGTGATCTATGAAGTCCCAGGTTCAATTGTGTTACCAGTCCTGAATTCATTAGGTTTTGTTGTTGTTTAGCCATTTAGTTGTGTCCAACTCTTCGTGACCCCCTGGACCAGAGCACGCCAGGCACTCCTGTCTTCCACTGCCTCCCGCAGTTTGGTCAAACTCATGCTGCTAGCTTCGAGAACACTGTCCAACCATCTCGTTCTTTGTCGTCCCCTTCTCCTTGTGCCCTCCATCTTTCCTAACATCAGGGTCTTTTCCAGGGAGTCTTCTCTTCTCATGAGGTGGCCAAAGTATTGGAGCCTCAGCTTCAGGATCTGTCCTTCCAGTGAGCACTCAGGGCTGATTTCCTCCAGAATGGATAGGTTTGATCTTCTTGCAGTCCATGGGACTCTCAAGAGTCTTCATCCCCTTCATGGATCACTGCCTTGCCGTGGCGAAGGGGCTTGAATAACTCAGAGAAGCTATGAACTATGCCGAGCAGGGCACCCAAGATGAACAGGTCATAGTGGAGAGTTTTGACCAAACGTGATCCACCTGGAGGAGGAACCGGCAAGCCACTCCAGTATCCCTGCCAAGAAAATTCCATGGACAAAGACAACAGAATTCATTAGGTAGCTTTAAGTAAACTGCTAATCTTCCAGTCCCATTTGCTTTCCTGGAATTTCTGGAATCCTTTACTTAAAAGAAATAGAAAACTGCAATGAGGGGGTGCTACTCTGCAAGGCTATTGTGAGAATTACTCTGACAACACATATGAAGGGTGTTGGAAGTTCTGACTACATAAACAATGGTTTCCTAAATGCTTCACCGGATATGAACTGATCCCAGCATTTGAAAAGCTTATTTTTCCTCCCTGCTACATTCAGCTGATTCTTCCCTGGCCTTTGCCACCAAATTGTGGAATTAGAATTCAAGGCAGGAAGTAGTGTTGTAAACAAAAATTGCCCTTTTCCCTTATGGGGTATCCAAGAGCCCATATAGAGTCCTTACATAGGTTCCCTATTGGTAGGAGAGAATAACAGAGGCCAACCAGAGAATACTGAGAAGCAAAGCAGCTAGTAAGCTTGATTTTTATTGATCTGTTGCAACAGGGTGCTCCCCTCACCCGCAGGAGAGAGGAGGAACCCAGAAAAATGGCGCGCAAGGCCTTATAAAGACTTTTGAAATTGCCACCCTGTAGATCAAGACCACCCCCAGTAACATCATACCTACATCACAGAAAAGGCGGTCTTAAAACAGAAATTTGAATGTTGTTTTTCTCCTGTCGTTGTTTTTCTCCTGTCTGGCAGGTTACTTGATTGGATTGCCTGGGGAGCCTGGCCAGTCTTTTGTAATGATAAATACTTAGTTCCTGGACCAGGTCACGGGCTCACACCCTATTCAAACACAGACATACCCTTAAGACAGGATTTGTGAAGGAAAAGACAATGGGGAGGCTTTTCCATTTTCCTTTGACCTTGCAGAGAAAACATTTGGTCAATTTGGGACAGTTTGAAAATCAAAATGGTTCCAGGTCGGTCTTCCTGTGCTGATCTATGTAGGTGCTTGGTTGGTACACTTATGAACATTTAACAAATATCTAAGACCTCAAAATTCCTATCACAGTAGCATGCTTTAAAAATGCATATGCAAAGTAGTTGAGTGTGATGCTGTGGTATTGAAGAAATGGGCATCACGGCTTTAATGCGCGGAAACGCATGGCAACCGCTGCCGCTGAATTTACGATGTAGATCAAACTGCAGCTCTTCTGCAGTCAGAGACATTGGGGTGAGGGGGTGACCTGAAGGCCTCAGATATTTCAGATATTTGTGGCCTTTGGTGAGAAAGTTATTTGTTTCTGTCTGCGTTCTGTTGCATTATTTTGGCTCACATGGGCACCATGCCACACAAGGAAACATCTCTCCTCTCCCTCTCTCTGAATGTGTGATCAGGCATTAAACTTGGGCTCAGGGAGCCATAGGTAAATTATAACTACCTTGAACACATTGCCAGAAAAGCACTCTATAAACGCAGTAAATAATCAAATACAGCTGTAACATGTGGCATTCTTCTTGTGGTGATAACCTGCAGAAACCCTTTCTGGGACCCCACATTTAAATTCTTCCCTGGTCTCCTTGCTGGCCCTAGTAGGACCAACTTGGCCAGTTAGCCCTGGTGATCATTTGATGTTTACTGACTGGGTTCCCCCCCCCCCCAAAAAAAATGACCCCTGAATTCTTGAATTTTGATATTGATGCTGCATTTTATGTTGTACTTTATGCTGTTTTATGCTGTTTATAAGTCACATTTTAATCAGTGTTTTATATTTGCTGTTAGCCGCCCTGAACCAGGAAGGGTGGGGTATAAATAAAATATTATTATTATTATTAATAATGAGCGTTACAGCTAGGTCAGTGGTTTTCAACCTTTCTGAGTTCACAACTCCCTTGTAAAAACACATTTTTGTGTGTGTAACTGTGTTGCGGGAGCCACTTACCCACTGCGGTTCCGTTACACACGTAAGTGGGGAGACTGGGAATCTGGGACGTGACTGGGAGGCAGCAAGGAGGAAGAGGAGGAGGAGGAAGAGGAGGAGGAGGAAGAGGAGGAGGAGGAGAAAGAGGACTTAAGGAAGGATGGCCACTGGGGAGAAAGAGAGAGAGAGATGCAGGGAGATAATAGGCTGCAAGTTAAATTCTCTGTCTCCCTTTGAGTTTTCCTTAGAGAGAAACAGAGAGAGATAATGCAGGAATTTATAGACCTTCTGGTGGTTCTCTTACAGTGAGAAGTGAAGCTACAGGGAACTAGGCAGAGGGCCTTCTCAGTGGTGGCCCCCTCCCTGTGGAAATCTCTCCCACCAGATGTCAAGGAGATGAGTAACCAAACAACCTTTAGAAGACATATGAAGGCAGCTCTGTGCAGGGAAGCCTTTTAATGTGTAAAGTCTTATTTTCCAGCTGGATGTGAATGACATTCCTGATAGGGAAATGATGATGATGATGAAAGAACTGTCCCTGGGTCTCCCCATGGTGCCACGGTGCACTGGTTGACAACCAATGAACTAGGTGGTTTTAGACACGGATGGTGCTGTGGTCTAAACCACTGAGCCTCTTGGTCTTGCCGATCAGAAGCTCGGCGGTTTGAATCCCCGCGACGGGGTGAACTCCCATTGCTCTGTCCCAGCTCCTGCCAACCTAGCAGTTCAAAAGCACACCAGTGCAAGTAGATAAATAGGTACCGCTCTGGCAGGAAGGTAAACGGCATTTCCGTGTGCTCTGGTTTCTGTCACGGTGTCCCGTTGTGCCAGAAGCAGTTTAGTCCTGCTGGCCACATGACCTGGAAAAGCTGTCTGTGGACAAACGCCGGCTCCCTTGGCCTGAAAGCGAGATGAGCGCAGCAACCCCATAGTCACCTTTGACTGGACTTAACCGTCCAGGGATCCTTTACCTGTATCTTTAGACCGGACAATGGGAATGGGCTCTTTTGATGGTAAGGTGCATGTCAAACAGCCCTGCTGTGTCGATTTGACTGAGTGGGACTGTGGACCCCAATGGCACCCATGAATGACAACTTGTTTTGTGGAGGCAGCTTGCAAAGGAAGCTGCTTAGAATCGTCTCCACGCAGCTCCGTGTGTGTATATTAGTAATTCCCAGGGCGAGTACGGGCTGCTGGGAAGAAACACTTTCTCCAGCCTTGAGTGTGGTGTAGTGGTTAAGAGCGGTAGACTCGTAATCTGGTGAACCGGGTTCGATTCCCTGTTCCTCCACATGCAGCTGCTGGGTGACCTTGGTCTAGTCATACTTCTCTGAAGTCTCTCAGCCCCACTCACCTCACAGAGTGTTTGTTGTGGGGGAGGAAGGGAAAGGAGAATGTTAGTCGCTTTGAGACTCCTTCGGGTAGTGATAAAGCGGGATATCAAATCCAAACTCTTCTTCTTTTGACTGCCTGGGGATGGGATAATCAGGAAATCATTTGCGGCTGATCTGCGATAACCTTGCCAGTCGATGAGATGGCGGGGTGTGAAACATCGACTGTGCACACAATAATGGCTATAAAGTCCTTTGCTGGTGCTAAATGGCCTATGAGAATAATTAACAACAATTATAGCAGCGGGTCTTGCTTGACTGCTGTAACCCTAAATCGGTAAATCTATTCTTTTATAACACATTTATCTTGATGGGGAAGTTAGGAGTCTTTTTCTCTGCCGGGCTGGATCTCGGCAGATTTGGGGACAAGTCCGATGGGAAAGAAGTTGCTTTTGTTTTGGAAGCCATTTTCAGAGGATGGTATTGATTTCTCTGGTCTGGGAATCTCCCAGAGTCCAGCTATGAAGAGTCAGCCAAATGGCAGTGACCTTTGAGTTCATGAGGTCATACTTGGCTATCTAGGGTAAGGTTACCAGATTTTTTTCAATGAATCCGGGGACACAATAAATAAATAAATAAATAAATAAATAAATAAATAAATAAATAAATAAATACTACACATTTGGGACGTTGATGCTGCATCAATGGTGGTAGCAGAGGGGCGGCCGCTGCCTTGACCTCAACCTCTTCAGTGGTGGTGGGGAAGCGGTGCGCGGTGGGTCAGGCATGGAAGGGATCCCTCAGCAGGGAAGGAAGGCTTCCCGTTGCCTAACTGAGAGATCCCTGCCCCCTCCTGCTTGCACGCAAGCTTCAATAGGCAGCATGAAGCATCCCTTCTCTGCTTAGTTGCTGGGGTCAGGGAAGGTGGAGGCAGCCCAGAAGCTGCATCTTAGAGCCCCTGCACCACCATCATATGGGGACTTCTGATCAGCTCCTGAAGCCAACCAGAGCCAACTGCTCCGGGCTGCTGAGACTGCCGCCGCCGTGTTTCCCGGGGTCATTAGATGAAATCTGGGGACATTCCGGGGACGGAATTTGTCCGGGGACTTATTCGCAAATCAGGGGACTGTCCCTGGGAAATGGAGACGTCTGGTAACCCTAAGCTAGGGTCCTTCCTCCAACAGGCAGGTTCATTTTTGGCATTTACTTGCAGGATAGGTCCCTTCCAACAGTTGCCTAAAGAATACTATGCGCGTTGGTACTGAATATATTGCAATCAGCTTGGGTAAACCTTTTATTTGGGGTAACAGTGAACATTTTGACTCCATAAAATGCACCCCTTATCTTAAGAAGATCACTGAGAATCTGAAAAGTACAATTGCAAGCTGTATCCAATGTACTTTCATTTTATTTAAAAGGAATGTTGTCTATGACAGGCTACATCACCATCGTTGCAGAGAGTGTGGGGTTATGATTATCATGGCACAATCCAGACAAAGCTAAAAATCTGTTGTCGTTCCATTGAAATTCTGCTTAATGCAGGTTGTTGGGGGTTTTTTTTGTAATTGTTTCCTTAGTAAGTCTAGAGCCATAATGCAAGATCCTACTACTAAAAAAGCAAGATGCAGACAATGTTTTGGAATAGAAGCAGTGCTTTTTTCCTGGGGGTACTCAAGAGCACACATCTTTTTTCTAGCAGAAAAACACTGAATAGAATTCCATTTTGCAAGCCACCTGAAGGCAAAACTCTTTGACTTGTGCACTTTTCACTTCTTCCTCTTTTTTTTTTTATAATAGATATTTATTAAGTTTTCCAGTTTAGTACAAAAAACAAAAATACAAAAGTACAAGAATACACAATCAAAAGAAAAAGAAAAAGAAAAACGAAAAACGAAAAAACGAATCAAAACAAAACAGATATAATTTCCACAACTTATTTCTGTTACCTTGTTTCTCGAACCTCCTCTTACCTCCCCCTTTTGTATTTCAATTCGAATCTTAATTCAGCAAATCCTTATTATAACTTATTTGTAACTTATTTTAGCTTATTACTCCATTTTTACTTTACAGCTGGTAACCACTTAATTTCTGTCCAACAACATTCTAACATTCATTAATTTTGCAATATTTCTGCAAATAATCTTTAAATTTCCTCCAATCTTCTTCCGCCAACTCTTTTCCCTGGTCTCGGATTCTGCCGGTCATCACTTCTTCCTCTTTATCATAACTGGGTTCTAATTCCTGGTTCTTGTCCCTGGTAAAACACTGTTCCTGTTTTTCCCCCTTTTGGGAAGGTATTGATGCACTTAACCCCATCCCCTGGGTCTCTGGAATTAAAATACCCGAGGGGTGGTAAGGCAGGGAGCAAATTGGCTCTTGTGCCTATGCTTTCATTGCATTGCTTCCGGTTCCCATAACCATTGTACCAGTGTTAGAAATTCAGATATATAAGGCAGGCACCAAATGGCTCCTTCAACCAAGTTTGTTATTGTTGTTTAGTTGTGTCCAACTCTTTGTCACCCCATGGACCAGAGCACGCCAGGCACTCCTGTCTTGCATTGCCTCCCGCAGTTTGGTCAAACTCATGCTGGTAGCTTCGAGAACACTGTCCAACCATCTCGTCCTCTGTTGTCCCCTTCTCCTTGTGCCCTCAATCTTTCCCAACATCAGGGTCTTTTCCAGGGACTTTTCTCTTCTCATGAGGTGCCGAAGTACTGGAGCCTCAGCTTCAGGATCTGTCCTTCGTGTGAGCACTCAGGGCTGATTCCTTTCAGAATGGAGAGGTTTGATCTTCTTGCAGTCCATGGGACTCTCAAGAGTCTCCTCCAGCACCATAATTCAAAAGCATGAATTCTTCAGTGATCAGTCTTCTTTATGGTCCAGCTCTCACTTCCGTTCAACCAAGATTACTGTTGTCAAAACTGCCTAGTTGCCAGATGGCTCGAACACCGTATATTTCAATACGACATTTTGGTTCCTGAAATTCATTCTGAATGTGCAGATAAAATATAATGGATAGAATTCTACAGGATGTGGTCTTAGTGTGTGAAAACAGCCAAGATCCAAGGATCCCTAGGCATGCATCCTGGCACCTGGGCATCTTCACTTGGTTGTGAGTGGCTGATAGCCCAGTGCAAAATGTGCCTGGCTAACTTTGAACACTACATTACACAGATCTAAGGCATGGCCACACTTCTGTCCAATTGTGGTCACCACAACTCAAAGAGGAAATTGCAGATCTGGAAGATGTACAGAAAAGGGCAGCTGAAATAATCTGGCTTAAAACATATTCTGTATTTCAGACTGCTAACTAGGTATTTTCATTGTGTGCCTTGAGACTTAATTAACTAGTTTTTTTCACCTTAAAGATTTTCTTTTTGAATTTTTGTTTTGTTTTTTAATTAAAATTTTAAAATAACATATCAACATACAATATAGAAAAAAGATTCCACAGAATCTCCTGGACTTTCTTCCTCCTCTTTGTGGGTCCTATTGTTATTCCTTTCCTCCTGCAACTTTTAGAATAATCCAAATCTTTTGCATCTCCATTATGTCCAAAATTCACCATTAAACTACAAGTGTTATTCTAATCCCAGTAACAAATTTACAAGGGTTTTTAAGACAGATTCTAAATTTCCCCCTTATTGAAATTTTGGTCTTCCGGATTTCTGATTCTTCTGGTCATTTTTGCCATTTCGGCATAGTCCACCAACTTGATCTGCCTTTTGTCTCTGGTGGCTGGTGGGGACTTTTTCTTCTTTCCATCTGAAGACTGAATTAACTAGTTAATTTCACCCAAGGACTTTGCATCACTCTGTGTTCTCCTGCGTGTGAAATAAATAAGCAGAATTGTTTGTTTTTTTTAAGCTTGGATTTATGCAACTTGAATGCAGTCACAACTTAATAGTAATTCTATATGTTGGTGAAAAACATGCAAGAAATGGGGGATGCCTGCACCTGAAGTTGTATTTGTTTGTAGGCTAGTCTGGCTTCCACATCTTCTTCTATTTAAGTTTTACTTATTTATTTCCCCCCAGGAACTCTCCTCATCCCTTGATCACCGTTCTTGAGAACAGACCTGACTGCTGGCCTGCTCTCCTGCCACAGATTACAGCCTTTTTCCAGCAGTGTCCAGAGAGGTAGGGAAGCCAGCAAAATCTACATTCACTCTCCGGGGATGGGAGATTTTGAAAAGGCCACATTGGGGCAACATGCAGTGCCCAAGCCATGTTTATGTGGACTGTAGGTTCATGATTGAATTCAGGCTTTACAAAATGGAGAAAGAAAATGCATGTGGGGTTTTGTTTTGTGTCTTTGTGATGATAGAGTTGCATGTCGATTTTTCCACGCAGCAAAACTGCTACAGAAACAGAAATTGATAAGGAGATGGAAAGATGTACTCTCTAATTTTTCCAAGAAGTAGGAAACTGAAACCCTTGCTTCCTGCTGCTATTATATTAAACCAAGCATAACACAGGGGTGCCAACCTTTTTGTGCCCATGGGCACGTTTGTAAACTGGATAAACATTGTGGGCAGCAAACGTACCCCTTAAGTAAGCGCACCAGTACCTGATCTGTTGGCTGCAACAGAATCCTTCTTTCTTTCTTTGAAACAATAAATATATATATTTATCAATAGAAATTTACAAATCAAACAATTTGTGTGATCATTTTGTGAGATTCTCCGAATCTCTTGACTTTCCCCCATCCCCTACATGAGTCCTTATTACGATCATTAAGGCTGCATATCAATACGTTCTCCACTATTTTCATTTTTCCAGACTGTCCGTAAACTTTGTTACTTTACAAATGATTCTTATAGCCCGCCTATGGTTTCCTAAGTAAATTGTAAATTTTCCCCATTCTTTTTTGAAGTCCTTGTCTTCTTGGTTCCTGAGTCTCCCAGTTAGTTAACAGAATCCTTCTTTCAAGCCTAATTTCAGTGGAGGGAGGGGATCCTGCGGCCTAGAGGAAAGGCCTTGGGGGGGGGGGTACAGGTGCTGTGATCCCTGCAGTACAGTATTTGATCTATTCCTTAACAGAAAGAGGGGTAAGAGAGGGCCTTTTGGTGGTTCCCTCATTGCAGGAAGTGAAACTACAGGGAACCAGGCAGAGAGGGCCTTCTCGGTGGTGGCACCCTCCCTGTGGAACGCCCTCGCATCAGATGCCAAGGAGATAAATAATTATATAGCTTTTATAAGACATCTGAAGTTTAATGTTTGATGTTTTATTATGTTTTTATATGTCTTGGAAGCCGCCCAGAGTGGCTAGGGCAACGCAGCCAGATGGGTGGGGTAAAAATAATAAAATTATGATGATTAAATGTGTGTTTGACGTATTCCATATGCACCCATCTTCCCAAGGGTTTCATCCAGTTGTGGTTTTGTGTTAGAGAAAGAAGTTTGTGATGGTTCAGGGGAGCGGTGGTGAAAACTTTGTACGCTGCCTTGTGTGCACACACCCCACAGTTGGATACAACCTGATTTCTTCATTTCCTGTAAATCTCTTCAGTTATCTCAATTACACTGAAAATCGTGGGACCTCCGATGAAACCTCCATTTGTTTCTCCGCTGTTCTTTGTAAGTTCACCGAATCGTTTTCTCCACCTGCAGCGCGGAGAATTCATGTGTCTCTGTAATGAGACCATTCCTGCGATACCTGTACTGTGAGCCTTGCCAGCTGAGGGAACTTGCGGAATTGAGAATGGCTCTGCTTGGAGTTTTGCTTCAGCCGCGTGGGCCTCAGAACAAGGAGAAACCTTGTGCCCTCGAGCGCCATCTCCTTCAGCTGCTTTGTGACTTGGTTCCACATTATCAGGTGAGGCATCGCTCTTTCCTACCTGACACCATCAAAGCACTTCAGTCTGTTGAGGAGGGGCAGATGTTTTGCGGCTTGAAGTAGAAAACAAGATGGCGTCGCCGATCACTCATGGTTGCCAGATTCTTGATCAGCGTCCTATCCCTAAAGAAGAGAAACGGACTCCTGTGTGGCCCGGATAATCCCTTTAAACCATGATCTATGTTTTAGGTGATATCACCATTGTTTTAAACCATGATCTATGTTTTAGGTGATATCACCATTGATATCCTTGATTAATTTATGAGCAGAGGGCGATGTATAGGTTACAAATTTATTGTAATGTATGATGGTGGTCTTTGTTTTTGTTTTGCTTTGGTTCCTGTTTGCCTTTTGTAAGTTTTGGCGATTTTAAATTTGGAGGTTTAAGTATATTATGTTGGTATGGGAAACTGTCGTGTAACGGGCCAATGGCCGTAATAAAGATCAATCCAATGAGATGGCGTCGCCCTCGTTCCATGTTCAGAAGCTGAGTGGCCTAGCTGTTGTATCTCATTTCACAGTGAGGTGCCATCTTACACCTCACCGGAGGGCAGTAGGCTAGTTCAAGGGGTGCAGGGCAGGCCTTAGCCCCCTGTCTCCTTAGCCCCCTGGCTCTTCCCCCAGCACCTTGTGGGATGTAATCCACAAGGAGCAGTCAAATACCACATTCCTTGTTTTCCTAGAATGGACATGCAAGGGGATGTTTGGTCCAGCCAGTCAAAATTTCCTGTTCCTCCTGGCTGGAGCATCCTTCCTTTTGTATGTGACTAAAGGTGGGCATGGCCTTACCTGTCCAGGTAACAAAAGGACGAGTCACGTAACATTCTCTCTCTCTTTTTCACTCCCTTCGTCATTTGACCAGCTTTTAGCTAGGACTGCTCTGCTAGGTTTCAGCTAGCAGCATAGCTGTCAACTTTTCCCTTTTCTTGCGAGGAATCCTATTTGGAATAAGGGAGTTTCCCTTTAAAAAAGGGAAACGTTGACAGCTATGGCTAGCAGAAGCACTGGGATTATTCCCCCATATGGGGTAGATCTACATGTAGATATTTGTAACTAATTCTGCCTTCAGGGATCCAACTCTGAACTGATGTAAGTAAACTTCTTGTATTGACTTTTTGTGGCATCTTTATTCTTTTAATAGGGATTCAAGGGAACTTACCAGGAACGTACAATTCAATCGATATAGATTGAATTGTATAATAGTGAGAGGCTCACACGAGCCTGCAACCAGTCATCTGCTGTGCATTTAAAAAGGGGAATGTAAACTCTGCTAAGTAAAGGAGCTTGCTAGGGCAAGTTAGGTAGGATATTAATAAACAATATATCCTCACCTGCCACACACACCTGTCACCTCAGGTGGCTTCCTCATTCTGCCTAATGGTAGAGGTGGCTCCGAAAGAGAAGGAAGCAGTATGTCAGACCACAGAAGTATATTTGAGGTAATCAGGTGTTCCTCAGGCAGGCCTGAGCTAGGGGACATATATTTTCAAAATCTTGCATTTGCCAACAAATGGATGTTTTGAGCTCTTGAAGTTGCAGGTTGAGAAATGGAGAGTGCTCTCAGCAGGGCACAGAGAGGGAGGTGAAAGTAGATGGAGAGATGCACAGAAGAGGACAGGGTTTCTGTGCTTTTCGCAGCTGTGTGGAAGTGGGAATGTTTGACCCTCCTGAAGCACTGCGACCTGCCAAAATTCCTTTTTCTGCTCCTCTGTTAAAGCTTCAAGAACCCAACTGTGTTTTGCATCTAGTCCTCCTGTGTGGAACAGCCGTCCTCACTGTTCCTAATCACAATCACTCGACTCACCTCGTAGGGTTGTTGTAATGGGAAAATGGGGAGCTGAAGACCCACGTTTGCAATAAATAAATGAACGAATTTCTCAGTCGTACTTATTTCCCTCCCGCAGCTAAAAGACCTGCCGCAGGTCACAGAAAAGCTGCTGTTTTTGGAGCAGCTGGTCCGAAGTCTGCAGCGCCACCCCGCTTTTTGGAAAGCCCAGTTGCGCCAGCTCTGCCTGCAACTTCTATGCATCTGCGAGGTTTGCTTGCAGGTAACCGGGGAGTGTTCGTCCGTGATTTGCTTACTGGAAGAAAATGCTGAGCTGCTGAAAGAGGTAGGTTCTGGAGACAGAGAGAGAGAGAATCTATTGTTGTGACATTCCAAATCTAATGCTTCTTCCTTTCCAGTTTTATCCAGTCACTAATCCACACCAAACATGCAGCCTTGTAGTACAATTTAAGCCTCATAGTACAATTTAAGAATTGATTTATTTTTAAGTGTGCCGTGTATTTTGGTTCCCAAGCTGCTTTTGCTTCACGTCCGCAACACTCTAGAACATACCAGAGCAATGTCACTCTTTCATGGTAATAGATGTTAGGACACCAAAGCATGGTGGGACACTGAGGATGGTTAGTTGTGTAACCAGGAGAACCTTGGGCCTAATTCTGTGCCTATTTGCAAATTACAGGCACGTTTAATCTGTGCGCGACTGCATGTGTGCGCATCGTGCCGAACCCGAAAGTGGCCCAGAAACGACACAGAGCCTTCTTCCCTTGTGGGTTCCTCAGCTGCTGCCCCCCACCGCTCGCTCCTCTGCCTCCAGCCAGCCCATGGCAACTCATTTGTCCTACGGCACAGAGCAACTTCTTCTGTGATGCTAAATCATGGCACCAAACTAGCCAGCAGCTTAACAATGGAACCGGTTTGGCAAACTTCATCTGATGCATTCTGCCCTCACAGATGCAGGGTCTCGGGTTCCAGAAGGGGATCCTGACTCATAGAACGATGTGATATGTGAGAATTGTTGGTATTTCTAGCAGAACAAAATTAACTGCCTTCTCATCAAAATCAAGGAGTGAGCCAGGAATTCTAAAACGGGGGGGGGGGGGGGGGCAGAATCTATGCAGATGCGTTCAGTATTAAGATTTTTAGACCCTTTTTTGTCAATAATTTTTATTAGTTTTCAATTACAAAAAATCCAAAACAAACCTCATTATATGCATATTGAATCTAAATACAAACAAATAACAATTAATCAAATATCCTGTCAAGGTAGTTTATCTCCACAAGCTGTTAGACTGAAAAGATTTCACCTTTGGTTGTATTCCCCTTGTTCTTTTAGGGCTTTCCATCGGAGATGGCCATAATTGGATTAGGTTTGCTACTGCTTCAGGCTCCAGCCAGTCAGCAAAAACCAATCTTAAAGCTAGGTAAGGCTTTGTTGTAAAAAAAAATATAAAATCTAATAAAAATCCCCCGCTTCTAAATTGTTTTCCTTCATTTTGTCTTGTTGTCTTTTTTAATCCAGAAACCTTACTTGGCATATCAAGTCTACTATATTTGGCTTTGCAGCCTGGTTTTATTAATCGGAATGGAAATTAGTGGTTTTCTTATTACCATTATTTGAAGTGTAAAATTATTAACACCCTGAAATAGTTTGTTTGGAGCAAAATAGTTCATTAGGGACAAGAAAAGGTTGATATACATGTTATGTCTTGTGGCTTCCATTTATATAGCCCGTGGGGCTGAGAAGGTTTATTTTCCTGTTTCTTTGGGTCTTTGGGGGTTCTTTTTATTACTTTTTTTAAAGTTTAATTTCTGTCTAAGTTACAATGTAAGCCCATTACCCTGCCTATGCCTCTTTTTTTTTTTGGCATCACCTACCTTATTATTATTTATACTTGCTTCACAAATTATTATGGAATAATAGTAACAACAATCTGTGTTCAAGAAAGCAGCTAGCAAGCATTTGGCCCCACATCCAGGATGCAGAATGAAAGAGTGTTGTGATTTTGGAATTAGGCAAATATAGGTTTTAGATGCCCTCAACAAGGCTCGGTATTTCAGGCTGCACACAATAGTTCCTGAGGAACATTCCTGGTTTTTGAGCAGAGTCTTTGCTGCCAAGCACCACAGCCACATGCGAAATAGCTCCCAGAAAATGCCCCGTTCTCGTGTTGCCACCCTCTGGACCTTTCAAGGAGGCGGCACACAAAGGGCCTCAGAAAATTATCTCAGGGTCCAGCCTGGTTCATAGGGGGAGAGGCAGTCCCAGCGGTGAAACATATGCCCGCGCTGCCCAGGGCGGGTGCGCTCCCAAGGGGGGCATGGTGCAGAGGATGCCCTCCTAGGCACGGGATAGCCGCTCAGGTGCCCGGAGCGGCGTGCGCACCCTGCAGCCAGGGCAGAGCGAGCTGCCCATGGTGGACATTTGGCGGGCTGCCCAACTGTGACTCCCAAGCTTCCCTCAGTGTCACGGTCCGGTTCAGGGGTGATCGAAGTCCTGGCAGGGGACGTCAGGACCGGGGGCAAGATGGCGGGGTGGGAGCAGGAACGGGGGTCCAGGAGTCAGGAGCCAAGAGTCTGAGGGTCAGAGTGCTGGGATTCAAGAAGCCAAGGGTCCGAGGATCAAGAAGCAAGGAGTCACGAAGTCAGGGGTCCAAGGATCAAGAAGCAAGAAGTCATGAAGTCAGGAGTCCAAGGGTCAGGAAGCAAGGAATCATGAAGTCAGGAGTCCGAGGGTTAGGAAGCAGGGATTCACGAAGTCAGGGGTCCGAGGATCAAGAAGCAAGGAGTCACAAAGTCAGGGGTCCGAGGATCAAGAAGCAAGGAGTCATGAAGTCAGGGGTCCGAGGATCAAGAAGCAAGGAGTCATGAAGTCAGGGGTCCGAGGATCAAGAAGCAAGGAGTCATGAAGTCAGGGGTCCGAGGATCAAGAAGCAAGGAGTCACAAAGTCAGGGGTCCGAGGATCAAGAAGCAAGGAGTCATGAAGTCAGGGGTCCAAGGGTCAGGAAGCAAGGAGTCACGAAGTCAGGGGTCTGAGGGTCAGGAAGCAGGGAGTCAACAAGCCAAGGTTCAAGGATCAAGAAGCCCAAGGCAGGAAACATGTTGCTGTGGCAAAGAGTCGAAGGGAAATGCTGACCTTATATCCCTTCCCAGCTCTTGCCACCAGGTGCAGTGAGTTACCAATCGGCCTCACCTGTGTGGCTGCGCCTTGCCTCCTCAGAACAACCTTAGGAAGGCCCCAGTCCTGCAAAGTCCTACTGGTCACAGGGCCTGGCTCCTGCACGCACTCCTGACACCCAGCTGTCAAAACGAAGGGGGAAGGGGGGAATGCTGCTGGCAAAGTGGCACAGCTCCCCCCCTTACCCCAACACCTCAGGGTAGGCTTAGGAGTCGCGGGCGGGCAGCGCGCCAAATGTCACCCCCCTTAGTGAGGACACCTGTGGCGGCCCCCCTCCCCCTTCCTCTGCCCCTGGGTGGTCCGGCTTACAACTTTGCTTTTGTTCTTGTAGCCATCAAGCTCCTTTCCTGTTCTGAAACCAAGATGACTCTTGCAGTCGCCTCCCTCCTGGCGATGCCCGCTCTGCAGATCTTGTCTTCCAGCGCTGCGCAGGGCTGCTCGATGGAGGAGGACGGTGGCCCCACTCGGCAGCAGCTGGCCATTAATCTTTTAGAAATCGTGCAGCAGGAAAAATTGCAGGAAGAGAAAAAGCCACCGGTGAGGCTTCCATTCAGAACCTTTTTTTTTCCTACTGGTGGGAAGCACTGTATTTTTCTGTGTATAAGACAAGGTTATTTTATTATAAAGGGTAAAGGGACCCCTGACCATTAGGTCCAGTCGTGACCAACTCTGGGGTTGCGGCCCTCATCTTGCTTTATTGGCTGAGGGAGCCGGTGTACAGCTTCTGGGTCATGTGGCCAGCATGACTAAGCCGCTTCTGGCGAACCAGAGCAGTACACGGAAACGCCATTTACCTTCCCGCTGGAGTGGTACCTATTTATCTACTTGCACTTTGAAATGCTTTTGAACTGCTAGGTTGGCAGGAGCAGGGACCGAGCAATGGGAGCTCACCCCGTTGCGGGGATTCGAACCGCCGACCTTCTGATCGGCAATTTTATTATAAAATTGTGCTAAAAATTGGGGGCCGTCTTATACACGGATAGCGGAGAGGTTGAAAGGGTGATTGGTGGTTGCCGCGAGCAGGAGATTGTCAGCGGTGTTTTTGTGGATGATTGGCAAGGTCCACTGGCTATTGGCTGCTGCGGCAATTGGGCGGGCGATTGGTGCTTGCTTTTGGCAAGTTTTTAGACAATTGGTTGCTTTGTTGATGTGTGAGCAATTGGCTGTGGTGGTCCTGCGGGTGAGCTATTTTTGGCAACCCCCCCAAAAAAAAAGCTCAACAGCTCTGGGCAATCCCCCCCATTTTCTCAATTTGGAGTCCCAAAAAAGAGGGGGCGCCTTATACACAGAAAAATACGGTAAATCATTGCGCTGCACTCCAGCATGTACCTTGCCCCTTGCTTCCCGCTCCTCTTTGAGACTTGAAGCCACTATTCAAACATGGCTCATGGTGGTGATGGTGACTTAGCACTTACAAAGTGCCTCCAGTTTCCCCAGACAGACCAGCTTGTGAGTGGGCCTTGCAATTTAGCCCCTAGCCCTGAGGTTGTCCAGTATTATTCTCTTCTGTATTCCTGAATCCAGCAGACCACTGGAAGTGGCCCGTGATAAATTTGGCCCGTGATCCTCCTCTGTTGAATCCTTGCCTGCCTTTTGCCTCCCCTGCCTTAGAATGTGATAGAAGTTGCTGAGTTCGGAATAGAGCAATAAACGATACCTGGTGTAATTCGGAAAGCCAATCTAACTTGGAGGTGTCATTTGGAATATCTAACTCTGCAGCCCTGAGCGTGTCAATTCCAAAGCGAGTCCCAGTGTAAACAGTGGGGGTTATTCTCTCATTCATGGATAGGATTTCAGCCTTAAGGTCCAAATCTGATATCATTCCCAGTCCGGAAAAAAAAGATATTTGTCTTGTAAAACTGGGTTGCCGCAAAATAATCCTGTGGAATTTTCTCTACAGCCCGCCCATATTATGCTATCATAGTGGGCAGCAGAATGAAAACAGTGGAAGGCAGCAGGAATCCTCTGGGAGGAGTGATTTTTTTTGGGGGGGGGGATGGAACACATTTACCTCTAAGCGATCCCATCAGTCAAAGTGCCAACATTGCAGGTGGCTGGATCTTAATTTTCCGCATGCAATAATTGAAGGCGATAAACAGGGGGAGGGGTAACATTTTTTTAAAAAAATTCTTTTGCACGAAATGGCTTTTTTAAAGGTCACGTAAAGTACAGGGGCATTATAACTCCCCATCATCCAAAATGAATTTACATGACATTGAACAATATAATTAAAAACGGCCCTGCGCCATTCTGCGGAACTGCTCCGGCAGCTCGTTCATAAACCTCCTGGCCGATTCAAAACCTGAGAGCAAATTGTCTCCCGCCTTGAAGCCAGTTTGTGTGTCACCTTAGCCATGCTGGGAATCGCTTGGCTGGTCTTGGGCATGGCTGCCCATAGTTCCCTGCAGCCCCTTGTCAAAAGGAGGAGGAAGAGGAAGAGACCCCTGACAGGCTGGTCCGCAGTACCAGTTAGAGCTCCTCAGGTACCCTCCCTCCAAGACTGCCTATTCTCCCTGCTGCTGCTTCCTTTCTCTGCTTTGAAGTCTCTCCTAGTTGGGAAGCCCTTTTGCACACCAAGGGCCTCTTTCCCTTGGGAATAACCTTCTATGGGCCACATGGCGGTGCTGGCATGGCCAGAGGCAAAGAGTGTTGGTGTTAAGTTCTAACCCTCGGCCAGCAGGTGGATACTGTAGATAGTTCAGGTCCACATATGCAAATAAGGGATCGAAAGTGACGTTCAGTGATTGGATAGTTACAGAAAATGGTTACTGTTGCGTTCTAGTGGAGCTCTATATAAGCAGGCTGGCTGAACCCTTCAGTTCAGTTCAGTTCTGGCCTGTGAATAAACAAGAGCTGTTTGAAGAACCGCTGTGTTGTCTGATATGTTCACCCACAACCTAACAGTTAGGATGCTGCCTGGGAGACAGGGGGCAATTGGCTGGCCCCCAGCTGGCTCTAGCCACCGGCCGGCAGCCGGGCGAACTCCGGTTCTCGGAACAGCATCAATCAGTGACTGGAGCCTCCGAAACGTTCAGAAGCTGAGCACGCTCTTATCAGCGGAGTGAATAAATCTTCACAACGGAAGAGCATAGTTCAAGAACATAGGAAAAAACATGTCTGCTTCCCTTTGTGTCCAAGCAAAACAGCCGTACAGCAAAAGCAATATACAACGGAAGTTCCCAGCAGACTGTGCTGGAAGTAAACAGACATGTGACATACAACAACTCCACATATCTGTTCCTCTTAAGGCAGAACGGAACATCAGTATCCTAACAAAGAGTGTGTGTGTGGGGGGGGGCAGTAGATGCAACCACATCCCAGCCATTCCACCACCAGAGGATTCTAGGAACTTGCTGAGCCACAAACCCATCACCCAGGCAAGCTCCAGGCATCCTCAGAGTTTAGGCTGGACTGAAATGCTTGGAGAAGGTGTGGAACAAGGCTAGAGAGGGCATGTGTCTTGGGGAGACTCCCTAAGAAAGACCCTTTATCACATTTATGTTGTTCATATCGTATCATCCACACAAGGCGTCATTCCCCCAGCTGTCACCTGGGTGCTTAGAAGTGTGCTAAGAGGAAGGTATGCTTGGCAAACCCTCACCTGCCCGGAAACCGACCATACTTTTCTGTGTATAAGACACAGTTGTTTTCTTTTTTAAAAAATGTTTAAAATTGGGTGGTGTCTTATTCCCAGATAGTGCATTTGGGGGGCGTGTGATTGGTTGCTGCGGCAAGGGCTTGTGTACTGTATTTTTCACTCCATAAGACGCACCTGACCATAAGACGCACCTAGTTTTTAGAGGGGGAATGCAAGAAAAAAATATCCTTTAAAGGGAGCGCTGAGCAGAGCCTGAAGAGGCTTTGCGTGGCTAAGCCAGAAGCTAGAACAGTGAGAGGGAGTGCTGCGCAGCGATCCCTCTTGCTGTTCTAGCTTCTGGGATAGCTGTGCAGCCTGCATTCGCTCCATAAGACGCACACACATTTCCCCTTACTTTTTGGGAGGGAAAAAGTGCATCTTATAGAGCGAAAAATACAGTAATTATCAACAGCAGTGTCGGTAATTTATTTGAAGGGAATATCTTTCACAGCAGTGAGATGCTGTCATTTTTTTTTTTAATTCTTTTTAGGCAAATCGTTGAGGAACAATTAATTTTTTTATTTCACTTATAGAGTACTCTATTCTTAACATACGGACTTTCCTAGTTTGAATGTGCCTTTTCTTTTGCCTCAGGCCTCTTCCGAACCTTTCTTCCCCATCACCAGTGCTTATGGTTCATTGCATACGACCTGGAGGCTCCTGGGGCTGCTGAGAGAGGCGTCTTCCGTTTCTGACTGGCTGTCTTCTCTTAAATCCGTGCTGCCCATTACAACGCAAGTCCCTGCCAACGTGTTCCTTCTGCTGGCTTACCTCCTCGTTCAAGAAAATGGAGATTGCCTTCATGACGTATTAGCTGCCACTACAGAACTCGCCAAAGCAGATTCGTCCCAGGTAAGAATAACCTGGACGTGTGATGGAGGGCCTATAGCCAAGGCTGGTCTCGTCTCCTTCCAGTTTGGTCTGTGATGCCTTCACGCTGTAGCTCCTGGCTTTTAGGCACATCTCCTCTGCCAAGGTAGGAATGGAGAGCTGCTGACAGTTCATCAGTATGCAGATGACACCCACCTCTACCTCTCTTTTAAATCAGATCCAGTGAAGGTGGTGAAGGTCTTTTGCGAGTTCCTGGAGGCAGTTGGAGGATTGATGGTGACTGACAGATTGAGGTTGAATCCTGACAAGACAGAAATACTGTTCTTGGGGGACAGGGGGTGGGTGGGTGGGTGAGGGACTCCCTGATCCTGAATGGGGTAACTGTGCCCCTAAGGACCAAGTGCGCAGCCTGGGAGTCATTTTGGACTCACAGCTGTCCATGGAGGCGCAGGTCAGTTCTGTGTCCAGGGCAGCTGTCTACCAGCTCCATCTGGTACGCAGGCTGAGACATACCTGCCCGCAGACTGTCTTGCCAGAGTGGTGCATGCTCTTATCTCCCACTTGGGCTACTGCAATGTGCTCTACGTGGGGCTATCTTTGAAGGTGACCCAGAAACTGCAACTAATCCAGAATGCGGCAGCAAGACTGGGGACTGGGAGTGGCTGCTGGGACCACAAAACACCGGTCCTGAGAGATCTGCATTAGCTCCAAGGACATTTCCGAGCACAATTCAAAGTGTTGGTGCTGACCTTTAAAGCCCTAAACGGCCCCATCCTGTATACCTGAAGGAGCGTCTCCACCCCCATTGTTCAGCCCGGACACTGAGGTCCAGCGCCGAGGGCCTTCTGGTGGTTCCCTCATTGCGAGAAGTGAGGTTACAGGGAACCAGACAGAGGGCCTTCTCGGTAGTGCCGCCCACCCTGTGAAACGCCCTCCCATCAGATGTCAAGGAAATAAGCAGCTATCTTATCTTTAAAAGACATCTGAAGGCAGCCCTGTTTAGGGAAGTTTTTAATATTTAATGCTGTATTGTTTTTAACACTCAATTGGAAGCCACCCAGAGTGGCTGGGGAAACTCAGCCACATGGGCTGGGTATAAATAAAAAAAATATTATTATCATATGACAGGTCAGTGTAGCTGGATGGCCCAGTGGTCTTATTCTGTATAAGGCAGCTTCCTATCCTCTTGTGTTCCACTTTCTTGATATGTTTTAAACACAGTTTTGGGAGAAGCACTGGTAGTCCGTTGTGTGGTCTCCTTCCTTAACCAACTGACAGTGCTTGTTTGTCTCTGTTATAAGAATTTAAGGTCTCATATATATAAATTATATGTTCATAAGTGTACAAGGGAAACACGTACATAAGTATATAAGCCACGTGTCTGAAATAGTGCAAAAGAAGAATTCTGAAGCCATTTTGACTCTCAAATTGACCTCAAATAGGATGAAGGAAATGGGAAAGTTTTCCAGTTGTCTTTGGACTGTAGGGGCTTACACCTCCTTGTAAATACAGTCAGGTAAGTATCTGTTAAGCTAAGCACACTCACAATATGCGTAAGAGATTCTGGAGCTAAGTATTTACCATCTCAAAGAAATGGCCAGACTACCCAGAAAAGGGTATCAGAGGCATTATCAGGTATCCTGGCAGACAGGAGAGAAGCAACACACTCAAATTTCTGCTGGGAACCACTCCTTCTGTGATGTATGCATAACGTTTTGGGGGATGGTCTTGAGCTACAGGGGAGGCAATTTCAAAAGTCTATATAAGGGCTTGCATACCTCCTCCCTCCCTGTGTGGGGTGAGCGGGGGACCCTGTTACAACAGTTTAATAAAGATCAGGCTTTGTTAGATGAGGCTTTGTTTCTCAATATTCTCTGCTTCTTGGGAGAAAAGCAATGACAAACCTAGACAGCATCTTAAAAAGCAAAGACATCACATTGCCGAGAAAGGTCCGTATAGTTCAAGCTATGGTTTTCCCAGTAGCGATGTATGGAAGTGAGAGCTGAACCATAAAGAAGGCTGATCGCCGAAGAATTGATGCTTTTGAATTATGGTGCTGGAGGAGACTCTTGAGAGTCCCATGGACTGCAAGAAGATCCAACCTCTCCATTCTGAAGGGAATCAGCCCTGAGTGCTCACACGAAGGACAGATCCTGAAGCTGAGGCTCCAGTACTTTGGCCACCTCATGAGAAGAGAAGACTCCCTGGAAAAGACCCTGATGTTGGGAAAGATGGAGGGCACAAGGAGAAGAGGACGACAGAGGACGAGATGGTTGGATAGTGTTCTTGAAGCTAAGAGCATGAGTTTGACCAAACTGTGGGAGGCAGTGGAAGACAGGAGTGCCTGGCGTGCTCTGGTCCATGGGGTCACGAAGAGTTGGACATGACTGAACGACTAAACAACAATTCTCTGGTTATCCTCTATTATTTTCCCCTACCGATAGGGAACCTACACAATGACTGTATAAAGGCTCTTGGGTACCCTACAAGGGAAAGGGAGCAGTATTTTTCTTATAACAGTCTCTTCCAGAAAGGGTCTTGCTCATGAAAGCTTTTTTCAGATACAGGGCAGTGTGAGTAGGAGCTTGGGTTTGGCTGTTGTATATATTGGCGCTATTAGAATGTAGTAATGTTCACATCGACTAAAATGCAAACGGAAGCAACTTATGGCAAATAACTTTTACAAGGGCGGGCATAGGATTAAGAAAAAAGGTATAAAATACTTCTTCATATGCTGGGAACATGTGCATTTTTTGCTGGGGGGGGGATTAAAATGCGCATAGCACCTTTTATAACGGCTATTTATGCACCGTGAAGTTGCATAAAAGAGTCGCAAAGGCCAACAATAATACAGTGAAAGCAAAACACTTCTTCAGAAATCCTACAGCTGATCGCTGTATTTAATTTCCTTGCTTGTGTTATTGCTTTTTAATAACATCCACTCAAAATACAAAAAGGCCCCAACAATGATAACCAGGGAATCGTGCCATGCTGTTTGCAGCTCTCTGTGGGAACAGCTGCCTGCAGATGGTTTGTTGGGGATGCTTTTATCGTATTAATTCAAAACAGATAAATGGAAACTGCTTTACAAGGAATGGGGATCTTGGGAATTTTCTTTTCAGCCTCAAATGGCTCGGGTTGTCTTTGTTCGAGGTCTTCCATTGGAATAAAAAACAAGCTTGTTTTTTGGGGGGAGCTAATGGGGGAAATAGAGGGAACGGCAGAGAACATGGTGCCAGTGGCTGTCTGCTGTAAATTATTTGCATAGTCATGGATCAGGATATGGCTTAACCCCAGGTCAACCACATTGACCGCGGCAAAAAATGCATTTTGCATCTGTAAACTTCAGGTATTTGGCTTACCTGGATGTTTTATGGCTGACTTTGTTATTAGCAGGAGAGTCATAGATTTTTTGTAACAGATTGTTTTTTAAAAATTATTATTTTAGATTTTAGAAATTTTGATGATGAAATAGGTTTCTCGAATGAAAATTCACGGCAGATCGTGACCCAGGTTCTTTTGGAACTCAGATTCTGAAATTTGAAAGAAGCCTTAAGGCATGTTGGTTACTTTGGAAAGTAACAAATATAGTTTGGGTGGTGTGAAACTGCTGATTGGAAAAATAGTCAATAATTAAACGATACGTGTAATACGTGAGATAATGGAAGACAGGGTTTTGGTACAGGCAATTTGGCAGCTGCTTATGTTGCAATAAAGGGACACTGAGTTGTCCTGAGGTGATGATAAGCACTCTTGGAATTAAGTTTTGTTTACATCTCTGGGCTTAACTTTCATGTAAATGCAGTTTGGGAATGAGCTGCATTAGAGATAATTGCTGTTTCACGTTGGAACAATATATGTATTGATGGCATTTTTAATAGCAAGGATGACTAGGAGATGTGAAAACTATGGGTCTTAATTTATCGGTTGTCACTTGTGGTTCTTTTGAGATACTGAAGGGTTAATAGAATCATAGAGTTGGGTCATCTAGTCCAACCCCCTGCAATGCAGAAGCCTTTAGCCCAACGTGGGGCTCGAACCGACAACCCTGAGATTAAGAGCCTCACGCTCTACCGACTGCTGTTGTTGTCCAACAGGACAAGGGACAATTTGGTCCATAAATGGAGCAATTCTGTTTTTCTAGGGATGGGAGGCAACCATCCTTGGATTGCATAGAGGGAAATAAAATAGCTTCACTCAGTGCTTCCCCCCAAAAAAAATATATATTTAGGGGTACTCTCATTTCCCTACTCATATTGAAATACTGCCCTCCACAAGGCCAAATAATAATAATAATAATAATAATAATAATAATAATAATAATAATTTCTTATTTATACCCCGCCCATCTGGCTGGGCTTTCCCAGCCACTCTGGGCAGCTTCCAAAAAAACATTAAAATACTGTAATGCATCAAACATTAAAAGCTTCCCCTAAACAGGGCTGCCTTCAGATGTCTTCTGAAAGTCTGGTAGTTGTTGTTCTCTTTGACATCTGGTGGGAGGGCGTTCCACAGGGAGGGTGCCACTACCGAGAAGGCCCTTCTTTAGATTAGATTCACAAAATGATTAGGTTAGATTAGATTAGATTCACAAAATGTTTAGAGGTATGCGTACCCCTGTGCAGTGGCGAAGCTGGGGTGTGGCATGCATCCCGGGGATGTGGCTAGTCGCCCGCAAGGGTGTGGCACATGTTCTGGGGGCGTGGTGCCTGGTGTGCACGCAGGGAATGTGGCGTGTGTCTGGGGGTCCGCTGCGATGGCACCCTACCAGAATAGTGGTGCCAGGGGTGGTTTGCTCCCTCTGCACTCCCGCTCCTCCGCCAGTGCCCCTGCACCCCCCCCTAAAAAAATCACTGGCTTCACTGAAATAAAATGGCTGCTAGGGCCATACTGACTTGGTCTGTTTGCAAAAGACTTTAATACAGACTTCCTAATCGGATGAATTGACTCACTGTGCAAAAACTGTTATTATTTTGCATGTGAATCCAACTGTGCTGCAAAAAGGGGGGGGGAATAAAATAAATTGTTTGAGTGAGAGGTCATTTGTGCATTGTAACACAAGATCTATTACCATTATTAGCGGATTATGAGTATCTTGGGGATATTCACCCTTTTATGGGCTATCTCAACTGCAGCAATAAAATATTTGCCTGGTATATGACACCCTTCTGGGAAATTCATCAGAAGAGAATGCTTCTTCAGTTCTTCGGCTTAAAAATAAAAGACAAAGAATAAAGCAAATTGTGGCCTCATTTAGGTAGAAGTTTGAGTATTTAAAAGAAAAACCAATTATGCACTTGGTTTTGTTGATGGAGAAATGCCTTAAGCAATAATGACCATATTCTAAATCCTCTGTTCTTGGGAAGCAAGGAGTGTTTGTTGGGTAAATGAATGAAATGCTATGAACTCCTATTGGGTGTTCTTTAATTGCCAGAAAATCAGGAGTTGAAAGTGGAACATCTTGATTTTGACACAGAACAGAGAGCAATGGATGTGTGGTTTGCAGAACACATGTGATCCTTGAAAATATCTGCAATCTGTAAAAATGTTCAAGTCTTCAAAGAACTGTGGTGGTGCAAGAACATAAATCAATAGAGTTTAAGTCTTGTTGACTGGAGATAAGACAGTAATGGCAGGTGTTCTCTACTGGGGCAGCAACATAGAAGAGCCAATGGCCTCAGCGTTTGCTGCTTTTAACTTTGGCTGTACAGTGGTACCTCAGGTAACATACGCTTCAGGTTACAGACGCTTCAGGTTACAGACTCCGCTAACCCAGAAATAGTGCTTCAGGTTAAGAACTTTGCTTCAGGATGAGAACAAAAAACATGCTCCGGCGGCGCGGCGGCAGCAGGAGGCCCCCATTAGCTAAAGTGGTGCTTCAGGTTAAGAACAGTTTCAGGTTAAGAATGGACCTCCGGAACGAATTAAATACTTGGGTATATATTAAGTATTTAACCCGAGGTACCACTGTATTGGGGGCCAGGTGGCGCTGTGGGTTAAAGCCTCAGCGCCTAGGACTTGCCGATTGAAAGGTCGGCGGTTCGAATCCCTGCGGCGGGGTGCGCTCCCGCTGCTCGGTCCCAGCGCCTGCCAACCTAGCAGTTCGAAAGCACCTCCGGGTGCAAGTAGATAAATAGGGACCGCTTGCCAGCGGGAAGGTAAACGGCGTTTCCGTGTGCGGCTCTGGCTCGCCAGATGCAGCTTTGTCACGCTGGCCACGTGACCCGGAAGTGTCTCCGGACAGCGCTGGCCCCTGGCCTCTTGAGTGAGATGGGCGCACAACCCCAGAGTCTGTCAAGACTGGCCCGTACGGGCAGGGGTACCTTTACCTTTACCTTTACCACTGTATTGGGTGAAGAGAACACCAAGCAAAGATGAATACAGGGGACACCCCGTTTGCACACGAGTTGTATTCTGGGTCCTTGCATACTTGCGTGAAATCATGTGAAATAATAATAATAATAATAATAATTTATTTATACCCTGCCCATCTGGCTGGGTTTCCCCAGCCACTCTGGATGGCTTCCAACATAAGATTAAAAATACATTAAAACATTAGTCATTAAAACCTTCCCTAAACAGGGCTGCCTTCAGATGTCTTCTAAAAGTCAGGTAGTTGTTTATTTCCTTGACATCTGACGGGAGGGTGTTCCACAGGGCGGGTGCCACTACCAAGAACGCCTTCTGCCTGGTTCCCAGTAACTTCACTTCGTGCAGGGAGGGAAACGCCAGAAGGCCCTTGGAACTGGACCTCAGTGTCCAGGCTGGACAAAGGGGAAGGAGACGCTCCTTCAGGTATACTGGGCTGAGACCGTTTAGGGCTTTCAAGGTCAGCACCAGCACTTCAAATTGTGCTTGGAAATCTACTGGGAGCCAATTTAGATATTTCAGGACTGGTGTAATATGGTCTTGGCGGCCGCTCCCAATCACCAGTCTGGCTGCTGCATTCTGGATTACAGTGGTACCTCGGGTTACAGATGCTTCAGGTTACAGACTCCGCTAACCCAGAAATAGTACCTTGGGTTAAGAACTTTGCTTCAGGATGAGAACAGAATTCGTGCTCCGGCGGCGCGGCGGCAGCAGGAGGCCCCATTAGCTAAAGTGGTACCTCAGGTTAAGAACAGTTTCAGGTTAAGAACGGACCTCCAGAACGAATTAAGTTCTTAACCTGAGGTCCCACTGTAGTTGTAGTCTCTGGGTCACCTTCAAAGGTAGCCCCACATAGAGCACATGGCAGTAGTCCAAGCGGGAGATAACCAGAGCTTGCACCACTCTGGTGAGACAGTCTGCGGGCATGGAGGGTCTCATCCTGCATACCAGATGGAGCTGGGAGACAGCTGCCCTGGACACAGAATTGACCTGCGCCTCCATGGACAGCTGTGAGTCCAAAATGACTCCCAGGCTGTACACCTGGTCCTTCAGGGGCACAGTTACCCCATTCAGGACCAGGGAGTCTCCCACACCCTCCCGCCCCCTGTCCCCCAAGAACAGTACTTCTGTCTTGTCAGGATTCTACCTCAATCCGTTAGCCGCCATCCACCCTCCAAACAGAAACCTACTGATGAAGCTTGAAGACACCCTACTCTGTCCCCATGTCTGCCCAGCTCAAGGAGGGATGCGCAATGCTCATGCAAATGGCGTTGGGATGTGATGTGTATGACGAGCCCCCCCCCCCCCCATTGCCCATGCAAGATGGTGCCTCTGGCCCTACAAAAAAATTCACTGATCTCTTCTGTATTGTTTTGGGTGGAACGGTTTTAGCTGCCTTCTTGATTGTCTCTGTTTTACTTCTTGTTACCTACCCTGGGACCTTATGAAGGGCGGGTAGGGTAAGGAATTTTATAAATAAAATAAATGAATTTTTAAAAAAGAAATACTCTGGCTTGAAGGAAGATGAGCGATATCTGATGTCCGCCATCCTTAGAGTAGACCGTTCTGCCATCTTCAATAAACATTTTTGCCTTCAGTGGGAGTGTCAGTTCTGCATAACATTGAACAGGTATATGTTTTTCATTCCTATTGAGTCCCGAGTGCTGTAGATGTATTAAATATGTCAAGAAAATGCAGTCTGACAGCAGAAGTCTAAGCATGTTTACTTGGAAGTCAGGCCCACTGTGCTAAACATGGCTTACTCCCAAGTAAGTGTACATTGGACTGTGGTCTTAATTTTACATATTTTTTAAATATCTTTCTCATGAGCTTTCTAACAGCAGAATTCTTAAACTGAGAGAGTGGTTGTCTGGTTATATTTATTTGTCCCAGCCAATGGCACTGGCTGTTGTATTTGCTGCTGAACGAAAGACAAGTTGGAACCGTACATAAAAGTTCCATTTTACGTGAAAGTTCCATTTTACGAAGAGTCATATTCTGATACAGTCTCATCATGCGAAGAGCCGCCGTCGTAAATCTGTTTGCAAGACTGACTGTACTGAGACGCTAGTTGGTGGTTTTGAAATGCAGATTCCCCTGTTTTGTTTTGTTTTTGTTTTCAAAAGAGAAATCTGGTAAAAAAAACAACCTTTTGTCAGGCACTTAATGCGGAGGGTTGACCTAACTGCCGAATCTTTAGGGATGGAGAGGGATTGAAAATGCTGCGTTGCTAAGCAACAAATTTGCTGGCTTTCTGAAGGTGCCCTGATGAACTGAGAGTTAATGAATCTGCAGGGCGGCTGTTGGAAAACTGTCGGGAAAAACCAATGGAGACCAAATGCTCATTTCGCCCTGGCAAGGATTCAGCCCTCCCTTACTTATGTTTTAAGTTGAGGGGCGGGTCTTCTTTGTGGTTGGAAAAACGAGAGTTATTTCTGAACAACAAACCATAGAGGAACATAGATATTTTTCTTTCAAAAGGAGGTTCCTGCAAGAGACATCTCTGGACTGGTTCACGCACACAAATATGGGTATAATTTTCTGTTCACGCCAACAGCCTCGACTGTCTCTGGGTATACGGCTTCCTGTGGACATGTGTATTTATTTAAAACAACTTTATCTTGCCAGTTAGCCACTCTGAGGATAAATATACAATTTGGCAGGTATTCAAAAGCTGCAAGACTAATGGGTTGTCTTAAATTTTCAGCCAAAAGTATAAGCTCCCAAGATCAAAAGGATTTAAACTCCCAGCCCCGTCTTTAAAGACATAAAGCAGAGAAACGTAGCCTTAAAAATCCTTAGTTTTAATGCAGTATCGAATCCAACATGTTATGTAGCTAGGATATTGCAAAATAGTTAACAGAACTAGCAAGTAGGCTTCCAAGGTTTCCTTGCTAAATTTTTATTCTAAAGTCAATTTTCAGAAGGAACCGTTAATGTCTCTTGCCAAGTTGAACGTCCTGGGAGTAGTCTTAATGGTTTTGGAACCATCCGACTTTGGAGTGCTTCGTTTCTGTTTGAAGTTATGCTAATTTCAAGCAAAATGTTTATCATTGGAGAACTTTCGGAGATCAAAACAAAAGTTGTGTAAATCATCACAACCCGCTAATATGATTAAAGATAGATGGAAGGGGGTGAGGGGAAATTCCAGAAAAGTTGGCCAAACAACTCCCCCTTTTAATCAAATAAAAACAATATGGATTTGTGAGGAACTCACTTTCTACCATACTTTCCTCCTCAGCTCTCCTCTTCTGCACCTGGGCTGAGCTTTTTTCAGCCTAATGAATCCCAGGTTTGCCCCACTCTTACTGGGAGGCAACACCCAACTGGCTCTGGT
Organism: Podarcis cretensis; assembly: GCF_951804945.1. Lineage (NCBI taxonomy): Eukaryota > Metazoa > Chordata > Lepidosauria > Squamata > Lacertidae > Podarcis > Podarcis cretensis. Next base: position 28,652,947 of record NC_137187.1, read on the forward strand.
GGAAAGAAATCGGAGGAGGCTGTTGAGAAAAACTGCCCAGCATCTGACTCTCAGATCCTCATGTGGGAAGATTATTCCTTCTGCCGAATATGCTCACTTACTTCTCTTGCCTCGTGCATGCGCATCATGCCCTGCTTGTGGGATGTGACCCATGAGAGGCAGTCAAGTACAACGTTCCTTGTCATGTTAGAAAAGACATGTGAGGGAATGTTTGGTCCAGCCAGTCGAAACTTCCTGTTCCTCCTGGCTGGAGCATCCTTTCTTTTGCATGGGACTAAAGGGGGGCGTGACCTTACCTGTCCAGGTAACAAAAGGACGAGTCATGCAGCACACCTCCCTCTTTTTGACTTCCTTCTTCGTTTGACCAGCTTCTAGCTAGGACTGCTCTGCTAGCTCTCAGCTAGCAGAAGCACTGGGACTATTCCCCATATGGGGAATGTACATACCGTGGTACCTCGGGTTAAGAACTTAATTCGTTCTGGAGGTCTGTTCTTAACCTGAAACTGTTCTTAATCTGAGGGACCACTTTAGCTAATGAGGCCTCCCACCGCTGCCACCGCGCAATGCTTGTAGAAGCATCCAAGTCAAAGTACCACTCACTTAGCTATTTATCTGTTGTGAGCTACCCTGGGATCTTCGGATGAAGGGTAGCACACAAATTTTATAAATAATCATGAATAATAATCACAAAATGGAAGAGAGTTCTGGTGATAATAGCTCCCCCCGCCTCTTCACACTGTTAAATTGAGTTAAAATTACAGTTTTGCCGACGGTTGATTGCTGTATAGATATCCAAATTAGTACAGAAGGTGGCCTATTTTCAAAACAAGATTACTGTATTTTTCGCCCTATAGGATGCACTTTTTCCCCTCCAAAAATGAAGGGGAAATGTGTGCGCGTCCTATGGGGCGAATGCAGGCTTTCGCTGAAGCCTGGAGAGCGAGAGGGGTCGGTGCGCATCAACCCCTCTCGCTGTCCAGGCTTCAGGAAGTTCTCCACAAGCCCGCGCCTGGGGCGCACTGAGCTCAGTGCGCCCAGGCTTCAAGCTTTGCGCAGCTTTCCGCAAGCCGTGGGGCTTCCCCCGTGTTTCCCCTGCCCCAGCTTGGGGGGGGGGAATAATTTTTTTTTATTCCCCCCCCCCCAAAAAAAAACTAGGTGCGCGTTATGGGCCGGTGCGTCCTATGGGGTGAAAAATACGGTATATAGCAATGCTGAATTTATTTGCAACCAACTCTAAAAATACAGTATTTTGGTACAATGGCAGCAAGCAGCATTGGATTTAGTGTGAATTGAGCAAAATCTGCTTCTGTTCATCCTTTGCTGCCTCCTTGTCCCTTTTTTCCTTTATCTTTTTCAAACTGTAGATTGTAAACATCCTTGGGGCAGGGACCTTTCTTCAGTCATGTTGTAAAGCCCAATGTTCAGTGGCAGCCAATCATCATGAAGCCGCAAGGCTGACTGTGATGTCCTTTCTCATAACAAACAGGAACTTTTGGGTGCTTTCAGAATTTATTTACTTTCCATGCGTGCACAGGAACTGGCAAAACTTCCTTAACATTTCAGAAAGGTTCAGAACCTGTTTGAGTTAATGGTCCTTGAAGGAATTTAATTCAGTATCTGTATGCCCACCGGCCAATAAGTAAGGGTTTTGGTTTGAATTTGTTCTTTGGTTTTGAGCCAGCTCAAACGTCCAAACTTGGGATCACTAAGTCAGTTCTAAAGTTACAGTAATTGGAGGTAACTGGGGAGCAGGGGAACCCTCCCCGAATAACAAAACTCAGGACAGAGCTTCACTCTGGAAGCAAATAATAAAACTGAGATGGAAATCTTTGCAATACTCTGCTGGAAGGTGAAGGAACGGAATTATAAAAAAAAAAAGAACCTTGGAAACAAACGTCTGTACAATTCGCATACCACTGAATTTTGTTGTGTTCCAGAAAAATATATTTCTGTGTTAGTATTTTTGTTTCTGTTTGTAACTAATCGTTTTCTGAAGACTTGGAGAACTGCTCAAAATGGTGGTGATGTTTATCATTGTTGTCCACACACAGAAGCATAGCAACCCATTTTTTTTATGGGTGTTATTTATTTTAGGTGCCAAATCTGATTCCCGTCCTGATGTTTAAGTTGGGGACGCCGCTGGACCCCACTCTGTGCCAGGAAATCTTGTATACTTTGCCTGCTTTGGGTGTTCATAAGGTCAGTACGAAATTTTTACTTTTCTCTGCTGGAAAAGGCATTTTTGCTTCTCTTTTAATTTTGGAATAAAATGTCAAGGGCAACGAAAGCACCTTGGTAGAATGTCATTAACCATCATTTAAATGGGTATCATCTTGTTCCAACAAAATGCTTTATCTTCCCTAGAGGAATCCATATGGAATATGTTACTTGCCTGGAGGCGGTTGGAGGATGGATGGTGGCTAACAGATTGAGGTTGAATCCTTACAAGACAGAAGTACTGTTCTTGGGGGACAGGGGGCAGGCTGGTGTGGGGGATTCCCTGGTCCTGAATGGGGCAACTGTGCCCCTGAAGGACCAGGTGCTCAGCCTGGGAGTCATTTTGGCATTTTGGACTCACAGCTGTCCATGGAGATGCAGGTCAATTCTGTGTCCAGGGCAGCTGTCTCCCAGCTCCATCTGGTACGCAGAATGAGACCCTACCGGCCTGCAGACTGTCTCGCAGAGTGGTGCATGCTCTGGTTATCTCCCACTTGGATTACTGCAATGCGCTCTCCATGGGGATACCTTTGAAGGTGACTTGGAAACTGCAATTAATCAAGAATGCAGCAGCTAGACTGATGACTGGGAGTGGCTGCCAAGACCACATAACACCGGTCTTGAAAGACCTACACTGGCTCCCAGTATGTTTCCGGGCACAATTCAAAGTGTTGGTGCTGACCTTGAAAGCCCTAAACAGCCTCGAGCGTCTCCACCCCCATTGTTCAGCCTGGACACTGAGGTCCAGCTCCAAGGGCCTTCTGGCAGTTCCCTCCCTGCAAGAAGTGAGGTTACAGGGAACCAGGCAGAGGGCCTTCTCCATAGTGGTGCTTGCCCTGTGGAATGCCCTCCCACAGATGTCAAGGCAATAAACAACTATTTTATTTTTAAAAGACAACTGAAGGCGGCCCTGTTTAGGGAAGTTTTTAATGTCTGATGCTGTATTGTTTTTAATATTCGGTTGGAAGCTGCCCAGAGTTGCTGGGGAAACCCAACCAGATGGGTGGGGTATAAACAATTTATTATTATTATTATTATTATTATTATTATTATTATTATTATTATTACTACTACTACTACTTTAGTCCCTCATTCAGGCTATGGGTGGTTGCCAAAGATGTAGATCTACATAGCCTGAATGCCTTGTAGCCAGGAACATTCGGATTGCAACAAATCGAAGCTCAGAAATAATATCTCTAATTGTAGGAAACAGAAGTAGCCCATAGCACTATATACTATGGGTGTAGCTCAGGTTACACTGTAGGAAATGTAAATATGCCTTCAGTGGAATAAAGATCTTTAAAAAGATTATCTCCCAAGGTTTCCAGAGAGGTGATTTATTTACAGTCAGGTGTGTTGACTGAATAGGCCTGCATGCTCCCCCCACCCCAAAATAGCAGATTAAAAGATTAGTCATTAACCCAGTGACAACACAGAACTGTTGCCAAAGCCTCACCTCAGCACCTTCTCTGGCACCTAACATTTCCTCTTCTGCCTCCTGCACTGCTATCATGATGCTAAATGGTGCTACTGTCAAGGTGAAAAAGTTGCCGTCTGGATGTAGCCCTAGATGCTTGGCATGCAGAACTGATCGGCGCTTTTGTATCTGCTGCAAAATTAATCTCTCCAGACATATTCTGCATTGTAAATGAATGTAGGGAAAGTTCTGTTTTTACAAATGAGCAAACGATCTCTTTCAGGTCTGCGTGGCTCAGATTTTACGCGCCCTACAGGTGTTGGGAAACACGCCAGAGCTTCGAGCTGTTGCATTACGCCTGATGACATCTTTATGGGAGAAGCAGGTTGTCAAAAGGATGGAAAGCAATTAATCTATGTCTCGAAAAATCACATTTTGGGAGAATAATTGATCATGCTGTTGCCTCTCGCTTAACAATGGCTGCTAGGAACGTTGTTGAGAGTGGCTGGGGCAAACCTGCCAGATGGGTGGGGTATACATAATAAAGTTGTTGTTGTTGTTGTTGTTGTTGTGAGCTAATCCTTCAGGCCACTCTAGGAGGGGAGTATGCAGAATACCGTATTTTTCGCTCTATAACACGCACCCGACCATAACACGCACGTAGTTTTTAGAGGAGGAAAATCCGTAGGCATGCCACCCGTAGGCATTCCCTCCATAACACGCACAGACATTTCCCCTTACTTTCTAGGAGGAAAAAAGTGAGTGTTATGGTGCAAAAAATACAGTAATTCATTCTTGGAAGCTTTTACAATACAGTCATACCTCGGAGGTCTAACAAAATTCATTCTGGAAGTCCATTCAACTTCCAAAATGTTCAGAAACCAAGACGCGGCTTCCGATTGGCTGCAGGAAGCTCCAGCAGCCAATCGGAAGCCACGTTGGATGTTCGGGTTTCAAGGAACATTCGCAAACCGGAACAATGATTTCCAGGTTTGCGGCATTGGGGAGCCAAAACGTTCGAGTCGCAAGGTGTTTGTCAAGCAAGGCACGACTGTACTGTTATTGTATGTGTACTGAGATACTGCAGAATTTTTTAATGAATGAATCTTTTTTTAAAAAGCAGAAACCAATTTTTCATTGAATTACCAATGCCAGAACCCAGTATTCTTGGAGTTCTACTGTGTACGTGGTTAGCAGGATGTTGCTTCATTCTCCCTTGCATATCTTGGGGTTGCCGTATTTCAAAAAGTAAAAGCCAGGATACCACAAAAGTTGTTTAGCTTTTTAGGAAGCCCCCAAAATTGTTGAGCTCTTGTCAGATGCTGGTGTGGTTGCTCGAGAGTAAACAGGCAAGACCTGTCTTTTCCAGGCTTTACTCTTGGTGCAAACTATTTACAGTGAAGAGCATCGTAAGTTCATGTCTGGCTCAGTCACTAGCAGAATCCGGGAGTGGTTGGTTTTTTTACCTCCCCCATCATAAAAGTCGCATCACCCCCAGACTTTTCCGTCCCTCCCTGCGCCGAAACCTACTGCGCAGAATGGGCGCTGGCAGGGGCGTGCGTCCCGCCCCTCCGGTTTGCTCAGGCTCGGTGTTGAGGCTCACCCTAGCATCCCCTGGTCCCTGCACCTCTTCTCCACTGGAGGTGAGGCTTTCCTCCTCGCCGGAAGAGGAACTGCTTCACAAGATTTTTGGAGGCTCACTATAACACAACTGCCCTTCCATCTCTCGCCTCTGAGCTGATGGCAGTTCCCTAACAGCTTTGTTTAGGGAAACCCGAAACTTAAGGGTGTGGTAAGGTAAAAGTAAAGGGACCCCTTACCATTAGGTCCAGTCGTGGCCGACTCTGGGGTTGCAGCGCTCATCTCGCTTTACTGGCCGAGGGAGCCAGTGTACAGCTTCCGGGTCATGTGGCCAGCATGACTAAGCCGCATCTGGCGAACCAGAGCAGCACACGGAAATGCCGTTTACCTTCCCGTTGGAGCGGTACCTATTTATCTACTTGCAGTTTGAGGTGCTTTCGAACTGCTAGGTTGGCAGGAGCAGGGACCGAGCAACGGGAGCTCACCCCGTCGTGGGGATTCGAACCGCCGACCTTCTGATCGGCAAGTCCTAGGCTCTGTGGTTTAACCCACAGCGCCACCCGGGAAACACGAAACTTAAGTGTATGGTACCATTCATAATTCTGGAGAGAACAGGGAGAGCCCTTTCCTTTCCCAGTTCTCTGCATGACCTGCACCCCAACTGTGTGCTGCACTGGAGCAACTATTTGCAGAGCTGATTCGCAGTAAATATATCTAGAGGTAAAATATCTGGTATATATTGCTATTCTTTAGCTGCCATTACATTTGTGGTCCCTTCCAACTCTACTGCCCTATGAGTCTATAATAACAAGATTCCTGCCTTTGCAGGGCGTTGGACTAGATGATCCTCGTAGTCGCTTCCAACTCTACAATTCTATGATTATGTGGACAGAAACAGAAATAGTGACTCTCACAACTGCCCTGTAAATTAAGTCAATGTTGTCATCACTCATATTGCAGATGGGCAGAAAATAATAACCCGGCAACAGGCTATCAAACTGGGGATTCCAACCCATTGGCCTAGACCGGACATGTTCAACCGGTCGACCGCGATCGGCAGGTAGATCCACGGGTGATCCTAGTCGATCTCGGGATTAAATGAAGTGGGCAAGGAATGTCGCTGCTCCCTGCCTGTTGGTGCTGACCTTGAAAGCCCTAAACGGCCTGGGCCCAGTAGACCGGAAGGAGCATCTCCACCCCAATCATTCAGCCTGGACACTGAGGTGCGCTAGGCAGCAAGTGTCTGCGTAGGTCAGGCTGATTTCCAAAAACTCTGGGCAATCTCCCCCCGCTTCCAGTTAGCTGCCACCTTCCACCCACCCACCCACCCCACACACGCTCCTCCTCCCTCCTCCCTCCAATGACAATGCCATAATTTTTTTACTGGGAGTAGATCACAGTCTCTTGGGAGTTTGACGCACCTGGCCTAGACAATACTGACCTATCTCGGGTTGTAGGGATTAATATACCAGTATACCTGAAGGAGCATCTCCACCCCCATCGTTCTGCCCGGACACTGAGGTCCAGCTCTGAGGGCCTTCTGGTGGTTCCCTCCCTGCAAGAAGCCAAGTTACAGGGCACTAGGCAGAGGGCCTTCTCGGTGGTGGCGCCTGCCCTGTGGAACACCCTCCCACCAGATGTCAAAGAGAAGAACAATTACCAGATTTTTAGAAGACATCTGAAGGCAGCCCTCTTTAGGGAAGCTTTTAATGTTTAACAGACTTATTTTAATACTTTGTTGGAAGCTGCCCAGAGTGGCTGGAGAAACCCAGCCGGATGGGTGGGATATAAATAATAAATTATTATTATTATTAGTAATGAAATACTGCTTGTGACATCACTGGCAGAGGAAGAGGGGACAGGGGGAGCGCACTGCCCCCCGCCCCACGATTCCAGTTGAGTGCCATCGCTGCTGGGCCCCCCATGCTGGGCGTCATGCCCTTGTAGGCGGCATGCCACGCCCCCAGGACGTGCGCCACGCCCCCGCCTGCTCTCCCCCCCCCCGGTGCCGGAGCATGAAGCTCTGCCACTGTGTGACATGCTTTCAACACTTTACGACTGTAGTTCTGTGAACACTTGCTGTAAGTTCTATGTTTGCTTAAGTTGCAGTATATTAACTACAGATGTACATGAAACCGCATCTTAATAGGCTTTGCAGCAGGGGGCACGGCACTTTGCAATGTAAATGACTTTAGGGAGCTGCGTAAAATAGAATGTTATCCTGGTAAATTTAAATTGCTAAACCTTTCCCCTTCCATCAAATTATTTTTAGGATCGTGTTTACCCAGAACTGCAGCGATTCATGGCGATGTCGGATATGGCTTCCTTATCCGTTGGAAAAGATACTCAGTGGGAGAAGGTGATTGCCAAAGCTGCTTCTATCAGAGACATATGCAAGCAAAGGTAAGCAACGGAATCATCCCCAAAAGTGGTTGTTTGGGATTAAGTTTGTCCAGAACTGCAGAGATTTATGTGCTTCATTGGATTCTTGATGCTGTACCTGGGGGATCTCTCCCCATTCCAGTTACATTTTCTGGAGGGCAAGATTGACTGCTGGAAAAACAGGGTAGTTTTTAGAAAGAGAAGATGAAATTATTACAGTGGTACCTCGGGTTACATATGCTTCAGGTTACATATGCTTCAGGTTACAGACTCCGCTAACCCAGAAATAGTGCTTCAGGTTAAGAACTTTGCTTCAGGATGAGAACAGAAATCGTGCTTTGGCGGTGTGGCGGCAGCAGGAGGCCCCATTAGCTAAAGTGGTGCTTCAGGTTAAGAACAGTTTCAGGTTAAGTACGGACCTCCGGAACAAATTAAGTACTTAACCCGAGGTACCACTGTACTTGTTTGCATTTGGTCCAACAATGGATTCAGGTTCACAGTTTGGGATTTAAGCCATTAATCCGTTGTTCAATTCAACTTTGCAAGACTATCGTATTTTTTTGCTCTAGAAGACTTACTTTTTCCCTCCTAAAAAGTAAGGGGAAATGTGTGTGTGTCTTATGGAGCGAATGCAGGCTGCGCAGCTATCCCAGAAGCCAGAACAGCAAGAGGGATCGCTGCTTTCACTGCGCAGCGATCCCTCTTGTTGTTCTAGCTTCTGAGATTCAGAATATATTTTTTATTGTTTTCCTCCTCCAAAAACTAGGTGTGTCTTATGGTCTGGTGCGTCTTATAGAGTGAAAAATATGGTATATAGATCAGGCACGTTCAACTTCCAAGAGACAGCGATCTATATCCACTATAAATAAACTGGCAATGATCTACCCATTGGATTGACCAGGGGCGGGGTGATCAATCACAATCCTGCGATCAGCAATGATCTACCACAGACACCCTGCGATCAACTGGTAGACATGCCTGATATAGATCATTAGATAGAAGCAACCATTTGAGCCTATAGTTACACTTTTAGGCACAGTAGATTAGAAAAAGTAACGCTGACCAAGTTCCATAAAATAGCAGGAAATATATTAATACTTAATTGTTAAAAATTGGAATAAAAAACATTTATCGCTGGAGGAATGGAAAAGAAAGATACGGACCCACGCTTCTGAGCCACTATGGATTGTCTGTGCTTAAGCCGCTGAGCCCTTGTCATGTGCTGAAGGACAAAGGGGTGCACAGTATCAACCTCTGTGATTGACAGGCTTTGTGCAGCTTTTGGACTGGCTAGACATTCTTTATTAGGAGTCTAGGCTTCTGACTTTGTTTTGTCCAAAGAGCAGGACCAACTTTAGCACTCCAGTTGCCACCAACACCCACGACATGCCAGTGTTCCTGGTTTTTGTTATAGCATCTGGTTTGAAAAGTTATGCCAGCAGCCAACCAAAGGAGGGAAAGTTGTACGACTCTGTGTCAGAGAACATGGGTATATACCTCTGTACCTTATTGCTTGAAGGCGATTCATTGTACCACATCCAGGATCTTGGCAAAGTCTCTTCAACTCTATTTCCAACCATCCTGGACACAGGCCTTTTAAATTGACCCAAGCTGTTTCGGGAGACGGTATTTGGCTAAGAAGTGGAATGATTACGGCGATAATGATATCCCTATCTGATTAAGAAGTTGCCATGTACTACTATGGATAAATCAGCAATTGCTATGAGATGCGCTCAGATCAAATACAGTGGTACCTTGGTTCTCAAACTTAATCCATTCCGGAAGTCCGTTCCAAAACCAAAGCGTTCCAAAACCAAGGCACACTTTCCCATAGAAAGGAATGCAAAATGGATTAATCCGTTCCAAACTTTTAAAAACAACCCCTAAAACAGCAATTTAACATGAATTTTACTATCTAACAAGACCACTGAGCTATAAAATGAAAGTAACAATCAATGTTCTGTACTATAAAATAAATAAGACAGTATTGTAGATGACAAAAATTAAAATTAATTTTTTTTCTTACCTGCGCTGGTGATAGTCATTGTTTGGATGGGGAGCTTTTATCCATTTCTGCAGTCACACAATCAATCAACCAATGAACCATAAAACGAAAAACAAGCCACAGTCACAAAAATGAAAAAGCCACACAAACAAAAATGCAAAAAATAGCAAAAACAAAAGACCAAATATCACCTCACAACACTGCAATCAAAACAGAAGGCTTTAATTACGATGAGGACTCAAATGAGTGGCGCAAGGGCAGAAGCGGGAGGAAAAACACCTTAATTACTATGCGGAAGCTCAGGCGCATGTTCGGCTTCTGAGGCAAAGTTCGAAAACCGGAACACCTACTTCCAGGTTTGCAGCATTCGAGTTCTGAGTTGTTCGGGAACTAAGCTGTTCGAAAACCGAGGTACCATAGTATCTGACTGTTTGCTTTCTCTCTTTATGGAGAAAGGAAATATATTCAGTTTGGAGAACTTTGGGACGCGGGTGGCGCTGTGGGTTAGGGTTAGAGTGCTCTGATGGTGTTTCCTGCTTGGCAGGGGGTTGGACTCGATGGCCCTTGTGGTCTCTTCCAACTCTATGATTCTATGATTCTAAACCATAGAGCCTAGGGCTTGCCGATCAGAAGGTCAGCGGTTCGAATCCCTGTGACAGGGTGAGCTCCCGTTGCTCGGTCCCTGCTCCTGCCAACCTAGCAGTTCGAAAGCACGTCAAAGTGCAAGTAGATAAATAGGTACCACTCTGGTGGGAAGGTAAACAGCATTTCTGTGTGCTGCTCTGGTTCGCCAGAAGCGGCTTAGTCATGCTGGCCACATGACCCGGCCAGTAAAGCAAGATGAGTGCCGCAACCCCAGAGTCGGTCACAACTGGACCTAATGGTCAGGGGTCCCTTTACCTTTATGGAATATTCTGTAACTACCAAAGTAATTCTTGCATTTGATTAGGCCTTACCAACATGGAGCGGATATGTTGGCTGCAATTTCCCAGGTGCTGAATGAATGCACGAAGCCTGACCAAGCCACTCCGGCTGTCCTCGTGCTGCAAGGTCTCCATGCCCTTTGTCAGGCAGAGGTAAGCTTTCCAGAGCTCCGCAGATTGTCCTTTCTCCTTCGCTTCGCCTGTTTTGTTCACCTTGGCTTTCGAGGAGCTGCCCTTGGGATAGAATACCATATTCCCTTCTGGTTAAAAAATAAGCCTCTCTGTTTTCCTCATTCATTAGTCATCCGCAGAGGCATACAATGTGGCCGTTTTACTTCTCCAGATAATAAGCTGCACTGAGACCTGCCAACGACGTGATTGTCATTTTATGACTAATTTATAGATCTCAGAGGAAGCAAAATTCCTCCCAAAGCAGCATATTCCCTCCCTCCATTCTCTGTACAAGGTAAACACAAAGTTCTTTTCAGGATGTCTGTTGCAGAGATATGTCCTGTTGCTTATGATCTCAATATTGTTTTTGTTGTTATCTGTACTTACAGGCCACTTTTTCTTCTTCTTCTTCTTATCTACCTGGAATGTCTTATCTTTGAGGCCAAGATTTTTTTGGGGGATAACAGCTGTTATCTTCATAGCTGCAGCTCTTGCCTCTGTCCTCAGTGTGCATGGTTTGCAAAGCCGACTTTGATATGTCCATGATGGATGCAGCCTTCCAAATTAAGGCATCAGAACACACTGCCCAAAATAGCAGGACTTGTTTTGGCACAACAATTTTTTTTTTTTTATCTTCCTGTCTCTCTTGAAATAAATTGGTCACATTTAAAACATTTGAAGCTTAGGTGTTGTTTTTTTAAAACACCTGAATTAAGAACAACCCTTTGGTTCTATTTGGATACCCCTAAATCCTGTGATTGAAACTGTAATTCTCTGCAGACGAAGGGTGGAACCCAATGCTTGACCCCCTGCAGGTGAAAGTAATTTGGCAACAAATCGGGGAAAGGGGACAATTTTGGGCAATTTCCCTTCCTCTAGGTTTCTGCATCCCCTCCCCACCCCCCAAATCTGCTCTGGGGGTTCTTCCAACCCTCCAGAGTGTATTGGGCGGAAGCACACATGGGTAAGGGGAATTGCAAAAGAAAATGGCACCCCCTTTCTTTTTGCTGACTGTTTCCTTTGCAAACCACCCACAGGCTTTTTAAGAATACATTTGAATGACTTGCGTCCTACTTGTGGAAACGTCCTTAAGATGTGCTTTATGTCTATAATGATTCTGCTCCCATCTTAACATTCAAGGCACATGGATGACTCATTTGTATGTTGGGCTCTTCCACACACCCAGTCCAGCAGGTGGCTTAGACTGTCAGCTTCTACCTCCATTGCCTCAGTGTCACCCTTGTAGAACTCACCAGGCAAGTGGATGAGGCCCAAACTATAATTAGTTAGCTTCACGTCCTTCTGCCCTACCAGCCTCAATGGGGACCAACCAACAGGGCTTTATGGTGAGGTGCCATGACAGCCAGGACCCTATGGTAACTGTTTCTCTTCATGATCCAACTGGAATTCAACCTGGGGAGGTCAGAAGGTGTTGGGGACACTGGGACCTTTAAAGCCCTAAATGGCTTTGGGCCTGTATATCAGAACGAGCATTTTCACATCCATCGTTCGGCCTGGACCCTGAGGTCCAGCTCCGAGGGCCTTCTGGTGGTTCCCTCCCTGCGAGAAGTGAGGTTACAGGGAACCAGGCAGAGGGCCTTCTTGGTGGTGGCGCCCGCCCTGTGGAACACCCTCCCTTCAGATGTCAAGGAGATAAAGGACGACACAACTTTTATAAGATATCTGAAGGCAGCCCTGTACAGTGGATGCTCGGGTTGCGAACGTGATATGTGTAGGATGCACGTTCACAACCCACAGTGGCGCGTCTGTGCACACGCAGGTTGTGATTCGGTGCTTATGCGCAAAGCGTGATTTAGCACTTCTGTCCATTCGCGACCACCGAAACCCGGAAGTAACCCGTTCCTGTACTTCCGGGTTTCAGCGGTCCGTAACCCGAAAAAATGCAACCTGAATCGTCTGTAACCCGAGGTATGACTGTACAGGGAAGTTTTTTATGTTTGAGGTTTTACTGAGTTTTTAATATTTTGTTGGGAGCCGGCCAGCGTGTCGGGGCAACTCAGTCAGGTGGGCAGAACAACAACAACAGCAACAACGATGATGATGCTATTGTTGTTGTTGTGGTCAGAGGCACTGCCTTAGGTGGCCAGTTCTGACACTGTAAAAAAACCAAAGAACAAAAGATGAGGGACTGGATTAAGGCAAGGTTGGTGATAACTATGGGATAGTCACTGGGTGGCTCATGCACTCCTCAAGGAGAGAAGGGTGCTCAGGACCCACAGCACCTCCCAGTCCTAAAAGGCACTGTTGTTTGAGACCCTAGTGTTTGAGGATGAAGGAACTGATGACACAGAAGAAATGTGACTCCCTGCTATCCTTGATCTAGATCAGTGTTTTGCAAACTTGGGTCTGCAACTGCTTTTGGACTACATTTCCCAGCATCCTTGACCACCGGCCCTGCTAGCTAGGGATGATGGGAGTTGTAGTTCAAAAAAAGGCTGGAGACCCAAGTTTGCAAAACGCTGATCTAGATGGTGATTGGGGGTGGGGGGGAGAGATACTTGCATGTATAAGAAGTATGCTAAAAACCAAGACATCATTGTTTTAATTTTCAAGTTTCTTATAATCAACGAAGTGTTGCAGCTGAGATGCTGAAGCTAAAATCATAAAAGGATGCCGTGGTGTTTTATAAACACTTTCCAGATCTCTGCGAGGGAAGGTACACTGGAAGAGTTGCCTCTTTGGAGCTTTTTTGAGAACATTCGTAGCACAAGATCTAAAAAGCAAACTCATAGAATAACTTTCAGCTTGAGTTAACTATAATGGTTGTCCTATATTAGAATATAATGGATTACATGAAGTGGGAAACACAGCAGATGAATTACTCATGTTGCTCCCGAGTCCTGGGCTTGCTTTGGGGTGATTTATGAAGACGGCTAAATCTTTTTGTGCTTTTGTATAATGGAGCCTTTTAATGAGACTTACAGTGCTCACTGGCTTGCATGTCAGGCCTGGATATTATACGCCGCAGCTCTAGCCAAGACCACATCTACTAATTCTTGGCAAATCTTTTGTTTTCGCCCCTGCCCCCAGCAAAATTCAACAGAAGCCAGCATACTTTCTGTGAGCCTATGCATCCTGCCTCATAATAGATTTCATGTGTGAAATGCGTCAGGCAAGCCAAGTAAGATTCAAAGATGAAAAGACTCAGCATAGTTTGGAAGGAGTTTTGTTTTGTTTCTGCTCCGTCCGTTTCTCTCTGGAAGCAATTCTGTGCCGTATACTCCCTGATTCCACATTTATTAGGCTTTGAGTAAAGAGAGAGAACTTGTGGAGCAGAATAGCACAGGGGAAATTATGAAGATGACAAATTATGCCGGTTAGTGAATTTGACAACTAAAAGAAAACGGTTCCTTGGGCATTCTTAAAATAACTTGGCTATTAAAACTGAAGTGCTGTGTTTTTTCTGCGTACAAAAGCAGACATGCAGCTGTTTCTCCCCCCTTTTCTTGAAAATATTTCCTCTGGGGATTTACAATGCAGCCTTGCAAGATTTTATATTCCTTTATGCTTCCGAGTATGGGACCCGGGTGGCTCTGTGGGTTAAACCACAGAGCCTAGGACTTGCCGATCAGAAGGTCAGCGGTTTGAATCCCCGTGACGGGGTGAGCTCCTGTTGTTCAGTCCCAGCTCCTGCCAACCTAGCAGTTCGAAAGCACCTCAAACTGCAAGTAGATAAATAGGTACCACTCCAACGGGAAGGTAAACGGCATTTCCGTGTGCTGCTCTGGTTCGCCAGAAGTGGCTTAGTCATGCTGGCCACATGACCCGGAAGCTGTACGCCGGCTCCCTCGGCCAATAAAGCGAGATGAGCGCCGCAACTCCAGAGTCGGTCACGACTGGACCTAATGGTCAGGGGTCCCTTTACCTTTACCTATGCTTCCAAGTAGGATTGGCTGTGCCGTTTAAGGAGGGTAGCAGCCTTGCGCCATGTTCTTCAGGAACCCCAATATTTCTGATTATTATGAAGCATGCAAAATGTCCACATCATTTGCTCCGTAAAGTTGGCATTTGAACTTGCTGTGAATCTTTCCCCCTGATATTGATGTGTCTTTTTTCCCTTTCCTCCCCCAAAGTGAAGCTGAACTGGAAGCCTTGCTTTACAGCTATTTGGTTCCTCCAACTTCAGAATGCAATTGCGTCCTGAAAATTGAATGCATGCAGTTGCAAACTGCATGGGCAGTTATTGCATACTTCCAGGAATACAGATCTCTCTGCTGAGACTGTTTGCCCCTCTGTTTCAATCTTCTTACAGTAGATCTTCTTGCAAAGAAAGGAGCTGGAGTTGCACTCTTTGCACAGCATCAAAGCCTTTCTCCCTTTTTAGCTGCTCCCACTGAACAGCTGATAGGCCAGAGGGGATGCAAAGGGCTGGATAAAATCTGGCAGGCAGTATATGACCTGTGTGTGCTACTGGCATTTGTTGTTTAGTCGTTTAGTCGTGTCCGACTCTTTGTGACCCCAAGGACCAGAGCACGCCAGGCACTCCTGTCTTCCACTGCCTCCCGCAGTTTGGTCAAACTCATGTTCGTAGCTTTGAGAACACTGTCCAACCATCTCGTCCTCCGTCATCCCCTTCTCCTTGTGCCCTCCATCCTTCCCAACACCAGGATCTTTTCCAGGGAGTCTTCTCTTCTCATGAGGTGGCCAAAGTATTGGACCCTCAGCTTCAGGAGCTGTCCTTCCATTGAGCACTCAGGGCTGATTTCCTTCAGAATGGAGAGGCTGGATCTTCTTGCAGTCCATGGGACTCTCAAGAGTCTCCTCCAGCACCATAATTCAAAAGCATCAATTCTTTGGCGATCAGCCTTCTTTATGGTCCAGCTCTCACTTCCATACATCACTACTGGTAAAACCATGGCTTTAACTAAACAGACCTTTGTTGGCAAGGTGATGTCTTTGCTTTTTAAGATGCTATCTAGGTTTGTCATAGCTTTTCTCCCAAGAAGCAGACATCTTTTAATTTTGTGACTGCTATCACCGCTACTGGCATAGCCCATCCTAATAAGCTTAAGAACGGAGAATGAAGCTGTTACCTGTGTAAAAGTCAGTGGAAGTCACAGGCCACAACTGTTGGAAGTTGGCTACAGATCAAAGTTGTGACTGATACCTGGCATCTATCAGATTCAGGCTTGGAACCTGGAAGGACAGAAGCTATTAGACAGAAGGCAGAATTTCTTTGTCCGATGCAGTAACCTTATTGGGATGCAGCAGGGTTTGCAGGACTGCAGCACAGCGTCAAGATGATGCTCTTGAACAGTAAAAATAAGGCCAGCTCTTTTTTTCTCCTGCTACCTGAGAAGAAGGTTCCTAGATCTTGCTTCTGGATCCCCCCCATTTGAAACGTCAGGTGCTTCGCAATCCTTCGCTTTCTGCATCCTTGCTAGATGAAAAAAGCCATTTTCGGCACCTCCAGATGAGCGTAAAGTTTGTGTAGCTGCAATGTATTGGAGGGAAATGGATTCAAAGCAAGTTCCATGATAGAACCAATAGTTAATTGCTCCTGGAAACAAACACTCCAGTGTTAGCACTGAGAATTTGACGCAACCAGTTTACCCTGGATAAAGTAAATAAATCTTCTAATGATTCATACCTCGAATCATGCGTGGAAGCGTTCAGAAGGAGACTGGCAATCACCCTGAGACTGGCGAAGTTAAAACCTTGTTAATCCTTAGAGATGGAAATGATCTATTCATCCCAAAACAGCAACAAAGGATGGGACAATGGGCACAGAGTTTAAAACAAACTTACAAAGAGGGCTTGCACCCCGAGCCTTTGAACACTGTCTGGAGTTACAAAGATGCTTTCTGATCAGCAACTGCTCTGTTGTGTCAAAGCTAATCGGTGTCCCCCCATATTGTGGAGCCAAAGCCCTTTCATCTTCCGCGGTTCCTAGAGGGTGTTGTGCTCTCGAATAACAGCAATATACAATTGAGCAATAACTATCGAGACTCGGGGCATTTCCTGGGGATTCATGACCGAGGGAAAGAGTTCACCGCAGGCCGTTTATCACAAGGCAGAATCGGCTGTTCCCCCGGAAATGCCCCATGCCAAGATCATTAGTGCTGTTATTACCTTTGCATTTGTTTACTTTTTCAAAAACTTAGGTTGAGAGGAAAGCATAATTTTGTTTCCCTGCGGTTTTCTTTGCAACGCTACAGGGTAGCCGGCTCTCAATGGAGCCGCCGCTGTGTTTCATTATTCCAGAGAATTCGTTTCTTGCAGAAGGAGCCAATCAGATGTCTGGAATTTTACTCTTGTTAAGGGTATAAAGATAATTTATTATGGAAATGCTCTCCAGTGTACTCGAGAGCCCCCAAGAAGCTAACTAGAATGGCCAGCTGTGTACAGTGATTTTTTTAAATCAAGTGTGGATTTTCACATTACATTCCAGCAATGTTGCACTTAAATCGGTGGGGGGTGGGGTGGGGAGAGACCATGTGCAAGGATGCTGTATTAAAAAAGTGGCCGTATTTTTCACGTTGCTGAGACTGCACTTTCGTTTCCAGTTTACGGAGTTTTTATTTGGGGCGTTTGTTAATGTAGGCATTGGAATACGAGACATGATGAGCCATCTCCTTGCAGGACGAAAGTGCCCGCAATTTGGCTGATGCAGAAGACCATTTAAAGTTTAAAAAGTAACAACAACAACAACAGTTTTATATTTTATATGCCACCCATTTGGCTGCGTTGCCCTCCAGATGGCTACCACTTTCTGCCCTGCAAAATCAAGCTGTGGCAGAGTTGGATGACGAAAGCCTGGCCAAGAACGCCAGTTACGAGAGTTTTGGGATTAATGCCACCCTAATCTAGATCAGTTTGCTGGTGGGCAGGATAGAAGGAGAGTCCTCTTTTGCCTGCTAGGAAGGAGCAAACGTGGGTAGAACAGCTCCAGTAGCAGTGAAGACATCACGACCAGTGCCAGATTTACGTATCAGCTAAACAAGCTCTAGCTTAGGTCCCCACTCTCTTGGGGGCTCCAAAAAAATTTAAAGGAAAAAAACCTGGATGTACATTTCCAAAATATAAGATAAAAAACAAATCAAATAAAATCTACCTACAGCAACCATGTTTTGTGTTGTGTAGGCTCCTCTGATGTGAGTCATGGGCCCCGCCTGCTAGCCTGCTCCCTAAAATATCACGGGTTTGCTCCTTTCTATATATAGGGTGCTTACATTCTGCATGGACTGGTTGCATGGCAACATACAGCATGCAGCTGCAGACTGCAGCGCAGCACAGTTGAATGTAGGTCAAACTGTTTTACCTGTTATCAAATATTAAAGAGTGCTTGTAGACTGATGATCAGGCAGCATAGACCAGGCATAGGCAAACTCAGCCCTCCAGATATTTTGGGACTACAACTCCCATCATCCCTAGCTAACAGGACCAGTGGCCAGGGATGATGGGAACTGGAGGGCCGAGTTTGCCTATGCCTGGCATAGACTAAGGGTATGAGTCTTATGCCTACTGATGGATTTCATGTAATACAATATTTATTTTGATCCCATTGTAAAATGACTTTAGAAAAAATATTCATCTTTATTATTTGGTAGGCCTATATTATGATTACTTTGATAAAATACATATTTTGTTATGTGCAAATGGCTTGAGATACCTATTAAGTCCATGAATTACCATATTTCAACTAGGGCCAGAGCCTTTTCAGCCCTGGCCCCGACTTGGTGGAACGCTCTGTCACTACAGACTAGGGCCTTGCGGGACTTGACATCTTTCTGCAGGGCCTGCAACACAGAGCTGTTCCGCCTGGCCTTTGGTTTGGACTCAGTCTTGATTTATCTGCTACTTTTTAAAATGAGGCTGCATTTTAAATTGCATTTTAACCTGTATTTTAAATTGAGTTTTTTTCTTTTCTTCCCTCCCCCTCTCTTTCCCCCCTATTATGTTTTTACTGTGATTTTATTGGTGTTAGCCGCCCTGAGCCCGGCTCTGGCCGGGAGGGCAGGGTATAAATAAAATTTATTATTATTATTATTATTATTATTATTATTATTCTAGCATATATTCAACACAAAAAAACAGCGACCATTTGTTGTTGACAAAGGACAGCTGGACATAGAAAGGACATTACCTAGAGTGGCTTAGGGCCTCATCGGACCTAAATCCAGCCCTGATCACTACAGTGGTGAAGCCGAGGGTGGAGGCAAACGCGACAGCAATATGGCTTCCATGGCCATGGCCCCTTCTTCTTTTCCTGTCACCACCACCAGCCAAGGCTGTTTCTCTGCTCCTTCTCCTTTGTGGCAGGAGGAGGAGGAGGAGGAGCCGACCACTGAAGCCTAGGACTTGCCGATCAGAAGGTCGGCGGTTCAAATCCCTGCGACGGGGTGAGCTCCCATTGTTCGGTCCCTGCTCCTGCCAACCTAGCAGTTCGAAAGCATGTCAAAGTGCAAGTGGATAAATTGGTCCCGCTCCAGCGGGAAGGTAAACGGCATTTCCGTGTGCTGCTCTGGTTCGCCAGAAGCGGTTTAGTCATGCTGGACACATGACCCGGAAGCTGTACGCTGGTTCCCTCGGCCAATAAAGCAAGATGAGCGCCGCAACCCCAGAGTCGGCCGCGACTGAACCTAATGGTCAGGGGTCCCTTTACCTTTAGCTTTAGCCCCATCCCAAAAAGTATTGTGGGGGCCCAAAAGGGCTCGGCCCCTAGGAGATGGCGCCGTTGGTCAGCAAAATTTGGAGGGCTACAGGTTAACTACTCTTGCTTTAAACATACAGTATTGTATTTCCTTGGGAAACTATATCATAAATGGGTCTGTTTGCCAGTGTCTTTGGTGTGTAGTGTAGTGTAGTGTAGTGGTCTAAACCACTGAGCCTCTTGAGCTTGCCGATCAGAAGGTTGGTGGTTCGAATCCCCGCAACGGGATGAGCTCCCGTTGCTCTGTCCCAGTTCCTGTCAACCTAGCAGTTCGAAAGCACACCAGTGCAAGTAGATAAAAAGGTACCTCTGCAGTGGGAAGGTAAATGGCATTTCCGTGCACTCTGGTTTCCGTCACGGTGTCCTGTTGCGCCAGAAGCGGTTTAGTCCTGCTGGCCACATGAACTGGAAAGCTGTCTGCAGACAAATGCCAGCTCCCTCAGCCTGAAAGTGAGATGAGCGTCGCAACCCCAGTCGCCTTTCACTGGACTTAACTGTCCAGGGTTCCTTTGCCTTTTTTACCTTTTTATCAATATATCAGCAAATCGTTAATTGTTACTTAATCACATGTTTTCCCCGAAAGAATTTTTTATTGCCAGTGATTGTGAGAGCAGAAAAGCCTTTAAAAAAAAAAAAATTAGTTCTAGATAATGCCAGTGATTTACTATGTCTCTGCTAAACTCCAAGGGCACTTAGCTTTGAAGACTAGGGAAGTCTTGACTCTTTCAGTTACAAACACGGGAAGCCAAGGTTCTGGTGAAGAAGCTTGGCTCGCTGGCTGCAAATCATTGTTGGCAAATGACCACCGCAGAGCTGGAAAGAATAACCGTGATAATGGGCTACCTTATCTTAGTGAATTCAAGTCTTGATTTAGCTTTCTGGTTTCCTTTTGTAAAGGACGTTAATCTTGGGGTAGTGTTTGAACTTGGAAAACATGAAGTCCCGAAATGTCGCTGTAACACCCATCTCGCAGTTAGTTAGAGGGACAAAGCCCGAGTTTAGAGCTGAGTTTGCGGTGATTTGAGCTAGAATAAAAGCAGCAAGCAGAGAGAGCCATGCCAGATCTCTGTCTGAATCCGAAACTGCAGTTATGGGAGAAACAAGGCTCTTTTGACGTGCTGGTGCTGTGAACCCCTTCATCGTGGGCTCAGTAGTAATAATAATAATAATAATAATAATAATAATAATAATAATAATTTATTTATACCCTGCCCATCTGGCTGGGTTTCCCCAGCCACTCTGGGCAGCTTTCAACAGAATATTAAAATACAATAATCTATTAAACATTAAAAGTTTCTCTTAAATTATCTATTGCTGCTGCATATTATGATTAATCTATTCCTCCTTTCCTCAACATTCTCAGCATCCCTTTTTCCATGCTAGTGTTTTAACATGTATACAATAAAAAAAAAATCTACAAACATTTCCCAATCCTCCTTGAAGGCTCTCTCTTCTTGTTCTCTCCTTTTGCTAGTTAAACTTCCTAATTCAGCATATTCCACCCATTTTAACTGCCACTCCTCTTTCATGGGTTCTGCACCCTCTCGCCATTTGGGGGCCTATAATTCTCTCGCTGCAGTCATTGCATACAGAAACAAGTTCCTTTGATTCTTTGGTACGTTAAATTCAGAGACCTTCTAAACCGTGTATTTGGTCTTGACATAAAATACATTAGCATCTGAGGCTTAACGTTCTAAAGTGTGCATTTTTTCAGGACAGCGGTCATAATATGGCTAGCCTGACCAGCTAATATGGCTAGCCTGACCAGCTTAATTTATTCCTAGTAAGGACATTTGGAAAATGCACATTACTTTTCCTTATTGATTTTTTATATCTTTCTCAACTATGGTATAAAGTCAGAGAATGTGAACATTTCATACAATCGACATTTGTCCCGTCCCCCCCACCCCCCCGTCACAGGGTAAATTGATCTATCATTTCTCCCGTTAATTTGTAAATGCATATTTATGATCCCTCTGAAACACTGGATATTTCTCTCTCTCTCTCTCTCTCTCTCTCTCTCTCTCTCTCTCGTCTGCAGATGAATTGTTCTCTCTAATTCTTGAGAATAGTATTCCTGAAAGTGGGGGTGGAGAAGTGTCATTTTCACTTAACATATAATCAGATTAAGTTTCAGTAGCTGTCATTATTAGTTACACTGGAATTGTATTCACGGATCTGCCTGTTCGTTAAAAGGATTTAACTCAATAGGCATTCCTGAAAGCTTTTTCTTTACAGTTTTTGAAATGGTCCCCTAAAGTGTTTTCACAACCTCTGAAGTGGCTGCTTAATTCGGCAATTACTTTTCTGATGCCCAGTATTCTGATTCTGTTTTTTTCCCTTTTTTACATATATATATAAAATATATGTGTGTGTGTGTATGTGTATATATATATATATATATATACACACACACACGTATATGTCTATACATACACACACACACACACACACACACACACACATATATATATATATATATAAAATTGCTACACTGAATTTCATCAAGCAATCCCCGTTATGGAATGAGCTTCACAGGGATGCTGTCAGTTCATTTCTCTGCATGAATAAATAGTTGATTCTTCCATTTGGCGAAGGCACATCTGCAGCTTTGCTCACAACGTTGTATACATTATGAAACTTTCTCCGGCATTGACTTCCTTGGTTTTCAATATAAAGCAGATGTGAGACTCGTAACATGGCCCCCTGGTAAATCTTGGCTTGACCTTTGACATGAGGACTTGCAACTGTTGAAGGAATTTATTTTCTGCGGCATTCTACTCATCATCCATCTAGGCACCCATTGCCGTTGCAATGTAGACTCGAACAATGCAGAGCAATAGCAGATAACTAATCCTGGCAGAATATAGAGCGATGTCTGAAAAGTTGAAGTTCTTGAAAGGAACTTTGTGCACTTATGTCAAAGATGGATCGCAGGGGAATCCATTGAAGTCTTCATTACAATGGTTTGCTCCCTACAGAGCTGGGGATCTTGGAAAACCAGGAGACACACTTATGGGAGAAAAGAAGGGAGAACTCAGCATTCATGTCTGTGATGCAAAACATTTGATTGTCAGATTCATTCATTCCTACTATGACCTTATGTGTGGTGGACTTAACTCGTTGCAGTGGATCGGTCTGGCAGCTCTGTAAACTTCCTTGTCTTCCTTGAAAGGTTCAGCTATTTGTGGCATGAATGGAAGATGGGATACAAGCAAGCCTATCTTCACTAGTTCTAATGTCTATAATTCTAAAATTAGCATTATTTCTACCATTACGAAGAGAAGGCATTGGTGCTTTAATTCCGGTAACAATATGAAACCTTCAAGAGCAAACATTAGCATGAGAGAGAGAGAGAGAGAAAGAAAGAAAGAAAGAAAGAGAAAGAGAGAAAGAGAGAAAGAGAGAGAGAGAGAGAGAGAGAGAGAGAGAAAGAAAGAAAGAAAGAAAGAAAGAAAGAAAGAATTGGGGAGAGAACTCTCAAAATGTTGAATTGGTCCTGAGTTAAAGTTCTTCATCCAAATGTCCACATTAAGCAAGGGAATTCAGTAATGTTGCTTAGATTATGTTAGCAGCTTAAGGGTCTCTTACTAAACAGTGATCATAAAACAAACAAGGCTTTGAGATCTATTTAGTTTTTGGAATTCACTGTTTTATGCCACATTGTTCCAAAAGACCGAGTTACAAGGCATATTGCATCTGATGAAGGAGATCTTAGCCCCTGGAAGCTTTGTAATAAATTTGTGAGTCTTCTAAAGTAGCACAATGTAGGTTGGGTGGTCCTTGCCTGTGGAGTTTTCCTGCTCTAGATTCACAGCCTTCAGCTTTCGGAAGGTCTTCTGCTCCCTTATGCCTGACTCTGCCTCCCAAGACACCTGTGTGATGATGCTCCCTGTTTCAAAACCTTCAAATCCCTCCTAAAAGCTCTCCTTCCTATAAATCCTTGGCCCCATGGCCTGCTGTAATCTAGTATAAATTCGACATATTCCCCCCTGTTTACCTCTTTGTCCAACTCTCACCTCTTCTTCTCTTGCGTCCAAGTGTAGATTGTATGGGGCAAGATCCTATTGTCTTGCACTTTGTAAAGCTTCATGCACATTGATAGCCCTATATAACTTAATATACCTTTTAACAGGTTGAACACGGTTGATAGCTCCTTCATGTGAAGGAAGTACCATGCAATTTACTGGATAGCAGCTCCACTTTGTGTGAAGTGGTCTGTATGCAGAGTTTTGAGCGTTGCACAGTGCCCTTCGTAACGTGGAAGAAAAAGAGTTTGTTTTTTATTGTTTATGGTCTATTCAAGTCCTGAAGGGTTCCTTGAAGAGACAAACATTCACATGTACTTAATCCTCATCCTCCCCACACTTCTCCCCCTTTGCCCATTCCATAATTCTGGGAACAGAAGGAAACAGTGTCTACTTCTTTCTCGCTTTTTGTATAATAATTTTTATTAATTTTTAATTACAGTGATCCAAAAGAGCCACATTATCACAATACCAGATTACAATAGAGTTAAATAGCCAATTATTCAAATACCAGATTAAACAATTTTGGGTGACTTCCCGTGTGCTGGATTTCAGGGTACAAAGTTCTTATTTCTTTCTGCTTCCATAATCTTGATCATTCCAATTACAACAGCACTGATCTTGATCCTTTATTTTACAGCCACTGGTTTCATGACTTTCACTCGTAATTGCATATTCAATAAATTTTATTTCTGCAAGAGGAGTTTATGTATGGATTTTGGGAGGGGTTAATGCTTCATTGGAAATGGAGGAGTTACCACCTGCCGTAAAAGATGTACCTCGTCTTTAAGGAGACCTCTCTGGACCCAGAAGTGTTAAACATCAACCACCCAGTGGCAAATATCCCATTTCCGGGGTTGATATGAATTGGGAGTCGTACAACAGCCTCATCGATTGGTTCCATTCCTGTTCTATAAGGCACTCAGTGATCAAGTGCTTGATTTTATTGCTAACTTATTTATTACCGTATTTTTCGCTCTATAACACGCACCCGACCATAACACGCACGTAGTTTTTAGAGGAGGAAAATCTGTAGGCATGCCACCCGTAGGCATTCCCTCCATAACACGCACAGACATTTCCCCTTACTTTTTAGGAGGAAAAAAGTGAGTGTTATGGTGCAAAAAATATGGTAATCTCTGGAGCAATAGAAATATATAGAGAAGTCTCTCTTTGGTGATCCCTCGTAGCCGAGTAAGATTGTTGGCAGGGAAGTGCCATCAGTGCAGGAGGGAGAGAGCAAAAGCCAAATGGATTATAGAGAGCCTCCAGGGATCGTGGGAAGTAGCTCCTCTTCAATGGAGGAGAGTAAACGCGGCTCCAGTGGAGAGGAGGTGCAGGAGTCGGAAGTGGCGAGGCGGTCACAGGACTCCTTGCCTGGGAGAAGTGGGGAGGAAAGGGGTCCTCCGCTGCCCACGCCCTCTTTGCGCAGAAAGCATTCGCGCAGAGAGGGGAGGCGCAGATTGGGCGTCAAGAAGCTGCTTTGCTGGGGAAAGTTTAGGAACCGCCCACTCACGGATTCTGCCAGCGATTGAGTCAGTCACGGGAGAGTGGCGCTCCGGACAGATAAAGTTTACTTTGGCAGCAAAGCCAAGACTTCACAGCCAAGTAAGGAGATATTTGCCTGCTTGCTCCCGAGCAACCCCTTGGAAACGTAACAATTGTTTTCCATAAACATGGTTTAACAGTGAGTCCGTAAGTGACTGTGGAGGCCAATTCTGGATCCACACATCCTTCCACAGTGGGGACATAAGTTTCTGGGCGGGAGTTGATCATGGTGTGGATTTGCCAAGCATGCCTTCCTCTTAGCACGTTTCTCCCTTGCGTCCTGAGTTCAAGTGTCTTCAAAGCCCATGACACCTTTGGCAAAGGCTTTTCTCCAATTGCAGCGCTCGCAGGACAGTGTTTCACAATTGTCGGTGTTTATACTACATTTTTTTAAAAATTGCCTTGAGAGAATCTTTGAACCTCTTTTGTTGACTACCAGCTTTCCGCTTTCCATTTCTAAGTTTGGAATGGAGTACACCAAGCCCTGCTCTGATACGGATATTTGGCGCTGTTGTGCTCACATTACCCTTTGTTCTCTTTCCAGGTTGTCTGCATTCGCTCTACGTGGAACGCCCTGTCGCCAAAGCTGAGCTGTGACACCCGGCCACTCATTTTGAAAACCCTGAGCGAACTGTTCTCTCTTGTGCCTTCCTTAACGGTGAACTCAAATGAGTATGAGGTATGCCAGATGACCTTCAGGGTCCCTTCCAACTCTACAATATTATTCGGATATGTGGTAGATACTGTCTCGCATTTTAGGAACGTTCCTCCAACAACAACAATTTATTTCTACCCTGCCCATCTGGCTGGGTTTCCCCAGCCACTCTGGACGGCTTCCAACAGAAGGTTAAAAATACATTAAAACATCAGTCATCAAAATCTTCCCTAAACAGGGCTGCTTTCAGATGTCTTCTAAAAGTCAGATAGTTGTTTATTTCTTTGACATCTGGGGGGAGGGCATTCCACAGGGTGGGTGCCACCACCGAGAAGGCCCTCTCCCTGGTCCCCTGTAACCTCATTTCTCGCAGGGAGGGAACCGCCAGAAGTTCCTCAGTGCTGGACCTCAGTATCTGGGCTGAACAATGAGGGTGGAGACGCTCCTTCAGGTATTTTGGAATATTGTGAATCTCCTTGACATCTGACAAGAGGCGGGTGCCACCACCAAGAAGGGCCTCTGCCTAGTTCGCTGTAACCTCACTTCTCACGGTGAGGGAACCACCAGAAGGCCCTCGGAGCTGGACCTCAGTATCCAGCCTGAAAGATGGGGGTGGAGATGCTCCTTCAGGTCTACTGGGCTGAGGCCGTAGGGCTTTAAAGGTCAGCACCAACACTTTGAATTGTGCCCGGAAACGTCCTTTCAGGACTGGTGTTATATGGTCTCGGCGGCCACTCCCAGTCACCAGTCTAGCTGCCGTATTCTGGATTAGTTGCAGGTCCATAAATGACCATATAGCATACCGTATTTTTCGCTCTATAACACGCACCCGACCATAACACGCATGTAGTTTTTAGAGGAGGAAAACAAGAAAAAAAAAATATTCTAAATGAAACAGTGGATGTATGATTTTTGTGATTCATGCTGTGGCCACAGACATGTGATCTGAAGGTGAGTTTGGAGTAGCCCAATGCAAAAATCCTGATGATTCATGCTTTGTAACCACGTTTTTGCACCACTGTGGCCCCAGGCAACAGTGGGTGTGTGATTTTTTTGGTGCAAGATGTAGCCATGGACATGCTATGTGATCTGATGGTGAATTTGGGGTGACACAGTGCAAAAATCCTGAGGATCCATGTGGATCCATGCTTTGTAACCACGTTTTAAGTGGGGAGGGAAGAAAAAGCACTCAAGGGACAAGGAGCACGCGTGGGGTGTGTGGAGAAGGATGCTGCTAATAATGCAGAAGAGGGGTTTAAGGGGAGAAGGAACATGCATGGGGTGTGTGGAGAAGGATGCTGCTAATAATGAAGAAGCGGGGTATAAGGGGAGAAGGCTCCTCTCCTCTCCCACTTTGCTCCTTTAAAGCAAGCAGGCTCTGCTTTTCTCCCTCCTCCCCGCTCATCCCCGGCTTAGCGAGCTGAAAAACTTTGCTGCTATGTAGCAAGCTGAGTGGGGAGGAGAGAGGGACAGAGAGCCTGCTTGCTTTAAAGGAACCAACCAGACAGGAGCCGCTTACACTCGTGTAAGCAGCTCCTCTCCTCTCCCGCTTTGCTCCTTTAAAGAAGCAGGCTCTCTGTCCCTCTCTCCTCCCCACTCAGCGGCTCTTCTCCCTCTTTGCTGTTTCAAAGCGAGTCACGGAGGAGGGAAGGAAGGGGAACCATGGATCCTCTGCTCACGACTGCAGCAGACCCCCCCCCCCCGCCACCCGTAGGCATTCCCTCCATAACACGCACAGACATTTCCCCTTACTTTCTGGGAGAAAAAAAGTGAGTGTTATGGTGCAAAAAATACGGTATATTCAACACAAAAAACAGTGACAATTTGTTGTTGACAAAGGACAGCTGGACATAGAAAGGGCCTCATTACCTTCAGTAGCTGAGGGCCTCATCAAACATCAATCCGACCCTGGCCGTTGGACTGATCTATTCTTAAAATTTGAGCAGGGCTGTCACAGGCTCCCCCTGCCACATATTATTTCACAGGTCAGCTACACTGGGGGTGGGGCTCCCTCAACATCATTTTATTGTGCAATATCTGCTTTTCACGTTGTACTGTGGAGCTCACCATGTACTGAATAAAAAAGATCACACCTCCTGGTTCAGGTGAGAAGCTGAGAACAATGTTTTGATAAGTGACTGGCATGCTTTTAGCGGGAGAAAATCTTTTAAAGTCCGTTAATGTCACTGA
The DNA here is from genome assembly GCF_951804945.1 of Podarcis cretensis. Classification (NCBI taxonomy): domain Eukaryota; kingdom Metazoa; phylum Chordata; class Lepidosauria; order Squamata; family Lacertidae; genus Podarcis; species Podarcis cretensis. The sequence continues at coordinate 28,680,738 of NC_137187.1, forward strand.
GACTACAAACAATGTGAATGGTCTACAAATTGCCCCTTTAGGAGCACTAAAAGGTCAATTCCCTTCCCTCCCACAGAAATGGCACTTGTCTGCATTTTTATTGTACATCATTGGATATTGGCTCTTGAGAGTAATTTTTGACCTTTTGAAATTCTCTCCGTTAGTATGCTAAGGTCCATTGGTCTGCATTTTTAACCCAGCTAAATTGCTCAAACCGTTCTGGTTACCGTAAATTGAGCTGAAAAAACACCCTTGGCAACTCCAAGCCCTTAACTCCAATTCTGAAGAAACTGCCGAGCCATAAACACCTGTTCTCTGAGAGAAACGTAATAGAAGGCTGAGATGATATTATTGGCTTGTATTGTGTACCTTGTTGCCCAGATAAGAAGGCGTGGTAACCTCTTTTTCTAATTTTTATAGAAATTCAAAGTTCAAGTCGTCAGCTTCCTGTGGAGCCACACACAGAGCAAGGTGAGAGACTGGAAAACAAGGTTTGTCCGGTTTGAACAAAATGCATTTCACAGACTTGGCATGGCTCTTGATGCCGTGTGGCCAGGTGGGAGTGTTCAGGGAGGCAGGAGAGGATATATTGTTTAATAATATCCTTCCCAACTTGCATTAACAAATTCTGTGATTTAGCAGAGTAACATTCCCCTTTTAAAACTTACATAGCGGATAGGTTTGCCAGGCTTGCATAAGCCTCTAAAATAAGTTTCCTGGTAATTCCTTTTTTATTCCCTCCTAAAAAGAATAGAAGGGACGCGGGTGGCACTGTGGGTTAAACCACAGAGCCTAGGACTTGCCAGTCAGAAGGTTGGTGGTTCGAATCCCTGCGACAGGGTGAGCTCCCGTTGCTCGGTCCCTGCTCCTGCCAACCTAGCAATTCGAAAGCATGTCAAAGTGCAAGTAGATAAATAGGTACCACTTTGGCGGGAAGGTATATGGCATTTCCGTGCGCTGCTCTGGTTTGCCAGAAGTGGCATAGTTATGCTGGCCACATGACCCAGAAGCTCTACGCCGGCTCCCTCGGCCAATAAAGTGAGATGAGCGCCGCAACCCCAGAGTCGGTCCCGACTGGACCTAATGGTCAGGGGTCCCTTTACCTTTAAAAAGAATAGACACGACACAGTCTTGTATAAAAGTATAAAAGAATTTACTCACACATTCTGTTCACAGATGGATCCCAGAAGGCAGACTTAAGTTACAAAATATATAGACCTGGAATCTATAACATAAGGAGATAGTTCCTTTATCCTCCCAAGAGAGCATCTGAATCTGATGCTTCTTCAACGAAAGCAAAATGGAGAAGAGAGAGAGATGTGGTGGCCAGCTCTGTGCTTTTGTTACCTGCACAGGTGTGCTGGTCCAGGGGGGAGGTTACCGTGGGGCAAGGTCCAGGACCTGAGTTGAGGGTCGGCAGACAGTCCTCCATGGGCGAAGCGGGGTCCACAGCGAGAAGCCGGGCAAGGACAGGAACTCTGGGGGAAACAGGACTGGATGCTGGCCGAAACAGCTCATCAACGACGTTGCTCCCGCAACCTGGGACCGGGCTGACTGGCCTTTATCTTCTCTGAGGCCAGGGGCGGTCCCGGCCCCCAGGAGACCCGCCTCTCCTGGCCTTAAGGCGAGCACTCCTCCTGGGAGAAACCAGTTCCCTTCGCCCCTCTGCCCTGAGCCTCTGCAGTTCAGGAGAGGCTGAAGGGTTACTGGACCCAGGGGGAGACTCACCTGTAGGCACTGAGTCCTCAACCACCTCCGGAGCCAGAGTGGATTCACCTGGTGCCTGCTCCTGAGGATCCGGCACAGGTGCAGGCGCTTCAGAATCAAGGCCCAGCCCCAGCTCAGCCGGCCCTGAAGGCGGGGACTCCTGTGCAGGCTGGGATTCCTCCGGTTCAGCCTCTGAATCGGATTCCCAGGCCATCACAACAGGTGAGGTCACGCCCACCTCTGGTCGCACGTAGAGGGAGTTTGTCCCAGCCCAGGAGGAAGCAGGAAGTTTATCTACTGGTTGGACAAACATCCCTCTTCATGTCTAAACGTGTCCACTCTAGGAATGTTGTATTTGACTGCTCTGTGTTTCACACCCCACAGTGGCCAGGGGGGAAGTCGCCCCGGGCTGCACAGCGCCAGCAGATGCCACACTGAGCAGCCCGGCTAGGTGGGTGAATTTTGCATTGGGAAGAGGCCTGATCAGCCTCTCCTGATGTGACAGTTGTCATGCATGCAACGTGTGACATCAAGCCCACATGCGTCATATGTGTCACGTACACACACATACACAGCATCAGGCGAAACTCGGCACCTGTGCTCCTATGCTAGTATATACATTTATATGTTTTGGTGTTCAATGCTACTTTGGTAATGAATTGGACCTGTGACTGTACATTGCTTCTTGACATATGTTTTCCATTCGTGGTGTGTTTTTGTTCTGTACTTTAAATCTAATGCGTGTGAAGAATGTTAAACTGTCAGACACAGGAGCTAAATCCAGCACTGCATCTTGGAATAGTTACAGGGCAGAAAAGAACTATAAAAGGCTCCGCGGCACTTAGAAACTTTGGCAATTAAGTAGAAATAGCTTCGATAAATAGATAATCACGTCAGCATGACCCCTATTTGTGTTCTTATTTTTAAAAAATGTCCTCCGTATTTCTTTTTGACTGCTGCTATTCAACTTAAAAGGTAAAGGTAAAGGGACCCCTGACCATTAGGTCCAGTCGTGACCGACTCTGGGGTTGTGGCGCTCATCTCGCTTTATCGGCCGAGGGAGCCGGCATACAGCTTCCGGGTCATGTGACCAGCATGACTAAGCTGCTTCTGGCGAACCAGAGCAGCACACGGAAACGCCGTTTACCTTCCTGCTGGAGTGGTACCTATTTATCTACTTTCACTTTGATGTGATTTTGAACTCCTAGGTTGGCAGGAGCAGGGACCAAGCAACGGGAGCTCACCCTGTCGCGGGGATTCGAACCGCTGACCTTCTGATCGGCAAGCCCTAGGCTCTGTGGTTTAACCCACAGCGCCACCCGCATCCCATCTATTCAACTCAAATTTTAAAATGTGGAGTGCCATTCACAGTGGTGAGCAATTTGAAGGTGTGCCCTCAAATGCCTGCTTTCCTCTTTTCCCCGCCCAGGCAGGATACTTTGAGACCTGGTCTATATGTTACCCTTGCTATGGAGATCAGCATCTCATGGGTTTTCAACACTTTATTAATATACTTTGGTGCAAATCGCTATAACTTTACCCACCGGTGGCCCATATTTGCTTGCTGGGACTGTGAAAGTCGTGGCACAAGTCCCCTGATTTATGTTTTATCTCAAATAAATGATGCAGCTGGAAAACAATTACCTTGCCAAGCCCCATGGTGAGGGTCAGGTATAGACAGGGTTAGGGAATCTGTGGACTCCGCCTCCCATCAGCCTCAGCCAGCATGCCCAATGGTCAGGGACCATGAGAGTTCTAGCCCAACAATCTCTCAAAATCCCTGCCTGGTAGAGATGAACTCTGTTGTTTTGAACTGATGAGAGAGAACAGCTGGATTTCCACGTAATGCTACACTTCTCCACTGATGATGATGATGATAATAATAATAATAATAATAATAATAATAATAATAATTGTTGTTGTTGTTGTTGTTATTATTATTATTATTATTATTATTATTATTATTATTATTTTTTTTTTTTTATTTATACCCCGCCCTTCCCTGCCAGAGCTGGGCTCAGGGCAGCTAACACCAATAAAATTTCAGTAAAAACATAATAAAAAGAAAAAGAAAAAACAATTTAAAATACAGGTTAAATGCAATTTAAAATGCAGCCTCATTTTAATGAGAATGAAAGCAATGGCATGCATTTTTGGTTTGTGTTCCCATCTGCATTTTTTATTGGCTGCAGGGGCGGAGGAAGGGAAGGGGGTGGGGGCGGGTTGCCCAGGTGTCATCACTAAGGAGGGGTGACAAAATGGTGGGAGGAACTCACCGCCGGGCCTGCAGCGCACCCGAGCCACGCATCTCTCCTGGGAGTGACGCAGTGGCTTGAGCGTGTGCAGGCTCTGCGCTGCCCCAAACGGTCTGCCCGCTGCCTCCCCCCAGCTATAGGGTGGCTGAGTGGGAGGAGGCAGGCAGGCAGGCAGGCAGACTCCTTGGAGGCCCCACGGGCTGCTGGCCCTGCCCCTGGGCGCAGGGCATGCGTGCCACCCCAGGCACCCAATCGGCTTGCTCCGCTGCTGATTGGCTGCTTCAGTTTAAACAAGGAGTTTCAGGTTCGATCCCCGTAAAGGACAGCTGCATATTCCTGCATTGCTGGGGGCTGGGCTAGATGATCCTCAGGGTCCCTTCCAACTCTCTGACCTCATACCACAGGGATGTATGATGTGATTGTGACTTCTTTCGTCTCCAGGATCCACTTGTAGCAACATCGGCGTACAAATCTCTCTCTGAATTTAGCTCAGAAGAACACATCATTCTCCATCTACCCGAACAGGTACACGTCCCTCCCTCCCTTCAAACGTAGGGGAGAAGTGATTATTTGTCAGAAATGCAAAGAAAGGCTGCGGAGAGATAGGCTCATATTTCCATGCATGGTGGAGTTGCACATTGGTCTACACCAGGCATGTCCAAGAGGTAGATCACAATCTACTGGTAGATCATGGGGTGTTTCTGGTAGATCTCTGACCCCCTCAGCAATCTCCCCCCCCCAAAAAAAAAAAAAATCCCCTCAGCCACAACTTTGGCTTCCAAAAAAAGCTCAATAACTTTTGTCCATCCAACCATAATGGGTAGATCACAGCCAGTTTGTTTATACTGTGAGTAGATCGCAGTCTATTGGGAGTTGAACATCCCTGATTTACACCTTTGGGAAAAGGCGTTTCGCATTTTTTCCAAAATTACGCAGCAATCCTTTTCTTGCCTTGTTATCCTCAGACTCGAATTTAAACAACAATCCAGAGATTTAGTATTTTTCCTGTTATCGGCAGCCCAATTAACAATAGCCCGATACTGGAAACAACCTATAGAAATTCCCATTGAAATATGGTTAAATAATATCTGGAATGTGGCTCTTATCAGAACGCCTTGCAGAAGGGCAATTAAAGACATTTCAAGGATAGACACTTTTGACGAGATTGGCCTTATTTTCTTTTGCTTTATAAATGAGACGGAAGATACTTTTATTCCACCCACAACACAAGAATCTCTGTGGAGAGGATACTTGAATTGATAATGTGTAAATAAACGTATTGTTTGTCTACTGTGTATTGCATAGGAAACCTAATACAGTCGTACCTTGGTTTTCAGACAGCTTAGTTCTCGAACATTTTAGCTCCTGAACACCGCAAACTCAGAAGTGAGTGTTCCGATTTGTGAACTATTTTTGGAAGCCGAATGTCCAACGCAGCTTCCGCAGCTTCCAGTTGTCTGCAGGAGCTTGCTGCAGCCAATCAGAAACCCCGTTTTGGTTTTCAAATGTTTTGGAAGTCGAACGGACTTCCAGAACAGATTCCACTCTGCCTGGTTCCCTGTAACTTCGCTTCTTGCAGGGAGGGAACAGCCAGAAGACTCTCGGAGCTGGACCTCAGTGTCTGGGCTGAACGATGGGGGTGGAGACGCTCCTTCAGGTCCTTCATTTCATAAAGAAAAGAAAACATGTACAGTGGTACCTCAGGTTACATAACGCTTCAGGTTACATACTCCGCTAACCCAGAAATCGTGCTTCAGGTTAAGAACTTTGCTTCAGGATGAGAACAGAAATCATGCTCCGGCGGCACGGCGGCAGCAGGAGGCCCCATTAGTGGTGCTTCAGGTTAAGAACAGTTTCAGGTTAAGAATGGACCTCCGGAACGAATTAAGTACTTAACCCGAGGTACCACTGTATTTGTTTAATTGATGTCTTGCCCTTGCTTGGACTCTTAACTAATATCCGCCTGCCCCAATGCTTCCTTGCTCACACAGGCAAGACCAGAATTGCCTCAACCAGAAGAGGTGGATATCAATGAAGAGGAGGAAGAGGAAGAGAAAGAGGTGGATCTCTCTGTTCCTAGTGCCTCCTATATCAAATTGTTGATGCTCACTCCTCCTCCTGTTCTACCAGGTATAATGCATGCAGAAACGAACAGATTTCTGGCCAGACCTTTGTATATCATTGCTTCCCTTCTGAGGAGTTCCTTAAAATTGCTGCTAAGTGATGAGAAGCATGTACCAGACATACAAATAAAATACGATATGATAATCTTTATTGTCATTGTTCCATACAATGAAATTGAAAAAATCTACGACAGACATTAAAAAACCAACAAGCCTGCTATTCTGGCTATCCCAGCCCGGTTAGCCCCCTAAAAACTCTGATACCCCATAATTAAATACAATATACTCCCATAGAGACTACTGTAAAGGTAAAGGTAAAGAGACCCCTGGCCATTAGGTCCAATTGTGGCCGATTCTGGGGTTGTGGCGCTCATCTCGCTTTATTGGTCGAGGGAGCCGGCGTACAGCTTCCGGGTCATGTGGCCAGCATGACTAAGCCGCTTCTGGAGAACCAGAGCAGCACACGAAAACACCGTTTACCTTCCCACCGGAGTGGTACCTATTTATATACTTGCACTTTGACGTGCTTTTGAACTGCTAGGTTGGCAGGATCAGGGACCAAGCAATGGGAACTCACCCCGTCGTGGGGATTCAAACCGTCAACCTTCTGATCGACAAGTCCTAGGCTCTGTAGTTTAACCCACAGCGCCACCCGCGTCCCCGTCATTGTTCCATACAGAACAATTAAATTGAAAAAAATTACATCAGACATTCAAAAACCAACAAGCCTGCTATCCCAGCTATTGCAGCCTGGTTAGCCCCCTAAAAACTCTGATACCCCATAATTAAATACAATATACTCTCAAAGAGACTACCTTACACTGCATTTAAAACCAAAATCACATTTGAATAGAAACTGTTTCTCGGGTGGCTAGTCCTAGTCTTTATAACCCTGTACCTTCTTCCAGAAGGCAGAAGCTGAAAAAGATCATTTCCGGGGTGCACACTATCCTGCAGCTTTCTTATGGCACCTGGAAGCATAGATTTGATCGAAGGTGGGAAGAGTGCACCCAATTATTCTCTCCACAGTCTTTACAACCTTGGACAGCATTGTTTTTCCCCTGACCATCCAGCTCCCAAACCACACACACAGACCAAATGTTGTACTAAGCAGTCATCTTCGATCTCTGACGTTGGGGACAAATGGCTGGAGATGGTGGAGCTTACCTTTGCAGATGCATCTAATGGACCAAAACAAAATGGTAGCGTGATAGACCTCGGTCTGCTCTAGTGAGCTGGTTCTTAAGCTGTTTTCCTGTAAATGGCCAAAGCTGGATGTTACTAACTGTAACCAGCCAAGGCATACCTTCTGACATTTGCAGGTGTGCTTATATTCCTTTACCAGACTGTGACATTTTTATACAGCTAATGAGTTAGCCTCAAAGAATGACAGAATACATAAAATTTAACGAACCTGGGCAAAAGTCTTCAAGAATATATGCTATATCGTGCTGAAAGCTGGTTGGAATGTTTGGGTGAGGAAGCCCAGGACTTTTCTCTTTAAATTATGCAGAAGTGTAAGCTAACAAAGTCTCTTTTGAGGTGTTAAGCTGTGCAAATTGCCCAGCTTGTGTAGCTGATGCAGGCAAAAAGATGACAATGCAAGATTCACGTACTGTGTAGACGAAAATGGCAAAATCTGTAAACAAGCTATCCTGCAACACAAACCTACGCTTTGTTCTCTGGTTGTGTTAAATAATTTTTCGTCTCTTTAGTGGATCCTGCATTATATTTGTAGGGGAGTTTCCCTATTTTCCTGTTAAATATTGAAGCCATTTTCATTATACTTCCTGCTGGAAGTATACACTCATATTTAAAGAAATGTAAAGGGGGGAAACTGAGAACATATTGGTGGGCGAGAGGCAGAAAAAAGATGAGGAAGGACTGGGGATAAAAATTGAAAAGTGTTCCAGAGTCCGTTAATTGATTCTGCGACACTTTCCCCGAGTGAGCATGTGAATGCTCTTTTATTCCATGTTTGCTGCAGTGTAGCAGAAAACCCAGTGCTGTATTTGGTACAGGAAAATCCTGCATCAAAGCCACAGGGCTAATTTGAAACAGTTGTTATAAGCTCCCCTTTCGAGGAGAGTGGGGAGCAACAACTTTTCATTGTATAGTAAAAAGCGCTAGCGGCCTGTTAAACCGACCAAGCGTTGCCAAATTTTGGCAATTCATGATAGCGAAAGAGTAAACCTGCTGTGGGCTCTCTCACTAATTTGTCTGCGCTACTACATTTTACTTTCTGAAGTGTCTTGGCATGTTGAGAATTCTTTACAACTGTAGCAATGAACTCGGAGAGCGGTTTTTTAAATATTAAAAACAACCTTTATTATACATCTGTTTACGTTAATTTACATGTAACTTAGACAATACACACAGTTCACATCACAACACTGACACACCATAAACACTAACTTCCGATTATTCTCTTTGTGCTATTTTATGCTATACAAATTTCATTCTTCTTATTTTTCTTTCTCATTTACCATCAGTAAACTTTTGCACCATACATTCTCAGTATTCCAAGATTCGTTCTAGGTCTCGGAGAGCGTTTTAAGGTATTTGATCAATGTTACCTATCATATTTACAGGGACGCGGTTGGCGCTGTGGGTAAAACCACAGAGCCTAGGACTTGCCGATCAGAAGGTCGGCGGTTCGAATCCCCGCGATGGGGTGAACTCTTGTTGCTCGGTCCCTGCTCCTGCCAACCTAGCAGTTTGAAAGCACATCAAAGTGCAAGTAGATAAATAGGTACCACTTTGGCGGGAAGGTAAATGGTGTTTCCGTGCACTGCTCTGGTTCGCCAGAAGCTGCTTAGTCATGCTGGCCACATGACCCAGAAGCTGTATGCCGGCTCCCTCGGCCAATAAAGCGAGATGAGCGCCGCAACCCCAGAGTCGGCCATGACTGGACCTAATGGTCAGGGGTCCCTTTACCTCTTCCTATCATATTTGCTGAGTATCGGTCACCATTTTTGGATGGTTTGTTTGTAAGTGGCAAGAATCCTCATGGAGGTGCTGGCAAGGCTGCTATATTGGCCAAGAAAAAGGTCACTCTTGCTCCCGTTGTTCTATACCTGTGGCCAAACAAAGGGTGCATTGACCAGCATAGAAAGCAGCTCTGGCTGTTTGTTTTTCCTTCCAAGTTCGAACATCTGACACCATTTATTGAAGGTTTCCTGAGGTGACATTTCGAGCGGGAGGTGAGCGTGGAACTGCAAAGGCTTCCCCGGGAGTTACAGAAACCGTGACCTTGGAGCTGTCAGCTGAATATGGAGTTACCAGTTATGTCAGCACAACATTCCCGGATAATGGCCGCGGTTCTATGTTGGTTGGGTGGTTCTGGTTTCCTCAGTCAATCACCTTTTGTTTTCTTTATGTCTGCCCCGTTCTCTCCCCTTTTCACCCTCCCCTCAAGCGTTTGAAGAGTTTGCAGCATCGCTCGTGAAACAGGAGATGGCCAGTATGCCTCGTGGAATATACCATTCCGCATTGAGAGGCGGTGCTGTCCGGTCGGACCAAGGGAAGACGGTGTCAGGTGTGCCAAGCTTTATGCTGAAAATGTACGAGAGAAACAAGCAGCCTGGACTGAAGCCTGGCCTCGCAGGTGAGATTTCCCTGGAGAGAGGTGAGAGACCTTCATGCTGTAGTAGAATATCTCGGAATGGGTGAATGACACGTTTTCTGGGTTTTTTATATGCCGCCCCGATAACAAAGTGTCCTCAGGGCAGCTCGTAAAATGAAAGCAGCAATTAAAAAAGAAACACAATAAAATGTGTGCTGGAATAGCTGTAAGGATTCACAATTAAAATAGTTCCTAAGAGCCAAAGCGACATTAAAAAGAGCAAAGAGTGGAGGACAGAAGAACAGAATAATTTTTAAAAGAAAACTACAGCAAGATTTAAAAACCTGGACAAAAGGAGATATATGCCCAATGTCATAAAGATATAGAAGTATAGAAGTACAGTGGTACCTCGGGTTACATACGCTTCAGGTTACAGACTCTGCTAACCCAGAAATATTACCTCGGGTTAAGAACTTTGCTTCAGGATGAGAACAGAAATTGCGCCACTGTGGCAGCGAGAGGCCCTTTTACCTAAAGTGGTGCCTCAGGTTAAGAACAGTTTCAGGTTAAGGACAGACCTCCAGGACGAATTAAGTTCTTAATCTGAGGTACCACTGTAGCTGATTGTCGTGCCTTTGTGGAGAAAAGTATCAGGGGCATTTGGACAAAGATCTCCAAAATAGATCTCAGGGTCCAGATCCATGGGAAAAGGCAATCCTTCAGGTATTGGTATCTTCACCGTCATCTCTATACTGCTTTATATTTTAAAGAACAAACCTCAAAGCGGGTTAAAATGCATGGAAACATCAAACAAAACAATCCAGAATCAGACAAATTCTAGCTTCAAGAAAAATCCAAGTGACATTTTGCTTTCCCCAGTCAAGTTGCCATCCAGAGACAGGCTCCACATGGTCACAATTAGGCCCACGCCAGTCGCAAAACGCACCTGGCTAATTTCTAACATTTTTTTAACGCAACACTTTCACATACAAACCAGCAATGAATCCCATTTCACTGTGTTCACTCTTAAGTTATCCACCTCTTAATTCCATCATTCCTTTTTAACATCTGCACCTCAGAAGAAATTTGGCAGGTTCAAGAATCATGCATTTATAGCCCAAATGGAATTGAATGGAATTGAGGACCTCAGTAATGTTATTTTCACACCAGCCCTCTGATACTCCCCCCCTCCAGCCTGTCTCTTACATACATATTTTTCTGCTGCTCAGGTGGCCACTGGCACCCAATCACAGCTGTCTGGTTATCTTAACACTCAGTGTTTAAGCGCCTGGCAACTGTTGCATGCAGCAAGCGCATCGGAGAAGTTTCGACAGGGAAAGCCAACTTCTCAAACTCCCGCTACATATTGCGGTCAGCTTAATTTCCATGTGCTGGAATTCCCTTCTGTGCAGAAAGGAGAGCCAGGCTACTGAATAAATGAGCCTAAGCTAAGCACAAAAGCTGTGAAGTTTTGGGGGAGCAGCTTACCCCTTGATACAAGCAAAGGGAGGAACCCAGGTCCTGCGGTTTCGTCTGCTTGAAAAGGCAACTCAGGGCTCACCTGAGACAGGGTCTAACCAGCAGTTGCAGCAGCCCAGTGTAGAAGCCAACTTCTCCTGAGATAAACCAGAAGCTGCTTTTTCCTTTTCCGGGAATGAATTTTTGAATTTCTACAAAATTGCATTCTTTCTCCCCACCCCACCCCCCAAATTTTATTGGTTTTCACAATATTATAAACAAACAAACAAACAAACACACAAGACAAACAAACATAACAAACATAAATCATAGCCTTATTGAAAATTACAGTTATTAACTCTGTTAAGTGACTTCCTCGCTTCCCCTTGGTTGAATTTCATTGCAAGTCCTTTTAACGGTTTTCCAAATCCCAATTTTTACGAAATTTAACTTAAACATTAACATCCTTAAATCTTCACCTTATATAATTAAACATATTAATTCATCACTTAACATAAATAAAATCCTAAGCCTATTAAGTATCCGCAAGCTATTTCCGGTTAACTTAACAAATTTAACTAAATATTCATTAAATTTATTCCATTCTTCCTGATATTCCTCCTCCTTCTGGTCGCGAACACTTCTGGTTAGGTCGTCTAGCTCCGAAAAATCCATCATCTTCATCTGCCATTCTTCTACTGTTGGTAATTCTGCTGCTTGTATTTTGTTAGCTAAAAAGTGGAAAACCCAAGAACCCAAGAATTACAAAATTGCATTCTTTTGATTCTCGAACCTCAGTATTCTCTGTTTTGCGGTCATATTAAAACACAACTGAATTGTTATAAGCCATCTTAGTGCATGTACATCTGTAATTTCTCCCTTTAGCCGGCATATTGCTGAGTTACGATCTCCCAATCCACGTGGGGAAGGATGGAAAGCCTATCAGCCGATTTCTAGCCAGTAGGGGACGCAGTTTCCACCAGATGTTGATCGCTCTCCTCCACGAGGTAAGCGCTGCAGTTTCCCTTCCGCTTGTGTAGCCGTTCTGCTTTCTTCCATCCCCCCAACCTGAGTTTGCATTTGCCCTTTGCTCTAATTAGGAAATGGTAGCTGCAAGCTGTGTGTGGTGTTGTAATTTACTCTTAATTAAGTAAACTTGCTGCGAAGAACAATTAAGGAGAACAGGACGTATAAATACATCTAATAAAATACGCTCTGCTCCGAAATGTTTTCTCCAAAGTTTGCCGGAGTAAATCAAGGCTGACGTTTTCCCTTCAACTCTGCCTAATCTGGTTACAGTCCTGTCAGATTTGGGCTTGTCTGAGAAACAATTAGGGGATTGGAACCTGGGGAGTGACCTCTACTTCCTTGTTACTGTAATAATAACGCAGCATATCTCTTAATTGTTCCCAGCACCCTGGGATATTGCATTAATGTAGCTGATTTTGTGTATTAAAGGTTTTGTAAACCAAAGCTTTAATCTCCTGTAGGAAATGTGAGGTGGGGTCAGGGGCAGAAGGAATTAGAAATGAACGTCCAATTAATCATTGTAGAATATAAGCGCGGCCTTGTTATCAAATATTTTCATTAAATAGAGCATTTATAGCTCTTTCGGCCACTGATCTTCAGAAGCTGCAAGCAGCAGGAATGCAGCCAGGAGAGAAACCTGTATGAGCGAGTGCAGATTGGTCGGCCTTTCTCTCAAAGTGCATTAAAGTTAACGTGGTTGCATTATAACATTATGGGCAGTGGCGTATTTTGGGTCACACACCATAGATAAGATGAAGGGACACGGGTGGCGCTGTGGGTTAAACCACAGAGCCTAGGACTTGCCGATCAGAAGGTCGGTGGTTCAAATCCCTGCAACGGGGTGAACTCCCGTTGCTCGGTCCCTGCTCCTGCCAACCTAGCAGTTTGAAAGCACGTCAAAGTGCAAGTAGATAAATAGGTACCACTCTGATGGGAAGGTAAACAGCGTTTCCGTGCGCTGCTCTGGTTCGCCAGAAGCGGCTTAGTCATGCTGGCCACACTGGCTCCCTCGGCCAATAAAGCGAGATGAGCGCCACAACCCCAGAGTCAGCCACGACTGGACCTAATGGTCAGGGGCTCCTTTACCTTTACCTTACCATAGATAAAGGGGACGCGATCATCTCAGCCCTCCAGATGTTTTGAGACAACAATTCCCATCATCCCTGACCACTGGTCCTGCTAGCTACGGATGATGGGAGTTGTAGGCCAAAAACATCTGGAGGGCCGAGGTTGAGGAAGCCTGCCTTAGACTTTAGACGTCGCATGGCCGCTACTGAAAATAGGAGCCCCATGTCTTCATTGCCTTCTCTCTCGGCCAAAATGCACAATGTGGGAAATCTGGCCTTTCCCTCACCATTGGCTGCTGCTTGTGGTGGTTGTGAAAGTTGCATTGCAAAGACGTTCCTGCATTGACTGTGAGAGGAAGGAGAAGAGAGTCAAGGATGGCGGTTTTCAGTGACAGTCATACATCTTCTACAATATCTAGCTCGAGCTCACCTCAGCCAGATTTCTTTAAAATACAGTGGACGCCCGGGTTGCGAACGTGATCCATGCGGCCGCAGCGTTCGCAACCTGCAGTGCAGCGCCGCGTTTGCGCACCCGCGGGCCGCAATTTGGTGCTTCTGCACAAAGCACGATTTAGCGCTACTGTACATGCGCGAGTGCTGAAACCTGGAAGTAACCCATTCTGGTACTTCTGGGTTTGGTGCGGTTCACAACCCGGAAACACGCAACCTGAAGCGTTTGTAACCCGAGGTATGACTGTAGTCCAGATACAAAAGGGGATGTTTCCCTGTGCATATTTTGATAGGGAGGACTGCACTGGTGGAAAGTATTTACGTACATCATGATTTATGGTCGCTCTGGCCTTCTTTGATGTGCTCTGCAAAATGAGCATGCCTGTGCTGCAAGAGCCATAGACTCTCTGCCTCACCTTCTCGTTCTTCAGAGCCACCCTTTATTTTTGTCCCAAAGGCGGAAAGCTCACGTGAAATGTGTAACCACCTTATAATGGAATGGATTCTAAAGGTTGTGATTATTCCACGCACTTAAGAGCGCACATATGTGTTTCTTCACTCTCTGACCCTTCCTTCCTTCCTTGGTGTCATGGTTTATATTTATATTTCCTCTTGCTTTTCTCTGAGGTTGAGAAGGCTTCAGAGAATTTATTATTATTATTAATAATGCAATCACTGTTTCAAACACAGAGCTGGAAAAATTCCTTATTTCAAGAAAACACAGATAAGGCTTATTTTGGTTATCACAGCTGTTCTTTCCTGTGTTAATTAATTATTCCCGCTTCTTGTTTTTGTTGGATCGGTATTTTGAAGTAGGGCATTTAAGCTGAATTCCAAATGCATGCAATGTTTTTTTAAAAAAGCATTATGTATATATATATATATATATATATATATATGTATATGTATAGCAATGTGCTTCTTTTAAACACTTCAGTGCCTGAATCTCTTTGAAATGTAGATATTGGGTTGGTATGGACATCAAATGATGTGCTTAATTCTAAAAATGCTTAATTTGAAACATACTTGGTATGCGGAATATTATTCCCCAGTGCCTAACTTCGTATGTCTGTAGAATGTTAAACATTCCTAAGAAAAGAAAAGAAAACCTGGCTTAGCTAGTACATGCCATGCTGAAGAGCAAAATGTCTATAGGGATTATGAAAGGAATCCAAACATGTGGAGAAACAGAAATGCACCGTCAAAACTCTGGAGCAATGTTTAATTTTGTTATACAAATCTCCTTGGAAAATATGTTCATGGTTATTGAGTATAAAAGTTTTCTTAAGCATCACAGAATCCAGCACAGCACCATTCCTACATCCAGGCAGCCTTGAAGGCAACATCTCCCAAATTCCTAAACAGCACCTTGTCCTGCGGAATTTACCCCTCAACCAGGTTGCATTGGAAAGTGTCTGGCTCCCTCACATACATGAACAAGTTGACCATAGTTGCTGTCTTTGTATATGGCAGCCCAAATAGTAATAATAGTAATAGTAGTAGTAGTAGTAGTAGTAGTAGTAATAATAATAATAATAAAACAACAACAACAACAACAATAATTTATTGTTTATACCCCGCCCATCTGGCTGAGTTTCCCCAACCACTCTGGGCAGCTCCCAACAGAATATTAAAAACATGACAAAACATCAAACATTAAAAACTTCCCTAAGCAGTGCTGCTTTCAAGTGTCTTCTAAAAGTCAGATAGTTGTTTGTTTGTTTGACATCTGATGGAAGGGCATTCCACAGGGCAGGCCCTACTACTGAGAAGGCCCTCTGCCTGGTCCCCTGTAACTCGGCTTTTCACAGCGAGGGAACTGCCAGAAGGCCCTCGGAGCTGGACCTCAGTGTCCAGGCTGAACGATGGGGGTAGAGACACTCCTTCAGGGATATTGGAATATTGTGAAGCCCCTTGACATCTGACTGGAGGCGGGTGCCACCACCAAGAAGGCCCTCTGCTTGGTTCCCTGTAACCTCGCTTCTCATAGTGAAGGAACTGCCAGAAGGCCCTCAGAGCTGGACCTCCGGGCTGAACGGTGGGGGTGGAGACGCTCCTTCAGGTATACTGGGCCGAGGCCATTTAGGGCTTTAAAGATCAGCACCAACACTTTGAATTGTGCCCGGAAATGTACTAGGAGCCAATGTAGGTCTCTCAGGACCAGTGTTATGTGGTCTCAGCGACCACTGCCAGTCACCAGTCTAGCTGCCGCATTCTGGATTAATTGCAGTTTCCAGGTCACCTTCAAATGTAGCCCCACGGAGAGCGCATTGCAGTAGTCCAAGTGGGAGATAACCAGAACATGCACCGCTCTGGCGAGACAGTCTGTGGGCAGGTAGGGTCTCATCCTGCGTACCAGATGGAGCTGGTAGACCCTTTGAGGAATCTCTAGTTTCAGCTCCACGATGCTCAATGTGCAATGTGGGCTTTCCTTACAAACAACCTGTGCGCCAGGAGGCCCCACCCACTGAATACACGTCTCTCCCATCATTTTAGGGACCCTGGGGCCAAGTAATCATCTGAGCTGAAACAACGTGAATAAACAAGGGTGGAGCAGAGAGCACATGCATATCCTCCAAAGTTTTGGGATGGGTACCAGCTTGGGTCAGTAACAGCTATGTTCCTCAGGAGAAGTCCCCTGGTTACGGTTTAATATCTGTCAACGTGAGTAGAGAAAAATACAGAGCATTTGCCACATTTTTTATGGTTTCCTATGAGAGAGATAAAGATGGTTTCAATAAACAGTGGTCTGTTTGAAGTTGTGTATTGTTCAAGTTCCTATAATGGTTGAAGAGAGACCAACCAGCTCATCCCTAACTCTCTCTGAAGTCACAGCGTGCTGTTTTATTGTTTGGTAAATAAGACCTGGCAGACCGCCTTTGAAAGGACATTCCAGTAGCATAGACCTTTGGGTGAGCTATTCAAATTGGGGTTGTCTGGAAAGGATCTTAAAAACACACACATACACCCAAAGAACACTCTTAAGATTGGGCGCTGCTGTCTGGACCAGATTAGGCAACAATTATCTTTAGGCATTTCAGCAGTTAGAAGTAGTCTCTGACTTTTCTCTTAAATGGACTACTCAGGAGAAGGTTGTGTAGCATTGTGGGGTTTTGCTCTCAGAGTACCAATGAGGCTGCTCCTGACATAATATAATTTAGCATTGTGAACTGAAGCTGTAATGAACCTATGATTTGTTTTCTCTCCTCTCCCAGCATGTCCATGAAGGGGCGTGCTGAATGTTTCACATCTATTTTAGATTAACTTCAGTGTATCACGTTATCCAACCCTAGACACACAAAAAATGTGGTTAATCTTAACTGTGGTTAGTGGAAACATGCCAAGTTCAAACGATAGTTTATGAAACTCTCTCGTGTTAAGGTTAAGTACGGTTTAGGGTTCGGATGATGACTAATCTAAACCTCAGGTCCAAACTTCTGATCTTTCCATAGCTGTGGCAAAGAAGAAGTAACGGGGGAAATTTGCGAGCCCTTGACTTACAAACGCTTGTTTCATGACGTGCTAAACCAGTTTAGCTGGTTTAGCATTATGTCCGAACATGTTGCTCTTTGGGTTTTTCACAACGTCGTGTGAGCACTATGGTCAAATTCCATAGAGTACCTATATGTGCATTGCGTGATATGCTGTAGCTCAGCCAGTCAATCATAGAACCATATGGATGGATTGTGAAGTTTGCGTCCTTCCTATTCTTGTTGGGATACCTCAGTTGTAATTGATAGATGCCCTGTAAATGTTTCAAGAGGTCCTTCCTTCAGTTCTCCTGCCTTAACCACCAAAATTCATCCAACCAAATGTCTAGATCAAAGCATAATAGATAAGAATGCTAACTCGCTCTGAATGGTGAAATTGTTTAGAAAAAACAAAAAACATAAAAAGTGCAAATATTATCAGACAGGGTGATGGACAGCAGAGTGTTATAATTTGAAGTCCCAGGTTCTGGATAGGTTTATGGTTGTCCTGAGGTTCAATCTGACTTCCAGGAACATTTCCATCTGCCCCCCCCCAGCCTTCCACCCCATGGCAATCCTCAGGGCTCACCCTTCTTCGTTTTGTTAGCCAGTTTCTCTCTTGGGAGCTTATAAATGGACTTGAGTGCCTAGGGTAATAAAGGGAGGACTCTGGCAAAGATGCTGTGTCTGCTCACACTTGCTAGGGGAGATGTAGTTAAAAGAGAAAAAACTGAGTCTCAGTTGAGGGCTGCCATATTTCAAAAAGTGAAAATCCAGACACAATCCGGTTAAAGACTTGATTGTCCATTCTGGGTCCAACACTGTCCAACCATCTCGTCCTCTGACGTCCCCTTCTCCTTGTGCCCTCCATCTTTCCCAACATCAGGGTCTTTTCCAGGCAGTCTTCTCTTTTCATGAGGTGGCCAAAGTATCAGCTTCATGATCTTTCCTTCCAGTGAGCACTCAGGGCTGATTTCCTTAAGAATGGAGAGGTTTGATCTTCTTGCAGTCCATGGGCCTCTCAAGAGTCTCCTCCGGCACCCTAATTCAAAAGCATCAATTCTTCGGCAATCAGCCTTCTTTATGGTCCAGCTCTCACTTCCATACATCACTAGCCAGGTTTTTAGCTGGGGCAATTAGAATAAGATCCACCATTTGACTATTGATTCAAAACCCTAAAATGTATTTTATATCATTGACTTTTGGATTTTTATTCTTTGTATATCGTTTTGTTGTTTTATTGCTATGTCCAATGGCCGACGCATATAAACATCCATTCATTCAAGACACAATCCGGCTCTGCCCGGGAAATTCCAGACGTATGGCAACCCTAGCTCAGTTCACAAGGGAGTAAGTTGGTGAGCAGAGCCAGAATATTGGGCTCTTCGCTTCAAAAGATGGCTCCCGTGAAAACTTAGCTGCTGCCCAAGACAAAAGCATGGAACTAAAATTTGGAAAGTGGTTGTTATAGCAGATAAAACATCCAACAGGGATGAGAAGGCAGATTTAAATAGCAATTCACTCTGGCATTTTCTCTTTCTTTCTTTCTTTCTTTCTTTCTTTCTTTCTTTCTTTCATTGTTTAAACAACTAGCCTTGCAGAAGAACAAGAGAGAGAGAGGCCATCTGATGCCAGCCTGGAATATTTTGGGTCCCACCCCCAAAATGTATTGAAGTAATATTGTCCTGGAAACTGCTGAGATCTAATAACTTGTTTTTAATAGGCTCCAAATGGCTGTCATGACAACTTTCGATGTTTTTGGTTGAGGCCAACAGTAGAAATAATTGGATACGGGAAACAAAAAACTAATTCTTTTGCCTGCCATAGAATATTATGAGACATTACAGTGCACAGCAGTCATTTTAATTACAGTGCTCTCTCTCTCGTTTTCTTTTTTCTTAAGCTGTTGGCTTTGAAGCTGCACTGCAAACAGAAATGATCTAGAGCGATGGTTTTCTTTTAAATTGCTATAATAATGACAACAGCCAGGATGAAATGTGGAGTTGTGTGTGTATTATGAGTGTGTGTGTTAATGCGCTTCTATCGTCTTTTAAGTTACGTAACGAGAGAATCACCCAGTAATTCTGTGTTCAGCCAAAACCAAGGATTTGATTAATATTCTAAGAAGAGTTTTCTGTTTGTTTTCATTTTGGATAACTTGTTGGACACGCAAAATAGATTATGTTCTAAACAGGCAAAAGCTCTTCATAATTGACACATCAAATTCCAGCATAATCTACTAGGTTAAATAGATTGTATTTACTATGTGAGCTCTGGCTGGAATCCAAAAAGCTGCTTTAGGTACCCTCAAGACCTTAGACACACTCTGTGAGATTTTTTATTTTTTAAAAGCTTTGAGCAGACTGCTTTTGAAAGGCCTCTCATAGTGCAGTTCCTCACAAGTAATCCCACTGAGTTCAATGGAAATTATTAGTATGATTCAGTTTCCAAACTCCATCTGGCATGGGAAGAATACAAGCTCCAACGATAGTTAGACTTTCAGAACTACTTATGTAGTTCTTGTTGGTGGCAAGAAAAAAAAGGGAGGGGGGATATAAAAGGAAAATTCCCTGGATGCTAAGATCTTTGATGAGAGAACCCCAGCAGAGATTTAAATTCACAAAATATGCAGTGGAAATATAGGCTGTTCCTTCTTGCTTCTTCCTCTTAAAGGTAAGGGATATAGGGACCCCTGACCATTAGGTCCAGTCGCGGACGACTCTGGGGTTGCGGCGCTCATCTCGCTTTATTGGCCGAGGGAGCCGGCATACAGCTTCCGAGTCATGTGGCCAGCATGGCGAACCAGAGCAGTGCATGGAAACACCGTTTACCTTCCTGCCGGAGCGGTACCTTCGGACAGGATTCACACCCCCAGATCCCTTTAACGGGATAGCCTTCAAGAGGAGGGGCAGGTGAAGGCCACCACCTCCCTTCCCATAAACCAGGTTTTACCAGTGCCTAGGACTTGCCGATCAGAAGGTCGGCGGTTCGAATCCCCGTGACGGGGTGAGCTCCCGTTGCTCGGTCCCTGCTCCTGCCAACCTAGCAGTTCAAAAGCACATCAAAGTGCAAGTAGATAAATAGGTACTGCTCTGGCAGGAAGGTAAACGGCGTTTCCGTGTTCTGCTCTGGTTCGCCAGAAGCAGCTTAGTCATGCTGGCCAATAAAGCGAGATGAGCGCCGCAACCCCAGAGTCGGTCACGACTGGACCTAATGGTCAGGGGTCCCTTTACCTTTATGTTGGTTATATGAGGCTGGTTATCTCACAGTTCTGGGGTGGATCACTGTATCCACAAAGCCTGTGGAAGTGAAAAAACAGATATATCTTTACTAGTGCAATTTCTTTTTAAAACTGGAAAGTCCAAATTGTAATTCATAGTACAAAAACAGACGCTACCAGTCGGCTTCTATTCTAAATGTGTGTTCATGTAAGTTCTTTTACTACAACATCCAGTTTTGTTTGGTGGTTTCCTATGTGAATATGAAATGTTTTGCATGCAGGTCAACATTCAGCCTTCTGAGTGGCATCGCTCCCTGCTGCTTCCCCAGTCCTGGGCCGGATTTATGGAGAGAAGCTATCATGCAATTCTACAAGTAAGTAGAGTTGTCTCAGTGTTGTTCTTTTGTCGCGTGATCTCAGCACTCAGCATGGAATAAATATGGGAATGTGTCTGCTATATCTAAGATCACAGGGAAACAAAGTGAGGGAATGGCTTAAGTTCTCATATATAGATTTGAGGAGAGTTAATACCTGCTGCTTTGTTTGCTAGCTAGCCTATGAACTCTGGACTAACAGAGCCTTACTTAGAAACTATGTGTAGGCTCCAGACTTACCCCATTGATCTCAGTAGCACCTAAGTTCAAATATCCTAGTCTACATCCAATTTCTTACATAGGAATAATGTTGAAATAACTTTGTAGGACCCAAGTTAATCATACCTTTGGAAAAATTAAAGTCATTGTTTGTTCAAACCATAGTTCATATTTACCTTGACATTATGGGACAATGGTCGAATATACAGAAAGCAGCTATTTTTCTTAAAATGAAAACAAAAGCCCTTTTTTCATAGTTTCCCCCAGTTAGACATTTCATCACTGGCAAAGAAGCAGTTTTCAACTCACTTTTCCTCAGCGTAGACCCATTGAAATTCCTGGACCTCAGTCATGAGCATTGATTTCCATGGGTCTACTCAGAGGTGAAAGTTAGTTGAATACAACCCAAATAATTCAAATAACAAACTCTGGTTTGATCTGTTTCTCATCCAAATTGTGGGTAGTTTAACATGATTGAACCCCCTCCCCATAAAAAATAATAATACAAAATTAACTTTTTAGAGTATCGTGGTTAGATTTGCAAGATCACCTATTTTGTTCTTGTGTGCAGTTCAAATAGAACTAGATTGCAGCTAAATTCACGTTTAGTAATCTTCAGAAAACGGGTTATCTCTCATCGTAAGATCAGCACATGTTCAAGCCTTCACGAGATTTGGTTAGCCCAAGAATACCCAATCCTCATTGATTAGAAGGAAAAGTTGCTGGTGTGAATTTACCATAAATCTCTTACACCGTAATGGAAAGCATAATCTGATTTTTAGAACAGTATCAAATGGTATTCATGAACATCCTACTTAATTAAGTATGATGTATGACAGAGAAAGATTCTTATTCGCATATGCTTTCCCACAAGGACTTAATAATGCACATAAAACAGTCATGTTTAACCTGTAGGTCACAGCACTACATTCAGAATAGATTCCAATAAATTGTTTCTTCCCGTTTTCCTGCTGTCTTTGCTTTGCAAACTTCCTTTCAGATTTTAGAAGTGTAGCATATAAAAAACTCCTGTGATGAATTTCAGCGGGATCTTAAAGCAAAAAAAATTATTATTGTTAGGTGAACTGCAGGAGAAGGAACGCATAGCCAATTCTTGCTCAGTGGTAGGTTTTGCTTTTCCCAACACTGCCATATCCCCAGTGCCCAAGCATACATGCCTGCAGAATCATCTGATTGTTGCAAGGTGTCAGGGGACTGCCATCGGAAGAAGGGAGGGAGGCAGGGACGCCGCTGGGATACAGGGAGCCACAGAAACTCCTGAGGAGCAGCTCCTCTTCCAGCAGTGGGGAAAGCCACACCTCCAGTGGAGAAGAGAGGGAAGGGGCCAGCCAAGCGAGGAGAGGGCTTGAGGATGCTGCTGAGAGCAACAGCGCCTCACCTCGCTGGGCTGGCCAGGAGGGACGCACGCCCCTTCCGTCGTCTAGCTTGCTCCGAGGGGTGAAACGTAAGGAGGGGAGGCAGAGGTTTGGGGTGTCGAAGTTCTTGTGTTGTGGGAGAAGCCAGAAGGGGCCACTCCCTGATTCTGCAAGTGACTAAGACGGACATGAACTTGGTGGATCTGCACTGTAAATAGTTTGCACAATAAAACCTGTAAAAGACAGGTTGGAGTCCTGCCTGGTTACTCACGAGCAACCACCACACAGCATCTGACACAAGGGTTTTTAAGGTTTTTAGGGAAGTACCTTGAGACAAGATTTTATCCCGGCCTGCAGCATAGATGCACCCTCATTCCTCCAAAGTAAGAACCTCAAATTCCATCACTTAACACATAGTTCATTACGCTGGAAGGGCAATTTGATTTGATAGCAGAGTGGACCTCGAGGGAAAGGTTACATCTGCTATTCAAGCGCTCCCCATAGAAAGCCCTGGATTGCTCCCCGTGTAAGGTCTCCTGCTGATTTATGCTGTGCTTGTGCAGGGAAGGCAGGCTGAGCTGGAGATGCAGTTAAGACACGGCAAGGAGGGACCCGAAGAAGTGCAGTACAAGCAATTTACAGCCTGGCTCTGGTAAGCGAATGACTGTCTGCTCCCCATCACTTGCAAAGGGTGGTGGGAAATGGGGAAGAGCATTGCAGAGGCCACTTCAAAAGCTTCCAAGTGGCAAGTTTGCACTGACTGGGCAAGTGCCGCTGATGAAAACCAGATACGGCCTTTAGCTTTAAGGGAAACGGCAAAGACAAGGCAGCATAGGTAGGAATGGCTTCATTTACCAGTAGCTCTTCTTTTTATGTGCTGGCTGGGAGATTGTGGTGATGGGGAAAGATGGTGCATGTGACAACCCGTTGCTCTGCCTTGGCGTAGAAACCTCTTCCAGAGCATGCGGTGAACTTAGGCAGAGAAAAGGGCATTTTATAATCTGAAATTGGACTTTTAGGCGATGCTGATACCCATGCTTATTTTTATTATTAGTATCAAGAAATGCCCAGTTGTCTGGATGTGTGGAACAGCTGTTGAAAGTCAGGCTATCCTGTCAGCAATAGACCTTACCAGTGCTATTTTTCTAGAAAAAGAGGTGCCGGAACTCACCACAAACACTTCTCTGCTTCTCTTAGAATGGCAATGGTGCCCACCTGAGAGGTGCCAGAACTGAATTCTGCCCATCTGCCACACTGGGCAGCTCCCAATGAAATATTAAAAATGCAGTAAAACACCAGCCATTAAGAACTTCCCTACACAGGGCTGCCTCCAGATGTCTTCTAAACGTCAGATAGTTGTTTATTTCCCTGACATCTGGTGGGAGGGCGTTCCACATGGCAGGCGCCACTACCGAGAAGGCCATCTGCCTGGTTCCCTGTAGCTTTGCTTTTCACAGTGAGGGAACCGCCATAAGGCCCTTGGCGCTGGACCTCAGTGTCCAGGCTGAACGATGGGGGTGGAAATGCTCCTTCAGGTATTTTGGAATATTGTGAAGCTCCTTGACATCTGATAGGAGGCGGGTGCCACCACCAAGAAGGCCCTCTGCCTGGTTCCCTGTAACCTCATTTCTTGCAGTGAGGGAACCACCAGAAGGCCCTCGGCGCTGGACCTCAGTATCCAGGCAGATCGATGCGGGTGGAGACGCTCCTTCAGGTCTACTGGGCTGAGGCCATTTAGGGCTTTCAAGGTCAGCACCGACACTTTGAATTGTGCTCGGAAACATCCTGGGAGCCAATGTAGATCTTTCGGGACCGGTGTTATATGGTCCCAGGGGCACAATTAAAATAATTTAATTTTAAGCGGTGCATAAAAAAACCAGAATATTTATTATGTTAATATACCTGTTCATAGTGCAAGTAGAGTGTTGAGGTTTCTGAGTTTTGTTTAAACAGACACACCGCTAAATACTACCAGATAAAATAAATTTAGAGTGTAATCTCAGGAGCTGCTCGAGGGCTTGTGAATGAGCTACTCTTTTTATTTAATTGATGCGACTGTGTCATCTGCTCAAACTTCGCTTCAAAGCTAATGCCACTTCTTTCATTGCCACCTTCTTCAACAGGGTCAGAGATATGCTGACGGATGTGATCAAGGGCGCTTCCAAGTAAGATATTTATTTATGTGGGGTGCTCTTTCTTACACGGTGGGGAGTATTATGGTCCTCCAGTGGTGTATCATGGGTTGCTAGCCCCCGGGCCCACACAGAGGTGGGTGGGAGGCTAACGCATGTGCATTAAACTGCCCAACGGCGTCCACATCACCCAGGAGATTGTAGCTACCGAGATGAGAAGAGGTCACTCACTTCCTGGTTTGCGTGGAAGAGCTGTTTTCAACGGAGTCCAGAGATGGAAGCGCACAGTTGTATTGAGGCAGCACCGGCTGTTGAAATTTTGCACCCCCTAACAATTTTGCACCTGGGGCAACCGCCCCTATGGGGCTACCCATGCTATGCCACTGGGGCTGCCTACTTTGGGTTGTCCCTTCCTGTCTTGTTACACAGCATCTTCTGAAGGTGATGGGCACTTGAAGACTTCCTTCTGAGTTTAGGTCCTGTGAACTCAAGGGAAAAAGACCATTTTCCCAGCTTTTCTTCTTCTTCCAGGGCTAATCCAAATCAGGGTGCCCTTCACAAAAAGCGTTGCTCCCCGCTGCCCTGTGAAAAGCTTGCCTTTAGAAAAGTGTTCATAGAATCCATCTCTCTATGAAAGTGTATTCATGAATGTTCCACTTCATGACTAACAAACACAAAATAATGCTTGTTCTCGCATGTTTTTGAGTCTCACAGAACTTAATAATTCAGGCAAAACATTCATTCTTGTTAAGTCGCAGTACCAAATTTAGAGTACAGTGAACACTCGGGTTGCGAACCTGATCCGTGCGGGAGGCACGTTCGCAACCCGCAGCGTTTGCAACCCACAACCCACGTGTCTGCGCATGTGCGGGTTGCGATTCAGCGCTTCTGCGCATGTGCAAAGCATGATTTAGCACTCCTGCGCATGCGCAAGCGCCGAAACCCAGAAGTCTCCCGTTCCAGTAATTCCGGGTTCAACGTGGTGCGCAACCCAAAATCGCACAAACCGAAGCGTCTGTAACCTAAGGTATTACTGTATATTTCGTGAAACTGTCCATTACCCTTTAATTTGGACATGCAACCTTCTTAAATTCAGAGCTATGTGATCATTTCCATCCCACCCCTTGTGTTTCTGTTTGTTTTTCACCACCGATTCAATCATTTCCAACAGGGAAAGTCCAGTGGTCAAGGGGAATTGTATTCTAGCCTTAACAGGCCTTGCAGTTGCAGTAGCCAAGCACGAGAAAGGGCTTTCTTCAGACAGCGAAGAACAATTCAATGTGAGTTCAAACGATTTGACTGCTTTGTCATGATGTTCAATGAGTGCGCTTGAAATAGCGCCGAGGAGGAGGTACACCTTTTAAAGGAATCTCTACCTGGAATCTGGCGGTTCTCACCTGATAATATTTTATCTGTGTTGAACAGATCAAGTACCCATTGATGCCTGAGACACTTGTGCACTGTTAGTTTTTCTTTTCTAAAAAAACCTGACTAACTATATGCAAAATTACGAGTGGGGGGAAAAACCTCCCTCATATTTCTGCAACATACTTGTGTAAGTATTAATACAGAAGCATTTTTTATATTCCTTACTGTTTCTGTGCTGGTTATTTGAAGAAACCTGGCATATATGTGCATAAAATATGGATATAAAAATACATAAAATATGTGATAATTGTTTGTGTTATTAGCAGAACTGGTAAAACAGTTTCTCATCAACATCAGGGAGTTAGACAGGAATCAGAACAGATCTGTATGGATAAACTCAACAGGGAGATTTTTGGGAAATTTCATCCCTAATGAGAAGTGTTTACCTTTACCATTTCAGATGTTTCTGCTCAAAATTTATTTGTATGAAATCTCATTGGAAGCAGTCAGTTGACTTTTTGGGGAACAAAGGCTGGCATTCAATTAAGTTGTACCCAGAGTAGACTCACTGGAATGAAAGGAACTTAAGTTCGTCCATTCATTTAAATAGGTCTGCTTTGAAGAAAACTTAGTTGAATTCCACCCAAAACTTGGCAGGCTAATCAATGAAAAAAACATTTTGTTCAGTTAAAATGGCAGTCTTAAATATTTTTTTATCTGGAAGTACGTCACACTGACAAGAGTGGGACTTGTTTCTCAGCAACATCATTCAGATTGTTCTGTGAATCTCTTTCGAACAGAATTTCTGACGTTTACACCTCTTTGGTGCTGAGAAATGAAGGTGGAGGAGTTATATGTTGGACTATAACTCCCATGATCACGGGTGATGCTCTCTATTGCTGTTCGAACGCATCTCCTTTTGGAACTTTTATTTATTTATTTGTGTTCAGGGAAGTTCTTAATGTTTGATGCATTACTGTATTTTAATATTTTGTTGGGAGCTTCCCAGAGTGGCTGGGGAAGCCTGGCCAGATGGGCGGGGTCTAAATAATAAATTATTATTAAATTATTAATATTTTTTGTGTATGTGTGTGTACCTTTTATACAGATGCAATTTCTAGCTTTAAGAATTGCTCTTGTTTTAGATAGCAAAAGGTTTCTCGGGCTGAGCACGTATGTCTGCCTTTCCTGAATCACCTATTCAAGCTAAACAGAGGTGGTGGCAAATATTTAATTGGTCTTGCAAGTGCTCACAGTCTTTCTGTCGCTTCAGACCGAGGTGGACTTTCTTCTGACAAACCATTGGATCTGCATGGTGATAGACACCCTTCTTAGCATCATCGACAGTCACTATCGCCCCAAGGGCCGAGTCTTCCCGTGGTTCTATCAGGTAGGCCCAAGTCTATTTTACCAGTAAAGGCTGAAATGATCAGACCTGTACGTTTTTAGGAATGGGGAATGAATAGATCTGGATCTGTTATCATCTCTGGTATGTGGAACCAAGCATGGAACACACTCTCTGTTTCCCCTTAAAGTCTGAATGGGAGGAAAACGGAGCTCACTGCATAATCTCCATAACACATCCCTCATTTTCATCCGAGAATTGTTGGAGGGTATGACACAGCAGCGAGGGAATGTTCCACTAGGAATGGGCAAACTTTGGTTTCTCTCCATTTCTAATGTTTCCAACCTTAAGTTCAGCTTGCATCTTTTTTTAAAGTTCTCGTGGAAATTTATCCACACTTCAGTGTAAATTTCTTCTCATTTGTATGCAATTTTGCCTAACATGCACCTCTTTTTGCAAAATAATACAAGGCATTTTTCTGTTATTTTCATCAGCATATGCATTTTTACGCACACCTTATCTTAGTACAGTGGTACCTTGGTTCTCAAACTTAATCCATTCCTGAAGTCCGTTCCAAAACCAAAGCGTTCCAAAACCAAGGCGCGCTTTCCCATATAAAGCCATGCAAAATGGATTAATCCATTCCAGACTTTTAAAAACAACCCTGAAACAGCAATTTAACATCAATTTTACTCTCTAACGAGGCCATTGATCCATAAAATGAAAGCAATAATCAATGTAGTAAAAGGTAAAGGTACCCCTGCCCGTACGGGCCAGTCGTCTCCGACTCTAGGGCTGCGCACTCATCTCGCTTAAGAGGCCGGGGGCCAGCGCTGTCCGGAGACACTTCCGGGTCACGTGGCCAGCGTGACAAAGCTGCAGCTGGCGAGCCAGCACCAACGCCGCACACGTAAACTCTGTTTACCTTCCCGCTATAAAGCGGTACCTCTTTATCTACTTGCACTTAGGGGTGTTTTCGAACTGCTAGGTGGGCAGGAGCTGGGACCGAACGACGGGAGCTCACCCCGCCGCGGGAATTCGAACCACCGACCTTACGATCAGCAAGTCCTAGGCACTGAGGTTTTACCCACAGCGCCACCCGCGTCCCTAATACTAATCAATGTACTGTACTATAAAATAAGTAAGACAGTACCGTAGACGATTAAAAAAAGTTTTTTCCCCCCTCCTTACCTTCACTGATGATAGTCATTGTTTGGATGGGGGGCTTTTATCCATTTCCGCAGTCACACAATCAATCAGTAGTTGAACCGGGTTCCACACAGTCACAAAAAAACAAATTAACTGAAAGAGCCTCAAAAACAAAAAACGCTAAATAAATAGCAAAAACAAAAGCACCAAATATAAGCTCCAAATACCACCTCAGAACACTGCAATCAGAAACAGAAGACTTGAATTACAATGGGGGGACACAAATTAGCAGTGCAACTGTAAAAACGAAAGCTCAGGACTCAAAATGGAGCACGTTCCACTTTCGAAACAAAGTTCGCAAACCGGAACACAGGTTTGCAGCATTCAAGTTCCAAGCTGTTCAGGAGATAAGCTGTTTGAAAACCCAGGTTCCCCTGTATATGAATGTTTGTACACGTTATTTGGCAGGAGAAGTGCCTCACCAAACTTGGGAGAAGTGCAAATCTCAAAGTGTTTCTGTTCATTGGAGGCCATGCAAGTGGCTCAATTGCAGGTTTTTGCGAAAGAGCTGTCAGTATAGGCTTCCTGGCCACAGATATACCATATTTTTCACTCTATAAGATGCACTTTCCCCCTCCTAAAAAGTGAGAGGAAATGTGTGTGCGTCTTATGGAGCGAATGCAGGCTGGGCAGCTATCCTTGAAGCCAGGAGAGCGAGAGGGATTGGTGTGCAGCTTCGGTGCTGAAGAGGCGCTGCGCAGAGAGGGAAAGCTGCGCAGCGCCCCTTCAGCAAAGCTGGAGGAGAAATGGAGCCCCTTCCATTTCTCCTGCCGCTTCGCTGAAGGGGCGCTGCACAGAGAGGGAGAGAATATTTTTTTTCTTGTTCTCCTCCTCTAAAACTAGGTGCGTCTTATGGCCGGATGCGTCTTATAGCGCGAAAAATACGGTAGTTGCGGACGTGGGTGGCTGTGGTCTAAACCACAGAGCCTTTTGGGCTTGCTGATTAGAAGGTCGGCGGTTCGAATCCCCGTGACAGGGTGAGCTCCTGCTGCTCTTTCCCAGCTCCTGCCAACCTACAAGTTCAAAAGCACACCAGTGCAAATAGATAAATAGGTACTGCTGTGGTGGGAAGGTAAACGGCGTTTCCATGCGCTCTGGCACTCGTCACGGTGTCCCATTGCGGCAGAAGCAGTTTAGTCCTGCTGGCCACATGAACCGGAAAGCTGTCTGTGGACAAACCCCTGAAAACAAAATGAACGCCACAACCCCATAGTCGCCTTTGACGGGACTTAACCGTCAAGGGGTCCTTTACCTTTTTACCTTTTACCTTACAGTTGGGCTGCCGCCAGCTGTGCTGTAATGTGGGTTTTCAAATTTCAGCACTCTGCTGCATCTAAGTTTTGAAAAGCAAGTTATGTATTTAAAAACTGTGTTTTATTTGTTGTGAATTGCCTTGAGTTCAGGGGAGTTGCTGGAAGGGTTTACAATTTTAAGAATAAATGATTTTCAACAAGCTTTAATCTCCTTGCATTTTAGACGATTCTGTGAGATTTGCAAATATTTCAGTCCCTGCTATCGGTGAATCATTTCATGGGAAATTCCAATAAAGCTGTAATTACGGAATTAATTAACATTCGCAATTATATATCTATATAAGGAACAGGGTCATACAGTCCCATCTGTTTTTCCAAGTGCAGATTTGAATGTCTTTTCTCTGTAAAAAGCATATTATTTGCTAAAAAACAAAACAGTAGTAAACATAGCCTTGGATAATTCTGTTGCCAGATGAAGTGCAAATACAGTTTTGTTTCTTTTTAAGATTTCCTAACGACGTAAAGGGCAAAGTCAATAACTTTGGGGGTTTTTGTTTTGTCTCCAGAAATCCTACTCTGGTGAAAACACTGCTAGTGTTATTGCCCGTTCCTGTGCAGCGACGGCTTTGTCTCTCTTGGTGCCGGTTTTTATTGCATCCTACAAGGAAAAGGTTGAGGAAGTCCTGAATTTGCTGGTTGCCATGTTACCTGGGAAACCAAATGCAGATGAGTCTCAGGCTGTTCAAATTCACATGGGCCTTGCTTTGGGGATGTTTGTCTCGCGATTATGTGAAGAGAAAGTCAGGTATGGATTACCTTGTATAGCAGGTGTGTAAATAACTCCCCACCCCCACCCCCTTCCCTTGTGAGACATTTAAATTATGCAGAGCAACATATTTAGATTTCTGCACTTAACGACTCCCAAGGTGCTCTGCAAGACGATTTTGTTATCTCTTGGTTTCCTTGACCTCCCATCTTCTTCCTCTTTGTGTTGTTTCTCTAAAACACATAGAATTAATTTGTTAATGCTACTCCTCCCCCCCCGCCCCACTGACCCGCAAAATGTGCTCTGAGTCTTCCACTAACTCTGCTAGAGAGAGTGTTGGATGCACGTGGCAGGAGCAAACAGGGAAAGTTCTGTTTCCCAAGTGGAAATTTTTGCCATGAGGGAATTAGTTAGTTGGATACCACCCCAAACCTTCAGGTGATTTCACCCTAAGATACCTGGTTTCCACCACCCCCACACCTCACCCCAAAAAAGCATTGGTTGCGTTTTAGTGTTCTATTGGAAGCCGCCCAGAGTGGCTGGGGAAACCCAGCCAGATGGGCGGAGTATAAATAAAAAATTATTATTATTATTATTATTATTATTATTATTATTATTATTAATTCCAGCGCTTGTCTCAAGCCTCTCTCTTAAAAAGCAGACGCAAATCAGGACGTTGTGTTTCCAAATTCATCCCAGTATAGAAAACAGAAGGCAATGAACCTTTCTCTCCTAACCGAGATGCAGGGCCAAAGTTAAAGAGGCATGAACTAGCCCTGCAAAGTTTAGCCCCTTCAGTGAGGTTGCCGTTCCCATTGGCTGCTTACATCCATCCTGTGACTTGCATCCGCATTCAGTGTGTGAATTGGGCTGGGGTATAGAAGGATACCCTAACTGCGGGAGGCAGCGGAAGACAGGAGTGCCTGGTGTGCTCTGGTCCAGGGGGTCATGAAGAGTCGGACACGACTAAGCAACTCAACAACAACAATAGAAGGATATGTCAATCAATCCTCCACCAGGGCCAGAGCCTTTTCAGTGATGGCTCCGACCTGGTGGAATGCTCTGTTCCATGAGAGCAGGGCCCTTCAGGATTTAACCTCCTTCTGTCGGGCCTGTAAGACAGAGCTATTCCACCTGGCCTTTAATTTGAATTCAGCCTGATCTTTTATTTCCCTTATCCTCCCTCCCCCTCCCCTTTTATGAAGATTACCCACTCTGACACCCCACAGCTAATTCTCCCCTGGCCTCCTCGCTGGCCCAAGTAGGACCAATTCAGCCAGCTCGCCCTGGGGAGTATCTAATACTTATTAGATGGATTTCCCCTAAATTGATTTTTGAACTTTGAATTTTATTGTTATTCATGTTTTTATAGTGTATTTTATGCTGCTTTTACGATTAAGTGTTTAAATTTGTTGTAAGCCGCCCTGAGCCTGGTTTTTGAACTGGGAAGAGCAGGGTATAAATAAAAAAATATTTTTTTATTATTATTACTATTACTATTAATCCTAGTAGCCCAGTGGCTGTCATTGGATGAACGCGCCTTAATAATTGCCACTTACAGATTGCCGTGAAGGAAAGCAAAAGGAAATGCAGCAGAGTGTCATATTAGTATCACACAAGTATTTTCTTCCTCTTTTGGTTTGATCCAGTGATGTCTCTGGAAAACAAATGGATCTGCTGTTGCTGAAGGCCTTGGATGCCCTCGAGGGCTGCTGCTTTGACACAAGCCTGGAGTACAAGTAAGTGTGTTGTACAGTTGCCTGCATTTTGACTGGATGCGTTGTGCAGTACTATAGGGGTTAGTGTTGGACTCGGGCCACGGAGCGCAGCTTTCGGTGGGCACCAAGGCTGGCGTTTGTGTCTTACTCATAGTAAAGGTAAAGCGACCCCTGACCATTAGGTCTAGTCGTGACCAACTCTGGAGTTGCGGCACTCATCTCGCTTTATTGGCCGGCGTACAGCTTTCAGGTCATGTGGCCAGCATGACCAAGCTGCTTCTGGCAAACCAGAGCAGTGCACGGAAACGCTGTTTACCTTCCCGCCGGAGTGGTACCTATTTATCTACTTGCACTTTGACGTCCTTTCGAGCTGCTAGGTTGGCAGGAGCAGGGACCGAGCAATGGGCGCTCACCCCATCGCGGGGATTTGAACCACCGACCTTCTGATTGGCAAGTCCTAGGCTCTGTGGTTTAACCCACAGTGCCACCCATGTCCCTTCCCTTACTCATAGTAGCCCCACTGAAATGAATGGACCTAACTTACCTGTGTTCATTAATTTCAGTGGGTCTACTCTAAGTAAAGAGGGACGCAGGTGGCGCTGTGGGTTAAACCACAGAGCCTAGGACTTACCGCTGAGAAGGTCGGCAGTTCAAATCCCTGCGATTCATCCGCTTTGGCTAAAATGGAAAGAGGTTGCAGATTCCCACCAATAGTGAAAGGGAAAACACAGAGCATCTTGGAACCCTAAAAAAACAGGTTGAAACACAGAGAGCATCCTCAAAAACAGATTAAATCTGCATTTGTGCATTTTTAATGTGAATATTGGGACTTTTGCACCCTCCTATTGTTTTGGTCTGTTTTTGTTTTAATGTAATTGCTTTTCTTTGTATACATGTTTCAATTTCAGCCACATGTGCATGCATTTTCAGGGTACATGTGCAGTGAAACAAGTATGTATATCTGCCCCAAATATTGCAAGGTGAGCTCTAATAAGTACCTGTTAAAACTATGGTTTGTGAAGCAACTCTGACTGACAGGCAGGCAAGCAAGCGCAGTCACACACTCTGGAGTTCAGGCACTGGTCCTTGCATTTAAGGGAATTGGATATATTTATTTGGGCCAACAAAGGTCCGTTATAGTTAAAGCCATGGTTTTCCTAGTAGTGATGTATGGAGGTGAGAGCTGGACCATAAAGAAGGCTGATCGCCGAAGAATGGATGCTTTTGAATTCTAGTGCTGGAGGAGACTCTTGAGAGTCCCATGGACTGCAAGAAGATCAAACCTCTCCATTCTGAAGGAAATCAGCCCTGAGTGCTCACTGGAAGGACAGATCCTGAAGTTGAGACTGCAATACTTTGGCCACATCATGAGAAGAGAAGACTCCCTGGGCAAGACCCTGATGTTGGGAAAGATGGAGGGCACAAGGAGAAGGGGACAACAGAGGACGAGATGGTTGGACAGTGTTCTCGAAGCTACCAGCATGAGTTTGACTAAACTGCGGGAGGCAGTGGAAGACAGGAGTGCCTGGCGTGCTCTGGTCCATGGGGTCACAAAGAGTCGGACACGACTAAACGACTAAACAACAAAAATTTGGGCCAATAAAAATGACTCTTCAAATGAGGGCTTTCGCTGCCTTTCACAGCAGTGGAAGTGTTTCATGGAAGCCATTATTTCCATACAACATGTGGGAAATTGCATCCATACAAACCCCGGGCTTCTTCACCCATTACATTTTCCCACACTGAAGTGTAAGGAAAACAATGTGTTCCCTATCATATGATTCCCCCCCCCCCTTTGCCATTAGCACACCGATCAGGAAATGTACTTCAAGCAAGACACTCTTATTTTTGGTTCATGAGTAAGCCTACTGCCAGCTGAGGCAGCCCAAGCCTGGCAGAGGGAAAACAAACCTTTGAAATTGAGTTTGACTTATTCCCTGCCTTTCAACAGTGTTCGTTCCACCAGGCTGCCTTATTTGGTGCAACAGGGACTAGTTGGCACTGCAGCACAAAAGCATTGCATCTTGCTTTTTGGCCACTTCAGAATTCGCTGGAAATCTGGACCTTGCTGGGAGCAGAATAGCAGAATCCAGCCATTCAAATGCATGCAAATATATGCAGATTCTGTGCTCCCTTGGCCCAGGGTTTAAATTTGTGTTTGTCACTGGGAATCTGCAACCCTCGCTGTCACCCAAGAAAAGCTTGGTTTGGGGTTGGATTGGCACGACTCTGCTCCTGGCCTGGCAAAGTGGAAGGGGCATATGGCAAAAGGAAGCTGCGTCGGCCGCGTCACTTTGCAGTGCCCCCTGCTTCAAGTTGGAGTTCCTGCACAGCCCTCGCCAAATTAGCTTCCCCTGCCAGGCAAGAGCAGATGGAAGGACTGAGACAATGGTGCGGAGATGAAAGATGAAAGATCTTACCCATCCCGTTTGAAGTGTGGGAAGAAGGGAAAGAAATAAAAGCCTCTGTTACTATGGACACGGCGTGGCAACATCTCCTAGGTGGGAAAATATTGTTAGTTTCGGAACTTCTTGCCCCGTTTCAAGGTAGATTCCGTGAAATTCTGAAAGGGGAGGAGGGCGCCACTGTTTTGACTTGGCAGTGGGATGTCCAAGTTCAACAACTATCCCACGCTCAGCATTTCATCACCGCCACAAGTGAATTTGCCTAATTCCTTCAGCCCCTGGCCTCCACCTCGTCCTCTGGCAGCAGATTCCATAGCATAATTACGTGTTGTGTAATCTTACACAAGCTTTTACAGTGGTGCCTCGGGTTACATACACTTCAGGTTACATATGCTTTAGGTTACAGACTCCGCTAACCCAGAAATAGTACCTCGGGTTAAGAACTTTGCTTCAGGATGAGAACAGAAATCGTGCTCCGGCGGCACGATGGCAGTGGCATGCCCCATTAGCTAAAGTGGTGCTTCAGGTTAAGAACAGTTTCAGGTTAAGAACGGACCTCCGGAACGAATTAAGTACTTAACCTGAGGTACCACTGTAATTTTCTCTGACCCTAATCTACAGCGTTAAGAGAGAAACACCCCCTTTCTCCACACTATAATATGTTGGCATAATCTATAATATGTTGGCACTATAATATGTTGCCTTTTCCCCTTTGTTGCCTGTCTTTCTAAACTAAAAGGCCTGTTGAATTTATCCTGATCCGGAAGGTCCCTTGATCCTGTCACTTGCCCTTTTCAGCACCTACAAGATCCTTTTTAAGAGGAGACATCCAAAACTTTAAGCATCATTCTAAATTTGAGACCCAAAGGGACCAAACTCAGTCACTTAGCTTTGCCCTCTTCCAGAGCACTCTTATTTCAATCCCACCTTATCCCATCCTAGTTTCTCCCCCCCCCCCCCCCAAAAAAAAACCCCTCAGCATTTCATTCCTACTGAGCATGCTCAGTCCTCATTGGGACGTTTCAGGGGTTCCCCCTTAGAGGTTTTTCTTCCCAACAGCTCACATTTTTCAGTTCTTCAAACATCCTTGGCCAATGAATTGATGTTTTTTAATCTGCCAATTAGCTCCAGAACCCCCAAGGAATTTTCTGATTGCTGAAAAGACATGTCTCCCTGGTTTTCAGACGGCTCTTGCATGGGGTCTGTTGACAATGGGCAAAAGAGCTATCTAAGATGCATTGCTGCCCTCTGGTGGGGCAAGAACTTTCAATGTGCAATTGTAATTTTGTGCTCCTGCACGATGAAATAGTTAGGCCAGTGGGCATTTTGTCTAAAAGCCGGTTCATTCACAAATGCCCCGGTAGTACATTTGCTGTGAATATGTGGGATATGTCATCAGAAAGGGAAATGCCGTACTTTTCCATCTATAAGACTCAAATTTAAGAAAATGGGAGATGGCACAAAGTTGTTGAGCTTTTTGGGGGGCGGGATTACCCAGGGTTGTTGAGCTTTTGGGGGGGTGTGCCAAAAATCGCTCACAAAATCTGCCTCCCATCTGACCCATCGCCAGCAGAAGCTGCCAATCACCCGCCCAACTGCTGGAGCACCAGCCAATCAACACCACCCAATCAATGCCACAACCAATAGCACACACAATAGCCGCTGACAACCGTGGCAGCAACCAATCAAACATCCACCTTAGGCACTACCCATATATGACGACCCCCACTTTTTAGCATGATTTAGTAACTCTAAACTCTGTGTGTTTCTACATATATATAACCCCCCACACACACACACACACAGAGCATGTAAACTTGCCCTTAAATGTTCTGTGCATCTTTTCACATTAACTCATCTGAAAGTGTCCATAATATCAATTTCTCATGTACTGTTTGTAGTCAGAAATGTTTTGTGGCTGCATTCCTGAGTTGTGAAAAACCATTCCCCCGTTGTGTATATAACTAACGCACGGTTCCCAATACCTTTTAGACCTATTAAACTCTCCTATTTCTGTTTTAAGCACCGGGTGCATCTTGGGTGTCGGCCTCGTTCTGTCTCTGATGTGTCGCAGCAGCCCATCGGAAGGCCAGGCTGACATCTCTGCCTCCCTGCACAAACTGAGCAAATACTTGGATGATGCAGAAGACCAAAGCAGAACATTTCAGGAGGTAACACTCCCCAGTTTCCAACATCTACCAACCTCCCACCCCAAGTCACATGCAGTTCAATCGTTCATTAAAAAACAATCTCGCCGTCACTTTTCTAAAATTCTGTGTTACTCTTCCTGTTATCCAGATTCTTGCCTATGCGGTCGCCTGTGTCTGCATTTCTGCTTTTAGTGTTAAGATCATCGAGGCCACGGAGGCGGAGGAGATCATGAGCAAGCTGCAGAAATTAGCAGAAACTAATCAGCAGGTTGTATCGAGAGCTTGCCATCCATTTTACCAGGCATCGGCAAACTCGGCCCTCCAGATGTTTTGGGACTACAGTTCCCATCATCCCTGACCACTGGTCCTGTTAGCTAGGGAAGATGGGAGTTGTAGTCCCAAAACATCAGGAGGGCCGAGTTTGCCTATGCCTGCATTTTGCATTTGTTCACAAATAAAAGTTTATGCAATATATAGCATTGGAATCTTTGTAGAGTTGGAAGAGGCCATGAGGATCATCTAGTCCAGCCTTTCTCAACCTGTGGGTCCCCAGATGTTGTGGAACTACAACTCCCATCATCCCTAGCTAGCAAGGCCAAAGCTCAGGGATGATGGGAGTTGTCATCCAACAATATCTGGAGACCCACAGGTTGAGAACCGCTGATTCTAGTCCAACTCCCTGCAGTTCAGGAATATTTTGCTCAACATGGGGCTCAAACCTACAACCATCAGAGTCTCATGCTCTGCCACCATCTATCAAACCAAAGGCCCATCCCGAAAGCCTACAGCATCTGGTATTCCCAGGTGGACTCCCATCCAAGTACTAACCAGGCCTGACCCTGCTTAGCTTCTGAGACCAGACGAGATTGGGTGTGTTCAGGGTGGTATGTTTTATCGCATACAATCTAAAGTCGTAGGGATGCGGGTGGCACTGTGGGTTAAACCACAGAGCCTAGGACTTGCCAATCAGAAGGTCGGCGGTTTGAATCCCCGTGAGAGAGTGAGTTCCCATTGCTCGGTCGCTGCTCTTCCCAACCTAGCAGTTCAAAAGCACGCCAAAGTGCAAGTAGATAAATAGGTACCACTCTGGCGGGAAGGTAAACGGCGTTTCCATGCGCTGCTCTGGTTCCCCAGAAGCAGCTTAGTCATGCTGGCCACATGACCCGGAAGCTGTACGCCGGCTCCCTCGGCCAATAAAGCGAGATGAGCGCTGCAACCCTAGAGTCGGCCACGACTGGACCTAATGGTCAGGGGTACATTTACCTTATCTACAGTCGTACCTTGGAAGTCAAACGGAATCCGTTCCGGAAGTCCCTTCGACTTCCATAATGTTTGAAAACCAAATCTCGGGTTCTGACTGGCTGCAGGAAGCTCCTGCAGCCAATCAGAAGCCCTGTCGGATGTTTGGCTTCCAAAATTAGTTCGCAAATCGGAACACTCACTTCTGGGTTTGGGAGCCAAAATGTTCGAGAACTAAGCTGTTAGAAAACCAAGGTAGTGCTGTAATACCTTTCTTACATTTTATATTAATGCTGCAATGAGCACGCAAATAGAAGAATAGGGTAAAACAGTCAATCTCTGTCAAGTAAACATAATAATTATTAAAGCTTGCCACAGACCTACTGTTTGGCTCTGTGCTTTTTGCAGCTTTTGGTTCTATCCTGATGTTAAAACAAGAACATGCAGCACTATACTTGAAAAGTTGGGTTTTTTTTCCCTTTTCTTAACACAATACATACAATTGCAACTGGCCTTTCTAAATGCCTGCCTGGCTTACGTTTCTGGTTCTGTTTCAGACGCCTGGGTTTGCCTTAGCATTGGGGAACATTGTTCATGGATTGTCTGCAAGCGGACATGGCAAAGCGGAAGACCTTGGCAACAGGCTGTTTCCTGCATGGATGAAAATTGTCCTTGCAGAGGTACGGGATTGTGTTTTCTTGCTGTTGACAGTTTCAGGCAATAATCACCTGAGAGTAGGGTGCACCATTTTCATAGGTGACCAAACTTTAGAAGTAAATATTTTGGAAAACAGCTTTATTTGCTGCTTTAAACCATACCCCCAGCAAATAAATAATAATAATAATAGTATAACTAAAGGCCATAAAATATTTTAACATTTCTGGTCAGCTGAGATTGCTTTTGCTTTCAGTTCAGTGGCTTTCAGACATATTGGCTTCAAGAAACACTCCACATAGCCCTTGTCTGCCAAAGATCCCTGCATTCAACATTCAGTTCATACATCAATAATAATAATAATAATAATAATAATAAATGTATACCCTGCCCATCTGGCTGGGTTTCCCAGCATGGCATATGCTGCCTTCCTGTCCTTTATGTATTGAAAGAACATCCTAGAACAGACCTGTCATTGTAATGTGACTATAAAATCAATAAAAATCATTTATAAAAAAAATAATAAATAGCCCAAAGATGGAAACAACAGGAGTTACCAACAAAAGAAGAGTGGCAGATGAAAATGATGGACTTTGCAGAACTGGCGAAACTGACGGGAAGAATTTGGAACCTGCGAGACCAAATTTCTAATATTTCTGTTCTTTCATGTCGTATTGAGCAGTCCTTCAGTGTCTGAATAGACTCCTTAGATAGAAATACGATGCTGTTCAGTTCTTGTCAACAACAATTCCCATCATCCTCAGACAGAATGGCCAGTGTCCATGGGTGATATGAGTTGTAGTCCAAAACGCCTGGAAGACACCACATTGATTATTCCTGCAATAGATTTACTGTAATTAAAAAGTTACCTTTGTACGGCCACATGTTCCCGATCCCTGCTATGCACCAACTAACTTACCAATGTTCCACAAATGCCTGGAAAATAAATACATTCTGCATGATACATTTGTGTTTTGTTTCAATTTCAGGGAGCTCCTACAATGCAAAGGCTTGCAGCGATCCATGGGCTGGTTGCTGTGGTGGGTTCTGAAGGAGCCATGATACAGGTAAAATACTCGATGATTCATGCCTGAAATATGACTATTTTTAAAGTGTATTTGAGGCCACTTTATAAGCCGGTTATTTTGCTTCAGAAGAATTTCCGCAATCACGTTACGCTGCCAACATCCCTGCCCAGCCAATGGAAACCTGAATATGTTAGCACCGTTTCCTCACAGCCCTTCGAAACAGATGAAAAATTCTCGGTGTTCTAATATTGCTGTTTGTAAAATGGCAGCTGGGCATTGGATTGACATGGGTGGCGCTGTGGTCTAAACCTCTGAGCCTCTTGGGCTTGCCGATCAGAAGGTTGGCAGTTCAAATTACTTGACCTGTTGCTGGCAACCTTGTGGCATGCTCATCAGTGACAGCTTCCACAAA
This sequence comes from Podarcis cretensis, assembly GCF_951804945.1. Classification (NCBI taxonomy): domain Eukaryota; kingdom Metazoa; phylum Chordata; class Lepidosauria; order Squamata; family Lacertidae; genus Podarcis; species Podarcis cretensis. The sequence goes on from NC_137187.1 coordinate 28,720,730, forward strand.
CTCCCATCAGGGATGGAGAGCAGTTTTTACCTTTCTGGCAAGGTTGTCTTCAAGTCTTGCATTTCCCCCATGAAGTATAAATGAGTAGAAATCCGGTGGTCCCTGCCATTGGGAATCAAACCTGTTAATATGGGAATTATAGTATCCTGAGATCAATTTTCTGGGTCATGCTTATCAGCATTGGATTGGCCAACTTTGTGGCCTCCGGTGTGTGTATGTATACCTGTCAATCGCTGTCTTCCTGTCCTGCCTTTCCCCACCCTATAGCTCCTTAAGCAATTATTTCATTGTTAGGCTTTGCCTTCAGTTGCTTATAGAGGGTTTCTTGCCTGCCATCAATCTCTCCTTTTTCTTTGACAGCTAAAATCTGAGTCCATCCAGTCTTCTCAGTTTCAGAGCAAACTTAATGAGGTCATCAGAATCCTGAGTCAGGTGAGAGCCTTCCGTTGGCCTTTTCGCATTGATACGCAAGCCAAGATGGCTGAACAGGTGTGCTTGGTCTTAGAGGATGACATTGGTATAGTGGGCATAACTGAGACCTGGTGGAACAGCAATAACCAGTGGGACACTGCGGTGACAAGAGGGACTAGGCCCGTTGTCACAGTCCGGTCTACCGGGGAGGTTACAGGGAACCAGGCAGAAGGCCTTCTCGGTGGTGGTGCCCGTCTGTGGAACGCTCTCCCATCAGATGTCAAGGAAATAAACAACTATGACTTTTAGAAGACATCTGAAGGCAGCCCTGTTTAGGGAAGTTTATAATATTTAATGCTGTATTGTTTTTAATATTCGATTGGGAGCTGCCCAGAGTGGCTGGGGAAACTCAGCCAGATGGGCGGGGTATAAATAATAATTATTATTATTATTATTATTATTATTATATAGCTGGGAGCAATTTGTCCTCCTTGGTCTTCTGTTAAAAGCAGAAGTTGCTGGCCTTGTGGGGTTGAGCCACAGCAATAACTTCATGGCAAGGGAGGAGGAGGTTGTGAATGTTGCATCTTTGTATAGCCAACCCATTCTAGTTATAGGGAATACAAAATATAAATTAAGTTTAGAATCTTACTGACACGTTGCTCAGTAATGCCTGCTCAGGCAGTGGAAATTGAACTGTCAGCTCATATGTGATTGTTAAACCTTCAGATAATCAACTTTTCTGGGGTGATCGGCCTTCAGACAAACGCAGCCTGGCTGTTGGGACATTTGCATCTCTCCACTGTGTCTGCGACCCACAGTCGAACATCTGGTAAGCATTCTTGCAAGGAATTCTATTGTAGATGGTAAAGATGTTGAAGATGTCATTGCAAAGTCCACCAAACTGCATTGATTGCATCCAAATATGAATCCAAGATTTGATTTGACTGTTTGCCTCCATTCAAAAGAACAAATATTTTTGCTAAATTTGCTCTTTCAAGTGGGGGGTCCATTGGCAAATGAAAATCTTGGGTCGTATTCTGATGCAATGAAGTTGACCTGAGTTAGGAACTAGTCGTTGGATTGTTTCAGCACATTTCCAAATAACATGCTACCACCTCCTTTTTCAATCCACTTCTGAAACTTCGTCATGGTGCTAAGGTGAATTGCAATTTCTGGACATCTTGAAGGCATCCATTGTTGAGGTCCGTCTAAAATCGAATCTAAAACTGGCACGAATAGTCCTCATCTGATGGTAGCAACAGAGTCTGGATTTGCAATACAATCACTACAGTGATCTGAAACCATATGGCGTTCATAATGCTTGGCAGGAGTTCTCAAGTGAATTCAAGCAGCTATCGTATACAGTGGTACCTCGGGTTAAGTACTTAATTCGTTCCGGAGATCCGTTCTTAACCTGAAACTGTTCTTAACGTGAAGCACCACTTTAGCTAATAGGGCCTCCTGCTGCCGCCGCAGCACGATTTCTGTTCTCATCCTGAAGCAAAGTTCTTAACCTGAAGCACTATTTCTGGGTTAGTGGAGTCTGTAACCTGAAGCGTATGTAACCCGAGGTACCATTGTATTTGTCTTCCCGTGTCAATCAGGAGACTAGACATGGAAGAATTCAGGACAGGATAGTTTTGACTCACGTGGCTTAATGTTAGGACTGTAGAATGCAAAACTCACTACATGAATTCCAAACTTCGGGGCAACCACCATTGGCTTTTCTGTGTGTATACAAAAAAGTGTGGCGGTTCTAGTCTACTTTTGAAATGTCACTGATAAAAGGTGGTGATGTGGGCAGATGGAAAATAGAATTTCACCCATCCTTTAGAAGCTGCCCAAGAAAGAGAAATGTCTGTTGCTCAGTGGTAGGACAAGAATTTTACATGCAAAAGACCCAGCATCTCACGGTGGGACTGAGCATGTTCTCTGTCTGAAATCTTGAACCACTGAAGTCAGTTTGTACACACTGAGCTAGGTGAATCCATGGTTTGGCTGGCTACACAAGGCAAATGCCTATCAACTTCTGAATGTACAACATGGCACAAGATTGACATGATGGGCACAATTTTGTTTTCACAGTTCCGCCAGACTTTAGCTATCTGCCTGAGAAAAGTTTCCTGAGGGCAGCCATCGACTTTGTTATCGAAAGTGGGAAGAAAGGTAAAAAAGCAAATGTCAATATTGGGAATACTGTGTTTTTCTGTGTATAAGACGGCCCCTATTTTGAGAACCCCAAATTAAGAAATCAGTATTTATTGAACCGTTGAGCTTCTTAGAGGGGAGTTAGCCAAAGTTGTTGAGTTGTTTAGCTTAAGGTGTGTGATTGTTTTTTACTGGCGCTCTTTGGGAACGTCTAAGCTCACACACATTTGTGAGGAAAACTCTCACCATACTTAATACCCCCCTTTTGCTTTCTTTTTGGTTGGCTACTATAAAAGATAATGTTTTCTTTGGATTGCTTACAAAAACAGATCAAAGCCTTTTAAAAATTTGATTTGGTATTCTTTTGTTTTACTATATGTTAGAATAATCCCTCTAGTACGCCAAACTTCTGCATTGCTTTTTAAATGTCCTTGTTTATTTTGAGGGTTGAGATGGGTTGCATTCATTCAATGCACCAATGATAATTCTTCTTTTCATTTCTTAATTCTAATAAAGGGTGTGCTTCCTTTTAGTTTTGGGGGCACAAAATGGTTCAATTTAAACAAAAACAACCCAGTAAAATTTAGTTTAAATTCCATGAAAAGACTTCCACTGCTAGTATTTGTTCTTCCGGGGACTCTAGTTGAGACATTTTAGGAAAACATTCTTTAAGAAACAGATAAAAGTTCCTGGAAGCTTTAAAGAAGGTTCCAGAATTTTCTTTAGTGTGTAGGAGTGGCACTCTAGACTTGATTGGTGTCAGCTGGAGGTGCAAATAAAGGGTAGAAGTTGCAGGCTGCAATTTTCGCACGAGGAAAGCACGCACACACACACTCACACTCACACTGACACACTGAGATTATACCATGCTGGAGAGATAAAGAATGAATGTAAATAGCTTGTATATAATAGTAGCAGAAATCCTTGTGTAACTAGTCAAGCAATAAAGAAGCTCTTGACTGTGAATTTGAGTATAACTCCTGTTCTTGTCCTCTGCCTCTGGGGAAAACTCTGCTACAAACAGTCAGAAGTGGTTTTGCCGAGGTGCCACCACACTAGCAGAAAATCCATGTTGTGGTTTGGTATTCTGTTTCAGGCCCTGAACAAATTCGGCCTCACTTGGTCAAAGCAGCTATGGCTCCCATAGCATTGAATGGAGCAAGCTACCAGTACCCACCTGTGAACTGGGCATCGATTCTTTCCCCTCTCCTGAGACTAAATTTCGGTAAGTTGTTTAAAAAGCAATTTTTTAATAATAATAATAATAATAATAATAATAATATAATAATAATAATAAAGTTCACCAGACTCTGTCTGTGTTTCCTTTTGTGAATAAGATCTATTTGTAAAACTACATTTTTGTGGTATGGTTATGAAGCACTTAATTTGTTGCAAAGGCTTTGTGTCTAACAACTGCAATTGTGAGATGTCTCCAATATGCAGCACAGAGTGCTCCAGTAATTATGTTTTGCTTCCATTGCAGTGTTTAGCACTTACGTTTTGTGGTTTCAACTTAAATTGAATTTTATTATGTTACAGAACAGCAAGCATCTTTGAGGATAGGTCTTTAAAAACAAAACAACCCCCCCCCCCGCAATAGAAATACATCAAAGCAACAGAGATCTGCTCTGTTCAGCAGTTTCAAGCTGTTTTAGCTTTTGAGCCAGGTCAGCCACACAACAAGAGAGGTGATCTTCTACTGCAGACAGTTTTATTTATTTCCTGATTTTATTATCTCAATAATAAAGTTACAAAATAATAACAAGGAAGTCACGCAATGGTGGAAGGAAGACACAGGGCAAGAAATAAGAAATGGATAAATGTTGGTACATAATGAAATGTGAATCTACAAATATAACGTATATATATTATTATGTAAAGATTTCATATATGTATTGCAACATTAATAATAAAGAAATGTATTTTTTTTTTAAAAAAAACTTCTATGTTTTCCCAATTCAAAGTGTATAGGAATGTCATGGAAATTGTGTGATGTCTGTTGTGGTGAATGGTGGTTTTCAGTTTTGGTTTGGACTGTGTGCTATTCTGATTTTTTCCTTCCCTCTGACGTCAACCTTTGCTCTCCTCGTGTCTTTTAGGAGAAGAGATACAGCAGCTGTGCCTTGAAGTAGCTGTGACCCAGGCCCAGTCGTCGCAGAACGCTGCCATGCTTTTGGGCATGTGGGTAGCCCCGCCTCTCGTCTGCAGTCTAAGTGTACGTGTCATCACTCTGTGGGCCACCACGCCCAATGGCTGCCATCCTCTCTCTTTGCCAGGCTCATAATCGGCACATATAAGTTTCTGTAAAAGGGGAGGTCTAATGTCCCACGCAAGGGACAGAGAATCATCATGGTCAAGCCATACCCATTTGCCAGCACCGGATTGTTGAATGGTCTCTTTAAATTTGAAGGTTCATTATTGTTTCACAAGATGTGTATTTCTTTAAAGGCCAGAGCAAATAATGTGACCTAGTTTTACAGCTGTGAAGCCGTATAGCAGGTGCTGTTGTTGTTGCTGTTGTTGTTTAGTCGTTTAGTCGTGTCCGACTCTTCGTGACCTCATGGACCAGAGCACGCCAGGCACTTCTGTCTTCCACTGCCTCCCGCAGTTTGGTTAGACTCATGCTGGTAGCTTCGACAACACTGTCCAACCATCTCGTCCTCTGTCGTCCCCTTCTCCTTGTGCCCTCCATCTTTCCCAACATCAGGGTCTTTTCCAGGGAGTCTTCTCTTCTCATGAGGTGGCCAAAGTATTGGAGCCTCAGCTTCACGATCAGTCCTTCCAGTGAGCACTCAGGGCTAATTTCCTTAAGAATGGATGCGTTTGATCTTCTTGCAGTCCATGGGACTCTCAAGAGTCTCCTCCAGCACTATAATTCAAAAGCATCAATTCTTCGGTGATCAGCCTTCTTTATGGTCCAGCTCTCACTTCCATACATCACTACTGGGAAAACCATGGCTTTAACTATACGGACCTTTGTTGGCAAAGTGATGTCTCTTCTTTTTAAGATGCTGTCAAGGTTTGCCATCGCCTTTCTCCCAAGGAGCAGGCGTCTTTTAATTTCGTGACTGCTGTCACCATCTGCAGTGATCATGGAGCCCAAGAAAGTAAAATCTCTCACTGCCTCCATTTCTCCCCCTTCTATTTGCCAGGAGGTGATGGGCCCAGTGGCCATAACAGCAGGTGCTGTTAAGTTGTGGTAGTTAAGCTGTTGGGTATGGTATATAAAGAGCAGCTTGTAGCTCTCTTAGTACCCTGGTGAATGGGTTGGTCATTGGGTCATACTTATTGATATATGGTAATTTAGTGTAAAAGGAGTTTTTGTTATTAAAACCTAGAAAAGTTATTTTGCGTTTCTTGAATGTGTGGTCTCCCCAGCATGCTTTCTGCAGCGCACCTAATCTGTAAATAGCCAACACAGATGTCAAAGATGATGTCGGCTGCCAGCAGAGGAAAAGGCAGGTGGATGGGATCGAAAAAGGCTTCTGAAGAGCCAATAATCAGCTGATCATAGGGAGTCCAATGTACAGCACAGGACTCTTAGAATCACTTGCAGAGATCCCTTCCTAGCGGAGGCATAGTGGGAGGGTTTTGCCCTGGGTGCAGTTTTGGGGCTGGCTCCAGTGCCTTTTTCTATCTCCCCTCCTTCAAATAATAATTTATTATTGAACAAATTTAATGGGGCATTATCAATCCAGTCCAATTCCTATGGACACGACTTAGAAAAGATTTTGGATTTGTAGGTACTTAACACTCACAAAATATCATCAAAAGTTGTGTGGTGGTGGTGGTTTTTTTTAAAAAATAACCCTTTAGTAAAATTACTATTCCTTAGAGACTAACTAAGTTTGTTCTGGGTATAAGCTTTCGTGTGCATGCACACTTCTTCAGATACACTGAAACAGAAGTCATTGGTCTGGTGACTTCTGTTTCAGTGTATCTGAAGAAGTATGCATGCACACGAAAGCTTATACTAGAACTAACTTAATTGGTTTCTAAGATGCTACTGAAAAAAGCGTTAATATTTTATTTACAGTGGTACCTCCGGTTGTGGACGGGATCTGTTTCGGAGGACCGGTCGTATCCCAAGGTTTCCACAACCTGAGGACTGCTTCTGCGCATGCATGCATGGTGAAACCTGGTAAAATACTTCCATGTTTGCCACACGCATTCCGAGTTTATGTAACCAGAGGGTTATGTAAATGGAGGTTCGACTGTATTTTGTCTGCGTCAGACCAACACGGCTAGCTCCCTGAATTACTATTCCTGTAATAGAATATCACTTTCATTTATGTGTGGTATGCATAGAGTCAAACCTCGGTTCCCAAACACCTCCGTTTTGGAATGTTTTGGCGCCTGGACACCGAAAACCAAGTAAGTACTCTGGTTTTCAAACGTTTTTCAGAAGCCGAAAGTCTGACGCAGCTTCCATTTGAGTGTGTGAAGCTCCTGCAGCCAATCGGAAGCCATGCCTCAGTTGTCGAACATTTTGGAAGTCGAACGGGCTTCCAGAATGGATTACGTTCGACAACCGAGGTTTGACTGTATTCTTACAAACAGGACGTTTGCCAAGAGTATAAAAGTAAAATAAGTCATTGGGTCTTTCCTAATGCTATGAGACAGTCCTTGTTGGGGTTCCCTAATACCTTAATATCTGCACTTTAGGCACAAGCCAAGAGATACCTTTTCACATCCTTATCTGTGTGGATGAAACATGTAGCGGAAGATAGATTGCAGGCTTTCACAGAAGTCTTCATGGTGCAGCATTTTGAAGCAAAAAACCAGCTGCAAGACCTGGATCTTTGCTGGAGTATTTTGCAAGGCCTCAACCAAGCCATGAAACTGCCTAGCTCTGCCCAGTACAGCTGGAGCTGCCTTTGCAGGACTGCGGAGAGGATATTTGAACTTCTGCCAAATGGGATTCGGGTAAGGAAAGTAAATATTTAAAGTATTAGGACGGTGTTGAAAAAGGGGCTCCTTTTCAGATGGTAAGAATGACTGGAGAACTGGGACAGCTACAGGAAAAATCTTGGGCCATGAAATCTGCTGCTATACCACTGTATGGGATAGTTAAAAACAGGGCTTGTGCACAGAAATACTGTGTTGTGGTACAGTGTCCTGGTGGATTGTTTTGTGTGTTTTTTAAAAGAAAATGTGACCAATTTGAGAATAATTTAAACAGCATTAGGAATGGAATCTGTGTCATGGATGATTATGGAGTTGAAATAGACAATAAAATCTGGTTTCCGTTGCAGCAAAATGTCAACGTTGCCGTTAGCTAGTTTTACTGCGTTTCGCTTTTAGATTACGCACTGCGGTGAGTTCATGGTAGAAACTGAAGTACAGGGTGAATAAAGAAAAAACAAGTTAGCTTTGGGACCCCATGCGGGTAGTACAAGAGGGGAAATGGACTTAAGACATATCCAGTAATCACATATTATTTAGTGTAAAGGGACCCCTGACCATTAGGTCCAGTCGCAGACGACTGGGGTTGCGGCGCTCATCTTGCTTTATTGGCCGAGGGAGCCGGCGTACAGCTTCCGGGTCATGTGGCGAAACCAGAGCAGCGCACGGAAACACTGTTTACCTTCCCGCGGTACCTGTTTATCTACTTGCACTTTGACGTGCTTTTGAACTGCTAGGTTGGCAGGAGCAGGGACTGAGCAACGGGAGCTCACCCCGTCACAGGGATTCGAACCACCGGCCTTCTGATTGGCAAGCCCTAGGCTCAGTGGTTTAACCCACAGCGCCACCCGTGTCCCATTATTTAGTGTAGGTGAGGCTTAATTTGAGAAGGATTATACTTTTGCAGGGCCCCCTAGGGGTCTTCTGGTCTCATTTTCCATTGATCTGTTTATCCACAATGAAATGCTTTCTGCTAATCTGTTGTTGAAAAGACAGGTGGCTGTTATTCCAATTTCCATCCATTTGAAAGTGTTTAGTGGGTGGTTAGGGTGAATGAATAGGGGGTGCGGGTGGCACTGTGGGTTAAACCACAGAGCCTAGAACTTGCCGATCAGAAGGTCGGCGGTTCGAATCCCCACAACGGCGTGAGCTCCTGTTGTTCGGTCCCTGCTCCTGCCAATCTAGCAGTTCGAAAGCACTTCAAAGTGCAAGTAGATAAATAGGTACCGCTCCGACGGGAAGGTAAACGGTGTTTCCGTGCGCTGCTCTGGTTCGCCAGAAGCAGCTTAGTCATGCTGGCCACATGATCCGGAAGCTGTACGCCGGCTCCCTGAGCTAATAAAGCGAGATGAGCGCCGCAACCCCAGAGTCGGTCACGATTAGACCTAATATTGGTCAGGGGTCCCTTTACCTTTACCTTTACCTTTACCTAGGGTGAACGAATATATATATATGCCTTCCAAGTTGAATTTAGAAATGTTGAAAAGAGAAGTGTTGGGGGATGCTACTATTATGGTTTAGTTAGGCTGTTGGCTTTGCTTGGTTTTAAAGGACACATTTGTTTTTATCTTTGCAGCAAAGTGAAGTGAAGATGTATATACACGCAGCAAAATGTCTCTCGGAAATGGCAGACACAGAAATTGACCGAATTACCCAAGTTTCAAAGGTAACTGCAGTCTAGCTATCTAGATCTTTTTCCAGAAATGGAAAACCTTTCTTGGTAATGTTCTAGACTTCATTGGCATTGCAAGACATCAGGGCATACTGCACATGCAATTTTGACTTAATCTTCCCAGTAGTTATTTTTCTTTTGCAAAAGTATTTTATGGGCCATCTTTACTACTACGCCCTGTCAGAGTGAAACTTGTGGACGCTACGTAATACCGTATTTTTCACCCTATAGGACACACTTTTTCCCCTCCAAAAATGAAGGGGAAATGTGTGTGCGTCCTATGGGGCAAATGCAGGCTTTCGCTGAAGCCTGGGGAGCGAGAGGCATCAGTGCGCACTGACCCCTCTCGCTCTTCAGGAAGCTATCCACAAGCCTTGCGAGCCCGGGGGAGTTCCCGCGGGCTCGCAAGGCTTGCAGGCAGCAGCCTGCAGCCCGGAGCCCGGGGCACCCTCCGGAGGACGCCCCATGCTTCAGGCAGGTGTCCGCAAGCCTCCTGCGCCCGGCAGGACCTCCCGCCGGGCTCGCAAGGCTTGCAGGCAGCAGTCTGTTCTGGGGGCTGGGGTCGGGGGAAGCTCGGGCTTCCCCCTCGCCAGCCCCGTGCCTGGGGGGGAAATATATATTTTTTTTCTTTATTCCCCCCCCAAAAAAACTAGGTGCGTCTTATGGGGTGGTGCGTCCTATGGGGCGAAAAATACGGTATATCAAATTATAGCCAGCCATAAAGAAGATCAACAGAGACCTCCGTTCCAGAAATACAAAATGTCTCTACTTTAGCATGAGGGAATTCTCTTTCTCTTCACATAATAGCTTGTGAAAGTTTGCATCAGAGAGTCGGTTTCCTATTTCTCATCTACTTCATGGCTTGTTTTGCAGAACAATTTGGAAAAGGTCACATTTGTCAAAGTTTATATAGTTTCCCAAGGCAGATTTCCTTTGCTGAGATGGAACGACGTGATTAGTATTGCCGTTGGGTGCCAGCAGAAAGAAACCATTGTGTGGATGTTGTTGCAGAGCTTCTACCATGCAAGAATTGTGAGCCACGAAAACACAGGTAAGAGCTAATAGCAAAAGAGATTGTGTGGTCCACAAGTTCTCTTCCTTGCTATCTACCGTATTTTTTGCTCTATAAGACTCACTTTTTCCCTCCTAAAAAGTAAGGGGAAATGTGTGTGCGTCTTATGGAGCGAATGCAGGCTGCGCAGCTATCCCAGAAGCCAGAACAGCAAGAGGGATCACTGCTTTCACTGCGCAGCGATACCTCTTGCTGTTCTGGCTTCTTCTTTTTTTATTGTTTTCCTCCTCGAAAAACTAGGTGTGTCTTGTGGTCTGGTGCGTCTTATAGAGCAAAAAATACGGTATATAAGAAGGGCCCAGTAATAAAATCTCTTTATAATAATAATAATAATTTTTTATTTATACCCCACCCTCCCCAGCCAAGACTGGGCTCAGGGCGGCTAACAACCAATAATAAAACAAGTTTATTAAAATGCAATTTAAAAGATTAAGATACAGCATTAAAACAAGTAGGGAGCAATCTCATCATAGGAGGAGAAAGGAAAAAGAAAAAGGGGGAGGGAATCAAACTGATTCTGAGCCAAAGGCCAGGTGGAAGAACTCTGTCTTACAGGCCTTGCGGAAAGAGATCAGATCCCGCAGGGCCCTGTTCTCATGAGACAGAGCGTTCCACCAGGCCGGAGCCAGTGTTGAAAAGGCCCTGGCTCTGGTTGAGGCTAATCTAACTTCTTTAGGGCCCAGGACCACTAAGGTGTTGCTATTTATGGACCTTAAGGTCCTCTGTGGGGCATACTGGGAGAGGCGGTCCCGTAGGTACAAGGGTCCTAGGCCGTGAAGGGCTTTAAAAGTCAAAACCAGCGCCTTAAATCTGACCCTGTATTCCACTGGGAGCCAATGCAGCTGGAAAAGCACTGGGTGAATATGCTCCCATGGCAGAGACCCCGTGAAGAGCCTCGCTGCAGCATTCTGCACCCGCTGGAGTTTCTGGGACAGCTTCAAGGGCAGCCCCGCGTAGAGCAAATTACAGTAGTCAAGCCTGGAGGTGACCGTTGCATGGATCACTGTGGCCAGGTCGGGGCGGGAAAGGTAAGGGACCAACTTTATCCCCATTTACTGCTTGTCCTCTGCATGCTTGCGAGTTCTTCTATGAGAGGCCTGCAGAAATTAAAGCCAACCCACCAGTTTTTGCAGTCCCAGGCAAAAAGCAGGGGGCGGGAAAGAGGTTTACCCAGCCGCTGATGAACTCCATTTTGCTCAATGGGACGCAAGTTGTGTAGGCTTGCCCTATGTGAGAGTGTAAATCCCATGTCTATATCATTCATGTAGCTCTGTGTGGGGCTACCTTTGAAGGTAACCTGGAAACTGCAACTAATCCAGACTGCGGCAGCTAGACTGGTGACTGGGAATGGCCACCGAGACCATATAACACATTGGCTCCCAGTTAAAGATGGGAAGGCCTGGAAAAACCCCAGAAAAATTGGAAAAAACCCCAGATTTTTTTTCCATTTTTTTTTGGGGGGGGGGTTGGAAAAAACCCAGGTTCCCCCCCCCCCCCAATTTTGGGTTTTTTTTTCCAGGCCTTCCCATCTCTTCTCCCAGTACATTTCCAAGCACAGTTCAAAGTTTAAAGCCCTAAACAGCCTTGGCCCAGTAGACCTGAAAGAGCATCTCCACCCCCATTGTTCTGCCCAGACACTGAGATCCAGCGCCGAGGGCCTTCTGGCGGTTCCCTTCCTGCGGGAAGTGAGGTTACAGGGAACCAGACAGAGGGCCTTCTTGGTAGTGGCGCCTGCCCTGTGGAACGCCCTCCCAGCAGATGTCAAGGCAATAAGCAACTATTTTACAGTGGTGCCCCGCAAGACGAACGCCTCGCAAGACGGAAAACCCGCTAGACGAAAGGGTTTTCCGTTTTGGAGGCGCTTCGCAAAACAAATTTCCCTATGGGCTTGCTTCGCAAGACGAAAATGTCTTGCGAGTTCCTGCAGTCCCCCCCCTTTCCCCCCCCCTTTTCCTAAGCTGCTAAGCCGCTTATCAGCTGATCCGCTGATAAGCCGCTTAACAGCTGATCGCTAAAAGCCGCTAAACCGCTAATAGCGCTAATCTGCTAAGCTGTCAATGGGCTTGCTTCTCAAGACAAAAAAACCGCTATACGAAGAGCCTCACGGAACGGATTAATTTCGTCTTGCGAGGCACCACTGTACTTTTAAAAGACAACTGAAGGCAGCCCTGTTTAGGGAAGTTTTTAATATTTAATGCTGTATTGTTTTTAACACTTGATTAGAAGCCGCCCAGAGTGGCTGGGGAAACCCAGCCAGATGGGCAGAGTATAAATAAATTATTATTATTATTATTATTATTATTATTATTATTATTATTAATAATAATAATATTTATTATTATTATTATTTCAGGTCTCTCTTTTTTGGCAGGGTGGCTTTGTTTTACCAAACGGTTTGGAAACAATGATGGCGAAATGGTGAAAATATTATTTTGTTTATATAGTTACATTTTTGCACCCATCAACTCTAATTCTGAATGCCTTCGCTATTTCTTAGTTGAGCACATGGGCAGTACTGAAACTTAGAATAAGGATGGGGAAGATTCCCTTCTTATCTTTAAAGTGCTTCAAAATGCCTGTGCGTTTTTGCCATTACAGGAGTCTTAAAGAGAATGGCGTGGCTCTTGGAACTGATGGGATATATTAAAAACATTTCTTTGAAGACAACAGCCATACAAAATGTGGCTCCAAAAGAGGTACATTCCCGAAATATATAATTTTTTGTTTTTCATAACAGTGGGAAAATGACTTTATTCATGATATATGCCCCTTCCTGTGGAACATGTGGAGATTTCTTCCCCTCGTAAAAGTCATCTTATTACTTTCGTAATGAAAATGTCAGATTGCTGACAAAATATATCAAAATGGTTGTTCAGAACACATGTTTAAAATTTGGAAATTGACCATCTGGCCTGCCTGAATGTAAAAACAGTGATGGAATCTCAAAAGAAAATATCACTGTAGATATACATCTACTGCAGTTTTTTTTTAAAAAAAAAGTTTTTTGAGCACTTATAAAGCCATCTGTGTAATTTGCTAGATTCAAATAATTCAGATGGATCGAGCTGCTTTCCTTGCTATTTCTGTGTTGTACACCAGAAGAAGCTCTTGGAGAGACGCGCAATAAAATTCCCAATTCAAAGACTGCTCTGCCGCAGCAAATCTTATGGATGCAGCTTTTGTGTGCACTAACTTTTGTGTTTGTGCACCTAACAAAAAACTGCAAAGCAGGCCTCTCCAATGCCCATTTTACAGGTGTGCTGTTCCATGGCTGTTCAGGAGGTTGGTGGCTGAGTTGAGGTTTGAACCATGGCCAGATTCCAAAATAAAACAACAACAGGCCACTGAAATATTTTGAGCTTCTGAACTCAGTTTTATTTCCAAATGGCTGCCTTGGCTTTATAGCCCTTTCCAGGCGTTGCAAAGCCCGTTAGCAAAATCTGCATCTGTTTCCTGTCTAGGCGGTCAGCTTCCTGTTGTGGATCTTCGCTGCCTCTGTGGTGGCCTGGGCTGACCACTCTGCGCCGCTGCTGCTTGGCCTCAGTGCCAGCTGGGAAGGGGAAGCAAGATCAGCGTTGCCTGCAAATTATTTGGGCAAGCGCCCGGGAGATAATCTGGCTGTGCAGGAGACCCTCGCTCTTTTCCCAGGCAGCCTGCAGAGTCTGTTGGCTAAAGAGCCTTGGAAGGAACAAACACAAAAGGTATGTAGCTGGCGTTCTGGTTAGAGGAATTTCTTTTTTTAAAAAAAATAATAATATTTATTAAGAGTTTAAAGATTACAAAAAGAAAGAAAAAGAATTAAACAAATCAACATAATAAAATACAAAAACAGAAACAAAAACACTACATAAAACATTGAATTAACAAAACAAAACAAAAACAATTAAAAACACTTCCAATATTTTCAATCTTAACTTTCATTCACTTGTTTCATTGACTTCCTCACGCCTCCCTTTTTGTATTCCACTTCAATTAACTGTTTCAGCAATTCCTTTCCATCTTCATCTATTTTCTGTCCTGTAATTAATCTTAACATATTCTAACCTTGTTTTTTCCCTTCTGGTTAGAGGAATTTCTATCATCAGTGGACTCGTACTGAGACTTATGTATTTCTTATTGATTGGATTAGTGTAAATGTTGTCATGAGTACTGTGCAGACAGAACATAGGCCATGTCCATGTGTCTATATTATTATTGGGTCTTTTTGTACATCGCTGTTTGGGCAATTTGTAGCCTGAGTCTTATTCAGCGCACTTAAGGTGATATTTGCATAAAATCAGCATACAAAATTATTACCTGGAACCGAACATGCCGTAAAAACAGACATTATTAAAAGCGACTCATAAATATAAATGAGAACTCTGTCAGATACGAGCAAAATGGGATAATGAAGATGTCTCAAAAGCCATCAGGGCAAACATTAAGCTCTGGAGAATGTTGGGAAAGTTTCACATTTAGTCATGGTGTTATTTCTTTGTTAAATGGACAAAGCAAGCGTAAGCAATGGGGCTTAAAAACAGATCAGAAGTGTGGAGAAGGGAAATTATCTATTTCCTTCCTTTAATATAGTTATCACTACACTAAATTTCATTGCATTATAACACCGGGGTCTGACTTTCCCTTCTATTTTCTATGCATGTGGGGTTTGCACTGATATTGCATAAAAAGGTACCCGTTCAGATAAAAACTGTGCTGTAATAGAACTGTATACCATATGTAGTAGAAATGAAGGCTTGCACGACTTTTTACATCTGTGTTTGAGCTAATATTTCCCATAATATTTGTTATTTTCACTAATATATGCACTCATATGTGCTTTTTGGTTCTTGTCTGGAGAACTACATTGCAAAATTCAGAGAAGTACAAATCTCAAAGAATGGCTCTCTTTCAGTTTGCATATAGTTCGGCAAAGTGTGAATTCAGCAAATTTGCATTTAAACACAAACTGCAACTAATCTCTCCATCATCCTTACCTGGGGAGCAAATTGCCACCTCTGTACATTTATACTAAGCCATGATTTGGTTAGCATTGCACATATGAACCAGCTCAAAGTCTGAATATCTTAAGGTTAAGGATTGTGGTTAAGGATTGGCTGCAAACCAGGACTTGGATTTGAAGTAGATTGCAAACTGTGGGTAAGTGTTAACACCTATTTTGGAGCAGACTATAGTTAAAGCCATGGTTTTCCCAGTAGTGATGTATGGAAGTGAGAGCTGGACCATAAAGAAGGCTGATCACCGAATAATTAATGCTTTATTTAAATTTTATTTATTTAAATTTTATTTTATTTTAATTAATGCTTTTTGAATTCTGGTGCTGGAGGGAGACTCTTGAGAGTCCCATGGACTCTCTTAACGGTGGTAATGTTTTTTCAACCTGAACTTACTCGCCAATTCTGATTTAAGGTATGCCGGTAACTAAATCACACTAGCGTTTTAACTTTTGATTTCTTCCTAGTTCATTGACTGGCTATTTAACCTGATGGAGAGCTCAGACGAAGTGCTATCCCAGTCTTCGAGGAATCTTTTGAAAGGTATTGTTGCATTTAAGTGCCTACAGCTTTTCAAATTGGATAAATATCAACATTACGTTTCAGAAGGAGGGTTACGCTGTTGACTTTTATAAACGTGCTTTGTTTAGTGATCAGTATTTGGGATGTAATTGCATGCTTCACTTAAATAGCAACTCACATCCCTTTCTCCCATATGTATTGATTCATCTGTCAGCTTAGGTTAGAAAGGAAACTGTCTAGAATGTTAGAAAGATGTTGGAATAGAATTATGTGGTTTTAGCAGAAAAGATATAAAGGATTAAGTAAAAATGAATTGGTGAAAGAAGAGAATGCAAAATCACAATATATTAAGATAAATTATTAAGATAAAAACAAAGCTGGAAAGGATTTGCTAAAATATCTAACTGAATTAGAATACAAAAATGGGAGGTGTGAGGAGGTCAAGGAAGTAAGTGAATGAAAGCAAGTGATGTAAAGGTTTGATCTGGGGGTTTTTTTTAATTGTTTGTATTTTTTCTGTCTTTTTCTTATTTTCTTTTTTCTTTTTTCTCTTTGTAATCTTTAAAATTTGAATAAATATTACTTTAAAAAAAATAGAAAGGAAACTGTCTTAAAAGGAAATCTTGGCTTCAGTTTCAGTGGCAAGTTGGATGTAGTCTAGTCTAGCCCTTAGTTCCAGTACCCACAGTACCTTGATTTGGGTCTTATGTAAAGAAGTATGTAGATGCTTAGGTTTTGGCACTGGCAAATTGAATGCTTTTACCGTATTTTTCGCTCTATAGGATGCACCTGACCATAGGACACACCTTGTTTTAGAGGGGAACAAGAAAAAAAATTCTCCCCCTCTCTGCTCAGCGCCCCTTCAGCGAAGCGGCAGGAGAAACGGAGCCCCTTCCATTTCTCCTCCCGCTTGGCTGAAGGGGCACTGCGCAGCTCTCCCAGCTTCAGCGAAAGGAACCCGAAGCCTGCGGAGCTGGCTTCTTCCAAAGTCTCCTTCTTTGGAGGTCTTTAAGCAGAGGCTTGACAACCATATGTCAGGAGTGCTCTGATGGTGTTTCCTGCTTGGCAGGGGGTTGGACTCGATGGCCCTTGTGGTCTCTTCCAACTCTATGATTCTATGATTCTGGAGCGCAGCAGGAACTTGCGCTGCGCTGCGCTCCGAAGGCTTCAGGCAGCTATCCCTGAAGGCTGGAGAGCAAGAGGGATCAGTGCGACCCCTCTCGCTCTCCAGGCTTCAGCGAAAGCAACGCAAAGCCTCCGGAGCGCAGAGGGAGTCTAAATGAAATAGTTTGGGGTAGATGTTTTCACACACACACAAACACACACACACACACACACACACACACACCAGCACTGTTCAACTTATACATAAATGACATTGTCCAGTGTCTAACATCCCCACAGTATCATGCCCCTAAACTGGCCACAAAACCCACCTCAATTCTACTATATTCAGATGACGTGCTTCTCTTATCCCTAACGAAAGTAGGCCTAAGAAGACTGATCAGAGCATTTTCAGGCTATTGCCAGAGAGAACAGCTGGCTGTGAACTACAAGAAAACCAAAGTCATGGTTTTCGCAAGAAATTATAGGCCCCACAGTTGGTGTATGGACAACCAGTCGAACAGGTCAAATCAAACAGGTCAAAGTTCTCAAATATCGTGGCCTTTTTTTCATTTCATTTCATGCACACACACACCAGCGTATCCTTAAAAACATAATTGTGGAGGCGCAATTGCGGGGTTGACTAATGCTGTGAATGTTCCTTATTTTCTCAGCATCTCTGCTGGCTCTGCGGTCTCTCCCAGAGTTCAGGAAGAAGGCAGTATGGACAAAGGCTTATGGCTGGTAGCCTCCTAGTGTCATCTTCACATGTCGAGCTGTTGTCAAGATACAAGGTGCCCAAGAGGTGTTATGTGGTTACACTAAGGTGTGTAACGTACTTTCCATTCCAGAAAGATTGTATCCGGATAGAAAGTTTTGACAGTGCAACAAAAGCTTCGTGATACATTTGGGTGAGAATTGTCCTTTCCAGAGAGATTGTTTCCGTCACAGAAAGAGTAGACCGTGCAACCCAGTATTGTGATGCATTGGATGAAATTCTCTACAGCTTTGTGATAGAACTTTAAAAAGTTGCCTGGAAATCTTGCCTGTTTGGAATCCATGTCAAAAAATATGCTACAGGGTATTTAATAAATGCAAAGAGCTTGAATCCGAGGAAAATAACTAGTTCTGTGCACCCATTTATTTGAGACTTTGTATGTATTATTCAAATGGTAGACCCCATCCGCTGTGAAACAGCTGGAAAATGGGAACTCATCGGGGTTCTGCTGTTGAAGGGTAACGAGTAAAACCTTTGGGCACTCTTAAAGTTGCAGGTTGGATCCTGGCTCATATATGCATGTGTATGGATTATAGCAGGGGTCGGCAAGGCTTACCGGGCATGGGCCGGATCATTCCCGCGGAGATCCTCCCTGGGCCGGGCTGGTGCAGTGCGACACCGGAAATCGCTTCTGCGCATGCCCAGACGCCGGAAATCGTGCCTGTGCAGAAGCGATTTTCGGCGTCTGGACGTGCGCAGAAGCAATTTCTGAAGCTGCAGAATAGAGTCCCTGCACCACGCTGTGCCAGTTTAGCGCAGCGCGCGGGGACTCACTGAGCAGGCGGCTCAGTTCAGGGGCAGCTCATGTGATAAAATCTTAATTGGCTAATTACTTTATGGCCCCAATTAGCCTCAGTTTATTGCGGTCCGGCACACTTCCTAGCCAAGCTGCGCAGACCTTCTTCTCTCCGGTTTCGCCTTGCAGAGTAAAAAACACAGCGGAACAAAAACCGTTGCTGCTTGCTTAGATCCAAACACACCAAGCACTCATGAGTCCAAATTAACAGTTCTTTATTGCAGCAAAATATTTACAGCTCAGCATTCCTCAGATTCTCCTGGACTGCTAGCATTCATGGCGTCCGTCTCTTTCAGAGACCAAGAGAGAACAACAGAAAGTAAAGGCTCCTCCCTCCTTCCAAACGTTGGAAACCTGACGTCAGAATGGGAGGTACTACTCAGAACAACTTAACCCTGTAAGTTCTGAATCCCAACACCCCCTCTTGCCGAGCATTCTGACAAGACCTGTGGATGTACCTTTGCAGACCTCTGTGAGATCACTCCCTTCCCCAATGCCTTGCGCCCTCTCCTGGCGTTCCTGTCAGGCATCTGTGGAACATCCTCACAACTCTCAGATTCGCATTGTGCGAAACTTACCCACGCACCTGTCGCCTGATACCTCTCAGGTGGAATTCCCTTCGTTGTGCGACTGGACCGCCTGGGCACAAACTCAGACACTTCCTCTGACTCACTGTGGTCAGCAGGTGTGTCCTCTGCATCCCGGGATTCCCCCTCTGACTTAACGCGTCTTCGAATCCTTTTCATTACCCTCACAGGAGAACTAGGCTCACTCTTGGGCTCTCTTTTTACAACTTTCGGAGATGCCCCATCCTGCTCCTGACTTTGGTCAGTGAGCTGATCGTCATCAGCAGACTCAGCCCCTGGCTCTCCTTCCTCCTCATCATAACCTTCCTGCTCTGAATCAGAAAGACATTCTGAAAGAATATCACGCCTGGCAGGAGTCTTTGACCTTTCATCCTGCTTATAGAACTCAGCGTGTTTACTGATCAGCAGCTTACTCTGATCACCTGACGGGTACGCAAACCTCCATGCATGAGCCGCTGGCTCATACCCACAGAAGATCATTTTCTGGAACTTGGGTTCACCTGGCCCTCGCAAAGCTTCAGGCACCGGCACCGAGGCCGTTGACCCAAACACACGGAGGAAGTGAACCTGAGGTTTCCTCCCGTGAAGCATGAAAAACGGGGTGTCTCCTACCACTGAATTGTAGGACCGATTCCAGGTGAAGCTCACATATTTAATTGACTCCATCCAAAACCTTGGAGATAACCCAGAATCTGACAGCATCACCTGTGCAGCTTTAACCAGAGCCTCACTTCTTAGCTCTGCCACCCCCCTCTGTTGAGGAGAAGTCACTGTGTGACTTATCCCTTTCTTGTGAAAGAACTTCTGCAAAGCAGACCCAGTAAACTGTGCACCTCTGTCACAAGCAATTGCCTGCACTTTCGTGGAGAACCTTAGTTCCACCTCCTCAATCCAACGTCTAATCAGCTGTGCTGCAGCTTCCTTGGATTTGAGACCATGTGTCCAGGTGTTCTGCGAAAAATCATCCTGCAGCGTCAGCAGAAACCTGGCCCCTCCCAGACTTGGTTCCTTCATGGGACCCAACAGATCTATGTGCACAAGGTCAAAAGGTTTTGTGGTTACCCTGTCCACCCTGGGGTAACTGCACCCTTTTACCTTTGCCTGTCTGCAAGCCTGACAATCTAGGACTCTTGCACATTCCTCAATTCTACAGCCTTTGCTAACCTCAGGTAGCACCTGTAGTTCTTCAACAGAAGAATGAGCTGTCTTCCTGTGCCAAACACAAGCACATGAAACATGAGTGGGAACTGTAGCACGCAGGGCTTGTGCTTTCTCAACCTTCCCCTCACCCTCCAGAGACGTTTTAAGAATGAAGAGATCATTCTGCCCCTTTGCAACTCTGACCAGTTGCTTCCCTCCTTTGGAGATTGTACAAAAATCGTGTTCAAAGCAAACCTTAAACCCCTTTTTCAACAAATAAGGCACAGATAAAATACAGTGTTGCATTCCTGGCACAATGCAAACTTCCATCTGCTCCTGCAAAACAGAAAAAAAGGCATTTGCAACGTTAGTCACATTTTTCTTTTCCCCATTTGCAAACTGAACAGTTTTCCCAGCCGGAATTGCCATGCAATTCCACATCTCGACTGCAGGGGTCTCTGGAATCAGATTTCGGTTAGCTCCTGAGTCGATTACAAAGCGTAAGTCATTGTCTCTCTCAGAGCTGTTCTCAAACAACGCCATAGCAACAAACGTCTCGCTGCCCCCTCTCTTTGGGCTTCTGCAGCTGTTCTCTCTGGTTGTCTCGGCAACCAACTCCCCCTTGCTCAGGACCTTGGCAGCTTCCGTAGAAGTAGCCTCCTCCGTTGCCTTGGAGACCGGACTGGCCTCTGCGTTCCCACGTGACTCTTTAGGCCTTATCTTCACTTTGTCCAGGTGGCCGACCTTGAAGCGTCTAGCTCTCCGCAGTTTTCCAGACTTTGGCTGACGACGATCACCAGTGGAAAAACACTGCCCAGGGCTCCTTTCAGCTGGCCTGGCCCCCCTTCTTCCGGAAGAGCACTCTGTGCCAGCCCTGCCCTCGCTGAAGCTGCGTTTCACTTCAGCACTCACAGTGGAAAACTTTTGAAACTTGCCTTTGGAATTCTCAGCCCCCCCGACTTGCACCTCAGGGACTGGGGCTACAGCCATTTCCAGGCTCTTCATGACTTCTCCAGGGCCCTGGCCTCCTGCTGAAGTTTCACACAAACTTCTCAGCACCTCCCAGGCAGCCCTTGCTGACTTTACGCCTTCCAAACTAGGCAAGAGCGATGCGTGTACGCATGCTTTCAGCATAGCAAGCTCTCTTTGCATTCTCTGCTGGCCATCTTCAGGCAACGCAGCCTCAAAGCCTGCAATGTCTGTCCCTTCAGGACCTGGATTTAGGGGAAGTGGCTCTTTCTGGCTTACATCCCAAAGCCCAGTAACCAGAAACCAACCCCTTACTCTTCTGGACCAGGTTGCCCAACTTCTTAAAGTGAGCTTTTCAAGCGGAACGTCCTCAAGGACCTGGCTGTCTGCCATTTTCTCCTCTTCCCCGGGGCCCCAGCTGCTACTCACGTAAAACCAGTCAGCTCTCCGGCACCCGATTTTTCAGCTGCTTTCCCAGCTCTCCTGCCTCTCAGCATCAGGCAAAAATCAGCGTCCCAGCCAGCTGCTCTCAGCTCTCAGCTCTCAGCAACTCTTGCCTCTTAGCAGCAGGCAAAACACAGAACGCAGACCTCCGCTTCGGTAGCGTCTTCCCAGCTGTTCAAGCTGACTTCAAAGCACACCGGCAGACTTTCAGCAACAGTTTTATAAGCGGTAATTAGGTCCCCCATAACCTGTGATAAAATCTTAATTGGCTAATTACTTTATGGCCCCAATTAGCCTCAGTTTATTGCGGTCCGGCACACTTCCTAGCCAAGCTGCGCAGACCTTCTTCTCTCCGGTTTCGCCTTGCAGAGTAAAAAACACAGCGGAACAAAAACCGTTGCTGCTTGCTTAGATCCAAACACACCAAGCACTCATGAGTCCAAATTAACAGTTCTTTATTGCAGCAAAATATTTACAGCTCAGCATTCCTCAGATTCTCCTGGACTGCTAGCATTCATGGCGTCCGTCTCTTTCAGAGACCAAGAGAGAACAACAGAAAGTAAAGGCTCCTCCCTCCTTCCAAACGTTGGAAACCTGACGTCAGAATGGGAGGTACTACTCAGAACAACTTAACCCTGTAAGTTCTGAATCCCAACAGCTCATGGGCCAGTTAAACGACTCTCATGGGCCACTTCTGGCCCATAGGCCTTAGGTTGTCGACCTCTGGATTATAGCATGTGTTGGTTGGCACCCTTCTGTTTATGAGACAATGGAGTGTGCCTTTAGGGCTGAAGTCAAACTGCTGGAAGGTTACAGCACCTGCTGTGGATGGGGAGACTGGTAAGGGAGACACATTGGGGTTTTTTTTGGGGGGGGGGTATCTGAACAGATCGGAAAAGAGAGTATCAAAAGAGAATGGACCACCAAATCTAGAGGCCTGCCAGGCACACAGCAGAATGGAAGATGAGGAGAAGTTTACATTTTCTCCAGCCTGATTTTATTTATGAGGCTGCCATGGACTGTAGGATTAACAGTGTTTTATCAGCTCAAGTATTATCTTTTGCCCTTTCCCCAGTCCTTACCTTTGACTTTTACACCACTTTGCACCCCCTGGAGCAGTTTTTAAGGGGTTCAGGGGGAAAAGCAGAAATTTCTATGGACTAGTGAGAGTTTGTTGTGCGAGTGGAACAGCAGGCATTAGATACAAGCCGTGCGGTATTATAGGTGAAATGCAAAGTCTGAATTTCACCTGTAATATCACATGGTTTGTATCTAATACTACTGTTCCACTTGTACAACAGACTTATACATCTCCAACAAAAGTACTACTCTTCTCTCTCCTCCCCCCCTTAAAAACTGCTCCAGGAGGTTGTAGGGCCCTTTGGAACAGATTTTGGGACCACACAGGGGGATAAGATGAATTGGACATTCTCACAGTGGAAGCAGAAGTCCTCTTGCACAAGTGACACTCCATCCATACAGCACTATGGAACATCAATATTCTCTTGGTTTTAGATATACTCACTGCTCCATTTTGCATATATAATTACAAATCTTTAAACGTCTAGGTTTCATTACATAAATGTGTTGAAAGAGACAAAGATATCCTTTTTTCACATTTAAACAAAAAATATGTTTCCAGTGGCTAGAGGTTCGTGAATGATTTAACTGGAAATTCCAATTCCGTGGGAAAAGTTAAGACAAACATTCCAAATCTTCCAAATATTTGCACCAATATATTTTGCCTGTGTTGGTTCTGAGGCAGTTTTCACTAGGATGGTAATCCAAGTCTGGCTCTTACCGCTTGCACAAATCGGCGGCTCACATTATGCGATGTTTCTCCATTTTGGGAAGGATGTAGAAATATTTGAGTACAGAAATAACTAGTGTGTTGGGCAGAGAAGGCTAGGTTTAGTCCCCTTCTCCCTGCTACTGGGCCAGGCAGCATCCCTGAGCAGTTGCCCAGGACCCAGGCTGGGCTGCTGGTGATTTTTGCTCTGGGCCCCCTTTATGGTCCCCACCTTGAGGGCAAACCCTCAGAATCAGCTCTATTGCAGCTGAGTGTTCTGTGGCTCCATTTCCCCCACAATCCCAGTCCCAAAATGTGCTTTAAAAATCACAATTCTGCACCAGATTCAGGGTTCTGCCGCACACACAAACACTTCTCACGCCATGTGTGTCATGGGATCTACGTATCGAGAGCGTGTGTTGCCGTCTTTAAACCAAAGTTATCCAAATTACTGTCTCATGGTACTGTCTCATTTTAAAGTCATGGTCTACTGTGCTTAGTTTCACGAAGGGCATTTACCACCAGGCTTCCCAGAGCCACTTCCCTCACTCCTTAAGGAAAAGGTAAGCTAGCTTCTTTTGGCCTTGATGGTCCAGCTTCCCAGTTGAGCCTTCCGTTCCATGTAGAGGCATCGGACAATGAGGTATGCACCTAAATTCAAACCAGAACAGGCTCTGAGTGCAAGAAGGTAGAAACCAATATGGAGAATGCAAATACATCTTGTCCTTAATGAAGCCCATTCAGGTCCCTCTATGATACAATAATCTTTGTTGTCATTTTCCCATACAGAACAACAAAATTGAAAAAATCTGCATCAGACATTCAAAAATCAACAAGCCTGCTATCCCAACTATCCCAGCCTGGTTAATCTCCTAAAAACTCTGATACCCCATAATTAAATACAATATACTCCCATAGAGACTACCTTAAAAGGTAAAGGGACCCCTGACCATTAGGTCCAGTCGTGGCCGACTCTGGGGTTGCGGCTCTCATCTCGTTTTACTGGCCAAGGGAACCAGTGTTCAGCTTCTGGGTCATGTGGCCAGCATGACTAAGCCGCTTCTGGCGAACCAGAGCAGCACACGGAAACGCCGTTTCCCTTCCCGCCAGAGCGGTACCTATTTATCTACTTGCACTTTGACGTGCTTTTGAACTGCTAGGTTGGCAGGAGCAGGGACCGAGCAACGGGAGCTCACCCCGTCACGGGGATTCGAACCACCGACCTTCTGATCAGCAAGCCCTAGGCTCTGTGGTTTAACCCACAACACCACCTGCGTCCCTCCTTATATACCCATCCTTATATACAGCTTATTATCAAAACAGTCCATAAGCAGGGTAGAAGAAATAGCCAGAATACTTCCCCCCTGCTGGCAACATATTAATCTATATGATGGAGGGACGCGGGTACCTATTTATCTACTTGCACTTTGACATGCTTTCAAACTGCTAGGTTGGCAGGAGCAGGGACCGAGCAACGGGAGCTCACCCTGTCGCGGGGATTCAAACCACCGACTTTCTGATCGGCAAGTCCTAGGCTCTGTGGTTTAACCCACAGCGCCACCCACGTCCCTTATAGAGACTACCTTACACTGCATTTAAAACCAAAATTGTATTTGGATAGAAGCTGTTTCTCAGGTGGCTAGTCCTAGTCTAGGGATCTTCCAAGCCCCTTCCCCCTCAAAACATGGGCTAGAGTTCTAGTTATATTGTGAACTTCCCTGAGACCTGCGGGCATAGGGTGGTATACAAACTTAATACATTTAATAAATAATAGTAATACAGTGGTACCTTGGTTCTCGAACTTAATCCGTTCCGGGAGTCCGTTCAACCCCTAAAACCGTTCGAAAACCAAGATGCGGCTTCCGATTGGCTGCAGGAGCTTCCTTCACTCAATTGGAAGCCGCGCCGCACATCCGGCTTCCCAAAAACGTTTGCAAACCGTAACACTTCCGGGTTTGGCGGCGTTTGGGAGCCAATTTGTTTGACTATTAAGCTGTTTGCGGACCAAGGTACAGTCATACCTCATGCTAACGTTTGCTTCAGGTTAAGCGTTTTCAGGTTGCATCCCGTGGCAACCCGGAAGTAACGGAACGGGTTACTTCTGGGTTTCGCCGCTCACGCATGCACAGATGCACAAAATGACATCATGCGCAGAAGCTGTGAATCGCAACCCGCACACGCACAGACGTGGGTTGCGTTCTGTTCAGGTTGCGAATGGGCCTCCGGAACGGATCCCGTTTGCAACCAGAGATACCACTGTACCACTGTAATAATAACAGAGATGCCCAGATATGGTTGTGACATTATGTAGCCCCACTTCTTCACTTGTGGAAGACTGTACAGTGGTACCTCAGGTTAAGTACTTGATTAGTTCTGGAGGTCCGTACTTAACCTGAAACTGTTCTTAACCTGAAGCACCACTTTAGCTAAAGGGGCCTCCTGCTGCTGCCACACTGCCAGAGCACAATTTCTGTTCTCATCCTGAAGCAAAGTTCTTAACCTGAAGCACTATTTCTGGGTTAGCGGAGTATGTAACCTGAAGCATATGTAACCTGAAGCGTATGTAACCCAAGGTACCACTGTATTCTTTTGGTTCTTTTGAGCGACGCTTGTTTCTTTCACCCCATGGAGCCTCGCCATTGTCCTGCGGCCGTCGCCGCTCCCTCCTGGCCATCGCAGAGCATCACGGGCGCCGCCAACCATGCGGTTTGAATTGACCAATCTGTGGCGGCATGGGGGGCGGAGCTAAGGGGAGTGGACCTGAGGG
Organism: Podarcis cretensis; assembly: GCF_951804945.1. Classification (NCBI taxonomy): domain Eukaryota; kingdom Metazoa; phylum Chordata; class Lepidosauria; order Squamata; family Lacertidae; genus Podarcis; species Podarcis cretensis. Next base: position 28,746,828 of record NC_137187.1, read on the forward strand.
ATGCAGTCTTCCCTCAGGTCCACTCCCAAACAAGAAAAGCGGGCTGCTCTCAGCAGCAAAAGTTGAAATAGAAGAGGGATATATACAAACAGCTCCCAATTCAGTCCCTACTGAGACTTGGGCTACAATACCCCTGGCTTGCCAAACTAAGTTTTTGTGTGTGTTTGCCAAGAAACTAAAAACTTACCTCCAAACAACATCGCCATGTATATTTTTAGTACATAGGGAAAGTAGACGGTTATATCGAATGGTAAGGGCAGCTGGGTTGAGTAAGTGCCGTAGGTTTCAAAGTGAGGTAGCGATTCATATATGGCAAACTCTGGAGAGGGGGAGGGGAAATAGATAAAAAAAATGATTTAGTGGCTTGTAAGTGAAAAATCTCCAAAAGAGCAAAATTAAAAGTCTTAGGCCTTCCTTTATGATAAAAAGCTATAATGGATAACTTAATGCAACGTAAGACCATCATTAATTATCGCAGGTGAGGTTCCCTCTGCTCCATGGCAAGCACAATGGACAGGCAGGTTTTCAACTGCATATAAAAGTCCATTTTTAGCAGGGCAGATACTCTGTACTTTGGATGGAGTGTAATGTAGTCACCAGAAAGATTTAGTGCTTGAAATGCATAATAAATAATTATTATTATTATTATTATTATTATTATTATTATTATTATTGAATTTATATACTACTCTATACCCGAAGGTCTAAGGGCGGTTCACATTAAAAGGATCACAGTATATAAAATAAAAACAATAACAATAACCCAATAATACACCCTCCCAAAAGAGCCACATTTTAAAAGGGTACGGGATGTTGATCAGGTCAACCAAAGGCCTGGTTAAAAGAGGAATGTTTTTGCCTGGCACCTGAAGGTGTGCAATGAAGGCGCCAGGCAAACTTCCCTGGGGAGAGCATTCAACAGTCAGGGAGCCACTGCAGAGACGGCCCTGTTCTCGTGTTGCCACCCTCTGGACCTCTCGATAGAGCCTTAATCTGCAGCTATGACAGCACAATAAATCAAAGCCTCCATTCAGCCCAGGCTCCCTGAAATAGGAGCATAGCAAACTGTCTTCTACTGAGTTAGCTCAGTAGACACAGCTCTCCAGGGTTTCAGGATGCTGGAGGTTGTAAGTGGGAGAGAGCGGATTTTTAAAGTCTTTTAAAACACATTGGAAAGTTGGAGGAAAGTTGGTGATAGTTGGGAGGCAAAGAATGGCCCACAGTCCATGGTGTGCAGGGTTTCATGTTTGTCACAGATGTGCTCTATGGAGAATTTAGTTATTTGAAATTCTGTCAATATCTTTTTATATAATTTTTTTTATTCCATTTTGCATTTTCACAATTTCAAAATTTCCCCATTCCCCCCGGACTTCCCTCAACCTCCTTCTCTGGTTTATTTCACCATAATATTATGTCTGCATATTGCCTTTCCCCCTCCTTTTTTATATTTTAACTTATAAATTATATAACTTTTGCTAATTAACAGAGAGACTTCGAAATAAGGACAAAAAATCCTTCAAGAAAAAACTGGGAACCATTTTCAGCCTGCATGCAGAATCAATGCAAAGACCTGAACTCATTAGCAGGTTTTGAATAATCACAATTCTGTCAAGATTTTTTAATGTTTAGTACACAATTAACTATTCTGAATGAAAGTTGGATGGTGTTCCGTCTCCTTGCAGCAGACTGTGTCTTTTCAGATATTGCCAAATTGCTGCTCCCATTTTCCCCAGCCATTGCTCATCCCGATTAGGGCTTGTGAACATTGGTTCGGAGACTGCATCACCCAGGATGAGAGCAAATTTTGAAGGATAGCTCTGTTGCAATTTGCATCTTGCATTTGCAGCATTGCAAAATGAAATATACTCAGAGTCAAGAGTGGATTTCATGCTCTTTATTCAGCTCATAGTGGTGAGGAGGAATGAAAGTCCCCTCAAAGTATCTGCTTTATATACATTATTTACAGAATGGGCTGCACGTGATTGGCTAATTCTGGAATTCTCCTGTAGGCCAATCAGGTTGTGGATTCACTTCCATCTGGAGCCGGATTGGGTGGCTCCTGCAGACCAATCATACTGCTGCATTGTTCTAGGACCAATCAGACTGCTGCATTTTGGATCCTATTGTTCTAGGACCAATCAGCCTGCTGCATTCTGGATCCTATTGTTCTAGGACCAATCAGCCTGCTGCATTCTGGATCCTATTGTTCTAGGACCAATCAGACGGCTGCATTTTGGATCCTATTGTTCTAGGACCAATCAGACTGCTGTATTTTGGATCCTATTCAACTCAGTACATAACACAAAGGGTCTGCTTTAAATGTGTGTTGAATTGAATTTTTCCTCCACCTCTACTCAGAAGTAAGCCCCTTTGGATTCAATGGGCATTACTCCTGAGGAAGTATGCTTAGGGTGGTAGCCTTAGAAATCAGGCAGGCTTCATCATGTGCCCTCCCTCTGCCGTTACCTTCAGCCAAAACCGACAGAGGATACAAAGGAATCCATAGCGTATAATGGAGCCACGTCAATTCTTGAAAGTATGTTCCTGTTACTGCCAGCATACAGTAAGTATATCTAGAATAAAAAGCAGGTGAAAAGAGGGTGAGCCACATTCTGATTTTTCACTGCTGAAAATGCTGAATAGCTGAAATCACCTTTTAGTAACCAAACAATTAAACCCCTGTGTTGCAAACAGTTATCAGGAATATCCAAGGCAACATGATGACCAAGTACAACAATGTGGTGTCAATATGAGCTCTTTATATAATCTATACAGAACATTGAACAGTATGAAATATATGAAATATGCACTCTCTGCAAAACCAAATAAACAGAAATCTTACAAATCTCTGAAAGTCACAAAATATGCACTCTTGATGGATTTTCTTGAAAACATAGAACCATACTTATGTTTATTTGGTTCTGTTTTCAAGGGGATGCGGGTGGCGCTGTGGGTTAAACCACAGAGCCTAGGATTTGCTGATCAGAAGGTCAGCGGTTCAAATCCCATGACAGGGTGAGCTCCCATTGCTCGGTCCCTGCTCCTGCCAACCTAGCAGTTCGAAAGCATGTCAAAGTGCAAGTAGATAAATAGGTACTGCTCTGGTGGGAAGGTAAACGGCATTTCCGTGCACTGCTCTGGTTCGCCAGAAGCAGCTTAGTCATGCTGGCCACATGACCTGGAAGCTGTATGCCGGCTCCCTCGGCCAATAAAGCGAGATGAGCGCCGCAACCCCAGAGTGGGCCACAACTGGACCTAATGGTCAGGGGTCCCTTTACCTTTACTATGTTTTCAAGAGAATCCATCAAGAGTGCCTATTTTGTGACTTTCAGAGATTTATAAGATGTCTCCTTTTAAGCAGCAAAGCCACTACCGCGATCACATAGGAGGTGGGGTTGCGGGCTTCACGCCCCTCCCCCACTCTCGCGGGGGCTGCCTCCAGCCCCCACGATAGCAGAGGGAATCCCCGGGCGCATCATACCCCGGGCCAGCCAATCCGCTGGCTCAGGGGGCGAGGCCTTGGCCATTTAAACCCACTGCAGCCGAGGCTCCTCCTCTTTCCCTCACTGCAGCTAACCCGGCTTTCCTTCCCATCCCACCCTCTTTAGGCTAGGTTCTCTGACGTTGCTATGAACTACGGTTGATCGCCGTAGTTAAGGGGCCTGGTAGGAATTTCCCCAAATAGCAGATTGGCACCAGCCATTTGGTTTTCGCCTACCTCGTAGCAAACCGTCACAACTCTTCGGTATTGGCGGTTAGGCATTGGTGGGGGTACTGTCCTATTGTTATGCAAATGAAGGGGGAAGGAGTGCCATCACCTTCCCCAAACAAGGGTAGTCCAGTAAAGGATTCCGGGGGACTTGGCCTTGTCCTAAGCCTAAGGAGGTGTGGGCCCATGGCACGCCCCCACACGGTGACGCCCGGGGGAGGTCCTAGTTGACGTGCCTCAGCAGGACTCCTCCCACTGGTGATTAACCCTTCCGGCCTAGGAGCCGGTTAGTAGTTAGGACCAATGCCTAAGCCAATACTGCTCAATTCCTGTAATCAATAAAGTTGTGGCCTAATTTGTCCCATTAACCTGAATTCTTGTGTCCTGTGTCTTTATTTCCTCAGGGGGAGGCGGGAACTTGCCAAGCAACTTGACTGCTGTGATAGCTCAGTTGGTAGAACTTCAAAGGTATCATTTCACCCATCCTGATCCCCAAAATGTGAGGAAGATGGGAAGCCAAAGAACAAGGGGAGCCATTGTTGTGGTGCCTTTGAGATGTTACTGGACTCTATCGCCACAGCCAGTGTTTATTGGGACTTCACAGAGACCCAGTGATGCTCTTTTGTATTGCTGCTTTGTTTGCAAGCTAAATCACACAACCCCAACCCAACTTGCATGGGGGTAAGCCCCACAGGGTTCAATAAGACTTACGTCTGAGTGAGACTGCGCAGTTAGCCATCTGAAAACTCCTTACATTATTTTTTTTCCAAAAAAATTAACAAATAAACAATTCTACAACATTTCAAATTTGACAATTAGTCATTCCACCTACAACTTCCCCTCCCTCCCTCCCTCCCTCCCTCCCTGATTCCCTCAAAAATTCAATTCACGCTGCATATTATTCTATACCTTCACCTTATCACAAAAGAAAAACAAAAAGTTCACCCCCAGTGCTGTTCTTACTCAAATCCTATTTGTGTTTTAACATATTTACACTGAGTTTTTACGTCTCCTACAAACATTTTCCAATCTCCTTTAAAATCAGTCTCTTTCTGATCTCTAATTTTACACGTCAAACTTGCCAATGCTACCTATTCTATCTATTTCAGCTGCCATTAAGTGACCCACGAACTCTGGAACTTCTGAAATGATCTTGTCCTCTCTCCCAGTAGGAAATAGACAGACAGGCAATGTCTAAACTTGATTGTCCACATAAAAGATAACCACTCGAATCTCTAAGGGCTGCTGTGTTTGGAAGGCGAGAGCACCCACCTCTTTTCTCAAGAGTTCTACGTTGCTTGGGTTTACTAGGTAGTTGACTTGGTGGCCCTGTGCTTGCTTTATCTCTGTTGCCTCAGGTAAATAGCAGGAACCTTGAAAAACCAGTTTGCTCACATTTTTTGCTCTTCTGACAGAACTGTGCCCCCTTCTCTCAGTGCAGCCTAAAGCTGTGGCCTTCAGCTTTATCAGACCTGGGACCCACCTTTATCCCAAACAGGAATATGCAGACCAATTTCTTAGTCTTCTTACCATATATACATGTCTGGTGATAAAGTTGTTCTTGCAACCTGCCTTAGATCAGGCCATGATCTGGTTGGGGGACCCAAGCAACCAATTTAATCCACACGGTTTCTGGGTATCTCTCTATCTGTTTCTAAAAATCTAGGAAAATACACAATTTGTAGACTGCAGCTAGCAGCAAGGCCAAAGCGATAAGTAATGCTGGGAGAAAGTGAGGGAGTGCCCACGCTTTGTCCTTTTTCCAGTCTTCCCAAGATTTGCTTTTGCAGGAAAAGCAGACCAGATAATGAAACTTAATTGCCTGCCAAATGTACCGTATTTTTCGCCCCATAGGACGCACCGGCCCATAGGACGCACATAGTTTTTTGGGGGGAAATAAAGGGGAAAAAATTATTTCCCCCCCAGGTGCTCTGCACTAATCCCGAAGCTTGGGGCGTGCGGAGTTCAGCGCGCTCCAAGTTTCTGGGTGCCGGCAAGGTCTCCGCTAGCCTTGGGAAAGCCGTGCAACTTCGCGCGGCTCTCCCAAGGCTAGCGGAGCACTGCGCTAATCCCGAAGCTTGGGGCGTGTGGAGCTCAGTGCGCCCCAAGCTTCTGGGTGCCGGCAAGGTCTCCGCTAGCCGTGGGAGAGCCGCGCAGCTCTCCCACGGCTAGCGGAGCGCTGCGCTAATCCCGAAGCTTGGGGCGTGCGGAGCTCAGCGCGCCCCAAGCTTCTGGGTGCCGGCAAGGTCTCCGCTAGCCGTGGGAGAGCCGCGCGGCTCTCCCACGGCTAGCAGAGCGCTGCGCTAATCCTGAAGCTTGGGGCATGCAGAACTCAGCACGCCCCAAGCTTCTGACTGCCGGCAAAGTCTCCGCTAGCCGTGGGAGAGCCGCGCAGCTCTCCCACGGCTAGCGGAGCGCTGCGCTAATCCCGAAGCTTGGGGCGTGCGGAGCTCAGTGCGCCCCAAGCTTCTGGGTGCAGGCAAGCTCTCCCACGGCTAGCGGAGAGCTTCCTGAAGCCTGGAGAGCGAGAGGGGTCGGTGCGCACTGACCCCCTTCGCTCTCCAGGCTTCAGCGAAAGCCTGCATTCGCCCCATAGGATGCACACACATTTCCCCTTCATTTTTGGAGGGGAAAAAGTGCGTCCTATAGGGCGAAAAATACGGTAGATATGGAAGGCCGAAAGAAAAACCATTTGGTTTACTTTGGAGGGACGTGCATGTCTGTGTTAAGTTCTTACCTAACCACATCAAGGAAACTCCAGAGGAAGAATAAGATGCACACAACACATTTTCCTTGAATTTCTTCTTGACTGACAATCACAACAAATAAGATGATGATTCTTTCTGCGATCTGGAAATGAGGAAAGAGCAGAGGATAAGGTGATGGATTGGGTTTTGCTTCAGCAGCTGTAGCCTCTGGTTTGTGCGACGGGAAAGGTACGTGTGAGATTCTGGGTGCTTCTGGACGGATGGTATTTTGGGATGGGATTCAACCACATACTGGCGAAACCCATTTCCTTGATGAGGGATGAGGGCAGCAAAATGCCCTGGAAAGTGTGAGGTGACACTTGGCTCAACATGACGCCATCTAACCTCCCCACAAACAAATCAGGAGAAATAGCTCATTAAATAGCACCATCTAATCTCCCAGCAAATAAAAATCAGGTTGAATGCTCAATAAACAGGTCATCTAGAAGCAGCCTGTTTTAAATGAAGGAGGAAAACAGTTCGCATGGCAGCAGCCGTGTTGCAGAAAGAATCAAGGCGATAGAAGCATTTCATACAGATGCCCACACAGAGACAGTCACACATTCTGTGTTTTACGGCTGCATTCTGTGGTCCTGCCTCTCCTACCTTATTCGCCACCCAGTATTTTATGCAAAAGCCTCTCTTTGTAACCACCTCTTTCCAATTCAACCTACCCGGCCCCTGAGATCGTCTTCTGAGGTCCTTCTTTGTGTGCCTTTTCCATGTGAGGTCTGGAGGGTGGCAACTCAAGAGCGGGGCCTTCTCTGCAGTGGCTCCCTGCCTGTGGAATGCTCTCCCCAGGGAAGTTCACCTGGTGCCTTCATTACACACCTTTAGGCACCAGGCAAAAATGTTCCTTTTTAACCAGGCCTTTGGTTGATTTGATTGACATCCTATGCCCTTTTAAAATGTTTTTTTTTTTTGGGGGGGTGCCTATTGGGTTGTTGTTTTTATTATTATTAGGTATCTTGTGGTTTTATATCTTGATTTTATTCTGTGAACCGCCCTGAGATTCCCATGTATAGGGTGGTATATAAATTCAAGCAACAACAACAACAACTGTTGCCCTTGGCCACTGGATTTGCATGCTCGGCAGACTCTCACGATACCGTTGGAATTAATTTTACTTTGCATCCTTAAAGGTAAAGGGACCCCTGACCATTAGGTCCAGTCGTGGACGACTCTGGGGTTGCTGCACTCATATTGCTTTACTGACCAAGGGAGCTGGTCTACAGCTTCCGGGTCATGTGGCCAGCATGAATAAGCCGCTTCTGGCGAAACCAGAGCAGCACACACCTTCCCGCTGGAGCGGTACCTATTTATCTACTTGCACTTTGAGGTGCCTTCAAACTGCTAGGTTGGCAGGAGCAGGGACCGAGCAACGGGAGCTCACCCTGTCACGGGGATTCGAACCACCGACCTTCTGATCAGCAAGCCCTAGGCTCTGTGGTTTAACCCACAACGCCACCCGCATCCCTCCTTATATACCCATCCTTATATACTGCTTATTATCAAAACAGTCCATAAGCAGGGTAGAAGAAATAGCCAGAATACTTCCCCCCTGCTGGCAACATATTAATCTATATGATGGAGTTAAAAGAATGTACTGCCAGATGAAACAATAACCAAGGTCCAGGGATATGATTTGTTAGCCTGGCCACCCGGTACTTGCAAGGTGGGAGGAGGACTGGAGAGAGGTTGTCATCTGCTGCCATCTGGATGCCACCCCCTGCCATCTGCAATGACTTCTACCCGTCACCCTCTGAGTAAAGCACTATCTGCTTCCTCTTGCCAAGGCACATCAGAAGGTCGGCAGTTCAAATCCCCGCGACGGGGTGAGCTCCCGTTGCTCAGTCCCTGCTCCTGCCAACCTAGCAGTTTGAAAGCACGTCAAAGTGCAAGTAGATAAATAGGTACCGCTCTGGCAGGAAGGTAAACGGCATTTCCGTGCGCTGCTCTGGTTCGCCGGAAGCAGCTTTGTCATGCTGGCCACATGACCCGGAAGCTGTACGCTGACTCCCTCAGCCAATAAAGCGAGATGAGCTCTGCAACCTCAGAGTCGGTCACGACTGGACCTAATATTGGTCAGGGGTCCCTTTACCTTTACCTTTACATATGATGTTAATTTGGTGAATGAAATGGATGCATTTCATTTTATAAATTGCAGGTACAATCAGGGGGGTTCAGAATCAGGATCAAAGCATGTGAAAAGAGGCTTGTAGATCTTTCTTGTTCCAGGGAAAACATCCTGGCATCATTCTGAAGCTCCTATATTAGCTCTGAGCATAAAGGTCCCATCAACTTGGGGGGTCTTGCTATTTTCCCCCTCCCTCACACAAAAAAGGAAGTTGTGTATCTTCCAGCACTTTTGCTATTTCAGATCCTCTAGTATTCAGCTGTAATTTTAGTAAACCACACTGGCCGTAACCACAAAACTATTAGATATACTAAAATGAAAAAATAAATGGATGTGCCAGTTTATCCTTTTTTTGCCGGAAGGCAGGATTTCCTTTGTCAAATGACTTTGCTAGATGGAAACAAATGCAGACCACTTCCTGAAGATAAAAAGGTTCTGGTCATGGAAAACTGGTCAGCTTCTTAGCTTGCAGGACTTTCTGTAAACTTGCAACACATTAACAGCTGCCTGAAAGCGGGTGGGGACAGAGAGTGTGGTTGCAGCTGAAGAAAGTAGGCTTGAAACATGCATTTGGAGAACCAGCATTTCCCCTGAGATATAACCCTGGAGGAGTCTCCTCAACAAACCACATAGTCTCAGCTTAACCTTCCTCATGAGGAGAAAATGAAGCAAGGCTTAATTGCAACTTGACAGTGATGTGTGCTGGGCTGAGCTATATAGCCACCGAGACCATATAACACCCTGAAAGACCTTCATTGGCTCCCAGTATGTTTCCAAGCACAATCCAAAGTGTTGGTGCTGACCTTTAAAGCCCTAAATGGCCTTGGTCTAGTAGACCTGAAGGAGCGTCTCCACCCCCATTGTTCTGCCCGTACACTGAGGTCCAGCGCCGAGGGCCTTCTGGTGGTTCCCTCACTGCAAGAAGTGAGGTCACAGAGAACCAGGCAGAGGGCCTCCTCAGTGGTGGCGCCCGCCTTGTGGAACACCCTCCCATCAGATGTCAAGGAAATAAACAATTATCTGACTTTTAGAAGTCATCTGAAGGCAGCCCTGTACAGGGAAGTTTTTAATGTTTGATGTTTTATTGTGTTTTTAATATTCTATTGGGAGTCGCCCAGAGTGGCTGGACCAGCCAGATGGATGAGACATAAATAATAATAATAATAATAATAATAATAATAATAATAATAATTATTATTATTATTATTATTATTATTATTATTATTATTATTTCTAGAAAAAGAGGTGCCAGAACTCACCCTGAACACCTCCCTTCTTCTCTTATAATGGCAGTGGTGCCCACCTGAGACGGGTTGGTGAGATCCAGCTGGAAAAAATGCCCTGGTGCTAGGGACTAAGATATGGTTACCAGATTTTTTTCAATGAATCCGGGGACACTTTTTTTTAAAAAAAAAAAATCATGCTGTAGTTGTTGATTCCAAAGTTGTCATCATTCTACCACTCAATGTATAAACACTGAAGCCAGTTCTTGAGTTCTGACACTTTAGCTTGGCCAGAAAAATCAGAACAGAGGGTAGTACAATTAGTTTTCCATGGCTCCCCATCTCCTATAGGACAGTGTAAAGTGTTGGCAATCTGGGCCCTGGTCGAAAGGGCGGGAAACTTGACCCTCACCCTGGGCACTGGGAGTAGAGGACAACTTAAGCCTCCATCCCAATGCTAGACCACCAAGTGTTAGGCTATAAACCACTTAAGAGTATTGTGCAGCCACTGCTACTTGAAGGCAACCAGGAAGGCTAGAAGGGCATGACATGGAACCTACTGAACATACATAGTGCAGATTCTGTAGTTGGAGAGTGAATAACAGCACCTAGGGTGCACAGGTGGGACACAATCCAGTGATGCTGCCTAGCTGTGCCACTTAGGGCTAGGAGTCGGCTAGTACTTTCTGCTAGTATTTCCAGTGGCATTGCAGCCTCTCTTGATGTTTTGGGACTGCACGGATGAAAAAAAAATGACTAAAGAAAGTTGACAATGTGGAGCCAAGGTGTGATGGGATTCGGACTCGGATGCTGAACCTGAGGGATCCCAGCCTGCACAGGATTCCCCGCCTCCAGAACCAGCTGAGCCGGGGCTGGGGCATGAGCCTGAAGGGTCCTCACCTGTGCTGGATCCTCAGGTGCAGGCACCAGCTGAGTCTGCTCTGGCTCCTGAGGTGATGGAGGACCCATTGCCTGCAGGTGCTCCACTCTCAGCCCTGTCAGGGGAAGCTGAGGTTGCCTCTGGGTCCGGTAACCCTCCAGCCTCTCCTGAGCTGCAGAGGCTCAGGGCAGAGAGGCGGAGGGAACTAGGTTCCTGCAGGAGGAGTGCTCGCCTCCAGGCCAGGAGAGGTGAGTCACCTGTGGACCGGGGCCGCCCTATGCCTCAGGGCAGATAAAAGCCAGCCAGCCCGTCCCAGTCCCAAGTTGTGGGAACAACGTTGTTGGTAGCCTGTTCCTGCCTACACCCTGTCCTGCTTCTCTGCCAGAGCTCCTGACCTCACCCGACTCCCTGTCTTGGACCCAGCCTCAGCTTTGACGGACTGCCTCCCTACTACACCCTTGACCTCGGACTGGACTCGGACCTCGCCTCCTTGGGACCAGCACACAAGGGGTGTGATGTCTTAAATCTTGATGTCTTTACCTTAACCTTTGAGAGGCCCCCACTGGTGATGGTGGTGGTCTTCGTCTTCCTTGAAAGGTACACAGAACATTCTCTACTTCTGTATCTCTCTCTACTGTATGATTTCTGGACTTAGGAACACAGGAATCTAACTTAACACTGACTCAATCACTTCATCTCACTCAATATTGTCTGCACTGAGCGGAAGCTGCTCTCCAGGGTTCAAGACAGGAATGTGTCCCTGGTCTATGTCAGGACTTGAGGCCTTTTGCATGCAAGACCTGTGTTTCACCACGGAGCTACAGTTCTTCCTGGGGCATGAACTCCCAAATCATGGGCCCTGATCATCCAATGCTATTCTAGGTTACATCAACAGAAGAATAGAATCCAGATCTAGGGAAGTCATAGTGCCACTCTATTCTGCTTTGGTCAGACCACACCTGGAATGCTGTGTCCAGTTTTGGGCTACACAATTTAAGAAGGATATTGACAATCTGGAAGGTGTGCAGAGGAGGGCAACCAAGATGATTAAGGGTCTGGAAACCAAGCTTTTCAAGGAAAGGTTGAAGGAGCTGGGTCTGTTTAGCCTGGAAAAGAGGAGACTGAGAAAAGATGTTGATAGCCATCTTCAAATAGCTCAAGGGCTGTTGTATGGAAGATGGAGAAAGCTTGTTTTCTTCTGCTCTGGAGGGTAGGACTCTTACCAATGACCTCAAGATACAAGAAAGGAGACTAAACATCAGGAAAAACTTTCTGACAGGAAGAGCCATTTGACAGTGGAACAGTCTCCCACGGGAGGTGGTGGACTTTCCCTCCTTGGAGGTTTCTAAGCAGAGGTTGGGTGGCGATCTGCCATGGATGCTTTAGCTGAGATTCCTGCATTGCAGGGGCTTTGACTAGATGACCCTCGGGGTCCCTTCTAACTCTAAAATTCTATGATTCTGTCTCAAGTGCTTTGAAAACAGAAAACAGACATCATACCCTTTGCTATGTTGTGGTTAGAGTAGCGGAAGAATTCGGGGCAGGAGGTCCCAGTTAGCCAAGATCTCTCCTCCTCACTCCATATTCTGATTTATGGTTTGGCCCTGTAGAAATTACAGGCTGAAATGAGGTGCAAGATGAGTCCTGAGAGCAAAACCCTCAACCAATAGGGCTGTGTACACATTTCAATTATGGTGCTGGAGGAGACTCTTGAGAGTCCCATGGACTGCAAGAAGATCAAACGTATCCATTCTGAAGGAAATCAGCCCTGAGTGCTCACTGGAAGGACAGATCCTGAAGCTGAGGCTCCAAGGCTTTGGCCACCTCATGAGAAGAGAAGACTCCCTGGAAAAGACCCTGATGCTGGGAAAGATGGAGGGCACATGGAGAAGGGGACCACAGAGGACGAGATGGTGGGACAGTGTTCTCGAAGCTACCAGCATGAGTTTGACCAAACTGTGGGAGGCAGTGGAAGACAGGAGTGCCTGGCGTGCTCTGGTCCATGGGGTCACGAAGAGTCAGACATGACTAAACAACTCAACAACAACAACAACACATTTCCATTTACTCTTGCTCCAGCACATTCCCACCAGCATGTTTGGCATCTGTGTACACATGGCTTTACCCATAATGCAGAGCTATTCTGTAGTTTTAATCCAAAAGGAAAACTTACACCATGTTGACTCTGCAGTTAAGCGGAGGTGTATAAAGCTGAGACAGCCATTGCACATCCATGGATGACAGTTTCCTGAATAGGAGTTTTTTGGGGTGGAGGGTTGCAGGAGTGCAGAAAACAAAAAGGCATTCCTGCCAATTGTTTGGTGTGTACAGAAACCTGTACATGCAACTTAAAACACAGCAGGGGAAAAGAACCTCACTGCATTTTAGGATGCAAATGTTCACTTAGCCTAGAACAAAGAGATTTTTGCTTAAGTAATGAAAGGATGTGGTCTCTAAAGTTTTCCTCTGCTTTACACTTGGGTCAAAAATAAATTTAAGTCCGAAAGCCCGTGCCCTCGCTTCCGAAAGCAGAAATTGAAAGCCTGTGCAGTCCTTTTACAAAATGTAAACAAGGAGGTTTTATTTTTCATTCGTGCTCTGTGGAATTTCCTCCTCCTCCTTTCCCTGCTCCCTCTAACTTGACAGCAGCTCAGTTTCTGTGAAATAACACAAGTTAAATCCATAGAAGACCAAAAAAAGTGCATTGCCAAATCACAGCTTCTCTAGGAGATCACAGATGTGTGCAACATATTCTGCTCCAGACGGCAAAGAATTCTTTCCCTTGCTCCCTGAAGATGAAAAATGAAACCCAGACACAGTGTAATCCACAAATGACATTTTTTTTAAAGGGGGTAAGATATAAACAAAGCAGTAAATGTATGACACACAGCCTTTCTTGTAGGGAGAGAAGGGGCCTTTCCGGAATCAGATCATGGAAAATCAAGGCCAACCCAATAAATTTTGGTGCCTGAGGCAGATAGTCCAAATAGTTCTTGGGTGGCTTTAAAAGAGGATTACACAAATTTAGGGAGAAAATTTGGCTATCAGTGTCTGCTACCCATGATGGCTGTGTTCCACCTTCACTGTTGAAGGCAATGTGCGTCTGCATGCCATTTCCTGGAAATTACAAGTGGTGAGGATGCTGCTGCTTGTTAATTTCACAGAATCATAGAGTTGGAAGGGACCATGGTAAAAGGTAAAGGACCCCTGGACGGTTAAGTCCAGTCAAAGGCGACTATGGGGTTGCGGCTCTCATCTCGCTTTCAGGCTGAGGGAGCCGGTGTTTGTCCACAGACAGCTTTCCAGGTCATGTGGCCAGCAGGACTAAACCGCTTCTGGTGCAACGGGACACCATGATGGAAACCAGAGCGCATGGAAACGCCGTTTACCTTCCTGCTGCAGTGGTACCTATTTATCTACTTGCACTGGTGTGCTTTTGAACTGTTAGATTGGCAGGAGCTGGAACAGAGCAACGGGAGCTCACCCTGTTGTGGGGATTTGAACCGCTGACCTTCTAATCAGCAAGCCCAAGAGGCTCAGTGGTTTAGACCACAGCGCCACGTGCATCCTAAAGGGGCCATGAGGATCATCTAGCCCAATGCTCTGCAATGCAGGAACCATCTGGTTGGTAACTGTAAGAACAGCCTGCTGCAATAGATGACTCAATGTGTTCATTCCTAGGAATGCTGAAAAACTCACGCGGCCTTCATGACCTCATATTATCTCTAAGAACAGTGTTTTCTCCTCCAGGTTCAGCAAAAGCAGACTTGCTCTTATTGGAGGGGAAAAGAGATTTTCTGACCCACCCCTTTCTTTCTTTACCCTCCCATACTCTTAGCAGCCTTCCCCAAGAGAGCACCCTTGAGGTGCTTTGATCTACAACTCCCATAAGCCAGCACAGCCATCCTGACCGGGGCTCACAGGAATTGTAGTTTCAGATCTCCGGAGGGCACCAGGTTAGCAAAGGCTGCTCTGAGCATCTTTATCTACTTGGCTTCAACCAAGACAACAGGATGCAACCCACACTAGGACACTGGGTACAAGAATTATCATCATCATCATCATCATCATCATCATCTAGAGCAGCGGTTCTCAACCTGTGGGTCCCCAGATGTTGCTGGACTACAACTCCCGTCATCCCTGAGCTCTGGCCTTGCTAGCTAGGGGTGATGGGAGTTGTAGTTCAACAACATCTGGGGACCCACAGGTTGAGAAAGGCTGATCTAGAGGAAGGCACTGGGTGGAGAGGCTGCACCAGATTCTGCTGTATCCTGAACTGAATTGGGCCACTTTGAGGGGGATCCAGGCCTGGGCAGATTGGATCAAGATAGCCCTTGTGTGACTGCAGGTTGCCAGGGGTGGGTGCATTGGGTGGGAAGGTTACAGGGCTATGCTCTGCTGGCACATTTCCTGCAAGGAATGACAGCTTTCCAGGTCATGTGGCCAGCGTGACTAAACCACTTCTGGTGCAACAGAACACCATGACGGAAGCCAGAGCGCATAGAAACGCCATTTGGTACCTTCCCACTGCAGTGGTACCTATTTATCTACCTGTTCTGGTGTGCTTTTGAACTGCCAGGTTGGCAGAAGCTGGGACAGAGCAACGGGAGCTCACCCCGTCATGGGGATTTGAACCGCCAACCTTCTGTGCCCAAGAGGCTCAGTAGTTTAGACCACGCCACCCACACACCTAGCAGAACTGAACCCTCCTGCTCAGGGCTGGATCCAGGGCTGGTTCCTGAGTTTCCTGGGTTGGCCCAGGCCAGCTTGGAGTGGAGGGCAGTCCATAACTCCACTAAGCACTTATATGATCCATTTATTTCAGTGGATCCAGTGCCCCAGTTGTGAAGTTCTGGTTTTACACGGTCAGTCATTGTTAATATTGTCAATGCTTATTAAAATACAGATGTTCCTTAAAATGTAGTTAAGGAAGCCACTGGTTTTTCCCTGCTGTGCTGGTTGTCTGGGTGTTCCCTGCTCTGCATTATAGAGGTCACCGCTGCAGACAGCCTCCATGAGGGACAGCCTCCTCACCATGAAGATGACGAGACTCCTGCATCGAAGGGGGTTGACTAGATGGCCCTTGGAGATCCCTTCCAACTCTACAGTTCTGTGCTTCTTTAAAACGCTTCATTTTATATCTCTAACAGAGGGTTTGTGGACCTCCAGATATTGTTGGGCTCCAATTCCCATCAGCTCCAGTCAGCCTGGCAAGTGGTCGAAGATTATGGGATTTGTCGTCCAAAAACATCTGAAGGCTCCCAGTTTAGCTCTAATGGCGTTGACATTGCATAGGCTCTCCATATGCTACTATAACCCTAAATCCTGCTGAAACCAAAGGTACCAAAATGGATAGCAATGTGCTTAATGGTGCAATGCGCTCTGTGTGGAGCTACCTTTGAAGGTGACCCAGAAACTACAACTAATCCAGAATGTGGCAGCTAGACTGGTGAATGGGAGCGGCCGCCGAGACCACATAACACTGGTCCTAAAAGACCTACATTGGCTCCCAATACGTTTCTGAGCACAAATCAAAGTGTTGGTGCTGGCCTTTAAAGCCCTAAACAGCCTCGATCCAGTATATCTGAAGGAGCGTCTCCACCCCATCGTTCTACCTGGACCAGTCCAGTGCTGATGGCCTTCTGGCGGTTCCTTCTCTGCAAGAAGTGAGGTTACAGGGAACCAGGCAGAGGGCCTTCTCGGTGGTGGCGCCTGTCCTGTGGAACGCCCTCCCAGCAGATGTCAAAGAAATAAACAACTATCTTACTTTTAGAAGACATCTGAAGGCAGCCCTGTTTAGGGAAGTTTTTAATGTGTGACATTTTAATGTATTTTTAATCTTTGTTGGAAGCCGCCCAGAGTGGCTGGGAAGACCCAGCCAGATGGGCGGGGCACAAATAATAAGTTGTTGTTGTTGTTGTTGTTGTTGTTGTTGTTGTTATATCCTATACAAGAAGTCCTACATGATGCAGTGGCTGGAGTCACTGCCAAGTAAGAAGACCTAAGATCTCATTTGCTGCCTTGGGACTAAGATTCACTGAATCCAGGGCAACTTGCTGCTGTTTTTGTGGCTGCTGTTGTTTGCTGGATTGCACCCAACCAGTCCTCTGCCTTTCCAGTCGTGACTGAGCAGCAGGGGGGGGGTGTTAACTGGAAACATAAGCTTTTCTAATTTCTCTTTCACTGAAGAGGAAGGGTATATTCCTAAAATTCTTCTGAAAGGTCAGAACTCGTTCAGTCTTGTGGAATGTTGATCCTATCGCCCATCCTGAGTGTTCTAACAAACATGAACTTTACCCCACAAATTCTTATTCCATTGAATGATTTGGCTTGTTGGTCTCTAGCCAGTATTTCAAAAGGTGGATTTGCCCAGTGGCTTACGCAGGAGTAGCATGCTGGTATATACAGTGGTACCTCGCAAGACGAAATTAATTCGTTCTGTGAGTTTTTTCGTCTTGCGAATTTTTCGTCTTGCGAAGCACGGATTTTGGAAAAGCTTCAAAAACCACCAAAGTCTTCAAAAACCTCAAAAAAGGCTACCACGCCACGTGCTATGAGTTGCTCCTCGAAGTCAAGTCGCAACTGCACCCCCTGAATGCACCCTGGGTATTAACGGTTTTAAGAAAAAGGAAACAAACTTGCAAGATGTTTTCGTCTTGCGAAGCAAGCCCATAGGGAAATTCGTCTTGCGAAGCAACTCAAAAAATGAAAAACTCTTTCGTCTTGCGAGTTTTTCGTCTTACGAGGCATTCGTCTTGCGAGGTACCACTGTATGCCGAGAGTGTGCATGATATTTGTCTAGTTTGTCGTTCTTTTCAAAATATGCCTAGGCCTCTTTTTCTGCTAACCGGTGTTCAAATAGTCGCCCTACTGAATGATTTGGTAGAGTGGGAAACCCGGGTTCAAATCTCTACTTAGCCAAGATTTAGGACCACGGGTGACCTTAGGTTAGTCACCAGTTCTGGATTGTATCTAGAGTTGCTGTTCCACTGCTGCAACAGACTTTGGCTTGTGCTGTGGAAGTACCCTCTCTGCTCACCTGCAGAGCAGATTTTGGGGGCATGCAAGGAATGGAAAGGGAAATCCTGTTGCATGTGTGGAGCTCTGCTTCCACCAGGTTTGAATATAACCCTCTCTGTGATGCCCACATCACAGGTTGCTGTGAAGATAAAACAGAAGGAGGACCATGTACCTCACCTTCTGCTCCTAAGAGGAAAGGTGGTATATGCAGATAATAACCAAATCTCTGAAGTTGGCCACCTTGACCAGGACTGGCTCCATGTTTCTGGGGGCCCTTGGGCACAGGATATCAACTGCCCCTTTTCCTCCTCAAACCACAGGCCTCCCTCCTGACCCCACCCATTTAAACTAAAACAAATTATGACAAATATTGCTCAAGAAAACACAAACTTTACTATTTTGCTTGTTTGAATTTTTTGTCAACTGTAGAATTTGAAGGTAAACACAAGGAGCACATACGAACTTCTCTCTCTCTCTCTCTCTCTCTCTCTCTCTCTCTCTCTCTCTCCCTCTCCCTCTCCCTCTCCCTCTCCCTCTCTCCCTCTCTCCCTCTCTCCCTCTCTTCCTCTCTCCCACACACCTGCACTTCTTCCCTCTTTCCCTTTCTCTCTTTCATACGCATAGACCACACGCCTACCTGACTTCGCAAGGTTAGCAAATGTTCCAATTTGAGAATGGAATTTCTTGTAGGATTTAAACCCCCTAAACTGATGGCGATCCAAGTATTGACCCTTGACTCCTTTCATGCGATTATTAATTATGTGGTACCTGCAAAAGCCTCAGGAGAAAATGGTCTTCTGCAATGCTGAGCCGGATATGCAGAAGTTCCAGGATAGACGAAGATTGGCAAACCCGCATCACGAGCCCAATGGAATAGAAAGTATCTGCAACCGAATCTTCACCCCACAGGAAGCAAGAGAAAACATTGGATTATCATTCTATTGCAGCCTCTTCATATTGGGCTCTCCCACTCCCACTCATCATTAAGAGATCAGGGGATTAAAACGGCCGCTGTTTCCTGGCACTAACTTTGTTCAGTGGTATGGTACATTTTGCCAGAAGACACTGCCATCTTGACTGTGAGTCCTGGAGGATCTTTTCCCTGACTTGCAGATCTTTTCCCACCTGGACGGTAGAACCTGACTGACTCCAGCCACAAAAGCTGAGGCTGCTGAACAGACTCTTGGGCTGGGAGAGTTGTTGTTTCTGTCATTGATATTAATTTTTATATCTTTATTTAGGATCTTGTTGTGATTTATGTGGACAATGTGGTTGTGTACATTTTCATGTTTTATTTATTGTCATGATTACTTTTGTTATGTTTGTGTTTATGTATTTATTTTTTCATGTTATAAGCAGCATTGAGCATGATTTTGGCAATGCAAAGGCAGCATACATGTGTTGCATACAATAAAATGTTGCGTGTGTGCATTCTGAACATGCTCCAACCACAACTGAGTGGCACAGTTACTATTTATAACAAAGAACGTTGTGCAAGATCTTTTGCAAACTTTCTGAAGGGAAATGGGCTGTATTTAGGCAGTGACCCTTGTTTCCATGGAACAGTATTTGGGTGTTTTAATTTGCAAAAGGTGCAGAAAATTAGCACAGATACAATGTAGAATCAGCGTTGCCTTATGTGTTTTGACTAAATCTCCAGACAATTCTAGACCAAAGACTAGACTCAAATAAATGTTCCCTTTGGATTTGCAAACTCTTTCTCTCTCCTGATGTCTTTCTTGTTTGGTAAACATCAGGTCACCGCTATGAAGACAGCATGTTTTGCCAAAACATGTGTAGATACGTGTGAGATCACATGTGGTCCAAGTAATGAGGTTGATTTCCCCTGTCTCTTTTTCTTATAAAGTTTTGTTAAGACTTTCTCCAATACAATAAAGAACAAACTAAACTAAACCGAAAATAATAAAAAAGAAAGAAGAAAATAAAAGAGAGAGAAGAATACAGCCTGTCTTCAGAGACACCACTAATTATCTTCTCCTACTCCATGCCCCTACAGGGGACATGGGTAGTGCTGTGGTCTAAACCACAGAGCCTAGGACTTGCCGATCAAAAGGTTGGCGGTTCAAATCCCCGTGATGGAGTGAGCTCCCATTGCTCGGTCCCTGCTCCTGCCAACCTAGCAGTTCAAAAGCACGTCCAAATGCAAGTAGATAAATAGGTACCGCTCTGGCAGGAAGGTAAACGGCGTTTCCATGCGCTGCTCTGGTTCGCCAGAAGTGGCTTAGTCATACTGGCCACATGACCCGGAAGCTGTACGCCGGCTCCCTTGGCCAATAAAGCGAGATGAGCGCCGCAACCCCAGAGTCGTCTGTGACTGGACGTAACTGTCGGGGGTCCCTTTACCTTTTAAGAGGAAGAGACAAGAAGGAAGGCCCCCGCCCCCAGCCACACAGCAGTTTAAATAGCATAGGGGAGAGTCAAGCATCTTCATATAACATCATTGGGGATAGCTCAGTCGGTAGACCATTAGACCCTAAATCTCAGGGTTGTAGGTTGTGGGTTCAAGCCCCACGTTGGGCAAAATATTCCTGCATTGCAGGGAGTTGGACTAGATGACCCTCGTGGTCATTTTACAGTTCTATGATTCTATGAAATATCTAAACTTTTATCTTTTTCAATGCAGCTGAAGACTGCTTATGTCTATAGCATAACTGCACAATGTCTTTAGATCATTAATTTCCACATTTCACAGAAGGGAACTGAAAGCTGACAGGCCTTGGTTTTTCTCAAGCCATTGGTGGATTCGAACCCAGCCCTCTAGCACTAGTCCTTCACTGTGGTTCCAGTCCACCTTACGTTTGTGCAGAAGAAATCCCATTTGTGCCCCATGTGTGTTGCTGCTGGCTACTCTCTCAGTCAGACCCCATTTCCATGGAGAGGCTGCTATTTGATCGATCAAATGGCAAAACAGCATAGACTTACCTTCCCCAAAAATCAGGAACCTGATGATCATATTGATAAATATCCAGGAATGTCCGCAGAACTGGATTAAATAATAGCAGAAGATGTAGGGGTTCATTGTGCAGCTGTAAAAGTGAGAACAGGGAATTCAAATATCAAAGCCTAACCGGAATGACAGGTAAAAAGGTAAAGGGACCCCTAACCATTAGGTCCAGTCGTGACTGACTCTGGGGTTGCGGCTCTCATCTCGCTTTATTGGCCGAGGAAGCAGGCGTACAACTTCCGGGTCATGTGGCCAGCATGACTAAGCTACTTCTGGTGAATCAGAGCAGCACACGGAAATGCCATTTACCATCCCGCCAGAGTGGTACCTATTTATCTACTTGCACTTTGATGTGCTTTCGAACTGCTAGGTGGGCAGGAGCAGGGACTGAACAACGGGAGCTCACCCCATCACGGGGATTTGAACTGCCGACCTTCTGATTGGCAAGTCCTAGGCTCTGTGTTTTAACCCACAGCGCCACCCGCGTCCCTGGAATGACAGGAGCAATGGGCATTTTGCTACTAGACCATATTTAGTGCTCTCTGTTGGCCAGACAAAATACACCTAGGAAGAAGATAGAAAAGGGATCGCATTGTTGGCATCGCATTTCAGAACCTTGGAGCAATCTCTGTAAAAGAGAATCGAGCACAGATGGGACCCACTCTGCTTTGTTCAACTACCACTTTGCTTGGTGGCCATGATCCAGAGAGCCTTGCATGCAGAGTAATCCCCTTGCCTGCTCCTCATCACAGAGGGAGGCAGGTGAGCGCAAGAGGATGCCAAGGTCGTTTTCTTTTTTTTTTTTTCCCAAATACATTTTTATTGAGGTTATACACATAACAAACATACAAACAGATACAAAAGAAAAAAATTATAACAAAAAAACAAAACAAAAAAAACGTCAGAATATACAAGCCAACTTTTTCCTCTCTCTAACTATACAAAGATAGATTAATCTGACTGTTTCACAAAACAGTAAACGATTAAAAAAAAAAAAAAACACACACGCAAAAACCACCTCCTGGACTTCCTTCCATCCTTTTGGTAAGTATCAAATATCTGCTTCCATTACGTATTTGATTTTTAATCTATAGGCCTAAATTCACACGCTGGTAGTATTGTTCTGACCCCGCCAATCACATTAAGCATTTATTCCAATATAGTTCCAGTATTTACTCCAATTTTTCAGAGATTTCTGTTCATCGTGGTCTCTTAATTTACCTGTTAATTTATCAAGCTCAGCATAATTTATCATTTTAATTTGCCAATCATTTATATTGGGGATAGTTTCCACTTTCCAATATTGTGCCAATAAAATTCTCGCTGCTGTGGTGGCATAGAGGAATATCGTTCTATCTTCTTTCTTAATATCTTTACCCGTCATTCCCAGCAAAAAGGCTTCGGGTCTTTTGGGAAAAGTGTATTTAAATATTCTTTTAAGCTCATTGTAAACCGATTCCCAAAAGCCTTTCACCTTTTTGCATGTCCACCATAGATGATATAGGTCACCCTCCACCTCCCCACATTTCCAGCATTTCTTATCTTTTAGTCTATACATTTTGGCCAACTTCACAGGGGTGTGGTACCACCTATATAGCATCTTCCAAACATTTTCTCTCAGAGACATACATGCTGTAAACTTTATATTACAAGGTCGTTTTCTACCACTCTGTACCCTTTTAGAGCACCCATGAATGCAAGCAGCCATAGGCCACTTTATTGCCACTGGTGCGCTCTGTGGAACTGAGCCGGCCAAAACAGCGGTGTTATCACTGCCCTTCATATGTGGGCCTTTTCCCGTTGCGGTGGTGGGAGCAGCACACAAAACAAACCTAAAAATGACTGTACAAAGCTACCCATT
The DNA here is from genome assembly GCF_951804945.1 of Podarcis cretensis. Lineage (NCBI taxonomy): Eukaryota > Metazoa > Chordata > Lepidosauria > Squamata > Lacertidae > Podarcis > Podarcis cretensis. Next base: position 28,769,370 of record NC_137187.1, read on the forward strand.
CGGCCATTACAGTGGTACCTTTGGTTAAGAACTTAATTCGCTCTGGAGGTCTGTTCTTAACCTGAAACTGTTCTTAACCTGAAGCACCATTTTAGCTAATGGGGCCTTCTGCTGCTGCTGCGCAGCCGGAACACGATTTCTGTTCTCATCCTGAAGCAAAGTTCTTAACCCGAGGTACTATTTCTGGGTTAGCGGAGTCTGTGACCTGAAGCGTCTGTAACCTGATGTACCACTGTATAGGCCAATGAAAATGGCATTTAACATTTCAGTTTTTACCAGGTGGAGGCAAAGAAATAAGGAGGAGGGCAAGATTCACTCCCAACATCAAAGGTCTGCCCCCAGATATAGTCAAGATTAAACAACATTTTAAGAGGGCTTCTTGCCATTATTTTCTTTTTATGCTCCATGACAGAACAACATTATAAACAGTGTCAAATAGTCATTTTCTATTTCCCCTCTTTAAGCAAAGAGATTTGCTTGGCATGGTTTCTACTTTTTATTATTATATTCATTGCAAATATTTATATACTATTTAATGCCAAGACAGTATATAAGTGGTTTAAGAAAACATGACAGAAAGATAGAGATAGAATATGATATGATATGACATGATGATGTGAGATACATCTATATCGATATGCAACAATGAAACTGAAAAACTGCAATACCAAATAAATCAATAGAAATCTCCCCAAAGCCAAAACAAGGCAATGCCAAGCGAACTAACTGAGGTTGACCTGTTTGTTGAATTTGCTATGGCATTTTCTTTCTTTCCTTTGAATAAATTGTATTAGATTTTATAAAGAGAGGTACAAAGATTATCTTTTTTTATCCAAACCAAGATGTTTATCTAGGTAAAATAAAAATATAGATCCAGAGGAAAAGAAGGGAAAGAAAGAAAGAAAGAAAGAAAGAAAGAAAGAAAGAAAGAAAGAAAGAAAGAAAACTCATCCATTCCAATATAACACCCAGCCTGACTGCTTTCAATATGTTTGCAACAGGAGCAGGAAACTTGATTTTAAGAAATTGTAGTAAGTTAAAGTAACTTGGTTGGATTTGTAATAATTAGGAAAATTGGGAAAATTAATAAAAATAATAATAAGAAAGAAAGAAAGAAAGAAAGAAAGAAAGAAAGAAAACTTCCAAGTCTTCGTCTGACAGCTATATAAACATCATTCAACTCACCCACTCCAATATAACACACAACATGACTACTTTCAATAAACCAACAATATCTTCAGGAGTTTGTTATGGCATTTTCTTTTTCTTTTCTTTTTTTAATTCAAAATTATAACAAGACATATTATCCAAAAACATATCATCCTTGTTTTCCCCCCATTTTTCCTCCCCCCCCCAAAAAAAACCCCACCCACCCCCCGACTTCCCTCAGTTCCAGACTTTGGTTTCTCTAAGAATGCTGTTTTCTGCATGTTACAAAGTTGTATAGATCCTCAAACTATTTAGCTGATTATTATCAATAAAAAGTTTGTGAATGTTTATTCAAAACCTGCCAAGGAGTCCAGTTCGCTTTGTTGTGTCTTCAGATACTTTGTAAAGGGTTCCCATTCATCCTTAAAGTCACAGTTATCCTTGTCCCGTAGCTTATATGTTGTTATGGCATTTTCAAGTGGCTTCACTGACTTTCTGATAAAAACATAAGATGGTCAGTGATGGGTCGGGTCAGTGACCCATCTGCCCCAGGGTCCTGTTCTCACAATGGCCAACTAGATGGTCATGGGAAGTGCTCAAGCAAGACCAGAGGCAACAGCCCTTGCGTTTCCCTGCAACTGGCGTTCAGAGGCTGAGTGCCTCCGATAGTGGAAGCCATTCTACATACAGCCAAAGAACTTACAAAGGGGTCTTCACACATCTCTCGTGGCAAAGAAAAAGACGTCGTGGCTTCTCTGCAGCACACTAAAGGTAAAAGGTCAAGGATCCCTGGACGGTTAAGTCCAGTCAAAGGCAACTATGGAGTTGCAGCGCTCATCTCACTTTCAAGCCAAGGGAGCTGGCATTTGTCCACAGACAGCTTTCCAGGTCATGTGGCCAGCAGGACTAAACCGCTTCTGGTGCAATGGGACACCGTCACAGAAACCAGAGCGCACAGAAACACAGTTTACCTTCCTGCCACAGCAGTACCTATTTATCTACTTGCATTGGCATGCTTTCGAACTGCTAGGTTGGCAGGAGCTGGGTCAGAGTGTCAGGTGTGTGTGCAGGAGCCGGGCCCTGTGACCAGTAGGACTTCGCAGGACTGGAGCCTTCCTAAGTTTGTTCTGAAGAGGCAAGGCGCAGCCGCACAGGTGAAGCAAATTGGTAACTCACAGCACCTGGTGGCAGGAGCCGGGAAGGGATATAAGGTCAGCATTTCCCTTTGGCTCTTTGCCACAGCAACACATTTTCTGACTTGGGCTTCTTGCTTCCTGATCCTCATACCTTGGCTTCTTGACTCCTTGCTTCCTGACCCTCAGATCCTTGACTTCTTGACTCCTTGCTTCTTGATCCTCGGACCCCTGACTTCATGACTCCTTGCTTCCTGACCCTTGGACTCTTGGCTTCCTGACTCCTGGTTTCTGGACCCCCGTTCCTGCTCCCACCCCGCCATCTTGCCCCCGGTCCTGACATCCCCTGCCAGGACTTCGATCACCCATGAACCGGACCATGACACAGAGCAATGGGAACTCACCCTGTCACAGGGATTTGAACTGCCGACCTTCTGATTGGCAAGCCCAAGAGGCTCAGTGGTTTAGACCACAGTGTACCATTGGCTTAAGAAAGATGCACAAGGACTTCTGACAATTGTAAGATACCACACCAAGGCTCTTCATAATCTGGGATAGTAGACAGTTCCCAATGGTCTGAGACATTTTGCTACCCAAAGCAGGAAACTGCCTCGTTCCCTCCTACATAGGACCAATACTTTGAAAAGTCTTGCTGCCCCATTTAGATATCTATTCATGCTTTTATCTATGGCCTCATCCCCACTTTATGGTGCCCTCTGAAGCAGCTTCCTTCACTTTGCCTCCTGGTGGGGAGAGCTGGTTCCAAGTGGAGACTTCTCTGAAGTCCTCTCTTTCAGACTAATGGTGGTTGCAAGGATAAAACAGGGATTTGCCCACATGTCCTGGCCTAAGCTTATAGTCGGATGCGTTGCTCCCCACAGGAGATCTCAACACCCCCACCAGAAAGCAGCGCTTGCTGTCCTCCTGAGCCCCTGAGATCAGGTTCCTCAGTCCTTTTCCTTGATCTCGGTGCCAAAATGCCGATGAAGCAACTCTCCACCGAAACCAGAAAAGAGGAACTTCCCTTTCTGTTCAAGGCGAGCTTATTGGAATGAAAGCCTTTGTCCGGTACATTGGGCAACCTCTGCCTTCCCCACGGCAGCAAGAGGACGCTGAGGAGATTCCTGCCTAGACGACAGCTGGCTCCCAGCATGTCATTGCTTCTACCATCCTGGTCTTACCTTGGTTCAGTTGCCCCTGCTCCAGCTGCTCCAGCGAGCCGAGATCTTCTGAGCTGTCTGTGTGTGTTCCTCTTCCTCACAGCTGCAACAGCTGGGCTGAGCCCAGAGATATCTCCCCTCCTCTTTGCCTTCCCTTCTTCACCACGTCAGGCCAGCATTGCAACACACACACACACACAGCGATACTTTCTGAAACAGCAGCCAAGTTCAGCAGCGAAAAAGCTTTGTCCTGTTCCAAAAGGCGCTTTCCAGAGTTGCCAGGAAGTTGCTGATAATGATGGAATTCAAGAGTCCTTTGTGGAGATACGTCCCTGGAATTGTGGAAATCTGCCCAACAGGCTGCTTAGAAGTAAGGGCTGGTCTTTGGCATTCCCTTTCCATTCTGCTCACCTTTTAAATACCTTGGGGTTTTTGTTTTGTTTTAAACTGCGCTTGGAGCCCAGTTCACAATTTGCATATGTGACGTCCCTGTCGTTTAAGCTATTTCAAATTTTTAAAATAACGTGCATGCCTCAGACACATATCATGCCCTCCCACATTTCTCCGATGAAAATAGGGATATATAATAATAATAATAATAATAATAATAATAATAATAATATTGATACCCCACCCATCTGACTGGGTTGCCCCAGCCACTTTAGGCAGCTTCCAACATATATACAAACATAATTAAACATTTAAAAAACTTCCCTATACAGGGCTGCCTTCAGATGTCTTCTAAATGTTGTGTAGTTACTTATCTCCTTGGCTCAGGATGGAAGTCACATAACTCCATACCCACCAACATTTCTCTGATTAAAACAGGGATATCCTGTTCCGGGATCAAATCAGAAACCAGGATGGTGTCTGTAAATCCAGGACTGTCCCTGGAAAATAGGGACTCTTGAAGGGTCTGACATATATTAATGCAGCACCAGAGTACAGGCTCATGTCACCCCTTTTACAAGTGAAAATGAACTCCTTGTACTATTTGTCTCAGTTGTTGCATGGCTGCTCCTTGGGAGGACTTTGGTGTAGCCCTCCAAGCCTATTACCCCATGCGATCCCCTCAAATGCCTGCCCCAAACCCAGACCGAAAAGGCAGCAAATGGTTAATATTCTTGTATTTTTACTACTATGATGAGACAGTGAAGCAGTCGTGAGTTGTTGTTGTCGTTATTATTATTGCTTTTTTGCAGCTGGGATTCACCTGAACTCAGTTCTGGCACATCTCAGGTGGGTGCCATCGCCATTTTAAGAACACAAGGGAGGAATCCATTGTGAGTTCCAGCACCTCTTATTGTGGAACAATAGCACTCCTCCTTCTCCTCCTCCTTCTCCTTCTTCTTCTTTATTAGATTTATATATTGCCCTTCATCATAAGACCTCAGGATAAAAATAAGTAAATACTGTAGTCTTATCCTATTTTTAGCTTTTTATTGTATCCCTTGTAAACTGCTTAGAGGCAGTTGTAATTAAGCAATTGTTTAAATAAATAATTTGATTTCTATGTGCCAGTTGAGCTCATTTCCACCAGCAAGCATACCGCTGTCCTGTGTCGGCTATTGGCGAGGACAGTAAATAGCTATTGTGTCCACTTGACGATTGCTTGGACTGGAGAATTGAGAAGATGTGCTCTCTTTTTGTGTGTGTGCAATTGGAAGAACGTTGCGAGCGCTTAGGTTCCATTCAGCTCAACAGCTGGATTCCCACTAGTGTCTCCAGGTCTCCTATCTTCAAGAAGGAACTCTCTTGATGAGTGCCAGCAGGTTGTTGTTGTTTAGTTGTTTAGTCATGTCCGACTCTTCGTGACCCCATGGACCAGAGCACGCCAGGCACTCCTGTCTTCCACTGCCTCCCACAGTTTGGTCAAACTCATGCTGGTAGCTTCGAGAACACTATCCAAGCATCTCGTCCTCTGTCGTCCCCTTCTCCTTGTGCCCTCCATCTTTCCCAACATCAGGGTCTTTTCCAGGGAGTCTTCTCTTCTCATGAGGTGGCCAAAGTCTTGGAGCTCAGCTTCAGGATCTGTCCTTCCAGTGAGCACTCAGGACTGATTTCCTTCAGAATGGATCGGTTTGATCTTCTTGCAGTCCATGGGACTCTCAAGAGTCTCCTCCAGCACCATAATTCAAAAGCACCAATTCTTCGGTGAACAGCCTTCTGAGTACCAACCGGACTGTAGCCCAAACAGGGCCACTGAAAAACAAGAAATGCAAGGAGAGGTTTTTTTGGGGATCCCTCAGAGGGCATTCCCCCTCCAGTGCTGCAAAGCACACCAGGGGATTCTGGACAGGCTCAGTGACCGCAGAAGGTGGTGTGTCTGTCTGGGGTGGGGGAAAGAGACTAGAAAATTGGTAATGGGCAGTAGAATGGAATAGCCTGGCACAGACTATGGCTAGCTGGCTTGGACCCTGAACAACAGCATCCCACCCAACTACATTCTGTTACAGGTCCCACTTGTCCTTTCAAATTTGTTCATGCTAGGATACAAATTTTCAGCAAGAGCAGCTGTAGTCTCATGTTGCCCTCTAGCGTCCTGTACAGGAACACAGTGGAATATTGTAGAAAATTGCAAGCAAGATCTACAACCCATTGGGAAAGGACTTATTTAGCACCAAAAATAATTTTCCTAGAAGTGAAGCAATAAAAAAAACACACCAAAAAAACCCCCTACCATTTGAATAACAATAACTGTTTTAATCGACTGCATGTTCTAGCGATAGAGCATGAAGACTGTTTCACTCTCATTTTTGGAGATTGTATCTCTTACTATAGACTTGTAACAACACTGGATCAGTGTCGCCTTCCCTCTATAAACGCAGGAGCAAAGCTTCAAGGTTTTGCCCATCCTCAAGTGGGGCCTTGGCAGCAAATGCTGATCCTAGTAAGCTGGTTCATTTCTGCTCATTTGGGGACATTTGTATATCTCCCAGTTGAAGTAAGAAGCTTTGGTGGTCTATACCAGGAGTGGGGAACCTCCAGGTGCTGCTGAAGCCCATCTCCCATCATCCTGACCATTGGTTAACCTGACCATTGGAGTCCAACAGGATAGGGAGGGCCAGAAGTTCCCCACCTTTGAGCTTGTTGTTGTTGTTTAGTCATTTAGTCGTGTCCGACTCTTCGTGACTCCATGGACCAGAGCACGCCAGGCACTCCTGTCTTCCACTGCCTCCCACAGTTTGGTCAAACTCATGTTAGTAGCTTCGAGAATACTATCCAACCATCTCCTCCTCTGTCATCCCCTTCTCCTTGTGCCCTCCATCTTTCCCAACATCAGGGTCTTTCCCAGAAAGTCTTCTCTTCTCATGAGGTGGCCAAAGTATTGGAGCCTCAGCTTCAGGATCTGTCCTTCCAGTGAGCACTCAGGGCTGATTTCCTTCAGAATGGAGAGGTTTGATCTTCTTGCAGTCCATGGGACTCTCAAGAGTCTGCTCCAGCACCATAATTCAAAAGCATCAATTCTTCTTTATGGTCCAGCTTTCACTTCCACCTTTGAGCTACACGGTCTATATTAGTCCGTAAACGTCTGATCCACACGTGATTGCTTGCATCTATCAAGGGCCCTTTATGGATAACATCTGAATAGCCTCTGCCCATAGAAGCTGATTCCTAGGGCCTGAAGGGACTAAATATATTAGGGTGCCACCTCCTCCAAGTTAATGGGCATTGCCATTCAAATGGTGTTTGTGTACCCCGTCTTGTGATCAATTATGTGGGGCAAGGCTTACCTGGGGGCCTCCCCAGTATTTTATTCAAGTTGTCATCTCTGCTTCTGTTGTTTCAACTACATACATTCATGACAGTGGGATGTGGAAGATGAAGAGACCCTCCAAGTGTTCCTATTTTCCAGGGACAGTCCCAGATTTACAGAAGCAGTTCTGGTTTCTGATTTGATCTCGGAATGTCCTGGTTTTTCATAGGATGTCCCTATTCTCATCAGAGAAATCTTGGACAGTATGGAGTTATGCATCCCCCGAGCCAAGGAGATAAGTAACTAGACAAGCTTTAGAAGACATCTGAAGGCAGCCCTGGATAGGGAAGTAGTTTAGTCACTCTGGGTGACTGGGGCAACCCAGTCAGATGGATGAGGTATTATTATTATTAGTAGTAGTATTAATATTATTATTATTAAAATATCCCTATTTTCATAGAGAAAAGTTGGAGGGTATGGGATATGGGACACACGGAAGGAAGGAAGGAAAGAAGGAAGGAAGGAAGGAAGGAAGGAAGGAAGGAAGGAAGGAAGGAAGGAAGGACGGTGTAGCTTGCTTGTCAATAAAATATTTCTGAGACTGGGAAGAGTATTACCAATAAAATAATAATAAGGCAACAAAACTAAAAATAAGGATCAGGTGAACTATCAAAGAACAATTTCCAATGAGAGAAAAACATCGATTGCAGCTCTCTCTAGAGCACCCAGAAGCTACAAAATTCAACCAGGGGGAAATTGGGATTCCATTTCATAGGAAAACATTTATTGCACACAAACATATAGAAAAATAAAGGCATTTGAGGAGTTAAAGCTATAACATCCATATAAATAATACCTGAATGTTAAATGCCTGTTTAATAAATACATTTTAACCAAAATATAATTTAAACAAATAAATAGGGGCGGTGACAAATATTTTTTTAAAAATATATAGCAAAAGTCAGGTAACAGTTAAATATCAAGTAGCATATTTCTCAAAGGTAACTTGAATCTTGTATTAAGCTGGCTTGCACCCCAATGGATCCTTAGAGCCAGAAATAGTGGTTGTGTCTGCTTGTATTGAATTGAACAGGAGGCTGAAATGGACTGTGAAGACATCTCTTCTAGAGCGCTCTCTTTGTACAGAATCTATTGTATGGCAGCCTCAAAGTTGTCTGGTGGACTTCAAAATTTTCCATCTGGGAAAGGTCCTCCCCACCCTCATCTTGCTAGGCAAATCATTCCCCCAGGTCCAAGTCCACCTTGGACATAAAACTGATTCATATCGATGGAACTTGTGTGAGAGATCGTCTTTCCAGTCAGAAGCATTTGAGATCTGACATTCGACAGGGGATGGAGTTGCTCTTCTATGAAAAAGGTGGGTTTTCCAGTGGCCTTCCATGCTTCTCTGTTCTGTGACTTGATGAGATGCTGCATTCGGTCAGTTCCAGAATCTCCATTTGGACCTTCCGGTTTCTGAATTTGTGAAAGCAATCATAGAATGTGTGTAGATAACAGGAATATTTCCAATGAGATAAAAAGTGCAAATTTCAAGTTCAAGTTTTTCCTCCTTATCCATTTCTTTATTTTGCTAGAATAAGCAGGGGGTGAGATGAATACTTTCCATAGACGAAACAGTGCATTTTGAGCAGCTCAAAGACCTCTTTGAACCACTGCCTGCAATGCAAAAGAAAATGGGACATTTTATCATGCTTGATGGACATGTAAAAAAGCATTCATTGATTGATTGGATACAAATACATACATTAATACAGAGAATTTTTAAGATTACCTTTCAACTGAAACCAAAATGGATATACAATTAGAAAATGGCTATGGAACTTGGTTTCAATATATGATTACGGCAGCGAGACAATTATATGCACAAAGATGGAAATTATATGCACAAAGATTATCGTTATGCACAAATTATATGCACAAAGATTCATCGTTACCAAAAATGGAAGAATGGTTGTTAAAATTAACAGACTTATCTGGGATTGCAAAATTGACATGTTTTGTCCTTGTCAACATTGATTAAAGAAAGGAAAACTCTCAGACTTTTTGGATGAAAAAGAAAAAGAAATAAAGACACTTGGATTTGGGGGTTGAAGGTAATGTTTGTTTATAGAAAATGGTTTTGTTAGGTGTTATATTAGAGTGAATGAAGTGAATATTGTTTTTTATATAATGAACAGATGAAGAACCAGAAGTTCTTTAGTTTCTGAACTTTATCTTTTCTATGTTCCCTTTTAAACCTTTTCTTTCTCCTTCTTATATCTCTCTTTCCTTTTCCTTTTTTGCTCTTTCCCTTTTAAGCTTTTTCTATCTCTTTCTTCGTATCTCTCTCTTTCCTTTTCCCTTTTTGCTATGTTTTTATCTTATTTAGACTAATGTTGCATAAAAAAATATTTGATATTGTTTTTATTTTTATCTATATACTAATAACAAAAATTATTTCAAAAGAAAGAAAATGAAACTTTTAAAACCATTGTCCGTAGAGTAATGATTTTCTTCCCTGAGGTGAGGACACATTGTACAGCTCTGAGCTCTTTTACTGATCATATTTCAAAAGTTACAAGACAACTCTGAACTCACAGGCTAAGGAAGCAATAACCTGTTGTCTATGGAATGGTCTACCTGGGGAGATGATGGGCTCTGCATCACTGAAGGTATTTAAGCAGAGACTTTAAGGCCATCTGTCAAGGATGCTGAAATTGCAAGATTCCCAGACTCAGTGGGGTTTGGACCAGATGACCTCCAACCCCAACCATAGGTAAAGGTAAAGGTATCCCTGCCCGTACGGGCCAGTCTTGACAGACTCTGGGGTTGTGCGCCCATCTCACTTAAGAGGCCAGGGGCCAGCGCTGTCCGGAGACACTTCCGGGTCACGTGGCCAGCGTGACAAAGCTGCATCTGGCGAGCCAGAGCCGCACACGGAAACGCCGTTTACCTTCCCGCTGGTAAGCGGTCCCTATTTATCTACTTGCACCCGGAGGTGCTTTCGAACTGCTAGGTTGGCAGGCGAACCCCAACCATACAATTCTATTATTTAGGAGGTACTGGGAACAAAGAACAGGAAGCTATCTCCATCAGAGCCTGCCCACCCATGATGTATATTGAAGCTCCTGCCTCAGGCAATAGAAATGCAAGAGACGGTACTCCACCCAACTACCCCACCACATATGCCACTGAGCAGCGGTGCAAGCTTTGCTCCCACTGAGTTTAGTGGGGGCAGTGGGGCATGGCAGGGGGGGCAGGAGGCATCAATTCCTGTTGCAGCAATGGGGGTGGGGCGTGGAGGCTGAGCACCCACAGAAAAAAAATGTGGGTGCCCGGGCCCCCAGTTCCCCTTAGAGTTGGTGCCCCTGGGCAAAGCTAACAGGAATTAAACCCCATCTGAAAAGAGTGAGAGAGATGTTTCCAACTGGGGCATTAATAAATGCCTTGCATCAGGCAATGAATTTAAGACAACTTGCAGAGAAATGGTTTGCCTGTGTTGCACAGACCATGTTAGTTGCCTTCATTTTAAAGAGGAACGAGGCTTCAGATATTGTTAGTCAAAAACAAGCCTTCCTCACCTGGTGCCTTCCAGCTGCTTCAGACGACAACTTCCACAAGCCCTAGTCATAGTGACTGAGGCTGATGGGAGTTGGAGTCCAAAAGGATTTAGAGGATAATTAGGTTGAATTGATGCTTTTCAATTATGGTGCTGGAGGAGACTCTTGAGAGTCCCATGGACTGCAAGAAGATCAAACCTCTCCATTCTGAAGGAAATCAGCCCTGAGTGCTCACTGGAAGGACAGATCCTGAAACTGAGGCTCCAAGACTTTGGCCACCTCATGAGAAGAGAAGACTCCCTGGAAAAGACCCTGATATGGAGGGCACAAGGAGAAGGGGACGACAGAGGATGAGTGTTCTAGAAGCTACCAGCATGAGTTTGACCAAACTGCGGGAGGCAGTGGAAGACAGGAGTGCCTGGCGTGCTCTGGTCCATGGGGTCACGAAGAGTCAGACACGAATAAACAACAAACAACAATCATTGAAAAGACTAGATGGTTAAATGACCCAAAATACAGGCTAATCTAAACAAATTACATGCACCTATGGCATTACTTTTTCCATGACATGTATCCTTTTTGTATATAAAGTGCCTAACTTACCTTAGTTGGAGAGAGATTTGAGCAGTTGATCAAGAAGAATCAAGTTGCTCACTGAAATAGTCTTTCGCACAGCCTCCCATGCACAAAGGCTGTATTGTTTGTCTCTCAGGAACGTTTGGAGTTTCCTGAAGTATATCATCAGGTTTAGTTTTACACGAGGATCTTGAAGTCTTGCCTCTCTCCCAGTCTGTGCAACAGAACACCTCTCCCACCATTGACTTTGTTGGTGGAGATCCATTTGGAAAAGTTCTGTGACCGTTGTGTTCCAGTTGGCTTGGGTGAAATTCAGCTGAAAGACACGAAGGGTCTCCTTGAAGATCAGCCCTATCGCCATCCTTGCATCCTCTTTGCTGGGTCTCGAGGTGCTTCTTATGGGGGAGCCAAAGTCTGGCATACCTGTAACTGGGCACTCTGGGGGAGATGCTGGTCCTCCATTCATTGCTTCCAGAAGCTCTTTGGTCTTCCTTAGCTCACCTTTTTGATGTTGCACAATTTCATCACAGTCCAGAGTTACAACTCCAGAGGCAAGCAGAATCAAGAGGCCAACTTGTTGCAGACCCATGGTGGCCATTGGTGGGCTGTATGGAGAGGCTGGAGGGCTAGTGCTTCTTCAAGACCTTCTTGAGATCATTGTGCTGTAGAGCCATGCCTGTGAATTTATGTATTGGGCTGCAGGACAGTTTCTCTACCTCATTTCCTGAAACTTTCATTTTCATTTTGTATTTAAAAAGTATCTGGTACTTTTTGGGCACTTTGGGGCACCATTACATACATAGATACATACAGTGGTTTCCCCCCCTTTTCTTTTCTTAAAAATGTTTAGGGGTACTACTCATATTGAAATACTGCCCCAATCTTGAGGCCAATCTTAGATTCAGAAAACGTTTAGGGGTATGTGTCGCCCCAGAAAAAAAACACTGGATACATACATAATTTTATTTGCATGCTTCCTTTCCACATGTCAAACAGTGCTCAAGGTGGCTTACAACATGAAAAAAATATAACCGCAACTTAACAAAAGTAGTCATAAACAATAAATAAAGACTATACATCCAAACTGAACAATTTATACATAAATCACAAGATCTAAACTAAAGACAAAAAATCAACAGCAACAGCCCCCTTTCAAAAAAATTGCACTGGGCATCGGTGTGCTTAAAAATTGTTTAATTGGGCAGGGAGGTGTGTGTGTGTGTGTGTGTGTGTACATCATCAGTGCTATTTTTCTAGGAAAAAAGAGGTGCTGGAACTCGCCATGAATGTGCCTCCCTTGTTCTCTCACAAACTAATCCAACTAGTTTAACATGCTCTGCTTGCTGTAGTTAGTTTAACTTTCCTTTTATAATCCTGCAACAAGGTTTTGCAGGGTGGTCTGCATCACTTTAAAAAATGCATTTGTGTAACATTTGAAAACCAGGAACGTTTAACTGTAACGGAGCCAGGAAAATCAGAAGAGTAGAAGAAAAGCATTTTCTCTTTCAATTAGGAATGGTAAATTCCCACTATGCTCAACAGAATAAATTGGGATTTGGCAATGGCAAATTAAAATACAACACACCGCAGAGAAAATCCGATAAACAGGGTGTGCATATACTGTCGCTTAGAAAAAAATAATGAAAATGTTTTGCGGTGCTTTATCAATGCTAGATATTTATTAGTTTTTCTGTCTGCACCATCTCGGCAAAAGTATTAGACAATCCATCCAGGGAGTCGTGTGCTCACATGTGTGTGGTTGGGAGCTGTGGCTTAAAGAGTTTCTTCTGCACGTGTTTCAGATGATGACTCATGGAATGTGTTTTCAGAATAAAAGCATTTGTAATCTGGTGGAGTGAGATGTCATCATTTCTGTTTTCTGCTTGTCAGTTTTGGTTTTTCTCATTGTTTCCATCCATATACTTGTTGACTGTGCTTAATTTCTCTCTGGTCAAATTACACTTTTAGTTTGTCAGATGCTGAGTTTGGGGAGGCCTTGTGGAATTTCCACAGCTTGAGAGAATTGATCTGCCTCAAGCAGCAAAATGTCTTCGGTCAATAAAATAAAATAAAAAAAACTCTACTATTGCTGATGGTAGAGGAAAGGAAAAGCAAAGAATGAAATGGGAACTGCACCAGTTCAGAAGATGTTGGTTACCCCAACTGAGCATGGGAAAGTGTACAGTGGTGCCTCGCAAGACGAAATTAATCCGTTCCACGAGTCTCTTCGTCTTGCAGTTTTTTCGTCTTGCGAAGCACGGCTATTAGCGGCTTAGCGGATTAGCGCTATTAGCGGTTTAGAGGCTTAGCGGCTATTAGCGGCTTAGCGGCTTAGAAAAAGGGGGGAGGGGAAAAACTCGCAAGAACTCGCCCGACGTTTCGTCTTGCGAAGCAAGCCCAAAGGGAAATTCGTCTTGCGAAGCACCTCAAAAGACGGAAAATTCTTTCGTCTAGCGAGTTTTTCGTCTTGCGAGGCATTTGTCTTGCGGGGCACCACTGTACCTCCTCAGCTGTAGCTTGCTTTTATTTTCAGAAAGGTAACCAGTTTATACCAGCTGCCGTTCAGATTTTTCAAGCTAAAGTGTTGTCTTTTTGGGATCCCAATATGGATACATGCATATAATAGTGATTTGGATAAGATACATTCAAGTTTCTTGAGACATATCCTTGGGCTCCCAAATTCAATCAAGTATGAGAAAATGTGTGCAGAATTCGGTATACACATGATGGTATATTGGACATGGACTAGCACTATAAAATACAGGCTGCGTTGCTGTTTTCGTTCCCACCCTTAAGTCTGCTTTCCAATTTACTTAAGGACTCCTATAAATCCAGACGGCTCCAGCTCATAAACAGAAAAAAATGGATCTATTGGTATTGACTTGGAATTATTGTATAATTCTAGTGAGCAATGTATCCAAATTAGATTAAGGGATATTGAAAAACAAAACATTGAGTCAGCTGTAAATAAAATCTGCTCCCCCAAGTTCTATGGTTTTCATACAAATGATAACAGGATCACTTATATCTCAGAGTTTATAATTCCAGCCCAACGCAGGACATTTGTGTCAGCCAGACTGAATGTTTTTCCCTCAGCTTTTGTTAAGGGCAGATATTTAAACATCCCTAGAAATGATAGACATTGCAGATGTTATTTGAGTGTGCTGGACATGGTGGAACATATTCTTTTCTGCTGTTCACTCTACAATCAGCTACGTAAATATGTGTTATTCCCTTTTTGGGGTAGTTTAACATCATGGCACTAAGAAAGGTTTAAAGAAAGAAAGGGGAAAGGAAAGGAAAGGAAAGGGGAAAGGGGAAAGGGGAAAGGGAAAAGGGAAAGGGAAGGGAAGGGAAGGGAAGGGAAGGAAAAAGGGGATAGGGGAAAGGGGAAAGGGGAAGGGGAAAGGGAAAGGGAAGGAAAGGAAAAAGGGGAAAGGGGAAAGGGGAAAGGGGAAAGGGGAAAGGGGAAGGTGAAAGGGAAAGGGGAAGGGAAGGGGAAGGGGAAGGGGAAGGGGAAGGGGAAGGGGAAGGGGAAGGGGAAGGGAACTGAAGGGAACTGAAGGGAACTGAAGGGAAGGGGAAAGGGGAAAGGGGAAAGGGGAAGGGGAAGGGAAAGGGGAAGGGGAAGGGGAAGGGAAGGGGAAGGGGAAGGGGAAGGGGAAGGGGAAGGGGAAGGGGAAGGGGAAGGGGAAGGGAACTGAAGGGAACTGAAGGGAACTGAAGGGAAGGGAAGGGAAGGGAAAAGGGGAAAGGGGAAAGGGGAAAGGGGAAAGAAAGGAAATAGGAAAGGAAAAAGGGAAGGGAAAAGGAAAGGGAAAAGAAGAAGGGAAAGGGAAAGGGAAGGGGAAGGGGGAAGGAGGAAGGAAGGAAGGAAGGTTGTTTCAAGAAGCATGAAATGAAAAAAACAGAGGTGGGAGCAGAGGCTGGTGAGAGCCTGCTAAGCCATACCAACACTGGCAACTTGAGCTCAGGGCTCATGTTAACTCTTTCATGCACACAAGGGTGGGTCAATAACTGTATAGTACAACAGACTGGCCCATCAGCAGCCGTCAAGTGGGAGCCAGGAACCAAGAATCAGTCTTGGAATGAGTGGACTTGAGTCAGGAAACTATCCAGGGGTCAGGATTTGCCAGTGGCAAAAGAAAGTGCTATTGCCGTGGCCAAGAACTCCAGACTGTTATAAACTTCCTGTTGGGTCAAGCCAACAGTGAGCCTGGGCAAGTATCTGGTGAGAGGAAAAGAGACAAACACCACCCTCAACCTCCCTGTTTCCACACTGATTGCAAAGATTGGAAGTGGAATGTTCCTGACTCACACTTGTGCTCTTTTGAGCACTGTGCTCTGTTTGTAACACGGCAAGCTTTCCTTCCAATCTGAACAGCAGGTTTGGGTAGGTGATCTAGATGGAACCAAATTGGGAGGGCAAAGACTTAAATGCCCTCTGCTGCTACCAAGTTCCCTATATGGATTGGTGTCCTGCAATTAACTATTCAAACTCAAAAACCATTCATACAAGGGTTAGTTGCATGAATGCTGGCATGTTTAGTTGGGCCCCCAAATGCTTGAGGTATCTAATTTTGGCAGAAGAGGCAACCTCTCTTGACCATCTGGTGACAGTACCATGAAGAATAGTTAAGAACTGCATTTTGCAACATTCCATAGGCTGTTCTTGTTAGTTTTCAGGTGCTAGGGGTGTGGTAAGCTAGTTCAGAGATTGTTGAATTAGTTGGTAAAGTTAATAGCCAGTGTGGTGTAGTGATTAAGAGCGGTAGTCACGTAATCTGGGGAACCGGGTTCGCGTCGCCGCTCCTCCACATGCAGCTGCTGGGTGACCTTGGGCTAGTCACACTTCTCTGAAGTCTCTCAGCCCCACTCACCTCACAGAGTGTTTGTTGTGGGGGAGGAAGGGGGAAAAGGAGATTGTTAGCCGCTTTGAGACTCCTTCGGGTAGTGATAAAGCGGGATATCAAATGCAAACTCTTCTTCTTCTTCTTCTAATAGCTCAGAAGAGAGCAGACCTGTGCGCAGAGCAGAACCACTGAAATTAATGGGCACAACTAACTTCATGTTAGTGTGTTTGCTGAAAGTTTTAAGCAGCTGGAAACAACTGATTATATGTGATGTAAGTGAAAATTGATGGGTCTGTTGGGAATGATTGTTGTTTTTAGCTCTTTGCAAGTATCTGTTATTTTGCTCCTTTATCTCTTAAGGCTTTATTGTCACATTGCATCTTATTATTTTTAACTTTCTGAGACAATTCAGAAACAAATGAAGAAGAATAGGAAACAGCAGCTGTTTCACTTTCTGGAGAAGGTCCTACAGATTCATTCAGCTGCTTTCCTTGCATCACTGATTGCAAGTTGAGCTGAAGGAAAAGAAATAATTAAGGTTCCATAAGTATTTTGAAATATTTATCTTTTGAAATCATTATTTCATCTCCAATATGTGGTTTGTTGGTTTGCTTTTTTAAAAATAGAGCACCCAAGCTAACAGGAGGGCTGAGTTTGCCTATGCCTAAGATTTTTGATACAGACACCACAGAAAATTGAAGCATCTTTTTCTACACAGCTTTCTGGTGATTTGATTAGAATAACTGACTTTGTTTAGGGGTTGCAATGAGAATTATCAACATGTTGCTAAACTATGTATCTGGTTCAATAGTGTTTGATTTGCATTGAATTGTCCAAACAACAACAACAACATAATATATAAATATAATAATTTATTAAATAATAATAATTTATTAAACAAAGGCAATAAATAAATGCATATATCAAAGTTGACCAGCAACATGACTACAATATCAAAAATGGGCGATCAAAAATGGATGGGGGGGGGAGAAGCTTACTGGGCTTTGGGGAGAAGGTGCTAGGCTTTGAGAAGGTGAAAGACCCTGTTGGAGCATGCTCTCAATGCAGCATGAGAGCAGTGAGGGATACTGGGGAAAGTGGTTCAGAGAAACTTCAGGCGTGACAATTTCTTCCCTATTTCTCCAATTCCATTCTTCTCATTCTATGTTA
This sequence comes from Podarcis cretensis, assembly GCF_951804945.1. Classification (NCBI taxonomy): domain Eukaryota; kingdom Metazoa; phylum Chordata; class Lepidosauria; order Squamata; family Lacertidae; genus Podarcis; species Podarcis cretensis. The sequence goes on from NC_137187.1 coordinate 28,786,668, forward strand.
GGCTTCAATGTGGGGCTGAATATTTCAAAATTCCGTCTCATCGTTTTCTGCTAGTTTCAGGGATACAGTTAGTAACAGATGACGTAGAGCAGGAAACAGCAGATGCTGGGCTTTCTAGCAATGTTTCACTGCGGCAATGGAGGGACAGTGGAATCTTCTGGTCACGCTCTTTGGCTTGCAGTTTCCTTCTGCTATTTTTGTTGCCTCACCAATGGCAGGTTAAGCTGAAAGGAAGTAGGGAAGATATTAACATTCCTCACGCGTCTAAAACGTTTCTGTGCTCAGCTGCTTATGACAAGAAGGGAACATTATAAACCGAAACCCAAGATTGAGATGATTCAGAACATTGACCCATAGTTTCCTTAAAAGGTATTGACTGGCTTTTGAAAGATACATGTGGAAAATGTGAGAGTCTGGATTAAAGATTGGTCAACCAATTCCTCTGCATTGAATCTTCTTTTGCTAGATGTGCTCCCCTGTTGCTGGTCTTGCATGAGAATACAATGCTCTGGACCAAACAGGTGGTACCTCCCTGATGCTAACAGGAGATGGGTAGTATGTAAAAACCCACATAATCTGCCCCACCCATGTTGGTCTTTCATGCAGAGTGTTCCCATTCACATAGCATCACCTTGCGGATTAAGTATATTTCTTGCAACAACAAGGAAGAAAGCCTAAATCACCAGAATTCTGAGGAAAACCACAAGTTCTTCAAGAAGAATTATGAACATTTCTTAGTGGCAAGTGAGTGCAGGTTAGACATCCTGAAAAGGTTGCTGAGAAACTAGCTGTTTTTCTCACCTAGTTCTAATCAAGTCTTATGTATTTTTTTAAAAAGTGTACAATACCTTCATTAGAGATTCTTTTGATGAGTTGATCTGTCAGCACAAAACATTGCCTGATCTGGATCTGGACAGTCACCCAAGCACACAGCCTGTACTCTTTATCTTTCAGGAGATCATGGAGTATTTGGAAGTATCTTTTCACTCTCAGTCTGGTGAGCAGAGTTTTCTGACCTCTTGGAGATGTGGGGCCACGCTTCAGCTCTGCACTCCAACATGTTTCCAGCTTCTGAATTTGCTGGTCCAGTTTGGTCTGGAAAGCAGTTGTGGAATTGCCATCCCAACCCATTTCAGTATGGTTTTGTCTGAAGACGTGCAGAGTCTGTTGGAGGATCTCTTGTATAGCTGCCTTGGCATTCTCCACTTGGACTTCATTGATGTTCGTGAAGATTTCCTCATTCGTTGAGATGTCCATTTCCTCTGCTCCAAGTTGTCCTTGTTGGCTTCATGTAGCCAGCTGTGAAACTGGTTACAGTCCAGAGATGAGACTTTGGAGATGAAAAGCATCATTAGGCCTACATGCAGCAACCATCCCTTGGTGATCATGGTGGAGATGAAGGAATGTGGTCTTTGGTAGAGCACTGAATCTGGAAGACTGTGTCTTGAGGAAGATGTTTTGAAGTCTGTTCCATTGTTGAACCATGTATTTAAATGGCTGGGGAATGCAGTTTTCTTTTGTGCTTTCTAGTTCCTTGTGGTTTTCTACCCCTTCTGAAAATACCCTACTTTCACTTTCCAAGTACAATTTACAATTATGCAGACAGGACCAGAAATCCTGCTTTCTGTTGGGATGTCAGTATTTGGAAAACTCACTTTTATTTTCATCTATTCAGACCTAGAATTGATAATGATTTATGATGTTAATGAAAAATCAAATTTTCTTGCCTGTTGACTCTGTTCTTTTCAAATTCATTTTATCAGTTTCATCAGTTTGTATTAGAAATTGCAAACTACTTGAATTTTGCATATCATCACATTGGCTAACCCATGTGGGAGAATGTGATCACACACTGCTCCCAGAAATGCTTGTTGTTGTTTAGTTGTTTAGTCGTGTCCAACTCTTCATGACCCCATGGACCAGAGCACGGCAGGCACTCCTGTCTTCCACTGCCTCCTGCAGTTTAGTCAAGCTGGTAGCTTTGAGAACACTGTCCCACCATCTTGTCCTCTGTGGTATTTGATCTATGGTGTCTCATTTTTGCATCACTACAGCACCCATACCATAAGCAGTTGTTACCCTAGGCAGACATTTAAACTGCTTACAATGCATGCAAGATGGCTGGGGACTGGGCCACACTCAGTTGAGCCTTTCCATAAAACTTGCATTCTTTATGGGTGTAGGGTTCTCTATATGCCTTTGGAAATCCTAGAAAAGCAGAGCCTATGGCCATGATATCTGAGCCCATTGCACATACCGCTGAATTATTGGGGAGTCTTTATGGATCATTATTTCTAGCCAAAACGCCACCATAATCTATCAATTGCCTTCTAAACAACCATCTCAAGGCTATTTAGGCATAAGATTATACAAAAATAGTTAAAAACACATGCAAAAGCAAATACATTTAAAACATGACTAAAACTGAAACCAATGTTAATTGGGTCCTCTAATCAGAGTTCAGATTTACTCATTAGGAATCCAGCATGACTGGGAGAAAAGCCTAGCCAGTGAAAAAGATCATACTCAAGATTATAGTTGAAAGGTTTGAGTCAGTTTATTGATGCACCGCACTTCAGTTAAGGCATATTGTTCTCTTCCTATAGAAGGTGATATTATAAAACTTGAATAAAGCAACTTATACAGTGTAATGTGTGATGAAATGCCTCAAGGGAAATGATCAATTAATTAATAGATAATATATTTCCTTTAGAAATATTGTGTTTAAATGGCATAAGAATAGCAAAGAGAGAGAGAAATGGAACACATTTTATAATGATCAGGAACTGAAGAGCAAAGGTTGAATTTGACATCAATTTCAATATTCATGGGGGTGAGCATATGCAAGATACAAACCATGGATTCAAAATAATCTATCCTTTCCACTCTTCAAATGATTACTGAGAGAGGGAGTGATCTACACAACGTTTAGGGCACTGGGTTCTGTCCAACCCTAGTTCTGAGTCTACTATAATGTGCCCCATTTATTTTGCCTCAACAAAAACTATAAGACACCTGACATAAACATAGAGAGTCCAAAATGGCAGCTACAAGTCAAGGGTCAAAGTAAACATTAGCTACGCATCTGTGCCTTGAAGTACAGAGTGCCTTTGTAAAATACAAATTGCAGGCATGGATCCCCCTTCTCCAGATCATAACCAGTGGTTGGAGGGTTTTAACAATTCTCTTTATGACAGAATCCTAATAATTTTCACATCATGAGACATTTCAATTCTATCAATTTGATGCAATAGATACTGACAGTGTAAAGGTCCAAGAAGAATATAGTTCACCTTAATTGAAGTTCTTTTTCAACAACAAAACACCTGTTTTCCAAATCTTCAACATCACTTTTGGTCCTGTGTGATTTGAAAATTCAAAGGGAAGGAAAAAACCTGAAACTAGAGTATTTTCAAAAGGAGGAAGCCCATCCCCACCAAAACTGAAAATGACAAAAGAAAACTTCAGCCACAGAGCATTTAAATACAGGGACATGGCTCAAAGATGGAACAGACTCCAGAGCATCTTTCAAAACCAAATCCCTCAGCACTCCAGCACGTTCCATCATCTCCACCATGATCTCAAAGGGGTGGCTTCTCTGTTCTGGCCTAGTGATGATGCTCTGCTTCACTGAAATCTCATCTCAGGACTGCAGCCAACTTCGCAGCTGGCTAAATAAAGACAACTTGAAGCTTCTCAACAGCAAGATGGGATCCACAATTCCCCTACAATGCATCGGCCATGTGGCCAATTTCTCCAACAATGAAGAAATCCACAGCTACGAAATCCAGGGGGAGGATGCCAAAGCAGCCACACAAGAAATCCTCCAGCAGACCCTCCACATCTTCCGGCAAAACCACAGCCAAATGGACTGGGGTGAGACTTCCATAGCTGGTTTCCAGGCTGGGCTGCACCAGGACATTGAGAAGCTGGGACGGTGCTTGGGTGCAGAGAAGGGCAACAGCATCCGACAGCGGGTGAAAAGCTACTTCAGAAGAATCAACAACTACCTGAAAGATGATGGGTACAGCCTGTGTGCCTGGGAGATTGTCCAGATGGAAGTCCGGCAATGTTTTCTGCTGATCGACCAACTCCTCAAAAGGACGGGAAATGCAGGTACTTTCACAAAATACTTTACTATATTTAGGAACAAATATGAGAATTTGTAGATTTCAGAGTCATGCCCAGGACTATCCATTGGTACTGGGATTGGTGAGAATGGTAGTTTTCAAAGGCTTCCAGTTAAATGAATGAGGCATTCAACAATGCAATTCCCATGAATCCAAGCAACGATTCCCCTCACATTCAGGAGCATGTAGAACGAGGACCTCTTCTCTTCCTGGTCACGTTCTCCCCACTGCTTGAGTTGTGCCCTGCTTTGCAAGGGTTTCTCTGTTAGTTTCTTGAAAACATTTATTCCACCCAGAATAGGTTGTTTTGCTGGTTTGAAATACATTTGGTTGAAAAAGGGCACCCCTGGTTTTTTGAATCAGAGAGCATGGAAAAAGAAAGTTTTATTACAAGTTGCTAGGACAGAACATTCAATGTTGCTGAATGACAGATATCATCCATAGGATAGCTTAGCTCAAAATCTTCATGTAACGTTTGTGTAAATGAATGCAGCACAATCCTGATGCATTGCATCCATTTCTGTTAGGCGCAATTCAATATTCAGTCTTAATACTATCTAAATCAAGTTGGAGAGTTGCATCAATTTCATAGGGACCAGAGGAATATTTTCTCCTTTAAATTGTCAGCAGGATCAGTTGTTAAAGGCTTTGCAGAGTACCATCATTCTGTTTTCTGAATGTTCTGAGAAGTCAGCATTCAAAAATCTAGTTTCTTGTGGTTCAGAATGTTCCATATTTAAAATAAAGGCTTTTTAAGGGAAACTATCACAAACTGAACAGGGGATGTTCAATTAATCACTTCTCTACTTTTTTCCAGCTTAACCTGCCATCAGTGACGCAATGAAAGCAGCTAAATGAAACTGCAACTTGAAGAGGGCATCCAAATATTTCAGCTTTCACTCTCTTTCATCATCAACGCATTCCTCGAAAGCAAAAGAGCTGCTTCCTGTTCTTCTTCGTCATCTCTTCGGCATTGTTTCACTACTTTTACGATGTGGTTTTTAAATATGCAGGGCTACTACGAAGCCTTGCAGAGTAGATAACGGTTAAAAAGTAGGAGAAAGCCCCAGAAATTGTGCAGCTGGAAGAGTCTCTGACTCCATCTCTCCTCGTATTGCAGCTCCTCCCAAGTATCATTAGATGGATGCATCAATTTCTTCAAGTCATATTTGCCCATTTCCCACTGGTCGCCTCCTATCCTGCTCTGGAGGGGGATATGAGATTTGAGAGTGGGGCACAGGAAGAAGAAATGTGTGAAAATCACTTTCCAGACCCCCTCTAAGAGTTGGAGTTTCCATCAGCAGAATTCGGCTCACAGTCTAGGAAACAATTCCATAATTTGACATACCTTGTAATAGCAAAAAGTCCACGTTTGGTATTGGGGAAGGCTTCATGTGATGACAGAGTTTCCAAATCTGAGGGTGGAGAAAGGAATAGCATTAAGCTGCAACATTCCAACTCACATTATTACTTTGGAAGTCTACAAATGGATGCTAGCTTTTAAATTATTTCATATCTTACAATGCTGTGAAAATGATATTTATATTTTAGAAGTGTTGTTACTTTTAATTTTTATTTATTATATTTATCAGTGACACCATTTAATGTTATTTATTGTATACATTGGCTGACCATTGTTATTATTATTACCATTCATTTATTTGTTTATGTTTATTACAAAAGTTTTTTATTAAAGACTGCAACTCCTGCCCACATGGTTCGTTTGAATGATTTGGCAACGTATGGGAGACATTCTAAAAGAGAGTTCTTCTGTGAATTATGGCGACATAAGATGTCGAATTACACAGCAGGTAGACAGAGGAAACATGACCCATTTGTGAATGAGGTTTAGGGCTTGTGTAAGAAGGAAAATCTTTACCTCTTATATCAGACATGTGGAACTTTTTTTGAGCCCAAAGACCACATTCCATTGTGGGCAACTTTCTGGGGGCCAGGTGTTGGTGTGGGCAGGGCCAAAGGCCTTAATGAGGGAGCCTGCTGTGGGGGTGTCTCATTGCGCCCCCTCAAAACTGTGCACCTGGGGCCATAGCACCTCTGCCCCCACCCCCACCCCACTATGCCTCTGCTGTGCAAGGCCCTTTCAATTCTACAACTCTATGGTTCTGTGATTCTATGATTCATGCCACCGCAACCCACCATCAAACCAGGATATTCACTTGCTGAAGTGCTAATGAGCAGGAGACCCAAATCCAATATACCTACCAAAGGCTCCCTCCTGAAGCCAAGAGCAACAGATCATCACCAGGTGAAACAAATCTAGGATTGATGGAAAAGCAAAACAGAAATTCCACTACGATCACAGAACCAAAATGTTATCAACGGGGCACATAGTCATATGTGGTGGGAATGTCCAAAAGTTTAACAAATACAGTTTGAGATATCTCTAGAAATTTAAACATTTTAAATTAAAGACAGTATCCAGTTCTCTCCAAAATTTGATTTACTTTTGATATTTGTGGGAATGAGTGAGAACATTAAATCCAAAGAGCTGCTTACCTTCCTGATTCTCACAGCAAGACCACCTATAACTCAACGATGTAAGTTGTTTTCTGATATCGGTAAGACAGATTGATGGAATAAACCACCTATAACTCAACGATGAAAGTTGTTTTCTGATATCGGTATTACAGATTGATGGAATAAGGCTTGGAACTTTGCTCTTCAAGAAAAAACCTAAATGGCATAGGTAAAGGTAAAAGTAAAGGGACCCCTGACCATTAGGTCCAGTCACGGATGACTCTGGGGTTGTGGCGCTCATTTGCTTTACTGGCCAAGGGAGCCGGCGTACAACTTCCGGGTCATGTGGCCAGCATGACTAAGCTGCTTCTGGCGAACCAGAGCAGTGCACAGAAACGCCGTTTACCTTCCCACCGGAGTGGTACCTATTTATTTACTTGCACTGTGTGCTTTCGAACTGCTAGGTTGGCAGGAGCTGGGACCAAGCAACGGGAGCTCACCCCGTCGTGGGGATTTGAACCGCCAACCTTCTGATCGGCAAGTCCTAGTCTCTGTGGTTTAACCCACAGCACCACCCACGTGGATTGATGGAATAAGGTTTGGAACTCTGCTCTTCAAGAAAAAACTTACATGGCATAGCAGATCCCTAAATGGAAAGGCAAACCCAGGTTCTTAATGGCAGCCTGGTGAGAATTTTTAGATCTCGTTAAAAACCATCAAATACATCCACTTCTTCCTCCAACAGCTATGAACATCTGGGACAAGTAACTTGTTCTATACTGACCTCAGCCAGAAAGAAACACAGCCATAAACTTCCTCCATATTTCAACCTCAACTTCTTACATGCCAGCTTGATCATACTGATTATCAACAATGGTCATTACCCTATGCCTTACACTGTTTTTTCTGTTAATGTATTTACAAAATATTTGTTCTGAAACTCCCAATAAAAATACAAAAAAGAGAGACAAAATGCTAACTGTTCCCCAGAATTTCAAATTTAATGATACAAAGCCATGATGGGCAATTGCACCCTAGAACTGTTACAGAGACTTTAGGCTATCCCAGGCTGTAAAGACTACAAACAGAAAGTGGGCAGTCACAAAGGCCAAATCACAAAGGCTCGCTCCTAGACTCATTCCTGCATCTGAGAGGAATGAGACCATGACCAACTTGGACGGCCAACAAGGTCATCCAATAGCCATGGAGATGTGATGGCAGAAGAGCCACAGCTGGAAGATCAGTCATCAGCTGACTCTCCAGTGTGGGGTGCAAAACACAAGAGCAGTCAAGTACAATATTCCTAGAGTGAACATGTTTACACATAGGGAGGAATGTTTGTCCAGCCAGCAGGTAAACTTCCTATTTCCTTCTAGGCTGGGACAGACTTCCTCTGCATGGGATTAGAGCTGGGCGTGGCCTCACCTGTGCAGGTAACGACAAAAGCACAGGGCAGGGCAGCCATCTTGCTCTCTTTGACTTCATGCATCGAAGAAGCGACATCTGCTTAGCCAAAGATGCCCTCTTGACTTCCAGCCAAGAGAGAACAAAGGGACTGTCTCCTTAGGAGATAGTTTCCCGGTGTATGTTACTTTTCTAAGCTAAGTCTGCCTTCTGGGATCCGATTGTGAACAGAATTTGAGTAAATTCTTTTTATACTTTTATAGAAGACTGTGTCGTGTCTTATCTTTTATGTGGGAATAAGGGGGAAATACCAGAACAGTTATTATAGAGGCTTTAAGCGAGCCTGAGCAAGCGCATCCGCTGCAAATTTAAAAGGGGAATGTTACTCTGCTAAATTGTGAACTTGTTAACACAAGTTGGAAAGGCTATAATCAAACAATCTATCATCTCCTGCATCCCTGAACATTCCCACATCCAGAAGCACCAGGAGCAACACGCTCTCAAGGTATGGAAGAAACCTCAACCCCAAAGAGTGGATATAGAGCATGTCACACAGTAGAAGCAAGTATTTAGCCCTCTAAACCTGCCTCCCCACTGAAAAAACATCTAGAGATATCTCAGTGTTATGTTTTATTGGGGAGGGGGAAGAAATGTAATGTAGGCATTATTGACTGAGTTAAAAAAAAGGGTAAGGGATCCCTGGACGGTTAAGCCCAGTCAAAGGTGACTATGGGGTTGCTGCGCTCATCGCGCTTTCAGGCCAAGGGAGCCGGCATTTGTCCACCGACAGCTTTCCAGGTCATGTGACCAGCAGGATTAAACCGCTTCTGACACAGCAGAACACTGTGACAGAAACCAGAGCCCACGGAAAGGTCGTTTACCTACCCACTGCTGCAGTTCCTATTTATCTACTTGCACTGGTGTGCTTTTGAACTGCTAGATTGGCAGGCGCTGGGACAGAGCAACGGGAGCTCACACCACCCTGGGGATTTGAACCGCTGACCTTCTGATCAGCAAGCCCAAGAGGCTCAGTGATTTAGACCACAGCGCCACCCACGTTCCATATTTCCCCCATACTTCATATCATTGAAATAGGCAAAATCACCCAAATGACCCAAATTGCTGAGATGTGCATTTTTAATAGGAAGACTGTTGAAATTGTCAGTCAATGAAAGGATACAATGCCCCTTCCGACCTTCAGGAGGAGGGGGGGTTGTGGGATCACGACCCCGCCCACACTCTGCGAGGCTGGCGTCAGCCTCGCAGGAGACAGGGATTCACCCAATTAGCATACCCTGTGGCGCCAGCCAATTGGCTGGCGGCAGGGGCGGGCCTTCCTAGGGCCACTTAAGGTCAGGGCAGCCCCTGGCTCACCCCCTTTCTTCCCTGGAGACGACGCAGTTTCCCACCCACCCGCCCTTTAGGTTTTGCCACTGACCTTGCTATGGGCTTTGGCTGGTCGCCGCAAGGGGCCTGGTAGGAGTTTTTCCATTTGGCTAATTGGCTGGTTTTGTGAGCCACTTGGTTTTTTCGCCTACCTCGTAGCAAATCGTCACAACTCCCTTGGTTTTGGCGGTAGGCATTGGCCGGGGTATTATCATGCAGATGAGGTTGGGGGGGAGGAACGCCATCACCTCCCCCAATGCTTGAAGGGTAGTTCGTTAAAGGACTCCGAGGGGCGACGCCTCGTCCGAAACCTACGGAGGCTAGGGCCTAAAGCGCGCCCCCGAGCGGTAACCCCTTGGGGAGCGCCTAGGGATATGCATCTCGGGTGGCTCCCCCTGTTGGTGTTTAACCCTTCCCGGTCAGACCGGATAGTCGGTTAGGGCCAATGCCTAAAGCCAATACCCTTCTTTCCTGTAATCAATAAAGTTGTGGCCATTTTTCGCCCATTAACCTAAAACTCTGTGTCCGTTGTCTTCATTTATTCCACCTGTGGGGGGGAGGGAATAGCCACACAATAAATATCATTAAATAAAGGAACTTAATAAATATAATAAATACAAATAAATATAAAGAGCAAAATGCATCTCCGCGATATAAATAATATCATCGTCAACGTGGATTCTTTTTTCCTTTGCATCTCTAACTTCTGCGTAAGACTTCATGCTAGCATGGCATTTCTTGGTTACAGAAGAAGAGGGACAGGAAAGGGCAGCTGTTTTGATTTCTAGAAATCTGTCTGAGGAATCGAGCGAAAATTGAATTGATTGTAGTTGTAGCTTCATTCTCCTCTTTCCGGTGCAACTTAAGCTGAAAGGAAGATGAAAAGTGGTTAAAATTCTGCATTCCTTTTGAAATACCTTGCTTCTCATTTCAAAATATGAAAAATTATGAATCATAAGCACTAACTAATATTTTTAATACAGACTCCTCAGAAGAATCAGAAAATGGAAAGGTAAGTTTTCTGCAAGCTTCTCAGACCTGATTAAAGTAACTGTCTTTCTTGATTGTGATGACATGGGAGAATATGTATATAATGATATGTGTGAAAGTGAATCTTTCTATATTTTTGGCTTCTGATGTTGCATGGAATCTGATTTTTCTGTGATATGGTTCCTTGTTGCAAATGAACAATGCTGTGCACTGGATAGCTCTTACAAGTATTCCTGTTGGTTCCCTCCATGTTGCCAGCAGGGTATTGTTGATAGCATGTGAAAACGACCAGAATCTGATTCACCAATGTGGATACAAACAGCCCACTACACCACATGCAATCACAACAGAGATCAATCCAATTTATCATAGCAGGAACTCAGTGGGAAGAAACATCTACAATCTGTCCCATCCACATTGGTCTTTCATGCAGAGTGTTCCCATCCACATAGCATCACCTTGCAGATTAAGTATATTTCTTGCATCAACAAAGAACAAAGCCTAAATCACCAGAATTCTGAGGAAATCCACAAGCTCTTCAAGAAGAATTATGAACATTTCTTAGTGGCAAGTGAGTGCAGGTTAGACATCCTGAAAAGGTTGCTGAGAAACTAGCTGTTTTTCTCACCTGGTTCTAATCAAGTCTTATGTATTTTTTTAAAAAGTGTACAATACCTTCATTAGAGATTCTTTTGATGAGTTGATCTGTCAGCACAAAACATTGCCTGATCTGGATCTGGACAGACACCCAAGCACACAGGCTGTACTCTTTATCTTTCAGGAGATCATGGAGTATTTGGAAGTATCTTTTCACTCTCAGTCTGGTGAGCAGAGTTTTCTGACCTCTGGGAGATATGGGGCCATGCTCCAGCTCTGCACTCCAACATGTTTCCAGCTTCTGAATTTGCTGGTCCAGTTTGGTCTGGAAAGCGGTTGTGGAATTGCCATCCCAACCCATTTCAGTATGGTTTTGTCTGAAGACGTGCAGAGTCTGTTGGAGGATCTCTTGTATAGCTGCCTTGGCATTCTCCACTTGGACTTCATTGATGTTCGTGAAGATTTCCTGATTCGTTGAGACGTCCATTTCCTCTCCTATGCATTGAATAGGAATGGTTCTTCCCATTTTGTTCTTCAGTAGCTGCAAGTTGGCCTTGTTGGCTTCATGTAGCCAGCTGTGAAACCGGCTACAGTCCAGAGATGAGATTTTGGAGACAAAAAGCATCATTAGGCCTACATGCAGCAACCATCCCTTGGTGATCATGGTGGAGATGAAGGAATGTGGTCTTTGGTAGAGCGCTGAATCTGGAAGACTGTGTCTTGAGGAAGATGTTCTGAAGTCTGATCCATCTTTGAACCATGGCCTTGCATTTAAACATGTAGTCGCAGAAGTTTTCCTCTGTCTTTTTCTGTTTATGTGGGATTCCCCTTTCTGAAAATACTCTTCTTTCACTTTCTCTCCTTTGTATGATTTGTAAAATCACAATAGACCAAAAATGCTATTTTCAGTTGGGATATGCATATTTAGAAAACTTACTTTTACATTTCATTTTTGACCAAAAACAACATTAAATTAATGTGAAAATGTTTTTTTTTAATAGTGAAAACCAAAATCCATTGTTATGTTGACTTTTTCTCAAATTCATTTTATCAGTTTAAATGTCAAACTGTTGGAATTTCTCATGATGTAACATAGACTGGCCAGCAATATCAGTCTATGGCTGCTCCATGCGGAATAATTTTAACAGGTATGGAGTGGTCCCAGTGATGCAGTGTTTAGGGCTGGTTCCCACATGCATGGACATCATTTGTTTACTCTTCCTTTGGTGAGCAACAACTCTAGTGTGAACCCGCCCTGTTGTTTTTTAATTGAAATGATTTGAACATCATGTCTGCAGTCTTTGATCTAAGATGCCTCATTCTTATAGCAACTGTGTCCTAAGCAGTAGCAGTCATTCATATACAAACATTTAAGCTGCTTACAGATCATGAAGAGGGATGTTTGTGAAACTCCTTGCAGGCATTTAATGGTATGTGTTTATTAGCTATTAGCTGCCATTCACATAAAGGTCTCAGGACAGCACACCACACAATAAAATACAATTTGTTCACAACTGCACAGTTAAAACACAATCAGCCAGAAAATCATATACAGAGACCAACGACCAGAGCAACTCTCCCCTTCTGTGATTTCCAGCAACTGGTATTCGGAAGTGTGGGTAAAAGCATAAACCATTACAAGCCAAGGTACGAGATTGGCTTCATTACTACCAAATAATGGAAACATTTAAACAAGACAGGAAAATTGGCTTCCAGGTGGAGAAATCGAAATTGGAAACAGAATTGTTAGAACCCAATACTAAGAATGTATCAAGAATGTATAATCTGTTGCTGAAGTGGAATACAATAGATGAGACAGTTAAATCAGCCATGATTAAATGGGCACAGGACATTGGTCATGACATTATGTTTGCTGACTGGGAACAGTTATGGACCACCGGTATCAAATTCACGGCAAGCAATGCCTTAAGAGAAAATATTATGAAAATGATTTATAGGTGGTACATGACCCCAGTCAAGCTTGCGAAGATTTATCATCTGCCCAAAAATAAATGCTGGAAATGTAATGAGACTGAAGGTACCTTCTTTCACCTTTGGTGGACCTGCCCAAAGATTAAAGCCTTTTGGGAAATGATCTATAATGAAATTAAGAAGGTACTCAAATGTACCTTTCACAAGAAACCAGAGGCATTTCTCTTGGGCATGGTCGGCCAATTGGTGTCAAGGAAGGATAGGACTTTTTTTATGTACGCCACTACAGCAGCAAGGATCCTTCTAGCAAAGTATTGGAAGACACAAGAACTCCCCACACTGGAAGAATGGCAGACGAAAGTGATTGACTTTATGGGATTGGCAGAAATGACTGGCAGAATCCGTGACCAAGAGAAAGAGACGGTGGAGGAAGACTGGAAGAAGTTCAAAGCTTATCTTAAGAACTGTTACAATATTGATGAGTGCTAAAATGTCAAGGGAAAGGAAGATACAGAATTGCAGCGAAAATTGTTTGTTGAAATAAGATGAAATTGAGAAAGATAATAAGTTTTAATTAATTGGAGTAAAGGGTTGCTGAAAAATTGTAAAATATGGATGCAAAAAGGGTGAGGTATGGGGAAGTCTGAGAAAGAAGGCTTATGAAAATGAGGTTATGAAATTATATCTGTGTGTTTGTTTTCGTTTGTTGATGTGTGTATGTTGTTTTGTCTTAAAATTGGAAAAATAATAAAAATTATATATATATATATATATATATATATATATATAAGCATAAACCATTACACACCAGATGGGACCAGGAGTACTCCAGAAACAGAGAATATGGGGGCTACCACCAAGAAGGTCCTCATGTGCTGCTGCTCCCACCATGACACCTGAGGATGGTGGAACAATCAGCATTGACTACCAATCTTAAGTCCTGGGCCGGTCTGTAATGGAGAAAGTTATCTTTCATGTATTCTGGACCCCAGATCCAATCTGTCAACAGTTAGACTATATATGTGTCTTGGGTGGGAATAAGCAACCAGTGCAATTTTCACAGAACTAGTGTAAAATTTGACCTCCTGGCTGCCCTTATCAATAGTCCAGCTGCTTCATTTTGCAGTAACTACAGTTTCTGATGCCTCTTCAAAGAGGCAAGGCACAACCATCCAATCTGGAGTTTGCCAGAGCACAGACGGTACCAGAGCCTTGATCACAACTGGATCACAGAATGTAGATCATCCTGTTCCATGAAGGGCCATGGCTGGCAGGGTCTTGGCCAGTGAGATCACTAGAGCCCCAACTAGCAATGCTGGATCAGAGAACAGCCTTACACTTTGCACCTGATTTCTCCGGGGGGGGGGGGGCAACCCTGTCCTTGACAGACCTCCTCACCACTGACTTGGCATACATAATACCTCCATCTAAAATGCACTCAACTTTAGTTGGTCTGCTCTTATCCAGGCCTGTACAGCCTCTCCTGATTTGGATGGAATGGGGAGATTGAGCTCAGTGCCATGTGCATACTGACGACACCCCACTCCACCAGCTTCAAATATAAGGTGAATAACAGGGAATACAAAATGGAACCCTGCGGAATATCACAATGGGGCACTTCCCATGGTGTTCAGCCTTTGCTCCCACCCCCATATCATGCACTGTGATGAAGCTGAACTTAATTTTTGCATTCATGGAAGTTCCTTTTCAACAACGAAACACCTGTTTTCCAAATCTTCAACATCACTTTTGGTTCTGTGTGATTTAAAAATCCAAAGGGAAGGAAAAACCTGAAACTAGAGTATTTTCAAAAGGAGGAAGCCCATCCCCACCAAAACTGAAAAGGACAACAGAAAACTTCAGCCACGGAGCATTTAAATACAGGGACATGGCTCAAAGATGGAACAGACTCCAGAGCATCTCCTTAAAACGAAATCCCTCAGCACTCCAGCAAGGACCACGTTCCTTCATCTCCACCATGATCTCAAAGGGGTGGCTTCTCTGTTCTGGCCTAGTGATGATGCTCTGCTTCACTGAAATCTCATCTCAGGACTGCAGCCAACTTCGCAGCTGGCTAAATAAAGACAACTTGAAGCTTCTCAACAGCAAGATGGGATCCACAATTCCCCTACAATGCATCGGCCATGTGGCCAATTTCTCCAACAACGAAGAAATCCACAGCTTCGAAATCCAGGGGGAGGATGCCAAAGCAGCCACACAAGAAATCCTCCAGCAGACCCTCCACATCTTCCGGCAAAACCACAGCCAAATGGACTGGGGTGAGACTTCCATAGCTGGTTTCCAGGCTGGGCTGCACCAGGACATTGAGAAGCTGGGACGGTGCTTGGGTGCAGAGAAGGGCAACAGCATCCGACAGCGGGTGAAAAGCTACTTCAGAAGAATCAACAACTACCTGAAAGATGATGGGTACAGCCTGTGTGCCTGGGAGATTGTCCAGATGGAAGTCCGGCAATGTTTTCTGCTGATCGACCAACTCCTCAAAAGGACGGGAAATGCAGGTACTTTCACAAAATACTTTACTATATTTAGGAACAAATATGAGAATTTGTAGATTTCAGAGTCATGCCCAGGACTATCCATTGGTACTGGGATTGGTGAGAATGGTAATTTTCAAAGGCTTCCAGTTAAATGAATGAGGCATTCAACAATGCAATTCCCATGAATCCAAGCAACGATTCCCCTCACATTCAGGAGCATGTAGAACGAGGACCTCTTCTCTTCCTGGTCACGTTCTCCCCACTGCTTGAGTTGTGCCCTGCTTTGCAAGGGTTTCTCTGTTAGTTTCTTGAAAACATTTATTCCACCCAGAATAGGTTGTTTTGCTGGTTTGAAATACATTTGGTTGAAAAAGGGCACCCCTGGTTTTTTGAATCAGAGAGCATGGAAAAAGAAAGTTTTATTACAAGTTGCTAGGACAGAACATTCAATGTTGCTGAATGACAGATATCATCCATAGGACAGCTTAGCTCAAAATCTTCATGTAACATTTGTGTAAATGAATGCAGCACAATCCTGATGCATTGCATCCATTTCTGTTAGGCGCAATTCAATATCCAGTCTTAATACTATCTAAATCAAGTTGGAGAGTTGCATCAATTTCATAGGGACCAGAGGAATATTTTCTCCTTTAAATTGTCAGCAGGATCAGTTGTTAAAGGCTTTGCAGAGTACCATCATTCTGTTTTCTGAATGTTCTGAGAAGTCAGCATTCAAAAATCTAGTTTCTTGTGGTTCAGAATGTTCCATATTTAAAATAAAGGCTTTTTAAGGGAAACTATCACAAACTGAACAGGGGATGTTCAATTAATCACTTCTCTACTTTTTCCCAGCTTAACCTGCCATCAGTGATGCAATGAAAGCAGCTAAATGAAACTGCAACTTGAAGAGGGCATCCAAATATTTCAGCTTTCACTCTCTTTCATCATCAACGCATTCCTCGAAAGCAAAAGAGCTGCTTCCTGTTCTTCTTCGTCATCTCTTCGGCATTGTTTCACTACTTTTACGATGTGGTTTTTAAATATGCAGGGCTACTACGAAGCCTTGCAGAGTAGATAACGGTTAAAAAGTAGGAGAAAGCCCCAGAAATTGTGCAGCTGGAAGAGTCTCTGACTCCATCTCTCCTCGTATTGCAGCTCCTCCCAAGTATCATTAGATGGATGCATCAATTTCTTCAAGTCATATTTGCCCATTTCCCACTGGTCGCCTCCTATCCTGCTCTGGAGGGGGGTATGAGATTTGAGAGTGGGGCACAGGAAGAAGAAATGTGTGAAAATCACTTTCCAGACCCCCTCTAAGAGTTGGAGTTTCCATCAGCAGAATTCGGCTCACAGTCTAGGAAACAATTCCATAATTTGACATACCTTGTAATAGCAAAAAGTCCACGTTTGGTATTGGGGAAGGCTTCATGTGATGACAGAGTTTCCAAATCTGAGGGTGGAGAAAGGAATAGCATTAAGCTGCAACATTCCAACTCACATTATTACTTTGGAAGTCTACAAATGGATGCTAGCTTTTAAATTATTTCATATCTTACAATGCTGTGAAAATGATATTTATATTTTAGAAGTGTTGTTACTTTTAATTTTTATTTATTATATTTATCAGTGACACCATTTAATGTTATTTATTGTATACATTGGCTGACCATTGTTATTATTATTACCATTCATTTATTTGTTTATGTTTATTACAAAAGTTTTTTATTAAAGACTGCAACTCCTGCCCACATGGTTCGTTTGGATGATTTGGCAACGTATGGGAGACATTCTAAAAGAGAGTTCTTCTGTGAATTATGGCGACATAAGATGTCGAATTACACAGCAGGTAGACAGAGGAAACATGACCCATTTGTGAATGAGGTTTAGGGCTTGTGTAAGAAGGAAAATCTTTACCTCTTATATCAGACATGTGGAACTTTTTTTGAGCCCAAAGACCACATTCCATTGTGGGCAACTTTCTGGGGGCCAGGTGTTGGTGTGGGCAGGGCCAAAGGCCTTAATGAGGGAGCCTGCTGTGGGGGTGTCTCATTGCGCCCCCTCAAAACTGTGCACCTGGGGCCATAGCACCTCTGCCCCCACCCCCACCCCACTATGCCTCTGCTGTCCAAGGCCCTTTCAATTCTACAACTCTATGGTTCTGTGATTCTATGATTCATGCCACCGCAACCCACCATCAAACCAGGATATTCACTTGCTGAAGTGCTAATGAGCAGGAGACCCAAATCCAATATACCTACCAAAGGCTCCCTCCTGAAGCCAAGAGCAACAGATCATCACCAGGTGAAACAAATCTGGGATTGATGGAAAAGCAAAACAGAAATTCCACTACGAGCACAGAACCAAAATGTTATCAACGGGGCACATAGTCATATGTGGTGGGAATGTCCAAAAGTTTAACAAATACAGTTTGAGATATCTCTAGAAATTTAAACATTTTAAATTAAAGACAGTATCCAGTTCTCTCCAAAACTTGATTTACTTTTGATATTTGTGGGAATGAGTGAGAACATTAAATCCAAAGAGCTGCTTACCTTCCTGATTCTCACAGCAAGACCACCTATAACTCAACGATGTAAGTTGTTTTCTGATATCGGTAAGACAGATTGATGGAATAAACCACCTATAACTCAACGATGAAAGTTGTTTTCTGATATCGGTATTACAGATTGATGGAATAAGGCTTGGAACTTTGCTCTTCAAGAAAAAACTTAAATGGCATAGGTAAAGGTAAAGGTAAAGGGACCCCTGACCATTAGGTCCAGTCACGGATGACTCTGGGGTTGTGGCGCTCATTTGCTTTACTGGCCAAGGGAGCCGGCGTACAACTTCCGGGTCATGTGGCCAGCATGACTAAGCTGCTTCTGGCGAACCAGAGCAGTGCACAGAAACGCCGTTTACCTTCCCACCGGAGTGGTACCTATTTATTTACTTGCACTGTGTGCTTTCGAACTGCTAGGTTGGCAGGAGCTGGGACCAAGCAACGGGAGCTCACCCCGTCGTGGGGATTTGAACCGCCAACCTTCTGATCGGCAAGTCCTAGTCTCTGTGGTTTAACCCACAGCACCACCCACGTGGATTGATGGAATAAGGTTTGGAACTCTGCTCTTCAAGAAAAAACTTACATGGCATAGCAGATCCCTAAATGGAAAGGCAAACCCAGGTTCTTAATGGCAGCCTGGTGAGAATTTTTAGATCTCGTTAAAAACCATCAAATACATCCACTTCTTCCTCCAACAGCTATGAACATCTGGGACAAGTAACTTGTTCTATACTGACCTCAGCCAGAAAGAAACACAGCCATAAACTTCCTCCATATTTCAACCTCAACTTCTTACATGCCAGCTTGATCATACTGATTATCAACAATGGTCATTACCCTATGCCTTACACTGTTTTTTCTGTTAATGTATTTACAAAATATTTGTTCTGAAACTCCCAATAAAAATACAAAAAAGAGAGACAAAATGCTAACTGTTCCCCAGAATTTCAAATTTAATGATACAAAGCCATGATGGGCAATTGCACCCTAGAACTGTTACAGAGACTTTAGGCTATCCCAGGCTGTAAAGACTACAAACAGAAAGTGGGCAGTCACAAAGGCCAAATCACAAAGGCTCGCTCCTAGACTCACTCCTGCATCTGAGAGGAATGAGACCATGACCAACTTGGACGGCCAACAAGGTCATCCAATAGCCATGGAGATGTGATGGCAGAAGAGCCACAGCTGGAAGATCAGTCATCAGCTGACTCTCCAGTGTGGGATGCAAAACACAAGAGCAGTCAAGTACAATATTCCTAGAGTGAACATGTTTACACATAGGGAGGAATGTTTGTCCAGCCAGCAGGTAAACTTCCTATTTCCTTCTAGGCTGGGACAGACTTCCTCTGCATGGGATTAGAGCTGGGCGTGGCCTCACCTGTGCAGGTAACGACAAAAGCACAGGGCAGGGCAGCCATCTTGCTCTCTTTGACTTCATGCATCGAAGAAGCGACATCTGCTTAGCCAAAGATGCCCTCTTGACTTCCAGCCAAGAGAGAACAAAGGGACTGTCTCCTTAGGAGATAGTTTCCTGGTGTATGTTACTTTTCTAAGCTAAGTCTGCCTTCTGGGATCCGATTGTGAACAGAATTTGAGTAAATTCTTTTTATACTTTTATAGAAGACTGTGTCGTGTCTTATCTTTTATGTGGGAATAAGGGGGAAATACCAGAACAGTTATTATAGAGGCTTTAAGCGAGCCTGAGCAAGCGCATCCGCTGCAAATTTAAAAGGGGAATGTTACTCTGCTAAATTGTGAACTTGTTAACACAAGTTGGAAAGGCTATAATCAAACAATCTATCATCTCCTGCATCCCTGAACATTCCCACATCCAGAAGCACCAGGAGCAACACGCTCTCAAGGTATGGAAGAAACCTCAACCCCAAAGAGTGGATATAGAGCATGTCACACAGTAGAAGCAAGTATTTAGCCCTCTAAACCTGCCTCCCCACTGGAAAAACATCTAGAGATATCTCAATGTTATGTTTTATTGGGGAGGGGGAAGAAATGTAATGTAGGCATTATTGACTGAGTTAAAAAAAAGGGTAAGGGATCCCTGGACGGTTAAGCCCAGTCAAAGGTAACTATGGGGTTGCTGCGCTCATCGCGCTTTCAGACCAAGGGAGCCGGCATTTGTCCACCGACAGCTTTCCAGGTCATGTGACCAGCAGGATTAAACCGCTTCTGACACAGCAGAACACTGTGACAGAAACCAGAGCCCACGGAAAGGTCGTTTACCTACCCACTGCTGCAGTTCCTATTTATCTACTTGCACTGGTGTGCTTTTGAACTGCTAGATTGGCAGGAGCTGGGACAGAGCAACGGGAGCTCACACCACCCTGGGGATTTGAACCGCTGACCTTCTGATCAGCAAGCCCAAGAGGCTCAGTGATTTAGACCACAGCGCCACCCACGTTCCATATTTCCCCCATACTTCATATCATTGAAATAGGCAAAATCACCCAAATGACCCAAATTGCTGAGATGTGCATTTTTAATAGGAAGACTGTTGAAATTGTCAGTCAATGAAAGGATACAATAAATATCATTAAATAAAGGAACTTAATAAATATAATAAATACAAATATATATAAAGAGCAAAATGCGTCTCCGCGATATAAATAATATCATCGTCAACGTGGATTCTTTTTTCCTTTGCATCTCTAACTTCTGCGTAAGACTTCATGCTAGCATGGCATTTCTTGGTTACAGAAGAAGAGGGACAGGAAAGGGCAGCTGTTTTGATTTCTAGAAATCTGTCTGAGGAATTGAGCGAAAATTGAATTGATTGTAGTTGTAGCTTCATTCTCCTCTTTCCGGTGCAACTTAAGCTGAAAGGAAGATGAAAAGTGGTTAAAATTCTGCATTCCTTTTGAAATACCTTGCTTCTCATTTCAAAATATGAAAAATTATGAATCATAAGCACTAACTAATATTTTTAATACAGACTCCTCAGAAGAATCAGAAAATGGAAAGGTAAGTTTTCTGCAAGCTTCTCAGACCTGATTAAAGTAACTGTCTTTCTTGATTGTGATGACATGGGAGAATATGTATATAATGATATGTGTGAAAGTGAATCTTTCTATATTTTTGGCTTCTGATGTTGCATGGAATCTGATTTTTCTGTGATATGGTTCCTTGTTGCAAATGAACAATGCTGTGCACTGGATAGCTCTTACGAGTATTCCTGTTGGTTCCCTCCATGTTGCCAGCAGGGTATTGTTGATAGCATGTGAAAACGACCAGAATCTGATTCACCAATGTGGATACAAACAGCCCACTACACCACATGCAATCACAACAGAGATCAATCCAATTTATCATAGCAGGAACTCAGTGGGAAGAAACATCTACAATCTGTCCCATCCACATTGGTCTTTCATGCAGAGTGTTCCCATCCACATAGCATCACCTTGCAGATTAAGTATATTTCTTGCATCAACAAAGAACAAAGCCTAAATCACCAGAATTCTGAGGAAATCCACAAGCTCTTCAAGAAGAATTATGAACATTTCTTAGTGGCAAGTGAGTGCAGGTTAGACATCCTGAAAAGGTTGCTGAGAAACTAGCTGTTTTTCTCACCTGGTTCTAATCAAGTCTTATGTATTTTTTTAAAAAGTGTACAATACCTTCATTAGAGATTCTTTTGATGAGTTGATCTGTCAGCACAAAACATTGCCTGATCTGGATCTGGACAGACACCCAAGCACACAGGCTGTACTCTTTATCTTTCAGGAGATCATGGAGTATTTGGAAGTATCTTTTCACTCTCAGTCTGGTGAGCAGAGTTTTCTGACCTCTGGGAGATATGGGGCCATGCTCCAGCTCTGCACTCCAACATGTTTCCAGCTTCTGAATTTGCTGGTCCAGTTTGGTCTGGAAAGCGGTTGTGGAATTGCCATCCCAACCCATTTCAGTATGGTTTTGTCTGAAGACGTGCAGAGTCTGTTGGAGGATCTCTTGTATAGCTGCCTTGGCATTCTCCACTTGGACTTCATTGATGTTCGTGAAGATTTCCTGATTCGTTGAGACGTCCATTTCCTCTCCTATGCATTGAATAGGAATGGTTCTTCCCATTTTGTTCTTCAGTAGCTGCAAGTTGGCCTTGTTGGCTTCATGTAGCCAGCTGTGAAACCGGCTACAGTCCAGAGATGAGATTTTGGAGACAAAAAGCATCATTAGGCCTACATGCAGCAACCATCCCTTGGTGATCATGGTGGAGATGAAGGAATGTGGTCTTTGGTAGAGCGCTGAATCTGGAAGACTGTGTCTTGAGGAAGATGTTCTGAAGTCTGATCCATCTTTGAACCATGGCCTTGCATTTAAACATGTAGTCGCAGAAGTTTTCCTCTGTCTTTTTCTGTTTATGTGGGATTCCCCTTTCTGAAAATACTCTTCTTTCACTTTCTCTCCTTTGTATGATTTGTAAAATCACAATAGACCAAAAATGCTATTTTCAGTTGGGATATGCATATTTAGAAAACTTACTTTTACATTTCATTTTTGACCAAAAACAACATTAAATTAATGTGAAAATGTTTTTTTTTAATAGTGAAAACCAAAATCCATTGTTATGTTGACTTTTTCTCAAATTCATTTTATCAGTTTAAATGTCAAACTGTTGGAATTTCTCATGATGTAACATAGACTGGCCAGCAATATCAGTCTATGGCTGCTCCATGCGGAATAATTTTAACAGGTATGGAGTGGTCCCAGTGATGCAGTGTTTAGGGCTGGTTCCCACATGCATGGACATCATTTGTTTACTCTTCCTTTGGTGAGCAACAACTCTAGTGTGAACCCGCCCTGTTGTTTTTTAATTGAAATGATTTGAACATCATGTCTGCAGTCTTTGATCTAAGATGCCTCATTCTTATAGCAACTGTGTCCTAAGCAGTAGCAGTCATTCATATACAAACATTTAAGCTGCTTACAGATCATGAAGAGGGATGTTTGTGAAACTCCTTGCAGGCATTTAATGGTATGTGTTTATTAGCTATTAGCTGCCATTCACATAAAGGTCTCAGGACAGCACACCACACAATAAAATACAATTTGTTCACAACTGCACAGTTAAAACACAATCAGCCAGAAAATCATATACAGAGACCAACGACCAGAGCAACTCTCCCCTTCTGTGATTTCCAGCAACTGGTATTCGGAAGTGTGGGTAAAAGCATAAACCATTACAAGCCAAGGTACGAGATTGGCTTCATTACTACCAAATAATGGAAACATTTAAACAAGACAGGAAAATTGGCTTCCAGGTGGAGAAATCGAAATTGGAAACAGAATTGTTAGAACCCAATACTAAGAATGTATCAAGAATGTATAATCTGTTGCTGAAGTGGAATACAATAGATGAGACAGTTAAATCAGCCATGATTAAATGGGCACAGGACATTGGTCATGACATTATGTTTGCTGACTGGGAACAGTTATGGACCACCGGTATCAAATTCACGGCAAGCAATGCCTTAAGAGAAAATATTATGAAAATGATTTATAGGTGGTACATGACCCCAGTCAAGCTTGCGAAGATTTATCATCTGCCCAAAAATAAATGCTGGAAATGTAATGAGACTGAAGGTACCTTCTTTCACCTTTGGTGGACCTGCCCAAAGATTAAAGCCTTTTGGGAAATGATCTATAATGAAATTAAGAAGGTACTCAAATGTACCTTTCACAAGAAACCAGAGGCATTTCTCTTGGGCATGGTCGGCCAATTGGTGTCAAGGAAGGATAGGACTTTTTTTATGTACGCCACTACAGCAGCAAGGATCCTTCTAGCAAAGTATTGGAAGACACAAGAACTCCCCACACTGGAAGAATGGCAGACGAAAGTGATTGACTTTATGGGATTGGCAGAAATGACTGGCAGAATCCGTGACCAAGAGAAAGAGACGGTGGAGGAAGACTGGAAGAAGTTCAAAGCTTATCTTAAGAACTGTTACAATATTGATGAGTGCTAAAATGTCAAGGGAAAGGAAGATACAGAATTGCAGCGAAAATTGTTTGTTGAAATAAGATGAAATTGAGAAAGATAATAAGTTTTAATTAATTGGAGTAAAGGGTTGCTGAAAAATTGTAAAATATGGATGCAAAAAGGGTGAGGTATGGGGAAGTCTGAGAAAGAAGGCTTATGAAAATGAGGTTATGAAATTATATCTGTGTGTTTGTTTTCGTTTGTTGATGTGTGTATGTTGTTTTGTCTTAAAATTGGAAAAATAATAAAAATTATATATATATATATATATATATATATATATATATATAAGCATAAACCATTACACACCAGATGGGACCAGGAGTACTCCAGAAACAGAGAATATGGGGGCTACCACCAAGAAGGTCCTCATGTGCTGCTGCTCCCACCATGACACCTGAGGATGGTGGAACAATCAGCATTGACTACCAATCTTAAGTCCTGGGCCGGTCTGTAATGGAGAAAGTTATCTTTCATGTATTCTGGACCCCAGATCCAATCTGTCAACAGTTAGACTATATATGTGTCTTGGGTGGGAATAAGCAACCAGTGCAATTTTCACAGAACTAGTGTAAAATTTGACCTCCTGGCTGCCCTTATCAATAGTCCAGCTGCTTCATTTTGCAGTAACTACAGTTTCTGATGCCTCTTCAAAGAGGCAAGGCACAACCATCCAATCTGGAGTTTGCCAGAGCACAGACGGTACCAGAGCCTTGATCACAACTGGATCACAGAATGTAGATCATCCTGTTCCATGAAGGGCCATCGCTGGCAGGGTCTTGGCCAGTGAGATCACTAGAGCCCCAACTAGCAATGCTGGATCAGAGAACAGCCTTACACTTTGCACCTGATTTCTCCGGGGGGGGGGGGGGGGCAACCCTGTCCTTGACAGACCTCCTCACCACTGACTTGGCATACATAATACCTCCATCTAAAATGCACTCAACTTTAGTTGGTCTGCTCTTATCCAGGCCTGTACAGCCTCTCCTGATTTGGATGGAATGGGGAGATTGAGCTCAGTGCCATGTGCATACTGACGACACCCCACTCCACCAGCTTCAAATATAAGGTGAATAACAGGGAATACAAAATGGAACCCTGCGGAATATCACAATGGGGCACTTCCCATGGTGTTCAGCCT
This sequence comes from Podarcis cretensis, assembly GCF_951804945.1. Lineage (NCBI taxonomy): Eukaryota > Metazoa > Chordata > Lepidosauria > Squamata > Lacertidae > Podarcis > Podarcis cretensis. The sequence goes on from NC_137187.1 coordinate 28,811,770, forward strand.
TTGCTCCCACCCCCATATCATGCACTGTGATGAAGCTGAACTTAATTTTTGCATTCATGGAAGTTCCTTTTCAACAACGAAACACCTGTTTTCCAAATCTTCAACATCACTTTTGGTTCTGTGTGATTTAAAAATCCAAAGGGAAGGAAAAACCTGAAACTAGAGTATTTTCAAAAGGAGGAAGCCCATCCCCACCAAAACTGAAAAGGACAACAGAAAACTTCAGCCACGGAGCATTTAAATACAGGGACATGGCTCAAAGATGGAACAGACTCCAGAGCATCTCCTTAAAACGAAATCCCTCAGCACTCCAGCAAGGACCACGTTCCTTCATCTCCACCATGATCTCAAAGGGGTGGCTTCTCTGTTCTGGCCTAGTGATGATGCTCTGCTTCACTGAAATCTCATCTCAGGACTGCAGCCAACTTCGCAGCTGGCTAAATAAAGACAACTTGAAGCTTCTCAACAGCAAGATGGGATCCACAATTCCCCTACAATGCATCGGCCATGTGGCCAATTTCTCCAACAACGAAGAAATCCACAGCTTCGAAATCCAGGGGGAGGATGCCAAAGCAGCCACACAAGAAATCCTCCAGCAGACCCTCCACATCTTCCGGCAAAACCACAGCCAAATGGACTGGGGTGAGACTTCCATAGCTGGTTTCCAGGCTGGGCTGCACCAGGACATTGAGAAGCTGGGACGGTGCTTGGGTGCAGAGAAGGGCAACAGCATCCGACAGCGGGTGAAAAGCTACTTCAGAAGAATCAACAACTACCTGAAAGATGATGGGTACAGCCTGTGTGCCTGGGAGATTGTCCAGATGGAAGTCCGGCAATGTTTTCTGCTGATCGACCAACTCCTCAAAAGGACGGGAAATGCAGGTACTTTCACAAAATACTTTACTATATTTAGGAACAAATATGAGAATTTGTAGATTTCAGAGTCATGCCCAGGACTATCCATTGGTACTGGGATTGGTGAGAATGGTAATTTTCAAAGGCTTCCAGTTAAATGAATGAGGCATTCAACAATGCAATTCCCATGAATCCAAGCAACGATTCCCCTCACATTCAGGAGCATGTAGAACGAGGACCTCTTCTCTTCCTGGTCACGTTCTCCCCACTGCTTGAGTTGTGCCCTGCTTTGCAAGGGTTTCTCTGTTAGTTTCTTGAAAACATTTATTCCACCCAGAATAGGTTGTTTTGCTGGTTTGAAATACATTTGGTTGAAAAAGGGCACCCCTGGTTTTTTGAATCAGAGAGCATGGAAAAAGAAAGTTTTATTACAAGTTGCTAGGACAGAACATTCAATGTTGCTGAATGACAGATATCATCCATAGGACAGCTTAGCTCAAAATCTTCATGTAACATTTGTGTAAATGAATGCAGCACAATCCTGATGCATTGCATCCATTTCTGTTAGGCGCAATTCAATATCCAGTCTTAATACTATCTAAATCAAGTTGGAGAGTTGCATCAATTTCATAGGGACCAGAGGAATATTTTCTCCTTTAAATTGTCAGCAGGATCAGTTGTTAAAGGCTTTGCAGAGTACCATCATTCTGTTTTCTGAATGTTCTGAGAAGTCAGCATTCAAAAATCCAGTTTCTTGTGGTTCAGAATGTTCCATATTTAAAATAAAGGCTTTTTAAGGGAAACTATCACAAACTGAACAGGGGATGTTCAATTAATCACTTCTCTACTTTTTCCCAGCTTAACCTGCCATCAGTGATGCAATGAAAGCAGCTAAATGAAACTGCAACTTGAAGAGGGCATCCAAATATTTCAGCTTTCACTCTCTTTCATCATCAACGCATTCCTCGAAAGCAAAAGAGCTGCTTCCTGTTCTTCTTCGTCATCTCTTCGGCATTGTTTCACTACTTTTACGATGTGGTTTTTAAATATGCAGGGCTACTACGAAGCCTTGCAGAGTAGATAACGGTTAAAAAGTAGGAGAAAGCCCCAGAAATTGTGCAGCTGGAAGAGTCTCTGACTCCATCTCTCCTCGTATTGCAGCTCCTCCCAAGTATCATTAGATGGATGCATCAATTTCTTCAAGTCATATTTGCCCATTTCCCACTGGTCGCCTCCTATCCTGCTCTGGAGGGGGGTATGAGATTTGAGAGTGGGGCACAGGAAGAAGAAATGTGTGAAAATCACTTTCCAGACCCCCTCTAAGAGTTGGAGTTTCCATCAGCAGAATTCGGCTCACAGTCTAGGAAACAATTCCATAATTTGACATACCTTGTAATAGCAAAAAGTCCACGTTTGGTATTGGGGAAGGCTTCATGTGATGACAGAGTTTCCAAATCTGAGGGTGGAGAAAGGAATAGCATTAAGCTGCAACATTCCAACTCACATTATTACTTTGGAAGTCTACAAATGGATGCTAGCTTTTAAATTATTTCATATCTTACAATGCTGTGAAAATGATATTTATATTTTAGAAGTGTTGTTACTTTTAATTTTTATTTATTATATTTATCAGTGACACCATTTAATGTTATTTATTGTATACATTGGCTGACCATTGTTATTATTATTACCATTCATTTATTTGTTTATGTTTATTACAAAAGTTTTTTATTAAAGACTGCAACTCCTGCCCACATGGTTCGTTTGGATGATTTGGCAACGTATGGGAGACATTCTAAAAGAGAGTTCTTCTGTGAATTATGGCGACATAAGATGTCGAATTACACAGCAGGTAGACAGAGGAAACATGACCCATTTGTGAATGAGGTTTAGGGCTTGTGTAAGAAGGAAAATCTTTACCTCTTATATCAGACATGTGGAACTTTTTTTGAGCCCAAAGACCACATTCCATTGTGGGCAACTTTCTGGGGGCCAGGTGTTGGTGTGGGCAGGGCCAAAGGCCTTAATGAGGGAGCCTGCTGTGGGGGTGTCTCATTGCGCCCCCTCAAAACTGTGCACCTGGGGCCATAGCACCTCTGCCCCCACCCCCACCCCACTATGCCTCTGCTGTCCAAGGCCCTTTCAATTCTACAACTCTATGGTTCTGTGATTCTATGATTCATGCCACCGCAACCCACCATCAAACCAGGATATTCACTTGCTGAAGTGCTAATGAGCAGGAGACCCAAATCCAATATACCTACCAAAGGCTCCCTCCTGAAGCCAAGAGCAACAGATCATCACCAGGTGAAACAAATCTGGGATTGATGGAAAAGCAAAACAGAAATTCCACTACGAGCACAGAACCAAAATGTTATCAACGGGGCACATAGTCATATGTGGTGGGAATGTCCAAAAGTTTAACAAATACAGTTTGAGATATCTCTAGAAATTTAAACATTTTAAATTAAAGACAGTATCCAGTTCTCTCCAAAACTTGATTTACTTTTGATATTTGTGGGAATGAGTGAGAACATTAAATCCAAAGAGCTGCTTACCTTCCTGATTCTCACAGCAAGACCACCTATAACTCAACGATGTAAGTTGTTTTCTGATATCGGTAAGACAGATTGATGGAATAAACCACCTATAACTCAACGATGAAAGTTGTTTTCTGATATCGGTATTACAGATTGATGGAATAAGGCTTGGAACTTTGCTCTTCAAGAAAAAACTTAAATGGCATAGGTAAAGGTAAAGGTAAAGGGACCCCTGACCATTAGGTCCAGTCACGGATGACTCTGGGGTTGTGGCGCTCATTTGCTTTACTGGCCAAGGGAGCCGGCGTACAACTTCCGGGTCATGTGGCCAGCATGACTAAGCTGCTTCTGGCGAACCAGAGCAGTGCACAGAAACGCCGTTTACCTTCCCACCGGAGTGGTACCTATTTATTTACTTGCACTGTGTGCTTTCGAACTGCTAGGTTGGCAGGAGCTGGGACCAAGCAACGGGAGCTCACCCCGTCGTGGGGATTTGAACCGCCAACCTTCTGATCGGCAAGTCCTAGTCTCTGTGGTTTAACCCACAGCACCACCCACGTGGATTGATGGAATAAGGTTTGGAACTCTGCTCTTCAAGAAAAAACTTACATGGCATAGCAGATCCCTAAATGGAAAGGCAAACCCAGGTTCTTAATGGCAGCCTGGTGAGAATTTTTAGATCTCGTTAAAAACCATCAAATACATCCACTTCTTCCTCCAACAGCTATGAACATCTGGGACAAGTAACTTGTTCTATACTGACCTCAGCCAGAAAGAAACACAGCCATAAACTTCCTCCATATTTCAACCTCAACTTCTTACATGCCAGCTTGATCATACTGATTATCAACAATGGTCATTACCCTATGCCTTACACTGTTTTTTCTGTTAATGTATTTACAAAATATTTGTTCTGAAACTCCCAATAAAAATACAAAAAAGAGAGACAAAATGCTAACTGTTCCCCAGAATTTCAAATTTAATGATACAAAGCCATGATGGGCAATTGCACCCTAGAACTGTTACAGAGACTTTAGGCTATCCCAGGCTGTAAAGACTACAAACAGAAAGTGGGCAGTCACAAAGGCCAAATCACAAAGGCTCGCTCCTAGACTCACTCCTGCATCTGAGAGGAATGAGACCATGACCAACTTGGACGGCCAACAAGGTCATCCAATAGCCATGGAGATGTGATGGCAGAAGAGCCACAGCTGGAAGATCAGTCATCAGCTGACTCTCCAGTGTGGGATGCAAAACACAAGAGCAGTCAAGTACAATATTCCTAGAGTGAACATGTTTACACATAGGGAGGAATGTTTGTCCAGCCAGCAGGTAAACTTCCTATTTCCTTCTAGGCTGGGACAGACTTCCTCTGCATGGGATTAGAGCTGGGCGTGGCCTCACCTGTGCAGGTAACGACAAAAGCACAGGGCAGGGCAGCCATCTTGCTCTCTTTGACTTCATGCATCGAAGAAGTGACATCTGCTTAGCCAAAGATGCCCTCTTGACTTCCAGCCAAGAGAGAACAAAGGGACTGTCTCCTTAGGAGATAGTTTCCTGGTGTATGTTACTTTTCTAAGCTAAGTCTGCCTTCTGGGATCCGATTGTGAACAGAATTTGAGTAAATTCTTTTTATACTTTTATAGAAGACTGTGTCGTGTCTTATCTTTTATGTGGGAATAAGGGGGAAATACCAGAACAGTTATTATAGAGGCTTTAAGCGAGCCTGAGCAAGCGCATCCGCTGCAAATTTAAAAGGGGAATGTTACTCTGCTAAATTGTGAACTTGTTAACACAAGTTGGAAAGGCTATAATCAAACAATCTATCATCTCCTGCATCCCTGAACATTCCCACATCCAGAAGCACCAGGAGCAACACGCTCTCAAGGTATGGAAGAAACCTCAACCCCAAAGAGTGGATATAGAGCATGTCACACAGTAGAAGCAAGTATTTAGCCCTCTAAACCTGCCTCCCCACTGGAAAAACATCTAGAGATATCTCAATGTTATGTTTTATTGGGGAGGGGGAAGAAATGTAATGTAGGCATTATTGACTGAGTTAAAAAAAAGGGTAAGGGATCCCTGGACGGTTAAGCCCAGTCAAAGGTAACTATGGGGTTGCTGCGCTCATCGCGCTTTCAGGCCAAGGGAGCCGGCATTTGTCCACCGACAGCTTTCCAGGTCATGTGACCAGCAGGATTAAACCGCTTCTGACACAGCAGAACACTGTGACAGAAACCAGAGCCCACGGAAAGGTCGTTTACCTACCCACTGCTGCAGTTCCTATTTATCTACTTGCACTGGTGTGCTTTTGAACTGCTAGATTGGCAGGAGCTGGGACAGAGCAACGGGAGCTCACACCACCCTGGGGATTTGAACCGCTGACCTTCTGATCAGCAAGCCCAAGAGGCTCAGTGATTTAGACCACAGCGCCACCCACGTTCCATATTTCCCCCATACTTCATATCATTGAAATAGGCAAAATCACCCAAATGACCCAAATTGCTGAGATGTGCATTTTTAATAGGAAGACTGTTGAAATTGTCAGTCAATGAAAGGATACAATAAATATCATTAAATAAAGGAACTTAATAAATATAATAAATACAAATATATATAAAGAGCAAAATGCGTCTCCGCGATATAAATAATATCATCGTCAACGTGGATTCTTTTTTCCTTTGCATCTCTAACTTCTGCGTAAGACTTCATGCTAGCATGGCATTTCTTGGTTACAGAAGAAGAGGGACAGGAAAGGGCAGCTGTTTTGATTTCTAGAAATCTGTCTGAGGAATTGAGCGAAAATTGAATTGATTGTAGTTGTAGCTTCATTCTCCTCTTTCCGGTGCAACTTAAGCTGAAAGGAAGATGAAAAGTGGTTAAAATTCTGCATTCCTTTTGAAATACCTTGCTTCTCATTTCAAAATATGAAAAATTATGAATCATAAGCACTAACTAATATTTTTAATACGGACTCCTCAGAAGAATCAGAAAATGGAAAGGTAAGTTTTCTGCAAGCTTCTCAGACCTGATTAAAGTAACTGTCTTTCTTGATTGTGATGACATGGGAGAATATGTATTTAATGATATGTGTGAAAGTGAATCTTTCTATATTTTTGGCTTCTGATGTTGCATGGAATCTGATTTTTCTGTGATATGGTTCCTTGTTGCAAATGAACAATGCTGTGCACTGGATAGCTCTTACGAGTATTCCTGTTGGTTCCCTCCATGTTGCCAGCAGGGTATTGTTGATAGCATGTGAAAACGACCAGAATCTGATTCACCAATGTGGATACAAACAGCCCACTACACCACATGCAATCACAACAGAGATCAATCCAATTTATCATAGCAGGAACTCAGTGGGAAGAAACATCTACAATCTGTCCCATCCACATTGGTCTTTCATGCAGAGTGTTCCCATCCACATAGCATCACCTTGCAGATTAAGTATATTTCTTGCATCAACAAAGAACAAAGCCTAAATTACCAGAATTCTGAGGAAATCCACAAGCTCTTCAAGAAGAATTATGAACATTTCTTAGTGGCAAGTGAGTGCAGGTTAGACATCCTGAAAAAGTTGCTGAGAAACTAGCTGTTTTTCTCACCTGGTTCTAATCAAGTCTTATGTATTTTTTTAAAAAGTGTACAATACCTTCATTAGAGATTCTTTTGATGAGTTGATCTGTCAGCACAAAACATTGCCTGATCTGGATCTGGACAGACACCCAAGCACACAGGCTGTACTCTTTATCTTTCAGGAGATCATGGAGTATTTGGAAGTATCTTTTCACTCTCAGTCTGGTGAGCAGAGTTTTCTGACCTCTGGGAGATATGGGGCCATGCTCCAGCTCTGCACTCCAACATGTTTCCAGCTTCTGAATTTGCTGGTCCAGTTTGGTCTGGAAAGCGGTTGTGGAATTGCCATCCCAACCCATTTCAGTATGGTTTTGTCTGAAGACGTGCAGAGTCTGTTGGAGGATCTCTTGTATAGCTGCCTTGGCATTCTCCACTTGGACTTCATTGATGTTCGTGAAGATTTCCTGATTCGTTGAGACGTCCATTTCCTCTCCTATGCATTGAATAGGAATGGTTCTTCCCATTTTGTTCTTCAGTAGCTGCAAGTTGGCCTTGTTGGCTTCATGTAGCCAGCTGTGAAACCGGTTACAGTCCAGAGATGAGATTTTGGAGACAAAAAGCATCATTAGGCCTACATGCAGCAACCATCCCTTGGTGATCATGGTGGAGATGAAGGAATATGGTCTTTGGTAGAGCGCTGAATCTGGAAGACTGTGTCTTGAGGAAGATGTTCTGAAGTCTGATCCATCTTTGAACCATGGCCTTGCATTTAAACATGTAGTCGCAGAAGTTTTCCTCTGTCTTTTTCTGTTTATGTGGGATTCCCCTTTCTGAAAATAGTCTTCTTTCACTTTCTCTCCTTTGTATGATTTGTAAAATCACAAAAGACCAAAAATGCTATTTTCAGTTGAGATATGCATATTTAGAAAACTTACTTTTACGTTTCATTTTTGACCAAAAACAACATTAAATTAATGTGAAAATGTTTTTTTTTAATAGTGAAAACCAAAATCCATTGTTATGTTGACTTTTTCTCAAATTCATTTTATCAGTTTAAATGTCAAACTGTTGGAATTTCTCATGATGTAACATAGACTGGCCAGCAATATCAGTCTATGGCTGCTCCATGCGGAATAATTTTAACAGGTATGGAGTGGTCCCAGCGATGCAGTGTTTAGGGCTGGTTCCCACATGCATGGACATCATTTGTTTACTCTTCCTTTGGTGAGCAACAACTCTAGTGTGAACCCGCCCTGTTGTTTTTTAATTGAAATGATTTGAACATCATGTCTGCAGTCTTTGATCTAAGATGCCTCATTCTTATAGCAACTGTGTCCTAAGCAGTAGCAGTCATTCATATACAAACATTTAAGCTGCTTACAGATCATGAAGAGGGATGTTTGTGAAACTCCTTGCAGGCATTTTATTAGCTATTAGCTGCCATTCACATAAAGGTCTCAGGACAGCACACCACACAATAAAATACAATTTGTTCACAACTGCACAGTTAAAACACAATCAGCCAGAAAATCATATACAGAGACCAACGACCAGAGCAACTCTCCCCTTCTGTGATTTCCAGCAACTGGTATTCGGAAGTGTGGGTAAAAGCATAAACCATTACAAGCCAAGGTACGAGATTGGCTTCATTACTACCAAATAATGGAAACATTTAAACAAGACAGGAAAATTGGCTTCCAGGTGGAGAAATCGAAATTGGAAACAGAATTGTTAGAACCCAATACTAAGAATGTATCAAGAATGTATAATCTGTTGCTGAAGTAGAATACAATAGATGAGACAGTTAAATCAGCCATGATTAAATGGGCACAGGACATTGGTCATGACATTATGTTTGCTGACTGGGAACAGTTATGGACCACCGGTATCAAATTCACGGCAAGCAATGCCTTAAGAGAAAATATTATGAAAATGATTTATAGGTGGTACATGACCCCAGTCAAGCTTGCGAAGATTTATCATCTGCCCAAAAATAAATGCTGGAAATGTAATGAGACTGAAGGTACCTTCTTTCACCTTTGGTGGACCTGCCCAAAGATTAAAGCCTTTTGGGAAATGATCTATAATGAAATTAAGAAGGTACTCAAATGTACCTTTCACAAGAAACCAGAGGCATTTCTCTTGGGCATGGTCGGCCAATTGGTGTCAAGGAAGGATAGGACTTTTTTTATGTACGCCACTACAGCAGCAAGGATCCTTCTAGCAAAGTATTGGAAGACACAAGAACTCCCCACACTGGAAGAATGGCAGACGAAAGTGATTGACTTTATGGGATTGGCAGAAATGACTGGCAGAATCCGTGACCAAGAGAAAGAGACGGTGGAGGAAGACTGGAAGAAGTTCAAAGCTTATCTTAAGAACTGTTACAATATTGATGAGTGCTAAAATGTCAAGGGAAAGGAAGATACAGAATTGCAGCGAAAATTGTTTGTTGAAATAAGATGAAATTGAGAAAGATAATAAGTTTTAATTAATTGGAGTAAAGGGTTGCTGAAAAATTGTAAAATATGGATGCAAAAAGGGTGAGGTATGGGGAAGTCTGAGAAAGAAGGCTTATGAAAATGAGGTTATGAAATTATATCTGTGTGTTTGTTTTCGTTTGTTGATGTGTGTATGTTGTTTTGTCTTAAAATTGGAAAAATAATAAAAATTATATATATATATATATATATATATATATATATATATATATAAAAGCATAAACCATTACACACCAGATGGGACCAGGAGTACTCCAGAAACAGAGAATATGGGGGCTACCACCAAGAAGGTCCTCATGTGCTGCTGCTCCCACCATGACACCTGAGGATGGTGGAACAATCAGCATTGACTACCAATCTTAAGTCCTGGGCCGGTCTGTAATGGAGAAAGTTATCTTTCATGTATTCTGGACCCCAGATCCAATCTGTCAACAGTTAGACTGTATATGTGTCTTGGGTGGGAATAAGCAACCAGTGCAATTTTCACAGAACTAGTGTAAAATTTGACCTCCTGGCTGCCCTGATCAATAGTCCAGCTGCTTCATTTTGCAGTAACTACAGTTTCTGATGCCTCTTCAAAGAGGCAAGGCACAACCATCCAATCTGGAGTTTGCCAGAGCACAGACGGTACCAGAGCCTTGATCACAACTGGATCACAGAATGTAGATCATCCTGTTCCATGAAGGGCCATGGCTGGCAGGGTCTTGGCCAGTGAGATCACTAGAGCCCCAACTAGCAATGCTGGATCAGAGAACACCCTTACACTTTGGACCTGATTTCTCCGGGGGGGGGGGGGCAACCCTGTCCTTGACAGACCTCCTCACCACTGACTTGGCATACATAATACCTCCATCTAAAATGCACTCAACTTTAGTTTGTCTGCTCTTATCCAGGCCTGTACAGCCTCTCCTGATTTGGATGGAATGGGGAGATTGAGCTCAGTGCCATGTGCATACTGACGACACCCCACTCCACCAGCTTCAAATATAAGGTGAATAACAGGGAATACAAAATGGAACCCTGCGGAATATCACAATGGGGCACTTCCCATGGTGTTCAGCCTTTGCTCCCACCCCCATATCATGCACTGTGATGAAGCTGAACTTAATTTTTGCATTCATGGAAGTTCCTTTTCAACAACGAAACACCTGTTTTCCAAATCTTCAACATCACTTTTGGTTCTGTGTGATTTAAAAATCCAAAGGGAAGGAAAAACCTGAAACTAGAGTATTTTCAAAAGGAGGAAGCCCATCCCCACCAAAACTGAAAAGGACAACAGAAAACTTCAGCCACGGAGCATTTAAATACAGGGACATGGCTCAAAGATGGAACAGACTCCAGAGCATCTCCTTAAAACGAAATCCCTCAGCACTCCAGCAAGGACCACGTTCCTTCATCTCCATCATGATCTCAAAGGGGTGGCTTCTCTGTTCTGGCCTAGTGATGATGCTCTGCTTCACTGAAATCTCATCTCAGGACTGCAGCCAACTTCGCAGCTGGCTAAATAAAGACAACTTGAAGCTTCTCAACAGCAAGATGGGATCCACAATTCCCCTACAATGTATCGGCCATGTGGCCAATTTCTCCAACAATGAAGAAATCCACAGCTACGAAATCCAGGGAGAGGATGCCAAAGCAGCCACACAAGAAATCCTCCAGCAGACCCTCCACATCTTCCGGCAAAACCACAGCCAAATGGACTGGGGTGAGACTTCCATAGCTGGTTTCCAGGCTGGGCTGCACCAGGACATTGAGAAGCTGGGACGGTGCTTGGGTGCAGAGAAGGGCAACAGCATCCGACAGCGGGTGAAAAGCTACTTCAGAAGAATCAACAACTACCTGAAAGATGATGGGTACAGCCTGTGTGCCTGGGAGATTGTCCAGATGGAAGTCCGGCAATGTTTTCTGCTGATCGACCAACTCCTCAAAAGGACGGGAAATGCAGGTACTTGTATGCTTTTAAAAATAATGTTTGTAGTTAGAACTAAAGAAATAGAAATTCCAGGGCAGCCGCTCAGCTTAGCAGATACTACTTGCTGCAAACAGAGAAGACTAAGGTTCCAACTAGTTCCCAGTTAACTGAGGAGGAAACCACACCCAGAGAAGAGAGGTGTGTCTCTTAAAAAGAAAGGCCACGTCTCCTACTGGGAAAGCATTTCAAACTGGATAATTAATCTATTCTCTTCTTCATTCCAGCTTAACCTCCAGTCGGTGCTGCAACGGAAAAAATATGGGATGAAACAGCAGAATGGAATTGCGGCTTGAAGAGGGCATCCCAGTTACTCAGCTTTCATTAGATTCCTCCAGCAATGCATTCCTGGAAAGCAAAACATCTGCTTCCTGTTCTTATGCACCTGCTACTGTTTGCCAGATGCAAAGTGGTGTCTCTAGGACGGAAGTCTGGGTTTTCCTCGGCATCAAGAGAGTTTCTCTTCGTGCAGAAAAAGGACTCCGTACCTCCAGCAATGTGTTTCTCAAAAGCTAAACAGCTGCTTCCTCTTCTGTTTCATTTGCTACTACGTTGTTTTGTTAAAGTTAAAGATAGCGAAGTGTGATTTTGAAAAGTGAAAATGCTACAGGGAAGCCTTACATGGAAGATAAAGGTCAAAAGGGAAAAAAGAAACAAGAAGATTATCCTGTACTGTTTTTCCACCCTCCACAATCTTCTCTTGACCTGCAGGAGGGATATAGTTTATATTTCCTTAGACTTAAGCGGGCCAATTCTTCTTCTAAGAAGTGTGCCAAACGCACTATAGTCATACGTGATTTCTGTTATTTAAAAAAAAATATTTATTTTATTTATATTACGCGTGTGCTACTTTTATATTTATCTATTATTCATCTGGCTACGTCATGTCTTTTATTGTATCTTTTCTTCACTGACTGGAAATATCAAATGTTCTTCCTATTAAAAGCTGCAACATGGGCCAATGGAATGATTTTGCGTGTTTGAAGGGCATGACGTGCGGGAGCCACGAGAGTTTGGCTGCACATGATGGGGACCTCATATGTCACGTTGCACAGAAGATGGGCAGAGGAAGCATGACTGATCTGTAGGTGAGGCTTGGTGCTTCCATTGTGTAAGGTCTAAGGAGAGAACTCTGTGCCTCCCTCAACAGTGAGGTGGGTGACCTGGCAATGAAGGCCAAATTGCACAAATTCCTTTCAGATTCCTGTTTTAAGCATTACAGAGGCAAGACAATATCCTTGTTCTTTGTCTCCCTTTCCCCATGTTTGTAGCCATTCACAGTACAGTGGTACCTCGGGTTACATACGCTTCAGGTTACATAAGCTTCAGGTTACACACTCCACTAACCCAGAAATAGTGCTTCAGGTTAAGAACTTTGCTTCAGGATAAGAACAGAAATCGGGCTCCGGCGGCGCGGCGGCAGCAGGAGGCCCCATTAGCTAAAGTGGTGCTTCAGGTTAAGAACAGTTTCAGGTTAAGAACGGACCTCCGGAACGAATTAAGTACTTAACCCGAGGTACCACTGTACACTTAAAATGGATAACGCTGCAATCTCAGTCCCATATACCCAGGAGTAAGCCCAATAGAATTCAGTAATACTTATTTGTAAGTGGACATGGTTAGGATTCCTGCTGCAGTCTTTTAAAATATCTTTTAAAACAGACTGATATTATTTTAAAAACTACTACAGATAAATGGGGGGGGGGTGAAACAGGATGAATGTGTCATTTTCTTTAATTTTCAAGATTTTATCATGAAGTTAAAATAACCAGTAAGAAACATGGGATGCGGGTGGCACTGTGGGTTAAACCACAGAGCCTAGGACTTGCCGATCAGAAGGTCGGCTGTTCGAATCCCCACGACGGGGTGAGCTCCTGTTGCTCGGTCCCTGCTCCTGCCCACCTAGCAGTTCGAAAGCACGTCAAAGTGCTAGTAGATAAATAGGTACCGCTCCGGCAGGAAGGTAAACGGCATTTCCGTGCGCTGCTCTGGTTCGCCAGAAGCTGCTTAGTCATGCTGGCCACATGACCCAGAAGATGTACGCCAGCTCCCTTGGCCAATAAAGCGAGATGAGTGCCACAACTCCCCTTGGGGGGGGGGGTAAAACAGGGTGAATGTGTCATTTTCTTTAATTTTCAAGATTTTATCATAAGTTAAAATAACAATCCAGTAAGAAACATGAAATAAAATGGAGAAGAAGAGAAACAGAGACAAAACACTATTTTAAACAGCCAAGTCTGGGGTGCTGAGGGTTGCTACGGAACCCCTGTTTCTCTCAGAGAACTACAGAATTGACCAATCCATCCCTCTTCACAGAGATCTCTGGGAATTGCATTCTGTGAAGGGAATTGGGAGGGGGGGGTGTCTCCTAACAACTCTTAGCACCCCTGACAAACTACAGCTCCCAGAATTATTTGGAGGGGAAATCATGACATTTTGAAGCAGTAGTTTGGGACTTTGTATGTATGAGGTGCTAAGACTGGCAGAATCCGAGACCAGGGAGAAGAGTCGGTGGAAGAAGATTGGAAGAAATTTAAAGTTTATTTACAGAAACATTGTAAAATTAAGGAATGTTAGAAGGAGGCTGGAATGAAGTTATGTGGCTTTAGCAGAAATATTATAAAGGACTAAGTAAAAATAGACTGTTAATGGATGAAAGGAGGAAAGGTAAAGTTACATTATATTAAGATAAATTATAGGATAAAAATTGGGAAGGATGGAAAGGATTTGTTGAAATAGCTAACCCAACTAGAATACAAAAAAGGAAGGTGTGAGGAGGTCAAGGAAACAAGCAAATGAAAGATAAGTTATGGGAAGGTTTGTTGTGTTTTTTGTGTTTTTTTAATTGTTTCTATTTTTCTGTTTTTTTTACAAGTTTGTGTTTAACTTTGGTGTGTTTTCTTTTTCTTTTTGTAACCTTTAAAACCTTAATAAATATTATTTTTTTAAAAAAAGAGGTGTCAGAGAGAGAGGAGGAGACCTACGTGGGGAGCACATAAACTTCCATTAAAATTGTATGTGATGATTTCATTATAATGCAAATTTAGTAGGGGGAAAACGTTGACCAGGTGGTCCGTGTGCTTGAAGGAAAAATCCATCAGCCCCTGCTCTTAAGAGCTTTTGACCTTTAAAGCAGACAGCCCTTCAAATATAGGCTGTGCCTTTAAAACAGAGGAATATGACCCCCCACAACAGGAAAAAGTTCCTCATCCCTCTTTGACAGCAATGCCACACCATGAGGTTTTTCCGCAATAAATGACGCGGTGCCTGTTTCCGCCACCAGATGGCTACACCCCTACATCCCCACCCACCCCAAAAGTTATGCTTAAAGTTTTATAGGCTGGAGGGAGAAAGCAGGGCTCCGCTTGCTTCATGGAGTCCTCCCGGATCCTGGCGCAGAAACCTCGCGCCCCTTTCTAAGCCCGGGGTTTCTGGCCCCGTCTTCAGATGACCAGGTGTGAGAGATGGGAAGCGAGTCGACAGCCCAACTTCAGCCCAGGTGATCCCGGATGCGGCAGGAGCTCGTCTGAACGCCTCCAAAAGAAAAAGAAGAAAGAACCCAAACCCAGGGGGACTGAACAAAAATCAGGAGGATGCAACAGTATCTCGCACATTTAAAATAAAAAAAATCCTCCCAGTAGCACCTTAGAGACCAACTACGGTTGTTATTGGTGTGAGCGTCCGTGTGCATACACGCTTCTTCAGATACCATGCACACGAAAGCTTATACCCAGAACAAACTTAGCTGGTCTCTAAGGTGCTACTGGAAGGAATTTTTTTACCGTATTTTGTTTTGACTACGGCAGACCAACACGGCTACCTACATGTAACTCGCACATTTAAAAAAGCGGGTGGGGAGAGGACTTAAAGCAAAGGGAGCGTGGCAAGGAAAGAGAGCCATTTAAAATAAAAAAAAGGTTTCCCAGTTATCCCAGCCTGTTGCTAGGGGACTTAGGTAAAGGTAAAGGTAAAGGTACCCCTGCCCGTACGGGCCAGTCTTGACAGATTCTGGGGTTGTGCGCCCATCTCACTTAAGAGGCCAGGGGCCAGCGCTGTCCGGAGACACTTCCGGGTCACGTGGCCAGTGTGACATCGCTGCTCTGGCCAGAGCCAGAGCCGCACACAGAAACGCCGTTTACCTTCCCGCTGGTAAGCGGTCCCTATTTATCTACTTGCACCCGGAGGTGCTTTCGAACTGCTAGGTTGGCAGGCGCTGGGACCGAGCAGCGGGAGCGCACCCCGCCGCAGGGATTCGAACCGCCGACCTTTCGATCGGCAAGCCCTAGGCGCTGAGGCTTTAACCCACAGCGCCACCTGCGTCCCTTGCTAGGGGACTTACTTCCATCCAAATCCAAATTCCACCAGATGCAGCAGCGTCGGCTCAATATCGCTGGGGCGAGAGGTCGTTGCGCCCCAGGCGCATCTCCGGGTTACTGAGGCTCCGTGGATGATTCTGCTACATGGATGCTGGCTGCTGAAGGGACCCCTCCGGGTAGACTGTTCTGATGCAGGTGATACTCTGCATTTTATTTTTCCATATTCCCCCCTCCCCTTTTAATTCTCTTAAGCATGTTAACTTAGATAGCCGTCCACCCATTTCTCCCCATCTCCTCGACTTATTGCGCGTTAGTCCTTGGGTGGAGCAGACATCCCGCGCACCAAGGGTTTCTTAAAAGAGGACCGCAGCGTCCAGATCCGTTTATAATTCCTGGGCAGAGCTTTCCTCTTCCCTACGGAGACAGTGAAAGGTACACACGTTTAAAGCGCGCACACACACACACAAAATCCTAGGAACTCTAGATTATTAAGGGTGCTGGGAATTGTAGCTCTGTGAATTCTCTGAGCTGAGCTGTGCTTTAAAAGAGTATGATGAATTCCCTCATGTTTAAGAAAGACTCAGTATCCAGTGAGTTCTTGAGCCTGGCATGGGGGAGTGATGCACCCCATCTTGTCCTTCACTTCCGCAAAATGCCTTCGGCTGGTCCTGGTTCTGACACCCTTTATATTTTGCTTTCTCTGCTCCTTGATCAGAAGGGCTGCTGAAACAGGACAGACCACCCAATTCTTGTACAGTGGTACCTCGGGTTAAGGTACTTAATTCATTCCGGAGGTCCGTTCTTAACCTGAAACTGTTCTTAACCTGAAGCACCACTTTAGCTAATGGGGCCTCCTGCTGCCGCTACGCCACCGGAGCCCAATTTCTGTTCTTATCCTAAAGCAAAGTTCTTAATCTGAAGCACTATTTCTGGGTTACTGGAGTGTGTAACCTGAAGCATATGTAACTTGAAGCGTATGTAACCCGAGGTACCACTGTATTATTATTTTTTGCATCTGCTAAAACCTTTTCATTAGGCAAGCCTACCTAGACATGCACACCCTGCATGTATTTTGACATGTAATTATATACTGTAATGTGTGATTTTTTTTAAGCTGCTGCTTTTATATTTCTGAAAAAAAAAAGATCAACTTGTGTTTTAACCTGCTTTTGTCCGCATCTGTCTTGTTTGTTTTTATTTTGTGTAAACTACTTACACGATTAAGTGCTATCTAGGTAAGGTAAAGGGACCCCTGACTGTTAGGTCCAGTTGTGGACGACTCTGGAATTGTGGCGCTCATCTCACTTTACTGGCTGAGGGAGCCGGCTTACAGCTTCCAAGTCATGTGGCAAGCATGACTAAGCCGCTTCTGGTGAACCAGAGCAGTGCACGGAAACGCCGTTTACCTTCCCGCTATCTACTTGCACTTTGACGTGCTTCCAAACTGCTAGGTTGGCAGGAGCAGGGACCGAGCAACGGGAGCTCACCCCGTCACGGGGATTCAAACTGCCGACCTTCTGATCAGCAAGTCCTAGGCTCTGTGGTTTAACCCACAGCGCCACCCGCTATCTAAATCCTGTTAAATAAAGGCCAGAGGTCTGAACTGAACACTTGCAGTGTGGCAGATGAGTGTGGTTTGGGAAAAGCAGGCCTGTGGGACAATTGGGGATCTATTTAGACCTATGGACTAGAGCACTCCCACTGCTGCTCTAGGGTTGCAGCTGCTGGAATCTCTTCAGGTAGCATTCATTCAGCTCAAGGTGCCAGGTGAGATTTCCCTTTTTGATGTAGCACTAGATTCACTTGCTTGCACTATAAGGCAACCAGTGGGTATTCGCTGAATTAATTGAAGCCTTTATTGTGTGCTGATGGTGCAAAGTTTATTTTCTAAACCTGAATCTTCTCTTCACGATGCAGACAGAAAACTGTCATGCTTTTCTGGGTGCAGAAAACACTGGCAAAGTCTCAGGAAGAGTGGATTAAATTTAATGATTATATAGTTAAATATGTTAAGTTAAATTAACTGAAAACAGCTTGCAGATACTTAAATTGGCTTCGGATTTTATTTATGTTAAGTGATGAATTAATATATTTAATTTCATAATGTGAAGATCTAAGGATGTTAATGTTTAAGTTAAATTTTATAAGAACTGTGATTTGGAAAACTGTTAAAAGGATATGCAATGAAAGTCAACCAAGGGGAAGCGAGGAAGTCACTTAACAATGTTAATAAGAGTAATTTTCAATAAAGCTATGATTTATGTTTGTTTGTCTTATGTGTTTGTTTATAATGTTGTGAAATCCAAAATAAATTTTTTTGGGGAAAAAAACACTGGCAAAGTCAGAAGTTTTATTAACTGAAACACCTCTATATTACATCAAGGGGCTTCACATATTGCTGTTCTCTCCCATGCATTCACTGAACACGGGGGCCCACCCACTCAGTATATTCATTCATTTGGTATTAGAGTTAAAGGGGGCTTGAATATGTGCAGCTGCATAGGGATGATGAGGATGAGGATGATGACAATGATTATATTTCCATGCCTACTAGGTGGGTGGCACTGTGGTCTAAAGCACTGAACCTCTTGGGCTTGCTGATCAGGAGGTCGGTGGTTCGAATCCCCACAACGGGGTGAGCTCCCGTTGCTCTGTCCCAGTTCCTGCCAACCTAGCAGTTCAAAAGCATGCCAGTGCAAGCAGATAAACAGGTATCGCTGCAGCGGGAAGGTAAATGGCATTTCCATGCGCTCTGGTTTCTGTCACGGTGTTCCATTGCACCAGAAGCTGCTTAGTCATGCTGGCCACATGACCCGGAAAACTGTCTGTTGACAAACACTTTCCCTTGGCCTGAAAGTGAGATGAGCGCCGCAACCCCATAGTCACCTTTGACTGGACTTAACTGCCCAGGGACCCTTTACCTTTTTTTTAACCTTTATTTCTATGGCACCCATCTGACCTATTTGCCCTAGCAACTCTGGGTGGCTTCCAACAAATTAAAACACAGCAAGGCATCAACCATTAAAAGCTTCCCTGAACATGGATGCCTTCAGATGTCATCTAAAAGTTAGATAGTTGTCTATAATATTACATAGTTTTACATAGTAATACATAGGGTGCACCTGCCTGATTGGGAACTAATTGCCAATTAGTTGCTACTACTGAACTAATTTTTGGATTCTGTGATTCAAAAAAACTTTATACAGTGGTACCTCGCAAGACGAATGCCTCGCAAGACGAAAAACGCGCAAGACGAAAGAGTTTTCCGTTTTTTTAGTTGTTCCGCAAGACGAATTTCCCTATGGGCTTGCTTCGCAAGACGAAACGTCTTGCGAGTTCTAGTGAGTTTGTTTCCTTTTTCTTAAAGCCACTAAGCCGTTAATAGCCACTAAGCCGCTAATAGCCGCTAAGCCGCTAATAGCCATGCTTCGCAAGACGAAAACACCGCAAGACGAAGAGACTCGCGGAATGGATTAATTTCGTCTTGTGAGGCACCACTGTATCCCCCTTCTCCTTGCCAGTTTCTCCTCCCTGCCCACCATTTTGCTACTTTCCCTCATGAAATGTTCCAATGGAAAGCCACAGAATGAAAGTGAAGCCGGATGTGTTCTTCAGCTTTGAGGCTAATGCAGAAAGATGACCAGCTGTGGGGAAATTCAGAAATGACTTGTGAAAAATAAGTAGAGAAATCAAAATGAGGAAATGTAATGTAAATTAATAGGCACACACCCCTAGCTCAGTAATGCATCACTCTGTGATACTTCTTTGCCACATTTTACTCCGAGTTAATGATCTGAGGGATCATTCAGTGTGCAACTTAAGGGTTTAATTGTGCTAGTGTTTATGTCAAATTGCCAAGAGGGTAATAGGAGGAGTTGCTTCACCACCAGTCAGAGAGCAACATGCTATTTGCTGAGGTAGCACATGTCCTGATTGGCTGTGTAGTTCTAAGGGAGTTTTCCTCCGTATGTTTGGTTTTATATCTTGCCGCTTGGTTTTATATCTTGCCGCTATGCACAGGGCCTGAAAGAAAGACAAAACCTCTTAGTCTGTTTCTCTTCAAATCATGCCCTGCTTTGTTCAATTTTGTCCGTAAAATGGTATCTCTGGACTCCATCTGTGTTATTTAAGCAACTTTGCTAACAAAAGCTCCGTTCCCTTGCTTTACCTTCCTGCAAATAGAAACTGTAACTTCAGAAACATCCGTTTACCAAAGGCTGGCACTGAGCAACACAGACATCTTTGTTAGACTGTCTTTTTTCTGCTACAAAAGTGGACAGCTTTGGGTTCTCACCCACCCCCACACCAGGAGAAGCCTATATTCTAGGAGTATATAATAATGGCATCACATCCCTGAAACTCAATCTGCTTTTTATTTTTTTAAAAATCTACTCTATTAAATATTAAATCGGGAAGACCTTTGTGCCATTTAAAGGGCTTAACATTCCCCACACCCACCCGCCTTGCCTCTCCTGGAAGCAATTAACAAATGACAAAGTTGAGCCAAATCAATACTAAAGCCTTTCGTAAATGACTTGAAATCAGATAGGAGAGATAGGTGCCCAACGTGGGCCAGAGAGCAATGAGGTTGCTGAAGATATAATAGCATGTCATTGGCACAGTTCTAGAAGCTATGAGGACAGGTGTCTTGTTACCTCAAAGGGCCCCAATCTGTGCAAATCACCACTATGGAAAGTACATTTAGACTACAGTTTTGGACTACTGCAATGCGCTCCACGTGGGGCTACCTTTGAAGGTAACCTGGAAACTACAACTAATCCAGAATACGACAGCTAGAGTGGTGACTGGGAGCGGCTGCCGAGACCATATAACACTGGTCCTGAAAGATCTACGTTGGCTCCCAGGACATTTCCAGGCACAATTCAAAGTGTTGGTGCTGACCTTGAAAGCCCTAAATGACCTTGGCTCAGTAGACCTGAAGGAGCATCTCCACCCCCAGCATCCAGCCTGGACACTGAGGTCCAGCTCCGAGGGCCTTCTGGCGGTTCCCTCCCTGCAAGAAATGAGGTTACAGGGAACTAGGCAGAGGACCTTCTCGGTAGTGGCACCCGCCCTGTGGAATGCCCTCCCTTCAGAAGTCAAGAAAAATAAACATCTGGCTTTTAGAAGACATCTGAAGGCAGCCCTGTATAGGGAAGTTTTTAATGTTTGATGATGTTTTTAATATTCTGTTGGGAGCCGCCCAGAATGGCTGGGGAAACCCAGCCAGATGGGCGAGGTATAGATTATTATTATTACTACTACTACTACTACTGCTGCTACTACAGTTTTATAAGGAATTATTTTGCGCACCATTAGAGGCCTCAGATCCTGCCCAGGGTGAGAGCCTGTTGGTGAAACTTGCCCCCTGGGTGAGAGTGTGAGTTTGTGTACCCTTGGTGAGAGAAGGGGGTGGCTTTGAATTGCAATTGGTAGTGGGAAAGGTGGTAAATATTGCTATACAGTGGTGCCCCGCTAGACAAACCCGCTAGACGAAAGGGTTTTCCGTTTTTCGGGGTGCTTCGCAAGACGAATTTCCCTATGGACTTGCTTCGCAAGACAAAAACGTCTTGCGAGTCTTGTGATTTTTTTTGCTTTTTTCTCCCTTTTTCTAAGCCGCTAAGCTGCTAATAGTGCTAATCCGCTAAGCCGCTAATAGGGTTGCTTCGCAAGACAAAAAAACCATAAGACGAAGAGACTCGCGGAACGGATTCTTTTCGTCTTGCGAGACACCACTGTACCTTTGTGACTTTCGAGCTGCAAATGATCACTACCTGATTTTGCCAAAATGAAACCCAACTTTGAATGCATAAGACCCCCTTGGATAGATGGAACATCTGTTGCAATCTTGAGAGAAGTTGTTGTTGTTGTTGTTGTTGTTGTTGTTGTTTGTTGTTTGTTGTTGTTGTTATTAAAAACAACAACCAAAAGGCTGAAAAACTGTTAGTCTTGGTTTGATACAACCTTTCTCTCTCTGCCGGGGGGGGGGGTTGCTGGGGCAATTGACCCAGGTGCATGGGGGGGGGGGTGCTGGTCATGCTACCCTACACATTTCCCTAGTAAGGTCCATAAAGCACCAGGCTATGTTTCAGTCCATGAGTTAAGGCTGCCATCGTTGATTCATTATGTAGGAGAGTGAACTGTACCTGTAAAAAGTCTTGCACAGCCTTATCTTGTGTCCTTTTGGAGTCAGGCCAGGCTAGTTCAATACCAATGTAAAAAAAGGATACACATTTCTGCAGTTTACTACTTACCTGCCAGGGCTGAATGGCATATTTTGAATTACAACACCTTTTAAAAGCACTTATTATTGAACCATGGGCTTTGAGTGCCTCCTCAATCCCCTGTATCACTGGAGGAAATATAGCAATGTCACCTTTTCAGAAATCTAAACCTGTAACAGTTGTCACCCAGACATTGCCACAAATGCTTATTGTAAAGCTGTGAAGTGGATGCTTATGACCTCAGAGATGAATGGAAGAGTGTGTTTCATGAAGCTCAGTCAATGGAGAGAGGCTTTAGAATCCATGAGTAGTGTTTCTTTAAATTAACAATTGAGATTGTACCTTGCAGCACGTTTATAGGATCTGACTAGTTCAGATAGGTGTTGCTGGTGTGACGCTGAAAACGCCTCTTTGAAACATCGGGTCCTGTGGAATCTTCTTTCTGGTCAGAAATTATTTGTATTAACTTTGTTTTGGGCAAATCCTTGATATCTGTGGATGTTCAGTCTTATATCACTGTGGTTATAGATGGAACAGCAGAAGTGGGTTTTGCATGCCTTTGTAGTGTGGTGGTGGTTGTTTACTGAATTTATACACCGCCCTATATCTGGAGGCCTCAGGGCAGTTCACAGAATAAAATCAAGATAAAAAACCACAAAATACATACTAAAAACAACAATCCAATAGCCCCCTGGTGCCAAAAATACCACACATTTTAAAAGGGTGCATAATGCCTAAGAGACTTACCTTGAAAGGACAAACTTTAATTCACTGCTCTTTCTACATTTGAACACAGAGCATATCATGATTAGTCTTGTTTAGATGCCTGTTTGGATGCCTGGAGTGCCTCTGTTAATTCTGATGTTGAAATCAGCATTGATGGAATATCCTTATTGTTACAGTCAGCTGGCAATTCCTTTTGTGTTTTCTCGCTTTCTGCTGTAGATCCACCACATTTAGAGCATGGTGCTGATGATGCCAAGGTTGCACGGAGGACAGCTGCCTATTCCTGCATGGCAGAGGGGTGGACTGGATGATCCTCAGGATCCCTTCCAAGTCTACAATTCTGTGATCCTCTTCTCCCAGGCCTTAGGCTAATTAAACCCCCTACGGCCTTTTTAAACTGTGTGGGGAGGTATTGCTTTTTTTTCGTTATCATGGTGTGCATCTATGTGTATTCTATTTTGCAACCCACCCTGTGTTTCTCAGAGGAAGGGCAGTATAGCAATTTAATAAATAATTATAATAATAAATGATATATGCACATAAAAATGGGAAAGAAACAGCAGGAACGCAAGTTTGTCTGTGGGTGAATAATGCCAACTACATAAATCTACAGTGGTACCTCAGGTTACATACGCTTCAGGTTACATATGCTTCAGGTTACACACTCTGCTAACCCAGAAATAGTGCTTCAGGTTAAGAACTTTGCTTCAGGATGAGAACAGAAATCTTGCTCTGGCGGCGTGGCAGCAGCAGGAGGCCCCATTAGTTAAAGTGGTGCTTCAGGTTAAGAACAGTTTCAGGTTAAGTGCGGATTTCCGGAATGAATTAAGTGCTTAACCTGAGGTAACACTGTACATAAATCTATATGTAAAACTTGACTTGCTAAGGCTGCAATCCAAAACACACTTACTGGGGGGGGGGGTAAGCCTTGTTGAAAATTGTGGGACTGCCCTGCAAACATGCACAGGAATTCTTCTGTTATGAATGGCAGAGTTCCATCTTGGCTTCCAAAAGCCAATGCAACAAAACATAATCATCCCTAAAGTGTGTTCGTCTTTTGATTTACTATAGCAGTACGTAAGTATCTGGAACAGATTGTACCACCAGCCTCTGTAAGCAATACAATATTACACGTCCGTAATCTCTTTACGGTGCCCCTGGTGAGAAGTCCTGCAAGGGAACAGAGTTACACAAAACCAGAGGGAGCTGCCGTGTAAAGTGGTACTTCGGGTTACATACGCTTCAGGTTACATACGCTTCAGGTTACAGCCTCCGCTAACCCAGAAATAGTGCTTCAGGTTAAGAACTTTGCTTCAGGATGAGAACAGAAATTGTGCTCTGGCGGCACGGCGGCAGTGGGAGTCCCCATTAGCTAAAGTGGTGCTTCAGGTTAAGAACAGTTTCAGGTAAAGTACGGACCTCCAGAACGAATTAAGTACTTAACCTGAGGTACCACTGTACTGTTGTTCCATCTAGCCCAGTAATTGTAATTGTCAGGAGGTACACCTGCCTTCGCTCGTCTGGCAGAGACAAAAACGCACAGGTAAATCTGCAGGTGAACCTGGGACTGTGGCGGATCTGCAGGGCACTCTTCTTCATGTTTACCTGGAAGCAAGTGTACCTAGCTCACTCACAGGCAAGTGTGGAGAGCAGAGAAAGGGATCCTGCTCTTGGGGTCAAGCTCCCATGAGCCTCAGAGAGCATAGCCTAAGGGTCAGGGACAGTGATATAAACTGTACTCTGCTTACAATTTATATCATTGTCCCTGACCCTTAGGCTATGCCTGTGAGAGGCCCTGGTGTATGGTGTAACATCCACGAAGCCCTCCGTGAAAGGAAGATGAGGAACAGGTAGCTCATACCATCAGCTCTCGAGCAGGAAGCTCACACTCTGAGACAATGTTGTGATTTGCTATGGCATCCCTTTATTATTTTAGTATATATTTTATTTTGAAATAATTTTTATTAAAGATTTACATGAACTACAGTGGACGCTCGGGTTGCGAACGTGATCCACGTGGGAAGCACGTTCGCAACCCGCAGCGTCCGCAACCTGCAGTGCTACGGGTCGCGATTCAGCGCTTCTGCGCAATTTAGCACTTCTGCGCATGTGCAAGCGCCGGAAGTAACCCGTTCTGGTACTTCCAGGTTTGGTGCGGTGCACAACCTGAAATTACGCAACCCAAAGCATCTGTAATCCGAGGTATGACTGTACAAAGAACGTGCAACATCTCTCACTTTTTTCTTTCTTGATCAGATTATAAAGTCTTTTGGTTACGTTCAATGCAAAATGTATGATATCCAAAGGTAGGGGAAAGAGGGTAAACCTACACACTATCTCATCGTTTTTGTCAACTTGGTACATACATGAGGTTTTCATGTCAGTGTCAATTGAGCAGGTTTTCTTTCTTTTTATTTATTGGTTTACATTGATGTTGAGAGAAGACTGGGAGCCAGGGTGTTTTTATTTGCCTTTTATTGCCTCTGATGAACTGTAGTGAGCTTTGCTTGCGGTTGCAGAAGGAGGGGGATGAAATATTAGGTCAAGTTAGCCATATTGATCTGTATGCTGTTGGTAGATTCCTGCTATCACTGTTGTCAATTTGAGCTGTGTGTGAAATAAAAGGGAGCCATACTGAGGTGAAGGTGTTCTCTTTCTTTTGTCCTCGTGTCAGTTTGTTTGTCAGTTAACTTTTCTAATAAGGGCGTTTCCCATACAATTTGGTACCAATGGACCTTACTTACTCCAGACAAGTCTCTCCAGTGTCTGTCTATGACGTTTCTGGCTGTTGAGAGTAGGTGTAAGTCTTGGAAAATATTTAACAGGGTCAAGTCTGGAGTGGGTTCCAATACCTGCTTAGTTATGTTACATATTTTTTGTAGGACTGCTGTCCAAAAGGGTTGGATTTGAGGACATTCCCATCACATGTGAAGGTATGTGCCTGTGGAGGAACAGCTTCTCCAGCATTTTGGATGCATTGACGCCAATTTCTTCAGTGTCAGCTGCCATCTATAGATACCATATTTTTCCGTGTATAAGACGCCCCCATGTATAAGACGCCCCCTATTTTTTGAGCCCGAAATTAAGAAATAATTAATTGCAACATTACATGTACAAGACAACCCCCCCAATTTTAAACTTTAAAAATTTGGAAAAAAAATAGTCTTATACACGGAAAAATACAGTAAGTTTCAAAGTGAGCTTCCCTTCTTTTGGCTGAGATGGATTTAGAGGAAGGTTTGGACCAAATTGTGGTCCACTGGGTAGTTTCTTTCGTAACCTTAATTTTAATGGTGGCTTGCAACAAAAGGAAGTTAGTGCAACAGGTTCCCCATCCCTGCAGTGTAGAGAAGTAGTCACATTGCTGCAGATGACCCCTTCCTTCCTACTTGAAAACATATTCTACAAACACCAGTGAAGTGGTTCCAGAAACAAGCCGAACAAGCCAGCCATCATCATCTACCACCCCAGCTGCAAAACAGTCCATCAAGTCTTTATTATGTGAAAAACAGGCTTAGTGGGCACCATCATTGCATCATCCATGGTCAGTATTTTTACTGGTACCAGAAGTAACTTTATTTATTAAATGTATTTGTGTACCATTCTTCAACCAAAGGATTCCATGAACAACATAAATACATAATTAAATTATACTGTTAACAATGGGCAAGCCATTAAAAACATGCAGCCAACTAAAGCATTACAGAAATTAAAATGCCTGGGGTTTAAGCTAGCGTGGGGGAGGGGGGCATAATGAAGGTGCCAGGACCATCTAAGTCCAGTTTTTAATCATTTGCAGCCAATGGACATTGCTATATATCTTACAAAATTCATGACAGCTAAACCAAGAGTAAGCTAAACAGATAACACATTTTCACTTCTTTAGGGAGGGTATTGCATAACTGAGGTGCCACTATCAAAGATGGTCCATCTACAAACAATTAAGAAGAGATTTACACATTCGCAGAATGCAAGCGTTTGAAAATACAGGCTGCCAGATTCTGGAAATGATAAACGTGTCATGACTTGGGTTTTGGCCATTCTGTGAGCACAGCTACAAGCAGAGAAAATGAGCCTGTTGATTCCAACTCCCAGCATCCCTGAACACTGGCCACACTGGCTGGGGCTGATGGGAATTGGTGTCCAACAAAATGGGGAGGTCCACAGGTTCCTCATGCTTGACTTACAAAGGTAAAGGTAAAGGGACCCCTGACCATTAGGTCCAGTCGTGGCCGACTCTGGGGTTGCGGCGCTCATCTCGCTACATTGGCCGAGGGAGCCGGCATACAGCTTCCGGGTCATGTAAGCATGACGAAGCCGCTTCTGGCAAACCAGAGCAGTGCACAGAAACGCCATTTACCTTCCTGCCAGAACGGTACTTATTTATCTACTTGCACTTTGATGTGCTTTCAAACTGCTAGGTTGGCAGGAGCAGGGACCGAGCAATGGGAGCTCACCCCGTCGTGGGGATTCGAACCACCAACCTTCTGATCGGCAAGTCCTAGGCTCTGTGGTTTAACCCATAGCGCCAAACAAACAAAATGCTGAGGAGTATTTTTTTTAAATAATCAGGAAAACTGCACAGGTGTGCCTTTGATTTTCTGGCAATTGCCCTGAAACCGAAGCCCAACCTAGCCCCATTTTTTCTGCTCTGCTGACAACCCTAGAAAACACTGTCTTTCAGAGGAAAGGCAAAGATTAGCGGCTGTCCTTCATTTTAAACTCTCCCCCCCACACACACACCTGAAGCATAGTAAGCAGATTACAGCTACACCAGCATCTATCATGTTGCAGCCTTGGGCTCCTTTGGGAAGAAGGGCAAGATGGAAAGCTAATAAATAAAATAAAAATGGATCAGGAAATTCCCAAGCAACTTACACTGACTTCGCTGTAGGCAGGAAAATCTGATTTGGTAAATCCATTCTTTGTTGCAGAGTACCTGGAGAATTCACCTCCCATTTACTTATTGTGTAGAACAACAGCATCTAATAAGATGATCACCGTGTGCCGTTTTCGAAGTCTCGCACTCGTACACAGATAAGCTTTTGGAAAGCGCCTAATCCCCTTGGAAGCTTTTGCAGCAAGCAGACAGGAAAGAGGGCAATATGTTGGCATAGCAGGTTCTTAACTCATCAGCTATGCCAACATCTTGCCTCCTCTCCAGCTCTGAACAAAGGAAATCCTTGTCAAATGGCTACCGCACGAACACACAATCCTTTATTGAAGGTTGCTTGGCCTAGAAAGAGAAAGAAGATACATTTACCATACAACAGCAAGCCAACAAACCTGTAAGCATTAAGTACAGACACAGAGACAAACCTAGTTTATAGCCAAATGGCGTTAATGGGACCAATTATGTATCTGACAAGGCTTAATCATTAACTGTTAATGGGATGCTTTCTAAGGTTCTGGTGCAGGAACTGCAGTTCCGACTTTGAACTGAGAGCCTGATAACAGTTCCCTGCCAAACAGGTCTATGCCACAAGGTCCAGTACTAAGTTGAGGTTATAAATTTATAAGATTAAGTTTCAGAACTCAAGTTTGGCTTTTTCTGTCCTGCTTCACCAATAGGCACAGATGTCGGGAGGCAGCAAAGCAAGATTAAGACTGAATTGCAGAGCAACTATGAAAATAACATGAGGCAGCAAACTCTGCTTTCTAAGGCTAATACAGTGTGACACATATCTGCTCTTATCCATTTCCGGTCGATAAATTCCTTTCCCCACCTATGGGGAAATCAATAAGTCCCCTTCCCCGTCCACCTCATTTTCAGAAACATTGTTTACATAAGTCAGGGAGAAAAATAGCATTTATCTAAAATATTTAAAGTCTCTAGGGGGTAGGAAAAAAACACCTGATAGAAGAAAAAGATAATCATATAAACAGATTTTAAACCCAAAGAGAAATCAAGTCGCAATAGGGTCCAAACCTACATGAGAGCTGGGGGTGGGAGATATGTTTTTGTAAGATATATGAAGCAACTGATTGATGATGCTCCATGTATTTACCGAGGAAGTTTCAGGGAGGGAGGTAATGGCCTTATTTAACCAAGTAATGATACACCATATTTTTGTGATTTTTACATAAGACATCTCTGCTAAATATTGAGGAAGCAGCCCTAAACTCCACTAAATTATATAGGATTTACCTCTGAGTAGACATGGTTAGGATTCCAGTGTTAGCCAACTAAAACCAAACACATCGCGGCAGCCAATCATCAATTCAATGTACCATCTGTATTTTAAACTGCCAAAATATTTTGTTTGTACTGAAAAGAATTAATGAACATATGGAAGTATCCGATGTCAACTCTGATTATTAGTGGGGAGGAAATAGATTTCTCTTCTTTTCCAACATCTGCACATTTGCCAGAGAAGTGCATTGCTTTAATTATTCTTATCAAGAGAAAAAGTGTTTTGAGTGAAAGCCCTTCCACCTGCATGGGTTTGAACGAAGGGAGGGCGACAGTACAGAACAGCACTTTGCAGGGGGAAATATTTCTGGCCTCTCTTTTGCAGTGACTTGAGGTGCTCCATTCATTTCCACCTGCCTGCTTCCTGAGCACCGTGCACCCGCAAGGATGTGTGTTGGGTCATCGGAATGCGAATGATTATCGGAATGTGATCTAGACCTGGCAGAGCCCTCTGAGATATGTTTGGCGAGCCTGGGGAAATCAACGGACAGATTGAGGGAAAGTTCTTTATGGAGGTGTGGAATGGCGTCTGTCCTTATGCGATATGATTTTTGGAGAGTGTAAAACCCACACAGAGGATGTTTGTTTTCAACCCGCTTGTGAAGATTATCAGAGATCACAAAGAAAGGAATATATGATAACAACAAGAAGATGAGGAAAGTAACAAAGAGACTATCTGGACAGAACTGGATAGAACTGTCTAATTAAAGCAGCAATATAAGTGATGTTTGGACCCCTTTTCGGAGCTTGAAGTATGGGTACCCCCAACAAAAATTTAAAAATCTGGCTGTATAATTTGGAACTAATGTGATTTGGAACTAATGTGATTTGATTGGCATCTTAATAAAAATTATATTTTTTAAAAAAGGATGTGTGCTGGCTGCATTAAATTACAAACTATTAAAAATCAGATTTAATTAAACTACAGATATGCAACAGCTTCTGAAGTTTCAGGGCAGCACAAAAACCAGAGGTGATTCCACGTGTATAGACTGGTGATATCCTCAAAAAAAAAAAAAAAAAGCCAGAGGTGTGTTTGCTGGTTGGATTTTTGCTTTCTAAATGCAAAAATCCTTCGGGGGCTGTTCTATCTCAGCGGTTAGCACAGAGTGTGCATATTCAGACGTTTTACAGTAGAGCAGGGCTTGTATAATTATTGTGGCAAACCATTTCCCTAAGGCTGTGTCTGCACCCAGAGTGGCTCTCCTGGAAAAGTTTTCCCACTGTCAAACACACACACACACACACACACACACCATCTTAATTCTAGAAATGGCGTCAGTCGTGGGATCCCTAGCATTCTGCTTCCAGCATTCCTTAGCCGCCATTGTCTAAACCTGGTTAGAACAGATTTACACAACCATCGGATGGTCAGAAAAGTGGGAAGGGGGAAGAGAGAAATTAATTTTCTATACAGCGAAACAACTCAGAACTGCAAGTTGCTGGAACCAGTCACGCTACCAGTGTAATAATGAAGGTTCTTTACTACGCTTGAGGAAGTGGTCAGAATTCAAATGCCTCCTTCATCAGAATCCACTGGCTGTGATTCTAAGAACACTTATTATGGAGCAAGTCCCACAGAACACACTAGAGCTTGGATCTGAGTAAAACAGAACACTGAACACAGTAGGATTTGTTTCTTAGAGGGGTTTTTTCTTCAACACCCCCCCAATTAATTCATTTATACCCCACCTTTTAAAATTACCTCACCAAGCAGCTATATCAGTAAAAATATCAAAGACAGTAAATAATGTGCTGAATATGCCATTTATGTTCCAACTGTGGGAATGTTCAGGGTGGCAGGAGAGGATATATTGTTTATTAATAACCTTCCTAACTTGCGCTAGCAAGTTCCTTTACTTAGCACAGTTTACATTCCCCTTTTCATGCACAACGGATAGCTGGTTGCAGGCTTGTGCGAGCCTCTCACTATTATACAATTCAGTCTGTCTCTGAATGAATTGTATAATTCCTGGTAAATTCCCTTTAATCTCTCTCAAAAGAATAAAGACACAACAATCTTATTTAAAGTCAATAAAAAAAGTTTACTCACATCAGTTCACAGTTGGATTCCTGAAGGCAGACTTAGTTACAAATATTTACATGTGGATCTACCCCATATGGGGGAATGATCTCAGTGCTTATGCTAGCTGAGAAACTAGCATAGCAGTCCTAGCTAGAAAGCTGGTCCAACAAAGAAGGAAGTCAAAGAGAGAGAGAGTGCTGCATGACTTGTCCTTTTTGTCCTAGTCACTTGTCCTAGTCACATGCAAGGAAGGATGCTCCAACCAGGAGGAACAGGAAGTTTCAACTGGCTGGACCAACATCCCCTTGCATGTCCACTCTAGGGAAAAAAGGAATGTTGTATTTGACTGCTCCCAGTGGATTACATCCCACACCAACTCCCTGAAAGGCAAGATTCCAGGGACATAAAATGTTCAAGAAATGCTTATCCAATGCAGATTCAGATCAACAGCTGAGATTGCAGGCCAATTTGTTGTTTTAAGGGAACGGTTGGGCATGAAGACCCCTCATTTGAATGCTCCACTGTGCTACAGTCACTTGGGAAATTCAATGGGCTTGGACGATCTAAGAGGCACTAAACTCAGATCTTGATTCATGGCTCTAGTGAGGCAGAGCCCAGAAAAACGAGCCTTAAAAAATAAATTTTGGTTGTCAGTATCCACCCTTAATCTTGAAGGACAGTCTAGATCATGGTTGGGCAGAAGGGAAACCAGAATCTACTGGTGGGTCTCTGGATCATTTGCAGTAGATTGCCAAGGATTCCCAATTATTTAACAACATTACACATGCTGCACATATATCTAACTTAGGTTCTGAAATGGAAAGAGCTGGGGGTGAGCAGTTGTTTTTCTTCCTGCATGGAAGGTCTGTGATCTCAGTTAATTTCTGATATAAAGATTCCTGTGCTGCCATGCCATGGGTGAAGTAATGTCTAGACCATCTCTTTCTAAACTCTAGAAAAAGGAGCTCCACGTCTTTGCAAGTACCTGGAACTAGCAAAACTGACAGATATAATAAGGAGAAAATCCGAAACTATGGTTATAAAGCAATGGGAGTTCTTAAATGATTATTTACAAAACCAGGGCTCGACTACAAAAATCTGGTTGTGTTTAGAATAATCTTGTGCGTAATATAAAAAATACAAAGTGAGACATTAAGGAAATCCAAAGGGAAAATATGAAGAACAGAGGATCTGACAAACGGATTTTTAAAAACGCGTGAGGCAAAGGGTGGAAGTCTTTTTTTAAAAAACCCCCACTTTATTTAAGGTAGATAAGGACAAGATGAAATTATACAATTGAATATAAATATAGATGGGAAACGGCTATGTATAGTGAATACTTATCTACTTTAAAAAAAATTCACCCATGATTTTTTTTCTTTTACTTTATTTTTTCTTTGTTCTTTTTTCTCTCTTTTTCTGATATCTTATCTTTCATTTCACTCCTTTATTGTGAATAGCATTTTATAGAGGTATAAATAACTGTATATATGAAAAGAGACAAAGTATTCTCTAATTTTTTTCCTTGGTTATATATATTTTCTTTTTCTTTTGTATTTTCTTTTGTTGTAAATATATAAGTTTTCTAATTTGTACTTAAAATTAAAAAAAAGGAGCTCCACGGTTTCCCCAGGCATTTCGCCTTCTTGCCATACCTTTGCATGCCTTAGTAGCTACCAAAACTGTGTCTTACTGGAGAAGTACCGGTAATTGTACTGTTTCTGGACTCCGTGGGTCTTTTTTTTTTTTTTTAAGGAACATTTGGGATGTTTAAATTACGAGTGTCCTTGATCAACAGTTCTTGTATAGATGGCCATGGAATGCCAGAGCACATTGTCACAAATTGATCTGAAGATGTTGTTTGTATTGGAATGACCGCTCCCCGCTTAAAACAGGGGGCACCCTTTGCGTGGACGCGTGCAGCCCCTAGATCTGAAGCGGCTCCATCAGCATAGGCTTGGCTTTGCCTTCCCTCAGGTGGGATACCTGGAGGTCTCCGCCTACCTCAGTCAGTTGTCCAATCCCACCTGGGGGAAGTGTTGCCAAGGAGACCAGGCCAGGTAGGGGAGGGATTACCTGCCCACACAATAGAGGGAGGATCTTACCTGGGAATCCTCACTTGGCTCTAGAGGTATATATCTGCTTGTATTGGAATGTCATTTTTACCCAGCCCCAAGTAACTTAACTCCAAGGAGGAAATGGATGTACGCGAATATTTCTTAATTATCCAAGGGCTCATTTTCTTTCACTCACCACCCCCAGTCATTGATCTTACTGGTGGACAGGCAACAGATAATTAAATGAATTAGAGGGAGCTGCAATTCTGGTACCAAAGACTGTAGGGTGGAAAATCTTCCACTTCGTAAGTTCATTAGTAACAATAAATTGATGTCAAATGAAAATACAACAATAGGCAACCTTGGCAGTTTCAAAGTTTTTAAGATTTGCGTACTGGAATAAGAGTAAAATAAGCATGCTAAATTCAATTACTCTGTAAAAAAAAATTCCACTAAGACGAAAAATCTGGTGTATGTTCCCCTAATTTGCATAGGAATTTTTTCCAAAACAATGTTTTCTGGGAAACCCATTAAGCCACTTGTTACACTCAAAAACTATTGGGGTGCTGATTTTCATTCCCAATAGGAAGCAAACAATAAACTAAGAATTGATAATTTTGAGAAGTCTTCTCTTCAGAGCTTACATGAAGCAAAGCCATTGAGTGTGATGATCAACCCAAGAATGCTGTTTTGATTGCTTTGCCATTTTAACTGTATTGTTTTATTGTATATGTTAATTGTGTATATTTATATTTTAACGTTTCTGTAATTGGTTTTTATACTTTGCAAAGTACAGTGGTACCTCGGGTTACATACGCTTCAGGTTACATAAGCTTCAGGTTACACACTCCACTAACCCAGAAATAGTGCTTCAGGTTAAGAACTTTGCTTCAGGATGAGAACAGAAATCGTGCTCCGGCGGCGCAGCAGCAGCAGGAGGCCCCATTAGCTAAAGTGGTGCTTCAGATTAAGAACAGTTTCAGGTTAAGAACGGACCTCCGAAACAAATTAAGTACTTAACCCGAGGTACCACTGTACCTGGAAGTCTATTTTGCCATTAATGGGTGTGTGTATATAATGCAATTGCTGAGCATTATATATAAGCCATGGAAAACACTGTCTTCCCAGTGCTAGAAACTCAGATATTTAAGGTAGGTGCCAAACGGCTCCTTAAACCAAGGTTATGGTTGCCAAAACAGAATGTCTAGTTGCCATTCTGGGGGCCAGACGGCTCGAAAGTCATATAGTTCCATGCGACTTTTTAGTTCCTGAAATTCATTCTGATTGTGCAGATAAAATATCATGGGGAAAATTCTACAGGATGCGTTGTTAGTGTGTGAAAGCAGGCAAGATCCAAGAATCCGCAGGCTTGCACCTCCAGAAATGAGAGTCGTCAGGGGCAAAACGCGCCTGGTGAATTTCGAACGTTGCATCTTCCTACAACTAAACTGCACAATGTAAATTCTACCCCACTTTCATGCCCTCTTCCCAACTTATATATCTGATTCTAAGTTGATGGAGGAGGTGGAAATATGGCAACTGTTATGTACTGAAGTTCTCACCCTGGGCCAGCAGGGGGATACTGTAGATAGTTCAGGTCCACATATGCAAATAAGGGATCGAAAGTGACGTTCAGTGATTGGATAGTTACAGAAAATGGTTACTGTTGCGTTCTAGTGGAGCGCTATATAAGCAGGCTGGCTGAACCCTTCAGTTCAGTTCTGTTCAGTTCTGGTCTGGTCTGTTTGAAGAATCGCTGTGTCATCTGATATGTTCACCCACAACTTAACAGCAACCTACTAAAGAAATCCTCCACAACCTTACCAATGGGCTTGCGAAAGCCTTTTGATTCTTTCCCCACACAACAGCTCCATCATATCACAAGCTTACGCATATCTTGCCATGAAGTTGGTGAGTGCTAGATGGGAAAATGGGATGTTGTTTGGCAAAACAAGGTCAAGAGCCCTGATGATCATGAAAAACAAGTTTCATGGCACTCTT
The DNA here is from genome assembly GCF_951804945.1 of Podarcis cretensis. Lineage (NCBI taxonomy): Eukaryota > Metazoa > Chordata > Lepidosauria > Squamata > Lacertidae > Podarcis > Podarcis cretensis. The sequence continues at coordinate 28,846,757 of NC_137187.1, forward strand.
GATATGACCCATAACGCAATGCACAGGACAGGTGTTGTTGCCCAATTCTACACATTCGAAAGAGACTTTGAAACTACTTCCTGAAAGTATTTGATGGGTTGCAGCAATATTGCTCCATCATACATTTTACAGTGGTGCTCTGTGCTCACCTTTTCATTTTTTTAAAAAAGATATCCAGTTTCCTAAAGAGTCCTCCCACCCCACCCGGGAAGAATCAGTTGTGCTTTCCCCACATTCATAGTAAGATGGCCTTATGGCTTGGTTGGTCCAGCAGCTTTCTACATATTGTAGCATTTTGCAGGAATTGCAAAACCAGAACTCACATCACTTTCTAAGTTGGTAAACAGGCGGTGCAGACTACGTGCCCAAGGCCAGCATGAAACCAAAAATTATTATTATTTATTAAATTGTATACCATCCTTCAACTGTAGATCTCAGGGGGTTCACAACATAAAAATGCAATGTAAAACCACAAAATACGTAATAAAAGCAAGAACAAAAAAAGCCCCAAACAAACCAATAAGCACATTAAAAAACCTAAATGACACTCCAAGAACCAGCCTCCCAAACCAGATAATGTAGGACTCCAACTCCCACCAGCCCCAGCGAGCATGGCCAACAGCCAAGGATTATGGGAAGTGTAGTTCAAAGTGTGTGAAGGTTGGGGAAGGACTGTAAAAAGAGGAGGGAAACAAGATCGCCTTCACGTTATGCAGAAAAATCAAATGCTTTTCTGAACATGGCATGATTTCCATGCAAAGCTTCACTGTTCTGATCTAAGCACTTTGCAGAGCAGGCAGACATGCAACCAGCCCAAGAGACTATCCTCCTTTAGGGAGAGGAAGGAAACACACAGATGCTATTTTCACCACCAACCACATGCGTATCATCATGTTATGTTCCAGTCTATCATTATGGACTGGTTCACATATCACACGGAGCCAAACCATGGCTTAGCATGAACTTGTTAGTCCCGGGAGAGGAGATAACAGTAACTGTGGTCCTTCCTGGTCCTGCTTCTGCACTCAGCAATGGTTTGGGAAGTTATCAGAATCATGGCCCTGCTCTCTCCAAACCAACCATGAATGTCTTATGGTTTGTCCAGGAGTACCAAAAGGTGACCCCAGGTTTGGACAACATGCTATAAGGATCATCTCAGCACAGCAGTAAGATGATGGGGAATCATAGAATTGTAGAAAGATTTGCCCAATGGGGGGCTCAAACCCACAACCCTGAGATTAAGAGTCTCATGTTCTATTGAGGGAGCAATTCAGGAATATTCTCTTCTGGAGCCCATGAACTCATGCGTTCCTTTCTAAACCATAGTTTCGCTTAGCATAATGTGGAAACTTGAGCAATCTGAAAGACCACCTCCTTCCTAACAGATCATTTCAGGTCCTAAAATTAGAGGGCCCTCTTGGTTGTTCCACCACCCTCAGGAACTCGGAGTGTGGGTGACCCAGAAGAAGGCGCAATCTGTGGCAGCCCCCAGATTGCGGTACTCAGAGATGTGTATATGGTACCTTCATTATAAAGCTTTCTGTGAAAGCTGAAGTTGCACCTCTTTACCCCATCCTTTGATACCTGAGGGGTATATTCTTAAGGAGGGGGTGCGGATGGCGCTGTGGTCTAAACCACTGAACCTCTTGGGCTTGCTGATCAGAAGGTTGGTGGTTCAAATCCCCATTGCAGAGTGAGCTCCCATTGCTCTGTCCCAGCTCCTGCCAACCTAGCAGTTCGAAAGCACGCCAAAAAGTGCAAGTAGATAAATAGGCGGGAAAGTAAACAGTGTTTCTGTGCACTCTGGTTTCCGTCATGGTGTCCCGTTTTGCCAGAAGCAGGTTAGTCCTGCTGGCCACATGACCCAGAAAGCTGTCTGTGGACAAACGGCGGCTCCCTCGACCTGAAAGTGAGATGAGCTCTGCAACCCCCTAGTCGCCTTTGACTGGACTTAACCGTCCAGGGGTCCTTTACCTATATTTTCAGGACCCAGTTTATTTACATTAATTTTAAGTTGTTTAATTGTTGATACCTGCTCTGGGACCTTGGGGTAAAGGGCGGCTAATGGATTGTAATAATAATAATAATAATAATAATAATAATAATAGTACCTAGCTCAAGTGAGGCAGAGCAATCTACATCCTCTTGCATTGGTCTTCATAGAATCATAGAGTTCGAAGGGACCCCAAGGGTCATCCAGTCTGCAAAGCAGAAGAGTGAGGGAACTGGGTTGATTGGATATGCCTCTCCACTCTGCCCTACTGGTCTCCAGTGGCCTGTAGGATGATGCCAGCATCACTACAGTGGTGGAAAGAAGAAGAAGAAGGGTAGTAGTAGTAGTAGTTTGAACTTGATATCCTGCTTTATAACTACCCTAAGGAGTCTCAAAGCGGCTAACATTCTCCTTTCCCTTCCTTTCCCACAACAAACACTCTGTGAGGTGAGTGGGGCTGAGAGACTCCACAGAAGTGTGACAGGCCCAAGGTCACCCAGCAGCTGCATGTGGAGGAGCGGAGACGCGAACCCGGTTCCCCAGATTACGAGTCTACCGCTTTTAACCACTACACCACACTGGCTCTCCCTCCCTCTTCTACTTTCCAAATATGCAGAGGACATCTCCCTCAGTGGCAAGCCCTGAAACGGGGTGTTTGGAAGGCAAGGAAGGGATGGGCTGGACCAGGATCCATTGGGTGCCTAGCCAATCCCACTGCCTGACATTGGGCTCAGGTTGCATCTGATCACTGTAGCTGGTGGGGAGCTCCCACCAGGCAGCAACCTGAGTTGCAAGTGCTCTTTTCAACTCAGTGGAATCTTTCCCCCAACGTATCTTAAGAAGAAGAAGAGAAGAGTTTGGATTTGATATCCCGCCTTTCACTCCCCTTCAGGAGTCTGAAAGCGGCTAGCAATCTCCTTTCCCTTCCTCCCCCACAACAAACACTCTGTGAGGTGAGTGGGGCTGAGAGACTTCAGAGAAGTGTGACTGGCCCAAGGTCACCCAGCAGCTGCATGTGGAGGAGCGGAGACGCGAACCCGGTTCCCCAGATTACGAGACTACCGCTCTTAACCACTACACCACACTGGCTCTCATATCCAAGGACAAAGTTTTCAGCCCTGCCCTCTCCCTCCTCCCCACAAAATAATGTTCCTGATGCCAAGTATTCATAGGACTGCAGTCCCTGAAGAATCCTAATGAACGGGGCGCTTTTTAAAAGAATAACAAACTAAATAAATAAGTGCTACTCTTGAGGAAAAGAGACTGGAAGGCCTAGCGTATAAAAATAATCACTGAAGTGCCTGTATGGATTAACAGGGTTAACTACCGCTTGAACTCAAAACACTTTTTGACTTCCCTGAGTTGTTGATGGCCTTCTAAGAGTGATTCCAGGCCAGCACTTTTTTTTTAAAAAAAATAATCTCCTTCTTCTTGTAATGAGTTTATGAACGTATGTATGCAAAAATGGTAGGAAAAGCCATGGAACTGAAACAACTAGAATGACGCTGGAGTACTTTTGCTTGCCGTATGTACTTCCAGCTACAATTATGTGTGATTTTTCTCTTTAAAATTATTAATTAATTACTATTATTATTAACAACTGTGTGAAGAATAAGAGTCAGTCATTAACTACACTGTGATCACACGACTGGTTTCGAAGTCAAGAAACAGGCCTAATATATAGCTTGCTACACTGTGGGTTAAACCACAGAGCCTAGGACTTGCCGATCAGAAGGTCGGCAGTTCGAATCCCTGCGATGGGGTGAGCTCCCGTTGCTCGGTCCCAGCTCCTGCCAACCTAGCAGTTCGAAAGCATGTCGAAGTGCAAGTAGATAAATAGGTACCACTCTGGCGGGAAGGTAAACGGCGTTTCTGTGCGCTGCTCTGGTTTGCCAGAAGCGGCTTAGTCATGCTGGCCACATGACCCAGAAGCTGTATGCTGGCTCCCTCGGCCAATAAAGCGAGATGAGCGCCGCAACCCCAGAGTCGGTCATGACTAGACCCAATGGTCAGGGGTCCCTTTACCTTTACTATTGTTTGCTGATTGTTACATTGCAGTGGGTTGGACTAGATGACCCCTGGGTTCCCTTCCAAGCCATGATTCTATGATCAATTCAAATACAAGCTGCAATTAAAATACGCCTGAATCTTGCTCACTTGAAAATCTCTCACTTGTCAAGATAATTTGTCACATTTTGCATGAGGAGTTCACAGGGCTACCGCACCACCAGGCAACCGCCTACGAGAAGCATTTTTTGTATCAAGCCCACCAGGTTTTTTAATCACTTAATTAGCAAATCAAGGCTGCATTTTTGAGCATGCTTACTTGGAAGTAAGTACAACAGGAAGGCTTCCTTCAGAGTAACCATGGAGATTTTGAGCCTAGTGCTAACCAATTTTGCTCACTGTTAAAATGTTACCCTGCACTCATTTCAGAGTAACAGATTGCCAGAGTAGCAAGAATATCAGTTTTAAAGGGACCGGACATGCAAATTTCCCCACAAAAGACATACCGTATTTTTCGCTCTATAAGACGCACTTTTCCCCTCCTAAAAAGTAAGGGGAAATGTGTGTGCATCTTATGGAGCAAATGCAGGTTCCATGGCTTCAGCGAAAGCAACGCGAAGCCTCCAGAGTGCAGCGGGAGTGCTCCTGACCCCTGTGCAAACCGACTGCACACCGACCCCTCTTGCTCTCCTGGCTTGAGGGATAGTCGCCCGAAGCCTCTGGAGCACAGTGCAGTGCACGGCTATCCCAGAAGCCAGGACAGCCAGTGGGATCGCAGCGCTCCGATCCCGCTGGCTGTCCTGGCTTCTGGGATTCAGAATATATTTTTTCTTGTTTTCATCTTCCAAAAACTAGGTGTGTCTTATGGTGTGGTGTGTCTTACAGAGCGAAAAATACTGTAGATATCACCAGTGCTCTTTTTTTTGGGAGGGTACTCAAGAGTACACAGTACTGGTACCATATTCCCCCCCCCCCTAAAAACAATGTGAAAGGTATGGAACTTGCTGAAACAACTTCATAGTGAGTACTGGCCCCCTTTTTTCAAAAAAGCGCTGGATATAACAAAAGAGATGAGAGAAGGACTAGAATTTTGATTTCCCCCCCCCACTCTTCACGTGGGCTTAGGCTCACGTAGGAACAGGCCCCGCTGAATACAAAGGAACTTACTTCCAAGTAAAAGGTAAAGGACCCCTGGAAAATTAAGTCCAGTCAAAGGCGACTATGGGGTTGCAGCGCTCATCTCAGGCCGAGGGAGCCAGCGTTTGTCCACATGCATCGGATCAGACACTCAAACAGATTCATTTTCAAAACAAGGTACCAGCAGCCAAAGGAAAGTATGTCTAGCCTGTCAGCCATTGTAAAGGCATCCAGTGACTGTTCCATCAACAAAACAGATGGAATTTTGCTGTGTGGTTTATTTCTATATACACTGCTTAGAAATGCTAATGATTAAATGATATATAAACACAATAGCTAAATAAATACAGTGGTACCTTGGTTCTCAAACGCCTTGGTTCCCAAATGCCGAAAACTCAGAAGTAAGTGTTCTGGTTTTTGAACGTTTTTCGGAAGCCAAATGTCTGATGAGGTTGTCAGCTATTGTTTCCAGGGCGCCTGCACGAATCAGAAGCTGCACCTCGGTTTTTGAATATTTCAGAAGTCAAATGGACTTCTGGAATGGATTAAGCTTTTGTTTTTGCTATTTATTTTGTGTTTTTATTTTTGAGGCTTTTTTGGTTCATATGTCTTTGTGACTGTGTGGAACCCAGTTCAGAACTGATTGATTGTGTGACTGTGGAAATGGATAAAAGCCCACCATCCAAACAATGACTATCATCAGTGCAGCTAAGAAAAGAATTCATTTTAATTTTTATCATCTGCAACACTGTCTTATTTATTTTATAGTACAGTGCATTGATGATTGCTTTCATTTTAAGGATCAATGGTCTTGTTAGATAATAAAGTTCGTGTTAAATTGCTTTTTTAGGGGTTGTTTTTAAAAGTCTGGAACGGATTAATCCATTTTACATTACTTTCTATGGAAAAGCGTGTCTTGGTTTTGGACACGCTTTTCGGGAACGGATTTAGTTTGAGAACCAAGGTGCCACTGTATGTTGGAACGAATACATCCCAAGGGTCTGTGCGACTGCCATAAAACTTAGAGAACAACCTGTACTACCAAAATGATTAAGGTTTTAAATGACAATTTTGGGTTATATTTTAGTGATTAAGATTTAACTTATATATTTTTAACTGCTGCTATATCTGTATTGTCCCTGTCATACCCAATTGCAATTCAATGTATCCCTATTGTGTTTTATTATTTTTCTGATATTGTAAGTGAGCCGGAACTAGTCTGTGACCGTAATAATAAATTCATTCGTTCATCCTAAGGGTGACTCCTGACCAGCATTTTTTCACTTGACCTGCTACTGATTTTCAAGAAAATAGACTGGATCCAGTGGTTTGCTACCTTCCATTCAGGGAGAGCCTCAATTATCTGTGTGGGGTGCAGAACTTCTGTTGCATATTGTGCTGAGGACCCCTAAAGGCCAAAGTAAGACCTTGGGACTTTATATGTTTGAACTCCCTGCCTGGTATTAACAGTGGCTGGTGTGAGGGGGTCAGTTTCTATTGTCAAATTTCTCTATACAGTCATGTAAGTGAGCAACTGGTAGCTTGGAGAAAGAATAATGTGAAATATGCTTGCCACTCTGTGAGTTGGAAGACATCGGCAACTGTGGCTGCACTTTTTCAGCAGCTACAATCATTAAAACAGCTGCTGTTGTGTGAAAGTCCTGGTGCAGGCAAATTTCCTCCCCATATGCGTGGAAATAATCTAGCCACGTTGATTTATTTATTTTACTTTATTTACATATTTGATTTATATACTGCCCTTCCTCGTCAGAGCTTAGGGCAGTTCACAGAATAAAATAAAGGATAAAAGCAAGGAAATAAATCAAATCAAAATGGCAAAAGAAGAACCCTTGCTTCCCAGGCTGGAGAATATTCATCAGCCAAAGGTCTGGTTGGAGAGGAAATTTTTTGCAAGGGTCCTATATATATATAAAACGAATGTGCCAGGTGAGTCTCCCTGGGGAGAGTATTCCACAAACAGGGTAAAGGTAAAGGGACCCCTGACCATTAGGTCCAGTCATGACCGACTCTGGGGTTGCGGCGCTCATCTTGCTTTATTGGCCGAGGGAGCTGGCGTACAGATTCCGGGTCATGTGGCCAGCATGACAAAGCCGCTTCTGGTGAACCAGAGCCACTGCACCGTTTACCTTCCCGCCAGAGTGGTACCTATTTATCTACTTGCACTTCGACATGCTTTCGAACTTCTCAGTTGGCAGGAGCTGGGACAGAGCAATGGGAGCTCACCCCATTGCGGGGATTCAAACTGCCAACCTTCTGATCAGCAAGTCCTAGGCTCTGTGGTTTAACCCACAGCACCACCCGTGGTCCCCACAAACGGGGAGCCACTACTAAAAAGACCTGTTTTTGTGTTGCCACCTTCTGGATCTCTTGTGGAGAAGGCACACACAGAAAGACCTCAGAGGATGAATGCAGAGTCTGGGGCGGTTTATATGGAGAGAGGTGCTCCTTCGCGTATTTATGGCTTCCAGGTTTGGTCCCCAATAATTATCTGACAGCATGGAAAGTATTACATTCAGGCAGAAGAGACATTTTTTTGAAAAGAAAGTGTATGATGGACACCTTGAGGGTCCCTGAAACTGGAATGTGGGATGGGAAAATATTTGCCATTTAGTCTGCAGGAAGCACACATAATATAAATTAGTACAGAAAGTTCAAGATGGCATAGGGATGGGCAGTGCCAATCTGTTTCTAATTCCTGCCCCGCAACATTTCCATATCAGTTTGCATTTTTTTAAAAAGGTCACCACAAAAATTCACCAGCATTTTAAAAGGCATATCATTGTATGTAATTGTGCCTAATATACACATTTTTTTGCAATGCAATTTTCTCTAATATAATGCATTTTAGGTTATTTTCACTAATAGGCATTATTTAAATGCGTATTTCACTCAAGTATGTGCCTTTCTGTACATGGTACTTGGCTGAAGAACTGCACCACAGAATCTGGATAAGTGTGAATTTCAAAGGATAGTTGTGTTTCAGTTGTTACATTGTTTCCAAAAATGTGAAATAAGTAAGTTTGCCTTTAAATGAAAACTGAATTGAATTCCCCCCCAGTCCCTATTCAGAAATCTATAAGGAGCTTTCCTTTCAAGCTGTTTTTTCTTCCACCGTACTCAGAGTCCCCTTATAGAGTATAAATGTGGGCTTGAGCCGTATCTACCATAAACAGCATTATGAGCTAGGCTTTTCCTACCTCAAATGTCTTCATCTAAGCAAAAGCTCCAATCTACCATATTCTTGCACCAGAAGCTAATATTTAAAATTTCTAAAGCCAGCAGTGGTCCGGACAAACATCATGGGAAAGCAAAACATGTACCAATAACACTAACACACACCCCAAAAGTCAAAGATTTGGAACATGAGCATAATTTGGCTTACAAGTTCATTTGTCGTTCCCTCACTTGGAATCTAAACCACCTCACAGGGCTATTGCCGGATCATAATGTCACTCTATAGTCCTTAGAAGAAGGGTTGGATTGAACCCATCCACAGAATGAGACCTCTTAATGAGATATCACATATCTAACTTTGAAAATTCACCCACAGTTTGCCCAAAATACAATCATTAGTGATTTCAATGGGAAGATTCCATAGTTTAGACAGCTACGATTTAGCGAATCCCTGAAAGTTAATTTTGTTTTTAAAACTGCTCCTGTTTTAAAGAAATTGCCCATCCTATGCCTTTGAAACAAAGTGTAATACAACCATATATGATGCACATTTAAAGAGTGCTGTATTGGTTCAAATGATTCCAGCCCTTGATTGTAAAACAAGCTTCCCTCCAACTTTGTGTAACTGTTTAGCAAATAAGCACTTTCAACCAATTCAATCTAGATCTTTCCAAACACAGACATGATTTTCAAACTTACAAGTATTCTACAGGCTGACGTCACTTGTAGGCAACCAGAGGATATGTTTCAATATTCCAATACTCTTCTTATATGATACCTGTTAGCATTAGCAGATATCATAAATCTGGCATTTTTAAAATAGGAAAAGCGGTCAACTCACATTGCAATATCGCAATGTTTTGCATGTAAACTAAATGACCATTTTAAAATTAATTCTTCATATACCAAAGGAAAAGTTAAAACCTTTACTGTTGGCATTGCTGCTAATCTCGTAAAGAACTGTTTCCACAAATGACTGATCTCCTTCACTTGAAAGTAAACACAACAGAGAACGATGTGGCACTTTGAAAAAGACTAACAGATTTATTACACAAGAAGTTCTTATAAAGGTTATGCCAAAATAAAATGTGGCAGTCCTTAAGATTCACAGGACTCCCATTTCTCAAACAAGCATGGCCACACGTATTTCTCAAAAGACAGAATAACTTAGTATAAAATACTTTTATTTTCCAACAGAAAACTCTGTTAGAACTGCAACTGAATTAAGATATTTTTTAAAAAAGACGATTAAGCTGTTTGTGTATGTAATGACAGCATCTAGGATTCTTTATGCACAAAAACGGAAGGAAGAAGCTCTCACCGCAGAAGAATGGATATGCAAGGTGCTGGACTTTGCAGAATTGGCAAAGCTTAAGAGCCAAAATAAGAGAACCTAATGATGACTGTTTTATGGAGGAATAGAAACCTTTTTCAGGTTACTTAAAGAAATATTATAGAATGATGAAGTCACGATCAGGATTTGAACTATGAGCAACAGAAGGAATTGGAGATTATTGTATTGTTATTATGGCATAAGAGATAGAAGGCAGGGTGCAGTAGAAGGGGAGGAATAGAAACACCATGGAAAATGGAGTGGGAAGTCGACAAAACAAAATTAAAATTTACTATCTATTGGAGTACATATGGGTTTTTTTTTTGTTTTTTGAAAATTTAATGAAATATTTTTAAAAGATATATTTATAAATATTTCCCTGTGTATCTCAAGAATGCCATTTCAGTTGTGATATGAATATGAAGGAGAAAGAAACAGAAAATGCTTATTTAAAACATAAATAAATATGGGGAAAATGGAAGTTGTCAAAATGGGACATGAAAATTCCTTTTAAATACAGTCATGGTTATTGATACAACACTGGATAAACCTGCACAGGAAAAGCTCTTATTTTAAAATAAGAATTGATTAGGCCCTTCACCTTCAAAAATAAATCAAAATCAAATCTTGCCCTCTTTAAAAGAAATGTTCAGACATGCTTTAACGAAAACAAAAGGTCAAAGGTTCTTTCCCCAGGCATACTAATTCTAAAAACTGTATTTTTAGAACTGTAACTGTTCCACCTGAGCTACAAAGCGAACAAATACCCCAAACTTGAAACTTTAAATCCTGAACACTGAAGACATGATGTTTTTGAAATTAATGGGCATCTAAGTCCTATTGCATTCAATGGAAGAATTAGGCACGTGTGTCAAGCTGCAAAATTGCTCTTTTAGAAATTAGTTTCATAGTTTCAGTTATGGTAAGTCACCTAAGTTAACTTTTTCACTTATGTCTCTTTGACAAAGGGTGTGAAACTGAGATATAAATTCAATTAATAATGATAACAATAACAACAACTCAGTTTTAAAATTACTTGATTAAACCCAAAGCCCGAAGTTCTGAATTTAAACCTCTCCTTCAAAGGAGCTCAAACATATTTTTTTTTAACTTGCATGTTTTGACAGCGTAATTTTCCAAATCAAATTAGTTTTGAGCTTTAACCCGAGGGGGTGGGGAATAAATGAAAACTTTAATTTTCTTGTTAGCTGTGATAACCTCAATCTTTCATTTGGAAACAACAGTGGATTTGAAGTTTGCATTTAAAAATGCACTCAGGATCGGACTGTGCCAACAAGAGTCCACTTGCCTGGCAGTGTCGTCATTTTGGAAAATGAGATGATACTTTCACGGCCAATTTTGAATGAGAGAGTTAAAGATCTGTATACGTACGGGATCAATTAACCATGCAATGCATTTTATTTCTGCACAATCAGAGAAAGCCTGCAATTACTCTTGCTTCCATTTTTCATCAGAACTTGGTGACTGAGTTCATTCAAGAGTGAAAACTGGTTTCTTTTGAACTGAATTAAGTCCTACTACAACACTGAGAAAGATACATTAGCTAAATATTTTAATATAGAAGAAAGAATCGGACATAGCTGCCTGATAGCCAGAAATGCAGGCTTCAAATCCATCTTTGCAGGATGAACTTTATTCTTTAGTATTAAAGGTTAACAAAAAAACTGAAGCAAAGTCCGTACAGCTCTTGCAGGCCTAGAACCAAATTAATCTGGCTACATTTGTTCTGACCAGGTCACTGCCAGCTTCTATTTTATTATAAGAATATTTCTGAGATATACATCTCTTAAAAATGCACTTTTGCTACATGAATGTATACCACGCTCCATACCGCTTCAAGAAGAGAAGTTTGCCAGCCATAGGAAAACTTAATACCCAACTATCCACATCCCAAAGAACCCTTTTTGGCCAGAGGCATTGGTAAGGTTAAAGCAAAAGGAAAGCAGAGACCATTATCCCACATTACGAAGGAAAGGGGAAGAAGAAGTAGTATAAAAGGAGGAAGAAGAAGAAGAAGAAGAAGCAGAGACATGATTGGCATTAGGATTAAAATGTAAGGTTGCTGTGCCCTGAAAGTAAAAGTTTCAATATGAACAATTTGGAGATGGCCTCTCCAAATCCTAAGGAGAAAGGCATTGTACCCGCATGTCCGAAGATGAAAGTCACGCCCGCGCTTTCCCCATATTAAAAAGAGCGAAGATCATTAAGCTTACATTTAGGCACAGAGAGAAGGACGCGAACTTCGCGTTTTCTGGCATACCAGGACATTGGCTCGGCCTCATGGTAGCCTGGTCATCTATCTAGCCCGCGCTCAGCCGATTCTGGCGCGCAACGGGCCCTAAGAGCCAGATCCTGCAGCGCAGCTGCAATCCTATATGCACAGTTAGGCCGGGAGCGAAGAGGAGCGGGTCCCCTTCAGCTCGGCGGGACTTAACTTCTGGGCAAGTCGGAACGGCGCTGCAAACGAAGGGAAACCCGCGACGTTCCTCCGGCAAAACAAAAAGCACTTTAGACAATTTGTACACCGCCTTCCCATACCGCTGACACGCGAGGCGGTTGACAAGCTCCGTCGGCTCCAGCGAGACACGGATCCGGCTCCACTCGAGGGGCAAGAGCAGCTCGGCCGAAGGATCGGGCGCGCCCAGTTGCCATCCCGAGACATTGGAAGAGGAGGGGGGAGGGTGAAAGGCGGCCATTCGAGGACGCTCGCCCGGCCAGGTGGTGATGCCTGCGTGCGCGCGCGCGCGCGTTTCGCACCCAGCGATTTACATAAGCGACGAGAGCGCAAGAGCTGGAGCTCCGCCGAAGTGGTGGGGTGGGGAGACGAGGGAGTGGAAAGAGCCCGGACTTCTCCCTCCCTCCCTCCCTCTCCAGGTGCGAGATCGGGTTCCCTTACCTGCTGCAACACTTCTCTCGCTCCGAAAGGCGACCTGCTCTTGCGGAACCACCAGGTCGGCGAGGCGAAGGAGGACACCCTTTCCCTCTGCTGCAGCCGAAAAGTCTTCCTCCTTGGGGGGCTACTTCCACCCCACCCCCTTTCACCTGCACGAAGCTGGTGCCCCCAGTCCCTGTCCTCCCCCCACTGCCTGTCCTGTCTCCCCTCCATCCTGGTGCAGAGCGAGAAACTGCGCCAGGCAGGGCACCCTCCTCCTCGGTGCCTCTCCACCTTGCAGCCAGGCGGGATGGGGGGTCGTGCGCTCCGGCAGCCTCCCCGGGACCCCTCTCCTTTCGGCCGGGCGATCGGAGTGTGCCGGGCGGACCTGGGGCTCCGGCGGGCCGGAGAGCGCGACCCCTTCCCCGTCCCCATCGCGGGGCTCCGCAGGGAGGGCGAAGCGAGGCGCAGCGGGCGCGCAGGGAAGCCGCGCTCTGCCTCCCTCGCCACCTGCTGCTCTACTGCAGCAGGTCGGCCAAAGGGGAGGACTCTTCAGCGCGCCGAGGCCAATCGGCGGAGAGGCGCCTGGACTGGACCCCCCCCCCTGCCCCAATGCCGGTGTGGCCCCGCCCACCCCAGCGAAGGCCCCGCCCCGAGAGAGGCAGGAGAGCGCGACGCGCGCAGGAAGAAGCTGCGTCCTGCTTGCGCAAAGCGGGGCCGGAGGAGGAGCGGAGGCTCCGCGTTGTCCCAGCGAAGCAGCGAAGGCGAGGCTGGTTCGGGGCGGCCGAGATGCATCTGCGCATCCTTCTCCGGGGAGAGCCACTCACCGTTTGCAAGCTCTGGCGCCGAGTAGCGGGGGGGGGGGTTGAGAGAGGGAACCCCCCTTCGGGCCCCAGGACGGGTCCGAGCCTAGCGCGCTCCTGCCCCGCCAAAGCGCCCCGCGGGAAGAACAAATGCCCAGCCCGAAGGGGTGCCAACTTGCATCAAATTTTGGGGGGCCCAGGTAAGTCTTTCCATGGGCGTAACGAAGGGGGGTGAGGGCGGGGGGAAAGCTGCCCCCATCAATACAAATCAATACAGACCTGAGGTTCTGCCCCCCCCCCCGCATAACAAAAGCCTGCTGCCCCAACAATAAACCTGGCCACGCCCATGAATCCCACCTCGCAGAATCGATCACACATTTCAGCACACAATTGAATGGCAATGGCCAGCCCCCTCAATTTTTTTATTTTTTTTTATTTTCAAAGATCTGGATTGAAACTTCTATAATAAATTATTTTTGTTAAATTTTAATTTTCTTTATTTGTATTGTTATTGCTTACATTTTTTATTCTAATCCTATTAACATGTCATTTTTAGAACAATATTTTGACATATAATCTTCAAAATACTTCTACTCCATTCTTAACTTTTGATTTGATTGATATCTTATAATTGAAGTTAATTTTGCCAATTCTATATACTCACTTAATTTACAAATCCACTCTTCCTTTGTTGGTATGTCCTGAGATTTCCATTTTGTAGCAATCACTACCCTAGCAGCTGTTGTTACATATAAAAAGATGTTTGTTTTTTTCATATGTGGTATGTCTTTGCCCACCAACCCTAACAGATAAGCTTCAGGATTTTTTTATCAAGTTTTTTTTTTTTTTTTAGCATTTTCTTAAGTTCCTCGTGTATTATAGTGGGGGAGGCAAAGGGACCTCACCCCCCAGGTGTTGGCTATTATGCCAGCCCACTCTCCACAGGCACCCCTGGCACAGAAAGTCCCTTGGAGGATGCCCTGGGCTTCTGCCCTCGAGGCCTCCCTGTCTGCACAGCTGCCACAGCAGCAGGCTTCATCTGAAACATAGGACCCAACTCCGAGGGGCCAAGGAGTTCTTGCTGCCCCCCCCCAAAAAAAATTGTTTTGAGGGCACCTCCTCCCTCACAAAGGTGATGAGCATTGCCATTCAAATGGTGTGTGTGCACTGTGTCTTGTGATGCAGGGAGGACTTACCTAACCCCCCCCCCCAAAAAAAAATTTATTCAAGTTGGCACCCCTGATCTGAAGGAAGCAGTCTGAACTTGGACAGAAATCCCAAGGAGCTCTGTTTACTTCAGGCTGTTCTGCAAACAGGGCTGGGTTTGTGTGCATTTTTGGTAGGTGATCCCAGCTGAGGAAGGCAAGTGGATCATCGTATCCGTTACCCACCAGTCACTCCCTTTTACCTGGTTTTATTTGGGTCAGGCTAAAACTCGCCACAGATATAGAAGGCAAATTCTCCAGTTTTGTTTGTTGGCATGGAAGAGAGGAAGTGTAGAAGCCTCAGTTTTTGGCAGGTTGATTTCTGCTGCCTTAAAAATGTATCTATAAGAGGCAAGATTTAGGTCTTCCTCAATGTTCTCCCTTTCCCCATGTGTGTGTTTAAATTAACAGCAAAAAATAGTGATTTGATACTGGCTTTCAAAATCATCTGTTTGGGGTTTAAAAGGTCCAATTGGAATACTGGTGTTTTGTGAGGGTGGATGTTTTTGACAACAAAATTGTTCTCAATAATTCCAGGTTGCCAAGATTTTTGGTTGGGATTCAGTCACAGGAAAATTCAGTTTTGCCAGTTAAGGTTGGTTTGGAGCTCTTACTACAAACCGATCTGAAAGCTGTTTGATTAGTAAGTTCACAAATTTATGTCCGAAATGCGAATAAGTAGACCAGGCATTGCTAATGTTGGACTACAGTTCCCATCTTCCTTGACCATTCATCATGCTGACTGCTGACTGCACACTTTTGGATCCCCCAAACCAAACAAGCTATAGCTTAGGGCCCCACTCTCTTGCCCCCCCCAAAAATAAAAGATGATGATGATAATAATAATAATAATAATAATAATAATAATAATTTTTATTTATATCCCACCCTCCCCAGCTGAAGCCGGGCTCAGGGCGGCTAACAACAATAAACTAATACAACATTCTAAAATCATTTCATTATAAAATGAAATAAAAATAAAATAAAAACCTGGATGTACATTGATAAAATACATATTTTGTTATGTGCAAATGGCTTTACATACCTATGAGGTCCATAAATTGCCATACAGCATATATTCAACACAAAAAACAGTGACCATTTGGTTGTTGACTAACGACAGCTGGACATAGAAAGGGCCCCATTACCTTGGTAGCTTTGGGACTCATCCAACCTAAATCCGGCACAGCCCATGAACAGTGCTTTTCTCTAGAAAAATTGTACTGGGACTCCTCACGCAAGGAAGAGTCCTGACACTCTGCCAGAACATCACTCTTCCCTCTTTAAGTCGGGCAGAAACTTCCTGGGCTTTGGGAAGGAGGTAAGAGGCTCTGATTTGGGGAGAAAAACGTGCCCGTACTGCACATACCAGGACGCAGGTGGCGCTGTGGATTAAACCACAGAGCCTAGGACTTGCCGATCAGAAGGTTGGCGGTTCGAATCCCCGTGACAGGGTGAGCTCCCGTTGCTCGGTCCCTGCTCCTGCCAACCTAGCAGTTTGAAAGCACGTCAAAGTGCAAGTAGATAAATAGGTACCACTCTGGCGGGAAGGTAAACGGCGTTTCCGTGCGCTGCTCTGGTTCGCCAGAAGCGGCTTAGTCATGCTGGCCACATGACCCGGAAGCTGTACACCGGCTCCCTCGGCCAATAAAGAGAGATGAGCGCCACAACCCCAGAGTCAGTCACGACTGGACCTAATGGTCAGGCGTCCCTTTACCTTTACTGCACATACCACCAGAAAAAAGCATCGCCCATTACAACCCAACATTCCACATACACAGTTTGGCAGGACATTAAATTCAGAATGCTTTTCCTTTGTCAGGAAAGCAGCACTGGCTGCTGCTTGTGGATACTGTTGTACCCAAGTGGGCAAAAATACAGATGTGACCCTTAAATTACTTATGGGCTGAGGGTGCTCTGCTTTTCCAAAGAGCCTAGTTCCTAGTCACAGAAGCTCTGGCTCTCCATTTCTTATTGACCACACTGGCTGGAGCTGAGAGGAGGTGGAGTCTGACAATCTCTGGAGAGCCGCAGCTTCCCTCTGCCTGTTCTCGTTCAACAATACTGGCAAGCTGAGCAACTTTGAAATGGAAGAGTAATGAAGTCCCCTCTATACAAGATTGGATCCAAAAGCTGACAGAATATGCCAAACTAGATGGTTTATCAGAAAAAATAAATAATAAATCAAAACAGGAATTTGTTTCAAAATGGGAGGTTTTCAAAGAATATCTGAAAAATAAATATAGTATAAATTCTGTTTCAGCATTCAAGGAACTTCAGTAATAGTTGCAAGGTAGATATAAGAAATTAGATTTATTAGGAATAAGTTAATTATGATAAAAGTGTGTATTGGCAATAAGTAATATGAATTTGAAATATGGAATAGACTGGAAGTTGGGTCTTTAGTGTTAAGACCAATAGATGTTATATTGTTTGCTAAGAAAATTATGTGTCTATGGTTATTCCTGTGTGTAATTTCGTATTTGTGTTTTTTTTCTTTTTTCTTGTTGTATCAATAAAAATCCTTTAAAAAAATAAAAATGAAATGGGCAGTGGAAGGTGACCGTGAATTCAGTGAGGCATCACTGGGCCTCAGACTTTGCCAGATTCAACATAAAAATTTTGCTCTGCCTCCTATTCACGTTCTCATTTTTTATATATGGTATATATTCTTCATTGAAAGATAAAAGGCAATATATAATTGTAAGTGCACAGGGTAAAAAAAATATATGTGAAAAGGTGGGGGGAGGAGAGAAAACAAGGACAAAGGAAAACAACAACTCCAACACAACCTTAATTCAGAGGGTGAATGTTGGAAGATGTGGCATCCCATAAATGGTTGCTGAGTTTTGACACAAAGTGGATCACTGTATTAATTTTGTGTTCATCAATATAACCGCCATTTAATAATTTTGCACTGTGTTAAATTCTAGATATGAAATGCAATGGGTTTAATGGACTTCACTGGAGGCAAAAGCAATTCATGGTACAGCACTGGAAGGTTAATCACTCTCTTGCTACTAAGATACCGTATTTTTTGCTCTACTGTATAAGACTCACTTTTTCCCTCCTAAAAAGTAAGGGGAAATGTGTGTGCATCTTATGGAGCAAATGCAGGCTGCACAGCTATCACAGAAGCCAGAACAGCAAGAGGGATTGCTGCTTTCACTGCGTAGCGATCCCTCTTGCTGTTCTGGCTTCTGAGATTCAGAATATTTTTTTTCTTGTTTTCTTCCTCCAAAAACTAGGTGCGTCTTGTGGTCTGGTGCGTCTTATAGAGCGAAAAATACAGTAGTTCTATTTGTATTTTAATCAATTGTTTTTATACCTGGTGTTAGCCGCCCTGGGCCCTGTCTTGGCTGGGGAGGGCGGGGTATAAATAAAATTTATTATTATTATTATTATTAACACACAGCCAAGCAGTTGGCAAAGGGAGTGCTGGAGCTCAGTCTGCCTTCTTGAAACACAAGAAATACTTCTGAGACTTCCATTTTTATTTGGCCCTCAGTCAGCATAGATGGGCAGTGGTGGGGCTGCACCATTGTAAGAACCAACCAAACTGTCACAAAATGTAGCAGGCTTTCAAATTCCCAAGAAGTGTCCTTTTGGCAGAAATGTGTGGGTTTCTGCTGAAACCGCTGTTCTTCCATTTGTTCTGGAATGAGGTTTCTCTGGCTGCATACACAACACACATAGCTGTCAACGTTTCCCTTTTTTTAAGGGAAATTCCCTTATTCCAAATAGGATTCCTTGCAAGAAAAGGGAACAGTTGACAGCTATGTTTAAAGCACACACACAGTCTCCAATTAATCCCAGGAACTGTCGCTTTCCTCTCACAGAGCTACAATTCCCAGACACCCTTTACAAAAAAAATTACAGTTCTCAAGATTCTTTTTGGGGAGTGTTTTAAATGCTTGATGTTGTGTCTGCCACCTCTCACTTGATAAAAAAACACATAGATTTTATCAAAGTTTTAAAAAGATATACAAAAGTTAATGTCAAATATCCAGTATCTTTTTGGAATATCAAAGGTAAAAGAAATTAATTGAAATAAAAATGCAAACCGAAAAGAGGAAAAGAAAAGAGAAAAGAAAAGAAAGGAGAAGAAGAAGAAGAAGAAGAAGAAGAAGAAGAAGAAGAAGAAGAAGAAATAAAAAGGAGAGAGAGAAAATAGATTCTCATCCAACATTTTCTATTTTCACACCCTGGGAGTTTGCCCTTTCTTTATTTCCTTTTGTTACGTGCGAGTGTGGGTGCAATAGATTCTTGTTTGATTGTTCATATTGAGTCAGTTTGTAAAAAAAACTAATGCAGTACAAAATCTGTAGACGAAAAGTAATTTTTTAAAAGCAAGCGTGGTATTCTTTAAAGTTCTAAACTTTGCGCAGTTACATAAGGCTTTGCAGCTCAATGAACATTATCAGATCACCTTAAAACTTATTATATATAGTAAGTTTATGTCGTATATAAACTGTGCATGTCAGAGTAAAGCTGTGTTAACATTACCAGCTTAAAATGCAGTTAATTCTTTTTATCTGTTTGAGTTGGAGCCGGTTTAGGGGGAAATGCATCAAAGTGCAGCATTTCCTAAGAAACAGCAGGGTATATTTGTATGCTTCCTGAATCAGTGGGGGGAGCACACTGGATGCAGTTAATGGCTGTGCATGCACAAGCTAAATCCCATTGAGTTCAATGGGCCTCACTCCAGTGGCGTAGCGTGGGTTGTCAGCACCCGGGGCAAGGCAAGTAATTTGCACCCCCTAACCTGTGGATTTGCGCCCCCTAACCCGTGGATTTGCGCCCCCTAACCCTAACCACCAGATGTTGCGCCCGGTGCGGCCGCCCCCCCCTGCACCCCCCACGCTACGCCACTGCCTCACTCCCAGGTAAGCGTCATCCTAAATCCACCAACAAAATGAAACCAAAGTCTGCCCAGTTGCACTTAGGGCATCATGAACATAAGACAACCTAAATATGTATTTAAGATAACAATTTTATTTAAGTTGTTTTGCCTTAAAGAGGTCAAATCTTTATGTGGGTATTGGAATGGCTGTTTATATGTTTGGCAGGTGTAAAGAAGCCCATAAAACATTTTTAATCCAATTTGCCGTATTTTCCCGTGTATAAGACGCCCCCATGTATAAGACGACCCCTATTTTTTGCGCCCCAAATTAAGAAATAATGAATTGCAACATTCCATGTATAAGATGACCCACAATTTTAAACTTTAAAAAAATGGGGGGGGGGGGAATATAGTATGTCACTTGCTGGAAATCTGATCGAAATTAGTACTGCTAAAAAAGTGCTCAGTTGAAGCTGGCCTTACTTTTATATCATCTGATTTTATTAACACTGATCTGAACTTCAAATGGACCCCCTTCCCCAGTTATTTTCAAGACATATCATTTTACTCACCTCTGGAAATTCCTGTATGCAGAACGCCAAAAAAAATAAAAAATGTTCTGTTTTGTTTTCTGACAACCATAAAAATGCAAACATTACATTCGTATGAGCAAACCTCTTAATTATACGGGATAACCCTTTGTAGTCTAGGTTCGAAGGAGAAAGGAAAGCACTCATGCACTTTAAGAGAGAAAAGAAACCAGCTCTAAAAGAAAAGAAGAGCTTTCGGTTCAAACCATCAGCTCTTCAAATGCTTCTCTCCTAGGAAACAAAAAAAAATAAAGAACAGATTCCTTCTGCAGGACCTCCGTTAAACTAAGTTATAAGAAGACTGTATCACCTGTGCTTATTGCAGCCATCAGGATGTGAGTCCTACAATTTTGAGATAAAGGTAAAGGTAAAGGTACCCCTGCCCGTACGGGCCAGTCTTGACAGACTCTGGGGTTGTGCGCCGATCTCACTCAAGAGGCCAGGGGCCAGCGCTGTCCGGAGACACTTCCGGGTCACGTGGCCAGCGTGACATCGCTGCTCTGGCGAGCCAGAGCCGCACACGGAAACGCCATTTACCTTCCCGCTGGTAAGCGGTCCCTATTTATCTGCTTGCACCCGGAGGTGCTTTCGAACTGCTAGGTTGGCAGGCGCTGGGACCGAGCAGCGGGAGCGCACCCCGCCGCAGGGATTCGAACCGCCGACCTTTCGATCGGCAAGCCCTAGGCGCTGAGGCTTTAACCCACAGCGCCACCTGCGTCCCTGCACAATTTTGAGATAAGGGGACACAATTATTTTTGTGTATGTGTTCAGACATTGGCTACCCGACAATGCATTGTAGAAAAGAATTTTCCTAATTTCTCCCTCCCCCCCTTTTGTTTGTTTGTATAATTTTTAAATTTATTTAACAAAGATTAAACAACTATGTACTGTCACCTCTGAATACAACACAGACCCTTGGTCAAAGTGTATCTGCTAAAATCATCACAATCGTAACAAACATACAATGATACACAATAACTTCCCTTGCTTGGACATGAAATGTAAAGATATATTGTATCTGCACCAGTCCTGGTCTGCAGGGTTGATACAAAGAAGAAAAAGAGGAAAGAAGAAAAAATACTAATTTAAAAATGTGCTTAATGCATGTCAAACTGTGCTGTAGAGCGCATAGGCTGTATGCCTCAATATTTGTATAATCTAAAGTCACCCTAGACTACGTAAAAATTAAATGATGATGATGATGATGATATAACTGACATGGAAATTGAAGGTAGCAAGAGGGGAAACAAGATTATCTTTTTATTTTATTTTATATATCTTTATGAGCATGGAATGAATTTTTCAATTAGAAAAAAAAATTCTTATACTGCTACAAACCAGCATGCTAATGCTACCAAAAAAATACCCCATTCTGTTTCCTTTGTGCCGTATGCTTTGTGCCTAACATAGTAAAAAGAGATTTTCGTTTAAGAGGAATTTTCCTAGGATTTATCAGGAGTTACTGTTTTCATTCCTGACTTAAACTGATCCAACTTTTCTGCTGATTCCTTTCACAAGTTCACCAGAGATGGGTAAAAACATCTTGTCCCCATTCTTTCAAAGAGCCCATTGGCAAAGTTTGTGGCAGAAACACTCCCCAGGCACTTCTGGGCCACATGTCTAGGGCTGCCCACTTCCTTGATCCACCAGACATCAACCACGACACAGAAGTCTGCGGAACCCACTTGGAGACTTGGAAAGATGTGTAACTTCGTCTTTATGTGACTTCCAAGTTTTTTGCGCACCTGTGTGCCGAACTGCAAATCTGCTCTGCAGACACACTGCAGGGGCCAGTTCTTACATGCTTGCAACGTCACTGAATGACTCATCACTTGATGACTCAACACACGGTGACTCATAGATGGTATGTGAACTGGCTCCATTGAAAAATCGCTGCCACAGAGGCGGCACAGAAGATTTATGTTTGGGCTTAGGGAGGTTTACAGCAACTTTGAGAACCTTTATTCCAGAATCCATGGCCTGCAGCAAGAAGCTTGTGAAAGCCTGGAACCTCTTCCATCTCAACCAGGGTCACATTATAAAGCTTACTGGGTGAGCGGTCGTCAGTTTCTTTTGCCAAGAGAATCTATGATGTATAAGGTGGTGTCATTCATATGCAGATCCACCCTCTCCCGCCTTGGATGGTTTTGCCTCTCATCAATTGGGCCAGGTATCAGTCCAGCAGTGCTTGAAAGGCAGGTGGGGCTGGCTGTGTTAGGAACATGCAAAGTCTGGTCCAAGGAATGAGCTGTCAACTTCTGCCCAAGGTTTCATAGAATGAAATTAATTACCGTGCAGATCAGATGAGACCCGACTTAAATCTTGCAGTAAGGGGGGGACTGAAGGGGGAGCCAAAGTGTTGTCCTCCAGATGTTGCTGGAATATAACTCCCATCCCCTTGGCTGGGGCTGATGAGAGTTGTAGTCTGACACCATCTGGAGGGCTCCATGTTGCCTACCCAGGAAGTATGGTGTTTGTTTAAAGCAGTGTTTCCCCAAAGTAGGCAATATCGGGGGGCGGGGGCGGGACTGGAATGATCATGGGGGGCGGTGGTAGCCTTGGGTGCAATTGGGAGGTGTTGAATAAAAATAAGGAGGCAGTGGAAGCGTAAAGAAAGAAGATAGGGCCTTCTCGGTAGTGGCGCCCTCCCTGTGGAATGACCTCCCACCAGATGTCAAAGAGAATAACAACTACCAGACTTTTAGAAGACATCTGAAGGCAGCCCTGTTTAGGGAAACTTTTAATGTTTGATGTATTACAGTATTTTAATATTTTTTTGGGAAGCCGCCCAGAGTGGCTGGAGAAGCCCAGCCAGATGGATAGGGTATAAATAAATTATTATTATTATTATTATTATTATTATTATTATTATTATTAATAAAGACATTGTGCAATGACGCTTTCCAGTGTAACACAGAGTTAAAATTGTAGTGGTTATTTTCCAAATAGACACAGAAAATGTAAGTTATAACCAATCTGTGGTCAAGTCCGCTGACAGATCTTAAGAATGTACATTTCCAGGGGGGATCTGAGTAATTTCTTGAAAGCATGTGGTAGGCCAAATAAGTTTGGGAACCTCAGGTTTAAAGGGAGACCAACCCAGAGTTGGCACTGAGCAACCTTGGGCAGCTACTAGCACCCCAGCACCCCTCAGCCTGGCACACTGAGCAGCCTGCGCTATCTACCCGTCCCATAACTTCCCAAAATTTCTCTCACCTACCATCACTACTAGGAATTGTTGGAAATTTAAAGTGTGGGTGGTGTTTGGAGAGCCACAACAGCAAGCTCAGTACACCAGCAGCCACTGAGAAGATGAAGACATTCGCCATAAGAATCTTTTCTGATGGCCCTCTTAAACCTGGAGCTCACCTTGCTTAAATCCATCTATATTAGAAAATGATAGATACGATAGATAGATAGATAGATAGATAGATAGATAGATAGATAGATAGATGACAGATAGATGATAGATAGATAGATAGATAGATAGATAGATGATAGATAGATAGATAGATAGATAGATAGATAGATAGATGATAGATAGATAGATAGATGATAGATGATAGATGATAGATGATAGATAGATGATAGATAGATTAGATAGATAGATAGATAGATGATAGATAGATAGATAGATAGATATAGATAGATAGATGATAGATAGATGATAGATAGATAGATAGATAGATAGATAGATAGATAGATAGATGATAGATAGATGATAGATAGATAGATAGATGGATAGATAGATTAGATGATTGATAGATAGATAGATAGATAGATAGATAGATAGATAGATAGATATAGATAGATAATGCTTCTGAAAGCAGTATGCTCACTAGCTGTTTCCAAAAGGTAGGAATTGCTTTGGCTTCATTCAGAAGTTCTAAGAAGCAGCAGAAAGCTTTTCTCACGAAAATCAATGGATTACATATTATGCTAGCATGAAAATAATAACTACAAGAACAACAATAATAATCAGGAGCACTTAATGATTTCATAAGCAGCCACTTCCCTGCATTAGTTTTTTTGTAAAAAAGGGTAAAGGTAAAGGACCCCTGACAGTTAAGTCCAGTCACAGACAACTCTGGGATTGTGGCGCTCATCTCGCTTTACTGGCCGAGGGAGCCGGCATTTGTCTGCAGACAGTTTTTCCGGGTCATGTGGCCAGCATGACTGAGCTGCTTCTGACAAAACCAGAGCAGCGCATGGAAATGCCGTTTACCTTCCCGCCGGAGCGGTACCTATTTATCTACTTGCACTTTGACATGCTTTCAAACTGCTAGGTTGGCAGGAGCAGGGACCGAGCAACGGGAGCTCACCCCATCGTGGGGATTCGAACCGCCGACCTTCTGATCAGCAAGCCCAAGAGGTTCAGTGGTTTAGACCACAGCGCCACCCGCATCCCTATCCCTGAATTAGTATAATACCACTATTCAGTATACAAAAAAGATTTATAAAATGTGCATCATTTTATTGCAATCAAGCCTTATACGAATTTTGTGAAATAAATATAGACCCACAAAGTTGGCCCAGGACTTTTTGTTGCCTGATATTTGCAATCTGAAAATATTGTACCCACATCTGCCCCTAAAAGCACAAGTTCATAGTACCCCTTGTTGGTCAGGTTGCTTTGGCATCCAAAGCAGAAAACCACAAATGTCTTTCTTTGAGAGTAACAATTTTCTCGCCCTAGTTTGTTCATCTATATCAATTCAATAAGCTTATTAAGGGGTAACCAACACATTGTGCTAAATTGGCAGCTGGTTCTGTGAACTACCTACCTCTGGGCCTTCAATCAATATCAGCCGTTGATTGATTTTGTGTTTGATTTTGTATATTTCAGTCTCTCAACCTAAAGCTGCCTGAGCAAGTGGCTGCATTGATCCTTCCTACCTATATAAATCCTACAGGAATGCAACAAAAGGCTTTGATCATGCCGATCCCTGGATGACTCACTTTCTTTGAATGTTGGATTGCGCAATTATCCCTTCCGACCATCCTCAGATTACTCTAGTATTAAGGTCGCTAGCCTGTCATTCAACCATACAAATTCAGTACAAAGTCTGATGTACAAAATTGGAACAAAATTGACTTGTGTCAAAGGAAATTTGAGAGAAGTGGTTCATTAATTGACAGCTCCTTAAATAATAATAAAAAACATTTATCTAGTTCAGGGGTCAGCAACCTTTTTCAGCTGTGTGTCAGTCCACCGTCCCTCAGACCATGTGGTGGGCCGGACTATTTTGAAGAGAAAAAACCCGAATTCCTATGCCCCACAAATAACCCAGAGATGCATTTTAAATAAAAGAACACATTCTACTCATGTAAAAACACCAGGCAGGCCCCACAAATAACCCAGAGGTTCATTTTAAATAAAAGGACGCATTCTACTCATGTAAAAACATGCTGATTCCTGGACCGTCCGTGGGCCGAATTGAGAAGGCGATTGGGCCGCATCCGGCCCCCGGGCCTTAGGTTGCCTACCACTGATCTAGTTTTTCCCTTTTTTGCCCACATGCCAACCCCTCAGTCAAGGCCTAAAAACCACCACTAAAGGAAATCTGAAGTCTAGTTTTTGAGGAAAACCTAGAACATATGATTAAACTAAATGCATAAATTGAGCATATGGATTGTGTGATCCATGCTGTGTGTTGCCAAAAAAATAAATAAATAGAATATCAGAAAATTATATTAAGGACCCACATGACAGTGAGTACAAACTCTAATTGTGCTGCCTCCCATGATACATATTTTTTTCCAAATCCTGAGCCTCCCTGGAAAAAAGGGAGGGAAGGAAGAAGAAAGCATGAGTCAATATATATATCATTAAAAAGCAAAAAAAGAAACATTAAAAATTAACAGCACTAATACCAGCTGGTTAAATACTGTATAACTCATGTTTAAAGGTTAAAAGCACTTCACTGGGATTTTGCTTGCCATTAGCCTGTTGGGCATCAGATTTTATCAGCAATGATGCCCAAGGTGTTTTCCTTTAAGTCCAGCAGGAGTTGGAGGAGAACAGAAACTGGTTCGTGGACAACTCTCTTCAAGAGGGTGGAGGCTTTAATTTCAAAGGAGGCAGCTGTGTTGAATGATTAATTTAGACTCTGTTTCGCTTCTACGTTGGCCAAGTAGCTACATTATGTTTCCAATTTTCTTGTTCTTTTTAAATTAAATTGCAGCAAATCGGCTGGCAGATTGCTTACTTTATTAATTGCAGCCAGGAATCCTGGAGCACCTTTAAACCTAGTGTGGAGCTAGCTTTTGTGGGCTTGAATCCCCTTCGTCAGATTCATGAAGTGCTGTCTTCAGCTGACGCCGTGTATAGGCACAAATCTGCAGGGAGGGGGTATTAACCGTGGGTTCAAATGCTATGAAATGCAAAAGGTACACTTTTAAATTTTAAACGAGTGTAAAAATTAGCACCATGACCGTTCACGTCGACAGCAGAGCCATCTTAGTGCCACTAAGCTAATGAATAGTTCAGCGAGACAGGAAACCGTTGTCCTTATTCCTCCCCAAATGGATAAAATCAAATGTCCTAATAAATTACAATTTAGCAGTTTCTCTTTGCAATTCCTTTGTAGGAGATTTGTAACCTTGGGATCAAAACATGGAGATCCCAATGCTCCCCTGTTGTTTTCTGAATGTTGCCATTGCTGATGTCAAATTTATGTTCATTAGGGGTTTTTCTTGTCCTATGTGGAACACAGAATGGCATTGCTGGAAGCGGACAGCATAGACACTGGAAGAGGACTAGGCAATCTCAACTGAGTGGCTCTCAAGCCTTCTGGTAGCCGTTCAGGAGAGCCACATGGTCCACTTCCTATTGCACTTAAGCTGCGCATTTGTTGCTGATGCATGTAAATGTTGGACTGGGAAGATGAAGACAGATACTCATAGACCAAGCTGGTGGAGTGGAAAAGCAAACAATGCTCATTTCAAGTCTCTCCCCAGCTGTGAACTCACTAGATGGCCTTCAGCAACGCTGTATTCTCATCCTTATCCCCAGCCCATGCAATAATAATAATAATAATAATAATAATAATAATAATTTATTTGTATCCCGCCCTCCACGGCCAAAGCCGGGCTCAAAGCGGCTAACATCATATAAATCAGACATAAAAAGCATAATACAATATACACTATGCAAATAAAATAACATTCCACATTCATTAAAATAATATAGTATATTAAATATGGCATATCAAAATGGAGGATTTTGCAACACTGAACAAAATATATTTGATTTTATGGGTAAAGCAAGAAGAAAAAGGTTTTAAAGGATTTGAACAAGAATGAGCTTCTTTTTTTAAAAAAAGGAATGGAAAATAATGGGAGATAATTTATAATGTTAACCATTTTGGGGGTCTCTAAGTATTGTAATTAAGAAAATTAGCAATAGGGGACTAATATCGACTTGCCTTACAGAGTCATTGGAAAAACAATTATTTATTAATATTATGAAATGTTTTAAAGCCCTTTCAACAAAGGACTCTGTGTACCTAATTTGGATCTCCCCCTTCCCCCATTTTCTCCTCACAATGACCCCATGAGGTGGTCTCAATTGGGAGAGAATGACTGACCCATGATTCATGGCTGAGCAAGGATTTGAACTCAAGTCTTCCTGGCACACTGACTTCAGTCTCACTGGCTCCCGTGTAACATGGGGAGTACCTTGTACACTCTTCCATGTGACATAACTGCTGAGGCATCTCTTAAAAGCTTTAAATTTCGACTGATTTCAATCTATACATATTCCTGCACAAACCCATGTGTTTTTATTGCATTTATCTGTGTTGCTTATCTATACCCTGCTTTCCTGTGGTGAAACATTCTCAAGGTCGCTGACAACCCCAAGGTTGCAGGTTTGATCCCCGTAAGGGACAACTGCAGAGCCCTATATAATCTCAGGGTCCCTTCCAACACTTGGATTCCATGAAAATTATACTGAATCACATGCTTGCACCTTGACGTGATTCCCAGCATGCACGCCGTGTTTTGTCCTAAAGGGCCAGTCCTTGCATTCAGTGATTCAACACACCTGGACTCTATTGATTGCAAATGGGCCACACCCAGTCGTATCAACAAGCTGTTTAGTTACCGCAGCTAATGCAGTTTCCAAAGGTAATAGCCAAAATAAACACTCTCAGGGCCCACATTACCAAATGCAGTGATTGTATCTTTACAGCTGTAACCACTCCCTCGTTTGGAGACAGTGTCAGCTGATAACCTGTCCCACGTTCAGGTTATTTTAAATAATTAGAACAAAAAACGAAATGAAATAACACAGCAATGTGCAGACATATGCCTGCAGCTGAATTAGGCGTCTCAGTCCCTGGTGTCTACGTGCCAGCCAGGTTACTTGCAAGTTGCATTTTATCAAGGTTGTGCTAAAATTGTGCACCAAGGCAACTCACATTCTGTGCAAGAAAATCCCAATTAAAAGCTTATTTCTGTAAATGATGACGATGATAATTTATTTATACCCCGCCCATATAAAAGTATATAAATCAAGCAAATGTATTAAATTTCTCTTATTTTGCATCATTTCTACGCCATGCTTCTATTTTCAATAATTTATTCTGGATTTGCTATTTCTGGGAAAGGGCAATTTGAGATTTCAGCAGACATTACCCATTGGCCCCAATACGCCTCCAAGCACCTTCATGATGTAAAGGGCTAGAAGCATGCTTTGTTTTTTAAAAATCAGAAAGCCGAATTCTGTACATGATACCACAGTCTCTCGGCTTGCAGCATTCACAGGCCTTTGCTCTCGTAATATACTAGAGCAGCCCCTCCCAAACTTTTTTCACCACAGACCACTTGAAAATTGCTGATGGTCTTAAAGGTAAAGGAACCCCTGACCATTAGGTCCAGTTATGACCAACTCTGGGGTTGCGGTGCTCATCTCGTTTTATTGGCCGAGGGAGCCGGCGTACAGCTTCCAGGTCATGTGGCCAGCATGACTAAGCCACTTCTGGTGAACCAGAGCAGCACACGGAAACACCGTTTACCTTCCCACTGGAGCGGTACCTATTTATCTACTTGCACTTTGACATGCTTTCGAACTACTAGGTTGGCAGGAGCCAGGACTGAGCAACGGGAGCTCACCCCGTGGCGGGGATTCGAACTGCCAACCTTCTGATCGGCAAATCCTAGGCTTTGTGGTTTAACTCACAGTGCCACCTGCATCCCTTAGTACACCACTTTAATGATTTTTCTGCCTGCTGTAGCAACTATAATGCACTGTGCTGGATGGTTTTGAATTGCCTTTTTATTGCTTATTTTATTTCCTATATTGCGATTTTGCCATTTGCATTCCATAGTCTTCAAACTGCAATACAATAAAATTCCATATAAGAAGTAAAAGGGGCAATGAAAGTACAATTAAAAATCAGGATGAATATTTAACGCAAACATGCTGCGGACCACCGAAAAGAAGCTCACATAGCGCTAGTGGCCCAGGAATTATAGCTCAGGAACTGCTGTAGTAGAGGGCATTGTTATATAAATTTGATAAAAGGAGGAAATAACTCAGCCGGTAGTGCATGAGGCTCTTAATCTCAGGGTTGTGAGTTTGAGCCCCATGTTGGCCAAAAGGCTCCTGCATTGCAGGGGCTTCGAAACGTCATGGGAGCCAATGTAGGTCTCTCAGAATCTCCTCCATTAGTGGAAGTGCAACCCTATCCAGTTCTGGCAACTGAGCAATTTCTTGGATGTACACCAGTGGCCAAAATGGTGGAAACCTTTTGGGGAAAGTGTATTTCTGAGGTTTGATGGCTCACAACACCATTTTTTAAATTTAGCAATACCATAAAATTATATATCTATGGAAAGCTACTGCATATCAACCTAAGCAAGTTGCGCTTCCTTTTCTGGTTATTTTGCTATAATTTTTGATAGAGTACAGATAATTGAACGAACTTTGTTGCATTACATTCTTCGTTAAATTATCTTTCCATTGATAATTATGATTATGGTGTTATGGGCCATCAAACTTCGGAAGTACACTTTTCCCAAAAGGTTTCCACAATTTTAGCCTCCAGTGTACCTACAGTGGCTGTATACCTGAAGGAGCATCTCCACCCCCATCGTTCTACCTGGACACTGAAGTCCAGCTCCAAGGCCTTCTGGTTGTTCCCTCCCTGCAAGAAGTGAGGTTATAGGGAACCAGGCAGAGGGCCTTCTCAGTAGTGGCACCCGCCCTGTGGAATGCCCTCCTATCAGATGTCAAAGAAATAAACAACTATCTGACTTTTAGAAGACATCTGAAGGCAGCCCTGTTTAGGGAAGCTTTTACTATTTGATGAATTATTGTATTTTAGTATTTTGATGGAAGCCGCCCAGAGTGGCTGGGGAGGCCCAGCCAGATGGGCGGGGTATAAATAATAAATTTGTTGTTGTTGTTGTTGTTGTTGTTGTTGTTGTTGTTGTTGTTGTTGTTACAGAGGCTCTGCCTTGGCCTTTGCTCACCAAGATGTGAGAGCTAAGTGTCATCAGCCTACTGACAGCATCTTATCCCCAAATCTCATATCCACATACTACACCACACACACACACACACACACACACACACACACAGAGAGAGAGAGAGAGAGAGAGAGTTTGTTTGTTTGTTTGTTTCAATAATATATTAACTGGAGGGAGATCATGGCTATGATCCTGTGCATACTTACCTAACAGGAAGACCCTAAGACAGACCTGTTGGTACATCCATCTCAGTACACTGGCTGGGGCTTCACATAGGGGCAGAAGTGGTTCATTGTGTGCTGGGGAATCCACTATGCTAGCTTCCCAACTGGTGGCTCACTCTTGTTTACCAGGAGTGGTGATGTGATGGGGAGGTAGGTGTGATGCCAGCGCAACAGAAGGGTCTCCAGTTTGGCTCTGCCAGTGCGCTACACTGTGCCAACTCTCTGCTACCTTGCCCCTCCATCTTTCCTGGTCAACGACAGTGACTCACCTGCTGTGAAGCTAGCGCAGGGTCTCCCTTCCACCAGGTGAGTTATTTCAGAACAGTGGTCCCTCCCTGCTTTACCTGGACATACTGGGGATGGACCTGGGAACTTCTGCGTTCAATGTAGATACTTTGCCACAGGCCTACAGCTCTTCCTCAGTTGAACTTTCTTCATAGTACACGTGTGCAGGATCAGGCTGCTTGATGTGGTGTGTTTTTTCCTTGTTGCATGAGAAGCATATGGTAGGAAAAGATCCTTAACAGCTACGCAGTGCCTCTCTGCAAACCAATGTTCTTGTATTTCATAATTTCTAAGGGCTGTTTCATAAATTACAAAAAAAGTGAGAGAGTGTGAGTCATTTGAATGCAAGGTTTTCATTCACCTATGCAGCTTTCAAATTTTTGTTACTTGAATATAATTTCCACCACATTTTGGTGGTGGTGGTGGGAATTAACCCAATATAAACAGATTCAATTATATTTTAATCTTCTACCAGCCCTCGGCTTAGCCACCGAATGTCAGAAACGTAAGCCTTTCAAGCCCTGCCGATATTCCTGAAAGAAATAGGCTGCACAAGCCTAAGCAGGTTGAGTCAAAAGTCAATCCCACCATTTCCAGTTAGGTTTACTCCCTGGTAAAAATGGTTAAGAATTCAGCCTTAAACTTTGTCACATCCTGTTACGATGCAGAAATTGTAAAAGTATAAAAGCAAAAGTATAAAACGGACCCCAAAAATGAAATCCAAAAGTAAAATGGCAAATCAAAGACGATATAAAAATAAGTACAAAAATATTTCAAGGTGATTTGCCGCTATGCTCTCAGGCGAAACCTTTAGAATTTGTTGCTCCATAAATGACATTGTACACAGAAAAATCACACATTCCCAGCTATGTTTTGAAGGGACGGACACATTTGCTTAGGGCATTGGTAGACAAAGTGGTGACAACGTAGTGTGTGCACTCTCAGAGGATGACCTCCAAACCATCCTAAATATCTTCACAGAAGCTTACAGAAAGCTTGGCCTATTGCTTAACATCCAAAAAAACCAAAGTGCTGCACCAACGAACACAAAACAACCCCTCCGCAGTGCCACAAATCCAACTTAATGGTGTAACATTGGAAAATGTCAAACATTTTTCCTACCTAGGTTGTTATCTTTCCACAAGGGCCAACATTTAAGCCAAAATCCAGTATCACCTGAGCTCTGTGAGTGCAGCTTTCTGTTCAAATGCCTGATTATTGTCTTCCAAAGCAACTGCTCTATTCCCAACTTAAGAATGGAAAGCATAATATGCCGGTGGACAACAAAAGAAGTTTAAGGCAAATCTTTAGAAATGTAGTATAAACACCAACAACGGGGAAACACTGGCCTGCAAGTGCTTCAGCTGGAGAATAGCCTTTACCAAAGGTGTCATGGGTTCTGAAGACACTTGAACTCAGGACGAAAGGGAGAAACACACTAAGAGGAAGGCACACTTGGCAAATCCACACCGTGATCAACTACTACCCAGAAAACTATGTCCTCACTGTGGAAGGACGTGTGGATCCAGAATTGGCCTCCACAGTCATTTATGGACAAATTGCTAAGACCGTATTCATGGAAGACAATCTTACTCAGCTACGAAGGATCACCAAAGAAGAAGAAGAAGAAGTCAATGGCCATAATCTCTTTCCGCTAGCCATTTGCTGGGACTGCTGAGTGTGATAACCCAACAACATGTGCACCCCTTAGAGACCTCAGCAATGAAGCAGCATGTAAAAGTCTTAAATAAGCAAACAACTAATACATCTGGAGGGCACTGTGTTGGTTATCTTTGGTTTAGGACATATTTACATTATTAACTTGTATCTGTTTTATTCCAGTTTTATTGCTACCATTTGCGTGTCGAGGTCCCCAGGGCCACCCCAATAACTCACACATCGCTCAGAAATTTTTGTTTAAGGTTTTTGGCATAATTTTGGCCACAACTTTATTAAAATACAAAAATGTGAGTGGTTGCTTAGGCATTGGTTGCGACTATCTGCACCCCAGTGGGGGACAGACTGACATTCCCCACGCCTGTGAAAGTCAGAAAAGAGGAATACACTTGGGGGTGGCGACAGAGCAGGGAACCTGCCCTCAGCCCTCCCCAAATGCAACCAGGAGCTCTTGCAATGGCCCGAGCCCCCCTGACAGGGTTGACAAGCAATAGTGAGCCTCTGTATTCCTTTAACGGAATCCCTTGCAGCAGCAGCATTAGAGGAACAGGCACAGCCAATCCATGCCCCTCAACCAACCAAACCATAAACCAATGCCTAACTGCAACCTTACAAGTTGTGACGATTTGCTACGCAGCAGGCAAAAACCAAATGGCCCCAGCCAATCAGCCAGATGGGCAAAATTCCTACCGGGCCCCTGCCCCAAAAGCAGACGACCCCATGACAGGCATAGCAAGGTCAAACACAACAGCCCTAAATTAGGGAGGGTGGGCAGGCGATCCGATGCACAGGGTGAAAAGAGGAAGCGCTACGCCTCGTGCAGGGAGTTTTAGCATTTCTGGCTGTCAATCAACAAATGGCAACA
Organism: Podarcis cretensis; assembly: GCF_951804945.1. Taxonomy (NCBI): domain Eukaryota; kingdom Metazoa; phylum Chordata; class Lepidosauria; order Squamata; family Lacertidae; genus Podarcis; species Podarcis cretensis. The sequence goes on from NC_137187.1 coordinate 28,880,283, forward strand.
TTAATTTCTTCCCAACAACAAGGGAAGCCCAATCGCATCAGTGGCCAACGATCAATTAGCCCGCCCCCACAACTTTGGAGTGTCCTGGCGGCCCCCACCACAACACGTGCTCTCAATGAAGGAGAAAACGCTTTCTCACAAAGAATCCTGGACAGTGTTATCTGACGGTGGTTCTGAGGCTGTTGTACCCCTAAAACTACATATCCCAGAATTCCATAGAGATGCAAAAACTAAGAAGATAGTTTAAATCTATAAAGAGCATAAACACACCCACACCCTTGATGTCAGATTTTCTTTTTGTGACAATCTCCTGACAGAACTGGACTCCTGAGTAACAGTTCAGCAAAATGATCCACGCACCCGATATTTAATTATCTATTTATATATATATAAAAATACTTACATACTTCCAACTCATGAAAAATCTCAATATGGTGTACAACAATATGGACAATAAAACATTAAACCCCACAAAATCAATAGAAAATAATCATTAAAATGGCTAGCTCATGGAGAAAATTTAGACAGCCGCCTAGGCTTGTTCGCATAAAATAGTTTCCAAGAGATAGCTGTACAGTGGTACCTCAGGTTAAGTACTTAATTCATTCCGGAGGTCCGTTTGTAACCTGAAACTGTTCGTAACCTGAAGCACCACTTTAGCTAATGGGGCCTCCTGCTGCCGCCACGGCACTGGAGCACGATTTCTGTTCTCATCCTGAAGCAAAGTTCTTAACCTGAAGCACTATTTCTGGGTTAGCGGAGTCTGTAACCTGAAGCGTATCTAACCTGAAGCGTATGTAACCCGAGGTACCACTGTAGTCAATAGTGAGGTTGCCTGCCAAATTTCTGCTGGAAGAGTGTTCCACAACAATGCTAAGTGCTTAGCTTACAGTTGAAGCCAGTCCGGCCTCTGTAAAATAGGGAACAACTAACTGCTCCTCTGGGTCGTTTTATTGATCCAGCTGGGGTTTAACGGCTCAGTTGTTAAGATATCCCAGACTCAAGTTGTTCAGAGCTTTGTATATTACCACAATATGATACCTCATCTGAATGTGGGAGGGGGGAGGAGAAGGAGGAGACGTCGAGGGGGAAAGTAGATTTTGGGAGGTCCATGATAATTCATTCTGGTTTTTTAGCAGGAAATTGAACTGATGTTGCCTCAAAGCAGGTGTTACCCCACACTTCCCGGTCCTTTTCCCCTGTCCCTTTCCTTCTCCCCAAAAGTCCAATATTTGGGGAGAATGGGTTTGTTGTGTAAGACCTGCTGATGAACTATAATTGCCCAATATGTATTTGCCGGTGTGTGATTAAATCCCACCTAAAAACAGTGACAATATGGAAGTGCCCTGGGTGAAAATTGAGACTGTGCATAATCTCTCAGATTTAAAGGTTGTGGCACAGTTCATGCTGTGTTACCCATTTAGTTGTGTGCACAACAACTAGCCACAAAAGTGGCCGTTTACAGCTAGTCTCCGAAGGAGCTCCATTTTTTGTTTGGCTACCTTTCTAGTTCCTTTGTTTTTATGCACGTTTCCGTAATGGAAAGCCTTTATGGAGAGCTACTCTCAACTTGCACATAGAAATCACAGAAATCTCTTCCCAAATATTTTCGGTAACCTGTTGCTTAGTAAATGGATCTTTGGATTTAATGCAGTTAGAAAGGGACTGTAATTTAATTGAAGTCGAGATGCCTGGGCTTGTTTTAATTTCTACCCAGTGTTACTGGGGATCCAGATGATACGGTTTCTTTGTGTGCCCAGGCAAATGTTTTGATACGAATGCCAACTTTAATCACAGGTAAATGCAAAGGGTGCTCAGATTCGATTCTCCTTTTAAACGGTTTACTGTATTCACAGCTCAGCCGTGATAAAAGCTTATTCTTACAACTTGGGCACTTCCAGATTGTCGCTGTCTTGCGGGTGGGATTCTACAATATGTTGCCACATCTGTGAATGCTTTAGTTGAGATTCCTGCATTGCATGAGTTTGGACTAGATGACCCTCAAGGTCCCTTCCAATTCTATAATTTTATGAATTCAGGTTGTGCAGCTGAAGTGAACCTGGCACTCTCATGAAACAGACCCACTCCACGCCACGCAAACCTGGACTTTTTTGCAATATGAAAAGTTTATATTAACTTTAAAAGAAAACAAATGTTTTCTGTATGTACCCTGTCCTACCCCTATTTCTAGTGAATGTGCTTAAAGTTAACTAGGCTCTCAGATCAGCCTTAATATCTATGAAGACTGGAGAATTTCATTTATAAAAGCCCACTTTTAATCTTTCAGACCTATCAGGCTTTGGTACAAAAAACATGCTAATGCAGGAACAAAAATAAAGACATTCTGTGGACCAACCAGAACATAAGAAGCTCCATTAAATTAATTAATTCAGAATGTATAATTGGCTTTTTCAAAATTTGGATATGATGTGGCAAAATTTGATATGTTATTAATTGGAACGTTATTAAAGAAAAAATAATAAAAATTATTTTTTAAAAAACCACATGCTAATGAAATCTGCTATCTAGAATCTCTTCAGCTCTTCTCTTTAAATACTGGCCCCAGATTTCTGTTTCTTTCAAAATAAAGCATTGAAAGGGTTCTTTTTATCATATGTGGTGATCTTGTAGTAAGGTTAAAGTTTACTGGGAAATGGTACAGAATGAATTGAAAAAGATGTTTAAAATAGTGTTTGCAAAAAAAAAAACCCAGAAGCTTTGCTTTTGGGAATTATAGGAACAGAACTACCCAAACTATATGGAAATTTATTCATGTATGCGACTACAGTGGCAAGAATACTACTTGCCCAAAAATGGAAAGAAGAGGAAGTCTCAGCAAAGGAAGAATGGATACAAAAACTTATGGAATATGCAGAAATGGCAAAACGTCCCAGAAAAATAAGAAATCAAGATAATAAACTTTTTATAAAAGAATGGAAATGGTTTATGGAATATGTACAAATAAACTGTAAACAGATAAGAACATTGGCAGGATTATTGTAATAACGTGCAGTTTTATAAGAGTATATATTTAAAACAGATCCATAAATGAGTAAATTAAGTTAATTTGGAATATACAGAAAATACTAAAAATAAATTTAAGAACCACAGAATGAGGGAGAAGGAAGTCGAGATTTAAAATGTTTTTTTAAAAAAGATTTTTATTGATACAGCAAGAAAAAAGAAAAAAAAACAAATACCAAATTACACACAAGAATAACCATAGGCAAATAATTTTCTTAGCAAACAATAAAACATATATTGGTCTTAACACTAAAGACTTTAGAGTCTTTAGAGTTTTAAAATGTTAAAGTGATTGTAAAATTACTGAAATGTATAAAATTTAAAATCATAAATAATAATAAAAAATAAAGCATTGAAAGGGTTATTTTTGGCTGATAGTAATTTCAGCAAACATCCCTTGCCTGCTTTGAGGAGCTTTGATTGAAATGGAGAAGCTGTGTTCTCCAGAATCTCATCTAATAATGCTTATAATTGAAACTGATCCAAACTTGGGACCAACTGGGTTTTGTAGTGAGATAAAGCAAAAGTAGCCATCTTAGAGCATCACCCCAGGATCTTAGGATGATGGGTGAGTAAATGATCATCATCATCATCATCATCATCATCGCTTCAAGACCTGCTTCTCAGGGTGCCTATAGACTCTTGCAGTGAGCTATGGTTTCCCCAGTAGTGATGTATGGAAGTGAGAGTTGGACCATAAAGAAGGCTGATCGCCGAAGAATTGATGCTTTTGAATTCTGGTGCTGGAGGAGACTCTTGAGAGTCCCATGGACTGCAAGAAGATCAAACCGATCCATTCTGAAGGAAATCAGCCCTGAGTGCTCACTGGAAGGACAGATCCTGAAGCTGAGGCTCCAAGACTTTGGCCACCTCATGAGAAGAGAAGACTCCCTGGAAAAGACCCTGATGTTGAGAAAGATGGAGGGCACAAGGAGAAGGGGACGACAAAGGACGAGATGGTTGGACAGTGTTCTCGAAGGTACCAACATGAGTTTGACCATTTGGCCTGGCGTGCTCTGGTCAAGGGGGTCACGAAGAGTTGGACACGAATAAATGACTAAACAACAACAAATTGTTTTGGAGTTCTTGTTGGGGCTGTTAATTTTGTTGTTGTTGATATTAATTTTGTATCTTTGTTAGGGTTTGTATCTTTATTATATTATTATGACTTACATGAGGATTGTACTTCAATCATTGAGACAATTCCCTGGAAGTCTCCTTTCAGTCAACTGAGTCAGAGTTCACACAGTCCATTTCAATGAATGTTTCTAAGATCGCAGCCTTTGTTTTGATATCGCAGGTTTATTTTACACACAGTGGTGTGTATGCGTGCAGCCATCCTTGAGCATCCTAACACTTTATCCAAATCAGGATCTGAGTTTGCACATCGTTTTAATTGGTGTTATTTAAGGCTTTAGAGAACAAACCATACATTCTGTCTGTTTCGTTCGGGAAGGAACAGATCAATACGGTCCCTCTCATTAGCTCAATTTTAAAAAAGAGGGGGGGGGAGTTGCCAGTGTTGAGCCATTACGTCCACATAAAATCCTGAAGGGAAAAGATCAGGTTTCTTTCTTTTATGGCCACATAACAAAAAAGTGGGGGGGGGGAGGACAGACAGGCTTGTTTTATGTAGCAATGTCTTTTGTGCAAACTCTGTGTGAGCAATTGTACAAGGTGAGGTCTTTGGGTGAAACAGGATAGTGCCTTGAAATTCAAAGCAAAACTACAGAGCCACTGTCGCTTGGCACCATAATTAAATGAGTCTCTCAGCTCAAGAGGAAAGCTGGCCTTTCAGCAACCCAATCTCCCGCATGATAGTTTTGGAGATATTTCTGGTACCCTAAACAGTGGCCGATCGGCAAGATTGTAATTTAGGTCACGTCTACCTGCACTACCGATTTGATCTAGTTTTGCAGTGGTTTAAGAAGAGGAACTTTCTGGAAGCAGACAAGAAAGGGGGTGGGGGGGAGAGATTTCCAGAGGATTGATAGTGGCGCAAAAGAATCATCACCGGTGTCTGCAATACACATGCCTTTTCCCCACTCAGCTGCCATCTTTGATCAAAGAAATGTCACAGGTTGTTGCGCTCCTTGAAACCTATCTAACCAGAGATTATAGCAGCAGAGAAGGACAAAAGAAATCAGTATGTGTGGACCCCACAACGGCGACTCTATTAAACTGCATTCCGTTCTCAGGGACGGTAAGTATTGTCTGCCTCCTCCTCTATGGCCATCAAAACCAGTTTCCAACTAGTGTCCTTCAGCCGTCACTGCAGATGCAAACTATAAGCTTTATCCTGTAAAACCTGATAAACCCAACCAAGCAGTATATGAATTTTGTGAAATAACAACAACAATTTAATAATAATAATAATAATAATAATAATAATAATTTATTATTTATACACCACCCATCTGGTTGGGTATCCCCAGCCACTCTGGGCAGCTTCCAACAAAATATTAAAGATATAAGAAAATTAATATAATTATCATCAGATATACTCCTGGTATTGAACACAATTATAAAATTTATAGAAAAGAAATTTAAAACTGACTTCCAATTAATCTCACTGTACTTTGTCTATCCATTACTTTATACCACACAGTTACATATTTCTTATATAATTTCTTTTTACCTCCCTACAAACTTATATTTATACAATACAGGGATTAGTCTAATTCTGCCAAGATGTTTCTTTTTATTCCATAGTTTTATAAATATGCTTTAAAGATTCTCCAATCCTTATAGACCTTTTCTTTTGGTTGGCCTCTTACTCTTCCTGTCGCTTTTGCGACAGTAAAGTAAGCTATAAATATAGATATTGGATATAGGGATATAGATATATAGATATATGGATACTTCTCTCTCTCTCTCTCTCTCTCTCTCTCTCTCTCTCTCTGTGTGTGTGTGTGTGTGTGTGTGTGTGTGTGTGTGTATTCAGAAACCCTGACTAACAGGAGCTCATTGCATCTTCAGTTTTGTACCACTTCCTCTGGGACGAATTAGTTTCATACAGGGGTGGTTGCTGATTACAATGCAAGCAAGTCTGAAGTTATCCCTTTGTGATGCTCTCACACATGACATTTAAAAATAACATAGCCCAGCTGTTCTCACACCATTTGCACATGTTGTTGATAATGATACAGGGCAGAAACCTGAATAGTTGCATTTTCAAGGAACGTTACCGTCAAGAAAATGCAGGCACTACGTTCAACTTCCAGGCTCTGGAAAAGCAAATTAAGCAACTGTCACCTGCGCAGAACAGAAAGGTTCCAACAGGACAATAACTGCATGTATTTATCTATGTGTGGTTCAGACCCACAACTGCACGTATAATTATCAGTTGCCCCTCCAACGGCTGCTGTTTGAATTTTTTCTCACGTGTACATTCAGAGCAAAGGCACATGCAACTTTACACCGGAGGTGCCCCGCGGTGTTCAAGTGCATGCATTTACATGCACGAGCACTCAGCTCAGGATACATCTGCTTCCTTTCAAAAATTTCACGTCTAGGGAGGCTCAGGGAGTGGGAGGTGCTAGCAACATTTTAAGGGGCCTTCCTAAAGATCTTTCCCCAAAGCAAAGTCAGGGAGAGGAGCCCCAAGCCTGGCAAATAGACACATGTGCTTCTTTAGTCCGTGAGTAGGCAAACTAAGGCCCGGGGGCTGGATCCGGCCCAATCGCCTTCTAAATCCGGCCCACGGACAGTCCAGGAATCAGTGTGTTTTTATATGAGTAGAATGTGTCCTTTTATTTAAAATGCATCTCTGGGTTATTTGTGGGGTTTAGGAATTCGTTCATTTTTCCCCTTCAAAATATAGTCCGGCCCCCCACAAAGTCTGAGGGACAGTGGACCGGCCCCCTGCTGAAAAAGTTTGCTGACCCCTGTCCTAAAGTCCTCTACTCCCAATTCCAAAGTCCCAATCTAGATCAGACCCTTTGCATTGCCTATTTGTGGAAGAAAATTCTGACACTCAAGAATAAACCAGGTGATCAAAGTAAGCCTGTATAGTTTGACCCTCATCCTCTTTCCTGAAGGGAAATTATGTGGAGCGAAATGGAGCAAAGCCATTTCTCCTTGGCATGGAAACTGAGGTGCAAGGAACAGCCATACAGGTCAGGAAAAGCACCAGGAGATGTCACTTCTATCTCGCAATGACAGACTCCTGCCTAGACAGAGAAAGAACAGTTTAATTGTGCACCAGTAAAATGTGCACCACTAATATCCATTTTTAGAGGGATGTGGGTGGCGCTGTGGGTTAAACCACAGAGCCTTGGACTTGCCGATCAGAAGGTCGGCGGTTCGAATCCCCGCCACGGGGTGAGCTCCCGTTACTCGGTCCCTGCTCCTGCCCACCTAGCAGTTCGAAAGCACATCAAAGTGCAAGTAGATAAATAGGTACCGCTCCAGCGGGAAGGTAAACGGCATTTCCGTGCGCTGCTCTGGTTCACCAGAAGTGGCTTAGTCACGCTGGCCACATGTCCCGGAAGCTGTACGCCGGCTCCCTCGGCCAGTAAAGCGAGATGAGTGCCGCAACCTCAGAGTCGTCCATGGCTGGACCTAACGGTCAGGGGTCCCTTTACCTTTAATATCCATTTTTATCCCCGATTGGGCATCCTGAATGCCACTTTCACCCCTCCATGAGCAGAACAGAAGGATATACCAACTTGGCGTCATAAGATCCGGGACACACAAAAGAACATTAGAAGAAAGATGCATAGCAGACTCTGCCCTTACCTTTGTGCTGTCTTTGTCATGCCTCGAACTTCAAGTGAGCCTTATCAACACACCTGCATGTACACTGCCCTTCCTTCCCTCTCCCCTGCTCCCTAGCTATCAAAGTGTTTTAAGAAGCCAAGTTCAGGTGAGTTGAGTAAATTTTAAATGTCAAGGAACAGGATCTCCCAGGGAGAAAAGTTATGGGGTTTCCCCCCCTGCAGGACACGCAATCTTTACTGAGTCCAAGTCATTGTCACCACACCCCCATTGGCAGTCAGTTTTGTGTTCTCTTTCTTACTAACCCCATGTTGTAGTTATTCTAAGCTAATTGGGGCAAGGTATAGAAATGGTTGAGGGGAAAACCCAACCCTACGGGCATTACTTTCCTTCCCTCTTTCTTCCCCCATTTCTCTCCCCTCACCCAGCTTTCCGTCCATAGAAATATCTACGTAGGTAGAGCACAATGCAAAATACCACCTGAAGTGACTCATATCCTGGGTTGGCGGGGCACACCTCGCTTTACACCCACAGTCAGGTTAATAATGTCAAATTCTGTGACAGGTTCCGGGCACTTTACACTTGAGAAGAAATTGGGGTGTTCTGTGCTACTGTGTAAATAGGCCAAGTGTTCTGAGAGAGGTAGAGGGATTTGGTGTGTCAGGTTTCACCAGGTTCCATTTTCCTTTCCAGTTTAAAGTACTTCCTCCACAGTCTTCCTTTAAGGTTCTTTTTTTTTTTTTAAAAAAAGGAAAAGATAGATCCTAGATATCGTTACAAGGATTTGCTCAAATACCATGCGGGTGGTTCTACTGAGCTCAGGAACATTGTGTGCAGGATTTAGCATTCAGGTTTCACACCAAACATAACTGAGACTACATACGAGGGCTTAGGGCCCTCGTATTTATGGGACCGCCTCTCCTGCTCTTCCCCGCAGAGGACCTTAAGGTCCATGAATAACTATAGTTTAGAGGCCCCGGGTCCTAAGGAAGTCAGATTATCCTCCACTAGGGCCAGGGCCTTTTCAGTGATGGCTCCAACCTGGTGGAATGCTCTGTCCCATGAGACCAGGGCCCTGCAGGATTTCACTTCCTTCCGCAGGGCCTGTAAGACGGAGCTATTCCGTCTGGCTTTCAACTTGAACTTAGCCTGATCTTTTATTCCCTTTACTTCCCTCCCCCTCCCCTTTTTATGAAGATTACCTGCTCTGGGAACCCACAGCTAATTCTCCCCTGGCCTCCTCGCTGGCCCAAATAGGACTAATTTAGCCAGCTAGCCCTGGTGATCATCTAAGGTTTATTGGATGGATTTTCCCCCTAAACTGATTTCTGAATTCTGAGTAAGTGTTTTAAAATTGTTGTTAACCACCCCGAGCCTGGTTTTCTGAACGGGAAAGGCGGGGTATAAATACAAATTTATTATGATTTATTATAACACCGGTCCTAAAAGACCTACATTGGCTCCCAGGACGTTTCCGAGCACAAATCAAAGTGTTGGTGCTGACCTTTAAAGCCCTAAACGGCCTCGGTCCTGTATACCTGAAGGAGCGTCTCCACCCCCATCATTCAGCCCAGACACTGAGGTCCAGCTCCGAGGGCCTTCTGGCGGTTCCCTCCCTGCGAGAAGTGAGGTTACAGGGAACCAAGCAGAGAGCCTTCTCGGTGGTGGCGCCCACCCTGTGGAACACCCTCCCACCAGATGTCAAGGAAATAAACAACTATCTGACTTTTAGAAGACATCTGAAGGTAGCCCTGTTTAGGGAAGTTTTTAATGTTTGATGTATTTATCGTGTTTTTAATATTCTTTTGGGAGTTGCCCAGAGTGGTTGGGGAAACCCAGCTAGATGGGTGGGGTATATATGCATGTATGTATGTATGTATGTATAAATAAATAAATAAATATTAAGGCAGTCATGGGACACCTTTGGCCATCCAAGTTTTTGCTGAACCATGACCCCTGTTATCCCTGACCATTGGTCATGCTGGCTGAGTTGTGGATCAACCTGAATGAAAGAGAAGTAACCGCTCTTAGTTTGAAATCTGTCTCCCAAATGGGGGGGGGGAGGGACTGGGCAACAGTTTCTGATAACGACTATCTTCCTAATTTGGGGAGCCCGGCTTTTAAAGACAATTGATAGCTATTTATATGCTGTTATTTTGAGACCTTAATTCATACTGAACCTCTAACAAGAAGGTTTAAGCCTCAGTCTACCGTCTAGACTTCCAAAACGATCTGTGGCTGAAGAAAATTGCATAAATATAAGATCTTAGATAGTAATTATTCTCTTTTACCCTTTCCTTGGTCAGAAAGCAGTTTCAGGATGGCAATTCTGATAAGTTATACTCACTGTCTTATAATAACACAACTCAAGGGCTGTGGGATTTAATGCTATGGTATGTCACACAGTGTGGGGCTGGCCTCACATTACATAAATAAACAGGAAAAGTGAGTTATGTTCATGAATTTTCTCAGGTCCCATTTAGAAAGGGCTTTCCCTCCTAAAGATGTAGTTGTGGCTTGTGCAGGTAAAAGAGCACACAAATAAGTATTTATGGCATATTGGACATTTAATGGAAAGGTGAGGTGTGAATGTTTTTTTTTCCTACAGAGAAGCAGCTCAAGGCATCTTGTAGCCTGAGGCAGAGTAGCAAAGCCAGCCAGGTTTGGGGGGCACTTGGGGCAGAAAATCCCACAAGCAGTAAAATATACATCAAGTAAAAACACAGTAAGCAGCTGTGGTTCATTGCTGGAGCATCTCCTGCTGCCAGCCAGGGTCTACAGCACTGAGCCAGAATAATCAACTGTCAAACTCAGGATAAGGTGGTTTTCTATGTTTCCTGGCAACCCAAATGTGCTGCCTGGGGTGGCTGGCCTTACACACACACACACACACACACACACACACACACACACACACTTGCTATTCATCTGTGCTTCTGGACCTCACTGAGTAATTTATTTGTACCTCCAGAGGGTTTATTCCACAACCATACAATAGGCAGGTCCTTTAGATAGTTGTAACTACATAGCACCGTTGTGTCGGGCCTAGGAGTAGAAAAGTGTTATCGCCATACTAACGATGATTCCCGTCTCCCCATTACATCCTATTAGGGATGCAGGTGGCGCTGTGGTCTAAACCACTGAGCCTCTTGGGCTTGCTGATCGGAGGGTCGGCGGTTTGAATCCCTGCGATGGGGTGAGCTCCCGTTGCTCTTTCCCAGCTCCTGCCAACCTAGCAGTTCGAAATCATGCCAGGGCAAGTAGATAAATAGGTATCGCTGCGGCAGGAAGGTAAATGGCTTTGCTGTGCACCCTGGTTTCCGTCATGGTGTTCCATTGCGCCAGAAGCGGTTTAGTCATGCTGGCCACATGACTCAGAAAGCTTTCTGCGGACAAGCGCCGGCTCTCTCAGCCTGAAAGCAAGATGAGCACCACAACCCCAGAGTTGAATTCGACTGGACGTAACCGTCCAGGAGTCCTTTACCTACATCCTATTATTCCCTAATATTCATTATGCCCTTTTGAAAGCAGCAATATAGTTCTGCCCCAACTGGGTGAAACATTCCACTTTGCAACTCTACCACCTCATTCTTCTGCATGTGTAAAGGTAAAGGGACCACTGACCATTAGGTCCAGTTGTGGCCGACTCTGGGATTGAGACGCTCATCTCGCTTTATTGGCCGAGGGAGCCGGCATACAGCTTCTGGGTCATGTGGCCAGCAGGACTAAGCCGCTTCTGGCGAACCAGAGCAGTGCACAGAAACGCCATTTACCTTCCCGCCATAGCGGTACCTATTTATCTACTTCCACTTTGATGTTCTTTCGAACTGCTATGTTGGGAGGAGCAGGGACCGAGTAACGGGAGCTCACCCTATCGCGGGGATTCGAACCGCTGACCTTCTGATCAGCAAGTCCTAGACTCTGTGGTTTAACCCACAGCGTCACCCATGTCTCTTCTGTATGTGTAGACCAGACCTAAATCTGCTTGGGATATTGGGGAACCCATAATGATATTTCCCTACATGTCAAGAGGTGTTTTTGTGTTTTGTTTTTTAAAGAGCATCGAAGGATTCAAATGTGTTGTGCCCACCTCACCAACACTCTGAAATGGTACAGTCCTGGGAAGTCTCCCCTTCCCTAATTAGTGTGTGAGTAGATTTGACTAACAAATTGAATGGCACAAACCCTCTCCTTCTTCCTCTCTGCCTATGCCAAGTACAGGAAATACACCATCATATAAATCTCTCATCACCTGAAATGCTTTTCAAGCCTTCCCATTTGATGGGTGTTGTCATTTTATTCCGAACACTGTGAGCCTTATGAGTTTTGTATTAATTGTCTGAAAGGTAATGAGTGTGCTGTTTTACTGTTGGCATGACGGCTGACTAGGGAGACTTCATCAAGAGGGGTTGAGTCATTTTTTTTTGGGGGGGGAGTAGATTTACATTGAGCAATTAACTACTCTTTGACCCACTTTCTGCTCTCTTAAGTGCTTGGCTGCAGGGAGGTGAAAAAAGAAAGAGATAAGGAAACAGCCCCCACAGTGTGAGTAGGCTTCCAAAAAAAGCGAACAGCAGCTTCTTATTAAAAATGAAAAGGAAATTGTTTCATTTAGTTTTGTCTCTGATGTTTTTGATCTGTTTTATATTCGTTTTATGGTTTTCTTTTGCAGGCCATCTTGGAAATCTAGATTAATAAAATTATTGGGGGGAGGGGAGAGGAAATTGGTTGTGGCTGGGTGGAGAGGAAAATGTATTTCATTACTGTTGTGTACTGAAGTTCTTACCCTGGGCCAGCAGGGGGATACTGTAGATAGTTATGCAAATAAGGAATCGAAAATGACGTTCAGTGATTGGATAGTTTTACAGTTACAGTTACGTTGTACTGGAGCTCTATATAAGCAGGCTGACTGAACCCTTCAGTTCAGTTCAGTTCTGTTCTGGCCTGTGAATAAACAAGAGCTGTTTGAAGAATCGCTGTGTCGTCTGATATGTTCATCCACAACTTAACAATTACTCTTATCATCCTGGCAGTATCCGTAGCAGGCAGGGAATACTACCCCCAAACGAGGTAGCAACAACCCAAGAAGGGAGTATACAGGAATGACCTAAGGACCGGACAGCTGCTAGGGCTCAGCATTATTTGCATGCATGTGTGAAGGGGAGTAGAGCTTTGGAGAAGCCTGCCAAGTAATAATAATCATAATAATTTTTAATTTGTATCCCGCCCTCCCTGGCCAAGGCCGGGCTCAGAGCGGCTAACATCATAAATGTGGCCCAGGACCCACGTACCCACGGGACCGCCTCTCCTGGTATGCCCCGCAGAGGACCTTAAGGTCTACAAATGACAACATTTTGGAGGTCCCAAGTCAGAAGGTGGTTAGATTGGTCTCAACTAGGGCCAAGTCCTTTTCAGTACTGGCCCCGTCTTGGTGGAACGCTCTGTCACAACTAGACTAGGGCCCTGTGGGACTTGACATCTTTCTGCAGGGCCTGCAAGACAGAGCTGTTCCGCCTGGCCTTTGGTTTGGACTCAGTCTGACCCTTATGTTTCCCTCCCCTTATGGTTTTGATCTATGGGCTATTTTTAAAATGAGGCTGCATTTTAAATTGCATTTTAACCTGTATTTTAAATCCCCCCCCCCCCCCCGCTATTATGTTTTTACTGTAATTTTACTGGTGTTAGCCACCCTGAACCCAGCTCTGGCCGGGGAGTGAGGGCGGGGTATAAATAAAATTTATTATTATTATTTATTATTTAAAACAACACAATATGCATTAAAAACAGACATCAATTAATTAAAATACATCTTAAAATTAATTCAGACAAGTTAAAATCTGGGCAGGTGACAATTATCAGGTTGGAATTGAGAGTGATTTGTAGGAAGTCCTCAGATGCAGGTTGCTTTCTGTCCTGCAAGTGAATTGGATTTGTACTGAGAACACACCTCCTGGCAACAGCTGTCTTGACTCCCTGTCTTACATTCTGCATTCCACCACCGATCAAGGCAAGCGCAAGCTTCTCCGCTCTTTCTTTGTTTAACCTCCCCTTGTTTCTGCATTACAAGAATGTTGGTGTCAACAGCAACATGAATTATGTAGGAATGGCGACATCTTTAATTTGGCATACTGCCAGGAGAACCTAGTGCTTTTGCACAACAAAAATGGAACAATAACAACAACAACGAAAGGAACATCTGTGGTTAAGAAAAGTAACAGGATTTCAGTAGGAGGCTACATACCACACATGGTTTACTAAGGATGTGACCATCACAAATGTTTTTGGGTTGCAAACTGTTGAAGAAAAGCAAGGACATTTCCTTCTTCTGAACTGCATGTTAATGCATGTATTACCTTGAACCACACAAAGCCACTGTTTGTCTGGGATCTAGCCACCCCTTGCTTGTAGTCTTTGCTTTGTCTAACTCCACCCTTAAAAGTGGAGCCATTTTGTTTGTTCTCTCCAGACAAGATATCTACTATTTCTCTTTTTATGTCTACTCATCCTATAAATAGTTCCTGCATGAATAAAGCCTTTTAACTCTAGAAACTTTAAGTGATTGTTCCAATCTAATTCACCCACCCTGCAAGGTCTGCTAACACAAATAACCTTGAATGAGGGAGCATATGTGACACCCCGATAGCTTTAGGAACACATGTCATCCTGCAAGTGTATCTGGAGCAACCCTAAAGCTGTGGATGGCACTACAAGCAGGATCTTTGCAGCTTAAGACACAGGTTGTTCGAGTGATAATAGAAAATGCAAGGTGAGCTTTTGTGATAAATTAAAAGTAGCTGAGTAAACTTCAGTGTTGGAACCTCTCCTCTCCTTCTCTCTCTCTCTCTCTCTCTCTCTCTCTCTCTTTCTTGAAATACATTACGTCCTGTTAATTTTTTGGTTTTTAATCAAATCTACCATCATGCCATCTTAGACAGTGTTTTGCTTTTTGTGGTTTGGATTATGAAGGTAATAAATGTGAAGTGCTCTGCACATTTAAACATGTTGCTTAAATATTAAATATTATTATACACAGGTAAGCGGTTTCATGATTTCTGCCTAAATGTTAAAGATGGTATCTTTCACAGGATAACAATCAGGGAAATGAGCGCGCTAGTACTATGCTTAAAAAGTAGCTGGGTGTCAAAAGGCAGAGTATCTTCTGTTTGTTGTGTCTCAATATATTAACTAATGGAGAGCTACAGAGGAAGTAGAAAAAGGGAAAGAAAGATGCTACAGACCTGGTCAATGATTTTATTCCTCCAACCCTGTCCCACAGCCAGAAAGCTGCGTTGAGGTATTGGCCAAACTCTACAAGACACCATTCACACAATCATGTTAATGGCTGTTAAGAAGCTAAATGCCCTGATCCAGACTGAGACTCTGTTAAGGTGACCATGTACTCCTTTGCCCTCCACTGTGGTCCTGATCCGGATCCAAGGCACTTGCTCCCTACTTTTCAATCGCCTTTCCCACAACTGCCAGTTCGGCGAATGGAGCCTTGTTGGGCTGGGCCAGGGTGGCCACTTACACATTGCCAAGAATCAGAAAATGTATCATCCTAAGAAAAGGGATGCAGATCTGCATACAATTTATGTATGCTCCTTATAGGTATAGGTGTCAATTTAGAAATGACTTTGCTCTAATATGAATTCAACACATCTCACTATATACAGTAGGGAAGACTGTGAGTGGGTGATTCAAGTGCTAGCGGCTAAGGGGCAGCTATAACAGCCTTCCTGCTCTCCTTTCATATCGTCCTTTAACCCACACTTGACATGGACAGCTCATTGAACAGAAGACAATTTGGGAAAGGCACACTTCCCTTATCAGAATAGGCTCGCTAAGGGCTGCATTGGCTGACTGCCCCCCTCCCCGAGTGGGTGGGCAGGTGGAACAGCATAGCCCTGTGAATCCTCCATGCTCCGCACCCACCTGGCGCCAGCAAGTGTTGGGCTGGTGCAGCGGGTTTTGTTCACCCTCCACCCCCAGCCCCTGGTTCTTCCTGGTGCATGCATGCACGCATGCGCTCTAGGCACCAGCAAAGGATGCAACACCACTGCACCACACCACCTTCCCAGCAGGTGGGTCGCTATTGCTTACCAAAAGTCAATGGGGAGAGGATCTAGGGAGGATGACGCAGTGCAGAAGCACCAAACTGGCTCCGCTACTGTGTTTGCACTGGGCTGACTACCCTGCTGCCTTGTCTGTCCCCCTTGACCCTTCAGGTAAGCCACAATGATCCACTTGCTGGGAAGGTAGTGTGGCGGCTCCATACCACCTGACAAGCTGCTTCTGGCTCTGTCTTAATTCCCCCTGCATAGTGTCAGTGGCAGAGCTAGCTGCTCGGCCACCCAGAGCGGCATAAATGCCGTGCACCCGGGGGTGGGGCGATCCGCCCAGGGGGACAATTGCTGCGGTAGTGATCTGCCTGTCGGAACTCCGCTCGGCCAAGCCGATAAGGCCTCATCTTCCTCCGAGCTGGGCCTTTGAAATCGCCTCCGACGTGTTTAATGACCTCAGCCTTTGATAAGGCTTCAAGCACATTCTATCCAGCAGGGTTCCCAGCACAGGGAAGAGTCGAGAGGTTTGGCTACATTGCAAAGAGTTTTATTTCTATACTACGCAGAACAGAAAAGACATCCTCTCTCGATGAAACCAGAGAGCAACTGAAACAAAGGAACAAAGGAACAAAGGAAACCACTAACGTCACATCCCGTCTACCTTCCCGTGAGACTTCCAAGAGTCTGGACTGTCTCTGGAATGTAAACAGAGTTCTGTGACTCCCAGCAGCTGCACAGTGGGAAACAGAAACTAACACTGCCCAAGGGGTGATCAGCACAGTGGCGATCCACCCAGGGGGCATTTGGCATGGCGGCGATCCACCCAGGGGGGCGAGTGGTGTGGCAGCGATCTGCTCGAGGGGTGAATGGCGCGGTGTCAATCCACCTGGGGGCGAGTGGTGCAGCAGCAATCTGCCCGGGGGGGGGTGTCACACACCCCCCTCTGGGATGATACCCATTGCAGGCCGCCCCCACCGCCCCTCCTTCCTACTCCCCTGCCCAGTGTTGGCTGAAGGTCACTGGGACTGTCGGTCAGAAAGCAGAGAGGGCACCAATAGGTGAAGCCGTCAGCCTATATCAGGCTGAGCCAGCTGGTTCCAGTTTTGGCCCTATCCACTTCCCTGATGAGCTCTCCAAAGGCAACACAGAGACTAAGGAGAAGAAGAAGAAGAAGAAGAAGAAGAAGAAGAAGAAGAAGAAGAGGAGGAGTTTGGATTTGATATCCCGCTTTATCACTACCCAAAGGAGTCTCAAAGCGGCTAACATTCTCCTTTCCCTTCCTCCCCCACAACAAACACTCTGTGAGGTGAGTGGGGCTGAGAGACTTCAGAGAAGTGTGACTGGCCCAAGGTCACCCAGCAGCTGCATGTGGAGGAGCGGGGATGCAAACCCGGTTCCCCAGATTACGAATCTACCACTCTTAACCACTACACCACACTGGAGGAGAGAGCTGGCAGGGAAAAGGCAAATAGGTGGGGGCTGGCTGATGACCAGCTGGGGTTGGTGAGGCAGGGCCCCATATGCCGTGATGCTTGAGCCTCTACCCCCTTTACATCAGTGGAACTAGGTCATTACCTTTGATGGATTCAGGTTTTCTGCTATTTTCATCCTCTTCCTGCAAGGAATGGCAGTAGAGTTAAAGCAATGCCTTGGCACGTCCTTAAAAAATAATTCACAAAGAAATTTCCTACATGCCCAACAGCTCCTAAAAGTATTCATCTGGTTTTTTGTTTTTTATTTTTTTTGCTTCAGACAGCTGGCACAACTAAGCTTCCTTGAAAACCCTAAAAATTGTAGCTGCCTGAACCCCGGGTAAACTATTGAAACAGGGGCTGAAGAGGGGAAATCCCAGCAACTAAATTAAAAAGGATGAGTCAGAGAGAATGAAAGTTAAATGTAAGTGCGTGATTATAAAACAGAGGTAGGTTTTTGATTGAGATGGATATGTGAAAATGCATTTGCCCTCCCCATGGTGCATTGCAATGACATTTCAGCCTCATGGAAGGGTCTCAGAGTTGTTAATCACCCAGAAGCATAGCTGGGAACTTGGTGCTGCAAATTCTTTAAAATGAAGAGCAGAAAATCTTCCATTTTCCTATCTTTACATGCTCCAAGAGTGCAATCCTATAGAGATTGATTGTGGTGGATCATCTGACCTTGGCATTATCAACACCACACTCTAACCAACTGAGCTAACCTGTCTACTCAGAAGTAATTCCTATTAGGTCCAGTGGAACTTACCGTATTCCCAGGTACACGAGTACAGGATTGCTGCCTCAATATGCTGCTAAAACTGAAATCTTATGCCAAAATAACTCAGAGTAAGCCCTATTGAACTCAATGGAATTTCTACCTGAACAGACATGTATAGGATCGCACTGCAATCTGCTTTCTGTTGATAAACTGTATTTCCCCTGGGGCTTAGTGTTGTGTGGTATTATTTCGTTTTTTACTTCCATACAATGCTAATCACTGGGAAAGGCTGAAAACAGGTTTAAAATTAGAGCAATCAGCCTAGTAAACGGCTTTTTGTAGTGCTCATTATCATCACGAGTTCAATTCTGCAATTTATACACCTTCTGGCAAAATATCTGTCCCTTTCTCCCCAAAATATACAAACCCACAATGAGCACTTTCACAAAATGCTTGTTTCAGGGATCACTGGTTCCCCACCCACCTCTGATCCTGAGAATGAAGATATATTGGTTCATCTCTGTGTATAAACAGATACGCATAATAAAGCGTTGCTGAAATAAAATACAATTCAGTGTGTGTGTGTGTGTGTGTGTGTGTGTGTGTGTGTAACTAAAAAGCATTGCTTACACAATTTGTATATAAATACGCATATGTATGCACATGGTGGGGAAATCTCGATGCATTTAATGCCAGGCTCCCAATTATCTTTGCAAATCAGATGTTAGGCTGAATCATAGATCAGCTCTGACTTCCTTACTCTGGTAGGTTTTGTCCCGTCCCCCCCCCCCCCCCCCCGGAGCATGAACTAGCTTCTGGGCTCTTACAACATTTTCTTATGAGCCGAATTCTCAAGATGAGTGGATGATTTCCTTTTGGTTCCCACAATTTATCTCCTCTTCACATGGCTCTGGGATTTTTCGCTGAAGGTAGGGCTCAATTGCCTTTGCGTTACTAATCTCTTAGAATATTATTGGTAGAGTCCTTCTCTTTCGCTCTTGGAGTTGAAAAGCCAGTGGGTGTTGCTGTGCTTGTGGCTGGCACAGAGACGCTTAGGTTTTTCATTAGACTTTTACAGTGCAATTTGCCTTATATATGTTCGCTTGGAAGGTAACTCCACTGTGTCCAATAGCCTGTGTGTTGGGGATTGTCCCCTGAAGGATAAATAAGCTGACTCATTTAGAACGAGGTAATAAAATCAGGTGCACTCGCATTCTCCCTGCTTTGTTTTATGTGTGCAATATTTAGTCTGGAAGGGATTGTATAATATAATATGTACTTAAAGACCTATTGCTTAATGAAATAGGCATACTAACTTTTGAATCTCAGAAAGAGATTAAAAAGATGCTATCCTGCCTTGATGAAACATAGGCAAGGTGCATGTGTGCCGTTTAGACGTTTCGCAAGCTGCTGTTCCCTAAGGAATATTTGCAAGACATGATGGCCTCAATCTAGATAAAGATTAGCTGAGATGATGCTCCACTGAAAGCAATAGGATGTTCATCATAACCTGTCTAACCCCCCATTGCATTCAATGGGACAGCCCAATCCCATGCCTGTTTGCTTGGATTGACATCTGATAGTGTTTCCTGTGACTTACTCTCAGGTTGAGTGTGCACAAGGTTGCAGTCTTTTTTAAAAAATATAATTTTTATTGATTTTTACATATTAGTTATCATTCATACAACAGAACTTCGCATCTTATACAATCTTTTTGGACTTCCATCAGCCCCTCTGATGGTCTTCCGTTCTTATCACTTATTCTGCATTTCTTAAATTCCTATTGCCTTTAATCATCTTAACTAACAGTCCCCCTCGTTACCTTTTTTTTTTTTTGCAATGTTTCAAATAGTCCACCTTACGAAACTTCTCGCAAACCTACGAGCATAATATGATCCTCACAATTACTCTCCAAATAATCTGTAAATTTATGCCAGTCTTCTGTGAATCTCTGGTCCCACAGATTTCGAATTCTTCCTGTTAATTTATCTAGTTCTGCATAGTCCATCAGTTTCATCCTCCATTCTTCTTTTGTCGGTAATTCTTCTTGTTTCCAATTTTGTGCCAGTAATATTCTTGCTGCCGTCATTGCATATAGAAATAATTTACAATCCTTTCTTTTTATATCATCTCCTACAAAGCCAAATAAAAATGCTTCTGGTTTCTTAATAAATGTATATTTCAACATTTTTTTCATCTCATTATATATTATTTCCCAGAAGTTTTTCACTTTTTTACATTCCCACCACATATGGTAAAATGTTCCTTCTCCTTCTTTACATTTCCAACATTTATTACTCACTTTATACAACAAGGTTGCAGTCTTAGTCACTACTTGCCACAGCCAGATCAGAGCTGAAGAATTGGTGAGAGGGTACCAAGAAGTTTAATCTGCACAGCTGATTTTGCCCTGGGAAAACTTGTTCAATCATTAACCATTTGTTTCATGATCTGAACATTAAGAGGAGCATGTGGAGGAAGAAAGTGCAATTCTCCCTCTCCTGTCTTACTTCCTTGAAAGCTTCAAGATCATTTGAATTCCCCCTGCCCTGGCCAGTCTGGATCCAAATGTTGAAATCAGCTGGTTGGAAGAAAAGCACTGGACTGATTAATATTGTATGTGTTTTAGACTACCCCACAATCTCACAAATATACATGGTTACAGAGCTGTAGTTGCTGCCACTAGGGCTGGGAGAAAAATTTGGTACATTTCAAATTCAAATTCTAATGTGAACCTATCCAATTCAGACTTTCCCAAATGATGTGTGAACCGGCACAGAGCTATCCTTCAAAATCTGCATTTCTGTGAATCCTATCATGGAGCACCCCAATTGTGCCTATGTTAGTGAAAATAACATTGGCGTGAATCAGGCAAATTTCCATAGGAAAAGGTGCCTATTAGGAGAAATTCGCATTAAAACGTGAATTTTTGTGAGGACTTCAAAAAAACCAACAACTGCAAACTGAAGCAGAAATGTACAGAGCTGAACTGAAGGCTGCAAAAATGAGAAACTGAGATTGATAGATTTGCCTATCTACCTTAGCTCTCCCATGTCTGATTTTGACCCTTAAATTGGGGGGCGGGGGCGGGAAACCACCACTAGAACTGAAGGCATCTTCTCCGTATGGTAGCAACAGCAGCTGGTCCTTGTCTTCTGACATGACTCCTGCTTGTTTGCTCTCATCCCTACTCCTGTTTTGCCTCTTGGAAAGATATGGGGAGTGATAATTACATTATTTATTAGTGAATAAGCAAATATGCACTACAGAATCTCCACTGGTTTTTTAGAAATTTAATTTTGTTTGGGAGGGTGTAAGGATGCACATAAATGTACAATCCCAATTAACCTTTTTCTCTCTGTGTCTTCTTCTTCTTCTTCTTCTTCTTCTTCTTCTTCTTCTTCTTCTTCTTCCATAAATTTGCCTTTGGGGGGGTGGCATTTGAAAAATGCTACTGGGTTTGAGTTGCTTAGAGTTGCCATTCTTTTTTAGACTTTTTTGCATTGGGATCTTATTAAAGAGAAAGAAATGCACCTCGTTGCAACATTTTATTTTATATAATTACTTTTCTGTCTTTTTCTCTTTTTAATCCAGGATGGATTAAAATGAAACTTGAGCGTGGCATGGGAATGTTTGCCTTTTCTCCCTTTCAACTCGAAACACATTTTCCACGTCCAACATTTAATTTAGCAATGAGTTAATTGCAGGCTTTCGCTCATGCTGATCAGTTGATATTCTAACCTCCTTGGGAGAAACAGCTCTTTGTAGGTGGCACGATTTTTATCATTGTTCTTATTTGGGCAACTTAAATATATATATATTCTGGGAATAATTGGGTTGTATAATGTTAGTCATACTTAGAGTAGAATGGGCAGGACTATGGCTGCAGCCCTAAGCTCCTCGTTACCTGGGAGTAAGCCCCAGTTGGATTAACTTCTGTGCAGACATGGTTAGGATCGCATTATAACTTAGGTTCATTCATTTCAATGGGTCTACCCCAAGTATCATTTAGTTGGATGCAACGCATTATATTACAGCTAGCACAGTTTTATTTATTTTTTTGTTCGTGTTTCCATCCCAACTTTTCCCCCAAGGCGGACATGGCCGTCCTCCTTTAACCCCCACAACAGCCCTGTGAGGTAGATTAGGCTGAGACCAGGCCTAGTGGAGCTTCATGGCCTAGTGGAGATTTGAACCCTGGTCTCCCAGGAATTAGTTCAACACACTAATCAATGTTCCACACTGGCACAGAAATGGGTACAGGGCCGGATTTAGGTTTGATGATGACCTAAGCTCCTGAAGGTAATGGGGCCCTTTCTATGTCCAGCTGTCCTCTGTCAACAACAATTTGTCACTGTTTTTTGTGTTGAATATATGCTATATGGTAATTTATGGACCTCATAGGTATCTCTAGCCATTTGCACATGCAGAATGTAGGCACCCTATATATAGAAAGGAGTAAACCAGTGATATTTTAGGGAGCAGGCTAGCAGGCAGGGCCCATGACTTACATCGTAGGAGCTGACACAACACAAAACACTGTTGCTGTATGTAGGTTTTGTTTTATTTGTTTTTTGTCTTATATTTTGGAATTGTGCATCCAGGTTTTCTTCCTTTAATTTTTTTTGGGGGGGGGGCTGGGGCCCTAAGCTATAGCTTGTTTAGCTTATACAGAAATCTGGCACTGCACGGGTAGCATGGTGTTTGCCATAACACTGAAAAAAGAAGAAGAGGAATTTGCTTGTTCTTGTTTGCCATGTGGTTATTGCTAGGGTGTCCAGTTGCAAAGTCAAACAGGTTTCCTGCACTGCTGTACCTTCTCAAATCCCCTTTTCTACAGAACAGTAGCAAATCACACACACAAAAAGGATCCCTGTCTTCTTTTGCATTTGGAGATACTAATGGAAGCACATATTTTGGTCAGAGAACCACATTACAAAATTCGGAGAAGCACACATTGCAAAGGATAGCCATGTTTTGGTTGCAGTATAGATTTGAGACATGCGAATTAGGTAGGTTTGCATTAAAATGCCGACGGAACCAAATTGCATTCCCATCTCTAAAACAGATGGATTTATAAATTTGTAACATTTTTCTGCTTTGAGAACTGGAGAGGGAAGTGGCCAGAGAATACCTGAGGATGTTAACTAAAGCCCCAAAGTTGAGAGTAAGTATTTGGCAGTGGTCAAGATTTTGAATCCTTTGTTCAGATCCCATTCCCCCCCCCCCCGACTCATTGGATGAGCCTTAGACAAACCACTTCCTCATAGCCTTAGCAACTCATCCGTTATTGGGGAATAATAACACTGGCCTCCCTTGCAAGAGTGTTGTTCAGATTCCTAAAGTAATGTACATGAAGTGTTTAAAATGTGTTATATAAACAGCAGTTACTGGTATATGTTGGAAGAGTCAGATAACAAATATGAGAAATGGATCCTGCAAAGACTCTGAGCTTTTCCCAAGACATTTCATGCTTCTCAAGTTGAAAAAATACATATATTTGCATCCAGTTTTCTGACGTCTTCACATATGTGATTTGCTACAATTGCTATCTTAGGATAATTCAAGACATGACTCAGGTCCAAATCCAGCACCATGACTTCTAAGAGCTTATCCCATTACGACCATAAGCATTGTTCTTTTCCTACCCACAGCACTTTTTTGCAACTTTTCCAGTCGTGCAATACCTATTTTCTTAATACCTAGAGAGGCTACTGACGTTTCCCCTTATCATTTTGATCAGTTTTCAGCTGAACTTTATTGTGTCCTTGATACATTTCCTTAATATTGGAAATGGACCTGATGTCTTTCCTGTTGTTGTTGTTTAGTCGTTTAGTCGTGTCCGACTCTTCGTGACTCCATGGACCAGAGCACGACAGGCACTCCTGTCTTCCACTGCCTCCCGCAGTTTGGTCAAACTCATGCTGGTCACTTTGAGAACACTGTCCAACCATCTTGTCCTCTGTCGTCCCCTTCTCCTTGTGCCCCCCATCTTTCCCAACATCAGGGTCTTTTCCAGGGAGTCTTCTCTTCTCATGAGGTGGCCAAAGTCTTGGAGCCTCAGCTTCACGATCTGTCCTTCCAGTGAGCACTCAGGGCTGATTTCCTT
The DNA here is from genome assembly GCF_951804945.1 of Podarcis cretensis. Classification (NCBI taxonomy): domain Eukaryota; kingdom Metazoa; phylum Chordata; class Lepidosauria; order Squamata; family Lacertidae; genus Podarcis; species Podarcis cretensis. The sequence continues at coordinate 28,904,388 of NC_137187.1, forward strand.
AAGAATGGAGAGGTTTGACCTTCTTGCAGTCCATGGGACTCTCAAGAGTCTCCTCCATAATTCAAAAGCATCAATTCTTCGATGATCAGCCTTCTTTATGGTTCAGCTCTCACTTCCAGCTCTCACTTCCTTTCCTAGCGTGTGCTAAATTTGGAGATTCTTATAATACTGGAAGTGAAGTCTATGGTCTGGCTTTACAAAATCAACTATGCACACTTTGTATGTTTTACGCTGTATACGGCTTCTGCGCTTTAGGTATGCTGCTGGGGATTTTGAATCTTTTTATATATATAGCTGCTATTGTTAAATATGCATTATGTAGTCTAGCTGCACCTGAGGTAAGCAGATAATAATTTATTTTATCAGACTCTCAGGGGTTGAGTGGTGGTGTTTATTACTGGGCTGACTTTGTGAATAATTTGCTACTGGTCCTTATTATGAATTGGTTATTCTGACTAGTATTTATATACTTATTTTATTTTATTTGTTTATTGTTATTTTATGGCTATTATGTCACCTGTGTACGTTGTTGTTTATTATGTCACTAAACCGCCCCATGGTCTTTTGACTAAGGGCAGCATGTAAATAATAATAAATAATAAATAATAATAAAAAAATCAGTATCTGACCTGTAAAGAAATATATATTCAGAAGTCAGTATTTCCAAACATCTTTGGTAAGCTATAATTCCTGATATCATAGAAATGGGGGTGCGTTTTATTGAGTTGTTGTTTTTATTTTGATCATGTATTTTGTGGTTTTATATTCTGATTTTATTCTGTGGACCACCCTGAGACCTGGGGGCATAGGGCAGTGTATAAATTCAATAAATAAAAATAAAATACAGTTTGCCTTGTTTACCACATGCCCACCCTGGTCACACAACAAGTATATTAGTTGGCATCTATGTCAAATATTAGCAACTATGCATTTCAGCTCCATTCAAATGAATATATCATTTGCCATTGACCTCAATGGGATTCAGACTGTGTACCAGACATGCATGGGTTTTTCTTCTTCTCATATATCAACAGGGCCAGATTTAGGTTTGATGAGGATCTCAGCTCCTGAAGGTAATGGGGCCCTTTATGTGTCCAGCTGTCCTTTGTCAACAACAAATTGTCCCTGTTTTTTGCGTTGAATATATGCTATATGGTAATTTATGGGCCTCATAGGTATCTCAAGCCATTTGCACATAACAAAATATGTAGTTTATCAAAATAATTGTTAAAAAGTCCACGCACAATGTAGGCACCCTATATATAGAAAGGAGCAAACCAGTGATATTTTAGGGAGCAGGTGAACAGGTGGGGCCCATGACTTCCATCATAGGAGCCTACACAACACAAAACACTGTTGCTGTAGGTAGGTTATATTTTATTTGTTTTTTATCTTATATTTTGGAAATGTACAACTGATCCAGGTTTTTTTTCCTTTAAATTTTTTGGGCCCCCCCCCAAGAGAGTGGGGCCCTAAGCTGTAGCTTGTTTAGCTTATACGTAAATCTGGCAATCTGTTGAAGCAAGCACACAGTATAGCACCAGTGCCTTCTACAGCCCTGTACCAACCGTAACCCACCCCTTGCTAGATTCTTTACAGTCCATCCATTTTTGAAAACAACCATTGTGAGCCACATTATAAGTCTGACTGACACTCTTTGACTCGGTCGGTCAAAAGTTGTGCAGGCCTGATATAACACAGGAGTCTGAAATTACCAAAGGACAACACTGTATGAAAACAATCGCTTCGTAATAGCAATGACATTATTCGTTACTCTAAATATAATAGTTTTTGGGAATTTTTGAAGATCAGCAAGTTAAAGAGTTCTTTCAAAATGTAATCACGGCCCCAGATTGACAATATCTTGCTTTGAATCAAGCAAGAGTCTTTCTTCTCAAGCCTCAGGTAATGAACGCTGTGCATTATGATGGATGTTCTGTCTGCAAAGCTTCTGCTAAGCTTCTGCTCACGGTATTCTTCTTACAAATCAGTTTCTCTGTCAGCTAATCTTGCCCAGAGGCCACCATCTCCTGGGATAATCTCTTGCAGATGAAGACCCCATTGCTACGAATGGAAGCTGTAGCAGTTGAAGTCCCATTCATTTAAACAAAGCTACCGCTGCTCGGTCCCAGCGCCTGCCAACCTAGCAGTTCGAAAGCACCCCCGGGTGCAAGTAGATAAATAGGGACCGCTTACCAGCGGGAAGGTAAACGGCGTTTCCGTGTGCGGCTCTGGCTCGCCAGAGCAGCGATGTCACGCTGGCCACGTGACCCGGAAGTGTCTCCGGACAGCGCTGGCCCCTGGCCTCTTAAGTGAGATGGGCGCACAACCCCAGAGTCTGTCAAGACTGGCCCGTACGGGCAGGGGTACCTTTACCTTTACCACAAATGAAAGTCACAGAGGATGGTGCCATTCTAAAATCCAGACATGTACCATCGTGTGGAAGAGTATGAGTCAATTTATTATTTTTATTTTTTTAAAAAAATCAATAGCAAATAGTGACAATACTTAAATTTCTGGACAGCTGTGCCAAATATGGGGAAAGCCAAATATAAAATTATTGTATTAACAGTGTTTATAGTCTTATTACCCTGTAATTATATTACATCTGTGGCTGTTTTTTCTTTCCTTTTCATGCCTCCTCTAGCATACTGCTGCCTGAACTTGTTTGAGAAACGCAAAGTAGGTGAAACGATCTCTTTTTATTGGCCAAGCTTGCATTTAAGGATTTGGGAGCCTTTGGGATCTTGCAGGGTTCTTTCTTAGACCAGGAGGTTCAGAGAAAAGCATTATAGGGCATTATCTGATCCCAAGTTTAATAGTTTTAAGTCCTGTTGACCCCACTGGGGGACCAGAGCTCATGCTAACATTTTTCCCATGGAAATCAGAGTGAGTTGAAAAGCATTCACTTAAACTGGGGGACAAATTCTAGGGCACCATAATCCATCCAGTTCCAGTGTGGATCTTTCCACAGATGGTTGGATGGTCAGATAAATGTCCCGCCTCTCATGGTCACATGACTCAGGAAGGCTTCCTGTCACTGGCTTTCTTCCTCTTCCTGAATTTGAGTTCCCACCAAAGGCTGCAATCCTAACCCCAGTTACCTGGGAGTAATCCCTGTTGAATTCAATACGACTAAGCAGACACAGAATTGTGTTGTAGAAAGAGAATTCACCACTATAGAAGGTGGTTTTAATGTCTACCTTTGCAGAAGTGCATCAAGAGATGTTTTATCTGGTCTAGAGATTGGAAGGCTTGGGGGGGACCAAAAAAATGGGGAGGAGGGACCAGGTTTTTGTCCGTTTCCCCCCAAAGCCATTTCCCCCCCAGGAAAATTGGGGAAAAAAAGAAGTGTGTGCAATATTCAAACTATATCAAACTGGTTGGGGTTTTTTTTTTCAAAATTTCCAGAAAAAAACGGCCTTGAAAAAAAATGGGGGGCAGGTTTTCCCCCCAATATTTTTGGGTTTTTTCCAGGCCTTTCCATCTCTAATCTGGTCCAGTGTAGAACTCTGGGTAGCAGAAACATCTGCAGTGGAAATCCTTTCAAACAATGTGGTGATTTGGACGAGTATCCCATTTCTCATTTTAACTTGCATTCTGGGACAGCCTTCTTTGCTGTGCAATCTGATGAATATCTCTTCAAAGGTAAGTCCCATTGGGTTCAATGGGACTGACTCCCAGGTAAGGACCGTGGAGTTAATTAAGTAGATTTCAATGGGTTTCCGTAGAATGTTTGTGTTGTGTTGAATCCTTACGAATAGGTCTACAGTCTGTGTTCTCCAGGAACATGCATGCAGGAAGCGAGGGCAAAGTTCTTCAAGAATGATAACCACACAGCGCATATGATATTAGACAAGGGATCTGTGCCAGTTTCCTGTCTGGGCATATTCAGTGTGTGAGTCACTCGGAATACTTTGCGCCTGTAGTCAGATTGTGACTGAGAACATAGGAATGTTCAGCCCACCTCACCCTGTGTCCTGTCAACCTCTTCAAGCTTCATTCAGGTGGAAGATAGTCTTTCATAAGGGAAGCCACAGGGAACCCCCACTTGGGTTGAGGCTGCCATGTGAGGGGAAAGTAGGATCCGACACCTTTTCTCCTCCCACAAAGCCAACCCATGGATTACCGTATCTCTCCAGAGCTGCTATGAACCACAAAAGGGGAAACTTGCAATCTTATAAGTGCAAGCTCCCAAGTTTCTCCCTAGATAAAAGGTAAAGGGACCCCTGACCATTAGGTCCAGTCGTGGCCAACTCTGGGGTTGTGGCGCTCATCTCGCTTTATTGGCCGAGGGAGCTGGCATACAGCTTCCGGGTCATGTGGCCAGCATGACTAAGCTTCTGGCAAACCAGAGCAGCGCACAGAAACTCCATTTACCTTCCGCTGAAGTGGTACTTATTTATCTGCTTGGACTTTGACATGCTTTTGAACTGCTAGGTTGGCAGGAGCTGGGACCGAGCAACGGGAGCTCACCCCATCGTGGGGATTCGAACTGGCGACCTTCTGATTGGCAAGTCCTGGGTTCTGTGGTTTAACCCACAGCGCCACCTGCGTCCCTCTCCCTAGATAGCTAGCAACAGTTTAGGAGTACAGTGGTACCTCAGGTTACAGACGCTTCAGGTTACAGACTCCACTAACCCAGAAATAGTACCTCAGGTTAATAACTTTGCTTCAGGATGAGAACAGAAATCGTGCGGCAACAGTGGGAGGCCCAATTAGCTAAAGTGGTACCTCAGGTGAAGAACAGTTTCAGGTTAAGAACGGACCTCCAGAATGAATTAAGTTCTTAACCCGAGGTAACACTGTACTATCAGACCTAGGGTGAAAAAATAGGTTCTCCTATGAAATAGTTCTGCCCAGCCCCCATTGCCATGACTCTAACCCAAAATGGGGTTGTGCTGATTTTTCAAAAATAAGATTAGTTTGGAAGTTCCAAACCTGGAGCTCCAATGTGATATAGCTGAACTATAAGCTCCTCAAAGCAGAGATCTGCCTTATTTATCTTGTTTCTCAATTATGCTGGTACACTAATGGTGTTAAGGAGCTTACAAATAAGGTTAAACCAGGCTTCCTCAACTGCGGCCCTCCGGATGTTTTTGGCCTACAACTCCCATGATCCCTAGCTAGCAGGACCAGTGGCCAGGGATGATGGGAATTGTAGTCTCAAAACATCTGGAGGGCCGAGGTTGAGGAAGCCTGGGTTAAACTGAGTTTGTGTGCATAGGATTGCAGCAGTTCGCATTCAGCCGTGGCGTCTTACATGATTTGTAAATTCAGTCTCAATTAATAATTGACCTTAAGGGTCAAAGTACATGTTTTAATACAACATCAATGTGCAAAAGCAAGAAAATGCAATACAAGCCAGAAAAGACTTGTAGTGGTTATTATACAGCCATGATTTTATTTGTGGCAATGATATGACTGGTTGGTTGGAGCACTCATAACAATGCCACAGAGCCCACTTTACAAATGTGTAACAAACAAAATAGAGAATATTGTTGAATATGCTGGCTGATCATCCTTTGTTAGGCTAGTTCAAGATGATTAGCTCGATGTGAGTTAATTGTGTATTATTCCTGACAGCTTTATCTCTAGCTTTTGGGATGCAATACCCATCAGCACCTAAAGGAGAAGCAGAAAAACAATTACTTTTACGTTTCAGTTTGGGCAGAGATCGCTACAAATAACCTGATGCTGAAACATCTGGGCTGGGATGACTTTTTCCTGTGGGCTAGAAAAGGTTTCCCATCCTGACCCATTTGTTTCCAGCATTCCCTGCTTCCATATTTGTGGATCAAGCAAATATGACAAAGATAGCATAATTATCAAGTACTGTATTTCCCCTGTGTATAAGACTATATTTTCCCCCAATTTTTTAAAGTTTAAAATTGGGGGTCATCTTATACATGGAATGTTGCAATGAAATATATAAATAAATTTATTTCTTAATTTTGGACTCAAAAAATAGGGGTCGTCTTATACATGGGGCGTCTTATACATGGAAAAATACAGTAAAGATACTGAAAGTGTTTAGGGGTGGAATTCGAGGCAGTCCAATATTAAATCAGATTCAAAAGGGATCCTGGCAGGACCGGAAAGTCAAAGTTCATGAATACTGCAGAATGGGAGAGTCACTGTTTGTAGCTGAGCCTCTTCCCTCTCAACCTCAGTTCTGTCTCTTTTTCTTTTCTACACATTAACTGCCAACTCTGTTGCTCTCCTCTCTGCAGACTGCAAAGCTCTGCTCCCATGAAAATGGAAGAAAGAAATTGTGGCTGAGTTTAGAAAGCTACCACTACTTCCTTGTTACCATTTGACTACAAAAGCAGTCTTTCTCCCTCTCCTAATCAGGGCCGGATTTAGGTTTGATGAGGCCCTCAGCTACTGTGGGTAATGGGGCCCTTCATATGTCCAGCAGTCCTTTGTCAACAACCAATTGTCACTGCTTTTTGTGTTGAATATATGCTATATGGTAATTTATGGACCTCACGGGTATCTCAAGCCATTTGCACATGTTGCCATGCAACCAGTCCATGCAGAATGTAGGCACCCTATATATAGAAAGGAGCAAACCAGGGATATTTTAGGGAGCAGGCGAGCAGGCGGGGCCCATGACTTACATCACAGGAGCTGACACAGCCCAAAACACTGTTGCTGGATGTAGGTTTTATTATATTTGTTTTTAATCTTCTATTTTGGAAATGTACATCCAGGTTTTTTTCTTTAATTTTTTGGGGGGGCCCCCAAGAGAGTGGGGCCCTAAGCTATAGCTTGTTGAGCATATACTTAAATCCGGCACTGCTCTTAATATTAAACTCCCTGGGCACCTTAGGAAGCAGAAGAACTCAAGGCCCCTGGCCCTCCTTCTTACAGACTGTCAGTTTATTGTTATATTTTCCTCCCGACCAGATTTGATCACACTTTTCTTTGCTGCATTTTTTTGTGAGTTTAAATCTCTGCTGGGGTTCTCTCTCCAAAGAGTAGATAGATAAAAAACTTTATTCGCATTCGCCTATGGCCATAGCAACAATAAAACATTACAGTATATGCAGAAAGGGAAATTTGATATAAGAGTACAATTTAAAGTCCCGAATCAGCAGTCAGTTAGTGGCCCTTATTCTGATTGCCCCTGCTATGAACCTAGCAACCTTTGCTGTTATCTGCTCATTTTGATCTGATAGAAGAAAGGACATTGTGGCAGTGGTTGAGCGCCCTGGGATGGTCAGTACGAGTGGGGTGATAATCTCATTCCTCAGGTCCATAGCTGTCAAGCGTCCCTTATTTGGCGGGACAGTCCCTTATCCCAGGGCCATGTCCCACTGCTGTCCCTTATTGATGATGTCCCTTAAATAAGCTACTGAAGGTAATGGGGCCCTTTCTATGTCCAGCTGTGCTTTGTCAACAACAAATTGTTGCTGTTTTTTTGTGTTGAATATATGCTAGATGGTAATTTATGGACCTAATAGGTATCTAAAGCTGTTTGCACATAACAAAATATGTATTTTATCAAAATAATTGTTAAAAAGTCCATGCAGAATGTAGGCACCCTATATATAGAAAGGAGCAAACCAGTGATATCAAAAGTAATTATCAAAGTAATTGTTGATCCCTTATTTTGGCTGCTGATCCCTTATTTTCGAGGCTGCTGGTCCCTTATTTTTGAGGCTGCTGATCCCGTATTTTCGAGGCTGCTGGTCCCTTATTTTCAAATCTGTAAGTCGACAGCTATGCTCAGGTCTTTGTAGAGAGTGCAAGACAGGAGGACGTTTCAATGCTACCATCTCCACAGGGCAGACGTTTCTCAGGCGGGATCTTTTGGAATCTCCAAAGAGTTCTTTCCCCAAACCCGGATCTTGGCATCCAGGGAAATTCTATATATATTGCACCAACATTCCCGGCCTGCCTCCTGAAATTGTTCCGTCCCTGCAGGACTGCAAGGTGCATTTTCAAGTGATTTGACCATGGCTAGGAATCTGTATGTGCAAAAGCAATGGGGAAGGAAGTTGCTACAGAAAAGCAAAATGTATTCCACCACCCAAAGTGGTTTGCTGCAGTCGTACGTACCAGTGCTTCCAGACTATATTGGCTTCTTAAACATTAGTGAAATACAGTATTAAGAAGAAAGAAACATAAGAATCAAAGAAATCTCAACACAGATTTTTATGGCTCTTGTGCTGTTTCTGTGATAAAAGGTTGTTTGCACTGAATCATGGAAACCACAAACAGTTCTGACATGCGCCCAGAAAGGTCTCAAGACCTTTGTTCTAATTTCATACATTTTTCGAAACAAGGACTCCATTCCTGCTGAGGAGGGGAAAAGGCCACACTGTCAGTTTACTTGTTTTATTTTCCTCACAATCGGCTTTGATCACATTCTGATTTTACTTTCCATAAGGAAATATTCCTCTTCATTACTTAATTCAGCTCTCCTTAATCATCAGTAGCTAAAATGGCACTGTTAAATAAGAGGCATTAATAAATACAAATTTATGAATCATCCATGACATTACATTGCTATTTTTTTAATGGCAACCATGACTTTTTCTATGGCTTCATACCAAATCGATAGAACCCGTAACTTCAAATCGAAGCAACGCTTGATCATGTTAATGAATAATTTCTAATTATAGCTTCATTTCTCCAATATCCCCCCCCCCACTGCCACCACCATATGAACACTGTTCCAACATTACAAAAGCTATTGTTACAATGAGAATCCTAAGTATAAAACATATTCTGGAAGTACATGTGTTTTGGGGGTTCAAAGAAGCCTGGGTTGCTTACCCTGTAAAGTCTCAATTTCAGGTGTTTTACTAAAGTGACTTATACTATATGAAGCTGCCTTATGCTGTGATGGGGGACAAATTCACTTGGCTGACATTTTATTGCACATCTGCCTAATTCACACTTTCACACTTGCTGAACCAGTATGTCAAGTGAAGCACAGTATTCCTTCAAAATGTATCCCTCCCCCCCCCCAAATTTGGTGGTGCGGTTCTCCAATCAAAAACTGCATTCCAAACAATAATATGTTAGAGGAAACTGCAATAAAAATGGGGGGAGACCCAGTACAGCATTCATAAACTGGAAGGGAAATATTTTAGCAACTCTGTTACTGATTTAAAGGGCCATTCGTGAACAAATGGTGTGAAATTGCTATATTGAAACTTGTCAAAGAGGTTCAATTCTATCACTGGTGGTATATATATATATATATATATATATATATATATAGGAATAACAGGGTGCTTTGCAAAGGGTTGATACAATTTTCACAGTCTGTATTTTATTTTATTGCATTTTGTTTGCTTCTCACATTCGCTCCCCAACTTAGGATAACACTTCGTTCATCTGATGAAGTGGATTCTAGTCCATTGACGTTTATTCCTTAGTTAATTTGCTACAGGTTTTAAGGCATGGGTAGGCAAACTAAGGCCCGGGGGCCGGATCCAGCCCAATCGCCTTCTAAATCAGGCCCACGGACTGTCTGGGAATCAGCGTGTTTTTACATGAGTAAAATGTGTCCTTTTATTTAAAATGCATCTTTGGGTTATTTGTGGGGCATAAGAATTCGTTCACCCCCCCCCCCCAAAAAAAAATAATTATATAGTCCAGCCTCCCACAAGGTCTGAGGAACAGTGGACCGGCCCCCTCCTGAAAAAAAGTTTGCTGACCCCTGCTTTAAGGTATTCAAAGTTTCGACACCAGATCTACCCACTCTGGAAGAATGGCAGATGAAGATGACAGACTACATGGGACTGGCAGAGATGACTGGCAGAATCCGAGACCAGGAGAAAGAGACAGTGGAAGAAGATTGGAAGAAATTTAAAGACTATCTTAATAAATATTATAAAATTAACGAAGGTTAGAATTGACATGGGTTTAAAAATTATGTGGTTTTCAGGGGTGTTGATTATGGGAAAAGAATAGAATTATTAAAAAATATGGGAAGTAAGGGAATGGATTTGCTGATTAGATAATGAAATTAGAATACAGAAGGGGGAGGTATGAGGAGGTCGGGGAAATTAGGTTTAAGAAAATAAGGATGGAAATTATACTTGTTTCTTTTTGTTTCCTGTTTGTGTATGTTTTTATTGTTAAACTTTAATAAATATCATTTTTTTAAAAATAAGATATTCAAAGTTTCTCAAAGACTCACTGATGTTTTTGCGGCGGCTGCTCTTGTTTATTATTAATATGATGCCTGCCGTGCAGGATGCGGCGACTAGTCGCTTCTGCTTAAAAAGGAAATATTACTGACAACACTTTGAGAAATCGGAAAATCTGATTTGTATAGAGATCGTGACGAATGTCCACAAAACCAAGTAAAATAATAATAATGTGAAATATTCTTCTTTTATTTGATGTGAGAGGAAGATAAATTTAAAACCATGCATCTGAGCTCCATTTACTTCAGCAGATCCTTCCAGTGGGTGTTTTAACTTGTCTGTGCGCAAGTTTGCATTCTTGAGAGTTTGTTACTATTTCTCCTGGGCCAAATTGCATGTGATGGCAGGCGACTGATGGCTTTAAGCGGGACGGCCTCAATTATGTATTTAAAGCAGGAGTACGGTATGTGATTAAGGCTGCAGTTTCCCCCACTTACCTAGGAGTAACAATGTCACTCAAGGCATATCTACTTTCACTATAGCTCAGTCGGTAAAGCATGAGACTCTCCATTTCAGGGTTGTGAGTTCAGGGCCGGATTTAGGTTGGATGCGGCTACTGAAGCATAGCTGTCAACTTTTCTCTTTTCTTGCGAGGAATCCTATTCGGAATAAGGGAATTTCCCTTAAAAAAGGGAAAACGTTGACAGCTATGTGAAGGTAATGGGGCCCTTTCTATGTCCAGCTGTCCTTTGTCAATAACAAACAGTTGCTGGTTTTTTTGTGTTGAATATATGCTACATGGTAATTTATGGACCTCATAGGTATCTCAAGCCATTTGCACATAACAAAATATGTATTTTATCAAAGTAATTGTTGAATTGAAATACAATTAAGAAGTATATTAATAGTGAAATATAGTTAAGAAGTATAGAAGTATAATAGTGAAATAATTGTTAAGCTTGGTTTTGGAACGCTTTGGTTTTAGAACAGACTTCTGGAATAGATTACTGGTAAGTTTGAGAACCAAGGTACCACTGTATATAGAAAGGAGCAAACCAGTGATATTTGAGGGAGCAGGCGAGCAGGCAGGGCCCCTTCCTTACATCATAGCTAAATAAGCATAGCTAAATCTGGCACTGCTTGTGTTCAAGCCCCACACTGGGCCAAAAAGATCCCTGTGGTCCCTTCCAACTGTATGATGCTATGATTCTACTTATTTCATAAGACTCATTGAGTCGATAGGACTTTCCCATAACATTTTATTAATTTTCCAATATTAACAAAAATCCGGCACTGGTTCCATGGTAAAGCCAAAGCAAATATCACATTTGTCCCTTTGTCCGCAGTACTTAGAAACCTCAATTTTCTTTTTTTTTTCCTTTTTAAATTTTTTTTTTAAATTATTCAAAATTAAAACAAGACATATTATCCAAAAAAAATATCCTTGTCCCCCCCCCATTTCCCCCCCCCACAAAACCCACCCGCCCCCACCCCCCGACTTCCCTCAGTTCCAGTCTTTGGTTTCTCTGAGACTGCTGTTTTCTGCGTGTTACCAAGTTGTATAGATCCTCAAAATTTTTAGCTGATTATTACCAATAAAAAGTATGTGAATGTTTATTCAAAACCTGCCAAGGAGTCCAGTTCACTTTGTTGCGTCTTCAGATACTTTGTAAAGGGTTCCCATTCATCCTTAAAGTCACAGTTATCCTTTGTCCCATAGCTTATATGTCAGTTTTGCCAGTTCTGCATAGTCTGTCAATTTTTCTTGCCATGATTCTTTAGTTGGGGTTTCTTCAGTCTTCCATCCTTGTGCTACCAGAACTCTCGCGGCTGTTGTCGCATACATGAAGATGTTTTTCAGCTTTTTTGGCAGGTCTTTCCCTACAATCCCCAACAAAAATGCCTCGGGTTTTAAAACAAATGTTAAATGGAACATTTTCTTCAATTCATTGTATAGCATTTCCCAAACTTGGGAACACACACAAAATGTTGGGCGTTGGGATTGGAAATCGAGGTTTCTAAAGGAAGGGACATTTTATCATATGTGGTGGGATTGTAATGTAATAAAAAATTACATTACAATCCCACCACATATGATAAAATGTCCCTTCCTTTAGAAACCTCGATTTCCAATCCCAACGCCCAACATTTTGTTCAATCGTCTGGAAGAGGATGCTATTAATGTACACCTGTTTTTTCTCGTCCACTGAGGAGTCAAGGTTCCGACACGTGTTCTAGAACCTCCCGTTTTATTATGAGTCAGTCTCTTTGTGGCAGAGGCCATGTGAATTGGTGGACACCTTCAGGTTTGAGCCTGCTCCCCAGCCCAGCCTTTATATATGTTGGCAGAGCTTGCTGGCCCGCAAGGCAGCCTCATCATCCCCTTTTGGCAAGGGGACCAAGGCTAATGACTAGCAAATGGGAACGGTGAGTAATCCATCAAGCAGCCAACACGTCCAGCCCATAGGATCATTCATTTTCACAATGAAAATTCAGCATCCGTTCTGGTGACTTATGGTCTTGAACTCGCAAGTGGGTCAAGGTGGGAGATTCTCTTGAGAGTTCCTGGAAATAATAAAAAAGTCAACGTGAATTCGAATATTTTTTATGTTCTTTGGAAAGTCACACATATAAAATAACAAAGTAACCTGCGAACAAACATTCATGGGGGAAATGTCCGATTTCAGTGTTTTAAAATTGTCTGTTTGGTTGTTCATTATTGTAGGGTCTAAGAATGTGGAATTTCCCTAGCGTTTTTGTGTGTTGTTTCCATTTATGATTTTTTTTAGTTAAATTGCAAACTGCGTAGAGATTTCCCCCTGAAATACACAGAGTATATAAGCTGTCCAAAAATTAAAAGAAACTCCCTAGTCCTTTCTCTAATACAGGAAGCCCGTGTGTGCTTATTCTTTAAAGATACCATCTGAACAAAAAGAATAAATATGGCAATATGTAAACGTACACAGAAAAAGCAGTGACCAAATCAAAGTGGGAGCAGATGGGAGCAGATTGACAGCCAAAAGGCTCTCAAAGGGGCTTTGAAAACATTCTTGCATTCAAATCTGGCATCGGAAACAGAAATAAGTTGTTTTCCCTATCATGCTAGAATTATCTTGATGGCATTTCTTGCCTGGGACCCCGGTCACCCCTGGCGTTACCCTTCAGCCTCTCCCTTCTAGGCAGCAGAGCCTCTTGGGATCCATTAATTAATTAATTAATTAATTAATATACTGCCCTTCATCCGTAGCTCTCAGAGCGGTTTTCTCTGATTCCAGAGAGTGGGGTGGATTGTGTTCATTCCAGGCACGAGCCCACTGGAAAGAATGGGAGTTGCACAAAGGCAAAGCAGTACACATTTCAGAGGGTGGATTGGGCCCAAAGGAAATTACTCTAGAGTCAAGTGACATTCCAGTTACTTGTGTAATTACCCAGTTATCTCCTCTATCTTCACTAGTGTTAATAGAACAATTTCTGAACCAAGCAATCCCTACATGACAACGTCTGTTTTTGCGGGAAATCTCCGTGAGTTAATTATCGTTGCAAAACAGATCGCCAGCATTGATTGTGTGGGAATGTTTTCTTACTAGGAAACCCAGATTACGCCAACAAACCACGGAACGAGGAGATAAAAATGAAAATGAACAGCCGTCCTTGCGCACTTCCACACACTAAGAAGTTCTCACCATAAACAACTTGCAGCTTCATGTCCAGCGCTGCTTGGGAAATCTAAGAAACTCAAAGAATTTGTGGTTCAAATCAGTACGGCATAGTTTTGAAAGGTTCGGTCTGCCGTGTTGATTCAAAATGGCATCCAATTGCATCCAAGTAGATTTCAGGAAGCGTCATGCAAAACTGGATTCTGCTTTCTTAACAGGTATCCAAATATATAGCAAACGACTTTCCCAAATATATAGGAGACCAAGAGAAAGTGCCTGGCAAAATTGCTGAGATTTGCAAATTGACAATGCAATATGTTCATTTCGAGCATTCTCCATGCCTCCCTCCTTCTGGCAACTCCTGAAGCCAAGGTGTTGCCAAATGTACTGCTCTGCTTTCCTTGGGGCCACATCAGTGAGTCCAAGAGGGGGTCTTATCGTCTGGGCAGGTCAGGACCTCCATACACACTCCACAGGCTTGTGCCCTGGGGAGGTCGCTTTGGTGCTGCTAATACAGGGGGGGACCAATGTGGGGTGCAGCGGTTCTAAATTAAAGTAAAGGTAAAGGGACCCCTGACCATTAGGTCCAATTGTGACCGACTCTGGGGTTGCGGCGCTCATCTTGCTTTATTGGCCGAGGGAGCCGGCATACAGTCATGTGGCCAGCATGACTAATCCGCTTCTGGCGAACCAGATCAGCACACGAAAACCCCGTTTACCTTCCTGCCAGAGCGGTACCTATTTATCTACTTGCACTTTGACGTGCTTTCGAACTGCTAGGTTGGCAGGAGCAGGGACCGAGCAATGGGAGCTCACCCCATTGCGGGGATTCGAACCGCCGACCTTCTGATCGGCAAGTCCTAGGCTCTGTGGTTTAACCCACAGCGCCACCCACGTCCCAGTTCTGAATTACTGGCCTGTGATTCTCCAGTGGTGTGATTCTCCAGTGGTTTGACTTCACCCATGGAGGTGCACTCCATTGTCTCTCAAAACAGATGGAAGCCAACAGCTTGCCTCCCTCTGACTTGGATTACACTATGGTTACCAGATTTTTTTCAATGAATCCGGGGACACTTTTTTTTTGTTTTGAAGCTGAGTAGCAACAAGGAGTCAGTAGTGGGGATGGAGAGGCAAAAGACCCTGGGCCCAAGCACACATGCATATCCCAAGCCTTCCCCGATGATCTGCCCCCTCCCCACTTTGTTTTGACAGATCGGGGAAAGCTCGGAAGTTGCTGGTGGGTGGGTGTTGCCCAGGAGGGGTGCAAGGCACATGGTTTCTCTGCCAGGCAAGGTGCAAAGTCCTTCTTTCACACCCTGTGAAACATAAATGCACAGAGTTTTTTAAAAAAACTGGACAATGGCCAGCCGGCCATGACTCCCAAGCCTCCCCTGATCAGTCAAAACAAAGGGGGAAGGGGGCAAGAGATCTATATCCCCGGACGTCCCCGGTTCCCCTTTGGCAGTGACACCAGCAGCGGCAGTCAGCAGCCTGGAGCCAGCCTGGTAGCGCAGTTGGCTCTGGCTGGCTTTTGGCTGCTTGCTGCCATGGTGCCCGCCATTTTTCCTCACTGGAAGTCCCCATATGATGTGTTGTGCACAGACACATCATATAGGGACTTTCGGCAAGGAAAAATGGTGGGTGCCATGGTAGCAAGCAGCTCCTGAAGCCAGCCAGAGCCAACAGGCTGGCTCCGGGCTGCTGAGACTGCCACTGCCACATTTCCCAGGGACAGATTTGCAAATCTGGGGACATTCCGGGGAGACCAAGTGATCCCTGGCAGGGAATACTGGAGTGGTGGCTGGTTCTTCTGACCTCTTCTTCTCCCACCCTGGTCCCAGAATTAGGCCTTATCTTTCCACCTTAGGCCGCCCCATTTTCAACCCTGCTGGGATGTGCAACCCCAGTGCATTCTCTGCAGACCCCTGTGTTGCAAAGAGAACATCAGTAATGTCTAGGCAACACAATGACCATGTACATATGCAATAGACAATATTTATAGAATACCTTCAAACCATAAAGATTTCATTTTGTACTTGTTACGGTTTGAAGGTATTCTATAAAGATTGTCTATTGCGTATGTACATGGTCATCGTATTGCCAAGACATTACTGAAGAAGCAGACCCTGCAGTTGGCAGGATTTCACTCTCTCCTCACCAGCTGGTATTATTTCATGCCATAAGACCTATGGGATAAGACAGGTAGCACACAGGCGCTCCTACATCTTTCCCCATTGTGAAAATATGGATAGCAGCATCAGGAGGCAGTTTCACATAGGGAATATGACACACAGTTTAAGGCTCCTCCTTGAAATGACTGCTGGTTTCTTTTAACATTTTTTTTCTAAATAAAAATAATCACACAGAAGATCTGTTCCCTGGTATCGTATGAGTCTCCTAATTTGGCCCTTAATCTTGAATAAATTCAAGAGCAGACTTTCAGACCTTGCTCTGAAACATGTGTCCCCACCCTGCCTATCAATTCATTGCTTCCCTTTCTAAAATCGTTCAACCTGCCGCATGCTCACCAAAACTCTGGCATTTGCAGCTCTGAGTGCATCGACTGTAGCCTGGGGATTTGACTCATACCTAGTCCATGGGCAAACAACTTTTTCCTTCCATCTTCAGGAGTTCAACATCAGTAGGAATACTCAGGTGCCAGTTAATTCAGACTCCCTGATCATTCATTCGCTTCCCAACTTGCCAAACTCTCTGGTTCTTTACTCTGTTGCCAAAAGCCTGAGTCATAGAGTTCTCCCCCCACCCCCACTCCGCTGCTTCAAAGTTTGCATATTCCCCCAGCTCCACCCCATGCTAACAAGGTGGAAAAATGAATGATTATTGTGTAGAGACCTCTCGGTATTGTATTCAGATGAGTAACGTGCAAGAGACCCAGAGAGAGTTGAGGCAAGTCTGTACGCCTTCCTTCTCCGACATGAAGTTAATTTGGCAGGGTTTTTCTTCCAAAGTATCTTGCAATCAGTGATGTTGAAGGGGGGGAAGAGAGAGAGAGAAAGAGACAGAGAGAATGTTTTAATGTAATAAATGTTTTGACACTTCACCCAGTGGCGTCCTGTAGCCACTTTCAGCATCCTTACCGATGCACAGCTGTTGCATTTTTGCAGGGCTTGCATTAAATTTCATAGGCCCAAGGAAAGGAGCAGTTGCAAAATAAACACAGACACGCACCGTCTCATTAGTAGCTCCTTATGAAAGATTTCACCTTGGGTTAAATGACTAATGCCCTATTAAACCTTTACAGCCACAACAAATGTTGGGCTGCAATCAGTCAAGGAGAGCATGAGACTCTTAATCTTGGGTTCGAGCCCATGCTGGGCAAAAGATTCCTGCATTGCATGAGTTCCAACCCTACAATTCTAAGATTCTATAATTAAAGAAGAGAAAACACTTTTTCCAATGAACCATCAGCATGTGGCTTATTCTGAGAACAAGATGACCAATGACCAATGTGGTAGGAAACCGTATAGGTGTTTCAGCATCCCATCTTCATGTAACCACCTGACAAAGTCAATATCCCATCAGCCCCTTTCAGGTGTTCACTGTGAATGCACAGAGCGGGAGTGATGTTGCAGTGGCACATGCGCCCGCCATCTAGGTGTGCTCATAGGGCCATGGGTCCACCGAGCTCAGCACTGTCTGCGTTACGGAGGGAAACACCTGGCCACATGTGCGCCACCACTCAGTTTCATTTGCCCTGTGGCCCAAGCCAGCTCCACTCGCCACCTGTCACAAAGGAAAATTTGGGATGGGCTCAGAAGTTCCAGAAGGGATGCAGGGATGCAGGACAGAAAGGGGGGGGATAGCCTTGCATGTTCACCTTCCCACTGCCATTGGGGCAAGCCCATTTTCATCTCATTCCCACATCTGTTGCCTTCACCAACCTAAAAATAACTTCTTCTTTGGCGATCCCTCGTAACCAAGTAAGATTGTCTTCCATGAACATGGTCTTAACGCTGAGTCCGTAAGTGACTGTGGAGGCCAGTTCTGGATCCACACGTCCTTCCACAGTGGGGACATAGGTTTCTGGGTGGGAGTTGATCATGGTGTGGATTTGCCAAGTGTGCCTTCCTCTTAGCATGTTTCTCCCTTTCATCCTGAGTTTGAGTGTCTTCAAAGCCCTTGGCACCTTTGGCAAACGCTGTTCTCCAACTGGAGTGCTCGCAGGCAAGTGTTTCCCAATTGTTGGTGTTTATACTACATTTTTTTAAAGATTTGCCTTGAAACAATCTTTAAACCTCATTTGTTCACCAGCAGCATTACGCTTTCCATTTTTAAACTCGGAATAGAGTACAGTGGTACCTTGGGTTACATACGCTTCAGGTTACATACGCTTCAGGTTACAGACTCGGCTAACCCACAAATAGTGCTTCAGATTAAGAACTTTGCTTCAGGATGAGAACACTGCACGGCGGCAGTGGGAGGCCCCATTAGCTAAAGTGGTCTTCAGGTTAAGAACAGTTTCAGGTTAAGTACGGACCTCTGGAACGAATTAAGTACTTAACCCGAGGTACCACTGTAGTTGCTTTGGAAGATGATCATCAGGCATCCGCACAACATAACCAGTCCAATGAAGTTGATGTTGAAGAATCGTTGCTTCAACACTGGTGATCTTTGCTTCTTCCAGGACACTGGCATTAGTTATCTTCTATGCTTCTTTGCTACGCTTTCTTCCCATACCTTCCTTCCCTTAACCTATGTCTCAGCGTTTTGGAAGTTGCCTTACACCAAGTCAGATCATTGGTGCATTTAGCTGAGTTCTTTTATGCTCACTGGCAGCTTCTCCTCCGGCATTTCAGATGGGAAACGTTCCCAGCTGTACCTAGAGGTGCTGAAAATTGAACTGGGGACCATTCCCCATGCAAGGGAGATGCTGCACCACCGAACTGTGGCCCTTCCCCTAATGTGGGAATCCCTAAACACATACACACACGCCATTCATTTTCACTGTATCTGCCACGTTTGTTATTAACAAGCTTTTGCCTACGTGTTATCAGGGCTGGCTCAAGAGCTTTCGTTACCCAAGACAGCTTACAGGCTTAGGGCACAATGTGGGCATAGTTGTGGGGAAATGGAAAGGCCCTGCAGAAATAAATATATCATGGCTCAGCTTTTGTGGGCTACACAGATATGCTCTGTAGAGTTTGTGCTGGGCCCGGGGGTAACCCATGAAATGCAGTCCAGAATCCAAAGGTTCCACTGGGAGTCAGTCCGACAGGGTCAAGGCAGGAAACCAGGCAAGGACAGACACAGGATCTCAGGCAGGGTCTGGCATATAGCAATGTTGCTCCCACAACCTGGGGGAAGGTCCGACAGCCTTTTATCTTTGTCAGGGTAGCGGCTGGTCCTGATCCCCCAGCGACTCACGTCCCTGTTTCACCTGAAGGCAAGTACTCCTCCTGCAAGTACTCAGGTCTCTCCTTCTCTCAGACCTTAGTCTCTGCAGCTCGGGAGATGTTGGTGGGTTACTAGACCCAGAGGCCACCTCAGCTGACCCAACCAGTAGCGGAGCAGCTGTAAGTGATTGCCCAGCTGAAGGCAACAAGGTAATCCCTGCATCTGGAGCCAGGGCAGGCTCAGGCCCCTGACTCGGCCCAGCTGGTGTTTGTTGCAGGGGAACCTGTGCAGACTGAGACTCCTCTGGTTCCGAGTCCGAGCCCGAGTCCCAGGCCATCACAGAGTTTCACAACTCATAGCAAAAGTCAAACAAAAACAACAACCCATTGCCACCCTTGGCAAACCAAAATAAAAATACTCTGAGCATGTGCAGTTTCACGTTTTAAATTCATTTTCACTTGACTGTCCATTGCTTTTGCTGGCTTCCTTCCTGGGGCCAGCCACCAGCTCCCAGCTTTGCACGCAAGTTGGGCTTTCTTCGGTTGCAGGGCCACAGCTGTGGAATGCCCTCCTGGCAGAAAGTGAATTTTGGTTCTCCTGCCTTCACTTTTTGATCTCTTGTTGCTGCTTCATGACTCTTGCCTTTCTCCTCCGCCCCTCTGTTTAGGGTTTCACGCTGGAATGCGAGGCCTGTTTGTAGAACCAGAGCTTCCTTGCACGATCACTTCTTATAAGGGAGAGGAAGAAACTAATTTGCTCTGAGCTTGGAGTTGTTGATTTCAGATCAAGAGCCAGGACATTTTGAGATGTGTAGATGAAAGGCTGGGGAGGGAGGGAAAGAAAGTCGAGAAATTAAATGGGGGGGGAGATAGAAGTTAGAAATAAGGTTAACCAATAGAAATGATAATATGCCGCCAATATAGATGATCAGCTTTGATAAATCCATTTCCCCCATATTTGTGAGAGTCAGAGATGTCCTAATTTAATTGAAGAAAATTAAAATGTGTGTTACGGTGAAAATCAGATACCAATTTTACTTTAGTACAATTTTAGAAACTCATTGCTTTGATTAATATCTTGTGTTATCTGTCAGTTAATTACACTATGGAAGGTGGTGAGCACTGGTGGAGGAAAGGGGGTTGGGGGTGCGTACTGCCCCTGGCACCAACAGGGTGGGTATCATCGTGACTGCACACCCCCCCCCCGGACATGCACCACACCCCCTGTGACGCTACCATATATGAGAGAGTGCTGGAGGGGAAATAGTTAAATAGATTGCACAGACAGGACCCAGGGGGTGGAGTCAGTGGGTCTATAAAACTAGTTCTGGGAGGAATTCTGGGGGCTAGTCCACTGGGAGTTGTGGGTGGGTGGGTGGGTGGGTGGGTGGGTGGTTTGAGTGGGTTGGCTGGTTGGGAAAGGCAGTTGGTAATAGAGAGACAGTTAGGGCAGTTGGTCCTTGAGTGTGGGATGGTAGCAGAGATAGAGAGAGGAACATAAGACTAAGAAAGTAAAGAGGAACACGGTTTGGAATGCTGTAATAGTTTTGTTTTCAGTCTGAAATAAAATACACTCTTCTTTATGAATTGAAAAGCTGACTGAGACTGAAGTGATTTTACCAGGAAGGACCTGGTTGGTGGCAGCAGATTAGTGGTGTATGGGTCAATAGTCCGTGAGATGACCGGGGGCTCCGTACGAACGCCACACACACACCCCCACCGCACCGGGTGCCACAGCCTTTCAGCCTTTCAGGTGCCTTCCAGCTCTTCAGTTCTATGGTTCTATGACTTTTCATTTTACTGATCCAGTTCACTCTGCTCCAAAATTCGGGGAGCAGAGTAGAGATTCATAAAGGTATGCCTATGCTTTGCTATTCCACTTTAAAACCACGACTAGGTTTTAGTGCAAACTATGGATGTGGGTGGCGCTGTGGGTTAAACCACAGAGCCTAGGACTTGCCGATCAGAAGGTTGGCGGTTCAAATCCCCGCGACGGGGTGAGCTCCCGTTGCTCGGTTCCAGCTCCTGCCAACCTAGCAGTTCGAAAGCACATCTAAGTGCAAGTAGATAAATAGGTACTGCTCCGGCGGAAGGTAAACGGCGTTTCCGTGCACTGCTCTGGTTCACCAGAAGCAGCTTAGTCATGCTGGCCACATGACCCGGAAGCTGCACGCCGGCTCCCTCGGGAAGTAAAGTGAGATGAGCGCGGCAACACCAGAGTCGTCTGCGACTGGACCTGATGGTCAGGGGTCCCTTTACCTTTACCTTTATGGCTTCTCAATCATCTCTTTATATGAAAGCTGCATTGCTGCTTGCAACTATCATCACCATCATGTCTTCATCCTGTTCCCCACATGTATAAGTCACTTCTGTAGTCAGTAGAGCAGGTAGGCTAGTCTCCAACATCTTCTTTTTTAAAATAATAATAATAATAATAATAATAATAATAATAATAATAATTTTTATTAAGTTTTAAAATTTTATATTCAACACAGTCATATTTATCACAAAGAAAAATATGTAGATCCCAATCTCCACCCACCCTCAACCTCATCTTCTGGTTCTTTAAATATTTGCTTCTCCTGCTTAGCTTATTCTATCTGAAATTTGTAATCTTTTCACTAAATATTATTGCATTCTTATAATTTTTGAAGCATATTCCCCAAATCAAATCTTACATTTTATTGTTTTCCCAATTGTTACATCTTAACTTTTACACTTGTTTTCTTAATTGCAAGTGTTTACTCAAACCCTGCTAGTGAGTCCACTTCTCAACAATATTTCTGTAAGTACATCATATACGGTTCCCAATCTTTTTTTAAAGTCTCTATTGTCCTTGTCTCTAATTTTTCCCATTAACTTCACCATTTCAGTGTATTCCAACAATTTCACTTGCCATTCTCCTTTCGTTGGTGTCTTGTCATCTTTCCATTTTGGGGCTAGTAATATCCTAGTTGCTGTTGTATCATACCGTATTTTTTGCTCTATAAGACTCACTTTTTCCCTCCTAAAAAGTAAGAGGAAATGTGTGTGCATCTTATGGAGCGAATGCAGGCTGCGCAGCTATCCCAGAAGCCAGAACAGCAAGAGGGATCGCTGCTTCTAAATTTTATAATACTTGTACAATGTTTTGTACACTGTAGATCACTTCTTATTGCTTAGAATAAATTGAGTTTGCGGTTTGCCTTTGTTTCTGCTGCAAGGACCATTAAGTTCCCACATCACTTTGATTGCATGTTCTTTCTATATACCAATATTTGGATTCTTCTAAAAACATGGAGGGACACAGGTGGTGCTGTGGGTTAAAGCCTCAGCACCTAGGACTTGCCGATCGAAAGGTCGGCGGTTCGAATCCCTGCGGCGGGGTGCGCTCCCGCTGCTCGGTCCCAGCGCCTGCCAACCTAGCAGTTCGAAAGCACCTCCGGGTGCAAGTAGATAAATAGGGACCGCTTACCAGCGGGAAGGTAAACGGCGTTTCCGTGTGCGGCTCTGGCTCGCCAGAGCAGCGATGTCACGCTGGCCACGTGACCCGGAAGTGTCTCCAGACAGCGCTGGCCCCTGGCCTCTTAAGTGAGATGGTCGCACAACCCCAGAGTCTGTCAAGACTGGCCCGTACGGGCAGGGGTACCTTTACCTTACCTTTACCTTAAAAACATTCTAAGCAGTTTTAGGAAGTTCCAGACAGTTGTAAAACTTCTAAACAGTTCCATAAAGTTTTAAAAAGTGCTAATGCTTTTGAATAGTGATGTTACATATACAGTGATTCCAACTTTTCCTTTCAGGGTGAACTTCTTTCACAATTGAGAAGAATTGGTCCCTTTTTCAGTGTTTCTAAGCAAAAGTTCATCCCTTTATGATACAGGGGATTTTTTTTTTTGCAAGGAAAAAAAAGTCAAAAGTTATAACCCGAATGACACACCCTCCAACATTTCTTTGTTGAAAATTGGGGTGTTCTATTCTATCATCATCATCATCATCATCATTCCCTGCCCATCTGATTGGGTTACCCCAGCCACTCTGGGAAGCATATATAAAGGCACGATAAAACATTAAACTTCCTTTTTTTAAAAAAAGAGTTCCCTGTACAGGGCTGCCTTCAGATGTCTTCTAAAGGTTGTATAGTTACTTATCTCCTTAACTTGTGGGTGGCATAACTGCATACCCTCCAACATTTATCTGATGAAAATAGGGACATCCTAAGGAAAAGTGGGACATTCTGGGATCAAATCAGAAACCGGGATGGCTTCTGTAAATCCGGGACTGTCCCTGGAAAACAGAGATGCTTGGACAGTCTGTAATGAACACCCTCTCAGTTTAAAAAATAATGATGATGAGGCTTTAAAGGCAAGGTCAGCAGCCCAGGGAACTGAGGGGTGCTGAACAATGAAGCATGGTGTTTTCTAAAGGATCACACAGCAGATGTGCAGGATTCCTGGCCAGGAGTTGTAGTCCTGAACAGTGCCAGATTTACGTATAAGCTAAACAAGCTCTAGCTTAGGGCCCCACTCTCTTGGGGCCCCCAAAAATTTTAAAGGAAAATACCTGGATGTATATTTCCAAAATATAAGATAAAAAACAAATAAAATAACACCTATATCCAGAAACATTGTTTTGTGTTGTGTAGGCTCCTGTGATGTAAGCCAGGCATAGGCAAACTCGGCCCTCCAGGTGTTCTGGGACTACAACTCCCATCATCCCTAGCTAATAGGACCAGTGGTCAGGGATGATGGGAGTTGTAGTCCAAAAAAATCTGGAGGGCTGTGTTTGCCTATGCCTGGTGTAAGTAATGGGCCCCACCTGCTAGCCTACTCCCTAAAATATCACTGGTTTGCTCATTTCTAGATACAGTGGTACCTTGGTTCTCAAACTTAATCCGTTCTGGAAGCCTGTTCCAAAACCAAAGCATTCCAAAACCAAGGCGTGCGTTCCCATAGAAATAAAACAAAACCTACATACAGCAACAGTGTTTTGTGTTGTGTAGGCTCATCTGATGTAAGTCATTGGCCCTGCTTGCTAGCCTGCTCCCTCAAATATCCCTGGTTTGCTCCTTTCTATATATAGGGTACCTACATTCTGCATGGACTGGTTGCACAGCAACATGGGCAAATGGCTTGAGATACCTATGAGGTCCATAAATGACCATGTAGCATATATTCAACACAAAAAACAGCGACCATTTGTTGTTGGCAAAGGAGAGCTGGACATAGAAAGGGCCCCATTACCTTCAGGAACTGAGGGCCTCATCAAACCTAAATCCGGCCCTGGTCCTGAAACATCTGGAGGGCACCAGGTTGTTGAAGGTTGCAATATGGAGAACATTCCCAAGAGATTAAGAAATGTGTGAGCCACTGACCTAGCAGTTAAAGAGAAAATGATGTTAGCCTAACAGTCAAGAAAAGGAGGGAGGCCGGTGGCTCAAGATAGGCATCCAAACCAAATGAAGATGAATGATGGAACATGCATTTTCAAACCACTAATGATTCTATGTCTCATCTGTCAAGGCCCATTTCAGCCTTCTGCAATCAGTGTTTCTATGCTGAATTGTGTCAGACCATTGCACTTTGGGAATCTAGGAGCGATGATGCACTTCTAAGCAGTATTCAGAGAACCAAAATTACTTGATGTGACCAAACTTGTTCTCCTATTGTAGCTCATGATTAAAGCATATTTTACCACATTTTTTTTTTAAAAAAACCCCTCAACACTAATCCCCTATCCGGCTGACTCATACCAGCTGCTGAATAACTAGATATTTAGGTAAAGCTGAACACCACCTATAAATCAAAACATGTAATATAAAATAACAAATCTCTCCCGGCACAAAATGCTGCAGCTACAATTGTTTGGTTTATTTTATGCTGACTGGGTTCTAGTAGATTCCTGAATGCCTTTATCATCATCACCACACACAAGGATCTTCACAATGGCTTTCCATGCTACAGGGATGGATTGGAATGTAGGATCACAGGAGACAGTATGTTGGGGAAAGTCATTTTCCTAAATGCAGAATTCTCCTTTTCTATGAAGCCAATAGCCCTATTCAGATGCTACCCCCAACATATAGGGATGGACTGGGAGGTCATACACACCTGGCCCTAACCCAATCTCACTGAGCCCACTCTAGGGATCAGGGAAAAATTCTGTTTGGTCTGACTTTTCACATGGATCTACCTGATTCATCCTTCTGAAACAATACATGTGGCTTAGGGCGCTCGTATCTATCGGACCGCCTCTACTGGTATGACCTGCAGAGGACCTTAAGGTCCATGAATAACCATAGTTTAGAGGTCCTGGGCCATAAGAAAGGCAAACTATCCTCCACCAGGGTCAGGGCCTTTTCAGTGATGGCTCCGACCTGGTGGAATGCTCTGTCCCATGAGACTAGGGCCCTTCAGGATTTAACTGCCTTCCGTCAGGCCTATAAGATAGAGCTATTCCACCTGGCCTTTAATTTGAATTCAGTCTGAACTTTTATTCCCTTCTCTTCTATTCCCTCCCCCTCCCCTTTTATGAAGATCAGCCTCTCTGAGACCCCACAGCTAATTCTCCCCAGGCCTCCTCGCTGGCCCAAGTAGGACCAATTCAGCCAGCTAGCCCTGGGGATTATCTAATGCTTATTTCCCCTAAACTGATTTTTGAATTTTATTGTTATTCATGTTTTTGTACTGTATTTTATGCTGCTTTTATAATTAAGTGTTTTAAATTTGTTGTTAGCCACCCTGAGCCTGGTTTTTGAACCGGGAAGGGTGGGGTATAAATAAGAAAATATTATTATTATTATTAAACCAAAGCACAACACTCTTTTGATATTCCCACTTCTCTGAATTTTGTAATGCAGTTCTGCAAAGAAATAATGCACACCAAACCAAAAACAAAAACCAAATAATGTGCATGTGTGAGGCGAAAGTGTTCCTAAAAATGGACTGGAAGCTTGCCTGAAAGGAATAAGCTGTTGCTGTTGGGTTAAAAGTGTAATTGTGTTTTATTGTCTTTTTTCAAAGCCTTTGCTATCATGTTTGTTATTTTTCTGTAGAGAAGCTGTGTTCTGCTGTTTGCTAGTATATCTGAAGACAGATGTCTTTTTCTGCAGGAGGGGGTGGAGTGTTACAAGTCTGGGGGAGGTAGGCTGGCTCTTGTTGTTGTTGTTTAGTCGTTTAGTTGTGTCCGACTCTTCGTGACCCCATGGACCAGAGCATGCCAGACACTCCTGTCTTCCACTGCCTCCTGCAGTTTGGTCAAACTCACGCTGGTAGCTTCAAGAACACTGTCCAGCCATCTTGTCCACTGTCATCCCCTTCTCCTTGTGCCCTCCATCTTTCCCAACATCAGGGTCTTTTCCAGGGAGTCTTCTCTTCTCATGAGGTGGCCAAAGTATTGGAGCCTCAGCTTCTGGATCTGTCCTTCCAGACAGAACACTCAGGGCTGATTTCCTTCAGAATGGATAGCTTTGTTCTTCTTGCAGTCCATGGGACTCTCAAGAGTCTCCTCCAGCACCATAATTCAAAAGCATCAATTCTTCAGTGATCAGCCTTCTTTATGGTCCAGCTCTCACTTCCATACATCACTGCTGGGAAAACCATAGCTTTTACTATATGGACCTTTGTTGGCAAGGTGATGTCTCTACTTTTTAAGATGCTGTCTAGGTTTGTCATTGCTTTTCTCCCAAGAAGCAGGCTATGGAGTGCAAAAGCATTAATGAAACTGTTTCATACTTTGCGCGCGGGGGGGGGGGGGAGATAAAGATAGGAACTGGGAACCTGGAACTCACACAAGGCCTTTGTCAGATAGTCACTGATTTTGGCAGGCTGTCCTGAAAGCCCCACTGTGACGAATGGCATTTGTGGAGGTGTGTTGTCTTTTCGTTTTGTAATCCTTTCTGGAAAGGCTTTGCTGTTTACCTTCCTAAACTGTTTCTGAAGCGCATGGTTTTGCATATTCTTCTTTGGGTCACCTGAGGCCATTTTGGAGAAGCCAAATTGCATCTGAAAATTGTCTTTCCATTTTAGGAAATACGTCACTCCAGGTGCTGAAATTTTAATTTTCAGTTTCCCCGAGGGACAGGTGGAGACAGCAGCATCAGATTTTTTTTTCTTGTCTCCCAAGCTCTCCTGTCTCCCTGTTGCTGTTTCCTTGTTTAGTCCTGGAGATGCACCCATCCTGCACTTTTCTTTAAAAAGGGACTGTTCAGCATAAATCTTTAGAGGGCTTCGTTGGGCGTCTAAGGAAGGCATGGCCAAACTTGGTCCTCCAGATGTTTTGGGACTACAACTCCCAGCATCCCTAACCACTGGTCCTGTTAGCTAGGGATGATGGGAGTTGTAGCCCCAAAACATCTGGAGGGCAAAAGGCATGACTGGGGAACTTGTGATTCTTTAGATATTATTGGCCCAAGTAGTGAGGCCAATGGTCAGAAATGATAGAGGGTACCATGTTGGTCTTCCCAACTGTATAGATAGTTCCAGGCATCTGAACAAGTGAAGTTGTTTTCCATAGATGCTCTAAGAACCAGGGGTGCATGAGCATCCCAGTGTTTAGCCCCCAAAGAGACGAACCTTTGTAGGCACATGACTCAAGAGAGCCAGTGTGGTGTAGTGGTTAAGAGCGGTAGACTCGTAATCTGGGGAACCGAGTTCGTGTCTCTGCTCCTCCACATGCAGCTGCTGGGTGACCTTGGGCTAATCACACTTCTCTGAAGTCTCTCAGCCCCACTCACCTCACAGAGTGCTTGTTGTGGGGGAGGAAAGGAAAGGAGAATGTTAGCCGCTTTGAGACTCCTTAGGGTAGTGATAAAGCGGGATATCAAATCCAAACTCCTCCTCCTCCTCCTCCTCTTCTTCTTCTTCTTCTTCTTCTTCTTCTTCTTCTTCTTCTAGCACTTATAAAAGCTTACAGGTGCTCACGGAGCCTGTCCTGACTAACTCCACTGCCTTCCCCTGTGCCTTTGCGTGTTTTGCATGCGTGTGCAAGTTTGCATGCAGATTTTCATTCTAAATTCAGATTTTCATTATTGTAGCTTGTTGGAAGCGTTTGCTGGTGACGAGAATACTCAGCTTGTCTTTGTGTGTTTTGCATGTGTGTGCAAGTTTGCATGCAGATTTTCAGTCTGAATTCAGATTTTCATTATTGTAGCTGGTTGGAAGTGTTTGCTGGTGACAAGAATACTTAGCTTGTCTTTACTAGTTCAGCCCTCCCAGCCTAGTACCTTCCAGATGTTTTTGAACTACAACTCCCAACATACCTCATCATTAGACCTACTCTTTGTGGAAGATGGGAGGTGAAGTCCAAAACTTCTAGGACAGCACAAGTTTGGGGAAGGTGGCATTAGCACGATATAATCTTTCAGTCTAAAAAGCTAACCTCGGTCGGTACAAAATCTGTCAGTACACTGAATTGCTTGAAGTTCATTTTATAAGGCATGTTTCTTAACAAGACCATGTTCAAAAATCTGCAAGAAAAAAGCACCAAAAAGTCATCATGGCAGGCAAAGCCTGTATGAAACATGCAAAAATATCAGGTTGGGTATTCATGTCTGTTTCCTGCTTAGAGTAGACCAGGGCATTTTTTCAGCCAGAACTCACCAGAGTTCACTCAGGTGGGTGCCATTGCCAGTATAAGAGAACAAAGGATGCATTTATTTTTCTTTTTTGTGTAATATTTTTTATTACTTTTTGGTTACAATAACCCAATAAAAGCCTCATTGTTGATACCAAATTACCATTACAAATTATAGTACAATTAATAATGTCAATTGTTCAGATGCCAAATTATATCATTTTGTTGGTCCCCCGAATGCTAGAATTGATGATTTTATAATTAACTCTGCATTCTAATAACTTACAAATTCCAATTACACACCAGTCAGAATAGCAACCAGCACCTCTTTTTCTATAAAAATAGCACTGGAGTAGACTCACTGAAATCAATAGAACTCAAGTTAATCATGGGCTGAAATCTCACTAATTTCAATGGATCGCCTCTAAGCATTGAAACATTCACCTTTAAAAAGAATTTAACACCGAAACATTTTTTGTGTTTCGTAACAATAACTTGGCAGCATGTAGAAGCTGAAGAGGTAGCTTTAAGCTGCAGACAAAGCTTCTGAGCTGTGTTCCAAAGCTTAGGTCACTTACAACCCTCTAAGATTCTTTCTATAAATAGGAGGGGGAAGCTTTTTCCTTAGAATTTGGCCTTTGGAGACAAAGAGTTCTGTAATCGTCCCCTTATCGGAATTACAGAAACTGTTAAAAACCAAAAAAAGTAGCTTTCAAGATCCTAGTGTTCAAATGTGTGCACACTACCCAGATCTCACTATTTTAAAATGCACCAGTAAGTTTCCAGAGCCTGTGAGTTTCATGGCTGAGTCAGGATGTGAACCCGGGTCTCCTAGTTCAACACTGTACCACAGTCGGCTCTCTTTTGTGATATATGCCACCCTGAGCTCCTTGGTGCCCTGTGTGCATAAAAGTGCCACAAATGAAATAAATAAATGCTTTCTAAATTGTATCCCAGTTAGAGACACTTTTATCACACTGCTATACAAAATAAAAAGCTCTAGCAGGCGACGCAGGTTTTCACCATTACCACTGCCCAAAATTCCCCCACCCCGCAGTTCGCAAACCAGTGCAGATCTTTTTCTTATGGTTATTTCTACACACACACACACACACACACACACACACACACAGAGTCACACATTTTATCTAAATTTGCTACTGCAACACATTCCATTTGCTTTGATCTATTGTTGCTTCCATTTAACTACAGACCCCCATTTCTAAACAAGGTATCAATTCCACATCTAAAGCCCAGAGAGACAGAAAGTAGCTCTCTTGCATGTGTAACAAAAGGTATGGATCAGGCCAGATTAGGTAAACCGATTTGTTGAAAGAGCTGCCAGAGGGAAGAATTCTTCAGGTACACCTGAACGTCTCAGCGCACCAATCTGCCCAGTTTTTTTTACAAAGGCAAACAATTTGCCAAAGCAAAGATTGGATTACATAACGTGAAGCCGACGATACAATAGTAACAAAAGACAGGAAATGCAGATCAAGGTATCTAGTATTGCACGTCATCTGCCACGAATATTTAGGCTGCAATACTGAAGGCGTTTTCCAAAGAAGTACGTTCCATTAAACACAGCATGATTTTATTGTTGAGCATACAAGGAGAGGATTGCACAGTATTTCAAACCATATTAAGTCACTGCTCAGTTGTGCAAACGCTTGGACCTTTCTCGCGACTGAAGTTTTGCACTGCCCATATTCCTTTATTGGTGGAAACTTTTCCTCCTTTAAATGCTGACTTTGCACCATTGAACTGGTGCTTGTGCCACCAATTTTCATTTGTGTGCTGGATGCTGTTGTAGTTAGAGACCTGGGAGATTGGAGTTGAAATCCCCAGTCAGCAGTGAAGTTCACTGGGTGACCTGGAACCAGTTTCTCAGCCTCACCTACCCCTGTTGTGAAAGGGGGTCAGGGAGAACCATATAGGTCACTTTGAGCTCCCTGATATAATATTGAGATAAAGAATAAAATGTTTTAAGCAGAAGCCAGGCTTGGCAACTTCTTGGTTGTCCCTGAATCTTCTTCATCCTGCATGGCTCGATTTGAGAAACTGGGCGAAATCGTATTGTTAGTCCAGAAATGGAAGCAAGAAGAAATTCCAACAAAAGAAGAATGGCAGACAAAATTAATGGACTACGCAGAATTAGATAAAATGACAAGAAGGATTTGAAACCTGTGGGACCAGAGATTCACAGATGGTTGGAAGAAATATATGAATTATTCGAAGAGCAACTGTAATCAACAAATTACGCTAGCAGGACTACAATAAGTTTTGTAAGGAAAAATATATGAAACATTGCAAAACAGAGAAAGATTAGAGATATTAGTTATGAGATTTAAATGTAATAGTGAAAGTAAGAAATGTATATTAAGTGAATAGATTGGAAAATTTTCAGATGTGATTGATGGAAGTAAAAAAAAATGTATAAGATGTAAAAGTATGTTTAATTATTGTTGAAAATGATGTTAAAAAACTAATAAAAAATTATTTTAAAAAAGACAAACTGTGCCAAATCAGCAGAGGTTGAAAGAATTCAGGCTGTGATCCTGTACACACATAGCTAGTATAAAGTCCCACCAAAGGCAGCGGGGCTTGCTTCTGAATCAACATATATAGGATTGCACTGTTGTTGTTTGTTGTTGTTGTTAATGCTGTGTACAAACTTTAGAACTGGGACACCCAGGGACAAAATGCAAATCAGAGTTTTAATCTGCATATTATGTCAGGAATAGCAACATTTAGGAAAGCAGGCTGTTGAGGGGGCTGGCATAACGAGAGACATGTGTGCACCAACGTTCATTGCCCCCCTCCCCACCCAAAAAAGATATATCGGGAGCAACCTGGCACCTCTGCATGGGCACAAAAATTACCATCAGCTGCTAGCGTATACAGAGCAATAGAAAAAAGACAGTCGTGAAACTGAGAAATTGCACAAAACAAATGAAATACCGTGAAAATCCCTGAAACGAGAAGTAATCGACTAGAAATATTATCTTGTGGAAATAAACTAAATAATAAGAAAAATCAAAAAGCTTAAGGGAAAAAAATTAGAAAAAAAAATTAACAGGAAGGCTTTGTTCAATTTTAGGTTTGTCTATTTTTTTCCTTAAGCTTTTTGATTTTTCTTATTATTTAGTTTATTTCCACAAGATAATATTTCTAGTCGATTACTTCTCGTTTCAGGGATTTTCACAGTATTTCATTTGTTTAGTGTATACAGAACAAGCTGCAGCTGCTGGCCCACAACCGAAGACTGGAGAAAGGAAAAGGAAAGAGTATTAGTTTGGAAACGGAAAGAAGTATTAGTTTGAAAACTCTTTCCAAAAAGTAAAGGGTAACAACTTGGAGTTACAGCTGAAAGTTGGGACACGATCTTCCTCTGACCTGTTTATGGCTGCCCAACAGCTCAGTTCAGTCATGACTGTTTTGTATCCCTACCAACTTCTTCTTCTTCATTTCAGGTACTTTTTTTAACAATCCCGACGAGTCAATGGGCTTTTTTGGTCAATTTCTGTACTCAGTGGCTGACCTAAATACCTGCAGAAAACTAGCCTGTGAGAAAAGCCCACGGCAGGAGGGGAGATTAAGGATGGTTTGAATAAAGAGAACAGAGAGCAACCTCTCTTTATGCTCACAAGGTCTTTGCATTGTCTCTGACCAAAAATAAACGTTTCTTTTTTCAGTTCCTCTCTGTAATTTCGGCTGCTGCTTCCTACTTGCAGCCTGTTACAGGCTTGCAAAGAGGTGTGCTTTCTCTGAGAATGTTTTGCAAACCATACGGCACAGAAATGCATTGCAAAGGGAATACAGGTGGATGTCCATTAATTTTAATGGGTCTACTCTGAGTAAGGGCTAGCACTGTATACAACCTAGTGTTTGCTTTGAAAAATGTATGTATACTATGTTTCTCTGAATAC
Organism: Podarcis cretensis; assembly: GCF_951804945.1. Classification (NCBI taxonomy): domain Eukaryota; kingdom Metazoa; phylum Chordata; class Lepidosauria; order Squamata; family Lacertidae; genus Podarcis; species Podarcis cretensis. Next base: position 28,936,991 of record NC_137187.1, read on the forward strand.
TAAAAGTAGAATAAACTAGATAGAGGAATGTTAGCCCGACAGTTAGGGGCACATCCAAACCTATGTGTTATGTACTGAGTTGAATAGGATCCAAAAGGCAGCAGTCTGATTGGTCCTAGAACAATAGGATTCAGAATGCAGCAGTCTGATTGTTCCTAGAACAATAGGATCCAGAATGCAGCAGTCTGATTGGTCCACAGGAGCCACCCAATCCAGGTCCAGGTGGAAGGGAATCCGCAGCCTGATTGGCCTACAGGAGAATCCCAGAATTAGCCAATCACGTGGGGCCCATTGTGTAAATAATGTATATAAGGCAGACATTCTGGGGAAACTTCCATTCCTCCTCACCACTATGAGCTGAATAAAGAGCATGAAATCTACATTATGGGGTGGCAGGGCCATGGTCTTTTCCAGATCTCTGCCACAGCTAGGGGCTAGAACATGGGCTGGAGGACTTTGGATGATTTCTGTCTTGTGAGGCCAGTCACTCCAACTGAGGTCCCAGTGGATCTCATGCTAGAGTTGTTCAGCGGAATCCCTGATCTGGACCTCATGTAGAAACAAGTTAGCTTTCCACCCCAACAATGGGTTGCAAAGCTTTACTGTAGAAAACCGAACGTGAAGAGAAGAGCCAGATTTAGGTTTGATGAGGCCCTAAGCTACTGAAGGTAATGGGGCCCTTTCTATGTTCAGCTGTCCTTTGTCAACAACAAACTGTCGCTGTTTTTGTGTTGAATATATGCTATATGGTAATTTATGGACCTCATACGTATCTCAAGCCATTTGCGCATGTTGCCGTGCAACCAGTCCATGAAGAATGTAGGCACCCTATATATAGAAAGGAGCAAACCAGGGATATTTTAGGGAGCAGGCGAGCAGTCAGGGTCCGTGACTTACATCATAGGAGCCTACACAACACAAAACAGCATAGCTGTGTGTAGATTTTATTTTATTTGCTTTTTATCTTATATTTTGGAAATGTACATCCAGGGTTTTTTTCCTTTAATTTTTTGGTGGGACTCCAAGAAAGTGGGACCCTAAGCTAGAGCTTGTTTAGCTTATACGTAAATCCTGGGAAAATGAGAAACTGAGAGAAGCAGAAATTGACGCATTCATCCATCGCTAGTCACAAAGGAAGATCGCAAGTTGAGTTTGGTCCTTGCATTGGAAAGTTAGATTCTCCCTTCCAGCCCTACACGAGGCTGGATTTGTTTCCTGGCCAGAGCAGGGCGGGCAGGCAGGAGCAATGGCAGCGTGGGATCTTGGCTTCAAATCTCCTACCTGCTTCTGGCCAGCAGGACTGAGACAGCACGTAAGCGCGATGAACCTCAAAGCCAGGAAGAAAGTCATGACTCAGCAGGTTGGAGTTGGGTTTATTAAACTGCCTTGCAGGGTTCCTCTGGAGGAGATAATGATTTTTCTCTTTTTCGCCTCGTTCTTTGCTCAAGGTGGTGCTTGGCTTTGCTGGCTGGCTTTTAGCCTATTCAACAAACAAAAAGGATCATACGATTCAGAAACAATACTTTTATGCTAGCGGCATTAAGGACTGGCACTATTACAAGGGCCAAATAATATACACTCTGTACTTGAGAGAAACTGATCTTTTAGTGTGGCAGCATCTATTCTCTGCAACTTCCTGCGTGCTACTATTAGACAGGCGCCTTCTTTGTACTGCTTTTGATGCCTGCTGAAATCTTTTTGGTATAGGCAAGCCGAAACGTGAAATTTTTATTATGCACATTAATATTTTTTTTAAAAAAAAATGCTTGATTTTATCTATATTTTGATAATTCATTACGTCTATGCATCTTGAAGTCTATTTATTGCAACTTCAAGTAGAATTTTTGCACCGTTTTATGTAAACCGCTTAAAGAGAGAGAGAGAAGTTTTATTGAGCAATATATAGATTTTGCTAAACAAAATAAATAAACATAGCCAATATCTGCTAGAACAAATGCCAGCAAACCTATGGATCTGCTGCCAGACCCTGAGCAATTTATTCTTCCTTGTCTCGTATGATAAGCACTTTGGTTGAACTGATGGTGTTATGAATCTTTGTGTTCCAATCATGGCTGGTTGAATTAGACACATCCATCAGTTCCTTGCTTGTAGAAATAAGATTAAAAATAATCAGGGGACTATTGTAAGGTTGTTGCTTATATGATCTTGTCAGGGATTTTTTTCAGCCAGAGCTCACCAGAGCTCCTCTCCAGCTCCTCTCAAGTGGGCGCGCCGTTGCCGTTCTAAGAGATCAAAGGAAAACTTCATGGTGAATTCTAGCACCTCTTTTTCTAGCAAAATAGTTATGGATCCTATGCTGATTTATAAGAATGTGCATTTAGGACCACTGTTGGAATCAAAGCAATGTTTAAATGCACTTTTCAACAACAACAACAACACCAGTCCACTCAGTTTTATTGTACATAGCCAAAGGCTGCCACAATGTTACATAGAATCATTCAACAATTAAAAGGAAATATACTGGATTGATACAAAAGACTTAAAACATTTATATTATCAAAACATTACGTACTCTAAACAGAGCTATAAAAGTACCCCAATATACAGATCAAGACATTAAACAATAAAATTCATAAGCTAAAATCATCGCATGAACAACAACAACACAACCCAGAGCCCTTTCTGTTGGGGATAATTCAAATGGAAATTCCCAAGTGTCAAAAAAGATTATTTATGTATGTTACTACTGCAGCCCGTGTTTCATTAGCCCAAAAATGGAAAACTAGCGAGGTCCCAACCAAAGAAGAGTGGCAACTTAAGTTGATAGAATATGTGCAGCTTGCAGACTTAACATGTAGAATAAAAGAACATGAGGAACATACGTTTAGAGAAGGTTGGAAAACATTTATTGAATATATGAGAAATAACTGTGTACAGCTGAAGATGCTGGCAGCATTAAGATAAATTCAACAACGTAAATAAGTTTTGGTGGGTGTAATAATGGAATACTGAATGGTCTAGTTTATATAAAATATGCAGTGATTTCTATTATGTAAAATGAACCACGGAAAGAGAAGAAGGGAAGTGACTGATATTTTAAGGTTGTTTAAATGAGTGTTTTAAATTGTAAAACAGAAAATTTAATAAAAATCAGGTAAAAAAACAAGGAGTCAAAGCAATTAATAGGATGATGCTTTTAATCTCACCCAGTAGCTTCCCTGAACTGCCTTGTTTTCAGTAGATTATCTGTTTCCTTTACTGTCTTCAACAAGCCAAGACCAACTGCTTGACCTGGTCTTCAGTGTATATAAGGGTTAGCTTCCTACATCCCCTGTGTTTATAGAGATTCAGCTAGCCTCCAGGCATATAGGTTTATCCAAATCCCAATCTGCGGATCCCCCAATCTCTTTCCCCCAGCGCCCCATGATTTAAAACTGAACCGGAACAAATGGCACCAGGTCTTCCTTGGATTGCCGTTTGTTCTGATTAACACTAAAGAGCTGGTTTTCCCAAGCAAAGTGGCTGGGCAAAGGCAAAACTGCTCAGCCCCGTGCCTAGAAGGCATGCGACAAGTGGAAAACCACCTGTGGTCTCTAGGCATGTGTCAAGGGTCTGTCAGGACGATCAGACCATTCACAGGTCAGAGAGAGATGCGAGGCGAACGTACAGTTAGTTTCTTTGTTAAGGAAAGGGGGGGGAAATACAAGGAGGTTTAAATACAAGGAGGTTTGTTAAGGGCAAACCTTTATTTTGTTATCTGGATGTTTCTTTTTTGTAATTGTTTTAAAAATGCAATAAAGTAAACGAACAAACTCTTCCAGCAGAGATTTGGGATGCATCTTCTCTTTTGACTTCCAGACATCTTCGTAAAGTACTTTTTATGTACACAGACTTCTGCAACTCTTTACCTTTTTTGATTGCCCTAGTCCTTTGAATTGCTTTTATTATTATTATATTTTATTGCAGATATACTGCCATGTTACATTCTATGAACGGAAGGTTGACTTCAATCCCAAAGACGCACTCTTCCATTTTCTCCCAAGATGGACGGGCGCCAAAGAACTGGAGCTATAGAAATACTTGTATTAATTTAAGTAGAGAGCAGAAAGAATTTTTCAACAGCCGCTACGCAGGGGAGCCGGTGAAGTTGGAAGCGGCAAGAACAAATGTTAAAGTCATTGTGGCTTTGGTTTGTCTCTCCTCACCTCTCATAAAATAAAAATTTTAATGTGTGCATTCTTGCTTTGAACTAACCCTCATGCAAGCATTCCACCACGATGCTCAGTACAATTACATCTCCCCACTATCTTTTGATTTGGTTATGACGATAAATAATAATAATATTAATAATAATATATCTGGCTCTTTTCATCTTCAAAGAGTCTGAGGAACATCTGACTGGGTAATCCACATGCTTTTGAAATCTAGGAACACGCTGTTATTATCCTCATTGCTTTATGGATGAGAAAAGTGAGGGATTTGCTTGCAGCCGTCGCGTCAACAAGAATCAGCATCAGCTGGAGGATGAGGGCCTCTGAGAGTTCTTGGAGATGTTCTTCAGTCAGTATTCTTGTGCTGATACTTTCTGGAGGCCAAGGTAGAGCCTGGTTTCATAGCCATGGGTATTCTAAAGCAGCTTTACTCCAGATTACTGCCCTCCAGGCATTTGGGGCTCCAACTTCCATCAGCTCTAGTTAGCACAGCCAATGGTTGGGCATCATGGAAGTAGCAAGGCAACAACATCCAGAGGGCACCAGGTTGGGTGTCTTAGAATCTCTATAGAATCTGCTTCTGGGAAGCCTTCCGTGGTCTATGCAGAACAAGGTCACAGAAGTTGTCACCTATTGTCAAGGCTTCAGAGAATCCTATTCCTCCCACAGTGGCAACCAAGAAGCAGAGAAAACAAAGTGATTTATCAAGTGATTTATTCAATGTTCACAGAAAGAGAGAGGAAGGAATGCAGTGTCCCAAAGACAATGGCGTTGCTCCAAATAAAATCCCACCCCCTATGTCTCTCCTATTCTACGTCGCCCCTGTGTCGGCTAATCTGGGCTTTCTGCCTCTGAGCTTTCTGTTCTACTACCCTCAATGCTCACCTGGTCCTGGGAGGGGGGGTCAGGAATGCTTTCCAAAGACACTGAATCTGTCATCTGTCTCTCCCCTGGTGCTTCTTCTTCCTGCTGTTCCTCTTCCAATATTTCCCAGCTTCTCCCTTCTGCAGCCTCTGAACTATGCCCTTCTGCAAACCACTGTTCTAAATCTATACTGTCCTCCTGTTCTCATGAAGGTTCAGAAGAAGGGGAGGGTGACCCCCACCATCCAGCACTTGACATCTACTAAGCCAAGCACAGCTCAGCAGCCATCTTTTGTGTCTTGCCTGCGAGACTTGACAACCACTCAGCTCTGGCAGTCTCCCCAAAATAAGACAGTGACTGCATGTTGCCATGAATGGGTCACATTTGCCTTGGTGGAGCAGAAATTGTGCAAACCTAGTGCAGAGACTGGGAAGGAGGTGGATGTGTCTCCTCAGTAGCAAGAGGAACCAGGAGCAGTCCAAGGCATTTTGCTGCTGACTGCTACCCGCCTCTAGATTTCACGTATAATATCCAGTCCCATTGGCTGCTGTCTCTTACTTGAATACTCATGACAAGACAATGACCTCCACTATACCTGTGGGCAACGGGCTACAGTTGTGAATGAGCAGCAGGCAAGCAGATGTTGTCAGACTCCAAATCCCATCAGCCAGCCCAAGCTGGCATGGCCAATTTCCAGGGATGATGGAAGCTGTAGTCCAGCAAATAGCTGGAGGGACAGAGGCATCCAATTACTGCTTTAAATCAAAATAAATTAAAGAATTGTCCTGTAGCACCTTAGAGACCAACTAAGTTTGTTCTAGGTACAGTGGTACCTTGGGTTAAGTACTTAATTCGTTCCAGAGGTTTGTTCTTAACCTGAAACTGTTCTTAACCTGAAGCACCACTTTAGCTAATGGGGACCTCCTGCTGCCGCCGTGCCACTGGAGCACGATTTCTGTTCTCATCCTGAAGCAAAGTTCTTAACCCGAGGTACTATTCTTGGTTAGCGGAGTCTGTAACCTGAAGCGTATGTAGCCTGAAGCATATGTAACCCGAGGTACCACTGTATAAGCTTTTGTGTGCATGCACACTTCTTCAGATACTATGCACACGAAAGCTTATACCCAGAACAAACTTAGTTGGTCTCTAAGGTGCTACTGGACAATTCTTTCATTTTTTAAAATTTATTTTAAAACACAGCTACCTACCTGATGCTTTAAATCAAGTTACAATTCTATTAGCATTCTCTCCAATATTTCTCCAATGGAAATAGGGACATCCCATTCCATAATACTAATCTTATTAATTATACCCTGCCTATCTGATAGAATAAAACACTAATAAATAATTTAATAAAACATTCAACTCTTTTTTTAAAAAAAGCTCCCTGTACAGAGCTGCCTTTAAGATGTCTTATAAAGCTTGCATAGTTACTTATCTCCTTAACTTGGGGGTGGAATAACTCCATAACTCCATAATTCAAAAACTTCCCTGTACAGATATCCCCTTCAGATATCTTCTAAAGGTTGTATCTCATTGGCTCAAGGAATGCATAACTCCATGACTGATGAAAATAGGGACATGCTAAGGAAAAGCAGGGCATTCTGGGATCAAATCAGAAACCAGGACGGCTTCTGTAAATGTGGGACTGTCCCTGGAAGATAGGGACACTTGGAGGGTCTGTGTTAGTAGTATTCATCTAAGCACTGGGGAGAATGTTCTGGAACAGAATGTTCTTCCCTTCTCCCCCTGAATGCCCCCTAAATATTTTTTATGGGTTTCCCCCGAACTCTCCAGAGCAGAATTGGGGACAGATTGGAATACATGCAAGAAGGACAGAGACTGAAAGTCTTGCTGGGCTGGTGCTAATTCTTGCAGTTGTACAAATATCTAGTTGAATACCACCCCTAATATCCAGAATGGCAAATATCCAATAAGACATTTTCATCATCATCATCATCACCACTTTTAATTTGTATACCGTCTTTCTATCATACAATACCTATGGCAGTTTACAAGCTGAAGAATCAAAGAATGTACACCTTACAACAATCTAATGCAATACAAAAACGTGATAATACAACATAGCTTTAAAATAAGCAACCTACATCAAATAAAGTAACATTCGACAACCATTAGAATAGTATACAGTGGTACCTCAGGTTAAGTACTTAATTCGTTCCGGAGGTCTTTTCTTAACCTGAAACTGTTCTTAACCTGAAGCACCACTTTAGCTAATGGGGCTTCCTGCTGCCACCACGCCGCCAGAGAACGATTTCTGTTCTCATCCTGAAGCAAAGTTCTTAACCTGAAGCACTATTTCTAGGTTAGCGGAGTCTGTAACCTGAAGCATATGTAACCTGAAGCGTATATAACCCGAGGTACCACTGTATAGAATACCGTACATTCTGGCGTATAAGACGACTTTTTAACCCCGGAAAAGAGGTTAAAAAGTCGGGGGTCGTCTTATACGACAGGTATGGCTGCAGTGGACTTGGCTCCACGCCAGACAGAAGCTGCCCATTGCCGCTGCCCAGTGATGCTAAGCCAGTTTCGCTGGGCGGCTTCCTCCTGGCTCAGAGCCTGCTGCCCATTGCCGCTGCCCAGCGAAGCTGCCGAAGCGTATAAGACGACCCCCCAAATTGGCAGCTGCCAATTTGGGGGGTCGTCTAATACGCCCAGTCACCTAATACGCCAGAATCTATGGTAATAATATCAGCCTATAAAAATTAAACCGAAATCCACTCTTAACAATTGCAATAAATAATTTCTAAACTACAATCAACAAAACAACGGTGATCCACAGTGCATAAAAATAATATAATACAAATTGAGAAGCAGAAACTGGAGGGTGGGGAAAGGCAGGTGGAGTCTCTCCCTTCACAGTTCCTTTGACTTCCCAGCACATTCGCCAGAGAACAGACTTTACAAATTACAATCTACAATAATATTTAACACTGGAAATGTGTTCATGGCACTGAATGGATTTCACAGATATCATTTATAAAAACTGGAATGCTATACAATGTTTGCCAGATCTAGGAATAATTTGTAATTTTCTCTCTCGTTTTCTATAATATATATGTATTCTAACATTTAGCATGTGTTGTTTTGTTTGTTTTTAATTATTCTGATCAATGAATTTTGCACTCAGGTTCCAAGTAAAAAGCATATATCTTCTCTTTACGGGGCTTGTGATATTATAAATCTACAAAAAAAAATTAAAGAAAAAGATTATCTCTGTTAATCTCATAACAAACTATCTGAGACTATATAGTTATCATCTGAGCAAATTCTGCTGCGTCAGTAGTTTTAACTGCCAATTTGCAGCTCATGTGAAATCCAGGTTGTGACAAAGTGCTGAGTAAAGCTATAAAATGCAACTGTCTTGGGGGGAAATTGAGCAACCGCAATTCTGAAAGCTGAGATTGAAGTTCCTTATAAGCATTTGCTGAAGAACTAATCCATATTATGACCACAATGCCAGTATGCCCATAGCATCATTTTTACATCACATGTATGTTATTCTTAAAGGTAAAGGGACCCCTGACCATTAGGTCCAGTCGTGGCCGACTCTGGGGTTGTGGCGCTCATCTCGCTTTATTGGCCAAGGGAGCTTGCGTACAGCTTCCGGGTCATGTGGCCAGCATGACTAAGCCGCTTCTGGCGAACCAGAGTAGCGAACGGAAATGCCGTTTACCTTCCCTCCAGAGCTGTACCTATTTATCTACTTGCACTTTGACGAGATTTCGAACTGCTAGGTGGGCAGGAGCTAGGACCAAACAACGGGAGCTCACCCCGTCACGGGGATTTGAACTGCCGACCTTCTGATTGGCAAGTCCTAGGCTCTGTGGTTTAGACCACAGTGCCACCCGCGTCCCTATGTTATTCTTAGTTAATCTCAATTATCTGCCTAAAAGAATTTCTGAATATTCACCCAAAAAATAGATTAAGTTTCCTGCCTGGTGGTTCTCTTAGTGCACCTCTTCCATTCCACCCATATTTATTTACAGTGGTCCCTTGGTTCTCAAACTTAATCCTTTCCAGAAGTCCAAAACCAAAGCGTTCCAAAACTAAGGCACACTTTCTCATAGAAAGTAATGCAAAATGGATTAATCTGTTCCAGATTTTTAGAAACAACTCCTGAAACAGCAATTTAACATGAACTTTACTCTCTAACGAGACCACTGATCCATAAAATGAAAGCAATAAACAATGTACTGCAGTCACACAATCAATCAGTAGCTGAACTGGGTTCCACACAATCACAAAAACAAAACAAAAAAGAGCCACAAAAACCAAAACACAAAATAAATAGCAAAAACAGACTGACCTCAGCATAAGTCAAAACAGAAGCATGGCATTCAAAACGGAGCACGTTCGGCTTCCGAAAAATGTTTGCAAACCAGAACACTTACTTCCGGGTTTGCAGTGTTTGGGTTCCAAGTTGTTTGAGTACCGAGGCGTTTGAGAACCAAGGGACCACTGTACATAATTCATTATTGTCCTCTTCTTCCCATCCTCCATTCTGGAGCAGAGGATGGCTAATCATCAATGAAGCAAGAATACAAAACTGGGGGGAAGGGACGGGACGGGGACACAGTTGAAATTACAAAAGTACAATAAAAATAAAGCGGTGATAAATACCTGTAGAACCACATTCAAAGCGCCCACTCTAAGCTCAACGTCACATTGGCACTGTTTAAGATATGCCCTCTCCCATATTAGCTCGGATAGAATCTCCCTTTTGCCACATTTTCCCCTGGTATAAATAAAGCACCTAGATTTTACTGAGATGAGTTTCCTCTTAGCTTAAACTCAGTCCTCCTGTCTTTAATTGTTCAAAGTAATTATTATTAGTAGTATTAGTAGTATTTATTCAATTTATACACTGCCCTTTACCCGGAGGTCTCAGGGCGGTTCACAAACAAGATCACAACATATAAAATCAAACCAAAAACATTAACCCAATTAAAAACAAACAAAAAAGAAGCACATTCTTAAAAGGTGTTGGATGTCAATCAGATCAACCAAAGGCCTGGTTAAAAAGGAATGTTTTTGCCTGGTGCCTAAAGGTGTATAATGAAGGCGCCAGGCAAACTTCCCTGGGGAGAGCATTCCACAAACGGGGAGCCACCACAGAGAAGGCCCCGTTCTCGTGTTGCCAGACCTTCCGAATATCTCGAGGAGGAGGCACACAAAGGAGGGCCTCAGAAGATCTCTGGGTCCAGGTAGGTTCATATGGGAAGAGGCTCTCCTTGAGGTAATGCAGTCCAGAGTTAAGTGTGGTGTGTCCAGGTTGCAACCATAGGTTCTGCCATGTCCAAGGGATCTTAATCCCCAGCTGTTGCACCTGGCAAACCTACCTGAAAAGGAGACAATGGAACTTACTTCAAAGCAATATGCACAGGATCATTTAACACAAAATGTCATTTGAAAGGGGAGGAGGCTAGAAGTCTTGGCAGATATTATCCTACATGCTGTAGTCATACAGAGGAAAGAGATTGAAAAAAAAAAAGTAAAGTACAGTGGTACCTCGGGTTACATACGCTTCAGGTTACATACGCTTCAGGTTACACACTCCGCTAACCCAGAAATAGTGCTTCAGGTTAAGAACTTTGCTTCAGGGTGAGAACAAAAATTGTGCTCCGGTGGCGTGGCAGCAGCAGGAGGCCCCATTAGCTAAAGTGGTGCTTTGGGTTAAGAACAGTTTCAGGTTAAGTACGGACCTCCGGAACGAATTAAGTACTTAACCCAAGGTACCACTGTAGTTACATCTGGTTCCTTACTGTCAAAATATAAATCTTACATATCCCAAAAAATTATAGAGGAAACATTATAGCATTATAGATGCTGGGCAAAGATAGGATTTTTAACAAGTTTTTTTTTATTTGGGGAGGAGATAGTATTGACTAATAGGCAAGCTAAGATGCAGCTAACAAATTTTATGGCAAATAGTGGCTGGGCTTTGTTTAGAAGCCTGGTAACATGTGAATGTGCTGCCACCTGCAGGATATTCATTTATAGCTGTTGTAAATAAAATTGAATGCTATTGAATCCCCGCGACAGGGTGAGCTCCTGTTGCTCGGTCCCTGCTCCTGCCAACCTAGCAGTTTGAAAGCACGTCAAAGTGCAAGTAGATAAATAGGTACCGCTCTGGTAAACGGCGTTACCGTGCGCTGCTCTGATTCGCCAGAAGCAGCTTAGTCATGCTGGCCACATGACCCGGAAGCTGTACGCCGGCTCCCTCGGCCAATAAAGCGAGATGAGCGTCACAACCCCCGAGTTGGCCACGACTGGACCTAATGGCCAGGGGTTCCTTTACCTTAAATAATATTGTGCCTCTCAACTTTCTGACTGGTCTGGAAGTACCTTAGTGATTGGGGGTGCATTTTGAGGCCCTTTTGAGGAAGAGGTGTTCAGATGGAATGCTATCTCCAATGCAAGCATCAACTGTCAGGGAAGCCTCGTAAACAATACTGAAACTAATGAGAGGGTTTGGCCCATCTCATTTGTATCTATAAATGTATCTATTTGAGGGAGCCCTAAACGGCCTTGGCCCAGTAGACCTGAAGGAGCGTCTCCTCCCCCATCGTCCAGCCCAGACACAGAGGTCCAGCGCTGAAGGCCTTCTGGCAGTTCCCTCACTGCGAGAAGCCAAGTTACAGGGAAGAAGGCCTTCTTGGTGGTGGCACCCGCCCTGTGGAACACCCTCCCACCAGATGTCAAAGAAATAAACAACTACCTGACATTTGGAAGACATCTGAAGGCAGCCCTGTTTAGGGAAGTTTGATGTTTTATCATGTTTTTAATATTCTGTTGGGAGCCGCCCAGAGTGGCTGGGGAAACCCAGCCAGGTGGGCAGGGTGTAAATATATTATTATTACGAGAGAGAGAGAGGAGGGGGTGCCAACCTGCAGTCCTTTATTCATTTGTACATGTCTTGCCAATCCTTGGCATGAGCTCAGCACACTAGACAGGGACTAATGTAAAATGAAGCATTAAGCCAAATGCAATTTTAGGTGAGAGTCCCAGGGGTAGCAGTGTATTTGTGAAAGCCCACAGGTTATTTGGGGACACGCAGCCCCCTCCTTCTAATGCGTTTGTATGTACAACAGGGGGCATGGCAACGCAACACATCTCCTAGTCTCCCAATGGCCTGGATGTGACATTTAGGGTGTCCCAAAACTTAGGCCACATCTTTGCCATATGTTTAAAGTACAGTGGTAAAATAAAGGTAAAGGGACCCCTGACCATTAGGTCCAGTCGTGGCCGACTCTGGGGTTGCGGCGCTCATCTCGCTTTATTGGCCAAGGGAGCCGGCGTACAATTTTCGGGTCATGTGGCCAGCATGACTAAGCCGCTTCTGACAAACCACAGCAGTGCATGGAAACGCCATTTATCTTCCCGCTGGAGCGGTACCTATTTGTCTACTTGCACTTTGATGTGCTTTCAAACTGCTAGGTGGGCAGGAACTGGGACCGAACAACGGGAGCTCACCCCGTCGCGAGGATTCAAACTGCCGACCTTCTGAGTCCTAGGCTCTGTGGTTTAACCCACAGCGCCACCCACCTCCCACCAAAAAAGTACAATGGTACCTTGGTTTATAACCATAATCCGTTCCGGAGGTCTGGTTGTAAACCAAAACAGGTTGTAACCCAAGGCGCACTTTCGCCAATGGGGCCTCCAAAAACAAAAATGGGTTGTAATCCAAAATGGTTGCAAACCAAGGTAGCACTGTACATTGCTTCTACCAAAGAATCCTCGGAACCGTAGTTTATTCTTCACAGAGCTACGATTCCCACCTACCAGGAACCAACTTTAGCCTTGTGCATTGTGTTTTTAAGCATTTGCACTGGACCCACACACTATTGCTATTACTACTCCTGAAAAGAATTACATGCAATCACAATTTGCTGCTGCTGCTGTGAGTGCTGGAAGGAATCGCCTGCTCCTTGTCGCAATGCCCCTTTCCACCTGGCCTAGGGGGCGGGCCCACACTCACCCTGAACAGCTGAAAGGCACCTGGGAGGCCAGAGGGACATTGCTGAAACAACACTTGGGTTGGGGCAACTGGCTAAAATGTTTTAAATGCTTCTAATTTTGGTTCCTCTGTTTTGTTTTTGTCAGGTTGGTGTTAGTTGAATGCTTAATTGGGGTTGGCAGTTATGTAAATTTCGGTATAACTGTAAACTGTTTATTATTGTCATTATGGGCTGCTGTTGATTCTGGAGGGGCATTTCCAGCTTACACCCCCCCCCCCTGCTGCCGCCGCCGCCCTTGGAAGCCTTATAAGAAGCTGCTGCCCCAGGGAGACTGTGAGCAACATCATGGGGGGATGTTTCTAGGATTAAAGTGAAACTGAGAATCCTAGAATTGGAAGGGACCTCCGGGCAGGGTTGTCTTTACCCAGGGTGCAAGGGGTGCAAGGCACCTGGGCGACCAATTCTGGGGGGCGCCAAATGTATACCTACTGTATACTGGTCCCTCGATCGGTGGCTGTGAAAAGCAATGGATCGAAAGTCCCCGCCCCCCTCCTCTGTCGCTCTTTTACTCCGTAGCATCAAATATTCCCGAAGAGTCAGGAAACAAAAGCAGTTTTTTCCACTGCGTCATTGTTACATGTGAGTGATCCCCCCCCAAAAAAAAGCTCAATAAAAGTTAATTTGGGGGCAGCTAAACTAAATTTTTAAGGGATGCGTGTGGCACTGTGGGTTAAACCACATAGCCTAGGACTTGCCAATCAGAAGGTCGGCGGTTCGAATCCCCGTAACGGGGTGAGCTCCTGTTGCTCGGTCCCTGCTCCTGCCAACCTAGCAGTTCGAAAGCGCGTCAAAGTGCAAGGAAGCTAAACAGCGTTTCCGTGCGCTGCTCTGGTTCGCCAGAAGCGGCTTAGTCATGCTGGCTACATGACCTGGAAGCTGTACGCTAGCTCCCTCGGCCAATAAAGCGAGATGAGCGCTGCAACCCCAGAGTCGGCCACGACTGGACCTAACGGTCAGGGGTCCCTTTACCTTTAAACTAAATTTGGGGGCACTGGGCAGATCTTTGCACCCCGGCTACGCATATGCTAACGACGGCCCTGCCTCTGGGGTCACGTAGCCCAACCCCTTGCAATGCAGGAATATGCAGGTGGCCCCTACGGGGTCCCAATCCATGGCGTTCTCAGCACCTTGTTATCAGCTCCCTTGTTATTTTTGCTGTGGACGCTGCATATAATCTGGCTATATTGGAATGTGCTGGGGTTTTTTCTCTCCTGTTCTTATACTTGCTAAAGTTTTGCCATGTTATTATGAACTTGTTGTTTTCTTGCTTCGCTAACTTATTAAGAAATTGCTTCTCTGGCGTTTGTTGGAAGTGCCCCCTAGTGGCGTAGCGTGGGGGGTGCAGGGGGGCCCGGCCGCACCGGGCGCAACATCTGGGGGTTACGGTTAGGGGGCACAAATCCACGGGTTAGGGGGCGCAAATTACTTGCCTTGCCCCGGGTGCTGACAACCCACGCTAAGCCACTGGTGCGCCCCACCCCCCCGTTTATCTGAGTTGCAAGCTGCTTCCAGAATGATGCAGTTTGTTTGTGTGTGAGAGAGAGAGGAAGAGACAGAGAGAGAAAGCGGCATACCAACCAAAGAATAAATGGCAGACTTTGGGTGCCCCTGCCGCGCTTTGCGCAATTAACGCGCCACAGCCGGTTCCATTGTGTGGATCACGATCATGGCCAGCAATGATCGCTGCGGTCGGCTTGCTCGGGTGTGTTTTTTTTAACTTGGCTTCTTCCCAATGTTTCCACCCAGATTCCGTGAACTGCCCAGGAAACTGCAGCGACAAGTGACACTTGTAGTTTAATGGCGAATTTTGGAGACGTAAAAGATTTGGATGATTAGGAGGAAATGATTGATAACAGGACCCACAAAGGGGAGAGGGGAAATCCAGGAGATTCTCTGGGATCTTGTTTTTTAAGTTGTATGTTGGATTATGCGGTTGTAAAATTCTAATTTGAAAAATGAACTAAATAAATGTATTAATTGAAATTAAAAAAAGGGAAGGGAAGGGAACTGGAGCGACAAACTGGAACCCCTTGGCTGGCTGGGCGGGATCCCCGCGCTTTGCGCTTCGCCTCCTGCCGGGGGCGGAGAGCCGGTGGGCGCGGCTGGCCAGGGACCGCCCTCCTCTCCGCCGCTTCTCCTCCCCGAGCAACATGGCTGCAGCAGCCGCCGCCTGCTCGCCAGTGAAGGTAAGCTAGGCGCCTCGCTGCTGCTGCCGGCTCTCCCGGCTGGGGACGCAACTCGGCGGCTCCCTTGGGCTCCCGGGGAACGGGAAGGGGGCCTGGGCGCGGGCGCGGCGTTGGTGCGGGCCGGGAGTCCTTGGGGATCTCCGTCGGCCTGCTCAAGACGTGCGCCTAGGCGCCTTTGGCGCGCGTAAAGGCGCCCTCTTCAGCGGTGCTGGAGCCTGGAGGGTGGGTGTGTGCGCGCGCGGAGTCCCCTGGGGCGCGCGCGGAGTCCCCTGGGTGCACTTACCCGGGAGTAAACCCTGCTTGGGCGCGAGGAGGGCCTGGCGACATGCCGGGCTTTGTGCACAGGCGACGGTGGGTTTCTGCAGACGTGCTCCAGGATCCTTGGCCAAGTGTGTCTGGTTTTTGTTAAACCGAGGATTTTGCCTTTGGGGTCTCCTCCTCCTCCTCCTCCTCCTCCTCCTTCTTTTCCTGGAAAGCACAGTGCTTTAGAAACACCGCACACTACAGTATTAAGAATCCCGGAATGAATACCCCCCAGATTTGTGCGGCAAAGAAAACAGTTGCCCTGTTAATGCGCTTTTACCCCTGCCTCCATTGTCCTTGTTGCTGCCCCAAAGGACCATCCAGAATAATGGATCTGCTGCCGGTGATCTGGAGTTTGAGACATGTGCTGAGCTCTCACCCTCTATTTCTTAATTATTCAGATGAGTTTCCTCTATTAGTCACAGAGGGGTTTTCCACTTTGTGCCGCTCAAATATAGCTAATCAACGGCTTTTAGAAATCTGGTGAACTGTAGTGCGTTTAGACACCTATATCATACAATCCTAGAATTGTAGAGTTGAAAGCGACCCCTGAGGATCATCTAGTCCAACCCCCTACAATACAGGGATATGCATCTGTCCCATAAGCGGACCGAACCTGCAACCTCGGCATTATCAGCTGCAAGTTCTAACCAACTGAGCTGTGAGTCACAGAACCTGTTCCTTATACAGGACACCACATTGCTTTTTAGGGCATGCTGAAATACCATGAACGGCCTATTTGCATTCTTTGGATAGTTCCAACCCACGTAATCGATATTCCCTAGTTTGCAATTTCTGAAAGTGATTGTATCTGTTGCTTTGACAAAATGCATACACACACAGCAGCCGCTCTTCTTGGGAAGAGCTGTAGAGGTAGAATGCTTCCTATGACAGGAAACAGAGAGATCTTGCTGAATTTGATCTTGTCTCTTTCATGCCTTCATTGTATGTATTTTTTTTAACCTGTCTCAAGTTGTCCCTTTTTATCCTTTTTTAAAAATTCTACTGTGTGTCCACAAAGTTCGAATGTGTCACACGTAGCCAACAGGAGTTAGGGTTTGTTGAAGCAATAAGTACAAACCGTTTCCGACTTCATGGGAAAACCTTTAAAGTCATTCAGGCTTGTGATAGGTGATTCCGCCAGGGGGTGGATGGGATCAGGGCAAAACCTTGCCTTTCCTCCTGACCTACCTCCAAGCTCAGAGAGAAGGGCTGTAGCTGGTCACTGTTCTGCTGCACATGAGAATCCCATTTCTCTCTGAAAATCTGAGGGGAGTTATCCCCCCCTGGAACTGCACTGGGCTTCCAAGATTTTTCCCTAGTCTTCATTCTGAATGTGAAATTAGGAAGAAAATTGGTGGAGGCGGGGGATATTCCTGAAGTCACATTGCCTGGCATTCATGAACAGTGTTCGAAATTCGCCAGGCACATTTTGCACTGGGCTATTGGCCACTTGTGGCCTAGAGGGAATGCCAGGATGGTATCTACCATCTGGAGGTCCATGCCTGGAGATCCTTGGAGCTTGACTGTTTTCACACACTAATGACACAGGTCCTTTAGAATTCTATCCGTTGCATTTTATCTGCCCAATCAGAATGGATTTCTGGAACCAAAATGCATTTTTGGTGCAACCTTAGCAGGAGTAATGAAGAAAGTTATAGCGAATTTTTTGTTGCTTGTCTTCACTTCTCCCACCCCAATGCCCTGCTCAAAGTTGTGAAGAATATTCTTACGTTATGAATGGCCCGTGTCACCATTAAGAAAAAGAGGCCAATACAGTGGTACCTCGGGTTACATACGCTTCAGATTACAGACTCCGCTAACCCAGAAATATTACCTCGGGTTAAGAACTTTGTTTCAGGATGAGAACAGAAATCGTGCTTCAGCGGCGCGGCAGCAGCAGGAGGCCCCATTAGCTAAAGTGGTGCTTCAGGTTAAGAACAGTTTCAGGTTAAGAACAGACCCCCGGAACAAATTAAATACTTAACCCGAGGTACCACTGTATATATGTGGACTGTCCCTGGGTCACGTGACATTTCTTCTTTAAGTTCTCATATCTCTCAACCCAGCTCAAGGTTGTCATCTGAACTAGCCAGATGTTCAACTGAGAATCAGCCACAGTGAGTCCATCTTTTGAAAAATAAGACTTTAGAGCCGTCTTGCCCCAAAGTGGCAACTAGACATTCCCTTTTGGTGACTGTAACCTTGGTTTAAGGAGCCATTTGGCACCTAGCTTATATATATGAGTTCCTAACACTGTACCCAGGTAGTAGTAGTAGTAGTAGTAGTAATAATAATAATAATAATAATAATAATAATAATAATAATAATTTATTATTTATTATTTATTATTTATTATTTATTATTTATTATTTATTATTTATTATTTATTATTTATTATTTATACCCCACCCATCTGGCTGGGTTTCGCCAGCCACTTTGGGCAGCTTCCAACAAAAGTTTAAAAGTACATTAAAACATCAAACATTGAAAACTTCCCTAAACAGGGCTGCCTTCAGACATCTTCTAAAATCCAGGTAGTTGTTTATTTCCTTGACATCTGATGGGAGGGCGTTCCACAGAGCGGGTGCCACCACCAAGAAGGCCCTCTGCCTGATTCCCTGTAACTTTGCTTCTTGCAGTGAGGGAACCGCCAGAAGGCCCTCAGCGCTGGACCTCTGTGTCTGGGCTGAAGGATGGGGGTGGAGACGCTCCTTCGGGTATATTGGAATATTATTAAGCTCCTTGACATCTGACAGGAGGCGGGTGCCACCACCAGGCCATCTGCCTGGTTGCCTGTGACTTCGCTTCTGGCAATGAGGGAACCGCCAGAAGGCCCTTGGCACTGGACCTCAGTGTCCGGGCAGAACGATGGGGGTGGAGACGTTCCACTGAGTGAAGGTATCTTCACTTGTGACCACAAGTGGCCAATAATCAGGTGCAAAATGTGCCTGGCTCCTGGCTAATTTCAAACACTGGCCAGTGGGATAGAGTTGCAGCTGTAGCTTCTCTGCAATGGAGTTGCTACCACTTTGGTAGGGGGGCGGTACTAGCTAGGTGGTGGTGAGATAACGGCTGCGCAGGTGCCCTGATAGAGCTTATCCGGTGTTTCTGCGTGGGGCATCCACACAACTCTGGCCTCTCTGCTGCTTCACCCCTCCCCTCCTGTGAAGAGGCAAAGACCCCCACTGACGGGAGGCAATTGCTACAGTGGTCAAGTTGCTCCTCTTCTTTCCCCTTCCTTCATCTCAAGCACTTATCTTCCCTCTGGCCAGTCTTCAGCACAACGTTGTTGTTGTGTAGTCATTTAGTCGTGCCCGACTCTTCGTGACCCCCTGGACCAAAGCACGCCAGGCACTTCTGTCTTCCACTGCCTCCCGCAGTTTGGTCAAGCTCATGCTGGTAGCTTCGAGAACACTGTCCAACCACCTCGTCCTCTGTCGTCCCCTTCTCCTTGTGCCCTCCATCTTTCCCAACATCAGGGTCTTTCCCAGGGAGTCTTCTCTTCTCATGAGGTGGCCAAAGTACTGGAGCCTCAGCTTCAGGGTCTGTCCTTCCAGTGAGCACTCAGGGTTGATTTCCTTCAGAATGGAGAGGTTTGATCTTCTTGCATTCCATGGGACTCTCAAGAGTCTCCTCCAGCATCATAATTCAAAAGCATCAATTGTTTGGCGATCAGCCTTCTTGATGGTCCAGCTCTCCCTTCCATACATCACAACGTTAGACTCATTTAATCCCACTGACTTCAACTGACTTAACAGTACGAACTCGGTGCTGCCTACAGTTTCAGAAAACTTGAGGCCTGTGCATTTTATCCTTGCCTGATGAAAGCCTCTCTCTGTTTTGCATAGGTGTAACATTAATTACTAAGCAGTTGGAGCAAGGGCATAGATTGCTTTCGCAGCAAAATGGGATCCAGCTGATCACAGCAGAACATAATGTAATTGAAACCCAAAAGCGGCCAAACTTAGAAGCCCAAATTGGTAGCTCTGGCTCTTGCATAACAGCGAAGGTTGCCAGATAAACTTCAAGATCCGTTCCAGCTCTATAATTCTACGTGGAAGGGATTTGGTTGCCAGCTGGGTACAGTGGTACCTCAGGTTACATACGCTTCAGGTTACATACACTTCAGGTTACAGACTCCGCTAACCCAGAAATAGTACCTCGGGTTAAGAACTTTGCTTCAGGATGAGAACAGAAATCATGCTCCGGCGGCGCGGCAGCAGCAGGAGGCCCCATTAGCTAAAGTGGTGCTTCAGGTTAAGAACAGTTTCAGGTTAAGAACGGACCTCTGGAACGAATTAAGTACTTAACCCGAGGTACCACTGTATTTGTAATGTGGAATGGTAGCTTCAGTTGCGTGACACAGGAACCTTTTGATGGTAACATTCAGGCAATATTATTCCAGCCTTCTTTGATGCTTTTACGCAGGATGGATTTGATTTAATTCAAATTGATTTAAATCACTAGTCAGTAAGACTTGATTTAAATCATTTTTTTACAGAAAGACTCATTCTAGCTGGTATAATCTTAACATTTACAACCAGATGAAGGATTCATTTTTGGAATAATAAATTTTCAGAGTAGTTTTTACAGTTATATCAAAAATTACTGATTTGGTTATACTATTAGAAATACAAAGACAGGCAATTATGAAATTATTGTTTGTATTTGGACAACTTTTCTGCTGTACTTTATTGGAAGGAGAAAAATAATCATTTCCTTAATAACAATTTAAACAATTTATTTAACTGAAACAATAACATTATAGCATATGTATCCATGTTTGTTAACTGATGTGGTTAAATGATTAAAAACAACAACAACAACAAAAAACAACCTTAGACTGATGCGTAGCCTTTGGACTATAATGTAACTTAAGTAAAAAACTATATTTAGAAAGATTTTCCCTCCAAAAGCATTTTATTTTAAAAATCTGATTTAAATTTAAACAAATTAATTTTTTTTTTTTTTAAAGCATTGATTTTTATCCACCCTGCTTTTAGGAGCACACTGGAAATTGCAAATCTGTCTTCACTTATGTTGCATCCAGCTTGCCTGCACTACCACTTCCATGCCACACGATGGCAGCAAATCAGAAAGAATATGTGTTTCTCTTTGCTGGTCCTTGGCAGGTTCTTCCAAGCTATGGCATGAACTTCAACCAGAGCTTTGGACTGATAACAAGAACCACATAGCCTAATGAAATAAATGTTCCTATTATAATTGAAAGTGAAGCAAGATCTTTTTAAATAAAAAAGAGGTCCATTTTAAAGAAGTGGGCACGGGATGGAGTATTTTATGTCTCTTGCTGTTTATTTATTGTAAGTATCAGGCAACACAGATATTTATCCCCCACAATGGTTTTCGAGCTACGTCTCAGGAAATCTTGGGGTTCCTCGAAATCTCCCAGTTATTTATTTTTAAAATAAAATGCTTTTGGAGGAAAACTCTTTTTAAAGATTGTTTTTGTTGTTTAGTCGTTTAGTCCAGTCCGCACTCAGGACTGATTTCCTTCAGAATGGATAAGTTTGGTCTTCTTGCAGTCCATGGGACTCTCAAGAGTCTCCCCCCAGCACCATAATTCAAAAGCATCAATTCTTTGGTGATCAGCCTTCTTTATGGTCCAGCTCTCACTTCCATACATCAATACTGGGAAAACCATAGCTTGAACTATACGGACCTTTGTCGGTAAGGTGATGTCTCTATTTAAGTTCCTAAGTGAAACTAGCATCAACAGCCAAGCTTGCTTAAGAGACAACTCATTCGATGCTCTTAAACTTTACCTGAGGTGGTTATTTTAAGGCAGGTCCAACGGGCCTGACATGTACCTTTTGCAAATTCTGGGGATTTCCTCCCATAAATTCCTGCAACGTGGGGATTCCACGGTAGACAAATTGATGTGGAAAGAGTTCTCTGCAAGTAGGAAGCTATTAGATGTTTAATCTGTCTGTTTTTGCTATTTATTTTGCATTTTTGTGGCTTTTTTTGTTTTTGTGACTGTGGAACCAAGTTCAGCTACTGATTTTTTTTTTTTTTAATATAATTTTTATTAGTTTTTACACATGTCTTCCAAACATTACATCCCATCTTAGAAAACATAACAGACCTTTGGCTATCACCGCCTAGGACTTCCATCAACCTCGACTGGTGGTTTTCTAACTTCCTTTCTAATTTTGCATTTTATTTTAATAGTTATTGCTATGAAATCCAAATCCTAAAAAAACCTCATTCTTAGTCCTCTTTCGCAATAATTCATATAGTTCTGCTTACAAAACTTCTTGTAACCCTACAAGCGATGTCAATTGATTATAGTTGTGTTTCGGATATATCTTGAATTTCTTCCAGTTCAACTACTGATGGATCGATTGTGTGACTGCAGTACATTGTATTTTCCTTTCATTTTATGGATCAGTGGCCTTGTTAGATAGTAAATTTCATGTTACATTGCTGTTTTAGGGGTTGTTTTTAAAAGTCTGGAATGGGTTAATCCATTTTGCATGACTTTCTATGGGACAGCGCATCTTAGTTTTGGAACGGACTTCCGGAATGGATTAAGTTTGAGAACCAAGGTACCACTGAACTGGAGTTGTTCCACTCGCTAACGGAAGACTTAAGCCTTATTACCTAGAGCATGGGTAGGCAACCTAAGGCCCAAGGGTTGGATCCGCCCCAATCACCTTCTAAATCCAGCCCGCCAACACCTGAGAAACACTGGTCTGCAAGCGCTCCAGTTGGAGAACCACCTTTACCAAAGGTGTCATGGACTTTGAAGACACTCGAACTCAGGATGCAAGGGAGAAACGTGCCAAGAGGAAGGCACGTTTGGCAAACCCTCACCAGGATCAACTCCCACCCGGAAACCAATGTCCCCACCGTGGAAAGATGTGAGGATCCAGAATTAGCCTCCACAGTCACTTACAGACTCATTGTAAAGATCACATTAATGGAAGACAATCGTACTCGGCTGCGAGGGATTGCCAAAGAAGCAGCAGCAGCAGCAGCAGCAGCTGCGGAACAAACATCAGCTGTGCTCTAGGAACCAATCTGCTCAGCTAGGGCAAAAGTGAGACCTGTCTGGCTTCACCAATGCCCAGCACAAACTGAGTGCCTATTTCATGGCTCAGAATCCTCTACAGTGGCAAAAATGACAGAAAGACTAAGAGGAAAAGACAACAGAGACTTTGAAAAGATTGGGAACCATTCATATTATATTTGCAGAAACAAAGAAAGGCAATAGACTTGATGGCAGGATTTAAATAAGCATCCACATTATTAGCATCAAAAAATGTTTGGAAGATAGTGAAATAAGATGATGTATTTACCGTATTTTTCACTCTATAAGACTCACTTTTTCCCTCCTAAAAAGTAAAGGGAAATGTGTGTGCGTCTTATGGAGCGAATGCAGGCTGCGCAGCTATCCCCAGAAGCCAGAACAGGAAGAGGGATTGCTGCTTTTACTGCCCAGCGATCCCTCTTGCTGTTCTGGCTTCTGAGATTCAGAATATTTTTTTTCTTGTTTTCCTCTTCCAAAAACTAGGTGCGTCTTGTGGTCTGGTGCGTCTTATAGAGCGAAAAATACGGTAATTTTATTTTTATGTTTTTAAGGTTTGATGCTATGTTATTAATAACTTTTTCTGTTGAGAGATAGCAAAGCGGGTGAAAATAGAAACAAACCAGAGACACAAATTGGGGGAAGTCTTGGAGTGGGGGAGGAATACATAGTAAACGTTAAGAATTTGAGATGTATGTAATGAACAAAAATGAAAAATGAATTAAAAAAAAATTTTTTTAAAGAGGCCTCTACAGTGGCAAGAGTTCTAGGACATGGCTGGGCAAATTAAGGCCCGGGGGCTGGATCCGGCCCAATCGTCTTCTCAATCCGGCCCACGGACGGTCCAGGAATCAGCATGTTTTTACATGAGTAGAATGCGTCCTTTTATTTAAAATGAACCTCTGGGTTATTTGTGGGGCCTGCCTGGTGTTTTGACATGAGTAGAATGTGTGCTTTTATTTAAAATGCATCTCTGGGTTATTTGTGGGGCATAGGAATTCGTTCTCCCCCCCCCAAAAAAAAAAAAATATAGTCTGGCCCCCCACAAGGTCTGAGGGACAATGGACCGGCCCCCTGCTGAAAAAGTTTGCTGACCCCTGACCTAGAGCCAATTACCGAGGCTGGGGGCGGGGAATGGGGGAGGGTTGGTTGGTTTTCCATCGGTCCCATTCATACCTATTTGCTGTTCTCATCTGGTTGAGGCGGAAAGCCCCAGATTGGCACACTGGCTGCCCTCTGCGGAAGGAGGAAATGTGGGTGGGTGGCAGAGTTTTCCCTTCCCTATCCCAGCCAGCTGTAAGGAAGCTGCCTAGGACTAAAAATAGGGTGATTGGTTTTTTCCATTCCTGACTTTAAAAAACAACAACCCACACAAGAATGGTTTCATTGTTGTAGCAGGGATGCCCAAATTCTGCCTTCTTGAGGAATCATCCTCCCTGGGTCTAGCAGTTGACCTAAACTGGCTCGGTCACAAGTTGTCAGATGCCAAAGTGACGCTATCTGCCCGCAAGCCGTGTCCTAATCATGCGCTTGCTGGACACCTTAAAATCATCACCCACTCTTGGAATAACAGGTTTGGAATTGCCCAAGAAAGATGTAAAATTATTTCTGTATGTCACAACTGCTGCTCGTATTTTGTTAGCTAAAAAGTGGAAAACCCAAGAATTACCAGTGATAGAAGAATGGCAGATGAAGATGATGGATTTTTCGGAGCTAGCCGACCTAACCGGAAGAGTCCGCAACCAGAAGGAGGAGGAGTACCAGGAAGAGTGGAATAAATTTAATGATTATCTAGTTAAATTTGTTAAGTTAAATTAATTGAAAATAGCTTGCAGATCCTTAATTGGCTTAGGATTTTATTTATGTTAAGTGATGAATTAATATGTTTAATTCCATAAGGTGGAGATTTAAGGATGTTAATGTTTAAGTTAAATTTCATGAGAATTGGGATTTGGATAACTGTTAAAAGGACATGCAATGAAATTCAACCAAGGGGAAGCGAGGAAGTCACTTAACAAAGTTAATAAGTTTAATTTTCAATAAGGCTATGATTTTTGTTTGTTTGTTTGTCTTGTGTGTTTGTTTGTCTGTTTATAATATTGTGAAAACCAATCAAATTTGGGGGGGGGGAATAAAATAAGATAAAATCATCACCCGCTCTTGCTGCACCCCAACAAACAACTTCATTTGGCCACCAGCAATCCTACTAAACTTCGAACCACGTTGGACTTCTCCAAGGTCATCTCTGCACACAGCCCCTCCAGATGGTTTTGCAGCCTTCGCTCACCTCTGTCCCAGGCAGTGTGCCCAGTGGTCAAGGATGGTGGAAGTCCCACAAGTTTCCCGTCGCTGGCACAGGGATTTCTGAAGGAATCAGGGTGGATAAAAATCAAGGATTTTTTTTAAAAAAATAATTTTTAAAATCGGATTTTTTTTATTTACATCGGATTTTTAAAATGAAATGCTCTTGGAGGGAAAATCTTACTAAAGATAAAGGTAAAGGTAAAGGTACCCCTGCCCGTACGGGCCAGTCTTGCCAGACTCTGGGGTTGTGCGCCCATCTCACTTAAGAGGCCAGGGGCCAGCGCTGTCCGGAGACACTTCCGGGTCACGTGGCCAGCGTGACATCGCTGCTCTGGCGAGCCAGAGCCGCACACGGAAACGCCGTTTACCTTCCCGCTGGTAAGCGGTCCCTATTTATCTACTTGCACCCGGAGGTGCTTTCGAACTGCTAGGTTGGCAGGCGCTGGGACCGAGCAGCGGGAGCGCACCCCGCCGCAGGGATTCGAACCACCGACCTTTCGATCGGCAAGTCCTAGGCGCTGAGGCTTTAACCCACAGCGCCACCTGCATCCCTGAAGATAGTTTCCTATTTAAGTTAAATTATAGTCCAAAGGCTTATTCATCAGGAATAAGGATTTGTTTTATGTTTTTCATGTGTGCTAAAACTCGGTCTAAGTTTTTTTTTTTAAAAAAAGAATGTTTAACCACATCAGTTAACAAACATGGATACATATGCTATAGTGTTATTGTTTCAGTTAAAGAAATTGTTTAAATTGTTATTAAGGAAATGGTTGTTTTTCGCCTCCCAATAAAGTACAGCAGAAAGTTTTCTCATGTCATTTGTATATCGCAAAAATAGCATAATAAATGTGGAAAAATATCTACAACGTATGTTTCATTATTGGTGGTCAGTGTATTAGTTCTTGGTTCATGAATTGGTTTAAACAATTAGGAGGAGGAGGAAGAAGAAGAAGAAGAAAGGGGGAGAGGGGAGGGGGGAATGGTGAGTGGGGTGGGGGTGAGTGACAACCAAACACTATTGTGGTGTAGCATTTAGTAATAGTTTCAATTGTCTTCCAAACTAATGCGTGTTTCTTGTGCTCAAGATTGGAATTATCGGAGGGACCGGTCTGGACGACCCGGACATATTAGAAGGACGAACAGAAAAATACGTCGATACGCCTTATGGAAAGGTAGGTACCAATAACTTTGGGGATAATTGGCTTTTTAAATTTAATTTTAATTGGGTATTGTATTAATGTGGCTTTTATTGGATTGTTATAAATGAAAATAAATAAATAAATAAGAACTCCCCCCCCTTTAATCATGCCTAAATAGCAGTTAAGATTGTTTAAAATTCACTGTTGGCATTCTGTAATGTGTTGACTTCCATCCCTGTCTTGCGTTATTTCTGTTTTTTACTCTAGCCATCAGATGCTCTGATTTTGGGGAAGATAAAAAATGTGGACTGTGTGCTTCTGGCCAGGTAAGAATTCCTTAAGCATCACTTGTATTTCTCTTGTACTGAAAAATTAAGGTTTGCCGTAAATGTATTAAATCAAGGCATCTAACCTGCTAAACATGCACGCTATATGCCGAGAATTATCTCCCGCGTTTCAGTAAATTATAATTGGTTTATAGTTCTTGATTGAGTTCTCTACCTTAAAAATTGTTCCTCTTTCTTTAGAACTTCCAAGTTCAGTTACCATATTTTTTGCTCTATAAGACTCACTTTTCCCCCCCTAAAAAATAAGGGGAAATGTGTGTGTGTGTCTTATGGAGCGAATCCAGGCTGCGCAGCTATCCCAGAAGCCAGAACAGCAAGAGGGGTTGCTGCTTTCACTGCGCAGCGATCCCTCTTGCTGTTCTGGTTTCTGAGATTCAGAATTATTTTTTTCTTGTTTTCCTACTCCAAAAACTAGGTGCATCTTGTGGTCTGGTGCGTCTTATAGAGCGAAAAATACGGTAATTATGTTGGACAATACATATGCTTGCTGAAAACCTACCTGTTTCAGCTGGCCTGTGCAGACGTATTATTTTGTTTCATCTGTACTTCAGTTTTATTGCTTTTAACAGATTTTTATATGTTTTGAATATTTTTTTATTCTTTTTTAAATTGTGGAGTTTTGTTTTGTTTTTAATCACAGAAGTTTTTGCTGCCCTGTAAGGAAGGTTGGGATATAAATTTAACAGATAGGTGCAAATGAAATGTAAACTTGCTTGAGAGTTTGGACAGAGGAATACAGAGACATAAAAAATGATAAAATCTCCCAGTCCTAAAAACCTTAAAATCCCAGGCCTTGAATCCCAGGGCTGAGGATTTGAACCAGAAACTATATGTAGAAAGGGAAAGGGAAAGGACGCCTGGATGGTCAAGTCCAGTCAAAGGCAACTGTGGGGTTGCGGTGCTCATTTCAGGCCGAGGGAGCCAGAGTTTATCCACAGACAGCTTTCTGGGTCAAGTGGCCAGCAGGACTAAACCACTTCTGGTGCATGGAGGACCATGACGGAAACCAGAGCGCACGGAAATGCTGTTTACCTTCTTGCCGCAGCGGTACCTATTTATCTACTTGCACTGGTGTGCTTTTGACCTACTAGGTTGGCAAAAGCTGAGACACAGCAATGGGAGCTTACTCCGTTGTGGGAATTCGAACTGCCAACCTTCCGATCGGCAAGCCCAAGAGGCTCAGTGGTTTTGACCACAGCGCCACCCGCTCCCTTCATTTAATATAAGCAGCCTATATAATATAAGCAGCTTATAAAAAATCAACTGAAACAGACAAAATGAGAAAACACTTATAAAACAAAAGAAAAATCAGTGAATGAGATCTAGAACTATTCTACATGGAAGGACTAATGGATAAGTAAAAAAGGTAAAGGACCCCTGGATGGTTAAGACCAGTAAAAGGTGACTATGGGGTTGTGGTGCTCATCTCGCTTTTCAGGCCAAGGTGCACGGAAACGCTGTTTACCTTCCCAACGCAGCAGTACCTATTTATCTACTTACACTGGCGTGCTTTCCAACTGCTAAGTTGGCAGGAGCAGGGACAGAGCAATGGGAGCTCACTCTGTTGCGGGGATTTGAACCGCTGACCTTCCAATTGGCAAGCCCAAGAGGCTCAGTAACCACAGCGCCATCTGCTCCCTTAGAAACTATATGTACTAAACCCTCATAGCGTCTGGCACACAAGGTGTACGACATTTGTCCCTGAGATGGGAAAGCAAATTGAAGCCTCTGGATTGGCCAGATCTATTGGTCCTGATCCGCAGCTACTCTCCTCACACCATTCTTACATAAGTAAATTGCTTTTAAAGAGGTGGTGGAACAGAACAAAACCACGGTTTGGTGAATTCATTCCTAACCGCAACAGGAAACGCATCTTTCCCTGAGTTGTTTGCTTCCCCCAACCCCATCTTGAATTTTAGCTTTGCTGTTTTCCCTCTCCCCTCTTTCTCTGCGTAGGCATGGAAGGCATCACACCATCATTCCGACACATGTCAATTACCGTGCCAATCTGTGGGCTCTGAAGGAAGAGGGCTGCACTCATCTGCTGGTGACCACAGCCTGTGGTTCTTTGAGAGAAGAGATTCAGCCTGGAGACGTTGTCATAATAGATCAGTTCATAGACAGGTAAAAAAGATGGAGATCTTATATGAGGAGCTAGGCTGGGCAATCATTGAATTAGATCTTGGGCTGGAGCAGAAACTTTATTCCCAAAGCACCCCTGCTTTTCATATATGGATGATATTAATGGGGTGGTGAGGGGTTGTAATGAAAATACCAATTTGTGAATCTGGAACCAAAGACCACACTTGTTGTTGTTGTTGTTTAGTTGTTTAATTGTGTCCGACTCTTCGTGACCCCATGGACCAGAGCACACCAGGCACTCCTGTCTTCCACTGCCTCCCGCAGTTGGTCAGACTCATGTTTGTAGCTTCGAGAACACTATCCAACCATCTCGTCCTCTGTCGTCCCCTTCTCCTTGTGCCCTCCATCTTTCCCAACATCAGGGTCTTTTCCAGGGAGTCTTCTCTTCTCACGAGGTGGCCAAAGTCTTGGAGCCTCAGCTTCACGATCTGTCCTTCCAGTGAGCACTCAGGGCTGATTTCCTTCAGAATGGATCGGTTTGATCTTCTTGCAGTCCATGGGACTCTCAAGAGTCTCCTCCAGCACCATAATTCAAAAGCATCAATTCTTCGGCGCTCAGACCACACTACACATACTTGATTCAGGGGAAACCTAAGTGTGGGAATGTTTAGGAATGTAGGACAGGCGGCCCATGGGGGTTGTTTAACCGGCCCACGAGCCGCCCCCAAACCAAGGCACCTGCTTGGTGAATCCCTATGCGCTGCGCTAAACTGGCGCAGCGTGGGTACTCGCTTCCGCGGCGCCGGAAACGCATCTGTGCAGACACCAGAAATCGCAGGCGCACAGATGCAGATGCCAGAAATCTCTGCTGGAGGAATCTCTGCTGGAGTGAACTGGCCCAGGCGAGGTAAACCTTGCTGACCCCTGCTCTACTGATCTTCTGTCGGCTCGCAAGAGGCGAATGGGTGGCATTGATACTACAGTGACTGAACATGCTGACCTTTCCTTGCCAATCAGGTGTTTTTTTAAATTTCTAATCGGTGTTTTTCCCCACCCACAGGACCACCAAAAGGCATCTCACCTTTTATGATGGGAGCTGTCCCAGCCTTCCGGGCGTCTGCCATATCCCTATGGCAGAACCTTTCTGTGCCAAAACTAGAGAGGTTTGTGGATCTTCGCTTACTGAGTCCGTTGTCTGCGGCCGGAATCTCAACAGCCTGTAGATCAGCAGAAAGTGCTTATGAACGCATAGGAAGGGGTGAAAGAGAAACCTGTTCTGGTTTTCCTTTCCAGCTTTATCCCCTCCTGTTTCATTTAATGTTGTTATTGGGGGGCGGAGGGTTTGCCACTTGATAAATGCTGAGCCACTTCCCTGTCCTTCCTGCAGATTACTTTATCATCATCATCATCATCATTATTAGAAAAATAATTACAAAAGTACACAGAGTAATATAAGATGCAAAGAGGAAGAAACAAGAAATAGTATCCATATCATCATCATCAAACCTTTTATTGGCATCACATACAAACATCCAAAACATATACATATACATATATACAGTGGTACCTCGGGTTAAGTACTTAATTCGTTCTGGAGGTCCGTACTTAATCTGAAACTGTTCTTAACCTGAAGCACCACTTTAGCTAATGGGGCCTCCTGTTGCTGCCGCGCCGCTGGAGCACAATTTCTGTTCTCATCCTGAAGCAAAGTTCTTAACCTGAAGCACTATTTCTGGGTTAGCGGAGTCTGTAACCTGAAGCGTATGTAACCTGAAGCGTATGTAACCCGAGGTACCACTGTACCACTTCCCCAGTGGCACAAACATTTGCTAAAAGAAAGGAGGCAGAGCAGTCTATCGTCACATCTCTAGGTTTCCAGGGAGATCAGATGTCTGCAGTGTATTTTGACGACAAAAACCAAATGGAGATATTTAGCCACTAACTTGGTGAGCTCCTGATCATTCCCCAGTAATAGAAAATGTATGACCTCCGACTCTGGTTTCCATTTGGGGATGCAGAGTTGATCTAGAAATTGATGATGGAGATCAGCATATGGTTTACAATTGAGAACCATATGTGTAAGGGTTTCCACCAGGTGGTCTTCACATGGCCAAGTTCTTTCTCCTTCCACCCTGCCTTACCCATATGGAAAACAAAAGAAAGGGGGGGGGGTTATATTTTGTACATTACAAAAAAAAGGATGGGGGGAGGACTTGTTATTGTAGGTAACCTGCATATTACTTTTTTAAAAGGTGCATTAAAGGGCTGGTGCCTTGCTGCTTCTGTCGTAATTCTTTGTAAACAGATTTTATATATGTATATAATTTTAATAGACGCGGGTGGCGCTGTGGTCTAAACCACTGAGTCTTGGGCTTACTAATAGAAAGGTGGGCAGTTCGAATCCCTGCAATGGGGTGAGCTCCCTTTGTTCGATCCCTGCTCCTGCCAACCTAGCAGTTTGGAAGCATGTCAAAATGCAAGTAGATAAAAAGGTACCGCTCGGGCGGGAAGGTAAACAGAGTTTCCATGCGTTGCTCTGGTTTGTGTGTACCGTTGTGCCAGAAGTGGTTTAGTCCTGCTGGCCACATGACCTGGAAAAACTGCGGACAAACACTGGCTCCCTCAGCCTGAAAGCGAGATGAGCGCCGCAACCCCAGAGTCATCTGCAACTGGACTTAACTGTCAGGGGTCCTTTACCTTTTAGGTAAAGGTAAAGGGACCCCTGACCATTAGGTCCAGTCGTGGCCGACTCTGGGGTTGCGGCACTCATCTCACTTTATTGGCCGAGGGAGCCAGCGTACAGCTTCCGGGTCATGTGGCCAGCATGACTAAGCCGCTTCTGGCAAACCAGAGCAGCGCACGGAAACACTGTTTATCTTCCCGCCGGAGCGGTACCTATTTATCTACTTGCACTTTGACCTGCTTTCGAACTGCTAGGTTGGCAGGAGCAGG
This sequence comes from Podarcis cretensis, assembly GCF_951804945.1. Lineage (NCBI taxonomy): Eukaryota > Metazoa > Chordata > Lepidosauria > Squamata > Lacertidae > Podarcis > Podarcis cretensis. The sequence goes on from NC_137187.1 coordinate 28,968,439, forward strand.
GACCGAGCAACGGGAGCTCACCCCGTGGCGGGGATTCGAACCGCCGACATTCTGATAGGCAAGTCCTAGGTTTAACCCACAGCGCCACCCGCGTCCCTCCCTTTACCTTTTACCAAAATAGATTTTAAGAAGACTGCTAAACTAAATTTGGGGGCGCTGGGCGGATCTTTGCACCCCAGTGGCTCATATGCTAAAGATGGTCCTCTCTCTATGTGTCCAGGTCCTTATGGATGTGGCCAAGAAGCTTGGCATCAAGTCCCATTCCAAAGGGACCATGATCACCATTGAAGGGCCGCGTTTCAGTTCCCGAGCCGAGAGCCTCATGTTTCGCAGCTGGGGAGGCGACGTCATCAACATGACTACGGTCCCCGAAGTGGTTCTTGCCAGAGAAGCTGGTCTCTGCTATGCAAGCATTGCCATGGCCACAGACTACGACTGCTGGAAGGAACACGAAGAAACCGTGAGTGACAGCTGCTTCTCGCTTTTAGGTTTGGTTGTCCTTAGGTAGCTAAAATGGCGCCATACATGCAGAAGGGGGGAGGTGCTGGCAGGTTTGTGGGGACACCCCAGTTTTACGGAGGTACGAAAAATATTCAGAAGGGACCCCTCCCCCCTTTTTGGCAGAGATGAAATTTTTACTACACTTTTAAATCTTTACATATAAATTTCAGATTTCAAATTTGTTACACATTTCTCTTTAAACTTTGATTTCCCGCCTTTCCTTCCACGCTATTCTTAATCCCATCCTATTTACATACTGCATTCTGAGAAAATTTCACCTACGACATATTCTTCTATTTCATTTTTTTTAAAAAAATACTTTTTATTAAGTTTTCAAAAGCAAACTCAAATAGGAACATAAGTCAAATTTCCAAAAACAAAGTCCAATTAAACGTAAACTCTTGAATCCAGCATCTTAGTGTTTTCTTATTTACACTGCGCTTTGTCACGCTCAGACTTCCTTCCTTCCCTGCTTCGGCTTTCACAAATTAACACCTACTCCTACAGATTCTTATTTACCCTCCACCCACCTCACAAGATTTAAGTTAATCCTGCTACGGTTTTTAAACTTCTACAATTATTCCGTATATACACAAATTTATTCCACTCCTCTTCGAACTTTGTTACTTTTTGATGTCTAATCTTATTAGTCATTTTCACCAATTCCGCATATTCAAACATCTTCACTTGCCACTCCACTAACACTTCTCTGAAGTCTCGGCCCCACTCACCTCACAGAGTGTTTGTTGTGGGGGAGGAAGGAAAAGGAGATTGTTAGCGGCTTTGAGACTCCTTCGGGTAGTGATAAAGCGGGATATCAAATCCAAACTCTCTTCTGTTTTCATGGGGAGGAGTATTTCGGGGAAACATGGAGGAAGATTTCTCATTTCCCCCTGCGTATGTTTTAGCAGTACAGTGGTACCTTGGAAGTCGAACGGATCTGTTCTGGAATTCCGTTCGACTTTCAAAACATTCAGAAACCAAGGCACGGCTTCCGATTGGCTGCAGGAAGCCCCTGCAGCCAATTGGAAGCCGTGGAAATCATGTCAGACGTTTGGGTTCCAAAGAACGTTCGAAAACCAGAACAATCACTTCCGGTTTTTGATTATTCGGGAGCCAAAACATTCAAGTTCAAAGGCGTTTGGCTTCCCAGGTTCCACTGTAATGCATTTGATATACTGTATTTTTCGCTCCATAGGACGCACTTTTTCCCCTCCAAAAATGAAGGGGAAATGTGTGTTTGCGTCCTATGGTGCGAATGCAGGCTTTCGCTGAAGCCTGGAGAGCGAGAGGCATCGGTGCGCACCGACCCCTCTCGCTCTCCAGGCTTCAGGAAGCTATCCGCAAGCCTTGCAAGCCCGGTGGGAGTTCCCGCGAGCTCACGAGGCTTGCGGGCAGCAGCCTGCAGCCCCAGCGAGTGTCCACAAGCCTTGCGCGCCTGGCGGGAGGTCCCGCCGAGCGCACAAGGCTTGGGGCGGCAGCCTGTTGCCCGAAGCACAGGGAGCCCTCCGGAGGGCTCCCCGTACTTCGGGCAAGTGTCTGCAAGCCTTGCGCGCCCGGCAGGAGGTCCCGCCAGGCGCGCGAGGCTTGGGGCGGCAGCCTGTTGCCCAAAACACAAGGAGCCCTCCGGAGGGCTCCCCGCGCTTCGGGCAAGTGTCTGCAAGCCTTGCGCACCCGGCGGGAGGTCCCGCCGGGTGCGCGAGGCTTGGGGCGGCAGAAGTGTCTCCTTCTGTTCCTTCTCCAGGTTCGCTGAAGGGCGATGCCCCTTCTCCCTCTCTGCGCAGCACCTCTCCTGTGAAGGAGGGGCGCTGGGCAGAGAGAGAGAAGGCGCAGTGCTCCTTCAGCGACGCGTCTGTCCTGGCTTCTGCTTTAGCCCTGCGCAGCCTCTTTGGGCAGGGGGAGCCTTCATCCCGCTGCCCTGAAGAGGCTTGGCGCGGTTACCCCAGAAGCCAGAACAGCCACACGGTATCCCAGAAGCCAGATCCCTCTTGCTGTTCTGGCTTCTGGGGTTCAGAATAATTTTTTCTTGTTTTCCGCCTCCCAAAACTAGGTGCGCCCTATCGTCCGGTGTGCCCTATGTTGCGAAAAATACGGTACCACGAAGTTTGCCAGCATCTCTCTCTTCCTCCCCCCTTCCTCTCAACAGTCAGCTGCAAACTCAAATTATTCAATGCATCACTAAGTTTACCTGAGACCCAGGGGTCAGCAAACTTTTTCAGCAGGGGGCCGGTCTCCTGTCCCTCAGACCTTGTGGGGGGCTGGACTATATTTTTTGGGAAAAAGGGAAATGGACAAATTCCTATGCCCCACAAATAACCCAGAGATGCATTTTAAATAAAAGCACGCATTCTACTCATGTAAAAACACACTGATTCTCGGACCGTCCGCAGGCCGGATTTAGAAGGTGATTGGCTGGGTCTTAGTTTGCCTACCCATGCCTGAGACATTTAAATATTGTTTTAAACTTCTCCAGTATGCAATCCTATACATATCAACTCATAAGTATATGGGTGGGGTGTGTGTGTGTTTTTAATTCAGTGGAATTTGCTTTCATTGTTGTACTTCCAGGTTTCGGTGGATAAAGTGTTGAAGACATTGAAGGAAAACGCCAATAAAGCAACGAGCTTGCTGCTGACTACTATACCCCTGATCGGTTCCATGGACTGGGCAGAAACCCAGCAGAACTTGAAAGTAATATATTTTTAATTCCTCCCAATATCTTTGTGTCTGAACTCTTTAAACGTGTTTCAAAAGTTAGTGCTTAGCGAAAGGAGAGCAACAGATATATGGGTATGCTTAATGTGTGTTTGAAAACTAAAAACCAGCAAATTAAAAAAAGTCTAGCTCGACAAAAAGGCCCAAAAGAAAGCTGCAAAATTTCAAATCAGGAAAGGAAAACAGAATGCTGAGTTGAAGTCTGTTTTTCCTTTGCCTGACATTTTTACCGGCGCCGGAAGCTCGTGATAGATAGACCAAGAGATTGCATTCGGCAGAAGAGACGCTGACCCAGAGAAGTTATTCTCCTCTTACCTTATGCTGTGGGTGCCGCTGCAGAAATAATAATAATAATAATAATAATAATTATTATTATTTGTACCCCGCCCATCTGGCTGGGTTTCCCCAGCCACTCTGGGCTACTTCCAACAAAGATTAAGAATACATTAGAATGTCACACGTTAAAAACTTCCCTGAACAGGGCTGCCTTTAGATGTCTTCTAAATGTCAGGTAGTTGTTTTTTTCTTTGACATCTGGTGGGAGGGCGTTCCACAGGGCGGGCGCCACTACCGAGAAGGCCCTCTGCCTGGTTCCCTGTAGCTTTGCTTCTCGCAGCGAGGGAACCACCAGAAGGTCCTCGGAGCTGGACCTCCATCTCCAAGCTGGACGATGGGGGTGGAGACACTCCTTCAGGTCTACTGGGCCGAGGCCGTTTAGGGCTTTAAAGGTCAGCACCAACACTTTGAATTGTGTTCGGAAACATACTGGGAGCCAATGTAGGTCTTTCAAGACCGGTGTTATGTGGTCTTGGCAGCCGGTCCCAGTCACTAGTCCAGCTGCCGCATTCTGGATTAGTTGTAGTTTCCGGGTCGCCTTCAAAGGTAGCCCCACGTAGAGTGCATTGCAGTAGTCCAAGCAGGAGATAACCAGGGCATATACATGGGAAACAGGCAAAACCATATTAAAACACGTTACCTTTCTTCCACATAAATGTGTCCTTTCTAGGTTGCTTTATATGTGATATTTTTGTATGGTCAACATAAAGGTAAAGGGACCCCTGACCATTAGGTCCAGTCGTGACTGACTCTGGGGTTGTGGTGCTCATCTCGCTTTACTGGCTGAGGGAGCCAGCGTACAGCTTCCGGGTCATGTGGCCAGCATAACTAAGCCGCTTCTGGCGAACCAGAGCAGCGCACGGAAACACCATTTACCTTCCCTCCGGAGCGGTACCTATTTATCTACTTGCACTTTGACATGCTTTCGAACTGCTAGGTTGGCAGGAGCAGGGACCGAGCAACAGGACCTCACCCTGTCACAGGGATTCGAACTGCCCACCTTCTGATTGGCAAGTCCTAGGCTCTGTGGTTTAGACCACAGCGCCACCTGCGTCCCATGGGCAACATAGAATAATATAAATTAAGCATCCAAGATAGAGGAAAACTAAAAATGTGTCTGTGTGTGTGTGTGTGTGTGTGTGTGTGTAGAGTTGGTTAACTCTGGGTAAATCTAGAATTGCTCATTTTCGCTGGGAGAAGAGGAAGGTGCTTCCAGGTGAGACCTGGGAGGACACACCTTTCACTGTAAGAAATTTGTTGTTGCTGTTTAGTTGATTAGTCGTGTCCGACTCTTCGTGACCCCATGGACCAGAGCACGCCAGGCACTCCTGTCTTCCACTACCTCCCACAGTTTGGTCAGACTCATGCTGGCAGCTTCGAGAACACTGTCCAACCATCTCGTCCTCTCTCGTCCCCTTCTCCTTGTGCCGTCAATCTTTCCCAACATCGGGGTCTTTTCCAGGGAGTCTTCTCTTCTCATGAGGTGGCCAAAGTCTTGGAGCCTCAGCTTCAGGATCTGTCCTTCCAGTGAGCACTCAGAGCTGATTTCCTTCAGAATGGGGAGGTTTGATCTTCTTGCAGTCCATGGAACTTTCAAGAGTCTCCTCCAGCACCATAATTCAAAAGCATCAATTCTTCGGCGATCAGCCTTCTTTATGGTCCATGCAATTAGCATGGCAAATTTATACATTATGAACTTCCTTTGCCTTCAGTGGGAAGGAATTCTGCAGCTCCCAAGAAATGGCATTTGATAGAGAGAAAATGTGTGCTGCCTTCCTTGGATCCCTGTCCTTCTTTGCTTCATGTATTCACTATAGCTCATGGCATTATAGATGTAGAACAAAAAAATGAGTATGTAGTAAGCTAAGAGCTAAAGCCCAAATAAATCCCTCGGGACTGAGGATCTTCTGTGTGAGTCGGGGTTGAGGTCCATAAAGGTCCCTGGTGACTTGAACTTTTAAAAGTGGTAATAAATTCCAGCTTCATTATTGTGACTCTGAATCCTAAAATTACTTCCATGACTTTATTTACCTTTTAACCAATATTTTGCCCCTTTACAATTCAAGGGAACTTGTTTATTTTGCCTTAGAAGAAATTTTTTGAGGAAGTTAGCTGTCCATAATTTAGAACAAGTTTGTATAAAGCATTTATACCTTTAAACAATTAAAAGCTTTAAACTGTATTGAAAAGTAACCCTCCATTTTCTGTTTTTTCCATTTTTGTGTTTCAGAATACTCTGCAGCTGTCAGTTATGCTACCAAAACATTAAAAGCATGGCAAGATGCTCTGAAGCTGGTTCGAGAAGATGCATCTTTTGAGAACATGACAATGCCCTAAAATTATATGGTTAAATTACGCAACATTTTCATTCTATCTGCTAATACTTTTTGTTTTGGTACAAAACGTGTAGAGGTAAAGGAGTGGAACATGCCCACCAGACTGGGAATTTAATTAATTGCGGGAACTGACAACCACCCAATAGGAATTATTAGCAAACATTTAATAATCTTGTTTATAGACATGGAACAAGAAAATAAGACGTCATGGTATGCAGTTCTGACAAGTTGTTGGCTCATCACCCATCTCAAAGATGTCAAGGCAAAGGCGAGATGACAGCATATACTCTTAACTACTCCAAATAGGGAGGAAAACAACCCAGAAACCAAAACCCAAAATCTTGTAAATCAGTTGAATTGATATGTCTTTGTTCAGTGGCATTTTTTAAAATGCAAAGAAACGGTTTTTTTGAACTGTGGTTTTTTTGTGTTTTTTATATTTTTTTAAAGACCTTTTCAGACTTTTTTAATATAAATTTATTTACGTTTTTACAAAAGTGGTTGCCTTCTAGATGGGAGCGTTTGAATGGTATCTGAAGAATGTGCTGCTAACCCCCACCCCCCCCCACTCACCCACCCAGTGCTGACAGCGGATCATGGAATAACTCAGTTAGACATTCTAGTGCAACATGCTGCCGCTCCTCTCTGCGCATGCTCCATGTCCCAAGTATGCTTGCTTCAACCGGAAGTCCTTCTGACCCTTCTCAGCTATTCTCTTCTACAGTAGTACCTCTGGTTGTGAATGGGATCCATTCTGGAGGCCTGTTCGCAACCTGAAAAGAGCGCAACCTGAAGCGCCATATCTGCGCAGGTGCGCGGCGCGATTTCACGCTTGTGCGCAGGCGCAAAGCGTGATTTAGCACTTCTGCGCAAGCGGTGAAACCTGGAAGTAACCCTTTCCGGTACTTCCGGGTCGCCGCAGGACGCAACCTGAAAAGATGTAACGAAGCATCCGTAACATGAGGTATGACTGTACCCAGGTCCGCAATAACACTGCGTTCCAGGGACCTTGATGGGGGCCTCCTGTTTGATGCCCCCCTGCGAGGGGCCAGAGTTTCTCCTTGAAGTGAGCATGTTGCGCCATGGCTGTGCATGCGGAAAGAGTCACATTGGTTAGCCGTCAAGGGTGGCGTCGCAAGAGAAGGGAAGGGTATGCTGGCTTCTAAGGGGACCATTGGGATTGCACAGGCGTCGCGTTTGGGAAGACGTTGGCCTGTGCTAAGAGAATTCTGTACCAAACCATCTCACCTGCCTTACTGCGTTGGCTCCATTCCGGTTCGTTAGAGTGGCGTCGGTGAATGTACGCGATACGCACAAATAATATCCCTGCGGTTTATTTCTACACTGTGTTTGTTTTAATGCCCACACTTGCCTTTAAGAAAAAGAATGTGCTTCTTCTATCTAATAAAACCAAACGTAACCTCCTGTGTGTAAGCGAGACTTCTTGGGGTGGGTTAGAAAGAATTCAAACTGAATGGTTTTTCATGTGCAATGAGAGGTCAGATAAAATGAAGAGATTTCACCCACCATAAAAAAATGTGGACTATGGCTGCTTTAAGATGATGGCAACTTGGATACTATGGTGACACCAAAGAAAATACCAGCCATATTAAAGGGACCCCTGACCATTAGGTCCAGTCGTGACCGACTCTGGGGTTGTGGTGCTCATCTCGCTCTATAGGCCATGGGAGCCGGCGTTTGTCCGCAGACAGCTTCCGGGTCATGTGGCCAGCATGACTAAGCTGCTTCTGGAGAACCAGAGCAGCGCACAGAAACGCCGTTTACCTACCCGCCGGAGCGGTACCTATTCATCTACTTGCACTTGGATGTGCTTTCGAACTGCTAGGTTGGCAGGAGCTGGGACCGAGCAACAGGAGCTCACCCCGTTGCAGGGATAAGAACCGCCGACCTTCTGATCAGCAAGTCCTAGGCTCTGTGGTTTAACCCACAGCGCCACCCGCGTCCCTACCAGCCATATTACTGGGCGGTAAAAAAATGGCTTGTTTTGCTTTGCCAAGCACAATTCCTACAGATAGTTTTAACACTTTATACCAACATGGCATATTTTGGAGCAGGGATAGAATCACAGGATTGCAGAGTTGGAAGGAGTCGATGCAGTCCAACCCCATGCAATAATAATAATATACTTTTGTTATTTATATCCCGCCCATCTGGCTGGGTTTCCCCAGCCATTCTGTGTGGCTACGGACAGAACACTTAAAACAGAATAGAACTTCAAATATTAAAAACTTCCCTAAACAGGGCAGCCTTCAGATGCCCTCTCAAAGTCAGATAGTTTTCTGTTTCCTTGACATCTGATGGGAGGGCGTTCCACAGGGTGGGTGCCACCACCGAGAAGGCCCTCTGTCTGGTTCCCAATAACTTCACTTCTTGCAGGGAGGGAACCGCCAGAAGGCCCTCGGCACTGAACCTCTGTGTCTGGGCTGGACGATGGGGGAGGAGACGCTTCTTCAGGTCTACTCTGCCGAAGCAGCTGTCTCCTACAGGGATCAAATGCAGGAATAGGCAGCTGTCTCCTACAGGGATCGAACCTGCAACCTTGGTGTTAATCAGTTCCATGCTCTAACCACCTGAGCTATTCAGGATGAGGAACCTTTTTTCTCTCCTTGTGAGCAGCTTACCTTGTGAGCAGCTTTCTGAGGGGCCATGTAGCAGAGGTGGCTGTAATGATATGCAAAAGTATATTTGACCTCCAGGCCTGAGGCTTCCCAACCCCGTCCTACGCCCACCAAATTTTCAGCTTATATTTACAGATTTATTTATTTTTTTCTTGGAAATAAAGAACACATAGCTCTTTAAAATCCAGTTCATAAATGTTAGAATGGATGCCTGTCTTTGTGGCGAAAGTTATTCAATTAGTAAGGTAAAGGTAAAGGTACCCCTGCCCGTACGGGCCAGTCTTGACAGACTCTGGGGTTGTGCGCCCATCTCACTTAAGAGGCCAGGGGCCAGCGCTGTCCGGAGACACTTCCGGGTCACGTGGCCAGCGTGACATCGCTGCTCTGGCCAGAGCCAGAGCCAGAGCCGCACATGGAAACGCCGTTTACCTTCCCGCTGGTAAGCGGTCCCTAATGAATCTACTTGCACCCGGAGGTGCTTTCGAACTGCTAGGTTGGCAGGCGCTGGGACCGAACAGCGGGAGCGCACCCCGCCGCAGGGATTCGAACCGCCGACCTTTCGATCGGCAAGCCCTAGGCGCTGAGGCTTTAACCCACAGCGCCACCTGCGTCCCTTTCAATTAGTATTCTCTCCTAATTGCTCTGAGACAAAAAAACCAAAACACCACACCTAAGAACTGCTACCGCTGTTTCTGTTGCTTACCAACCTTGCCTACCCCCACCAAACCCCAACCCGCCATTCCCTCACATCTTCAATCTCCTCCCCCCCGACAGCTTCTCCAAGGCCCCATATCCTCACAGCCCCTTCAAGCTCCACATCCACTCAGATCCTCCAAGATCCCCATAAGCTTCCAGCTCCTCCAAGTCCTCTCCCTCCAGTATCCTTACAGCACATGTGTACCTTTATTCAGGCCTCTTTTATTCGTTTAAACCTTCATTTTGAAACCTGCCTTCTCCTTTGGCCCTCTGCCCTTCCCTGCCTTCATGCAAATCCAAGGGGCGTGGTGTGGCACTACGAATCTTCCAATGAGGCCTGTGCGACGACAGTCTTGTGTTTCTACGTATATAGGAAGATTATACCAGCATTATAGCTGGATTGCTCTTTGCAGAGCGCAGGAACTGTTTTTGTTGATGCAGCCGGCTCTGGGTTTTCCCTAACTTGTTTGGCGGAAGGAAAGTTGCTTAATACACTGCATGCTTGGGCAGCAAAAGCATCTGACTGTTGGTTGTGAATCCCCTTCTGACCTAATTCCTATAAATCCAAACATTTCACTTGGCCTGGAAGACAATGATCAGGCATCCAAACAACATGACCAGTCCAACAAAGTTGGTGTTGAAGAACCATTGCTTCAACACTGGTGATCTTTCCTTCTTTCAGTACACTCGTATTAGTTTGCCTGTCTTCCCAAGTGATGTCTAATTTTTTTTCAGAGACACCATTGATAGACTAGATAAATAATGGTGTGCAACCTCTTCTGAAACACAGCTTGCCTGTCATTACTAACCTTCCCCTGTAGTGTGTAGCTGCGGTGATCTTTGCTTATTCCAGTAAAAGGTAAAAGACCCCTGGAGGGTTAAGTCCAGTCAGACTTGACTATGGGGTGCGGCACTCAGTGTACTGGAAAAAGCAAATACTGTATCATAAGTGTTGAAGCAATGATTCTTCAACCTCAACTTCATTGGACTGGTCATGTTTGGATGCCTGATTATCATCTTCCAAAGCAACTACTCTATTCCTAACTTAAGAATGGAAAGCGAAATACCAGTGGACAATAAAAGAGGTTTAAAGATGCTCTCAAGGCAAATCTTTTTTAAAAAAAGTGTTATAAACACTGACACCTGGGAATCACTGGGCTGCGAGTTCTCCAATTGGAGAACAGCCTTCACCAAAGGTGTCATGGACTTTGAAGAAGCACAAACTCAGGACGAATGGGAGAAATGAGCTAAGAGGAAAGCACATTTAGCAAACCCTCACCATGATCAACTCCCATTCAGAAACCAATGTCCCCACTGTGGAAGGACGTGTGGATCCAGAATTGGCCTCCACAGTCACTTACGGACTCATTGTTAAAACCGTGTTTAAGGAAGACAATCTTACTCGGCTATGAGGGATCGCCAAAGAAGCAGCAGCAGCTGCGGAACAAACTTCAGCTGTGCTTTTGGAACTGATCTGCTCAGCAAGGGCAAAAGTGAGACCTGTTTGGCTTCAGCAGTGCCCGGCACAAACTGAGTGCCTATTTCATACCTCAGAATCCTCTACAGTGGCAAGAGTTCTAGGACATGGATGGGCAAACTAAGGCCTGGGGGCCGGATCCAGCCCAATCGCCTTCTAAATCCAGCCTGCGGATGGTCCAGAAATCAATGTGTTTTTACATGAGTAGAATGTGGGCTTTTATTTAAAATACATCTCTGGTTATTTGTAGGGCATAGGAATTCGTTCATTATTATTTTTCAAAATATTTCTGGGTTAGCCCCCACAAGGTCTGAGGGACAGGGTACCTGCCCCCTTCTGAAAAAGTTTGCTGACCCCTGTTCTAGGACATACAACCCAATGTGAAAAGGGTTTAAAAATCACTGTTTTAAAGCATTGTGTTTAAGTCTTACTTACTCTGATGGAAGTAGTTCTAAAACCATTCTCTCTATACTGATTGAAGGTGCTGATTTAATATAGCTGCGTAGACAAAACAGGGCTATTGAGGGACCAGCAAAGTTTTCAAAAGTTGAAACATCTGTAATTTCCTTTGTTTGTTGAGTTTAGGAGTAAGTGCCAATCCTTGTGTGACCAAAAGAAAATAAAAGGGGAAATCCATGTATGAAAGAGAGGCCTTAAGAGGCTTAAAGGACTTCCAGTGTTTGCATATTTTTTATTTTTATTTTTATTTTTTATTTTTATTTTATTTTTATTTTTATTTTTATTTTTATTTTTTACTTCTGGCAAAGGATGTTAAGCGTAGGTAGAAGCAACCCTTGAGGTGTGTCTGTGCACTCTCCAAAAGTGTGCTGGGATGATAGTAGCTGTGGAGTTGTGGGCTGGTGCACTCATCATAAGAGAAATATTCACTGAGTCGTCGGTGGCAGAAAAAAGCCACTAAACCGTAGCCTAGTGCAAACCATCCTGGACCTTCAGACACTTCCTTCTCCTTGGTTGGGGTTGGGCTGTACTTGAAGACACAAGTGCCAACTCTGCCTCTGTGCTTCTCTGGCATCACCATTTATAGGACCCAATAATGCAGCCCACAACAGCAGGGGCTCCTCACCCTCATCTTCCAATGTGATTGTTGATGCTGCTTAGTCTTCTTCTGCGGGAGGGGGTGGAGTGTTGCAAGTCTGGGGGAGGTAGGCTGGCTCTTGTTGTTGTTGTTTAGTCATTTAGTTGTGTCCAACTCTTTGTGACCCCATGGACCAGAGCACACCAGGCACTCCTGTCTTCCACTGCCTCCCGCAGTTTGGTCAAACTCATGCTGGTAGCTTGGAGAACACTGTCCAACCATCTCGTCCTCTGTCGTCCCCTTCTCCTTGTGCCCTCCATCTTTCCCAACATCAGGGTCATTTCCAGGGAGCCTTCTCTTCTCATGAGGTGGCCAAAGTATTGGAGTCTCAGCTTCATGATCTGTCCTTCCAGTGCGCACTCAGGGCTGATTTCCTTCAGAATGGAGAGGTTTGATCTTCTTGCAGTTCATGGGACTCTCAAGAGTCTCCTCCAGCACCATAATTCAAAAGCATCAATTCTTTGGTGATCAGCCTTCTTTATGGTCCAGCTCTCACTTCCATACATCACTACTGGGAAAACCATAGCTTGAACTATATAGACCTTCGTTGGCAAGGTGATGTCTGCTTTTTAAGATGCTGTCTAGGTTTGTCATACATTTCCCCAAAAAAGCAGGCGTCTGTTAATTTCGTGACTGCTGTCACCATCTGCAGTGATCATGGAGCCCAAGAAAGTAAAATCTCTCACTCACCTGCCATTATTTGCTAAACAAGAGGAAATAAATGTACTAAAGGTTGTTTGTTGGCATCCATCTGTCTTGAGAGAGAATGGAGTGTGCATCCAGGCATGAAGTCAAACTGAAGAATCACAGCACCTGCTGTGGCTGCAGAGACTGGTAACTCATAACTGCTGCCTCCCACCCTGTTTTTGCTGCATTAGGGAAGGGGTCTCCCCAGGGTGCAAGCCTGGGCAGTGTGCCTGAACGTCCTAGGCTGCCTGTCAGGGACAGGACATTGGAGAAGGAAACCTTCCCGAGAAAGGGAGGACAGTACAGTGGTACCTCAGGTTAAGTACTTAATTCGTTCCGGAGGTCCGTACTTAACCTGAAACTGTTCTTAACCTGAAGCACCACTTTAGCTAATGGGGCCTCCTGATGCTGCCGCGCTGCCGGAGCACAATTTCTGTTCTTATCCTGAAGCAAAGTTCTTAACCTGAAGTGCTATTTCTGGGTTAGCGGAGTCTGTAACCTGAAGTGTATGTAACCCGAGGTACCACTGTATAGATTTACAATGGTGGTTTGCAGAGGGTCACAGCTCAGAGACTGAAGAGGGGCAAAGCTGGGAAATAATGGGAGAAGAGGAGGGGGAGGAGCAGAGTCGAAACAGCTGGTTGACATGTTATCACTAGAGAGCATTCCAGACCCCCCTTCTCCCAGAACATGGTGAACAGTGAAAATAGGAGAACAGAGGGCTAAGAGGCAATTGGCCTTCAGCAGCCTTCGTAAGGGGGCTGGTGCTGTTGACGACTGAGAAGGGAAGTGGGGAGGAGATTACTTGGAGCAACACCATTACCCCAAGAGGCGACATTTCTAAGCCTCTCTCTGTGAATATTGAATAAAAGACATTGGTAAGAACTCCTTGTCCATCTATTACTGGCAGCCTGCTGTGAGGGAGAGAGATAGGATTCCATGAAGCCTGACACCAGGGCTGGATTTAGGTTTGATGAGGATGTGGGTGGCGCTGTGGGTTAAACCACGGAGCCTAGGACTTGCCGATCAGAAGGTCGGTGGTTCGAATCCCCGCGGTGGGATGAGCTCCCATTGCTTGGTCCCAGCTCCTGCCAACCTAGCAGTTCGAAAGCACGTCAAAGTGCAAGTAGATAAATAGGTACCACTCCGGCGGGAAGGTAAGCGGCATTTCTGTGCGCTGCTCTGCTTCACCAGAAGCGGCTTAGTCATGCTGGCCACCTGACCCGGAAGCTGTACGCCGGCTCCCTCAGCCAGTAAAGTGAGATGAGCGCCGCAACCCCAGAGTTGGCCACAACTGGACCTTATGGTCAGGGGTCCCTTTACCTTTACCTTTAAGCTCCTGAAGGTACTGGGGCCCTTTCTATGTCCAGCTGTCCTTTGTCAACAACAAAGGGTCACTGTTTTTTTGTGTTGAATATATGCTATATGGTAATGTATGGACCTAATAGGTATCTCAAGCCATTTGCACATAACAAAATATGTATTTTATTAAAGAAATTGTTCAACTGAAATACAATTAAGAGGAAGTATATTAATGGTGAAATACAATTAAGAAGTAGTATATGGGGGGGGGCAAGAGAGTGGGGCCCTAAGCTATAGCTTCTTTAGCTTATACGGAAATCCATCACTGCCTGACACTGGCCAGCCCCTCCTCCCAGCCTCAAGCAGAGCAATACATGTGGCACCAGCTTGGCTGCAGAAGTTGCTGGAAGGAGGCATACAAGACACCATCCAACCATCTGGAACTCCACTGGGGATTTGTGTCAGGTTTCCTCCTTAGCCTCTTCTCCCAAAGATGCCCCACAAGGCAGGGGGTAGAATTTTTTATTCCGGGTTTGCTCCTGAAGGCTTTCTTTCAAAGGAATATAGCTGCAAGGCATCAGAGTTTATGGGGCAGAGCAGTGGTGTAGCGTGGGTTGTCAGCACCCGGGGCAAGTAATTTGCGCCCCCTAACCCGTGGATTTGTGCCCCCTAACCCGTGGATTTGCGCCCCCTAACCCGTGGATTTCCCTAACCCCCAGATGTTGCGCCCGGTGCGGCCGGCCCCCCCTGCACCCCCCACGCTACGCCACTGGGGCAGAGTTTTCCTTCTCCTGGATGGTGTCAAGCCTTAGCCAGGTCCTTACTCTCCGGAAGGTGCGTAATGACTGCTGTATGGAACAAGTGGTGCATGGCTGAGCAAGAGCTGAGCAGAGCCTTTTTTTATGGTGGGATAAAATATTTCTGCCTCTTTTACTAGGTCTGCTATGTTCAGCTCTTTTAACTGATCTTTGCTGAGGTTTGGCACGTTTTGGTTTTGGAACGGACTTCCGGAACGGATTATGTTTGAAAACCAAGGGACCACTGTAAAACTACTGTTGTTGAGACATTTCGTTCCGAATCCACTACACAGAGCCAGACAGAGGATGGCGAAAGGGGCATGTCCTGCCTCCCCCCCCCCCCCAAATTAAATCCTGGCTGCGCCCCTGCATTCCTTTCCTGCATCCCCCACCTCCTTTCCTCCTTTCCTCGGCAGGGGACGCCAAATAGCCCCCCTCCTTCTCCTCTGCAACTGAGCCCCGCCTTCCTCTCTTCAGACTTGCGTGTATTATTAGCAATTGTATTATTGGTATTCCCCTTCATGGATCACTGCAGAGACATCACCTTGCCAACAAAGGTCCGTGTAGTTCAAGCTATGGTTTTCCCAGTAGTGATGTATGGAAGTGAGAGCTGGACCATAAAGAAGGCTGATCGACGAAGAATGGATGCTTTTGAATTGTGATGCTGGAGGAGACTCTTGAGAGTCCCATGGACTGCAAGAATATCAAACCTCTCCATTCTGAAGGAAATCAGCCCTGAGTGCTCACTGGAAGGACAGATCGTGAAGCTGAGACTCCAATATTTTGGCCACCTCATGAGAAGACAAGACTCCCTGGAAAAGACCCTGGTGTTGGGAAAGATTGAGGGCACAAGGAGAAGGGGACGACAGAGGACGAGATGGTTGGACAGTGTTCTCGAAGCTACCAGCATGAGTTTGACCAAAGTGCGGGAGGCAGTGGAAGGCAGGAGTGCCTGGCGTGCTCTGGTCCATGGGGTCACGAAGAGTCGGACACGACTAAACGACTCAACAACAACAACATTGTTGGTATTATTTCTGTGTCGTTAAAATGAACGGGAGGGCGGGGACGCACCTGTAACCGCCGCCCTCCCCTCTTGCCATCTTAAAGGAGGAAGGGATCCTTCGTCTGCAGTGAGAGGGGCCCTCCTGGAGGCGCCCTGTCGCCATTCAGACGTTTGCGTCGAGGGCGCAGATAGAGGCAAGGGGGCGGGGCTTCTGTGGAAGCCCCTCCTCCTACACTGCTTTGTTGTTGTTGTTGTTTACATGTAGCGCCTTAAAAAAAAAGCCCATCTCCCAAGTAAGGAGGAGAGAATCGTGGTCTCTCAACCTGGGAAGGAAGGAGGCGCAGGGTCCGTGCCAAAGCCCTCCTCGTTCCTCTTGGCAATCACAGCCGCTCCTTTTGGTGGAAAGGCAAAACGAAACAACGGTCATTGGTGGTTGCGAGGTTTTAAAAACTCCGTACCCATCGCTCGCCAACGGAATCCATGAGTGTGGAAACGCCATATGGGAAGCAAGATCTGTGCGTGAGAACAAGAAAGATTGAGATCTGCAGTGGCCCTGTGTGTGTGTGTGTGTGTGTGTAAAGTCAATTCTCCTTTTGTTATGTACTGAAGTTCTCACCCTGGGCCAGCAGGAGGATACTGTAGATAGTTTTCACTCAGGTCCACATATGCAAATAAGGGATTGAAAGTGATGTTCAGTGATTGGATAGTTACAGAAAATGGTTACTGTTGCGTTCTAGTGGAGCTCTATAAAAGCAGGCTGGCTGAACCCTTCAGTTCAGTTCAGTACTGGCCTGTGAATAAACAAGAGCTGTTTGAAGAATCGCTGTGTCGTCTGATATGTTCACCCACAACTTAACACCTTTATCAAGCACGGAGAAAATGAGAGCTCTCTCTGCAAGATCATAGAATTGTAAAGTTGGAAGGGACCCTAAGAATCATCTAGTCTAACCCCCTGAAATGCAGGAATAGGCAGCTGTGCCGGACGAGGATCAAACCTGCGACCTTGGCCTTATCAACACCGCACTCTTAACCAGATTTTGACATTTCCCCCCTCTCTGTTTCCAATAATCTTTCCGACTGCAAATATCCTTTTCAAGTCTTCTAGTCTTCCCCATCTTTGAATAAAAAGCTTAGTGAGAAGTAGGCGCCTGTATAAGACTTCTAGTTTGTTCACACCCAATAGCAAAACACACCTGTCAACCTATAGAGCTACATATATTCATTTGCCAAAAATGCAGGCCTTTGTTAGCCTTCTTAGTTAAACAAAATTGGTGAGATATTTTTGCCTGGTGCATCTGTGTGTGGCTGGCTGGAGAGAGAGAGAGAGAGAGAGAGAGAGAGAGAGAGAGAGAGAGAGAGAGATGATAGGAGGTAGGTAGTTAGGTAGGTATAGATAGATGATATAGATGATAGATAGGTATATTTCCCTAAAGAAACGGTTGACCTTCTTTCTTTCTTTCTTTCTTTCTTTCTTTCTTTCTTTTTTCTTTAAAAGCAACCCATTCGAAGCCGAATCAATTAATTAGCGTGGTGGCATAATTATCTTTTTCGCCCCTAACGAGGTTTAGATTTCCATAACAATCAGAACTATGCACAGTCCCACTTTTTTTGTTTTGTTTTTACGCCACTCTGGTTGAAAGTCTGGCTGCTCAATCCCTTCGCTTGTCCGATCCTTGCGCGTGAACAATCATTCCTTGAGAGTCCTTTGGCTGGAAAAGGGACGGGGCTATTGACTTATCCTGCCAAAGGATAATAAGTAACAAAATAGCTTCATTCTCGGCAATGGTTTCTCGCTCTTGCACTTGACCATAGTCTAGAGACTGACAGTGTGTGTTTACGTTAGCTGCTTAGCGTGAAATTATCATTCCTCCTTTTCTTGATCGTGTGAAGGGGCTCATCCAGCGACTGTCTTCTGCTGCTGGTTCGCCTCACACGGCACTTCTGTAGAATTATAATAACGTGGGAATGCTCAATAGGAGGGAGGAGTGGGCGGGGTGGAGGGTTGTGTGACATTGTTGTTGTGGTTGTTAAGATAATAAATAATAATTATTATTATTATTATTATTATTAGGTAACGCCGTATATCCCCAGAGCTCAGGGCGGTTCGCAATATAAAAAATACATAATACAAAATAAAAGCAAGAACAACCCCCAATTTAAAAGGACATCGGATGTCATCATACTTAGGCAGTTCCGCTCCACTTATTCTGCGTTGCGCTCCAGAAGCCCAAGACGCAGTAGAGAGGGTTTTTTTAAGTAAATGAAGTGGAAATAGCATAGTACAGACATTTTTTAAAAAATTAAATAAAGAGGAAATAGCATGTACGCCACAGCCATAATTCAGAAATGCGCGTTGAAACCATTTATTTCAATAGAAATTTTAAGTGCGCGTAGTTTTGTATGTGGCCTCTATTCTGACTAAGGTTAGGGCAGTTAGCAGCCTTCAGCCCACGCGAGTAGAGAGGGGAGAGCGACACGTGTTAAATATGTATCACTCTACTCGGGTAGGAAAAATGGACAGTGGTGGTCAGTGGTGCCTCTTAAAGAAAGGATTTCTGGGAGAAGCTATATTCTAAATAAATCCTCTCTAATTTTATTTACGTACTTAAGATGATTTCTAAACCGCTTGTGCAAAGAGCTCTCTAAGCCGTCCACAGATAAATTGGAAAAGGAAATCCACAAGGAGATGCTTCCACCAGAACGACCTGTAGGACTCGAATTCCCCACCGCCTGGATTTCCTCTCCGTCTAATCATGATCTGGACCTTGGAAGGCCAGACAATGAGATCCTCTCTACAAAGATGCTTATTCCCAGATAAGTTTGTTTTGCATTGCTGTATCCTATCTACTTGTCTACTCACAAGTAAGGCCTTTCGACTGCCAAGAGGAGCTTGCTCGCCCCTGAATGCTTATGCGGTTGCAATGTTACAAACTCTACTTTCTGCAATTCAAATCCGCGTCAGACTTGGTGTGGAGAACAAACGTCTTATTCCAACTGAGTTATTTTAAGTGTTATAAACTCTTCGTTTTTCCTGCCCCTTGACTGGAACTCTTTATATGTGTGTGCCTTGCATCGCAACTGCAGGCATAAAGGACAGCAAATGAACAGCGTGAGCCTGATTCCCCCCCCCCGAAAATATATTTTGCAGCGTTTAAAGAGGGGGGGGATCCTCTCTACATGTGTGTCTTGCTCTGAAACAGGCATTGGGAACAGTAGATCCTCCGGCTGTTGCTGAGGAAGGAAGGAAGGAAGGAAGGAAGGAAGGAAGGAAGGAAGGAAAAAAGAACAGAACAGAACGAAAGAAAGAAAGAAAGAAAGAAAGAGGAAGGAAGGAAGGAAGGAAGGAAGGAAGGAAGGAAGGAAGGAAGGAAGGAAGGAAGGGGCAACTTACTGCAAAAAAACTTTATTTTTTTGGCAAAGAAGACCCATGCAAAATAATGCAAGGGAGAAGTGCTACCATAAGCATAAGCAGCATTGACCATAGCGTTAGATCGTTGCTGGATTATCTCCAGGATTCCCCGATCGCCAGCCGGGCCAGATAACGCACGACGTGGCGGTGCCCATTCTCTTCAGCCACGTCGACCGGGAGGCGCCCTCTGCGGTCGGGCAGATCGAGTCGCGCTCCGCCTGAGCGCAGCACGCGCAGCGTGTCCAGGAAGCCTTCCCGGGCCGCGTCGTGCGCGGGGCAGGAGCCGGTGGAGGGATCGGGCACGTTGGGGTCCGCTCCCCATCGAAGCAGCAGCTCGGCCACGCGCGGGTCCCCCATCCTCATGACCTGGAAGGCAAAGGAGAAGAGATGCGCCGTCAGTCAGGCGCCAGCGCCGCGCTCCGCCTAGGATTGCCACTTAGCTGCGTGGTCCGATTCTACGTATTCCATTTTCAGTGTTCTGAATTAAAGCGGAGGTACCCCCACGACCGAGAAGGGGAAGAAATGGAGGCAGTGAGAGATTTTACTTTCTTGGGCTCCATGATCTCTGCAGATGGTGACCACAGTCACAAAATTAAAAGATGCCTGCTTCTTGGGAGAAAAGCAATGACAAACCTAGACAGCATCTTAAAAAGCAGAGACATCACCTTGCCAACAAAGGTCCGTATAGTAAAAGCTATGGTTTTCCCAGTAGTGATGTATGGAAGTGAGAGCTGGACCATAAAGAAGGCTGATCGCCGAATAATTGATGCTTTTGAGTTATGGGGCTGGAGGAGACTCTTGAGAGTCCCATGGACTGCAAGAAGATCAAACCTCTCCATTCTGAAGGAAATCAGCCCTGAGTGCTCACTGGAAGGACAGATCGTGAAGCTGAGACTCCACTACTTTGGCCACCTCATGAGAAGAGAAGACTCCCTGGAAAAGACCCTGATGTTGGGAAAGATGGAGGACACAAGGAAAAGCGGACGACAGAGGACGAGATGGTTGGACAGTGTTCTCGAAGCTACCAACTTGAGTTTGACCAAACTGCGGGAGGCAGTGGAAGACAGGAGTGCCTGCCGTGCTCTGGTCCATGGGGTCACGAAGAGTCGGACACAACTAAAAAACAACACCCCCACGACCGAGGGGCTGCTGTAAGCTACTCAGGGTTCATCTCCTTAAGGGATGGATCCAGACTTGGCATCAAAATAATAGCAGGAGATAATAATAATAATAATAATAATAATAATAATAATAATAATACAGGACTGAATAGGTGGAAGGGAGCTCACCCAGCGCCACAGAGAGAGTGAAATAATAATTCAGCCCTTGGGGTTGGATGCAGATTGGCAGTGCAATGCTACAGTGCAAGAGAGGCAGTGTGGCGTAGTGGTTAGGGTGCTGGGCTAGGATCCGGGAAAGGAGGCCTTAAATCCCCATTAAGGCAACCCCTACACCAAACAAAGCACACGGCAAACCAACCACGCGTAGAACCTCTTGTTTCCCCTCCCCCCCCGCCCCAGCCAGCCATAAATAAAGTAAGCGTTTATGTGATGCTGACACAAAAGCTTTCCTGATACACTATGTACAGGAATGAAATTTTAATTCCTTCCCCTTTCCGACCCTCTTCTCTTTTCCCTCAAGCCCATATTGCCTGTAACAGGAATGTCTCACTATGAATATGACTGATTTGTTTGAATCAGTCTCTGAAAACAAAGACTCTGTATGTTCTATTGTGACCCAAGAAAACCATTTAATAAAAACATATTTTATATATATGTTTTTATATATGTATATATGTATATGTATAATATATACATACATACATATATATATATATATATATATATATATAAATAATTTATATATGTATACATATATATACACACAGTGTGTGTGTGTGTGTGATTTTATTAAATGATTTTGCTTGGGTCACGATAGAACACACACACACACACACACACACACACACACATATATATATATGAAGGTCACTGGGGGACCTTCGGCCAGTCCCTCCCTCTCAACCTAACCTACCTCACAGGGAGGAGATGTACTCCACCCTTGAGGTCCTTTGAGGAAAGTTGGGGTGTGAATGTAAATTGTGGGAGTGGGGATTATCGGCTTGATTTTGTTCTTATTTTTATTGTGTACTTTGTGGTTTTTAATATTGTAATTTTATGTTGTGAACTACCCTGAGATCTAGGGATGAAGAGTGGTATAATAATAATAATAATAATAATAATAATAATAATAATAATAGAAAACCACTCTCCAAATAAGCCTCATTAAGCAGAAAGGGGTTTACTCCCAGGCAAGTGTATACTAGTTCAATGAGATTTACCGCAGAATCCTAACCAGGTCTACTCAGAATCCTATTAAATTCAGTGGGACCTATTCCCAGGTCTGTAAGGGCAGGAGTGCAACCTTAAATTTCACTAATCTTTTGGCATATATATATATAGTCCAGTAGCACCTTAAAGACCAACTAAGGGTGGTGGGAATGGGTGATTGGCTGACAGGTGTGGTAGACCTGTTGACATTTTTAAATATTTTTAAAATATATTTCTACTGCGTCAGACCAACACGGCTACCTACCTGAATCTTTTGGCATAGGTATTTCGGGGAGGAGGGAGTGGAGACCTAGCCAGTCTTACTTCTAAGTGGACAGGCTCAGGACATAGCTGTCAACTTTTCCCTCTTCTTGCGAGGAATCCTATTCGGAATAAGGGAATTTCCCTTTAAAAAGGGGGAATGTTGACAGCTACGGCTCAGGATAACCTTAGCGCAACCTTAGAGGGATCCTGCCCTTGAGCGCTTTCAAAAAGAACAATTGCCCGGTTCCATTTGATAATTCTGAAAGCACCGCGTGTCTCTTACGGTAGTAATTTTGGTATCTCACTTGTACTAGCTGGATAATCAAACTGAAATCAAGAAACAACATCCATCCACCGCTGTCTCTCCGTTGTGTCAATCGGGGAAACCTCAATGGGCGATTCGACTGCCGTCGGAGTCGAGGAGGCTTAAGATCGCTCAGCTGTAGAGCAGCTACTGCCGACCCTTTCCCCGTACTTCTAAATAAGTAACACATTTTTTAAAAAAAGTTATAATACGACAGAATTGACTTAAGAGTGGTTTCAGTTAGTGGGACTTTATTAACGCGAGAATCTCAACGTAAGATTGAGTAGATTTATTTATGTCAAGTCTCCGTTTTACACCCTCCTCCGCAAAGGAATCGAACTGAAAACCACAATTGAATTCAGATGGATTGTGATGAGGAGCGGGGAAGCAGTTTGCCTTGCAAGGGTCGCAGTTTTGAGAAGGAAACGGAGGATGGTGGTCTTACTCACTGCTGAGAACGCGCCTAGGCGCTGGTCCATCCTCCGTCAAACCTCTGGTCCATCTAGCAAAGCCTTTCTTTACACTGACCAGGCATGATCGTGATCTAGCGGTAGATCCTGGTAGATCTTTGGCCCCTCAGTGATCTCCCCCTCACCAATAAAAAAAGGGGGACACTTGGGCTTCCTAACAAAAGCTCAACAACTTTGGTCCACTGTCAGGTTTTTTATACAGTGGTACCTCGGGTTAAGTACTTAATTCGTTCCGGAGGTCCTTACTTAACCTGAAACTGTTCTTAACCTGAAGCACCACTTTAGTTAATGGAGCCTCCTGCTGCTGCCGCTGCGCCGCCGGAGCACGATTTCTCTTCTCATCCTGAAGCAAAGTTCTTAACCTGAAGCAATATTTCTGGGTTAGCGGAGTCTATGTAACCTGAAGCGTATGTAACCCGAGGTACCACTGTACTGTGAGCAGATCGCAGTGTATTTGGAGTCGGCTCTCCAGGATTTGAGCCAGGGGATCTCTTCAGGACAGTCAACCCCGCCACGCAAATATTGTGCTGTACCACAGAGGGACACTCTTTCTCCATACTGAGACACATGCTGATGGGACTATATGGTCGAACATTTATCAGATTTGAAAGACGGAAACAGTTGTGGGATGCCTTTGGCAACGCCGGTAGCTATATAATTCCAAAAACTGTTGGGAGCAAAAATGAAAATAAAAATCGGTAAATAATTTACAGCCCTGCCCAAGCCTAGCCATATCTTCTCAGAAATACTTGAGTTCCATCTAATTTGACCTGCGCTGCCCTACACACGAGTAAGTACCATTAAATTCAATAGGGCTGACTCCCAGCTACGGACTCGCGTTGTTAAAGGTGTCTTTTTAAAAAACAAAAACAAAACAGAATCAAGAAAAAGATCATTCATAGCGCATGGCTATCCAAGTCTACTCAGAAGCAAGTGCTACCGAATTCAGTAGGGTCCTACTTCCAGCTAAGTGCGCACAGGATTGCAGCCTAAGAATCAGCTCTTCTGCACAAAGCGTTGATCGAGAGCTAGACACCCTCTTCCCCTTTCTGGTTATAATGTTTCTTAGGAGCATTTCCGGTTTCTGATTATTATTATAAAGGAAATATAATATATACTTTTCTCCAGTGCTTAAACCTCGCGGGCAGTCTTGCGCCTCAGAGGCTCCCCACCCTTTAATTTTATTTTTGTAAAAGTGTCTGTTCCTCCTCCAACAAATTAATACAGAAATCAGCTTTGCAAAAAATAGGTTTCACACAAATTCCTGGGTGTTTCTAACAGTCGCCATCCACAGAGAAGCCAGCCATTTTGGGAGGTGGGCAAGAGCATTTTGTTGCGATGTAGAATAATGCAGATTAAAATGGAGGTCCGTCGGGACGGCTGCGAAGCAACCCGAATTGCTCAAAGGCGCTGTCGCCTCACGTTTGCGACCGGAGTTTGACGCTCCATTCACGCCGGCAGTTAAGAAATTCTATTTATTTCCTGGGTACGTGCCCTCCCCTGAAAGCTACGTGCTGAAGACCAATGTAAGTTAGAGAAAGCGCACGTCCTAAACGGCTCCTTAAGAGAAGATGATAATTGCTATTTAATATGGGGATTCGTTGAGGAGGAGGGGATATCTCTCGCCAGAAACGAAAGTAGATATATAACTTTGAAAATGAGGTATCCCTTGAAGCGGAAATATATTTCAGAAGGTGCTTAGCAGAGCTAGGCTACTCAGAAATGTTATAGGAGTGTGCGTGCATGCGCGCGTGCAAACCCTGCTGTTGACGGAGAAAAATGGTGCGAAAGAGAAGAGAAATCCTTATATGGGCAGTTTCCTAAATCTGTCCCCTTGACAACGACAAGGTAAGTTTATTTGTCCTGTTCTCCAAAATCTTTCTTTACAGCAACAGAGGTAAGCTCACAGATTCCCCCCCCCCCCCGGATTCTCTCGCTCTATTACCGACCCATCCCCCGGGGTTCCATTGCAACGTTTCCAAGTCCGCTTTACGCACCAGATGCGTGCCCGCACTTAGGACGGAAAGCCGCGGTTTGAGCACTTTTTTTCCTTTCATTGTCAAACAGGCAGCCCGTTCCGCTGTGACCACTACCTGGATCGCACTTCTGCCGAAGCAGTTCAGGCCATTGGGGTCCGCTCCCGCATCCAGTAGCCTGCGCGCTTGTGCCAAGTTCCCTTCGGCGGCCGCGCGAGTGAGCGCGTTGGCTTGCTGCGTCCCCATTCCGAGTGCGCCACGCGTGTCCACGAGGCAGGCCGACGCGATGCGGTCCCACCTCGATCGCGTGCGGCTGCCGTGCGCGCACAGCTGATCCAATTGGGTGCGGGAACTAAAGTCAGCGCCCGCCCCGTCCCGGACAACAAATGACAGGCGCACTTTCAGCGAGAGCGGGGCGGGGCTCTTGGCCCTGCTTGGCCCGCACCGAGCCTGCAGAGCTCTGCTCTAGGGCGGAAGCGGGAGGCGGGCGGCATTGCCAAGCTGTTTTTCTGCAGAGTGAGTTACTGGGTCGTCTCGCCTGAGCTTAACTGTTAACACACGTTACATGAGCGTTCGGACCGTTAGATTTACTCTAGTGGCAAGCTGTAGTGAGGGGGCCTTTTTTTTAAGTCTCCTTGCATTGCCGCGCCTAGATTGCTGTCTCTAGATGCCTACATGCATTGGGGCGAGGGGGAATGCTTTGTGAATATGGGTTGACTATGAGATCAGCTCGAAAAGCGCACGTGGCCTTTCCGGTGGATAAAAGAGAAGTCTCGATTCATTCTCTGCCCAGAGCCCTTTCACTTGCAAATAATTCTCCCTGAACAGGGCTGCAGGCTTTGATCTCACTCCTTCTGCAACCCTTCCAGACCGTAAAGAAACTGCGGAATGGCTGTATGGATGGACTCGCGAGCAGGATTTGAACTATGAGCGGCAGAAGGAATTAGAGATTAAAGTATTGTTGTCATGCTATAAGAGATAGAAAAGAAAACACCACGGGAAACGGGGTGGGAAGTCCACGAAACAGAAAGAAAAATTATTATGTATTGGAGTGTATATTTGTGGAGTAGGAAGGGACCCGGAGGATCATCTAGTCCAACCCTCTGCAAGGCTGGAATATGCAGCTGTCCCATACGGAGATCGAACCTGCAAACTTGACGTCATCAGCACCGCGCTTTAACCAACTGAGCTAACAAGAGGATCATATGTGAAACTTTTGAAAATTTAATAAAATATAATTTTAAAAAAGAATTGCACAATGTAGATGAATAGATAGATGATAGATGATAGATAGATAGATAGATAGATAGATAGATAGATAGATAGATAGATAGATATGCAAGGGGTGGGGATCAAGTTATGAATGGAAGTCGGATTCTCCCCTACTCCCTTCCTCTTCCTCCCCCCAGAAGTGTTGAGCCTCTAGCCGCTCATGGGTAAAGCAAAGCCATTTTAGACACAAGACATCTTATAGTCTCATGCAGTTGGACCCAAGTCTTAGAACTGGGAGTCCTTGCCCCGGAGAGCTCCCTCAATATGAAGCAGCGGCCTATATCTTTATGCTTGCTTGCGCAGAAGCAAGTTCAATGAGGCTTACTCGCAGATCATGTACAGGTTATGCAGCTGATATAAAGAGCCATATTCCTTTGCCGTCAGTTTCTCTCCCGCCCCCCTTATAAGGATTTTATGTTTAAATGATTTCTTCTGTTCTATAGGATTGTAGTTTACCACCCTGGGGGAGTTCTGAGTGAAGGGCTGGACTATAAGTCTAAATAATAATGGCACCATGCATAGAACTGAGAACCTCAGAAAAAGACGCATCAATGTCCAGAACATCCTATATGCATGGCTATAGTTCTATGCGCGATGATGTCGGAGGAAATCTCACGGAAGCAGGCAGCGAGATTCGCTTTCCAATCAAGCAGACGCAAGGCAACGGCCGAAGCGCCATAGGAAGGCGCCTGCACTGAACTCGGCGAGATTTACTCCGAAGTAAACTTGCTTAGCAGGCCGAGGATGGGCAGCCTCTGACCCTGAAGGTGTACCACCCCCACCCCACCCCGTCCCTTGGTCATGCTGGATGGGGCTTAAGGGCGTTGGGAGTCCAGACAAATCTGGAAGGGCGCTGTCCCTCATCCTGGGGACTTCGGCCTGCAACAATGTCCCAGGACCCAAGCCCTGATGCAAACAGGTGGTGGCCGCTCAGGTTTCCATGGAGCTCAACGGGACTGTTTTTTCTCTTTCTCCACCAGCGTGCCTATCCCCTCTCTCTAAATCTCTCACTACTCTTTCTACACTGCGCCCCCATTTACTTTCCTCCCTCCTTTCCTTGACGGCTGGGGGCGTGGAGAGCTTCTAGGTTGAGGAAAAGAAGCCACTCCACGAAACCACGTTGAATCCCAGCTTCGGAGAACGGCAGGATATAATGACTACTGCTACTAATGTGTATTTGTGTGTACCACTTGACCGCTGCTTTTCACCCTAGCCTACCCCGCAGGGTTTTTTGCGGATAAAATGGGGCAAAGACCAAGGACGACTGCTAGAGGGCTCCATTGTTAGGGTCCACAAAATGAATCAGAAGTCCCCAAGTACTCAGTGGCTTGCCCTAGTTTCTCTCTCTCTCTCTCTCTTTTTCTTTTTAAAATGTCTCTCCAAGGCTTCCTTGTGGTAAATGCATCTCCAGGCTTCTCCACACGCTGAGTGATTTCAAAGCAACTTCCTTAGGCTCAATGCTATACGCACTTACCTGGGAGTAAGTCCCATTGAACACAGTGGAGCTTAGTTCTGAGTAGAGGTGTATAAAATCGCGCTGTGACATCAGTGAGCAGGGTGGACTCGCTGGAGCTCCTTTCTTGAAGAGCAGAGGGTAAGCCGAGGGATTTGCTGACGAACGGGGACAGACAACGCAGCACAGGTTTTGCTTCAGGAGCCCAAGGGATGAGACAAGATTTCATCGCCCACCATGTGGTCCCGTGTGCTAGAGACCGATTAGGGTGAAATGTACCTCAATACCCTTTTGCATTTTTTGCTAAAATAAATCTAATTGCCTGACTTTTTCGTTGTTTAGCTTTAGGCTGGAGGGGGGATTCCAAAGTTTTGTTTGTGTTTACTTATTGCTTTCCATAAAACACCTCGGAGCGTTTTGAGGGGTGATATGATAACCATCTCCAAATACCTGAAGGGTTGTCAGATCATGGATGATGGAGAAAGTTTGTTTTCTGCTGCTCAGGTGGATAGCAATGGATTCAAATTACAAGAAAGGTAATTCTGCCTAAATTTAATTTGGTGACAGCAGTCACGAAATTAAAAGACGCCTGCTTCTTGGGAGAAAAGCAATGACAAACCTAGACAGCATCTTAAAAAGCAGAGACATCGCCTTGCCAACAAAGGTCCGTATAGTTAAAGCTATGGTTTTCCCAGTAGTGATGTATGGAAGTGAGAGCAGGACCATAAAGAAGGCTGATCGCTGAAGAATTGATGCTTTTGAATTATGGTGCTGGAGGAGACTCTTGAGAGTCCCATGGACTGCAAGAAGATCAAACCTCTCCATTCTGAAGGAAATCAGCCCTGAGTGCGCACTGGAAGGACAGATCTTGAAGCTCTTTGGCCACCTCATGAGAAGAGAAGACTCCCTGGAAAAGACCCTGATGCTGGGAAAGATGGAGGGCACAAGGAGAAGGGGACGACAGGGGACGAGGTGGTTGGACAGTGTTCTCAAGCTACCAGCATGAGTTTGACCAAACTGCGGGAGGCAGTGGAAGACAGGAGTGCCTGGTGTGCTTTGGTCCACGGGGTCACGAAGAGTCGGACACGACTAAACGACTAAACAACAACAACAATTCTACCTAAACATCTGGAAGAACCTTTTGACAGTAAGAGCTGTTGGACAGCGGAACGGACTTCCTCCGAAGGTGGTGGGCTCTCCTTCATCGGATTGTTTTTAAACAGAGGTTGGACGGCCGTCTGCATTTCAGATACCGTAGTTGGGTTATATGACCCTAAGAGTCCTTTCCAACCTTACAATTCTCTGGTTCTGTGAATTCACACACAAATTTCAAGCGTGATAGAAGAATTCGCACTTTTTAACCTATGAGAAGCTCCTACGTATTAACATTTTTGCTTTGCGAACATTTCTGGGAATTGGACGAGGGGGGAAAGAGCAGGGAGGTGATGAATTATAAACCATGCAGTTTCTCAAAACTGTCCCGAAGTAGAATGAATTGTCTATTCTGCCACACTTATTTGGTGCGGGTTCTGAATGCACACACAAAGTAAACTTGCAAAGTCCTTAGCCAACAGCAAAAAAATAAATAAATCTGATTTGTCCTCGTTAATTTAGCATTCTTTGCTGAATAGGTTGCATTAGAAATACGTTGCCAGCAGCAAAGATCTTCTGCGGAAAAGAATCTAGAGTTCGCTTTCGGGCTAATGTGGCGTTCACGCGTTTTGTTAATACTCTTAAATCAGTAATTCCCAAACTTGGCTTGTCCCAAACTGATGTGTCTGCAAGAGAACTGTGTAGTGTGTTGTTGTGACAGAAGGATCCTGCAGCTTTTTTCCAAGTAGGCCTATATTAAGAGTAGAAAATCCCTTTCGAAATCGTGCTCTCCTGCGGCGTCCGGACAACTCCCACCCTCCTGCTGGAGTCTCGAAGGCGGAATCTTCCAGGACTTTGCAGGGGCTCCACGTGGAGAGGAGAGTGAGGGGAGAGGAGGAGGAGGGTCACATCCATTGCCAGGCGGATCACAGGTCTTGGGCATAACCGGGGGTGCAGGGGGTAGCTGCCCGCCCCCCCAAAATCAAGTAAGTAAATAAAAATACTTAACTCGCTGACTGATTGCATCGCAGATAACTCGGTTCTGCCCCACACCCCAAAATAAAGCCTGCCCCCTTAAAATAAATCCTGGCTACGCCCATTTCATTGGACCTGTGGCTAGGGTTATCCAAGGGATACAGTGGTACCTCGGGTTACAGACGCTTCAGGTTACAGACGCTTTAAGTTACAGACTCCGCTAACCTAGAAATAGTACCCTGGGTTAAGAACTTTGCTTCAGGATGAGAACAGAAATCGCGCTGCGGCAGCGGGAGGCCCCCATTAGTTAAAGTGGTATCTCAGGTTAAGAACAGTTTCAGGTTAAGAATGGACCTCCAGAACGAATTAAGTTCTTAACCCGAGGTACCACTGTACTTGTAGCTTACAAACACACACACCATAATAACCTGCTAGATCAGACCAATGTCCCACCCCTGCCATTGAGCAGCCAATGAGAAACCCTCAAGCAGGTTTTGAGCACCAGAGCCCTCTCCCCTTCTGTGGTTTCCAACAACTGGTCTTCTGAAGCATTGCTGCCTCTGACGATGGAGGCAGAGCCGAGCCATCGTGGCAGCTAGCCACCCATCGCTCTCTCCTCCCTAGACTTGCCCAATCGTCTTCGAAAGTCATTCAAGTTGGTGGCGATCTCACGGTCTCCTGAAGGAGCCAGTTCCCTATAGTCGGACCGCGCGCCTTATCCGCCCCAACCGCCCAAATTCAGCTTCATTGCATGCCCACGAGTTCTGGTGTCAAGGAGAGAGGGGGGGGAGCACCTTCCTCTTTTCCCTTTCTCCATGCCACGTTGAACTTCATAAAACTTCTCCCATGACACCTCTCAATTGCCTTTTCTGGAAACTCAAACCGCTTCGCCTTGGTTCTTAAGATGGGCGCTTCAACAGTAAGAAGAAGAAAAAAGTACCCCCCTCGCTCGTAACCCCCCAGCCACACCCCCACACCCCACACTAATGCAGAGTTATAGCCAGGGGTGCCAACTTCAATAAAATATTTGGGGGCGGGTAAGCAGCGCCCCACATAATCAATCACATGACATGGCACACGCAAACTATTTGAATGGGAATGCCCATTAACAAGGGGGGTGGGCCGGCCCCCTCAAATATTTTATTGGTTTCTATGGTTAAAGCTAAGACGGGACCCTCAAGCAGTGGCAGTTACAGGGGAATTTCCTAAGGCATCTGAAAGGCTCATCTGCCAATGAGAGAAGCCTGAAAGGTCTCTTCAGCTCCCCAGAGGAAGTGGGCAGAATATGATTATCTTTATCACCCAACATACTTGGCGTAGCCGAGGGGTGCAAGTAAATCAAGTAAATCAATAAAAATACTTAACTGAGGTTCTGCCCATACCTGCATACGAAGAACAGGCAGATTCTCCCAGCTAGCCAAAAGGGCACCATCCAGACACACGACAGAGGAAGCAACAAGCTTGAGGGGACCCAAAAGTTTGTACAGCTACAAACAATCAAATAATATTTTGACTGTGGGGGAACCCTCAAGCAGAATCTACGCCGAGGAAGAAAGCGCACGCTCATTGGCCACGGAATGCCTCCCGCTTCTTAAAGGGCGGGCGAGGGAAGGCAAAAAGGATGGCTGGATCAGGGGGCGGAATGGCGTACCTTAGAAAAGGGCAGGGCTGGCTGGCTGGATGGCTAGCTGGCACACTGAACACGAGGTGCACTTCATATTTCAGAATTTCGAGGAGGCTCCCACTCCCACTTTCGTCAGCAGTTGTAGTAAGCAAAACCAATCAATAAATGGAAGGAGAATTATATATGAAGAGCTGTTTAGCATCTCTAAAATAAGAGGCATCCGCTTCCGACAGCGAATAACCCACAAATACGTCAGGGAGGCTCACTGGAAGGACAGACCCCGAAGCTGAGGCTCTAATACTTTGGCCACCTTATAAGAAGAGAAGATTCCCTGGAAATGACCCTGATGCTGGGATAGATGGAGGGCAGAAGGAGAAGGGGAGGACAGAGGACGAGATGGTTGGACAGTGTTCTCTAAGAGACCAACATGAGTTTGACCAAGCTGCGGGAGGCAGTGGACGACAGGAGTGCCTGGCGTGGTCCATGGGGTCACAAAGAGTCGGATATGACTAAACGACTAAACAACAACAGGTCAGGGAAGCGATAGTCACCCTTTAGAACTAATGTCAGTGTAGTGGAAGAAGCAAAGATCACCAGTGTCGAAGCAATGATTCTTCAACATCAACTTCGTTGGACTGGTCATGTTGTTCCGATGCCTGATTATCATCTTCCAAAGCAACCACTCCATTCCAAACTTAAAAATGGAAAGCGTAATGCTGGTGGTCAACAAACGGCATTTTTTTAAAAAAGTAGTATAAACACCAACAATTGGGAAACATAGGCCTACCAACGCTCCAATTGGAGAATAGGTAAAGGTAAAGGTACCCCTGCCTGTACGGGCCAGTCTTGCCAGACTCTAGGGTTGTGCGCTCATCTCACTCTAGAGGCCGGGAGCCAGCGCTGTCCGCAGACACTTCCGGGTCAAGTGGCCAGCGTGACAAACTGCATCTGGCAAGCCAGCACAGCACACGGAACGCCGTTTACCTTCCCGCTGGTAAGCGGTCCCTATTTATCTACTTGCACCCGGGGGTGCTTTCAAACTGCTAGGTTGGCAGGCGCTGGGACCGAACGACGGGAGCGCACCCCGCCGCAGGGATTCGAACCGCCGACCATACGATCGGCAAGTCCTAGGTGCTGAGGTTTTACCCACAGCGCCACCCACGTCCCTATGAGAATATTGGAGAATAGCCTTTACCAAAGGTGTCATGGACTTTGAAGATACTCGAACTCAGGACGGAAGGGAGAAATGTGCTAAGAGGAAGGCATGCTTGGCAAATCCTCACCGGGATCAACTCCCGCCTGGAAACCTATGTCCCACTGTAGAAGGAGGTGTGGATCCAGAACTGGCCTCCACAGTCACCTACAGACACTTTGTTAAAAGCGTGTTCATGGAAGACAATCTTACTCGTCTACGAGGGATTGCCAAAGAAGATCCACCCTTTGCCACTTGCGTGTCCCAACCCCTGGCAGCCCGGCAGCCTTTGAACTCTCTAAAGGGAGCCATTGAGATAAACATGCAATTTGTAGTAAAGAGAGAAGTATTATCTTCAGGGGAGGGAGGAAAGACGGTGACTTTGAGTTCCCCCTACCTTGCTATCAATTTATTATCATTATCATTATCATTATCATTATCATTATCATTAAATGGGATGAACACCCAAAGAACACTCCTGCCAAGTGTTTAGGCTTCCCGGGCCTACAAAAACGGCGTTTAAAGCGACTGTAGAGAGATCCTGGCGGCTCAAGCTACTCCGATGGCAGAGTTTATCTGCCGTCTGCGCGCCGGTCATAGGAACGGGCCCTATTGAAATCAGCGGGGCTGCTGGGACCAGAGCGAACGCAAAGACTCTGAGAGCCGGATCTAGGCCGCGTTCGCTCCGCAGTGAACGGCACTAGTTTAAAATGCCCTTCATTCGCAGCCAGGTCGCCCAGCGCCCTGCTCGTGTCGGTTTGGATCAGGGTGTAAAGAGTCAGGGCACAGGGGACAGTGATCACTGACCTACCCATCCGTGCTGGATTGCGCTTTAAATTAAAGAGGACAGACACCTGGGAACGCAGAAACTGCCTCATACAGAGTCAGGCCACTAGTCAATATATAGGGCAGTATTGCCCAACACTGACTGGCATAGGGCAGTATTGCCCAACACTGACTGGCAGCAGATCTCCGGGGTTTCACCTGGCGATGCGCGCTGTGTGTGTGTGTGTGTGTTGGAAGGAGCTCCTTTGAGGGGCGAGGGCCGCTCCTCTTCTTTGCTACTCATTGGGTGGCAAGGCGGGGGCTTATTTGATGTCACCTGATCTTCCTTCTATGAACAGCTAACGCGATTCACCTTATCGAGACTACTCTGGAGAAAGGGAGACAGAGAGGGAAGAATTTCACTAGAACAGAGTTCTCTGCCACCTTCGCTTGACAGTAAAATCAGCAGCCTTTGCTTTTCAGTGTATGAGAGGATTGCAGGGTCCGAGGCAAAGGCGGCTTCGCTGACCATCTCCTTAAGCTCACGCAGGCGCCGTTGAAACGCGGCCTCTTCCTCTCTCGCCATTGACAGACGGGGAAACTGAGGCACACCGCTACAACCAGCTTAATGCATTCTAGGAGTAAATAAGTAAATTAATTAATTAAAATCCACTCCCTGTACGTTTAAGAAAGGACCCTTTCCTGTCTTTTCATAGTTTATTGTCTCAAGATTTGTTCCAGGCCCACTCTGGAAAACCTTGCTTTTATTTTTCATATTAAAACAATTCTGATAAAAGAAGAGCTGTGCTCCATTTTGATCCTCCTGAAGGCAAGGAGGGAGGACATCTTGCTTGCAAGAGAGGATTGCGCAACTTCCTTTTTTAAGTATATACACACACACACACACACACACACACACACACAGAGTATGTGATAGTGGTGTTTATTCTATCAGGAGCTCATTCGCCTACCTCGTTCAGGAACGACTTCATTTCTGAAATCTCCAAGTTCCTGTTTTCAATTCCTCTGCTAACAGGAGCAACCCTCTTAAAAATCAGGGGCAGGGCCGGTTGCCTGCGTCCCCAAACAATCCCCCATCTCCCCATACAGGTGTCATAGAATGATTGGTTGGGGATAGGCGGGGACTGCTAAGTCCGCTGGGTGCGCGCGATCCTGCAGAATATCTCCTGCAAGGCCACGCGCCGCCCCTCGCCTCTCACAGGCCTTAGAGAGGAATGACCAGAAGGAAGCGCGCAGGCGTGTTGCTTTTACCTGCGGCTCGTTCTGCGTGCAGACCCGCCGGCGTCCTTGCTCCTCGCCTCCCTACACCCCAAATGCTGGGCCCCGCTCCCCGAAATTCCGACAGATTCCCGAGGCTGGCAAAGGGAGCCGCGCAGCCCTCTCTCCCACCTGCAACGAGACCCCCTCGAGCCCCCTCCCCACCAGAGAGCACTCTACAGAAGTGAATGGGGTGACACTGCGTTTGCTCCAAACGCGCCGCTTGCGCTCCGTGCCGGGATGCTCTGGGCGCGCACTTTGGATCGGAACCCTTAGAAGGGCTCGTCGGGCCAGCCGCTCCAGCTGATCAACAGCAGCTATACTGTTGGTTCAATTGTTGCGGGACGCAGGCGTGTGGAGCCCGGTCCTGCGCCCAGAAGTATGTTTACTCAGAAGTAAGTCCTATTGAAGTCAAAGCGGGTTTACTCCTGGGTGAGCAGCGCTAAGGCTGCAGTTTTAACCCTGTTTACGTGGGAGTAAGATTGCAGCCTTACTTCTCAGGACTGCAAAGGCTCAACCCAGGCTTACGAGGGAGTAATTCTCACTGAACACTCTGGGATCGTCGCTCAGGATTGCGTTGTAAGGCGGGCAAACTGGGCGGGATCCGAAGATCCTAGTGGGGGGGCGTGTTAAGGATGGCCTAAATCTGCAGAGATCTGATCTGACCGGAGCGCACCGAGCTACAGCGGATGCAAGAGCATCTGGTTTGCATTCCAGCTTTTTTCTGAGGAGGTTACCATCGTCGGAATTCTGAGAAGAGACATAGCTGTAACAGGAATCCAGCAGATTCCAAGGGGGAAACCCAATTCCTCTACTGCAGCGAAGAATCTCGCAGCACTCTAAAAAGCTTACTGCGCTCCTATGTGCTTAATCGGAAGGAAGGCCTATGGCATTCAGCAGCGCTTACTCCCGTGTAAATACGCATAGGGTTGCATGCATAGGGTACAGAGTAAGCGTGCGCAGGGGTGGGGTGCAATAAACGCCTGGTAGCATGATCCGCGCATGAAAACCAGAATGAATTCAGTACCACTTACTTCTGAGTAGATGCGCCTAGGATTGTGCCGCAAACTTGCTGCTTTGGTGACCTCTAATTCTAGTCAGAGTTGAGAAAATAACGGTTCTCCATTATAATAAAATATTTTGCAGAGGGGAGAGGGTTGAAGAGAGACCACCCGCGTTTCTGTTCTAAAGCGGCAATTGCCAGAAGGCGAACCAGGCAACCACGAACCAATGCAGCTATTCCAAGTTATTAGCTCAACCATTTCCCTCTTCGCTTTGCTCTTTAGCTTGCAATTTTAGCACAGTGAAGTCCGTGGGAGGTGCCTGTTGATTTTTACTTTTATTTTTTAATATTCAAACTGGGCCAAAGTGCTTAATTTTGCCTTGTCCTCGCCCCCACGGTGTTGCTCGACATGATATACTTTTGGCAGGCTCGGGCCCATAAAAACTGCCCAGAGATTCTCTGCAAACGATCGTAATGATTACAACTATTTTTTTAAAAAATGTGAAAGCACGAGAGAGTTTATTTAAAGTGGAATAGAGAATTCATTACTTTACGAAATTCAAGAAAGTTCTTGAAAAACTACCCAAAAGGAGTGCAGCTTCAAAAACGCGGGTCGAGACTGTAAAATGCATCTGCCTTTATCTATAAATCTTCCTATTGCGCAAGGAATATCTATGGTGCATATTTGAACTTAGAAATAGTTGTACAATAGTAATGCCCAAAAAAAAGATCAGTGTAAAATAACTGTGACAGTTCCCTTTCAAAATATCCTGTGTTAGTGCTAAACTCTTGTCAATTAGACTCTAAGGAGTCTGTCCATCCGCTGCATTTCCCAATTTGCCTTTCTATTTTGATCCCAGAATTTCATGCTTTCGGCAATTAATTTCGGAGATCGGCTTTCCAGCGAAATAAACCTCAAAATATTGCACGTTTCTTTGTTTCGCAGAAGGAGGCCACGTTCGGAAGGAGCCCACACACACCAGGCGAGGATAACGTTTTGTTCTCTTCTAGGAAATTAATTCGCGCAGCTAATGCCCAGATGTCATTGGGAATAAATATTGCCCCATTAAAAAAAACATTTCTAATATTATATAGTGTCCCCCACATTGGACAGTATTGAGTTTTTATTTTTCGTACAATAAGGAGTTTTGTAAAGTGAAAGTCAACATGCAATATAATGAGCTCTTTGGAAAACAAACAAACATGCAATTGTACTTAATAGCAACAAATCTGAACAGAGTAAGAAAAGGGGGTGGCAAAAGTTGACATTTTCAGATCTATTCCTAGCTGAGCACCTCAAAAATGTAATTAAGATAGATACTGGATTTCGGAGAAGATTTCTCCATACACACCAGTTGCAACATACACACTTTCAGCTTTGCACAGTTCAGTGCCCTTTTGTGCCCTCACAGCCAAATAATAAGTATTAAGTTTACAAAAGCCCCCTAGAATATAAACGATTGTGGTTATCGCAAGAGACTAAATGTTGTGGTCCACAACTACCGACAATTTCAGAACGTGCAGTGCTGCTTTAATGTGCACAGGCCTACCTAATCTAGGAAGAGAAAACAAAGAAGCAGGCCGGATCTTCGAGGCCTATTTTTTATTTTTTTATTAATGCAATCTATTTCATTTTGCACTGAAATATTATGCAAATTATCTGTAATCTCATTTCACTCCTTAGACAACCCTAAGGGGATTTCTCGATATGAATGTTTGGTGGTGAAGAGTGTTTTTGTGAGATTCTTCTCTCAAAATGATTTGTCCCCATTTAAGCAGCCTTCTATGCAGTTGAATGTGTCGACCAATTATTTGTTCTGCTTCTAATGTACAAACATATATGCCGTTCATCTGTCTTTCTGCCGTTTGTTTTACCTGCGAGTCTCATCTTTCACCGAAATGAGCCCCCCCCCATACATAAAACACATGGAATCTCTCATTTACAAAGCACACAAAAAGCATACTCCAGATCTCTTTCTACACATACATACATACATACATACATACATACATACTCAGGGGCATTTCAAGGTATAATTAGCCTCCAACAAAAGACAGATCGATTACGGATGAGCTATCTGCTCCTTTCAGGACTCCAGACCAGGGACATGATGGAGTTACTTTCGAATTAAAGATGTCCGCAGTTCTAAACCTAACCAGGGCAAACAGATTCCAGGAGTTCTAACAGTGCGCTCACCACTTGGGGGAAGAAGGGGAGACTTGGCCGATAGAAATTTCCTGGCTTTTGTTCACTAGGAAAAGGAGTTCTATAGAACAGATAGAACACACAAACAGAGAGAGAGAGGGAGAGAGGGAGGGAGAGAGCGAGCGAGATGGAGAGAGAGAGAGAGAGGCAGACATGCGTCTAAAAGGGCTTCGCCATTCCCTTACCTGTTCCGGGCCGAGGTTCCAGGCTCGGCGGGCTGGCAAGGCTTCTTCCGCACGATCAGCACCAAGGAATGGTGGAGCGGCCTTCTCCTGCCCGGGTTCCTCAGGAGATCTCGGATGAGCTTCACCAGAAGGGGCTTGAGGAGACGCGGCAGCTTCTTGGGCCTGGCGCAGCGGATGGTGCATTTGACGCGGGTGCCCATCGGGCCCGTCGCTCCGGGGGCGAAGCTGCGAGGGGTCCGTTGGAAGGGAGAGCGCACGCGGATTCTCCTTGGCGCCCGGGGGTTGGGCTGGCTGCTGGCATCCGGGGGAGAAGAGCAGCGTGTGGCGAGGGGGGGGGGGAGGCGGAGAGGGAGGGTGGCTGGGGGAGGGGAGCTCCTCTCTCCAGAGCCTAATGTAAGCAGGTTCAGCTCCCTGGCACTCTGCCAAGAAGGTTTCACGTTGCCCGCGTCCCCACAGGCGCAAAAAGTTACTCCCCTTCCGTTCCTCCCCGGCCGTTCCCTGCAGATGTCCTCCTCCTCTTGGTTTGGGCCACACCATGTTTCAGTGAAGGGGAGGAGGAGGAGGAGGAGGAGAAAAAGAGCTTTAGAAAGAGATCGCTCTGCACTGTTCCCCCCCCCCATCATCATCATCACCATCACCATCCCCTTTCCTCCTCCTCCAGCCACTGTCTCTCCTCCCCTTCTGTTTCCATTCGAAACGTCAAAGGAGAAATTGCTAGGTGGAAAACACGCACCACCATCTGACCCGACCGTGCAGCCAATCAGGATGCCGCTCGGCGATTTTGTTTGTTTTAAACGGGGCTGCAGCTGAAGTCACTTCGCTTTCGGCCCGCAGGGCCGCCGGGGAACAGGCGCGCGTGGCGCAGAGGGAGCGGGCGGCTTCTTTTCGGCCCAAACCGGTCTCCACCGGTGAAGGGGAGGGAAGGGAGGCGGGCCGAGAGCGGCCCTATCGGGGCAAGGCTGCGGGTAGCGGGCAGCCTGAACGGGAGAGCTCGCTTGCGCGTATCCGCTGCGCGCATTTCCGCGTTGAGGGCGGCGCTTGGCAGGGAGACGTTGTTGCTGTCAGGCGAGCGGCAGACGCGGCGCAATACCCCACCTTTCGCTTCCCCGGGTCGGATAAGAGTGAGATCTTCTCTTGGGGTGGGGGGCGGGGGTGCCAACTTGAATTAAACGTGGCGGGGGGTGGAGAGCAGGAAAGTCCCGCTCCACATAACCGATGACAAGATGCAGCGCATGCACGCCATTTGAATGGCAATGCTCATCAACTTTGGCAGAGCCTCAAATATGTTATGGGGGCGCAACAGGACTTCGCCCCTAGGAGTTGGCTCCTTTGGTGGTAGGTGGGGAGAGCAGGAGCTGCGGGGGCGCTTGCCAAGATGGGCTAGTCTAGCTTGCCGTTGGAAGCCGGCCTCCCCAGCCGTGTTTTCGTCCCGGGGCGGCGTCAGCTTCTGCCGGCAGAGCCCCGGGGACGTCAGCATCCCGCTAGCCGACACGAAAAGCAAGGGAAGCTGGCCAAGCTTTTTCCTGTTAAAAATAAATATAAAACGATTTTTACTTGGTGGTAAACTCGCAAGGAGCCCGAGAGAGATCTCTGGTCGCCTGAGGTTCAGCCTTCTTCTCGGGAGACCTTACCTCGCCCCGGCTCCCCAAACCACACTGTCTCCTTGCGCAGATCCGAAGGGGGACGCTGAAGGATCGCCAAGCCGTCTCGACTGCAACGTGAAGAAATCCTTCCCCGTTCTGTGTGGAGGTAAAGAACGCGAAAACGCCGCTTTAGATCCCGCAGCTCGCAAGAAAAGGCCCAAGCTGTTCGTGCAAGATGGTTAGCAAGAAAGCCACCGCATTTCCTGCTGCGCCGAGGCAGGTCCGTTTCGGTTTCGGGTGAATCTCAAGAACAGCCCCGAGAGCCGTGCAGTCCGGTGTCCGTCCGATTGCCTTCAGAAAAGGTTTGCTTTAGAATTAAGCAAGACTGGCAGGACCGAAGAATTTCCTGCTCCTCCTTTTTGTCGGTCTTCTATTCCCACGACAGCAGCTTGGGCACACAAAAGAAAATATTTCAGAGCCGCTCTAAAATATTTTGCGTGCCCCAACCGCACCCCCATGAGACCTGCGGTTTGCCCGAAGCGATTATTGTTAATTCTAGTAGAATAGTATTCATTGTTAAATTGCAACAGAAACAGAAGGAAGGGTGCGATCTCGCTCACGGAGGAAACTCATTCCGTGTCTAATGGCTGAAGAGCCATTTCAGCTGCCAGCAGTAGATCCCAGGACTTAAATGATTACAAGGAGAGGGATCTGAAACATCTTCTGCTGCTCATCCCAGGTTATTTTCCTTGAGGAATAACTGTCAGTTGTCCTGTCTCTCCATTATCTATGGAATAATCTGCTTCTGCACATTGGAACTACTGGAGAGCTCGTGGGACGGACTGATCAAGAGTGTCAGAGTAGGATCTGGGAGACCAGCATTCATATGGTCACTAAGTGCCCTTGGACCAGTCACTGCTTCTCAGCCTAACCTACCTCACAGGGTTGTTGTGGGGTATAAATGAGGAGAGGAAGAACGAGGACACCACCTTGGTCTCATTGCAGAAATACGTGGGCTATAAATGCAATAAATACATTTAATTTCTGTAGGATTTAGTGGGGGGGGGTTGGAGGGGAGTTATTGGGCTGTTGTTTTTATTTTGATTATATATTTTGTGGTTTTATATTTTGATTTTGTTCTGTGAACCACCCTGAGACCCCTGGGTATAGGGCGGTATATAAATTCAATTATTATTAATAATAAAAATAATAATGAGTTAACAGTACTTAAAAAGTCTCACCTGCTACATTCCTAAACTTTCCTTCTGATCACCTGCTTTCATGTCTCTTTTCTTTCCCTTCTGAGTAGCAGGCTCTCTTTCATTTGACTTAGTGAGGATTAGTGCCTGCATGCCCAGACTGTCTGCATATATTGTGTAGGTCGTGTGGGGCAGGGGAGTTGTTGTTGTTGTTGTTGTTATTTATTTATTTATTTATTTATTTATTTATTTATTCATTCATTCATTCATTCATTCATTCATTCATTCATTCCCCGACCATCTGCCTGGGTATCCCCAGCCACAAAATATTAAAAATACAATAAAAATCAAACATTAAAGACTTCTGTAAACAGGGCTGCCTTCAGAAGTCTTCTAAAAGTCTCCCAGAAGGCTGCAGCCACATGGTTCCTGCATGCTGGAGTACAACCAGTCAGCCACGTTATGCAAGCAGAGGAAGGCCTGCCACAACTTCCTCCACCCTCTTCCATGTTTCCTCCTGCTTTCATATTAATCCGTTAAGTCCACCATAGTTTGTCTGCTGCTGTTTTGTCCATGTGTGATAGTTTACTCTGGTAACTGCTATCTGTCACTCTCCAGGAAAATCAAGGATACCCAGAAGTCTGTTGCAGTGAAGATAAAATTGAGACTCCTGTGGATGAGCTCCTTGGAAGAATGACAGGGTCCAAATATGACCAAATTACTAAATCTTAACTGACATGCATTATTGTTATTATTATTATTAATGTGTATATCACCCTTTATCCATAGATCTCAGGGCGGTTCACAACATAACATTACAATAAAAATAACCAAAACCTAGCTAATAAGCTGTTACTTTTGAGATGGCTAGTAGCATATATATATATATATATATTAAATGTTTCTGTTTGACTCTCCTTCTCTCCCTGAATTGGTGCATTGTCCTAAGAATCTTACATTGGGGTAGGAAATGAAGCAATAGTTTCTCTTCTCATTCTTCCTGTGAGATGACTTTCTCTATAACAACTTGTTGGCTGTTTTGTTTGTGAGGCATTGTGATGTAATACTGTAACATGAATATAAAGGATTTTAATCTAGGGTTAAAAACATGTATGAATTTCAATACTCTAAGAAAAAGTTTATCCCAGTACTGCAAAATGTGATATAGCAACTATAGATGTCTCAAAGAGAATCCAATGGAAAGGGCTCTATTTTAAATGGAAGTGGCCCTGTTTCAAAGAGGAGGGCCTATCTTACCAATACAATAGTAGTCCTATAGTAATTTACCACAAAACAATGTAAAAATACAATAGTAGTCGATAGCAGACACACAATTGTGTTAAATAACTTGCAATAATAAGTGAAATAAGTATAGGCTGGGGAAAATACCCATTCACATGGGAGACAAAAGTGAAGCAATAACACATTTCAAATGTCTATCGTATTCTGAGTTCAAAACCAGCACAGTACGGTCACATTAACTTTGCCATTTTTAAAATATGTTTCCAGCTCTAAGCAGTTAGCAAGTTCTATAACATTCCCCCTTTAAATGCACAGCGGTTAGCTTGTTGCAGGCTAGTTTTAGCCTCTCAATATAAGATTCCTTGTAATTCCCTTATATCCTTCTTAAAAAGAATACACATGACGCAATCTTGTGTAAAAAGTATAAAAGAAGTTTACTCACACACATTCAGTTCACATATGAATCCCTGAAGGCAGACTTTGGTTACAAAATAAATACACATGGAAGTAGCCCATATGGGAGTTAGTCCCAAGTGACTGCAGATAGGCAGTCACTGTTGCTCACACGTCGAAAGCAAGATGGAGAAGAGAGAGTGTGCTGCCTGCTTTTCCCTTTTTTGTACCTGGGCAGGTAAGATCAAGTCCACCTCTAGTCACATGCAGAGGAAGTTTGTCCCAGCCCAGGAGGAAACAGGAAGTTTTCTACTGGCTGGACCAAGCATCCCCTTGCATGTCCACTCTAGAAATGTTGTACTTGACTGCTATGTGTTTCACATCCCACATCAAGTTGTCTCCCTGTGTGCATGACACACTGTCTGACCATAGTTTGGAGCAGGTAAAGGTAAAAAGGTA
This sequence comes from Podarcis cretensis, assembly GCF_951804945.1. Lineage (NCBI taxonomy): Eukaryota > Metazoa > Chordata > Lepidosauria > Squamata > Lacertidae > Podarcis > Podarcis cretensis. The sequence continues at coordinate 29,010,698 of NC_137187.1, forward strand.
AAGGACCTCTGGGTGGTTAAGTCCAGTCAAATTTAACTATGGGGTTGCGGCACTCATCTTGCTTTTCAGGCCGAGGGAGCCAGTGTTTGTCCACGGACAGCTTTCTGGGTCATGTGGCCAGCAGGACTAAACCACTTCTGGTGCAACGGAACACCATGACGGAAACCAGAGCACACGGAAACACCATTTACCTTCCCATCCCAGTGGTACCTATTTATCTACTTGCATTGGTGTTCTTTTGAGCTGCTAGGTTGGCAGGAGCTGGGACAGAGCAATGGGAGCTCACCCCGTTGTACGGATTCGAACTACCAACTTTACAATCGACAAGCCCAAGAGGCTCAGTGGTTTAGACCACAGCGCCACCCACGTCCCTACTAGCTTGGAGCAAAAAGGACCCATCTTTAGGTCAAGTAAGTGGGTTGCCCTTGGTATTTTGGTCTGCACCTGGTCTTGCATTTGCATTTTCCTGTCTCCCCATTCATGTAGGGATGTCCACATGATGCCCTGCTCATCCTAGTGTTGCCCTTGTGGGATGTAACATCACTGAAGCAATCAAATACAACATTTCCTGTTTGCCCAGAGAGGACACACAGGGGAATGTTGCTCCAGCCAGGAGGACTTCCTGTCACACCTGGTCTGGAGCCTCCTCTTCCTGTGTGTGACCAGGTAGATGGGTGTGACACTGGCAGACCCTAAAACAGGGCCAGTCACGCAGCCATATTCCTCTTTTCAGCCTTTTCCTATTTTCCTTTTGGACCATCTTCTGCTGGCTCTTAGCCAGCAGCACATGGCTCATCCATGTGGATGAAGCCACACTTTGTATCTCTATAAAGGGAACCAGGCAGAGGGCCTTCTCGGTAGTGGCGCCCTCCCTGTGGAAAGCCCTCCCACCAGATGTCAAAGAGAACAACAACTACCAGACTTTTAGAAGACATCTAAAGGCAGCCCTGTTCAGGGAAGTTTTTAATCTGTGACATTCTAATGTATTCTTAATCTTTGTTGGAAGTAGCCCAGAGTGGGCTAACCCCTGCACCCCCCACGCTATGCCACTGGCCAGGACCATATAACACCGGTCTTGAAAGACCTACATTGGCTCCCAGTACGTTTCCGAGCACAATTCAAAGTGTTGGTGCTGACCTTTAAAGCCCTAAACAGCCTCGGTCCAGTGTACCTGAAGGAGCGTCTCCACCCCCATCGTTCTGCGTGGACACTGAGGTCCAGCGCCGAAGGCCTTCTGGCGGTTCCCTCACTGCGAGAAGCCAAGTTACAGGGAACCAGGAAGAGGGCCTTCTCGGTAGTGGCCCCCACCCTGTGGAATGCCCTCCCACCAGATGTCAAAGAGAAAATAACTACCAAACTTTTAGAAGACATCTGAAGGCAGCCCTGTTTAGGGAAGCTTTTAATGTTTGATGTATTACAGTATTTTAATATAATTTTTTGGAAGCCGCCCAGAGTGGCTGGGGAAACCCAGCCAGATGGGCGGGGTATAAATAATAAATTATTATTATTATTATTATTATTATTATTATTATTAATGTAACTGCAACTATAAGCTAAAGCCTGCCTTCAGGAAACTACTATGAACTGAATGTAAGTAAACTTTACTATTACCTTTAATGAAGACTGTTGTATTATTATTTTAAGAGGGATACATAAGGGGAAATTTACCAGGAACTATCCAGACTGGGCAAGCCAGATTGGATTTCTTAACTCAAATGATTCTCACGAATCCATCAACTAGATTCCAGCAATGTGCAAGGGAATGTGCTCTGCTACTTACTCACAAGCCTGAGTGAGGAGAGATAATAGTTCAATATATCCTCTCCTACCTTTCCTCAACATTCTCACAGCCCTGGACCTGACCACCTTCTTTTAAATTTAGAATCATAGAATCATAGAGTTGGAAGAGACCACAAGGGCCATCGAGTCCAACCCCCTGCCAAGCAGGAAACACCATCAGAGCACTCCTGACATGGTTGTCAAGCCTCTGCTGAAAGACCTCCAAAGAAGGAGACTCCACCACACTCCTTGGCAGCAAATTCCACTGTTGAACAGCTCTTACTGTCAGGAAGTTCTTCCTAATGTTTAGGTGGAATCTTCTTTCTTGTAGTTTGGAACCATTGCTCAGTGTCCGCTTCTCTGGAGCAGCAGAAAACAACCTTTCTCCCTCCTCTATGTGACATCCTTTTATATATTTGAACATGGCTATCATATCATCTCTTAACCTCCTCTTCTCCAGGCTAAACATGCCCAGCTCCTTTAGCCGTTCCTCATAAGGCATCGTTTCCAGGCCTTTGACCATTTTGGTTGCCCTCCTCTGGACACGTTCCAGTTTGTCAGTGTCCTCCTTGAACTGTGGTGCCCAGAACTGGACACAGTACTCCAGGTGAGGTCTGACCAGAGCAGAATACAGTGGCACTATTACTTCCCTTGATCTTGATGCTATACTCCTATTGATGCAGCCAAGAATTGCATTGGCTTTTTTAGCTGCCGCGTCACACTGTTGGCTCATGTCAAGTTTGTGGTCAACCAAGACTCCTAGATCCTTTTCACATGTACTGCTCTCAATTTAGAGTTTGTTGATCCCAGCGATTTCATACTTTCCAATGAAAGAAACCCCACATTTAAAGAGGGAAGGGTCAAAGACAACAATGAGATTGGGGGTGTCACGTGGAGGCTCCTGCATTAATGGGGAGACAGAAAGGTGCAAATCTACATTTTGCTCCAGGATGAACAAGCCCTGTTGTTCATTGGGAGAAAATCCTGACTCTGGTAACTGCATGGCTTTATTTCTCAGACTGCATAAGGGCTAGTCAGTTTGAAAAGTGCTAAGATCATGTGGTTTATTATAGCACAATTAAAATAAGGAGTGGTTTGCAGATTATTGGGGGGGAGGAAAGACAGTCCCCACCCCTGGAAGCTGTTTCAATTTGAAATAGACCAAGGGGGAAATATAGGGGAACAGAAGAGACCAGGGTATCACGGGATAACTGTGAGCAAACCCTTCTTTAGTGAAAGGTTCTGCATCGTTTCTGGCTCAAAGAGTTCTGTGTGCTTCAGCCTTCATCACAGCTGGTATGAGGGTGGATGTATAATAGCCAAAGGTCTCACATAAAAGTTGGGTTTGAAGGAAGGATTGCTGGAAGCTGGGGAGACAATGAATTACTATGTATGCGCTTTCATTAGGGAGAAAAGGCCTATTTCAAAAGCTGTTAAGAATTCTGGAGCATCCTTCCAGGGTTATTAATTTGTGTTGTTCATGGATTATTTCTTCATGCTCTGATCTTTCCCCACCAACAGGGATAAAGATGGAAAGAACCAACCCAAACATGTTGAAAGCTGTGACTTTGGGTCAGATTCTGGGGCACCTCTCAGCAGAAAGAGCAGAAGGTCACCTCGTTTCGAAGTAAGTGGTGTGTTACATAATAAAGGTAAAGGGTAATGGGACCCCTGACCATTAGGTCCAGTTGTGACCGACTCTGGGGTTGCGGCGCTCATCTCGCTTTACTGGCCGAGGGAGCCGGCGTACAGCTTCCAGGTCATGTGGCCAGCATGACTAAGCCGCTTCTGGCGAACCAGAGCAGCACACGGAAATGCCGTTTACCTTCCCGCCGGAGTGGTACCTATTTATCTACTTGCACTTTGACGTGCTTTTGAACTGCTAGGTGGGCAGGAGCAGGGACCGAGCAATGGGAGCTCACCCTGTCACGGGGATTCGAACCACCGACCTTCTGATCGGCAAGTCCTAGGCTCTGTGGTTTAACCCACAGCACCACCTATGTCCCTTTGGTGTTTTACATATTGCCACCTAAAAAGGACCCTGCCCTGTGAGTCTAAGTCCAAATGCTAAAATGATCTAACTGGAACCACCAAATAAAATACTTTTTTAAAAAGTACAGTGAAAAAGCAGGCCAGCACCTGGAGATCATCATGAGCTATCTTCTATAGTCTTATAAGCCTATTGGCTCAATATGGTCTACAATGACTGGTAGCACCTCTCCAGGGTTTTAAAGAAGGAATCTCTTCCAGCCCTATGTGGAGATGTTGGGGATTGTGTATTCACAAGATACAGTATGTGGTTAGCTGCTCTGAGCACATGGGGAAATCAAAGAGGCTGGGCTTTTTGCTTTTGTAAAAGCAAAAATGTGAAGCTCTAGTGAGAGCCAGTGTGGTGTAGTGGTTAAGAGCAGTGGACTCGTAATCTGGTGAACCGGGTTCACGTCTCCGCTCCTCCACATGCAGCTGCTGGGCTAGTCACACTTCTCTGAAGTCTCTCAGTCTCACTCACCTCACAGAGTGTTTGTGGTGGGGGAGGAAGGGAAAGGAGAATATTAGCCACTTTGAGACTCCTTAAAGGGAGTGAAAGGTGGGATATCAAATCCAAACTCTTCTTCTTCTTCTAGTTAAATAGATTGTTAACAGTTGGGTAAGCTTGCAACTTCTTAAAAGGTTGCTTTTCTGTTCTGCATTTAATTAATAAAGCGCTTGTTTTACTGTGAATTAGTCTAATAAAACTGATTTTATAGTTCACCCCTATTTTAATTACTTGACTGCTGATGAGGAGAGGCACTGGATAAAAACAGATGGGGATTCTTGTGAGCGGTCCATTGATACTTTTATTTAAATAACATGAATACCAAACAGCAGTAAAACAAGTCAGTAAAGCCCAGTGGTAATCTGTCACAGGCTAAGAAATGCTAACTAGTCCAAGTACTTGACAGATTCACTTCCCCTGGAGCCTGATCCTTCACAGAGCTCTACTCAGAAGTCCCATTGAGTTCAATGGGCTCAGAAAGGTAGCATCATAAGCATCCCATTTGGGCTCTCTGGTCCAACCGTTAATTCCTTCACTTAGAATATGCTTCCATGATTATCTACAGATCAAACATTTTCTACCCAAGTCCTCTATACTTAATGACTATAGAATAATTCAGCAGTGACCCTTCCACTGAAACCTGCCAGAGCTGGAGCACATATTACACGTATTACCATTCAGATGTTGCTGAAAATGGGATGACAGAGGCTAGTTTTCAGCTTGCAAGATGCAAATGAATAGTACCAAAAGAGTCCATTACTATGGGAGATATTCAAGTAAGTTTTTATCAGAAATATTGAAATCAATGGGCATAGCTAAGTTAGGTTCATGAATTGGAGCAGGTCTACTCTGAGTCCAACTTACTCGAATATAGTACCACCTCATATGTCTGGATTTCTAAGCTGTCACCCATGGATGTCTGTGTCAATCATGTACACGGCACATTCTGTGGATCATAACCTGTGAATGGAAATCTCACTATTTCTGGTTCATGGCCAATGAAAGAAAAAGAGAGAGAGAGAGAAAGTGTGTTTTGGTTCTAAGCAAGGAGGCTGAAGAAATCTCACTCTTCCTTATTCAGCAAGCAGAACCTGCAGTAGCTCTCTGACTACAGATGACATACTCCTACCCAGGGCCAATTTGAAAGGGAGCCAGGAAAGCCATTTGACCTGGGCTTCAAGCTCAAAGGCGCCACTTTGAAGATTTTTTGGCACGTGATAAGTTTCATAACTTGTTTTTGTGCACATCAGATGAAAATGAGACATACCCACTCGGGGTAGAGCTGCAAATTTAAGATAATAAGAGATGTGATTTGGTAGAAGACTTGATTTCTTAACTTCTAAAGAGTAATTTCATATTGAATAACTTACTTTTTTGCATAAATACTCATAAATATATATTGGTTATGGTGGCACAAGATTAGACTGTAATTAGTGGGGCTCCCTTGACATATAATTAGCTGATTATATATAAGCAAGCAACTCACTGTTTTGGGGAAGTGCCTTGTTATGTTTCAATGTGTCATCATTTTTAATTGTTATTATGACTAAAGGCCTCAAAATCTGGAAGAGGCCCAGGCCTCTGTAGACCTCTGTGAGGGCCTGCCTCTCCCTGGCTGGTACAACACTTCAATATTCTCATAATATTATTATTAATTGCACTTATTAGCTGCTTTCCTTTGCAACATGTAACCCAAAGCAATATACAAAACAGTGCAAAGATTAAAAGCACAAGACAAAACATGGGAAAAAATAATTTTCATTCATACATGTCTGTGATACATATATCCGTAAGTGGGGAGCCACCATGAAAAGGCCCATTTTCATGTTCCCACCCCACAGACTTTCTTTGAAGGGGGCACATAGATGCTGAATGTAGGATCCTGTTTGGTTCATGTACTGGTTCATGTCTTTTAGGTAGTTGGATCCTGCATAAGGCTTTATAGCTCAAAACCAGCAGGTTGAGTCAAATCCAGAAGCTATTTGTTAGCTATTACATTTGTGCCAGGATTGGTTTTATATGCTCAGATCCATCTTGCCCTGGCCAGCAGTCTGGCTGCTGAATTCTGCACCAGCTACAGATTTCAAACAGTCTCCAGAGGCAGCCCCATGTATAACCCATTGCAGTAATCTAGCCTAGAGGTTACCAGAGCATAGACAACAGAAGTTAGGCTGTCTCTGTACAGATGGGCCACCACTCAAAGCTGTTGGGTGGCCCTTGATGCCACCAAGGTCATTTGAGCTTCAAGTAACAGATCCAGGAGTACCAACAAGCTATGTACCTGCTACTTCCAAGGAAGTGTAACTCTCCACCCAGAACAGGTGACATCCCCTTTACCTGGTCTAGGGAACCACCTTGTCTGGATTAAGCTTCAGTTCATTAGTTCTTATTCAATCTATTACCAAGGCCAGATGTTGGTCTAGAGCAGGCTTCCTCAACCGCAGGCCTCCAGATGTTTTGAGACTACAGTTCCCATCATCCCTGACCACTGGTCCTGCTAGCTAGGGATCATGGGAGTTGTAGGCCAAAAACATCTGTAGGGCCGAGGTTGAGGAAGCCTCACCTAGAGGCACAACTGTTGCTACATCTGCAGATCTAACAGAGAAGTAGAGCTGTGTGTCACCAGCTTATTGCTGGCACCATACACCAAAACTCCTGATAACCCATCCACCAGTTTCATGTACCTGTTAACAGCTGCACCAGAAGAATACCATGGCCAATGGTATCAAAAGCTGTTTATATATTAATTTAGTTTTTGTGGGGCTTCCTTTTGAAGTGCACCTGAGAGATTAGCTCCATTCTTCACCAGGGCCAGGGCCTTTTCAGTGATGGCTCCGACCTGGTGGAATGCTCTGTCCCATAAGACTAGGGCCCTTCTGGATTTAACCTCCTTCTGTCGGGCCTGTAAGACAGAGCTATTCTGTCTGGCCTTTAATTTGAATTCAGCCTGATCTTTTATTTCCCTTCTCTTCCCTCCCCCTCCCCTTTTATGAAGATTACCTGCTCTGAGACCCCACAGCTAATTCTCCCCTGGCCTCCTCACTGGCCCAAGTAGGACTAATTCAGCCAGCTAGCCCTGGGGACTATCTAATGTTTATTGGATGGATTTATTCCCAATTGATTTTTGAATTTTATTGTTATTAATGTTTTATACTGTATTTTATGCTGCTTCTACAATTAAGTGTTTTAAATTTGTTGTTAGCTGCCCTGAGCCCGGTTTTCTGAACCGGGAATGGCTGGGTATAGATTAAAAATATATATTTATTAATTTATTATTATTATTCCTAGATATCTCCTTAACAACGAATTTATACTTCCTGAATCAAAAGGTTGCCTTAAATAGTTGTTAGCGGTGATTTCCTTTTACAGGGAAGGCTTAGGGTACAATGATTTGCTTTCCTAGAAAAAGCCCAGTGCAAATTAGGTGTGTACCAATCTTTATTAAACAACTGGGGATTAAATCTCTAACTTTGTCCAGGGCTTCAATGCAGTTCAGGCATCCTGAACTTTCTCTGGATTCCACACTATGTTTATAAAGTTATCTGCTTAAACCCCAGTCAGTATACAAATAAAATGTATTACTATCTCCCATTTCAGCTGGTTTGACTAAGGAATTCCAGAATACCTACTGAGTATGCATGTTTTTTTATAGGGGTCAATCTCTATCCTCGCTCACGTTTAATCCAGATTTTTCCAGGAAAAACCAGATAAGTGAAAAGCAAAAAACTAAAACTTGTTGCCAATGACCCATTTGCAATATATTCAGTTTCTGTCTGGAAGCACCCTGACTGCATATTTAACATTTTCAGGGCCTCACATTTATCCAGGCATTGCTTCCTTGAAACCTGATTGCATGGCGTTAATATGGATTATCTATCTCATTTTGACACTTTAAGAATTTGAAAGCGTTTGTGTGAACTTCTTAAAAAGAAATTGGCGATGAATTAAAAAAAAAAGCGATGTGTGTGTTATTAGCATTAGCCTCATAATTATATTGCAAAGGCCATCCTTCATCCTTTCGTTCCTCCGTTAATTTTCCCCTTGGGGCCTTCAAGGAAAAACTAACAGGCATAACTTGTGCAAATGAAAAACCATGGCAACAGGAGCAGAGTGCATTTAGGCAAGAGGTGACAGGTTGGCACAATCTTCATTCTCCCCAACAAGGTAAAGGTAAAGGTAAAGGGACCCCTGACCATTAGGTCCAGTCGTGACCGACTCTGGGGATGCGGAGCTCATCTCGCTTTATTGGCCGAGGGAACCGGCATACAGCTTCCGGGTCATGTGGCCAGCATGACTAAGCCGCTTCTGGCGAACCAGAGCAGTGCACGGAAACGCCGTTTACCTTCCCACCGGAGCGGTACCTATTTATCTACTTGCACTTTGACGTGCTTTCGAACTGCTAGGTTGGCAGGAGCAGGGACTGAGCAACAGGAGCTCACCCCGTCGCGGGGATTCAAACCGCCACCTTCCAATCAGCAAGCCCTAGGTTCTGTGGTTTAACCCACAGCACCACCCGCGTCCCCAATACTCCCCAATACTACATTTCAAAGTGCTATTTACATTTCACACAAGGAACACTGTTAACATCCATAACACAAACCAGAGCAGAGCTTCGTAATCTGAGACTGGGGCTCTTGCAGATGGGGGGTGTGCGTCTTGACTCTTCATCTCAGGCTCCTGAGTTGGAGCCCCACATTAGGCAAAAAGATTTCTGCAGTGCAGGCAGTTGGACTCTGCCAGTTCCAGCTCTACAATACTGTGGTTCTACGGCACCCTGTGCAAGGCACCCCGGAATGGATCTTCTCAATTTTGCACCCCCTTGGCTCAGTGCCCTGTGGGTGGATTGGGGGGGGGTGTCTCCTGCCCACACTGCCTTAAATCCAGCACTGCTACACCAACCCCACCCACTGTGGGGAATCACGGTCAAGGATACATGGGAGCTGTTCATCCCGCAAAATCTGGGGAGCCATGAATCCCCAACCCCTGGACTATTGTCTCAGTTTCCTTTTAGTATATGGGAGACTGGCATGGGTGAGAGACCAGGAGACACTGTCCCACGAAGCGACATACCCATTCTCCATGCGTAGTGGAAGCATGTAAACATCTAAGAAGCCACATTTCAAACGAAGCAGGATCGTAGAGTTTATGCTGGCGCCGAAATTGTAGCTCCATCTCGCTTGTCTCTGACGGGTGGGGTTCAAGAGCCAAGCCAAAGGGTCTTAAGTTTACGCACCCGCGATTCTCCTCCGGCGGCGGCGGGGTGGGGAGCTCTCCGCTTGGTCTTCTGACTTCATCCCGGATCTCAAGTCAAGACAGTTTCAGCCCGATGGCGCCTGGAGGTAAGCGACCACCCGGCTCTGGCCACTTTCTTCAGCCAAGTCCAGCGGGCGGCGTCCCCAGCGGTCCCGCACGTCGAAGCGAGCGCTCCCTCGGCGCAGGACCCGCAGCGTGTCCAGGAAGCCCCCGCGGGCCGCGTCGTGGACCGGGAACGTGCCCGTGGACGGGTCGGGGCGGTTGGGATCCGCTCCTCTTTGCAGAAGCAACTGAGCTACCCCGGGGTTCCCCATCATCATAACCTGGAGGGAAAAGAGGAGAGGAAAGTCAAGGTTTGCGCATCTTTACCCTTTCCGTCTAGGCGCTTGGAGCGGCCATGTTCTGCGGGCTGAAATGGCCAAGATCCTGACCGCCACTCTGCATTAATTAGCTCATAATAATTCTGGTTAAATAATTTTTTTTTGGGGGGGGGTGCTAATCTGTGTACTGTTCATAGGAGCCAACTCCTATGGGTCGAGGCGGCTTTGTCCCACCAATAAAATATTTGAGGGGGCCGCCCCCTAAAGTTGATCGGTATTGCCATTCAAATGGTGTGTGTGCACCGCGTCATAGGATTATGTGACTGAATTGTGGGGGGGCTTACCTCCCCCCTATTTTATTCAAGATTGCGTCCCTGGTACTGTTTCCTGAATTGTTGCACCCTAAGTTGGATCTGAACTTTAAAAGGCGCAGTGTCAAAGGGTAAAAGTTGAAAAGTCAATCATACGATCATATTATTATTATTATTATTATTATTATTATTATTATTATTTGCCCGTCCCTCCGTCTAAGGTCCCTGGGGGGTTCCAACATTAAAGCGATATTAAAGAGAGTTTAAAATAACTTACAAACACAAAATAAGGCGAGTCCTAAAAGTTCACACGTCAAGTTTCAGAAGCTAGGGGTAAAGAGGGTTTCTTTGGGGCGAAGCATCCCACAAACGCCTCGGAAAGTCTGGTAATGACACCGCTAGCCTTTATCCGGCCAAAGCTCCGTTTACTCCGCGTCCTTCGAAGGGACCATTTCGGCGAAATTGGCAAGAGGCTCTTTGTTGGAACTGGGCAAATCTCAAGAAACGGAAAGGTTTCTGATAGACCTCTTTCGGGGATGGAGTAGGTAGTAGTAGTAGTTTTAATAAGTTTAATGATCAACAGTAATAAGATTTTTAAGGATGGTATCCGGTTGAGTCATTCATAGCATGACACCCAGAAAGACGAACGGTGCATACCATTCAATTTTTGCGGGTGGAAACGCGTCCCATAAAACTGAAAATGGTGGGACATGCTTCCGAATAATAATAATAATAATAATAATAATAAATATTTTTGGAAGCACGCTCGGCTTTTATTTTAATACTTTGTTGGAAGCCACCCAGATGGGCGGGGTATAAATAAATTATTATTATTATTATTATTATTATTATTATTATTATTATTATTATTATTATTTAGTTTTCCTTCTTTCGAGGGAGTTATTCAGAAGGATCCCAGCTGGAGATAATAGGATCCGTGTCTTCTCTCTCCACCGAGGCGAACGTATTCGCTTCTGCTGCTTCTTTCCCATGGAGAAGGACGGCTCCCACGGAATCAATCTCAGCCCAAACTGGCGCGCACGTTGCGCTTGCTTCGGAAAGGCGGGTCTGCAAACTCTCCAGATGGGCTGTAGTGAGAGGGGTGGTTCTTGAGCAGAAAGGAAAACCAGGAAGACGAAACGAGCGAGGAAACCAAGCGAAGAAAGAAAACCTGAACTAGCAGCGGGGAGTGAGCGCAGCCACTCTTATCAAATGCCAAATATTGACATTTTTAATGTTATAAGAAATAAATGTTTACCAAAGGCCTGGATCTTCAGGTGGTGGTTTCCTTGGAGGGAAGTCGGAGTCTTTTTTAAAAAAATAAAATAAAATAGGCCTTTTTATGTCTGCAAGGTTGACGTTTGAATCTAATGCTAAATTAAAAGCTGCAGCCATCTCTAGAGACGAGCGCGAAGCTGGGCGGACGCAAACGAAACCTCTGCTTGACGAACAATTTTGCCTCAGACCCTAAAAGGACTAAAAAGCAGTATTATTTTAATTATTATTATTTTTTTGCGTCCTTCAGCGTTGCTCTCTGTTCACAGCCCAGCTGAGGCGGAGTAGGTAGAGTAAATCGATTCACAAACGCAATGCAATAACTCGCGGTGATGCGTGGTTGTGATTTCCAGAGGGAACGAGCTGCTACAATTGGAAACATGAAAGCTGCCCTTTTTCATTCAGTCGGGCTGGCATCATCAAGGAAATGTGGGCCACCCCACTTCAGTTTAATACAATGGCCGACTGGCATTAGTAACAAAGGTATTATTTCTAAAAGAGGCGCAGTGAAATAAAAGTCTACCAGAATTCACCAGAAGCCGGATCAAACTATAGACGCGAGGAGGAAAAGTGAAGACGCGTCACAGCAGAGGCTTTAAACCAGGCATAGGCAAACTCCGGCCCTCCAGATGTTTGGGACTACAATTCCCATCATCCCTGAACGCTGGTCCTGTTAGCTAGGGATGATGGGAATTGTAGTCCCAAACATCTGGAGGGCCGGAGTTTGCCTACGCCTGCAGTTTAAACCAAGGATGTGGAATGTGTGGCCCTTCAGACGTTGGAATTCCAGCATTGCCAAAGGTTAGGATGCTGAGAGATTGCAGGTTTGGAGAGGTGCAGGTTCTTGTACGGAGTTAAGCGCCTGATTGTGCTAAATCAGCACCATTTTAAAAACAACGCATTTGTTTTTAAAATGAAAAAGCACGAAGAAGAAGAAGAAGAAGAAGAAGAAGAAGAAGAAGAAGAAGAAGAAGAAGAGGAGGAGGAGGAGGAGGAGGAGGAGGAGGAGGAGGAGGAGGAGGAGGAGGAGGAGGAGGAGGAAGAGGAAGAGGAGGAGGAGGAGGAGGAGTTTGGATTTGATATCCCGCTTTATCACTACCCTAGGGAGTCTCAAAGCGGCTAACATTCTCCTTTCACTCCGCTGTAAAAGAAGGGATATCCGTGCGGGTTGTGTTTTTATTTTAAAACAGACTTATTGTAATTCTAATTATACCCAAATCTGGACTGATATCTCTGGTCCTCTTTTTGCCTCTCTCGGCTTCGAAATGTCATGCCCGTTTTCTGCTTGACAATTCCGTTTTCTGCTTGATTTAATAAAATCGAAGAGTTACGATTAAGTGCAGCGGCTTAAGAGCGCGAACGTATCATCCGTGATCACTCGAAAGTAAGCTCCATTGAGCATAAAAACGTTGGAAGTTTGGGGGCAACTCAGGTTGCCGAAGACGGGCTTGCAAACCTCAGTTTAAAAAACATACAAGGCTGAAAGGGAGCCTTACAAAATCCAGCGCGGGGCTTACTCCCAGGTTAATGCGGTTAGGATGGGGGGGCAACTTGATTAAAATATTGGGGGGGGGGGGCAACTAAGCCCTGCCCCGCATAATCGATCACAAGTGACACACACACCATTTGAATGAGAATTCCCCTCAACTTGGGGGGGGGGTGTCGTCCATGGGCGTAGCAACGATTTATTGGGTGGGGGGCAGAACCCAGTTATCTGTGACACAATTGGTCAGTTAAGTATTTTTATTTATTTACTTAATTGGCCCCTCCCTGCCTCCCCCTGGCTACGTCCATGGCAGCCTGGGCTCCTCAATATTTTATGGGGGGTCCCCGAAGGGACCTCGGTCCCTAGGAGTTGGCTCTCATGATTGCATGTAATACTCACTTTACATGAGCGCAAGCCTTCTGTTAACCTCAATGGAGCTTACTTCTGAGTAGACACGAATAGCATTTCATACCTGAAGTCTTTTCTCTGTTTCGCTAGCTTTTTTCATGCAGGTAGGTAGCCGTGTTGGTCTGCCGTAGTCGAAACAAAACAAAACAAAATAATTCCTTCCAGTAGCACCTTAGAGACCAACTAAGTTTGTTATTGGTATGAGCTTTCGTGTGTGTTCATGCAGAGAACTTTAAATTAATCGGTCAGTGAGGCCGAGTTGCAGCCATCGGTCGAAATCTGAGCTGGATTTCTCGATCTCCAGCTACGGAATCAAAAAGTTAGAATAAAACCCAGAACAGAAAAGGGGAGGTAGTTTTCGAGAGATGTGTGACCCCCAGGTGGCTTTTAAAAGCAGCTTTTCCCATTGTGGAAAACAAACAAACCCCAATGAGGTTAAATAAGAGTAGGGCTGTCGGGAATTTCCCTTAAAAAGGGTAAAAAGTTGACAGCTATGAATAAGAGTGAGATGAATATGTATATGGTTGATGATTAATTCTAGATTTTAGTCTAATGTCTCCAGTCATTTCGGGGTTGCAGTGATTTTTCATTCTCTCTCCTCAATCTAGGCAGACACCATATATTTGAAACACACGACTCCAGCCCACCCCCACCCCCCAGTCCTGGAAACTGTAGTTTCGTGTGAGGGGTAAGCCACACATCTCAGGATTCTTGGGCGGGGAGAGATGTCATGTGTTTTAAATGGTTGCGTTTTATATGGCTGAGAAGACGGACCTGGGGAGGGTCTCAAATCGATTTGAGAATAAAACAGGACACATTCTGGTAACTGAATGTATTATTAGAGGGCTGGTTTTCCTCACTTGAAATGTTAATATTTGCTACTGAAATCTGTTTCCGAAGTGGGGATCTGTTCTATACAGTACTTCTGTTACGGAAACATAAACTGAAACAAGATCCTTATTTAAATATAGTATTTTCCAAAGACTACACTGTGGTTGCTTTTGTTTGGCGGTGGGCGCGGGGAGGAGAGTCCAAACGTGGGACAGCGATTGCTCCAATAATTTTATTCTCCAATCATTTTGTTCACCTTTCTATTTTATTTTATTTATTCTTAGTTTCCTCGGACAGGGCAAGCTACGCAACAAGGACCCAAACTTGGGGGTGGCACGAAGCCAATCCTCCAGCGTTTAGGGTTCATCCGAACAACTTTTCTAACTTTTCATGGATCCATTTGCCACGTTAAAAGGGTGGACGTTAAATCCTGCCCCCCACCCCAATTTTAACAGTTTACTCGCTCGCTAGGTCAGTCAGCAGCACACACAAACTGTGATTAATTGCTGTATTTCGGATCTGGGCGTAATCTGGTTTGACTCCTCCTCTTCCACCTGAGTTTGGGTGTGGTTATTTTTTGGGTGGGGGATGATCAGCCCTGTGTTTTGGAACGGGCCAAATTTGTAGGATCCATCGTGGGCTGAGCCTAGGAAGGTAAATTCCAGTGCGGACTAGGGGACTTCCGAGCAAGCGCGTTTTGGATCAGGGCCCTGCATCGAGCCGATAAGCTTTCTACTTCCAGGAAGGTGATTTTAAAGCACACCTAGGTTACTGCGTGCACGCCATACAGTTCAAAGCAGACATACCCCTTCCAAATCCTGGGAACCTTAGTTCACCCCCTCCCGGAGCTTCAGTTTGTCTATTTATTTACTGCAGCTACACCCCACCTTTCTCTTCAAGAAGCTCAAGCGGCCTCTATGGTTCTCCCCCTCCTTGTTTAATCTTCACAAGGACTCTGTGAGGTAGGTTAGGTTGACAGAAGGCAGTGACTAACTCCAAGGTCACTCCGAATGAGCTTCAGGGCTGAGTGAAGATTTGAACCCTGGTCTCCCAGGTCAAAGTCCAGCACCCTAACCACGGCACTACTCTGGGTCCTCAGCACCCTTAAACTACAGTTTCCAAGTTTCTTTGAGAGGGATGGATGCGGGTTAAAGGTATGGCGTGCGCATAGCTAGGAATGAACAGCTACCTCTACCCAATAAATCTAGTTTAGCCCCCGAGTGGTACTCATACTCCGCACCTCTAAACCTCACGTTTAAAATTTCAGCTATGGGCGGGATCAGCGGGCGGCTGCCCTGACCTAAATCAAATAAGTAAATAAAAATACTTAACTAAAAGTAGAAATGATCAGAATATTTGAAAAGTTCTGACAATTCGCCCGCCCGCCCCCCCGCCACATGGAGTCAAAAGCAAGTCAATTGGTGTGGAGACATTTCATTCCGAATTTGGTCGACAGAGAATGGCGACAGGTGGGTGTCCTGCCCGCACCCCAACATAAATCCTGGCTACTTCCATGCCCCTCCCCCGCGGCAGTCTCTCACCCATCTATCTATGGCTCTCCGGCCTTCCTCCTACTGTCCCCGGACGGACCTACCTGGATCGGGGCCCTGCCGAAGCGATTCACCGCGTTGGGGTCCGCCCCGCCATCCAGCAGCCTCCTCGCGGTCTCCAGGTCTCCCCGGGCAGCGGCGTTGGCCAGCTCATCCGCCTCGCCGCGGCCGCCCTCTCCATCCATGTCCGAGCCGGGGGCAGGATCCATCCCACGAAGCCGAAGACTTCACGGGTTGTCAGTAGGGCATCTATGCAGCCGGCCCCTTGGTGCCCTGCTGCCGGGCTCCCTCAAAGGATCCGTCAGATCATCAGAGGGATCCCTCCCGGCGTCCGCGCAAGGACGCAGCAGCGATCTCCCCTCCTTCGCCTGTGACCAGGACTCGGTTCTCGGTCGACGTTGCCGGCTTCCCGACGGCGCGGACGCCCTTCGAGCAGACCTTCCCCGGCGGGCGGAGCCGTCCAGTCCACTCTTTTCCTGAGCTGGGCTGCGTCTCCCTTCCTCCTTTCCCACGGATCCGCAGGTCTCTATCCAGGCCCGCTGGCTCCCTCTCTCGGCGGCCCGACGTCACGATGAGGAACAAGCCTAGGACCGGGACAGCGGAGGCGAATGTGCAGGAACTTCCCCATCAAAAGTGGGTCACTCCGAGAACAACAGCTGGACTTTCGACCCGTCTGTGCATCCGCTCCCCCTTAAGGGCTCTCTGGGAAGAGGTCCTCGCCTGTAGTAAGCTAGCATAAAGCCTGCCACCCTGAGGTGCTGCTTTTCTGCATGCACAGTCCAGGGGGTCGCCAAGCTGTGGGCGCATCTGGCATTTTGAGAGTGCTCTGCGCAGCATCGTCCCCCCCCCCCCGCCTCTCTCTCCTCCTCCCGCATCCCGTTCTGGCATTCCTCACATACAAACATACAAGAAAGTCTTCATAGGAACACCACTCTCTCTCACACACACACAGATTAGCTGTGCACGCATCACATTGTAGTTTGCCCCCCTCAAAGCTACAATTCCCAGCACCCTTAACAAACTGCAGTTCCCGGGATACGTTGTGGGAAAGGATGTGCTCTAAATGTAAAGTTTTTATGCAGTCATTGTTTGCTTTTCCACAAGGGTCTGGCAAAACGTTTGCTGTGATGTTGAATCCCTCTGATTTTACACCCCGCCGCCCCAAAAGTCAGAAGCAAGTTGATTTACATTAATAGCAAATAATAATAATAATTCAAAGATCCGCTGCTGGCAAGCACCACCAGGTAGGATTTTTACGCAGCATGGCTGCAAAGCGGCGCACAACCCATCTCTGGCCGTAGCGGGTGACGGGTGACTTGATGGTGGTTTTGAGGAGACAGTTTGTTAAAAAATATATATGGGGATCCACAAGGACTTGGATCTATGCTTTTGCACCATAGCCCGGCTGGGCAGCCCAAGACCGGTTCAGAGCGATGGAGAGAGACGTGCTCTGTGATTTGATGGTGGTTGGGGCGCGGGGAGGGAACCCGTGAAGAAAGTATCCTGTTTCCAAAAAAAAGACCGGGGCAAGATGTGTGCCCTCAGACTCGTCTTTTCTTTTCTTTCCCTTCCTCCTCTACTTTCTGACTCCTGCGACACCCCACTTTCTCTACAAACCTGGCTGCGTAGGCGCCATATGTTTGGAGTACACGATTTCCCCCAGAGGATCCTGGGAACTGAAGTTTGTTAAGGGTGCTCACCTGGCGTTGTAGCTCTCTGTGAAGGGTCCACTAAAATCCCCAGAATTCTTTGGGAGATGTCACCTGCGTTTGAAGCCTCTGAACCATTTGTAAGTGGCAAAGCTCCTTGTCATCTGTTTCACTCCAGACAGAGAATATGTATTCGCTAGACAAGCCTAGACTTGCCTCCATTTAGTATGTTCCGTAACAGGGAACCCTCTCAGAACAAGCCTAGACTTGTCCTGTCATATGCTATAGATTCATTGCCAGAAACTGACTTCTGCTGAGCAGTCAGTTTCTAGACTCCTATAAATATACAGCTGACTCTTTTGTTAGGGCTGCAGCAGAAGTTGTGCTCCCTGAACTCCATCTTCTTCCAAGGCAACAGATGGGGACTTGGGCTTTTTACTCAGAGCTGCTGCCTATGCCCATAAGATGGGGCAGAATCATTCCTTCTGTTTCCAGCGTTCAGAGTGCTGTTGTTTAAGCAGCCAAAACAGTACCACCCACACAAAAATGGCGGAAGTATCAGCAAATCCCAAGGTATGCAGAAATACATAAATAAAAATAGCCCCAAGAGCTGTTCTCAGTTGGCCACAGAAGGGGAAGGCAAATGACAGAAAAGGAGGGGAGACAAGGAACAGAATAAAACATGCTATTCAGGAGTACTCCATACTGCAATATTCGGCTGCAGGCCTGTCTTGCGATTCTGTTTCTTTGTGTTTGTTTATTTATTTACAAACCTGATGCTTCACTTAAGTAAGCCTGTGTTTTCTGACATTGGTGGTGGTGAGATGGTGCTATCTCATGGGTAGGCAAACTAAGGCCCGGGGGGCTGGATCCGGCCCAATGACCTTATAAATCTGGCTCGCAGAAAGTCCAGGAATCAGCGTGTTTTTACATGAGTACAATGTGTACTTTTATTTAAAATGCATCTCTGGGTTATTTGTGGTGCATAGGAATTTGTTCCTCCCCCCCCAAAAAATAGTCTGATCCCCCACAAGTTCTGAGGGACAGTGGACCGGCCCCCTGCTGGAAAAGTTTGCTGACCCCTGCTCTAACTTATCTGATTTTGTCTCATGCCTTTGTTTTCTCAGCCAGTTTACTGGGAATTGCCTTCCAGAGGTTGAGGCCTACAGCTCCCATCAGTTCCAGAAGGGCTGGTCCATAGTCAGGGATGATGGGAGTTGTAGTCCAAGAACATCTGGAGGACGACAGGTGCCCCAACGCTGGAATATCTGACAGGCACCATGTTGGCTGCTCCTGCCCTAGGGCAGGCATAGGCAAACTCGCCCCTCCAGATGTTTTTGGACTACAACTCCCATCATCCCTAGCTAACAGGACTAGTGGTCAGGGATGACGGGAGTTGTAGTCTCAAAACATCTGGAGGGCTGAGTTTGCCTATGCCTGCCCTGTTGTTGTTTAGTCATTTAGTCGTGTCCGACTCTTTGTGACCCCATGGACCAGAGCATGCCAGGCACTCCTGTCTTCCACTGCCTCCCGCAGATTGGTCAAACTCATGTTAGATGCTTCAAGAACACTGTCCAGCCATCTCGTCCTCGGTTGTCCTCTTCTCCTTGTGCCCTCAATCTTTCCCAGCATCAGGGTCTTTTCCAGGGAGTCTTCTCTTCTCATGAGGTGACCAAAGTATTGGAGCCTCAGCTTCAGGATCTGTCCCTTCAGTGATCACTCAGGGCTGATTTCCTTCAGAATGGATAGGTTGGATTTTCTTGCAGTCCATGGGACTCTCAAGAGTCTCCTCCAGAACCAGAATTCAAAAACATCAATTCTTTGGCGATCAGCCTTCTTTATGGTCCAGCTCTCACTTCCATACATCACTACTGGGAAAACCATAGCTTTAACAATATGGACCTTTGTTGGCAAGGTGATGTCTCTGCTTTTTAATGCTGTCTAGGTTTGTCATTGCTTTTCTTCCCAGAAGCAGGCGTCTTTTAATTTCGTGACTGCTGTCACCATCCGCGGTGATCACGGAACTCAAGAAAGTAAAATCTCTCACTGCCTCCATTTCTTCCCCTTCTATTTGCC
This sequence comes from Podarcis cretensis, assembly GCF_951804945.1. Lineage (NCBI taxonomy): Eukaryota > Metazoa > Chordata > Lepidosauria > Squamata > Lacertidae > Podarcis > Podarcis cretensis. The sequence goes on from NC_137187.1 coordinate 29,030,172, forward strand.
AGGAGGTGATGGGCCCAGTGGCCATGATCTTAGTTTTTTTGATGTTGAGCTTCAGACCATATTGTGCACTCTCCTCTTTCTCCTCATTAAAAGGTTCTTTAAATCCTCCTCACTTTCTGCCATCAATGTTGTGTCATCTGCATATCTGAGGTTGTTGATATTTCTTCCGGCAATCTTAATTCCGGCTTGGGATTCATCCAGTTCAGCCTTTCGCATGATGAATTCTGCATATAAGTTTAATAAGCAGGGAGACAATATACAGCCTTGTCGTACTCCTTTCCCAATTTTGAACCAATCCGTTGTTTCATATCCAGTTCTAACTGTAGCTTCTTGTCCCATATAGAGATTTCTCAGGAGACAGATGAGGTGATCAGGCAATCCTATTTCTTTAAGAACTTGCCATAATTTGCTGTGGTCAACACAGTCAAAGGCTTTTGCATAGTCAATGAAGCAGAAGTAGATGTCTTTCTGGAACTCTCTAGCTTTCTCCATAATCCAGCGCATGTTTGCAATTTGGTCTCTGGTTCCTCTGCCTCTTCTAAATCCAGCTTGCACTTCTGGGAGTTCTCGGTCCACATACTGCTTGAGCCTTCCTTGTAGAATTTTAAGCATAACCTTGCTAGCATGTGAAATGAGCACAATTGTGCGGTAGTTGGAGCATTATTTGGCATTACCCTTCTTTGGGATTGGGATGTAGACTGATCTTCTCCAATCCTCTGGCCACTGCTGAGTTTTCCAAACTTGCTGGCATATTGAGTGTAGCACCTTAACAGCATCATCTTTTAAAATTTTAAATAGTTCAGCTGGAATATCATCACTTCCACTGGCCTTGTTATTAGCAGTGCTTTCTAAGGCTCATTTGACTTCACTCTCCAGGATGTCTGGCTCAAGGTCAGCAACCACACTACCTGGAGTGTCCGAGACCTCCATATCTTTCTGGTATAATTCCTCTGTGTATTCTTGCCACCTCTTATTGATGTCTTCTGCTTCTGTTAGGTCCTTTCCACTTTTGTCCTTTGTTGTGGTAACCTTTGTACAAAATGTTCCTTTAATATCTCCAATTTTCTTGAACAGATCTCTGGTTTTTCCCATTCTATTGTTTTCCTCTATTTCTTTGCATTGTTCGTTTAAGAAGGCCCTCTTGTCTCTCCTTGCTATTCTTTGGAAATCTGCATTCAATTTCCTGTGTCTTTCACTGTCTCCCTTACATTTTGCTTGCCTTCTCTCCCCCGCTATTTGTAAGGCATCGTTGGACAGCCACTTTGCTTTCTTGCATTTCCTTTTCATTGGGATGGTTTTCGTTGCTGCTTCCTGTATAATGTCACGAGCCTCCATCCATAGTTCTTCAGGCACTCTGTCTACCAAATCTAAATCCTTAAACCTGTTCCTCACTTCTACTGTGTATTCATAAGGGATTTGATTTAGATTGTATCTTACTGGCCCAGTGGTTTTTCCTACTTTCTTCAGTTTAAGCTTGAATTTTGCTATAAGAAGCTGATGATCTGAGCCACAGTCAGCTCCAGGTCTTGTTTTTGCTGACTGTATAGAGCTTCTCCATCTTTGGCTGCAGAGAATATAATCAATCTGATTTTGATGCTGCCCATCTGGTGATGTCCATGTGTAGAGTCGTCTCTTGTGTTGTTGGAAAGAGTGTTTGTGATGACCAGCTTGTTCTCTAGGCAGAACTCTATTAGCCTTTCCTTTGCTTCGTTTTGAACTCCAAGGCCAAACTTGCCAGTTATTCCTTTTATCTCTTGACTCCCTACTTTAGCATTCCAATCCCCTATAATGAGAAGAACATCCTTCTTTGGTGTCATTTCTAGAAGGTGTTGTAAGTCTTCATAGAACTGGTCAATTTCAGTTTCTTCAGCACTGGTAGTTGGTGCATAAACTTGGATTACTGTGATGTTAAAAGGTCTGCCTTGGATTCGTATCGAGATCATTCTATCATTTTTGAGATTGCATCCCAGTATGGCTTTTGCCACTCTTTTGTTGACTATGAGGGCCACTCCATTTCTTCTACGGGTTTCTTGCCCACAGTAGTAGATATGATGGTCATCCGAACTGAATTCGCCCATTCCCGTCCATTTTAGTTCACTGATGCCCAGGATGTCAATATTTATTCTTGCCATCTCATTTTTGACCACATCCAGCTTACCATTGCACATGGATTTTACATTCCAGGTTCCTATGCAATATTTTTCTTTACAGCATTGTAAAGATTTTTCTTTCCTTTCGCTTCCAGGCATATCCACAACTGAGCGACGTTTCAGCTTTGGCCCAGCCATTTCATCAGCTCTGAATATACTTGTACTTGTCCTCTGCTCTACTTGTCCATGCCTGCCCTAGGGGAACTCATTTAGAAACTGGAAGCTGGCAGGACTTCACTCAGTAGTATCACAGGTAGAATTCTCCACTGCTGTGGCACCCCTACAATAAAAACAGCTATAAGGGCAAGAATATGGTTTTTTTAAGAAGGAAACTGGCATGTGGACTCACAGGTGCTTTTTCTTCAGACTTAGACAGCTACACACCCTACATTTAAAGCACACAACGTCCCTGAAACAATCCTATAGTTCATTTATGCTGCTGGGAATTGTAGCTCTCTGAGTGGTAAATTACAGTTCCCAGTATTCTCTGGGGGAAGAAGTGTGCTTTAATGGTACACAGCCTTTACACCTGCCAGTTTAAGCGTGCTTTTCGACAAGTCACATGACTTTACAAAGTGATCCTTAATGGTGACAGGGTAAAGACTGGAATACTGTGTCCAGTTCTGGGCACCACAATTTAAGATGGATGTTGACAAGCTGGAAGGTGTGCAGAGGAGGGCGACCAAGGGTCTGGAAACCAAACCTGATGAGGAGGAGTTGAAGGAGCTCGGGATGTTTAGCCTGGAAAAGAGGAGGCTGAGAGGAGATATGAGGGCCATCTTCAAATATCTCAAGGGCTGTCACATGGAAGAGGGACTAAGCTTGTTTTCTCCTGCTCTGGAGTATAGGACTCGAACCCATGGCTTCAAGTTCCAAGAAAGAAGATTCCAACTAAACATACAGAAAAGCTTTCTGACAGTAAGAGCTGTTAGACAGTGGAACAGACTCCCACAAGATGTGGTGGACTCTCCTTCCTCAGAGGTTGGATGGCCATCTGCCATGGAAGCTTGAGCGGGTATTCCTGCATTGCAGAGAGTTGGACTAGAAGACCATTGGGGTCCCTTCCAATGCCACGATTGTATGACTCTTCAAAAGAGCACAGAACAGGGATAGGCTTTTTGCAATGAAAGGCACCCACCTGGGAAACCCAGCCAGATGGGCTGGGTATAAATAATAAAATACTAATACTAATAATAAGAAAGAATGAAGCTCTAACATCAAGCTCACAGGAGGTGAGCTCATGAATTACCTGAGGGGAAAATCCCCCATTGTGATAGGAAGTAAGAGCAGGTGCTTCAAGGTCCCATCAGTGTGAGCAGAGCCAGCCCTTCCATTGGGCAACGTGAGGCAGGCTATGTCATTGCTTTCAGAGACATCAGAAGCTTGCTAGAACAGGGATGGGGAACCTGGCATTATTGGACTCCCAGCAACCATCTCAGCCCCAGCCAGTATGGTCAACAGCCAGGGATGACCCGGGGGGGGGGGGTTGTAGTGCAGCAGCAACTTCTGGAGAGCTTCAGGTTCCACATCCCAGTGCTGGAGATAAAGATGGCAGCCGCACAGGAGGTCAGCTGGCTTGCCACTGGTTACTGCAGTCAGGCTTCTGTGGGGATGGTGCACATAGCCAAGCGAAAAAGAAACTTGCCTCCTGGTGCTTTTGGAGACATGATAAACATACAGGAAATCATTGCAACAGACGGCTCCCGTCTTTACATGCTCATCAGGAGTTGGCAAGAACAAAAGAGTGCTGTGTCACCGGTGTTTTCCATTTCGTCTCAGCCCAGCTCCTCCTCCTTTGGGGAGATACTCACCTGATATCACTGTCAACGCCTGCCTGTATGTGGAAATTTCCCTTGAGGTACATTTTGCCAATTTTGGAAGCAGACTGTATGCCTGCCACTTCTCACTGCAGCTGGTGCAACTGCACTGAGCAACTGGAAGATGGGGAATGCTTCACCACTGAGCTCTCAAAGCTCTGCTGAAGGCACAGGAAGAAGACAGCCTAGTTTTTCTTTTCTCATGCGTTGGTAATTTTACTCTCTCCCTGCAGTGGGCGAGTGAATTGTGGGAATGTTCAGGGATGCAGGAGAGGATATATTGTCTGATAATAGCCTTTCCAACTTGTGTTAACAAGTTCACAATTTAGCAGAGTAACATTCCCCTTTTAAACTTGCAGTGGATGCGTTTGCTCAGGCTCGCTAAAGCCTCTATAATAACTGTTCTGGTATTTTCCCCTTATTCCCTCATAAAAGATAAGACATGACACAGTCTTCTATGGAAGTATAAAAAGAGTTTACTCACTCACATTCTGTTCACAATCGGATCCCAGAAGGCAGACTTATCTTAGAAAAGTAACATACACCTGGAAACTATCTCATAAGGAGACAGTCCCTTTGTTCTCTCTTGCCAAGAGAGCATCTTTGGCTAAGCAGATGTTGCTTCCTCGATGCATGTGGTCAAAAAGAGAGAGGTGGCTGCCCTGCCCTGTGCTTTTGCCGGTACTTGCACAGGTGAGGCCATGCCCACCTCTAGTCCCATGCAGAGGAAGTCTGTCCCAGCCCAGAAGGAAACAGGAAGTTTACCTGCTGGCTGGACAAACATTCCTCCCCATGTGTAAACATGTTAACTCTAGGAATGTTGTACTTGACTGCTCTTGTGTTTCACATCCCAAATGAATCTTGTCCCGACTGTGTCTCTGTCTGCACCCCCTCCTTGTTGTTTGCACCCCCTCCTGTCTGCACCCCCTCTTACTGTTTATTATTCATCTGCCTGTATATTCTTCTGGGATTAAATGGATTGTTCCTAAATCTCTGAACTTCCAAAATACAAATAAAAAGCCTCAATGTGTTCATTAAGTGAAGATGAAGAGTGAAGCTCAGTTGGTTAGAGCTTGATACTGATGATGCCAAGATTGCAAGTTCAAACCCCCTATGGGACAGCTGCGTATTCCTGCATTGCAGGAATTCTATGATTCTAACAGCATGGAACTGGCTTGTTTTTCTGAGTTCTACTTTGGCATGAAGAGACTTAGGAGACTGCAGTAGTTTGCTTTTCATGAACCGCACAGGTCCTGTTTTTCTTGTTCTCAGAAATGAGGTCTAAATTCCCTGGCACACTGCCCGTGGCCGATCAAGGGTGCTAAAGGTAATGTAAATTATGTCAGTTCAGAGAAATGTGATAAGGGAGGGGACTGTCATGGGAACAGCTGAATTAAGCCCAGAGGCCAAGTCACCATCTGAGATCTCAATGTCATATTCTCAGGTGGTACAGTGTTTGCATAACACACAACGGAATAATGCTTTATGCGGGAGTGGATCTGTTCACAAAAAGAGAGAGAAGTTTGCCAGTGAGGACCAGGAAGCAAGTTTTTAAAGCCCCATTTTGGAAGCTGTTTTCTGTGTAAGGCAATAAATTTCTGTAAAAAGAGGCAGAGAATATAACAGAGGATTATGGCAATGCTTCACTGAGACAGGCCTCTGGGTTGCCAGTTTGTTTTCTTTATTCCTGTAAGCCGGCTGTAGGCAAGGATATAAATTTAATGACAATAAGGTAAAAGGTAAAGGATCCCTGGATGGTTAAGTCCAGTCAAAGGTGACTATGGGGTGCGGCGCTCATCCTGCTTTCAGGCCGAGGGTGCTGGCGTTTGTCCACAGACAGCTTTCTGGGTCATGTGGCCAGCAGGACTAAACTGCTTCTGGCGCAACAGAAACACTGTGATGGAAGCCAGAGCGCATGGAAACGCCACTTACCTTCCTGCCACAGTGGTACCTATCTACTTGCACTGGCATGCTTTCGAACTGCTAGGTTGGCAGGAGCTGGAACCTAGCAACGGGAGCTGACTGCCGTCATGCGGATTTGAACCACCGACCTTCTGATCAGCAAGCCCAAGAGGCTCAGTGGTTTAGATCCCAGTGCCCCCTGCTAATACTAGGCTGCCTTCTCAGAGGGTAGGTTGTTCTACTGCATCTTTGCAAGAGGAGGGATTGAATGAGCCACATGACCTGATGTGGAAGAACATCACCATGCAAAGGCAAAAGGCAAAGCAATGGATTATGTAGAGAGACAGCGGGCAGCACCTTCAGCCAGTGGGCACTTCGATCTGTTTATGTCTCAGTGCACATTAGCAGATCTCTCATGACTTGCTTGAGTTCTCCCTGCACACAAGCTGGTCTGTTACCGAATTAGGGTGCAGCGTTCCATCTCTCTCAAACTTATAGCACCAAGGACAGCTCCATTCCTGCTAACACTTTAGCGGGAACACCTAAAGACTATGCCAGAAATATGTGTCAACCACAATGTATTGGTGGTCTAGGCTACATTCACTGGGTTGTTTGAGCAGGGTTAGCAATAGGAAAAGTATTGCCTTATTGTTTTTCTTTTCTTTTTCTTTACAAAACTTAAATTTTATTGGATGTGAAACCGCCTACAGAGGTATGATTCCAAACCACAACACCTCACCCCACTGGGGGGTACATTTACAAAGCCAAAGTTTCATTGTAAATCATTGCCAAGGCACCCAGGAAAGTGACGTATTCCTGGAAGTTCAACACTTCATCCCCATTGTGGCTCAGATATTTATTCAGTGCCTGTATCTCTCTGTCTCTCTTTTTTTAAATTTTTTTTTTACTAGGAATTTCAAATTAACAGTTTTTCAAAGATACATCATCCTCATTTCCCCCCCCCTCCCCGGAAAACAGAAAACCCTCCCTCCCCTCCCCCCAGACTTCCCCCAGCTCCTCTCTCTGGTATTTCAGCATTTGTTGTTCTCTGCATGTTACAGAATTGTACAGATCCTTAATTTATCTATCTAAATGTTATCAATAAAAAGTTTGTGTATGTTTATTCAAAACCTGTCAAGGAGTCCAGTTCATTTTGTTGTTTCTTTAAGTACTTTATAAAGGGTTCCCATTTATCTTTAAAGTCACAGTTATCTTTGTCATGTAATTTATGTGTCAGTTTTGCCAATTCTGCGTAGCCCATCAGTTTCTCTTGACACAGTTCTTTGGTCTGGATTTCTTCATTCTTCCATCCTTGTGCTATTAAAACTCTTGCCGCTGTTGTCACATACATGAAGATATTTTTCAGTTTCCTTGGCAGGTCTTTCCCTACAATCCCTAACAAAAATGCTTCAGGTTTTTAAACAAATGTTAGTTGGAACATTTTCTTCAGTTCATTATATATCATTTCCCCCAAAATTTAATTTTGCTACAATCCCACCACATATGATAAAAAGCAGTGCCTGTATCTCTCCGTCCTGCAATTTCAGTCCAATGGCCAGCTCATTCTTGATCAGCTCCTTCAACTCCTTCTTACATAGGCTCCTCTTATTGCCATCCTTGCCCGCGTATTTATGGAAGGTGACAACCAGCAGACCAATAGCTTAGTCAAGAGGTTCTGCCATGGTGAGAGATGTGCTGCAAGCCGAGCGATGAAAGGAGGAGAATACTCTCTTGTCCCAGCCCACATCAAGGCAGCGACTCTCTTGCTGAGCTGCCTGCAGGCCCTTCCCTGAAGCAATATGGCGCAGTGGTGAGTGGCAGGAAGAGATGGGGAAAGTGGTCACCTTGTTGTTTTTCTGACACACCAGGCCTCTACTCTAACTTTTTACAGTTGGATTGGGAAAGTGGTCACCTTGTTGTTTTTCTGACACACCAGGCCTCTACTCTAACTTTTTACAGTTGGAGGGGTGTCCTAGAGGGATAGTGAGAGCGGACATCGCAAATCAATAGGCTTGTTTGCATGTTGCACTGACGCAAGTCCAAGTTGTCTGTGACACACGTTTTTGTGCGGAAGAGCATAAACTTAATTTTGCAGCTCAGCTGTTGTGTACACAGGTTGTACACTTCCCTAGTGTAACGTGTGAACCCTCTGAATCAACAGAAGGAAATAACAGTGTGGCATGAGGGTGAGGGTGTTGGATCAGGGCTAGAGATGTTTAGGTGAAAATCCACAAAGTTCGCTGAGTGACCTTCGGCCAATTACTATTTCTCAGCCTATCCTACCTCGCAGGGTTGATGTGCTGGACAAAGTGGGTGGCTGGGGGCGTTGAGTCATGTAGGTAGGAGAGTAGGATAAAAATATGGAACAATACAAAGGTAAGTGTGAAATGTTTAAAGTTACATAATTTCTTAGCTTAATCTGAATTGGATTTCCAGCACCAGCTGTCCAAGTGCTCAGGTAGGACCAAGATTTTATAGGGTGGCTGCTGACTTCTATTCCAGTTGAATCAGAAAGGTTATATGCCTTTCCAGTGTAGCGTATATACATTGGCATGACTCAGACATGAAACAACAACCTCATGCATGGCAGCAAGAATAAAATGTCATCATGGGTAGGCAAACTAAGGCCCGGGGGCTGGATCCGGCCCAATCAACTTCTAAATCTGGTCCATGGACGGTCCGGGAATCAGCGTGTTTTTACATGAGTAGAATGTGTGCTTTTATTTAAAATGCATCTCTGGGTTATTTGTGGGGCATAGGAATTCGTTCATTCTTTCCCCCAAAAAATATAGTCCGGCCCCCCACAAGGTCTGAGGGACAGTGGACCGCCCCCCTGCTGAAAAAGTTTGCTGACCCCTGGCTTACATGCTACATAATATAGCATAAACCTATAGTGTTTTGTGCAGGACGTTCTCTAGCTTATGGCAGTGTATGATTTGTGGTGCCCTAAAGCTTATTATGGGATGTTGTCTTCCTCCTCTTATTTGCATCAGCTGGAGTCATCACACATTAAAAACTTGGTTTTGGTTAGAGAGAATTGTTGTGGCTCTTGAAGGGATGGAGATATGGGGGTATGGAAAATCCAGTGACTTATTAAGGCTGCTCAGTCATCTGAAATTTTCATGGGATTAAGGAACTGGGAGGTGGAAACCAACCTTCTTAACTCTCATCCTACTCCTGAGTAGACGGTGGACACCAGCTTATCACTTCCACTCACTGTAAGAAACTCAAGGGACTCACTGTAAGAAACTCAAAAGAGGAAGGAGAAAGAAGACAGAAAGGGCAATCGTCAACAATATTCCAGGAGGTTGGCAAATTGGCATGTCGCCCTTTGGTCTGGCGTGTGTCAGGGTGTTCAACTCACTGAACTATAAAAACACACACTGTGTTTGCTTCATGAAATTAGTTCTTTTGTCTGAAGACTTATTTCAGTACTCATTAGTCATCGCTTATGGAACGACTGCAGATCTTTCAAGATGTCCAAAGACAAGGCGGATCTGCTGCTAAAGCTCACACCAGCAGAAGGTTGAAATGGTTTTGTGGAAATCTAAAACAGGAAGGAAGTATGCCTTACTGGAATAAAGTGGCGGATATGGTGACTGCTATTACAGACTGCTTATGGATTTTGCCAAGGACACTGTTATGTACTGAGCTGAATCCTAGAACAATAGGATCCAGAATGCAGCAGTCTGATTGGTCCGCAGGAGCCACCCAATCCAGCTCCAGGTGGACGTGAATCAGTGATCTGATTGGCCTGCAAAAGCAGCCAATCAGGCTTCTGGAGGAGGTGAATCAGCAACCAGATTGGCCTGCAGGAGCAGCCAATCAGGCTTCTGGAGGAAGTGAATCCGCAACCTGATTGGCCTGTAGGAGAAGCCTGGAATTAGCCAATCACACGGGGGCCATTGTGTAAATAGTGTATATATAGCTAGACATTTTGGGGAAAGATTCATTCATTGCTACTATGAGTTGAATAAAGAGCATGAAATTCACGCTTGACTCTGAGTATATTTCAGAAACACAAAATGACACACAGCTTTCCACCTTCTTGGGTGGCCTCAGACGCAAGAACTGTATATGGGGAGAGATGGGAAGGTTTCCTGCCTCCTTGGTTTATCTTTCTTCAAAAAGCAGCGCAAAGGGCTTACGAGGAAGGAGTGGGCGTGGCCTACACAAGCACCTTTGGGGATGAGAACAGGACAAAGGGAGGCAGTGGAAGTGATAAGCTGGTGTCCACCGTCTACTCAGGAGTAGGATGAGAGTTAAGAAGCTGAAACATACGGCCAAATTTCCAAATTTCCTGGTTACAGAGCATCAACTCACTTGTGCCAAGATGACCTGGTGCTTAGATTATAGCCAGTCTTTATTGATTTGTTTATGATAATGCTTTGAGTCAATTTTTATGAGTAAAGCAGAAGCAGCAAAAACAACTTTTTCTATGAGCTCAACATTAGAAAATGTAGACATTTTAAGCCACAATTAAGCATAACTAAACCACAGAGTCTAGGGCTTGCTGATCAGAAGGTCGGCGGTTCAAATCCCCGTGACGGGGTGAGCTCCCGTTGCTCGGTCCCTGCTCCTTCCCATCTAGAAGTTTGAAAGCACGTCAAAGTGCAAGTAGATAAATAGGTACCGCTCCAGCGGGAAGGTAAACGACGTTTCCGTGCGCTGCTCTGGTTAGCCAGAAGCGGCTTAGTCATGCTGACCACATGACCCAGAAGCTGTCTGCGAACAAATGGCAGCTTCCTTGGCCAGTAAAGCAAGATGAACGCTGCAATCCCAGAGTTGTCTGCAACTGAACCTAATGGTCATGGGTACCTTCACCTTTACCTTTAAACCTTCAATGGTGATTTTTTGTATTGCTAGTAATGCTCTGTTGAAATGGCCACAGGTGATTTTTACAACTTAAAAGCGGCAAATGAGCCACGTATCTAAGGAATTTGTGAAATAAAGCAAATAATGTTTAGAAGGAATGAGAATGAACAGAAAGTCACAGAGAGTTGCTTGTTTTTCAGGCACAATATATAAATAAGATTCTAAGAAGCGTCATTCCTGGAATTACACGTCTACTGAGTGTATTCTTAGAAACCCACTTTTCTTTGGGTGTGGACTAGCTGCAGAAAATGAAAGACAAATTGCTCACCAATTATGCTATTTGCTCATTGCTTAAGATTTGTTAAAGGAACAAAAATTATATGCTGCTTGATTCTAGGAAATATTTATATCCCGCCCTCTTCATAAATGAATGCCCACACGTCCCACTGTGCAGAGGGTGTCCTGGATTGTGAGGGCAGTCAGTGGGCTGTGTATTGGAAAGAGCCCTGTGTCTGAAGGCTGCTCTTTCAGAGTCTAGTTTAAAGATAAAGAACCCTAAGAAGGGAGACCTGCAGCGGCCATTAAGTTATCCATCAATAGTTAGTACCAGGGCAGCAGTCTGAGAAAGCATGCAGTCTTCCCCACTATTATGAGATGTCTTGAGATGTCTCTCAGTCTGTCTTGAGAGATAATGGAGAGTGCCTCTGGAGCTGAAATCAAACCACTGGAGAATCACAGCACCTGTTGTGGCTGCAGAGACGAGGAACTCACAACTGCTGCATCCCATGTTGTTTTTGCTGAATTAGCAACACTGAATTGACCTCCCCGGGGTGAAAGTGTGGAGTTTGAAACAGACAGGGTTAAAACTCCGTGGTGCCCTGCATCTGGGAGGGGCCGGAAGCAGGGCTTTACATCACAGGCTTTGTCTGTGAGAGTTACTTTCAGTTCTACCGAGAGACGCTGAGAGACACAGCTAAACAGACAGGCTGTGTCTGTGTGCTTTTGGAAGCACGGAGAATGCAGGAAAACTCCGATGGAGAGACTGATTTATGGCTTGTAAATAAACGCTTCTAGAGATAAGAACCGATCTGTCTTTTGGACTTGATTTATCCCTTTCTCACATGGACTCAGGACCGCTGCATTTACTCTGCTAGGCCAGCTCAGAGCTTCCAGGGATACGGAGCTGAACTGGGAAGCTTGCTGGACCCAATATTCCGGACGGGGAATTTATTTTCATTCGCAGAGAAAGCCTGGGCAGCGTTTCTGGAGGTCCTGGGCTGACCAGACAACAAAACCTGCCTCTCAGCCTCACTGATGTGGTCCAAAGGGAAACAGAGCAATATTGAGAGCCAGTGTGGTGTAGTGGTTAAGAGCGGTAGACTCGTAATCTGGTGAACCAGGTTCGCGTCTCTGCTCCTCCACATGCAGCTGCTGGGTGACCTTGGGCTAGTCACACTTCTCTGAAGTCTCTCAGCCCCACTCACCTCACAGAGTGTTTGTTGTGGGGGAGGAAGGGAAAAGGAGATTGTGAGCTGCTTTGAGACTCCTTTGGGTAGTGATAAAGTGAGATATCAAATCCAAACTCTTTCTCTTCTTCCTCTTCTTCTAGGCCAGGTGGACGGAGGCAGGGCAGGGCCCTCAGGCTCCAAGCAGCTCAGTCTTCTCCTAGTTTGCTGCTCTGGGGCCCTGAGCTAAATGTAGATCACCCCCAGATGTGCCGACATGCCCCTGCATTTGAGGGCGCTGGCACTGAGCGACGTGCTCACACCACGCTCACATGCTGTGCAATGCGCTGATGTGCCACACCCACCCACCGAGTGGCTTGCATGCAAGACGTGAGCATGTCACGCGACATGCATGAGTGATGTGAGCGCATTGCGTGACATGCCCCCACAGTGTGCGCACATCATTGCAGGATTATTGAGGGAACCTGGCCCCCTCCTTGAAAATTTTGGGGGTCTCAAGGCCCCTCACCCCCCCCCCCCATGGCGTCCCTGCTCACCCCACAATGTGAGGTGTAGTTAAAAGGTTCCTATTCCTCAGAGTTGTGGGAACCTTTCCTGCTGTTGATTCCTTTATATAGATCCCATAACCCAAATGCAGAGCCTGTTTTAAATAAAAATGTGCTGCCTCTGAGACTAAGAGGAGATTGTGAGGAGGGTGAGCAGGATTTTAAATCTGATTTAACAGATAGCTGCCTTCCAGTGAAATTTAAATATGCCAAAGTTAGGGAAAAGAAGGGAAATAATTATGATATATGTGTAAAATAATGTAACTAAATTGATACATTGGCAGGCTTTGACCGCACATTTGCAATCTGCAAAATTGGGATAAAATGAGAATAATAATAATTAATGAAGTATGTGTATGGAAAGGCAGAAGAATTTTTGTTAATATAAAGAAGCAGAAGAGGGAATGGAGGGAAGTCATGAGGTTTAAAAAACAAAGATAAGGTTTTGAAATGTGTTTGTGAAGGGTGTGTGTGGAATTTGTCTTTTGTAGTTAATTGTGGAAATTAATTGTGAAAAAACCAATAAAAATGCATTTACAAAAAAAAAGGTAAATAAGAATGTGCTGCTCATTTCAGACTCAAAACAAATGTGGTTATGGCTCATCATCCTGGTGTGTGTGTGTGTGTGTGTGTTTGTAAAGGTTTCAGGCTTCTTCTTCCCAAAAAGAAGCCAACTACCGATGACTGAGCTTTTTCCACCCTGTCCTTCTGCTAAACTGCTTTCTGTTCTCTACTGCCAGCTCCTTTTTTAAAAAAAAAAAAAAGTCACAAGTTTGGGCTGCCAGTGCATTCCTTGTATGTACGCAAAATAAATGTTCCCTGCCAAGTAGGCTTTTGCTGGATCAATTTGCAAATATTCAAAGTATCTCCTGTTAAGGATGCCAACCCCCGGTGGAAACAAAGGCCACAGCTGCACAGCCTGTGCCCCCAGTTCTGCGCATTTGACACAGGGCTTAAAGGGTGTCAGTTGGCCGGGGTCAAAGGCAATTTCCTGATGCCGATTTCAGGGACCACCCAGTTAGCACCCCAACATCCAACTCCTTCCAGATCTACTGATCTGTATCGGAAATCAAGCTTTAAGGAGAAGTGATCGCCAAAGAATGGATGCTTTTGAATTCTGGTGCTGGAGGAGACTCTTGAGAGTCCCATGGACTGCAAGAAGATCCAACCGATCCATTCTGAAGGAAATCAGCCCTGAGTGCTCACTGGAAGGACAGATCCTGAAGCTGAGGCTCCAAGACTTTGGCCACCTCATGAGAAGAGAAGACTCCCTGGAAAAGACCCTGATGCTGGGAAAGATGGAGGGCACAAGGAGAAGGGGACGGCAGAGGACAAGATGGTTGAACAGTGTTCTCGAAGCTACCAGCATGAGTTTGACCAAACTGCGGGAGGCAGTGGAAGACAGGAGTGCCTGGCGTGCTCTGGTCCAGGCGTCACGAAGAGTCAGACACAACTAAACAACAACAACAGCCAGCTTTTAAAAATACAGTTCCTGATTTTCAATGCACACAGAGTCCTATGTACTGCTCAGGACCATCAGGGACTTTGGCAAGGGAGGAGGGTAAGACCAACAGGTCCTCTTTTCTGTGAGGATTCAGACTCAGTGGTCTGAGGGAAGAATGGTGTGGAGCAGGAGCTGACTTGACCTCCTGGCCTTGCCACCAGCTCTGTTCCTGGTCTGAGGGGAAGAGTGCGTTGAGGGAGAGACCTCTCAATGTCAAGGACAAGGCAGCTGGAACCACTGTTGTCCTCGGATGCTCCTTTAAGAACTGGCGCTTGAACTTGTTTTCTCCTCCTCCCTCCCCTTGCCTTTTTCCTTGTGTGCCATGCCCTTTTGGATTGTGAGCCTGAAGGCAAGGGCAACTTTAGAACTTGTTTTTCCAAGGCACTCTGAGAGACTTTTGGGCAGGAGGACAGGGCATAAATGCTTCACCTCCGATGCAGAATATAATTTGAATCCAATGGCAAACGTGTGGTGCAGTGATTAGAGCGTGGAAACAAAGTCCTGGGAGACAAGGCTCAGCTCACAGAATGACCCTGAGGACACGCACTGCCTCTCAGCCAAACCCACAAGGTTGTTGTGGGGATTAGAAAAAGGTGGGATATCGATGCCGTAAATGAACCCATAAAAATAAAATATCTGTGTGTTCTTATCAGCCCTCAGCTAGCTTCTTCTTGCTATGCCTCTCAACCCTCCCATTCCAGTTGACACATCTCTACTGCCTGCCCAGTCCATTCAGCTACCATCTGTAACACATTTCCCAGTGACGATATATTGGAAATTGTGCTGCCTCTATAAGGGCAGCAATCGAAATGGAAGTGCACAGCTGCATATATTATTACTATTATTATTATTATTATTATTATTATTATTATTATTAATACCCCGCCCATCTGAATGGGTTTCCCCAGCCACTCTGGGTGGCTCCCAACAGAATATTAAAAACACGATAAAACATCAAACATTAAAAACTTCCCTGTACAGGGCTGCCTTCAGATGTCTTCTTAAAATCAGATAGTTGTCTATTTCCTTGGCATCTGATGGGAGGGCGTTCCACAGGACAGATGCCACCACCGAGAAGGCCCTCTGCCTGGTTCCCTGTAACTTTGTTTCTTGCAGTGAGGGAACTGCCAGAAGGCCCTCGGCCCTGGACCTCAGTATCCAGGCTGGATGATGGGGTAGAGATGCTCCTTCAGGTCTACTGAGCCAAGGCCATTTAGGGCTTTAAAGGTCAGCACCGAAAATGTACTGGGAGCCAATGTAAGTCTTTCAGGACCGGTGTTATATGGTCTTGGCGGCCGCTCCCAGTCTCCAGTCTAGCTGCTGCTAGACCATAACAGGTTCCTTTCTCATTCCAGCTCAGGTCAGTGACAAGGTCACCTCACTCACACCCAGATCTCAGGAGATATGGTGAAGAAATGTTTCCCCTTCTTCTTCCCCATCTATAGGAACAACATAACTGGATGGGGCAGGCCTGATGGAAGAACAAAGACTCGAAGACAGATTCTTTGCAAAAAGGCTTTGATGTTGCACTACTGTTGGCAGAAGGCGATATGCAGAGTTAATCCTAAATTCAGCTGCAACAAAGGCAGGCACTCTAACTGCCACACCTTTAGATGTTACACTGTCACACACACACACCCTTGCTATCAAATATATAGGACAGGTGGGATCATCTTAGGGCACTGAGTGTTTCTGCAATCTCTCGCTATGCCTAGTAGAGGAAAACCTCTGTTCCCTTCTCTTTTGGCTCCTCCTGGACCCAGGGGAGGAGGGAATGTCTCTGCCAGCTGAGATGTTGCTACGACCAGTGAAAAACCTCCCTTTGGATAGAGCTACATCCAGTATCTGATAGTGCAGGGGGGCCCAGTATGACCATGGAGACATATGAGATGAAAGAGCAGGTCGAGGGAGGCCCTACACCCTCCCCTAACAGACTCCCACTGGATTTGAACCTCTTCTTGGTCCTCGGCCAGTCCTTTATGATACAATAATCTTTATTGTCATTGTCCCATAAAAAAGGTAAAGGTAAAGGTACCCCTGCCCGTACGGGCCAGTCGTGACTGACTCTAGGGTTGCACGCTCATCTCGCTCAAGAGGCCGGGAGCCGGCGCTGTTCGAAGACACTTCCGGGTCATGTGGCCAGCGTGATGAAACTGCGCTGGTGAGCCGTTTACCTTCCCGCTAGGTAAGCGGTCCCTATTAGAATAACAAATTGAAAAAATCTACATCAGACATTCAAAAACCAACAAGCCTGCTATCCCAGCTATCCCAGCCTGGTTAACCCCCTAAAAACTCTGATACCCCATAATTAAATACAATACACTCCCACAGAGACCACCTTACACTGCGTTTAAAACCAAAATTGCATTTGGATAGAAACTGTTTCTTGGGTGGCTAGTCCTAATCTTTATAACCCTGTACCTTCTTCCAGAAGGCAGAAGCTGAAAGCGATCATTTCCGGGGTGCGCACTATCCTGCGCTATCTCTGCAGCTTTCTTATGACACCTGGAAGCGTAGATTTGATCCAAAGTGGGAAGAGTGCACCCAATTATTCTCTCTGCAGTCTTTACAACCCTGGACAGCATTGTTTTTCCCCTGACCGTGCAGCTCCCAAACCACACACACAGACCATAAGTAAATACATTCTCAACAGTACAATGGTAAAATGCCACCAACTGGTCCTTTGAGAGATTATGCTTCTGGAGGATTCTCAGAAATATAACCTCTGCTGTGCTCTCTTCATCATGTCTTTGCTGTTTTCTCCCCTTTACTGTTTTCTCTTTATCGGCAGCATCCAGACTCGGCCAGCCTGTCATGTCAATGTGCAAGACCTGGGCCTAGCGATAGGGCTGTGGCAACTTTGCCGTGTGGAAAGTCATTGGTTGGTCCCAATTATTTCTTGACCGGAGTCTGCAAGGGTTCACCCAACTGGAAGAATCATTTCTATGTACAGTCATACCTTGGATCCCAAACGCCTTGGTACTCCTAACGTTTTGGCTCCCAAACGCCGCAAACCCGGAAGTGAGTGTTCTGGTTTGCAAACATCATTTGGAAGCCAAAAGTCCGACGGGGCTTCTTGCAGACGCTTTGGTTTCTGAACATTTTGGAAGTCGAACGGACTTCAGGATTGGTTTCCGTTTAACTTCCAAGGTACGACTGTACAATGGTACCTCAGGTTAAGTACTTAATTCATTCCAGAGGTCCGTTCTTAACCTGAAACTGTTCTTAACCTGAAGCACCACTTTAGCTAACGGGGCGTCCTGCTGCCGCCGCACTGCCGGAGCACAATTTCTGTTCTTATCCTGAAGCAAAGTTCTTAACCTGAAGCACTATTTCTGGGTTAGCGGAGTCTGTAAACTGAAGCGTATGTAACCTGAGGCATATGTAAAATGAGGTACCATTGTACTTGATTGTCATTTTTATAGTAGCACTTCCTCCCACGTGACGGCAGTGTGTGGGGTCCAGGGCACAGGGGTTGTGAGGCACCTCTTTTGTATTCCTAGGTTTCTGACACCCTGTTTTCTGTCTTTCCACTTCTGACACCCTCTTTTCTCTCTCCCACCAGCCTTGGACAGGGCATTGCAAATGGCCCTTGGTAGCAGCAGCTGCATTCTAACAACATGTTCTCTGTGAGAGAGAAATGCATGGTGTTAAATTCCCCACGCTGTGATCTGAAAGAAAGAAAAGCCAAGTGTTTGAACTACATAGAAAGCAACATAAAGTGACAGGTGTTTTTTTTTAAGGGAAGGAGAAGGCGAGGGCATGGCAGCGGAATGATCTGGCAGAAGTTTTAATTCCCAAGACTAGCAATTGCTAAAGACAAAACACAATTTAAGGATTTGTTTTCACTTTAATCCAAAGATGGAAGAAAAAGCATGCAATGGAAAAAGCCAAGTGTCTTGCTTGCCTCGTTGTGGAAAGAGGTCTCAGTGCTTTCAAATAAGAACTGAAAACTGCCCAAAGGCGCAGCTCCTGGCCGGCTGGCAGATTATCTCCTTATTTTCAGTAGTTTTCTCTCCCTGCTGCACACCCCACTTTTTTTTAAAGAGTGTGGTGTGTTTGGAAATATAGTTTTTAAAAAAGCCCTGTGCAATGATATATAAAGGACAGGCCCCAACATGTCCAGGGAAGCTCCTACCAGCTATATCTTTCCACAGTGAGGACTTTGAGCAGGAGTTAAAATGACAGGCGCTGTAAAAATAAGCAGCAATATCGATAGGCCTCCAATAGTCATAACTGTGGTTAAAAAAGTCTTGAAAACAGGAGCTTAAAACCTTTTCCCTGTTCATAGCTAAGTCCAAATAGGACCAATATATTCTCTATGACTGGCAACAGAAGAAACTAGCTGTTTACCAGAGCAGATCTCAAATGCAGGAGCTTCTGAAAGTTCCCTTTTCACAGCTATCGCTAAATACGAGCAATATATTCTCCCGCTATGACTGGCAGTGGAAACCAGCTGGTCACAGGACGAGAGTGGAATGTGGCTTTTTTTCTTAAGAGCTGAGCATGAGCAGATGCTTCTATCACTTTGGTAAAGTGACCACGAAGCAGAAGACTTTCGAGCATGCAGCCTCTCGCATGGGCGCCACACTTCTCCAGGTCTTGCCACATTCCTCGGGTCTCTTGAGGCTGGCTTGAGAGAAGGCTTGAGAAGAATTTGCATCATGCCGATTCCTCACATTCCATGTGAGCAAAGTCTCAGATACATGTCCTCTAAGATCTTTACAAACTGGCACAGATCCCAGAAGCTTCCATTAAAATAAACCTTTTGAATCATCGGGTCTTCTCTTTGTATTGTAATTGTACTGTGTTTTCACATTATGATTGAATCGGAACATGTCAGGACAAGCTCATGTAAGATAGGGAAGGATGAATCAGTGTTTTTTTCCTGGTGCATGCCAGTTTCACATGTGTTCAGTCAGAGGTCTGATTCATCCACTTTCCTGCATATTAAACAACAACAACAACAATGCACATGAAAAATTGCATATAGGGAGTGTGTCGGGGAGGAAGAGAGCAAGGATCAGGTTAGCTGCTATCCCACAGGGACGTGGGTGGTGCTGTGGGTTAAACCACAGAGCCTAGGGCTTGCCGATCAGAAGGTCAGTGGTTTGAATCCCCGTGACGGTCCCAACTCCTGCCAACCTTCCTAACAAGGTATTTATGACTAAATGACTATGTTGTTGTTGTTTAGTCATTTAGTCATGTCCAACTCTTCGTGACCCCATGGACCAGAGCACGCCAGGCACTTCTGTCTTCCACTGCCTCCCACAGTTTGGTCAAACTCATGCTGGTAGCTTCGGGAACACTATCCAACCATCTCGTCCTCTGTCGTCCCCAACACCAGGGTCCTTTCCAGAGAGTCTTCTCTTCTCATGAGGTGGCCAAAGTATTGGAGTCTCAGCTTCTGGATCTGTCCTTCCAAACAGAACACTCAGGGCTGATTTCCTTCAGAATGGATAGGTTTGATCTTCTTGCAGTCCATGGGACTCTCAAGAGTCTCCTCCAGCACCATAATTCAAAAGCATCAATTCTTCAGCGATCAGTCTTCTTTATGGTCCAGCTCCCACTTCCATACATCACTACTGGGAAAACCATAGCTTGAACTATACGGACCTTTGTTGGCAAGGTGATGCTGCAAATGACTATAGACATCTTTATTTAAAATTTGGATTTAGAACAACAATTTGGCAAAGACAGAGTTTAAAAAGGAAGTTGAATTCCGGCTTTTGGGGAATGGATACTGCAGCGCAGATTTGTGAATGGAGTTAAAGACTCTTTGAAAATCCATCAGACCTGGTTACAAGTTAACCTGCATTGGGCAAAAGAGTAACAGATCCGCTTTTTTTTTTTTTTTTTTTTTTTTTGATGCAAAGAATATGTCCTTATGAACTATTGTCCTATGAACAAAAGGCAGTTGATAGAAGAGAATCAGCACAGGAAGATATAGAAAAATTAACAAATCCAGAGAAAGCAGAGAAAGCAGACTTTTCAGAACTTATGGCCCTGCACTTTGCAGAATTTAGAAAAAGTATGGAGGAATCTATGAATAAGCAATTTCTGGAAGTGAGGGCAGATATAGAGAACAGTAAAGGTAAAGGTAAAGGGACCCCTGACCATTAGGTCCAGTCGTGACTGACTCTGGGGTTGCGGCGCTCATCTCGTTTTATTGGCCGAGGGAGCCGGCTTACAGCTTCCGGGTCATGTGGCCAGCATGACTAAGCCGCTTCTGGCGAACCAGAGCATTGCACGGAAATGCCGTTTGCCTTCCCACTGGAGTGGTACCTATTTATCTACTTGCACTTTGACGTGCTTTCTAACTGCTACGTTGGCAGGAGCAGGGACCGAGCAATGGGAGCTCACCCCGTCGTGGGGATTAGAACCACCGACCTTCTGATTTGCAAGTCCTAGGCTCTGTCGTTTAACCCACAGCACCACCCACGTCCCTATAGAGAACAGTAAGGAGGTATTATCACAGAAGTTTGACAAACTTGATGAAAAAGTTGATGCTCTGGAAGTGAAAGTTGCAAAACTGGAAAAATCAGCTGGAGAGGTTGAAGGTTTAAAGGGGGATCATGGAGGACTGGTGGGGGCAATAGGGGGCCTTAATGAAAGACAAAATGACCCGGAGGATCAGAATTTGCTTCTCCAATTAAAATTAAATGCAAATACAGTAAGATTAAGTGGAGTACCTGAAAATGAAAAACAACAAGGCCTTGCTAGCTACGTGGGAAAGATATTGGGGGAATGGCTGGGAAAGGCTCAAGAAGGGTTAGAGGAATTTATAGAGAATGTTTATAGATTCAGAACAAGAGCGTCTAGAGAGAAAAGACAGCAAGCAGACAACTTTTGTAACTAAGACAGTGAAAGATGCTATTTTACAAAAAAGTTATGAAGTGGGTCTGTTGCTAGAGGGACGGAAAATTGAGATTTATAAAGAAATACCCTTTAAATTGAGAATTAGGAGAAAGAAATATGGAAATTTAACAACAACTTTGAGAGGAGCTGGAATAAACTACAAATGGGAATTTCCAGAAGGGGTTTCTTTACTTAAAGGAATTGCAAAAGTGTTAAGGTATACTGGGAAATGATATACAACGAAGTAAAAAATAAAAAATGTTTAAAATAACATTTGTTAAGCAGCCAGAAGACTTCCTGTTGGGTATTTTAGGACAAGATCTGCTGAAAGAGAAAAGGACATTATTCATGTATGCTACGGCAGCGGCAAGAATATTGATAGCACAGAACTGGAAGACTAGAGAAATTCCAACAAAAGAACAATGGCAAGAAAAACTGATGAACTATGTGGAGTTGGCAAAGCTGACAGACAGACTTCAGGAAAAGGACAATAGGGATTTTGAAAAAGAGTGGGAACCCTTTATATTATATCTGCAGAAACAAAGAAAGAATATTGACTCGATGGCAGGATTTAAATAAACATTCACAATTTTATGGATAGGGAACAAATAACGTAATAAAAGGAAATATATGAGATTTGTAGAAAATAGCAGAATATAATAATGAGGATAATAAATCAGAAATGGAAGTTGAGGGAAGTCCAAAGGGAGGGAGGGCGAGACGTTATGTAAACTGTATGTTATATTTGTAATGAGAAAAGAAGACGAAGACGAAGACGAAGAAGGTCGGTGGTTCAAATCCCTTGTAAATAAGTCACAGCAAGTGACTCTCACTTCTGTCACCTCCTTTTGGGCTAGACTTTTTTCTGCACTCCCTCGAAAAGCTCTGCTGGATGGCATAATGAAGATGCAATGGAGCCTTCACCAGGTAAGCTGGATGACGAGCCCTCGCCCCATTGTGTAAATAATGTATATAAAGCAGACATTCTGGGGGAACTTCCTTTCCTCCTCCACCACTATGAGCTGAATAAAGAGCATGAAATCCACTCTCGACTCTGAGTATACAGTGGTACCTCGGGTACTCAGAGTATACAGTGGTACCTTGGGTTAAGTACTTAATTCGTTCCGGAGGTCCATTCTTAACCTGAAACTGTTCTTAACCTGAAGCACCACTTTAGCTAATGGGGCCTCCTGCTGCTGCCGCACCGCCGGAGCGTGATTTCTGTTCTCACCCTGAAGCAAAGTTCTTAACCCGAGGTAATATTTCTGGGTTAGTGGAGTCTGTAACCTGAAGTGTATGTAACCTGAAGCGTATGTAACCCAAGGTACCACCGTATTTCACTAATCCCACCTTCGTCGCCAGTGAAATATACTCGGAGTCGAGAGTGGATTTCATGCTCTTTATTCAGCTCATTGTGGTGAGGAGGAATGGAAGTTCCCCCAGGATGTCTGCTTTATATATGTTATTTACACAATGGGCCCCACGTGATTGGCTAATTCCGGGATTCACCTGTAAGCCAATCAGGTTGCGGATTCACTTCCACCTGGAGCTGGATTGGGTGGCTCCTGTGGACCAATCAGACTGCTGCATTTTGGATCCTATTCCACTCAGTACATAACAGGGCCTCCCGCTGCCACTGCTACGCAATTTCTGTCCTCATCCTGAAGCAAAGTTCTTAACCCGAGGTACTATTTCTGGGTTAGCAGAGTCTGTAACCTGAAGCTTAAGTATCCAACTTGTTTCCTCGCCTAAGCTCTGGAGTATACCAGGGAGCCTAACAGCCTCCATGAAGCAGAAGAGGGTGCTTTCTATCCAGTAGACAGTCTACCAATGTTCCTTCTCCCATTAGCCAAGCGCATTGGGAAATAAGATCCTGATTTCAATGTGATTGCCATCTTCCAGCCCACTCCCATGCATCTTCACTTTGCAGAAAGTCCCATGCGCTTGTCGTCTTTTAATCGCCAGCCCTTCTTTCTTGACCACGCTATGAGAGAGTTTCTGTGGACTAATACTTCACAGCACTTTAATTTTAGTAAGCTCGGGGGAAAGGTTATTGGCACATCTATGTGCGGCTGAGTCTGCTGTGGGTTGTATGTTAAGGAAATGTCGTAGTCAGAAAAACAAAGAATGGTGCTTTACATTCTTGGAGGCTGACATAAACTCTGGGAGGCCGCTGCTCTCTGGTGAGTCAGTGGTCACAGAACAATCGTACGAGCCGTGATACCCAATCGTAAGATCCATCTTGCCCAGTCACATGGGACGTCAGCATCATCCCAGCCATGCTAATTCATATATCATTATTCCTTAAGGACGCTGCAACCCATTTGCTTCTTAAACTGGGACCCTGGGTGGATGGGTGGGTTAAGAGAGCAGGAAAGGTCTGAGTCAATTCTCACCTAGCCATTTCCACTCTGCAGGAATGATTGTTTTTTTCAAATCCCAATGTCTGCCAGCTAGCCCACATTTTATCATAAGTACAGGTTCCACTGGTTTCAAGGCAGGCAACTTCACTGTATTCTTCACTTTCTGGTGCCTGCAAAAGCATTTTTGTTAAGACAAGCCTACCCAGGTGCTTGGAAAACTGACACATCTTTTAATCTGCTTTTTAGCCTATTGTTCTTTGAACTCTCCAGAAGTCTTACATTAAGGTTGTTAGTTTCTCATACTGATGATTTTATTGTTACAGCTTTTTATGTAAACCACTTGGAGGGCTTTAAAAATAAAAATAAAAATGAGGTGTGTAATTTTATGAAACAGAGCCAATGATAGGCGGAGCTTGAGACAAAAGTGTCCTGCATTAACTAATGCAGTATAAAGACTGCTCTGCTTCACTTTTCATCACCCTGAAAAAACTACAGTCCCCAGTATTTTAATAATAATAATAATAATAATAATAATAATAATAATAATAATAATAATTTTTATTTATACCCCGCCCTCCCCGGCCAGAGCCGGGCTCAGGGCAGCTAATGCCAGTAAAATTACAGTAAAATTATAATGGGGAAAAAACCAATTTAAAATACAGGTTAAAATGCAATTTAAATGCAGCCTCATTTTAAACGTAGCCCATAGATCAAAACCATAAGGGGAGGGAAACATAAGGGTCAGACTGAGTCCAAACCAAAGGCCAGGTGGAACAGCTCTCTCTTGCAGGCCCTGTGGAAAGATGTCAAGTCTGCAGGGCCCTAGTCTCTTGTGACAGAGCGTTCCGCCAAGTCGGGGCCAGTACTGAAAAGGCCCTGGCCCTAGTTGAGACCAATCCAACCACCTTGAGACCTGGGACCTCCAAAATGTTGTCATTTGTGGACCTTAAGGTCCTCCGTGGGGCATACCAGGGGAGGCGGTCCTGTAGGTGTGTGGGTCCTAGGCCACATAGAGCTTTAAAGGTCAAAACCACACCTTGAACCTAACCTTGTACTCCACCAAGAGCCAGTGCAGCTGGCAAAGCACTGGATGAATGTGATCCCATGGCAAGGACCCCGTAAGGAGCCTCGCCGCGGCATTCTGCACCCGCTGGAGTTTCTGGGTCAGCTTCAAGGGCAGCCCCACGTAGAGTGAGTTACAATAATCAAGCCTGGATGTGACCATTGCATGGATCACTGTGGCCAGATCAGGGCGGGAAAGGTAAGGGACCAACTGCCTAATACGGCGGAGATGGAAAAATACCACCTTTGCTGTGGCTTCAACCTGCGCCTCCATGGAAAGCAAGGCGTTGAAGGCTACACCCAGGCTCTTGACAGAAGGTGCTGGCACTAACTGAGCCCCCACAAGAGATGGGAGTTGGCCCTCCAACCCTATGTTCCTAGTGTAAGGCAGTCCCCCTGCTCAAATCTGGGGGTGTTAGGGGCTGAACCTGGGACCTTTGGCACACAAAGTGTGTGCTCTGCCATGAGCTGTGGTCTTTGCCAAGAGAATACATCATAATTTCAGTTTCTCACCCACAGAAACCATTCAAAGTCATAACGCCCAATCAGTTGTCTGCCAAAAAAGATAAGCACGGAAACTAAGATGCCTTGTGTGCATTATGTCACCAGGCTTTTCCTGGTTAGATTAAAGTTGTTTATTTCTCAGGTGTTGTGATGGCCTGGGATTCAGACTCAGAGGCTGATCCTGAGGAATCTCAGCCTGCACAGGATTCCCCGCCTCCAGAACCAGCTGAGCCGGGGCTGGGGCCTGAGCCCGAAGGGTCCTCACCTGTGCTGGATCCTCAGGTGCAGGCACCAGCTGAGTCTGCTCTGGCTCCTGAGGTGATGGAGGACCCATTGCCTGCAGATGTGTGCTGGTCCAGGGGGGAGGTTACCGTGGGGCAAGGTCCAGGACCTGAGTTGAGGGTTGGCAGACAGTCCTCCATGGGTGAAGCGGGGTCCACAGCGAGAAGCCGGGCAAGGACAGGAACTCTGGGGGAACAGGACTGGATGCTGGCCGAAACAGCTCTTCACCGACGTTGCTCCCACAACCTGGGACCTGGCTGACTGGCCTTTATCTTCTCTGAGGCCAGGGGCGGCCCCGGCCCCCAGGAGACCCGCCTCTCCTGGCCTTAAGGCGAGCACTCCTCCTGGGAGAAACAGTTTCCTTCGCCTCTCTGCCCTGAGCCTCTGCAGTTCAGGAGAGGCTGAAGGGTTACTGGACCCAGGGGGAGACTCACCTGTAGGCACTGAGTCCTCAACCACCTCCGGAGCCAGAGTGGATTCACCTGGTGCCTGCTCCTGAGGATCCGGCACAGGTGCAGGCGCTTCAGAATCAAGGCCCTGCCCCAGTTCAGCCGGCCCTGGAGGCGGGGACTCCTGTGCAGGCTGGGATTCCTCCGGTTCAGCCTCTGAATCGGATTCCCAGGCCATCACAAGATGCTCCACTCTCAGAGGAAGCTGAGGTTGTCTCTGGGTCCGGTAACCCTCCAGCCTCTCCTGAGCTGCAGAGGCTCAGGGCAGAGAGGCAGAGGGAACTAAGTTCCCGGAGGAGGAGTGCTCACCTCCAGGCCAGGAGAGGCGAGTCACCAGAGGATCGGGGCCGCCCTATGCCTCGGGGCAGATAAAAGCCAGCCAGCCCCAGTCCCAAGTTGTGGGAGCAACTTCGTTGGTAGCCAGTTCCTGCCTGAACCCTGTCCTGCCGGATCTCCTGACCTCACCCTGCCTTGGACCCAGCTTCAGCTTTGATGGACGGCCTCCATACTGCTCCCTCGACCTCAGACTGGACTTGGACCTTGCCTCACTGAAACCCATGGGACCAGCACAGGTGTGAGTGGGGAAGTCATATTCCGACATTCTTGATCCATCCCTTTTTCATGTGCTCTTCCTAACAGGAAAGCTGCTCAAAGCACCTCCCTGGTTACTTTTTCCCACCCCTCCCTGAACAGATGAATTCTGAGTTGTCATTTGCAACTAGGGTCACCAGTCAGTGCCCTTCCTCCTTGTTCTGACCTGTTGAATCTGTGCTGCTTAAGGTCCTACTCTCTTCCACCTAACGTGTGTAGCATGAACAGCAACAGAGCAAGAAAAGTTCTGCTAATTCTCCTGCAACTCGTATTGATAAAGGTAAGGTAAAGGTAAAGGACCCCAGACAGTGAAGTCCAGTCAAAGGCGACTATGGGGTTGCAGCGCTCATCTCACTTTCAGGCCGAGGGAGCTGGCGTTTGTCCACAGACAGCTTTCCAGGTCATGTGGCCAGTAGAACTAAACTGCTTCTGGCACAATGGAACACCGTGACGGAAAACAGAGTGCATGGAAATGCCATTTACCTTCCCACTGGAGCGGTACCTATTTATCTACTTGTACTGGTGTGCTTTCGATCTGCTAGGTTGGCAGAAGCTGGGACAGAACAATGGGAGCTCACCCGATCGCGGGGATTTGAACCACCGACCCTCTGATCGGCAAGCCCTAGGCTCTGTGGTTTAGACCACAGTGCCACCTGCGTTTTACCTCATCTTGAAACCCACTAGGGCATTGCAGTCTGTGAAGAGCTCATTTGCAAGTTGCGGAGATCTCAGAAGCATGCTCTGCAGCACCTCTCACCAGGGCTTTTGGTGTGACTGCTCCTGTTCTGTGGAGTAGCATTCCTATCAAGATAAAAGTCACCCATTGTCTGCACTTTCAGGAAACCACTGCCGTGTGTGTCAACCTTACATTCTTTTGAAATTTATCTGCTGTTATCTTCTCTGTTGTTTTTAACTGCTTTTCAGCTGTTTTTATTGTATCTTGTAGATCGCCTTGAAATGTGTGTGTGGAAGGTGATTTATTAATTAATTTGTTACTATTATTATTATTATTATTTTCTGGTAGCCTTCTGGATAGGCTCTGTGAGGTGGGTACCACATTATGAGGGAATTTCTGTAAGTTGTGCTGGGAGGCTACCACTTGGCCCCATGACATTTGTGCTATGAAGAACCTGCAGAATTATTATTTATACTTTTTTTTCAAATTGCACTTGCTTGCTGTTATATGTGATGTATGGAAGTGAGAGCTGGACCATGAAGAAGGCTGATCGTGGAAGAATTGATGCTTTTGAATTCTGGTGCTGGAGGAGACTCTTGAGAGTCCCGTGGACTGCAAGAAGATCAAACCTCTCCATTCTGAAGGAAATCAGCCCTGAGTGCTCACTGGAAGGACAGATCCTGAAGCTGAGACTCCAAGACTTTGGCCACCACATGAGAAGAGAAGACTCCCTGGAAAAGACCCTGATGTTGGGAAAGATGGAGGGCACAAGGAGAAGGGGACGGCAGAGGACGAGATGGTTGGACAGTGTTCTCGAAGCTACCAGCATGAGTTTGACCAAACTGCGGGAGGCAGTGGAAGACAGGAGTGCCTGGCGTGCTCTGGTCTATGGGGTCACGAAGAGTCGGACACGACTAAACGACTAAACAACATCATCTATCTATCTATCTATATCTATCTATCTATCATCTATATCTATCTATCTATCTATCTCTATCTCTATCTATCTATCTATCTATCTATCTATCTATCTATCTATCTATCTATCTCTATCATCTATCTATCTATCTAATCTATCTATACACACACACACACAATTAAGTGACTTAACAACTAAACAAAATACAAAATCAGTTAAAAACCAGGTAAAAGAAAAGGAAGAAAATCAGTTAAAAACCAGGTAAAAGAAAAGGAAGAAAACAATGTACAAAACATTTCCTAAAGTGCTCATCCAACAACACAGTGAAAAGGACCAGAATCTACCTCATCCCACTAAAAGATGAGCTCTATAGTAGAGGCTGAAATCACACACAGGTATGATCTCAAAGATTCAAAAGCCTGGGTACATAAAATGGTCTCAGAGCCTCTGCAGTTGTCCTTTTGTGCTCATGATACTATTGCAGGGAATTCATATGCAGTCCCATTTTCAGTACTCTAAACACCTGGAAAAGTTTGGGGCTGGTCAGACCGCTTCATTTCCAATACAATAGCAGGTTGTTGGTTTTTTGTTTTTGTTTTTTAAACCCACTTGTAATATTAAGGACAATGTTTAAAATTGGAAACAATTAAGGATAAGGAAATTATAGATATGTACCATATAAGAAAATACAAAAGAGCCTGCGTAGGGAATGGATGGAAGTCAAGAGAACTGAGTAATCCCAAAATATGGATTTAATAAGGTGTGAAAATGTTTGATCTTCTATTTTCTATTTTTATTTTAACTGTATTTGTTTGTTATGGTTTATGTGATGATAATGTTTAAATCTGCAAAGTAATTTTTTTTATAAAAACAAAACAAAAAAGTTATCTTCTGTGCCATGAAAATACAGTGGTACCTCGGGTTACAGACACTTCAGGTTACATACGCTTCAGGTTATAGACTCCGCTAACCCAGAAATAATGCTTCAGGTTAAGAACTTTGCTTCAGGATAAGAACAGAAATCGTGCTCCGGCGGCATTGCAGCAGCAGGAGGCCCCATTAGCTAAAGTGGTGCTTCAGGTTAAGAACAGTTTCAGGTTAAGAACAGACCTCCGGAACGAATTAAATACTTAACCCGAGGTACCACTGTAAATAAAAACAGTATTAAAAATAAAAAAATAAAAAAGCCAGTTTGAATTAAACAAAAGCTGAAAAATAAAAAGAAGGTGTGTCTTCCTGCAAACATATGACTTATGGACTCATTTAGCTCCTAGTTACCTTGCACAGCCTTTCCAGACAGAGAACATATCATGAACCTGTTTCCTTATGTAGAGGCAAATATTTGCCATGAGTTCCTATTTCCTGATTAAGCTGTTCTTCTGTCCTGTTTAGGTGGCAAGTGCACAGGGTTCTCACATGGAGACAAAAGGCAGTGCCGTTACGAAGGGACTTTTTTGTGTGACATATTGAATTAAGGCGACCTCGATAAACATGTTTGCTTTGCTGGGTGTCACCACTACACAACCCGGTTGCTGGAGTTTTTCAAACATGAACTCACGATGTGTATCACCTAAGGCTGGAGGTCAGTGGAATGACAACAATGTGAAGAATATTTCATTATGTATCAGGTGTGGGGATCCTTTAGCCCTCTGTGTGTTGCTGCAACTTCAGCCAACCCTGGTCACTGGTCATATTTGAGAGGTCAGATGGGATTTGTAGTTTAGCAAACATCTGGAGGGCCAAAGGTTCTTCACACCTGCTGTATATTATTCGAACATCTCCGGGACTTGTCAGATTTCTATAGGTGGAGGTAATTTGGAAACAGCTACTGTTTGGCCGAGGGACACGGGTGGCGCTGTGGGTTAAACCACAGAGCCTAGAACTTGCTGATCAGGAGGTTGGCGGTTCGAATCCCTGCGACAGGGTGAGCTCCCGTTGCTCGGTCCCTGCTCCTGCCCACCTAGCAGTTCAAAAGGACGTCAAAGTGCAAGTAGATAAATAGGTACCACTCCAGTTGGAAGGTAAACGGCGTTTCCGTGTGCTGCTCTGGTTCGCCAGAAGCGGCTTAGTCATGCTCCCTCGGCCAGTAAAGTGAGATGAGTGCCACAACCCCAGAGTCGTCCGCGACTGGACCTAATGGTCAGGGGTCCCTTTAACCTTTACCTTACTGTCTGGCCACAACTCCATGCCTTGGCCATAATGCCAGGAGTTGACAATCTTGCCACATGACAATCTATGGAGCAGGGCTGGTGCCAGGGACAAGATTAGAAGAGCAATGCCCCTGTGACTCTGGACACATAGAAACAACAGAGCATGTGCTTCTGCAGTGACTGTATTGCAGAGACTTTTGTACTAGCTTCATCTTACCATCACTGCATAAGTACTGAGGGTGCACAGGACACTTCTATACCTTCTTGTTGCTTTCAGACACCAACCCTGCTACAACATACGACCTTGCCAGATTCTTCACAGCAGCGCTCAAAATTCGTCGGGCGATGACCTGTGCCACCAACTAGATTTAATGAGCACTCATATCAGAGTGCTCTGTAGATGGATAGCTATAGTCAGTGTCAGATTTACATATAAGCTAAACAAGCTATAGCTTAGGGCCCCACTCTCTTGGGGACCCCCAAAAAATGTAAAGAAGAAAACAACACTGGATGTACATTTCTAAAATATAAGATAAAAAACAAATAAAATAAAACCTACATCCAGCAACAGTGTTTTGTGTTGTGTAGGCTCACTATGATGGAAGTCATGGGCCCCACCTGCTAGCCTGCTCCCTCAAATATCCCTGGTTTGCCCCTTTTTATATATTGGGTGCCTTCATTCTGCATGGACTGGTTGCACGGCAACATGTGCAAATGGCTTGAGATACCCATGAAGTCCATAAATTACCATATAGCATATATTCAACACAAAAAAGTGACAATTTGTTGTTCTCAAAGGACAGCTGGACATATAAAGGGCCCCATTACCTTCAGTAGCTTAGGGCCTCATCAAACCTAAATCCGGCCCTGGATATAGTCTTATATATACTAACCTCTTATGTTATGCCACTCCTGTCTAATGTTCCTAACCCTTCCCAGGCATGGCCAAACTTGGCCCTCCAGATGTTTTGGGACTACAATTCCCATCATCCCTGACCATTGGTCCTGTTAGCTAGGGATGATGGGAGTTGTAGTCCCAAAACATCTGGAGGGCCAAGTTTGGCCATGCCTGTTTAGACGTTCCTTGCTTCCTTTAGATTTTTATAGACTTTTGATTCTTCTTCATTTTTCAAATCGTTTTTCAGATTTTAAATGACTGTATGCTGGGCTAAGATTTTAATTGATTTGAATAATAAGAAGGCAGCTGTCAGGGGTTCACTGTTGACCCCCAAAACCTGGTTCTGCATCACCCCCATACTGCTGCTGACTGTTCACATGCCCCTGTGAAACATGAAAGTAGCAGGGGCAGATTCAGGGCTACGTGAGTGGTTCCTCCGCATTGGGCGCCAAGCCTAGGGGACTTGCGGGGCGCCACAACTTTGAAGAAGTAAGCTGAACAGAATGAGAGTTGAGAGGCTGGGGGTGGGGGCAAATTTTGACCTCCTATAGAGCACCACGGAGGGACGCAGGTGGCACTGTGGGTTAAACCACAGAGCCTAGGACTTGCCGATCAGAAGGTCAGCGGTTCAAATCCCCGCGACGGAGTGAGCTCCCGTTGCTGGGTCCCTGCTCCTGCCAACCTAGCAGTTCGAAAGCACATCAAAGTTCAAGTAGATAAATAGGTACTGCTCCAGCGGGAAGGTAAACAGCGTTTCCGTGTGCTGCTCTGGTTCGCCAGAAACGGCTTAGTCATGCTGGCCACATGACCCGGAAGCTGTACGCCGGCTCCTTCGGCCAATAAAGCAAGATGAGCGCCGCAACCCCAGAGTCAGCCATGACTGGACCTAATGGTCAGGGGTCCCTTTACCTTTACCTTACAGGGCACCATGGGCATTTGAAAGACCAAAGTCTTTCAAGCAAAGACAAGAGGAAAGGGTTGGAGATTGGTGCTCCCCTCTTGCAACACACCCTACCTCTGGGTAGTTGCATGGATCGGGCCCCAAGTGGGATGGTGTGCAAATGATCACATGGACCTATTCAGAGAGCCCCCCCCCCCAATTGATGATATCTTACTCAAGGCCTTCCCCCCAACTCTGGAGCCATCACTGTTTGTGGGAAATAATTTTAATGTTAGTCGTACAGCCTACTTCCACCTGTCTTCCCTATTCAGTTTCCTAGCCTTTGGTCATTTTTCCTATGTATGACTCTTGGTTGTGTTCCATTGTTTTGGCACTACCTGCCATCAGCAACAGTGACTATTCTCCCCAGATCC
Organism: Podarcis cretensis; assembly: GCF_951804945.1. Classification (NCBI taxonomy): domain Eukaryota; kingdom Metazoa; phylum Chordata; class Lepidosauria; order Squamata; family Lacertidae; genus Podarcis; species Podarcis cretensis. The sequence goes on from NC_137187.1 coordinate 29,062,437, forward strand.
AGTGAAAGGGTTTTGTTATGTATTGAGTTGAATAGGATCCAAAATGTTGCAGTTTGATTGGTCCTAGAACAATAGGTTCCAGAATGCAGCAGTCTGAATGGTCCACAGGAGCCACCCAATCCAGTTCAAGGTGGAAGTAAATCTGCAACCTGATTGGCCTACAGGAGAATCCCAGAATTAGCCAATCACGTGGGGCCCATTGTGAATATAATGTATATAAAGCAGACATATACTGTATTTCAGGTTTTCTGCCATTGATAGTGATACTTCACTTTCATTCTAGCTGCTACACAGTTTGCTAACAGTTCTTGTGGTTGATTAGAATTAGAGTTTTTGGGAACATGCCATGACACAGATTCTAAGGGCAACGTTTTGTTTTGATTTGGGTTGAGCTGGAAAAGGTGTGTGTGTGTTTAAGTGTTTAATTTGGTAGATCTTAAGACGAAGCAAATCTCTTCACATTCATCTCTATAATTAGGAAAAATTGTGTGTGTGTATCTATATATCTATATATTGATTGATTGATTGATTGATTGATTGATTGATTGATCTATATTTCCAGGCAGTGCTTTTTTCTAATATATATATATTTAGGGGTACACTCATTTTCCTACTCATATTGAAATACTGCCCCTCAATGAGGCCAAATGCAGATTCACAAAATGCTTAGGGGTATGCATACCCCTGTGTCCCCCCCCCCCGAAAAAGCACTGTTTCAAGGACTTTTTTAAAATGGAGCTCACTGTCATTGCCATTCTAAGACAACAAGGGAGAAGTTCACGGTGAGCTCCAGCAACTCTTTTTCTAGAAAAATAGCACAGTGTATATCTTTACTTACCTCTACCGCACAACACATATAATACTTTGCTCCATACTGTGACTAGAAAGTTTGAGCCAGCCAATTACTTCTCAAGTAGTAATTGTTGTTTAGTCATTTAGTTGTGTCCGACTCTTCGTGACCCCATGGACCAGAGCATGCCAGGCACTCCTGTCTTCCACTGCCTGCCGCAGTTTGGTCAAACTCATGCTGGTGGCTTCGAGAACACTGTCCAACCATCTCGTCCTCTGTCGTCCAAGCCACTCCAGTATCCCTGCCAAGAAAACTCCATGGACAAAGACAACAAGCAGTAATTGTTGTTGTTGTTGTTTAGTCGTGTCCGACTCTTCGTGACCCCATGGAGCAGAGCATGCCAGGCACTCCTGTCTTCCACTGCCTCCCAGTTTGGTCAAACTCATGCTGGTAGCTTCGAGAACACTATCCAAACATCTCGTCCTCTGTCGTCCCCTTCTCCTTTTACCCTCCATCTTTCCCAACATCAGGGTCTTTTCCAGGGAGTCTTCTCTTTTCATGAGGTGGCCAAAGTATTGGAGTCTCAGCTTCAGGATCTGTCCTTCCAGTGAGCACTCAGGGCTGATTTCCTTCAGAATGGATAGGTTTGATCTTCTTGCAGTCCATGGGACTCTCAAGAGTCTTTTCCAGCACCAGAATTCAAAAGCATCTATTCATCGGCGATCAGCCTTCTTTATTGTCCAGCTCTCACTTCCATACATAACTACTGGAAAACCATAGCTTTAACTATACGGACCTTTGTTGGCAAGGTGATGTCTCTGCTTTTTAAGATGCTGTCTAGGTTTGTCATCGCTTTTCTCCCCAGAAGCAGGCCTCTTTTAATTTTGTGACTGTTGTCACCATCCGCGGTGATCATGGAATCCAAGAAAGTAAAATCTCTCACTGCCTCCATTAATTAATTAATTAATTAATTAATTAAGCAGTAATTACCAGGAGCTGGGATGCGGGTGGCGCTGTGGGTTAAAACCACAGAGCCTAGGACTTGCCGATCAGAAGGTCGGTGGTTCGAATCCCCGCGACGGGGTGAGCTCCCATTACTCGGTCCCTGCTCCTTCCCACCTAGCAGTTTGAAAGCATGTCAAAGTGCAAGTAGATAAATAGGTACCGTTCCAGCAGGAAGGTAAACGGTGTTTCCGTGTGCTGCTCTGGTTCGCCAGAAGTGGCTTAGTCATGCTGGCCACATGACCTGGAAGCTGTACGCCGGCTACCTCAGCTAGTAAAGCAAGATGAGCGCCGCAACCCCAGAGTCGGCCAAGATTGGACCTAATGGTCAGGGGTCCCTTTATCTTTACCTAATTACCAGGATGCAAAAAAAACCCCAACCCACTTCATTCAAAACAGTAATTGTCCTTGGCTTTGCATAGTGTCTTCTTCCCTCCTCCCTGTTCTAAAATACAAAGATATCATCCACCGATGAAAGTCCCTTTTATGGTAAAAAATATAGCCGGTGCATCTGACACAGATGTTCAGTTTGAAGCCTAATTGGTGTTAGATGCTATCTGGAAGGCCAAATTATTTCCTCTTTAATCTCTAGCAAACAAATGGGCTAGAACGTAATGCACTTTGCATCCTGGACATTCCACCACACCCACATAGGCATGGAGGGAAAGAAAGCTGGCCAGCTGGCCTGCTAGTCTCATTGCCGCTGTCTATCATGCTTCCTTTTCTCCTGCAGCTGTTTGGTTATTACCAGTATATAACATCTAAGCATGATTTATTTTAATTTTTATTTTTAAAGGAAATCTGTAGCATGTGTCGAAATGAAAAGAATTTCCAAAATCCACAGTTAAATTACAGTTCAGTGGTGTTTTCTATACAGTGTACCATATAAGAAAATACAAAAGAGCCAGCAGAGGGAATGGAGGGAAGTCAAGAGAACTGAGTAATCCCAAAATATGGATTTAATAAGGTGTGAAAATGTCTGATCTTCTATTTTCTATTTTTATTTTAACTGTGTTTGTTTGTTATGGTTTATGTGATGATAATGTTTAAATCTGCAAAGTATTTTTTTTTATAAAAACAAAACAAAAAAGTTATCTTCTGTGCCATGAAAATACAGTGGTACCTCGGGTTACATACGCTTCAGGTTACATACGCTTCAGGTTACAGACTCCGCTAACCCAGAAATAGTGCTTCAGGTTAAGAACTTTGCTTCAGGATAAGAACAGAAATCGTGCAGCAGCAGCACAGCAGCAGCAGGAGGCCCCATTAGCTAAAGTGGAGCTTCAGGTTAAGAACAGTTTCAGGTTAAGAACGGACCTCTGGAACGAGTTAAGTACTTAACCCGAGGTACCACTGTACTGGCTTTTGGGTTGACATGTTACTGCCCAGTCACACTAAAACCCTGAATTTCTCAATTACGTTCTCTGAGAAACAACTGCTTCTTCACCAAAGAGTTCAAAATGAACTCGGGAACCGTTCTCTGTTTTCAAAATCGAGAGAGAGAAAGCTGGAGGGCATGTCCATCTTGGAACATGCTTAAGTAAATGCAGGAATTCACCTATACAAGGCTTCCTCAACCTTAGCCCTCCCATCATCCCTGACCACTGGTCCTGCTAGCTAGGGATCATGGGAGTTGTGGGCCAAAAACATCTGGAGGGCTAAGTTTGAGGAAGCCTGACCTAAACATACATTTTAGGTTAGTGACCTCTCTCTGCCCTCTGTTTTGTCTGATATCTGTTAAGGCCTTCTGTCATATTTTTGAATAGTTTTCTTACATTTGTGTTAGAACTGTAAGACATGTTATATAACTAAGGCTGGGATTTTGATTTTCTCATCAAAAATGTGAAGAAGTAAAATTGCTTTTGAAATGTGTTTGGGGTATGAAGCATCAATTACAATGGAATGGCTATTGTCAACGCAAAATACTGTCAGGAATGCTGCCCGATAGAGCAACCCTGTTTGCAGATTTTTTAAAGATAGCTTTATTCCTTTGAAATGGAATGTATCATTTCCTCAGCACTTGCATGCCTTATCAGACTATTACATTGTGAACCAAGGCTATATATTATTTAGTCTGTTGTTGTTCCTCATTTCAAAGAGGAGAAGCACCACATCATTCTTGATCCATTTATGGGTATACACAAAGCTGTTCTGGATTTGGCCATTGTAACAGACATAGCCAGCAGGATAGGTGAGATGCTGCTGTTGATGCTTCCATCATTTTAGCTTTCTACTGACGTAGGGAGATCTCAGTTGGGGATAGGAGATGAAATGAACACCTTAAAGAGAGCTGAGTCTATCTTACCCATTTTTCCTGTTCGGGTACTTGGGGTAACACCAGAGGGTTGGGGGGGGGTTGCTGTGGTCCATAAAACTTCTATCTTACTCACCAGGAGACCTCTCTATCTGGGGACTGGTCCCGAGAGCCTGCAAATGGCGTCAGGCCAAAGAGACAGACTGGGGATATTGCTCGTCCTCTGACCACCCCATAGCTGTCAACTTTTCCCTTTTTAAAAGGGAAATTCCCTTATTCTGAATAGGATTCCTCGCAAGAAAAAGGAAAAAGTTGACAGCTATGGACCACCCTGTTGCCAGAGGCCTCCTTGACCGAGCTGGCAAAGGCCATCTCTGGTATGATACCTGCCGGCAAAGAGGGGCCCTTGCAAACAGGCCCTGGTGCATTTGCTCCCAAAGGAGTTTTAGGCAAAGCCTCATCCCCTATATCTGCACTGCACACTTTGGAGGCAGGCTGGCTTTTTAAGGGATGAGTTTGATGCACAGATTTCCATACCACTAGGCACAGCCTGCCGGGTACCTGAAGGAGAGTCTCCACCCCCATTGTCCATCCCGGACCCTGAGGTCCAGATCCGAGGGTCTTCTGGTGGTTCCCTCATTGCGAGATGTGAGGTTACAGGGATCCAGGCAGAGGGCCTTCTCGGTGGTGGCACCCGCCCTGTGGAACTCCCTCCCATCAGATGTCAAAGAAATAAACAACTACCTGACTTTTAGAAGACATCTGAAGGCAACTTAGGGAAGTTTTTAATGTTTGATGTTTTATTGTGCTTTATATTATATTTAATATTTTGTTGGGAGCCACCCAGAGCAGCTGGGGAGACCCAGCAGATGGGTGGGGTATGAAGAAGAAGAAGAAGAAGAAGAAGAAGAAGAAGAAGAAGAAGAAGATGATTCTATACCCTCCAACATTCCTCTGATGAAATTAGTGGCATTCTGTTCTGCATCAGTATCACTGCTAGTTAGTTGTATTTATTGATTTGGGGTTTTCGTTCCCCTCAGGCTTCCCTAAATGCAATACATAAATCCAAAGATTTTTGTGCTTAGAATTATGCTGTTTTTTGTATTTCCTTGAATAACTTTTGTACTTGACCAGAAGGGAGTGCTCAAGCACTGATACCGTCGTAGAATAGAATGTCCCTGTTTCCACCTGAGCAATGTTGGAGGGGGCTGAGGCTCCTTCCTTAGAGGTTCTTAAGCAGAGCTTGGGTGGCCATCTGTCATGGGTGCTTTAGCTCAACCTCCTTCCTCTGGCCCTTTGTGTGGGTGAAGATGAAATCCTCTAGGCCAATCTGGCCACCCAACAGTTTTTCCATGTCCACTTTGTGGGTATTTAAGGTGCAGAACATCACCTCGGCTGGTGAGATTTTAAAGGCCTCGGCAATTTTACTATACAGTTCTTTGACATTGGTAAAGCCCTCAATCCGGCCAGTGGGGCTTCCGTGAGCCAGCTGGGTGTGGAACACAAGTCGAGGGCGGAGACTGGCAGGGGGTGGGGGGAGGCCAGGCTGAAGTGCCCCGCCAACCACACCAACGCTGCCTACCCCCAGCCCGCCCAGGAGGTGCTTTAGCTGAAGTTCTTGCACTGCAAGGGGTTGGACTAGATGACTCCGAGGATCCCTTCCAATTCCATGATTCTGAATGAATGAATGAATGAATGAATGAAATCTTTGTTGCTAAAAGCTGTAAGCCGTCACAGCTGGCCCCATTGCACAGAATATAAATTATTGGTTTTAAACTGAACAGCAACAACAGACATATAAAAATGCAAAATTGCACCTGCATAAGTAAAGAACTCCACATCTCACACTCCCCATTATAATACTTGTCTTGGTGCCCAGCTCTCAACTTACTTGCAGCCAAGGCAAATTTTGAAACCTGTGCAGTAAGAAATACATTATTTATAGAAGTTTAATGAAGTTTTGGCCTAATTTCAATTCCATATAACGTTGTCAGAGTCTTTATTCCTTCGTTATGATCCCTGGGGGCTGGAGCTGTCACCGCCTGGTCACACAATAAATATGTTATCTATAGAATAATTACGATTCTAAAATTCTATGTGCCTGATTACATTTCTGCTGCTGAAACCATTTGAAAAATGTGTAAGACCTTTAAAAACTCAGTTTTGAAAAGTTATTGTTTCAAGTAGGATCTTCACATAACTCAACAAAAAAGATAAGCTCATTCTTGCACATGGTCATCTAAAAAAAAAGATGGTACTTAACATGATCTTAAAAATCTAGATACATTCCAGATCTCTCTTAATCAGCTCAGAATGATGAATTTCTAAGTGTCCTTTCCATACCTCAGCTGTGCCAGTTAAAACATTGCTGCTGTTTGGGGTGGGGTTAGAAATCTGACGAATGTATAATTCAGGCACCCCTTCCTCATTCTTTGTCCACTCTGCTTATGACTTCTTGTTCTTAACTGAAAACAAAGTATCTGATTTCACAATGAAGAGGAAATTAAATAACAGGGTGCTTTTAAAAAATGTGCTTAAAACCTGGACTTAAGAAACAGCTGGTTTCGATTCATAAAGAACCAGGCCTGCTTTGAAACAATAAAGAATATGTCAAAAAAACAGATCCTCCAAGTGTCCCTGTTTTCCAGGGGCAGCCTCACATTTACAGAAGCCGTTCCAGTTTCTGATTTGATCTCAGAATGTCCTGCTTTTCCTTAGGACATCCCTATTTTCACCAGAGAAATGTTGGAGGGTATGAAGTTATTCGACCCCCCCAAGCCAAGGAGATATGTAACTATACAAACTTTAGAAGACATCTTGAAGGCAGCCCTGCATAGAGAAGTTTTTTGGGGGGCGGTTCTTTTAGTTTTTTACTTTTTATATATGTTGGAAGCTGCCTAGAGTGGCTGTGGTAACCCAGTCAGGTGGGCAGGGAATAATAATAACATTTTGTGAATCTACATTTGACCTCATTGAGGGGCACCATTTCAATATGAGTAGGAAAATGAGAGTACCCCTGAACATTTTTAAATAAAATAATATGTCCTTATTTTTGTCATACACTCCTTAGATTTAACATGACCTGGAAGCCGTACGCCAGCTCCCTCGGCCAATAAAGCGAGATGAGCGCCGCAACCCCAAAGTCGGCCACGACTGGACCTAATGGTCAGGGGCCCCTTTACCTTAGATTTAAAGCACATAACTTCCCCAAAGAATTCTGGGAAGTGTAGTTTACCCCTCAGTGCTGGTCTCGGAGGTGCTGGGAAGTGCCTGACCTCACCAACTTCCCAGATTTCTCTGGGGTTTTTAGCCCCAGAGTCTGTTCTGAACACCCAGGCTGTCCTGAGCTGTACATTACATTGCAGGTTCAGGTTCCTATATGCTTGTGTGTTTTGTCGCTGACTACTGCCTTGCACATGGGATGCGGGTGGCGCTGTGGGTAAAACCTCAGCGCCTAGGACTTGCCGATCGCATGGTCGGCGGTTCGAATCCCCGCGGCGGGGTGCGCTCCCGTCGTTCGGTCCCAGCTCCTGCCCACCTAGCAGTTCGAAAGCACCCCCAGGTGCAAGTAGATAAATAGGGACCGCTTACCAGCGGGAAGGTAAACAGCGTTCTGTGTGCTGCGCTGGCTCGCCAGATGCAGCTTGTCATGCTGGCCACGTGACCCGGAAGTGTCTGTGGACAGCGCTGGCTCCCGGCCTATAGAGTGAGATGAGCGCACAACCCTAGAGTCTGGCAAGACTGGCCCGTACGGGCAGGGGTACCTTTACCTTTACCTACTGCCTTGCACACAGAAAAACATAATGGAAAGGACAATGCTAGGTCCTACCCTTCTCCCTAAGACACTGGTTTTGAATATGCAGAGGGCTCTGCTTCTTTCTGGCAGCATTCCTGCATGCTGCTTTCCCAGGTGCAACTCAAAAAGTACAGGGCACAATAACCCTTTCCCTGGTCATGATGCCAATTGTTAAAATTGGTCCTAACATGTTGAACAATTAAGTCCTGTCACTCAAAGCAGGCTGGGTTCTAAGCCTAGGTGAGCTTTATTTTATGGTTACAGCAAGCCCTGTTAAGCAGTCATTGTTCTGCTGGAATAAAGTGTTTTCATAGCGCCACTGCGATCCGTCAGGGTGACTCAAACCCAAGCCACAAGGGTGGGGAAAGCCTTTCAGTCCGACGACCCTGAAAATCATCACGGGTAACCTCCGAGTGAGGCCAAAGCAAAAAGGTAGAAACAGATTTAGTAAATGTACCTTATCTATCTATTGTATAATTAGCAGGCAAATGCTTCCTATAAATACCCCCATGAGTCTGCTCCATGCAGTGGGCAGAGGGCTAGACTTAGAATCATAGAACTGTAGAGTCGAAAGGGACTCCAAAGATCATCTTGTCCAATCTGCTGCAAGGCAGGAATCTCAAATGAAGCATCCATGACAGACGGCCATCCAAGCTCTGCTTAAAAACCTCCAAGGAAGAAAAAACCACAACCTCCCCCGGGAGTAGAATGCAGTTTCAGTTACATACAGTTGTAGATACAGTGGTACCTCGGGTTAAGTACTTAATTCATTCCGGAGGTCTGTTCTTAACCTGAAACTGTTCTTAACCTGAAGTACCACTTAGGCTAATGGGGCCTCCTGCTGCTGCCGCACCGCTAGAGCACGATTTCTATTCTCATCCTGAAGCAAAGTTCTTAACCCAAGGTACTATCTCTGGGTTAGCAGAGTCTGTAACCTGAAGCGTATGTAACCCAAGGTATCACTGTACAGTTATACCTTGGGTTGAAGTTGCTTCAGGTTGAGCGCTTTCGGGTTGCGCTTCGTGGTGACCTGGAAGTAACGGAACGTGTTACTTCTGGGTTTCGCCACTCACACATGAGCAGACGGTCAAAATGATGTCACGCGCATGCGCGGAAACGGCGAATCACGACCCGCACACACACAGACATGGGCTGTGTTCGCTTCAGGATGTGAACAGGGCTCCAGAACGGATCCCATTCATATCCAGAGGTACCACTGTACAGTTTCCTTACAGCAAACAGACAATGTTCTGGCCAAGGGTGGAGGTCAACAGCAAACTTGCCTTAAACAAACAAACAAACAAACAATTTATACCCCACCCATCTGGCTGGGTTTCCCCAGCCACTCTGGGCGGCTTACAACAAAAGATTAAAAATACATTAAAACACCAGTCATTAAAAACTTCACCGTACAGGGCTGCCTTCAGATGTCTTCTAAACATCAGATAGTTCTTTATCTCCTTGACGTCTGAAGGGAGGGTGTTCCACAAGGCGGGTGCCACCACCGAGAAGGCCCTCTGCCTGGTTCCCTGTGGCTTCACTTCTCATGGTGAGGGAACTGCCAGAAGGCCCTCGGAGCTGGACCTCAGTGTCCGGGATGAATGATGGGGGTGGAGACGCTCCTTCAGGTAAACTCAACAGCATTTATACTGTAGATTGTGCCGAGTCATTCTCACATGCTTGCTGATTCACTCTCACATGCTTAACTAGCTGAAGGTGCAGGACAAAACACACCCAACTTAAACAGCACACCGAAATCAAACCTTTCTTGTCCTTTTTCTCTGCATGAGTAAACCCTTATACATTAACATGGAGCAGGAGAAAACAAGCTTGCTCCATCTTCCATGTGACTGCCCTTTCGGTCTTTGAAGATGGCTCTCATAGCTCCTCTTTTCCAGGCTAAACATACCCTGCTCCTTCAACCGTTCCTCATCAGGCTTAGTTTCTGGACCCTTGATCATCTCAGTCGCCCTCCTCTGCACACCTTCCAGCTTGTCAACATCCTTCTTAAATTATGGTGGTCAGAATTGGACACAGTATTCCAAGTGTGGTCTAAGGCAGAAGAGAGTGGAACGATTACTTCCCTTGATCTGGACGCTAGACTTCTATTGATGTAGCCTAGAATAGCATAGGGGTCATGAACTGGCAGGACAACCGGGGCAAGCGGACGATGGGAAAGGAGAGGTTGGGGTTGCAGAAGTACACATGGGATGACAGAGGACAGCAAGGAGATGGGGATTGGTGTGTAGGGACCAGAGGAGCAGGACCAGAGAGGCCCCCATCTCCATGTACAAAGTGGGCTCTGAGGTGTAGGGAACGGTGTGTCAGGTGTGCATGCAGGAGCCAGGCCCTGTGACCAATAGGACTTTGCAGGACTGGGGCCTTCCTAAGTTTGTTCTGAAGAGGCAAGGTGCGGCCACACAGGTGAGGCCAATTGGTAACTCACAGCACCTGGGGGCAAGAGCCGGGAAGGGATATAAGGTCAGCATTTCCCTTCAGCTGTTTGCCACAGCAACATGCTTCCTGCCTTTGGCTTTTCGCTTCCTGATCCTTGAACCTCGGCTTCTTGACTCCTTGCTTCTTGATCCTCGGACCCCTGACTTTGTGACTCCTTGATTCTTGATCTTCGGACCCTTGGCTTCTTGACTCCTGACTCTCTGACCCTTGGCTTCCTGGCTTCTGGACCCCCGTTCCTGCTCCTACCCCACCATCTAGCCCCTGGTCCTGACATCCCCTGCCGGGACTTCGATCGCCCGTGAACCGCATCATGACACAGTGGGAGGTAAGCTCTGGGAGGCTGAGGCAGGTAAGGGCCCAAAGGTGGGGCTTGTTAGCTCGGGGAGGAAGTGTGGGATTCCTCAGTTGGAGGAGGCACAGAACAGGTGAGGGTCATCTGCCTTATCAAGCCCAGATGCTGCAATCATCATGCAAAGTATAGAAGGAAAGCAGAGATGTTGGGCTGTGTCTACTCAACCATCCATGTTGATGGATCTTGACTTTGATGTGCCAGGACCAGGCTTTGATATGCCTCTGGACTTTTCTTGACTGCTGGACTTTGGACTTGACATACAGTGGTACCTTGGTTCTCGAACTTAATCCATTCTGGGAGTCCGTTCAACTCCTGAAACCATTCAAAAACCAAGGCACGGCTTCTGATTGGCTGCAGGAGCTTCCTGCACTCAAGCAGAAGCAGCTTTGGACGTTCGGTTTTCAAAAAGCATTCACAAACCAAAATCCTCTTGGTTTGCGGAGTTTGGGAGCCAATTTGTTAGACAACTGAGCCATTTGAGAACCAAGGTACCACTGTACTGCATACGCCAGCAGGACTTGCCACCAGGTAGGACAATTAGGGTTTTTTTTGCTGTTGCTTCACTGTTGACTCACGTTAAGCTTGTGGTCTACTAAGACCCCTCGATCCTTTTTGCTTGTACTACTGGCAAGCCAGGTTTCTCCACATCTTATATTGGTGTAGCTGGATATTCCTAAGTACAGAACCCGACGCTTGCCCCTATTGAAATTCAGGTCTTGGTTTGGGCCCAGTTCTCCAATTAAGGTCTCCTTGAATCCCGAGTCTGTCTTCTGTGGCATTAGCTACCCCTCCCAGTTTGCCATCATCTGCAAATCAGATGAGCATCCCCTCAGTTCCTTCATCCAAGTCGTTTATAAAGATGTTGAACAACAATGGGCCCGGGCCAGAACCTTGCAGCTCTTCCACTTGGACCAAGGCTAGTCACCACTGGCTTAACCTCTCAGGGTTTCGGGGTGATAAAATAGGATGGCCTTATGTTACCCTGAGCTCCCTGGAGAAAACCTGGACTATAAATGTGATTAAAGTTTGGTTGCTGTCAGAAAATGTTGGTGGGATGAGAGGCTCGTGTCACAAGATCTTATTAAACTGGGCCAGTTCAAGCTACTTCATATATCTGTGTTTATGGAGAAGACGATCTAAATCAGAGGTTCAGTTTTTTTAAAACAATCCCTTTGCCAAACTACATCATAAAGGAGCATGTTCACCTCACGGTCTTTAGATCATATTGAAAAATATGATTATAAACCCTGAGTCCACCCACAACGGGCTGTTCTAGGCCTGGCTGCTACATTGTCGAGTGAACCCGTTGGTTTAGTTCTAAACCACAAAAATGCAGGCAGACTTGTATGCTGCTCCCTTGGCTGGTCCAAAAGGGCATGTCCCACCTTAAAAAAATGATAAGACTGCATCTCCTATTGTATTCAGAATAAATGGAAGAAAAACAACCACCTGGAGCATAGCTACATTATCCGCAAATTATTTATGGCTTGCCTGTCTAGGTATATAAAAGGCCTGCAATTCCTTGGGGGCAAAAAAAAAGTGAAGGTGCTAGTAGGTGCAGAATTTTACCTCCCGAGAAGCCTATTTTTTGTTCTTTTAAAAAGCCATCCCCAGCTCTTATAACTGAAGTCTGAGAATAAAGGCCTGATCCTATTCCCAGAGTCCGATCTCATCACATACCTGCACAGACACAACTACGGGAAAGTTCTGTCCAGAGCAAGGATGGCTAAGACTTCACGTCATCTATCACTATTTTCTTGAGGGTTTTCATAATGATTGCTTATACTCTACCACTGTGTTTCAATTTATAGATTAGGATCTCTTGTGAATGTAATAGAATCAAATAAGTGCACCTGTGATTTTATGCTGCACTGTAATAGTTACTTTGCATTAAAATAATCTTGATATATTATAATTGAATTTTTTAAAAAGGAACAATTGTGTGAGAGTGTTCCTAGGCAAAGGAAAAGTCAAGCACATGTTGAGAGCAGCATGCAATTGTCTCTATCCAAAATATCTCGCCTCTCAGGGAAACATGTGTTAGGAGCTCATCTGTGGAGTGGACACACATAAGGATTCCCATTTAAATATGTCACAGAATCATAAAACCATCTTGTGATATTGTCTCGATTGTAGCCAACTTAAAAGAAACCGTTTGGAAAAACCTTGTGGGTTTTCATCAGAGAGCAAAACATCTGTGGTACCTTCCTTCTAAGAAGTCCTATAACAGAAAGAGGTTTTGAAATTACTCATCCTTTTTGATGTAGATACAGTGGGAGCGGGGAGGGACGTCTGTGGTTCAGCCTTCTAGGAAATCTTACTGCTGGGGGTGGGGGGAGAGATTTCAGGTCTCTGCCTGGCCTTCTCTATGTGTTTTATTAGTCCGTTGAACAGTAACAGAGTAAGGCACTAGAAAAACATGCAACTTCATTTTGTCCACTGAATAACAGTACTGTAGACCTCTAAATCAAATTAACACACACACACACACACACACACCCCAAGTTGAATTTCATCTTTTACATGGAATCTGCCTTGGCTGCACTGAATGCCAGACATAAAACCTTTTCCATCTGTATTCAATAAAGTTGTGGCCTGTTTTGACCCCAAACCAGTCTCATTGGTCTCTTCTTATTTGGGTTGGGGTATGGGCGTATAGTTAAAGCTATGGTTTTCCCAGTAGTGATGTATGGAAGTGAGAGCTGGACCATAAAGAAGGCTGATCGCCGAAGAATTGGTGCTTTTGAATTATGGTGCTGGAGGAGACTCTTGAGAGTCCCATGGACTGCAAGAAGATCAAACCTATCCATTCTGAAGGAAATCAGCCCTGAGTGTGCACTGGAAGGACAGATCCTGAAGCTGAGGCTCCAATACTTTGGCCACCTCATGAGAAGAGAAGACTCCCTGGAAAAGATCCTGATGTTGGGAAAGATGGAGGGCACAAGGAGAAGGGGACAACATAGGACAAGATGGTTGGACAGTGTTGTTGAAGCTACCAGCATAAATTTGACTAAACTGTGGGAGGCAGTGGAAGACAGGAGTGCCTGGTGTACTCTGGTCCATGGGGTCACGAAGAGGTGGACACGACTAAACAACTAAACAACAAATGGGAAGCTTGATGCCTGGTCCTGCAAGCTCGCTCACCCTTTTCATGTGGCGGCATTGCAGGATGGAAAAGGCTTCACTGGGCCCCCGACATGGGAATTCAAACTGGCTGTGCCCTTCCTTATTGGCAGAGGGGGCATAAGCCTCTCCACCTATTAGGAACCGTATCCTAGCCTGCACCTGGCTTTGGCAAATGGGGCTGCAGGCTGGGACTTGGGCTGTGCCAGGGGGTGGAGCCGATGGAGCCGATGGTGGGCTTCCCTTGAATCCGCCCCTTGCCCATTTAAGCAGCCAGCACCTGGGACACAGCCTGTTTGTTCTTTTGCCAGGTTTTTCCCCTGCCCACCCAGCCTTGGTTTAAGCCATGGGTAGGCAAACTAAGGCCTGGGGGCCGGATCTAGCCCAATCGCCTCCTAAATCCGGCCCGCGGACGGTCCGGGAATCAGTGTGTTTTTACATGAGTAGAATGTGTGCTTTTATTTAAAGTGCATCTCTGGGTTATTTGTGGGGCCTCCAAACACTGGGCATCCCTTTAAAGGAATCCAGGTGGAGTGGCCATGTCTGTGTGCCCTGGGAGGGCAGGGCCAAATGCACTCCCCCAGATGGCAGTCCCTGCGGGGGTCACCTTATTGGACGTAAGTCTCAGGAACCCCTGCCTGGATTGACCGCACGTCACTTCCGGCGGGTGGGCTGGAAGTATTTAGATTTTCCTATGCCCAAGCCAAACCTCTTTCATCTGTATTCAATGAAGTCATGGCCTGTTTTGACCCAAAACCAGTCTCACTGGTCTCTAATTATTTGGGTTGAGGTATGGGAAGTCCGGTGCCTGGTCCTGCAATGCTTGCCTATCCATAACAAAAAGGGGAATATGATACAAAATAGATCATTCTCCAGACAGAAACTGGAGCGTTCAAGGATCATGGCCAAAACTAGCAATAAATTCTTTTTAAAAATTCCTCCTTGGGATACATAGGTCTTCAACTTTTCTCTATGGACACTCAGCGAACACATGACATGCCAGATAATCGGCGATCCTGAACTGGCTTACTACCTCCTGCATTTGCTCTTGGTTAGAGTGAAAAAGAGGCCGGGTAGGAAAGATTCTGATTCTTCTTGCAGCCTTTGACCTTACGCTACCTATGAGTCACTATCTCAATGCAGTTTACAGAACTAGGTCCGAAGGATTCTATATCCAAAGTTTGAGGGTTATCTCCAAGGGTAAGTAAATGATGTAATAGAAATGTTGCTAATGGGGCCTCTCGCTGCCACCATGCAATTTCTGTTCTCATCCTGAAGCAAAGTTCTTAACCCAAGGTACTATTTCTGGGTTAGCGGAGTCTGTAACCTGAAGCATCTGTAACCTGAAACATCTGTAACCCGAGATACCACTGCATGTGCATTTGTGAATCAAAAATATTCACCCTAAATTGAATTGAAATACTTAATTGTCACTTGTACAACTTGTATACAGTGAGATAAATCAAGCACCCCTCACTCAGCTCTCTTAGTCTTAATTCCCCCTGTTTACTGATGCACACCCACCAAAACCGAAAGTCAGTTGCCCTGTTGTTTTCTTTTCATTCAGCAGCCTAACAGCCCATGGATAGAAGCTGTCCTTTACCCTGTTGGTGCGATTAATCATGCTTCTACATCTTCTGACCGAGATCAAGAAAGTGCCAGCCAGAGTGTGAATCATCCCTGAGAATTTTCCTCACTTTCCTGAGGCAATGTTCTTCCGCTATTTCATCCAGCAGAGTCACAGGACAGCCGATAATAATCTTGTGCTGTATTCACCACCCTCTGTAGGCACTTCCTATCAGATGATGTCAAACCAGTGTACCACACCGTGAGGCAGTATGAAAGGACACTTTCTATTGTGGACCTGTAGAAGGAGATCATCAAATTGACAGAAGGCAAAAAAAATTTTTTTGAAGTTGTCAATTACTTGTAAACTTTTAGGTTTGCTTAAGAATGGAAATTCCATTCTGCTGTCTCATATCTTCCCACCTTTCTAAAAGCTTTCCCTGTCTAGTTTATAGTATGGATTTTGTATTTGTCAGTTTTAATGTTTTATTAACCAGTTTCTCTGATTTGGTTATGCTGAGCCACTCCATTCTTCCTGTTTTGTGTGTGTTTAAGTGAAGATTTCCTGATTTGTGCTAGAAGTCATAGCTATTTAATAATGATGATGCAAAACGGATACATCCACCCACATACAGCATCTTGTGGTTAGAATTACTCTATTTGCACTGAACGTTTGCATCCTGAAATCCCCTTTTTATCTTTATCTCTGTCACCAGAACTTTAACAGCTTGGCACACAGAATAGGGCATAAATGTGTTCATTACATTTGTGTGTTTCATAACCCATGTTGCTGTTCCAAAAAAATAAAGGAATGTGCCAATTAGCCCATTGCAAATTCTCTTTGTTAACCTTCTCAAAGAAATTTATATATTTAAATAAACTGATATCCTGCCCTTCTCCCGATGGAGCTTGGGGTGGTAAACACATCCATAAAAATACAATTTTTTAAAAAAGAAAAACTTATTTAAAAACTGTAAAAGCATCTAAAATCAAACCACTTAAAACAGGTACCCCCAAACTCTGCCCTCCAGCTGTTTTTGGACTACAATTCCCATCATCCCTAGCTAACAGGACCAGTGATCAGGGATGATGGGAATTGTAGTCCCAAAACATCTGGAGGGCAGAGTTTGGGGGTGCCTGACCTAAAGTCCTGCTGGCCTGAAAGCAAGAAGAGCGCCGCACCCCATAGTCACCTTTGTTTTGTTTTTTTAATGCTTTATTAATTATATAAAAGAAAGTCTACAAAGAAAAAAACCAAAGGAAATGCAAATTACAAAAAAATAGATTTCTTACAATCACAACTTCTATGATGACTTCTAGTCACACCATCGAGGGCCCCAGGTGTCCTTTATGTAGCACATTTTTCGTTATCACTCCAAACTTGTCCCAGATTTTTATTTTTATGTTTTCTATGTCTCTACAGGGGTCGTTCTAAGCCTGCCAGAAAATTCACATTTTTACAATGCTCTTTGAGATATTTTCTGTAAATGTTCCACTCTGTCATAAACGTGCCCACCCCACTCCCTATATTCATGCATTTGGCATTAGAGTGAAAGGGGGCTTGAGGGTGTGCAGCTGCATATAGATGATGATGATGATGATGATGATATTTCCATGCCTAGGACACGGATGGCACTGTGGTCTAAACCATGGAGTCTCTTGGGCTTGCCGATCAGAAGGTCAGCAGTTCAAATCCCCACGACGGGCTGAGCTCCCATTGCTCTGTCCCAGCTCCTGCCAACCTGTTAGTTTGAAAGCACACCAGTGCAAGTAGATAAATAGATACTGCTGAGGCGGGAAGGTAAATGGCAGTTCCGTGTGCTCTGGCACTCGTCACGGTTCTCTGTGTTTAGTCCTGCTGGCTAAATGACCTGGAAAGCTGTCTGTGGACAATTGCCAGCTCCATTGGCCTGAAAGCGAGATGAGCGTCACAACCCCATAGTCACCTTTGACTGATCTTAACTGTCCAGGGGTCCTTTACCTTTACCATTTTTATATATATATAAAGTTTTTATTTCATTTTAATACACCACATACAAAAAGAAAATATGAAGATACCCAAAAAATCCACACCTTCTAACAATTAATAAAGAAGAAAAGGAAAATAAACACCACCACCAAGACATTGAATATTATTCACAATACATTTAACATAAAAAATGACTTTTTCCTACATAGCTGACTTCCTGTCTACTACTACTCATCCATTGCTCACTGCCATATTATGGCATATTTTGGCTTAATATTATTTATTCTATCCTAGGTTTTCCATCAGATTTAAAACTCCTACTGAAGTTATTCAAATGCTGCTACAGACTTCAAACTGTCATTACTGTTTTTCAAATAAAATTTAAAGACTTCCCATTTTGTGGTAAATACTTCCTTTGATTTATTTTTTATTCTGATAGCTGGTCTAATTCTGCATATTCGGTCATTTTTTTGACTCCACGCTGATCTAGAAGGGACTTTATCATTTTTCCAATTTTTTGCAATGAGTATTCTTGCTGCAACCATAGCGTAGAGAAAAAGTTATTTTGCTTTTTTAGGGATATCCGAATCTGTGATTCCTAGTAGGTAAGCTTCTGGTTTTTTGCTGAAAGGTATTTTAAACATTTTTTTCCAATTCAGATTTTTTTAAAAAAATCCATTGTTGCCTATGGCGCAAAACATCTGTCTGGCCGTGTAGCCACCACTGATTCTTGTTTCGGTGCTCATTTTATTGCTTCTGTATAAAGATTTTTATTCACTAGGTGGAAATGAAACTCTGCCAACCAAAAGGTTAGTTTCAGACATGAACTGGGGATCACAGACTCCAGCATCCTAGAGTGTTTGATCATTTTACTGTATCTTATCCAAAGGCTGTTGTTTATTCAGTACAATTCAGGTAACTATGAAATTGTTTTATTGGCTTGCTTATCAGGTATAGGAATCCCAGTGTTGTTCCAAACACATCATGTGATTCAGGATGAATCATCTGACGAAAGGTCAAGCAAATAAGCATCCCTGTTTTGGCATAACCTTGAACACACTGAAGTCCCGTTTCAATTACACTTAGTCTTTTCAACATTGTGTTTTGATGCACCCAACTTCTAGATGAAATTAATATTTATTCATTTTGTATATCAGTTTAATACATTTGAAAATAATCCAAATGCAGACTCGGAGGGTCCTTCAAAGATACAGGGCCACCACAAATAAGGTCCAATCTGATACATGCCAGAGATAGAGCTAGCTAAAAGCTGAACAAGTTAGATTTTCATATTCCCAGAGAGACTGGACATTTTAGCTGTGAGCCAAATGGGAAACAGGAGTCATAGAGAATAAAGATCCTTCCAGGGCTGCCTTCTGTCTTGGTCAGAGGAAAGGTGTAGCCAGCTGTAAAGTATGGAGGAAGTCATGATGAGATAATAAAGTAGAATTGACTAACTGCGTATTTATATACCAAACTCCTAAGTAGGTGTGTTGGTTCCGTGTGTGTGTGTGTGTGTCAGTGTGTGTGTGTGTGTCAGAAAGCCACAGTAGGGTAATATAGAAACCATCTGAGATGTCACAGAATAGTGAGCAAGCATTTGAGTTCTCCAGAATAGATTGGATGTTGAAGGAAGCACAGGAAGTGCTAGGCAAACTGGATTCGACCATTCTCTGCTAAAAGCAAATCAGACTGAGGTTTTGTGCTGTTAAAGTGACCTTGTTGAGGTTAATCAAGCCAGTTCTAAACAGATGGAAGAGAACATTCATCACAGTGGGTTTTTTTGGCCAGAGTTTCTTTTTATTGTTCCATCTACCCAGCACCTTCTAACTGCTCCCTATTCCCACGGGTCTGCAATCTTAGGACTGTTCTCTCTACTAAACAGTAGAACTGATCAATGTGCTCCAAGATACTGGAATGGGCCATTGGTCTGACCTGGAGGACTCTTATGATCTCATGATCCTTCTTGTTGGGTGTTCCAAACAGCTGTTTTCTTCCTTCCTCTTTCTTGGCTTTCTAATGGACCTACGGAAGCAGACTAATGGCCATGCTTCGGCATTTCATATTTCCAGCATTCCCTCCGTCCCCAAACCGTGGGGGAATATCACAAAATATTTTGTTAAAATGATTTTGATGGAAAGATCTCTGAAGTAAAATAACTTGGTTTAACTGTATACAACTGGAGCAATGTACAAAGAAGCAGTTAAGGGAAAACAAGAACTGTGAACAGTATACAAAATTTGAAGAAAAAAAAAGATGATTAAAAAGGGGAGATAAATAAGAAAATACAGTTATAAAAGGGGGAACCAGTGAAATTTTTAAATTTTTAGTAGAAACGGAGGATCAAGAACAATTAAGAGGTATGGGAAAAGGAGACAACAGGGCAGATAATCAAAGCTGGGGGGAAATACGGGAGAATCGTACATTGAAAATGTCTATAAGAATAAAAAATATATATATTATAAATTAGTCTGGAGATGGTATTTAACACCAGTCAGATTAAATCAAACAAGCAAGGAATAATCAGTGTTATGTTGGAGGGGATGCCAGAAAACCAGGAATTACGTTCACATGTAGTGGGGGTGTAAATATGTACATTTTTTTTTTTTTTTTGGCAGAGGGTGTTTAAGGAGATAACAGAAATCACTGGGTTAAAGCTGACCGAAAGTCCAGAGGTAGCATTATTATCAATTTACGAGGGGGTGGGAGGTTCACAGGCTATGAAGGAAAGATCTCTGCAGAAGAGCAAACATTAACTTCTCATGGATATTTCTTGTAAAATTGATTTTACATCCTGATTACTTTTAATGAGCATTCCTTCAAGAGCAATTTTTGTTTCATCATGAATCATGCTGGAATCAACCAGAGGTGTAAATATGATGATCTGGATAAAAGACGAAGCACTAATCTTACTTAAGAAATTGTAAACCTCTAACCAACTTGCTTTACTTTTAATTTTCTTGGGTGTCAACAAATTTATTGATATCACCTGTGGGGTCTGCCAGTGGTTGGAGACCAGTGGCTCTCCATGTGTATGGCAGGGGAGGATGGTAAATGTGGCAGGAAGACTCAAGGACTGTCAAAGAAACATCTAAACATTTCAATGTAGTATAGTACAGTATCGAAATATTTGTATTTGCAGAATATGGATATATACCTCTTCAAACTGAGAGCAAGTTAATCAAGGGATACTGAGGACAATTCTAGTTGTTTTCCGATGTATTTCATATATAGTGTGGCACGAGCAAATTTTTATGCTGAAAGTGTGGGCCAGAGAAAATGTTTGAGGACCACTGCTTCAGACCATGGATGGGGAACCTGAGGGTTTCCTGTTGTCCTTCAAGTTTCTCTGTTCAGCCATAGCCCTCAATGGCCCTGCTCTGTGTCCCTGTGAATAATGTTCAGGCCAAAACATTTAGAATCCAATGCTTTCCTCTGTAGATATAAGAATTTCACTCAGCTCCCTAGGGCTGAAACTAGTCCTGTTCCTTGAACAGAGTATCTAGATTCCACTCACCCCTTGATCATCTCAGGCATGGTTCTTTGTTAAATAGCAAGTGGGTGTTGTTGGCCATCTGCCAAAAGTCTGTGTAGTTGGAATCCAGTAATTAGATTTCTTTAAAAAAATAAAATCTTGCTATTAACCACAGTTGCCTGCCAGCTAAAAAAACCCCACACCATGTGTGAGAAACAGGATACATTCTCGCAGTTCACAAATTGAGCAAAGTTCTCTCACCGGAAGGGTTCTGGAAGGTGAATTTCTCATTATTTCTTAAACCTTGTCCAAGAAGTGTTTACGTCTGCTTGGTTTCGGAGTTTGGCAGGAAGTTTGCAGGCAAAAGCAATGTGCCCTTCCGTCCATGGTGCAGTTAAAAGCTCTCTCCCGGGTGAGTCATCGGAATTCTGTGGCTTGTGTATCCTGAGTAGAGAAAAGACCCTCTGTGATTATTGGACATTGTAATCGGCATGCAGTTTGTATTCTGCTTTATAACCAACTTCCTGACTTTTTTTTTTAGGTAGGAAGTTATTTGGCTAGATTAGTTCATTTCTCTTTTACATACCTTTTGTTGATCTCTTGGACATTATTACTATCCTGCAATAAGCACACCCTCTTCCCTGTTTTCCCAGCTTCCCTGTGCACCCCATTACAGTGGTACCTCAGGTTACATATGCTTCAGGTTACAAACTCCGCTAACTCAGAAATAGTACCTCGGGTTAAGAAATTTGCTTCAGGATAAGAACAGAAATCGTGCTCTGGGAGTGCGGCAGCAGCAAGAGGCCCCATTAGCTAAAGTGGTGCTTCAGGTTAAGAACAGTTTCAGGTTAAGAACAGACCTCCGGAACGAATTAAGTACTTAACCCGAGGTACCACTGTATTAGAAAAGCAGGTGATGAAGCAATAGTCTCTTCACCAGCGGTGAATTCTGAAGTTCAGGAGTTCATTATGACAGCCCCCAAAGACACACCCCAAAGAGGCAATACTCGGCACAACATCTGTCGTCTTATTATTGGGATCAGTTACAAGTCTTGGCTCGGGGGGGGGGGGGGTCACATAACTTTGTACCCTCCAACAATTCCCTGATGAAAACAGGGATGTCCTAAGGAAAAAAGCAGGACATTCCAGGATCAAATAAGAAACCAGGACTGCTTCTGTAAATCTGGGGCTGTCCCTGGAAAATAGGGACACCTGGAGAGTCTGCAGTGCATTTCAGCTCAGGCTTATCACTGGTCTATGTCTTTGGTTCCTTAGCATCACTGCCTTGCTAATCTTGTGAACGTGAAACACTTTGGGCACCCTAAAGTTCTTTGTAAAGGTGAAGTAAGTTTGTTCCCAATATTGGGAGGAAGTAAAAAAAGGTAAAGGGACCCCTGACCATTAGGTCCAGTCGTGGCCGACTCTGGGGTTGCGACGCTCATCTCGCTTTATTAGCCAAGGGAGCCGGCGTACAGCTTCCGGGTCATGTGACCAGCATGACTAAGCCACTTCCGGCTAACCAGAGCAGCACACGGAAACACTGTTTACCTTCCTGCCGGAGTGGTACCTATTTATCTACTTGCACTTTGACATGCTTTCGAACTGCTAGGTTGGTAGGAGCAGGGACCAAGCAACGGGAGCTCACCCCGTCACGGGGATTCGAACTGCCGACCTTCTGATCAGCAAGTCCTAGGCTCTGTGGTTTAACCCACAGCGCCACCCGCTTCCCTATTGAAAGGAAGTACTTCTGTGCAAACTGAAGTCCTGGAGAATGTTTTGCTATATAAAGGGCCCCCTTTGTAAGCCAACAGCAGCAGACATTGAGTCATCTATTAGTGTCTGGTTGTGCATTCCTCTATACGGCACCTTGAAAGGCCAAAGCTCTGCTTTCGAAAAGCACCTGCAAGGCTTTATCTAATAGGTCCAGACTGTAGTCTGTTATTTGAAGGGGTGTGGTTAGATTGGTTCATACCTTTTGTGGGAAAGTCCAACAGTGGAAATGTTTGGGAAGACGGTTAATAATTACAGTACTCAGGAATTTCTCCATTTGATTGCAGGTAGCTCCCAAAGGTAAAAAAGGTAAAGGTAAAGGGACCCCTGACCATTAGGTCCAGTCGTAACCCACTCTGGGGTTGTGGCGCTCATCTCGCTTTATTGGCCAAGGGAGCCGGCGTACAGCTTCCGGGTCATGTGACCAGCATGACTAAGCCGCTTCTGGCGAATCAGAGGAGCACACGGAAATCCTGTTTACCTTCCCGCCAGAGCGGTACCTATTTATCTACTTGCACTTTGATGTGTTTTCGAACTGCTAGGTTGGCAGGAGCTGGGACCGAGCAACGGGAGCTCACTCTGTCACGGGGATTTGAACCACCAACCTTCTGATCGGCAAGCCCTAGGCTCTGTGGTTTAACCCACAGCGCCACCTGTGTCCCAAGCTCCCAAAGGTATGGTCCAGGAAAACAAATTATTTTTCCACTCAGCTGGAACAACGGTCCATCCAGCTCAGTATCATTGGCCCTGACTACCATCGGCTTACCAGGGTATCAAACAAGATTTTCTCCCAGGGGTCAAACCCAGCGTGCAAATCAGTTGCTCTACCACTGAACTTTGGCCCAATTTTATTACTGAGCTTCCTGAATGCAGGAAAGTCCCCATTGATGCACATTTGAGTCACATGCGACTGCACACATGCTGCATCACTGAGAAAACAGAAGTGTCCATGGAAAGGGGAGGAACCAGTTGAAAAGAGTGTGAAGAGGCAGAAATGGTACAGAAACGGTGTCCAGGAATCTCAGGAGCCTTTGCAAGCGAAATCCCAGGAGCCTTTGCACTGACCAGTGGAGAGTTGAAGTTTGAAGAAGGAAATTTGGAAGGAATGCTTCTTTTCCAGAGTTTCCAGAGGTTTAGAGGGTGTTTGCAGGCTTTTCCAATGGTGTTCCCTATATACGTAATTTCACTTAAAGGCACAGTGCCTCGGAAAGTGACCCCCTGCCTATGCAGAAACTCACACATTCCACCCAATTTCTTACCTGCCACTGCATGGTCTATTAATACTGGTGTAGAAGCTGAGGCTCCAAGACTATGGCCACCTCATGAGAAGAGAAGACTCCCTAGAAAAGACCCTGATGTTGGGAAAGATGGAGGGCACAAGGAGAAGGGGACAACAGAGGACGAGATGGTTGGACAGTGTTCTCAAAGCTACCAGCATGAGTGTGACCAAACTGCGGGAGGCAGTGGAAGACAGAAGTGCCTGGTGTGCTCTGGTCCATGGGGTCATGAAGAGTCGGACACGACTAAACAACATCTACATTTGCTGAAGTAAAATGTTACCGTTTTTTAAAACTTCATAACTTTCATGCACTGCAGAAAATGATGTATCAGCAACAGTGTACATTACTTCTGAGCGGATGCTCTACTGGCACCTAGTGGTGATATCGAATCTCTCACAAAGGCGGGGGGGGGGGGAGTGTGGTCAGATAAGGTCATCTGAGAGAACTTTGTTCCGGTGACTGTGTCATGGTGGGACTTTCCATATAATATTTACTCGCCATGTGTGCAGCTGAAATTTTAAAGAAGTCTTTAAAAACAGTGTGTAATACTGAAACTGTGATAACCAAAATAAATTCTGAATACATGCAGGTCCTGCTTCCTGAACACAATGCATTCTCTGGAAATTGGGCTTTAGGTGAGCATTTGTATATGAGCCCAGCAATATAATGAATTGTTGTATCGGTCTGTAAACATGCATGTATATTTAGGCTTGCATTTACTTAACAAAAGTGCTAGTGTACACATTTTCCCCTTTGGAGAATGTCTTATCAATTTTGAAGGCTACTAATGTTTCGGCTCATATTTTGCTCTTGGGAGTGTGGTTTAGGTTTTGAATTCAAATTAAAATGGAATTAAAATGCAAACCAGACTAAATATTCCCTTCTGTTCTTCCTGTTAATAGCATTTCTCTTGGGTCTGCTAGCTTGCGGGTTTTTTAACATTCTTGGAGATTTTTAAATGGAGGTTGTAATTCTGTTCCTTGTGGGGAGGGGGGAAAGTCCCTAGGATTCCCTCCTCTTACTTCTCAGTCCCTCGAGTGTTAGATGTGCTGAGTGAAATTACCGGTATTTATTCAGGCATAGTGATATTTGTGAGTCATAGTGCCTTTGCTAGTTCAGCTGGGTTGTGGGATATTATTTGGGTGATCTCTACATACAATCCCTTTGATCCATGGCTGCTAGCCAGGCCGGCTGTGTTCTGCCTCCTCCACTATGAGGCAATGGATCTCTGATTTCCAGTGGCTGGGAGTCACAAGTGCTGGAAGAATGCTCTTGCATTCCTGCCCTGCCTGTGGGATTTGCACATCCACATCTAGTTGGCCATAGTGAGGCTGCTGAATTAGGCAGGCCTTTGGCTTGATCCTAAGGGACGTGGGTGGCGCTGTGGGTTAAACCACAGAGCCTAGGACTTGCCGATCAGAAGGTCGGCGGTTTGAATCCCCACGACGGGGTGAGCTCCCGTTGCTCGGTCCCTGCTCCTGCCAACCTAGCAGTTTGAAAGCACGTCAAAAGTGCAAGTAGATAAATAGGTACCGCTCGGGCAGGAAGGTAAACGGCGTTTCCATGCGCTGCTCTGGTTCGCCAGAAGCGGCTTAGTCATGCTGGCCACATGAACTGGAAGCTGTACGCCGGCTCCCTCGCCAATAAAGCAAGATGAGCGCCGCAACCCCAGAGTCAGCCACGACTGGACCTAATGGTCAGGGGTACCTTTACCTTTACCTTGGCTTGATCCAGCTGGACTCGTCTTAAGTTCCAATACGCCATCAGTTCTCTGGATTCACTCAAATAATTTCTCCCTCTTTCATTACTTTGCTTCATGTCTTTGCAGAGTTATGTCAGCATTGTGAAGACAGGGTCTTTATTTGTGTGATGGCCTGGGACTCGGGCTCAGACGCGGAGCTAGAGGAGTTTCGGTCCACACCATATCCTTTGCCTCAGGCGGCATCTGAACCTAGTGTGGGGCCTGATTCTGAAGAGCCTCAGTCTCCACAGGTTCTCCTGCAACAAGCACAAGCTGGGCAGAGTGAGGGGCCTGAGCCTGCCCTGGCTCCAGATGCGATGATTACCTTGTTGCCTTTTCTTTGATGCATCAGAAACTACCATATTCTTCGCTCTCTAGGACACACTTTTCCCCCTCCTAAAATTAAAGGGAAATGTGTGTGCATCCTATGGAGCAAATGCAGGCTCCTTGGCTTCAGCGATAGCAACGTGAAGTCTCCGAAGCGCAGAGGGAGTGCTCCCTCCGCGCTCCGGAGGCTTCGCATTGCTTTCGCTGAAGCCTGGAGAGCGAGAGAGGTCAGTGCGCACTGACCCCTCTCGCTCTCCAGGCTTCAGGGATAGCTGCCTGAAGCCTTTGGAGCACAGTGGGAACTCGCGCTGTGCTCCAGAGGCTTCGGGTTCCTTTTGCTGAAGCCAGGAGAGCAAGACTCTCCTGGCTTCAGCAGAGAGCAGTGGCGTAGCGTGGGTTATCAGCACCCGGGGCAAGGCAAATAATTTGCGCCCCCTAACTGAGAGAGAGTGAGTGAGCCAGGTAGGGGCAGAGAGCTGCGAGTGCGAGCGCGCGCCCCCCAGATGTTGCGCCCGGTGCGGCCGGCCCCCCCTGCACTCCCCACGCTACGCCACTGGCAGAGAGGGAGAGCTGCGTGGTGCCCTTTCAGCCAAGCAGGAGGAAAAATGGAAGGGGCTCCATTTCTCTTGCCGCTTTGCTGAAGGGGCGCTGAGCAGAGAGGGGGAGATTTATTTTTTTTTGTTATCCCCCTCTAAAACAAGGTGCGTCCTATGGTCGGGTGTGTCCTATAGAGTGAAAAATACAGTAAATGTTTTCATTTTTGTCTCCAGCCAACTTCTCCCAGTTTGCTCCTGAATCTGTAGCTGTGATAGCGGACAGCTTCTACAACAGCAAGGACCTGAGCAAGGATTTGCATGGCAGAAACAGTCTCCTAGCATCATGTCTCCAAGGGTAAGGGGAGGTAATAAAATTCTGGAGAGCTGAAATCCAGAATCGGCTTTCATTTCTGGTGTTTATACAGTGGTACCTTGGTACTCAAATGCCTTGGTTCTCAAACACCGAGAACCCGGAAGTGAGTGTTCTGGTTTTTGAACGATTTCCAGAAAGTGGACGTCCGATGCAGCTGTTGGCTATTGTTTCCAGGGCACTTGCACCAATCAGAAGCTGTGCCTTGGTTTTCAAACATTTCAGAAGTCAAATGGACTTCCAGAATGGATTAAGTTTGGCGCTTTTGTTTTTGCTATTTATTTTGCATTTTTGAGGCTTTTTCGGTTAATTTGTTTTTGTGACTGTGTGGAACCCAGTTCAGCTACTGACTGACTGATTGATTGTGTGACTGTGGAAATGGATTAAAAAAACCCATCCAAACAATGACTATCATCAGTGCAGGTAAGAAAAAAAATTAATTTTAATTTTTATCATCTACTATACTGTCTTATTTATTTTATAATACAGTACATTGATTGTTGCTTTCATTTAATGGATCCATGGTCTTGTTAGTTAGTAAAATTCATGTTAAATGGCTGTTTTAGGGGTTGTTTTTAAAAGTCTGGAATGGATTAATCTGTTTTGCATTACTTTCTATGGGAAAGCACGCCTTGGTTTTGGAACGCTTTGGTTTTGGAACGGACTTCTGGAACGGATTAAGTTTGAGAACCAAGATATCACTGTAGTTCCTACACCCAGTATCTAATGTGCCTGTGTGTAGTATATTAGAACAAACAGAGTCGCTGCATGAACTAAGCATATCATAGCAGCTTTTTAACAGCTGCAGCAAGCATTAGATTCCTGATGTTTACATTATTGGATCACCAAACAGCTAGAACCATTTACTGATCTCATTCGAGGCAAAGGATGCAAATGCGAAGGATGGTGCCACTGCTTTTAACAGTGATGACAGTCACTTTGTGTTGCAGAATATAGGAAATTATGGGATATGAACTAAAGAGGAATAAAATCCAAAATTCACCCCAAAAGTTTCATATAGCTTCATATTAAAATAGGGCAAAAAAGACAAAAACTGCGCTCATCCCCATGTTCCACATGCCATGTTCCATAACTAATTTTCACCCTTCTGGTACCTTCAGCATTGTTTCGGATCAATGGGCAAATTAATACCTGTGTTAGAGAGTTGCATATTAAAAGGAGATGATAACTTCTCTGCTATTTCCACAATAAAACTTATTCTATTTCAGAGGTGATCTATGTGGGGCTACCTTTGAAGGTGACCCGGAAACTACAACTAATCCAGAACGCGACAGCCAGACTGGTGACTGGGAGCAGCCACCAAGACCATATAACACCGGTCTTGAAAGGCCTACATTGGCTCCCAGTACGTTTCCGAGCACAATTCAAAGTGTTGGTGCTGACCTTTAAAGCCCTAAATGGCCTCAGCCCAGTATATCTGAAGGAGCGTCTCCACCCCCATTGTTCTACCCGGACACTGAGATCCAGCACTGAGGGCCTTCTGGCAGTTCCCTCACTGCGAGAAGCCAAGTTACAGGGAACCAGGTAGAGGGCCTTCTCGGTAGTGGCACCTGCCCTGTGGAATGCCCTCCCACCAGATGTCAAAGAGAACAACTACCAGCCCTGTTTAGGGAAGCTTTTAATGTTTGATGTATCACAGTATTTTAATATTTTTTTGGAAGCTGCCCAGAGGGGAAGCCCAGCCAGATGGGCAGGGTATAAATACTAAATTATTATTATTATTATTATTATTATTATTATTATTATTATTATCATAGAATCATAGAGTTGGAAGAGACCACAAGGGCCATCGAGTCCAACCCCCTGCCAAGCAGGAAACACCATCAGAGCACTCCTGACATATGGTTGTCAAGCCTCTGCTTAAAGACCTCCAAAGAAGGAGACTCCACCACACTCCTTGGCAGCAAATTCCACTGTCGAACAGCTCTTACTGTCAGGAAGTTCTTCCTAATGTTTAGGTGGAATCTTCTTTCTTGTAGTTTGGAACCATTGCTCCGTGTCCGCTTCTCTGGAGCAGCAGAAAACAACCTTTCTCCCTCCTCTATGTGACATCCTTTTATATATTTGAACATGGCTATCATATCACCCCTTAACCTCCTCTTCTCCAGGCTAAACATGCCCAGCTCCCTTAGCCGTTCCTCATAAGGCATCGTTTCCAGGCCTTTGACCATTTTGGTTGCCCTCCTCTGGACACGTTCCAGTTTGTCAGTGTCCTTCTTGAACTGTGGTGCCCAGAACTGGACACAGTACTCCAGGTGAGGTCTGACCAGAGCAGAATACATTGGCACTATTACTTCCCTTGATCTAGATGCTATACTCCTATTGATGCAGCCCAGAATTGCATTGGCTTTTTTAGCTGCCGCGTCACATTAGTGTATCTAGTCTACATAATAGGTAATCAATGCATCTGACCCTAAAAGCTATGAGAGAAAAGTTCACTCAATGCTGGATGGGATA
Source organism: Podarcis cretensis (assembly GCF_951804945.1). Classification (NCBI taxonomy): domain Eukaryota; kingdom Metazoa; phylum Chordata; class Lepidosauria; order Squamata; family Lacertidae; genus Podarcis; species Podarcis cretensis. The sequence goes on from NC_137187.1 coordinate 29,091,723, forward strand.
GACAGGCAGCATGAAAACTGGGAATACAGTACTAAACTGAAACACATGGGGGCAGTCGTGTATTTGCATTGCTTAATTTACTGAGTTTATAGCAACACTTACACAGTTACACTTACACAGGTAATGGTGTTCATTTGCACATTTAATAATTTTTTTTTTTTTTTACTTTTTTCAGTTTTCATAAAACATACAGCATGGAAACAACCACAACCAACTAAAGTACTATTGGATACAACATTTTCCTATAGGATGTCCAATTGATTTAATTTTGTGTGTCCTTCCAGCGAAAGCCATGAGTTGAAGGTGGCTCTGTTGGGGGATCTGTTCTATTAACACAACAAATAAAACAAACCATTCTGAAAATATCAGCATGTCCTCTTGCCTCCTTCATCAGGCTACTTAATTTCTCTGCCAGAACATTTTATCAGACATTGCGTCATTCCATATCAAGTGATCCAACTGTTTTACCTCATGTCATCCAATTTTCTTAATATTTCATACATTTGTTGAATGATCGAAACTAAGTTTAAATCTAAATTTTTATTTATTTTTTAATCTCATCCCCTTTGTGAGTCATGGGGATTGGAAATTTTTTAAAAAATTGACAATTTTGGCCTTGCTGGACTACACAAAAACCTTAAAAGTTCAGCCCAGAATTGACATACATCAAAACTAAAAACACAAATCTCTTTGGAACTTTATGGGCTTTAATATGATATGTCACATGATGGACTTAATTTAAATTTGAAAAGTGATTTGAAATTTGAAAGTAATTTTAAAAAATTAATGTGATTTAAAATTTCCAAAAAAAGTATTGGTATTTTAAAAAAATTACGAGCTACGTGTGTGTGTGTGTGTGTGTGTGTGTGTGTAGTACATGCCTGCCTTATTGGGTTAGGATAAATGGGTCTTCTTGGAGTAAAATGTAATAGATTAAACAAGACTTCAAACTGTAATATCAGTTACTTCAGACATTTCTTTTGAGAGATATTCAGCTAAAAGGTATCTGAAAACCTAGCCAGGCTTTTCTTTTAAAAATGTGTTCCCAAGCCAAGTAACAGCTGGCTACTTTTTCATCAACCAGTTTTCTGTTTTTGTTAATCTGAATCTATGTGTGTGAGTTTGAGTGCACTAATAAAAAAAGGCCCCCATTTTAGATTTTCCCCTCCCAGAGTTACGTGTTGCAGTCCAATGCTGAAAACCGGATAATCACCACATTTTTGGTTTATAATATCCTGTGCAGCGCTTCCATGAAGAGTTAGCACTTCAGATGGGAGTCCGCGCTGACAATGTGAGACATTCTGGTTCTTCTTTGAATTGTTGGCAAGATTTTATAACGATGCTTTGTTCAGTAACCAGGCGAGTTCAGTGCATTTTCTGCATGAGGCGCAACTCAACGAAGGCGAAGGAAGCTTTCAGCCCAGCATGGTTCCTTGCCCCTGGAAGACTTTCTCTGTAATCCATCATATGAAAGTGTGAATTATGGGCAAACTATAAATGACAGCAGCTTAGTCAGGAAAGGAGCTGCAGTGAGGGAATAGCCTTTGAGGAACCGGGAGCATTTTTCCAACAGCACAGCAGAGAGTCCTTTGGGCTCTGCTTAAGAGTCTGGGTCGTCTGGGTCGCTGATAAGCCTCTAAGGACTTGAATGTCAGGAAAAGGAAGGAAAAACGACTTGGCTGAGCTGATCACTTGCACAGCAAGAAACAAACGGCGATATGATGCCCGGTGTGTGTGTGTTTGATTCACTTTAAATCACAAAAATCTGCGTCTAGTGTTGCATTTCAACATGGAAACTATTGACCATGTTTGCAACATTTGCACACCAGGGTTCTGTGGCCCAGATGGGTGGCGCTGTGGTCTAACCCACCGAGCCTCTTGGGCTTGCCAATCAGAAGGTCGGCAGTTCGAATCCCCACGGCGGAGTGAGCTCCCATTGCTCTGTCCCAGCTCCTGCCAACCTAGCAGTTCAAAAGCACGCCAGTGCAAGTAGATAAATAGGTACCACTGCGATGGGAAGGTAAATGGCATTCCCGTGTGCTCTGGTTTCTGTCATGTTGTTCCGTTGCGCCAGAAACGGTTTAGTCCTGCTGGCCACATGACCCAGAAAGCTGGCTGTGGACAAATGCTGGCTCCCTCAGCCTGAAAGCGAGATGAGCGCCGCAACCCCATAGTCGCCTTTGACTGGACTTAACCGTCCAGGGGTCCTTTACCTTTTACCTTTATGCCACACCAGAAGATGCTCGCCTGATGGGGCTGATCCACAACACCATCTTTGTGGCATCGGCGTCACTACAGCTTACAAGAAGGAGGTACCCCAGGAGTGTTATTGTTGAAAAGTTGGGAATTTGACAGAAAGTACCGCCTTGTTTAAGAACCAAATATTGAGCTGTAACACCTATGCAACAAAGTTAAGGAACTGAGGGGAAATAACTGGAAGTGAGCTGAGCATTTACTATCCTGTCTAGAAACCTGTAAAATCTAAACAGCAATAACTGCAAATAAGCAAATAAGCAACTGAAGTTTAAAAGAAGCTGTGTGTGTTACTGCCTTGTTAGAAGCCTGCAACATCCACTAGTTTTAGTATAATTATTAAGTTAATGGTTTCCTGAAAGAACGTTATCTCCTGACAAATCATTTGCTTTGCCAACCTGATTCTGTAAAAGAAATCTATTATTTGTTCAACTTCTGCCTGAGTCTCCAAGTATCAAAGTTTTACCTCGCAGGAAGAAACATAACATAACCCTTGGTGGTTAGAGAGTATAGATGTCTGTGGAGGGTGGCATCTGCCGCAACTGGCATATAGCGGTTGGAATCTGCTTCACAAGTGGATGAAAAACAACACTTTTATTTCCCTAAAGATCTCTGGCGTAATGCAGTTATATGCAGTTGATGACAATTGCAAGAGTTATTTTTAATTTCACAAGCTGGGAAAATACTCTAGAAAATTACTTTCCGGACAAATTTGCAGAGGCACTGCATTCGTGGGAAGTCGGCCAAGCGATAAAACATCACCACTGGCAAAGAGCATTGAATCATTAGATTCCTAATGGATGGAAACTTACAACATGCAAGTATTAAAAGGAGCAGTTTACAGTATTTGATGCTCCTTCGTTATTTTTATTAAACAAAATTGATGCTAATTTTGGAGACAGGGTATTTCTATGCAATTATTCACTCCAGTCATGTTTTCCTTTTTAATGTTATTTTTAAGTTGCCAAATAAACTTAATACTCTGCCAACACTGGTTTCCATGTGACTTGAGTTCCTCTGAATTCTCTGCAGTCATGAAAATCACCCCAATTTGAATCTTTTCTTTGACTTCAAGATCTGTTCCAACATCTTCGTCTCCTCCTCTGTCATCTCAGATATTTCCCCACTCCTTAAGTTATACTAGGTGTGTCAGGTGTGTAAGTATCAGCAATCATCTACTGGATAGTGTTGTGAGTTTGGGACGTTAAGCTGTGAGCTAGACTCTTCTAACCAGTATTAGGATTCTACTTCTTGGAATAGCCAGGCCAGTCTCCTGTTGAAGTGATCGCCTGGGTGATGAGCCATTAAGGGGGATTAAGGGAGCAAGATGGCAAATATGTGGGCGTGTTAAGGTTTAGTCTTATTATGAGTTATTGTACGTTTAAGTCTGCAACTGGATTTCTTCTGGACAGTGCCAGTCCTGAATAATAATAATAATAATAATAATAATAATAATAATAATAAATTTATTCCCCCCCCCCATCTGGCTGGGTTTCCCCAGCCACTCTGGGCAGCTTCCAACAAAATATTAAAATACAGTAATGCATCACACATTAAAATCTTCCCTAAATGTATTGGATTGTGACCATTATGCTCATTTGCCCCAAGTAGCAGTAAAGCTCTGCTGGGTGAAATACAATTGCCTCTGGTCTATTTTTGGGGAATCCTGCAATGTCTTTAAGTTTTACTCTGCTAACTATACGTCTGAATCAACTCTGGATCAATATTGAAATATTCTTTAAAAATGTAGTATAAACACTGACAACTGGGAAACACTGGCCTGCGAGCGCTCCAGTTGGAGAACAGCCTTTGCCAAAGGTGTCATGCGCTTTGAAGATGCTCAAACTCAGGATGCAAGGGAGAAACGTGCTAAGAGGAAGGCACGCTTGGCAAATCCACACCGTGATTAGCTCCAACCCAGAAATGAATGTCTCTACTGTGGAAGGACGTGTGGATCCAGAATTGACCTCCACAGTCACTTAGGGGCTCACTGTTAAAACCGTGTTTATGGAAGACAATCTTACTCGGCTACGAGGGATCACCAAAGAAAAGAAGAAGGATCAATATTGACTAGAATTTCATGACACCTTCATGGAGAGTACTGCCACCTTTTTCTTTTTCTTTAAAACAACACCCAGACAAATGGGGAACTGCAGAATTTGGCAGAATGCAGGCTGGCAAATGTCCTTCAAGCCCTAGAGGTTGCTCACCAGAGACACACAGCCATTTGATCACTGAAAAAATATTGCTTTGATAGCCTGTTCGGCCAAATATACTTTATGCAAATATAACAGTGGTTATATTTGCATAAAGTATACTGCACAGGTACAAATAAATTTGGGGATATCATAGCAAATGAAACAAGCAATGGATTCTTTCTCATAGTATATTTTGCAGAAAGGTGTGCAGTGACGATGGATTATGCGGAGGTGGCAAGGCTGAGCGGGAAGATCAGGCACCAAGAAGACAATAAATTTAATAAAGAATGGCATAACTTTATAGAATATATGAAAGAGCACTGTAAAAGTCTAAGAACATTAGCAGGATTTACATAACACTTGTAACTTAAAATTAACAAAGGATAAACATGAAGTATAATAATTTGGATAAATGTAATTATATGCAGATAAAAAGGAAGATGAACCTTGGAAACCAAGGGAGGGAAGTTGGGGGGTGCAGGGAATCCGATTAAGGTATTGATTAAGGCCATGGTTTATGAAAGTGTGTGTGTGTGTGTGTGTGTGTGTGTGTAAAACTGCTATTTTTATTTTTGAAACTTTGAAAATAAAAGGTAAAAAACGAAGCCGACATCTAGACCCATCAAGAGTTGTAAAAGTAATTCCCTGTATCTGCAGGCCACTGTAACTTAGCTATACAGAGAGGGACGTTTTGTGGGGGGTTTTGGAGACCTATTTTCCAAATACCTGAAAAACATCAAGACGTTTCTAAAATTTCTTGCATAGCACTGATCCCGGGCACCGAAAGTGGAAATTAGATTCCAACGTCAAAACGAAACGGACGTTGGCAACACAGCTGGAACATAATCCAGCAGGTTTCGAGCTGAGAAAGTAGCAATTCAAGGCAACTCTTCCTGCTAAGTAAGGACGCCATCTCCTTTTACGTTTAAGAATGACTTGCAAGGTAAACTTACTGAAGTCAGCAGTGCCTTCTGCTTGAATGGCATGATTTAATACTGCAGCTGGCTACCGGCTGAACAATTCTGGCCTCCTTGCAGAACTTCTGCCAGCTTGGGGTTTGCCTGCACTGCAGATAAAAGATGTAGTTCCTGCTTTGTGCAGCATTGGCTAATAGGGAATTCTGTGTGATGAACCATTGCCTCCTTGTACGGCAATTGAGCTGACTCTGGCTGGGGCCAGTGCCGGATTGACGTACAGTGGTACCTCGGGTTAAGTACTTAATTCGTTCCGGAGGTCCGTACTGAACCTGAAATTGTTCTTAACCTGAAGCATCACTTTAGCTAAAGGGGCCTCCTGCTGCTGCCACGCCGCCGGAGCACGATTTCTGTTCTCATCCTGAAGCAAAGTTCTTAACCCAAGGTAATATTTCTGGGTTAGCGGAGTCTGTAACCTGAAGCGTATGTAACCCGAGGTACCACTGTATAAGCTAAACAAGCTACAGTCATACCTCATGTTATGTTTGCTTCAGGTTACGTGTTTTCGGGTTGCGGACCATGGAAAACCAGAAGTACTGGAACGGGTTACTTCCGGGGTTCACCGCTCACACATGTGCAGAAGCGCCAAACTGCGCTTTGCGCATGCGCAGACGCGGCGCTTCAGCTTGCGAACGCTGCAGGTTGCGGACATGCCTCCACGGATTATGTCCACAACCTAAGGTTCTACTGTATAGCTTAGGGCCCCACTCTCTTGGGGGCCCCCCAAAAAATTAAAGGAAAAAATAACCTGGATGTACATTTCCAAAATATAAGATAAAAAAACGAAATAAAATAAAACCTACATACAACAATAGTGTTTTGTGTTGTGTGGGCTCCTATGATGTAAGTCCATGGAGCCTGCCTGCTCCCTATAATATCACTGGTTTGCTAATTTCTATATATAGGGTGCCTTCATTCTGCATGGACTGGTTACATGGCAACATGGGCAAATGGCTTTAGATACCCATGAGGTCTATAAATTGCCATGTAGCATATATTCAACACCAAAAACAGCGACAATTTGTTGTTGACAAAGGACAGCTGGACGTATAAAGGGCCCCATTACCTTCAGGAGCTTCGGGCCTCATCAAACCTAAATCCGGCCCTGGCTGGGGCTCAACTTAGATTTGTGTTGATCTAGAGCAGGGATGAGGGACACGGGTGGCGCTGTGGGTTAAACCACAGAGCCTAGGACTTGCCGATCAGAAGGTCGGCGGTTCGAATCCCCGCGACGGGGTGAGCTCCTGTTGATTGGTCCCGGCTCCTGCCAAGCTAGCAGTTCGAAGTGTAAGTAGATAAATAGGTACTGCTCTGGCGGGAAGGTAAACGGCGTTTCCGTGCGCTGCTCTGATTCGCCAGAAGCGGCTTAGTCATGCTGGCCACATGACCAGGAAGCTGTACGCCGGCTCCCTCGGCCAAGAAAGCGAGATGAGCGCCGCAACCCCAGAGTTGGTCACGACTGGACCTAATGGTCAGGGGTCCCTTTACCTTTAGAGCAGGGATGGGGAATCTGTGGCCCTCCAAATGATGCTGGTCTACAGCTCTCACCAGCCTTGGCCATTGGTTATGCTTCCTGGCACTGATAGGAATCCTCCCTTTTGAGGCATGTGGGATAAAACTAAGACCCAGGAGGTGGATGCTGTCTGGCAGTGCTTCCCCATGAACTGGGTGTAAGTAAAAGGGCAGGCAGGTAGGGGGTTGGATGAATGCAAACTGGTAGGCATTTGAAATAAAAATAGAAAAATAAAAAATTGTCCAGTAGCAACTTATAGACCAAATAAGTTTGTTCTGGAATAAACTTAGTTGGTGTATAAGGTGCTAGTGGACAATTTTTTATTTTTTTATTTCAACTGCATCAGACCAACATGGCTACCTACCTGAATCTGGTATTCATTTTGTAGGGCAGTTCCCCATTTGCCCTAGTAGACCTGCCAACACTGCTAATAGATGAAGCAAGCAGTCTTGGCTCCCTCATTGCCCTGTGAGGATATGAGCCACTACAGATCAGCAATTGCAGATCTAAGACCTGTTTCATATTTTACACAGTAGCTGATTTCCATGGGTGTCCCATCAATGATCCTCATGCTAAATGCATGGATTGACCCCCTGAATATCCAGGAACAACCGTTGGGGAGCTCCAATTGGCTGCAGAGGCTAATGGGGCATGAAAATAATAAAAATAAGGCAAGTTCCATACATATTAATTATTGTGTAAACTTTGAAGCCCACAGTTAAGTGTAAAACATCACAAAAAAGATGACAGGTTTTTGCATTCTTCAGGGTTCTTCGCCAGAACACAGGGAAAGGAGGGACAGACCTGAGATCACAAGTGCCCCATCATGGTAAAACAAAATGAAATTAGTTGAGAGCAATGATGTGGACCTTTGTTGAGCTGAACAGTTTTATGTTGGTGCTGTTTTTTTTTTTAAAAAAGATTTAAGGATCTTATAAAGAGCAATATTTCTAGCCATTATTTGATGCACTTAAAGAGTAGTGATGTATGGAAGTGAGAGCTGGACCATAAAGAAGGCTGATCGCCGAACAGTTGATGCTTTTGAATTATGGTGCTGGAGGAGACTCTTGAGAGTCCCATGGACTGCAAGAAGATCAAACCGATCCATTCTGAAGGAAATCAGCCCTGAGTGCTCACTGGAAGGACAGATCCTGAAGCTGAGACTCCAATACTTTGGCCACCTCATGAGAAGAGAAGACTCCCTGGAAAAGACGCTGATGCTGGGAAAGATGGAGGGCACAAGGAGAAGGGGACGACAGAGGACGAGATGGTTGGATAGTGTTCTCGAAGCTACCAGCATGAGTTTGACCAAACTGCGGGAGGCAGTGGAAGACAGGAGTGCCTGGTGTACTCTGGTCCAGGGGGTCACGAAGAGTCGGACATGACTAAACAACAACAACAAAAGAGTGTGCAACTGTGTGACAACAGTGAGAGCAACTCTGTCACTACATCTATGCATTTGAATTGAATGCAAAGACCGTTTTCCTTTTTCCTTTTGCAGAATTCAAGCCCCTGCTCCAGTTTCCAAGATCAAGAGCTTGCCAACAAGTTTGACCTGACAGCAGATTATTGGCACCAACACTTCCTCACAGGGCGAGCCTTCATTGAACCAGCCGCTGCCCTGGACGCAGAAGCAGAAGGGTATGTTGAGTTTCTTCTTTTTTCCCAGAGACCTGACTGTGGAAGCAGTACTGTTGAATTGTAGGAGTTGACAGTGCCGAGTTTCAGTTACGCTACCCATAACATTCCCTGCGCTGAGTCCTTCCTTCTCACTGGTCCAGGGCTGCATGTTCTCTGGCATTACCATGGACTGTCTAACTGTTGAACTGTTGTTGGGTTGCATTTTCTGCTGTTTACCTGTCTGTTGCAGGTTTCTGGTTGTACACCTATTTATCAAGTGTTTTCTCAAAGGTCTGTCCAACCTTCATCCACAAGGATGGAAATGATGGCCTCAGTGGAACGTTCAATTGGTACTGGCACAGCTTACGCATCACCCTTCCAAACCTCTGGCAGTGTGCCATTCTCCTCTCCCTTTTTGGAACATAGCCTTTCTTGTGGCAATTACAGTGGTACTTCGGGTTACATACGCTTCAGGATACATACGCTTCAGGTTACAGACTCCGCTAACCCAGAAATAGTGCTTCAGGTTAAGAACTTTGCTTCAGGATGAGAACAGAAATAGTGCTCTGGCAGTGCGGCAGCAGCAGGAGGCCCCATTAGCTAAAGTGGTGCTTCAGGTTAAGAACAGTTTCAGGTTAAGTACGGACCTCCGGAACGAATTAAGTACTTAACCCGAGGTACCACTGTATCGTGCACCAATAGACTGGAAGAAGAGTTCTGTAGACGTCCATTCTTCCCTGTAATCTCTAGCGCTAACCAAACTAGTCCCGGAAACATGGAAATGGCCTAATTCCATTTCATTTTTGTTGTTGGCTCTCGGGGAAACCAGAAGGAGATATGAAATGAGAATGCAGATAATGTTATAGTGGGAGGAAGAATGCACTCGTATTTTTATTGCATGCTTCACTCTGCAATATTTACATATATTTAAAGCTAACCTTCCACAAGTTCTGATAACGCCACTGCTAGTAAGAGGGGAACAAAAGAATAAAGGGATTTCAGAACCACAGTTTAGGGGTTACCAAACACAGCCACACACGTATCAGTCCTGGATGCTTTAAGGATAGAGTTTCCTGCCTTGGTTCAGGGAATGAAACTAGATGGCTCCGGAGAGAAGCTGCTCTGGTTTAAAGCAATATAAATTCATTAAATTACTTACTTATCTAGCCTCTCGTTTGCTTGCCGCCAGTGTGTCTGTTCTTTCCTCCATCGCAGGTTCTCATTCAACCCTGGGAATCTAGCGTTCCCTACAAGGGCAATGTACATAGAGTCACATTGAAACTTTAATATCAACATTTCCCTACTGATATGAGTTCTGCAAGAGGCTACGTCCATTGTGCTGGCAGCGAAGGAAGGTGTATCTTTTTACACCCAGTCTAAAAGAGCACATTTGATATGAAATTGTTGAAACACAACAGATGGGAACAATGTGCCCCTGAGAACAATGAGACCTGGTTGGGGCTCAGAGCCAGGAAATAAAACCAACCTAGAAGCGAAACATTGGGCAGAGGCAGACAAGGGAATGAGGTCCAGGAGTCCAGACTTGAGTCAGGAGGGGTAGCCAACATGGTGCTCCCCAGATGTTGTTGGACTACAACTCCCATCAGCCTTAGGTAGTATGGCTAATGGCAAGGGATGATGGGAGTTGTAGTCCAACAACACCTGGGACCACCACACTGGGTGGATTCTTCCAGTACCCTCTTAATGAAAAAAATGTGTGCAACGAACCCTTGCAAGTCAGCTTCTTGCAACAAGCGGAAAGAATGTCTGACAACCAGTCCCAGTTCACCTTTCTGTGGAAGTGGCTCTATTATTGATTGCTGCCTCTCCTGGCTACCAGAATAAAAAACTGGCTGCCTAAGCTTTTGGCAGCCAAGGCAAGCAGCAGCACCAGCAGGTGAGAGCTAGTTCTATGCGCTTCCTCATTAAATGGGCACAGGATCAAACTGGGGAGTTGAGACAATGATCAAGCCAGCTTTCTGGTCGCTTCCTCGAAAGAAGCTCAAGGACTAAAGAGGCTGAGCAGTGCTAAGCAATCAAGAAGAAGCCTAGGAGATAAGTCGTGGGCCCCGCCTGCTAGCCTGCTCCCTCAATTATCCCTGGTTTGCTCCTTTCTGTATATAGGGTGCCTACATTCTGCATGGACTGGTTGCAGGGCAACATGGGCAAATGGCTCGAGATACTTATTAGGTCCATAAATTACTATATAGCAAATATTCAACACAAAAAAGGCAACAATTTGTTGTTGACAAAGGACAGCTGGACATATTCAGGGCCCCATTACCTTCAGTAGCTGAGGGCCTCATCAAACCTAAATCCGGTCCTGGTCCCGCCCCCTCAATATTGGGGGAGGGCTCAGCCCCCTACCTACAAATATTGAGGGAGCCAAAGCCCCTTGCACTCCGTATAGTTGGCACCACTGCCCAGTACACAGTGGTACTTAGGTCTGTCTAGTTCAGCATTGCCTATGGACCCTTAACCCAAATTTATTTATTATTACAACTCAACTAATTGTTCACCACCAGGGGGAGCTGGAAATAGATGCTTTGCAACAGACCCACAAACAAGGGTTGAGAGTGAAATGTTCAGGGAATAGGAGAGGCAACCATTTTGTTTTGTTTTGTTTTGTTTTAATTTATGTATTTTTATTTTATTCTTTTGAAGTTTATACATTTCACTAATTTTGCAAATTTCACTAATTTTACAATCATTTTGACGTTTCAAAACTTGACTTCCTTCCCCGTCTTTCTGCGGTTCTTTAAATTAGCTTTTAATATCTTCTGCATATCCAAATTAACTTGATTTGTTCATTTATTCATCTTCTTTAAGTATATACTCTTATGAAACTGCAGGTTCTTGCAATAATCCTGCAAATGTTTTTATCTGTTTATAATTTATCTGCAAATATTCCAGAAACCATTTCCATCCTTTTATTGTGAAACAGAAAATTCAATAAAAATTACCGTATATCCAAAAAAAGAAAACCCTTTAGTGTCTTGCTCCCAGCCTAAAGAGGCCGCAGCAGGTCCCATTATTGGAGGTCCGCATTCTATAGCACCTGCCAAGACCCATGTTCCCAATGTGGACCCACTGCCAATTCTTGTTGTTTCTCCTCCTCCTTACTAATGTGTTCACTTGCTCTCTCAAAGTGAAGAAGTTGTGAGAAGAGCGAGAAGGAGCAGAAATCTCTGCATGTCCCGTCCCCTGCGGATCGTCTCGGAGGGAGAGGCAGTGGCAATAATGGCGAGAAACGATGAGATGGGCACATTCAGCAAAGAGAGCTCACGGACAGCTGGGGACACTTTTCAACTTCAGTAGAAATGATAGGAATTTCCTTCTGCAGTGTTGGATGGCAGGTTGAGAGGAGTTCCCTACCAGGACAGACTTTGCTACATCAATTCTATAAAACATATTTTGCTGCATTGTGCAAAGTACGAGCAAGCCAGGCCTGGACTGATATTACCCTTGCTGGTACCTTCCCTGGGAAAATCAGAAGCTCACTATGTCAGGTTCCTATTGGAAGACTGGCTGAATGCTAGAACATTAGCAGTGGCGAAGTTTTTATCGGTGGTTGCAAGAACTAATGATCCCTGTCTTTAAGTCTGAACAAAATGCTTGTTTAACCTGGAGGTAGGCTGTCAATAATAATAATAATAATAATAATAATAATAATAATATAATTTATTATTTGTACCCCACCCATCTGGCTGGGTTTCCCCAGCCACTCTGGGCGGCTTCCATAAAAACCAAAAATACACTAAAATATCACAGATTAAAAACTTCCTTGAACAGGGCTGACTTAAGATGTCTTCTGAATGTCAGGTAGTTATTTATCGCTTTGACATCTGGTGGAAGGGCGTTCCACAGGGTGGGCGCCACTACCGAGAAGGCCCTCTGCCTGGTTCCCTGTAGCTTTGCTTCTCGCTGAATTGTGCATTGCTTTGTAACGATTTGTTGGGTCTCTGGACCATAATAAAGATTGATTGATTGATAGGAACTTGTCAGGGGACTGATTTGTAAATCTGGGGACTGTCCCGGGGAAACGGGGACGTCTGGTAACCTTACCTTAAACGAGGAACCAGCCCTGAACATTGCAAGATCTGGCCAACCAGAATCTAGTCATGGAGTTGGTGGCAAAACAGCTCCGATGGACAACAGCATGAAAGCACAACTTTGCTGGGTTTCTGCTTTGTGACATCCTTGGTGTAGTGCAGGGATGTCCAACTGGTCGACTGCGATCGACAGGTCGATCCCGGCTGCTAGCGGTCGATCGCGGGCACGATCACAAAAACAGAAGTCTGAGTTATTGCTGCACGGTTTCTTCTTGTTTGCTGAGTGATCATTTGACCTGCCCCTCCTTTGACTTGCCCCTCTAAAAAAGGCTCAACAACTTTGGTCCGTCCCCCCACGCAAAAAAAAGATCACTGCCAGTTTTTTTTTTCTGGGAGTAGATCGCAGTCTCTTGGGAATTGGATGTCCCTGGTGTAGCAGATTGTTCAGCTCCGAAACCTAAGGGATGGTAGTTGTGTCTACCTGCAGGGTCTCACAGGCCATGACCACATTCTCTGGTCATTGCCCCCTCTCCAAATTTCATAATTGTCACAAATCGAACCAGATGTCAAAGAGAAGAACAACTACCACACTTTTAGAAGACATCTGAAGGCAGCCCTGTTTAGCCCTGTTTTAATGTTTAATAGGCTATTGTATTTTAATATTCTGTTGGAAGCCGCCCAGAGTGGCTGGGGAAACCCAGCCAGATAGACGAGGTATACATAATAAATTATTATTATTATTTAAGGGGGGAAAGAATTATGATACACAGTTTGTGTAGATTATCCCAACAAAGAGAGCCAGTGTAGCAGTTAGTGTTGGACTAGGACCTGCGGACAACAAGGTTACAATCCCTGCTCAGCCCTGAAACTAATACGGTGACTTTGAGCCAGTCCCAGACTCTCAGCCTAACCTACCTCACAGGGTTGTTGTTGGGGTGGGGCAGAGCCATGTGTGCCTCCCTTGGAGGAAAGGTAAGATATAATGCACTAGGCAAAATGAAATTCCATCACAAATACGTCTTTGGAAAATTTCATTATGAAAGAGTAGATTGTATTTGTTTGCCATCTACTCTTGCAACACCAACATTTTTTAATTAGGCTCAGAAACAGATTGTGGACAAGATGCCATTGCAGCACCCAGTCCCAAGTTGGCGGCAATGAGACAAATGCAGGCCAAGGGCGCTTAAAACTGCTAAGGATCTGTTTGGTTGTGGAGAGAATTGCGGCTAAGCTAAAACCTTCACAGAAAAGGTGGGTTTTGAAGGATAATTTAAAAAGGAAGTGAGATGGCACAACATCCTTGTTTGGGGGGAGATTTTACCTTGTCACTCTGCCATAGGACCACCCCCCCATTTTATGCCTGGAGATCTGGGGTGAGGCATAGACGGCTGCTCCAGCCTGAGGAATATGGTACAGTGGTCCCTTGGTTCTGCCATAAACAGATCTGTAGTCTTCTTTCAAGATGTGAGGAGAGCTCCCCTTTTTCATACAAAATATATAGAAACATAGCCTGTTTCTAAAGTCATTTTGGGATATTTCAAAATTTGCTGACAGACTTGCCTTGTCAAAACCCTGCAGATGCCCATACATGTTTTCAAACCAGACTCTTAAGCGGTAACAGATTTTACGGTAGATGAACAACACGTCTTATGTTTTTGCGTATTAAAACTATTTATTTTAGGCATGAAGTAAAGGAGTAAACAAGGCAGGCCTCAGGTTTGTTCCGGATTAATTACGATAATGCTCCGCCTTTGGCAAAACAAGTCATCTAAGGACATCATCAACTTTCTTTACCAACATTCACCCTACGGTTCCTGCTCTGTCGGAAAGGCTATTATTTTTGCTTGGTTTATAAGCCAGGATATTTTGTTGCCAACCTGTTTCCCTGAGTCTTCCCACCCTAAAAAAACAGGACAATCTGCTCTGAAAACAAAGATTTATTTGGGAAATAAGGGTGCAGGAGCTACACTGCTTGGCTAACAATTGAACTTTAAGGCAAACAATGTGTTGCTAGCAAACATTCATTAAGAGATAAGTGTACTGCCAATACATACCGGTAATAATTGCTTGAATTATGGGAGGAAGTTAATTTGTGGACTAGATAGTTTGTATGGAGAAAAGTCATGTGTCAAGATAAAACATTACTTATGTATGTATTTAATTGACTTGATAGTCACTAGGTCTCCATGCAACTGAAAACTTAAAACATATTTTAAAATATAAACAATTATATATACAGTGGTACCTTGTGTTAAGTACTTAATTCGTTCTGGAGGTCCGTTCTTAACCTGAAACTGTTCTTAACCTGAAGCACCACTTTAGCTAATGGGGCCTCCCACTGCTGCCGTGCCACACGATTTCTGTTCTTATCCTGAAGCAAAGTTCTTAACCCGAGGTACTATTTCTGGGTTAGCGGAGTCTGTAACCTGAAGCGTATGTAACCCGAGGTACCACTGTATACTGTGTGTGTGTGTATAATTTTAAAAATATAAACAAACAACAAACAACAATTCAAGATCCAAATATTGAGATTGCTCTGAATCTCTTGACTTCCGCTCATCCCTTCCATGGGTCCTAGGGGTAATATTTACAACTGCATATCAATAGTATCCAAGTTTTATCCTTCCAAATTATCCATACTTTCCGTTAGTTTACAAGTGTGATTAAAATCCTGCCAGTGTTTTAACCTGCATACAATGGTCTTGTAAATAGATTGTAAACTTTCCCCATTCTTTTATTAAAGTTCTTGTCTTCTTGATTTCTGAGCTTCCCAGTTAATTTTGCCATTTCAGCATAGTCCATCAACTTAGTTTGCCATTCTTCTCTTGTTGACATTTTAGTGTATTTTTCATCTTTGTTGGAAGCTGCCCAGAGTGGCTGGGGGAACCCAGCCAGATGGGCAGGGTACAAATAATAAATTATTATTATTATTATTATTATTATTATTATTATTATTATTTCTTCCTTCCATCTCTGGGCTCACAAAATAAAATATTTGAGGGGGCTGGGCTCCCCCCAAAAAAGTTGATGGGCATTCCCATTCAAATGGTGTGTGCGCACTGCATCATGTGATCGATTATTCAGGGAGGGGGGCTTACCTGGGCCCCCACAATATTTTATTCAAGTTGGCGCCCCTGACACAGGGAGTGGTTTGGCTCCCATAATTGGATTAAATTAAGATCATCCCGTGCCCACAAGGACAACTGTGACTTTAAGGAAGAATGGGAATTTTACAAATTATCTAAAAAGACAACAAAATGAACTGGACTCCTTGCCATGTTTTCATAAACATACACAAATTTATTGGTTGATAACATGATAGATAGACAACGTAAGGATATGTATAATTTTATAACATGCAGAGAATAATATGTATCAGAGAGAGGAGCTGAGGGAAGGGGGGAGGAGGAGGGATGGAAGGGGGTGGAAAAAAGGGGGGAAATAATGTATGTGATTATATGATTTGATAATTTGTTATGTTGAAATTGAAGCTATAAAAAGAAGAAATCTGTCACTAAAAGTGTGTGGGGGGGGGGGTCCTGCTGCCAGAGGTTGGAGGAAGAAGGGGGAAGGAAGAGGGAGCTGATTTCTTTGAAATTAACTACATATTTCTTTCTCTTTGTTTCTTTTAAAAGAGTCGATTATAGGCAGCCTTGTGTATTTCCTGGGGTGTGGGAATTCAAAGGTGTGCATGTACAGGTACCTAAGCCAGAGGAAGAATGACTGTGGAAGAGAGTAAAAAGAAAGAGACCAAAATACACCTCTTGAAACATTCTTAAACTCCACTGACTGATGTGGATAGCAAGGAAGGGAATAGCAATGAATATCCACAACTGAACAAACAGGAATGTGTGCAGGCTGATATACCTGGCTGGAATTCCAGAAGTTCCAAAACTTTTATCGACATCACAACAAGCTAAGGTTACACTTCAAAGGATTCATAAAAGGTGAGTAAAGTAGCAAAGTAAAATCTGTTAAAATTGCAATTACACTCTGTCCGCACATTCTTGGGTGTGAACTGCCTAACAGCAAAGGTATAAACAAATTGCACAATCCCCACAGTAGCACAGAGGGCAGTCTCTGTTGAAATTGTTCTCCCACTGTTTTCAGACACTAAATTGTTCCTCATTACAAGACTAAAAAGTGCCTCGTTAACCCCCTATCCATTTCTGACTTCTTCAGAGCCATGCCATTAAAAACCTTGGTCCCAGCCTAGAATGTAACTTTAACAAGATGCACATGGTCCAATGTTGTGTGGTAAAGTTAATCAACATGTAATTTTTTTCCTTTGTTTTTAGAGAACAGGTGTAGTGAAGCAGTGAAGAAAAATAAGTGCCTGATTAAAAGGTAAAGGTACCCCTGACCATTAGGTCCAGTCGTGTCCGACTCTGGGGTTGCGGCACCCATCTCGCTTTATTGGCCGAGGGAGCTGGCGTACAGCTTCCAGGTCATGTGGCCAGCATGACAAAGCCGCTTCTGGCGAACCAGAGCAGCGCACAGAAATGCCGTTTACCTTCCCGCCAGAGTGGTACCTATTTCTCTACTTGCACTTTGACGTGCTTTTGAACTGCTAGGTTGGCAGGAGCTGGGACCGAGCAACGGGAGCTCACCCCGTCATGGGGATTCAAACCGCCGACCTTCTGATCGGCAAGTCCTAGGCTCTGTGGTTTAACCCACAGCGCCACCCGCGTCCCTAGTGCCTGATTAGTGCTGACCAAAAGGAATATCGACAAGAACTGAGAAAGAACTGCAGCAAGTTGAAAGAGAACCAATGTTTGAGAGGAAGATCCCAGAACTGTATAAACTTATTGTGAACATTAACAGTATTTCAAGGTATAAGAATAGCCACACACACCCCATAATCATAGCAAAATACACTGTAGGATAGAGGTAGTCTGTGTGGTTCCTTGCAGATGATGTTGGACTATCAGCCTCAGTTATCATGGCCAATGGTCAGGGATGATGGCAGTCAGTCATCATAGAATCTAGATATCACGTAACGCCATAGTCAGGTTACAACACAGGTAAAATAGAGATGAAATCTGCCAAAATGAACCATGGAATGAGTATTTACCAGGTGCCAGAAGTTGAACAGGGAGAGAACCAGTCTGATCTCAGTCAGGAGGAAGTTTCGGAGAGTTGGACCCACAATACTGAATGCACACGGTTCCTGGGGCAAAGCCATAAAGCTAAAGGTAAAGGAACCCCTGACCATTAGGTCCAGTCGTGGCCGACGCTGGGGTTGTGGCGCTCATCTCGCTTTACTGGCCAAGGGAGCTGGCTTACAGCTTCTGGGTCATGTGGCCAGCATGACTAAGCCGCTTCTGGTGAACCAGAGCAGTGCACGGAAACGCCATTTACCTTCCTGCCGGAGCGGTATCTATTTATCTACTTGCACTTTGACGTGCTTTTGAACTGCTAGGTTGGCAGGAGCTGGGACCGAGCAACGGGAGCTCATTCCGTTGTGGGGATTCAAACCGCCAACCTTCTGATCAGCAAGTCCTAGGCTCTGTGGTTTAACCCACAGTGCCACTAGCGGTGGACCCCTAAAGTGACTCCCTCTGTGATTGGGCAGGGATATAAGGAGGTAGCTTTTGAGGGTATCCTGGACACAAATTGTTAAACAACTTTTAAGTTGGACTAGAACCTAGAACTGGGCCCATAGTCACATGGTCAGCCAGTGTCAGCTTTTAAGCACTGGTGCTAACCTAACCAGAAAGGCTAAATCCAGTTTAAATGGAGAGAAGAAAATACAAGCTGGTGTTTTGATGCCAATAATGTTGTGTGAATGTTGCAAAAAGAGAGAAAAAAAGTTGGATACGTGGGGAACACCCATCCCAGAACAAACACCTGTTTAGAAGTACCCTAGATGAAAGCCAACAGAAGCCTCTTCAAAGTGGCAGTGCTTTTAACAAAGTTGCTTTGAGAACACTGGTAAACCAAGATTGCTAGATAACATCTAGTAATCTAATGAAGTCTGGGCATGCCTTGGCACTGTGCCTTTTTTTAGCACTGTCCCTCAAGGGATTATGGGAGTATCTTCAGGAACACAAAGAACAAAGATGAAGAGCGAAAGAGGGCAGAACACATTCCAGTTTGTTCCCTCCTCTGTTTGGTTTTGCCGTTTGAACGTTTAGTTTTTATGACTAGCTGTAGGGCCAAAGAGAAAAGAAAACCAATTGTATACCTGGCCAAACAACATTTGCAGCATCCACATATTTCTACACTGTGAGAGCTCAATGGAAGAAATTCTGTGCATAATCTCTGACAACCAGTTTGGTCCATGTGGTTAGCTTACTAATTCTGGTAAGTATCTGTTTACCTCACAGGTCGGCAAGCTAAGGTCCACAGGCCGGATGAGGCCCAATTGCCTTCAGGATCCGGCCTGTGGACGATCCATGGATCAGCGTGGGGATTCTGTTCATTTTTTTCCCTGCACTGCCATTTTTTTTCTGTGCCATTTTCCTCCCTCTCCCTCACACACCCAGGCGCCGCCTCCTCCCTCCTCCCTCCTGACTTCTCCCTGCCCTGCCTAGAGGAGGAAGAGAGCTGAGCTGCTTTAGCACCATTTTAAGTAGCCCCTCTCCGGAGCCAGCCCTTTTGTGCTGTGGTGGTGGCAGCCCCTGGGAAGGTAAGCGCACCTCTGAGATTCAGCTGTGCATAATGTATTCCTCCATCAGATATGAACAATCTGAACTCTCAAGGTGAATGAAACCGCAAAACTTTTACAGCCACAAAGTGCCAGCGAGACTTTAGAGGCGTTGGATGCCAAGAGAATATGACTTCCTCGAGGGCAGAGTGCTAAGAAGCTCAAAGATGCAACAACGGTGTTAGTTATTGAAGCATTTTTATCCCCTTTCCAGCCAAGAAGGCTCCCAGAGCAGCTTGCGTAAGCTCCATTGCAAGCACCACAATTCCTGTCTGAAGGCTTTCTTTAACAAAATTTCTTTACCACTGGATTTTAAGAAAACCCCTGAAGTGGCTTATAATCCGAAGGCTTGCAGTATAAAAGAAGCAACACAAAAAGAAAAAGAGGGCACAGAGTGAAAAGGGGAAAAAGCAAAGGCACAAGTTCTGAAAACCGTGTTATAGTTCTTAGAAATACTGGCTAAAATGGAAGCAATTCAAGCAGTAAAGGTAAAGGTAAAGGGACCCCTGACCATTAGGTCCAGTCGTGGCTGGCTCTGGGGTTGCGGCGCTCATCTCGCTTTATTGGCCGAGGGAGCCAGCGTACAACTTCCGGGTCATGTGGCCAGCATGACTAAGCTGCTTCTGGCGAACCAGAGCAGCGCACGGAAACGCCATTTACCTTCCTGCCGGAGCGGTACCTATTTATCTACTTGCACTTTGACGTGCTTTGGAACTGCTAGGTGGACAGGAGCAGGGACCCCGTCACGGGGATTCGAACCGCCAACCTTCTGATCAGCAAGTCTTAGGCTCTGTGGTTTAACCCACAGCGCCACCCGTGTTCCTAATTCAGGCAGAGAAGGAGCCAAATGGAATGGCCCATTTTCCCAGCTCCCCTTCTTCTGCAGCCCGATTCAGCAAATGACAAAGGGAGGAGAGGAGGCTGATGGAGTTCATTTCTGAGGAATCCTGCTGCTTCTTACTTCTATAACAGGAATGGGGAACCTGTAGCCCTCCAGATGTTGCTTAAATACAACTTTCATAAGCCCAAGGCAGCATGGCCAAATAGTCAAGGATGTAGTTCAATAACATCTGGAGGGCCACAGGTTCCCCAGCTCTCCTTGAGAAGGAAGCGAAGGGTGGGGTGCGTGCAGTGAGAAAAGGTGTTTTGCAAACAACAAGAAGATCCCTGGGCACCCGTTTTGAGATCAGCAATTTTAGTGCCGCTGAGAAATTTGTTCCACATTTCAGATACCTTATGCACAGGGCTGGATTTAGGTTTGACGAGGCCCTAAGCTACTGAAGGTAATGGTGCCCTTGATATGTCCAGCTGTCCTTTGTCAACAACAAATTGTCGCTGTTAGAAAGGAGCAAACCAGGGATATTTGAGGGAGCAGATGAGCAGGCAGGGCCCATGACTTACATCACAGGAGCCTACACAACACAAAACACTGTTGCTGTATGTAGGTTTTATTTTATTTGTTTTTTTTATCTTATATTTTGGAAATGTACAGTGGTACCTCAGGTTACATACGCTTCAGGTTATATACGCTTCAGGTTAGATACTCCGCTAACCCAGAAATAGTGCTTCAGGTTTAGAACAGAGATCGGGCTCCGGCGACACAGCGGCAGCAGGAGGCCCCATTAGCTAAAGTGGTGCTTCAGGTTAAGAACAATTTCAGGTTAAGAACGGACCTCCGGAACGAATTAAGTACTTAACCCGAGGTACCACTGTACATCCAGGTTTTTTCCTTTAAATTTTTTCAGGGGGGGGGCCAAGATAGTGGGGCCCTAAGCTATAGCTTGTTTAGCTTATACGTAAATCTGTCACTGCTCATGAATTATATTAAATAATTTGAACCTGCATCCAAGTAAAATTTATTTTTTCATACGTGGAGCCCCCCTTGCACAAGACCCATCGCAGTAAACAGGAGCTGAAGGCAAAGCTTTAAATGCAATGAAACGTGCTGTCAAAGGAGAACATTCTGTCTGTAAGACCCTCTCATGGAAAAAGAACATTCTGAAGTCTTCATTAGTTCTTGCATATACTTAACATTCAAGGGGAACTGCAGCCAAATATTTGACAGCGACCTTGCCCTGCTTCTTTTTCAGTTTCAAGTATTATTAACACAGAGGTGAGCAGGCCTTAAGTGATTGTAAGAATAAAAATAAAATACTATTTGTTTTAGATTCCCAGCATTGACTTGGGTTCTTCATAAAGGTAAAGGTAAAGGTACCCCTGCCCATACGGGCCAGTCTTGACAGACTCTGGGGTTGTGCGCCCATCTCACTTAAGAGGCCAGGGGCCAGCGCTGTCCGGAGACACTTCCGGGTCACGTGGCCAGCGTGACATCGCTGCTCTGGCGAGCCAGAGCCGCACACGGAAACGCCGTTTACCTTCCCGCTGGTAAGCGGTCCCTATTTATCTACTTGCACCCGGAGGTGCTTTCGAACTGCTAGGTTGGCAGGCGCTGGGACCGAGCAGCGGGAGCGCACCCCGCCGCAGGGATTCGAACCGCCGACCTTTCGATCGGCAAGTCCTAGGCGCTGAGGCTTTAACCCACAGCGCCACCTGCGTCCCTTGGGTTCTTCATAGTAGGGTTCTTAAATGAACAAACCGAGTGGAACATCTTCAGCCTCCAAAGAGCTTTTAAGGACACTTTGGCCTCAAAACACACACCAGCTTCCTGAACACTGGAGTACACGGCTGAGATTATAAGGAGCCCAATCTGCCCCCCCAAAAAAGAAAGGCACATTTGCTATTCAGCTTCTGCTTAATACAGGAAACGAGACATGCAAATTGCAGGGAGACCTGAACAAGTCTAACAACAATTCTTGTCAGCTTAGGCAACCAATATTGCGTGAAGTACATTGCCTACAAGTCTAAAGGCCGTTGATTCATTCGTGTCATCCGGTGTTCTGTGGATGTGCACCACATGCTAAATAGTCAGCATGGAATGATGCAGTTAAAAAGCCCATTTTCGAACCGCTAGCTATGCTAAAAGCCACCATGGTGCCATAGCTGCTAGAGTTTTAGACTGAAAGCCAGGAGCAACTTCCAACTTCTGTGGACTTGGCAAACTTTTCCTGTCCCGCCGGGATGCTGTGAAGATAAAACCCTGCTCCAGGCTCCTTGGAGGAAGACCTGGATGTAAATAGAACAAAAAAATGAATACAGAGGGCATGATGCAAAGTAATCGGCTTATCTTTGGCTGAACGGAGGGATGAGAGAAACCTACGAGCTTGCCAAGGATTTGATAAGGTTCATTACTGAGTTATTTGAAGTTCAACAGCTTAATCTCCTTCCCAGGCTGAGAGGGAAATGGCGAAAGCAGGATATTTACTGGGACAGTGTGATTTTTGCAGCTGCTGCTAAAGTTGCAAAACAATGAATCAGGGATGGAGCAATGGAGAATTTATGAAACTACAGTGTGACACTAGCTCCGCCCAAGGCATGATGGAGGACAGCAACAACTGACGAAAGATAGACATAGTACAGTGGTGCCCCGCAAGACGAATGCCTCGCAAGACGGAAAACCCGCTAGACGAAAGGGTTTTCCGTTTTGGAGGTGCTTCGCAACACAAATTTCCTATGGGCTTGCTTCGCAAGACGAAAATGTCTTGCGAGTTCCTGCGGGTTTTTTCCCTCCCCCCCCCTTTTTCTAAGCCGCTAAGCCGCTTATCCGATAAGCCGCTAAAAGCCGCTAAAAGCCGCTAAGCCGCTAATAGCGCTAAGCCGCTAAGCCGTCAATGGGCTTGCTTTGCAAGACGAAAAAACCGCTAGACGAAGAGAATTGCGGAACGGATTCTTTTTGTCTTGCAAGGCACCACTGTATATTACAAGGACAGGAAGAAACATTACGGACAGAATAATCGCCACGCTCAGGAAGAACAAGGAGAGAGTTTGAATGCTTCACCTGTAGGTGTATAAAGCATTTAATGTGTCAATACGAAAGGAAGGCGCTAAAACTGCAGTTGCGTTATAAGGGATTGTTATTTTGACTGGAGCCAAAATTTATGAATTGGAATTTATAAGATTCTGGAACGCATAAATAAAGTAAATCATCAAACCATCAGTTCTAGCATGCGGGGTGGGGAGTGGGCCACCTAAATTGTATAATTTGGCATCTGAATGATTGGTATTATTAACTGTATCATAATTTGGCATTGTTATAATGAGGCTATTATTGGATTGTTGTAATTGAAAACTATTAAAAATTATTATAAACAAGTATGATTTTACACAGAGAACTCCGAGGAAGAAATAATATCAAATGGGAATACCTAGAACAGTATTAACTTTATAGTAGCAACAGGCATGGGAGACCTTTTTCAATTTGGGGGCTGAATTCACATCTAGACAACTTTTCTGGGTCCACAGGGCACAGGGTCCAAGAAGTGGGCACAGCAACAAATGTAAATTTTACCTTTCTGCAATAGGATAGTTTCTACACCCAGTGCTTTTCAAGCTGCACTGGCTCCCGGTGGAGTACAGGGTCAGATTTAAGGTGCTGTTTTTGACCTTTAAAGCCCTTCACGGCCTAGGACCCTCGTACCTACGGGACCGCCTCTCCCGGTATACCCCACGGAGAGCCTCAAGGTCCGTAAACAGCAACACCTTAGTGGTCCCGGGCCCTAAGGAAGTTAGATTAGCCTCAACCAGAGCCAGGGCCTTTTCAACTCTGGCTCCGGTCTGGTGGAACGCTCTGCCTCATGAGACCAGGGCCCTGCAGGATCTGATTTCTTTCCGCAGGGCCTGTAAGACAGAGTTGTTCCATCTGGCCTTTGGCTTGGAGCCAATTTGATTTCCTCCCTCTCTTTCTTTTTTCTTTTCCTTCTCCTCCTGCGATGAGGCTACATTTTAATATTTTAATGTTTCAATATTTTAATACTGTATTTTAATTTTGTCTTTAAGTTGTAATCATTCAAATTGTTTTTATTATTGCTTGTAAGCTGCTCTGAGCCCAGCCTTGGCTGGGAAGGGCGGGGTATAAATAAAAATTATTATTATTATTATTATTACACACACTCCTGCATCCCTCTCTCACACCACAGAGACCCCACACTCACCAGCCTGGGGAGAGTCCCAAGCATAGCTGTTAAGCGTCCCTTATTTGGAGGGACAGTCCCTTATTCCAGCGCCATGTCCCGCTGCTGTCCCTTATTGATGGATGTCCCTTAAATGATGTCCCTTAAATTTCAAAGGAAGGAGCTCCTCTCCCTCCCTCCCTGCCGGCCAGGGAGGAGGGAGGCTCCAACTGTATTGCTTGGCTGTGTTGTTCACCCAATAAGAAGCCTAAGAACGACTGGGGGGTGGATCTTGCATGCCTTGTGATGATCAAATTGGCTGCGTTCCCTGGGGACTCGCCTTTGCTCAGCGCTTCCCAGCGGAGAGGTGACGGTGGTTTTCCTTGAGGCTTCGTTTGGCTGCTGGCTGGGCTTTCTGCCTTTGGCTCAGAGGGGCTCAGAAGTTGAACATACCTGTGCTGAGTGTTCGGATCAGAATCGGATGGATACGTCATTGACGGCCCACTCACCCTTGCCGGCGAAAAGCTTGCTGGAGCAGGGGCACATGGTGGGGGAAAAGGAAAGGAGATCTTGTGGGAGTGGGGGCTTTTGAATTTGTTTTGGAGGCTCCTTCGATTGACTTATGGGGGAAAAGAAAGGAGCTGGTTGACTAAAATGGTGGGTGACTGGCGATCTCATGGCGAGGGGGGAAGCTGTGTGTGTGTGGCTAGTTAATGCAAGCTGAGGGGGTTTTTGAATGCTGGACGCCATTTTGTTGCACGTGCTGCTGCAAACTTTGCAGTGCAAAGCCAGGCTGGGGAGCCATCTTAAGTTGAGGCTTCATAGGCCTTGTGGTACATGTGGTTCAGATTCTATTCAGTTGAACCTCTGGTTACAAAGTTGGTTGGACAGTGTTCTCGAAGCTACCAGCATGAGTTTGACCAGACTGCAGGAGGACAGGAAGACTGGAGTGCCTGGAACAGGTGAGGCTGCATGTCCCTTATTTTGGCTGCTGATCCCTTATTTTCAAGGCTGCTGGTCCCTTATTTTCAAATCTGTAAGTTGACAGCTATGGTCCCAAGGGCCACAATAGGTGGCAAGAATGGGGGAAAGGGCGTGGCAGAGAGAAAAAGGCCCACCCACTTTTGGTTCTGGCCCTGCCCCCTATTGGCTCCAACCCCCTATGTCCCCCAGCACATTGCCCCCCAGGAATGGTGGCCCTTGACAGAAAAATAATAATCTTGCATACCTCAGGTTACAGATGCTTCAGGTTGTGCTTTTTCAGGTTGCGGACCGCCGAAACCCGGAAGTACCGGAACGGGTTACTTCCAGGTTTCAGCGATCGTGCATGCGCAGAAGCGCCAAATTGCAACCCACATGTGCGCAGACGCGCTGCTGCGGGTTGCGAACATGCATCCTGCACGGATCACATCCGCAACCCGAGTATCCACTGTATAATGTGGATTGTCTGTTTCTTGTACTTCAGCAAAGTATTGCACAAATACACTACTTAGAGTGGCAGCTGCAAATCTCAGTGCTTGCCACTGTAGACAGTGGCGAAGGAAGGTTCTCTGGTATCCGGGGCGGAATGTCGAGGGGCAGGGCAAAATGCCTGGCGACGCATGCACAACGCCGATACGGACAGCACTCGAGTGGCGCCGATACAGGCGACGCTCAAGCAGCACCCATAACAACGGTGCACACGCGCCCTCGGCCACCCTACAGTGATGAAGGAAAACTGGCAGATGTTCTCATGAAAGAGTTGATCCCATAAAATCCAGTCTCTTTCAGAAGCTATAGAGACATCCTGGTACATTTCTTCTCTATATATCTATTCGCAGCTGCATGTACTGGAAGTGAGGGGTAAAAGGAATAGTTGAGGCCTAAGAGTGCTAGAAACTGCTAGAGAGCCGAGAAGAGAGAAAGTGATGTATGTCTTGTGACACTTAACCAAATTATGTCTTTGGTTGTATCAGTTTTGGTTGCTCTTTTGCACAAGACACATAGCAGAAGTAGCAGTGATGTGAAAATCTGAAATTTTATTAATAATCTCTGATAACATTGGGTTTGGTTAAGCTTTCTTGACAACTAATTAAAATGTCCAAATAAATCTTAGTTCAAGATGATAAACACTGCTTTAAGGGGAAAGGCTCTCTTATTAAATTTACAATTCCCAGTAGTCCTGAGGTTAGAAGAGCACATCAAAACAAACGTAACCTTGTCAAACTCCTTTGAATGCCGAAAACATAGCCATGAAGGCAGAAAGCCAATTTCATTTTCCGTTGCAGGTCAGCTTTGATAATGGCGGAACAGTCTTCATTCAGGTACTGAGACAGCCTGGAAACGTTCCATGCGAATGCACTGTGTTCATTGGTTTAACACACACAATCCTCCATTTGAAAATAAGGTGGCATCTTTCCCAGTGGAGACAGTACAAGAAGAATGAGTGGAATTGGCAAGGAGAACAGTCGGTACAATCGGAATAAGCTGATGTTGCTTTCTTCAAAGGTTGCAGGTCTTTCAGCAGCCTAGAGCGATGCCACCTACACGCTTTTACATTCTTCAAAAATGCCAGCTTATGCAGTAGTCTTTGCTCAGGAAAAAGATGTCAAGTTTTTTTGTTTTGTTTTTTAAAATGTATTTAAAAATGTATTTTCCTCGGTTTTTGAACAGCTTAGTTCCTGAACAACTTGGAACCCGAATACTGCAAACCTGGAAGCAGGTCTTCCGGTTTTCGAACTTTGCCTTGGAAGCCAAACTTCAGTTTTCACCATTGAGCAGCAAATTTGAGCCCCCTGCATAGTAATTAAGGCTTATTTGCTCCCGTTTTACCCTTAAGCAGCAAATTTAAGTCCCACCCCCATCCTAATTAAAGCCTACTGTTTCTGATTGCAATGTTTTGAGGTGATATTTGGTGCTTTTGTTTTTGCTATTTTTTGTGTTTTTGTTTGTGTAGCTTTTCCATTTTTGTGTCTGTGGCTTACTTTTTAGGAGGGAAAAAGTGTGTCTTATAGAGCAAAAAATACGGTAAATTGGTACAGTTTAAAAAAGAAAAGAAAAAAGAAAGAAACAAATATCAAATATAAGAGGAGATTAATCCTGACACAGTACGTTTTCCTATCTTTAAACTACCATATGGCTGCATGGGAGTCGGACAGTCGGACCTCCATCTCCGCAGGCAGAAGTCTCTCAGGTGCAGCAGTAGAAACCACTGCCACTGTTGCTGTCCCACAGGTGGTGCTCTGAGGGCGGAAGGCCCAGAGATAGGGTCTTCTGGGCAGGTGTTGGAGTGGATCAGGAAGGCATTGTGTCTATAGCAGAGATCAGCAAGGTTTACCTCACCTGGACCAGTTCACTCCAGCGGAGATCCCTCCGTGGGCCGGATCGCGCGTGCATCCGCAATTTCCGGCATCTGTGTCTGTGCAGACATGATTTCACGGGTCTGTGCATGCGCAGACACGATTTCAGCACCACGGAAGCGAGTCCCCGTGCCATGCTGCGCCGGTTTAGTGCAGCGCGTGGGGAATTGCTAAGTGGACGGCTCAGTTCGGGGGCGGCTCATGGACCAGTTAAATGACCCCCGTGGGCCGCTTGTGGCCCATGGGCCTTAGGTTGCCGACCCCTGGTCCCTAGCATCCAAAACTCCCCCCCCCCAACATGCAATCAGAAAGGGCAAAAAAAAGTCTTTCAACTCTGGAAACATTGTAGGGATTTCTTCTTCCATTAGTGTCGTAGGAGGGTTTAAAAAATAATAATAACTGAAGGAGGGCTGAGAAATCTGCCCCCTTTTGGTACTGGACTTAAAGGTAAAGGGACCCCTGACCATCAGGTCCAGTCGTGGCCGACTCTGGGGTTGCAGCGCTCATCTCGCTTTATTGGCCGAGGGAGCCAGCGTACAGCTTCCAGGTCACGTGGCCAGCATGACTAAGCCGCTTCTGGTGAACCAGAGCAGCGCACGGAAACGCCGTTTACCTTCCCGCCGGAGCGGTACCTATTTATGTACTTGCACTTTGACGTGCTTTCAAACTGCTAGGTTGGCAGGAGCTGGGACCGAGCAATGGGAGCTCACCCCATCGCAGGGATTCGAACCGCCAAACTTTCTGATCGGCAAGCCCAAGAGGCTCTGTGGTTTAGACCACAGCGCCACCCGCGTCCCGGTACTGCACTTAGGAAGTGATTATTTTCATAATCTGTGGAATTGCCATGCACACGCAGTTTAGGCTCACATGTGCCCATGCGTTTTGTTGTGTTAATGGAACACGGTAAAACAGCATTTTAAAGGTGATGGGGGTTCTGCAGTGTAGTGTAAGTTTATTCATCCTGTTAAGGACCCAGTCCCTGACCTTAACATCCACTTGTTGATTCCCTGGCAAGGTGTGATTATTTCCCTGCCTCCGGACTAAAAAGAAAAATCTCAGAGGACCCAAATTGTTCTCAAAATCAATTGCATAAACTAAGCAAGCCATAAAAAACCTGCTTTACAAACCTGGTCAGTTTGACTAATTCATTCCAACCAAAGTACTGAGGGGGGAGCACTCAATTTTAGCCCCACCCCTTCTAATCTTAAAGTGAAAATCTGGACTCTGCAAAATGGGCTCCTAAAAGCTGCAGACTGTAATCAAGTCTCTTTCCCACTGCGACCCACCAGATTCTGTGAAGCAGAATAAAAATATTCCCATGAATATAGCTATCAAATTATAGCTTTGGAAATAACATAGGCAGTGAGACCTGGGGGGGGGGACGGACTCCATCCCTATTAACCTTTTATAGCTCAGGAATTATTATATGTGTTCCAACAGCTATGCAGAGATGCAACTCTGAGTCATGGCTGTAATAACAACTCATTAAAACCATTAAGAGAGGCCGGATCCTGGGGGGACAGAGTCTTGACAAGGTTTGGCTAAATATAGTAAGGAAGGAGTTACATTCTGTCTAGTAAATTATTTCTGGAATGGCATTCTTGTGCATTCATGCACAAATCGAGCATATTGTTGAGCCATAGATATGCGCAAACCTAATGGCGGGATCTCAGATAAGATCTAGCAGGCAGGCAAGAGTTCCCCAGAGGAGAGAAAAGCAGATCCTGAAAAGCCAGACACCTTGTGGCTAAGTCCACATCATTTGGCATATGCTGCCCTTTCAAGTTAGCACAGATGCAAATGTTGAAGACGGTCGCGGAAGACGTGTCCTATAAGTTCCCATT
This sequence comes from Podarcis cretensis, assembly GCF_951804945.1. NCBI lineage: Eukaryota > Metazoa > Chordata > Lepidosauria > Squamata > Lacertidae > Podarcis > Podarcis cretensis. The sequence continues at coordinate 29,121,170 of NC_137187.1, forward strand.
AAGCTTTCTCTTGGCAGATCAAGACAAGCAGGTGACAGCAAAAGTTGCAAAGTTTTTAGCTGGGGCAATTAGAATATGACCCACTATTTGACTATTGACCCTTAAATGTATTTTATATAACTGGCTTTTTATTTCTATTCTTTGTACAGTGGTACCTCTGGTTACGTACTTAATTCGTTCTGGAGGTCCGTTCTTAACCTGTAACTGTTCTTAACCTGAAGCACCACTTTAGCTAACGGGGCCTCCTGCTGCTGCCGCACTGCCAGAGCACGATTTCTGTCCTTATCCCGAAGCAAAGTTCTTAACCTGAGGTACTATTTCTGGGTTAGTGGAGTCTGTAACCTGAAGCGTATGTAAGCTGAAGTGTATGTAACCTGAGGTACCACTGTATATCGTATTGTTGTTTTCTTGCTATGGCCGATGGCTGAAACAAATAAAGATTTTTTCATTCATCCGTTCCCATTCAGAAACATACACCTTGCAGAGTGCTGCATTGTGGCTAAAAATTAAAAAAAGAAGGTTAACTGGGCTCCCAGAAGTCACCTCTTTCCCTACAAAGCAAAGAGGCCGGATAAATGAAAATGAAGCTGACTTGTTAAGCTTTCAGAATTGTCACTTCTGGCCATGCAACTTGGCATTTTAGAAACTTTCCTCTTGGTCCTTCAGCACTGTCAAACAACCATTGAATAATTTGCCATCTCCCTTTTATCCACAGGTAGAAATGACTTCACAAGGGATGGCACCATGGAGAGCCAGGTTCTCAGTTCTCTTACAATTGTGTAAGGCAGATTTGAAATTAAATTATCGAAGGTTATTCACCAAAGCCAGACGAAACGTCTTTCCTTCTGCAGTGTTGGATGGCAGGTTGAGAGGAGTTCCCTACCAGGACAGACTTTGCTCGTGTGCCCAAGACATCAATTCTATAAAACATATTTTGCTGCGCTGTGCGAAATATGAGCAAGCCAGGGCTGAACTGATATTACCCTTGCTGGTACCTGTCCTGGGAAAATCAGAGGCTCACTATGTCAGGTTCCTATTGGAAGACCGGACAAATGCTAAAACATTAGCAGTGGCAAAGTTTTTATCGGTGGTTGCAGGAACTAATGATCCCTATCTTTAAGTCTGAACAAAATGCTTGTTTAACCTGGAGGTAGGCTGTCTGAATTGTGCATTGCTTTGTAACGATTTGTTGGGTCTCTGGACCATAAGATTGATTGATTGATTGATTGATTGATTTTAAATCAAGCTATAGTTTTAATGCCTGTTGTCTTTGTCCATGGAGTTTTCTTGGCAGGGATACTGGAGTGGCTTGCCGGTTCCTCCTCCAGGTGGATCACGTTTGGTCAAAACTCTCCACTATGACCTGTTCATCTTGGGTGCCCTGCTCGGCATAGTTCATAGCTTCTCTGAGTTCTTCAAGCCCCTTCGCCACGGCAAGGCAGTGATCCATGAAGGGGAGACTCTTGAGAGTCCCATGGACTGCAAGAAGATCAAACCTCTCCATTCTGAAGGAAATCAGCCCTGAGTGCTCACTGGAAGGACAGATTGTGAAGCTGAGGCTCCAGTACTTTGGCCACCTCATGAGAAGAGAAGACTCCCTGGAGAAGACCCTGATGTTGGGAAAGATGGAGGGCACAAGGAGAAGGGGGCGACAGAGGACGAGATGGTTGGATAGTGTTTTTGAGGTTACCAGCATGAGTCTGACCAAGCTGCGGGGTGCAGTGGAGGACAGGAGTGCCTGGCGTTCTCTGGTCCATGGGGTCACGAAGAGTCGGACACGACTAAACGACTAAACAACAACAACAACAATAGTTTTAATGCCTAAAGCAAGCTGGCCCACATTCTGGCTGACACAGGGGGAGAAGAGCTTGGTCTTCCTCTCGAGTAATTGCAGTAATGTTTTCCTCGGTGCTTTTCCATTTCACCTGCAAACCAGCTCTTGCCAGTTCGACACAGGCCAAGTGCTTTTTGTTAAAACACCCACAGACCTTGAAATGAGCTTGGATTCCTTGGGTGCGTGGGACACAGCAGCAACTGAATTACTCACTGAGTAAGACCAGGACCTCAACAGGAACACCAGCCAAGTCATCTGGAAAATCTCCTAAATCGCAAAACCTGCAGGATCAGAGATTCTCAGAGGACTGGAGTAAATATATGAATTATTTGAAAAGCAATTGCAATCAACAGATTACGCTAGTAGGATTGCAAGAAGCTTTGTAAGGAGAATTATACGAAATACTGCAGAGAAGACTATGATAAGAATTATTTTGTTGTTTAGTCGTTTAGTCGTGTCCGACTCTTCATGACCCCATGGACCAGAGCACGCCAGGCACTCCTGTATTCCACTGCCTCCCGCAGTTTGGTCAAACTCATGCTGGTAGCTTCGAGAACACTATCCAACCATCTCGTCCTCTGTCGTCCCCTTCTCCTTGTGCCCTCCATCTTTCCCAACATCAGGGTCTTTTCCAGGGAGTCTTCTCTTCTCATAAGGTGGCCAAAGTCTTGGAGCCTCAGCTTCAGGATCTGTCCTTTTAGTGAGCACTCAGGGCTGATTTCCTTCAGAATGGATAGGTTTGATATTCTTGCAGTCCATGGGACTCTGAAGAGTCTCCCCCAGCACCATAATTCAAAAGCATCGATTCTTCAGCGATCAGTCTTCTTTATGGTCCAGCTCTCACTTCCATACATCAGAATTATTAGTGAAGGAGTATTAAATGTAATTCTGAAAATAATGAAATGCAGATTAAGTGATCAAAACTGAAAAATCTTCAGATGCAGTTGATGGAAGTCCAAAACATTGTATATGATAAGTATGTTATATGATGTTTGGAAATTATTTGTAAAAATCAATAAAAATATTTTTATTTAAAAAAGGAAAATCTCCTAAATCATTCATGAATCTGGGACATCTTAACTGCCATTGCCCATCCAAACTTCACCAGGAAGTGGTCTGTCCATGCCAAGGGCATTCTTTTTACACAAAATGCTAGCTAAGCACCACTGGTCCATTGCCCTAGCTGCAGTGGCGTAGCGTGGGTTGTCAGCACCCGGGGCAAGGCAAGTAATTTGCGCCCCCTAACCCGTGGATTTGCGCACCCTAACCCTAACCCCCAGATGTTGCGCCCGGTGCGGCCGCCCCCCCTGCACCCCCCACGCTACGCCACTGCCTAGCTGTTATGGCAGCAGTGTGTAGCAGGGGTTTTGTTCTTGTAGCAGGGTTTCTGCCTAATCCTACAGCCCCCACAGCCAGGGGTGCATCTTCCAAATAGAACTGGGCTGAAGTTTTTAAGCAGAGGTTGGGCGGCCATCTGTCATAGATGCTTCAGCTGAGATTCCTACATTACAGGGGGTTGGAATGGATGATACAGGGGTCCCTTCCAGCTCTGAAATTCTATGATTCTATGAATATGTCATTTGATTGTTTGCTTCTCCCCCCCCCAAAAAAAAAAATAGGTGAGGAAGTTTTTAAAACATAGAAAAATAAGGGGGGGGAGAGTCAGGTATAAATCAATTTGTTATTGTTCAGCACAATAACAAAGCTGAACTCCTTCACAAAATGTTCCCCGCAAAATGTCCCCCCAGGGCTCTGGTATGATTCTGTCTGCTTCAGGCACGTCACACTGTAATTAGCATGGCATTGTCCCTCTGTCATCGGTAGTCTAATGAATTAATCACACCCAAGCAGTCCCTGCTTTCAGCCGTACAATTAAGGGATTGTGGTCTGATTTCTTTTTGTATCGTGAAACAGGTCCTTTTTAAAGGACAGGAAACACAAGAAAGGAATCGGTCACAAGGACCAGCCTTGACATGAATCAAGACAGTTGTCTTCTGAGACGATGATGCCTCTTTGACCCTAGATAAGAGCTCTGACTTGAGAGCTGGCTCCATGGATGTTTACTAGACGGATACAGTGCAGGGACTTCAACAACAACATTTCGTTTTAAATGTTTTAAAACAATCGTAGCCATCCACCTGATTTGTACTCCAATTCAGTAGCGCACCGGATGCCAGGAGGGGTCATGGGGGGCAGCTGGGTGTCAGGGGGGGGGCAGACCTGCTCTGCCACTGCTCTATAATAATGCATGATTTATTATAAGAAGTTGTAATAAACAAAACCTGCCCTTCTTCCCTTATGGGGGACACAAGAGCCCTTATAGAGTCCTTTGTAGGCTCTCCATCGGTCGGAGAAAATAACAGAGGCCAACCAGAGAATATTGAGAAGCAAAGCAGCTAGTAAGCCTGATCTTTATTGATCTGTTGCAACAGGGTGCTCCCCTTACACACAGGAAAGGAGGAGGACCCCGAACCAAAGTGTGCCCCCCATATAGACATTTTAAATTGCCTTCCCTGGAGATCAAGACCACCCCCCACAAACATCATATCATCATATCTACATCACAGAAAAGGCGGTCTACAACAGAAATTTGAATGCTGTTGTTTTTCCTGTCTGTCAGGTTATCTGATAATGCTTTATCCAATTGCCTTTCCTGGTAGTCTGGCCATTCCTTTGAGATGGTGATTTCCCAGTTCCTGAGACAATGGGAAGGTTCCCTTACCCCCTTCCTCCTTGCAGAGAAAACGTTTGGTGAGTTGGGGAGTCAAAATGGTTTCAGGAAGGTCTTCCCTGTACTGCTCCAGACATGTGGCCTGCATATCTATGTACGAGCTTGGTTGGTACATTTATGAACATTTATTATATATATAAGGCCTTAAATTTTGTATTTAAAAGTAAAAGACAGGACCGTTGAGGGAGATAAGAGGAAGACTGTGTTGAGGAAATATTGGGGAAGGGGTGAAATGGGGAGATCTAAGAGACATGGTGTGGTGCCTAAAAGTTTACTGTTGACACAGGCTGGCTTACAGATTAGGCTAAATCAGTCCTTGACACCTGTAATCTGCTATATGCTATTGTGGGCAGCATGCCCTCCCAGATGGTGAGAAGTTCTAGAGAAGTTCTCTGACTTATTTCCATGAGCACTTGAGATTCACAGTGCATTTCTTCCTAACCGCTTTGTTTTGTTGTTGTTTAGTCGTTTAGTCGTGTCCGACTCTTCGTGACCCTGTGGACCAGAGCACACCAGGCACTCCTGTCTTCCACTGCCTCCCGCAGTTTGGTCAAACTCATACTGGTAGCTTCAAGAACATTGTCCAACCATCTCGTCTTCTGTCGTCCCCTTCTCCTTGTGCCTGCCTTCTTTCCCAACATCAGGGTCTTTTCCAGGGAGTCTTCTCTTCTCATGAGGTGGCCAAAATATTGGAGCCTCGGCTTCAGGATCTGTCCTTCCAGTGAGCACTCAGCGTTGATTTCCTTCAGAATGGATAGTTTTGGTCTTCTTGCAGTCCATGGGACTCTCAAGAGTCTCCCCCAGCACCAGAATTCAAAAGCATCAATTCTTCAGCGATCAGCCTCTTTATGGTCCAGCTCTCACTTCCATACATCACTACTGGGAAAACCATAGCTTTAACTATACGGACCTTTGTTGGCAAGGTGATGTCTCTGCTTTTTAAGATGCTGTCTAGGTTTGTCAATGCTTTTCTCCCAAGAAGCAGGCGTCTTTTAATTTCGTGGCTGCTGTCACCATCTGCAGTGATCATGGAGCCCAATAAAGTAAAATCTCTCACTGCCTCCATTTCTTCCCCTTCTATTTGCCAGGAGGGGATGGGCCCAATGGCCATGATCTTCGTTTTTTTGATGCTGAACTTCAAACCATATTTTGCGCTCTCCTCTTTCACCCTCATTAAAAGGCTCTTTAATTCCTCCTCACTTTCTGCCATCAAGGTTGTGTCATCTGCATATCTGAGGTTGTTGATATTTCTTCCTTTCCCAATTTTGAACCAATCAGAATAACCGCTTACTGGTATGAAAGCATCAACAGAGGTAAGGAAGTTGCTCCTACAAGGCTGTGGATCCTATTCCTAGAGGCAGAACCTGCTTTCTAAAGGGCTTCATTTGGCCATTTCCCACCTCTCTTTCTCTCTCTTTCAAACCCCAAACTCCTGTTTCTTTCACACACATAATTTCCCAAGAACCTTCCTTTTTGGGAACCATCCAAAGCCATGTAAGAACATTAAGAGTCATTTACACCAATCATCTTTTGCAAATCAGGCAAAACCCATTCTCAGTAGCCAGACAGCAAATTCACAACACTATTTTTGTTCCTAGCACTTAATTCTGGCTCTCACCACTTGTTTATTTAGGAGAGATGCATGCTGTGAAAGGAAAAGCTGCTGCTAACAGCTTTTCCCATTGTTTTCCCTCAATCTTCTGGTCCCAGCAGCCCCTGCTGCCCACCCACCTGCTAGAGCAAAGAGACTGTCCTTTCTGTCAACAAATCCATGGGAAGGGAGGGTGAGAGATTGGACAAGGAAGGAACAAGTGGGAGATGCTACTGTTGGATCTTCTTCCCTAATGGCTCAGCTAGGACCAGTTTGCTTAACCAAATATAGCCTTAAAAGGTAAAAGGGACCCCTGACAGTTAAGTCCAGTCGCGGACAACTCTGGGGTTGCAGCACTCATCTCTCTTTACTGGCCAAGGGAGCCGACGTTTGTCTGCCAGCAGTTTTTCCAGGTCATGTGGCCAGCATGACTAAGCCACTTCTGGTGAACCAGAGCAGCACACGGAAACACTATTTACCTTCCCTCTGGAGTGGTACCTACCTATTTGTCTACCCTTTGACGTGCTTTCAAACTGCTAGGTTGGCAGGAGCAGGGACCGAACAACGGGAGCTCACCCCGTCGCAGGGATTTGAACTGCCGACCTTCTGATTGGCAAGCCCAAGAGGCTCAGTGGTTTAGACCACAGCGCCACCCATGTCCCTAAATATAGCCTACTCAATCCATATTTATAATGGGCCAATGCAGAACCCAGAACATGTCCCACTGATCATCTGACTACTTCACTCTCAATTTGACTTTTATTTCCACTTAACTCGGTTTTAGCAGACTTGGGACCGCCCAGTTTTATCATTAGCTATTTCTTACATTTCTATATCACATTTTCTGCCAAGGAACTAAAGGTGATGTACATGGTTCACAACAACCTTGTGAGGTAGGTTAGACCAAGAGGCTGTGACTGGCTCAAGCTTACCCAGTGAGCTTCATGTCTGCATATGATCTGGCTTCCCAGATCACAGTCCAGCTCACACCAAACTCCAAAGGGCTCCACATTGTCTAGATCAGGCATAGGCAAACTCCAGCCCTCCAGGTGTTTGGGACTACAATTCCCATCATCCCTAGCTAACAGGACCAGTGGTCAGGGATGATGAGAATTGTAGTCCCAAACATCTGGAGGGCTGGAGTTTGCCTATGCCTTTCAGACCCCCCAAGTGTTCCTATTTTCCACGGACAGTCCCAGATATACAGAAACTGTCCTGGTTTCTGATTTGATCCTGGCAAGTCCTGCTTTTCCTTAGGATGTCTCTATTTTCATTGGAAAAATGCTGGAAGGTATGGAGTTATGCAACCCCCAAGCCAAGGAGATATGTAACTAGACAACCTTTAGAAGACCTTTAGAAGATCATATCTGAAGGCAGCTCTGTATAGGGAAGCATTTTAGTGTTTCATGTTTTCTTATGTTTTTATATACCGGTATATGTTAGAAGACTCCCAGAGTGGCTGGGGCATAATTTTAAATACAGTCGTACGTCGGAAATCAAACGTCTTGTGACTCAAATGTTTTGGCTCCTGAACACCGCAAACCTGGAAGTGAGTGTTCCGGTTTGTGAGCGTTCTTTGCAACCCGAATGTCCGACGCGGGTTATGATTCCGTTCGACTTCCAAGGTATGGCTGTACAGTGGTACCTCTGGTTGTGAACGGGATCTGTTCCGGGTCATGATTCACCGCTTCTGCGCATGCATGTGACATCATTTTGAGCATCCGCACATGCTAGAGCGGCAAAACCCAGAAGTAACCCTTTCCGGTACTTCCAGGTCATAGTGGGACGGAACCTGAAAAGATTTAACCTGAAGCAAACGTAACAAGAGGTATGACTGTATTTTTTTATTATTACAGTGGTACCTCGGGTTATATACGCTTCAGGTTACATACACTTCAGGTTACAGACTCCACTAACCCAGAAATAATGCTTCAGGTTAAGAACTTTGCTTCGGGATAAGGACAGAAATCGTGCTCTGGCGGCGTGGCGGCAGCAGGAGGCCCCATTAGCTAAAGTGGTGCTTCAGGTTAAGAACAGTTTCAGGTTAAGAACGGACCTCCAGAACAAATTAAGTACTTAACCCGAGGTACCACTGTATTATATAAGATGTCCCTATTTTAATCAGAGAAATGTTGGAGGGTATGTAGATTCTGAACATGCTATAGAGGGGTTGTGTGAGTTGACTTATAGTTTCAAACGCTGTATTTAGGATTGATACGCAGACCCTAGATTGCCCATCATGTCAGGAACTCCTCTGTATCACAGAGGCTGCAGCTCAGGCCAGGCCCATTGTTCAGCGGCAGAATGCCCGCCTGCCTGCCAAAGGGTCTATATCCAATCCCAGGACTGTTAAAAGACTATTGATCTCTGGGAGCCAGTTGAAGCAGCCAGTGCTGTGGTCTAGTTGCATCACAGTCCTTGTGCCTGCCTAATACTGCTTGCTTGTGTTCTGCAGTGAAACATCCCTCTGTTGTTGTGTGTATTTCTTGGCTCACATCGTACAGCAGAACTGAACACCCTTCCTATCTCTGGGACATCTAATCCTGCTTGTCTCCAAACCCCGAAGCTTTTATGCAGGGAAGATTACCATTGATTTCCTTTTCAGTTGTATCCACTGGAACTGTCACTGGTTGGAAGCTTTTGAAGGAGTCAAAAAATAAAGAAAGAGGGTGCTTTGTTTGCCTTGCTCAGCTCTTTATGATGTCCTAAGTTCATCTGTTTATTAGTCTCGGGACCTGACCTTTGAGCTGGTACTCACATAGGCAGCCCTTATTCAAGGGGGCAGCTGCAGTGGTGGGCTTTGTGTGGTACAACACCCACTGCCCTAAGCACAACTACAGAGGAGTCCCATGCAAATGTATTTGGAAGTAAAACGTAATGAGTTTACTGGGATCAGGGCCGGATTTGGGTTGGATGAGGCCCTCAGCTCCTGAAGGTAATGGGGCCCTTTCTACGTCCAGCTGTCCTTTGTCAACAACAAATGGTCACTGTTTTTTGTGTTGAATATATGCTATATGGTAATTTATGGACCTCATAGGTATCTCAAGCCGTTTGCACATAACAAAATATGTATTTTATCAAAGTAATTGTTGAACTGAAATACAATTAAGAAGTATATTAATAGTGAAATAATTATTAAGCTTTAACTTAAAATGATGTTTTGGTAATTCATAACAAACTTAATAATGCAAACACATTGGCATTTGGCAAGAACAAAAGTTCCTTTAGAAACACAATTTACAAAGACTCATAATCTAGTCTCTAGAAACTTGCTATAATATGAAATAATAATAGGTGCAAATATATGATGCAAACTACTAATAATTATAAATAGCAGAATGTAGGCACCCTATATAAAGAAATGAGCAAACTAGTGATATTTTAGGGAGCAGGCTAGCAGGTGGGGCCCCTGACTTACATCACAGGAGCCTACACAACACAAAACACTGTTGCTGTATGTAGGTTTTATTTTGTTTGGTTTTTTATCTTATATTTTGGAAATGTACATCCAGGTTTTTCCCCTTTAATTTTTTGGGGGGCCCTCAAGGGAGTGGGGCCCTAAGCTAGAGCTTGTTTAGCTTATACGTTAATCCGGCACTGACTGTGATTTATTATTCCTCCTATAGCTACTTAGGGTTCTTCATCTCAGAAGTAAGTTTGCTTAGAAGTGAAGGGGCTCATGCTCAAGAAAATGCATTTAGAATTGAGAGTGGAGTTTGTCGTTTGCATATACAGAAAGAGAATTGTAGCATGCTCATCAAGCTGAACAGCCTCCCTGTTGCTCTGACTACATTTGTGAGAGGGATGATGCACCCTTTTCTCAGCAGTTGAAAACCCATGCATAAAATATTAACGCGTTTTCTTAAATACACCACGGTAAGTGCTAATAATTACTTGGGTAAGCAAGAGTTGCAGCATGGAGGTGTTTCTAAAAATACAATTTTTTAAATGTCTTTCCTGTGATATTTTTAGTTTCTAAATAAAAGCTATCCACGCACGTAATGGGGCATTGGCTTGCCGCTTGAAGTGGTTGTAGAAATAGCTTTTGGTGCAACTGCATCATAAGTGCTTAGCTTAAAGATGTAATAATGGAGTGGAATTTCCTGGATGATGTTTTTCAGACTTTGAAATGAGGATGGAAACTTTGCATTCCTTAGGGCTTGGGAACCCTCCATTTTAATAGTAGTAATAATAATAATAATAATAATACAAAAAAAAAACAGGAACTAAAATGTGCCAATCCCATAAAAAATTAATCTCCACTAACCTTAAACTGGTCACACTGGGTTAAACACACCATTCTTATATTTCATTTCATAAAATCGAAATAGCTTGATTTGTGCTATGTGACTTCTTTAGTTTATTGCAGGTGTAGAAAAGTTGGACAATGGCATTTGCGGGAGAAGCCTCTTGTGGCCAAGGAAATAAGACAGAGAAACAAGGAACAGCTAGAGAAGAAAGTCACAAGACGCTAGTGACTGACAGCAGAATAGAGAAAGGAACAGGGAGATGAGAGGCCCAATATTTAACAGCTGAGGCTTTGTCAGCGATGGAACAATTACCTTGCCTGATCAACAAGCAACATTGTGCACCTGAATCGGAAAAGAAAGACCAGGACTCTTCACAATGCTGGCAGTTGTTGAGCCACTTGTTCTGGGTCCATGAATTCACTTGTTAACTACTTCCTAATGCAATAGGGACGCGCGTGACACTGTGAGTTAAACCACAGAGCCTAGGACTTGCAGATCAGAAGGTCGGCGGTTCGAATCCCCATGATGGGGTGAGCTCCCGTTGCTTTCTCCCAGCTCCTGCCAACCTAGCAGTTCGAAAGCACGTCAAAGTGCAAGTAGATAAATAGGTACCACTCTGGCGGGAAGGTAAACAGCGTTTCCGTGCACTGCTCTGGTTCGCCAGAAGCGGCTTACTCATGCTGGCCACATGACCCAGAAGCTGTACGCCGGCTCCCTGGGCCAATAAAGTGAGATGAGTGCCACAACCCCCGAGTCGGTCACGACTGGACCTAACGGTCAGGGGTCCCTTTACCTAATGCAAGTATACAAGGAGTTTGTAGAACTGAAATGGTAAAGTCAGGTCCTTTAGCCAGCGCACTCAGGTCCTGAAGTAACTATGCTTGCGAGACCTAAGGAATTCAGAGCAGCAGCGCTTAGATAAACAGGGCACAGGAGCACTTCTCATTTAGATGCCACGAAGGGGTTAAAGGACTATCTATCTGCATGTAAGATAGATTCCCAAAATACCTCTTTCCCACAATGCTCTCCTCTGTATTGATGGCCCAACTTGGGACCCTGGAACTTCAGGCTTAGGGGCCAAATGTGGCTCTGCGGAACTCTATTCGGCCCTTGGGGCTCACCAGGGGCCGCACGCCTCACTGCTCCTGCGTGAGGTGGTGCAATGGGCTGGTGTGTAGAAACGAGCCAGGTGTGCAAAGGGGGAAAGTCAGGTTTGTTCTGTTTGCCGTTGCTTGCGGCACCAACCAGCTGCATGTGGCCCCTGGAAGCCTCTCCAACAGGCAATGTGGCCCTTAGGCTGAAAGAGATTCTCCACCCATGGGAATTTAACTCAGGAGTGCGGAAAAGGATCTGACAGGGGATAGTTCAGTTGGCTAGAGCATGGTGCTGGGGATGCCAAGGTTGCAGCTTCGATCTCTTTATGGAGCAGCGGCATATTCCTGCACTGCAGGGGATTGGAATAGATGACCCCCAGGGTCCCTTCCAACTCCACAATTCTATGATTCTTATCTCCCCTACCCCTCACACCCAACTGTCAATCTCCTGACATCAGGGGATCATTGTCAGGGCTGCAGAACATCATTACAAAGAGTCCTTGCATGGTGCTTCACAGAATCATAGAATTGTAGAGCTCAAAGGGACCCTGAGGCTCATCTAGTCCACAATGCAGGCAGTGGCGTAGCAAGGTCAGGTGGTACCCGGTGTGAATTTTTTTTTGTCAGTAGGCTATGGTTTTCCCAGTAGTGATGTATGGAAGTGAGAGCTGGACCATAAAGAAGGCTGGTCTCCGAAGAATTGATGCTTTTGAATTCTGGTGCTGGAGGAGACTCTTGAGAGTCCCATGGACTGCAAGAAGATCAAACCTGTCCATTCTGAAGGAAATCAGCCCTGAGTGCTCACTGGAAGGACAGATTCTGAAGCTGAGGCTCCAAGACTTTGCCCACCTCATGAGAAGAGAAGACTCCCTGGAAAAGACCCTGATGTTGGGAAAGATGGAGGGCACAAGGAGAAGGGGACGACAGAGGATGAGATGGTTGGATAGTGTTCTCGAAGCTACCAGCATGAGTTTGCCCAAACTGCGGGAGGCAGTGGAAGACAGGAGTGCCTGGCATGCTCTGGTCCATGGCGTCACGAAGAGTCGGACACGACTAAACGACTAAACAACAACAAGGTCAGAAGCTGGGTCTATTCTGGCCCCAAATGTTGTAGTGCTCTTTTTTTTTATGATGCTGATGATAGCCCGTCTAGCTGGCTGGGTTTCCCCATCCATTCTGGGTGGCTCCCAACCAAATATTAAAAACATAATAAAACATTAAAAACTTCCAGAGCCAGTGTGGTGTAGTGGTTAAGAGCAGTGGACTTGTAGTCTGGTGAACTGGGTTCACTTCCCCGCTCCTCCACATGCAGCTGCTGGGTAACCTTGGGCCAGTCACACTTCTTTGAAGTCTCTCAGCCCCACTCACCTCACAGAGTGTTTGTTGTGGGGGAGGAAGGGAAAGGAGAATGTTAGCCGCTTTGAGACTCCTTCAGGTAGTGATAAAGTGGGATATCAAATCCAAACTCTTCTTCTTCTTCTTCTTTGGATGTCTTCTAAAAGTTATGTCGATGGGAGGGCGCCACCACTGAGAAGGCCCTCTGCCTGGTTTGATATTTTGATATGCAAGGAAAATGGATCTTTACAGCAACTGAGTGGCAGAGGCTTTTACCAGTGGGCCAAGGGGCAAATATTTAGAGACCGGAATTGGGGGACCAAAACTTGACACAGGTGCAACAAAACGCAAGGCAGGCAATCTCCGCTTATCTAAATGTGTGCTGCTTTTTTAAAGTTTCAGAAAGCAGCAGCCAGGGGCACATCATTGCTTACACCGATCAATTATAGAGACAGATGGAAAACACAGACATCTGTTGTGTCCTATGGAAACGGGAACATGGTGTTGATGTTGTCACAGAAACGCAGCAACCTTCTATCGAGGTCAGGGCCAGTCAGAGACACGGGAGCAAGGAAAGGGATGCAAAGCAAAGGGAGTTTTCCCTTTGGAAAAAGGGGCTTCCTTTTCTGTTCAACACACACAACAACAAAAACTACCTTAGCGGCAGAATATGAGCGACTTTACGTTTTCTCCTGTGCTAAACAGTGTGTGTGTGTGTTTGTAGATATACATAATCACAGCCACGGGGAGGCAGCTGCCTCCCTAAATCAAGTAAATAAATAAAAACACTTAACTAACTAACCAATTGCATCACAGATAACTTGGTTCTGCCCCCCCAAAACACAAAGCCTGCCCCCCAACTAAATCCTGACTCCACCCATGTATGTATGTTGCTTCAAAGTGTGTGTGTACTGCACAAACTTTGATGCCGCATGTAATAGTATTTAATTCATTGGTGTAGAATGCTGAAAACAATTTTCTTCAGAGACTGGAGATGCCTCCCCAAGGCGGATTATTGGGAACTTTGTGCTCATCTAAAGGATGCAAGCTTTGCACGCAAGGCTGCCCTCATCAAAATATTCCTGCCTCCGTCCAATATGATTCAGATTTGCATTCCCTGCATTTCTTAGGTCCCATCCACAAAGGGCCGGATTTAGATTTGATGAAGCCCTAAACTCCTGAAGGTAATGGGGCCCTTTCTATGTCCAGCTGTCCTCTGTCAACAACAAATTGTTGCTTTTTTGTGTTGAATATATGCTATATGGTAACTTATGGACCTCATAGGTATCTAAAGCCATTTGCACATGTTGCCATGCAACCAGTCCATGAAGAATGTATATCTGCCCTATATATAGAAAGGAGCAAGCCAGGGATATTTTAGGGAGCAGGCGAGGGCCATGACTTACATAATAAAGTAAAGGTAAAGGGACCCCTGACCGTTAGGTCCAGTCGCGGCCAACTATGGGGTCGTGGTGCTCATCTCGCTTTATTGGCCAAGGGAGCCGGCATACAGCTTCCGGGTCAGGTGGTCAGCATGACTAAGCTGCTTCTGGCGAACCAGAGCAGTGCACAGAAACGCCATTTACCTACCCACTGGAGTGGTACCTATTTATCTACTTGCACTTTGACATGCTTTTGAACTGCTAGGTTGGCAGGAGCTGGGACCGAGCAACTGGAGCTCACCCCGTCACGGGGATTCGAACCACCGACCTTCTGATTGGCAAGTCCTAGGCTCTGTGGTTTAACCCACCGTGCCACCCGCGCCCCTTTTGACTTACATCATAAAGGTAAAGGTACCCCTGCTCGTACGGGCCAGTTGTGTCCGACTGTAGGGTTGTGTGCCCAGCTCACTTAAGAGTGACACTTCCGGGTCACGTGGCCAGCGTGACGAAGCTGCTCTGGTGAGCCAGCACCAGCGCAGCACACGGAAACACCGTTTACCTTCCCGCTAGAAAGCGGTACCTATTTATCTACTTGCACTTAGGGGTGCTTTCGAACTTCTAGGTGGGCAGGAGCTGGGACCAAACGACGGGAGCTCACCCCGCCGCAGGGATTTGAACCACCGACCATGCGATCGGCAAGCCCTAGGCACTGAGGTTTTACCCACAGTGCCACCCACGTCCATGACTTTTACCCACAGCGCCATCCACGTCTATGACTTACATCATAGGACAAAACAAACACGGTTGCTGTATGTAGGTTTTATTTTATTTGCTTTTTATCTTATATTTTGGAAATGTACATCCAGTTTTTTTCCCTTTAATTTTTTTTTGGGTGCCCCCCAAGAGATTGGGGCCCTAAGCTATATAGCTAATCCAGCACTGATTCCCTGCGTTTCTTAGATCCCATCCACAACGTATGCATGCGCTTTCCTCCGAAGAATCCTTTCCACCTGGGAAGGAGGCGAGGACGCTTCCCGGGGGGCGACCTTTGCGCAAAAGAGCGAGCGCGCGCGCGCGCCGGCTTCCGAGCCCCACAGAGCTCTTCTTCCCAGCAGAAGGCGCAGCTCCTCGCCGGCCGGCCGGCTGCCTCCCTCCCCCCTTCCTTCTTCCAATTCCTCGCCCCCACCCTAATCTTGCAAAGGCACCAGATCCCCGACGTGGCGCCCGCTACCCCGTCCCCCGCTGCCTCCCCCCTTTGCTCTGCGCCAAGCCCCCTCTCCGGGAGAAGGGCCACGTGACTGGAACCTCCTCGCCCGTGGAATCCGTGACGTCACGGGGGCGGGGGATTTCTCCTTCCAGCTGCTCCTCCCTTTGCGGGGGGGGGGGTGGAGAGCCTGGCATCGGAGCGCAGGCGCACTCGCCTCCCAGCCGGTGCGCTTGCAGCTGCTTCCAAGAGGAGTTTTTGCAGCGCCAAAGGTCCCGAGTCGCGGAGGTGGCGGCGGCGGCGGCTTCTGCTCCTCCCGCAGCTCCCGGGGGGCTCCGTCTGTGCGGAGCAGCCGGTCTCTGGCCCGTCCTCCGCCGCCTCCGGGAGACCCCTCGCCCGCCTCCCCGCCCGCGTGCGCTTGGACTTGCACCGGAGTCCCTCCTCCTTCTGCTTCCCAGCAGGTTCAAGAACTCCGAGGTGAGTCTTTCTTCCCACCTCTCCCGGAGGGTTTTGGGGGGGGGGTTGCAAGAAAGAGGGGCCGGTTGCGCCTTCGCCCCCATGCAAATTCGCTGGGGGGGCGGGTTCCTCTCGAAAGGGAAAGTTTGTGCAACTCCGTCGTGGGAAACGCAGCATGGGAACAACCCCCCCGCTCCTTCCCCATCGAGGGTGGCCACCTTTGTTCAGGCAAAATGCAGGACAGGGGAGGGGGGCGATTTTTTGGTTGCTGCACCTTCCAAGCGATCTCTCGCAGCCTAACAGGACGCACGTTCACGCGCGGGGGCGGCGGCGCGCACATGCGTTTGTAACTCTTGCCTGCGCTTGGCAACCCAGAGTTTCAATGCATGGCCTTTCGCGCACCCTTGGACTGGAGAGAGGGTCCCTAACTTGGCACAGAGGGGGACCCGGGATCTCTCCATACGGGACGCAGCATTTTGCAGGTGGCAACCCTCTCCACCTTGGGGTGGGGGTGGGGAGGCAGGACAGCTCTCTCCTCCTGCCGACTGGCGCCCTCTTGCCTCCCCCTCACGCCCCCTTTCCTTTCTCTTGGGTGCCTTATCTCCTGCGCGGGGGACGGGGGGCGGGCGGCCAGGGGCTCCCTCTGCGCGAGTCTCTGCCTCGCCGTCCTGTCTCTGCCTGCAGAGCCTGGAGCTGCAGCAACGCGCCGCGCTCTTACTTATTTTTTTTGCAAAGAACTTCGGGTTCCCCTTCACTTGACATTGCAATGTCCCGGGCCTCGGGGGGGGGGGGGGAGGTGTGCTCGGAGGGGTTTGCTGCTTCTCTTTCCTCTGCCCTTCTCTCTCTCTCTCTCTCTCTCTCTCTCTCTTTTCCTCTTCCCCTCCCCATTCCTCTTTTTGCTGGTTCACCTCTCCCTCCGTCCCTTGGAACAGCGGGAAAGAGGGAAGCTTTTGTTCTGGAAACATCAAAGGTATTTGAGGTGCGGGTGGGGGGAAGGTCGAAGGGAACACAACATTTTGGAGGCGAGAAGGATGGTGCCTATCAGCGCTTCATTGTGCGTTTTCCCCCCTCTCCCTCTCCCTCTCCCTCTCTCTCTTTGCTGAAGGGAGAAAAAGAATTCAACTTTCTTTCCCTCCCTCTTGGCTGCCGGGCACGTGAATTAGCTAATGAAGCTGCATTTTATGCGGAGCTGGAAGTTTATTGATCTGCTGCTCAGTCTTATTACTTAAGCAGTCTGTTGGGAGACTGTAGGAAAATCGAAAATCCGCCCCCCCCCCCCGCGTAGCCTGGCTGCTTTTAATAATGTTGAATTCAAACTTGGATTCTTCTGCACGTCTTTTCAAAACCAGCAGTTTTTACCTTGCTGTGCAAATAGCTGTGTGTAAATGTGAATGTTTATGTGGATGAAAAGTCCGGACCACTAAAAGGCTTCCTTAGGTATGGTGATTGTTGCATCTAGGAAACAGGGACAAAACAATGGGATTAAGAGTTGAATATGAAATCGTCTTAGTGTGTGTGTGTACAGATGAGGCTTAAACTTCACATGGTCTTTTCTGAACGCTTTTCTAAGCCTAGGTTTGTTATAAGGGTGCATCCATCCATCCATTCATTTCCTTTGAGGAGAGAACACTTCTTGGTCTACTTCTGTGATAACTTCCATGGTTACCACTTAAACTTCGCTTGTGTGCAGTCGCTGTTGCCTCTCTGAAGTGGGAACAGGACCAGGATTAAGGTCCATTCGTTTATGGTCCTGCTTGCCTCCTGAAAACAACAACAACATATTTAAATGCAGCCCATCTGACCGGGTTCCCCATCCACTCTGGGCGGTTTCCAATGAATCAAAACACAACATGACACCAAACATTAAAAACTTCCCTGAACAGGGCTGCCTACAGATGTCCTCTGAAAGTCAGGTCGCTGCTTATTTCCTCTACTTACCTCTGTGGATATATGTATAACATGGAAATTGCGCCCCTTTCCAGGAGAGAGATACTGAGTGCATACTTGAGGGGGAGATGCAGGAGGGCTTGCAGAAAGAGAACAACAACTACCAGACTTTTAGAAGACATCTGAAGGCAGCCCTGTTTAGGGAAGCTTTTAATGTTTGATGCATTACTGTATATTAATATTTTGTTGGAAGCCGCCCAGAGTGGCTGGGGAAGCCCAGCCAGATGGGCGGGGTAGAAATAATAAATTATTATTATTTTTATTATTATTCCTTGCTGTGCCACCTGAGAACTTAATTATGGGGTCAATTATCTGATTTTGGGTTGGTCACGCTCCCATTTCTTCCCTGGAAGAGCTCCTGATACAAACCGGGAGCTTCTTAAAATACAGTGGTACCTCTGGTTACATCCTTAATTTATTCTGGACGTCCGTTCTTAACCTGAAACTGTTCTTAACTTGAAGCACCACTTTAGCTAATGGGGCCTCCTGCTGCTGCTGCCTCGCCACTGCACGATTTCTGTTCTCATCCTGAAGCAAAGTTCTTAACCCGAGGTAATATTTCTGGGTCAGCGGAGTCTGTACCCTGAAGCGTATGTAACCTGAAGCGTATGTAACCCGAGGTACCACTGTATGTAAGACCTGTATTCTGCATACCTGCACTGAACGTGTTGGTGTTCTTTTAGGTCAGGTGCAGTTTCAGAAACTCAGATATATAAGCTGGGTGACGAATAGGGGTAACCTATTCATGTGCAATGGCACCTTAAATATAGGTTAGGTCACCCCCTATTCGTCAAGGGTTGGGCTAGTTGATCCCTGGGGTGCCTTCCAAAGATCTATGATTTTATGATCTCAACTACATTGCTTGACTTGCGCTTCATACAGTTCCCTTGTCCCAGAATGCAAGAAGGAGAAACACAGTGGACATGGTATTAACTGTGGACTAAGGCAGAGATTTTTTAAACTGTGGTTGCCAATCCAGCGCCCACAAATCTCCACGTAGTTGCAATTGGATCCACTCGCTCCAGTAGCAAAATGCACCTGGCGCCTGGCTAATTTCCAACTGGTCAGGTGGTATATGAGAACCTGAGGAGAGCTTGCGGGATCAGGCCAGTGGCTCTTCTAGTCTAGCATCCTGGTCTCACAGTGGCCGACCAGGTGCCTGAAAGTTGCAGCTGCTTTTAAATTGTTTTTAATTTTTATCTGTGTTGTTTTAAATGAGACCACCTTGGCCGTGAGCCGTGGAAGACCTGTGCCTTGCCTTGCTGGCCCTTTCCCATCTGGCCTGGGAGAGTGGTGCGGACTGACTCCAGCTACAAAAACTGAGGCTGTTGAACAGATTCTTGGGCTGGAGTATTGTTCACGGGGGTTGAGAGAGCTGTTGCTGTTACAGTCATACCTTGGGTTGAAATAGCTTTGGGATAAGTATTTTCGGGTTGCGCACTGCGGCGACCCGAAAGTAACGGAGTGCATTACTTCCAGGTTTCACCGCTCACGCATGCGCAGTCAAATTGATGTCATGCGCATCCGCAGATGCGGGTTGTGTTCGCTTCTGGATGCGAACGGGCCTCTGGAACAGATCGCATTCGCATCCAGAGATACCACTGTATTGATATTACTATTGTATCTTTAGTTTTAGATCTTACAATTTACCTGGAAATTGTTTCCATTTGGTTGTGTACTTTTTCATGTGTTTTATTTATTGTTTATGACTTCTGCTATGTTTGTAATTATGTAAACCTTGTCATGTTGTAAGCCGCCTTGAGCATAATTTACCAGGGATCAGCATTTTAAATAAAAGGACACATTGTATTCATGTAAAAACATGCTGATTCCCAGACCGTCCGCGGGCCGGATTTAGAAGGTGATTGGGCCGGATCAGGCCCTCGGGCCTTAGTTTGCCTACCCATGGTCCTAAACATGGACTTGAAATGGTGGGTGCCAACGACCGACTTTTACTGGCACCCATCTGTGGAAGTGGTTTCTTGTGAGTGCATCTGTGTTGATGGAGCTCAGAGTGCTAAGCCGTTTTTGTATGAATAGGCTTGGATTTCTAGAAATGCCTTGCAGATCCATATTTTTGGAAAAGGTTGTGCTGAAAACAGGGCCAGATTTAGGTTTGATGAGGCCCTACGCTACTGAAGGTAATGGGGCTCTTTGTCAACAACAAATTGTTGTTGTTTTTTGTGTTGAATATATGCTATATGGGCATTTATGGACCTCATAGGTATCTCAAGCCATTTGCACTTGATGCCATGCAACCATCCATGCAGAATGTAGGCACCCTATATATAGAAAGGAGCAAACCAGGGATATTTGAGGGAGCAGGCTAACAGGCGGGGCCCATGACTTACATTTTAGAAGCCTACACAACACAAACCACTGTTGCTGTATGTAGGTTTTATTTTATTGGTTTTTATTTTACATTTTGGGACGCAGGTGGCACTGTGGGTAAAACCACAGAGCCTAGGACTTGCCGATCAGAAGGTCGGAGGTTTGAATCCCCGCGACGGGTGAACTCCCGTTGCTCGGTCCCTGCTCCTGCCAACCTAGCAGTTCGAAAGCACATCAAAGTGCAAGTAGATAAATAGGTACCGCTCCGGTGGTAAGGTAAATGGCGTTTCCGTGCGCTGCTCTGGTTCACCAGAAGCGGCTTAGTCATGCTGGCCACATGGCCCGGAAGCTGTACGCCAGCTCCCTCGGCCAATAAAGCGAGATGAGTGTGCAACCCCAGAGTCGGCCACGACTTGACCTAATGGTCAGGGGTCCCTTTACCTTTATCTTATATTTTGGAAATGTACATCCGTTCCCCCCATTTAAATTTCATTGGGGCCCCCAAGAGAGTGGGGCCCTAAGCTATAACTTGTTTAGCTTATACGTAAATCCGGCACTGGCTGGAAACGTTTATAAAGATTCACCTAGTCCATATGCCTCAAAGAAACCAGTTGCCATTTGGGGCTCTGGATTTGTGGCTGCACTGCAATAAACTTCACAAATTGTGGCTCAAAACCTCCAAGTGCCTCTGTTTCTCAGGGACAGTTTCTGGTTTGATCCTGGATTGTCCCACTTTTCCTTAAAGGTAAAGGTAAAGGTACCCCTGCCCGTACGGGCCAGTCTTGACAGACTCTGGGGTTGTGCGCCCATCTCACTTAAGAGGCCAGGGGCCAGCGCTGTCCGGAGACACTTCCGGGTCACGTGGCCAGCGTGACATCGCTGCTCTGGCGAGCCAGAGCCGCACATGGAAACGCCGTTTACCTTCCCGCTGGTAAGCGGTCCCTATTTATCTACTTGCACCCGGAGGTGCTTTCGAACTGCTAGGTTGGCAGGCGCTGGGACCGAGCAGCGGGAGCGCACCCCGCCGCAGGGATTCGAACCGCCGACCTTTCGATCGGCAAGTCCTAGGCGCTGAGGCTTTAACCCACAGCGCCACCTGCGTCCCCACTTTTCCTTAGGGTGTCCTTATTTCCATCAGAGGAATGTTGGAGGGTATGGAGTTATGTGACCCCTGAGCCATCCGAAGGCAGCGCTCTATAGGGTGGTTTTTAAAAATGTTTAATGTTTTATTAAGTTTTTATATATGTTGGAAGGTGCTCAGAGTGGCTGTGGCAACCCAATCAGGGGTGGTAATAATAATAATAATAATAATAATAATAATAATAATAATAATAATAATAATAATAATAATAATGATGGAACAGGATGTTCCTATTTTTGTTGGAGGGTATGGTATGTGTAAAGGACGCAGGTGGCGCTGTGGGTTAAAGCCTCAGCGCCTAGGGCTTGCCGATCGAAAGGTCGGCAGTTCGAATCCCTGCGGCGGGGTGCGCTCCCGCTGCTCGGTCCCAGCGCCTGCCAACCTAGCAGTTCGAAAGCACCTCCGGGTGCAAGTAGATAAATAGGGACCGCTTACCAGCGGGAAGGTAAACGGCGTTTCCGTGTGCGGCTCTGGCTCTGGCTCTGGCCAGAGCAGCGATGTCACGCTGGCCACGTGACCCGGAAGTGTCTCCGGACAGCGCTGGCCCCTGGCCTCTTAAGTGAGATGGGCGCACAACCCCAGAGTCTGTCAAGACTGGCCCGTACGGGCAGGGGTACCTTTACCTTTACCTTATGGTATGTGTAAGAAGCAGAAGCTTGTTTTTTTAATTGATTTGAATAGAAGAATTGACTTAATTCCTTCCACATCTCCATCTTATGACAGATAGATGGCTTGGTCAAAACGGAAAACAAACGATGAGTGTGTTTGTCAGCAGCTGGCATGAAGGAAAGTATGAGTTCTTTGGGTATGCAAATTAGAAAGCAACAACACTCTTCCTTGGAATATGAAAGAGCTTTTCAGTATTGATCCGTTACCATGACTATTACTCCTTCGGCCACATAGTTTTGGCATAATAAGTAGTATATAAATTAACAAATAACCACAACGGTAGTAATAATTAAGAGGAGTTGCTGGGTATTCACAATCCCCTGTTGCGCCTGTGTAAATATACCTAATTACTCTTAAAGCTGAAAATATTGTTTCTCTTAACGCTTGGAGCGCTGCTGTCAACTAGGCATTGCAGGATCAGTTCCGATGTTTTTGCTCTTGATGGAAACTGTAGATGTGCCTCTTCTGTGTTGTATTTACGAATGCCCTCTGAATCAAACTATGCCGTCAGCTTTCCTTTCTGCCTATTGGCCTCTCCATTCTTGCAGGGTATGTATGGCCTGTCTTAAATAATAGATGTAGGAAGTGAAATGAAATCTCTAGTGAAGGACTTGCTTAGTAATTGATGCAAGCATTTTTCCTCCTCTTTCTTTTTGCTTTTTTCCACTGCTTATAGGGTAGGTGGAGCTGTCAGAATTGGGCAGCCCTCCATACTGCCGGGTTTTATAGAAGCACAATCACTTAATTGGGAACTGTTGTAAATGTATACTGCCAGCACCACTCCACTGGACTTTAGTAATTTAGTTAATGGAATTAAGTAGTGGCATTTAACGAGAGCTTGCACACATACTTCGATATGAACCATTTGTACTTGCTCATATTTTTTTTAAAGGTTGAGTGGAGATACACAGTGCCTTCTGAAGCTGTCATGTAAGGTCTAGGAAAGTGTGTCGTTTTCAAAATCTCTTTGTTATTTCAGCACCTTATCAGTTAATCACTCTTGCATGTTCTTTCCAATAAAGAACAAACATTGGGCTGGGTGTATATTTTTCTTAGATGGAATAATAGAATAACCAAGCAGGATATGAACAAGTTCCAACTTTTGGCATGGAACTTTCCCCCCCACAATCCATCAAGTTGCAGAGTGCACTGTAAACCAAGGGCAGTATGTTGCCAAACTGGCTTGCTGTTTGTTGTGTGTCCATGAAAATGATGTGCAAATTCTAAATGTTAGGCAGCTAATTAAGCAAAACAGTCGTGGCATTTTGACTCATCATACATTCCAGGTCTTGTCCTTGCTGCTCTCATCTCAAGCCCTACCTGTGAGCGTTCCCTTGGTAGCCATTCAGGATTGAGGTTCCACTTGGCGAAGTGTATTTATCTCCGTTGAAAACAGCCGAGCCTTTGCTTCTCTTTCTGCGATGGAATTGCATTTCAAAACCACAAGCAATTAGCTCTTTAAACAAAGACCCTGGGAAAAACAACCTAACCGGTAGAAGTCAGAGGATTCTTACCCCTCAATCTCAGAAATAGCATTGTGTTTAGAAAGCACTAGAAAACTCATTTACCTTTCTGGATGATGGAAGGCTCAGTACTCGACTGTGTCTTCTGATCCAATAAAGACTGTAATAAACAGGGAGGTGCACTCAAGGGGGGGGAATGCAGCCAGTGGTGTAGCATGGGTTGCTGGTGCCCAGGGCAGGCAAGCTGCTGATACCGCCAGAGCGTCCCCCTCACCAAGCGGGGCTGCACTAATCTGCCTGCCTTTTCAAGCAGGGGGAATCCTGGTTGGCAAACGTAGCCCTTGGCGGATGAATTCCCCCCAGGCCCACAGAGAGGAGTGCCAGGCTGGGCTAAGGTCACTCCTTGCCCCCCTCCCCCCCTCCATGAGCCTGGGGTGCTCTACCACCTTTGCTGGAGTGGGAGAGGGATCCCCACGGAAGCCAGTGCCTGCGTGGGGGAATGTGGTTGCGTCCCCTCAGAATTTTGCGTCCAGGGCCATGGCCTCCCCCCTTCCCACGATACGCCTTTATTTTCTGAGATGAGAGGTAGCAAGCCAGGGGTGTGGCCCTCCCAGTCTTGTTGGACTCCAATTCCCATCAGCCCTGTTGTGGTTCTTCAGACTTGGTGGTACCTCGGCTTTCAAATGCAATCCATTCCGGAAGACCGTTCGACTTCCAAAACGTTCGAAAACCAAAGCATTTACCGTATTTTTTGCTCCATAGGGCACACTGGACCATAGGGTGCACCTAGTTTTTAGAGGGGGAAATCAAGAAAAAAAATCTCGCTCTCCAGGCTTCAGCGAAAGCAACGCGAAGCCTCTGGAGCGAGGAGGGAGCGCTCCCTCTGCGCTTCGGAGGCTTCGCGTTGCTATCGCTGAAGCCAAGGAGCCTGCATTCGCTCCATAGGACGCACGTATATTTCCCCTCAATTTTTGGAGGGGAAAAAGTGTGTCCTATAGAGCGAAAAATACGGTTCTTCTGGTAGCATTTAGTTATGGAAAACTCAATATGGAAGCTGCGTGGCATGTTCGACTTCCGAAAAGCGTTCAGAAACCAAAGCAGTTCTGGGTTTTCGGTGCTTGAAAATCAAAACGATCGACTTCCGAGACATTCGAAAACCAAATACCACTGTCTTCTGAAGCTTACTGCATCTAACAGTGGGGGTAGAAAAATAGCCGTTGAATACAGAAAGTTGTCTGCATTTCAAAGGTCTGAGAAAACAAAAGTTTTTTTTTATGAAGTCAACGTGGGCAAGCCAAGTGCCTTTCAGGAGGGACTTCTCATTAGGGAGCCGCCATCATTGGTGTCTCACATTTGCAGGATGACCATTTCTAAGGCCCTGAGAGGTACTGTGGCTGGCTCTCAGCTGCTAAGTGGTTCTGCTCTCAGGCCAAATTTCCTGAACTGCCTTCCTGGCCCAGTTCACCGTGACTGAAACCATAGCGCACGGAAATGCAGCTTACCTTCCCTCCACAGCGGTACCTATTTATCTACTTGCACTGGCATGCTTTCGAACTGCTAGGTTGGCAGGAGCAGGGACCGAGCAACAAGAGCTCACCCCATTGTGGGGATTCGAACCGCCAACCTTCCAATCGGCAAGCCCAAGAGGCTCAGTGGTTTAGACAACAGCGCCACCCGCTTCCCTATCTAGTAACTATGGTCCATGCTTAAGGCATCACACTTTATTATAAATGTGTAACTATGAGAGAGTGAGTGCTCAGAGGCAAGATTTCATTATATTCATGTTGCTACTTATTCTAACACCTTCAAGGGTCATTTTCTGGCCTCTCCTCTCCTGTTTGGCCTTATGCTTTCTTCTATAACTGACGTGATATCCACAGAAGTGTTTGCACTGGAGTTGCAAAAAAACTCTTCTTTAATTAGAAATGGCTCTGTGCAAACAAAGACAGCGCTTGTGGGAGTGAGGAATGTTGTTTTCCGCCACCCACAACAAGGGGAGTTTAGGAGAATACCGTGAACAGAGGCTTTGCTCCCGCAAAGCTCACGGATCCTTCTGTTGGTGTTAATTAAAAGTCTTCTGACTTTGCCTTTTAAAACACACACACACACACACACACACACACACATCTCCAAGAAACCTTGACCACCAGTCCCGTCCTCCCAAACCACAGGCTCAAGTAGGGATGGTCATTGCGGATTATTAGTGTGTAGGCTGCTTTCTTTGTTACCTGCCAGAATAGCAGTAATGCTGTAAAGAGCAGTTTCTTACCTTATTTTTCTGCACCGGCTCCCAGCTTCTAAATTATGAATATCAAAACAGTAGCTGCTACAAGGGGAAGGAAAGGAAAACAGCTTTCATTCCTCTCTGGGGTGAGAGAGAAAGGGGGACCAGGGAAGGAGGAGGAGAAGGAGACCACCCTTCCTTTTCCTCTTGGCCCCTTCCCCTATATTCTTTATGTCTTTTTACTGTGTCTATTTAAGCCTGTGGTTCCCACCGTTGGGCAAGTGCCCCACGGGAGGGGGGGGGGAATTAGATTTTCAAGGGGGGCAGTTCGAGAAAGAGTTATTAACAGTTAATGGCCTTTTAGGCTTCCTCCACATGAATAGGAGTTTACTTTTTGAGTAATAAGAATTATATGTCACGGGAGGGTGTGCATCAGGATTTTGGAGATGCTTAGGTGGGGCATGGCCAAAAAAAGGTTGGGAACCACTGATTTAAGCTCCTAATATTTCCCTAAGCTTCTGTATCTTACAAAGAATAGGTAGTTCTTTGAAGGATTTCAGATCACACCTTTTCCCGGTGTTAACTCAAAGAGCAAATCTTGTGATTTTATGTTTTGATTTTGTTCTGTGAACCACCCTGAGACCTTCGGGTATAGAGTGGCATATAAATTCTAATAATAATAATAATAATAATAATTTATGTATTTATGTTTGCGAGTGCTGCAGCGAGATCATTAAATGCCCCAAAACTGGCATACCCATGAAAGAGGAGTGACGGTTGAAATGGATGGACTATGCAGAATAAATAAGTTTCAACTAGTAAAACCAGAGAACAAAATGGAAGTTTTCAAGGGGGAGTGGAAAATGTTTGTAGATTATTATTTTCAGTAATTAATTGTGAATAGGTTAGCATGCTAGCGGGTTTGGAGTAAGTTCAACAGTAAAGGTTGCTTTGAGAATAAAATTGGGAAAAAAGAGCACAGATTAGTTACAATATGCAGTGGCAAAAGATAATTTTTTACATGTTGTAAGCCGCCCGAAGTGGATGGGGAAACCCAGCCAGATTGGGTGTGTGTGTGTGTTATAAATAATACAATTGTTTTTGTTGTTATTGAATTATTGTAAACATTTCTGAGGAGGCGGGTGGCACCGGGGTCTAAACCACTGAGCCTCTTGAGCTTGCCAGTCAGAAGGTTGGTGGTTCAAATCCCTGCGATCGGGTGAGCTCCCATTGCTCTGTCCCAGCTTCTGTCAACCTAGCAGTTTGAAGGCACACCAGTGCAGGTAGATAAATAGGTACCACTGCAGCGGGCAGGTAAACAGCGTTTCCATGCGCTCTGGTTTCTGTCACGGTGTTCTGTTGCGCCAGAAGCAGTTTAGTCATGCTGGCCACATGACCTGGAAAGCTGTCTGTGGACAAACGCCAGCTCCCTTGGCCTGAAAGCGAGATGAGTGTTGCAACCCCATAGTCAAATTCGATTGGACTTAACCGTCCAGGGATCCTTTTTTAAAAAAAACATTTCTGGCATGCTGCCTGTAACTCTTGGAGGAGAAAGTATTAACCAATTTCCTCTGAAACCTGTATCCCATATCACCATCAGAAGGATGCAGAGAGAGGGAGAGAGAGAGAGAGAGAGAGAGAGAGAGAGAGAGAGAGAGATGTGTCTGTGCTTTCTGTTTTTGGAAAGAAACAAATAGTTTGCTCCCGTTTTGGCCATCCTGCCTGAAAGGTGTGAGTGGACTCAGCCTCTTTTCACGAAAGAAACAAATAGTTTGCTCCCGTTTTGGCCGTCCTGCCTGAAAGGTGTGAGTGGACTCAGCCTCTTTTCACTTTCTGTTTTCCCTTCGGCCACCCGGTGCCAATTCCCAGGGCAACCGTGACAGCTGGTCGGTGTCCAAAGTCCTTGCCTGTTGTTTAAACTTGCATCAGGAAATGATTTGTCAGGAGATCAAAGCTCTGGTGGGGCGAACGAACCATTTTGCCAAACCGCAAGTTTGGCCTGGATGTAAACATCGCCTGACATATTTACGAGGCCCGTCAAAGCTCTTGACACATGAACGATCTCTGTCTTTCGCACAAATCTGACGTGTCTAATTTCATATGGTACCCATAGGGCTAATCAGGCTTGTACTTGAGGGAGGAGGTGAAGCGTGCAATGGCAGGAGACAGATGGCTTATTTAAGAAGTGAAAAAATTAAAGCCCCGTTCTAGGGGTGTGGACTTTCTTCATATGATTATTTACACTTTTAAGTCCCCTTCTAGTCCTCTGGAAGAAAGTAAACAGCACAATGCACATGTTG
Organism: Podarcis cretensis; assembly: GCF_951804945.1. Lineage (NCBI taxonomy): Eukaryota > Metazoa > Chordata > Lepidosauria > Squamata > Lacertidae > Podarcis > Podarcis cretensis. Next base: position 29,149,122 of record NC_137187.1, read on the forward strand.
GTAGTCATAGTGTTAGATGAGGCAGGGGTTTATCAAAATAAATGATTTGGAAGCCATCATAATTTAGACACCCAACAAATCATAGAATCGGTGAGCTGAAAGGGACCCCCTGTGATTTGGGGGGTCTTTTACCCAATGCTGGACTCAAACCCACAACCCTGAGATTAAGAGTCTTCTACTCCTCCTTCTATGCTTGCCTTCTTCCTGTGTTACAGATGCAAATAAAGTAAAGGGACCCCTGACCATTAGGTCCAGTCGTGGCCAACTCTGGAGTTGTGGCGCTCATCTCGCTTTATTGGCCGAGGGAGCAGATGTACAGCTTCCGGGTCATGTGGCCAGCATGACTAAGCCGCTTCTGGCGAACCAGGGCAGCGCATGGAAACGCCGTTTACCTTCCCGCCGGAGTGGTACCTATTTATCTACTTGCACTTTGATGTGCTTTTGAACTGCTAGGTTGGCAGGAGCAGGGACCGAGCAACAGGAGCTCACCCCATCTCGGGGATTCGAACTGCCAACCTTCTGATCGGCAAGTCCTGGGCTCTGTGGTTTAACCCACAGCGCCACCCGCGTCCCTACAGATGCAAATAATTTTGTTTAAATTTTATTGCCTTTGCTTATAGAGAGAAAAGAGGTATTTCCTTATGTGTATTATTAGCTAAACCAACTTCCCAAGTCTGTACTGCTGATACCATTTCATATCACTAAAATGCATTGCACCTTTAACTCACTAATAGCCCTGGTAACTGTGGGATAAAGGCCTGGTACAAAGCCCTCCAGATGCCGGTACTATTTTTAACAAAGATATTAATGCTTATTGATTAGAAGATTATGTAGGACACAAGCATATGTGATTCCTTTAATGGAATACTGTCTCCATAAATGGGGGTATACTTAGTTAACTTGTCAAATAAATGCAGCTTATGTTACACTACTATTACTTTGTCCAAATTGCTTTGAGGAAACTTAGAATTGTAGAGCTGGAAGGGACCCCAGGGGTCATGTAGTCTAACCCCCTGCAAGGCAGGAATCTCAGCTAACCTTTTGCACAAAAAACAAGGTGGGCACATGTAGGCTACAGAAAAAAACTTGCATGAAATGGCTGATTTGAAAATTCAATTTGTATGAATAGTAGTGTAATCAGCATCACATGCTAACAAGCAAAAACAGATGGAATAGCTAGCATGAAGCACCCGCTTCCAAATGCACCCCCATTTACAAATACATCATTCATCAGTTTATATGCATACTGCAATCTTATGATCATCAAGCCAGTCATGGATTGTATGTTGTTTAGTCGTGTCCGACTCTTCGTGACCCCATGGACCAGAGCACGCCAGGCACTCCTGTCTTCCACTGCCTCCCGCAGTTTAGTCAAACGCATGCTGGTAGCTTCAAGAACACTATCCAACCATCTCATCCTCTGTTGTCCCCTTCTCCTTGTGCCCTCCATATTTCCCACCATCAGGGTCTTTTCCAGGGAGTCTTCTCTTCTCATGAGGTGGCCAAAGTCTTGGAGCCTCGGCTTCAGAATCTGTCCTTCCAGCGAGCACTCAGGGCTGATTTCCTTAAGAATGGATAGGTTTGATCTTCTTATGGATTGTATAGAACAATGCTAAGCCAGGGATAGTGGTTTGTTGTTCCTGCTTGATGATGGTAGTGATGATACACATCTGGCTGGGTTTCCCCAGGGTAGTTTACACCACATAAAAATATGTAAAACGTAAAACATAAAAAACTTATACAAGATTGCTTTCAGATGTCTTCTAAAAGTTGCACAGTTCTTTATCTCCTTGACATCTGAAGGGAGGGCGTTCCACAGGGCGGGTGCCACTACCAAGAAGGCCCTCTGCCTGGTCCCCTGTAACTTTGCTTCTCTCAGTGAGGGAACCAGCAGAAGACCCTTGGAGCTGGACCTCAGTGTCTGGGCAGAACGATGGGGGTGGAGATGCTCCTTAAGGTATAATAATAATAATAATAATAATAATAATAATAATAATTGTATCCTGCCCTCCTCGACCAAAGCCGATGCCGTTAAAGGTCAGCACCAACACTTTAAAGGTCAGCACCAACACTTTGAATTGTGCTTGGAAACGTCCTGGGAGCCAATGTAGGTCTACCGGTGTTATACGGTCTTGGCGGCCACTCCCAGTCTGATAAGGGGAACAAATGAAGTGGGTGCCTGTTCCACCTTCACGGTAAACCAATTGAATGATAAATGGGTGGTGAATGTAGCCTTTGGGGTTTACTTTTAAAAGCTGCTCTTTCAATACAAAAGGGGTTTTTTTGGAGGGGGGGTTGCTGCTAAATCAGTGTTTCAGGACAAGCAGGAGGTTCTAGACCAGTGGTGGCCAAACTTGGCCCTCCAGCTGTTTTGGGACTACAACTCCCATCATCCCTAGCTAACAAGACCCAGTGTTCAGGGATGATGGGAATTGTAGTCCTAAAACAGCTGGAGGGCCACCACTGTTCTAGACAAATCACCCCATGAAATTTGACCTGCCTAAGAGAGTCCCAGGGTGGCGCTGTGGGTTAAACCACAGAGCCTAGGACTTGCCGATCAGAAGGTCAGCGGTTCGAATCCCCACGACGGGGTGAGCTCCCGTTGCTCGGTCCCTGCTCCTGCCAACCTAGCAGTTCGAAAGCACGTCAAAGTGCAAGTAGCTAAATAGGTACCGCTCTGGCGGGGAGGCAAACAGCGTTTTCGTGCGCTGCTCTGGTTCGCCAGAAGCAGCTTAGTCCTGCTGACCACATGACCCGGAAGCTGTACGCTGGCTCCCTTGGCCAATAAAGCGAGATGAGCGCCGCAACCCCAGAGTCGGTCACGACTGGACCTAATGGTCAGGGGTCCCTTTACCTTTACCTAAGAGAGTCCCATAAAAGAGAAAGAGTTGTGAAGAATGTTGCACTTGAATCTGGGAATATTTTCCGCAAGATGCCCAGGGTAAATTTCTTGTGGGAACTCTGCAACAGTGGAGAGCGAGGAGTGGCTTATAAGGCTCGTATGATACATGCCAGCAATTAGCTTGAGGGTGTAGGAAGGTTGAACATGCAAGGTGGGAAATGTTTGTGTTTCCCATTAAACTTAATTGCCATTCTTAACACATTTATGGTGCTGAGAAGTCTTAACCTGAGAACTTGCTGGTGCCATCGTGGTACCACCTGTTTTGGCTTGTGTCTCCTCCACTTTCCACAAGCGAGTGATGTTATAAAACAAGGACTGAGGGTGTAACTGCCCAGACTGGTGCTTCTGCAGCTCCAGTGTATGGCAGATGTTAACATGACATTGCCTAGGCTTGCACTGGAATACAGAAAATTTCTACAAGCCCCAAGGCACCATGCAAGGAAGGCATTAGGTATTTCTCTGAAGAACAACAGCAAAAGGAAAGGAATTCCATTCAGAAGCTGAGAGATTAGCATTCTTTGTTTCATGCAAAGGCAGCTACAGGCCACAGAGGACTTCAGCCTTGCAGTTACATAGTTTTGATCCATTCCTTAACATTTATACATTTATTTCTGTACCCTAAGCTGGCAACTCCGCTTCTGATCAATGTGATAGTAAATGGATGGTTTTTACTGGAGAATTTGATTTTCTTCTTACGATTCAGTTACACATTGCATGCTGTTTCTATTGCAAAAAGATTGCAAAAAAAACATTTTTCTCTCTCATTAATGCCCCCCAAATTGTAAAAAGTGTTGCAAATATTCTCATTACAGATCTACTTTATTTATTTTAGAAGAGTTACATATTGCCCTTCGGCAATGCTTCCAGGACATGGCCTCATGCAACACAGCAACTTTAAAAAGATTGCAGAAGCACGGCAGGTGTGTTAAAATAGGTGCAGCCTTCCAGATTTTGAAATCTATTTGAGTGTTGCTTACCATTACTCCTTGGGAAAATGTCAAGTATGAAACATCTTCTGAAAGGAACACTCATTTTCACTTGAATTTTGAAAGCGCAGCTTTAAACATCTGAGTAACTTTCTGTTCAGACTTTAATTATACTTTGTCCGTGGATCAAAGGACATAGGAAATGTCAACTCATTAGAAGTTGACTTTCTACTGTTTCAGACTATAAAATGCCACCCGTTTTCCCAGAGAGGTCAAGTTCCAGGGAACACAATACAGTAAAGCAGTGTATGTTGCATGTTAGAGTCAGAGACTGTATTTTGCAGCACAGATCAGGCAGTTTTGGGGCTCAATTCCTCCAAAGCACAAGATGGCGGGGTATAAATAATAAATTACTGCTACTACTACTACTACTCAATGTTGCAGGTCCCTCTAAAGCCATGAACCATGTCCAACATGGCAATTACTATGCTGTGTGGGTGAAGGAGGCTAATGCTAAATGAGTCTGAAGTTGGCTTCTTGTTTCTTGAGGTCCAGCTCCAAGGGCCTTCTGGCAGTTCTCTCCTTGCGAGAAGCGAAGTTACAGGGAACCAGGCAAAGGGTCTTCTTGGTGGTGGCACCCGCCCTGTGGAACACCCTCCCTTCAGATGTCAAAGAAATAAACAACTATCTGACTTTTAGAAACATCTGAAGGGATGTTTTCAATGTTTGATGTTTTATCATGTTTTTAATACTGTTTTGGGAGCTGCCCAGAGTTGCTGGGGAAACCCAGCCAAGTGGGCGGGGTATAAATAATAAATTCTTCTTCTCTGTTCCGTTATTCACAACAGAGGTGCAGGACCAGCTCACACAAGAAACTGAAGCTGTTTTATCTCTCTTCGTAGTGGTCTGCCCCTAAAACACCCCTTAAATGCCTCGCCTCGCCAAATCCAAACCTTGAACTGAATTTGAGGCCTCACACAGCCCTAATTTCTCCATAAAACATTGAACGCCTAATTACCGCATTTTTCGCTCCATAAGACGCACCAGACCATAAAGCACACCTAGTTTTGGGAAGAGGAAAACATGAAAAAATAATTCTGAATCCCAGAAGCCAGAACAGCAAGAGGGATCTGGCTTCTGGGATAGCCTCTGGCTGTTCTGCCTTCTGGGATAACCGCGCCAAGCCTCTTCAGGGCAGCGGGATGAAGGCTCCCCCTGCCCGAAGAAGCTGCACGCGGCTAAGGCAGAAGCCAGGACAGGTGCGTCGCTGAAGGGGCTTCACAGTTCTCCCTCTCTGCGCAGTGCCTCTCCTGTTCCTCCTCCGGCTTCCAGGACAGACGTGTCGCTGGAGAGGCGCTGCGCAGAGAGGTAGAGCTATGCAGTGCCCCTTCAGTGAAGCGGGAGAAGGAACAGAAGGGGCTCCATTCCTCCTGTTGCTTTGCTGAAGGGGCGCTGCGCAGCTCTACCTCTGCGCAGCGCCATTTGCTCCATAAGACACACTCACATTTCCCCTTACTTTTTAGGAGGAAAAAAGTGTGTCTTATGGAGCGAAAAATACGGTAATCATGGTTGGCAGGTGGATACTTGAGCATCTCGTTCCGTATCTCCTTCTCCTCTTCCCCACCAAAAACATGTTCAATTAACCCTGATTAAACTAGTGGTTGTCCAACTGTCGTTCCCCCCTTTCAACAGCCCAGGTGGACCCAAACTAGGGCTAACCTCAGACAAAATCCAGATTGGCTTGATTTGGTTTGGGATCAGGGATCTGTCTGAAGCCAGCGCATAATCCTTATTAGTTTTGTACTTTTCAGGTCTACAACCCTGTCACTAAAACGGAGAGACTATATTCATAGCAGGCCAGTAAGCTCTCCAATGTGCTACGCAAGTTTCATGTTATGCAGCCTTCGCTCCTCTTCCTGCTGTGCTTCACATTTTCCCTGAGATGCTATTTTGTGGCGTTTTGCTTGATCGAATAAAGGTATGGCATGTGCTATTGTGGGTTTTGAAGTCAAGGCCTGCTTTTTGCGTGTCAGACTGTTTGTGAGAGAACAGTTGCTTGACATTACGAGTTTCTGGATAAGCCCGTTTTCTGTAAAGGTATTTAGTACAGTGGACCCTCCGGATATGAACTTAATTCGTTCTGGGTGTCCGTACTTACCCCAAAAAGTCCATATCTGGAGGCACTGCTTCTGCGCACACACGCGGCGCGATAGAGCACTTCTGCGCATGTGCGCACGGCGAAACCCGGAAGTATACACTTCCGGGTTTGCCGCGTTCGTAACACGAAATTACATTACCCGAAGGTAACGTAACCCGAGGTACCACTGTATTTTTAAATGCATAGTTACATATACATGTAGTATTCTCCCACACATTGAAGGTCCAGTGAAAACTGGTGGAATGAAGACTGTTCTACATTCATGCTAATGAAATGGCTGGTTTCATGAATGTTCCCCATGCCTTAAGTGACTTGAACAATTCTGTTTTTATCTTCAGTGCTAAATGCAACCACACTCCCAACTTTGCACGTTGTTTTGAGCTCTTGTTTTGTGTGCCTGTGGTTGGTAGCTAATGTGGGGTTAGGTAAGGCTTTTCTATATGTCTGCCAGTGTGGAATTGACTTTAAGCCAGAGGAACACGCATTTGTTTTTTAAGAGAGAATATATTATACATTACTCACCCTGAGCCTTGAGGGATCAGACTGGTTAAAAATGAATAAATCTGTGCTGCTGAGTGACTAATGCATGCTGCTATAGTTTTATTACGGGGCGTTTGGTAACGGGTGGAGGGTAAGAAATGCACGTTCAAATGTTTCTCCTGGTTGTGCTTGGTGTTTTTAATGGTAGTTCAGCTTGTTTATAAACCTTTGTTGGCTTTCATCCAGGGAGCTCTGGGCAGCAAGACAGGCTGGATGATGTCCTAGAGCAGGCACCCCCAAACTTGGCCCTCCAGATGTTTTGGGACTAAAACTCCCATCACCCCTAGCTAACAGGACCAGTGGTCAGGGATGATGGGAATTGTAGTCCCAAAACATCTGGAGGGCCGAGTTTGGGGATGCCTGGCCTAGAGCATTTTATGATCTCAACTGAGCACATCATTGTGCCTTGCAGTGTGACGGTGTGAGCCCTGAAAAAGATCTTTGGTTCCTCCATTGGATTCTCAAGTAGCCATCTGCCAGAACCTGTCAGTGGGCTGTTTTCTGCTGACCCAGCTGCAGCAGATTCTGAGAAGGACCCACTCGGGACTTGGATGGCCACCAACTTGGATGGCTTTATGTGAGGATTAGATAAATTAATGGAGGATGAGGCTATCAACAGCTACTTACCACAGTGGCCATGTTCCATGGGGGTAGAGCAAACACAAGGACCGGGGCAGAGCAGCATTCGAAATTCACCGGGTGCATTTTGCACCTGTCTACCGGGTGGTGCTGTGGGTTAAACCACAGAGCCTAGGACTTGCCAATCAGAAGGTTGGCGGTTCAAATCCCTGAGACGGAGTGAGCTTCCATTGCTCGGTCCCTGCTCCTGCCAACCTAGCAGTTCAAAAACACGTCAAAGTGCAAGTAGATAAATAGGTACCACTCCGGTGGGAAGGTAAACGGCGTTTCCGTGCGCTGCTCTGGTTCGCCAGAAGCGGCTTATTCATGCTGGCCACATGACCCGGAAGCTGTACACCGGTTCCCTCGGTCAGTAAAGCAAGATGAGCGCTGCAACCCCAGAGTCGGCCACAACTGGACCTAATGGTCAGGGGTCCCTTTACCTTTACCTTTACCAGCCACTAGTGACCAAGTGAAGATGCCCAGGAGCCACGATGGTGCCTGAAATCTCCACCATCTGGAGGTGCCTGTCTGGCGGTCCTTGGATCTGAACTGTTTTTACACATTAGCAACACATCCTGTAGAATTCTATCCGTTATATTTTATCTGCACAATCAGAATGAGTTTCAGCGACCAAAAGGTCTTACTGAAAAATACGACTTTCGAGCCACCTGGCCCCAGCGTGGCACCTAGGCATTCCATTTTGGCAACCATAACCCTGGTTTAAGGAGCCGTTTGGTACCTAGGTTATATACTGGAGTTTCTAACACCTGGACAGGGTAGCGGGAGATGAATCAAGCTTTTACTCTGAGGAAGCTTAAGACTTCAAAATACTGTGCAGCTCCTCTAGGTTCTAAGGAAACTCCACAGGTCTCAAGTGAGATGGAATACTCATGTCATTACACTTAGTTCATCTTGGAAGTGTTCTGAAGTTGTCTTCGGATATTATAAGCAATTGGCAGAGGAAGACTATAATTCACATTTTGTTGCCTCACACATCCTGTGTACAGTGTGAAATGCAAATTATCACACCCTCTGTTACTAATGCTTCATTTGTTGTTATTTATTTGTGGTGTCTGAACTGTGCTCAATTTACATAATTTACACCATTATTAACAGGCTGATCTTAATTACCCTGCAACTTATTTTAAGCAAATGGTAAGTTGAGTCGTGGTTGGGATGAGCCAGCTATCTTGTTTCTCCACTCACAAAAAGAGGGTGTTACCAAGGCGATGGTCATCAATGATACATGATCATGTCAGCATAAAAGCACACGTTCTTGCTTGGGTGATCCACAGAATGGTGAGCTACAACCCTATTTTATTGTTCAAACAAAACGAGTTTCGTCCTCCCCTTATCCCAATAAGACACCCAATGGATATGGTGTCTTTTTAAGGCGAGTTCCTGGCACGTCCAGTCAAATGAGTTGCATCAGCTGGTGGTTGGGATAAAAGACTGGAGGTGGTTTGTTTTTTTGATAGTGCTAATGTGGACTCTCATTTATATTGGAAACACCTGCCAAGAGTGAGTCTGTGTGTGTATTGAAAAAACCCACAATTTTTCACTTCTAAGAACAAGAAATTGCAATGAGATATGTCAATTTGTGCATAAGCCACGGCCAGATTTTGAACCTCAGACTTCTGAGTTGTGTTCCCCCACCCCATTGTAGTCATTCAGTTTGCCGCCCCCCCTGCTTTAATTAAATAGCGTGATTTGCATTTTGTGATATGCTAAATTCTACCCATCCCCCTTTTCAGAAGAGGCTGCTTCTTGTGATTTATTCAGTTTGTGTTTAAAGTATAAGGACCATTTCTAAGTCATGTTTGAACAATAAATTGTTATTGTTGTTTAGTTGTTTAGTCATGTCCGACTCTTTGTGACCCCGTGGACCAGAGCAAGCCAGGCACTTCTGTCTTCCACTGCCTCCCGCAGTTTGGTCAAACTCATGCTGGTAACTTCGCGAACACTACCCAACCATCTCGTCCTCTGTCGTCCCCTTCTCCTTGTGCCCTCCTTCTTTCCCAACATCAGGGTCTTTTCCAGGGAGTCTTCTCTTCTCATGAGGTGGCCAAAGGATTGGAGCCTCAGCTTCACGATCTGTCCTTCCAGTGAGCACTCAGGGCTGATTTCCTTCAGAATGGAGAGGTTTGATCTTCTTGCAGTCCATGGGACTCTCAAGAGTCTCCTCCAGCACCATAATTCAAAAGCATTAATTCTTCAGCGATCAGCCTTCTTTATGGTCCAGCTCTCACTTCCATACATCACTACTGGGAAAACCATAGCTTTAACTATATGGACCTTGATATTAAACCAATATTCCTTTGTAAACGTGCATCTGTTAACTAGTACGTTTAGCCTCTCTCTTAAATAACCTCACCTTTTTGGAAGGAATTTTTGAATTGTACATCTGATATCTTGGAAAATATCATGGAATGGTAAAATGCAGGGCTGGGTTCTATCAAAAGCTTGTCATACAGACAAAATAGCATCCTATGAGGATGTGAAAAAGCTGTAAGAGGCAGAAGATCTCTCTTATAGCACAGCTAAAGACAAGCTAAACTGCTCAAGGCTTGATTATCAAGCAATGCTTTCGGGACCCTGAACCCAACCAACACCCAGAAGAGAGAAAATAGGGGCCCACATCACCAGATAGTAGTTTTCTCTCTGTATAATTTATTACAAAGGTCCATATAGTCACAACAACAACAATCATTGACGCTAAATGTCCTCTAATAACTGTTCCAGATTCAAAAAGTACTGAAGCTTCCTCTTACGAAATCTTGAATTATTTGTCTTTTGTTCCACTGCCTCCTGACTGCAGAGGAATTCCTTGCCCCCCACACACTTCAAATATGCCTACATTTCTCTGGATGTTTACAAAAGGAAGAAAAATTCACACACCATGCATTTAGCTTGCCATCTCTTTAGAGGCTGGATAGATATGAAGCGTTGCAGAATTAGACTAAAACAGGAGCTTAACAGCAAGATAAGGACAGAAATTGGGAGCATCAGTGTCCGCTGGCTTGTTAAGAATTTTAATCTTGCTTGCATTCCATTATTGCTAGGTCACATCCCTTTGTTACGCTAGTTAATGGTAACTGTTTAGGAAGATTCTGCAGTAGATTATTACCGATTAAATTAATTGGTTGATCAGACGTTCTGAAACCTCCTTTCTTCATAATTTGTATTCTAATGATTTGAATTCAAAACTACCCCCCTTGTTTTGTTTTGTTTTGTTTCCTCTCTTCTTTGCTTTGAACACAACACATCCTGCTAAAAGACTCCCCTGGCTGAGTGGAAAAAGGGCTTTGCAGAATACCTTTCCACCTCGACAACAGGGAATCTTATTACAGTGGTACCTTGGGTTACATATGCTTCAGGTTACATACGCTTCAGGTTACACACTCCACTAAGCCAGAAATAGTGCTTCAGGTTAAGAACTTTGCTTCAGGATAAGAACAGAAATCGCGCTCCGGTGGCGTGGCGGCAGCAGGAGGCCCCATTAGCTAAAGTGGTGCTTCAGGTTAAGAACAGTTTCAGGTTAAGTACAGACCTTCGGAACGAATTAAGTACTTAACCCGAGGTACCACTGTATATTACCCTGGCTTTGAACATTTAAATGTCAATGAATTACTGTTAGAGTAAAGGCATTTTGTTGCCCACACAGCGCAACATCAAAATATAGAAGTGAATATTTAGATCATTTTCAGAATTCAACAGTGCCTGTGGATTACATTTTCTCCTGTATTAAAGCAGATAAATGGGAACCATGACCGTTTAAATCAGGGATCAGCAAACTTTTTCAGCAGGGGGCCAGTCCACTGTCCCTCTGCTAGGTATCTATAACAAATGTTCATATTGGCAACAAAATGGCAAATACGTTTCAACGTAAGTACTTGCAAACAAGTTGACAAATGCAATTCTGTGTTTGATCCGATGCGAAAAGAACCTGATTCCGTGGCAATTGTGCTCCATTCACAAGTCCACCAAAACAGCAAAACCGAAGTACAGAATTTTCCCTTAACATTTTAACTAAATCGCAAAAGGGATTGTACCTACTTCTGCTTCGATCATTAAGCATATTTTCAAATTGCCTTGAATAATCCGTTTTGAAGATGGTTTTAAAGTTCTTGGGTTTCCCCCCTCCCAAAAAAATCGTGATGTAGTAGCACATTTTGGAGAGATGCATTCCAGGTCAGTAAAGGAGAAATTGAATTTAAGTTACTTTTCTGACTGTAGATGCATTTTAATGGTTCCTTTAACAAGTTGGGGGGCCGGCTGGCAGGTTTAGGGGGGAGGGCAAGCACATTAAAGTGCTAAAAAATAGGCATTCACTCAAAGTCTGCCTTTTCCCTATTTATTGCTTGCATGTTAGTTACCAACAATTATAACACCATGGAGTTAGTATGACAAATCAAACTATCAGTGTAACAACAATGTTTGAAGATGCAGCTTTCTGTTCACAAGTGTGTGTAAGACCTCACATGAAAGCTTGATAACAAGTTTTCTCAATGTTTAAGGAATGAATAAGTTGGAACTTAACTGAATGGCAACAAATCATACCCTACTCGCTGCAATTAAAATTTAATTATAGTAATGTAATATTGCTATAGACATGCCCTCTGGGTAAAGAAATCATGTAGGGAAAATGGTTTGTTTCATTAATCATTATCCTTCTGAAATACACTTGCTCATTTTACAGATAAGCTGTGGATTCTGGAAGCCTCAACGTAGCCTTGCTGTGGTTTTACAAAAGAGTGTAGCATATGTGGGATAATATATATATATATATATTATAATATGGGACGCAGGTGGCGCTGTGGGTTAAAGCCTCAGCGCCTAGGACTTGCCGATCGAAAGGTCGGCGGTTCGAATCCCTGCGGCGGGGTGCGCTCCCGCTGCTCGGTCCCAGCGCCTGCCAACCTAGCAGTTTGAAAGCACCTCCGGGTGCAAGTAGATAAATAGGGACCGCTTACCAGCGGGAAGGTAAACGGCGTTTCCGTGTGCGGCTCTGGCTCGCCAGAGCAGCGATGTCACGCTGGCCACGTGACCCGGAAGTGTCTCCGGACAGCGCTGGCCCCTGGCCTCTTAAGTGAGATGGGCGCACAACCCCAGAGTCTGTCAAGACTGGCCCGTACGGGCAGGGGTACCTTTACCTTTACCTATATTATAATATATATATATATATATATATATATATATATATATATATATATATATAAATAATATATATATATATATATTCGCAATAGAAAGGGAAAATCTGTAAAACACAGTTAAAATAGTGAGGCTTGTTGTTGTTGTTTAAAAATCATTACTAATTTAGACACTAGGAAACTAATTTAGACACTAGGAAACTAATTTAGACACTAGGAAAAGTTTTGTCAAGGCAGTATATTTATGCCTCAACCATTTTACTGCATTGGACCTATTTTTGCAGCCATAGCCCAGGAAGGTGCAGGGCTTCCAAGTTTATTCTGCTGGAGTAAGCCTCTACTTTGTCGCCTGCATGTAATTTCAGTTGCTAAACACGATTGGTGGGGGGAAGGAAGGCAGGCAGAATATCGGATTGTTTTCTTTTTCTCTGTTCGGTGGTAGTGGATGAATGCTCTTTTTAAAGATAAAAAAAATACATACCCAATTAGCTGTGTGTCTCAAGATGCCAATAAAACCAAAAGGGCCTTTAAAATGTTAATTTCAAAGTGCTTTTCCCAGTTAACAGTAGCTGTGTGGGTGGACTGTCCTTGAATTTTGTGGACTTAATTTAGTGCCGCACAGAACCCAGTGATGGAAAACAGCTATAAATTGTCTGTGTGCAGCCATGCATTATTGATAAAGGGTAGTATAAAACTCCACAATTTCTTTATTTCATGTTGTCAGCACAACAGCTGGCTGACTATTTCCCCCCCCCCCACTTTTTCTTGCTCTTCACTTCACTCCCCCTCGTCCCCAAGTCGGTAAGCATAAAGGATCCCAGTTGCACATTTTGTTCCTGGTTCGTTTCAAAAATAAAAATAGTAAACGCCACTTTAAAAAAAAGAGAGCAAATCCTTTTCCCACTCCCTGAATGAATTCTGGAGCTTTAGGAATGATTGTGCTATTGCCTGAAGTGTTTCTGCAGAAGTCAAAAGAGCCCTAGCTCAGAATCACACCTATAAAGATCTCTGAAGTTTTCGAGTTTGGCAGGGTGACTTGTGTCAATGGTGGGGAAATCATAGATACAGTGGTACCTCAGGTTACATACACTTCAGGTTACAGACTCCGCTAACCCAGAAATAGTGCTTCAGGTTAAGAACTTTGCTTCAGGATGAGAACAGAAATCGTGCTCTAGCGGCGTGGCAGCAGCAATAGGCCCCATTAGCTAAAGTGGTACCTCAGGTTAAGAACAGTTTCAGGTTAAGAACGGACCTCCGGAATGAATTAAGTACTTAACTTGAGGTACCACTGTACTAGGGCTGGGCGATGTTCGGTTTTCAGCATCGCGATGTATCGCCAGCCAAACATCATGATCTCACACACCAAAGAAAATCCCATGTTGCAAAACAGAACACTCTGAACAACAACAAGCAACACGTCGGCTAACAGGATACTGACAATATTTTCATAGCACTATAACACTGTTTCAGAATTCTTAAGCAGAAGATATACAATATGTGCATGGAGTCACAAACGTAATACACATCAAATAAACGCTTCATGAACAGGAATGGTAGGAGTGGTAAGTCACTGTCAAAGATCACTGAAATGGAGGCAGAAGGCCTTTCCACAGTCAATACCCTACAAACGTGAGATGGGTGCTCCAAACATCGCAATAGCGTGCTCCTAGCACAGCAGAATTAAAGAACCTTGTATTGAGGGTGAAAGAGGAGAGCACAAAATATGGTCTGAAGCTCAACATCAAAAAAATGAAGCTCATGGCCACTGGTCCCATCACCTCCTGGCAAATAGAAGGGGAAGAAATGGAGGCAGTGAGAAATTTTACTTTCTTGGGCTCCATGATCACTGCAGATGGTGACAGCAGCCACGAAATTAAAAGGCGCCTGCTTCTTGGGAGAAAAGCAATGACAAACCTAGACAGCATCTTAAAAAGCAGAGACATCACCTTGCCAACAAAGGTCCATATAGTAAAAGCTATGGTTTTCCCATTAGTGATGTATGGAAGTGAAAGCTGGACCATAAAGATGGCTGCTTGCCGAAGAATTAATGCTTTTGAATTATGGTGCTGGAGGAGACTCTTGAGAGGCCCATGGATTGCAAGAAGATCAAACCTATCCATTCTTAAGGAAATCAGCCCTGAGTGCTCACTGGAAGGACAGATCGTGAAGCTGAGGCTCCAATCCTTTGGCCACCTCATGAGAAGAGAAGACTCCCTGGAAAAGACCCTGATGTTGGGAAAGATGGAGGGCACAAGGAGAAGGGGACGACAGAGGACGAGATGGTTGGACAGTGTTCTCGAAGCTACCAGCATGAGTTTGCCCAAACTGCGGGAGGCAGTGGAAGACAAGAGTGGCTGGTGTGCTCTGGTCCATAGGGTCATGAAGAGTCGGACACGACTAAACAACTAAACAACAACAAAGTACAGCAGCAAACAGAGCAGTTTTTCCGGGATAATGAACTGTTTCCATCATAATTCTCCATCAGCTGGCAATAATATGAAATGAAATCCATTACATTCATATACAATACAGAGATTGAAATGACAGGCCTGCATATAAACAACCAATCATAAATACATCCCAAATTAATTGTCCCCAAAGGTACATCAATTGGCCATGGATCAGTGATCGCTTAAAAGTGTAGTAAGCTGATACAGTGGACCCTCGAGTTACATACCGCTCTGGATATGTAACTTTCGAGTTGCGAATGCAGCAAACCTAGAAGTTTCTGGGCTATACTTCCGGGTTTCGCCGTGCGCACATGCACAGAAATGCTCTGCGCACCATGCACAGAAGTGGCGCCTCCAGTTATGGACTTTTCCAGTTAAGTACGGACCCCCGGAACAAATTTAATTTATATCCGGAGGATCCACTGTACTGTTGGCAGAACCCTAGTAGCATCATACAGGCTGCCCACAGGTGCAATGGATCACATAAAATTTCAGGAAATTTAAAGATGCAGTATCCAAAATCTAGCAAAGAGAATTTAAACAGTAGTCATCATGATCTGGATTGTGTATATCTGGTCAGTTTGTATTGGAAATTGCAAATACTGGATTCCTCAAGTGCTCCTACTTTCAAGTAACCATTCTCCACTGATCATTCTCGTGGGGTGGGGATAATCTTTTTGGCTATTAACAAACTGGGGTCTGTTTAGGCAAGAAGCTAGCCATTTTATTTGCATGAGCAAAACCCCACAATTGGACATCATCTTTGGCTTGGTATTTCAAAGAACTGGATTTCATGAGGGAGCAATTGTAACTCTGGTTCCTCTTACCATTCCAATAGCAGCCAATTTATCTGTTATTTTGGTGGTCTCCCACCCAAAGGGGACCCCAAAAATCCAATTCTTTCCATTAATTTTTAAAATGTTTGTAAGGAAAACAGTTTCTTCTTAGCATTTTTTATACTTTGAGGATAAGCTAGCACAAACCTGATATGCATAAATGCCCAGGGGGTGGCGGTCTCCATCGTGGAATTTTTTCTTCTGCCCCGGCTGAAGGACCTACAAGGAGGAAGCAATTCTTAGCATTCCATATCTTGCTGACTTTTAATATAAGTCACAAAGCAATTAAACTGGCTGTGTAGTTTCTGTCAGGAATAGCTCTTTCCTCAGTTAGCTAATATGATTGACAGAGGCTTGCTGGAGATTTACATTAAGAATAACTCATTCTTCAGACTTTTTTCTTCCATTTTCAACTGGGAGTTGTGAGGGTAAATCAAATATACTGGCTATGTATGATTAAAATGCAGAAGTTATGATTTCTTATTGACTTTGTAAATCTCTTACCAGGTTTACCTTTACCTTATGATATATATTGCTCAAGGTACAGGGGGTTAGATAAAGTATTAAATTATTTGAAGTTCACTTTTTTAAACAAAGACTCTGAATCTAGTAGAAACGTAGAAGGAGAAAGTTAAGAAAAATTGGAACAAATGAGGCTTGTGGGCGTTATCTACTCCTTTCCCTGCCTCCTTCCACAAACTCTGTGCTTTTATTTTGGTGCAGGTAACTTTATTTAGAGGGCAAAATGCAGAATAAATCTGTCCCTGCTTCTGCACAGGCCAGAATTACTGAAAGACCTGCCTTTGCCCCTAGGAGTTATGAAACTTCATGAGAGCTTTTTAATGTCAGAAAAATAAACCCCATGTTATTTTATCCAATTCTTGACTGGCCCCAATTTGGCGAGTTCTTAGATAGCCTGTAATTAGGGTTAGATGTTTCCTGAAACAAACATTA
Organism: Podarcis cretensis; assembly: GCF_951804945.1. Taxonomy (NCBI): domain Eukaryota; kingdom Metazoa; phylum Chordata; class Lepidosauria; order Squamata; family Lacertidae; genus Podarcis; species Podarcis cretensis. The sequence goes on from NC_137187.1 coordinate 29,165,662, forward strand.
CAGTATTACTTAAAAGAGCTTGTTTTTGCACCAGATAAAAGTTTTGTGTGTGTGTGGTGGAGGAAATGGGAGGTGTGAAAAGGGCACTGAGAACTAAAACTTTCCTCTGAAAAATGGATTGGGGTGTTGATCTCAATAGCTTTCCTTCTACTTCTTGATGGAGAATGTAGTGGATGATGGACCATGACTGAACCATTAGACAATTGCATCCTTTTTTAAAAATAATAGTTTTTATTGGTTTTTACATTTTTATCTTCAGCACAATCACATCATCTCAAAAATGAACACAAACCCAATTACCCCTCTCCCCCCTACGACTTCCCTCAACTTCTTCTGGTTTGTTGTATGATAGTTTTCCTGCTTTTTGGTTATACCTTAATGTAAGTACGTTTCCGAGCACAATTCAAAGTGTTGGTGCTGACCTTTAAAGCCCTAAACGGCCTCAGTCCAGTATACCTGAAGGAGCGTTTCCACCCCCATCATTCTGCCCGGACGCTGAGGTCCAGCGCCGAGGGCCTTCTGGCGGTTCCCTCATTGCGAGAAGCAAAGCTACAGGGAACCAGGCAGAGGGCCTTCTCGGTAGTGGCGCCCACCCTGTGGAACGCCCTTCCAGCAGATGTCAAAGTGATAAACAACTACCTGACATTCAGAAGACATCTTAAGGCAGCTCTGTTCAGGGAACTTTTTAACGTGTGATATTTTACTGTATTTTTGGTTTCTATGGAAGCCGCCCAGAGTGGCTGGGGAGGCCCAGCCAGATGGGCGGGGTATAAATAAATTATTATTATTATTATTATTATTATTATTATTATTATTATTATTATTATTATTAATACTGTATATTCTAAGTTGAATCCTTTCTATTTTCTGTTTCGTAATTGTAAGTGTTCAGTCAAATCCTGCTAGTGAGTTTTTGTTTTGTTTTTTACAATATTTCCGTAAATACATCATAAATGGTTCCCATTCTTTTTTTAAAAGTCTCTCTTGTCCTTGTCTCTTAGTCTCTCAGTCAATTTGGCCATTTCTGCATAGTCCATAAGTTTGTCTTGCCATTCTTCTTTGGTTGGTATCTCGTCGCTTTTCCACTTTGGGGCTAGCAATATTCTAGCCGCCGTTGTCGCATATGTGAAAATTTTCTTCTTCTCTTTGGGCAGGTCTTGACCTATAATGCCTAGTAAGAAAGCTTCTGGGCTTTTAACAAAAGTTATTTTAAACATCTTTTGACAATTGCATCCTTTTAAAGCACCAAGGAATCAGGAAGTCATAGCACCACTTGATTCTGTGGCGCTTGTAAAGGCAAGATTTTGAATCCAGTGCTTGATCAAGTAGATCACCAGGGATCAAGTAGAATGATAGTTCCGGGCAGAGGATCCTCTCTCCCACCACTGTGTTTAGGTACTTTAAAGACAAAGTTACAACAACAAAAATGTGGTTTTTGAAACTTTGTGAAAAATGAGTGAGTGGCTAATTGGCATTCTGTGAATGGTGTAAAATATAGTTCTTATTCATGACAAAAATGCACTTTTAAAGTGCCTTAATGCCCATCTCTTCCCGTATAAAGCTGGCTGATTCTCCTGCCTTCCTGATCTACAATGTATTCCTAGTGCGAATCAGGGCTGGGTGATACCTGGTTTTCAGCATCACGATATATCACCAGCTAAACATCACGATATAGAATGGAGCCATGGAGAGTCATTGGCCGGCTTCATGGTTTTCCCCGCATTGTGATTTTTGCCAGCGCCGGGCTCTTGTGATTCTCTGCAGGGAAAAGCTAAGCCAACAGAGTTAAAATGGGGGCTGCAGGAATTGAGAAAAGCATGTGTAAAAAATAGTAATAATTTCAAAATAGTACAACAGGTACAGTTGGAAGGTTCTTTTTTATTGTAAATAAAACCACCTATCTTTTTTTTCTATTTCTTTTATTTCCTTTTCTTCTATATTCTTTTGTATACAGTGGTACCTCAGGTTACATACACTTCAGGTTACAGACTCCGCTAACCCAGAAATAGTGCTTCAGGTTAAGAACTTTGCTTCAGGATGAGAACAGAAATCGTGCTCCAGCGGCGTGGCGGCAGCAGGAGGCCCCATTAGCTAAAGTGGTGCTTCAGGCTAAGAACAGTTTCAGGTTAAGTACGGACCTCCGGAACAAATTAAGTACTTAACCTGAGGTACCACTGTATTTATAATTTGTAATGTCTGAAATGTAATGTTTTATATTGTACAGTGGTACCTCTGGTTGCGAACGAGATCTTTTCTGGAGGCCTGTTCGCAACCTGAAAAGAGGGCAACCTGAAGCACCGTATCTGCGCAGGTGCGCAGCGCGATTTGGCGCTTGTGCGCATGCGCGAAGCACAGTTTAGTTTGTGTATGCATCTGTGCATACACAAGCAGTGAAACTTGGAAGTAACCCTTTCCAGTATTTCCGGGTTGCTGCAGGACACAGTCTGAAAAAATGTAACCTGAAGCGTCCGTAACATGAGGTATGACTGTATGTATTTTAAGTTTTCTGTATAATAAAGGTTGGTTTTTTTTTTTAAAAAGCAGCAGCAGCACTAGCTGACATCATGGTTTTCCCCACGTTGTGATTTTTGCATAGCGCACGGACACACACATCATGATTCACAATACCTTGCCAGGTCAAAAATTATGAAACTGATATCACGGTACGGACTTCAAACCGGTTTCAGACAATATATTGATAGATATATTGCCCAGCCCTAGCACTGATACTCACTGTTGTTGGTAAGGAACATATTCATGTGTACCTTTGCGTTGCTTACGATTTGTGGGGTGGGAAATGGGAATGCTTCATCCATAATCTTGCTGTGTTGCAGCTTTCCCCCAAATTCTGTGGTACTCGTGGGTTATTCACATCGAGTTCTTTGCTCTATAACACTGAGCTAAGAACAACTATTTAATAAATCAGCTAACAGTTGGGTACTTTGCCAGTCTTTGTAGCGTTTGACTGTGTGTCTGTGATGACAGAAGATAATGAGATGCATCCCTCAAGGCTGCCTTAGGAATTGAGATATTTGAACAGGGAGAGTCTATGTCAGGATGTGAAATAAGAGGAAGCAAACTTTCAAGCTCTGGAATCTAAGGTTCAGTCTCTAGGCTGTCTGTCCTTGTTGAAGTGAATCTGGAAAGCACAGATTCAAATTTGTTTTCTAATAAATAAGATCGTTTCCAAAATAATAATGCTGGTTGATTTTTGCCATGCATTTGGGTTCTCTACCTTTAACATAAAACAACTAAAGTCACTCTGTGTGTGGACTTTTAAACAAGAGAATGCCCTTTTCATCAGCTTTTATAATTAAAATTTAAAAAAAATCAAGTAGAATGGACACTGTAATATAAAAGTTTGACTTTGTTCTTGGCCTTTAGTCAACTGGCTGTTGGTCTGAGATGATTAAAACGTTCAAGGTGAATGGATTTCTGCAGCATTAGTTTCAGAGTTATGGCACACCTCACTAATGTAAGAAAACAAATAGCTCGCTTCCAGCTTATCTGTATTTTTCACGAATAAGCCCACAAAGAAGTAATTTATTAAGAGTTTCTTTTTTAAAAAAACACATGGTGAAACAGTTTTGGGGGAAGAAAGTGAGATTATGGAAGGGAGAAGCAGTTTAGAAGAACAAAGTCTGGGAAAACTTTGGTTATCTTGGGTGTGTGTCACAGAATCCTCTCTGTTGTCCTTGGCAAAAACTTCACTGGTTTTATCTTCATTGGAATCGTTTTTAATGAACCACCTGAAAGACATGACAATTTTCATAGCACTGTAAGTAGCAATAGGCATCAAAATTATTGCAGCAACGAAGAATACGGTTGACACATTCTAAGTATCTTCCTTATATTGTTATTCTCTCCCCCCGCCTCGTCCATGCTGTATACTTTTTAGTTTAGAAAAGTGTGGATATGATGAAAGTTTACAAAGTGTGTAGAAATTGGAAATAGCCTCCCTTCCTCATCCAGTGAAATGGATTGGGTTAATTGATTGGGTTAATTGGGTTAATTGATGGACAAGTTCACCTCATTGGAAATTCAAATTAATTTATTGAGGAATCCCATGTTACAAATTCAAATGAAAGTTCTGTTTCAGGTTCTCATAATATATATATATGTGTGTGTGTGTGTGTGTGTGTGTGTGTGTGTATGCTTTTTCTGGAATAACTTTTTATTGGGTTTTATAAATGAGGATCATAGGAACAACGAACGATACAAATAAACAGACCCAAGTCTTCCCATATTGTTTGTAAATCACAGAACTAGCACAATGAATTTGTGGTGATATCTACAACCTACGGTGCATTATCAGTGACCAGTATGTAAGTGATGGGTTTCTGAGTTGGCTTCCAGGGGTGTCCAAACTTTTTTCAAAGACGGCCAGATTTGATGAAGTGAATATGCATGAAGGCCAACCATTTTTTACACTTTTACCCCAAAGTTGTTGAGCTTTTTTTAGGATTTGACCCCAATAAATAAACTGCCACAGGGGCTTACACTAAACAAAGGGGAAACAGGATAGAACAGATAACATTCAGCATTAAATAGCTAAATATCTAATCAGGAGCCTTGTGATTATTCTCAGATAAGAATAGATTAAGATTGCAGAATCACAGAATTGTGATCTCGTCCAGCTCTACAATTCTGTGATTCTATAAGTATGAGTAATAGTCATTTATCTTATGTTATCCAATGTTGGCATCTCTCTGTCTCGGGAGACAGTGAAAGAATGTGCCGTCTGGGATAAAGTCAAACCATGGTAGAGTTACAACACATGATATGGGTTTTTTTTTGGGGGGGGGGATAACATTTTCTTAATTTTCCAGAAATAACAACGATAAAAATCAACAAATTTTTAAACCACAATTTTTGCTTGACTTCCCTCCACTCCCCCACTTGGTTCCATTGTTTAATACTCGTTCACGCACGTCCTTAAAGCCTTGTATTCTTAATAATCCAATTTTAAACCTTCTTCATCTTGTTACAAGTGACTTTGAAAAGTTATACAGTGGTACCTATGGATTATAGCTGTCAACGTTTCCCTTTTTTAAAAGGAAATTCCCTTATTCCGAATAGGATTCCTCGCAAGAAAAGGGAAAAGTTGGCAGCTATGCTCTGGAACGGAACAGATCCTGTTCGCATCCACAGCAGAACACAACCCGTGTCTGCGCGGGTCGCGATTAACTGCTTCTGCGCATGATGTCTTTTTGAGCGCGAGCAGCGAGACCCAGAAATAATGCGTTCCGTTACTTCTGGGTTGCCAAAAACACTCAACCTGAAGCAACTTTAACCCGAGGTATGACTGCACTGTTATCTTTGTCCATTCAGTTTTCTTGGCAGGGATACTGGAGTGGCTTGCCGGTTCCTGCTCCAGGTGGATCACGTTTGGTCAAAACTCTCCACTATGACCTGTCCATCTTGGGTGGCGCTGCATGGCATAGCTCATAGCTTCTCTGAGTTATTCAAGCCTCTTCGCCACGGCAAGGCAGTGATCCATGAAGGGATGCATCAAACCTATCCATTCTTAAGGAAATCTGCCCTGAGTGCTCACTGGAAGGACAGATCGTGAAGCTGAGGCTCTTGAGAAGAGAAGACTCCCTGGAAAAGACCCTGATGTTGGGAAAGATGGAGGGCACAAGGAGAAGGGGGCGACAGAGGACGAGGTGGCTGGACAGTGTTCTCGAAGCTACCAGCATGAATTTGACCAAACTGCGGGAGGCAGTGGAAGACAGGAGTGCCTGGTGTGGTCTGGTCCATGGGGTCACGAAGAGTCGGACATGACTAAACAACTAAACAACAACAACAACCAATGACTATACCAATGTAAAAATCTATACACAAAGCTGAAAAAAGATGCATTAAACATTTGCCCCCTTAAAAAAAAAAATTTACTGCCCTCTTTCTTTCTTTCTTGGGTTCGATAGTTTATTTTGGCAATCTTCTTTATCTTCTTTGGCAAAGGCTTTTTCCTTCTGTAGGGGCTGGCTTCTCTTGGCCTGGCTGTCCACTCTTAAGTACAGGAACAAAGTCTTTCGAAGTTACAACACCTGATATGGAGAGAGACAAGATTTATTGCAGGTGGGGAAGACAAAGGAGTGTTTCTGTTCTCTGCACTCCTCCCAACAGTTATTCTTCTGCTGGGGAGAAACAACCTGACTGGCATTTATTCTGGGTCTTTTGTAGGGAAAAAAATATATGAATGAATGAATGAATGAATCCCCCCCCCCCTTCTACTTTTGTATCTGGTTGAGGGCGATCCAAATTGAGAGAGATTGGAATGGACACAACAATGTTGGAAGGATAATCATTCGGGGAGGGTAAAATGGGTTTTGCTCCATTCTTTTCTCCAAATTTTGTAGAACCATCCACTCTACAGGGGGGTAGTTTTGTGAATAGAGTTTGCTCAGGTTCTTGTTATAATTATTCCTACATCTCTAAGCTTCTTGGATACTGAGAGGTATATTGAGTAACCTGCAGGTCTGATAATATTGCAAAGTTGTTAAGCTCTCAAAGTTCTGCTGCTCCCATGTTCAGGGTGTCAGGTGTCACAAACATTATCACATTATTATTATTATTATTATTATTATTATTATTATTCTGTTGGGAGCCTCCCAGAGTGGCTTGGGAAACCCAGCCAGATTTGGGGGGGCTATAAATAAATTATTATTGTTGTTGTTATTATTATTATTATTATTATTATTATTATTATTATTATATCATATATAGTTTTGTTTTCCAGCATAGACTCCCTTGATGTCTGAGTGCTGCTTGGCTGGAATGCTGTGAACTGCCCCGAGATCTTATGATTATCTATCTGATAAATAAAATAAATAATAAGTTTAGGCTTAAGAGTGATGTAAAGTAAGCTCCATACTTAAGTGTAGGTTTGAACATGGGGTTTTCACTTCCAAATCTATATTTATTTATTTCTTCTTTGGCGATTGCTCGTGGCAGAGTAAGATTGTCTTCCGTGAACACGGTTCTAACAATGAGTCTATAAGTGACTGTGGAGGCCAATTCTGGATCCACACGTCCTTCCACAGTGGGGACATTGGTTTCTGGGCGGGAGTTGGTCACGGTGAGGGTTTGCCAAGCGTGTCTTCCTCTTAGCACATTTCTCCCTTGCGTCCTGAGTTTGAGTGTCTTCAAAGCCCATGACACCTTTGGTAAAGGCTGTTCTCCAACTGGAGCGCTTGCAGGCAAGTGTTTCCCAGTTGCTGGTGTTTGTACTACATTTTTAAGATTTGCCTTAAGACAGTCTTTGAACCTCTTTTGTTGACCACCAGCATTACGCTTCCATTTTTAAGTTCAGAATAGAATAGTTGCTTTGGAAGACTATGATCAGGCATCCGCACAGCAGGACCAGTCCAACGAAGTTGATGTTGAAGAATCATCACTTCAACACCGGTGATCTTTGCTTCTTCCAGTACACTGGCATTAGTTTGCCTGTCTTCCCAAGTGATGTGTAAAATTTTTCGGAGAAACAGGATATCAAATCTACAGGGGGAGGAGATGTTTGAAGGAACTGTAGAATGAGTTTGCTTGAAAGATTCACTGTTTCCTCCCTTTCCTCCCTCCCTCTGGAATCACTAGCTTTTTGGTCACTCAATTCTAAGATGTCCAGGGCTACCTTACACATTGTTTTTGAAAAAATATTCTGTTTGTTATGGGGGCATGCTGTGCAGGAACCATGATTTATCATGACTTTTCCCCAAGCCTTTTCTGATACAGAATGTGTCAAGTGCCCCTTATTGCAAACTGTGTTGTTCAAAATAACTACAAAACAATAGGTCCAGTTGACGTTGCAGAAGTTTGGCATATTCTAAAGAGCAGCTGTATACATCACACAGTGCAAAACAGTGCTCAGTGCTAACGATAAGGGAAGCCAGAAAAGTGCAACTGGCCGGACTGGTTATGCTTTCTTCAAAAATTCTTTCCTGTCTTTGGTAAACGTTTTTGGATATAATCTGCAATACTCTATGCAGCAAATTGAAAAGCTTGTCTTATAGATGGCTGTAGCCTATTTAGGCTTCTGTAGGATCCTCTAATTTTGTAGAATCTAGTGCTGGTTAATGACATATTTTCCCCACCCCCTTCAACTATGAAAAGGGATCAAAGAATTGCTCAGCTCACATTTATTAGTTAAGGGTTCAAGACTGTTCATCAGAGAGTGTGCCTTAGTTTCCACGTATGGTGCTGTTTCAGAAAATAAATAAAGGTATGTAAGTCAAAAATAGAAAGAAAAAGAGGTAAGAAGGAATTAAGAAGGAAACAGTTTACCAAAAACGAAAAGAGAACCATGTTGAGGATTAAGGAAGTCAATTGGAAGAAAAGAAGAAATGAAGTGTGGTATATATATTGATGTTCATTTGTTTGTATAAATTTTTGTAAGTAGCAATCTTTTAGATGTATTTCTCTGTTTTTTGTCTTTGGTTTTTTTGTAAGTTTTAGTGTTGTTGTTGATGATGATGATGTTTAATGTATGTATGTGTGTCATAAAATAAATTCAAATAAATATATAATTTTAAAAAAGGAATAGGAGGTGCTCAGCCCTGCTGTAAATGGAAGAGTCAGGACCAAGAGTAGCAAAGTGTGTCTGCTTGGATCTTGGCTTGTGGCTTCCTTACAAGTTCTGCTGAGCGTCTGGCATGCACTGACTTTACTCAGAATGCCTTCAAGCGATCTAACTGGAACTACCTTCTGTCAATCAAGGCAGAGATGGATTTGAAAAATGCAAAAGTGAAGCCTTGTTTGTTCATTCATGTTGTGCCTTAAATAGAAAAGAGAAGCATCATTTTTAATAACGTGCGGTGATTCTTCAGAGATGGAATTCCACACTACGAGGCAGGTGTGATCGGGGTCTAATTCAGACATGTTTGTTTTGCCCGGAGGCACGTTGTGGTGCTATTGTGTGTGTGTGTTTTGGAGAAAGAGATGCAAGAACATTGTCAGGGTATTGTATATCAAAGGGAGATGGTAGTGGGGGCGGGAATTTGCGTAAACGTGATCAGCCTTCTTAACACGGAAATATAATTTATCAAGAAGAACTATGGCAAAACTTAACTGGCAGCTGAAAAGGTGGAAAAAAGCTGGGAGCAGAATGCTATGGTATTGTGCTATGGTATCCAGAATCTCAGAGACGAAAAGTGGGAACAGTTACTTTCTCTGAGGCAGAGAATCAGGCTTCTTATGGTAATGCTATTTACATTTTAAGCTCATGTCTTTATTTTGGATGGGACAGCTTTTGAAAATTACCCCTCAGTATCATTTTTCAACACCATACAGTGCCTTTGGCAAAGTACTTGAAATCAATGCCCATTTGCAAAACTGTGATAAGCACATGATTTATACATGGGGAGAGCACTTGAGTTTAGGTGTAGTTGAACTTTGCAAGTTTTAACAGCTTTTTAACTGCTGGGGGGGGGGGAGAAGAGAATGCTATTTCTGTGAAAAGACTTGGCAAGATTTCTTGCACTTGACCTAGCTTAACAAACAGGATATTTCCTTACGAGGAAAGATACTGAAACGAGTCACCCGCAGTCAGAAATAATGTAATCTAGGAAACACTTTATCATGTGAATGAAAGATATAAGGAATTAGTTAAGTTAATGCAATGTTTTGGTAGATTCTCTTTTTTATATATAGAATTTTTATTTATTTTCCATTTAATATTATACATTCACATCATCATTATTCACTTTACCGCCCTGGCTCTTTAGAGCCTATCAACTTCCTCACGGCTTTCAAAATTGACCTTTATATCATTGCAATTTATATGTTTTCCAATTCTAATTACACTCATTACAGAAAAGCTCAAAATTTAAATGAATATAGAAATACAAAATTTCTCATTACAAGTCTTCAGACAACTCTGCTAGTGGTGTTAATTGCTTACAGTGATCTTTCAGATATCGTACAAATTTACTCAAGTCTTTTTGGAATACTTGATCTTGCTGGTTTCGGATTTTTCCCGTCGGCTTCGCCAGTTCTGCAAAGTCCATCATCTTCATCTGCCACTCTTCTTTCGTTGGTACTTCTTGTTGTTTCCATTTTGGGGCTAAAAGAATTATTGCCACAATGTTTTGGTAAATTCTCTTTGCCATTTGTGGTAGCAGAATTGCGCTACCACTGCTACCTGAGAATTTTGTGTCCGAAAGCTAGTTTCTAGCTGACCTTCAATTTAAGTAACTTGTCTTGGCTTTTTGTTTTCCCCTTATGTACCAACATCAGCATGACGTCTTTGCGAAAGAGGCCAGCACTCCTGCACCTGGAATAGCTGTGTGGAAGAGGGAATTTCAGCAAATTCAGAAGCGACATCTATATAAATTCCTCTTCTACACAACTATTCAGATGCAGGAATCCTAGCCCCTTTCCTTAGTGATGCAGCTGTGATTATTGGGTCCAAGTTCCTGGTCTCTGCCCTGTCCTAATCCAAATATGACAAGTATTTTTGTGAGAATATTAATTAAGTTAGCTCCAACTTTTAAAGTATGGGAAGTTATGAGGCATACCCTCTGTGCCAGTGGGCAGGCAGGTAATACATGTGCCCCCCCCCTTTGTTTGTTCCACACGCACAGGTATTTGGCTCATTATATATACGCTGCTACACCCAGTGCGGCTAATTAGTGAATTTCCCCTTAAGCTGTTCCATGCACACCTCAATTTTCTTGTCATAATTTATCTAACATCCTCCTTGCTTCTTGGGTGGAGTGTCACCTGTCCATAAAAATTCCAAACACGTATGAAATTGAGATGTTTACTACATAAGTCGAGTCTTTTAAAGCTGGGTGGAGTCTTCTGGAATTCTGACAGCTCTTCTTAGACTAAGGCTACCATCCCAAATTTTAAGATAAGTTCCTTGAAAACACAGAGAGCTCCCAAGCTAATCTGTCTTGTGAGATAGCATCAAGGCTAGCTTGGGAGGCATTTGGATGCAGACTGAATAGTGGATTTGTTTTCGGTGACTCGTTCTATAAGATTCCTCACAACAGGCACTAAAAGGGGAACCTTTAAGCCTCTCTCATTCTGTTTAGTACTATGAAGTATGTGCAGGAATATTTTTATGTCATCCCATGGCCTAGAAGGAGGGTTAGTATTGCAGCATCTAGGCTCTTGGGTATTGTCTCAGAGATCTTGACTTGATGGCCAGCAGTTAGCATAGTGTAGATAATATGAAGAATTATTGTAAACAGGTTAAATCACTAGTAGGTTCAGAGTAAATCCAGCAGTAAGGTGAAGGTAAAGGACCACTGGATGGTTAAGTCCAGTCAAAGGCAAATATGGGGTTGCGGCGCTTCTCTCACTTTCAGGCCAAGGGAGCCGGCATTTGTCCACAGACAGTTTTCCGGGTCATGTGGCCAACATGACTACACCGCTTCTGGCACAATGGGACAACGTGTCGCAAACCAGAGTGCATGGAAATGCCATTTACCTTCCTGCCGGAGCGGTACCTATTTATCTACTTGCACTGGCATGCTTTCCAACTGCTAGGTTGGCAGGAGCTGGGACAGAGCAACAGGAGCTCACTCCGTCATGGGGATTCGAACCGCCGACCTTCCGATTGGCAAGCCCAAGTTGCTCAGTGGTTTAGACCCCAGCGCCACCCTCATTTAAAGTTACACTGAGAGCAAAATGAGCAAAAGAATGTATGATTCAATTATAGCAGGCATGTCCTAATTCTGTTTCGGAAGCCTAAGCTGGCCTGCCGGTTGGTTTAATCCAGCCCCTGTGGCAGTTTATTTCCTTCAATCCTAAAAAAAGGTTCACAACTTTGGTTAGCCCTCACGGCCCTTCACATCATCAAATCTGGCCCTCTTTGGAAAAAGTTTGGACACCACTGGATTACAGTATGCAGCAGAAATTGATATTTGAAGGAAACCATGGGAAGATGGAAGGGAAGTCAATGTTCAATGTTTAAATGTAAAGGGACCCCTGACCATTAGGTCCAGTCACAAACGACTCTGGGGTTGCGGCGCTCATCTCGCTTTATTGGGCGAGGGAGCCGGCATATAGCTTCCGGGTCATGTGGCCAGCATGACTAAGCCGCTTCTGGCGAACCAGAGCAGCGCACGGAAACTCCGTTTACCTTCCCACCAGAGCAAGACCAATTTATCTACTTGCACTTTGTGCTTTCGAACTGCTAGGTGGGCAGGAGCAGGGACCGAGCAACGGGAGCTCATCCCTTCGCGAGGATTCGAGCCACCGACCTTCTGATTGGCAAGTCCTAGGCTCAGTGGTTTAATCCACAGCACCACCCGCATCAGTGTTTAATGTATTGTTATTATCAATGTGTGAATAAATGTATTGTTGGGAAACTTAATTTAAAAGAAAAGCAGTTAGCATAGTGTTAACCCTCAAAGCCATGCTATTGGTTCCCACCTCCCCAATGAAACTACAGTGGTACCTCTGGTTACATATGCTTCAGGTTACAGACTCCGCTAACCCATAAATAGTACCTCGGGTTAAGAACTTTGCTTCAGGATGAGAACAGAAATCGTGCTCTGGCGGCAGCAGGAGGCCCCATTAGCTAAAGTGGTGCTTCAGGTTAAGAACAGTTTCAGGTTCAGTACGGACCTCCGGAACGAATTAAGTACTTAACCCGAGGTACCACTGTATTTAGAAAGACACCAGCGCTTTTCACGGTTCCCCCAAATATGTGTTTATCTGTTCTGCCCATCAGCTACATTCCATTTAAGTGTGTGCGTATTCTTTTCTTGGCATGCAATGTTTTTATAAGTCATACAAATAAGTGGTTAATGAGTCTTGTCACTACCCACCCCCACCCCCCGGACCTTTAAATGTAAACAGGGTATTTGCTTCATAATGCATTAATCTCCAGGTTTTGTTCAGGATTGCTCAAAACAGTTTGTCTCATTTTGGGCATTTTGCCACCCACGAAATTACTCAGGTGCAGAAGCACGTTTCTCCCTCAACTGGAGCATCATCTAGGGGCCACACCCCAAATGGGTGGGAGGTCTGCATCTCCAGTTCATCATTTTTAGTCAGCGCTATAGGATTTGCTTATGCAAGTTGTGTGCAGCAGGGACTCTCAGATAGCCACTGCTATTTCCAAAGCTGTTAGTACAGGGCTGTTAGTGCAGGATTGAAAGTTGAGTTTTTTTAAGGGTTTAACCCTAAAGTTGTTGAGCTTTTTTTTTTTACCCCAGGACATATACTGCCTCAAGTAGGACTCTGGCAGAGACACATGCCTGACTGGCATGTTCTCTCCCTCCTGGCCAATCGTTCGGGAGCTTCAAAAGTTTTCTTCAGCCCGAACATCACAGCAACCGATGCCAACCGACACCGGCACACTTAGGGATCTGCAGAGTTTGCGCATCATGCCCAACAGACCTCAGCAACTCAGCATTTTGGCTAATCTACTTTATTTACAAATAAACACACAGAGCACTGCAACATGGCTCCCTCTCTCTCTAGCATCAGACAGCAAAGAGAAAAGAACGAAGGACAATATCCACTTCACGGAACACAGGAACACAAATATCCTGTTTCCGTCACTTCCCACTCTGTGGAGTCAAAACGTATATCGTCATGTGATAGACAAAAATCCCATGACTGCAATCATGGAGCAGGAATTCTAACACTGCCACGGGGGACAGATTAATTCAACCGGCAGGCCGGATTAGGCCCCCAAAGTGGTCTTTGGACATGCCTGTGTTAGTGTGTAAGTCAAATCAAGATCTATAGGGTTTTGAGTGCACATCACTGTCTGTCTGTAGAATTGCTGCCAGAGATTGCTGCCAGAGATTTCAAACAAATTAAAACAATAACTACACCCACAAGAGGGCACAACTGAGACACATCATTCAAGCTGCCAGCATATTTTATTTGCATACCTGTGGAACGTGACATTTGGGCTGTGACAGTTCACAGTGCACTCTTGTACGTGTCTACTCAGAAGTAAGCACTGTTACGTGGGGCTTATTCCCATATAAGTTAGCATAACCTCAAACCAGTTAGGTTACATGTAATCGTACTTAAAAGAGAACATAATACAGTGGTACCTCAGGTTACATACGCTTCAGGTTACATACGCTTCAGGTTATACACTCTGCTAACCCAGAAATAGTGCTTCAGATTAAGAACTTTGCTTCAGGATAAGAACAGAAATCGGGCTCCGGCAGTACGGCAGCAGCAGAAGGCCCCATTAGCTAAAGTGGTGCTTCAGGTTAAGAACAGACCTCCGGAACGAATTATGTACTTAACCCAAGGTACCACTGTATGGGCAATAGTAAATTAATTTAGCAAAAGTCAGAATTCGTGCACCAAATTGATTTTGTTTGGGGGAATAGCACTTAAAGCTCATAGCATGAATTGAGCAAAACATTTTTTGAAAATAATTAAAATGGTGTGAAGGCCTTTACTTCCTCCTAATGTTCTCTTATTTTAATCTTGATGCTATCACAATAGTCATGCTCTTAGATTAGACTGAAACACATGACATTATTCCCTCATACTTGGCAGAGCTGACTGCTTATAGGGTTGCTTTTATTGTCTTCATAGGTACAAATCTAGATGTGTTCCCTTCTTATTATTTGTTACAGTGGACCCTCTAGTTATGTACCGCTCTGGATACGTATACTTCTGGGTTTCGCTGCATGCGCAGAAGCACTCAATTGTGCTGTGTAGGTGCGCAGAAGCGGCACCTCTGCCTACAGACTTTTCAGGTTGCGGACAGACCCCCGGAACAAATTTAATTTGTATCTGGAGGGTCCATGTATAAAGTTCCCCTGATCAGGCCTTCCCAGCCTGGTGAATCCTGTGTGACACTAGGAGGGCATTTCTGATGTGCTTTCTCCCTTCATGAGCTACTGCTGCTCCCTACTTACTATAAAAATGCAAGTACAGTGGTACCTCAGGTTAAGTACTTAATTCGTTCCGGAGGTCTGTACTTAACCTGAAACTGTTCTTAACCTGAAGCACCACTTTAGCTAATGGGGCCTCCTGCTGCCGCCATGCTGCTGGAGCACGATTTCTGTTCTCATCCTGAAGCAAAGTTCTTAACCTGAGGTACTATTTCTGGGTTAGCGGAGTCTGTAACCTGAAGCGTATGTAACCTGAAGCGTATGTAACCTGAGGCACCACTGTAGTACAACATTTTAACCTGTCCTACTTGAAAACTTTAAAAAACTAAACCGGAATTTAAATGTGTAGTCCCCTTCAAAATGTAACTGGGACTTTGAAGATCAGATCAGAATATTATTTATTTGCATCAGTCACTAGCAATAACAATAAAACAAAATAAAAATACAATAAAACAATAAAACAAAATATACTGAAGATAGAGGTAAAAAACTATACAAAATACGTTTTGGAGGTTTACGTCAATAATCAAATACTAGATCTCACTCTAATTGCCCCCGCTAAAAACCTTTGCAAACCTTGCAAGGGACCTTGAAGATTGAAATATTAATAGGACACTCAAGTGCAGGTGAGATAACACACCAATCCATTGTTAGCAAGGCTTAGCCTGGTATTGTACGATACCTAAATTTGACAAGCCAGTAGATGAAATAATGGTTTGAAACAGATTTGCAAACCATGGTTTGCGGTAATTGCAGCTTGCGTTGACAAACCATTGTATCTACAATTGCTCCATCTCCATAGGGCTTTGCCGGAAGAGAGAGAATTAGTGAGCAGACAGAATGTGAAAGCAGGCACATTGCTCCCAAGCCATGGTTTGCTTGCACATCTGGGAGCTGAAGCTTCAGCTAGCACAAATCCTTGTTCGTTGTGAGTGACGGAAGTGAGCCACAAAACTACCAATATTCGTTCTGCTACAAAGCTCTCTGTCCTTTCCTCATGCACTGAACTTGTCTAACTGTCTGCACATGCTTATGTTTGCTTTATCTCTGCAGCAATCCCTGCCAGGGGTATTCTGCCTTCAGAATAATCATAGTTACTGATGTAATACATAATAATAGTTTGAACTTTGAATTTGCAGCCCTGCACGGGTGAGGCTCCTTGTTTTTCCTGTATGTTTTGAAGAGCTGCGTTTTGTTCCCAGACACACCTTTTTCTCCATTCTAATTAGAGCATATGAAAAAAGGGGCTTTTGTAGTTTTTAAGATGAAAAAGGTTGCTCTCGGGCTTCCCCCCACTCAGTTTCCCCAAATATTTATATAACTAGTAATGCAAATTTTGTAGTCTGAGGAAGGGGCAGAATTCCATGGTAAGAGCTTGTAAATGGGAACTTCATTTTATTATTTTTTTAAAAAAATGTTGTGGGTTGTACAGTGCACTTTTTAAAAGAATAATTTTATTCACTAGATGGCAGTATGGATATTTAAACATCTTAAAATAAGAATAAAAGCTGACTGCTGTTCCAAAGAACACTAAGCAAATAAGGTTCCTAAATTCTCTTCTGAATTAGAACCGGGTCTCTTTCTCTCTATATTTAAAACAAAAACAAAAAAACCACATGCAGGGTGTGCTTAAGACTACTTCACAGGTTACAAATGAGAATTGTAGTGAAACTCTGACCGTAACACACACTCTGGCAATGTGAATGGACCTGGGAGCCGCAGGTCCTATGAGCAGAAGGCCCAGTTCATGGAAATCAAGAAAACATGTAGAGCTTTATTTATGTACGCCACCACAGCGGCAAGAATTTTGATAGCCAAAAATTGGGAAAGTAACAGTAACCCCACAAAATCTGGCTGGTTCGCAAAAATGATTGAATATTTACATCTTGAAAAATTAACAGGGAGAACAAAAGGAAATACCATTCAAAAAGTTAATAAAGAAAGTATAAAGAGAAGAGTTGGAAGTCAAATATCTGTGGTGTATACGTCGGATATGTAGGTTATGTATTATATGTAATGTATGTAATGTTTTGTATTTCTTCTATGTAAATTGATGTATAATAACAATAAAGATCATTAAAAAATGAAGAAGGCCCAGTTCAAATGGAAAAACCCCAGTCTTGCTAGGCATGGCATTGGTCCAAAATGGGCTCTCTCGCTTCTCCCTTGGCTTTGGCAAAGATTTATTAAGCCACAGTTTCCTGTGACGTTCTAACCCAGGTCCCTATGGTATAAGGGAGTCCTTCAAAACAGGAGGATAGGAAACTAGGATTGGATTCTGGTCTGATTTCCTGGTTTGCAGGAATCCCTTGAGCCACAGTTGCCTGGTTTGCTCATCGTGAAAGACTGTGGTTTTAAGAAAGAAAGCTTTGCTGAAGCTTGGCGTCCTGACGGGAGGGAATATGTAGATCACATGGCTTGTTCTTAGATCAATAAACCATGGTTTATCATGCAGGCATCATTACAGAGGGAGCGAAATTCTTCCCTTTGTCAGTTCCTGTCCTAGAATGTTTTATTCAGTCACTGTCTAGGGAAGAATGTGTTATCCTTCCCGTACTGTGAGATGCAAAATCTGACCAGGTTTCGGTGTTAGGTTTACTTCCATGCGTAAAATGCTGAATGTGATTTATCCACAGACTTTATGTTAATTCCTATATGAAAGCTGCCCTGAGTGTTGATGGTTTAATTTACTTTATGATCATTTAAACCAGACAGCGCTGCACCTTTTCCAGCTATGAACTTGTCATCTCACTTCAATTCCTTTTTCTTATTTGAGCCGGGGGGCGGGGAGGAGATGAATATTCACTTTGGAGTTGCTCCCCCCCCCAAAAAAAAGTGTGTGTTTCCATGTGCATCTCCTGTGGCAAATAAGAAATGAGGTATGAGGAAATGGTTATTCTTTAAGATTAGGACCTGAGAGACCAGGTTTCAAGTCTATATGCAGCCATGAAGCTTCGTGGGTGACCTTGGGCCAGTCTCTGTTTTGCAACCTAATCTACTGTACAGGGTTGTTGTGAGGTTAAAAAAAGGGGGGCAGAGAGAACCACATATTCTGCCTTGAGCTCATTTGAGAAAAGGCAGAATGTAAATAAAAAATAAAAATACATTATTTGCCCAGGTTGGTAGCAGGGGGTGGGGGTGGGAATGGACAATTGCAGTTATAGAGGGGAGACACACCCCAACAATAAGTAATTTCAAAGAATGCAACTTGCAACCACTTTGTCCCTTTGGAAAAGTAGTCATTTGTCTGTCCCTAATAATATAGAAGGCCCTCTGCTTGTGACTTTCAGAAGGCCAGTGTGAGAAGTGAACTCACAAGCGTAGTAGCCCTGTTCAAGAGGGAGCCCTGCAAAGGTGGCAGGTGAGATCTGGGATACTGGCTCGCTTCCCACCTCTTCTTTAGCAGGGCCAGGAAGGAAGCCCCGTTCACCTTCCTAAAAGCGTTTTCCAACTTGCTTCCAAGAAGCACAATGGCTAAGAAACCACTGCATGCGCTCACTGATGCTCTTGACACTCCGTCCTACAGGTGCAACCTGAACACCTTGTGCATGTTGCTGCTTGCAGACCAGAAAGCTGCTCTTTCAAAACAACTTGTCATTCAGCAGCAACAAAACCCTGGGTATTCCTTTCCAAATTGGAAAAGTTACAAACTTAGATAAGACGTATAGAAATTTGTACTTAATTAGTTGTTACAGAGCTTTGGGGAGGAGGGAATCTTACTAGAGAGTAACACTTGCTTAACACTGAGGACTTACAGCACGCATAGGCAAAGTTTGCCCTTTGGCTGTTTTGGGACTACAATTCCCATTATCCCTAGCTAACAGGACCAGTGATCAGGGATAGTGAGAGTTGTAGTCCCAAACATCTGGAGGTCCGGAGTTTGCCTATGTATAAAGCAGCAATAATTACTAAATATTTTGAACTCAGTTGCTTGCAGATAAGTTTTATTTTGTCCCGTTTGCTCCCGCGCCACATTACTGCACCTGAACATGCATGGCCCAGGAGTTTGTGGCATGTTTTATAGGTGCTGGAGTATCATATTAAGGTATTTTTAATCATTCTAATGGTGGTTTTTGGTTTTGTTATAATGTTCCTGTGTGGGGTTTTCCTTTTGTTTTCCTTTGTAAGTTGCCTTGGGATGCCTTTTCCAAGAAAAAGTGGCCAATAAATGTACCTTATTTTTTGCTCTATAGGACGCACCTTTTCCCCTCCAAAAATTAAGGGGAAATGTTTGTGTGTCCTATGGAGCGAATGCAGGCTCCTTGGCTTCAGCGATAGCAACGCGGAGCCTCCGAAGCGCAGAGAGAGCGCTCCCTCTGCGCTCCGGAGGCTACGCGTTGCTTTCGCTGAAGCCTGAAGAGCAAGAGGGGTCAGTGCGCACCAACCCCTCTCACTCTCCAGGCTTCAGGGATAGCCGCCTGAAGCCTTTGGAGCACAGCAGGACCAGCGGAAGGCTTCAGGTGGCTATCTCTGAAGCCTTTGGGGCGCAGCAGGACCTCGCGCTGCGCTCCAAAGGCTTCGGGTTCCTTTTGCTGAAGCCGGGAGAGCAAGACTCTCCTGGCTTCAGCAGAGAGGGAGAGCTGCGCAGCACCCCTTTAGCGAAGCGGGAGGAGAAATGGAAGGGGCTCCGTTTCTCCTGCCGCTTCGCTGAAGGGGCGCTGAGCAAGAGAGGGGGAGACACTTTTTTCCTGTTCTCCCCCTCTAAAACAAGGTGCGTCCTATGGTCAGGTGCGTCCTATAGAGCAAAAAATACGGTAATAAATAAGAGCAACATCTGGCCATGACTTTAGACAGGATTTCACTCCTGCTTTCCTCTCCAACGCAGAACAGTTGCGTTATCTTCCTGGCTCAGGACGCAAGAGGTTGCGGCTGTGTACTGGATTTATTGCTTTCGCTTTCCTTCTATAATAAAGCCCCTGGGAGTTGGATGTAATTAATCTGCAGTACAATCCTATACATCTCTACTCAGAAGTAAACCCTGAGGGCTTCAGTGGGACTCACTGAGATATGTACTACCTGGGACTACGGGACGGCAGCTTTAATGAACTTTTAGAGAGTATACATCTTTCCTTTAGAAAATGGCACACATGTATAGACAGATCTTGAGGAGGAAACAAGTTTCAGGGCTCTGACTCATTTCAGTAGAGCAGAGAATTTAAACCACAAGTCTGCTTCTTAGACAATAAAATGAGAACCAGCTCCTTGGTTAGTTTTAAAAGTAGCAGACCCCAATGTGTATAATTTGATCCTGCACTTTGACACTTCAAATATTGTGTGGCCCAAATAAATTAAACCTACAGCTGCTTATTTAATGTAGGCTTTTAAAATTCTGTTATCTTTTCCCTTAGGGATTTTGTTTTGTTTTGTTTTTACAGTGGTGCCCCGCAAGACGAACGCCTCGCAAGACGGAAAACCCGCTAGACGAAAGGATTTTCCGTTTTGGAGGCGCTTCGCAAAACGAATTTCCCTATGGGCTTGCTTCGCAAGACGAAAATGTCTTGCGAGTTCCTGCGGGTTTTTTCCCCTTTCCCCCCCCCCCTTTTCCTAAGCCGCTAAGCCGCTTATCAGCTGATCCGCTGATAAGCCGCTTAACAGCTGATCGCTAAAAGCCGCTAAACCGCTAATAGCGCTAATCCGCTAAGCTGTCAATGGGCTTGCTTCGCAGGACGAAAAAACCGCTATACGAAGAGCCTCACGGAACAGATTAATTTCGTCTTGTGAGGCACCACTGTAATTGCAATCAGAAAGGATACCTACAGGTAAGAACAGTTGCCTTTCCGATACTTGAAACTAGAATCGGTTGCTGTCGTGACATAAGAAATTATTGATGAAAGTTCTGTATCCACGGTCGAGCATCCTGCCTTTCTCCACGTCAGCAAAGTTTAGTCAAGTACATATGAAAAGGGCAGCTTTCAACTTCATCATTATGCAACCTGCTTTCATTTCATTCTAGAAGTGTCGCTATCTGTGCATTGGAGTATGTGTGTAAATCTATATTTCATGCCCGCCACCCAGAATCACATCCACATCTTTCCTCTTAAGCCAAAAAGCTGAAGTTTACGTTACTCGAGAGTAACATAACCTGAGCATCTACTGCAGGCATAGGCAAACTCTGGCCCTCCAGATGTGTTGAGACTACAATTCCCATCATCCCTGACCACTGGTCCTGTTAGCTAGGGATGATGGGAATTGTAGTTCCGAAACATCTGGAGGACCGGAGTTTGCCTATGCCTGGTCTACTGTATATGTAAAACTAATACAAACTATTATTTTAAAAAATAGAGGCTCCTCTGGGTTCCTTCCAATTCTACACTTCTATGATTCTTCCTATGTGAAGACCCATAGATGATTCTCAGGGCACCAGGAACAAAGTGCCGTAGTGCGATCCCTTCGCTTACACTTGTGCGGCCAAGGAAAAATTAATGTGTGCTATTCCACCTCCATTCTGCTATTTCCTTGATTCCATAATTGAAACGAAAATCACGAAATCGAAAGGCAAGGTTATTATCATCAAGAGACTGTGCTTAGGTCCCATGAGGAAAAATATTTTCACTTCCTTTCACTTCAAATTGATTACCATTTACCAAAGAGTATGTTGAGGATACACTATTAACGTGTAACCTTTTATCTGCAAAAGGTAAAAGAGCAGAAACCGTGTTTGGGAGTTATTTGCTTAGATAATGGAAAGATGTCGGCTGTGCCCCAGTTCTGAACAGCTGAACATTGTGCTCCATGCGTACGTGTGTGAAAAAGCAATTTCCTGAGCATTGCTTATCAGCTGGCAGGTGTTGATGTTTTGATTTTCACTGTTAAGCCGCAGGAAACTAGGGTGTTCCTACATCCGGAACTTGCCTGGTATTAAATATAGTCTCTGAAAGATATTTCTTTGGTGTTGATATCTGGGCATTTTGAGCTGGCATTTTCCTGCTAAGCTTTGGGAAACAGATTGGACTTGCTAAGCTGATACATATTTCTTTGTTTGAAGGAAGTCTGTTACATAGATACCTCTGGCTTTAAGACTAGGATTTAGAATTTCATTCCAGCAGACTACAGTGGTACCTCAGGTTACAGACGCTTCAGGTTACAGACGCTTCAGGTTACAGACTCCGCTAACCTAGAAATAGTAACTCGGGTTAAGAACCTTGCTTCAGGATGAGAACAGAAATTGTGCAGCAGCGGCAGTAGGAGGCTCCATTAGCTAAAGTGGTGCTTCAGGTTAAGAACAGTTCCAGGTTAAGAACAGACCTCCAAAACGAATTAAGTTCTTAACCCGAGGTACCACTGTATGCAGTTTATTTTTTAATGTGGGGGACAGTCTTAAACACAGAATTTTTTTTTGCAATACAAGTTTTCATCATAAGCAAGACGTGTGAAGCATAGTGGAGGGAAAATGCAGGATGCAACAGAAGATAAGTGGACACATTTCAACCATGATTCATAAAGTTGGAAGGGACCCTGGGGGTCATCTAGTCGATCCCCCTGCCATTCAGGAATCCTGCCCACATCTGTCCCTGCATGGGCTCGAACCACCAACCTTCTGGTTGACGGCCAGATTCACAGAGCCATTGCTTCACCTGACACTTTCGATCAGTTGTCCCACCAGAGGAATTACTTTCTCTTGAACAATATGTGTTTTGTAAGGTGGTTCCATGGAGATGTTTGCTTGTTTGTGAAAGGCAATAACCCAAATATAGTTGTTTTAGTGACTTGGTGCTGATTTTTCTTTTTCTTTAAAAAAAAAACTTCACTTCTAACAAAAAAAAACAAAAAACAGTAATGGACATACTTACTCCATAAAGTTTATTTATGTATGCATGTGTTTATAATCCACACTTTCATAAAAAACTTATTCCAGGCGCTATACAACATTTTGAGAGTAAAATCGACAAAGGCATTCATAAAACAATCCCATGCATCTGGGCTGATTCTCCTGTTCATGATATTTCAGTTTCCTCGATGCAGCTTATTAAAATCTAAGGCTGTACAAATTGCTTGGTATGCTATAGCAATGCCGTCAAAGTCTATTGCATTTGTCCTGCGTTGTTTCCCTGAGAGAACTGTGTGAGGAACTAATGGAGGAAGCAACTGACATGGGAAGATTTAAACAATATTAATCCTACTGTGGAATGACAACTGAATAGCCAAAGGTTTTGTCATGCCTTCAATTAAGATGCGTTGACAGGAAGCAATTAATCAACAGATTTGGGACTACTTCTGGCTTGTAGAGCCCAACCCTTCATTGTATTGTAATTCTGCAATGGACTTTAATTGGCGGGTGGCTTTAGTAGAAAACAACTGAGTGCCCACTTCCAGTTTTCCCAAAAGGCTTCTAGCCACACACATGAGAAGATTATGAAGTTTTGCTAAGTCTCAGAGGTCAGAATTGCCTTAAGATTCAAGCTGTTGTTAAGTCAGTGGAAGGAGTTTCATGGAAACCAAGTTGCCCTTCTCCCCCCCAAAAAAGTTGCCTGTTACTCCTGAAAACTCCCTCTGAAAGTTAAGGAGACCCTCCTGAGCAATGTGGTATGAGGAGTGAAGGGTCTGCTGGGGAAGAGGAGACCACCAAAACCCCAGCCAGATTTTGAGCAATTTCCTAGCTCCTTCAGTAGTCCTGCCATCCTGCAGGGGTTAGGTAATAATAATACAGTGGTACCTCGGGTTAAGTACCGTATTTTTCCTTCTATAACACGCAGATTTATTCTCCTAAAAAGGAAGGAGAAATGTCTGTGCGTGTTATTGAGTGAATGTGTGGTCCCTGGAGCCAAATAGTGCAAGGGGAGGCAAAAAAAAGCAGGCAAAAATCAAATCGCGCGTCTCCTAGAAGGGAAACCTGAAAGAGGAAGCGGCTGCTTTCCAGCATTCTGCCTCAGGGTCTTACTGCCCACCCACCTCTGTTTCCTTGCTGTGTTTGCTGAAACGGAACAAAGAGCAGGGAAAGCCCCTCCCCTCCAGGCAAGCAGAGGGGAAAGCTGAAAACATGCAGGAGGGAGAGAGAGAGAGAGAGAGAGAGAGAGAGCGCGCGCGCTGGCTGGCTTGGGTGGGTAGGTGAGGGAAAACTTTTGCCTTCCTTTCCTCCCTACCCCTCTCCTGCATTCTTAGCCAGCTGCTTCTCTGCACACCCCTCTCCTGCTCCTTGTCCCTTCTGTGTTTTTCCTTCCCTCCCCACTTAAAATGTGGTTAAAAAGCATGGATCCACATGGATCCTCAGGATCTTTGCATTGGGTCAGCCCAAATTCACCATCAGAGCACATAGCATGTCCATGGCTACAGCCTGCCCCCCCAAAATCACGCACCCACTGTTGCCTGGGGCTGCAATGGTGCAAAAACGTGGTTACAAAACATGGATCCACATGGATCCTCAGGATCTTTGCATTGGGTCAGCCCAAATTCACCATCAGAGCACATAGCATGTCCATGGCTACAGCCTGCCCCCCCCAAAATCACGCACCCACTGTTGCCTGGGGCTGCAATGGTGCAAAAACGTGGTTACAAAGCATGGATCCACAGGGATTCTCAGGATTTTTGCATTGGGTCACCCCAAATTCACCATCAGATCACATGTCTGTGGCCACAGCATGAAGCACAAAAATGATACATCCACTGTTTCATTCAGAATGTTTTTTCCCTTGTTTTCCTCCTCTAAAAACGATGTGCGTGTTATGGTCAGGTGCGTGTTATAGAGCGAAAAATACGGTACTTAATTCGTTCCAGAGGTCCGTTCTTAACCTGAAACTGTTCTTAACCTGAAGCACCACTTTAGCTAATGGGGCCTCCAACTGCTGCCGCGCCGCCGGAGCACGATTTCTGTTCTCATCCTGAAGCAAAGTTCTTAACCCAAGGTACTATTTCTGGGTTAGCGGAGTCTGTAACCTGAAGTGTATGTAACCTGAAGCATATATAACCTGAGGCACCACTGTAATAATAATAATAATAACAACAACAACAACAAAAACAACAACAACAACATATAACAACAACAACAACAACAACAACATATTATTATTATTATTATTATTATTATTATTATTATTATTATTAATACCCTGTCCATCTTACTGGGCTTCCCCAGCCACTCTGGGCAGCTTCCAACACAATATTAAAATACTGTAAAATACTGTAATGTATCAAACATTAGAAGCTTCCCTAAAGTTATCTCCTCACTCTTCAGAGACGGGACAGGGAACTCAGAGCAGTGGCGTAGCAAGGTCAGGTGGTACCCGGTGTGGAAAATTTCTTGTCGCTCCTCCACATATTGAAGTTGTTATTTTTTGCCTGCAAAAATGGTTTGACTTCATTTTTTATTTTTTTGCGGAGCCAAAGTTGTTGAACATTTTTTGCGCGGCCAGAGCTATTTTAGCAGAGATCGTGTGCCTTGCAAGGAGGAGTCTTAACAGCCGGCCAACATCTGAGAGAGAGCCAGTGGGCAGACCATTTCGGCAGCGGGAAGCCTGCGCTCGCCAAAGCCACAGCGTCTCTCACAGACGTTGAGTGCTGCACAACATTTTGTCACCCCCCTCGGAGCTGACACCTGGGGCGGAACACACCCACCCACCTTGCTACGCCTCTGACTCAGAGGTTATAAAATGACATTGATTCAGTTAACTGACATTACAGTGGTGCCCCGCAAGACAAATGCCTCGCAAGACGAAAAACTCGCTAGACGAAAGAGTTTTCTGTCTTTTGAGGTGCTTCGCAAGACGAATTTCCCTATGGGCTTGCTTCGCAAGACGAAACATCAGGCGAGTTCTTGCGAGTTTTTTCCCTTTCCCCCCCTTTTTCTAAGCCGCTAATAGCCGCTAAACAGCTAATAGCGCTAATCCGCTAAGCCGCTAATGGGCTTGCTTCGCAAGACGAAAAAACCGCAAGACGAAGAGACTCGCGGAACGAATTAATTTCGTCTTGCGAGGCACCACTGTATAGTTCTTGAATGCAGCAGAAAAAAAGCAAATTGCTAGCAGTAAGGACCTAAATTAACCAAAGGTGGTTGATTAACTACTAAAATAAAGCAATTTTATAATTTAAAACACTCCTACAAAACACACCTAGCGAATTTCAAATGCTGCCTCTGAGGTCCTTTTTCATGTGCTTCCTCTGTGTGAGGTCCGGAGGGTGGCGACACGAGAACTGGGCCTTCTCTGCAGTGGCTCCCCATTTGTGAAATTTTCCCCCCAGTCAGGTTCTCCTGGCACCTTCATTGTGTATTCTTAGTTGGCAGGTGAAAACTTTCCTCTTTAACCGGGCCTTTGGCAGATTTAGACCTAAAGCCCTTTTAAACTGTGTTGTTGAAAGGGGGGGGGGTGTTATTGGGTCGCCTTTGTTTTTGTTTTTATTGTGTGTTTTGTGATTTTTATAGTGTAATTTTATGTTGTGAACTGCCCTGAGATCTATGGGTGTAGGACGGTATAGAAATTTAATAAATAATGATAATAATTAGGTGTGGTGACATCTGAAACTATATCCTCCTTTGGGTGGGAGCTGTTTTCTGTCTTCTAGAAGTGGATTAAAACTCAACTTTCAGCAAGCTCTCTGACTTGTTGCTTCACTTTTGGTCTCCATTTTAGCAACGTAGTTATTACTATAGAAGAGCCAGACTACAATTCCCTTTAAAGCCGGCAAAATGGCTGAAATACTTGGCTTCTGCATCTCTTTCCTTCTTGACCACGTTTTCTGGAGTGCTTTGCATATGAAAGAACCTCTTTGTGAGTTGTATGTATCAACAGCTTTTAATTTTAAGTTTTAAACCTCTTGTGTAAAAGGTACAGCAGCTTGCATAACGCAGCTAAAATACCAATAAAATAAGAAAAACTAATAGGGAAAATAAGAAGGCCTATTTTTAAGATGGGGGAAACCTTTCACAGGAAGTGAACATAAATAATTCTCATCAGTAATTGTGAGAGGTTGTAAGCAAAGTGACTTTTTAACAAATTTAAGCTTGAACTTAACATACATGGCATATACTGGCATATGAAAATGTCTAAACAGCATGACTAGAACTGGGACTAAGAGAGACTTCTCTTTTTAATCATAGAACTGTAGAGTTGACAAGAGACCTTGAGGGTCATCCAGTCCGTAATGCAGGAATCTCAGCTACACCATCCATGACAGATGGCCATCTAGCCTCTCCTTTAAAATCACCATGGAAGGAGAGTCCACAGCCTCTTGAGGGAGATGGTTCCACTTGCATGTTATATTCCAATATTTGTATTATTTACAATGGATTCTTGATCTCCAAACCTTTATTGGTGACCAGAAAATGATTGCTGAAAATCTGAGAAGTTAGTCAAATTAACCACATGCTGCTTCTAATGTTTTCCGTAAAGTATGGCAACATCACCTGCTTTGTCCTTGTTAACAACAGTCGCCTTCCAACTTCATCAGTAAAACCGTTGATGGGAGTGGTGCAAAACCTAATGTGGTCATAGGGGTGGGATCCAGCTGAGTGGGGTGGAACAGTATGGTAAAAGATAAAGGACCCCTGGACGGTTAAGTCCAGTCAAAGGTGACTATGGGGTTGCGGCACTCATCTGGCTTTCAGGCTGAGAGAGCCAACATTTGTCCACAGTCAGCTTTCTGGGTCATGTGGCCAACAGGACTAAACCGCTTCTGGCACAACGGGACACTGTGATGGAAAGCAGAGTGCATGGAAATGCCGTTTAGCTTCCCGCCGCAGCAGTACCTATTTATCTACTTGTACTGGTGTGCTTTTGAACTGCTAGGTTGGCAGAAGGTGGGACAGAGCAATGAGAGCTCACTCTGTTGCGGGGATTCGAACTGCCGACCTTCCAGTCGGCAAGCCCAAGATGCTTAGTGGTTTAGACCGCACCACCACCCACGTCTCCTGAAAGGGATGGAGACGGGAGGGATGTGAGGATGGGCTGACAGAAATTTGCAGGATCCTGTGTTTTATAAGCCGCCTCCATCCTATTTAAATACCCCAGCCCCTGGCATGTTTCTTCTCAGGCCAGAGGAAGTAGTGGCTGTTCTTAACTTGTTTCTAATAGCAGGGATGTTCCACAGGTCGGTCGCAATCTACTGGTAGATCCCTGGGAGGTTTTGGTAGATCGCGGTCGGTCGCTGGGTCCCTTTTCGTAGCGTTGGTTAAATTGAATCCCCCCCTTGCCCACCCCCTCCATTCTCTCACAATCTGCAGATCCTCCCTAAAGAAAGCTCAACAACTTTGACCTGAACCCCCCCAAAACGGGGGTAGATCACTGTTTTTAATTCTGTAAGTAGATCGCAGTCTCTTGGCAGTTGGCCACCCCTGTCTTATAGGAAACACAACACCCACAAGACAACATCTGTTGCTTGTCTTTCATATTCCACTGCTTGGACACCCCTTGCACCAGGGATAACACAGAACAGAAAGGTGGGGATTTGGGCTAGTTGTGATGAACCTGTCCTTCTGGGATAATGCCAGGAAGATCTGACAACTACAGCTTATATGTATTTGGGGTACAATTAGAATTGTGCCTTCAAATTTTGTGTCTCTGGAAGACCAATGTTACCAACCTGATGCCCTGCATCCATTTTGGACTGCAACTCCCCTGCTGTCTTGAACTGCTATGGTTTGTTGTCCAAAACATCTGAAAGGGACCAGGTTGTTGGAGGCTGCTATAGGAGATGTGATTTGCTTTTCCCTTAATGTTGTTCCAGAAAGAATTCTTAAAACTTTATATTGAATTTTCCATTACACAGTGAACAGTCTATGCATAGCCCAATTAAAAAAGAAAAGAAACCCAATCACACAAAAAACATTTACTCAAACGCAGCACTTTGGTTGCAGTGCGTAGCATGCAGAATTGCAAAACCTTCAGCCTGTATTTATCATCTCTTGATGGGTCAGGAAGGTCTTAGAAAAATCCTGGGAGTGGTGTGGGTTAGATCTGGGACGTACGGTTGGCATACCTCAGGAATGCTTGCCACACTGGAGAGAGAACATATTGGATTTTGCCCGACCTCTTCATGTGGTGGATGAGCTTATCTATAAATAAATAGACTCAAAGCCTGAACCAAGCCCTTGTACGTTCCCTTCTACAATTTCTCTTCTGCAGTTTGGAAGGCAAGTACCAGGTCCCGCAACTTGCACAATAGCATCGCAAAATCTCCTGCAGTCTTGTCGTTTTAATACTGTGCTATTTCTACAGTTGCATTCTGCCAGCTGTACAAATTTAGACACATGTGTTTCCTATTTTGACTGTGGAACTGCACTTTGTTAAGCGAGGTGCCTCAGTGATTGTTTTAAGATAAAGCTGGAGCATGTTGGATGAAAAAACAGTGTATAAACTTTTAACAGGTTTTGGTCTTTGCAGAGCTGAAAATCCCAACTTGGGCCAGAGCTGTGTGTATAGGCGTGATAACTTTTGTTGAACCAGTCAGTGGGAAAAATTCAGTGTTGTGCTAAGTTGATCTTTCCATCAGTGCAAGCTTTTTCTTCGTGAAATAAATTTATATTAGTTTTCCAGTATTGCCCCAATAACAGCCCAATTATAACAATACCAATTAATTCCCTATTAATACACTTTAGTTAAAGTGGTCTCCATGTGCCGGATTTGATGCATTCATAATCTTACATTACTGGATTCTTATTCAGGCATAGGCAAACTCGGCCCTCCAGATGTTTTGGGACTACAACTCCCATCATCCCTAGCTAACAGGACCACTGGTCAGGGAAGATGGGAGTTGTAGTCCCAAAACATCTGGAGGGCCGAGTTTGCCTATGCCTGAATAAGTTCATGGTACTATTTCTGGGTTAGCAGAGTGTGTAACCTGAAGTGTATGTAACCCGAGGTACCACTGTAGTTGCTTTGGAAGACGATCATCAGGCATCCGCACAACATGACCAGTCCAACGAAGTTGATGTTGAAGAATCATTGCAAACACTAAGTGGCCAGAAATCTTTTACCAGCCTTACTTGGATAGAACTAGAGACATTCTGCATGCAAAGCAGTTGCTCCACTATGTCGCAGCCATGTCTAAATTATAATTTAAGCCCTACATGTTCCAAGCTAAAGTTAGAGCCCACTTAACTTCTACTGACAAGGAGAATGAGGCGTGTTTAAATAGCGGTGATCTTTTCCCAATGCCATCTGCTGCTTGAAACTTGGTTTCTCATGAGGTAAATGAATTCTGAGCACCTTGTGGAAATAGCTCTCAGTGGTTCCTCTGAATAGGTCAGCTTGCTTTAGCTCTCCTGGGATAACTTTTATCTATACTTAGAAGAGAGTTAGGGCTCCCAATCTCAACATTTGAGAGTGTCATTTTAGTGTGTTAACCTGCTGTCCTTTCTTTCCTAGCATTTTTTTTAATTTTATTTTTTTTAAAAAAACAAGTTTGAGTGTGATGGCAGCAGGTAAGAAATTTCTGATCATGGCTGAATACTGTTAAAATCTGCATCAACTATATGATGTTTTTATAAAAATGCACTCTTTCTATATAGACTTCTGTAAGTAAAGATTTAAAATTGCAAGCTACTGTTTAGTGCCAAGGAAGAGACTGCTTTAAACTGCACATAGATTAACTGGAGGTATTAAAAATCTGTCCCCCATTTTCTTTTCCTTTATAAAGGAATAGAATTAAGAGGTACAGAATTAGAAAGGTTGTTTATGTTAGTTTAAGGTCCTAGCATGCCTGACTTGCGTAGGCTGTATATGAATAGCCACCATGTGGATTTTTATATATTAAAAAAGCACTCCAAGGGAATGAATTAGTTCTCAGCAAATAAAAATCTGTTCCTCATTTATACCTTAAAAAAATAATAATTCTGCTATACTGAAAATGGTAGTCCTCTGACTTGGTTGGACTTCTAGAGAATGTCTTCATTGTATGGCAATTTATAGGGTCCCCAGATGTCTGTCAGAGCCATGCCTTTTGTCATTGGAATTAGCATTTTGGGTTTTAATACAATTTTGCAAAATGAGTTCGCAAAAACTAGCTCACGTGCCCTTGCCTAGGTGTGTATTTGTCACCTGAAAGAGGAAAGGCACCAGTTTTACAAAGCTATCTCTATCTGGAATGCCTGGAGGATGTCTGTAGTCCCCGTAGCTGATTAGGCTAGTAGGTATGTAGAGTTAGTTTTAAATACAAAAAAATCAGAGCATCAACAAAATCACTCAGTTGTGGAAATTGAGTTACAGATTGCCAAAAATGAAGTGATAAAATGTTGTGTATGTGCCAAACCTCAGACGTTATGTAAATATTATGTAGGGAACTAGGATAATTTCTTGCCAAATCGTATACTAGTCAACAGCCTACCAGATCTGCATCCATGGTACCAAGGGGACGCCACCGGTGTCTGTCTGTCTGTCTGTCTGTCTGTCTGTCTGTCTCTCTCTCTCTCTCTCTCTCTCTCTCTCTCTCTCTCTCTCCCCTCCCCCCATCCCGTTCCTCTCCTCCCCCCATCTGTTAATCTAAGGTTATTCCCTTCATTGTTCTCATTGTTCTTGTTCTGATTACCTCTGGCATCCTGTTGAATTTTCATTAAGGCTTGTTCCATTTAGCATCAACCAAGAACACTTGTTACACATGTTTCACTCAGTAAGATTAGAGAAAGCATGATTTTAAATTCATGTATCCTGCTTTGGGGAAATTACTCTATTCCGAACTTAAAAATGGAAAGCGTAATGCTGGTGATCAACAAAAGAGGTTTAAAGACTCTCTCAAGGCAAATTTTAAAAAATGTAGTATAAACACCAACAATTGGGAAACACTTGCCTGTGAGTGCTCCAACTGGAGATCAGCCTTGACCAAAGGTGTCATGGGCTTTGAAGACACTCGAACTCAGGACGCAAGGGAGAAACGTGCTAAGAGGAAGACACGCTTGGCAAATCCACACCATGATCAACTCCTGCCTGGAAACCTATGTCCCCTCTGTGGAAGGACGTGTGGATCCAGAATTGGCCTCCACAGTCACTTACGAACTCATTGTTAAATTTGTTTTTATGGAAGACAATCTTACTCGGCTACAAGGGATCACCAGAGAAGATTGCTTTGGGGGAGATCAGAGCTCTTTTGGGGTGAAGCAAATCTTCTCTGAGGCACATTAAACTGAACTAAGGTGCTCCTGAAGCCTCAGGGACCAGAGAGCCCAGACTGTTTTTAAAGTCATTTCATCTCTCCAAACAGTCTACAAAGGATGGAAAAGGAAGAGGTTGTGTGTATTGTGTGTGATATCTTGAGCTTCCAGCCAGGGAATAAGTTTGCCAGGGCTGTCATTTTCTTTCTAGACAAGGTGCTTTTGGGCAAGTGGATAGCTGACGGTTAAGGATGATAAGTTTAAAAACAATAAAAGAACCTATTGCAATGCAAGGTCAATTTTAAGGAATGGAATGTGAACTAGAAGCAACCAGGAAAATAAAGCAGCAACAAGAGGAAACTTTGGGCGCGCCAAGAAGGGAGTGCGAGAAAGCAATGCTTGGAAAAGGTGTATTAGGTTTGTCTTAATTTGTGGCTCATTTGGTAAAATTTGGAAAGTCAATGAAAACAATTTGACCAACAACAACAACAAAAGACAAGGTGCTTTTGGAAAGGAGGTAGATCAGCTGAGCAGAAAACAGCAAGAAAAGTGTCAAATTGTTTATCATTCATAATAACTCCCTAACACACTTCTCTTAATCTTTGAGACAAGACAGGCAGTTCAAAACAATGTAAATCAGTTTCTGAAATACTGAATCTTGTCTTTGGTGGGCATCCAGTATGCTGTATTATTTTACCGTTGTTAGCCGCTCTGAGCCCGGATTCGGCTGGGGAGGGCGGGATATAAATAAAATATCATCATCATCATCATCCCCATCCCTAATAGAGACTTCAAGGCTAGTTGTAAAAACTGTCCTGGGTGGCGTTTTTTTCCTGAAGCATCTGGTCTACTTGGTAAGTCAGTAATACAAATTTGCAGAACTTTGTTACATGTGCTGAGCCTTTTCTGACATTACTTTCTTCAGAAGATCCTACTTAGGTGAGATGGGGCAGTGAATAGGGGTTTCCTAGAGTGTTTTGAATTGGCCAATGTGCACGGCAAAATTTGAAATGGGGAAAAAATGGGATGCTCTAGAGTGATATAATTTAACATGTTTATTTTACTTGCATATAGTGAACAAAGCTGAAAAAATTGGGATGGCCAAGCTTGCCTAATAGCTATTTGCCACAAGTATCCATTTCTGTGGCTCAATGGGTCAGTGTGTCTGGCTGCTAACTATAAGTTATAAGGTTGGTGGTTTGAGCCCAGCCAGGGATGGCTGTGGGCAGGATTCCTACTTTGCAGGGGGTTGGACAATGACCCTCAAGGTCCCTCCCAACTATTAATAATAATAATAATAATAATAATAATAATAATAATAATAATAATTTATTTATACCTCGCCCATCTGGCTGGTCTTCCCCAGCCACTCTGGGCGGCTTCCAACAAAATATTAAAATACTGTAATACATCAAACATTAAAAGCTTCCCTGAACAGGGCTGCCTTCAGATGTCTTCTAAAAGTCTGGTAGTTGCTGTTCTCTTTGACATCTGGTGGGAGGGCGTTCCACAGGGCGGGCGCCACTACCGAGAAGGCCCTCTGCCTAGTTCCCTGTAACTTGGCTTCTCGCAGTGAGGGAACCGCCAGAAGGCCCTCGGTGCTGGACCTCAGTGTCCAGGTAAAACAATGGGGGTGGAGACGCTCCTTCAGATATACTGGACTGAGGCCATTTAGGGCTTTAAAGGTCAGCACCAACACTTTGAATTGTGCTCGGAAACATACTGGAAGCCAATGTAGGTCTTTCAAGACCGGTGTTATGTGGTCTCGGTGGCTGTTCCCAGTCACCAGTCTGGCTGCCGCCTTCTGGATTAGTTGTAGTTTCCGGGTCACCTTCAAAGGTAGTCCCACGTAGAGCACATTGCAGTAGTCCAAGTGGGAGATAACCAGAGCATGCACCACTCTGGCGAGACAGTCCGCGGGCAGATAAGGTCTCAGCCTGCATACCAGATGGAGCTGGTAAACAGCTGCCCTGGACACGGATTTGACCTGTGCCTCCATGGACAGCTGTGAGTCCAAAATGACTCCCAGGCTGCGCACCTGGTCCTTCAGGGGGCACAGTTACCCCATTCAGGACCAGGGAATCCTCCACACCTGCCCGCCTCCTGTCCCCCAAAAACAGTGCTTCTGTCTTGTCAGGATTCAATCTCAACTCTACAATTCTTTGATTCTGTGATGCGTTATAACAGTGGTATCTTGGGTTACATACACCTCAGGTTACAGACTCTGCTAACCCAGAAATAGTACCTCGGGTTAAGAACTTTGCTTCAGGATGAGAACAGAAATTGCGCGGTGGCAGCAATGGGAGGCCCCATTAGCTAAAGTGGTGCTTCAGGTTAAGAACAGTTTCAGGTTAAGAACAGACCTCCAGAACAAATTAAGTTCTTAACCCAAGGTACCACTGTACTTATGAACTTAGGAGACTCGGAGGTTTTGGGTGGAGGAGTAGAAAATTTTCAGCCCAACATCTCTGGGTAGAAGTAGGAAGCTGAGCTGAAGGGCTGAAATTTAACAACTGGCTTTTTACCAACTAAGAGCTGTTGGACTACACAAGTATAAAGCACATATAGATACTTCATAGAGTAAATCGATATTTCAAATCTTTGTGAACAACTTCATGAAAGTTATTGCTGTCTTCGGGGGTAGTTGCGCCTGTGAAGTAAAGATGTGAACCATGCAAAATAATAATAATAATAATAATAATAATAATAATAATAATAATAATAAACCACCAAGAAAAATCAATGAAATCTTAGTTTCAATGTTTAGTTTCAATGTTTTTACATAGAAAGCATGAATTTGTTTTGGTTTAAAACCACACACTTTGAACCCCTTTTCTGCTGAATAATTTGCTGCGCAACGAAAATATTCCATCTTTATTTCCTGAACTGCGCTAAGAACAATGAGCTTTTGTTAAAAGGTTTTTCTATCTATTAAATATTGGAAGTAGCAGTGTATCCAGACTAAGAAAGTTTGCTAGTCTTCTGGATTGGGCTTGGCGAGTGTCGCATTGCAATTAAATCTGCCCTTTCGAGCTGAACTTTTGTTAGGAATAGGTGTCTGATTATAGCTTGGAATGTACACAAATATACAGGGTGCTCTCTGAATAGTGTGTTAGCTAATATCAGCACAGAGCTGTAGCCTTAGCTCTTAAATAGTTTTGCCAAATGTAATTTGCTGGAGTTTCCTGTGTGGCTGAAAAGACAGGACACTTTGTCCTGACTCAGAGATTTATCATTGCCGTCTTCAGAGCCATAGTGTTGCCTCTTCCTACAAGCTACTTTTTTTAAAATGATGCACACTGACAGTGGTGTAAAGAGTAATAAGCAATTTGCCCAGTACCAAGTGTCACAAGTGTTATGACCTAGGTCAGAGGTCGCATTCAGCCTGCACAATATAACTACCGTATTTTTCGCTCTATAAGACGCACCAGACCACAAGATGCACCTAGTTTTAGGAGGAGGAAAACAAGAAAAAAATATTCTTAATCTCAGAAGCCAGAACAGCAAGAGGGATCGCTGCGCAGTGAAAGTAGCAATCCCTCTTGCTGTTCTGGCTTCTGGGATAGCTGCGCAGCTTGCATTCGCTCCATAAGACGCATACACATTTCCCCTTACTTTTTAGGAGGGAAAAAGTGAGTCTTATAGAGCAAAAAATACAGTACATATTATGGACCTGATAGATGCCAAGCCAGATTTAGCAGAACTATACATTTTCCAGTACTCTTAACCTTGAAATGTAGAAAATTCCAGCTTGGCACTTGATAAGAGGGTGGTGGCAGTGGAATCCTACATAATGGTTATCCGTATCATAACTTGAATAGCACACTTTAATGCAGGTCACTTATTACTGAGCTGCAAATTGATATTTGCGGCAGAGGGGAGGGAGTGCAACAGGAATTGCTATTCTACTTTATTCTCATGGTAAACAGATACCAAAATCGCAGTGGTCTTCAGGCTCTTCAGTTGCATTTCATGAGCTAAAATGGGGACGATGCTTTAAGAGCTAGTCTTTGGGTTAAAAAAACAACCTTTCATTTCTAAAATAATGTAAACAATGCTTTTTACCATTTGTTTCTGTGATGCCTTTGCTGCTATTCTGCAAGCATTTTCCTGTGCTATAAGTCTGTTCTCATAGCTAATGAAAGTTTGTCGAGATACTTTATTTATTGACACAATAAACAAAGAATGCAAATAAATAAAAAGTTTTGAGTATATGGAGCAGGTGAGACCATAGCAATCATTGCTTAAAAATTGCAATCCATAATTATAGTGTAACCACTAGTTCATATCATCGCAAGTCTTGTAACATTGCGTATTGTTGAAGCTCTATAAATGTGAGTCTACCATGTAAACTCTACAAACGAATCCCAGCTCTGTTTAAAATGCCTCACTCCTAAGCTCCCGAACCCAGAAGGGAACACCTGGGCCACAGAGATGTCATCATCAGCTGCATGTAATGCTAACTATATGCTTATGCAGTAAAGTCAAGGGCAGGCACCCCCAAACTCGGCCCTCCAGCTGTTTTGGGACTACAACTCCCATCGTCCCTAGCTAACAGGACCAGTGGTCAGGGATGATGGGAATTGTAGTCCTAAAACACCTGGAGGGCCAAGTTTGGGGATGCCTGGTCAAGGGACTTGAACTAGACATAGCCCTACATTGAGTAAACCCACTGAACTCAGTGGATCTACTCTAAATACGATGAAGTCTTGAATTAAGCCATAGTGGTACCTTGATGTGGTTTGGGTAAGCTATTCCTGACATGACTGCCCCCTTTCCTGCAAGCCATGTCTGAAGGAGTCCCTTTCATGCCCTGCTGTGGGAGGTTCCAGGGACTGGTGTGTCTTGTTTTTATCGTCACTCAGGGTTACATTTTAAACACTGTACTCTGGCCAAGTGCCCAGAAAAACATCTTCATGCAGCGACTGGCAACTTGGGGAGGCTGAAATTGCAGATTAACTAAAAGTTCCCACTGATGAATGAACGGCCCACGTTAGAGCCATTTCAGTTCTCAGGCTTTGGCAACTTTATATAATCTTAAAATTTCACTTACCTTAATGCTTACTCTTCAGAAAAAGCTATTGCATGTGGTGTCTGTCTACCCCTGGCTTTTGCTGAGCTTTTCTAAAGCATGTCACATATTACCCTGTCAAAATAAATTTAAAAAATCGTCCAGTAGCACCTTAGAGGCCAACTAAGTTTGTTCTGGGTATAAGCTTTCATGTGCATGCACACTTCTTCAATCACCCATCTCCTTTTGAGAAAAACCCCACCCCCCCTCCCACTATATATAAGGGTCAGTGTACAGTGGTACCTCAGGTTAAGTATTTAATTCGTTCTGGAGGTCTGTACTTAACCTGAAACTGTTCTTAACCTGAAGCACCACTTTAGCTAATGGGGCCTCCTGCTGCTGCCACACCGCCGGAGCACGATTTCTGTTCTCATCCTGAAGCAAAGTTCTTAACCTGAAGCACTATTTCTGGGTTAGCAGAGTCTGTAACCTGAAGCGTATGTAACCTGAAGCGTATGTAACCTGAGGTACCATCTGAAGAAGTGTATATTCACACAAAAGCTTATACCCAAAACAAACTTAGTTGGTCTCTAAGGTGCTACTGGACATTTTTCTTATACTTATATTTATTTCGACTGTGTCAGACCAACACAGCTACCTACCTGAACATATTAGGGACGCAGGTGGCGCTGTGGGTTAAAGCCTCAGGGCCTAGGACTTGCCGATCGAAAGGTCGGCGGTTCGAATCCCTGCGGCGGGGTGCGCTCCCGCTGCTCGGTCCCAGCGCCTGCCAACCTAGCAGTTCGAAAGCACCCCTGGGTGCAAGTAGATAAATAGGGACCGATCACCAGCGGGAAGGTAAACAGCGTTTCCGTGTGCGGCTCTGGCTCGCCAGAGCAGTGATGTCACGCTGGCCACGTGACCCGGAAGTGTCTCCGGACAGCGCTGGCCCCTGGCCTCTTGAGTGAGATGGGCGCACAACCCCAGAGTCTGTCAAGACTGGCCCGTATGGGCAGGGGTACCTTTACCTTTACCTTTTTACCTGAACATATTACCCTGGTTATCATCACATCATTTTTTTAATCCTCATATTGCAGATGAAATATTGAGGTAAAGGAAGTCTGTTGGCTTTGCTAAGGGCTATCTAGTGAATCTGAATTTTGCACCGGACAGCTGACACAGAGTAGTGGTTAAATTGACCATGTACCACACATGTCCATAGCGCCCCCTGCAGCATGCATGGTGGATACATGCATTATATTTTTTTGTTTCTGTATTTTGTGCATTATAAGGTGGGCGTTCCTACGCTTAGAATCAGATATATGCATTTATACTAATTGCACGAGATGCAGTGCAGGTAAGCAGCCTAAGTCAAGGTGAAGGGGCCTTAAGCCTAGTCAATGGTAGCTTCTGAATGTGTGGTTTAGGCACAGGCTTAACTGTGGGTTAAACCACAGAGCCTAGGGCTTGCCAATCAGAAGGTCGGCGGTTTGAATCCCTGCGACAGGGTAAGCTCCCGTTGCTCAGTCCCTGCTCCTGCCAGCCTAGCAGTTTGAAGGCACATCAAAGTGCAAGTAGATAAATAGGTACCGCTCTGGCGGAAAGGTAAACGGTGTTTCCGTGCGCTGCTCTGTTTCGCCAGAAGCAGCTTAGTCATGTTGGCCACATGACCAGGAAGCTGTACGCCGGCTCCCTTGGCCAATAAAGCGAGATGAGTGCCGCAACCCCAGAGTCATCCGCGATTGGACCTAACGGTCAGGGGTCCCTTTACCTTTACTAAACGGCAATAGGTGGACAAAGGACCTAGTAAGTTCTCTAATTTTTTATTTTCCCTTTTTCTTTTTCTCAAGACTTTCATCATCTATGTGCGTTGCTGAATGAGCTTTTGCCTGTATGCGGAAAAGAATTTTGTTCCAATTTTTGACAGTCCTGTCAAGCCATGTCTGTACCGAGACACTTGGCACATTGACTATTCAGTGTTTGAATACGGAATAAAGAATGCTTTCTCCCGCCTTGAGAGGAGCATCTAAACTTCTATTAGCAAATAGTACTTCTAACCAGTCGTTACTTGTTTTTGCATTTGCCCTGAAGTATTCAGAGCACAGTAATCTCAGGCAGGTATGAAACAAGCATGTAGGAACACAGAATTGGTAAGGGCAGAAAGCCTAATTTTCTGAGAAACAAACTTTCTTCTAATATGCATGCTCTGTGTGACACCTTCTAAACTTCAATATACACAAATATATATATTGTGTGTGTGTGTGTGTGTGTGATATTCAGTACAGTGGTACCTCAGGTTACATACGCTTCCGGTTACGCTTCAGGTTACAGAGTCTGCTAACCCAGAAATAGTGCTTCAGGTTAAGCACTTTGCTTCAGGATGAGTTCAGAAATCGTGCTCCGGCAGCGCGGCGGCAGCAGGAGGCCCCATTAGCTAAAGTGGTGCTTCAGGTTAAGAACAGTTTCAGGTTAAGTACAGACCTCCGGAACGAATTAAGTACTTAACCTGAGGTACCACTGTATATACATACACAAGGCTGAACACTGCCTGCAAATTGCAAAGTTATATTTTTTGCAGATCAGTTTTCCTTCTTGGTTTAAATTCCCCTTGATTGGTTTAAATTACAGCCATCTATTGCTGGCTAGATAAATGATGCTGAATGATAAAACAAGCCCCACACGGTTTAATCATTGATGTGAGAATGATAGCGCCATGCAGCTCGCTGCTTCTGAATCTGCACTGCGAACATAGTGCTAGTGTGCAGTTCAGTTGTATTGGTCCTGTGACATGAATACAGTTGTGCCCAGAAGCTGATTTGAATTTTCCAATCCATTTTTCGCACTTTGGAACTATTGTGGCATAACATCATGCTCTCTCACAAACAGTATTGGCAAAGTACATTTCTCATGCTGCTGTCTAGGTCCTTGGGGCCTGTCTGTAATTTTCCAGTCTATAATTTAGCTCCCCTTTGCTTTTATATTTCAACTAACACATTTCAGTCAAATTCCGGTCTGGACTCTAATGCCTTTCAAGCAACCTAGAGGCAAATAAAAGTGACATTTGTTAGTCCAAATTGAAGTTCTTTCCTCCTTTATGTTCATGTAGACTCTTTGTATTTCAGGGCTTCGTTGTTACAATCACTGCCTTATTGATTTCCCCTCTAATCAAAGCCAAAGCCATGCTTGTGTTACTTCATATTTGCTGTAGAGGATTTGTGGTCTGTGGTGTTTACCAACATCTGTGTTCAGTTTGCTCAGATATTTTCATCTTTCTGCATAGCTGTCAAGCGTCCTTTATTTGGCAGGACAGTCCCTTATCCCAGGGCCATGTCCCGCTGCTGTCCCTTATTGATGATGTCCCTTAAATAAACTACTGAAGGTAATGGGGCCCTTTCTATGTCCAGCTGTCCTTTGTCAACAACAAATTGTTGCTGGTTTTTTTGTTGTTGAATATATGCTATATGGTAATTTATGGACCTAATAGGTATCTAAAGCCATTTGCACGCAGCAAAATATGTATTTTATCAAAGTAATTGTTGATCCCTTATTTTGGCTGCTGGTCCCTTATTTTCAAATCTGTAAATTGACAGCTATGTCTTTCTGTTAATGGTGTGCCTGACAGTAACGCTTTAAGTCACTTGACTTTTGAAACTCACACTCTTCTGTATTATTATTTTTAAAATGCATCAGCCTATCCCATTTTCTATGCTTAAACCTGGGGACATGGGCCTATACCTGGTGATCTTTATAATGAAAGTCAACTAGTTTTGGAATTGCAATATTTTGATGACCTTTTTTCTCTCTTGCAGGTTGCATGCCTGATTGGATTTGACGCTTGATTTGCATGACTCCTAACAATCAGTTTCTGGATTTGTCACTCAGCAAGCATGGCCCAGCCAACAAATATTAATGGCAGCTCCACAGGTAACTTTTTGCCTTATGAGACGTAACCTCCCTAGTATAGCAAAGCTATACGAAGCCTATTGTTCAGGGCATTTTTATTTTTTAAATGTCATGTTCTTAAAATGCTGTGTATATGTTTATCCCCCCAAGTATTGAAATAGTATCATGAAATATCTCCCTACCATGTGGTTATTTCCATGTCAGGTTTGTCATGTCTGAATGGCTCATGCATGATGTCTGCATCCAAGTTATCCGGTGTATAAGTTGCATAACTGATAGCAGCAAACTGGCTTCTGTTTTTAACAAGAAGCAACAGATGACCTGGAATCGTTAAGAGAACTGCAAGTAGGGAGACTTATGGCACCATTATGAAGACTTGCATAACCAGAGTTAAACAGAGCATTCCTGGTTTTGTTTTTTCCTTGCCAGGAACAGAACATTTCTGTCAAAGGAAGTCCTGCAAAGCTCTATCAGACTTGGAATCTTTTCATCGTCATGATTCCCTCCCACTTGTGACATTATCCTTTTGCAGAAGTGCAACCTCTAGGGCCTGAATGCATTTACTGGGTTAGAAGGAGGAGTCTGTACAGGCTATGTACAAATGTGTTGTTGTTGTTGTTTACAGCATTTCTATCCTGCTTACTATCTTAAAAATATCTCTAAGAAAACTGAAGCATCAACGGACAACGTAAACAACAAAAATATTAGAAAAACACATAGTTGCACATAAAAATGTTACTTTGATACAAAGTTAGAAGTTCATACCCTTCCCCTCAGCCTCTGGGTTCCCACCCAGGGTCCAAACAAACATTGCCTTTCAAATGCCCATGGGTCATTTTTTCGTTTGTGCATAGCAGTTTGCAGTTGCACAACACCTTTGCATGAAAACTGCATTGTCTATACACACAGGTCAACATGTTTTCAAACTAGTGTGCAACTGTGTCCTTTGTTCCCCTTCCCTCCATTAGGCTTTCCACAGATAAACATTCTCATATTCACAGTCTTTTGGAAGAGAGGCGCTGGGAGATGATCTGTTAATATGCCTCTATGCAGCGAATATATATATCTCAGTGGTACCTTGGTTTAAGAACAGCTTAGTGTATGAACAACTTGGATCAAGAACGCTGCAAACCTGGAAGTAGGTGTTTTGGCTTGTGAACTTTGCCTTGGAATAAGAACATGTTCCGCTTCCTGTTGAGTGTGTTCCATTTGTAAATTGAGTCCCCCGCTGCTATGGGAAAGCATGCCTTGGTTTAAGAACGCTTTGGTTTAAGAACGGACTTCTGGAAAGGGATTTAGTTCGTAAACCAAGGTACCACTGGCTATAGAGGCAGCTAAGATACTACCGTACTGCTTCCTATTTTGCTTCATTCAAAGACAAGTTGGACCTGGTGCTGGGGCGTGGCGCAGTCCTGTCCCAGCAGAAGGTGGCCCTTGAAAACGCCCCTGTGCTTGAGAAGTGCATTCTTGGCACAAAATGGATCATAACCGTTCCAGCAGAATGAGCTTTAGATTGACAAATGGTGTGTGACATGGGGATGATGTCTATACAGCACCCCATCAAGGCGTCCGCATCCAGCACTGAACACAAAACTGTCACGCAGTGTGTACACACCAATAGTTCGTGTGCCCCTCCTGTTGCAGAACTGGTTTATGCAGCAGCTTCCTTGTGCACCTCATTGACGACTCTGAAGCCATGCATCTGTGCTTTTATTCTTCTGTCTGGGTGCACCAAATCTGAGAGAAAATTAAGCACCACTAGCTGAATTACCTGATTTTATTATATTATGTGTCCAACCAGAAAATATGATTCTAGACCCTCCTTCCTTCAGTTTGGATTTGGATTTGATATCCCGTTTTATCACTACCCGAAGGAGTCTCAAAGCGGCTAACAACCTCCTTTCCCTTCCTCCCCCACAACAAACACTCTGTGAGGTGAGTGAGGCTGAGAGACTTCAGAGAAGTGTGACTAGCCCAAGGTCACTCAGCAGCTGCTTGTGGAGGAGCGGGGATGCGAACCTGGTTCACCAGATTACGAGTCTACCACTCTTAACCACCACACCACACTGGCTCCCAGTTGCTGCAGGAAAACTTACTAGGGTAGGATTAGGCAATCACGATGTTCAAGAAGCCCTTCAGCAAATATCCTACTATAATGTAGTTTGAACTTTCCCCCCTCTTTTCTCTAAAAATGAATGTGTAGGATGTAACTTTAAATTAATAATTAGTAAACAAACATACCAATTTTAGTTGTGGTATCTCAGCCACTCAGGAAAGATACCGAACTGCAATGCATTTTGGGTGAGAATCTACTAACAAATCATGGCAAGTTGAAGTTCAGTGGAAGGGCTTCTGCAATGGGGCTTCCTCGCCTTTTCTCCCTCTGCAGCCTCCCTCCCCAAATAATTGACTTTTTTTTGGGGGGGTGCAGTTGGGAGAATCCTCAGAACACACAGCAGAATGGGAGGATCAGTCTTCTGCCAAGCGTAGTATGCTTGCCCAGGCAGAGAATTTGTAATAATCTGATATTGAATTCCACTTACGGTGTCTTTCCTGGCTATTTTGAACATGGAAGATAGGCTTCAACTGATATTTGAACTCTTTAAGTATGGGACGCGGGTGGTGCTGTGGTCTAAACCACTGAGCCTAGGACTTGCCGATCAGAAGGTCGGCGGTTCGAATCCGTGTGACGGGGTGAGCTCACGTTGTTCAGTTCCAGCTCCTGCCAACCTAGCAGTTCGAAAGCACATCAAAGTGCAAGTAGATAAATAGCTACCGCTCCAGCGGAAAGGGAAATGGCGTTTCTGTACGCTGCTCTGGTTCGGCAGAAGCGGCTTAGTCATGCTGGCCACATGACCCAAAAGCTGTACGCTGGCTCCCTCGGTGAATAAAGCGAGATGAGCGCCGCAACCCCAGAGTCATCGGCAACTGGACCTAATGGTCAGGGGTCCCTTTAGCTTTAACTTTACCTTTAAGTATAGATTTCCATACACACACCCCAAATATATATAACAAGCTCATCTAGCTGTGTCAATGTTTGGGAGGTATAAGGTTAAAACCTATAAAACCAAATGGAGAAGGCCAAATTTATTTTAACCCTACGGTCTCCTTTCAGTTAACCAATCATGTCAGCCGTAGAACTTCAGTACAGGGCACCAGGTTGTGTCAGAGGAGGTGTTTGAAAAGGAACTGGAAGCCCTTTAGGGCTATTAGCTTGGCAGAAGTTGCTTTCAATTTTGGCATTCTGAGAAACTATTTTTTTACGTAATACAGAAGGAATTTTTCCCTTTGGGAGATAATGATTATGCATGGAATTTGTGGGGATGGATTTGCAGTGCAGCCGGAGTGTTGTCTGCAATGTGTTTCTTTATTGGTCAGGGACATATGAAACCGGATCTCTCTGCTTTGAATAATTCACACACCAGTAAGGCTGTTCCACTGTTTTAAGTGGTAAA
Organism: Podarcis cretensis; assembly: GCF_951804945.1. Taxonomy (NCBI): domain Eukaryota; kingdom Metazoa; phylum Chordata; class Lepidosauria; order Squamata; family Lacertidae; genus Podarcis; species Podarcis cretensis. Next base: position 29,209,867 of record NC_137187.1, read on the forward strand.
CAATATTGCTGCATGTGCAGCCACGTTACATACACTGATATTTCTTACAACAAATGCATAAAAGAAATAAAATTGCCCCCCCCCCCGTATCTCATTAAGAGTGACTTCTTTTTAAAAAAGCACAGCACCCAAACCAAAGGCTAACTAGGGTTCTGCTCTTCTGACACTGTCGAGACTTGCTTTGCATTATACACCCTTGAGCTCCCCGTTCCAACGTGTCATTCTTGGTTTTTTGTGTGTGTGTTTGTTCAGTTCATGAGCGTTTCATAATAGCGTTGGACTCCCCGGCACGTCTGGTATTGGTTCTCTGCTGTGCCGGGTGAGGGAGTCTGGTCTCGTAATCCACAACTGGGCGTTGAGAGCATTGGAACAGGTTTCTTAATTGCCCTGTATTCAAAGAGCAGAAAGTCAAGCTAAACAGGCGGAGGGTTTTTCCTCTCCATGCTCTGAATCTATCGGGACGAAGACCAGAACGTTGGCTTACCGATTCCGTTGTCAAGAGTGTCTGCTCATGGAGATGGTTGTAGCCCTTCGAACGGTAGGTTCCAGAGGGGTTGCAGATGTTTGGGAACTAATTTCATATGGTGGTGAGCAATGAGTTGTCGATTACACGTTTGGGGAGTAGACTTTTTCATTATGTGTGATCTTCTGTTTTAGCCAGCAAGACTATACTGACTGGAATATGCAGGCAGGTTTTGAATTTTTATTCTGGAACTTGTGTTCCGTGTGCTTTGCACGTTGTGTTGTCAGAACATAGGGACGTGTTATGTGTTTGTGTCGCTGTTGCTTTGAGGCAGGATTAACGGCAGTCGCTTTATTAGGCAGGTAAGCTAAACAAGAACATGCTGTTAATAAGTCAGTTTTATAAGATTTGTAATGATTTCAGACACGTCTCATGCATACACTTAAAAGTTTCCTTAAAATTTTGTAAGTTGAATTAGAGTAGATGGTGCAGCAGCAGTCTGTTTAAAGATCTTAATGCGTGATGCAATTTTGATTTATTTTGATTTATTTCAATTAATCCTGACAGTGTCACATGTAATGTGGTCTGCAATGGACCATCTATTCAGATGGTCAAAATGGACCATCTATTCATGGATGCCTTAAATAAAGGGGCAGGAATCTCCAAAGTGGACTTATTTGGGGTGGGGAGGAGGGGACCTGTTTACTTGTGCTTGGAATACCTGATATCACTTCTTGCTGTGCGTGATATGATCCTAATTGAATTTTGGATGTGTTCTAAAGTGGAGTTAAATCTAAATATAAACGTTTTAGTATCTTGTGGCCAGTTTCTTTTGCTTATTCGGATTGCTCCTGAAAACTCGTGTACACCTCTCTTCAAATCAATTTTGATGCTGCAAAGGTCTTTAGTTACCACTTGGACTGGCTCCATCTTGTGGTATACCACATTAAAGAAAGTAAAAAGGTTTCTCCATAACCAGGCATTTGGCTGTTAAAGGCTTTATAGGTTAAAACCAGCACTTTGAATTGGTCCCGGAAACTAGCCAGCAGCCACTTCAGCCAGGACAGAATTGGTGTAATTGACTCAAACCACCTTGCCCCAGTGACAAACCTGGCTGTTGAATTCTGCACCGGCTGGAGTTTTCGAACTGTCTCCAGAGACAGCTCCACGTATAACACATTGCAGTAATCTAAGCTAGAGTTTACCAGAGCATAGATGACAGAACTTAGGCTATCACTGCCCCAATAGGGGTGCAGATGCATCACCAGCCAAAGCTGATGGAAGGCATCGAAATTGTTGTTGTTGTTGTTATATTATATTTTCCCAACCACTCTGGGTGGCTTCCAGCAAAATATTAAAAATAATAAAATGTCAAACATAAATGTTCGCAATACAGGGCTGCCTTCAGATGTCTTCTAAAAGTATAGTTCTTTATTTCCTTGACATCTGCTGGGAGGGCATTCCACAGGGTGGGTGCCACCACCGAGTAGGCCCTCTGCCTGGTTCCCTGCAACCTCACTTCTTGCAGTGAGGGAACCGCCAGAAGGCCTTCGGCGCTGGACCTCGGTGTCCAGGCTGAATCAGGTATACCAGACCAAGGCCATTTAGGGCTTTAAACACCGACACTTTGAGGGAACCGCCAGAAGACCCTCGGAGCCCGACCTCAGTGTCAGGGCTGAATTGTGGTGCACCAGATTTTGGACTCAAGTGGTACAGTCTAGATCTTTGCCACCACATTCTGCATCATAGGGTATCTTTCTGAGGGACTAGGCTGAAGGGTTTTTCATGAAATAACCTTGAGGATATATGGGAAGCAGGAGCGAGCACCTCTTCCATGAGTTCATGGTAGAAGAAACAGTGCCCTAGGTCATGATACTGCAGTTGAAGGAAACAGGGGAGGTGAAGAAGACGATGGGGACCTAGCAGAAACCATCCATGGTTGGTTGTGACAGGCTGGGAAGGAGCAATTTAGGAGTGGAGCTTTTACACTGCCTTGCAGCAATATGTGGCTTGCAGAAATTATGGTTTTGTTTTATGAGGTGCAGGTTTATAGAGAAGCTCATGCACACTTGAGACTACAGAAGTGCTGGGCCTAGGCATTATTTTCTGCCACTTCTAACTGTGTCTCCTGGTCAGTTCGGTTTTTTCCTTCCAAGAAAACTGAACAGTTTGTTCCCTGTTTGAAAAGCTAGCCGTTCCCTGAGGAGGAGGAGACACATGGGCAAGTTGGGGCAAGGTCTGTTCATATTGGGGAGAGGCCTTGGAACGGGGCATTTAGAAATCACCTTTCTAAATACAAATTGGTTTGTTTGTTGTTGTTTTTTTTAAAAAGGTAACTTGGGTTCTTAAACCTGGAAGCATTACCATATTTTTCGCTCCAAAAGATGCACCAGACCATAAGGCGCACCTAGTTTTGGGAGGAGGAAAACAAGAAAAAAATATTCTGAATCCCAGAAGCCAGAACAGCAAGAGGGATCTGGCTTCTGGGATACCGTGTGGCTGTTCTGGCTTCTGGGATAACCGTGCCAAGCCTCTTCAGGGCAGCGGGATGAAGGCTCCCCCTGCCCAAAGAGGCTGCGCAAGGCTAAGGCAGAAGCCAGGGCAGCGCGTCGCTGAAGGGGCGCTGCACAGTTCTCCCTCTCTGAGAGGGAGAACTGTGCAGCGCCCCTTCAGCGAAGCTGGAGAAGGAACAGAAGGAGTCCCTTTGCATGACAGGCGCTGCGCAGAAAGGGAGAGCTGCTCAGCGCCCCTTCAGCGAAGCGGGAGGAGGAACAGAAGGGGCTCCGTTCTTCCTCCTGCTTTGCTGAAGGGGCGATGCGCAGCTCTACCTCTCTGCGCAGCGCCACCCGCTCCATAAGACGCACTCACATTTCCCCTTACTTTTTAGGAGGAAAAAAGTGCGTCTTATGGAGCGAAAAATACGGTATATAAAAGTCTGCATAGGGCACAGAGGGGGACATTTCAAGCTGAAGAAAATGCTAAAGAATGTAAAAGCCACTGTCTTCCCATTTCATTCTTCCATAGTTATGTTTACAGTTTCACACTTTTAATAACTCCCCCGCCCCCCCGGTTGTCTTTCCTCCTCATATCTTTCCCTCTTTCTTGCTTCTCTTCATTCTCTGGGAACCTGGGAAAGATGCTGAAAAGCAGCTATAGAGGACACACCCTCCTGCTTGCAAGAATTTCAAAAGCATGTAGGTGTATTAATTAACTTGATAGCATCATCTGCCAAATGGAGCTGAGAAGGCACCTTTTGAAAATAGTTTGGGGCCTCTTTCATGAAAACTCAGCAACAAAGAAGAAAGTGATCCGCGTTTTTAGTTTGTTGTCTCCATATAGAACTTGTTCGAAAGATGGTCTGAAGTGACTGTCAAATCGTTTGAAGATACTGTATACTATAATATTTAGTGCTGTTCACCATCATCAGAAAACTGTAGGTACACAGTGGATTCTTTTTACCAGCTAAGGAATGAGAGTGCTCTATAAGCACAAAGGCAATATTCGTACTCCTGTGGGAGAGCCCCATTTGTGTGTGGACACAACGTTATACAACTAGTTTTCAGCCTTCAGATTAAACTTTGCAGTCTTGGTTGCATTTTAACTCCGCTTTGCCCAAAGGTTGCAAGCGTCTTGCTTTGTAGCTCACTGTGAACCTAATCAATATACAGCGGATCTTATCTTTTTAAGCCACACAGGCTGGAAATGTCCAGCTTGTTTAGAAAGCTATCAGTCTTTTAAAGAGCACAATCAATTCCCACCAAGATTCTGATTACCTAATTAAGGTGTAGTATTAATCTTAAATTTGGGGAGGTGAATTGTGATGATGATGATGACGATTTTATTATTTGCACCCCGCCCAACTGACTGGGTTGCCCCATCTATTCTGGGCAGCTTCCAACATACAGTCGTACCTTGGAAGTCAAATGGAATGCGTTCCGGAAGTCCGTTTGACTTCCAAAACGTTCGGAAACCAAAGCACGGCTTCTGATTGGCTGCAGCCAATCGGATGCCCCATCGGACATTGGGCTTCCAAAAATAGTTTGCAAACCAGAACAGTCACTTCTGGGTTTGTGGCATTCAGGAGCCAGAACATTGGAGAACTAAGCTGTTCGAAAACCAAGGTACGACTGCATATAGAAGCACAATAAGACTTTACATGTTAAAAAGCTTCCCTATACGGGGCTGCCTTCAGATGTCTTCTAAAAGTTATATACTATAGTTACTTGTCTTTTTGACATCTGACAGGAGGGCGTTCCACAAGTTGGGTGCTACTACTGAAAAGGCCCTCTGCCTGGTTCCCTATAGCTTCACCTCTTGTGGTGAGGGATTACATGAAGAAAATGATGGCCAAGTGAATGTTGTTCTACAGCATAGTTCTGCAAAAGAATGTTGGCCCATGAAACTTCAAAATACCCTTGTTCAAAGCACCTGGGAAAATGCACCCATCCCCCAAATTTTAACGCTGTAGAATCTTCCTACTTTCTTTGTACTCTCAGCTCTCTAGTAAAAAGAATTGACTCATGCACTGAGTGAGTTTTCTGTGGGCTGGAATGACGACTGTAAACTTTCCCAGGCAGCTTCCACTGGTGTTTCCAAGCACTGAGCATTCAGTGTTGCTCTACTTGTTTAGAGGTTAAGCAGAAGTGGAGGCTCCCGATTTCTTATTGCAGCCGTTCGGGAGAGAAGAGGCCAGGCTTGTTGACCTCTCACTAAAACAATAGTTCAGAATGGAACATATGAATGCAGCCCGTGAATTATCCAAATCCTGTGGAAATTCTTTGGAACAAGCAGAAGAGTCATACCCCGACCGAGTCCATTGAGACTGCTCCCAAGTAAATGTGTACAGGATGGCAATGGAACTAAGGGTGGGCACCTGACTGCTGATGGAACTTCTTCATTGTACAGCAGACTCTCAGGTTATGTTACTCTTGAGTAATGTAAATGTCAGGTTGCGAAAGCAGCAAAATTGGAAGTATTTTTCCGGGTTTTGCCGCATGCGCAGAAGTGCTTTATTGTGCTGCGCGTATGCACAGAAGTGGCACCTCTGCATACGGATTTTTCAGGGTGCGCACGGACCCCTGGAATGAATTAAATTTGTATCCAGAGGGTCCACTGTACAGTGATGTTGTGAGCTGCATCCCAGCCCCAGAGCCAGAGGAAAGGTCCTAGGAGTTTGAGATCTGTGCAGTGCCAGCCAAGGAGATGAAAGACATGAGAATAGTCGGTTCTAATGCTTTATTAAAGAACAGTATAGACTTACAGCCAAAGCAGCCCGTTGGCTCTCCTTGCTCTTACAGGCGCAAGCCTGCAGCAAGCAGGTACCGCAGCAAGGAGGTGGTTTGTCCGCACCCAGCCCAAAATTTATGATTTTTTTGTACAGTGGAGCAGACTATGTTCCATTGCCCTAACTAGATGGGAGCACAAGTGGCCGGTGCCCAACACATCACAGCTGTTCTCCCCTCTCTGGGCTCAGAGCCCAGTATCTCAGACCCACAGATAAGGGTACCTTCAAACCAAACCAATTAAGTTGCATCAAAGCAAACATATGAGCTCATTGCTATAGCAACTAGCAATTAATTGTGGGGTTATCTTGACTACCAACAGGTCACCTTTGGATCCACACACATGACTTTGTGGGGTGCAAACGTTGAGAATTGAAGCTTTCATTTGGCAGTGTTTTAGGTGCAAATACTTCTTAGAAGTACTTCTTAGGACGTGGGTGGTTCTGTGGGTTAAACCACAGAGCCTGGGACTTGCTGATCAGAAGGTCGGCGGTTCGAATCCCGAAAGCACGTCAAAGTGCAAGTAGATAAATAGGTACCACTCCAGCGGGAAGGTAAACGGCATTTCCGTGCGCTGCTCTGGTTCGCCAGAAGTGGCTTAGTCATGCTGGCCACATGACCCAGAAGCTGTACGCCGGTTCCCTCGGCCAATAAAGCGAGATGAGCACCGCAACCCCAGAGTCGTCTGCGACTGGACCTAATGGTCAGGGGTCCCTTGACCTTTACCTAGGATATAGAACCTGTGTCCTTCCTTCTTTCCTTTCCGTTTCTCTGCATTGCATCATTTGTTCCCATTTTAGGAGGTCATTTAAAAATTAACCTGAGGATGAGATTGACCCAATATCGACGTTTTGCAGATAAAGCAGGATGGAAACGGTGACTAGGTGCATTTCAGGGAATGCTGTAACGGGGCACATTCTCTCTTGTCCCTCCCAGCATATGACATACGTTGCAAAATTAATTGCGGCGTCTGAGGCTGTCCATTGGAGGAGCAGAACAAAGCCTGGTCTCTGTGCCTTTTGCTGCAATAAGCATGAACTCATTGCCCCACAGATTGTCTAGAGGTTCCTCATTGATGATCTCAGCTCTGTGAATATGCACTATATTCAAAGCAAGCTTCTCCTACTTAGAGATCACCATCACCATCGTAATTATTTATTAAATTTGGATACCACCCTACCCCCCCCCCCAGGTCTTAGAGATGTGATAGCGGGGGGGGGGGGGAATCCAAATTTTCCCCTCCCAAAAAACTGAAAAATGTTGGACTAAGAAATCTGAAAAGGTAGAGAAGCTTGTTTCAATTCAGGCAAACCTTCAGTTTTTAGAAAGTCGTGATAAATACGATGATAAATATGAAAATGTAGAAGAAGCAGAAACAGATAGCACATGACATTTAACCAGTCTTACTTTCTGAAATATTAATTGAGTTTTGGCTCTCTGCCCTCTCCTTTTCACAGCTCTTTTTATGGAAATGAATGCTTTACGTTTGCTTGACTGAGGGAGGCACTGGGTGGGAGTCAACAAAAGTCCTAATCAGACCGGCTGAAGTTAATAGACATGACTAACTTGAGTTCATTAATTTCAATAGGTCTGGTCTAAGTAGGACTTAGTTTTCCACAATCCATAATTTCAGATCCTTAGTAATTTTCATTTTTTGCTCCAAAGGTCATGGTTTCTCCCGTTTTTATAATTGTTTGCCTACTCCTCATCAACCGGCAAAACAGTTCAGCGTCTTATAGCTCCATTTGTAACATTGAAAATAACAAATAAAAGGAAACTGAAATTGTAATTATTTACTGAATAAATTGTATTTTTTTAATATACCAAACATGGTTATTTTAATGGCAAACCAGATTATACACCCATTCTATGTTACCCGAGTAACAGTGACTTTTGAGCTGTAGAGGGAGCTAAACAAGCATTGCATGCTTTCATTCCCCTCCCCCCAATTTATGGGTTTTTTTTATTCCCCTCCCCCCAATTTATGGGTTTTTCCTGAAACTCCACTCCCCCAAAAAAGCCTATTTTCCCCATGACATCAGAATTTCAGGAAATTTTGCATTTCTCTTCCAGCTGCCTTGACCTCTATATCGTACAAAGTTCCATGTTACAGATAGGTAGCCGTGTTCTCCTTGCCTCACACTCTTCTATAAGCAACCTGTCTTGTTTCTCTGCTCCCTTCAATGGGTAGCCCTTGAGTTCTTGGTCTCTCCTTTTCTAGGTCTCTAGATCATCAGGAGAAATTGATGATCAGTAGATGTTGTGTGGGAGAGGAAGATTAAGTGTGGAAATCAATTGCCCATTTATGAAATCTTCTCATGTACATTTTGCATATTAAGTGCATTTGCTTCTTGGCACCTATTGCTTGTTGGCACCTATTCTTACAGGGAGTGGATTCAGGAATAACCTGCTCACCTGTGCTTTTAAATATACAGCTTTTGTGTGAGATCATGGTTCTGTGATGTGTGAACTGCACACTGGATCATGCTAGCACCTCTCTATTCTCACGTTTTTTGTCACAGCCTAGTTATCAATACAGTGGAACCTCGGTTGTCAAACATAATTCATTTCAGAAGACCGACTTCCGAAACATTCGACAACCGAGGCGCAATTGCCAGCCGGCAAAATCCATTGAAAAAATGGAGAAGCCGTTTTGACTTCCAAGGTGCATTTGAAAATGGAAGCATTTACTTACAGGTTTTCGACGTTCAAAAGCCGAAACGTTCGACTTCTGAAGCATTCGACAACCCAGGTTCCACTGTACTTTTTTGTGTGTTAAGGTATGCATCGGTTTGGACGCAGGTGGCGCTGTGGGTTAAACCACAGAGCCTAGGACTTGCCTATCAGAAGGTCGGTGGTTTGAATCCCTGCGACGGGGTGAGCTCCCGTTGCTCGGTCCCTGCTCCTGCCAACCTAGCAGTTCGAAAGCACATCAAAGTGCAAATAGATAAATAGGTACCGCTCCAGCGGGAAGGCAAATGGCGTTTCCGTGCGCTGCTCTGGTTCGCCAGAAGCGGCTTAGTCATGCTGGGCACATGACCTGGGAATTGTATGCCGGCTCCCTCGGCCAATAAAGCGAGATGAGTGCCGCAACCCCAGAGTCGGTCACGACTGGACCTAAAGATGGCACTTTGTTGTGAAACTCCTTTAGGGCCTCAGATTTTCAGAAGAACTTTGAACTGGGTTCCTTTGCATAACATGATTTGCATTGGAACATTTCCTGATGAGAGCGATATCATTTAACACATTTATTTTACTTGTATCTACTAAACCAGGCTAGAAAAACTGCCCACCGTTAATGGTTTTTGCCTCAGTACACCATAGATGTTTGACCTGAAATATGCTTCTCTCGTGTATCTGCTGCAGATAATCCCCTGAAAAACATTAATTAAAGCTTTGAAACCGCCAGCCTTGCCTAATACTGCACTTGCAATTGGCAATTGTTAATAATGCACTTATGGAATGGAAAATTTTCCGTGGGAAAAGAAAACACTGAACATTTTTCGGTGAGATAATTGGTCTAAAAAAACCCAATAATTATTTAAAAAGCACAGCGAAGTGCAGCGCCTAGAGTATTATATGTAGGCTGCAGGCACCCTCTACCTTAAAAGCCAATGCCCCCTACCCCTCAGAGGATTCTGGGAACTGTAGTTTACCCCTCACAGAGTTACAGTTCCCAGCAACCCCTTGAGCTACTACGGTGGCCAAGATTTGGGAGAACACGCTTTGGGTGTAACATGTGTACACAGCCTATTCCCTATATTCCAGCCTCCACAATTTCACAGGGTTGTAGTATGGATTAATGGGAAGGGCAGGTCATAAATGCTGCCCTGAGCTCCTTAGAGGAAAGGTGGAGTAAACAGGTAACAAGCTAGTACTGCCTTATTATGTAACTACTTCTGCCCAACTCAGCGGCTGCTACCTGGTGGCTCTGAGGCAGGCCTGGAGGCTTCCGGTGGTTTTGTTTGGCGTGGACATTCCACCTGTGGGTGTCAAGGTGGAAGATTTTGTGACTGCAGAGCTTACCTTTGTGGAGGAGGATGAGAGAGGTAGGGATTTTGAAGGTGCCTGTGAAATGAAAGTACAGTGGTCCCTTGGTTCTCAAACTTAATCCGTTCCCGAAGTCCGTTCCAAAACCAAAGCGTTCCAAAACCAAGGCATGCTTTCTCATAGAAAGTAATGCAGAATGGATTAATCCGTTCCAGATTTTTAAAAGCAACCCCTAAAACAGCAATTTAACATAAATTTTACTCTCCAGCGAGAACATTGATCCATAAAATGAAAGCAATGATCAATGTAAAAGGTAAAGGTAAAGGTACCCCTGCCCGTACGGGCCAGTCTTGACAGACTCTGGGGTTGTGCGCCCATCTCACTTAAGAGGCCAGGGGCCAGCGCTGTCCGGAGACACTTCCGGGTCACGTGGCCAGCGTGACATCGCTGCTCTGGCCAGAGCCAGAGCCGCACACGGAAATGCCGTTTACCTTCCCGCTGGTAAGCGGTCCCTATTTATCTACTTGCACCCGGAGGTGCTTTCGAACTGCTAGGTTGGCAGGCGCTGGGACCGAGCAGCGGGAGCGCACCCCGCCGCAGGGATTCGAACCACCGACCTTTCGATCGGCAAGCCCTAGGCGCTGAGGCTTTAACCCACAGCGCCACCTGCGTCCCTTAATGATCAATGTACTATACTATAAAATTAATAAGACAGTATTGTAGGTGATTTTTTTTTTTTTTTAATTCTTACCTGCACTGATGATAGTCATTGTTTGGCTGGGGGTCTTTTATCCATTTCCACAGTCGCACAATCAGTCAGTCAGTAGCTGAACTGGGTTCCACACAGTCACAAAAACAAATGAACCGGAAAAGCCTCAAAAATAAAAACGCAAAATAAATAGCAAAAACAAAAGGACCAAACTTAATCCATTCCGGAAGTTCGTTTGACTTCTGAAATGTTCAAAAACCAAGGCGCAGCTTCTGATTGGTGCAGGCGCCCCAGAAACAATAGCCGACAGCCACACCAGACGTTCGGCTTCTGAAAAACGTTCAAAAACCAGAACACTTTTGGGTTTTTGGCATTTGGGAACCAAAGCGTTTGAGAACCAAGGTACCATTTATTTCACTTGAAAGCCCTTTGCCATATATGCAGTTTTAGGGTTCCATTCTAAGAGCCACAGGTGGCCAAAAGAAAAAAACTCACTAAAAGTGTGCCGTGAATCTCTTTCTCAACAGTTTCCCAGTGGGCATGTTCCCAGAAATGTGTCCCTTATTAGACTTTATGGAAGATGGCAAAGAGAGTGTTTTCTTTGCTGTGTTTGTCTTCTGCTTTGGAAAACCTCCTCCCTTTGGCAGAATTGACAGGGTCCGCTCTGTTTATTGCAAGCATATTAGATTTTCTGTCCTAAAGAACTATTTGCTCCCCTTGCTTTTGTTTTGAATGGTATCAGGATGTGGTTACCTGGCTGCCTAGCGCTCACTCCTAAAGGCTGAGAGCTAAACCAGCACCCCAGAAGACTGAAAATAAGAAGACGTGATCTGTATGAATTGACTTTAATAATCATCTGGCTAAGAAATGACCTGATTTCCTCCCTAACTTTATATAAAATATAGTTGTTACTCTCATTCTATCAACAAAAACTGCCACAACTTTCCTCTTTCCCCCCAGATTAGGACTCAAAAGTGGCTTACACAAATTAAAACAACATAGATAAAATACAGAAGACTAAACAGATGATTGAGAGCAACGCGGTGGACATTTTTAAAATATTTTTGTTTTAGTACAGGAACTGCTTTGGTTGCCCAGCCAGCTGGCCAATACAGAGAAAAAGATTCTTGGTACTTTCAGTACCATCAACCATTTAGTACCATCTTCAGGCTAGAGTATTGTACCATTGTGGCCTTTTCTGAGAAACAGTTTTCAACAGACTCGTTCTAAGGAGCTCCTCAAGTTGAGTTTGGTCTCCCTAGGTATTGTATGGATTTTGAAGTATCTTTTATTTCAGCAAATATTTCTGGAAAAATAATTTTATCTGGCCTCTTCTAATATTTTTACTGCCTTGTGTATGATTCATAAATATTTGAAACGAGAAAATACTTGCCTTAAAAAGGACTGGGAGCTGCAGTCTAAGAGCATGGAGTTTACTGGTGACGCCAGCACTTTTTCTCCTTGTCATCAGATCCAAGTGGAGCAGGAACATTTTTGAAGAACTATTTTAAATGAATTATGGACTGCATTTAAGGGGAAATAAGCTTAAATCAGATAAGAAACAGGTGACTAGGACAGGAAACACAGCAGACGGGTTGGCCAGGAAAATGGCGGTTCTGGGTGCGATTGTTCACTCCCTAAAGGACCAGATTTGTGCCCTGAGGGACCCCAGCTTGCTCCTCTAGTCACAGATTGTAGCCTGAGGGGCTTATTACCAGTGTCAGCTGGTTTGCCAGCTACACCATTGATTCAGGATTGAGGTTGAATCCTGACAAGACAGAAGCACTGTTTCTGGGGGACAGGGGGCAGGTGGGTGTGGGGGACTCCCTGGTCCTGAATGGGGCAACTGTGCCCCTGAAGGACCAGGTGCGCAGCCTGGGAGTCATTTTGGACTCAGCGCTGTCCATGGAGGCACAGGTCAATTCTGTGTCCAGGGCAGCTGTCTACCAGCTCCATCTGGTACGCAGGCTGAGACCCTACCTGCCCGCAGACTGTCTTGCCAGAGTGGTGCATGCTCTGGTTATCTCCCACTTGGAATTATGCCATGCGTTCTACGTGGGGCTAACTTTGAAGGTGATCCAGAAACTACAACTAATCCAGAATGCGGCAGCCAGACTGGTGACTGGGGGCGGCCGCCAAGACCACATAACACCGGTCCTGAAAGACCTACATTGGCACCCAGTATGTTTCCGAGCACAATTCAAAGTGTTGGTGCTGACCTTTAAAGCCCTAAACGGCCTCAGCCCAGTATACCTGAAGGAGCGTCTCCACCCCCATCATTCAGCCCAGACACTGAGGTCCGGCTCCGAGGGCCTTCTGGCGGTTCACTCGCTGTGAGAAGCCAAGTTACAGGGAACCAGGCAGAGGGCCTTCTCGGTAGTGGCGCCCGCCCTGTGGAACGCCCTATCTAACTTTTAGAAGACATCTGAAGGCAGCCCTGTTTAGGGAAGCTTTTAATGTTTGATGCATTACTTTATTTTAATATTGTGTTGTAAGCCGCGCAGAGTGGCTGGGGAAACCCAGCCAGATGGGCAGGGTATAAACATATTATTATTATTATTATTATTATTATTATTATTATTATTACCACTACTACTAAAGGACCAGGCTTGTGCCCTGAGGGACCCAGCTTGCTCCTCTAGTCACAGATTGTGTCATGAGGGGCTTATTACCAGCACCATTGTGTTTGCCATCTACACCATTGATTCAGATGGAGAGACATGAATGCTGTTGGTCATGCCAACATGCCAACGCCGTTGGTCATTTCCACTTTAAACCCTTGGAGTTTGTGCAGAAATGTGCTACTGTTGCTGCAGAGCTCTTGGCAGATCATTTGGAAACGGTTGGGGGGGGGCTTGATCTTGTGAAACTATGTTGCACCCCTGAACCCTCTTTCTGACTGCGGGAGTTTGGTGTAGAGCACAATGTTCCTTTGCAAACAGTTCAAACCAAAGTCACTAAAACGTGTTTCCAAATTCTGATACTTTCCTCGAGATAAGGGTATCTCTCGGAGCCCCTACACTTTGGACTCTCTCAGCAGCTGACCTACGCTGGAAATTATCTACTAAAAACAAAACGAATCAGTTAATATTTTTCTAATCTGCAATATCGGCGGAAAGATGGAAGAGATTTGGTTGACATTTTCCAGTGATTGATTTGTTACGGTGCTGTGAATGTTGGATATCTGGGCCTGGGCACACGGTTAGATTGATAACTTAATGTTTGAAAACTCAAAAAAAAATGCATGTGCAGGGAAGCCTTTTTGACAGAGTAGCTCTGGGAAGGCTGTCTTTTTATTTCGGACAAATTTCCCTCCCCCCTTTAGAAAGCGCACTTGTCTCATTTTTGGCCGCATCCTTCAGCAAAATATTTTTGCCTGCCTCCCAGGCAGAATAAAGCTTTTATTTTTAGCCTCCAAATTGCAAGCTGGGCTGGACAAAAGGGAGCAAAAACAGACTGCATGTGGCAAAGGAAACCAGGATTATTTGAAAGCAGCCTGTGGTACGGTTACAAGGGAGACAATTATCCTGACCGTATTATTTCCGCGAACCTTTCTTTGCCTGCGATGGGAGGTGGGGTCAAAAGGGGAAGGAATGAGGAGGGCGAGAGGAGTCCTGCTGCCTTTTCTTCACCTCTTGTCTGATTTGGCTTGTTCGACATGATCAGAGGAGTGCAACTCTTCGTGGTTCACATGATGCGACCTCCAGCCATAGAGCTGTTTTTCTGAAATCCAGCTCCTCCTGAGCAGCGGCCGTCTACGTTTGATGGTGCAGCGAATGATGTTGCACAAGCCGGGAGAGGTTGCACCATGGAGCTCCATTAGCTGAGCCTGGCAGGCAGGGGAGAATTTTGTCAGGAAATTCCAAATGAGTATAAATAAATTCTCCACAGCGAGCCTTGGGCTCCTTGCCTGCTTATGTGTCAGAAGCACATATTCCCTGCAAAGCTAAGGAAAGTCTGCCTCAAGCCAAACTTCCTGCAAGGAAAACACATGGCAACTTTCTGCTCTTCACGGAATAAGTAAGTAACGCTGGCAGATTGGGGGTGGGGGGTGAATGACTTAAATTTTAGGGAATGTAAGTTCGTAACTTCTGTTGTTTCATTGCCCCCCCCCCCAAAGAATTATCTGCTCCTACCTATGCTGGCTGGTTGCTTTTCTCACTGCGACTTTTAACATAAAGATAGCACTGTTCTCTCGGACAAAGTAACTCTGTTAGACTAATGGCCATAGGAGAGTGCCTATTTCCAATTTACCTCTGCAACAGCTGAGTGTGTCTCTGTTTTTAGCCTGTTTTCAACTTGCTTAACACAACTTCCTCTAAATGAATGTTTGTGTGTTCGTGTACTTTTTTTAAAAAAAGAGTTAATTCTCAACTTTAATGTGCCGTTTCTGCTTGGACATAGCAAGGTATGTGAGAGATGGTGGGTATTTCTAAGCGAAACATCTCAATGCTTCTGTTCTGAGGCATTCTTGAAGAGTTTATATTTTCTTTGCCTGTGGCATTATAGCGTGTTAGGAGATAGTGTGTTCTTTAAATCAAGTTTAACAGAGCAGGTTGAGCTTTCTTAACCTAGGGAACAATCTGGATATATTTTCTTTTTCTTTCTTTTTTAAAAAAGTAAGTTGTTTTCAGGCAATGTCTTCGATAATGAATAGCTTGTGTTGTAAATTACCAAGCATTTTCGATATAGCTAAACCTGAGCGAGGAGTGTTTGTTCACCTTAAGGGGGAAAGGGGATGGGAGAGGAGTATTTTCTGAAATTATAAAATTACTGACCTTGTTATTGGCATAAGGAGGTGCTCAAATGCAGCGGCCCAGGTCTCTGAACACTCAACAGGAATGCAATTAACCAAATGTGATTGTACGTCTGGAACACCTTGGTGCCCCTTATCATTTGTGAGCACATTGCAAACTTACTGCCTGTTCATACAAAACTCTTTCCCCCCTCTCTTTGGAATACTTCTCTTTTTTAAAAAATCCAGCACAGAACTCCCAACAGAATGTGCTTGAGTGAAGTCTTTGACACATCCACGTTTCCCAGGATGAAGTTGTTGTCGTCTCAGGAATGTTTGGTTTTCTGGAAGGGTTATATTGCCTTGCCATGCCTCTCCATTCCTGTGGTTTGTTTCCGTGAGGGAGGAAGGTGATGGTTTTAAGGTCTCCATCAGAGCTTCTCTTGTACACTGGTTGAATTTACTCACTGTCAAGGTTCTCCTCTAGGCATACAATGAATCTTGGTTCACTCATTCGGAGCAAGCCGTTTTCAATTCTTGATGGCCCAGCCAAAGCGAGAGTTTTGAGAACTTTGAGGAGTTGGTACTGCACAGATTTCTGTCTTCTGCAAGCAGAGAAGGCAAATTTGTCTGAGTCAGAGTGGCTAGCCAGGTCTCAGGGCTTCAGCAATGCAGAACTGTGAGAACAATGTGTGTTTCTTTTCATTAATCCTCTCCGAAATAGTGCCTCTGGGATTGCCAACCCAGTGCCCAGGGGCATTGTGGAGGCTGCAGAGCATTTTGCTGGTGTTCCCCTGGGCAGGTGCCCAAGGCTCTGAGCTTTCGTTCTTCTTTTTTAAAAGCAAGTCTGTGGCCCTCCTAGAAAGAATGTTGTCGGGCAAAATGTGAAGGAACCTTGTAAGCAACTGATGAGAGTCAATGTGAAGTGTCTACCTTTGCATATTTTTCCTGGTACTGAGGAATGTTCTCTGTTGCTAATAGATAGCAGTAGTGTGTGTGTGTGTTTGTGTGTGTGTGTGTGTGTGTGTGTGTGTGTGTGTGTGTGTGTGTGTGTAAAATCAGTACTGTATGTTCTCCACAAAAAAGACAAGCAGGAGATAGCGGACTTCCTACAGAAAGCATAAGGCTATCTTAGGAATGGCTCTCTTTGCATTACGCCACATGGCCCATTTTATTTATTTATTGAAAGGATTTGTACCCTTCTCTTCAGCCAAAAAGGCTCCCAGAACATAGTTATTACACACACACACACACACACACACACACACACACAAATTTATTTTGCGACTGGCACTCCTGAAGCACTTTCAGATAAGAATGCATCAATGTCAAACATCTAACTAAAGAGACCTACACATTTTCTTTGAGATTTTTGCACACTCAAGGGCCGTGCTTTGTTTGAATATGCAAAAAAGTTAGAGGAGTGATGATTGTTATTACCTCAGATATACTAACCAAATGAGCTTGATTTTTACATATGCCTTATTTGATTGGGCACCTTTTTTAAAAACAAAAGTTGCAGTTTATTCAAAAGTTACAATACAGCTTTTTCCGCTGCCATAATATCACAGAACGATCACTCCAATATCTACCTGTGACTGTTTGGTTTTGCCAAGCGGAGGAAGTTCTGTACCGGCTATTTCACACCTTCCCTTGCCTACATGTAAGCAATAGATTTTTCTTGTTTGGGGAAGGGGGAAAGTGAGTATTAATGTCATAAATTTGTTTTGTGCTGCCTTCAGACCCCCCAAGATGGCACTCAGAGGATAAAACAATTCTTAAAAGAAAAAGAAAAAACAGGCAGCACAAAAATACAATTTAAGGTAAATTTAGAAACAGCAAGATCTCTCATCTACTTAAAACTAAAAATCAAAAACCCAAATTACATCCTACCCCAAAGTTCTACAGAACAAATATATGAGAAATCTCCATACACTGCAGGGGGGAACCAACCTTTAATGACATCTCACTTAATCTTTATCACGAGTACTTTTTGGACTTTTTTGCAACTATCTCAGAGAACAATTTTACATATTAGGAACTGAGAGGAGCCCTGTCAGAGCTGCAGAATCTATTCCTCTCTCCCTCCCTCCATCCCATAATGTTGGTATTCTGCTTATTATGCCTGCATTCAGCACAACTCTTTGATCTCAGTACCTACGGTCACAGTTTCAGCACTTGAAATCTCTGAGCCCATGTTTGCATCCTTCCAAGAAAATAACAAGTACAGCTAATCCTAATATGGTAGAAGCTAAAAATAACCCCTTAAGTGGGAGAGAAAGAGGCCGTTTTATGGTCTTTTAAGTGCTTAAGCAAAGCAAACAGTGAAATAGAACTTGACAATCATTGCACCAAAATTGCTCCAGGTCAGGAGAAGTTGCCAGCAGTTCAAGCATAAAGGAAGGTTGTTCGGAGGTACGAGGAAGTCGGGGAAAATAGGTTGAGAAAATAAGATTTGAAATTATACTTGTTGTTTTGTTTTGTTTTGTTTGTTTTGTTTTTATTGTTGTTGCATGTATTGGTATTTGTATGTTTTTATTGGAAACTTTAATAAATATCATTTTTTAAAAAAGGAAGGTTGTTCGATAACCTACAATACTTTGCCAAAGAAATTCTCTTCTGGACCTGGGAAGAAAAGTGCCCAGGAGTCCCAGAACTGGAATAATATTGCAGGAGTATCTGCTTTTTGTATAGCATATGCAACGGAGTTATAAATTGTATAAATTTAAAATTAATTTTTAAATTTTAAATTTGCTAATCTTAATGATACAATATGGTGCTTTCCTTAAAATTAGATCTTTTGAAATGTAATCTTTTGAGTGTCTGGAGGCGGTTGGAGGATGGATGGTGACTAACAGATTGAGGTTGAATCCTGACAAGACAGAAGTACTGTTTTTGGGGGACAGGAGGCGGGCAGGTGTGGAAGACTCCCTGGTCCTGAATGGGGTAACTGTGTCCCTGAAGGACCAGGTGCGCAGCCTGGGAGTCATTTTGGACTCACAGCTGTCCATGGAGGCACAGGTCAATTCTGTGTCCAGGGCAGCTGTTTATCAGCTCCATCTGGTACGCAGGCTGAGACCCTACCTACCCGCGGACTGTCTCACCAGAGTGGTGCATGCTCTGGTTATCTCTCGCTTGGACTACTACTGGTGATCCAGAAGCTACAATTAATGCAGAATGTGGCAGCTAGACTGGTGACTGGGAGCAGCCACCGAGACCATATAACACTGGTCTTGAAAGACCTACACTGGCTCCCAGCACGTTTCCGAGCACAATTCAAAGTGTTGGTGCTGACCTTGAAAGCCCTAAACGGCCTCGGTCCAGTATACATGAAGGAGCGTCTCCACCTCCATCGTTCTGCCCGGACACTGAGGTCCAGCTCCGAGGGCCTTTGGCGGTTCCCTCCCTGTGAGAAGCCAAGTTACAGGGAACCAGGCAGAGGGCCTTCTCGGTGGTGGTGCCCGCCCTGTGGAGCGCCCTCCCACCAGATGTCAAAGAGAAAAATAACTACCAAACTTTTAGAAGTCATCTAAAACTTGTTGTGGGACGCAGGTGGCGCTGTGGGTTAAAGCCTCAGCGCCTAGGGCTTGCCGATCGAAAGGTCGGCGGTTCGAATCCCTGCGGCGGGGTGCGCTCCCGCTGCTCGGTCCCAGCGCCTGCCAACCTAGCAGTTTGAAAGCACCTCCGGGTGCAAGTAGATAAATAGGGACCGCTTACCAGCGGGAAGGTAAACGGCGTTTCCGTGTGCGGCTCTGGCTCGCCAGAGCAGCGATGTCACGCTGGCCACGTGACCCGGAAGTGTCTCCGGACAGCGCTGGCCCCTGGCCTCTTGAGTGAGATGGGCGCACAACCCCAGAGTCTGTCAAGACTGGCCCATACGGGCAGGGGTACCTTTACCTTTACCTTTAAAGACAGCTCTGTTTAGGGAAGCTTTTAATGTTTAATAGGTTATTGTATTTTAGTGTTTTGTTGGAAGCCGCCCAGAATGGCTGGGGGGACCTAGCCAGATGGGCAGGGTATAAATAATAATTATTATTAACAGTGATTATCCTCCTCTAGCAGTTAACATCACATTACTTGCAATCTGACATTGCGTGTCCCTTAAGAGACCAAAGCATTGGGGGAGCCCTCATGTCAAGATGACGTGATGCCCCCCCCCCAAAGTTACCTTTGATGGAAAAGCATGTGCTTAAGAGCTACTTTGGAGCCCCCAGGTGTGTCTCCATTAATTAAAAGCGGGGCTTCTTACGCTGAAGAAAGGAAGCCATTTGGAAAGAAACGAACTCTTTTCTGGGTCTCTTCTGTTCCCCTCCATGCCCACAGGGTTTGCATTGGTGGACATTGACACTTGACAGTCCCACGAGGCATAATTTTGCAAGGTGCCTTGGGGACATTGTCCTCTAGCCAAGCTACCTAGCCAAGGCCAGAGTCCAAACCTCTCTAGCTTGGTCAGGTAACTGCCGGATGCCAGGGTACTGCCATCGGAACAGGGGAGGGAGGCAGGAACACCGTTGAGATACAGGGAGCCTCCAAAACTCCTGAGGAGCAGTTCCTCTTCCAGCGGTGGGAAAAGCCACACCTCCAGTGGAGAAGAGAGGGAAGGGGCCAGCCAAACGAGGAAAGGGCTCAAGGGTGCTGCTGAGAGCAACAGCGCCTCACCTAGCCAGGCTGGCCAGGAGGGACGCACGCCACTTCTGTCGCCCAGCTTGCACAGAGAGGTGAAACGCAAGGAGGTGGAGGTTTGGGGTGTCAAAGTTCTTACGTTGGGGGAGAAGCCAGAAGGGGCCACTCCCAAATTCTGCAAGTGACTAAGATGGCCATGAACTTTGTGGATCTGCACTGTAAATAGTTTGCACAATAAAACCTGTAAAAGACAGGTCAGAGTCCTGCCTGCTTACTCACGAGCAACCACCACCTGACACCTGCTATCTTCTTGTGGGCAATCCTTGGGCACCACGGTGGTGGGCAACAAGGCTGAGGGTGGAGGCGATCGGATTAAGTGGCAACCCAGCCCGGGGAGCATATATTTTTAATACTGAGCAAGTGACTTGAGTTCAAATTCTTAGCTCCTCCGTAACATCTTTAAGGGGTGGATTTGGAAGGATGAGGTGGTGATTCTGATGGTTATTTTCTTTTAATACGCTTTCATCACAGGGCCTTCTTGGTGGTGGCTCCCTCCCTGTGGAACACCCTCCCAGGAAATAAACAACTATCTTACTTTAGAAAACATCTGAAGACGACCCTGTTTAGGGAAGTTTTTAATGTTTGATATTTTATCGTGTTTTTAATATTTTGTTGGGAGCTGTCCAGAGTGACTGGGGAAACCCAGCCAGATAGGCGGGGTAATAATAATAATAATAATAATAATAATAATAGTCATCCTTCACCCACCCCTTGTGAGGCCACAGCTTCTCCACAGCTAGTATGGTAGGGAGGAGTTGATGGCCTTGTATCCAGAGACCGACAAAAACCTGGAAGCAGATGAAGTTGCTTTGGGAAGATTTTCCGGGTGAGCGGTAAAGGTCCCGGTTATTGGCCAGAATGCAGTTTTGCTGGTTAGACCAACAAAGAAACGGCTGGTTGGGCAACTGTTTGACCCTCTGCAGAATGCAAATAAATCTATTTGCGTAAGCTGGCCAGCCGGCTTTGCTTTACTGTAATATTCACGAAACATTTCCGCTTTTATAGAAACATTATTGTGCTTTTTCTCGTAGGTCACAGGTGAGCATGTCTAGATTTATTATTTAATATCCCCGTACTTCTGCACACCTGTGTGTTCCCCTGTGTGTACCAATCCCTCTCTCTTTTTTATCAGCCAGTCCCCCTTTGGGCTCCATTTTGGTTGACACCCACCACCTGACTTCCAATATTAGAAGGTGATTATTAGAGGGATAGGGACGCAGATGGCGCTGTGGGTTAAAGCCTCAGCGCCTAGGGCTTGCCGATCGAAAGGTCGGCGGTTCGAATCCCTGCGGCGGGGTGCGCTCCCGCTGCTCGGTCCCAGCGCCTGCCAACCTAGCAGTTCGAAAGCACCTCCGGGTGCAAGTAGATAAATAGGGACCGCTTACCAGCGGGAAGGTAAACGGCGTTTCCGTGTGCGGCTCTGGCTCTGGCTCTGGCTCTGGCTCTGGCTCTGGCCAGAGCAGCGATGTCACGCTGGCCACGTGACCCGGAAGTGTCTCCGGACAGCGCTGGCCCCTGGCCTCTTAAGTGAGATGGGCGCACAACCCCAGAGTCTGTCAAGACTGGCCCGTACGGGCAGGGGTACCTTTACCTTTATTAGAGGGATATTTTGATTATGTATTTATTTGTGAGTATTCCCCCCACCCCACCTGCCTTTCTTAATGTTTTAAATTGTTCAAAGTTTTTTTTGCTGGGGGGGGGGGGAGTCAAACTTGTATGAAATCAGGCTGTGTTATTATTTCTTACGTCTTTAGACACCTTGCTCTCAAAATTCCTGCTTGGCCATTGTGCCTTGCACAGAAACTGCTGCTTTAAAACCTGTCTTAAAAACAAACAAAGAAACAAACAAACAAAAACAGCATTAAGGATATGTATGTGTTCCATGAGTTCCATGTGTTCCATGTGTTCTATCTGCAAGTACTCTTTCTACATGAGTACACAGAGTGTGTGTGCCAGGGATGGGCAATGTACACTGTTGTGCCACCTGTGGACATGTATGGAAACCCAGCATTATTTTTATGCAGCTCTCTGCATATATTGTGTAGGAATAATTATTATTATTATTATTATTATTATTATTATTATTATTATTATTTCTCGTCTTCTTTGGCGATCCCTTGTAGCCAAGTAAAATTCTCTTCCTTAAGCATGGTTTTAACAGTTAAACATTCCTTAAACATGGTTTTAACAGTGAGTCCGTAAGTGACTGTGGAGGGCAATTCTGGATCCACACGTCCTTCCACAGTGGGGACATAGATTTCCGGGTGGGAGTTGATCCCGGTGTGGATTTGCCAAGCGTGCCTTCCTCTTGGCACATTTCTTCCTTGCGTCCTGAGTTTGAGTGTCTTCAAAGCCCATGACACCTTTGGTAAAGGCAGTTTTCCAACTGGAGCGCTCAGGCCAGTGTTTCCCAGTTGTCAGTGTTTATACTACATTTTGTAGATTTTAGATTTGCCTTGAGACAGTCTTTAAACCTCTTTTGTTGACCACCAGCCCATGACACCTTTGGTAAAGGCTGTTTTCCAACTGGAGCGCTCGCAGGCCAGTGTTTCCCAGTTGTCAGTGTTTATACTACGTTTTTTAGATTTGCCTTGAGACAATCTTTAAACCTCTTTTGTTGACCACCAGCATTACGCTTTCCATTTTTAAGTTCAGAATAGAGTAGTTGGTTTGGAAGACGTTCATCAGGCATCCGCACAACATGACCAGTCCAACTAAGTTGATATTGAAGAATCATTGCTTCAACACTGGTGAGCTTTGCTTCTTCCAATACACTGATATTAGTTTGCCTGTCTTCCCAAGTGATGTGTAAAATAATATTAATAATAATAATAAAACCCTGCCCATCTGGCTGGGTTTCCCCAGCCACTCTGGGCAGCTTACAGCATATCTAAAAACAGAATGAAAATATCAAGCATTAAAAACCTCCCTTTAACAGGGCAGCCTTCTAAAAGTTGTGTATAAACTAGCTTTCCCTACACACAAACACACACAGGAGAAATGGCATATGATGCAGCCACTTTTGTGTCATTTTTAAAGGATCATTGGTGTGCAGAGTCGTTTTTGTTTTTTCAACAGCTCACATTAAGATATCAAAGAATGGCTCATGTATTTCATGATTTCAGAGGGCTTAGTATACACTTAGCTTCCTAAACATTATGAACGCAAACTATTTCTTAAGGAGAAACTGAAAAAGCGCAACACCTCAAATCTGAAGAAATGTTAGTGAAAAGAGTGGGACTTGTGAGCCTTTTTAAGAGGTGTCTGCTGCAATAAAGAGAGAGAGATCTGTGCTGGAAAGGAGTAGAGAAATGAAAAACTTCTCCCCCCTTCCAGATCTGAGCTGATGAACTCATTGGAAGAAGCTCAGCCTATGAAATGTGTGTGCTCTGTTCTGCTGTATTTATATCTGTATTTATATAAATGCTGAGTACTTTTTCCCTTTAAGGGTTGAAGAATGAGAAAGTTGGGAGGCAGGGATTTCGCAGGCAAAATAGCTTGTGTGACGTACGGAGCTGCGATTGCAGGAAATAGAGTGAGGCCGGGTAGACTTTGAACAGCAGCGTGGAGGGACGGAAAGAGAAACTTCAAGCTGATGTAAATGAAGGCTTTGCTCTGAAGTTCTTGCTGCGTTTCTGTGTTTGAGAGTGGGAAGCAGGTTGCAGAGCCACCCTAGGCATAAATATCCTTCCTGCAGAAGCTCGGCAGATCTGCTGCAGTTTTATTTAGATTGCTTTGGTGTGACATGCCTCTCCTGTGTCTCCAGGAAGCTGGGCTGTCCTGACATCTGAGCTGACAGTTTCTCTTTCATCTGAGATATTTTAGACTGCTCTGGAAATGGTCTGCCTGCATAGTTCTCAGTGTGTCGACTCTGCACCGTATAGGAATATAAAATAGGTTGCATGAACAACCAGAGATGAATGTGCTAGGGAGCTCCTCCTCCTCTGGACTCTCTTGTTTTGAAATCCAAATAACTTTGTCTGTTTTTAGCATTTGTAAACCAAGAGAGGTTTGGGGGTTTTTTGGAAGTAGCCCTTAGGAAGAGCTCTGAGATGTATTGAATTCCCTTGCACAACACCGCAGCCTATCAAATAGTTGAACTTCACGTGGAAACTATACTCGGGATGTCGTAGAAATACAGAATTCCTTTTAAAGTATTGCTTCATGGTATTAACAGGGTCTTGTTGTTTCTTTTTAAAAAATACAGCTTTATGTAAAGCCTATGAGAAATGGACTCACCTGCTTTGTGGTTTTAAAATTCTGCTGACGTAGTCTTAAAAGGAAAATGTGTGCTTGCTAAATATTTAATCAAGAGACATGCGATAGATTTTCCAGTGTGGAACACTGATTCTGCTGTCTGAGTAGAGTGCTTATAACTTACCAAATTATAGAGTGCTTATAATTTTCCAAAACAAACAAACAAACAAACAAACAAAAAAACCCAACCCGTTTATGTAGGATTTTATGCTTAATTTGTGTGTTTCCTTCTTTTAGAAAAAGATGAAAATGCTCTGAATGGGGAGGATGACAGAAATCAGAAGGACCCCTATTTTGTGGAAACACCTTACGGTTACCAGCTTGATTTGGATTTTCTCAAGTATGTGGAAGATATACAGAAGGGAAATACTATTAAGAAACTGAACATTCAGAAAAAGCAGAAAGTGACGCCACCTTTTGCAGCCGTCAAAAACACCTCTGGCCAATACAGTGGGTGGACATCCAATGAATCTCTGTCTTCATCCAACAGTGATGAAAACAAACATTCGTCTTCACTCTTTGCAGCACGAAGCCCAGCAGCCGCCGCCCCGAGACCGTCCTTGTCCTTTGAAGCCTCTCCAAGCTTCCTAACTATCCCTGAAAGCAAACAGCTCCGGCCTCCTTCGCCACAGCTGCCTCGCCACAACCTCCGCGTTACGAAAACTCTCATGGAAACACGGAGGAGATTGGAGCAGGAGAAGATGGCAATGCAGGCAGTTCCAGGAGAATCTCGGAGGCCAAGGCTTTCCAGTTTTGGAGCCATGGGCTCCACAAGTTCCCTCCCTTCCTTTGTGGGGTCCAGTGGCCACAACCAGATATCTCAGCAGTTTCAGAACGGATACCAGGGCAATGGGGAATATAATCTTTATCTTGCATCCTCTCTAGGGAGCTCCATCCGCCACAGCCCCTTGAGCTCAGGGATATCGACACCGGTGACTAACGTCAGCCCGGTGCACCTGCAACACATCAGGGAACAAATGGCCATTGCCCTCAAGCGCCTCAAGGAGCTTGAGGAGCAAGTCAAGACTATCCCCGTGCTCCAGGTTAAGATTTCAGTCTTGCAGGAGGAGAAAAGGCAGATGGTAGAGAAGCTCAAAAGCCAAAGGGTCGTCAACCAGAACGACGCAGGCCATTTCAGAAAGAGATCTTATAGCGCAGGAAATGCGGAGCAGTGGAAGCCCCTCTCTCCGGCCAGAGGGGGTGGCGAACTCTATATAGACTGTGAGGAAGACATGGTGAGCATGGAGCATAGCTCAGAGAGGGTGGAAGAGTTCAGGCAGTTGACTGCTGAAATGCAAGCTTTGGAGAAGAAGATCCAGGACAGCAGCTATGACGTTCCATCTAACCTGCGAGTGAACCGAGCGAGTGCAGCGAAAGAGAGCAGATCGGTTGCCGTGGGCACAGAGGAGAACATGAACGACGTTGTTGTGTACAACAGAGCATTGATAAAGTGCAAGGATGTAGCAGTAGGAACAGAGCAGAAGACTAAAGATTCGAGCGTCGGGGTGACGGAGGGGATGCTTGGCTTACCTACAGAGGCCGAGAGGGAACTGGAGCTCCAGCATCAGACCATTGAAGCCCTCAAAGATAAAATCTACCGGCTGGAAGTTCAGCTGAGGGAAACGACTCATGACAGAGAGATGACCAAATTAAAGCATGAGCTCCAGGCAGCTGGATCCAGGAAAAAAATGGACAAGGCGCTGATGGCGCAGCCCCTTGTCTTCAGCAGAGCGGTGGAAGCAGTCGTACAAACAAAAGACCAAATGGTGGGAGGTCACGTGGATGTGGTTGATTCATGCGTGGGGAGCCATCTGCAGATGAGCAGCGTTGGAGTATTGTGCAGGCCTCAATCGCACAGTTCAGCTGCGGGCCCAGATGTGCCTATGAATTGGTGGATTGTGAAGGAGAGAAAAGAAATGTGTGATCGGTGCACTGGGAGCTCTCTTGAGATGTGCGACAAGGGTGTGGGCACGGAAAGGTCCGTCTGCGAAACGGGGGTCAATACGGAGGAATCCGTGGACAGATTAAGCCTGCGCAAGACGGAGCTGAAAATCAAGGAAGTTCGGTCCATAGGCTGTGGAGACTGTCCCGTCCAAACAGTCTGCCCAGCAAGCAAAGCCGTTTCCCGCAGCACCAACACGGAACCTGCTTGCAAAGCAGATACTGGGGTCATGGCGGTGCCTCGTACGGCGACCCAGGGAACCAACACAGTATTAGAACAAGCTGACCAGTTCACCAACACAGATGTAGCTCCCTTGATGGATTCTGGCACCAACACTTTCCTGAGCACTTGTGATAAACAGACAAACACTGTGATTGTTGAGATGAGGACAGTCGCTATAGGAGATGGAAGGGTCAAGGATGTAAATACGGCGGCTAAAACTCGCTCCATTGGCGTGGGGACAGTGCTTTCTAGCACGGCCAGCTTTGACAAACCCTCCCTAACAAAGACCAAAGACTGTGGCGTGGGGCAGATCAGTATTAACGAGAACTATCTAGTAGGCCTGAAAATGAGAAATATTGCCTGTGGTCCTCCTCCGGTGTCTGTAGCGCCGCCCGGCACGAGAAGCATTGGTGTTGGAGATGACTCTGTTTCTTACTGGGGGAACCTTGGGCTGGACAGCCCGTTCTCTCAGCCTGAGATGAAGACCGGCTTGGATCATTACATCGAACGGGTCCAGAAGCTCGTTCAAGAGCAGCAGATGCTACTTGCTGAAAACTATTCTGAGTTAGCTGATGCGTTTGGAGAGCCCCACTCACAGATCGGCTCTATTAATTCTCAGCTCATCAGCACTCTGTCCTCCATTAACAGCGTCATGAAGTATGCAAGCACCGAGGAACTGCGCAACTTGGATATGTCGAAGCAGTGCGCGGAGAGAACTTCGGCAGCAGGTATGTTGGAGGGGGCTTTCTCGTTTGCTTAAAGGTTGCTAGTGCCTTAAAAGGAGGAGCACGAGTCGCTCTCACCAAACTGCTTATGCCATGACTTGCCTTTCCAGGACTGAAATGATTGGGAAGGAGAGGCCAGTCTTAGATTGCAGTGAATAGATAAAAGCGGTGTCAGTTCTTGAATACCTAAAATGCCTAAAAATACCCAGTGACTGGATAATCGTCTGTCCTGTTTCCTGGGAATTTAACCTTTATATAGTTCAAGATCTTAAGAGCTCAGACCCCTCTTAATGGCAGGAAGTGATTCTAAAATTATGGCCAGAGGTATTTTATAGAGTAGAACAGCTATTACCACCGTTGTCTCATTTCTGTGAACATTTTGCAGACTAGGGACATTTGCTTCCACTGCCTTTATACTTTTGATTCGTCATAACTAATTCTGTTTCTCAGTGTTGTTTACCTAGAGATAAAGGCAGGTCTGTCATTACACTGCTTCCCCTATCCTCTGTACTATGGACAGATGTCCTAGGGATGCTGCCTATTATGCACACAATCTGTGTGACCTGTAATTATTAGTGTCATAATGGGACGTGTCCAGATTTTGTACCTCCCTATGGTGGTCTGGTCTTTTTAAAGTGATTTCTTTGAACAGCCATCATACACTGACCATTATTCCATCCCTCCGATATTGAACAATGAATTTGCACCATTGCATCTAATCCCCTAGTCTTATTTTCTCTGTAAGGCCTGGGCCTTACAGCTTCAGGCTGCAGGTAGGGGCTCACTTGGCTCAAATGCTTTTCCATTCAGAAAATCCCCATCGCAGGTACAATCTTCTCTTCGTCCAATTTGCAGGAATCTTTTCTAAAAAAATAAAAGTTTTAAGTGGCTGTTTATGATAGATGTAGGTTTCCCACTTTAGAGAGAACTAGGTCCTTGACACTTGCATGAAATTAAGCCTTTATTTTAGCAGAAGCTAAACCTGCTGGGTGTTAGCCAACAAAGTTATACTCCAGGTAGATCCATTGAAATTAATGATCATGAGTGACACGAGGCTCATTGCTCTTGCTGGATCTACTCTTGAGTATAATTTAATTTAATTTATAGTATAATTTAATTTGATGACTTTTCTCACTGCTTTTGATTTTAAAAGCCTTAACTGATTTGCAAAAGGGATAGGATCATTTTACTTACACAAAGTAACTTTTAAAATTGGTGTGGGAAGTTACACAAGTTTCCACTATTGTTTTTAGTCAAGCGTGCCATACAGTGGCTTAATGGCTATTGAGAGCTACATTGCTACTTTTTTTTTAAAGAAAATATTTTCCACACAGACCTCAAGCTTAAAATATTTAGAGGCTTTAAAATGAAGGGCAGCCCAGTATATTAATGCGTTAAGTCATAGTAGTTCCATGTGTCAGACCAAGTCTCATGCAGCCTTTGAGAGTTGGCCTTGTTTTGCAACAACAGTCCTGTATCTTTCAAAATGTTTCCCCCCTCTTTCCTTCTTGGAAGCAGCCACAATGGAAACATCTTGTTAAATATTTGCAGTTGTTTAATGTGTGTATAGGAGATGTACCAGGATAATAATAAGAAAAACAAAATCATCATGGTTTCCCAGAAGGAAAAGCACATTTTGAAAGACGCTGGATTTTACTGGGCCATTTCTTGGGGGTGAGGGAGAACAACAAGGCAGAAGTCCATTCCAGCTTCTCCCAGCTGCCTACAGCATCTTCCAGGAAGAGCTCTTAAAACTTGGAATTTGTATCCTTCCACATTTCATTGGATGCATTTTGCTGTCATGAATCAGTCGGTTTTCAAAGCTTAGCTTTTAATGGTGTTCCACAAAGACTCCACATTTATTGGAAGAAACTAGAAATAATTTATTCTCAATATGCTGAAGGGTCATTGTCTCTTAAAAAAAAAAGCTGTATTTTTTGCCTCGCTTTGTAAGCACTCTGAGTCATGGCTAATAAATGCTTTAAATAAAATAAATGAATACTCCACCCCCTATTTTGGCAACTACCTTGTTGCAGAATGTCCAAGAGCATCTTTTTCTCTGAAAGACAGAGGTGTGAGATATAGAAGTAAGCAGCTTCATTTCCAGATGTTGGACTTAACCCATGGGAGGGACTGTTTATTATTAAGTTTTTGCTTGTGGTCACTGAGCAGCAGCGCCTTTTTATACAAGTAAAAACTGATGTCCTTGAATTCTGAAAAGAAAAGTAAAATGGTAATTCTTTAAAAAAATAAATAAGTCCAGTGAAATACCTTCAAATGTTATTGTCAGGGAACTGCCATCGGAACCAGAGGGAGAGAGAGGGCTCCAGGGGGATTCCGGAGAGCGTCCAGGGATGAGGAGAAGCAGCCCATCTTCTGGGGAAGGAAATCAGCGTAGCACCAGTGGAGAAGGGGGGCAGATGGGGGAATCAGCGAGGCGGTCCCATGACTCCTCGCCGGGGACCAGCGGGGAGAGCACGGGTCCTCCGCTGCCCACACCCTCCTTGTGCAGAAGGCTTCCGCGCAGGGAGAGTAGGAGGAGACTAGGCATCAAAGAGCTTCTTTGCTGGAAGAAGTTCAAGAAACGCCCACTGACGGATTCTGCCAGCGATTGAGACAGCCAGGGGCGAATGGCTGTCCGGACAGAAAAGGTTCACTCAGGCAACCCAGCCAGGTGTGGCGCCAGTTTACGCACGAGCAACCCCTAGAACCATCACAGTTATGTTTTCAAATTGTTTTACAGATAACATTTGAAGATTATTTCACTGGACTTACTTACAGGGAACCAGGCAGAGGGCCTTCTTGGTAGTGGCGCCCACCCTGTGGAATGCCCTCCCATCAGATGTCAAGGAGATAAAGAATTGCACAACTTTTAGAAGACATCTAAAGGCAGTCCTGTATTGGGAAGTCTTTAATGTTTGGTGTTTTATTATGTTTCAATATATGCTGTAAGCAGCCCAGAGTGGGCAGGGTAGAAATAATAAAATTATTACTACTACTACTGCTGCCACAGCTTCTGACCAGGATGCAAGAGAGGGGAGGTGTCTATTCCTGGCATCCAGTGAAATGTGAGCATGTTTAAGAAGTTGGTTTCATTGTAGAAGAGGCCAAGCGAGCACAAACAGGAGCAAACCGTTGTGCATTGTGGATACTTGAGGCATTTCCATATATAACAAAATACTAGAAATTGAGTATAGTGGTACCTTGGTTCTCAAACTTGATCCGTTCTGGAAGTCTGTTCCCAAACCAAAGTGTTCCAAAACCAAGGCACGCTTTCCCATAGAAAGTAACGCAAAATGGATAAATCCGTTCCAGACTTTTAAAAACAACCCCCAAAACAGCAATTTAACATGAATTTTACTATCTAACGAGACCACTGATCCATAAAATGAAAGCAATAAACAATGTACTGCAGTCACACAATCAATCAGTAGCTGAACTGGGTTCCACACAGTCACGAAAACAAAACAAAAAAGGAGCCACAAAAATGCAAAATAAATAGCAAAAACAGACAGACCTCAGCGTAACACTCAAAATGGAAGTGTGTCACTCAAAATGGAGTATGTTCAGCTTCCCAAAAAAGTTTGCAAACTTGGACACTTACTTCCGGGTTTGCAGTGTTTGGGTTCCAAGTTGTTTGAGTACCGAGGCGTTTGAGAACCAAGGGACCACTGTATAACAGAAACATTAAACCAGAAGCTTTCATGGTTCAGTAATCCACTCCTTTCTTTGCTAACAGCGGACAATTTGTTGCACGTTCCTCGTGGCCACCCTGGTAGTTCTCATTTAGTTTCAAGCTCCCAAGTGCTGAAACTGGGTCAGGAGATGGGGACAATAAGCAAGGAGAAGACCACCCTAGTGGGAGCAGGACCGGACCGGACAGCCTCGCCCTCCCAAGACAGCACCATGTCTCCAATTAATCTTACAGATGACCAGCTGGCCTCTGGGCTTTATGGTAATTTATTTATTATTGCTTTATTTCTTTTTTGCTTTGTTGTTATTTGTGCTCTTGTTAGTTTGTAAATAAACATATCTGGCCATTATGGCTTCTTCGTGCACCACTCTCAAGTGGAACTCTTTTAGGGAAAATGTCATTAATTCAAGCAGGAGAAATGTAATTCATAATAGAATTATATCCTTGCTCCATGCCCATTTGGTTAGAGGATGACGCTGATAATGCAAAGTTTGGGGCAGCTGCATATTCTACAAAGTCCCTTACAACTCTACGATTCTATTGTTGCAGACAATATAAATATCTCAGCAACCCAAATATAATGACACCTGTCTCTTACAACACAAAGGAAATGTATACAGTTGTTCCTTGAATCTCGAATGGCTTAGTTGCTGAACGTTTTGGTTCCCAAACGATGGAAAAGTGGAAGTTGAGTGTTCCGGTTTCCAAATGTTTTTTGGGAAGCCGAACGTCCGATGGCGCTTCTGATTGGCTGCAGGAGCTTCCTGCAGCCAATCAGAAGCCATGCTTTGGTTTCCAAACGTTTTGGAAGTTGAACAGACTTCCGGAACGGACTTCCAAGGCTCGACTGTATTTCAAAGTAAGCTCTAAAAAGACTTGTGTCTCATACTTCTAAATCCCTTTTGAATCCCCTTTTACATGTTTTCCGCCAGGCTTATGCAAACAGTTCAGAAAAAAAGTTTTAGGTAATAACTAGCTGGTGATCTGTTTCAATTTTTGTTTGGTTTTTGTTGTATTATAATTGTTTCAAACCGCTTTGCTTTCTTTTTCTTTTTTTCTTTTTTGGTGAAATTGCAGTATACAGATATTTTTTTTATAAATAAATAATCCAAAGGCTGGGAAAGGAGGCAGCTGGGCATGGGGAAGAGGGGTCAGGGGAGGGCTAATTTCCAGTGCATTATTCATTGGGACCCAACTTTATGTGCTTATAACCACACAAGTGGGACACGGGTGGCACTCTGGGTTAAACCACAGAGCCTAGGGCTTGCCGACTGGAAGGTCGGTGGTTCGAATCCCTGCGACGGGGTGAGCTCCCATTGCTGGGTCCCAGCTCCTGCCAACCTAGCAGTTCAAGAGCATGTCAAGTGCAAGTAGATAAATAGGTACCACTCCAGTGGGAAGGTAAACGGTGTTTCCGTGTGCTGCTCTGGTTTCGCCAGAAGCAGCTTAGTCATGCTGGCCACATGACCCGGAAGCTGTACGCCGGCTCCCTCGGCCAATAAAGCGAAATGAGCACCGCAACCCCAGAGTCGTCTGTGACTGGACCTAACAGTCAGGGGTCCCTTTACCTTTTAACCACACCAGTACATCTTAAATCTGTAGGTGAACCAGAGCAGCTTGGCTTTAAGATCTGAAACAGCAGCACACATAGGGATGTGAAAGCTTTACTTAAATGAGTTCTTGTGGCTCTCTCTCTCTCTCTCCCAGTATGTGCAAATGAGGGCATGTTGAAGTCCATCATGAAGAAAAAGGATGGGAAAAAGGAAGAGAATGGGAAGAAGAACCTGCAGTTTGTCGGGATTAATGGAGGGTAAGGAGTTCCAGGCCTGAAATAAGCTGATTCCTTTTCAAAGTCATATAAGCAAAACTGACTACAGTCGTACCTCAGAAGTCGAACAGCGTTTCGGCTCCAAATGCTGCAAACCCAGAAGAGAGTGTTCCGGTTCGTGAATGTTTTTTGGAACCCAAACATCCAATGTGGGTTCTGCAGCTTCTGATTGGCTGCAGGAGCTTCCTGCAGCCAATCAGAAGTGGTGCCTTGGTTTCCAAACATTTTGGAAGTCAAATGGACTTCCGGAACAAATTCCATTCGACTTATGAGGTACGACTGTAATGTCCATTATAAAAACAAAAGGAGACTTCATGATATGACAGCCTAAGGACTAGCTTTCCATGCAATAGTTCTGCTTTGTTTTGTGGGTTCCATGTGTTTCTCTGCTGTGTACAATTTCCGCTGCATGCAAATCCCCATTTTTCTAGCACTCAAACAACGACATGCTTTCCACAACTAGCTTTTTATGATGTCGGGAATGAGAGCTGCCTTGAATGTGGCTGCACTTTGATCCTTTTCCCCACTGTGACATTTGTGCCCCACACCCTATGGTCAGGAAGAAGAATATCCTGTTCCATTTTAGCAATTCCACACCATTTCATATGCCTTCTCTGTTTTTCCTTTTTAAAATAAAATAATATAATATAATAAAATTCAACTCTTTCAATCAAGGCTTTGTGCCTCTCCTCTTCAGGGGAGAGAAGTGGAGCCTGGATCTTCCATTGTGTACTTTAAGACATTTAAAAATATTATATTCTCTTGTAGCAAAACTTCTCTAATGTATTAAGCGGACAACGTAATACTGTGCTACTGATAGTAGATCACAGCTAGTGCAAACTTAAGGATGTGACAGGGGAGAAAATTCCTTTCATAGCCTTACACTAAAGTCTGCCGCCCAGCGAGTACCCACTCAGCGACCTCATATTTGGCCTGGTCACTTCCTGGTCTGCCGGGTTCTCATTGGCTAACGCCTTTTACCCTAAATGCCCATGAATTTTCCAGTTTTATGGTCTTTCAGATTAACTGAACGCAGCTGTCAATTTGCCATGTGTCTAGTAGACTTGCCCACTTTCAGCGTGTCTCCCTTTTCATAAAAACAAATTGGATTTTCTGCAACGTTTCTGCCTTCTGACAAGACCAGTTCACAAGAACAATTGGAAATGGCACTGTACACAAAACAGCTATTAATGCTGAAATGTAATCTTCATGGGGTCACACGGTATTTGTTAGATTTGTTGTCGTACTGTAGTTTTGTTAGCATTGACTGTTTGCCCCTACCATTCTGGTGCTTGATTTCTCCTCTACTAGAAAGTGCTTTACTACGAATCTTCACTTTTGAACCTTTTGGAGAGAAGCCACCAGACATTTCTGGACGTAGTTTATTCCTCCTCTGTACATGTAATCTGTGAACAACTGCAATCTCGCAGCTACTTAAGGGAAATGAAATAAGTGACATTTTTAATAAGCTGCTTATTAAATGAAAGGAATTTATACGCAGCATTGATAGACAACAGAATTTTGACATGTGTAGGTATGAAACAACATCAAGTGACGATTCCAGTTCAGAAGAGAGTTCGTCATCTGAGTCGGAAGATGAGTGTGTCGGGAACGAATATGCTCAAATTGAAGAGAATGGGAGTTTGCTTGCGGTGGAAGGACAGCAGGAGATAAACACTGGAGATGTTAAGTCTGCCAGGGTGGAAGAAATGGTGGAGGTTCAAGAGACGGAGATGGAGAAAGTGGAAATCCGTGAGAGGTACCGTTGCCATTTACGCATTCTAAAATGTTATGTGTTTAGGGAAACTAGACCCCAGTTCTGACCATTGGTGGTTGTCTACAGCCTAAGCTTTGGGGGTCAAGTTGAACGTAAGACTTATTTTCGGAACCCAAAAGCCAATTCCTGCTTTGTGTATTGCTTAATATTCAGAGCAGCAGCCACTGCAATCTCTTTATATTTCTGAGGACCCCAAATTTTCAAAGCATTATTTTCACTTCTCTGTACTTTCAAGTTGCTGTATCTGGAATTTCTACCTCTCTTATTTCCCCCTCCCCATAAGACCTGTTCCCCAGTACAATAAAAAGAAAGAGTGAACAAGGGATACCTCAAGCCCCCTTGTAAGTCCTTCCAATTTCTTTTATAGACCTGTTAAAAGCATGTAATTTTTAAGGATATTTAATCTACCTGGTCATTGGACAAAGGGCAGATAGGAGGACTACACAGCTGACTCCATCCAAAACTGTGTTCATAGCCACAAGATTCTTCCTCTTCTAACGCTGGCTCCTTGGTTTCCTGTGTAATTCCTCCTTCTGAAGTCTGGATATGTCTACTAATCTTTCTAGACTGAGAAATATGCTAAGTGTGGTCTATTAAACCCAAACTCTATGAATGTTAAGTTGCTGTCCCACAATTTGTTTGCACCTCTAATAAATAGGATTCAAACACACACTGCGCTTTGCATTGTAGGCAGTACTGTATGTGTTTTTATTATTTCTTACATAATGAATATACTAAAGCGAGAAATATGGTTTGCAAATGAGAGCCAAAATGAAACACCCGTTGAGTTGGGGGGGAAACATTGCTAACACGTAGAGTTAAGAGTGTGTCACGAGACTTAAATAAATGGCAGAAATGGTAGCACAATAATGGCAGAAAACAAACGTTGATATTTCAGTAGCCATCAAACAATGCATATTTATTTAGTGATGAGTGCCGTTTAATCAGATGCCACTCAATACTGTTTGCATCATTACCATTAATTAAACATCCACCGCTTGATTAGATGGCATAATTCAAATGTATTGCACAGTTTAGAATCATAAAGCTGGAAATAATAGATGATTGCTCCAGTATAATTGACAATCCTGTCCTTTGTGACACAAACATCCTTTGCAAATTAGTCTCTGGCACGATTGTACAATGGCAACCTGAATGACTTCAAGTGCACCTTGCCAGAGATGCTTGCAGTGTAACATAATATGTCATGGCGTGACCGTGGCTCTAGGGTAGAGCAGCTGTTTTCCATTCAGAAGGTCGCAGGTTCGATCCCTGGTGTCTCCAAGTAGGGCTGTCTCAGTTCCTGGAGAGCTGTTGCCAGTCAGCGAAGACAATATTGAACTAGATGAACTAAAGGTCTGACTCAGTACAGTGGAACCTTGGTTCTCGAACTTAATCCGATCCGGGAGTCTGTTCAACTCCCGAAACAGTTCAAAAACCAAGGCATGGCTTCCGATTGGCTGCATGAGCTTCCTGCACTCAAGTCGCGTCGGACGTTCGGCATTGGAAAAACATTCTCAAACCGGAACACTTACTTCTGGGTTTGCAGCATTTGGGAGCCGATTTGTTTGGCAGCTAAGCCATTCGGGAACCAAGCTTCCACTGTACAAGGCAGCTTCCCATGTTCTTAAGTAACATACATTGGAACAAGGCATCCATAGGTTCAGGCAGCCAGATTTCTTGTTGCATTGGAGGGGTCTTCACAAGTATTGCACGATAGCTCCTGTATCTACCTGCTTGCCTTCAGTCCTCTAAACAGTGACGCTGCATAAGGGCTTTCAAGTACGAAGGCTTTGTACACAACTGCTGATTTTTTCTGGGGGGACGCATACCCCTAAACCTTTTGTGAATCTAAGTTTGGCCTCATTGAGGGGCAGTATTTCAATATGAGGGACGCAGGGACGCAGGTGGCGCTGTGGGTTAAAGCCTCAGCGCCTAGGACTTGCCGATCAAAAGGTCGGCGGTTCGAATCCCTGCGGCGGGGTGCGCTCCCGCTGCTCGGTCCCAGCGCCTGCCAACCTAGCAGTTCGAAAGCACCTCCGGGTGCAAGTAGATAAATAGGGACCGCTTACCAGCGGGAAGGTAAACGGCGTTTCCGTGTGCGGCTCTGGCTCGCCAGAGCAGCAATGTCACGCTGGCCACGTGACCCGGAAGTGTCTCCGGACAGCGCTGGCCCCTGGCCTCTTAAGTGAGATGGGCGCACAACCCCAGAGTCTGTCAAGACTGGCCCGTACGGGCAGGGGTACCTTTACCTTTACCTTATTTCAATATGAGTAGGAAAATGAGAGTACACACGACACACACACACACACACATACATATATGTATATATGTATATGTATATGTGTCAGAGCTGCCTCTAGGTCCCAGCTCACAGAGGACCAACGCTAGGCTGTCGTTATGTACAAAAGTCTTTATTGAGGTTCAGTTTCCATTTCAAAGCCGCAGCGCGCAGCTCTACGTCTTAAAGCCTAGACCGGCGAAGTACCGTCTGAGTCTCCTCCCCTATGACACCAGTTTAAGATCCTCGCCCTGCTCCACCTTTTACGCTGCTCTCTCCTCCTCTGGGTCCTCCTGCCCGCTGGGGCATTGCCCTTTCTGGACTCTTCCGACGCTGAGTCGCTTAGCTCCTCCCCCTCCCTCCGGCGGGCTTTAGGACCCGGTTCCCAATCTTCATTCTCTGCTGTCCCGCGCTCCTGTACATTTGAACTTGCCTCTTGCGCCAACCCAGTGACCTTCCTCCTGACCGTTACACTACTTCTGTCACTGCTTCCCTCTTCCGGGATACTGGCCGGATCTGACCTCCCTTCCGTTGTCTGACTCTCCGATGGAGGTGTGGTCAGCCCTGCCTCATCTTCTCTCCCTGGTGGGGAATGCACTGGCCCCGATCCTTGGGACTCTTCCCCCCCACTCTGCTCTGGTGGGGAAGCTGGTCCTGATTTCCAGCTACTGCTCTGGGAGTCCCTGCTGCCCCCTTGCTCCTGGGGCGTTCCCCTTGGGAACCCCCTACCCCTGGCCACTGGCGCCCCCTTCTGTGAATCTTCCGATTCGCTGGAGAGGCTCATGGAATCCCTCGGTCCACTGTCCTCTTCTCCTACGCTCCCCTCGGATTCTTCCCCTTCGCTCTCCATCTCCTCTCTTCCCTGTGCCTCTGCTCCTGAACCCCTGACAATATGTATATGTATATATGGAAAAAAGCACTGGCCTTTAGACTAATTGGAGGGGCTTTAAGAGGGTGGGGAGATATTTTAGGCACTGATCTTTGAGGATATTTCTTCGGAAGTTTAGGATAAAATGCGTAAGGCATCTTCCCACCTTCCTTGATATAAAGTCAGTTCATGCCACTGTTCTTCTTTCTCAGAGTAGCTCCACTGTCTGATAAAGAGCATCCTATTTTTCATCCCCCCTGCCCCAAACACGAATGCCAGAAAGTGTTTAAACATAACCTCTTTTTTCCCCTCCTTCAGATATGAATTGAGTGAAAAGATGCTTTCTGCCTGCCATCTTCTTAAAGGCAGCATCGATGATCCAAAGGCTATGCTCAGCAAAGAGATAGTAAGTCCAGTGCCGTTTGAAAATCGTATATGCTCTCATTACTTGCCACATTAAAAATCTGAGTTGCCTAAGATAGAGCTGTCTATGCGCCAAAACATCACTGCCTGGTTGCTGCAGTGTGCCAGATCCTGCTCAGATGAAGCGAAAAAATGGCAAGGCCCATAAAAGGGAAATTTCCCTGGAAATAGCAGGTTGCATTTCCTGCTTCCTGCAGCAAAGCTATCCGTGTAGACCTGGTTACAGGTAGGTAGCCGTGTTGGTCTGCCGTAGTCAAAGCAAAATAAAAAAATTCCTTCCAGCAGCACCTTAGAGACCAACTAAGTTAGTTATTGGTATGAGCTTTCATGTGCATGCACACTTCTTTAGATACAGTGGTACCTCGGGTTAAGTACTTAATTCATTCTGGAGGTCCGTTCTTAACCTGAAACTGTTCTTAATCTGAAGCACCACTTTAGCTAATAGGGCCTCCTGCTGCTGCCGCACTGCCGGGGCACGATTTCTGTTCTCATGCTGAAGCAAAGTTCTTAACTTGAAGCACTATTTCTGGGTTAGCGGTGTCTGTAACCTGAAGCGTATGTAACCCAAGGTACCACTGTACTGAAGAAGTAGACCTGCTAAACTACTGTGGACACTCGAGGGACCACGGTAGAATGAAGGTAGCCACATTTGTGTGCCAAAATGACCAGGCATGCTGAACCCCAAGCATTCCTTCCCTTCAACAAGAGTGATGGAGGCTTGAATCTAATTTCAGTCCCATCCAAAAAGACTTCAGCCCACTTACCTTCCCAAACATCATTGTGCCGCTAGTTAATGCAGCTATTAATAGAAGGAAAGCATTTTTTAAAAGGCTTGTTTTAAAGCCCCATGAAGCATCCTCAAGCTGCTGAAAGCAGAACTACCATTCACTTAGTCATGCTTCTGATCTTGGCAGTCCTAACATGTTTGGGAAAGTACAGAGGATAGGAAGTTAGCATTCCTCTTGATTATGAAAGTATAAAGTTTGTGTTCCAATGTGGAATGTACTCCAACTCTAGCCAAACACAGGAAGAAATTCTTTCCATCTCTCCATTTTTGAAGTTGGGCTGAAGTAGATGATCTGTGCCACGCAGACGAGCAGATCAAAGCCGATGGGCCAATACTTGCCCTTCAGCCTCAGGTGTCCCCAGATAAACTGCATTGTCTCTGAGCTTTCCGGCAGGCTTTCCTTCACACTGTTTATACTAGGGGTCAGCAAAAAATTTTAGCCACGGGCCAGTGTACTGTCCCTCAGACCTTGTGGTGGTCTGGGGAAGCGGTACTGGGGGGGGGGAGTTGGAAGAAGAGGCAAGGGGGGCAAATAGTCCTCCCCACCAGCCGCTGTGCTTACCTTCCCAGGGGCTGCCGCCATCGCTATTGCTGCTTCTCGTGTGTAGGCAGAGCGAGCTCCACTCTCTGGCCGAGGGCGGCGGTGGAGGGAAGATGAGCGGCTAAAGGGCTGGCTTCGGAGAGGGGCTGCTTAAAATGGCGCCCAGCTAGCTCAGCCCAGCCCCCTTCCTCCTCTCGTCAGGGCGGGGAGAAGCCAGGAGTAATAATATAATAATATAATAATATAATAATTTATTAGTTATACCCCGCCCATCTGGCTGGGTTTCCCCAGCCACTCTGGGCGGCTTCCAACAAAATATTAAAACACCATAATGCATCAAACGTTAAAAGCTTCCCTAAACAGGGCTTCCTTCAGATGTCTTCTAAAAGTCTGGTACAGTGGTGCCCCGCAAGACGAACGCCTCGCAAGACGGAAAACCCGCTAGACGAAAGGGTTTTCCGTTTTGGAGGCGCTTCGCAAAACGAATTTCCTTATGGGCTTGCTTCGCAAGACGAAAATGTCTTGCGAGTTCCTGCGGGTTTTTTCCCCTCCCCCCCTTTTTCTAAGCCGCTAAGCCGCTTATCAGCTGATCCGCTAAGCCAATAAGCCGCTAAAAGCCGCTAATAGCGCTAATCCGCTAAGCCGTCAATGGGCTTGCTTCGCAAGACGAAAAAACCGCTAGACAAAGAGACTCGCGGAACGGATTAATTTTGTCTTGCGAGGCACCACTGTAGTTGTTCTCTTTGACATCTGAAGGGAGGGTGTTCCACAGGGCGGGCACCACCACCGAGAAGGCCCTCTGCCTGGTTCCCTGTAACCTCACTTCTCGCAGGGAGGGAACCGCCAGAAGGCCCTCGGAGCTGGACCTCAGTGTCCAGGCAGAACAATGGGGATAGAGACGCTCCTTCAGATATACTGGGAGGGAGGGATGAAGTGCTGCCGCAGTGTGTGGGGAGGGGGATGGAATGGTGCACCCCGAACCAACAGAATCCCCATGCCGATCCACGGACAGTCTGCGGGCCAGATCCTGAAGGCAATTGGGCCTGACCTGGCCCGTGAGCCTTCGTTTGCCGACCCCTGGTTTATGGCATCATTTTAGTGAAAAACTATGTTGAGTGTATACACACAGATGAACATGTATGCAAATGCCACCTTAGAGATAATTAGTATTTCTGGAGGGCTCGTAGCCAATAAAGCTCAATTTATGTCAATCCTGACTCAAGAGCCAGATTTTCTGGGTTAAAGGAGACTCCAGTCGCTCATCTGCCCTGCTGGCTACCTTTCTTCTGTGTCACACAGTAATAGTTCGTATCGCGCACTAGAGCTTCTGCTCCATCCTATGTTAAAAGTATGGCTTTTGTCCATGGGCACCAGATTTTGCTGAAGTAGTTGAGCACTCCCTAGAGACGTATGGCCTGTGGTTGTCTATTGCCCTGGTCCCGCTTTTAGCACCAATAAAAGCAATGCAGTGTTAAAAAAGTAAAGCAAACCCAAGTATCCTCACAATTTAAGAATTTCAAATTATGCGCAAATGCCTGGGCAAATGCGGCTGTTCTCAAATGTTACATAAATGTTAATGATCGGGGGGGGGGGGAATCTCACCAAGGATGGTTTTCTTTTCTTGACAAGAGAGGAGGAGGCTCCTTGCATGCATTCTCGGTTTTCCATGCTTTTTTGTCAACCACCAAAACGCACTCTTTATCCTCCAAATGTCCATGAACATATTTATTTCAAAATTGTTGCAGGAGGCAGGTAAAAGTCAAGTCCTGTTAAAGCAGAGGCTGACACTGTGCTTTTTTTCTAAGTGTTTTGTGTGGCTAAAATACTACAGAAGCCAGAAAAAGAGTTAATAATAATAATAATAATAATAATAATAATAATAATAATAATAATGTGGTGGCCTAGGAATTTTTGCCAACTTTTGATTTAAAGGAGAAGCCTACTTTTCCTGTAATTTCAGTACTGGACAGAAACCGCTTGCAAATACAGGCATCCTTCTGAAAAACTTTTTTGTGTGTCTTTGGCAGAGATTTTGTTTAAACACCATCCAGCACGAGTGGTTCCGTGTATCCAGCCAAAAGTCGGCTGTTCCTGCAATGGTTGGAGACTACATCGCTGCTTTTCTGGAGGTTTCTCCTGCAGTCCTCAGATATATCATCAACATGGCGGATGGCAATGGCAACACAGCTCTCCATTACAGCGTCTCCCACTCAAACTTTGAAATTGTGAAGCTGCTTTTAGATGCAAGTAAGTTGGCTGTTCTGAAATGTTTGTGTGATCTCCATGCAGAGCACTGGCTCCCTCTCCAGCAGAATGTCAGATAAAAGTCATGGGACGTGACGGTGCAACACAACATCAGCATTTAATATTTCTATAATTTTGCAACCACTCCTTAAGCACCGACCGATTTCTAGCATCTTAATTCCCAGCAAGCAGGTGTAGATAACCACTTCCTGAAGCCACCTGTCCCTTCCTTCCAGTTCAGACCTAGGTTACTAGAGCTCTAATTAGTGGATGAATGTTGCTACAATTGAAAACTGCCTTTCATCATTCTGCATATAATTAAATGAGCTTTTGATGATGATGATGATGATAATAATAATAATAATAATAATAATAATTATTATTATTATTATTATTATTATTATTATTATTATTATTTATTATTTATACCCCGCCCATCTGGCTGGGCTTCCCGAGCCACTCTGGGCAGCTTCCAAAAAAAAAATTAAAATTAAAATACTGTAATACATCAAACATTAAAAGCTTCCCTAAACAGGGCTGCCTTCAGATGTCTTCTAAAAGTCTGGTAGTTGTTGTTCTCTTTGACACCTGATGGGAGGGCGTTCCACAGGGAGGGCGCCACTACCGAGAAGGCCCTCTGCCTTGTTCCCTGTAACTTTGCTTCTCGCAGTGAGGGAACCGCCAGAAGGCCCTCAGCACTGGACCTCAGTGTCCGGGCTGAACGATGGAGGTGGAGACGCTCCTTCAGGACTACTGGGCCGAGGCCGTTTAGGGCTTTAAAGGTCAGCACCAACACTTTGAATTGTGCTCGGAAACGTCCTGGGAGCCAGTGTAGGTCTTTCAAGACTGGTGTTATATGGTCTCGGCGGCTGCTCCCAGTCACCAGTCTAGCTGCCGCCTTCTGGATTAGTTGTAGTTTCTGGGTCACCTTCAAAGGTAGCCCCACGTAGAGCGCATTGCAGTAGTCCAAGCGGGAGATAACCAGAGCATGCACCACTCTGGCGAGACAGTCCGCAGGCAGATAGGGTCTCAGCCTGCGTACCAGATGGAGCTGGTAAACAGCTGCCCTGGACACAGATTTGACCTGTGCCTCCATGGACAGCTGTAAGTCCAAAATGACTCCCAGGCTGCGCACCTGGTCCTTCAGGGACACAGTTACTCCATTCAGGACCAGGGAACCCTCCACACCTGCCCGCCTCCTGTCCCCCAAAAACAGTACTTCTGTCTTGTCAGGATTTAACCTCAATCTGTTAGCCGCCAGCTAACAGCTCAGACCCTTCTGTTACCAGGTTGCCTGACAAGACAACTTGCCAGAACCAGATGCTGATAAACACCTGGTGTCTTAGTTGGGAAGTTCTGAAATCAAAAGCTTTTACAACACTCTTTGAGAGATAATTTCCCATATTTGAATCTTTGAGGGATAATTTCCAATATTTGAATCTGTGGAGTCCTGGTCGTTTTAGAGGCAAGAGGCCTATTGAATTAAAATTTGGATTGCTTTAATATATAGCGTGTGCTTATTCTGTAATCTCAAGGTTAATTAGATTTTTATTTCTAACTGTTTGCATTTGAATGTTTCCATTTAAATATTTATTGAAAACTGCACCTTTTAAAGAATATTCTCGGCAGTGGAAACTGGCTTAAAACTGTAGTTTACAGTTCTCTACAAATAATTATTGGCTTAATCTGCTGCTATGACTTCAGAGAAGTCATTGCTTCAATGTCCATTCTGGTCCCACTGTCACATGTGAATATTTATCTTGGGAACAGCAGCCAATAAATTTGAAGTTTGTGTAACTAGTCCTCTTATAGAAATATGTGCAATCCGTCTGTCCACATTTTTTAAAAAAATTCGAATCAGCACATCCAAGACTTCCTAGGTAGCAAGTTTGAAGGCCTTCAGAGCT
Organism: Podarcis cretensis; assembly: GCF_951804945.1. Lineage (NCBI taxonomy): Eukaryota > Metazoa > Chordata > Lepidosauria > Squamata > Lacertidae > Podarcis > Podarcis cretensis. The sequence continues at coordinate 29,253,225 of NC_137187.1, forward strand.
CCTTTTAGAGACTCTTGGACAAAGATAATAAACTGGTGTGCTAGGCCTGAACAAAAGCATTAGCTTCCTTGGTGCTAGGAATTTTCTTCCTTACTTTTGGCAGTTCCTCAAGGGACCTGAATGCATTTGAAGCCACACAAATGCTGTTCAGTGAAGAAAGCCATTTAACCGGCAAGTCATGTCTGAAGGCTTTGGAAATGTAAAAAGCGTTCCTTAATGGCTATACTGCGGTGTAAAGTTGCGGGGGGAACAGTGCAGACACTTTTATATATTTCGGCCACTATTTCACTGTTTTGTGTGATGTTTCCTGTCGTAAATCCGAAGCATTATCCCTGCATACCTGAAACTCTGGCAGAAGCTGGTACTGTCCGCCTGCAGTTCTGTTCATAGAATTTTTGAACAATTGCCTTCAAGCTAACTGCCTTAGCAGTTGCATGAAATGTGGCTTTGTGCCCTCTCTCTCCTATAATGCATACAATAACGAGAGTTGTTTGCTTTACTTGGCTCAAGAACCACGCTTGCCTCCTTTGGAAGTCCTTCTGAATCATCTTCATTATGTAAGCAATTGCTGAACTTCCAAAAGAGCAGCTCTAGTAACAGATGATTCAGTTCTTTTGCACAATTGCGTTCAACTTTCTCAAGAGATGGTCTCTTCTTCCCCTCTGCAGATGTCTGCAATGTAAATCACCAGAACAAGGCTGGCTATACCCCCATTATGCTGGCTGCTCTTGCAGCTGTAGACGCGGAGAAAGAAATGAGAATAGTGGAAGAGCTCTTTGCCTGTGGGGATGTGAACGCTAAAGCAAGCCAGGTTGGTGCCGCTGAATTCAGCCTTCATTGCGCAGCGATAGACAGTCAGGCTCAAGCTGCCTCTTGGTGTTTCTTTCCACGTCACTTCACTAGATCACTTAAAACAAGCTACCGCTTCTTATTTTTCCTTTGATACCCCATGTAAACTGCAATTTCCTTGCATATTTTGCTGGCCAGGCACTGCCTGCCTCCCTGGGCAACAGATTTATGCTCCCACAGTGGGACTTTCCTCCCTCTTGTAGCCGCAGAGCAGATTTTGGTGGGTGCAAAGGGAAATCCCACTGTGGGAGTCCCATTATGCAATGTTGTTTGCTGCCCATTATAACCCATTACTAGTAAATTCTGTGAGTAATGCAAAATGCCAGAACCCAACCAGACCCTCTTTTGATCTATGCATTTGCATTTTTAATAGGATTTTGGTAAAAGGTGTGTAAGCATTAAATGCAAATTACTACCCCCCCCACCTGCAAACATAAGTAAATTACTTCATGCTTGTGTGTTGTGCTTCGCATTTTTGTGTTTCTACTATTGAAGTTGAGCCTACATGGATGTTTTTATATCTGCAATTGTATTAACTGTTTTTATATGTGTGCAATAGTTTTATATACGTTTTGATAGTATTGTGAAGTCACTTTGAGTTGCCTCATAGGACACAGGTCCTAAATACAGTGGTACCTCGCAAGACGAAATTAATTCATTCTGCGAGTTTTTTCGTCTTGCGATTTTTTCGTCTTGCGAAGCACGGATTTTGGAAAAGTTTCAAAAATCACCAAAGTCTTCAAAAACCTCAAAAAAGGCTACCACACTGCGTGCTATGAGTTGCTCCTCGAAGTCAAGTCGCAAATGCACCCCCTGAACGCACGGTTTTAAGACAAAGGAAACAAACTTGCAAGACGTTTTCGTCTTGCGAAGCAAGCCCATAGGGAAATTCGGCTTGCGAAGCAACTCAAAAAACGAAAAACTCTTTCGTCTTGCGAGTTTTTCGTCTTACGAGGCATTCGTCTTGCGAGGTACCACTGTAAATAAATAATATACACATACACTGTCAACATTTTCCCCTAGACCTGAATCTATTACAGTAACTTAGAATGAAGAGAGGTGTAATATCATCTGCAGTGGGGCGAAGCCAGCTTTCAATCAGTTTGCACATATAAAAACAGTTAAAACAATTACACATCTAATACAGATACCAACTGGGATAAAAAAATCTTCCCTTGTTGAAAAAGGAACATCTTCAACAGGTGCTGAAGCGCTGCCCGGAGTGACTGGGGCAACCCAGTCAGGTGCGTGGGGTACAAATGATGATGATGATGATGATGATGATGATGATGTTATTAGAGATGGTTATATTGTAATAAGAGAGAGTTCTGGAGAGGACATGCTGCCCCACTAAAGGCCTGGTGCTAACACTGTACAGAACAGACCTCCTGGTGAGATGGCACTTGTAGGAGGATTAGCTGGGTATATAGATGCATAGACGTCAGTATTCTGTTTTGTAAGACTGTATAATAATGGACAGAGTTTCTTCTTCTTTGGCAATCCCTCATAGCTGAGTGAGATTGTCTTCCATAAACACGGTTTTAAAAGTGAGTCCGTAAGTGACTGTGGAAGCCAATTCTGGATCCACATGTCCTTCCACAGTGGGGACATAGCGTATTTTTCGTCCCATAGGACGCACCGGCCCAAAGGACGCACCTAGTTTTTTTTTGGGGGGGGGGAAATAAGGGGAAAAAATATTTTTCCCCCCCCAAGCGTGGGGCTGGGGCAGGGGAAGCCCAAGCTTCCCCCAACCCCAGCCCCCAGAACAGGCTGCTAGCCGCAAGCCGTGGGAAAGCTGCGCGACTTCGCACAGCTCTCCCATGACTTGCCGAGAGCTGCGCGAAGCCCGAAGCCTGGGGGGGGCGCTGAGCTCAGCGCCCCCAGGCTTCTGGGTGCAGGCAGCTCTCCGCAAGTGGTGGGAGAGCTTCCTGAAGCCTGGAGAGCGAGAGGGGTAGGTGCGCACCGAACCCTCTCGCTCTCCAGGCTTCAGCAAAAGCCTGCATTCGCCCCATAGGACGCACACACATTTCCCCTTCATTTTTGGAGGGAAAAGTGCGTCCTATAGGGCGAAAAATACGGTAAGTTTCCAGGCAGGGGTTGATCACGGTGTGGATTTGCCATGCATGCCTTCCACTTAGTGTGTTTCTCCCTTTCATCCCGAGTTTGAGCGTCTTCAGAGCCCATGACACCTTTGGTAAAGGCTGTTCTCCAGTTGGAGCACTCGCAGGCCAGTGTTTCCCAATTGTTGGTGTTCATACTACATTTTTTAAAAAATTTGCTTTGAGAGAGTCTTTAAACCTCCTTTGTTGACCACCAGCATTACGCTTTCCATTTTTAAGTTCGGAATAGAATAGTTGCTTTGGAAGACGATCATCAGGCATCCTCACAACATGACCAGTCCAACAAAGTTGATGTTGAAGAATCATTCCTTCGACACTGGTGATCTTTGCTTCTTCCAGTACACTGGCATTAGTTCGCCTTTCTTCCCAAGTGATGTGTAAAATGTTTCGGAGACACTGTTGATGGAATCTTTTGAAGAGTTGGACCAAGTTTGATCTGGGTATGACTCCACTATGCTAATCTGTGCTCCAGGAAACGTGTATCATTTTTGTTCTCCTGCATGCAGGCTGGCCAAACTGCTCTCATGCTTGCTGTGAGCCATGGGCGAATAGATATGGTGAAAGCTCTGCTGGCTTGTGGCGCAGATGTCAACATCCAGGATGACGAGGGCTCCACAGCTTTGATGTGTGCTAGCGAACACGGACATGTGGAAATAGTCAAACTTCTGCTGGCTCAGCTGGGATGCAATGGCACGCTGGAGGATAATGTGAGTTGCCATCAGAGGCCTGCGGAGGGGGGGGAGGGTCAAATCAGCCCCCAGCTGGTGGCGGCTGGAGGAGGAGGAGCCACCGGCCATTGAAGCCGCATTGCCACCATGTTCAGCTCCACCCCCAACACCCTGAAGTCGACCCCCCTCCATCGCCTTTGCAAGCTGGCACCTCTGGCTGTGTCATTATATCTTGAAGTCTTTATAAGGCAATATTGCACCCTGTGATTCTGACAACGGTGGGGTTTTTTGTTTTTGTGTCAAGATTACACATGTAGGGAAGTCGTAAAGAGAAACCTGCCCTCTGGGAGTGTCTGAAATTTAAGAATGTGGTTAATTTAACTGGAACTATCACAGCCAATTCTAAGATTTGATGAACATTTTATCACCCCATTTCTCTTCCTCTGGGCAATATAATGTTCCGCTTCCTAAAATGGTCACCAAATTACTTGGTGTTCTTGTGGTCCCAGTGTTCTTATAATAACCCTGCTCCCTCATTGAGAAGACCCCCTGACCATTGCATTGCCTCACAAAACAGAAACACAAATCTTGCCAATTATAATAAATGTTTTTGAAACTTACTCTATATGGTTTTGGCTGGCTGAATGACAGGACTTGCATTTTGCTCTCTTTCAATATTCAAAGGCTGTTGCACTTTTAAGAAAGTTCTAGATGGACATATGCACATTAGTTCTCTCTCTCTCCCTCTTTTTTAAGGATGGCAGTACGGCACTTTCGATAGCCCTGGAGGCAGGGCACAAGGATATAGCTGTTCTTCTCTATGCTCACGTGAACTTTTCCAAAACACAGTCCCCGGTGAGTTACATGGTTACATTCCACACATAATTCTTTGGTTTATGTGGTCAGGGTTGGCAAAAGGATTTTTGAGTCTTCGTCCAAGTCAGTGCCGACTCTCAAAGTTTAGAAACTTAACCAGTAGTGATCTTGGTATGTCTCTCCCACTTTAGCCTTCTGCTTGGTGTCACTGTAGCTGCTATTCTTCATTTCAGTATTTTTTTTTCTTCTTGTGATGGTTGGAATTTTTCTGCCATGGTTGCTGGAACAAGATCTTTATTAAAAGATACACTGATGAGAAAGGTGTGCCCCATTGCAGGTACTAATATATTGTGCAGTTTGAAGCAACTGGAAGCATAAGAACTGACTCCTTTTGGAAGAAACCATTGTCCAAGCCCATTAGATATTATTCCAACTTTTACTTGCAGAACTTTCTTCAAAGCATAACAAAAACTTCAAATGATACATCCAAAATATCCATACAGTGTCTTGTTCTGTCCAGCACAGGCTCAGCATCTTAGAAAATGTGAAATAATCCAAACAGACCTAGAAGCAGAGGTCTGTCTCTCCCTGCAGCCTGCCTTAGGCTTTTTATATGCAGAGCTTCATTTACATCCTCACTCCACAGAGTTTGAGAGAAAGAAAATGGCCACCACTCTTACAAGATGGCGAGTTTGCAACTCAATACCTTTGCCACCTGATCAAATGTTACATTCAGTTTAGAGCAAGCAGAAAACAACAGTTAGCTAATTATCAACCCATTAAGAAGCCCAGGAACCACTTAGAAAGCCAATGTTGCCAATACACATTTAGCCATTTTCCTTTTTAAACCTTCATTAATACTCAGACATTTTCCCATTTCTGAGTGAATTAAACCAATTATACTTAACATGCCCACACCCACCTCCAGTGTTGGATAGTCTGGTCTCCAGGGTGGAGGTTGTGTCACTTTCCCGATCCAGGGTACTCATACTCCCTTTTTTGCTATAAAAATCCACCACTGTTCCTGTTTCTTGCTGTTTTTCTTTCTATCTGCTATGATGGCTTCAATCGAAAAATGATGTCCTGTGGCCACTGTCTCATGAAAGCCATGTTCTTTCACTGCTTCATGTGGGAATGTTCAGGGAGACAGGAGGGGTTATAATGTTTATTAATATCCTTCCTAACTTGCACTAGCAAGTTCCTTTACTTAGCAGAGTTTTACATTTCCCTTTTAAACGCACAGTGGATAGCTGGTTGCAGGCTTGTGTAAGCCTCTCACTATTAGGTTCCTGGTAAGTTCCCTTATATCCCTCTTAAAAGAATAAACACACCACAATCTTGTATAAAGTATATAAAAGAGGTTTACTCACATTCAGTTCACAGTTGGATCCCTGAAGGCAGACTTAGTTACAAAGTAAATGCATGTGGATCAATCACATATGGAGATAATCTCTAGCTAAAAAGCTGTTCCAACGACGGAGGAAGTCAAAGAGAGAGAGAGCTGTGTGCCTTGTCCTTTTTGTTACCTGGACAGGTAAGGTCACGCCCACCTCTAGTCGCATGCAAAGGAAGTGTGTCCCAGCCAGGAGGAAACAGGAAGTTTTTGACTGGCTGGACCAAACATTCCCCTACACGTCCACTCTAGGAAAACAAGGAATGTTGTATTTGACTGCTACTTAGGTATCACACCTGACACTTCAGAACTGTACTGAAGTTGGTGGAGCTGCATCTATCTTTGAGCCAATAAAAGTATTCAGTAAGCTTTAAACTAAGGTCAGTGGCTTTCTACGGCCACGTTAATTATTTCCCATCTTTAACAGCCGTCTCCTTTTTCTTTTCTAGGGCACTCCGAGGCTTGGAAGAAAGCCATCTCCTGGTCCTACACATAGAGGCACATTTGACTGCTAATGCACATGTATCTGTAAACTCTCATGTCACCTCTCCCAAGCTGCTAGCGGTTACTGTTTTACAGTGACAGATATTGAATGTAATCGTCTTGTGCCTGAGCTCACCAGCAAACTGAAAGCAAGCGTCTGGAGCTAAAGACAAAGAAGGGTCAACAGGAAGAAAAGTCAGGATAGCACCTTTCCTAACAAAGTCACCTAGGATCCGTGTACATAGCATGACCATGGTCATGCGTGTGTGCCTGCTCACCACACGGACTGGGCAGACTTCCCCATGCCAGTGCAGGATCTTACAGGTTTACAGTGAGGTATAGGGAAGTATCTGATGACAGGGCAAGTTGCTGGACACAAAGGATGCTGTTAGCAGGATAATTGCCGTAGCTACCATACTTTTCTGTGTATAAGACGAGCTTTTTTTTATTATTCAAAAAGTATGTTAAAAATTTGGGGGTGTCTTATACATGGATAGTGCATCAGGGCGACGTGTGATAGGTTGCTCAACAACTTTGGGCTACTCCCCCAAAAAAACCCTTAACAACTATGGGGAATCCTCTCCAAAAAAAAAAGGTCAACAACCATTTTCTTAATTAGGAGTCCCCAAAAATAGGAGGCGTCTTATACACGGGGGCGTGTTATACCCAGAAAAATACGGTATTTTCATGCAGCCTTTGCGTGGCATCTATAGCCCTTTGAGTTTTCCTAGCGCCCACATTTTCAGCCTCTAGGAAATGGTATGATGTCTTTGCTGCAGAATATATCTTCTGTTACCTTGTGTACAGTTTTTAAGCTGTCTGTTCAGTTATGACTGTACTCCCCCTTAATACACCTCTGGACAAATCTTGTTAGCTTTTTTTAAGGTATGTTCTTTACAGATATTTATATTTCCTAATGTTGGAATTGTTGGCAAGAACTCTTTTATTATAAATGTCATTCCAAAACGGTTTTGAGTGTGTTCATGCTTATTTTTAAAAAAGTGGAAATTGATTATGTTGTCAGCTCTTTGGAATCTCAGCTGGTGGGTTGATGGCTTAACAGTGGAAGATGGGTCTGAAACTTGCTAAATAAACTGTTGCTGCCGATTTGTATAGCTTTTATATCAAATATTAAGTCAGTATTTTTGACACTTTTTATTCCATTGTAATTAAAATAATACATTACACAATTGTTAACTAGATTTTATTAACTGTTATATACATGATCCCTGAGATATATTGGATGATATGTTCATCTCTAATGAAATCAAAGTTAGTTCTGGGCACATAAATATGGAAAGCTATTTCTTTGTCATGTTCACTTCAGTCATGTGCATTTTAATGTTTGAAGTGCCTTAGACTCTTGCCATATTTTCAAAATAAAATTTCCTTATGCTATTTTATTCCTGACTTTTGTTGTCTTATGGGATTGGAAAAGCAATGATTTGGGGCTGCTTTTTACTCGCCCTTTGCTTTTCAAGTGTTTTAATAGCACACTAACCTCTTGAGAGCTGGAAACTTGAATTGCAAGGGAACTTGAATGAAATAAAACTTATCTTCTAAGAAGTTTCTTGAAGACGTAGCATTGATCTTCTGGAAATAACTGGGCTTATTTAACACCTGATTAAAAATAAAAGTTTGGCTTTGCACTATGTTAAGGTGCATTTAGCAGCCTGAACATATTTTCACAGCTCTGTGGAAATTCAACACAAAGCAAAGAGGAGCACCACCACTTATGGGTGGGGCAGAAATGGTACTCAAAAGTGATGGCTGTTTTTGTATTACAGTGGTACCTTGGGTTACATGCTTCAGGTTACATACGCTTCAGGTTACAGACTCCGCTAACCCAGAAATAGTGCTTCAGGTTAAGAACTTTGCTTCAGGATAAGAACAGAAATCGGGCTCCAGCGGTGCGGCAGCAGCAGGAGGCCCCATTAGCTAAAGTGGTGCTTCAGGTTAAGAACAGTTTCAGGTTAAGAACGGACATCCGGAACAAATTAAGTACTTAACCCGAGGTACCACTGTATTTAGCAGTGCCACTGAAGATACAACCTAAAATACTGAAGCAAATAAATAAATATCTGTCAGCTAAGGGGTAATGAAAAGAAATAGTCATAAAATGATGATATCCAGCTTAGCTCTTTTCCTTGTAATAAAACTGGCCACTACACTTTTATCCAAAACTTTTCTAGGCAGATATAATAAGTACCATGATTTGGTTGTTTAAAAAGATAATGGCAAAGGGCCTAACCCTGAAATAAAATACTCAGCAGCAGTTTTTAAAAATACAAGACACAGGACACCAAGCCTACCGTTATGTCAGCAGAACAAGAGAGCCTTGGGGAGAGTATAAAACAGCCCAAAATACTGCCAGGCATATTTGTAAGCTGGCTGCTGTGTGACACTCCGGGTGCTGCTTATACCTTCCCTTATTTCTGGTTTGTTAAAACATTCCTGAACATTGGCTGTAGGAGATGCTGCTACTGGGAAAATGCCACAACAGTGGCCGAAAGCAAAAATTACGATCTCTGCCCTTAAGGCAACCGCAGGCAGCACAAAGACTTGCCTTCCGCGGTAGAAAAACTTCCAGACCACAGGGGGGCTCTGAAAAACTAATAAATACAATTTGGACTATAATTTGATCTTTTCATTTTAATTTTTTATTTTAACTGAAGTATTATGATTGGATATATTAATTGGATGTTTTTTACTGGAAAATCAATAAAAATGATTTTTTTAAAAAAAGAAAAACTTACGTGTAACATTTTACACAAAATAGAAATGCGTGAATTCCCAACTTAGTAGCAAAGAAAGAGGAGAGACTTGATCACAGAAATCTTACAGGCATTAAGCTATCGAAGCAATTCTGTAATCTTACCGAATGTTTGCAAGAGAAGGCAAAGCGAAATGCTTGCTACTAAGTAGCGGGAAAGAAGGCCAATATCAGCAAACAAGATTCCGGGAGAAATTCATTTGTCCAAGAAAGCAGCAAAAGTTTTCTCAGAATGCGGTGAGGGTCATTTTAGCCCTTGAAACCTGCGGCCCTCTGGACATGGTGGGAGCCAACTCTTACCGGCCCCAGCTAACATGGCCAACAGTCAGAGATTGTAGGAGCCACAGCTCAGCGACAGTTAGAGGGCATTAAACCCAGTGAGCGGGTTTAGCTGGTTGCTGACATGCCCTGCCACGTGATAATAATAATAATAAATAATATTTTTTTATTTATACCCCACCCTTCCCGGTTCAGAAAACCAGGCTCAGGGCGGCTAACAACAAATTTAAACCACTTAATTGATGCAACAAAAAACAGCATAAAATACAGTATAAAACGTGAATAACAATAAATTCAGAATTCAAAAATCAATTTAGGGGGGAAATCCATCCAATAAACATTAGAAGATCATCAGGGCTAGCTGGCTACGTTAGTCCTATTTGGGCCAGCGTGGAGACCAGGGGAGAATTAGCTCTGGGATCCCAGAGTGGGTAATCTTCATAAAAAAGGGAAGGAAGGGGAATAAAAGATCAGGCTCAGTTCAAGTTGAAAGCCAGGCGGAATAGCTCTGTCTTACAGGCCCTGCGCATAGCTGTCAACGGTCCCTTATTTGGCGGGAAACTCCCTTATCCCAGTGCCGTGTCCTGCTGCTGTCCCTTATTGATGATGTCCCTTAAATTTCCCGGGTTTCAAAGGCAGCATCTCCTCTCCCTCCCTCCCTGCCGGCCACGGAGGAGGAAGGCTCCAACTGTGTTGCTTGGCTGCGTTGCTCACCCAATAAGGAGTCTAAGAACAACTGGGGGGTGGAGCTTGCATGCCTTGTGCCAATCAAATCGGCCGCGTTGCCTGGGGACTTGCCTTTGCTCAGCGCTTCCCAGCAGAGAGGTGACCGTGGTTTTCCTTGCTGCATTCCCTTTGCCAGGTTGCTGCGCTGTGGGAACCACCGCTTGAGGCTTCGTTTGGCTGCTGGCTGGGCTTTCTGCCTTTGGCTCAAGGGGCTCAGAAGTTGAACATACCTGTGCCCGGAAAATCCCTTATTTTGGCTGCTGATCCCTTATTTTGGCTGCTGATCCCTTATTTTTGAGGCTGCTGGTCCCTTATTTTCAAATCTGTAAGTTGACAGCTATGGCCCTGCGGAAGGAAGTTAAATCCTGCAGGGTCCTGGTCTCATGGGACAGAGCATTCCACCAGGTCAGAGTCATCACTGAGAAGCCCCTGGCCCTGGTGGTGGATAATCTGACTTCCTTAGGGCCTGGGACCTCTAAACTATTATTATTCATGATGGGTGTGGCCCCCATGGTTCGGAATGTGAGGAATTGGTCGGATTCTTCCAGTCATTTTGGCAAGGCAATGGAGAGCTGTTGCATGCACACTATGGTAGCTATTATATGGTAAAAGACTCACTGTATCCACCCCACACTTGGAGTCATTGTGTGTTAAGGGAGGAAGAATGTCAAACTAGCCCCTCGAAGCCAGTTCAGATTACTTGAAGGTGTAGCTTTCCTGATTGCCCTCGAGCTAAACAGGTGCATGTGCACTCAAGAGTATCTGGAACAGAACCAGCTTTCTATTTTCCGTTTTACTGGGAAGAGTAGTTTTATTTAGAATAGGTTTGTGGCCAGAACCCACTTAGCTGAGCTTCCTGCCATAAGGAAATTGCTAATCATATGGTGGCCTGTTTGCTTATTTAGCATGGCAGCAATTTTCAAGCCCACTGGCAATATAAAAAGCATGGTTATTGCAGATTATAAGGCAGAGACCTTACTTGACCACAGGCCTGCCTAGTCATCAGACGAAAGAGATACAGCCCACTTGCTGAACTAACAAAGTTTGCCAGATAACTCTTTTAAAATGGAGGGGCACACCCCAGTGTTGCGGTCAGAAAAGCAGTAGGACTCGATTAAAATATAAGCTATCTGACGATCTGATCTGATCTGGAGCAGCTCACATGAATGTACGCATATACCAAAGCTTTTTCCCCGGCCACATACATCCCTCTGATTTTGAAATTCAGAACAATTCTCAGGTCTTGTTGCAATTTTGGTGGTTTCTCTGGAAGTTCACGCAGCAGTGGCGACATTAAGAGGACCTGAAGCCCAGGTGATGGACCACAGATCTCCAGCTTCTCTCCCACCCCCATTCTATTTTTACTTTGGGCTGTGGTCACAACAGCCCCCTTGAGAGTCTATAAAGTAGGTATGGATGAACTGCACTTCTTAAGGCTGCCTTCCAAAAGAGGACTTGCAGGAGCAGTCTGTGTTCTTAAAGAAATTTACATTTTAGAAAAGCATCAAATTTTAGAGAGCCAATGGCGGGGCATAATTATCTTGGTTATCACAGCAGCATACCCGCAGGACCAGTCAGCAGTATATATATATGTACCGTATTTTTCGCTCTATAGGACGTACCCGACCATAGGACACACCTTGTTTTAGAGGGGGAGAACAAGAAATAAAATTCTCCCTCTCTCTGCTCAGTGCCCCTTCAGCGAAGCGGCAGGAGAAATGGAGCCCCTTCCACAAATCCTATAGAGCAAAAAATACTGTATTTTTAATTGACCAGTTGGTACAGGCACAAAAAATCTCATGGTAATCTCCAAATATCAGAGCGGAAGACCATGAGAGGATTCAGGAATTTTTCCATTTCCTTACAACATTTAAATGACAAATTGTGTGTGTAGAATTTTACATCTAAAACCCCGGGGGGGGGGCAGGTCACTCTCACATTATTTTAAAGTGTATGCATTGCAATGCACAGGACTGTGAGGCTTCAGACACTGCCTAACTTAGGAAGCTATTTATCAGTTGCTATTTTTTTGACAGGATCTGTCGATGATTTGAGCATGTTTATGATAAGTTTTTGCTGTTAGCAGCCCTGAATTTCCTTTTGTGAGAAAGGGTGGAATGGTAAAATGACGACTCTATAAATCTTGATTTCCCAACATTCAGCTAATGAATTATTTTAATGGAAGACCTGCGCAAGGACATCAACTTGTGCAATGGGGCTTTCTACTATCTCCTTCCCCCTGTGTTCCTCAAAACCAGGGTGGATAAAAATCAATGATTTTTTAAAAAAATAAAAATAAAAAACGGGGGGTTTTTTATTTAAATCAGATTTTTAAAATAAAATGCTTTCAGAGGAAAAATCTTTCTAAATATAGTTTTCTATTTAAGTTACATTATAGTCCAAAGGCTATTCATCAGGAAATAAGGATTTGTTTTAAGTTTTTCATGTGTGCTAAAGCTCAGTCTAAGTTGTTTTAATAAAAAAAAACCCGTTTAGCCACATCAGTTAACAAACAAGGATACATATGCTATAATGCTATTGTTTTAGTTAAATAAATTGTTTAAACTGTTATTAAGGAAATGATTATTTTTCTCCTTCCAATAAAGTACAGCAGAAAAGTTGTCCAAATATACAGTTAACTTATTAAACCTCACCATAATTTTATAATTATGTCAATGTATTTCTAATAGTATAACCAAATCAGTAATTTTTTATATGACTGTAAAAACTACTCTGAAAATTTTTTATTCCAAAAATGTAACCTTCATCTGGTTGTAAATATTAAGATTATATCAGCAAGAATGAGTCTTTATGTTAAAAAAAAAAAGATTTAAATCAAGTCTTACTGAATATTGATTAAAATCATGATTTAAATCGATTTGATTTAAGTCAAATCCACCCTGCTCAAAACTGATTTGGGAGAAGAGCATGCATAGGGAGAAGAGAGGGGAATCATTCCACCTGGCAAGTAGAAATGTTTGCCCTGGTGCAATAATCAGGACAGGACACATATGCAAATGTGTGTCATGAGTTTGTTCCTGTGTCCTTTAAGTACCTAGCAATGGCCACTAAGCCGCATGTCAAATGCCTGACTCGCTCCCCCAACTGAGTGTCTTCCAGATGTTTTAGACCACAACTCCCATCATCCCATGTCATAACTGCCAACCGTCCCTTATTTGGCGGGAAACTCCCTTATCCCAGCGCATGTCCCGCTGCTGTCCCGGATTGATGATGTCCCTTAAATTTCCCAGGTTTCATGCTCGCCCGGCTCGGGAGGGAAGCACCGGCTCAGGGTCCTCCGCCACAAGAGAAAGCACGCGCACGAGCTGCCGCGTCTCCGTCTCTCCCTTTTCCCCCTCAGGGGCGTGTCAGGTGGCGGTGGCGGTGGGCGGGCAGGCAGCCCCTCTCTTGCGAGACTTCCGCCGCGCTGCCTGAGGAAGCCGGAGGCAGCTGAGGAGGCAGCCTGAGAGAGGAGGAAGAGGAGGGGATGGGGAGGGACGCAGAAGGGTGACGCTTCAGCGGCCACTGCAGCACCGCAACCGCCTCATGCCGGGCTCGCGGGCAAGAGTCTCTCTTCCTCCCTCCCCCTCTCTCAGACGGGGAAGGGCCTATGGAACTCCTCACGCCAGGACGACGGCAGCCCTGACGTGCCTAAACAAAGCAAAATCCCTTATTTTGGCTGCTGATCCCTTATTTTCAAGGCTGCTGGTCCCTTATTTTCAAATCTGTAAGTTGACAGCTATGTCCCATGTTGGCTGGGAGGTGGTTGTCATTTAAAACATCTGGAGTTATCCAGGCTGGGGAAAGCTGGTCTAACACTTTTTCTTGGCAGATCTCTGTGTAGGTAGCAATTTAGGCTGCAATCCAAATCCTATCTGCTATCTGGTGGGACCATTACCATTTCTGCAGCTTTGCCACACATCCTGGCTATGGCCAATGGTGGGAGAACAGGCAAATTCCTGCACAGTCCTGGTCCTGACACAACAGTGAAATCAGGATGAACAGTAAAGCCATCAGCTGTTAGCTCTGCGTCTGTTGTTCCAAATATTAATATTATATCAACAAGTTAAATAGGAAGTGAGAATGTTTAGCTATCCAGTTTATTCAGCAAATACTGTTTTAATGCAAAATCTTGCGTGTATTTCGTTGCCAATGCTCAGTAACATTTCAGCGTGGAGTAGTAGTTCTCCCAGTTGTAAATAACTTTCATTCAAATACAGTGGTGCCAAATGGGCTGTGTGTTGTTGTTGTTGTTTTTTAAAAAAATAATTTTTATCGAATGATTTTATGTTACAAAAAACATTACAACCATACTATCACAAAATATAATTGAGAAATAAAGATTACATACATCAGTATTTTGTTTGTTATTTGTTATTTACCGTCTTATTTCCTCCCAAACATTTCATACAAAACACACACCCGCACACAAACAGAAAATAATAATAATAATGAAAATAAATATTTTCCCCCTTTTATCTTACAAAATATTTTCTTCCATTTCAATTTTGACTTCCTGTCAAGTCCCTTTGCATATGTTTTATCTTACAATTGAATGTACACAAAACAATAAACCTTTCTATATAAATTTTCCAATACATTCAGAAAACATAATAAATCCTTAATTGTTATCCACCTTCTTTTACTTCCTTATGTCACTCGAATGCTAGCACGAAGTCAAAACTATTATTGTATTTTTGAACATATCGTCTATAACCATCCCATTTTTCCGCAAATTTTTGCTTTGAGTTTCCTCTGAGTTTGCTAGTCAATTGAAATAGGCTGTGTTTTTGAGACTGCTTTGTTGCAGGGGGTTGAGACTAGTGACCCTTGTGGTCCGTTCCAACTTGACAGTTCTGTGAAAGATACTGGGTTCATCATTCAGTGGGCAAGCAGTGTCACTCAGTGGACAGAAGAGCTGGCTAGATTCCCAGCTTCAAGTCACTGCACAATTACGAGGCTCCCAGGGGGTTACCTTGTGCAGGACAGCGCATCTGCCTAGCCTACTTCGAAGGGTTGTTGTGAGAAGATCTGTAGAGAAGAGATTGTGGCGTTCTATATATCCTGAAAAGTGCTGTGGAAAGTATATATTCACACACACTATATAATCAAATATCTCAAACCTGGCTAAAAATTTATCGAGCAACCGAGGGTTTTATACCACATGTCTCTCTTGAATGGCACAGCGCTGAATTTGAGAAAATAGTCCCAGGTTATGCATAGTGTATTGCTAAAAGATTTCCCAAAAGGTTATCACTGAACTTGTATTACTGGAAAACAGGAATGTTCTGGCATATGGTTACCAGATGTCCCCGTTTCCCAAGGACAGTCCCCGGACTTACAAATCTGTCCCAGAACAAAACAACAACAACAACAACAACAACAACAACAACAACAACAGCAACAATAATTTATTTGTACCCCGTCCATCTGGCTGGGTTTCTCCATCCACTCTGGGTGGCTTCCACAAAGACCAAAAATGCACTAAGATGTCACACATTAAAAACTTCCCTGAACAGGGCTGCCTTCAGATGTCTTCTGAATGTCAGGTAGTTGTTTATCTCTTTGACATCTGATGGGAGGGTGTTCCACAGGGCGGTTGCCACTACCGAGAAGGCCCTCTGCCTGGTTCCCTGTAGCTGTGCTTCTCGCAATGGAGGAGTCCGTCCACAGAACGTCCCTGGATTTCATTTAATGTCCCCGGATTTATATTTTAAGTGTTGTCGATTTATAAGTAGGGAATGAATGTTGCGTGATTGGTTCAATGGCACAAGACACAACGTATGGGGACTTCCGGCGAGGCAAAATGGCGGGCGCCACAACAGTGAACAGCTCCTGAAGCCAGCCAGAGCCAACTGCGCTACCAGGCTGGCTCCGGGCTGCTGAGACTGCCACTGCCAAGGGGGAACCAGGGATGCCTGGCGCGTCAACTGGGGGAACCGCTGACCACCATCCCCATGACCCCAATCAAGCTGGTGTGCAAGAGTGCCCGGCCACCTGCCCAGCAGCACTCCAGTGACAGGAAAACCCCAGAGCTGACGCAGGGAGAAGGAGGAGAGGAGAAGGAGAAGGAAGAGGAAGGAGAAAAAAGAGGGGAGCCCCGACCTTGCCACCACCGAGGAAGAGAGGTAGGAGAGCCCTGGGAGGGCAAGGACACATGGCCAAGCCCAGGTCCGACCTGAACCTACTCCACGGCGGCTAGTGCTCCAGGAGAGCAGGCTGGGGCCCAGAGGAAGGCCGCGCGACAGAGGAGACCACAGAAGAGAAGATATTACTTCTTAATATATATTTTTAAATATTTTTTTAAAATAACTTTTTTTTTCTCTTTTCAAAAAAAAAAGTGACCCCAGATTCTTTGAAAAACATCTGGTAACCTTATTCTGGCATCACGTGCAGTTCAGCATCTCTTAGCTACAATTTAATAAAATAAGAAAAGGGAAGATTCGGCCATCAGACCCATCATATCCAGCAGCCTTTTCTCACAGCAGCCAAGCAGGTGTCTGTGGGAAACTCACAAGCAGGGATTGTTCTGTCTGTTTATACCTAGTAATGTCCTGCAGAAGCAGCAGCCATTTCCCCAAGGAGAAGGGAGACTCCTGCTGGTAGGATCTATCAAAAACAGGGTATTAATGATGCATATAGAAAGCAAAGCATCATTAATTAATATGAGCGAGTTTCACTTACAGACACATGGTTGGCTAGAGTGCATTACCTGTGAATTGCTACGCCAAGTGTGTGTGTGTGTGTGTGTGTGTGTGTGTGTGTGTGTGTGTGTGTGTGTATGAAGTAACTGACGTCCATCTCTCTTAGTGGAGGACAATGGTATGAAAAGCACCAAACTAGGTCCTGCCAACCTCATGTTTGACTTTTAGACATCTCTTTTTGTGCCAACAGGCTTTTACAACTGTTTTGTTGTTGTTGTTTAGTCGTTTAGTCGTGTCTGACTCTTCGTGACCCCATGGACCAGAGCATGCCAGGCACTCCTGTCTTCCACTGCCTCCCGCAGTTTAGTCAAACTCATGCTGGTAGCTTCGAGAACACTGTCCAACCATCTTGTCCACTGTCATCCCCTTCTCCTTGAGCCCTCCATCTTTCCCAACATCAGGGTCTTTTCCAGGGAGTCTTCTCTTCTCATGAGGTGGCCAAAGTATTGGAGTCTCGGCTTCAGGATCTGTCCTTCCAGTGAGCACTCAGGGCTGATTTCCTTCAGAATGGATAGGTTTGATCTTCTTGCAGTACATGGGACTCTCAAGAGTCTCCTCCAGCATCATAATTCAAAAGCATCAATTCTTTGGCGATCAGCCTTCTTTATGGTCCAGCTCTCACTTCCATACATCACTGCTGGGAAAACCATAGCTTTAACTATACGGACCTTTGTTGGCAAGGTGATGTCTCTGCTTTTTAAGATGCTGTCTAGGTTTGTCATTGCTTTTCTCCCAAGAAGCAGGCGTCTTTTAATTTCGTGGCTGCTGTCACCATCTGCAGTGATCTTTTTCTTAATTATTTTTTTTAATGGAATTTTATATGTTAACATTGCAAACTGCCCCGCTCTTTTATGATACGGCGATACAGAAATCCTCCTGTAACAATTATAAATATTTGTGCCTAGTTGAACTTTGGGCCTCTGGCAGCATTGGTTTCAGAAACCAAGTTCAAGGTGAGATATCTAGCAGAAACACCATCATAGGCTGGCTGCTCCTCTCCCTGTGTGATCAGCAAGACAGGAAAGGACCCAGCATTCCTCTTATCCCAGGCCTTTGGCTAATTAAACGATCTCTGTGGGGTATTGCTTCTGTTATTGGGCTATATATTTTTGTGTTTTTGTATTGCAAACTGCCCTGTGATCTAAGGATGAAGGACAGAATAGACATTTAACGAATGATAACCAAACAAACAACAAACCGAAGTATTTCTTCTTGTAAAGGTAAAGGTAAAGGTACCCCTGCCCGTACGGGCCAGTCTTGACAGACTCTGGGGTTGTGCGCCCATCTCACTTAAGAGGCCAGGGGCCAGCGCTGTCCGGAGACACTTCCGGGTCACGTGGCCAGCGTGACATCGCTGCTCTGGCGAGCCAGAGCCGCACACGGAAACGCCGTTTACCTTCCCGCTGGTAAGCGGTCCCTATTTATCTACTTGCACCCGGAGGTGCTTTCGAACTGCTAGGTTGGCAGGCGCTGGGACCGAGCAGCAGGAGCGCACCCCGCCGCAGGGATTCGAACCGCCGACCATTCGATCAGCAAGTCCTAGGCGCTGAGGCTTTAACCCACAGCGCCACCTGCGTCCCACAGTGCCACCTGCGTCCCATTTCTTCTTTGGTATCCTCTAAAAGTCTTTTAGAGTCACCTTCATGCAATTAGTTGTTAGTGGGCATAAGATCTCTGACACAGATGACGCTCTGATACATATTTATACAGGGGTACCTCTGGTTGCGAACGGGATCTGTTCTGGAGCCCCGTTCACAACCTGAGCAGAACGCAACCCACGTCTGTGGGTGAGCGGGTCCCGATATGCTGCTTCTGTGCATGCGCGTGGCATCATTTTGAGAGTCTGAGCATGCGGGTGGTGAAACCCAGAAGTAACACACTTCTTTACTTTCGGGTTGCCGCGGAGCACAACCCAAAAATATTCATCCCGAAGCATATTTAACCCAAGGTATGACTGTACATTGGGTCACGGGTGGCGCTGTGGGTTAAACCACAGAGCCTAGGACTTGCCGATCAGAAGGTCGGCGGTTTGAATCCCCGCGACGGGGTGAGCTCCCGTTGCTCGGTCCCAGCTCCTGCCCACCTAGCAGTTCGAAAGCACATCAAAGTGCAAGTAGATAAATAGGTACCGCTCCGGCAGGAAGGTAAACGGCATTTCCATGTGCTGCTCTGGTTTGCCAGAAGCGGCTTAGTCATGCTGGCCACATGACCTGGAAACTGTACGCCGGCTCCCTCAGCCAATAAAGCAAGATGAGCACCGCAACCCCAGAGTCGGTCACAACTGGACCTAATGGTCAGGGGTCTCTTTACCTTTACCTATGACTGTACATGCATACATACATACATACATACATGCATACACACACACACTTTATTAAATTTTCTGTTTTACAGTTTAAAATACTCATTTTACCTCCTTAATATATCAATGACTTCCCTTCTTCTCTTTCCATGGTTCATTTTACATAACAGAAATCCCTGCATATTTTACAAAAACTAGACCATTCAGTATTCCATTATTGTATCCATGAAAACTTATTTACACCGTTGAATTTATCTTAATGCTGCTAGCATTTTCAGCTGAACACAGTTATTTCTCATATATTCAATAATTGTTTTCCAACCTTCTCTAAACGGATGTTCTTCTTGTTCTTAGTCTATACGTTAAGTCCACAAGTTGTGCATATTCTGTCAACTTAAGTTGCCATTCTTCTTTGGCTGGGACCTCGCTCGTTTTCCATTTTTGGGCTAACGAAACATAGGCCGCAGTAGTAACATACATAAATAACCTTTTTTGACACCTGGGAATTTCAGTCTGAATTATCCCCAACAGAAAGGACTCTGGTTGCTCTGAGGGCCAAGTGACGCTTTCACATCTGGAGAAACCTGCCAGGCGACCTATGAGGCTACTTTGCATCCACCTTTTACTATTTTAATGATTATTTTATTGATCTTATGTGAGCTCCTCTGGCTTATCCGTGAGCTGCATTACATCTCTGTGCTATGAAAAGCTTTATATTATTATTATTATTCAACAGACCCTCCAAGTGCCCCTATTTCCCCGGATTTGATCCCAGAATGCCCTGCTTTCCCCAAGAAAGGACGGTGCCCCCTTCAGTGCAATTGCAGGCTAAACCCCTCCGGGTGATAATATTCATTGCCAGGTGCCCCAGCAAGGCAGTTGCTTTTTGACAAATCCAGTGGTCCTCTTTCCTTCTGACAATTCTCTGCAGAACCATGCACACATGCATAACCACAAGGGAAGGAGTTCAGCAGGACAAGCAGGGGAGTTAAAAACGTGTTCACCCACTACATCCAGATGGGAGACTGGCTGTTGCAGGCACAGGCTGAGCTGCTACAGCCAAGGTAAAGGGACCCCTGACCATTAGGTCCAGTCGTGGCCGACTCTGGGGTTGCGGCGCTCATCTCGCTTTACTGGCCGAGGGAGCTGGCGAACAGCTTCCGGGTCATGTGGCCAGCATGACTAAGCCGCTTCTGGCAAACCAGAGCAGTGCACGGAAACACTGTTTACCTTCCCGCTGGAGTGGTACCTATTTATCTACTTGCACTTGACGTGCTTTCGAACTGCTAGGTTGGCAGGAGCAGGGACCGAGCAACGGGAGCTCACCCCGTCGCGGGGATTCGAACCGCCGACCTTCTGATCAGCGAGTCCTAGGCTCTGTGGTTTAACCCACAGAGCCACCACTGCAACAGCCAAGAATATGCCCTAATTAGATGGATCACATATTTTAAAAATGCGGAGACAAGGCATTTGCTTTATCACTTGAAACCATCTTCTTATTCCTGACCTTGTCTCGCCACGGTGGAAAACCGGCTGTATCTAATAAGGAATTAAACATCATAAATAAAAAAGGTAGCAATTAATTGCGTAGCCCTTTTTTTATATAAAGAGACTTCCTTTGTCACACTCTGCCGGTTTATCAAATCGAGCTACATTACGGTTGTCTTCTCTCTCAATTGATGGTGGCAGCCTAATCAGAAGGCCTTCTCTGTACCGGTGCTGGCCTATGATAAAAGAGGACAAACATATAGAGCGCATATAGGATTCTATCAGTCTTGTATTGTGAATTACAAATGTTCAGAATGTCAGTTTAATGAGTCATGCAGCGGCCCTCAATGTTCTAAGTCACTGGTCCAATTAATTTTTTTACTGCACCTAAAATGAATTGGAAGATCACTGTGGAGTAATACAGCGATTTCTTCTGCCTGCCCTCAACATCTCTGTTATAAATGAGGCTCAGCCAAGCTTTGGAAACATGTTACAATTAGCCAACTTGATTAACTAAGTAATTATTTGGCAGAGGATTCAAAATGTGTCTACTTTGAATTCCAAGTGGCAACGAAAGAATGGACAGGTATAAAGACCCTCAGAACACCCCTTTTCTTTATGATTAATTGGCTTGATGGGCTTGTTATTAAAATAACGAGTTAAAGGACGTAATTAACTAAAACCCACTTCACTGCTTGATAGGCCTATCGAAAATTTATTCAAAGCATCTGATTATTGCGGGCAATCCATCTTTTATCGTTTGAAATATAGCAGGATGTGTAACAAGAGAGAAAGAAAAGACTAGCCATTAGCTAATGGGGTGGTATTCAAATAAGTTTTATTCAGATCCTTAGTCCATTGATATTGACCATGAAATTGACCAATTAAAGCATGACTACCTAAGGTCCATTAATTTCAGTGGGTCTACTCGGAAGGTGGTGGACTCTCCAAGGGAGGTTTTTAAGCAGAGGGTGGGTGGCCGTTTGTCATCGATGCTTTAGTGGGGGTCCCCAGGGGGTTGAACTAGATGGCCCTTGGGGTCCCTTCAAATTCCGCAGTGCCACGATTCTTTGCCCACTACCCCATGCAATCACCACACTACTCCTCTGTGTGAAATACGCCACTGTTAAGCACATGCAAATATTACAAAGCAAAAAGATAAAGATCAGTTCATTTGGCTGACACAGAGATTGAAAGTTCCTATTTATATGATCAGTTTATGTTAAGCATATTATTTTGAACTATTCTATACCGAGCCTGAAAGGCTGCAGTTGTGAGCATTTATTGTGCTTCAATATTCTCTTAAAGCAGGAATGCTGAGCTGGTGCAAAAACATGAGCTGAGCATCAGATCCAATGAGCGCAGCAGCATATTCCCAGTGGGTCATACTGAAAGCCCCTGCCTACCCCCAGCTCTCTAAGTCCTCTCCTCTCCAGGGCTTTTCCCAACCAGACAGAGACTATGCCTACCTGTGACCTGTTGTTGCTCCACCCATTTCAGCCCTCTTCTGGTTCTGGGAGAAAGGGCTGGAGAGGGGCTTGTTGCAGCAGGAGGGGGAGACACCTGTGACTCTTCTCCAGCCTGACTCATCTCTCTCTCTTGGCCTAGCCCTCTTCCCACTCTCCTGCTTCAGCTTCTGCCTCCGATTCAGGCCTTCTCTCTGCCACAGACTCTCCCAGTTTATAAGCCCTGTCCCGTCTCCAGGTTCTGACGCCTCCTGTTCTCCCTCTGACCTCTCACCATGCTCCCACCCCTGGGCGCTGAGCCTTCTTCCCTTGGTGGTTCCCTGGTCTCTGCCTCCCACCATTCCTCTGTGTCCAACCAGTCCATAATAATTTAATAATTTAATAATAATTTATTATTTATACCCCACCCATCTGGCTGAGTTTCCCTAGCCACTCTGGGAGGCTCCCAATCAAATGTTAAAAACAGTACAGCATTACATATTAAAAACTTTCCTGAACAGGGCTGCCTTAAGATGTCTTTTAAAGATAGGATAGCTGCTTATTTCCTTCACATCTGAAGGGAGGGTGTTCCACAGGGTGAGCGTCACTACCGAGAAGGCCCTCTGTCTGGTTCCCTGTAACCTCACTTCTCGCAATGAGGGAACCGCCAGAAGGCCCTCAGCGCTGGATCTCAGTGTCCGGGCTGAACGATGGGGGTGGAGACGCTCCTTCAGGTATACAGGACCGAGGCCGTTTAGGGCTTTAAAGGTCAGCACCAACACTTTGAATTGTGCTCGGAAACGTACTGGGAGCCAATGCAGATCTCTCAGGACCGGTGTTATGTGGTCCCGGCGGCCAGTCCCGGTCACTAGTCTAGCTGCCGCATTCTGGATTAATTGCAGTTTCCGAGTCACCTTCAACGGTAGCCCCACGCAGAGTGCATTGCAGTTGTCCAAGCGGGAGATAACTAGAGCATGCACCACTCTGGCAAGACAGTCCACGGGCAGGTAGGATCTTAGCCTGCGTACCAGATGGAGCTGGTCACAATGACAATGGCCAGGGATCAGTGGTGGAAGCTGTGGTTCCAGCAACAGTTGGAGGGCCTGCCCTACACCTTACACCTGCCCTAACGTGTGAACTTGCTAGGTCTTGAATCAAACAGGTTCCTGGAACCTTTACAGCGGAGGGGAAGGGGAAACTTTGGCGAGTACCTTTTTCCTCCCACCTCCATTACTAACATGCTTAGTGACCGATGTCCAGCTTGGTAGAAATCTGCTTGCTACACTGAATATGTTTCCTCATATTCAAGCAACAGCTACTCTCTTTTCACAGAAGCCCATTAGACCTAGATTCTAGCCCATTAAATGACCTTCAGGCATCTTCTCCAATCTTCTCTCCCCCAGACTTGTTTTCCATACTGTTGACCATAGTTTGCTGCCCTCTCCTAAACATATTTTGTTGTAACTACAGTGGTACCTCGGGTTAAGTACTTAATTCGTTCTGGAGGTCCGTTCTTAACCTGAAACTGTTCTTAACCTGAAGCACCACTTTAGCTAATGGGGCCTCCTGCTGCTGCCACCGCGCCACCTGAGCACGATTTCTGTTCTTATCCTGAAGCAAAGTTCTTAACCCGAGGTACTATTTCTGGGTTAGCAGAGCCTGTAACCTGAAGCGTATGTAACCCGAGGTACCACTGTATATTCTTTATGAAGTGCAGCACCCAGTACTAAGTCCAGCAGAAACAAGGGCTATTATTAAGGCACCCTCAAATTGCATTAGCCTTTTCTGCCGCCACAACCCGCTGCTGATTTTAGGCAAACAGACAGAGAGACAAGTAGACACATGGTTGTTGTTTTTACCCCATTATCACTTTTGAAGCAATCCAAAAACTGAACGGCATGCAAACAACAACCCTTTATATCATACGTAGGCCTCTTCAGGCCCCCACAATGTTGTGGGTTGGATTCAAGCACATGCCAGCAAATTAAGGCCACACAATGAGAGGTTTTTGTGCTCTTACTCAGCAAGCCTGCATGCAAAAAGCACCACTACCAAAATCCAGTATTTGTGTGGTAAGTGTTATGTACTGAAGTTCTCACCCTGGGCCAGCAGAGGGATACTGTAGATAGTTTTCACTCAGGTCCACATATGCAAATAAGGGATTGAAAGTGACGTTCAGTGATTGGATAGTTACAGAAAATGGTTACTGTTGCGTTCTAGTTGAGCTCTATATAAGCAGGCTGGCTGAACCCTTCAGTTCAGTTCTCTTCTGGCCTGTGAATAAACAAGAGCTGTTTGAAGAATCGCTGTGTTGTCTGATATGTTCACCCACAACTTAACAGTAAGAAAACTGTCAGGAAAACACAATGGGAAATGTGGGATAACAGCTGTTTGATGCAATGCTGTAGAGTGTTCCTACAAACAAATCAGACTAAACGCTAAATAAGCAGCCAATCTCCTATAATATCCTCACAGACTTGGTGCAAACAAATCAGGATGGCTGGAAGTGACCTTACTTTGATTGTCAGGTGGGACCTCTTATGTCTCTCCAACTTTAAAGAATCCTCACAACTTTTGATTCCCATTTTGACTAAGGATCTGTTTGGGGGTTTTTTAACACAGAACATTTAATTGCATTTTGCACTTGCTGCTATGTATGTAACAATGTCACACACATTATACGATGCTGAAATGCTAACGTTTTTTAAATTCCTTTATCATACACACCATTTTCTAGCGTGGGGGGACACAGCTTCCTTGGAAGGTAGTTTCTTTAACAAGAAGTGACAAGGAGCAATTGATAATGTACATCTTTAATAACCGCCATCTCTTCCCTGGAACAGGAAGGTATGCATCCCTCTGATAATTTGAATTAAAGACCCACATACCTAGGAATTATTATTCAAATTAAAAATGGTTGTTTCTTGCATTCCACGCTACATTAACCATATTCACAAGATGTTCTGCTTGGGGGGTGGGGGGAGCTAAGAGTCCAAAAGACATTATTCCTTTCTGAACATTTATTTCACTATGCAGAGAATGTAGCTGATTCATAAGCTGAAGACAGGTAATAGTTGTTTTCCCCCAGAGAATTAAAAGGCAATTGAAAAAAGGGTCGCTGATACATCATTCCAATTCTATCTCAGGTAACTGGGCTTTGGTATTTATCAAAAACCTACACCTTGGCCAAAAGCAACAATAGAGATCATAGCAAGGGTGGTGAGACAATGACTCTCCAGATGTTGGTGCATTATTTGATGCCTTCTGGGGATGTCATGTTTGTGGGATGTAAACACAGGAGCAGTCAATGACAACATTCCTAGAGTGTACATGTTAGAACATGGGGAGGGATGTCTGTCTAGCAAGTAGGTAAACTTCCTGGGGACGGACTTCCTCCGCATGTGACCAGAGGTGGGTGTGGCCTCACCTGTGCAGGTAAATGATAAAAGCACAGGGCAGGCAGCCATATCTCTCTCTCTCATCTTCATCTTCTGAAGGAGCAGCATGCCCTCTTGGCTCTCAGCCAAGAGAGGACAGTACTATCTTCCTATAAGATAGATTCTAAGTGTATGTAACCTTTTTAAAGCTGTCTGCCTTCTGGGATCATATTGTGAACAGAACGTGAGTAAACTCTTTTATACTTTTATAAAGACTGTGTCGTGTCTTGTATTTTAAGAGGGAACAAAGGGGAAATTACCAGAGTAATTATTATAGAGGTTCTAGCGAACCTGTGCAAGCGTTACCGTTGCGAACTTAAAAGGGAATGTCATAAACTCTGCTGATATTTTGGGAACTTGTTAGCACAAGTTGGATAAGGATATAATTAGTCAATATATCCTCTCCTGCACCCCAGAACATTCCCACAATGTGACCAGTTGTGCTGCCACTAACTGCCCCATTCACCTGGCCCTTTGATGAGTAGGTTTGGAGCTGGGTGGGCAAGCAAGCTTGGCTTCCGGCCACAGTGCCTGCCCACCATCTTAATTCACCCCAACGAAAAGCCCCCAGCTGACAGATTTTGTAAACCTATAGTGTTATGTACAGAAGTTCTCACCCTGGGCCAGCAGGGGGATACTGTAGATAGTTCAGGTCCACATATGCAAATAAGGGATTGAAAGTGACGTTCAGTGATTGGATAGTTACAGAAAATGGTTACTGTTGCGTTCTAGTGGAGCTCTATATAAGCAGGCTGGCTGAACCCTTCAGTTCAGTTCTGTTCTGGCCTGTGAATAAACAAGAGCTGTTGGAAGAATTGCTGTGTTGTCTGATATGTTCACCCACAATTTAACATATAGGCCCTGGGGCTTTGCATTTTAGACCAATTAAGATGGTAGCTTGCCACTGCAGGTGGGACTTGCCTGCCATTGCAAAGGTGTGGGGACAAGAGGTGTGTTGAATGCTGCTGCGGCTGCAGCCATAGCAACACTAGCAGCAGAAAAATTCAGCACAGATCGTGCACCGGCGGCTGGAGGGTTTGTGTCACTAGGAGCAAGGATCTCTTTATGCCTGGTGCCCTGAACATGGCCAGTGTGCATGGCCAGTTATGGAAGTTGTAGCCCTACAACCAGGGCCAGATTTAGGTTTGATGAGGCGCTAAGCTGCTGAAGGTAATGGGGCCCTTTCTATGTCCAGCTGTCTTTTGTCAACAACAAATGGTCACTGTTTTTTGTTGTTGAATATATGCTATATAGGGACGCGGGTGGCGCTGTGGGTAAAACCACAGAGCCTAGGACTTGCCGATCAGAAGCTCGGTGGTTCAAATCCCTGCGACAGGGTGAGCTCCCGTTGCTTGGTCCCTGCTCCTGCCAACCTAGCAGTTCGAAGGCACGTCAAAGTGCAAGTAGATAAATAGGTACCGCTCTGGTGGGAAGGTAAATGGCGTTTCCGTGCGCTGCTCTGGTCCGCCAGAAGCGGCTTAGTCATGCTGGCCACATGACCCGGAAGCTCCCTCGGCCAATAAAGCGAGATGAGTGCCACAACCCGAGTCAGTCACGACTGGACCTAATGGTCAAGGTTCTTTTACCCTTTACCTTTTTATATGCTATATGGTAATTTATGGACCTCATAGGTATCTAAAATACATACCAAAGTATGTATTTTATCAAAGTAACTGTTTAACTGAAATTCAATTAAGAAGAAGTATATTAATAGTGAATTGGGGGGGGGGGCAAGAGAGTGGGACCCTAAACTATAGCTTGTTTAGCTTATATGTAAATCCGGCACTGCTGCAACAACTGGAGGCCCACCAGTGTTTCACCCCTGGACTAAAATTTTCTCTCTTGGAAAAACCTCCTTCAAATGATTGTCATCATAGTTTGGAATGGAATGATCTTTAGATCAAGCCATGGTTGCACAGTGCCATTTAAGCCGTTAAATAAAACTATTAAACCACTTTCCAGTCTGTTTTACTGTTATCACCTCAGCAAAGGGAAACGTAGCATAGAAAACGTTTTCATCCACCATTCCTTCCCGGGTGCGGAGCGGGGAATTCGGCTCTGCAAAAGCGGGAGTGGTGAGGTCCCGATCCGGCTACCCTCGCGCCGCACTGCAGCCTCCTGTGGTTGAAAAGGCATGTTTCCTTTAAGTTACAGATAAGCATGTGTAAAGTAGCTAAACTGGGCTCTGGAATTTCCCTGGGAATGAATATATAACAGACGTGCAATTAATATACCGGTTGCTGCCTGCAAAATTAAGGGGGTTTAAGGGGCGCAAAATGAGTTGGTGAGATCTCTCCACCCCAAGTAGAAAAAGTAGAGCAATGCAATGCTCTTCCTTCCACGAGACTGAGCTTGCATGCTGCAAAGGGTTTTGCAGCAAAAGAGCAGAGGCGCCTGCTAGCTTTTGCAGCAAAGTGCAAAGGGTTCAGGCTGTGCACCAGAAGTGTGCAGAGGAGCCTTGCACGCACCAGTTGCAATCCTGCACGCGCAGCTCCCTCGGAGTATAAGTGCACGCTCCTGGAAGCAACGGGAAGCTGTTGTTGCCCTCCCCCTGCGCAAATTTTGCAGGCGTGGGATGCTAAAAGGTCGAAAGCCCCCTACCCTCCCATGCTAGAGTCCCGATCTGCCCATGGCCGAGCGCGTGCACTCTGACCCTCTGGCAGGAGTACTGGCGCCTGCCGAGGAAGCCCCCTGTGCCCTTGCAGGAAGGCGCGGGCTGGGCCTTGCACAGGGCAGCCCCGGGAGCAGGTGGGGGGCGGAGCTGGCGCCGTCGGGTGCCCGCTTCCCTCCTTGCAACGGGCGTCCTTGGCGAAACTCCTGCTCCTTGCGCAAAGCTGCTGCGCTCGGCTCTGCAAGGAAGGTTGCGCGCACCAGAGCAGCCGCCGGGCACCAGGGGCGCCTTGAGGGCCTCGACGCCTCTTTTTAAAACTGGGCATACAGATTAACTGGTCCTTGAGACATAATCCCCGCTGCAGAAAAACAGGAGCAATTGAACCCCACACGGTCACACCAGTCGTCCCCACAGAAGAGATGCCAAACGAGTCTTCCTTCAACAAGCCGTCGGCCCCGTCGGAGCATCCCGGCCAGGGGGGTAAGGTGGGCACCTTCGGGAAATCCTCTGGCCTTGTGGCCGCAGGGACCACCAGCAATGCCGGGGGGCCGGCTCAGAGTCCGGCTGGCGCGGCCGCCCCGTCGGGGAAGAAGTCCCCCCGGCTGCCCAAGTGCGCGCGGTGCAGGAACCACGGCTACTCCTCGCCCCTGAAAGGGCACAAGCGCTTCTGCATGTGGAGAGACTGTCAGTGCAAGAAGTGCAGCCTGATCGCCGAGAGGCAGCGGGTGATGGCCGCCCAGGTGAGCAGAAACCTCCCCGGGTTGGGGGAAGAGAGATGCGGGGGGACCCCCTTCCCGCCCCATAAGGAGCGGCTTGACGTTCAGGCCGGTGCCCGGGCCGCTTGCGCGCAACTCTGGCTTGCAATGCGGCAGGTGGAGTCCCAGGGAAGTGAGCGGGTGAGCCAGTTTAGTCCTTTGCATTTAGAAAGACTCGGGTCCATCCATGCTCCTCCTTCTCAGGAGTAAGGCCCACGGATAGCACTGGACCTTTCTCCCTGGTAAGGATTTGCAACTCCAAATACTTTTTCCTGGATTGCTCAGACACTTTAGGGTGTGTGCGTCATGATTTCTAAAATTAAGGATCCAGTGACAGATCATCTATGGAAAGGCTGCAATGGTATGCTGGTTTTCCTGGGAGTAAGCCGTACTGAACACAGCCAAGCTTACTTCTGAGTAAGATGGTGCTAAAAAGCCCACTGTTCATTGCCAAATTTGAAGCTACCTTGATAATATCTGAAAATGCATCACATCCCGTTATATTAAACGGAAAAATTATGTTACAGTTGTTAAAACAAAAAATGTGTTTTGGAGTTTGCTTATTTGTTAGTTAAAATGATATCCATCATGCAATTTCTCTCTGTCCTCCCTGAGTCTTTCTTCTCTGCCCTTGTATACGTATCAGGATTTTGAGCTTGTATTTTGTAGACCGTTATCCACGAAGAACTTATGAATAACGGCTCCATCTTATTTTGCTATATCTACTGATGAAAAAATATATATTAGAATTTGTGTATGTGATGTAAAAATAGAGGAGAAAGGGTTGAATGTTGTTAAGGGAAATCTCTAAACTTAAAAATCACATTGGATCAAGATTTGTTATTTGCATTCTAGAAAGGTATGTGGCTACACTAAAAAGTGCACATAGAAGAGTGCACATAAAAGGGTTCTGTTGTGCAAATGGTAGTTCATGTCCTGCAATTCTATATCCATTTACCTGGGAGAAGCTTCCACTGAAGCCAGTGGGACTTGATTCTAAGTAGGCACATGTAGGAATGCGCTGAGAGTCAAGGGGAAACTTCAACTTCCATGATGAAGAAAATTGAAAGCAACAAAAACTCTCAATTTCAAGCGCTGTTTTTATTCAGCAGACATTTTAGGATTTGGGATTCTTGCAAGTAGGTTGGCTTTAATGGTTATATATGAGCAAAAATATTTCAATTTTTTTCTCTGGTCTTATGTCATTAACTCATTTAGAATACTTCAGGAATGAAAAGCAAAAAAAAAAAAAAAAAAAAAGGCAAAACAACCCAAGGTGTTGAGTTGCAAATCTTTGTGTAAATACCACTCAAATCAATACATTGTTGACTTGTTCTTTCTCTTCCCATTATAAAGCTGTTCTCCCTCCATTTAAAATGCTATGTAATAACTAGACCTGATGCAAAATCGGTTGGAAAAGATCTGCTACAAATGTTTTCAACGTTCCCAGTTTTAGAGCGTTTTGAAAGTTTCAGCCACCAGTCCTTAGATAACAAGTAGCCGACATTCAAATCGCAGTTAAACTAAGATATTTGAATTTCTGTGGGTTTCCCATTAACCTAAATAATAGGCATTATCTCTCTCTTAATAGTTCTTAATACATTTAAAAAATACCAGTGATTATACATACACACACACAATATTAAACCAGATCTCAGAACAGACATGTAGGAATAGCCATCTTTTTCGGTAATAATACATTCGGCTATACTTTATTTCTAAACTGGTTTGTGCTAGGACCTTAGTATGGATTATATTACTGTGATATCTCTTTGCTCACTTTTTAAGGAGAAAAACAGACTGTCCCATATTTCCTTGCATTGAGTAACGTATTCTGCCTTTCAAAAAGACACTCTTCCCAACATTTAATTCTGCTCTGCTCCAAAATCATCCATGCCATTTCTTTCAAGCATTCCAGAGGAAACACTGCTTGATTGTAAAACACACACACCAAAAAAACCTCGAATCAGTTTACAAAGAGAAAAACAACGAAAAAATTATATGTAAAACGATCTTGAGAGAGATTAAAAATAATCAAATCACGTTATTTAGTAATATAACTTTTTAACCTCAGTCCTAAAGCAAGCCCCCCACTGGATTAGGTCCTTTATTCAAGAAACCTCTACTGTTATTATTTTTCTGTAGCCGTTCCTTTTCTTCTAGAGGAACCACACAGATATCTGAGCAGAATCAGAGGATTCTGGATTTCAATAGTAGTTTTCATCTTTTATTGGAGTGAATTTGAGTCTCTCCACACACCTGGGCCTGAATTTGCCATAATTCCAGGTGCAATCCAGACTTCACTGAAGTAAAGGAAATCTTTTCCTTGTTGTCTTTGGTCAAGAGTCCTGAGTCCTGATGATGGTGATTTTATTTGTACCCTGCTCGTCTGACTGGATTGCCTCAGCTCCTCTGGGCAGCTTCCAACATATATAAAAACATAATTTATTTATTTATTTTATATTAAAAAAAACCTTCCCTATGTGAACTTCCAGTTTATATGCAACTTTCTGCACTCATGCGGACAAATTTCATAAATGAGGAAAGGTGTGTTTGTGCGTGTTGCAGCCCTTCCCCCAGCCTCCTTTTGTGCTGGCGCATGCAAACTGTTTAAAACGCCATTCCGGTTCTGCTCTGGCATTTCCCATCGAAGTTGCTGCCGCCGTCGTTCTTTCAATCTGGAGAGGAAACACCATTTTGCCCCTTCTCTTGTGGGATGTGAAACACAAGAGCAGTCAAGTGCAACATTCCTAGAGTGAACATGTTTACACATGGGGAGGAATGTTTGTCCAGCCAGCAGGTAAACTTCCTGTTTCCTTCTGGGCTGGGACAGACTTCCTCTGCATGGGTCTAGAGGTGGGCGTGGCCTCACCTGTGCAAGTAACGACGAAAGCACAGGGCAGGGCAGCCACCTCTCTCTTTTTGACCACATCCATCGAGGAAGCAACATCTGCTTAGCCAAAGATGCTCTCTTGGCAAGAGAGGACAAAGGGACTGTCTACTTATGAGATAGTTTCTAGGTGTATGTTACTTTTCTAAGCTAAGTCTGCCTTCTGGGAGCCAATTGTGAACAGAATGATATGTGAGTAAACTCTTTTTATCCTTTCATAGAAGACTGTGTCGTGTCTTATCTTTTATGAGGGAATAAGGGGAAAATACCAGAACAGTTATTATAGATGCTTTAGCGAGCTTAAGCAAACGCATCCAATGCAAGTTTAAAAAGGGGAATGTTACTCTGCTAAATTGTGAACTTGTTAACACAAGTTGGAAAGGCTATTATCAGACAATATATTCTCCTGCATCCCTGAACATTCCCACATCTCTTTCCCAGGTTGCCCTGCGAAGGCAGCAAGCTCAGGAAGAGGAGCTGGGCATCAGCCACCCCATCCCGTTGCCCAGCGCCACGGAAATGTACGTGAAGAAAGAGAACAACGCCAGTGGGGGCCCTTCCTGCCTCTTGTTGGAGAGTGCCAGCCCACCACTGCCCACCACGTCAGCTTCCGCGGTGCCAACCTCGTCCACAGGTAAACGCGATGCCAAAGGACCCGGCCCTCACCCCGTAAGATGGCAGTATTTAGAGGCTCTCCCAAGCCAAATAGGAAGCCATTGCCATTTTTATCCCTTTAGCCTTTCATTCAGGAGCATAACCAGGTGCTGCCTCACACCAGGTGAGATCATGTGTCCATCTACCCATGGCCGGATTTAGGTTTGACGAGGGAGGCCCTAAGCTCCTGAAGGTGATGGGGCCCTTTCTATGTCCAGCTGTCCTTTGTCAAGAACAAATCGTCACGGTTTTTTGTGATGAATACATGCTATATGGTAATTTCTGGATCGCATCTGGAAGGTCGGCGGTTCGAATCCCCTCGATGGGATGAGCTCCCGTTGCTCGGTCCCCGCTTCTGCCAACCTAGCAGTTTGAAAGCACATCAAAGGCCAAGGTATGGCTCCAGCGGGAAGGTAAACAGTGTTTCTGTGCGCTGCTCTGGTTCGCCAGAAGCGGATTAGTCATGCTGGCCACATGACCCGGAAAAACTGTGAACAAACATCGGCTCCCTCAGCCAGTAAAGTGAGATGAGCGCCACAACCCCAGAGTCGTTCACGATTGGACCTAACGGTCAGGGGTCCTTTACCTTTACCTTTAATAGGTATCTCAACCCATTTGCACATGTTGCTGTGCAACCAGTCCATGCAGAATGTAGGCACTCTATATATATAGAAAGGACAATCCAGTGATATTTGAGGGAGCAGGCAAGCAGGCGGGGGCCATGACTAATATCACAGGAGCCTACACAACACAAAACCTGGTTGCTGTATGTAGGTTTTATTTTATTTGGTTTTTTTATCTTATATTTTGGAAATGTACATCCAGGTTTTTTTCTCTTTAAATTTGTTGGGGCCCCCAAGAGAGTGGGGCCCTAATCTAGAGCTTGTTTAGCTTATACATAAATCTGGCACTGCATCTACCCTGGTATTACAGACTCTGGCCGGCAGCTGCTCTCCGTGTTCCCAACAGAGAGAGATCTTTTCCTGCTAGCTGACCATTTTTTAAGAAGAGATGCAAGGGATCTGGGATCTTTCTTCATGTGCAGCATGTGCTCTGCTTAGGCGCTGCATCCTGTATCCAAACGAAGTCATCTGCAGTGTGTTTTTGCAGTTTGTGAGAGAGTGTGGCATGCCCACCTCGTATATTTCTCCCGCAGGAGAATGCTCCCAGTTGTTATTAGACAGAAACAAGGTTGTTTTTGGGGAAGGGGATAAATACGGTGTGGTCTCCACCATCCGGACCACCAGGACATAGTTGATTTCCCACAGCAAGTATGAAGTGTGTGTGGGGGGGACACACACACACGGGGCAGCACTCCTCGCTTTGATTTTGTGCTGCACCGTGCCGTCCATGTTGTGTTGTGGCATGTTCCCAGGCAGCCATTTTGTGCCTGGAACCCTCAGCGATGTTTGCCAAATTGCGGAATGTGCCATCTGGTCAAAAAGGGTTCAGGAGGCTTACGGGGACTGCAAGGTCCGTGTCGTGCTCTCTACTGTTGCTACACAGATATTGGGGGGGCAGCTGCACATTATGCTTCAGGCAGGTGCCTTTTTACAGGTGTGCAGCTCAAATATGTGCATTTTTCCTCGGAAGTGGGCTCCGCTGGGTTCAAGGGAGCCTTGCTTCCGGAGAAATGCGGTAGCATAGCTGTCAACTTTTCCCTTTTCTTGCGAGGAATCCTATTCGGAATACAGGAATTTCCCTTAAAAAAAGGGAAACGTTGACAGCTATGGTGCTTTAGGTAGCCTGAGAATATTGTGGGATTTGATGGGAAGGGGACTGTCAGCATCGAATTATTCACTGCCGCCGAACAAATACGAGCACCCGCAATTCTTGCTCAGTAGGTCTGTTGATTTCCACGGGGGTCAGAATTCCTTTCTGACATTTCCAGAGTAGCAGCGGCTTCAATTTCACCTTGTCGGGATCTCTGCCCCCCCCCTTCCTTGCCGCCCTGAGGTCTAGCAGTTTTTCTTGCAAACTTCATCACACCGAACATAGTTTACAGCGAGAGGAATAGGATGTGAAGGAGCCACACAAATCATACAAGGTACCGGGGAAAAAAGTCTTTTTCTCACTGTATCCATTTTATTGGCAGGTCAGAAATATTACAGCACATTGAGAGGCCAGAGACAATTTTTCTAGGCTCTGGTGACATGCAGTTCTTCAGGAAAATAAAAAATAAAAAAAGCAGGCCGGGAAGCCGTGGTGCCTTGCCAGCATGCACATACCTCATTGTAGTCATGGTAACGCTGGTTATTTTAAAAGGAGTTTGCCCGAGTGGGGGGGGGGGGGGGAGAATAGGAAAAAGCTGCAGTAGGGCCTGAACTTTAGGTTGGGGGGAAACGCTCTGGAATTGTGCATCCCTGTTCTCCAGAAATTTGCTCCCAAGCAATTGTGCTTGGAATTGCAGCCTTAACATGTGGGCAGTTTATGATGGTCAAGCGCCAAAATAAGGGCCACCACTTGCAGGAATTCAGGGTAAATCTGTTTAAACAGGTATGGATTAATATCCGTGTTGAATGATGGGGATGGGATGCCCGTGGAAGCCTCTAACCCACTTCCTTAGCTAATGCTAGAGGAAAATTTGAACCAAGCATTTTTGCAGTGGGATAGTCTGCTGGACCTGAGGGTCATATTCGACGTGTGGCATTAATCTGTCACCTGGAAGAAGTGAGCATGTGGGTCCTTTTTTAAGAGCAAAAGTAGTTGAACTGAGATACAGTGGACACTCAGGTTGCGAACGTGATCTGTGCGGGAAGCATGTTCGCAACCCGCAGTGCCACGTCTGCGCACGCACAGGTTGCGATTTGGCACTTCTGTGCATGCACAAAGCGCGATTTAGCACTTCTGCGCAAGTGCCAAAACCCGGAAGTAACCCGTTACACTACTTTGGGGTTCAGCGGGGTGCGCAACCCAAAACCATGCAACCCAAAGTGTCTGTAAGCCGAGGTATGACTGTACTTGATGGAGACGAGGTGTCTGGGTGGCGGGGAATTAATGGTCTTCTTCTTTGGCGATCCCTCGTAGCCGAGTAAGATTGTCTTCCATGAACATGGTTTTAACAGCAAAGTCCATAAGTGACTGTGGAGGCCAATTCTGGATTCTCTCGTGGCCTACAAAGAATTGATAAATCACATGTGAAAGGTTTATACTTTCAAACACATCCCAAGTCTTCATTTCCAAGTACGCTTTTTTGATTCGTTTGAATATATAATTTCATTAATTGGATCTATTTTTATCAATTAGTTGTATAATCTTACATTTCTAGAAACGAAGACTTTCCCATAGGAAAATATAGTAGAGGAGAATTCTTCCTTCCCCATCACTGGTAACCTGGGCGTTGTAAGAATCACACTCAAGCCCTGCAGGTGCTCCGATGGCCGCAGACAGAACCATGTTCTGTATTAACATTGGGCATTTAAAGGGCACGTGGTTCTAGTCCTCATGGAACTTTGTTGCCCCAGATATAAAGTAAAGGGACCCCTGACCATTAGGTCCAGTTGTGACCGACTCTGGGGTTGCGGCGCTCATCTTGCTTTATTGGCCGAGGGAGCCGGCGTACAGCTTCCAGGTCATGTGGGCAGCATGACTAAGCCACTTCTGGCGAACCAGAGCACTGCACAGAAACGCCGTTTACCTTCCCACCGGAGCAGTACCCATTTATCTACTTGCACTTTGACATGCTTTTGAACTGCTAGTTTGGCAGGAGCAGGGACTGAGCAATGAGAGCTCACCCCGTTGCGGGGATTCGAACCGCTGACCTTCTGATCGGCAAGTCCTAGGCTCTGTGGTTTAACCCACAGCGCCACCCGCATCCCTTGCCCCAGATATGCACATGGGGAATTAGTGGGTTGAAAATCAGACTTTTAACGTGATTATTAAGATGTCATTGAGAAGACTTGTCTCTCAGCCCTTTTCTTTCTTGCCATATTGACTCTGAACATGTGGTCCTCTGTGGATGTTCGGAAGTGGTACATGTTGTCCCATCCCTCGGTCTTTTAATCAGCTCCTTGAAAACACCGATTCCAGAGTTCCTGGCTAAGGAGAACAAATGGAGTCTGCTAGACCTGAGCCTTAAAGCCACCGTACAGTTCGTCCAGGGTACAATTTGTACAAAATAAATAACAAAAACAGATTGAGTCTCGCCCAGTTTCTCTCTAGTTTTCTTGAAATCCTACTTTGGAATCCAGCCCTGAGTTGCTGTTTTTGTTGTTGTTGTTTTTTTGTTTTGTTTTTTTGGAATATCTTATTATGAAAGGTGGGCATAGATAAATCTGAGCAGATCAAGAGACGGGTGACAAAAATGATGTACAGCTTGTAGAAAAAGAGACTGCGGGTTGATATAACAGTCTATAAATATTTGAGAGGTAATAATAGGGAAGAGGGGGAGGGATTATTTACAGTGTTTGAGGCAATAACAAAGAGCAGTGGCTTGAAACTGAAAAAAAACCTAAAAGTACAAGGAAAATAATTTAATTAAAAGACACTTCCTTTCCTAACTAGAAATGCAATTAGGCAGTTGAATGGCCTGCATGGGGGAAAGGAAGTTCTTCAAGCATCATTGCTGGAGGGATTTAAGATAATTGCCTGGGGTGGTGCTGAAGCCAACTATTTAGACTTGCAGAGGTTATATATTTCTGCTTACCACCCCGGCCAAAGGTAGCTGATTAGCCATATTCAACTTTGTGTGCAATAGACCAAACTGGGCTGTGTCCGAATGAGGGTGAATGGATTGTCGGAGGGTCTGGAAGAAAAGCAGGAGCTGTGGGTGCTTGCTCTGGAGAAGATAAGTTGTAGATGATAGCAAACTTATATACATTAAGGGTTGTCAGAGAAGATGGGCCAGGCATGTTATGCGTTGCTGCAGGGGGAAGAATGAGCAGGGAAGCAAATTTCATCTAAACATTGGGGGGGGGGGAACCAACTTAATGGTATGAGCTGTTCATCCAGTGGAACAGACTGCCTATGAAGATGATGGAGATACTCAAGGCTAGATGGCCACTAGTAAGAGATGCTGTGGTTGCATCCTTTATGGTTCTTCTTTGGCAATCCCTCGTAGCCCAGTGAGATTGTCTTCTATAAACACGGTTTTAACCATGAGTCCGTACTTGACTGTGGAGGCCAATTCTGGAACCACACAGTGGGGGACATTGGTTTCTGGGCGGGAGTTGATCGCGGTGTGGATTTGCCAAGCATGCCTTCCTCTTAGCACGTTTCTCCCTTGCGTCTTGAGTTCGAGTGTCTTCAAAGTCCATGACACCTTTGGTAAAGGCTGTTCTCCAACTGGAGCGCTTGCACACCAGTGTTTCCCAGTTGTCAGTGTTTATACTACTTTTTTTTAGATTTGCCTTGAGAGTGTCTTTAAACCTCTTTTGTTGACCACCAGCATTGCGCTTTCCATTTTTAAGTTCGGAATAGAGTACGGTAGTTGCTTTGGAAGACGATAATCAGGCATCCGAACAACATGACCAGTCCAACGAAGTTGATGTTGAAGAATCATTGCTTCGACACTGGTGATCTTTGCTTCATCCAGTACACTGACATTAGTTTGCCTGTCTTCCCAAGCGATGTGCAAAAAAATTCGGAGAACCCGTTGATGGAACCTTTCAAGGAGTTGGAGATGGTGTTTATACTATTTGTTCCAAATGTTCTGCATTTGTAAGCAATACTTTGCAATGGGGAAGACTTGGAATGACCTTAGGGCTGTGGGGCACTTCACACATGCCACATGTCTGAAGCACATTCCCTCCTCCACACAGGGTTTGTTAAGAGTCCTGGGAGTGCTATCTCTACAGATTCCTTGAAGAGAAAGACGCGCTGTAATTGCATGATGCGCACACATCCACTGACAATGCCAAAGCTAGCTGGAGGTTTTTGCAATTGTAACGTCCAAACGCAATCCCTTTTCAGCAATACTTGGGTGTGAGCAGCAAGTGCAGGGCTTTCCAAACCTGGTTCTCAAGCTAAATATTTTTTTTTGGACTACAGTTCCCATAATCCCTGACCACTGGTCCTGCTAGCTAGGGATGATGGGAGTAGTTCAGAAGCAGCTGGAGACACAAGTATGGAAAGCCCTGGAGTGCTTTGCAGAGCTAAAGGCAATCTCTTACTTGGCCTCTTTGGACTGGAGTCTGTGCACATTTTCCCATTGAACCTAGAGGGGCTCACTTCTGAGTAGGCATGCCAGAGAAGCGAAAAAGGCAACAAGAACAAAGAAAAGGTTTTTCACCAGTTGCTGGAAAGTTTAGTTTCGGCCCTCTACACACTGTTTGTAGAACAGACGAGGTAACTACGAGGAGTAAGAGGTAGTAGCCGTTAATAGTGCCCAATATTTTAATTGGGCCTGAGAATTTTTTAATTGATTACATTGAGCTGATTAGTAGTGAATGTTGCCTCACTCAGTCATTGGCACCGTTCTCAGAGTGCCAGGATCGGCCATATAATACTAATTTATAATACTAATTTATTATTTCTACTGCGCCCATATCACCCGGGACCGCTTTGCAAAAAAGGAAGAAAGCTGATTCTGTTTTAAATTGATTGTGATTAATTCTGAGCAAAGGGAAAGCATAGAGAGATAAATGTATTTCTTGGATGGAGCGTAAGTTTGATTGCTGATCACATTTTAAACTATCTTTTGTTTTTAGTGTCACTTCCAAATGCAAATTCTTTGCATTTGTAACTTGGCTCTCTCATCAGTTTTTGCTTTTTCTCATCAGCGGCTCTGAGCTGCAAAGCTCACCCATTGCCCCCGTCTGCTTTATTTCAGCTTTGAGCGGGATGTTCCCTGCCTTGCCATTTTCTGCTTTTTAGAAACCACCTGGGCTTCTTTCATCATGTTGCTCCTAATGAAGTGGCCTCTTGTGAGTTCCTATCAGTTGCCACCTCCCTTAGTTTATTTTTAGTGTGAGCTATAATGATTTTATCCTAGTCGTATTTTCTCCAAGGCCTTCGCTTGCAGATACTTGAACAGCTCATACTCCCCTCTCAATATTGCCTTTGATATTCCCTTAATGAAATTTGTTCCATTCTGATTGTAACCACGCTGATTTTGTTTCTCCCCCTGTAGGTTTTTTGGTTGCTGTTGTGGTTTTTTTTGCTTTGGGATTGTAAGAGGCATTATTGCTGGGCTTTTCTGTTGCCTTACCTTACAAATCTTAATTTCCAGAATATCCAAATGGTCTTGCACTCGTAGTCTACTTGATGACAACAACACCCTTAGGGTTCAGTTTACGTGTGGCTCTGTCATTTATCTTCCCCACCATGTAGCACATCGTGTAACACACGCTAGTCCCCATATGTTTTACTTTTGGGACAGGTTTTGATTTTGAGTGGGAAACTGGCTAGAAAGGAGAAGGCCACACTGGTACTTCTTGCCGGCAGATGATGGAACTAGGCATAACGTTTAGTTTTGGCATTGCATGGGCCAAACATCAAGGATTTTCTGTTGCTGCAGCAATGGCAGAACTAGGTTGAAAAGTACCCTTTCCTATTTCAGGCTGCGTCTTCTTTGGGGATCACTCGTAGCCGAGTAAGATTGACTTCCATAAACACGGTTTGAACAATGAGTCCGTAAGTGACTGTGGAGGCCAATTCTGGATCCACACGTCCTTCCACAGTGGGGACATTGGTTCCACGTGGGAGTTGATCACGGTGTGGATTTGCCAAGCATGCCTCCCTCTTAGCACGTTTCTCCCTTGCGTCCTGAGTTCGAGTGTCTTCAAAGCCCATGACACCTTTGGTAAAGGCTGTTCTCCAATTGGAGCACTCACAGGCCAGTGTTTCCCAGTTGTCAGTGTTTATACTACATTTTTTTTAGATTTGCCTTGAGAGTGTCTTTAAACCTCTTTTGTTGACCACCAGCATTGCACTTTCCATTTTTAAGTTTGGAATAGAGGAGTCGCTTTGGAAGATGATAATCAGGCATCTGCACAACATGACTAGTCCAACGAAGTTGATGTTGAAGAATCATTGCTTCAACACTGGTGGTCTTTGCTTCTTCCAGTACACTGGTATTAGTTCACCTGTCTTCCCAGGCAGGTAGAGCAGAACAGCTGCCAATAATATGGACGTATATTGGATTTGGAAACCCTTCTGGTTTCATGCATACCTCTTTTCCCCAGCCCTAGATTTTCATTGGAACCATTGTGGGGAGATTTAGGGAGAACTGGGTCTGTCCAGTGTGCCCAATTTTCCCCACCCCATGTGGACCAAGTTTGACATACAGACAGGACTACCCACTTGCCATCAACCCAAGATAGCAATGACATCAGGTTTACTTTATTGGGTTTACGAGAGCCATGTGGAAACTGTTTTTAAATTCCCTGATGTGCCGGGGGGGGTGCTAATCTGCGGTGCCTAATTGCTCAGTAATTACGTTGTACGGCGATCCCTAATGGGAGAACTCTGACACCTTGATACAATTAGTAGAAGCAATGATATAATGGGAAGCAGCTCATTCCTGGAGACGGTGACTGCAGTCGGCGGAGGTGCCAACTTATCGCTGATGGGCGTGGGGGAAAGGCTCTTCATTTTTCCACTCTATTTAAAACACAACTGAGCGTTGTTCCCGGCAGAAGGGATAAACCTTGAGAAACACTTGAGCTGAAGCCATTGACGTCTTTCTAGATAAAGCCAGTGTCCGCCCACAGACGGCTCTCTTCTCTCTTGCCAATAGGCCTTGCATGGGTACCTGATAATAGTCACAGAAACAGCACTGCTATGGCCTGAATATCACATATTTTCTTTGGAGTTTCAAAGGAAATTGTCATTGGTTGCTTTGCTTTGTTGGACGGTGACCAGGTTGGTCGTGGAGAGAAGAGATCATGATGGAGCAAGAACTAGCAAGTGCAAAAGTGCCTTTTTAAATAGGGACCTGGCCCAGGAAGGAGTGTCATGCTGTTTTATTCCATATAAGGAAAAGGTAAAGGATCCCTGGAAGGACGCGGGTGGCGCTGTGGTCTAAACCATAGAGCCTAGGGCTTGCCAATCAGAAGGTCAGCAGTTCAAATCCCCGCAATGAGCTCCCGTTGCTCAGTCCCTGCTCCTGCCAACCTAGCAGTTCAAAAGCATGAAGTACAAGTAGATAAATGGGTACCACTCCGGCGGGAAGGTAAACGGCGTTTCCGTGCACTGCTCTGGTTTGCCAGAAGCAGCTTAGTCATGCTGGCCACATGACCCGGAAGCTGTATGCTGGCTCCTTTGGCCAGTAAAGCGAGATGAGCGCTGCAACCCCAGAGTCAGCCATGACTGGACCTAATGGTCAGGGGTCCCTTTACCTTTACTTTAAAGGACCCCTGGATGGTTAAGTCCAGTCAAATTTGACTATAGGGTGCGCCACCCATCTCTGCTTCAGGCCGAGGGAGCCGGCATTTGTCCACAGACAACTTTCCAGGTCATGTGGCCAGCAGGACTAAAACGCTTCTGTCCCAACGGGACATCGTGATGGAAACCAGAGTGCACAGAAACGCCGATTACCTTCCCGCCGCTGCGGTACCTATTTATCTGCTTGCACTGGTGTGCTTTTGAACTGTTAGGTTGGCAGGGGCTGGGACAGACCAACAGGAGCTCACCCCGTCACAGGGATTCAAACCGCCAACCTTCTGATCGGCAGGCCCAAGAGGCTCAATGGTTTAGACCCCAGCGCCACCTGCCTCCCGGTATATATTCCATGCATATATACCGTAAGCCAAGACACTATATAAAACCAGCAGCCTCTTACTTTGCTGCCTACGGGATAGTGAACACTGATTCTATTTAATTTCTCCTCTAATGGAATTTTTGTCTTACGGCAACACCATGTCTTCATGTATTCATATTAGGCTACTAAGATTGAACAAGGAATATCTTCTTCTGCATGCATTTGCAGAATTGCAGATTTTTAACGTGGGACGTGTCTGGAGTGGATAATGTTAAGGTGCAGCCCAGCTTGAGTTGAGCTTGGCAGGGAAAATATATTTTGATCGCCTTGCAGCTGACTTGCTAGCTGGACTGCCAGGTGTTTTGCGGGTGGGAGAGATACTTGAATCCTTTGCCCCGTGCGCTGTTGCCCATGTGTCATTCTGTGTGCAATTTAAACATTTGAAAAGTCCCTGACCTTTAGCTTGAGGTGTGACGAAAACACACATTGGACCAGTAGCACAAATGCGGATGTTCGACGCGAACAATTCTGGAAGGTGTCTTGTCCTGCCCCGAACATTTGGCAGTAGGTACAAGTAACATTTCTGACTCCTGAGCAATGCAGCACACCCGAGTGGGGCCCCCAGGATAAATCACACGCTTAAACAATTTACTGCCCACTTTTGTATGTAGGGAGAGTAGAGCTCTTAAAGGTCAAAAAAGCTTCCTTGATAACATAATGCAGTGAGCTGTAACTGCATCAAATCCTGGGGGTTGTAGAGCAGCCCAGGAGAAATAATTATGCCTGGTAATGGGTAATTACAGATAATGGCTCTTTTTGGGGGTGGAAAAAACACACACACACACACACCCAGCCTAGTCGAATGAATATTGCGTAGTACATTAACTTTATGGTAAGCTACAAGTTCAGCACTGAAACAGCACAAGTTGCAAGGAGAATTGGTTTTATTTTGTTTTAATTAAAGGCAAGGCTTATAGGTGGTGGTGGTGGGAAGCTTCTGCGGGCCCCCCCCCCCTTTCTCCCCACGCTGCTGTTGGGAATCGCAGCCTTGATTTTGCCTCCGGAAAATGCTGGCAGCGAGGGGCTCAGCAACAAGAATTGCTCTGTCATGATAGGTCTGGTGGGAGAAACACATATTGTTCCCCCGGTTTCTGATTATGACTTTAGGGAGTTGTTTCACAGCAGCCTCAATTCAAGGCTCTTGTCTGACCTCAGCAGCAGCCGGTTGCTGCAGCCCGAAGTACAGGCAGGTCTGTTATGGAGGGAGGGAGGATGCTTCAAAGCCGGGGGGGGGGAGCATGCTGGGAAATGGATGAGTCAAGATCAGTCTTGGTACTCAGTCAGATTGCGGGGTTTTTTCTTCTTCTTATATTGCAACTTTACCAAACAGTCTTAGTGTTGGCAATTCTGAATTCAAAGGCTTCCATCTCAGATCTGGGGTTCTGTGAATTCCCATGCAAACAGTGCCTTAACATTGCCATCCAAATGTGCAGAACAGGAGACCAGGAGGAGCAGACACTCAGTGTCCCTGTCCAGCTTAGCATAGAATTGAAGAGTTGGAAAGGGACCCCAAAGTCATCTAGTCCAACCTGCTGCAGTGCAGGAATTGAAGCATCCATGATAGACGGCTGTCCAACCTCTGCTTGAAAAACTCCAAGGGAGGAGGGTCCACCACCTCCCAAGGGAATCTGTTCTACAGTTGAACAGTTATCACCCTCAGAAAGCTGTTCCTGATGTTTATCCGGAATCTCCTTCCTTGTAACTTGAAGCCATGGGTTCGAGTCCTACCTCCCAGAGCAGGAGAAAACAAGCTTGCTCCA
Source organism: Podarcis cretensis (assembly GCF_951804945.1). Classification (NCBI taxonomy): domain Eukaryota; kingdom Metazoa; phylum Chordata; class Lepidosauria; order Squamata; family Lacertidae; genus Podarcis; species Podarcis cretensis. The sequence goes on from NC_137187.1 coordinate 29,297,078, forward strand.
TCTTCCATGAGGTGTTTCAAGATGGGTGTACTATCTCCTCCCTGTCTCCTCGTGTTTGCAATGGTAGCTAGCCAGCTCGGTCATTCAGAGAAGCCACACCATTTGGTTGATTAATCTGATTTAGGGATTTCACACAAACTCGCATGAACTCCACACTCCATAGCACACACCACAACACACACGTAACTAGCTGTAAAGTTACATAACATGGTATGTAATAAAACTGTAATTTTAATCATCATATCAAAAAGCACAGTTCCTGATGGCAACATATCGTATCTTCTGTATGTATTAGTATCGTAAAGTCCAAGGATTGTCAAGTCGTAATGAGGCAATGCAATGATAATCCTAGACAGCATCTTAAAAAGCAGAGGCATCACCTTTCTGACAAAGGTCCGTGTAATTAAAGCTATGGTTTTCCCAGTAGAAATGTATGGAAGTGAGAGCTGGACCATAAAGAAGAAGGCTGATCGCCAAAGAATTGATGCTTTTGAATTATGGTGCTGGAGAAGACTCTTGAGAGTCCCATGGACTGCAAGAAGATAAAACCTATCCATTCTTTAGGAAATCAGCCCTGAGTGCTCACTGGAAGGACAGATCCTGAAGCTGAGGCTCCAAGACTTTGGCCACCTCATGAGAAGAGAAGACTCCCTGGAAAAGACCCTGATGCTGGGAAAGATGGAGGGCACAAGGAGAAGGGGACGACAGAGGACAAGATGGTTGGACAGTGTTCTCGAAGCTACCAGCATGAGTTTGACCAAACTGCGGGAGGCAGTGGAAGACAGAAGTGCCTGGCGTGCTCTGGTCCATAGGGTCACAAAGAGTCGGACACAAGTAAACGACTAAACAACAATGAGGCAATAGTGGTGTTTGTTGACCATAGCACACACAGCAGCGATCCATGTGGGACATCGAGAAAAAACACCATTGCCCTCAGAACCTGATAACCTACTTAGGGATTACTAAGGTCTCCAGCAACTCCTTTGTTGCCCTGGCCACAACTATTTTGACTCCAGACGATGCTTACAAGAGCCCAAGAGTTAACTATTTCCTCACGTCATTGAGCTATGTGTTTTTAGTTCGTTTTGGATCTTTGACACTAATTGCTAACACCTCCCCTTTCATTCGCTCAAATTCCTGTTTTGGGGTTGATTTGTAACCTGTCTGCTGAGTGAGAGGCAGGATGGTTCTGAATGCCAGTTGCTGGAAACTTCTCCATTAGGTTTACTTATTTTATAGCTGACCCCACAGCTAGACTTTCTCTAGGAATACACACTCTCTTCTGAAACGAATTATTGCTCACTGCCGTAAGTTAATATGCCATATGGCCGAAAGGCTTTTGTAGAACATGGAGGATCAATAATGAGGCATTGATCTGGAATGAAAGAGACAGCTGATTTTCACATGTAGGAATGCAGTGGGGAAGGTAGCAAATGTTCTGCCTAAGGATCTTAAAACAGGGAGAACTGAGTCACAGTGTTAAAAACAGATTCTTCCCCCAACAGCTGAAATCTTGATTATTATTTTTTTACTTTATTGATAAAGTCAACAACACCAAAGACAGGCATAGGCAAACGCGGCCCTCCAGATGTTTTGGGACTACAACTCCCATCGTCCTTAGCTAACAGGACCAGTGGTCAGGGATGATGGGAATTGTAGTCTCAAAAAAAAATCTGGAGGGCCGAGTTTGCCTGTGCCTGACCGAAGATCTCCCTTCTCTTCCTGTGCAAATTTCAATGCCCAGAACCCTGAATTTTAAAGCTACATATAAATACATTAATTGAACAAATGAAACTTAAAGCTTCCCTCTGATCTCAAAAGCTTTAAACTCTTTTAAGGTTTTCTCCACACCCGTGACATCTGGGGTTTGTTTTCAGATGTGTTAGCCATTCAGTATATTTCTATGCTGCCCGGGATCATTATTAAAACTATAAAAAAGTATAAAGCTCAATAACACGTTGAAACCAGGGCTAAAAACCATACCAAGCCAACAGAAGGAAACAGACCCCATTTCGAATCGGCAACGCCGATTAATGTCCCCAACTCCCTGGGTGAAGAGATGAGTCTTCATGTATCGGCAGCCTGGTGGGAGGGAGTTCCACTGGCAAGGCACTACCACAGAAAAGGCCCTGTCTGAGTTCACTGGCAGACCCTCCAAAACGGCTTCTCTCGAGAGCTCAGGGCCTGGGATCTCTAGCGCATGTATTTAACCTGACTATTTTGTGAAGCAACAGTTTTTAATCCCTGTTTGTTGTGTTGCAATTTATGCATTTCTGCATTTATCCCTCTATTGTCTATTTCTTTCCCAAACGGAGAGTTCTCCAGCTTTTTTCTGGAAAGGAAGAAGATTTAGATTGCTCATAATTTATGTTGCCTTGCTATGCACTTTTCAAGCCCTGCGCTAGCCTTGAAATACTATGCTGTCCTCACGCTGCATATAGTATCTTGATTTATGGCAAGCGAATTAGCCACAAGTTGCCTGGAGTGATTTGTTTATTGATTGCAGAAGGCCTTTAATTTCAACTGTGGCATTTTTGTTGAAATATTTAATACATTGCAGTATTGACATTTTAGGAGTTAATGCATTACTAATATGGTGCTGCAGTTTGCCTCAAAAGAAGAAGCAAAAAGAAGTTCCTCTCCCCTCCATGTTTTCTCAAGGGGCTTTCATCAGATTATATTAGAGTTTGGTGATGCCATGCCTGAACGTATGCGAAAAGAGATCAAACCCAACACAGAATTGCAAAGCAACAACCCCCAACCTGGGGTGTGCAGTATTAAAAAAAATAGAAAATGGCATATACCGTATTTTTCGCCCTATAGGACGCACCGGCCCATAGGACGCACCTAGATTTTTTTGGGGGGGAAATAAAGGGGGGGAAATTATTTTTTCCCCCCCAGGCGCAGGGCTGGGGTGGGGGAAGCTGTCCCCCGAGTTTGTGGGGCTGGCGACGGGGAGGAGCAGGCTTCCCCCCCCCCCCCCGCCGCCAGCCTTCTAACCAAGTCGGGGGTACAGCGGGAAAGGCGCGCTGCACCTCTCCCGCTGTCCCCCGAGTTTGCGGGGCTGGTGACGTGAAGGAGCAGGCTTCTCCCCCCCCGCCAGCCTTCTAACCAAGTCGGGGGACAGCAGGATGGCGGCGTTCCACCTCCCCGCTGTCCCCCGAGCTTGTGGGGCTGGCGTTGGGGCTCTCCTGAAGCCTGGAGAGCGAGAGGGGTCGGTGTGCACCGACCCCTCTCGCTCTCCAGGCTTCAGCGAAAGCCTGCATTCGCCCCATAGGACACACACACATTTCCCCATCATTTTTGGAGGGGGAAAAGTGCGTCCTATAGGGTGAAAAATACGGTAATCCCAACACCTTACTGAATGTGTTCATATAATTTATAACTGGATCGGGAAACCTTTCTTCTCTTGAAGGCAGTGTTAGAAACTTGGGATATATAAGTTAGGTGCCAAATGGCTCCTTAAACCGGGGTTGTTGTTTAGTCGTTTACTCGTGTCCGACTCTTCGTGACCCCATGGACCAGAGCATGCCAAGCACTCCGGTCTTCCACTGCCTCCTGCAGTTGGTCAAACTCATGCTGGTAGCTTCGAGAACACTGTCCAACCATCTTGTCCTCTGTCGTCCCCTTCTCCTTGTGCCCTCCATCTTTGCCAACATCAGTGTCTTTTCCAGGGAGTCTTCTTTTCTCATGAGGTGGCCAAAGTATTGGAACCTCAGCTTCAGGATCTGTCCTTCCAGTGAGCACTCAGGGCTGATTTCCTTCAGAATGGATAGGTTTGATCTTCTCTCAGTCCATGGGACTCTCAAGAGTCTCCTCCAGCACCATAATTTGAAAGCATCAATTCTTCGGCGATCAGCCTTCTTGATGGTCCAGCTCTCACTTCCATACATCACTACTGGGAAAACCATAGCTTTAATTATACGGACCTTTGTTGGCAAGGTGATGAATGCCTAGTTGCCATTTTTGGGACCAATACGACCAAAAGTCGTATTTTTCCATAGGACTTTTTTTGGTTCCTGAAATTCATTCTGGTTGTGCAGATAAAATATCACGAATCGAATTCTACAGGATGTGTTGCTCGTGTGTGAAAACAGGCAAGACCCAAAGATGCCCAGGCATGCGCTTCCAGACAGTGGAGACATCAGGCCCATCCTGGTACCCAGGCATCTTCTCTTGGTCGCCAACGGCTGATGGCCTGGTGCAAAAGGTGGCTGGCAAATGCTGGTTGAAGGCCATGATCCCTTGGAGGTAATCTGTCAGGGGTCGTATTCTGGCACTTGGTGGGACCACTCCCTTTCCTCGCCTTTATCTCCCTTCCCAGTGGGCTACTAGAAGACTGGCAAGTCCCTCTTGCCAGAGGTCTAAATGGATTGTTTTGGAGAGAGCTTTGTCTTGCTCCCTGCATGATTTCCCCAGCTGCATCAGGGTGGATAAAAATCAATGATTTAAAAAAAAAAAAAATGGGATTTTAAAAATTCACATTGGATTTTTTAAAATTTAAATCGGATTTTTAAAATAAAATGCTCTCGGGGGGGGGGGGGAATCTTTCTAAAGATAATTTTCTATTTAAGTTTCATTATAGTCCAAAGGCTATTTATCAGGAAAGAATGTTTTAAGTTTTTCAGGAGTGCTAAAACTCAGCCCAAGTTTTATATATATATATATATATATATATATATATATATATATATATATATATATATATATAAATGTTTAACCACATCAGTTAACAAATATGGATACATATGCTATAATGTTATTGTTTTAGTTAAATAAATTGTTTAAATTATTATTAAGGAAATGATTATTTTTCTCCCTCCAATAAAGTACAGCAGAAAAGTTGTCCAAATATAAACAGGTAACTTATTAAACCTCACCATAATTTCATAATTACCTGTCAATGTACTTCTAATAGTACAGTGGCACCTCGGGTTACATATGCTTCAGGTTACAGACTCTGCTAACCCAGAAATAGTACCTCGGGTTAAGAACTTTGCTTCAGGATGAGAACAGAAATTGTGCTCAAGCAGCATGGCAGCAGCAGGAGGCCCCATTAACTAAAGTGGTGCTTCAGGTTAAGAACAGTTTTGAGTTAAGAACAGATCTCCGGAATGAATTAAGTACTTAACCCGAGGTACCACTGTATAACCAAATCAGTACTTGCTCAGTTGGTTAGACCATGGTGCTGATAACACCAAGGTTGCAGGTTCGATCCCTGTATGGACCAGCTGCATATTCCTGCATTGCAAGGGGTTGGACTAGATGATGCTCAGGGTCCCTTCTAACTCTACAGTTCTATGATTCTATGATGTAACTGATTATTCCAAAAATATATATGATATAACTGTAAAAACTACTTTTGATTATTCCAAAAATGAAACTTTCGTCTGGTTGTAAATATTAAGATTATACCAGCAAGAATGAGTCCTTCTGTGAAAAAAAAAAAAGATTTAAATCAAGTCTTAATGACTAATGATTTAAACTGTGATTTAAATTGTGATTTAAATCAAATCTAACCTGACTTGCATGAAGCCCCTCAGGTGTATTTGCCCTAGTTGTTTTATGTGAACTGGTATTTGTAAACTTGTATCAGAACTAATATTAAGGCTGCTTGCTGTTTTTATGTGTTACATGATTCTTTAAGGCATTGGGGTTAGTTTTCTGTGCCTGAACGTATAAACCCAGAGGAAGTGAACTGTCCACGCAAAGTGCTGATTTCTAGGATTGATGTTTGAGACTTGTTGTTTTCCCATAGTGCATTTCCTTGTTTGGATCAGATGGTGCCAGTCTTTGGAAATCTAGCTGAAATCAACAGATTTAACCCATCTATATATAAAAAAGCTAACTTTCTTACTGAGAACCATTAGGGTAGAAGAATGATACACAATTTTGAAAAGAGGGGGCAGCAGTATTTTCCATTACATGGCAGCAGGGTTTTTAACCAGTGATACTCATTGAGTGACAAGGAGCCAGACACTGTGCCTCAGCCTGGCCTGCCTCCCAGGGGTGTTGTGAGGATAAAACCAGGCTATTATTATTATTATTATTATTATTATTATTATTATTATTATATGACGCCTTATAACTGCAGGTCTCAGGGTGGTTCACAAGACAAAATCACAATATAAAAACACAAAATACTGAATCAAACTAAAAACAAAAACAACCCAATAACCACCCCCACAACACATTTCAAAAGGGCATTGGATGTCACATAAGTGCGCTGCCTTGAGCTCTTTGCGGTGGAGGCAGGGCTGCAACAATAATAAATAATACTGAGGAGTGCAGAATGATTGCCAGTGACCATGTTTCTAATGTGTGAGAAGACCTTCCTTCCTTCCCTCCTCTTTCTTTCCTTCTTCCCTCCCTTCCTTCCTCCCTTCACTCACTCACTCTTCTTTCCCTCCTCCCTCCCTCCCTCCCTTCCCTCACCCTTCCTTCCTTCCTTCTTTCTTTCCTTCCTTCCTTCCTTCCTTCCTTCCTTCCTTCCTTCCTTCCCTCCCTCCCTCCCTCCCTCCCTCTTCTTTCCTTCCTTCCTTCCTTCCTTCCTTCCCTCCCTCCCTCCCTCCCTCCCTTCCTCCTCTTTCTTTCTTTCTTTCTTTCTTTCTTTCTTTCTTTCCTCCCTCCCTCCCTCCCTCCCTCCCTCCTTCCTTCCTTCCTTCCTTCCTTCCTTCCTTTGACACCTGAAGGGGGACAGAGCAGGTCTGTTTCATCACATCCCTCTGATTCTGCCCTGTTTTTGAGTCGACTTTCCCTCTCATCTGCTCCTGCCAAGCCTTTCTCTCTGCAAATTTCAAATATGCTTCAGAGATCAGAAGTGGTTTTTTGCCAGCTGCTCCTGCTGTTTCCTAACGGCTCTCTTTCCCTCCCTGCCCTGTTCTTTGCAGAGGGCCGGATGCTGATCCCGGACCTTCCTTCCCTGGCCAGCAGAGGTCACCTGGAGAGCGCCTCCGACTTGGTCGTGGACTCCACTTACTACAGCAGCTTCTACCAGCCCTCCCTGTATCCTTACTACAACAACCTCTACAACTACTCCCAGTACCAGATGGCTGTGGCCAGCGAAGCCACCCCTGGAGATATGGGGGGCCCACTGGTGGGGTCCCCTGTTAAAAACAGCCTCCGGAGCCTCCCAGCGACCTATATGTCAAGCCAGTCAGGAAACCAGTGGCAGGTATGGTATGGATTGCTTACTTAGAGAAAGATGCATCCTGGCTGATAGGGAAAGAAAACGGAAATTGCAGGCAGTTCTGTTGTTGTTGTTGTTTAGTCATGTCCGACTCTTTGTGACCCCATGGTCCAGAGCACACCAGGCACTTCTGTCTTCCACTGCCTCCCACAGTTTGGTCAAACTCATGCTGGTAGCTTCGAGAACACTGTCACACCATCTCGTCCTCTGTCGTCCCCTTCTCCTTGTGCCCTCCATCTTTCCCAACATCAGGGTCTTTTTCAGGGAGTCTTCTCTTCTCATGAGGTGGCCAAAGTACTGGAGCCTCAGCTTCAGGATCTGTCCTTCCATTGAGCACTCAGGGCTGATTTCCTTCAGGATGGATTGGTTTGATCTTCTTGCAGTCCATGGGACTCTCAAGAGTCTCCTCCAGCACCATAATTCAAAAGCATCAATTCTTTGGCGATCAGCCTTCTTTATGGTCCAGCAGGCAGTTCTAGGGGTTGCCAAAAAATAAGACAGAATCAGGAAAAGTATATTAAAGGGGTCAGAAACAACAGCTTTTTAGGATTCCAAATAACTCTCCTGTCAAATCATGGCTCTGGTTTCAGATTGGCTAAAAACACTGGCAGAGAGCAGCCAGGCTGGCACCTCTCATTTCGCACCAACTGCTCAGAAGGGTGCCTGCACATTTTGCTTCATAACTTTCTTTCTAGGAGGGCAAGAGCCATACATTTTTAGAAAAATGAAAGCTCAAAATATAGAGCCTTCCACCCAGGGGTGTCGGTAAAGGTCTGCATGGGTGTCATGGCACCCATGGGTGCTGGGTTGGCAACCCTCAGTTTATACGATTTCATATCTCTCTGATAAGCATCCAGGGTGACTTTGTATCTCAGGGTCCATTTGCTATTTGTTGTTTTTTTAGTTTACAAATAAACGAAGATTTGTTCAAGGTGTCATTTAAAGAAAACACAGCATGCCCCTTATGCTCAGGGAAGAGGATTCACACATAAGCAATTACTACAAAGTGGCCTATAAATATCTACCATATTTGTTACAATATAAAATAGATAATGTGCATCTAACTCAAACCTATAAATAAGTAAGTAGCAGAGAGACAGGGAAATAGGAGATAATTTGTTGTTTTTTAAAGAGTCACATTATGTCAAAGTATTAAGTCAGCCGTGATATAATATTTATTGGGCTTGGTAACTTGTCAAACCCCTTTCACCAAAGGCAATGAGCAGTCGCTCTGATTGTAGGGAAAGTTTTGTTTTCTTTCTTCTTGGCTTATGGTCTACTAACTTTTCCTGTGGTTACAGGGGTAGGCAACCTAAGGCCTGGGGGCCGGATCTGGCCCAATCGCCTTCTCAATCTGGCCCGCGGACGGTCCAGGAATCAGCATGTTTTTACATGAGTAGAATGTGTGCTTTTATTTAAAATGCATCTCTGGGTTATTTGTGGGGCATAGGAATTCATTCATTCCCCCCCCCCAAAAAAAATATAGTCCGGCCCCCCACAAGGTCTGATGGACAGTGGACCAGCCCTCTGCTGAAAAAGTTTGCTGACCCCTGGGTTAGTTGCCCAGTTTCCAAAAACCAAGTGGTAGGCTTAGAAATACATCTCTTTCCAATGCTTTTTGTTCATTCAGCTGCTGTCAGAAATAGGTGTTGTGGGATAACCTCTGCAGAGTATGCAGCCTTAGAGAAAACACGCACCTTTAAAACCCATTCAACACATATTTAAAGCACAGAGCTACATTTCCCAGCACCCAAAACAAACTACAGTTCCCAGAATCCTTAAAGGGGGACACACACCATATGCTTTCAATGTGTGATGTGGATCTTCACCCTTTCTGCAGTCAGGAATCCTTTAAGCAAGCTTTAAAAAGCTTACCTAAATGGGAATTCTGGACCCTTCTGCTGAAAGTTTTATCCTTGAGGTTCAACTGTCAGGTCTCCCCTGCAGATGACCTTTATTATTGTAGAAGCTTTAATAAGTTTCTCTTCTAGCCAAGGACAGCGGGCAAAGAAAAGGGAGTCCAAAAGGTTGTGACATTAAACCTTGGATTACTAGCTGGCTATGAATTAAGACTCTGAAGCTTTATGTTTTAAATGTAACATGATAAAAAACCCCAAATATAAATCATCATGTTCCCTTTTGGGTAGCTCTATTTCCTTCCTGCGGCAGTGATTAGGGAGAAGATGCAAAACAACTGCCACGGAAAGCGAAAATGAAAAATTAATTGGCTGTACCGAGAGATATATTACATTGTTAATTACAAGAGGTGTTGAGCTTGTTGACCTAAACAACTTGTGTGTGAAGGATTTTTAAAAAAACACCACCGGCATCCTTTTAAGCGCTTTGGAGTGTGGTCTCTGAAAGTAGCTGCCTCCCCAGCGAAGAAAATGCTGCCCTCCTCACCTCTGCCCTCCTTAGAGTCCTCCAACGGGAGTCTCCAAAAATGTCTCCATCCTCTGTCCACAATGAGGGCTGCAATGGGTGGAAAGGGATATTCGCATGACCAAAGGGGGCATCTCCATTTCTCGGGGCTCCTCTGGAGACTTCTTTACCAGATTTGTGGAAATCTAGACGGTGACTTGTGGGACGCGGGTGGCACTGTGGATTAAACCAGAGCCTAGGGCTTGCCGATCAGAAGGTTGGCTGTTCGAATCCCCGCGACTGGGTGAGCTCCCGTTGTTTGGTCCCAGCTCCTGCCAACCTAGCAGTTTGAAAGCACACCAGTGCAAGTAGATAAACAGGTACCACTCTGGCGGGAAGGTAAACGGTGTTTTCGTGCGCTGTTCTGGTTCACCAGAAGCGGCTTAGTCATGCTGGCCACGTGACCTGGAAGCTGTACACCGGCTCCCTCGGCCAATAAAGCGAGATGAGCGCCACAACCCCAGAGTTGGCCATGACTGGACCTAATGGTCAGGGGTCCCTTTACCTTTAGACGGTGACTTATTTCCAGAGGTTAGAGTTGCTGTTAAGGCAGACATGTTCAACCGATCGACCGCGATCAACAGGTGGACCATAAAGAAGGCTGATGGCCAAAAAATTGATGCTTTTGCATTATGGTGCTGGAGGAGACTCTTGAGAGTCCCATGGACTGCAAGAAGATCAAACCGATCCATTCTGAAGGAAATCAGCCCTGAGTGCTCACTGGAAGGACAGATCCTGAAGCCGAGACTCCAATACTTTGGCCACCTCATGAGAAGAGAAGACTCCCTGGAAAAGACCTGATGTTGGGAAAGATGGAGGGCACAAGGAGAAGGGGACAACAGAGGACGAGATGGTTGGACAGTGTTCTTGAAGCTACCAGCATGAGTTTGACCAAACTGTGGGAGGCAGTGGAAGACAGGAGTGCCTGGCGTGCTCTGGTCCAGGGGGTCACGAAGAGTCAGACACAACTAAACAACACAACAACAACAAACTTGCAAACCCTGGTTTGGACACGGTACAAAGCCAAGGATCATGGCTTGCTGCTGCTGCTGCTCTTTCCTGGTGGAGGAGTGAAGTTGGAAGGATCTCCTAACCCAAGGTTAGCTGTTAACCATGGTTCCCTCCAAAATACAAACCTGGCCCATGTCCTGAAAGGGCTTGCACCTAATTTTTATTTTTCTGAAGTGTGCTTTTGTGTGAATAAAGGGGACAACAGAGAGTGCTTGAAGGCTGATTTGCCATTTGAATGCGAAACAGATTTTGCTTTTTAACCACCCTTGACCAGTCTAGAAAAAAAAGGCCTGTTATGAGCTATATAAGAAATTCAGCTATTGGAGGATTCTGTTGCGAATCTAAAAATGCTCTGGGTTTGCCATGCCAACAGCGTAATCCTACATTGTATTTATAAGCTATAGCCTTCACAATACAGATTTATGCTAAAAGTAACCTAATGTTTCTGACAGCTCAAGTGTGACATGAATATAATCCATATTTCTTGGGGAAGCTAATCTAGGCTGTTTATTTTCCAATAGTGCTGATAGGGCCATATCTCTTGATGTCACGGCAGTTGAGATTCTGATGGTAACATATTGTTTGTGGGTCAACGCTTTTGTCTTAAACAGTAGGTTGGAACAGAATAGCAAAGGTTAATTAAGTTTGTCTATCACGGGGGGACAGATATAGATGGCGCTTGCGTTTTCCACCCTGGAATTCAAGGGAGACGGTGGGGAGGTCACCATTTATTTATTTCCCCCCTCACGGTGGAAAGGTCTGCCGGTAGGTCTCAGGATTAAAATTTGGTGGCTCCACGCAGTTCTTAGCAGTAATAATTTAGCATAATTTAACACAGGAAATTCCAACTTTTGAAGCTCTGAGTGACCCACGGTTTCAATGACTCTGGGGTGCCTAATTTATTTTATTTTATTTATTTTGCTTGGCGGCTGCATTTAGCCTTGGCCAGCCTTTCAGGGGCTGGATGCCGGTGGTGGCTGCTCCATATCCTTGTCCAAGCACACACATCATGGAATTTTAGAATTGTAGAGTTGGAAGGGTCCTCTGGCGATCATCTAGTCCAACCCCCTTTAACACAAGAATAGAACCTGCAACCTTATCAATCCAATGACTGGGAAAGGGGACTCTTTGCATATCTCGTTGGGGTCTTGGACTAGGTGGACAGGTTGAAACGTCTCTGTCCACCTCCACACTGTGTCTCCGTAATTTTCTAGTTTTGACCAAATCAGTGAAGTCTTGCAGGGTGTGGGGGAGCGAGATTTGTGGAGAGGGGGCTATCAGGCCTGCAGGCTGGGTGTTAGCTACCCCAAGTTAACCTATGAGAAAGGGCACTGCTTTGGGGTGTGGGAAAGCTGCCACGCATCGACTGCGTCTGACTGTGATAATCCTGCGGACTCAGTTAATGAAGAATTGGGATTTTTCCAGAATCAGCAAAGGAGATGCCAGCCTTGCAAGCTGCCCTACTATGAGAGAATGAGCACAGGGACTAGCAATTCTCTCCACTCCCAGCATCAGGCGCATGTAATAATAATAATAATAATAATACTATATTATGTATACCCCGCCCATCTGGCTGGGTTTCCCCAGCAACTCTGGGTGGCTCCCAACAGAATATTAATAATAGTAATAAAAAAAAGATATCAAACATTAAAAACTTCCCTAAACAGGGCTACCTTCAGATGTCCTCTAAAAGTCAGGTAGTTGTTTATTTCCTTGACATCTCATGGGAGGATGTTCCACAGGGCAGGTGCCACCACCAAGAAGACCCTCTGCCTGGTTCCCTGTAGCTTTGCTTCTCGCAGTGAGGAAACCGCCAGAAGGTCCTCGGTGCTGGACCTCAGTGTCCGGGCAGAACGATGGGGGTGGAGACGCTCCTTCAGGTCTACCGGGACGAGGCCGTTTAGGGCTTTCAAAGTCAGCACCAACACTTTTAATTGTGCCCGGAAACGTCCTGGGAGCCAGTGCAGGTCTTTCAGGACTGGTGTTATATGGTCTCGGCAGCCGCTCCCGGTTCCTAGTCTAGCTGCCGCATTCTGGATTAGTTGTAGTTTCCGGGTCACCTTCAAAGGCAACCTCGCATAGAGCACATGGCATTATTCCAAGTGGGAGATAACCAGAGCATGCACCACTCTGGCGAGACAGTCTGCAGGCAGGGAGAATCTTAGCCTACATACCAGATGGAGCTGGTAAACAGCTGCCCTGGACACAGAATTGACCTGCGCCTCCATGGACAGCTGTGAGTCCAAAATGACTCCCAGGCTGTGCATTTGTTCCTTCAGTTACCCCATTCAGGACCAGGGAGTCATGAACAACAGGTGCATTTCCTTTGGGAGGCAAAGAACATGCAGCAAGACTAAGGCACACCTATGCTGAGTGTGCGCACATGTTTTAATGCCCCTGCGGGCATGCAACAAGTCCAGCTTTCCATTGGTCTCAGGTCCATCCTGGCTGTGGAACATGAACCTAGAAGAAGTCTATAACAAGGGACACAGTTACTCATTCCCTGCTCAGATCTTTTTGCCCTCTTCCCTCACCACCAGAATCAGTAGTGTATTTTTGGGGACACACATACACCCCGTAGCACACGAGGGCAAGGATGCTCAGCGCGTTTTGGAGCTAAAAGACACGACTCCCGTCATCTTCATTGGGCAAATGATCTTTCTGGTCCCCTTTGTAATGCAGAGCTAAGGTCAAGCATTTTTATGTCTCGCCTGTTCTTTACTGTTACTATAAAACAGGGTAGCTAAGCTCTATAAAAAGGAAACCTTGTGGCTCAGATTTACTGTGGTATATATTCTAAACAGTTTAATAAAACAAAGCCTAAAGCTTTCTAGATTTTCTCCAGTGGTTAATCCAGCGCATATTGTTTGCAGAGCCTAGCCTCTGTCTGTCGGTCGTACCGTGGTTCACAGACTTGGTGCGGGTAATAAGATTATAAAACATGTCTCTTGCTAGCCAGCGACCACGTACTAATAATAATAGTTGTAATAATTCATTGGGTCCTGGGATTTTAGGTGGGTTTTTTTTTAAGGAATGGGTGAGATGAGAGGAAAACAAGAAGGCTTGAAAGGAAACAGGTCATTGCCCACATCCTCTGGAGAAGGAAAACAAACCAGACCTCCTTTCAGCACCAGCGGCTAGTGGGGGCCATTTAATAGATGCTAAAATTATATTGTCCTTGTCCAGTGATTATTTTTAGGGGATGGATGGTGGGGGAAAGTAAAGAGAGATCATGGCACGGAGAGCAGGCTTGAAAAACCAACCTGTGCAGAGAGTTATTGTGTAATGTGGAAGCATCGCAACAGAGGACAGGCTGTGTACATACATGGAGGGGGGGTGAACTTAAAGGTTGGGACTCTTGCCTTCAAGGCTAGCAAGTTCCTTTACTTAGCAGAGAAGTTCCTTTACTTAGCAGAGTTTACATTCCCCTTTTTACATGCACAGCGGACAGCTGGTTGCAGGCTCGTGTGAGCCTCTCACTATTATACAGTTCAGTCTGTCTCAGATTGAATTGTACGTTCCTGGTAAGTTCCCTTGAATCCCTCTTAAAAAGAATAAAGACGCCTTCAAAGAGCTCAGTGGGTTCCAGTTGTTCTTCAGCTGGTGTTCTTAGTCTTTGCTTTTCCATTTGTGTGGACTGTGCATGTCCAACTGCAAACATCAAATAAGCTTTGGCATGGACGGGGCCAGCAGTTCAATCCAAAGGCCTCAGTTTGCTTCCATCCTTTTTCACCCACCAGTGTGGGATGTGATCCATGAGAGGCAGTCAAGTACAACATTCCTTATAATGCTAGAGAAGACACACGAGGGAATGTTTGGTCCAGCCAGTCGAAACTTCCTGTTCCTCCTGGCTGGAGCATCCTTCCTTTTGCATGTGATAGAAGGTGGGCATGACCTTACCTGTCCAGGTAACAAAAGTCCTCCCTCTTTTCAACTTCCTTTTTCGTTTGACCAGCTTCTAGCTAGGACTGCTCTGCTAGCTCTCAGCTAGCAGAAGCACTGGGATCATTCCCCCATATGGGGTAGATCCACATGTACATATTTATAACTAAGTCTGCCTTCAGGGATCCAACCGTGAACTGATGTGAGTAAACGTCTTGTATTCACTTTGAATAAGATTGTGGCGTCTTTATTCTTTTTAAGAGGGATTCAAGGGAACTTACCAAGAATGTACAATTCAATCTGAGACAGACTGAATTGTATAATAGTGAGAGGCTCGCACAAGCCTGCAACCAGCTGTCTGCTGTGCATGCAAAAAGGGGAATGTAAACTCTGCTAAGTAAAGGAACTTGCTAGCGCAAGTTAGGAAGGATATTAATAAGCAATATTTCCTCTCCTGCCATCCTGAACATTCCCACAACCAAAATCCCTTTGTGGTGCTGTGACAACCAACCTGCTTTCTTGCCCTGTGGCCTGAACAGAATATCTTGATGTACACAGCCCCTTTTCTTTTGCCCCACAGGTAATTTTGGTCAAGCAAGCATTGCACATTTCAGAATCACTACTACCAAAGCTTGCAAAACCTTTGAGCTGTAATAATGCTGTCATTTGACCACAGTAGACAGGGAAACGTAATCAGTGCTTGGAATCAACTGCTTCGTTTTTAACCAAGTTTTCTGAATTAGTTAAAAAAAACCTTCCAGTTCAAAGTAGTTCCCGTAAATGCTAAGTGAATGGAACATGAATTTAGTTCGTTTTGGGGTGGAAGTTAAAACAATTTCCGGTTCATCTCTCCATGTGTTTCTTAAGCTTCAGAATCTTTGGGCCTCTAATCCTAAAGATCGTAACGGTTGGGGGAAATAAAGTAAAACAATTCACATTCTTCTGTGTTTATGTTTTGATCTTTTCTTAGTCTTCTTAAGTATGTTTCATAAAGCAGCTTGTAACAATTCTGAATGTTGGAAATAAATTATCAAGGATCATTTGGATTAGGCATAGGCAAACTCGGCCCTCCATATGTTTTTTGGGACTACAACTCCCATCATCCCTAGCTAACAGGACCAGTGTTCAGGGATGATGGGAGTTGTAGTCCCAAAACATCTGGAGGGCCGAGTTTGCCTATGCCTGGTTTGGATGAGCTTCAATTGAATCATGAACTGAAGGTGAATCGAACTGGTTCATTCCATAGAGGGACGGCTGTGAACTGGAATTAGTTCCCTTTTGGGACGTCTTGAACTTGCACTAGTTCCTTTCCAAGCTCTGGGGAAAACAGCATCTCTTTCTAGCTTGAAAACCCTTTCAGAAAATTAGAACACCAACCCTGGCAATGACTTTTTGCAGGGAGCAAATTGAGTTTTCCAGGCACAAGGGGTTCTCAGAATGACTGTTTCAATTACAAATTGAGTGCAAGAAAAATACAGTGTTCCACCTGGTGACCAAAAGATTATGTTGGGGGGCATTAAAAGTAACTCCATTTTTGTTCTCCTGTTTCTGATTGGCTTAACAGGCGTTATTTTCTTCTTGTTTTTCTCTAACCAGGTGAAAAGCCCAGAAAACCGCCATGGTGTGAGTTCCCAGTACAGAATGCATTCTTACTATCCTTCCAGCTCCTACTTGGGGCAGAGCGTTGGGGCTCCTGCCTGTGTCCCCCAGATTTTCACCTTTGAGGAGAGCCCCTCTTTCTCTGAAACGAAAGCAAATGGTAAGCAGATAATCCAGCAGATCAAATTGTGGTCCAAAAACAAAGGCATCCCTTCGGCTGCCGTGGTATTTCCCCTTCCTACTAACCTGTTAAATTCCTCTTCTAATCAGGTATTTTTTTTAAACAAGAAGTGGGTGGGGGCTTTTAAAAGTACATTTATGCCTCCCCAAATGCGGCCTTGATTCTAGGCGGAGGAGAAGTGTGCCATGCACCTTAGTAAACTGCAGAAAATGCCCTGTTTTCAATCATTATTGACCACTCGTTCAAACGATATTCCACATACTGATATTGTTCCCTAAGTTCACTCATCAATCAGCGGCGGACAAGCCGGGAGATGTAATTTACTGAGCTCCAGCGGTGTTTTCCAAGCTCTGACGGAGTGTTTTTCCATAGCTGGGGGACCTGCCGGCATGAGAAGCTCAGGTACAATTATGAAGGGTGTGAATTAAAAGACGTGGCGCACTTTTCTGATGGCTCTCCTAATAGCCCTTCCTCTTTGCCAACCCATGGATCATTTCAAACAAACGCTGCACGTTTTCAGTCCGGGGCCAGACAAATCTCTTTGGTGCTGTCCGTGTGCGCTCTGCTCTCTAAAACAACACAACACAATGCGTTGCGTTGCGTGGCAAGTCCCCCCCCCCAGTGGAAATAATAACACATGACACAATAATTAAGGTTAATGGGCTAAATAAGGCCACAACTTTATTGGTTACAGGCCTGAGCGGTATTGGCTTAGGCATTGGTCCTAACCGACTATATCCGGCTTTAGTCCATCCACTAGAAGTCCGGGAAGGGTTAACCACTAGTAGGGGGAGTCCTGCTGATGCACATCAACTAGGAACTCCCCTGGGGTCACTGCTTGGGGGTGTGCCTTAGGCCCTCACCTCCATAGGCTTCGGACAGGGCCACGCCCCCCGGAATCCTTTATCGGACTACCCTTCGATATGTGGGGCAGGTGATGGCGCTTCCTCCCCTCTTCCATCTACAGAATAATACCAATGCCTAACCGCCAATACCAAGAAAGTTGTGATGATTTGCTACGAGGTTGGCAAAAACCAAGTGGCTGGTGCCAATTTACCAAGTGGAAAAATTCCTACCAGGCCCCTCAACGGCGACCAAATGAGGTCCATAGCAAGGTCAAGGACGAAAACCTTAAAGGGTGGGAGGGTGGGAAAACTGGAGCAGCTGGAGGCGGCAAAAGAGGGAGATCCCCGGCCGCCAGTTGCTCGGAGGGGACATGAAGCCTGTAACACCACCTCCTTTGCAGGGTGGAAGTGGCTTTCCCGTTCAGGTGGAAGAGCGGGGACCGTGGAACCCCGTAGAAACCATTCACCGAAATGAAAGCATTCAAAATATGCATCGCCTCTCTTTCCCTGCCCTCAAACTGTAACATCGCCTTTTGCTTGTCTGCAAGGAGGATGAGAGTATTTTTGCATGTGCAGAAACGAGCCTCTGTCTCTGCCCACCACAGAAATGTGGGCCTTGGATGGTTGCCCAGAAGGGAGAGGAACCCCCCAAGTAAAAAAACACTCCCCACTCTTGAGACAGGGCTATGGGACATAGGGAGCTGCTTTATTCTGAGTCAGACCATTGGTCCATGCAGCATAGTGTCGCCTACTCAAACTGGCAGCAACCTTCCAGGGACATTCCTGGCACCAGCTGAAGCAGTTGGGGATCAAAATGGGGACTTGGTGCATATGAAGCAAATTGCTCTGCCCCAGATCTGTAGCTCTCATAATAATAATAATAATATGATAATAATAATTTGGATGGGTTTCCCCAGCCACTCGGGGCGACTCCCAGAAGAATTTTAAAAACACGATAAATACATCAAACATAAAAAACTTCCCTAAACAGGGCTGCCTTCAGATGTCTTCTAAAAGTCAGATGGTTGTTTATTTCCTTGACGTCTGATGGGAAGGCGTTCCACAGGGCCACTACCGAGAAGGCCCTCTGCCTGGTTACCTGTAACCTCACTTCTCACAGGGAGGGAACCGCCAGAAGGCCCTCAGAGCTGGACTTCAGTGGCCAGGCTGAACGATGGGGGTATTTTGGAATATTGTGAAGCCCCTTGACATCTGACAGGAGGTGGGTGCCACCACCAAGAAGGCCTTCTGCCTGGTTCCTGGTAACTTCACTTCTCGCAGTGAGGGAACCACCAGAAGGCCCTCGAACCTGGACCTCAGTGTCCGGGCTGAACGATGGGGGCGGAAATGCTCCTTCAGGTATACTGGGCTGAGGGCATTTAGGGCTTTAAAGGTCAGACCATCTTCTAAAAGTCAGATAGTTGTTTATTTCCTTGACATCTGATGGGAGGGCGTTCCACAGGGCAGGCACCACCACCGAGAAGGCCCTCTGCCTGATTCCCGGCAACCTCAATTCTCGCAGGGAGGGAACCACCAGAAGACCCTCGGTGCTGGACCTCAGTGTCCAGGCAGAACGATGGGGATGGAGACGCTCCTTTGGTGAGTCGTCTGACTCACAACATGTTCTCTCCTAAAAAGTCAACTTGCCTAGCTAACTTGACTTCAGTGGGTGCAGAATTCAACCTGATCCTTGGGTGCATTGATATGAACATCACCGTGATTAATGATGTCCCTGCGGAAATAAGAGTTACCGTAAGTTGCACGCGGAGGCAGCTCAGGGCAGCGAAGAACACCTCTGCTATTCCTTCATCTATGTGGGGGGAAATTCCTGAATAGGACTTCATCTGTCACTTTCGTTTTTCTTTTGCTGATGGCCAAACCCGTCCCATTTCCCAAACCTTGTTCCTGACTTGGGAGGGACAATAAGAAATATCTCTCAGTGGCCCCCATCACACCCTTTATTTTATTTTTATTTTTGCTTCTCTTGCTCTCTCCCTATAGTAATACATTTGCCCAAAGATGTGTTTGTCGGAACAGCATGGGGCAGAAATACTGACCCACAAACTGAAAAAGCAGTCAGTGTTCCAGCAGAAATACTTCTGAGGCCCCGCTATTCCTCAAGTGTTGCAGCCACTGTGGTTATTAGGCAGCAAGATTTCTTATCTGACAGAGGGAGACGAGAGGGAGGAATGTCCTTTAAACCACAGCTAATAACCAAAGTGTACGGCGTTTTCTTCATAATTCACAAAGTCTGTTACTTGCCTCCGAATCCTGAGGTGTAACTTTCGTTTTATGGCGGCTTCGCCAGTTCATATATTAGCACCGTTAGACCTACCGTTTCATTAATGTTGTTCTGCTGAGTTAACTGCCTGTTTATGCTCTCTCTGTGTGTGCTTGCGCTGATAGGGAGGAGATATAAGCCACCCTCTGATTTATATTTTTCTTTTGTCAATAGCGGGAAGTTTGTGAGAAGCTTCTGACTTTATTTTTTCACGCAAGGTTCCATACTGTGCTATTATTATATATTGCAGCTTCCAAGGAAAAGATGCTTTCTAATTACAGAACGATGGTGGTTCAGTCCCGAGTGGGGAATCTGGTGGTCCCATAGCCATGCCAATGGTCTTTCCACCCACGGCATCTTTTTAGAGACAGGGGAGGCAAATAAAGACTTGATAAACAAATGGTTTGGAAAAGAATCTTAAAGGCTTAAATCCTGAAAATACCTCTTTGTGTAAGGCAGTAGCCGCCTCCCTCAGGTCAATTTCCCGTTGGCTCGGCCAGTTCTTTCCCCTCTCCCAAATACACGTGCCATCAGTGGCGATGGGAAGTCTTGCAGTGAGACTGCCATTACATGCTAAAAACTGGTTCTGGGGATGACCCTTAATTTAGGGAACCTAACCAAACTTCCTTCCTTCCTTCCTTCCTTCCTTCCTTCCTTCCCACCTTCCTTCCTTCCTTCCTTCCTTCCTTCCTTCCTTCCTTCCTTCCTTTATAACTGTTTAAACCAATTCATGAACCAAGAACCTATACATTGACCACCATTAATGAAACATATGTTATAGATCTTTTTCCACATCTTTAATGCTATTTTTGTGACATGACAAATGACATGAGAAAGCTTGGTATACATGTTTGTATAACATTATTCTTGTTTATAAAACCCAGTAAAAGGAAGAAAAGAAAAAGAAAACTTAGGGAACTTAATTTAGGGAAACATGGTTCCTAGTGCATCTGATGTCCTCATTAGGACATCAAGAGCCATGTCGTTTCCCATGATTTCATTACGAGTAAATGTGCTTCTTACAAGACTCTCCCGTCACTAATGCTGCTGTAAGTTTGTGTGGAAAGGGGCAGGAGTGGCAAAGGAGACGAGGTGATCAGTTTGAAGTGCACCCAGAATCAGGCCAGCGGCCAGTGAAATTGGTACGTTACCTGCCCTCTGAAATTAGGATGAAGGAAAGGATATAAGCCTTGATAATGAATAAATTAAAAGAGGAGTTTAGAAAATAAATTTTGCAGATTTAAGAAAGAAAGGGGGGGAGAGATGCATTGCAATTAAAAAAGAAAGAGGTGATCAAAATAATACTAACAAGAGACCACAGTCAGTTCATATTGAAAACACAGTGACCATCAATACATGAATCTTAGATTAAACTTATGACTTGTTGTGGTCACTGCAGACTGGAGGCAGGCAAGTGTTGTCCACATCTTCAGAAACAGGGGAAAAGATAACCCAGGTAACTACCGACCGGTGAGCTTGACATCAATACCAGGGAAGGTCCTGGAACAGAAAAGGACGCACAGCAAAGGATGCTGTGAGTACTAAAACCCAACATAGGTTTCTCAAAATAAGTCCTGCCAGACCAATCTCATTTCTTTTTATGATGGAATTGCAAACTTGGTGGATCAGGGGAATGCTGTGGACATAGTGTATCTTGATTTCGGTAAGGCTTTTGACAAAGTCCCCCAGGATATTCTCGTGTGGAAGCTGGTCAAATGTGGGTTGAACAAGGTAACTGTTAGGTGGATTTGTGGCTGGTTGACTGACCGAACCCAAAGAGTTCTCATGAATGGTTCCCGCATCATCCTGGAAAGAAGTGATTTTTCAAGAGGTGGGCAATCCCATCCAAATCAAGCTGAAATCTGATTATTGGATCAAAAGGCTTATTGACCAAGAGCAGCTTTAGACTTGCCACAACTTAGTTTCAGTTCGTTAAATCACATCCAGTCCATTGCCAATGTTCAGCTGTGGTTCAGGGCCTCCTTGGCATCCCAGGTTTGATATGGAAAAGCAAGGTAGAGCTGCAGATCACACAACAATTTTCATATGGGTTTGATGGCATTATTTTGTTACTTAGAATCAGCAACCCTTCATGGCCTGGGAATGTGATGATCTGGGAATCAAGCTCATTTATGTGGGACTCTGGGTGCTTGCAAGGGGACGCGGGTGGCGCTGTGGGTTAAACCACAGAGCCTAGGACTTGCCAGTCAGAAGGTCGGCGGTTCGAATCCCCGCGACGGGGTGAGCTCCGGTTGCTCGGTCCCTGCTCCTGTCCACCTAGCAGTTCGAAAGCACATCAAAGTGCAAGTAGATAAATAGGTACCGCTCCGGCGGGAAGGTAAACGGCGTTTCCGTGCGCTGCTCTGGTTCGCCAGAAGCGGCTTAGTCATGCTAGCCACATGACCCAGAAGCTGTATGCCGGCTCCCTCGACCAGTAAAGCGAGATGAGCGCCGCAACCCCAGAGTCAGTCACGACTGGACCTAATGGTCAGGGGTCCCTTTACCTTTACCTGGGTGCTTGCAGTTGCTTCTGCTTCATACCTGAGATCCCAGTCATGTTTCTGCTTTTCTCAGCATACAATTCCCTCCCCTTTGCTGTTAACTCAGTTCAGCATCTCTGTTAACCCAAAGGGATACACAAAAGAGGAAGGTCTAAAATGCCCTTGGCTTTCTTGCATGTCTGGATGGAAGTGCTGTTGACTCAAGACAACAAAGCTGAATTGCTGTTAAGTCTTCTATGCTCGATAGAAGATTAAAGGGGTTATTGCCTAAGGATAACTAATGTCCAAAGTGGCAATTCAAGTAGTTTGAGGCAGCTGTGCAATTTGTGCAGACAGTTTTAAGACTGATGCACAAAATCACTTAGCCCGGCCTTAGTTGCTCTTAGAATCATAGAATCATAGAGTTGGAAGAGACCACAAGGGCCATCGAGTCCAACCCCCCAAGCAGGAAACACCATCAGAGCACTCCTGACATATGGTTGTCAAGCCTCTGCTTAAAGACCTCCAAAGAAGGAGACTCCACCACACTCCTTGGCAGCAAATTCCACTGTCGAACAGCTCTTACTGTCAGGAAGTTCTTCCTAATGTTTAGGTGGAATCTTCTTTCTTGTAGTTTGGAACCATTGCTCCGTGTCGGTTTCTCTGGAGCAGCAGAAAACAACCTTTCTCCCTCCTCTATGTGACATCCTTTTATATATTTGAACATCTTAGCACATTTTGAACTCTGTTGTGCCTGTAGACTAGCTGAGTAAAAAAGCAGCGAAAAGACAATGGAAGTGTCTGTTGCAAAGGTACCTTAGAGATGGCATTTCTTAAGTTTGCTCTCCTTAGCACCCTGCTTAATGCCCGGGGTTCTGGTAACCAGCAAGTTTATTTTCCAGTGCTTAGCTCCTGGGAGGCAGAGCTTAGGCCAAGAACAAGTTGAATAACCTTCAGGAAAGCTGTGCTGTCCTTCTGTCGGCCGCTGTCTTTGAAAATTGCCTGCAGAGTTAGTGAGCAGGAACAGTTAAGATTTACAAACAATGATGAAGCTTGTCATGCATCTTTCACCATTCATCATCTGGGTGCCGTGGCTGGGCGGTGAAGTGTTCTTCATAAAAACCAGCTCAGTGTGAAATACACCTCGCTGCAATGTTTACTGCTCTGAAACTCGTCAGAAGCCCTTTATAGTAAATCCAGATTGCGAGGTGACATTACAGTATATCATTGCACAGCACGGCGGGGTTTACACTAGGAATGAGTGCAGTTCACACCAGATGAGATGTCGAAATTGAGTTATGTAGGAATTTGGCTGTTATATGAGGATAGCTTTTGTCTTCTCAAGACTAAAAAGTTAGCTTTATATATATTTAGGTAATATATAATGTGCTTTAGTTTCCATATGTACATAGATGCCAGAGGGCCTGTACACCGTTGTCCTTGCTCAGATGTATCTGTAAGCAGGCATGCGCCTATGGAGTGGTGCGCATGTATCTCTTCTATGTATCTGTATATGTGCATGCATTTTCTTTGGTGCTGTGTTGTGTATTGTGTGCTTATTGGCTTTTCATTATGTGTGTAATTATATATCACATGAAAAGCTACCTGGGGAAGCAGTTGCCTAAGATCACAACTGCAGCTGGCCCCCCAGTGCATAACCTAACATAACTTCATGCCTGGCGAGTCTCTGCTGGTACAATCTCATCTATAAAGAAATGGTTTTTTCCAGTGCAGCAAATCTTGGGATTCAGTCATTTTACTTCAAATGCAAGTGTGTGTTTTTTAGCTCCATTGTTCCCACCCAGACAAAAGCTTTCCGCTGTGTTTGAATGACTTGCCTTTTTTAATAGTCTCAGCTTCCTATTGAACAGGTGGTTAAAATCAAATTGGCTAGTCACATTCCATGATTTGCGCTCTCTCCCTCTCTCTCCCTTCCACATAAAGTATAGAAGTCAGGAAAGCTAAGGTAGATTTTGGACTCTGTCCCAAATTCACCCTCATTATTTAACTAAGTACGGCCTGCCACCATCAGCAAGGACGTGAGTTTATAGGGAAGTAGACTTGGTTCACAATTTCCAAATGTGGGGCTGGCTTTGCATTGTGAATTCCTGGAGGGTTCTTTTCCCAACCACCAGTTCCCAGACTATGAAGGAGTGGTTTTTAAAACGAGCCTGAGAAAGAAGACCGAGGTGTCAGTAGTGGGTGGCATTTTTTCCAGAGCCCCTGCCTGCGGTGGGGTTGGAGAGTTGCTGCTGGACTCTTGTGTTCCCAACTCAGGTTCCAGGGAGATAGCCAAAGAAGATGGGAGGTGGAATAGAAGTTAGAGGGGGGCAGATGCAGGGCAAGCCCTAGGGGAGAGACCCACAATTGCCCCCCTCTCTCATACACACCTGGGAGCTTGTGGTCTCACTCTTCTCCCTGCAAGTGCAGGGGGCCTCATTCTTGCCGCTGCCCTCACTGAGCTCTTTCCATGGTGGTGAGAAGGTCCATCGGGTGGCTCTGTTGAGATGCCTCCTCGCTGGCTCTTTCTGTACCTGGTGGGACTGTGACAGGTAGAAGCATGGAGGAGCCTTGCTGCTCTGACCGCCACCTGCCAGGCAGGTGAGAGAGCAGAGGGGGGTGGCGAAGGTGTAGAGCAGCGGTTCTCAACCTGTGGGTCCCCATATGTTGTTGGACTACAACTCCCATCATCCCTGAGCTCTGGCCTTGCTAGCTAGGGGTGATGGGAGTTGTAGTTCAACAACATCTGGGGACCCACAGGTTGAGAAAGGCTGTTGTAGAGGAACAGTAGGAATTTTGGAGGGAGCAGGGTGTATCTGATGAACCTTCAGTCAAACCATAGCTCTCAGCAAATGCTTAGCAATGCTGATCTATGCTGCTGGGCCTCAAATGTGGGACCCTTGCTAGGCAATGACCCCATGTAGCTACTGTTCTCTTTCTCTAGCCTGCCAAACTGCCGCTGATAGATAAAGAGAGCTGTTGGCATGCAGGTACCAGCACAGGTAAGCCTGTCTAGGGAACCAAGTTGGGTGCAAAATGGCACTGAGCCTTTTTGGGTGACCATGCCCTGTCCAGGTCTTCCATCACTATGTTTTTTTTGCATTCGTTCGAAACCTTTACATACATTCATCAACACAGGGTCAATTTTTTTTTCTTTATTTTTTGCAGTCAGAAGACTAACAAACAAAGCAAACCCCAGATAAAAGTGCACACAAGAATCAGAGAGTCTTAAATAGTGTGTTTTAAATCCCAGGGTTAATTTTAAGGTCCATCACCAGAAAGTTGATGCCAGGCATACGTCCCTGGATAGGGCGTTCCATAGCTGCGTAAAAGCCCTCTTGTGGGGACAAGTCTCCCTTCCGAACAGAGGTGACATCTGGCAAAGGGCATCGGCCCCTTGGCTTAGATCGGTTGGTGTTTCCGTGTGCAGACGCTCAGGCACAGGAGAGTCCCCAGGCCAGAAGAGCATTGACACCCAAGAGATGAAAGCTGAATGAGCGTTCCAAGCCAAAGGGTCCTGGCCTTAGATTACTGCAATGCGTAGGGCGGCCTCTGAAGACGGTTCGGAAACTTCAACTGGTGCAGAATTCAGCGGCCAGGTTGCTCACCGGAGCAAGACGGTCTGAACATACAGTGGTGCCTCGCAAGACGAAAAGAATCCGTTCCGCGAGTCTCTTCGTCTTGCGGTTTTTTTGTCTTGCGAAGCAAGCCCATTAGCGGATTAGCGCTATTAGCGGCTTAGGGGCTTAGCGGATCAGCTGATAAGCGGCTTAGCGGATCAGCTCATAAGCGGCTTAGCGGATCAGCTCATAAGCGGCTTAGCGGATCAGCTGATAAGCGGCTTAGCGGATCAGCTCATAAGCGGCTTAGCTGCTTAGAAAAGGGGGGTGGGAAACCCCGCAGGAACTCGCAAGACATTTTCGTCTTGCGAAGCAAGCCCATAGGAAATTCGTTTTGCGAAGCACCTCCAAAACGGAAAACCCTTTCGTGTAGCGGGTTTTCCGTCTTGCGAGGCATTCGTCTTGCGGGGCACCACTGTATTGCACAAATCCTGGTCCAACTGCACTGGCTACCAATTAGTTTCTGGGCCCAATTCAAAGTGCTGGTTTTGACCTATAAAGCCTTAAACAGCTCAGGACTGCAATACCTCAAGGATCACCTCCTTCCATATGAACCTACCCGGACCCTGAGATCATCTTCCGAGGCCCTCCTTCGTGTGCCCCCTCCTCAAGAGGTGCGGAGGGTGGCAACAGGAGAACGGGGCCTTCTCTGCAGTGGCTCCCCATCTGTGGAATGCTCTCCCCAGGGAAGTTTGCCTGGCACCTTCATTATACATCTTTAGACGCCAGGCAAAAATGTTCCCTTTTAACCAGGCTTTGGCTGACTTATTCTATACGCTTTAAAATGTAGCTCTCTTTTGGGGGGGGGAGGTTATTGGATTATTGTTTTTATTTTATATATTGTGACCTTTTTTGTGAACCACCCTGAGACCTCCGGAATAGGGTGGTATAATAATAATAATAATAATAATAATAATAATAATAATAATAATAATAATAATGGGTTTCTGGATTATGCAGAGGGTCTCTGGGACCAGTCTTGGATTGGCCCTCCATATACGTTTTGCACGCCATATGCATTTTACTGCTGCATTCCTGCATCTACAAGGCCATGCCCCGAGTTTCCATTTCCTTGGCTCCCTGAAGTACGAAAGAGAGAAACACAGCCAAGGAAATGGCTTTTAAAATGCACATTTCGCATCCCACAGTCATTGCCTACCTGTGGATACTTGCTATATGGATATGTTTGTGTGTGGGGTTTTTTTGTACTGTATAGGACTAATCCAGAGACCTTCAGGCCAGTTGGCCCTGCATTTATCCCTCGTGGCAACCCTGGGAAATTGGGGGACCCAGTGTGGAAATCTCCATTTGAGGAAACGTCCTGAAAAGATGAACCAGTAACTGTTGTTCTTCTCTTACAATTCAGGGTTCCAAGCTCCATTGAGAAGGGGGCTGCTTTGGGGCACTGGATGCAAGAGCAACAACAAGGTTTTTCAAACGGAGGCAAACTGGATTATCTGGGAAAGGGAAGAGCGTCTGGTTTGGAAAGCAGATTGTGGCTTCTGCTCCTGCCCATCGAGGAGAATATCACTTGATAATAAGGAGCCTTCAAGGAGTAAAGGTACAGTGGTGCCCCGCAAGACGAATGCCTCGCAAGACGAAAAACTCGCTAGACGAAAGAGTTTTCCGTTTTTTGAGTCGTTCCGCAAGACGAATTTCCCTATGGGCTTGCTTCGCAAGACGAAACGTCTTGTGAGTTTTTTTCCTTTTTCTTAAAGCCGCTAATAGCCGCTAAGCCGCTAAGCCGCTAATAGCCGTGCTTCGCAAGACGAAAAAACCGCTAGACGAAGAGACTCGCGGAACGGATTAATTTCGTCTTGCGAGGCACCACTGTAAAGGGACCCCTGACCATTAGCTTCAGTTGTGGCCGATAGGGATTGTGGAGCTCATCTCGCTTTATTGGCTAAGGGAGCCAGTGTACAGCTTCCGGGTAATGTGGCCAGCATGACTAAGCCGCTTCTGGCGAACCAGAACAGCGCACGGAAACACCGTTTACCTTCCCACTGGTTTATCTACTTGCACTTGACGTGCTTTTGAACTGCTAGGTTGGCAGGAGCAGGGACCGAGCAACGGGAGCTCACCCCGTCGCAGGGATTCGAACCGCCGACCTTCTGATCGGCAAGTCCTAGGCTCTGTGGTTTAACCCACAACGCCACCCGCGTCCCTTCTTCAAGGGATAGAGGATTGTAAAATAGCACAGGAGGCAATTCCCCCAGAAAAGAGGTAAGATGAGGAAGCTGGCCTCACAAATAAGAAGAACCTCCGGCAGCAGGTTCTAACGACTGACCAGCTTGCAGCACCCCCGAGTTGTCAATCACACCGTAATGTTTCTAGAAGCGAAAAGTCAATGCGTTGTTGTTTAATTTGACATGACTCTTGAGCTGTGGAAAAGCATAATCGCTGCAGGGGACAGTTAAGTAACTGTGCTCCATGTCAGCCTGTCTCGCTCCGACTGCCGCACTAAACGCTTTGCTGATGAGCGATAGATTTGGTTAAATACCAGGATAATTGCTGGCTATAGCACCCAGCACTCTTGTAATGCCTTGTAGTACATCAGTTGTAGTTTCCTCTCCGCCTCAGGCGCTGGAGGCTTATTCGCTAAAGAGGGCACTTATTTTCAATTACAATGTTCTCTTTTCCCCTTGTGTTTTTTTTTTTTTTTTTTGAAGAAGCCATTGTTGCTGAGCCAAATGAGCTCTAATAAATTATATTTCTTCTCCCTGTAGACCTGTTGAAGGAGATCAGGCATGCAAATGCCAAAGCTTCTATTTTCTAAAGCTTGTAAGTAATTTTTTTGTGCATGTCGGCTTCACGTACCAGCAATATGCTCATATTACTGAGACAAAGGTTTTCATTTTAAAGACCTGCACATTGCAGCAGGCCTTCAGACTAACTTGCCTAGCTGGTATAAAGCCAAACGCTTAATTCTTCATGCTGTAAGAATGAATTCTATTCATTTTCTTCCTTCTTAGCAAGCCATTGACATTTTTAGGAAAAGGTATATCTGTGCCATGTATGTGAATAGCCTCATATATTTATAATGACACCGTCATCTCAGCTTAGGCTGGAAAGTTAAACGCTAGAATTTCTTTTACAGTTGGTAATGGTCTCCTGGAGCTGAACTGGCTCAGTTTATTTCTGTTGAAATAACTGCTCATGTTAGCTGTGCTCCGATTTTACTAAACATGATTTTGCATTTTGAGGTGGGGCTTAGGCCTCAACTCACGCGTAGGACTGGGCGATATATTGTCCAAAACTGGTTTGAAGCCCATATCGTGATACTGGTTTCATAATTTTTGACCTGGCCACATATTGTGAATCGTGATAAGTATCTGTGCGTGTGCGATGCAGAAATCACAATGTGGGGAAAACAGTGAAGCCAGGCAATTCTCTCTCTCGATTCCTGCAGCCCCTCTTTAAGTCTGCCAGCTCAAATCTCCCCTGCCTCACGCAAGGAGCAGCAAATCACGAGAGCAGGCGCCGGCAAAAATCACAAGGCAGGATTGCATATGCATAGTTCCACCCTTATTTCAGACATCGTAATATATCGCAATGTTTAGTTGGTGGATATATATTACAATGTTGAAAACCAGGTATCGCCCAGCTCTACTGATGTGTGCTGGTGTTTGCAGCAAATATGGTATACCCTCTCAGATACAACAAGTGCCTTGTTTTGTTTTCATTCATGCCAATTGCTCTCAAAGAATGAAAGCCAAACTTTCTTTCTTCGGACCCAAATGAGCAGGTGCCCTGTCTGAGTATCGTACCGCCAGCTAGATTGGCCACTAGGAGGCTAACAGTGTTCGAAACTCCCATTGTTCCAGGCGCATTTTACAACGGGATTTCTCTCTCTTTTTTTAACTTTATTGCAAAACTATTTACATATAACAACACAGACAAAGACAGTACCTCAATGACAACTGAACATTAACTAACAACATCGTCTAACATCACACACACTTTTGACTTCCGATGCACCTCTTTGTTTTTTTCTACATATTCTTTACCTTGACACATTTCCTGTTATATCCGTTACATATCCAGAAAAATTTCTACATTCATAGTTTTCCTTAATATTCAAGATTCAATCTAGACCTGTCATGAGATTTGCGTTTTCACAATATTGTTTTAGATTTTCTTTAAATGTTATCCATTCTTTACACACTTTCTGGTGCCTTAAACTTTGCGACAGGGGATTTCATTAACACGAGCAGTTTCTGAGCTCTGGGCGCAATACTGCACCTAAGATTTCAGATTAAAACTGCAGAGTGGAAGGAAAGGAGGACCTTTCTCTGCCTCCCCACTTCCAGCTACTCTCTGAAGACTGGAGAAGAGACCCTCTTCAGAATATTAGGGGGGGTGGGCAGGGGAAGGACCAGACCATGTGAAAAATGAACATGATATTTTAGCTGCAGTTCATTCATTTTCAGCTTTATATTCTTGTTATAAAAAACATGCCTAGACACTCATTGTTACGCCCATAACCTCGGTTTAAGGTCCCTTGAGCTCCTAGCTTTTCTGTCTCAGTTTCTGACATTGGAGGCTAAGATTCATTACCTCCCAGTAGCCTTTTGCTCCAGAGACATTACTGGCAATAACAGGACCTGTTCCAGTGGATTTTTTCCTGGGCCAAATAGGAATACATGCAATTGTTGGAAAAGAAATCAAGCAATGGTAGAAGTTTACACAGCTAACAGTCGAATTCCTTCATGGAACTAGGCCACCACTGCTAAGGTCTAGAGTACCTTACAATAGGAACAGAAAATCCTAGTTTCGAAGGGTTGGTTTTGAACCAGGGCAAGGCAGACCTTGTTTTTCAGCACTGCTCCCACTTTTGATCTTGAATCTCCTGCGCCCTTGCGACTCCCTGGTGTTTTTGCACCGGCCAATGCGGGTCATTGGGGCATATGCTGTTCAGGTTGGGGGGCAGCTATAGTTTCTCGTCAGTTTGTTGAAGCAATGATTCTTCAACATCACCTTCACTGGACTGGTCATGTTATGCAGATGCCTGATTATCGCTTTCCAAAGCAACTACTCTATTCTGAACTTAAAAATGGAAAGCTGGTGGTCAACAAAAGAGGTTCAAAGACACTCTCAAGGCAAATCTTTAAAAATGTGGTATAAACACCGACAACTGGGAAACACTGGCCTGCAAGCGCTCCAATTGGAGAACAGCCTTTACCAAAGGTGTCATGGGCTTTGAAGACACTCGAACTCAGGACACAAGGGAGAAATGTGCTAGGAGGAAGGCACACTTGGCAAACCCTCACTGTGATCAACTCCCGCCCGGAAACCAATGTCCCCACTGTGGAAGGACGTGTGGATCCAGAAATGGCCTCTACAGTCACATATGGACTCAGTGTTAAAACCGTGTTCATGGAAGACAGTCTTACTCAGCTACAAGAAATTGCCACAGAAAGAAGAAAGAAAGACTTGGCAGATGGTCTTCCATCCCAAAGGACATTTCTGTACAGTGGTACCTCGGGTTAAGTACTTAATTCGTTGCGGGGGTCCATTCTTAACCTGAAACTGTTCTTAACCTGAAGCACCACTTTAGCTAATGGGGCCTCCTGCTGCCGCTGCGCCGCAGGGGGTTGGACTCGATGGCCCTTGTGGTCTCTTCCAACTCTATGATTCTATGATTCTATGAAACACAATTTCTGTTCTCATCCTGAAGCAAAGTTCTTAACCCGAGGTACTATTTCCGGGTTAGCAGAGTCTGTAACCTGAAGCGTATGTAACCCGAGATACCACTGTAGGTCCAAAGCGATCATTGTGTTTTCTGTCCTGATATGGCAAATCCCTATCGATAACATTCCCTCTGTATGACTGCATTATTACGCACTGGGGGGGGGGGGGAAGGAGAGCCAATGTCCTTCCTTTCTTTGGCACGTGGCATAACAAGCGTCAAATCTTGAAAGGCCAAACTACTGCTGTTGACACATCTGGATTTGTAGGCAAGGAACTCTAGGTGAATCTCCTGTTTGCTTTTCCCCAACATGTCAACCTCCCCCTATTTCTTTTTTCTTTCTGTTTTAAACAAGGGAAACAGGAAAAGTATTTGTTTCACATAATAGCTTTCAGGAGATCTATTGTCCAGGGCGGAGAGAATTTAGTCTTTCTTAGCTAATTTTAGTTGTTCCATCACTTAACAGCAAGCTTTCCAGCTGACTACAAATACTGGCATGTACTGGGGAAGGATGATATGAGCTCTGATAGGGCAGATGGAACGGAGCCATCCATTCATCCATCTCTCTTGTTTTGCTAAATGCCAAGAAAGAAATCCAGTTCAAAAGTACACAGCGAATCAGTCAAGTGGCAGGCATTTGAGATAATCCTAATGGTTTTTTAACATTGTTGGTGAGAAGGGGAGATCAGCGGCCAGAGATTCTGTTGTGAAATAATAGGCGTATTCAAGGCAGAACTAGGTGTTCAGATAAGCATGGCGCTACAGCTGAAAATGGCAGCTCAGTATACAGTGATTTTTGTAAAGTGTAGGGAAACAAATGAGCCTTGTCTCGTTGGTTTGCCCGTTGTCACCAGGGTTTTGGGACACAATATAGATGGGGGAGAAAACTTAATATTGGCTGCCATTTTGGACAGCACCAATGTCTTTAAACTGTCCCACCCACCATGGCAGAGGTCTGTGCAGGGTGTGGTGTGTAGAAATTTTGTTCTCCCTTCTGCTTTTCATACTATATCGAGAAGATATGGCCCTGCAAATACATATTTACAATGTTACAAAGTATTGTGACCTGTTGGGGGAAAAAAGAAAATACCTATGAATTTTCCACCATATGACTGGATAAGAAGAAAAAATATATATAATTTATCCCAATATTCAGAATGCTGTAATCAGATGGTCATTCGGAAAATTTGGGGTCTGTGATCCATCAATGTGTTAAATAGATATTTCACCGGGATCACCGTAATGTAGGGTATAGTCAGCAGAGGAATATATTTGGAAAATCCTGGATTTTGATATAATTTATCTCAAATGGCTCACCAGTTTGTGGGTTCTCCGAATTTCTGCCCTACATTCCTGAAGCCCACTGGTGCCCTATGACGGCAGTCCCTTCTCCCTCGCCTCTGCCCCTAATTACAAAATTTGTATCCTACAAAGATAAGCAAAAATAATAAAACCTAAATTTAAAAAGAAAACAATATTTGTGCTAAACCAAAGTATTGACATGGTTTCCCGTTAAATTCTCAAATATTGGTTATTATTAGTGCACTATTGCCCTTGAATATACAATAATATTCCTCGAGTTGGCATTAGAGTGCTTGTAATGAGCGCTCGAATTCATCATGTGAAAGGCTGGGCTGGATGAATCCCAAACCGGAATTAAGATTGCCGGAAGAAATATCAACAACCTCAGATATGCAGATGACACAACCTTGATGGCAGAAAGTGAGGAGGAATTAAAGAACCTTTTAATGAGGGTGAAAGAGGAGAGTGCAAAATATGGTCTGAAGCTCAACATCAAAAAAACGAAGATCATGGCTACTGGGCCCATCACCTCCTGGCAAATAGAAGGGGAAGAAATGGAGGCAGTGGGAGATTTTACTTTATTGGGCTCCATGATCACTGCAGATGGTGACAGCAGTCACGAAATTAAAAGACGCCTGCTCCTTGGGAGAAAGGCGATGGCAAACCTAGACAGCATCTTAAAAAGCAGAGACATCACCTTGCCAACAAAGGTCCGTATAGTTAAAGCCATGGTTTTCCCAGTAGTGATGTATGGAAGTGAGAGCTGGACCATAAAGAAGGCTGATCGCTGAAGAATTGATGCTTTTGAATTATGGTGCTGGAGGAGACTATTGAGAGTCCCATGGACTGCAAGAAGATCAAACGCATCCATTCTTAAGGAAATTAGCCCTGAGTGCTCACTGGAAGGACAGATCGTGAAGCTTAGGCTCCAATACTTTGGCCACCTCATGAGAAGAGAAGACTCCCTGGAAAAGACCCTGATGTTGGGAAAGATTGAGGGCACAAGGAGAAGGGGACGACAGAGGACGAGATGGTTGGACAGTGTTCTCGAAGCTACCAGCATGAGTCTGACCAAACTGCGGGAGGTAGTGGAGGACAGAGGTGCCTGGCGTGCTCCGGTCCATGGGGTCACGAAGAGTCGGACACGACTAAACGACTAAACAACAACAATGAGCGCTCACACCTTCATTTGTGGGCGCCCTTTGTGGGATTGTGAGCAGCACCTTTGCCATCTAGGGTGGCAGTTTGAGGCCTTGGGCGGAATCCTTTAGTCTGTCTTCCCTAAATGATAACGTAATTTTGAGTTACGAACGCCACATGCGCAGAAGCGCGTTATCACGCCATGCACAGAAGCGGCACCTCCAGACATGGACTTTTCGGGGTAAGTACAGACCCCCGGGACAAATTAAGTTCACATCCAGAGGGTCCACTGTACCTTCCATTTGCCATCCCGGCCTGACCTTTTTCCATCAAAACAGACAAAATAGATATACGCACTCCTTTGTTTTATTGAGAAATCAACCGGATCTGCTTCTATTAATCAAGAAGCCCTTCCTGAAATAGGTAACGCTCCGGGGAGAATGTGATGGACTCCCTTTGTCTTTTACATATTTGCACTTCCAAACTGGACCTGGCTTCCATCTGCTCCTTACATATCTGCATTCAGAAAACCAACCTTAATCTGTGTCCTCACCGCTAGGCTTTTCATTTGGAAAAGCCTTCGCCACATTTTATAGACCATCTTTTGGGCATGTCGGTGCTCTGTTTTGATTCCAGTGCCAGCCTATACTTGTCTACTTGGAAGTAAGCCCCATTGATGGCAGTGGCGGCACTTACTCCTAGATAAGTGGCAATAGGATTGCCGCCTTAATGTAGAAACGAGCCTTCGGATCCAGATGCCAAGCGAGTCTGCAGAATGGATGTGCCTTCTATTTCCTTCCCTGAATAAGAAGGTGAAAGAGCTTTAATAAATGGTCTGTAACACTTGAGAGCTTAAATCTTTAAAAAATTGCTTCTTATTAAGAGTCTAATGGTTTTTAAATGTAAACACAAAGAACATTTGCCTTCCAAGCATGACTATCCTAGTGGTTTCTCACATCAGTAGAAGCATATTACGCTTTCCAGGCCATTGACTTACAGAAGATCACTCAAGTCTAGGCAGTTCTTTGTATGGCATCTCAGTTCATTGATGACTTTTATTTTGGAGGTTATGTGTTTTGTTTTGTTTTTGCATTTTGGCCAAAATGTAACCAATATCATACAAGGAAGGAAGGGGAAAATACACAAGTTCCAAACTAAATACTAATTATTAGCTGCTAAGTTGCATGTGCCCAGGTAAACATGCAAATATTTATTTTGTAGTAAGACTGAGACAACAGTACAAGGCTTGGCACATTCCTGGGAGATCGGTATTCATAACTCGGTCCACCAGTTGTGGACTAAACCGGGTGGATTAGCGGGGCAATGCTTGATTTTCTTATTTTTCCATGAAACGAGAAAACAATAATGACTACTTTGAGTTGGGAGAAATGAGAATGAGATGGAACCAGCCTATGTGTTGTGGCAGGGCCGCCTTTTGGGTGGTTTTGAGGAAGAGCCCTGCTCCACGCTTCAGCTGCTCATGCCTCGAATGCCTAAATCTCTTACAGCTTCCATCAGTTTTCCAGATGTCACAAAGGTGAGGAACAAAGGACATCTCCGAACGAGCGGTGCTCTCTCATAAGGCGACCAGAAACAAAGGAAAACAGGGCTTTTGTACCTTAGTAACTGAGTGGAAGGGGCAATTTGGGGAGATGCAGCTTGTCATACAGAGAAGAGTAAAGGTCCATCTGCTGGAATTAGGGTTGCCATCCACCCCTAGAAATACGGGAGTGTGTGTGTTTGTGTGTCCCTTGTCTTTGGACTTCAACCAGGACAACTTTCCCCCCCGTATTCAAGCTCATCCTCAAGGGCGTGTGTGTAAAAGAGCTCCCATAATCCCTTGCCATCGGCCATGTTGGCTGGGAGTGATGAAAGTTGGAGTCTAGCAAGGTCTGGAGGGCCATGTCTGCATCCCTTCTTTAGGGTTTGTGCATGGTGTAAAATCTGAAGAGTCGGTTCAGTGGCGACTGATGAGGCCAGAGGTTGGTGGTCTGGAAACCACAGGTCTTGCCACTGGCAGGAGTAATGGATTGACCACGCTGATGCATTTGTACCATCCCAATCTTGCCCCTCCCGGCAGAGGCATGGGCAACACAGGAGATCAAGTGAGCACCTTAAAAAGATGGCACAAGTCTCTTCTACTGGCTGCCTTTGGGCTCAGCAAATAAATTTGAGATTTCTCTCCATAGTTATCTAAACTGAAGAAAGGGAGGGATCTCCCAATTGTGGCCCCTCCAGGGCTCAAAGCATTGGGGGACGGACCTGTTTTCTTATCGTGAATCAGAAGGAAACTGTGTGGATGGGAGTCGCCAACGGAGGCAAGGACCTTCCCTTCCTCTGGGACAGACTACGAGGAATCTCTCATTTGGAACAGTTTCCTTGCATCGTTTGCACTTGACCGTTGCCACTGAAATCGGTGGACATCACAGGGGCTTGCTCTGAGAATAAAAACAGCTTTCAACGCTTAGAAAATACTGTATTTTCTACAATGGGAACTTTGCCTGTTTTTCCGATCGTTGCCGGGTCGAGTTTCAACCAGTTGCAGTGCAGAAGTCTCTGCCTGAAAACAGAATTTGGGTCATTACCGCCTTTCCTTACAAATTCATTCCTGATTCTGTCAGGTTGACCACATCTTTTTAAGCAACTTTGTGCAATCTGGCCGCTGTCAGTCAATGGAGTCAACGGGAGGTGAATTGTTCCACGTTACCTTTTTAAAGGATCTTAGCTCAGTGTTGGCCCCCCACTAAACGATAAGTATTCAGAGTGGAATAAGTCCTGATGGTTAACGCATTAAGGGCTCTCAGACAGCCTCTCCTGTGATTTAGCTTTTTCCAAAGGACTGGCAGTGCACTTGTCTAGCGATGCATTTTGCTAATTACACCATAGATTTCCCCGTTGATGAATAAGTGCTGAATTAACACAGGAGCTTTAATGTTTCGCTTTCCCTATTATTGTTGTACAAGGAGCCGTGCGGCAGATGCCGGCAGTTAGTTACACAAACATTAGTCTTAACGATTGGCCATTTGGATTTGGTGACAAACAGCAGCCTGGTGGAAATCTGAGCCTCAAACCAATCAGGAAGTTAATGAGGAGAGAAATTACCACGGCAGCTTCCCCTTAATTACATCCACGCCAGGCGGGAAAGGAGTGCAGTTGCGTGGATCTTGACTCATCAAAGGTGAGCAAGGTCAGAGACCCCTTTGCTTTGCTTTTTGTATCTAGTGGAGATGGAAATGTTGCCAGTATTTCTCGCACTGTTTTAGTTTTCAAATTCTTCCAATATTTCATATCAATCTGTTTTTATTTTTCATTTTTCCGGAGACGGGACACTTGTGGTTTCGTTCCTGCTTGCTTTTCTTTTTCCTTGCCCTCTGCTTGACAGCAGATCTACACCAGTTTTTGTCTGCTTCATATGTCATCACAGCAGCAAGATTCCTGTTTGATAATACTGTGGTACCTCAGGTTAAGTACTTAATTTGTTCCGGAGGTCCGTTCTTAACCTGAAACTGTTCTTAACCTGAAGTACCACTTTAGCTAATGGGGCCTCCTGCTGCACGATTTCTGTTTTCATCCTGAAGCAAAGTTGTTAACCCGAGGTAATATTTCTGGGTTAGCGGAGTCTGTAACCTGAAGCGTATGTAACCCGAGGTACCACTGTAGCAATAATTTTATTATTGATACCCCACCCACCTGACTGGGTTTCCCCAGCCACTCAGGGCGGCTTCCAGCACATATAAAAAGCGTAATAAAACTTCAAACATTAAAACCTTCTCGACACAGGGCTGCCTTCAGATGTCTTCTAAAAGTTGTGTAGTTCTTCATCTCCTTGACATCTGGTGAGAGGGTGTTCTACGCTGCCCCAGCCCAGAACATTTTCCTGCCTGAAGCATAACCCAAATGGCACCCACTCCCTAGGGCAAACACTTGAAAAAGTCCTGCTGCAGCATTCATACGCTTAATTCCTGCTTCCCTTCCTTTCCCTGACCATTGCACGCCCCTTCTCATGGTGCCGCCTGAAGCAGGTTGCTCCACATTGCCACATGGGAGGGCCGGCTCTGGACTCCTCTATTTCTTTGCCCTGCACCCTTTTCATGTCAAGATGGGCAGCCACTGACACACGTCAATGTCTCCACGCATTTCCTTGGTCATTCCAACCATGATGGGAGTGGCAGAAATAATAATAAAATTTATTTATACTCCGCCCTCCCCAGCCGAGACCAAGCTCAGGGCGGCTAACAACCAACATAAAAACAAATTGATTGAAATACAACTTAAAAACAAGATTAAAATACAACATTAAAACATTAAAATGCAACCTCCACTAATGCAGGAGTTTTGATGCCTGTTCATGTTTTCCATAGGGGAGTTGTTAGTTGGTGGAGAGGAGGAGAGTGGCTGGATCAGGCTCTGCCGCTCATAGCTGTCAACTTTTCCCTTTTCTTGCAAGGAATCCTATTCGGAATAAGGGAATTTCCCTTAAAAAGGGGAAACGTTGACAGCTATACTGCCACTGTCTCGGCCTCCCTGCTTCCCTCACCATCTTCTTTCTCCACAGGACTGTTGGCCTCCGTTAGCACCTGCCAGAAAACTTTTAATTGTGTTTGGATACCGATTTTATTATTGTCCCTGAAGTTTATTGCTCTAAGGCGATGTTGGTTTTATCATCCTTCTGCCGCTTACGAGAAGTTGTTCAAGTATTTCCACTTTCTTCTGTTGGATAGCTTATGTCAATGTTACTTTTCTGCAACATGCCTTCTAAATGACTTGCAATGTTTTGTTTTGCTAAAAGCAACAGGGTAGGAATAATCAGAATAAATAAATAATCATAATTGAACATTTTTTTCCTCATTCTGTTTATATGGGTGGGAAGAACCTCTTTAATTGAATCACGCTTTATATATATTCAAATACATCCTGTTAATAATAATAATTATTATTATTATTTATATTTATACTCCCCCCTCCCTGGCTAAAACCGGGCTCAGAGCAGCTAACATCAAATGTATAACACATTAACATAAAATCAGGCAATCAATTAAAATACATCCTAAAATCAGATCAGGAAGTTGAATTGAGGTTGGGTTGGGGTTTTTTTTAATGCTTTGCACAATTCACAACCTACTCCTTGTCCTCATGCCTTCTTAAGGAGAGGTCGGGCTGGCAGTTATTACTATTAATATTTTGTTGTTGTTTAGTCGTTTAGTCGTGTCCGACGCTTCGTGACCCCATGGACCAGAGCACGCCAGGGACCTCTGTCCTCCATTGCCTCCCGCAGTTTGGTCAAACTCATGCTGGTAGCTTCAAGAACACTATCCAACCATCTCATCCTCTGTCGTCCCCTTCTCCTTGTGCCCTCAATCTTTCCCAACATCAGGGTCTTTTCAGGGAGTTTTCTCATGAGGTGGCCAAAGTACTGGAGCCTCAGCTTCAGGATCTGTCCTTCCAGTGAGCACTCAGGGCTGATTTCCTTCAGAATGGATAGGTTTGATCTTCTTGCAGTCCATGGGACTCTCAAGAGTCTCCTCCAGCACCATAATTCAAAAGCATCAATTCTTCGGCGATCAGCCTTCTTTATGGTCCAGCTCTCACTTCCATACATCACTACTGGGAAAACCATAGCTTTTACTATACGGACCTTTGTTGGCAAGGTGATGTCTCTACTTTTTAAGGTGCTGTCTAGGTTTGACTAGTTAAATTTGTATACTGCCCTATATCCACAGGTCTCAGTTGCTAAGTGAGAGTCAACTTGTTTATTTTCTGATGGAAATTTTGTGATTATAATAGTTACAGGGCAAGCAGAAACCTTGTTCAACCTTCAGGTGCCGTGCTGTGAACAGCTTCATCTTCCTATCATGCAACTGTTAAAAGTCAGAGGAGCGCTGCTGACAGCAGACAGACAGCTGACAGCAGGGGCAGACTTTGGTATTTCATCAATGCACAAATGTGGTGCCCCCGCCTCTTGCCCTCTGTTCTGCCCATGTCGTGCCATCGTTGCCACGCCCTGTAGTGTCACCTAGGCTCAGTGCCCAGAGTGGTGGAACCGGTCACGCACTTCTGACTCTGCCCTTATCCTATTCATCATTGTCTGTGGATAATAATACAGTGATACCTTAGGTACCTAAGGGATGCAGGTAAAGCTGTGGGTTAAACCACAGAGCCTAGCACTTGCCGATCAGAAGGTCGGCGGTTCGAATCCCCGCGACAGGATGAACTCCCTTTGTTCGGTCCCTGCTCCTGCCAACCTAGCAGTTCAAAAGCACACCAAAGTGCAAGTAGATAAATAGGTACTGCTCCAGCGGGAAGGTAAACGGCGTTTCCGTGCGCT
This sequence comes from Podarcis cretensis, assembly GCF_951804945.1. NCBI lineage: Eukaryota > Metazoa > Chordata > Lepidosauria > Squamata > Lacertidae > Podarcis > Podarcis cretensis. Next base: position 29,337,043 of record NC_137187.1, read on the forward strand.
GCTCTGGTTTGCCAGAAGCGGCTTAGTCATGCTGGCCACATGACCAGAGCCAGTCATGACAGGACCTAATGGTCAGGGGTCCCTTTACCTTTACCTTAGGTTACATACGCTTCAGGTTACAGACTCCGCTAACCGAGAAATAGTGCTTCAGGTTAAGAACGGACCTCCAGAATGAATTAAGTACTTTACCCGAGGTACCACTGTAATAATAATAATAAATTTTATTTATACCCTGCCCTCCCCAGCCAAGACTCGGCTCAGGGCGGCTAACACCAAATATAAAAACAATTGATTGAAATACAACTTTAAAAAACAAGATTAAAATACAACATTAAGTGGCGTAAGGAGGAGCGGAGTGGCCGAGGTGGCAGACTGGGAAACGGTCAGACCAATATTTATGTATGCAACTACGGCGGAAAGGTTATTGATTGCCAAAAATTGGAAAAGGCCCCTCCTCCATGCAGAGGAGGCGTATTTGGCTGCCTGCTCCTGATTGCTTCTGCTGCCGTGGCCAAGCCTCCCAGCCGACCAATAGGGCTGGCTGGTGGGCGGGGCTAAATGCGTTTAAACAGCCGCGGCAGCGCTCAGCTCCCAATCTGTTCCTGCTTTCTTCGGATCTCCCACCCTCCCTCCCTCTTAGGTCATTTTTTTTTTTTTTTTTTGCATATCGACCTTGCTATGAACTTCATTTTGTTGCCTTGGTTGCCCAAGGGGCCTGGTAGGACTTTTTTTTATCCATTTGGCAAATTGGCCCCAGCCTCTTGGTTTTTTCGCCTACCTCGTAGCAGTTCGTCACAACTTTCTGGCGTTGGCGGTTAGGCATTGGAATATGTGTTCTGTGTTGGAGGATTGGGTAACCGCCATCATCTACCCCTCCTCTTTTGGGTATTCCGTTAAAGGAATCCGGCGGTCGTGGATCCTGTCCGATGCCCTGCTGGTGGCTAGGGCCATGGCACGACCCCCGGTGACGTCATGGGGGAGGTTCCAGTTGTATTTGCATCAACAAGCTCCTCTCATTGGTTGTTAACCCTGATATGACTCCTGTGGAGTCTGGTATTGCTGTTTCATCCAATGCCTAAGCCAATACCACTCACATGCTGTAACCAATAAAAGTTGTGGCCTAATTTTGCCCATTAACCTAAAATAATGTGTCTGTGTGTCTTATTATAATCCTACGCGGGTGGAGGGTCCTTGACTCACAAGCAGCAGCATCCCAACTGAAACAGACAGATTATCTAAAATGATGGAATACTTCCATCTTGCTGAACTAACAGGGAGGATAAGAGGAGGTCTGGTACAAAAAGTGAATAAGGAGTGGGCTATCTTTAAGGAATACATCAAAAATTATGTGGGAAAAGTAGAATTTCTGACAGATACTGAGTGAATCCAGAAAATGATTATAGTGAAAGGAGAGGAAAGTTAAGATAAAAGAAATTAACGAAATAATGAAATGCATTTAAGCTAGTTGGAAAAATAAAGTAGCGTAACAAGAACGGCTGGAAGGGTGTCCGTGTGGGGTAGGTGCGTAGGTATGTTGATATGTATAGTATAGGTAGGTATTATATAGAGTAATGTAGGTATGTTTTATGTTATGAAAATAAGGTAGTGTGTTGTGTACGTGTATTGTGTAAATGTATATGTTTTATATGTTAATAATAATAATAATTTTTTAAAAACTGCGCTTTCGTGGCAGTTGGTGGGGGCCCCATCAGGGAATCTGCACCGTAATTTCACAGGGATGATTAAGGAGGGAAGGAGGCGGGCTTCTTCTAGCCACGTTTTCATTTATTCCGTAGAATGGTTCTCTTTTTTAAAAAACAAACAACAACAGTGGGTTCCAAAAAAAGGTGTTGTTTTGTATAGCACTAAAATTTTTAGGGTCCCCTCCCCAATTAAAAATGGTACTTCATCCAGTCACACAGCAAACAGTAATTAATGTTGTGAGCTGCCTTGAGATCTACATAAATGAATAAAAATTAATAATGGATAGATTAGTCTAGAACAGGGGTGTCCAACCGGTGAACCGCGATCAACTGGTTGATCCCCACGAGGTTTGGGTTGATCGCGGGCTCTTTTTCGTTTCAGGGGGCAGAGGATCCAGCCCCACCCCCTCGCCCCGTCCTCCATTCGCACATGATCGCTTGAACGGAAGACGTAGTACCTTTCCCCCTAAAGACAGCTTTACATTTTTTGAACTGCCCCTCTAAAAAATATTTTTGACTTGTACCCCCCCCCAAAAAAAAAGATCAACAACTCTGACTTTCCCCCCTAAAAAAAGGTCAACAACTTTGACCTGAACGTTGCCTGATGACATCTAGTCTACTCTAACATGTCAGTTTCTGTTTGGGTGAGGGGGGGGGGTGTGTGGGAAAGTTCAGAGTGGCAGGAGAGGATATATTGTTTACTAATATCCTTCCTAACTTGCACTAGCAAGTTCCTTTACTTAGCAGAGTTACAATCCCCTTTTAAATGCACAGCAGATGGCTGGTTTCAGGCTCGTGCGAGCTTCTCACTATTATACAATCCAGTCTGTCTCAGATTGAATTGTACGTTCCTGGTAAGTTCCCTTGAATCCCTCTTAAAAGAATAAAGACTCCACAATCTTACTCAAAGTCAATAAAAGACGTTTACTTACATCAGTTCACAGTTGGATTCCTGAAGGCAGACTTAGTTACAAATATGTATATGTGGATCTACTCCATATAGGGGAATAATCTCAGTGCTTCTGCTAGCTGAGAAGATAGCAGAGCAGTCCCAGCTAAAAGCTGGTCAAACAAAGAAGGAGGTAAAAAAGAAGGAAGGGTGCTGCGTGACTCGTCCTTTTGTTACCTGGACAGGTAAGGTCACGCCCACCTTCTATCACATGCAAAAGGAAGGATGCTCCAGCCCGGAGGAACAGGAAGTTTCAACTGGCTGGATCAAACATTCCCCTGCATGTCTTCTCTAGCATTACAAGGAATGTTGTACTTGACTGCTTCTCATGGATCACATCCCACAGGATGAGCATGGCAGCAGTCACTTGCAGACATGTGCATGTGACGACAGATGAGATACATGGATGGGAACCCGCCTAGGAAAGGACGGCGGCTCATCACTCCATGACTTTGGGTGTATTCGTGTAGACGGTCACTGATCTAGATCGCTTAACTATGTGTTCCCTTTTTTCTCCCTCCCCTTTATTCGTTGCTTCCTCAGTATTTTCACCACCCAGTAGTCAAGATTCTGGCTTGGTTTCCCTTTCCAGCAGCTCTCCCATCAGCAACGAAAGCACCAAAGCTGTGTTGGAGTGCGAGTCGACCTCCGATTCTGGGACCTTCACTGTTCATTCTGTCATGGAAGACGGTGAATGAGCAGCCCTGAAGAAGCTCCTCCTTGGACGTCTTGGGAAAGTGCCTTCTTGTTGAGATGTGTTTGGTTTGTGATGATTGATGCCGATGTAACCGTTGAGAAAACGTTGAGTTTATTCCCTTTGTATTGTTCCGCACAATGTGATTTGCAACCTCTTAGTTTAAGGACGCAAGTCTTTCCCATTAGGGGGGCCCTGGGAGTTCCTTGGGGTTAATCCTAGTATAAAAAAGATAATACTTTGCAGATAAACTGTGATCAAAGTTAAGTGAATGGCTAAGCTACTTATATAAGCAAGATTTCTACAGCGCACAAGAGTTAGTTCTTCAACAAAGACAAAATAAAATTGTAAAAAGGGCTTTCAGTATGATGAAGATTTTAAGAAATTGGCATAAAGGTTGATAATTCTCTTATCACAAAATAATTCTTTCAGCTTTTGTTTTTTAATGACAGTAAAACAGAATGTGCGAGTCAGAGTAATGTTCTAGGATTTACAAACCCCTTCATAAATGCTGCTTTCTATCTATTTGTAGGCTGCAAAAGTAGGGGGGCGGAGTTTAAGTAAGAATAATACTTTCAACAAAAATCTGGTGAGTTACCTTCATGGTTGGATGTTTTTATGAAAGATGCTAGATTTTGGCTAGGCATTTATTCTGCTAACAGCATAAAATTAACATAAATTTAGTACTTTCTAAGTTAACCTGTTTGCTACAATCTTGGCTTAAAGCATTTAAAAGTTACTACAGATTTTCGGTATTTGTTAAAAATTGCTTAGCATGTACTTTTTCTTGGGTTACAGAAGCCAAGCTGAAATGAAACTAGTCTTTAAAAAATTCATTGTTCTCTGTAGTTGCAGCGGTACCTGAAATAAAAACGTTATTGATGACCAAATTTTCTTGTGTATAGTTGGCAAGCTGTATTAAACAGGAAAAAAAGAAATTACTTGTATTTTCTTCACTCTGTGCTTTGAAAACATCTATTTGATTTCACCCCCATCTGTTGTAATCAATAACCTGACCATCTTGTTTTTTATTAAATGCACTTACTCTTAATTTCATCCACCAGTGGTTTTAGAGAGAATAATGTCGAGTTACCTATATGGGTTTGACATTATAAATCACTTCTCGGGGTTGGATTGTATAGCGGTATCGATTGATCCTGATATATCACAGAAATTTACTGTCACTTCTGTTTTCAATTAAAGATACAATCAGTCAGATAATGACTTAATTGGATTTTACAGAAGATTGAGTTTTATTGCCCAGTGCTTTACGAGTTTAGTTAAGGAAGATCATTTTATCACACTTGTCAGCCCAGCAGCCACTGCAGTCGGGTGCCCTTCTGCCGCAGCTCCCTGCTGTTGCCATTGTGACAGAAGAACAGGGGGAGCAGAGGGCAGGTAAAGAAAAATATCAGCTTGGAGATGCTGGACTGTGTCGTAAAAGAGGCTGCTGCTGCAGCAGCAGCAGCCGGGAGAGGGAATCCGTGCCACGTCCAACGCCCCCGCCCCGTGTTGTGATTTCTAAATAGTTGTTGAGATATAATGCCATAATTATTGGGGAAGCTTGCAGCTTGCCCCTGCCACCAACATAGGTAGCAAGACAAAGGATATTTTGGAAATGTGTGTTTTCTACACTGCGACTCTGACGCTCTAATGTCAGTGAGCAACGGGAATGGGAATTTAACCGCACAGACACAGTCTCCGCACAATACTGGCCAGGCTGAGCTCTTTTATCTTTGCAATGCTTCCCATGTTTAACTGAGATTACGTGTTGGATCCTTCATTTGCTTCAAGGGCTTCTTGCTGAAGTCTTGGGAGGGTGGTCTTTTTTGTGGTGGGGGGTGGGAAATTTTTGTGTGTGTGTTCATGCACACACATGCAACATACCTTCACTTGCAAGCAAATCTGTGTGGACCGTAGCCCTTTCCAATAATCTATCTTTGTGTCTTGAGGCTATTTTGGTGTTTCTCCCCGCCCTATCACAAAAGAGAATCTGCAGTATATTGAAGGAAGAAGCTGAATGAGGTTTTTGCAGTAAGCAAAACACCAGGTTTTATATAAATTCCAGACTCGCATCAGCATGAAAATGTGTCCAATTTAGGCCACAAAAACATTTCCCCTTAATCCATTCTGTTAAAATAGTCCTTTATGTGTGTTACCACAGCTTCTCGTCTGCAATCCGTACAAGTAGAAAGATTTGATTGAATTTGTTCCTATTTTTATAAACTACATTATTACCCATTCTGTTTCTCTGGGGCGAAAGGCAAACTGCCTTCACATCATTTAACCTAGCCATTGCCAGCGAAGTAGGTAATTAGACTCCCATTGCACAAATGGAGAACTGAGGCTAACAGCTATTGCCATTCAAGGCAACTTATTTAATACATTTATATGACGCTTAATCACTAGCCTTTCAAAGCAGTGTACATAAAAATAAGCCATGCAGAGGATAAAACAATAAAAATCCATCATAAAACCAAACACTACCTTAAAGTACCTGCTGGAATAAGCATAGCCAAGCGAGTGGGTTTATTTTGTAAATGTATATACTGCTTTTCTGTGGAAAGCAGTGTATGGTAAAAACAGCATTTTAAAAAACCAGCAAGAGAGAAAGAAAGAAGCAGGGAAATAAGTTGAGTAACATTGTACCTGGATGTGCAAGATTATTAGAGCAGGTCAAGATGACACTATCTAAATCTTAAATCTAAATGCGATACACCTCACTAACCTCATATAAACAGGTGAGAGCACACTCTGGTTAATATCAGTGCTGACCAGCATTAACGGCAATGCAAAGTAAGCCATATATACATGGACAATAATGTGTTGTGGAACAGTCTGGGTACAGTGATACCTTGATTCTCAAACTTAATCTGTTCCAGAAGTCCGTTCCAAAACCAAAGCGTTCCAAAACCAAGGTGCGCTTTCCCATAGAAAGTAATGCAAAACGGATTACTCCGTTCCAGACTTTTAAAGGCAACCCCCGAAACAGCAATTTAACATGAATTTTACTATCTAACGAGACCACTGATCCATAAAATGAAAGCAATAAACAATGCACTACAGTCACACAATCAATCCGTGGCTGATCTGGGTTGCACACAATCACAAAAAACAAAAGAGCCGCAAAAACAAAAAGGCAAAATAAATAGCAGAAACGGACAGACCTCAGCGTAACACTCAAAACGGAAATGTGTCTTTCAAAACGGAAGGGTAATACTCAAAACGGAGAATGTTCAGCTTCCGAAAAAAGTTCGCAAACTGGAACACTTACTTCTGGGTTTGCAGTGTTTGGGTTCCAAGTTGTTTGAGTACCAAAGTGAGAACTTAATTCGTTCCGAAGGTCCGTACCTAACCTGAAACTGTTCTTAACCTGAAGCACCACTTTAGCTAATGGGGCCTGCCGCCGCGCGGCCAGAACACGATTTCTGTTCTCATCCTGAAGCAAAGTTCTTAACCTGAGGTACTATTTCTGGGTTAGTGGAGTCTGTAACCTGAAGCGTATGTAACCCAAGGTACCACTGTGCTTCAGGTTACAGATGCTTTAGGTTACAGACTCTGCTAACCCAGAAATAGTACCTCGGGTTAAGAACTTTGCTTCAGGATGAGAACAGAAAGCATGCTCCGGCGGCGCGGCAGCTGCAGGAGGCCCCATTATCTAAAGTGGTGCTTCAGGTTAAGAACAGTTTCAGGTTAAGAACGGACCTCCGGAACGAATTAAGTACTTAACCCGAGGTACCACTGTATTAGGAAAAGAAAAGAAAAGCCTCAGTGATCTAACTCCTCGAGTAGAGTGTTACACTGATCTAGGACACAGGAGAATTGCAGGAAGAAGGATATTTTGGGGTCTCCTTTTCACACGTTCTAAAGCAGTTGAGTCGAGAGTTAATCGCCTCTCTTTCCTGGTTGGGCTGGCTCTGGAACCTCAGCAGGGCTGGAATAAATTTTGCCATCGGTGCAACTCCATGCTTCGGAGCAAGACACAATAAGCTGCTGGATTTCTTTCGGTTGTGCAGTGAAAGTCGATGCTTCATCTGCTAGCAACCACTGTTAGTTGTGGCTTGTCCAAATTAACTAGCGCTGCATGTGCCAACATGTGGTTTAAACCCTTAACTGAATTAATCATTTTCACATGGAAAATAATGCTGGAGAAGTACCGTACAAAGTTGTCATTGCAGCTCTAAAATAGTGGCAAGGCAAGAGGTAGCACAGCTGTGTTTATACCACTTTATACCATTCCTGTTACATTCATTTGTATCTCAAACCATTTTCATATACAGTAGTACCTCAGGTTAAGTACTTAATTCATTCTGGAGGTCCGTTCTTAACCTGAAACTGTTCTTAACCTGAAGCACCACATTAGCTAATGGGGCCTCCCGCTGGCTGCCGCCGCGCGATTTCTGTTCTCATCCTGAAGCAAAGTTCTTAACCCGAGGTACTATTTCTGGGTTAGCGGAGTCTGTAACCTGAAGTGTATGTAACCCAAGGTAACACTGTATATGAGAGCCACATGGACTGTTCTTGCCATGTGTGATTATTGCCAATACAGTGGTACCTCAGGTTAAGTACAGTACTTAATTCGTTCTGGAGGTCCGTTCTTAACCTGAAACTGTTCTTAACCTGAAGCACCACTTTAGCTAATGGGGCCTCCCGCTGCCGCTGCACCGCCGGAGCATGATTTCTGTTCTTATCCTGAAGCAAAGTTCTTAACCCAAGGTAATATTTCTGGGTTAGCAGAGTCTGTAACCTGAAGCATATGTAACCCGAGGTACCACTGTACAAAGAGGTTCTAGGCAATACAGGTTTTGGGTTCAACAGAAAGAGGGCTAGTTTTAAAGAGGCCTGTGTGTAGGAAATTAACTCTAGGTTACTTGGGGGGTCACTTAAAAGATGGGGTGTCTTTGTCCCCCTGCCCCACTCCACAGGTGAGTTATCCAGCCAAATCCATGCAGCTGCTGTTCCCCTGAAAAGGAAGACACAGCCCCTCAGAAGAATGGGTTATTAAATCAAGATGGGAAAAGGAAGTATTATTTTTAAAATCACAACCAAAATTAGACAACCCAAACTTGAATCTGCAACAATGGCTGTGCAATCCTATACACCTCTTCTCAGAAGTGAGTTCAATGGAACTTCCAGGTCTGGGTGGAGCACTGCAGCCTGCATCTCACAACTTGAAAAATTCAAAATTCTTCATTTTTGGAGTATATTAAACGTTAATTTTGCCCTCATTGTCTTGCACTTGGGACACAAAAGTTTTATGGTCATCTTAAAATGCTTGGACTGAACATTGCCACTGGTGTCTATGAGAAATTGGTCGCATTCCTCTATTGTTACATTTTGAATGCCCCTTTTTTCCTGCTCCACATTTTTATAGAACGAAAAATTATTTGTCCGATTGTGTTAGAAGAGGCAACTACTTCTCTTTTTTTTTGGGGGGGGTGACAAAGTGTGTTTATTAATTACACGCAGCCACTTTTCACTAGTGCCAGATTCTGGTATAGGCGTCAGTTGATTCTCTTTGCATTTACTTGGAAGTTGGTCTGATAGATTTAAATGGAACTTTCCCGCAAGTAGCTGTTCAGTTATGATCAGCTTACATTTTAAGAAAATGAAAATTGTACATATTTTGAAAAGGCAAACATGATTCCAAAACACAAACGCCGATTTGCATCAGTCATGCAGAAAAAAATTCAGATGGAGAAGAACCTTGCTAGTAAAACGTTGCTGTGAGTTCCTTTGCAAACAGGGATCTTCAGCCGGCTATATCTTGTCAAGGAGCTAACTTGCTCAAGCGTCTATTAGAGCATTTCTCCTGCGCTGCAAAAACTGACCTCCCCACCGCTAATGTTTTTAAGTTTCCCTACACCAGATACAAACCAAGGATGAGCAATACAAACGTGTGGCATTTGAAGTGGCCTTAGGCTGCCCCTGCGCATGTACAGAGTGCTGCGTAGCCACGGCCCCAGCCGCCTGGGTTTAGGGCAGGCAATGCCCCCACCCTGTAGACACGTGGCTTATGCAGTAGCCTTCAAAGGACATCTCCTTTACTGGCCAGGCTGATCTGCAGCCGACGCGCAAGAGGCGACCGGTGCGTTTGGGTTTGGTTGCATCTTCGGCCCAAATCTCTTGCGCTTACGCTTAGCAGCGGTCCGGAAGCAGGCCTGCAACGCCTGCGCTTCTTGCGCCAAGTTCCTCGCGCCCTCCGACCGGTTTTGCCGGTTTCCCCTCGGTGCGCCCAGAGCGGGGAGACTGCAGAGCTGCGCGTCTCCTCTTCAGGAGAAACCTTTCTCCCGGGGCTCTCCAATTAGCTCCCTTGCACGCTTTGCAAGAAGGCAATGGAGAGGCTAGCTGCCTCGCCTGTCGGGGGGGGGGGGGGGGGCGAGCGGGGAGGGGCGCGCGCACCAAAGACCAGCTCGACCCCGAGACTTTGGAAAACTGAAACTTCCCTTTCGCCCCCGGTCTCAGGTTCCAGGGAATTTCTCCCCACCCGTCTCCCTCCTTTACGCAATTTTCAAAAGTTCCCTGGCTGCCTCCTGCTGCTGCGTCTCCGAATTCGACGCCGTCTTCCCACCTCGGGGCTCGCCAGTCCTGAACTTGTCATTGATTTCTTAGCGCCAATACGTCTTGCAAGTGACGGGGGAGGTGAGGAGGGCGTAGATCGTTCTCTCTTCCTCCCACCGCCCTCCCTTCCGGGCCTCTAGAGCTCTATATATTTCCCATTCTTCCACCCCCTCCTCCTGGGCAAATATATGGTTTCATATGACCGATCAAGCCCAAAACGTCTACTCATCAGTCATATCCCACGGCCTGTTTATAAAAGTATAACGAGACGCACAAATACTGCTCGCAGCAGACTGTCTCTTTAGCAGGTTGGTCCAAAAAGGTTGGAGTGGAGGAACCTGGAAGGGGCGGGGGGGGTGCAATGAGTTCCCCGGGGAAAGCGCCTGAAGGAGGATGGGGGCGGGGGCAGGGCGGAACTGGGTGCAGAGGGGAAAGGTCTGCCCGGCTTGGGGTTGGGGGCGAGCCAAAGGAACGGTTCCTCCTCCTACCTGGTCCTGCCACCACGGGTGTTTTTCGTGTCCTCTTGAAACTGTAAGCACCTCGAGTACATTATCAAACAAACGAACACCAGCGGATTTTAACTTGGGGGGATTGTTAACCAGTTTTTCGTTTGGAAGTCCGGTTAAAATTTTTTTAAAAGTGTGACTATCAGAACAGTTTCTCTCTTGGCCTGGATTAAGCTCAGCCTTCTCCAAATCTCGATTGAAATCCTGTGCGCTGAAATCCTGTGCGCTCAGAGTAAGACCCTATTGGACACAGCGAAAATGTTGTTCTCTAAACCACCCCATTAAAAAAAAAAGTCAGTTGGACCGGGCTAATAGACCTCATCCTATTATCACGCCGAGAGTTCCTCCGATTCACCTCTTTTGAAATCCTAATACGGAGCTGTAACCTGTTTAAAAAGCAATAAGCAACAATGCAAATATTTAACAAAAAGAAAAGGGAAGCCCTGCTTTTTGTAGAAACTGATCCAGCCTTGTATTTTTTGCGTGCTAGAAACAAATAATTTGCCTGTATATTAAAGCGGGCGTGGGCGGCGAGTTAACCTGAACAAGAAACGTGTCACCAAATATTTATGAATGGCTGGTGAGCAGTGACCTTTATTAATTCTATTCATTTTCCGAAGGTTTCCACGGCTGTTTACTATGCAGCTGGGGCTCATTCGTTCTCCAGATTATATAAACTCGGCTGTGTGAATTTCCCCCCCCCCATACAAAAAACAAAATAGAAAATAAAAATAAACGCAGCCTTTACAGTTCAATGCGTGGCTCATTTCCAGCTCAGAGGGGGTCCGATCCCGCCGAAGTCCTGCTCGGGAACGAGCGGGCTACTTGCTTTGTGCTCCGAAAGTCAAACGCCCCCCAGGAACGGGCAACCTGCGGAGCAGCCATTTCCAGCTCAGGACATTCTTGCCCCAGATGTCCAGACCGGACTAACTCGCAGCCCTTTCCAAACTTTGCAGAGACAGAAGCGTTTGCTCCATTTCTTCCAGCCCAGTCTTTGAAAAACAACAACTGCAGCTTGAGAAACGGCCAATTGATTTCCTCTGGTCAGAATCGTGTAATAGCCACACTCTGCTGTAAACCGGTTCTGTGGCAAAACTAGAACGTTCTGGCGTCGCCTGGAACGATGTAAGAGTCCCGATCCTAACGTCCTTATACCGAGGAGTAATTTTCCAGGGAAGTGAATGCTCCGCCAAATAAATGGGGCAGATAATGCTCAAATCACACCGACAATGGCCCCTATATTTGCTTGGAAATAAACCCCGAGGTTGTAAGTGGGACTTGTATTCCTAAAGTGTCTGATGCATAGCTGTCAACCTTTCCCTTTTTTAAAGGGAAATTCCCTTATTCTGAATAGGATTCCTCGCAAGAAAAGGGAAAAGTTGACAGCTATGGTCTGATGTCGGAGAACATACGCGATATCAGGTTAATAATAATAACAATAATTTATTATTTGTACCCCGCCCATGTGGCTGGGTCTCCCCAGCCACTCTGGGCGGCTTCCAACAAAGATTAAAAATGTCACACATTAAAAACTTCCCTGAACAGGGCTGCCTTCAGACGTCTTCTAAATGTCAGGTAGTAGTTTATCTCTTTGACATCTGTTAGGAGGGCGTTCCACAGGGCGGTGCCGCTACCGAGAAGGCCCTCTGCCTGGTTCCCTGTAGCTTTGCTTCTCCCAGGGAGGGAACCTAGCTGAACGATGGGGATGGAGATGCTCCTTCAGGTATACTGGACCGAGGCCGTTTAGGGCTTTAAAGGTCAACACCAACACTTTGAATTGTGCTTGGAAACATACTGGGAGCCAATGTAGGTCTCTCAGGACCGGTGTTATATGGTCTCAGCTGCTGCTCCCAGTCACCAGTCTAGCTGCCGCCTTCTGGATTAGTTGTAGTTTCCCGGCCACCTTCAAAGGTAGCCCCACGTAGAGCGCATTGCAGTAGTCCAAGCGGGAGATAACTAGAGCATGCACAGGACAACTGAATCCCGGGTATGTTTATTCCGAATTTGGTGGGGTGGGGTTCACTCAAAGTTATCAGCCAAAATGCCTAGGCTTTTCCTGAATATTATTTCTTTCTAGCGCACCCACCATCCCGGGTTTATTTATTATTTTTCTACGCACCCTATAAAGTTGACGGTAGAATCGAAATGTAACTATGTTTGATGGTGGTGACAAGCGAACTCCGAATACATGCTCCACCGTGTACTGTCGGAACACAAATATGCTCGCTTGCTGATATGGCCTTTCAAAGACGACAGAGCACCTCCCCCGTTCCTCGGAAGTAAAACGCGCCTCCCCTGTGGGGTCAGGTTGCAGCGTAACATCCTGCGGGCTCTGCGCCCCACCGATTTCTCTGAGCCTGACAGCGCGTCTCACGTTGCGCACGGGGTCCTAAGAGTTCTGTACGTTCGTGAGACTTTCGTCAGTGGGGCTTGTTGCGGCCAAGGGTGTGTTTGACTGCATAGCGCTCTCACCAGTGAAGGACCTCTTCTGAAAACGCTGATAGGTCCTTTCTCCCCCTTCGAAGCGCGTCTGTTCCTTGGCTCGACTTGGGTGGAGACACCGCCGCTTCCTTAAGTGGGGTAGCGGGAAACTCTGGAGCGCAGAAGCTCTCCAACAAAAATGGACTTTTGACCAAGGCAGCTGCTATGGCTTCAGTAACCGCCCTGAAACCTTCCATTAGTCACGCAACAAAGAAACTTGGGGATCGGGCGCAATAAACAGTGGCAGCCAGGCGTGCGAAATGTAACCGGCCTCTTCCACGGTTGAGCTAATTTGGTGGGTTTCTCCCCTAGGAAAGTTGATTGAACTGGTACGCGGACAGTTGGGCAACCGCTACCACGGAGTTGACGCCACCCGCCCCGGCTGCCCTGCCCAGCGCGTCTCCCCCCCCCCCCAGGGCCGTGTGCTTCTGAGGTTTCCTACATCCTCTAAATAATCTCCACACAACAATATCTCAGTGAGATGCGAAGCTAGTCCAAAACGCCCTCGTTGCCGTTCGGAACAAGCCGTCGATTATGCCTGGAGGAGATCAGCTAGAGCGGGGCAAAGATCGGGAGGGGATCTCGGGCGGATTCCTGCGCCCCTTCACCTCGCCTCGGCTTCGTGGCAGCTCTTTCCCATCCATCCCTCAACGGAGGACCCCTGGGCTGGCCAAATCTCTCTCTCTCCCCGCGACGTGATTGGGACCATATGTTTGGCGCATTCATTTCCTTTCAAGCTATTCTTCGGGGCGCTAACTGCGAACACGTTTTCGTCGCCTTGAAATTTCCTCCTCTCTCCTTCTGATTTTCTTCCCCCCAATTAAAAGCTTAACAGCCCTGGAAACGGAGTTCATGTGGTGAAGTTTACCGCGGGCCCCGCTTCTGAAAAGCTTTCTGCTGCGATCCCATTATGTGCTTGACTAAACCTTTTCTGCGCGCAGCAATGGGACTCGCTCTCGTCAGGTGTTGGGTTACAATAGACTCTCAGGCAGGGGACGTCGGAGCAACATAAATACGAACCTGGCCCTGTGGGGAGATGTTGTCAAATACGAGGGGCTGGGAGGGAGAGAGAGGGGGACCCCGACGCCATTCCCACCCGAAGGGGACAGCCAGGCATCCAACGGCCTGAGGGCCGTGAGCTGGACCCCAGTGAATGGGCGCCCCCCTCCCCGCGCCCCACTGCATAACATGCCTTTGAAGCCCCCTCGGGAGCTAAGGTAGGCGAGAGGCCAGGCAGCTCTCCGGGGGCCGCCAGATCGCCTCCCTCCCTCCCTCTCTCTCTTTCCCCCGCGATGCAGCTCGGCGTCGGGGGGCGCCTGCCTTGCCAGAAAGACCCGCCACTTCTAAACGGAGAGCCGTCGAAAGGAGCGCAGTGAGGGTCGCCAGCGCGCAAGATTTCATCTGGATCGGGGCCAGTGAAATATCCTGCAGGGAGCCAGAGGCATGTTTCATTTATCCATCCATTCGCTCCGCCGTCCCCTGTCTCTCAGTCACACCGCTTCTCTTTATTACACTCGCAAGAAATATTTCTTTCTTTGCTAAATTGATTATTTTCCCTTCTCGTCTTAAAGAAGCCCGATATATAATGAGGAACTTTTGCTGCAGTTTTGTATTTTTTTAAAAAAATAATAATAATTGCCTGGACGCCCCTTTGTGATTTGTGGAGGAGGATGCTCCTGCTTATATCTTTCCACAGTAATTTTTAAAAACACGATTCAGAGCTCTCCTCAAGCCACTTATCTACGCATTTGCAGGCGTTATATTATTGAACTTAAATTGATCTCCTTTCATGCGTCTCCCCGTTCCGTGGGGTTTTAAGTCTTCACCTTCTCGCTCAACCAGGCCGCGGGCACCTGTTTGGCCACGGTGAGAACAGGTTCCCAGGCCAGGTGGGTCTAGGGGCCTGATCCTGCCTTGTTTCCTGCCTGGACGGCCTGCACAAAATAGATCCCCCGGCGCCGGCCTTTACCAGACATTGTTAACTTTCCTAACGGTGGCATTTCGAAATAAAAGTTTAACTAAAACGGGGTTGGCGCTTAGAAATTAAGGGACAAGGAGCTCCCTACTCTAACGCTCCCACTCTGTTCTGGAGGCGTTTGGCGGAGAGAATAACATAACCATTCGCTTAATAAATAACAAAGGCTGATATTCGCAGGCAGCCGGAACGCGGAGCAAAACCAAACAAACCGGCAGCAAACAAACAGGATAAAGAGACTGGGAGCGTTTGCTCTTCTCTTCCGTTTGGTAAGAAAACCGACCGGTGTATTTATCTGAACAAATCAAGCGTTTCCATAATAGCGCATTAAAAAAAAAAATCCGATACAAAGATATATAGTCCTGCGGAATTATTTCTATAAGCTTGTCACGTGCGCATGGTCACTGTATTTAGATTTTTGTAGAATCCCACAGCCTTTCTAGGCGCGCGTTTTGAGAAATTGACTATTAACCAGTTGCTGCTTTTTAAAAAAAAAAAAATGAGCGTTATTAAATTTTATTTCGGACAGGAGGTATTTTGTTAAAGACACGGGCGCTGGTCCGGCGAACATTTAAATATAAGGTCTTTTAACCTGCAGGTCAGATTGGAGGCGGCAGGATTGTGCCGGAGTGGCTGGTTTAAGGATGCAGTGCGTAAGATACAGTACAAGAATCCTGCACCGGGACGTTGGCTCCCGCTCCTCCTCAGGAAAGCATTGTTCCCTGCCATGTACTCCTTATTTCCAACCCCCATCAGATAATATCGTTCCAATTTAAAGCATCCCTCTCCTGCTTTCTTTTCGATGGAGGGGATAACACTCAGAGGGGCTGGTCTGGGCCTAAGGCCCCCTCCCAATAGGCACTTGGACATTTGTAGCTAGGCGGTTGCTGGTGAAAAACAGACGGCCCAGAGGAAAGGGTTAAGCCTCGAAGCTGCCCTCCGGGCTTTAGGCAGCTCCTAACCAATCCCTAGCCCTCAAAGTTTGAGAGGAGGGGGCGGAACGGAGCCAATCGCTTCCCAGCAACTCATCCGCGCGAGGCTTGCCGGGGGGCGCCGCTTATTTCCTAGCCGGGATCCTCTGGGTACAGACGGGCGCGCCAGACGCGTCAGCCTGCAATCTTGCGGGCAGATCGCGCTGCTGCCCAGAGCGCGCAGGCGGTCAAAGCGGCATCCAGAGATCGTGTGGGATTGCGGAGCTCCTTTTGGGCTGTGTCTGGTGCTTGGCTCGCGCGTGAACGAGCGAGAGACAGAGAATTGGCGTTGGGGAAAGCTCAAGGCAGCTGCAATCTCCGTTCCGCTTAGCAGCTGCTGAGCCCGTCAGCAGATCCCGTTGCGCGCAGGCGGTGGAAGGGAAAAGGCGCCCTGTACGTCGCCCAGCAACCTCCCGCGCTCTCCCGAACGCACCGGCGCCCCTCGCAAGCCCTCCCTACTTCTCGCGCTCCGTCTTCCTCGACCTCTCGAGAAAAGGGCCGCTTCCCGGAGGGCAGAGCAGGGGGCGCCGCGGCTTGACAGGAAGGAGGGGCGCTGCTGATCTCTGCGCCTGCGGAGGGAAGGAGCTGCAAGGGGCGGAGTGGTTGCCTGGTCGACGAGAGCAAGAAGCGCAGCCGCGGAGGAGGAGGAGGAGCGTCGAGGAAGAGGCGGGCAAGCCCGGAGCCCGTCTGCCAGCGGTACTCCAGCTCCGCCTCGAAGGCGCGCACAGGCGAGACCCTTGTGCGTGAGGATGCGGCGGGCGAGCGGCGAGCCGAGGCCGTAGTGGCTGTCCCGGGACTGCCGTCGAGGCTGCGCTCCCTGGCTTGCGCACGCGCCTGCCTTCCCGCCGCCGTGCCCGCGCTCCTGGGCCCTGTCAGCGCGCCATGAACGGCTACGGCTCGCCCTACTTGTACATGGGCGGCCCGGTGGCGCCTCCGGCGAGGGCGCCCCTACAGCGGACGCCCAAGTGCGCGCGCTGCCGCAACCACGGCGTGCTGTCGTGGCTGAAAGGCCACAAGCGCTACTGCCGCTTCAAGGACTGCACGTGCGAGAAGTGCATCCTCATCATCGAGCGGCAGCGCGTCATGGCCGCGCAAGTGGCGCTGCGCAGGCAGCAGGCCAACGAGAGCCTGGAGAGCCTCATCCCCGACGCGCTGCGCGCTCTGCCCGCCGCCGCCGCCGCCGCCGCCGCCACCGCGCCCGGCTCTGCTGGGGCCACGAGCACGGGACACCCCGGAGTAGGAGCAGCAGCAGGAGCCGCTGCAGCCGCCGTCGCCCCCTCGGAGGGACCCCCAGGCACACCGCATCGCCCGCCGATGGAGCTGGCCGCCGCAGCCCTCCGCTGGGCTTCGGAGCAGCCCGCCGCCGTCCAGCCGTCGCAGCTGCCCAAAGCAGGTAAATGGGAGTACGGGGGCGGGGGCGGCGGGGGGGCAAGGCGCCCAGAGGCAACTAGTGGCGCATCGGGCCCCACAAGCAGCAGGGCGAGGGGCTTCAACTAGGCTGCTTTGACTTCTCCACGGGGTTCATCGGCTTCGGGGGCGAACCTCATCTCAGCCCCGGAACTTAGGGAGGCGGCGTGGCCCGGAATTTACCCTAAGGAAGCAGGCAGTTCCCGCAGACGTAGACGGAGGGGACACGGTGGTGAGGACGGAGGCTCTTTCCGAAGTGGAGCTGTAGGCAGCCGTCGTAACTTCGCTGAAATAAAAAATAAACCCGGTTGAAATCTAGCGGAGACTTAGTCGCAAGTCGCTCTCCGGCTTAAACTGTATGCCTACGGCGTCGGGGCCCGATCCCTAGGCAAAGACTAAAGGGGTATTGCAATGAATCGGGAGATTCCCGCGCGCCCAAGTGGGCTCTCGCAGGGACACAACTTTCCCGGGCCGTGGAAAACTTCTCGGGGGGTGGGGAGTGGGGAGGTTTCTCCTTGGCGTGCGGCTGCCTCTTTCTTCTGCCGTCGGAAAGGAAAGGGGAAGAGCAAAGCGGGGGCGGGGGAACGGTCTCCATTGGGAAGTGGGTGCTGTGCTGGGGAGGAAACGCATCTTCTCCCGCCTCCTACTTGGGAGGCAACTAGAATCGCCGGCATGGGGCGCCTTTGGTCCCCCGACGACTTTCCTTGGCGGGGCGGCGTGTCCCGTTGTCTGGGGAGCGAGGGAGACTCTGAGCTTGCCAAGAGTGCTCGCCTGCTGTCATACATCTAAGACAGGCGGAGGTGGGGCAGGCCCTTCTCTTCCCAACCGGGACCGGATTTTGGGGTGGAAAGCTGCTGTGCGCGAGGCCGAGGACAGGAGGGGAAGGGACCCGGTCTCGGTCTCTGCCTCGCCGTCACCCGCGGACGCTCCTCTTTCCCAAGGGCGCCAGTTCTTTTCGGGACAACAAGGAGGTGGCTGAGAGACAACCACCCCTGAAGGGCAGTCTGTGAGCTTTTCTTAAGGAAAGAAGCGATATCCCCACGCAGTACAACATTGCGCGTGTTTACTCAGAAGTAAGCGCTGTTGGGTCCAGTGATGCTCACTCCCAGGTCACCAAGCATGGGGCGCCTCAGTCCCCTTGCCGTCGAGGGGCGCTGAAGGAGCCGGACAGCGCCTCCACAGCGATTCTTCCTCCGTGAATAAAGGTGTGATCAGGTCTACTTCACCTGCAGGACCCGGGGACATCTTCCTCCGGCCATTTGGAACCTGATATTTCAGAATATATCGACCCCCCGCCCCCACGAAGTCTCTCAGAGACCTCGGTATGGTTTGTAACAGATCCGCAGTACAGATGAGATGTCCCTGTCCGTCCAGGGTGAACTCTAAACTCCTCGAGTGGAGAGTAAGTCTTCGTGAGCTTTGTGGGGTCTCCGCTTCGAATATCAACTCGTGGGATCTGCTCGATCCTTTCGCGATCTTGACTGCAAAGGCTGACCGTCCCTTTGCTCTGCGCGCTTCGTCCTGTGAAGCGGAATCCCGGGGGGCCTACCCCAAGGTGACTGGAGTCCAGGATCCAGGGGATACTGAGCCAGGGATAGGGACCTTCTTGCCCAGGGAGCCCATCCGTAACTTTGCTGGTCCTTGGCGGCCAAGCAGCTGCTGTTTGCGGGTTCGTTTAAAAAATAAAACCAGCCCGACCCCCTCTCGGTCCAGTCTGCTTCTTCCCAGTGCTTAACAGTCATTCCCAATTGGTGGTCCGTGAGCCCCGGCGAGTCCGCATAACCCACCGGGGGGGGGGCATGGTGCGAGTCACGTAACAAAAACTACCATAGAAATATCACACTTTTCAAAAGTAGGGACACCATGGCTTGGCTTTGGAAAAACAGGCGGACCGCATCACTTAGCTAGTCGGAAACGACCGGCGAGGAGATGCTGTTTTGGGGTGGACAGAAGGAGACTGCATTTTACATTCCTGTCCATCCAGGGAATTTAATAGTTGGAAGAAGTGGGGGAAATATCAAAGACCGTAACCAGAGACACTGAGCTGTGAAATGCGGGTTAGTGATCGTTCGAAGCCATTATTTTTAGCGCGAGAAACGGACGGTTATCTTGTTTGGCTGTAGTGACCTGAGCTGCTGTGCTCTGGAAGAAGAAGAGCCCATGTAATGTAAGCAGGTTCGGCCCTTAAAACGGATCCTGAGTAAGAAAGCCCCCTGGGACCTCGCCTTGCCCTCTTCGAAGGTCCGTTGAGCTTTCTGAGTGGTCGTATTCAGGATTGCACTGTATTTAAGCCGGCGTCCTGGCGTCCCTGAGCCTGTGCAGCCGCTGGGAAGTTCAGTGTTGCGCAGATTCAGGGCGCCTAACTGCACCAAGGCTCGGACTGTAAGCAGCAGGGATTTACTGATCAATCCTATCCACATTTACTTGGTGAGTAGGCCTTTCTCCCTGGTAAGCATGCATAGGATCGCAGGGCAAGCTTTGTTGCAGATAATGCAAAGACCTGGGGAGCCAGGTGTGCGCTTAGAATCAAAATGTGTGTCTGCCCTGTTTATGCAGCCCGATTAGGCTTTTACTCACCGCCAGATTTTTCTGCTGCAGAAACTTGGTGGAAACAGGAAAGATTCAGGCCACAAGTCCCCGACCTGTGTCAAATCGGCGAGGAGACTGCGACGAATAGAGAGTCCTAAAAATATACAACATCCTGGTGAAATTGGAGACCCGTCGGCGCTCAGGGTCTGGCTGATTCGGTTGCAGCAGTCCTGCGGCGCTGCAATAAAGGCTGTAACGAGCTAATAAGGGTAGCAGGGAAAATCCCCTCAGGACCTCACAGCTCCCTGGGAGAGGATTTATGGGGTTTATCTGCCATCTCGGCAGCTGTTTCTGCGCGGAACCTGCGCCATCACCTCTGCGGCCCATTCTAGGAAATTCAGAGAGACTCACAAGCCGCCCTGGTCCCGCCAGTTCCATCAGGAAACGGCTATCGCCCTGTTTTCCTTTTGGCAAATGTGATTTTGCTGTTCGCGCGCGGGTGTGTGGAGAGAGCCGGCTCCCCGCAAGATCAAGGCCCCTCTCGCGACTTTTCTCAGGTTTCAAAGTACTCTGCTAGCTTGCAGGGGACTTAGTAGAAATAACCTTTGCTGCTTAATTGGAAAATGAAAGAGGAGGCGGGGAAACAAGGCGGGGGAGAGAGTGTATAAACCCCGGAGTATATTCGTTGTAGACAGTTTCCTTCTTGGTGATGTCCTCTGTCTCCAAACTCTCAACCACCTTCATAATTATAAATTAAACGTTTAACCCTCCTAATCTTTATTTCTTTAAATAACACTATCTGGTGCATTTCCAGGGCAGCTAACAGCTTACCATCACCCCCCACTAACCAATGCAACAGTCATAACAAAACAATTACAATTCTTTTAAATAACCAAACATTTAAAACTTCGCAGAGTCCGGATTACAAAACAAGGCTAATAAAAAGCTCGCTTAAGCAGAATCGTCTTCCCTCGACAGTGGGAACAGCGAGTCTCTCCCGTAGCAAGGAGTCCTACTCTTGAGGTGCCGGCACGAAAAAGGCCCTCTTGGGCATCTAGACCAAACGTTTAAGGCTTGGAGAGCATAACCAGTTCCGAAGAGCGCCAGGAAGGGTTGACAAACGACGGGAGCGCTTCTGAAATAGGCTTCGTATGCGCTCAGCCCCTTGTTCTGCTGGCTATCATACCTGCTGCATTCTGGGCCGACTGGAATTGTTGTAAAACTGTCAATTTAGTTTTGTTCCCCCCCTAAAATAGGTAATTAAACTCTTCCCTCTCTTAGCCCATCAAACAATTAGGAGGCCGTCAATGTGCGTTTATTTTTTATGTGATAAGGGGTAGGAAGTGGAAAAAACAAAAATTGTATCAACAGTATCCTCTACTCGGGAGAGGCCTATTAAACTTGGTGGGTCTGACTTCCGAGTAAACATGCAGAGGAACAGGATGCGCAGTGGCTCTGAGCTCCAGGTGCGGGGATTTAAAATAGAACCGTGCAGATTTCGCATGAAGATCTGTGGGTGGCATCTCACACTAGTCTTGCTCAGAGAAGACCCCCTGAAGACAATGGACTTCTCCGGAGTTCCGTTGCACTTGGAAGCAAATGTTTGAGGCGCGCCGCCGGATCTTGCCCTGCGCTTTGGATGTTCCGCGTTTAAGTCAACTTATAGTATACCTCGATCCCCAACGACGCCCGTTGAGTGGGAAACGAGCGCTTTTTGACTTCAAGAAGTGGGCCTGATCCGGAACTGGCTTCGAGGTGGCGGATCTCGGGGCCTCCCTGCCTCCTCTTAGGCCTGGCGACCTTAAACTCAGACGTTCCTCGCTTTCCAAGACTCTTTCGAAATGAAGCGAGGTTACTTTCGTGTAACAACAGTTCAGGAGTACGCTGCGTCGCGTTCCTTCAAGGTTAGATGGTGAGTGCGTGTGCGGAGTTAGCACACGGAATGCTGGTTTTTGTACAACTGTCGTGGCCCTTTCGTGGCGGATTGTGTCAGGAAACTTTTTGGGAATTTTCCTTCTCCCATTAAAGCTGGCGGCGACTCTATTTCTCCGAAAGGAGAGACTCGCATATTAGTTTGACTATCCAGCGCACCAGCCCCTTGGGAACGAGGCCCTTTCATCGAAGGAGCGCGGAAAGGGGCTGCGGACCCAGCGGGACGGTCTCCCAGCTCGACCCCTTTCTCGAAGGCTTTACGCCCGGACCTTGGGTACCTGCGTGCATTTCGGCCTCTGGAAAGCGTGGCTGGGATACATACCATATAAAGAAAAGTGTGGCGTGCCCTCTGCACCCCATACAAACACCGGGTCGTCTTAGACCAGGCTGCTTCTGTGCGTAAGAGAGGGAGAGGTTTCAGAACTCGAACACAACCTTGGAGCCGTCGACCTTGCTCCGAGGGGGC
Source organism: Podarcis cretensis (assembly GCF_951804945.1). NCBI lineage: Eukaryota > Metazoa > Chordata > Lepidosauria > Squamata > Lacertidae > Podarcis > Podarcis cretensis. Next base: position 29,359,217 of record NC_137187.1, read on the forward strand.
CTGGACTGCGGCGCTGCGTAAAGGCGCTTAGATTAGGAAGGGCGAGGCAGACGAAGGGGAAGTTGGTGCCCAGGCACCTTAGTATTCGGGGCAGAGGTGGGGAGAATTAATGTAGGCCGCCGCGTCTCCGGGGTATTTAGATATTTCGGGACCAAAGAAAATATTGCAACACACGGCGAAACCTCGACTGTTGGGTTTTTGGGGGAGGAGGGGCGCGCGACTTAGTCCTCTTCGGTTTTCACTTCTATAGGCGATGCACTGGGAAGAAGTTGAGGATTTATTTATTTTTAATTTCCGAAAATCCGAACGAATGTTGTTTTCTGGATAGGATTGCAGCCTTACGTGCTCAGCGCATCGAGTTCCACACTCCAGTTCCAAAGGGTTCTTTGGAATGAATAGTCACCATTCCCTACGGATCCAGAATAAATATTCTCACTTGATTCCAGCCCCACTTTTGGAAATGCGCGCAACTCAATAAGCATGAATTTAAAGGTTTGTGTGATGCTTAGAATAATTGTATTAATTTGTAACAGCCTGGTGACAATTTGTTGAAAATTACGGAAAATCAATAAAAAAAGAATTGGCAGAAAAAAGAATAATAGAATTGTAGAGTTGGAAGGGAACCCGAGGGTAATCTAGTCCAACCCCCTAAAATGCAGGGAACTTTTTGCCAAATGGGCTCGAACCCACGAACCTGAGATTTGTGGGATTTTTACAATGCAGTCAAACCAACGATGCATGTTTGCTACATAGGCGCACGAGAGGAGCTGAGGCTCAGAGTCATGTAAGTTCCCCTGAGCGACGCTCCCACAGTGCCCTGTTAGGGGAAGGCGTATCCATTCCTATAATCTCCTCACCTGGCTGGGCATTCCTCCCTGCCCTTTGCCCTTTCAAATTCCTCTCAGCAATGTAGAACATCTGGATGTCCGAACTGCATTGCTCAGACACCATTTTAAACCAAACTCAACTATGTCTTTGTAACCTGGTTACCATTTTAAGCTTGCCTGAACAAAGCTGCTTTACCTGTTACTCTTCAACAAGTATTCCGAGTGAGTAAATGTTATTTTTACCTTTTGCAAGACTGTTTGCGTGGTTATTGTTTTAAGAAAATGGGAAATAGCAGGGGAATCCAGTCTGCCTTAAAAGAATCCTGGATTACTTAAACCAACAGGCTAAAACTGGCCTATCTAAACTTCCTCATTCTAAGATGCAAAGGGATACGTTATGCTGGATTTACAAACGTGAGGAAGGAACGATAATACAGTACCTATATATATATATATATATATATATATATATATATATATATATACCCTCTTCTAGTTTCTATAAAAATCTCATCAATATTAAGCAGTGCCGGATTTGCGTATAAGTTAAACAAGATATAGCTTAGGGCCCCACTCTCTTGGGGACCCCCAAAAAATGTAAAGGAAAAAAACACCTGGATGTACTGGATCAGAAACTTTGATAAAATACATATTTTGTTATGTGCAAATGGCTTTAGATACCTTTTAGGTCCATAAATTACCATATAGCATATATTCAACACAAAAAACAGCGACAATTTGTTGTTGACAAAGAAAAGGACAGCTGGACATAGAAAGGGCCCCATTCCCTTCAGTAGCTTAGGGCCTCATCAAACCTAAATCCGGCCCTGATATTAAGAGTCAAATGGTCTACCTACCGACTGAGCTTTTCCTTCTCCAGTTTTGCCTCCGAATCTGCAAGCATTTTGACTGCAGCTAGTACGACGGAGTCGGTCACGACTGGACCTAATGGTCACGGGTCCCTTTACCTTTACCTTTAGTAGGACTTTAGGGGGAAAGCGTTAAGAGTGTTTTTGGGGGTTTCATTCCCGACTCTTTCTCCCCTTCCCAAGTAAATGTGCTTAGCAGGTTCGCAGCCTTAAAGTTTTCATTAAGCAAAGCGAGGCTACAATTCTAAGCACTCGCACTGCGGAGTAAGGCTGCAGTTCTAGGAGAAAGTCTGATCGATAGGGCTTACTTCTGAGTAAATATGTAGAGGGTTGCCTTGTGAGATCAATGGGGTTCACTCTCGCTTAACATGTTTAGGATTGCTCTCCCTAAGGCTGCAATTATCCGGTCCCAGTTTGCTTGGGACGAAGAACTCTTGATTTAAATGGGATTTCCCACTGAGAAATTGTCAGCTGTCAAATTGTCAATTGTCAATAACATAGCAGCTAAGGTGTGGGGAGAATGAAATAGCGAGATGTGTAGATAGAACGGAAACTTGCTATCTGCATATTTCGCCTTGGCGCGATTCCTGCTGCTTCCTCAGTCCGATTCTAAACGATATGTGTAAAGTTCTGGAGTACGAATCTACACGTACATAAGTCAGACACATGGCTGTTTTAAAGATTATCTTCTCTGTTAGCAGTTCCTGCCTCTAAGTCCTCAGCTGAGTATTTTAGGACCCATGATACATTGATTCCCTACTTTCTGCGAAGGGAACCACAATTCTCTCCCCCCCTCCAATATTTTGCTGCTGATTTTAAATAAAAAATTAATAAAACAGAAGAAGAAAAGAACAGTTTAATTGAAGGGGGTTGATTTGTGCTTGCACAGACGTGTCAATGTAGTGGCTCTCCCTGAAAAGGGAGAGGTATGTTTAAACATTTGATTTCAATCCAAAAGTCTTAGAAGAGGGAGAAGGATTCCAGAGATTGCATCCTTCTGCAGATATGTGTTTACTGTTTTTATTCTATTTTTTTCCAGCGAGAATGAATGGAAATATAATACTTAAAAGATTTTTACGTGTTCTGAGGTTTTATATTTGTTATATTCTTGTCCTGAGCATCCATCTAAAGATTTTAAACAATGTAAAAAATCCTTTATTGTGGAGTGGTAAAGGCTTTCTGTTGCCCTGGTTTGGTTTATATAACAAAACATCACCTGCAGCATCCCTTGTTAAAGAGAAGGGGCGAAATTCAGAAGAAAGTTGTGCTCTTGCAAGTGACCTTGTGTTCAGTGCCTTGTTTTTACAAAAAAAGTGTCAGTGCTGTAATTAGAATTATTATTGGACAATTTCTTTGCTTTACAATTAAGCCAATTTTGTCCTGTGTAAGTTCCTTGAAACTGAAGGCCTGTGAAATCAACAGATGGGCAATTCCTTCATTCGAACCCACCAAAATATCATAAAAGTGTGGCAAGCTTTCAAGTTCTTCAGAAATCCTCATCAGGCAAGATGTTAACACAAAGCAGGGAGTGAGGAGGAGTGTATGTGTGCAAAAATTAAGCAGTTGTTGCAGCCACGAACTCAGCTTCTGGACGCATTTGCCTTATGGGCCGATTGAAGGCTGAATAAATCTCTTTTTTTCCTCCTGGAAGTTTAAGGATATCTGAGCAAGCGCCCACAGGTACTACAGATAACAGGTTACACATTCAGAATTCTGGGCTAAAGAAGAAATGACTACCATCTTCCTCCAACAGATTGCAGGGCAGAATTCATAACATGTAATGCCGACATCTGCTTAAATGAAAGCTGGTTCCTTAACTTACTTAAACAGTATCTTACTTATACAGTATGGATAGCATCTGTCTCTGGGGAAAAATATATAATTGCTTTGATGAGTTATCATTATAAACTCGGCAGCTGAAAGAAAACCTTAGTCATTTTTCTTTCTTTTTTTAGTCCCCACAAAATCAGTTGACAATTTGGTTGGTCATCGTAAAATGACTTGGGGATTTTCCCACATAAAAGTGGCACTTTAATCCCTATGCTAATGTAACCTTCCTCTTCTTCTGCTTAAGTGATTTGGTGGGTTTCTCCCAGAGAAAAGTTTGTTTATTTGCAGTGCAGAGGACTGGCAACTAGTGTCCCATGAGATGACATCATGTTGTGGAAAAAGTGGCGGTGTTTTGTCCCTGCCTGCCCCACTACCCAGCAGTTTGGGACTACAACCAGTGGCAGACCTTGGCATTTCAAATGCCAGTGGCGCCATGTGCAGCACAAAAATCTGGCACCCTTGCCTCTCGTCTTCTGCAGCACCCCAGAAGCCTTGCACCCGGTGCAACCAAACTGACCATGCTCCCTTAGATCCACCTTTGCTATAACTCCCTTGGCCATTGGCCATGCTTTCTGGGACTGATGGAAGGTGGTCCACCTGCCTGTGCAGGGCCACAGGTCCCCAGCCCTGCATTTGTGAGTCCCTAAGCATCCTCTGAGATTTGTGTCCTGCGTTCCAGGCAACACAACCCTGGAGGGCTTCATTGGCCCCTCCTTCACTTTGGAAATGTGGGATGTGATACCTAAGAAGCAGTCAAGTACCACACTCCTTGTTTTCCTAGAGGGGGCATGCGGGGGAATGTTTGGTCCAGCCAGTCAAAAACTTCCTGTTTCCTCCTGGCTGGGACATACTTCTTTTGCATGTGACTAGACTCAGGTGGTGCTGTGGGTTAAACCACAGAACCTAGGGCTTGCCAATCAGAAGGTCGGTGGTTCGAATCCCTGCGATGGGGTGAGCTTCCGTTGCTCGGTCCCTGCTCCTGCCAACCTAGCAGTTCAAAAGCACGAAGTGCAAGTAGATAAATAGGTACCACTCTGGCGGGAAGGTAAATGGCGTTTCCGTGCACTGCTCTGGTTCGCCAGAAGTGGCTTTGTCCTGCTGGCTACATGACCCGGCTACATGTACACCAGCCCCATCAGCCAATAAAGCGAGATGAGCGCCGCAACCCCAGAGTCAACCATGACTGGACCTAATGGTCAAGGGTCCCTTTACCTTTTAGAGGTGGGCGTGACCTTACCTGTCCAGGTAACAAAAGTACAGGGCATGCTGCACTCTCTCCCTTTTCAACTTGTTGGAGCAGCTTTTTAGCTAGATATGCTAAAAATCCCAGGACCCTGGGATTACCCTCATATGGTATAGATCAGGCTTCCTTAACCTCGGCCTTCCAGATGTTTTGAGACTACAATTTCCATCATCCCTGACCACTGGTCCTGCTAGCTAGGGATCATGGGAGTTGTAGGCCAAAAACATATGGAGGGCCGAGATTGAGGAAGCCTGGGATAGGATCCACATGTATATACTTTGTAACTAAGTCTGCCTTCTGGGATCCAACTGTGAACAGAATGTGAGTAAACTACTTTTTTATACTTTATTCAAGATTGTGGCGTGTTTATTTTTTTTTAAGAGGGATGAATGGGAACTTACCAGGAACATACAGTTCAATACAATGGTACCTCGGGATGCAAATGGGATCCGTTCTGGAGCCCCATTCGCATCCTGAAGTGACGCAACCTGTGTCCGTGCGTCTGTGCGTGTGCAGATTGCGTTTCACGTTTTGCCGCTTCCGCGAATGCGCGTGACTTCATTTGACTGCGCATGTGCGTGTGGCGAAACGCGGAAGAAATGCGCTCCGTTACTTCCGGGTCACCGCAGAGCGCAACCCAAAAATATTTAACTTGAAGCACATTTATCCTGAGGTATGACTGTACTGAGTTGTATGATAGTAAGAGGCTTACACAAGCCTGCAACCAGCTACCTGCTGTGCATATAAAAAGGGGAATGTAAACTCTGCGAAGTAAAGGAACTTGCTAGCGCAAGGTAGGTAAAGGTAAAGGGACCCCTGACCATTAGGTCCAGTCGTGGCTGACTCTGGGGTTGCGGTGCTCATCTCGCTTCATTGGCCGAGGGAGCCGGTGTACACCTTCCGGGTCATGTGGCCAGCATGACTAAGCCGCTTCTGGTGAACCAGAACAGCTCACGGAAACACCGTTTACCTTCCGGCCAGAGTGGTACCTATTTATCTACTTGCACTTTGATGTGCTTTCGAACTGCTAGGTGGGGAGGAGCAGGGACCGAGCAACGGAAGCTCACCCCGTCGCGGGGATTCTAACCGCCGACCTTCTGATCGGCAAGTCCTAGGCTCTGTGGTTTAACCCACAGCGCCAACCGTGTCCCAAGCGCAAGTTAGGAAGGATATTAATAAACAATATATCCTCTCCTGCATCCCTGAACATTCCCACAGGAAAAAGTACTGCTGAAGTCCAGAGGCGGTCCGTCATTTCCAGCTGTTTTGGGGAGGGACGTGGCCTGAGAACAGAAGCTCCTCTGAGCTGCAAGAAGCTTATAAATCTGATGGATAGAAGCACGATTGACTTGCACTCCCTGCCTCCCTGATAAATGAACTCCCCAGTTTAAAAGATTACAGTAATCATGGGAGGACAGTGTAAATCGAATCTGATAGCAATAACTTTTGGGGAAGGTCAGGCTCAAGTGAAATGTTACCAGGCAGCAGGCATTTTGTTTGCAAAATACAATCAAAGAGCATTGATGAGAAATTCTTCCCTGCCAGCTAGTCAGCACTTTCTGCTTAACGGCTTTGAGGTGAGGTGAGGGGGAAATCTTCATCCATCAAATGTCCTGGAGAACTCCCTCCGACTAGACTGTTGATTCTTGAAAAGAGGGGCCGCTCTGGAGGTCTCTCTCTCTGAGGACACACAGATTCAGAACCATCAAAGTATTACGCGACTTTGGCACATGGCGTCAAATCTGCAAAGGCTGTTTTATGGGTGAGTGTGAATATATCCATATTCTAAACTACAATAGGAAGCTGCATAGAAGGTGAACCCCTGAACAGTGGAAAGCAACAATGAAGGCTGCAAATTGTTTACCAGAAAAGCAACAGCCAATACAAACAAATGAATAAATTCATTTGGGATAAATTCAGCTATTCATTCAGCCAGAAATCATTTGTGCTTCCTTGGCAGATCCAGGAGTATGCACAGTGTCAAAGAACTGTCACCTCAATGAGAAACAACAATTTGAGGCTGACATGCGTAAAATGTTAAAAGAAACAAAGTGATCAAGTGCAATGTTTTAAAATAAAAAGTGATAGTGGAAATCAGTATATGCCTTTGCTCTTTCTGTTGCTCATAAAGGTAAAGGTAAAGGTACCCCTGCCCATAGGGGCCAGTCTTGACAGACTCTGGGGTTGTGTGCCCATCTCACTTAAGAGGCCAGGGGCCAGCGCTGTCCGGAGACACTTCCGGGTCACGTGGCCAGCGTGACATCGCTGCTCTGGCGAGCCAGAGCCGCACATGGAAACGCCGTTTACCTTCCCGCTGGTAAGCGGTCCCTATTTATCTACTTGCACCCGGAGGTGCTTTCGAACTGCTACGTTGGCAAGCGCTGGGACCAAGCAGCGGGAGCGCACCCCGCCGCAGGGATTCGAACCGCCGACCTTTCGATCGGCAAGTCCTAGGCGCTGAGGCTTTAACCCACAGCGCCACCTGTTGCTCATAAATAACACTGTTTTCAGAATATTTTATTGTTAGGGTCTAATCTGTCCAAGTTATTATTAACATTATTTTAGCTAAAGAAGATGCTCCACTACTTTTGAGGAAACTGCTTGTGGACTTGACTCCGAACCTGCCTCAAGTCCAATAACAAACTTGCTATTTTTCAAGTGTTCAGTTTTAGAAAATGCAAAACTGAAGTGTCCCACCACAGCCATTAGAGGCATGTGTGGAATCCCAGGTGCAAAGCAGTTTCATTTCATAAAAAACAAAATATATTTTAATCAGCTTGACCTCTAAGCAAAGTTAGGTTTCAACTTATACTCTGGATGACTTCTAGTTTCAATGAAGAATTAACTAGGATACAGTTTGATATATGCAAGGCAACATAAAAATGAATAACGGAGCAATAAATCATAACTAAACATTAAGTCCTTCAGCTAGAACTGCTATCCAGAGAGTTAAGGTGTATAGATTTATCAGGTATAAGACAGAATAGAATCATATAGGCATGCAAATACTTTCAGTCACTATGTAAGTTCCCAACTGGACCTGTAGGAACTTCCTTGATTTCCCTGTAAAGAATGGCAAAAATGCCCCTTGCTTTCTAGGCTTGTGTCTGAGTGGTTTTGCATTTGCCCTGCGCTAAGTTGGAACAAATGGCAATCAAGTTTTCTGTGGATTGTCCCTTGTTCCGATTTACACACGGGACGCATGGAAGTGTGGAATACGCACTCTCTTTCAGAAACATCTATTGTTTCTTTTACAGATATTTTTCAATGAATGACCCATGTATGAAAGTGTTTTATGCAACATGGAAACTTGCAGAGTGCATTCTGAATACTGACTGGCTCTAATAAAAAACTGTTATTTTACCAACCTTGTAAATGTTAACTAATCTTATCAAAACTATTTCTGGTACATAAGACACTCTCTCTCTCTCTCTCTCTCTCTCTGTCACACACACACACACACACACACACACACACACACACACACACTCAAACACACACACACACACACACACACACACACACACACACACAAAATGCATTGGCCTGCAGGGGTGCAGCAAATGGTTCTAATCACGCCTTGTAAAAGGTAAAGGTAAAGGGACCCCTGACCATTAGGTCCAGTCATGGCCGACTCTGGGGTTGCGGCGCTCATCTCGCTTTATTGGCCGAGGGAGCCAGCGTACAGCTTCCGGGTCATGTGGCCAGCATGACTAAGCCGCTTCTGGCGAACCAGAGCAGCGCACAGAAACGCCATTTACCTTCCCGCTGGAGTGATACCTATTTATCTACTTGCACTTTGATGTGCTTTCAAACTGCTAGGTTGGCAGGAGCAGGGACCGAGCAACGGGAGCTCACCCCGTCACGGGGATTCGAACCACCGACCTTCTGATCAGCAAGTCCTAGGCTCTGTGGTTTAACCCACAGTGCCACCCGCATCCCTAATCACGCCTTGTAGCCCTACTCAATATCAAGGCCCTGGATGTGTAATTTCAAGGACAGCCAAAATATTAGCAGAATTTTTAACATAAAGCATTTCTTTCAAACCACACTGAAAATGTTCCAGACCTAATAATGATTCACCTTTGTGATTCATAGTTTTATGAGTCTTCACCCTCCAGCCCCCAGAAATTTGGTGGTTGGGAGAGTCCCAGTGTACATGAGCTTAAATAAGAGTACATATTTTACAAATTTGGAAATAAACATTTTTGTGCTGGCGTAGGTCTAGAGTTCAATGTGTTAGAACATAAGGCCTGAGTGTCCACAGGTTCTTTGCTGCTGCTGTTTGGTTATTTAAACAGAGTATTGCATTGAGATATGAGCTCCACGGAATTTGCCTAAATGAAGGAAAGTTGGAGAGGACACAAACAGAACATCCCCTTTGTTAAGCTCATTCTGCATGTCTGTGGTTTTTGTCATGGAAAGGCAGGCCCAGACAGAGGGGGGGCCATATGGGTCACTTGGCCCAGGCCTCCGATTCCAAAGGGGGCCTCCGTCAGCATATTTATCTATATTTTCCATTTTGTCTTTATATGCTGATACAGTTCAAGCCTTGAACTAAAATTATTTGTCAGCATAACTTTTGTGAAAATTATTTATATACTTACTTATTTATAAGACTTCAGTTATCCCCAGGGCAGGGTAAAAAAAAGGGGGGCCTGGCTCTGCAAGGCCCTGTGGAAAGGTGTGGCTTGTTGTTCCTTTATTATCAAATGAAGGAAAAGGACAGGATTAGCATATAGTATTAACTTATGTAGTCAACATATTCAGGCTGGTCAGATGCAGGAGAGAGAGAGAGAGAGAGAGAGAGAGAGAGAGAGAGAGAAGGACTGCTGCACCTTTAAGAGCTGTGTGCAGGTGAGTTAGCTAAACCAGGTGAGTTAGGGGTTTCCCCTGCATGCAAAGACAGACTTTGGCTGTTTGAGTGGATGAGATCAAGAATGGGTCCAAGGGTCAAGAAGGTAGTTTCTGCACATGTTGTAGAGCAGCGATTCTCAACCTGTGAGTCCCCAGATGTTGTTGGACTACAACTCCCATCATCCCTGAGCTCTGGCCTTGCTAGCTAGGGTGATGGGCGTTGTAGTGCAATAACATCTGGGGACCCACGGGTTGAGAAAGGCTGCTGTAGAGGGAAGTGAGGGGCAGTTGGGGCTCGTCCACCTGGGAAGGGAGGCCATCTAGGGGAAGGAAAACTCTGGTCCTAAACCTCTGCTACCTTGTGGGACATTTTTGGGAGAAGAAAAGACTAAGGAGTAAGCCCAACACAAATCCTGAGTGGAGTCCCTACGACATTTGGATGGCGCCTTGTACGCCTCCTTCCAACAACTCCTGCAGCCAAGCTGGTGCCCTTCACGGCCTAGGACCCTCGTACCTACAGGGCCGCCTCTCCTGGTATGTCCCACGGAGGACCTTATGGTCTTCAAATAAAAATATCTTGGAGGTCCCGGGCCACAGAGAGGTTAGGCTGGCCTCAACCAGAGCCAGGGCTTTTTCAGCTGTGGCCCCGATCTGGTGGAACGCTCTGTCACAAGAGACTAGGGCCCTGCGGGACTTGACATCTTTCCACAGGGCCTGCAAGACAGAGCTGTTCCACCAGGCCTTTGGCCAAGGCACCGTCTGACCCCCTCCTTTGGTAATCCTTACAGAATTCTAGCCCAATGGTTGCCATTACAGTGGTACCTCGGGTTAAGTACTTAATTCGTTCTGGAGGTCCGTTCTTAACCTGAAACTGTTCTTAACCTGAAGCACCACTTTAGCTAATGGGACCTCCCACTGCTGCCGCACCGCCGGAGCACGATTTCTGTTCTCATCCTGAAGCAAAGTTCTTAACCGGAAGCACTATTTCCGGGTTAGCGGCATCTGTAACCTGAAGCATATGTAACCTGAAGCGTATGTAACCCGAGATACCACTGTAATTTGATTTTGAATTGATTTTAGAATGCATTTCAATGGATTGATTGTGATTTTATGTGAACTGTGTTGCTTTTATTGTTGCTGGCCACTCTGAACCCGGCTTCGGCTGGGGAGGGCGGGATATAAATAAAATTATTATTATTATTATTATTATTATTATTATTATTATTATTATTATTATTATATCTTGTTCTGCTTTCCTTTGGACCCCATCAGCGAGGCTAAGGGGACGGGTCTTGTTGTCTGGGCAGCCCAGAACCTCCATGCACATTGCCCAGGCATGCACCCTGGGGAGGTCACTTCAGTGTTGCTAACACACAGTAGTTTAACTTCACCCCCGGAAGTGCACTCCAATGTTTCTCGATACAGATGAATGCCAACAAGAAGATGGGGGATTTCAGCAGGTTTCACTCAGAGTGCAGGCTGCTGCAATATCCTTTTCTGCACTGCTTGGGAGGTACAGAAGCTGTGTCCTCCCTCCCTATATTGTGGGTGTGGCTTTTTTGGCCATGTACCACAAATATCTCCTGCCAACCTAGCAGTTTCAAAGCACACAGTGCAAGTAGATAAATAGGTACCACTCCAGCGGGAAGGTAAACCGCGTTTCCGTGTGCTGCTCTGGTTCACCAGAAGCGGCTTAGTCATGCTGGCCACATGACCCAGAAGCTGTACGCCGGCTCCCTCGGCCAATAAAGTGAGATGAGCACCACAACCCCAGAGTCGGCCACAACTGGATCTAATGGTCAGGGGTCCCTTTACCTTTTTACCACAAATATATGGGTGAAGCTGAACGGAGCAGTAAACAGAGCCAAAGAGATGGTTAACTGTGGTGAGGTTAAGATATACAACAGTTTAAAACTGAGACCGATGGCATGAAGGTTTTCCATATTCTTAGACTCCTGATCAGTGGCCTGATTTTTCAAATTTCTCTTCCAATGTGGCTGACAAGGGGGGGGGGGGTACTTCATTCTGACGTTATCTTGAGCAGCAAATCAGTCTTGCAGCCCTTTGATTCTATGAAAGGGTACTGCTATAGCGCAAGGGGTTTTGGTCTGCATATTTTTTTTTAAAAAAATGCTTTTTATTGCTGTTTCATTTAATACAAACAAACAAAATACAGTAAAATTCAACACTCATTTACTCATATTCTTTCCCCACACTCTGCTGAGCATTGACTTCCTTCCCTCCCTTCAACAGGTTTTCTTCTGTCAGTTACTTTTCCACAGTTTCTTATTGTATCCAATCCTATCTACATCGTAAGATTTATTTCAGTCCTGCCAGAGTCTTCAAATTCCTACAGTTATTATTTATGTACTCCATAAATTTACTCCAATCTTTTTGGAATTTTGCTTCCTCCTGATTTCGGATTCTGCAAGTCAGTTTTGCTAGTTCCGCATAATCTGCAATAATTGTTATAGGGAGACACAGAGACAGACAGAATAGCTTTGTTATGTCCATCTCCAGTGCTTTTTTTCCTGGGGGTACGCATACTCCTAAACATTTTGTGAATCTTTGTACTTTTGTTGATTTACTGTATTTATTTTCCCCGATTTGAACTATAAAATGGTCCATCTCTGATTTGCTGTGCTCATAACAACCTCAAGGTAGCAGATATGGGGAAGGACCCAGAGTCGATGAACCGGCAGTCTGACTTTATTATCAAGCGCCTCATTTTATACTTACTGGAACTTCCCCTTCCTTTTAAGAGCTGTTCCTGGCATAACAAATCTGCCCTCTGTTTTACAGACATGACCGAAGACCGACTGGGAGATGCCAGCGGAGTGGACAGTGCCGAGACCTACAGTGACAAAGACGCCGACCAAAGGAGCACCCCAGACTTGACAAAAGCCAAGAGCGGTTTCGCTCCAGAGAGCCCAGAGATTGTGTCCATGGATGAAGGAGGCTACGCCATCCAGAAAAACAGCAGCAGCACTGACAGCAGGCCTGAGAGCCCCAAGTACCAGCCAGAGCCAAACCACCTCCTGATCGAAGGTCCGTCAGGGACAGTTTCTCTTCCTTTTGGCTTGAAAGCCAACCGGCCACCCCTTGAGGTGTTAAAAAAGATATTTCCCAACCAAAAGCCAACAGTGCTTGAATTAATCTTGAAGGGCTGTGGGGGTGACTTGGTGAGTGCGGTTGAGGTTCTTCTCTCAAGCAGGTCCTCCATAGCTGGGGGGGACCGAACTTCTGCAGAATCGGAAGGTCTGGTTTTGCCTTCAAATGGTCACCTCTTTGAACACACGTTGGGTTCGTATCCCATTTCTTCCTCCAAGTGGTCTGTAGGGTCTGCCTTCAGAGTTCCAGACACACTGAGGTTTTCTGCTGACGCTAGTAATGTTGTGCCCAATCCGCTGGCTGTCCCCTTACAGCACCCGTTCCCACAGCCACCTCGGTACCCGCTGATGCTGAGGAATACTTTGGCAAGAAACCAATCCAGCCCGTTTCTGCCCAACGATGTCACTTTGTGGAACACCATGACGCTGCAGCAGCAGTACCAGCTGAGGTCTCAGTATGTCAGCCCTTTCTCCACCAATACCACCAGCGTCTTCCGAAGTTCTCCAGTGCTTCCTACGCGGCCGTCAGAAGATCCCAGGATCTCCATCCCTGATGATGGATGCCCAATTGTCTCCAAGCAGCCTATTTATACAGAAGATGACTATGATGAAAGATCGGACTCCTCAGACTCTAGAATACTAAACACATCCTCTTAGAACGACAATTTACAATGATATTTAGCAATGTGGCAGAACTACTGGGTATCAAGAGGAGGGAATGTTACTTGTTACTGTATTATAAAAAAAGCGATTTTGCTTGTTACTATCCTTTAGCAATAAAGACATAACTTATTTTATTTCTTGCACTTCACTGGAAAATGCCAAATAGCTACCACTTCATGGCTTTAGTGCTGAATGTTTATTGCAGAAAAAAGGGGGGGGGATTAATTTTAAGCATAGATATGAGGAACCAGGGATTGCAGAACATTTTAGAGTGGAGCAAATAAGTCTTGCCTTGCAGACAGTTGGGAATGTTGATATTGTACTTGAATGCAGTGTTTGAGAAGAGGACTCCTCAGGACATAAGATATCAAAAGCAAATAATTCATTGGCAAATGGACTTAAGAAGGACCTTGTTGACTTTATGACAATAATCATCCTGGTTTTAAAACCAAGATTCATGAAAGACTGGCCAAGAGTCTGCCGCTCCCGTGCTATGGAAGTGTGCACACTTTTTGGAGACACCTTCAACACGATTCACATGGCTTAGATAGGAACCTGTATAATGTCAATGGAAAGTCAAATACAGCTGTGAGTTGCATGAAAATGTCTTGTGAGAAATGAGCTCATGATTAACATTTGTTGGGGTATTGTAGCATGCTAAGGATTCTAGGGGGGGAAATAAACTTGGATGATGATCTCAATTTTTTTATTTTTATAAACCATGTCATTTATATTTGGGAGAGAGATGGCACGTGTGGACAGCATATAAACGAGTCTGGTTTTATTGACAGACCATTCTGAGCTGAAGTTTCAGCCTGCTGAACTGAGAACTGGGTGCGTACATAAACTGATAGGGTCGAATGAGAAGAGATGTGGAGACAAAGGACTGGGGTCTAGCTGAGTGTGGTAGAGAATTCACAATGTCGTCACTATGTTTGCATTGCTGCAATTTAATATCTTGGCGGCCTTTAATACCAGTAAGTTTATGTAGTTACAATGCAGGGTTTCTAAAGGAAGTTTCATACGTCTGCCTGAATTGTTAAAAACCCCTCGTGCCATTCTTTTATTATCTGATTTTCTTGTGGGCTCTGCTTGTCTGAAATTACCCACCACTCCAGATGTGGGAGTCTCCCTTTAGTGCATCAGTTAAAGCCTTGCAAAACTGACCAGACAAGGGCAGAAGGGACCTTCTGTGCAACCACAAGTCGAAACTACAGATGATGCTACCCAACTGCTATGTGGGGAGAAAAGAGGGCTTGTGTGTATGGCAAAGGAGCCAGCCTCTCCCTTCTTTTACTTTGCTGCCGTGATGTCTTGGACCTTTACACATCGTTCTCTTATAAGTACTTTATAGAGTAGGGGGTGGAAGTAGCCATATGATGCAGGGCAGCAGGGAGCAGTAGATAGTTGGGGCTGCCTTGGTCAGGAGATCTTGTGTTTCCTGGGGGCACCTGGCAGGTTACTTCAGGTGACCGTTGATACTGATACCATGGACAAGATCTACTTTGAGACTGATCCAACTAGGCAATTCTCATGGGGAGATCTCAAATGGCATATTAATCTGGCTTATTGTCGGAGGGGACTCCAACTTTTGAAGTGTGACATGTCCTTCCTCAATATAAGGTGATTTGGGCACAGTCAAATGAGGTGACTAAGTTATTCCCTCTTGGTTTGTGAAGTCAGGGCACTAGGAAGCGGCAGCTCTCTATCCTTAAAGGTAAAGGTAAAAGGACCCCTGACCATTAGGTCCAGTCATGACCAACTCTGGGGTTGCGGCGCTCATCTCGCTTTATTGGCCGTGGGAGCCGGCATACAGCTTCCAGGCCATGTGGCCAGCATGACTAAGCCACTTCTGGTGAACCAGAGCAGCGCACGGAAATGGTGTTTACCTTCCCGCTGGAGCGGTACCTATTTATCTACTTGCACTTTGACGTGCTTTCGAACTGCTACGTTGGCAGGAGCCAGGGACCGAGCAACAGGAGCTCACCCCATTACGGGGATTCGAACCGCCGACCTTCTGATCGGCAAGTCATAGGCTCTGTGGTTTAACCCACAGCGCCACCCACGTCCCTTCTGTATCCTTAGAACCATACAATATTCAGCATTTGAGTCTGGGGGCCAGAGAACCAACCCCAAGTGTTTTCCATGGCATCTTTGCTTCTTGGAACCTTCTGATGATAGCAACTTTCTCAGGACTAAAGAGTTGATTTAAATTCAAGTGAAACCAATCAAGCATACGGAGGCGTAGCAAGGTCAGGTGGTACCCAGTGTGGAATTTTTTTTTTGTCACCCCCCCAACCTGTGACTCGCAAGCCTACAGCGAGCTGGGGGAAGGGAGTTTTGCCGCTTTGCTGGCGGCCCTAATGGGCCGCTGCTCACTGTAGATTTGGGAGTCACGGGCAGTGGGTGTGCCAAATGTCACCCCCCTTCAGGGAAGACACCCGTCCTCTCCCCTACCTGCCTGCCTGCCTCTTCCAGCCGGAAACGGGGGCAATGGTGCCCTGGCGGCCCCCCCGTGACTCCCAAGCATACCCCAAGCCGTTAGGGGGAGGAGCCAGGCAGCTCGTCCTCTTGCCTGCCTGCATGCCTGCCTCCTCCAGTCGGGAGTGGGGGCAAAGGCGCACACGCCACACCAAATGTCACCCCATCTTGCTTTGTTGTCATTCAGCCCTGTTGCCAGAACACTGCAGGGCACTTTTGCTGCTCTGTTTCACTGGTGCACTTGCAACTGCTCAGTGCAGGAATTCAGCACCAACATGCCTTGGCTGGCAGCTGTTGCGGCAGATGAGCTTCCGGTGGCAAATGCGTGCTGCATCAGAATGCCGTCCCTTTGCTGCAAGGGTATGGTTACCAGATTTTTTTCAATGAATCCGGGGACACTTTTTTGGGAAGCTGAGTAGCCACGGTCAGTAGTGGGGATGGTGAGGCAAAAGACCCTGGGCCCAAGCACACATGCATATTGTATAAAGGTGCAGAGCCCTTCTTTTGCACCCTGTGAAACATAAATGCACAGAGTTAAAAAAAAACTTGGGCAATGGTGTGCTGCCCACCCGTGACTCCCGAGCCTTCTCCGATCTCCTGCCCCCTTCCCCCTTTGTTTGGGGGAGGCTCAGGAGTCACGGGTGGGCAGCAGTTGCTCAGGAGGGGCACAAGGCACGTGGTTTCTCTGCCAGGCAAGGTGCAAAGCCCTTCTTTTGCACCCTGTGAAACATAAATGCACTGTTTTTTAAAAACTGGGCAACGGCCAGCTATCTGCGACTCCCGAGCCTCCCCCGATCAGTCAAAACAAAGGGGGAAGGGGGCAGAAGATCTATACCACCGGACATCCCCGGTTCCCCTTTGGCAGTGGCAGCGGCAGCCTCAGCAGCCTGTTGCGCACATGACACATCATATGGGGACTTCCGGAGAGGAAAACTGGTGGGTGGCCCAGCAGCTAGCAGCTCATGAAGCCAGCCAGAGCCAACTGCGCTACCAGGCTGGCTCCGGGCTGCTGAGGCTGCCACTGCCACGTTTCCCAGGGACAGGTTTGCAAATCTAGGGACATCCCGGGGATGGAATTTGTCCGGGGACAGATTTGCAAATCCGGGGACTGTCCCCAGAAACCGGGGATGTCTGGTAACCCTATGCAAGGGACTAACACAGACTAACCCGTTGCTCGGTCCCTGCTCCTGCCAACCTAGCAGTTCGAAAGCACGTCAAGTGCAAGTAGATAAATAGGTACCACTCCAGCAGGAAGGTAAACGGCGTTTCTGTGCGCTGCTCTGGTACGCCAGAAGCAGCTTAGTCATGCTGGCCACATGACCCGGAAGCTGTACGCCGGCTCCCTCGGCCAATAAAGCGAGATGAGCGCTGCAACCCCAGAGTCAGCCACGGCTGGACCTAATGGTCAGGGGTCCCTTTCCCTTTAACCTGTTGGAAGTGTTCCTCTGTAATGCAGCAGTGTTGCTGTAAAGAGCGCATCCACTGGGTTGCATGCTTGCTGGCTCCCAGCCATGACTGGGATGTTCCTGGGGGGAAGTGCAATGTATCTCACGACTGCCTTCTGCAGCACAGTAAGGGACCACGCTCTATGGCTATATAAACCTCCCTACTGTCATGAGGGGAAATTCCCCATTCATTTGCTTAGGTTCATCCTCATGAGCATGACAGTAGCCTAAATGTCAATATTGTGCAATGGAACCTACTTAAAGGAACTTTTTGTTTCTAAAGAATTTTAAACAAATCTCCGCATGAAATTCTCCCACCACAAAAAAAACGACGATGTACGAATGGTAATAAAATCAATGTGAATATGCAAAAAATAATCAGAGAAAAAATATGAGCACAGGAAATAAAATTACGGTCCTACCTGCAAATAAAGCTTGTTATTAGGCCTATGATAAATAAGGCATGGCCTGGTGAATGCTTTTGTTAATTAAAATACGATGCTAAGCAAGGGGCTGGCATAAGGTTTTAACATATGTAAATATTTGGGGGGTTTGCCACTGATAAGCAATATCCCTGACATACTTGGTGACTGGGCCCCAGATAAGCAGGTTTTTCTGCTTATACTACTTTTTATACCATATGGGATGCCTTAAAACCAGCACATGACATATAGTTTGGATTAGTCCGTTTATATTTTGCCTTATCAACAAAGTGACTCATCAACAAAGTGACCTTATCAACAAAGTGACTCATAAAATATTCCATTTCAGAAGACTTCAACAGACAGTGATGAAAACAATAAACACAGATTAATCCCTATAATAAAAATGTCCTTCATATTAGTCTATACAAATGTCTCACACATGCTGGCAAAAGCTTGCATCTCACCTTCTCTGGAGCCAGGGGCAGAATTATTTGTAAGTGCAGTTTGGATCTTTGCAAATTAATGACCAAACAAACCTACAAGCGCTGTCTCCAACTCTTTCAGATGCTGAAATGAGGAACAACCATAGCCATTTCGCCACATAAAGTTGTGCTGCCTGATTCCTTTCTGACAAGGTTCCCAATTAGACTTTACAGATGGTGGCGGTGATCTGAAGGTGGCGTCACTAAGCAGCACATATTGGGGCAATTGTTGTTTAGTCATTTGTTGTGTCCGACTCTTCATGGACCAGAGCACACCCATGGACCAGAGCACACCAGGCACTCCTGTCTTCCACTGCCTCCCGCAGTTTGGTCAAGCTCATGTTCGTAGCTTCAAGAACACTGTCCAACCATCTCATCCTCTGTTGTCCCCTTCTCCTTGTGCCCTCCATCTTTCCCAACATCAGGGTCTTTTCCAGGGAGTCTTCTCTTCTCATGAGGTGACCAAAGTACTGGAGCCTCAGCTTCAGGATCTGTCCTTCCAGAGAGCACCCAGGGCTGATTTCCTTCAGAATGGAGAGGTTTGATTTTCTTGCAGTCCATGGGACTCTCAAGAGTCTCCTCCAGGACCTTAATTTAAAAGCATCAATACTATCCACAAGGACTATATTTTACGTTCAGAGGGAAGAAGGTAAAAATCAAAACAGCTGAAGACAGAGATAAATTCCTGAATATCTACGGAGAAGACCTTCAGAAAGGGATTGAAACACCTCCAGGGGCTGGACCACAGTCTTTACCTACACCTACACCTTTGGGGCCTGAAGCCCAGTACAAAAAGACACCACCACCAGAACAATGACAGATTTGACCAGGATGTCTCTGCAACTTCTCAGTTGGAATATAAATGGTGCCAACATCCCGGAGAAAAGAAGAAGGATATTTCATATTTTGAAAAAAGAACAATTGGACATTATTTGCTTACAAGAAACGCATGTGACCAGGCTACATAGAAAAGTATTAATAAATAAAATATTAGGCCAAGAATTTATCTCTTCGGATCGAGTAAAGAAAAGAGGCGTGGTGATTTATGCAAAAGAGAGCCTGTCACCAAAATTTCTATTTAAGGATGAACAAGGACGTATTCTGGCAATTGAGATTCAAACTCAAGGAGAAAAGTTTTTGATATTAGGAATTTATGCGCCAAATGAAGGAAAATCGGAATTTTATAAGAAGCTGCATGAGATTATGCTGGACTATCTGAACTATGACAACATCATAATGATGGGAGATATGAATGGGGTGGTTTCAACGAACATGGATAAATCACATAGTCAAAATGTAACAAAAGAAGGCAGACTACCTAAAACCTTTTTTGAATTGACTGACAATATGGACTTGATTGACATCTGGAGAACAAAGAACCCTCTAGGAAGAGAAGGAACATTCTTTTCTGAAGCCCAACTGACTTGGACAAGAATCGACCAAATTTGGACAACTAGAGGCCTGGCACCCAAGATAAAAAAAGTGGAAATCTGCCCAAAGACCTGCTCCGACCACAACGCTGTAAAGATGGATATGAAATTAATGCCAACCGGCTCCTTTAGATGGAGGATGAATGACAATCTGCTTAGAGATCAGGAGATCAGTAAAAAAGCCCAAAAAGCTTTGAAGGACTATTTTGAAATAAATTTGAACACTACGGTGGAAAAAAGAATTGTATGGGACGCAAGTAAGGCGGTTATGAGGGGGTTTCTGATACAGCAGAATACTATTAAGAAAAAGGCACAGAATGATAAAAAGGATAAGATCTTGGAGAAAATTAAAGAAGGCGAGAAGAAATTAAGATCGAAACCGAAATCAAAGGAGATTCTAAGAGAAATTAAATACTACCAAGCACAATATTCAAAATTAATAAATCAAGAAGTGGAATGGAAAGTCAAGTTAATGAAACAAAGATCTTTTGAACTGGCAAATAAATGTGGAAAGCTGCTAGCATGGCAGCTGAAAAAGAGACAAAAACTGAATACAGTAACAAACTTAGAAATTGAGGGAAGAAACATACAGAACCCAGTGGACATCAGAAAGTGCTTCCATAGATATTTCAAGCAATTATATACACAAGGGCCGCAAAATGAATCAGAGATAGAACAATTTTTGAAGGAGAATGGTTTACCAAGGTTGTCTCTGCGGAACAGAACAATCCTGAATCATAAAATAACACAATTAGAGATCGAAGAGGCCATTCAGAATATGCAACTGGGCAAATCTCCAGGGCCAGACGGGCTTACCTCCAAATATTATAGGACATTGAAAGATTATTTGATACACCCACTAATGGAGGTTTGTAATGAAATCATGGAGGGGAAGAAGGCACCGGAGTCGTGGAAAGAAGCTTTCATCACATTGATACCTAAATTAGAAACTGAAAAGACACAACTTAAGAATTACCGCCCCATCTCCCTCCTAAATGTGGATTACAAAATATTTGCAGACATTTTAGCAAGTAGATTTAAAAAAGTTTTGAATGAAGTAATTCATAAGGACCAGGCAGGCTTTCTCCCAGGTAGACATTTGTTTGCTAATACAAGGAACATTATTGACATTTTGGAACTCTTGCAAACAAATATCAACACGAAAGCAGTTTTGATATTTATAGATGCGGAGAAGGCTTTTTGATAATATCTCCTGGAAGTTTATGAAGAAGAATTTGGAAGGAATGGGAGTGGGGCGGGGGTTCCAGAATGGGATAGAGGCAATTTATTCAGAGCAAAAGGCTAAACTGATAGTGAACAATGTGGTGACAGAAGAGTTTAGAATTGAAAAAGGTACACGACAAGGTTGCCCTATATCCCCTTTGTTATTTATATCAGTCCTGGAAGTGCTCTTAAACATGATTAGAGGAGACCGGTTGGTAGAGGGTATTCAGGTCGGAGAGAAACAGTATAAACTGAAAGCATTTGCAGATGACCTAGTATTGACCTTACAGGAGCCAGAGCCTAGTACTAAAAGGGTTTTGCAATTGATTCATGAGTTTGGTCGAGTGGCGGGATTTAAACTTAATAAGCAAAAAACCAAAGTTTTAGAAAAAAACTTGACTTTTTCAGAATCAGAAAGGTTTCAGAAAGAGACAGAATTAAATGTGGTCAAAAAAGTAAGATATCTAGGGGTAAATATAACAGCGAAGAACAGAAACTTGTTTAAGGATAACTATGAAAAATGTTGGTCTGAAATCAAAAGGGATCTAGATGTTTGGTCAAGATTGAAACTTTCCTTGTCAGGACGTATTGCTGCTATTAAGATGAATGTATTGCCAAAAATGTTGTTTTTGTTTCAAACTTTGCAGATTGTGGATAAAATGGAAAGTTTCCGGAAGTGGCAAAGAGATATCTCTAAATTTGTCTGGCAGGGCAAAAAGCCCAGAATTAAGTTTAAAATACTAACTGATGCTAAAGAAAGAGGGGGCTTTGCCCTGCCAGACTTAAAATTGTACTATGAATCAGCAGCTTTCTGCTGGTTGAAGGATTGGCTACTTCTTGAAAACACTGATGTTTTGGATTTGGAAGGATTCAACAATGCTTTTGGTTGGCATGCATATCTGTGGTACGACAAGGTTAAAATACATAAGAACTTCAAGAATCATGTTGTCAGAAAAGCAGTGTTTAATGTCTGGTTGAAATATAAAGATTTACTGGAAAACAAGACCCCAAGGTGGTTATCACCAATGGAGGCTAAGGCCCCGAAAAGACTCAATATGGAGGCCAAATGGCCGAAATATTGGGAAATAATAGAAAAAGATGGCGATAATTGGAGGTTGCAGAGTTTGGAGAAAATAAAAGATAAAGTGTGAGATTGGTTACATTATGCTCAGATAAAAGAAGTTTTCAAGTTGGACAAAAAGATAGGATTCCAGGTGGAAAAATCAAAATTAGAAACAGAACTGTTAGAATCCAGCTCTAAGACACTTTCAAGAATGTATAACTTGCTGTTAAAATGGAATACACAGGATGAAACGGTCAAATCAACTATGATAAAATGGGCACAGGACATAGGGCATAACATCATGTTTGCTGACTGGGAAAAGTTATGGAACACAGGTTTGAAATTTACGGCATGTAATGCCTTGAAAGAAAACATTATGAAAATGATATACAGGTGGTACATGACTCCAGTCAAGCTTGCAAAGATATACCATGTGTCTGATAATAAATGTTGGAAGTGTAAAGAAGCTGAAGGAACATTCTTTCACCTCTGGTGGACTTGCCCTAGAGTGAAGGCTTTCTGGGAAATGGTATATAATGAGCTGAAAAAGGTATTTAAGTATACCTTCCCTAAGAAACCAGAGGCCTTTCTTTTAGGCATTGTCGGCCAGAGTGTGCAAAAGAAGGATCGAACTTTCTTTATGTATGCTACAACAGCAGCAAGGATACTCATCGCTAAATGCTGGAAAACTCAAGATTTGCCCACACTGGAAGAATGGCAGATGCAACTGATTGACTATATGGAATTGGCGGAAATGACGGGCAGAATCCGAAACCTGGGAGAAGAACTGGTGGAGGAGGATTGGAACAAATTTAAGGACTATTTACAAAAATATTGTAGATTGTATGAATGTTAAGAAAGATGTAAGATTAGTGTCAGGGACTCAGCGGGAGCGCAGGGAGGAGAGGAGATGGAGAGCGAGGGGGAGCAATCTGAGGGCAGCGTAGGAGAATATGACAGCAGCCTGATAGATTCCATGAGCCTCTCCAGCGAATCGGAAGATTCACAGAAGGGGGCGCCGATGGGCAGGGCAAGGGGCGACCCAAGGGGGACACCCCAGAAGCAAGGGGCCAGCGGGGACTCCCAGAGCAGCAGTTGGAAATCAGGACAGCTTCCCCACCAGAGCGTAGTGGGGGGGAGGAGTCCCAGGTGTCAGAGCCCACATATGCACCACCAGCGAGAGAAGATGAGTCAGGGTTGACCACGCCTCCATCGGAGAGCGAGTTAACGGTCAAGAGGAAAGTTGCAGGCTGGGCGCGTGTGCCAAGTTCAAAGGTACAGGCGAGCGGCACAGAAGGTAGCCCGGATAGGGAACCAGGTCCTAAAGCCCGCCGGAAGGAGGGGCAAGAATCGTCAGGGTCAGCGTCAGAGGAGTCCAGGAAGGATGAGACCCTAGCGGGCAGGAGGGCCCAGAGGAGAAAGGAACTTAGGAAGAGGTGGAGCAAGGCGAGGGTCTTAAACTGGTGTGGAAGGGGAGGAGACTCAGACGGGACTTCGCCGGTCTAAGGTCGAGACGTAGAGCTGCACGCTGCGGCTTTAAAATGGAAACTGAATCTCAATAAAGACTTTTGTACATAACTACAGCCTAGCGTTGGTCCTCTGTGAGCTGGGACCTGGAGGCAGCTCTGACAATTAGTAACAACATGGCTTCAACAAATCAAACATAAAAAACATAAATTTAAGCGTAATTGGAAGAAAAGATAAATTTTGGTTAAACAGTATTGTATAATTAAGTACTTTATAAGTGTGATTTTAAATTCCAAAATTTGAGAATTAATTTGGGGAAATTTTATCATATGAATGGAACTAATTTAATAATTTGCTAGCAAAATTTATAAGTCTAGAATGCAGGAGCAAGAGCTGTGAGGAAGTCCAAGGAGGTGCATGAAACATGGATATTTGAAAATACTATGTTATTACCTATGTCTTTGATTGTTTTAAAAAATGCTTAATAAATATTTATAATAAATAAATAAAAGCATCAATACTTTGGCGATCAGCCATCTTTATGGTCCAGCTCTCACTTCCATACATCACTACTGAGAGAACTGTAGCTTGAACTATACGGACCTTTGTTGGCAAGGTGATGTCTCTGCTTTTTAAGATGCTGTCTAGGTTTGTCATTGCTTTTCTCCCAAGAAGCAGGCGTCTTTTAATTTTGTGACTGCTGTCACTATTGGGGCAATACAAACTGGCAAAGATTTGGGGCAGGAAAGCAGGATAGGACCCTGAATCTGGGCTGGGAAGCATCCAAAATTGCCAAAAACATACTGGTTTAAGCACAGTTTTTTTGCTCCTAAAATGTGTTCATCATAATGCATAGTTTGGCCCTCAGAGTCCTCCATCTCTGCGTTTCAGCTGCTCCTTCTCATTTGCCTCATGCATGAGAGCTGCACAGAGAGCTAGTGAGAATGAAAGTGCCCTTTCCTGTTGTCTTTTAGCTGAGATGCCCAGTGCTGTGGGAGGCAGGATTGAAAGAGACTTTTGCCTCTTTCTCGGTGCTTGTGGGATGGAGTCAGGAGTAGGCAGAACCTTGACTCAACTCTAGAGAATCCCCTTGTTAAAAATTAGCTTGGGGAAGCGACCTTGCTCAGTCATAAGGTGAAGGTGGTCTTGGGTTCAGTGCCCCTGGCATCTCTAGTTTAAGAAGGACCAGGTAGAACAGGCATTGGCAAGCTCGGCCCTCCAGATGTTTTGGGAATACAACTCCCATCATCCCTAGCTAACAGGACCAGTGGTCAAGGATGATGGGAACTGTAGTCTCAAAAACATCTCGAGGTCCGAGTTTGCCTATGGCTGAGGTAGAAGGAGTTAAGAGGGATTTGATGCTTGAGATGCTGAGAACAACACCAAGCTAGATGGACAAATAGTTTGACTGGAAAGAACAACTTCCCAACTTCCTCGCTCTCCTTCTTCCAGGACCTGCCGCTTGGTGGGTCTGGCTTTCCTATCTGACCACAAGCCTCAGAGCAAGTCCTCCCAAGACGCCCCCAGGGGCACCTCCAGAACATCTGTTGCATTCATGGTAAACACGTTCGGTTTGCATTTGTCTCGACATTTCTGAAAAATGAGTTTGATTCCTCCCATCCCATTACACTGTTTCAGTGATTCATACTTTATATGCCTTTGCTTGGCAGACGTGAGAGGAGAAATAAGATGGATGCTAAATTTATATGTTAATTTTAATACTGAAGCCATCCCGTGTTTGAAAAATAAGATCAATTCTTCAATTTCATTTCTTATGGGGTGCTGGAGATTGTCATTACGGGGAAATAAAATTATTTCTGAATGCAAGCTACCCCAAACTCCAATTCTAGTGGACACATAACTCCCCCAAATATTCTCCCCTTCCTTATAATATAACATAACTCCCCTTCCTTATAATGTACTTACTTCCTTATAACCTTCCTTATAATGTACTTACTTGATATGGCATGTTAACATTATTCCAGGACTCTTGGCCATTGGGAAATATTATGATTGGCACCTTGACCTTTATATGGGCGAGGTACTTATTTGTTTCTCTGGCTCTGGAAGGTGTTTGTTGTGCTGAGACTTGGGAAGGACCATGACTTGACATCTGCTTGAAGGATGATGGGTCAGAGGCAATGCGACAGTCCCTGCCAATGCTGTGATAAGTGAATGTCAATTGTTTCCATAACGACTATGGAGGCTAGAAGCTATATCCAAAAACCGACTTGCTTATTGCTTGGCCCTGAAAGTTTTATGACTTGATCTTGAGTTGTGAGTGCTTGGTTATGGAGGAGAGGGACTTTTCCCCAGCAACCAGTCCAATGTTTCTCAAATGTGCTGATGAATGATGGCTGAATGTGGCTTAAGGTTACAGCATCCTGTTAATGCAACATTCCAATCTGAAGCCACATTCAGTCAAGAGGGTCCTCAAGTTTAAAGGTAAAACAGTAAGGGACTCTTGGATGGTTAAGTCCAGTCAGAGGCGACTACGGGGTTGCAGCACTCATCTTGCTTTCAGGCTGAGGGAGCCGGCGTTTGTCCACAGACAGCTTTCCGGGTCATGTGGGCAGCAGGACTAAACTGCTTCTGGTGCAATGGGACACCGTGACGGAGACCAGAGCGCACGGAAACGCTGTTTACCTTCCCATCACAGCAGTACCTATTTATCTACTTGCACTGTTATGCTTTTGAACTTTAGGTTGGCAGAAGCTGAGGCAGAGCAATGGGAACTCACCCCATCACAGGGATTCGAACCGCTGACCTTCTGATCAGGAAACCAAAGAGACTCGGTGGCCACCTGTGTCCCCCCTGGGTGGATCGCTGCAGCGCCCCTATGCAGCGCCCCTGTGCGGCGCCTGTGAGATGTGAAACACAAGAGCAGTCAAGTACAACATTCCTAGAGTGAACATGTTTATGTAGCACCCTGCTTGTGGTTAACGCTTAGCTGGAATGAAATATTCAATGCAGCAATAGAGAAATTAAAATAATAATTTATTTGTCAGACAAATAAATATGAGGCACAGTGGTATATGGTTACCAAGCTCTGGCCTGGCCTCCTGCCATTCTGGCCAGCACTTATATTTCCTTAATCCAGCCCCGTTGCTCCTCCTGTGGCTGCCTCTGTCCAATCAGCCTGGTTAAAATTCCTATTGGCTGTTTGCTAGAACCAATCACAAAAGATACACCCATTTCCTCTTGTCCTTTTATGGGAAACAAAAAGCTATATATTCTTCTATCTATAAATGACAAATAAGTAGTAATATATCTTACATGTGTCTCAACAAGGAACCTTAATTACCAGCTCACCTCGCCCTATTGCCCTCCAAAACAAATGGTTAAATCTTAAATTTTTATCTTAAACAGATGTCAAGGATCATCATTGAAAGATCTCCTTCCTTTGGAGGTCTCTAAACAAAAGCCTGACAACCATATGTGCTCTAATGATGTTTCCTGCTTGGCAGGGGGGGGGGGGGGCTGGTGGCTGATGGCCCCTATGATCTCTTCCAACTATATGAAATAAGAATCTAGCATAAGGATTTAACATTTCTTAGCTTCTAATTCCTTTGCATAATTACATTTAAGCCAATATATTTAATACATAACATAAATAACCTTTTAAAAGGAAAAGAAATCTTAAAAGGATCTCAGTTTAAGAAAGAAACAACTTTAGAAAAAGACTTCCCAAAATACTCTCTTCCTTTCTGCCAGCTAGATGCTTTTCCATTGCTCTTGACCTTTGAACCTTAGGAAAATATGGCTCAAGTTTAATGGGAGGCACATGGTTTTATTTTACTATTTACCCACTCTTAATTTATGTTTATCTCTGCTTTTTTTATCTTCTGTAATATGTAGGGTCAGTGTCCTCGCTCTCAGCCTGTAATTCCCTTTTTGACTTTGAGAATTGTTTTCTGCTATAAATCAGGGGGCCCCCTTGTCTAGGAGGAAAAACATTGCCAAGGTTCTTAGGCAGCTGCTCTTCTGCCTGGCATGAACATTTGAAAATCTTTAAGCTCATTTTAAGATACAGGCCCTGATCAAAATATAAGCTTGATAAAAATGCAGGCTTATGATTAGATGCCTCATTTACACATGGGGAGGAATGTTCGTCCAACCAGCAGGTAAACTTCCTGTTTCCTTCTGGGCTGGGACAGACTTTCTCTGCAATGTGCCTAGAGGTAGGTGTGGCCTCACCTGTGCAGGTAACAACAAAAACATAGGGCAAGGCAGCCATCTCTTTCTCTTTGACTACATGCATTGAAGAAGCAACATCTGCTTAGCCAAAGATGCTCTCTTGGCCTCCAGCAAAGAGAGGACAAAGGAACTGTCTCCTTATGAGATAGTTTCCAGGTGTACATTACTTTTCTAAGCTAAGTCTGCCTTCTGGGATCCGATTGTGAGTGAGTAAACGCTTTTTATACTTTTATAGAAGACTATGTCGTGTCTTGGGACGCAGGTGGCGCTGTGGGTTAAAGCCTCAGCGCCTAGGACTTGCCGATCGAAAGGTCGGCGGTTCGAATCCCTGCGGCGGGGTGCGCTCCCGCTGCTCGGTCCCAGCGCCTGCCAACCTAGCAGTTCGAAAGCACCTCCGGGTGCAAGTAGATAAATAGGGACCGCTTACCAGCGGGAAGGTAAACGGCGTTTCCGTGTGCGACTCTGGCTCGCCAGAGCAGCGATGTCACGCTGGCCACGTGACCCGGAAGTGTCTCCGGACAGCGCTGGCCCCTGGCCTCTTAAGTGAGATGGGCGCACAACCCCAGAGTCTGTCAAGACTGGCCCGTACGGGCAGGGGTACCTTTACCTTTACCTTATGTCGTGTCTTATCTTTTATGAGGTAATAAGGGGAAAATACCAGAACAGTTATTATAGAGGCTATTATAGAGCCTGAGCAAACATATCAGCTGTGAGTTTAGAAAGGGGAATGTTACTCTGCTAAATTGTGAACTTGTTTAGACAAGTTGGAAAGGCTATAATCAAACAATATATCCTCTCCTGCATCCCTGAACATTCCCACAATTTCCAGCTTCCTTAAATGACTGTGCCCTAGAAGAGCTGATCATGGAGCCAACTGTGAGGGACAGTGACTCTAGACTTAATCTTGTGGTGCCCAGGACCTGGTGCAAGATCTAAGGGTTGTTGAACCCCTTGGAAGCAGTGAAAGTGGGAGTCTTCCCTTTCTTAGCTGAGCACCTGCCTCCCGATTAACCAAGACGGAAGAAACCACAACCACCACAATTCAGGGGTAGCTCAAAGTGTAGGCCTCTATTCTTAAACATGAGACTGTGCATGCTTACAGAGGAATGCCCTCAGACGTCAACTGGTCTCCCTACAAGTACGTTGGCTGGAGTCTTAGGAAGCCTTGGCCCAAACTTCAAGCCAGGGCTTGCAATAGGCGTCTTTGCTCCTTTCTTGAACGTTTCTGCTGCTAAGCCCTCTCAAAACCAGCCTGAGCAGCAGCACAGATGTCCCACGCTAAACATAAAATTGTTGGGGGTGGCTGTCCTTCTAATGTTGTGTTATGCCATGATCCTGATGGCAGCTATTTGTGTTATGCCACACCAGCACATAGCAGCAATTTTTTTTACAGGTGCCCCCAGTTGAAATAGACTATGACCCTCAAAATCTGCAATGTGCCCATTGATCCAAAGATGTTGGCAACCGCTGCATTAGGGGATGTGTGTACGGGAACGACAACATTCAGGAAGGATGGCCACATGTGCGGTCTTGAGTGCAGAAGGAAACCTGCCTCTAGGCAGATGGTGGGTGATAAATATTCTTAGGATGTATTAAGTATGGATAGATGAAAGTGTCTGTGCTGGTTCGGGGGGGGGCGGGTTACCGTGTGGCGTGGTCCGTGTCCAGTCCGAGGCTGAAGCGGGGTCCAAGGCAGGGAGTCGGGCCTGGTCAGGAACTCTGGCAGAAAGCAGGACAGGGTGCCGGCAGGAACAGGTAACCAACGATGTTGCTCCCGCAACCTGGGACTGGGTGGGTTGGCCTTTATCTCCTCTGAGGTATAGGGTGGCACCGGTCCACAGGTGACTTGCCTGTCCTGGCCTGGAGGTGAGCACTCCTCCTGCGAGAACCCTCTGCCTCTCTGCCCTGAGCCTCTGCAGCTCAGGAGAGGCTGGAGGGTTACTGGACCCACAGGCAACCTCACCTTCCCCTGACAGGGCTGGGAAAGGAGCACCTGCAGGCAATGGGTCCTCCATCGCCTTCAGAGCCAGAGCGGATTCAGCTGGTGTCTGCTCCTGAGGATCTGGCACAGGTGAGGCCCCTTCAGGTTCAAGCCCCTGCCCCGGCTCAGCCAGCCCTGGAGGCGGGGACTCCTGTGCAGGCTGAGATTTCTCAGGTTCAGCCTCTGAATCAGATTCCCAAGCCACCACAGTGTCTCTGAGCAGCTGCAGAATTGCTTTCCTTCACCCTACAGAGAGTCCTCAAACAGGAGAGATCAGAGCAACACTTGGTGCTATTTTCAGACAGATGTTTCATGTTTCATAAGACCATAAGAATAGCTTGCTAGATCAGGCAAATGGCCTGTCTACTTCAGCACCCTGTTCTCACAGTGACCAACCAGATGCTTATTATGGGAAACTCAAAAGTAGAACATGAGCACAAGAGAAACATCCTCCCCTGTGGTTTCCAGCGACTGGTATTTTTCCAGCATTTAGGCCCTGATTATAAGGAATTCAACATTGTACCTTCTATCATATGTGGTGGACCTGCCCCAAGGTGAAAGACTTCTGGGAAAAGATCTATAATGAATTGAAAAAAAATGCTGAAATATATATTTATTAAGAAACCAGAGGCCTTTCTTCTTGGAATAACAGGTTTAGAATTGCCCAAGAAAGATGCCAAATTATTTTTGTATGCCACAACTGCTGTTTGAATTTTATTAGCTAAGAATTGGAAAACACAAGAAATACCAACAATGGAAGACTGGCAGATGAAGATGATGGACTTTTTGGAGCTAGCCGACCTAACCAGAAGAGTCCGTGATCAGAAGGAGGAGGAATACCAGGAAGAATGGACGAAATTTAAAGATTATTTAGTTAAATATGTTAAGTTACATTAATTGGAAAAGCTTGCAAATACCAGATAGGCTTGGGATTTAAATATGTAATGTGATAAATTAGTATGTTGAAATTTAGATTAGGAAAGAAAGAAAGATGTTAAGTGACTAAGTTAATTTTATGAGAATATAGGTTTTGGAAAACTGTTAAAATGATATACACTGAAATTCAACCAAGGGGATACGAGGAAGTCGATTAACAATATTAATAAGATTAGTTTTAATAAGGTTAGGATTTATGGTTGTTTGTTTATTTGTTTGTGTTTAAAAATTTGTGGAAAACCAATAATTTTTGTTTTGAATATATATATATATATATGTGGAATTCAACATTATTTATTCCTGATAATGAGTTCTGGATATTGTGGTCGCTCGAAACCTTGCTTCACAATTTGTGTTCTTTCACAAAACTAAAGTGAAACTGACATGCTCCCAAACTTGCTCTTTTGGACACTGAAAATTACAGTCCCAGAAATAAATAATGTGTGCTTGAGAATGCTGGGTAAAAATTCTGGCTACAGAATCCCCATCCAAAATCTGGAATAGAAAGAATACCTTGCTACGTCCCTGGCGAAGTTTAAAAAGAATACCAAACACAAATGAATGCAACATAGACCTAAAATAAATCCCAGCTTGGGTACATTAAATGGACTTGATTTGGGCAAACTGAAAAACCTTAGGCAAAAAGCTACAATCATCTGGAAGTGAAAACATTTTGTTCTTCTAGGACACACAGAAGGAAACTCTGCTGCACTTTCTAGGAATAATCTTGAGACAATGGCTCCACCTAGTGATCACACAATAATGGCAGCAGTTTCTGCTACTATTTAACCAGAGCAGCTGAAGTCACAGAGGAATAAGGGTATGTTACTGGGGAAGATGGGTGGCTCTGTGGCGCTGTGGGCTAAACCACAGAGCCTAGGACTTGCCGATCAGAAGGTTGGCGGTTCGAATCCTCACGACGGGGTGAGCTCCTGTTGCTCGGTCCCTGCTCCTGCCAACCTAGCTGTTCGAAAGCACGTCAAAGTGCAAGTGGATAAATAGATACCGCTCCGGCGGGAAGGTAAACGGCGTTTCCGTGCGCTGCTCTATTTCACCAGAAGCGGCTTAGTCATGCTGGTCACATGACCCGGAAGCTGTACGCCGGCTCCCTCAGCCAATAAAGCGAGATGAGCACCGCAACCCCAGAGTCGGCCACGACTGGACCTAATGGTCAGGGGTCCCTTTACCTTTACCTTACTGGGGAAGATAGAGCTTCAAAAATACTTCAGATACAGTATGAGCGCTTTACTTTTTATGTGCAGATGTTTCCCCCCCTGCCTACGCCACTAATATCCCCTAAGCTATGGCAGTTAGAGTGTAGATCACAAATGGATTGCTAGAAACACCCTTGAATAAATAGCCAGTGGAAAGAATTCAGAAACTTCCCAACTTGGCAGCAAGCAGTTTACGTATTCCTGAGATATTCCTGAGATTCTTTTTCCCCTAGAATAAAATAATGTGGGACTTCTACACTGTGAAAGTGGATAAGGCAGAGATTTGGATGTGGTGTGGCACATCAGAATGCAATTCTCGATGAGGCCCAACCAAAAGGTTTATCTGTGGCTAATACACAGGGTGGTTTAAAATAAAATAAAATGATCAACCACACCCTAAGCCAACCCCAACCTCGCTCACCACCAAATGAACATAAGTAAACAGCAAAGAACCTGCACAAGCAATGCTGACACCAAACCCTACATGTTGTTGTTTTGTCGTTTAGTCGTGTCCGACTCTTTGTGACCCCATGGACCAGAGCACGCCAGGCACTCCTGTCTTCCACTGCCTCCTGCAACATGGTCAAACTCATGCTGGTAGCTTCGAGAACACTGTCCAACCATCTCGTCCTCTGTCGTCCCCTTCTCCTTTTGCCCTCCATCTTTCCCAACTTCAGGGTCTTTTCCAGGGAGTCTTCTCTTCTCATGAGGTGGCCAAAGTCTTGGAGCCTCAGCTTCAGGATCTCTCCCTCCAGTGAGCAGTCAGGGCTGATTTCCTTAAGAATGGACAGGTCTGATCTTCTTTCAGTCCATGGGACTCTCAAAAGTCTCCTCCAGCACCAGAATTTAAAAGCACCAATTCTTTGGTGATCAGCCTTCTTTATGGTCCAGCTCTCACTTCCATACATCACTACTGGGAAGACCATAGCTTTAAGTATATGGACCTTTGTTGGCAAGGTGATATCTCTGCTTTTAAAGATACTGTCTAGGTTTGTCCCTACATATATTAAGTAAAATAGAAACATTGTCACCTAACCCCACCCCCCCTCATCTCTCCCCCCTCCACCTCTTTCCCCCCTTTCTTCCTAATGTCTCAACAAATGAAACTGATTTGTAAAAATGTTACATGGAAAAAAATATGAGAGAGAGACATCGCACACACTTTTGTAAATCAAGAAAATATTTAATAAAAATACATTTTTTTAAAAAATTCTCTCTTTAGTCCCTGCTGGAAATGAAGGGGATATACATAGGATTCTTTGGAGCCTCCTTTGGCATTGACCACACCCAGATCAGTTTAGTTTCTTTTTTTCCCCAATTTTTTTTGTTTTCGCAACATTATAAACAAACAAACAAACAAACACATAAGACAACAAACATAAATCATAGCCTTATTGAAAATTACACTTATTAACATTGTTAAGTGACTTCCTCACTTCCCCTTGGTTGAATTTCATTGCATATCCTTTTAATGGTTTTCCAAATCACAGTTCTTATAAAATTTAACTTAAACATTAACATCTTTAGACCTTCACATTACGAAATTAAACATATTAATTCATCACTTAACATAAATAAAATCCTAAGCCAATTAAGTATCTGCAAGCTGTTTTCAGTTAATTTAACTTAACATATTTAACTAAGTAATCATTAAATTTAATCCACTCTTCCTGAAACTCCTCCTCCTTCTGGTCGTGGAGTCTTCCGGTTAGGTCGGCTAGCTCCAAAAAATCCATCATCTTCATCTGCCATTCTTCAGTTTAGTTTAGATCAGTTTAGTTTCAGCAAGGTTCAGAATAATAGAATCATAGCGTTGGAAGGGACCCAGTCGAACCCTGTGCAATGTAGGAATCTCACCTAGATCATACATAACAGGTGGTCTGCTTAAAAACCTCTGGGAAGGAGAGTCCACAGCCTCCTAAGTACTTAATTCGTTCCGGACAGCCGTACTTAACCTGAAACTATTCTTAACCTGAAGCACCACTTTAGCTAATGGGGCCTCCTGCTGCCGCCGCCCCGCCAGAGCACGATTTCTGTTCTCATCCTGAAGCAAAGTTCTTAACCTGAAGCACTATTTCTGGGTTAGCGGAGTCTGTAACCTGAAGCGTATGTAACCCGAGGTACCACTGTACAGTGTTTCTGGTGTGGATTGTTTTGATGACAAGTGGTTCTCTTAAAGTTTTCTATGCGGCTCTTGCATATTATGATTTCGTTATGGCCAATGGAGACTAAAGACTAATAAACTCTTCCAACTCCAGGGCTACTCTGGTGGTAACACTAATAGTAGTGTTTGCCTTTTTCTGGGATCTAGACCAGAGGTCAGCAACCTAAGGCCCAGGGGCCGGAAGTGGCCCATGAGGGTCGCTTAACCGCCCCCGAACCAAGCTGCCCACTTGGTGAGTCCCCCGTGCTGTGCTAAACTGGCACAGCATGGTGCGGGTATTCTCTTCCACGGCTCTAGAAATCACTTCTGTGCATGCCCAGAAGCTGAAAATCATGTCTGCACATGCCCAGATGCTGGAAATCATGTCTGCGCCTGTCCACAGTGCCGAAAATCTCTTCTGCGCATGCCCAGATGCTGAAAATCGCTTCTGCGCAGGCGTGATTTTCAGCGTTTGGGCATGCACAAACACGGTTTTCAGCGTTGCACTGTGCCAGTCAGGCCCACAGAGGATCTCCACGGGAGTGATCTGGCCCATGCCCGATAAGCATTGCTGACCCCTGATCTAGACCATCGTTGTGCTTTTCAAGAGTTGTTAGCAAAATATTTAAACTTTACGATGAGTCAATATGTAGGTAGTGAGGTTGCCAACTTTTTGTACTAGCAGTACTCCTGTGCCTTTAACAACTACTTTGCATGGAGACGCATATAATGTGAAGCTTTTCCCAGCACATAAAACAAAGTGGCGTGAAAAGTTTTCCTTGCTAATACAGTGGTACCTCAGGTTAAGTACTTAATTCATTCCAGAGGTCCGTTCTTAACCTGAAACTGTTCTTAACCTGAAGCACCACTTTAGCTAATGGGGCCTCCTGCTGCTGCCATGCCACTGGAGCACGATTTCTGTTCTCATCCTGAAGCAAAGTTCTTAACCCAAGGTAATATTTCTGGGGTAGCAGAGTCTGTAAGCTGAAGTGTATGTAACCTGAAGCATATGTAACCCGAGGTACCACTGTATTGACATGTGTTGAAGGCACAGTAGAAGTCATTAAAAATGTAACCATACATTTTTGGGGCTCTTTTATGAGTCTATCCTTTATCACCCAGTAATTTATTTCCCAACTTACAGAGGATGCCCATGCTTTTCTTTAAAGGCCAAGAGCAATTTGCAATAATCTCTCTGCCCTATTATTCTGAACCAGGGCAATAGAGACACAGTTCCCTAGGAAGGGATCCTCCTGGAAGATCAGACATAAATCAGAACTGATTATTTGGAAATGCCACAGCCCAGGTTCACATAAAGGAAACTTGCATTCAAAGAAAATACAACTGACATTTGAGTTCATCTGGAACTTGTTATCCTTTGCTCTAGAATTGAGACTGATAAAGGACTTGGAATTTCCAGGGGGTGTTTGCAGGCTGGCACTAGCTCTAGACATATGAAGGTGTTTGTGTGAGGACAGGAAGCGCAAGGACTCGTGCTTCCTGTTCTCTTCACTTCTCTGGAATGAATGAATGTAGTGGAATTTTACATCTGCCTGCAAGGCATGTTACAGAATTGGGGAATCCTCTGTATAGAGGAATGCTGGATTCTGCTCTGTAAAGCAAAACCTCTTAACAAACATGTCCATTTAACAAAGTTTGGCTGGAAAGAAAAGGTGGCATCTCAGGCAACTAATATATATGCTAGACAAAGAAATACGCGGGTGGCGCTGTGGGTTAAACCACAGAGCCTAGGACTTGCCAATCAGAAGGTCGGTGATTCGAATCCCCGCGACGGTGTGAGCTCCTGTTGCTCGGTCCCTGCTCCTGCCAACCTAGCAGTTTGAAAGCACACCAAAGTGCAAGTAGATAAATAGGTACCACTCCAGCGGGAAGGTAAACGGCGTTTCCATGCGCTGCTCTGGTTCGCCAGAAGCGGCTTAGTCATGTTGGCCACATGACCCGGAAGCTGTACACCTGCTCCCTTGGCCAATAAAGCGAGATGAGCGCCGCAACCCCAGAGTCGGTCACGACTGGATTTCAATATGAGTAGGAAAATGAGAGTACCCCTAAACAATTATTTTTTTAAGAAAAAAATTACTGGCTTATTCTAAAACAAGGGAGTCCATCTTCTCCAATGGATCTCCTATAAGCCTTCCACCATTCAGTCTCTCTTATTCCTTCTGAATCCTTAACTCATCAGGAACCTGGGATCTGTGGGCTGCAGGCATGGTGCAAAGCTTGCCAAATTGAGATATTATATTTAACAACAGTATTCACACTTATTTATTGCAATATTCATTGGACTCTCCTTCAGCGGAGGTTTTTAAGCAGATATCTGTCATGGATGTTTTGGTTGAGATCCCTGCCCTTCCCACTCTATGATTCTATTTAAGTGCACAAGTTTATCTGGTTACTTTAAAATAGTGCTGAATATTTAACAGTGAGTATGCACTTTCTTAACTTGGTAATGCCACTTGAAATACCAGCAGTTTATAGTAAACTAAGAGAGCTTTAATGAAGCAGTTAGCTATGCGACATGGATTTTCTCCCTATATTAGCAGCAGCACCAAGGTCTAAATAAATAGGGGTCTTATCAAAGCAAGTCTTTGATGGTTCCAATGCTTTGTGAGCAGAATATGTTAGGCAGCCATCCTAACCCCCCTTCCCTGGCAGAAGGCAGCACGGGGAATTCCACTGAGCAACTGCGGAATATTTGCACAGCTAAGCTCCCTTCTTCCTCCTCCTCCTCCACTGCTACTCTCTCTATTCCAGTATATTTTGGTTTGGAATAATAAATGAGGATGGAAGAATTTCTAACTCCATCTAGTGGAAGAAACATGTAGAATTCAGTTGAGATCATCTCCTTGCTTTGCTTTTATATATAAGATTTTAAAAAAAGAAGGTAAAGGACCCCATGACATTTAAGTCCAGTCAAAGTCAACTATGGGGTGTGGTGCTCATCTTGCTTTCAGGCCAAGGGAGCCGGCGTTTGTCCGCAGACAGCTTTCCAGGCCATGTGGCCAGCAGGACTAAACCACTTCTGGCACAATGGGACACCGTTACGGGAACCAGAGCACACAGAAATGCCATTTACCTTCCCACCGCAGTGGTACCTATTTATCTACTTGCACTGGCATGCTTTCAAACTGCTAGGTCGGCAGAAGCTGGGACAGAGCAATGGGAGCTCACTCCGTCATGGGGATTCGAACCGCTGACCTTCTGATCAGCAAGCCCAAGGGGCTCAGTGGCTTAGACCACAGCACCAACTGCTCTCCAAGCTTTTATATATAAGCTTGTAACCGTATGGTTTCCAGAATTGCCTTAAATGTCAATACCTCAAGCTGAGGTTTTAGGATATTTTATTTGTACATCCCTGGAAGGATGCCCAGAGAATTCCTCATCCTTTTTGTGTTGCTCTTATATTACTTGAGCTAAGCTATTCAAGATTAGTTTTAAAATAAATAAATAAATGAAAAGCTTTGCATAGTCAGGAAGCCAAGGAGTTCCTATTTTGAGCATGTGCCCTTTCAGATGTCTGGATTGTTAATATCAGATTTTTGCTGCTCGTATTTTGTTAGCTAAAAAGTGGAAAAGCCAAGAATTACCAACGATAGAAGAATGGCAGATGAAGATGATGGATTTTTCGGAGCTAGCCGACCTAACCGGAAGAGTCTGCGACCAGAAGGAGGAGGAGTATCAGGAAGAGTGGATTAAATTTAATAACTACCTAGTTAAATATGTCAAGTTAAATGATCTGAAAACAGCTTGCAGATACTTAATTGGCTTAGGATTTTATTTAAGTTAAGTGATGAATTAATATGTTTAATTTCATAATGCGAAGATCTAAGGTTATTGTTTAAGTTAAATTTTATAAGAACTGTGATTTGGAAAACCGTTAAAAGGATATGCAATGAAATTCAACCAAGGGGAAGCAAGGAAGTCACTTAACAATGTTAACAAGTGTAATTTTCAATAAGGCTATGATTTATGTCTGTTTGTCTTAAGTGTTTGTTTGTTTATAATGTTGTGAAAACCAATAAAAATTTTTGGGAAAAAAATAAAATCAGATTTTTATAGAGTCCTCCCTCAGCTTTTTGTCTATTGAATTGGGGAATAATCAAGGAGGAGGGGGGGAAAATCAGCCAAAAGCACTAGCTTATTTGTTCCCTCTCACTCTGGGGGTTGCCAGCTGGCCAGTTTGAAAGCCCCAAACACTTTGTGCCTTTAACAGTACTGCAAAAGGCAAGGAGCGCTGCTAAAACTTGTCACGGCGTAGGATTAAGGGGCATAGGGGAAGAACCATAGCGCAAGGGTAGAATTTCACGTGCAAAAGGTCTGAGATTCAATTTCCACATTAGAGGGTGGTGGTCTCCTATTTGTGACATCATCGCAGCCTACCAGGAGGGAGACAGGAAGGGACGAGGTAGCTGAGAGATCATCCAGACTGGTTCCCCCAGTGTGCCATCACACCGCCAATCCCACGCCCAGTAAGTGGCAACAATACCACTGGTGGAAGTTGGGTGCTCAGTACTGCTGGCTGCTGGCCAGTAATGTGCCACAAGACTCAATTTTTAACTGAGCAAAACTGACTGGGAAATTTAGAGGAATGTCATACCAAAAGGTATTTAGGGAATAGAAAATATATAAAGAATACTTGAAAATGTACTGTACGAACAATAAGATACTTGCAGAAATAGAGTGATACTGATAAGCAAGAATTATTCAAAATGTAATAGTGGATTATATCTAATATACAAAACAAAATAATATGAATCTGTGCAAGGAATACAGATAACATAAGTAGTAGAATGAGAATTATTGGAAGTTATATATTTTAATTTGTTATGTAAGTGTAATATATTATATTTATGTTTGTTTTTCTAATTTTTCTTACTTTGTTGTTTTTATTCATTTGTATTGTCTTTTGTATTATATGTTATGTATATTTATCTTTGTGAAAATTAATAAAGATTTTCTAAAAAAAAAGGGAAAAAAAGACTCAGTTTTTAACATGCTGCAGAATGGGGTCAGAAGTAGTGGCATGGTCTCTTCCGCTTCTGATTACAGATGGGGGAGGGGTTGCCACTTTTGAATCTCCCCTTCCCTCAACGGGAGCATACTGTGCCATTGCTCTTCAGCTTGAACCTTTGGATATGGTGCCCTTGAGGACTGGCTTGTGCACGCTCCATCTTCTTCTCTCCAGGGGTTTTTCCATCAGGAGTCAACCCAGAGGGCCCTTCAAGGGGGATTCTCAACATGGGATTCAGGGCCCCCTGCCTGTTCCCCAAGATCCTTGACCTGGCTTGTCGTCTGAGGACTCTGCGTCTGGTGCCAGGCCAAGCGAGGCATGGCACCATCAAGGAAGTGATGGGATTGAAAACGCTGCTCTAGGTCAGGGATCAGCAAACTTTTTCAGCAGGGGGCTGGTTCACTGTCCCTCAGATTTTGTGGAGCTGGACTATATATTTTTTGGAAAGTGAAATGAACAAAATCCTATGCCCCACAAATAACCCAGAGATGCATTTTAAATACAGGGATACCTCGGGTTAAGTACAAGTACTTAATTCGTTCCAGAGGTCCGTTCTTAACCTGAAGCACCACTTTAGCTAATGGGACCTCCTGCTGCTGCCGCGCTGCTGGAGGACGATTTCTGTTCTCATCCGGAAGCAAAGTTCTTAACCCAAGGTAATATTTCTGGGTTAGCGGAGTCTGTAACCTGAAGCGTATGTAACCTGAAGGGTATGTAACCCGAGGTACCACTGTAAAAGCTCACATTCTCATCATGTAATAACACCAGGCAAAGCCCCCAAAATAACCCAGAGATGCATTTTAAAGAAAAGCACATATTCTACCCCTGTAAAAACACCAGGCAGGCCCCACAAATAACCCAGAGATGCATTTTAAATAAAAGCTCACATTTTCCTCGTGTAAAAACACGCTGATTCCTGAACTGTCTGCAGGCTGCATTTAGAAGGCGATTGGGCCGGATCTGGCCCCCAGGCCTTAGTTTGCCTACCCATGCTCTAGGTGAATCAACATTGCTCAGGAATGTAACAAGAAAGCAAGCCATCATTACTTTAAGTATCTCGAAGGTCTTTTTTCTGAAACATATCGGCTTCTTTTTGACGTGGTGCAGTCCTTCCTTACCAACTCCACTTTCCACAAGTTTGTTTTGCTGCCCATGTAGATAAGACCTCAGTTTCCTCCAGTCCAGTCAGCAAATAGGTCCCACAGACATCCGATGTCAGCAGTAGGCCTTCAGCTTGTGCCTTCAGAACATGCAAATGTAAACAGAGGAGAGCTCTGAAAGGTAATGGAAACCTGGACACTTGAGGTCACTGTTGCTCTGTGGAAATAACCCTGGAGCTTCGTTCTGACCCTGGGGGGCGGGAGGAATGTGGTCCGGAGTGGAGAAGTTGAGCCTTCCACCGTACCTCTTCATCTTGAATTCTTTTTCTGCTGAGACCCCATCATAGCTTGAGGAGATACACCAGGTTGCCGTTCATCACAATCACTTCCTGATCCATCATTTCTGTAGCAATAACAAATGCGTCCCCCATGAAATGCACACGGGATCACATCTGGTTTTGCCTAGGCGTTATTTATGACAGCTCAGATGTTGACTTGGTGCAACAGCCAAGGGAGCTGGATGGGCCACATGGTGGGTAATCTACTGCAGGTTCTGTCAGTGGATACGCCTTTAAAAGCCGTTTCCTTTGAATGATCACAGGTAGCCTGTCTCTTTGAATCATGGCCATGAGAGTTGGTGTCCGTTTTTGCCTTGCAGCGCTGCCACAGTGATGGCATCAATCAGGGGCGCCTTACCCATAGGTGCTAGGGGTGCGGGGCACCTGGGTGCCGGGCTCTCAGGGGCACCAGGCTGAGAGTCCGTGGCCCGAGAGTTGACTCCACGGAAGAGCCCGCCCATTGGTTGGAGTGCTGCGACGGGCTCTTCTGCTGCGGGCAGCTCTGTGCCATGAGTTCGGGGCCACCGAGCCAGCGAGATGCTGAGGCGGCCGGCCAGCTCTGCCCTCCTGCATGCCTGGGACTGGGCAACTGGGAAGGGGCACCAGGCAGACCTTTGCACCCCTGCACCACGTATGCTTAAGACCCTCAAATTTGCACCCTCAAATTTGCATGGCCTCATTCGAATGTCTGCTACCTCCTTCCACATCCCGTCTTAAGACACTTACAAGATACAAACTCACGGCTTCACCACCAGCCAACTTTTTATCTTGCTCCCCAGCCCCCCCCCCCCCGCTAGTTCTCCAGTTCTGTTTACCATCTGGACTGAAAAGGAGTTCTGAAAACCTGCCTGTGCTATTTTGTGACATTCTGACTCGCCTAATAAAAGCCCTAATATGGATTTGGGAATTTTTCTTCCAAAAGCACAAACACCAATAATTTTCACACTTCCTTATGCACCAAGTTTTCAGCAAGGTTATGGAATTGAAAACAGTAGCTAAAATAGCAAGGACCCGTTATTGCTGGGAAGCCTTCCCCCGAACTGAACTTCCGATTTGACTGCTCTAACTATTTTCTAACTGTTTTATTGCATTTTTCAATGAAGGCTCTTTTAATGCCCCAATGGATTTATTCCTGTTCTTTTTAATCATGTATTGATTTCATAGTTGTAAATTGCTTAAAAGCATATAAGCAGTTTATAAAGTACAGTGGTACCTCTAGATATGAACGGGATCCGTTCCGGAGACCCGTTCGCATCTAGAGGTAAACGTAACTAGCGACGGCACGTCTGTGCACGCACGCGTCGCTTTTCGCCGCTTCTGCGCATGCACGTGATGTCATTTTGAGCGTCTGCGCATGCACAAGCGGCGAAACCCGGAAGTAACGTGCTCTGAGGAACGCAACTTGAACGCGCTCAACTCAAAGCATATTTAACCCGAGGTATGACTGTAAGTAAGTAAGTAAATAAAGTGATGGGCGTGTGTGTTAAACTTAACCTGAATAATTTCTTCTTTTTGGCCCTTTGGTAAAGTCGCAGGAGCAAGGTCAACAAATGCAGCTGGTAATCCTAGGAAAAGTTGCATTTTTTTGGAGGGGGTGGGGCTCCTGTTCTTTTAATCATTGCCCTCCACAAAGATGTCAGCAACAGAAACTCAGCAAGAAGTAATAAATAAACAAGGCAAAGCCAGTTTGTGCTTACAAAGAACTTAGTCCAGCGCTTCCCTCCTGAAACGTTATGATGGGAACTGGCCAGCGGGTGTTTGTACCTTTCTTTCAAAGTCATCTGTTTTCCTCGTCTGCTGCACATCCCTTAAACTTTCGTGCCAAAGCGTTCAGTGCTTGCAGGAGAGGCCTTCTCCGCAGGACATCTCAGGAGGGAACAGGGAATATTTCCTTCTTGGAAAGTGATACATTTGCAAGTAAACACACCCTTCAGGTCTCTGGGTGTAGCGAATGGAGCTCTAAACACCCAGGGCTGTTTCAAGTCTTCCAAACTACACGTGTTGGCAATCCATCAAGCTCCAGCTACTAATTAACATAGCAGGGACTACAATCCTGGGCCGGGAAGCCACTTTCTTCAGCTGGCCTGGCCTTTGAGATCAACATCTCTCCTGATACACCTTCTCCACCTTTGTCCACACTCCCAAGAGGGAAGATGCAGCAAAAGGCACTGACAGTCCCTCGCTGCTATTCCTTAAGGGACTGGTTTTCCATCATGGGGAATTGGCAAGAAAAGCAGCCACCTTTGGGGAGTTGCCAGGAATAAACCCTTTGGTTACTTGCTTGCTCAGCCTCTGTCCCTAATGGGTGTCCAAAAAACACAGCCCTGCAAACTGCCATGGAAAGGGAAAGAATCAGAAGTCCGTCTCACCTGAATCCGTGCTGCAAAGGCAAGAGCATTTACCCAACTGTTGCCTTCTCCCCAGACCAACATACAGAATCCAGATCACTGAGCGCTGCAAACAGACACTGTCACACGGTGCCTTTGGAGCAAACGGCTCCAATTCATCCTTCACACATTACATTTGTATATATGAAAAACTCCTGGCAAAAGCATTCTCCAGGGAGTATTAGTAATCCTGTAGCTGAATTTTAAATGTTAATTCATTCTTTCCAAAGCACTCAAGGTAAGGGAAATCTATGATGGATTTCCCAATTCTCCTCCTCCTCCTCCTCCATTTAATGCCAGAATAGGCTTCTATGCAGTTTAGTAGAATAAAAACCAATGAAACAAGCATTAAAATATCAACATCCCTAATTATAATATGCAATGAAACAATCCCAACACAGTAATTAGGACTCAGGTAGAGAGATTGAGGGAATGTGTGTGTGTGTGTGTGTGTGTGTGTGTGTGTGTGTGTGTGTAAAAGGTACATCTTCAAAAGTCAGCAGAATGCCATTACAG
Organism: Podarcis cretensis; assembly: GCF_951804945.1. NCBI lineage: Eukaryota > Metazoa > Chordata > Lepidosauria > Squamata > Lacertidae > Podarcis > Podarcis cretensis. The sequence goes on from NC_137187.1 coordinate 29,402,474, forward strand.
AGGCAGCTTCTCCTAGTTCAGCATTCTGTAGCATTGGTGCCACCAGGGAAAAGGCCCTGCCACCTCATCATAAGCCAAAGACCATCAGGCCATGACAGGACTAGCTAAGTCTTTAGTGGGAACTCTAAATTAGATTGGACCATTAGCACTGAGCAGAGGCAGGGCTTTTAAAAAAGCACTTCTTCCATCAACCACCCCCCACAAGCTCCTATTACCTTTATAATGCAAAACACATTGAAAGGAAGTCAGCTCCAGACACTTTTTAATTGAATTGTTTTATGAATTGAGCTGCTATAAGAAACTCCAAGCACTGGGAAAGAGAGGACAGAAAAGTTTTGAATGAATGAATGAATGAATGAATGAATGAATGAATGAATATTCTGTTTCACTTCACTGAGGCTAGTGTGTCTTCCACAGTCTGCACAAAGGCTTTGCAACCTTTATCTCATTCATCCTGAGTTCCTGAGGAAGCACGTTGAGCAAACTCAGCAGAGTACTCACGGCAGAGTTACTTTAAAAAGCCATATGCTAAAAATGGCTGGGCTGGAAATTTATTGCACCAGAGACTTGCCAAACTACTTAAGACATTTGTGGAGATTATAAGGAACTACATTTATTGCTGACTTGACATATTGCCTGGTTCAGCGCTCAGAAACCAAAGTTCTAATACTCACATGGAGAGCAGGCTGGCCCTAAGCAAGAGGCTGGCAGGGAATCAGCGGAAGACGTTAAATGTGAGCAAATAAAAGATCAGCATTGTTGATGAGACCATGGGATGCTGTCAGCTATTGGAGCAGAGCTGCATGACCAGAAGGATCATGCCTTGCAGCTCTTGAGAGCCAGTGTGGTGTAGTGGTTAAGAGCGGTAGACTCGTAATCTGGTGAACCGGGTTCGCTTCCCTGCTCCTCCACATGCAGCTGCTGGGTGACCTTGGGCTAATCACACTTCTTTGAAGTCTCTCGGCCCCACTCACCTCTCAGAGTGTTTGTTGTGGGGGAGGAAGGGAAAGAAGAATGTTAGCTGCTTTGAGACTCCTTCAGGTAGTGATAAAGCGGGATATCAAATCCAAACTCCTCCTCTTCTTCTTCTTCTTCTTGCGTGGGTATTCCGTTTCAGACTGTGGGTGGGGGAAATCACAGCTCTTAATAATAATAATAGTTTATGAACAAACATTTATGAATAAAGAAAGTAGCATGTGTGGGAATGTTGTAGATACTAGGCAAGGCTATATTGATTTAAATAGTATCCTTCCTAACTCAAGCTTGTGAGCCAGCAGCAGAGTGCATTCCCCAATATATATATCAGGAAGCTAGTGGGTAGATTTGTTTGAATCTCTTTACTTAAGCAATCCAATCCGGCATTGTTCAGATTGGCGTATATTCCTGGTAAGACCCCTTTTATCACTCTTAAAAAGAATAAAGATACAGTGGTACCTCGGGTTAAGTACTTAATTCGTTCCGGAGATCCGTTCTTAACCTGAAACTGTTCTTAACCTGAAACACCCCCCTGCGTGTCCACTCTGGGCAAACAGGAAGTGTTGTACTTGACATCCCACAGCATGTCAGAGAGAAGGCTAGGCCAGAACCCTTCTCTCTGACATGCCCATTTTTGATATTCATTTTCCTGTGATTAGCTTTGAATACAGAGAAACTTCCCTGCAAACTTCCTTGCAAAGTGGAGATGGGGGTTCAGCGTTCGTAGCAACGCTGGGCACCGAAATCTTGTATTCTGAGCCTCCACATGTCCAAGCTCTCTTCTGCATTCGGGAAGATTCACAGACAGTCCAGTTCACACCCTTCTTTGGTCCCACTAACTAAGCCTACTTCTGGTGGAACAGGCGTAGTCATTCAACACCATCGTCATTTGATAAAGTAATTACTATTTCTTGGTATTAAACAGAAAATTAATTTCCATTCAGCTTTTCCATACTTCATTCTTCAAAAGGATAAGAAATCCATGGAGGGAAAGATAGATGATAGATAGATGATAGATAGATAGATAGATAGATAGATAGATAGATAGATGATAGATAGATGGATGGATGGATCCCGAACGAGATGGCATTCTATCTATCTATGATAGATAGATATAGATAGATGATAGATAGATGATGATAGATAGATAGATAGATAGATAGATAGATAGATAGATAGATAGATATAGATAGATAGATGATAGATATAGATAGATGATAGATAATTTATTACGGTCAAAGACCAGCTCACATAACACAATAAAAACAGCGTTCATAAAGGGTTAGGGTATTACACAGAAAATTAATGTCCATTCAGCTTTTCCATACTTCATTCTTTAAAAGGATAAGAAATCCATGGAGGGAAAGATCTAGATGATGATAGATAGATAGATAGATAGATAGATAGATAGATAGATAGATGATAGATAGATAGATAGATGATAGATAGATGATAGATAGATAGATAGATAGATAGATAGATAGATAGATAGATGATGATAGATAGATAGATAGATGATAGATAGATAGATAGATAGATAGATAGATAGATAGATAGATAGATAATGATGATGATAGATAGATAGATAGATGATAGATAGATAGATGATAGATAGATAGATAGAGATAGATAGATAGATATAGATAGATAGATAGATAGATAGATAGATGATAGATAGATAGATAGATTAGATAGATAGATAGATAGATAGATAGATAGATAGATAGATAGATAGATGATAGATAATTTATTAGGGTCAAAGACCAGCTCACATAACACAATAAAAACAGCATTCTAAAGGGTTAGGGTATTACACAGAAAATTAAGGTCCATTCAGCTTTCCCATACTTCATTCTTTCTTCTACTGATTGCATCTTTTGGACCTTCCAATGTACAGCAGGGATGGGGAGTCTGTGGTCCTCCAGAAGGGGAAAGACTCTAAGAATTCAACCAGCATGATCAGGCATGATAGGCGCTGGTGTCCAAAGGATCACCATCCTTGATATATGGAGAGACATGCCCCCTACTCCACATATCAGATGAACCACAGAAAAAGCTCCCAGAGACATCAAGTTGGCTGCTGTGTTAGAAAAGGAATGCTGGACGTTCTGATTCTGCAATGCAAGTTTTAGGTGGATCCCGAACGAGATGGCATTCTAATGACTAAAGTAACCAGTTGCCTTTTGTGGATAATCTTGGGGTAGTCATTCATTCTCAGACTAAGCTACCTCACAGAGTTGAATTGAATACATCTTTATTTTGTGTCAGCCATTGGCCATAGCAAACAACAGGGTTGTTGTGAAGATAAAATGGGGAGGAAGAGAACTAGGTACGTCACTTCAAGCTCCTGGGTGGAAAAGTGGGATATAAATGTTTAATAATAATAACAACAATTTATTAGATTTATATACTGCCCTTCAACATAAGATCTCAGGGCAGTTCACAGACTTAAATACAGGATAAAAACAAGTAAGTAATTAAAACAAAAGAGCAAATCAGTAACCTCCTCTTCCCAGAAACACATTTTAAGGCTGTAGAATATTAATCAGCCAAAGGCCTGGTTGAAGAGGAACATTTTCACCTGGCATCTAAAATATATATAATAAAGGTGCAAGGTGAACTGCCCTGGGGAGAGAATTCCACAGATGCGGAGCCACTGCAGAGAAGGCCCTGTTCTTGTGTTGCCACCTCCGGACCTCTCGAGGAGGAGGCGCATGAAGGAGGGCATCAGATTATAATCTCAGGGTCTGGGTAGGTTCAGATGGGAAGAGGCAGTTGAGGTATTGCAGTCCTGAGCTATTTAAGGCTTTACAGTGGTACCTCGGGTTAAGTACTTAATTCGTTCTGGAGGTCCGTACTGAACCTGAAACTGTTCTTAACCTGAAGCACCACTTTAGCTAATGGGTCCTCCTGCTGCTGCCGCGCTGCCGGAGCACGATTTCTGTTCTCATCCTGAAGCAAAGTTCTTAACCTGAAGCACTATTTCTGGGTTAGCGGAGTCTGTAACTTGAAGCGTATGTAACCTGAAGCGTATGTAACCTGAGGTACCACTGTATAGGTCAAAACCAGCACTTTGAATTGGGCCCAGAAACTAACTGGTAGCCAGTGCAGTTGGACCACACTGTCTTGTCCAACTGAGCAACCTGGCTGCTGAATTCTGCACCAGCTGAAGCTTCCGAACTGAACGAAGAAATGAATGGGTGACTCAGTGAATAAATACCAATGCATATGAGAAAGGAACAGAGGGAGGAAAAGAGACAGTGCTGCTTTTCAGTTTGGACGGCCTGCAGTAATGTGAGGAGGGCCAATGCGGCTCCCTTTCCATCCAGACCTGCGTGATGCTCCCCCACCGGGCTCAGGAAGCAAAGGAACCCCATCACGAGAGAGAGGCAAGAGGCAGCCGTCGAAGGGACGCCTTGGGTTCGAGGAACTGGGAAAGGTTTGTTTCAGATTAACTGGCAACATCTCTGCCAAAACAAGCGGCGGGGGGAACGTCGGCGTTTGGCAATGTAATCTCCTTCCCACAGCGAGAAGAGAGGACAGGATCAAAGCATTCTTCCTCTGGAAATTGCACCCAGGGTTGCCGTTTAGTTAACCTCGCTAATAAATTTTCCAGGGAAGGGGAAGGCGGCTGGGGGTGGGGCGGCCAGCTGAAGATGGGGACAGCAGCAGCAGCAGCTCCTGCACCTGCAGCCCTGCCAATCTTGCCACATGTTAAATCAATGTGCAGCAGGTCATCTCCGCACCACTCTTTACAGGCCGGGACAATAACACGCCGGGGTCAACGTTTTCTAAGTGGTGTTTTCCCACTGGGCCTTTTTAAAAGGGATGCAACTCTTTTATCTTTGAGGAGTCCCTCTCTTTCCCAAACACACTATATAACCATTTGCTGCTGCTTTGCTTAGAAACGATGGCCTCCCATGCTCCGCCTTTAAGCCTTCTTAAGCTGGCCTTTGTTTCTCCTGGTGAGGTCAGAGGTTCAAGAAGAACCCTGGGATTCCATAGGGCCAACGTTATCGATGGGGTTTCAAATTGGGGGAGCGGGAGGTTACAACCTCCAGGCTATCCCGCAGTACCTCAATGACTTCCCATCCCCACATGAACCAACCTGGACCTCGGCTTCTTCATGCAAGGTCTTTCTCAAATCCATGTGCAGTCATGAAACTCACTGGGTGATCGTGGGTGGAGCCACAGTCTAACCTACCTCACAGCGTTGTTGTGAGGATGAAGTGGGGAGGAATAGAACCATGGAGGCCACCTAGGAGCAGCTTGGATGAAAGGTGGGATACAAATGCAAGAAATAAATAAACCGAGGCAAACAATAAGAATCAGAAAATGATAAAGGTAAAGGGACCCCTGACCATTAGGTCCAGTCGTGACCGACTCTGGGGTTGCGACGCTCATCTCGCTTTACTGGCCGAGGGAGCCGGCATACAGCTTCCGGGTCATGTGGCCAGCATGACTAAGCCGCTTCTGATGAAACCAGAGCAGCGCACGGAAATGCCGTTTACCTTCCCGCCGGAGCGGTACCTATTTATCTACTTGCACTTTGACGTGCTTTTGAACTGATAGGTTGGCAGGAGCAGGGACGGAGCAACGGGAGCTCACCCCGTCGCGGGGATTCGAACCGCCAACCTTCTGATCAGCAAGTCCTAGGCTCTGCGGTTTAACCCACAGCGCCACCCGCGTCCCCAGAAAGTACTAGGTTACACCTTATGAAGATGGAAACAAAACAATAAACTGAATAATGGTCAGATCACCCTGTCTAACCCTGGTCAGCCCTGGATGAGGCTGACAAATGTTCTTTCCCAAGTTTTGGCCTGAGGACACTTGATGCCCTAATCTGGCAGAAGCTAAATAGGTCTTTGTCCTTTCCCCCCAGGTCTCTCCTTGTCTTGTTTTTCTTCTATTTTAATGGCTTTCTTCTTTTTTATTTTTTAGCTGTCTTATCTTAGTACAGTGGTACCTCGGGTTCTGGAGGTCCGTTCTTAACCTGAAACTGTTCTTAACCTGAAGCACCACTTTAGCTAATGGGGCCTCCTGCTGCTGCCGTGCCTCAGGAGCCTGATTTCTGTTCTCATCCTGAAGCAAAGTTCTTAACCTGCAGCACTATTTCTGGGTTAGCGGAGTCTGTAACCTGAAGCGTATGTAACCTGAAGCATATGTAACCCAAGGTACCAGTGTATATTATAAAAAGATACTTCGTAATGGGTATGCACTTATATCTATGAAGAAGTATCAATAAATAAGTTAAAAATAAAATAAAATAAAATGGTGAAGGAATGGAAGAATAGTCCAGACCTGAAGGAGCATCTCCACCCCCCATCGTTCAGCCTGGACACTGAGGTCCAGTGTCGAGGGCCTTCTGGCGGTTCTCTCACCGCAAGGAGTGAAGTTATAGGGAACTGGCCTTCTCAGTTGTGGCAACCTCCCTGTGGAACGCCAACCCATCGGATGTCAAGGAAATAAACAACTACCTGACTTTTAGAAGACACCTGAAGGCAGCCCTATTTAGGGAAGTCTTTAAGGACTGATGTTTTATTATGTTTTCAGATATGCTGTGAGCTGCCCAGAGTGGCAGGGAAAACCCAGCCAGGTAGGTGGGGTATAAATAATAAAATTATTATTATATTATTATATATATGTGGATAATGGAGTCTGAATCTTTTGACTCAACAGCTAGCTAAAGGTAAAGGTAAAGGTACCCCTGCCCGTACGGGCCAGTCTTGACAGACTCTGGGGTTGTGCGCCCATCTCACTTAAGAGGCCAGGGGCCAGCGCTGTCCGGAGACACTTCCGGGTCACGTGGCCAGCGTGACATCGCTGCTCTGGCAAGCCAGAGCCGCACACGGAAACGCCGTTTACCTTCCCGCTGGTAAGCGGTCCCTATTTATCTACTTGCACCCGGAGGTGCTTTCGAACTGCTAGGTTGGCAGGCGCTGGGACCGAGCAGCGGGAGCGCACCCCGTCGCAGGGATTCGAACCGCCGACCTTTCGATCGGCAAGTCCTAGGCGCTGAGGCTTTAACCCACAGCGCCACCTGCGTCCCTGTAAAGATGCAGCAGCAAAAGCTGCATGTAAGAAGAAGAGGAGTCTGGATTTGATATCCCACTTTATCAGTACCCTAAGGAGTCTCAAAGGGATGCGGGTGGCGCTGTGGGTTAAATCACAGAGCGCCGGACTTGCCGATCAGAAGGTCGGTGTTTCGAATCCCCGCGGCAGGGTGAGCTCCCGTTCCTCAGTCCCTGCTCCTGCCAACCTATCATTTCGAAAGCACATCAAAGTGCAAGTAGATAAATAGGTACCACTCTGGCGGGAAGGTAAACGGCGTTTCCGTGCGCTGCTCTGGTTTGCCAGAAGCGGCTTAGTCATGCTGGCTACATGACCCGGAAGCTATACGCTGGCTCCCTCGGCCAATAAATTGAGATGAGTGCCGCAACCCCAGAGTCGGCCACGACTGGACCTAATGGTCAGGGGTCCCTTTACCTTTAAAGAGTCTCAAAGCGGCTAACAACCTCCTTTCCCTTCCTCCCCCACAACAAACACTCTGTGAGGTGAGTGGGGCTGAGAGACTTCAGAGAAGTTTGACTGGCCCAAGGTCACTCAGCAGCTGCATGTGGAGGAGCGGGGATGCGAACCCGGTTCACCAGATTACAAGATTACACCAGATCTACCGCTCTTAACCACTACACCACACTGGTGTAGAGCCTTTGATATGAGTTACGCCCATCTCTACCTGGTTGCACCCAGGGGGAAGTGGCTCCCACAGATCTGACAGGAAGTCCTCCCTGCTGGACCCACATTCCACTGAACACCCATTCTAGCAAACAGGAAACGCTGGACTTGACTGCTCCTTCTAGATACCCCACATTCTAGCCAGGCTAAAACACTTGAGGAGGGTGTCTTGTGGGGGGGGTGTGAGGTGTGGGGCCTGGGGAAAGTCATGAGGACTGGATAGAGCAGGGGTCAGCAACCTTTTTCAGCAGGGGGCCGGTCCACTGTACCTCAGACCTTCTGGGGGTGACGGACTATATTTTGAAAAAAAAAGAATGAACAAATTCCTATGCCCCACAAATAACCCAGAGGTGCATTTTAAATAAAAGGACACATTCTACTCATGTAAAAACACGCTGATTCCCGGAATGTCCTTGGGCCGGATTTAGAAGGTGATTGGGCCGCATCTGGCCCCTGGGCCTAAGGTTGCCTACCTCTGGGATAGAGATCTGGAAGGGCCTCATCCAGTTCCTGGGCCTGTGCTTTCCCACCCCAATGTTGGGGGTATTGTGGGAAACTTAAACGTGCTTATACCCAGCTGCCAGGTTTGGAGCTCTGAGCTGAGGGCAGCAACAAATTTAATACAACTGTCCCAGGGCAAGGATCACTGGGCATGGGTGTAGTCAAGGGGGGTGGGCAGGGAGGGGCAGCTGCCCCCATCAATGAAAATAAATAGCTAACTGAGGTTCTGCCCCACCTAACAAAAGGCCTGCCCCCCCCAAATCCTGGCTGCGGTGGGGGCCCCGTACCAGCTTCCCAGGGATGCCAGATGCAGAATGCTGATTCCAGCCTTGAAGGCAACCGTGGGCTTTCTATCCGACAGCCACACCCTGGACTTGGCTTAACAGTCATTTCCTCCCTCCTGCTCGCCAGGTGAGTTTGTGGGCGGGGCTTGCTGCAGCCCTGGAGTTTAAAGAGCCAGAAGGAAAGTGGCACATTTTGCTAAGCAGATGAGTTCAAGGTGGAATTTGCTTGCCTTCCCCAGGCAGGCGCCTCTTCAGACTCCATCCGTACAGGAAACTGAACGTACAGTTTCATTTCTCGCTTGTCTATCAATATTTACATCCAAGTCAATTGATATAAAACGTTAATATCTGTAATCTGTAGGAATCTTCAAGCACAGGCTGAGCAACATGGGCGTAGCCAAGATGTGGGGGTTTTTTTGGTGGGGGGTTGGGTTGGGGAGACAGAATCGAGTTATCTGCGACACAGTTGGTCAGTTAGTTAAGTAGTTTTATTTATTTACTTGATTTAGGAGGGCAGCTGCCCCCTGGCCCCCCATGCCAATGTTGAGCAACGATTCGCCCACCTCGAGGCTCTTAGACCCCGTTTATATGCCTGTGGCAGAATCAAGTGGTGACGTTTTTCCGGGACTATTTCGCTTCAGGTCGAAGGTGCAAATATAAATCGATGCCTTTTGGCATGCTTTTCCCCGTGTTTCACGGGAAAGGAATTTGGATACCCATCTGGTTTGTATAAGCGGGATCCAGCACTCTGAAATGGAGCAGCCCAGTTTTTACCCCTTGGTTCCGTTCCACGTCTGAACAGGGCTTTGCGTGTCAGGCTTGCTAACTGCGTCGGGACTCCGTGGAACCGATAGCGCTGCGCTCACAGCTGGCCTCGTTCAGGATCGCAATAAACCCTTCCCTCTTTCTCCGGAGGACTGGCCCAGGGGGGTGAGGGGCCAGTTGGTTGGTAGCCGAGTGGCAAAAGTAACCCCTCTTAAATTCGGAGTGGGATTTGTTCCCTGCTAGTAGAAATTAGGGGTGCGGAAACGATTTTGAAAGATAGTTTCCAGAGGACGCTGAGTCGTTTTCAGAGCTTCGACTGGGAACGGTTTCCCCTCTTATTCAGGATCAAAAGCATGCCTCCCTTTCTTTCTTTTTTTGCTCTTAGAGCATTTGTGAGTCTAAAACACACGTTCACATGCGCGCGCACGCGCTCACAGACATTGGCTACCCCGGACGCGTCCCGCTGATTTCCCCAGAAAGGATTGCAGTTGCTCTGTCGCGATCTCCGTAAATTCCAATTTCTGACTGATTGATGGATTTGAAATAACTTGGCTCTCTCTGCAGAATCAGGAGGAAGCAGGGTGGATATTGTGGAGGTAGCGTGAAAGCGCGGACAGCCTTCCAGGACTTACTAGAGATGTGTGAGGGATTTTCTACTTCAGTCTCAAGCCCTTCTTGGGCCTGACGAGGACTTCTGTGCAACCCGAAAGCTCGCTGCTTTCAGGCATTTTAAAGACAAATCGGCGGATCGGATCGGTAGCCCGAGCGGATCCCGCAGCCTTTCCCGCTCCCCCCCCCCCACCGCTCATGCTTTATCCGGAAAGAAAACTGTCCAGTCCGAATCGGAGGTTGATCACATCATCCGTGGCTGTTGCTGCTTCCTCGGATCCTGCCTCCCTCCGGGCGAGGCGTTTATAGTACACAAACGCCCACGGACGGGAATTGTTTTCACTCTAGATAACAAGTATTTAAAGTCAATTGCAGTCCAGGATCACTCACCTTTTTATTGTGTTTGTTTTGTATTTATGGAACAACGCTGGGACTCCCCCTCCCCCCAGTCCCTGCTCACTTCTGTCTTGCAAACTCGTTTTGGGTTATACAGAACCCTCCAACCTTGTTTCTTGTTGTTCCTTAAATCGTTTACGAAACCAGCGGGGCGAGAGGCGGTTTGGGAAAAGGATAGAGGAATAAGAAAGATCTTTGGGGGAAAGAGGACGACGCCCCTCTCCCCGCCGCAGCCTCGACCTTGCTTGCGCTGAAACAGCGAACTCCGAAGGAGCGGCATCCTGACCGTGGGCGCATCTTGACAACCTGGCTCAAAGGCGCGCAGTTTCTCCAGGCAAAGCCTGAGAGTATTTACTTGGGAGGAGGAGACCCACGAGGAACCAAGCGCGCTTCCTTCCAAGCGTGGAAAAAAACCACATGTTCTGAAAGGTGGATGCGTGGATGCCCCTTCTAGCAGACAGGATCGGGGGCAACGCATCCTCCTTCTGCAAGAGAGGGTAGGGTGGCTGTGACGTCATTTCCCCCAGCCGACGTCATACCTGCAGATAGGTGAGAACGGCCGCTATGCGCTCTGCCTCCCACAGGGAGACTTTCCCTGTAATAATTCACCCGTATCAATCTGAATATGGCCCCTTCCGTTCCTCTAGTGAAATTTCTACCCGGTCCTTCTTTCTCATGTTGCGTATGTTATTGCTTTCCATGACATTTTGCCATTGCTATCAGAACTTTTATTTTTTCTGAGATGGCCACTAGGCAAAGAGATGATGGGGGGGGGGGCATTTCTTTCAGCCAGTAAATCCAGGGACTTATTGTGGCAGCCTCCTTGCTTCCCTAGCTGAAGTTTTGTGCACAGGAGACACACTTGCGAATCTCTCTCTAGGATCGGGCGCGCTCTCAGCAGCCACTGTCTGGTTTCAATCCTATGCAGCTTTACTGGTGGAATAATCTCCGTGGGATTTGCCTCTGAATAGCCATGCTTTGGGTGGGCTGCAGATGACTCTTTTCACACGTGATGCTGAACCCCCCCTTTTTTTTTTGCCTCATTGGTGCGTGGCGAATATGACCGGCGTTGCTTGAAAGCGGACGAGAGCCATTTAACATTCCAAAGGATGGTGCGGTCAGATTGGCGTTCCTAGTACTATCACTGGGGAAAAAATATTCTTGGTAATCCTGCTTTGGCGTAGGAGCAGATACCACTGTACAGTGGTACCTCTGGTTACATGCGCTTCAGGTTACCGACTCCGCTAACTCAGAAATATTGCTTCAAGTTAAGAACTTTGCTTCAGGATGAGAACAGAAATTGTGCTCCGGCGGCACGGCAGCAGCAGGAGGCCCCATTAGCTAAAGTGGTGCTTCAGGTTAAGAACAGTTTCAGGTTAAGTACGGACCTCTGGAACGAATTAAGTACTTAAACCGAGGTACTACTGTAATAAAATATCGGAAGCATCGGTAGCTCTTTCCATTTGCAATCACTTAGAGAGAAAAAAATCACTTCCATTTCATTTCCACCAGAAAAACAGGAGCAACTGGAGAATACCCATGTCTTTCAGGAACCAGGAGTGTTTGCTATGCTTTTAATTTTTTTACACTCATTTCTTGCCTTGAGAACTGTCCTTAGTTGAGAACTATCGTTAGTCTTAATTTGGACCAGATCTGTGAATACAAACAAACACACAGCTAATACTGATTTATTAAATAAACCATTGTCTCGGCCAAAGGATAAAGGCAATGAACATCTGGGGTGATGGATTGTCCGCTTTCCAGAAGGTTTTTAAAGACCGACTTTCACTGGTCATACCTAGAACAGATTGTGACAAAGAATATATGCGCGTTTTATAAGGGGTGGGTGGGTTTAAACACACCTTGTCTTTCTGTTGTTACTGTTAACAGAAATGGGGGGGGGGGAAGTATATGTAAAACTCTACAGGCATATAAATATTCACACACGGGGACAACCTGTGCTATTAAAATGCTAACCCGAGAGCATTTGTTCCCTAAACTAGAAAGTTTAGTCAAGCGACGAAGATTAGGCAGTTTTCCTGGCGTTTGTTTGTATGTATATATGACCCTGCAAAAGATATAGATATATAAATAGTATAAACATAAGTTATGTGTTTTGTGTATAAAGCTGTCTCTGAACATAGGTCATGATTTTGCTGATAGAAAACATTATTCTATTTTGTTATAAAACCGTTGTATATATAATTTGTACCGACAACCAGTGGCGATGTTGATTTAATCTAAATACTCCATTTGACGCAAACTCTTTCTTTGTTTTCATAATTTCAGAATAAACAAGGCCTTTTTCTTTCAAGTGTTTCTTCCACGTGGGAAATAAATTACGTACGAAAAGAGAAATTAACGCACCAGGGAGAGTTACAGTCTTCGTTTTCTAAAGGAAAATAAAAACCAAAACCAAACTAAGAAAATGGAAACAGAATAAACATTTCACTTTTATTTTCACCTTAGGAAATTTTGGGTTGGATCCAGACTAATAGCGCCATCCTATGCAGCCTTACTTGGGAGTAAGTCCAGTTTAATACAACAAGATTTCCTTCGGAGTAAGCTTGCATGGGATCGTAGGAGCCAACTCCTAGGGATCGAGGTATCTTTAGCCCCCCCCCAAGATATTTGAGGGGGCTGAGCCCCCCCCCAGTTGATGAGCATTGTCATTCAAATAGTGAGCCGCGTCTTATCTTGTGATCGATTATGCGGGGCAGGGCTTGCCACACCCCAATATTTCATTCAGGTTGGCACCTCTGCACAGAATTTCACTGTCCCTTAACTGCTCTTAGTTCCCACTGAGACCAATGGAACTTGGATCGGGACGAACTTGTTCCCCGGATTTAACTGGCAGCAATCCCGATCAAACCCACTGTTGCCGTTGATTTTTTTTTTGAAGCGAAAATTAAATATGAACGCTGGGAATATAATATTATTTGTTCAGGTGCCTGGATTTTTAAAAAATATATAAATTAGCATCTGAGAAGGAAAAAATTCTCATTAGCTGCAGAGGTTGTAAACTGTTTTCGGATTCCTGAGATTTCTTTTTATTCTTACGACCTCAGAGCTGCAGTAAGGGATTCTCCCTGCGGCTTTTATAGTTCTGGAAGATATTCGTGCCTGTCCTCCTCGCTCCTTTTTGGCCTCTGAAAAGAACGCTCACCTCCTCAATCCCGCATCTCAAGCCTCTCGTTAGCATGCGTGTGTGGTATGATATATATGATATAATATGATATGATATCATGATATGATATGATATATGATATTCCAGACCTTAGTCGCAAACAGTGTCTTTCACGCACAACTCCTTGGCTGCTGGTGGTAAATAAAAGGTGACCCTGCAATGAGGAGAAAAGAAAACTGCTGCGGGCGAGCTGGAAAAAAACAGCAGGAGGGGCGGGCAGCTGAGGAGGAGGAGGAGGAGGAGCTATTTGAATTCCCGGATAGCCAATCAGGGAGCGCACGGCCTGACAACCCACCAATGGGGTGTCCGGGCGTCCTGGGCCCTGGGACGGATAACACCGGGCAGCAGGAGAGGCGCGCGCACAGCCAGCGCAGAGGGCCGCGGAGCAGCTGCGCGCATCGCGGCTCGTGGCCAGGAGAGCCTGGCAGACCCGTCCCCGGGCCTCATCCTCCCGCTTCCTCCGCAGGGAGATCGGGCGCCCCTTCTCAGCCGGTTCTTGAGATCGCAGGCGCGGAGACTTGTCTGGCGCGCAGGCTGCCCGGAGGGATGAAGCTGGCGGCGCTTTGACGAGGCTTTCTTCTCCGCGCGCGCCCAAGACAGCTCAGCATCGGCGGAACTGGGTGCAGTGGCCGGGACGCGTCGCTTGGGTGAGTGGCAAGGGGGAGCCGCGCGGTTGGGTGCGCCCTTGCTCGCTGGCGCAAAGGGAGGCAGACAGCCAGAGTTTCCCCAGACGAGTGGCTACTCGCTACCGTGGCTGGTTCTTAACATTTTGATGGTAATAACGCTCAGCAGTAGCCTTTTCTCCTCTCTATCTCACTCTGCCTCTTCCTGGAGCACCTGTGGAAATTTGCTCTTCTGGAACCGCCTGTTGTGGCGTGCATTGGGGAGGTGGCAAAAGGAATAAAACAGAGCGCTTTTCCTTGCTAGACGCAGCGACAGCTCACCCCCTAATTTGATTTTTGGAAATAAGGCCTGGGTGAGTTGACTCGGATTTAACAAAATTCCAAGTCTCTCTCCCCCCCCCCCCGGTTTTGGGATCTGCACGCATGCAAGGCTCCAGCCCAAAACACACCGGGAAGTGTCACTTTTGTATAAATGAGTTTCGAGCGTGTCAAAGGCCACAGGAGGTGAGGATATTTTGTAGCATCCTGAGGTGGCCATTTTCCACCTGCGCAGCGCTGAGTGGAATAAGCCGCTGTGCTTTCATGCTGGAAAATAGAAGGGTGTAGATTCGTTCAGCGATTGCTGGTGTTTGGGGGGGGGGGGGGAATCTATCCTGCCTTAATTTGGAAAAAAAATGTCTTCCCAAACCTGCAAGGTTCTCTGTGTTTGGACAGCAAGACCAAAACACATGACAAATTTCTGGTCAACGCAGTTCTGTACCGTGAAATATACCCTTAACAATGAACAGTTTTATGCTAGTGTACGCTGGGCAAAGTAAACGTTTCAGTGATATGTAGATCGGTGCGTTCCTTTTCCAGCTAGCGTTCCTTCTCGCCATACCATACTCTGCGACAGTGTGAGTTTACAGTACTTCCATTGTCTCTGGAGACAGACGGATGCCAACAAATTGTTACTGAATAAAATGGGATTGGGACTAGAGGGGAAAGGTACCCACCAATCTACAAACCACCGATTTGCATTCATTTATTTTAATTGCATTTATATCCAGCTAACGGGGCAACGTGGCGGCACTAGGAAATCCAGTAAATCAACGGGATTTGCAGAATTAACAAGTTGTGCTTAGCGTGGCAGCTGGAGTCCCCAGCAGACTCCAAGCTCAAATCGGGACACCAGTGTGCGCCTTTCGGAGGAACTGCAAGTGGGACCGCTGCTGCTTTCCCAGAGTTTCATCCTTGAAAAGGCAGCGGAAGGTGGTTTTTACTCCGAGTAGACTGGCCTCTAACAAGGGAAATAATACATGAAATTAAATTCTTTTTAGTGTTTTAAAAAGCGTGGCGGGATGATCATCTTTACTTCAACAGGAGTGATATATAATATACACAGTGTAACAGCACACACATTAAAAGCTTCCAAAAGCGTACTATTTTGCAGGGTCTTTCTTCAACAAAGCACTGTGGTTAAGAGAAACGGTGCGCACCAAGTAAAATCACACAATCGAGTCCTGCTTTTAATCCGAGGAGGCGCGTGCAGTGGCGAAAAAAGGCTGCTCGCATGTAGTTTAATACCCAGGCAGCCTTCACATGCTCAGAGGCCACGCGCCCACACACTGGCTCAAACTGCTTTGGGACACGTGCGCCTTGAGCAAATACCGGGCAGGAAAGAATCCCTGGAGAAAGAAACCGATCCCTGGAGAAGCAAACACATCGCCTGTGTTCATGGGCGTAGCCAGGATTTTTGTCCGGGGCGGGGGGGGGGGAACTTGTTACCCTTTCTGTTGTGTGCGCGCGCTAAGCTTATGTAAGACCTTTGGACAAAAGTGTCCTCTGTCACAGGTGAGCGACATCCCGTCAGTTTCTCTTTCCAAGCGCTGCCTCGTCCAGGTGGGCTTGTGGCAAGAGGGAGAGCCCGCTCGGGCGTTTGGGGACAGAGCAAGGGGGCAGCCACCGAGGAGACTTCTGGTGGGCTTCGCGTTGCAGCGCCCAAGCGCGCCGTTTCTTCCTCTTGCCCCCAAAGGCGCGCAAGGAGCAGGCGTCACCCCGGTCTCTTTCCCGACACTTGAGATCCCCGTGGTGAAGCGGTCCCCCCTCTCCCGCTGGGGCAGGAGGAGCGAGTCCCCATTACGTGCTGGCGGGGGTGCCCGCCGTGGGACCCCCAGAAGCACGCACGTCGGGCCAGAAATCCCGCTCGGCCTCTGAGCCGGAATTTTGCGGGGTGGGAAAATAACGCTTCCAGTGAGGAAATGTGTTGAGCGCTGGGAGATGGCGAGGGCGAGTGGAGCGAGAGCTGGATCGCGCATTTGGGCGCCTGAGCGCAAGTTAGGAGGCCAGAAAAACCCTCTCGGGCCTTTTCCCCGAACCGCGCACTTACTCGAAAGTAAACCCCTCCGAACTTCGGCAAGACTTGACAGTCAGTCAGTGTCTCTTAGGCTAGCGGGCGACGGAGGGCCGCGCGCGCAAATGCGATTCTCCTTCTTGCGCGCCTAATCCAAAGATCGTCCGATCTGTCTATCTCTGTCTTGCAGTGAGCGAGCTGGAGGAGCAGGCGGGAGCCGCGCGGCGCGAGCCATGGCTGAGGGGACGCCAGTGCCCCGCGGCGGAGACGTCTGGGAAATCGACGTGGAGAGCCTGGAAGACGCGGACGGGATGGAGCCGCCGCCGCCGCCTGGCCCTCGACTGGAGGCTGTCGAAGACGACGACGCTGACGAAGAAGAGGAGGAAGAGGAGGATGGCGAGGAAGAGGACGACGACGACCGCGAGGAGGACGAAGGAGCGGGCGGGCGCGTTCTTCTGCCTCCGCCGCCCCGCACGCAGCCGCCCGTCGAGGCGGCGGTTTCCGGGGAGCCGCCTGCGCGCAAGCTGAGCCGGACGCCCAAGTGCGCGCGCTGCCGCAACCACGGTGTGGTGTCGTGCCTCAAGGGCCACAAGCGCTTCTGCCGCTGGCGGGACTGCCAGTGCGCCAACTGCTTGCTGGTGGTGGAGAGGCAGCGCGTCATGGCCGCGCAAGTGGCGCTGCGCCGGCAGCAGGCCACCGAGGTGAGCGCCTGGCCCGGGGACCCAGCGGAGAGCTCTTCCCCCAGCCTTATGTCCCGCTGCTTTTCTGCTTTGCAAAGGGCGGGGGGAGCTCCGCAAATACCCCCTTCTCTCCCCGTTTCTTTCTCTCCCCTACAAAGGCAACCAGGTGGAATGAAGGGGATGCCTCGCTTTCAGGGCGATGCAAACTGCTAAGCGCTATTGCAAGCTGCGATCTAAACGGCCTTTGCTCAGAAATAATTTCATTTCCTGCCGTGGATCTTCGCCCTTCTCGAAAGCAAGGAAATGTCACTTCCAAGCCAACCGGTCTATAGGGCGGGTGGGGGTTGTGTATTTGGCATTTAATTGGTGACTCACTCTGGCCTTAAGGTGGCAGGACCGGGGTCTACTTAATGCGCATCTGGGTCCCACATTGACCAGGTCTGTCCGGCCTGGCTGATGCGATTTCACTCCGGGCACGAGGACTTGAGCGACGAGCTCTCCCTGCTGCTATGCACCTCGGCCTTGCCTGCGAGGATTTTCCAGCCTTCAGAGATGATTCGATTAAAGGCGCGATAGGCACAATTCCTTTGCCAAGCGAATCCAGACCGTAGAATCTGGGTTTGTTGCCAAACGAATCCAGACTGTAAAATCCATTTTACAGTCAACATTTCCCCGGTTAACATTGTTTTTAGCTTGCTCCTCAGGAACTTGAGCACTTTTCTTAAAACACCCTCCTATACGCAGAATATCTCAATCAAATGTAGAGTCACTTTTATTTTCAATCTAGCAACGTTAATCTCTGTCAGATCTTTGTCAGTCAGTGTTTAACAAAATGAAGTCTGCCATGAGATTTTTTTGGGGGGAAGTGATGAATAATGCACAATTAGCCCCCCCCCCATTTAAATTTTCACGAATGCAGTATTCATTTTCCCTTGCTCCTCTGGTCTGTTCTGGAACATCCTGAATTTGAACACATTCAACATTTTCCAGACAAATTCAGCTGTCTTTAATGTTATTTCATTTGCAGAGCTAAACACACGTAATTTTTTCCTGTCAGCAGCTGATGTTTAAGGTTGCAATCACATGTATATTTATTGAGCAGTAGCTGCACTTGTACACTTCTGAGTATGCAGGGAAAAAAGAATATGCTGTATGCATGACCCTGGCTAGATAATTTGTCCTCACTCTTCTTCAGCAGCTCAGTGCTACGCAATGCTTAAGAGTCATAGCTTGACACCGAGGCCCTAAACACTTTGACGTGAAAGTCCCTTCTTTCTAAATAATGTGTTTAGAGCCTGCAGGGCCAATTATTCTCACGACTATTATTAATGAACCCTAATTTATGAATTTGGAAAAGTTTCTTTCTTATTTTTTCATATCACAATTTTAAAAAGAGTACAAGAGGGATTCATTGGGGGGTATGAAATAATCCGTGGAGCTGGTGTTTTTAAAACTTCATTCCCCCCCCCTTTTTACTAGGATAAGAAGGGGCTTACAGGGAAACAGGCCAACTCTGAGCGCAAGGCAGTCTATCAGAGGCAAGTCCGGACACCCAGTTTGCTGGCAAAAAGCATCTTAGAAGGTAATACACTTCAGGACTTTGAACTTTTCAGTTTTTAAATATCTTGTTTATTGTTACTGAAATGGTTCATCCTTTGCATTTCTTTTTATTAATTTGCATATAGAAGATTTCAGGAAGCTAGACGAAGAAACCCAATTGTAACAGCTAACTCAACACAGATTCACTTAAGTCCACTGATTTCAGTGTGCTCAAGCAGAAGAGATTCAGTGTGGGATCATGGCCATGCATGTAAAAAACCCCAAACTCCCAATAGATGCTGCTTGTATGGCAATTTGTTGATGACTGCATCATGAGCACAGAAGGAACTGGAATCAGCCGAGGACAATATTCGTAAATGCATTATATTCTGCTGGAAAGAATCGTGTAGGTCACTTAGTGGTTGGTTGAGGAGCTAAACAAATGTTAACACAAACATGGAAATGCAGAAAATACTGAGGAAAAACAAAAGGAAACAAATACTTGGCGCAAACAATTTCTAATTAACAGCAATGATGGCTCAGTAAGCTAATCCCTGACCCCCACAAGCCATCCCTGTCAAATATGTCCTGCATTTTAATTCTACCACCTTCTGCTTGGATTTTGGTCTGTTGATTGTCTGATTAGGGAAATTATTTTGAGAATTTGAATATAAGAGATCCTTTGTTTTTGAAAAACAAACCAACCAAGAATTTATTATCTGGGGAAAATGTATCTTTAACAAATGTTCCAAATTTTAAAATAGAAACAAAAGCTAAGCTAGTATAATATGAAAATTAATACACTATGACAATATTTGAAATTTTGTTTTTCCTCTAATAGAAAAATGGTTAGTTATATTTAATGATTTCAAAACAAGCTCAGCTATTGGGAAATGAGCCCATAAGTACATATATATATATATATTTTAAAAAGTGATGCACATTTTACTAATCTGTGGATTTAGACTGAACTTCTTTTCTTGTATGGCAGACATTGGTGATGCAAACCAAATCCTGTCCAAGTCAGTGACAAAAAAGCTGCTTTTGATTTTGCTGCATCTCCATTGCAACCTTACAACGTACAGTAACATTCCTGTGCATATTTATTTGGGAGCAAGTTCTGCTGGACTTCATAGGACTTACCTGTGGATATAGAAACAAAGGACTGGGCTATGTATGTATGTAGTTGCCTTAAGTCAAGGATGCAGAACTGTTAGCTCTCCATAAGTTGTGGGAATGCAGCTGCCATCATCCCTGACCACTGAGTATGCTGGCTGGGGATGAGAGGAGCCTGGCAGCAACTGCAGGGCCACAGCTTCCATGTCCCGGCTGAAATAAAAGGTAAAGGGACCCCTGACTATTAGGTCCAGTCGTGACTGACTCTGGGCTTGCGGCGCTCATCTCGCTTTATGGGCCAAGGGAGCCGGCGTACAACTTCCAGGTCATGTGGCCAGCATGACTAAGCCACTTCTGGAGAACCAGAGAAGCGCACGGAAATGCCATTTACCTTCCCACCGGAGCGGTACCTATTTATCTACTTGCATTTTGACGTGCTTTCGAACTGCTAGGTTGGCAGGAGCAGGGACCGAGCAACGGGAGCTCACCCCGTCGCAGGGATTCGAACCGCCGACCTTCTGATCGGCAAGTCCTAGTCTCTGTGGTTTAACCCACAGCGCCACCCGCTTGGGAATAAATGCCACTCAACTCAATGGAGTTCATTTGGAGTGAATAGGCATAGAACGGGGCTGCTCATCTCGTGTTCAACACAGTGAATATTTTGTGAGCAGTCAAGAATTTTAGGATGCACAGTAATATATATATGGGTTACACTAAGAGCCCTCCCAGATAGTGGCTTAATGCCATAAACAGCTCATTCAGATATTGCAAACAGGTAACTGGCGACAGGGGTTAAAAATAATAATAATACTGGATTTTTTCCAGAATGGGTAAAAGTGGATTTAAAGGGAGAAAAACAGCAGGCTGTCACTCTGATGCCAATGGTGTTGTGTGGACAATGAAGAAAATGTCCATGCATGAGGAGCACCCATCCCGCAACAAACTGCTATATGGAATCACCCTGAGGGCAAAATAAATATGATCGTTTCCTGCTCCCAGACCAGTTTAATATAAATTGTTAAGATGCTGTCAAATCTTTAAAAGCCAGCAGCAAATGCATCTAGCTTTCATAGTTTTTAAATGCAGCTCTGAGGTTATGTGCTATTAGAAAAAAGAACAATGCAAATTCTTAACTGAAGGGGCTGTGTTTTTTTTTGCAGGCCAATGCCAATTACTGAAAATGGCTTGGATAACTCATCATATCTTTTCTTGTACAGTGGTACCTCGGGTTAAGTACTTAATTCATTCCGGAGGTCCGTACTTAACCTGAAACTGTTCTTAACCTGAAGCACCAATTTAGCTAATGGAGCCTCCTGCTGCTGCCATGCCGCCGGAGCCCAATTTCTGTTCTCATCCTGAAGCAAAGTTCTTAACCTGAAGCACTATTTCTGGGTTAGTGGAGTCTGTAACCTGAAGCGTATGCAACCTGAAGCATATGTAACCTGAGGTACCACTGTATTGGAATCCCGAGTTTTTTGAATAACGCCTGCAATTACCGTATTTTTTGCTCTATAGGACGCACCCGACCATAGGATGCACCTTGCTTTAGAGGGGGAGAACAAGAAAAAATAAAAATCTCCCCCTCTCTGAGCAGCGCCCCTTCAGCGAAGCGTCAGGTGAAACTGAGCCCCTTCCATTTCTCCTCCCGCTATGCTGAAGGGGCACTGCGCCTTAGCTGAAGGGGCACCTACCCTTCAGCGAAAGGAACCCGAAGCCTCCGGAGCACAGCGGGCTATCCTTGAAGCCTGGAGAGCGAGAGGGGTTGGTGCGCACCGACCCCTCTTGCTCTCCAGGCTTCAGTGAAGGCAACCCGAAGCCTCCGGAGCACGGCGGGAGCTCTCCCACTGCGCCTCGGAGGCTTCGCGTTGCTATCGCTGAAGCCAAGGAGCCTGCATTCACCAGAAGATGCACACACATTTCCCCTTAATTTTTGGAGGGGGAAATGTGCATCTTATAGAACGAAAAATAGGGTAATAACCAAGCCACTTAGAGAAGGGAGATCATGAAGACAGTTGGTGAACCTCAGCAGTGTCTGTGGGCGAGCAGAGTGGACTTCTGCTCATGGAGTGGGACTTTATCTTCCTCCCCTCCCCTCTGTAGCCCCCGAACTCCCCCAATCTGCTCCAGAGGTTGGAGGACTTTGTGGAGCTGATTTGGGGGATTCTGGAAGAGAGCAGAGGAAGTCCTGCTGTATGAGTGGAAGAATATTAATCTAATGTTGGAAGATTGGGAAAGTAAAGGTTATTAGACTTAGTTTGCGCTTCCAGATTAGAATACAATCCTAGGTCTATACAGAGTCTTTTTATCTGCCTCCAATGTTTTTCTTTTTGGCTCAGTATTCACTCACTCTCTAACGTACTGTCTCCTCAAGAGAAAAATCTTTCTTGCATCCCTTTCCCTTATTTGTCTTAACTTTCTTTCTCTTCTCTCCTAGTACTCCTTGGACTTTTTTCTACAATCTCTGTGCACATAATTCACCTTTAGAAAATAGAAATGCATCCGCTATTAGGTATAGATATCTTTGGTGATGATATTATAAGTCCCTCAACAAAGAAACAGAAACAATATGATAACATGGGAATGTGAAGAACCTCTCTTAATGTGTGTGTGTGTGTGTGTGTGTGTGTGTGTGTGTGGTTAGCAGCGTGGCTTTGGGCATGGCGAAAATTGGTGTGGGTGATGACAAAACCATGTGCTGCTTGCACTTTCCATTTCTGCACCTCCGATATAATGTCAGAAGAACAACCGTGCATCTCTTCCTCCCTAGTGAGATGCATGAACTTCTGGCCTGAAGACGGCTCATGCATGTTGCACATTCAAAGGACATGTCACCCCTCAAAGAATTCTGGGCACTGTACATTGTTAAGAGTTGCTTGGAATTGTAAGGTAAAGGTAAAGGAACCCCTGACATTAGGTCCAGTCATGGCTGACTGGGGTTGCGGCGCTCATCTCGCTTTACTGGCTGAGGGAGCTGGCGTACAGCTTCCGGGTCATGTGGCCAGCATGACTAAGCCGCTTCTGGTGAACCAGAGCAGTGCACAGAAACGGCGTTTACCTTCCCACTGGAGTGGTACCTATTTATCTACTTGCACTTTGATGTGCTTTCGAACTGCTAGGTTGGCAGGAGCAGGGACCGAGCATTGGGAGCTCACCCCGTCGCGGTGATTCGAACCGCTGACCTTCTGATCGGCAAGTCCTAGGCTCTGTGGTGTAACCCACAGTGCCACCCGTGTCACTCTCTATTATTTGATGGAATGAATGTCCTTTGAGTATGCTTGAAAGGTATATCGTGTATCTGCAACTTATTTTGGAGGAAGGTTAACTAGTTTTGCTTTGGATGGTACTTGGGAAGCATGTCAAGAAGAGCGAGTCACTCACACCGACTCATAATTATGAAGCCACCTATTGATAAGGATAGCAGTAAATTGTCACAAATGTTTCAAAGTGCTGTACATACCGCAACAAAACTTTAGTGAGAACCGAGGGCACCAATGACCAAGCAACCAATACTTGGCTCTTTCAATTTGGTAACTCTTTTAACATCCTACTCGACCCTTTGATAAAAAGAACACCTTTTTTGGATAAATAGCCAACTCCATCTTTGTTTCTGTTTTCCTCTCTCTGCAGGTTACCGTCCTATTCCAGCAGATCCCTACCTTGGAGGGAATTCATCCTTGCCACCTCCTGTGAGTGACAGGATGAGGAAAAGGCGGGCTTTTGCTGATAAAGAACTGGAGAATATCATGCTTGAGAGGGAGTTCAAAGAAAGAGAAATGATGGAAGCGACCCAAGCGGCGGCCTTTTTCCTGCCTAACCGCATGGTGCATGGGACTGAATACAACACTTACAAAACTGCCTTTAGCCCTAACCACGTTGAAGCTCCCAATAAGGAGTTTTGTGGTTTCCTGCCTACTTGCCTGGATCTAACAATGCAATATTCAGGTTCAGGGAACATGGAACTGATTTCGTCCAATGTCAGTGTCGCCACTACGTACCGGCAGTATCCTTTGCCCTCCAGGTTCCTGGTGTGGCCAAAGTGTGGCCCCCTGAACGACGCTCTCCTCTACCAACAGTGCCTGCTCAACGCTACCGCCGTCCAGTCCCTCAAGCCTGGGGCGATTTGGGACCCCAAGGCTTCGCAAGGTCAGGACTGTCCGAGCTCGGAGCATGATTTGATGTCGTCCAAGAGCGAGCCCTCCTTCCTGCTTCCTCATGTTAGAGAAATCCAGCCGCCTCAAAATGAACTCCAGAATCTCCCTCAGGTGACTTGTGACAGGTCGGCCTTCTCACCTCCTAAGAGGACTTTCTCTCAGATCTCTGACAAGGACGCTCTGGTCCCGCAGGAACACTCGCTCTGTAAGATCAGCAAAGAAAGCAGCAAGCAGCACCCATCGCCCCCCGGCAAGTATAGTCCTTTCCATTCGCTCTTCCAGCAGACGCTCCACAGCAAATCGGGGCCGGAGTTAAAAGCAACATTGGATGAAGCCTCCAAGAAATACAGAGAGTCCACCATCAAAGAAAACCAAAAATACAAGCTTGCCATTGACAAATATGCAAAAGACTTTTTGGGGACTAAACAAGCCATGACCAAACTGTCAACCCATGAACCCCTGTCATTTTCGGTCGAATCGATTCTTAAACGGCCATCTTCGATGGTCACCAATGTGTCTCAATAGAGAGAGAGAGAGACTACTGTGATAGCCAACCGACTGAAGGTAGTGTATTTGCACTTAAGGTTACAATCCTAATTGTATGTACAAGGAAGTCCCTTTTAAAATGAGTGGAACTTATTCCTGTATAAACACGTTTGGGATTTGGTTGTAAGATACTTTGATACCCAAGTCCAGGAACAAATTTGGAAGACGTTCCACTGATTTTTGTTAGCCTTTATTTCCAAGTAAAGGAGCTCAGGATTATAACTTTTGTTCTATGGATCTCAGCTGACTTCAGTACGGTTAATATATTCTAAGTGCAGGTGCCCTTTCTTAAACCATTTTTGGGTTGGCTGCTCCCACAGTTTTTAATGTGAAGATTACTGCCATGCCCGTTTGCAATGTTGAGCCGTTGCTGTATCTCACCAAAATTTTGTATGAAAAAGAATTTTAGATGTAAAAGTTGATTTTAAAGTGTACATAAATATGCATGTTTTTCATATGGAAATAAATATATTTAATTGTTTTGCAGCGAAAACTGTGTGTGTTGTGTGTTTCCCAGTTACCTTTTCCCTCCCCAAAATCACAAGTATTTATGGCCACTGTTTCCCTGTGGGGAACAGCAAAGGCTTGGGCCACAATCCAAAGGCATAAAAACAGGAGTTGGGATTTTTATATTTTCAGAAATGGGGACCAGCTATTTCTGCTTCATTCCAGAATCTTAGGTGTAACCTGATATTTGCAATCCCCTGAAAGAGAATCAGGGCTTGTTTACACCAGAGTTTACTGTGTGTTTCTAGTTTGTTTTTTAAAAAAATAATATTTATTACTTTTAAACCTTACAAAAAAAAGAAGAAAAGAAGAAGAAGAAGAAAAGGCAAAAGCAATACAATACAATATATAAACAATGCACAACACAACATTAACAAATTAAACTAAGCATAAAAAAATTAAAAAACATACATCATACCGTTTCAATGCCCTATCTTTCATTCCCTCGTTTCATCGACCTCCTCTCACCTCCCTTTTTGTATTCCACTTCTATTAATTATTTCAGCAATTCCTTTCCCTCTTTCTCTATTTTCTGTTATATAATTATCTTAACTTATTTTAACCTTATCTTCCATTAATACCATAATACTTATTTATACTTAACTCCTTATAACATTTCTACTAAAGCCATATAATTTCATTCCAACATTTTTCTAACACTCATTAATTTTACAACTTTAAACCTTTTCCAATCTTCTTCCACCGTCTCTTCTCCCTGGTGATCTTCTGTCCGAGGTTTTTAACTCTTTTCCAAGTCCCTTCTGCAGATCTTCTTCATATTTATACATGCACTTTACTTTGTCTTCTGTTGATCTTGTTCTTAATTTCCTTCCTTTGATGCCGAGGAGTAGATCTCGGGGAGGCTCCAACCCAGCAATGTTTTTATTCCTTCTCGACAGGTCAGCCAAATCATTAGCACTAAAGTCCAAAAGATGTTTCAGGAGGTGTTTCAAAATCCCTCCAAAACTGAAAGTCCCCACAACTCCAATCTCCTCCTGGCCCAAGTCCAAATTCCAAAGGTCAGTACATCCCTGCATGAGGGAATCTATCCAACTTTCCTTCTCAAATCCAAGCAGGGTTCCAATCCTCAAAATCTGACTTTCTCTAAATTCAGTCATAGAAGGCAACAACTTCATCAAATTGCCTCTGTAAGACTAGGACTCTCTCCACTTGTATTACTTTAGGTTCAACAACAACTTTCTCCCTTGCCTTCTCAACAATTTGCCATGTCAAAGTAGATTCCTAAAACAATTCCTGAATAGTTTCTGTATAGATGTTCACTTTTTGTCCCAAATCAGTCACTTTTTGTCCCAAATTGTCAATTTTGATAGTCATCACATCCGTCTTCTTATGAAGCTGTTCCAATGAAGCACTTATCTTGCATAATGCAATCACTAAGGCTTCTTCTGTCGACATTCTTACCAATCCAAGGTCAATCCCTGGTTCTCACAGTTTTTTATCTCTGCAGCTGGTAATCCCCCCAGCTCCACTCCTGTAACAGTTTCAAAGGCTCCCTCTAGAGGGAAACAATTTCTATTTGTATCAATCCTTTTAAACACAGTTCAAGCAACAAAAATAGTTTCAATTTTCGGTTACTTTTACTCCTTTTTAAACGCAGAAGGAAATAATGGAAACAATATATTTCTCTTATTTAGCTATCTGTCCACATACATTTTATTCACAGTCAATGAACTTTCCCAAAATGTCAGTCTTACTAGCCGCCCGTTTCCAGGTTCGAAGTGGTGGTAATTTATCTTTCTTCGCTCTCTCTCCTGCAGGCTTACACGATCCAAAATTTCCCCCCTCTTCTCCTGCTTCCAAGGGGGGATTTAATGATTTTAACCGATGGAGGTTTAATCCTTTACAGAAGACTTTCCGAGACTTTAGCTTGCAGCCTCTTTGCTTCAGTCTATTTACAAAAGGGGAAGGCGGACTTCCTGTTTTAAACCTCCTCGTTTCGGTGCCAAATTAAGACGTTTAAAAATCCAATTTTCCGTTCTACTCATGGGTAGTTGTTTTAAGATCAAATTGTCCACAGGAAAAAGTCAGCGCTCTCTGACAACAGCTATGCGGCTTCACTCCGTGAAAGAAGCAGTCAATTCGAAGCACCGCGCCACTCACCCCAAGTCGCTCCGGATCCCCGAAACCGGGTTTCCCCGTGAGTAGGGGAGGCGCAAAAGGTGCCAGCCGAATCCCACGTTCACAGGCTTCTCCCGCCTGTGGTTTTTGGTGGGTCCACACCTTCGCTGTGGCGGCCAGACCCTAATTTCCACGAAGCAAATTCCTCCCGATCAGAGGAATTCAGCCATTGCTGGAGGTGCCAACCCGGAAGTCCTGTGTGTTTCTAGTTTTTTTTTTTTTTTTGCATCCCCATTTAATCTGCATAGTCCACATGATCTTTCCCTCAACACTAATTCTAGTGCTTCCCCCCTGTAAATATGGGTTTACTCAACACAAGGGTAATGATGATGATGATGATGATGATTATTATTATAATATTAATTTTATTATTAATACCCCTCCCATACGGCTGGCTTTCCCCAGCAGTAATGCAATAAATTGGGGAAAACTTGCCATCGTTTGTCCCTATGTATGTCAAGACATTTCACACTCCATCCCTCCAACTCTGCCCATGCAAGATTGGTAGTTAGACAATGTATTTAATAATAATAATAATTAATATTTAATAATAATAATAATAATAATAATAATAATAATAATAATAATAATAATTTATTTATACCCCACCCATCTGGCTGGTCTTCCCCAGCCACTCTGGGCAGCTTCCAAAAAAATATTATAATACTGTAATACATCAAACATTAAAAGCTTCCCTAAACAGGGCTGCCTTCAGATGTCTTCTAAAAGTCTGGTATTTGTTCTCTTTGACATCTGGTGGGAGGGCGTTCCACAGGGAGGGCGCCACTACTGAGAAGGCCCTCTGCCTGGTTCCCATTTATTTTTGCACACCCAGTAAAGAAACATTTCCTATTTCTGTGGGCCAAAGCTTGGTAATTATATAAGACTCCCTACATCCTGGACATGGGCTGCTTCAGCACTGGGTTCAAATGATGGATATCCTTTTGGTTGCTCACCAGAGTGCAGTTTAAAATCCCCCCCCCAAAAAAAATCTGCCTCTGTGATGTATGGAGCTCTGTAGGAGACTCTATTCAAGAGAGAATTTTGCTCCATTCCTAGAAACTTCCCTGGTTCAAAGTCTGCATTCTGTACTTTCAAATGAGAAGATCATGAGATCACACTCAAATTGCTTTGCTACACTGTGTGTGCTTGACAGATATTCTAGTGCACAAAACATCTTTATCCTGTGGAAGGATATTTTTCAGCACACTTTGGATTTTTTTTGGCACATAATTTAACGCTAAATCATGTGAGCGGTATGATAATTACTTACATTTGAACAGTATATCTCTGTAAAGAACAGCAGTCGTTAAAATAATGTGTGTATAAAAGAGGGTTTGAAATTACAGTGGGACATCCCACATATTCTACAAACCTATACTCAATTACGGCGCTGTGGGTTAAACCACAGAGCCTAGGACTTGTCGATCAGAAGGTTGGCGGTTCGAATCCCCGTGACAGGATGAGCTCCCGTTGCTCGATCCCTGCTTCTGCCAACCTAGCAGTTTGAAAGCACGTCAAACTGCAAGTAGATAAATAGGTACCGCTCCGGCGGGAAGGTAAACGGCGTTTCCGTGCACTGCTCTGGTTCACCAGAAGCGGCTTAGTCATGCTGGCCACATGACCTGGAAGCTGTCCGCTGGCTCCCTCAGCCAATAAAGCAAGATGAGCGCCGCAACCTCAGAGTCGGTCACAACTGGACCTAATGGTCAGGGTTCCCTTTACCTTTACCTTTTAAAAGTTGCATACATACCATACATTGACAACACATGACTTTCCCCCAAAGAATTATGGGATCTGTAGTTTGCTAAGGGTGTTAGAAATTATAGCTGTGTGGGGGGTGAACTGCAGTTCCCAGGATTCTTTGTGGAAAGCCCCCCCCCCCAAATTAGCGGGACTTCTGAGTAGATATGCATAGGATGGCACTGTTGGAAGTGAATACTACTGATGTGAAGATTGCATGGACTCAATATTTCAGTAAGACTAAATTATGCAGCGTACAGTAGGAAGTTTTGTATATTGTATATTTGTAGGTTTATAATTTGCATGCACTTACCTAACGACATACGTCTTAAGATGCGTGCTTGTAAAAAAGTTAAAATCAAACCATTGGGCATGCTAATCTTCCACAGAGGACATTCTTGATTGTCTCCAAAAACATTTTTGTACAAAAGCAAATGCAAATTCTGGGACAATTCCCTGAACCTCTTTTTAGATTATCTCCTCCCCTCCAAGAAAACGATTGAAAGCTGAATTATACTTCTAGCTCCTAACCAGCATTATGACCCTAGGGAAAGAAATGGACCAGGGTATTCATATTTATACGTGAATGGTCCCAAATGAGTCAGGACTTGGCTCCTTGACTGGCTGTTGTCTTGTTGATTTATTGCTCTGGGTTTTGTGCATTTACTCTCTTGAAAGATACATACCATGGGTATGTGGTGCATCTATGTGAAACATATGTTCCGAACCTTGTCCAGGGTGCAGTCATTCAAATAATCATTTTCTGTTGTACCTGCACAAGATGTTTTCTGCGAATTCGACATATCAATTTTCCAAATGAAGGGTTTGCATAGCATTTCACCCTGGTTGTCTGGCAACACAATGTAGATGGTCTAGTGCTGATTTTACTTCTTGGACGTGGAAAAAACTCTCTCCTGAAACCTTCGTTTTCCAGTTTGAATCACAGTAGAATGGAGAGGTGTGACATTTTCTAGGAGTCCGGTCAATGTGTCTCACTCAGAATTGAGGAGCAAATCCCTGCAGTTGTTGTCTCATCCCAGATTAAAGAAGAAGAAGAAGACGACTTTGGATTTGATAGCCCATTTTATCACTACCCGAAGGAGTCTCAAAGCAGCTAATAATCTCCTTTTCCCTTCCTCCCCCACCACAAACACTCTGTGAGGTGACTGGGGCTGTGAGACTTCATAGAAGTGTGACTAGCCCAAGGTCACCCAGCAGCTGCATGTGGAGGAGCGGGGAAGCGAACCTGGTTCACCAGATTACAAGTCCACTGCTCTTAACCACTACACCATCCTGGCTCAAGGAAAAACAGAACAGTTTAGTTTGGAAAAGGGGGTGGGAGCCAAGCAAGTGATTGTTTCACAATCAGCTGAGTGGGTAGAAACACAGTAGCACTCTGATGGAAGACCTGTTCAGATGGAAACCTCTTTGATGGGTTGTAGTGCTAACTTTTCAAATGTTCATTGTTTCTTGGTGTATTCTCAATGACAAGGCAAGCCAGGGTGGTTTGGGTCATGATCTCATGTTGAGTTGAGGTGCATTGTTAGTGAGGTGCCTTGAGGAATATCTGGAGCTGTCAAAACTTCTGAGTTGCTTTGCGGATGTGAAACATCCTGTCAGAATGTGCAGAAATCCTGAAGAAATTCTGGGCCTCAAAGCCACTTTTGGCCGCCATGAAATGACATGCCTCCTGCCATTCTCATGTGTCCTTTTTTTTTTTTAACCACATTTATTCAAAAGTTACAATACAGCTTTGTCCACTGCCATCATATCACAGAAGGATCCCTCCAATCTCCCATCCCTTGTCACTGTCAAGTTGGCTCACCAAATACTCTCAATAGGAACCCAACTACTGAGCTGGTTTATGAGACATTTTCAGTCAATATATCCCCTCCATGGACACCTCTGTGATGATGATGGCATAAAAATACCCTGTTCCTCTTCAGTAAAATAGAAAAATGAGACCAACTCATGTCAAATGTATCGTTTTTGGAGGTGTCTTTGATTATTGTCAATGGTATGTGAAGCATTCTGATAGAGCAATGCTCCAGATGTTATTAAACCAAGGTTTTCTTCCATCATTGAGCAATAACTAGTCTAGCTGCTGTGAACAGGAAGGAAATTAATTATTTTGATTTAAGGGTAGATTTTGGGGTCCAATCTATTGATGACAAGGCAAATGCCAAATTAGGAGGGATTTGTATTCTTAGTGATTTTGAAGTCAGATACAAAAGCTTTTCCCCAAAAGGTGTGGACCATGGTACAGTCCCACCAAACATGAAAACAGAACGTCCTTCTCCACAGCCTTTCCAACATAAGAGGACAGTGGTACCTCTGGTTGCGAATGGGATCCGTTCTGGAGGCCTAGTCACAACATGAAAGGAACGCAACCCGCAGCAGTGCGTCTGCGCACGCTCTGGTTGCGATTCACCGCTTCTGTGCATGTGCCTGACGTCATTTTGCACATCTGCACATGTGCGAGTGGCGAAACCCAGAAGTAACCTTTCCGGTACTTCTGGGTTGCCACGGGACACAACCTGAAAAAATGTAACATGAAGCAAGCGTAACATGAGGTATGACTGTAAGCTTAAATAATGTCTCTTAATCTGAGGGCAAAACAGTATTAGCATTCAAAGGCTGTAATGCAAACACGAAAGTATGGCTTGCCCAGTGGCGGAACAAGCTGATCGGGCACCTGGGGTGGCACGTGTGCCCTGCACCCAGGGGCAGGGCCAGCTGTCCGAGGGGTGGGGCTAGCCAGGGCAGAACGCTCTGCAGGGCCTCCAAGGTGTTTGCCTGCATCCTCCCACTCAGCCACCCTACAGCTGAGGGGGAGACGGCGGGCAGACCGTTTGGGGCAGCGAGGAGCCTGTGGGTACCCAACCCACCACATCACTCCCAGGAGAGACTCATGGCTCGGACATGCTGCAGGCCCCGCAGTGAGTGCCTCCCGCCATTTTCTCACCCCTCTCAGTGGTGACACCCGGGGCGGCCTGCCCTCACCACACACCCCTTCCTCTGCCCTTGGGCTTGTCCAATGGACCAGGGCAACCTTTTATTTCAGGTCCCATAACAGCAGTCCCTCCCTTTTTCTCAGCATCGCATCACAATATATTCAGCTGAGAAAGGAATTGCTGAAATAATTAACAGAAGTGGAGTTCGAAAAGGGAGGTGTGAGGAGGTCGTTGAAATAAGTGAATGAAAGATAAGATATTGAAATTGTTTGATGTGTTTTAAATTGTTTTTGTTTTGTTTTGTTTAATGTGTTTGTGTTATGTTTTTGTTGTTTTTGTTGTTTGTAGTGTTTAAATTGTTGGAAAACTAATAAATATTACTTTTAAATATATATATATATATATATATATATATATATATATATATATTCAGCTGAGACTTCCTATTAGATTTTGTGACGGGTGGGTGGGAGAGCATACGCTTTCTGAAGAGAACAACTATGTATGTGAGACAGATAAAGAGATAAAGATAAAGAGATGTTTAGGGAAGCTTTTAGTGTTTAATAGATTATTGTATTACCAATAAACTGAAAGTGACACAGGGACAAACAAAAGAAGACGCCTTTACCCCAGTATGGCTCCCCTTTATCACATCACAGCCCAAGAAGACAATGACAATAATCCACCAATAGCATACAAATCAATATGGCTAACCTGATCCAAATCACCCACCCACCCGACTCACACATGAAAACAAAGATCACCACAGCCAATCACAAACAAACAACCACACCCTAGGCCAACCCCAACCTCTCTCACCACCAAAGGAACACAAATGAACAGCAACGCTGACACCAAACCCTACATACATTAAGCAAAATAGAAACATTGCCACCCGACCCCACCCCCACCCATCTTCCCCCCTCCACCCCTTTTCTTCCTAATGTCTCAACAAATGAAACTGATTTGTAAAAATGTTACATGGAAAAAATACAAGAGACATTACACATACTTCTGTAAAAAAAAAAAAAAAAGATTATTGTATTTTAATATTCTGTTGGAAGCTGCCCAGAGTGGCTGGGGAAACCCAGCTAGATGGGCTGGATATGAATAATAAATTATTATAATATATTATTATTATTAAAGGAGAAAGAAATATTATTTTTGTGGAAAAACCAGCAGTGTGCCCTGCCCTGCTGTGACTGCTTTTGTTCAGATGAGAAAATGTCGGTGTGTGTGTGAGAGTGATCATTGTGTGTCGCTGTGCAGCTAACTGTGCAGACAAGGTGATGTTCTTAGAGCCCAGAAGGTCCGTCCCAACGAAGCAGGATAGTCCAATGGGTGCAATCAAAGCTTGAACAAAAACGGCACTTGATTTTATCAACCCATCGGAAAAATCCCCTCCCAGCACATACCTTGCTGAGGCAGCAGCAACAAAACAATTGCCGCCTGCCAACGGGTGCTGCTGCTTCTCCCCTCTCCCACCTTGGTGACACCCCCCAGGTCCTCCGGAAACCGTTCGGATCTTTCATGTGGCTTAAAAAATTTCCAGCTCCTAATTCCGTTCTTTCCTTAAAGGATTTTGCGAGTCCATTTATTGCTTGTGAAAAAGGAAGATTAATAGCTTGAGTCAGGCATAATGCAGGAAAGCACCAGATAGGTTTCCTTGGGCGGCTCTGCCGCGGCAGCTGCCGCTCCCTCTGGCTTCAGCCCTGGGCCTCTTTGCCTGGAGGGGCTGATCCTGCTCTCCGGCTGCCGCCAAGGGCCTCCAACTGTGTGATAGTTTGGACATGTGGAGTCCTGGAGAAGGAAGATGAAGCCTTGCCAACTCCGTGCATTGAAAAGCTGTGACTCAGACCAACCCCCTACCACCACCAAATGATCCTGGGGTTTCAAACAAACCCATCCTTTTCCAGAATGCTTTCTTCTGCTTTGCTCTTTTCGCAAGGTCAAGGGCTCTCAAGCTTTTGCTGATCGGAAAATGCATTGTCCCAAACAAACGATTTGCTTTGCTGTGTGTATAGGGCTGCCATACACCATATATCTGAAGCACATTCAGAGCATATATGCTTGTATTCTAAAGTATCCTGGAAACTGTAGCTCACCCCTCACAGAGCTACCATTCACAACACCCATAACAAACTACAGTTCTCAGGATTCTCCAAAGGGCATCAGGTGCTTCAAAGGTATAATGTGTTAGGGTGGACTGCCTGGCCAGAGTGGTTCATGCTCTGGTTATCTCCCGCTTGGACTACTGCAATGTGCTCTACGTGGGGCTACCTTTGAAGGTGACCTGGAAACTACAGCTAATCCAGAATGTGGCTGCTAGACTAGGGACTGGGAGCAGCTGCTGAGACCACATAACACAGGTCTTGAAAGACCTACATTGACATACCAAAAGAAATGAGGACTTTATTTATGTATGCCACTACAGCAGCAAGAATGTTGATTGCACAAAATTGGAAGACTGGAGAAATACCAACTAAAGAACAATGGCAAGAGAAGTTGATGAACTATGCAGAACTGGCAAAAATGACAGAAAGACTAAGAGAAAAAGACAACAGAGACTTTGAAAAAGATTGGGAACCATTCATATTATATTTGCAGAAACAAAGAAAGGCAATAGACTTGATGGCAGGATTTAAATAAACATCCACATTATTAGCATCAGAAAATGTTTGGAAGATAGTGAAATAAGATGATGTATTTAATTTTATTTTTATGTTTTTAAGGTTTGATGTTATGCTATTAATAACTTTTTCTGTTGAGAGATAGCAAAGCAGGTGAAAACAGAAACAAACCAGAAACGCAAGTTGGGGGAAGTCTTGGAGGGGAGGGAGGGAGGAATATACAGTAAACGTTAAGAATTTGAGATGTATGTAATGAAAGAAAATGAAAAATGAATGTTTTTTTTAAAAAAGAAAGACCTACATTGACTCCCACTTTGAGCACAATTCAAAGTGTCAGTGTTGACCTTTAAAGCCCTAAATGGCCTCAGCCCAGTATACCTGAAGGAGCGTCTCCACCTCCATCGTTCGACGATGAGGTCCAACTCTGAGAGCCTTCTGTGGTTCCCTCCCTGCGAGAAGTGAGGTTATAGGGATTGCTAGGGGGGAAACCCTGGAGAAGAGGGGACTTAGGTAGCTGTTGTGGGGTGCAGACCTTCAGTCTCTGCAGCTGCTTCAAGGGGGCAAGACCCACGGAAGATGAGCTGCTGTTCTCATTAGGCCTGACATTCTGGTGCAGATCCTTGAAGCCTTACTCCAATGAAGCTCTAAAATGCCGTTTTGATCCTGGATTTCAGAAAAGCTACGCTTGGCAGAAAGAGAAACCAGCTTCTCAACTCCTTCTTGTGTTAGGCTTCTTTCCACCTTTCCAAATAGTGACCAGTTTATTTCACAAGGTGCAAAAGAAAAAGGAGTCAGAAGCTGGCCCAAAGTGGGAGGAATTGGAGGTAGTGTGATGCAACGGTCTTACATCCTTTCTCCAGTAGCAATAACCTGGATATTTCCCAATTCCAATCCTGGTCCAAATACCTGAAGATATTCTACATTCTGCAACATTTGGAAGCACTTTTCCAACATCAATCTCAATTTCTTCCACTATTTCTAATTTTTCAATAACGGGCCGGAGGGAAAGACCTGGGGTGGGGGAATTTTTTTCCTGGTTGTGTTCCAAGATTTCACTCTTTTACTTTCAACTCTGTCCTTCCTTCTGATCAACAAGTTTATTTCATTTCAAAGTGCTCTATAGCCAGCGATCCATATCGCTTCCTGTGAGCTCCACAGAACCAGCATGTTTTTAATTCTCCCTTATGCTACGTGCGTATGGTTATTGCTGCTTATACGAGAAGTGGATTCTTCTACATCTGAAAAGCATCGCTGTCTGAACTAGAAAAGTACAGGGCCAGAAACAGCGCTCAGAATTTAGAACAGAGTCCCTCTGTAGGGGCATGGTTAAGTGATTAAACAATCTAAAATCACGGCTTTCATTTGCTGGAGTTATATTAACTTTTAACTAGTTAGTATATAGAATATAAAGGGACGCGGGTGGCGCTGTGGGTTAAACCACACAGCCTAGGACTTGCCGATCAGAAGGTCGGTGGTTCGAATCCCCACGACGGGGTGAGCTCCTGTTGCTCGGCCCCTGCTCCTGCCAACCTAGCAATTCAAAAGCACATCAAAGTGCAAGTAGATAAATAGGTACTGCTCCGGCGGGAAGGTAAACAGCGTTTCCGTGTGCTGCTCTGGTTCGCCAGAAGCGGCTTAGTCATGCTGGCCACATGACCTGGAAGCTGTACGCCGGCTCCCTCGGCCAATAAAACGAGATGAGCGCCGCAACCCCAGAGTCGGTCACGACTGGACCTAATGGTCAGGGGTCCCTTTACCTTATCTAGTTAGAATATATAAATGCTTTTTGCGTGTGATGGAACTCAGTGGCAGGGAGTTCCAGGACCTGTCTTTGCTGTTCACTTTGATCAAGAGAGGGGTACTGGCAACTCATTTTTTTGCACATATTTCTGTATGTAGAAGTTTTGGGTGACATCTAGTTGTGGACTTCCATTTGCACAATAGTATCACCTCCTTCCTCTGTTCACCCTTGAACTCCCACCATCCAGGGGTCTCCCAAAATCTGCTCCAGAGGGTTAGGCTACTTTCCAAAGCAGATTGGGGTAGGTGAGGGGCTGCAGGGCAAAGGTGAAGAAGGGGAAGTCTCACTGTGTGAGCAGAAATGCAATGTTGGAGTTAAGTTGCGGCTTCATGTTTAGAATCATGGTTTCACCAAAATTTGTTATCACGAGTACCAGTCTTAAGGCACCTTTGCAATTAATTTACCATGGTGGTCGTTGGCTGTCATTAGACCCCCACATCTCTTTCCTCACACCACAACCCTGAACTGTGGAAGTAACCTTTGTGAACTGAAATGGCAGAGATATAAGCACGTGCTAAATTATTCTACTAAATGTAGCAGTACTTGAACATGAAATTTATTACGGTCAGAGACCAGCTTGGGAAAGACAAATGGAACTACAATCCCAATAGCAAAACAAACATTTAAAACATGGAACTTAAGACTTTTAATTTTTTTTTTAAAGTTAGTACAGTGGTACCTCTGGTTACGTACTTAATTTGTTCTGGAGGTCCGTTCTTAACCTGAAGCACCACTTTAGCTAATGGGGCCTCCCGCTGCCGCAGCGGTGCTGGAGCACGATTTCTGTTCTCATCCTGAAGCAAAGTTCTTAACCTGAGGTAATATTTCTGGGTTAGCGGAGTCTGTAACCTGAAGCGTATGTAACCTGAAGCGTATGTAACCCGAGGTACCACTGTAGTGTTGTTAACAACATCTATCTATATCAACCAACCAACCAACCAACCAATCAATCATCGAATCATAGAATTGTAGATCTGCGAGGGATCCCGAGGGTCATTTAGTCCAGCCCCCACGATGCAGGAACCTTATACCCAACATGGGGTTCGAACCCACAACCCTGAGAGGAAGTGTCTTATGCTCTACCTCCTGAGCTATCCTCAGCTCAGACATCTACCCTTTTTAGCCCTAGGGGCTCCTGGGTCAAACCCCTTCCAAATCCAAGACTGATTGGATTGTGTCCAATACCTTTAAATGTCTAGCTCTGTTAAAAAAATATTGCCCCCGAACAAACATTTACACTTGTTTATTTTGATAGAACAGAGTGGCTGGGATAAAAATATCTGTGATAGGATTACTGCTGTAGGATGTAAAAACCTCTCAGGATGGGCTCCTTTCATAAACGCACATGCTTGGGTTTGAAACGCGGATCCTGAGGTAGTTGTATCGTACATCTGTTCTCCTGACTTTTTAACCATGGAGTGCTAGTTTATTGCCGAGCTTAAGGATAAAAGAAGCAAGAAATGAAAGTTTTTTTGGAGGGGGGAGTTTCCTTCCTTCTAAGTACATTCAGATGTTTGCCTCCAAACCCTAAGCCAGGCTTTGTTTCTAGCTTATTTCACCTTCCTGATGTGATTCAGGCTTCTTCTTTTTCTATCCAGAATATATAAAAAGGTAAAGGTACCCCTGCCCGTATGGGCCAGTCGTGTCCGACTCTAGGGTTGTGCGCTCATCTCACTTAAGAGGCCGGGAGCCAGCACAGTCCGCAGACACTTCCGGGTCACATGGCTAGCGTGACGAAGCTGCTCTGGCGAGCCAGCACCAGCGCAGCACACGGAAACGCCGTTTACCTTCCCACTATAAAGCGAACTGCTAGGTGGGCAGGAGCTGGGACCGAAAGATGGGAGCTCACCCCGCCACAGGGATTTGAACCGCCGACCATACGATCCACAAGTCCTAGGCACTGAGGTTTTACCCACAGCGCCACCCGCGTCCCATCCAGAATATATATATATATATACATATATATATATAGTGAAGAAAGGTGGCAATAGCACAGCAAAGGTCAAAGAGTACACATAATGATTAAAGGAACATCCCTCAGAAAGATTTTTGGTATCTTCTTTCTGAATACCGTACCAATGCTTAATGCAATGTGAAATATGACCTATACCCTGATTGCTTTGGAGATGCCTCTGTCAGGTTGTCTCAAGTCTTTTGTTTTGCTTTGAGATTTTAAGCGCTGCTCCCTCCCTCTCCTTCTCTCTCTCTGCAGCAAGAAGCATTGCGGGCACACAGCCACTTAACCATTTCGGCATCCCATCTATGGGATGCCTGATTCCCTTGTCATGAAGGCAAATATCTTCAGGGGTATAATTATTAGTTGAATATGAGCAGGTGGCACAGAGTCCTGAAAGTCCAGAATCCAAAAAGTAGCTTGTATAGCATCCCATTACAAACAGCAAGCTCTCAAAGGAAAACATGAGCCCTAACCCCTGGATTGAATGTGTGCAGAGGTGGGGAAGGGAAGGGGGGTTGAGTGTGTGAATGAGCAGCCTTCTGTTCCTCTCCTGGATCTCTGGACCAAAGCCAGCACCAGGGCCAGATTTAGGTTTGACGAGGCCCTAAGCTACTGAAGGTAATGGGGACCTTGATATGTCCAGCTGTCCTTTGTCTACAACAAATTGTAGCTGTTTTTTGGTGTTTAATATACTATATGGTCATTTATGGACCTCATAGGTACAGTGGTACCTCGGATTACATACGCTTCAGGTTACATACACTTCAGGTTACACACTCCACTAACCCAGAAATAGTGATTCAGCTTAAGAACTTTGCTTCAGGATAAGAACAGAAATAGGCCTCCAGCAGAGCGGCGGCAGCAGGAGGTCCCATTAGCTAAAGTGGTGCTTCAGGTTAAGAACAGTTTCAGGTTAAGAGCAGACCTCCAGAATGAATTAAGTACTTAACCCGAGGTACCACTGTATCTCAAGCCATTTGCACATGATGCCATGCAACCAGTCCATGCAGCATGTAGGCACCCTATATATAGGTAAAGGTAAAGGTAAAGGGACCCCTGACCATTAGGTCCAGTCGTGACCGACTCTGGGGTTGCGGCGCTCAGCTCGCTTTATTGGCTGAGGGAGCCGGCGTACAGCTTCCGGGTCATGTGCCAGCATGACTAAGCCGCTTCTGGCGAACCAGAGCAGCGCACGGAAACGCTGTTTGCCTTCCCGCCAGAGCAGTACCTATTTATCTACTTGCACGTTGACGTGTTTTCGAACTGCTAGGTGAGCAGGAGCAGGGACTGAGCAACAGGAGCTCACCCCGTCGCGGGGATTCGAACCGCCGACCTTCTGATTGGCAAGTCCTAGACTCTGTGGTTTAACCCACAGCGCCACTCACGTACCGCACCCTATATATAGAATGGAGCAAACCAGGGATATTTTAGGGAGCAGGCTCGCAGGCGGGGCCCACGACTTACATCAGAGGAGCCTACACAACGCAAAACACTGTTGCTGGATGTAGGTTTTATTTTATTTGTTTTTTATCTTATATTTTGGAAATGTACATCCAGTTGTTTTTCCCTTTAATTTTTTTGGGGCCCCCAAGAGTGAAAATTGGAAACCCTTGATGAGCTACAGCAATTTATCCAGATCTGTTAATAGATATCAGCCGAACTTGTGCTCACTCCTCACCTAGAAATATACAATGGAAGATGAAATATACTCGGAGTCGAGTGTGGATTTCATGCTCTTTATTCAACTCATAGTAGTGAGGAATGAAAGTTCCTCCAAAATATCTGCTTTATATACATTATTTACACAATGGGCCGCACGTGATTGGCCCCCCCCTTTCCGTCTTCTACAACCTTTCTCTCAATCCTGAAAAACCAGAGGGACTGGGTGAAGTGTCAAACATCATTCACAGTGAATAGCCGAATCCTTTTCTGGAATAATCGAAGGGCTAAGTCTTCATTCAGCTGTTGGGCAAGGATAAAATGGAGCAAAGGGAAGTTGGAAACAGTGTGATCAGGAAGTCACAGGGGATATATCACCACTATTTATGTGAAGGATGGTTTATTTATCTAAAAGCAAGATTGCTTTGGCTTAAGTTGGATTGCACATCCTCCTATGCAATAGGATGAAATTGACACAGGATGTGCCTAGATGTCAGTTTTCTGCCTTTCTGGTTGTGCAATTCACCCCTAACCAAAAATGTGAGAAGCAACACACAGAAGGGGTGGGGGGAGGTTTAAAAGTTGTTTGGGTTATATGAAAGACTTCCTGGGCAAAATTCCACTTGGACTGTGCCACCTGTGACCAGGGCTCGATTTAGGTTGGATGAGGCCCTCAGCTCCTGAAGGTAATGGGGCCCCTTCTATATCCAGCTGTCCTTTCTCCACAACAAATTGTCGCTGTTTTTTTGTGTTGAATATATGCCATATGGTAATTTATGGACCTAATAGGTATCTAAAGCCATTTGCACATAACAAAATATGTATTTTATCAAAGTAATTGTTGAAATGAAATACAATTGGAAATGTACATACAGTTTTTTTCCTTTTTCGGGGGGGGGGGAGAGAGTGGGGCCCTAAGCTACATCTTGTTTAGCTTATACGTAAATTCGGCACTGCCTGTGACTGCCAACAGGACTATTGTAGCCAAAATGGGGCTGCTGAGAAAAAAAGTGTATTGGGATACTTGGCGGAGCCAATCGGATCCGGCCCAATCGCCTTCTAAATCCGCCCCGCGGATGGTCCTGGAATCAGCGTGTTTTTATATGAGTAGAATGTGTGCTTTTATTTATAATGCATCTCTGGGTTATTTGTGGGGCATAGGAATTTGTTCATCCCACCTCCCCAAAAAATAGTCCGCCCCCCCCCAAGGTCTGAGGGACAATGGACTGTCCCCCTGCTGAAAAAGTTTGCTGACTGCTGGCCCCTGTCCTAATGAAAAGTGGGACATTCCGGGATCAAATCAGAAACTGGGACTGTCCCTGGAAAATAGGGACACTTGGAGGGTCTGGTGATGGAGGTTAATTGGGAAAGGGGAGCAGAGGAGGTCAGGTCCCCTGACCCTGAGTGTCCATGCTATAGTTTGCAGTCAGTGTGCTGGGCCCGGGGGCAACCCATGAAACGCGGTCCTGGTCCGGTCCAGAATCTAAAGGTTCCACTGGGAGTCAGTCCGACAGGGCCGAGGCAGGAAACCTGGCAAGGACAGGTACAGGATCTCAGGCAGGGTCTGGCACACAGCAATGTTGCTCCCACAACCTGGGGCAGGGTCTGACAGCCTTTTATCTTTGTCGGGGTAGTGGCTGGTCCTGATCCCCCTGCGCATCACCTCACTGTTTCGCCCGAAGGTGAGCACTCCTCCTGCGAGTACTCAGGTCTCTCCTTCTCTCAGACCTTAATCTCTGCAGCTTGGGAGACGTTGGTGGGTTACTAGACCCAGGGGCCGTCTCAGCCTCCCCTGACCCAACCGGTAGTGGAGCAGCTGTAAGTGATGGCCCAGCTGAAGGCAACGAGGTCATCCCCGCATCTGGAGCCAGGACAGGCTCAGGCCCCTGACTCGGCCCAGTTGGTGTTTGCTGCAGGGGAACCTGTGCAGACTGGCACTCTTCAGAATCAGGCCCCAGACTTGGTTCAGATGATGCCTGAGGCAAAGGATCCGGTGCAGACTGAGTCCAAGCCCGAGTCCCAGGCCATCACAGTCAGCTCCTGCTGGGCAGAAGCTAGCAAGCTGCACAGTCGTCTCAATTTTTATTTTTTCTTAAAGGCACTCTCGCTCACCTCGAGAGTAAAGCCTTCTACCTGCCTTCAGGTCAGACCTAGAGCCCTGTATGAAAAAGCAGAAGTTAGACTGGCTATTTATAATTTATTAAGCACTTGAAATTGGCAGTAGCAGATGCTGCGGGCGTCTATAAAACAATACACGCTAGCTGTACAGTGATTATGATTTTTTGGGGGGCCTTTATTCCTTTTGTGCACATGAGTTTTGTTGCTGCAGAAATTTGCGGTCTTGGGAGTTAACACAATACTTTTCACCAGGAAGCTAAATGAAAACCAATGTTTGCTTGGTTAACAAGCTAGTTAATCAAAAGCTTGCATACAGATGTTGGACCAATAATAAAAAAAAGATATCGCTTTTCTCATGTTGGATCTCTGCATTTTGTAGAAGCAGTGGATGGAACGGCTTTATTCTGATCCGCCCAGTTTCAGAAAGCACAGCTGACGTTTCCAGCAGATCTTTGAGGAATGCGGCTGGGCTGCCATGCAGCTGCGGGGCTGGCTTCCATAGCTCTGCCCTCTTCAGTTTGTTGCAAAGTGGAATTATTTTCATCTGTGCACCAGCTCTCAGTGGTTAAGGGGATCCTCATGCAGATTGTTCTGAGCTATGCACAGTACCCACTAGGAGGCATCTGCGATTTTAAAGCCAGATCTCACATTCTGAGACTCTGAAGATTGTCTGCATTCGTTTACCTCACTTATATTCAGTCAAACTTTCCTCACAACAGGCAAAAAGCTGAATATTTTGGTTTGCATGAAACACGCTTTGCACAATAGAAACAATATCTACATACGGCTGAAACATGGACTATATAGAGAAGAAGGGACATAACTAGAAGCGAGAAGAATCTGCACAAGGGCATGGCTAGGTAAATTATAATTTAAATCAGTTTATGAAATCAGCCGGGTCTTCGGCCCTTTTTCTGTTCCCCTAACGCAAAATAAAGGAAATAAAAATAAAATAAAAACTTTGTGTAACTCTGAACTTTAAAACTTTGAGCATACTAATAATTCAGAGAATGCTTGAGAATACTTGAGAAAATGACTGTGGCGTGATCTTAACATGTTGTTTGTTGTTGTTTAGTCGTTTAGTCATGTCTGACTCTTCGTGACCCCATGGACCAGAGCACACCAGACACTGCCTCCCACAGTTTGGTCAAACTCATGCTGGTAGCTTCGAGAACACTATCCAACCATCTCGTCCTCTGTCGTCCCCTTCTCCTTGTGACCTCCATCTTTCCCAACATCAGGGTATTTTCCAGGGAGTCCTCTTTTCTCATGAGGTGGCCAAAGTATTGGAGCCTCAGCTTCACAATCTGTCCTTCCAGTGAGTACTCAGGGCTGATTTCCTTAAGAATGGATCTTAACATAGGCCATTGCTTTATAGCAGTGATGGCCAAACTTGGCCCTCCAGCTGTTTTGGGACTACAACTCCCATGATCCCTAGGCTAACAGGACCAGTGGTCAGGGATGATGGGAATTGTAGTCCCAAAACAGCTGGAGGGCCAAGTTTGGCCATCACTGCTTTACAGTCATACTTCATGTTATGTCCACTTCATGTTACATTCTTTCAGGTTACGTCCCGCGGCAACCCGGAAGTACCAAAGGGTTACTTCCGGGTTTCACCACCCGCGCATGTGCAGAGGCACAAAATGACATCATGCGCATGTGCAGAAGTGGTGAATTGCAACCCGCGTGTGTGCAGACGCACCACTGCGGGTTGTGCTCTTTTCATGTTGTGAACGGGCCTCCGGAACGATCATATAATCTTTGTATCAGTAACATAGCAAAATTGTGCACACATTAATGTAGTATTTTTTAAAAAGCCTTCACTGCATCCCTGTATTGCCAACTGCTTTTATCATTTTGCAAAAAATCCTGTTGTAAGTAAATTGGCAGTTTTCACTGTAGATCGCCAAAATCTATTTCTGGTCACTACAGGCCATCGGGTGGCCATATTTATGGCTCCCTCCTTCAATTCTTTTGAGATTTTTGGTACAGTTCAGATTTTATACATAACCAATGAATGATCTGTGAAGTCTGGGCATCGTATTTCCATTCAAAGAATTGTCATACTATAGAGATAATTCCAAGGGTTGTTCTGGAACCAGGGCAGATGTGATGGAAAGAGATATTTTTCACCTACTTAGAGACTCGACTGATGCACACCAGAAAGTCCTCCCAATGTTGTATTTTAAAAAACACAATGGAAGTGTTGGAGCCTCCGTACGACCAAGCTGTAATGGCTCTCCTCTGGCCGTATCTTCGGAATCCATCTAGGCTCTCCTCTGATGGTGATTAACAACCTAAGCCTTTGAATGAGACTTCAGGCACGCTCCCCATTACGCAGAGTATCCAGACAGCTGCAGAAGAGCCAGAAATATGTGCTACATTGCTACTTTTATTTCTAACTACGCAGGACAGAAAAGAACATGCGTCTGCTCTCTGTGAGAGACAGAGAACAACAGGACAAAGAAACATGAAACAAGTGACATCAACATCCGTCTCCTGTGAGACTTCCAACAGTCTGGAATGTCAACAGAGTCTTGTGACTCCAAGAACTGCACAGTGGCATAACAGAAATCTAACAGGAAGATCACAGCAGGCCAATAGTTTGCCCACATTGGATTCTCTCAACCAG
The DNA here is from genome assembly GCF_951804945.1 of Podarcis cretensis. Lineage (NCBI taxonomy): Eukaryota > Metazoa > Chordata > Lepidosauria > Squamata > Lacertidae > Podarcis > Podarcis cretensis. The sequence goes on from NC_137187.1 coordinate 29,447,053, forward strand.
GAAATGTCAGTTCTGAAACTGTAGCCCCAATGAGGCAAATGATGGCAACGCTTATGGAATTGCAGGGATGTGGCAGCCCTGGTGTAGCAAGAAGAAAAGGACGTTCAGTGAAAAGGTAATTATAGGATGAGATTTTTAAAATAAACACATGGGGAAAGAGCAGCTGCTTTTCTTTGAGTTTTTCCAACCTACTCACACCCATGTGTGCCCATTTCTAAAAAAATAAATGAGCAATAAAAATTGCAGCCAGAACATTTTGCATGGTATTGCCACAATAAAGTGGATAAATCATCTATGGCAGGGATTCCCAGTTCTTCCCAAGCCCAATAAAGCAATTCTTGTAATCCTCAAACTCTCCACAGGCTGCTTTGCTGAAATATCAGCTGTAGAAATCCAGCCCTGATAGATTTAATGGCTAGGAGTGCCACTGGATAATAGGATGCTCATAGCACATGCCCTGGGAGGGAGGGGATATGGGAATGTGGGATGTGATACATAAGTAGCAGTCAAGTATCACATTCCTTGTTTTCCTAGAGTGGACATGCAAGGGGATGTTTGGTCCAGCCAGTCGGAACTTCTTCTTTCCTCCTAGGCTGGGACAAACTTCCTTTAGCTTGTGACTATAGGTGGGCATGACCTTACCTGCACAGGTAACAAAACCAAAGGGCATGCAGCCCCCCTCCTCTTTCCTCTCTTTGACTCCCTCCATCATAGAAGCAACAGCTTTTTAGCTAGAGATGCCCTATTGGCTTCCAGCCAACAGAGGTCACTGGGATTATTCCCACATGGGATAGTTCCACATGTATATACTTTGTAACCAAGTCTGCCTTCAGGGATCCACTGTGAACCGATGATGTGAGTAAATATCTTTTATATACTTTAAATAAGATTGCCATGTGTTCATTCTTTTGAGAGGGATAAGAAGGGGACTTACCAGGAACATACAGTTCAATACTGAATTGTATGATATTGAGAGGCTTAAACAAAGCCTGCAACCAGCTACTTGCTGTGTGTTGAAAGCGGAATGTAAAACTTTGCTAAGTAAAGGAGCTTGCTAGCGTAAGTTAGGAAAGATATTAATAAACAATATATCCTCTCCTGCTTCCCTGAACATTCCCACAGGGAATTGTAGTGGGCTGCTCCCAGCGCCATAAAAAGACTAGTGGATGTGGGGGGCAGGCCCATAGTGTTTACTTTTCAAATACAGTGGTGCCCCGCAAGACGAATGCCTCGCAAGACGGAAAACCCGCTAGACAAAAGGGTTTTCCGTTTTGGAGGCGCTTTGCAAAATGAATTTCCCTATGGGCTTGCTTCGCAAGACGAAAATGTCTTGCGAGTTCCTGCAGGGTTTTTTCCCTCCCCCCCTTTTCCTAAGCCCTAAGCCGCTTATCAGCTGATCCGCTGATAAACCGCTTATCAGCTGATCCGCTAAAAGCCGCTAAACCGCTAATAGCGCTAATCCGCTAAGCTGTCAATGGGCTTGCTTCGCAAGACGAAAAAACCGCTATACAAAGAGCCTCACGGAACAGATTAATTTCGTCTTGCGAGGCACCACTGTAGTTCATATATTTACTTATGAGAATCTCTGGTCCCTCAGGTTTTGAATCCTTCCTGTTCGTTTGTCTAGCTCTGCCTAGTCCATCAGTTTCATCCTCCATTCTTCTGTCGTCGGTAGTTCTTCTTGTTTCCTTTGTGCCAATAATATTCTTGCCGCTGTCATTGCATATAAAAACAACTTACAATCCTGTCTGATAGAAATTAAGGCGGGTGTTGGGGGGTCCTTTGAATCTTCCCCATGTTTGCCCAGCAAACTCCTTTTCCAGCTGATACTGGGGGGGGCAGGGATGTGGAATTGCTGTGGCAGTGGGGAAGGGGATTCCTGCATCAGATCTCCCTCCCCCCAGGTTGGGACTTTTCTCTCCTCCATGGGAGAGGAAAATCTGATGCATCTGATGGCCTCTGAGATAGCCTCCCAGGGCCCACAGAACTGCAAGGCTCAAATGCTTTATGAGCGCTTTTGTCAAAGGCGGAAGAGCCCATTTTGTCTAGAAGCTGAACAAGCAAAATTGAGAGAAGACTATGTCTTCTTGCAGGTGCTGAGCGATACAGCGGCGTGACGCCCGTTCTACATGGTTGCAGAATCTTACCCCAAACACTTCCATCATAAAAGATAGTGCATCATAACTGGCCCTGAACTGGGTCTCCACCCTGCAGCTGGCCCTATTGTTCCCCTCCGGAGACCTGGAGAAGACTTGTTCCATTTGTCCAATGGCAGAGATAGTCACGAGCGTCAAAGTGGTCAGACCTTTTATGGGAGAATATATGTGCTCCAAAGGATAATAGTATTTTTATTTCAAAAAGTCTTGAAACAGAATTGTTTTCATATGATTCATCATGCTGAAAAATGTGTGTGAAGGTTTCAGTATATTTTACCGACTAGCCGATAGCTCAAGCATTTCACGGTACATTTCAGCTGATGAAAAATAGTAACAAAACAGGAAATACCTTTTAAACATCTTTTTCAAAACCCGGGACTTGTTCACCCCTTAAAGGAGATAAAATTGGAGCACATAAAGTCTTTTACTGGCATCCATATCTCACTTGTGAAAAGCATTAAGCTATGCTAATTCTTATTGCATTGCTCCCTTGCTGTCTGCAAACTGTTCTCGCTTCCCCAGAGAGCATTTGCAGAAGACAGCTCAGTTTGCTTTATGACAACTGAAGTGTACTGCAACTTGTTCACAGATTCACTTTGATCCAAAGAAGCGAGAGGGAATTTGCATTTGCAGAGCCTTTCCCTCACCTAGCAGATTATTACTGGGAGCATGAAGTGGGTGGCTGGAGCATGGCCTATGGCATATAGGCAATTTCTGGGTGCCTATTATCTTTTGCTTATGCTTGTTCCCTATTGTCCCTTCTCCCCCAAAGTTTCCCACATTATCTCAATTTCTAGATTGCAGAGGTGAACTTTTGCCAGCTAAGCAGAAATAAAAAGGACAAATGTTTGAATAAACATGTTTAATAAGTTCCAGCATTGTATGCCAGAGGAGAAAATAAAAATAGAGTGCATTACTGTTATTACTTGCTTCAGATCCATTCTCTATAATAAATTAATGGTCTGTTTGTTTTCTCTCTTGACTTTCCATCTTCCATGTGACAGCCCTTGAGATATTTGAAGATGGCCATTATATCTCCTCTCAGTCTCCTCTCTCAGGCTAAACATACCCAGCTCCTTCAACCATTCCTCATCAGGTTTGATTTCCAGACCCTTGATCTTCTTGATCACCCTCCTCTGCACACCTTCCAGCTTGTCAACATCCTTCTTAAACTGCAGTGCCCAGAATTGGACATAGTATTACAGGTGTGGTCTGTCCAAGGCAGAATAGAGTGGTAGTATTAATTCCCTTGATCTGGACACTACACTTCTGTTGATGCAACCTAGAATAGCATTAGCATTTTTTTACTGCTGCATCACACTGTTGACTCATGTTAAGCTTGTGGTCCACCAAGACCCCTAGATCCTTTTTACATGTATTATGCCAGGTGTCCCCCATCCTATATTTGTGCACCTGGTTCTTTCCGCCTAAGTGCAGAACCTGACATTTGTCCTTGTTGAAATTCATTTTGTTAGCTTGTGCCGAGTTCTCCAATTTAACGTCATTTTGAATTCTGATTCTGTCTTCTGCGGCATTAGCTACCCCTCACAGTTTGATGTCACCTGCAACTTTGATGAGCATCCCCTCAGTTCCTTCATCCATGTCGTTATAAAGACTTTGAACAACAACGGGCCCAGGACAGAATCCTGCGGCACCCCACTTGTCACTTTTTTCCAGGGTGACAAGGAACCATTAATGAGAACTCTTTGGGTTCGGTCACTCAGTCAGCTACAAATCCACCTAACAGTTACCTCATTCAACCTACATTTTACCAGTCTCCTCAAAAGAATATCATGGGGGACTTTGTCAAAAGCCTTGCTGAAATCAAGATACACAGCATTTGCCAGATCCACCAAGCTAGTAACTCCATCAAAAATGAAATGAGATTCGTCTGGAATGACTTGTTTTTGAGAAACTCATGCTGGGTCTTGCTAATCACACCATGCTTTTCTAAGTGCTCACAGGTCGACTGTTGAATTATCTGTTCTAGGACCTTTCCTGGTATCAATGTCAAGCTCACCTGTCAGTAGTTACCTGGGTCTTCCTTTCCCCCCTTTTTGAAGATGGGGACAACATTTGCCCACCTCCAGGGACCTTGCCTGTTCTCCAAGATTTCTCAAAGATCATAGACAAAGACTCTGAGATAACATCCACAAGCTCCCTTGAATGCAGATCATCAGGCCCTGGAGATTTGATTTCATTTAAAGTAGCTTAGGGGTTCCCTTACTACCTCTTTTCCTATCTTGGGCTGCAGCTCCCTCCTTTGTTGTTGTTGTTGTTTAGTCGTTTAGTCGTGCCCGACTTTTTGTGACCCCATGGACCAGAGCACGCTAAGCACTCCTGTCTTCCACGTCCTCCCGCAGTTTGGTCAAACTCATGCTGGTAGCTTTGAGAACACTGTCCAACCACCTCATCCTCTGTCCTTGTACCCTCCATCTTTCTCAACATCAGGGTCTTTTTCAGGGAGTCTTCTCTTCTCATGAGGTGGCCAAAGTCTTGGAGCCTCAGCTTCAGGATCTGTCCTTCCAGTGAGCACTCAGGGCTGATTTCCTTCAGAATGGAGAGGTTTGATCTTCTTGCAGTTCATGGGACTCTCAAGAGTCTCCTCCAGCACCAGAATTCAAAACCATCAATTCTTTGGCGATCAGCCTTCTTTATGACCAGCTCTCACTTCCATACATCACTACTGGGAAAACCTTAGCTCCCTCCTTACATCTTTTTTTCTTGTTATCACCAGGCTGGGCATGTTGCTGGAATGGAAGAAGTTTTTATTGGCACTAAAAACAATACCATGAAGGCACCTGCTAATATCAGTATGCAGGGAGTTCCAAAGTAGATGTGCTGCCACACTAAAATATCCATTTCTTGCAAGTGAGGAATGGACCTGTAACTGAGCCAGTTCTGCAGATCTCAGTGGCTGAGTGGGCACATACAAGGTGAAGTGATTAATTTCAGTTAAACTGATCCCAAGCTGTCGAGGGATTCAAACATTCACCTCATTCCTGCCCTTATGTCCAACATGAAAGTTGCTCAAAGTATGTGTGCAATCTTTGGAAGTGATAACAGAGTCCACATTCTCCCCCATCCCATCATGTCTCCTGCTCTTTCTCATGGTCCTCAGGTAACATAAGAAGCCCTGGCCAATGTGGCAGACACTCTGTGACTTCTTTCCATGTCCCTATTCATTACAGTCATACCTCATGTTACGTTTGCTTCAAGTTGCGTGTTTCCAGGTTGCGTCCCGTGGCAACCCGGAAGTACTGGAAAGGGTTACTTCCAGGTTTCACTGCTCGCACATGCACAGACGCACAAAATGATGTCACGCGCATGCGCAGAAGCAGCAAATCGCGACCCGCGCACGAGCAGATGCGGGGTGCGTTCTTTTCAGGTTGTGAATAGGCCTCCGGAACAGATCCCGTTCGCAACCAGAGGTACCACTGCATTTGATTCCATTTACGAATTGCTTCCTATGAAACATGCCAAAGCAATTTAACAATAAAAACATCACGAATAAAAACACACCCGACACCCCGCATTGAATAGAAAAGAAGCCATTCTAAATCCAACACCGGGATAAAAATCTCCACTTGTTGAAAAAGGAAAGTCTTCCATAGGCGCCAACAAGACAATAGAGGTGACGCCTGTCTGATGTGGCAGGGAGGGCGTTCCAGAGGGCAGGTGCTGCCTCCCTAAAAGCCGATTCTGACATCCTATGGATCGACCTCCTGATGAGATTCATCGCCCTTCCCTGAAATGTCACCCAAGTAACATAATAAGGGACAGGTACTGTACCCACCTTGGTTCAAAAGGCCTGAGTCACCCTGAGTAAGTGATTAGCAGAAGGAGGCCACATCACTCTGTTGCTGAGTTTGCCTAATGCACAGCCGCAAATTGCTTCTGTGCCCACTTGTGACATACAGTGACAAGCTCCGACGTCCAGCTTTTCAAAGAAGGGGGGGGGAACCCACTTTTGAAAGAGAGCCCCAAATAAGCCCAAAAGTAAAATATGTATCATAAAGCCAGGTGATGGATTAACATAGTCCATGAGGGATTTAAATTGTCATCCGTGCTAATAAACCATCAGTCAAGACAGATTAGCCCGGCATTGTAAAGATTCTCATCCAAGGAAAGCATTTAGAAGCAGAGAGTGTGCTGTCTAATTTCGTATCAACACACCATGCCATAAAGGCAAGCAAACAGAGGAAGAACCCCCATATAAACAGCCTAATTGTTGGTGTGCAAGCCGAGATACAAAAAGGGAGGCTTTTAAGATGTCAGTGCGTCCAGCTAAATCAACTTGTCTTTTGTCAACCTGAGTAAAATTATATATATATATATATATATATATATATATATATATATATATATACTGCAGCATGGTCTCCAAGATAAATATGACATTCACTCAGTAGGAAGAGAAATTTCACCTTTTCACCAGCTTAATCCACATATGTTTTAGGGATATTCGATACTTTTACTCATGTGTTTCATACCAATTCCTTCACAAATGTTTTGTCAGTTAAGTGGTTAGACCCCTAAAGGTATTAGACTTTGGCAGCTCACGAAGTTCATGACTGAAGCTGGCTTCATCGTAAGTCTAGCCTGTGCATTCTGAAAATGAGTGGGCACTCCCCCAAGATTGACTTTGCACAAAACCTTGTGAATTGTCGGTCAGAAGCCGCTTGGACTGGATTGGCCCTCTGTGCTGTGGCCCTATGCACGGCTGTAGGTGCACGTGATCATATTCACACGGGAACTTCCCTCTATTAGTCACAGAACAGGCAGGAGTAGAATGGCAGGAACAAACTTTGCAGCAATATCTTGCGATCCTGGCAAGGCTCATAACTGAGCTGCTCTGTGCTCAAAATCCAGGGTCTCCATAGTTCTTGATTCAGGTAGGTAACCATGTTGGTCTGTCGCAGTCAAAATAAATAAATAAAATTGCCCAGTAGCATCTTAAAAAAAGGTAAAGGGACCCCTGACCATTAGGTCCAGTCGTGACTGACTCTGGGGTTGCAGCGCTCATCTCGCTTTATTGGCCGAGGGAGCCGGCGTACAGCTTCCGGGTCATGTGGCCAGCACGACTAAGCCGCTTCTGGAGAACCAGAGCAGCGCACGGAAATGCCGTTTACCTTCCCGCCGGAGCGGTACCTATTTATCTACTTGCACTTTGACGTGCTTTCAAACTGCTAGGTTGGCAGGAGCTGGGACCAAGAAATGGAAGCTCACCCTGTCGCGGGGATTCAAACTGCCGACCTTCTGATCGGCAAGTCCTAGGCTCTGTGGTTTACGCACAGCGCCACCCGGGTATAAGCTTTAGTGTGCATACATCTGAAAGGTATCTGAAGAAGTGTGCTTGCACACGAAAGCTTATACCCAGAACATACTTAGTTGGTCTCTAAGGTGCTACTGGACAAGTTATTTATTTATTTCATAGTTCTTGGGTGTACAACATGGCCTGTCTCTCATGCACAGGCATTGCAGTACTTTAGTATTATGTCAGTTTCAAAGGAACGTCTCACCAAACACATTGCATTCCCAAGGTGCACCTTGTTGGACTTATTAACATTCAACCGTGTTTTGGAAGCTTGGAATATACAGTGGTCCCTTGGTTCTCAAATGCCTTGGTACTTAAACAACTTGGAACCCAAACACTGCCAACCCAGAAGGAAGTGTTCTGGTTTCTGAACATTTTTTTGGAAGCTGAAGGTTACAATTCTGATTTGAGCACCACACTTCTGTTTTGAGTGTTACGCTGAGGTCTGTCTGTTTCTGCTATTTATTTTGCGTTTTTGTGGATCTTTTTTGTTTGTTTTTTGTGACTGTGTGGAACCCAGTTCAGCTACTGATTGATTGTGTGTGTGACTGCAGTACATTGTTTATTGCTTTCATTTTATGGATCAATGGCCTCATTAGATAGAAAAAAATCATGTTAAATTGCTGATTTAGGGATTGTTTTTAAAAGTTTTTAAAACAGATTAATTTGTTTTGCATTACTTTCTATGGGAAAGGGTGCCTTGGTTTTGGAACGCTTTGGTTTTGGAACGGACTTCTGGAATGGATTATGTTTGAGAACCAAGGTACCACTGTAAGAGAGTTTTCTTTCAGCTAGGCTAGTGGACCATGCCTGATGCTCAGTCAGAACAAAGCTAGATTGCAACTCAGTCTGAACATGCTTTTCGGTTGTCCTCCAGCGCAAGTAGATTTGCCCTATTTCCTGCTTTAAACAACAGCATTTATGCACAGTTATCTCAGGGCGCCTAAAGACTGGTGGGCTGTTTTTGTGTGTGGGTATATTCTCTAACGAGGGACACAGGTGGCGCTGTGGGTTAAGCCACAGAGCCTAGGACTTGCCAATCAGAAGGTCGGCGGTTCGAATCCCTGCGACAGGGTCAGCATCCGTTGCTCGGTCCCTGCTCCTGCCAACCTAGCAGTTCGAAAGCACGTCAAAGTGCAAGTAGATAAATAGGTACCGCTCTGGCGGGAAGGTAAACGGCATTTCCGTGCGCTGCTCTGGTTCTCCAGAAGCGGCTTAGTCATGCTGGCCACATGACCCAGAAGCTGTACGCCGGCTCCCTCGGCCAATATAGCGAGATGAGCACCGCAATCCAGAGTCAGCCACGACTGGACCTAATGGTCAGGGGTCCCTTTATATTCTCTGACATGTGATTGGTACCATAATAATGCACTCATAGGGGATTCCTATGGGGCTGGCTCCACATCATTCTGCTTCCTGTCTGGCTCTCCAGTTCTTTCCCATGGTTCCGACAGCATTATTACCACCTGTTTGCTGCTTTTCATTGCCACAGACACATCCTTCCCAAGTGTTGGGATCAGCTTTCTTTGAGAGATGGTAAAAGGTAAAAGGTAAAGGACCCCTGGACAGTTAAGTCCAGTCAAAGGTGACTATGGGGTTGCAGTGCTCATCTCGCTTTCAGGCTGAGGACAGTTGTCCACAAACACCTGTTCCAGGTTATATGGCCAGCACGATTAATAATCTCTCAAAGGACCTGTTGATGGCATTTTACCATTGTACTGTTGAGAGTGTGTTAACTTATGGTCTGTGTGTGTGGTTTGGGAGCTGCACGGTCAGGGAAAACACAATGCTGTCCAGGGTTATAAAGACTGTGGAGAGAATAACTGGGTGCACTCTTCCCACCTTGGATCAAATCTATGCTTCCAGGTGCCACAAGAAAGCTGCAGAGATAGAGCAGGATAGTATGCACCCCGGAAATGATTTCTTTCAGCTTCTGCCTTCTGGAAGAAGGTAGAGAGTTATAAAGACTAGGACTAGCCACCTGAGAAACAGTTTTTATCCAAATGCAATTTTGGTTTTAAATGCAGTGTAAGGTAGTCTCTGTGGGAGTAAATTGTATTTAATTATGGGGTATCAGAGTTTTTAGGGGGTTAACCAGGCTGGGATAGCAGGCTTGCTGGTTTTTGAATGTCTGATGAAGATTTTTTCAATTTTGTTATTCTGTATGGGACAATGACAATAAAGATTATTATATCATAAATCGCTACTGGCACACGGAGGACCGTGACAAGTGCCAGAGTGCACAGAAACACCTTTTACCTTCCCACCACAGCAGTACCTATTTATCTACTTGCACTGGCGTGCTTTCAAATTGCTAGCCCAAGAGGCTCAGTGGTTTAGATGAGTGGGACTACGACTTAGGGTTGCATCAGAAGAGGGAGGAGGAAAAGCAGAGTACCATTTGCCATCCATAAACATTAGGGGGAAAGTACCATATTTACTCAAACGTAACGCACACCTTTTTTGGCCAAATCATGCTGTGAAAATTAGATTTGATGGCATCAGCAAATACTTTTTTGGTTTCAAGGTTTTGAGAATTGAGGAGCACATTAGATTTGATGGCGCATTAGATTCGTGTAGATACGGTAATATGGATGCAGGCCAGGGATAAAGATGAAAACGAAGAGATAATTGTCAGCTAGATCAGGCACCAAAATTCAATAAAGAGTGGATTTTTTAAATATAGAATACCTCAAAGAACACTGTAGATATTTAAAAACGTTAGCAGGATTGTTATAATACTTATTATGTAATAAGATTACAGTTAAAAAAGGATATAAAAGGAACTAGGTAAAGGTAAAGGTACCCCTGCCCGTACGGGCCAGTCTTGACAGACTCTGGGGTTGTGCGCCCATCTCACTCAAGAGGCCAGGGGCCAGCGCTGTCCGGAGACACTTCCGGGTCACGTGGCCAGCGTGACATCGCTGCTCTGGCGAGCCAGAGCCGCACACGGAAACGCCGTTTACCTTCCCGCTGGTAAGCGGTCCCTATTTATCTACTTGCACCCGGAGGTGCTTTCGAACTGCTAGGTTGGCAGGCGCTGGGACCGAGCAGCGGGAGCGCACCCCGCCGCAGGGATTCGAACCGCCGACCTTTCGATCGGCAAGCCCTAGGCGCTGAGGCTTTAACCCACAGCGCCACCTGCGTCCCATAAAAGGAACTAGAAACATGTAATTAGATGTAATAGAAAGAACAGGAAAAAAATGGAAACCAGGGGAGGGTGGGGGGAAGTCTGGCGATTCAGATGTGTAAAAATGGAAAATGATTTAAATGTATAAGAATATTGTGTTGTTGTTTTTTTAAAAAAAGATTGTTGTCAGCTATGTGGGCAAATGTTCTGGCATGGCATAAGGCAGCTCTCTGATAGAGTAGGATTGACAGACACTGGGTCTCTCCCTATGCCTTCTGCTCGTGGAACGGGTCCTTTGGCTCAAAGCCCATACAGTGGTACCTCAGGTTACATACGCTTCAGGTTACATACGCTTCAGGTTACAGACTCCACTAACCCAGAAATAGTGCTTCAGGTTAAGAACTTTGCTTCAGGATGAGAACAGAAATCGTGCTCCGGTGGCGCGGCAACAGCAGGAGGCCCCATTAGCTAAAGTGGCGCTTCAGGTTAAGAACAGTTTCAGGTTAAGTACGGACCTCCAGAACGAATTAAGTCCTTAACCTGAGGTACCACTGTATTGAGAGAACACTTAACTAGGCTACTTGTGTGGAAGGGCCACTGAGAGGTTTGATTTCAACCAAGTGGTATATACATGTTGTTGTGAAATAAAACACATAGCCTTAAACAGAGGTTGCCCCAAGGTTGGGGGAGCCCGGCATGTGTTGTGGGCGATGTTACACGCATGATGCATGTTGCATGCGTGTGACATCATATGAACCATGTTGCATCATCTGGAGAAGTCTGAGCTCTCAGCTGCAACCTGCAACGTGCGTGACGAGGGCCCTGCCCCTTTCTAACAATGACTGAGGTGGGTGGAGACACGTTGGTCCCCTGGAATTGGCACACCTGGCCTTAAGGGAAGACTGGAATCATAGAATTGTAAAGTTGGAAGGGAATTGCACTCTTGTGCACTTATTAGAGGGTTTCAGTTCCACCAGGCTAGAGAAGCCGAACCACTAATTTTGACCTTGGGATGACCCTCCTAGATTTGTGGTTTGCTGGAGAAAGCTGGCACGGAGAGTCATAACAGCCAATGCTCTTTCCATTCTATGCACAGAGAATGTCAGACTTTGTGGCTGTCATCCTAGCATGCTATTCACCTTTCACCAACACGGGATTCGGCTTTTTTTCGAATGTGTATATTAAATAGCACAGCACTGAAAGCAGGTTGTTGTCATAATTCAAGCCTCTTATTTTTCTGCACAGCTGCTGACATTCTTTTCAGCTCCGCTCTCTCCCCCCTCCCCATCTCAACTCACCTGTGTAAACACCAGGATACATTTTTCTTCTGGATTTTCTTTGCACATTAAGAAAACAGAAACAGTCTGCTTTTTCCTCAGGGTAAAGGAGATAGTTACCTTTTCCTCACGGTGCCACAGCTAGAGAGACAGACCCACAAGGCTGATTCATTCTCTCTCTCTCTGCAAATTGCAGAATGATGATTTTCACAGGAATCCTTGTGGATTTGGAAGCTGTTCAGTGCTTGATGCAGATTATGGAAAGCACAGCGATTCGGGTGCTCAGTGCCCATTGCTCCATCTGTCCCCAGCGATTTTTGGGAAAGAGAGGGCTGGGAGGGGAGAGGCGGGAAAAACACCAGTGGATCCTAAACAAAGGTATTAAAAGGAAGCCAATGGTAGGCTCCACTTTGGAAAAAGACTGTGCATGCGTATTGTTCAATAAACAATGTATTGCACACTATAAAACGGAAGAAGAAATAATTGAAAATGTTTCTTCATGTGAAACATATGAAGAATTTGGGTCATTCAGGATTGGGATCAGAAGCGGGGGTGTCTTCTGCCCATTTGGAATGTCCCAGTTAAATTGGGACACTTGACACATAAATCGGGGTCTGACATTGCCATCTAATCTGCAGTTAAAAGGTAAAGGGACCCCTGACCATTAGGCCCATTCGTGACCGACTCTGGGGTTGCGGTGCTCATCTCGCTTTATTGGCCGAGGGAGCCGGCGTACAGCTTCCGGGTCATGTGGCCAGCATGACTAAGCTGCTTCTGGCGAACCAAAGCAGTGCACGGAAACGCCATTTACCTTCCCGTCGGAGCGGTACCTATTTATCTACTTGCACTTTGTAATGCTTTCGAACTGCTAGGTTGGCAGGAGCAGGGACCGAGCAATGGGAGCTCACCCCATCGTGGAGATTCGAACCGCCGACCTTTTGATCGGCAAGTCCTAGGCTCTGTGGTTTACCCCACAGCGCCACCCATGTCTCTAATCTGCAGTTAGTTCCGTGGGTTAAGCTAAGAATCTGCATCTTACAAACAAAATTGTTTGTAAGATTGAAAATAAAAATATTTAAAGAAGAGCTAATAACCTGCATTTTTAATATGGAAGATTTTTACGGGTCTGTAGCTTTAACACAGTGTTAGGGAACCTTTGGTGTGTGGGCTTGATTCGGCTCGCTTGGCCTCCTCATTTGGTTTATAGCACTCTTTCAGCCCCAAGCAATGGCCCTACTCCATTCTTGCTCATCTGAAAAATGTTTCAGGATGAAAAAAGTTTGTTAGGGTTGCCAGTCTAAAGAATTAGGCAGAGGAATGTTCTGAAGTTTATTCAAGATGCATTGCATTGTGTGGGTGTCTCTGTCTTGCAGCATATTCCACTGTCGCTACCCATTTTGGGGTCATGATGAAGTTGCTGTTTTGCTGAAAGTGTAAGAGTTACAGATCCTGTAACTTGCATTTGGGGTGTTGGCTTAGAGTTGCTTCACAGTAATTGATTTACAGCTGCGGCTACAAAACCACAAGGAGCACCTTATGAGGATAAATATGAGTAACTGCACCTGTACTTCTCGAAGCTAGGCTCCCAAAAATCTCCACTCAGCATAATCCTTCTCTCCGTTTGGAGCTGAAAAGAATAAATCACAAGCCGGCTTCATGGAAGGAATTTTTATTGTTTCAGGGGGAAATCGGCATTTTTCATACACTAGTTCCCCATCATTTAGAGAAGCAGGGGATTTTGCTCAGGCTGTTTAAGCTGCAAGCCTTAAAGCTACTTACTCCTGAGTGGCCCCACTGAAGTCAGTAGAGATTTTTTCAGGTTGTGGTTTTATATTTCGCTTGTCTTCTGTCCCAGATACCAGCTTGCAACCCAGAGACACTAGACATTCCTCCTTTCAATTCAAGCTAATGGAAAAGCCTCTCCTCCTCCCGGGGAGGAGGGATTGTGATTGGGAACTGTTCCCGTGCTTTGCAGGGGGCGTTCCGGCCCCTGCTCGACGTCACCGCTGACACACCACGCTCCCCGGTCAGTCTTCCAATCGGTGGGAAGCTTGGGGGCGGGGTTTAGCTGCTCAAATGTGGCTGCGGCAGCTCTTCTCCTCATTGCGCTGCTGGGTTTCATCGGGTCACCCACCCACCCTTCCCTTTAGTTGTTTCTTTTGCGCTTGACCTTGCTATGGACCTATGGTTGGTTGCCTTGGTTGCCCAAGGGGCCTGGTAGGAGTTTTTCCCAATTGGCAAATTGGCACTGGACACTTGGTTTTTTTCCTACCTCGTAGCAATTCGTCACAACTTTTCCGGTATTGGCGGTTAGGCATTGGAATGCGTTGTTGGTGCATGGAAGGGCAGGGTGTGGCCATTGCCTACCCCTTCCTTATGAGTATTCCGTTAAAGGAATCCGGTGGTTGTGGATCCTGTCCGATGCCCTGCTGGGGCTGGGGGCCATGGCACGACCCCCAGTGACATCAGGGGAGAGCTTACAGTTGTATTTGCATCAACAGGCTCCCACTACTGGTGGTTAACCCTTGTTAGACGCACCCCTCCCTGAGTGGGTGGAGTCAAACTTTTCTGTTTTCCCAATGCCTAAGCCAATACCTCTCACATGCTGTAATCAATAAAGTTGTGGCCTTTTCTAGACCTTTAACCTAAAATACTGTGTCCATGTGTCTTTCTTATCCCCAAGCGAGGGGGCGGGTCCTCGAATCAAATCAGTGAGGTTTCAGTTAGTTCTTGGCAGATTTCAGGAAGAACCCAGGTCCAAACACTAGGCCAGGGTCTCCCAAACCTGCGTCTCCAGCTGTTTTTGGACTACAGTTCCCATCATCCCCGACTACTTTGCTCATCTTTGCATTTGACTTTGCACTTTGACTTTCCCTAGCTCTTAAAATGAAGACCTTTTAAATGTCTCATATATTGCCTTTTATTTCTGTATGTAGTTTGATTTCTTCTCCAGAGGCGTGAGCAGTTTTACATTTGGCCTTCTTGTTTGTTTCCTTTATTGCTCTTTGCATATAGGTTTATGCAAATGCTGCCTCTGTGGATGAAGGGATTAGAAATGGTTTAAGCAAATGAGGAACAAACAAATAACGATCCCCATAAACTCAGGGAGAATGGAGTCTTGCAGGTATCATCAGCATTAAGCAAAACCAGAAGTTCCTGACAGGGCAAATTATGATTATGGCTATGTCTTTTTCAGGAGAGATTTGTGTATTGGCTTTACATCAGGTATAGGACAGTTGGGTTGCCATCCTTTGTCATGAGAGGGCTCCTGTGCCTTTAACTCTCTCTCTCTCTCTCTCTCTCTCTCTCTCTCTCTCTCTCTCTCTCAACAAGCAAACCTTTCCCAAGCACTGAATCTGAACACAAGAGCCCTGGCTGAATCTGGGAATCAGCGTGTTTTTACATGAGTAGAATGTGTGCTTTTATTTAAAATGCATCTCTTGGTTATTTGTGGGGCATAGGAATTCGTTCATTCCCCCCCTTCAAAATATAGTCCGGCCCCCCACAAGGTCTGAGGGACAGTGGACCGGCCCCCTGCTGAAAAAGTTTGCTAACCCCTGGCCCGGTCTCCACATTTTTTGCATCAGTTCACATTTAAAAAGTAAAGAAAATTCATCATCATTTCAGTGCAAATTTCTCCTAATATACACATTTTTGTTTGCTTTTTTGTGCTCACTGTACATTTTTTTGTGCAAAGCAGTCCCCCCCCCCCCAATAATACAAGTTTGTGTGTAATTTTCAGTAATGTATGCATTTTAATTCACACTACCCCAGTATATGTGACTTTGCACACATAACACAGCGGAAGAGCTGCAGTGCAAAATTCAGAGAAGTCTGATTGCAAAGGATTTCTCTCTTTCAGTTCCCAAATATGGCTTTGCAAAGTGCAAATTAGGTAAATTCACCTTAGAATCAAAGTTCTCATCCATCCCTGGCGCTGGTCTTTGGTCTTCATGGACCTATTAGCCCCTGTGGGTCCAGCTGAGGATTAGTTATGGTTGTTACGCTTCACAGCTGATTTTTGCAATCAAGCTGCTGCTAAAGGGTAGGGAATCACCATCATGATCCACAACAACAACTCTAGGATTCTAAGAGTGAGCTTGGGGTACTTTTACTCCACCAGGCCTTTGGGCAGGATGCAGTTTGACTTACTTTCCTTTATATAAAACAAGCCCGAAGGAGGCCCCCAACCCGCTCACAGGTCCTTGTATGATCAGTGGAAACAGTTGGTCCTGGCAAGTATCAACCACTCTCAACTCCAACCTGATAATTGCTACCTGCCCAGATTTTAACTTGTCTGAATTACGGTGATTTTAAGATGTATTTTAATTAGTTGATGTCTGTTTTTATGCATATTGTGTTGTTTTTATGATGTTAGCTGCTCTGAGCCCGGCCTTGGCTGGGGAGGGCGGGATACAAATAAAATCATCATCTTCTCCTCCTCCTCCTCCTCCTCCTTCTTCCTCTTCTTCCTCTTTGCTGACCAGCCCTGGAACAGGTACCAATAAGTGCTGATTCTAAACCTTTTGATTTCCAGGAGTGCCTAATAGGAAGAAGCAACATCTTTCCACTGAAATCCAAAAAACCACACTTTAGAACCATCCTTATGTATGCAACTAGGGCGTCTAGAATTTTAGTAGCAAAAACCTGGAAATGTGACTCAATTCCTACAAAGCTTGACTGGCAGGTGAAGATGATAGAATAGCTTGAACTTGCGAAAATGACTGGGAGAATAAGAGGAAACTCAAACCAGAAAGTGTGTAAAGAATGGATAACATTTAAAGACTATCTAAAACAATATTGTGAAAATGCAAATCTCCCAACAGGTCTAGATTGAATCTTGAATATTAAGGAAAACTATAAATGTAGAAAATTTTCTGGATATGTAACAGATAGAACAGGAAATGTGTAAAGGTGAAGAATATGTAGAAAACACAATGAGGTGAATTGGAAGTCAAAAGTGTGTGTGATGTTAGATGATGTGTTGTTAGTCAATGTTTAGTTGTTACTGAGGTTTTGTCTTTGTTTGTCTGTGTTGTTATATGTAAATTGTTTTGCGATAAAATAAAAGGAAGAAGGAACAGCTTTCTCTGAACAATTCACTGTGACCTTGGTTGTTGTCGTTATCATCAGCATCAATTACCAGGGCAGGTTAAAACCATTTAAGATACAGTTTTAAACAGTTTCAACAAGAGCAGCGTTTGGCACAGAGTCCTTTGCTGTCACCCTGTCCCTAATTTAAGAGGTACAACATGTTCAGAGGCCTTTCCTCCCACATTAGACCAGTAGGAGCCTCAGCAGATAATTGAATTAGACAGGTAACCATCAAAAGCATATAAATCCCCCAAACGTGCTTGCTTGTTACTTGTAATTAACGGAGAGGTTTCTCTAAAAGAAGCGGCTGGTGGTTTGCCAGTCCTTGAAGGAGCTCTCCCTTTGACTGTGATCTCAGGGAAAAGGTTTCCATCATAATTACATGGGATTCTACTGGATGATCTATGACATCAGCTACTTGCTTCCTACAGATCTTACAGCTATTCATGTAAAGACATGGGAGAAAAGGGAAATGTTAATTTTATTTACTATTTTAATATTTCCCCCCTGCCCTCATAGTCCCTGTGAAGCAGTTTAGGATGAAATGGCAACTGGCATTGGGTCATACTGTAAGTTCATGACCGAGGAGGAATTTTAGCCAAAGTCCCTAACCACGTTTAAAGACATATATCATAGCCAGACTTTTCCATCTAACTGTGTGCTGGTCTACATTAAGGATGGGGAAGCTCCAATTTAGGCCCACAAGGTCATTCCCCCCAGAACCGTGCCCACCTGCCCCCAAATGTGATGGCAGATGTGGGGCACATAGAGATAAGGACGTGGGTGGCGCTGTGGTCTAAACCACTGAGCCTATTGGGCTTGCTAATCGAAAGGTCAGTTGTTTGAATCCCTGCGACGGGGTGAGCTCCCGTTGCTCTGTCCCAGCTCCTGCCAACCTAGCAGTTCAAAAGCACGCCAGTGAAAGTAGATAAATAGGTACCACTGTGGCGGGAAGGTAAGCAGCGTTTCCATGCACTCTGGTTTCTGTCACAGTCTCCTGTTGTGCTGGAAGCAGTTTAGTCCTGCTGGCCACATGGCCCGGAAAGCTAGCTGTGGACAATTGCTGGCTCCCTCAGCCTGAAAGTGAGATGAGCGCCGCAACCCCATAGTCACCTTGGACTGACTTAACTGTCCAGGGGTCCTTTACCTTCACCTTTTACGTAGAGATGCAACTCCATTGGCTGCTTGTGCACCTGAACTTTGCAGAAAGCAGGAGCAAACTCCTTGCTCATCAGCTGATGGATGGAGAGTTCAATCCGGCTTGGTTTGGATATGTGAGAGGGTTTCCTGCAGGGAACTCTTTTGTGCACCAAACCCTGCGGAAAAGCAGGACAGAACTCCCTGCATACCAGCTGATGTGTGGAGAATTCAATCGTGCTCGCTTGCTCACTCCTCCATCTCTTGGCCAACATGGGTGGGTGGTCCCATCAAAATGTCTCCCCACCCCGGTCTACAGCTCTACCTCTCCCTTTAAATCAGAACCAGTGAAGGTGGTGAAGGTCATGTGTGAGTGCTTGGAGGCGGTTGGAGGATGGATGGCGGCTAACAGATTGAGGCTGAATCCTGACAAGACAGAAGTACTGTTTTTGGGGGACAGGGGGCGGGCGGGTGTGGGGGACTCCCTGGTCCTGAATGGGGTAACTGTGCTCCTGAAGGACCAGGGGAGCAGCCTGGGAGTCATTTTGGACTCACAGCTGTCCATGGAGGCGAAGGTTAATTCTGTGTCCAGGGTGGCTGTCTACCAGCTGCGCCTGGTACGCAGGCTAAGACCCTCCCTGCCCACTGACTGTCTCACCAGAGTGGTGCATGCTCTAGTTATCTCCCGCTTGGGCTACTGCAATGCGCTCCACATGGGGCTACCTTTGAAGGTGACCCGGAAACTGCAATTAATCCAGAATGCGGCAGCTAGACTGGTGACTGGGAGTGGCCGCCGGGACCATATAACACCGGTCCTGAGAGATCTGCATTGGCTTCCAGTACGTTTCCGAGCACAATTCAAAGTGTTGGTGCTGACCTTTAAAGCCCTAAATGGCCTCGGTCCTGTATACCTGAAGGAGCGTCTCCACCCCCATCGTTCAGCTCAGACACTGAGATCCAGCGCTGAGGGCCTTCTGGCGGTTCCCTCATTGGGAGAAGTGAGGTTACAGGGAACCAGGCAGAGGCCCTTCTCGGTAGTGGCGCCCACCCTGTGGAACACCCTCCCTTCAGATGTGGAGGAAATAAGCAGCTATCCTATCTTTAACAGTCATCTGAAGGCAGCCCTGTTCATGGAAGTTTTTAATATTTAATGCTGTACTGTTTTTAACACTTGATTGGGAGCCACCCAGAGTGGCTGCGGAAACTCAGCCAGATAGGCAGGGTATAAATAAATTATTATTATTATTATTATTATTATTATTATTATTATTACAGTGACTGATAGCAGTGCTTCTGGATTTCCCGCAGGGCAGGGATCTTTCTCAGTCTTACCTCGGGATTAAACCTGGGACCTGGTGCATGCAAAGCAATGCTGTGCCATTAAACTGTGGCTGCTCTCCCTAAATCACTCCATTATATAATCAAGCTCTCTTTCCATCTCATCAGGCCTGGCTCCATGGCATCATTTGAGTTATCTTTGCAGCAAGTAGTGAGAGGATTCATAAGGCAGTTGTCTTGGTAAGTCATAATTCTGTGCTTGAATGCTGCAAAATCTGACTGCAAAATCTAGCTCTTTGGTAGAAGCTAGAACCTCAACAACCCCCCACTAAAGACGTGAGCTGTGAAATAATATCTATGTGTCAAATGCTTCTCCATGCAATGAAGCCATTGAGACTCTTATCCAGGCAATGTATCCCAGAGCAATCCTTTCCCACAAACTTTCAGTGAACCTTGGGAAATATTGGCCATTCTACATGCTGCAGTAGATGGATGTGATCTCCATTAATCTTTTGCATGATAAATAATACCGGTGATTTAAAGCACACGTTGCTTCCCTTTGCTGTCATGGAAAGGAAGGGCATTCGTTTCCAGTAGCAGTTTGCAGAATGTAACGGCCACCACTGTTGCAAGCCTGAAGCATTGCTTTCTGGTTGTGCAAAATAAATCAAGACATCTCACTTGAACTTTCCTCAACCTGCCCTCCTGTTCCAAGGTTTAATTGGTGGAGAGTCAGAGGAACAACACTCTGAGCCTCTGAATCACTCGGTTTATGCACTTTTATTTGCATGGCTGACGATTTGTTTGGATTGTTACTCTAGTGCCATAGTCACTTTTTCAGATATGCTAAAATGTTGTGACTGGGCCCTCTTTCATATACAAGGAAATAGAAACTTTGTGGGGAGTACAAGGGCAAATGCCAGTAGTTGAAGGGTCAAAATATATGAAAAAATCTAGCTGGAATGGGGTGGCTGAGTGGGTCCAGGTTGTTGTGAAGGCATCGTTGTGGGGTAAGGTGATGCATCCCTCTGTTAAAGGGATGCAGGTGGCGCTGTGGTCTAAACCACTGAGCCTCTTGGGCTTGTCGATCAGAAGGTCGGCAGTTCAAATCCGCCCAACAGAGTGAGCTCCCGTTGCTCTGTCCCAGCTCCTGCCAACCTAGCAGTTCAAAAACACACCAGTGCAAGTAGATAAAAAGGTACTGCTGTGGCGGGAAGGTAAACGGCATTTTAGTGCTCTCTGGTTTCCGTCACAGTGTTCCATTGCACCAGAAGTGGTTTAGTCTTGCTGGCCACACAATCCTGAAAGCTGTCTGCAGACAAACGCCGGCTCCCTTGGTCTGAAGTGAGATGAGCGCCGCAACTCCATAGTTGCCTTTGACTGGACTTAACCGTCCAGGGGAGCTTTACCCTTTTTAACCTAAAGAGGTGATGGGGTCCCCACTCCTTAAAAAACCCACCCTGGAGCCCATAATGTGTAATAACTACCAGCGGCCTCCCTTGTTAATTTATTACAGAATTTGTATACCGCTTAATGTCCAACATGTTAGATTTCTGACAGAGATATAACCATGTATTTTAGATTACTGCTTCCATTCTAAACGTATTTTCTCAGAAGGAAGTCCCACAGTCTATGATCAGTTTTTTTTTGTTTCCTTCAAGCAACTGCAGGGATGCAGCAATGGAGTGGGGAGCTACTCACAAGCCTATGCACCCTTAACTAGGAGTTAGTCACATTGAAGATTACAGAACTTACTTTTGAGTAGGCATGCATAAGGTTGCACTCTGAGGATGCAGTTCCAAGCATACTTATTGGGGAGTATACCTCTTGGAAAATAAGACTTCTGCATAAACATGCCTAGGATTGAGCTGTTAATCATGTTTACTGCAATTTCACAGAGATACTTGCTGGAAAATAGGAACAAAGAGCCTATTATAATGATCAATGTGGGACTGAAAATAATGCATAGCATTTGCATAACTCTATAAAATGTGTTACTTTTGACTGGTTTGAAGTCATTGGCTTATATTTCAATCCACAACAATCATCCACCCGATTCTCAAACACCACAGCACACCTAATGTGCTTAGAGTTGCTGAAGGAAATGCTTTGGTGATGCATGGATTTTTTTACAACAGTTTGTTTTAAATGCCACACAAGGAAGTGTACATATTGATGGTCTTTTTAAAAACTCCTCCAATTTACAGTACACAGTTCATGTTTTCATAAAAACGCTTCCTGGTCACTACTGTAATGGGCACATTTCACTTGTGATAAGAAGTCTGTGTAGGAACATTTCGGGAAAATGCTTGTAACCTTTTAAGCAAAGACTCTCCCTCCTCCACGCTTTTCTTAATTCTCTTATATGCACTGTGTTCATTCATATTGTATTATTGTTCTATATAGTCTACATAAAATATTTGCAAGATTTTTTAATTTCCCCCTTTCAAATTTCAGGTAAAATAAATTCTGTCACTGAAACACAAGAGTGTTATTCACACTGATCTGGTAATAACAGTGGAGGAACCACTGGGAAGTGTTGAAAGAGTACTAGAAGAAATAGATCAATTCGGTCAAGTTGCAGGGTTTTATTTAAATAAAAAGAAGACAAAAATTATTGCGAAAAATATGAAACAAGAATCAATAGAGGTAATGCAACAACAAACTGGAATAGAGGTGGTGAACAAAGTGAGATATTTAGGAATTTGGTTAACCCCCAGAAATATAGATTTGTTTCAAAATAATTATATACCTGTTTGGAATGGTATAAAAAGGGATTTGGAGGTGTGGGGAAGGTTGAAGTTATCCTTTTGGGGGAGAATATCAACGATAAAGATGAGCATGCTACCAAAGATGTTATTTTTATTTCAATCACTCCCGATAATTAAGGGGACATCAATATTTAAAGAATGGCAAAAGACAATATCAAGGTATATCTGGCAGGGTAAGAAGCCAAGGATTCAGTTTAAGTTACTAACAGATGCGAAAGAAAGAGGTGGCTTCGCCCTGCCAGATTTGAAACTATATTATGAACCATCTTGCTTATGCTAGTTAAAGGAGTGGATTAAATTAGAAAATGGAGAATTGTTGGATCTGGAAGGGTTTGATAATAGATTTGGTTGGCACGCCTATATATGGTATGAAAAGAAGAAAATTCATAAAGGGTTTGAAAACCACATCTTCCGAAGGTCGTTAATAAATGTATGGGACAGGTATAAAAATTTGTTGGAATTTAAACTCCCCCAATGGATTTCACCCTTAGAAGTGATGAGCGTAAAAAAGATCAATATGAGGGGGAGGTGGATAACATATGGAGAATTGACAGTAAAAGAAGGGGGGTAATGGAAAATGAAACCCTATGAAGAAGTAAAAGAATTTGTCTATGATTGGTTGCATTACTATCAGGTCTGTGAAATGTTTAAAAAAGACTGTAAAATGTATGGATATGGAGAAAAAGAATCAAAATTTCAACTAGAGATATTGAATAATGAGTATAAAAATTTGTCTAAAATGTATAAAATGTTGCTGGAGTGGTATACAAAAGATGAAGAGGTTAAATCGGTAATGATACATTGGGCCAGAGATTTTGGTTATAATATACAATACGATGAATGGTCAAAATTATGGAATGAAAGACTAAAATTTATGGCATGTGCTGCGTTAAAGGAAAATGTGATGAAAATGGTATATAGATGGTATATAACGCCAGTAAAACTAGCTAAAATGAACAAAACATGTAATAAGTGTTGGAAATGTAAAGAAAAAGAAGGGACATTCTATCATATGTGGTGGGAGTGTAAAAAGGTGAGAGGCTTCTGGGAAATGATATATAATGAATTGAAAAAGATGTTGAAATATACGTTTATTAAGAAACCGGAGGCCTTCTTATTGGGATTGGTAGGAAATGAGATAAGTGAGAAAGATTGTAAACTTTTTCAATATGCAGTTACAGCAGCGAGAATACTTCTGGCCCAAAAATGGAAACAGGAAGAATTACCGACGGTGGAAGAATGGAGACTGAAATTGACTGATTATGCAGAATTGGACAAACTAACAGGGAAGATACGGTATCAACGAGACCAAAAGTTCATCGAGGACTGGGAAAGATTTACAGATTATCTGAAAGGCATATGTGATGAACAGATAACGTTTGTTGGTTTTCAAGAGACTCTGTGAAAAACAGAGGAATATTGTTAAAAAGAAAATAAGAGAAGGAGATATCTAAAGGCAATACTAAGTTAAGAAATGCGTTAATAATATTGATGCAAACGAAAGATCAGCAGAGGAGCTGAGGGAAGTCAGAAAAAGAGATGAATGTGTGATAAAATGTGATTTGATTGTATAAAAAAGGTTTTTTTGTTTTTTGTTTTTTTCTCTTTTGTGGAAAATGAATAAAAATATTATTAAAATAAGAGAGAGTGTTATTCACACTACAAAATATTGGGACTTACGTATATAAAGCATGGCTACAATTCTAAAGAAGGCTGATGACCACTTTCCCTT
Source organism: Podarcis cretensis (assembly GCF_951804945.1). Taxonomy (NCBI): domain Eukaryota; kingdom Metazoa; phylum Chordata; class Lepidosauria; order Squamata; family Lacertidae; genus Podarcis; species Podarcis cretensis. Next base: position 29,470,945 of record NC_137187.1, read on the forward strand.
CCATTCCTGAAATTGCGAAGAGACTGCTGAAGAACCGAGGTTACCATAACTATCAGCTGTTGCTCAGTTAAAAAGAACAACACCAGCCCCCCTTTCCAAGATAAACAAGATAAGAAAATTTACACACTTGGATGTATTTACTGCTAATGGAGAACATGTTCATGTCTGATGTGTATATTAAAAGCATTGTTAAGGGACAATTCATCCTTATGTGCTTATTACTCCTTGGTTGCTAATGAAGTCTGTTTTGGATTTCCTCTGGCAATGTCATTGTAAAGTGGCCAAAAAGAACTTGGTGTTTTGCAGAGCAGAAATCACAGGGCTCTTCACAGCCAAAGTCTAGGACTTTGCGATTTCACTGATGCCAATGGGAGAGATGTCAGCATGTGCTTAGACGGGCCCTTTTGTTTTAGCAAAATGAAAACTTGCTAGTAAAAACTGGATTTTGGAATGGAAAAGAGAAACTGGACTTGAGTCACTTTTCTCAGGTTTTGTTTTGTTTAAAGAGATTTTTGCCTGAGGCCAATCATTCCTCATAAGCTGAGATATTTATCCTGGATAGTTAAGTTAGCAGTATACATAAATGTAAAAATTTGGTCCATATTTAGTGATGGATATTGGAAATGTGTCTCAACACTATCTATTAAATTGTGATTTTTAACACATCATTAAGTGAGAAATGGACCTTCTTTTTACAGATTTTTAAAAAAAGATATAAAGTAATTCCAACACCTAGAAGCAACATTTATTTATTGGTGTTAGAAATTTCTAAGCTGCATTGTCAAATTTCAGAACAGAATACCAAATCAGACTGGGGCAAAGAATGTTTCCAGGCAGGCTTCAGAGTTGGGTCTCAGCTCCCCATGATTTAGCCTCCAGTAATGCGGGAGTCTTGGAACAATTTCTCCCTTGAAAATATTCCTTGAAGAATGGTCACTTAATGGCCACATGTGCCAGTTAACTTAACACTAATGGCAGAAATAAATTCTTCCATATATCACAATAATGTTGGCTGTAAAAAATTAGACCTTATCATCAGATTTTAGTCTTTTTCCATTTAATTTAATTTTATATGCCTGAAATGAAATTTGGTTTCATGACAAGTATATGAAATTTGGAACGATACCAAGAAGATCAGCATGACCTCAGGCTAATGACCTCCACATTTTTGCAGCAATTTGTGATTTAAAAAATATCCTCTAAAAATGCAACAGTATTTTACCGCAAATTTCTCCTCATGAACACATTTTTGTAAGCAGGAGGAGTGATTAATTGTGATTAACCTACACAATTTTCCATTTTCCACTGTACAGTGCATGTGTAGATGCTATTCTTGCTTCTATATTCACTTTTACACACATCTCCCCTTAATACAACGATGTTTGTAAACCTTGTTTGGCTAAAGAATTGCATTGTGAAATTTGTATAATTGCAAATTTCAAAGGATAGCTCTGTTTCGTTTTATGGATTGTGAAAATTTGCTGAATTTGGCTTTGAATGAAAACTGAATCGAATTTCTCCCCATTCTTACCCCTGTGCAAGGATGACACACAAACTCTCGGTTCTACCTGGAAAGACTCCCACCTGGAGTCATAGAGCTCTTCCTATCGACTGTGGCCTGTGTCACATGTTTAATACGGTGAAGTGGATTTTATGTACACTTGACAGTATAAACTAACAAACTGGATCTGGATATGAACAGAGTGCTAATTCTTCCTTGCAATGCTGGACTTGTTCCTGCTTGTGGGTTCTCTCTGAGCAAGCGGTGTAAACTGAAGCCAGAGTGTAAATGCAGCTGCTCCATGACAATTGATCCTCGATTCCCCGCTCCCAAGACAGGTTTTGATGCCATCCATCATCCATTAGTTTCTCTTCTGCGGAATAAGAAGTGGCAACTCTCCTTGCCAAGCTCATATATACAGCGGTACCTTGGTTCTCAGACGCCTTGGTACTCAAACAACTTGGAACCCAAACACTGAAAACACGGAAGTAGGTGTTCTGGTTTGCGAACTTTTTTCGGAAGCCGAATGTGCTCCGTTTTGAGTGTTACACTGAGGTCTGTCTGTTTTTGCTATTTATTTTGCGTTTTTTTTCCGTGGCTCTTTTGTTTTTGTTTTCGTGACTGTGTGGAACCCACTTCAGCTACTGATTAATTGATTGTGTGACTGCAGTACATTGATTATTGCTTTCATTTGATGGATCAATGGTCTCATCAGATAGTAAAATTCATGTTAAACTGCCATTAAGGGGTTGTTTTTAAAAGTCTGGAACGGATTAATCCATTTTGCATTACTATGGGAAAACACGCCTTGGTTTTGGAACGCTTTGGTTTTGGAACAGACTTCTGGAACAGATTCAGTTTGAGAACCAAGGGACCACTGTATGTATGTCATGGCAATTCCTTAATGCAGCTCAAGGCTTATTGTTTGCAATGTTGGCTTTCCTCTGTTTAGAGCTCTCCAGCTTCAAAAGTATCAGGATCACAGCTGGTTGCCTAAGGAGCTGCCACCAGGTGAGGCTATTGCTAGAAGCAGAATCAAATCCTCTTGTGTCTTGGTGACAATATGTTGTTGCTGAGTCATTCCCACTGAAACAGAAGGTCTCCAGGTAGGTAAGGAGATTCCTTTTATTAGCCCAACCGCTGTTTTGTGATCTGCACCCAACCTTTGATCTTCATGGATTTCTCTTCACTGCTGTTCAATAACCCCCCCCCCAAAAAAAAACCAACAACTAGACTGTGAAACTTGAAAGCCATCAGATTCTCAACAATAAAAGCCTGATGGTTGGTGCACACAGAGAACACTGTGTTTCTTTCAGTGGCGCTTTGCATTTAAAAACATGCTATTGCCACCTGTAGAATGCTGTGTGGGTCTCATAAAAATGTCTCTCATTACGGAGCCAGCCGCTTTCTTTGAAAGATTGGCCGTGCAAAATGTATCTCTAGATACTGTAGTTGGAAGGAGCGGGGGTGTTATGAAAAAGACAAACACAGTGAATAATAACTGTGAATGCAGAAGATTTTGCTTCACTCAAATGCTTTACTGCCTCTGGACAAACTAACCTTCCTAAGCAAATCTTAAACATAACCTGTGGGTTCATGTTACACCTGAAAGGAAAAATAAACTCGGGGAAATTTAAGAAACAGAATACACTGGCTGCTAATGAAAACTGTTTCATCACAGTCAAGGCAGTTCAAACAGGTTAACAAAAGCTTTCCATTTAACTCACTGCTGATGACAACCAGGAGAAAGCAAGCAAGCAGTTGTCTTGTCCTCTCACGAGGACCACACCTTTGGAGGAAAACTTGTCAGCTAGAAAGCCAGTCATTGTTTCTTTGGCTTGGGCTGGGCTGTCTCAGGGGTGACGGGGATTAGCAGATCAAATGGGGCATCAGCCTCACTCCCCGGAGCTTAGAAGGAGGCAACGAACAACTCACATCTCAGAATATAGACTTGCCAGATGTCAGAGGCTCCAGATAGCCTGTGAGTGTAACCATTTTGCTCCACAACGATAAAAACAAAGGATTGGAGACTTCTGCCGGCGTGGATGTCCTAAGTGGCCTGATATCTCCTGATTCATCAAAAAATGCACTCATTCGTGTGTGTGTATTAATTTCGCCTTTGAATCATTTTAGCCCTGCTTGCAAAAACAAGAGGTTTCTAGTGAGTGACATGCATCTTAGCAAGATGTGGCCTCCGTAGGCCTTGTATCCATGTCCCAAAAGTGCTTTGGCATAACCACAGTTTAAGATGCATCCGATTCTTTCCCTTCTCCGTCTGACACATCTCACTAGATTCCTTGTTAAATGGGAGGATTGAATTTCATTAGGATTCTCAGCCTACCATGACCTTTTTAAACGGAGCATCATAAAAAGGGCAGCAAGAACCCGATACCAGGCAGCAACTTATGTGGGGCCAGCAGGTGACATCGCCTGGTAGTTGTGTGGATCAGGAGCCTACCTTTGTTCTGAATTGAAAACAGCAACACGGCAGAGACGCAAGCCGCCTTTTCTGGAATTGGAACCAGGGCAAACAGGCCTATGGTGCTCCTCCTGCAGCCCCAATACAACTTCCTGTCCTGTTGAAATGCTCTACACTGAAGCAATCGTGGTCTGAACCTGCACCTTTTAAAGGCTGCTCTTTAGAACCAATCCTGAAAGCTTAGCGTGTGAACAAAACAATATTATTAAAGAGATCTGAATTAGAAGACATCTGAAGGCAGCCCTGTATAGGGAAGTTTTCAATGTCTGATGTTGTGTTGTGTTTTAAATTGTTGCCCAGAGTGGCAAACCAGTCAGATGGGCAGCATATACATAATAAGTATTAGTAGTAGTAGTTTAGTTGTTTAGTCATGTCCGACTCTTCGTGACCCCATGGACCAGAGCATGCCAGGCACTCCTGTCTTCCACGGCCTCCTGCAGTTTGGTCAAACTCATGTTGGTAGCTTCGAGAACACTGTCCAACCATCTCGCCCTCTGTTGTCCCCTTCTCCTTGCACCCTCAATCTTTCCCAACATCAGGGCCATTTCCAGGGAGTCTTCTCTTCTCATGAGGTGGCCAAAGTATTGGAGCCTCAGCTTCAGGATCTGTCCTTCCAGTGAGCACTCAGGGCTGATTTCCTTCAGAATGGATCTTCTTGCAGTCCATGGGATTCTCAAGAGTCTCCTCCAGCACTCCATGGACAAAGACAACAGCAGCAGCAGCAGCAGCAGCAGCAGTAGTAGTCAATGCCTTGGTCATTTACATGATCAAGAGAAGAGTTCCCAATGTCTAAATGTGTTAAACAGAAATATCACAATAATTGGATAGTGTTGGAAATATTTATGGATTGGTGTGGACACCGGACTGGATTCTGTTTAAATAAAAACAGCTGACATCTTCTGAATGACTTTTTCATGAATTTGTTCCGTCCTCAATCCTGTTGCTGCTGGATCTGGTACTAGCTTTACTTGATACTGAAGGGGAAACAGGTCCCAGCCCGTTTATGGTCCGAAAGCCTTCTTGAGTTGCAAGACTAAACCGTCCCAGTGGTATGCGAGATCACATTCATCACCGTGATCTACAACACATGAAATATAGCAGAAACGGTGTGCCTCTTGCCCGTCATCTTCCGCAGATGATCCGTGGTCTCAGCATGCCATTTCATAGGCAACCTGAATCTCCTGCTACAAGAACAAGGCAGAATCGAATTCTCTGCAGGGCCCACTGAGGGCTTGCAAGAGACCCAAATGTGACCCTCCAGTTCAAAGAACATTGACTGAACTAGACTACAGTTACCGACAAAGACATTATTAACGGCCGGCCATCAAATGCTTTTGATTAAGGAGAGAAATCTTCCTACAGTATAGCAGGATATTTCCCCCTCCCTTGCCAGCTGTTATGGCGATGTGTTCTGCAAAAAGCAAATGCTGCTTTTAAAAAGATGAATTGTGTCTGCGTTAGATTTTATCCTTTTTTGGGCATTTGTTTAAAAGGAGCTGAGAGAGGTTGTTACCACATACAATTGCTATGACTATCAGAGAAATCATTCGTTGTCCACTGCATCTCGTTAGTGCGAAATGCTGCAACAATTCACACTTTGATTGAACGGATTCTTAATTCATATCAGCTGGATACAATTGCATCTGATGTGTGTATAAATAACATAGTCAAACACTGCATAATACGGCTATATTGTTGCAGTGAACGCCTACAAATCCTTTAGCTTAAAAAAAAGGAGGGGGTTTCTCTCCCTTGCGAAGAAGGCTACTACCCGACACAGCAAAGAGACAGCAGGTGAGATTGGAATTTGGTTAGAATCACTGCGATTGATGTCAGTGGTGTCATGATTATAACAACAACAACAACAACAACAACAAATTTTTATTTATACCCCGCCCTCCCCAGGCAAGACTGGGCTCAGGGCGGCTAACAACCAATAATAAAAACAAGTTGATTAAAATACAATTTAAAAGATTAAGATACAACATTAAAACATTAGGATGCAGTCTCTTCATAGGAGGAGAAAGGAAAAAGAAAGAGGGGGAGGGAATCAAACTGATTCTAAGCCAAAGGCCAGGTGGAACAACTCTGTCTTACAGGCCCTGTGGAAAGAAATCAGATCCCGCAGGGCTCTGGTCTCATGAGGCAGAGCATTCCACCAGGCCGGAGCCAGTGTTGAGAAGGCCCTGGCTCTGGTTGAGGCTGCTATTTATGGACCTTAAGGTCCTCCGTGGGGCATACCAGGAGAGGCGATCCCGTAGGTACGAGGGTCCTAGGCCGTGAAGGGCTTTAAAGGTCAAAACCAGCACCTTAAATCTGACCCTGTACTCCACCGGGAGCCAGTGCAGCTGGAAAAGCACTGGGTGAATATGCTCCCATGGCAGAGACCCCGTGAGGAGCCTCGCTGAAGCATTCTGCACCCACTGGAGTTTCTGGGACAGCTTCAAGGGCAGCCCTGCGTGGAGCGAATTATGTAGTCAAGCCTGGAGGGTGACCATTGCATGGATCACTGTGGCCAGGTTGGGCAATTCACACAAACCAATGGATAAAGTTAACTGGGGTGGTGAAGAGGATCTGTGCTGAGTTGAGCAAGTGGTCATACCCAGCCCCCATCCACCTTGCCTCAAGGTCAGAGGCAGTATCCTGGGGAGGGACAGTAGTAGGGGGGCATTGCCTGGACTCTCCAGAGGCACCTAGCTGGCTGCTCTGAGAAGCAGGACCCTTGACTAAACAGATGGGCCTTTGGTCTGATCCACCTGGGCTGCTCTTTTCTTTTTTCCTGCTACCCAATCAACCCATTTCCAGGGGCAGTGCACTGAGCTGGGATGGAGTGAAGCAACTTGCTCACAGTGTACTGAACTCCACCCCACCAAACCCACCAGCTTGGTTATGTGAAATTAGTTCTTTGCAGAAGCCTGGAGCTAAAAAAACATTTTAAAATACCAGGAATAATACTGAAGACGAATGCATTTTTTTAAAAAAAGATTGGGAGATTTGATTACATCATGATTTACTGACCAATGAGCAGGAACGGGGAAGAAATTTGATCTAGTTTGCATTGAAAGGTGAACTTCAGCCACACTTCTGTGAACTGAAACACAGTCACCCTTCAAATGGCATGCTCTCCAAATTTCGCAATGCTATACTGCAACCACGCAATGTAAGCGCTTGTGCAGACCAGAGTGAAGACTCCGGCAGGGCGGTCCGCTCCATTGCCCAGTCCCCAGATTGGCCAGAATTTGAACTGGATTTGGTGGGAACCCAGCTGGCTCTGCATCAGCCAGGGAGAGGAGCCAAAGGCCAGCCTAAAGATGCCGTGGCTTTGAGAAGATGGGGAAAGCTCCGTGCTGGGTCGCAATCACCACCCGCCCTCATACCGGGTAAGTGGCCATTCTGCAACCATGCAATGTGTAGGAAAAGGCACATACTGGTCAGGTGCTGGATCATCACCTCATTATGGTGAGTGGGGCTTGCACATTCCTATGACCCTTGTGAGCGAAGTCATCGGGGAGTCTCGTCCCCCAAGGCAGTAAGGTCAAAGGGGAGGAGCTAGACACAGAATGATCCAAGAAGTCCTCAACGGCAGAACAGGCGGATGATAATAAGCGGTATGTTACAACGGCTGTGAAGGTGGACAAAGAATCTATCACAGTCGTCGTGATACTCATGCCATTGGAATAGAGCCTTACTGAGAAGACTGTGCGTTGGTCAGCGTGCACTGATCTACACACATAAAACAAATTCATGCACAGGCGTCTTCCAAAGAGGAAAAGGCAAAAAGCAACAAACATAGAACTTAGAAATTAGTGGAAAATATATTGAATATAAGCTAGTCATTCAGGAGTGGGTAACGTTCAGCCACAAATGCAAATAATACATATGGAGTTTTTAAATGCCTATGGAGGAAACATTTTAAAAAGAGGCTGGGAGCTTACAAATTATGTTGTGTCTCCCATGAAGCTCATTTCCCCTTCTGCCTGCCCCCTTTCCTTTCTTGTAAGAACACATGCTCCCACCCCATTCTTGTCTGTCAGTTAGCAGAGGTTCTGCTCACTGTCTTGACCCAAACTGTATCAAAACATAGGCGGAAACCTTCTCATTGATCTCAGGAACCACCATGCACAATTGAGTTGCGCACGGTTAAGAGATGTCTGAATGCATCCGGTCAAATGACTTTCCCAAATATATAGTGGGTATTGCACTTTAAGGGATGCGAGTGGCGCTGTGGGTTAAACCACAGAGCCTAGGACTTGCCGATCAGAAGGTCGGCGGTTCGAATCCCCGCGACGGGGTGAGCTCCTGTTGTTCAGTCCCTGCTCCTGCCCACCTAGCAGTTTGAAAGCACGTCAAAGTGCAATTAGATAAATAGGTACCGCTCCAGCGGGAAGGTAAACGGCGTTTCCGTGTGCTGCTCTGGTTCGCCAGAAGCAGCTTAGTCATGCTGGCCACATGACCTGGAAGTTGTATGCTGGCTCCCTCGGCCAATAAAGCGAGATGAGCGCCGCAACCCCAGAGTCGGTCATAACTGGACCTAAGGGTCAGGGGTCCCTTTACCTTTACCTATTGCACTTTAAGCCTTCAATTCTATGCCCACCTACCTGAAAGTAAGAGGTCCTGAACTCCATGGGTCTATGCCTGAGTAGACTAGAATAGGTTTGCACTGTAACTATAATAACTATAGAGCCAAGTAAAGCAACTGAGCAGCCCAGCGGATCATTTCTATAATAAATTCTGCCAATGCTGCAGAAAAACTATCCCTGGTCTCATCCATGGATTTCTCATCAGGGCCCAACAAAGCCAGAGCAATGGGTTAAGTAGAGCTCTCAGGGGGCCACTTGACATCTGCTTACACTGGTGACTTTTTGATCTTGTTTGTTTTACCTTTCTGCGGAGGAACGGGCTTGCTACCGAACACGCCATGTGGGTATTATTCCAAAATAGACATGGCAAGAGGGGAAAGGGGGCTTTGAGGAGGGGGGAGGGCAGAGGAAAACATATCCTTGATGACAGATCAAATGAAGGCAAAAAGGAGAAGGGAATTGCATGCTCCACAATGACGATAATGGGAGCGGAAAGAAAAACATTGATGGCTCACGTGTAAAAAAAAACCTTGCCCGAAAAAGCAGCCATAGCAGAGACACACTGATATTACATAAGAAAAGACTGCCCAGGAGTCTAAATGACTGAGGACACAATCATGACAGCCCACCTGGTGAAACTGCAGCACTGGATGTCCCCTCCAACTTCCAATAAAAAGCAAGTTTAGAAACAAAATATAGGGGCTGAATGTTGGTAGATGGGGATGTCATGGCGAACATAATATGAGCTAGAGGTGGTCCACAGCCAGCTCCATTTGCAGCTGGGGTGGGGTGGGAATCAGAACCCAAACACCAACCTGGCCTTGGGGACATCCTCATTCTGAGGTTGTAGATCTGTTTTCTTATTGTTAAGAGTTTAGGACCTTCTCAGTAATAAAAGTGGGTCCAGTAACTGTGTGACACTGGAAATCACCAGATTCTTCTTGTCTACCACCCTGGTTCTACAGGAGTTCACAGCTTGGACATTTATTCACCTACTTAGCTCGGGTTGAGCATGAACCTGACCTTATTTGTGAGAAGCAAAATGAGGGCGGAACATTTTTATGGGGAATGAACATTTGTCTTTGGCGCTTCTGGTGGCAGCTGCTGGCTGCTGGCCACAATGTTTTCTCCAAATTCCTCAGCTGTAAAAGGAAGTGAGTTTTGCTCCCCAAAGTTCTCAGGGGATTTCCCGTCTTTTTCAACCTGGAACCATTCCAAAATTTGAGAACATTTGGCTCATCATTACCATTATCAATACATGATTTCCATTTGTTTCCATCCTTCTATGACCACAGTTGGCTCATTTATTGTTTCGGGAGTGCAGTCTTATTTGTTTGTTTTGATGTTGTCTTGATCTCATTTCTTACTCTGTATTGAAACCAATTTCCTGATTTGTTGTTTTCTGTTTGAATGCCACACTGATTAATGTTGAAACAACAGCAATAACAATATCACTTATCACTTTCTCTTCTGCAATACAAATTAGCAGAAGAAATCCAAACCTATCACGATTTATACAGGAATATATGTGATCTCCCCCCAACCATTCTCTCTCCTCCAATGTAACTTTGATATATGCTGTTATTTTAAGATGGGGCCAGACTTTCCATTGAGCCATGGAACAGCTAGTAGATCAATGGGCGGGAAAATCAGTAGGTGTGTAGCAAAAGTAACAAAAGATTTTTTGGCTCAGAGAAGGTGCATGGTAGGTGGATCTTAAATGAATACAAAATTCCAGATTTAGGACCTCCATAGAATGCAGTTTTCTCTGAGAAGCAACAATCATGTGAAGCTGTTTGAAGATAACCATTGTGGGAAACAAGCTTTCTGATGCTAACCCACCTATCATTAAAGATGTATTCCTATGTCCTGTTTTTATCCATATAAGCCTGTATCAAGTTTATTTCTGATGAACTATGTGTTTTGCAATGTGTGAATGGTCTTGTGTTAGGAAACTACTATGTGAATTAGTTCTCAGTCAGGATTAAACCAAACCAAAACATTGGTGTGGCCATCAAAATACTAATCTTTTGCTACAACTGTGGATGTGTTTGTATACTGTTAGACCTGTAACTTGGGATTTGTGTCCGATGGATTGCTCCCCAGAGAACAGTCTTCACTTATTGGGGCCACATGGTCAACTCTTCAAGAAGCCGCAAGCCAGATATCTCACCCAATATGAACATAGAAATGACGCTGGAGCTTTATAACTGGAACTCACTCTGGTTTTGTGATGCCTTAAAAGCTAGTCTCATGTATTTTATGAGCCAAAATCCATTTACAGTGAGGGTGACCCCCTGCAACCATCAGTTTAAATAAGCACCTCCTGTACTTATTTCCTACAGTGGGAGTCGAGTTCCATACATATGATGTAAGCAGGGCCTGAAGAAGACTTTTGCCGACATGCTGATCAGAAATCATTTACAACCAAAGGCATAAACGACAGCCATATGCACAGGACTCTTTTTATTTTATTTGCAAGGGCTGGGATTGCAGACCCCAAGTGGGGGTACCTTCTGATCTGAAGACCCAATTGAAAACAGGTGTTCTCCACACCACATGGATATATAGATATCCTTTCATTTCAACAGGACAAATGTGGAAATAACTTGCGTAGCTCAACCCTTCCCCCTTCTCCTCTTCTGCTTCCCTGGAAAAAATGGGTGTACTGAGATATTTTGAACTTGCTACCCCTCTTCAGTACAAGGAAATGTGAAAAAGACTGAGGATTCATCAAAATGTCACATCCTCCTTGACTAGTTGGCAAAGAAGCATTCCTATTCGTCTCCGTTATGCACTGCAATCCCTCACACGTCTGCTCAGAGGTTTGTCCCATTGAGTTCAATGGGGTTTACTCCCAGGTAAGTGTGCACTGAATGGCAGTTTAAATGACCTTCATCCATAAGAGAATGTCTATAATGGTGACTTGCATTACCTAACTCTTGTTTAGCAAATAAACTAAATGTACTGTTCATGTTTGCAATAAATACCTGATTAGGCATTTGATCAAAAAAGATGACAGCTGGGTAACGTAAGGTCGGGTTTAGTTTCCTTATTGTTTGTTGTCACCAAGTGCATCCCAATTGTTTCTAACTCAAAGCTTTGCTAAGCGGTTGTTTTCAAATGGTGCAATGGGCAACGCAGCTGTATTTCATTTGCGGGTCACCCTGGCAAAAGCTGCAATACGAACCAAGCTTGATGTGTTGACTCATGAGCCAATTTGGGTGTAGATGTTACAGTGTGTTTGTGTGTAGCTGGAATTGTTTCCATCACACACACAACTCTGTTGCGGATAAATGCACCCAGCCCCTTCCCCACCAGGAAGAGAGAAAGAACCTTAGTTGCTTATATACATAAAAGTTACAAGATGGTTAAACATTGACTGGAAACGTTCTGCGGCCCACAGCACAAATTGTACCAAGATCACAGGATAACTTAACCCGGGATATTCAAGGAGGGAATATTTTCTTAATGCCAACAGTTTTGATATAAAAGTATGATCTCCTTAGGCTGAAGAAAGGTGAAATATAATAAGAGGGTTGACTCTGAGGACTCACTCCCAGTGAGGGCTCCAAATGAGGGTCTCCAGACTAGAATAATAGTTCATCATTTTTGCTCCATCTCCCTGCACCTTGTTTTAGATTCTGGCATAAGCAGGTAAAAAGGTAAATGACCTCTGGATAGTTAGGCCCAGGCAAAGGCAACTATGGGGTAGCAAAGCTCATCTTGTTTTCAGGCTGAGGGAGCTGGTATTTGTCCACAGACAGCTTTCCAGGTCTTGTGGCCAGCATGACTAAGCCGCTTCTGGCGCAATGGAATACCGTGATGGAAACCAGAGCACACGGAAATGCCGTTTACCTTCCCATTGCAATGGTACCTTTTTATCTACTTGCACTGGCATGCTTTTGAACTGCTAGGTTGGCTGAACCAGGACGTGTGATTCCATCCTAAAGTAGCTGTGTGAACTGGATATGGTATGACATCTTTCCACACGTTTCTGAGTATACGCTGGCATTTTGATGCAATTTGTGAACGCGAGTTCACCTAAGTTCTGCACCTACATTGTTGCAGTCATTATTTTATCTAACGTATCCATTTCAATTTATGAATCACTTCTCATGAATTTACAGCTAAAAAAATTGCACGTGTAAACACAATTTAGGGGGGAAAAACCAATTATAAATATAAAAACAGTTTAAATCAACAACACGTTCCATTCAAATCCAGGGTTAGACTTGGATAAAGATTTCAGAAGGATTGTTGAAAAAGGAACATCTTTAGCAGAGGCATCAAAAAGGAAACAGAGAAGATATTCAATGGGAGGGACTCCCGGAAGTTTACTTCTGAGTAAACATACTCAGGATCAGCCTGCTAACGTATTCATGAGATTCTAGGCACAACTTTCAGAGGCAGAGAAATGTGTCAAAATTTCTCATTTTATTTCAGCATGAATCCATGCCCCCTTCTGTCGAAGACGACACTGACAGGCCATACATGTAATTTATATTTCCTATCAAGATGCTTTGCTGAATTAGAAACATTTGGAGCACATCCTTGCGCAGCTGGTGGAAAAGCTAATTCTTTTTAAGTACTTGGAGGAGTGTGGCTGGCTAAGGCAGCAAAGTCTATTTTTCTTATTTTCATCTTATTCCAACGGCCGTTGATTAGGCAATCCTACCACAAACCTTCACAACAACAACTTCTGTTGCAGAGACAGAAGAGCTGCTTATGGAAGAGACAGAAAGCTGTTTCATAGATCGATTTGCAAAGTGTGCTGCTGATAGAGGAAACAGCAGAAAATATTTTCCCCCTTGCAACACTAAGAAAAGGGGCAAAGTTGGAGAGGGTGCTGGGTGGTTCAACTGCAAGAGGCGTGGACTTCATGGAGGAAGTCACCTCATGATAACTACAAAAGCCATTGGGTTATATCCAGTGATAGCCTTACTCAGAGTAGACCTCTAGGGAAGGGGAACTTTATGCCCTCCAGACCTTTCTGTCTGACCCTTGGAATTCTCTCCATACCCTACCAAGAAACAGCTTGGCAGACCAAGCTGGTGGAATATGCAGAAATGGGAAGAGTGATGGGAAAGATCAGAAATCAGGAAGACCAAGTATTTTTTTTAAAGACTGTAATAATTTTCTAACATAGTTAAGAGATCACTGTAAACAGATGAAATCACTGGCTTCTTCTTCTCTGGCAATCCCTCGTAGCTGAGTAAGATTGTCTTCTGTAAACATGGTTTTAAAATTCGGCCTCTGCAATTCCACCTAGAAATGAATGGGAATTGCATAAGATTATGGAAACGCTCTTGCTTGCACATGCATGCATGAATACGCATGTACACAATATGTGCAAGCACCATGCTCTCTAGCCCAGGCAGACTCCCACCTGCTTCTGCCAAGGCTTTGCAGAGCTACCACCACAGCCAGAGTCTGACTGCCCATGTGGCAACTTGGGTGGCAGGCTCAAATCAATTGGGCCTGATCCCAGCATTAGTTCTAAGCTTGTGCTGTGATCTTCTTCTTTGGCGATTACTCATAGGCGAGCAAGATTGTCTTCCATAAACACGGTTTTAGCAGTGAGTCTGTAAGTGACTGTGGAGGCCAATTCTGGATCCACACATCCTTCCACAGTTGGGACATTGGTTTCCGGGCGGGAGTTGATCATGGTGTAGCTTTGCCAAGTGTCATACAATGACACTTGTAAGGTAACATGGATTTTGGATACTATGATTATATAACAGATTGTTGTTGTTTAGTTCATTTAGTCATGTCCGACTCTTTGTGTCCCCATGGACCAGCGAATGCCAGGCACTCCTGTCTTTCACTGCCTCCTGCAGTTTAGTCAACAGATATAACAGATAGGTTATGGTAAAAGATGCATGAATAAAATTTAGATTTGGAACCCATGGAGCGAAGGAAGGAGGTCTCAAGTTTCGAAAGAACCTTTTTCTTAATGTGTGAAAATGTTATGTTTATGGTGTATAACTTTTATGTAAAACTTTTACACAAACACACACACACACACACACACACAGAGAGAGAGAGAGAGAGAGAGAGAGAGAGAGAGAGAGTGTTTAGCAGCAGTGATGGAGATCCCCCAGCCAGGTTATCAAGAAAACAGAGGTGGCCACCCTGTAAATCTATTTAACTCTTCACACTTACCTGCAATTTAGTGCCCAGGAGCATGGCCATTAACTGCTGCTGCACAGAGGTGGTCCACGTGGACTCTACCTGTTCTAAAGGTATGTTTGGGGATGGGGAGAGATAAGCCAGGCAAGTTGCAGGCAGTGATGGACCAATGCTGGTGGGGTCATCTGGGAAGGGCAGGGAAGGACCACAAGGTACCCACCAAAGAGGAGAAACCCTTTGGTTTCTTCTTCCATTTTGGGATCCATCAAAGTTGGCACCCCTCTCCCATGTGGCATCTAGGTGATGGAGGAACCCTGAGTGAGAGGCAGAGAAATGGAGATCTCCCAAGGTGAGAGACTGCGGAAGAAAAGGAAAGCTCTCAGGTGGGAGCGGACTGAGTCTGCCATTGTGTGTATGGGTTAAGGGGTGGAATTAAGGGCTAGCTTTGTAACGCAATCACTATACACACATTGTGTGCTGCATATGCCCTTTAGGGACGCTGCTGCTGTTCTCTCTCCCCTAATTTTCAAAATGCTGCTGTTAAATATCTCTTATTTGGTGGTCAACAAAAGAAGTTTAAAGACTGTCTCAAGGCAATTTTTTAAAAAATGTAGTAAAAACACCAACAATTGGGAAACACTTACCTGTGAGAACTCCAGTTGGAGAACAGGCTTGACCAAAGGTGTCATGGGCTTTGAAGACACTCGAAATCAGGACAAAAGGGAGAAACATGCTAGGAGGAAGGCACGCTTGGCAAATCCACACCGTGATCAACTCCCACCCAGAAACCAATGTCCCCACCATGGAAGGACATGTGGATCCAGAATTGGCCTCCACAGTCACTTACGGACTCATTGTTCAAACCATGTTTATGGAAGACAATCTTACTCAGCTATGAGGGATCACCAAAGAAGAAGATATTTTATAGTTACACCTGAGCTGAGTATGTGGTAACTTAGGTTGTTAGACTTGCATTTCACAGGGGTTGAGCAGTGGAATTGATTTGACACTCCTGCCTATTATGCATTTTTCATTACGCATAACAACAACAACAACAACAACAACGGACTAGTATGTCTTTTGTGCTATCATGCATTGCTTATTATTACGAACTGAATTTTTAGACAATAGGTATTTACGTTAGGTTGTTGATTATGTTACTTTGCTGTAAACCACCCTGTGCCTTCTTGGTGAAGGGTGGTTTATAAATATGTTAAATAAATTACTGTGCAAACACCCGCTCTCCTCAGTTCATACCCCTCTCTGGCTCCAATGTGCAGCCTGAGCATGTTTGTGTAGCTGGAACGTGTCCCTAAACTCTGACAATCCCTCTTGCTTGTCTGGAGGAAGGAAAGAGAAGGGTGGGAGAGAGTTCATCTAACCTACTGTAAAAAGGTAAAGGGACCCCTGACCATTAGGTCCAGTCGTGGATGACTCTGGGGTTGCGGCGCTCATCTCGCTTTATTGGCCGAGGGAGCTGGCGTACAGCCATGTGGCCAGCATGACTAAGCCGCTTCTGAGCAGCGCATGGAAACGCCGTTTACCTTCCCGTCGGAACAGTACCTATTTATCTACTTGCACTTTGACATGCTTTCAAACTGCTAGGTTGGCAGGAGCTGGAACTGAGCAACGGGAGCTCACCCCATCGCGGGTATTCGAACCGCCGACCTTCTGATCGGCAAGTCCTAGGCTCTGTGGTTTAACCCTCAGCGCCACCCACGTCCCTAACCGAATGGGGACAGATGCAGAAGTAGGCGGTAATATAAAATTTACCTAGTGTACAAAGGCAAATTTTACATTACCGCCTACTTCTGCGTCTGTCCCCATTCATCCACCACTGATATGTGCCCTCAGGTGGTTGCTCAGAGAGTTTTGCAGTCCCCAGGCTCAGAAAGCTTTGCCAACCCGTCATAAACAGCCACAAACAAAAGATTGTAAGACATGTTTTGCAAAGCATGCTTCAACAGTTCATTCTAGATTTAATTTTGTGAAAGAGTTGAGGTATCAACCTGCATAAAACTAGCCTCTGCATTCGACATTCTGGTGTGGGGGGTTGGGGGAATTAGTCTGAGATTTCAAGCAGAGAAAACAAGGCAAATGATTGAGATATCAGCGGACACAAACTAATCCAAATCTTCTGTGGGTTCTGTTATTGAGTTGCTTATTCTAACAACAGAACAAGGTGGCTGTTATGACTGGCTTCACCACCAGCTGATATTGCGAACATTTCCCTGTTTCCCAATCATTCTGGGCAGTGAGAGTTTTTGTCCAGTGCTACAAACTCCATGATTTGTGAAGCAAGACGAATTGGCCCCTGGAAATTTCCAACATGGACGAGGAGTAGGTGTGAAAGCCTGGCAGGTTCCAAATGATTTAGCGGGGGCAGTAATGTCTGAAAGCACAAGAAGGAGTGTTGCTAACTTAATCCATATGATGGCTTCTCCCAAAATGTATGTTAGGACAGAGAGATATGCGTGAAACAGACATTAGTCATTGTCTACAAGTGAGATCTACCCCAGAGATTTACCAGCAAGTGCTGCCCTGCTGTGCTTGGGCATTTGTACAATAGATTAGTACATCTTGAAGGAATGAGGACTAAAGAAGATCGTCTATTTGCAGATGTAGCCAGTTTAGTACAATCCATAACAAATTGTGTTGGGGTCGTACAAGGGAATTTAGGTTAGCTTGCTCCTCTATGGTCTTCCTAGATTACTACTCCAGGTGTAGGTAAGGGTTGAAATGAATTGTTACACAATTGACCCTTTCCATATGAGCAATGCCTGGAAGAGAGAGAGAGAGAGAACAAAATATGTATAGCGGACAACAATATGACAAAGATGGGCACCTGATTCAGTCATGGAGTCCCTTTTCAGATTTACCATATTTTTCCGTGTATAAGACTAAGTTTTTTTCCTAAAAAATAATGTCAAAAATTAGGGGGCGTCTTATACACGGATATATCTCCCTCCATTTTCTTAAATCTGAGTTCCCCCAAATAGGGGACATCTTATACATTGGGCGTCTTATAGACGGAAAAATACGGTATACATCATCAACTGGAGGGTAACATATAATTTGTACATTTCACTTAATGTGATAACAATGTCTCAGATTTTGTGCCTCCACTATGAAATGTTCACGCTTAAATCTGCATAATGCCATGAAGCTCACTCATCAATCTGCAGCAAATCAATATGCCAAAATATTTAGATAAGGCCCATGGTGCTAGGCACTGCTACCTAAATATTATAAGATGAAGTTGCCGTTCTGAGAAGTATTTTCAAGGAACTAAGAAATCACTAATATATTTAGGGGTGCAATTCTAAGCGAGTAAGCCCCATGGAACCCAGAACAGTTTACTTCTGAATAACACATTTAGGATTGCATATCCTGTGATGGACATGGGACACAGGAGAACAAGCATCTCTAGACAACCTCTGGATGTCTGGTCTCTCTTCCAGCTCAGAGAGAACAAGGCATGCACATTCAAGGCCCAGTGATGCTCACTGCATGTGTTGGTGAACGCCAAGTGGTTTGTCATGGGCTGGGTGCCACCCACCCACTTGCTTTCAAAGCGGCCATCACAAAAACAGAAGTTTTTTTTTTCAATTTAATTTAATTTATTTAAGTCGGCCAGATGGGCAGGGTAGAAATAATAAATATTATTATTATTATTATTATTATTATTAGTGCTGATGGCTGTATGAAGAGGCCTAAAATCAGTGACAGAAGAAGGAACATGTCTTCATTTTTAAACTAGTATACAGTGGACCCTCTAGTTATGGATTTAATTCATTTCGGGGGTCCGTGTGCACGCCGAAAAATCCATAACTAGAGGTGCTGCTTCTGTGGTGTGATAGAGCGCTTCTGTGCATGCGAGAGCAGCGAAACCCGGAAGTATATACTTCCGGGTTTGGCGCTTTCGCAACCCGAAGCTTATGTATCTAGAGCGGTACGTAACCCAAGGATCCACTGTACTACCCTCTTGGACACCTCCAATGGTTAGAGCATGGTGCTGATAACGCCAAGGTAATAATAATAATAATAATAATAATAATAATAATAATAATAATAATTTATTTCTACCCCGCCCATCTGGCTGGGTTCCCCCAGACACACTGGGCGGCTCCCAACAGCATATAAAAACACGATAAAACCTCAGACTTTAAAAACTTCCCTAAAGAGGGCTGCCTTCAGATGTCTTCTAAATGTCAGGCAGTTGTTTTTCTCTTTGATATCTGGTGGGAGGGCGTTCCACCGAGAAGGCCCTCTGCCTGGTTACCTGTAACTTCACTTCTCTCAGGGAGGGAACTGCCAGAAGGCCTTTGGAGCTGGACTTCAGTGTCCGGACAGAACGATGGGGGTGGAGATGCTCCTTCAGGTCTACTGGGCCAAGGCTGCAGGCTCGATCCCTGTATGGGACAGTTGCATATTCCTTTTTTTTTTTTTTAAAATTAATTTTTATTCGTTTTTCAGACAAATAGTAAAAAACACAACAGAACAAACACAAAAAAACAAAAAACAAACAATGCACACCAAACCCATGTAACTTCAAATTCGTCATTTCATACTCTTCTTTCTTTTGACTTCCCCATACCTCCCCATCCCTGCATCCTTGTTTAATGATTCTTTAGCAACCCTTAAGTCGGGACAGTTGCTGTCAGGGAACTGCCATCGGAAGGACAGGTGGTGAGAAGGCTTCAGGAGAATAGGAGAGCCTCTTCTTCAGCAGAAGAGGGAACCAGTAGGGGGAGTGCGAGAGCTCCAAAGGAAAGGGAGTCGGAGGGGAGGCTCTGGGATACTTCCAGTGGGAACAGCGAGGAGGTATCAGAACAGCCCTTAAGAACTCCCACCCCCCGCCGGAAACTGTCACGCAGGGAATCCAGGAGGCGCATGTCTGTGAAACAGCTTTTATGTTGGAAACGCTTCCGCAAACGCCCACTGTCAGATTCTACCAGCGACTGAGGGAGCCATGCTCAAGGGCTCCTCTCAAGGCAGGGTTTCACTACACTGAGTGAGCTCTGAGGGATCGAGTTTCAACGCACAAGCAGCTCATTATCCCACCACAGCAATCTGACAGTCCCTGAAAGCAGCTTGTGCAAAGAGAGGCATCATGAGCAACCCAGCCGGAGCCGGAGATGGGGGAGCAGCTGCAGCCGGTCCTAGCCTGGAAGAAAGGTACAGGATGTTGGAGGTACAGTTAGCTCTGCAAACGGCGAGGTTGGAGGAGAGGAGGGCTCATGATGCAGAAAAGGGGAAAGCCGCCCAGCTCTCGAGGAAAGTGCCAGGACTGGTGCAGAAGTTTGGGGGTGATCCCAGGAATTATCAAGCCTTCAGGACTGAGATGCAATATGCCCTCAATCTGCAGTTTGATGATTTTCCTGATGAGGATTCGAGGGTTGCTTTTGTGATTGGGCATCTCGAAGGCCCGGCCAGAGATTGGGTGAGACCACTAATGGCAGCCAATAATGAAGCCCTAAGGGACACAAGGAAGTTTTTTCGCGCCATGGATCTGATGTTTTCCAGCGAGATTGAGCAGGGAGTGGCGCGCAGGCAGTTAATGGCGTGTAAACAAGGGAACCGATCTGTCCGTGAGTACTGGACTGAGTTCACCATGTTGATCCATAAATTAGGATGGGATTTGTCAGCGGAACCGATACAAATGCTGTTCGAAGAAGGACTATCTTCGGCAGTGAAAGACGAACTTTCCCGGGGGCCCAGGGCGGAGTCTATGGACCTTCTGACTAAATCAGCGCTGGCCATAGGCTCACGCCAGGAGGCCAGAGCCTTGGAGAAGCGGGAAGGGAAAGGGGAGCGTTGGAGGGATTTCCGCATTCCAGAGATGCCAGAGCAGCCTTCTCTGCCAGCAGAGCCGATGGAAATCGGAACAGCGCGCGCTGCGCGCAATTTCAAACCCCAGTGAAGGGCGGAAGAAGGAGGGAAAAGGCGCCAAGAAATGTTTTCTCTGCCAACAGCCAGGTCATTTTGCCAGAGTTTGTCCGCAAAGAAAGGAATGGCAAGGAATGGCGGGAGCTGTTGGGGAGGAGGGAGAAGGAGCTAAGGAGCAAGTAAAAGCCAACGCCTGGCTGCCACCGACGGGGCACAGCAGCCAGGCCAAGGAACAGTAAATGTGCCCACGCCAGAACCCCCAAGACCAGCTCTTGTAATAGAGGTATTGCTGGAGCTGGCAAACGGACACCCACTAAAAGTGAAGGCGTTACTAGACTCAGGCAGCTCCTGCAACTTTATGAGTAAGGAGTTTGCAGCCGCCCATCAGATACAAACCATTCCTTTAAAAAATCCCCTGCAGGTGACCACGATTGATGGGAGGGCGCTGTTGGGGGGAGAAGTAGACCAGCAAACTGTCCCCATGACAATGAGGGTGGCAAGACACACAGAACGGATAGCGTTTAATATAGCCACGTTGGGAGGAGCGCCCATCATTTTGGGGATGAGCTGGCTAGCGCTGCATGATCCGCTTGTGGGATGGCACCAGAGAGTGGTTTCCTTTGGGTCAGCACATTGTATGGGACACTGCACAGAAAGAGGGGGCCAAGTGGGGACTCAGGCCACGTTAGCAAAGATAGAAGCAATGGAACAAGGTAGGGTACCACGACAATATGCAGATTTTGCCGACGTCTTCAGCGAAAGGGAAGCAGATAAACTACCCCCGCACAGACCCTTTGACTGCCAAATCAACTTACTTCCAGGGGCGCAATTGCCGGTGGGCAAGGTGTATGCAATGTCTGACAGAGAAATGCAGGAGCTAAGGGAGTTTATTGACAAAAACCTCAAGCGTGGGTTCATCAGGGAGTCACGAGCGGTGGGGGGTAGTCCAGTGTTCTTTGTAGACAAAAAAAACTCGGACAAACCGAGATTAATTGTGGATTTCAGGGCCCTAAACGCAGTGTCCGAACCCGTGAGCTTCCCTATGCCCAGAATCGATGACATTCTGACCCGGGTGAGAAAAGGGAAGATTTTTACCAAGCTGGACCTGAGGGGGGCGTATAACCTGATACGTATGAGAAAGGGAGATGAGTGGAAAACCACTATGTTCACCCCCTTGGGGGCATTTGAGTACTGCGTTATGCCCTTCGGCCTCCAGGCGGGTTCCGCAGTATTTCAATCATTCATGAATCACGTACTAGGACCATTGCTGTACAAGAACTGCGCTGCGTTCTTGGACGATGTACTGGTGTACTCGGAGGATGAAGAGCAGCATGTGCGAGATGTGCGAGAAGTACTGAGCAAACTGCAAGAAAACCAGCTGTGGGTGAAACTGGAGAAGTGTCAGTTCCACACCAGGGAGGTGGAATTCCTTGGGTACCGGTTGTCGGACAAGGGGCTGGCCATGGATCCTAGCAAGGTGCAAGCGGTGCTGGAATGGAGGCCACCGAAAACTAAGAAAGATGTGCAGAGGTTTTTGGGGTTCGGAAACTTCTATCGGAAGTTCATCAAGAACTTCGCCCATTTAACAGCCCCCATCACGGATTGTCTCAGCAGTAAGAAGAAATTTGTCTGGACGGAAGAAGCGCAGCGAGCTTTCGAAAGTTTAAAGAAGGCGTTTGCTTCGGAAGAACAACTCTTACACGTGGATCTGCAGCAGCCGATGAGGGTGGAAACCGACGCGTCTGACAGAGCGGTGGGGGCCGTGCTTCTGCAGCCAGGAGCGAATACGTCGGAATGGAGGCCGTGTGCCTTCTTCTCGAGGAAATTGAACAAGTCTGAGAGGAATTATACAGTGTACGACAGAGAATTACTCGCTGTCCACGAAGCGTTCAAGAGATGGAGACACCTGTTGATTGGAGCGCAACACAAGGTTCAAGTGCGGACAGACCACAAAAATCTAGAATACTGGAGGACAGCCCGAGTGTTGAACCAGAGACAAGTAAGATGGGCGCAAGAGTTCTCCAAGTTCAATTTTGAGATTCGCTACGTGCCAGGGGCTGAGAATGTCAGGGCGGACGCTCTCTCCAGAAAACCTGAGTACTTTGAGGGGGAAGGAGGGGCGGAAGAAAGACATATCATCTCAGAGGACCACTGGGTTTGTGGGGCGGCATTGGTGGGGCAAAGAGAACTGGTAGAGGGTATTGAAAACGATGAATATGCCCAAGAGAAACTTAGGGAACTCAGGGAGACAGGTGAGAACGCAGGGGGGTTTGAGGAAAAGAACGGAAAACTATATTACAAAGGGGCGCTCTACATACCAGGTGGGGAACTAAGAGGGCGGGTGCTTAAGCAGTTGCATGACAGCCCCACGGCGGGGCACTTCGGGCAGCACAAAACCATGTGGTTGGTTACCAGGGAGTTTTGGTGGCCCAAGGTGCGGGAGGACGTGCGGGAGTATGTCAGGGGATGCGACAGGTGCCAAAGAGCAAAGGGAGAGAGGTTGGCGCCAGCGGGGTTATTAGAACCCTTACCCACCCCAGAAAGGCCATGGGAGATGGTATCCATAGACTTCATGACCGATCTACCGAGATCCAAAGGGAAAACCGCGGTCATGGTGGTGGTAGATCTGCTAACTAAGATGTGCCACTTTATAGCTTGTTCACATGCAGTGACAGCGGAAGAAACCGCAAGGTTGTTTGTGGAGCACATTTTTAGGTTGCATGGCGCCCCCTTGAGGGTTTTGAGCGACAGAGGAAAACAATTTACTTCTAGGTTCTGGAGGAAACTAATGAGCATGTTGCATGTGGAGGTAAGTTTTTCCACCGCCAGACACCCAGAAACAAATGGGCAAGCAGAAAGGGCAAACGGGGTTTTGCAACAATATCTGAGGTGTTATGTAAAGGACAGAGAAACGGATTGGGTGGACTGGTTACCTCTGGCAGAATTTGCCTACAACAACGCGGAGAACGTGTCCACAGGGATGAGTCCCTTTCTAGCCAATTATGGGTGTCATCCTCGGGCGTTTCCAGGAGAGGGCGGGGGAAGGTGGAGTGTACCTGCAGCGGAAAATTTTGTTGAAGAGATGGAAGCGATCCACCGTCAGCTCCAACTCAACTTAGACAAAGCCAAAGAAGAATATAAGAAGCAAGCTGACGGAAATAGGAGGGAAGGCGAAACCATAAGGGTGGGTAACCGGGTGTGGCTATCCACCCAAGGACTGCCGTTCAAGGGAGGGTGTAAGAAATTGAGACCCAAACGGTTGGGACCCTTTGAGGTCATACAGCAGGTGAACCCAGTAGCATTCAAACTCCGATTGCCCAGTCACATGAAATTGCATCCAGTATTTCACAGGTCATTACTGTCGCCATACAGAGAGGGGTGTGAGTGGGGGGAACATGAGAGGGAGGTCACCCGGGCACCCGTCATAGAAGAGAGAGAACGCAACATGGATGTGGCAGGGATCATTGATTCCAGGTGGAAGGGGAATCAGGTGGAATACTTGGTAGAATGGGAGGGGGAGGAAGAGTCAGAAAACGCATGGGTACCGGCAGAGGAAGTCAAAGACGAGATTTTAATAGAAACGTTTCATCGGCGTTTCCCAAGTAAACCACAACCAGTGGCAAGGTTTAGGAGGGAACACTTCGGGACTACAGATGAGGAAGGGGAATTTGAAGGGTTCCCAGAGTCGGAAGTGGAGGTGGAAACAGATTCCGACGAAGAAGAGGAAGAGGGGGATAGAGGCGGTAGGCCGTGGTTAGAAGTGTTTGAATCCTCGGAGGATGAGGGGAGTTCCTTCCAGGGATTTCCGTCCTCGCCGCCAGTAAGAAAAGAGGCGGGAGGGGGTGAAGGGGGCCCTGGGGGGGAGGTGGATGTCAGGGAACTGCCATCGGAAGGACAGGTGGTGAGAAGGCTTCAGGAGAATAGGAGAGCCTCTTCTTCAGCAGAAGAGGGAACCAGTAGGGGGAGTGCGAGAGCTCCAAAGGAAAGGGAGTCGGAGGGGAGGCTCTGGGATACTTCCAGTGGGAACAGCGAGGAGGTATCAGAACAGCCCTTAAGAACTCCCACCCCCCGCCGGAAACTGTCACGCAGGGAATCCAGGAGGCGCATGTCTGTGAAACAGCTTTTATGTTGGAAACGCTTCCGCAAACGCCCACTGTCAGATTCTACCAGCGACTGAGGGAGCCATGCTCAAGGGCTCCTCTCAAGGCAGGGTTTCACTACACTGAGTGAGCTCTGAGGGATCGAGTTTCAACGCACAAGCAGCTCATTATCCCACCACAGTTGCATATTCCTGGATTGCAGAGGGTTGGACTAGATGATGCTCAGGGTCCCTTCCAATTCCACAGTTCTATGAGTCTCTAGCCACAAGGTGAGCCTGCCTTAGGGAAGAATATTCCGCAGAGCAGGCAGCCCTTGAAACCAGAGGACATTTTCCATCCTAAGCCAACAGGTGAATAAGATCAAATCACAGCTAATGGTTTCCACCTTAGCTTTGGCTGACTCCTGATTGCTTTTTATCTGCCCCCATCCACATTCTGGAGCAAGTGAATATATTTTCTTGTGTGTGGTTAGCATCTGAGGCCGCAATGTGTACACAGCCTTGAAAGATATATTTTTATAAGTAAGCACCTCATAAAATATTTTTTTCTCTGAAGACATTTATCAAGAGACTTTGAAAAACTGTGTGGGAGAAGGAGGGGGCGATCCAACATGTGCTTTTCAGCTGCCAAAAAAATGCCAGTAGCAGTGGTGGCGGTGGCTGCCTTCTTGCGAGGGGTGAAGTTTTGCACATGACAACAGGGAATCGAAAGATTTATTCTCAGCCGTATATATGACTCTCTCTGGCACTATTCGGGAAAGGTGATTATTGCTTCAACGTGAGAGAATATTTTAGATTAAATGCTGCAAGTCCTGTGCATGTGCAGTAACAATCACCCCGGCACTGGTTCTCCCTTCCACACACACACAAAGTACATGATACGTTATTCCAATAAAATGTTTCATTCTATTTATTATTACTATCCACTGGTTCTCCAGTGACTCATATTGTACTATCATCTCTTTCTCTCCTGCTCTGAACTGACATAACTTATCAATACAGAAAATGCAGCGTAATGGAAAGTTCCATCATTTAGCGCATTGCAGGATTTAACATTTTTGCCTTTGTCTTGACATGAAGCAAATTTTACAACCACTTAACAGGTGGAAAACAATTTTGCAAGAGGCTTCCTTCTGCAGATCCATTGATGACATAGTTGTCATTATAGTTTGTTGTTTAGTCGTTTAGTCGTGTCAGACTCTTTGTGACCCCCTGGACCAGAGCACGCCAGGCACTCCTGTCTTCCACTGCCCCCCACAGTTTGGTCAAACTCATGCTGGTAGCTTCGAGAACACTGTCCAACCATCTCGTCCTCTGTCATCCCCTTCTCCTTGTGCCCTCCATCTTTCCCAACATCAGGGTCTTTTCCAGGGAGTCTTCTCTTCTCTTCTCTTCTCTTCTCTTCTCTTCTCTTCTCTTCTCTTCTCTTCTCTTCTCATGAGGTGGCCAAAGTATTGGAGCCTCAGCTTCATGATCTGTCCTTCCAGTGAGCACTCAGGGCTGATTTCCTTCAGAATGGATAGGTTTGCTCTTCTTGCAGTCCATGGGACTCTCAAGAGTCTCCTCCAGCACCATAATTCAAAAGCATCAATTCTTCAGCGATCAGCCTTCTTTATGGTCAAGCTGAATTATTCAAGGTCTTTTCCTGTAAATTAAATGCTAATTTGTGCTGTAAGTTTTTAGATCATTGGCGCAACCAAATGTACAATTCACAACATACCTCAGTACATTCAAATATCTCCTCCACTGTAGCTTAAAGGTAAAGGTAAAGGTACCCCTGCCCGTACGGGCCAGTCTTGACAGACTCTGGGGTTGTGCGCCCATCTCACTTAAGAGGCCAGGGGCCAGCGCTGTCCGGAGACACTTCCGGGTCACGTGGCCAGCGTGACATCGCTGCTCTGGCGAGCCAGAGCCGCACACGGAAACGCCGTTTACCTTCCCGCTGGTAAGCGGTCCCTATTTATCTACTTGCACCCGGAGGTGCTTTCGAACTGCTAGGTTGGCAGGCGCTGGGACCGAGCAGCGGGAGCGCACCCCGCCGCAGGGATTCGAACCGCCGACCTTTCGATCGGCAAGCCCTAGGCGCTGAGGCTTTAACCCACAGCGCCACCTGCGTCCACTGTAGCTTAGCAATGGGCAAATCTGTTAGTTTTGGTCTCTCTCCCTTTCTCATTCTTATCCAGTCTTAAGATTGGTTCTCCAGATTTCCACAACAGTTTGCTTTAGAAAACCAAAGCAGCCATCGTTAAAACTCATCAGCATTTTTGGGTGAATTTTCTTCTAACATGCCCATTGTGGTACGCAATTTCCCTAACACACACATTTTTTCAAAGCAAATTTCTTTTTAATACGAAGCAGTTTTGTATGTTAGTTTCACTAATATATCTGTTTATGTATGAACGCTTTACCCTAGTATATGCATTTTTGCACACGTTATTTGGCAGCATCGTAACATTCAGAAAAGTGCAAATCAAAAGTCACAGATACAAGTGACACCATCCAGCCCAAACTGAGGAAGTCCTGTGTGTTTCAGATGGAGAGATTTAACCCTCCAATTGAAATCCATGTAATTTAAAAGTGTTTTAACTTTGGTCCGTTTGTTAAAAATGTTTAACCCTCCCAAACTTATTAGCGACAGTGAAAAAGGAAGGCTGGTAACACTTCTTAAATTACCGTATAAGTCAATGCAAAGTAGCACCTAGTGGGTCAAGTTAGAGGGAATGGGCAAATCCGCTCCTTTGTACCGGTGTTTTTGTGGCTCTTGGAGTTAATCAGAATCTTTCATCACTCGAATGTGCTCAGAATGTTGGTCCTCAGCAAAACAGGACCAGGATTAGGGGAAATGTATGTCTTACATTTGGTTACCGTAGCATGTGGCGTGCAGAATGTTTACTTAAACTCAAGAAACAGATATTTTGCCACATGTTTAGCCTCCTTTTTGCTGTCTAAAAAAGAAGTATCCTTTATTACTTTCAGGTTTCACAGATGTCTGGTCATTGTGAAGTATGTTCAACATGGCCATTTTCCACAGAGCCTCATAAAGCAGAGCTTCCTCAACCCTGAATTGTACCAATAATAATAATAATAATAATAATAATAATAATAATAATAATAATACCAGGACAGACTTTGCTCATGTGCTCAAGACATTGATTCCATAAAACATATTTTGTTGCATTGTGCAAAATATGAGCAAGCCAGGGCTGAACTGATAATATCCTTGCTGGCAACTTTCCCGGGAAAATCAGAGGCTCACTATGTCAGGTTCGTATTGGAAGACCGGACAATTGCTAGAACATTAGCAGTGGCAAAGTTTTTATCGGTGGTTGCAAGAACAAATGATCCCTATATTCTGAACAAAACGCTTGCTTAACCTGGAGGTAGGCTTTATGAATTGTGTATTGCTTTGTAATGATTTGTTGGGTCTCTGGACCGTAATAAAGATTGATGATGATGATGATAATAATAATAATAATAATAATAATAATAATAATAATAATAATAATTTCTACCCAACCCATCTGGCTGGGTTTCCCCAGCCACTCTGGGCAGCTTCCAACAAAAGATTAAAAATACATTAAAACACCAGTCATTAAAAACTTCCCTAAACAGGGCTGCCTTCAATAATAATTAAACAACAACAACAACAAAGCCACTTCCGCCCTACAGAGGAGGTGGGGTTGCGGGCTTCACGGCCCCACCATGCGCGCGGCGGCTGGAGCCCAGTCCCATGCGACTGGGGGATTCCCGGCCGTGTCAACCCCTGGCCAGCCAAGCGGCTGGCTCTGGGGGCGTGGCCTGCGGTTAGGCATTGGTATTGTTCTGTAGATGGAAGAGGGGAGGTAGCACCATCACCTGCCCCACATATTGAAGTGTAGTCTGATAAAGGATTCCGGGGGGTGTGGCCCTGTCCGAAGCCTAGGGAGGTGAGGGCCTAAGGCACACCCCCTATCAGTGACCCCGGGGGAGTTCCTAGTTGATGTGCATCAGCAGGACTCCCCCTACTGATGGTTAACCCTTCCTGGACTTCTAGTGGATGGACTAAAGCCGGATATAGTCGGTTAGGACCAATGCCTAAGCCAATACCGCTCATCACCTGTAACCAATAAAGTTGTGGCCTTATTTAGCCCATTAACCTTAATAATTGTATCATGTGTCTTTATTTCCACTGGGGGGGGGGCAGGAACTCGTCACACAACAACAACAACAACAACAACAACAACAACAACAACAACAACAACATCATTTTTGGTCTACAAAAAAAAAAGAAAGCTTGGGTTATCTTGGAGGAAGAGAAGAATTTCAAGGCTTTGCCAGCCTGCGCATGGCATGGGCAAATGCTCAGCTCTTTGGCATCCAGACTAAGGGAGCCAAGGAAGCAGCAGAGTAGGATGTGGAAAAAAGAAGAAATAAACTCCTTGTTCAGAGCACCCCAATAAAGGACAGATTTGGACCTAAAAAAATATAATAATAATAATAATAATAATAATAATAATAATAATAATAATAATAATGGACTATGCAGAATTGGACAAAATGACAGGAAGGATTCGAAACCTGCGGGACCAGAGATTTACAGAAGATTGGAAGAAGTATATGAATTATTTGAAGAGCAACTGTAATCAACAAATTACGCTAGTAGGACTACAAGAAGTTTTGTAAGGAGGAATATACGAAGTGTTACAAAGCAGAAAAAGATAGAGATATTGGTTATGAGTTTGAAATGTAATAGGGAAGATAAGAAATGCATACTGAGAGATTAGATTGGAAAATTTTCAGACAGGATTGATGGAAGTCAAAAATTTGAATAAGATGTAAAAGTATGTTTAATTACTGTTGAAAATGATATCTTTAAAAAACCTAATAAAAATTAAATAATAATAATAATAATAATAATAATAATAATAATAATAAAATACCCTGCCCATCTGACTAGGTTTCCCCAGCCACACTAAAAGTTCAATTTCTTGCTCATTTCTTTCATTAAAATCAAATGCACTGGGGGCACCCCTTTGCTTTTGCTGGATTATACCCAAAGCTGGGATATTTTTAGGGGGGCGTGTGTGTGTGGATGTTGCAGTTTGGTATTGCTTTGCGTTGAGCCACCGCTACGTTTGTTGTCAGCATGAAAACCAAGCTGACCCACAGAGAGAAAGGAAAGAAAATCAAATCCAGGATCCCATCATATTTTTTCCCCCTGCTCAGGTGCATCTTATCCCCTCTGAGCCCAGTGGGGAGCTGGCAGGAAAGACTCCACAGCCGCAGAGACAGTCGGTGCAGAACCAGGGGCTGAGCCTAATTGCTACCAGAACTTGCCCACCTTTTGAGGGATGAGTGATGGCCCACTGGCATGTGACCTGGCTTGGCCATTTCCCCGTGCTGTCCAGGCTGCCATGAGGAGATAACGTAACGTCTAGAGCGATGGGAAACTCTTTGGTACAGATGGTACAGAGCTGCCTCGTAAAATGAGTCACTCCGAATCTTCGCAGAAATCTCCGCTATAAAAATGATAATGGAAAAAGCAAAAGAAAACCTCCGAAAGGTCTTAAAGGCAATTTGTTCCAGCTTGGCTCTTCCATTTTCGTTTTTCTTTCTTTCTTTTTTTTAAAAAAGAACATGCTCTTTCATGACAGAAAGGCAAAATCTGCTTCTCCTATTCAAGCTTTTGACAGCTGTTAAGGTGTTTCAAATGAAGGTCGCTGTCTATTAAGGGCTGCTGGGGAATTGTACAGTAGGCGAAAGGAGGCAAAATTATTATATCGAAACGTTTCCCTGGAACAGAGGGATACTGGAAATGGTTCTGTATCCACAGCTTTCCTCCCTAATAAAAATACATCTTTTTAAAAATCTGAATTGGAATCAAGCAAAATAAGTAAATTCTTCTCAATACCCCTGATGACAATGGTGGGTTATGAAGTGGTTACATATCTCCCTCTGGAATCTCTGAGAAATATACAAAATGCTGAATATTGGCTAGATGTGATACTGGTGATTTTTTTCCACCAAAGACGTACAGATGGAAGTTGACACGAAACATCCCTGACCTGGCCACTTTGGAAACCACCAACTGCAACATTTCGCCCAAGAATACATGAGCTAATACCTATAACTTGCAGCTTAAATTAAAGCAGACCTCTCAGGAATTCAGGTCCTTTCCATAGTCTCTGACTAACTCTGAATGTCCTTCACGCACAGGAATCCAAGCAAGAATTACAGGAAGAATCTCACAATCGCCACCAGACTTTTGTCCATCGCATTCTTAAGGCAGCTGGGGCATTTGATATGGTTAGCCACACAGACCTCAGGACCTGGTTCACCGGTGGCTTTCCAGATGAATCCATAACAACATGTTGCAATTCTTCAGAGATATCGTTGCTGCAAGTACTACTGCTACTCTTAAGACCATATTTCTCGCCAGACGTTGGACGAAAGAGCAATCCCTCTTTCCTTCCATTCTTTTCAGTCAGTGGTTCATCAAGCGCTGTGGAGACTTTCAAGTCCGTCTCCATGATCATGTATGAAAAGGGAGGATACAGAATTTGGGTCGCCAACTGCTTGTCAAAGCCTGGAAGGAGAGCAAGCAAGGAGCAGGTATGGAAGACTCCCTGGTCTTGAATGGGGTAACTGTGCCCCTGAAGGACCAGGTGCACAGCCTGGGAGTCATTCTGGACTCACAGCTGTCCATGGAGGCGCAGGTCAATTCTGTGTCCAGGGCAGCTGTTTATCAGCTCCATCTGGTACACAGGCTGAGACCCTACCTGCCCATGGACTGTCTCGCCAGAGTGGTGCATGCTCTGGTTATCTATCGCTTGGACTACTGCAATGCGCTCTATGTGGGGCTATCTTTGAAGGTGACCCGGAAACTACAATTAATCCAGAATGCGGCAGCTAGACTGGTGACTGGCAAGACCATATAACACCGGTCTTGAAAGACCTACACTGGCTCCCAGTACCTTTCCGAGCACAATTCAAAGTGTTGGTGCTGACCTTTAAAGCCCTAAACGGGCTCGGTCCAGTATACCTGAAGGAGCGTCTCCACCTCCATCGTTCTGCCTGGACACTGAGGTCCAGCGCCAAGGGCGTTCTGGCGGTTCACTCACTGTGAGAAGCCAAGTTACAGGGAACCAGGCAGAGGGCCTTCTCGGTAGTGGCACCCGCCCTGTGGAACGCCCTCGCACAAGATGTCAAAGAGAAAAATAACTACCAAATTTTAGAAGACATCTAAAGGCAGCCCTGTTTAGGGAAGATTTTAATATTTAATAGGTTATTGTATTTTAGTGTTTTGTTGGAAGCCGCCCAGAGTGGCTGGGGGGACCCAGCCAGATGGGCGGGGTATAAATAATAAATTATTATTATTAGCAGTGGAACAGCAACTTAATCCTCACCTCCTAATGTAAGTTCTGCTGCTCTTTTCCTCATGTTTGTTTTAGCTCCAGGTGACGAACTGGAAAAAAACATCTTGGGGGGGGGGTGCAAAAGAGAGGAGAGCTTCTAAACACCTAAGACCTGCAACTAATGCAGAATGTGGCAGCTGGACTGGGGACTGGGAGTGACTGCTGAGACCACATAACACCTGTCCTGAAAGACCTGCATTGGCTCCCAGGATGTTTCTGAGCACAATTCAAAGTGTTGGTGCTGACCTTTAAAGCCCTAAACCATGGGTAGGCAAACTAAACAGATGTCTTCTAAAAGTCTGGTAGTTGTTGTTCTCTTTGACATCTGGTGTCAAATTTATAATTTTGCTCTGTTCCCAGGTGAGACGAGTAGAGTTTGTATACCTTAAGCAAATTTTCCAGTCTGTCCCTTGAGCTACATTCTGGCTTCTCTTGGATAAAAGCAGCCTTTTAAAAGATAAAGCCTTTAATAAGATATTAGACATAACGCAACAGCTGTCTAAACAAATATCCCCCTCTCCAGCTACCATCGGGTTTGTGCAACACCTAGCAGTTTTCAGGTGCTTGAAGGACCAGATGAAGAATGCAAGGAACTTGGCGCTTTCCCATTTAATGTCATGCCAAAATGCAGATATTTAAGCCCACTGTGAGACGGCACCGCCTGAAGGCAGTGGAGACTTGAGTCCAGGTGCTGCAAAGCCTAGAACTGCTTGCAAGACATTGTGCCATAAACCAGCACTGCTGGAAAAGGCAGTAATTCACAAGGACGCGGAGAACAGGGTTTCCCTCAAAATTTCCTATGGCCACGGAACAGAATTGAGCCGTATTTTCTTGCCTATGTCAACAAATTTGCCTTAAAATAAGGCCCGAGGAATGCGATAAAATAAAATTCAATTTGGAGCGAAAGATCTGGTGATAAAGTACTCCCAGTAATAATATTTAAAGAAGGATTATGTTATCCTATACCTTAATAATTCCCCCTCCTGCAAAATAAACAAAGACTCTGTGTTCACCTGGCACCGGGTGCTGTTCCCTCCGAAAGACAGGGGCTGATACGTGATGAGGATTTGTTGAGTGTTTCTTAATAAATACATCTCACAAAGCGGTTTGGGAAGCCAAAGAGCTTGGCATCCCTTCTGCAATTCAGGGTTTGGGTAACCTTATCTGGCGACTAAGTCGCAGAAGGTCCAGGGGCTGCGCCAACTTCATTTAAGTCAATGGGTTTCCTGAAGGCTCTAAAATTTTCCCCTGTCATCACAGGAATCACTGAAGTGCGTATAGGCTGCTGAGGGTGGTCTGTGAGCGGGAGAACCTTCTGTGACTTCTCTGCCATGCGAGGTTGGCACAAGACAGGGCTGCTAATGTTTCGCTGCTGCTGCTTCTCCCTGCCTTCCTCTCTCCTCAGCATTAAGCCCTGTGGGAGAGGTGGCCTTGTGAGTCGAGGACCCGCCACCCACTTGAGGATAAGAAAGACACAAGGACGCAGCATATTATGTTAATGGGCTAAAAAAGGCCACAACTTTATTGATTACACCAGGTGAGTGGTCTTGGCTTAAAGGTAAAGGGACCCCTGATCATTAGGTCCAGTCGTGGCCGACTCTGGGGTCGTGGCACACATCTTGCTTTATTGGCCGAGGGAGCCGGCGTACAGCTTCTGGGTCATGTGGCCAGCATGACTGAGCCACTTCTGACGAACCAGAGCAGCGCACAGAAACACCGTTTAACTTCCCGCTGGAGCGGTACCTATTTTACGCTTTGGTTCTGGAACAAATTTCCGGAATGGATTAAATTTGAGAACCAAGGGACCACTCTAGTGTAATCCGGGGACATTAAATGAAATACAGGGACATTCTGGGGACAGATTTTGTCTGGGGACAGATTTGTAAATCCGGGGACTGTCCCTGGGAAACGGGGATGTCTGGTAACCATAAACCAGACACCTCAGGGGACTTTGCAACAATGAGGAACAAGGGAATGTTGAGAGGTGGTGAGGCACCAAATTTTGATGTTGTACAGGGAGTCACTGAAATTTTAAAGCCCAAAGTCTGTCACTGGGCGTTACCTGGTAGGGCTGGAATTGACAAGACTCTGCTGGGGTGGGAGACCAGTTAGAATGGACCAACCACCCCCCGAGCCTGTTAAATTCACTGGGATTTCAATCTGTTTTGGGAGACTTTCCAGTTTAGCTGATCAATTCCTCACCAGCCAAACAGGCTACCTTAATAAATGGCTAATAGTTGTGTTTGTGGGTTGGATGCATGTAAATCTCTGCTAAATTATAACACATTGCTTAAAGACAACATATCACATTCCAGTGGATGTTTAAATAACCTGCCATGTGTCAGGCAGCAACAAAGTCACCTTTATTTGTGAAGGGCATCCTATAGATTAGAGATGGTTTGAAACAGCTGGAGGTTTCAGGTGCAAAGGCCAGTAAGGACTCTTTCAAGTTTCAAAAGACGGAGCCTTGAAACGCAAGAGTCTGTTGTGACCTTTGGAACACATCTTGGGTTATCGGTCAGACATCGTTCTCTTTCTGATGACCCCCAAACTAATTTTGAGCTGTCCATGGATTGATATATACATATTATTTTACTTTAGTCTTAGGAAACATTGGGGAAGGTTCCAAAGAATGGTTGCCTGTAGGAAAACAGGCTGAAAGTGGCCGCCCAAGTATGGCAGGAGGGCAACAGTTTCCATTTGTCCAAAAGGCAGAGGCCAACAATTTGCACACCATTTGGATGTTGCTCCATCCATTGTTATATATATATAATTTTTTATTAGTTCTTTTTTAACATATAATTTTCAACAGTAATTAAACATACTTTTACATCTTATTCAAATTTTTGACTTCCATCAATCCTGTCTGAAAATTTTCCAATCTAATCTCTCAGTATGCATTTCTTATCTTCCCTATTACATTTCAAACTCATAACCAATATCTCTATCTTTTTCTGCTTTGTAACACTTCATATATTTCTCCTTACAAAACATCTTGTAGTCCTACTAGCGTAATTTGTTGATTACAGTTGCTCTTCAAATAATTCATATACTTCTTCCAATCTTCTGTAAATCTCTGGTCCCGCAGGTTTCGAATGCTTCCTGTCATTTTGTCCAATTCTGCATAGTCCATTAATTTCGTCTGCCATTCTTCTTTCATCGAAATTTCTTCTTGTTTCCATTTCTGGGCTAACAATACTCTTGCCGCAGTTGTTACATATAAAAAAAATTTAACATCTTGCCTATTAATGTCCTGACGTATAATACCAAGTAAAAATGCTTCTGCTTTTTCAAAAAATGTATATTTCGACATCTTTTTCATCTCATTATATATCATTTCCCAGAAATTCTTTACTTTTTTACATTCCCACCACATATGATAAAATGTTCCTTCTTTTTCTTTACATTTCCAACAATTATTATTTGTCTTATGCATTTTAGCTAATTTCACTGGTGTAATATATCATCTATACATCATTTTCATCATATTCTCTTTCAAAGCATTACAGGCTGTAAATTTTATCCTTTCATTCCACAACCTTTCCCATTCTTCAAGCTGTTGTTGCACAGAGCGAGTTCCAGTGAATTTGACCCAAGAGGCATGTTATATCCAAATGCTTGTATAGTGGTACCTTGGTTCCCAAACGGAATACGTTCTGAAAGTCTGTTCCAAAACCAAAGCGTTCTAAAACCAAGACATGCTTTCCCATAGAAAGTAATGCAAAATGGATTAATCCGTTCCAGACTTTTAAAAGCAACCCCTAAATCAGAAATTTAACATGAATTTTACTATCTAGCGAGGCATTGAGCCATAATCAATGTACTGTCCTATAAAATAAATAAGACAGTATTGAAAATGATAAAAAAATAAAAATGATTCCCCTTACGTGCACTGATGATATTGTTCGGATGGGGGGCTTTTATCCATTTCTGCAGCCACGCAATCAACCAGTAGCTGAACTGGGTTCTCCACAGTCACAAAAGCAAGTCATAAAAATGAAGTCGCAAGCCACAGTTACAAGTCAGTCCCATAAAACGAAGAACAAGTCACAGTCAAAAAAATTGAAAAAGCCACACCAACAAAAACGCAAAAAAATAGCAAAAACAAAAGCTCCAAATATGACCTCTGTGTTGTATGGGTGCTCGGGACTCAACAGCTGACAGACTCAACAGGAAGCCTCTGATTAGCAGGAAACTCAATTTACAAATGGAAGACACTCAGTAGGAAGCAGAATATGTTTTGCTTCCAAGGCAAAGTTCACAAACCAAAACACCTACTTCCAGTTTTGCAGCATTCTTAATCCAAGTTGTGCATAAACTAAGCTGTTCTTAAACCCAGGGACCACTGCATTGCAATAGGCTTAGTTTATTGTATGAGGACCTAATAATAATAATAATAATAATAATAATAATAATAATAATAATTTATTATTTACACCCCGCCCATCTGGCTGGGTCCCCCCAGCCACTCTGGGCAGCTTTCAACAAAACACTAAAATACAATAACCTATTAAAAGCTTCCCTAAACAGGGCTGCCTTTACATGTCTTCTAAAAGTTTGGTAGTTATTTTTCTCTTTGACATCTGGTGGGAGGGCATTCCACAGGGCGGGCACCACTACTGAGAAGGCCCTTTGCCTGGTTCCCTGTAACTTGGCTTCTCGCAGTGAGGGAACCGCCAGAAGGCCCTCGGCGCTGGAGCTCAGTGTCCAGGCAGAACTATGGAGGTGGAGACACTCCTTCAGGTATACTGGACCGTGGCCATTTAGGGCTTTAAAGGTCAGCACCAACACTACTTCCACCAAGGCACGCAACCCTTTCCCCACTGTTCTCCCATTCCAAATAAACTCTGTAAGCTTTCAGGTGCTTCCTTGCAAGAGTTATTATTCTACCCCATTCATTTCAATGCAAAGAAAAGGAGGGGGGAGTCATTAATTGTGTATCATTTGCAGACAGAAAACAGCCGCAGCAAAGCCAGATCATATTCTCTAGACGATTTCCATCCTTGATATGGGATTCATAAGCAAACCTCAACAATTTCCATTTCCGTCAGAATTCTCCAATATCCTTCAGAGGATAATATCCTTTTGAATTATCTATCTGCTACATGGAATTTGACAACTGGACAGTGTAAATGGATTATTCCATGGCCCCTTTTAGTCAATGGATTGAAAACATGAGAGCACTCACAATTTATAGACTTTGTATGGACAAGTACAACAATATTTGGAAGGCATTTATAAATATATATATATATTTGGATAATAATAACATTCATTTACCTACATACTGTTGTTGTTGTCATTGTTGTTTAGTCGTTTAGTCGTGTCCGACTCTTCGTGACCCCATGGACCAGAGCATGCCAGGCACTCCTGTCTTCCACTGCCTCCTGCAGTTTGGTCAAACTCATGTTTGTAGCTTTGAGAACACTGTCCAACCATCTCGTCCTCTGTCATCCCCTTCTCCTTGTGTCCTCCATCTTTCCCAGCATCAGGGTCTTTTCCAGGGAGTCTTCTCTTCTCATGAGGTGGCCAAAGTATTGGAGCCTCAGCTTCAGGATCTGTCCTTCCAGTGAGCACTCAGGGCTGATTTCCTTAAGTATGGATAGGTTTGCTCTTCTTGCAGTCCATGGGACTCTCAAGAGTCTCCTCCAGCACCATAATTCAAAAGCATCAATTCTTTGGCGATAAACCTTCTTTATGGTCCAGCTTTCACTTCCATACATCACTACTGGGAAAACCATAGCTTTTACTATACGGACCTTTGTTGGCAAGGTGATGTCTCTACTTTTTAAGATGCTGTCTAGGTTTGTCATTGCTTTTCTCCCAAGGACCTACATACTAGACAAACATATATGGAATTGTAGTCGTTTGCATATATAGTGATATAACATACCTTTTCATTTCTTTATTCACTTTTTATTTCTGCTTTATTTTGTTCAGGAGAGGAATATTTTCAATTTAAAATTAATTAAATAAAATAATTCTCCAACATCCTTCATTAAAGCTGTTACTGGTTTTATTACTCCATCCCAGAACTCAGCATCATTCTTTAAAAATCACTTACTGTAGTTATCAATCATATATGTGAGGAAGAACACGTTTCCATTGTTCCTGAGAAGGCTGCAAGAAAATAAAAGAAGAGAAGATTGTGTTATTTTTTTTTTCCTCAGGTAAACCTGCTTTTAACTGCAGGAGTATTTCTCTTCATTCATATATACCAGTAACATAGATTTTAGACCTTAACTAAAGGAGTAATGTCAATGGCTCATTATGAGTATTTGCAATTTCTTACAATAAAGTAATTAGGAGATGCATGTCTTCATCCTTCCTGATTACTTTATGGTTTGGGGAACTCTGTTTCTTTGAAAATCGCAATATGCTTTGATTATTCACATCGCTCAGGCCAGATCTTGTCTCCTGGGAAGAACGGCTTCTACTCTTGTTACCGAAATGCCATTGCATGTGCTGTTCTTTATAAGGTGCACTTAATGGATAGCACTTTAAATATGAGCTATAAAAGTTTCATTTTGGGGGATGCCGGGGAGAGGAAAATCGGAAACCAAATCCCAAATCTCTCCTTGCCGTGTAATAAAATCCACTCTCTCCGGGTCTGTGTAAACAATTTTGTGTTAAAATGGAGAGGCCCAAGAAATGGAATCTCGTGATAAAAACATACAATTCAATTTGATGCTGAACATTTGGTGACGAAACTATTTTCAGGAATAGCACTAAAAAAAAGAGGTTGGCATAATTTTCACTCCTCTCCTGCCCCTTTGCAGCCCCCAAAAATCTGCAGCAGAGGGTCTCCCTATCCTTGTGGGTGGGGGACGGAAGGGGAATGCTTGCTGCAAACGCTGTCCATTCTGCCAGTTTAAGTTAAGCTGAAAGTTGGGGAGGAGGAACCTGTCAGTTGAGGTTTTTCTCAGTTTCTCATTTTTCCCAACCTCAGTTTGCTTAGCCACTTTCCTGCACCAGCTTTTTAAAAACTCGTAAGGAAAATTCACTGGCCTGTCAGTGTGCTTCCTCCACTAATATACACATCTTTGTATGCAATTTTGTTTCAAAAACACATTTTTATGAACTGATATACAGTGGTACCTCGGGTTATATACGCTTCAGGTTACATACGCTTCAGGTTATAGACTCTGCTACCCCAGAAATATTGCTTCAGGTTAAGAACTTTGCTTCAGGATGAGAACAGAAATTGTGCTCTGGCGGCGTGGCAGCAGCGGGAGGCCCCATTAGCTAAAGTGGTGCTTCAGGTTAAGAACAGTTTCAGGTTAAGTACGGACCTCCGGAACTAATTAAGTACTTAACCCGAGGTACCACTGTAATGCATTTTTGTATGCATTTTTGTATTTTGTATTCAGTGATATAAACATTTTTAAAATTCACATTTCCCCTGATACTTGCATTTCTGTGCACATTTTTTAGTTGAAGAGGTGTAAATTCCTAAGGATTGTTGCATTTCAGTTCATGTATTGTTGGGTGAAAAGTGAACTAGGCAGGGTTATATAAAAATGTGAACTGAATTGAATTTCTCCCCATCCAATAAGGATGAAATAATGTTAAGGATTCTCAAAACTGATTTAACTCCTGCCCCATCCTTGCTGAAATAGCTCAGTGTCCAAAAATTGAAACAGGAGAACATTTGTTGCAGCCTATCTTGGTTTCAATGGGAGAACTGAACCCACATTTAAATATCTTCTTTTGCGATCAATATAACGTAAACCTGCTTCACAGATGCTGACATGGCGTTTTGAAGAACAGGTTAAAACAGGGATCAAGCCATGTTTTATAGCACTTATATCTTGGCTTGCCTTGCAAGTCACTTTTAAAAATGGGTGGCTTACAGTTTTAGTTTTACTGTGGTACCTCAGGTTACATACGCTTCAGGTTACATATGCTTCAGGTTACAGACTCCGCTAACCCAGGAATAGTGCTTCAGGTTAAGAAATTTGTTTCAGGATGAGAACAGAAATTGTGCTCCGGCAGCGCGGCAGCAGCAGGAGGCCCCATTAGCTAAAGTGGTGCTTCAGGTTAAGAACAGTTTCAGGTTAAGAACAGACCTCCGGAACGAATTAAGTACTTAACCCGATGTACCGCTGTATTGTTAATATCATCCTACACGGATAAGACAGTAACATGTATTTCAACAATTCAAGCAATGCATTCTTCCACATACTCAACATTTTGTTTTCAGTGACACAACATGTACATTGTTATATGTTATTGAACAGGGATTGCCAAACTATTGCTGTCGATGCTCTGGTAACCTCACAGTTAGATTACTGCAATGCGTTATGCGTGGGGCTGCCTCTGAAGATGGTTCAGAAACTTCAACTGGTGCAGAATTCAGTGGCCAGGTTACTCACCGGAGCAAGATGGTCTGAGCATCTTACACTGATCCTGGTCCAACTGCACTGGCTACCGATTAGTGCTGGTTTTGGCCTACAATGGCTCAGCCTTAAATGGCTCAGGACCACAATACCTCAAGGACCGCCTCTCTCCATATGAACCTACCCGGACCCTGAGATCATCTTCCGAGGCCCTCCTTTGTGTGCCTCCTCCTTGAGAGGTCCGGATGGTGGCAACATGAGAGCGGGGCCTTCTCTGTGGTGGCTCCCCGTCTGTGGAAT
Source organism: Podarcis cretensis (assembly GCF_951804945.1). NCBI lineage: Eukaryota > Metazoa > Chordata > Lepidosauria > Squamata > Lacertidae > Podarcis > Podarcis cretensis. The sequence continues at coordinate 29,511,658 of NC_137187.1, forward strand.
GCTCTCCCCAGGGAAGTTGGCCTGGTGCCTTCATTCTACACCTTTAGGCACCAAGCAAATATGTTTTTTATTATTATTATTATTATTATTATTATTATTATTATTATTATTATTATTAACTGAATCCCTCAATGTGTGCATTCCTGAATGAGACTTTGTCCCTTTGTTCCATAATGAGTTAAATGGCTCTGGGAAGTGACTTGCTCATTTGATACCCTCCAACATTTCTCCAATGAAAATAGGGTCACCCTATATTATAACAACAACAACAACAACAACAACAACAATAATACCCCACCCATCTGACTGGGTTGCCCCAGCCACTCTGGGCAGCTTCTAACATATATAAAAACATAAGAAAGCATTCAACACTAATAAAAATTCCCTATACAGGGTTGCCTTCAGATGGCTCAAAGGTCAGATAACTCCATCCTCTCCAACATTTCTCCGATTAAAATAGGGATGTACTAAGGAAAAGCAGGACATTCCAGGATCGAATCGGAAACCGGGACGGCTTTTGTAAATCTGGGACTGTCCCTGGAAAATAGGGAAGCTTGGAGGGCCTGTAATTTCAGGATTTGGGTGCTAGAGTTCAGAAACTTTGAAAGAATGGCATAAAACTGGAAATTTCATGACTGCATCGGTTTAGATAATACTTTTAACAAAACATCTTAGAGCCACATGCAGTTCACATTCTCCTCCCCTGTCCCTCATAAATATTTCTCAATGAAAATGTTCCTTCTGCTCTTCTTAGAAATGTTAATGGTTTGAAATAAACACACATCATTTTTAAAAAAAGACTAAAAAGATCCAAAATCATCCGAGAGGGCCACAAGCTATTGTTCCCGGCATGTAGTCCATATATCACTTTAACTGTGCAGTGTATAACCTTGCTTTAATCATCCCTCCTGAAAACATGTGGGATACTCATCTGCCGTAATCCTTGTCTATAGCATTTCCAAAGTACTTTACAAGCCTGGAGTAACTGACTTTAATGCCTCGCAGCAGCTGAGCTGGTAGCACACATGATATCTCGAATGTAACAATCAAAGAAGCATGCAAGATTCTGGTATTTCCGCTGGGTAACTTGCAGATGTGCAGGAGCCAGGTCCAAAACTGAAATGTCAATTGTGAAAGGGGCAGGCGGGGAGGCTGGGGGAGTTTTTAAAGCAAATAATGTGTCAACACCCTTCTAATGTGAGGGGACACCGCCTGATAGGGAACGGAGCTGGTTTTAAATATCGGTTACCTGACCCCGACAGTAATTTCTTTTATTGTATGTGTGTCCATGAATAACGTTGCTTGGGATTTATGTAATGCTGTATATTGTGTTATTAAGCCACAGCATGTGGAATCCTTCAGGTGCTAAGCTTTGATGTCCAGTTATCCCCCTCCCATGTTCATTGGAAGCAATGCTCTTGATTTAAAATAATCCTCTTATTGGAAAGTTGAAAAGGGGAGGAAGCGAGCTTCAGGGTGAACCTGGAACTTTTCTCTTTCTGTCGGCCCCACTTCAGATTCTCCTTCGCACTCCTCCTCCTCCTCCTCCTCCTCCTCCAAATCCCACTTTTCTGATTCTTTTTAGTGCGATGGAATTCAAGAACCGCTCCAAAAAGCAAAAGTATAGCTCCCTGCAACATTTTATGGCGTGGAATGTCGTTTATGGCCTTGGAAACGTTAGAATTTACTGACAAGAAGGCTGCGGGCTTACTTTAAAACGATTGAAGAGTGTAAAAACACACACACGCACAAAGGCAACTTTCCATTTCCTCTGACTATTAACCAAAAGCAAAAGCAGGAGACAGGAAAATGGGGGAAAGGAGGTCAGGGAAAGCGAAGAGAGGCAAACAAACGTCTTTTCGCAAAAACGTGAATATTTTGTTAGCAGCTTATACTGATCACAGACTCGTATGACGTACGATAACCCCCAAGGCCCTGCTAGATAAAATAATATAACAGCCTAACAAGTACGTCTCACTGCCAGTATCTTAGCAGGACCATTTTCGATATGATTTCTTCAGCCATTTGGTAGATCTCCACACAGGGTCCATTGTAAGCTGAATTGTTGTTGTTGTTGTTTAGTCGTTTAATCATGTCCAACTCTTTGTGACCCCATGGACCAGAGCATGCCAGGCACTTCTGTCTTCCACTGCCTCCCACAGTTTGGTCAAACTCATGTTAGTAGTTTGGAGAACACTGTCCAACCATCTCGTCCTCTGTCATCCCCTTCTCCTTGTGCCCTCCATCTTTCCCAACATCAGGGTCTTTTCCAGGGAGTCTTCTCTTCTCATGAGGTGGCCAAAGTATTGGAGCCTCAGCTTCAGGATCTGTCCTTCCAGTGAGCACTCAGGGCTGATTTCCTTCAGAATGGATCGGTTTGATCTTCTTGCAGTCCATGGGACTCTCAAGAGTCTCCTCCAGCACTGTAATTCAAAAGCATCAATTCTTTGGCGATCAGCCTTCTTTATGGTCAAGCTGAATTATTCAAGGACTTTTCCTGTAAATTAAATGCTAATTTGTGCTGTAAGTTTTTAGATCATTAGCCCAACCAAATGTACAATTCACAACATACCTCTTTACATTCAAATATCATGTCATCTTTAAAATGCGTAACTTTTAATTCAGTGCAATAGATTCCAGAGAAAAGATACAGCTTCATGAACAGCAAAAGGAGTGGTGCTGGTTGGTTTGGGTGTCCCTGTCGCAGTGCCTCCCTCCCCCTAATCAAATTCTAAGGTGAAATTTGAAAGTACAAACTCAGGCAGATAGTGATCTGGAATTAAAAATGGCCACAACTTTATTGAGTACTTGATTATTGGGATGCAGGTGGCGCTGTGGTCTAAACCACTGAGCCGCTTGGGCTTGCCGATTGGAAGGTCGGTGGTTCGAATCCCCACAATGGGGTGAGCTCCTGTTGCTCTGTCCCAGTTCCTGCCAACCTAGCATTTGAAAAGCACACCAGTGCAAGTAGATAAATAGGTACCACTGTGGCGGGAAGGTAAACGGCATTTCTGTGTGCTCTGGTTTCCGTCATGGTGTCCCGTGGTGCCAGAAGCGGTTTAGTCCTGCTGGACACATGACCTGGAAAGTTATCTGTGGACAAATGCTGACTCTTTTGGCCTGAAAGCGGAGATGAGTGCTGACCCCTATAGTCACCTTTGACTGGACTTAACAGTCATGGGGTTCTTTACTTTTACCTGATTACTTGATTGATTACTTACTTTTAGCAATAATTTTATTATTTAGATCCCGCCCATCTGGCTGGGTTTCCCCAGCCACTCTTGGCTTGCAGCATATATGTTTGTTGTTGTTGTTTAGTCATTTAGTCACGTCCGACTCTTCGTGACCCCATGGACCAGAGCACGCCAGGCACTCCTGTCTTCCACTGCCTCCCGTAGTTTGGTCAAACTCATGCAGCATATATAAAACATAGTAAAACATCAAGCATTAAAAACTTCCAGAGCTGCCTTCAGATATCTTCTAAAAGTTATGCAGTTCTTTATCTCCTTGACATCTGAAGGGAGGGCATTCCACAGGGAGTAATTGATTGATTACTTAAAACGGCCACAACTTTATTGATTGCTTTGGCTCAGACATTGGGTGTCTATCCATTCCTGCCTCCTGCCAGCGGTCTGGAACTGCTACAGGGCTGTGACAAGGATTATGGTCTCCCCAACACGTCAGTCTACTGAGGTGGCTGTCCTAAGGCTGCAGTTGGAAGTCCTATGGCCTGTCAGCCTCATGCTGGCGTCTGGACAGGGACATCCATCAAGACTCCTTTAACAGGTACCCTGAAAACATCTCTGGTTCAGTACTGCACCACTTCACCCATCACTCAAGGACTAGGATTCTGCTCAATGCTTAACTGCCTCAAGTTGTGACCTTTTGCTATGGGGAAGAAGAAGAAGAAGAAGAGTTTGGATTTGATATCCTGCTTTATCACTACCCAAAGGAGTCTCAAAGCGGCTAACATTCTCCTTTCCCTTCCTCCCCCACAACAAACACTCTGTGAGGTGAGTGGGGCTGAGAGACTTCAGAGAAGTGTGACTAGCCCAAGGTCACCCAGCAGTTGCATGTGGAGGAGCAGAGATGCGAACCCGGTTCACCAGATTACGAGTCTACCACTCTTAACCACTACACCACACTGGCTCTCCACACCACACTGGCTCTCCAAAGGCAAAACTTGTCCATTTGTCTATAGGCAAATTCCTTCCTGGGCTCTGAATATGGCAACCATTAGCAACCATAGCAAGCTGAGGAGGTTCAAGAAAGCAAATGGTTGCTATTTCTCTAGAAAAAGAGGTGCTGGAACTCACCAAGAACACCTTCCTCGTTTTCTTAGAATGGCAATGGTGCTATTCAAGAGGTGCTGGAACTGAGTTCTGTTCTGGTGAATTCCAGCGGGATAAAAGCCCTGGTTAAGCTGAATATTACCTAGGAAATAATAATAAAAAACCATCATTAATGCAGGCTTCATAATCACAAAGAGACATAAACACATCTAGGCTCTGTTCAGACTTTCAGGGGAATGCATAGAGGTCAGTCAAGAGCAGCGAAAGTAGACATTCACTGAACATCTGCACACACCTAAAGTTCTATTGTCATGCTCACAAAGGAGCTGTGGACATTTCCTGTCCAAATCACCCTTATAGAATCAGGAACGAGTAATGTGATATTAATGGAGTGTCACCACCAGAAACATCCCAGAAACAGCTGATGGAGTCCACACCTCATCCCAGTAGGGCTCCACTTTTAGGGGGGATTGAGGATGACAGAATGCATACCTCATTTAAAGGCATCTGGAACAGCCATCTGGACAAACAAAAACAAAACACATTGCAGGGAATATTGTCTCCTTTCCCACCGGCAGTTCTACTGAGGAGTAGGAGGATAAACTCATCCTCAGAAGTGGATTCATTGCTGAAGAAGGGAAGAATGGGCTGGGCATTCCCTCTCAATTCATGCTAGGAGAGAGGCTGAGGATCATGGAATCGTCAGAATTGCAGAGTTGGGACCACAAGCGTCATCTAGTGCAGGAATCTTTTGCCCAAGGTGGCTCTCGAACCCTGAGATCAAGAGCCTCATGCTCTACCGACTGAGCTACCAAGGCATGCAACAATATGATAGACAGCCGTAGATAGCAAACACAATTAAAGTTATGGCGGCAGAGTCACCATTGCCTGTGCAACACAAACCTATTTGTTTTATTAGAAGACATCTGAAGGCAGCCCTGTTAAGGGGCGTTTTTAATGTTTGAAGTTTTATTCTGTTTTTAGTGTTCTGTTGGGAGCCGCCCAGAGTGGCTAGGGAAACCCAGCTGGATGGGCAGGGTAGAAATAATAAAATTATTATTATTAAAGTTATTATTTATCAACTATTCTCTGGTCAACAGGTGTGTAAGGGGTTGTAGTGTTTCACTAGCAGGTGGGCTGCATATGTACTTAGGACTGCAGCCTTGTGGACTGAATCTTATGCCAACTTGAATAAAACAGGAGGGGGACAGGTAAGTCCTGCTCTACATAATCGATCACAAGGCATGGAGCATGCACACCATTTAAATGGCAATGCCCATCAACTTGGGTTGGCAGCCCCTCAAATATTTTATTGGGGGGGGGGTGAAGGGACCTCAGCCCCTAGGAACTGGCTCCTTTGATCCTATGCATGTTTATTTAGAAGTAGCTCCCACAGGATGCGGGTGGCTCTGTGGGTTAAACCACAGAGCCCAGGGCTTAACAATCAGAATTCAGAGGTTCGAATCTCCATGGCGGGGTGAGCTCCTGTTGCTCAGTCCCTGCTCCTGCCAACCTAGCAGTTCGAAAGCACGTCAAAGTGCAAGTAGATAAATAGGTACCGCTCCGGCGGGAAGGTAAACGGCATTTCTGTGCGCTGCTCTGGTTCGCCAGAAGCGGCTTAGTCATGCTGGCCACATGACCTGGAAGCTGTACCAATAAAGCTGCGGCCAATAAAGCGAGATGAGCGTCGTAACCCCAGAGTCGGTCAAGACTGGACCTAATGGTCAGGGGTCCCTTTACCTTTACCTTTAACTCCCACAGAGCTCACAGATGTTCATTATAGTCCAAAAGATCTGGAGGGCACCAAGTTGGCAAAGGGTGATGTAACCCAACGCCATGGTAAGGAATTCTCGAGGGGAAATATGCTAGACATTTCATTGTTTTGGTGGTGATTATACAAACTGAGAGGAAGTGGAGGAAAAATGTTTGCTGTTGAGTGTACATTTTTATAATATAATGGGAAGAGGGTGAATAGATACGGTAGATACAGTGGTACCTCAGGTTACAGGTTACATACGCTTCAGGTTACAGACTCCGCTAACCCAGAAATAGTACCTCGGGTTAATTTTGCTTCAGAATGAGAACAGAAATCGTGCTCCGGCAGCGCGGCAGCAGCAGGAGGCCCCATTAGCTAAAGTGGTGCTTCAGGTTAAGAACTGTTTCAGGTTAAGTATGTATTTTACTACATTTATATCCCAGCTTCCTTCTGAGGAACTCAAAGCGACTTACATGGTACTTTCTCGCCTTTAATGCTCGCAACAGAGGATGGAAACTCTAGAAAGAACATCTCAGAGTGAAGTCTCACGCACTGTGTCTCCTCCACCTCATTTTTTGCACAGTGGCAGAGAAATCTCAGCCTTCCTTTCCTACTTTCACTGACAGATCTTAATACTTCTTTAAAGCACCACAAAAAAACAGGTTAAGGCAATAATTAACCATCTTTCATATGTCAGCTGTTCCGTCTGCTGTTGTGCTAAATAGTTCCTAGACTATTCTTCAGTCAGCGAAGGCACTGCTTCAGTAAGCAATTTTGAGGCAGATAGTCAGATTTTCTGGTCTGATAACAGGCTGCTAATGGAATGAGAAAGAAAAAGGATCTGAAAGCAAATATTTTCTTCATCTTCCATAGCCTTGAATTACTGGACAGAGCATTCCTGGGTGTCTCACATTTCCGCACATTACTCAACGAGGTTCTTAAGCGATGCCATCTCTGACATATTGCTTGCTTGCTTTTCCAGTGTTTTTATGCATTTTGTCGCCCGCTGCGGGGTGCAAGAACCTTATCTTATTTTGAATTTTCTTTCCTGGATATGCTTTTGGATGGGTACAAAGTTCTCACTAGACTAGAGAGTAAGGAGAGTTAGGTGCTTCTGTTAACAGCGATTATGGGCAGGGAGAAGTCTTGCACACAACCGGTTTCACACAGAAAAACATAGTTGGACAACTGCTTGCACCTTAGGCCCTACGAGAAAACATTATGAAAATGATTTACAGGTGGTACATGACCCCAGTCAAGCTTGCGAAGATTTATCATTTGCCCAATAACAAATGTTGGAAATGTAAAGAGACTGAAGGTACCTTCTTCCACCTTTGGTGGACCTGCCCAAAGATTAAGGCCTTCTGGGAAATGATTTATAATGAGATTAAGAAAGTACTTAAATGCACCTTTCATAAGAAACCAGAGGCATTTCTCTTGGGTATGGTCGGCCAGCTGGTGCTGAAGAAGGATAAGAATTTCTTTTTGTACGCTACTACGGCAGCAAGGATTCTCCTAGCAAAGTATTGGAAGACACAAGAGTTACCCACGCTGGAGGAATGGCAGGCGAAAGTGATCGACTTTATGGGACTGGCAGAAATGACCGGCAGAATCCGCGACCAAGAGAAAGAGACTGTGGAAGAAGATTGGAAGAAGTTTAAAATATATCTTAAGAGCTACTATAAAATTGAGGAGTGCTAAAATGCTGAGGGAGAGGAAGACGTAGAATTGCAGCGGTAAATTGTGTTTAGTTTAGGGTGAAATTGATAAGGAGAATGAATTTATATTTAATTGGCAAGAAGGGTTGCTGAACAATTGTTAAAATAAAGGATGCAAAAAGGGGAAGGCATGGGGAAGTCCGGGAAAAGAGGTTTATGGAAATAAGGTAAAGAAATTATGATATTTTTTGTGTGTTTGTTTTTATGTTGTTTTTGTCTTTGTTAAAAATTGGAAATTAATAAAAATTTTATTAAAAAAAAAACTGCTTGCACCTTAGATTCTGATGCAGCACAACACAACTCAGTTCATTTTGGGTTGTGTGGCGAGTTCCCACCCCACCTCCGGTGGAAATAAAGACACATGACACAATTATTAAGGTTAATGGTCTAAATAAGGCCACAACTTTATTGGTTAGAGGTGATGAGTGGTATTGGCTTAGGTATTGGTCCTAACCGACTATACAGTGGTACCTCGGGTTAAGTACTTAATTCGTTCCAGAGGTCCGTTCTTAACCTGAAACTGTTCTTAACCTGAAGCACCACTTTAGCTAATGGGGCCTCCTGCTGCTGCCACGCCGCCGGAGCCCGATTTCTGTTCTTATCCTGAAGCAAAGTTCTTAACCTGAAGCACTGTTTCTGGGTTAGCGGAGTGTGTAACCTGAAGCGTATGTAACCTGAAGCATATGTAACCTGAGGGACCACTGTATATCCGACTTCAGCCCATCTGCTTGAAGTCCGGGAAGGGTTAACCACCAGTGGGGGGAGTCCTGCTGATGCACATCAACTAGGAACTCCCCCAGGGTCACTGATAGGGGGTGTGCCTTAGGCCCTCACCTCTGTAGGCTTTGGCCAGGGCCACGCCCCTGGAATCCTTTACCGGACTACCCTTCAATATGCGAGGCAGGTGATGGCGCTACCTCCCCTCTTCCATCTACAGATCTATACCAATGCCTAACCGCCACTCGAGCAAAAGGCTCAGAACAGCTGGCGAACGGCAAAGAGGGAGATCCCCGGCTGCGTCCTGCCTTAAATAGGGCAGGCCACGCCCCCTGAGGCAGCCGATTGGCTGGCCAGGAGATGACGGGGCCGGGAATGCCCCCAATCGTGCCCGTGATGCCCACAATCCTACCTCCTCCGTAGGGCGGAAGTGGCTTTATACTCCAGTGGTGTGTTGAATGGGAAATGAGTCAGGTAATTGACAATGTGGATTCCGTGCTCATCTTTTAGCCACTAACCCATGCTTGTCACTCTGAAATGCTTGTATGGTCTGGTCCTCCATCCGAATGGTCCTCCATCCGAATCCTTGGACTTTCCCACCCCCTTCAGCCAGTGGTCTCCAATTAGGGGGCGGGGGGCCCCCCGAGGGTCCAGGGAATGCACCCGGGGTCCACCCCCCCCATCCCTTGCCTTCCCCCAACTAATTTTTTGTCATTTTTGCATAGTAAGATCACAAATTTTATGGTTTGTTTTAGCGTTGTGCGATTTTTCAATATATTGGCCCAAATCGGTTTTGAAATCACACCGTGATGATGATTTTGACCCAGCAATACACAGCTATATATCACACCTTGCACCAGGGAGACCAAGGCAACTGATTTATCTTTTTTGGGGGAAATTATTTTTATTTGATTATACAAAGTTAAATTTATAACCATACCAAATACTGAGGTCTGTCTGTTTTTGCTGTTTATTTTGCATTTTGTTTTTGCAGCTCTTTTGTGTTTGTTTTCGTGACTGTGTGGAACCCAGTTCAGCTACTGATGGATTGATTGTGTGACTGCAGTACATCATTTATTGTTTTCATTTTATGGATCCATGGTCTCGTTGGATAGTAAAATTCATGTTAAGTTGCTGTTTTGGGGGTTGTTTTTAAAAGTCTGGAATGGATTAATTCATTTAGCATTGCTTTCCATGGGAAAGCACGCCTTGGTTTTGGAATGCTTTGGTTTTGGAACGGACTTCCAGAATGGATTCCGGAGTTTGAGAACCAAGGGACCACTGTACCTAAAATCATATTAGGGGCTACCCCACGTTTTGTTCAAAAAATTGCTTTGCAGAAGTAACTTCCAAAGAGTTATCAAAATTCTCAAAAGTAGGGGGTCCGTGGCTTGGCTTTTGAAAAATAGGGCCTCCTCAGTAATTAGCTGATTGGGACCCACTGCCTTAAGCCATCCCTTCTTCATGCAGTCAGGACTGCAGATAACAATGTATGTCTCAGCTGACAGTATTACATTTCATCTGTTTTCTCTCTGGGTTATAAGGCTTTGTGCTGCATGCTAAGCCCTTCCAGAACAAGCCTGAGGGTGGGAAAATGGGAGCCTCCAACAAGTTCTTCGTTTATTAAAGTAAACAGATAGCCATATGAGCAGACAGTTCACAATTCAATGGGGAAAAATCAATACGAAGGGTCTTCTTTTTTTAAAAAAAAAAATGCATTGAAGTTTATTGTACAAGGTTTGTAATATGTTTAAATACCAAGAGAACACTGGTTGCCAAATAACACCTTAAATATTTCAAATCGGAGCAGTATATTATAAACATTGGCAGTGATTTTCTTTGTAAATAGGTTTAACCTCAAGCCTTCTGTCATTTTGTATTTCTACACAGGAAATTAACTTTCTATATCCTCTCCGTACATCGAGGAAAGAGAAAGTTGGAAAACTCCAAGGGATTTCCCCAAAAGCCTCCATATAAATTTTAAAATTAAACAGATGTTACATGATTACCATTAAATCGGAGCCATGGGTTCCTAAGTTAGAGATGATCTGTGATGTTGTGAACCGAGAGATGAAGCGGATTTTTTTCAATTACGGCAGGTTTCCCAGATCAACCCTCTCCCCCCCCCACCTCTGGCCAGGATTTCATGAAATCCAGAGGGTCCTTGGGTCTCAGCAAAAGTTTATAAACATCCAAAATAAGTTAATACCCTCCAACTAGTTAGGCAGTAATCATGAATGTAGATGAGCCTGTCACTGCAAGTTTCCTCCAGCAACAAAAACTACAGCAGCAGAAGATGCGCCATGGGATTCAGGTACCCAACTCTTCCTTCTTCACCCATGTTTGGATTAGAACCTAAGCCAAGCAAGTTAATGCAGCTAAGCATCTCTCTGGGCTGTAGGCAATCTGTGTTTCACCCAGTTCATTTTTTTTCTGGGGGGACGCAGGGGTACACACAGGGCCAGGTTTAGGTTTGATGCGGCCCTAAGCTCCTGAAGGTAATGGGGCCCTTTCTATGTCCAGCTGTCCTTTGTCCACAACAGATTGTCACTGTTTTTTGTGTTGAATATATGCTACATGGTAATTTATGGTGTTGGAGGAGACTCTTGAGAGTCCCATGGACTGCAAGAAGATCAAACCGATCCATTCTTAAGGAAATCAGCCCTGAGTGCTCACTGGAAGGACAGATCCTGAAGCTGAGGCTCCAGTACTTTGGCCACCTCATAAGAAGAGAAGACTACCTGGAAAAGACCCTGATGTTGGGAAAGATTGAGGGCACAAGGAGAAGGGGACGGCAGAGGACGAGATGGTTGGACAGTGTTCTCAAAGCTACCAGCATGAGCTTGGCCAAACTGCGGGAGGCAGTGGAAGACAGGAGTGCCTGGTATTCTTTGGTCCATGGGGTCACGAAGAGTCGGACACGACTAAACGACTAAACAACAACAACAACAACAATTTATGGACTTCATGGTATCTCAAGCCATTTGCACATAGCAAAATATGTATTTTATCAAAGTAATTGATAAAGAAAGGAGCAAACCAGTGATATTTTAGGGAGCAGGCTAGCAGGCGGGGCCCATGACTTACATCATAGGAGCCTACACAACACAAAACACGGTTGCTGTATGTAGGTTTTATTTTGTTTTTTTATCTTATATTTTAGAAATGTACATCCAGTTTTTTTTCTTTAATTTTTTTTGGGCCCCCCAAGAGAGTGGGGCTCTAAGCTATAGCTTGTTTAGCTTATACGTAAATCCGGCACTGGGTACACATACCCCTAGACATTTTGTGAATCTTTGTACTTTTGTCCATTTGCTGTACTTATTTTTCCCAATTTGAACTATAAAATGGTTATTTTCTTGAGTCAAAATGAGAGTGCCCATAAACATTTTTTTAAAGAAAAAAAGCACTGGTTTTACCTAATTACAAGGCATCCAATTGTTTTGACCTTTGCACAGTAACATTTCAGTTCCACCGGTGACATTTGTGGTAGGTATGTAGGTAAGTGGGACGCAGGTGGCGCTGTGGGTTAAAGCCTCAGCGCCTAGGACTTGCCGATCGAAAGGTCGGCGGTTCGAATCCCTGCGGCGGGGTGCGCTCCCGCTGCTCGGTCCCAGCACCTGCCAACCTAGCAGTTCGAAAGCACCTCCGGGTGCAAGTAGATAAATAGGGACCGCTTACCAGCGGGAAGGTAAACGGCGTTTCCGTGTGCGGCTCTGGCTTGCCAGAGCAGCGATGTCACGCTGGCCACGTGACCCGGAAGTGTCTCCGGACAGCGCTGGCCCCCGGCCTCTTGAGTGAGATGGGCGCACAACCACAGAGTCTGTCAAGACTGGCCCGTACGGGCAGGGGTACCTTTACCTTTACCTTTACCTTTACCTTTACCTTTACCTTTACCTTTACCTTTACCTTTACCTTTACCTTTACCTTTATGTAGGTAAGTAAGCAAGCAAATATATGTTTATGCCAATATTTTCATTACCCTAGTTTGGTCTGAAGACATTTAGATTTGGACTTTCAAAAGGCCTTAAATAAACCATCAAAATAATCTCATTTACACATTTCAGGTGTTTATACATTTGATCCATTCCTCACTTCAACCTTCTGCGTACATCTGACTTCCCCTGGCCTTCAAACTCTACAGCACACCATGTTGGTGAGGTTTCCAGGTGCCACAAGACTCTTCTTTATTTTGACAACCGCTGTAACTTGACACTAAAATGCCGGAGCTTCATTTTCAATGCAGCTCCTCTAAACCCATCATTTCATTTATTTCACAAGGCACAGCTGATCGAGTTCCCCCTTCCTCTGGACTCAGATCCTCAGAGGATCTGCAAGGCTTTATTGGAATAATATACCTGCTATGTGTGCATGTGCGTGAATTTAAGCAGAGCTTGAAAGGAGAGAGCGAGCTCACAAGAGCTCACAAGAAGAGCCTTGCTGGGACATAACAAGGAACCAGCTAATCCAATCTCCTCTTTCAAACAGTGGGGGAGTTCCACCAGGACAGCATAAAGGCAGCCTTCCCCTGCTGTGTGTTGTTCCCTGCAAACCAGTGTTCAGAGGCATAATGCCCTTGAACCAGGATGTTCCAAACCACTACCATGGTTAGATCTACCTTCCATGCACTTTTAAATACAGTGGTACCTTGGTTCTCAATCTGCTTGGTTCTCAAACTCTGAAAACCTGGAAGTAAGTGTTCCGGTTTCCGAATGTTTTTTGGAAGCCGAACATCCGATGCGGCTGTCGGCTATTGTTTCTGGGGTGCCTGCACCAATCAGAAGCTGAGCCTTGGTTTTTGAACATTTCAGAAGTCAGATGAACTTACGGAATGGATTAAGCTTGGTGCTTTTGTTTTTGCTATTTATTTTTTTGTTTTTGAGGCTTTTTCAATTAATTTGTTTTTGTGGCTGTGTGGAATCCAGTTCAGCTACTAATTGATTGTGCGACTGCGGAAATGGATAAAAGACCCCCATCCAAACAATGCCCGTCATCAGTGCAGGTAAGGAAAAAAATGAATTTTTATTTTTATCATCTACAATACTGTCTTACTTATTTTAGAGTACAGTACATTGATTATTGCTTTCATTTTATGGATCAGTGGTCTCGTTAGATAGTAAAATCCGTGTTAAATGGCTGTTTTAGGGGTTGTTTTTAAAAGTCTGGAACGAATTAATCTGGTTTGCATTACTTTCTATGGGAAAGTGCGCCTTGGTTTTGGAACGCTTTTGTTTTGGAACAGACTTCCAGAACGGATTAAGTTTGAGAACCAAGGGACCACTGTACATCTAAGCCATTCAGAGTTAAGCTGAAGGGACACGGGTTGCAGGTGCTTGAGCCGAAACCAAAAGAAGAATAAATCTGACCTAACTCGCACTTGCTTTGCTAAGCCAGCAGGAGCTACCATAAATCAAACCAGTAAAAAATGGTGGGTGTGCATTAAACTTGGGTGGAAACACAGAGATCACATGGAAGTGTCAAAGAGCAGTGGCATAGCATGGGGTGGTGGTGGTGGCGGTTGCCCTGGGCACAAAATTCATTATCATCATGATTTTAAATTTGTATACCGCCTTTCTATCTTACAATACTCAAGGCGGTTTACAAGCTGAAGAAACAAAAAATGTACATCTTATAACAATCTAATGCAATGCAAAAACGTGATGATAAAACATAACTTTAAAATAGGCAACCTCCATCATAAAAGTAACATTCAACAATCATTAGAAATAATAAAATAATAATATCAACATATAAAAGGTAAACAGAAATCCACTCAGCAGTTACAATAATATCTAAACAATAATCAATAAAACAATGGCAAGCCACAGTACATAAAACAATACAATACACATTGAGAAGCAGAAGGTAGAGCAAGGCAGGTGGAAGGAGGCCTTGCCTGATGGAGTCTCTCCCCTCCATCCAAAAAATTCCAGGGGCACAAAATTTCAACGCCCGGTGCTTCCTCCATACAGCCGCTGGGCTTCATTGAAAAACGACTTCTCCACATGAAGCAGAAAGTGACCTCTCCAGACAATGGCATGACTCTTGTTTTCTTCTCTCTGTGGCTGCCATCTTGGGTGACACAGACCAGGCGGCTGAATGTGCCTGTGTCCTCTGTGGCAACACATGCTACACCACTGCCAAAGAACACCAGAATGTGAGAAGAGTTCAGCTGGATCCTCCTGGAATCTCCATAGTCCAGCATCCATCTTTCAACAATGGCTCAGCAGACCCCTCTGTGGAGCCAAAAAATAGGGCAGAAAAGCAAAAGCTTTCCCCTCAACAACTGTTCTCCCATGGCTTCTGAAAATAGATTCAATATAGCAATCACAGGTATTAGGTAGACTTATAACGGACCACATATCCTCCCTTTATTTGTTGAATCCCAATTTAAAGCCACTGTTTGAACCACTGTTGGTCAAATGGCCTTGGTCCTGTATACCTGAAGGAGCGTCTCCACCCCCATCGTTCTGCCCGGATACTGAGATCCAGCGCCGAGGGCCTTCTGGTGGTTCCCTCATTGCGAGAAGTGAGGATACAGGGAACCAGACAGAGGGTCTTCTCAGTGGTGGCACCCACCCTGTGGAACACCCTCCCTTCAGATGTGAAGGAAATAAGCAGCTATCCTATTTTTAAAAGACATCTGAAGGCAGCCCTGTTCAGGGAAGTTTTTAATTTTTAATGCTGTACTGTTTTTAACATTTGATTGGGAGCCGCCCAGAGTGGCTGGGGAAACTCAGCCAGATGGGCGGGGTATAAATAATAATATCTTAAAGTAACATTTATGTGCTGTCTTCATATTTCAGAAACAGAGTTATTTTTTCCTTTCACTTTCAGTTGTTGCCATAGCAGCATGTGTGCTGTGTGGCAATGAACAAAAAACCCTTGCATTTGTCGCATGAAGCCTCAAGATAACGTTTCACCATTCCATGCAAAGGTTTATATTTCTCTTCATTTCTTGCATATGTGTCAGGGGCTCAGGAGCAGAGGCACAGGGAAGAGAGGAGATGGAGAGCGAAGGGGAAGAATCCGAGGGGAGCGTAGGAGAAGAGGACAGTGGACCGAGGGATTCCATGAGCCTCTCCAGCGAATCGGAAGATTCACAGAAGGGGGCGCCAGTGGCCAGGGGTAGGGGGTTCCCAAGGGGAACGCCCCAGGAGCAAGGGGGCAGCAGGGACTCCCAGAGCAGTAGTTGGAAATCAGGACCAGCTTCCCCACCAGAGCAGAGTGGGGGGGGAGAGTCCCAAGGATCGGGGCCAGTGCATTCCCCACCAGGGAGAGAAGATAAGGCAGGGCTGACCACACGGAGGTGGTCAGACAACGGAGGGGAGGTCAGATCCGGCCAGTATCCCGGAAGAGGGAAGCAGTGACAGAAGTAGTGTAACGGTCAGGAGGAAGGTCACTGGGTTGGCGCGAGAGGCAAGTTCAAATGTACAGGAGCGCGGGACAGCAGAGAATGAGGATTGGGAACCGGGTCCTAAAGCCCGCCGGAGGCAGGGGGAGGAGTTAAGCGACTCAGCGTCAGAAGAGTCCAGAAAGGGGGATGCCCCAGCGGGCAGGAGGACCCAGAGGAGGAGAAAGCAGCAGAAAAGGTGGAGCAGGGCTAGGATCTTAAACTGGTGTCAGAGGGGAGGAGATTCAGACGGGACTTCGCCGGTCTAGGGTTTAAGACGTAGAGCTGCGCGCTGCGGCTTTGAAATGGAAACTGAACCTCAATAAAGACTTTTGTACATAACGACAGCCTCGCGTTGGTCCTCTGTGAGCTGGGACCTAGGGGCAGCTCTGACAATATGGTTTATATTTGACCTCGAGCAGCGTATATCTCCTTTTCCCTCTGTGGTGTGATACCTTTCTGTTGCTTCCCTGTTTAATGTAGATTTTATCTTAGACAATTTCATGTTTAATTGTATCTCTTACGAGAGATGGCGCCCCCGGGTTTCTCCATCCTCCACCAGTCGCGGACTGTGGGCCGGGGGGGAGGGGTGGCGTTATTAATCCGGGAAGATTGTTCTTTCAGGGCTCTACCATCGCCATCGATCCCCGGCATTGAATGTGTTGGCCTAGTGTGGGGCTCCGAGGTGAGCTTGGCTGTCTGGCTGGTGTACCGGCCACCTAGCGCACCAGCAGCCACCCTGTCAGGCCTGCTGGAGGCGGTGGCCGGCTGGGCCTTGGAGTTCCCTAACCTATTGGTATTGGGGGACTTCAACATCCATGCTGATGCCACTCCCTCCTCACAGGCTCTGGACCTGGTGTCTTCCATGGCGACACTAGGGCTCTCCCAGTTTGTTTCGGGCCCCACACATCAAGCAGGCCACACGCTGGATTTGATCTTTGGCGTTGGTATAGATGTGATCATGTTTCCTTTGATGAAGGTGCCATGGTCTGATCACTATGCTCTGAAAGCCAGGATTGACGTTCCACCCCCACCCTGCTTGGATGGCGAGCCAATTTGGGCTCGCCCGCAGAGGCTGATGGACCCTGATAGATTCCGTCAAGCCTTGTGGGACCTTTCTCCCCCTGGCGACTCATTGACTGAGCTTGTTGAGGCCTGGAATACCCAGCTCCTGGCAGCCATCAATGAGATCGCACCTAAGCGCCCTCTGCGACCCCGCAGAAACCGGGCTCCCTGGTTTACCGAGGAGCTCCGGAAAATGAAGCGGGACCTCAGACGGCTAGAGCGAGTATGGCGGGGTGCCCGTGACGGAGCTTCAAGAACATCTTATAGGGTTTTTATGAAAACCTACGAGATGGCAGTGAAGGCCGCTAAGAAGTCCTACTTCTCGGCCTCCATTGCATCCGCTAGCTCTCGCCCGGCGCATTTAGTATAATTCGGTCTTTAACGTCCCTCGAAGGACAGCCAAATTTAAATAACAATTTGACACACAGCTGTGAGGCATTTGCAAGCTTTTTTGCGGAGAAGGTCTTGTTGCTCCGCCATGACCTCCCTGCCAATTTGGATACAATAAAGGAACTGGAGGCCCCTCGACTGTCCTCGGGTTCAGTATTGGACCACTTTGACTGGATATCCCCAGCCGATGTAGACAGACTCCTCCGAGCTGGAAAGCCCACCACTTGTCCTCTCGACCCGTGCCCGTCCTGGCTGATTAGAGCGTGTCCAGACGAGGTGCGGGCCCCCCTGGGGGATATCATCAATCTGTCCCTTGGCACCGGGACATTCCCAGGGGAACTGAAGGAGGCAGTGGTGCGCCCGCTCTTAAAGAAAACATCATTAGATCCCTTAGATCTATCCAATTACCGCCCGGTTTCGAATCTTCCATTCCTGGGTAAGGTGATTGAGAGAGCGGTTGCTGAACAGCTTGGTAGGTTTCTGGATGAAACATCGGCTCTGGATCCATTCCAGTCCGGCTTCCGCGCTGGTCATGGGACCGAGACGGCTCTGGTCGCCCTAACAGATGATCTCCGCAGGCAGCTGGATCGAGGCGGGTCGGGGCTGCTGATTCTTCTAGAGCTGTCAGCAGCCTTCGACATGGTCGATCACGCACTCCTGGACCACCGCCTTGCCGACGTGGGGATCCAGGGCACAGTCCTTCAATGGCTGCGCTCGTTTCTTTCTGGTCGGGGACAGAGGGTGGCGCTTGGGGGGGAATTGTCATCCCGCCACTCCTTGGTGTGTGGTGTGCCCCAGGGTGCAATACTCTCTCCGATGCTTTTTAACATCTTTATGCGCCCCCTCGCCCAGCTTGTCTGGAGTTTTGGGCTGGGCTGCCATCAGTATGCTGATGACACCCAACTCTATCTGCTGATGGACGGCCACCCGGACTCGGCCCGAGACACACTGATCAGATGCTTGGAGGCTGTGGCTGGATGGTTACGTGGGAGCCGGTTGAAGTTAAATCCTTCGAAGACAGAGGTCCTCTGGCTGGGACGGGACGACATGGGACTGAGGGGGCAACTCCCATCTCTTGCGGGGGTGCAATTAGTGCCAGCACCGTTCGTTAAGAGTTTGGGTGTAATCTTCGATACCTCCCTCTCCATGGAGGCGCAGATTGCAGCTATAACAAAGGCGGCATTTTTTCATCTCCGCCAAGCTAAGCAGTTGGCTCCTTACCTCTCTCGCCCTGACCTAGCCACTGTGATCCACGCAACGGTCACCTCCAGACTGGATTATTGTAACTCGCTCTACGTGGGGCTGCCCTTGAGACTGACCCAGAAACTCCAGCGGGTGCAGAATGCCGCAGCGAGACTCCTTACGGGGTCTTCGCTTAGAGATCACATTCATCTGGTGCTATACCAGCTGCACTGGCTCCCGGTGGAGTACAGGATCAGGTTTAAGGTGCTGGTTTTAACCTTCAAAGCCCTATACGGCCTAGGGCCCTCGTACCTACGGGACCGCCTCTCCTGGTATGCCCCACAGAGGAACTTACGGTCTTCAAATAAAAACACCTTGAAGGTCCCAGGCCACAGAGAGGTTAGGCTGGCCTCAACTAGGCTTTTTCGGCTGCGGCTCCAACCTGGTGGAACGCTCTGTCACAAGAGACAAGGGCCCTGCAGGACTTGACATCTTTCCGCAGGGCCTGCAAGACAGAGCTGTTCCACCTGGCCTTTGGTCAGGGCGCAGCCTGACTCCCTCCTTTGGCAATCTTTACAAAACTTTAGTTTATGGTTGCCATCAATTTTGATTTTAATTAATTTTTATAATGTTTTATAATGTTGTACTGTTTTAGTGTTGTTAGCCACCCTGAGCCCGGCTTCGGCTGGGGAGGGCGGGATATAAATAAAATTTATTATTATTTATTATTATTATTATCTCTTAATTATTATGGCACAGTTGCACTGTTGTCTTTGTTTTTAGATACGTACTGTACACAGAATGGCCATCTCTTTAAAAAATCCAAGAAATATTCAGAATATTGGGCAATATCCAAAATCACACCAGTGGGCAGAACAGGATGTTTCTCCTTCCTGTCTCATGTGCAGCCTGCCCCCCCAGCCGTTCAGATCAGCATAAGATCTCAGGGTGGTTCAAAGAGTTAAATACAGAATAAAATCAAGTAAATAGTAATTATTATTATTATTATTATTATTATTATTATTATTATTATTTATTGAATTTATATATACCGCCTTATACCCTCAAGTCTCAGGGCAGTTCACAGAATAAATATAAAACCACAAAATGCATAATAAAAATACTGTACGTTTCTGTCTATAAGACAACCTCATGTATAGGATGACCCCTATTTTTGGGGACTCAAATTTAAGAAAATGGGGGGAGATTGTGCTTTTTGTGTGTGGAGGATTGCCCAGAGTTGTTGACCATTTTGGGGGGGGGGATTGCCCAGAGTTGTCCCATCGCTGGCAGAAGCTGCCAATTGCCCACCCAACTGCCAGATCAACCAATCTACACCACCCATTGATGCAGCAACCAATAACACACACAATAGCCACTGACAGCCTTGGCAGCAACCAATCAAACGTCCACCCTATACACTACACATGTATAAGACCTCAACTTTTTAGCATGATTTTTACAAGGGGGGAAACAGTCTTATACACGGAAAAGTACAATAAAAACAACAATGCAATAACCACCTTCCCCCCACAAAACCCCCCACAATTTAAAATGGCATAGGATGTCAATCAGATCAACCAAAGGCCTGGTTAAAGAGGAACATTTTTGCCTGGCGCCTAAAGGTTTATAGTGAAGGCACCAGGCGAACTTCCCTAGGAAGAGCATTGCACAGACAGGGAGCCACTGCAGAGAAGGCCCTGTTCTCGTGTTGCCACTCTATGGACTTCACATGTTGGAGGCACATGAAGGAGGGCCTCCGAAGATGATTTCAGGGTCTGGGAAGGTTCAGATGGGCATACAGAAATTGATCTTAGAAGACCTGGTGATGAGCTTTTGGAAAGGCACAGGAGGGATCTAAAAGCCAGCATTGGCCACAAGAACTCTGTGGAATCTCCATTTCTAGAAAAAGCAGACCTCTGAGGACCAGATGCTGCATGGATATTATGGAGAGATCCATCACCTTCGTGTCCCCCTTGAGCGCTTCCAGAGATCGGACCGTCCCGAGAGGTTCAAGGCAACTCTGGTGCCCTTACGACTTCTCTCCAACATTATTCGGTGCTGCTGGTGGAGATCGTTTAAGTTTCTCATGCAATTCCTTTTCAATTTCCTGGAAGACAGTAGGCTATTAGGCACCACCTCAACATTTGGCCGGCGCTCCTAAACTGTGTTTCTGTTTATCAGCCGACATGAAATGCGTTTGCTTCAGACAGATTGCACAGGGCAGCTCCTGGCGAGAACAATGAGGCAAAATAAATGATCCTGGAGTAAAACTGACTTTAATAAGATGCTGGGTTGTTAACAAATGGTTTGTTGATATTTCATTGGCTCAAATATATATATATATATATATATATATATATATATATATATATATGAACATAAATAGAAGCTGCAGAAACTGTTAGTTAATTAGATGGAAAATGAAAATAAAATGGACAGAAGAAAACTTTAGGGGAAAAGATTCTTTGTGTTTAGTCACCCATTAAAAGGGCATCCTTTATGACGGTTTTGAGTTTTTACACACACTTTGATGTGTGCTGTGCATTCCTTTAACCAAGTGGTCTTTTCAAGAAGATAAATCAGATACAGTCTGCACACATCTGATTTTATTAAAAGTACCTCACCAGAACCTATCTTTGTTCAAAAAGGATGTAAGTTTAACTTTTCCCCTTTCCTAAAAAAAGAGAATCACCTGATATCAATTAGAATTCCTTTACTGCTAAGCTGATTTATAGTACTGTAATACAGCACTGAAAATATGAAAGCAGAGAAGCAATATTTCAAATTCAGCATAAAATCAACAATAAAAATGTATATTTATAACCTGAAAAGTATGATTTCATCTTGGAGAATTACCAAGCTAATAACAGTAATAAGCAAGATTTTTGGTTGTACCATATTGTATCTATTAAACACTTTAAGGGGATTGGGAATAAATCAAATAACAAGATCATTTCTGGATATCCAAACATATTTTTAAATATTGTAAAAATGTGGACGGCTATCACAACTGGTAATCATTTATTCGTGTTTTTTGAAAGAGGTTTGAATCATGGCCCTCATTGTTACATCTTCCAAAACCTTGGACTGATGCCTGTAGGTCTGAAAAGCAATTTCATTTCATAAATAAAGATTTCATATCCTAAGAAGATTAAAAAAAAAAAAACCACACACACAACCAAAAGTATGTAGAATAATATAGACTGTAATCACTACCCAGGAAACCTTGTTTGGTACAGAAAAGATGTTTTAGAGGAAGGTGGATAAAATGTTTTATTGGTAAATGTGGCTTATAGTCCAAAGCCCCCCTCTAGACTCTGAAGCGAAGCATGGAAACTCTGAATCAAAAAGTGATACTTTCAAGCTGGGCTGGGCTTTGCAAGGACTTGCATCGTAATAGGACAAAAGAGAAACTGTTTGAAGTCAACAAAGTAAGAGCTAAATCACAGGAACTGCCTGTGCAAATGCATCCAATGGAAAGATGCACAGTCCTTCCGATTGGTTGGTTTTCTCCAATTTGATTATATTCTGGTTCATCAAATGGACCACTAAGTGGGTGGCCTCCTGCATCTCGGAGCCCTTTGCAAGAGGGAGAACCTGGCTGCCCTTTCCTTACAGGACAACCAAATTCTGAGTATTAAGGGGATGGGGGAACGAATGCTTTCTTCCATGTTACTCCCGTAACATCTTCTTGTCCAAGGAGCACTAAAATGGGAAGCCTGAGAGAGAGAGAGATGGGGGAACCCCAGAAATTAGAGGTTAGCTAGGGACACGGGTGGCGCTGTGGGTTAAACCACAGAGCCTAGGACTTGCTGATCAGAAAGTCGGCGGTTCGAATCCCCACGACGGGGTGCGCTCCTGTTGCTCGGTCCCTGCTCCTGCCAACCTAGCAGCTCAAAAGAACATCAAAGTGCAAGTAGATAAATAGGTACCGCTCCAGCGGGAAGGTAAATGACGTTTCCGTGCGCTGCTCTGGTTCGCCAGAAGCGACTTAGTCATGCTGGCCACATGACCCGGAAGCTGTACGCCGGCTCCCTTGGCCAATAAAGCGAGATGAGCGCCGCAACCCAAGAACTGGCCACGACTGGACCTAGGCTCTGTGGTTTAACCCACAGTGCCACCCCCGTCCCAATATAGGACTATGTCCCCATTAAAATAGTCCTAGGAAACTGTGTTAAAGCAATGATAATTTCAGGAGTGTGTGTGTGTAGACGGGTGGGTAGGCCCAGTTTCTGCTCCCTCATGCAAGGACATTCGTAGACCTGCCTTCTGGGATATGATCCTGCCTGCCCTTTTGCATAAATGTGTCTCTTGAGCCCTCTGCGCTGCACTTTCCCCTTTGTTTGCATTTGCTGCTGATTTTCTCTCCAGATACATCACAATATGCAAAGTAAAGCTTGGTTTATACCATAAACAGAGTAAATTATGCAAATATGCATTGTTTACACCAGCAGTCTGTAATCTTTAATCTCTCCTAATCTTTCTGGAAAAAGCCTTAATTTGAAATAATAAATTGGGCAGTCATTTCTGGAGAACTGACCGGACATCAAAATTTACACCACCCATTCATGGTGATGAACAAAACACCGGCATCTGACTCAGCTAGACTGGTAAAGAAAAAGCAATTTATATGCGTTGTATGTGCAATATGACATTGTGCCACCAGATGGCGATGTGGAGTACCCCTTTTCTCTACCAGTTTTCCATGTTTAAATTTGTTGTTGTTTAGTCATTTAGTCGTGTCCGACTCTTCGTGACCCCCTGGATCAGATCACTCCAGGCACTCCTGTCTTCCACTGCCTCCCGCAGTTTGGTCAAGCTCATGTTCGTAGCTTCGAGAACACTGTCCAACCATCTCATCCTCTGTCGTCCCCTTCTCCTTGTGCCCTCAATCTTTCCCAGCATTGGGGTCTTTTCCAGGGAGTCTTCTCTTCTCATGAGGTGGCCAAAGTATTGGAGCCTCAGCTTCAGGATCTGTCCTTCCAGTGAGCACTCAGAGCTGATTTCCTTCAGAATGGATAGGTTTGGTCTTCTTGCAGTCCATGGGACTCTCAAGAGTCTCCTCCAGCACCAGAATTCAAAAGCATCAATTCTTCAGCGATCAGCCTTCTTGATGGTCCAGCTCTCACTTCCATACATCACTACTGGGAAAATCATAGCTTTAACTATATGGAGCTTTGTTGGCAAGGTGATGTCTCTGCTTTTTAAGATGCTGTCTAGGTTTGTCATTGCTTTTCTCCCAAGAAGCAGGCGTCTTTTAATTTCATGGCTGCTGTCACCATCTGCAATGATCATGGAACCCAAGAAAGTAAAATCTCTCACTGCCTCCATTTCTTCCCCTTTAAATTTACAAGGCTTTAAACTGAAACACTTCTTTGATGTGTCTAGATCCGGCCTAGATCCAGCCCTGGGATTCTTACTGGCTATAAACACAATCAATGAGAAAAAGTGGCAGCAAACACAATTTCCAAAATGTGCACAGAACATGGAGAATTGCTGCTGTAACTCTCGAGGTGCTCTTAATAAAATGTGTGAATGTACAGGCAGTTTTTGTGAATGGGGGTTTGGGGGTGGCATGACTTCACTTGGCCCTGGAGCCAGGCTTTTCCTGCTGCTACGTATCCAGCAGTCTCTGTGTTTGCCTGAACTTGAGACTGGACTAAGGATTCTGAGCTCCTGTGTTCCGATTCAACACAATAAAAACAAAACCAAAGCAAAACAAAACAGATTGACTTCCCCTTATTCCCTTCCTTGATTCCATTGTATATCGATGTACTACATGTCCATTATAAAGTTTTAACCATTTGAATAACATATTGTCCATTCATAATAAAATTACAAGTATTCTCAAAACCCTGCCAATGTATTGGACCTGTGTACATTGCTTCTGTATATATGCAGTAAAGTCTTTCCATTCTTCCTTAAATTCGTTGTCATCTCTTCCTCAATTTCATTGTCAATTTTGCCATTTCAGCATATTCCGTTAATTTAACTTGCCAATCTTCTATAGCTGGGACACTTCCTTCTTTCCAATGTTACACTAATAATGTTTGTGCAGCTGTGGTTGCATACATAAACAAATTCCTTTGTGATCTTGCTAAGTCCATTCCTGTGATACCTAATTTTTTAACAAAGGTTATTTTAAACATCTTCTTCATTTCATTATAAATAATTTCCCAATATTTCTTAACAATTTTGCAATCCCACCACATGTGAAAAAACAGTCCCTTCTGTTTCTTTACATTTCCAACGCTTGCTTTCTTTAGTCTTGTACATTTTTGCTAATTTAACAGGATTTGGGCCTCTGCCATTGGCCCTTGAACTCTGAGTCATGATTCGCAGCTTGGAAGTTTAGACAGCCAATCACGTTGGGAGTGGGAGTGGCCCAGGCCTTCAGGAATGTATATAAGCAGTTTCTTTGTCTCTGTTTCCCAGTGATGTAGTGCAATAAAGATTCTTGCTGTTATTGCTGTGTCCTGCCTCTTGGGAACCCAGCTACATTTCACCAGCCCTTTGCTCTGATCTACATCCGTGTCCCAGGCTGCCTTCTCCACTTCTGACCTACCTTCTAACAACACAGACCTGTGTTCTCTTGGGAGTAAGTGCCACCGGGTTCTCCAGAGTTCACTCCGATGTGAAGGAGTGCAACAGCAATTAAATATAATCTAATATATCAGGTCCTCCCTTAAAGAGGGCATGTGTTATGGTGGGACCTGGCTACCTAACCCTGTGTTGTGGGTGGGCATGTCTGGATAGCCACAACACCCGATTGGTAGGTCCCTCAATGCTGGGTTCAATCAGGCCAATGGGATGCAGGCTAAATGGATCAAGGGACCCATATATATCACGTGACCCAGAGCTTCCTCTTTCGGCTCGTGCCTCGGAACACCCGCCCACCTCTCCCTATATTTAGGGCTGTGCGCCTGACCTTGCTGTGCCATCATGTGTCGTCTGTCATTGGAACAGGGGCACGGTAGGAATTTTCCCCACTTGGCTGATTGGCTGTTGCCATTTGGGTTTCACCTGCTGCATAGCAAATCGTCACAACTTGAAAGGTTGCGGATAGGCTCTGGTTCAGGTGATAGGGAAGAGAGAACGCTTTCGCTATCCCTATGTGAAGGATATTCTGTTAAAGGTATCCGCTCTTGCATGGACAGACAGTCAAAATGATGTCACACGCATGCTCAGAAGCGGCAAAACGTGACCCGTGCACGCGCAGACACGTTGTCGTGTCTTACGTTCTGTTCAGGATGCGAACGGGGCTCCGGAACGGATTCTGTTCGCATCCCGAGGTACCACTGTAATCAATAAAGTTGTGGCCTAAATTCTGCCAAAAACCAAACCAAAATTTGAGTCTTGTCTGAATTTATTTAGGGGGGAGGTTTAAAGGTCTCAACACAAAAAAAAATGCAACAGAACAAAATATCCTTTATTTCCACAGTTTATTGCATAATTGGCGCTTTCCCCTTGGAAATGGTTGCCATAAACGCCATCTGTCTGTTTCATTCATAATAGGATGTCTTCACCGCCCTTCCTATTGCTGGGAGTGCTTTATCAATAAAATCGACATAAATTTCAGTTGATGACAGAGTTGTGGGTTTTGTTGTGTTTGCATTTTATAGCGTGGAGCATCATCTCCCATCGTTTTGCAATCTCTTCCTATCCAAAGTCTGAATGCTTAGGGGAACATCTAGTCATCACACAATTTGAAATTATCCTGCAGGAATATTCTCTGCATTAATATCTGTCAGCCAATGTTGGCAAATTTCTTTTTAATTCTTCCATCCCTCTATCTGAGGAGTCCAAGGTAGTGTTCATAGTTTCTCTCATCTCCCTGCCAGTTAAGCAACACAAAAACCATGTAAGGGAGGAGAGGTTGGGGGAGGTTGGTTGGTCACCAATGGCCCAGTGATTTCCACGGCTAAGCAGGCTTTTAAAATGGATCGTTACCATCCTATTAGCATAACATACATTTCCGAGCACAATTCAAAGTGTTGGTGCTGACGTTTAAAGGCCTAAACGGCCTAGGCCCAGTATACCTGAAGGAGCGTCTCCACCCCTATCATTCAGCCCGGACACTGATATCCAGCGCCGAGGGCCTTCTGGCGGTTCCCTCATTGCGAGAAGTGAGGTTACAGGGAACCAGACAGAGGGCCTTCTCGGTAGTGGCACCCGCCCTGTGGAACGCCCTCCCTTCAGATGTGAAGGAAATAAGCAGCTATCTTCTTTTTAAAAGACATCTGAAGGCAGCCCTGTTTAGGGAACTTTTTAATATTTAATGCTGTATTGTTTTTAACATTTGATTGGAAGCCGCCCAGAGTGGCTGGGGAAACTCAGCCAGATGGGTGGGGTATAAATAATAAATTATTATTATTATTATGAACACACAATCCTTTATAGTATGCTAGGGATGGGGGAGAAATTTGATTCTATTCCCATTTAACGGTAAGCCTATCAAATCTGCATTTTCCAAAATGAAACACAAATGCACAAATGAAAACATAGCCATCCTTCAAAATTTCGACTTCTTCCAATTTTGCAATGCAGTTCTCTAGCCACGTAATGCTTACATAAACACATATACCAAAAAGCATATATTAGTGAGAATTACATACAGAAATGCTTTATATTAGGGGATACTGCTTTGCAAAATTATGCCTATTGAGCAAAATTGCTTTAGCTGTGTAAAATGGGAGGAATTCGCATTAAGGTGCTGATGAATTTCATTATGACTTTTTGAAATTTGCAAACTGAAGTGGAAATGTGGAGAACTGAATTTAAGATTGGAAAAACCAAACCAAACCAAACCAAACCAAACCAAACCAAACCAAACCAGTGAGGACTGGCAGATTTGCCCATTGCTATGCAACACTGGCTTCAATGCCCACAACCTATAGTGCAGCATAAGCCAGCAATAGCATCTGAGCACAACTGTTCCTATTTTTAAAACACTTTCGTTCTGTTTCCATGGAAGGCTTATTAAGAGACGTGCAATGGCTCAAGCTGTGCTTCATCGTTAAATGTATGTGCAGTCTGGTTGTGCTTTCCTGGAGTGGCAAGAATTGGGGATTTGCTTTCTTCCTAGCTGGTGCTACTGAACAGATCCTGAGCAGTGAAATTGGTTCCTGGGAACAAGCCCCAGCCAGTCTTAGCTCAAATTAAAGCCCAGTTTATCGAGTTCCCAACTTCCATAATTTTGTTGCTGTGAACTGCCTTGTGTATCGTAATAAAGAAGGCGGTATAAAAATTAAAAGTGGAATGAAATTGAAACCCTTGGAACGCATTAGATACCGTATTTTTTGCTCCATAAGACACACTTTTTTCCTCCTAAAAAGTAAGGGGAAATGTCTGTATGTCTTATGGAGCGAATGCGTGGACCCTGGAGCCAAATTGCCCAGGGGAGAAAAGCAGATTATGCTTTTTTTTCTCTTTTTTTCTTTTTTTTTGAAAGAGGGAAGTTGGTGTTGAAACAAAGCCACTAATCGGCAAGCGATCAGGGAGGGAGATAAGGGACACTAGCAATAAAGGAGGCTGCCTGGGAGTGGGGAGGTAAAGACAGGAACTTGCAAGGAGAGGAGACAGGAAGACTAAAGCAAGGAGGAGAGAAAATAGAAGAAAAGGAGGAGCAGAAAACTGCTTCAGCTAAGGAAAAGACACTAAGGCAAACAAGAGGGAAGGGAGTGTTGAAAGGAAGCAGCTGATCGGCAAACGATCGGGGAGATAAGGGACGCTAGAGATAAAGGAGGCTGCCTGGGAGGGGGGAGGTAAAAGCCCATGGATCCTCAGTATTTTTGCATTGGGTCACCCCAAATTCACCATCAGATCACACAGCATGTCCATGGCTATAGCCTGCACCAAAAAAATCACACATCCACTGTTTCATGGGGCCGCAATGGTGCAAAAACATGGTTACAAAGCACGGATCCACATGGATTCTCAGGATTTTTGCATTGGGCTACCCCAAACTCACCGTCAAATCACATGTCTGTGGCCACAGCATGAACCACAAAAATCATACATCCACCATTTCGTTCAGAATATTTTTTTTCTTGTTTTCTTCCTCTAAAAACTAGGTGGGTCTTATGGTCAAGTGTGTCTTATGGAGCAAAAAATACGGTAAATGCTAAGCAGCAAGAAGAAGATAATGATGGCACGAAGAGAGGAAAGAAAACCCTCTCGCATCCGCAATGTCCTGTTTTTAATTTGTTTGCCTTGTAGCAGCTGAAGCAGCCCCTTCTCGTGGGCCTTTGGGCTGCTCTGGTGGGGGCAAGTTCTACAAATTGATATTTAAAACAACTGGCTGCATCGAAGAGCTGTTGTTTAAACTTTTGCCTGCTTCTGTTTTATTGCCCGGTGGATCTGGGCTCTTGGTTTTCCTCTTTCGAGGCCGACCATCCGCACCAAATGTTTCACATTACTCAGTGTGAAAAGCCTCCTATTCTTTCAGCTTTTTTACAAGTTTATACACCCGCGGAAACCTGATATTTCATATTTCATTCTGCTTTGTGAATGTCATTGTGAGGGATGCTGGTTCACATGCAAAAGGGCCTCGCCTGTCTTTGATCAGCTTGACCGCGGCTAATTGTAAATGGAGAACAAATGAAAGAAATATTTATAAATTTCATGGGAATTCAGGCAAGGCCTAAGCCTTTCCTAATGCCTTCATTCACAGTAAATGTTTATTGAATATTTTTAGTCTACTGTGCACTTCAGTATTTGTACAGCCTTAGGTTTAGTTTGTTCTGAGGAGATGCAAAGAATTAGGAAAGCAAACTCCCCGTTTTATTTTCTTCCATTTCATTTGTGTTTTTCTCCCTTCATTTCTTCTGCCCTCTTTTTTCCGCCCCGTCCCTCTTTCTTCTGCTTTGCAAATGATGTTATTTGCTGAAAAGAGTTACTCTAGAGTTGTGGGGCTCCAAGGACTGCAGCTGTAAGCAGGGCAAGAGGGGAGGGCAGTGGGGGGGGGAACCCCACTGTAAAATCTAAAACAAATTCTGAAGTGCAAAGCTGAGTTGGGAAAAATTAAATGAAAACGTTAAAGATTTGTCCAAAATAAAGTCATAAATGCTTTGAGCCAAAGGAAACAGCTGCTGGGTCAGGCAGGCTAAGTCCTGAAAGGCAACACGCCGAAAAGTTTAATATCTCGAAATGAATCAGCACTTGCCAACATTTAGAACATATGTATTTCTGACCTTAGCTCTTGGACGGCTGGTTTTCTCACACTGTACCTGCGCTATCTCCTCCCTGCCCTACTTCTGAACAAGCTGTTTTTCCTCAATAGGAAATATACATGGGGACTCAGCTCCCTATGGCCTGACCGTCTCCCCACAAGGACTTCCCAGGCCGCATTCTGGCTGGAGGGAGTCCAAGGGAGCATCACACTCCTGTGGCCAAGCACAGAGTCTGGGGCTGTATTTAGACACATCCAAAAAAAGTTTCAGGAAAACACATTGTAAACCTCATAATGGGGAATCATGTTGCCGAAAGATGAAACTCCACAGTGCCATCTGATGTCACAATGCATTTAAAATGCTTCTTCTTCTTCTTCTTCTTCTTCTTCTTCTTCTTCTTCTTCTTCTTCTTCTCTAATGTAGATGAGTCCCAGGTCTATTCTTCTTCTTTCTCTTCTCTGGCGATCCCTTGTAGCTGAATAAGATTGTCTTCCATAAACAGGGTTTTAACAATTAGTCCGTAAGTGACTGTGGAGGCCAATTCTGGATCCACATGTCCTTCCACAGTGGGGACATAGGTTTCCCGGTGGGAGTTGATCACGGTGTGGATTTGCCAAGCGTGCCTTCCTCTTAGCACATTTCTCCCTTGTGGGGATTTGAACTGCCGACCTTCAGATCGGCAAGTCCTAGGCTCTGTGGTTTAACCCACAGCGCCACATGACTTTAAAGCCATGGCTTTATATAACGATTAGGAAAACAAAAGAAAAAAATAGGCTGCAAATCACTTTATGGACTTGCTGAGGCAAAGGAATAAAATGTTAATGTTAATGGAACATTTTCAAATGTACCAGTTTTAAAGGTTTAGCTTATTTTTAAGTTGCTGTTTTGTTAAAAAATTTTTTTTTAAAGATTGCAACTCTTTTACTGATAATTTGTTAATTACTTTATATGATGTTTTATGTAATTACGATGTGCTATTTATGTTTTATTATGTTATGGTTATTTATTTGTTGTAAGTCTCTTTGAGATTCATTTGAATGAAAAGTGGCATGGAAACATAATCAATCAATCAATCAATCAATCAATCAATCAAAAAGGCATTGGATTTGTTGAACCAGAAATGTGTTCCTGTGGGTGGCTGCATCTTGTGGCAAAGCCACTCCTGACCTAAAGAGGGGGGGGTTGCGGGCTCACGCCCCCGTCTACAATCTCGAGGGGCTGGCGCCAGACCCGCGGGACTCAGGGATTCCCCAGTCTCATTAATATTCATCACCCTCAGCGCCAGCCAATCAGCTGGCGCTAGGGGCGGGCTTACTAGGTGCTCTTAAGGTCGGGGCAGCCCTGGTTCGCCCCTTTTCTTTCCTACAGCAGCTGCAGTTTCCCACCCACTCGCCCTCTAGGTTTGCATTCGGACTTTGCTATGGGCTTCGGCTGGTCGCCGCAAGGGGCCTGGTAGGAGTTTTTCCATTTGGCTAATTGGCTGTATTTTGAAGCCACTTGGTTTTTGCGCCTACCTCATAGCAAAACGTCACAACTCCTTGGTTTTGGCGGTTAGGCATTGACAGGGGTATTGTTATGCAAATGAAGTCGGGGGGAGGAACGCCATCACCTCCCCCAAATCTTGAAGGGTAGTTCGTTAAAGGACTCCGGGGGCGTTGCCTCATCCGAAACCTACGGAGGCTAGGGCCTAAAGCGCGCTCCCGAGCGGTAACCCCTTGGGGAGCGCCTAGGGATGTGCATCTCGGGGGCTCCCCCTGTTGGTGCTTAACCCTTCCCGGTTAGACCGGATAGTCTGTTAGGGCCAATGCCTAAAGCCAATACCGCTCTTACCTGTAATCAATAAAGTTGTGGCCATTTTCGCCCATTAACCTAAATTCTGGTGTCCGGTGTCTTTATTTACTCCATCTGTGGGAGGGGGCGGGAATCACCACGCAAAAGGCGCTGAGCCTCTGTTGTCACTTCAAACCTTCTGCCACAGATGGGACCAGCCGGCCAAGTTCACCCCTGGGATGGCAAACATTGTGCCAGGAAATGTTTGAGGAGCTCCAGAGACAACAGCAGCCGCTGCCAACCCTCATGTTCCTCACAAAGAAACCACCAGCACCTGCAGGTGTGCCCAGGCAACCCACCTCTGGATGTGAACCACAGCCAAGCACTTCTTCTGGTCCTCAAGGTCATCCACAGCATCCTTCCGAGAGGGAGAGGAGGAAGAAGACTAGCAACAAGACTGAGATCCAAGATTCGGAAGAAGCCACCGCCAAAGACGATGAAGGAGATGGGCAAAACAAACTAATGAACTATACGGGACAATTTCTCTCCCCCTCCTTCTTTAAAAAAGAGAGAGAAATGTTCAGGCATAATCAGTAAGATTTGTGCATTGATTTCCACATTCATTTTTGTAATAATATGTAAAGGTAAAGGGATCCGTGACCATTAGGTCCAGTCGTGGCCGACTCTGGGGTAGCGGCGCTCATCTTGCTTTATTGGCCGAGGGAGCCCGTGTACAGCTTCCGGGTCATGTGGCCAGCATGACTAAGCCGCTTCTGGTGAACCAGAGCAGCGCACAGAAATGCCATTTACCTTCCCGCTGAAGCAGTACCTATTTATCTACTTGCGCTGGTGTGCTTTTGAACTGCTAGGTTGGCAGGAGCAGGAACCAAGCAAAGGGAGCTCACCCCATCGCGGGGATTCGAACCACCGACCTTCTGATCGGCAAGTCCTAGGCTCTGTGGTTTAACCAACAGCACCACCCCTAATATGTATAAGGTTTTAAAATTGGATAGTTAAGAGTATAAGATTCTCTGGACGTGTATAAGTAAGTAAAAAAAAATGGAACCAGGAAGGGGAGTTGGAGGGAAGTCAATTAAGATGTATGGTTCAGACTGTGATGCTTTTTCTTCTATTGGTTTTTTGTTATCATAAAATTAATAAATTGTATATAAAAAAGAAAAGACTGAGATCCTAATGCATAAGGATGACCCGCAGGGCTGGGGCAGGAGAAGCACAAATCCCTTCACTTGCAAAGAGGGTGGGAGTACCAGTAGGGCTAGTTGGTTTTGGGGGGTAAGCTTTCCTTCCGAGTGAAGGGACAAGGGTGGTGCTGTGGGTTAAACCACAGAGCCTAGAACTTGCTGATCAGAAGGTTGCCGGTTTGAATCCCTGTGACGGGGTGAGCTCCCGTTGCTCGGTCCCTGCTCCTGCCAACCTAGCAGTTCGAAAGCACGTCAAAGTGCAAGTAGATAAATAGGTACCACTCCGGTGGGAAGGTAAACGGCATTTCTGTGCGCTGCTCTGATTCGCCAGAAGCGGCTTAGTCCTGCTGGCCACATGACCCGGAAGCTGTACGCCGGCTCCCTCGGCCAATAAAGCGAGATGAGTGCCGCAACCCCAGAGTCGGCCACTACTGGATCTAATGGTCAGGGGTCCCTTTACCTTTACCTTCCTTCTGAGTATTCCTGAAAGCCCTTGAGGTTTTGCATGCACTGGCAGGGAATGCTTGCAAAAGTTGGGTCATTTTTTAAAAAGCGAACAGTGGGGTGTTTGTGTATTGGGTCCCTGCTGCCAAGGCTGTTTATGAAAAACAGCCCCCTTTTCCCTTAGCCCATGCCAATTTGCTGTGAAATCTTACAGAACACCAGTGCAGGTTGAATACAGACGCTGTGATTTTCAGGGTGTGGAGAGGTACCGTGAGAGAATCTTGCCTCTACCAAAAGCCCATCTCGCTGATGGTTAATCTCTGGCAGGAACTAGTTTTATGTTTTTATATAGATCCTAATTAACGTTCCTGCTGAATTTTAAACTGTTACTGTAAGTGTCTTTTTGCAGTCAGCATGTTAAACTATTGTTATATTTTTTTTTAAAAAAAAAAACCTTACATAACAGCAGTTCCAGCTGTCTAGCTCACAAGCGTTTTCTTAAGAAATAAAATAAAAAAGCAATAAAGAAGCATTCACAATGTGGAAAACATGTCTTGGGAGGATGTTTTAATATATATTCTGGCCTGAACGCTCAACAAAGCAGATCTACAGTCCTAAGCCTAAAAGCCTTATTTATTGCAATTGGCAGTTTAAATAAAAATAAAGATTTTTCTGCACTGTTGGAACAGCCAATATGTTACAAAGGTGTGGCTTATGGGACTAGAAATCCAGCAATAGATTTTCTGCTTTACTTGAAAATGCAAAATGATGGAAAACGTGTTGGCCTCAGTCCAGTGGAGGAGCCATGAGCTTCTCACATGGATTTCCACTGCCCATGAGCTGGATGGAGCCTGCTGGAGACAAAGAGGAATTTCCTGGATCCACATTTGTCTAAAAAGCAAGTCTTCATTTTGCAACCTATATACAGTGGGGCCTTGGTTCTCAAACGCCTTGGTTCCCAAACTCCAAAAGTTTGGAGCCAGAGCAGATTCAGCTGGTGTCTGCTCCTGAGGATCTGGCACAGGTGAGGGCCCTTCACATTCAAGCCCCAGCCCCGACTCAGCTGGTCCTGGAGGCGGGGACTCCTCTGCAGGCTGAGATTCCTCAGGTTCAGCCTCTGAATCTGATTCCCAGGCCATCACACAGAGGGTCGTAGGCAATATAGGAAGCCACTTTATGGCAAGTCATATTATCTGTCCGTGTAACCTAGGAATGATTATCGCTGGGCAGCGACTCACTGTGTTGAGATGCTGGGAGGAAAACAGAGCACCATCTTTGCCACCCTACCAGCTGCTCCTGGCTGAGGGCCGCCCTCCGGAATGCCAGGCAGTGGACTTTCCTGCCAGCTGCTACCCAGTCATTATTGGAGATGCCTAGATTTGAACCTGGAGCATTCTGCATGCGAGGCATGCGCTCTGTGATGCCTCCAATGCAGGAAAGGACTTTCCCACCCCTCAGGTTTCCCCGCCCCTGCAAGCCAGGGCAAGTTGCACTTGCAGCATTTCCTTCTTCTGCACAAGAATGAAAAGTGCATAGCGAAGAATTGGAAGAAACAAGATTTACCAACTGTCAAAGAATGGCAGATGAAGATGATGGACTATATGGAACTTGTCAAACTGCCCGGGAGACTCCAAGACCAGCGAGAAGAGATGGTGGAAGAAGATTGGAAGAAGTTTAAGGAATATTTGAAAAAAACATGTTAATATTTAAATCTTACAATAGCTTTGGAAGTGGATTTAGGCTATAGGGTTAGAAGTAGAAGATAGTGTATTTTAAAATAGTATTATCTGCAAATGATACAATGTGAAGATTTTTATGGTTAAAGTAAGGGTGATAAAAAAAATAGGTTAGAAATTATGATATATCTAAACTGCTAAAGACGAGGTAAAATGAAAATCAGATAGGGGGGACTTGGGGAAGCCCACCTAACAATGTTTAGAAAAAATAAGGATAAGACAAGAATCTGTTTGTATTGTTTGTTTTCCTGTTTGTGTTGTATATTTGTCATAAAATGAATAAAAAATTTTGGGGGGGAAAAGAAAAGAATGAAAAGCACAGGAAGAGAAAGAAGGCACGTTTTATATGTGGTGTAATCGTAAAGTAATTAAAAACTGTTGGGAAATTGTCAGGGAACTGCCATCAGAGCAGGTGGTGGAAGGGCTCAAGGAGGTTAGGAGAGACTTAACAGCAGAGGAAGGAACCAGCAGGGGGAGAGAAGGAGCTCCGAGGGAAAGGGAGTCGAAAAAAGGGCTCTGGGACACTTCCAGCGAAAACAGTGAGGAGGTTTCAGGACCTCCTATAGGGACACCCACACCTCGCCGGAAACTGTCACGCCGAGAGTCCAGAAGACGCGTTTCCGTTAAGGAGCTTTTATGTTGGAAGAGATTCCGCAAACGCCCACTGTCGGATTCTGCCAGCGACTGAGGGAGCCATGCTTAAGGGCTCCGCTAAAGACAGAGTTTTGCTAAGCTGAGCAAACCCTGAGGGACTAAGCTTTTACGCACAAGCAGCTCATCATCCCATCACAGAAATGATTTATAATGAAATGAAAAAGATGTTTAAGATAAGATTTGCAAAAATCATCCCATCACAGCAATCCGACAGTCTCTGAAAGCAGCTTGTGCAAGGAGAGGCATCATGAGCAACCCAGCAGGAGCCAGAGCAGCGGGAGGAGCTGGAGAGGGTCCAAGCCTGGAAGAAAGGTACAGGATGTTGGAGGTCCAGCTAGCTCTGCAAACGGCTAGGCTCGAGGAGAGGAGGGCTCAGGATGCAGAAAAGGGACAAACCACCCCACTCACGAGGAAGGTGCCAGGATTGGTGCAGAAGTTTGGGGGGGATCCCAGGAACTATCAAGCCTTTAGAACAGAGATGCAATATCCCCTCAATCTGCAGTTTGATGACTTTCCTGATGAGGAATCGAGAGTTGCGTTTGTGATTGGGCACCTCGAGGGAGGGGCGAAAGACTGGGTGAGGCCCCTGATGGCAGCGAATAATGACGCCTTAAAGGACTCGAGAAAGTTTTTTCGCGCCATGGATCTGATGTTTTCCAGCGAGATTGAGCAGGGAGTGGTGCGCAGACAATTAATGGCGTGTAAACAGGGGAGCCGATCTGTCCGTGAGTACTGGACTGAGTTCACCATGTTGATCCATAAATTGGGTTGGGATTTGTCGGCGGAACCGATACAAATGCTGTTCGAAGAAGGACTATCTTCGGCAGTGAAGGACGAACTTTCCCGGGCGCCCAGGGCGGAGTCTATGGACCAGCTGACTAAATCAGCGCTGGCCATAGGAGCACGCCAGGAGGCGAGAGCTTTGGAGAAGCGGGAAGGGAAGGGGGAACGTTGGAGGGATTTTCGCATTCCAGAGATTCCTGAGCAGCATTCCCCACCAGCAGAGCCGATGGAAATTGGAACAGCGCGCGCGCGCAGTTTCAAACCCCAGCGAAGGGCGGAAGAAGGAGGGAAAGAGTGCCAAGAAATGTTTCCTCTGCCAACAGCCAGGTCACTTTGCCAGAGTCTGCCCACAAAGAAAGGAATGGCAAGGGATGGCGGGAGCTGTTGGAAGGGAGGAGGGGGGGTTAAGGAGCAAGTAAAAGCCAACGCCTGGCTGCCACCATCGGGGCACAGCAGCCAGGCCAAGGAGCAGTGAATGTGCCCACGCCGGAACCCCCAAGACCAGCGCTTGTAATAGAGGTGTTGCTTGAGCTGCCAAACGGACACCCATTAAAGATAAAGGCGCTATTGGACTCAGGCAGCTCCTGCAATTTTATGAGTAAGGAGTTTGCAGCCGAACACCAGATACAGACTATCCCTTTGAGCAACCCGTTGCAGGTGACCACGATTGATGGGAGGGAGCTGTTGGGGGGAGAAGTTAACCAACAGACTGTCCCAATGATAATGAGGGTGGCAAGACACACCGAACGGATAGCGTTTAATGTGGCCACCTTGGGAGGAGCGCCCATTATTTTGGGGATGAGCTGGCTGGCACTGCATGATCCGCTAGTGGGATGGCACCAGAGGGTAGTTTCCTTTGGGTCAGCGCATTGCATGGCACACTGCAAGGAAGGGGAAGCCCAGGTAGGAGCCCAGGCCACACTAGCAGGGATGGAAGTAACAGATAAAGGGAAGGTACCACGACAATACGCCAACCTGGTTAACGTCTTCAGCGAAAGAGAAGCAGATAAACTGCCCCCGCACAGACCCTTTGACTGTCAAATTAACTTACTCCCAGGAGCACAACTGCCAGTGGGCAAGCTGTATGCAATGTCAGACCGGGAGATGCAGGAGTTAAGGGAGTTCATTGACAAGAACCTCAAGCGAGGTTTCATCAGAGAGTCACGCGCGGTGGGGGGCAGCCCAGTGTTCTTTGTGGACAAAAAAAATACTGATAAACCCAGATTGGTTGTGGACTTCCGGGCCCTGAATGCAGTGTCAGAACCAGTGGCTTTCCCTATGCCCAGAATCGATGACATTTTGACCCGCGTGAGGAAAGGGAAAATCTTTACCAAGCTGGACCTAAGGGGGGCGTATAACCTGATACGTATGAGAAAAGGAGACGAGTGGAAAACCACTATGTTCACCCCCTTGGGGGCCTTTGAGTACCTCGTTATGCCTTTCGGTTTACAAGGGGGCTCGGCCTGTTTTCAATCGTTCATGAATCACGTCCTGGGACCATTGCTATACAAAAACTGTGTAGCGTTTTTAGATGACGTCCTGGTGTACTCAGAGAATGAGGAACAGCATGTGCGAGATGTAAGAGAGGTATTGAGCAGACTGCAAGAAAACCAGCTGTGGGTGAAACTAGAGAAGTGTGAGTTTCATACCAGAGAGGTGGAATTCCTGGGGTACCGGTTGTCAGACAAGGGATTGGCCATGGATCCCAGCAAGGTTCAAGCGGTACTGGAATGGAAGACACTGAAAACTAAGAAGGACGTGCAAAGGTTCTTGGGCTTCGGAAACTTCTATCGGAAGTTCATCAAGAACTTTGCCCACTTAACAGCGCCCATCACTGATTGTCTCAGCAGCAAGAAGAAATTTGTTTGGACGGAAGAGGCGCAGGGGGCGTTCGAAAGATTGAAGAAGGCGTTTGCGTCGGAAGAACAACTTTTGCACGTGGATCTACAGCAACCCATGAGAGTGGAGACTGACGCGTCAGACCGAGCGGTGGGGGCGGTGCTTCTACAGCCGGGAGAAGACACATCGGAATGGAGACTGTGTGCCTTCTTCTCGCGGAAGCTGAACAAATCCGAGAGGAACTACACCGTGTACGACCGAGAACTACTCGCCATTCATGAAGCGTTCCGGAGATGGCAACACTTGCTGATTGGAGCGCAACACAAGGTCCAAGTGTGCACCGACCACAAAAATCTAGAATACTGGAGAACGGCCCGAGTACTGAACCAGAGACAAGTGAGATGGGCCCAGGAGTTCTCCAAATTCCATTTTGAAATTTGCTATGTGCCAGGGAAGGAGAATGTCAGAGCAGACGCTCTCTCTCGTAAACCAGAGTATTTAGAGGGAGAGGGGGAGTCAGAGGAGAGACATATCATCCCTGAGGACCACTGGGTGTGTGGGGCAGCATTGGTGGGGCAAAGAGAACTGGTAGAGGAAATCGAGAACGATGAATACGCCCAAGATAAAATCAGAGGACTACGGGGAGGTGGAGAGAACACAGGGGGGGGGGGGTTTGAAGAAAGGAACAGAGCGTTGTATTACAAGGGGGCACTGTACATACCGGAAGGTGAATTGAGGGGTCGGGTACTCAAACAATTGCACGACAGCCCCACTGCGGGGCACTTCGGGCAACACAAAACCATGTGGTTGGTTACCAGGGAGTTTTGGTGGCCCAAGGTGAGGGAAGATGTACGGGAATATGTTAGGGGGGTGCGACCGGTGCCAGCGAGCAAAAGGGGAGAGGTTGGCACCAGCGGGGCTATTGGAACCCTTACCCACACCAGAAAGGCCATGGGAGGCAGTATCCATAGATTTTATGACGGATCTGCCAAAGTCTAAAGGGAAAACAGCTGTCATGGTGGTTGTAGACCTGTTAACCAAGATGTGCCACTTTGTAGCATGCTCACATGCGGTCACGGCAGAAGAGACAGCCAAACTGTTTGTAGAACACATTTTCAGGTTGCATGGCGCCCCCTTGAGGGTGGTCAGCGACAGAGGGAAACAATATACTTCCAGGTTCTGGAGGAAGCTCATGAGCTTGCTGCATGTAGAAGTCAATTTTTCGACTGCCCAACACCCTGAAACCAACGGGCAGGCGGAAAGAGCAAACGGTATCCTCCAACAATACTTGAGGTGTTATGTCAACGACAGAGAAAATGATTGGATAGAAAAGTTGGCACTGGCGGAGTTTGCCTACAATAATGTGGAGAATGCGTCCACAGGGATGAGTCCCTTTTTAGCAAACTATGGGTGTCATCCCAGGGCTTTTCCAGGGGAAGGAGGGGAGAGGTGGAGCGTCCCAGCAGCAGAACATTTTGTAGAGGAAATGGAAGCGATCCACCGTCAGCTCCAGCTTAACCTGGAAAGGGCCAAGGAAGAATACAAGAAGCAGGCAGACAGGAATAGAAGGGAAGGTGAAACCATAAGGGTGGGGGACCAGGTGTGGCTGTCGACCCAAGGGTTGCCGTTCAAAGGGGGTTGCAAGAAATTGAGACCCAAAAGATTGGGACCATTTGAGGTTATTCAACAGGTCAATCCGGTGGCGTTCAAACTCAGATTACCTAACCACATGAAACTGCACCCAGTATTCCACAGGTCATTGTTGTCACCACACAGGGGGGGACATGAAGGGTTGTTGACTCAGAGACCAGTCATAGAAGAAAGGGAGCGCAACAACCATGTGGCGGAAATCATTGACTCTAGGTGGAAGGGTAATCAGGTGGAGTATTTGGTAGCTTGGGAAGGAGAACCAGAGTCAGAAAACACCTGGGTAAGTGCAGAGGAAGTCAATGACGAGGTTTTGATAGAAACGTTTCATCAAAGGTTCCCAAGGAAACCTCAGTCTGTAACGAGGTTCCGGAGGGAATATTTTGGCACCACCGATGAGGAAGAGGAGTTCGAAGGGTTCCCGGAATCAGAGCGGGAAGAAGAAGTAGACTCCGATGAGGAGGAGTACTGGGGGGCCAGGGACAGCAACAGGTGGAGGGAAGTGTTCGAGACTTCGGAAGAGGAGGGAGGCTCTTTCAGGGGTTTTGCATCCTCACCGCCCATGGAGGAAGGGACAGGAGGGGGTGAAGGGGGCCCTGGAGGGGAGGTGGATGTCAGGGAACTGCCATCAGAGCAGGTGGTGGAAGGGCTCAAGGAGGTTAGGAGAGACTTAACAGCAGAGGAAGGAACCAGCAGGGGGAGAGAAGGAGCTCCGAGGGAAAGGGAGTCGAAAAAAGGGCTCTGGGACACTTCCAGCGAAAACAGTGAGGAGGTTTCAGGACCTCCTATAGGGACACCCACACCTCGCCGGAAACTGTCACGCCGAGAGTCCAGAAGACGCGTTTCCGTTAAGGAGCTTTTATGTTGGAAGAGATTCCGCAAACGCCCACTGTCGGATTCTGCCAGCGACTGAGGGAGCCATGCTTAAGGGCTCCGCTAAAGACAGAGTTTTGCTAAGCTGAGCAAACCCTGAGGGACTAAGCTTTTACGCACAAGCAGCTCATCATCCCATCACAGAAATGATTTATAATGAAATGAAAAAGATGTTTAAGATAAGATTTGCAAAAATAAAAAAAACACCCAGAAGCCCTTCTGTTAGCTATTACAGGACAGGACTTGCCGAAAGAGCGGAAGAGGTTCTCCATGTATGTTACAACAATGGCTAGTTTTCTGCTAGCCCAAAAATGGAAAGACAACAAGACACCAACGCAAGAAGAATGGCAAGTGAAACTTACGGAATACGCCAAAATGGCGAAGCTTACAGAAAAACTCAGAGACAAAGACAAGAGAGACTTTAAAAAAGACTGGGAACCGTTTATGATGTATTTACAGAAATATTGTAAAGAAGTGGATTTCCCTGAGTAAACACAAGGAAGAAAACAAGTGTAAAAGTTAAGGAGAAATAATAGAGAAAATAACAAAACGTAAGATGTAACTTGGAAGATATGGCATAAAAATGATAAGAATATTTAGCCAAAATACTTAAAAATAAGCAGAAGAAGCAAATATTTAAAGAACCAGAATAGGAGGTTGAGGGAAGTCAAGGGAGGGGAGAGATTCGGATTTACATGTTTTTTTCTTGTGTTGATGATAACTATGTTGAATATAAAATTGTAAAACCTAATGAAAAATTATTTTTAGAAAATAGAGTGGAAAGCACAGGACCCCTTTATCTCTAACATCTGGCCATCCAAGACTTTGGTTCTAAGCCCATCAAGAACAGATGATGTGTAGCATAAATAGGCCCCTTGGAAGAAGTCAGACAACATTAGCTGCAAAATAAACTGAAAATTCTCTGCGATGAGAAACATTATAAACTGGTGCCAGGCTGAAATAACCAGTATCAGCTAGCTATTTGGTTTAGGTATAAACAGCCACTTCACACAGTATTTAATTTCAGGTAAGCCAGTGTGTAGGTTTACCATTAGCTAACTTTCCCACTTTTGTCTGACCAGTGTTTTTATTTTTTTAAAAAGTTTGTACCTGTAATTGGAACTTATTAACTCTCGTTGATGTGCAGCCCAATTCTTAACCTGTTTATATACAAGTTGGTCTCATTTAGTTGAATGCAATTCGCTTCCCAACACCTGTGCTGAAGAGTGCAGCCACGCACCACAAGCCTCTGCTTGCTTATTCAGAAGTAAGTCCTGCTATGCTCATTGAGGACCTCTCCTGTTGTTGTTTAGTCGTGTCTGACTTCGTGACCCCATGGACCAGAGCATGCCAGGCACTCCTGTCTTCCACTGCCTCCCACAGTTTAGTCAAACTCATGCTGGTAGCTTCGAGAACACTGTCCAACCACCTCGTCCTCTGTCGTCCCCTTCTCCTTGTATCCTCCATCTTTCCCAACATCAGGGTCTTTTCCAGGGAGTCTTCTCTTCTCATGAGGTGGCCAAAGTATTGGAGCCTCAGCTTCAGGATCTGTCCTTCCAGTGAGCACTCAGGGCTGATTTCCTTCAGAATGGAGAGGTTTGATCTTCTTGCAGTCCATGGGACTCTCAAGAGTCTCCTCCAGCACCAGAATTCAAAAGCATCAATTCTTCAGCGATTAGCCTTCTTGATGGTCCAGCTCTCGCTTCCATACATCACTACTCGGAAAGCCATAGCTTGAACTATACGGCCATTTGTTGGCAAGGTGATGTCTCTGCTTTTTAAGATGCTGTCTAGGACCTCTCCTAGTCTCTTGCAAATGCGTCTTCTAAAACAAACCTGTGCATCGGGTGGCTCCATGGGGAATGAAAGCCGCCTGTTGCCTTTTTTTCAGCCTCGGTCACAGATTCAAAAATAAATGCAATTCTCACTTCTCTTCCCACCTTCTGGTTACTTTGTTGTAGGTAAAATTAGTTCCGCACCTAATTTTTGTGATGCTCGAGTTTTGAACATCTGCTGTTTCAAAGAGTGTGAAAAGGTCAGTGGGGAAAAGGAACCCCATCCCTTCAGCTCTTTTGCAAATTTTTACACCTGTTCATAGACATTTCCACCCCTCTCTTTTTGATGCTTCTTCAGCAACCCGCCCCCCCCAAATCTATTGCTTGGAGCTGTTTACGTGCTGATGCCCATTAACCGACTCCTTTTAAAAACCCCTTGCTGTGCACAGAGGCATGTAAATACCTAGCTGCAAACAGTACTGCAGAATTCTTTTTAAAAACCCCTTTGAAGTACTTAAAATACTCTTTTAAAGCCCATTGCTAATGTTCATTAAAAGGCTTTGTCGATGCGCCTGAACATCTCTCTTTCAAAAACATACCAAAAATGGAAATTGGCCCTCAACACTTTTAATTCTTTTAAAGTGCTGCTGATGGTTAAAATTAGGAATAACCCTATTTTTTAGGGAGATAAAACTCATCCCTCACCTCCGGCACCCCTGCTTAAGCACATACCTAGGTAAACCCAGAGAAAGCAATTGCACCTGAGTTCTGTTGAAATCAAGCTAGTTTTTTTTTTTGTTTTTTTTTTTATAAATAATTTTTTATTGCATTTTTCACAAAAAAGAACAAAAAAGCAAATTTTCACAAACATTACAAAAAGAAAAATTTTCACAAACATTACAAAAGAAAAGAAAACATAGACAAAAAAAAAGAAGAGAAAAAAGGAGATTTTAACATATAAAAACAAAAAAAAAATCCCTCACTTTCCAATTATAACCTTCAAAACCTTATTTTCCTTACTTCCACCCGCCTCCCGATCTTGTATTCTATTTAATAATTAGTTCAGCAAGCTCAATCTTTGTTCATTTTGATTCTTGATCCCTCCCTTTGTGCTCTTATTTAACTCAGTCACTAGAACCCCTTCTTTCCTTTTCAATGTCCTCAACATTCAAAGATTTTACAGTGTTTTTGTAGATAGACTTTAAACTTCTTCCAGTCCTCTTCCACCTGCTCTTCTCCTTGATCTCGAATTCTGCCGGTCATTTCAGCCAGTTCCATATAGTCTATTACTTGCATCTGCCATTCTTCCAGAGTGGGTAGATCTTGTGTCTTCCAATACTTTGCGATGAGTATTCTTGCTGCTGCTGTAGCGTACATAAAGAAGGTTCTATCCTTCTTTGGCACCAATTGGCCGACCATGCCCAGAAGAAAGGCCTCTGGTTTCTTCAAGAAGGTATACTTAAATACCTTTTTCAGTTCATTATAAATCATCTCCCAGAAAGCCTTGATCCTTGGGCACGTCCACCAAAGGTGAAAGAATGTCCCTTCAGTTTCTTTGCATTTCCAACATTTATTATCGGGCAAATGGTAGATTTTTGCAAGTTTGACTGGGGTCATGTACCACCTATATATCATTTTCATAATATTCTCTCTTAAGGCATTACATGCCGTGAATTTCATACCGGTGGTCCACAACTGTTCCCAGTCAACAAACATAATGTTATGACCAACGTCTTGTGCCCATTTTATCATAGCAGATTTTACCGTTTCATCCTCAGTATTCCACTTCAACAGCAAGTTATACATTCTCGACAATATCTTAGCATTGGGTTCTAACAATTCTGTTTCCAACTTTGATTTTTCCACCTGGAAACCAATTTTCCTATCCAAATGATAGGCCTCTCTTATTTGAAAATAATGTAACCAGTCTCGCACCTTATCCTTAAGTTTCTCATAGCTTTGCAATTTTATTTTATCTCCCTCCTGCTCCAGAATTTCCCAATATTTTGGCCAGTTAGATTCCATATTAAGCTTTTTTAAGGCCTTTGCTTCCATAGGTGAGAGCCACCTAGGGGTTTTATTTTCCAATAAATCTTTGTATTTCATCCAGACATTAAACAATGCTTTCCTGACAATATGGTTTTTAAATGTCTTGTACACTTTAGCCTTACCGTACCACAAGTATGCATGCCACCCAAAAACGTTATCATATCCTTCCAAATCCAAAATATCCGTGTTTTCAAGAAGTAGCCAATCCTTCAACCAGCAAAAAGCTGCTGCTTCATAATATAACTTGAAGTCCGGCAGGGCAAACCCCCCTCTTTCCTTTGCATCAGTAAGAATTTTGTATTTTATTCTGGGCTTTTTGCCCTGCCAGACAAA
The DNA here is from genome assembly GCF_951804945.1 of Podarcis cretensis. Lineage (NCBI taxonomy): Eukaryota > Metazoa > Chordata > Lepidosauria > Squamata > Lacertidae > Podarcis > Podarcis cretensis. The sequence continues at coordinate 29,556,450 of NC_137187.1, forward strand.
TCTAGAAATTTCTTTTTGCCACTTCTCAAAACAGTCCATTTTGTCAATGATTTGTAGCTTCTGAAACAAAAACAACATTCTTGGCAATACATTCATTTTGATAACAGCAATTCTACCCAGTAAGGAAAGTTTCAAATTTGTCCAAATTTCAAGATCTTTTTTCACTTCTGACCAACACTTCTCATAATTATCTTTAAATAAATTTACATTCTTCGAAGTCAAGTTCACCCCTAGATATTTCACTTTTTTCACCAATATTAAACCTGTTTCTTCCTGAAACTTTTCCTTCTCTACTGCTGTCAAATTTTTCTCTAAAACCATAGTTTTTGATTTATTCAATTTAAAACCTGCCACCCGACCAAATTCTTGTATTATTTCCAGTGCTCTTTTAGAACTAGGGATTGGCTCCTGTAGCGTCAGTACTAGGTCATCTGCATAGGCTTTAAGTTTATAGTGTTTAACTCCGACCTGTACACCCTGAATCTGTTGGTCCCTTCTAATCATATTCAGCAAGACCTCCAGGACTGAAATGAAAAGCAAAGGGGAAATTGGGCAGCCTTGTCGTGTCCCTTTCTCTATCTTAACTTCTTCCGTTACTGCATTATTCACTATTAATTTCGCCTTCTGTTCTGAGTAAATCGCGCCTATACCGTTTCCAAACCTTTCTCCAACCCCCATCCCTTGCAAATTTTTCCTCATAAAGCTCCACGAAATATTGTCAAAGGCTTTCTCCGCATCAATAAATATTAAAACAGCTTTTGTATTTATATTAACTTGTAGCTTTTCTAAAATGTCAATTAAGTTTCTCGTGTTATTTGACAGTTGTCTGCCTGGGAGAAAGCCAGCTTGGTCTTTATGAATCATTGTTGCTAAAACTTTTTTCAATCTTCTAGCTAAAATATCAGCAAAAATTTTATAATCCACATTAAGTAGGGATATGGGGCGGTAGTTCTTTAGTTGTGTCTTTTCTATCTCATTTTTCGGTATAAGCGTGATGTAAGCTTCTTTCCACGACTCCGGCGCTCTTTTCCCTTCCATAATTTCATTGCCAACCTCCATTAGAGGTTGAATTAAGTAATCTTTCATGTCTTTGTAGTATTTGGAGGTTAGCCCATCCGGGCCTGGAGACTTGCCTAATTGCAGGTTCTTAATGGCACCTTCAACCTCCTGTTCAGAAATTTTGTCGTTCAGTATTAATTTATTCTCTTGAGAAATTTTTTGTAATCCATTTGTTTCCAAGAATTTCTCGATTTTGATCTCATTCTGTGGCCCTTGTAAATACAGTTGTTTAAAGTATCTCTGGAAGCAGTCTTGAATCTCCCGTGGGTTTTGTATATTTCGTCCATTTACTTCAAGATTGGTAACAGTATTTAATTTCTGTCTTTTCTTCAGCTGCCAAGCTAGCAGCTTTCCACACTTATTGGCCGATTCGAAGGTTTTTTGTCTCATTTGTTTAATTTTCCATTCTATATCCTGGTTAACCATTTTCAAATATTGTGCCTGATGTAATTTAATTTCTCGTAGAATGTCCTGTGACTTAGGTTTAGTCCTTAATCTCTTCTCGCCTTCTCTAATTTTCTCTAAAATCTTTTCTTTCTTCTCCTCTTGAAGTTTCCTCTTTATAGCATTTTGCTGGATCAAAAACCCCCTCATTACGGCTTTACTTGCATCCCAGATTACTCTTTTCTCCACGGTAGTCTTCAAATTTATCTCAAAGTAGTCTTTTAGTGTTTTTTGGGCCTTTTTCACAATTTCAGAGTCTCTAAACAAGGTGTCATTCATTCTCCATCTAAAGGAACCAGTGGGTGTTAGTTTCATATCCATCTTCACTGGGTTATGGTCGGAGCAGATTTTGGGGCAGATTTCCACCTTTCGAATCTTGGGTGCCATCCCTCTTGTAATCCAAATTTGGTCTATTCTAGTCCAGGTCAAATTGGCTTCAGAGAAGAAGGTCCCCTCTCTACCTAGGGGATTTTTAGTTCTCCAAATATCAATCAAGTCCATATTGTCTGTCAATTCAAAAAAGGTCTTTGGTAGTCTTCCATCTTTTGTGACTACTTGTCTTTCAGATTTATCCATATATGTCGAGACAACGCCATTCATATCTCCCATCAAAATGATATTTCGATCTATAAAGTCCATTAACGTCTCATGCAGTTTCTTATAAAACTCTGATTTCCCCTCATTAGGTGCATAGACTCCAATTATTACTAATTTCTCTCCTTGGAATTGTATTTCAATTGCCACAAATCGTCCATGTTCATCTTTAAGGAGAAACTTTGGTGATAATTTCTCTTTTGCGTAGATCACAACTCCTCTTTTTTTTACTTTGTCTGATGAAATAAAGTCTTGGCCTAACTTTTTACTTATCAATAATTTCCTTTGGAGTCTTGTTATATGTGTTTCTTGTAGGCAAATTAGGTCCAATTGTTCCTTTTTCAGAATATGAAAAATCCTCTTCCTTTTGCTGGGGGAGTTCAAACCTCGAACATTCCAAGTTAACATCTGCAGAGACATGTTGTTGTTATTCTGATGTTCCACCAGTTGCTCCTAGAAGTTGCTCTTGGTTTGTCGGCGGTATCTCTTTCCGTTGGTCCAGTCCCAAGAGAGTTCTTCCTAAGTCAGGTGGTCCCAGTCCTAATATTTCCGAGTCTTTTGTTCTGGCCTCTCTTTGTAATTCTTCTCCAAAATTTCTCAGAAAACTCTCTTTATCTTCCTCTGATCTTATCTTAATTTTCTTTCCTTTAAATGTAAACGAGAGGCCTTGTGGGAATTCCCACCTGAACAGAATTCCGTTTCTTTTTAGCAGGTCCACCAAATTTCCGTAATTGGTTCTAAGATCAAGCAGGTATTTCGGGATATCTTTAAAAATCTCAATTCTCACCCCTTGGATATCGAGTGCTTTCTGGTAGTGTAGACTCAGTATTTTATCTCTTTCCTCTTTTGTCCTTAGAGCAATCAAGCAGTCTCTCGGCCTATTTTTCCTCTTAACCCTTCCCAATCGAAAAGCACTCACTATCTTAAATTCTTCTTTCTCTGGATCCAGGTCCCAGCACTCCTCAAATTCCGATGTCAACAGTTCTATCAAGTCTCCTTCTTCTATTTCTGGGACCGATCTAATTCTCAAGTTGGTCTGTTTCTCTTTAAGTTCAATCAAAGAGAATTGTACCTTGTATTCATCCAATTTTTTATTTATTGGTGGTATCTTTTGTTCTACTGCCAATACCCTCTCTTTGGCTTCCTCCGCAGTCTTCTTTGTCTCCTTAGACTCCTGCACCAGTCTGTCAATCGCCTGGGTGTTAGAATTCACATTCGTCCCCAAATCGTTTACTTTTTGCCCCAGGTCCTTAATAGTTGAAGTATTTTGATCAATCTTAGCTGTCAAATTTTGCAGAGCCGATAAAATCTTGTCTAATGTTGCAGAATCCGATCCTGTTCCTTTTGATTCTTCCCTTTCTGTAGCTTGTGGGACAGAGAGTCCTGCTGATGACGTTCTTCTATGCTGGAGTTGCTGCTGTGCCTGCAGCTGCTGCTGTTGTTTAATTTTTGCTCTTGTTGATACTTTATCTGGAGGCTGTAACTTGTCTGGTTGTTTCTCTTCCATTGCTTGCCTCTGGAAATCAAGGTCACTCACGCAATTCCCAAGCTTCCTTCTTAGCTATAAACAATAGCAGCTGCAGTGGAAAATCCCCAGCTATAACACAAAGTTCCTCTAGGGGAGCAGAATACCAGGTTGTTTCTTCAATGATTGTTAAACAGTAACTTCATCAGCTCCCCAGTTATCTTTCCAATTTGTTGCAAGAGTAAAAGAGTAAAAAAGTTATAAATTTGGAGGCTCCCTTGATTGTTACCAGTCCTTCTAAACATTCAGTAGCAAAAGTTACAATGTCCATAAACAGTACTTTCACAGTAGCCTTGCATTTATTTAAGACAGACCGGCAGATCAGTGTTAAAAGTAAAGTGGTGGATTTTCTGTCCCCCCTTCCCTACTTGGGGGGGGGGGTTCTTTTGCTCTGACAGTGAAATTTAGCTCTTTATATAAAAGAAGTCAGTGGTTCAAAGTTCCCTTGTCCCTTGCTTTTATTCTATTTACAGGATCGGCAAAGCGGACTTCCTGTTTGCACTTTGCCGATTTCAGGTCCGAATTTTAAATTCAAGTTCAAAGTCCCGATCAAAGTTTCTAGTTTCAAGTTCAAATTTCAAGTTCAAGTTTCTAGTTTCAAGTTCAAATTCAAAATCAAAGTCCAATACTTGGTCTTAACTTTGATCTTTCCAAGTTCCCAATTCTTACTCACGGATAGCTGTTTTAATCCGATGTTTCACAGGAAAAAGGCCAGCGCTCTCCGGTAACTGCTATGCAGCTTCACTCCGCAGAAGTAGTGATCGGCTCCAGCACAGCGCTACACCCCCGCTCCGCTCCGGAGCTCTTTTCAGGGCTCCTTTGACAGTTCGGGGGGGCGCAAAGCGTGCCCGCTGAGCCCCACGGCCCCAGGCTTCACCCGCCTGTGGGTTTTTTGAGGGTCCTCCGCTTCGCTGTAGCGGTGGACCCGATTTCTGCGGAGCTTCCCCCTCCGTTTCAGAGGGTATCCGCCATTACCGATGGCGCCGCCTCCGGAAGTCCCTGAAATCAAGCTAGTTTGGAATAACTTGCTGCCCAATCCTGGGCACATCTCCTCTGAAGTAAGTCACATTGAGTTCAATGGGATTTGATCACAATCCTAGACACTCTTAAAGGTAAAGGTAAAGGGACCATAAGGTCCAGTTGTGGCCGACTCTGGGGTCTCGTTTTATTGGCCGAGGGAGCCGGTGTACAGCTTCCGGGTCATGACTAAAACACTTCTGGCGAACCAGAGCAGCGCACGGAAATGCCGTTTACCTTCCCACCGGAGTGGTACCTGTTTATCTACTTGCACTTTGACATGCTTTCGAACTGCTAGGTTGGCAGGAGCAGGGACCGAGCAACGGGAGCTCACCCCATCATGGGGATTTGACCTTCTGATCGGCAAGTCCTAGGCTCTGTGGTTTAACCCACAGTGCCACCCACATTCCATTAGACACTCTTACCTTGGAGTAAATGTCACTTAACACAGTGGGCCTTTACTGCAGCGCAGAGTACATATTTTTAGTTCCATGGCTGTACAATTGTTGCTTTTGCAAATCTCTTAGGGATTTTTAAAATATATATTAAGCAGTCTGCTAATTAATTAATTTATTAAACAAACAAACATTACCTTTCTTACCTGCCATTTACCACGATGTCCTAGAGTGGGTTACAATATATATATATTTAAAAGAACAATATTAAAAACAGTAAAAACTGATTATAATCAAGAGAATATGTTAGTTTCTAGAATACATAGCAGAAGTGTTGGGGTAAAGTTGTCTGCATAAAACAGAAACTACATAACGAAGATGGAAGTTTTACCTCTGTAGGGAGGGAATTTTTTGCAACCTAGGGGTTGCCGCAGAGAGTGCTCTCTCCTCGGCTGTGATCCCCCAAACTTGTCATGGTGGTGGAATTACCATGAGGATCCCAGGGTCTATAGCACGAGTAGGCAAACTAAGCCCCGGGGGCTAGATCTGGCCCAATCGCCTCCTAAATCCGGCCCATGGATGGTCTGGGAATCAGCGTGTTTTTACATGAGTAGAATGTGTCCTTTTATTTATAATGCATCCCTGGGTTATTTGTGGGGCATAGGAATTTGTTTACCCCCTCCCCATAATATAGCCCGGCCCCCCACAAGGTCTGAGGGACAGTGGACCGGCCCCCTGCTGACCCCTGGTCTATAGGGAAGGAGGTGGTCTTGCAAGTTGCAGATATTGGGAACCTAAGTTGTAAATAAATGCGTTCACAAGATCATACTTCTCTGCACCATTTTAGCAGGACCTAGGTGTGTCTCGCTTTCTCAAGGGCCATTTCCACCCCACCCCCTTGGCAATTCCCATGGCAATTCCATTGAGCATTGCTACCCACTATGGGCAGACAAGGGGACTTTTGTGCATGTTTTCTACTGCATAGTCAATTTAGTTTTAAAGTTCTAGCCTGCCAAGTCTCTTCCATATAGATGGGCTGCAGTTTTTGTTGCTGATGGTGATGATTTCCTTCAGTACCATTGGATTTTAGGGTGTCACACCTTGGCTGTGATTTACCTGAGAATACAGTAGCCATAAAGGTTGTTGGTTACCAGTTGGGGAAAGAGCTAGGAGTCTGATCCACCTCTCTTGCCTTTGAGTCTGACATTCAGGTGTGTGTGTGTGTGTGTGTGTGTATTAATGCTTGGGTATTAAGCCTATAGATAAATAAAATGTAAATACATCACTCCCAGTACCCAGTGTCCAGAGACCAACAGCTTTATGGTGTACCCACAGTAATACGCTAAATCATGGGGTGATATAGGGTTTGCAGCTGTCGTCCTCAGAGTTGTCTGTTCGGAGGTGTTTTTTTTTTTTAGTGTGCAATATTTCAACATATCCAGCACAGAAATAAAAGACTTTCTCAAGCTTTTTCATGGTAAACAAAGATAATATCATTAACCTTGGACAAAGGTGAGGTTCATATTACAAGACTTGTCTGGCGTTTGGCATTCCTAATCACCCCAAATATTATTGTTTTAGCCTTTTGGCAAAGTGCATTTTTTTGCAGACCTTCAGCTCAGAGAGAACGCATTGTGCGTTATGCAGCAGGGGGAATTCTGCTAGGCTGGAAGGATCAGTGGCTTTGTAGTCATTGCAAAGCTGCGATGATGCAACTGTCGCAGAATGAGTACGAAAAAGAGCTCGTCTCAGTGGGCTGAGTGGAAGGAAGTAATGCCATTGGAAGAACCAAAGGTAACTTATGGGTTTTTACAGCTCAATTAATTAGTGTCTCAGCGCGGACATTTGGAATGTATCCACTGACGCCGTAACATTTGTAATTCATGTATAAATTGCTTGTTGTTGCCAGATAAGCCTGAAAGCAACATAATTATGGAGAATACAACAAGAATCACAAAAGATGATTCAGCGTGTTCACACAATAAACCATTATTGCAGGGAGTGGAAAAGGCATTAGAAGAAAAACTGGTTGAATTATTATTATTATTATTATTATTATTATTATTATTATTATTATTTAAATCTGTATACCACCCTTTATCCATAGATCTCAGAGCGGTTCACAACATAAAAATACAAGATAAAAAAGACAAAATACATAATAAAAAAAGAGTAACCCTCCATACACATTTTAATATTATTTATTCATCCGAAGCATATTTTGGTATTATCCAGGAATCAATTCAGTTTGAGTAAGGCTGCAGAACGTCACTGGAGTGTCAGGGTAAGGTATCAGATTGGATTTTCCTGTGTCACCTGACTAACTGAAGCTGTAGTACTTTGGAATAGTCCCTTTAAAATTAGTGGGAACTAAGGCTTCTCCAAACCAAGTACGTCAGTGATGCTGGATAGTTTTTCAAAGGCATTAAACTGTGGCGATGTTGGGAGGTAACCTGAGACTGAAAGGGGGTGAGCTATATTGTAAGGTAAAGGTAAAGGTAAAGGTAAAGGATTCCTGGATGGTTAAGTCCAGTCAAGGGTGACTCTGGGGTTGTGACGCTCATATTGTTTTCAGGCCGAGGGAGCCGGCGTTGTCCACAGACAGCTTTCTGGGTCGTGTGGCCAGCAGGACTAAACTGCTTCTGGTGCAACGGGACACCGTGATGGAAACCAGAGCGCATGGAAACGCCATTTACCTTCCCGCTGCAGCTGTACCTATTCATCTACTTGCACTGGTGTGCTTTCGAACTGCCAGGTTGGCAGGAGCTGGGACAGAGCAACGGAAACTCACTCCATTGCAGATATTCGAACCGCCGACCTTCTGATCGGCAAGCCCAAGAGGCTCAGTGCTTTAGACCCCAGTGCCATCCGCGTACATGTGAGACTACAGAAAGCCCAGAGCACATTTGGAGGTGTGCTGGAGAGGTCTTTCTATGATATGGCTCCTATATGGATCTGAACCCAAATGGAGACGCTACCTGCCCAGGTGGTGAGGGTGAAGCTCAGATCAGAAATGAATTCAGTTGGGTCAAAACCCACCTCTTTGAATCTCTCATCTGAATCTGAGTTTCATGAACGGGATATTGAAAAAAGCACAAATTGTACCCAAACTAGTGTATGTGCAAGGACGTTCAGAGGAAGGAAGGTCTCTTGCTCCTTCCCCTCTTCCGCTGTGTCTCCTCAGGCAAGAGTTGGAATATAGGGCAGGAAACTGCAATGCTGGGAGAATCAAGGAGAATTGGATGGAGCCAGCTCTCACTTGCGCAAGATGCCTCTGTCTGATTTTTCCTCCTACTTTAGTCTCATTCCCCCATCTCAGGACTTTTGTGAAAGTTCCCTGAACCCTCAGGAGAGTCTTTCTTCTGGGGCACAGGGGGGGCCGCGTTTGGGAGGAGGCAGGAGGTTCTCTGAGCCCAAGTGCTTTGATGGATGCTACTCATTGATTCCAAAGAGAAACAACATGCTTAACTGCACTTTGAAATTCCGTCTGGGTAAATCACACTATGGCACCATTGGAATGGAAGGTATACAGCTAGACGAAATGTGTTTCTGCTGTGTACAAAACAGGTTGTGGTTTAGGAGGCCCCTAATTACACCAAAGGAGGAACACAGTTTACAGTGAATACTGTTTATGTAACTTTCAAAGAAAAACAGTTGTATTATTTAGTATACACAAGTTGGTATTCCTTTTAGCAAACTTCTGTAGACTTTCCCTATATTTGTGTCAGTGTGTGTGTGTGCATTTCTGTTTGAAGGGCAGGAAGACTTCCCATTGTTGAAACTGGAGAAGAGGGGAAACGAAGGAATGTTTTTAAGTTTCTGATCTCGCAAGGTAAAGGATTATTTGTCGAGAGTGTTCCAAGTACCTCATTCACACTTTCTGGAACAACTTGCGAACCGGAGCACAACCATCTTTGGAAAGCCACACTTTTACAAATTTCTCAGTGCTGTTCTCCATCCAAAGTAGTGTGTACAAAAACGTATCTACCAGGATCAAGCACACATAAAAATGCAGTTTTTGTGAAAATACTTTACAAAATTACAATATATGAAGGAACACTGCCTTACAAATATGTGTATTTTAGTCAAGCATGTATATATTAGGGGGGGGGGCGGAACTGCTGATAAATTTGCATGAGGACTTAAAAATAATAATCCACAAGGTAAAGGTAAAGGGACCCCTGACCATTAGGTCCAGTCGTGACCGACTCTGGGGTTGCGGCGCTCATCTCACTTTTTTGGCCGAGGGAGCCGGTGTACAGCTTCCGGGTCATGTGGTCAGCATGACTAAGTCACTTCTGGCGAACAAGAGCAGCACATGGAAACGCCGTTTACCTTCCCGCTGGAGCGGTACCTATTTATCTACTTGCACTTTGATGTGCTTTCGAACTGCTAGGTTGGCAGGAGCAGGGACCGAGCAACGGGAGCTCACCCCGTTGTGGGGATTCAAACCGCTGACCTTCTGATTGGCAAGTCCTAAGGCTCTGTGGTTTAACCCACAGCGCCACCCACGTCCCTAATAATCCACAAACTGATGTGGAAATGTTGAGTACTGGATTTAAGACTGGAAAGATGAGAAACTGAAAGATTCCTCCCACCACCACCTAAGAAACAGGCTGTTGTTTCTCTTCTTCAGACTTTAATACAAGTGAAGGACAGCTCTTCTGCTTCCCAGAAAGTTTCAGAGAGAGGCAGAATCTCCTCTCATTTTTGCTGGGACCAGAGATGCTTATCCTGGCAACATGGGGAACAAAAGTGTCCCCTTTTAATCAGGGCACTCTCGCTGACTTGATTTGCCATGGATGTTCTGAAAATGTTAATCAAATAAATATGGGTCTTGGCTATTCCTCTGATAGGCTATACCTTCTCCTGTCTTACTGATAAATGACAAAGTGTGCAAATTACCCATCCCTTCTGCAAGAATAATAGAACCATTTATAACGGCCTAATGCATCAACACTAGACAGAAATAAGAAAAGGGGTTGTCTGCTGAATGACTTGGCTTGGAAGTATTATCCCTTCAGTCACGCAGGTTAACTGGAAGGCCCGGCAGTGTTTACTTAATTGGCAGAGAAAAAGTTATATTTTATCTGTATTGCACTTTCACATTAATTCCTCTGGCTAGACATGCCTCCCAGTTTCTCTCTAGCACCATAACGCCCTCAAACAAGGATCTAACTATATTCCCGCTGTAACCAACCTGAAACATATGTCTTGTGACAGCCCTTTGACACCCCTAACAAAGTGTGAGCTGGAACATGTTGCAATGGTCAAACAACATGTGTTAGCCACTTGTCACGATGAAATGAGCTCAGAAATGCCATCTTGACATGCAAGTAGATGCCACTTTCAGCTCAATTCAAAGCTTACTTTTCATAAATTAGTAAACAAAAATATTTCCCTTTCTCGATAACCGATCTTCTTCACAGGGGTGGGCGCAATAGTTGTTGTGCTTTCAACCACTGCTTTATCTGCAGCAATTAGCAGGTGGCAATGTGTGTCTTCGTGCCATTAAGAGCTTCGCCAGCGGATTCCTGGTTTCCGTTACAGATACAAGAGCAAAGTCGAGAGTCTCTCTCTGAATTTGCCCTGCATCTGGGCAGTTGACCACTGTAGTTGCAACAATCCTTACCATCCAGGTCAGAACAGCTACTGCTTCACCAACATCCTGGAGATTTCTATATGAATTGAACCGACAGCTGCTCCCTGTTCCAGGAAACCCTTGTGTGTGGTGTAGGGGCTGGAGTGTCAGACCAGGGTTCAAATCCCCACTCAGCCATGGACCTCACTGGGTGAACTTGGGCCAGTCATTGTCTCTCAGCCCAATATGCATCTCAGGGTTGCTGAGGACAGGGAGAACCATGGATGTCACCTTAAACTCCTTTGAGAAAAGGTGGGATATAAATGCAATAATAAAGAGCAATAAACAAACCCTTGGAGCTCCAGTTCTGTGGTTGGGGTAGACATACTTAGGGATTAGTGATGTATGGAAGTGAGAGCTGGACCATAAAGAAGGCTGATCGCCGAAGAATTGATGCTTTTGAATTATGGTGTTGGAGGAGACTCTTGAGAGTCCCATGGACTGCCAGAAGATCAAACCTCTCCATTCTGTTTTTTTTTATATATATATATAAATTTTTATTAAGAGTTGTTTTTTTTAAAATACAATAGAAAGAAAAAAACAGCATATGCAAATCACAAACAGAAAAAAAGAACAAACATAATATTTGGCTTCGTGTAATAACCAACTTTTCTTCATTTTTGGACTTCCTCACATCTCCCGCTCCTGCATTCCATATTAATAAAGCTTTAGCCAGCAATTTGTCACCTTGTTTCCATTCTTATTATACACATTTTCAATAGTTTGTCCCTAACTTTGAATATTTTATCTAAATCTTCAATACCTAATTTTAACATAGTATTTATTCAAAATTTATTATTCTCATAGAATTCACTCGTTCTCATAATCTTTTCAGCTAACTTTATGGTGCCCTGTTGTTTTCGAATCTCTCATCCTTCTTAACATTCATATAGTTTACAGTGTCTTTGTAAATAGTCCTTAACAAACCTCTCCATTCTGAAGGAAATCAGCTCTGAGTGCTCACTGGAAGGACAGATCCTGAAGCTGAGGCTCCAATACTTTGGCTACCTCATGAGAAGAGAAGACTCCCTGGAAAAGACCCTGATGTTGGGAAAGATGGAGGGCACAAGGAGAAGGGGATGACAGAGGACGAGATGGTTGGACAGTGTTCTCGAAGCTACCAGCACGAGTTTGACCAAACTGCGGGAGGCAGTGGAAGACAGGAGTGCCTGGCGTGCTCTGGTCCATTGGGTCACGAAGAGTCGGACATGACTAAACAACTAAACAACAACAACATACTTAGGGATCTCTAGCAGAGTATTCACAGCATTTTAACAAATGACAATTCCCCAATTCCTGGGGGTAAGCCATGACAGTTTGGCGTAAAGCCAGTTTGTTCTATTTCTGGGAAATACTGTGTGTCTTTTATCCACACTTAAAAATAAATAAATCTGTAGAGGCTAAATCATAAAATGCTAATGTTATACAATGGAACATTCTTATAACCTTTGATTCCTTATGGCTGTGAGGTTTTTTACTGTCGTTAAAAATAAATTTAAAAATGGCATTGGATAAAATGGTGTGGGTGTCACACCCTACTAACCCTAGTGACACCCTTCTGATCAGGCTGAGCATTGTTGGGGTATTGTTACGAGCCGATGGGAGCAGAGCTTGTGCCTGATCATTTTTTGTTACGTAGTTTTCCTGCCAGCACTAGAAGCTGCTGACTTAACTCTGAGGACTGACATCCCCTCTCATGCTCTGAGCTCATGGGACTGTTTTGAGATTCCTCCCCCATCCAGGGTTTTCCCTTCGTAAATATTTTTTGTGCTTCTGCAAAGCACAGAGTTCTCCTGTGCCTAATATCTCCTCCTTATGCAAGGACAGTGCCGATTTGGCTACAGGATGACTGAAACTCAAATTAAGATCCCTATTCATATATGTGATATTTAAAAGAAATGGGAGCAATTTTGTCTGTGTTATAGCCTCTACTTTTCAAGCGGTGCTGAAGCAAGACTCCAAGGTGGTTTGTCAAGGGCAGCCAAGTCTTCTCCCTCTAGATGGGACTATTGTTACGCCTCTGTCATTTTCTTCCAGACGCACACATAGCAAAATTGTCATGAAATATTCTTAAGTATCACTATTTCTGTACTTAGAAGTGAGTATGGTCAGTACTATGGTCCCAGTGATTACGGCTGTAGTTCAGAAGAATAAACATAAAAGCAGCTTTGGATGGGGCTATTCTTTCCAAGTTCTTCTTATGTATCACCATAACATCCTCTCCCTTGAAATTCTCCGAAAGACTAACCTGAAAAGGGATATTTTGGCCCTCATAAAGATATTAAGCCCTCGTAAACCTGCCCACTTCCAGAACTGAATCATAAGTGGCCGTGATTTACATATCAAATGGACTTGTAATAAATTTCCACATAAATTCTTTCCAGCAGCGTGCAAACCCTTTTAGTTCCACACCCATGCGCCTCCTGCAATGTTCCTCCACCTGGCTAGGGTCCTTTTTATGTGGGAACATTAAACTAATTTTACTTGGAATGTGGGATGGTTTCTCAAGATGATGCACCTGATACTAAAAAGCAGTTCACAGGACTTCTCAGGAAGACAGATGCTTCCCCAGAGGGCCCTTCTGCTTTGCATTACGGATTATGGTCTTGTTTCGAGAACTAGCTCGTCTCTGACAACCTTCTGCTTCACATTTGGCATCCCTGTGACATCTTACAAAATGAGTGGAAGGTCAAGAAGTCAACTGGCTTCCTCATATGCTTCTGCCATTACCACTGGCATCAGTGGGACAAAGATGAGGGGATGCCAGAGGGGAGTGGGTGACAGAGCTGGGGGCGATGGGTCTGTGCATGAGGATAAAATGCTAGGATGGCAATATGAGGAAAGATCCATTAAAAAAAAAAAATCTCCACTGATTTCAGCTTTACAGTGAATTTTCGCCAAACAGAGCAATCCATTGTTTGACGAAGAGCAGATGACAGTGGCCGGTTGCTTCTTCTTCCATTCACAGCTTGTAACTTGATGATGTTCCCCTCGCCAATAAACACTGGAGACATGCTTTTTCTTGGCAAACTCCTCTATAAGTACTGCTAAAATATCTGATATTCTCCTCCCAGGCTGTCTCCCAGGGTGTTTCTCCGCAGCTTCAGTTGAAGTGCATTAAGGTGTTTTGTCTGTCACCCATCAAGTCCCTCTCTGTACAGAAGCCTGAAAAGGGGATGTCTGTGAAATGTGAGCCTGAAGGAAGCTTGGCATGAAGCTTTTTCCTTAATGAAAGGGATTTTTAAAATTAAAACACACACACACACACACACAACAAAAACTCAACACCCAATAACAATATGGAAGTATTAGGTTCACTGCTTCAAAAGAAAGCAAAACACCACGTAACATCCTTCTCTTAAGTCACTCAAATTCAGCAAGCCCAACCAATTCCATATCCATCTCCTGGCCGTTCTGAGCGTATCAGGTGAAAGCAAATCTAAATTATTCCCCCTCGCTTATGACCAGGATGAGGAGGGTCACGTGAATGTAGTAGAGAGGAACTGAATAAGATTGATTATTTTTACATTTAGATCCCTCCTTTCTTCCAAGTAACTCAAGATGGAGTACATGGCTGTCCCCCTCCCCCCTTTTGTTCTCACAACAACCCTGAGAGGAAGGTTAGGCTGAGAGATGGTTGACTGGCCCAAGATCATGCAAAGAGCTTCATGTCTAAGTGAAGTTTGGAGCCCTGGTTGCCTCAGTCCTAGTCCAACATCAACCAGGAGGCCACCAACCTTTTTTCAGACCCATGGACACGTTGGGGTTCTTGAGTGAGCACCATCGCTCTGGTCACTTCTCTGCCCCCAGAAAGAGAATGTTATGTACTGAGTTGAATAGGATCCAAAAAAGCAGCAGTCTGATTGGTCCTAGAACAATAGGGTCCAGAATGCAGCAGTCTGATTGGTCCTAGAACAATGCAGCAGTCTGATTGGTCCGCAGGAGCCACCCAATCCAGCTCCAGGTGGAAGTGAATCCGCAACCTGATTGGCCTACAGGAGAATCCCATAATTAACCAATCACGTGCGACCCATTGTGTAAATAATGTATATAAAGCAGATATTTTTGGGGAACTTTCATTCCTCACTACTATGAGCTGAATAAAGAGCATGAAATCCACACTCGACTCCCGAGTATATTTCAGAGAATATGCATGTAATGTGCACAGACTTGTTTTCTCAAGGAATTTGGGTCAACGCTATATGCAGTCGAATTAATCGGAGCCTCAAAGAACACACTGGGGTCTTCCAACTTCTGACTCCATTTCTATGGGGAGAAAAAGGGGGAGATAAGGCTCTGTGACCCCAAGGGCACAACTGGTGACCCCAGCTCTAATCGCTGCAACACATTGGCTCTGGCTATACTATAGTCCCCTCCCCGGCACTGTCCCTCCCGATGTCTCAAAGTGTGTGTGTATCCTTAGAGCCCTTCTTGGATCTTTGAGTTTGCATTCTGCCCCATGGAGAACTCAAAGCAAGTTATTTCAGGATGTTGACAAATGTGCTATGTTGCAATGGCAAAAGCACTTTTGACTGCTCTGAACACAGTGATAAAAACTGGTTGTGCACATTTGAGTTCGGGATATCTTGTCTTATCAATGCCCTCTCCTCCAATCTCAGGAGTAGTTTTGCAGTTTTTCAGTTTTAACCACTAGAGGTATTAAGTGGTTTTGGCATAGAGCCATAGATATAAGTAAAAATAAAGGGACCCCTGACCATTAGGTCCAGTCATGACTGACTCTGGGGTTGCGGCGCTCATCTCACTTTATTGGCCGAGGGAGCCGGCGTACAGCTTTCCGGGTCATGTGGCCAGCATGACTAAGCCACTTCTGGCAAACCAGAGCAGCACACGGAAATGCCGTTTACCTTCCCGCCAGAGCAGTACCTATTTATCTACTTGCACTTTGACGTGCTTTTGAATTCCTAGGTTGGCAGGAGCAGGGACCCAGCAACGGGAGCTCACCCCGTCGCGGGGATTCGAACTGCCGACCTTCTGATCAGCAAGTCCTAGGCTCTGTGGTTTAACCCACAGCGCCACCCGTGTCCCACCTCAGTGCTTGTTTGCTTTTAAAAAGGCAAGTAGTTTCCCTATAGTACAGAGGAAAGGAAAAAGATGGAGAACTGTCCCAGCATTCAGTTCCCTGGTTTGTGTCGGTCTGCCTTGCAAATTGTGATAGCGGGAGAGAGGCTGACACACACTGAAGGCAAAGAACCTGCCGTGACTCCTCTGAGCCTGACATTGTGTTGCATCCATCAATTTTCGCATTGACAGCTGTCTAACACAATAAATTGGGTATGAAAGATTTTGCCCTCTCTACCCCAAAGAATAATTCAAATCACAATTGCTGGTGTCTTCTAAATCTATGCCGAGGGCAGAACATAAAAACATATATAAGGAGTGCTTTCACTTTTCAAACGATTGGGTCGGAACTTGGAAACAGATTTCTTGCAGATCAGTGTCTGTGATCTCAGCAGGTAAATTGGGAAAGAAAGGCAGAAGTTAACACGCATGCCACTCTTAAAACATTTGCACAGGTGTGTCTTCCCCAAACATGCACTTAACCTAATAGGCTGTTAAGAGCAAAGCAGCCAGAAGAAATCTCATGTAAGCACTGGAATTCTGGTGCAGCGAGTAACTTTATAAAGGATTTGTTCAAATTCACAGCATTGCTTCCTGTGCTAAATTTCCACATTAATTTCTCCTCTGTATGTATTGGTCACACTTCCCAAACTGAAGACTTGAAGTCTGTTATGGATATACTATAACACATAGGGGCTCTATTGTAATCCAGTATGTATTTGTGTTCCACGCCGGAGCATGAAATTAAATAACATATGCATAGCGCACAGAACGAAATCACATTTGCTGACTGTCGTGCTTGCTGAAGTGCCATTTATGCCAAGAATTTCTTTCGTGTTCCTTTGGACTCATTCCCTGTGCACAATGTGATTATAAATAGGGTATCGATATCAGAATTAATGGCTAGCTAGCAGGATTACAATAATGCCCAGACATTGTAGTCGGGACTGAGCCCCACTGTGCTTAACTATATCGACATGTTCCCCACTCCACTGGGGATAAGACCTACTATTAAACTTCCACAGGTGCTAATGAATGGGAAAAGCTGGCAAAATGTAGCTCTGGATTAGAATGGTGATAAGCTTAAACACCGGGGCTGTGCTGTTACGGTATTTGAAAGCTGTTCCAGCTCAGAAGCTATAACTAACCTGTTATCGTCACTGGCATCTGTCTGTATAAGGAGACAATGGAGAAGTGTGCCTTTGGGACTGAGATCAAGCTGTTGGGCGGTTGCAGTGCCTGCTGTGGCTGTGGAGACCGATGCAGGAGAGACATGTTTTGTTGCAGCCGGGGCAGAGAAAGGCATCTGGTGGTGCTGCTACTGATACATCATGGTGTTTCTTCTCTGTGCTCCTCCCCCAATGGTCATTTCTCCACTGGGTACTACTGTGGATAAATGCAGCCTCGAGGCACTGCCGTCGTCTGCAAGGGATTCCACATATGGCAGAGTTGATGTCACCAGCCTCCAGGCCACATTTGCAGATACCACAGAGTTGCCCTGCCAATGGGCCTGGTGCCGGAAGTCAGCTCCCAGTAGAGCAGGTGCTTGGGGATCCTGCCGTCTTCCATTCTGTGGGCATGACCAAGCCAGCGTAGACGTTGGTGAGTCAGGAGTGTGAACCTGTGGGATTGGGAGAACACATCTTTGTTTGGAATTCAGTCCTGCCTTGTGATACCCAAAATCCTCCATGTGGTGTGGGAATGTTCTGGGGTGCAGGAGAGGATATATTGACTAATTATATCCTTATCCAACTTGTGCTAACAAGTTCCCAAAATATCAGCAGAGTTTATGACATTCCCCTTTAAGTTCGCAATGGTAACGCTTGCACAGGTTCGCTAGAACCTCTATAATAATTACTCTGGTAATTTCCCCTTTTGTTCCCTCTTAAAATACAAGACACGACACAGTCTTTATAAAAGTATAAAAGAGTTTACTCATGTTCTGTTCACAATATGATCCCAGAAGGTAGGCAGGCTTAAAAAGGTTACATACACTTAGAATCTATCTTGTAGCAAGATAGCCCTTATCTCCTCTCTTGGCTGGGAGCCAAGAGAGCATCCTTAGATGTTTCCTCATCGAAGGAAAATGGCAGAGAGAGAGGCAAGAAGGGAGAATGGCTGCCTGCCCTGTGCTTTTATCATTACCTGCACAGGTGAGGCCACACCCACCTCTGGTCACATGCGGAGGAAGTCCGTCCCCAGGAAGTTTACCTGCTTGCTGGACAGACATCCCTCCCCATGTTCTAACATGTACACTCTAGGAATGTTGTCATTGACTGCTCCTGTGTTTTACATCCCACATGTGGAAGGTATTGAGGCGTCGCTCCTGACGGCTGTAAGTTGCCCACAACTCACTTTCCTTCTTTCCTTTTTTGGGGGGGATAGGATAACAAATTATAAATTGCGTGGTGAGTTCCCGCCTCCCCCCAGTAGAAATAAAGACACCTGACACCATTGTTTAAGGTTAATGGGCTAAAACTGGCCACAACTTTATTGGCTACAGGTAAGAGGGGTATTGACTTAGGCATTGGTCCTATCCGACTATCCGGATTCAGCCTGATTGCTTGAAGACCGGGAAGGGTTAACACCAGCAGGGGGAGCCCTGCTGATGCACATCAACTAGGAACTCCCCCGGGGTCACCACTGGGGGGCGCGCTTTAGGCCCTGGCCTCCATAGGCTTCAGACAAGGCCACGCCCCCCGGAATCCTTTACCGGACTACCCTTCGATATTTGGGGGAGGTGATGGCGCTCCTCCCCCCCAACACATCTAAATAACAATACCCCTACCAATGCCTAACCACCAAGACCAAAGAAGTTGTGACGATTTGCTACGAGGTAGGCGAAAAAACCCAATGGCCGGTGCCAATTTGCAAAGTAGAAAAATTCCTACCAGGCCCTTTAACGGCGACCAACCGAGGTCCATAGCAAGGTCAGGAGGAAACCTTAGAGGGCGGGCAGGTGGGAAACAGTAGCAGCTGCGCTGGGCAAAGAGGGAGATCCCAGGGCCACGCTTGCCTTAAATGAGGCAAGCCACACACCCCGAGCCAGCCGATTGGCTGGCTCAGGGGATGACGCAGCCAGAGAATTCCCCTGATCACGCGGGGGCTGGAAGCGCCTCCACACGTGTGTTGGGGGCGTGGAAGTCCGCAACACCACCTCCTCCTGATGTCGGAAGTGGCTCCCCCCCCCCCCCCCCGCAAATAACAAAAATAAAAACAGCAACAATACAAAACAAATTGACTTCCCCCATGTCCCTTCCTTGGTTCCATTATTTGCCAATGTACTGCATGTCCATTGTTAACTTTAAAAATCATTTAAATTACGGTACCTATTGTCCATTCATAACAAAATTACAAGGTAATCCTAAAACCCTGCTAATGTATTAATCTGGGTACAGTGCTTCTGTGCATATGCAATAAACATCTTCCATTCTTCCTTAAATTCATTGTTGTCTCTTCCTCTTAGTTTCGTTGTCATTTTTGCCATTTCAGCATATTCTATGCCATTCAGCATATTCTAACGACTCACTTCCATAAAGCATGCAAGCCTGGTAGACCTTCAACTTGGTATTGGACAGTAGCATCACATTCACCCAAACCCTTTTGGAGAGGCGAGCCATTGCTGCCTTGCCAATACACTTGTCTGGCTCAGCTTCTATGGAGAGATTGCTGGCTATGGTGGAGCCCAGGTAGACAAAATTGTCTACCATCTCAAGTGCAGTGTGGTCACCAATGCTAATGGATGGAGTGCAGCCAACTTCCTAACTGATGTTGATCTTCATCAGGCTGATGGTAAAACTCCCTGCAGGCTTGGGCAAAACAGGATTCGTCTCCACCACCCGATACGATAACAAATCCCGCTCAGTTAATTACATCTCGAGAACGTCGTTTTCTTCCCTTTTGTATGCCTTGAATGCCTACTGCCGATCGAATCAATTAAACGGCTTTCCATTCTAGTATTCTGAAAGAGAAAACAATATCAGGCATTTGCAAACAGCTGTGCATAGAATTTGTTGTTTTGCGACCCATCTGTCATATTTTGTTCCTTTCATTTAAAACGGTCCGAAATAGCTTATGGTTATCTTCATAGGAATTTGTAGAAACCATAAAGCCGGCGAATGGGGGAAAGCGGAAAGAGGAGGAAAAGCACATGACCTGCTCTGCAATCAGGAAGCAGGTGCATGCCACATGCCCACGTCTAGTTTTTTGTTTTAAAAAACCAGCTACATTGGAAATGAATGTGATGTTGAGGACTCAGAGACCTGGGATGGTTCCCCCCCCCCAATAATACATTTATCCCAAGGTGCACTTGGGCATCTGTTTCATATTTAAGCATGTTTTACTAGTAGCTTTAAAGAAAGTCAAGCTGATGAACATCTACATTTAGGAGACCATATGTTAACAAGGGGTTGTTAGGTGACATGAGAGGCTATGGAAAGCATGCTTGCCATATGGATTTCGCCAAACTTTTTTGTTTGTTTGTTTGTTTTTTTAAACCCACACACTTAAATGGGGAAGAAACACCATTAGGAAGTTTTAAATGACGCTTTGTCATTTGGCTGCTCCACAGCCAATAGATAATTCCACAAGAAAGTAAAAATACTTGACTTAAGTACACTTGCCACAATATCATTTGTGTGCTGGTTCTTACCTGTAAAGCCCTAAATGGTTTGGATCAGGAGATTTGAAAGGCTGCCTGGTCTTGTCTGATGCTAACTGTCCCCTGCATTCAACGCAGGAAGTTTTGCTCTGCATTCCACCTCTGTCTGCAGTGTATTTTGGCTGAGATGCAAGACGTGATGTTTTATATCATGACACCTAGACTGAGAAACTTTCTGGAGGGGTTTGGTTGCCCCCCCCCCCTTTTAAGCTGCAAGCCTTTAAAAAAAGTGCCTAGTTTTAAACCTGGGTCAAAAAGGTCTCCTCTTTGCTGACCGGGTTTGGGTCGATTTATTCTGCATTCCACTTACTGTATTTTAATTTGGTTATTCTTTGTTAATCTGAGCAACTTCAAGTTCCGTTTTAGGGGAAAGAAAAGTGAGTGGGGAAGGTAGAAATGATGTTATGAAGACATAATGCCCATGTAAGGAAACAGGAAAGTCTGAGGGAGATTATCTGTAACCTTTTTTAAAAAAACATCTACCCAACAAATTGAGAGGAGGAGGGGCAATTGGTCTTTTTTCTGCTAGGCTGTTGTGTTTCCATAATGGCAATGCGGAAAGAGACTTCCTTCCTCTGGTGGAAAACCGGTTGGGTTGGAGGAGGAGGAGGAGGGCTGGAGTGATCTGTCCCCCCACTAGCAGTTGTCAGGAATGCGTGCAGGAGTGAGGCCCTGTGACCAGTAGGGCTTCACAGGACTGGGGCCTTCCTAAGTTTGTTCTGGAGAGGCAAGGTGCAGCCGCACAGGTGAGGCCGCTTGGTAACTCACTGCACCTGGTGGCAAGAGCTGGGAAGGGATATAAGGTCAGCATTTCCCTTCAGCTCTTTGCCACAGCAACTCGTTTCCTGCCTTGCTGCGTTTGGCTTCTTGCTTCCTGATCCTCGGACCTCAGCTTCGTGACTCCTTGCTTCTTGACCCTCGGATCCCTAACTTCATGACTCCCTGCTTCTCAACCCTCAGACCTCGGCTTCTAGACTCCTTGCTTCTCTACCCTCAGACCCTTGACTCCTTGCTTCTTGACCCTCGGACCCTTGACTTCGTGACTCCTTGCTTCTCGACCCTTGGACCCTTGACTTCATGACTCCCTGCTTCCTGACCCTCAAGACCCCTGGCTTCTGGACTCTCGTTCCTGCTCCCACCCCGCCATCTTGCCCACGGTCCTGAAGTCCTCAGCCGGGACTTCGATTGCCCGTAGGCAGCCTGCTCATTTGCTTGCACGAAATACCTGGTCACCAATGACTACTGAGTTGCTAACCTCACGGAGTGGCTTCTGTAATGCGGGGGGGGGGGGGGACTTCCTACAAGATTGGCCCAGAAGCTTCAACTGGCGCAGAATGAGGCAACCAGGTTTCTGAGTGAACTCAGCACCTGGTGACACTGCTTGGCCCTTTTACAGACCTGTAAGATCACTTGTGGGAAAACTCTGCTCATGGCACCATGTCCCATTGAGCAGGTCTTTTCTGCCCTTGTCCCTGTGGAATGTCATGTCCTCTACTATACATGAAGCAGCAGCCATCAGTTGAGGGAAATGTTGTGTAATGTCTTATGTGTTTGCCCAGGCTTTCCCTGACCCCTAAGACATAAACTTGACATGGAGGTCCAGCTCCAAGGGCCTTCTGGCAGTTCCCTCACTGCGAGAAGTGAGGTTACAGGGAACCAGGCAGAGGGCCTTCTTGGGGGTGGCGCCCACCCTGTGGAACTCCCTCCCATCATGATGCCAAGGAGGTAAAGAACTATCTGACTTTTAGAAGACATCTAAAGGCAGAACGGTTTAGGGAAGTTTGTAATGTTTGATGTTTTATTCTGTTTTTAATGTGTTGGGATCTGCCCAGAGTGGCTGGGGAAACCCAGCCAGATGGGCAGGGTATAACTAAATTATTATTATTATTATTATTATTATTATTATTATTATTATTTATTGGCACAGATCCCCAAAATCTTTGTTTTACTTGTTTTTTATCTGCTTTTGTACAGAGCTTTTTTCCAGCCTGAACTCAGTTCCGGCCCCTCTCAGGTGGGTGTCATTGCCATTATAAGAGAACAAGGGAGGCGTTCATGGTGAATTCTGACACCTCACCCCCTCCCCAAAAATAGCACAGCTTTTGTATTGTTTACTGGTTTGGGGTTGTATCTTTGTTTTAGTGGCTCTTCAGTTTTAACCAATAGAGGTATTAAGTGGTTTTGGCATAGAGCCATATATATAAGTAAAAATAAAGGGACCCCTGACCATTAGGTCCAGTCATGACTGACTCGGGGGTTGCGGCACTCATCTCGCTTTATTGGCCGAGGGAGATGGCGTACAGCTTCTGGGTCATGTGGCTAGCATGACTAAGCCGCTTCTGGTGAACCAGAGCAGCACACAGAAACGCTGTTTACCTTCCCGCCAGAGTGGTACCTATTTATCTACTTGCACTTTGACATGCTTTCGAACTGCTAGGTTGGCAGGAGCAGGGACCGAGCAACGGGAGCTCACCCTGTCGCGGGGATTCGAACCGCCGACCTTCTGATCAGCAAGTCCTAGGCTCTGTGGTTTAACCCACATAGCCACAGGCATCCCACGAACCATAGATATACTTTTGAACAAATACCCAAACATTTGTTGCAGCTTAATATATAGGATCAAGTGACATTTTATGCCTGACTTGCCCTCCCACCTTTCAGGGACCTCAAAGGACTGTCTTGCTCCAGGCCCCCAAAGCCCTGGAGCCTGCCATGCTCTCTCCGCACCACATCCCACCTGAGACACAGGTAGTGGCTGTGAAGTTGGCATCTTCAGGCTTCTTCCACACTTGGCCCCATCCTTTTCACCCACCCATATTTGTACCCAGCTGTGTCAGATCTGGCAAGGCATGGCAGCCGGGGTTGTGCCTGGCTGCCTCCCAAACTTCTCGGTTATATGCCAATTTTGTTTGGGCAGAGTTCTTTATCTCCGTGGGCAACCTGTAGTCGATATTTTAGTACCTCCTCTGCTGGGCACATGGACTAGACTCCCACTCAACCCTTGGAGTCAGAGCTTATTTTAATTCTTGCCTCCTGAGATTTGTTGTTTAGTCGTGTCCGACTCTTCGTGACCCCATGGACCAGAGCACGCCAAGCACTCCTGTCTTCCACTGCCTTCCGCAGTTTGGTCAAACTCATGCTGGTAGCTTCGAGAACACTGTCCCACCATCTCGTCCTCTGTCGTCCCCTTCTCCTTGTGCCCTCAATCTTTCCCAACATCAGGGTTTTTTCCAGGAGTCTTCTCTTCTCATGAGGTGGCCAGAGTATTGGAGCCTCAGCTTCAGGATCTGTCCTTCCAGTGAGCACTCAGGGCTGATTTCCTCCAGAATGGATAGGTTTGATCTTCTTGCAGTCCATGGGACTCTCAAGTCTCCTCCAGCACCAGAATTCAAAAGCATCAATTCTTCGGCAATCAGCCTTTATGGTCCAGCTCTCACTTCCATACATCACTACTGGGAAAACCATAGCTTTGACTATACGGACCTTTGCCTGCAAGGTGATGTCTCTGCTTTTTAAGATGCTGTCTAGGTTTGTGATTGCTTTTCTCCCAAGAAGCAGGCGTCTTTTAATTTCGTGACTGCTGCCACCATCTGCAGTGATTGTGGAGCCCAAGAAAGTAAAATCTCTCACTGCCTCCATTTCTTCCCCTTCTATTTGCCAGGAGGTGATGGGACCAGTGGCCAGGATCTTCGTTTTTTTTATATTGAGCCTCCTGCGATAGCAACACTATTGAACCTGAAGCTAGTATCTGGTTAAATCCCCTTCTGGTCTGTCTCGGCCCATTATAGGATACAGATTCTTCCAAAGAAACCTGGGTGTTTATTCAAGCCGTCTCTAGTTTCGGTGCAAATGCCATAAATCTGCTCAGGTTCGCTCAGCATTGGGCTGAAGCTCACTCCAAAGGGGTTGCAATGCTTTGGAACGGGCGGTGATGAAACTGGCCGAAGTCTGATTTTTGTAAATGAAACCCCAAACCCGCCAAGTTTTTCTTGGTTTTGTGTTTCATTGCAAACAACCCTGTTTCTTAGGTAAGTACAGACGGCAATCATAAACATCAGTAAATATGAAAGGAAAGAAGAGGGACAGCAGACATCATATTTTTCCTCCGGAGCTGGAAGCCTGCCTTGCTCCACTGCAATACAGGTTTGCAGACTTTGGCTTGGAAACGGCTTTTTAGCGAAGTTTGATACTGAAAAGTAATCTTCTTCAGGAAATGAGTACCAAAGAACTGTTATACCATGTAATAAGAAAGAAACAATGAAGTTCCCTGGCAAGAAAGTAGTTCTGCGTTGATGGACAACAGTCATTATAAACTGAGCACTGAAATAAAAATGCCTTCAAACTTTTAAAAGGAGTTTCTGTATTTTAAATACAGACACATGCATTTCATCCTGGAAGGTTTCCAAACAAACCCTTGACTTTCATGATTGTTTAAGCACTAAGAGTTGCAGACACTCAAAACGAGGAGGAAAATATGATTTTTTTTTATTGCCAGAGCAGACTATAGAAATATCTCATCTAACGTTTCAGTTTTGAACTATTGGGTGTGGCTTGAAAAAAAATATGTCAGAGGCTGGAGGGCTGTTGAATTTTCTCTTTCCATTGCCTCGCAAAGGAAACGGTTTGTTTTTCAAGAGTTCTCTCTTGGTTTGCAATATTGGGGCAAGTGTGCTGCTGTTGACAGTGCCACGTATATGGGCTACAGCATACTGTCCCTTGGGAATTGTAGTTCCCAGCACCAGCTATGGTAGAGAGACACTTGGAAATTCAGCTGTCATTCCCCAAACTAACACACCCAGAAACAAGAGGTGGTTTAAATTTGGATGGGGCAACTTAATTGAAGTGTCTTCAAAAACACTCAGCGGTAGTGGATCTCCTCTGTGTGCAAGTTCACCCCCTGGCATCTCTCTGGGTAGGGCTGAGGGAGACCACTGTCTGAAACTTAAGAGTCCATTGCTGTACTGGATAGACCAGTGGCCTAGCAGTGTCCTATGTTCTAGGAAACGAGAGAAAATTAAGGGAAATTGAGAAGATAAAAAATAAAAGGTTGCTTGGTTGGGCAACCCGGACATGCAGCTCATTGAAAGAAGCAAGAGTTCCTGCGTGGGTACTCTTAAATAACTTCTATGGGTGTGCCCACACACAAGGCAAGCCATTTCAGGGACAAAAATTATTCGTTTTATCTATTTCATTTCATAAAATGTATAAACCGCTTGACCATAACTCCCCCTACAAATAAACCTCAAAGAGATTTACAGAAAGAATACAACATGATCAGATAAAACCGTTAAACATAGATTAAAACATGTCATCATTCTACATATGTATCTAAATTTTGACCACACATGAACAAAATCTCTAATTGAGGATTCTCATTTTGGTGTCTAATACAGAGTAGAATTTTTGGAGTTATTCTGTTTGATTGGTAACGCAGCCATTCATTACAAGCTGGAGAAAATCTTATTCCAAGGAAGAAAATTATGAACTTTGGAGAGCTTATTACTACGTACTCTCTTTCTCTTTGTGTGTATTCCACGTAGGAAACTCCAACAGCCCTATTATGGCATAAGATGAAGAAATATCTGACAAGAGAAATGTATTTATACACAATGGCCCTGATCCATCAAGGAAGATCCAGCCAGCTCGTGGCTTGTGTTGCTCAGTGCTGGCCTTTACAATGAAGTAAGTTTCACATCCCAGGTACCTTTGTTTTGTTGGGGTTCGCTTTTTGTGCCCCAAATGTCTCTCTCTCTCTCTCTCTCTCTCTCTCTCTCTCTCTCTCTCTCACACACACACACACACACACACACACACACACACACCATTTCTAGCAGCCAGGGGGCTTTAGAATCTGCATATAGCAGACTGCAGCATTCTAGGTCACAAGAGAGGACCATGTGTGAGAGACTCAAGGAATATATATTTTTAGAGCAATATATATTTTTTATAATATTAAGGAGCTACAAGAAAGTTCAGTTTCACGTAGCCCTTGCATTCCAAGTAATACCTTGTGGCTGAAAATGTATATCTTACTGACATTATTTTTGCTCATTCCGCATGAATGTTATAAAGCTGCATTTGGAAAAAGGTCTTGCTGTAAAAGGGGTTATCTCATCAATCAAATGCTTCCCGCGTGTGCATTGAAAATAATAAACTTATGCCACATGTGTGGTTGGTGGAAGGATGAAATAAGACTCTCTATTGTTATGCAGTGGAAATATGTCTAGAGTAAACTTCTTATTCCTTGCTGGCCTGTTGGGTTCGGTGAGGTGGCCAAACAATATTCATCAAATCTCTTGGCTGCAGATGAAGGGCTCTTATTTGGAAATACGATTATATTTATACTGCATCTGATGTGCACCTCTTGAACTTTTGCTGTGAAGTTCATAACTGTTGGTGCAGGTTGGGAATTTAAAACCAGATTCTTTAGGCAAATATGGGATACATCTCCTCTGTCCTAAACCTAGAAGAGAATCGAATCCTTGAGTTCAAAACACTTTTGAATTACTTACCATAATTTATGCTAAGAGGCATGAAACTTATGAAGAAGTTATAAACTGTATTATATATGTGTGCAGGGGGATTGATGGTATTTGGCTACAACTGCTGGGAAAATTGAAAAAAAGGATGAATGATTATAGTGGTTGCTTTGATATATACAAAAACAAAGCAAGGGACTTTGATGCAGAGTGCAATTCGGCCTCTGCAATTCCACCTAGAAAAGAATGGGAATTGCATAAGATTATGGAAACTCTCTTGCTTGCACATGCATGCATGAACACGCATGTACACAATATGTGCAAGCACCATGCTTTCTAGCCCAGGCAGACTCCCACCTGCTTCTGCCAAGGCTTTGCAGAGCTACCACCACAGCCAGAGTCTGACTGCCCATGTGGCAACTTGGGTGGCAGGCTCAAATCAATTGGGCCTGATCCCGCCAACAGTTCTAGGCTTGTGCTGTGATCTTCTTCTTTGGCGATTACTCATAGCTGAGTAAGATTGTCTTCCATAAACATAGTTTTAACAATGAGTCTGTAAGTGACTGTGGAGGCCAATTCTGGATCCACACGTCCTTCCACAGTGGAGCACAGGTGTCTAGGTGGGAGTTGATCACGGTGTGGATTTGCCAAGCATGCCTTCCTCTTAGCACGTTTCTCCCTTGCATCCTGAGTTCGAGTGTCTTCAAAGCCCATGACACCTTTGGTGAAGGCTGTTCTCCAATGGAGCGCTTGCAGGCCAGTGTTTCCCAATTGTTGGTGTTTATACTACATTTTTAAAAAAATTGCCTTGAGAGAGTCTTTAAACCTCTATTGTTGACCACCAGCATTACGCTTTCCATTTTCAAGCTCTACCTCTCTTTTAAATCGGAACCAGTGAAGGTCCTGTGTGAGTGCCTGGAGGCGGTTGGAGGATGGATGGCGGCTAATGGATTGAGGTTGAATCCTGACAAGACAGAAGTACTGTTCTTGGGGGACAGGAGGAGGGTGGGTGTGAGAGACTCCCTGGTCCTGAATGGGGTAACTGTGCTCCTGAAGGACCAGGTGTGCAGCCTGGGAGTCATTTTGGACTCACAGCTGTCCATGGAGGTGCAGATCAATTCTGTATCCAGGGCAGCTGTCTAGCAGCTCCATCTGGTACGCAGGATGAGACCCTCCCTGCCTGCAGACTGCCTCACCAGAGTGGTGCATGCTCTGGTTATCTCTCGCTTGGACTACTGCAATGTGCTCTATGTGGGGCTACCTTTGAAGGTGACCAGAATGTGGCAGCTAGACTGGTGACTGGGGGCGGCCACTGAGACCACATAACACCAGTCCTGAAAGACCTACATTGGCTTGCAGGACATTTTCGAGCACAATTCAAAGTGTTGGTGCTGACCTTGAAAGCCCTAAACGGCCTCGGCCCAGTATACCTGAAGGAGCGTCTCCCCCCCTCGTTCTGCCAGGACACTGAGGTTCAGCGCTGAGGGCCTTCTGGCAAAGCTACAGGGAACCAGGTAGAGGACCTTCTCGGTGGTGGCACCTGCCCTGTGGAATGCCCTCCCATCAGATGTCAAAGAGATAAACAACTACCTGACATTTAGAAGACATCTGAAGGCAGCCCTGTTTAGGGAAGTTTTTAATGTGTGACATTTTAATGTATTTTTAATCTTTGTTGGAAGCCACCCAGAGTGGTTGGGGAAACCCACCCAGATGGGCGGGGGACAAATAATAAATTATTATTATAATATTATATTATTATATTATTATAATTTCGGAATAGAGTAGTTGCTTTGGAAGACGATAATCAGGCATCTGCACAACATGACCAGTCCAACGAAGTTGATGTTGAAGTACCATTGCTTCGACACTGGTTATCTTTGCTTCTTCTAGTACACTGGTGTTAGTTTGCCTGTCTTCCCAAGTGATGTGTATATAAAAAATTTCAGAGACATCGTTGATGGAGTTGGAGATGGCATTTATACATGGTCCATATTTCACAAGCGTACAGTAAGGTTGGTAGGTCTGTATCAGGTCTGTATCAGGCTCAATGCTCTCTGCTTGAATCCACCATATCAAACAAGATCTGTTGCCATTACAAAGTTGCAATGGAAAAGTTTGCATAAATGGTCTCTGACACCCAGGCAGCTTTATCTGATACAGCCTAATGCCCCTCTGGTGTGTCGGAGAGGATGAGTTGTGATTGATACATATATTCAGATGTGGTGGGATTCCCCCAGAGACAATTATTAGGAAAGTCAGTAGGTACAACCATGTTGTTAAATATGTACCTATATATAAATTCAGATCTTTGTCAGAAAGTCATTGCTTTCAGTCACTCAGGCAGTCATGGTACACAATTGGAAGAAATTTTGGGATGAACGCATTGATCGTGGTAACAGAGAATTTGGCCATGCACTCTTTTGTTTACCAAACAAAATTAGTTATTGTTAACCAAATAAATAAATAAAGAGTAATTGGGATAAAAGAAAAAAATGATTAATTTGAAACCACCTGGAAAGTGTTTATTAGTTAAGCAAGTATCAGAGATGATGTTAGCCTTCTACCTCTTATGTTTTTTTGACTATGGACTTTTAAATTTATTTCATCACTTTATTTTTATGTTTTTATATATAATTTTTATTAAAATTTTTCCATTATACAAATTCCAAGATCAAACAATTTTCACAAATTTCAACTTTTTGGACTTCCATCAGCTTCTCCGCCAGTCATCCATATTTTCCCATTTTTACACATTTTCTACATTGATATTGCATTTTACTAAAACCTTTACTGTCCTCTTTCTGTTTAACATTACTCCTCTACCTTTCACAAAGCCTCTTTAAATCCCACTAGCGTTGTTTGTTCATCACATATACTTTTCAGATATTCTACAAATTTCCCCCAGTCACTTTAAACCCTATAAAGATCACACAAAAGAGAAAGAAAATGTTAAACATTATCAATATGTATAGTTAATGAATTGTTCCCTTTCTAATATGTTTATACTTGCCCATCTGTACTTTCCTTGATGCTTATGTATGGTCTTCATATTAATTTGTTTTCATATATATATATATATATTCACTTTTATGTCAACAGAACTATGCAACCAACAAAGAACATCACACCATATTGGTGGTCACAATCTCCAACAATAATAAAAGTTATAAATGTTGCAAATGTCCATTGGCTCAGTTTGGTAAATCTTTCCACAAGCTCAAATGTTTTAACTTGTTTTCTAAACCTAATAATGATGTATCAGGTCCAACGCTGCCAAACGATGGCAGTGGGATTGGCTTGGGCAACAGAGGATTTGAGACCAGCTCTGCCTCACCAGTCCCTGCCCTTGGAATGCCTTGTTGGGGGGCTTTTAATTGGCCCCTGCTAGTGCCAATCCCACCAGCAGACCCCTTGTCCGCCTGTTGGTCAGTTGGTGGGAGGCTGGCTCAACCAATAGGGCTGCGTGGAGGGACGCTTCAACCATTTCATAAATGCTCTCCAGCAAATCCCCTCTCCAGATTCCTCTCCAGTAGTCAGGTTGTTTATTTGTTTTAAGAAATAATCTGAGCAGCTGGTAAACAAATAAATTCAAACGACATTATAAAGCAAATGAACCGTGCAAAAAAATTAAGAGGAATAAAACCGTCCAACTAGCAAAAAAAGTCCAAATTCTGAAATGTCTGAGCAAATGAAATGGTTTTAACTCGGTGCTGAGAAGAGTGCAGTGTCACCTCCCTGTAAAGAGCATTCCCCAACAGGGGGGCCACCACAGAGAAGGCTTTCTACAAAGATGACACATGGATCAGGGACCCACCTTACAGGGTTGTCACAATGATTATAGAATGAGGAGTATGAAGACGTTGTAAAGTGCTATGTGAAGGCTAAGTGTGGCTTTTACATGTGATCGCTGCCCAAACTGGACATGCACACTTTATTTCAGTCCGAACCCCAGCATCGTTTTTGGATTGTGTTCTGAGAGCTTGAATGCACATTCATTGTATCTCCAGCTGTTTGTATATCAAGGGGTCTGTGAAGAGCCAGGATCTTTTGGCTTGTGTTTTCTTGCCAGCCATGGAAGGACTGCAAAACTCAAGCTTGTATCGCCCAGGATTTTTGAGAAATGACATCAGATATGACTGATTGCGGACAGGCAAGTCAAGTGGCTCCTAGGCATTCCCATAGCCTCCGCTAGACAGCTGCAGAATAATTAGCAGCAAGATCAGCTCAGCCAGGAGTGGGAATTGTGTGTATTGCTGTTGTTCTCCTCTCCCATGCCAAGTAATTTCTTTAGAGAGCTGACATCATGCTGATCGTCTTTCTGTATACTTCTCTTTTTATCAGTTTGTTCTCATTTCTTTGGTTACATAGCAAAGCTGCTCTTTCCTCGGTCATTTCCTCAATTCGAATGCCTTTTAGCGCAGGCATGTGGCATTGTTCTTTGGAGCAACATTGCAGGAGGATGGCTCCCAGCAGAAACCTGTAGCGGCACAAGAAGTATTTGTCAGAGTTTGTATGCTTAATAATAATAATAATAAATTTTATTTATATCCCGCCCTCCCCAGCCGAAGCCGGGCTCAGGGCGGCTAACAACAATAAAATAGTACAACATTCTAAAATCCTTTCATTATAAAATTAATTTAGTTGAGGCCAGCCTAACCTCTCTGTGGCCTGGGACCTTCAGGATGTTTTTATTTGCAGACCGTAGGTTCCTCTGTGGGACATACCAGGAGAGGCGGTCCCGTAGGTACGAGGGTCCTAGGCCGTATAGGGCTTTAAAGGTTAAAACCAGCACCTTAAATCTGATCCTGTACTCCACCGGGAGCCAGTGCAGCTGGTGTAGCACCGGGTGAATGTGATCTCACAGCAAGGACCCGTAAGGAGTCTTGCCGCGGCATTCTGCACCCGCTGGAGTTTCTGGGTCAGTCTCAAGGGCAATTTGCAATGGAAAAAAGAGTTCCCATTGTGAGTGAATGAGAGAACCTACCCCCTGCAAAAAGCAAATTGGAGGTGCCCTCCCTAGTCAGAGTTGACCCATGGGTGTGTGTGTGTAGTTTAACTGTTCTGTCCTGGGGTTGTCCATACCAGAGTTTATTGTGTGCATGCAGCTGTTTGACATTTGATTTCTGTAGACCTCATGATGTTACCCTCAAATACTGGTCATGTTGTGCAGATGCCTGATGATCGTCTTCCAAAGCAACTATATTCTGAACATAAAAATGGAAAGCGTAATGCTGGTGGTCAACAGAAGAAGTTCAAAGACTCTCTCAAGGCAAATCTCAAAAAATGTAGTATAAACACCAACAATTGGGAAACACTGGCCTGCAAGTGCTCCAATTGGAGAACAGCCTTGACCAAAGGTGCCATGGGCAATGAAGACACTCAAACTCAAGACGCAAGGGAGAAATGTGCTAAGAGGAAGGCATGCTTGACAAACCCTCACCGTGATCAACTCCTGTCCGGAAACCTATGTCCCCACTGTGGAAGGATGTGTGGATCCAGAATTGGCCTCCACAGTCACTTACAGACTCACTGTTAAGGCCGTGTTCATAGAAGACAATCTTACTCGGCTACGGGGGATAGAAGAAAAAGAAGAAGAAGACCCTCAAATAACACAAAGTTTGATGCTTTCCTTCTGTGGATTTGGGTTTACTGGCTGTGGGACAATCTGATACAGTGGGTAAAATTGGGTTCCAAACTGCTCCACTCAGGATCATAGACAATTTATTTTGGTGTTTTGGGGTGGTTGAATCAATCTTCACTTTCTGCTACTTCATCATCATCATCATCAAACCTTTAATTGGCATCACATTTGTTGTTGTTTAGTCGTTTAGTCGTGTCCGACTCTTCGTGACCCCATGGACCAGAGAACGCCGGGCACTCCTGTCTTTCACTGCCTACCGCAGTTTGGTCAAACTCATGCTGGTAGCTTCAAGAACACTATCCAACCATCTCGTCCTCTGTCATCCACTTCTCCTTGCGCCCTCCATCTTTCCCAACATCAGGGTCTTTTCCAGGGAGTCTTCTCTTCTCATGAGGTGGCCAAAATATTGGAGTCTCAGCTCTAGGATCTGTCCTTCCAGTGAACACTCAGGGCTGATTTCCTTCAGAATGGATAGGTTTGATCTTCTTGCAGTCCATGGGACTCTCAAGAGTCTCCTCCAGCACCATAATTCAAAAGCATCAATTCTTCAGCGATCAGCCTTCTTGATGGTCCAGCTCTCACTTCCATACATCACTACTGGAAAAACCATAGCTTTGACTATAGGGACCTTTGTTGGCATCACATACAAACATCCAAAACAAATCACTACAGAATTACCACTTCCCCAGTGGCACAAAACTTTTGCTACAAGAAAGGAGGCAGAGCAGTCTATCGACACATCTCTAGGTCTCCAGGAAGAACTTTCTGCTACTCCCCCTTTCATGCCCAGTGCTTCCTCAGTGCTTCCCTCTCTTTTCCAGCTGTGCTCATAACTATCTACAATGTGCTCCTAACTGGAGCAGAGCTATGAGCACCACAGGACAGGACAGGGTCTCAAACAAATATGTGCTCTCCCAAGCCCACTTTCCCAGCAGGTTCACACTCCTGACTCAGTGACTTCTATACTGCCTTGGATGGCGGAGGATGAACGGAGGATGGCAGGATCTCCAAGGATCTGATCTACGGGGAGCTGGCTTCAGGCACCAGGCCTGTTGGCAGACCAACTCTGCATTACAAAAATGTCTGTAAACAAGACATGAAGGCTGTCAATGTCAAACCTGCCCTGTGGGAATCCCTTGCAGAAGACCGCAGTGCCTGGAGACATTCAGGTCATGCATCTATAGCAGTGACTAGAGGAGGAATGATCGCTGGGAGGAGCAAGAAACGGGAGAAGAAACACCCTGGTGCATCTGTGGCAGCAAAACCAGATGCATTCATCTGCTCCGACTGCAACTAAACATATCTCCCCTACATCTGTCTCTACAGCCACAGCAGTAGTTTGACTTCATCCCCAAAGGCGCACTCCTCCATTGTCTCCCGAGACAGACGGATACCAACAATGAAATCTATGTCTGTATCAAATCTATTTATTTTGATCTCTCATGTTTGCACAAAACCAGAAAACTGCACGAGCAAATCAGATTAAAAATGGTGTGCCGAGAATTTACAATGGCCTGATGATGTGCTTTTATGCACCTCTTGGACAGGATGTTTTTCTTTTTATGAAATGCATGCATGGCAAAGCACTACAATCTCCAAAGTGGCTTAGCAACCGAGGCTTCTTCCTAGAGAATAGCAGCTCTGCAAGAGAGATGCAGGGCTTGCCTAACAACTCTCCGCACCTTTAGCAAAGTACAGCTTCTGGAATTCTTTGGGGAAGCCGTGCCTGTTGAAAGCGGTGCCATAGTGTTTCCAATTCATGGTGTGAATGGGGCCAGCATCTCAAGATTTTTTCCTCGGCCTCCTTAATCCAGCCATGTCCTCTGAACACACAGCCTTTGTTGTCCTGGCATGGTGAGGCAGAAAGGTCCCAGACTCCCCACAAATGCCATTGATTGGAGCAATGTAGCCAAGTGTGTTAGATGACATACACCAGGGCTTTTAACGACCCATAAAAAGGTCGCTCTTGACATTTTATATTAAGCCCTTGCCCTGAAGAGATGCTGAGCTTTCCCTTTCCCTGCACTTGCTGCTGGTGACAGTGGATGTGTGCTGATGGGGGCCGAGGTGGGGAGTCCATTAAAGGGAGAAGCCCGGCGGGCAGACACTTTCTGCGCGGGACATCTGAGCGGCATTACGGTGGCTAATCGGGGCTGCGTGGCCTTCTGCTAATGGGTCTGGGCTCTAGGGGCTTGCCTGTGACCTATCCAATGACTTGATCGGAGGCAGATGTCAGGCGACCAGGTTGAAGGCCTGGCAAGTTCCAGCCGCCATGGAGGGAGGGAGAGCAGAGATCCAGAGCAGGGTGCTAGCAGGCTGGCATTCGGGGGCCACCCAACACATTTTGCCGCTTGAGGCTAAGGACAAGATGGTGCTTGCTGGTGCCTTGATTGTGCACCTTTAGGGCGCCAGACGAAAAATTTAACTGGGCCTTTGGTTGATTGGCAGCCAGTGGCCCTTTAAAATGTGTTGGGGAAGGGGTGGATTCTTGGATTTTTCTTGTTTCTATTATTATTATTACAGTGGTACCTCGGGTTAAGTACTTAATTCATTCCAGAGGTCCGTTCTTAACCTGAAACTGTTCTTAATCTGAAGCACCACTTTAGCTAATGGGGCCTCCTGCTGCTGCCGCGCTGCCAGAGCACGATATCTGTTCTCATCCTGAAGCAAAGTTCTTAACCCAGGTAATATTTCTGGGTTAGCGGAGTCTGTAACCTGAAGCATATGTAACCCGAGGTACCACTGTAATAATAATAATACACAGTCATAACTCATGTTACGTTTGCTTCAGGTTGCGTGTTTTCAGGTGGCATCCCGCAGCGACCTGGAAGGTACCAGAAAGGGATATTTCTGGGTTTCGCTGCTCACGCATGCGCAGATGCACTAAATGACATCACACACATGCGCAGAAGTGGCGGATCGCGACCTGCGTTTGCACAGACGCAGGTTGCATTCTTTTCAGGTTGTGAACGGGCCTCTGGAAAGGATCCCGTTCGCAACCAGAGGTACCACTGTACTGCTCTATACCTGGGGGTTTCAGGGCAGTTCACAGAATAAAATCTAGAAATAAAACTACAAATTACCTAATAAAAATAAAAACAGCAACCCAACACCCCCTCCCCAAAAAAACACATTTTAAAAGGGCAAAGGATTTTGTGTTTTTATATTGTGCTTTTAGGTTGTGAACTGCCCTGAGGCCTGCGGGTATAGGGTGGTATACAAATACTACTACTACTACTACTACTAATAATAATAATAATAATAAATAATTCCATGCACAGTAGCTGTCGAATCTTATTCCAACACTGGCAATGAGCAGAGCAGGCTAGCTCACTGGATGCATAGGAAGCCTAGAAAACAGCTCTGCTCTTGAATGGACAGGGAAGGAGATGCAGCTCAGCACCTGTTTCCAAAGGCAATTGCTTCAGCCTGCCCAATGATAGGGGCCATCCCTGTTGGCCCTGCACAGGGGTTGTCTTTCCTCAACAACATGTTGCCCGGAG
The DNA here is from genome assembly GCF_951804945.1 of Podarcis cretensis. NCBI lineage: Eukaryota > Metazoa > Chordata > Lepidosauria > Squamata > Lacertidae > Podarcis > Podarcis cretensis. The sequence continues at coordinate 29,592,487 of NC_137187.1, forward strand.
TAAATGCTAGGACTGATGGAACACTGTCCAGGCAGGCCTAACCTAAGCATTTGAGCTGCTGCACGTTTTGGACAGTACTGGCATCACTTCTCATTTGTTTGCAGATCTAGATGATCACCAATGTACTATGAGAACATTGGAGCGCAATGCTCCGTGTTACAGTACGGAAGAGGGGGCAGCAGTAGCTGCAGGATGCAGGAAATTTGGAACCAGGGAAGAGGGATGGGGCAAAACTCACGCTTTAATGCAAGGCAACCTAACGTACACTTTCTGAAGCAATACATGAACTGAAACACAACCATCCTTTGGAATCCACACTTTTCTGAATTTTGTGATACAGGTCTCCAGCAAAAAGAAAAAAAGAAAAAAGGCATACAAAAATGCATGTATTAGTGAAAATACCATATGCCTTATATTAGGGGAATTTGTTTGCAAAAATGTGTATAATAGGCAAAATTGCAGAGACAAATATGTGGCAAATTTTCCCCTTTAAAAAAATAAAAAAGGAATCACAAATTGCTGCAGAAATGTGGAAAACTGAAATTAAGAATGGGGGGGGGGGGAATGAGAAGCCGAGAAACCAAAATTGCTATTCCTCCATCCCTATCTGGAAGTTTTGAGTCTTTCCCTTCCTCTGCATCCATTTAAGGGAATAATGCCAGCCATTTTGTGCGGAGGAGCTTTTTAACCTTAGCGTCACCTTGCCTTCAAAAGCAGTAGGGTGTGAATGTGTTTAAAGTACTTAGTTACCCGTGATATTGTTATCTCCTGCATCTTGAGAACTGGTTTTCTGTTTAGTGTTTATGCACAACTTAAAACAGACAACTGAACTCATAACTTTCAGGTATGTTATAATATTGACTAAATATCCAAAGGGCTATATGATCGAAAAAAAATTATTGTGTGTGCAAACCAGTTTAAAATGCATGTTTTGCAGTTCCAGTCTGGCTACTCTACATGAGTTACTGTATTTAGTAAACAGAGCTAAACCCTTCTTTATTACATGATCAGTATCTTCACACTCAGCTGGAGTTAAATGCTTCCTTTGGCTGAGTTCACAGCGAACGTCATCTCAAGTAGCTGGAATTACATACACACCAAGTTTCAGGTTATAGGAAGTGATGATCCCTCAATTATAACAGCAACCTTGCGCTAGAAGGATTTGGGTTGGGGTCAAGGGATGGCAGCACACATATCTTTTCTGGATTGAAATGCACTGAGGTCAGGAAGCAGAAATAAATGCAGGAATGTAGCAACTGTTTTCATTATTTGTTGAACAACTACTAGCTAAATGTGATATGAAACTCTTTTTGCTAGTGTTGACCTTAAACCAAAAGCGTGTTCTCCTTCATAGAGAGCACGTGTTGCGGTGGGGTCTGACAGGCCACCCCTCTGTTGCTGGGTGGGTTAGTAAGCTGATAGCCAATGCCTTTGCTGTGGCTACAGTGTTCGCCGTCCTTCAAGGGGCCGGGTAGGAATTTGCCCACTGGGCTAACTGGCACTGATCTGGTGGTTTTGCCTACCTCATAGCAATCGTCACAACTGGTTGGGCATTGGGGCAATCCTTTGTTTTGGATGGAGGGGAGTTTATAGTCTCCGCTTGCCCCTCCAAACACTGGGGCATCCCATTAAAGGGATCCAGGGGGAGTGGCCATGTCCATGTGCCCTGGGGGGCAGGGCCAAAGGCACTCCCCCAGGTAGCGGTCCCTGCGGTGATCACCTTGTTGGATGTAAGTCTCAGGAACCCCCGCCCGGCTTGACCACGTGTCACTTCCAGCGGGTGGGCTGGAAGTATTTAGATTGCCCCATGCCCAAGCCAAACCTCTTTCATCTGTATTCAATGAAGTCGTGGCCTGTTTTGACCCCAAACCCAGTCTTATTATACCGGTTGGGGTATGGGAAGTCCGGTGCCTGGTCCTGCAATATGGGCAGGTACGTTTGCAAATAAGGAAGCAAAGCATTTTAGCGGGGACACAACCTCCTGTTCTGAGACGGAAGAAATATCAGAGAATATTGGTGGCATTTTGTTTTTTTTGTTTTTTTTATAGAATATTTATTAAATTTTTCAGAAAATAATACAATGTAAAACAGAACAGAAGAAAAAACAAAAAGAAACAACAAAAATACAAAAATAATTAAAAACAGATAGCGTTTTCATTACTTATTTTCTTTTAACTTATTTTCCAGACCTCCTCATACCTTCGTTTCTTGTATTCTAATTCATAATATTAGTTCAGCAAATCCTCACCATTAGTTATTACTTATTTCTAAACCTTTTTTTTCATATCTCTTAAGGGTTAGGGTTAGGGTTAGGGTTGGACCCTGCTGCCAGACATGCATTCTGATGCTTACATATGTTGACAGATTATAGAGACTCTTTACATATCAGTGAATGATTATTGAAAAGTCTTTAGGGCTAGGTTTCTGCTAAGATTTATAAAGCAGTGTTCACAAATATTCATTATATCAATGAACAGGATACTCCTGTTTACTTTACACGAACAAGGCTTTTGTTGTAGCATTGTCTGTCTTTAGCTGAATTTTTTTGGTTACTTTCTAAGTGGTTCTATATCAGTGGTTGATTATGGTCTGCAGATCAAAATCAATGGAAAGATAGAGGATGCTGATGTGATTTAATACATTTAATGATGATGTGATCCAATACATTTACTCCAAGGAGGGAAAAACAAATAACTGTAGACACTCCATCACAAATAGAATACACTGAACATTTAGATTCTGTCCAAGGAACTATAGTAAGAAAATTTCTCATTTTATAAACTGAGCACCTTGCTTCTATCCTATTCTCAATAAATGGGGAACAACTGTTCGTTTTCTTTCTTTCTGATAATTTCTATAGTGTTAAAACAGTCTTCTAGCAGGCTGAATTTCCCCATTTACTATATTGGGTTAATATTGGAAAACTAATAAAACATTTATTGGAAATAAAAAAATCCCATTTACTCTTGAACTTATTTCTGTATTTTTCATTAGGCTCACACAGGAGTCCAAAAACCCAGGCTTGGCTTACTAGCCAGAGTTGCAATTTGTAATCAGCACCGACTCTTTCCCACACCCTTTGAAAATCTTTTGTGCGCACCAAAGAACTTTCAGGGTGGAAGGAGGGTTTTGCCACTAGACTTAATATTTGATGAATTATTGTATTTTAATATTTTGCTGGAAGCTGCCCAGAGTAGCTGGGGAAACCCAGCCAGATGGGCAGGGTATAAATAATAAATTATTATTATTATTATTATTATTATTATTATTATTGGGTCAAGTTCTTACGTTGCTACTACTTCCTCGAAAGATCAGCAGCACAAGGCAAAAAATATCTAAGATAGAGGATTTAATAGCTCTACAACCAGTAGAAGCGCCTCTTCCAGCACAAAATCTGAAATCCCTCCTCTCCGAGGACTCAGCTGTGAGAGAGAAGATGGATTTTCAATGTGTTGGGTCTGCTTGGGCTCAGCTGGAGATATTGATGGCAGCTGCCCTGTTGAACCTCGGTTCCTTGTATCCTTCCCTCTGCCACGGCACAAAATAGGTATTGCCCTGAAGGAGACCCACAAATTGAGTAACACAAACAATAACATTTTCCTGCTTGACCAAAGGAATCTCAGAAAGAATTGTGGGTTGGAAAAGCACCTTTGAGAGTCTCTCAAATTTGGTGCACAATAACAATATGCCTTCAACCCTCACCTGTTTCTGAAAAGAGACAGGGAATAACTCTCTTTTTGCTACAGCTGGGGCCAATCCCCGTAGAAAATAATGATTTTTTCACCCCACAAATTCTTTCTGCAGTGCAGGTTCATATGTCGACGAACAAACGAGATTTGAACTAATAAATGAACTTCCCTCAAAATGGAGGTTGGAATACAAATCATTTTGGGACTTCATATAAATTCAATTGACATTTTTCCTCTGCTGTGTAATGTGAATACTCCTCTGCATTTCCTCATCTTGACTGAGAAATAATGTGCCAAATACCACAAGAAAGGCTGTTCTTCTGGTTCCGCAAACCTGGCTAATAAAAAGAAATAAACTGCGTTGGAAGAAGCACAAGCCTCTCTCCTTAAGCCCACAGGATTTCTCGGCCTTTAGAACTAAACCAAAGGAGGTCAGCCATGTTTCTTCTTGTATCCACACAGAAAATCTTAAAGTTTGCCCATTAGAGGCAATGAACATTAATACAGAAAAGGTTAAAGTATCAAAATGTTCAAAAAGGATATGTAATTTAATGGACTTCTGTAATAGAAGGCTCAGAAATTGAATTCGACATGTGGAAGAGATCAGAAACTTATCCACCTAAGTCTGTAGTCCTGCAACGTTATATATACTGAAATATTATAAAGTTGCCTTCCAGAGAACCAAACTGGGGATGATGGCAGACACAGTGACCAGGCTGCAAAGGAAATTATTTCGCCGATTCAGAGCCAAAAGGTGAACTTTGGGACTCGCCAGATATTCAAGTTAAGAGGGTCCACTGAGGATGTATTGCTCAAGGAACACCCAAATCCTGAAGGTGGCAGTGACTGGATGGTTGTGTGGGAAACCCCTTGATATTTCCGGATAGCCCTGCTCTCTGGCTAGCAGTATAAACAGTTCGGTTGGTGAGTACCAGGTAAAGGACTTTCTCTGTGGTGACCATCTCTCTGTCAAAGGCCCTCGCCAGGGAAATTAATAAGGTCCCCTCTTTCTTGTCCTGTAGAAAAACTTAGAGAACTTACAGCTCTCTATACATATGTATTACATAAAAGGTAAAGGGAATCCTGACCATTAGGTCCAGTTGCGACCGACTCTGGGGTTGCAACATTCATCTCACTTTATTGGCCAGCATGGACAGCTTCCGGGTCATGTGGCCAGCATGACTAAGCCACTTCTGGTGAACCAAAGCAGTGCATGGAAACACCATTTACCTTCCCACCGGAGCGGTACCTATTTATCTACTTGCACTTTGACGTGCTTTTGAACTGCTAGGTTGGCAGGAGCAGGGACCAAGCAACGGGAGCTCACCCTGTTGCGGGGATTCGAACCGCCGATCTTCTGATCGGACTCGACCCAAAATGGAAAGAAGCAGAAGTCCCAGTAAAGGAAGAATGGATACAAAAGATTATGGAATATGCAGAAATGGTGAAACTTACCAGAAGAATAAGAAATCAAGATAACAAACTTTGTATAAAAAAATGGAAATGGTTTATTGAATATTTTCAGATAAATTGTAAACAGATGAAAACATTAGCAGGATTATTGTAATAACCTGCAGTTTTATAAGAGTATATATTTACAGTAGATAATTAAATGAGCAAGTTATATGAATTTAGATATGCAGAAGATATGGAAAAATAAATTTAAGGAACTGCAGAAAGAGAGGGAAAGAAGTCAAACTTTGAAATGTTAAACAGATTGTATAATTAATTAAATGTATAGATTTGAAAACTATAAATAAGAAGCTTAAAACAAAACAAAAACTGGGCAGCCAGATCACTGCTTGGTGGGTTGAACCTTCGTGAGCAGCTCTTGAGGGACCCTTGCAAGCTTGCAGTCACCTTCATCCCAGGAAAAGCTGGGCAGGCTATTGAAGAATGCCAATTGCCACTGGAGTCTCCATTGCAAGAAAGAATTTCCAGAAGAGTCCCCACCAGGATGCTTCTCGTCCTTCTGATCCCTTCTAGCAGCCGGAACGGATTTGCAGGATCCAAGCTGTTGGTGGACCAATGATGGTTGAGCAACCAGGAAGTGTGATGTTCAGGAGTTTATCCGCTCTGCTTTGAAATCCTGAATAGCAAATCCTAAGTAGTTTGTGGCGCAAGAGAGAAACCTGGCAAGGCAGAAGATGGCCAGTGGCGGGCTATTTTTGAATTTAAAATACAGAGAGGCCGTCAGAAGAGAGGAGCATCGCCATCTAGTGGGAGGAGGTGAAAAGTTGCAGGTGGCGAACCCTTGGAGGAACGTGACACAGATATGGTCAGGTGGACCAAAGCTCAGAATGAACCCTGGCTTCCAAGAGAGGTTACACATAATCGAAAAGTTTATTTGGCTTTGTTTGATTCCAGAGAAAGAAGAAGCAAGTTTTGTGGCCCATGCTCACCTCTAGCATTCAGGCATTAATCCTCATGGGATTCCAGCTGTTTGAGGAGACCAAACAGAGGTGAACATCCGGGGTCTCCAGCACCCCATGGCTGGACTTTTGCAGGAAAGAGCCGACTGGCCTTGTTCTGGGGATCTGCCTTCTCTAGAAGCTCAAAAGCACAAGGAGGAGTACAGAAGGCCTCTCGTGGAATCATGGAATTGTAGAGCTGGAAGGGACCCCGAGGATTATGTAGTCCAGCCCTCTGCAATGCAGGAATTTGCAGCTGTCCCATGCGGGGATTGAACCTGTGGCCTTGGTATTACCAGCACCATGCTCTCACCAATGGAGCCACAGGAATTCAGGTTTAAAGAAGACTAGAAAATGTTTACTGAGTATATGTGTGAAAACTGTGTTCATTTAAAAAACGCTGGCGGCACAAAGATAAATTCAACAGTGTAAATCAGTTTTGATGGATAGAACAATGGATTACCGAATGGTTTACTTCATGTAAAATATGTGGGGATGTATGGAATGCGAAATGAACCACGGAAAGAGAAGGAGGGAAGTCATTGATTTAAGGTTGTTTAAATGAATATTTTGAAATGTAACTTAGAAAATTTAATGATAGATGATAGATAGATAGATAGATAGATAGATAGATAGATAGATAGATGATAGATAGATAGATAGATAATGATGATGATGATAGATAGATAGATAGATAGATAGATAGATAGATATAGATGATATAGATATAGATATAGATATAGATATAGATATAGATATAGATATAGATATAGATATATAAAAATGGAATTAGGTTCAGCCTCCAAGGTGTGGAGGAGGGTGAAACTAGGGTTGCCATACAGTGGTACCTCAGGTTACATATGCTTCAGGTTACAGACTCCGCTAACCCAGAAATAGTGCTTCAGGTTAAGAACTTTGCTTCAGGATGAGAACAGAAATTGTGCTCCGACAGCACGGCAGCAGCAGGAGGCCCCATTAGCTAAAATGGTGCTTCAGGTCAAGAACAGTTTCAGGTTAAGAACAGACCTCTGGAACGAATTAAGTACTTAACCTGAGCTACCACTGTATTTCAAAAAGTAACAATCCGGACACAAAAGTCGCTCAGCATTTTTGGGCAAAGTTGTTGAGCTGCTCTTCTTCTTCTTCTTCTTCTTCTTCTTCTTCTTCTTCTTCTTCTTCTTCTTCTTCTTATTCTTCTTATTCTTCTTCACCTCAAGCTGTTGAAAAATCTAAAAAAAATATTGAGAATTTATTTTAGTGACACTGTTTCCAACTGCCGTATTCCGGCTATGTCCGGAAAATTCTGGACGGATGGCAACCCTAGCTGGCAATGGTGAGAAGAAACACTTGATCAGGGCTTTGCATTCCCATCCTTTACACAGACAAAAAAAGCTGCTCAAAATTTACTTTATAGACATTGGGGACTTGTTTAAGGCCAGCCTGTTTTCAAAAAAAGAAACAGTCCCTCTCTCACACATAAGATATGTCTAGAAAACACGCAAAATATGGACTAGTCGACTGATGAATCTGCACATCATTGTGAACTCTACTTTCACAACACAGTGCAGTTTCTCCCATCATCCAGTGTCAGAAAGCAGGGAAAGGGCCCACAAGGCCCAACACATCTGCTTTTTTACAATCTGTACATAGAATTCACATCTCAAATATCAAAAGCGCTTCCTCAAGACACAGTTATGAGGGAAACCTGGCCAGCCAAAACGTATTTTCTTTCGCTACTTCTCCACTCAAGATCTGAAGGGATTCTAGAAAAGTTTCGGTCTCCGAAACTTGATCTGACCCTCTTCAAAGAGCTGATTAGTTAAGTCTTCATTAATTAGTTAGCGTTTTATTGGCATCGGATTTGGTGTTTTAAAAACCCCCATTTTATGGATGTCCTATCCCCTTCCCCCAGGAACTGAATGAGTTAAAATGTCAAAAGTTGCCTAGAAAATATAACAGTGTTTCCATGCTTCCCTTTTTTCATCACCACATGTGTATTTTGGAGATATTTATTCATTTTATTTCCATCCCAACTTTCTTCCAAGGAGTTCAAGGTGACAAACATGGTTCATCCCATTTTTTTATCCTTACAATAACCCTGCAATGTAAGTTAGGCTGAGAGACTGTGACTGGCTGAAGGCTTGGTCACAATTACCGTATTTTTCGCTCTATAGGACGCACCGGACCATAGGAAGGGGAGAACAGGGGGAAAAAAATTTTTCTTGTTCTCCCCCTCTAAAACAAGGTGCATTCAAGGTGCATTCACCCAAAGCCTCTGGAGCGCAGCAGGAGTTCCCACTGCGCTCTGGAGGCTTCAGGCGGCTACCATCCCCAAGCTAGAACAGCGAGCCCTCCGTCTCACTGTTCTGGCTTGGGAACAGCCTTGCTAGCCTCTGCAGGGCAGCGGGGTGAAGGCACCCCACTGCCCTGCAGAGGCTTTGTGCGCAGCCATCCCCAAGCTAGAACATTGAGACGGAGTGTTCCGCAGCGCACACATTTTCCCTTAATTTTTGGAGGGGGAAAAGGGAGTCCTATAGAGCGAAAAATACAGTACCTTTTGCCTCGCACTTTCCAGGCACAAGCCTGCACTTTATAGCTCTGTGCCTAAGCACTCTTTTGCGTGAATAAGCACCGAGTGAGGATTTCAACCCTGGTCTCCCAGGTTCTTGCCTAACACTCTAACCATTACACCATACTGCCCCTTCATAGAAAACAGTTCACTCGGGGATGCTCTTGGGTAGGGGATAAATCTGCCCCTTCTTCCTCCTGTTGTTGTTTTTTTCTCCAGAGTAAGAATGAGATTTTTGCTTTCTCAGCTGCATCTCGGTTTGCAAGATCTTGGCTTTGTACCATAGAAGCCAACTGAGAGCCAAGCCGGCCTCTGTCTGCAATGCACCGCCATCTTGGGTTATGTCTCTTGGTCACACGAGAATGAAATGGAATACTGGGGAACTGGAATAGAAAGGTGGGAAGTGGCTTTTATACATACATACAGAGGAAAAAAACACCTACCAGCCTAAAAATAACAAATTTGAACCTCGTTTCAAGTGAACTTCTGGATCTCATACAGTTTATATAACACAATTTAACTTTTTAAAATTTATTTTTGCTCCATTTCTCTTATCTATTTGCTCTGTTAATCTCTCCTGAACCCTGAGTTCCCTTCTGGTCACACTGTGATAGCATTAGCCATTATTATTTAAGTTTATTCCGGAGGGAAATATATTCTTAACCGGCTTATAAATTCAAGCTGCTGTTACCCATTCTACCACTGCTGCTCTGAATAAACGCAGCAAGCGGGAGTCGGAAACTGCAAATGTTGAATCTCACGAAAAACCGAATCACAGCATCTCAAAAACAATTTCTGTCGGAATGGGACTCATCTGCAAAATCTTGTCCACACCCAGGCCTGCGGCTGAGTCAGAAGTCCTGATGTTTCTCCTCTTCTTCATGAAGCCCCACTGCCACCTGTAGGTCAAATCCACATTTCGGAACTTGCCAGGGACAAAAGGAAATCCATACCTTAGGAATTCCAGGAGGAAAGTGGAGAAAGGAGTGGCTTTGAGGTCCCAATCCCATAAGATTTGAAGGGAGCAACTGATTCTTAGCTGACCACTCCTTGAAGAGTTGCTAAAATATAACAAGGCTATTTTTGTAAAAAAAATAAAATATTGATTTTAACATATAAATTATAAAATGTACCACAAAACTTATCACTTATACAATCTTTTTAGACTTCCATCAGCACCTCTGATGATCCACCATTTTAACCACTTCTTATGCATTTCTTAACTTTATATTACCTTTACATCTCTTAACAAATCATCCTTCCCCTTCTCCAATTTTGCAATACTTCCAATAATACTCCTCACAAAACTTCTTGCAAACCTACAAACGTCGTCTGATCTTCACAAATACTTTTCAAGTAGTCCATAAATTTACTCCAGTCTTCCGTGAATTTCTGGTCCCGCCGGTTTCGAATCCTTCCTGTTAGTTTATCTAATTCTGCATAGTCCATTAAAACAAGGTTATTTAATTGATGGGAAAGAAAGAAACCTGAATGTTTCATCTGATGAAGTGAACTGGAGTCCACAAAAATGGTCGCCACAATAAATTTATTTCAGGCAACACAAGACTCCTCCTTGTTTTTGCAACAGATGAGCATGACTACCCGCTCTGGAAGTTGCAAACGAATACGGTTCGGTTTCCATATTTGTGTCTACCCCCCCCCCCGACATGCACAATATCCTTTTTAATGGCTTCTTCTTTGCCCCCCAGATAATGCTAATGACTCCGGTGGTTTCAAAGGATATTCATGCCTGGTAGAGGCAGCAGCCGACTGAAATCTATCTTTGTTTGCTCGGCTTGTGAAAGCAAAACCTCCCAGGCTGCTCTGCTTTCTTGCTCGAAAGAGATAACAAATGCAAATTGAGTCGTGATGGGCGGCTTCCACCCAGTGTGTGGTAAACAGCGGGAGCTTCGGCCCATAGCTGGGAAACCACAACACAAATAATTTGGCTAGAAAGAAAAACAAAGTTGTGAAGGAAAGGGACCCACTCTGCTTACTGGTAAAACTGGGATTTCTTCAGAGCTCTGCCAATGTTTACAAGCAAAGATTTTCCTCTTTGGGAGGCGATATCTCTTGTTCTTGTGTTTGAGCACTGTTTGCCATCTGACTGGCAAATCCTTCAGCACCATTTATCTAAAAATAATCAGTTCATGATTACTATAAGGTACCAACCAATCAGGGATCACATACTATGTCAATGCAATGCCCTTACAACACTACGATGATGCCACATAGCCAATCAGGATTGACTATGTTACAATGTCATAGAGGCAATCTGGAGTGAGAGCAATATTCCTGGTCTTTTTTTTTACTCCTGCTTTCCTCCATGTTAGATAATTCGCCCAAATCAGGGTGCAAATGGCTTATGAAATATTTCACAAAAACACATTCCCTCCTTCTGGCTCCGACCTAGATTTCTCAGGGGCGCAAACAAACAGAGGCCATCCAAGACTCTTTCCTGTGTGGACACAACTCTCCAGCTGGTCCCCAAAGTGAGGCATCAACCAGAAAATACAAGAGGCCTTTGCACTTCTATTTTAGAGTCCTCCAGTCCTATATTTCCTCCTTGGGAGGTGGGTGGCTCTTTGGTCTAAACCACGGATCCTCTTGGGCTTGCTGATCGGAAGGTCGGTGGTTCAAATCCTCATGATGGGGTGGGCTCCCATTGTTCTGTCCCAGCTCCTGCCAACCTAGCAGTTTGAAAGCACACCAGTGCAAGTAGATAAATAGCTACCGCTGCAGCGGGAAGGTAAATGGCATTTCCATGCGCTCTGGTTTCCGTCATGGTGTCCCGTTGCACCAGAAGCAGTTTAGTCCTGCTGGCCACATGACCCGGAAAGCTGTCTGCGGACAAACGCCGACTCCCTCGGCCTGAAAGCGAGATGAGCGCCACAACCCCATAGTTGCCTTTGACTGGAGTTAACCAACCAGGAATCCTTTACCTTTTACACTTTTTACTATTTCCTCCCTAAAGCTTCAGGTCTTAGCTAGGTCTTGTAATGTAGAAGTTCCGTTGCATTGTTTCATGTGCAAAAGACAGGCGTTTATGAAAGACCATTTCCCTTCCCGTTCCATATATTCCACTTTCCTTCCTTCCATATATCCCCCATATATGACTTGCCATAAGCACCCAGGCCATATTCTTGTGCTCAATTGAACAACACTGTGACTTTTAGCACACAAATTAAATGTACGAGAGCGGGAAAGATGGCCTAGTCCTGATATTTCCACATCCAAAACGCACAATATGATTGCAGTATGCACAACTGCTCTTCATCTGGCATTGTCAAAGCTGCCAGTGTTTTTATTTCCCCCACAGATGAGAATATCTCTACTGCTCCCCAATCATGTTCAAGGGGGTAGTTCTCATATTCTGAGCAGAGAAGCCTTTTATTCTAAAAGAGGCCAACAAAGGTGACATAGGCCCACAGGGACGCAGGGCACAGAGAGACTTTTCTGATAGTTTTGTGGTCCCAAAGTGGGCATTTCCCATTACTTCAGCACCATTGGCAGAATGAGTCATCTAGCCCTGTGATATTCACAGAAAGTCCAGCCAAACATTCATGGTAGAATCTTCTGCCTTCACCAAACTTACAGATCTATATATTTAGTGATTCTAATGTCCATATATACAGTGGTACCTCAGGTTACATACGCTTCAGGTTACATACGCTTCAGGTTGCAGACTCCACTAACCCAGAAATAGTGCTTCAGGTTAAGAACTTTGCTTCAGGATAAGAACAGAAATCGGGCTCCGGCGACGCGGCAGCAGCAGGAGGCCCCATTAGCTAAAGTGGTGCTTCAGGTTAAGAACAGTTTCATGTTAAGTACAGACCTCCAGAATGAATTAGGTACTTAACCTGAGGTACCACTGTATGACTTTTTTCAACCAGAACTTGCTGGAACTGAGTTTCGGCCCCCTCTCAGGTGGGTGCCATTGCCATTCTAAGAGAATGAGGGAGGTGTTCATGGTGAGTTCTGGCACCTCTTTTTCTAGAAAAATAGCAATATATACAGTGCTTTTTTTCTAAAAAAAATGTTTAGTGGTACTCTCATTTTCCTACTGATATTGAAATACTGCCCCTCAATGAAGCCAAACTTAGATTCAGAAAATGTTTAGGGGTATGCGTACCCCTGCGTCCCCCCCTCAGGAAAAAGCACTCTGAGTGTGTGTGTGTGTGTGTGTGTGTGTATCCCAGAAAAAATAACAAAAGAAAAGCAGTGGCCCTTCTCATTTAACCACTGACCCTCTTTCATTCAGGAGATTGAAAGTGAAATTGGAACCCCAAGCTCTGTTTTCTGTCTCCTAGTAATCCTCTGTCAAGAAGCTGTCAGTCACTCTCCCCTTTCACAAAAAGACCAGCAACTTAAAAAATAAAATAAAGTGTTGACTTGAGAGACAAAGCAGCTCTAATGGTTACTTAGAAAGTGTTTTAACACTCAGCAAGACAATGTCCACTGGGTCAAAAACGGCTGAGAAGGTTTGGCCTCAGAAATGCAAGGTTCCTGGTTCGACAGAGCTTGGACTGCTTCTTCTGAAATAAGAAATTTGTATACACGCCCGTCAGATGTTAAGGAGATAAAGAACGGCACAACTTTTAGAAGACATCTGAAGGCAGCCCTGTATGAGGAAACTTATCATGTTTGACATTTTATTATTTTTTATGTTTTGGTGGAAGCCGCCCAGAATGGAAACCCAGCCAGGTGGGCGGGGTATCAATACTAATGACCGCTCCCCGCTTAAAACGGGGGGCGCCCTTTGCGTGGACGCGCGCAGCCATTGGATCTTGAGCGGCTCCATCAGCATAGGCTTGGCTTTGCCTTCCCTCAGGTGGGATACCTGGAGGTCTCCACCTACCTCAGTCAGTTGTCCAATCCCACCTGGGGGGAGGCGTTGCCAAGGAGACCAGGCCAGGTAGGGGAGGGATTACCTGCCCACACAATAGAGGGAGGATCTTACCTGGGAATTCTCACGTGGCTCCAGAGCTTCTCCCACCCTACCCACCCTCAGTTAATGTCTTATTTTGCAGGTTAACTTTTCTTCACAGGTATGCGGGCGCTGCTATGTTAAGGTCGCTGTTAAAGGGCCGGAAAGGAATTTCCCTGCATTGGCAGGTTTCGCCTTTCCCGTAGCAAAACGTCACAACTTTGGCGGTATCAGGCCTTGGGCGGAATCCTTTAGTCCATCTTCCTCTTTGCAGCGGCGATACCAGGGTTCCCCGTTAAAGGGGTTTCTGAAGGGAGGCTTTGACCGTACGCCGAAAGGTTGTCATTGCTCTCCCCTGTGGCGGCAGCGTCGTAATGGGGGCGGCTATCTCTGCTTGAACATATGTTCTCCAGAGCTGGCCCATCCCCCCCACACACACACACACTGGATAACCCTGATGCTCCCTAGGTCCCCGGCTGGGGACTGGGGAGGGAGAACGCCCAATGCCTGAGCCAAGGTCTACCCACATTTGAAATTTAATAAAGTTGTGGCCAATTTAATCCCATAGCACGTTGTCTTGAGTCATTATTCCACATGACGGGGGGGGTGCGCTCGGGATCTGGGGATCTCGGGATCTGCCTGTCCACGCAATATTAATACTAATTCTAATATCCTTTGCTTCAGTTTCAGTTATTAACAACAACCTTTTAATAGGGTGGGGGGGGGGAGATAGTATATTGTACAAGTTCAGTTACGGCTCTTTTTCTTTCGCCTGCAATTACTGTTTTTAAAAGGGGTAAATGTCAGACTGCCAGCCAAAATGCATGTGTACTTCTTAACTGACAAGTACCTGTGTTAAATGATGGGAGCAAAATCCTTGGAGAGGTCAAGGTGCGTTACACACGACTTAAGAAAATTTAGGAAGGCGCCATCATCTAAAAGTCTGGTGACAAATGCCGGTCAAAGACATTAATTAAGAAAAGAGGAAAAAGAAGGGAGAGTTTGGTGCTTGAGGCGGAAGCTGCAATGGAGACAAATGGCTTGTCAGGCTGAAATCTGCTCATTTTCTTCGTGGGATGAACATGCTCATATCCCTGCTAGTTTGCAACACAATATTTTATTGCCTGGCTTTAAAAAATAAGTACTCTCCTCATGAACCAGAAAGTATTTCATTTTTATTTATTTTTTACTTTTAAGAAGGGTTTTTCTTTTTTTAAACCTTATGCTTTTGGATTCTGTTCCAAAGATTTAGCATAAGCTAAGAGCTTACGGAGGAAGAAAATTTAAAAGGAGTAAATCGCAGAAATACATCTGGCATGAGAGAACTCTCTTCCATGAAGGCAGCTCCAGGAAATAAAAAAATTAAGCCCCAAATAGCAGTAGCATCATATGATGGCTCCCTTGCCTTCCCGACCCCTTTAATTATCTAGTTTTGGAATAGAGGTGAATTGGAAGCAGTGTGTGTGTGTGTGTGTGTGAGAGAGAGAGAGAGAGAGAGAGAGAGAGAGAGAGAGAGAGAATGAGAATGGAGGGGGAGGAATGAATTTGAGGACAATGAACATTTGTTCTGAAATGTTCCCACCCACGTTTGTAGCTAATGTCCCTGTCCCTGTGATGCATGAAATGGATGCAGTCTTATCATGTGAGGAGTTTAACAACAACAAAAAAGTTTCTTCTTGTACACCAGCTTGAGCTTTCAGTGGAAAAGTTGTGTGGGAAGTTCGCTCACCTTCCCCCCCCCCAGACAGCCAGGTCTCAACAGTTCCCCACCCCAGCCAAGGGGGCAGAGGGATGCTGTCTCTGCCCTACATCACACCGGCCACGTCATCATTGCTGGGGGGCAGCCCCAGGGTGTGAATCCTCTCCGAAGCCTGGGCATGGGCTAGGGCCATGTCACAGCCCCTACAGGGACCCCTGGGGTGCACCTATTTGATGTAAGTCATAGGGCACCCCCTATCAGTGGTTTACCCTTCCGTGGACTCCCTGCAGTTGAGCAGGAGTTGAGATCTAGCCTGGCTTCACCCCAATGCCTAAACCAAACCTCTCACATCTGTAACCAATAAAGTTGTGGCCTATTTGTGTTAGGATATAGTTCCGTTCCACCTTAAAAGGAACAGGCATGATTGTTGTGTGTCACATGCCTGTTTACATTCCAGCACAGTCTGCTTGGAACTTCCGTTTGTATATTGCTATTGCTATACTTTTGTTTGCTTGGACATGAAGGGAAGCAGACATGTTTTTTCCTTTGTTCCTCATGCTGAATAAATGCCAAGAAGAAGAAGAAGAAGAAGAAGAGGAGGAGGAGGACTTTGGATTTGATATCCCGCTTTATCACTACCCAAAGGAGTCTCAAAGCGGCTAACATTCTCCTTTCCCTTCCTCCCGCACAACAAACACTCTGTGAGGTGAGTGGGGCTGAGAGACTTCAGAGAAGTGTGACTAGCTCAAAGTCACCCAGCAGCTGCATGTGGAGGAGCGGAGACGCGAACCCGGTTCCCCAGATTACGAGCCTACCGCTCTTAACCACGACACCACACTGGCTCTCTGTAAATTTACCACACTGTAAATAATGCTTAAACGTGTCTCTGTCCGCCACTTCCGTTGTGAAGATTTATTCACTCTGCTGATAAGAGCATGCTCAGCTTCTGAAAGTTTCGGAGGCTCAAGTCGTTGATTGATGCCCGGCTGCCGGCTGGTGGCTGGAGCCAGCTGGGGGGCTGCCAATTGCCCCCGTATCCATGGCAGCATCCCAACAATTTGAACCCCTAAACGAAAATACTCTGCGTCAGTGTGTGTTTTCATTCTCCTGGGAACTTTGTGGCTTGGGTGCCTTGGCATGCAAGAAGCTACTAAACTGCTTGCTTTTTCATGAGTAGCCCAATCAAACGTCCGTCAGGATGGGTCAGGAGTCCTGGGGACGGGAGGTGGGGGGAGGCTTGGGGTGAGAATGTGGAACTGGAGGAGCTGGATCTTGGAGAGGAGCCTGGCGGCGGCGGTGGGTAGGGAATGGACAACACCAATCCAGGTCCAGAGGAGGGTTCCAGCAGATTGTGCACCTTCTTCCTGAGCTGAACATCACAGCAGAAGGATGTGTCTCTGGCACTTCCTCCCACCAGGGACTTGCCCAAAGATAGGTCCATAGGTCCATATAAACCAGGAATTATCTTCACATGTGCTGGGAGTGTAAATATGTACCCTTTTTTTTTTTGGGCAAAGGGTGTTTAAGGAGATAACAGAAATCACGGGGTTAAAGCTGACCAAGAGTCCAAGGTAGCACTATTATCAATTTACGAGGAGGTGGAAGGTTCGCAGGCCATGAAAGACTTGCTCACAAATTTATTGACAGCTGCACGAATTATGATAGCTAGGAAGTGGAAGGGGCAAGCAGAATATTGTCAGGGAACTGCCATCAGGGCCGGAGGGAGAGAGCAGGCTCCGGAGGGAGAGAGCGGGCTCCGGAGGGGTCCCAGAGAGCGTCCCGGGATGGGGAGAGGTAGCCCATCTTCTGGGGAAGAGAATCAGCGTAGCACCAGTGGAGAAGGGGGGCAGATGGGGGAATTGGGGAGGCGGTCCCATGACTCCTTGCCAGGGACCAGCGGGGAGAGTAAGGGTCCTCCGCTGCCTACACCCTCCTTGCGCAGAAGGCTTCTGCGCAGGGAGGAGACTAGGCGTCAAAGAGCTTCTTTGCTGGAAGAAGTTCAAGAAACGCCCACTGACGGATTCTGCCAGCGATTGAGACAGCCACGGGTGAGTGGCTGTCCGGACAGAAAAGGTTCACTCAGGCAACCCAGCCAGGTGTTGCACTGGTTTACGCATGCGCAACCCCTAGAACCATTACAAATATAAAATGGAAGAATGGTAAAAATAGGTATGGCATATAGCTATTAATGATAAATGAACATGTGTTGTTAAGGTAAGATGGGGAATATGCAGGAGAAATTATTTTGAGGAGATATAGGAGGTGTTTGTAGAATTTCTACTGTTAAAACGGAAAGGGGTCAAGCCATTGCAAGAGGTGTTGAAATTTTGGGAGGTTGGATGGTTACATGGAATGGTCTTGGGGTGGGGTGCCCATTTTTACTGTTATTTATTTATGATTATTACTCTGTCAAAAAAAGAGAGGATAGATCCATAAGTGAGCTGCCCCTCTTGACTCCACCTCCATCACTGAGGATACGAAAACATTTGTTTGTTTGTCTTTAAAAAACATTCGCGTACCCCTGTACATCAAAGTGGTTTACAAAACTATAAAACCATGCATTAAAAACTACAAAAAGTTACAAAGGGGCATCAATTGACCATTGTGGAAGGATGTCTTCTTAATCACCTGCCTAGGCCTGGCGGAATAAAAAAGGTTTTCAACAGACATTTTAAAAATTGGTACAGGAGGCTCCTGGTGAATCTCTATTTGCAGCACGGGTGCCCAGTTGTGCCTGACATGGGGTGGGTTGGCTGTCGTCACATGCGCAATGCACAATTGCACATTGCATGCGTGACGATGGTCGCATTGGAAGAGGCTGACCAGGTGGGCTGATCAGAGGGACCTGCTCCTTCATCTCTTTCCCAGGAGGCTGGAAAAATGAGAGGATGGTGTGCAGGAAGGGGCTTGGCTTGGCAGCTGGTCTCTGCTCTCCCCAGTGGGATGATCATTCCATGAAAGACTTGGTTGCCCAACTGGGGCAAAGGCGTTGTGCAAATTTGGTTCATTTCATGTGGATGAAGAACGAAGACCAGATGCCAACAATGTTTCAGAAAGTCGGCTGTGATTTATTTTCCTGTGTGCTCTATGTTTCAAAAAAACGTTTTCAATAATTTTCTTTCCAAAAATACCTAAAAACGTATTCTGGACCTTCAAGCCATTGAAAATGGGGTTTGGGAGTGGAGTTTGATTTACAGTATGGCACATTCCTTGCTTGGATTGCCGAAAAGGCAGAAAGTTAAGTAAAAAGCAACTTGAATGGATATCTGGGTGTGAAGTTACATAGAGAGCACTAATCTGTGCTATGAAATAAAGAATTACACACCTGTTTTCCTTCTCCTTCCCTGCGTCCTCTCGCAGAGCTAGGCTGATCATGCTACAATTAAGACCCCATGTAAATCACAGAGATAAGGAGCAAAATAGATTCATTGGGTTATAAGAGAAAACGAGATTTCATGCCTTGTCTCAAGTTAAGAGAGCAATCACATGGGGGTTCTGTGAATGATTTCTATTTCTCAAATCTTTATCTAGACTTAGCCTTGTGTCATTTCCAAGCCAGCCTGTGTCTGTGGGGGAGGATGTGTGTGTAGATTCATTTAAATGGTGCAGATCTCTTTAAACCATGGATTTATTTGCATGACGAGCCCTCGAGCCCCACCCTATTTCTTAGATAATGAAACACACGGACACCAACATTTTGGGTTAATGGCCACTTTATTGGTTACACATGTGAGCTGTATTGGCTTAGGCATTGGAACTGAACCAACTATATTTGACTTCTGCCCATCATGCAAGGAGTCTTATAAGGGTCAACCACCAGTAGGGGGGACCCTGTTGATGTACATCAACTGTGAGCTCCCCCAGGGTCACCGATGGGGTCATGGCATGGCCCTATCCCATACCTGGGTGTCAGGGGACTGCCATCGGAACAGGGGAGAGAGGTAGGGAGATATAGAGAGCCTCTGATGGTTCTGAGGAGCAGCTTCTCGTCCAGCAGTGGGGAAAGCCACGCCTCCAGTGGAGAAGAGAGGGAAGGGGGCAGCAAAGCAAAGGCAGGGCTCAAGATACTGCTGTGAGCCCAAGCCAGGAGGCACACATGCCGTTTCCATCGCCCAGCTTACGCAGGGGGATGAAACGTAAAGAGGGGAGGCAGAGATTTGGGGTGTCTAAGTTCTTATGCTGGGGGGGAAACGGAAGGGGCCACTCCTGGAATCTGCAAGTGACTAAGATGGGCATGAACTTTGTGGTTATGCACTGTAAATAGTTTGCACCAATAAAACCTGTAAAAGACAGGTCGGAGTCCTGCCTGGTTACTCACGAGCAACCAGCACCTGACACCGGGCTTCGGACGAGATCCACCCCCCCGAATCCCTTTAACAGAATACCCTTAAAGAGGAGGGGCAGGTGAAGGCCACCACCTCCCTTCCCATAAACCAGGTTTTACCAATGCCTAACGGCCAAACCTTGCAAAGTTGTGACGATTGCTCCAAGGCAGGCGAAAACCACATGGCTGGTGCCAATTTGCCAAGTGGGGAAATTCCTACTTGGCCCCCTCAACAGGTGACCAGCTGTAGTCCATAGCAAGGCCAAGATGGCAAACACATGAAAATAGGGCGGGAGGGCAGGAGATCCGATGCAGGAGGAGAAAAGGAGACTGAGCCCCCGGCTGCATGGATGTTTAAATCAGGTAAGCCATGCCCCCTGGTTGACCAGGTTGGTTGGCCGTGGGGCATTACGTGGCCAGGACTCCCGATGACGTGGGCAGCATCACCACACCCCCTGCTGTACACGGGAGTGCTTATGGCCAGTCTGCAACTTTGCCCTCCTGGGAAGGTGAGAGGTTCTGTAGAAACACTTAGCTGAAGAACTCTCATAGTGGGATAGGAGAGCTGAAAAAAATCCCAAGATATTTCACATCCCTTTGGGTAAGGACCCCTGACCATTAGGTTCAACCGTGGCCGACTCTGGGGTTGCGACGCTCATCTCGCTTTATTGGCCGAGGGAGCCAGCGTACAGCTTCCGGGTCATGTGGCCAGCATGACTAAGCCGCTTCTGGCGAACCAGATCAGCGCATGGAAACGCCGTTTACCTTCCTGCCAGAGCAGTACCTATTTATCTACTTGCACTTTGATGTGCTTTCGAACTGCTAGGTTGGCAGGAGCAGGGACCGAGCAACAGGAGCTCACCCCTTCACGGGGAATCGAACCGTTGACCTTCTGATCAGCAAGTCCTAGGCTCTGTGGTTTAACCCACAGCGCCACCCACGTCCCTATATCCCTTTGGGTAGATGAGTCAAAAAAGCCTGGGACAGAAATTTTCACGGCCCTCTGGCGGTTGTGGCGGCTCCTTGACCAGAAGTCATGTATTTAGCATTAACTCTGGAAGTATAGACTCGATTCTGAACAAACTAAGCCTCCTAGAGCAAAATATGCGTCGGGAAGCTGAAGCAAGATGATACTTTATAATAACTGGTTCATCAACTTGGAAGATTCCAGGAACCCCAGGGGGAAAACCTCAAAACATCAGGAGGACCCCAAAGCATCAGTGAAGTGGTGCATCTTCAGTCTATGGCCAACCTGAAGTGCTCAGAACACCTGACAAAGCTTCAGAGCTGCAGAATTTGAAAGAAGATTTCTGCACCTGTGAAGTCCCTGACTCAGTTCACCACTTCTCCTGGGCATCAGCGTGAGAAATGCCCCATCTGAAGATCTCAGCCTCCAGCCCGGTACGTAAAATTGGATAGTTGTTGTATATCCATCAAGATTTGTTGTTGTTTAGTCGTTTAGTCGTGTCCGACTCTTCGTGACCCCCATGGACCAGAGCACGCCAGGCACTCCTGTCTTCCACTGCCTCCCGCAGTTTGGTCAAACTCATGCTAGTAGCTTCGAGAACACTGTCCAACCATCTCGTCCTCTGTCGTCCCCTTCTCCTTGTGCCCTCCATCTTTCCCAACATCAGGGTCTTTTCCAGGGAGTCTTCTCTTCTCATGAGGTGGCCAGAGTATTGGAGCCTCAGCTTCAGGATCTGTCCTTCCAGTGAGCACTCAGGGCTGATTTCCTTCAGAATGGAGAGGTTTGATCTTCTTGCAGTCCATGGGACTCTCAAGAGTCTCCTCCAGCACCATAATTCAAAAGCATCAATTCTTCGGCGATCAGCCTTCTTTATGGTCCAGCTCTCACATACATCACTACTGGGAAAACCATAGCTTTACTATACGGACCTTTGTCGGGAAGGTGATGTCTCTGCTTTTTAAGATGCTGTCTAGGTTTGTAATTGCTTTTCTCCCAAAAAGCAGGCATCTTTTAATTTCATGGCTGCTGTCACCATCAAGATTAATGGGTGCTTTTAAGGTGCTCTCCCTCAAGCCAACTGCGTTCTGAAACTCAGTTTAAAATTTGCGATGGCCAGCTTTCAAGGAATGGAACAAAAGGGAGGGTAGACAAGTTTTGTTGCAAAGGTATGCACTATATACTGTAATGGATGTTCTCCCTGAAGCCTCAAGAACTGGTTCAGCCTTGTGCTAGTTTTATTCAGCTTTGCTTTAGGGGTCTCTGTCCTTGCCTAAATCAGAACAGTAGCCCACTAGCTTCTCAAGATTCAGGAGGCCGGTGGAAAGGAAACTTAGCTGTGCTGGGAGAGAGATGGAAAAGCTGAGAGAGAACAGTTTGCTCCACGCTTGCCTGACACTGCTGATTATCGTCTGCACAGAAAACGCTCTGAAGGAGAAGATGAAATAAGAAGCAAAAAAAGGGGACTCATTTAGACTTCCTGAAGTCATTCATCAAGAGCTTAAGAAGCAAAATGTTCCCAAACTTGCGGAGCAGCCTAGTGAAACTGGAGCTGATTTCTTGCTAAATTCCAATATTAGTCACAGTTCTGTGGCTGTCGCTTTTTCTTTTCTTTTTTTTTTTTTGGTCTTCCCACTTTCTCATGTCGAAGAAATGTTATTTTGGGGAGGGGGCAGGAGCTGGCACAGACGTGGGCCCCCCTCTTCTCCCTTAGAGGTGACCAAGGAACCGTGTTGCCGCTGGGGCTGCTGCTGATGTGCTGGAGACAACGAATGAAAGTCCTGCTACAAGCGAAGGAGAACGTTTCAACACCCTCAGTCAAGAAAAAAAGCATTGGAAAATAAAGACATTGTGCTCTGGGTTACCAGCAGGTTGCTTACATAGTCTCACTAGCTCGCATTCAGACAAGTCTGCTTGTATGAGCTTGTTAGCAGTGAGAAACACATCTAATGGTCGTGTCATTTAAAGATGATTAATACTAAGCGGTTCTGGCAGGGTAAACTCTACCTCCTTTCACATATCCTGGGCATTTGATAGCAGCTGCTCTGTTAGAAAGAGGTGTTATCTGGAAATCTGGAGTGTTTTCCATCAGTGAGCGATACAACCATTTAGTGCGGCTGCAAAAGAACACAGATTACGAGATGATAAAGGTGTCTCTGTTCAGAAGCAAAAGGTCAAACCAATGTGCTCCTGGCACAATCCTCAGCTTGTGTGCCCAGATCAAAGGAACAATGGCTCAAATTCATCACCGCCACCATCATTTATTATATTTTCATATTGCCCTTCCAAAGAGAGTGGGGTGGTTCACAACAAAGCAATACAAAATAAGAATGTAAAATACAGTGGTACCTTGGGTTACATACGCTTCAGGTTACATACGCTTCAGGTTACAGACTCCGCTAACCCAGAAATAGTGCTTCAGGTTAAGAACTTTGCTTCAGGATAAGAACAGAAATCGTGCTCCGGCAGCGCGGCGGCAGCAGGAGGCCCCATTAGCTAAAGTGGTGCTTCAAGTTAAGAAGTTTCAGGTTAAGTACGGATCTCCAGAACGAATTAAGTACTTAACCAGAGGTACCACTGTACGTAATAAAACAGACACAAACCAATGACCAACCCCCCTTTCACAAATACATTTAAAAGACCATAGAACGTTCAATCAACCAAAGACCCAGTTTTGGAGAAACAGAAACTCTTTTGCCTGGTACCTAAAGATTTGTATTGAAGGTTTCAGGCAAGCCTCCCTGGGGAGTCAGCACAGAAAAAGACCTATTCTCATTTTGCTACCCTCCAGACCTCTTGTGGAAGAGCACTTGAAGAAGGGCCTTTCGTGATGATCACAGGGTCCAAGGTGTTGGAAAATGCCTTGGGGGTGCCCCTGCAGCCCCAAACTCAGAGCATCCTCTGGTATGCACAGCTCTGGAAAAGGCATTTCCGTTCTTCTCCAGTGTGCTTCAGCGACATATATCAAATGAAATATGCACACTAATATTCTAGCAAAACACAGCAAGAAGCGTGAGACATCGTAGAGCTAATCTATGTATTTATTTACACACTATAGACATAGAGAGCTGGACTATAAAGAAGGCTGATCGCCGAAGAATTGATGCTTTTGAATTATGGTGCTGGAGGGAGACTCTTGAGAGTCCCATGGACTGCAAGAAGAACAAACCTATCCATTCTTAAAGAAATCAGCCCTGAGTGCTCACTGTAAGGACAGATCCTGAAGCTGAGGCTCCAATACTTTGGCCACCTCATGAGAAGGGAAGACTCCCTGGAAAAGACTCTGATGTTGGGAAAGATAGAGGGCACAAGGAGAAGGGGACGACAGAGGACGAGATGGTTGGACAGCGTTCTCCAAGCTACCAGCATGAGTTTGACCAAAGTGCGGGAGGCAGTGGAAGACAGGAGTGCCTGGCGTGCTCTGGTCCATGGGGTCACGCAGAGTCGGACACGACTAAACGACTAAACAACAACAACATGTACAGACAAAGGAATCATGGCTCTCTCTCTCTCTCTCTCTCTCTCTCTCTCTCTCTCTCTCCCCCCTCCCTCTCCAAGAGGAAAATAGGAACTAGTAAAAGCAAAAATATAGTACAGTAGTACATACAGCGGAAGAGATAGGACTGCCTTCTGTTCCCACAATCTTCCCAGACAGGCATGTGATTTACACATCGGAGGCAGCATCGGAGGTGTGAAATACTAACACAAGGCGGTCCTTGGCTGTAAAGGTGCTGATTTCCTTTTTCCTTTTAATTTTCTCGCTTTATTTCCATGGAACTGGTGACACAGTGGAACCAGTCCAGACAACGATCTAAAGGTCAGTGCTTGCAAACTTGCAAAGACAGAACGGTGTCTGTCTTCATGGACAAGGAAACATTCAAAGGCATGCAAAAGAATAAATGGAAATGAACATCTTTTTAGTGAAAACACACCTAAATCAAAAGCAGTTTAGGTACTGCTTTTAACCCGAATGACGCTTCATCCAAAATTCAAATCCTTACTCCGTGCTTAGTTATCTTCCTTCCTTCATAAGTCTTTTCAGAAGATTGCAATATCTTTGTTTTGGGGGAGGCTGTAGCTCAGTGAGAGGGCTGGGAGATAAATAAACATATTGTCCCAAACCAGTTTGAAATTCATATCATAATAGTGGTTTCATAATTTTTGCCCTGGAATATATCACAAGTCATGATGTGGGTTAGGACTGGGTGATGTATTGTCCAAAACTGGTTTGAAATCCAGACTCCAAAAGCTACTTTTCTGACAACAGCATTTAAATGTTTTGAAGTCCAACGATGGCAATGTCCTTTTAGGACGTATGAAACTGGCCAATCTCGCCCAACAAATGAGATCATGAAAGAGAGAGATCATTTCCACACACAAGCTCCCAGGCTGTAACTAGAGCTGTGCCACGGAGGGCTGCCCTTTCTGGGGAAGATTGCAGATGTGTGAAATGGAGCCAAGTCTCTTTGGCTGCTCCCAGGCAAGGCCAGCCTAGTCGCCACCAGCCGTTGGAAATGCCCATCTACATCAGCTGTTTTAGGACATCAGATTGCAAAGGAACAACAACAAAAAATGGTTCTTGTGATGCACCCAGTGCTGGATTTACATATAAGCTAAACAAGCTAGAGCTTAGGGCCCCACTCTCTTGGGGGACCCCCCCAAATTAAACTGGATGTACATTTCCAAAATATAGGATAACAAACAAATAAAATAAAACCTACATACAGCAACCGTGTTTTGTGTTGTGTACGCTCCTAGGATGTAAGTCATGGCCCCCACCTGCTTGCCTGCTCCCTCAAATATCCCTGGTTGCTCCTTTCTATATATAGGGTGCCTACATTCTGCATGGACTGGTTGCATGGCCACATGGGCTAATGGCTTGAGATACCTATAAATTACTGTATAGCATATATTCAACACAAAAACAGTGACAAGGACAGCTGGACATATGAAGGGCCCTGTTACCTTCAGTAAAGTAAAGGTAAAGGGACCCCTGACCATTAGGTCCAGTCGTGGCCGACTCTGGGGTTGCGGCGCTCATCTCGCTTTACTGGCCGAGGGAGCCGGCGTACAGCTTCTGGGTTATGTGGCCAGCATGACTAAGCCACTTCTGGCAAACCAGAGCAGCGCACGGAAATGCCATTTACCTTCCCACTGGAGAGGTACCTATTTATCTACTTGCACTTTGACGTGCTTTCGAACTGCTAGGTTGGCAGGAGCAGCGACTGAACAACGGGAACTCACCCCGTTGCGGGGATTCGAACCGCCGACCTTCTGATTAGCAAGTCCTAGGCTCTCTGGTTTAACCCACAGCGCCACCCATGTCCCACATTACCTTCAGTAGCTGAAGGTAAATCAAACCTAAATCTGGCCCTGGATGCACCAATCTCCTTAAGGTGGTACTTGATAATTCCTGGTATTATGCAATGCAATGACTTGTTTGTTTGGAGGTAAAAGTCGGGAAATTTCAGCTGTTGCTCAGACTCTCAGTACCAAGTAGATGGTGGCAGCCAGGATTGGCTGAAATCTCCCCTTTTTTCATTCATGTTACAACGTCACCTGAGATGTTTCTGCACATGCAGAGGGAGCCTTCCCGATAATCGACTAACTTGAGCCACAATTCAGTAAGGAGCCTTTGGTGGGGAACATGAAAGCATTGATCGCTGCTGAGGCTCCGATGACATTTCAAAAACCAAAACATGGCTAATACAGGCGTCACGTTTCAGGCTCACTGAACAGATCTGCCTCTGAATGTGCCCCTTCGCTCTCCACTTACGTTGCACCGAATTAGTTCTTCCATCTCCACTCCTGTACAAATGTGAATAAACGACAGAGTAACAAACTCCTCGTCCTCATCTCATGACAGGCCTATGAGGAATCCTCTCATTTCGCATCAGGCAAGGCCCCTGATAGTTCAGAATGGCCTCACAAGTTGGCCACCTTTGCTCAATTCTATCAGGGCATGCACACCATTTCCTTATTGTTGTTGGCGTCCGTCTGGCTCAAGAGACAATGGAGTCCTACCCTCCAGAGCAGGAGAAAACAAGCTTGTTCCCTCTTCCATGTGACAGCCCTTGAGATATTTGAAGATGGCTATCAACGTCTCCTCTCAGTCTCCTCTTTTCCAGGCTGAACTGTCAGGTGTGCATGCAGGAGCCAGGCCCAGTGACCAATAGGACATTGCAGGATTGGGGCCTTCCTAAGTTTGTTTTGAAAAGGCAAGGTGTTCACCTGGTGGCAAGAGCTGGGAAGGCATATAAGGTCAGCATTTCCCTTCGGCTCTTTGCCACAGCAACATGCTTCCTGCCTTGCTGTGTTTGGTTTCTTGCTTCCTGATCCTTGAACCTTGGCTTCTTGAATCCTTGCTTCTTGATCCTTGGACCCCTGACTTCGTGACTCCTTGGCTTCCTGACTCCTGACTCCTGGCCTCTGGACCCCCGTCCCTGCTCCCACCCCACCATCTTGCCCCTGGTCCTGACTGTTGTGTTTGCAGTGTCCGTGCACAGCGGAATGATGAGGAATACGTGCACATACTCTATATTGCTTTATTTACGTTTCAAAGCTGGTAGATTACAGAAAAACATCTTGTCTCTGTCGGAGCAGAGAAAGCATCCTCTCTCCTCTAAAGCACGTAGAGAAGCACTGAGTGAGAACAGTGAAAAACAGGAAACCAGTGTACGTCACATCCAGTCTCCTTTCCCGTGAGAAACTCCAACAGCAACTCTGACTGGAATGTAAACATTGCCTCGTGACAAGCACTTCGCTGCACAGTGAAGAGAGCAGAAACCAACATCCTCCCCCTTTCTGTGAACATCACTGGGCAGCGTGTTCGTACAATATCAGTACAAACCCAACTTCTGCACATAGGTACAGTGTTGATCCCTTGATACAATCTTGGACAATACATCAGCAGGAATTTCATTACCTGGCATATAGGACACCGTTACGAGTCCCTTCTGAATACGTTCCCTAGCATGTTGCAACTTCAATTGCAAGTGCTTCGTGCTTTGCTTACAACCTTCAGAATTCAGCAAAGCCAAACATGCTTTGTTGTCCTGGTAAACCTGGATTGGACATTTGACAGGAATTTTCATGTCTTTGCACAATTGTAACAACCACTCACAATCCTTAAGTGAATAAGACAGTGCATTCAGTTCAGCTTCACAAGTACTTAAGCTAACTGTTGTTTGCTTCTTGCATGACCAATCAAATAGACCCTGATTGTACATGTAGCAAACTCCAGACGTGCTTTTCCTGTCTGTAGTGTCACTTCCAAAACTTGCATCTGCAAATATCTCAAGACCACCAGACTTCTGATTGTTAAATCTCAGTCTGTAATGCATAGTGCCTTTCAAATAGCGCGCTATGCGTTTCAGAGCTTTCCAATTCATAACAGTAGGATTGTTGACTTGTCTGCTTAGCAAATTACAGCTAACAGCAATGTCTGGTCTTGAACATCTGGCAATGAAGTTTAGCTAGCCTAGCACACTTCTGTACAGTGTAGTGTCAGAAAATGCTTCTTCAGTGTCATCTACCTGATAACCTGTTGTCATCGGTGTGTCTACAGGGTTAGCATCCATCAGGTTTAGTTTGCTTAACACATCAGCAATTTTCCGTGACTGGTGTACTAGAATGTTACCATCTTGATCTCTCTCTATTTCCAGAGATAGGTAGTTGTTTACCTCACCAAGATCTTTCATGTCAAAGTGTTCTTTCAGTTGAGCTAGGGCGTTATTGTACATTGTGACATCTTTCCAAAAGAATAAAAGATCATCAACATAAAACAAACAATACAGTTTCTTTTGCCCCTCCTCTTTGCCAAATACACATGGATCAGCTTTCCCTTGCTGAAAACCTAGAGAAAACAATACTTGAGTGAGTTTTGTGTGCCAACACCGTGCACTTTGTTTGAGACCATAAAGGGACTTTTTCAGAGCCCAAACAAATCCCTGTTTTACCTGTACGCCATCAGGTGGAAGCATATAAAGTGATTCACCTAGAGATCCGTACAGAAAAGCTGTATTTACATCGTGGTGACTAATGTGTAGATTCTCCTCTGCAGCTAGCTTGAGCATAAGCCTAATGCTCTCATACCTCACTGTGGGTGAGTAGGTCTCGTGATAGTCTTCACCTGGTACCTGTGCAAAACCTCTGGCTACCAATCTGGCTTTGTGTCTGACTATCTTGCCATTTTGATCAGTCTTCGCTTTGAAGACCCATTTGCTTCCAAGCAGTTTCATTCCTGGAACTACTGGAACAAGTTCCCATGTTTTGTTCCTTTCCAAGGAATCAAGCTCAGCCTTCATGGCATTTAACAATGGCTCAGCTTCCTTTGAATCCAAATCCTGGATTTCTTGAAAACTTGAAGGTTCAAATACCTTCTTGGAGCTTTTAACAGCTGTTACTGCTATCTTGGCAAACTCATCAGCAAATCTCTTTGGAGGTCTACCTTTTGTGGCTCTTTGTGACCTGAGAATTAGCCTTAAGTCTTCAACACTCTCCTCTTCTTTCTTAGGAGAAAAGTGACCTATTGTGAACAATAGTTCTTCCAATTCTTGATCAGAGCTTTCAGAGGGTCGCATAGAGGCTTTCGCACTCTTGAAACCCTCTGAGTCACCTGATTCAGTTTCAGACTCAGAATCAGAACTTTCATCAGTGGGTGTGGGTTGCTGTGGTTGCTTTTGACTATCCTCAGTCTCATCACTGTCATCAGGGTAACATTGGAAAATTCCCACATTCTCCCCCCACTTGGCATTGTACTCAACACTTCTTGTGAGCTTAATGGTCTTAGAGTCAGTCATCCTTATTCTGTAAGAACCTTTCTGATAACCTAGAAAGATACCATGTAAACCACGCTTGTCTAACTTGGAGTTTTGTGGTGAGTGAACCCACATGTCAGAACCAAAAATTTTCATGTGTTTGATGTATGGCTTTTTGCCAAACATCTTCTCATAGGGGGTACAACCAATCGCTGAAGATAACCTGCGATTATAACTGTAAACAAAACACGAGAGAGATTTGGCCCAATAACTCTCTGGAAGATTGGCATCATGCAGCAAGGTTTTTAACCCTTGAAGCAATGTTTGATTTGCCCTCTCGCAAAGTCCATTCTGCCATGGCGAGCGAGGACTAGACAAATCGTGTTGAATTCCTTTCTCAGTCAGAAAAGCTTCAAACTGCTGAGAAGTGAATTCCCCCCCGCGATCAGTGAAAAGAATTTTTATCTTCTTACCATGCACATTTTCCAACCAAGCACAGAATTCCTTGAACCTTGGAAAAGCCTCTGATTTCTGCTTGAGATTGTACACATAAATATACCTGGAAAATGCATCAATGAGAACCATGAAGTACCTGTTTCCACCCAAAGAGGGCGCTAGTGGTCCAACCAAATCAGCATGAACAATTTGGTATGGTTCTGTAGCTTGCCTACTAGATACCTTACCTTTCGCAGCCATTTTCACCTTGTTTGCTGCGCATGCCTTGCACTTCATGTGGTACCTGCAGGGTTTAATAGTCATACCTTCAACCAAGGCAGGCATTTTAGATACTGCCTCAAAATTCAAATGACCAAATTTTCGAGGAAAATCATGAATACATTCTGCATGCAAACTTTTGTTAGAACCTGCAACGCAACAAGTGTCATCCTGCACAACATCATCATAATACAAAACATATAAACGATCAACATATTCAGCATACAATACATAATCATTTTTCTTTGTGATGATGCACCTTTTGTTCTTAAAGGAAACGTCAATTTTCCGCTCATTCAGCTGTCCAACGCTGAGCAGATTATGTTTGGCATCTGGCACATAAAGTACATTCTGTATCGATAAGTCCAAACTGTGAAGAACAACAGTTCCGTAGCCTTTACTGGGGATTGTGTGGTCATCCGCCTGGTGAATCGCACCTTCCTGCGGTGTAAAAGACACGAACAATCGCTTATCGTTGCACATGTGATGGGTTGCAGCTGAATCAACAACGAAGAAAGATCTAGACGTCTTCTGGACCTCTGCAACTTTTGGAGTGAAGCGTGAGACCATTGCTTTGGGCTGCGTTGTCCTGGACACTGGACCTCTGCTTTTGCCTCGGCCTTTTCCACGTGATGAGCTTTCGCTGCGCTGCTCTGTTTTGGCCCTGGGATATTTGCATTCCCTCTTCATATGGCCTAGACGTCCACACGAGTAGCATTTCACTGCCTTCAAAGCTTTGGCGCCATCTGGTGGTTCCACTGCACTCTGGGATGACGTCTGTGAAGACTCCCCCTTTTCCATGCAGCCAGCACCCCGGCGATCTGCTTCATTCAGAATCACGGCAGTAACATAATCCACTGTCAGCTGAGCAGTAGGCTGTACAGCAATCTGAGTCGCAACAGACTCCCAACCTGAACCCAAAGATTGTAGTATCATGAAGGAATACACAGCCTCTGGAAAGTTGAGTCCTCTCTGTTGCAGCTCATGTCTCAGATTCTGCATCTCCATCAGATGTGTACGCACATCACCACCTTCAGCAAGAGCCATATTATGCAGCTTGTTAAAGTAAAACACAGTAGATCCAGCTTCTGTCCTCAAGTGAGCCTCTCTCAAAGCGTCCCAAATTTCTCTGGCGGAGGTCTTATCACGCAATAGACAGAGCTCTTCTGGGGATACTATCAATGTAAGAGTTCCCCTTGCTTTAGAATCTTTAGCTTCCCATGCATCTGTAATTGGAGCTGGGGGGGTGTCTGTAATAACTTCAAACAGACCCTCTTTCCGCAGAATAGCCTCTGCATAGAGAACCCAGTCCGCATAGTTTTTCTTATTGAGCTTAGGAATCCCACAAGCATCCTGAAGGGCCATCATGACTCTGGCATTAGCCTTCTGCGTCATCTCTGCTGCTTTAAATCATGCTGCGTCACTGCTGCAGCTGCTTCAGCCCAAAAGCACTTTTAAAAGTTACTTTCGATTTCCCCAGCATAGGAACTTGAGCCTTTGATCCTTTGCCTGTGCCTGGCAAACGGACATAAAATTGCAAAGTCCAGCCATAAAGCCATTAATTAGATGCTGGCAGGCTGCCCGGAGCAGTAGCACATACCTCATCAATCATCTTGACGCGCAGAGATAGCGTCCGATCCATCCCTCTGCCGCTGTTCTGATTACCGGAGCCCATTCCCAAGATTGATTGCGTTCTTCTGGGCCCGGAACCAAAAATGTTGTGTTTGCAGTGTCCGTGCACAGCGGAATGATGAGGAATACGTGCACATACTCTATATTGCTTTATTTACGTTTCAAAGCTGGTAGATTACAGAAAAACATCTTGCCTCTGCCGGAGCAGAGAAAGCATCCTCTCTCCTCTAAAGCACGTAGAGAAGCACTGAGTGAGAACAGTGAAAAACAGGAAACCAGTGTTGGTTTCTGCTCTCTTCACTGTGCAGCGAAAGGCTTGTCACAAGACAATGTTTACATTCCACAGACAGCATTGCTGTTGTGTTTCCCACGGGAAAGGGGAGGCTGGATGTGACGTACACTGGTTTCCTGTTTTTCACTGTTCTCTCAGTGTGTTTCTCTCCGTGCTTCAGAGGAGAGAGGATGCAGTTTCTGCTCCGGCAGAGACAAGATGGTTTTCTGTAATTTACCAGCTTTGAAAATGTAAATAAAGCAATTTAGAGTATGTACACGTATTCCTCATCATTCCGCTGTGCACTGGATGCTACAAATTAACATTATGGTTATGGGCCCAGAAGTCGAATCGGGCTCCTGGCAAAGGAGCAAAGACGCAGTCATCTGATGCCGGCAAAAGGATCGGAATGCAGAGGGACGGATCGGACGGTATCTGCGCATCAAGATGATTGATGAGGTATGTGCTACTGCTCCGGGCAGCCTGCCAGCATCTAATTAATGGCTTTATGGCTGGACTTTGAACTTTTATGTCCGTTTGCCGGGAACAGGCAGCGGCTATGGCAATGCTTGGGAAATCGAAAGTAACTTTTAAAAGTGCCTTTGGGCTGAAGCAGCTGCTGATAACAGTGACGCAGCATGATTTAGGGCAGCAGAGAGAAAGCACTTTTGAACTTGCCTTTGGAATGAGGCTTGAAGCAGCAGAGACGCAGCTTGTATAAAGCAGCTGATTTAAAGCAGCAGAGATGACGCAGAAGGCTAATGCCAGAGTCATGATGGCCCTTCAGGATGCTTGTGGAATTCCCAAGCTCAATAAGAAAAATTATACGGACTGGGTTATCTATGCAGAGGCTATTCTGCGGAAAGAGGGTCTGTTTGAAGTTATTACAGACACCCCCCCAGCTCCAGTTACAGATGCATGGAAAGCTAAGGATTCCAAAGCAAGGGGAACTCTTACATTGATAGTATCCCCAGAAGAGCTCTGTCTATTGCGTGATAAGACCTCAGCCAGAGAAATTTGGGACGCTTTCAGGGAGGCATACATGAGCACAGAAGCTGAATCTACTATGCATTATTTTAACAAGCTGCATAAGATGGCTAGCTGCAGAAGGCTGGCTGATGCAAGTGGGGAATCTGATGCCAATCAGCCACATGCTCAGCTCAGAGTAGCCTGTAATACTGCCATGATTCAGAATGAAGCAGATTGCCAGGGTGATAGCTGCATGGGAAAGGGGGAGACTTCACAGTCGTCATCCCAGAGTGCAGTGGAACCACCAGATGGCGCTATAGCTTTGAAGGCAGTGAAATGCTACTCCTGTGGACGTCTAGGCCATATGAAGAGGGAATGCAAATATCCCAGGGCCAAGACAGAGCAGCGCAGCGGAAGCTCACCGCGTGGAAAAGGCCGGAGCAAAGGCAAAGGTCCGGTGTCCAGGACAACGCAGCACAAGGCAATGGTCTCACGCTTCACTCCAAAAGTTGCAGAGGTCCAGAAGACGTCTAGATCTTTCTTCGTTGTTGATTCAGCGGCTACGCACCACATGTGCAACGATAAGCGACTGTTCGTGTCTTTTACACCGCAGGAAGGTGCGATTCACCAGGCGGATGACCACACAATTCCCAGTAAAGGCTACGGAACTGTTGTTCTTCACAGTTTGGACTTATCGATACAGAATGTACTTTATGTTCCAGATGCCAAACATAATTTGCTCAGCGTTGGACAGCTGAATGAGCGGAACATTGACGTTTCCTTTAAGAACAAAAGGTGCATCATCACAAAGAAAAATGATTATGTATTGTATGCTGAATATGTTGATCGTTTATATGTTATGTATTATGATGATGTTGTGCAGGATGATACTTGTTGCATTGCAGGTTCTAACAAAAGTTTGCATGCAGAATGTATTCATGATTTTCATCGAAAATTTGGTCATTTGGGTTTTGAGGCAGTATCTAAAATGCCTGCCTTGGTTGAAGGTATGACTATTAAACCCTGCAGGTACCACATGAAGTGCAAGGCATGCGCAGCAAACAAGGTGAAAATGGCTGCGAAAGGTAAGGTGTCTAGTAGGCAAGCTACAGAACCATACCAAATTATTCATGCTGATTTGGTTGGACCACTAGCGCCCTCTTTGGGTGGAAATAGGTACTTCATGGTTCTCATTGATGCATTTTCCAGG
Source organism: Podarcis cretensis (assembly GCF_951804945.1). Lineage (NCBI taxonomy): Eukaryota > Metazoa > Chordata > Lepidosauria > Squamata > Lacertidae > Podarcis > Podarcis cretensis. The sequence goes on from NC_137187.1 coordinate 29,626,625, forward strand.
TATATTTATGTGTACAATCTCAAGCAGAAATCAGAGGCTTTTCCTAGGTTCAAGGAATTCTGTGCTTGGTTGGAAAATGTGCATGGTAAGAAGGTAAAAATTCTTTTCACAGATCGCGGGGGAGAATTCACTTCTCAGCAGTTTGAAGCTTTTCTGTCTGAGAAAGGAATTCAACACGATTTGTCTAGTCCTCGCTCGCCATGGCAGAATGGACTTGCAGAACGAGCAAATCAGACATTGCTTCAAGGGTTAAAAACCTTGCTACATGATGCAAATCTTCCAGAGAGTTATTGGGCCGAAGCTCTCTCATGTTTCACTTACAGTTATAATCGCAGGTTATCTTCAGCGATTGGTTGTACCCCCTATGAGAAGATGTTTGGCAAGAAACCATACATCAAACACATGAAAATTTTTGGTTCTGACATGTGGGTTCACTCACCACAAAACTCCAAGTTAGACAAGCGTGGTTTGCATGGTATCTTTCTAGGTTATGAGAAAGGTTCTTACAGAATAAGGATGACTGACTCTAAGACTATTAAGCTCACAAGAAGTGTTGAGTACAATGCAAAGTGGGGGGAGAATGTGGGAATTTTCCAATGTTACCCTGATGACAGTGATGAGACTGAGGATAGTCAACAGCAAAAGCAGCCGCAGCAACCCACACCCACTGATGAAAGTTCTGATTCTGAGTCTGAAACTGAATCGGGTGATTCAGAGGATTTCAAGAGTGCGAAAGCCTCTATGCGACCCTCTGAAAGCTCTGATCAAGAATTGGAGGAACCATTGTTCACAATAGGTCGCTTTTCTCCTAAGAAGGAAGAGGAGAGTGTTGAAGACTTAAGGCTAATTCGCAGGTCACAAAGAGCCACTAAAGGTAGACCTCCAAAGAGATTTGCTGATGAGTTTGCTAAGATAGCAGTAACAGCTGTTAAAAGCTCCAAGAAGGTATTTGAACCTTCAAGTTTCCAAGAAATCCAGGATTTGGATTCAAAGGAAGCTGAGCCATGGTTAAATGCCATGAAGGCTGAGCTTGATTCCTTGGAAAGGAACAAAACATGGGAACTTGTTCCAGTAGTTCCAGGAATGAAACTGCTTGGAAGCAAATGGGTCTTCAAAGCGAAGACTGATCAAAATGGCAAGATAGTCAGACACAAAGCCAGATTGGTAGCCAGAGGTTTTGCACAGGTACCAGGTGAAGACTATCACGAGACCTACTCACCCACAGTAAGGTATGAGAGCATTAGGCTTATGCTCAAGCTAGCTGCAGAGGAGAATCTACACATTAGTCACCACGATGTGAATACAGCTTTTCTGTACGGATCTCTAAATGAATCACTTTATATGCTTCCACCTGATGGCGTACAGGTAAAACAGGGATTTGTTTGTGCTCTGAAAAAGTCCCTTTATGGTCTCAAACAAAGTGCACGGTGTTGGCACACAAAACTCACTGAAGTATTGTTTTCTCTAGGTTTTAAGCAAGGGAAAGCTGATCCATGTGTATTTGTCAAAGAGGAGGGGCAAAAGAAACTGCATTGTTTGTTTTATGTTGATGATCTTTTATTCTTTTGGAAAGATGTCACAATGTACAATAACGCCCTAGCTCAACTGAAAGAACACTTTGACATGAAAGATCTTGGTGAGGTAAACAACTACCTATCTCTGGAAATAGAGAGAGATCAAGATGGTAACATTCTAGTACACCAGTCACGGAAAATTGCTGATGTGTTAGGCAAACTAAACCTGATGGATGCTAACCCTGTAGACACACCGTTGATAACAGGTTATCAGGTAGATGACACTGAAGAAGCATTTTCTGACACTACACTGTACAGAAGTGTGCTAGGCAAGCTAAACTTCATTGCCAGGTGTTCAAGACCAGACATTGCTGTTAGCTGTAATTTGCTAAGCAGACAAGTCAACAATCCTACTGTTAAGGATTGGAAAGCTCTGAAACGCATAGCGCGGTATTTGAAAGGCACTATGCATTACAGACTGAGATTTAACAATCAGAAGTCTGGTGGTCTTGAGATATTTGCAGATGCAAGTTTTGGAAGTGTCACTACAGACAGGAAAAGTACGTCTGGAGTTTGCTATATGTACAATCAGGGTCTATTTGACTGGTCATGCAAGAAGCAAACAACAGTTAGCTTAAGTACTTGTGAAGCTGAACTGAATGCACTGTCTTATTCACTTAAGGATTGTGAGTGGTTGTTACAATTGTGCAAAGACATGAAAATTCCTGTCAAATGTCCAATCCAGGTTTACCAGGACAACAAAGCATGTTTGGCTTTGCTGAATTCTGAAGGTTGTAAGCAAAGCACGAAGCACTTGCAATTGAAGTTGCAACATGCTAGGGAACGTATTCAGAAGGGACTCGTAACGGTGTCCTATATGCCAGGTAATGAAATTCCTGCTGATGTATTGTCCAAGATTGTATCAAGGGATCAACACTGTACCTATGTGCAGAAGTTGGGTTTGTACTGATATTGTACGAACACGCTGCCCAGTGGTGTTCACAGAAAGGGGGAGGATGTTGGTTTCTGCTCTCTTCACTGTGCAGCGAAAGGCTTGTCACAAGACAATGTTTACATTCCACAGACAGCATTGCTGTTGTGTTTCCCACGGGAAAGGGGAGGCTGGATGTGACGTACACTGGTTTCCTGTTTTTCACTGTTCTCTCAGTGTGTTTCTCTCCGTGCTTCAGAGGAGAGAGGATGCAGTTTCTGCTCCGGCAGAGACAAGATGGTTTTCTGTAATTTACCAGCTTTGAAAATGTAAATAAAGCAATTTAGAGTATGTACACGTATTCCTCATCATTCCGCTGTGCACTGGATGCTACAAATTAACACGTCACATCCAGTCTCCTTTCCCGTGAGAAACTCCAACAGCAGCTCTGACTGGAATGTAAACATTGCCTCGTGACAAGCACTTCACTGCACAGTGAAGAGAGCAGAAACCAACACTGACGTCCTCTGTCGGGACTTTGATCGCCTGTGAACCAGACCGTAACATGAACATATCCAGTTCCTTCAACCGTTCCTCATCAGGCTTGGTTTCCAGACCTTTGAATATCTTGGTCATCCTCCTCTGCACACCTTCCAGCTTGTCAACATCCTTCTTAAATTGTGGTGCCCAGAACTGGACACAGTATTCCAGGTGGGGTCTGAAAGGGGGCGTACAAGGCACCATCCAAATGCCTTAGGGAATCCACTCTGGGTTTAATCCGTAGCCCTTTCTTCTCCTGAAGATATCCTGCAAGGCAGCAGAGGTTTAGGACTGGGATTTCCTTATTGACTTGCTAGATTTATACATAGAACAGCCTTCTCATCTTTATTTGTCTCTCCCAAAGGGCTGTAATCACATGGCAAGTTCCTGCAGGCACAACCCCAAACAGAGAAAGTGTGTGCGCTCGAAGTTCTCCCACAAAACGTGCTTGCTATGACAAATACCACTTAATCTCCCATCTTATAGTATAATTGCCAGAAACTTTTAAAAATGATGACCTATTATTTGAACAATAATTTTGAGTGAATCGGTGCACTGGGTTAGCTGTCATCTTTTCACTGCTGGCGCTAAAGTGAAAAGAAAAGAATGACCACAAAGTGGGGAGGGAGGCCAGTACACCTCGCAGGAGACGAAGGAAGTGATTTTCTGGTGAAGAAAAGCTTTGGGATGGCATAACAGCAACTGTTAAAAGACGGATTTGCATGGAAATGGAACAAAGCAAGAAGTATCAAGTTAAATTAAATCTCAATGAGGCAATGACAAGTCAACTGGTTGAAACAGCTTAAGCGCAAAAATTAAGAAAAGCTCCAGGTGCAGGGATAAAAGAGAAGGTTGGTGTTGTTGTTTTTTTTAAAAAACTCTTATGTGAAATTATATATAGAATCTCAAAACACCTCTAAATATCAGCAGTGCCAAACATTGACATAGCAGATCTGTTGGATGCTAAAACCGGGTGCTATGAAGGATGGGGGGGGGGAATAAACAGCAATTTTGGATTTGCATGGTGTGTGCTACTGTGTAAGGGAGCGATGGTGCTGACAGGGGTTGTTTTAATTTCCTTTGCCCATAGCTGTCAACTGTTCCCTTTTTAAAAGGGAAATTCCCTTATTCCGAATAGGATTCCTCGCAAGAAAAAGGAAAAGTTGACAGCTATGTTTGCCACTCCAGCCCACAACATTTCTCCCTTCATATTTGCCGGCACTGTGATTCTTAAAGTTTATACAAGGTGGGTGCAGCTTGATGGTTTGTAGAGTTTTACGACATTGCACTCGATGTGCTTATTGCACACAAACTCTGCTGGAGTTTTTTTCTGGAAATAAACTAGAGCAGTTAAGCATTTGTATGGACCAAGTTAATTCAATAATTGTGGGTGCTAAGAGAAAGGGCTCAATATAAAAACATCAGAAGAGTGTGGCTGGAGATTCATCCAGTCAACCCATAGGCGTCACAAGGTGGGTGCGGTTGGCCCTGGGTGCCATCTCTGGGGGGGGGGGATGACAAAATGCTGTGTGAGACACTTTGGTGTTGGTGCATGCAGGCTTCCCGCTGTTGAAACGGTCCACCTGCCGGGTCTCCTTACTGTAGGGCGGGTGGCAGAAGGCACACAATCTCCCCCCAAAAGCTCAACAACTTTGGGTCCTCAAAACAAAGCTCAACAGATTTTGCTCTGCAAAAGAAAATGAAATATAGTCAAACCATTTTTGCAGGCCAAAAATAATAATTTCAATGTGGGGGGCGGGGTGTGACAAGAAATGTTCCGTACCAGATACCACCTGACCTTGCTATGCCACTGAGTCAACCACCCAGCTCCCTATGGTGGTGGTGGGGAGAAGATGCTTCTGAGAAGTCTACAAATCTGCATTGAGGAGGTAGGTCAGCTTATCGGTTCTGGATGAGATTCCTCTTCCTCTGAAAGAGTTGGTGTCCCTCAGAGGCCAGGAGGGCCTTTGACCAGCTTGGGTTGGTAAAACAGCTCAGGCTGTTCCTGTGGCAGCTTGGACCCTGCAGTCCTGGCTCTGCAAATGCAGCTTTCTCCCGATTGAAGTACAGAGTGTTTGAGGGCCGGGACATTCACAGGGAAACCAAAATGCACTGGGTAGAAACTGGGACCTTTTGCACTCCAGGCAAGTGCTCCATTGAATACTATGGGACTTGGGACATTCCTTCACATGTGGTGGGATTGTAAAATCATAAAGAAATATTGGGAAATGATTTATAACAAAATGAAGATGATGTTTAAAATAACCCTTGTTTAAAAAAACCCCAGAAGCTTTCCTATTATGTACTACAGGAATGGACCTACCAAAATCACAAAAGAATCTATCTATGAATGCAACTGCAGCTGCACGGACGTTATTAGCACAACATTGGAAAGAAGAAGGTGTCCCAACCAAAGAAGACTGGCAAGTTAAATTAATGGAATATGCTGAAATGGCAAAACTGACAATGAAACTAGGAGGAAGAGACGACAACGAATCAAGGAAGAATGGAAGATGTTTATTGCATATATACTGAAGCAATGTGTACCGGTTAATACATTAGCAGGGTTTTAAAACTACTTGTAATTTTGTTATGAATAGAATAGATAATAGGTGATGTAAACATGTTACAAATTTAACAATCGACATGCAGTATCTCGACAAACAATTGAACCAAGGAAGGGATTAGAGGAAAGTCAATCTGTTTTGTATTTGTTTTGTATTGCTTTTTTTATTGGAAAATTAGCAAACTGTTATTTTAAAAAAGAATACTATGGGACTTAATACTTCATAGAATCATAGAATCATAGAGTTGGAAGAGACCACAAGGGCCATCGAGTCCAACCCCCTGCTAAGCAGGAAACTTCAATTCAGAGGTATTAATCACCTTGGTTTTGGCGGAGAGGGAACCTTTCTCTGTTCTGCTTCAGGGAGCAAAAAGTATTGGGCTCACCATGCCTTGACTGGGGAGACATTCCTATGTTTGTACACCTTGAAGATAAAAATCAAATTATTATCCCACGACACAAAATAGTTGGCTTTTCTTTGGCAGGCTCCTGAGTGAACCTCGCTGGGTGTGTTGAATCACAACTTCCCAGACGAAAGTGGTAGGTTTTCATTTCTGGCCATTAATTTGATCCTCCTCAGTTGAAACGGCAACACGATAACGTCACGTCAACTTGTTTGCAATGGTTTCTACCATAACAGTGTGGCCTGTCTCACTTGGGGGTCTGTCACAAGGGATTTCCACCCCCTTCCCGCTCGCTACTTATGAAAGCCAAGCCTCCACATTCTTACAAGCAACAGAGACTTGATAAGCACACTTCCAAGTCCTGCTCCCCTCCTGCTCAGCCAGCCGTGCTAATACGGGGCAGCTTTTAAATGCTGGAGAGCATGTCTGCCCCCCTTCCAAGCCACTCCATACGTCCAAGGCCAGCTCTCAGAGTAAGCCCTGAAAGACGACCGATGCATGGAAGGAAGCTACACAACAGGCAACAACAGGAAAACTCTGGGCTTGTGGTTGCTGTGTTCAGATGCTGCCCTTGGATTAATACCATTTTTAAAAATAAAAAGCCCCCTGTTTGTATGAGCTCTGAGGGCCTTCTGGCAGTTCTCTCATTGCAAGAAGTGAGGTTACAGGCACTGGCGGAGGAAGAGGAGTGCGGGGGGAGCACACCGCCCCCGGCAGCGTGATCCCAGTGGGGTGCCATTGCGGCTGGCCCCCTGCCCACGCAGGGTGCCATGCCCCTGCAGGCAGCACCCCACACTCCCAGGACGCATGCCAGCTCTGCCCCCGCCTGCTCTCTGCCCCTCGGCGCCGGAGCATGAAGCTCCGTCACTGGTTACAGGGAACCAGGCAGAGGGCCTTCTCGGTGGGGCGCCCGCCCTGTGGAACGCCCTCCCATCAGATGTCAAGGAAATAAACAACCACCCCTGAAGGCAGCCCTGTATCAGGAGATTTTTAATGTTTGATGTCGAATTGTGTTTTTAATGTTTTGTTGGGTGCCACCCAGAGTGGCTGGGGAAACCAAGTCAGATGGATGGCATATAAATATTCTTATTGTTGTTTTTAAGAAATTAGAGATCTTTGGCCCAAATTAAGCCTGAGGTGGCCTGAGAGCAACCATATTTGAAAGTTTGATGCTCCCAATCGCCTCATGTGGAAAGTTGAGCAGAGAAATTACCCTTATCCTGGAATCCCCAATGTGGCCCCTGTGGGCACAGAGACACCCTCAGACAGGCTTTTGGTGCCCATGAAGACTCCCTGTCAATAATAATAATAATAATAATAATAATAATTATTATTATTATTTATGGAGGCTTCTTTGGTTGGGAAGGTTGCTCTGGGGGAAGGTTTCATCACCTCCTTTTTCAGATGGTGTTTGTTAAAATCAGTGCTCTGCTGGTTTGGGGCGCTTCTGAGCGTTGTCAGTCCCGCCCCCCGCCCATGAAACTGATATTTTGTTGTGCCCATGGTTGTTTCTCAGGTTTCCTCCCTGGGTCCTGAAACACGAGGGACCCATATATGTTACTGAACTGGGAATGGCAATAAAAGCAAAACAACACCAACAAGAACAGAATGGCAAACACTCATGATAGAGTATTTCCAATTAGCAAAGTTTATTGGAAAACTATACGGAGAACGGAAAATATTTAAGGAATATATAAGACTATATTGTAAAAATGACATTATCCTAGCAGAATTGAATGATACTTGTGTATAATAAATAAATAGAATAAACATCTTAGAGGAATATATGGGAAAAGATATAAAACAAACTGTGCAATAAAATCAAGACAATAGAAAAAGTATAATGAGAATGATTGGGAGTTTTTCACAGAAGACTTTGATGTTGTATAAATATCTGGTACTTTTAATTGTTACTTTTTTTCTTTTCTTGTTACTTTTAAACTTCTTTTTGTACTTTTTGATGTGGAGAATTCTTTTTTTGTGCTTAACTTTGTTGTACTTACCTTTATTGTATGATTGTATTTTAAACCAATAAAGATGTATTAAAAAAAGGGAATGGCAATAAAAGTGGACAGCTCCTTCAGTCAATTGGCCTCGCTAGCAAGCGTTCTTGCTGCCCTTTCGCTGACATCCAAAGAACATACACGTTTCAAGTCACATTTCCTTGTGCTTTCATAATTATTTGAATCGGCTCTTCATTTCTCAGGGCACAGCTCAGTCCTGCCTTTCCTTTGTGCTTGTGGGAAGTGTTCCACCTTTCAAAAGAAGCATTTTTTAAACCACTAGATATGCATTTATTCACATCTAAAATAATATTTCACCTTGGGATTGGGTTGGAAGGTGATATATTGCTAATATCAGAGGTGTTAGCCAAGGAGTATCCTCTCCCCTGACATACTAGGGGGATGTAGAATCAGGTCCCCCCCCCCCGAGTTTGCTGCAGGATGGAAAAATGTACATGTGTTTTCAAGACACGGGAGACTGTTTTCCAACTTAAAAAAACCAAAAACAAACAAACCTTCCACCTGAGAATTTGCCATGCACTTATTGGCTACCCCATTGCAACCAAGGATGTTAAAGGGTTGTCCTGGTTTGTCCTACAGAATGGCTGGGACCACAGGGAGATTCCTAATCACTTCGGAAGCTGAAAACTGAGGATGAAGAAGCATTTTGTCGTGTCTGCGATTTGTATCCACGTACAGCTGCAACAGCCTGTGGACATTACACATTTAAAAGACAGCCAATATGGAAGCCGGATTTCGAAGGGGCAGAGGAACCAGAGACCAAATTGCAAACATGCGCTAGATTATGGAGAAAGCTAGAGAGTTCCAGAGAGACATCTACTTCTGCTTCATTGACTATGCCAAAGCCTTTGACTGTGTCAACCACAGCAAACTATGGCAAGTTCTTAAAGAAATGGGAGTGCCTGATCACCTCATCTGTCTCCTGAGAAATCTCTATGTGGGACAAGAAGCTACAGTTAGAACTGGATATGGAACAACTGGGAAAGGAGTACGACAAGGCTATATATTGTCTCCCTGCTTATTTAACTTATATGCAGAATTCATCATGTGAAAGGCTGAGCTGGATGAATCCCAAGCCAGAATTAAGATTGCCGGAAGAAATATCAACAACCTCAGATATGCAGATGACACAACCTTGATGGCAGAAAGTGAGGAGGAATTAAAGAACCTTTTAATGAGGGTGAAAGAGGAGAGTGCAAAATATGATCTGAAACTAAACATCAAAAAACCAAAAATCATGGCCACTGGGCCCATCACCTCCTGGCAAATAGAAGGGGAAGAAATGGAGGCAGTGAGAGATTTCACTTTCTTGGGCTTTATGATCACTGTAGATGGTGAAAGCAGTCACGAAATTAAAAGATGCCTGCTTCTTGGGAGAAAAGCAATGACAAACCTAGACAGCATCTTAAAAAGCAGAGACATCACCTTGCCAACAAAGGTCCGTATAGTTAAAGCTATGGTTTTCCCAGTAGTGATGTCTGGAAGTGAGAGCTGGACCATAAAGAAGGCTGATCGCCAAAGAATTGATGCTTTTGAATTATGGTGCTGGAGCAGACTCTTGAGAGTCCAATGGACTGCAAGAAGATCAAACCTATCCATTTGGAAGGAAATCAGCCCTGAGAGCTCACTGGAAGGACAGATTGTGAAGCTGAGGCTCCAATACTTTGGCCACCTCATGAGAAGAGAAGACTCCCTGGAAAAGACCCTGATGCTGGGAAAGATGGAGGGCACAAGGAGAAGGGATGAGATGGTTGAATAGTGTTCTCGAAGCTACCAGCATGAGTTTGACCAAACTGCGGGAGGCAGTGGAAGACAGGAGTGCCTGGCGTGCTCTGGTCCATGGGGTCACGAAGAGTCGGACATGACTAAACGACTAAACAACAACAACAATATGGAAGCCAGATTTTCCTTTCTCTTGAATGTGACGCACTAAGGTTTATCCTTGTGTGCAGAATCAAAAGTGGTGTTTTTGGGTAGGAAACGGACATGCCCGAGTTGAATTTGCAGAATCATGCCCAACATCAAAATAACCAGGTGAGCCAAAAGGAAAAGCCGATTCCGCTAGACAATCATCTTCAGGAATCTGAGCACTCTGTAAATCCATTGGAAGAGGATTTTCTCAGCTCCTTCAGGAATCTCCCTCAGGAAGAGCAACAGTCATCAAGAGGCTTGATCTTATGAGCCAGACATTGAAAGAGATTAAAGAATCAGAGGTAGAGACTGACAATAGACCCAATGGCCACAACAGAATGATAACTATAGAACCACTAGAGTACTGGACAAAGATGAGATACTTAGATGAGGAGGAATCAGGAACTACGCCCAAGGAATCCCCGCTGGTGAGCAATTTGCAAAGAAAAGGCCCAGTGAACACAAACGTGAGTACTTTATGTACAACGACTGAAATAATGAAACATCTGGATCATCCCACTAGCATTAGCAATACCCTGTTGCCTCAAAAACTGGTAAACTCCGAGAGTACATTGGCCAGCAATTGACTAAGAGTAAATCACTGTAAAACAATTAAATTTCTCTCATGGAATGTAACAGGATCCAAGACAGTGATTTCTGTTCCTATCTACAAACACACGATATCAAGTGGTGTTTTGGATTTTGGATTACAACACGAAAGCAAGAAGAAGAAAATTAAAATATTTCACACAGACCTAACCCACCTGCTAAATTAATGGATGGATTATATGAATATGAGCGAAAGTGGAATGGACCAGTGGCTGCCAAAATAAATGAAGGATTAACATCGGAAATGCTTTATTTGGACCATTTATTAATTAAGAAATGCAGTAATTATTTTAGATCATTACTCCCCGAACTTTAGAGCATGGGAAGTCACCCAAAAGATATATAATTTGGCATTGTATAATTGGCTTTTTATGGTTGTATGATAATTTGGAACGTTTTATTGTGGCTTTTGTTGGATTGTTAAAATGGAAATTTAATAAAATCATAAATAAAATAAAAGACCTACAGTGGTACCTCAGGTTACATACGCTTCAGGTTACATACGCTTCAGGTTACAGACTCTGCTAACCCAGAAATAGTGCTTCAGGTTAAGAACTTTACTTCAGGATGAGAACAGAAATCGTGCTCCGGCGGCGCGGCAGCAGCAGGAAGCCCCATTAGCTAAAGTGGTGCTTCAGGTTAAGAACAATTTCAGGTTAAGTACGGACCTCCGGAACGAATTAAGTACTTAACCCGAGGTACCACTGTACTACTATATACTTCAGTTCCATTTGCTCCGGTTTTGAGGTCTCTGAGGAAACCTTGCCCTCCTGATTATTTAAGACATGGATTCTGCTCTGTGGCACTTCTAGTTTCAACCGCATCATTTATAACAAAAACAGAGCAAGATACTTTCTTTTTCCTTTCCTTTTCTTTTTTAAAAATCCAAACACAAAACTTCCATTTCCAAAAACATGCTGAGAATCAATGCCAAAGATTTCAGGCCGGCAAATCAGCAATTAACCAGATAGATTTGACTGAGTGTCTCGGGCTCCGTTCATTTGCATACAGTCTTCAGGGGATTCCTGTCATTGGTAGCTCCCAGACCCTCAGAGTCAGGAGCATCAGGCGAATAAAGTGGAACCGTTATTTTTCCTTGGAAGAAAAAAAAAATGGAGAGGGAGGAAATTGAGAAGTGTGACCGCAACTGCGTAACAGAAATATGATTGAGGGATTTGGTGTGGAAGAAAAAAGTTGGTATGAAGATGGAGAATGGGGGCTGGTGCAGGGAGAGCGTTTTGTTTCTGTTTTATGAAATAACACCGTTTTCTCGTTTTAAATTTGCTTTCGCTAGGAGCAGCTGCTTCCAGGTCAGATATCAATGGCATTTGGAAACCAGCCCTAATGAAGTGAGCATGCAGCTACTATTAACATTAATTTTATTTTCATCCTCTTGGAGCCCAGCATATAAAGAATTGTTTAAGCAGGCACAGCAGGGTCTGTTAAAAAGAGCACCAGCCATAGCAGATTATATATATATATATATATATATATATATATATATATATATATATAAGCATTTGTTATTTTATTTCATCTATGCATATACTGCTTAATACCAATATAGTCTACAAGCACTTTGCAAAAATAAGAGAAGCAATAGGTTGTCTTCAAGAGAGTCGTTCCGTTTGTGCAAGGACTTCTGCTTGTGCAACAGAACGTCCCCTTATTCCTCTTTCCACCTTCCCAAATTGGATAAAGAGGCTTGGGGACAGATTTGGGGACAGATTTTGGAGAGAAAGAGGAAGATCCATTATGCAAGCAGAAGTCCTTGCAGGGAGAGAATGAATAAAAATAATGAAGTCCCACACACCTGCAAGCAAACCACCATAGCAAATAATAATAATAATAATAATAATAATAATAATAATAATAATAATGTTTTTATTAAGGTTTTCTTGGGTAGCAATAGAACACGCAGAATCTCTGTTTTCAAGTCATGGAATCATTCAAACTAATCAGTCCTATTCAGAGTGGTCCAGCTCTCACTTCCAGACATCACTACTGGGAAAACCATAGCTTTAACCATAGCGTTAAAGAAGTCTGATCGCCGAAGAATTGATGCTTTTGAATTATGGTGCTGGAGGAGACTCTTGAGAGTCCCATGGACTGCAAGAAAATCAAACCTATCCATTCTTAAGGAAATGAGCCCTGAGAGCTCACTGGAAGGACAGATCGTGAAGCTGAGGCTCCAATACTTTGGCCACTTCATGAGAAGAGAAGACTCCCTGGAAAAGACCCTGATGTTGGGAAAGATGGAGGGCACAAGGAGAAGGGGACGACAGAGGACGAGATGGTTGGATAGTGTTCTTGAAGCTACCAGCATGAGTTTGACCAAACTGCGGGAGGCAGTGGGAGACGGGAGTGCCTGGCGTGCTCTGGTCCATGGGGTCATGAAGAGTCGGATACGACTAAACGACTAAACAACAACAACATTCAGAGTGAGGCATTACTGCTAGATGCAAGATGGGCACATTTTGAAGACGTCTTAAGAGTCAGGGGTCCCTCCCCGCTTCTTGCCAAGGCAAATCCTGAGCCACAAAACGCACCTCTGTCCCTACTAAAACTTTTGCATCTCAGAATTTAAATTCAGTGTGCATCCATCAAAATAAACAAGGCATCCCAGTCAGAGACAATAGAGCCTTTTGCAGCACAACCGAAAGTTTGCTTAAAAGTAGGCTCATTGAGTTTGATGTCGTTTGCTCCCAAATAAATGTGCATAGGATCACAGCAGTTTTTAAACAACAGGCTGGCAGCAACCCAGCATTTGCAAAATGTCATATTTTGCATGGCTTTGTAAGACTTGCTGCTGATTGAAGAATTAGACCTTTTATAAAGGATCCATTTGTCTAGACAATTAAATTACCAGAAAATGGTCAGTCTCCCTTCATTTTGTCCGGCTATTGCATTCAGGTTATGTTACCTGCCAGATTAAATTTCAGTGTATTTTAAAACTTTCTTTTTCTTTTTCTTTTTTCAAGCAGTGGCTTTTAGGTAACAAGCAAAACAAATAGCAAAGGCAGCTCTTTTCCTATAATATTCTCGAGTCACTGCCTGAGCCAAGAACTGAAGGTAGGGCAAAGTAACAAAGTGCGCAGTGCCATCTTGTGGTTTCGAACAAGAATTCTCATTTGCCAACTAAAAGAAGAGAGATGGATGGACTGGTTTTTGCTCATGCATTTCTACTAATTCAAAATGTTGTTTCGGGTAAACCCTGGACTGGCAGACACCAGATATAAATAAGGCCATTTCACAGCAGATTTATCTCAGAAAATATAACCAGCAGGTAATTCAGCAGGCAGCAAGAATGCCATCGTTTGTGCATCTCTATGTACAAGGTCTGAACATGAACATGAAGGTCTGAACATGAATGTTCAAGGTCTTATGTACAAGGTGCAAGTGTACAAGGTCTCGGCTCAGCTCTAGTTTGGAAGGTACTTTTTTAGTCTTGGGCTCACAAGAGTTTCAAGCCCACAAAACAGCAAGCAGCCATGCTGCTTCTCTTTATCTGCACACAGTGGTGTAGCATGGGTTGCCAGTGCCCGGGGCTGCTCAGGGAGAGAGGTGTTGAAATTTTGCACCCCTATCAATTCTGCACCCAGGGCAACCACCCCTGTGTCCCCCATGCTATACCACTGGCCTCACACTTCAGAAGCTTAGGGAAACTTTGGTTGGGTTTTTTTGGGGGGGGAGATGGTTGGCTCAGTGTATACCATTCAGAGAGGCTGAGGAAACCTAGTCAGATGGGTGAGAGGAGAAGGAGAAGGAGAAGGAGAAGGAGAAGGAGAAGGAGGAGGAGGAGGAGGAGGAGGAGGAGGAGGAGGAGGAGGAAGAGGAGGAGGAGGAGGAGAAGGAGGAGGAGGAGGAGGAGGAGGAGGAAGAGATGGAGATGGAGATGATGATGATGATGGAGATGATGGAGATGGAGGAGGAGGAGGAGATGGAGATGGAGAATAAATGATGATGTTAGATATACAAAGGACACGTGGCACCTAGCAAACCTATTGTGTTGATGACCAACACAGTCTAGTGAACACAGTATTGGTTTATGGTCTTGCAAGGAAAATGTGCAGATTCTTGCTTTGCTGTGGAGCTCAAAGAGAGGATTTGAGCAATTCACAATTCCTTCCTTCCTTCCTTCCTTCCTTCCTTCCTTCCTTCCTTCCTTCCTTCTTTCCTTCCTTCCTTCCTTCCTTCCTTCCTTCCCAATTCACAATTTCTCAGTCTCAGTACCCCATCCTTAGCATGGGGCTTTCATATAGAAGTGAGGATGAACATGGAAATGGACCGTTTATAAGCTAGGCCTGCACCCCCTGGTACTGTGACAGGTAGATCTTTTTTGTTTCACTCCTTTTTCTGGTCAAAAGGTGTTGGAGGTTTTTGAAGCACAGAAGCCTGCAAAACCTATTTAACCAAGACTGAAAGTTGAATGCGTGCATGTCTACAGCATGGGGGGAAGGAAGGCATTTTTTCCACATCAGCCTTGGCACGTAAATGAAGGGAATATGTGTCTCATTGCTACAGCCCCTGAAGCTGCTGAGCTTGACTAGAGGAGCTGCCATTTCTCTCAGGTAATGCCTCAAATGCACTTTCTCTCTCCCGTCATGACTCCGTGTCATTCATTATGTTGGGCTCCCAGAGCTGGCAGTCTCCAGAAGGCAGATGTGATTTAGAGCCATCTCTTCTTTGCACAGTCTGTGCCAGAAGAAAAATGTTAACACTTGTAATGCCACACGACTGAATCCTTTAAGGAGGGAAATGACAGCATTGGAAGAGGAAGCAGGTCAATATCTGCTGGATTAAAATAAATACGTATGAGCTAATGGCAATCAAGGCAAAAAAAAGAAATAAATTGGCTTCTATGGGGTTCTGTCATCCCTGAGAAACCTTGAACTTGATGTTTCTTTCCATTCAAGCAACTCTTCAGATTAGTATAACCACTTCTGATTTATGAACCAAGTTCGCATCCCTCCCAAAGAATGTGTGCAAGTGTGCAAATAACCTCTCTTAAGTATGCTAAGCCCGACTCCCTCGTCAGCATTTTAGTGTAAATTCCTTCTAAAAATGCACATTTTTATATGCATTTTGCCTTGTAGGAACAATTTTGCAAAGCAATTTCCCCCTAACATAATGCATTTCTGCATGTTATCTTCACTAATATATATGCATGTTTATGCCCACTTTACTCTAGTATATGTGTTTCGGTAAAGGACGTGGCCCCTTCATGGATCACTGCCTTGCCGTGGCGAAGGGGCTTGAAGAACTCAGAGAAGCTATGAACTATGCCGAGCAGGGCACCCAAGATGAACAGGTCATAGTGGAGAGTTTTGACCAAACGTGATCCACCTGGAGGAGGAACCGGCAAGCCACTCCAGTATCCCTGCCAAGAAAACTCCATGGACAAAGACAACAGGCATATAAAAGTTATGACGCTGGAAGATGAGCCCCTCAGGTCGGAAGGCGTCCAACATGCTACTGGGGAAGAGCGGAGGGCAAGTACAAGTAGATCCAGAGCTGATGAAGCGGCTGGGCCAAAGCCGAAAGGACGCTCAGTTGCGGATATGCCTGGAAGCGAAAGGAAAGTCCAATGCTGTAAAGAAAAATATTGCATAGGAACCTGGAATGTAAGAACCATGAACATGGGTAAGTTGGAGGTGGTCAAAAATGAGATGGCAAGAATAAATATTGACATCCTGGGCATCAGTGAACTAAAATGGACGGGAATGGGTGAATTCAGTTCGGATGACCATCATATCTACTACTGTGGGCAAGAAACCCGTAAAAGAAATGGAGTGGCCCTCATAGTCAACAAAAGAGTGGCAAAAGCTGTACTGGGATGCAATCTCAAAAATGATAGAATGATCTCGATACGAATCCAAGGCAGACCTTTTAACATCACAGTAATCCAAGTTTATGCACCAACTACTGGTGCTGAAGAAACTGAAATTGACCAATTCTATGAAGACTTACAACACCTTATAGAAGTGACACCAAAGAAGGATGTTCTTCTCATTATAGGGGATTGGAATGCTAAAGTAGGGAGTCAAAAGATAAAAGGAACAACTGGCAAGTTTGGCCTTGGAGATCAAAACGAAGCAGGGCAAAGGCTAATAGAGTTCTGTCAAGAGAACAAGCTGGTCATCACAAACACGCTTTTCCAACAACACAAGAGACGACTCTACACATGGACATCACCAGATGGGCAGCATCGAAATCAGATTGATTATATTCTCTGCAGCCAAAGATGGAGAAGCTCTATACAGTCAGCAAAAACAAGACCTGGAGCTGACTGTGGCTCAGATCATCAGCTTCTTATAGCAAAATTCAAGCTTAAACTGAAGAAAGTAGGAAAAACCACTGGGCCGGTAAGATACAATCTAAGTCAAATCCCTTATGAATACACAGTGGAAGTGAGGAACAGGTTTAAGGATTTAGATTTGGTGGACAGAGTGCCTGAAGAACTATGGATGGAGGCTCGTAACATTATACAGGAGGCAGCAACGAAAACCATCCCAATGAAAAGGAAATGCAAGAAACAAAGTGGCTGTCCAATGAGGCCTTACAAATAGCGGGGGAGAGAAGGCAAGCAAAATGCAAGGGAGATCGTGAAACATACAGGAAATTGAATGCAGATTTCCAAAGAATAGCAAGGAGAGACAAGAAGACCTTCTTAAACAAGCAATGCAAAGAAATAGAGGAAAGCAATAGAATGGGAAGAACCAGAGATCTGTTCAAGAAAATTGGAGATATGAAAGGAACATTTCGTACAAAGATTTCCATAATAAAGGACAAAAGTGGAAAGAACCTAACAGAAGCAGAAGACATCAAGAAGAGGTGGCAAGAATACACAGAGGAATTATACCAGAAAGAAACGGATGTCTCATATACCCCAGGTAGTGTGGTTGCTGACCTTGAGCCAGACATCCTGGAGAGTGAAGTCAAATGGGCCTTAGAAAGCACTGCAAATAACAAGGCCAGTGGAAGTGATGGTATTCCAGCTGAACTATTTAAAATTTTAAAAGATGATGCTGTTAAGGTGCTACACTCAATATGCCAGCAAGTTTGGAAAACTCAGCAGTGGCCAAAAGATTGGAGAAGATCAGTCTACATCCCAATCCCAAAGAAGGGCAGTGCCAAAGAATGCTCCAACTATCGCACAATTGCACTAATTTCTCACGCTAGCAAGGTTATGCTTAAAATTCTACAAGGAAGGCTCAAGCAGTATGTGGACCGAGAACTCCCAGAAGTGCAAGCTGGATTTAGAAGAGGCAGAGGAACCAGAGACCAAATTGCAAACATGCGCTGGATTATGGAGAAAGCTAGAGAGTTCCAGAAAGACATTTACTTCTGCTTCATTGACTATGCAAAAGCCTTTGACTGTGTCGACCATGGCAAACTATGGCAAGTTCTTAAAGAAATGGGAGTGCCTGATCACCTCATCTGTCTCCTGAGAAATCTCTATGTGGGACAAGAAGCTACAGTTAGAACTGGATATGGAACAACTGACTGGTTCCAAATTGGGAAAGGAGTACGACAAGGCTGCATTTTGTCTCCCTGCTTATTTAACTTATATGCAGAATTCATCATGCGAAAGGCTGGGCTGGATGAATCCCTAGCCGGAATTAAGATTGCCGGAAGAAATATCAACAACCTCAGATATGCAGATGACACAACCTTGATGGCAGAAAGTGAGGAGGAATTAAAGAACCTTTTATTGAGGGTGAAAGAGGAGAGTGCAAAATATGGTCTGAAGCTCAACATCAAAAAAACGAAGATCATGGCTACTGGTCCCATCACCTCCTGGCAAATAGAAGGGGAAGAAATGGAGGCAGTGCGAGATTTTACTTTCTTGGGCTCCATGATCACTGCAGATGGTGACAGCAGCCACGAAATTAAAAGACGCCTGCTTCTTGGGAGAAGGGCAATGACAGGCCTAGACAGCATCTTGAGAAGTAGAGACATCACCTTGCCAACAAAGGTCCGTATAGTTAAAGCTATGGTTTTCCCAGTAGTGATGTATGGAAGTGAGCGCTGGACCATAAAGAAGGCTGATCGC
The DNA here is from genome assembly GCF_951804945.1 of Podarcis cretensis. Classification (NCBI taxonomy): domain Eukaryota; kingdom Metazoa; phylum Chordata; class Lepidosauria; order Squamata; family Lacertidae; genus Podarcis; species Podarcis cretensis. The sequence continues at coordinate 29,645,180 of NC_137187.1, forward strand.
CGAAGAATTGATGCTTTTGAATTATGGTGCTGGAGCAGACTCTTGAGAGTCCCATGGACTGCAAGAAGATCAAACCTCTCCATTCTGAAGGAAATCAGCCCTGAGTGCTCACTGGAAGGACAGATTGTGAAGCTGAGGCTCCAGTACTTTGGCCACCTCATGAGAAGAGAAGACTCCCTGGAGAAGACCCTGATGTTGGGAAAGATGGAGGGCACAAGGAGAAGGTGGCGACAGAGGACGAGATGGTTGGATAGTGTTTTCGAGGTTACCAGCATGAGTCTGACCAAGCTGCGGGGGGCAGTGGAGGACAGGAGTGCCTGGCGTTCTCTGGTCCATGGGGTCACGAAGAGTCGGACACGACTAAACGACTAAACAACAACACAAAGGACGTGGGTGACGCTGTGGGTTAAACCACAGAGCCTAGGACTTGCTGATCAGAAGGTCGGCGGTTCGAATCCCCACAATGGGGTGAGCTCCCGTTGTTCAGTCCCTGCTCCTGCCAACCTAGCAGTTCAAAAGCATGAAGTGCAAGTAGATAAATAGATACCGCTCCAGCGGGAAGGTAAACGGCGTTTCCGTGCGCTGCTCTGGTTCGCCAGAAGCAGCTTAGCCATGCTGGCCACATGACCCAGAAGCTGTACGCCAGCTCCCTCAGCCAATAAAGCGAGATGAGTGCCACAACCCCAAAATCGGACACGACTGGACCTAATGGTCAGGGGCCCCTTTACCTTTACCTATGTGTTTTGGTAACATGCATTGTAAAATCTGGAGAAGTGGGAATTTCAGAGGATGGCTGTGTTTCTGTCTGCATATTCTTTCTGAAAACAATAGGCAGTTTATAGCAGTTAGTAGGTTCGCCTATAAATCCAAACTGAATTGAATATCTCCCCCATCCTTACTCAGAAGGAAGTAGCACCCAGGTAAGGATGAAGGGAGAATTTTGTTTGGTTTCCATTTTAATGAAAACTTGCCCACTTCACAATCCTCTAATCAGGAAAGAAAGCAAAACACACCTTTCTAACTTACATTTCTTTGAATTTTGCACTGCATTTTCTTCTACCCCTGCCTTGCCCAGAGTGCAAAATATGGACATTAGGGGAAAGTACACGTAAACAGGTTGTATTCGTGGAAAACAACACACAAAATGCAGTATGTTTTGTGAAATGGGCTTCAGATGTGCCTATCTGTCACGGGGGGGGGGGGTTAGCTGAGATTCCTGTATTGCAGGATGGGGCTAGATGACCCGGGGGGGTCTCTTCCAACTCTATTATTTTACAATACAGTGGTACATACTTGGGTTACATACACTTCAGGTTACAGTGGTACCTCGCAAGACGAATGCCTCGAAAGACGAAAAACTCGCAAAACGAAAGAGTTTTTCGTTTTTTGAGTTGCTTTGCAAGACGGATTTCCCTATGGGCTTGCTTCGCAAGACGAAAACGTCTTGCAAGTTTGTTTCCTTTGTCTTGCAAGTTTGTTTCCTTTTTCTTAAAACCGTGCATTCACTTCTAGGAGCAACTCATAGCACGCGGTGTGGTAGCCTTTTTTGAGGTTTTTGAAGACTTTGGTGATTTTTGAAGCTTTTCCAAAGTCCGTGCTTCGTAAGACGAAAAAATTGCAAGACGAAAAAACTCGCGGAACGAATTAATTTCATCTTGCGAGGCACCACTGTACAGACTCCGTTAACCCAGAATAGTGCTTCAGGTTAAGAACTTTGCTTCAGGATAAGAACAGACATCGTGCCCCGGTGGCGCGGCAGCAGCAGGAGGCCCCATTAGCTAAAGTGGTGCTTCAGGTTAAGAACAGTTTCAGGTTAAGAACGGACCTCCGGAACTGCATATTTACATGTTTGGGAAACAACAAAGGTGCTGATTGCAAGGAAATTAGAAAGGCCAGATATGAAAATGGATTAAAATTACTAGAAGGATGAGAAGGTGATTAAAGAAGAAGAACGAAGGGGCAACATCAGGAAGCAATGGACATATGTTTGCAACAGGAGCGGGAAACCTAATCATTATTTTTTTAAAAAAATGCATTACATTTAAATAATTAAGATTGATTTGTTAAAATTTGGAACACAGAGACACACACAGAGAGAAAGCATATATATTAGGGAAGTGAAAATGTGCGGAAATTTTCATGCGGGCATTTTTTTAAAAATGAAAACTGATGTAGAAGTAGAGTGAACTGAACATAAGATTGGGAAAGCAAGAAGTGAGGGGAACCAAAATACACAGATTTTCCCAGCACTGACTCCAGAGAAGTACCCATCGGATTGCAGCTTTAGTGAGGCACATGGCAAGAAAGTTCAACTTAGGCGGCAGTCTTATACATGTGAACCATTAGGTAAGGTCCACTGAACGAAAAGGGGCTTCCTTTTGAGTAGACATGCCTTTGTTGTTGTTGTTGTTGTTGTTTAGTCGTGTTGTTGTTGTTTAGTCGTGACCCCATGGATCAGAGCACACCAGGCACTCCTGTCTTCCACTACCTCCCGCAGTTTGGTCAAACTCATGCTGGTAGCTTCGAGAACACTGTCCAACCATCTTGTCCTCTCTCATCCTCTTCTCCTTGTGCCCTCCATCTTTACCAACATCAGGGTCTTTTCCAGGGAGTCTTCTCTTTTCATGAGGTGGCCAAAATACTGGAGTCTCAGCTTCACGATCTGTCCTTCCAGTGAGCACTCAGGGCTGATTTCCTTAAGAATGGAGAGGTTTAATCTTTTTGCAGTCCATGGGACTCTCAAGAGTCTCCTCCAGTACCAGAATTCAAAAGCATCAATTCTTTGGCAATCAGCCTTCTTTATGGTCCAGCTCTCACTTCCATACATCACCACCGGGAAAACCATAGCTTTAACTATATGGACCTTTGCCTAGGGCTGTTATTTCGGAGACTCTGCCAGAAGACCAGCTATGGGTGTAAAGCGCTGTTCGCCAACCTGGTGCTCTCCAGATGTTCTAAATGTCCATTCCCATCAACCTTAATGTTACCAATGCTAACTGGAATGCATGGGAAATGTAGCGCACCTGGTTGGGTTAATCTGGTGCACGAAATCCCCTCACTGGTCATGGCTGGTTTTCTTGTAGTTCTTCTTTTCTTTACCCGGCGCAGAGGCTGAATCTCCACCTCACATCTCTTAGGCTGTTAACTCAAGACTTTAAGACATACAGTGGCACTTTGGTTCTCAGACTTAATCCGTTCGAAAACCAAAGCCTTCCAAAAACCAAAGCCTTTCCCATAGAAAGGAATGCAAAATGGATCAATCCATTCCAGACTTTTAAAAACAACAATTTAACATGAATTTTACTATCTAAAGAGACCATTGATCCACAAAATGAAAGCAATAAACAATGTACTGCAGTCACACAATCAATCCATCCATCCATCACTAGCTGAACTGGGTTCCACACAGTCACCAAAGCAAAACAAGAAAGCCTCAAAAACAAAAATGCAAAATAAATAGCAAAAACAGACAGACCTCAGCATAGAAGGGTGACACTCAAATCGGAAGTGCAACACTCAAAACTGGAACAGTTAATTCCGGGTTTGCAGTGTTTGGGTTCCAAGTTGTTTGAGTCCCAAGGTGTTTGAGAACCAAGGGACCACTGTACTTGAATCCAGACCAGCAGACACTGGGGAGAAAGGAAAGGTGACCCCCTCTGTGCCAAGAGGCCTCTGGCTGTCCTGGGCTGGAGACAGGGCACTGGGTTCAAGATACCTTTGGTCTGAGCTAGCCAGGCTGCTCTTTTGCTCAAAGGGACTTCCTCCTGATGCTTGCCATTTGTAACTTGATGATAGCGAAAGCTTCCCATTCGCGAAGCAGCTTCAGGCTTTGAAAAATAAAATCTCTCGGCAGCGTGGAAGTAACAAGATTATTACAAAGGGTAGGAGGACACCTTGCTATAAATAATTTTTATTTCCAGATGAATTCTGGAGCACCGTGGCACCGAACAAACCCATCATTACTTTTAGTGCCTGTGCTCAAACATTCGCTGTTTATGACATGTCAGTTTGCCGTTTGGAAACTCCTGCAATGTGAGTTGGAGAAGCGCAGGTGTCATCGTGAGCGGGGGCAATGGCACTGTGTGGCATTTGCCCTCCTAGGTGGGTCATAAGGAAAGGGTTAAATGAGTGTGAAGTGATTGGCCAGTGAGAACCCAAGGGGAGGAGTTCGAGTTGGAGTTGTTGGAAAGTCAGTTGGGAGTTGGAGGAGGAAGAGGGAGGATAAGTCTGTGGGTTGGTCAAGTTTTGATGTGAGAGAGTGAGAGAAACTGATAGGAGGAGTCAGATAGACAGTTGGGATAATCAGTTAGCAGTTATTAGGAAGGTATAGGCTGGTACAGTGGTGCCCCGCAAGACGAATGCCTCGCAAGACGGAAAACTCGCTAGACGAAAGAGTTTTCCGTTTTGGAGGTGCTGCGCAAAACAAATTTCCTATGGGCTTGCTTCGCAAGACGAAAATGTCTTGCGAGTTCCTGCGGGTTTTTTCCCCTCCCCCCTTTTTCTAAGCCGCTAAGCCGCTTATCCGCTTATCCGCTAAGCCACTAAAAGCCGCTAAAAGCCGCTAAGCTGCTAATAGCGCTAATCCGCTAAGCCGCCAATGGGCTTGCTTCGCAAGGCAAAAAAAACGCTAGATGAAGAGACTCACAGAACAGATTCTTTTTGTCTTGCGAGGCACCACTGTATAGGGACGTGGATGGTGCTGTGGGTTAAACCACAGAGCCTAGGACTTGCCGATCAGAAGGTCGGCGGTTTGAATCCCCATGACGGGGTGAGCTCCCGTTGCTCAGTCCCTGCTCCTGCCAACCTAGCAGTTTGAAAGCACGCCAGTGAAAGTAGATAAATAGGTAAGGTAAACGGTGTTTCGGTGCGCTGCTCTGGTTCGCCAGAAGTGGCTTAGTCATGCTGGCACATGACCCGGAAGCTGTGTGCCGAATCCCTCGGCCAATAAACAAGTTTATGGTTACAGTTAATTTTTCTTGTCAATTTCTTATCCTTAGTTTCTATACCGGCCTAAAGGTAAAGGTAAAGGGACCCCTGACCATTAGGTCCAGTCGTGGCTGACTCTGGGGTTGCAGCGCTCATCTCGCTTTATTGGCCAAGGGAGCCGGCATACAGCTTCCGGGTCATGTGGCCAGCATGACTAAGCCACTTCCGGCGAACCAGAGCAGTACACGGAAACGCCGTTTACCTTCCCGCCAGAGCGGTAACTATTTATCTACTTGCACTTTGACATGCTTTCGAACTGCTAGGTTGGCAGAGCATGGACCAAGCAACAGGAGCTCACACCATCGTGGGGATTCGAACTGCCGACCTTCTGATCGGCAAGTCCTAGGCTCTGTGGTTTAACCCACAGCGCCACCTGCATCCCTATTCTCTGTCCCCAAAGGCAGCTCCTCTCCCTCAGAAGGCCTTACTGACCAGGAAACAGATCAATCCAGAGAAGTTTGTTCATGCTAAATTCCAGGTGACATTCATATTCATAGTTAGGTAGGTGAAACCCACATCAGTTGTGACCCACTTATTCCTTAGCTCCCCATTAGGGATGATGGACAATGAGGCTGGGAAACCTCCGTGTTAAATAAGCACAGAGATTCTGTGCCAAAAGGGAAATTGCAAACCAGCCCTCGATCACGGGAAAAAAGGAAAGAAAAATGGAAAAGGCTGAAGGACTTTTGAGAAGCCTTGAAAGAATCAGGAACATCAGTCACTGCCAGCAATGTAGAATAAATGGTATGGCACGGCGATCATAATCAGTGACCTAAAAAGAAGATGTCTGCTAATAATATACCTTAGCCATGAAACAGGCAGCTTGATACAAGGTGATAATTTGAGGAGCCCATGGCAGCTAGGATGCCAGTCTAAGCACTTGCAAGGACAGGAGGATGGAAAGCAAAGGAGCCCAAACTGGCTGGTAAGTTTTTGCTGGGATGCCAGGGGGGAAAGCGGCAAGTCGTGTAAAAAGGGTGGGCACTGTTTCTTGCTATGTGATTAAACCGAATTAGAGAGATAAAGTGAAGTTTGGGACCAATACAACTTCCAGCGGTAGGATGTGGGGTAGCTGCCTTGTTTATTCTGTGTTCAAGCAGAAATATCGCCAGATTTCAGTGAGTTGGACTAAGTGGGGGTTGCGCTGAGGCAATACCAAGCCAGCCTCTTGGTAGGAAAGGGAATCGTTTGGAATTTTCCCAAGTATAAAATACAGGGCTTTGACTACTGAGAAGGTGCAGTATGTCCAAATGTTGTGTTGATTTCTTGGAAGAAAATGAGTCGACTGTATGCTACGGTTAAAAAAACAGCAACCCCAAACCAGTTGCTAATGCATAAATAAGGGATCAAGGCCCTGGTCACATCTTTAGATAGTAAAGGTCACTTATGAACACAAGTGTTTTACTCTTATAAATAAACAACAACAATGACAACAGGGCTGCCATAGATCCGGATTTTCCTGGGATTTTCCTGGGATTTCAAAGGTGGAATTGACGTCTGGGGAGAATTTCCAAATCTTAGACAAGTCAATCGAAAAATTGTGGATTTTTAAAATTTAAAAAGCTCAATAACTTTCTGGTTTTCCTTAAAAATGCTCAAAAAAATTGGGGATTTTCTAAAGAAAAACAGCTCAACCATACTGTTTGGCATCCCTTTTGAGCTGCTTCCCATCTTGGGACTTGACAGTCTCTTTATATCCCAGTTTTTGGAGGTGCAGGAAAGAGTTAGAATGGCTTCACCCAGTGCTTTTTTTCTGCTAAAAAATGTTTGGGGATACAGTGGTACCTCAGGTAAGATCCTCCCTCCATTGTGTGGGCAGGTAGCACCTCCCCTACCTGGCCTGGTCTCCTTGACAACGCTTCCCCCAGGCGGGATTGGACAACTGACTGAGGTAGGCGGAGACCTCCAGGTATCCCACCTGGGGGAAGGTGAAGCCAAGCCTGTGCTGATGGAGCCACACCAGGTCCAGGGGCTGCACGTGTCCACACAAAGGGCGCCCCCCATTTAATGTGGGGAGCGGTCATTCCACTCTAGTTCTCCTTGTGGGCTTCCAGTGAGCATCTGGCTGTCCACTGGAAGAACTGGGCGGGTCTCTGGCCGGATGTAGCAGGGCTCTTCTGCCATGGTATCTCTAGACGAAGATGGACAAGACTCCTAGGAGGACTACTAGCACTGCTGTGGACAATACTGAGCTAGACAGACAATTGGACTAACCTGGCACAGGACAAGTTCTTATTTCTTTGTTCCTAAACCCTTCCAGAAAGCAGACATCTCCCCATGCACACATCTTTCAAAATATTAAAATTTTGCAAAGTGCAGCAAACTTGGGAGCCACTTTTGGGTTTTACACACCGAGACATTCTGCACCTTGCTTGTTTTGATTGATGACAAGTATATAAGATGATCCAATATTTGCCCACTGCCTCTAAATCAGTGGGGTTTTCATTCTAAATGACAACCTTTGCATTTTATTAGTATGGCTTAGTCTTTAATAAGCCTTTACTGTGCCAATATATCACATCCACACTGTTAGAACAAGCTCTTGTACCCCATATAAATTACTCCCTGGCAGTGGCACAACCCAATTTCCCAGAAGACTCAGGGAATGAGGAGATGCTGTTGTTTCACTGGGAATGTAAAGAATCCTCTGTTGTTACATGACCAAAGTCTGGGGTGGAACGGCCTGTAGAAGGGGAAAATCCACTTGTTTCCTCTACAGTATGTGATATGTGACACAACATCTGTTCACTCCGGGGTAACATGCAAGCTAATAATAGTACTTCACAACTTCTTGTTGTTGTTGTTTAGTCATTTAGTTGTGTCCAACTCTTCGTGACCCCATGGAGCAGAGCACGCCAGGCACTCCTGTCTTCCACTGCCTCCCGCAATTTGGTCAAACTCATGCTGGTACCTTCAAGAACACTGCCCAACCATCTCGTCCTCTGTTGTCCCCTTCTCCTTGCGCCCTCCATCTTTCTCAACATCAAGGTGTTTTCCAGGGAGTCTTCTCTTCTCATGAGGTGGCCAAAGGATTGGAGCCTCAGCTTCAGGATCTGTCCTTCCAGTGAGCACTCACGGCTGATTTCCTTAAGAATGGATAGGCGTGATCTTCTTGCAGTCTATGGGACTCTCAAGAGTCTCCTCCAGCACCATAATTCAAAAGCATCAATTCTTCGGCGATCAGCCTTCTTTATGTTCCAGCTCTCACTTCACAACTAGGAATAGTGAAATCATCAATTGCCTGGTGTAGAACTTTCCCAAATAATGGCCAACAGGACTGACAGACATTTGGCCAGGTTGAGTCTCTGTGCTACTTGCTAGCTTATTTTTCTTGAACTTAACCAGCCAGCCAGCCATCACTCTACATTTCTGCTCCCCTAAAAGGAACAAAGTGGAAACAGTTGGTGACAGGAGTGAACGTTTCCTTGTCTCCAAGCCAGTCAAGGCCTCATCTAGCTTATTGAAACTGAACACAGGTTTTCTCCTTTCCTGTCACATTTATTTCATGTAGCAGCCATACGAAGCCTGTCAAAAGAATCCTAGTTTTAAGGCTTTGAGCTTCTCGCTCTATCCTCAACCTGTTTTGAGAGAAGAATTCTGGAAGATTTTGTTAGGGATTTCAAAACTGTCAGGAGATAACACCTATCAAAGTGAACTCCCTATCAGTGGACAGCACCCACGATAAGCAGGTATCAGGATTTGCACAGGGTCCAAAAGTAGCCCACAAAAACGCCCTCTAGGTTCCCACCCAGGAATGCCCCTCTGTATTTGCCTCAGTGCCCATCCGTCCCCTACAGATGGAGGACTGAGGAAGAAAAATGGCCTGGGCTCTGGAGAACTGGAACACTTTTCCAAACCTGATCGGCACCTGGTGTGTCCGTGTAGACACATCCCAAAACACTCCTCCATCACCTCAGTTTCCCCAACACACATACCTGGGCAGAAGCCTCTCAGAGGTGCTCAGGGACACACAAACACATTTCCAAATTACTTCCCATCAAGCAATCTGAAGCTATTTGGTAACAAGAGCATCAGCAATAACAACAAATATAAAAAAACCAATCTGAAATCAGACTGGAATACAAATATCCACTTAAAAGCCTTCTTGGAAAAGAAAGTCCTTCCAACAGGCACTGAAAAGTTAGAAGAGGTGATGCTTTAGAGTGTAGGTAAGGTAAAGGGTAATGGGACCCCTAACCATTAGGTCCAGTCGTGACCGACTCTAGGGTTGCGGCGTTCATCTCACTTTATTGGCCGAGGGAGCCGGCGTACAGCTTCTGGGTCATGTGTCCAGCATGACTAAGCCGCTTCTGGCGAACCAGAGCAGCGCATGGAAACGCCATTTACCTTCCCACTGGAGCGGTACCTATTTATCTACTTGCACTTTGATGTACTTTCGAACTGCTAGGTTGGTAGGAGCTGGGACTGAGCAACAGGAGCTCACCCCATCGCAGGGATTCGAACCGCTGAGCTTCTGATCAGCAAGCCCTAGGCTCAGTGGTTTAACCCACAGCACCACCCACGTCCCTTTTAGAGTGTAGGTACAATCTCACTAATGCCCCAATTTTGACAATGTTTGGGATGCACCTCCTGATGGGAGCATATCTGCAGGAAGCCCTCTCCTGCAGAATGCAGTGGCTGGGAGAGGTAGGGTGGTTCAAAATGGTGCTGGGATGAGCACAGAGAGAAGAAACACTTTGTGCACCTGTAGCAGCAAAACCAGATGCCTTCATCTGCTCCAGCTGCAATGAAGCATGTTTCTCACACATTGGACTTGCAGCGACAGCGGGCGTTGTGACTCTCCAACCATTTAACTTTACCCCTGAAGCTGCACTCTTGCAATGTCTTCCAAGACAGACGGACACCAACAACAACTGGTTCAAAATGTTAAATTGGTTATATTAAATGTTATTAAGGTGAAAGTTGCATTTTTAATATAGAGGAGGAGGAAGGAGACGTAAAGAGACTACAAAAATGTAGCAACAAAATAAGATATTGCAAAGCTAGGTTTTTGCTGTTTCCCTAAGGTGGTAAGCTGAGAAAAATCTTATCTCACAGTGAGAATTTTCAGGGTCTCAGTTTAATCCATTCCTGCTTTCGGTTCTGGTTTATTCCTGAATACAGCACTGTGCCTGTTAGGTAAGGCCTGCAGCTGTATGCTGGGAAATTATAGCTCAAAGGGAAGTCACTTGGCAGATCACCACCTGTCATGCTGGAGTCCTTGGTCCTGTCCTTACCGTGGCCTTGCATAAACCCTTGTTATCTCATTTGTGAAATGAGGCAGCAACTCAAGCTTATGCTCTGTATTATGGGAGAACAGCCTTGGTCAAAAGCAAGGCTGAGTGCCTGGGAAGAGGAAGCAAAAACCCCACAGTTAATTTGACTTGTTGAATGTTTCTAGTTGAAGCTTCTTGACACGGCCAAGTATCTCCATCATCAGGCATCCATACCTTCCCAGAAAATATCCCATTTCTGAGCTCATCCCACTTATTTATGCTTCAGTGATCTTACAGTGACCCATCCATTTTGTATTTTGTAAATCTTTCAGTATCTATCATCTATCTATCATCTATCTATCTATCTATCTATCATCTATCTATCTATCTATCTATCATCTATCTATATCTATCTATCTCTATCTCTATCTCTATCTATCTATCTATCATCTATCATCTATCTATCTATCTATCTATCTATCTATCTATATCTAGATCTATCATCTATCTATCTATCTATCTATCTATCTATCATCTATCTATCTATCATCTATCTATCATCTATATCTATCTATCTATCTATCTATCTATCTATCTATCTATCTAATCATCTATCTATCTATCTATCTATCTATCTATCTATCATCTATCATCTATCTACCATCTATCTATCTATCTATCTATCTATCTATCTATCTATCTATCTAATCTATCATCTATCATTCATCTATCATTCATCTATCATTCATCTATCTATCTATCTATTTGGAAAAGTTAAAAAGTTTTATTTCTATAACACTCTCTCTCATTAAATACACTCTTCAATGCAAATAGATATGGCTTGTTAAATCGTGTTCTCCTCCAGCAGAGTTTGCGCTTATTTCTTTGAGTCCTTACCATTGTTCTCCCCTCTGTTCCAATGCGCTACTGGGACGAACAATGGGAACGACCTTGTCAATGTTCAGGGCTCCGAAATTCAGGGCCTTTCTGCCTTGCCCTGCCCTGTCCCTTTCACTCAGTTCTGTAGTCCTCCATTGTTTCTAAGGGCCTGGTACGTAATTTAAATGAATTTGGCGACACGACTTTCTTGCTTTTTTTTCTCTTTCAAAAATAGATGCTCTTAGTACATTATAATTGGCCAAAGTAATTAGGAAACTCTTGTTCTGATCAATATATAGAGTTGTCAGATATTGATTTTTATTTTTATTTTGTCCACTTAATGATCTTATAATCCTGTCAGATAGCTACAAAACTACCTCTTACCTAGTGATGGATGCTTATGTAAATCTATTAAAATGTCTTTGGATTGAAAATTTGTGGGGCACTTCAAGATGCTTTTATCGGGACATTTTTGCCCGGTTGCTTAAAAGCAAAGGCAAACGCCTGCAAAGATATATTCTGAAAGAGATAGGAACCAGGAAGTTTGTTTCAGGCTGCAATACAACAATTCAGAATAAAATCTGCAGCATTTTGGGCACTGTGTGCAGTGCGCATCATACTGGGATGTAACGCCATAAATTATTCTCCAAATATATTCATTTGTTAAGCATAGATAGTTGCTGTTTCTTTTTAACCCAGCACTTTGAATAAACTTGTTGAACTCTTCTCTCTCTCTCTCGTCTAGGTCAATCTATTACACCCCATTGCCTCAGCCTCTTCTTTGTGCAATGTCATTTTAAAGCTCTGCATGCTACAGGAAAGCAATGATTCCACTTATTACAGCAGCCACCTCGCAGTAGTTAATGCTAGGGCCACGATCCTTGCACTGTGGGGCAGAGAATCACAAAACATGAGAGGGGAAGAAGGCCTGGGAGGAGAGCAGCAGCTCCAAAGCCCCATTGTTCACAGACGCGCCGCAGTTTGATGCAGCAACATTCGTGCATGTTCTGGTTTTGAATAACATTTCCGTCACATGTTAGTCTCTATGAAAATGTAAACAGGTGTCAGAGAGCTAGTGTTACATTTTGGGGAAAGATCTATTCAAATAACATGCCCACGCTTGTCACAGTTGGGTGAAAATAGCTTTGGCTGTAATAAAATGAAAATAATAAAGAAGGCTGGTTCTTCTCCTGAAAGCCAGTCTGGATGTGCTCCTTCCAAAACCACAGCTCTTCGAATCCATGGAACAGAAATTAGGAAAACACATTCCCAGAGGGACGAGTGCTTCTGTCCTTTCAGGAGCTCAGAGGTTGGGCTGCTTCTCAAGAGTTTTCTCCCATGCTGCCATGCTCCGAATTTTGTTTTTGTCAGAGCTCTTAAAGAGGCCGCTTTTGAAATAACAACACCTTGTTGCCGTTCCAGTTGCAGTGCCTCTCCTCCCCGGCCAAATACCGTATTTTTCGCTCTATAAGACGCACATTTCCCCCTCCAAAAATTAAGGGGAAATGTGTGTGCATCTTATGGAGCGAATGCAGGCTCCTTGGCTTCAGCGATAGCAACGCAAAGCCTCCGAAGCGCAGAGGGAGTGCTCCCACCGCGCTCCGGAGGCTTCGGGTTGCCTTCACTGAAGCCTGGAGAGCGAGAGGGGTCGGTGCGCACCGATGCCTCTCACTCTCTAGGCTTCAAAGATAGCTGCCTGAAGCCTCCGGAGCGCAGCAGGAGTTCCCGCTGTGCTCCGGAGGCTTCGGGTTCCTTTCGCTGAAGGGTAGGTGAGCCTTCAGCTAAGGCGCAGCGCCCCTTCAGCTAAGCAGGAGGAAACATGGAAGGGGCTCCATTTCTCCCGCTGCTTCACTGAAGGGGAGCTGCACAGAGAGGGGGAGATTTTTTTTTCTTGTCCCCCCCCCCAAAAAAAACAAGGTGCGTCCTACGGTCGGGTGCGTCCTATAGAGTGAAAAATACGGTACTACCATATTGGCGCAAATATAAGCTGCACTTTCCCCCCAAATTCTGAACGTGAAAAGTTAAAGTGTGACTTATATTCGCAACTTTACGGTATGCAGCCAGGAGTACGTGGCAAACAGCGGCAGGGGCACAGCAAAGTGGTGCCCGCCCCGTCCATAGTCCCCTGCCCTCTCCCCCAAGGCTAGGAAGGGAAAACAAGGAAGGTGAAAGGCTGTCAGCAACGCAATGGAGTCGTCCCCCCCCCCCAATATGCAGCCAGGAGCAGTGAGGAATGGAGCGGCTTTGGGTATTGTTTTCTTCCCCCATCCTCTAATTTTAAAGCTGCGGCTTATATTTGGGTCCGGCTTATATTCGGGCCAATACGGTATGTGAGGTGTGACAGTACAAACTCAAGCGGACAACGATCTAGATTAAAAATGGCCACAACTTTATTGATTATAGGTGTAGTTGGAACTTTTGATGTGCTGGGTCAGATGTTAGCCTCTTCCACCGACATCACCTGACTTGCCCTGGACCACACAGACCAAATTTTTTATGGGTCTGTGACCATCGGAATACAAATTTCACCAACATACATTTTTATCTCACCCGTGTGTGCGAGGAAATGGCATCTCCTTGAAATTCCCTTCCTTTCTGAAATACATTTTCATTCTGAGGTATTACAGTGCTTCTGATAATGGCAGAAAAGATAGTTGCGCACCTTAATGTTCCGAGTGATGTATGTCAAATTGCAGTGAGCATTTCAGAAATGAGCTCAGTTCTAATTTTTCTCATTCACTGCGAAACGTTTAGGGTGATTAATCTTGCTAAAATGCCAGCGGAATCCTTTACGATCAGGACATCCATTTAACATTTTTCAGCCATCCTGATCACAGGAATCATGGCTGATGAGCTGTGGCTACACATTTGCAGAGCTGCAGTCACATGCTACAGTTTCCCCTTTTTAATGTCGCCCTCTGTGATAATCAGGGTATGTCGTATGTAGCCCTTGGCTGGCCCATACGATACGCCACAGCCATCGCACACTCAACTATAAAACTCAAACCTCTTCCTTTCTTCTTTTCTAACATATTCCCATGTTCAGTCAAAGATTGTGTGCAGTTAAGCTCTTGTACCATTTGCACATATTGCATTTCTATACAGTCTTTTGGAGAGTTTTATTTAAGCTGCCCTTTGAAAGATGTTTGGACACTCTCCGGTGAAAATGTAGCTGCAGGAGACAATTTGGAATGGGCAGGGAAAGGTTTGAGCATCCTCTTCTTCTGTGCACCTAAAGCTACTTATCTTTGTTCCGCATTCCCCTCCCCAAGGATGCTTTTTTCTTTCAAAATAATAACAATATGTGGGGATTCTCTGATACATAATTACACACATTGTATGTAATTATTCTCCCAGCCAGGGGTGGCAAATCTTTGTCCTCCAAAAGAACAAGGTCCCTTGAAGACAATCTTCTGATGGTCCCTTGCCAGTCTTGGGCACAGCTGGAGGGAAAAAAGGTCGAGTTGCGGATGTGATTCTTACCTTTCTCAGCCACACAAAAACCAGAGGTTTCTAGAAAACACTTACATGCACCCTTCTCCCAAGGGTGGTTTTAGGGCAGCACGGCCGGTTCCCCCCCCCCCCCACTGGGTGTCAAGCAGAGAGGGCACCCGGCAAGCACTTACCCGGCTGTGGGAAAGAGGAGACAGGGTCCTAGAGTCCTCCCAACTCCTGCCCAAAGCCTAGTTAGTGTTTGCCAAGCTATGATAGCCAGGGACTTGGGCTCGGGCTCGGAACCAGAGGAGTCTCAGTCCGCACCGGATCCTTTGCTTCAGGCGGCATCTGAACCGAGTCTGGGGCCTGATTTTGAAGAACCCCCGTCTCCACAGGTTCCCCTGCAACAAGCACCAGCTGGGCCGAGTCAGGGGCCTGAGCCTGCCCTGGCTCCAGATGCGGGGATTACCTTGTTGCCTCCAGCTGGGCCATCACTTACAGCTGCTCCACTAGCAGTTGCGTCAGGGGAGGCTGAGGCAGCCCCTGGGTCTAGTAACCCACGGATGTCTCCCGAGCTGCAGAGACTCAGGTCTGAGAGAAGGAGAGACCTGAGTACTCGCAGGAGGAGTGCTCGCCTTCGGGTGACACAGGGAGGTGAGTCACTGGGGGATCAGGACCGGCTGTTACCCCGTCAGAGATAAAAGGCTGCTGGACCCCGCCCCAGGTTGCGGGAGGAACATTGCTGCTACCTGCCTGTTACCCTGTGTCTGACCTAGCCTGGTTTCCTACCTTGGCCCTGTTGGACTGACTCCTTGTGGAATCCTTGGATTCGGGACCGGACATGGACCGCGTTGCTCGGGTTAACCCCCAGGCCCAGCACACAAGCTTTGGGAAGGAGGTGGGAGGCCTCAAGGACCCTGTCAGAGCCCTTGTGCCTCCTTCCCAAAACCCAGTGTGGCTTGAGAGCCAGTGTGGTGTAGTGGTTAAGAGCAGTAGACTCGTAATCTGGTGAACCGGGTTCGCTTCCCCGCTCCTCCACATGCAGCTGCTGGGTGACCTTGGGCCAGTCACACTTCTTTGAAGTCTCTCAGCCCCACTCAACTCACAGAGTGTTTGTTGTGGGGGAGGAAGGGAAAGGAGAATGTTAGCTGCTTTGAGACTCCTTTGTGTAGTGATAAAGTGGGATATCAAATCCAAACTCTTCTTCTTCTTCTTCAGGGCTGGGGGTGGGGGAGAGTCCAAATTTTGGCCAAGCTCAGGGTGCCATAGTATCAAATTCAGCCCCTGCCTCTCCATCCTCTACCCTGGCAAGCAAGAGGGATTAACACAGTTCAATGGCACAGCCCAGCAAAATGAACTCAGGGAGTATGTGCAGTGAAGTCACTGAATCACAGAATCACAGAATCATCTAGTCCAACCCCTGCAATGCAGGAATCTCAGCTAAAGCATCCATGACAGTGAGGGGATTGGCCAAGAGAGAGGGCGGGTAGCCTAAGGGAAATCCCAAGGGCTGGATTTGGCCCCTGTGCTGGAGTTTCCCCAGCCCCAATCTCAACAAACAAATACGAACATGATGTCATAATAGTCTTGGTAGGGATGAGGAGCTTGGTGCCATTAAGCCAACACATTAATTAGTACTTCATTGACAAAAAAAAGGTATTATTTCAATCAATCAGCTTGCTCTTGCCTATTGATCTTAGCACACAAACCGTTTAAATATTGACTACTTAAGAAAGGATATTCAGAAAATCAAAACAGATGGAGACCTGTTCAGGTCTGCTAGATAACACTATATGTTTTAGAGGACTGCGAGGAAGCTGCAGAGATGGAAACAGAAATCAAATCTAAATGCAATTGCTTAAAGTATGGAAGATGAGACTGCAAGGAGAGGAGAAACCAAAGGAAGGGAAGCAATTTCCAGCAATTCCCCATCCTTGCCGCAGTCCCTGGTGCTTATCCCCCCCCCCCGAAATCGGTTTGGGAGGCACCCCAAGCCTTCTGAGCAGATATTTTGGGGGGTGAAGTGGGGGGTCTACTGACAGATGCCTGCCATCAGAATAGGGGAGAGCATTAATACCGGACTGTCTTCCAGCATTGTGCAGACTGTGTATTGAATTTGACATGTGAGGATGTTTGCCAGTGTTGTAAAAAAATGTAAAGGACCCCTGGACAGTTAAGTCCAGTCAAAGGCGGCTACGGGGTGTGGCGCTCATCTCGCTTTCAGGCCGAGGGAGCAGGTGTTTGTCCACAGACAGCTTTGCAGGTAGTGCGGCTGGCAGGACTAAACCGCTTCTGGCACAACGGGACACCGTGACGGAAACCAGAGCGCATGGAAATGCCATTTATTTTCCCACTGCAGTGGTACCTATTTATTTGCTTGCACTGGTGTGCTTTTGAACAGCTAGGTTGGCAGGAGCTGGGACGGAGCAACGGGAGCTCACCACCGGTCACAGGGATTCGAACCGTCGACCTTGTAGTGGAAATGCGGAAGACAATTGTATTTCGAAGAGTTAGGTGGCATGTCCCTTTCCTTTTAACATCCCCAGTTTGATTCTTGTGTTTCACACACCTGTCGGGAGTTTCTTGGGTTCTTCTGTATTGCAAGTGCTGGCTGGATGCCTGGCTGCAGGTAGTGGGAAACTCTCATCCGCTCTGTATTAATTCCATCTCAGAGTCCTGGGCTAATCATGAGTAATGCCAGGTGCACTTGATTACATCAAGGCAGGCTATAAAAGCCATAGGTGGGAGGGGCCCGGTGAGCTTCTGCCCAGATCGAAGGACCTGATGATGGGAGACCGATGGTTGGGGTCTTTCTCCTGCTGCTCTACCTGGGGCTCCGGGCAGCTGAAGGGGAGATTGGGTAGCCCCTGTCGGGTATATTTTATTTTATGCTTTGCATGCCTGCTGTTTATTTGCGTGGCGAGTTCCCGCCTCCCACCAGTAGAAATAAAAACACGACACACCATAATTAAGGTTAATGGACTAAAATTGGCCACAACTTTATTGGTTACAGGTAATGAGCGGTACTGGCTTAGGCATTGGTCCTAATCAATTATCCGGCTTCAGACTGTCTGCCTGAGAGGCCGGGAGGGGTTAACACCAGCAGGGGAGCCCTGCTGATGCACATCAACTAGGCACTCCCCCGGGGGTCACTGCTCGGGGCCTTGCCTTGGGCCCTGGCCTCCATAGGCTTCGGACGGGGCCATGCCCTGGAGTCCTTTACCGGACTACCCTTCCCAACCGGGGGAGGTGATGGCGCTCCCCCCCATTCATCTACACAACAATACCCTGACCAATGCCTAACCGCCACGCTGTTTATTTGTTAATAAAACTGTTTTGGTTCCCCTTCCACCTCTTCATTCCTTTTGTCCTGATATTCTTGGAAAGAACTGCTGTATTTGGCAGCACAGCCCTTCTGACTGGCA
Organism: Podarcis cretensis; assembly: GCF_951804945.1. Taxonomy (NCBI): domain Eukaryota; kingdom Metazoa; phylum Chordata; class Lepidosauria; order Squamata; family Lacertidae; genus Podarcis; species Podarcis cretensis. Next base: position 29,663,121 of record NC_137187.1, read on the forward strand.
AGAGGCTCAGTGGTTTAGACCACAGCGCCACCCACGTCCCTATGTGCCAATGTAGTCCCTGGATGGAGAGCCAGCAATGGCTGCAAAGGTTCTTCTGGCCTCCTTCCCTTGGCTGTCCAGTATGAAGTGAGTTATCCACTGCGGCTAACTCAGAGGCAGGAGGGGTCTCACTTCCCAACTTCTTCCATGTCAACATAAGAAGAGCCCAGTTGAATTAGGTCAATGGAATGGACAACAATTTTGGTTTCCCATTTTCCCAGTCTTTGGCCCTCTGCATTTGCACATCAGCTTAAGATTTTGCTGGGCAAAAGCACCCCTGCTCACAGCTGACCCCCGAGCATCAAATCACAAGGCCAGGAATCCTCCAAAGCCACAAACTTGATCTTTTACGGGGACTGCAATCCTGTCCCAGCACCAGTAGGCCTCCTAGCAACCTTTAACAGTCCCTGAAAAAAGAGTGTGTTTCAAATGTGCTTTAAGAGTAGAGATTGTTCACAGCTTATGTCTAACCCTCTCTACTACAGCACGGTTTTGCTTAAGTTTTGCATTCTTGTCAAATGCAGTGCCGCAGAATTGCTGAGAGAGCAAATGTCCTCCCTTCTGTTAACCTGGGTAAATAAGATGCTAGCGTTAAACTCCCTGCTCCAACTCTGCCTCTTACAACCCTGCCCAATTACTATAAAGCAGCAGTTGGCTTTTCATGTCTCTCCCTCTGGGTTCCCTTGGTGAAAGATATTGCCGTTTATATCTCCGTTGCCTAATTAAAGGGACAAGCTTGATAACCCTTGAACAAGTAATAACTGGAAACTAATGGCTAGACACATTAAATCCCTGATGGCAGGAACTGCGTATACTGCCTCAAAGCTGGCGAGATTTGGGTCATGAAAAGTTGGCAGCGAAGGAGAACGCATAATTAACACTCGGGTCACACAGGACTGGAATCAAATGCCTAAGTGTGTGCCGTCACCCCTGGTTGTCACTGACCCTTCAGACATGCTCTCAATCACTAGGATTTAAACAGGCAGGGACTCGTGGCAGCAAGCGCAGAGAGGCAAAGGCAGGCCCAGATACAGTCGTCTTCTTCTTTTCTTCTTCTTCTTGTTATAATTTGTAGACCACCCTATACCCATGGGTCTCAGGGCAGTTCACAACATAAAGTGCAATGTAAAAAGTGCAAAATGCATAATAAAAATAATCAAAACAGTTAACAATACTAATGTACACAAACTAATAAAAAACACATCCTCCAACCAAAGCCCCTAAACAATACTCCAGCCCCAAAGGACAAGTACAGTGGTACCTCGGGTTAAGTACTTAATTCGTTCCGGAGGTCCGTTCTTAACCTGAAACTGTTCTTAACCTGAAGCACCACTTTAGCTAATGGGGCCTCCTGCTGCTGCTGTGCCACCAGAGAACGATTTCTGTTCTCATCCTGAAGCAAAGTTCTTAACCCGAGGTACTATTTCTGGGTTAGCAGAGTCTGTAACCTGAAGTGTCTGTAACCTGAAACATATGTTATCCGAGGTACCACTGTACAGATACAAAATCCAAATGAACACATACCATTTAAAAACAATTTAAAACAGCCCCACCCCACCCCAAATACAACACCACCCACCCAAGTTCAAACTCCATCCTTGTTGAAACCAAAATTTTAGCCCAAGGGGGCTGGCCAACGCCCTCATTCCACCCCTAAAGTGCCACCCCAAAGGGATATTCCTGTTGACAGACATTTCGCTGCACCTGTTGGGGCAACTGGGTCTCTGCTTCACCGGCCTCAGACTGCTCTGCCTTCTGTCCTGCTTACAACCAGCCAAGGAATGGCTCTGCCTGTCGTTGGCTCTAGCGCCACCCACTGTTGGCCTCCCAGCCTTCTGCCCAATGGGCCCCAGCTGCCCCTGAATCCGAGTTTGCCACTTATGGTGAAAGCAAATAAATATTGTTAGCAATTGTCCCAGGGGTTGTCAAGGAGCTGTCAAGTGAGTCCAGGTCAACCACGGGACAGGGAAGCACTGGAGGCCTGGAACGCAATTAGCTTTTTATTAACGGAAAACACCAACACAGCAGAGTCCTCTGGTTCATCTTAATCCAGCTGAGATGTTGCTGAAACCGACCACTAGCCCGGCCCTTCCCTGGACTGCCTTGCAGTGTCCCACCACCATGATCCAGCATCTAAGTCTTCTTCTGTGTCCTCCCTGGGGGGCTCATGGCTCCCGCCTCTCTTCTTCATCCAGCCAGTCCCTGACCGTGGTCCAGCGCCACCACAAAAGTTGTGAGACCCGCTTCACAACTTTAGGTATGTACAGTGGTACCTCGGGTTACATACGCTTCAGATTACATACGCTTCAGGAACACAGGTGGCGCTGTGGGTTAAACCACAGAGCCTAGGCTTGCCGATCAGAAGGTCCGTGGTTCGAATCCCCGCGGCGGGGTGAGCTCCCGTTGCTCGGTCCCAGCTCCTGCCAACCTAGCAGTTCGAAAGCATGTCAAAGTGCAAGTAGATAAATAGGTACCATTCCGGCGGGAAGGTAAACGGCATTTCCGTGTGCTGCTCTGGTTCGCCAGAAGCAGCTTAGTCATGCTGGCCCCAAGACCCGGAAGCTGTACGCCAGCTCCCTCGGCCAATAAAGCAAGATGAACGCCGCAACCCCTTTTTATCTCCCTTTTGTCCCTTTCTCAAATACAATGCATTTTTTCATTTACAAATGATTATTATAATTAAAAACCCTTACGAAACACATTTTATGGTATGTTCATATTTCCGTTATAAATTCATGTTATGTATGAAAGATTGCACTTGGAACTTTTCTTGTTTTGTTTATGCAGGCTGTTTCTTACCATTTAAGTTTTGCTGTTTCTGAATTACATCTTACTGCAAATCAGCAGGAACAATTTGGGCTATTGATACTATGCAGAAAAAAATTGCCATTTTAGCTAGCGGTAATTCTTTTGCTGTAACAAATAGCAATTAGGGTAAAGCAAGTCACATTTTGGGGACGCGGGTGGCGCTGTAGGTTAAACCACAAAGCCTAGGACTTGCTGATCAGAGGGTCGGCGGTTCGAATCCCCGCGACGGAGTGAGCTCCCGTTGCTCGGTCCCTGCTCCTGCCAACCTAGCAGTTCGAAAGCACATCAAAGTGCAATCATATAAATAGGTACCGCTCCGGTGGGAATGTAAACGGCGTTTCCGTGCGCTGCTCTGGTTCGCCAGAAGCGGCTTAGTCATGCTGGCCCCATGAGCCAGAAGCTGTACGCCGGCTCCCTTGGCCAATAAAGTGAGATGAGTGCTGCAACCCCAGAGTCGGCCATGACTGGACCTAATGGTCAGGGTTCCCTTTACCTTTACCTTTTACATACGCTTCAGGTTACAGACTCCGCTAACCCAGAAATAGTACCTCGGGTCAAAAACTTTGCTTCAGGATGAGAACAGAAATCGCGCAACGGTGGCGCAGCGGCAGGCCCCATTAGCTAAAGTGGTGCTTCAGGTTAAGAACAGATTCAGGTTAAGAACGGACCTCCAGAACGAATTAAGTACTTAACCCGAGGTACCACTGTACAGTCATACCTCAGGTTACAGACGCTTCAGGTTGCTTTTTTTGGGTTACGGACTGCCGAAACCCGGAAGTAGTGGGACGGGTTACTTCCGGGTTTCAGTGGCTGCGCATGCACAGAAGCACTGAATCGCAACCCACGCGTGCACAGATGCGCTGCTGAGGGTTGCGAACATTGCGGGTTGCAAACGTGCATCCCGCATGGATCACGTTCACAACCCGAGCGTTCGCTGTACATACCACGGGGTCACTCTTTAGTTCAGCAACCAGCTACCTTTTGAAAAAGGTAAGCTCAAAACATGCTTGAAACAGCTGCAAAATTCCTCCAGGGATTGTGTGTCAGTGATGGATTGCGTGCCAGCTGCTCATTGGTGCCCACAGTCCGTGGTGCACTGAGTAATTTTAGAATCTGGGCTTAGTGATGCTGCGGGTACCAGGATGGTAGAGCATCTTCGAATGCCCATGTTCTTTCATTCACTGACTTCCCTGCCCAGGTGTGTTTAGGCATTGTCCTGCGCCTTCTGCTTGAGAGGAGCCCTGGACCATTTGCCCCCAAAGTCCTGTCCTGAGTAGGCTAATTTCAGTTTCTCTGCTTCTCGTTTTTCCAGTCTAAAGTTAGCTCTCCACATTTCCAAATCCATTAATGATTTCTTTTTCAAAAAGTCCTCATGAAAATTAATTAGGGAACATCTCCTAAAATATGCATACCTGTAAGCAATTCTGCTTAATATATGCATTTTTGCAAAGAGATGCTTCCTAATATAATGCATCTTTAATATTATTTCAGGGACGCAGGTGGCGCTGTGGGTTAAAGCCTCAGCGCCTAGGGCTTGCCGATCGAAAGGTCGGCGGTTCGAATCCCTGCGGCGGGGTGCGCTCCCGCTGCTCGGTCCCAGCGCCTGCCAACCTAGCAGTTCGAAAGCACCTCCGGGTGCAAGTAGATAAATAGGGACCGCTTACCAGCGGGAAGGTAAACGGCGTTTCCGTGTGCGGCTCTGGCTCGCCAGAGCAGCGATGTCACGCTGGCCACGTGACCCGGAAGTGTCTCCGGACAGCGCTGGCCCCTGGCCTCTTAAGTGAGATGGGCGCACAACCCCAGAGTCTGTCAAGACTGGCCCGTACGGGCAGGGGTACCTTTACCTTTACCTTAATATTATTTTCACCAAGAGATGCATTTTTATGCACCCTTTACATACATGAATCTATGTACCTATTACTTGGCTGGAGAACATCATTGCAAAATTCAGAGAAGTGCAAATTTTAAAGGCTGGCTGTGCTTTTTGTATGCATTATTGTCTGAGAAAGTGTTAAGCAGAGAAGTTTGCCTTTAAATGCAAATGGAATTAACCCCCCCCCCATCCCTTGTGAGTGCACCCAACACTGTCCACAGTCAGTGAGGAGGACATAAACTGGAAAGCTTCAAAATAGATCCTTTTAGAGCTTGCTCCAGAAAATAAACAAGAATGTGGAGAATGGAGGAAACCCTTGCTGTTCTACAAATACAATATCCCTCTTTCCGTTTTGCCCAACTTCCTTGGAACCATACTGAATTACATGAGCTGCAGCTCCATCTCGATTTCCCCGGGTCTCTCTCTGAGACCATTTTAAGGTATATTAGCTTTAATTGCCATCGGTGTCCCAATGCTATGCAGATGTGTGTTGCATTAAAGTAAATACAATAAAATGCCTGTTTTGTTTCCTGAGCAGAGCTCTTAAATGAGATCTCTGCGAATTGAAAGGCAGAATGACAAACAGAAATACATCTCCAGATGGCAGTAAAGTTCATTCAGTGTGAGCACCTGAGGCAGAAAATCAAGCTAAGAAAATTGTAACATTAAAAGCGTAGCACATGGCTGCGATTATCGTGCTGAGAGAAATGCAAAATGGCATCATCAGAAGGAAAGGGAAAACCTGGCAGATTAATAAAAGAGCAGAGAAATTTTAAGAGTGATTAAAATAAAATTTACTGAGTGTGTAATCATATTTAAGGGTGAGTTTGTTAGTTACAGAATCCATGGAATAAACAAAGCGATAACTTTGAAGCATGCCAGGGTGGCCAGTTTTTAGAGCAGGAGCTCTGGAGCCTAGTCCCAAAAGCCACTGAATGGGAGAGGCATGTTAGCAGACTTTGCAGATTGGAATAATTGCTTCCAGTTTCTGGAGTTCAACGGTTTTATTCATGCAGGAACTATTTACAGGATGATTGGAGGTGGGAGAGAGAAACAGCAGACATCTTGCCAGCTGCTTTTAGGGGTGGAAAGCAAGCAAAGACTACAAGCAAGTGCTGTGTAGGTAAACAGCTTCCTCTTGTGGTTTAAAGTAACACATGCATTAACTACAAACTCAAGAAAAGGAAATGTATTTGCTTTTCTACAACAAGGCTTCAGCAACAGGGGAGATTTCAATTCTTCACTGACTAATTGCTTATATACAGTGCTTTTCCCCCTAAAAATAAATAAACGTTTAGGGGTACTCTCATTTTTCTACACATATTGAAATACTGCCCATCAATGAGGCCAAACTTAGATTCACAAAATGTTTAGGGGTACAAGCCCTGCTTATTTATGTATTAGGGATGGGGAATAATGCTATTGTGATTATTGTGAGCCACTTTGAGCTCAACATTTGCTGGAAAAGCAGAATGCAAATATTAAAACAAATCAAAATCAAACCTCAGGCTCCAGGGCAACACATAGCCTCTATTGAAGAAGGTTTCATAACACAAAAAGTTAAAGGGACTTGCTAGGTTACTCTATCTTAGACATGCAAAGGAGAGTCCTAGTGGCCTGTCACCAGATAATGACCTCCTAATTCACCACTTTCTTCCAGAAAAGCTCTTTCCATCTTCATTTTGGAATAAGAAATATCTGAGAGCCAGTGTGGTGTAGTGGTTAAGAGCGGTAGTCTCGTAATCTGGGGAACCGGGTTTGCATCCCCGCTCCTCCACCTGCAGCTGTTGGGTGACCTTGGGCCAGTCACACTTCTTTGAAGTCTCTCAGCCTCACTCACCTCACAGAGTGTTTGTGGTGGGGGAGGAAGGGAAAGGAGAATGTTAGCCGCTTTGAGACTCCTTAAAGGGAGTGAAAGGCGGGATATCAAATCCAAAGTCCTCCTACTCCTCCTCTTCCTCCTCCTCCTCCTCTTCTTCTTCTAACTAATTTTGCTTGTTTTCTTGCTTTCCTTTTGAAACACCCATACAAATGTCCTGTCATGTCTTCCAGCAAAGTTATTTACTTCTTGATTCTTCCTCCTAGCCCCCTACAACTTCTGATTGCCCTCCTATTACCTTGTTCAGCATTAGTCCCTTTCTACCTTCTCCTAGTGAGGACGCAGGTGGCGCTGTGGGTTAAAGCCTCAGTGCCTAGGGCTTGCCAATCGAAAGGTCGGCGGTTCGAATCCCTGCGGCGGGGTGCGCTCCCGCTGCTCGGTCCCAGCACCTGCCAACCTAGCAGTTCGAAAGCACCTCCGGGTGCAAGTAGATAAATAGGGACCGCTTACCAGCGGGAAGGTAAACGGCGTTTCCGTGTGCGGCTCTGGCTCGCCAGAGCAGCGATGTCACGCTGGCCACGTGACCCGGAAGTGTCTCCGGACAGCGCTGGCCCCTGGCCTCTTAAGTGAGATGGGCGCACAACCCCAGAGTCTGTCAAGACTGGCCTGTACGGGCAGGGGTACCTTTACCTTTACCTTTTTACCTTCTCCTAGTAACTAGCAAACAGCCTTATTCTTTGTTTTGTGTATCCCAATCCCCTGTATTCTCTACCAAGCAGAAGCCAGTCCGATATGAAGGCTGCCCAGTTTCTATTTCCGCAATAAACCAGATTCAATTACTCTGATGCTAGCTCCTCACAGACCCTCCAAGCATTCCTGTTTTCCAGTCCTGGATTTACAGAAGCTATCATGGTTTCTGATTTGATCCCAGAATGTCCCTCTTATCTTTAAAGGTAAAGGTACCCCTGCCCGTACGGGCCAGTCGTGACTGACTCTAGGGTTGCGCGCTCATCTCGCTGGCGCCGTCCGAAGACACTTCTGGGTCAGGTGGCCAGCATGACGAAGCTGCTCTGGCGAGCCAGCACCAGTGCCGCACGTGGAAACACCGTTTACCTTCCCGCTATAAAGCGGTACCTATTTATCTACTTGCACTTAGGGGTGCTTTCGAACTGCTAGGTGGGCAGGAGCTGGGACCAAACGACGGGAGCTCACCCCGCCGCGGGGATTCAAACCGCCGTCCTTACGATCAGCAAGTCCTAGGCACTGAGGTTTTACCCACAGCGCCACCATCGTCTTATCTTTAGGACATCCTAAAGGGAGGTATGGAAGAGGGAAGCAGTCAGATTATTCCAGGCTATTTGAATTTGATGGACGTTTTGCTGCGGCCCTTTCCTGTTTGACATAAACTGCACATCTGATGGCTGAAAGGCTCTGCAATCACATTTCCTGGTCATTTCAGAAGGAGTCAAGGGCATTTACTGAGCGCAGCTCGACAACTCATCAACGGCAAACTCTTACCAGTCCCATCCTGCACCAGCAGAACGGATGGGGACAAAAAAATTGCAAACTGCCCACTAGCAATTGTTGAGCAATAACACATGTACGACCCCCACGTTTTATGCAAAGATTCTGATTTATCTGACAGTTTTACACCCAGAGGGATGATGCACAGTAATTAAAATTAAAAATGTTTTGGCAGCTTAAACAAATGGCTATATAAATTACAAAGTTGTTTTTTCAAACAAAAAGCCACTGTGCCAAAATAAAGATCTATAGATAAATAAATCAGAACATCAGAAAGTTGGGTTTTTTAAAAAAATAATAATAATACAAGCATGTTTATAGGAAAGCAGCTCTTAAATGCTAGCTTTGGTTTTGTTGAGGGGAGGGAGAATTCAAGGAAAAGGGGGCATTCAAAGTGGGGCCCCCCAAAAAAATTTAAAGGGGAAAAAATGGGATGTACATTTCCAAAATATAAAATAAAAAACAAATACCGTATTTTTCGCTCTATAACACGCACCTGACCATAACACGCACATCGTTTTTAGAGGAGGAAAACAAGGGAAAAAACATTCTGAATGAAACAGTGGATGTATCATTTTTGTGCTTCATGCTGTGGCCACAGACATGTGATCTGATGGTGAATTTGGGGTGACCCAATGCAAAAATCCTGAGAATCCCTGTGGATCCATGCTTTGTAACCACGTTTTTGCACCATTGCAGCCCCAGGCAACAGTGGGTGCGTGATTTTTTGGGGGCAGGCTGTAGCCATGGACATGCTATGTGCTCTGATGGTGAATTTGGGCTGACCCAATGCAAAGATCCTGAGGATCCATGTGGATCCATGTTTTGTAACCACGTTTTTGCACCATTGCAGCCCCAGGCAACAGTGGGTGCGTGATTTTGGGGCGGCAGGCTGTAGCCATGGACATGCTATGTGATCTGATGGTGAATTTGGGCTGACCCAATGCAAAGATCCTTAGGATCCATGTGGATCCATGCTTTTTAACCACATTTTTGCACCATTGCAGCCCCAGGCAACAGTGGGTGCGTGATTTTTGGGGGGTAGGCTGTAGCCATGGACATGCTATGTGATCTGATGGTGAATTTGGGCTGACCCAATGCAAAGATCCTGAGGATCCATGTGGATCCATGCTTTTTAACCACATTTTAAGTGGGGAGGGAAGGAAAAACACAGAAGGGACAAGGAGCAGGAGAGGGGTGTGCAGAGAAGCAGCTGGCTAAGAATGCAGGAGAGGGGTAGGGAGGAAAGGAAGGCAAAAGTTTTCCCTCACCTACCCACCCAAGCCAGCCAGCTCGCGCGCTCTCTCTCTCTCTCCCTTCTGCATGTTTTCAGCTTTCCCCTCTGCTTGCCTGGAGGGGAGGGGCTTTCCCTGCTCTTTGTTCCGTTTGAGCAAACACAGCAAGGAAACAGAGGTGGGTGGGCAGTAAGACCCTGAGGCAGAATGCCGGAAAGCAGCCGCTTCCTCTTTTCAAGTTTCCCTTCTAGGAGACGTGCGATTTGATTTTTGCCTGCTTTTTTTTGCCTCCCCTTGCACTATTTGGCTCCAGGGACCACACATTCGCTCAGTAACACGCACAGACATTTCCCCTTCCTTTTTAGGAGAAAAAATCTGCGTGTTATAGAAGGAAAAATACGGTAAAATAAAATCTACATACAGCAACAGTGTTTTGTGTTGTGTAGGCTCCTATGATGTAAGTCATGGGCCCCACCTGCTAGCCTGCTCCCTCAAATATCCCTGGTTTGCTCCTTTCTATATATAGGGTGCCTACATTCTGCATGGACTGGTTGCATGGCCACATGGGCTAATGGCTTGAGATACCTATGAGGTCCAGCACTGGGAGCAGCGTACATCTGGGCGCGTGGCTGGTGCGTGTCCCATGGGGTGTGGTGGAGCCTGTGGGGGTGTGGCACACGTTGGGGATGTGCGGCAAGTGCTGCGCATCCTGGGGCATGCGCAGCGAGTGGCAAGTTGCCTGTGGGTGCATGCCAAGCGCCCCGGGGATGTGTGGTGATCGCTGAGCATCCCGGTGGTGGGGGCAGCTGCAATGTCACCCCCCCCCATGGTACCTAGGGCAGACCATCCCCTCCGCCCCCATCTTCGTCTGCCGGTGGTAGCAGGGGACCCATCAGAAGACTCAGACCTGGAACTGGCCTTCTGGGGCTAGTCAAATCTCAAGTTGATCCACTGAACTCAGCCCTAGACTGAGTAATCCTGAAGTGACTCGTTCAACCAAAGTTCAAGCGCATCGGTCAACTGCTTGGCACCGCTCTGTGATTAATCGCAAGCATATTTATTTCAGGGTTTCTTTTTCTCTTAATAAGCAAAAATGATAGGTGTAATAATATGGGCACTGCCAAGTTAGGTGTTACTGGATAACCTCTAATAAGTTTAAAGAACCATTATTTAAAGCACTCTTCAAATTATTTCAAGATTAAATTCCAGACAGGGCATTAAAATGCGTAATCTTCCAACTGCATAATGTCATTGGAGAAATAGCTCTTCCTTGCTTATGAACTGCTTCTGTTTAGTAAAGATATAAAAAATGTGCCCAGTTTTTAATTCTCCAGACAGGCACCGCAGAATGAATGCACATCACAAAGGCAAAAGAAACATGAGCTGTTGTTGCCTTTTAAAAAGCCTGTGCAGAACTTAATAGCAGCATGCTGACACACTTGACATTAATCAGTGTTTATTTAAAAGCAAGCAAAATGATTGAAAATGTTAAAAGTGTCAAGAGGTAAATTACAGGGAATAGACTTATTGAAAAAAATGAAACGATATAAGCCAGAATGTAATAATTTAAATCCAATACACACACATACACCTCAGGCTTGCCTGATTAATATTTCCCATGGAAGGCTTTCATGTTTTGAAATATAATCAGATTTGCATGATTCTGCAAGTTGGCTTTTTGATATAAGAAAATAATAAACAAATACATAATTCTAAGAGCATGTTACCTGTAGGAGCATTATGATCAGACAAATCAACCCAGCCCTGACGATGCTGCAACATGGCTTAGCTTTATCTATGTTCATGTCAGAGCAAGTAATTATGATGATGCAGAAGGAACAGGGCTGCAACACATGTCTTATCAGGAGGTGATCCTAATATATGCCACGTTATCAGAAAATCCCGAACATTATTAGTATATGATGGCACGGTTTGAGCTTCACTTGCAAAATCCAAAAAATACAGAGCTTACCGAAGGCATTACCCTGTGGGCAGTAGACAGAGATGCTCATAACCCTGCGGGGAGCCCCTTACCCATCCTGCCCGTCCAGATGGCAAAGAGGGTTTTTACTATGCTCAGCAACCATACTCAGCTTTCCAAACTGTGTTCTGCGACACATTAGTGCGAGCGCTCCAGTTGGAGAACAGCTTTTACCAAAGGTGGCATGGGTTTGGAAGACGCTCAAACTCAAGACGCAAGGGAGAAATGCGCTAAGAGGAAGGAACGTTTGGCAAACCCTCACCGTGATCAACTCCCACCCAGAAACCAATGTCCCCACTGTGGAAGGACGTGTGGATCCAGAATTGGCCTCCACAGTCACTTACGGACTCAGTGTTAAAACCGCGTTTCTGGAAGACAATCTTACTCGGCTACGAGGGATCGCCAAAGAAGAAGTGTGTGTTGGTGTGTCCAGCGAATGCTTCCTGCACTCCTCCCAGGGGTGGAAAAGGGGCTAGTTTAACCTTCATTTTCCTAGTAAAACCAAATTACTGTGTCGTGAAATGATGCCTATCTAAAAAGCATGTCAGCAACATGAAAAGTTTGGGAAGCTCTGCCCTTGAAATAATTCAAGCTGCAAACCTAATCTCTCAGAACTTTGTTTCTGCTCTATTTCCCGTTATCTCTAGCTCTTCTTTTGCAACTTGGATTATTCTCTGCTGTGTTTCAGTCTAGGCCTGGCATCAGCACGTGAAATATTTGGGCACTTGCAGGGGCCACAGGAAGGCCTACTGCTATCAGCCCCTCCCATGGCTCACCCTTTGAACCAGGGCCATTTGAAGCATATGCGGTGCCAGGGTGCAAAGTTCCACCCGGCACCCCCCCCCAAAGTTGCCCAGAGTTGTCGGCCATTTTTTAGGGGGGGACCCCAAAGTTGTTGACATTTTAAAGGAAAGGTTATCCAGGGTTGTCAACCTTTTTTTACGGAGCTGATACCACTCTTAACTCTGCTCAGGAAAAGAAAACAGGAAACATAAGGAACCCAGCACATCAAACCAGCCTGAGGTGTCGGTGTTGGCGACTGAGCAAAGCCAGGCGCTTATCGTGTAAGCAGCATGCACTGGGCGGGCCTCTCCACAGCCCTATGCCAATCCCAGGCGCGCAGGAGGGCAAAGCCAGCCGGCCGCCTCAGGGCCTCGCTAGCTTGCTCGCTCCCAAACTCGCAGCGCAGAGCCACCTGCAGCAGAAGAGCCCGTCGCAGTGCTCCAACTGACAGGCAGGCTCTTCCCTGGACTCCAACTCTCAGGCCCCAGACTCTCGGCCTGGTGCCTCTGAGAGCCTGGTGCCTGGGTGCCCTGTACCCCTGGCACCTATGGTTAAGATGGCCCTGCTTTGAACTATTTCCCCATCAGCAGCAAGGGGACACCATTTTGAATTCCCTAAATCGTACAGGAGTGGTGTTAGACTGGGGCATTGTGAAACATTAAAATTGCAGCTGAAGAGAGGGGCTGGTCCTACGACCCGCTCAACTTGCCCAGGAGATAAAAGGGGACCCAGCTGTGGACACATCACCAAGAGTCCCCACAAAACTGGAGCTGTTACAGCCCATACATTTATATCCATCCATGTCAGGGCTGTCAGGCAGGCAGGATCATCCACAGGCCAGAATGAAGACTTGATACTCAATGAGAAGTCAGCTTTTTAATTCAGAAAAGGGAAACACAGCAGAGTTCGCCCGGGCTCAACTGCCCTAGTTGAAGACGTTGCTGGAACTGGCATCTGGCCCTTCCTTTCCTCTCTAGCCCTCTTCTTCTGGCCTCCTCCCAAGAAGATGTAAACCATGGTGAGGAGGAGAGACCCCCCCCCTGGGCCTGTGTGGCCCATTGCTCAGCATTGTGCAAGGCTCTTTGCGATCTTGGTGTCAGTGGAGGAGGGAGGCCAACTGTAGAAGGACTGGCCCACTGAGGTGAAACTGAGGCAGCATCCGGCTCCTCTCTGTCAAACTGAGACCCTCGGCACTCAGCCCTGTCCTTGAACGGTTTTCTTCTTCTGACTCTCCTGCTTCTGCCTCCTCCCAGCTTGCCCTCTCCTCAGGCGGGTCCTCTGTGTCCCACCACCAGTGTCCTGCATCTAAGTTCTTTTCCTCTGTGTCATCCTTGGGGGGTTCTTTGGCCATTATCTCTCACCATCCTTCATTATCCAGCCAGTCCCTGACATCCCAGGTCCTTCTTAGTTCACTCCATGCATGCAGTACAGTAGGCTGTGGCCTTGGGAAGAAGGGTTGCTCTTTATTAAAAGAGTTGGAAGAGTGTCGCACAGCTACTTTATGGTTGTGTGGCTCCGAATCCACATTGAGAAGGTCCAATACATCTCATGACAGTGGGGAAGGCTGTGACCAGGTGAGCTGTGTACCTGCTCAGCCTGTCCAGATCTGATGATGAGAAACTTCAAGGCCCCAGACTGATGCATCCCCTCCAACATTTCTCCCATGAAAATAGGAACGTCCTATTCAATCATCACAATAATTTTATTTATACCCTGCCTATCTGACTGGGTTGACTCTAACATATACAAAAACATAATAAAACATTAAATATTTTTTTAAAAACCAACTATACAGGGCTGTCTTCAGATGTCTCCTAAAGGTTGTCTAGTTATTTGTCTCCTTGGCTCAGGGGTCCAACCCCTCCAACATTTCTCTGATGAAAATAGGGACGTCCTAAGGAAAAGCAGGGATGGTGGTGGCACTGTGTGTTAAACCACAGAGCCTAGGACTTGCCGATCAGAAGAGAGGGCTTCCTGCAGATACGCTCCCATCAGGAGGTGCATCCCAAACATTGTCAAAATTGGGGCATTAGTGAGATCGTACCTACACTCTAAAAGGGACATGGGTGGTGCTGTGGGTTAAACCACTGAGCCTAGGGCTCACAGATCAGAAGGTTGGCGGTTAGAATCCCCGCGATGGGGTGAGTTCCCGTTGCTCAGTCCCAGCTCCTGTCCTGCCAACCTAGCAGTTCAAAAGCACATCAAAGTGCAAGTAGATAAATAGGTACCGCTCCGGCGAGAAGATAAACGGCGTTTCCGTGCGCTGCTCTGGTTCACCAGAAGCGGCTTAGTCATGCTGGACACATGACCCGGAAGCTGTACACCAGCTCCCTCGGCCAATAAAGCGAGATGAGCACCGCAACCCCAGAGTCGGGCACAACTGGACCTAATGGTCAGGGGTCCCTTTACCTTTACCTATGGAAAAGCAGGACATTCTGGGATCAAATCGGAAACTGGGATGGCTTCTATAAATCCAGGACTGTTCCTGGAAAATAGGGACACTTGGAGAGTCACATGGGTGTTGGACACATGGATGTTGCAACCCACATTGCAGAGGAAGCTGGGTCTAAAATCCAAGACGGATGAATTGCAGGGTTGGGCTGCAGCAATGCGGTGCCGACACAGTTTTTGTGTAGTAGGAGAAAAGCGTAGCAACACACTTTCTAATTGCCATATGGTTTGGAAGGAGCTGGAATTAAGGTAGGTGCTGAGGAGTATAGGATGGCAGTGTTAGCAAGCACTTTCAAACACTTGCATTCTAGGCATTCAGACGCAGTCGTCTCTCTCTTTTTTATATCTCCCGCATCTGTTCTGATTATCTCTCTTTCTAAATGTGCGCAATGTTCCGAAGCGTGGCTGCCTGATGGCGGGGAATGAAAGGCACCGTCTAGCAGGCATGCTGTCTGTGCAATCTCATTCATTTAAGTGGAGGCCATCTTTCATTTTTGAACCAGAAATCTGGGGACGACACCCACACAAAAGAGAGAGGTTCTTTTATAGAATAGTTGTAGCGGGACACTTATTTTATTTCTGCAAAGTTTGTAGAAATGAGCTATAGACAGAAACAATATTTTTAGCCCTTCAGCAGAAGAAAAACCTGTTCCTGTCTGTGTGGTGGCTTTTGAAACATGTCATGCTCAGTCGGTAGAGCACGAGGCTCTTAATCTCAGGGCCCTGGGTTCAAGCCCTGCATTGGGCAAAAGAATCATTGCAAGACTCGATTCTATGATTCTGTGGCTTCAGTTTTCTACTCTATAATCTATTGGCAAATGTTTGCTCATAAGTACTGCATTCGCTGTGGGTTAAACCACAGAGCCTAGGACTAGCCAATCAGAAGGTCGGCGGTTCGAATCCCCCCAATGGAGTGAGCTCCCATTGCTCGGTCCCTGCTCCTGCCAACCTAGCAGTTCAAAAACACGTCAAAGTGCAAGTAGATAAATAGGTACTGCTCTGGCAGGAAGGTAAATGGCGTTTCCGTGCACTGCTCTGGCTCGCCAGAAGCAGCTGAGTCATGCTAGCCACATGACCCGGAAGCTGTACGCCCGGTCCCTTGGCCACTTAAGCAAGATGAGCGCCGCAACCCCAGAGTCGGTCACGACTGGACCTAATGGTCAGGGGTCCCTTTACCTTTACTGCATTTTCACTCTATAAGACGCACCAGACCATAAGCCGCACCTAGTTTTTGGAAGAGGAAAACAAGAGAAAAAATATTCTGAATCCCAGAAACCAGGACCGCAAGCAGGATCGCAGCTCAGCAATCCCGCTTGCGGTCCTGGCTTATGGGATAGTCGCGTGCAGCCTCTCCCTGGCAGCGGGATGAAGGCTCCTGTTGCCTGGGAGAGGCTGTGCATGGCTAAGGCATTCCTTACACCATCAAACCCGTTCTTGAGTTTGTGACTGATTAACTGCACTCATTTTTGGAAGGCTGTTCCCTTACTAAAAAAAAACCAGTTTACAGTGCTTACTCACCAGAAAAGTGCATATGGAACTTGTCAGATGCTGTTGCGGTTGCTTGAGAGTAACCAGGCAGGACTCTGACTGTCTTTTACAGGCTTTATTTGGGTGCAAACTATTTACAGTGAAATGGGACGCAGGTGGCGCTGTGGGTAAAAGCCTCAGCGCCTAGGGCTTGCCGATCGAAAGGTCGGCGGTTCGAATCCCTGCGGCGGGGTGCGCTCCTGTCGTTCGGTCCCAGCGCCTGCCAACCTAGCAGTTCGAAAGCACCCCTGGGTGCAAGTAGATAAATAGGGACCGCTTACTAGCGGGAAGGTAAACGGCGTTTCCGTGTGCGGCTCTGGCTCTGGCTCTGGCTCTGGCCAGAGCAGCGATGTCACGCTGGCCACGTGACCCGGAAGTGTCTCCGGACAGCGCTGGCCCCCGGCCTCTTGAGTGAGATGGGCGCACCAACCCCAGAGTCTGGCAAGACTGGCCCGTACGGGCAGGGGTACCTTTACCTTTTACCTTTATTTACAGTGAAGAGCGTCATAAGTTCATATCTGGCTCAATCACTAGTGGAATCTGGGAGTGGTCTGTTTTTGTACCGCCACCAACATAAAAGTTCTGTCACCCCCAGCATTTTCCTTTTTTAAAAAATATAATTTTTATTAGGTTTTTTTTTTTACATATCATTTTCAACAGTAATTAAACATACTTTTACATCTTATTCAAATTTTCGACTTCCATCAATCCTGTCTGAAAATTTCCCAATCTAATCTCTCAGTGTGCATTTCTTATCTTCCCTATTACATTTCAAACTCATAACCAATATCTCTATCTTTTTCTACTTTGTGACACTTCGTATATTTCTCCTTACAAAACTTCTTGTAGTCCTACTAGCGTAATTTGTTGATTACAGTTGCTCTTCAGATAATTCATATACTTCTTCCAATCTTCTGCAAATTTCTGGTCCCACAGGTTTCGAATCCTTCCTGTCATTTTGTCCAGTTCTACATAGTCCATTAATTTCGTCTGCCATTCTTCTTTCGTTGGAATTTCTTCTTGTTTCCATTTCTGGGCTAACAATACTCTTGCCGCAGTTTTTGCATATAAAAACAATTTAACATCTTGCCTATTAATGTCCTGACCTATAATACCAAGTAAAAATGCTTCTGGGTTTTTAAAAAATGTATATTTCAACATCTTTTTCATCTCATTATATATCATTTCCCAGAAGTTCTTTACTTTTTTACATTCCCACCATATATGATAAAATGTTCCTTCTTTTTCTTTACATTTCCAACATTTATTATTTGTCTTATACATTTTAGCTAATTTCACTGGTTAAAATGTCTTAAAGCCTTTTACGCCCCTCCCTGTGCCTCAGACTACTGCGCATGATGGGCAATGGCAAGGGCGTGATTCCCTCCTCTCCGGCTTGCTCAGGCGGGTGTTAAGGCTCTTCCTAGCATCCTCTGGTCCTTCCACCTCTTCTCCACTGGAGGTGGGGCTTTCCTCCTCGCCGGAAGAGGAACTGCTTCGCAAGATTTTTGAAGGCTCCCTGTAACACAACTGCCCTTCTATCTCTCGCCTCTGAGCCGAGAGCAGTTCCCTGACAGAACTGCCACTGATTTAAAATAATAATAATAATAATAATAATAATAATAATAATAATAATAATAGACTGAGGTGGCGCGAACGACAATGGCGGTCCTTCTCGCGCTGTGAGGAGGAAGCTCTACAGAATTGGGTCGTCCGCTACGGCAAAGCGGAGACCCGCGCTGGAAAACCCCAGGCAGCAAGATCCTGGGGACGTGGGACTCGGCGGGTGCCAGAAGCGACCCTTGAAACGTTGAAGAGACCCCGTAAGGAGCCTCGGATCGTGGAGGGGGTTGCGGCGCTGTGAGTCGATCACTACTCTGTAGAGTGAAGCCGCGCAGCTGCTGTTGGTGAGCGCTGACCTTTTTTCCTCAAAATATTCGGAACAGAAAAGCAACAACCCATGAGTAAGGAGGGACTTTTCACAATTGGAGTCTAAATTAATGGAAATTTGGCTGAAAGCGGAGAGATGTTAAGAGGAAGTCCGTCTTCCGCTGCTACTTAAATTTCAAAGCAAAAAGAACTGGAGGAGTGGAGCCATTGAAGAGGCTTTTTAAACTATCTGAATTGAGCACTCATTGAAGCTGTTTTTAGGCAAAGTAAGGACTTAACTTATTTATTGGATTTATCTTTTATTTGGACTGTGTTAATCTTCTGCCTTGGGAACTACAAATTCTGACTGAGAAGCCCAGGTGCTTGGGCTGCCTGAACAGCATAACTGTCATTTTGCAGACTTGGCTATTGTGTATTTGGACTTGCAACATTTAGAGCATTTTTAGACTTGCTACTTTGAAATACCAGTTGGCACTTGTCAGAAACAATGTTATGCTGTTAACACCAACTCTGCTAAATACTAGTTACTGAAGGTCTTTGGACATTAAATTTGACTTTATTGATCTTATTTGATTTGACTTCTTCCCTCAAGACATTCTAAGCTCCCTCTAGAGGATTTTGGATTTACAGCAGTGACACTATTTTACTTTCTCTTTCCTTTCCTCCTATTTGACTGTTTGCTCCTGGGCTGTGGCATTCTCATGGGAACAACTCAGCTTGACCTTGACTCCTAGATAAAATTGGAATGAGCGGCACAAGAAAAAGGGGAGCAAGAACTAGACAAACAACTTTAACCTCAGCCTTACAGACACGTAGATCATCTGTACCTACTCTGCCGTCAGCAGGGGAAGAAGAAATTGTGTCTACTCTGCCGTTGGCAGGGGAAGAAGAAACTGAGCAGTTACAGTTGGAAGATATGGCCTCAGGAGCAACTGCTTCAATTTTAGAGAAAATTTATGAAAAATTGGAGTCTTTGGATAAAAGAGTAGAATCTTTGGACAAGAAAGCGGATGAACAAACAGCCAAAATTGACCAAAATACAGCTTGTCTAAATAAAATAACTGGACAGGTGGCACAGAACGTACAAGCAATTAGGCAGTTAACTGAGGCCACTGCAGAGAATCGTAAATTGGCTGAGGCTACTAGCCAAAAAGTTGAAAATTTAGAACAAGAGGTAAAACCATTCTGTAAACAAGTCAGAGAACATCAGATGTATTTATCTATGATAGAATTGCGGAACCGGGAAAATAATTTAAGGCTAAGGTCAATACCAGAAGCTGAAGAAGGAAACTTAGTTGAGTTCCTGACCAAAGAATTTTCCAAGTTCTGGCCTATACAGGAAGAAAAGGACTTTAAAATTGTATCGGCTTTCAGACTTGGAAGATTTGCAAAGAAAGAGAAGCCCAGAGATTGTTTGATAACTTTGAGATCGAAGGAGGAAAGGGATAAGATTTTGGGTTTACATTACGAAAAGTCACTGGACATTTTGGACAGAAGAGCTGAAATTTACAAAGACATCCCGAAACAACTGCTGGACCTTAGATCCGCCTATCTTGAATTGGTCAGATTGCTAAGGAGCAACTCAATTATTTTTAGGTGGGAATTTCCTCAGGGATTATCTTTCACCTTCAGAGGGAAGAAAGTCAAGATTAAAACACTTGAAGACAGAGATAAATTTCTGATTGCCTACGGAGAGGACCTTCAGAAAGGAATTGAAACACCTTTGGGGCCTGGAGCATCTGCTGCATCACTACCCTTGGAATCTGAAGACTCAGAGGAAAAGATACCACCCCTAGAGAAATAACAGAATTGTTCAGGATGTCCCTGCAACTGTTGAGTTGGAATATTAATGGGTGCAATTCCCCGGAAAAAAGGAGGAAGTTATTTCACATATTGAAAAAAGAACAATTGGAGATTATTTGTTTGCAAGAAACACATGTGACTAGGCTCCACAAAAAAGTGCTAATAAATAAAAGATTAGGCCAAGAATTTATTTCTTCGGATCGAGTCAAGAAAAGAGGTGTGGTGATCTATGCAAAGGAGAACCTGTCACCTAAATTTCTGTTTAAAGATGAGCAAGGAAGAAATTTTGGCAATTGAGATACAATACCAAGGAGAGAAGTTTTTGATATTAGGAATTTACGCACCAAATGAGGGGAAATCGGAATTTTATAAGAAGTTGCATGAGAGCATCCTGGACTATTTAGACTATGACAACATCATTATGATGGGAGATATGAATGGCGTGGTATCAACCAACATGAATAAGTCACAAAATCAAAATGTTACAAAAGATGGCAGACTACCTAAGACTTTCTTTGAACTGACCGACAACATGGATTTGATTGACATCTGGAGGACAAAGAACCCCTTGGGAAGAGAAGGAACATTCTTTTCTGAAGCCCAACTGACATGGACGAGAATCGACCAAATATGGATATCTAGAGGTCTGGCACCTAAGACCAGAAAAGTGGAAATCTGCCCAAAAACCTGCTCCGACCATAACGCTGTAAAGATGGATATGACACTACTACCAACTGGCTCCTTTAGATGGAAGATGAATGACAATTTGTTTAGAGACCAGGAGATTACCAAGAAGGCCCAAAAAGTATTGAAGGATTATTTTGAGATAAATTTGAATACTACAGTGGAAAAAAGAATTATCTGGGATGCAAGTAAGGCCGTGATTCTTGATACAACAGAATGCTGTAAAGAAAAGGACACAAGGACACAGAATGCTGTAAAGAAAAGGACACAAAATGAGAAAAAAGATAAGATTTTGGAGAAAATTAAAGAATTCGAGAAGAAGTTAAGATCAAATCCGAAGTCACAGCCGATTCTGAGAGAAATTAAACTCTATCAAGCACAATATTCCAAATTGATAAATCAGGAAATAGAGTGGAAAGTTAAACTAATGAAACAAAGAACATTTGAATCGGCGAATAAATGTGGGAAACTGCTAGCATGGCAGTTGAAGAAGAGACAAAAACTAAATACAGTTACAAATTTAGAGATTGAAGGAAGAAATATGCAGAACCCTGTGGACATCAGAAAATGCTTCCAGAGATATTTCAAAAAACTATATACTCAAGGGCCGCAAGACGAGGCTGAGATAAAACAATTTTTGATAAAGAATGGACTACCAAAACTGTCACAAGAAAATAGAGTAATCCTGAACTCAAAAATAACACGACAAGAGATTGAACAAGCCATTCAGAACATGCAATTGGGCAAATCTCCAGGGCCAGATGGGCTCACCTCCAAGTACTATAAGACATTGAAAGACTATTTGATACAACCATTGTTGGAGGTTAGCAACGAAATTTTGGAGGGGAAGAAGGCGCCGGAATCGTGGAAAGAAGCGTTTATCACATTGATACCAAAATCGGAAACTGAAAAGACCCAACTTAAGAACTACCGCCCCATCTCCCTTTTAAATGTGGATTACAAAATATTTGCAGACATTTTAGCAAGTAGATTTAAAAAAGTTTTGAATCAGGTAATTCACAAGGATCAGGCAGGCTTTCTCCCAGGCAGACATTTGTTTGCTAATACAAGGAACATAATTGATATTTTGGAACTTTTGCAAACAAATATCAATACAAAAGCAGTGTTAATTTTCATAGATGCGGAGAAGGCCTTTGATAATATTTCTTGGAAATTTATGAAGGGAAATCTGGAAGGGATGGGAGTAGGACGGGGTTTTGGAAATGGGATTGATGCAATCTATTCAGAACAAAAGGCTAAACTGATAGTCAACAATGTGATTACAGAAGAGTTCAAAATTGAAAAAGGAACACGACAAGGCTGTCCTATTTCCCCATTGTTATTTATTTCTGTCCTGGAGGTGCTCTTGAACATGATCAGAGGGGACCGGCTGGTGGAAGGTATTCAGGTCGGGGTGAAGCAATATAGACTTAAAGCGTTTGCAGATGACCTAGTTTTGACCCTACAGGAGCCAGAATCTAGTACGAAAAAAGTATTACAACTGATTCAAGAGTTTGGTCGGGTAGCGGGATTTAAGTTAAACAAGCAGAAAACTAAGGTATTGGGGGAAAATTTGACAGTTACAGAGTCAGAACGGTTTCAGAAAGAGACAGAGCTAAATGTGGTTAAAAAAGTAAAATACCTAGGGGTAAATATAACAGCAAAAAATCTGAGTCTATTTAAAGATAATTATGAGAAATGCTGGGCAGAAATTAAGAGAGATTTAGAAAGTTGGACAAGATTGAAACTTTCCTTGTTAGGTCGAATTGCTGCTGTAAAGATGAATGTACTGCCTAAAATGCTTTTTTTGTTTCAAACATTACAGATTGTGGACAAAACAGAGTGTTTCCGGAAGTGGCAGAGAGATAT
This sequence comes from Podarcis cretensis, assembly GCF_951804945.1. Lineage (NCBI taxonomy): Eukaryota > Metazoa > Chordata > Lepidosauria > Squamata > Lacertidae > Podarcis > Podarcis cretensis. The sequence goes on from NC_137187.1 coordinate 29,685,407, forward strand.
TTCCAAATTTGTCTGGCAGGGCAAAAAGCCCAGAATTAAGCTTAAGATATTAACTGATGCGAAAGAAAGAGGGGGCTTTGCCCTGCCAGACTTAAGGCTGTATTATGAATCAGCAGCTTTCTGCTGGTTGAAAGATTGGCTGCTTCTCGAGGACACTGATGTATTAGATTTGGAAGGTTTTGACAATGCGTTTGGTTGGCATGCATATTTATGGTATGACAAGGTTAAGATTAATAAGAATTTTAAGAACCATATTGTCAGAAAAGCAGTGTTTAATGTCTGGACAAAATACAAAGACTTATTGGAAAATAAAACTCCAAGGTGGCTTTCACCATTGGAAGCTAAGGCCCGGAAAAGACTCAATATGGAGGCCAAATGGCCGAAGTATTGGGAAATATTAGAAAAAGATGGAGATAACTGGAAATTGCAGAGTCAGGAGAAAATGAAAGACAAAGTGCGAGATTGGTTACACTGTGCTCAGATTAAAGAAGTTTTTAAACTTGATAAAAAGTTAGGATTCCAGGTGGAAAAATCAAAGTTAGAAACGGAACTGTTAGAGCCTAAGACTAAGGTACTTTCAAGAATGTATAACTTGCTGTTAAAATGGAACACACAAGATGAAATGGTTAAATCGGCTATGATAAAGTGGGCACAGGACATTGGGTATAATATTATGTTTGAGGACTGGGAAAAGTTATGGACTACTGGGCTGAATTTCACTGCATGTAATGCTTTGAAAGAAAATGTAATGAAAATGATATATAGATGGTACATGACCCCAGTCAAACTTGCAAAAATATACCACTTGTCTGATAATAAGTGTTGGAAATGTAAGGAAAATGAAGGAACGTTCTTTCACCTTTGGTGGCTTGCCCCAAAGTGAAGGCTTTCTGGGAAATGATATATAATGAGCTGGAAAAGGTATTTAAGTATACCTTCCTTAAGAAACCAGAGGCCTTCCTTTTGGGTATTGTTGGCCAAGGGGTGCTAAAGAAGGATCGAACATTTTTTATGTATGCAACAACAGCAGCAAGGATACTCGTTGCCAAACATTGGAAAACTCAAGATCTACCCACACTGGAAGAATGGCAGATGCAACTGATAGACTATATGGAACAGGCCGAGATGACGGGCAGAATCCGAGACCTGGGAGAGGAGACGGTGGAAGAAGATTGGAAAAAATTTAAGATTTATTTGCAAAAATATTGTAAACTGTATGAATGTTAAGCAGGATGCTTGATCATAAACAATTTGGCACCATCGAAACAGATGAAGTGAATTATGAAGATAAGTTAAATTCATGAAAAAATCAAATTTTTAGATAACTATTAGGCTAAGTTTAAATGTTTTAAAGAGTAAAATGAATATATCTAAAATTTAAGATATAACATTGGAAAATTAGATTGTAAGGTGGGGACAAGGTGATAAATTGCTGGCTTAATTTTTACAAATTTGGAACGCAGGAGCGGGAGATGTGAGGAAGTCCAAAGAGGACAAGAAAATATGCTGTAAAATGTGATATTTCTGTATGTTTTGTTTTGTGTGTTGTAACTAAAAAACCCTTAATAAATATTATAAAATAATAATAATAATAATAATAATAATAATAATAATAATTTATTATTTATACCCCGCCCAACTGGCTGGGCTTCCCCAGCCACTCTGGGCGGCTTCCAAAAAAATATTAAACTACTGCAATGCATCAAACATTAAAAGCTTCCCTAAACAGGGCTGCCTTCAGATGTCTTCTAAAAGTCTGGTAGTTGTTGTTCTGTTTGACATCTGGTGGGAGGGCGTTCCACAGGGAGGGCGCCACTACCGAGAAGGCCCTCTGCCTGGTTCCCTGTAACTTAGCTTTTCACAGTGAGGGAACCGCCAGAAGGCCCTCGGTGCTGGACCTCAGTGTCCGGGCAGAACGATGGGGGTGGAGAAGCTCCTTCAGGTATACTGGACCAAGGCCGTTTAGGGCTTTCAAGGTCAGCACCAACACTTTGAATTATGCTCGGAAACGTACTGGGAGCCAATGTAGGTCTTTCAAGGCCGGTGTTATATGGTCTCGGCGGCCGCTCCCAGTCACCAGTCTAGCTGCCGCATTCTGGATTAGTTGCAGTTTCCGGGTCACCTTCAAAGGTAGCCCCATGTAGAGCGCATTGCAGTAGTCCAAGCGGGAGATAACCAGAGCATGCACCACTCTGGGGAGACAGTCTGCGGGCAGATAGGGTCTTAGCCTGTGTACCAGATGGAGCTGGTAAACAGCTGCGCTGGACACAGATTTGACCTGTGCCTCCATGGACAGCTGTCAATCTTTGTTTTCTTTGTTTTAGTTGTTTGATCTATCAATTCAATTTGTATATTTTTAATGAATAAAACAATACTACGAAGAAGAAAAATCTGACTTTTTTTTTTTTTAGATTAAGAATATTCTCAGTGTACATTCTCTTAGAAGAGGCATCCTTCCCTTTGTGAGAAAATGGGAGCTAAAAGTTTTTTTAACTGTGCCAGCCTGAAAGGCTTTGTCCAAAATGCTTGCAAAATGAATTCTAGAAATGCATCTTATTCTGCTGTCTGCTTGAGACCTGGAAAAGATTATCTTCTGTCAGGAGCTTCAGCCCATTGAGAACGACTTGATTAGTAAACGAAAGGGGTGAGATTTAAGTTATCATATCTTGGTCGAACACTTACAATTGCAGTTGGGTGCTCTTTTGTGTCTTTGAAATTGGGAGGAATTGCAGAGATTTCCAGTAAATGAGATAATCAATGAATTTGTTCTACCTCACCTTGCTTGAACAGGTGAGTCCGGCTTCCTGTAATGGAATCTCTTTTGTCATCTCTCCAGTCCACAATCATAGAGTCACAGAATTGCAGAGTTAAAAGGGACCCTAAGGGTTCTCTATGGGACACGAGTGGCGCTGTGGGTTAAACCACAGAGCCTAGGACTTGCCGATTCAGAAGGTCGGCAGTTCAAATCCCCGCGATGGGGTGAGCTCCCGTTGCTCGGTCCCTGCTCCTGCCAACCTAGCAGTTCGAAAGCACGTCAAGTGCAAGTAGATAAATAGGTACCGCTCCAGCAGGAAGGTAAACGGTGTTTCCGTGCGCTGTTCTGGTTTGCCAGAAGCGGCTTAGTCATGCTGGCCACATGACCTGGAAGCTGTACGCCGGCTCCCTCGGCCAATAAAGCGAGATGAGCGCCACAACCCCAGAGTCGGCCACGACTGGACCGAATGGTTAGGGGTCCCTTTACCTTTTTAAGGGTTCTCTAGTCTAACCCCCTGAAATGCAGGAATCACAACTAAAGCATCCAGGACATATGACCATCAAACCTGACTTCTCGGGTGCCAGCTATCATAGCAAAAGCCATATATTTTTAGGGGTGCATCATAACTCCTCCCTTTTGCGGGAGATCTCACTTGTCCAGCTAAAGAAACAACTGGATGTTACAGCTCTATTCTGAAACCATGAATGGCTCACATAAATGACTGACTGACTGCAATTCTAAACCCACTCACTGCGTAAGCCCTCCTGAACAGACAAAAACTTATTTCTGATTTAAAAATTTCAAGCATTTGTACTGCAGGTGTAAACAATTTTGCATATTGCAAAGCACCTCTCTAAGTACCTTTCCGATGCTTCAGAACTGGGGAAAGGCTTGCTCCTGTCTAGGCTGAATTAGTTCTCAGTCTCAACCTCTTAGCTTGCTTTATAAAGATCCCATGATAAAGCTCTCTTTCTAATCTTTCAATAAATTTGGCACCTGGAGATTGTCGGTGTAGTAGCAACTTGGTGTGCAGAGTGGCGAGAAAAATGGAAAGAATCTCAGCCTCGCCATTTTATGTGACATTGAAACCAGACCATAGAATATTGGGCTCAGCTGCAAATAAAATGTTTTAGGTGTGTTTTAAGTGCAATATACAATGTGACATTAGATGGTGATGGTTAGCCTTTGGAAAATTCGATGTACATTGGTACCTTGATTCTCAAACATCTTGGTTCTCAAACACCTTGGCTCCCAAATGCCAAAAACCTGGAAGTAAATGTTCCAGTTTTCAAACGTTTTTCAGAGGCCAATAGCGGCTGTCGGCTATTGTTTCTGGGGCGCCTGCACCAATCAGAAGCCGCGCCTTGGTTTTCGGAAGTCAGACAGACTTCTGGAATGGATTAAGTTTGGCACTTTTGTTTTTGCTATTTATTTTGCATTTTTGTTTTTGAGGCTTTTATGGTTAATTTGTTTTTGTGACTGTGTGGAACCCAGTTCAGCTACTGATTGATTGATTGATTGATTGATTGTGTGACTGCAGAAATGGATAAAAGCCCCCCATGCAAACAATGACTATCATCAGTGCAAGTATGGGGGGAAATTTAATTTTTATCAATACTGTCTTATTTATTTTATACTACAGTACATTGATTATTGCTTTCATTTTATGGATCAATGGTCTCGTTAGATAGTAAAATTCATTTTAAATTGCTGTTTTAGGGATTGTTTTTAAAAGCCTGGAACTGATTAATTTGTTTTGTATTACTTTCTATGGGAAAGCACACCTTGGTTTTGGAACGTTTTGGTTTTGGAATGGACTTTTGGAATGGATTAAGTTTGACAACCAAGGTACCACTGCATTTTTAAAAATGCTTTTTTAAAAAGCATTTTCAGAACATTTTTTATATGTGTGTAGATTCCACCTAAGACAGCCCATAACCGAGAGCTGGGTTTCTGTGCTCCAGCCTCTGCTTCTTTGGAGCAGCTGTAATGAGGAGATGAGAAGCAGGGACCTCCTGGTGAATCAACTTGTCATTCCACCCACAAGGGACAAACTGTGGCTCATTGGAACAATGGCTCATTGGAACAAACGTGGATTTGGGATAGTTTATTATCCTGGCTTGTTTCAAGGAACTGTAGTTTAAACTAAACTGCACCATCTGACTGTAACAAGGAAGTCCAGTTAGATTAAGAGTCGCTTTACAATATTTTCATCTTGGCTTCACTAGAGGACACAGGAGGGGGACATGGGAACCTGAGGCTCCTTCCCATAGAGCCGAACTATGGAAGACCCTACAAGGGTCCCTTTTTTTCTGAATTTATAGAAGCCGCTTCCTTAGGACATCCCATTTCCATCAGAGAAATGTTGAAGGGGATGTGCACATGGTGTCATAGCATTTGTTCTTCCAGAGCTGGAGACTTGCTTTTTTCCTCAAGGAAAGCTCAGATCCTGGCCCCACTGCTGACTTTGAACCCAACACCCACCCACCCCCAGAAGCCCAGGCTGAAAGAGCTGTTGGGAAACTGTGTACGTGCAGCTACTCACACAGAGTCAATTATGGTTTGGCAGCCAGCCAGAAGGCAATCTGAAGGAGTAAGTCTGCCTGGAGATAACAGAGACATGAAGACAGCTTCCTGATTGGTCAAGCTCTTTCAAGGGAGTGATAATTAATGGCCCACTAACTGGAATGTGTTAGTTCAGTATTTCAGTATTCAGAGTTCTGTGTGTCAATGTAGGAGTTGTGAGTCGTGTCAGAGAGAGCTAGCATAAGATCCGTGTTCTGTTCCTGTAAATAGTCCACTGTATATCATAAACACCTAACTACAAGTTCCTGGTTCCTGCTTCGTCTATCCTGTCTGCAGCCAAGTTGCCAATTGCTTCCGTGGATTCTGCGTTTACTCTGCTAGGTCTGGCTAAGGTCCTGCAACTAGTCAGAAAGTTGCGAAACACCAATTGGTTTTACCAATAAGAGCATGGGGACAAGGGCCCCATTATAAACACATACAAGGTGTGACCAGAAAGTAGGGTGAATCACCCCTGTATGGGATAATGGGAACTGCTGGATTTGCGGAGACACCTGGGAGGCGTTTGTCCGTATCTCAGCTAACATATGCGCACATGTCTCGGCATTTGTTGACAGGCCTACATTCATGCGGTAGCGTTTACTACTGCAGCTGTTAATAGTGCAGTGCGCTGTGATTGAAAAGGGAGCAGAAGAGTCAATATGAAATTCTGTTTCAAATTGGGTAAATCAACATCGGAAACCCACGAAATGCTTACAATTGTGTACAGAGATGAAGCTGTAAATCGAAAGACAGTGTATGAGTGGTTTAAGCGTTTCTGTGAAGAGTGGCAAACCATCGAAGATGACCCTCAGTCTGGCAGACTGTTGATGAGCAGAATGGCAGCAAATGTCGACCAAGTTTGTGAGTTATTGATGTGGGATCGGTGTTTGTCTGTCCGAACAATGGTGGAAGAATTGCATATCCCATGTGAAATCATTCCTGAGGTTACTGAGTTGTCCCACCCTCCATATTCTCCTGATCTGACCCCACCAGATTTCTTTCTTTTCCCCAAACTGAAATCTGCACTGAAAGGGCACAGATTTCCCAACATTTCACACATCCAAACTGCTGGGACGAGGGAACTGAAAGCAATATGGAAAGAGGACTTCTCCAGAAGTTTCCAACAGTTCTATGAACGTTGTCAACGGTGCATTGTATCAGAAGGAGCCTCCTTTGAAGGCCTGTATGTATGTTTGAATATTTCTCGCTGTCTGATTTCTGTGACCAGTCACCGAACTTTCCAGTCACACCTTGTATCTTAGCGGCTGGAATGGTTTTTTGGGAGGATGGGGTGTTAATTGTAGTTATTTGCAATCTAAGTACATACTGGTTTGAAACGGATTTTTTTTTAAAAGTTTTAAAACAGTTTTATGGGTTTTGCTTTGCTTTGCTTTTGCATACCACAGGTGTATTTGCATTCAACATATAACACAGATATCTCAAATTTGAACATGATATTACCCGGGTTGCTTTCTGCCCTTTCTGTGGTTATTTCTGACTTGAATGAATGAAAAAAGCACAAAACAAAAATTTCCATATGAGTCGAAGCCATCAAAGTGCATGCAAAATCAGAGGAGGTGATCAGTTACTAAAAGCCACACGGCTGCCCCTATTTCAACACACACAGACACCAGCCACTAACTTTGCAACAGATTAGTCCTGTTTATGTTTTTTAAGGAAAGGTTATAAATAGAGGGTAGGCAGGGCAATGTGTATTTAGCAAATGCGTGCAGATGGGAAGCCAACAGATGGCCTTGCACTTTATTTTGTATGCACAGCCTTACATTTAAATTAAAAATTTCCATAATTAAGACGAAGGTCTGCTGCGACGCTAGCTAGTTTGCCTGGGATGGCATCATATATCACAGGTATCATTAGGCAACATTTTCCTAACAAGGTTCATAAACCTATACAAATTTTGCTACTTCCCTAATGTAAGCTCAGAAAGCAAATAAAATATGGCTCACGGAAGCCGGTGGTGGAGGGGAAGACGGAAACACACTTTATCTCATCAAGACATCTCCCTGTGCCATCTGGTCCTTACCTGTGTGTAACGGAATAATCTGCCACTTGACATTAAAAGGAAGAAGGAACTCCTTTGAATGGATTTGGAATGGTTTCTCCAAAAGAAATATCGGCCCGTAGGTCACTCCCATCCTATTACACAAATTAGATGGGCTTCATTGCCAACTTTCAAGATGCTACTCCAGAGGCGTAGCAAGGTCATGTGGTACCCGGTGCATTTTTTTTTATGCCACCCCCCCCCCATTGCAATTTTTGGGAATGTTGCCTAGAGTAGTTCTTTTTTTTAGGGAAGGTTGGCCGCGAAACAGATACGCCCGCAGATCACACAAATCCGACTATCAATCACATAAAACCATGTCAGCCCCGCCAGGTGGGGCTGCAAGCAACCACCACCAGGGGTGCCAGTGTTGCCTCGCCAATCTGCCCAGGGGGCTTTGTCACCCCCCTAAGCATGACACCCGGGACGGACCGCACCCCCTTGTGACGCCCCTGTGCCACTCATGATGACAGAGGATATGTGCAGAGGGAGGGTTTGTGAGACCAGCTCTACCATCAGGCAGAGGGAAGTGGCATAGATGTCTTGTGCCAGGCTCACAGAGTTGGTTTTTGCAAGGGCTGTCTGGGGCTAAGACAGGTTTCTGTGCACAGACTCTCCTCCACCCATGGAAGGGAACCCAGACCAGTGTTGTGATGGAGCTCATTCTGCTCAACAGGGCAGAGATGGAGCGTGCAGACTCAGAAGTGTCTCATGTGTCTTTTCCAGGTCACCTGTGCAAAGTGAGTATGGTTGCCATGGGGGGAGAAGATGTCCACTTCCTTCCTCCTTACCCCTCACCAGCGTCGCTTGTCTTCCCTTTCAGCCAAACCTCACCTGCTCACCTTACAGGCCAGGCTGGGCCAGCTCCACACCTGCTGTGCGGCCACTTCCCTCCTCCTTGGACTCTGATGCTACTGAAGACAGCATTGCAGTGTTGGTGTGAGGAGTGCAGTGGCAGCAGAACAGGGCAGTTGCTCAAGAGACAATACGTTGGCCCGGAGTGGCCTGCCAGAAGTGTAGGAAGATGCCATGGGGACCAGACCAGCCTCCTCCTCCTCCTCTGTCCTTCCTTCTGGAAGTGCCACAGTGGAAGGACGAAGAGGATTGGGGCCACGGGGTACATTGCAAATTTTCCTTCTTTTGGGGGGTCCCATCCTCTGATAGCAGCCACGAAATTAAAAGATGCCTGCTTCTTGGGAGAAAAGCAATGACAAACGTAGACAGCATCTTAAAAAGCAGAGACATCACCTTGCCAACAAAGGCCCATATAGTTCAAGCTATCATAGAATCATAGAGTTGGAAGAGACCACAAGGGCCATCGAGTCCAACCCCCTGCCAAGCAGGAAACACCATCAGAGCACTCCTGACATATGGTTGTCAAGCCTCTGCTTAAAGACTTCCAAAGAAGGAGACTCCACCACACTCCTTGGCAGCAAATTCCACTGTCGAACAGCTCTTACTGTCAGGAAGTTCTTCCTAATGTTTAGGTGGAATCTTCTTTCTTGTAGTTTGGATCCATTGCTCCGTGTCTGCTTCACTGGAGCAGCAGAAAACAACCTTTCTCCCTCCTCTATCCTTTTATATATTTGAACATGGATATCATATCACCCCTTAGCCTCCTCTTCTCCAGGCTAAACATGCCCAGCTCCCTTAGCCGTTCCTCATAAGGCATCGTTTCCAGGCCTTTGACCATTTTGGTTGCCCTCCTCTGGACACGTTCCAGTTTGTCAGTGTCCTTCTTGAACTGTGGTGCCCAGAACTGGACACAGTACTCCAGGTGAGGTCTGACCAGAGCAGAATACAGTGGCACTATTACTTCCCTTGATCTAGATGCTATACTCCTATTGATGCAGCCCAGAATTGCATTGGCTTTTTTAGCTGCTGCGTCACACTGTTGGCTCATGTCAAGTTTGTGGTCAACCAAGACTCCTAGATCCTTTTCACATGTACTGCTCTCAAGCCAGGTGTCACCCATCTTGTATTTGTGCCTCTCAATTTTTTTGCCCAAGTGCAATACTTTGCATTTCTCCCTGTTAAAATTCATCTTGTTTGTTTTGGCCCAGTTCTCTAATCTGTCAAGGTCATTTTGAAGTGTGATCCTGTCCTCTGGGGTGTTAGCCAGCCCTCCCAGTTTGGTGTCATCTGCAAATTTGATCAGGATGCCCTTGAGTCCATCATCCAAGTCGTTGATAAAGATGTTGAATAAGACCGGGCCCAAGACAGAACCCTGTGGCACCCCACTAGTCACTCTTCTCCAGGATGAAGAGGAACCATTGATGAGCACTCTTTGGGTTCGGTCAGTCAGCCAGTTACAAATCCACTGAGTGGTAGCATAGTCAAGACCGCATTTTACCAGCTTCTTTACAAGAATATCATGGGGCACCTTGTCAAATGCCTTGCTGAAATCAAGGTAGGCTACATCCACTGCGTTCCCTTCATCTACCAGGCTTGTAATTCTGTCAAAAAACGAGATCAGGTTCGTCTGACATGACTTATTTTTCAGAAATCCATGCTGACTATTGGTGATCACAGCATTCCTTTCTAGGTGCTCACAGACTGTTTGCTTAATGATCTGCTCCAGAATCTTCCCTGGTATTGATGTCAGACTGATTGGGCGGTAATTATTTGGGTCCTCTCTTTCCCCCTTTTTGAAAATAGGGACAACATTTGCCTTCCTCCAGTCTGCTGGGACTTCGCCTGTTCTCCAGGAATTCTCAAAGATGACTGCCAGTGGTTCTGAGATCACATCTGCCAGTTCTTTTAATACTCTTGGATGCAGTTCATCTGGCCCTGGAGACTTGAATACATCTAAACTAGCCAAGTATTCTTGTACTATCTCCTTAGTTATTCTGGGCTGTGTTTCCTCTGCTGAATCATTTGCTCCAAATTCTTCAGGTCGGGCATTGTTTTCTTTATCGGAGAAGACTGAGGCAAAGAAGGCATTGAGGAGTTCAGCCCTTTCTGTGTCCCCTGTTTGCATTTCACCATCTTCTCCTCTGAGTGACCCCACTGTTTCTTTGTTCTTCCTTTTGCTACGAACATACCCATAAAAGCCTTTTTTGTTGCTTTTAACCTCTCTAGCAAGCCTGAGTTCATTCTGTGCTTTAGCTTTTCTGACTTTGTGTCTACACGTGCTGGCTATTTGTTTGAATTCCTCTTTGGTGGTTTCCCCCCTTTTCCATTTTTTGTACACATCCTTTTTTAATCTTAACTCAGTTAAAAGTTCTTTAGATAGCCATCTGGCTTCTTTAGGCACCTTCCATGTTTCCGTCTCATTGGTATTGCCTGAAGTTGTGCTTTTACTATCTCCCTCTTAACAAACTCCCAGCCATCATGAACTCCCTTTCCTTTTAGTACTACTGTCCATGGGATCTCACCCAGCACTTCCCTAAGTTTTATGAAGTCGGATTTCTTAAAGTCAAGAAATTGAGTCCTAGTATGCTTGGCTGATCCTTTCTGCTGTATAGTAAACTTCAGAAGAGCATGATCACTCGCGCCTAATGATCCTTCCACTTCTACCCCACTAACCAGGTCATCAACACTGGTTAGGACCAGATCTAAAATGGCTGTTCCTCTTGTTGCTTCTCCCACTTTCTGGACAATGAAGTTGTCTGCAAGGCCAGTGAGGAATCTGTTTGACCATATGCTCTTGGCTGAGTTTGACATCCAACCAATATCGGGGTAATTGAAGTCCCCCATTACTACTATCTCCCTTCCTTTTGCATGCTTGGCCATCTGTTCAAGGAAGGCATCAACTATGTCCTCCTATAGTATGGTTTCCCAGTAGTCATGTCTTGAAGTGAGAGCTGGACCATAAAGAAGGCTGATCGCCAAAGAATTGATGCTTTTGAATTCTGGTGCTGGAGGAGACTCTTGAGAGTCCCATGGACTGCAAGAAGATCAAACCTATCAATTCTTAAGGAAATCAGCCCTGAGTGCTCACTAGAACGACAGATCCTGAAGCTGAGACTCCAATACTTTGGCCACCTCATGAGAAGACTCCCTGGAAAAGACCCTGATGTTGGGAAAGATGGAGGGCACAAGGAGAAGGGGACGACAGAGGACGAGATGGTTGGACAGTGTTCTCGAAGCTACCAGCATGAGTTTGACCAAACTGTGGGAGGCAGTGGAAGACATGAGTGCCTGGCGTGCTCTGGTCCATGGGGTCATGAAGAGTCGGACACGACTAAACAACTAAACAACAACAACAATTCCTCTGGTGTGAGACAACTGACTCACTCCACCACGTGGGACCAAAAGCCACCTATCTTTTGGTCCTGCACGGCCAGAGCACAGGAACCAAAGTGGGACATTTGGGATTGTGATCTGGGGTGTCCCAGTTAAATCAGGGTCTGGCCTTAGCCTTTCCCCCTCCTGTTGTTTATCTGCTCAAAATCACACCCCCCAAGGGTTGCCATATATTCACCCCCATAGATTAGAAAGCATTTTGGAACATACGGGAATCAGGGGTGGGTCGGTGTTTAGCAGGCCCTTCCCCCTCCAAATCACATGGCTCTGGATATTAGGACGACCTCAAGACTAGACGTGGGCAGCTCTTTTGTAAAGAAACCCTAGATTTAGGCTTTGTATCGCCACCCAAGAGGCAGGCTAATGGAGGCCTATATTCGCCCCATAAGGCATGATGCTCTCTGGTCATGAGCATCCAGAAGGCACCTTCAGAGTTTTTACACGTTCTTGACATTTAGAGCAGTGTACCTTACAAGAGCTATCCACTTAAAAAAAGAAAAGGAATCACCTGCCTGCCTCTGGCATCCCCACTGATTGTGCCTACAGAAACATCTGCTCTGTGCTATGCGCTCTGAATGTTAAAATCCCGAGGAGGAATTCCCAAACATCTAAGCTCACATTTAGATTCTGCCCTGAAGCTCCTTTGCTTCCAGAGCACACACAAAATGAGGCTCGTATGCTTTCACTTAATGCTCCTTATTTTGAGTTAGTTTGGTAATACAGGAACAACATTTCCCTTTGTGTTTTAAGTGGTCTTTCTCTGATGATGCTCAGCCCACCGGGTTCAATGCACCCAGAATATGGGAAGGGTAATGGTTTTCAAGAGATTCCGCTTGGGCTTCATGTTGCATCCTATTGACCAGTTAGTCATTTCTCACTAAGCCCATGGCCTTTCAGCTACAAACTGGGCAAGGCAAACTGAACAGTCAGGAACTCATAGGATAATAAGCAATGAAACAAACAAATCAAGGAATGGTGACAATCAGGGCTTATCCTCACTTCCTCTTGTCCTCCTGCTTAACCCCCCCCCCCTTTGCAACCCTGAGAAAACCACTCTTTAGAGCTCAATCAAAGCAATCTTGACCTTGCTCTGGGAAAGGAACGAGGCAAAGGGAAAGCACTCAGATCTGTGCCTTCTAGGCCCAGGATGAGTGGATGTGTGGGTGAGCCCTTATTCTCATAATATCTTGCTTTCTTTCCGTAAGTATAAAGGTAAAGGTAAAGGGACCCCTGACCATTAGGTCCAGTTGTGACCGACTCTGGGGTTGCGGCATTCATCTCGCTTTATTGGCCAAGGGAGCCGGCGTACAGCTTCCGGGTCATGTGGCCAGCATGACTAAGCCACTTCTGGTGTTATGTACTGGGTTGAATAGGATCCAAACTGCAGCAGTCTGATTGGCCCTAGAACAATAGGATCCAAAAGGCAGCAGCCTGATTGGTCCTAGAACAATAGGATTCAGAATGCAGCAGTCTGATTGGTCCTAGAACAATGCAGCAGTATGATTGGTTGGCAGGAACTACCCAATCATGCTCCAGATTGAAGTGAATCCACAACCTGATTGGCTTACAGTAGAATTCCGGAATTAGCCAATCATGTGCAGCCCATTGTGTAAATAATGTATATAAACCAGATACCTTGAGGGGACATTCATTCCTCCTCACCACTATGAGCTGAATAAAGAGCATGAAATCACTTTGCGACTCTGAGTATATTTCACTGGCGACGAAGGTGGGATCCCGCTGAGCTGACTGCCACACACAGCACCGCAGCACCGCCACCTGCCGCATCGCTGCCTCGCACCGTGTATCCAGGCTTCAGCTCCGGGACACAAGGAACTCAGAATGGCAACCAACAGCAGCTTTTCACCGTTCAACCCAGCATCTGGAGACTGGGAAGCATACGCCTCCCGTTTCACCTTCCTCCTAGAAGCCAAAGGGGTCACTGATGAAGAAGACGCCAAGAAGAGGGCAATATTCTTCAGCGTCTGCGGAGAGGAGACGTTTGAAATCGCCCGGGCTCTCCTTGCGCCTGAAGACGTCGCTACTGTTCCATACAAAACAATAATGGAACAGCTGAAGGGGCACTTTTCGCCGCAGCCCTCCGTGGTGGCTCGTCGAAATGCCTTCTACGCAAAGCGGCAAGCCCCTGGGGAAACCATAACTAGGTTTGTGACCTCTCTCCGCCAAGCCGCCCGGTTCTGCAACTTCTCAGAGCTGGAGAACATGCTTCGTGACCGCCTCGTCGGTGGCCTGAGGGATGAGAAGCTGCAACGACGCCTCTACGCTAAGAAGGACCTAACGTTCCAGGTCGCTCTGGAGGAGGCCCTGGCAACGGAAGCTGCCGAGAGGTCGACGCAAGAGGCACGGCGGAGCCAGCCATCCCAACCGAGGGTCCACCATGAAGACCTCACCGACGACTCAGGATCCAACAGGGAGGAGGTGCACCGAGTACAGCAGCGCACTCAAGCAGCCCACATACCACAGCTGCCTCGACGAGAAGAAGGGAACTGCGCAAGCTGCGGAGAAAGTCACGAGAGGAGGACCTGCCGTTTCCGCAACGCAGAGTGCAGGCAGTGCAGAAAATCGGGACACATCGCCCGGGTGTGTCGGGCTCGGCCCACCCGATGCCAGGCATCAGATGACCAATCCAAGAACCCCAGGTCCCGGGGCCCAACGCACCAAGGCAACTCGACGGAGCTCACGGACTTCCAGGTATACCAGTTGCCCCACCCCAACATAGAGAAAATTTATGTTGACGTACAGATAGAGGGGGCCCCATGCCGCATGGAGCTTGACACGGGTTCAACTCTATCCATAATCTCGGCAATGACCTTAAGGAAACTGTGTCCTACTGGGGGTCCCAAACTCAGGCCGGCCCCATTCACCCTCCGGGACTTCCAGAAACGTAAGGTCCCCACAATGGGGGTGGGGACCTTCAGGGTGCAATACCGAGGGCGGACGCGGCAACTGGAATTGCTGGTGGTCAAGGGCCCCTACATTAGCTTACTGGGATTGGCATGGTTTGGACCACTGGGGCTAGCCGTCACCGGGGTGAACCACACTAGCTTACAAGTGGACGTGGACGCCATATGCAAGGAATTTCCGGGGGTTTTTGATGGGAAATTGGGACAGTATACGGGGCCCCCCATTGCTCTACAGCTTGACCCCGCAGTACGACCGGTCAGGCTCAAGGCCCGCCGGGTCCCGTTCGCCCTGAAACCCCGTATAGACGAGGAATTGGACCGGCTTGTGGAGCAAGGAGTGCTGGAGCCGGTGCCTAATGCCCCCTGGGAAACCCCAATTGTCACACCCGTCAAGCCTAATGGTTCGGTCCGCATCTGCGCAGACTACAAATGTACCATAAACAAGGCCCTTACGGCCCATGCATACCCAGTGCCAGTGGTCAGCCATGTTCTTGCCACCCTGGCTGGGTCGAAAATTTTTGGCAAGCTGGACTTGGCCCAAGCATATCAACAGCTGCCAGTAGATGAGGCCACAGCAGAGGCACAGACGATTGTGACGCACAGAGGAGCATTCAGGGTAAAGCGGCTGCAATTCGGTATCAGCGTGGCACCAGGCATATTCCAGAATCTAATGGACTCTCTACTTAAAGGGATTCCTGGCGTCACCCCCTTCTTCGATGATGTGTTGATTGCCGGGCCCACACCAGAGGAGTTTGAGGACCGCCTCCGCACCGTTCTGCACCGTTTCCAGATGGCGGGTCTCAAGGTGAAGCGGGAAAAATGTCTTCTAGGAGTGCCTCAGGTGGACTTTCTGGGATTTATGGTGGACGCAGAAGGGGTCCACCCGACTGGGGACAAGGTACGGGCCATTTGTGATGCCCCAGCGCCCAAGAACAAGACTGAACTTCAGGCCTTCTTGGGACTATTGAACTTTTACCATTCCTTCCTTCCCCACAAGGCGGCGGTAGCGGAGCCCCTACACAGACTCCTGGACAAGCGGGCCCCTTGGGTGTGGGGCCAGCGCCAGGAGGCCGCATTCCAGGCAGTCAAGGACTTGCTTGTCTCAAACTCGGTCTTGGCACACTTCGACGAGAGGCTGCCGGTGGTGCTAGCATGCGACGCCTCGCCCTATGGAATTGGCGCTGTCCTGGGACACCAACTCCCGGATGGAAGAGAGGTACCAGTGGCATACTTTTCCCAGACACTCAACGCAACCGAGCGGAACTACTCGCAAATCGACAAGGAGGGTCTGGCAATCGTGAAGGGAGTAAAAAAATTCCATGATTTCTTGTACGGGCGGCCCTTCACCGTGGTGACTGACCACAAGCCGTTGCTTGGCTTGTTTGCCCCTGAAAAGCAGACCCCCCAAGTGCTGTCTCCTCGCGTCCTCAGGTGGTCAATTTTCCTTGCCAGCTACCAGTATGCACTGATTCACCGTCCGGGGAAGGCGATGGGCCATGCGGACGCCCTCAGCAGGCTACCACTACCGGAAACAGGCCCCGACCCAGCACCTGCACAAGAGGTTATGAGCCTGGAGCTGCTTCCTGACCGCCCCATGCAGGCACAAGAAGTTGCACACCATTCCAAGAAAGATAGGGTCATCTCCCGGGTCCTGGACTGGGTGTGGAGGGGATGGCCCAGCAGCAGCCCCGGGCCAGAATTCGCCGGCTACACAACCCGCAAACATGAACTGTCGGCCCACAAGGGGTGCCTGTTATGGGGAAGCAGGGTCGTTGTTCCCCAGCCCCTCCGCAAAAGGGTCCTCACAGCCCTACACGAGACACACCCAGGAGTAGTAAGAATGAAGGCCCTTGCCAGGAGTTATGTGTGGTGGCCAGGGATCGACGGAGAGATAGAGGCCTGGGTCAAACACTGCCAGGCCTGCCAAGAATCCCGCCCAGATCCCCCAAGGGCCCCAGTCCAGTCCTGGGAGTCCGCCCGAGCACCATGGTCACGCCTGCATGTGGACTTCGCTGGCCCCTTTCAGGGGAAAACATTCTTCATAGTGGTGGACTCCTACACCAAATGGCTGGAAGTCGCACTGGTACCGTCCACTTCTACGTCCGCAGCCATCCGGGTACTACGCAGGCTGTTTGCAACCCACGGGCTCCCTGACACTCTCGTCTCAGACAACGGGACTGCATTTACGTCAGGAGAATTCCAAACCTTCACAATGCAGAACGCCATCCGCCACATCCGTTCGGCGCCATTCCACCCTGCCACCAATGGCCAAGCAGAACGCATGGTGCGGACCACCAAGGACACCCTTCGCCGTATGACACAAGGGGATTGGGAGTACCGCCTTGCCACATTCCTTCTAGCACAGCACAGCACCCCCAGCTCAACGACTGGCCGGAGCCCCGCTGAACTACTAATGGGTCGGCGCCTTGCAATCAGATTGGACCGCCTTCACCCCGATAGAGCTCAGGATGAGGCAGTGGTGGGGGAAGGCAAGAACCCCCGGACCTTCGAGGCTCAGGACCCAGTGTACGCAAAGAATTTTGGGGCAGGCCCAGCATGGGTACCCGCCACAGTCACCAGGGTCACTGGCCCCGTGTCGTATGAGGTGCTAACGGATGGGGGGCAATGCTGGCGCCGCCACTGCGACCAGATACGGCGACGATTCCCAGGAGAAAACCAGGAGGAGGAAAGGGCAGAGGAGTCCCAAGGGAACAGAGGGGCAGTGAGGCCCATAGAGCACGAGGGGCCAGCAGGAGAGGCAGAATCAGTAAATACAGAGAGGACCTGCGAGGCCGAAAGGACACTGGAACCAGAACCACGACTGAGTGAGCCAGTTGCGCCAGACCAAACAGCCCCATCACAGCCAGTATCCTTGGAACACGAGCCAGAACCTGAACCCCGGACCAGGGAACACCCCAGGCCGCAACGCACACGTAGGCCGCCGGCGTACCTCGAGGACTATGAATGCGACCTCCCGGGCAGGGCTGGAACTTAGAGGGGAGGGGTGTTATGTACTGGGTTGAATAGGATCCAAACTGCAGCAGTCTGATTGGCCCTAGAACAATAGGATCCAAAAGGCAGCAGCCTGATTGGTCCTAGAACAATAGGATTCAGAATGCAGCAGTCTGATTGGTCCTAGAACAATGCAGCAGTATGATTGGTTGGCAGGAACTACCCAATCATGCTCCAGATTGAAGTGAATCCACAACCTGATTGGCTTACAGTAGAATTCCGGAATTAGCCAATCATGTGCAGCCCATTGTGTAAATAATGTATATAAACCAGATACCTTGAGGGGACATTCATTCCTCCTCACCACTATGAGCTGAATAAAGAGCATGAAATCACTTTGCGACTCTGAGTATATTTCATCTGGTGAACCAGAGCAGTGCATGGAAATGCTGTTTACCTTCCCGCTGGAGTGTTACCTATTTATCTACTTGCACTTTGACGTGCTTTTGAACAGCTTGGTTGGCAGGAGCAGGGACCGAGCAACGGGAGCTCACCTCGTCGCAGGGATTCGAACCGCCAGCCGTATACATTGGCTCAAAATAGTACTTAACCCCCCCCCCCCCCCCCCCGATTTTTGGTGGCTCCAACCAGAGACTCCTTTTCACTCTTCACTCTCAAGGATCCCAACCCTTCACTGGATGACAGACTAAGGGATCTGTGAGAGAGATGTTGTAGCCTTGCTGGTAAAGGTTAGGGACAGGGAAAGCATAATTTTCAAACAAAAGCCACTGCTTTTGAAAGAGAGAGATTTCCTTGGGGGAAAAGACAGCCTTGGATCCTTGGCACCTTCTATCCCAATGCAACCACACTCTCCCACAACCCCCTGGCAGAGGGTGGTTTCTTTGGGCAGGTGGGCACATGTGGGTGGATATCCTCACGCACCACCCTTTCCACCAGAAGCGTACACCCCTCAGCCTGAGAAACAGCTGTGCATAAGTCTGAGAGGAGGGCAATGTCCACAGCTGGGGTGGTACATGGGAAGAGTGTCCTATTTGTGGAAACATGATTCCCTGCCAAACAGCTGAGCAGCAAAATTGAGTGGTGGGGATGGCTTGGTGTCAGGAACCGTGCTGAGGAGGGCTGCACTGAGGAGGAATGGTGGGAGCCACCCCCTCCTCCTGACCCTGACCCTGAATTTCCCCAGGAGCAGGAGGATAGTATAGATTTGGAACAATAGTTTGCAGAGGGGCATAGTTCAGAAGGCAGAAGCTGGGAAATACTGGATGATGAACAGCTAGCAGAAGAAACACTGGGAGAGAGAGAGAGTTAACATTCACAGTCTCTACCCCCCTTCCACAAAGTCTCGGAGAGCTCAGAAAGCGTCAGAACAGAAAGTACAGAGACTACAAGTTCAGATTATAAGATGCAGGAGTGGCATCGATTAATAGGGATGGAGGGGGGAGTATCCCTTAATTGGGAGCATCGCCATGTCTAGGAGATGTGTCCTTTGTTCTCTTGCTGTGATTATTAAAGAAACTAACTGATAAGAATTCTTTTTCATTTGATCTGCTCAAGCTGATTCCCCAAAGCCTGACATTTGGGAATGCATGGTGCCCCCCTGTACTGAATGCCCCCAAGAGACGCATTTCCACATGTGTTTTATCTCACTGCGAGGCCTGCAGTGCTGTTCCACAGCACAAGTGGTCCTGAGTTATGTGTCCTGCAGTGTTGTGCAACAACCTCAGGCTGATACTCCAACAGGCCCCTGCTCCAGGCTGCGCTTTCAAGGCAGTTGAATACGATTGTAAATCACAGTTCTGCCCAGAGGTTTGTATTTTTTGGTCTTAATTACATCTGTGCAAATCTTCATTTGTTTGTGGATGACTAATGCGTTGTGTGGGCTATTTGCATTCCCAGATGGCCCATTTCCATGGT
Organism: Podarcis cretensis; assembly: GCF_951804945.1. Classification (NCBI taxonomy): domain Eukaryota; kingdom Metazoa; phylum Chordata; class Lepidosauria; order Squamata; family Lacertidae; genus Podarcis; species Podarcis cretensis. The sequence continues at coordinate 29,704,848 of NC_137187.1, forward strand.
AAGCAATGTGGAGAGGCAGATAATGGCTCTGGTATTAATACAAATGAACTGAAATAACAACAGCAGCAGCAGCAGCTCATCCTCAGTGGGAGCTGCCTGGTTTTTTCAGCAGTCCCTGCAAAAGATTACATTCAGAAAAAACAAAGCCCCAGAGTTCCCCACTCCCTGCCAGTGGCAGCCAATGGAAGGACAGCGTGTGAGTCTGAGTAAATTTCACTAGATAAAATCGCTATAAATGGTGGCAGTGATTCAGAGGTTTAACGTGAAATCAATCTGGATTTGAGTTAGTTGGTGTTTCTCTTTCTGGGTATATGTCACCTGGCATGAGGTAAGGTGTACAGTGGTACCTCGGGTTAAGTACTTAATTCGTTCCGGAGGTCCGTTCTTAACCTGAAGCTGTTCTTAACCTGAAGCACCACTTTAGCTAATGGGGCCTCCTGCTGTCGCTGCACCGCCGGAGCACAATTTCTGTTCTCATCCTGAAGCAAAGTTCTTAACCTGAAGTACTATTTCTGGGTTAGCAGAGTCTGTAACCTGAAGCGTATGTAACCTGAAGTGTATGTAACCCGAGGTACCACTGTACAAGATATTACAGAGAAGGAACTTAACAATAATAATAATGTCATTATTTATACCCTGCCCACCTGGCTGCGTTGCCACACATACACCAAGGGTGGCCTTGAACCTTTTGAGATCTTCCCTCAACCTTGTCTCCTTCATTCGTTCCATCTTCTGAAGGGCACGTTCTCCAAGGTACCATGGGGTATGGAGGGGTATGATTTTCTTTCTGCAATAAAAAAGTTGGAAGAGAGTCAGTCATTCGATTGGCATGTTGTTGTTTTTATGGCTTGAAAGGCAGATTTACAAGTCTTCTCTGCGTCGGTATTTTATCGCTCAGAAGTAGGAGGCAACGGAATCATAAACATCTCAGCGATTTTGAATAGAATGCAAAAAAAAAAAAGGAAAAGAAAACGTTGAGGTCCTTATAACAGCTTGTGTTTGCAGAGAGCAACAGAAGGTGTGGGGAAGAAAGACAAATACTGTACCTCCTTCAGTCGACTGCACCAGAAATCTACTCCTTGAAAGTTATTCATCATTATTTGTGATAAGGAAAATGTACAAGAAAATGCTTGCTTCTCATGGAATCGGAGAAACAGTCGACCCCTTTTCTTCCTTCAGAAGGACACAGGGCATCATACCAAGGCCTGGCCAGCCTTTCCTTGAAAACCTTAGAAGAGGTTTCATAACATTATTGTTTTTTAAACAGTCAAAATGTTTATTGTTGACAATATCAACCAGTACTCTGAAAGCTAATAATAATAATAATAATAATAATAATTGCAAAACAGTACTCAATTTTTTTTAAAATTGGAAGGCATAGCCAGCCACTGCTGGAACTAGACTTGGAAGGCTTGTGTGTCACCTCCAGACTGTCAGTATTTTGAATATACTGGAAATTTAGACTGGCAGAGTTAACATAAACTAAATTAAAGTAGAAGTAAATTAAATTAATGTAAATTCAACCAGGTGAAACAAATTCACTTAAAAACAACACCAACTTCCTGGAGTTAGGAAAGTGGCGGGGAGATGCACAGAAAAGTGTGGAATGCACACATTATTATGGGATGACGTGCGCAACCACTACATTTGAGAACAGACCAGCTTGTACACGGGTGAGCAGGTGGACGAACGCAGCCTCTTCTGCTTGGCAATAAATGGGCAGAAACTGGGGACAGGAGAGGTTGAGATCAGGGGATTTAAGACCTCGGACTTCAGAGCAATGTTTGGTATTTCACCTGTTAGCAAATACGCTAAGCTGCCCCTGCTGCCATGGGCGACCCTCCTGCACACTTGTGAGAGGCACAGAGCTCTTGTCCCTGGACAAAGGTTTTAGGAACCCGCGAAAGCCAATGATGATGTTACTGGCTCCCTCCTTACACACATCAGGGACATGCGGTGAAATTTTCCAAAGGGGAACAGTTAGGACCTTTAATGACCCCCAAGTCTTTGTTCTAGTTTTCAGCTCTACTATAGTTGTCTCAAGGTCACCTGTGCTCTTTAGCTGGCTATTAGCTTTCTGCCCCATTCCCCAAAATATATTTGTTAATTCCTCAGTTGAAGTGCCCTTAACCTTTCCAAAATTCATCACTCAGTAATGATAAATGCAATCACCTCTCCTGGCATTTGTTTAGGCTTTGAAAGAATAGTATACAAAGGTATATAAGTTATTGATCTCCAATGGCAACGGGGGCTTCTGCAAATCCAAAGCTTTCAGGATTTACAGTCGCTGGCTTTTGTGCATGATTTGAAATATGTATTCACAGCAACCACTACAATCATTCTGAAGAAGCCCATATGTTGTCAACTATTGTGGAAGTGTCATGCCAAACAAAAAATGTTAGTGTGATTTTCCCCCCTCTATCTGTTCCAAACCGGTTAATCAATATGCTCATATTCCCACCCATATAAAACAAGAAAAAGTGTCATCCATGCTGAGATTGGGCTGCTTGGAGAGGTAAATTTCTGCTCCTCCATGGAATGTGCCAGGCATATTGTTCCAGATTCACCTCTCCAACTGGGAAGTTTTCTAGTAACTCTTATTAGTTTTAAAGCAATGCAGAAAATAGTTTGGAACCACTTTTCTTAAATCAGGGATGGGGAAACTGTTCCATGTATTGTTGGCTCCTCACGGGGTCTCTGCCATGGGAGCATATTCATCCAGTGCTTTTCAAACTGCACTGGCTCACGGTAGAGTACAGGGTCAGATTTAAGGTGCTGCTTTTGACCTTTAAAGCCCTTCAGGGCCTAGGACCCTCGTACCTACGAGACCGCCTCTCCCGGTATTCCCCACGGAGAGCCTCAAGGTCCATAAATAGCAACACCCTAGTGGTCCCAGGCCCTAAGGAAGTTAGATTGGCTTCAACCAGAGCCAGGGCCTTTTCAACACTAGCTCCAGCCTGGTGGAACGCTCTGTCTCTTGAGACCAGGGCCCTGCAGGATCTGATTTCTTTCCGCAGGGCCTGTAAGACAGAGTTGTTCTGCCTGGCCTTTGGCTTGGAGCCAATTTGATTCCCTCCCTCCCTCTCTTTTTTTCTTTCCTTCTCCTGCGTTGAGGCTACATTTTATTTTAATGTTGTAATATTTTAATGTTGTATTTTAATTTTGTTTTTAAGTTGTAATCATTCAACTTGTTTTTATTATTGCTTGTAAGCCGCTCTGAGCCCGGCCTTGGCTGGGGAGGGCGGGTATAAATAAAAAATTATTATTATTATTATTATTATTAAACTCCCATCATCCTTGATCATTGCCCAAGTTGGCTGGAACTGATGGGATTTGGGTTCACACACACCAGAGTTTATTGACTCTGAAGCTGTTTGTATTCCCATTTAACTTGCATGGTCCGCAACATGTTACACCCAAACAACCCTAGTCTTGCTGCTTCCCCTCTGCAAATTCAGGTTTGTTTGAAAGGGGATAATATGATAAACTCAAGGCAAGAGGGCTCTAAACCATTCCACTAGAGGCCATAGATTTTTTTTCTTCAGTGTTTCTGCCTAGGTGGATCAGTTTTCACCTTCTGCTTCTATCCGTCCATGTCCAGTATTTCCTCAATACTTTCATTTCTTTTCTGGCTGTGCTCATAACTATTTCTGGTGCATCCCAGAGCGGGAGGTTTTGTTTCCTTCCCTCAGGTTTGCACAAAACAAGAAAACTTCACAAGCAAATTTACAGTTGCCTGACTGTGTGCTTTTACACACTATTTGGGTACTTAAAAAAACAGCTAACAAACCAAGGTAAACACTTGCTTTCTTCTCCTTTGGCGATCACTCGTAACCAAGTAAGATTGCCTTCCATGAACACGGTCTTAACAGGGAGTCCATAAGTGACTGTGGAGGCCAATTCTGGATCCACACATCCTTCCACAGTGGGGACATAGGTTTCCGGGCGGGAGTTGATCATGGTGTGGATTTGCCAAGTGTGCCTTTCTCTTAGCACATTCTTCCTCTCATCCTGAGTTCAAGCATCTTCAAAGCCCATGACACCTTTGGCAAAGGCTGTTCTCCAACTGGAGTGCTCGCAGGCAAGTGGCTCCCAGTTGTTTGTATTTATACTACATTTTTTAAGATTTACCTTGAGAGAGTCTTTAAACCTCTTCTGTTGACCACCAGCATTACGCTTTCCATTTTTAAGTTCGGACTAGAGTAGTTGCTTTGGAAGACGTCCGCCCAACATGACCAGTCCAATGAAGTTGATGTTGAAGAATCATTGCTTCAACACTGGTGATCTTTGTTCCTTCCAGCACACTGAAATTAGTTTGCCTGTCTTCCCAAGTGATGTGTAAAACTTTTTGGAGACACCATTGATGGGATCTTTTGAGGAGTTGGAGATGGTGTTTATAAGTAGTCCATGTTTCGCAAGTGTACAGTAAAGTTGGTAGTACAATAGCTTTGTAAACAAGCATTTTGGTTTCCCTGCTAATGTCCCGGTCCTCAAACACTCTGCCCTTCAATCAGGAGAAAGCTGCACTCTCAGGGCTCAGGCAATGCTGGATTTTGGCACCTATGTTAGGGGTCCTTGTGCAAGCCCACTCACCATGACAAGGTGAGTGGGCTTGCACAGTAGGCAGCAAAGTAGACTGAGGAAGATTCACCTTTCCTCCAGGCGGGTGTTCATCTTCAAATTTCAGGCTCAGCAGCTAAATTGTATGTGTGTAAAGCTAAACCACAAAGCCTAGGACTTGCTAATCAGAAGGTCGGAGGTTCGAATCCCCGCGACGGGGTGAGCTCCCATTGCTCGGTCCCTGCTCCTGCCAACCTAGCAGTTCGAAAGCACGTCAAAGTGCAAGTAGATAAATAGGTACCGCTCTGGCGGGAAGGTAAACGGCGCTTCCGTGCGCTGCTCTGGTTCGCCAGAAGCAGCTTAGTCATGCTGGCCACATGACCCGGAAGCTCCCTCGGCCAGTAAAGCGAGATGAGCGCCGCAACCCCAGAGTCGGTCACGACTGGACCTAATGGTCAGGGGTCTCTTTACCCTTTACCTTTAAAGCTAAACAAACAAACAAGAAACAAAAATCATCATGGAGCCACACAATGGTTGCACTTCTATCATAATTGGAAGCATTGGAGTGTCTGTAGATTTTATATGTACATAGTAGTTTCCTTCACATTAATTTCTTTTTCTGCCGGAAAATTCCCCTCCAGGTGTATCTGAAGTGCATGGTGACTCGCTTTATGTGCTAAAATTGCAAAATAGGCACAAAAAAGATCGGTGCAGCAATCCACGCAGCTCAACACACCTGCTCACTCTTTTGGTAGAAGAATCCCTCAAGTGGAGAGGGCTACGTCAGAGAAGGGGAGCAGAAGGTCTGGAGAGTGAAATGGCATTCCTTTCTGCATGGATACAGGAAAAGGAAATGCAGCTGTTTTGAAAATAGGCTGTTATATGTATGTTGTCCCCTCTGGAATTTCTGTTCTTTCAGAAAACATTTGCACCACTCTTTGCGTGCCCAAGCAGAGAACCCCCCCCCCCCCGGTCCCAAGAGACCATCAGAAGGAATAATGACTGGTGACGATGTGTTATGGAATTAAAATTGGCCACAGATTAAACCTTTCAGATGTAGGAAGACCTTAGCTTAGGCATTGGGCGTGTATCCTTCCCAGCCCCCCAGCCGGGGGAACTGGGGCTCCTTAATAGTAATAATAATAATAATAATAATAAGAAGAAGAAGAAGAAGAAGAAGAAGAAGAAGAAGAATAAAGAAGAAGAAGAAGAAGAAGAAGAAGAAGAAGAAGAAGAAGAAGAAGAAGAAAAAGAAGAAGAATTTATTTATTATTTATAACTTGCCCATCTGGCCGGGCCTCCCCAGCCACTCTGGGCGGCTTTCAACAAAATATTACAATACAGCAATGCATCAAACATTAAAAGCTTCCCTAAAGAGGGATGTCTTCTAAACGTCTGGTAGTTTTTCCCCTCTTTGACATCTGGTGGGAGGGCGTTCCACAGGGCGGGTGCCACCACCGAGAAGGCCCTCTGCCTGGTTCCCTGTAACTTGGCTTCTCGCAGTGAGGGAACCGCCAGAAGGCCCTCGGCGCTGGACCTCAGTGTCCGGGCAGAACGATGGGGGTGGAGATGCTCCTTCAGATATACTGGACCGAGGCTGTTTAGGGCTTTAAAGGTCAGCATCAACACTTTGAATTGTGCTTGGAAACCTCAGGGTGAATGAGACAGGGACAGGGGAAGGTGCACGGCAAGACACTTGTGTATTCTGGCAGCCCACCCCATATCCCCGCAACGCAAGGGAGTTCACTGACAACCTTTCAGTGTATGGCCAGTGGCTCCCATTTACAAACCCCTTTAAGAGCGGACCCTGGAATCGATGACACGGGGGAAGGGGGGGAGTCACCACTTCACACACACACCCCATTTAGGAAAGATAGACTAATGAATTCTGCCCAAGGCCTCAAACTGCCAAAGTTGTGACAAATTGCTACAGGGGAGGCAAAACCTGCCAATGCAGGAAAATTCCTTCCCTGCTCTTCAACAGCAACCATCCAAAGACCGTAGCAGTGCCAGCTGAACAGGAAGGGAAAATGGTTAACCTGCAAAAAGCATTAGACAAAGGGAGAGTTGGGTGGGTGAAGCAGCTGGCTCCGCCTCCTACTTATGCAACAGGCCCCACCTCCCCAAGAAGCTGATTGGCTGAGGTTTGGTGGGAACCTCCAATGGCCAGCACAGGGAGGCAGACCAGCCCAAACAGCTGGTGGGTCCCAAGTGACCGAGGTGCTGCGCATGGTCCTGCAAAGGGTGCCCACATAGGAAGGTGTGAGCGCTCATTCTGTCCCCTGGACATCAAGGGATATTTTGATGGACCTACGAACTCTGATGGGTGGGCAGGTGAAGCAGAAAGGCAGAGACATCCAGGCAGGAACAAGAAGCCGTGGCCGTGGCTCAGGGGTAGAGAGCTTGCTTCGTATGCCAAGGGTTGCAGGTTCAATCCTCAGTATCTCCAAGTCAGGAGAGACCCATCTGACACTCTAGCATGCCCCTGGCCATCAACGCAAGACAATCATGAGCTAGACGGCTTCTGATTCAGTATGTGGCACCTTCCTCTATTCCTAAGTGGGCTGCTATCGTTTCCTCTTGAAGACACTGGTATAATCATAATGTAGACTCGCATATAAGGCCCAGATGAAGGGAATTGCTCAGAGGCAAAGGCTTTTCATGAGCGATCCTGCAGCTGTCATCAAAGTGGCTTCTGTGGATGTTTAGAAGCTTGAGGTGAAGAGATGGCCAGGTCAAAAAATAGGGTGCTAAAGAGCATCTTTTATCTCTGAGAGCCAGTGTGGTGTAGTGGTTAAGAGCGGTAGACTCGTAATCTGGTGAACCGGGTTTGCATCTCCGCTCCTCCACATGCAGCTGCTGGGTGACCTTGGGCTAGTCACACTTCTCCGAAGTCTCTCAGCATCACTCACCTCACAGAGTGTTTGTTGTGAGGAAGGAAGGGAAAGGAGAATGTTAGCTGCTTTGAGACTCCTTCGGGTAGTGATAAAGCGGGATATCAAATCCAAACTCCTCTTCTTCTTCTTCTTCTGAAGACCCAACACTGGCAGTTTTAAACAGTTTGCAGCCTTATACCATAATAGTTTCCTCAGTAATGTCACATACACCCCCTTCTCACAGGATTATTCCCATTAGCCGTTTGTAGCGTACGAAGAACGGTATCCGTGTTGCCTGCTAGGAATCATTAACCAGGAAAGTGGAGACCGAGCTGCACAAAGGGAGAGAGAAAAGAATCAGGAGGATGAAATTGTTTGCTGTGTGCCCACAGTTTAGCACAGTAGGTCGGGCAAATGCGCTGCCTTTTGTGGTCCATGGGAGGCCTCCTCCCCATTGATTTTGTGTCCTTCAAATGCCCTCTAGTGGCTGAAGTTCTGCAAGGGAGCCATCCTTGTAACCCAACCCAACCCCAAGCGTAACTGAGCACTCGCACAATGGAAGCGTTTGGGTGAAATAGCAGAGGATTCTCTGAGAAGTTCTTTCAGAAAGTGGCTCACGCCTGCTGAAGGCCCCCTCCCTTTCCTCCTGTTATCTGTGATTTATGTAATGTAATACACAACCGTGCAGCTCTCTGCTCTGCAGAGCAGAACACAAAACCAGTGGAGAGCTGGCATGCCAAAGAAAGCGGATGTGAAACGGGCACCTGGCTGAGTTTCCCCGAGAGAAGATATTCTGCTTTAAATGATCATCTACAGTCTTTCTTTCTTTTCTCCTTTAATAATAATAATAATAATAATAATAATAATACATCCCCTGATACTCTGCCTTGCTATTAAAAAAAAGTACTACGAGAAGCTGCTAGGATGAAGATACTAGGTAAAAAAGGTAAAGGACCCCATAATGGTTAAATCCAGTCCAAGGCGACTATGGGGTTGCGACGCTCATCTCGCTTTCAGGCCTAGAGAGAAGGTGTTTGTCTGCAGGCAGCTTCCCGGGTCATGTGGCCAGCAAGACTAAACCACTTCTGGTGCAACAGGACACTGTGACGGAAGCCAGAGCGCACAGAAACGCTGTTTACCTTCCCACCGCAGTGGTACCTATCTATCTACTTGCACTTTGACGTGCTTTCGAACTGCTAGGTTGGCAGAAGCTGGGACAGAGCAACAGGAGCTCACCCCATCACGGGGATTCGAACCACCAACCTTCTGATCTGCAAGCCCAAGAGGTTCATTGGTTTAGACCACAGCGCCACACGTGCTGATATGACCATGCGATGAAACAGAAGGTTGGCAAATTGGAAAGAAAGAAAGAAAGAAAGAAAGAAAGAAAGAAAGAAAGAAAGAAAGAAAGAAAGAAAGAAAGATGTGCTTTGTCAACCCCGGTGCCACAAATAGTTGAGCTGAGGTCTGAGGCCAAATAACACAGACTAAAGAGCAACCTCTTGAGACCATCTGCTCCACCGCTGGGAGGATCTGAGAAACACAGATGAATTATCTATTTTGGTTTTGAGCTGTCTAGGTATGAATGCCTCCCAGGGTTCAGTGCCATGGGGCTCAGCAGTTCTGTGGTCCGTTAAGAAGGCAAACTCAGAAGCTCTGTTCGCAGGAAAGAGGGTGGCCTTCTTTGCACCGCATAAAGAGGTAGAAATTAAAGCCAGTGGCGCCCTTAACGATTATGTTCTTCGCATTTGTAAATGGCAAGAACAGCTCCCACACTGGCCGTGTACTTCTGAATTCTTATAGAATGACTTTGCGATGTGGAGCAAGTGGGCTGGAGAAAGCAATGAAATCAGGGAATATGAAAGGGAAACAGTATAGCAAGACAAACAGGCTTCAGCTATTCTATGGCACCAGAAGCAAACAGGTAAAGGTAAAGGGACCCCTGAACATTAGGTCCAGTCGTGGCCAACTCTGGGGTTGCGACACTCATCTCGCTTTATTGGCTGAGGGAGCCGGCATACAGCTTCCGGGTCATGTGGCCAGCATGACCAAGTCCCTTCTGGCGAACCAGAGCAGTGCACGGAAATGCTGTTTACCTTCCTGCCGCAGTGGTACCTATTTATCTACTTGCACTGGTGTGCTTTCAAACTGCTAGGTTGGCAGGAGAAGGAACCAAGCAATGGGAGCTCACCCTGTCGCGGGGATTTGAACCGCCGACCTTCTGATCGGCAAGTCTAGGCTCTGTGGTTTAACCCACAGTGCCACCTGCATCCCCCAGAAGCAAATAGAGTATCAGGTAAATTCTTAACTGGGCATAAAGGCTTTGCTCTGCGTCCAGGAAGAAGTCTTGTAGTTTCATGGAGCCTGTACACACGACAAATTTCTCATTGAACTATCACTTCAGGGCAAGCGCTGGCATTCCACAAACCTGTATCACATGTGGTAGATTATATTGTGTTAACAGAAGTCTAGTGTCCTGATCAAGAGAAGTCATAGTCACACTCTATTCTGCTTTGGTCAGACCACACCTGGAATACTGTGTCCAATTCTGGGCAACACAATTTAAGAAGGATGTTGACAATCTAGAAGGTGTGCAGAGGAGGGTGACCAAGAGGATCAAGGGTCAAGATAACAAGCCTGATGAGGAATGGTTGAAGGAGCTGGGTATGTTTAGCCTGGAAAAGAGGAGACTGAGAGGAGATAGGGTAGTGTCAGGGAACTGCCATCAGTGCCGGAGGGAGATAGCAAAAGCCAGAGGGATTCCAGAGAGGATCCAGGGATCGGGAGAAGCAGCCCATCTTCTGGGGAAGAGAATCAGCGTAGCACCAGTGGAGAAGGGGGGCAGATGGGGGAAGCGGTGAGGCGGTCCCATGACTCCTTGCCTGGGACCAGCGGGGAGAGTAGGGGTCCTCCGTTGCCCATGCCCTCCTTGCGCAGAAGGCTTTCGCGCAGAGAGAGTAGGAGGAGACTAGGTGTCAAAGAGCTTCTTTGCTGGAAGAAGTTTAAGAAACGCCCACTGACGGATTCTGCCAGCGATTGAGTCAGCCACGGGTGAGTGGCTGTCCAGACAGAAAAGGTTCACTTTGGCAACCCAGCCAGGTGTTTGCACCCAGCCGGGGAGATAAGCACCGGCTTACGCACGAGCAACCCCTAGAACCATTACAGGTAGCCATCTTCAAATATCTCAAGGGCTGTCACAAAGAAGAGGGAGCATGCTTGTTTTCTCCTGCTCTGGAGGGTAGGACTCGAACCAGTGGCTTCAAGCTACAAGAAAGAAGATTTTGACTCAACATCAGGAAGAACAGTAGGAGCTGGTCAATGGTGGAACAGTCTCCCTCGGGAGGTGGGAGGTCTTCAAGCAGAGGCTGGATGGCCATCTGTCATGGATGCTTTAACCTGAGATTTCTGCATTGCAACGGGTTGGACTAGACTCCCTTCCAACTCTACAATTCTATGAACTTTGCCAGGTTCAGAACCTGCTGCCAAATAGGTTTTCGCATCATATGTCTTTGCTGTAAAAGAGCTGGTGGTTGTTGATGGTTTGCACTGAGGTCAACTCTGAGGCTGTCCTTGCGCCTCTGCCATTTGAGATATGGCACATGGTCATGGGGGAAGAGACCTTCTTCGTTGCGGCACCTGACTTATGGGCGGTGTGATGGCCTGGGATTCGGACTGGGATGCTGAGCCTGAGGGATCTCAGCCTGCACAGGATTCCCCACCTCCAGAACCAGCTGAGCCGGGGCTGGGGCATGAGCCTGAAGGGTCCTCACCTGTGCTGGATCCTCAGGTGCAGGCATCAGCTGAGTCTGCTCTGGCTCCTGAGGTGATGGAGGACCCATTGCCTGCAGGTGCTCCACTCTCAGCCCTGTCAGAGGAAGCTGAGGTTGCCTCTGGGTTCGGTAACCCTCCAGCCTCTCCTGAGCTGCAGAGGCTCAGGGCAGAGAGGCGGAGGGAACTAAGTTCCCGCAGGAGGAGTGCTTGCCTCCAGGCCAGGAGAGGCGAATCACCAGGGGATCGGGGCCACCCTATGCCTCGGGGCAGATAAAAGCCGGCCAGCCCCAGTCCCAAGTTGTGGGAGCAACATTGTTGGTTGCTAGTCCCTGCCTGAACCCTGTCCTGCTTACCTGCCTGAGCTCCTGACGCGCCCTGGCTCCCTGCTTGCATGCCTGTTCCCGACTTCACCCGACTCCCTGCCCTGCACCCAGCTTCAGCTACTACGGACTGCCTCCATGTTGCACCTTTGATCACAGACCAGACTTGGACCTTGCCTCTCGGGTAACCCACAGGACCAGCACAGGCAGTGTTAGAAACTGAGATATGAAAGCTAGGAACTCAATGGCACCTTAAACCGAGGTTATGGGCCCAACAATGGAGTGTCTAGGCATGTTTTTTATAACAAGAATACAAAGCTGAAAATGAATGGACTGCAGCTAAAATATCATGTTCATTTTTCACATGGTCCGGTCCTTCCCCTGCCCACCCCCCTAATATTCTGAAGAGGGTCTCTTCTCCAGTCTTCAGAGCTGGAAGTGGGGAGGCAGAAAAAGCTCCTTTCCTTCCACTCTGCAGTTTCAATCTCAAATCTTAGGCGCAGGATTGCGCCCAGAGCTCAGAAACTGCTCAGGCTAATGAAATCCCCCATCGCAAAATGTGCCAGGAACAATGGGAGCTTCAAACACTCTCTCAGGTGAGCTCACCTGCAGCCCAGTTGGTTGTCTTTCAGGAACCAGGTGAAGAATACATCTCCTTTGTTTCCTCAGATTGCTTTAATGCTGCAACTTTATCGTTTCGTCCTTGTTGTTTTCACGGTTGTTTTCCATTTTATTGTTGCAAGAGCATCTGCCATCCTAGAAACGTTTAGGTAGAAGGGCAGGATAAAAGCCTATCACAAACAAATACCCTACGAAAGAAGCTGTGTGAGAAATCTGCCATGTGTGCGGCAGACTCAGAAAAGTTTAAGTGGACTTTACGGCACTCATTTCTGTTTCAGAAATCAGTCTAAGCTCGTGTTGCCTTCTGGCTTCATTGCTATAGTTTACAGAATATGTTCTCACTATTCTGTGAAACACCATTCAAGTGTTATTCCTGTCTACTCCCACCCACTGCAAACAGTCACACATTTTCTTATGTTGTGTTATTACAAAAAGATTTTGCAGTGAATATACCCTTCAAAAACTTAATTCAATTGATTACAGCATCCTAATCACAGGTGTGAAATCCTTTCTCTGGCCTTGGCACACAAAACTCAAACGGGCTTTTTAAAACTTGTGCAAAAAATGGCCACATTGACCAGACCAGATTATGTCCTCAGAAGGACAGCATTCAATGTGCGTTTCTCAGACACAAGTTTATTGAACGAGAGAGAGATTTTTGTTTGTTTGTTTGCACTGTTGATTTTAATTTAATATCCTTTTTACTTCCTTTAAATTTACTGAGTGTTATTAACATCTTTGATTGCTGTAATCATCAGCCTCTTAAGAGACAACTGCTGGAATAGCTTCCCACTTCTGGGCATCCCATTGGAAAGAACCAGAGGAGCTAAGCTTTGAGCCTTCCATGGTTGCTGAGCTACAACTCCCATCGAAATCCAATATCTGAGGGCCACAGGTTCCTCCCCCTTGGTTGAGAACAGGGTTTCCCAAATTTGGGTCTCCATCTGTTTTTGGACTACAATGCCCATCATCCTTAGCTAGTCAGGGATTATGGGAATTGTAGACCAAAACAGGTGGAGACCCATGTTTGGGAAACCCTGTTCTAGAAGACCAGTGAGATGAGCCTAGGTGTGTTAGGCCTAGAGAAAGGGCAGCTTTTAAAAAGTCACAGAGACCATTTCCAATGATGGCAGAATACTCCTCCTACCTATGGGGGGTAACTTTCTCCATTTTTAAGATACTTTAAATATTCACAATGTGTCGATAGCTCTGCACATTAAAGGTAAAGGGACCCCTGACCATTAGGTCGATTCGTGACCGACTCTGGGGTTGCGGCGCTCATCTCGCTTTATTGGCCGAGGGAGCCGGCATACAGCTTCCGGGTCATGTGGCCAGCATGACTAAGCCGCTTCTGGCGAACCAGAGCAGTGCACGGAAATGCCGTTTACCTTCCTGCTGGAGCGGTACCTATTTATCTACTTGCACTGGCATGCTTTCGAACTGCTAGGTTGGCAGGAGCTGGGACCGAGCAACGGGAGCTCACCCCGTTGCGGGGATTCGAACCGCTGACCTTCTGATCGGCAAGTCCTAGGCTCTGTGGTTTAACCCACAGTGTCACCCACGTCCTGCTCTGCACATTAAGGTAAAGGTACCCTTGCCCGTTCGGGCCAGTCTTGCCAGACTCTAGGGTTGTGTGCTCATCTCACTCTATAGGCCGGGAGCCAGCGCTGTCCGCAGACAATTCCGGGTCACGTGGCCAGCGTGACAAGCTGCATCTGGCGAGCCAGCGCAGCACACGGAATGCCGTTTACCTTCCCGCTACTAAGCAGTCCCTATTTATCTACTTGCACCTGGAGGTGCTTTCGAACTGCTAGGTTGGCAGGCGCTGGGACCGAACGATGGGAGCGCACCCCGCTGCGGGGATTCGAACCGCCGCCTTGCGATTGGCAAGTCCTAGGCGCTGAGGTTTTACCCACAGCGCCACCCGCATCCGTTGTGCACATTAGTGCGCTTCAAAACAGGAAACGCTTCTTAGTGGACCTGTTGTCTGTAAATGGAAGCAGCATGATTTGAGTACCACCAGCTGTCAGCCTGGAAAGAGTTGAAGCACAGCAACTCTCATGGCTGGTGCACTGGGTGCAGCTGGGCTTTGTGAGAGCACAGCCAGTCCGGAGCGCATGAAATCCGCACATCAAATTGGAGGGTGATATTTGGCAAAGCGGCAGTGCAGACCATCTCCGAGGCAGCTTCTCAGCCCAGGTCTGCAGAGCAAGTCAGGGTTGAGGAAAGAAAGAGCAGGAAAGTGGTCTGTTCCCTTCTGCACTGCACATTGTTCTTCCCCTCGTCCTTGAATGCAAAGTACATTGTGCGCTGCACTGAGCGGTAACCACTGTGAATGGTACTGTGAATTAAAATTGTCTCCGCCAGCACCATGCTGCTATCCTTTTGCTGTCTCAGCCTTGACAGGGTTTCTGTGGAGAGACATAATAGACCATCAGAGGAGAGAAAGCCAGAGCGCTGGAGTATTGTAGAGAAGTTGTTTTAATGCGATTCCCCACCCCCACCCCCTTTTTGGACAAACCACTTTTGCAAATTGTGCCTGCCTCCTCACTAGCATAATGTTCGCTCCAGGTCATTCTGCACGATCACAGCCGCTTCATCCCCCCGTTACATTCATCACACGTGTGTTTTTATTTGGGCATCGTGGCATAATTTCGTGCATGCCACAAAGCGATCCCCTGGTCCGAGAAGCTGTGGCAAAGCATGGCTCACTGACAATGGCAGGAGCAGCCTTCAGCAATCTTCTAAGCAAGGATGCTTACAGAGCCACTTAGGCTGCAATCCTGGACACACTCCTCCACTGAATGGAACAGGACTTCCTTCTGAGTAGACATGCACAAGGTCACACAGTTAAACACTGATTGGTTATATCTTAGTACCTTGAACCTCCACTTTATTCAAGCCAACAGCACCGTTGGTGGGTTCCTCCATGCTTCTGACAACTAACAATAACAATAATTTATTACCCACCCTTCACCCTAAGGCAGTGGTAGCCAAACTTGGCCCTCCAGCTGTTTTTGGACTACAACTGCCATCATCCCTAGCTAACAGGAACAGTGGTCAGGGAGGGTGGGAATTGTAGTCCCAAAACAGCTGGAGGGCCGAGTTTGACCATCACTCCCCTAAGGTCATATTCACAAAAATAAGGAGGGTCCTAAAAATATGCACCTCAGGTGTCAAAAGCCAGGCTAAAGAGGTGCCTCATCAGCATTTACTGGAAGCAATGTACGAGATGCAGCTCTGTGTTCGACAGCTTAGGGGCTCCCACAGAGAAGGCCCTCTCACAGGTCGCTGCCCCACTTGAGCCTCTGGTACCGGAGGAATTACCGAGAGGGCTCTCTCTATCAGGAGTCTGTAGGGAAGGAGGCAATCTGTCCGATATTTGGGGTCCTGAGCCATTTAGGGTTTTAATCACCAACGTGAGCACCTCAAATTGGACCCAGAAACAAACCAGAAACCAGTTGCATTAGTAACTCAACTCCTGCAACCCGTTATTGTGATTTTGAGCTCATCAACAAGAACAACAAAACCAAAATGAAAACCAGAGAGTCACAGCATTGTTGTTTTTCTGTTTCCTTTTTACTCTGACCCTACAGACTTTTTTGCCTCTGGCCTTGGCCCCCCACTGCCACACGATCCCTGAAAGGTTGTCCATGAAGTAGTGCGGTCTGCAGGCTGAAAAGTTCCCCTCACTCTTGCTAAAGAGTAGGTATATAAATATTGTTGCTGGCCACCCCAGTCTCTGAGCGATGCGATATTCCAGGGGTCCCAGGCGCTTAGCCAGGGTTTGTGTTTCCTTTGCGAACGCGGCACAGCAGAAACTGTGGTGTCTTTAGGATAGATGGTTTATTTACACATAGAAAACAACCAAAGCCTGTGACGGAGGGTTTCGCAGCATTAACCCCCCAAAGGGGGCTTGTTTCTCCCACATCCACAACCTCAGACTCTCCAAGTGTCCCTATTTTCCAAGGACAGTCCCGGATTTACAGAAGCCATCCCAGTTTCTGATTTGATCTTGGAATGCCTCACTTTTCCTTAGGACGTCTCTATTTTCATTGGAGAATGTTTGAGGGTCTGGAGTTATGTGACCCCTGAGCCAAGGAGATAAGAAATGGTACAACCTTTAGAAGCTATCTGAAGGCAGCCCTGGATAGGAAAGTTTTTAAGGTTTTGTTATGTTTTTATATGTTCAGGGAAGTTTTTAATATGCGACATTTTAGTGTATTTTTCATCTTTGTTGGAAGCTGCCCAGAGTGGCTGGGGAAACGCAGCCAGATGGGCAGGGTACAAATAAATTATTATTATTATTATTATTATTATTATTATTATTATTATTATTAGTGTTGCAAGCCGCCCTGAGTGGTTGGGGCAACTCAGCCACAAGGGGGGAGGGTATAAATAATAAAATCATTATTATGATGATGGAATGGGCACCCCTCTTTTCATCGGAGAAGTGTTCAAGGTATAAGTTCAAACATTGTTCTGCCTCCGGCTTTGTCCTTCTAGCTATCTCTGAGTTGAGTTCACACAGAGCCCCTTCCCTCTGTTCGCTTAATGGCCCATCGCCCAGGCGATCTCCTAATCAGAAAGCTAGCCTAGCTGATATTTTAGCATTTGCTGGATCCAGGAGTTAGAAGCGCGGCTCAGGCCCCACCCCCACCCCAAACCTATAACACTACTCAGGGAAAGGGCCGTTCAGGCAGAATCAGTGATGCCAGGAACATACGCTAGGCAACTGGTGGTTTTGAATGTTCCTTAGGTGGCAATTAAACTCACGAGGACATCTTCCTGTACGCATGTTCCACTGATAACCCAATATATGGCAAAATGATTTCCACATACCATTAGTAAAAGCATGTGCATAAATGGACCTTGCCTACTTATGTTCAATAAGCATAATGTTTTTTATGCCTCTAATGCCACTTCTGTACAGCGCTGAAATTAGGTTACTTGTCTTCTTTATGAAGAGCAGGCCATGGAAATAGGAAGCAAGGCAGGTTTTCAATAGCGAAGGAACAATAATGTCAAGGTCACCTTGTTTCCTTTCTGCACCCACTAAATTGGGGTCTGTGGACAAAAATCTACCTCAGTGTAGATTATGAAAGAAATGGGACCTGTTGCTTATTCATTTCTTCCTGCAGTTATGCCCCACCCCATGGCACCTATAAAATAAGCAGATTGATCAATTGAGTGATTGATTGCCAGGTCCCAAAATTACACATTGCATGCAACCAATCCATCACACCTAAAATGACGAAAAGCGAAATTTGAAATTTTTTAAAAGCTAACAGGTGCGCAACTCCATCTGTTGCTATTCTTCTAAATCAAGAATGATCTTCAAAAGCCTTGTGAAAATGAAATCTTTTCACTTTGTACTGAAGGCTAAACAGCATTGTGCCAGGCTACCCTTTGGGAGGAAGAACTCTCTGCAGCTCAGGGGTCCACCCTGGTCCAAACTATCCCTGCCACAATCAGCCAACATTCTGCTTTCCCCTGAACCTACCAGTTCCCTAAAGGATTGTTGTGCACAGGCTTTTTTCACGTGTTCTGCAACAAACCAACACACAAAACAGTCTTTATGCTGGCACTCTGCATCTCTTTAACCCTTCTGGAGTCTCACATCAACTGTTAAAGGTAAAGGTAAAGGGACCCCTGACCATTAGGTCCAGTCGTGCCCGACTCTGGGGTTGCGGTGCTCATCTCGCTTTATTGGCCGAGGGAGTCGGCGTACAGCTTCCGGGTCATGTGGCCAGCGTGACTAAACCACTTCTGGCGAACCAGAGCAGCGCACGGAAATGCCGTTTACCTTCCTGCCGGAGTGGTACCTATTTATCTACTTGCACTTTGACGTGCTTTCAAACTCTAGGTGGGCAGGAGCAGGGACCGAGCAACGGGAGCTCACCCCGTCGCGGGGATTTGAGCTGCCAACCTTCTGATCAGCAAGTCCTAGGCTCTGTGGTTTAACCCACAGCGCCACCCGCGTCCCACATCGACTGTTAGAGAGGACTTTTTACAGCATTTGTTGGAAAACATTCTTACGCCAAGAGGTCAGCTGCACAAACTCAGGTCATCCCAACCATCTGACATCCCTGGGCTGAAAGCATATGCACACATGATAATAACTGCAGTTGCAAAAATGGCTCAGGTTGGTTTCCAGCTCCTGAACGATACTCTGAAGTGTGTAGTCACTAGGTAACCGTGCCTTTCCATTTCTTCCCCTTAGAAACAGTCACAGAGCACACAAAAAACCAGGGAGTGATAAACGGTGGCAACTTACCCCTAAAGGTAAACGCAGCTGATTCGTGAAGAGCCCATCGTTCTGCACATGAATACATCAGGGCCAAGAACTAGGGCAGTGAAAGTGGAGGGCGCTGGGATGTCCAGGTACCAGATTTTTGCCCACCAACATTTATCCTTCCTCTCGCCTTAAATCGGGTTATTCAAGGCTGAATCACTCAACAGGAAGTTGGTCTGTACCTGAAAGGCTAAAGCTCCAAAACGCAATGTCTGGAGGCATCAGTTGTCACAAAGAATGGTTGCATACTCTCCAACATTTCTCCGATGAAAACAGGAACACCCTATTCCATCATCCTCATATTTATTTAAGCCCCACCCATCTGACTGGGTTGCCCCAGCCACTCTGGGTGGCTTCCAACAAATATAAAAGCATTAAACATTAGAAAACTTCCCTATCCAGGGCTGCCTTCAGATGTCTTCTAAAGGTTGCCTAGTTACTTATCTCCTTGGTTCAGGGGTTGCACAAATCCATCCCCACCAATATTTCTCCAATGAAAATAGGCAAGGCTTTTCCCCCCAGCCAAACTCACTGGAACTTAGTTTCGGCCCCTCTCAGGTGAGAGCCATTGCCATTCGAAGAGAACAAGGGGAGGCATTCGGGGTGAGTTTTGGCACCTCTTTTTCTAGAGAAATAGCACTGACTCCAAGCACTGTACAGTGGTACCTCGGGTTACAGACGCTTCAGGTTACAGACTCCACTAACCCAGAAATAGTGCTTCAGGTTAAGAACTTTGATTCAGGATGAGAACAGAAATCTTGCTCCGGCCGCGTGGCAGCAGCAGGAGGCCCCATTAGCTAAAGTGGTGCTTCAGGTTAAGAACAGTTTCAGGTTAAGAACGGACCTCCGGAACGAATTAAGTACTTAACCCGAGGTACCACTGTATTGCCTGCTTACAAAGTTCTCAACACACACACACGATTTTGTTTTCATTCCTAACACTCCTTGTGAAATAACAGCAATGATAATGAAGGTAATACAAATATGCCTGACAACTGACATTTGTGATGTATGTCCAAGTATGGAGCTACCGTAGCAGAGAGTTGTAAATTTCAGCTGTGTATCCTTAGCCCAGAATTTCGTTCCTTACAGAACTGTATGTTTTAATTCAGCTTTGGCAAAGAAATGAGAAACAGTGCATCTGTCAGGGAGAGTACATATTCTGCGACTGTTCTCACAAATTGCTCATTATTTGTGGTGAAACATAGTCCCCGGTTCCTAATTGAAGTATTAATAAAGTGCAGGGCATCCTGTTTTCTGTGTAATTATCCGAAGGCAGGATGGGCTTTTGCTCTCCCCACCGGCTCCCCTCGCTTGATGGAATGGCAGAATAGCAGGAATAGCCAGATCGGTATTTGCATAGCATGTCTCTCACTGACCTGGAGAAAATGTCAGAAGCTTGATGCATTTTGAGGAGAGCAGCAACACTCCCCCCACCGCCGAGCCTTTTATGACTCATTTTATTTCTAAGGTGAGAAAGAGAGGAGGGGGAAGAGAGAGGAGGATGCTCATAACTAATCTCAGGTGTCCTTAATTATTAAATATGCTTATTCGGAAATATTCTATCAGAACTGTGATTGAAAAAAAGGAGAGGTGGAAGACAGGAATGGTGGGACTGGGTGGAAATGCTTTTCCGATGGACACATTGCAACAAATGAATGCAGAGTGAGGTGTGTTTGCAGAGATTCCTGCTGAAATTACGTGGTTGTGTGTGTCAGTCATGCTGGCTCCGGGTTTCTCTGACAGCAGCTTTCTGTCTCTTCCCAGCTGTCACACAGGCAAAAGGAGTCAGTTGTTTTCATCTTTTCTTCCCTGCAGATTCCAGGGGCGCCTTTCCGCTTTTAAGCTTTGCAGGGGCAGCAGAGTGGCCCTTCAGGTGCCTAACCAAAGCTGCTCCCCAAAAATGTTATTCAAATGCTTATGAATCCCGTCTTTCTTCTCTGTCATAACGGGAACAGATGGAAAGGGGGTGGGGGAAGCTCACATAACCAAAATGCGATGCTGCAAATGCAGGTTGCGGGGATCTTTACGGTGTTAGAAATAACAGATGGAGTGGTCCTAGGACTGTTTCAGCATGTGCACAGCTCACAGCTCAGCCTAGGGTTCCTGCAGCACAACCCAGCCAACTCTGGGCAGCTTAGTGATGAGTTAGTGAATTCGGAAGCAATCACATGACTGATTCAACACAATGCCGAATTTTGTACGGATACACTCAGCTGCATAT
Source organism: Podarcis cretensis (assembly GCF_951804945.1). Classification (NCBI taxonomy): domain Eukaryota; kingdom Metazoa; phylum Chordata; class Lepidosauria; order Squamata; family Lacertidae; genus Podarcis; species Podarcis cretensis. The sequence goes on from NC_137187.1 coordinate 29,725,515, forward strand.
TTTTTTAAAAAAAGGCAGCTGGGTCATGTGAATCAGCTGTGACTTGCTTCAGATCCATAAGTAGGACAAACTGACCAGTCTACACCCAAAATAAAAAAAAAAACAGGTGCAAATCTGACAACAGAAATGGCAACATCCCAAAACGAGGAAGGGAACGTTTCAGCATTCCAGGTCACTCCGTAACTGTCCGGAAGAAGGCTCAAACAAAGGAGCTTCCGATGGAGATTCCAGGGCTAAACTGCTGGAATGCATTTTATCACCTATGGCTTGAATCAAGATTACTGTGGGTTTTTTTTAAATCACGCTGCATGTGTTAATTAGCTTCCCAATGCCAGTATTTTTATGTTATCTCCAGCACAGCCTTGTTAATTGGCACCATGACTATTTTGCTTTTTGGGTGTAATTATCACTATCTGTTATTTTTGCATTTGTTTCCTCTTGACCTCACTTCTTTGCGTTCCCTACCCCCACAATGTGTGTGTGGATTTGACTGTCTACTTCGAATGATAGCTGATATAGCCACTTCCGCCCTTTGAAGGAGGTGGAATTGAGGGCTTCATGGCCGGCCCCACAACACGTGCGGCGGCTGGAGCCCAGCCCTGCACGGTTGGGGGGGATTCCCGGCTGCATCATCGCCTGGCCAGCCAATCGGCTGGCTCTGGGGGCGTGGCCTGCCCCATTTAAGGCAGGACGCGACCGGGGATCTCCCTCTTTCCCCACCAGCCAGCTGTTCCTGCTTTTCCCACCCTCCCGCCCTATAAGGTTTTCGTTCCTTGACCTTGCTATGGACCTTGGTTGGTCGCCGTTGAGGGGCCTGGTAGGAATTTTTCCACATGGCAAATTAGCACCAGCCACTTGGTTTTCGCCTAGGTAAAGGTAAAGGTACCCCTGCCCGTACGGGCCAGTCTTGACAGACTCTGGGGTTGTGCGCCCATCTCACTTAAGAGGCCAGGGGCCAGCGCTGTCCGGAGACACTTCCGGGTCACGTGGCCAGCGTGACATCGCTGCTCTGGCGAGCCAGAGCCGCACACGGAAACGCCGTTTACCTTCCCGCTGGTAAGCGGTCCCTATTTATCTACTTGCACCCGGAGGTGCTTTCGAACTGCTAGGTTGGCAGGCGCTGGGACCGAGCAGCGGGAGCGCACCCCGCCGCAGGGATTCGAACTGCCGACCTTTCGATCGGCAAGCCCTAGGCGCTGAGGCTTTAACCCACAGCGCCACCGCCTACCTCGTAGCAAATCGTCACAACTTTCTTGGTATTGGTGGTTAGGCATTGGTAGAGTTCTGTAGATGGAAGAGGGGAGGAAGTGCCATCACCTGCCCCGCATCTTGAAGGGTAGTCCGATAAAGGATTCTGGGGGCGTGGCCCTGTCCGAAGCCTAAGGAGGTTAGAGCCCAAGGCACACACTCGAGCGGTGACCTCGAGGGAGTTCCTAGTTGATGTGCATCAGCAGGACTCCCCCCCTGGCTAACCCTTCCCGGACTTCAAGTGGACGGGCTGAAGTCAGACATAGTTGGTTAGGACCAATGCCTAAGCTTATACCACTCTTCACCTGTAACCAATAAGTTGTGGCCTTTTTTAGCCCATTAACCTTAATAATTGTGTCATGTGTCTTTATTTCCACTGGTGGTGGGCGGGAACTCGCCATGCAAATCTGATGAAGTGGACTCTGTGTCCTCCCCCCCCCCCGGGGTCCTTCCTGTCATCCTTCTCACTGTGCATTCAGGGTGATCTCTGCTTCTAATAGTATTGGGGTACTCCTGCATTGAAGTTTATTTGAACAAGCTTATTTAAACCTTTGGGCACATGGCATAAGTAGCTATCCATGCATGGTCCACGTAAATATCCCAAGACATTCCATACCAGAAATGTTCCAAGATTTTCTGATGACCACCTTTGATGCAGGATGACACCACAGCACCATGGCAATGGGCCAAGCAGATTTTGCTTCTTCGTGATGTAGCTTCTCAGCGACTACTTCTGTGTCAGGAGTTCATATCCCCACGATACGGCTGTTCGTATCCCCACAATGGAGTGAGTTCCCATTGTTCTGTCTCAGCTTCTGCCAACCTAGGAGTTCGAAAGCATACCAGTGCAAGTAGATAAATAGGTACTGCTGTGATGGGAAGGTAAATGGTGTTTGCGTATCAAGACCCCGAGACCACCCCCTCGTTGATGAATAAGACACAAGGACACAGATATTAGGTTAATGTTATTGGGCAAATTTAGGCCACAACTTTATTGGTTACAGAATGTGAGTGGTATTGGCTTAGTCTTTGGAGCTGACCCGACTATATCTGACTCCTGCCCGTCACACAGGGAGTTCAGTAAGGGTCAAGCACTCGTAGGAGAAGCCACGTTAATGCAAACTAACTCGAGCTCCCTCTGGATTCCCGATGGGGTCATGGCATGGCCCTAGCCCAGCCCCAGACTTCAGACAAGATCCACACCCCCGGATTCCTTTAACGGAATATCCTTAAGCTTGGAAGGGCAGGTGATGGCCACACCTCCCCTTCCCCATCATAAGATCAACCAATGCCTAAACACCACACAGATTTCCTTGTGCTCTGGTGTCCATCATGGTGTCCCATTGCGCCAGAAGCAGTTTAGTCCTGCTGGCCACATAACCTAAAAAAGGTGTCTGCAGACAAACACGGGCTCCCTTGGCCTGAAAGCGAGATGAGCACCACAACCCCATAGTCACCTTTGACTGGACTTAACCATCAAGGGGTCCTTTACCTTTTTACTTTTATTCCCCTGAGTCAAGGGGAAGCTTTGCAGCTGGCTGAGCCTGTTAGCGTTTTGTTTTGTTTGATTCACATACAGTGGAACCTCGGTTGTCAAACGCAATCTGTTCCGCAAGACCGTTTGACTTCCAAAATGTTTGACAGCCGAGGCACAATGGGCGGTTGGCAAACTCAATTGAGAAAATTGAGAAATGCACCTCAGAAGCCCTTCAACTTCTGAGGTGTGTTCAAAAACGGAAACAGCTACTTCCGGGTTTTCGGTGTTCGAAAACCTAAACATTTGGCTTCTGAGACGCTCAAAAACCGAGGTTCCGCTGTATTTGGGGGAGCAAAAAGAAGGCTTGCACCCCTATCACAGAAATTGCATTTGAATGGGCAGAAGGTCCTGTGAGATTCACGACTAAAATGAGCTGGGAAACCTACCTGTAGTTTACTATGCCCAATTTTAAAAGAATATGCTGAAAGACACTTGCTTCACACAAACACACCCCATTTCCAAAACCCACAGATAACACTAATTGACATAAAATTATTCTGGCTTGCCTGTAATCTGATCTCCGTGCCGGAAGCAGATGGCAAAAGCAGCTTATGGAGGCAGAAGCAGGAAGTGTAAATAGGTGGCCACAGTGGGGGGAAACGGAGGAATTTTGGCCAAGACAAGTGCCAGGCCAACAGAGACAAGCGCGTTTTATTGGGGAAGTGGAAGAGAACGACAAAAGATGATGGACGAAGACACTAACAGGAATCAATGGACATAAAATGCTCAGGTTTGCTTCCCTGGGGAAGAAATAATATTTAACACCAGAGCAGTAAACAGACCCAAGGGGGAAAGAACATCAATATGTTAAGCTGTGTCAGACGCCTCAGAGTCTGTCCTAGAAAACAGGCAGCGCTGGATATTTCAAACCGCCAAAATATAAATGCACAGTCAGAAACAAAAATGATAGCCCTTCTGCTGGGGTTAAAGATTAAATTAAAGCCAAATTAAAGCTCAATAGCCAAACTTTGCATTCTTTGTTTTGTCCCTGCCCCCCCCCCATTACTCCATTCCTGCCTTTCTTTAGCATGCTCAGAGCAGAGCACAGAAGAGGCAGCTGCGCATCTCCTTCTGATGCTCCTTTCTGACAATTTGAAGCCATATACCTGCATGATAGCAATGCCTGGCACTTTAAGGCAGGAGGCACTGCAAAAGGCATAATCCCCCCCTTAATGTCCTTTTTGAATCATTCCGTATTTCCTGCCTTCCTTCCACCTGTCTGCCATTGAAGAGTTAAGCAATAGTACAGAAATCACAAAAGACTCTCTGCTTCTTTTCTCTTGCTTTTCTCTCTCTGTGTGTGTCTCTCTTTAAAAAAATAGCATACATCAAAGTAAAGAACTGACATGTGGTGCCCTCCAGCACTCTCCTGCATGCTTTTAGGTTTTGGAAATTTCATTTTCTACCTTATGATGATTACATGAGAGCCAGTGAAATGCTGGCTTTGAGGTTCACTTCAGACAGGGACGTAATAAATGTTGTGGCTTTCAGCCGCAGCAGAACTGGTTCTTCGTAGCCAGGGAAGAAGGGAGGTGGGGAAATCGACGGGTGGGGATGTGACTTATTTTGTATTCCGGCAATTCGTGTGCAAGGAAAGGAGCGCTTGGTACCTCCACAGATCAGCTCCAGACGTGGCTCGGAGTGTGGTCCCTCCCTCTGAAGTGAAAATGAGTTTTTTGGCCTCCATCTCTCCTGACTGTCAGTCCACAAAAAACAAAACCCATCATAAATATTTCACTTCAGGTTGACACAGTTTACAGCTTCTCCTGCACAAAGGCCCAGGAGCAAGCCGGCTTGGAGTGAATTATGTCTTGCCCCCGAACAAGAAGTCGGCTCCTCCAGGGGGGCCAGGCAAGATGGAGATCATTTTAAGCATGCCACACTGTGCAGAATTACATGTTTGTTTTCCTGTCTTGGAGGCCCTGCGTGATTCCCTCAGGACCGCAGAGGAGCTGAAGAGAGCACTTGGCTTTTCCGCAACCGTCGCGAGGCAAGGAGAACGAGCAACTTCTCGGACTCCTGATGCTTTATTCACAGAAGGAAAAAAACCATGGGGGAGATTCAGTGAGTAAGCGAGTCCCCTGATACAGCACCAAGGGAAACATGGTGGAAATCATTTCTGACTTGCATAACAATAGGATACCATGAAGTTTTGCTTGTTTGGGTGAGCAAAGCACATTTCTGCAGAACTAAATTTATTTCACTGAATGAATTCCATCTCTGTCCAGTATATTTAACACGATGCATATTGCTGCCTGCCACCCCAATCTCCTAGCAGAATCCAGGGTCCGTGTTTCCTACTGGAAATAAGGCACAACGGAGACTGTGGTGTCTTTAGGATATATAGTTTATAGGCACATATATACAACCTGAGCCTGCAATGAAGGGACTCCCAGCATTAACACCCCAAGGAAGTCTTGATTCCCCCCATAGCTACAGCCTTGGATTCCAGCAGAAATCAGCCAGGGCTTTCTCTCTGCCTTTCCAGACTCCAGCATTTTCCTCTAGGTCACATCACAGCAAACTCTGCCCTCCGACTCAGGCTTTGTCCCCATCCATTTTTCATCTGCACACAGCCCTCTTTCCTTCGTTCTCTTAACAGCCCATCACCCAGGCGGTTACCTCACCAGGAAGATAGCCTGGCTTGAATAACTTTTGACACTTGCTAGGTTTAAAGTTGTTGGGCACCTACAAACCCACAACAGTATCTTCTGCCCTTCAGCCTTCAGCGCAGTATACCTGAAGGAGCGTCTCCACTCCCATCGTTCAACCCGGACACTGAGGTCCAGTTCCGAGGGCCTTCTGGTGGTTCCCTCACTGTGAGAAGCGAAGTTACAGGGAACCAGACAGAGGGCCTTCTTGGTGGTGCCGCCCACCCTATGGAACGCCCTCCCATCAGAAGTTAAGGAGATAAAGAATTACAGAACTTTTAGAAGACATCTGAAGGCAGCCCTGCATAGGGAAGTTTTTTTATGTCTGATGTTTTGTCATGTTTTTAGTAATCGGTTGGGAGCTGCCAGAGTAGCTGGGGAAACCCAGCCAGATGGGCAGGGTATAAATAAAAAATGATGATGATGATAAAATGCTTTTGCTGTTCATGCGACACTTTTACCCCACTAGACAGCATACCTGTATATGTGCAGCACAGACTTAAAATAGCTTAACAGTTATACCAGGGGTCAGCAAGGTTTACTGACCATGGGCCTGATCACTCCCACAGAGATCGGCCGTGGGTTGAACTGGTGCAGCGCGACGCTGGAAATGGCGTCTGTGCATGCACGGATACCAGAAATCGCATCTGTGCATGCCCAGACACCAAAAATCACACCTGCACAGAAGTGATTTTCGGTGTCTGGACATGTGCAGATGCGATTTCTGGTATCCGTGCTTGCACAGACGCCATTTCCGGCGCCACTCAGCAAGTCCCTGCGTCTGATCCTGAAGCTGAGGCTCCAAGACTTTGGCCACCTCATGAGAAGAGAAGACTCCCTTGAAATGACCCTGATGTTGGGAAAGATGGAGGGCACAAGGAGAAGGGGGCGATGGAGGACGAGATGGTTGGACAGTGTTCTCAAAGCTGCCAACATAAATTTGACCAAACTGCAGGAGGCAGTGGAAGACAGGAGTGCCTGGCGTGCTCTGGTCCATGGGGTCACGAAGAGTAAGACACGACTAAATGACGAAACAACAAAGTCAAGCCACGAAACAAAGTCAGCTACAGGGAGAGGCTTTGCCTCCCAGCAAATGAACCTGCATCTGACTTCTGCATTTTATATGCACTGAACAAACACATCAGAAACCGAGCTCACCAGCCTCCCAGGGAAGACTCTATGTTCCTTCACTTTATTTATTACAAAGCTCCGCAAAGACACACATTCTTTTTTTAACCTAACATTTCAGCTGGAACTGACTTTAAATGTTGATGATTTACACTGAGCTTCTTTCCTTTGTGTTATATATGCTAAGAGTCCAGGACCATGCATGCTTCTTCAAATGCTGCAAGCCCAAGTCAGGTCTACTCTGAGTAAAACTTAGTTGAAGACCACCCTGAAACCTTGCATGGCCATGTATTGCCACCCCTCTAGTTTGTTTGTGCTCACCCCCAAACGCTGATTATTTCTTTGAGATGAGACATTTCTCCATTTAGGGGCTGAGCAGGGAATGCTAAAGAAGATTCACTTGCACAAATTAGTTTATTTATTGCTTGTGCTGCGCCAGCATATTTAACACATGAAATGCAATCTTGTTATATTTTCCTCCTGGAAGGGACTATAGTGCAAAAAGTTTTGTTTAGATGAATACATTTCAGTCATCTTAGCCAGGTTCAGTCAGTTGCTTCAGATTAAGTCATCTTCATGGCATAATTGCAGGCTGCAAAACAAAACAAAACAAATATCTGTGGTGGACTATTAATATTTCTATGTATGGAAGTGAAAGCTGGACCATAAAGAAGGCTGATTGACGAAGAATTGATGCTTTTGAATTCTGGTGCTGGAGGAGACTCTTGAGAGTCCCATGGACTGCAAGAAGATCAAACCTATCCATTCTGAAGGAAATCAGCCCTGAGTGCTCACTGGAAGGACAGATTTTGAAGCTGAGACTCCAGTACTTTGGCCACCTCATGAGAAGAGAAGACTCCCTGGAAAAGACCCTGATGTTGGGAAAGATGGAGGGCACAAGGAGAAGGGGACGACAGTGGATGAGATGGTTGGACCGTGTTCTCGAAGCTACCAGCATGAGTTTGACCAAACTGCAGGAGGCAGTGGAAGACAGGCGTGCCTGGCATGCTCTGGTCCATGGGGTCATAAAGAGTCAGACACGACTAAACGACTAAACAAAAACAACAACATTAACATTTCTCAGCTTCCTTAGTTCTGAGCCTCCACGGTATGGGATCATAGGGCTGGAAGGAACTGGAAGACAAAGCCTCCAACATTCCCCAGATGAAAACAGGGACATTTCTCACTCCCCCCAAATTGACACCCCTCAACCCCCCTTTTCCGCCCCCAACCCGAGCATTTCCACCACCCCTTCGCCAACCAGACACTGCAGACACCACCAAACTCCTGAATCCTGTTTTTATTTTAAAACACACACCACCAAATAATTTTTAGAAAGGAGTTCTCCCTTTCTTCCTGCGCAGGGCAGCCCTGCCCTCTGCCCCCCAGAGCTGGCACATCACATGGGGCTGGGCCTTGCTCGTGGTGTCCCCTTCTCCCCCTGGCCTGCTCTCCAGCAGCTGCTACGAGCTGCCCAAGGGAGGAGGCTGGCAGAAGCAGCCATGGAGAGGCCACAGGATGCCCCCTCGCGGCTGCCACTGCCACCTCTCAGGAGAAGCGCCGGCTCATCCTCCTTCCCCGACTTGGTGGCAGACATTCCAGGATCAAATCAGAAGCCAAAATGGCTTTCATAATTCTGGGACTGTCCCTGGAAAGTAGGGATGCTTGTAGGGAATGCTGAAGGTGAGGTATATGCCAGAGCAAAATGCCTCATGAAAATATACGTCTGGCATGTGCTTAACTGATGCAGTGCAAGGGATTCCCCCTTTGTAGGAAGGACCACCAGTCCAAGACTAGCTCCCTGACTGTGAGGAATTATAGCAGGGTGGTCCAACACACAGCCTGAGAAGAAGAAGAAGAAGAAGAAGAAGAAGAAGAAGAAGAAGAGGAGGAGGAGGAGGAGGAGGAGAGGAGGAGGAGGAGGAGGAGGAGGAGGAGGAGGAGGAGTTTGGATTTGCTATCCCGCTTTATTACTACCCTAAGGAGTCTCAAAGAGGCTTGCAATCTCCTTTCCCTTCCTCCCCCACAACAAACACTCTGTGAGGTGAGTGGGGCTGAGAGACTTCAGAGAAGTGTGACTAGCCCAAGGTCACCCAGCAGCTGCATGTGGAGGAGCGGAGACGCGAACCCAGTTCACCAGATTACAAGTCCACCGCTCTTAACCACTACACCACACTGGCTCTCTGAGCGATGCATGTGGCTCTCACAACTTTTCCAGCAGCCATTGGAAACATTTGATGCCCGCCCCCCAGTCTTTGCCCTGCCGGCTTTGCAAAAATATGCTCTGACAGGGTCCTAGAGTCATTCGGCCTCCCTCCAAGTATGTTTCCAAGCACAATTCAGAGTGTTGGTGCTGACCTTGAAAGCCCTAAACAGCCTCGGCCCAGTAGACCTGAAGGAGCGTCTCCACCCCCATCGTTCAGCCCAGACACTGAGGCCTAGCTCTGAAGGCCTTCTGGCGGTTCCTCCCTGCGAGAAGGAAAGTTACAGGGAACCAGGCAAAGGGCTTCTTGGTGGTGGCGCCTGCCCTGTGGAACGCCCTCCCATCAGAAGTCAAAGAGATTAACAACTTTTAGAAGACATCTGAAAGCAGCCCTGTATTGGGAAGTTTTTGATGTTTGACCTTTTATTATTTCTTCTTCTTCTTCTTCTTCTTATTATTATTATTATTATTAAGCCTAGTTAGAGCTTTCCCACGACTGTCAGAGCGTCGTGCCTCCTTCCCAAAGCCCAGCGCCTCACTTGGCTGGCTTTGGAAAGGCAGCACAAGGGCTGGGGTCATCAAATTTGGGGCTTGCTCCTCCTCCACCACCACCCTCCACATGACAAGGCAGAGTGTGGCCCGTGTGTTCAGTGTTGAAGTACTCTTGTGACCCATTTGATGTGAAAAGTTGGGCTGCCCTGTGTTCAGTATCCACATATTGCTATGGTAGTGCTGACACACATATGGAGCTTTCATTGAACTATGGCTTCATTTAGCATGCCAGACTGGAACGCTGGTGAACAGCCCTTTTTGAAGTTTTATGAAATGGTGCCAAAAAGCAGTTCTGCACCATTCTGGAAACCTCGAACTTTCCCAAGGAATCCATGCTTCCAGGGAATTGCACGACTAGTTCTGCATCACCAGTGTGGCTCGGCAAAGGGCCAAAGCTCAGAGGCAGATCAACTGCTTTGAATGCAGAAGGTCACAGATTTTGTTGTTGTTGTTTCATCGTTTACTTGTGTCCAACTCTTCATGACCCCATGGACCAGAGCACGCCAGGCACTCCTGTCTTCCACCGCCTCCCGCAGTTTGGTCAAATTCATGCTGGTAGCTTCGAGAACACTGTCCAACCATCTCGTCCTCTGTTGTCCCCTTCTCCTTGTGCCCTCCATATTTCCCAGCATCAGGGTCTTTTCCAGGGAGTCTTCTCTTCTCATGAGGTGGCCAAAGTATTGGAGCCTCAGCTTCAGGATCTGTCCTTCCAGTGAGCACTCAGGGCTGATTTCCTTCAGGATGGAGAGGTTTGATCTTCTTGCAGTCCATGGGACTCTCAAGAGTCTCCTCCAGCACCAGAATTCAAAAGCATCAATTCTTTGGCGATCAGCCTTCTTTATGGTCCAGCCCTCACTTCCATACATCACTACTGGGGAAACCATAGCTTGAACTATACGGACCTTTGTTGGCCAAGTGATGTCTCTGCTTAGTCCCTGTCTAAAGTCTCCGAGAGTGGCTTCTGGTCAGTGCAGGCAACACTGACTCCAATATGGGCAACCCAGCCAGATGGGCAGCGTATAAATAATATACAGGGCAAGAGGGCAACTTGTGGGTTTCCCAAGGCCTCTAGTTGGCCACTATTGCAAACAGGATGCCCAAATCTCCATTTGCATCCCTTTCCATAAATCCCTTTCTTCCTGCCCCCCCTTTCTTTCTCACACCACCCACCCACTTAATTTGTTTGCTGCTTTTTAAAGAACATTGGCAACCTCCATCAAGAAGCGCTGCAGAAACCACAGCATTGCTCAAGCATGTTATTGTGCGTGACACATGCCTCCTAATGACTAGCGATGACTAATAATTTTATTTTATTTTGAGGGCGTCACAAAGGGTGTCAACTCACTGACTGACGAAAGGGAGAGGAAAGCACACCTGTCTTAGCTCAAACATCTTCGGAAGCCAGTTTGAACTCCTGTAGAGAAAACAGCAATGACAAACCTAGACAGCATCTTAAAAAGTAGAGACATCACCTTGCCAACAAAGATCCGTATAGTAAAAGCTATGGTTTTCCCAGTAGTGATGTATGAAAGTGAGAGCTGGACCATAAAGAAGGCTGATCAACGAAGAATTGATGCTTTTGAATTCTGGTGCTGGAGGAGACTCTTGAGAGTCCCATGGACTGCAAGAAGATCAAACCTCTCCATCCTGAAGGAAATCAGCCCTGAGTGCTCACTGGAAGGACAGATCCTGAAGCTGAGGCTCCAGTACTTTGGCCACCTCATGGGAAAGATGGAGGGCACAAGGAGAAGGGGACGACAGAGGACAAGATGGTTGGATAGTGTTCTCGAAGCTACCAGCATGAGTTTGACCAAACTGCAGGAGGCAGTGGAAGACAGGAGTGCCTGGCGTGCTCTGGTCCATGGGGTCACGAAGAGTCGGACACGACTAAACAACAACAGAGTAAACAAGGTAAAAAATGGGGGCCGTTGCATTGACTTCCAGTGAATACCAAATCCCAAAATAGATTGGGCTGCTGCAAAGAGATTCGGGATTTCTCCAAAGTGAAACAGTTTCCCTCCAAACTGATCTACGATCAGTTTCCCAAAGCTTTGGTATCAAAAGTAAGAAAGATTCCAGAAGACTTATTTATTTTTTCTCCTTGTAACTTAAACAGTTTGCTTCTTTATCCTGAATAACTGTAGGGTAAATAGTAAATTCCTTGTATCCTCCCTGTGATGTCTTCCGCTCACCCATTTCCTAGACCCGCAATCACCTTCATTATTCCTTTCTCAAGATTTTCCATTTTGCTGCCGTTCTTCTGGCACCCTTCAACTGTACAAAACAGCCTAGTTAGTGAGATTATACAAGTTCACATCTCCTTCTCTGAGGGCTGTTGCCAAGGTTCGTAATTACCTGGTTTGGAATATGAATTTGTTTAGCTTGTAATGCTCTGATGTATTACAAATTGAGTGTAATTTCCCCCATAAGTTATTCTCCAGCTCAGAATGTAAAATGAGATTCTTGCAGGTGCCATCGTCGGCTTCCAGCAGGCCGCATAACTGAAACCTGCTGCTTTGCAGAAGCATGCAGGGAAAAATATTTAACACTGGCCCCTGACTCTCGACGCACCTCTTGCGAATTGCTGTGAAACAACAGCCCTACTGAGGCCTTTTTGCAATCATATTGGTAAAGGGGTTTTGAGGTTCCCAAGTTGAGTGGTACGGCATGCATGTAGGGCCCATGAAACCAAACAACAATTCCCAGGGGGTGGAGGGATGATTCTGCACATGCGTACAGCACCACCAATGCGCATGTGCCAATATTAAAAGCCAGGAGAGGATTCTAAAACACACACAAACACGTAGCCAAACTGATGAGCATTTCCCAAATATACTCTAAGAAAGCACTAAGTTGAGGGGAGCTTGGCTATCACATGCTGTCAAATCGCCGCCTGTGCTTTTCCATTTATAGGGAGATCTGTGAGCTCCACAGACATGTCTGAGTTTCCGTTTGGACCGTGACACTATACAGTGGGAAGCAGAACAGTTGCAGCTCTTGCCGGAGATGAGCGTCAAGGCCATTTTCCCCTGTTACGCAGTTGTCTCTTTTCCTGGCAAATCACCCTCTTTAAGGTGAACGACCACCTAGGCGATTAAGGGGCAAGCATTTCCATATAGATGAATTATATTTAAACCACATTCTTAGAAGAATGAGGCTGCATCGATTGGAAGGATCATGCGCAGTGAAGGAGAGAGGCGAGTTGCATTTCAGCTGCTACTCCAAACATGTTCTACCAGTCACTGCTTTGTGTGTGTGTGGCTGTATATATCATCTGTCACACACAACCACACACACAACCCTGTCTTACTTTCCAGATTTCACCCTGGCAGGAAAGAGCCCTTGGAATAATTACTGTTGTGCCGAAACAGAAATGCTCATTTTCTGCAATTATTCCTCACCTGTGCTGTTTCATTCCATCTCTGCTGAAATGCCCATCCCCTGGCTGGTTGCTTATACGGACTTGTACGTATTTTCAGGGGGGTTTTTTGCAGCTATTGTATAGCCCTGGTTCATCCTCTCATCTCTATACCACACCTCAACGGTGGCATTCTAATATAGCTTTCATTATTTCGCTGCACATCTCCCCTTCTCTCCCCCCCCCCCACTGCATGCAATAAATAAATAAATAAATAAATAAATAAATAAATAAATAAATAAATAAATAGCTAGCATAAATCATGGAAGCAGTTGGGGAGGTCTATAAAAACATAAGACGATGAATATTTCATCTCCCTCTATTTTATTTCCCTGCCTGCTCTGAATCTCCCCCAAAAGTTGTTAGTTCATTTATGAGATGCCTAGTTTCTTACATGGATTTTTTTGGCCGACTTTCCCAGCTTGTTTCCAGGGTCTGTCATTATATATGATTGGTTATTTTCAGCTGACTTTCTCCAATACGAGTTCGTCTCCCACCTCGGCATCTCAGCGGCTGATTCTTCCGCGTCAGGGAAATCGCTTGTTCCTCCTGCCTCGGTTCTGTTTCCGGTTGGCCGAAGGAGAAAGTTGCGTGCTTGCAGCACAAATCTTTGATACTATAAACCAGGAAGCGCAACTATTTCCACTCCTGACCTGGCAGCGAGCGATGCAAATGAATCAGCTAAGAGTTCGATGTACAAATTACAAATTCTTGTTTAGGGGTTTTGGGGTGTTTTTTTAATGTAACACAATTTAGACAAGTTAGTACAGGGCTAGCCATTGTTATGTCCCGCAGATTTGTTTGACTCTTGACTCCCATCTGTCCCAACCAGCATGGTCAGTGGTCAGGGATGTTGCGAGTCGGAGCCCAACAACACTTTACATTTGAAAAGCAGAATATTTACTTGGAAATTAAAAAATAGAAATAACAACAACAACAACAACAACAACAACAACAACAACAAACAACAACAACATATTATTATCATTTATACCCCGCCCATCTGGGCACTCCCAACAGAATATTAAAAACACAATAAAACATTAAAAACTTCCCTAAAACTAATACAATAATTATATCAATGGGAAAACAAATCAGCCTTGTTATCTCAAACAGATATGTAGTGCTATCCTATACAAATCTTCTTAGAAGCAACCCCAAAAGAGCTCAATAGAACTTACTCTGGAGTAAATATGGGATTGTAGCTATTAATTTAACTAATATTGCTTAGACCTGTTAGCTATGCTTCATGTTGAGCTATTTTCATACAATTTGCCATGCTATTGGTTATAACTTGCTGTATGGGGAACCACTCAGGGAAAATATACATTACATACTTCCATAATTTCCAGGAATGGTATTCAGGGCACATATGTATTCACTGTGGATATGGTGGAGCTAATCCAGTACTTTCTGCTTGAACTGTTATAATTCCCAAAGCAGTGTATTATCAAGAAGGTATGTCCTGATATAAAATCCAGTTTGGCAGAGTTCATTTATATTGGAATATTGTGTGTGTGTGCGTGCATGTGTGTGTGTGTGTGTGTGTGTGGAATTGCAATTGTCCCTCCTGTCAAAATTTATGCCTTATGGGCTGTTTTGGGTTTTGAAACTTTGGGAGTGCCAAATATACAGAAAGCAACAGACTGTATTACAAAAAAACCTTGTGAAATTTGTAACAAAGAAAGAGAATGATTGTGGCGATCACACAGGGCCCCCAGACGTTTGACGGTCTATGGACCCTGTGCCACCACTGTGATTGCTTTTTCCACTGCCACCACCCCGTATCTCACGGGGACACACGGAGTCCAGTCTGTTGTTAACATTAACAAATAATCAAGTTTATTTTTAAATGCAGGAACAAGCTTATGGTTACAGTTGATTTTCCTGGCAGTTTCTTATTCTTAGTTCCTAACAACTTCAAACTGATTATTCCCAGCTATCTATCTGACTCCACCTAACAATTCCTCTCACTCTCTCACAACGCAACTGGACCAACTCACTGCCAATACCTCCCTCTTCCTTCGCCAACTCTCAAACCTCAACTGACTTTCAAAACCTCCCACTCTAACTTTTACTCCTCCCTTGCTGGTGTTGGTGTTGACCTTTAAAGCCCTAAACGGCCTCGGCCCAGTATACCTGAAGGAGCGTCTCCACCCCCATCGTTCTGCCCGGACGCTGAGGTCCAGCGCTGAGGGCCTTCTGGCGGTTCCCCCATTGCGAGAAGCAAAGCTACAGGGAACCAGGCAGAGGGCCTTCTCGGTAGTGGCGCCCGCCCTGTGGAACGCCCTCCCATCAGATGTTAAAGCAATAAATAATTACCTGACATTCAGAAGACATCTTAAGGCAGCCCTGTTCAGGGAAGTTTTTAATCTGTGATATTTTAGTGTATTTTTGGTTTCTATGGAAGTCGCCCAGAGTGGCTAGGGAAACCCAGCCAGATGGGCGGGGTACAAATAATAAATTATTATTATTATTATTATTGCATTCCCACTGGCCAATCACATCACACTCATTTAACCCTTTCCTTATGACCCATCCTAGGAGGCAAACACCACAATGATGAATCATAGAATTGAGAGGGACCTCGAGGGTCATCTAGTCCAGCCCCTGAGATGCAGGAATCTTTTTGCCCAATGTGGAACTTGAACCGACATCCCTGAGATTAAGAGTCTCAGGCTTTACTGACTGAGCTAGTGAATCAACCCAAGCTTACCTTTTTTGAAAAGGAAGAAAAAAGCCTAGACAGCTTATTGAGTACAAATGTTTAACAAATGCTCCCTCAACCTTGCCATAGCAGTCATGATGGTGATGATGATGATGATTGAGTTTTAGAAACAAGAATAATGTTATACAAATAAGTATACCAAGTTTTCTCATGTCATTTGTAGATCACAAAAATAGCATAATAAATGTGGAAAAAATCTCAATGTACCGTATTTTTCGCTCCAGACCCACTTTTTCCTTCCTAAAAAGTAAGGGGAAATGTGTGTGCATCTTATGGAGCGAATGCAGGCGGGAGGCTCTGCTCAGCGCTCCCTTTAAAGAATATTTTTTTCTTGCTTTCCCCCTTTAAAAACTGAGTGCGTCTTATGGTCAGGTGCATCTTATGGAGCAAAAAATACAGTATGTTTGATTATTAGTGGTCAATGTATAAGTTCCTGGTTCATCAATTGGTTTAAACAATTAGGATGAACTGAAACGAGCCTGCCTTGAAACCAATCCTAATAATAATAATAATAATAACAATCTTTTATTGTCTACACCAGCTGTGTGCAGTGAAATTAAACAAGCCTCCCCACATACACTCAGTCTTGTTCGCTGTGTGCTTGTCGGAAGTCAATTGAACCACTAGTTTTTTCCATTCAGCAGCCCAACAGCCTATGGATAAAAACTTTTTCTTTAACCTCTTGGTGCTGCTGACTATACTTCTGTATCTCCTGCCTGAAGGTAGGAGATTAAACAAGTGCTGGCCAGGGTGTGAGTCATCCCTAAGAATTTTCCTCGCTCTCCTGAGGCAGCGTCTCCCGCGATGTCATCTAGTGAACTCCGGGGACAGCCCATGATGTCATGTGCTGTAATCGCCATCCTCTGTAGGGCCTTCCTGTCTGCGGCTGTCAAACCACGTACAGTCATACCGCGGGTTACAGATGCAGATACAGATACAGACACGCCGAAACCCGGAAGTACCAGAACGGATTACTTCTGGGTTTCGGCAGTTGCGCATGTGCAGAAGCACTAAATCGCAACCTGCGCGTGCGCAGACGCGGCGCTGTGGGTTGCAAATGTGCCTCCCACACAGATCATGTTCACAACCAGAGCGCCACTGTACCACTAATCCCATTTCTCTTCCTCTCATGCCCTTCAGGTTGTATTAGTGATAGTTCAACGCCTAGCCAGAATTACCAGCCACTCCCCTAAGTTGGGTACAGGTTTTGGAGATGATCTTTTCCCTTGTTGCCTCTGTGAGTGAGATGTGATTGAATTAGGGCAGCTCCCCAACTGTTTTTCTGGGCTCTTAGGAAATTGAGTTTCTTCCACACAAGCAATTACCTTCAAAATTGCCAGCCTCTTTTCATTAAAAGTAAAGGGACCCCTGACCATTATGTCCAGTCGTGACCAACTCTGGGCTTGCGTCGCTCATCTCACTTTATTGGCCAAGGGAGCTGGTGTACAGCTTCCGGGTCATGTGGCCAGCATGACTAAACCGTTTCTGGCGAACCAGAGCAGCGCACGGAAACGCTGTTTACCTTCCCGCCAGAGTGGTACCTATTTATCTACTTGCACTTTGACATGCTTTTGAACTGCTAGGTTGGCATGAGCTGGGACTGAGCAACGGGAGCTCACTCCGTGGCGGGGATTCAAACCGCCGACCTTCTGATCAGCAAGTCCTAGGCTCTGTGGTTTAACCCACAGCGCCACCCGTGTCCCCCTCTTTTCATTAGGGGAATTCAAATGACATTGCTACCAAACCATCATATCCCCGGGTTTCCTACATGGCCTTCTCATCTTTGGTGGTGATTTTCTAATTTCAAGCACAAGCACAGTGCCAGCCTGTATAACCTGTGCTGCAATTTCCTAGTTGTGCTTCCATTGCCTTTCCTGATGCCTGGGTGGGCAGTGTCGTTGGACTCCAGTTCCCATCATCCCGAAGCAGGGCTGGATTTAGGTTTGATGAGGCCCTAAATTCCTGAAGGTAATGGGGACCTTTATATGTCCAGCTGTCCTTTGTCAACAACAAATTGTCGCTGTTTTTGGTGTTGAATATATGCTATATGGTAATTTATGGACCTCATAGGTATCTCAAGCCATTTGCCCATGTTGCCATGCAACCAGTCCATGAACAATGTAGGCACCCTGTATATAGAAAGGAGCAAACCAGGGATATTTGAGGGAGCAAGCTAGCAGGTGGGGCCCACGACTTACATCATAGGAGCCTACATAACACAAAACACTGTTGCTGGATGTAGGTTTTTTTTTATTTGTTTTTTATCTTATATTTTGGAAATGTACATTGGGGGTTTTTTCCTTTAATTTTTTTTGGGGGCCCTCAAGATTAGTACGTTCTAGGCAATAGTAAACAAACAGTGCATTACCCATTTTCTGAGAGTGCTGAGATGCATATTTACTGTACGAATTTCCCAATAATCCCTTAATTCAGGTGGCAATTTGACGAAAGTGCATCAAACCATCCAGCATATGGCTACAGGGATTTCATAACTAGCTTCCACCCCACAGGGAGGAAATAGTTCGATTTTAATGTTTTCTCTGAACTAGTGGACGTTCACTAGTAGAATACGAATGGCTAACAACTTTGTAACACGAATGTAAGCAGTTATTGGGAAACGTTTCTTATAGATTGCTTTATCAATGTAAGATTATACCGTACATAAAATAAATACCTTGGCTTCCCTCCAGAAATAGTAGAACGTGGCTGGATTTCAGAATATGCTCAACCAGCATTCATGCCCAACAATAAATTAGAGCTGAAATAAACCTGGGCTTTGTTTTTCTGAGTTTCCGGTTTAAGAACATTTACTGCAGAAGTAAATCCCGTAGAATTCAGAAGGACTTATGTATTTCTAGGGAAACATGCTTGGGGTTGCTCTTCTTAAAAGGTGGGAGCTGGATTTACCAACAATTCATGAAAATAGTAAAATGCAGGGATTCCGCCCCCCCCCCCAGCCAGAACTCATTGGACCTGAGTTCCAATGGGCACCATTGCCAGTCTAAGAAAACAAGGGAGGCGTTCATTGTGAGTCCCTGCTCCTCTTTTTCTTGTAAAATTGCACTGGTAAAATAGACTAATATGAAAATAGTGGCTAATAGAGCATTACTCAATCTTTCAAACACAAACAGGAAAGATTGTCCAGATTCCAGATTCAGCAGCATATTAGCTTTTTCAGACATTCCACAATATTTCCTTCTCTTCCCAAGCAAAATGTAAACAGAAACAAAATCAAAACAGAAAGGGGCACTTAGTCCTTATTTTATTTCTTCCAAATATTGCAGGAGAGAATCTGCATACCTGGACTTATAGAACTGCTCCACAGTTTGCTCTTATTGGTTTGCTATCTTAATTTATTTTTATTTATTTTTTGTCAGAGATGAGCTGCACCAACTCTGTCTCTGCTACCTGTTCTGACCGTTGCTTGCGGTTCAGACCCCACCCCAAATGTCTTAATCACAAGTCATTAAAAAACAAATTGCTGGACAAACGCAACCTTTTCGATCTGTTGGAGCTCTTTGGAAATCGGAAACATTTATTTTGCCAACAGAAGAGTTTCCATGAAACTGAGGCCACACCATGCATTTAAGACACCGTTATTCCACTTTAACCATCATGGTTTCCCCCAAAGAAACCTGGAAATTGTAGCTTGTCACAGGTGCTGAGAGTTGTTAAGAGACCCCTGTTCCTCTCACAGAGGGGCATTTTTGTAAACTGCTTGGATGCTCCCCCTCCCCCACAATCAAACATTGTAAAAATGTTGTCAAATAAATGAATAAAGTGCTGTGAATTGTGGGGGAAACCATTTTCCCCTCACAGGTCTACATTTCCCAGAGTTCCCTGGGAAGAGGTATTGATTATTAAATCACTCTGAGAAGGGGAGCTCTGTGAGGGAAATAGGGGTCTCCCAAGCGCTCTCAGTACCACCCCTAATAAACCACAATTTCCAGGATTTGTGGAAGACCTGACTTCCTAAAGTGGTACGGTACTGCTTTGAACGTTTCATACAGATGTGATCTGCCACAGCTCCATCAATTAGAACCTTTCTTTCGGAACAATTTTATTTTCAGCCAGTTGATGGCAGTGTCTTCTAGCCCTAATTTAATAGGTTTTCTTGGGGGAAATGCCATATGAGACTAGGTCAGAACCCGTACGGTCTAGTTATATCAAAGCATAGGTCTTGTTGAATGCACTTATTTGATCCCTACTTCTATCTTTGTAAAACGTTGATCAGTTAATGCAGGGCTGGATTTAGGTTTGATGAGGCCCTCAGCTACTGAAGGTAATGGGGCCCTTTCTATGTCCAGCTGTCCTTTGTCCACAACAAATTGTCGCTGTTTTTTGTGATGAATACATGCTATATGGTAATTTATGGACCTCGTAGGTATCTCAAGCCATTTGAACATAACAAAATAGGAGCCTACACAACACAAAACACTGTTGCTGTATGTAGGTTTTATTTTATTTGTTTTTTATCTTATATTTTGGAAATGTACATCCGGTTGTTTTTTCTTTTAATTTTTTGGGCGCCCCAAGAGAGTGGGGCCCTAAGCTAGAGCTTGTTTAGCTTATATGTAAATCCGGCATTGATTTAATGCTAGTCCCTCCGGCCTCACTAGAATGGCAGGATGACTGTCAATACAGAGCCAGAATGACTCCGTTTTTGCACCTTCACAGACACCACTTTTCTTCATTTTCCGAGACCAGGCAGAGAGGAAAAAGGGAAAGTGGGACTTTCCAGGATCAAATCAGACACTGGGATAGCTGCTGTAGTTCTGGGACCGTCCCTGGAAAATCAGGACACATAGAGGGCATGCAGGGGGAGTATCTAAAATGTGTCCTGACTTGGCTCTTTCTCTCCAAACCATGTGCATTCCCACAGTGGGATAGCCTTGGTTAACTATGTTAACCACGGGTGCCTAGCGCTGACAGACTAATGACAATATATGGCAAAAAGGCATCACCGGAATGCCCTTAGAGGACGCAGCCATTTTTTCCTCCAAAGTGGAACTGTTTTAGAAACGGTTTGTGCCTCATTAGGCCGCCTCCGTCTCTGCAAACGAGAAATTTGCTTTAATGGCATTGTTTTGAATTGCTGAGGGAAGAATCTATCAACCGCAAGGTGCCCTACTGCTGAACTCAGCCAAAAGGCTGTTAATAACTCCAGCAGATGTTTCGGCATTTTAGGCCAGGAGAGTTCCTCCCTTCCCTTTTTGGAGAATCATTTGCCAGCGTGACACAAATACAGGAACTCGCGGCTGCTAAAGCAGAAAGAGGGATCAGCAGCCAATGGCTGGCAGCAGATGGCAGGACAACAACAGTTCCTAAAAAATATTGTTTGTGCTCAAGGGATTCGTGTTTTAGGTGCAAAAACAATATAAAAGGGGGGGGGGAAGCGCCAGTCTCTCAAGGTATGCTTTTCATACCTACAATGTGGTATCCTTGAACGAGAAGCATTCACGCAGAATGTCACTCCTTTAAAATCCTGCTTCTAGCCGTTTCCTAACCCTCCAACATTTTGTTACCTTCAGCACCTCTCTCAAAACGCCTCGTCTTCTACAGATGCTTCTATGCACGCAAGAATTTCCTTGGCACATGGCACTGAATGTGGCTGAGAGATGGAGAGCTGGCTGCATGTCAGCCCCACGGAAATCAATTCATTTCCGTGGGACATAAACGCACCTCCGTTTTTCAGGATTATTATCCACCCCCTTTGAAACTCGAGTTACTTGTGAGACTGGATTGCCGGGTAAGACGAACTCTCATTATCAATGTAGTTTGGCAAAGTAAAATTTGCTTTTACCAGCTGAACAAGTAGGAGGCTGATAGCAAAAATTGCTGTCCTAAAGTACTATTTTCTTTCCATTGTTCCGCAATTGGTTATTCACTCGTCTGATGCGGAATGGGCTCCGCTAGATTCCCAGTATAATGCTGCTCTTCTCTTTTATTCCTCCGTGGTTCTGAGTGACCTGACCTCCCCAGCTCTGCATATAAGAAGTTTTATAAATGTACGTTATAAATACTACGGTATGGTTGTTCTGTGCCTACAGTACCCCGGAAGCCTTGACTTTACAGCACCTGAATAGCTTTCTGCCGTCATCTTTATATTGCCATGAACTTGAAATCTTAAATTACATCAATGTATGGAGCATTTCCTAAAGAGAAGTGCATAAAAACCTATAATAAAAGTGCCCTGCCCCCTTGAAGGAGAGAGCTTAAAAGACCCTTGAATGAGCAAGAAATGCCCGGGTGTCACATTTACCGTGCCCAGAGCAGAAGCTCAGACAACAGCGAAGTTCTAATGAAGTTGAAACACTTTTAAGACTAGCAGGATGAGATCTCAGAAATCTATAAGCAACTTTCCTCTGCAGTTTCTCTTTCTGAGGCTCCTCTCTGTCTTTCTGTTCTTCTTTCAAACACATATGATTTCTAAACCCCCCCCCTCCACTCTTGCCAGAGATCTGTACAGATTACTTGCAGAGCCTTTCTGAAATTAGGCTGAACGCCTCACGTTGTCCGTCCCTAATCAATGATGCAAAGCCAGATTTTCACACACACACCCAAAACCCCCTACCTGATATGAGGGGAAAGCCAAGTAAGAGAACTGAGGCCCCATCTCCTGTGTGATGGCCTGGGATTCGGACTCGGATGCTGAGCCTGAGGGATCCCAGCCTGCACAGGATTCCCCGCCTCCAGAACCAGCTGAGCCGGGGCTGGGGCTTGAGCCTGAAGGGTCCTCACCTGTGCTGGATCCTCAGGTGCAGGCATCAGCTGAGTCTGCTCTGGCTCCTGAGGTGATGGAGGACCCATTGCCTGCAGGTTCTCCACTCTCAGCCCCGTCAGAGGAAGCTGAGGTTGCCTCTGGGTTCGGTAACCCTCCAGCCTCTCCTGAGCTGCAGAGGCTCAGGGCAGAGAGGCGGAGGGAACTAAGTTCCTGCAGGAGGAGTGCTTGCCTCCAGGCCAGGAGAGGCGAGTCACCAGAGGATTGGGGCCGCCCTATGCCTCGGGGCAGATAAAAGCCAGCCAGCCCCAGTCCCAAGTTGTGGGAGCAACATTGTTGGTTGCTAGTTCCTGCCTGAACCCTGTCCTGCTTTTCTGCCAGAGCTCCTGACCCGCCCTGGCTCCCTGCTCGCAAGCCTGTTCCTGATTTCACCTGACTCCCTGCCCTGCACCCAGCTTCAGCTACTACGGACTGCCTCCACAATGCATCTTTGACCACGGAGTGGACTTGGACCTTGCCTCTCGAGTAACCTACGGGACCAACACACCCTGCTTAATGGCCTGACTTGGAAGACCAAGTTGGTTTTACTTGTGACCTTGCTTGACATGAGCTGTAATAACATACCCTCCAAGTGTCCTGATTTTCCGGGACTGGTCCCAAAATGCAAAAGCCATCGCAGCTTCTGATTTGATCCCAGAATGTCCCTATTCCCTGCCCCAGTGCTGAAGTGGGGCAGGAGGATGGGCCAACACTTGTCCTGAGAGATGGCGGGGGCAGCGGGGGTGACCGCAAGGGGCATCCTGTGGCCTCTCCACGGCTGCTTCTGCCAGCCTCCTCCCTTGGGCAGCTCATGGTGGCTGCTGGAGAGCAGGCCAGGAGGAGAAGGGGCCACCACCACCAAGGCCCAGCCCCACAGGATGCAGTGGTTCCGAGGGGCAGGCAGAGAGCAGGGCTGCCCTGGGCAGTGAAAAAGGGGGAGCACAACAGAGTGCAAGCAGTCTGGATTCTTTTTATTAAAAAAAAATGCTTTGTGCACCTGCATCCACTCTTTCCCCTTTCTAAAATTTATTTATTGGTTTGTGCTTTCCTTTCTTGGGGAAATCTACCCAAGAATAAAATGAAATTGGGATGAAGGGGTGTTTTCGGGACACTGGAGGCGATTTGTGCTGTGTCCCATCAGAGAGGTTGTAGGAGGTGCAGTGGCAAAGAAAGGGCATGATCCTGTTTCTCCTCAAAATGGGACCCGCTGCCCTGGGGGGGTCTGTATGTGGCCTGATTTAAGTTTCTCTTATCAACATTTCGCATGAAAATGGATCGGGAATCAAAGCACAGAGACAAAAAGGGGCAGCTTTCTCTTTCCAAGAAATACGGTATTGTCTCAGAAAGCTTGCAATTGTGGCACAAGAGGTAAGGAGCCAGAGCGTGACTTCTGTTTTCACACACACACACACACAGCCCCCCACTGCCATGACTTAAGATTTTACATTCATTAGTTTTGATCACTTCAGAGAGATTGTATTTAAGAAGATAGCTTGAGCAAGATAATTAGAATAATGAAGTCTTGCTTGGTCTCCTATGGGTTGGTCCTTTCAAGCCAAGTGCAAAACGAGATATTATAGGAAGAATGAAAAACCAGGATTTGTATTTTATCAGACAGATTCATCCAGAGGACGCTACAGAATGTAACGTTCCCTTCCGTCTTTGTGCTTGCTGGTATATTTATTTTGAATGTCAAGCCCTTCTGAAAGGGGTAATTATCGATGGTTAGACCTGGAGAGCATGATGGGTCTTAATAGTGCCATCTAAATACTCTGTCTCAGCTTTCATATTATAAACAGACTCAGACTACAATTATAAAGTCGGGAGCTGAACTGTTGCTACCGCACAAAATATGACCTTGGTTCTGATAAGCTATTTTTCTTCTTAGGAACGTATAAAAGGATTCATTCCTAGAGATGCATTAGTTTCCAAAGAAATAAACAACAACGGCCTACTTCCCTCCACACGGCATCCTGTGCTTAAATAGCACAGAATTGTTTGGGTCGTATAATCGCAAGCTAATTTCTACTTAACTCTCTAAAACAGTTGCCAAGGCAAACAAAGAAGAAGGGAGCAGGAGCTACAAATTATAAGCTGAACGACCACGGTCAGTTTAGTTTTGAACATGCATCCATAAATCTCCAACATGGAGAGGGCCTGAAAACACATACAAAGTTATATATTACATATGTCCAGAACTCTATATGACACTCCGTCAAGGATGAATTCCACAGACAAAGTATTTATGCCTGCTAACAAACCAGGATACAGACACAGATGTCCTTCTGAGACCTTCAGTAAAAACTGGCCAACTTCACATTATGTAAGACATCCAAATAACAGAGTTAGAATCACAGAATCATAGAGTTGGAAGAGACCACAAGGGCCATCGAGTCCAACCCCCTGCCAAGCAGGAAACACCATCAGAGCACTCCTGACATATGGTTGTCAAGCCTCTGCTTAAAGACCTCCAAAGAAGGAGACTCCACCACACTCCTTGGCAGCAAATTCCACTGTCGAACAGCTCTTACTGTCAGGAAGTTCTTCCTAATGTTTAGGTGGAATCTTCTTTCTTGTAGTTTGGAACCATTGCTCCGTGTCCGCTTCTCTGGAGCAGCAGAAAACAACCTTTCTCCCTCCTCTATGTGACATCCTTTTATATATTTGAACATGGCTATCATATCACCCCTTAACCTCCTCTTCTCCAGGCTAAACATGCCCAGCTCCCTTAGCTGTTCCTCATAAGGCATTGTTTCCAGGCCTTTGACCATTTTGGTTGCCCTCCTCTGGACACGTTCCAGTTTGTCAGTGTCCTTCTTGAACTGTGGTGCCCAGAACTGGACACAGTACTCCAGGTGAGGTCTGACCAGAGCAGAATACAGTGGCACTATTACTTCCCTTGATCTTGATGCTATACTCCTATTGATGCAGCCCAGAATTGCATTGGCTTTTTTAGCTGCCGGGTCACACTGTTGGCTCATGTCAAGTTTGTGGTCAACCAAGACTCCTAGATCCTTTTCACAGGTACTGCTCTCAAGCCAGGTGTCACCCATCTTGCATTTGTGCCTCTCATTTTTTTTGCCCAAGTGCAATACTTTACATTTCTTCCTGTTAAAATTCATCTTGTTTGTTTTGGCCCAGTTCTCTAATCCGTCAAGGCCGTTTTGAAGTGTGATCCTGTCCTCTGGGGTGTTAGCCAGCCCTCCCAGTATGGTGTCATCTGCAAATTTGATCAGGATGCCCTTGAGTCCATCATCCAAGTCGTTGATAAAGATGTTGAATAAGACTGGGCCCAAGACAGAACCCTGTGGCACCTCACTAGTCACTCTTCTCCAGGATGAAGAGGAACCATTGATGAGCACCCTTTGGGTTCGGTCAGTCAGCCAGTTACAAATCCACTGAGTGGTAGCATAGTCAAGACCGCATTTTACCAGCTTCTTTACAAGAATATCATGGGGCACCTTGTCAAATGCCTTGCTGAAATCAAGGTAGGCTACATCCACCATTGATGAGCACCCTTTGAGTTGGATAAAAAATCCTTCTTTGAACTGCAGGCAGAACCAAGTCTCTTGATTTTACCGATCACCAAGAACTAGGGTCTCCCTGCTGTCTACTTTCCTACCTATTTAGAAATAGGTAGCATTCAGAGACATCACCTTGCCAACAAAGGTCTGTATAGTTAAAGCTATGGTTTTCCCAGTAGTGATTTATGGATGTGAGAGCTGAATCATAAAGAAGGCTGATCGCTGAAGAATTGATGCTTTTGAATTATGGAGCTGGAGGAGACTCTTGAGAGTCCCATAGACTGCAAGAAGATCAAACCTCACCATTCTGAAGGAAATCAGCCCTGAGTGCTCACTAGAAGGACAGATCGCGAAGCTGAGGCTCCAAGACTTTGGCCACCTCATGAGAAGAGAAGACTCCCTGGAAAAGACCCTGATGTTGGGAAAGATGGAGGGCACAAGGAGAAGGAGACGACAGAGGATGAGATGGTTGGACAGTGTTCTCGAAGCTACCAGCATGAGTTTGACCAAACTGCGGGAGGCAGTGGAAGACAGGAGTGCCTGGCGTGCTCTGGTCCATGGGGTCACGAAGAGTCGGACACGAGTAAACGACTAAACAACAACAAAGCATTCAGAGGCACCTATTAGACTGACAAAACTTTGTCATGGGCAAGGCTGTTGATCTGCATTGTGGTAGAAGAGCTGCTTGTCTAGTTATGAGGCTCCAAGTATCTGAGTTTCCATTTTGAACCACAGGCTCCATCTTGGAAGAGAAGTGCAACTGGGTCTTGAAGGTGGAAGGAGTGATTCTCCCTCTTCCCTGCACCTCACCCCCTGCTTGAATGCAGCATTTGTCAAACAGTGGACCTTGGGGTGTTTTCAGGTGGGTCTCCATACTGCAGCCTCTCCCACCCAGTTCCTGCTCCGTCTGCTAGCCATGCTAGAGCATTTTGGTTGGGCCAATGCAGGACCATCAACTTTTTGAGCAAACTTGTATTGGAGAGAAAGAAATTTGGTGGTAAGGTAAAAAGGTAAAGGACCCCTGGACGATTAAGTACAGTCAAAGGCGACTCTGGGGTTGTGGCGCTAATCTCGCTTTCAGGCCGAGGGAGCCGGCGTTTGTCCACAGACAGCTTTCCGGGTCATGTGGCCAGCATGACTAAACCGCTTCTAGCACAACGGAACACCATGATGGAAACCAGAGCGCACGGAAACACCATTTACCTTCCCGCCACAGCGGTACATATTTATCTACTTGCGCTGGTATACTTTCAAACTGCTGGGTTGGCAGGAGCTGGGACAGAGCAACAGGAGCTCACCCCGTCGTGGGGATTCGAACCGTTGATCAGCAAGCCCAAGAGGCTCAGCGAAGGGAAGGAAGGGAGGTGTCTACCTCTGAGGGGCTGCTGAGGGAAATCAGAAAGTGGTAGAAAAGGTTAATATTTACTAATAGCTGTGAAGCTCTGTTTATCTGAGTTAAGTTTCAATGGGCACTTCCTCTTTGACATCTGGTGGAAGGGCGTTCCAAAGGCGGGGGCTACTACCGAGAAGGCCCTCTGCCTGGTTCCCTGTAACTTGGCTTCTTGCAGCGAGGGAACCACCAGAAGGCTCTCGGAGCTGGACCTCAGTGTCCGGGCAGAACAATGGGGGTGGAGACGCTCCTTCAGTGTGGGAAGTTTTCTATCTGGTCCAGTGGCAGTTCACTTCACCTTCCCTTGGGGTTTAGCTGACCGCTGTGTGGAAGGGCCAGTGTGAGAGTTATCCGGAGTTGGCGGCTTGATGTTCATGGATTCAGCCAGGAGAAGACGATGGCAGAGGAAGAGGGTGAGGGAAGAAGGAAGATGTGAGAGGCAGGTGAAGGGGCTGGGGGGCTGCAAACTAAAAGAGACTAGGGAAGACCCTGCCTGCAGTGCTAAGGGAGGGGAGGGATATGCAGCTGGGACTGCTGGGCTGTGTCCACATTACCTGCAAGGTCATTTATTCTTTTTCTCAATTTGGATTGAAGCCGCTTTGTGGATGGGAGCTGATCAAAAGGCACAGCTTTTTGCAAGAAGGAAAGTGACTGTACAATGTACTGGAAAGTACGGGTTGATGCTTGCTTTGACACAACGTCATCTAACCTCCCCACAAACAAATCAGGACGCAGGAGTGTTAAATAGCCAACGTGGTTTAATCTCCCTGAAAACAAATCAAGACGAATGCTCCATAAACATATATTCTGGAAGCATGTGGTGCAGCTGCAATGGAGTGCAGAAAGAGTTAGGTCTAATTCACCGCTTGGAAAGGGCCCTCAGGGTTTCCTCTGTCATTTTCCTTGTGATGCTAGATTTCTTCCAAAAGGGATGGGACATGCCAGAAATACTATTGCTAAGGTTAAAGAAAGGGCCATTAAGATTTCATTTGAGAGTTGTGACACACCAGTTGTATAGTTAAATTCTGATTAGCAGTTCTGAATTTTAACATTAAAATCTCTTATTAAGGAAATTTCTGATGATCCCTGGCAGTGGAACAGAAATGCATCTTTTTCCTGTTACTTGAAGAGGTCGTGATTTCTATTGGTATTAGAATTATCTCAAGCATTCCCTTTTTAATTTGTTTATTGAAAGGCTTTCCATGACAGCTACTGCTCTGTTATGAAGTACACAATTATTCCCAGACAATGCATTGTCACTATAGATGCTTTCAAATTGAATTTGACGGTATTGTCCTATAGCTTAAATTAGTCAATATTAAAATAAAAAAAATTAAAGAAATCTTATTTTCCTGTTGGCTGTTTCCTGAAAAAGAACAATCTGAATATAATGAGAAAATGAAGCAGACACTCTGATTGGCCTTCCATGCAATCCCATTCCCAACAGTTTTTAGTTCCAAAATCCTCTGGTTATCAGAATGTGCTGTTATGTTAATTTTACCCACATCTAATCAATACCAGTCATCCTGAAAGATGAATGTTTTAAAAAATGGCAGAAAGAGATTTCAGAATTTATCGGGGGGGGGGGGGGGCAAATAGCCAAGGATAAAACATGAAATACTTACAGACGTAAAAGATAGAGGCGGGTTTGCCCTCCCAGACCTTAAATTGTATTATGAATCTGCTTGTTTGGTATGGATCAGGGACTGGATGAGATTGGATAAGCAAGAGGCATTAGAACTAGAAGGACATGACAACAGATTTGGCTGGCATGCATATCTATGGTACAGGAAAGGGAAGATTCATAGAAGTTTTTACAACCATATAATCAGGAAATCACTAATGAGAATATGGGAGAGATACAAAGACTTATTGAATCAAAAGACCCCATGGTGGCTTTCACCACATGAAGCATTACTGCTCAAACCACTTGGAAAGAAAGGAAAATGGCTCACATATGTTGATTTATTAAAGGACCATGATGGGGGGGGGGACCACCCACATCTAAGTTGATGATGCCAGCCGTGTTAAGAAAGATCTCTGTCCTGGACACTCAGTGTCAAAGAGACATACGTTATGTACCTTCAGAAGAAGATAAGAAGAGCTCTGCTAGGAGTTGTGGAGGGAGAGCAATAGAAAGAGTGCATACCCTCCAAGTGTCCCGATTTTTTGATCCCGGAATGTCCCTGCTTGTTGCCCCCTCCCCCCCCCCCCCCCCGCTGCCGAGCTCAGGGAGGAAGATGGGCCGGCTTTTGTCCTTCAACGTGCTGCCATCTGCCTTATTGCTTTTTTTATAATAATTTTTATTGATTTTAACATATAAATTATAAACTGTACCACAAAACTTATCACTTATACAATCTTTTTAGACTTCCATCAGCACCTCTGATAATCCACCGTTTTAACCACTTCTTATACATTTCTTAACTTTATATTGCCTTTAAGTCTCTTAACAAATTATCCTTCCCCTTATCTGTTTTTGCAATACTTCCAACAATACTCCTCACAGAACTTCTTGCAAACCTACAAACATTGTCTGATCTTCACAAATACTTTTCAAATAGTCTGTAAATTTACTCCAGTCTTCCGTGAATTTCTGGTCCCGCCGGTTTCGAATTCTTCCCGTTTAGTTTATCCAGTTCTGCATAGTCCATTAACTTCATCCCCCATTCTTCAATTGTCGGTAATTCTTCTTGCTTCCATTTTTGGGCCAATAATATTCTTGCTGCTGTTATTGCATATAAAAAGAGCTTACATTCTTTTCTGTTTATATCACTCCCAACCATACCCAGTAAAAATGCTTCTGGCTTCTTTATAAATGCATATTTCAACATTTTTTTCAACTCATTATATATCATCTCCCAGAAGCATTTCACCTTTTTACATTCCCACCACATGTGATAAAATGTTCCCTCTTTTTCTTTACATTTCCAACATTTATTACTGACTTTGCCTTATTGCAGGGCAGAATTGAGGGTAAATCATACGCGGAACGAGTCTGCCCCTGCAGCTTGATAGAAGTAGAAATTGTCTCTCATTATGTTGCTGTTTCTACGGGGATATAAGCTCGGTATTTATCACTCCTGTTATACAAAAATCTCCAAATGGGTCCAAACTTCAATTTCTAAAACTCCTGGTAGAGGACAAGGATCTAGAGATCACACTAAGGGTGGCCAAATTCTGTGCAACTGCCAGAAAACTTAGGGAACAAGCTGTACTACTAAAATGATTAAGGTTTTAAATGACAATTTTAGGTTATATTTTAGTGATCAAGTCCCAGAATGGACCATAAGCTTTCCTCAGGCAATTTTGCTGACCAGGATAGCTGGCAGGCTCAGAACCATTCGAAAAACATCAGCATTAAAAAATATTATGAGACTTATTACAAGTTAAAAGAAAAAAGTGGGGGTTTTATGGGGGGATGCCCATTATATTGCAGCAAATAATGCAGATCAACAGCCTTGCCCATGACAAAGTTTTGTCAGTCTAATAGGTGCCTCTGAATGCTTTGTTGTTGTTTAGTCGTTTAGTCATGTCCGACTCTTCGTGACCCCATGGACCAGAGCACGCCAGGCACTCCTGTCTTCCACTGGCTCCCACAGTTTGGTCAAACTCATGCTGGTAACTTCGAGAACACTGTCCAACCATCTCGTCCTCTGTCGTCCCCTTCTCCTTGTGCCCTCCATCTTTCCCAACATCAGGGTCTTTTCCAGGGAGTCTTCTCTTCTCATGAGGTGGCCAAAGTCTTGGAGCCTCAGCTTCAGGATCTGTCCTTTTAGTGAGCACTCAGGGCTGATTTCCTTCAGGATGGAGAGGTTTGATATTCTTGCAGTCCATGGGACTCTCAAGAGTCTCCTCCAGCACCATAATTCAAAAGCATCAATTCTTGGGGGCCACTAGGGGTGCATCAGAAGATGGCAGACAATAACATCTCTCTGACCCACACGAGGTAATTTGGAGGCTGTGATGGGAGTAATAGCCTCCCTACCCCCCCCCCGGATTGTGGGGTGGGGGGGCTGCCCTTGCCTGCTGTGCCCTATACCACCCCCGAATTTGAGGGGATGGGGGCACTAGGCAGAATGCCCTTCTGTGGATATCGGCACTCCTGGACGCTGCCTCTGATTCGCGCCTCTAGCTGCAAGAACTTCAAAAGAAACGATTAGGATGAAGCGAATGCACAGATTTCAAGGAAGGAGGGGGAGTAAAGACTGCTAACAGAAGAGATCTCTGATAAACGAAACGAGTCGGAAGAACAAGAATTAACCAGATGAAGACACACCAAGACTCGGTATGGCAAAAGGACTGGATGGGGGAGTGAAAAAAACTTTCCTTTCTTTCCTCTATGTGATTAAACAAGAATCCCCCCCCTCACAAGTCAGAAATGTCGTTTGAAGGACTTAAGCTGTGGATTTATGTCTGTGTGGAGATAAACTTTCTAACCAAAGCATGTTTTAAGAAGAGCGTGGAATGTATAAGGGCTTTGGAATGATGCAGTTAAAAATACCGTCGCCATATTGGGAAGTTCTGTCAGAGGACTTAAGTCTGGGAGGAGAAATAGAGAAATAGAACTGTTTTTATATTGTGGGTGAAACTTCTCAGAGGGACTTAAGAACGACAGTTATGTGATTAAGGATGGAAAGAGCGATGTTATCTATGAATGCGAGGATATATGGAAACCATCTCAATTTGAGGATTGGATGAACGGAAAATTCACACAGGATTATTATTGGTGTTTATCGGCTTAAGGAGATTATCAGAAGAGATGATAAAGAAAAAAGAGAAAATATACGAACAAGATGAGATGCGGAAACAGCAAGATAAGACTAGATAGAATTATGAACTTTGTTTGGACTGATTCGGACATTAACGCAGTAGCCAGAAGATGATCAGAATCCCCCTTCGGATCTTGAAATATGGGTCCCCTCAACAAAATTTAAAATTCGGCTTCGTAATTCGGAATTTATGTGATGTGATTTGATTTGATTGGTCGGTTAATAAAAATTATTTATATTAAAAAAAAACAAAAGCATCAATTCTTCGGCGATCAGCAAATAAATACCCTTCCCTATTTTTACCCCACTTCCATCACTCCATGCAGTGTCTGTACTGCTGCCACTGTTGGGACACAAAAAGTGGGACTCCATTTAACACATAAAAAATATGTTGACATCGATGTCTCACAGAAAAGGGTGAATATTGTTTGGAAAAGGACAAGAGATCATGGTAGGCATTGTGGACTAGATGTAAGCCAGGACTTCTCAACCCCAGGTAAGGCGTTTGTCTTCCTTGTGAGAGATCAGCACTAGGACGCACAAAGCAGAACTGATTAGGGAATGACCTTGCAGAATGCTTTTCCATTAGGGCTCTTTACATCGTAAAAGGTGGGCCTCTGCTACAGCAATGTGCTTCCTCTGGGTTTTGCACTTTTTTTTTTTTTTTTTTAGAAAAAGAAGAAATGCCGTTTTTGCCCTAGAAAAGAATAATTTTCCTTCGGGGGAAAAAATAAAATCTATTTTTACAACAGTTAGCTCGGAATGCATGTGTGTGTTTTAAAGAAGTCTTTTAAAGCATTAAAACAAAGACAAATATTTTATTTTTTCAAGTACTCCTTCGAGACCTTGATCTTCAGCAGAGACATAAAATGTGCATGAGCTATTCCTGCTGCAAGTTAGAAGAATGAACTTTATATTTTCAGACAACAAATTAGCTGGGGAGCTAATTTGTATTTTCTAACCAGAACAAAGCCTACTGCCTTTCGACTAGAATAGGCTTAAAGGAAAAACTGCAGTAATTAGTCACTTCGTGCCCATAATACTGCACTTAAGTAAATATCCACTATTGGGGGGAGCCTTATACAAAGTCCTCCAAGGCCAGGGGGAAGCCTGGAAGTTCTCATCATAGGAGTTTGACACGTGTGTGTGTGTGTGTGTGTGTAAGTAAAATCTGTGCACATTTGTTTGAGGGGAAAAGTCAAGTAACAGCTTTAGGTTTCTGGCACCTTAGGCAAAACATTAAAACACTCAAATGTCCTGGAAGCAGGCAAACGACCAACTAGGTGTGTCATTCTCATCCTCTGCAGGCTGCCTTATCCTCCCATCATTTCCCATGATACCTAACTTGTTGGATTTTTTGTTCATTATTTATTATTATTATTATTATTATTATTATTATTATTATTTCAATTTATACACTGCCTTTTATCAAAAGATCCCAGGGCAGGATCCAACATTAAAAACACATTACACACATCAATGATAAAAACATAATAAAAAGCATCCTGGAAGAAAGCCTAATAATGATAATAAAAGTCATCAGAATAACAGTCTGCATGGTTAAGGTTGCCTGATTCCCTCCTTATCGAAACATTTCGATGTGTTCAGGGAGCAGTTCTTAATCCCCCCTCTTGGACCACCTAAAGGGTCTCAGAAGACCACTTAATAGACATCTTCCTTCATTGCCACCACCGTTGTCAAAAACAGGGCCATGCTATGCAAATCACAGACCCCGGGCCAAATTACTGAAGAGGAAGGACCCTTTTAGGTAGGAGATGTCCAGGAAGAATTAGCAGGAGTGCACCAGCATTGCACTAGGAAAGTCATCGGCCCTTGGCTTTGTCAGCCTGTTTGAGGCAGTCCTGACCAGGGGAAGATCTATCAACTTCCACTG
Organism: Podarcis cretensis; assembly: GCF_951804945.1. Lineage (NCBI taxonomy): Eukaryota > Metazoa > Chordata > Lepidosauria > Squamata > Lacertidae > Podarcis > Podarcis cretensis. Next base: position 29,759,320 of record NC_137187.1, read on the forward strand.
TCGGGGGGCAGGGTCAAAACCAGATTCTCAGTTGTTCCACCCCCTTTTTGCAAAGCAACTGAGTGGTGCTTGTGGGATACAAATGGCCCGTGTCTCATGGCTCGAGAACTTCTGTGTTAAGGCATTAGAAATCACATGGAGATGCGGTGGGGACATCCTGAAGGAGGAGCCTTTGGTACAAGCTTCAAGGCATGTGTATTAATTAAAAAAGGTACGTCGGACCCTTGTGAAGCCCAGTTTAAATTAAGCTATGGCAGACATTGTTATATTTCACTATTAATTTCTTCCATCATGGAACCCAAGGTGGCAAGCACATGACTCCCAAGACAGTCACCCATCCAGGCGTTGACCAGACTCAGACTTGCTTAAGATACAGCCTCATGTGCTCCCAGACAATACTCTTGAGATGATCTGCATATGCAGGAACCTCAGCTAAAGCATCCATGACAGATGGCCATCCAACCTCTACTTGAAGACCTCCAAGGAAGGAGATCCTACCATCTTCCATCCCAATGTTGAACAGCTCTTACTGTCAGAAAGCTCTTCCTGATGTTGAGTCAGAACCTCCTTTCTTGGAACATGAAGCCACTGGTTTGAGACCTACCCTCCAGAGCAGGAGAAGGCAAGCTTGTTCTTGCCTCCATGTGACGGTCCTTGAGCTATTTGAAGATGGCTCTCATACCTCCTTTCAGTCTCCTCTTTCCCAGGCTAAACACACCCAGCTCCTTCAACCACTCCTCCTAAGGCTTGGCTTCCAGTCCCTCGATCATCTTGGTCATCATCCTCCTCTGCACATGTTCCAGCTTCTCAACATCCTCCTTAAATCGTGGCACAGAGAACTGGGTGCCAGAAGAGCAGCCAGGCGATGCTCTTACGATGTGGGTATGTGCCTACGTATCAAAGATATCGGAGATATTATAAGCGCAGCATCTTTAGTCTTCCATTGGGAGATGATTACTTTTGCATTTTCCTCTGCAGAGTCATCAAGCCTGTAGTAGGAACATGATTAATTATGTCTCTTCTCTCATTCTTTGACGTTTCTGCTTGACGTTGTTTTCACCTTCTCGTCTGACCTGCCTCTTTTCTTCTCTTCTCCCCTCCTCAGCACTCTTTGGGCCAGATTATGATCTCAGCATCATGCTGTCACTTAGATTAGAAACTGGCGAGGTGCCTCAACTTTTCTTTCCTCCGCTTGATGATCTGCCTCTCTCTTTTTTAAAAAAACGGTCTTCATTGTCGGCTCCCCCAGTGGGAGGTAAACGTCTCAGGTATCCTTGACTACAGCTCAACCACACATTCCCCAATTGCTGGCCAGCTGGAGCCATTCCTAGGGCGATGCTACCTTGGAAATGGAAGGGGGTGGCCTCTCATTGCCATCAACAGAGGGACATGTTGGCACATCAGAGATAAACATGCTCTCTCTGGCCACTTTGGGGAGGGGGCTTCTACCAGGCCTGACGTTGCTGCAATTGGTTGAGGACACGGGTAGCATGGAGAACAGTCCAAGGATAGAATGAAAAATACAGTGAAAAACAGGGACCAGATTTATCTTCTCGGCAATGCCACTTCTGTGCCAAATGGGCTTGAGCCGATATTGCAGTCACAGCTAGCTTGGAGGTGGGCCCAGGAGAACTTCTCAATGCAAAAATGGGTACAGCGTGAGCAGTCTGCAGCAACAGCTCTGCTGTTAAAAAGGAAACGAGTCTATTGGCTTGCCTTCGAATTTGCTCTTGCACTTTAGCGTAAAAACCAACTATTGCATGTAAGCAGTCACATTTCAATATCAGCTCTGTCTGAATGCCACGAGTGCCACGAGTGTATGTTAAGTATGGAAACAATGGGTTAACGTAGGCCTTTTCAGAAATCAGACACTGCATATTTGGTGGGGATTGGCAAAGAGCTGGTGTATTTGTTCAGGAAATGCATGTGGTGGAACATTGAGGGGCACTATTCCATTTCAGATGGGCAATTATGAGCTTGAATCGATTCCCTCATCAAAGCATGTTGCATGTGGAAAGGGAACGTGGCATAGAGAAGGCTGTTTGGGCTCAACTTTGGGCCAAAGACGAGTCTGAAAAGAGTGGAGAAACTGCAGAAAATTTGACAAAAATAGTATTCCCTTTTGTTGGAGAGGTGGGCATTTCTACAACATGCCCTGAGTGTTTGGGACAGGGTGGGCTATAAAACTAAATGAGTGGGTAATGATTGGCTGTGGTCTCCCACAACTGGTGTACACACAGTAATAAAGCTATCTGTCATATCCTCACGAGTGAAGATACATACCTGGACTTATGTTAATAACCTACACATAGATGTGCAAGGATGCTGCAATGTATGGAGGAAACCATGCGTCCGAACAAGATGATCCATGCAGGTAAATGTCACATTCTCTTGGTGGATGGATGGAGAGGTGCATAAGACAACCTGGGAGGCCATGATTAGGAGAAAGGGAATAGTGGTGAAGGTGTTCTTAACTCTCCCCCAACCATTGTCAATCAAAATTGTCTCCTGAGGGAGCAGAAAAGTGTGGGAAAGTTTATATAATTTAGCAGAGTTTAAATGATCCCCCGTTTGAGTTTATGCAGCAACCAGCTCGTTTGAGTCCTTTTTAAAAAAAATTTCATATTTATTAAGATTTTTGAATACAAATGCATAAATAAAAATTACTTATATCATAACATAATTTCGTCTCTTCTTTGGACTCCCTCTCATCTCCCGCTCCCACTTACATCGTTGCAAAAGATTTTTTCCAAGCAAATTACCCACTTGTTTACAATATTTATCACCGCTCATTTAGGTAAAATCTAACAATTCTCCAAAATAAATTTATATTTTCCTTATTTCTCACTTATCATCAAAATCAAATCTAATTCAATGGTAGGCAATTATTTATGATCTAGCATCCTTCTTAGCATTCAACCAAATTGCAGTATTTCTGTAAATAAGTCTTAAATTTCCCCCAGTCCTCCTCAACCCTCTCTTCTCCCAGGTCTCGGATCCTGCCAGTCATCTCGGCCAGTTGCATATAGTCTATCAGCTGCATCTGCCACTCTTCCAGTGTGGGTAGATCTTGAGTTTTCCAATTCTTAGCGATGAGTATCCTTGCTGCCGTTGTTGCATACATAAAAAATGTTCGGTCCTTCTTTAACACCTTCTGGCCGACAATACCCAGAAGGAAGGCCTCTGGTTTCTTAGTAAAGGTATACCTAAATACCTTCTTCAGCTCATTATATATCATTTCCCAGAAGGCCTTCACTTTAGGGCAGGTCCACCAGAGGTGAAAGAATGTTCCTTCATGTTCTTTACATTTCCAACATTTATTATCAGACAAATGGTATATTTTGGCAAGTTTAACTGGGGTCATGTACCATCTATATATCATTTTCATTACATTTTCCTTCAGAGCATTACATGCAGTGAAGTTCAACCCGGTGGTCCACAACCTTTCCCAGTCCTCAAACATAATATTATACCCAATGTCCTGAGCCCACTTTATCATGACCGATTTAACCATTTCATCTTGTGTATTCCATTTTAACAGCAAGTTATACATTCTTGAGAGTACCTTAGTCTTAGGCTCTAGCAATTCTGTTTCCAACTTCGATTTCTCCACCTGGAACCCTACCTTTTTATCATTTTTAAAGACTTCTTTAATCTGAGCGTAATGTAACCAGTCTCGCACTTTATCCTTCATTTTCTCCAAACTCTGCAACTTCCAATTGTCTCCATCTTTTTCTAATATTTCCCAATATTTTGGCCATTTGGCCTCCATATTGGGTTTTTTTCGGGCCTTAGCTTCCAGAGGTGAAAGCCACCTCGGAGTTTTGTTTTCCAATAAGTCTTTGTATTTTGTCCAGACATTAAATACTGCTTTCCTGACAATATGGTTCTTGAAGACCCTATTTATCTTAACCTTGTCATACCATAAGTATGCATGCCAACCAAAAGCGTTGTTAAAACCTTCCAGATCCAGTACATCAGTGTCTTCGAGAAGTAGCCAGTCTTTTAGCCAGCAGAAAGCTGCGGCTTCATAGTACAGCTTTAAGTCTGGCAGGGCAAAGCCCCCTCTTTCTTTTGCGTCAGTTAGTATCTTAAACTTAATTCTGGGCTTTTTGCCCTGCCAGACAAATTTAGAAATATCTCTCTGCCACTTCCGGAAACACTCCGTCTTGTCCACAATCTGCAATGTTTGAAACAGAAACAACATTCTTGGCAATACATTCATCTTAACAGCGGCAATTCGGCCTAACAAGGAAAGCTTCAATTTTGTCCAGCTATCCAAGTCTCTCTTAATTTCCAACCAGCATTTTTCATAGTTATCCTTAAATAGACTCAGATTCTTTGGTGTTATATTTACCCCTAGGTACTTTACTTTTTTAACCACAGTTAATTCTGTTTCTCTCTGAAACCGTTCCGACTCTGTATCTGTCAAATTTTTCCCCAGCACCTTAGTTTTCTGTTTATTTAGCTTAAATCCCGCCACCCGACCAAAATCTTGAATCAATTGTAATACTCTTATTGTACTAGATTCTGGCTCCTGCAGGGTCAGAACCAGGTCATCTGCAAAGGCTTTTAGTTTATATTGTTTCGCTCCGACCTGGATCCCTTCCACCAACCGGTCCCCTCTAATCATATTCAGGAGCACCTCCAGAACTGATATAAATAACAAAGGGGAAATCGGGCAGCCTTGTCGTGTTCCTTTTTCAATTTTAAACTCTTCTGTGACCACATTATTTACTATCAATTTAGCCTTTTGTTCTGAATATATTGCATCAATCCCATTCTCAAAACCCCGACCCACTCCCATTTCTTTTAAATTTCCCTTCATAAATTTCCAAGAGATATTATCAAAGGCTTTCTCCGCATCTATGAAAATTAGCACTGCTTTAGTGTTTATGTCTGTTTGCAAAAGTTCCAAAATGTCAATAATGTTCCTTGTATTAGCAAACATATGTCTACCTGGGAGAAAGCCTGCCTGGTCTTTGTGAATTACTTCATTTAAAACTTTTTTAAGTCTACTTGCCAGGACATCTGCAAATATTTTGTAATCCACATTTAACAGGGAGATGGGACGGTAGTTCTTAAGTTGTGTCTTTTTAGCTTCCGATTTTGGTATCAATGTGATAAAAGCTTCTTTCCACGATTCCGGCGCCTTCTTCCCCTCCATAATTTCATTGCTGACCTCCATCAGTGGTTGTATCAAATAGTCTTTTAGTGTCTTATAATACTTGGAGGTTAGCCCATCAGGCCCTGGAGATTTGCCCAATTTCATGTTCTGAATGGCATTTTCAATCTCTTGGCGTGTTATTTTGCTGTTCAGGAGTAATCTATTTTCTTGTGACAACTTTTTCAGTCCATTTTTCTCCAAAAATTGTTTAATCTCAGCCTCATCAGCCTGAGGTTTGAGTCCTATCAATATTTATACCTTCCTGGTTGATAATCCCTTTCAGTCCCTCTTAAAGAAAACACACATGAATCTGAATCATATTAACATAAACTAATTTACTTTCAGATTCATTCAGGTTGACAGAGTTGTTCCTGAAGGCAGGCTTAGGTTACATAACAGATAAACTATATACTAGATAGTAGTGAGTCATGCAAAGACTGAATCCCAGGAGTTGCCAGTTAACACTCCTTGCAGCAACCGACCAACCTGCCTGCCACACAGAAGCAGTTAGTCCTCTCTCGTAATGTTGGACTTGACTGACAGCTTTATATCCCACAAAAAGACTATCTATGTATGCGACCACGGCTGCGTTGCTGTTATTGGCCCAGAGATGGAAAGAAGATAAAGTCCCTACCAGAAAAGAATGGCAGATTAAGTTGATAGTTTGCCAAAATGGCCAAAATGACCAGAAGAATCAGAAATCAGGAAGACCAAAATTTTAATAAGGAATGGGGGTGGTGGATTTATAACTTACCTTAAAGACCATTGTAAGCAGTTGAAATCATTAGTAGCATTGGAATATCACTTGTAGTTTAATGGTGAATTTAGTGGATATTAAAGGTAAAGGTAAAGGTACCCCTGCCCATACGGGCCAGTCTTGACAGACTCTGGGGTTGTGCGCCCATCTCACTTAAGAGGCCAAGGGCCAGCGCTGTCCGGAGACACTTCCGGGTCACGTGGCCAGCGTGACATCGCTGCATCTGGCGAGCCAGAGCCGCACACGGAAACGCCGTTTACCTTCCCGCTGGTAAGCGGTCCCTATTTATCTACTTGCACCCGGGGGTGCTTTCGAACTGCTAGGTTGGCAGGCGCTGGGACCGAGCAATGGGAGCGCACCCCGCCGCAGGGATTCGAACCACCGACCTTTCGATCGGCAAGCCCTAGGCGCTGAGGCTTTTACCCACAGCGCCACCCGTGTCCCTTTAGTGGATATTACGGAGAGATAAAAGATTTGGATTATTATAAAAGATGCAGGAGGAAATGATTAACAGTAGGACCCACAAAGGGGAGGAGGGAAGTCTTGAGAGATTTCTTGGAATCTTGTTTTAATGTTGTATGTTGGACTGTAAAATTTTAATCTGAAAAACCAAATAAATACATTTCTTTTAAAAATTGCCAAAAAAACACCACCACCAGAATTGTCTCCCACGCGCTGCTCTTCCTTCCATGGGAAGGAAAATACATTATCTTTCCTCCACTGGAAGAAAAGCTGCTGCTGGAACAGGTTTTGAATGAGAGAATCAGCCAAGGGGTTGAGGTTCAGTACCACTCCAAATACATACCAGTCTTCCCCTTCCAACCACAACCTTGTATTAAAACAAACGAAGGCTATAAACAATGGTGTTTAGCCTTTCTTTGGGCCTGCTGTGATGCTCAGAAACTGTACTAATGGGAATAGTGCATTGTGGAGCCGCTTCACTTGCAGGAAGAAGCTCAGGAGTGCAAATGCCTTTCCGAGGAGTCAGCCCTGAAGCACCATGCAACAAATACGCGGCGCTGTGGGTTTTGCCAGATCTAATCTTCCATTCCTTTACCCACCGGTGCAATTTACTTTGAAGTTGCAGAGGCCAGGCTTAAGCTCCGGTGATATCAGGAGATGACATCAACATTGTTCTTCCATGTAAATTGCGAAAGGTCCCGAAAATGCCAGAGGATTGCCTAATGCCTTACAACCTTCCTGGCAGCCAAAAGTGTCTCCGATTCCAGAAAGATAAGGAGCTGCTGGGCTAACAACTCAAGCTCTCAGATGTTCCAAGTCCAGCCTTGTGACCACACTGCCTTTTTCCAGCATCCTAACTGAGGCTTTCTGGAGGCGAAGATATGAGCTACATTGAGGGATGCTGCCTGAGATCCTGTACTTGTCCTTGCCTGGTTTCCTGCCTTGGCCCCATTGGACTGATTCCTTGTGGAATCCTTGGATTCGGGATCACACCTGGACCACGTTGCTCGGGTTAACCCCCAGGCCCAGCACACAACATGGCATTTCTCATGCTGATTTCTGATGGCTGCAACTAGCTATAAAATAAGCATAGCTGCAATGGTTTTGCTCAGGAAAAAGCAGGACTCCGTACAGCTAAGAATACAACTGAGAATGTTCATTACACTGCAATGGTTCAGAAATCACAAATTTGGTTTGGATTTGTTTGTTTGGCTTTTGCTGATAAAAACAATCTTTTCTTATAAGTCAATTTTGAGCATATATTTGTCTGCACTGTAAGTCTGAGATAAAGATATTAGTTTAAAAACCACCCGTGTCCATGCAAAGTGGGTGCAATCACTAATTTCTGGATGGATTTCTGCTGTTAGTCAAACTCCCTTTTGTAGTCAAATCACAACTTTTGATGCTGAATTAGTGCAGGGAAGCACATCAGTGGCCCATAGCAATGGGCAACATGGGTCTCATTTTGTGGGGCTTACAGGACACCCCCGGGCACAGCGCACCCCTTCTGACTTGCTGCACCAAAAAGAATAATCATAATAATAATAAAAAAATAAAAAAATAAAATTTATTTACACCCCGCCCTCCCTGGCCAGGGCAAGGCTCAGGGCAGCTAACACCAGTAAATTACAGTAAAAACATAATAGGGGGGGAAACCAACCAATTTAAAATACAGGTTAAAATGCAATTTAAAAAGCAGCCTCATTTTAAAAGTTGCCCATAAATCAAAACCGTAAGGGGAGGGAAGACATAAGGGTCAGACTGAGTCCAAACCAAAGGCCAGGCGGAACAGCTCTGTCTTGCAGGCCCTGCGGAAAGATGTCAAGACCCGCAGGGCCCTAGTCTCTTGTGACAGAGCATTCCACCAAGTCGGGGCCAGTACTGAAAAGGCCCTGGCCCTAGCTGAGACAAATCTAACCACCTTGCAATCTCCAAAGTGTTGTCATTTGTGGACCTTAAGGTCCTCTGCTGGGCATACCAGGAGAGGCGGTCCTGTAGGTATGCCAACAGTGGAGAAACAAAGCTAGCACTGTTCTTTTGCTATTGTGTTCTCCATCTCCACTGGGTACCAAGAACCAGGGCTAGGAACTCGGTTCCAGCATCTCTCAGGTGGGCCCCATTGTCATCATGAGAGAACAAGAGAAGCGTTCAGGGAGAGTCCTGGCACCTCTTTTTCTAGAAAAAATAGCACTGCCAAGGAGTGGCCCCCTTCTTGGCATCTAATTTAGAAAACGGTCCTCAAGGCTATTTGAGTTGTGTGTCTCTGCATTAGTATAGGGTATACACCAAGTATCCAATGTGGTGACAGTAATAATAATACAACAATCACCACCACCACAAACATACTAGTGGATAAACATGGAGTGGATAAATGTACAACTCTATGTTAACAAGTTACATATGCAGTAAGCGTTCATTTATCCAGTTTACTGCACATGTAACTTGTTAAGATAGAGTTGTACATTTATCCACTCCATGTTTACAGTATCTCCAGGCTTTGTCTTGCACATGGCACCTTAGTATGTTTGTTGTTTGAATGGTTACAAGTCTATCTCTATTCTATTATTCTAGTAAATTTGGTTTTATACTTATAAGCCAGTTTGTGGTGTCTCTGCATTAGTACATCCACAGAACACTTTTGGTCCACCTTGACAAAATCTGGTTGTCCCCCCCCCCCAAAGCTTCATTTAACAACATGAAGAATTCCTTCTGTTAAGTGAGTAATCTTTACATATACCATGATCAACCTGCACAGCAGTATTTTATCCCTTCAATTTTACTTTATGATTTTACATATTTAATTTATCTCTTCCGAGGGATTGTGCCTTGCCACTCTCATTTTACGGCCAGAATACTTATGGCTGACATCTATTCCTCCGCAATATTTTATGCAAGAGGAAGGTCTCTGCGCAGACACTAAACCAATGGTCCCCAACCTTTGGTCCTCACCTCTGGAGAGAATGAAACAAGCCACTTATGAGTCAAACCCAGACTCCTTCCTGTGGCTTCAGCTGAGTTTAGCGCAACCATTCAAGATCCAACAGGCCTCTAACCCTCAAACGACATCAGCTCACAGTACGATTTGTAGTAATCAGTGCTTTGACTCTCAAAGTTTTATTTTGCCCAAGAGATTAGTTTCATGTCTCCCCTTCCTGTATCCTTCTGACTGAAAGAAATGGTCATTCAGTTCAATTTCTGCTGAGTTCAAGGCCAGCCTAGGCAAGATGCTGTGGAGGGAAGATCCCCTCTTAGGTCTGTTCTGTTTACTCCCCAGCAGATATGAATGGCAGAAGGACTGCGGATTCATCTTGAATATTGGGGAAAGGGTGCAACTGGACAAAGGTGTCCAAAACAGAAACTGGAGGGGAGAAAATCTCTGCTGTTTGTGCTCCCTTTCCAGCTGTGTTCTTTTGACTCCACAGAATCCTGACCATGTTGAATCAGAAGACCTATTAGATTAAATAGGCTTACTCCCAGGTAAGCGTTGTTAGGGTTGCACCATAAATTGTGCCTGGAGATCGGGGGAAAACAAACTTCAGACAAACGTGTCCCACATTGCAGCCATAATCTCTGATCACGTTTCACCTCTGCCCTTGCTCACTTCACTTTTAACTGCCCTAGTTGTGAGTGCAATCAGGTTACTACTAGTAATAAAAATAAAACTTTATTATTTAAAAGTCTGGGGGTCAGCTTATTGAGTCTAGGAGAGAGACACACTGCAAGTTCACTGGGTCACAGTTCAGATCCTGTTCCTCTTAGGCGATTACTATAGCATGAAGCCAAACTCCAGTTTTGGTATATGTGCGCTTGCTTATATTCTTGCATGCTTTACAGAAGACCCCTTCACAACAAGATTCGGATGACCAAGTGTCAGGAGGGACAGGTGCAAAGCTGTCATGTGGCTTTTCTGCCTAGGGGACCCACATTTCCCGGGAATGCTCTGCTGTCCCCTTGCTGGACGGCCCATGGATGAGGCACAGCTATCCGTCTCCAGGGTCCATTTCTTATCTTGCATGAAAAGCTTTCTGCAATACCTGAATGTTGTCTCCAGAGATTGGCAGCATGTGCAGTATTTTCACCCTGTGGCAAAGGTCGGGAACGCTCAGACCGCCTTGCACTACTGGTGCCAAACACCCATTAAAGCATTGTCCCTTATTTTATCAAACCAAGCTTTTGCTACAACAGACATGGCTATGTCTCAGGAAATGTTTAATCATGCAATCCCTCTCTCTCCCCCCCCCCAGCATTTTCTTTCAAAAAAACAAAACAAACTCCCAACCGAAAATCTTAGAAGGCTGTGTGCCCCCTTGTCTGGGTGAAATCACCCTGCACAGTGATAGGAGGATCATTCCCATAAAGTGGTCCTGGTGTACAGATTCTAGCCAGAGAGGATTCTCTCTAAATCCTAGGCTTCTGGAAGTGATTGACAGGGATATAATTTTATGAGTGGACGAAACGCTTGTGGAAAACACCTTATTGACGCTGAACTCAGGGCAGAATTTACCGCTGAACACGATGCTAAGTTTTACAGACTTCTAATTAAAAATGGGGGTCCCCACTCTCACGTCCAAAAGGGGAGGTTTGCATCCATTAAAATAGCTCAGAGGGAAGGGAAAACTCAGCTCCCCAGCAGGAAAAAACCGATTCATGAGCACAGTCAGATCCAAAGCATCTCGTGAGTTTTAGGAAGCAGAGCTAGGAGGAAAGAAACACGGCTAATGACACCACTTACTTTCGCTAGCCCTAAGCGCCAGATTTAGTCCCAACTGCCCAGCCAGCACCGTAGCAGCCTTGTTAGCATACAGATGGCATTGCTCAGAGAGCTGCGAGGTGCCGTCTCTGCTGCCTGTTTTCTCCCGGGGAATGCTTAGTAAACAGCCGCGCTGCCGGACTTCCTCGAGGGGCACTTCAAAGTGGAAAGGGCAGCTGGATGGGGCCCTCCTCCCTCTTGTCCCCGAGGGAAGCTCCCCTTCCACAGATTGGGAAGCTCCCGCTTGAAACTGCAGCAGGCAGAACCAGGACCTGCAAAGCTCAGGTGGCGAGAGCCAAGGTTGCAGGTTCGATCCCCGTCGGGGGCAGATTGCAGGGGGTTGGACTGGATCATCCCGTGGTCCCTCCCAGCTCTGCAATTCACCCGATCTCCTGCCAAGCATGCAGACAAGGGGCCTGGGAAAAGAAGCCTTCAGCCCTAAGCCCGCTTCCTCTCGCCTTTCCTTCCGGCAAGCCCCGTCCAGGTTCCAGCACCTTCTTCCCCCGACCCTCCCGCGGCCAAATGCAGCCAGGCTCCTCTCCATCTCTGCGCCAGGAGAAGACTCTGCCAACACAGCGGTGCAAAAATGCAGAGGGGAGAAGGCGGGCGTGCATCTCTATCTATGGGCGTGCGGGTGTGAAATGAGCCCGTGCAAACATCGCGCATCGTCCCAGCTGATCCGCGCGCGCCTCGCACCCGCCCGCCCCGCCGGCCTCCCCCTCGGAGCGGGTCCCCGGCTCCGCCCGCCCCTTCCCGAGCAGCCTCGGGAGCGACTCCGCCTGCTGCTGGAGGGGGCGGGCGGGCGCCGTGAGTGGCAGCGGGGAGCCTCCAATCGGGGACCCCTCTCCGCCCTCGGGGCGGGCGCTCCGTCTCGGCGCCGTCCAGTCGGAGGCTCCCTTTGGGCGGCACGGGAGGGGGGCGCGTGGGAGGAGCCGGGGGCGGCGCGGGCGCGGAGGAAGAGGCGGGGATGGCCGCGCGCCGTGAAGTCATCGGCATAATCCGGTGGCTCGCGCTGGATCTACTCCGGGTGACTCAGAGAGAGAGAGAGAGGCAGGCAGGCAGAGGGATCTGGCGCGGCGCTCTCCCTCAGCAAGGTAAACGTCCCCCCGACGCCTCCCGGGCACATCCTCCGCCCTGCGCTGCGCCCCCTCCGCGGCTCGCCGGATCCTCCACTTCGCTCTTGACTCCCGCTTCCCCCAAATCGGAGACCCCCCCCCAAACAAGTCCCTTCCCCCTCCCCACGTAAACAAGTCTCCCCGGGGCCCCCCTCCGTAGAGTGCGGGCGACTTCTTCCCGGCGCCCTTGAAGAAGCCAAAGACCCCCAAGAAAGTTTTTTGGGGGGGTCGCGATCCCCCTTCCTTTTCCTATTCTCCCCCTCCCCGGAGGAAAGATCCTGCCGGATCGCGCCCTTGGCTCGCCGCTGACTTTGTGAGTCAGCTGCAGCTGGAGAAGGGAAGGTCGCGGGAGCGAGGAAAGGCTTCGCGGCGGCGGCCGAGAAGCCGGAGAGAGGCAGCAGCTGCTGCTGCTCGGATTGCTTTGCTTTCCAAAGCGGAGAGCGACCAAAATAGGCTGCGAGGGGCCGCCGGGTCGGGCTGCCCCGGCCCTCCAGCGCCTGATGGACAGAGCTGCGTTTGGGTGGCTATAAATAAGCAGCGGCGCGCCGAGGAAGAGGAGGATCCCCGCGCCGGATCTGCAGGAGGAATCTGTCCGGGAAAGCGAGGCAGGTGCCGGGGGCGGGGGCTGCAAGTTCGCGCGGCGTCCTGCCCCAAGGAAGGCAACGTCGGGGGGTGGGGTGGTTGCAGGGGTTCCCCGGTCCCTCCCCGGGGTGGAGCTGCCGCCGGGGGCAGGGCGATCCAAGATGGGGAGGGCGGCATTCGGCAGCCGAGCGCAGGAAGGCCACGATAATCTCCCCGCCCGACGGTCACAAACATTACGCACACAAGGCGCAGCAGTGTCTCCAGGGGCCGCTGTCTTCGCTGCCTCCTAGTTGGGCGTCTCAAAACTCAAAAGGAGATCTGGGAGGCTGCCCAGCGCCCCGTCGGGGCTCCTTTCCGCTGCTGCGAAGGTGTCGCCGTGCGCGTCCCAAAATAGCCTGGCTCCCGCCCCCCTCCCTCGGAGCAGGAAGGCGCTGTCTTCTCATCTTTAACCCCCTCCCCCCCCCCCGCAGTACATGCATTCATAATATTTCCGGCGAGGGGGCACAAATCGGCGAGCCGTTCTCCCTTTGGAGAGGGCTTTGCGCGCCCGGACGCAGTGGCGCGTTGGTGCGCCCTCCCCCGACGGGCGCCTGCCTGCTCCTCCCTCGCCCCGTTGGTGGCCTTTTCTCGGCCGGGAAGGAAGGGGCGAAAAGTTTTTTGGGGTGGGCTCTCAAGTGCGGGGAGGCGCTGGCGTCGGGGGCGTCGGGCGGAGCAGGCGGCCAGCTGGAGGCCGCGTCTCGGTGCGCCGAGCTGGCTGGCTGCGAGAGAGGAAGAGGCGAGGTCTCGGCGCGCAGGCTGGGCTGGCTTTGGCATCTCTCCTCCTCCTCCTCTGCTCTCCTTCCTTCCCTCCGTCTGCTCGGAGAACCAGGAAGTCCCCGCGGCCGACGAGGACGCGCCCTCCCGTCTGGCCCGGTGAGCGGGGCGCCGAACTAGGCCTGCCTGCGCCGGGGAAGCGCGTCCGGGGCTCGCCTTCGGGGCTCCCTTCGGAAAGGTAACGCGCCCTGCAACAGCAGCAGCAGCCGGGATCCGCCTCCCCTCCCCCCCCGACGGGGGCCGGGACCGAGTGCGCGTTCCGGGGCTGCTTTGCTCGGCTTTTCCGGCGCGCGCGCCCGCGCCCTGCAAACTGGAAGCGGAGGCCTCGGCAGCCTGCAAAAGTCCCGGAAGAGTCTCGGATCCGGAGCGAGGTGGCGCCCGCGTGGTGGGTGGGGAGGTCGGGGCGCCGCGACGGGGCGCCCCACGCGCTGAAGGCGAGGATCCCAAGTTGGGCAACTTTGCCGGGGCTCCCGGGAGAGGCCCCGAGTCTCTTATTCGTGGCCGGCGCCATAGCGCGCGCGCCCCGAGCCCGCGAGGGTTTCCTCAGCCATTTGCACGAGGCAAGAGGAGCCGAGGGACTCCTTTCTGGCGACGGGGCGGCCTTGCAGCTTCAAGGGACCGCGCCGGTTGCGTTGCAGCGCCTCGCGGAGTTGCAAAGTTTTGCAGAGCCCCGATTCGGGTTCATGTGCACCAAGAAATGGTGGAGCCGCCGCCGAACTTGGAGTTTGTTTGTTTTTTTGTGCGCCCTGGCCGTGAACGTGGCCTGTGACCCGACGGCCTTGGGGCGCCCTTGCCTCCTTCTCCGCCCTCGGCGGCTCCCTCGAGGTCCGGGCAATGAATGCAAAGGCCGCCTGGCCTTGCTGCCCTGCTATGCAGCGGCGTGTTAGGAGGTGGGGCAGCTTTTGCTGAGCGAATTGGCCCATTGTTATGCAAATTGCAGACACACTTTCTCTTTGTGGACCTAATTGCCCTGCTAGTTTCATTCTTGTCTCTCTCCTCCCTCCCTCCTCCTCCTCTCCAGTCCCTTTGTTACTGCAGGGAAGGGGGGGGGAGATATAGCTGCAGCAGGACAAAATTAGAGGCAGATTTTTTAAGTCCATCTGCAATTCATCAGATGCATAAAACAAAATTCCTTGTTGGTTGTGAGCATTTTGAAGCGCATTCAAAGTTAAGCGTATTGGGTAACAGATGTGGGTTTGACAGAGGTGAAGGCAATGCTTCATTAAGCAAGAATTTCTTCTGCGCTGTGTCTCTGCTTTAAGGACGGTGGGATTTCATGAAAAGTGTTCGCCACCAGAGCTTGTTCAAAGCAGCCTTGGATCTCGTCCTTTTGTTCATTTCTGCCGTGTCACATCTGAGGAGGGCTTTGACCAACACCTGAGGCTGCAGACTGACAAGGGAAAAAAGTCCTCCAGCTAAAAACGTTATATTGTTAGTGCTGGAATTCTATTTAATACATGCTTTTCAAAAGTTTAGCTGGAATTAATATCCACCCTGTTGCATGTGCCGACTTCTGCTTTGCTTTGAAGTGAAGATCACAAACTGCAGAGGGAGGTTTCCTCTGCAAATTTTATTTCTCTTTTAAACCGTTAAACTCCTGGTTATTATTGTTGTAACCTCCGTGATCCGGGCATGAAGACTTCTCAGCTGGCAGCAAATGGGCAGACGGACACAAATCCTTTGAAGTATTTCCAGTGTGTTCCCGTGGCCTCTGCTGTTTGGGAAGACAATTGTGTTTGAAGCTACCTGCTCCCCCAGTTTGCTCAGAGTTAACTTCAGCTGAGATTCTCTCAAGTGATTACCGGTATTACCTAAAAGCTAATCTGACATTCCTGCAAGGAAAGAAGATGATGTAGCCCTCGTTTTAACCACAGTTCTCAAACGTAATGTGGGGATAAAGTTTGCCACTGTTAGATTATGGTTCTTAGTGTGAGTTTTTGCATTTTGTAACTTTTCCCTGTGGGACAGCAGCATAGAACCCCTTGCGGCAACACCAACAGAAAGTCCTGTGGCATCTTGGAGACCTGACATATTTTCCACGGGACGGACTTTTTGAGGGTCAGTCCACAGAAGCAAATGGTATAAGACATTTGTTAGTCTTAATGGTGCCAGAAGAATCCCCAAAAGCTCTGGTATTTTGTCACGTTGCTCTGGCTTGTTAAGACATAGCTGTCAACTTTTCCCTTCTCTTGCGAGGAATCCTATTCGGAATAAGGGAATTTCCCTTTTTAAAAAAGGGAAACGTTGACAGCTATGTTGTTAAGAGCTTTGCACAGAGTGATTGATGCTACCATTTTCTCTTAAAGTTCCCAGCTAATGCCTTCTCCATTGGATGTTAGGAGACAGCGCTTGTCTTCTAAATTGGCTTGCCGGTCCCTCGTGGAGTGGAGCTGCCTGGGTCCTTTGCACGATGCAAAGCTCCTCTTCCGTGTTGCTGTTCCTTCTTGCCCACCTGTTGGCTCTTTGTTCTGCCTCTCAGGCCGTGTCTCCCTCCTGCTTCTGCAAAATACTTCCTATGCCAGCTGTACTAGGAGACTGTGGAGGGCAGGCCCCCCTCCCTCTTCCCATCCCCAGGGAGGCTTGTGGCTCATGCTTTCTGAAACCTGAGTCCCGGCTTGTTTATGAGTCTGTTCCGAGATTATTTGTCGTTCTTGGCGGTTTGTCGTTCTTCTGCTTCCTCTGGGGGCCCTGTCCTAGAGTTTGCACAATACCAGTTTTGCTCCCAAACAGTAATTATCCCCCCCCCCTTCTGTAAATTACATCGACACAACGGTTGGAGTTACGGGGGCTGTTATCTAGTCAATCTGCTTTCTAATAATGTGCAGACGATAATCCCTGACGAGCCTTGGAGGAAAACAGATAATGTCCAGCTTTTGTCTGCTTTGGACTTATCCATGTTTTGCAGGATAACTTGTGAAGAGGCTTGTTTGGCGCGAAGGAGTGACGAAATTCAAGGCTGTTCCAGTGTTTTTGCAGCTTTGAGCTGCTCTGTGAAGCTGAGCCTTTGCCAGTTTGAATCAGCTTCTTAGAATGGACTGCCCGGCGCTGTTGGAAGTTTGCCAGGCGTGTTTTGCAACTGACGGGGGTCTGCTTGCAGCCCCTTGAAGATCTCGGGGGGGGCAGGTTGGTGGGTTTGCCCGACTATCCCTTTCCAGTGAAGCCTTGGCCTCCCAGAAGCGACGGGGCTTCACGTCAGTGTCAAATCTAGATAGTCCAAAGATTGGTGACCTTCTGATCTGGCCATCCTTGATCTAGAGCCAGAGTAAGGAGGTGCTTTGTCCTTGCTCCCTATTTTGGCGCAGTGGGTGATGTTATGATTGCTTTGGGGAACGTGCCCCATGGGATTTTAAAGTTCCAGAGGAAAAATTGGGGTCCCCCCCTGCTCTGTTTGTCAGTGTGCCATCCCTGGAACGTAACTCTCATGTAAATTGCAAGTTAACCTGGACTAAGAAGGGACAGCGGTGGCTGTGTGACCTATTCTTCCTCTCTGCAAAGGTGCTGAATCTAACGCATATTTTTGCCGCTTGTCTTGCGCAGTTCGGCTTCGACCTGCACTGGTCAAGGAAGAGATGCTGGTCCCATGCTCTCAACCAGATGTCAGCAAACCTTTTCAGCAGGGGGCCGGTCCACTGTCCCTCAGACCTTGTGGGGGGCCGGACTATATTTTTTTGGGAAAATATGAATGAATTCCTATGCCCCACAAATAACCCAGAGATGCGTTTTAAATAAAAACACACATTCTACTCATGTAAAAACACACTGATTCTCGGACCATCCGCAGGCTGGATTGAGAAGGCGATTGGGCTGGATCCGGCCCCCGGGCCTCAGTTTGCCTACCCATGCTCTCAACCCTTGTGCAGGAAAAAAGAAGTCCTTATTGTAAATATGCAGGGGTGGCAATCCGACGAATGAGTTCTTGTAACTACATCGGTCTCTTCATATTTTTTCCCCATTTGTATTTGCTGTTATTGCTTAGCGAATTTATTGGTTGGAACTCGATAGTCTCTGTGAATGATGGGAGCAAACAGAAAATAAACAGGACTGTACAAGGGGGTTCTGAGATTGCATTCATACTGTGGGCTTTTGCAGCCACTGAATATACTTCCCAGTGTCTTTTCTAGCTGTTAACATATTATTTCTATAATACAGTGGTCCCTTGGTTCTCAAACGCCTTGGTATTCAGACAACGTGGAACCCAAACACTGCAAATTTGGAAGTGTTCCAGTTAGCGAACTTTTTTTGGAAGCTGAACGTGCTCTGTTTTGAGTGTTACGCTTCCATTTGGAGTGATACACTTCTGTTTTGAGTGTTACGCTGAGGTCTGTCTGTTTCTGCTATTTATTTTGCGTTTTTGTTTTGGCGGCTCTTTTGATTTTGTGACTGTATGGAACCCGGATCAGCCACGGATTGATTGATTGTGTGACTGCAATACATCGTTTGTTGCTTTTATTTTATGGATCAGTGGTCTCGTTAGATAGTAAAATTCATGTTAAATTGCTGTGTTAGGGGTTGTTTTTAGAAGTCTGGAACGGATTAATCTGTTTTGCATGACTTTCTATGGGAAAGCGCGCCTTGGCTTTGGAATGGACTTCCGGAACGTATTAGGTTTGAGAACCGAGGGACCACTGTAATGCACTCTTAATGCAAAAACCAAGAGTGCCTTTTTTTGGCTGAATAATATTTATTTGTTTTCTGTTTTGAACAGATCAATGCCAAATTACATCAAAATTAATGCAATTTTTCCAAAGAGTTGACTTCCCGCTCTTGGTCCTAGATGCATTCCTGCTTTCCCCCATTGCTGGTTAAAACGTAACGTGTGATCAGCCCCATGGGGTTGGGGTCCAGTCCCCACTCGGCCATGAAGCTGCTGCTGGGGAGCCCCTCCCTCTCAGCCTTACCTACCTCTCAAGTTTGTTGTGAGGATATAGTGGGGAGAACAACAATATACTCTACCTTGGAGGAAAGGTGAGAGAGAAACGCCCTAGGAAATAAACTTCGTGTGGAAATAGCCTCAGTCCTAAATGGTGCCATTGTCAAAGCAACCATAAATTAAGTTTCTAATACATCAGAGATGTTGCTTCTGGTACATAACTCTGGCTAAATCTTAAAGAACATGCTGCACCCATTGCAGGGGTGTGAAGATAACTATTTCTTCTTTCGCACTGGCTAGATAGCAGTTTCTGTTTAAATTTAGCCTTTCTGATAGCAGTTCTGCATTTTCAGGCAGTGCTAGGAGGCTCCACCACATTGGACTGGCAGTCCCTTGTCTCTTGCAAAACACCTTCCAAAGCCACCTTTCCCTGGAAAAAAACCCACAAGATGCAGTTTTGTGCGTTTAAAACACTTCCTTTTGTGATGGCGGTTAGTGGGGGGGGGAACGACTGATGAGCCCCCGGGGACTCTGCAGGTATGGTTTGTTTTGCACAGTCTGGCTTTGGAGGTATTTGCATGTCTCGCCCTGCAAGCAGTGGGGGTCCCCAGGTAGATGACTTTAATCCAGCCCAGTGACTCTTGTTCCAATTGCTGGTGGCTTAATCAGAGGAAGGACGAGGCGATTAAAACACAAGAAGGTAATGTTTGCACAAATATAAAAAACGCACTGGAGTAATGAAATATTGCTGAGTATTTAGCGCTGGACTATAAAAGGATGGAATTGGAAGAAAGAGGTCTTAGGCTGTGTTTGTTTTTTTAATAATTTGATTTTAAATAATATAAACAAATTAGAAGCAACAATTCCAAGTCCAAATATCGAGATTACTCTGAATCTCTGGACTCCACCCCCCCCCAACCCTTCCATTGGTCCCATTGATAATATTTACAGCTGCATATCAACTTTTATCCAAATTTTTATCCTTCTAAATCATCCATACTTTCTGTTACTTTACAAGTGTGGTGGTTAAAATCCTGCCAATGTTTTAACTTGCTTGCAGCGGTCTTGTAAGTGAATCACAAACTTTCCCCATTCTTTTTTTAAAGTTCTGGTCTTCTTGATTCCTGAGCTTCCCAGATAACTTTGCTGTTTCGGCGTAGTCCGTCAACTTGGTTTGCCGTTTGTTTCTAGGAAACCCAGCTAGATGGGTGGGATATAAATACTAAATTGTTATTATTATTAGTCAGGGTTGTTTCTTCCTTCCATCTCTGGCGTCTTAGACTGTGTTTCTAAGGCGCCCGTGTTGTTGTTTTGTAGGATGAAATGGATGATGTAGCAGCAGACGACGGGCACCTGTTTGAACCCTTTTCATACTAGGTGTGCTTGTTCCAATTCAGGGATGCTTCACACACCGTGTAACACTGTGCAATGGCCAGCGCCACTCGCCAACTGTTGTCCTTCTGTTTTCTGGTCATTTTGTTCAGCCCCTTGCGATGCAGGAATCTCAGACATGACAGATGACCACCCAACCTCTTCTTAAATACATTCGAGGAAGGAGAGTCCCATCACCTCCTGAGGGAGACAGTTCTGCTGTCGGAAAGTTCTTCCTGACGTTGGGTCGGAATCTCCTCTCTCGGAACTTGAAGCCATTGGTGTACCCAAAGTGCAAAAGCAAAGCCTTCCATGCGCTTCAAACGCTGTAGGTTCTTGGTTCCGGTGTCAAACAAGGTGGCTTCTTGCAAGAACCTCGCGTTGCCCTCTCTTCTCCCCAGGGTGCTTTCCGCAGTTGCTGAATTTCTTTTCTTTTCTTTTTTTTTTTAAGAATAATTTTTATTAACCGACCAATCACATCAAATCAAACCAAATTACATAGATTCCAAATTACAAAGCCGAATTTTAAATTTTTGTTGGGGGTACCCATATTTCAAGTTCCGAAGGGGATCCAATCATCATCTTGCTTCTTATTACTGCTTTAACGTCCACAAATCTGACCATATGATGTTCACAGTACTATTCAGTCCTTTCTTATTGTTTTTCCACATCTCTTCTTGTTATTT
Source organism: Podarcis cretensis (assembly GCF_951804945.1). Taxonomy (NCBI): domain Eukaryota; kingdom Metazoa; phylum Chordata; class Lepidosauria; order Squamata; family Lacertidae; genus Podarcis; species Podarcis cretensis. Next base: position 29,779,893 of record NC_137187.1, read on the forward strand.
TCATATATTTTTTCCTTTCTCTTTGTGACCTCTGATAGTCTCCACAAGCGGGTTACAACAGTTTGTAATCCTGTGTGGATATTTTTTTTTAATCCAAGAGCCATATCCAGACGTTTTCCGTATAACATCACTTCCATAAATCAAAACAGTCTTAGCATCGTTAATCTTCACAAATCTGTCGCCTTTCTCAAGCTCTGAGGAGATTCACCAGGAATGCAGTCTGATAACAAATCCATTCCTCCTCCCGGTTATAAATCCTTCGGCAAAACCTGCCAAGATGGCGACTCTGTATTTGTTGCTGCGCCATTCCAAAAGCTCTTGTTCTTTACTCAGTCTCCATAAAGCATACTTTTGGTTAAAGTTCATTTCCACACAGTCCTTAATCATCCTGCTTGGATCAGTTAACCGACGGTTCTAATGAGGAGGGGTTCTTTGTTAATCACATAGAAGAAAAGAAAAAAAGGTTTTCCCTCCCCATCCAGTCCCGTTGCCGGCATACCCAGCCTTTGATGTATCTTCTTCGTAAAATATTCCTGTTGCTCCAACCCATCGTCTTTATTTTACAGAGGTCCCTTCTGTTAGCAGTCTTCACTCCCCTTCTTCACTTGAAATATGTGCATTTGCTTCTTTTGTAATTAATTATTCCAAATTGCTGTAGCTAGTGCGCGATCAGAGACAGCGTCTAGGAGAGCCAGAGTCCACACGGGGGCATTCTGCCTAGTGGCCTCACCCCCTTCTTTCGAATTCAGGGGTGATTTATGGGCACAGCAGGCAAGGGCAGTGTTCCCCATTCCCTTGGGGCAACAAGGGAGGCTGCCTACTCCCATAACAGCCTCTTAGTTACCCCGTGTGGTCCGGAGAGATGGTATTGTTGGCCATCTTCCAATGCGCCCCTAGTGGCCCCCCGCAGTTGCTGAATTTCTGTCTTGGGAGACCCATCCCTCTGTTTGGGGATCTGTGGGGTTTGGGACCCCAAAGGGGTCTGGCCATAGCTGTCAACCATCCCTTATTTTGCAGGAAACTCCCTTATCCCAGCGCCGTGTCCCGCTGCTATCCCTTATTGATGATGTCCCTTAAATTTCCCGGGTTTCAAAGGAAGCAGCTCCTCTCCCTCCCTCCCTGCCGGCCAGGGAGGAGGGAGGCTCCAACAGTGTTGCCTGGCTGTGTTGCTCACCCAATAAGGAGTCTAAGAACGACTGGGGGGTGGAGCTTGCATGCCTTGTGCCGATCAAATCGACCGCATTGCCTGGGGACTCGCCTTTGCTCAGCGCTTCCCAGCAGAGAGGTGACGGTGGTTTTCCTTGCTGCATCCCCTTTGCTGGGTTGTTGCAATGTGGGAGCCACCGCTTGAGGCTTTGTTTGGCTGCTGGCTGGGCTTTCTGCCTTTGGCTCGGAGGGGCTCAGAAGTTGAACATACCTGCGCCTGGAAAATCCCTTATTTTGGCTGCTGATCCCTTATTTTTGAGGCCGCTGGTCCCTTATTTTCAAATCTGTAAGTTGACAGCTATGGGTCTGGCAGGTAGTGTGAACTGAGGCAACAGAAGCCAAGATAGGCAGAAGTTGGGAAGGGAGAGCTTGGTCTGGCAAGGTGCCCTTCGAGGGGAGGCTTTGCCAACACCTGGTGGAGCTAGGTTGGTTCTTGAGCTCACCTGCGTCGATGCTGAGCCAGGTGACTGGTGCGGTCGTGTCACAGCTGAGATGGTGGTATTGATCGGTCTAACTCTGGCAGCAAACTTTGTGGTGGATGCACGGTCCAGGTGGGAAGATGCAGTGGGAAGTCCTAGTAAGACTCTTCTTTCTCTCCTCCAACATCACCCTACAACTCTCTTAGGACGATGCCCCTGTCCGCCCGCTTTAGGTGGCTGTCTTGGAGAGGAGTGGACTGTTAGGGGTCTCGGTTGAGTGGCACATGCCACTCAAGACGCAGCATGCTTGGAAGAATGCAGTAGTACCTCTAGTTATGGATTTAATTCGTTTCGGGGTACTGTGTGCATCCCCAAAAAATTGTAACTAGAGGCGCCGTTTCTGTCCATGCAATAGAGCGCTTCTGCACATGCATGAGCGGGGAAACCTGGAAGTACAGTGGTACCTCTGGTTACATACGCTTCAGGTTACATACGCTTTAGGTTACAGACTCCGCTAACCCAGAAATAGTACCTCAGGTTAAGAACTTTGCTTCAGGTACCTCAGGTTAAGAACTTTGGAGAGCCAGTGTGGTGTAGTGGTTAAGAGCGGTAGTCTCGTAATCTGGGGAACCGGGTTCGCTTCCCCGCTCCTCCACATGCAGCTGCTGGGTGACCTTGGGCCAGTCACACTTCTCTGAAGTCTCTCAGCCCCACTCACCTCACAGAGTGTTTGTTGTGGGGGAGGAAGGGAAAGGAGAATGTTAGCTGCTTTGAGACTCCTTAAAGGGAGTGAAAGGCGGGATATCAAATCCAAAAACTCTCTCGGGATGAAAACAGAAATGGTGCTCCAGTGGCGCGGCAGCAGCAGGAGGCCCCATTAGCTAAAGTGGTGCTTCAGGTTAAGTACGGTTTCAGGGTAAGAACGGACCTCTGGAACGAATTAAGTACTTAACCTGAGGTACCACTGTATACACTTCCGGGTTTGCCGCAGCCGTAACCCAAAGATTCTTCAACCTGGAGGTTAGACTACACGAGGTACCACTGTACAGCTGTACTCAGCATGGCAGCATCCTGGTTGAGGGGAGAAAGATACCCACTTTCTAGGAAACTCTGCTCTGAGTCTTGTTCTTGTCATGCAGCCTATTGGACTGCAGTGTTTGGCATGTCTGGTTGTGCAACGGGTGCCGGCTGAAATTGTGATGTGTAACGTGGCATAAAGCGCAGGCCTCCATAGGTCCTTATTTTGTCTGTCCTCCCCCATCCCTCCAAGGTCTTCACACGTGGGCCTGCGTGACTCGATATCTCTCTAGATTCAGGGTCCTGGATTCCGTAGCAGGAATTTTCTGTTTATTCCTCTGTGGCTTCATTGCAGCAATCCAAATTTGCTCAGTCCTCTGTCATCACTCTTTGACATTTGGGGAGGGGCGATTTTTGAGTTCTTGTTTTTTTATTATGTACTGTATTCTGTGCTTCTATATTGTGATTTTATGTTGCGAGAGGCCCTGAGACCTTTGGGGTGTAGGGCGATATGCAAATCCAATAAATAATAATACATTTTAATATAATGGGTTGTATCTTACAGTAGGCCCACTGAAATCCATGTGGGCAGAAAAGGGAGAGACATGCTTTGGTGCTTCTGTGAGGAAGTGTTGGCTTGATGAATTTAGGAGACGTCTCCTTCATTGGTAGCAATATAAACAGATCAGATTCTTAACCCTCGTCAAAATCGGTATCTGTATTCCAAATGCAAGCAAAGCATTCTTGTAGCAGAGAACTCTTGTCTCAGAGATACTCCCATGGCCCTAATAAACTGTTGATGACCAGAAGTCCAAGAACCTGTGTCTTTTGTTCCCATTGAAATGAATGGACATTTGCTGAGGCCCATTCACTTCCGCTAGTTTACTCTGAGTAGCGCTTGGTTGGCTCAAGCTCAGCATCCTCAGAGTTTAGATTAGTTATTCTGTACCGTCAGAATGAGTTTTCAAAGCCAGGGTTAAGGATCTGTGCTGTCCTTCACAGATAGCGTCCGGTTCCTTTCTCTGGAATGCACATTTGTCTTTTATCATTTATATCAATTTATATAAAAGGTAAAGGTACCCCTGCCCGTACCGGCCAGTCTTGACAGACTCTAGGGTTGTGCGCTCATCTCACTCTATAGGCTGGGAGCCAGCGCTGTCCGCAGACACTTCCAGGTCACGTGGCCAGCGTGACAAGCTGCATCTGGCGAGCCAGCGCAGCACACGGAACGCCGTTTACCTTCCCGCTGGTAAGCGGTCCCTATTTATCTACTTGCACCCGGGGGTGCTTTCGAACTGCTAGGTTGGCAGGCACGGACTGAGCAACAGGAGCGCACCCCGCCGCGGGGATTCGAACCGCCGACCTGACGATTGGCAAGTCCTAGGCGCTGAGGTTTTACCCACAGCGCCACCCGCGTCCCTTCAATTTATATACTCTATCCTTAAACTGTCCTGCTGTGCAAAACTCCCGATTTAAAAGAAAACGTGCGATTTTTATCTTAACAAGTCCGGTTTGTTTGAAAGTTTCTGGCTGGAAACCCTATTATTATTATTATATTTTCACGGCCCTTTAGGAAGTGAGGCAATAACTGCAATTATTTCCATAAGTTCTGTTCTAATTTATGCTTTGCATCGTTACTTGGCTGTGGACAACTGACCTTCACATTGTGTTTCTCTCCCTGCAGCCGGACCGTGGACTGAAAGCGAGGCAGAGAGCAGATGGCTACTCCGACAGATCCCGGCGCCATGCCTCATCCCGGACCTTCCCCGGGGCCAGGGCTCTCTCCTGGACCCATACTGGGTCCCAGCCCAGGACCAGGTCCCTCACCCAGTTCAGTGCACAGCATGATGGGGCCGAGTCCTGGACCTCCAAGCGTTCCACATCCCATGCCCACTATGGGACCGAACGATTACCCACCAGAAGGAATGCACCCCATGCACAAAGTAAGCATTTTCAATTTTTTCCTATGTTGTGCACGTCTTTTTTTTCCCTTCAAATTTTTTTATTAGTTTTCACAATATTATAAACAAACACATAAGACAAACAAACATAAATCATAGCCTTATTGAAAATTACACTTACTAAATTTGTTAGGTGACTTCCTCGCTTCCCCTTGGTTGAATTTCATTGCATGTCCTTTTAACGGTTTTCCAAATCCCAGTTCTTATAAAATTTAACTTAGACATTAACATCCTTAAATCTTCACCTTATGGAAGTAAACATATTAATTCATCACTTAACATAAATAAAATCCTAAGCCAATTAAATATCTGCAAGCTGTTTTCAGTTAATTTGACTTAACAAATTTAGCTAGATAATCATTAAATTTAATCCACTCTTCCTGATACTCCTCCTCCTCCTGGTCACGGACTTTTCCGGTTAGGTCGGCTAGCTCCGAAAAGTCCATCATCTTCATCTGCCATTATCGTTGGTGATTCTTGGGTTTCCCAGTTTTTAGCTAACAAAATACGGGCAGTAGTTTTTGTGCACGTCTGACATCAGTAGGGTCGCTTGCACGGCAAACATTGGTGGCTGAAATCCCCTCTTTCGCACAGCTATTAAAAGTGCCAAAGCCCCAAGAGCCCAGGACCTGATGGTCTATCAGCAAAATATTATAAGACATTGTAAGACTGGCTCATCCAACCTCTGATAGAAGTATCTAACTCAATTTTGCGAGGGGGCAAAGCATCTGAAACCTGGAAGCAAGCTTATATTACTCTGATTCCTAAACAGGGTCAAGATAGATCCAATGTTAAAAGCTACAGACCGATCTCCCTACTCAATATGGATTACAAAATTTTTGCAAATATACTGGCCAACAGGCTAAAGAAGGTTTTATCTGAGTATATTCATAAAGACCAGGCAGGATTTCTGCCTGGAACACATATGAAAGACAACATTAGAAATGTTGTGGATATTTTGGAAAAGTTAGAAGCAAGAAAGAGCTGTAAAGCAATGTTAATGTTTATTGATGCAGAGAAAGCCTTTGACAATGTATCTTGGAGATTTATGTTACATAAAATAGATAACTTTATTAAAAGTGCCAAAGCCCTGCGCTCCTTTTGCATTTAGCTGCAGACTGGACAAGGCTAAAAAGCAGTGGCTGTGCCTTTGTGTTCCAGAATAATCATAAGCTTTATATTATCTAAGTAAAAGCAGAGACATCACCTTGCCAACAAAGGTCCGTATAGTTAAAGCTATGGTTTTCCCAGTAGTGATGTATGGAAGTGAGACCTAGACCATAAAGAAGGCTGATCGCCGAAGAATTGATGCTTTTGAATTGTGGTGCTGGAGGAGACGCTTGAGAGTCCCATGGACTGCAAGAAGATCAGACCTCTCCATTCTGAAGGAAATCAGCCCTGAGTGCTCACTGGAAGGACAGATCCTGAAGCCGAGACTCCAATACTTTGGCCACCTCATGAGAAGAGAAGACTCCCTGGAAAAGACCCTGATGTTGGGAAAGATTGAGGGCACAAGAAGAAGGGGACGACAGAGGACGAGATGGTTGGACAGTGTTCTCAAAGCTACAAACATGAGTCTGACCAAACTGTGGGAGGCAGTGGAAGACAGGAGTGCCTGGCATGCTCTGGTCCATGGGGTCACGAAGAGTCGGACATGACTAAACGACTGAACAACAAAAGGGCAGATGGTGATCCTGTGATACGGAAATGCATTTGACTCCTGCAACTGAGCGGCGCTTCTGTAGCGCATGAACTGAATGCTGCAGTTATGGCAAACAGTTTTGACTTAGGTTTCTGCTATCCTATATCCATTTACTCACCAGGGCGTTTAGTAGCATTGAAGACAATGGGACTTACCTCTGAGTAGCCATGTCTAAGGTGGTGCTGCCAGTTTCCTTTTGAAGAAGGATGGCAGTTTGGAAACCAAAGCAGTATATTTTGGATGCTGTCCTGAAGCTTGAACACCACCTATTGGGAATGGCGTTTTTATTGAAATCACTGGATCTGGGTAGTAAATACAGGATCCAGGCATTAGAAATCACGCTGTGTCCTTACTCAGGCTTGTAAATGGCTACTTGATCTTGGTGCGACTCTTGTAAGGCCACATCCGTGCAATAAAAGAGGGAAGCTTACAGGTGGAATATTTTCAACGTTTTCCCAAATGGAAATGCATCACAAATGGCGGATTCTGTTAAGGGTGGGATAGCATAACTTTTGAGGTTCTTAAATTTTGTAGACTCAGCTGGCAATGTTGAGCTAGCACCTTACACCCTGATCCTGAGTGAGTTACATGGAAGCAAGTTCCCCTGAAATTGCTGGGGCTTACTTCTGTGTAAGGGACGCGGGTGGCGCTGTGGGTTAAACCACAGAGCCTAGGACTTGCCAATCAGAAGGTCGGCGGTTCGAATCCCCGCGACGGGGTGAGCTCCCGATGCTTGGTCCCAGCTCCTGCCAACCTAGCAGTTCGAAAGCACGTCAGAGTGCAAGTAGATAAATAGGTACCGCTCCAGCGGGAAGGTAAGCGGTGTTTCCGTGCGCTGCTCTGGTTCGCCAGAAGTGGTTTAGTCCTGCTTGCCACAAGACCCGGAAGCTGTACGCCGGCTCCCTTGGCCAATAAAGCGAGATGAGCGCCGCAACCCCAGAGTTGGCCACGACTGGACCTAATGGTCGGGGGTCCCTTTACCTTTACTTCTGTGTAAACACGCCTGGGCAGAGCTCCTGGGCAGCTTTACTCTCATGCAAACAAGAGTTTATTTGCCTTGGGGCTCATGAATGATGGGAGGTTAGTGGTTTTCTCTTTCTTCATGACCACGATCCAAAAGTAAAGGATTTATACTTTAGAAGTGGCTCTTTGCAAGTTTTGTTTCTGAGCTAACCTCCTTTTGGTATAGGGGTTGCTGTTGCTTGGTCATGTTATTTGGAGTGCGTGTGATACAAACTGTGTTTAATTGGACTTGTATATTTTCAAGTTCCTACTCTGATTTGTATCCCTCCATTTCTTGTGAATTTGGCACAGCCCCGGGAACAAAAAGTACCCCAAGAATAATTGGGCTGCAGTATCACCTCCTGAAGGGGAAAGATCGTATTGCACCAAAGGCCACGTAGAGATCAGTTAACTTAGTTCTTCAGGTTAAGGTTTTGAGAACTTTAAAGCCCTACACGGCTCAGGACCTCAGTGCCTCAAGGATCGCCTCTTACCATGTGAACTGACCCAGACCCTCCATTTGTCTATGTCCCCCACTCCCAGAGAGGTTTGGAGGGTGGCAACAAGAGGGCGGGGCCTTTTCTGTGGTGGCTCCCCAGTTTTGAAACACTCTCCCCAGAGAGGTTTGCCTGGCGCCATCATTACATGCCTTTAGGTGCCAGGCAAAAACATTTCCCTTTACTTTTCATCCATTAAATAATCTGTGGCCTGTAAAAGTGTGGGGGAAATGACTATTATTATTAATGATTTGTCTGTCTGTCAGTATGCTTTTGACTATGTTTTTATCATTGATGTTCTGTAATGTGTTTTTAACGTAGTACACTGCCCTGGGAGCTTTTGATAAAGGGTGGTATATAAATTGATTGAAATAATGCGAATACTAATATAATAATGATGACACCTGGTTGGTTGGCAACAAATCTGCCTTAAGCTGTGCCCTGGGAGCATTTTGCCCGGTCTTCCTCTTCCTCCCTCACCTGCTTCCTGCTTTCCCATTCTTAACGGATCTGCCAACTGCCATGGAACATTCTGGACCCATAAATGCCATAGGGAGGAAACTCCCTTCTTGGACTTCAGCCCACCTGCTCTGAAGCATCTTCTGCCCACAGCAAAAAGGCCATTTTCGGTGTGACTCCAACTGCTTTTCCACGGTCCCGTGACTTCGAAACGCCTTGATCCACCTTGGCAAACATCTCCATCGTAAGAAAGGCTGCTTGTGCCAAGGGCATCGTTTTCAGGATAGCTCTGGTCCTTTTTCAACACTAACAAACTGCCCTTCCCAAAATCGAGAATTTCTAGCGCTGTAGGTTTAATTATGTGCTATTAGGGATAGCAGTGGCTGTTGTTGTTTTACTGGGAACGCTGTGCCTTCGAGAGAAAGGAAGAAATGGAGTTCCTCCTCTCGGGCAGATTAGTTCAAAAATGCCGTTGGGTATAAAGGAAAACTTCTGGCCGTGCAAAAACCTGTTGCGTTGTCTCGCAGCTCTTCCCACCTCCCCAAATCTGGAATCATTTATTATTTCCTTTTGTAGCAGAGTTCTGATTTTCCTCCCAGCTTCTCTCACTTTCTCTTCATCGCTCTCAGCACTTGGAGGCCTGGACATGGCCTTGGCTGGGCGGAGAGCAAGAGATGGGAGCGCGGCAGCTGTGTGTGTGTTTGTGTGTGTGTGCAAGGGGACGGGGAGTGTGTGTGTGTGTGCACACACATGCGCAAGTCTGTGCGCTGCCCCTTTTTCTCCGGAAAGCAGCTGCTGACTGCTCCTTTCCCTTTAAATAACGGCTCCCCAGTGCTCTGCATTTGCAGCTGGCAAGGGAAGTAAATCTTCTATTTCCTCCTGCGCTGATGTTTTTGCTGTTCTTTTTTTTTATTAAAAAAAAAAAAACCTCCAGGCTTGCAATTTCCAGGTTTCCTTTGCATGGACTTTGCTCTGTTTTCCCTCCCGTGTGGATCTCATCATGTCCCCGCATGGCGATCTCTTTCTCCCCTGGATGAATCCAGTTGCCTTCCATGAGTTTCATTCTCATTGCTCAGATACCTCCTCCCTCTCTCTCTCTTCCTCTCTTGGCTGAGTCTGAGTCTCTTTCTTGCTTCACAAATTCAGTTTTTTGCTGGTGTTGGGTGCTGCAAGAGCTCCGTGAGGTTTTTCTGCTTCTCCTTCCTCCTGCCCCATAGGAAGGGCTGGTTCCTACCATTGAATATTCACATTTAGATGGTCTTGGGGATGTTCTGCGGCGGCAGTTGCTGCTCAGAGCGCCCCAGACAACACATCTCCTCTTCTTCTGAGCTCCTTGCGTCTGTTTCCGGGTTATGGAGAGCAGAGGGCCTTCTTGGTGGTGGCACCCGCCCTGTGGAATGCCCTCCCACCAGATGTCAAGGAAATAAACAACTACCTGACTTTTAGAAGACATCTGAAGGCAGCCCTGTTTAGGGAAGTTTTTAATGTTTGATGATTTATTGTGCTTTTAATTCTGTTGGGAGCCGCCCAGAGCAGCTGGGGAAACCCAGCCGGATGGGTGGGGTATAATAATAATAATAATAATAATAATAATAATAATAATAATAGGAGTGGTCTTTGTGGTCCCTGCCATTTGCTTGGCTGCTGCCAAAGAACAGGAGATTATCGTAGAAGCACTTTTGGCCCAACACACCACGACAGGGCTCTCAAGAAGTCTTGGAGTTCAGCGAATGGCTTTTGAAGCTGCTCTAAGTTAGGTTCGGAATGAGAAAAGTCTAACAAGCTTGAATCGTAAAGGGACAGTTTCAGAAAAGATGGGTGCTGTATTGCGTACAACTCTCACCGTGTTCATTTGATGCCATCGGAGCTCCTTGAGTCTCCAGTTTTCTTGGTCTTTTTAGCATTGTGTTTTAGATGTTGACCTAGGGTTGCAATATTTCAAACAGTGAAAAAACATGGACAGTAAAGTTGTTGAGCTTCGGGGGCAAAATCGCTTTAAAAATGCCACTTTGGAGCTATTTTTATGGGAAAACTGCACTGCTGACATGGGCTGCTCTTTAAAAATGCCGCTTTTGAGCTATTTTTATGTGAAAACTGCACTGCTGACATGGGCTGCCATATGTCCGGATTTTCCCAATTCCCACCTGGACTCTGCTGCCCACCTCTGTTCCCGGTATGTCTGGGAAAATCCAGACATATGGCAGCCCCAGTTGACCTGATTTTAATGCTATTTTGTGTGTGTACGTCTAGAGACCCATTTTTATGAAATGATGGAGCACTCCAGAAACGTATGCATGTTTTTCATCTGTTTACAGCCCATTGATGGTTTGCACGAGAAAGGAATGGTGGAAGACCTGCACAACAGCGCCATGAAGACAGCAAGCATGAGGCCCCCTCACCCTGGCATGGGGCCGCCCCAGAGCCCAAGGGATCAGCACAGCCAAGGTGGGTTTTCTATAGGGCTGGCGATATATTTGAGGTCGCTCTTAAGATCTGTGAAGCTGCTCGCTAATTTGGACAGGGTGCCTTGTGCCCTTGGTTGTCAGATTCTTGCTGGTTATTTTGGTGGTGCTTGTCTTTCTGCCTTTATTTATTTATAAAAGGCTTTTGAAGCTGTAATAAAGAGCTAAATAAACTTTCCCCCGGAGAGGCACTCCTTCCTAAAGGTTTAGGCTCAAAAAGAATTGCAAGGAAAGCAAGTTTAAGGGTACGTTCGTAACTCCAATTACGTAAACTTCGGAACATGGAAGTGTATTTCTGGGTTTTTGCCATGTGGGCAGAAGTGCTGTACCGCGCCGTGTGTGTGCGCAGAACAGGCACCTCGGATTGCGGATCTGGTCGGAGCTCCGGAACGGATCCTGTCCGCAACCAAAACTACCACTGTATTTTTTGCTTTTATTGGGTGTGTTTTCGTGTTTTGGAGGATCTGTATTTATTAGAAAATCAAGAAATAATTCACACGGTGGAACAAAACCACGTGAGCACTCTTTGTGGAATGGAAACTTAATGCAGCGAGATGAACCGTCCTGTCCATCTGTTTTTCCAAGGATATCCCTATCTCTAAATATGAAATCGCCCTTGTCACCCAGTCCAACTCTGGCTCTGTCATTCTCTGGTAGCAGAAGCTTCTCTCCAACTTTCTTGCTAACCGGCCAAGTCTCTCCCTCTTTGCCTTTGGTAAAGGGTAAAGGGACCCCTGACCATTAGGTCCAATCGTGACTGACTCTGGGGTTGCGGCGCTCATCTCGCTTTATTGGCCGAGGGAGCCGGCATACAGCTTCCAGGTCATGTGGCCAGCATGACTAAGCCACTTCTGGCGAACCAGAGCAGCGCACGGAAACACAGTTTACCTTCCTGCCAGAGTGGTACCTATCTATCTACTTGCACTTTGATGTGCTTTCGAACTGCTAGGTTGGCAGGAGCAGGGACCGAGCAACGGGAGCTCACCCCGTCGCGGGGATTTGAACCGCCGACCTTCTGATCGGCAAGTCCTAGGCTCTGTGGTTTAACCCACAGCACCACCTGTGTCCCATCTTTGCCTTTGGAGCCTGTCCCAATTGCCACAAGAGGGCCTGGTAGCACTTTTCCTTGTGATTTTTCTGGATTCACGATGCCTCTTTAGTTGCAGCCTCAGCTGTTCCAACCAAAACATAGTCAACTAATTTCCCCCCATGCCTGTCCTGCCATGGTGAGCCCTGACAGGGGCTCCTATACCTTCCGCCTTTGTTTTGGGTTTGGATAAGATCCCAGAAGGGCAAATATCTGGGCTGGAGAACGAAGGCAGAGCCCCATGTTTGCATGCAGAGAAAGCAGACAGAAAGCATGGCTTGCCTGCAGAAGGTCGCAGGTTCAAATCCCAGCATATCTGGCTAGGGTTGGGAAAGACCATGTCTCAAGTCCTGGCCAGCTGCTGCCAGCCAGTGCAGACAATACTCAGCTGTAGGTGGGCCTGTGATCTGGACTGGAAAAGGCAGCTTTCTATATAATATCAGACTGATGACCTATCCAGACCAAAGCTTTGGCTGCCAGCATTTCTAGCCCTCCGGCAATGGCTTCCTAGGAAGGAACTCTCTGTTACGTCGATTAAATTCTTGCTTAGCTCATAGAATCAGAGGCTTGTAGAGCTGGAAAGGGACCACAGTGATCATCTAGTCCAGCCCCACCGCGATGCAGGGATTTTGGGTTGGATGAGTCTGTAGCATTGGAGTATGTTTGTGTTTATTCAGAGTTCATTGGAAAGGAACTATTATTATTATTATTAGAATTTATATACTGCCCTATACCCCGGGGGTCTCAGGGCGCTTCACAGAATAAAATCAAGATATAAAACCACAAAATACCTAATAAAAATAACAACGCCATAACCCCCTCCAAAAGAGCCACATTTTAAAATGGCGTTGGATGTCAGTCAGCCCAAGGCCTGGTTAAAAAGGAATGTTGTTGCCTGGTGCCTAAAGGTGTATAATGAAGGCGCCAGGCGAACTTCCCTGGGGAGAGCATTCCACAGATGGGGAGCCACTGCAGAGAAGGCCCCGTTTTTGTGTGGGCTTCTCCTTGCATTCCCTTGGCTGACACATCCAGCCGCTTTTTTCCCGCTGCTTACGGAGGACAGGGCAGGCCTCGGAAAGGTCAAACGTTCTTGTCACGGCATATGCTGCGCAGCTAAGCTCTGAGAACAGAAGGTAAGCATAAAATACGGTTAATCTCTGGCAGTTTCTGAAAACAAATGAGCAGCGGCAGAAGCACATCGTTTGGGGGTCCCTTCCCCGAGGAATTCACGGTTGAAACCGAGCGCTTGGGATGGTTTCGGTATTTAGATAAGGCTTGCAAACACTCTGCAATTTAAATAGTTGCCTGGCATTCCAGAAGCTCAGCTGAACAGAAAGGGAGTTACTTATTTCGGAACCCTATTATGCCGCCAAACTGCAGGCTGCTTCCCCATGTCCCCTTTTGAAAACACGAACATTGCAATCAGAGGGATATTTATATATCCTCCTCCTATTGATGCTGGGCTGCCTGCTTTTTGTTCTGTTCCTATTAAAAAGGAAAATGCGGCGGGCTTTAGAAGGAGTTGCATTCATTTGAGCGCCAAGCCCAGCACCCAGCTGCCTGAGTAAACAACGTGTATTCACGCTTCGAGACGGTTACAGCGTAAAACCTCGTTCTGGCCTGACATATCGTTGCATGCTTACGTTGCAAAAGCTTTCCCCCAGGTTGTGTCCTGGGCGGGGGCTCCTGTTACTTAGGGCCTGGAATAGTATTGTGAAAGTGGAGAACAGTGTGGCGCGATAGATACATAGATAGCCAGGCTAGCCCAGTAAATTTGGGGACATCTAAACATCCCCTTACGGGACGCGGGTGGCGCTGTGGGTTAAACCACAGAGCCTAGGACTTGCCGATCAGAAGGTTGGCGGTTCGAATCCCCGCGACGGGGTGAGCTCCCGTTGCTCGGTCCCTGCTCCTGCCAACCTAGCAGTTTGAAAGCACGTCAAAGTGCAAGTAGATAAATAGGTACCGCTCTGGCGGATAGGTAAACGGCATTTCCGTGCGCTGCTCTGGTGCGCCAGAAGTGGCTTAGTCATGCTGGCCACATGACCCGGAAGCTGTACACCGGCTCCCTCGGCCAGTAAAGCGAGATGAGCACCGCAACCCCAGAGACAGTCACGACTGGACCTAATGGTCAGCGGTCCCTTTACCTTTAAACATCCCCTTACATTTGGGGCAGGGGCTAAATGTGGCCGTCCAATCTTTTTTGTCTGGCCCCCAAGACACTCCCCAAACCGCACCTCTGCCAGACCATATACTGCACTATGTTTGAGTGTTTTTGCCTGTCTCCTTTGATTCTGATGGTGCACCTTGTTTCTCTGAACTGAGCATGGGACATGCGTTTGAGCATGTCTAGACAACAGCCCCGTTCCGGAAGTCTGTTCCAAAACCAAAGCGTTCCAAAACCAAGGCACGCCTTCCCATAGGAAGTCATGCAGAATGGATTAATCCGTTCCAGACTTCTGAAAACAACCCCAAAACAGCAATTCAACATGAATTTTACTCTCTAACGAGACCATTGATCCATAAAATGAAAGCAATAATCAAGGTACTGTTCTATAAAATAAATAAGACAGTATTGTAGATGACGAGAATTAACATTAATTTATTTTCTTACTTACTCTGATGATAGTCATTGTTTGGATGGGGGGCTTTTATCCATTTTTGCAGTCACACAGTCAGTCAGCTGAACTGGGTTCCTCACAGTCACAAAAACAAATGAACCAAAAAAGCATTAAAAAAAATCAAAATAAAAAAAGATAGCAAAACCAAAAGCGCCAAATACAGTGGTCCTCGAACTTAATCCGTTCCGGAAGTCCATTTGACTTCTGAAATGCTCGAAAACCAAGGCGCAGCTTCTGATTGGTGCAGGTGCCCCGGAAGCAATTGCTGACAGCCACATCGGACATTCGGCTTCCGAAAAACGTTTGAAAACCGAAACACTTACTTCTGGGTTTTTGGCCTTTGGGAACCAAGGCATTTGAGAACCAAGGTACCACTGTACTTTAAGAATACGGAAGCAAGCATAGGAGACTCCGAGACTCCTGGGGTTTAAAACCTAGGACCTTTAGGTTGATGAGACTAAAACACTCTGCATATTACATCTTATTTGTTTTGTTTTATGTTGGTATCTGTGACTTGAATCTGTTGGAAATCAAGAACCTTCTTTGTACTGTGTGCATGCCCTGTGAACCCACAGAGCTGTGGGAAAGTGGAAACTCTGTCCTAATTGGTTTGCACACCATAATCATAAGTTTGCTCAACGACGCAGGTGCAGCTGATTTAGGTAGTATATCATAAATGTCTTACAGGCTCTTAAAATGGGAATACCCAATTGGTTTTTATTTTATATGCTTTTTGGGAAAGCTGACTTGGCAAAATACATTCATTGAAAGGTGGGCTATGAATCCTATAAATAGATGAAATATTGAAGTTAAAAAAATGCATAAGATCATGTTTACAAACAAAATAAACCCAGAGGCTCTCCTTCGTGGGATACTGGGTTCTGATATCGCAAAACGTATAAGGGAATTATTCCTATATGCGACAGCGGCTGCGAGAATTTTAATAGCATCAAATTGGAAAGGAGAAAAAATACCCTCAAAATTGGAGTGGCAACAAAAACTAATGGCGTACGCAGAACTGGCTAAGCTATCGGGAGGAATAAGAGACCACGCAGATCAAGTATTTTCAATAAACGGGGTTTATTTAAAAGTTACATGAAAGACTGCAACACTATAAAATCTGTGGCAGCCTTTGAATAGCGTCTGTTATACACCGAACAGGTTTAAGAAAGTACAATATCTTGGCTAAGCAATTATTTTAAACAGACACAAACAGTGAGCTAGATAAATAGGCATTTAAAGCTAGATGGAGTTGGCGGGAAGTCCGTGGAACTAGAAGAAGACTGTGATAAAGTGTAATGGATATTGACAATTCTTTGGTGTTTATCTGTTACGGATAATTTTGATTTTGTGGTTTTTTAAAAGTTTAATAAAGTTTTTTTTTTTTTTTTAAGAATCGTATAAATAAATAAATCCAGCTAGTTTACCAAAATGCTAGAGGGAAATACTGTGGCTGTAAGTGGCAAGTTACTCTTTGGCTTATTGTCTCTCCCCCCCCCCCCCCCGGTGATCGTTGTTTCCTAATTAAGCTGAGCCACTCTGCCGCAAGGAAAGCCTCTTAAATTTTTCAGGAAATGACTGCGCTAATTTTTCTTTCGCTTCTTCCAGGCTACATGTCTCCCCACCCATCGCCCTTGGGACCGGCCCCCGAGCATGTCTCCAGCCCCATGTCCGGAGGGGGTCCCACCCCGCCCCAAATGCCGCCAAGCCAGCCGGGACCCACGATGCCGGGAGACCCGCAAGCTATGAGCCAGCCCAGCCGGGGACCTTCGCCCTTCAGCCCGGTTCAGCTGCACCAACTCCGGGCGCAGATTCTGGCCTACAAGATGCTGGCTAGGGGTCAGCCGCTGCCCGAAAACCTCCAGCTTGCCGTCCAGGGGAAGAGGACTCTGCCCGGGATTCAGCAGCAACAGACTCTTTACAAGCCAACGGGTAAAACTGCCGGGCTCGATCGGCTTCCTCTACAGTCACCCTTGTGCAAGTCACCGTATTTTTCGCTCTATAAGATGCACTTTTCCCCTCCTAAAAGGTAAGGGGAAATGTGTGTGCGTCTTATGGAGTGAATGCAGGCTGCGCAGCTATCCCAGAAACCAGAACAGGAAGAGGGATTGCTGCTTTCACTGCGCAGCGATCCCTCTTGCTGCTCTGGCTTCTGAGATTCAGAATATTTTTTCTCTCTTCTCCTCCAAAAACTAGGTGCATCTTATGGTCCGGTGCATCTTACAGAGCGAAAAATACTGCAATTGAAACCAACAATGAATTTAACACAGTAGTTTATTGCACAAAACTCACATACATGTACGTTAGTAACGGATATTACCTCTGCTATTTTTAAGCAGCGTTTGAACACGGTTTGGCATGGAGTCTACTAGTTTCGAACAGTCCCTGTTGATTTTCAGATCCCTGTACCACACTTGAATCAGCGCTTGATTGAGCTTCTCCATAGTCATACAGTCTACAGCACGGAGGCGACTTTTGCATATAGCCTACAAATTCTCCATGGGATTGACATCTGGGGAATTCCCTGGCCAATCAAGGATCTGTATTTGCTGCTCTATCCTGAATTTCTTCCCCGCTTTCGATGTGTGACAGGGGCTAGGTCCTGCTTCAATATCTCAGGACCGTAAGGATACCTCTTTTCCAAATCTGGAATAACTCCCTTTCATAGAACCTAAAATATTGAGTACAGTGGTACCTCAGGTTAAGTACTTAATTCGTTCCGGAGGTCCGTTCTTAACCTGAAACTGTTCTGAACCTGAACCTCTTGGCCATTATGTGGCTATTTCAGACCTGCATTTTATAGTGTGCCAGAGGCCTCTGTTTTCTTTCCCTCCAGCTTAGCCATCAGGCTGACCCCACAAAATCTAACTGTGTGAGCATTTCATACATGCTCTCTACGATGGGTTTTGAGCTCTGTGTGTGCCTGTTGGGGTGTGTGACGGAATTCACTGCACCTCCTGACGGAGGTGCAAAAGCTACTGGAACCTGCTTTGGTGTGGCCCATTCTAATGGAAGGAAAATCGTCTTTTTGCAGTTTTTGCAGCACATGCCAATGCCCCCCTCCCAGCTGGACCAGGAGCTGCCTCAGGAATGCCAGCGCACACGGCTGCCATGGCCCCCAAAACCTGGCCAGAAGGTAAAAAAGAAAGAAAGATGTCGGCAGCTCTTTTATATCTAGAACATTGACATAACAGAGAAGAGAGAGTTGAGAAAAAGAATAATGTTGGGTTAGTCAGTCCTTTTCTTAAAAACTCACACAACTCCTTTGCTATACAGTGGTCCCTTGGTTCTCAAACTTAATCCGTTCCGGAAGTCCGTTCCAAAACCAAGGCGCGCTTTCCCATAGAAAGTCATGCAAAACGGATCGATCCATTCCAGACTTCTAAAAACAACCCCTAAAACAGCTATTTAAGATGAATTTTACTAACGAGACCATGGATCCATTAAATGAAAGCAATAATCAATGTACTGCAATCAACCAATCAACCAGTACCTGAACTGGGTTCCACACAACCACGAAAACAAAACACAAAAAAAGAGCCTCAAAAACAAAAGCGCAAAATAAATAGCAGAAACAGACAGACCTCAGCGTAACACTCAAAATGGAAGTGTGTCACTCAAAACAGAGCACGTTTGGCTTCCGAAAAAAGTTTGCAAACTGGAACACTTACTTCCTGGTTTGCAGTGTTTGGGTTCCAAGTTGTTTGAGTACCAAGGCATTTGAGAACCAAGGTACCAGTGTACAGCAAATTAAATATTATTGGACTGTAATGATTTTTATTGACATTGGACTGTTGGGACAATTCCATTAAGTAGTTTGAAAAGCGCGATGTTTTCCTTGGTGAACGATAGAAATGAGAATGAAGATTGGTAATGTGAGGTAACTGATAAACATGAGAAATTGCGGCGAGTTTTGTTTTGACGTTTCCTGGAAAAGGCAATCTTTTATTGATAAAAGGATGGGAACAGGGATGGAATTTCATGGAGAGTTGAGGCATTCAATTAGCTTCTCAGGCATATTAGTAAACAGCAACATCATCTGGTCTTTACCCCTGACCTTATATGTTGAGAATTACTGGTAAATGCCAACATTTTCATTTATCATAACAGACACACCTGTACTACCCCAAATGCAACCAAGTTCACTGCTTTATTGATGCATTCTGTTTTTTTGTTTAGACGTAGCTTTGGTTTCTCTCATCTCTGCATACAGGGCTGTGTGCATATTGCAGCACTGGTGTCCATGCTCCTAATAGGAATTAACGTAGGATATCACAGGACCACAAAAGCAAACCCGTCCCGGTGGGCACATAACATGGACTTTTATAATTAATGAATGCAAAATAAAGCCCACAAACTATTTTAGAACTTTCAAACTCTAGAGATTAATCCTGATTTTTTTAAAAAAGCCAAATAAGTCTTAGGGCTGGTTTAGAGATTATCACCAAACCAGGATCTGGTATGAGGCTTCCTTCTCCTCACATACTTTGATTTCCTGAGTTGGGTAGACCACGGTGTGCTGTTGCATGTTCCAAAACCAAAGTGCTGTTCCAAACCAAAGTGCTGTTCCAAAAGAAAACCGCAAGTAACGCTTTAAAGCGGTTTACCAGTTCTGGTCTGCAATCATAGTTAGCCAGTTTGGATGCGATGGGGCTGCCCAGGGGGAGAAGAGAGTGTGCCAACCCAGGCCGGCGTTGGCCTGTTACATGTGAACCATCCCTCAGGGTTATGAAAAGAGGGTTACATATCATCTGCTCACATGACTGGGCAAAATTTGCTTTATAATGGAATATTTCATGTGTCAGGAATTGGATTGTGGTACACCTAGATTCAGCCAGTTGTTAATATCCGATGTTTCCTCCCTTTATGGTCCTGATTTATGGGCTGCTACTAAAATGAAGCTGTATTTTAATTAACTGTTTGTTTGTTGATGTTGTTTTTCTATTACGTTTTATTGTAATTTATATTACAATAAATTACCCCGTGGCCGGGGAGGGCGGGATATAAATAACATTTTATTATTATTATTATTAGTAGTAGTAGTAGTAGTAATAATGCTTCTGTTGGTATACATGGAAGCGAGTGTGGAGAAGTGTCATTGTTTGACATACAGTCATACCTTGAAAGTTGAATGGAATCCACTCCGGAAGTCCGTTCGACTTCCAAAACGTTCAGAAACCAAAGCACAGCTTCTCATTGGCTGCAGGAAGCTCCTGCAGCCAATCGGAAGCCCCGTCGGACATTCGGCTTCCAAAACAAAGTTCAAAAAGTGGAACAGTCACTTCCGGGTTTCGATCGATCTGGAGCCAAGGCGTTCAAGATCCAAGGTACGCCTGTATTTCATTCCTTCTCCTTACCAGGTGTATCTGACTGCTGAAGTGTCCTTGATCCTATTGTGTTGACCTTATCCAAAAGGATAGATAACATTTTGTTTAGCTCCTTTTGGTCCAGGTTTATGAATATCTGTGCCGAATTATTTTCCAGGGCAAGGGCCAGAGATGAACGTTCCCAGCACCCCTCAGAAGCTCCCTGTCCCGTCCCCCAGTGGAAGACCTTCTCCAGCGCCCGCCCCTGCCCAGCCAGCGGCCGTCATGCCAGGCCCTTCGGTTCCTCCGCCCGCGGCCAGCCAGCCTTCGCCCATCGTCCAGCTGCAGCAGAAACAGAACCGCATCAGCCCCATCCAAAAGCCCCAAGGGCTGGACCCTGTGGAAATCCTCCAAGAGCGGGAATATAGGTAAGAACCAGGCGGAGAGGCAGGTGTTTTCAGTACGTTTTGTGATTTATTTTTTAAAAAGAAATACTTAGCAATTGCTGTATGACAGGGTTGTCTTTGTCCATGGAGTTTTCTTGGCAGGGATACTGGAGTGGCTTGCCGGTTCCTGCTCCAGGTGGATCATGTTTGGTCTAAACTCTCCACTATGACCTGTCCATCTTGGATGGCCCTGCACGGCATAGCTCATAGCTTCTCTGAGTTATTCAAGCCCCTTCGCCACGGCAAGGCAGTGATCCATGAAGGATCATAAAAAGAGACATCACCTTGCCAACAAAGGTCCGTATAGTTCAAGCTATGGTTTTCCCAGTAGCGATGTATGGAAGGGAGAGCTGGACCATAAAGAAGGCTGATCGCCGAAGAATTGATGCTTTTGAATTCTGGTGCTGGAGGAGACTCTTGAGAGTCCCATGGACTGCAATTAGATCAAACCTATTTATTCTTAAGGAAATCAGCCCTGAGTGCTCACTGGAAGGACAGATCCTGAAGCTGAGACTCCAATACTTTGGCCACCTCATGAGAAGAGAAGACTCCCTGGAAAAGACCCTGATGTTGGGAAAGATGGAGGGCACAAGGAGAAGGAGACGACAGAGGATGAGATGACTGGACAGTGTTCTCGAAGCTACCAGCATGAATTTGACCAAACTGCGGGAGGCGGTGGAAGACAGGAGTGCCTGGCGTGCTCTGGTCCATGGGGTCACGAAGAGGCGGACACAAGTAAACGACGAAACAACAACAAGTATGACAGGGACGTCCAACTCCCAATAAAAAACTGGCAGTGATCTACCCATTGTTGTTGTATGGACGAAAGTTGTTGAGCTTTTTTGGGAAAGGCAAAGTGGTTGGGCTTTTTTAAGTAAGCCACAGTTGTTTTTCCCCCCTTTTTTTGGGGGGGGGGAGGACATCACTGAGGGACCGAAGATCTAGCAGGAACACCCCGTGATCTACCAGTAGATCACGATCTACCTGTTGGACATGTCTGCTGTATGAAAACAACATCACACTCATGGTGTGTAACTTTGGGGAAGGGTGGCGACTTGTCCCGGAAATTGTGTGGTGTCGCCCAAATAGGCACCAGCTGACTTGAGGGAGAGGATGACGAGGCTTGTGCGTTTTCCGAGAGTTGTGTAGAAGGTGTTTTTTCACCTCTGCAGAGCCATTTGCCAGAATTTCTACTGCACCCAGTGGACAGAGGGAAAACTACAAAGGAACATGTGTCTCCTTCTGGAAGATTCTTTGGACATAGAGGAAGGGCACCTCCGCTCCCTTGAGGCTGGTGGTGGTTCCAGTTGATGCAAATTTCCCTCATGAACTGCACTCCTAGCCCCAGGTTTGGTTCCAATACCTCGGGATGCGAATGGGATCCATTCCAGAGCCCCATTTGCATCCTGAATAGAATGTAAGACACAATGGCGCATCTGCGTGTGCACGGGTCGCGTTTTGCTGCTTCCGCGCATGCGCGTGATGCCATTTTGAGCTGTTTGCGCATGCATGAACGGCAAAACCCGGAAGTAACGCGCTCCGTTACTTCCGTGTTGCCGCGGAGTGCAACCCAAAAGTGCTCAACCTGAAGCACATTCAACTCGAGGTATGACTGTACCTCATTTGTTTCTGTCAGAGCCCTATAATACATCACCAAACCAAACCAAGCTCACCTACCAGCTGTGTCTTGTGTTCTGCTGGCTCGGGGCAGCTCTCCTTTCCTCCAGTCCAAGACAGATAAAAAGCCAAAACTATGCGTGAGGAGATAATCCTTGTCTGTGCTGTGAACCCGACCAGAAGTAGCGTCAGAAATCGAGATGTAAAATCTAGGAGCCAAACTGCACCTTAAATCTAGGCTCTGGTCACCTCGACAATATCACAAAGCAAATGGTCAGTGGGGCGCAGCGGGGCGCCAGAAGAGGCAGGTCTTTGGGTGCCCCGCAGATCAGCTGACTGGCGCGACATCGCAGCCACGCCAAACCTGGTCATACCCAGGATTGTGTTGCTGCAACACAGGTTCCTTGGCTCCCAGTATTATTTGGGATTTCATCAATCTCTGTTAAGAATTGGGGATCTCACATCACCACCTTCTCTGAGGCTACATCATGGCCTAGGACCCTCGTACCTACGGGACCGCCTCTCCTGTTATGCCCCACGGAGGACCTTAAGGTCTATAAATAGCAACACCCAAGAGGTCCCGGGCCCTAAGGAAGTTAGATTAGCCTCAACCAGAGCCAGGGCCTTCTCAACACTGGCTCCGGCCTGGTGGAACGCTCTGCCTCATGAGACCAGGGCCCTGCGGGATCTGATTTCTTTCCGCAGGGCCTGTAAGAGAGAGTTGTTCCACCTGGCCTTTGGCTTGGAATCAGTTTGATTCCCTCCCCCTCTTTCTTTTTCCTTTCTCCTCCTATGAAGAGATTGCACCTTAATGTTTTAATGTTGTATCTTAATCTTTTAAATTGTGTTTTAATCAACTTGTTTTTATTATTGGTTGTTATCCGCCCTGAGCCCGGTCTTGGCTGGGGAGGGCGGGGTATAAGTAAAAAAATATTATTATTATTACTACTACTACTACTACTACTACTACTTAAGAGAAACCTGCGTGTTCTGAGTGAAGGCAAAAGCCAGCTCCGGAAGCTGGCTGGAGAATGTTTTGTGCTAATGCTTTAAATTGTGAACCATCCTTAGATCTGCGAATGATGAAGAAGAAGTAGGGTCAGTGAAGTGCCATTGATGGTGCCTTCTGCCCTTAAAACTGTCTCTGAAAAGTTTCAGCTCATCCTGAAAAGAGTTTTTCTGATATTCGTCATAGTATGTCTATACTTGATGTCTCTCTTGAATTCTTTCTGCATAACAAGAGATTGCTCCAAAACACGATTATACCCTCCTTTGACCAACAAAGACAATAGTGAAACTCTTGTCTTTTGAAAAATCTCTACAAAACCTTTACATTTATGTCGAGAACAGCTCAGCTTATTTTGCTGTTTGAAACTGGGCCAGCGCAATAAATTCATGCCGTAATTCTTACAAAGCTCTCTTTAACACTTAGAAGAAAAATTAAGGGCTGCTTTAATCTTAATGAATAAGTCTTGTAAAACTAATAATGCACAGTGCAGTTTAGTGTCACTCCACTATGTGCAAAGCTTCTTTCCTTCTCAGAGCTCATAAAATTTTTTACGCTCGCTATTGTCCTGAAATTACGAGCACAGTGGATTATGTCGGGTGGATTCCTTTTATCATCTGACGAAAGTATCCCTGCCAGAAAGCTCTTTGCTACCCCAGAGTCCTCAGTCCTGCTGCATGGCCCCTGGTCCAAAAAAAACCTCACCGTCCTTCACGGCGACGCTTGTGACTGTTCTCCCTCGGTTCCAGGGGCTTCTGCCCTTTTGCAAGAAGATTGCATCTCCGGCTCCAGTTCGAAATTCGCTTTCTGCATGGATGAAGACAAATAACTGCACTGTGGAGTTTAATTAAACATATTTTGGACAGGGTTAGATTAAATCCCCTGAGCGTTTTGCAAATGGCAGCTTCAAGAAACTGCTTCCGTCTTTGGCCCTTCCTTATGATTGAATGACTTAAGAGCCTTCACTGTTTCCCTCTGAGTGCAAGGGCAGCCTTTTTAATCTGTTCCCAGGATTAGGCAGGGAGCATTATTTCAGCATTTGATGCATTGATTGTAGAATATGTGGCTGCCACAAAGCCTTTAAAAGTAGAGTGTTAATTACAATTCCTTACGCAGGGCATTCCTAATAGGAATTTATATTTTAAAAAACAGCCCCAAAAAGATTTTTCCTTTTAATTTATGTGAAAGCCATTTGGCTGTTGCATTGATTGATTGATTGATTGTTCAGTTATGAGACGTTTCGTTCAGTTTTAAGCAAAGCCAAGATAGATAGACGTGTGGGTTTCAGTTGATTTTCAGGTGTTGCTTTCTTCGTTTTACCTGCCAGGTAAGGCGGCCAGTCTTTATTAAGATAAAGGGGACAAAGTCACGGTGACATTCTTCCCTAGATCAAATTCCCCTCCTGCCCAAAATCTGTTGATCAGTTTGCCGGGGATCCCGTTTGTTCAGAATTTCTGGGGCCCGTCCTGCTTCCCTCCCCAGGTCCCCCTGGCTTCTGCTGGCGCTTGGCTCTGTTCCCTGGCCTGAAAGCAGGAGGAGGGTCCTCAGCAACGTTAAGACCCACTTGGCTCTCGGAAGCGCTGCCTCTTTCAGCCTCCCTGTCTGGTGCCAGACTAACACCGCTCTTAACGTTGCGCTTAGTTAACAACTTTTCATCCCTGGGCTGCCAACTCCTCTATTAACACCATTAGCATTAATTCTTCCCTCTTTGCACTGCGATAAAGAGATTTAACGACACACAAGGGGGTGAGTTTATTGGTATTTGAATGGCATGCCGGTGAATCGCCATGATTGGCAGCTGACATTCTTCTGACAAAAAATAAATTTAAAAGGGTGTGTATTTGTGTGTCCACACTGTGGGATGCTACCCACCCCCCTTCTTTCCACGTGGACTTAAAAACCATTGCAAAAATTTTCTGTGGGTGAAATTGAGGCTGCTTTGAAATGGAGCCCAGGTTGGCTGGAATCTAAATCCTTTTCTCTCTCGTTTTGAGCCCTGCTTATGCCTCAAATGTCTTCCTCAACAGTGTGAGGAAACTCTTGGCCTTTTGGAAAATTTCAGAGGATTTTCTCTGTTCATTTCTTACCTTAAGCCTAACAGACACATAATGTGCAGTTCAAAGGCTTTTCAGATAAATGGGTAATTCTCCAGTGATTCGTAGTCTAATTATTTTAGATATAAATAACAGCGTTTGAAAGTGCTGCGTCTTTCAAGAGTGTACGTACTTGCATTTCATTAGCGGTAACAACAGTGGAGCCCCCAATCCTACACGTGTTTGCAGAGAGTAAAGTCCCGCGAGATGCGGTTGGATTTATTCGCAAGTAACGGAGGATGGGATCGCAGATCTAGCAAGGTCAAGAGAATGTGAAATGCACCTGCAATGGGCAAATTAATCTCCTTCTCTTCTAATCCCCTGTCCTGTGTCCTTCCCTGTTTAGACTTCAGGCACGGATTGCTCACAGAATTCAGGAATTGGAAAACTTGCCTGGCTCTTTGCCCCCAGACCTGCGAACTAAAGCCACGGTGGAGCTGAAGGCACTCAGGCTGCTGAATTTCCAGCGCCAGGTAACAAATTTCCCTGAAAGGAAGCTTTTTTGGTTGTACAGTCGTACCTTCGATCCCAAACGCCTTGCGACTCAAACGTTTTGGCTCCAGAATGCTGCAGACCCGGAAGTGAGTGTTCTGCTTTGCGAACGTTCTTTGGAACCCAAATGTCTGACGTGTTCCTGCAGCCAATCGGAAGCCGCACCTCAGTTTCCGAATGCTTTGGAAGTCAAACGGACTTCCGGAATGGATTCCATTCAACTTCTGTGGTACCACTGTAGTTGACAAATACAGTAGTACCTTGGTTCTCAAACTTTTATCTGTTCCAGAAGTCCGTTCCAAAACCAAGGGGCACTTTCCCAATGCAAAATGGATTAATCTGTTCCAGACTTTTAAAGACAGCCCCTAAAACAGAAATTTAACATGAATTTCACTCTCTAACGAGACCATTGATCCATAAAATGAAAGCGATAAACAATGTACTGCAGTCACACAATCAGTAGCTGAACTGGGTTCCACACAGTCGCAAACACGCAAAATATATAGCAAAAACACTCAGTGTAACACTCAAAACGGAAGTGTGATGCTCAAGTCGGAAGTGTAACACTCAAAATGGAGCACAATCGGCTTCAGAAAAAAGTTCGCAAACCGGAACACTGACTTCCAGTTGAGAAGGGGATTGAGAACTTTAAGATTCCTTTCGGATGGATTGAGAAGGACGCTTTCAGGAAGGGGACAGTTGGCGGTGGGAGGTGCCTGCAAGAAAAGGAGGGTGGGAAGAATTTCTCAGGGGGGAAATGGGGGCACCCTGGTGAGAGCAAGGGGTCTGCCTTTCTATGTGTGGATAAATGAGAAGATAGGTAAAGGGACCCCTGACCGTTAGGTCCAGTCGTGACTGACTCTGGGGTTGCGGCGCTCATCTTGCTTTACTGTCCGAGGGAGCCAGCGTACAGCTTCCGGGTCATGTGGCCAGCATGACTAAGCCGCTTCTGGCAAACCAGAGCAGTGCACGGAAATGCCGTTTACCTTCTCGCCGGAGCGGTACCTATTTATCTACTTGCACTTGACATGCTTTTGAACTGCTAGGTTGGCAGGAGCAGGGACCGAGCAACGGGAGCTCACCCCGTCATGGGGATTCGAACTGCCGACCTACCGATCGGCAATCCCTAGGCTCTGTGGTTTAACCCACAGTGCCACCCGTGTCCCTAATGAGAAGATATATACAGCACAAATGTCTTTATAGTTACTGTTTTTCTGTTCTTTTCCCCTCTTTTTCTATTCTATAGTGTTTTGCATTTTCCTACCAATGAGTTTGAATGTAGATGTTTAACACGTCAAAAAACTTTTAATAAGATTGTTATGTTAGAGAAGGTGATGGAAAAATTAATAGTAGTCTGGAGCAGCACTGGGGGTGGGGAGGGTGGTGTCGATGAGGAGATCATGCTACTAGCCTCCCTGTGAGTACATGGGAATTAAGTTTAATTTGCCCCAAGTGCATTGTTATCAGTAATAATTAACCACCGTCAAGTTGTTATTGTGCTTTCTGTAGCACTCAAGATCCCTAATCTTAATTGCTATCTGATGCCCACCCAGCCCCAACTAGGCTAGTCTTTGGATGAATGACTTTTCCATCTTTAGATCATCGAATGAGCGATAGCTGAAAAGAGATTTGAACCTAGAAATTCTGCTTCCAAAATCAATCTTCTGCCTGCTGTGCTCTGCCGACATCCTGCTAGATTCTAGATGCTAACTCTTCTTTATAAGAATCATTTCAGTTGACTTTTCCTTCTTGCAGAACAGCATGACGACAACAGCATAGCAGTGCAATAATGAAAAAGTGAGAATAAAAGTCATATGTAAAGTCTTTGAAAGCAAAGTGTTTTCGGAGTGCGTTGCTATCTCGTATATAAATCCCGGAGCGGAGTGAATGATTCCTTTTTTAAATTAATTACTAGTCTGACAATTTCTCAGATTCTAACTATATTGGTGAACTTGACCAAGAAAACAGGGATCTGGCATTTGAGGAATCCAGCCAGATTTAGACGTACTACCAAAAAAAGCTTATAGGTGAAAGGAAATATGCAGAAATGGCAAAACTTGCCAGAAGAATAAGAAATCAAGATAACAAACTTTTAATAAAATAATGGAAAGGGTTTATTGAATATTTACAGATAAACTAAACAGATAAAAATGTTGGCAGGATTATTGTAATAACCTGCGGTTTCATAAGAGTGTATATTTAAATAAGATGAATAAATGAGCAAATTAAGCTAATTTGGATATGCAGAGGATATTAAAAACAAAGTCAAGGAACCGCAGAAAGAGGGGGAAGGAAGCTAAGTTTTGAAATGTCAGAATGGTGGTGAAATCAGTGAAATGTGTGAATCTGAAAAGTATGAATAAAATTTTTTTTTAAAAAAAGGGAAGGGAAGGAGACAGTTCTTTAAAAAACGAGTTTTACTGGTGAAGATGATTTGCTGCTAAGTCTGTCCTTCTGGCTCCCAGCTCAGGCAAGAGGTGGTGGCTTGCATGCGCCGCGACACGACGCTGGAGACGGCGCTGAACTCGAAGGCCTACAAACGCAGCAAGCGCCAAACCTTGCGGGAAGCGCGGATGACGGAGAAGCTGGAGAAGCAGCAGAAGATCGAACAGGAGCGGAAACGGAGGCAGAAGCACCAGGTATCTGCATGCTCCAGGACGGTTCTGCTTGTCTGTTGCAGGAATAGCCGCCAGCGCCCCCTCCAAATATAACTGGACTCCAACTCCCATCAACAGCACAGCCAAGGTCGGGGGTTTGGAGCTGTAATGCAGTGAGCTGCTTGTCTTGCTGCGTACACACTTGTGCAAATTAATTGAAACAAGCAATTAATAATAATAATAATAATAATTTTTATTTATACTCCGCCCTTCCAAGCCAAGTCCGGGCACAGGGCGGCTAACAAGCAATAATAAAAACAAATTGAATGAATACAACTTAAAAGCAAGATTAAAATATAACATTAAAATATTGAAACATTAAAATATTAAAATGCAGCCTCATCACAGGAGGAGAAGGAAAAAGAAAGAGGGGGAGGGAATCAAATTGGCTCCAAGCCAAAGGCCAGGCGGAACAACTCTGTCTTACAGGCCCTGCGGAAAGAAATCAGATCCTGCAGGGCCCTGGTCTCATGAGGCAGAGCGTTCCACCAGGCTGGAGCCAGTGTTGAAAAGGCCCTGGCTCTGGTTGAAGCTAATCTTAACTTCTTTAGGGCCCAGGACCACTAGGGTGTTGCTATTTATGGACCTTAAGGTCCTCCGTGGGCATACCGGGAGAGTCGGTCCCGTAGGTAGAAGGGTCCTAGGCCGTGAAGGGCTTTAAAGGTCAAAACCAGCACCTTCAATCTGATCCTGTACTCTACCGGGAGCCAGTGCAGCTGGAAAAGCACTGGGTGAATATGCTCCCATGGCAGAGACCCCGTGAGGAGCCTCGCTGCTGCATTCTGCACCTGTTGGAGTTTCTGGGACAGCTTCAAGGGAAGCCCCGCGTAGAGCGAATTACAGTAGTCAAGCCTGGAGGTGACCGTCGCATGGGTCACTGTGGCCAGGTCAGGGTGGGAAAGGTAAGGGACCAACTGCTTTATTGTACAAAACTCATGTATACATGTACAAAACTCATGTATATGTACGTTAGTAACAGGTACGCCCTCCGCTGTTTTTAAGCAGCGTTTGAACACGGTTTGGCATGGAGTCTACTAGTTTCGAACGGTCCCTGTTGATTTTCGGATCCCTGTACCACACTTGAATCAGCGTCTGATTGAGCTTCTCCATAGTCTTACAGTCTACAGCATGGAGGCGACTTTTGCATATAGCCTACAAATTCTCCATGGGACTGACATCTGGGGAATTCCCTGGCCAATCAAGTACAGTGGTACCTCAGGTTAAGTACTTAATTTGTTCCGGAGGTCCGTTCTTAACCTGAAACTGTTCTTAACCTGAAGCATCACTTTCGCTAATGGGGCCTCCCGCTGCCGTCGTGCCGCCGGAGCACGATTTCTGTTCTCATCCTGAAGCAAAGTTCTTAACCTGAAGCACTATTTCTGGGTTAGCGGAGTCTGTAACTTGAAGCGTATATAACCTGAGGTACCACTGTACCTGTATTTGCTGCTCTGTCCTGAATTTCTTCCCCGCTTTCGATGTGTGACAGGGGGCTAGGTCCTGCTACAATATCCCAGCACCGTCAGGATACCTCTTTTCCAACTCTGGAATAACTCCCTTTCATAGAACCTAAAATATTGAGTACAGTGGTACCTCGGGTTAAGTACTTAATTCATTCCGGAAGTCCGTTTTTAACCTGAAACTGTTCTTAACCTGAAGCACCACTTTCGCTAATGGGGCCTCCCGCTGCCGCCGTGCCCCCGGAGCACGATTTCTGTTCTCATCCTGAAGCAAAGTTCTGAACCTGAGGTAATATTTCTGGGTTGGCGGAGTCAGTAACCTGAAGCATATATAACCCGAGGTACCACTGTACAGGATTATGAGTAAGATAGAAAACATGCTTTGTTTCAGTTAATTTGCTCAAGGGTGTACAATTAATCTGGGAATTGATGTTGCTTCCAGGTTCCTTGCACAGCAGTAGGCACTGTCAAGGAAGGAGCACAGCTCCACATTATTGCTTGCAAGGCGTCTTGAATGTCTCTTTCCCAAAAGGCCTTCCCTCCTACTCCTACTCCCTCGGACATGACCGTTGGCCTCTGGTCCTTGCTCTCTTTGGAAATTTCAGTTTTCTGCACTTCTTGTTTTTACTGGATCTTCCATTTTGGGGTGTCTTAATTGGGAGGCAGGCAGCTATCCCAGGGCCCCCTCTGTCACGATGATTCCTCTTGGATGCTCAGGCAGTGAGCAGCCGGCCAGAAGCCCCTCGGCTTCCTTGCTCCTCACCCCATCTTGTGCTTGCTCAGTGGGATGGCATATTTATGCCCCTAAGCTTTTACTGTCTGAAGGACTATTGTATTTTAATATTTTGTTGGAAGCCGCCCAGAGTGGATGGGGAAACCCAGACAGATGGGCAGGGTATAAATTATTAATCAATCAATCAATTAATTAATTAATTAAGCACAGTGGGTTGAATGGTTCCTTCACTCCGCCCTACATGCAGATGTCCAGGATTGAACCTGAGACTTTTCCCCAAAACAAATGGGGACAGAAAGAAGCTGACACAGACTTTCTGTCTCCCTAGGAATCGCTCTCAGGCTTTAAGCCTTTTGAATTAATTGCTACCTGGTCCTTTTTCAAAACGGGGGTTGCCAGGAATCGGATCTGGAACCCGCCGCATGCCAGATACAGTGGTACCTCGGGTTACATACGCTTCAGGTTAAATACGCTTCAGGTTACAGACTCCGCTAACCCAGAAATAGTACCTCGGGTTAAGAACTTTGCTTCAGGATAAGAACAGAAATTGTGCTCCTGCGGCGTGGCAGCAGTAGGAGGCCCCATTAGCTAAAGTGGTGCTTCAGGTTAAGAACAGTTTCAGCTTAAGAACGGACCTCCGGAACGAGTTAAGTACTTAACCCGAGGTACCACTGTATGTAGCAAGCATGACCACGGATCTGTGATTTGTTCCAAAGGGGATCGGCCTACGGTTGATCTGCGGAGGACCTTGTGGTTTAGGAAGAGACCGCTGCCCGCTTGCTCTCATTAATAGGACTTGCAACATGCAGATTTTCTCTCCTGCTTTTTTAGATACGTTCCATTTTTATTGATGTTTGATGTCTTCCTGCAGAACCGCTAGGAACCCCCAGAGATTATGTGCCTCTGAGCCAAATAGCACGTGATGCTCAATATTGCATTAGAGAGCATGTCGGGTTGTTGGTTTTTTAATTAGCCGTGGTGGGCTCCCCTCCCCCCCCCCCCGGCCCTCAAGATGTTAATGCTCCCTCTGGCATTACAGAAGCTTCTTTCTAAGGCCAATGGCAGTGTAGAAGGGACTTTTATTTGCATCTTGGCTGGGGAGGGAAAATTAAACCTTTCTCCCTAGTCCACAGGACGAAAATCACAGCACACACCGCTCACGTTATTAAACAACATGCTTTCTAATGACATATTTAGGACTGGCTCTAAATAGCCTCCCTTACTTTGTTTTTAGCTCCATTATTCAGCAGCAAAAGACTGAATGCAAGGAAGCACTCAGTTAGTGGTTTAAATATGCACCACTTCAGGATGATGTAACAGCCTGGCTGTTTTCAGAGAGGCAACAGCAGCAAAAACAACCCAGAGGCTGATGGCGCATTGGAGAAGCATCACGTCCGTCCACTTGTGGGAGCCAGCGCAAGGGTTCCCAAGTTGGTGCTCTTCCCCCTCGCCTGCCATGGGCCCTGTGAGGTCGGGAGAACCCCCCCCCCCCCAGATCGGCCCAGAGAGAGAAAAGTGGGCATGCAAGTCTAGAATGATACACACATGCAGGAAAAGCAATTGTAAACAAGGGTTCGGATTGCCATGGCATACAAAAAGTACAGTTTGTGACAGTTCATTTAAGGCCTGAATGCATGCAAAGTAAGACCAACGGGCGTTCACAACAACAGATGCTTACTGTACGTTTCTGAGCACAATTCAAAGTGTTGGTGCTCACCTTGAAAGCCCTAAATGGCCTCAGCCCAGTAGACCTGAAGGAGCGTCTCCACCCCCATTGTCCAACCCGGACACTGAGGTCCAGCTCCGAGGACCTTCTGGCAGCTCCCTCCCTGTAAGAAGCGAGGTTACAGGGAACCAGGCAGAGGGCCTTCTCGGTGGTGGTGTCCACCCTGTGGAACGCCCCCCCCCCCAGCAGATGTCAAGGAAATAAGGAACTACAGTGGTGCCCCGCAAGACGAACGTCTCGCAAGACGGAAAACCCGCTAGACGAAAGAGTTTTCCGTTTTGGAGGTGCTTCGCAAAACAAATTTCCCTATGGGCTTGCTTCGCAAGACGAAAATGTCTTGCGAGTTCCTGTGGGTTTTTTCCCCTTTCCCCCCCCTTTTCCTAAGCCGCTTATCAGCTGATCCACTGATAAGCTGCTTAACAGCTGATCGCTAAAAGCCGCTAAACCGCTAATAGCGCTAATCCGCTAAGCTGTCAATGGGCTTGCTTCGCAAGACGAAAAAACCGCTATACGAAGAGCCTCACGGAACGGATTAATTTCGTCTTGCGAGGCACCACTGTATCTGACTTTTAGAAGACATCTGAAGGCAGCCCTGTTTAGAGAAGTTTTTAATATAATGTTTTGTCGTGTTTTTAGTACAGTCATGCCTCAGGTTACAGACGCTTCAGGTTGCGTTTTTTTGGGTTGCGGACCGCCAAAACCCGGAAGTACCGGAACGGGTTACGTCCAGGTTTCGGCGGTTGCGCATGCGCAGAAGCGCTAGATTGCGCATGCACAGAAGTGCCGAATTGCAACCCGCGTGTGTGCAAACGTGCATCCTGCACAGATCATGTTCGCAACCCGAGCATCCACTGTATTCTGTTCGGAGCTGCCCAGAGTGGCTGGGGAAACCCATTCAGATGGGTGGGGTATAAATAATAATAATAATAATAATAATAATAATAATAATAATAATTGGCAAAGGCATAATTTACTTTGTTTATTGACAGTTGGACAGGAAAGCATTGCCCATATTCAAGCCCAAACTAATAGAAATGGTCAAAACTGGTAGGGGCCTGGCTGCTGGGTCGATCAGGAGTGGAGGACCCAAGCGTATCCCTCCTGGCTTAGTTTAAGGGCGACTCTGCAGTTACCTTTCCATCTCAAGGATGAAGGAGGGGCCACAACCTCATCTTCCCAGCTGTGAGTCATAGCACTATATCAGCCAGAGGAAATACATTTAGATCCTTGATGCAGGTTGTGCTTGGAATCTGCGACCGTTGCTAGTGGGTCAGCTCCCTGGTTGATTTCCCCCCCCCCTTTTTTTTCTTTTTCGCAGGAGTATCTCAACAGCATCTTGCAGCACGCTAAGGACTTCAAAGAGTATCACCGGTCCGTGGCTGGGAAAATCCAGAAGCTTTCCAAAGCCGTGGCCACGTGGCACGCCAACACGGAGCGTGAGCAGAAGAAGGAAACGGAGCGGATTGAGAAAGAGCGAATGCGGCGGCTGATGGTGAGGCTCAAGGAGGCCGTTTCCGCAGGTGCAGTAGGGCTTCCCAAACGTGGGTCTCTTCCTGTTCTTGGACTACAGTTCTCATCATCCCTGACCACTGGTCCTGCTAGCTTAAGGGTGATGGGAGTTGTAGGCCAAAAACATCTGGAAACCCAAGTTTGGGAAACCCTTCTGTTGAAGGAAAGGTACGGCCGATGGGGCTCATCCACCTGGGAAGGGAGGCCATCCAAGAGACGGAAAACTGTGGTCCTAAACCTCTACTGCCTTGTGGGACATCTTCAGGAGAAGAGAAGGCTCAGGAGTAAACCCCACTACCCAAATCCATAGTGGAGTCCCCAAGATGTTTGCATGGCGCCTTGTCCGCCTCCTTCCGGCAACTCCTTCAGCCAAAGCTGGTACCCAACATCTTGTTCTGCTTTCCTTTGGACCCCATCAGCTGAGAGGGGGCAGCCCAGGAACCCCAGACATGCTGCCCAGGCTTGTACCCCAGGGAGCTCACTTAAGTGCTGCTAATGCAGTGATTTGACTTCACCCCCGGAGGTGTGCTCCATTGTCTGTCTCAAGAGCCGTAAGCCAACCGAAGGTGAAAATAAGGGAGCCTTTTCTATTTGTAAACCTTTTGTTGTCTTTTATGTGCGTCTTAATGGGGCGGGTATGATATTTATGGACTCTCTTTAATATAATGAACCAAACCACTTTCACCTTACATTGTGGTTTCCAATATTTTAATTGTCCTGCCCCCATTTATAGTTTGACCCCATTACTTATGAGAAACACCAGATGTTCTCTTATATGGTGGTTAATTTTCAAGGAACTATACTTTCTCTGTAGAAGCTTCTACCGCAGCACAGTGATTTCTTCCAAACACTTGTTAACATTCACGGCATCAAGACCATATCATTTTTTCTAACTCTTCGGTTATATTTAAACCACAGTGACACATTACCTTTCAATTATTTCCTGTGGCACCCCCACCTTGAGAATGATTTCCATGTCAAAGGCAAGAGGCAAGATTTCATCAATAGTTAAGCATCCTCTGAATCGTACTGATGTCAGAGGGAGGCGTTTAAGAATGTATTTTTCTGCTAAAACCAATGGGACATAAGAGTGTTTAAATTTGGTGGGAGTGAGACCACATTTTCCAACGTTGTTCCCTGTAATCCACAAAGTCAGAAGAGGGAAAGTTGTTGAGCTATTACATTCAGCAAATGTAACTCCTTTTGTTCTCTTGGGTGTTGACCTCAGTTCATCTTGGATTTTAATGCATCACTTTAATGCAGGCATCCTCAACCTCGGCCCTCCAGGTGTTTTTGGCCTACAACTCCCATGATCCCTAGCTAGCAGGACCAGTGATCAGGAATGATGGGAATTGTAGTCTCAAAACATCATTCCATAGGGAATTGATTTGGTAGAATTGTAGCCAGGTTGTTAATTTTTCTTTAAGTTCTTCATATGGTCTGAGTTTCCACCCTTTATCTGATTTTACCAGTAGATCCTCATAAGTCCATCTTTGACCCTCCATGTTAGCTTTTTTTATTGTCAAAATATCAACCGGTGATAGCCACCAGGGGGTGTCCTTTTCTAAAAGTTTCTTATTTCTATTCCATACCTCAAGTAGCGCACCTCTAATTATATGGTTATAGAATCCTTTATGGGCCCTCTCCTTATCTTGCCATAGGTACGCGTGCCAGCCAAATCTGGCGTCAAACCCCTCCAGGTCCAGCAGATCTACGTTCTTCAGGGTAATCCAATCCTTAATCCAACACAGACACGCGGCTTCATAATATAGTCTTAGGTTGGGAACAGCAAATCCTCCCCTATCGCTGCGGTCTGTGAGTAGTTTAAATTTAATTCTTGCTCTCTTGCCCTGCCAAATAAATCTGGACAGGGTTCTCTGCCAGTCTTTAAATGATGTCGTACCCCTGATCACCGGAATGTTCTGAAATAAGAACAGCAACCTTGGGAGAACATTCATTTTGATTGCGGCCATTCTACCCGACCACGAAAGTCTTAGCCTACTCCAGGTGTCCAGGTCTTTTTTAATCTCTTTCCAGGTCCTTGTATAATTATCTTCTACTAAATTTATATTTTTCGCGGAGACCCAAATGCCCAGATATTTCACCTTTTTCACCACCTTAATTCCAGTTTTTAACTCTAACAGGCTTCTTGACTCTTCAGTTAAGTTCTTTGTCAGCATTTTAGTTTTCGCTTTATTTAATTTAAAGCCGGACAGATTTCCAAACTCCTCAAGTAGTTCTAAGACTTTAGCAATACCCACTACCGGATCTCCTAGCGATATTACCAAATCGTCAGCGTAAGCTTTTAGTTTGTATTCTTTGGTTCCTAATCTGATTCCCTTTATTTCTGAGGTTTCCCTGATCTTATTTGTAATCACTTCTAATACCAAAATAAATAAGAGGGGGGATAGAGGGCATCCCTGTCTTGTACCCTTCGAGATCTGAAATGAGTTAGTTAAGTTATTATTAATAATCAATTTAGCCCTTTGTTCTAAATATATCGCTTTTATGCCTTCCAAGAAGGGCCCTTCTATACCTACCCTCTCCAGACCTTTTAGTAGAAACCTCCATGATACGTTATCGAATGCCTTTTCGGCATCAATAAAGATCAAGGCTGCGGGGATATCAATCTTAAGTTCCAAATACTCAATAATATTTATTATATGTCTCACGTTGTCCTTTAGATACCTATTAGGTAGAAAACCTGCTTGGTCTTTATGGATAGATTTCGATAAATATTTTTTGAGCCTATTTGCCATTATTTCTGCGAAGATCTTATAGTCATTATTGAGTAGTGATATCGGTCTGTAATTTCTTATGTCCAGCTTATCAGGTTCTGATTTGGGGATTAACGTGATGTGTGCCTCTTTCCAAGAGTCGGGCACCGAGCCTCCTTGTAGAATATTATTCATTACATTACCAAGGACCGGGGCCAGATATTCTTCTAGAACTTTGTAATACTTTTGGGATAGCCCATCTGGACCTGGTGCCTTTCCTGGTTTCATCCTCTTAATTACTTCCTTGATCTCCTCAACCGTTATTTGTTTGTTTAAATAAATTTTCTCTTCATCCGTCAGTTGCTCTCCTCTGTTCTTTTCCAAGTACTTATCTATCTCTTCCGTGCCTTCATCTTCCTTTTTATACAAATTTTCGTAAAATTGAAGAAATTTTTCCTCTATTTTACCGGGGTCCTCAATTATTTGTTCTTCTACTTTAATTTTATTAATCACATTCTGTTTTTTCCTTTTTCTAAGTTGCCACGCCAGTAGCCGTCCCGTTTTGTTCGCAGATTCAAAATATTTTTGTTTCATTGATCTAATTCTCCATTCAACCTCTTGACTTATTAATATCGAATACTGCGTCTGCAGCATTTTAGAGGTTTGTTTAATCCTTTCATCTTTAGGGTTTACTATTAGTTTTTTCTCACATTCTCTTAATTGTTTAACTATTTCTTCCTTCTTTGATTCTCTTATTTTCTTTCTATAATTATTTTGCTGAATAAAAAATCCTCTTAGGACCGCCTTACTGGCGTCCCAAACTATATCAATTTTTGTTTCTTTATTCAAATTCATATCAAAATACTCTTTAAGAGTAGTCTTAGCCTTTTCAGTTATCTCCTCGTTTTCGAGTAAATATTCGTTCAGTCTCCATCTATATGGGCCAGCTGATTTGCATTTTATTTCCAACACTATTGGGTTATGGTCAGAAAGGGTTCTGGGTTGTATTTCACATTTCCTTGCTCTTGTCGATAACTCACTTGAAACCCATATCTGATCGATTCTGCCCCAACTCTGATGCGGTTCTGAAAAGTATGTAAATTGTTTCATTATTGGGTTTTTGTACCTCCAAATGTCTATTAAGTCCAAGTTTTCTTGGAGGTTGTTAAATGATTTTGGGAGTTTCCCTTGATTCGATTTCCTTTTTTTCCCATTTCTATCTAGTTCTGGTGATGGTACTCCATTCAAATCTCCAAGCAGAATTAATTTGTGATTTTCTAGTTCTAATAACATCTGCTCCAATTTTTTAAAAAACTCTGCTTTCTTTGTATTGGGTGCATAGACAGTTACCACATTAAATTTTTCCCCTTGATAGTTAATTTGAACTCCCAAGATTCTTCCTTCGGAGTCTTTGCAAATCAGTACTGGTTCCCATTTTTCTTTAATATAAATTACCAACCCTCTTTTTTTTCCTACATCCGAGTTAATAAACTCCACTCCCAACCTTTTATTTATCAATATATGTTTGTGTTTTTGGGCTACGTGTGTCTCTTGCCAGCAAATCACATCATAGTTTTTATTCCTCACGATTTTTTCTAGTTTATTCCTTTTTGATTTTTCGTTCAAGCCGTTCACATTCCAGGTCAAAAGGTTCAGAGACATTCCTAACTATTTAGACTCTTTATTCACTCAGGGTTTTTAAACTTATGTTTTGGGGCTTCCGCTCCCAATATAGTCCTCCTCTTCTGCTTCCTCACCTCCCGCTGCACCCTCTTCCTCTTCTATTTCTTCTTCTCCAATTTCTCCTTCTTCCTGTCCCCCCCTCCTATCTTTCTTTTTCTTTTTCTCGTTTCTGGATCCTTCTCTGTCTTTTATCCTCTCCTCCCCCTTCCCGAACTCCCTCTCATACCTTCTTAGAAATTTTTCCACCTCTTGGATATCTGTCAGTTTAAATTTTTTGTCTTTAAAGAAAAAGGAGATCCCCTCAGGGAACTCCCATCTATATTGTATACCATTTCTCCTCAGGGCACCAACTATCTGTCCATACCTTTCCCTTTTACGCAAAAGCCTGAGTGGGATCACTTTAAGAACAATAATTGGTTTACCACCAATTATTAATTTTTTATGATAACTGGTTTTTAGTATTAAGTTCTTCATCTCAATTGAGTTTAAAATTACTAGACAGTCCTCAAGAGGTTTCTTTAACCTGTTTTGTTGAGATCTCAGTCTTATTCTAAAAGCATTCTCCACCGTACAGGCCACCTCTTCCTCTTTCAAACCCAACCACTTAGCCAACTCCTCAATCATTTTCTCTTTTATGTTCCCTTTCATTTCCTCTCCTATTCCTCTGAATTTTAATTGAAGATGTTTCTGTCGCATTTCTGTCATCGCTAAATTATCCCATATTTGCTCCTGCATTTTATTCACTTCTCTCACCTCTTCCTTTATCTTTTCTGTCTCTTTTTTCTGCTCTCTCAGCTCTTTTTGAATTTTTTTATTAGTTTCCTCATATATTTTTGACTTGATAGACAATTCTTTAATTTTAGTGGAGAGTTCTCCTACTGCTCCTTCTATCTTTCTATCTATGAGCTCTTGCATTTCTCCTAGTTTACTTTCTATGTGGGTTTCATTCTGTTTAAACTCCTCCTTAATCTTTAGCCAAAGGACGTCTAGGTCTTTAATTTCCTCCTGTCGGGATAACTTTCTTTCATTTGGGGTTGCCCCCCCTTTTTTTCCATCTTTTCCCCACATTGTATCCCAGTTTTCCGCGTTCTGTAACTTATAACCAAACTCTCCCTTAAAGGGCTCACAATCTTTGAACGTGTCCAAATAGTATAAATACTAGGGGCTTCAACTCCTTACAGAGTATTTAGCCAAAAATGGGCTATCCCTTAGGGTATTTTACCAATATTATTTAATCAGTCCAACTTCACTCTGTGTTCTTCAGCCACTTGGAGGCCTAATCCAACCCCGAGAGGTAAGCCTTGCAGTCTGCAAAGAGGGCTTTTTCAGAATTTTTCAGAGTTTCAGAGTTTCAAAATTTTAGAGTTTCAAAGTTTTAAAATTCAAAATTCGAAATTATTGTAGAGTTGCAGAGTTGACCAGCACAATTATTAACAATAAGCAGTAAGGGAGGAGAGGGGAGGGAGAGGGGGAGGGGAGGGAGGAGGGGGGAGGAAAAGATCGCTCTTAGTTATTAGAGGCACAAATCATAATGATAAGTCCGGTGTTCAAGTTTGCCTCAGACTTTTCCCCTCATTAACAACCCCTCATTGAAGAGGTTGCAGCATTCATCAAAATTCCCCAAAACAGTTATTAACAAATCATATAGCTTAATAGGATAATAGAGGGGAGGAGGGGGAAGTGGGGCCTCAAGAGGGAGATAAAGAAGAGAAGAGAAAAAAAAAAAGAAAAAAGAAAAACTTGCAGTGTCTTGCAACTTTCACAGTTTCCTAGTCCCTTATATTTTGCTTCTCAAGACGTCTGCAGTTGTAAGTCCACCTCCGTATGCCTCCGTCTGTTACCTTCTCTTTTGTCTTTTCACTCTATCTGCGTCACTCTTCTTCTCAGGCTTTCCCCATTTGCAGTCACTTTCACTACCCTCCCCGATTGCAGAGTTCCGATTGAAGTTTGTAACTGTATCTCTCCCCGGGGAGGTAAAGTACGCAGCAAGGAAATAAAGTAAAAGTAAAATTCAAGCAGGCAACCTCCTCGTTACTTTGTAGTTAATGGTTAGTTGCAGGTTTACTCAGGCAGAAGAGCCTTGGTGGTCCGTACTCACTCAGTCAGGCAATGATCCGGAAGACTGAATCCGTGCTTCCTTCTTTGTACGCCTGAGATTCCGTGACCCGCGCCATTTTTCTACTCTTAGCCGGATGAATTCCTCAGCGTAATCTTTATACATCCACGGCTCTCCTCGCTTAAATTCCAAATTTTGTTATCAATCTGACACCCCACACGTAGAAGAATCCGTTCTTATCTTGTGGAGGTTCGTCGCTTTCTCCTCGGCTGAAGCTAGAGGCATCTCAGCACGGAGTCGGTGTTTTCCCTTTCTTGCGCTCGCAGCCCCGTCCCGAGTCT
The DNA here is from genome assembly GCF_951804945.1 of Podarcis cretensis. Lineage (NCBI taxonomy): Eukaryota > Metazoa > Chordata > Lepidosauria > Squamata > Lacertidae > Podarcis > Podarcis cretensis. Next base: position 29,820,165 of record NC_137187.1, read on the forward strand.
CTTCCGAGAAAAAGGCTCGAAGACCACAAGCTGCTCCCACGCTGCCGGGAAACCTATCCCCCAGGGTCTCCCCCCAGGGATTTGGGGGGGGTGCAGTGCCCTTGCAACACCCCCAAGCCTCCGCGATGATCAGAAAGCCCTTAGAGTGACTTTCTGCGCTTCTTCACCGATCGCGACCCAAACCGGAAGTCCGGTGGTGGTTAATTTTCAAGGAACTATACTTTCTCTGTAGAAGCTTCTACCGCAGCACAGTGATTTCTTCCAAACACTTGTTAACATTCACGGCATCAAGACCATATCATTTTTTCTAACTCTTCGGTTATATTTAAACCACAGTGACACATTACCTTTCAATTATTTCCTGTGGCACCCCCACCTTGAGAATGATTTCCATGTCAAAGGCAAGAGGCAAGATTTCATCAATAGTTAAGCATCCTCTGAATCGTACTGATGTCAGAGGGAGGCGTTTAAGAATGTATTTTTCTGCTAAAACCAATGGGACATAAGAGTGTTTAAATTTGGTGGGAGTGAGACCACATTTTCCAACGTTGTTCCCTGTAATCCACAGTCAGAAGAGGGAAAGTTGTTGAGCTATTACATTCAGCAAATGTAACTCCTTTTGTTCTCTTGGGTGTTGACCTCAGTTCATCTTGGATTTTAATGCATCACTTTAATGCAGGCATCCTCAACCTCGGCCCTCCAGGTGTTTTTGGCCTACAACTCCCATGATCCCTAGCTAGCAGGACCAGTGATCAGGAATGATGGGAATTGTAGTCTCAAAACATCTGGCGGGCCGAGGTTGAGGAAGCCTGCTTTAATGTTTCTCCAAAGTTTCCCCTGATATTTAATTACTGTTTAAGGAATAATAGGGTATAGGTCCCCCTATTATTGCGGCTGGTGCTTTCAGTATCTAGAAATCAGGACTTCAACTCACAGTGGAAAACATCTGGGTGCAAAAGGTGTCGAGATTTTTCTGCAGAATCTCAAAATAATAATAATTTTTTTAAAAAATTCTCCAAAAAAATCAACATTCCTGATATTGGCTGCCATATACCCAGGTTCCTCCGGACATTTTAGCCAATTTTTGGAAATTCCGCCTGGACACCACTTTCGACGGAGGCATCCTGGACGTATGGCAGCTCTACCATTAGACTCTATTTTTTAAAACGGTGAACAAAATAGAGGCCCTTTTTTTTTGGGTACTTTAACATATTTGAGGTTTTGACTCAACATCATTTGGGAAGCGGTACGTAGCTAGGCTCACTGATACGGCGCAGTTGACAAATCATTGTCTCCCCAGCCCTGAAATGACCCCTGGAGCTTTGGAAGTGATGGAACTTGACCCCTGCGCCCGGATCCTGTGCGGAAAGTGTCCCCTTTTTCTTTGGGTCTGCTTGGCGACAGAGTCCCTTAATTTGCCTTTCCTTGCGCTGCCAGGCTGAAGATGAGGAAGGCTACCGCAAGCTGATTGATCAGAAGAAGGACCGGCGTCTGGCGTACCTGCTGCAGCAAACGGACGAATATGTGGCCAACCTGACGAATCTGGTTTGGGAGCACAAGCAAGCGCAGGCAGCCAAGGAGAAGAAGAGGAGGAGGAGGAGAAAGAAGGTAAGTACCTCTTTCAGCTGCCACTAACAGAGTTTTCTTTTCTTTTCTTTATTTGTTTGTTTGTTTGAAATTGTTTTCACTTGATTTTGCAAATACGAATTCATAACATTCCAAATGCATATTCATACACAGAGTTTTCTCTGAATCTCGAGACTTTCCCCATTCCCTCCCTGGATCCTATTGTCAACATCTACAACTCCATATTATTCCATATTTTATATCAATCCATATTGTCCAGAGTATTATAATAATAATAATTTATTATTTATACCCCGCCCATCTGGCTGGATTTCCCCAGCCACTCTGGGCAGCTTCCAACCGAATATGAAAAACACAATACATCATCAAAAGTTAAAAAACTTCCCTATTGCATTACAAGTGAGCTTCAAATCCTGCTCATGTTTCCATCTGCTTACAGTGGTCTCCTAAATAAGTTATAATTTCCCCCCATTCTTTTTTAAAGTTTTTGTCCTCTCGGTTCCTGAGTTTTCCATCCAGCTTTGCCCTTTCAGCGTAGTTTAACTTGCCATTCCTCTCTGGTAGGGGCTTCTTTCCATCTCTGGGCCAGTAGCATCCGAGCGGCTGTTGTCCTTACATTAAAAAGTCTTTGGAACTGGGTACTAGCACTAACAGAGTTTTCGATATCTCCCTCCCTCCATCCTTTCCTTTCCTCCCGCAGCAGAGGAAAGCAGCCCTCTTTGCGAAAGTGCCTCTCAGATCTTAAAAAAGTCTCAGACTCGTAACGTCTGACTTTGCTGGGTGTTGGCAAAGGGGGCAGCCGCTCCCCCCCCCCTCAATGCCACTGTGGGTGGGAAATGCTCCCTAGAGCGAGGGACCGCCAACCAGCTGGCTGGAGGGTGCGCAGTTTCCCCATGCCGCTGCAGAAACGCTCCCTAGAGCATGCACCTCCCGCAGCAGCATGGGGGGGGGGAATTGCGCGCCCCCCAACCAGCTGGCTGGACGTGCGCAGCTCCCCTCCCCATGCCACTGTCCGTGTATAGGACGACCCCAGTTTTTTTGACATGATTTTTGAGTCAAGAAACCTTGTCGAATACACGGAAAAATATGGTCATTCCCCAAATGTACACAAGCCTTGCCAGTTCACTCCCATCGCTACCACTTGGCGCTTGTCTTATCCATCCATTGTGCTGGCCCCGGGGGTAACCTGAGAAACACAGTCCAGAAGCAGTCCAGAATCTGAAGGTTCCGCTAGGAGTCAGTCCGACGGCCAAGGCAGGAACCAGGCAAGGACAGGCACAGGATCTCAGGCAGGATCTAGCACACAGCAATGTTGCTCCCACAACCTGAGGCGGGGTCCGGCAGCCTTTTATCTTTGTCGGGGTAACGGCCGGTCCTGATCCCCCGGCAACTCACCTCCCTGTTTCGCCCGGAGGCATGCACTCCTCCTGCGAGTACTCAGGTCTTTCCTTTTCTCAGACCTTAGTCTCTGTAGCTCGGGAGACGTCAGTGGGTTACTAGACCCAGAGGCCGCCTCAACCTCCCCTGACCCAACCGGTAGTGGAGCAGCTGTAAGTGATGGACCAGCTGAAGGCAATGAAAGTGCAATTAATCCAGAATGTGGCAGTTAGACTGGCCGCTGAGACCATATAACACCGCTCTTGAAAGACCTACATTGGCTCCCACTTTGAGCACAGTTCAAAGTGTTGGTGCTGACCTTGAAAGCCCTAAATGGCCTCGGTCCAGTAGACCTGAAGGAGTGTCTTCACCCCCATTGTCCAACCTGGGCACTGAGGTCCAGCGCCGAGGGCCTTCTGGCGGTTCCCTCACTACGAGAAGCCCAGTTACAGGGAACCAGGCAGAGGGCCTTCTCGGTGCTGGCGCCTGCCCTGTGGAACACCCTCCTACCATATGTCAAAGAGATAAACAACTACAGTGGTACCTCGGGTTACATACGCTTCAGGTTACATACACTTCAGGTTACAGACCCCGCTAACCCAGAAATAGTACCTCAGGTTAAGAACTTTGCTTCAGGATGAGAACAGAAATGTGCTCTGGCGGCACAGCGGCAGCGGGAGGCCCCATTAGCTAAAGTGGTGCTTCAGGTTAAGAACAGTTTCAGGTTAAGAGCGGACCTCCGGAACGAATTAAGTACTTAACCCGAGGTACCACTGTACCAGACTTTTAGAAGGCAAATGAAGACAGCCCTGTTTAGGGAAGCTTTTAATGTTTGTTGCATTACTGTATTTTAATATTTTGTTGATAGCTGCCCAGAGTGGCTGCGGAAGCCCAACCAGATGGGCGGGGTATGTATGTATGTATGTATGTATGTATGTATAAATAAATAAATAAATAAATAAATATTTTCTAAGGTGGGGTGAGCACTTTGAGTTGGGGTCAGAAGGTTGCAGGAGGAGGGATCTGTGAGGCCATGTGCTGCCAAGCAGACTTCTCAGAATAGTACCAAACTGAGGGTTAAGTCTTGAGATGGCGAATCATGAATCATGATTTCTTGCTTCCATTCAGAGACCATATTCTTAGTCTTAAGAGTGATATTTCACACTGTTTTGGAACGATCCTTCTTAACAGCATTCAACCTTGAGCCAGGCGAATGCAATGTGTTGAATTTTTGTTTGTGTTTCTGATCTTGGAGAAAAGACATTTAAATGGAAATGAAATATCCGGTGCCCTTCCGTTTATAGTCTTCCTCTTCGTTGGAAGTCTGGCCATGGCTCATTTCACAAGTGTCCTAGTTTTGAGCGTGCCGTTTGAAAGAGCATCCTCACGTCTGGCCATTTTTGGGTCCTTTTATTTGGGAGAAGGTGGCCCTTTTTGTATCACAAACCTGGATTTTTCAGCTCCCCGCAGAGGTTTCTGTGTCCTGTATTTAACATCATTTTGCCCTATGTGTTCTGGGTCCGTTTTGATTTGCTCAGCTCGGGGGCGAAAGAGACTCAGGCCCCTTGCCTTACAATAGAAAGGCAAAATACCTTTTTTTATGTGAGGTTCTGTCTTAACTTGCAGTTCTCACTGTACAGTGGTACCTCGGGTTAAGTACTTAATTCGTTCCGGAGGTCTGTTCTTAACCTGAAACTGTTCTTAACCTGAAGCACCACTTTAGCTAATCGGGCCTCCTGCTGCCGCCGCGCCGCAGGAGCACAATTTCTGTTCTCATCCTGAAGCAAAGTTCTTAACCCGAAGTACTATTTCTGGGTTAGCAGAGTCTGTAACCTGAAGCGTATTTAACCTGAAGCGTATGTAACCTGAGGTACCACTGTATGTGTGTGTCAGCGAGAGAGAGGAAAAAAATGTTCGTTTCCCCATGGGACGCAGTTTTTGTTGTTGCCTTATTCTGATCTACTGTCTTTACAAACAATAAATTCAAACTGCTTTTTGGTAATGGATTATATAATTACTTGTCGCTAAGCAGAGCGAGAGGAAGTGAAAGTGGGAAACGAGGGGAAACGAGAGGTGCTTCCCTTTGCATCTTATTTTATACCTGGCAGTTAAGAAGAGCCCATCTCTTTTAAAATGGCTTTGTTTCCATTCCTAAGGTGAGTCAGAGAGACCACCCCCTTCTGCTTTAGGGAAAGGGCCACATACAGACAGAATTCAGTTTGGAGGCTACAGATTTTCGCAATAATTCAATTGGAAGTTTGGGATTTATGAGGCATCTCTTTTCCCTGAAGGCTTTCCTCACTCCCCGTGGAATAGTGAAATGCATGCGATATTATTTTAGCCCATTTTCACAGAGTGTGGCCTGCAACCGTATCCCGGTTTTCTTAGCTGAAACGTAACTTCTTGCCGGTGTTCTTTGGTTTCAGAAAGCAGAAGACAGTACAGAAGGCATGGGATCTGGACTTGGTCCTGATGGAGAGGTAAGGAGTCCAGAAGGCGTTTCAATATATTGCCCTCCGTTCGTGATAAGCAAAATGCCACAGTTGCTTGCCCAATGTGCCAAGGGACTTCAGAGAGCAGGGCCAAGACACAGAGGTGGGGTTCTTTCACTTAGTATGGTTTGCCCATGAAAACCACGTCAGTCTGACCTATAACAACATTGCAAATAAACAAGGATTTTAGGCTTTTAAACAAGAGCAGCAAGGTGACTTTTACAGGTTATTTATTATTGCTTTTATTACTAGTATTATCAATTAATTAAAATTTGTATACCGTCCTATACCAGCAGGTCTTAGGGCGGTTCACAGGATAAAACCACAATATAAAGCACAAAATGCATAATAAAAACAAAAGCATGAGCCCCTCAACCCCACCCACCCCCCCATTTTAAAGGGGCATTGGATGTCAGGCAGCCCAAGGCCTGGTTAAAGAGGAACGTTTTCGCCTGGCACCTGAAGGTGTACAATGAAGGTACCCGCCGGACCTCCCTGGGGAGAGCAATTTCACAAGTGGGGGGCCACTACAGAAAAGGCCCTGTTGTGTTGCCACTTTCCAGACCTCTTGTGGCTTGGATTCCAAGTTGCCCTTTGATCAAAAGGAAACTCCTGCTGACAGAAATGGGTGGGTGTGATCCTTACGCTGTTCCAAAAGATCTCCCCATACTTTTATTTGGGGGGGGGGGGTTGCTGGGGGGGGCGCAAACCACCGCCTCCCTATCATCTGCAAGGATGCTCTGCAATCAGAGTTCTGTTCTCAGGATCTATTTATGTTTTTAAATCAGCTTTGTCCATAAGCCCACAAAAGTTACTCGCACAGACATTATTATTTTTAATTTAAAAAAACTCGCTTTTGAGGGTTTGTTAAGTGAGGAGGAAATTCAGAGTGTGGCTTTCCTCGCCTGCCAGCCGGCTCACTCGCCAGCGTGCCAGGCTATTCATTTGCCTGTGTGCCATTTAAATTGTATCCCTCCAGCACCACTGGTCCCATGGAAAATGGCTTGAACATAAAGGATTAGAACATAAATGATGCAGAGGCTGGTGATGAATTAAAACTATCTCCTGCTGCGTGAAATATCTCCATAATTTGCCACAACAACACGTTGATTGTAAACGACTGGTTTCCATGTCAGACTACCATCTCACATAGAACTAGTAAGAAATAAAATATTTCACATTGCTTTTTTGGAATTAAGTAATTTGAAGGCGCCCATTCTATAGCTGGGAAACATGTTTCATATGAACTTCCATGTGGTTGGCATTGCTTAAACAATGCACTCTAGAGTCAGTTGTACAATATTTTTGTTTTGTTATGGGAATTTATTTTAGCTTATACCCCCTTAAGTACCCTAGCTAATCAAGCAAACGGGCATCAGTGGTTTTAAAGTTTGCTGTGTTTTCTGGCATGCAGAAAAATGTGTAGCAAATTGGTTTAATGGAAGACACTGCCCAACACTTCTAATTGAAGTTTTTAATGAGTGCCCTTGCCGTTAATGAGCTATCTCACTAATGAGCATGCTGCAGTGCCCTATAAATGACTTCCGGAAGCTTCTGTCTGCGTGTCTGTTAGTATCTTTTACTGGAGACGTGACAGATATTATTATTTTTTGTTAGTGTAAAAGAAATAGGGGAGGCATAAGGCATGAGATTTCTAATCTAAAACCTCGTATCCTATCATTAAGAAAGGATAATACTGACAGTGCAATCATATAATATCTACTCGGAGGAAGTCCCTCTGATCTGTAAGATTGCAGCCTTAAAATCCATCATATTTATAATAATTTTCTTTATAAATAGTAAGAAGGCAGCAGAAATTAAAATGATCCGTTTGGAGAAGCTGATGAATTCTTGTGGCTTCACACCATATTTCCTCTAATGTCTTTAATGGTGCTTATATTCATAATCTGCATGTGAATAGTTTGGTTCGATGCTAACTGTCAAGCATATTCAAGTAATAATTTGCACTGAGAGTAAACTTTGTAGGTAGGTTTTTTTATTTTTTGGTAAAAGAAATCTCTTTCTGTGTTCTTGTTTGCACATCACATTAAACCATACCTAGGTTCAAACAAACCATGGTTTACTGGGAAAGAGTGGGTGACAAAGCTCAGAGACAGTTTTCGTGGCGGTCCTCTCCTCCCAGCCGCTGTGCTGCAGACGTAACAATCCAGAGGCTTGTAGTTTGTTTCCTCCCAATAAGCCATGAGTTGCAACCAAGGTTTATTCCGATCACACTTTGGAGGAAACAAAACGAGCAAGATACTAGCTTGTTTTATTCGTGCTGTGGCAGAAGTGGACGGAGATTGTTGCTATATTTTTTGAGCGACATGCTCCAGAACACAGTTCATACTAAACTATACACGGTTTAAAAAACTGATTTAATGTGACGTGAACTTGGCCAGTGTGTGGCTTAGCATTGCAGAACGATGCGCTCTGTGCTGCCTATTTTCTCTCAGCTGCAGTCTCGTTGTGACCCAAATTGTGGGAGTTGGGTGGAAGAGCCAGGCTTTGGGTAGGGAGAACTGCGCCCAAAGTCTCTTCCAACTATAGTCGTACCTTGGAAGTCGAACGGAATCCGTTCTGGAAGTCCGTTTGACTTCCAAAACATTCGGAAACGAAAGCGCGGCTTCTGATTGGCTGCAGGAAGCTCCTGCAGCCAATCAGAAGCCCTGTCGGGCATTTGGCTTCCAAAAATAGTTCGCAAACCGGAACACTAACTTCCGGGTTTGTGGCATTCGGCAGCCAAAACGTCCGAGAACTAAGCTGTTTGAAGACCAAGGTATGACTGTATATGACTCTGATGGGACCAGGGCCGGATTTAGGTTTGATGAGGCCCTCAGCTCCTGAAGGTAACAGGGCCCTTTCTATGTCCAGCTGTCCTTTGTCAACAACAAATGGTCACTGATTTTTGTGTTGAATATATGCTATAATGGTAATTTATGGACCTCATAGGTATCTCAAGCCATTTGCCTATGTTGCCATGCAACCAGTCCATGCAAAATGTAGGTACCCTATATATAGAAAGGAGCAAACCAGGGATATTTTAGGGAGCAGGCTAGCAGGTGGGGCCCACGACTTTCATCATAGGAGCCTACATAACACAAAACACTGTTGCTGGATGTAGGTTTTATTTTATTTGTTTTTTATCTTATATTTTGGAAATGTACATCGGGGGTTTTTTCCTTTAAATTTTTTGGGGGGCCCTCAAGATTAGTACGTTCTAGGCAATAGTAATCAAACAGTGCCTTACCCTTTTTCTGTGGGCACCCTATATATAGAAAGGAGCAAACCAGGGATATTTGAGGGAGCAGGCTAGCAGGCGGGGCCCATGACTTACATCATAGGAGCCTACACAACACAAAACACAGTTGCTGTATGTAGGTTTCATTTGTTTTTTATCTTATATTTTGGAAATGTACATCCAGTCTTTTTTTCCTTTAATTTTTTTTGGGGGGCCCCCCAAGAGAGTTTGGCCCTAAGCTAGAGCTTGTTTAGCTTATACGTAAACCCGACTCTCGCTTTATTGGCCGAGGGAGCTGGCGTACAACTTCCGGGTCAGGTGGCCAGCATGACTAAGCCGCTTCTGGCGAACCAGAGCAGCGCACAGAAACGCCGTTTACCTTCCCGCCAGAGCAGTACCTATTTATCTACTTGCACTTTGGCGTGCTTTCGAACTGCTAGGTTGGCAGGAGCAGGGACCGAGCAACGGGAGCTCACTCCATCGCGGGGATTCGAACCGCCGACCTTCTGATCGGCAAGTCCTAGGCTCTGTGGTTTAACCGACAGCGCCACCTGGTCAGGGGTCCCTTTACCTTTTTAAATCCGGCACCGGGTTGGAGCACCTAGTTGGCTTGGATTTCTGTTCAAGTGACGGCCATGTAGCTTGCAACTTTGGACTTGCCGTGACTAAGATTGCCGTTCCTCTCGCAAAGAGAGAAGCTTCCTTCCCCGCCTTAAACTTGACATTTGTCCTTCAATTCCAGCCCATTGATGAGAGCAGTCAGATGAGTGATCTCCCAGTCAAAGTAACTCACACTGAAACAGGCAAAGTTCTCCTTGGACCCGAGGCTCCTAAAGCAAGTCAGTTGGATGCTTGGTTAGAAATGAACCCTGGGTAAGTAATTCTGCGTACCCCCAAACCCGCCTTGCCTTGCCTTTAATTGTACCGCATTGCACTGCACTGCATAACCTTGATTGATTTTGTGCTGCCTTTCCGGGGGGAAACTTGCCCCGAAGCGGATTGCATCAAAATCATAGTATATCCTCTGCCTTTGAAATATTTTCAGATCCATATTCTGTAAAGCTTTCTGATACACACATTTATTATTTACTCCTCTGCCTGTTTCTTCCCCGCAGGTATGAAGTTGCACCCAGGTCAGACAGCGAAGAAAGTGGTTCTGAGTTTGAGGAAGATGTAAGTGACTGCTTCCTCTTCATACATGTATTTATCCAAAATATTATTTAATGCAGGGGTTCCCAAATTTTTATCAAAGAGGGCCAGATTTGATGAAGTGAACATGCGTGAGGGCTGACCAAAGCTTTATTTAGGATTGAAGTTGTTGATTGAAGTTGTTGATTGAAGTTGAGCTTTTTTTACAATTCTACCCCAAAGTTGTTGAGCTTTTTCTAGGATTTTACTCCAGGACATATACTGTCACGGGGGCCAGATTAAATCGACCGGCGGGCCAGATTAGGCCCTCGAAACAGACTTTGGACATGCCTGATTTAATGTAATTTCCATTCTAGGGACCAGAGAGTCAGATTAATCATATAGGAAGCTCACTATTACCATTAAAATACCGTATTTTTCGCTCTATAAGACGCACCAGACCACAAGACGCACCTAGTTTTTGGAGGAGGAAAACAAGAAAAAAAATATTATGAATCTCAGAAGCCAGAACAGCAACAGGGATCGCTGCGCAGTGAAAGCAGCAATCCCTCTTGCTGTTTTGGCTTCTGGGATAGCTGCGCAGCCTGCATTTGCTCCATAAGACGCACACACATTTCCCCTTACTTTTTAGGAGGGAAAAAGTGTGTCTTATAGAGCAAAAAATACTGTAATTATTGCTATAACGCTGCCAGATAAATAAGGGGAAAGTAACCTCCTTAGAATACATTTCAATGCTTTTTAGACCCTCCTCTTCTCTCGGCTTGCACTGTTAACTGGTAATGAGCTATTTGTGTGGCTTTTCTTGTCTAAACAAGAAGCTTCAATATGATGGGAGGGAAATTGCAATGCTATAATCCAATTAATTAACAGAGAAGATAGATGAGATGATATACCTCTTTAGGCCATGAAGGAATGCAGATTTCATTTTGATTTCCAGTGACTGTAAACAGTGGGCTTTGTTTTTCGTGAAATTGCTCTCCAAGAAAGCAGATATAGGTTGTTAGACCTTAGCATAGTTATAGTATCCCGTCTGCTTGCATCAACGTTACCTGCATACAAGACAACTTCTATTTCTCTGGAAAGTGTGATCTTTTTAATCAGACCCTCATTAAAATACAGTAATGCACCAGAGAGTGGGGAGAGAGAAATCTGAAATGCAGCTGTTGGTGTATTTTGCCACTTTAGCAATCAAGCGGGGATTCAGTAATATGCAAAATGGTGTTTAAAAGCATTGTAAGTAGAGATTTGGAAAATGTGCGCAGTTGAAGAACAGCAGGAAAAACTGAATATGCTTTGATTTCTCTCTAGCCTTTAGAATGCGGCACTTTTAGGTAGGAAAAAGTAAAAGGGAGTCTCTTAAATAAATAGGGCCTGTTCTGCCAAGGTTGCCTCTTCCTTCTTTGGCTTGGCACCCAGAGATCACCTAAGGGGTCCCTATCTGGTTCCTGCTGATTCCGGGAGCAGAGGTCCAGCCACCCAGCTTTGGAAATACAGTGGTATCTTGGTTGTCAAACTTAGTCCGTTCCTTCCAAAAGCAAAGCGTTCCAAAACCAAGGTGCGCTTTCCCATAGAAAGTAATGCAAAGTGGATTAATCCGTTCCAGACTTTAAAAACAACCCCTAAAACAGCAATTAAACATGATTTTTTTCTATCTCATGAGACCATTGATCCATAAAACGAAAGCAATAATCAAGGTAAGGGACCCCTGACCATTAGGTCCAGTCGTGACTGACTCTGGGGTTGCGGCGCTCATCTAGCTTTATTGGCCGAGGGAGCCAGCGTACAGCTTCCGGGTCATGTGGCCAGCATGACTAAGCCGCTTCTGGCGAACCAGAGCAGCACACGGAAATGCCGTTTACCTTCCCACCGGAGCGGTACCTATTTATCTACTTGCATTCTGACGTGCTTTCGAACTGCTAGGTTGGGAGGAGCAGGGACTGAGCAATGGGAGCTCACCCTGTCGCGGGGATTTGAACAGCCGACCTTCTGATCGGCAAGCCCTAGGCTCTGTGGTTTAACCCACAGCGCCACCCACGTCCCAATAATCAAGGTACTGTACTATAAAATAAATAAGACAGTATTGTAGATGATAAAAATTACTAGTTTTTTCTTACCTGCCCTGTTGATAGTCATTGTTTGGATGGGGGTCTTTTATCCATTTCCACAGTCGCACAATCAGTCAGTCAGTAGCTGAACTGGGTTCCTCACAGTCACAAAAACCAATGAACCGAAAAAGCCTCAAAAACAAAAATGCAAAATAAATAGCAAAAACTAAAGCGCCAAACTTAATCCATTCCAGAAGTCCGTTTGACTTCTGAAATGTTCAAAAACTGAGGCGCAGCTTCTGATTGGTGCAGGAGCCCCGGAAACAGTCGCTGACAGGCACAATGGACATTTGGCTTCCTAAAAACGTTTGAAAACCGGAACACTTCTGGGTTTTCAGCGTTTGGGACCCAAGGTACCACTGTATTTGCATCAGGATGCTCTAAGGCAGCCTTTTGCCTTGACCACATATCTGCTTATGGTCAAAACTGAACCATGATAACCGTTGGGCAGCTAAATTGCTTACCGATGAATTACTTGCAGGGAAGGTACAGTAAAAAGGCAGAAATCAGATGAACAGTCCTTAGTATCTGAACACGCTGAGAGGTGCCCTTTTTTTAAAACAGTGGAAAACGTTGCCTTGTGGAACAAAGTATTCTGAATAATTTCTGATTTTGAAAATACTAAGCAGCGGTTCATATAAGAAGACCCAGCGACATTTAAAGCTTCACTTCTTCTTCTTCTTAAATGATGGCCATCCTGCTATCACCATGAGGTGGAACTCTGAAACGGAGTTTGGGTATTGTAAAGGCAGGAAGAGTGGGGTGGGGGGAGCAACGACGACTGTAAATCTGGAAATACTTTACAAAATTGTAAAGCAAAATATCTATCAAAACCACGCTAAAACCTTATTCCTGTGACGGTGGGTAAACGTTAGCTGGGCTTTCTGTTGGGAAGGAGCCTTTGCGTTCAGTAAAACAAAAGCCAAGAGATGTGAAAATGGGGGAACTTTGCACTTAGAAGGTTCCGAGTGGCGGCAGAGTTTTTGCGCAAGTTTGACAGCTGGGCTGCCTGTTTTCTACAGGAAGATGATGAGGATTCAAGTAGGCAAGAAACAGACGAAAAGAGACACCTGGATCCAAACAGCGAAGACGTTCCAGAAAGAGACGCTAAGAAGATAATTGAGTGAGTCATTTGGGAAGCAAACCCTTTTGGGCACGGCTAGTTCTTCTTTCTTTCTTTTAAAATATTTTTTATTGAATTTTTATTGAATTTTATAATTTTATGTTCTACACAGTCATCACTATTGCAACCAACATGTATAAATCCCAACTCCCTCCCCTGATTTCCCTCAACTTCCCCTTCTGGTTCTTTAAATATTTGTTTCTCCTGCCTGTTTTATTCTATCTTAACTTTGCAATCTTTTACCTAAATGTCATTGCGTTAATTTTCCAGTTATCTTTGCTGAAGTGGCGAAGATAACTGAAAAATGAAGAGGCAAGGACAATAGAGACCTTAAAAAGGATGAGGGAACCGTTTATGTTGTATTTACAGAAGTATTGTAAAGGAGTGGACTCACTAGGAGGGTTTGAGTAAACCCTTCCAATTAATTAAATGAACATAAAAGATGACAACAACTGGGAAAATAATAAAATGCAAGATATGATTTGGGGGAAATGGTACAAAAATGATAAGAGTGCAATAACATTTGGGCACGGCTAGTTCTGTGTCCTTGTGCAAGAGCTAAAAAATCATGAAGGAATTGTGCAGCGTAAATAAAGTTCTTCCCTTTATCTCTTCACTTTGCAGGACGGCCAAACAAGATGTGGACGATGAGTATAGCATGCACGAATACAGCGCAGGAGAGTCCCAGTCGTACTACACTGTGGCGCACGCGATAGCCGAGAGGGTGGAGAAGCAGTCTTCCCTCCTGATTAATGGCACATTGAAACATTACCAGGTATGCACCCCTGGGGGAGATGATGATGATGATAAATTATTATTTATACCCCTCCCATCTGGCTGGGTTTCCCCAGCCACTCTGGACGGCTTCCAACAAAATATTAAAAACACGATAAAGCATTAAAAACTTCCCTAAACAGGGCTGCCTTCAGATGTCTTCTAAAAGTCAGGTAGTAGTTTATTTCCTTGACATCTGATGGAAGGGCGTTCCACAGGGCAGGTGCCACCACCGAGAAGGCCCTCTGCCTGGTTCCCTGTAACTTGGCTTCTTGCAGTGAGGGAACCACCAGAAGGCCATCGGAGCTGGACCTCAGTGTCCGGGCAGAACGATGGGAGTGGAGACGGCTCCTTCAGGTATACTGGGCCGAGGCCATTTAGGGCTTTAAAGGTCAGCACCAACACTTTGAATTATGCTCGGAAACATCCTGGGAGCCAATGTAGGTCTTTCAAGACCGGTGTTATGTGGTCCCGGCGGCCACTCCCCAGCTACTCTGTGCAACAAAAGAAAACACAATACGATCCTAAAAAGATCCCTGTACAGAACTACCTTCGAATGTCTTTTATAAGTCTATTTCCTTGACATCTGATCGGAGGGTCTTCTACAGGGTGTGCATGACTACCCTGCATGAATACTCCTTCCTTTTTCAGCATTAACTGTGGTTTTAATATTGCATCAGCACTCCTATGAATCATGGCTAATGCTAATCGGTTTCCCTCTTAACTATGGTTTGTAGGCCCTCTTCACTTCCGGTTTCGAACTTGGTTTACATAGGCACCCTGGTTAGCACAATCCATGGTTAACAATCTAACCATGCTAACCTTCAAACCATGGTTTTGTGGGCAACATTAGCTACAGCTGGCCAATTGGACACCACAGAAGACTGTGGTTGCATCAGCCTGGCAGTGGAGGACAGTGTGTGCAAGTTTCCAGTCCTACAAACCATGGTTTGAAGTATCATTTGAATTGAGTCTAAAACATGGGAAGGAGCACACGTGTCCAAGACTGGCTTCCACTTTGCAAACCATGGCTACATCTTCACTGGACTTTACTTTTTTAATCTCCTCAGTTTCTCCTAAAGGTAAAGGTAAAGGGACCCCTCACCATTAGGTTCAGTCGTGACCGACTCTGGGGTTGCGTCGCTCATCTTGCTTTACTGGCCGAGGGAGGCGGCGTACAGCTTCCGGGTCTTGTGGCCAGCATGACTAAGCCGCTTCTGGCGAGCCAGAGCAACACACGGAAACGCTGTTTACCTTCCTGCCGGAGCAGTACCTATTTATCTACTTGCACTTTGACGTGCTTTCGAACTGCTAGGTGGGCAGGAGCAGGGACCGAGCAACAGGAGCTCACCCCGTCGCGGGGATTCAAACCGCCGACCTTCTGATCGGCAAGTCCTAGGCTCTGTGGTTTATCCCACAGCGCCACCTGCGTCCCTTGATTAAACTCCTGATTAAAACTTAGCAGCTTTAGGAGGTGGGTTTTTTTTCATCATAATGCACCAATATTGAATTGATTCTGCACTCTTTATAATTTATTCCAAAAGATGAGTCAGGGTTGTTGGTTGTCACCTGCAAGTTGGAGAACAGAGATTGTTCTAAAAGTAAATCAAGAATGTGTGACCCTGGAAATAGACATTCAAGACACATGGGGACAGTTAAGAGCCTGCAGTGTGTTGCAGTGTGAGCGGCTTTCATCTCTAGCACTGTGCCCAAAGCATCTGTCAATAAAGGCTGTGGCATTCAGAGCTGCAGGGCATCATGCCCAGGTTGTAATATCTGCGGCTTATTTTTCATGAAAGCCGAGGCACGAGATCAAAACTTTGCTGTGCTCAGACTCCGGTTAATTGAGGCGATTCTCCTGCATTTCAGATCCAGGGCCTGGAATGGATGGTTTCTCTGTACAATAACAATCTGAATGGGATTTTGGCTGACGAAATGGGCCTCGGGAAGACCATACAGACCATTGCCCTCATCACTTACCTGATGGACCACAAACGGCTCAATGGCCCCTATCTCATCATCGTTCCCCTCTCGTAAGTAGATGAACTCCTCCTAATGATATTTTTCTACGCCGTGCAGATTGGCTCATTAACAACATGGAATATATATATATATATATATATATATGCACGCGCTTAGCAGTTAGACTAAGCATGCAGGAGGCTGTGCTGAGGGGGGTCTCTGGGCTCCCTCTCTGATTGTCTTCCCTTCTTCTCACATGTCATTGGGGACCAGATGGCTGATAAAAAGCATTTAGCATTATTGTGCTTTTTAGTCATTACAGCTTCTCCCTCCTGTGAGTCACAAGGGGGGAGCGAGAGAAATGCATGTGTTTCCTATTTTATGCGACATCCTTTTCCCTTCGTTTTTAAAGAATTTTATCACAGCTGCTAGATCTTTAAAGGGGGTGCTCTCAACTGGCACCCTTTGCGGCATTGCAGCACCCTTGGTTCATAATACAGTGGTACCTCGGGTTAAGTACTTAATTCGTTCCGCAGGTCCATTCTTAACCTGAAACTGTTCTTAACCTGAAGCACCACTTTAGCTAATGGGGCCTCCTGCTGCTACCGCTCTGCCAGAGCTTGATTTCTGTTCTTATCCTGAAGCAAAGTTGTTAACCTGAAGCACTATTTCTGGGTTAGCGGAGTCTGTAACCTGAAGCGTATGTAACCTGAAGCGTATGTAACCCAAGGCACCACTGTAGTCTTCCTTTTCCTCCTTTTGGTGTCGGTACCTACTAGCTGTGAATATTTTCACTCGGTGACTCACCAGCCACCTTTGCAGCCGCCCCAGGCTCTGTGTAACATTAGATTTGAAACAAACACAAAATTAACATCTCAGGGCCCAGATCCCCAGGAGGGAATTCTATTTTTGGAAACATTGAACTTTGGGGGTGGAAAAACACCCATATTGCTCTTACTAAGGTAGTGGTTTTAGTGAAAGCCAGTCGGCTGCATTATAAAGCGATCACGCCACCGAGTCAGACCTACCTTTGCGCAGGTGTGTCTGGCCTTGAGGAGCATCTGATTACCTTTCTCCAAGGATGTCTGGGGGCTCTTCCTTCCCACCCTTCAAAATCAAAAGTCTGTAATTGAAATAAATGACACCGTTGTCTTTGGTCCGGTTCCCTCGCTGCTTTAAGCCGCAGTTATGCAAAGCAGCGGTTGAAAGGTGAGCTCACGGCATCTGCTCCTCTTCTGCCGCCACGCTGCCAGGTGGATGTCAGGTGACGTTGGATGCCAAGCTCTCTCCACAAAAGGGGTGCCTGAACTTTTTTCAAAGAGGGCCGGATTTGATGAAGTGAACATGCGACCAGCATTATTGACCTTTTTTAAAGCTTTTCTTTACGATTTTACCCAAAGTTTATCGAGCTTTTGAAGTTGTTGAGCTTGTTTTAGGAATGATGTTGTTGAGCTGGTTTTACAATTTTACCCCAAAGTTGTTGGGCTTTTTTTAGGATTGAAGTTGTTGGGCTTTTTATTGACATTTTACCCCAGGAAATAAACTGCCGCAGGGGCTGGATTAAACCGACCGGCGGGTCGTATTAGGCCCCTGAAATGGACTTTGGACATATCTGCTTCAATCGTACGATGATGAGCTGTAATGCCAGCTGCTTCTTGGAATACAGTGGTACCTCGGGTTAAGTACTTAATTCGTTCCGGAGGTCCGTACTTAATTGAAACTGTTCTTAACCTGAAGCACCACTTTAGCTAATGGGGCCTCCTGCTGCTGTTGCGCCACCGGAGCATGATTTCTGTTCTCATCTTGAAGCAAAGTTCTTAACCTGAAGCACTATTTCTGGGTTAGCGGAGTCTGTAACCTGAAGTGTATGTAACCTGAAGCATATGTAACCTGAGGTGCCACTGTATACCCCCTGCGCTTTTTTGGAGAGAGCAAACGATGAGGCTTGGTTTGGGCAGGACACTAAGCCAAGCTTTGCTCCCAACAGCTCACCAGGAGCAAAGCAGACGCCGTTTTAGCTCCAGGGACTAGTAGGCTGAGCATTCATTCACGTTTAAACCATAGTTAAGCTTCACAGCGGTTTGCAGCCCAGTCAGCAACCTCATTGCAGCAGCAGCATCTGAACTTTTGAAAAAATTCACCATTTCAGCATATTCCATCAGTTTTCCTTGCCCTTCTTCATCACTTTTCCATCCTTGGGCCAGCAAAATCCTAGCCGCAGTTGTAGCGTACATGAAGAGTTTATTCATCTCTTTTGGCAAGTCTTGACCTGAGCACAGTGGTAGAATTCTCGCCTGCCACAGTCCCCTATTAACGTTTCCCCAAATTTTCACTTGCAAACTGAGAGGTTGGAAACCTGCTTGAAGGAAAACGAAACGAGCATCTGCCCAAATGTGCATTTGACCCTTTTCGTTGTACCTTCAGATCAGTTAGCGAGGAGCAATAAACGCACAACAGGATTTCCATTTTCAGGGGAAATCTTGTGTCTTCAGAAGAGGACTGGGAAGCAAAGACCTCTAAGTGCAAAAAAATAAATCACAGGGTTTGTAATTACAAGACTGCTGCACTGTCTTTCTGCAAACAGGTGCAGATTCTGCAAATCCCCTCCTCTTCAGCAAAGCACTAAAATATATTCAGGCAATACATTGGGCTCAAATTGGGCAAGTGTCTGCATGCATGTGAGAAAGGAGTCCCGAGCTGCAACCCAGGCAGCTTTTCCTCTTCTCTTGGGTGGTGTTTTTTTGTAACACTGTTTTTATTCTTTCTTATCTTTAAACTGCTGAATTGAGATATCTGTTTGTTTACATATGGCCAGCGACAATTACATATGGTAAAATTAAAAATAAATCAACAATAAAAACACTCGGGTAAACGTTTTTGAATGCATTAACAAAGTTGTGCCAAAGTGTGTATGCCAAAAATTATTACACTTATTCCACGTATGAAATGATGTATTTCATGTTTTGCTTAGATTGGGGACCAAAAGTAAAAGGTATTTTGTATCCATAGCAATTAGAATTTTTAGGAATTTTTGAGGAAAGAAAGAGGGAGGGAAGGTTAAAAAATTATGATACGTACTTCATGCACGCCAGATGGCTGTAAACTGTGACTACTGTTCTACCATATTATTCATGTAATCAATAGGGCCTTGTTTCTTTTGGCCTCTTTAAATTTTGTGTCCTTCTTCCCCAATAATGCTGTTGGACAGATTGCATTATACCATGGGGAGGCAAACTAAAGTCTGAGGCCTGGATCCGCCCCAATCGCCTTCTCAATCTGGCCTGCGGACGGTCCGGGAATCAGCGTGTTTTTACATGAGTAGAATGTGCCCTTTTATTTAAAATGAATCTCTGGGTTCTTTGTGGGGCATAGGAATTCGTTCACCCCCCCCCCCAAAAAAAATAAAGTCCAGCCCCCCACAAGGTCTGAGGGACAGTGGACCGGCCCTCTGCTGAAAAAGTTTGCTGACCCTTGCATTATACCATTGGTCCACAGTTAATAATTGTAATGATTTCCATGTCCTGGCAATAGTTGTCTTTGCGGCGGTTAATAGGTGTGTTAGGAGTTACCTGTTTCCAATTTTCAGCGTATCATGACTATGCTGTCAGGAGCCGCCCTACTCTCGAGTAGGTAAGCAGGGTCCGTTCTGGGGACTGCCTGCTCCTGGGAGCCTTTTCTGAGATGACGAGAAAAGCTTCTGCTCTCCTTTGGTCTCACACCTTGAAAATCAAAAACCAGACTTCATTATATCTTTTATTGTAAGACTGCAGAGTTCTAAGTCAATTTGTAGAACCATCGGTTTTGAGATGCTTTGTGTTCTTAATCTTTTACACAGGACTTTATCCAACTGGACTTACGAGTTTGACAAATGGGCTCCTTCTGTCGTGAAAATCTCCTACAAGGTTTGGATGTCCTTTATATCCAAATATAAAGTGGGCAGTATAAACACATAACCCCCCCCCCCAACTATTTAGTTGTGTGGTTTTTCCGTGCACTGAAAACAGCTCACTGTATTTTACCGTGCATTAGACACCCCCTATTTTGGGGGACTAAATTTAAAGAAAATGAGGGGAAATGGCCCAAAGTTGTTGAGCTTTCTAAAGGCGGGAAACACTCCCTAGAGCATGGACCGCCAACCAACTTCCCCCTATGCTGCTGCGAGAAACACTCCCTAGAGCGCGCATCTCCCGCAGCAGCATGGGGGGGAGTTGCGTGCCCCCCCCAACCAGCTGGCTGACTGTGCACAGCTCCCCCCCCCAAAAAAAAGCCACTATCCGTGTATAGGACGACCCCAGTTTTTTCACATGATTTTTGAGCCAAAAAACCCCTCGTCTAATACACAGGAAAGTACAGTAATCTGTACACTGGATCGAGGCTTGTTGCCATCAGCTGCCGGCCCCCTTAGGCACACGATGGCGCAGGGCATGCGCAGGGAGCCGAACCGCTTCCTGAGATCCCAGAAGGCGTTTCTCATTGGCTGCTGAAGCGCCGCGGTGATCCCAGCAGGCGGGGGAGGGGCTCAGCCTCGAACTTCACCTCTCTGGGTCACGCATGACCGGCAGTGGCCTCCCCTCCCCAGTTTGGAGCCCATTGTGCTTCTGCAAAGTCCCTCCCCAAATATACTCCTGCTATGGATACATTTAGTTCAGTGCCAGATTTACGTATGAACTAAACAAACTATAGCTTGGGGCCCCACTCTCTTGGGGGCCCCCAAAAAATGTAGAGGGGAAAAACTCTGGATACTTCTTCTTAATTGTATTTCAGTTTAACAATCACTTTGATAAAATACATATTTTGCTATGTGCAAATGGCTTGAGATACCTATGAGGTCCATAAATGAACATATAGCATACAGTGGTGCCTCGCAAGATGAAAAGAATCCGTTCCCCGAGTCTCTTCGTCTTGCGGTTTTTTCGTCTTGCGAAGCAAGCCCATTAGCGGATTAGCGCTATTAGCGGCTTAGGGGCTTAGCGGATCAGCTGATAAGCGGCTTAGCAGATCAGCTGTTAAGCGGCTTAGCGGATCAGCTGTTTAGCGGATCAGCTGATAAGCGGCTTAGCAGATCAGCTGTTAAGCGCTTAGCGGATCAGCTGATAAGCGGCTTGGCGGCTTAGAAAAAGGGGGGGGGAGGAAAAAAAACCCGCAGGAACTCGCAAGACATTTTCGTCTTGCGAAGCAAGCCCATAGGAAATTCGTTTTGTGAAGCGCCTCCAAAACGGAAAACCCTTTCGTCTAGCGGGTTTTCCGTCTTGCGAGGCATTCGTCTTGCGGGGCACCACTGTATATTCAACACAAAAAAACAGTGATCTTTTGTTGTTGACCAAGGACAGCTGGACATAGAAAGGGCCCCATTACCTTCAGGAGCTGAGAGCCTCATCAAACTTCAATCCGGCCCTGGTTCAGTTGCTGGTTAAAAGGGTCCCGAAATTATTTTGGGCTCTGCATAGTGGGCCTCCTTGTGTTGAGGTTTTGCCTTCCTCGTGGCATCAAGTCTTGGCTCAGTTCTTGTTGTCATCATAACTTTGGTCAAAGGTCAGCACCAATAACCATCTGTAGAGTTTTGGGTGGGGCTGCCCCAAAGGCCGTGGCCCCTGCTTGGGGGGTGGTGGTGCTGAGTCTGACCATCATCCCCCCTGGGGCTGGACCTTCTCGGGGGGGGGGGTCCCTACCCTGGGGTGGATCTCTGGTGCTTTGTGACGCCCTTGCGGCTCACCTGGCTGCAGGATGGCGGCAGGAGAATAAGCCTGCCTTGACCTGTGATCCTCGCCCCGTGTCGCGCCATCTCCTCTCATGGCCGTGACCAAGAGACCATTAAGTTGTTCCCAATCTATCTCTGGTATGCTATTGGCTCCTGGACACTCCCCTCATACTCATTCAGTGCAATTTATAACAAGTCACAGTTACTTTTGGATATTGAAATGCAGCAGGAAATCGTTAATGATCGTAAGCGTTTTGGCTGGAGCAAGACAGAGGATAAATTCTGTATGGTTGTACGTTCTGAAATATTTGTTGTAAATCATAGAATTGTAGAGTTGAGGGGGCCCTGAGGATCATCTCGCCCAGCCCCCAACGCAGGAATACGCAGCTGCCTCATACGGGGGTCGAACCTGCAGCCTTGACCTTGTCAGCACCACGCTCTAACCAACTGAGCTATCCAGGAGTATAATACAGTAGAACCTCAGCTTACGTTACCCTCAAGTAACATAAACTTCGGGTTCCGAAAGCAGCAAACCCAGAAGTATTTTTCCGGGTTTTGCCGCATGTGCAGAAGCGCTCTATCGCCCCATGCGCAGAACAGGCATCTCTGGCTGCGGAAACCTCGGGATCCGATCGGAGCTCCGGAATAGAAGCCGTCCGCAACCAGAGCTTACCACTGTATGTGAGCGTTCATGTCATGGCTTTTATTGGAGATTTCAGGTGGTTTACCAATACTGAATTAGTTCACTGATGGACTAATTCAGCCCCTGATATTCTTAGGAAGGCGCTTGTAAACAATACGGACCTTCAGCCTAACTTGCAACAGCAATAAGACCTATTATCTGAGTGGAGTTTTCTGTCCGGGAGCCATTGTCAGTGGCAAAGTAATTACAATTTACTTTTTCTCCAGTTTGTTCTGGAGAATTTGCTCATTGCAACAGGACCCTTGCAATTTGTTTTGCATTTCTGTACCCTCGTTTCAGGGGAAGCTTTTCTTTTCTCTTTCCAGGGCACACCTGCGATGCGCCGATCCCTTGTCCCTCAACTCCGTAGCGGGAAATTTAATGTTCTTTTGACGACTTACGAGTACATAATAAAGGACAAGCACATTCTTGCTAAGGTAAGGCTGCGTTTCTGGCTCCTCTTGGGGACGTGGTCTCTTGCCCTCGCCCCAAACAGCCAGGATTGCACCCGGCAAAGAGACTCCTGGCTCTGCACCCGCCATCGCTGTTGTCTTTAAAAGGCAGTTCTGCGTTTCTCTGCCTGAATGGAGGTGTTGGGCTTTTCTTCCAGCCCCTTCACCGTCTCCTCTCCTGCTGCGCCACTTTCAGGGCTGGGGACGAGAGAATGGCTTTGCTGCCTGTGGATCTCGTCAATGCCTCCCCGCCATCGCTCCTCGCAGGAGCATCGCCATCCTCCCAGCGACATTTATTGTGGGGTCCTGCTATTCCATTTTGATCCACTGTTCTTCTCTCGCTCTTTGTTTTCCAAGCAGAGACAAACACGGCCAGCAAAAGGACTCTGGCTGTGTAGCCGCTTTCTGGATGTGGGGAGATAATAAGGGGCCAGAATGAAACCTGCTATCTTCATTTTCATTTGTGCATTTAGACCCGATAGCTCAAAATCACCGCTTTTGATCTGAGTGTCTCCTGAATAGTTAATAGACTCTGAAAAGTGGGAGCTAATCTTTGGGAACCATGGTTTCTTCGGAAGTGGAGGCATTTAAGTAACGGAGCCCCAATTGTCATACATCAGAGCCTCTGAATTTCTTAATGAGCTTTCATGTGCTTGCCATAGTCACCTTTTCAACGGTAGTTTTCTGACCATCTCCCCCCTGGCCTAATATTCAACTGAGAACAAGCATTCCTGGGCACAAACACCTTCTTAAAGGCTTTTTGAGGATAGCTTATTTAATCTTTGCAAAGATTTCCATCCTTTTCATTTTTTTAAAAGCATACCTTAAACTTCTTTTTTGTGGTTTGAATCCAGCTTTCGCCCAATTCCTCCCTCTCCTTTCAAATCCCCCCCCATGGCTCTTTGAAGCATCTCCTGACGGGGACATAATTTTGGTTGCAAAGTGGCCCTCCTAAAACCAGAATTTGGAGCGCTTGGTTTCATTATTGCCTCGGAGAAACTGCCGACAGGCTCTGCACCAAGCGCACAGCCCCAGATTCACGGCTGGCCAGTTAGAATTTCTTTTTGGGCCACAGAACCAGCATGCGTTTGTAATTGCCTGTGGGGTGACAAGCCCATTCTCTTTATCAGCTTGGCTATCAGGCTCATATGGTGGCCGGTGACTTGGCGCAGCTGCAGTTGGGCAGATCGGGGTCTCATCTTACTTGGAAACTCTCTCTGACTATAGCGAGAGGTTTTCCTAGAATGGTAGAGTTGGAAGAGGGACCCCAAGGATCATCTAGTCCAACCCCTTGCAACGCAGGAATCTCAGCTCAATAGAAAACAGCGCTCCCATCCTTAGACGGCAAACCTGCACCCTCTTGCTTCAGAGCAATCCCCGTTAAATTCTCTGGGGCTTTCTTCCGAATGGACGAGTGTAGGAGACAACTTTTCTTAGTTAAGAGGAGAAAGTTTTGTCTCCCAAGTTAGATTAAAAAGAATTGGACAGGATAAATATTTCCGCCCCCCCCTACAAAATGTGAGAGGTATCAGGACATAATAGAATGGGGGGGGGGGGACATTTTCTCAGTTCAAAGAAGAAAAGGCAGATATGGTATGCTTGCAGGAGGCACGCTAAAGAGGGCGGAATAATTTACTTAAAACTTGAATACAGTCACACCTTGGATCTCGGGACACCTTGGCTCCTGAACGATTGAAACTCGGAAGTGACTGTTCTGGTTTCCGAAGGTTTTTTGGGAAGCCGAATGTCCGACGGGGCTTCCGATTGGCTGCAGGACCTTCCTGCAGCCAATTGGAAGCCACGCTTTGGTTTCTGAACCTTTTGGAAGTCGAACGGACTTCTGGAATGGATTCTGTTCAACATCCAATCTATATAACTGTACAGTGGTACCTCGGGTTACAGACACTTCAGGTTACAGACTCCACTAACCCAGAAATAGTACCTCTGGTTAAGAACTTTGCTTCAGGATGAGAACAGAAATCGGGCTCCGGTGCTTCAGGTTAAGAACAGTTTCAGGTTAAGAACAGACCTCCGGAACGAATTAAGTACTTAACCCAAGGTACCACTGTACTTTGAATAGAGCAGGGGGGGACAGAGCTGCCTTAAGCATATGTGGCACCAGGGTGCAAAGATCCACCTGGCGCCCCCCCTCCCCAGGTTGCCTAGTCCCAGGCGTGCAGGAGGGCAGAGCCAGCCGGCCACCTCAGCGTCTCGCTGGCTCAGTCTCCCCCGAACTTGCAGTGCAGAGCTGCCCGCTGCGGCACTCCGACCAATGGGCTTCCCTGGACTCTGGCCCTGGCGTCCCTGAGAGCCCGGCGCCCAGGTGCCCTGCGCCCCTAGCGCCTATGGGTAAGATGGCCCTGAGGGGGGGAGCAAGCTTGGCCCACAGGCCCCACGAAGCCCCTCCACTGCCAGGCCATTTTGGGGGAGCCACGCCGACCCTGCACCTGACATGGTTGCATTTTGGGTGTTCTGGTCCTGCTGAATCTTTTGGTTTTTTTATTTTTAAGCTGAAGGCCCGCAACTGTTTTAGGATTTGCACGCGTAGAACTAGGGGAAGAAAGTTTTGTCGTCTTGTCTTTTCATAGATTCGGTGGAAGTATATGATTGTCGACGAAGGCCATCGCATGAAGAACCACCACTGCAAGCTCACTCAGGTGCTGAACACGCACTACGTTGCCCCCAGAAGAATCCTCCTGACTGGGACACCCTTGCAGAACAAACTGCCAGAGCTTTGGGCTCTGCTGAATTTCCTCCTTCCCACCATTTTCAAGAGTTGCAGCACCTTTGAGCAGTGGTTCAATGCCCCTTTTGCCATGACCGGAGAAAGGGTATGATGATGATGATAATTATAATTATAATTACAATAATAATTTATTTTTATTCCCCGCCCACCTGGCTGGGTTTCCCCAGCCACTCTGGGCGGCTCCCAACAGAGTATTAAAAACACGATAAAAGATCAAACATTAAAAACTTCCCTAAACGGGGCTGCTTATGGGATTTTGCTTGCTTGTTTGTATCATGCTGTGGGATGCGGGTGGCGCTGTGGTCTAAACCACAGAGTCTAGGACTTGCTGATCAGAAGGTTGGTGGTTCATATCCCCGTAACAGGGTGAGCTCCCGTTGTTCGGTCCCTGCTCCTGCCAACCTAGCAGTTTGAAAGCACGTCAACGTGCAAGTAGATAAATAGGGCGGGAAGGTAAACAGCATCATTTTCTGTGCGCTGCTCTGGTTCGCCAGAAGCAGCTTAGTCATGCTGGCCACATGACCCGGAAGCTGTACGCCGGCTCCCTCGGCCAGTAAAGCGAGATGAGCACCGCAACCCCACCCCAGAGTTGGCCACGACTGGACCTTATGGTCAGGGGTGCCTTTACCTTTACCTTATACTTTTCAAGGGGCAAAGATAGCTCAGTTGGTTAGAGTGTGGTGCTGATAATGCCAGGGTTGCAGGTTTGATCCCTGTATGGCCTGGCTGCATATTCAGGTTGGATTAGATGAACCTAAGAGTCCCTTCCGATTCTATGATTTGCGGGACGCAGGTGGCGCTGTGGGTTAAAGCCTCAGCGCCTAGGGCTTGCCGATCGAAAGGTCGGCGGTTCGAATCCCTGCGGCGTGGTGCGCTCCCGCTGCTCGGTCCCAGCGCCTGCCAACCTAGCAGTTCGAAAGCACCTCCGGGTGCAAGTAGATAAATAGGGACCGCTTACCAGCGGGAAGGTAAACGGCATTTCCGTGTGCGGCTCTGGCTCTGGCTCTGGCCAGAGCAGCGATGTCACGCTGGCCACGTGACCCGGAAGTGTCTCCGGACAGCGCTGGCCCCTGGCCTCTTAAGTGAGATGGGCGCACAACCCCAGAGTCTGTCAAGACTGGCCCGTACGGGCAGGGGTACCTTTACATTTACCTTATACTTTTCAAGCATACTTTCCATGTTAGCATAATGATTCTAGCCTCTTTAAATTATGATTTTTTTAAAAAAACACCTCTAAATAATTTTTTCGGATTCTCAGTTTGCTAAACCATAAAGATGCGTGCTACAGATCAAGCAGTGCAATTTTGGTTCTTTTTTTTTTTTTTTAAACCCATACATGTTATTTTTTCATTGTGTTCTTTCCTGCAGGTGGATTTAAATGAGGAAGAGACTATTCTGATCATCCGGCGCCTCCACAAAGTTCTCCGCCCTTTCTTGTTACGGAGGCTGAAGAAAGAGGTCGAATCTCAGCTGCCAGAAAAGGTTTGCGGAAGAAGGAAGACCTTCTGAAGTTTTCTAATGTTCTGTATTAAATCCAAAATTCACAAAATGAGCAGCAAAAACATACCGTATTTTTCGGATGCACCGGACCATAGGACGCACCTTGTTTTAGCGGGGGATAACAAGAAAAAAAAAATTCTCCCCCTCTCTGCTCAGCGCCCCTTCAGCAAAGCGGCAGGAGAAACGGAGCCCCTTCCATTTCTCCTCCCGCTTGGCTGAAGGGGCGCTGCGCAGCTCTCCCTCTCTGCTGAAGCCAGGAGAGTCTTGCTCTCCAGGCTTCAGCGAAAGGAACCCGAAGCCGGCGGAGCGCAGCGGGAACCCGCACTGCCCTCCTAAGGCTTCAGGCGGCTATCCCTGAAGCCTGGAGAGCGAAAGCAACGCGAAGCCTCCATAGCGCGGAGGGAGCTCTCCCTCTGTGCTTCGGAGGCCTCACGTTGCTATCGCTGAAGCCAGGGAGCCTGCATTCGCTCCATAGGATGCACACACATTTCCCCTTAATTTTTGGAGGGGAAAATGCGTCTTATAGAGCGAAAAATACACTATCTCTGAAGACAAAGACTAATTGAGCTTGGTTGACTCTGAATCTTGCCTTGTTTCCCCCTTCTGTGTTGTGAGCACAGAGAACATTCGGGGCAGAAAAATGAGACTTTAGACACAATAAGTTCTGCATCGCCCAGTGTTCAGTAGTCATGGAATCTGTATCTACAGAATCACCTTTTCCTAAAATCACAATAATTTCTATTGGTTTCCATTGCTGTCTTTTGCTGTGTGCTCCCTTTGCACGTTTGCCTATTCTGTAACTCGCTTCATTAATAATGTAGAATAAGCCTACTTTTCACAGATTGCACCCAAGGCAAAACAACCTTCTGATCTCCCTAGGGCATCATCTAATGCTTTCACAACTCAGATTTCCCCCCAATGTCAAGACTTGTGAGATCGGCAGTGAAGAGGCTTCAGGCTTGTGGAATCTGCTGTGACCCTGACTTTAAACAACTGGAAATAGGTTCAAAAGAAATGCATCTGGAACTTTAGAATTCTTAAGTCAGGAGCCCACAGTCCCACAGAAAAACCCATTCCCAGTTGCCTCCTCTCTGCAGACTTCCTTTATTTCAGTGGTATGATTTAAGGGGGAAGACATTTGGTTGTTGGCGTTGTTATGGGATTAGGAGTCCTTGCTGATCTCCTGCAAATCACCCAGAAAATCTATATTTTGCCCACCCCTGCCTTAAAGCAGATCTGGGCAGAAGAATGCAAAAATGGATCTGCCGTTCAGTCGCTTGGTGATTTGCAGTGTACCTGCAAGGATTTCTGATGATGTAGTTGTTTAACGAGAGCAGCAACAAAACGGCTCCACCCTAAGCTAAATGACCGTATTTTTTGCTCTATAAGATTCACTTTTTCCCTCCTAAAAAGTAAGGGGAAATGTGTGTGTGTCTTATGGAGCGAATGCAGGCAGCTATCCCAGAAGCCAGAACAGCAAGAGGGATTGCTGCTTTCACTGTGTAGCGATCCCTCTTGCTGTTCTGGCTTCTGAGATTCAGAATTTTTTTTTTCTTGTTTTCCTCTTCCAAAAACTAGGTGCGTCTTGTGGTCTGGTGCGTCTTATAGAGCGAAAAATACGGTATGCTGCTAAAGTGAAAAAATCTCCAAGTAACCAAATTTGTCTGGTCAGTTCTGGTTCTCCTCTGCGCTGGGCTTTGGCAGATGAATCTTGGGTTTCTACTAGATCAAGTAGATCCCATAAGCTTGAAGTCTTTCCAACTCTGCTTTAGAAAATGTCTTGTGGCTTACGGTGCCATTGTAGTCAGACATTTAGAGATAGCGTGAGATTCTCGCCAGGGCATGAGGCGTTTCCATTACTCTGAATTTTTGAGAGTGACACATTATTTGCTCCTCTCAGGTGGAATATGTGATCAAGTGCGACATGTCGGCTCTCCAGAAGATCTTGTACCGCCACATGCAAGCCAAAGGGATCCTCCTCACAGACGGCTCTGAGAAGGACAAGAAGGTGAGCAGATTACAAGACGGATCCACTCTCTTTCCCAGAGCAGCCCTATCCTGATCAGCTGTGTGACCCGAAGAAGTCAATGAGAAGCCTTTGGGGGTTCTCCCCACCCCTGGCCAGTCAGGGCTTGGGAGAGGGGGTGGGAGAGTGATTTGTACATTTTCCTGCATCGTGATCTTTGCATAGCACGCGCACACACACACGCATCACAATTTGTGATATATTGCCAGGTCAAGAATTACAAATCCGACACAGTGGAGCCTCGGTTGTCTGATGTAATCGAACGGAAGACCGTTCGACTTCCAAAAAGTTCAGCAACCCGCCGGCAAATTCCTTTTTGAAAAATGGAGAAACGCACCGCAGAAGCCGTTCGACTTCCGAGACACATTCAAAAACGGAAGCATTCCCTTCCGGGTTGTCAGCGTTCGGGTTCCAAATTGTTTGGCTTCCGAAGCGTTCGACAGCCGAGGTTCCACTCTATCACAGTATGGACTTCAGACTGGTTTTGGATCATATATCAAGATATCGCCCAGCCCTAGCCAGTAGAAAGCCCCGAAATGCAGGACATGGCAGAATGGGATGCTGGGAAATTTGGATCCAGTAGATCTGATGCGTGGAGCCCTTAGCCAGCCAGCCTGGGGCTAATGTAGCTTTCTTTTTTAAAAATGCTTTCCTATCCTGGCTGAGGCAAGCCAGCAGGACTCACTATGTCCCACGTAGGATCAGTCTGGATAGCTGGCCTTGGTGAAGATTTGACATTTTCATCCCCAAAAAGTTTTTGATTTTGAGTTTTACTGAAATGAGGCTGCATTTTAATGTTGTATTTTAGTCTTGTTTTAAGTTTTATTTTGGTCAATTGTTTTTATACCTGGTGTTAGCTGCCCTGAGCCCGGTCTTGGGTGGGTGGGGTATAAATAAATTATTATTATTATTATTATTATTATTATTATTATTATTATTATTATTTATTAATATTATGATGTTCCTGTGCCTCAGTGCCTCCTAGTCACAGTTTGGACTTCTCCTGGCAGATTTCATTACACAGTGGTGCCTCGCAAGATGAAATTAATCCGTTCCGTGAGGCTCTTCGTATAGCGGTTTTTTCGTCTTGCGAAGCAAGCCCATTGACAGCTTAGCGGATTAGCGCTATTAGCGGTTTAGCGGCTTTTAGCGGATCAGCTGATAAGCGGCTTAGGGCTTAGGAAAAGGGGGAAAAAAGGGGAAAACCCCTGCAGGAACTCGCAAGACATTTTCGTCTTGCGAAGCAAGCCCATAGGGAAATTCGTTTTGCGAAGCGCCTCCAAAACGGAAAACCCTTTCGTCTAGCGGGTTTCCCGTCTTGCGAGGCGTTCGTCTTGTGGGGCACCACTGTATCCCAGGAGCAGGTTCTCATGAATAGCTGGAACATTGGAGTGCTTTGAAATCCCTCCAGCTCATGTTAACTAATATGAAATAGGAGTCTGGGATATTTAGGAGTAAGGTGTATTACTAGAGGCCTAAAGTGCGTCTCCTGTGTTGTATGGTCTGCCAAGTTTTGTGGGATCTTCCCCCATTTCCACTGGACTTTGTGACGTCTCATCTGTTCCTTCCTCAGGGAAAAGGAGGCGCCAAGACTCTAATGAACACCATCATGCAATTAAGAAAGATCTGCAATCACCCCTATATGTTTCAGCACATTGAGGTGAGTCAACGTTGCTTCTTTGTTATCTCAGGGGTTAATGGGATAGAGGAGATGTGGACTTTGTTCTTTCTGGTCTTAAATTATTCTGTGTAGGGCAGAGCCAAAGGGGGAAGCCCTTCCCAGGGTGTGCAAAAACAGCCTCTTTAGGGAACTTTAGGGGGGTGGGAAGAAATCTGTTTTTAAAAAACCAAAATGCCAGCAATAAAAGGAGGTGTTTGTCCCTCATATGAGGAGGAATTTTTCAGGCCCAGACACTGATCTTATGTTTTCTCACAGAGTAGTATTTCTCCCATTGGAATGTAATCCCCCCCCCCAACAGGGGTTGGCAAGGTTTACCTCACCTGGGCCGGATTACTCTGGTGGAGATTCCTCCGTAGGCCGGATCGCATGCATGCCCCCGCAATTTCTAGCACCCGCGTCTGCACAGACACGATTTCTGACCCCTGCGCCTGCGCAGATGCGATTTCCAGAGCCACGGAAGCAAGTCCCTGCGCTGCGCTGCACCGGTTTAGCGCAGCATGCGGGGACTCGCTGAGCGGGCAGCTCGGTTTGTGGATGGCTTGTGGGCCGGTTAAACTACCCCGTGGGCCGCTTTTGGCCCATGGGCCTTAGGTTGCTGACCCCCTGCTCTACAACCTTGCAGCGAGGTCTACTCAGAACAAGTCTCACTGATGATCCAACATGCATTGGAACCATGAAACAATGCGCAAAGCTTGTTTTTGAGGATTATCTAAGGAATCTGTTACCTGTAACTGCATTTGTGGATCTTTCCCATAACCTAGAGTCATGTGCCACCCTGAATGATACAAAATATATTTCATCTCCTTCTAGCTTTATTGTTTTTAAAAGGTTCATTTTTATACACCATTTGGAAAGGAATATTTAGGCAAGATTTAATCTTATTAGCGTGCTATTCTTTTATGTAAGGCATATACGTATTGGTACATACTGAAATTTTTCATACTTTATTAAGATGACATGCTGTGTGACAATGTAAGCTTTTTATTGGCTTTTATTTACCAATCCATCCATTTCAATAAGTTGCAAGTAGCTTGCCAGTTGATTGACATCAGAGAAGTATGTTTATTACAATGTGGTCTATGCACTAATAAGAGAATTACCATTTTAAAAATCGGTTATTTTAACTAGCACCACCAACCTAGGTTTATGAGTTTAGAAAGAGTTATGTTGGGTGTAGTTTAATCTAGTCGTATTAAGTAATTTGCTGTTCTCCGTTTGCAGGAATCCTTTGCTGAACATTTGGGCTATTCAAATGGTGTCATCAATGGGTAACTATTATTTTTTACTTCCTAGAACTTGTCATCACAGAATCTTTCAGAGTTTAAGTGTTTAGATAGTTGCTTGGCTTTAGGTTGGAGCTTTTCTCTTTCTGGGGTTTTTGTAGGTTTTGGGGAAGTAATCCCTGTGCACCCTAATATCTGAGAAGAAACCACACATAGTTTGTTTTCTGCAGTCCATACCAAACATTCTGCTTAACAGCCTATAGGCAAGAAGTAGGATGTGCATAGAAATCGATATGCCATCAGTGCTGCTAATTGCATGTGCAAATGTCGCCTTGTTAATATTTATTATCCAGCCTTTTCTCTTCACAGAGCTGAGCTTTATCGGGCTTCGGGGAAGTTTGAGCTGCTCGATCGAATTCTGCCAAAGCTGCGAGCCACCAACCACCGCGTCCTCCTCTTCTGTCAAATGACGTCCCTCATGACCATCATGGAAGACTATTTTGCTTTTCGGAATTTTGCTTACCTGCGACTTGACGGTAATGTTCCAAAGGGAAAGGAGCTCGGGAAATAAATGAGGGGCGTCTTGTGATCTTGGAGCCAGGGGCTCCCGCTCTCAAACCCCTGTTTCTCCCCACCTCCAGGGCATTGAGAAGGTGTTCCCTTCCTTCACATCCGTAGCAGTGCCAGCTGCCGGCCAGAAAGTTCCTTGTTTATATCTCGCCTCAGCCACAGTGTGGTTAAGACAAGCCGCTCTTGCAGCTCCCTTGCCTATAGGATGGGGAGAACTTCCCTGACTTACTTGAAATGCAACTCGGAGTCAAGGCATTTTCAAGCCCTTCCAGTACTGACTCCAGTCCTTTGCAGTCTTTGTCCAAGGTGGACAAAGCTCTCACCTTCAACTTTTTAGCTCTCCTCTTGGACCTTTTCCTCTTTTGTGCAGTGGTACCTCTAGTTACAAACTTAATTCATTCCGGAGGTCTGTTCTTAACCTGAAACTGTTGCGTTCTTTCACTAATGGGGCCTCTTGCTGCCACTGCACCGCCGGCACACGATTTCCATTCTCATCCTGGGGCAAAGTTCTCAACTCGAGGTAACTCTTCCAGGTTAGCGGAGTTTGTGACCTGAGGCGTTTGTAACTCGAGGTACCACTGTATTTGCTCTGTTTTTTCTTTATTGTTTTACGTTAAGATCGTACACAGTTTTCATCAAAATTGATTTATTTGTCTTGGCTGCTTCCCATCTTTACTTTTGAGAAGGTCTAATTTTGCAGCAAGTGCTGGTGCAGTTCTAGGTGACAGACCAGTCTGTAGTCCAAACCCAGTTTGAAGTCTATATCGATATATCAGTTTCATAATTTTTTGGCCTGGCAGTATATCACGAATCATGGTGTGTGTGTGTGATGCAAAAATCACGATGTGGGGAAAACTATGGAGCCAGCCAATGCCTCTGCATAGCTCCATCCTTATTTCAGACATTGTGATGTGATGTATCAGTACAGTGGTACCTTGGTTTATGAACTTAATCCATTCCGGAAGTC
Source organism: Podarcis cretensis (assembly GCF_951804945.1). NCBI lineage: Eukaryota > Metazoa > Chordata > Lepidosauria > Squamata > Lacertidae > Podarcis > Podarcis cretensis. Next base: position 29,853,520 of record NC_137187.1, read on the forward strand.
TGTTCTTAAACCAAAGCGTTCTTAAACCAAGGCGTGCTTTCCCATAGCAGTGGGGGACTCAATTTACAAATAGAACACACTCAACAGAAGTGAAACATGTTCTGCTTCCAAGGCAAAGTTCACAAACCAAATAAAAAAATTCCTCCCAGTAGCACCTTAGAGACCAACTAAGTTTGTTATTGGTATGAGCTTTCGTGTGCATGCATACTGTGTATCTGAAGACGTATTTGAAGAAGTGTGCATGCACACGAAAGCTCATATCAATAACAAGTTTAGTTGGTCTCTGTGATGGGACAATGAGCTACTTGTGCGTAAAAGGGTTAGTCCCTCGGAGTTTGCTTAACGTAGCAAAGCTCTGCCTTGAGCGGAGCCCTTGGACATGGCTCCGTCAGTCACTGGTAGAATCCGACAGTGGGCGCTTGCGGAAACGCTTCCAGCATAAAAGTTGCTTAACGGAAACGCGTCTCCTAGATTCCCTGCGTGACAGCTTCCGGCGAGGGGTGGGGGTCGCTAAAGGGGGCCTTGATACCTCCTCACTGTTCTCGCTGGAAGTGTCCCAGAGCCTCCCCTCCGACTTCCTGTCCCTTGAAGCTCCTGCTCCCCCCCTACTGGTTCCCTCTTCTGCTGCTGAGTCTCTTCTATCCAACTGGAGCCCTTCCACCACCTGTTCTTCCGATGGCAGTTTCCCGACAGTCTCTAAGGTGCTACTGGAAGGAATTTTTTTATTTGGTTTCGACTACGGTAGACATAACACCAGTCCTGAGAGATCTCCATTGGCTCCCAGTACGTTTTCGAGCACAATTCAAAGTGTTGGTGCTGACCTTTAAAGCCCTAAATGGCCTTGGTCCTGTATACCTGAAGGAGCGTCTCCACCCCCATCGTTCAGCCCGGACACTGAGATCCAGCGCCGAGGGCCTTCTGGCGGTTCCCTCATTGTGAGAAGTGAGGTTACAGGGAACCAGACAGAGGGCCTTCTCCTTCAGATGTGAAGGAAATAAGCAGCTATCTTCTTTTTAAAAGACATCTGAAGGCAGTCCTGTTTAGGGAAGTTTTTAATATTTAATGCTGTATTGTTTTTAACACTTGATTGGAAGCTGCCCAGAGTGGCTGGGGAAACTCAGCCAGATGGGCGGGGCATAAATAATAAATAATTATTATTATTATAACGTGGGATTCGAACCCATGACCCAGAGTTGAAGAGTCTCACGCTCTACCAGCTGAGCTGTCCCAGCGACGTTTAAGAAGCCATAGTTCTTAACACTAACCTCCCCTGAGATTTTTTTTTTAATTTGAAGTTAACTCGGAAGTTGGAGTAATTTGCTTCCAAAATCTATTTTAGCATTATTTTTACCTAAAATAATGGGAGAAGTAGAGCTCGTAAATGAATTCTTCTGCGGAAATGTGATACGTTAATGTGATTTTTAAAATTAATTGCACTCCAAATCGCATGCACGCTTGTTTTTCTCTTGGGATGAGTTACTTCACTAAAGAGACTTTTTTTACCCCCTAAGTATGCAGATATATAAATATTATCAGTGAATTTCAGAGCATTCTCCCTTTACCTTTAGCAGCAATCGCCTCTGTCTGTGACTGAAATTGAAATGTTCAGTCTTTATATATTATTAGAAGAACATAATTAGCAAAACAAAATACTTCTAGATAAGCAGCAGTTTGAACCTTCTAATTAAAAGGTAATCCAAGGCTTCAGTAATATTAAATGCTTTGATCCCAAATGTTTTTGCTTAGCAGTCAGCCTCATTTTTTCAGTAACATCACTTCAAAGTAAATGGCTCAGGATCACAGTCAAAGCTGGGTGGCTTTTTTTAAATAAAAAAATAGAATAGCAGATGATAGTTCATCAGTACTCTGCATTGACAAAATGCAGAATTCTGCAAAAGCACAAATTCTGCAACTAGAACAAAGTAAATAATTACACAAGCATTTATACATTATGTTTTCCTATCCCACCATTTGGCTTTATGAATTGAAAGACCCACAGCGGATCAGATCTCATATAACATAAAGGTAAAAAGGTAAAGGTACCCCTGCCCGTACGGGCCAGTCTTGACAGACTCTGGGGTTGTGCGCCCATCTCACTTAAGAGGCCAGGGGCCAGCGCTGTCCGGAGACACTTCCGGGTCACGTGGCCAGCGTGACATCGCTGCTCTGGCGAGCCAGAGCCGCACACGGAAACGCCGTTTACCTTCCCTCTGGTAAGCGGTCCCTATTTATCTACTTGCACCCGGAGGTGCTTTCGAACTGCTAGGATGGCAGGCGCTGGGACCGAGCAGCGGGAGCGCACCCTGCCGCAGGGATTCGAACCACCGACCTTTCGATCGGCAAGCCCTAGGCGCTGAGGCTTTAACCCACAGCGCCACCTGCTTCCCTCTCATATAACATACACACCATTAAATGGTCCTGAAGTTTTCCTTTTCTCAGAGCCTTATAGAAGTCAGTGTCTTTGCTCCTTCCAGTTCCCCTAAAATCAGCACCCTGATAACGCTGGAAATACAGTGGTGCCTCGCAAGACGAAAATAATCCGTTCTGCGAATCTCTTCGTCTAGCGGTTTTTTCGTCTTGCGAAGCATCCCTATTAGCGGATTAGCGCTATTAGCGGCTAAGCGGCTTAGCGGCTTAGAAAAAGGGAAAAGACTCGCAAGACGTTTTCGTCTTGCGAAGCAAGCCCATAGGGAAATTTGTCTTGCGAAGCGCCTCGAAAAACGGAAAACCCTTTCGTCTAGCTGGTTTTTCGTCTTGCGAGGCATTCGTCTTGCGGGGCACCACTGTAACAATAAACACCATCATTAAAGATTTAGGAGAATTAAAGAGGACATCATCACTTGGAGATGCTTTGCAATGACATGTGCTTTTTTGCCTGCTCCTCTTTTCAGGAACAACGAAATCGGAGGACCGGGCAGCCCTGCTGAAAAAGTTCAATGAACCCAATTCCCAGTATTTCATCTTTCTGTTGAGCACGAGGGCTGGAGGGCTGGGCTTGAACCTCCAGGCAGCGGATACCGTCATTATTTTTGACAGCGACTGGAATCCCCACCAGGTTATTTACAGACCACGATTTTGTATTAATTTAATGTATTAATTTTTATTTGTTCTTACACATATCTGTTATTTATTAGTTCTACACATATAAGGGACGTGGGTGGCGCTGTGGTCTAAACCACTGAGCCTCTTGGGCTTGCCGATCGGAAAGTCGGCGGTTCGAATCCCTGCAACGGGGTGAGCTCCCGTCGTTCGGTCCCAGCTCCTGCCCACCTAGCAGTTCGAAAGCACATCAGAGTGCAAGTAGATAAATAGGTACCACTCTGGCGGGAAGATAAACGGGGTTTCCGTGCGCTGCTCTGGTGCGCCAGAAGCAGCTTAGTCATGCTGGCCACATGACCCGGAAGCTGTACGCCGGCTCCCTCAGCCAGTAAAGCGAGATGAGCGGCACAACCCTAGAGTCATCCGCGACTGGACTTAACGGCCAGGGGTCCCTTTACCTTTACTTATATTTTCCAGCATAACATCCTTTTAAACATCATTTCAAAATTTTGGGCTATCACAGCCTAAGACAGGGGTCAGCAAACTTTTTCAGCAGGGGGCCAGTTCACTGTCCCTCAGACCATGTGGGGGGCCAGACTATATTCTGAAACAAAAATAAAAAATGAACGAATTCCTATGCCCCACTAATAACCCAGAGATGCATTTTAAATAAAAGCACACATTCTACTCATGTAAAAACACTGATTCCCGGACCATCCGTGGGCTGGATTTAGAAGGCGATGGGGCTGCATCCGTCCCCCAGGCCTTAGTTTGCCTACCCATGGCCTAAGATTTCCTTCAACCTCGAGTGATGGTTTTCTAAAGTCTTTTTAATTATGCATCTTGTTACTATAATTATTGCTATAAACCTAAATTTCCAATATATCTATTCTTAATTCTTTTCACAATAATTTATAAATTACTCCTTACAAAACTTCTTGTAACCCTACAAGTGATGTTAATTGGTTACAATTGCTTTCCAAATACATCGAAACTTCTTCCATTCCTTTAGGAAAGTCTGGTCCTGCTGGTTCTGAATTTTCCCTGTTAGTCTCGCCATCTCAGCATAGTTCATCAGTTTCTCTTGCCACTCTTCTTTAGCTTGTATTTCTTCTTGTTTCCATCTTTGGGCCTTCATTTGTTACACAAAGAAACCGTTCCCTTTGCCATTAAAATTATCACAGCCACTGTTGCATATAAGAACAATTCCCTTGCACAAATCCCTTTTTTGGATATCGGAGACCAGTATCCCAAGAAGGAAGGCCTCTGGTTGTTTTGTTTTTTTGTAAACAGGATCTTACGCATATTTTTTTTTTAGTTCCCTATATATTTCATCCCACAATTCCTTAACTTTTCTGCAAGTCCACCACATGTGCAGCATCAAATTGGAAAGGAGAAAAAGTGTCCTCAAAATTGAAGTGGCAACAAAAACTAATGGCGTACGCAGAACCGGCTAAGCTATCAGCAAGAATAAGAGACCATGCAAATCAAGTATTTTTCAGTAAATGGGGTTTATTTAAAAGTTACATAAAAGATTGCAACAATTTAAAATCTGTGGCAGCCTTTGAATAGCTTCTGTTATACACTGAACAGGTTAAAGAAAGTACAGTATCTTGGCTAAGCAATTATTTTAAACAGACACAAACAGTGAGCTAAATAAATACACATTTAAAGCTAGATGGAGCTGGCGGGAAGTCAATGGAACTAGAAGAAGACTGTAATAAAGTGTAATAGATAATGACAATTCTTTGATGTTTATCTGTTATGGATAAGTCTGAATTTGTGTTATTATTTTTAAGTTCAATAAAGTAACTTAAAAGCTAAAGAAAAAGAAACCATTCCCTTTGCCAATTGCATCTGTTAGTGAAGGGTTGTCTCTCATCTCTGACCTGTTAAGGGAAGTTTTTAATGACAGATGTTTTAATGTATTTTTAATCTTTTGTTGGAAGCCATCCAGAGTGGCTGGGGAAACCCAGCCAGATGGGCAGGGTAATTCATTATTATTATTATTATTATTATTATTATTATTATTATTATCTACTTTGAGATAGGATGCTCCTGCCTTTGGCCAACAGGGAGGTCTTGGGGGGTGAAAAGTTCCTGGGAATCCCTCCAAGCTGCTCCTGCAATCTCTTCTGCCAGAGGAAGATTTTTTGGCTCCCCTTTGAAAATGTCGCTGCCAACCTCTAGATAAGGAGGGTTTGGTATTAGCGCTGACAGTTGCCCAGAGTACAGTGCTGAAACGGATTGGCAGATGAGACAGGTGGGTCACTGTTGCTCCTGGGAGCAGGAAGGGCAGGGTAATGGGGACTTCAGTGGGGCGCAAATGCCCCCAGGAGCGTTGCCCTATTGGGACGTCAAAAAAACCCCAGAGCAGATGGGGGGGGCACAGGGAGAAGAGAAGAAGCCCTACTGCACACTGCCAGGTCGACTTCCGTGGATACAACCCCTGGTCTCGAAGTAAGTCATAATCAAAGGGCAAACTGGATATTTCTTACAAGAGCAAGAGCTCAAATGATTAATAATAACAATAATAATAAATTTGTATTTATGCCCCGCCCTCCCCAGCCAAGACCAGGCTCAGGGCGGCTAACAACCAATAATAATAAAGTTGATTAAAATACAATTTAAAAGATTAAGATACAACTTTAAAACATTAGGGTGCAGTCTCTTCATAGGAGGAGAAAGGAAAAAGAAAGAGGGGGAGGGAATCAAACTGATTCCAAGCCAAAGGCCAGGTGGAACAACTCTGTCTTACAGGCCCTGCGGAAAGAAATCAGATCCCAAAGGGCCCTGGTCTCATGAGGCAGAGCATTCCACCAGGCTGGAGCCAGTGTTGAGAAGGCCCTGGCTCTGGTTGAGGCTAATCTAACTTCCTTAGGGCCTGGGACCTCTAGGGTGTTGCTATATATGGACCTTAAGGTCCTCCGTGGGGCATACCAGGAGAGGCGGTCCCATAGGTACGAGGGTCCTAGGCCGTGAAGGGCTTTAAAGGTCAAAACCAGCACCTTAAATCTGACCCTGTACTCCACTGGGAGCCAGTGCAGCTGGAAAAGCACTGGGTGAATATGCTCCCATGGCAGAAACCCTGTGAGGAGCCTCACTGCAGCATTCTGCACCTGCTGGAGTTTCTGGGACAGCTTCAAGGGCAGCCCCATGTACAGCGAATTACAGTAGTCAAGCCTGAAGGTGACCATTGCATGGATCACTGTGGCCAGGTCAGGGCGGGAAAGATAAGGGACCAGAATTGGATTATTTGTTCACCCATCTTCGGAGAGGGCAGGTGCTGGCACCACACAGCCAGTGAAATGAACTCTTATCCCAAATGCACATTTCACTTAAATGCCAAAACTCATGAATTTCATGAAATATATTTTATTTGGGAGCCGCCCAGAGTGGCTGGGGAAACCCAACCAGATGGGCGGGGTATCAATAATAAATATTATAAATTATTATTGTATTTATTATTGTATTTATTTTGTTAAATAAGCCATGCTTCTCTCATATAATCCTGTGCACCGAAAGCTTAGAGTTTAAGCAGTTTCTGAATTTGGCACTGTGGCTTGTTATCTTTAGCCTTTGATCTTTATAGGTTTATGTATATGTAAAACTGTGGCTTCATTTTGCTCCAGCCAGCCCCCTCTCCCGGGACTAATCCGTTCCATGTAATGTGTTTTCCGCAGGACTTGCAGGCACAAGACAGAGCCCACCGCATTGGGCAGCAGAACGAAGTCCGGGTCCTGCGACTCTGCACCGTCAACAGCGTGGAAGAGAAGATCCTTGCCGCTGCCAAGTACAAGTTGAATGTGGATCAGAAGGTTATTCAAGCCGGCATGTTCGACCAGAAGTCCTCCAGCCACGAACGGAGGGCTTTTCTCCAGGCCATATTGGAGCACGAAGAAGAAAACGAGGTAGTATGCAAGCTTGTTTTAAGCCTTGAAAATTGCATTCCCCACTACCCCAACCTCCAGGATCGAATGCTCATGGTGTTATTGGCTATGTCTACTCTAAAACCAGGATGCGGGTGGTGCTGTGGGTTAAACCACAGAGCCTAGGACTTGCTGATCAGAAGGTTGGCGGTTCAAATCCCCGCGACGGGGTGAGCTCCCGTTGCTCGGGCCATCTCCTGCCAATCTAACAGTTCAAAAGCACGTCAAAGTGCAAGTAGATAAATAGGTACCGCTCCAACGGGAAGGTAAACGGCATTTCCGTGTGCTGCTCTGGTTCGCCAGAAGCGGCATAGTCATGCTGGCCACATGACCCGGAAGCTGTACGCCGGCTCCCTTGGCCAATAAAGCGAGATGAGCGTCGCAACCCCAGAGTCGGCCATGACTGGACCTAATGGTCAGGCGTCCCTTTACCTTTACCTTACTCTAAAACCATGTGCCCAGGCAGTATGAACTCTGTGGCCAGCATTAATTACCCAAGCCAAGCGAAATTGCATAGTTTGTCCTACTTTGCATATTTGGGCATGTTTGCTCTTTTGTATAATTGATGCCGGTCATAGGAAGGGAAAGGAGATACGCGTTGGAAATGACAGCTATCCCTCTGCCTTCTGAAATAGCAGCAGCAGGCATTGACCATGTGCTTTTGTGGCTACGTTTGCAGCTATAAATGCTACTAACTTGATGAAGATGTCATTTTGGGAGAAGGGAGGTGATGCTAGCAAAGATTCCTTGCATGGAAGCTGAATTCTGCACTGAATATGCATTCATATATAGATAAGACAGACAAATTAATTCTAGAGGCAAAATACATTTTTTCCCTTTCAGTAAGGTACCTGAGGGCTGAAATAAGCATGTTGCTTCCTAGCAGCTGATCAGATTATTTCTATATAAAATGAAATATTGTAAATTTGAATGTGTCTCCAAAATTGTTCAGATCCTCATATTTATAGAATCTTAAAATAGAAACCAAAAAAAACAGGCATACATATATGATTCAGAATCATGAGTTTACAAATGATAAGAACCAGGAATTGCTGGAAAACCCGGCTAAGTATTTTTAAAAACCTTGTTTTGAATCCAGTGGCTGCTCATGGGAACATTTTATGGAACCACTTACGTTGTTGAATTGTTGACTCTGAACTAAAGCCTGGCTTTCACATTGCAGAAATCCCTCTCTCTCCATTTTTCCCTTTCCCAAAGCATCCCCGTCTGATCACGAGTAGATTCCTTCTCTGTATCTCTTTCGTTTTTGTCATCCTACTGGCCCGATCCCCATGTGGTGCTTTTATAAGGTCCAGAAAGGGAGAGGCAATAATGGGAATTTCTGATAGGCTGTTGCGATGGGCATACGCATCATCCCTCAGGGGGTCTCCCTGGTCTTATTATGCCAGCCTTCGCCAACGAGGCGCCCTCCAGATGGGGTGAACAGCTGTTCCGAATGGGGCTGGTGGGAAACAGATGGGAGGCATCACACTGGCGGACGCTAATTGTGTTATCGGTGGGGGGGAGTGTTTTCTCCTTTTTAGCATCATCTCACTTTTTAAAAATATTACATTATTTAAATAATAAAATTTGGCTTCAGTTGAGATTCCGGCATTGCAGGGGTTGGACTACATGGCCCTTAGGAGTCCCTTTGTGTTTCAATCAGCTGATGAGCAGAAATGGAAGCCCTTTCCCTTCTCCTGGGAGTGGCCTTGGGCGGGGGGGGGGATAGAGATGGGAAACTCTTCCAGCCTCCCCTGCCAGCGCTGCCACCCACTCAGCTTAAAAGGCAGGGGGAGGCTGTTTTGAATGGCGTTTGGCTGCCTTAAAGCCCTTGGCTCCCTCCCTTCCCCGTGACGATCTTGGCGAGACTGAGAACTTGGAAGCAAGGAGGGAGACTCACAACGGCTTCCGTGAGCCTTTCTCACTTTCCTTTTAAGTCCCTGAGATTGGGAGCTTAAAAAGAATGGGGGGAGGGGGGCTTCCAGAAGCCTTTGGAAGTCTCCCCTCCCTCCTCCATCAACATGGGGGGGTTGACGGGGGGGAGGGTGGCCTTGTCCGCCTCTCAGATTGGGCCTGCCAGGCAGATACTAATAAGCAGAGACGCGGGTGGCGCTGTGGTCTAAACCACTGAGCTTCTTGGGCTTGCCGATCGGAAGGTCGGCAATTCGAATCCCTGCAACGGAGTGAGCTCCCGTTACTCTGTCCCAGCTCCTGCCAACCTAGCAGATAGAAAGCACACCAGCGCAAGTAGATAAATAGGTACCACTCCGGCAGGAAGGTAAACAGCATTTCTGTGCGCTGCGCTGGTTTCCATCAACGGTGTCCCATTGCGCCAGAAGCGGTTTAGTCCTGCTGGCCACATGACCCGGAAAGCTTTTTGCGGACAAACGCCAGCTCCCTCGGCCTGAAAGGAAGATGAGCGCCGTAACCCCATAGTCACCTTTGACCGGACTTAACCATCCAGGGGTCCTTTTCCTCCCCCCTTTTTTTCCTTTCTTTCTTTTTACTAATAAGCACTGGCTAATGGAGCCAGAAAGAATTCCCTTCCCTTGGCCTGCCGGGTTCTGCGGTTCTTTGGGTCCAAGCCAAAGGGGCTGCAATGAAGACTAATCCGCCCACATTTTTTTGCATGGCTTTGCCCCTTCCCCAAGCCCTCTCCTGTCCTTGCCGTTTTTTGCCGGATAGCCATTCCATGAGCGACAGTGCAGTCTTCCTGCTACACAGAAGTCTGTGCACTTGCTCGGGAGCAGTGGCGTTGTGCGTCTCGGAGCAGAGTTGTGGCGATGACCTCCTGGCCAGGGCATAGCAGCTGCCCAGGGGCAGGGTGGGTGTGCAATTGAAGGCAGGCAGGTGCACCTGCAGGAAGGCCACTGGCTCACCTGAATGGCTGCTGCCTCACCCTCCTTTTCCACCCAGGTAAGCAGCAGTGAGGGGTGGGCATCTCTGCCCCCCAACACATGCCACTGCTGCTTGGGAATAACTCCAGTTGAACTTGAACTTCCTTCTGAACAAACATGCAGGTTTTCAATATACTTCCTATGGAAGACCAGAAATGGTATTAAATTACCAATAAATAAATAAATATATCATTGTAAAATTCAGAACAATTTTCTTTCTACAGGCTTCCATTATTTCTTGCATATGGTTTGCGGTTGTTCAGACTGGGCAAATCAACAGAAGTTTTTCACACATGTTTCATTAATGTCTATGCATCTTGATGTGGGTGCATGCCTGTAAATTCTGTGATTTTGTCTCTTCACCTGCAGGAAGAGGATGAAGTTCCTGATGATGAGACTCTGAATCAGATGATTGCGCGGCGCGAAGAGGAATTCGATCTTTTCATGGTAATGATACCATACAATCCTACTTTAAATCTTCCTTCCTTTGATTCCCTTTACAGCTCACTCCCTAGCCTAGTGGTGGAGTTATGTTTCAGTACTTTTTGAAATTCTGAAGATGAGGAATGCTAGCAGTGTCCGGGCCAAAGACCTTTTGTCCTTTCTGGGGCTTCCTCTTCCATAAATGCGCCCTCCTCAATAATGGCCTTTTCAGGGGCCCGTGAAGATTTGCACAGTCCCCCTTGGTTCCCTTGAAATCATCATCATCATCATCATCATCATCATCATCATCATCATCATAATTTATTATTTATACTCCACCCATCTGGCTGGATTTCCCCAGCCACTCTGGGCAGCTTCCCAGCAAAATATTAAAATACAACAATGCATCAAATATTCAAAAGTTCCCTAAACAGGTCTGTCTTCAGCTGTCTTCTAAAAGTCAGATAGTTGTTTCTCTCTTTGACATCTGACGGGAGGGCATTCCACAGGGCAGGCGCCACCACCGAGAAGGCCCTCTGCCTGGTTCCCTGTAACCTTACTTCTCGCAATGAGGGAACCACCAGAAGGCCCTCGAAGCTGGACCTCAGTGTCCGGGCAGAACGATGGGGGTAGAGACGCTCCTTCAGGTATACTGGGCTGAGGCCATTTAGGGCTTTCAAGGTCAGCACCAACACTTTGAATTGAGCTTGGAAACATGGGAGCCAATGTAGTTCTTTCAAGACCCGTGTTATATGGTCTCGGTGGCCACTCCCAGTCCCCAGTCTAGCTGCCGCATTCTGGATTAGTTGTAGTTTCCAGGTCACCTTCAAAGGTAGCCCCACGTAGAGCACATGGCAGTAGTCCAAGCGGGAGATAATGGTGCAGCCATGGTTGAAAATACATCACATGAACTAGTAAAGTTGTAGATTCTGGTAGGTAGCAGTGTTGGTCTGACACAGTAGGCAGAAAGAAAGAAAGAAAGAAAGAAAGAAAGAAAGAAAGAAAGAAAGAAAAGAAAGATTGTCCAGTAGCACCTTAGAGACCAACTGTTTCTTCTTGGTATAAGCTTTTGTGTGCAACTGAAGAAGTGTGCATGCACACGAAAGCTTATACCAAGAACGAACTTAGTTGGTCTCTAAGGTGCTACCAACTTAGTTGGTCTCTAGGGACGCAGGTGGCGCTGTGGGTTAAAGCCTCAGCGCCTAGGGCTTGCCGATCGAAAGGTCGGCGGTTCGAATCCCTGTGGCGGGGTGCGCTCCCGCTGCTCGGTCCCAGCGCCTGCCAACCTAGCAGTTCGAAAGCACCTCCGGGTGCAAGTAGATAAATAGGGACCGCTTACCGGCGGGAAGGTAAACGGCGTTTCCGTGTGCGGCTCTGGCTCGCCAGAGCAGCGATGTCACGCTGGCCACGTGACCCGGAAGTGTCTCCGGACAGCGCTGGCCCCTGGCCTCTTAAGTGAGATGGGCGCACAACCCCAGAGTCTGTCAAGACTGGCCCGTACGGGCAGGGGTACCTTTACCTTTACCTTTTAAGGTGCTACTGGACAAATTTTTTTAGTAAAGTTCTGTTCCTGTTCTGAGAATTCAGCCCCTGTGTTGCCCAGTATGGAGGGAAATGAATGGATCTGAATCTGCCGCGATCTCCAAATTCTTTGCTGATGAACCAGATGAGTTGTTCTTTGTTCCTTCCTACAAAACCAGTATGAAACATGCTCAGTGGACTGACGGAAAGTCTTGGAGGGGCTGCCTTTTTCCTGATGTGCCACAAGAGGCTGCTGTTGCGCCTGCTCGGCCGATAATCCCAACTGGTCGCTCCTCTTCGCCTTTCCTGCCCCTGCCCTTTTCAATTGTTTCCCCGCCACGGATCTGGGAAAATGAAAGCAAGCAGCTGCTGCTGCGTCCAGAAAGAGTGTTTCGCTCCAAGAACAGCTATCGGTGGCTGTTAGTTTGCCGCCCTTATCTGGCAGCAGTCAAGGCAGCGTACAAATTAAGCTGCACAACAAAAATCACTAAATCAGAACAGTGGACACAGGACATTTTTAAAAGCCACCTTTTTCAGACAGCAAAAATGAAGGAAGGCTTTTGGGTTGTATCATTGTGCAGAACATTAGGAGGGGCTAAGAGAGGTGGATTTATGACAATGGATAAGAAACGGGGAATTGGCCATATTCACGAACCAAGGAAGGGAAGGGGTTGGGAGGCCAGTCAAAGAGCAGGAGCGCAAATCATTACAGTGGTACCTCAGGTTAAGTACTTAATTCGTTCTGGAGGTCCGTTCTTAACCTGAAACTGTTCTTAACCTGAAGCACCACTTTAGCTAATGGGGCCTCCTGCTGCCGCTGCACCGCTGGAGCACGATTTCTGTTCTCATCCTGAAGCAAAGTTCTTAACCTGAAGCACTATTTCTGGGTTAGCAGAGTCTGTAACCTGAAGCGTATGTAACCCGAGGTACCACTGTACAGTCAATCTCACAGCATGGGCATCTTAAAAGCGATATCTGGCACTTTGGGTACCTGCAAGCTCCCCATACCCTTGAGTGTAGCATCTCAAATTGCCTAACCTCTGTAGGGGCATCACTGTGCTCTTGGGGCTGAGGCAAATAAAATGGTCTTTCTCCCCAAAAACCATTGCAGGTACCACTTCTTTCCTGCCTCCCTTCCGTGAAACGAGCCTGCAAGCTCCTTTTAAAACAAAACAAAGCTAGCTCCCTCTGCCTTCCTTTTGAAGGGCCAACATTATGGTGACATTAAGCAGAGTTGTTGTTGTTTAATTGTGTCCGACTCTTCGTGACCCCATGGACCAGAGCATGCCAGGCACTCCTGTCTTCCACTGCCTCCTGCAGTTTGGTCAAACTCATGCTGGTAGCTTTGAAAACACTATCCAACCATCTTGTCCTCTGTCGTCCCCTTCTCCTTGTGCCCTCCATCTTTCCCAGCATCAGGGTCTTTTCCAGGGAGTCTTCTCTTCTCATGAGGTGGGCAAAGGATTGGAGCCTCAGCTTCAGGATCTGTCCTTCCAGTGAGCACTCAGGGCTGATTTCCTTCGGAATGGATAGGTTTGATCTTCTTGCAATCCATGGGACTCTCAAGAGTCTCCTCCAGCACCACAATTCAAAAGCATCAATTCTTCGGGGTTCAGCCTTCTTTATGGTCCAGCTCTCACTTTCATACATCACTACTGGGAAAAACATAGCTTGAACTATACGGGCCTTTGTCGGCAAGGTGATGTCTCTGCTTTTTAAGATGCTGTAAGCAGAGTTACAGGGCAGTAATACAGACCCACTGACATAAAAACATAGGTAATTAGAAGTACCCATGTTTAAAATCATAGAGATACCCAGCACCCACACATGTTTTGTGTGCCTCACCTTTCTCATGGGCTAAACTCATATTACCATAGCAGAGAACATGAGCCAAGAGCATCTTGCAAAAATAATTTTTACGCTGACCAGGATGCTTTCCCTTCTTCATTTGGATAAGTTAATGAAAGCTTCCAGGCTCTTGTTGATCAATTTGTGGGAGTTTGGTGACTCTCGTTGCCCTCAAATGCCCCTTCAGGAATGCACATAATTAAAAATATTTCAAAGTGCGTCTTCAACTCACGCCTTCCAAATGAATTAGGCCTCCTCTGGAAGAAGAATATTCTGCTTATTATTCATCTTACAGCACAGCCATTATCAGTGGTGTGCATTGCAAAATGGCTTGGGCTCTGTGTCGGCCTTTCTTTGGTGCGCAAGACCATAATTATTTCAAAGCTGCAAGGCATGATAGTTTCGAGACTATATGTCATGTCATGTCCAGTCCTATAGACATACAAGAGCTCAGGATGTTTCCCAAAGCTGCCCGATAAATGAGAATCCCTTCTCAAGCTTCATTCATCTTGGTATGGAAGTAGTTGGCTAGTTGGCTTATTAAACTGGAATAATCCATTGGAAAACACATCCACAATCCAAGTTTGTCTCTTGAGCTTGAAAAGTAGACTCACACCTTGGCATTTCTTGCACACCGTCACAGTTCCGCTGTTTTATTTTTATTTTTTTCAAATTATTTTTATTGAGATTTAAGAACACCAACACCAACCAACAAAAATATCAAGTCTTATTACATATATCCTACTTTATGCTCCATAGAGCCATTGACTTCCATCCTTCCCTTCCACAAGTTTTCCTATTCCAATCTATAATTCACAGTTTCATTAATTAAACATTACCCCGTGACATAAGATTTACTTTAATCTTGCCAACGTTTTCATATTTGTACAGTTCTCACTTATGGAGGTAGAAACCTTATCCAACCTTCCATTTTTTTTGCAGTGTGGCGTCTTTTTGGTCAGGTTGTTGACTCTCCGTGTGCCTTTTCCAAGAGCCTCCATTTCATTCCTCCTCCGCCATTCCCTTTGGCTTTCTGGTTTTCCTCAGCCAGCAATCCATGCCTCTGGAACCCTCTTAATCCTCACTGGGCTCTTTCTGCCCCCTTCCCAAGTGTTTCCCCCTTACTTTTTCTTACATGTGTTTTTCGTAGTCTGACGCAGCTTGAGGTTTCCCCGAACCTGTTGCCACCTCCTTTTTGTACGTAGATTGTTCTGTTTTGGCTACATAAGGATCCGCACACAGAGAATAAATTCACTGTTAGTATATAGGAGGAAACATTTCTTATTCTTAGACCCTAGTGTCAACCATGTTTATCCTTGGAATTTTTTTTTTTGCCTGCTCATATATTTGGAGCTGACCTTTCCCTATGCCTTGGGCAAATCACATTAGAAGTATTTTTGTCTCCTCCTATCACATTAGTTTGGGGAAAGGGGTGTTTAAAAATACTTCTTTGCCTGCACAAAAATTTCATTGTATGCTGTCTCCTCAAAGGAGGTGTCCTATTCAGAGTTCAAGCCAGCCGTTTCTTCCAAGGAGAGCATCCCATTCTTCCCCCAGCAGCCATGATCAAGTTGTTCTTTTCTGATTTTCCCTCTATTATCTGTGGCTTCTCAGAATTGTTAAATGTTTTTTGTACTTTTGCAAGACTCAAGGTTCCCCGCAAGTATGCAGATAACACCCTCTTGTTTGGGCTATGTCTCTGTTCGTGTTCACTATCTGAGTTGACATGCATACCAGCTACCATTGTCGTAAATTTCAGAGGTGCTGTTTGCTGTACTTTTCTTACGTTCCTGTTGTGTGGGGACAGTCGGCAGGAAAGCAAGGATTGAATAGCACGCATCCGGTGAAGTGAATTCTTCTCCACCGTAATAAAATTCGTTAGTCTTTGTTTCTGCTGCAAAAGACTAAAATAGCTACCCCTCTGAAACAGAACGGATTTCTGAGGTTTTGTAAGTTTGGAAGTGCTTGCTGGTTTATTTATCTGTTTTAAGTACCGTTTATCATCACCTCTGGAATTTATTTACTTGTTGGAAAAGCCATCCACATGTCTGAATATGTATCCGAGTGATGTTTACAGAAAATTTATTCAAATATAGTAAGGACTTTAAGGTCTTCGTACTGCTGTGTAATAGATGGCTGATATTTATCCTTCTAGGACTAGAGTGTAAGTCTCTGTAGTGACCATTAGGGTATGTAAAATTAATTTTCCATTACAAGTACTGCAAATGTTGGCATTTGCTGAGCATTAATGCACAGGCAAAACAGCCCCAACAAAATATGTTCTAGTTTGCGGAACCCTTGAAAGTGCCCCTTCCTCCTTTTTTCTTTCTTTCTTTTTTTCTCTTGGTAATTAAAAAAAAAAGAACCCACCCAATTTTCAGAAATTACCTGTCACGGTAATTTGCATTGTGTTGAGATTTATTCGAATAAATGTTAAGTCATTTGATAAAAAATAAATTGAAGGGAACTTTGTTGAGAGAAAAGAAATGGCCGAAAATTCTGCAAACGTCCAGCTAGTTCCAGCGTGCTAGAAATGTCTCAAGGGCGGCCTGTGTTGTCCCCGCAGCGAATGGACCTGGACCGGCGCAGAGAAGATGCTCGGAACCCGAAGCGGAAGCCACGCTTGATGGAGGAAGACGAGCTGCCGTCCTGGATAATCAAGGACGATGCCGAAGTGGAAAGGCTCACCTGCGAAGAGGAGGAGGAGAAGATATTTGGGAGAGGGTCCCGCCAGCGCAGGGATGTGGACTACAGTGATGCTCTGACGGAGAAACAGTGGCTGAGGGTATGTACCATCTTTTCCTTCCTTGGCGAGATTTCTTTGTCTATTGATGGGGCGTTAGAGCGATTTGGACGGCAAAATGGAACCACGCAGGGCAGGGGGCAGGCTGTGAAGGAACAACTGTGAAATCCCTTCTCTGTCCCAGTGTATGAAATGCAGAACCGTGGTTGCTGAGGCCAGGAGAGCATGGTCTTGCTTTTCCAGCTCTGGACCTGATGGGTGCGCCCATGGAGGGATACGGTTATCTTTCCCCTCCCACAGGGTACAGGGCAGTTTTTTGTGGGGGAGCGGGAAATATCGGAGTCCGGGGATGCGTGTGTCTCGGCGCACATCTGCAACCCCAAATTTCACCCTAATTAATCTGTCTGGGACTCTGCCCCATTAGCAACTAAAAATGTCATTGCAGGCGGGATGAATCAGGACTGGAGGATACAGTGGTACCTTTGTTCTCAAACTTAATCTGTTCTGGATGTTCCAAAACCAAAGTGTTCCAAAACCAAGGTGCGCGTTCCCATAGAAAGTAATGCAAATCGGATTACAGTAATCTGTTCCAGACTTTTAAAAACAACCCCTAAAGCAGCAATTTAACATGAATTTTACTATCTAAATCATTGATCCATAAAATGAAAGCAATAATGTACTGTACCATAAAATAAAACAATATTGTAGATGACAAAACAAGCACCGAATATAAGCTCCAAATATCACCTTAGAACACTGCTATCGGAAATGGAAGGTTTGAATTACAGTGGGGGGGCACAAATTAGCAGCGCAACAGGAAACATGGGGACTCAAAACGGAGCATGTTCGGGTTCCGAAGAAAGTTGGAAAACCAGAACACCTACTTCCGGTTTTGCAGCATTCGGGTTCCAAGTTGTTCGTGAACCAAGCTGTTCGAAAACCGAGGTACCACTGTACTGTTTTAGTTTCAAAGTGGTCAGAGCTCTTAAAAGCTTTTCTGACATCCTGGATAGCCAGGATTAGGGCTCCTGCCTTGCAAGTGCATCTCCTGATTCTGCCTCCCATCCTCGTTCAGGATACGGTAAGGGGCTTGATGAAGGCAGGGAAAGTTCCAGCTTTTGGCCCCCCTCCCTGCCTCCCTGTTTTCATGCCTAGGAGTCCCCTTAGTACACAGAATCCAAAACCCTTCTCTTGTCCATGGATGGTCCCATTTTGCTGCCCTGTTGATAGGCACGGCATCAATAAGTTTGCTATTAAAAGGAAATATTAGGCTGACAGAGAATAAAACTTGGTCCAACAAGATTTCCTACTCCAGTTAAAGGTCAACCTAATCTTTTCGTATTGCTCAGACGCCGTCTGCACTGCAAATGTCTCTCTGCCTGGCTCTTTCTCCATGTCACTCATATAATTGTAAGCACTTCTTAATTGGATGCAGGCAGTTTCTTGCCGTTTAGTAAATCGCTAATTACTATGTGTCACATGTCTGGTTGGGGAAATGATTAAAATCTTCCTTAGAAGTTTACAAAGGCATTCATTCTTTCTGTCTTCGTGGCCTTCTGCCTGCTAGACAAGGCTGAGATCCAAAAGCCTGCCTCAGAATGAGAAACGGAATAGGCCATTTAAGATTTAAATTCTTATCTGTCCAGATGTTTTGATTCTTCAGAGGATCCTCATTACAATATCCCCAAATGCTCTAGCCTGTCCGTTGCTTATGTTGATGAAACATCTGGCTCTTGCTTGCTTGGGACAGAGGGGCCACTCCAGAAAATTCAAATGCAGTTGCATCCCTGTCTAGAAAGGAAAATAAATTTCCATGCTGCAATTTCTGCATTGGGGGGATTAACAAGTAAATGGCAGCTATGAAAACCTTTAGTGCAGATGTGCAGAAGTGATACTGCCGTGGGTTTCCATTGGCCACTGAGGCAGAGGTGATCTACACGGCTCCTTTCCAGAAATAGGGGTTAGGCTTCAAAGACTTGTAAGTGGGAGATGCAGTTCTGGGCTGCATCAATAGGAGTATAGCATCTAGATCAAGGGAAGTAATAGTGCCACTGTATTCTGCTCTGGTCAGACCTCACCTGGAGTACTGTGTCCAGTTCTGGGCACCAAAGTTCAAGAAGAACACTGACAAACTGGAACGTGTCCAGAGGAGGGCAACCAAAATGGTCAAAGGCCTGGAAACGATGCCTTATGAGGAACAGCTAAG
Organism: Podarcis cretensis; assembly: GCF_951804945.1. NCBI lineage: Eukaryota > Metazoa > Chordata > Lepidosauria > Squamata > Lacertidae > Podarcis > Podarcis cretensis. Next base: position 29,872,129 of record NC_137187.1, read on the forward strand.
GGAGCTGGGCATGTTTAGCCTGGAGAAGAGGAGGTTAAGGGGTGATATGATAGCCATGTTCAAATATATAAAAGGATGTCATATAGAGGAGGGAGAAAGGTTGTTTTCTGCTGCTCCAGAGAAGCGGACACGGAGCAATGGTTCCAAACTACAAGAAAGAAGATTCCACCTAAACATTAGGAAGAACTTCCTGACAATAAGAGCTGTTCAACAGTGCAATTTGCTGCCAAGGAGTGTGGTGGAGTCTCCTTCTTTGGAGGTCTTTAAGCAGAGGCTTGACAACCATATGTCAGGAGTGCTCTGATGGTGTTTCCTGCTTGGCAGGGGGTTGGACTCGATGGCCCTTGTGGTCTCTTCCAACTCTATGATTCTATGATTCTAAGAAATTATTATTATTATTATTACTACTACTACTACTACTACTACTATTATTATTATTATTATTATTATTATTACATACAGTGGTGCCTCGCAAGACGAAAAGAACCCGTTCCGTGATTCTCTTCGTCTAGCGGTTTTTTTGTCTTGTGAAGCAAGCCCATTGACGGCTTAGTGGATTAGCTCTATTAGCGGTTTAGCGGCTTTTAGCGGCTTATCAGCTTAGCGGATAAGCGGCTTAGCGGCTTAGAAAAAGGGGGGGAAGGGGGGAAAAGTCGGAAAAACTCGCAAGACATTTCGTCTTGCGAAGCAAGCCCATAGGGAAATTCGTTTTGCGAAGCGCCTCCAAAACCCTTTCATCTAGCGGGTTTTTCGTCCTGCGAGGCATTCGTCTTGCGGGGCACCACTGTATATACATACATAAACCGCCCATCTGGCTGGGTTTCCCCAGCCACTCTGGGCAGCTTCCAACAAGAGATTAAAAATCCATTAAAACATCAGTCATTAAAAACTTCCCTATACAGGGCTGCCTTCAGATGTCTTCTAAATATCAGATAGTTGTTTATTTCTTTGACATCTGATGGGAGGGCGTTCCACAGGGCGGGCGCCACCACCAAGAAGGCCCTCTGCCTGGTTCCCTGCAAGCTCACTTCTCGCAGGGAGGGGAAATAGAGAGAGAGAGAAATAGTTGCTGGCACTGATCTGTTAATGTTTGTCCAAGATCTCAAACTTGGCCTCCTAGCCAGCTAGCAACTGTACCCTCCATACGGCACCAGCTGCAGCTGCCCCACGGGACGCCATCGCAAACTGCCCTGCTGCCAAATCAGACCATGGGTCTATCTACTCCAATATGGTCACTTCTGATTGACAGCTGTACTCCAGGTGTTCAGGCATGAGTCTTCCCAGTCCTTCCTGGGGATCCTCTGGATTGAAGTGCGCATCCTTTGCATGCAAGGCATCAATTGCACCACTGAGCTATGGCACATTCCCTTGCTAGCCTCTACCCCTGCTTTGTGCCTTTAAGTGAGGACATTGAGTTCCCAGCAGTGGTCCCCTTTTGGCTGTTACTTCCTAGTGCTCAACATCACCGGCGCACAATATGCGCCTTCTTACCAGGGGCTGCTCAGAAAACAGCCGCCACAAAATCCTTCCTAGTCCATTTCCCCTTCTGTAATTGGCCAGGAGTGACTGTTCTTAGGAAACATCAGCAGAATGCAGCAGGAGACAGAATCAGAATTCAAAATGACCTTACACATTGGAGACCAGGGCACAAGCTAACGAAACTAATTTCAATAGGGACAAACGTCAGGTTCTGCGCTTAGGCAGGAAGAACCAGGTGCACGAATATAGGATGGGGGACACCTGGCTTTCCAGTAGTACATTTGAAAAGGATCTAGGGGTCTTGGTAGACCACAAGCTGAAGATGATGCAGCTATTCTAGGCTGCATCAACAGAAGTCTAGGGCCCAGACCAAGGGAAGTCATAGTTCTGCCTTGGTCAGACCACACCTGGAATACTATGTCCAGTTCTGGGTGCCGCAATTTAAGAAGCATATTGACAAGCTGGAATGTGTGCAGAGGAGGGCGACCAAGATAATCAAGGGTTTGGAAACCAAGCCTTATAAGGAATGGTTGAAGGAGCTGGGCATGTTTATTCTGGAAAAGATACAGTGGTGCCTCGCAAGATGAAATTAATCCGTTCCGCGATTCTCTTCGTCTAGCGGTTTTTTCGTCTTGCGAAGCACGGCTATTAGCGGCTTAGCGGATTAGCGCTATTAGCGGCTTTTAGCGGCTTTGCAGATAAGTGGCTTAGCGGCTTAGAAAAAGGGGGGGAAAGGGAAAAAAACCCGCAGGAACTCGCAAGACATTCTCGTCTTGCGAAGCAAGCCCATAGGAAATTCGTTTTGCGAAGGACCTCCAAAACGGAAAACTCTTTCGTCTAGTGAGTTTTCCACCTTGCGAGGCATTCGTCTTGCGGGGCACCACTGTATGAGGAGAAATGAGTCATCTCAAGGGCTGTCACATGGAAGATGGAGCAATCTTGTTTTCTCCTCTGGAGGGTAGGACTTGAACCCATGACTTCACATTACAAGAAAGGAGATTCCGACTCAAGATTCGAAAGAACTTTCTGACAGCCAGAGCTGTTTGACGGTGAAATGATCTCCCATGGGAGGTTGTGGGCTCTCCTTTCATGGAGGTTTTGAAGCAGAGGTTGAATGGCCCTTGGTCAGGGATGCTTGAGCTGAGATTTCTGCATTGCAGGGGGTTGGACTAGATGACTGTTGGGTCCCTTCCAGCTCTCAGATTCTCTTGGCAGCCTGAAGGCATTGAGTAGAGATGGGAACAGGCGGCATTGTCCCACCGTTAAGCAATTTGTGAATATTGTACATGCAACAGGGTGGGGGCTGAGTGGCGCATACGATCCGTCTGTTGTGTTGCGTGCGCATCGTTTGAATTGCAATCCATGGATGTGGAAAATGACATTGCACACAGACTAAAACAAATTTACGCGCCTGCCTCTCAATTTTTTCCTTCATGCACCGTACTCCTTTGTGTGGTTGTCGTTCTTTTGAGATCAATAAGTTAGTTTCTGGTTTCTTTTAGAGTGTTGCCTTTGCCTAGGAAAAAGTGAGATTTCCAAGTATTTTATGCTCTTTGTAGAGCAAGGCTGGAGAATCTTCTTTCTCTGGTGAGTCACATTCCCTCAGAGATAGCAGTCGACCGAAAGTGTGCAGAGCTGGAGCCAAATATGGGGGGGGCACCCCTTCTCTCCCCCCCCTCTTTACCACTCCTTGTTTTCTCTCCCTCTTGCCTTGCAACTTTTTCCCTCCCAACCCCCCTTTTTTAACTTTCTGTCCACCCACATGGACTTAGGTGAAGGGCTGCACAAAATTACACCAAGGGACAGATCTCTTTTTGGAACGAAAGGCAGTTATAAATCTGTTTGATGATGGTGATGATGAAGAAGATGATGATGATGCTCTCCACTGCTGTAATTGCAGATCTAATTGTGAACCTGTCTCCCTTTCCCCTTCACCACTTTTTTCTTTCAAAACAACATTACCAAGCAAGGAAAAGCACTGCTTCATAAATACCCCTTCTGTCTCAAAACATCATAATCTTACAAGGCCAGTTTTATTTTACTTGGCCACTAAGCTGTCAGTCAGTTGAAAATTCAATAATGATTTACTGCTTGGGAGGTGAGTTACGGCCGCAAGTTGATATTTTCTCAATGGTGGAGTCTGTTTGCTCCTGTTCATAGGAGGGTACGAAAGAAGGCAAAGGCAGTTCTTCGTTGGTGACATTTTGAACACCCAGGCTGCTGTTTTAGAACAATTTCAGCTGGAATAAATTTTATTTGGAGTAACTTTTAAAAGGAAGAATGCTTCTGGTATTAACTAGTATGTTTCAGTAAAATTTAAAATTAAGACCAACAGTATGGCCTTATAAAAATTAGGAGCAAAAAATTATTGCAAGAATCCAGCAATCTGCCAGCATCTGTTAGGTTTGTTTTAGCCCTGGGTCAGCACACTGTATGGTCACATTAAAGGTAAAGGGACCCCTGACCATTAGGTCTAGTTGTGGCCAACTCTGGGGTTGCGGTGCTCATCTCGCTTTATTGGCTGAGGGAGCCGGCGTACAGCTTCCGGGTCATGTGGCCAGCATGACTAAGCCACTTCCGGCTAACCAGAGCAGCACACGGAAACACCGTTTACCTTCCCGCTGGAGCGGTACCTATTTATCTACTTGTACTTTGACATGCTTTCAAACTGCTAGGTTGGCAGGAGCAGGGACCGAGCAACGGGAGCTCACCCTGTCGCGGAGACTGAACCGCCAACCTTCTGATCGACAAGTCCTAAATTCTGTGGTTTAACCCACAGCACCACCTGCATCCCTTAACCATGGTTATCCCTTTGCAAAAAGGGCAGGGGGCAATTTCTGCTTGGCAGATGGGGGGGGGGCAAGGGATGCGATCCCGTAGGGAACCAGGAGTGTTATGGCCCTTTGAAAACTCCAATTGTTTCCATAACTATGTTCAAAGAACTATAATTTCTTATCTTTCCCTACTTTTTGACTTGCAAGCAGAATATGGCTGCTTTTACTTTTTCAGAAAACTCCGTTCTAAGAAGCTTATTTATCTAGTAGAAACATGCATATCCTATTTGGGCTTCTGCTATAGATTAAATACAAGCCGGTGAATAATTGCTACACCAGTCCTTTAAAAGTGCCCAAGACAGAATGCTAACTGGGGTGAGTTTTATTTTGAGAGCGTAATTTTAGGTATGCACTGAGGTGGCTTTCCATGCATTGCACTTCATACTCTCTTTGTGCCTTTTAGGAACCTCTGTGGGCAAACCCAAACTCCCCACGTCCCAGGCAATGACTCCTTGCTCCTGTCCGGTGATGAGTCTCTAGGCCAGGGCCAGCCCAATGCATTTTGCCACTTGGTGCAAACCACAGAATAGTGCCAACCCTAACCCTAACCCTGCTAGGGAATAAGCAGGGAGTGAATATCTGCATCAGAAACAGGGGGGAGGGGAGAAGGCCAGCAGCCCCTCCCGTTCACCAAGAGGCCGCTGCAGAGGCAGCGTGGCGAAGGGGTACCACTGAGGACGTGGCAGATCAGCCGCCAAGGAGAGTTCGGCAGATTTTGCTGCAGTGGCAGCAGTAGCAAGCAATGCATTCCTTGGAGGCCAGATCTGCTGCCCCTGTGGATCCTGCCACCTGAAGCAGTTGCCTCCCTTTGCCTCAGGTGTGTATTGCTAACCCTGGCTCAGTTGCCAGACAACCTCGGCTTAAGCTCACGGACGGAAGCCATTGCAATTTCTGCAACCGGTTGCAGTTACCCTGGTACAGCTGCACAACTGTGTTAGAGGTTGATGAAATAACACCCCAGAAAGGCTGAAAAGTTTATTTTATTTGTTGAATTTATATATCGCCCTATATCTGGAGGTTTCAGGGCGCTTCACAATTCCCTGCTGTCTGGCTTTTTCTATAATGTGGGAATGAGATGTGAAATCGCCCCGGCTTTCCATTGGTTGATTCTTTGCTGTTGGGATCTTCCCTTTGTTTCCTCCCGTCCATACAGATAACATGAAGGAGAACTCCCTGGACTTTTTCACGGTGCAGAGGTTGTCCTGGTCAGGACCACTGCTTTGGACGTGCCCGGGGAGAGATGTTCCTCCGAGGTGGGCAGCCTTTGGAAAATACTGCAAGAAGTAGTTCTTCTTCCTAGCACAGTGGTGGCGAACCTATGGCACGCGTGCCAATTTGAACTGTATTCGTTTCCCCCCGGTGCTGATTTTCTTGAGTCAAAATGAGAGTACCCTGGAAAAAAAAAAAGAATAAAAGCACTGGTTTATACCATAAAATTACTGTATTTTTTGCCCTATAGGACGCACCGTCCCATAAGGCGCACCTAGTTTTTTGGGGGGGAAATAAAGGGGAAAAAATTATTTCCCCCCAGGCGCGGGGCTGGGGCGGGGGAAGCCTGAGCTTCCCCCGACCCCAGTCCCCAAACAGACAGCTCTCTGCAAGCTGTGGGAGCCCAGCGCTGGCTCCCGCTGCTTGCTGAGAGGTACGCGAAGCCTGGACGCGCTGAGCTCAGCGCGCGCAGGCTTCGGCATGCAGGCAACTCTCCGCAAGCAGCGGGAGCGCTCCCGCTGCTTGCGGAGAGGTCCGCGAAGCCTGGAGAGCGAGAGGGGTCAGTGCGCACCGACCCCTCTCGCTCTCCAGGCTTCAGCGAAAGCCTGCATTCGTCCCATAGGACGCACACACATTTCCCCTTCATTTTTGGAGGGGAAAAAGTGCGTCCTATAGGGCGAAAAATACGGTATATATCAGTGGAAAAATAATTTAATGAAGAATATAATGTAATAACATTTATGAAGGATTATTTATTACAACAGCAGTCATAAAGAAGAAATGTGAAACACACAGAAAAAATGAGATATACAGGTTAAATTGCCGTGTTGGCACTTTGCGATAAATTCCGTATTTTTCTCTCCATAAGGCGCACCTGGCCATAAGGCGCACCTCCTTTTTTGGGGGGGGGGGGAGGAATTTCAAGAAAAAAATACGCGGCTCCTGGGGGCTTTTGCGGGAGGTGGGGGAAGTGAGAGAGCCTCGCTCTGTCCCTTCCCCCATCTCCTGCAAAAGCCAGGGATAGCTGCGCGAAGCCTCCGCAGGGCAGTGGGATGAAGGCTCCCTGCTGCCCTGCGGAGGCTTCGCGGGCTACCCCAGAGCTGCTCAGGAGCTTGTGGGGCTGGCGGTGGGGGGAAGCCCGGCTTTCCCCCAACGCCAGCCCCAAAAAGCAGGTCGGGGAGCAGCGGAAAGGCGTTGCGCAGCCTTCCCGTTGCTCCCAGAGCTTGTGGGGCTGACGGTGGGGGATGCCCGGGTTCCCTCCCCCCAGCCCTAGGGACCACACATTCGCTCCATAAGACGCACAGACATTTCCCCTTAGATTTTAAGAAGGGGAAAGTGCGTCTTATGGAGCGAAAAATACAGTAAGTGGGTTTGGGCTTGCAGTTTGGGCACGCGGTCTCTAAAAGGTTCGCCATCACTGTCCTAGAGCTCGAAACGTCCTTGGTCATCTTCCAAACACACTTGCCTTTACCCCCATCCTTTTAAATTCCACGACCTCCTTGGGTTAATTCTGGGCAAAATGTTCAGCTGGTAAGGAAATGCGGCTTAAGACGAGTGTCTTCGGAAGCTGAGATGAAAGCAAGCCTTTTGCTTCTCCCGCGGAAGCTCAAGTAGACCATTTAGCCCCAAACTAGGAAATTACTGTATTTTTTGCTCTATAAGACTCACTTTTCCCCTCCTAAAAAGTAAGGAGAAATGTGTGTGCATCTTATGGAGCGAATGCAGGCTGCGCAGCTATCCCAGAAACCAGAACAGCAAGAGGGATTGCTGCTTTCACTGCGCAGCGATCCCTCTTGCTGTTCTGGCTTCTGAGATTCAGAATTCCCCCCCCCTTGTTTTCCTCCTCCAAAAACTAGGTGCGTCTTGTGGTCTGGTGCATCTTATAGAGCAAAAAATATGGTATGCTTTTTCAGGATATTAAACCAACCTCAGAACCGTGTTTTAATGCTGTGGCTTGTTCCAAAGTTGGTTTCCCCAGTTTCCCATTTCAGACAACACAGAAAACAATGGCAAATTGGAGAATTCCCAGTTTGCTTGCATTTGTGGACTAAGGACCTGTTCATATCTTGTCCCCAAACTTCATCCCAACCCCCTTTTGCAACCAAATTTGTGCTGCTGGTATAAAATCTCCTCTTTTTTCCTTTTTTATTGTGGAGTAATAGTTGCTAAGTTGATTATTATAGGGTCGTATGAGCATTAAACTAGGCAATTTCAGTGTTTTCGGGTGTGGAAGTTATTGGTGGTTTTGAGTACTCAGACTGTGTTTTGTGTGGGTGTTTGTAAATAAAGATGTGTTTAAATTTGTTTGTGGACCAAAGCCAAGGTTTGTAGGGAATCAAAGCTAATCATGTTTTTGTATCCACCGTCTTTTGTGACCAGAGACACTCCCCCCCCCCCAGATGTTTCAGAGGCCAAAAATCAAAATGACCCTGAGGAATAAAATTAGACAAAGTTCTCGGGAGCCCTACTTGTTGAATAATCATTCTCTAAGCAACATAATATATGAAATTACCACGTGACTAAGAACGGTAATGCTCGGTTGTATTTTGGCTTTTTTAAAAAGTGAACTTCTGTAAGAAATATGCCATTAATAAATTCAAGTTAGGCTTGACCTGCTATAACTGGATTGTGTATCTGGTACTGAAAATCTTTGCTGATTAAAATAGTGTTAATTTCCATGGATTGTTAATAGAATGCAGAATACCAGCTTCTGGGATTAAGAGGTTAAATTTAAATTATTGGGAAGTCGTCACAAAAGAATGGTCAGTATCCATATGCTACCCACAAATTTATAGAACTCATAAATTCTAATATGCATATATCTGCTGGGTGAAAATGATATAATCTGCTGCAATATCATTTTTATTCAGATCCTTTTTGAAATCTTGCTAGCCATCAGCAAATCCAAGCAGCCTTTTAGGTGTGGCACCTGAGAGCATGAGAGGGTGGCAGTGGGATTTGGGTATGTTGTATTTTGCGGGATGTACATGCTAAAAACAGAAATATTTTGTTCCTTACGCTTTTGTCTCGAAGGCATGTTAAATCAGGAAGGTTTTCAAAGTGCTGCTGTTTTTAGCAATCCCTGCACCTCCAAATTTAAGAGAACAATGAAGCATCTTTGTGTGTGTGGTGCAGCTTTAAAACGCACGCCTCGCTGTTTTGCTTTTTTTTAAAAAAGCGTGTGTTTATATCTCTTGGATTTTTAAAAATATTAATGTACTGTAATTAAAAAGCTTCCGGGAAACTGCCCTCCCCCCCTCCAAATAAAATAATAATAATAATTCCTGATTTGAGTTTAATAAGGGGGAAATATGATAAGTACTTGTCAATATTAAATCAGGCTGGAGGAAGGAGGCTGCAGGCCTTGTGGAAGGTAGAATGAAACAGCAGAATTCAGCCCCTACAACCCTCTCAGGATTGCATTTTCCGTAAAATAAAATTACTTGTGTATGAAAACATAGCCTTTCCTGGGCTCTCTTTTCCCCCCTGATCAGCTGATGAAGAGACTAGCAGCTCGCTGCTTTGCTGGCTTGTTAATTTTATCCCCACTAACTGTGATTTCCGATAGCCGGCCTGCTGCTGATAGTGGTAAGGTAAATATCCTTTTTCCTTGCTGTCGTGGAGATTCAGTCGAGCGGCATCCCGGGCATGCCTAGGTGTGCGCCGCATCCCAGGCCGGTGTGTGTTGCTGCTGCGTTTTCCGTGCACAAACGAGGGATTAAGGGGAGCAATGGCATTAACTGTTGACAGCCTTGCATGCTGCATTTACGATGAGCCTCCGAGATTTGCAGAACAGTTTCCTTTGCTTAAATCTCCGCTAGCTGCTGGTATGTTTGCACCGGGGTGTCCTGCTTGAGCCAAATGAATATTCATGAATTTGTGTGCAGATAATTCTTTTTTTCCCTTCTTCTTCCTCTTCTTTTTCTGCTCCTTCCTTCCTTCTTCCTTCCTCCTCCTCCTCCTCCTCCTAACTCATCCGATCTCCAGCTCCTTCTCCGAACGCAGTGGAAGCAGGATGGAAATTGTCTTTTGATGATTCAGGCCTGGCTTCCAGGCACTCCCTCTGGATTGTGTGTGCATTCATGTTCGTCTGTGGATTTCCACATTGCAGGATGAATAGGAAGCAGGTTGTTTGGCGTCTCTCACATGCCCGCCTGCTTTGTGTGGTGCACCAGGTTTTGTGCACAAAACGTTTGGCGAGAGAGACGTTGCGCCCAAGTGAAAGAAATTGTGCCTGGGCTGCAATCACTCTTTGTGTATTGATTGTTGCACTCACATGTTCATAAATATTAGCCATGTTTGGTGCTGTGGAAAAATGAAGGTAATTGCCTGATGATTAGAGCTCTTTCAGCTCTGAGAAAAAGGATTGATTATCATGTGCATGTATTGCAGGGAGCACAGGAAAGCAACAGGGACAATGTCAACATTGGTGTTTTGAGAAAGCCTTCAGCACAAAAACGGAGGTGATTTATTTTTAAAAATCAGGATTTTTTTCCTTTCTTTCTTCCCTCTAATACCTTTGTCATTTTCATGTCCTGGAAGACTAAACCGTCCCACATCTCTGGGCTTTTTCTTCTGTTTTCTTAAACCAAAGAAAGTTCAGCTTCTGTGATTGTCACACATGGATTTCTTAGACAGTGTGGACAGATTTCCTTTAAAACAGGTTTGTTTTTGTAGCAATTTCCACCCTCTCACTGCATAGTGCTGCTGCCTGAGGTTCACAGCACACATTTGCAGGTAAATTTTGAACTAGTGAATGTTGTTTGATTTGTGTTTGCGTGGTGTCATTTTCCTCACCCCACAGTGCCAATATTCTTTGCTGCACAACAATGTGTTGTCCAACACTTCTGCATTGTCAGTGGTCAAGACCTTAGCTGAATATTGCATTCGTGGCGTTTTAGGTGTGTAATTTGAACTGATTTGAAAATTCTGTTTGAAAATTTCTAATTGAAAGAATCTGGTTTGTTACTTCTTTGTTCAGAAAGGGGAATTCATATAATGTATGCGGGTGAATGTGTTTTGAAGAGAATTCCCCGCCCTTTTTAATGATTGCTTTGTCTATAAATATGTATTGAAAATGATGTATGAATGGACATATTAAAATATATTGATCATTCATTGAGTGTGCATGGAGACAGTTGGAGCTTCAATGGCCTTTTTTGGGGTGTGGCCTTAACGCTCTACAGTTGAATGGATTACTCCGACAAAATTGTTACTGTGGTTTTACGTTTAGCGCCGCTGATTTCCCCTAATATTTATATTTGGACTTCTACTTCTGGATTGATTCATTTTATCCTTCAGAATTGTCTGCACCTTGCAGAGGTTATAATATATAGCATCCATTGGCGTCTTCGATTTTGCAAATAATTTTTTCTACTTTCCTAATTAAGGCAATCGAAGACGGCAACTTGGAGGAAATGGAAGAAGAAGTTCGGCTTAAGAAACGGAAAAGAAGGAGAAATGTAGACAAAGATTCGGGCAAAGAGGATGGAGAGAAGGCGAAAAAAAGGAGAGGAAGGCCGCCGGCGGAGAAATTGTCACCTAACCCTCCTAAGCTGACAAAGCAGATGAATGCCATCATTGATACTGTTATCAATTACAAAGACAGGTGAGCTCATATTTACCTACGTCAGTTCCTTGTTTTCTTTGTAAAGACTTACTTGCTCGAAAATAGGTGTATTTTATATGCACACATGTATTATTCTTATGTGTCAGTATTAAATGCATCATTTATGGAACTATTTCATGCTACTTTTCAGGGCAGAAAAGCTCTCCCATGGCAGCGAACCAAGAAAACCGCCATGTTTTAAAAGTAGGATATAAATGTAAAACGATAACATAAAAAAACACAATTCTTCCACACATCTATTCAGCGCTTTCACAGCATCCCAGGGACTAGGAGAGGAAATGAACAGCCTGTCATCTGATTCCACCTTGCCCAAACCTTCAAATTCTTTCTCAACAGCTTCATGTAGTTATTAAAAAGCACTGGGGCCAAGATGGAACCCAGAAGCCATGGAGCAGAACCGTTGTTCAAAACTTGCCTTCTTTCAGTCGCATTTTGCGGTGGAGAATTTCATTCAAAGTGAGCAGTTTCTGAGCTCTGGGCGCAATCCTGCACCTAAGATTTCAGATTAAAACTGCAAAGTGGAAGGAAAAGAGGAGCTTTTTCTGCCTCCCCACTTCCAGCTACTCTTTGAAGACTGGAGAAGAGACCCTCTTAAGAATATTACGGAGGTGGGCAGGGGAAGGACCAGACCGTGTGAAAAATGAACATGATATTTTAGCTGCAGTCCATTCATTTTCAGCTTTGTATTCTTGTTATAAAAAGTGTGCCTGGACATTTCGTTGTTGCACCCATAACCTGGTTTAAGGTGCCCTTGAGCTCCTAGGTTTCCTATCTCAGTTTCTAGCCCTGAGCTGTACAGGGGTGTCCCAGCATCGCCTTCTGGCTCCATCCCTCCCAAGAGGATGGCAGAATTAATATTATGTTTTCAGTAGAAACTAGGAGCAATATGGAATACTCTCCTTTCTTCTTGCACAGAGTGATTATTGATTGATTGATTGATTGACTGAATGAATGAATGAATGAATGAATGAATTTATATACCGCCCTATACCTGGAGGTCTCGGGGCGGTTCACTGAACAAAATCAAAATATAAAACCACAAAATATATACCGTGTTTTTCGCTCTATAAGACGCACCAGACCATAGGACGCACCTAGTTTTTGGAGGAGGAAAACAAGAAAAAAAACATTCCGAATCCCAGAAGCCAGAACAGCAAGAGGGATCTGGCTTCTGGGATAGCCGCGTGAAGCCTCTTCAGGGCAGCGGGATGAAGGCTCCCCCAAGAGCCGCGCTCCTTTTTATGAGCTCTTGGGGGCTTTTCCCTGAGGAGGGAGCCTCCCACCTGCATTTGCTCCATAAGACGCACACTCATTTCTCCTTACCTTTTAGGAGGGGAAAAGTGTGTCTTATAGAGCGAAAAATACGGTAATCAAAATAAAAACAACAACCCAATACCCACCCTCCCCCCCAAAACCCACATTTTAAAAGCGCATAGGATGTCAATCAAATCAACCAAAGGCCTGGTTAAAAAGGAACGTTTTTGCCTGGCGCCTAAAGGTTTATAATGAAGGCGCAAGGCGAACTTCCCTGGGGAGAGCATTCCACAGATAGGGAGCCACCACAGAGAAGGCCCTGTTCTGGTGTTGCCACCCTCCGCACCTCTCAAGGAGGAGGCACACAAAGGAGAGCCTCAGAAGATGATCTCAGGGTCCGGGTAGGTTCAGATGGAAAGAGGTGGTCCTTAAGGTATTGCGGTCCTGAGCCGTCATGGGAAAATGCATTAGGTAGTAAGGATAGGAGTTGGGTTTGACAGTTAGGGGTGCCATTCACAACATCTACAAGGGTCTTCAGTATCTTGGGGAAAGCTCCCATTCATTTGACAAACCATGTTATCTACTCCAGCAAAATATTTGAGTAGTGCATTTCAGAAAGACTTTTAAAAAGAGATATTGGCAGCGCTGAAGATGGCATCTCCAGTTTCTGTTATTCTGACATTACAATCCAATGCACGTTTAGCCAGAGTGGTTTATATCCAGGGAAGCGGATCTGATAAGTGCCACTTACAGGACAAAGGTTCCTCACAGCTTTGTTTGCAAAAGTATCAGTTTCTGGCTAAAATACATTCCTGGAGCATAACTATTCTTTAGTTCTCTGGGGCGGAGAGCAGTGTGACATTCAGTATCCGTTGCATCTAGTAAAAAGAAAGTGTTTTGAATATCCTTAAACGTGTTTGAGGTATTTAGTATTTATATTTAAAAAGTAAGTCATTGCTTTATCTACTTCTACCACTTCCAAAATACTTCTTCCTAGGAGTCTACACACTTCCTGTTCCTCTTCCTTTTCCTTATGCAGTGCAAATGACAAGGATAATGCCTTTTAAAGACATGAAGTTGTCTCTCTTCGACGTTAGTATCAAGGCAGAATTCGCTTCTGCATGGTGGCTGAAACTTACCAAATTTCATGAGGCTCACACACAGTTTAACGTTTCTAAAGATTGCCAATACTAAAACTAGGACCTTTTAAAAGCAGAAACCCAGCTTTCTCTTGTGTAGGACAATAATAATAATAATAATAATAATAATAATAATAATAATAATAATAATAATAATTTTTATTTATACCCCACCCTCCCCAGCCAAGGCCGGTCTCAGGGCGGCTAACAAGCAATAATAAAAGCAAGTTGAATGAATACAACTTAAAAACAAGATTAAAATACAACAATTAAAATATTGAAACATTAAAATATTAAAATGCAGCCTCATCACAGGAGGAGAAAGGAAAAAGGAAAAAGAAAGAGGGGGAGGGAATCAAATTGTCTCCAAGCCAAAGGCCAGGCGGAACAACTCTGTCTTACAGGTCCTGCAGAAAGAAATCAGATTCTGCAGGGCCCTGGTCTCAAGAGACAGAGCGTTCCACCAGGCTGGAGCCAGTGTTGAAAAGGCCCTGGCTCTGGTTGAAGCTAATCTAACTTCCTTAGGGCCCGGGACCACTAGGGTATTGCTATTTATGGACCTTGAGGCTCTCTGTGGGGCATACCGGGAGAGGCGGTCCCGTAGGTAGAAGGGTCCTAGGCCGTGAAGGGCTTTAAAGGTCAAAAGCAGCACCTTAAATCTGACCCTGTACTCCACCGGGAGCCAGTGCAGCTGGAAAAGCACTGGGTGAATATGCTCCCATGGCAGAGACCCCGTGAGGAGCCTCGCTGCAGCATTCTGCACCTGCTGGAGTTTCTGGGACAGCTTCAAGGGCAGCCCCGTGTAGAGCGAATTACAGTAGTCAAGCCTGGAGGTGACCGTCGCATGGATCACTGTGGCCAGGTTGGGGTGTGTTCCAGATTTGGTGTCCAGATCTTGGCTACATGGAGACGCCATGCTAAACTTCCCACAGGCTCAGCCATGGTGGCTGTGAGGCAGAGATGGGATGGTTTCAATGAATCGCAGCAGAGCTGGCCCAATACACTTTGTGGCTTGAGTCAAAACAAAAAATGGCGCTTCTCCAGCATCTCTCCATCGCCTGAGGGGACTGGGAACAGCTGAGGGAAGCCCTGGCACACTGAAGGGGGCAGTGGCAGCCCCACTCTTCCCAGGTAGCGGGGGGCAAGCATTCCGAGCTCCTGCGGGGGCTGGATCTGCTCCCCTCCCAGCCGTCGCCCAACTGCCTCCCCAAGCAAGATGGGCAGACGAGCCCTGGACCACTGTGTCAGGTGCTGTCCAAACCTTAAACTGTGGTTTATCTTTACTACAGCTTGTTGAAATGTTTAAGGTAGGCATGTCCAAAGTCCGTTTCGGGGGCCTAATCTGGCCCGCCGGTCAGTTTAATCCAGTCCCTATGGCAGTTTATTTCCTGGGGTAAAATCCTAAACTTCAATCCTTAAAAAAACCGCAAGAACTTCAGTCCTAAAAAAAAGGTTAATCACTTTGGTTGGCCGTTCGGTCGGCCCTCGCGGCCCTTCAGTTCATCAAATCTGACCCTCTTTGAAAAAGGTTTGGACACCACTGGTTTAAGGAAAATTGTACTGAAGAACAGCTCAGCTTTTTGGATTCAGATGGCATGTCAAGTTGTGGCTAATCAAAAATAGAAGCAAAGGCTTATCAGCTCTTTCTCATGGCCACAGCGCAGAGAAGAAGAGTTTGGATTTGATATCCCGCTTTATCACTACCCGAAGGAGTCTCAAAGCGACTAACAATCCCTTTTTCCCTTCCAACCCCACCACAAACACTCTGTGAGGTGAGCGAGGCTGAGAGACTTCAGAGAACTGTGACTAGCACAAGGTCACCCAGCAGCTGCATGTGGAGGAACAGGGAATCGAACCCGGGTCACCAGATTACACTGCTCTTAACCACTACACCACACTGACTCCCTGGGATGAGGCTAGGCTCATTTTCATCACGTTGGTTTATCGCAGGGTTTCCCAAACTTGGGTCTTCCCCTGTTTTGGGACTACAACTCCCATCATCCCTGACCGCTGGTCCTGCTAGCTAGGGATGGTGGGAGCTGTAGTTCAAAAACAGCTGGAGACCCAAGTTTGGGAAACCCTGGTTTACTGAGCCCACATACTGGTTCGGTGACATCTTGGAAGAACAGTTTGTTGCTTAAATATTTTCTTAAGCCTGCCTAGATAGCACATTTCTTTATATGGATGATATGGACTAGGTGTGTCTTGTGGTCTGGTGCGTCTTATAGAGCGAAAAATATGGTAAATCAGTTCAATTTAAATTACGATTTAAATCACTAGTCAGTAAGACTTGATTTAAATATTTTTTTTTAAGAGAAAGACTCATTCTTGCTTAATATTTACAATATCTTAATCTTTAATATCCTTAATATTTACAACCAGATGAAGGTTTCATTTTGGAATAATAAGTTTTCAGAGTAGATTTTAAAAAGGTACATAAAAAATTACTGATTTGGTTATACTATTAGAAATACATGGAGCGATAATTATGAAATCGTTGTGAGGTTTAATAAGTTAACTGTGTTTATATTTGGACACCTTTTCTGTTGTGCTTTATTGGAAGGAGGAAAATAATTATTTCCTTAATGACAATTTAAACAATTTACTTAACTAAAACAATAACGGTATAGCATATGTATCCATGTTTGTTAACTGATGTGACTAAACGATTTTTGAAATAAAAAACTTAGACTGAGTTTTAATACACATGAAAAACTTTTAAAAATTCTTATTAGAGCCTTTGGACTCTAATGTAACTTAAATAGAAAACTATCTTTAGAAAGATTATTCCCCCAAAAGCATTTTATTTTAAAAATCCAATTTAAATAAAAGAAATCTGATTTAAATTTCAAAAATCCATTAAAAAAATAATCATTGATTTTTATCCATCCTGTGGGTTAGGAAGCAAAGATTCTGACTTTGTCCATTTACGTGGCCCCTTCTCACAACCAGGGAGCCCCTAAGGCACTGTGGCTCCCCAGTTTGGATGACACAGAAAGCTGCTATCATTTAGAGCTTTTTCTAAATGACACATTTATTTTCCTAAATAATCACAGCGGTTTGGTGGGAAGGCCAACGGTTCCGTTCATGTCTGGACTGACTAAATGGAGATGGGCTTGTTCACCGTGACCAGCTTAGATTGCACAACGGACACATGAGTTTGCTATCTGTTTGCAAAACTCAAGTGAGCTCAGAAGTAGTCTTATTGCATTGATTCAGCGTTTGTAAAATTAAAAACACGGGCACTTCCTTCTCTTTTTATAGCAGCAGGTGTTTTCCTGAATGTCCTCCTTCCCGTTTGGCCCTTGGGAGTTGGGGACCCCACCCCCGGCCACATGTGCAGAGTGCTTTTGCCTGGCGGAAATGTTTCCTTGATCTTTTCTGCTGCCCCTTGCTCACCAATGGGGAAGGTGGAGAGGTCTGGGGGTGGAGAAATCTAGGGTTTCTGCATGGCTGGAACACAACCTGCCATGCAAGGGAAAGTGTCCCCACCACCAACACTTTTGCCCTTTGGACATCTGCCCCCCACCACTGTCACGAAGCCTCAGGAAGGTTGCCCAAGGAGGAATAAAGCCATGGAGCCAAAAGAGGTTCCCCAACCCATCCTGAGAGCTGAAGAGTTTTTTGTTTAGCTAGAAGTGGATTTTAAAAAGTAGGTGAGAGATTACTGACATGAGTCCAAAATGTGGCTTTGTAATTCTGCAGAAGCCTATTTTGCCCATTATAATGAAAACAAAATTAATGATGACTCAGGACAGGGACAAAACATGAAATGCCATCATCCTGAACCTGCCCTTTGAGGTGTGCTTCTGGATGTTGTATGAAACAGTCAGTGGTAAACTAATGTCAGTGTACTGGAAGAAGCAAAGATCACCAGTGTTGATTCTTCAGCCTCAACTTTGTTGGACTGGTCATGTTGTGCGGATGCCTGATTATCGTCCTCCAAAGCAACTCCTCTACTCCGAAATTATAAATGGAAAGTGTAATGCTGGTGGTCAACAAAAGAGCTTTGTCTCAAGGCAACTCTAAAAAATGTAGTATAAACACCAACAATTGGGAAACACTTGCCTGCGAGCGCTCCAATTGGAGAACAGCCTTTACCAAAAGTGTCATGGGCTTTGAAGACACTCGAACTCAGGACGCAAGGGAGAAACGTGCTAAGAGGAAGGCACGCTTGGCAAATCCACACTGTGATCAACTCCCGCCTGGAAACCTATTTCTCCACTGTGGAAGGACGTGTGGATCCAGAAGTGGCCTCCACAGTCACTTACGGACTCATTGTTAAAACTGTTTATGGAAGACAAACTTACTCAGCTACGAGGGATCGCCAAAGAAGAAGTCAGTAAGTTACTTTGCTTTGTTAAAAGCAAAAAGAGAGCAGGACCCCACGCTGGTTCTCCGTTTTCTCAACCTGATTGGTTCTAAATAAGGAGTACAGCGCACTAGCACCCTCATTCTTCCGGTTGTGTGCCCAGTGGCTGCACAAAGGGGCCCTGAGCATCTTGAGCATCTCTACCTTTGAGGGGATCCAGATCGGCCTGGGTTCTCCTGTCACTTGGGGGCCTTCAGTGCAGACAGCATGGTTTGAGGCCAGGGGTGTAGGGCTGGCCTCCCCGGCCAGCAATCCTGTAATTTGGGGGGGGGGGAATATCTCACGCCACATTTATTGGAGCTCAGTCTCTCCCTCCAATCTTTGGAAGACTGAAAGAAGCGAAAATGGGTGGAGATTGATTCACTTGTTGCTTTCCCCCCCCCCACAGTCAAGGGGGGTGGGGGTGGCGCACACTATTTTTTGTTCATTGAACGTGAGCTAATCCTTTTAGGAGACCCCCGAAGCAATGTTTTCATCTTCCGCGTCTCACTTCTGTTTCCCTACAAAGGCAAATGCTCTCACTAAGAAAACCGCCTTACTTAACTGAGGCCAGGATGGATTTTATTTCCTTCGTTCCTCAGGCCACTTTTGGTCACTTCCAACTAATTCTCTTCACTGGAGCTGGAGCCTGGATCATTTAAGTGGTGCGATGAATCAACGGGAGTGGCAAGGAGCGCTTTAAAGAGTTTGTTGGCCGTCGTTAGCCTCATGGCAACAAGTCCGTTATCCTCTGGGACGCAGCGCTTCCTGGTACCAGGCCGCTTGGTCATCCATGTTTCCTTTAATGCAAAGTCCCTTAGAACTGACCAGACCTGGGATGTTTTCAGGCTCGGATTTGGGCGTCCCTGTGAGATTTTCCTCCGCTTCCCAGCCAGGGCAGGAGCCTTTGGGGGCACTGCTTCTTAAGCGGGGGGGGGGGGGCAGTTTCCTCAGAGCAGACAGGCGACATTCTCAGTCTTCCCTGAGCATCTCCGGCCAGCTCCTGCCCAAGCAATGGAAAAATCACTTCCTTTCATAGCACCGAGCCATTCCCCCCCCTCCCCAAGCACCCAGCTTGTTTTTCCTCCCCACGTGGAATAAACTGCTGTTTCAGCCTTGGCCAGCTGAGATTAGGTCTGCCGCAGGATGGCTCCTCGATGGCAGAAGTTTGAGAATTTGCAGGTCCCGCTGGAACTCGAGCAAGAGCCTCGCTAGGGAAGCAGCTGTTGCTCAACACCCCCACCCCACCCCTCAATTTCTCTTTTCTGTCTGGGTCTCCAACTATCTTCGCCTCTTTTTTTTTAGGGGAGGGGGCTAGTAACCAGCATTAGCGGCTGCCCATGTCTTCCATAGCTCTTCCAAGGAAAATCTGCCCCAGGTGGGACATGAGGGGAGAAAACGGAAGCTTCTAAGTCTCAGTCTTGGAGCTGTAACAGAGTGGGTGGGGTGAAGAAAAGCTATTTATTAGGGTCCGGTTTCTTGGGACAGTGGTTTAAAAAAAGCCCAGGAAAAGAAAGAACCCCTTTCTGGGTTGAGTCTCCCTTTCAGCATGGTCTACCTCAGCTTCCCCTTGGAAACCTCCACTTTGGGGTCCCGTAGGCGGAGCTGGCGACACTCCTGACCTGATTCCCAAGGCTGCCTGGTGGGGCACCTGATTCCATTAAGACATTTCAGACCTGATCCAAGCAGCCCTTTCCACATCGTAGAATTGTAGAGTTGAAAGGGACCCCCGAAGGTCATCCATTCCAGCCCTCTGCAATGCAGGAGTCTCAGCTCAGGCACCCATGACAGATGACCACCCAACCTCTGCTTAAAACCCTCCAAGGAAGGAGAGTCCACCACCTCCCGAGAGAGACCGTTCCTCCCTCGAACAGCTCTTCCTGTCAGAAAGTTCTTCCTGATGTTGAATCTCCTTCTTGAAGCCACGGGTTCGAGTCTCCAGAGCAGGAGAAAACAAGCTTGCCAAGCGCTGCATTTCTTCAGTGTCAAAAAGTCCCTTCCAGAGATCCTTAAACAAGTCAAGGAAGAATGAACTAATGGTTAATGCATTTTGCCCTTTTTACTCCAGAAACAGTGGAAGGATTCCAGGTTCTCAAGCCCTTTGCAAACAGGTGCTCGGCACAAACACTCCCAGTTCTCAGCTTGTGTCTTGGTTTTCCAAGCTTCTGCATCAACTTAGCTTGAACCCATTGCTGGGATATTCCGTTCCACCTTAAGGAACAGGCATGGCTCTTGTGTGTCACATGCCTGTTTACACTCCTGCACAGCTTGCTGGGAACTTCCGTTTGTGAATTGCTTTTGCTTTTGCTGTCTTGCTTTGGACACAAAAGGGATCAGACATGTTTCCTTTTGTCCTGCTGTATACTGAATAAGGGACGTGGGTGGCACTGTGGGTTAAACCACAGAGGGTTATATCCACTGTGGGTTAAACCACAGAGCCTAGGACTTGCCGATCAGAAGGTCGGCAGTTCAAATCCCCTCGACAGGGTGAGCTCCCGTTGCTTTCTCCCAGCTCCTGCCCACCTAGCAGTTCGAAGCACATCAGAGTGCAAGTAGATAAATAGGTACCGCTCCGGCGGGAAGGTAAACGGCATTTCCGTGCACTGCTCTGGTTCGCCAGAAGCGGCTTAGTCATGCTGGCCACATGACCCTTGGCCAATAAAGCGAGATGAGCGCCGCAACCCCAGAGTCGGTCACGATTGGACCTAATGGTCAGGGGTACCTTTACCTTTATGCTGAATAAACTGCTTGTAAATATGCTCACACAACTTCTCCTGCCGCTTCTGTTGTGTAGCGTTTACTCTGTTGAGTTGTGTGCCCCAGCTTCTGAAGCTCGGGTCACTGAGGCTGCACGAAGGACTGGAGATCACCCGGCACACCGACCAGTGGGCAGGAGCCAGCTGGGGGCCTGCCAATTGCCCCCGTTTCCTTGGTTGCTTGCCAACACCCGTGTCTGTCTGCCATGGCACCCCAGCCTTGGTTCATGCTGTGGCATGAAGCCTCTGTTCATGGGGGTCACTGCACAGTCCAGCGCAAGCACTACTTCCTGGGGAAGATTGGTCATAAATCGGCCGGCTGTCTTTTGGGGAATCCTATGCATCATTGCTGATCTCGCCGCTGACGATACTTTTTCTGCAAACACACGCAAGGCTCTCAATCCGGCGTTACGCTGCAAATGCATATACAGAGCATCCTCGTGAGTAATGATTTGCAAGAGTGAAGCGACTTGAAGGATGCTCAGAATAGCTCATTCAGGATTCTCAGAAATCCCCCTTGTGGAGGTGCTATCATGCTAAAAATATACAACAGCATTTGAGGAGCTCTCTGTTCATGCTCTCTGCCATTTTTTGTTGCACCCTCTTGCAAATCATCTTCTAAAGGCTAATGCCTGCTGAGCTGTGTGGGGGTCCGGAGAAATTAGTTGTGAGTGAAATGACCCATTCCGTTGTGCTGACCGATCAATAGTAAGTAGCAAAGTCTCTGCTGATTTATGCCGGTTTCCATGAGAACAGAATTTTGCTCGCCGTGTCTCTTTAACTCTTGCATACCTGCTGCAAATCAGGGCGATGCCACAAATGGCAGCCTTGCACAGAAACGTCCGGTGATACTGAGCCTTGTGCGAGCCCGGCAGAATTACTTGCTGAAATGTGAACAGCGGCTGATGACATGATCTACGATTGCTGAATTAAAAATATTACACAGTGATGAGTTGAGCTCTAATTTTCATAGGCTAGAGGAGAGACCCAAGGGCTCTGAGTGAAATTTAACAATCCTAAACATTGTATGGAGTCGGGCTGGCTGATAATCTGGTTTTCAGCATCGCAATCTATCACCAGCTAAACATCACAATATACCGATACATCACAGTGTCTGAAATAAGGATGGCACTACTTGAGAGCCATTGGGTGAATTCCCTTTTTTTTTTTTTTTTGCATCATACACACACGATTCACAATACCATCCTGTACTACGTGTAAGACAAGGAATTGTCACTAAAATTTATGTTAAAAATTGGGGTTCATCTTAAATGGTGACGTGGGATTGGTTGCTGCCAGGAGCCAGAGTGTCAGTGGCTATTTTTTGTGTTATTGGTGGCTGCGTCAAGGGTGATTATCGATTGGCTGTTGGAGCGGCAATAGGGTGGGCGATTGGCAGTCCCTCCCCCCCAAAAAAGCTCAACAACTCTGGGAAATCTTCCCCCCATTTTCTTAATTCTGAGCCCCCCAAAATAGGGGGTGTCTTATACACAGGGGCATCTTATACACAGAAAAATGCAATATATTTCCAGGCCCGAAATGATGAGACCAATATCACAATATGGACTTTGGACTGGTTTGGGATGATATTTCAAGATATCGCCCAGCCGTAGTAGGGAGCGAGAGTCACAGAACTTGCCAGAACTTGCATGCGGTTAATAATGCTACGGATTGTGTTTCCTGTCAGCTGCATCCCTTGCTGTTGTCCCTGGATCCCCATCCTCTCATCACTTGCAGGGAGGCACCTGCAATAGACGATGTCGCCAGGAGAGAAGTGCCGTTTCTGAGCAGTTCCCTTTGCTTTTCCTACACTGCTTTGCCAACAGCAGCGGTTACAGAGTTCCTTGCATTTACAAAAATCAAAATAAAGGGGGGGAAATACCCCTGGCTACGATTTTAAATTTTAATTAGCTTCTTGATGACATTGCTTGCCCTTGACGAGAAGCACTTGAAGCTGCAGGTTCATGTTACAGATGAGTTGCCTTGCAATGAGGTTTGCAAAGGATGCTGGGAATTTTGTTTGGTTCGACTTAGTTTAAATGCTGAGTAAGTGCTAGTCTCATTAATTGTTTTGGAGGGTGGGGGCTCACTTTGGCAAAACGCTTCCAAGATCCAAGGAGGTAGGTTGTCTAGTAGATAAACAGAAATGGATTCCTTTAGGAAGAGAGCATTGATCAGGGGGGAAATAATAATACTTGTTTTCATTTCTGTGCTTTGCCTGACCTCTTTAATTAGGACTGTAGAACTGAAAGTCTTCTGGTTTGTACCAAATTAAATACACCTGCCAACCTTAAGCAAACAGGGGATCTGATAACTTTACATGCCTGATATGGAAGTTACTGCAGAAATGTAACATTATGGTCTGGGGCTCCAAACCAGTGGTGTCAATGTAGTGAATTAAGAAAATATTTCTGCGTGAATTGCCGGACAAACATGTTTTTATGATAGATGATACAGACAGCATTTTAGAAACGCAAGACGCTATTCTAGTTTAGTAGGTTATGTCTTTGACATAAAAATTGGTGGAGGTGATCAGCATTCTAGTCTTTCGCAAGACATCTCTGCAACCGCACTGTGTCAACAGGTATTGAAAACTGCGGCCGTCTCTTTCCTACCCTTTGGTCACGTGGATCGCACTTTCCATAATCCCAACTGTCCTTTTTCCATATGGCGGATGCACTGCAGTTTCCTCTGTGTACCTTCCAGTTTACGCTGGAGAAAATAAAAATGTGCAAATGAATGCCTAGGTGAAGTAGCCCTTTCCCAAGTCCCGTGTGTGTCAGTTCCTGGCAAATGTGGAACAGGGACAGGAGAGAAAGTCATTTTCTCCTGATGGCATCCACTTCCACCTAGCAAGGAAAATAACTCCCATGCCTCTACCTTGCTGTGTGAATATTTTCTGTGACTGAATTGTTGCAGAACAAAGAGTTTTGTGAAATGATGAAATCAGGATTGTGATTTGGATACCCAAAAAAACCCAATTTATGTGTTGTCCGTTGAGTGGGGATTTCAGATGACTGCGAGAACTCGAGGCATTTGCTGGTCATACTATTATACGTGGATGTTTTGTGTAACTTGTGTTTCAGTAATTGTTCAGGTGCAATAGTTATGTCCTACAGAAAATTTCATGGCCACTGGTCGCATCACCTCCTGGCAAATAGAAGGGGAAGAAATGGAGGCAGTGAATTGATGCTTTTGAATTATGGTGCTGGAGGAGACTCTTGAGAGTCCCATGGACTGCAAGAAGATCAAACCTATCCTGAGTTCTGAAGGAACTCAGCCCTGAGTGCTCACTGGAAGGACAGATCCTGAAGCTGAGACTCCAGTACTTTGGCCACCTCATGAGAAGAGAAGACTCCCTGGAAAAGACCCTGATGTTGGGAAAGATGGAGGGCACAAGGAGAAGGGGATGACAGAGGACGAGATGGTGGGACAGTGTTCTCGAAGCTACCAACATGAGTTTGACCAAACTGCGGGAGGCTGTGGAAGACAGGAGTGCCTGGCGTGCTCTGGTCCATGGGGTCATGAAGAGTCGGACACGACTAAACGACTAAACAACAACAATGATAATCGAATATGAAAAGAAACTGTTCCAACTAAAACTGAAACAAATTCCACACTGCTTTGAACAGAAACACCAGCTCAGTATTTTAATTCTTTTGACCATTTCTATTCTGATGTTTGCAGTTTAGCAGCGGCCCAAAACAAACCACTTCTTGAGTTTACGTTCCCTTGGGGATTGATGCTCTCAGACTCCCAAATAGCTGCCCCTCTTTGCGTGGCGGGTAGGAAGGTGGGTCAGGCTCCAGATGCTAAGCGTTCCTTTCCACCCTGGCACGTCTGCCGGAATTAACAGCACTTTCACACTCGGCTGCATTTGCTGCTTTGTTAAGCATGCATGAAGAACAAGGACCCGATCCAGCAAGGGGGCACTTTAGAAGTCACCTGTTGGAGAAAAGAGCGAGTTTCTGCCTAATCTGGCTTTCCCCTTCAGACGGAGCTCCAGACTTCGTCCTTGAGAACAATAACAGGGCGCTTGGCACAATTTCCAGAGGAGGAGGAGAAATGTTGACCTGTTGCAACAAAGAGCCCAGGGGCGTCTTGAAAGACAGCCATATTTATTAGGGTACCGGGCAGTCTGTCCCGGCTTGCATTGCCTAGCAACCCATCCATGAGTCCTCAACAACCCAGCGCACTCCTAAACCTCATGAAATGTATGCTGACCCATTAGACCAGGAGTGGAAAAGCCTTTTGGCTCCTGCCTCATGGGCCAACCTTGACCAGGTGAGCAGGACCAGGGCTGGATTTAGGTTTGATGAGGCCCTCAGCTCCTGAAGGTAACAGGGCCCTTGATATGTCCAGCTGTCCTTTGTCAACACTGTTTTTTGTGTTGAATATATGCTACATGATCATTTATGGACCTCATAGGTATCTCAAGCCATTTGCACACATTGCCCTGCAACCAGTCCATGTAGAATGTCGGCACCCTATATATAGAAAGAGGCAAACCAGTGATATTTTAGGGAGCAGGCAGGGCCCATGACTTATATCCTAGGAGCCTACACAACACAAAACACTGTTGCTGTATGTGGGTTTTATTTTATTTGTGTTTTATATTTTGGAAATGTACATCCAGGGTTTTTTTCCCTTTAAGTTTTTTTGGGGGCCCCAAGAGAGTGGGGCCCTAAGCTAGAGCTTGTTTAGCTTATACGTAAATCTGGCACTGAGCAGGATGGGACCCCCTGTCAAATCAGTAGGTGGGTTCCCTTACCCATCTGTCCAAATCCCAGCATCAGGGGTGGAAAGGGGGCATGGGAAGGGCATCAAAACATAGCCCATGCTGGTCCTTTCCGCCTTCTGCAATGCCCCACCTGCTTTCCCTTTCACCTCCCTCTTGCCCAAGCCCCCAATGCCGCCTACTCCTCATCGAGTCTCCCACCTCGCGAGGAGGAGGCAGCCGCCCAGCCCCAGAGGTGTTGCAGAGAAACACACCCCACAGGCCAGGGCCCTCTCTGTCCTCCTCTCCTGGCACCTCCATCCTCCTCCTCTCGCTCACAGAGCACTGAGGGTCTGCAGACGACAGTTTGGGAAGCCCTGATGTAGATAATCCTACTCAGATCTCAGAGGCACCAAATCCCTCCAAACAAAACGTACACTCTGCATGTGTGAAATGAGTGTGAAATTTGGGGGTTTCAATTGATAGCGGGGTTGAATTGCTCCAGTGATACTGCCCAGAGGGCTCACCTTGTAAAATGAATCTGCAGCTTGTTGTAGGAATTTATGTATAGGTTGGGGGTGGGGTTTGCCCCTCCAGCAAATATCATGCACATGCAGCCCACTACCAAAATCAGCACAATCACTTTTGTGATTTGTCCCCACAAAACACTTCATCACAGTTTCTTCCTATCTATTCAAATGGCCTCTGCTGCACGATACCAAATGTATGAATTGACTGATAAATGTATCTATGTACTGGCTCACTGGGAGAACTTCAGAAATTCATAGAGACATGTGAGCTCAGCTACTCAGCAGCCCCTCTGCCTGAGCGATAATCCCTGGCATCCTGATATATGAGTGCCAGACAGGTAGCCATTCCAGAAATAACAAACCCAGATGAAGGCAAAAGGGTGTGATTAACTTGGCTGGGAAACAGGGAAATGTAAATATCTCTTTTGTTACACTTGATTGGTGTTTGGTGGAGGGCAAGGAGAACCATGGGGCAGGGTCCAGGATGCTCAGATTACTGCCACCAGACCTCCCCTTTCATGATGTAACCTTGATGTATTAGTGATGTAGTTTGGGGGGTGTAACATGGGGATTAGCAGCTAATAAAAGTTTGGGAGCTCTTTTGTTTGGGGCTTCCATCTTGTTCCACCTTGAGGCAGGTGGGAGTCCTGTCGCAACAGTCCTCAGTACAGACCAAGCCTACTGGCTGCTGTTTTGCTCCGGTATTCCAGGCTGGTGTCCTTGTTTTTTGTCCAAGGGAGCCCTCAGATTTCTCCGTTAACAAGCTTACCATATTTTTCTGCGTATAAGACGAGGGTTTTTTTAAAAAAAAAAAAATGTAAAAAATTGGGGGTCGTCTTATACACGGGTCGTGCTTGGAGGGGGAGACAGGCGATTGTTGGCAGCCGTGAGTCTGAGATATACAGTGATGGGTGCATGCCGCAAGGACTGGTTGGGCTTGGCTGTTTATGTTGTGGGCGATTTGTGGCTTCTGGATGCGATTGGGGTGAGAATTGGTGGCTTCTGCGAGGCGTGCGCTTGTCACGCCCCCCCCCCCAAAATAAAGCTTAACAACTCTGGGGAATCTCCCCCCACTTTCTTAATTTGGAGTCCCCAAAAATAGGGGTTGTGTTATACACCGGGGGGGGGGGGTTATACACAGAGAAATACGGTACCTTAAAATTCACCGCCTGTTAATGCCGCTATATGCAGTGACAAACGATGCTTTTTCCCACCAGTCTGGAAGAATGTTGTGCAGCACACAAAACAGATTTAAAACAACACCATTATCTGTGTTTATTTGCTGAGATGCCTTGTTGGGGGGGGGCAGACAATGTGACCCAGTAGAGTCAGACTACAGAGATGCCACTCATCTTTCTGAAGATTTTCTTAATTTATGCAGGTCCTACTGCTCTTCAGCGTATAGCCTGGCGGTTGCTAGGCAACCGGAAAAGAAATAGTGTGCATGCTTTCTATGATTGTTAGATCTCTTATTTCTTTATTTATGTTCAAAAGGTGCATACAGAACTGGAAATTGAGATTGAAAACCAGGATAGCATATTCACAAGTAATCGTTTGCTTTTTTTAGCATAACCTCAGTTGCAACCGGTGGAAGCTTTCTGTTAGCAAATAAATGCTTTTTGGCTTTGGGTTTTGGTTGTTGTTTTAAGCCATATTCACTGACAAACACGCAAAGGGGACTAAGAAATCAAATCCTTCTGTGAAAAAGTAGCCAGGTATTTGGGTTTTAAAAGAAAAGAAGAAGAAGGTGAAATTCAGTACTGTGCTGCTGTTCTAGGAATGTGTGCAACGTAGTCTGTTCTGCAATTTGCGTATATTTCCAGAATATCCCTCGCTGGTGCATCTTTTATATTATTCTACATGGCTGCCCTTGTACTTTGATTCCTCACAGCACAGGATTTTATTAATGCTCCATTTCTTGAACTGGAACAAATTCTTAGGTGAAAAGCAAAACCATCTTCCTTTTTTCCTTCTCAAACATACTGGTCACTGCCATTTCTTGTCACAGCTAAGTAATAACGTTTTCTATTATTTTTGTCCTTTTTAACAGCTCGGGACGACAGTTAAGTGAAGTCTTCATTCAACTGCCTTCCAGAAAAGAATACCCAGAATACTATGAATTAATCAGAAAGCCAGTGGATTTCAAAAAAATTAAGGTGAGCCTGATTTCTGCTAAACGCAAATGCAGCTTCTTTTCTTTTTTACATATATTTTTAATTAATTTTTTCCAAATTAATTCTTTTTCACGGTAACCTTCAAATCAAAGACATTGTTTCAGGAGTTGACTCCCTCACCTCGGCAGTGTTTTTGACTCAAACCCTTTCTACTGCATTATACCTATCACAAAAAAATTCTCTATTCCAGATATTTTGTCATTTTTTCTTCCACTGCTTTTACCTAAAATCCTTCCCACCATTTCGTTTGACCTCGAATACAGCTTTCCAGCATCAGGCCAAGTTATCATGACTTGGCTTTTGCACTCGCGCACAAATAGCAGAAATTAAATACTGCTTGTTGTTATTCTTCCATGTCTGTGATGTACCTGTGGAATTGCTTCCTGTTCTCACAGTCGCCAGCCAGATTATTATTAATATTATTAGTAGTAGTAGTACCGCACCCATCTGGCTGGGTTTCCCCAGCCAC
Source organism: Podarcis cretensis (assembly GCF_951804945.1). NCBI lineage: Eukaryota > Metazoa > Chordata > Lepidosauria > Squamata > Lacertidae > Podarcis > Podarcis cretensis. Next base: position 29,900,670 of record NC_137187.1, read on the forward strand.
TCTGGGCAGCTTCCAGCACGTATAAAAACAGAAAAGGTAAAGGTACCCCTGCCCGTACGGGCCAGTCTTGACAGACTCTGGGGTTGTGCGCCCATCTCACTTAAGAGGCCAGGGGCCAGCGCTGTCCGGAGACACTTCCGGGTCACGTGGCCAGCGTGACATCGCTGCTCTGGCGAGCCAGAGCCGCACACGGAAACGCCGTTTACCTTCCCGCTGGTAAGCGGTCCCTATTTATCTACTTGCACCCGGAGGTGCTTTCGAACTGCTAGGTTGGCAGGCGCTGGGACCGAGCAGCGGGAGCGCACCCCGCCGCAGGGATTCGAACCGCCGACCTTTCGATCGGCAAGTCCTAGGCGCTGAGGCTTTAACCCACAGCGCCACCTGCGTCCCTAGACGCCACTCTGGGCAGCTTCCAGCACGTATAAAAACATAGTAAACCATTAAACATTGAAAACTTCCTGATACAGAACTGCCTTCCGATGTCTTCCAGAAGTTGTGTAGTTCTTCATCCCCTTGGCATCTGAACAGAGGGGGGCCTGTGGGAAAGCTGAGCGCCAGTCCCCTCTCCAGTGCCTGGTGTGCAGAAGCATTGCAGTCTCTGCGCATGGAGGCAGAGCATAACATCCGCCATGTCTAGCAGCCATTGATAAACCAGCAGGGCCCATCCCATCTCCAGGTAACCGGCGTGAAACCAAGTTAGGCTGGTCAAACTCCCTTCTGGAGCAGGGCTGCTAAACCCAGCAGAGGGGAAACTAGCTTTTGTTTTTACAGTCATACCTCGGGTTGAAGAAGCTGCGGCGACGCGGAAGGAACGGAGCGTGTTACTTCCGGGTTTCGCCACTTGCGCATGCACAGACGGTCAAAATGACATCACACACATGCGCAGAAACGGCGAATCGCGACCTGCAGACGCGGGTTGTGGGTTCTGGACACAAACGGGGCTGTGTTTACAGAGGTACCACTGTATTATTATTTTTTAGATTTTTATTAAGTTTTGCACATATAACAGACTGATTTATAAAACGAAAAGAAAAGAAAAAACAATATCCCAGACTCCCTGTGACGCCCCACAACTTCCGCCTTTGGTTCCTTAAACATTTGCTATTTCTGCTTGATCTTTATTGCTTTTATACTCTTTTGCTTAACTCCTTTTGTACTCTTATCATTTTCAAATCAGACTGTGTTTCTTTCAAAATACATCTTATAATTGTAAGTGTTCATTCAAACCCTGCTAGTGAATCTATTTCATTACAATATTTCTGTAGATACAACATGAAGGGTTCCCAATCTTTTTTAAAATCTCTATTGTCCTTGTCTCTGAGTCTTCCTGTAAGTTTGGCCATTTCTGTGTATTCCGTGCGTTTAACTTGCCATTCTTCTTTCGTCGGTATCTTCTTGTCTTTCCATTTTTGGGCCGTGGGAAACTAGCTTTTATAGAGGGTTAGAGTCACATGGCCCTTTTTTACCAACTTAACCTGGTTTCCCCAGGTCACATGACTAAGCTGAGCAAGCTTAAGATCCCGTCTAAGCCCCTTCTCCAGTCCCCTCCCTGGAACACCCCCTTTCAGGGCTTAGCAAAGCTGGTGTAACAAATGAAATCCCCTGAGTTGCAAAAACAGGCAGACTTTAAACAATGGCAGGCAACACGTGGCTAATAATGTTCTAGCAAAATATGTGTAACATGTATTATTTTGCAATTCTTGAACAGAAAATATATGCTGGAGATGCAAATGCTAAAATAAATCAATGTTGCATGAACAAAATTAGAGGGGGTCGTCAGTCAGTATCACAGAGGCAATCAAGCCTTTCAGTAGTCCCGATCCTGTAATCATGCGATCATAGAAGCTCCCCGCATAGCAATTCTCAAACAGAAAATATGAAATAGAATCACAGAAAATAAAAGTCGGTCACTGTTGCGTGAACAAAATTAGACAATGTAGTCCATTGGTATTGAAAGAGGCAAACAAGCCTTTCAACAGTCGCAATCCTGTAACGGTGCGATAATGGATGATCCAAAACATCGAACAGTGACAACTGTTTCAAAAGTAACTCTTCATCAGCATATGAATAGTCCTAACAGATTATTATTATTATTATTATTATTATTATTATTATTTATTATTTTTTATTATTATTATTTATACCCCGCCCATCTGGCTGAGTTTCCCCAGCCGCTCTGGGCGGCTCCCAATCAAGTGGTTAAAAACAGTACAGCATTACATATTAAAAAACTTCCCTGAACAGGGCTGCCTTCAGATGTCTTCTGAATGTCAGGTAGTTGTTTATCTCTTTGACATCTGATGGGAGGGCGTTCCACAGGGTGGGCGCCACTACTGAGAAGGCCCTCTGTCTGGTTCCCTGTAGCCTCACTTCTTGCAATGAGGGAACCACCAGAAGGCCCTCGGCGCTGGATCTCAGTGTCCGGGCAGAACGATGGGGGTGGAGACGCTCCTTCAGGTATATAGGACCGAGGCCGTTTAGGGCTTTCAAGGTCAGCACCAACACTTTGAATGGTGCTCGGAAACGTACTGGGAGCCAATGCAGATCTCTCAGAACCGGTGTTATGTGGTCCCGGCGGCCACTCCCAGTCACATCAAGGACCATTCATAAGCTGATGAAGAGTTACTTTTGAAACAGTTTGTCATCCGGGAAAACTGTACGCCGTTTTGGATCATCCATTATTGCACGGTTATTGTTTAAAGTCGGGCTCCTATCTGAGCCAGGATGGGGCGGATCCTGTATGCCAGCAGATCTCTGGCAGCCGCAAGTTACACTGATGTAGCCTGGCTACGCATGGACCCTCCCAGCTTAGCCAGAGATCCACAGGATCCTAACCCTGCTCTTGCCATAGGATTGCTCCCTTATTCTGCATGAATTTGTCCAATTCCCTTTTAAAGCCGCCTAAGTTATTGGCTATCTTCAGTGATGTACCCAAGGGAACCTCCAGGTCAAATTGCAGAGAGACAAGAGAGTTTTGTTTGTCTCCCAGTTTCTTCTCCCCCGCGAGGCAAGTCAGTGCTGAAATCCCTATCATTTCAGCACCAGTTGAGACCTTCCTCTTCTCCCAGGCATTTGTACATGCTTGCAACATGGGTTGTTGTTTTTTTGCACATGTTTGCAATTTTCTTATAAGGCTCCAAGAAGACACCCTGCGTCACAGAAGGCATCTCATAATTTAGCCAGAAGTTTGAGGTGTAGGCAATGATCTATTGTAGCAGTGGGCGGGTGTAAGTTTTATCCGAGTTGGATGTAGAGGCTCATCTTGGAGTATGCATTGAAACTTACCGTATTTTTTGCACCATACCACTCACTTTTTTCCTCCTAGAAAGTAAGGGGAAATGTCTGTGCGTGTTATGGAGCGAATGCCTACGGATGGCGGGGGGATCTGCTGCAGTCGTGAGCAGAGGATCCATGGTTCCCCTTCCTTCCCTCCGTGGCTCGCTTTGAAACAGCAAAGCGGGAGAAGAGCCGCTGAGTGGGGAGGAGAGAGGGACAGAGAGCCTGCTTGCTTTAAAGGAGCAAAGCGGGAGAGGAGAGGAGCCGCTTACACGAGTGTAAGCGGCTCCTGTCTGGTTGGCTCCTTTAAAGCAAGCAGGCTCTCTCTCCCTCTCTCCTCCCCACTCAGCTGGCTAAATAGCAGCAAAGTTTTTCAGCGAGCCGGGGAGGAGGGAGAGAAGCAGAGCCTGCTTGCTTCTCCTCTTATACCCCTCTTCTGCATTATTAACAGCATTCTTCTCCACCCACCCCACGCGTGTTCCTTGTCCCTTGAGTGCTTTTCCTTCCCTCCACTTAAAACGTGGTTACAAAGCACAGATCCACATGGATCCTCAGGATTTTTGCACTGGGTCACCCCAAATTCACCATCAGATCACATAGCATGTCCATGGCTACAGCTTGCACCAAAAAAATCATGCACCCACTGTTGCCTGGGGCCGCAATGGTGCAAAAACGTGGTTACAAAGCATGGATCCACATGGATCTTCAGGATTTTTGCATTGGGCTACCTCAAACTCACCGTCAGATCACATGTCTATGGCCACAGCATGAACCACAAAAATCATATATCCACTGTTTCGTTTACCATATTTTTTTCTTGTTTTCCTCCTCTAAAAACTATGTGTGTGTTATAGTCGGGTGCGTGTTATAGAGCGAAAAATACGGTATATCCCTTGAACGCCGGCCTCTCAGCGTTATGCACTCAGCCTATAGAGAACTTTTATTCGGCTTACGACTTCTGTCTGAAAACGCTTGCTTTGTTTGTGCTATCCGATTAATCTACACCAGAAGGATAACAACACTGAACATGTTGCGTACATGAATCTGTTGTGTTCATGAGTGCAGCAGGCTTGTTTAACCAGCTATCCTGTTCTTTCTCTCCCCCTTTCAATCTCTTTTGATTGGGTTTTTAGGAAAGAATTCGTAACCATAAATATCGGAGTGTTAGCGACCTGGAGAAGGACGTCATGTTGTTGTGTCACAACGCTCAGACCTTCAACTTGGAAGGATCACAGGTCGGGTTCAGATTATTTGCTTAGCAGAACTGCAATGTTGGTGTGCACATTTGCATTTGTGAACGTGTTACGTTGGTCAGTAAGAAGCCTGGGGGCTATCTTAACTTGGGGCGGCGTCAACGTTTTCCCAGTTGTATAAAACAACCTTCAGGCCCGTATTTTCTGTTTCAGCTTGCTTTTAGTCTTCAGAGTTTGTTCTATAGCAGGAAGTTCTTCTCCTGCAGCTACAGTATACTTGAAACATCTTGGTTGGAGAAATAAGTTTACATTTACCACCCTTGGTATCAACTAGTTGGTAGTTCTCTGTGGTGATGGTGGTGTTATTTTAAAAATATCTTGTTGGCTAAGAGGTGCAGTCTTGATCATGGCTAATACCAGGCATAGGCAAACTCTGCCCTCCAGATGTTTTGGACTACAACTCCCATCATCCCTAGCTACCAAGACCAGTGGCCAGGGGTGATGGGAGTTTTAGTCCCAAAACATCTGGAGGGCCAAGTTTGCCTATGCCTGGCTAATACGAACTAAGGGTCCCTGTGAAAAACTCCATCATGCAGGAACCTAGTTGGCGTTAACCATAGCTAAGATTATTGAAGCCATGACCCTTAACTGCAGTTTAAGCTGTTGGGGAAAGGGCAGAGAGAATTTGCAAGAGGAGATGAGATGGGAAGGATGGCTGAAATCTCACAGCCTGTTCATAATCTGTGAACCATGGATAAAGATTGCTAGAACCTTCACTGTAACAGGTCTTATATCTACCCCAGAATTCTATTATTAGCTAACACGAACTTTTTTGTTCTTACTGCTGATAATTAGCATCGGAAGAGTGCATTTGTTTTAACCTGGATATATTGTTAGACTATAATCTAAATCTTAATTAGAGCCTTCCATTGAAGACTCTTGAGATCATTAGTAATAAAACATTAAATAATTCAAACATAAGCAACTAAGTTTGTTCTGGGTATAAGCTTCCGTGTGCATGCCCACTTCTTCAGATTTAGATTCTAGTCTAACATCACGAAAGCCTATACCCAGAACAAACTTAGTTGGTCTCTAAGGTGCTACTGGACAATTTTTTATATATATTTCGACTGCGTCAGACCAACACAGCTACCTACCTGCCTTCAAACATAAGAGTAGGTGGTGCTTAGAAATGTGAAAATATAATATGGAGCTTCATTTTGTTTCAGGCTGCCACCAAAAGGCTTTTTTTTAACCCTCATTTAGTGCATGAAAAATTAACATTGGCATTTCCTGTAAAATTCATGCAACAAGGCTTGTGACTTGTAATGGGGGAGAGAAGCCTTGCTCTCTCTGGGTTTGCATAGGAAATAGCACTCCACGCTGTGAATCTTTGATGAAGCACAGCTTGCCGGCCTGACGCAGCCCTGCTTTCCTGCCACAGATCTATGAGGACTCCATTGTTCTGCAGTCGGTGTTCAAAAGTGCGCGGCAGAAGATTGCCAAAGAAGAGGAGAGCGAGGACGAAAGCAACGAGGAAGAAGAAGACGAGGAAGACGAGTCGGAATCTGAATGTGAGCCTCTCACTTCATTGCTTTTTTTTTTCTTAAAAAATGTTTAGGGGTACTCTCATTTTGACTTGAGAAAACCACCATTTTAGAGTTCAAATCAGGGGAAATGAATACAGTAAATGGACAAAAGTACAAACAACATGCGTGGCCCATATTGAAATAGTGCCCCTCCATGAGACCAAGCTTTCAGCAGTGAAACACCACACATCCACATTCCACACTGCTTCACATATTAAACGCTCGCTTCTGTCTGAGACACGGGAAACACTGGGAAAGGAAAGCAAGCTGCCATCAGGGGTAGCAATGGAACCGACGGTTCACCCTGCTAGAGAAGAAACTAACAATTTTTTAAAAAAAAATTTCTTCTTCTGGTAGATTCACAAAATGTTTAGGGATATGTGTACCCCTGCATCCCACCCCCGCCCCCCCCCCCCGGGAAAAAGCACTGTTTTAAAATAGGAAATTTCCTTATATGAAATTTACATTCGATTATTTCTTTGCAACACTTACGTTGTAGAATCAGGAATGCTTTTCAGGATGGTGTGTGTGTGTATGAGAGAATGAGTGATTTGTGTGAGTTTGTTTGTTTGTTTTATATATGCTTTAAATTTATAGTCGACTGTTCCTTCCAGAGGAACCCAGGGGAGTCAGTGGCTGAGAAGCCTTAAACACTGGGCTTGACCCACATTTAGTCACACTTGAGACTAGATTCATTCACACCCATAGTGTGTAGGGCTGCGAAGACGGACGTAAGTCCCGTCGATGTCTCCGGCTCTGCTGTAAGCAGGACTAAATCTGTGTCCGGTCTGTTAATTTTGGCCGCTAAGTTTCTTCCGTGGGCTTTTTGCAGCCAAATCTGTGAAAGTAAAAATCAAACTAAACAAAAAGGAGGATAAAAACAGGGAGAAAGGAAAAGGCAAAAAGCGGCAAAGTCGAGTCAAAGCCAAACCGGTTGTGAGCGATGACGACAGCGATGAGGATCAAGATGAAAATGTGAGTGTTGCTTGCAAGAGCAGTAAATGCATTCTCCCCCCCCCCCCCATCCCTGTATCTGCAATCGTCACAACTCAGATTCACCTTTGGAGGTTGAACAGTCCAGCAGAGCGTTTTCCAGCAGGGGGCGCTGCAGGTATTTGGGGCTCCCCTGTCCCTGAGCAGGAGCCCTGATGGGAGCTGTCATCCAAACCAGTCGGGGGGCCAAGGGGGCCGATTTTGGGGGGTTCGGGGTGCATGGAAGGTTTGAGAGCGTTGCATAGTATCCCACTTCCTCTCCATTAAGATGCTCAGCACTTGGACTCAATGCCCAGGATCGAAGGAGCTGGGAAGCTTCTGAGCTCCAGGGAAGAGATTTGCATCAAGAAATAGGTGGCAAATTTCAGGGAGATGCTCCTAAAAGGGGGAAAAGGGGGCCTTGAGCATCCCTGAAGTAGTTCTTTTTGAGCTCAGCCAGCCAAGTTAAAATTAAGTACTAGAATGGCAAACCAAGTTGATGGACTCTACTGAAATGGCCAAATTAACTGGGAAGCTCAGAAATCAAGAAGAGGAGAACTTGAAAAAAGAATGGGGAAAGTTTATAATTTAATTACACGACCATTGTAAGCAGGCTAAAACATTAGCAGGATTTCAACCACACTTGTAAAATAACGGGAAGTATGGCTAATTTCGAAGGATAAATCTTGGATTGTATTGATATGCAGTTGTGAATATTATTACTAGGGCCCGTGGAAGGAATGGGGGGAAGTCAGGAGATTCAGAGTAATCTTGATATGTCAGTCTTGAATTGTTTTTTGCTGTATGTTTGTATTTTTTAAAAAATTAAGTACTAAGGCTTAACTCAGGCATAGGCAAACTCGGCCCTCCAGATGTTTGGAGACTACAAGTCCCATCATCCCTGACCACTGGTCCTGTTAGCTAGGGATGATGGGAATTGTAGTCCCAAAAACATCTGGAGGGCCGAGTTTGCCTATGCCTGGCTTTACTCTTGTATGGATAGCTGGAAAGACCCCTCTGTTGTGTGAAATATCCTGTGGTTTCTTGAAGAGCAGGGTCCCTTAATGGCAAATGGGCTTTTGCCAGGGGAGTTCTACTGGCCGTTTGCAATATGCATGGGCTCCTGCACTTCAGAGGGAAAAGAAAGAAATTCTGCAGGTGCACAAAGGTTGCCCTTTGTTAATTTTGTTTTAAGGTAGCCTATAAAGGCTGGCTGTAGGGACGCTGGTGGCGCTGTGGGTTAAACCACAGAGCCTAGGACTTGCCGATCAGAAGGTCGGCGGTTCAAATCCCCGCGACAGGGTGAGCTCCCGTTGCTCGGTCCCTGCTCCTGCCAACCTAGCAGTTTGAAAGCAAGTCAAAGTGCAAGTAGATAAATAGGTACCGCTCCAGTGGGAAGGTAAACGACGTTTCCGTGCGTTGCTCTGGTTCGCCAGAAGCGGCTTAGTCATGCTGGCCACATGACCCGGAAGCTGTATGCCAGCTCCCTCGGCCAATAAAGCGAGATGAGCGCCGCAACCCCAGAGTCGGTCACGACTGGACCTAATGGTCAGGGCCCCCTTTACCTTTACCTATAAAGGCCAGCTAAGGCTGCGTAAGCCCCGCTAAACTCCCTAGGATTTGGTTCTGAATGAGCATACTGTACATGCCGTCAGTCTTTTGGTATATTTATTTGGAAGTAAATCGTTGCGAAAGCCGTGAGACTTGCGAGATGCACACAGCACAGCTGTGCGTGATATCTCATAAACCTATTACAGAACATCTTGCGACAAATCCAGAGGCATGACTAAATTAACTGGATTGCCCTGCTATCTCTTGGTTGCACCTTGCTTCTTTATTATGGCCCAAACAGGGGTGTCAAAGTAATATTGTCTTCTTTGCAATGCTTTCAACAAACAAAACCTCTAACCTTTCCCCCCCACCCCTCTGCCTCTTCCATCCAGGACCAGTCGGAAGCCAGCGGAAGTGACGACGAGTGATTCACACGGTCCGATGTTCATAAAGGAGAACCGTTCTTCTCTTCCCTCATTTTGCACCCAGCGAATTCACTCTGCCAGATCGGCATCGGGGCGTTTCTGTATTTACATCATCTATAACTAGCTTTAGGATATTGCCAGACAAACGTTATGGATCATGGTGTAAAAAAGAAAAGAAAAAGAAAAACATGTAACATACTGTGACCAAACAGGCCTCAAAGATTTAAAAAAAAAAGCTTTTGATGGGGAAAAAAAACATGGGTTGATAGTATATTTCTATGGGTTGGGTTTAACTTACTAATGGTTTGACATTCCTGGTTTCAATATTTGATTAGATGCTATCACCTGGCATCAGAAAGATTTGAAAACAATGTCTTTTGTAGCATTGCTAACCAGGAGAAGCCATTAAAAGCAACTGGTGATTTTATTTTTCATCAGGCAGTTTTCAAGGTTTTATTAGTTCTGTATTTGTTTCTTCACTGTGGTGCATATATACAATTTTCTTAAATGTACAGTAGCTAGCCTCTACCCAGTCCTGCCGCATTCATTGCTTCATTTGATTCTCTCTTGAAAAAGAAATGCTTTTCGAACTGTATACATGAAATTTATGTGTACTGTAAACTTTCCTTTTCCTTTTATTTCTTCTCTTTTTTTTCTTGATTACAAAAAAGTTGGATTTAAAATGCTATTGAATATTGCAATCTATATAGTATAATGAATGGCTTCTTTCATCAGATTACCTTTTGTGTTACCAATGTGGTTTGCCACCTTTCCCCCAAGTGTACTTAATCTTTGCTTTCTTTGCACAATGTCTTTGGTTGCAAGTCATAAGCCTGAGGCAAATAAAATTCCAGTAATTTTGAAGGGTCTGTGCCATCCGTGTTTTCCAAGCGGAATGACATTGCGGCGTTGAGCTTCATTCTCACTTCCTTTCCGTGTTCAAAATTCACCAGGTGCCAGGCGCATTTTGCACCCGACTCTCAGCCACTTGCGACCAAGTGAAGATGCCCGGGAGCCAGGATGGCACCTGAAATCTCTGCCACCTGGAGGTCCATGCCTGGGGATCCTTGGATCTGGGCTGTTTCCACACACCAAGACAGCATCCTATAGAACTCTCTCCGTTCATATTTTAGCTACACAATCCAAATGAATTTCAGGAGCCAAAATGCCTTTTCTGTGCAGCCTGAGCAGGAACAGCAAACAACGTTATATTGAATTGTTGTCTCTTGTCTTCACTTCCCCCACCCCAATGCCCTGCTCACAGTTGTGAATAATATTCCTATGTTATGAATGGTCCGTGTCACCGTTAAGAAAAAGAGGCAGGGACAGGCCAATAGATACTTGGACAGTTCCTGGATCAAGACTTTTCTTTTTTAAAGGTCTCAAAGCTCTTAAGCCAGCTCGAGGTTGTCCCCTGAACTAGCCAGATGTTTAATTGAGACTCAGTCACATTTGGGGTCAAGAGGGAGCGAAAAGAGAATCGTGTATGATTTTCTTTTCCTCTTCTTCTTTGGCGATCCCTCACAGTCAAGTAAGATTGTCTTCCATAAACACGGTTTTAACACTGAGTCCGTAAGTGACTGTGGAGGCCACTTCTGGATCCACACGTCCTTCCACAGTGGGGACATTGGTTTCTGGGCGGGAGTTGATCACGGTGTGGATTTGCCAAGCATGCCTTCCTCTTTGCCTGTTTCTCCCTTGCGTCCTGAGTTCAAGTGTCTTCAAAGCCCATGACACCTTTGGGAAAGGCTCTTCTCCAACTGGAGCGCTCGCAGGCCAGTGTTTCCCAATTGTTGGTGTTTATACTACATTTTTTTAGAATAGCCTTGAGAGAGTCTTTAAACCTCTCTTGTTAACTGCCAGCATTATGCTTTCCATTTTTAAGTTCAGAACAGAGTACAGTGGTACCACAGGTTAAGAACCTAATTCGTTCTGGAGGTCTGTTCTTAACCTGAAACTGTTCTTAACCTGAAGCACCACTTTAGCTAATGGGGCCTCCTGCGCCGCTGCTGCACAATTTCTGTTCTCATCCTGAAGCAAAGTTCTTAACTTGAGGTACTATTTCTGGGTTAGCGGAGTCTGTAACCTGAAGCGTATGTAACCCGTGGTACCACTGTAGTTGCTTCGGAAGACAAGCAACTTTTAGGGCCCTCTTGACCCCAAATGGTAACTAGATATTTGGACGACCATAATGAGCCATTTGGCGCCTAGCTTGTATATCCAAGTTTCTCATAGTGCTTCCTTTTGCTCTCACTAGGGGGTCTTCCTGGAGTAAAAAGCTCCTGCCACCCTGTTCTGGTGTAACTAAGGAGGCCTTAAGGGAGGGGTGGGAAGGCAGGTCAGGTGAGCAACTTGCCCCAAGAAAGGCACCTCTTCAGCCTCTTCCTGCCATCTGCCTCTCCTCAGTGAGGACGGCAGTCTTAGGGGGCCATCCCCCTGGTGCGTGGACAGGTGCTTCTGCACCCTCGGGTCTCCTGCCCGCTGCTCTCTGCCTGCCTGGAGAAGTGAGGTAGACTGAGAGGCACTTGGCTCCTTGGGCCCAGGGAAGGCTGGGCGGATCCTGGTGCCGTGGCATTTGGGCCAGAGTGTTCTGCCCACCAGCATCAGATTTATTGTCCCCCTGGTCACAAGCATCAGGCTCCAGAGTTCAGTAGCCAAAAGGGTACCAAAGAGGTTGATTCTGCCGCCCCTGACTGCGCCTTGATCACGGCTGGGTGCTACAATCAGGATAGGTACCAAGATTACGTCATTCTATGACGCTGTGGCATTCTGTGTGATCTCCAGAGCCTTGTCTATATCCCTCCCTTCTTGCAAAGGAACGTGAGGCAGCAAACGACTGTAATTTAAAAACACAATTAAAAGCTCCAAGGGCGATGGAATCCCTTGAACTTGGCCCAGTAGCCATTGCAAATCTTGGAGCACGTAGGAAAAGGTAAAAGGTAAAGGACCCCTGGATGGTTAAGCCCAGTCAAAGGCGACTGTGGGGTTGATGCTCATCTCACTTTAAGGTCGAGGGAGCCGGCGTTTGTCCACAGAGTTTTCTGGGTCATGTGGCCAGCAGGACTAAACTTCTGGCACAACAGGACACCTTGACGGAAACCAGAGTGCACGGAAACACCATTTACCTTCCCGCTGCAGCTGTACCTATTCATCTACTTGCACTGGCATGCTTTCGAACTGCTAGGTTGGCAGGAGCTGGGACAGAGCAACGGGAGCTCACTCCATTGCATATTCGAACCATCCACCTTCTGATCAAGCCCACGAGGCTCCGTGGTTTAGACCCCAGCACCACCCGCGTATATAATATGTTGACAGACTCCCACTTCTGTTGGTCCTCCTGCTACATTGGCTGCCTTTTGTTTCCTCGGTGCAAGGGATGCCGCTCATGCAATGCCTTGAAGTAATCCAGTCTTGGAAGTTCCCAGTGCCTGAAGCACCGTGGACCAGCTATCCCAGTCCAGGATTGCTTGCAACAGTCTTAGCAGCCTGTGATGGGCGATCCTTGTCCCCTGGGCCTCCAGTGTCCATGCTGAACATTACTGCTAATAAAGCACTTTCAGTCTTTGCTCCAGCAGAATTGGTCTCCCATCGTCCTTGACCATTGGCCACACTGGCAGAGGCTGAGGGAATCATAATAATAATTTATTATTTATACCCCGCCCTTCTGGCTGAGTTTCCCCAGCCACTCTGGGCGGCTTCCAATCAAGTGTTAAAAACAATACAGCATTAAATACTAAAACTTCCCTAAACAGGGCTGCCTTCAAATGTATTTTAAAGAGAAGATAGCTGCTTATTTCCTTGACATCTGATGGGAGGGCGTTCCACAGGGCGGGCGCCACTACCAAGAAGGCCCTCTGTCTGGTTCCCTGTAACCTCACTTCTCGCAATGAGGGAACCGCCAGAGGGAAGCTGTCGTCAACATCTGAAGGACACAAGGTTGGGAAAGGCTGAGCCAGGATCTTACCGATGCCAACCCAAGCCTTGCGCACATCTTTCTCTAATGATTTCCATGCTCAGATGCGCACATGAGGCAGGAATGTGTGCCAGTGAGATAGTGTATTTTGTTGTTGTTTAGTCATGTCCAACTCTTCATGACCCCCTGGACCAGAGCACGCCAGGCACTACTGTCTTCCACTGCCTCTCGCAGTTTGGTCAAACTCATGCTGGTAGCTTTGAGAACACTATCCAACCATCTCATCCTCTGCCGTCCCCTTCTCCTTGTGCCCTCCATCTTTCCCAGCATCAGGGTCTTTTCCAGGGAGTCCTTTCTTCACATGAGGTGGCCAAAGTCTTGGAGCCTCAGCTTCAGGATCTGTCCTTCCAGTGAGCACTCAGGGCTGATTTCCTTCAGAATGGATCGGTTTGATCTTCTTGCAGTCCATGGGACTCTCAAGAGTCTCCTCCAGCACCAGAATTCAAAAGCATCAATTCTTTGTCGATCAGCCTTCTTTATGGTCCAGCTCTCACTTCCATACATCACTACTGAGAAAACCATAGCTTTAACTATACGGACCTTTGTTGGCAAAGTGATGTCTCTGCTTTTTAAGATGCTGTCTACGCAAGAACAAAATGTGCACGGGTCCAATTGGCATATTTCTCTATAGATGCATAGGAATTAAGTATTACATTTGCAAATATTCATTTCCAGCAGAAATGGGGGTGGCGTGAAGATGAGGCGCATAACCCAAAACTTCCCGTTGGCTTCCGCGCCAGCTTTACAGAAACTTTGCTATGGCTGTGCAGCTGTTTTATTTGGTTATTTCTTTAAAATTTCATACATGTGGTTCCTCGGCGGTCACCCATTCCGGCCCCGATCCAGCCCAGACCTGCTTGGCTTCCACAAGGTGGGAGCCTCTTCGGCCTTCAAGAGCGCACACCCCTTTCTCGTGCAGGGTCTCCACAGGGCACACGCAAAGCATTAAGATTCTTTCGAAGGCTATGAAATACTGTTTGAAAATTCTGCTTTGGTAAATCACAGGGGAGGATTCGCATAGACGCCTCGTCGGTGCGAAGTGGCACGTAAAACGACACTTGAAACCAAGCAACTTGGCCTTGACGATAAGGGAGATAAGCAAAGACTGTTGGGAGATTTGCTTGATGTTTCCGTTCTTGAGAAAGACACAAGGCTGCACTTGGATCAGATGAACAATCCTTTTAAAAAAATAATATGTAAACACATTAGCCTCCCTACCACCCATGCAGATGCTCTTCAAACTGATGCAAATCCATTTGCTTCTACTAAAATGTGACAAGCAGCTGAAACAGAGGTCTCTGTGTCATGAACTGTGTTGCACCGATGTATGGCACCGCAGCTATTTATATATGTGTGCGTGTGGTTTAATTGAAATCTGCTTGAATGCTAAACCTCCTGTTAGTCTCTCCTTTCTTCCCTTTTTATTATTACCCTTCATTAAATTTATATTCCGCCCTTCCTCAAAAGAACCCAGCGCAGTTCGCAGAACAAAAGACAAGATAATACACAAGTTTCTTTAAGGTAATGTGAGAGGTGAAAAGTGAAAGGAAAGAGACTTCTAATGACTGGCCTCCTAAAATGGAAATCACTTCTGGGAATTGTGAACTGATGATCCTCTTGCCATCTCCACCTGGCCACCATTCATGGTTCCTGGCCCACCGAAAGCCTTAGCATTTTCTCTCTTACTTCTGCAGCCACGGTTCCTGGGTGCGTGTTTCCTGCTATGGGATAATCCCAAGTCCTGCGTTGCCAAGGATGATAGAGATGGCACTTGGCTCCCTCCCCAGTCTTGGTTTCTGATTTTGAAGCGCATCCTCCTTGCCCTGGAACATGCCCTACATGCTCCTTCTCAGAGGGAAATGGGAAATCTCCATTTTGTCTGTCGTTCTGGCTGGCTTTGCTTTTCCCTGCGTTCTATATTGAATTCCAAGAAACCAATTCCCTATCCTCTTACTGTCTGGTCAGCCGAAAGTGTCATTCCCGCAACATGTAAATAATAATAATAATAATAATAATAATAATAATAATAATTTATTATTTGTACGCCCCCTATCTGACTGAGTTGCCCCAACCACTCTGGGTGGCTTCCCACAAATATCATTAAGCACAGTAAAACATCAAACGTTAAAAACTTGCCAATATAGGGTTGCCTTCAGATACCTTCTAAAAGGTTTATTTCCTTGACATCTGACGGTAGGGCGTTCCACAGGGAGGGTGCCACCACCGATGAGGCCTTGCCTGGTTCCCTGCTTCCCTGGTTTGCCAGTTTACATTTTAAACATACATCAAAAAGAATCCTGGAGAGCTTTTTATTTTTAAATTTACTTTAATCTAAGCACCAAAGGAGCAGAGAAGACAAGGGAGATCAATACAGTGGTACCTTGGTTCCCAAACGCCTTGGTTCCCAAACACCAAAAACCTGGAAGTAAGAGTTCCGTTTTCCGGAAGCCGGACGTCTGATGCGACTGTCGGCGATTGTTTCCAGGGCGCCTGCACCAATCAGAAGCTACATTTTGGTTTTAGAACATTTCAGAAGTCAAACAGACTTCTGGAATGGATTAAGTTTTGCTCTTTTGTTTTTGCTATTTATTTTGCATTTTTGTTTTTGAGGCTTTTTCAGTTTATTTGTTTTTGTGACCATGTGGAACCCAGTTCAGCTACTGATTGATTGTGTGACTGCGGAAATGGATAAAAGCCCCTCATCCCCCTATCATCAGTGCAGGGAAGATTTTTTTTGAAAAAAATATCATCTACAATACTGTGTTATTTATTTTATAGTGCAGTACATTGTTTATTGCTTTCATTTTATGGATCAGTGGTCTTGTTAGATAGTAGAATTCATGTAAAACTGCTGTTTAAGGGGTTGTTTTTGAAAGTCTGGAACTGATTAATCCGTTTTTCATTCCTTTCTATGGGAAAGTGCACCTTGGTTTTGGAACACTTTGGTTTTGGAATGGACTTCCCAAACGGATTAAGTTTGAGAACCAAGGTACCCAATACTAACCTGTTCCTAACTTCACCCTAAGCCATGGAAGCGCAAGGGAGTTTCCTGTGACCTTCCAATATTGTGCAGCAAAGATCCGCACAAAGAAAACAGAAAAGGCCGCTGCCAACCAGCTCCTTGCTCACTTAATCTGCATTGCAATGCACCAGTGGCATCTGAGAGATGGCTGATAAGCCTTCTATTAAAGAGAATCGACTAACTTTCCTTGACAGCTTTTGTCATCATATTTCCATTAGGTGGAGTCAGATCCCTTTCTGGTCTCTCCTGTGTTAGGATCCTGGGAGTTGCTACTTGAAAAAGATCTGTTTCCTTCCCTTTAGCTTGCAGTCATATGCACACAAACCTGGACTTCATTCAACAAAACGAGACCCACTTTGTGCATAGGCTGGCGCTGTTAAACAATTTCCTTCCTTTTCTCTCTGTTCAGTATTTTTTTTTTATCTTTTTCATCATCTGAATGAATGAGCCAAGTTACAATTCTTATGGCCGTAAAGATAGAAAATAATCTCAAACACAGAATCTGGGATGGGAGAAAATGAGCTTTTTCACTGGTCAATAGAAAACAAGGCGCAGAGTGTCGCACTCCTCCCAATTATTCGCAGACTCCAATTACATTATAAACATAAGAAATGTGTGCAAACTGGCTTAATTTTCATAATCTAAACAGACTGCAAAATCCCGCTTTCCCTGCTGCAGAACTTTGTGCAGGCGTTTGAAATCTTCATTTAACAAACGAAAAGTGCCAAGTGTGTACAATGTGGGCCACCCCCTGCAGGCATCAGGCGTGCATTTCACAGTCGGTCTTATTAGTCATTCTGTCCTGATAGCACACCGTACACAATCTGGCGCCATTAAAATCCGTGGGAGCCATCGCATGGCTGGGAGGTATCCGACAAAAGTACTTTGGGCTGCATAATGGAATCCCCCCTACCTTCTCCCTGGGCTCCCCACCTCCTCACCCCATCTGCTCCAGAGAGTTGTGGGACCCCACAGAACAAATGGAGAGCCTGTGAGGGGAAAGGAGAGGGAGATGGTCCGTAGCTCAGCCAGAAGTCCTTACACGGAAAGAGGAATTTCATTGTATATCTCCCTATGCCAGGGGTCAGCAAACTTTTTCAGCATGGGGCCAGTCCACTGTCCCTCAAATCTTGTGGGGGGCTGGACTATATTGGGGGGGGATGAACGAATTCCTATGCCCCACAAATAACCCAGAGATTCATTTTAAATAAAAGGACACATTCTACACATGTAAAAACACCAGACAGGCCCCACAAATAACCCAGAGAGGTATTTTAAATAAAAGGAAACATTCTACTGATGTAAAAACACGCTGATTCCCGGACCGTCCGCAGGCCGGATTGTGAAGACGATTGGGCCACATCCAGCCCCCGGGCCTTAGTTTGCCTACCCATGCCCTATGCCAGCGGTTCTCAAACCTGTGGGTCCCCAGGTGTTGTTGGACTACAACTCCCATCATCCCCAAGCTCTGGCCTTGCTAGCTAGGGGTGATGGGAGTTGTAGTCCAACAACATCTGGGGACCCACAGGTTGAGAACCTCTGCCCTATGCCTTTCCCTCGATGCTGTGAAGCGGGGTCACTACCATGTTGGAAGACAGGCGAACCAATGCCAGTGTACTGGAAGAAGCAAAGATCACTAGTGCTGAAGCAATGATTCTTCAATATCAACTTCACTGGACTGGTCATGTTGTGCAGATGCCTGATGATCGTCTTCCAAAGCAACTACTCTATTCCAAACTTAAAAAAGGACAGCGTAATGCTGGTGCTCCACAAAAGAGGTTTAAAGACTGTCTTAAGGCATATTTTTTTACCGGGACGCAGGTGGCGCTGTGGGTTAAAGCCTCAGCGCCTAGGGCTTGCCGATCGAAAGGTCGGCGGTTCGAATCCCTGCGGCGGGGTGCGCTCCCGCTGCTCGGTCCCAGCGCCTGCCAACCTAGCAGTTCGAAAGCACCTCCGGGTGCAAGTAGATAAATAGGGACCGCTTACCAGCGGGAAGGTAAACGGCGTTTCCGTGTGCGGCTCTGGCTCTGGCTCTGGCTCTGGCCAGAGCAGCGATGTCACGCTGGCCACGTGACCCGGAAGTGTCTCCGGACAGCGCTGGCCCCTGGCCTCTTAAGTGAGATGGGCGCACAACCCCAGAGTCTGTCAAGACTGGCCCGTACGGGCAGGGGTACCTTTACCTTTACCTTTTAAGGCATATTTTTAAAAACGTAGTATAAACACCAAAAATTGGGAAACACTGGCCTGCGAGCGCTCCAGTTGGGAGTACAGCCTTTACCAAAGGTGTCATGGGCTTTGAAGACACTCGAACTCAGGACGCAAGGGAGAAACGTGCTAAGAGGAAGGCACGCTTGGCAAATCCACACCGTGATCAACTCCCACCCGGAAACCAATGTTCCCACTGTGGAAGGACGTGTGGATTCAGAAGTGGCCTCCACAGTCAAGTACGGACTCATTGTTAAAACCGTGTTTATGGAAGACAATCTTACTGGGCTATGAGTAATCACCAAAGAAGAAGGGACCACCATGCAAGGGCAGGGATGGCTTAACTCTCCGCCTCCCTCTGCCACAATCCTGACACATGGCCCGGCCCCCTCCAGCCTCTTCTCACCAGCCTCGGCCCCCGGGAACCCCGCCCCACTGGGACTTGTGGGAGCCTCAGGCCCTTCCGCCACCATCCTCCTCGCGGCCACCAAACTGAGCGTCTCTGCCTTGGGCCTCCCCTCTGCCCATCACCGCCGCTCCCGCTTCCCCTAGGCCGTACTGCGGCTGCACCGCCGAAGGACCCGAATGAGATGGGCAGCCTGGCATAGTCTATGAATTGATGAGGAGCCTTGAGAGGAGAGCGAGGGCAACCATAGAGAAAGCAGTTCAGAGAGAGGAGGAAGAGGAGGAGGCGGAGGCGCAGGCAGGTGTTTCAAGGGCTACAAGGGAAGGACCGCAAGCGCTTCTCCCATAGATTTGTAGTGGTAGACTAGCATAGATGGTCTGATGTGCGGGTTTACTTTGGGCGCTATCCCCCCCCCTTCCTCCCGCCCCACCTGATGGAACTGAGAGCTGCAGATGGAGCACGAGAGAAAAGATACAGAACTGCAGCATCATCTTCCTGGCTTGGACTTCGTTTTGCGCGAAAAGTGGTTGCTGCTTGTAGTTATTTAATTGCAGTGTTTCATCGGCTAGTGTCTTGAGCAGCAACCTCTGGAAACAAAGGGCTAAAAACCAGCGCTGCTCTCCAAAATTATCTAGTCCCTTTTAACTGGTTGACAAAAATTCCTTATTTTGGCTGCTGGTCCCTTATTTTCAAATCTGTAAGTTGACAGCTATGGTCAAGGGCAGGGAGGAGGCACAGAGATGGCCAGGAACCTGAGGGGGGAGGGGCTCCTCCTGAGATGCAGGTGCTGTGAAATCTCTCTCCACTGAAGACTTCTGGTGTAAAGATGTGTAAATGAACCCCATTTGAAAGACTGCCAAAGGAAAACAGACCCTGGTTGCGTGTCAAGACCCCTTGGGGGTCTCCTGCCCCCCTCGGCAGAGATTGGAGTGGGTGGCAATAGGAACACAGATCTGGAGAAGAAGGAGGTTTATGTTAAACTGGAAACCAGCAGGCCGTGAATGAACAGACACGAAATAATTGAAGAGAAAAAAGAAGTTAGAATAGCAATCTGTTTTCATGATGGATAATTCCTCTTAGGAATCTTTGTTGACGTATTTCTCAATATCCCATGGGGGTATAGCTTTATTTCAAAGAGATAAAGGGTTCAGGAGTTCTCTCTTGATAATTCTGTTTGGGTCCCTAATTCTATTTTATTTATTTCACAATGTTCATATACCATTTGATGGTAATAAAACCACAAAGCGATCTCAATAAAACCTGACTAAATGACATCTTTCGCTGCAATCCCTGACAGCTTCTCTCTCTAGTAAGGTATATTATCCCAGCAGAATAAAAGAAAGAAAAATCTGTTTCTCCAGAGTGGGATGTGACGCAGCGTACAATATATTTTCAGCCCAGGGAATTCTGATACATAAAATATACGCAGGCATCAAATGCTTCACTCAGTTGGTGCTGGGTTTAATTGAGAAGCCCATTTCTGTTTTTATGTACGATATCAATTTTCATTTATTCAAAATTTCTACAGGCTAAAGCACCTGTTCTAATTTCATTCAGTGCTGTTCCTAAGCAAACTTTGTCCCTTGGCCATAGCAGGACACCCGCTCTTGTAAGCAGGTTTAGGATTGCAACTTTTCTTATTAATAACTCCTGTTGACATTCATTGATGATCACATCCCTAAAGGCCAAAACAGAAAAGATGTCGGAGATCCACGACACAGGAACCAGTATGTTTTCTTCTGTGGGGCTAGTAACAGCTTTCGATTGGGGAAACAGTTAATGTCCCCTCTCAGTATCACCTCATTGATCTAGCCTGGAAGGAGGACTGCAGCTATTTTGAACCTAAAATACTATTTCCAACCACCTCAAACTCTGCCAAGTGGTGCATGAGATTCCTGGGGTTTTGGTTTGTGTTTTCTTTGGAAAATTCAGGCACGGTGGTTTATTTACCTTGGTTTACGAACTTAATCCATTCCTGAAGTTTGTTCTTAAACCAAAGCATTCTTAAACCAAGGCGTGCTTTCCCATAGCAGTGGGGGACTCCAGAGGAGGGCAACCAAAATGGTCAAAGGCCTGGAAACGATGCCTTATGAGGAACGGCTAAGGGAGCTGGGCATGTTTAGCCTGGAGAAGAGGAGGTTAAGGGGTGATATGATAGCCATGTTCAAATATATAAAAGGATGTCACATAGAGGAGGGAGAAAGGTTGTTTTCTGCTGCTCCAGAGAAGCGGACACGGAGCAATGGTTCCAAACTACAAGAAAGAAGATTCCACCTAAACATTAGGAAGAACTTCCTGACAGTAAGAGCTGTTCGACAGTGGAATTTGCTGCCAAGGAGTGTGGTGGAGTCTCCTTCTTTGGAGGTCTTTAAGCAGAGGCTTGACAACCATATGTCAGGAGTGCTCTGATGGTGTTTCCTGCTTGGCAGGGGGTTGGACTCGATGGCCCTTGTGGTCTCTTCCAACTCTATGATTCTATGATTCTATGACTCCATTTACAAATGGAACACACTCAACAGAAGTGGAACATGCTCTGCTTCCAAGGCAAAGTTCACAAACCGAAACACCTACTTCCGGGTTTGCAGTGTTCTTAATCCAAGTTGTTCATAAACTAAGCTGTTCTTAAATCAAGGTACCACAGTATTTACAGCCTGACACTGAAAGTGGAGGGCATGAAGAACATTACACCTCGAAAGCATCTCTTGTTGCTTCTCCCATAACTTATTTGGTCCAGAGCAGAAGCCAGCCTTGCTTCCTGGTCTCTCGGTGCAGCCGATCCCAGCCAGGGGGCATGGTTGCTTCCCGCTTCATCTGTGGGAAGAGCCTGAGATTCTGACTCTCTGAGTTGTGAGTTCAAGCCCCACATTGGGCAAAAGATTCCTGCATTGCCGGGAGTTCGACTAAATGACCCTCAAGTTTCCTTCCAATTCTACAATTCTTTGATTCTGTGACCCCTTGCCAAATGCAACCCAAGCCTCATGCGAAAAAGACACCCCCCCTCCATGGAGACATTACACCCCTGTGACCCTCCCCCTTTCAACTCTGATATTGTCCTCTGCTCACTAACCCATAGCTGGGGGGGGGGGGGCTCCATCCCCTTCTTGACTGAGACTGAATTGTTTTTGTTCTCTGATGGCACCTCTCTCAACTCCTGAGGAAGCTGGCAGGACTTATTTTTCAGGCCTTGCTAAATCCGTCGGTCAAACCTCACACTTTCAGAAATTATGGGGAGAACTTGGTGCCCGAGAATTTTGAGGCCTCCCTGTCCCCTGCGAACCCACAGCAACACCAGTGCTAGGAGAGGTGCAGTATAATTTGACGCCTACGCAAAACTCAATGTGATGGGACTTACCGCCAGGTAAGAAGTACAGATAAAATTGCAGCTCTGAATCTGTCCATCTCTCATCTTAATCTGGGATTGTGAACCACCTGGACCTCCTTTACTTTCCCCTCACCCCTGCAGCATCCTCCTGCTAGCCCACATTTTCTCCTCCCTAGGCCAGTGGTTCTCAACCTGTGGGTCCCCAGATGTTGTGGGACTACAACTCTCATCATCCCTGAGCTCTGGCCTTGCTAGCTAGGGGTGATGGGAGTTGTAGTTCAACAACATCTGGGGACCCACAGGTTGAGAAAGGCTGCCCTAGGCTCTCAAAATCCCAATCGGAGAGCTCCACTGACTGCATAGGGAATCTCTGGCTGTATGGAGGTCCCCTTGCAAGGCTTGTCTGCTTGGCATCAATGCCGTCTTACCCATAGGCGCTAGGGGTGCGGGGCACCTGGGTGCCAGGCTCTCAGGGGTGCCAGGCCAAGAGTCCGGAGCCTGAGAGTTGAGTCCGGGGAAGAGCCCGCCCATCTGTTGGAGTGCCGCGGTGTGCTTTTGCTGCAAGGAGCTTTACGCCATGAGTTTGGG
Organism: Podarcis cretensis; assembly: GCF_951804945.1. Lineage (NCBI taxonomy): Eukaryota > Metazoa > Chordata > Lepidosauria > Squamata > Lacertidae > Podarcis > Podarcis cretensis. The sequence goes on from NC_137187.1 coordinate 29,923,192, forward strand.
GGCGACAAAGCCAGCGAGACGCTGAGGTGGCTAGCCAGCTCCACCCTCCTGCGCACCTGGGATTGGGCAACATGGGGGGGGGGGGGCTCCAGGCAGATCTTTGCACCCCGGCGCTGCATTTGCTTAAGACAGCCCTGCTTGGCATATTAGTGACCACACACAGTGCGGTCAGGATGCCTTGGCTATTAAGCATGCCGGTCTCCCCCCTATCTTTAATTTTGTCCCAAATGTTTTCCGCACTCTTGCAAGGCTCTAATATGGATGGTAAAAAGGGATGCGGGTGGCGCTGTGGGTTAAACCACAGAGCCTAGGACTTGGCGATCAGAAGGTCGGCGGTTCGAATCCCCACGATGGGGTGAGCTCCCATTGCTCTGTCCCTGCTCCTGCCAACCTAGCAGTTCAAAAGCACATCAAAGTGCAAGTAGATAAATAGGTACCGCTCCGGCGGGAAGGTAAACGGCAAGTAGAAGCTAAACGGCGTTTCCGTGCGCTGCTCTGGTTCGCCAGAAGCGGCTTAGTCATGCTGGCCACATGACCCGGAAGCTGTACACCGGCTCCCTCGGCCAATAAAGCGAGATGAGCGCCGCAACCCCAGAGTCGTCAATGACTGGACCTAATGGTCAGGGGTCCCTTTACCTTTTAATATGGATAGTAGAGTTTTGGCTACACATGGGTCCACCATCAGATAGCATGACTGGTATATCGGATGCAGTGCAATCATTCTGTTCCATTCTGGCCCTTTGCCCTTCTCTTGGTTCCCTTCTCATGTCTGTTCCTTCTTGATGTTTCGGCTTCTTTCCCAGCCTCCCCTCCCCTCCTTAGGCAACGCGGTCCTTTTCTCTGTCCTCCTGACTCAACACAAAGTGTTCGTGGGCAACGAGGCCACAGTTCAAGAGGGCAGGTGAGCCCACAGACTTCGGGAAATCCTTTGCCGCTCTGGAGCTCAGCTGAGCCTGACCCCAAGGTCAACAGCAGACCTACAAGAAATGAAATGAAGAGACCGATAATGAAATGAAACAAAAATCTGGAGGCTATGGGAAATGACTGGGGCGGGCAGGCAAGGAGGGAGGCTGGAGAGCAGGACCACATCAGAAGTGCTAGGAGCTAAAAGGGAGAGCAGCAAAATAACCCCTTCACAAGTGCTTTTGGGAAGGATTATTATTGTTTTTATTATTAAAAATGTCCTTGCAATCAGACTCTGCAGACCCTCCAAGTGTCCCTATTTCCCAGGGACAGTCCCAGATTTACATAAGCCGTCCTGGTTTCTGATTTGATCCTGGAATGTCTCGCTTCTCCTTAGGACGTCCCTATTTTTATCAGAGAAATGTTGGAGGGTATGGCGTTATGCGACCCCCAAGCCAAGGAGATAAGTAACTATACAACCTTCAGAAGACATATTGAAGACAGAGAAGTTTTTTATTTTTTATTTTTTATTTTTAATGGTTTAATAGGTTTTTATATATGTTGGAAGCCACCCAGAGTACTTGGGCAACCCAATTAGATGGGTAGGATATTATTATTATTATTATTATTATTATTATTATTATTATTATTAACTAGGACACCCAATTTTCCTTGGAGAAATGTTGGAGGGTATGGACTTTGTATTCCCAGCAAGAAATGCATGCTTGTGAGATCTGAGACCTAACCACATATAAAGGGACCCCTGTCCATTAGGTCCAGTCGTGACCGACTCTGGGGTTGAGGCACTCATCTCACTTTATTAACCAAGGGAGCCGGCGTACAGCTTCCGGGTCATGTGGCCAGCATGACTAAGTCGCTTCTGGCAAGCCAGAGCAGCGCACGGAAACACCATTTACCTTCCCACTGGAGCGGTACCTATTTATCTACTTGCACTTTGATGTGCTTTTGAACTGCTAGGTTGGCAGGAGCTGGGACTGAGGAACGGTCCCCGTCGTGAGGATTCAAACCGCTGACCTTCTGATCAGCAAGCCCTAGGCTCTGTGGTTTAACCCACAGCTCCACCCAAGTCCCTTTAACCACATATACATGCCATTTAAACTCTTGGGGGATTTCTACCATGTCTCTTTAGAACAGGGATAAGGAACCTTTTGCAATTCAGATGTTGCTGGGCTGCAGCTTTCATCCACTGACTGGAGCTGATGTGAACTGGAGTCCAGTAACGTTCAGAGAGCCACAGGTTTCCTATCCCTGCTCTCAAATTCAAACCTCTTCCTAAGTCTCTCTTGAAATGCCTAGACTATTTGAGCGCTGGCACTGAAATACCCACCATACCTGCTGGCAGAGAACCAGTGGCGTTTGCAACACACCTTTGAATCTACTTGCATTTTATGTCTCTTTATGTCTCTATGGAATGCGTATTTGTGAGAGATACTGCCAAGCTGTTAGCTTAAGCCTGTACCAAAAGAGGCAGCTAGAAGGACAGGGATGTTGGCCTCTCGTGCGGGGAGGGAAGCCAGAGACTGCCTTAGGACGGCTTCTTCCATTGCTCAAAGTGAACCGATTGCCCTTTCTTGTTTCCATGAATCAGAACAGGGATTATCACCTTCCAGAAATCGTTTTTAAATAGAACATAGCAAAGCCACTCTCTGAAAACTCTGTGGCTGCAAAGCATTGCTGCTGGCCTGAAAACAAACAGCTTGCTTTCTCCTCCACAGGCAGCATGGGACTGTTATTTTGCAATAACTGCCTATGGTATTAACAGTATCTTCTAATTACATCAATTAACCATAAGAGCAGCACAGTGAAGTGAAACAGCAATTTAGCTTGTTTTGTTTCACAGCAATGAAGTATTGAAATTCAGCTGCTTTTTCCATTTGGAGACTGTAAGACCTTTGCTACTTCATTTTGTTTTTTAAATACCAGTTTTTACCAATGACTGATTTAAGCTTATTAATTGCTTTTTCACTATTAAATGAATAACAAACCTTCTCCGTCCCTGCCAGGGCACTCTCCCATTGCTTTGCCCTGTATTATTCGGATCCCTCTGCTATCCCTCTACTGTGACCTGGAACAGGGCTGTTGAGGTAGTGGCCCCCACATTTCAAAATGGCCTCCCTGGAAGCCTGCCAAGTTTTCCCCCTACAGAATCTTAGACAGTTAGAAACTAGTTCTTCTTCCACAATGAACATATTTATTCCACCAGTTAAAGCAAAGGCTTGTTTTACCATTATTATTTTTTCATGCTTGTTGATTTCTATTTGGCAGCAAGTGATTGGTTTTAATAATTTTAAAGTCAGGGTTAGAGAATGGTTCGACCTGCTGATATTATTATCCTGTTACATGGCATTATGCTATACCTGGCCTGGCAGTAAGATGGGCCACGACTCTGGATTTGAGATCTTGAAGTTAATTATTTTGCTCACTTGGTTTAAAGTACCATAACAGACGCTGCTGCGATTGAGCAGAAGATGCGCACAATGAATGGACAAAGACAATGTTGCAAAGTATGTAGGGAACAATCCGTCTCTCGGTTCCACCATATAACTAGCGATGCTTTTGGATTCTTGTAGCTGCTTCTCTGCTTTGTGTTTCCTGCGCGACTTAATTTCCTCCCAAGGGAATCGAAAGCTTTGAGGCTCCTTCGCTGGCTATGCAGTTTGCCACCTTAAAAGGGACAGCAGAGTGCATTATGCGCAGACATTTTGCGTTGCCGTGAGCGCAGTTTTTGTTTCAGCTAATTATCTGTTTGCTATAAGGGGCACTTGTAACAAAAAGGAAATTGTCTGCAGTCCTCTGAGAGCTCCTCTTGGTGACTGGTCCTCTGTAGTCTCCAAAGCAGCATGACCATTGTCAGAAGAGAAATTGATGTAATTCTGAACAAAGAATTATAGCAATATATTTGGTCCCTGTCACATTTTATGGATTTCTCTGCCTTGCACCCTTCACCCGTCCCCCAATGGAGGCTTTGCATGCTGCCTCGAGGCATTTGAAAGAAAGGAACGTACTTTCAATGGGCAAGCTTCCTTAATATTTTATCATGTTAGTTTGCAAAATAAATGAGGAAGAACTGTTGTATGTAAAGTGGGAAAAGCCATGGTCCTACCATGAAATATTTGTTTTGTTTGGATTTATGCTACTAGGATTTTATTTTTTATTTCTCATTTTGTTTTATTTTGCTCCCCCCCTCCCGCCTCACCCTTTCCACCATTGTAAGGTGGCCATCAGAAGGGTTAGCCACAGTTGAAACATGTTCCTTGTCCCAGAGCAATACAATTTGTATAATTTGCATATCATTCTATTGAAAATCCAAGCTACCTTTTAAGCACCATTTTATGTTATTTTGTGTTTACAAATCCTGTCCGTGTTTCTATAAATCCCATTGACTTCAGTGGGTTATTTGCTCTCCTTTTCTCTTTCCTCTCTTTCCCGCCTTTTGGATTCTATTTGTTCTAGATACTATTTTATTGTATTGTGAAAACTTTAATAAAAAACTTTGGGAGGGGGAGAAGAAAGTGGAGGAAATATAATATTCACTACAGTAAAGATACCCAAGGTAAAACTGATTTTTTAAAAATGCAATATTAGCACAGCCATATGAAATATTCAAGCACTAATTTTGAAGACATGCATTCTCATTTAATTAGTTCCAAATCCAACTATATCAAGAAGAGTAGAGCTTATCATGACATTTACAAATATTCCCCAGTGTCTGTCCCATATGCCAAGCGTCAGTGCACTATCACCCTGTTTAGGGAAGTTTTTAATGTTTGATGTTTTATCATGTTTTTAATACAGTGGTACCTTGGTTTATGAACTTTATCCGTTCTGGAAGTCCGTTCTTAAACAAAACATTCTTAAACCAAGGCTCACTTTCCTATAGAAAGTAATGAAAAATGGATTAATCCATTCCAGACTTTTAAAAACAACCCCTAAATCAGCAATTTAACATGAATTTTACTATTTAACAAGACCACTGATCCATAAATTGAAATCAATAATCAATGTACTGTACTATAAGATAAAGAAGGCAGTATTGTAGATGATAAAAATAAAACTTCATTTTTTCCCCTTACCTGCACTGATGACAGTCATTGTTTGGATGGGGGGCTTTTACCCATTTCCACAGTCACACAATCAATCAGTAGCTGAACTGGGTTCCGCACAGTCACAAAAACAAATTAATTGAAAAAGACTCAAAAACAAAAAGGCAAAATAAATAGCAGAAACAAAAGTGCCATACGTAATCCATTCTTAAACAAAGCGTTCTTAAACCAAGGCACACTTTCCCATAGAAAGTAATGCAAAACGGATTAATCTGTTCCAGACTTTTAAAAACAACCCCTAAATCAGCAATTTAACATGAATTTTACTATCTAACAAGACCATTGATCCATAAAACAAAAGCAATAATCAGTGTACTGCACTATAAAATAAATAAAAATTTTAAAATTGATAAAAATTAAAATTAAAAAAAATTCTTACCTGCACTGATGATAGTCATTGTTTGGATGGGGGGCTTTTATCCATTTCCGCAGTCACACAACCAACCAACCAATCAATCAATCAATAGCTGAACTGGGATCCACACAGATCCCGCCACCCACACTGCTGTGGGAAATGCTCCCTAGAGTGTGCACCTCCCGCAGTGGCGGGGGGGGGGAGATGACTGGCGGGTGCCCAGCTTCCCTCCCTCGCAGCTGCGGGAAATGCTGAGACGGCCCCCTTCTCTGCTGCCGGAAAACAGAAGTGTGGCACTCAAAACGGAAGTACACCCCCAAATGGAGTACGTTTGTATACAAAAAACAAAACAAAACCACGCAACCCGGAACGCTCATTTCTGGGTTTGAAGTGTTCATAATCCAAAAAGTTAGTTAACTAGGCAGTTTGTAACCCGAGGCACCACTGTATTCTGTTTGGAACTGCCCAGAGTGTCCATAAACTCATATGGCTCCTCGCCATTCTTTCTCACAAAGTGGGCTTCTCTTGGAGGAGCAGGCTGGCGTTTTAGTTCAAACCAAATTGCCCTTTCCCTTCCTTCTTTTTTTCTTTCTTTCATTTTCTTTCACACGCTGCCTCTGCTCTTTGAGTGCTTAATACGCTCAATTCGCACATGAACTCTCTTGGTCAGAATCTTGCCCTTATACAGTAACTTTCTTGTTCACAATAATTCCCACAGCATGCTGGGTAATGCTGTATACCAGTGTTTCTCAACCTTGGGTCCCCAGATGTTGTTGGACTACAATTCCCATCATCCCTGACCACTGGTCCTGCTAGCTAGGGATCATGGGAGTTGTAGGCCGAAAACATCTGGGGACCCAAGGTTGAGAAAGGCTGCTGTATACCCTTCCCTGCTTGCCATGGTAACATTTGTGGCACATGTTGTTGTTGTTGTTGTTGTTTAGTCGTTTAGTCGTGTCCTACTCTTTGTGACCCCATGGACCAGAGCACGCCAGGCACTCCTGTCTTCCACTGCCTCCCGCAGTTTGGTCAAACTCATGTTGGTAGCTTTGAGAACACTGTCCAACCATCTCATCCTCTGTCGTCCCCTTCTCCTTGTACCCTCCATCTTTCCCAACATCAGGGTCTTTTCCAGGGAGTCTTCTCTTCACATGAGGTGGCCAAAGTCTTGGAGCCTCAGCTTCAGGATCTGTCCTTCCAGTGAGCACTCAGGGCTGATTTCCTTCAGAATGGAGAGGTTTGATCTTCTTGCAGTCCATGGGACTCTCAAGAGTCTCCTCCAGCACCAGAATTCAAACGCATCAATTCTTCGGCGATCAGCCTTTATGGTCCAGTTCTCACTTCCATACATCACTACTGGGAAAACCATAGCTTTAACTATACGGACCTTTGTTGGCAAGGTGATGTCTCTGCTTTTTAAGATGCTGTCTAGGTTTGTCATTGCTTTTCTCCCAAGAAGCAGGCGTCTTTTAATTTTGTGGCTGCTGTCACCATCTGCAGTGATCATGGAGCCCAAGAAAGTAAAATCTCTCACTGCCTCCATTTCTTCCCCTTCTATTTGTGGGGCAGGCCTTTCTGAATGGTGCCCATGCCCTTTATGTCAACAATTTCACCCTTCTGATAGATGCACATGTAGGGAGTGAGAGGGACCACACCATGTTTGCAAAAGGGTCTTGAGAACATGTAACATGTCCCCCTCCCTTTCCCCTTGGTGTTGGTCACCTTGATGGAATACTTACTGTAAGATGGCGTCCAAGGCCGGAGGGGCAGGGAAAGTGAATCATAGCATTGTTGATCATCTAGTTTAAGCCTCTGCAATGCAGGAATAGGCAGCTGTCCCAGACGGGAATTCGAACCTGAAACCTTGGTGTTCATAGCACCCCACTCTCCCCAACTGAGCCACCTGAAGCCCCTCTTTTTGTTCAGCTCCTGGGCACCTGTCTCCTTAGCCGCGTGGGACGCTCTTCTTTCCTCCCACCCGAGAGCAACACATGTGGATTAATCTTATTAAATACAGAGCTTGACCCACCCTGAGCTCTCAGGCTGGGCAATAATAGATGCGATTCAAGGTTAGAAATATGACTGTACACAATTTAAAAAGACCGTTTATCTGAAGGAAACAGAACACAAAATGACATTTTAATCCGGTCAAGGCTGTTCCCTTGCTGTCCGTCCCTCACTGTCTGGCCCCCAACAGCCGCTTCTAAGGCCAGGGAAAGGTTGCTTCCAGGTGGTAATGGAATCCTAATTAAAATGATAAACAGTCTTTAGCTAAGGAAGAATTCACCTGTGTGAACCATCTTCCGTCGAAAAGGAAAACCCAAAGAAGCTGAATTTGGGGTCTACTGCTTTGAGAACAAAATGGATGGGAGAAGGATTAGAATAATTATAACATGCAGCAGCAATTGATAACTTGAGGAAAGCACAGGGGGAAGGGAAGTCGACCATCGAGGGATTAGTTTGTGAACTGTTAGATTAATTGTATTGTATTCTCTCTGGGAAATGTATAAATATTTTTTTGAAGGAATTTGGGGTCTACTGTTCCTCTTCTTCTGTGCCATTGTTATTCAGAAGACAGACCAACACGGGAGGCACAGAGCCACTCTACTGCAGAGCTGGGAGAAAATGTCTCAGATGTCTAATAGCTAACCCTGAAACCAGAAATTATTTTGCAGGCGCCGGTGCTGTTGCCATGGTTTCCAGGAGGCAGGAACTCCAAGGTCATTCCCTGGAAATCCTTGACGCCTGATGCCAGCCCAGAGATCTCCTCAGCCTTCTCCATGTCCTCTTCCAATCTCCAGCAATGGAGGCTGTCGTACAGCTCAGCTGCTGTTGCTGCCACCTGAGCAAAAGGCCTAGAGAGAAACACCTTGCATTATTTACGCAGTCAAACAAATCACAATATTAGGCAGAAACGGGCTGTCTCTGGAGTTTTTCCCAGCAGCCTGCCATGTCTGGCCACGTCTGCAGATGCTTTGGGAAAGCCAGAATCAAGTCGGGTTTTCCTGGTGGCCCTGTCTGGGTAATTGTTATTAAATATACCAAGAAAAGAGCACACCAAGAACTCTGGCCAATATAAATTTCAGTAGTGGGAGTGGTCCCTACTCGCAAATCAATAGTCAATTGTAACAAAGACAGGGCCCTGTTTCGATGTATTCACCTTCATCAGCTAATTTTTAAGGGGTCGTGTAAGTTTGAAGAATTCGTATAAATATATCCTGTTATTTTCTACGTTTCTCAGAGATAACAACTACGTGTGGGTAGATCGATGTGTATCTGGAGCAGAGAAAAAAACGCACAGAAAAGCTCAAGATACATGTCGATCTACCCAGCAGATCACAATACATAAAATACCACAAATCATCCAAAACAAGCTTGATTTTTTCCCCAGCACTGTGAAGACACTTTTAATGGCCCAGATCTTCCCGTGTGCTTTATCTGTATCTTCTTAGAATCATGGAATTGTAGAGTCAGAAGGGTCCCTGAGGATCATCTAGTCCAACCCCCTCCAATGCAGAAATATGAAGCTGTCCCATATGGGAACCGAACCTGCAACCTTGGCGTTATCAGCACCATGCTCTAACCAACTGAGCTTTGAGATGAAGAATTTCTTCCATCACTCTGTCTGTTTTTACTACTTTTAATAAATTGATTATCATATAAATGTGCTATGAAAAATGCCCTGGAAGGGCTTGGCTTGAATAGAGCTATAGAAATTATAAAAATACATGCATTGGCACACATAGCCCAGTGAATTCAGGACTCTCTGAAGGGAAAGCAACGAGGAATCAACCAACCATTCCATTTATTGATCTAGTCAACAGACCTCACCATAGTGCATTCATAACATTAAAAACTAAGCTGCAAAATTATTGAATATCTCTGCAAAATGGGAAAACATGTTTAGATTCATTAGGTAAGATTTTTACTTGTATCTTCATTGATCTGAGCAAATGTTTAGCTGCACAATTATTCTTTCTTATCTGAAAGGAGACAAAGAGCTTAATGTTCCGGGGACTGTCTTCAAGGATACAAACTGGTTACTGGATCAATCAAATGCTTTCTGGAGATCTCAACAAAAGTTCCAAAATAGTAAAGAAGAGGGGATCTAGTTGAAATGTGCGAAGAGGAAGGGAATGCATTGTGAAACACTTAAGCTCTGCAGGTATTTGGTCTCAGAAGTAAGGGAAATGCTTTGTGTGGCTCTTAAAGAGCACCTCCCTGGGATGCTCGCCCTGCCCCCCTGGGACGCTTGCTCTGCCCCTGCAGGCAGCTAGGACAGGGTGCCGGCAGGAACAGGTTACCAGCAATGTTGCTCCCGCAACCTGGGACTGGGCTGGCTGGCTTTTATCTCCTCTGAGGCATAGGGCGGCCCGGGTCCACAGGTGCCTCGCCTCTGCTGGCCTGGAGGCAAGCACTCCTCCTGCAAGAACTTAGTTCCCTCCACCTCTCTGCCCTGAGCCTCTGCAGCTCAGGAGAGGCTGGAGGGTTACTGGACCCAGAGGCAACCTCAGCTTCCCCTGATGGGGCTGAGAGTGGAGCACCTGCAGGCAATGGGTCCTCAATCACCTCCGGAGCCAGAGCAAATTCAGCTGGTGTCTGCTCCTGAGGATCCAGCACAGGTGAGGGCCCTTCAGGCTCAAGCCCCAGCCCTGGCTCAGCCAGTCTTGGAGGCAGGGACTCCTGTGCAGGCTTGGTTTCATCAGGTTCAGCCTCTGAATCTGATTCCCAGGCCATCACACCCCGCCTCTGACTGGGGCCACCAAGATTATCCTTAAGAAACTTGATTGAAAGTTTTCAACACTTGAATTGAAACTCAACATCCAAATTTGAACACAATATAAAAGCCAAACAGCCAAACAGCAGCTTGCACTCCTGAGGGGCAACAGTCTCCTTCCGTGTAGCTGAGTAGCGATTCTGCTATAATGTGAATTTTAAATAACAAAATTCCTAGGAAATTCCCAAGGCAGGAAAATTTCATAGGAACCTGTTAAGCATTTCTGGGAATTTTAACTCTTTGATGGGTAAACTGCACTGCCCATAATCTTTGAGTGTGTTTGAATGTGTTTGAATGTGCTTTCAAGTGTGCATGCAGTCTCAGATAACAAGTCCCATTAAGTTAAATTATATAGGTGTACAGGATTGCACAATCTTTTGTGCTATTATTTCGTTTATTTGCATTTCTAATATGAGCTATCCATTAGACACGGACACGGGGAAAAACTACTTTCATAATATGCTAAGAATACAGATCTGGGCATATGGTTCAAATATACTGCAAACTTGGAAAAGATCAGTACTTATTGACTTTTATTTGCAGGAAAATAAACCCACCTTTCGGGAACAGATAAGAAAGAGCAATTCCTTGGTTAAGTCAATAGGTGATTTGTTATGTTGGTGCTCTCCAATGATGTCTGTCTGGGGACTGAGGATGCATGCGGTATATGGTCTTCCTAACAGAGACTGTTTATCCTGCCGTGAGGCCGGCGATAGCTGGGATGGGCAGAAAGGCGGCCTCAGACATCTCTGTCCACAATGTGTTCCTATCAGTCACCGATGGCATAAAATCAATGGCCACAAAGGTCTTGTTAATTTCAGTCTCTGTCAATATGAGAGATGTATGAAGGATTGAATGTGACCCGGGCAGCACTTGCGCTAAAGCAACAGTCGTAACCCTCTGCATTAGGCCACCGGTTGAAATCCAGAGCATGTTTAGAGACATGCTTTTGAAGGCTGACAGCACATTAAGTTCATAACTCAGCAGCTATATGGCATCTTGGATGGAGATGGAGAAGGACTCTTAACCATTGGCCTGTGAATTGCTGCCAAGCAAATACAGTGGTACCTCAGGTTACATATGCTTCAGGTTACATACGCTTCAGGTTTTAGACTCCGCTAACCCAGAAATAGTGCTTCAGGTTAAGAACTTTTCTTCAGGATGAGAACAGAAATCGTGTAGCAGTGGCGTGGCGGCAGCAGGAGGCCCCATTAGCTAAAGTGGTGCTTCAGGTTAAGAACACTTTCAGGTTAAGAACGGACCTCCGGAACAAATTAAGTACTTAACCCGAGGTACCACTGTAGCCTGAATTTTCGTAAAAGGGAAACATGAGCGTTTGTACACCAAATTCAGCACCGATTAAACAGGTCCTGGGACAGGGTGTGTGGCTAACCACTTGCTCATGTGCTCGAGCAAAGAGGGGGTTAACTGGCCCTGTGGATGTAGACGAATATAGCTGAGCCTTCCCCCAGGAGGTTGGAAATGGCAGCGCTTCAGTTGGACAAAGCACGGAAGGTGTATTGCAACTCTGCCTGGAAGTGACATGTGCCAGGAAGAGCTCTTAGAGAAGTCACGGGCATTCGTAGACCTAAGTGGAAGAAAAATCTGGCCTGTTCCCTTCCCTGGGTCTGTTCAGCGAAGTGACTTCCTTGTGACAGCGCATGAATGCTTCTGTAATGAACTAGAACTTCCTCTCTCTCCATCTGACTGGAGACGAGTGCCCCAGAACATGCAAGGGGAAAAAAAAACTAGCCTAGTTTTATTACAGTATTTAAAGTTTTTAAATCCTGGGATTTGCCCATTCCTGAAGTTCATTTAAAAAAACAAAACACCAACTACCCCACTTTAATAAATCTTTTGAGCTTGAAACTCAGCACATACCAGATATTCTCGAAAAAAGGATAACTGGTCAGGAAGTCTTTGCAGAGCTGGAGGGACCTGAATCATCACCACCATCATAATTTTATTACTTACAGGCCATCCATCTGACTTGAGAGGCCCCAGTCGCCTCAACTCTCTCTGCCGGTGTGAGAGGCAGACAATCAGGGCAGCTACATTCAGCGGTCTATCACTTGTTTTATTTATTTATGTATTTATTTATTTATTTAAGATTTTCTTGATTTACAAAAGTGTGTGCAATGTCTCTCTCTCATATTTTCCCCCCCGTGTAACATTTTTACAAATCAGTTTCATTTGTTGAGACATTAGGAAGAAAAGGAGGAGAGGGGTGGAGGGGGAAAAGATGGGTGAGGTTGGGTGGCGATGTTTCTATTTTACTTACTATATTTGGCGTTTGCAGTGCAAAAGGTGGGGGGGGGGGGAGAACGGACTCTGAGCTGTTCAACTAGTCCAGCTGGTGCCTACACTGTAGATTTGGTTATCTGGCACTGACTTCACATGGGGAACAGGTCAGAAGGTCTAGAAAATGCATCTTTCCTGAGCTTAGGTTGGGACAAGACTCTGTTACACAAAGGTAAGTCCATGATATGATCTCAGATTAGTGCAGGCATCCCCAACCTGCGGCCCTCCAGATGTTTTTGCCTACAACTCCCATGATTCCTAGCTAACAGGACCAGTAGTCAGGGATGATGGGAATTGTAGTTCAAAACATCTGGAGAGCTGAAGGTTGGGGATGCCTGGATTAGTGGCGCTGGATAGGCAGGTGTGTTGTACAATTCTTAATATGGTGTGAGTTTCTGTGTTTTTATATCACGAACCGCCCTGTGATCCTTGGGTGAAGGAGGGGTATAGAAAGGGGTGACTGGGAGCGGCCGCCGAGACCATATAACACCCGTCTTGAAAGACTTACATTGGCTCCCAGTACATTTTCGAGCACAATTCAAAGTGTTGGTGCTGACCTTTAAAGCCCTAAACGGCCTCGGTCCTGTATACCTGAAGGAGCGTCTCCACCTCCATCGTTCTACCCAGACACTGAGGTCCAGTGCCGAGGGCCTTCTGGCGGTTCCCTCACTGCGAGAATCCAAGTTACAGGGAACCAGGCAGAGGGCCTTCTCAGTAGTGGCGCCCTCCCTGTGGAACGCCCTCCCACCAGATGTCAAAGAGAAAAACAACTACCAGACTTTTAGAAGACATCTGAAGGCAGCCCTGTTTAGGGAAGCTTTTAATGTTTGATGTATTACAGTATTTTAATATTTTTTTTTGGAAGCCGCCCAGAGTGGCTGGTATAAATAATAAATAATAAATTATTATTATTATTATTATTATTATTATTATTATTATTAAATAAATAAGATGCTTATTATTAATAAAGCCCTGGAACTGGGATCACATCCTGCTGGTTGCTAACTATAAAGTCACAAAAGGTTTCTGTTTAAAATCAAGCAAATTCCAATCTTTTCCTGGACATGGAACGATGAGATCGACTGGTGCTTTCATAGTAGTATTTGGGTGCAGAAATCTTTTTCAGGTTATATTCTTAGAGCTTTGGAAAATTACTTAGTAAGCACATTTTCATGTATATGAAAACATTGTTGGGGTGATTGGCTAATCTCCAATTTCTCCCCCTTCCCAGCTCATACTATGCAAAGCAGCTTTAGTCACTAATGAGACATCTAGGGACTCCCGCTGCATTTCTTTCACTCCAGTGTTTAGGCATGATATTTACATACTTGCAGCAGGGACAAGATTGGAACATGTTTTCAATCAGCATCAGAATTCATTTTAAGCTTAGCCTTGCCATGTATATCACATCTATGGAATGGCATTATGCTTTTTTCCTAATATGTTCCTTCCACTCTGTTGGTCTGGCTATTATTGGCCACTCAGTGCAGACATGTTAAAAACACACCCATCCAGGACTTTAGGAAAGGGGCTTATAAAAAGAGAATCAATTGCAAGGTGTCAACCTTGAATGTACAGTGGTACCTCGAGTTAAGTACTTAATTCGTTCTGGAGGTCCGTTCTTAACCTGAAACTGTTCTTAACCTGAAGCACCACTTTAGCTAATGGGGCCTCCAGCTGACGCTGCACCACCGGAGCACGATTTCTGTTCTCATCCTATTTTTTTAAAAAATAATTTTTATTAACCGGCCAATCAAATTAAATTAAATCACATCACATTAATTCCGAATTACAAAGCCGAATTTTAAATTTTGTTGGGGGGACCCATATTTCAAAATCCAAAGGGGGATTCTTTAAAAAGAGAGCCAGTATGGTGTAGTGGTTAAGAGCGGTAGTTTCGTAATCTGGGGAACCGGGTTCGTATCTCCGCTCCTCCACATGCAGCTGCTGGGTGACCTTGGGCTAGTCACACTTCTCTGAAGTCTCTCAGCCCCACTCACCTCACAGAGTGTTTGTTGTGGGGGAGGAAGGGAAAGGAGAGTGTTAGCCGCTTTGAGACTTCTTTGGGCAGTGATAAAGCGGGATATCAAATCCAAACTCTTCTTCTTCTTAACCCGAGGTACTATTTCTGGGTTAGCAGAGTCTGTAACCTGAAGCGTATGTAACCCGAGGTACCACTTTATTGGCTTCTTTCCATTCAAGTCTCTCTCATCCTGACCTAGATTGTGTCCATTATCTGGATGCAAACTCCCACCAAACTGAGGCTTGCTTCCAAGGAATGTGTCCAGGACACTAATTGTCCTAATAGGAAACAGAAGCCGTCTTAAATCAAATAACTAGGTTTAAAAACATTTGGAAATCAAATGGGAAAAGTAATTATATGCATGGAAATAGAAAGGATTTTTTTTTTTTTTTAACGGGCAGGGGGGTTTAGGGGGAAGTCAAAGAAATGAATATGGTGTTATTATGAATGGAAAATAGTTGCTATATTGTAAAATTTTAAAATACAATTTGTAAATCAGATCTGCAACCTTGGCTGCAGTCTTCAAGATAACCTTGTAAAGGTGTGTGGCTGTCATTCTATCAGAAGACTGTTATCAGAAGCGTGAGGAAATTTGCTTTTTCTCAGGGCTGTTAGAAAACAAAGAACCCCTAACAGTGTGCTTTATTACTTTCCCTGTATCATAATTGCTGTGGTGCTCTGATCATACTGGGCTTCCGTCTCGTACCCGGATGATTATTTTTAACTGCCATTCAAAATACATTAACCATCCAGAGAGGATTTCTAGCGCTGCGTCATTTTGAGTGGAATTATAGGAGCACCGTGAGCTGAAAGCAAAAGGCAGGCAGCAAATCCCGAGAGACGCCAGCAGAGGGCTGCATGCCGAACTCCTTGTCCTTCTCTATAAAGAGGAGCAATTCAGTCACTTCTGCTGGAAAAAAACCAACAGCAACATGCAGCAGGGTCATGCGCCAGTTCAAAGGGTTCTTGCTTCCTGTAAGACATTTGTCCTCGCAATGTGCATCATAATTTCCAGGCCCGAAAGGTTAGAATTTGCAGGCTGGTGGCATAGAGATCACGCAGTCGTAAAACGCCCGGCTCCTTTATTCTCCCATCCATCTGTGTGGAAGAGATGTTGAGATAAATAGAGGGAACTCATATGCATATTGGGAGATGTTACTTGATTAATTAAACATTAGAATCTGCAGGCGATATTTTTTTTAAAGACGTGCCATTATTTGGAGCTGCCTTCCTGACCTGGTGCTGGCAGATATTACTCCAAAATATCTGGAGAGCAGCAGATTGGGGAAGACTGCTTTGGAGCATAACTTAATTGTATTATTATATATTTGTTTAGTGGGAAGTGTTGTCTCCTGTTGTTTCTGCCAGTCTATGCACCCCACTGTAGTCTGTCCTTGGCATGTTTTGAAATGTACCATAAAAATACCAGAGCCCATCTGCTATAAATGCTTAAGGATGAAGAGTTCTGAGACGTTGCCCCCCTGTTTGCATGGATCCTTAAGAACAAGGATGTAAACATTAACATTTCTTTATTTCACTTTTTATCTCCTCCTCTTGCCAAAGAAGTCCAGGATCTTAGAATCCAGAATGATGAAAACTAGGACAGAGAGCCCTCCTCTTTTGGAAGGGTCATCTGGTCTAGGCCAAGTTTAAAGATAAATAAGGGGGGGGTTAGGAGCCTTGAAGCTGCCCAGAAACACTTTGGCCCTTGGTAGCTGAGAGCTCACCTGGTCAGGGTCTTCCCCATTAAGGTGAAATATATTCTGTTCCTTTTAAAATTACTTCTCAATTTGCACCTACACGTATACATTCACACCTGAGATTTTTATGCAAATCTGCATCCTCTTTCTTGGTGTAAAGGTAAAGGGACCACTGACCATTAGGTCCAGTCGTGGCCGACTCTGGGGTTGTGGTGCTCATCTCGCTTTATTGGCCGAGGGAGCCGGCGTACAGCTTCCGGGTCATGTGGCCAGCATGACAAAGCCGCTTCTGGTGAACCAGAGCAGTGCACGGAAATGCCGTTTACCTTCCCACCAGAGCGGTACCTATTTATCTACTTGCACTTTGACATGCTTTCGAACTGCTAGGCTGGCAGGAGCAGGGACCGAGCAACGGGAGCTCACCCCGTTGCTGGGATTCGAACCGCTGATCATCTGATCAGCAAGTCCTAGGCTCTGTGGTTTAACCCACAGCACCACCTGCGTCCCTTTCTTGGTGACCCCCCCCCCCCATATTAACAACTGTTCCAATGTGTGGGTGGCTGTGGTGCATTTTCCATGAACTTCCTTGCCTCACGACGGTTCCTTCTCTTTATTTATAGCACCTGAAGCCCAGAGGAAGGTCCGTGTGAAAACATCTCCTCATACACTCCAGTGCTTATTAATTACTTTAATGATTTTTGGAT
Organism: Podarcis cretensis; assembly: GCF_951804945.1. Classification (NCBI taxonomy): domain Eukaryota; kingdom Metazoa; phylum Chordata; class Lepidosauria; order Squamata; family Lacertidae; genus Podarcis; species Podarcis cretensis. The sequence continues at coordinate 29,940,079 of NC_137187.1, forward strand.
TAAGATGTTTCGAGCCAAAAAAAAAATGTCAGGGAAAACTGGCAAGCAGCCATATGAGTGTACACAAGTGAATTGGTGCATGAATAAAAACTGCTTAAATTCCCTCAAAATCCTTTTGCAGGGTGGTGGGGGTGGGAATAATAATAATAATAATTGAAAATAAAAATCTGTTGTGCAATAAATCCATTCCCCATGTGTAGGCTAATGGCAGCAAAAGAAAACGGCCGTGTGCTTATCAGTTTCCCTCTAAATATGCGATCCATTTAATTTAGTGCTTTCCAGTGGCCTAATCTTTTGGGGGAGGCAGCATTTGGTTCTGCTTTATTACTAGTCATGAAATATTAGTGTGTCTCTGTGAGAGGAAAGGAAGGGCGGCGAATGGGAGACGGGAGACAGAGTTGCCATGAGACTCGAATGAGAGACCAGGCCTTGGGTAGGGGGCTCTGCAAATGGACCTGTCTCTTCTCTGGGGCAAAAAGCTTCTCAAAAGGGGGTTGCTGGGAGACTAATCCTGCTTTTGGTGTGTGTGTGTGTGTGTGTGTGTGTGCATGGCGGGAGGGGGGCTAGAATCTTGCAGGCCATTTAGTGTAAATCCTTAAAACTACTGAATGAATATTTCTCAGGATTCAGGCGACCTTGCAATGTCTCTACGAGGAAGACCAGTCTGGCCTCATCGTCTCTATGCCACAGACAAGAAGACATTGCATCATGAACTGATTCAGTCACATTCCTCTTGATAAGTTTGCAGCAGCTCCTTGATGATGTGGGCAGGGGCAGCAGCGAACGTCGGTAATATGGTGCCCTGAGCAGGAGAAAATGTGGTGTGCCCCCTAAATATTTCTCATCTTCACAATAATTTCTTGTGAAGAAGAAGAACTAGCCCCGCTGTACATCGGGGAGGGCTGTGTGGAGAGTCTCTTCTTTTAAATTCCTAGGAGTTTATCTCAGTGAAGACCTTAATTGGAAAATAAATACAACCCAGGTGGTTAAGAAAGCCCAACAGAGACTCCATCTTCTCAGAGTATTGCGGAAGAACGATGTCTATCAACATTTGATGATCTCCTTCTACCGGTCCACAATAGAAAGTGTCCTTTCATACTGCATCACGGTGTGGTATGTTGGTTTGACATCAACTGATAGGAAGTGCCTACAGAGGGTGGTGAATACAGCACAAGATATTATGGGCTGTCCCGGGAAGCATGTTGCCTCAGGAGAGTGAGGAAAATTCTCAGGGATGATTCACACCCTGGCTGGCACTTTCTTGATCTCCTGCCCTCAGGCAGAAGATATAGAAGCATGATTAGTCGCACCAACAGGGTAAATAACAGCTTCTATCCGTGGGCTGTTAGGCTGCTGAATGAAAAGATAACAACAGGGCAACTGACTTTCGGGTTTGGTGGGTGTGCATCGGTAAATGAGGGGAATTAAGACTAAGAGAGCTGGGGGGGTGCTCCTGTAATCTCACTGTATACAAGTTGTACAAGTGACAATAATGTATTTCATTTTTTGTTTACTTATGCGTTTGTGGTACCTTGGCTTGGCTCAGTGTGAGAGGCAACGGCCCACACTGCCCTAAATTCGGCACTGATGTGGAGTCTGGTCCTGGGGGCCTGGAAGGCGGTTGTTCTTGCCTTGGGCTTGGGCTAAACAAAGTGCCTTGGGGGTATCTGACTTCTCAAATGCATTTTATCTTAGTGAGGTTTGACAAGTAAAGGACTCACTTCCCTGGGAAGCAAACCTTCCCTGGTGTTTTAAAGGACAGAAATGCATTGAAGGAGTCTTCACTGAAGGTGCCAATTTAGTTTCCGCCTGAATCAGAGGGTTTGCTGTCCCTCTGTGGGTGTTATTTTATCATTGCGAAACTCGAGAGGTTGTGTTGTCACCGGTAACATCTGTTGCTGTGCTAAGCCATTGTTTTGTTTTGTTTTAAAATACGTATTTCCAAATGCATATTTTAAAACTAATCTTCTCTCAAAGCAAAGATTTAAAAATGTGTTTTGATTCGTTTTTGAGCCAAGGACTCAGCAGAGCATTTGAGAAGCGCAAAGGCTCACCTCTGGGTGGCTAAGCTCTGACCTTCACACATTAGTCAGGGAGGTGCGGATCAGATCAGTTGGAATGGGATTGTGCAGAGAGCAAATCCCTCAAGTGCTCCTAATCTTATCTGGACACAGAGTGGGGCCAGAGGTACAATCAGAGGCACAAGAGGTACTTGTAAATTCAACTGCCTAGAGACGGATGTGGTGAAAATCCCTTGAAGCCCCTCTGGAGAGGCATCTCATGAATGCTCCATGTGGCAAGCTGTTCCCCATGTGCTTGTGCGATGAAACAGCTTCCCTGCTGTTGCCAGGGGAGATGAAGGCGTTCAAGGATGCCCCAAGAGGGACTGCCTCTTCCTCTTTTTTGGCAAGCTGTGCCACATGGACCTGGCTTCTCACCAGAGGAGCTTCCATGGCAAGACCTAAGCAAGGAGCCAGAGGAGTCTCAGTCCGCACCAGATCCTTTGCCTCAGGCAGCAGCCAAACCTAGTCTGGGGCCTGATTCTGAAGAGTCCCAGTCTGCACATGTTCCCCTGCAACAAGCACCAGCTGGGCCGAGTCAGGGGCCTGAGCCTGCCCTGGCTCCAGATGCGGGGATTACCTCGTTGCCTTCAGCTGGGCCATCACTTACAGCTGCTCCAATACCGGTTGGGTCAGGAGAGGCTGAGGCGGCCTCTGGGTCTAGTAACTCACTGACATCTCCCAAGCTGCAGAGCCTAAAGTCTGAGAGAAGGAGAGACCTGAGTAATTGCAGGAGGAGCGCTTGCCTTCGGGCAAGACAGGGAGGTGAGTCGCCAGGGGATCAGGACCAGCCGCTACCCCAACAAAGATAAAAGGCTGTCTGATCCTGCCCCAGGTTGCGGGAGCAACATTGCTGTTTGTCAGAACCTGCCTGAGACCCTGTGTCTGACCTTGCCTGTTTTCCTGCCTGACATTGCCGGACATTATTTTGATGCTAAATCATCACAAATCAGACACCGGAAGGTTTCTTGCTAGAGTCCTGAAATTAATTGCATTTGGGACCTTTGCGGCTTTGTATTTGGCATGTCAAACCAGAAGAAACATTTGTCAATAGGAGTATGAAGCACACAAAGGTTGCCCCATAGCATATCTTTGAGGAATCGCCATGCTTCAAGAAAATTGTTAATTTCAGGGCTCTTCACCCAAGCTGGAGAGAGGGTTGCTAGTTAAATCCTGACCAAAAATTCTATCAGAAGAGACAGCCATACTATTTTATACCTTTGAGCTAAGAGATAGGGCAGTAGCACTGAATTTTTTAAATCTCTCCTCAATATACATTTTCTTTTTCTTTTTTCTTTTAAAAAAACCTCTGGGGTTCAGGCCCACTTGAGGGAGCGAGATAGTCAGGCCCCACATCTAAAGGGAGCAGCAAAGTTGTGACAAGATGGAAGAGGACTGGAAGAAATTTAAGGACTATCTACAAAAACATTGTAAATTGTATGAGTGTTAAGAAGGATGAGAGATTTGAAATTAACAGGGCCCATAAAGTTAGTTGATAAGATTACGAGAATGAGTGAACTTTATGAGAAAAATAAGTTTTTGAATAAACATTCTGTTAAAACTAGATATTTAAGACCTAGATAAAAATATTCAAAGTTAGGGACAAAACATTGGAAATGTGTATAATAAGAATTGAAACAAGGTGATAAGTTGCTGGCTAAAGTATTATAAATTTGGAACGCAGGAGCGAGAGATGTGAGGAAGTCCAAAAGATGAAGAAAAGATGGGTATTACAAGAGGTTAAATTTTATGTTTGTTCTTTTTTATGTCTTTTTTCTGTTTATTCTGTCTTTTCTCTATTGTGTTAACAAAAATTTTAATATTTTTTTTTTAAAAAAAAAAAACAAAGTTGTGACAAGGGCCTATATAGAATTGCTACATGTGTCCATTAGCTAACTAGTGCCAAGATGTTTGCGCTGATACATTTTTTTGAGAATGGTCACTGTCACTACCAGGACGTTTTGCATTTCATTCCTCTCTGACTCACTGCTTACAAAGCTCTCCCCCAATGTGTATTTATACCAACTCAGGATAACACTTCGTGCACCTGATAAACTGGACATTAATCCACAACCAAATTTCTTTTCTTGCTTCATAGTTGAAAATTTCCTTTTGGAAGTATCTGTAGGAGGAAGAGAAGGCAAAGGGAACACACAAACCATAACCTTGTTTGGGCAGGGATACTACTCACTTCAGGGAACAGTGGTGCGTTTATTAAATATACAGTTATCATCTGAGTTGAGATAGGAAACCAGTGATTAAGAGTTGAAAACAAGACAATAATTGATTGGCAGTCCTAATTATTTCCTTGACTGTTGCCGTTTGCCTTCTTCTGGCTTCACCCCAAAAATATGTCATTGGAATACTGAGCCACCTGCTGAAAGTTGTAGGAGCTGCTGCCGGACCACAGATAGGGCCAGATTTTGTTTGTGTGTTTACATCATTCTGTGTAGCTTCCATTCTCTGAATGGGAGGCATATTATGTGACACACACTCAGCCTGAGACCCAGCAGTAGCAAACAGTGACATGATATGACAAGCCTTTTGCCCGTGCATGTAAATAAGCCCTCTGTATTTTCTGGAGTTGTCAGGGTTGCGCATTTCAGTACATTGTAGGTATGGCACTGTGGCTCATAAAATGCCCATAGCTGCAAGAACTAAGCAAATCTGTCATTGCTGTACTGGCAATTGAGGAAAAGAGAGTCTTACAAAGACATCTCCAACCAAGTCATAAGCAGCCTGTGGAGGGTTTGGGTTTTTTTGCACTGGAAGTTAAAAAACAGTGTTTCCCATTCAGAAGACAGACTAAAAATCTACAGATTGGCAAGACGTGGGAATGGAGTCACCAACTTCCTTTTACCTGGGAGGACTCTGCACCTTTGCAAGTGTATGATAAACAGAAGCTTAGCCAGTAAAGTTCCTCCCAGATTAGAGATGTTGTTGTTGTTTAGTTAGTCGTTTAGTCATGTCTGACACTTCGTGACCCCATGGACCAGAGCACGCCATGCACTCCTGTCTTCTACTGCCTCCCGCAGTTTGGTCAAACTCATGTTGGTAGCTTCGAGAACACTGTCCAACCATCTCATCTTCTGTCGTCCCCTTCTCCTTGTGCCCTCCATCTTTTCCAACATCAGGGTCTTTTCCAGGGAGTCTTCTCTTCTCATGAGGTGGCCAAAGTATTGGAGCATCAGCTTCAGGATCTGTCCTTCCAGTGAGCACTCAGGGCTGATTTCCTTCAGAATGGATGCGTTTGATCTTCTTGCAGTCCATGGGACTCTCAAGAGTCTCCTCCAGCACCATAATTCAAAAGCATCAATTCTTCGGCGATCAGCCTTCTTTTAAAGATGCTAGACATTAAAAGCACAAGAGCCCTGCTAGTAGAGAAAGCGGCAACCTTGTACAAGAAAAAGGCCTGTATCTTGATACCACTGCTTCGGCCAAACACAGAGAAGTCTTGTTCTATGCCTTTTGCCCATGCCTTGTAGTTATAATTCTGTGGCCCCTCTTATCATGCAGAAGCCAAGTTCACATTCTCTCTCCTCCTCCAGCTTCTCGAAGGCGAATAATTGTTAGGTGCCTCTGCCCGATTTGGGACAATTGCCTCGTTTTGTTGCAAACCCAGCTACCCTCTGCACCACAGCCCACACATTTCCAGGGGTCCCCCACCAGCTCTTTAGAGATGCTTTTGGGGCCTCCAAAGGGCTGCAGGGGGAAGAGAGGATGGGCAAGATTTTTGTGCCAGTGGCGTTCTGCTCACACCTTTGGGATTCAGCCAATGGAGCCACCGCTGTCACATCTAGTTTTGCCATTCAAAGACATCCAAGGCAGCCCTGTGCCTGCACATCTTGGTGGTCAAGTTGACTTTCAGTTCAGCTAGTCCACTCCCTGTTCCTAATCTTCTCATTGAGAATAACAGAGTCATAGAATTGTGGAGTTGAAAGGGACCCTGAGGGTCACCTAGTGTCAGGGACTGGACTGAGGGGGACGAAGCTGAGGAGGAATGTGGAGACCACTGCCCCCTGAACTTCCCAGAGGAGAAGAAGGCAGTATTGAATTACAGTAGGGGCTTGAGGAAGGTCACAGCTCAGAGACAGGTGAACAGAAGAGTTGGGAGGTGTTGGGAGAAGAGAAGGGGGAGACAGAGACAGAGCAGACAGCTGACATGTTATCACTGGAGAGCATTTTGGACCCCACCCCCTTCATCCAGAACTCAGCGTATGTTGAAAGTTGAAGAGTGAAGGACTTCAAGACAATTAGCCCCTGTCAACCAACATAAGGGGAAGTACTGTTGCTAGGAAGGGAGGCAGGAAGAGCTCAGTTGGAGCAACATCATTTTTTGGAAGGTTGCATTCCTTCGTCGTTCTCTGAATTATTGAATAAATAGCTTGGTAAGAACTCTTATCATTTCTCTTATTCTGGGCTGGCCCGTGGGAGGGAGTTGATTTCCTGACACCTTGTTCCACTCCCTGCACTGCAGGAATCTTGACTAAAGCATCCATGACAGATGGCCAGCCAGCCTCTACTTAAAAACCTCCAAGGAAGGAGAGTCCACCACCTGTTATAGCTCAACCCGCAATGGGAGCACACACACACACACACACACCCCGCCCATGTGGATGTTCATTATTTCAGAAGCATGGGCAAAGGACAAGACAACTCGCTTGTCTTCTGTTACAGCTTCACTGTAAACCCAGCCACCTTCCAGATCTTTGGACTTGTTAAAATCTCTGCAAATGTAGTCCAAAAAGATGCACAATTGCATTGATGTTTCACCGAAAGCATTGAGGCACACAGCTGCAGCTCTTCATGTACCGTATGAGCCTGCCGACTACTCAGGGGCTCATTTTCCAGTGTGCAGAGGTGAGGAAACAAGACAAAACAACAGAGCTTGTTATTGAAAGTTTGATTTTGTGGGTGGGGTCATTTTTCCTCCCTCCAGCTGGACCTGGGACTTGATCTGGCTGCCGACATGGATGCCCTAGGAAAGGATGAATTGGCTATGCTGCTGTGAAGGGCAGGAAGGCGGACAAAGACTGTTGCTGCCATTTTCAGCAACAAACAGCTCTTCAGTTCTTCAGAAACGGTTCAGTTCAAAACACAGCAACAGTATAATTTTGTGCTAAGCATTAGACACAGCTCTTAAGTTCTACAAATAGCAAGCTAAGCCCTGGAGCCTTCATACAGGCATTCCTCTGCCACAAAAGGAACTATTGTCAGAACAGACTTGCATTTGGTTTAACAGGTAGGAATTATTGTGAAGTCATTCAGGATATGAACCCATGGGCTGTAATGGACAGGGTATTATACTTGGACCAGGGAGATCTGGCTTTAAATCCCTGCTGGCCATGAAAGTCACTTTGAGTCCATTATTATTTTAGTCCATCGCTGGAGCATTGCGAAGATAAAATGGGGGGAGGTCCCACATGTCATGCAGCACTCTGAATTCCCCAGAAAACATGATGCGCCAAGCAAATTGGAACTTGTTGTTGTTGTTTAGTTGTTTAGTCGTGTCCAACTATTCATGACCCCCTGGACCAGAGCACGCCAGGCACTCCTGTCTTCCACTGCCTCCCGCAGTTTGGTCAAACCTATGCTGGTAGCTTCGAGAACACTGTCCAACCATCTCATCCTCTGTCATCCCCTTCTCCTTCTGCCCTCCATCTTTCCCAACATCAGGGTCTTTTCCAGTGAGACTTCTCTTCTCATGAGGTGGCCAAAGTATTAGAGCCTCAGCTTCAGGATCTGTCCTTCCAGTGAGCACTCAGGGCTGATTTCCTTAAGAATGGATTGATTTGATCTTCTTTCAGTCCATGGGACTCTCAAGAGTCTCCTCCAGCACCAGAATTCAAAAGCATCAATTCTTCGGTGATCAGCCTTCTTTATGGTCCAGCTCTCACTTCCATACATCACTACTGGGAAAACCATAGCTTGAACTATATGGACCTTTGTTGGCAAGGTGGTGTCTCTGCTTTTTAAGATGCTGTCTAGGTTTGTCATTGCTTTTCTCCCATTGGAGACTCCCAAATTGGAACTAGGGTTGCCATATGTCTGGAACTCCCCAAATATAGCTGTGATTCTGCCGTTGCAAATAGAGTCCAGGCTGAATTCCTTGAAATGTCTGGGAAAATCCAGACGTATGGCAACCCATGTTGGAAGTGCAGATTTTGGCAAATTTCCTTAGAAAAAGCTAAAGATTTTTAAAATAAATTTTAAAGAGATTTTGCCATGAAAAAGCTCAACAAAAGTCTGGATTTTCACTTTTTGAAACATGGCAACCCTAGTTGGAACCATCTTAACATATTAAAGTGTACATTTCTGATGAGGCATCATTGGAATCCTGTGTGATGGACAAATGATAGTCTTCCCACACCAGCACAGGGTGGGGGAAGAGTGTCAGTAAACTGCTTATGAACGTTAGTCTATCGCTCCAACTTCTTTGAAGTTACAAAATTGGCTAATTTTATAAGGTTCCCCCCATGCAGTGCTTGTGGACTAGAAACTCCATTTAAAATCAAATTTAAAAACCCAAATTCTCCAAACTCCCTAGGATATACCAAACGCAGTCCTAATAGCATTTCCATATTTTCTCAATATGATCACAGTTAATACGGTTCCAACTTGGGGAATTTATTAACAGAGGGAAGGTAGATGTTATTCTTGTCATATCAGCACCATACATTGAAGGCCGATTTATAACAGCACCCCACCCCAAGGAATTCTGGGAACTGTAGTTTACCCCTCACAGAGCTACAGAGCCTTTGGGTGAAGTCATGTACCTCACAGGTATGGTGTGAATGTGGGAAACCTCCCTAGAAGAGAAAAGAAATAACTATTTCAAGAGGAAATGTTTGGAAGGACTGGGAAATGGCGCTTCCTTAGAAGGTGATGTCTATGTGCAATGATGAATAACACTAAGCCTACATTTAAAGATTGATGACTGAAAACAAGTTTTGGACCAGTTGCTCTGCTTCAAATGCTTAAAAGAGATTAAGGACAAGTTGAAATTATTTATTACACTGACTTTTGAATTAGAAAGGGAAGCTCTACGTGGCAATCAAAATTGGCAGGGGGAAAATGAGGCTCGGAAATATCTGGCCTGCTGAGAGAAGTGCATTGTCTCCTTATCAATGACAAATTATCCACTCTAATCCCAAGGAAAGGGGCTCAGATGACTAGGCAGTTGCTATTCCAGCTGATGAAATAAACAGCAGATGGGAGGAGTGGAGCAGCCTCAGAGGTGGCGGGTATTTCTGCCTTACGGACCTTCCTTAGGGAAGCTGGGAAATAATTATTGGATCCCAGTCAAATGAGGAGGAGTTCTCAAAACGGCAGTGTGCTTTCATGCAATTGCAGGGGCGAGCAAGCTAGGGGGTTAGTGAGGCGCACGTTTTGGTAACGTGAAATTTATATAATTATTATAAATATCACCGGTGCCAAGCTCCAAGCAGCTGCAGTTAGCAGCTGCATCTGTTGACACAGAGAGAGAGAGGGGGGGGGAGGGAGAGAGAGAGGAAGAGTGTGCTGGTCCCATGGGTTAACCACGAGGCGAGGTCCAAGTCCAGTCCGAGGTCGAGGGTGCAGTATGGAGGCAGTCCGTCAAAGCTGAAGCTGGGTCCAAGGCAGGGAGTCGGGCAAGGTCAGGAGCTCCTGCAGGCAGGAACTGGCTACCAACAATGTTGCTCCTGTAACTTGGGACTGGCGCTGGCTGGCTTTTATCTGGCCTGAGGCATAGGGCGGCCCCGGTCCACAGGTGACTCACCTCTCCTGGCCTGGAGGCAAGCACTCCTCCTGCGGGAACTTAGTTCCCTCCACCTCTCTGCCCTGAGCCTCTGCAGCTCAGCAGAGGCTGGAGGGTTACCAGACCCAGAGGCAACCTCAGCTTCCTCTGACGGGGCTGAGAGTGGAGCACCTGCAGGCAATGGGTCCTTCATCACCTCAGGAGCCAGAGCAGACTCAGCTGGTGCCTGCACCTGAGGATCCAGCACAGGTGAGGACCCTTCGGGCTCAGGCCCCAGCCCCGGCTCAGCTGGTTCAGGAGGCGAGGAAACCTGTGCAGGCTGGGATTCCTTAGGTTCAGCCTCCGAGTCCGAATCCCAGGCCATCACAGAGAGGGAGAGGGAGAGATGGGGAGGAAGTTACAAGAGCAAAGGGGTGCCCATTTCAACCCTGCCATGAGTTTGATTGGATTCATGCAGGGGTAATGAGAACATATATTTTTTGGCCAGGCATCTCCCCCTCCAACTAGCTTCCCATCAATGGCTTTGCATTTTTTTTAGTGAGTGAGAAAGTCACTCTATGCTCATGTGTTGGAGAAAATATTTTCATAAAATTGCATTTTGATGACTCCATTTTCTTATGCGTCTATGGCCTAGCTAAACTGAAAAGGCCTGTACCTGCCTGTACATAGGGAATGTCTGCTCCAGAACACTGAAAAGCATAAACTGTTAGAATCTACAGTGGTCATTATATGCCTGAAAAGAGAATCAACTAGGCATTGCAACTGTGATTAATAGTGAATTGTTTTGTAGCCAGATGAAAGAGGACATTGGAAGACGTTTAATGAACTGGAAAATTAGTCAAAGCCTTAATAAAGAAAAATACTGGAAAAAGGTTATATGCAATCACGTGATATTATGATGAGGTCTGATTTGAAGAGCCAAATGATTTTGATTGGTTCAGGATGACATTGGGTTGCAACTATTAAGATTGCTGTGATGCTTTGATTGGTGAACAGAAATGACGTGCATAATTTGGAAATGTATAAATAGCATTGCTTTAGACATGGTTATTTGCAGCCTCCTTACTTTTGAGGCAGTCCCTATGCACATTTGTATTTAATAAAGGCCTACCTTTTCACTTGGAAACTGCATCCTTTTGGGGGGGCTTTCTGGGAGGGATCACTCTAGTCTAGGGACCTCTTTTTAAATTCCTCCAACACATAATGTCGGGACGTGGGTGGCGCTGTGAGTTAAACCACAGAGCCTAGGACTTGCTGATCAGAAGGTCGCGGTTCGAATGCCCGCGACGGGGTGAGCTCGGTCCCAGCTCCTGCCCACCTAGCAGTTCAAAAGCACGTCAAAGTGCACGTAGATAAATAGGTACCGCTCTGGCGGGAAGGTAAATGGCGTTTCCGTGCGCTGCTCTGGTTCGCCAGAAGCGGCTTAGTCATGCTGGTCACATGACCCGGAAGCTGTATGCCGGCTCCCTTGGCCAATAAAGTGAGATGAGCGCCGCAACCCCAGAGTCAGCCACGACTGGACCTAATGGTCAGTGGTCCCTTTATCTTTAACATGTAACGTCATGTTCTGGTTTGATGATGGATCCCACAGAGAAAGCAGAGCAGCTGGTAAGATGTTTCAGGACCATGGAGAGCTCTGAGTGAGCCACTTGCTGCAACAAAGGTTGGGAGCAGGCGGAGGTCTTTCAAGCCTCTGTCTCCTGACCCCATGCTCTTTGTTGTGTTAGGGTTGCTCTCTTGGATTCTGCTGATCTTATCAATCAATCAATCAATCAATCAATCAATCAATCAATCAAATGTACACACCCTTTATACAAGGTGCATGATAAAGCGAGTTTCTTGGGCTCAGGGATTATACTGAAGCTGAAATGGGGCATATTTTTGTGGCTTGTGCCTGGATGCCAGGAGGAGGGAGAGGAAATTGCCTCTCTTATTCCTAAAGTGGCCCTACAGGTGGGATTCTATCCTGAAAAATGCTGACGTGTGACAGTGCTATAGGTTGTATAGGTTGTTTTACCCACTGAAATGAATGCCCATGACTAACCTAGATCCATTAATTTCAGTGGGTCTACTCTGAGTAAAAGCTAGTTGAATATAACTCTAAAGCCATAACATTCTCATACTGCAGGCTTGCAGCTCCTGTAGGATTCCCTCTTTCTGGTTGGTGCGCCTTGGACTCCACCCCCCCCACTTCCACGAGGCTTCTGTGCCTAGGAATCTGTCAACTCCTTAAACCTCAGGTACACAAAGCCTTTTAGACAGCAATTATAGCACTGCCGATATACTAGCAGTGCATTAATTCCTGTCAGGAGTCTTTGAGTTCAAGCACCAGAGCAATAATAAGATTATCTGTGAAGAATTGGGCTGTGACCAGGCAGCACGTTCCCACACTATCAGTTCTTGTGCTCATCCAGAAACAAACAAAGCAATTACCTTAGAGACAAAAACCTTAGCAACCTTAGCTCTGACACATACGTTTGCTGGCTTACTATGGAACTCCTGCAACAACTCCTGACAGCCTTCTTAAGTTCATGGAGGTAATTGGAGAGGCATTGATTTAAGAAACTACCTGAGAGGCTAATGCAGGTCACAGGGCAAAGCTTGAACCTTAGAAGATGCTGCAGAAAACCAGGACAACTAGAATTAAGGTGTGTTATTACATGGCCTGTAGCTGCAAATGGTGCTCAGCGATTCTTTTTCCGTGGGTTGTATTTAGCAATGTGTACATGCAGGAATGTGGGTGGCGCTGTGGGTTAAACCACAGAGCCTAGGACTTGCCGATCAGAAGGTTGGCGGTTCGAATCCCTGCAATGGGGTGAGCTCCCGTTGCTCTGTCTTTGCTACTGCCAACCTAGCAGTTTGAAAGCACGTCAAAGTGCAAGTAGATAAATAGGTATCGCTCCAGCGGGAAGGTAAGCGGCGTTTCCGTGCGCTGCTCTGGTTCTCCAGAAGCGGCTTAGTCATGCTGGCCACATGACCCGGAAGCTGTACACCGGCTCCCTCGGCCAATAAAGTGAGGTGAGCACCACAAACCCAGAGTCAGCCATGACTGGACCTAATAGTCAGGGGTCCCTTTACCTTTACCTTATGTGCAGGGACATTGCTAGTTACTCCAACAGCCCAGGGCACAGGCCCATGGCACAAATTTGCAAAATTATTTCCCTAGGTTAATTTCTATGCAAAGAGATACAAATTGTGGCCAACTTTCAGAGGGGGAAAGCAAACCTGTTTTTGGCCTCAGAGCTTACTCTGAGCTATGAGGGACTAACACAATTTATCTGGACCCAGGGCACTAGACATGGATCAGGCCCTCTGCCCCGTTTGCTGAAATCCACTGGCAAGAACTGTGGCAGATGTGCATGCAAATAAACTAAAATAAATGCTGCTCAACATCTAACGTGGTTTCCCTCTCCCTCTTTCTCACCCACATGCCTTCTTCTGCACCTTCTTTTGAATGTGTCTCTGGGCAAATTGAGACAGTGTTTGCATCTCGTCAACACCATGTCTTGAAGCGTGCCCAGCCACAGTGTAAGCAGAGGTTTCTTATTTTAAAATATAGTTGAATCATTGAAAAAGATTCACAAAAGACCCAGCACAAAAGACCAGGGCCTCTCGTTGCCTCTGTGTGTGATTGAAGGAAGGTCTTGCAAAAGGAAGATGCCCTCTGCAATTATCTTCCTGCCAAAACCCAGGCAGTTTTCTTAAATCCAGGTGTTATTTTGGGATGATGGCAGGCTGTGACAATATGTAGTCAGAAGGCTCATTTGTAATGATTCTCCCAGCTGCTTCTGTCATCAGGACACCCAGATCCTAAGTTTGGGGAATCTCTTCCTCTCTCTTGGGTCAGAAGTCACTCTTCTCAAATTAACTGTGGCAGGATAGGAAAAGATCTTCTTTGATATTTTATAGCAGCTTGTCAGTTTCTTTCAAATCAGGGCTCCTGTCCCTTGGCTGAAAATGGACAAAAGAAGAAGAATTCAGCCAATGCCTGTAGACTCATGATGGAGAAGGAATTCCTTTGCAGGGAACAACACAGCACACAGATCATTAAGGAAGCCTATGCAATGTAGATTCCTAGGAAGATATATCGTCTCCCCCCCTTTTTGTTCCAGATAACTTTAACCAAGGCTGGTTGGTTTCCTTCTTCATTTAAGAAAGCCACATTCTCAAATGTGCTTCTAAAAAGTCCCACCACACAATGTTCATGCTGTTTTGTTTCCAACTGCAAATATTTTAAAAATGGCTCAAATAGCCAAAAGTAAGATCATGTACAAAACACATTTTACTGGCATAATGTAAAATATTGCACTTATAGCTGAAAGCTTGTAAGGTGAAAATCATGCAAAACATAGTTAGGTTTTGGATTATATCTGCTTCACAAATCCACACAGAAAAATATTGTAGTAAAGGAATGGTGATATTCCATCTCTGAGGTCCAGCTCTGAGGGTCTTCTGGTGGTTCCCTCCCTGCAAGAAGCAAGGTTACGGGGAACCAGGCAGAAGGCCTTCTGGGTGGTGGCACCTGCCTTGTGGAACGCCCTCCCATCAGATGTCAAGGAAATAAACAAGCAGCTGACTTTTAGAAAACATCTGAAGGTAGCTCTGTTTATGGAAGTTTTTTATGTTTGATGTTTTATTCTGTTTTTAATCTGTTATGAGCCACCCAGAGTGGCTTGGGAAACCCAGCCGGATGGGCGGGGTATAAATCATCATCATCATCATCATCATCATCATCATCATCATCATCATCATCATATCTCTCTCTCACTCTCTCTCACTCTCTCTCTCACACACACCTGCTTTTTGAAAATAGAGATTTCCTCTTAGATCCTCCTTACTACATTATACCAAAATTACTCACACTGCACAATACTGGTGCAAATTCTATAGGTATAAGTGACGAGGCAGCAGTTAGGGGGACATGGTGAAAACACACTGGCAGAGCCAATTGGGCACTTCTCCTGGCGCACTTGCCCTGTGCTGACCTCATCACGGAGGTTGTTGTGTGGACACTGCAAAAAAAAAAAAATTTGATGCCAGAGAAGGATTCTGGAAGCACAATGACCTCTTTTGGTAGAATGGAGCCTTTTAGAGCATCCAGAGCACTTGTCGCTGGGATCAGATTATCCTTTTGTTGAACTGGTATGCCGTTTCACCGTGGAAAAAGCACTGCCATGCTCAGGGATGAATAAATCTCACATTCGTTCTCCACATATAGAAGAGAGCAACTATGAGCCAAACAATAAATGATGAGCAGACCTGAGCTTTGGCGTAAAACAAGTGTTTTCGCTCTATAGGATGCACCGGACCATAGGACGTACCTTGTTTTAGAGGGGGAGAACAAGAAAAGGGGGAGAACAAGAAGTGGCAGGAGGCACTGTGCAGAGAGGGGGAGAATTTTTTTCCCTTGTTCTCCCCCTCTAAAACAAGGTGCCATTCAAGGTGCGTTCAGTCGCCTTCAGGCAGCTACCTTGGAAGCCTGGAGAGCGAGAGGAGTCGGTGCGCACCGACCCCTCTCACTCTCCAGGCTTCAGGTTCCTTTCGACCTGCTCTTTGGGGCTGGTGGGGGGAAGCCCACTGCCAGCCCCAAAAAGCAGGTCGGGGAGCAGCAGAAAGGCGCGAAGCCTTCCCGCTGCTCTGCGAGCTTCTCAGGACTGCCGGGGAAGCCCAGGGCTATGGCTTCTTTAGCCCCGCGACCCTCTCCTAGCTGGAGAGGTGGTGTGCGGCTAAAGAGGCTGCTGCCATAGCTTCACCAGAGGCTTCTAATAGTTCTTTTGCCCCTTAGATTTCTTTCCAGCCACTTTAGCCCCTTAGCAGAAAAAGTCCCAATTGGAAAGGACTTCTCAATTAATGCACATCTCATTAGGTTTATCTGGAGAATGCTTGGCACAAGTCATAAATTACTAATAAATATTACTTGGTTTAGCACCACATCTTTCTGTGAGCGTCATTTTAGCATTGCTGGGATCTCCTGATCCCTCAAAGCACTCTCTAGTACAGCCAACTAGTCAGCATGTAATCATTATGCATTAATTTAAGACGGATTCGTTCAAGCCTGGCAGAGAAACAAATTATGTATGGAGGGGGCTTTTAATAATAGGGTTGTCAACCAACCAGGAAAAAATAATGGCCTGGCTTGGTTTACTTTCTTTGCTTTCATGCCAACGAGTAGAAAATCAAGGGGTCCGGCCATCTGAAGCAGGTGAGTGCAACTCCTCTCTAGCCCCAGTGAAATATTGGAGGGGACTGGGGTTCCACAAAGTTGATGAGTATCGCCATTCAAATGGTTTAATATTCTTACGCTGCCCTCCATTAGTTAGCAGTTATCTAACTAACTGCTAGCTAACTAGCTAACTAACTAACTAACTAACTAGGGACGCGGGTGGTGCTGTGGGTTAAACCACAGAGCCTAGGACTTGCCGATCAGAAGGTCGGCGGTTCGAATCCCTGCAACGGGGTGAGCTCTCGTTGCTCGGTCCCTGCTCCTGCCAAACTAGCAGTTCGAAGGCACGTCAAAGTGCAAGTAGATAAATAGGTACCACTCTGGCGGGAAGCTAAACGGCGTTTCCGTGTGCTGCTCTGGTTTGCCAGAAGCAGCTTAGTCATGCTGGCCACATGACCTGGAAGCTGTACGCCGGCTCCCTTGGCCAATAAAGCGAGATGAGCACAGCAACCCCAGAGTCGGCCACGACTGGACCTAATGGTCAGGGGTCCCTTTACCTTTACCTTTACACATCCATTCTTATTTCAATCAATAAACATTTTTTTACTAAATACGCCATTTCATCCACATTGTGTCTGCCATTCTCTGAAAGCAAGACAGCAATACAGTAGGACTCTTTTCCTCATTTTGTATGTCATATTTCCATATTTCCTTTTTATTGCCATTGTTGTTTTCTACTAAAAATTATATATGGGGATTTGGGGTTTTCTCAGGAAAATGGTACCTTTATACAGGAAATCAAGCTAGTCCTTTCTCTTTTCCCCCAGCTTGCAAAACACAGTAGCACCACATGAAACACACAACCCTGTCAAGTTGATGCTGCCACATCAAAATGAAGCCCATGTTCATTGTGTTATTGCATCCACTTGCCCTGTGATGGGAAAACCTTGCCTGGAAGTGTTAAGAATATAGCGCTCCCTTTTTAAGAATGCATTGCGCTTTTTGCTATAAACTTGCAGTTTCAGCAATCGGCCCTTCCAACAAGTTCCTCCACCATAATACTGGTGGAAGGCACTTGGAAAGACTGCAAATCACATTCTGCGTAGGTTTTTTTTTAATAAAGAAAATTGCACAGTTGTACAAATGCTTCTTCAACACTTGCACAGTGCAGAACGGCACTGAATCTGATGCATTGTTAGTGAGTTAAATTATCTATGTCTCTGCCGAGCGCAGCCTTTCCCATCACCTTAGGGAATAGGATGAGAATGTGAAAGCGCATCTCTTGTCATGAGAGATGTGTGCATATGTTTTGCAATCTGTCTTGGAAGGAGGAACATGATGAGGCAGCACAAACTGCTGCCCCAAACTTCCCGAAAGCCACATGGGAGCGTTTCTTGTGACTCCAATGACTTTGGAAGCAGGTTCAAAATCATTACATTGGAATTTGAAATAAGGTGGAAACAAAGTCAACCTTATTCCAGTAAGGTTGCAAGAGACGGTTTAAAAATAGACAGCTTTCTTCGTATCATCTACAGATTACCATTTGTGCGATATTTCTCAAATCTGGTCTTTTCTCTCCATCAATACGCCATCAATTCTCTCCCTTATTTAACGCCTGAACAGTTTCAATGTTCTCTTCACTGACTTACGTTTTTCTCATCTCCAACCTCTCATTTTTGTTTTCATTTTGTCACTCAGGCTGGTTTCCCTACCTCCTCACCTTGAAACGCTTCCAACATCTCTCATCTCTTTCTGCATCCTATTTATGGGTTCTAAGTCACTTTGGGTCGCCTGGGACATGATAAAGCAACTAACAAATCTACTAAATAAAAATAATATTGGCTCCTTATTCTTCTTCACTATAAACATCTCATCCTTTCTTTAGAAGCCTCTATCCCTCTCTCTTTTTGCCTTCTTACATTCCTTCTTCTTACATACTCTCAAATATGAGCAAGAAATCATCCTTGACTTTCTGCAGCCATTGGGGTAGATTACGCACTTCTGTGGCTATGCAGAAGGAATCAGTCTATTCCTCCACTGATCACCCAATTTCGTTTTCATCTTTGACTCAGGCTCCATCCAGGCACTCACCAGTGCTGAGAGCCTCTTTGTGTGATGGGAGAGCAGGTATGGCCCTGTTCTCTCCACCATTCGAATAATGTCACAGCTCATGGGTGACATGGTGTGGCGTTTGCCCTCCTAGGTATGTGACATCATACTGGTTCATAAGGAAAGGGTTGTTGTTGTTCTTGTTGTTTAGTCGTTTAGTCGTGTCCGACTCTTCGTGCCCCCATGGACCAGAGCACGCCAGGCACTCCTGTCTTCCACTGCCTCCCGCAGTTTCGTCAAACTCATGCTGGTAGCTTCGAGAACACTATCCAACCATCTAGTCCTCTGTCGTCCCCTTCTCCTTGTGCCCTCCATCTTTCCCAAAATCAGGGTCCTTTCCAGGGAGTCTTCTCTTCACATGAGGTGGCCAAAGTATTGGAGTCTCAGCTTCAGGATCAGGAAAGGGTTAACTAATTGTAAAATGACTAACCAATGGGAACCCAAGGGGCAGAGTTAACTGTGTATAAGGTTTAAGCACAGAGGGGTTTTTTGGAGAGAGTTAGAGTTAGAGTGGTTGAGAAGACAGTCTGGAGTTAGAAGAGACAGAGAAGATAAGTCTGTGGCTTGGGCTAGTCGGGTGTGAGAGAGGGAGAGAATTGGTTAAGAGGAGTTAGTCAAACAGGTGAGATAATCAGTCAGAAGGTATTAAGAAGGTATAGGCCGGTAAAGAAACTAAAATTAAGATATTGACCGGAATATTATCTGAGAAACTATAAACTTGTTAATGTTTGTAAAATCAACTTGTTTTTTTGGTTCGCTTTTAACAACTGTCTGGACTCGGTGTTTTACCAGAGAGTAATGGGTTGGTGGCAGTGGGGAAGCGAGCACAGTGGTGGCACAGGGATCAATAGACCGTTAAACGTCTGGGGACCCTGTGTGATCACCACACACAGCTATTCAGTCAGGCAGTTAGCCAAGTTGTGTGTTTCTTCCCCTTTAAAAGGGAGGGAGCAGAAAGATGGTACAACGCAGGGCTTTGCATCGACCGGCCTCTGGGCGAAGCATGTTGCATGTCACAGCAGACCACACTGTGTGCCTGATGGGATGTGCACCCAGTCCTCTATCACGAGATCGTTGCTGCTTAGGAAAGAAACAGAGCCAGGTTGTAATTAATGTTCTTAGAGCTGAGTTGTCTAAAGAAAAGCCTTATCTGAATTTTGCATACAGGAGGACTGAAGAGTTCATGACAGTGGGTTTCTCCATATGATTTCCTGAATTCTGTTCCCCCTGCCTCCCAAACGAACATAGAAATAGTCAGTGCGCCACGTCGCTCTTTGGAATATTAGGAAAGCGACCATTTCACCGCCTCTGAAAGATCAAAAAATTATTTACAAAATGTTTGTTTAGCTACCGTTTGCTTTTGATTTAGCAGCTGCTCGAAAGGTTTGCTTTCAAAACAGCAGCAACATCAGAAAATGGGAAGCAAAACATTAAAAAGAGGGGGGAATATCTATTGAAACCTAATACTCTTCCTGACAGTCGCCTTTTATGTCTATGCTTTCCTTTTTGTCAATTATTCATAGATGACGTGAGGGGGCAATTTATAAACAATGAAATATATATGAATCGCTGTAAAGGTAGATCTCCGAGAAAGACAAAGAACTCAGCGTTTCATCGGGTCTTCTTTGAAATACAGTATTAGTTCAAGGCAGAGAACTGATCGAGTCAACAGCTTGATCTGCAAACCAGAGAGATGGCTTGACTATGGGCCAGGCAAAAGCTACAGTCAGGCAAAGAATCATAGACACCGAGAGACAACAGGACTGCGCAAGGTGCCCCGACCATAAAATTGGAGAAATCGAGAGACAGATAGCCGCACCGGCAGCATATCTCTTCTTTCTCGTATCTAAAAATGCAAGAAGGGCCTTTACACTCGCAAGAAGCTCGGCTCTGCCCTCGCCGGTCCTGGAAGGAGCCTTGAAAAAAAGTCCCATATGCTCAGAGACTTTGTGCCTGTTCATTGGGAGAGATAGGAAGCCCAGAACACTTGTTCTTTAGATGTCCCTTTTATGAAGAGGCACGTAGTAAGACCATTGATCCCCTATTGGTGAGGCTCGCTGACCTCCCGCAAAAGCAAAAATTCGACCTTTTCCTGTTTGGTAAAATAATAATAATAAATTTTATTTATATCCCACCCTCCCCAGCCGAAGCTGGGCTCAGGGCGGCTAACAACAATCAAAATAATCCAACATTCTAAAAACATTCATTATAAAATTAATTAAGATCAAATTGATGGCAACCATTAAGCAAAATTCTGTGCAGATTGCCAGAGGAGGGGGTCAGGCTGCGCCCTGACCAAAGGCCTGGTGGAACAGCTCTGTCTTGCAGGCCCTGCAGAAAGATGTCAGGTCCCGCAGGGCCCTAGTCTCTTGTGACAGAGTGTTCCACCAGATTGGAGCCGCAGCCGAGAAAGCCCTGGCTCTAGTTGAGGCCAGCCTAACCTCTCTGTGGCCTGGGACCTTCAGGATGTTTTTATTTGCAGACCGTAAATTTCTCTGTGGGACATACCAGGAGAGGCGGTCCCGTAGGTACGAGGGTCCTAGGCCGTATAGGGCTTTAAAGAAGACGACCTGGATGGTCGCCAGATTCTGTGTACAGATCTGTAGGCGCAGACCATCTCCCAACTCAAACCAGTTCGTTATGAAAATCCCCAAACTCGGTTCCATGGGTTTATTGTTGTACATTGTTTTTAAATTTATTGTTGTACATTGTTTTAATTGTCTGTTTTTCTTCTGTGACTGTACCCCCAAGTGTGTTTTATAAACTGGTCTCCGACTGTAATAAATTATCTATCTTGAACTGAGATGGCTTGACTTTGAGAGCTACTCTCCGGTAAGTGTGACTGGAATTGCAGCCTTAGACTGTGTACACATGACATTTTATTCTAGAATCAATGGACACCCAGTACTTGTTTTTTTCTGCACGCCATCTAGATCTGTTGCATCTCCTTTTGCCCTGGAAGAGCTCTTCTTTGTTTCCAATTAATTTTTATTAATTTTCCAAATTTTAAACAAATTCGCAACAAACCAATTCAAATCTAACACCAATTTAACAATTAATTTTCTGCTTCCTGCCCCCCACCAAGAGAGCTCATCTGGTTTCATTATGAAAATGAAAGCACATTTGCAGTTTGATTCTGAGTTACCCCAGAACATGTCCATTTGAAAACAGATGAAAACAGATGCAGATGATCCTGGAAATGGTGTGTGTTTGTGTGTGTTATCCACACTTGCCCACCAACATTGTGGGTCAGATTCATTTGAAACTACAAACCTGCCTCCAGACGGGGTGCCCAGTCAGGCAGACAAAGACCCCCCAGGAAAAAGAAGGAAGAAAAGGTCCCACGAGAGACAATTTCCTGGCAGACACACAGAGTAGCATCTAATTGAGAGCACCCAGAGCATCCCAGGTTCCCTTCCTTCCCAACACCCACCAGGCGCCGAAACACAACAAGTCTCCCCTGAGCAGTGATAGGAGATCTGCGACACCTCGAGCAGAAAGGCTGACAGCCCAGCTAGATCAAGGCCCAGGAATCAGGCAACTGAATTAATTTAGACAAAGTGGGGCAGCTTCCCTCCCCTCTCTGAACAAAGGAGCTGCAATGTTTGAGATCTCGAAAGAAGCGTTTGGACTGACAAGGCCATGGGTAGGTAAATGTAAGGTCCGGGGGCCGGATCTGGCCCAATCACCTTCTAAATCTGGCCTGCAGACTATCCGGGAATCAGCGTGTTTTTACATGAGTAGAATGTGTCCTTTTATTTAAAATGCATCTCTGGGTTATTTGTGGGGCCTGCCTGGTGTTTTTACATCAAATAATAATATAATAATATTAACAATTTTTTATTTATACCCCACCCATCAGGCTGGGTTTCCCCAGCTGCTCTGGGCGGCTTCCAACAAAGTATTAAAATACAGTGGTCTGTTAAACATTAAAAGCTTCCCTAAACAGGGCTGCCTTCAGATGTCTTCTAAAAGTCTGGTAGTTGTTTTTCTCTTTGACATCTGGTGGGAGGGCGTTCCACAGGGCGGGTGCCACTACCGAGAAGGCCCTCTGCCTGGTTCCCTGTAACTTGGCTTCTCGCAGTGAGGAAACTGCCAGAAGGCCCTCGGCACTGGACTTCAGTGTTTGGGCTGAACGATGGGGATGGAGACGCTCCTTCAGGTATACTGGACTGAGGCCGTTTAGGGCTTTAAAGGTTAGCACGAACACTTTGAATTGTGCTTGGAAATGTACTGGGAGCCAGTGTGGGTCTTTCAAGACGGGTGTTATGTGGTCCCGGCAGCCAGTCCCAGTCACCAGTCTAGCTGCCGCGTTCTGGATTAGTTGTAGTTTCTGGGTCACCTTCAAAGGTAGCCCCACATAGAGCGCATTGCAGTAGTCCAAGCGGGAGATAACTAGAGCATGAGTAGAATGTGTGCTTTTATTTAAAATGCATCTCTGGGTTATTTGTGGGGCATAGGAATTTGTTCATATATTTTTTTCCCAAAATATAGTCCGGCCCCCACAAGGTCTGAGGGACAGTGGACCGGCCCCCTGCTGAAAAAGTTTGCTGACCCCTGGACAAGGCTCTCCGGCCTGGATACTGGAAAGCATGCTGGTTTGGAGAGCAGCTGTATGGAGCTTGGAGACGTCAGCCCTCTCACATTAGGAAGTTGGACCTGCAAAAAGGTATCCTCTTATTTCATTTAACCTTCCCAGGGGAGCCCAATGGAGATGATGCCAATGATGTCGATGATAAATAAATAAATAAATAATAACAGAAAAGAACTTTATCAAATGCCTACAACTGCTGCAAGCGAGTGCAAAGGATTCTGCACTGTGAGACTGTACACAACACAAGTGGAAAGGCTGTGTGGCAGCTAAAGAAATTTTAAAATGTGAAATGGAGCATCTTGTGAAAGAAGGGAGGATAGTAATAAGACATCAAGGGAAGCCTGGTATATTTAGAACAGGTGTGAAAAAATGCAATACATACAGCAGTGTCCATACATACAGAAACAACAACAACAACAACAACAAATCTTTATCATAGACCAGCTTAAGGAGGGAGGGGTACAATAATTTAAAATCTAAAAACGTTTAAAACAAAAAGGAGTTAAAACAGAAAGTATATATAAAAGTCTATAAGAATCCAAAAAAAGCTAAGAAGGTCTAAAACAGACATCCCCAAACTCGGCCCTCCAGATGTTTTGGGACTACAATTCCCATCATCCCTGACCACTGGCCCTGTTAGTTAGGGATGACGGACTTCTGGAACGAATTAAGTACTTAAGCCGAGGTACCACTGTACATGCAAACTTCCCATGGGATAATAAGCGATTAAGAGCGTCACTTCTCAGAAAATAGCAAGGTGTTATCTAGCAGTGTCAAGAGCAGTGCTGAGGTCCCTCAGCAGCCTCAGTGAGCGACTCAAGTTCTTTTGTTTTTAATTATGCTGACAAAAAGGGACAAGCTCTTTTGGGCAACAGCAAGCGGTGGCACTGAGAGTGGGAAGCTCTCTGTTGATCCTGCCAGCTGGACGAAGGAAGACTGGCATAAGTCGTCCGTCATAAGCCTCTCACACTTCCCATCCGACACAAAGCAAACAGTGTGGAAGAGAAAAGAGCGGCCTTTGTGCCTGATGAAAATATTTGTGTAACGATGGGCCCTGCCATGTTGTTGTTAGCTATACCGAAACGCTTGTTCCCTGCTGAATGCTTAAAATGGTCGCTTTGTCGTCTGCTGTAATGGATGACAGGGAAACACAGAGAATTATGTTGTACCCTGCTAGCGCTGAATTTTTGGAATGTGTCTCTCTTTCTTCTTGTACATTAAGAGAGCTTGAATTCACCATCTCATTTGACAACCCACACAATTGCCTGAAAAAATACACGGTCTCAGGATTGTGCCATACTGGGAGAATTAAATTTCCCTGGCCTTTTGTCTCTCTCCCATGTAAGAAATGCGGGAAAAGCTTGAGGAACATTTTATAATTTAATATATATATATAAGAGCACAGAATACTTGCCATTTCCCTTGGCAATTGTCTGTGTTGTTATTCTGGACCCAACAAAGCATGACTGCAGCAGATCCATATGTTTAAATCCTGAGCTGCCCCAAGCCCCTATATAGGTCCTGCGCCCCCTTGGTCTCTGGCTGCCCTCTGTGACAAGGGGATGCTGGAGTAGATGGACTTGTGGCCTGAGACAAGGAGTGAGAGTCTGTTTTAATGACCAGGGGGCAGTGGGTTAAAGCATTGCCTGCCAGCAGCAGCAGATCTCCCCACAATCTGAAGCCAAGGGACTTTTCTCTCCTGCAGATACAAGAATGGGTGCGGAGTAGAGAAGTTGAGGAGAGAAGGATGCTGGGGACATAAGGACATATGGGGAGAGCTCTGCTAGGTCAGGGCAATGAGCCATCTAGTCCAGGATCCTGTTCTCACAATGGCCAACCAGATGCCTATGGGAAGCTCTGTAGCAGAGCATGAGTACAGGAGCATTCATCCCACTTACGATTCCTAGGAACTGGTATTCAGAGGAATACTGCCTCCAACAGTGGAATGAGAACACAGGTGGTACACACACACACACACACACACACACACACACACACACGTACATGTACATATACATATACAAAGGTAAAGGGACCCCTGACCAATAGGTCCAGTCGTGGCCGACTCTGGGGTTGCGGCGCTCATCTCGCTTTATTGGCTGAGGGAGCCGGTGTACAGCTTCCAGGTCATGTGGCCAGCATGACTAAGCCGCTTCTGGCGAACCAGAGCAGCGCATGGAAACGCCGTTTACCTTCCCGGCAGAGCAGTACCTATTTATCTACTTGCACTTTGATGTGCTTTCAAACTGCTAGGTTGGCAGGAGCAGGGACAGAGCAACGGGAGCTCACCCCGTCGCGGGGATTCGAACCGCCGACCTTCTGATTGGCAAGCCCAAGAGGCTCTGTGGTTTAACCCACAGTGCCACCCATGTCCCTATACATATACATATATATGCACACACTAAGGTTGCCCAACTCAGGAGATTACAACGAACAACAGGTCTCCAATGTTTGATACTTGTCAGTGGTATAATTCCAGATTTGGAATTCCAAATCCACCTTACTTAATTTGTAATTGCATTTTCTACAATGAAATTCTCAGTACAGAATACGAAACCTTGAGGCCTCTAGGTCGGGACCTCCAGGAGCTTCCTGCCCATAAGCTAGACCCCACGGAGGAATCAGAGTTCCTGCCCTCAAGGATGTGCAGCCAGGCTCTGGCCAAAGGGTTGTTCCTGCCAGCCTCTCCATTCTCCGCCAAGGGAGAAGAGTTGTGGAAGGCAGTCTTGCCCAGCTTGGTTTAGACTACAACTCCCATCATGCCCAGCAATCACAAGGGGTTGTGGGAATTGTAGGCCAAATCATCTGGAGGGCAGCTGCTTGGAGAAGGTGGATAAGGACTGATAAAGACTGGCTGCCGTCTCGTGAAGGCATCACAAGCGTTCTGAGATGCTGCCAGAGCCCTTACACCGCTTTCCCAAAACCCAGTAAGTGAGGAAACCTGCTGGGGGGAGAGAAGTGAAGTCTGGGTGGGTTTTTCCACTCTCCATTTATTTATTTATCCCCCCTCCCGTCCTGGCAAAGCCGTAATCGTGTAAAAGCAGGGCAAGTTGTGGGTTCACTGCACTCTGTCTCCAGGACCTGTCCAGGGTCCTGAAGGATCTGTCTCTGCACACTCTTGCCTTTGGGATCTTGTCCTTTGTTCCACTCCCTGATGGTCATTCTCCCTGCTCTGGCTATCTACCCCCCTGGGCTCCTTCTTGTTCCTCTAGATCATGGGTAAGCAACCTAAGGCCTGGGGGCCGGATCTGGCCCTTCTAAATCTGGCCCGCAGACGGTCCGGGAATCAGTGTGTTTTTACATGAGTATAATGTGTCCTTTTATTTAAAATGCATCTCTGGGTTATTTGCGGGGCATAGGAATTCATTCATTTTTTTTTTATTTTTTCAAAATATAGTCCGGCCCTCCACAAGTTCTGAGGGACAGTGGACCAGCACCCTGCTGAAAATGTTTGCTGACCCCAGCAAGTCTAGATCTCACCAGGGACTCATCCCTCACACAAAGCTACTAGGCATCAGCACAGATAGTGGTGTGTGACCAAGGAAGCAACTCTTTGCATAATCCTATTCCTCTGTTCTAGGATGCAGGTGGCGCTGTGGATTAAACCTAGGACTTGCTGATCAGAAGGTCGGCGGTTCGAATCCCCGCAATGGGGTGAGCTCCCGTTGCTCAGTCCCTGCTCCTGCCAACCTAGCAGTTCATAAGCATGTCAAAGTGCAAGTAGATAAATAGGTACCACTCCGGCGGGAAGGTAAATGGCGTCTCCGTGTGCTGCTCTGGCTCGCCAGAAGCGGCTTAGTCATGCTGGCCACATGACCCGGAAGCTGTACGCCGGCTCCCTTGGCCAATAAAGTGAGATGAGCTCCGCAACCCCAGAGTCGGCCACGACTGGACCTAATGGTCAGGGGTCCCTTGAGCTTTACCTTTATTCCTCTGCTCTGGTTCTGGGTACTGTGGATTTTCAGTGTGTAATAGTTGTATATAAGTATAGTGTCTGAAATGCCGTATTGGCCCCAAAATAAACCTCACCCGAATATAAGCTGCAGCTTTAAAATTGGAGGGCAGGGGGGAGGAATAAAGACTGATCATGGACTTAGGGGACTCAGTCCCTTGGGGAGTTGGGCAGCAAAAGCCAATCCCCCCTATAGAGAATTGCATGTGCCACAACAATTGAAATATGCCCAGGAAGATGCAGTAAGACATTACACAAAGTCCCTTCAAAGGGCAGTTATAACAGCAAGCTAATGGCAGTGAGCAGCAGGAAAATGAGAGGTCTGCGCAGTTGCTGAGAAACACCTGAAAAGGTAAGCAAACAAAAGTGAAGAGAGGAACACAAGAAGAGATGCTGCGAGATTTGGAGATAAAATGAAAAGGATTTCCACCACAAATTTCCACCGAGCCCTTACTCTCCCGCCGATTTTCTGCACAAACAACTGCTCATGCAAAAATATCAATTATGGAATTCAGAAAATGGCAAATGGTTAGTTTAAAACAAGGGAAGACATTTCGTTTTGGACATCTGTGCATTAAACTGCAGCGCTGCTTTTTCCACTTCAATTTGAGGCTTTGTTCATGCTTGGAAAATACCAGTGGAAAAAGAAATACATTCGGCTTGAAATGAAGAGCAGTGATGTGGCTTTGCATTCTGAATTAGGTTTCGGGACTTCAAAGGGTTCCAGAAAAGATACTCAGTGGCAGCTAATCAAAAATGACTGATAAATTTGCAACCTAATTGGAACACATCAAAAGTTCGGCAGCACCATGTCTTTTCCCCACATGCTCTACAGTTCTGCCCTCGCTTAGTGGAAGCAGCAGGGTCAACAATGGGAAAATGCTGTGAAGGAAAGCAATTTGTAATGATGAAACTTGTTTCCTGGGCCACAGGAATTCATCAGCTTCCATTCCATGATTCATTCCCATTCTGACCTAACTTTCACCTTTACAATGAAAAACATTCAAACTTGAACCTGAAAGGGCTTTCTCAATTGTTGATTGGCACAAAACTGGGAGTGTGCTAGTCAGGTAAGCCCTGGAACTACCTGCCTCATGATATTAGGAAGACACCTAATTCATTCAGTTCTTTTAGATGCCTACTGAAAAAGTGTTCCCCCCCCCCAGTGGGTGTGTTCAGACACCTGACCGGTTACATGTTTTATTATGTTTCATTGTTTTTAAACATTTTAAATAATAAATATGTTTTTTTCTTTTATTTTTTAATTGTATCTTTATTTATGGGGGGGGGGGGGGGTAAAAAAAAATGATGACTAAACAGATAATGGGGAGATTGCAACTTGTCCAGTGCAGGGTTGTGAACTGGTAGATGCTTTGGGGTTGCCCCATTTGTGCTAACTCCATTAGGCTGCAGGCTGCAATTTGGCCTAGCAGCATGTGCCCAGGGAACAGGGCTCTTGGACCACGTTCACACCATACATTGAAAGCACTACGATGCCGCTTTAAAATGTCATGGTTTCCTGCAAAGGATTCTGGGAGCTGTAGTTTGTTAAGGGTGCTGAGAGTTGTTAGAAGACCCATAACCCTCTCCCAGAACTACAATTTCCAGAGAAAAGGGATTG
Source organism: Podarcis cretensis (assembly GCF_951804945.1). Classification (NCBI taxonomy): domain Eukaryota; kingdom Metazoa; phylum Chordata; class Lepidosauria; order Squamata; family Lacertidae; genus Podarcis; species Podarcis cretensis. Next base: position 29,968,316 of record NC_137187.1, read on the forward strand.
ATCATTATATCACCCTTGGAATTGTAGCGCTGGGGAGGGAACAGGGGTTTGTTAGTGGTATTTGACAAGAGTCGGGGAGAATAGACAGTGAAAAAACATGCTGCTGTTGGAAAAAACAGCCCTGTTTGGATGATTATGACTTGGCTTTCTAAGCTGAGATGTGTCTGTATGTGTCACTCCTTTGCTCCCTCTGTGGTTTGTTCTATTAAGTCTCTAGTTAGCCATAGTTTCCCATTTCCAGAATAAGGAGGGATCTTAAACCACAGTTTATATAATAATTTAATAATAATTTATTATTTGTACCTCACCCATCTGGCTGGGTTTCCCCAGCCACTCTGGGCAGCTTCCACAAATACCAAAAATACACTAATATGTCACAGATTAAAAACTTCCCTGAACAGGACTGCCTTAAGAGGTCTTCTGAATGTCAGGTAGTTGTTTATCGCTTTGACATCTGATGGGAGGGCGTTCCACAGGGCGGGCGCCACTACCGAGAAGGCCCTCTGCCTGGTTCCCTGTAGCTTTGCTTCTCACAATGAGGGAACCGCCAGAAGGCCCTCGGCGCTGGACCTCAGCGTCCGGGCAGAACAATGGGGGTGGAGACGCTCCTTCAGGAGTTTGAAGCTGCTTCATTATCATGGCTTCCTCCAAACCTGCTAACTATCATTTCTTGGTTTAATGAAATGGGAAACTATGGCTAATGAGAAGCCTTCTGGTTTACTTGCGATTTGCATGAAGGAATGAGCAAAGGAAGACTCAGGTATAACTTGGCTTACAATAATCCAAACAGGCTCACTACGCCTGACAAACCTTTCTCAGCCAAATGAATTGAAGCAGATAATTCTGTGCATCCAAAAGAAGTGGGTTAAAAAATCAGCATGAAAAGGCAGAGAAAACATTCAGAAAGGAAAGGCCATTATTAGCAGTCGATGTACTATAGAAGATTGTGTTGCCCTTATATTCTGGCCCTTGTGCCTTTAGGACAGTTTCCTCAACATCATTTTAGCACTAACAAGTCATCTATCATCCCTATTCATCAGAGGAGGCCAGAAATAAAACGAGGTCACCCGGTTTCTAAAAGGCGGTTATCCCCCGAAGTACTTGAGGCTGCCAAGAGCGCGGCTGGCAGACCTTCTTACTAGAAATACTTCTATCACCATTACATAGTGCAGCCTGGAGGCCTCTGCTAAAGCCCCTCTCCCCGTCCACAGTTGCAGTTTTATAAAAAGTGAATTGCTCCTGCTATACTTTACATTGCTGTCGGTTGATTTGTAATGTTCAGACTTAGACGCAGGGGCAAAAGCGGTGGGGGAACAGCATGTGAGGAAATAAGTAACGTTGCCTCAAGCCAGAAATAAGAAGAGCATTTAAAGAGCTGCTTCAGCTGAGCAGGCCGTTTTGCATTTAGATGTCTAAATAAATAAGTAATTTTGAAAGTAGCAAAAGGTACCAATACTCTTTTGTGGCCTCTTTGAAAGTGATGGCACTGTGTCAGATCTTTCTAGTATTCTGACTGAGTAGCCCCAAGAGCTGCTGGACAACGAAAACAAGAAAACGGTTATTGTTGCCGTAGACAATAAAGTAATTATATTTAGCAGGGTAAACTACAGATATCGTCTGGCTTCCAAGGAAGCTCTGACCTTTGGGGCATCAACTGCATCCCATAACACACAACCACTTTTGCACAAACAAGAATATAAGCTGCCTCATCCGCCACCATCTTCAGCACCAAGCAAAAACATGTTGTATCGGCAGATCTCCTGCTGTCAAGCACACATTCTGTCCTCTCCAAAGCCAGCTCCAATAATTAAAGGTTTCTCCTTCTGAAGGCAGGGGATTAAAAGAAAGGAAAAGCAAAACTTCGGTCTCTCAAGGACAGTATTTTTGAAGGTGAAAGGCAAAACATTCCATTCGGTGCCTTCTGTTATGGATAAATGTTTGTTTTTCAGGTAGATTCAAGAGGGTACATGCTAAAGAAAGTGGAAGCAACAAAGCTTCTTGTCTGATGCCTGAATTAGCTTCCACATCTACTTTATGAAATGAGGATATACAGTTCAGTGTTTTGAAGAATCTCCACTAGAAAGATGACGATAATGATAATGTGAATTTTATTTATTAAATTATTTAGTAACTTTATTCAAAAAAAGGTCTCAAAGCAACTTAACAAGAAATAATATGGAATCGTAGACTCATAGAATTGTAGAGTTGGAAGGGGCCCCCAAGGATTTTCTAGTCCCACCCCCTGCAATGCTGGAAACTCAACAAAAGCGTCCATGACAAAGGGCCATCCAACCTCTGCTTAAAAATCTCCAAGGAAGGAGAGTCCGCCACCTCTTGTAGGATATTGTTCCACTGTCTAACAGCTCTTACTGTCAGAAAGTTATTCCGTATGTTTAGTTGGAATCTCCTTTCTTGTAACTTGAAGCCATAGCTTCATGTCCTGCCCTCCAGAGCAGGAGAAAAACAAGTTTCCATGTGACAACTCTTGAGATATTTGAAGATAGCTATCATATCTCCTCTCACAGTTTCCTCTTTTCCAGACTAAACAGACCCAGCTCCTTCAACCGTTCCTCATCAGGCTTGGTTTCCAGACCCTTGATCTTCTTGGTCGCCCTCCTCTGCACACCTTCCAGATTGTCAACATCCAGCTTAAGTTGTGGTGCCCAGAACTGGACACAGTATTCCAGGTGTGGCCTGACAAGGGCAGAACAGAGTGGGACTATGACTTCCCTTGATTGGGACGCTATAGCGCTCTTGATGCAGCCTAGAAAAGCAGTAAGAGTTTAAATCAGGAACTTTAAAACAATGTACAATACAAAATACCTGAAATTCTCATCCAATAACGTAATAATAAAGTCAAGTCCAACCACCCAGGGCAGCATACAGGGATGCAACACCCCTACTCAGGGTCCAGGCTGATTCATATGGGGAGAGGCAGCCTTTGAGAAAGTGATCATCATATCAAATATTTAAGTAATGCATTTGGCCCAGTGAACTTCATAGCCAAGTGGAGATTCAAACCGTGGTTTTCAAGGTCCCAGCCCAGCACTCTCGCCACTACTCTAAAGGGATTCTCACGTAGGTGTCCTTTTTTACAATAGCAGTTGTAATAGCTACAATAATTGTCAATATTAATGACTCAATCCCTATGAGAAGGCAGAAAAAGTTCCAAATAGGTAGGCCTCAAAGCTGGGCAAAGCAGAAAGTTGAGGCCAAGAATTCTCTTTCACTGTGTGTTCCCAACTTTGTGTCTTCCACTTAGCTGAAATAAAAAATAATAATAATACTTCACTGTCATCTTTACCTCTCTTTTTTTAGTGATATGGAAACAACATTGTTTCTGAGATTGAGCCCTTACATAAAACTGATGCCATGACTTGATTTGGAAATGACAGTGTTTATCATTAGGGTTTCTTTTTAATATATATATGAGGGGTGTGGGTGGCGCTGTGGGTTAGACCACAGAGACTAGGACTTGCCAATCAGAAGGTTGGCGGTTCAAATCCCCACGACGGGGTGCGTTCCCATTGCTTGGTCCCTGCTCCTGCCAACCTAGCACATCAAAGTGCAAGTAGATAAATAGGTACCACTCCAGTGGGAAGGTAAACAGCGTTTCCATGCGCTGCTCTGGTTCGCCAGAAGCGGCTTAGTCATGCTGGTCATATGACCCGGAAGATGTACATCGGCTCCCTCGGCCAGTAAAGCGAGATGAGCGCCGCAACCCCAGAGTTGGTCACAACTGGACCTAAGGGTCAGGGGTCCCTTTACAAATACACACACACACACACACACACACACACACATTGTTGGGCTTATGAAGGGTATTGCATTCAGACAGCAGGAAGATGAACTTACACAACAAATAAGCAACACAAAGCGAAGGTAAGCCTCCATCCATTTGCCCTGCTAGCACAGGACCCCCTAGTCATTCTTTAACCTTGGTCATCAAGACGGTATTCTCTCAAAGGAGCTTTCGTACACCAGCAAATGGGCTGAAGCTACCAGAGGTCAGTGAGCAGACATGTGGCCTTAAGAACTCAGAGCTGTTGACATAGGTTGGTTTTGACCTCTGGAGGGGAAGGCTCCATTAATCATCCAATTTACTCCAGTCAGTCAGGGCTATTAAGTGGGAAATGTTGAATGAAGCTTCTGCGGCCCGCTTGCTAAAGACTTGAGATGACACTGGGCATGAACCTATTGTGTCTATGGATTTTGATGTGTGTGACGCTCCCCACCACATATAAAATTTGTAATTAATTAATTTTGTATACTGCCCTTTACCCGTGGACCTCAGGGCAGTTCACAACATAAATTTACAAAATACTGACTTGAAGAACCCTTTTTCTAGAACCAAAGATTGTGGATTAAAAAAATAACATTTGGCATCCGGTAATCCAGACTCAATGCTCGGAACAGCTGACTGTTGCAACATACAATATAATAATGCAAATTGAACAGATTTGCATAACTTCTACTATGTTGAATTAATTAGTCTGCATTTCTAAAAGCTATTATTTAGCCTGATTTTGATCATTGTAGGGAGAGGCTAGGGACTAAAGAGAGTGCTGAGGTTCTGCCCCGACCATGGGAAATCTTGCTCAGAGCTCATCCACAATTCCGCTTGTCGCACAGATCCAAGTGGTTTTCTGTTTGCCCCACCTCTTTCCCCAGGAAAACCCGCTCTTTAGTGCTGAATCAGCACAAACATCAACCAGTGGAAAACCCAACTGGCTTGTGCTTCGATTTAGTGGGCAAGTTGGGGTTTTACCAGGGAAAAGTTACCTTTCTAGCTTCCATAAATTCACCAGATAAGTTATGCGATAGGAATTTTGAGGTCTGCTTACAACAGTTCCAAACATAAGGTAGCGATCGTAAGAGTTAGAAGCTTGCTGGGAAAGAATAAAGCAGGCATTTTCCGAGATATCAATTCTGCACCTAAAATGCTTCTTTCTTGTTCCATGGTGCCATGGAATTGTGACATACATACATAGATATCTTCTTCTTCTTTGGCGATCCCTCGTAGCCGAGTAAGGTTGTCTTCCATAAACACGGTTTTAACAATGAGTTCATAAGTAACTGTGGAGGCTAATTTGGGATCCACAGGTCCTTCCACATTGGGGACATTGGTTTTTGGGCAGGAATTGATCATGGTGTGGATTTGCCAAGGGTGCCTTCCTCTTAGGACGTTTCTCCCTTGCGTCCCGAGTTCGAGTGTCTTCAAAGCCCATGACACCTTTGGTCAAGGCTGTTCTCCAACTGGAGCCCCTTGCAGGCCACTGTTTCCCAGTTGTCAGTGTTTACCTCACCAGCAGCATATCTAAAGATGACAGGCTTCCTTTACACCTCATGCTTCCCATTACCACTTCAGGTAATATGATTGACAGTGCAATCCTATCCATCCCTACTCAGATCATATCCTTCTGATCACTGAGGCTTCCTGCCTGGTGAATGGATCTGGACTTGAAACCTGAAGTCCCAAGTTCTCTTTATGAGAATAAATGAGATCTGTGAACATGGACCCCAAATGTACACTAGCAGCTCAGCACTATGGATTCCAGGCAATGTCCTGTTGGTCTTTCTTTCAGTATTTATCACTTTCTCCTCCTGGCAGAGTTGTGTTCAATGAACCTGGTTTTTCAGCTCTTTAGAAAACTTTCTCTAAACATTAGCCATACTTGGCTCCATGCGCAATATGATAAAACTGACTATAGGTCCCCTCCCCCTCCCCAACCAGCCCAGTTAAATAGCCATACAGATTGCCTCTTTTCCTGTTCTGTGAATCCTGAGCTGTCTTCTGCATTTATTGGGAGAAAGAGACTGTTAAGTAAATTCCCCTTCTCCAGTCTCACAGTTGCTATGTGATCTCTGTCTGCTTCCAATCCACTTGACAAACAGTCTCCTTGAGAGTTTGGACTGCATTTGCATGAGCAAACAGACTTAACAAAAGTACTAATGAGCTGTGAATGTATTGTGTCAGGGACTTCTCATGATTTGCCAATGCCCCTTCCTCTGAAAGGAACCTCTCGGTGTGTGCCTACATGCCTACAAGCACGCACACACGCAGGGCAAATTGTTTGCATACAATTTTCCAGAGTAAATAAAGGCCACAGAGAACTCCCCCTGGCCAATCCCCTTTTATATCATTGGAGAGATTCCATGTAAGCCTTCTCGGGGATGAATGGTGGATTCTGCAAATGCTGCTGTGCTTCCTGGATATCACCCTACATGGGCGGATGTCAGCAGGGACAAAATGCCCAAAATGCAGTTGTGTGTTTTCCGATTGTTTTGTATAATCCATCTGTTGATGAAACCGGCCTGTCATTTATCAAGGCCTTTTTGTGTGTGCCTGTTTCCAAACAGCTGCATGCATGGCTGTGATTTCCTTGTTTATTATTTCCTCCAGCTGATGGAGTGGGATCAGATAACAACGGCCAAACTGTAATGTTTCTCTCCAGCACTGCATATGCCCATGTTTGCAAGACTGTTTCACAGAATTGCTGGCCAACTCGTTTTGTTTGTTAATTAGTGGCAACCCCAGCATTCTGGCTAAATTTCCTCCAAGGGTGCATGGCAGACAGCTGAGTGAAAAATCTCCCTTCTGCTTGGTTTGGATGAAATTTGGCACAGATGTATTTCATTTTTTATGAAAGCATGTTTCAGGCTGTGAGATCCAACAGCAGTCCCAGTTCTGCATCAAAAAAACACTACTAGATCCTGCAGTCAGGAAATGTTACACAAGCTAGGCCCCACTCCCCAAATTGGCTCTGGGCATGAGCTGGGGTTGCTGCTCATGTGCAATCAGTTTCCATAGTGCCGAACAGCTGTTTGGAGAACAGACGAAAAGAGTCACTCTGGATTTGGAACGGGTATGTACACCAATGAAATCCCCATTGCAGTCCCACACGCTGTGACTCCTCCCCAGGGAGCAAGGCCTAATCTAAGAAGATGAACAACCTGGACAAGACAGGTGTGGGGATTTAAAGTGAGTACCTCAGGTTAAGAACTGAATTCGTTCTGGAGGTCCGTTCTTAACCTGAAACTCTTCTTCACCTGAAGCGCCACTTTAGCTAATGGGACCTTCTGCTGCTGCTGTGCCGCCGCTGCACGATTTCTGTTCTCATCCTGAAGCAAAGTTCTTAACCCAAGGTACTATTTCTGGGTTAGCGGAGTCTGTAACCTGAAGTGTATGTAACCTGAAGCGTATGTTATCTGAGGTACCACTGTACTCAGACTGTCTTGCTCTAGTAAGCAGCTGAATAAATACATTTTCTTGCCTCTGCTGTTTCTATTTGTGAACTAAATGTCATCTACTGTACTGTTCACACTGGGAACAGTGTCCTCTGCGCGCGCCCCCTCTGCTAAGATCTGACTAAGCTCCTTTCTGCGGTTGTTGAGGGCGAGCGAACAGATGGATAGCGTAGAACGGCACACGCTGAACACAAGCGGCTATTTTTTGCATCCCTTGTCTGTTGCCTTTTCAGCCTGCCTGTCTCCAAGGGGACCCAGCTTCATTCCAGTCTAGAACAATGATGCAAAAATGATGGTGAGACAAGGGGAACTTCTCTGTATGGGAAGAAAGGATCGTTTTGATGAACTAATCCCAGCAATTTTCTTCCCACGCTTCTGAGATATGGCAGCATAAAAACACGACTCACATTGTCTTCAACACGCCTGCAGAGAGGCTGATTCGTCTTACAGATGATAGTCTGTCCTTAAAAAATAAATAAATAAATAAAAAGCATTTTAAATGGCAGGCATCCATCTCTCTCTCAATATGATTGTGGGCTTGTGTGAGACGGCGGATCTCTTGCTCCTGCTAAACAAATTGAATCGAAACAAAAACTCCATCCAGATTAGTGAGCAGCATTTTACCCTTAGACAACTTCCTGCCTCAGGGCCAAACATCTTTAGAGAAGATCCATGATCAGAGCTCCTATTACTTTCGTTGTTTGTCAAAAGCAGTCACAGGGAGGGTTTTGTTTTGTTTTTAAATGCCTCTCCTGTTTTTAACACTTGATTGGAAGCCGCCCAGAGTGGCTGGGGAAACTCAGCCAGATGGGCGGGGTATAAACAATAAATTATTATTTTTATTTTTATCTCCAGTTCAGCATCCTTTTCTCCCACTGGTCAGCCCAGATGCTGATGGGAAGCCCCCCTTGGAGGCAGAAACAGAACAGCCCTCTTCCACTCAAGAGGGCCTGTAGAAGTTCTTCAGAGGGGTACTGCCATGGATTTTTCTTCAATTTTTTTTTATTAATTTTCACAAAATTATAAACAAATAAAGCACACAAACAAACAAACATAAATCATAACCTTATTAAAATTACACTTATTAGCATTGTTAAGTGACTTCCTCACTTCCCCTTGGTTGAATTTCCATGCGTATCCGTATAATGGCTTTCAAAATTATACATGTTAAACATCACTTAACTTATATAAATTCCTAAGCCAATCTGTCACCTGCAAGCTATTTCCAATTAGTTTAACTTAACAAATTTAGCTAAATAATTGTTAAATTTTGTCCATTCTTCCTGATACTCCTCCTTCTTCTGGTCTCGAACTCTTCCGGTAAGGTCGGCTAGCTCCGAAAACTCCATCATCTTCATCTGCCATTCCTCCACCATTGGTAATTCTTGGGTTTTCCACTTTTTAGTTAGTAAAATACGAGCAGCAGTTGTGGCATACACAAATAATTTAAAATCTTTCTTGCCATGGATACTGGAGCATCAAAGCAGTAGTCCATAATAAGTAGTAGGCACCGGTAAAGGTAACGTAAAAGACTCATGGGTGGTTAAATCCAGCCAAAGGTGACTATGGGGTTGTGGCGCTCATCTCGCTTTCAGGCCAAGGGAGCCAGCATTTTTTCTCAGACAGATTTCCGGGTTGTGTGGCCAGCAGGACTGAACTGCTTCTGGCGCAATGGGACACCATGACAGAAACCAGAGCGCAAGGAAACGTCGTTTACCTTCTTGTTGCAGCAGTACCTATTTATCTACTTGCACTGGTGTGCTTTCAAACTGCTAGGCTGGCAGGAGCTGGGATAGAGCAACGGGAGCTCACCCCATCACGGGAATTTGAACCGCCAATCTTTCGATCAGAAGTCCTAAAGGCTCTGTGGTTTAGACCACAGTGCTACCTGCTCCCCTAGGGCACTGGTACCCTTCATAGGCAAGATAAATATGGGCAATATGATAAATGTGGACATAGACACTTTAGCTTCAGTTACGGTGGGAGCAAGAAGGTTCACTATATTGGGGCAATGCAGCGTAGATAAGGTCCCATAATACCTTATTGACCTGAATATAAGGCTTATATTCATGACCTTATGCTGCCTGCAAAGGGGCGCAGCGCCCCCCAGGAAGCAGCCCAGGTATTGTCTTTGTTTTCTTTTCCCTCCTTCAATTTTAAAGGTGCAGCTTATTTGCGGGTGCGGCTTATATTTGGGCCAATACGGTAATAGTTACCATGCATTCCAACTACTTGCACCCATGTGATCTTCTTGCTATACAAGAGGAGCACTGATCCAAGATACGATGCTGTGAGTCTTATCACTTGAGAAATGAAACAGGGCCTTGAACTGATAGAACCTGTCACCTTCTTTCTCCATGTTTTGAATCTGTGTGTGAATGCAGAGCTAATCTATAAAAATTAACAACTAGGCATATTTGATGCCTTTTCCGTGATGCAATGGGTTGCATTCAGCACTGCAGTTTTGCAGGTGTAGCAGATGTCCATGTGTACCACAGAACTTCTTTTACCTCTCCTGCCTCCTTTAGCCCCACCATATATCCTCACCATTGGCTCCAGAGGGTTGGGAGATGGTTCAGAGCAGGGGTGCCAACTGGAATAAAATATTCAAGGAAGCCCCACCCTTCATGATCAATCACATGATGTGGTGCACAGACACCATTCGAATGGCAATGCCCATTAACTGGGGGGGGGGTCAAATATTTCATGGGGGGGCAAATACCCCTCCACTCCCAGGAGTTGGCTCCTATGGTTGAGAGCAGATTTGGGGTTGTGCAGAGAGAGGAGAGAAGTCCTGTGTTGTGAGTGGAGCTCAGTTGACAAAGTGTTGGAGGCAAGCCACTACAGTGGTACCTCGGGTTACATACGCTTCAGGTTACAGACTCCTCTAACCCAGAAATATTACCTCGGGTTAAGAAGTTTGTTTTAGTGATGTATGGAAGTGAGAGCTGGACCATAAAGAAGGCTGATCGCCGAAGAATTGATGCTTTTGAATTATGGTGCTGGAGGAGACTCTTGAGAGTCCCATGGACTGCAAGAAGATCAAACCTATCCATTCTTAAGGAAATCAGGCCTGAGTGCTCACTGGAAGGACAGATCGTGAAGTTGAGGCTCCAATACTTTGGCCACCTCGTGAGAAGAGAAGACTCCCTGGAAAAGACCCTGATGTTGGGAAAGATGGAGGGCACAAGGAGAAGGGGACGACAGAGGACGAGATGGTTGGACAGTGTTCTCGAAGCTACAAACATGAGCCTGACCAAACTGTGGGAAGCAGTGGAAGACAGGAGTGCCTGGTGTGCTCTGGTCCATGGGGTCACAAGGAGTCGGACACGACTAAGCGACTAAACAACAAACAAGAAGTTTGTTTCAGGATGAGAACAGAAATCGTGCTCCGGCGGCGCGGCAGCAGTGGGAGGCCCCATTAGTTAAAGTGGTGCTTCAGGTTAAGAACAGTTTCAGGTTAAGAACGGACCTCCAGAACGAATTAAGTACATAACCTGAGGTACCACTGTATTTCCTTCTACTTCATGACAGAAAAGTAGACCACTCAGCTTGTTCTTAAAATACCAACCTGGTCAAAAGTGGGTTACCTTAATTGCCAAAATGCAACATTCGCCAAAATTGGTCTTCATAAACCCCAAGTCCAACAATCTCATGCTGAATGCTATATTTCTTTTAACTTCAGAAGTATTTACCGACCGCTGTGAAGTTCCAACATCTGCTGAAGTTCTCCATCGACTGTTCTCTGCTCTCCCCAGAATTCAGCCTCCGAACCTATTTTGTTGTTGAGATCCACCTGCCAAATGGCCTAGTTCTCCTTTAATGTGCATCTAAATTTGTTTATCCTTCTCCTCAGCATCTCATTTGAGTTTGCCACGTCAGGTATGAAAGAATATTCTCTCGAGATCATCCGCCATCGCAGCTAATTAACCACCCCATCCTCTGCCGGCTGTTTCTGAGATGGATTTTCAACAACCATCACAAATCTAACTTCCAATCTGATGATCTTACGTTGGAAGCGACAAAGCTTTCCCGCATCCTCTCTCATTAATTAATTCAAATTGGCTTGGAAATTAGCACTTCGGAAAGGTTTACAAGCTGGCTGAAGGGCCGTAAAACTTACCAGTGATAAACGAGAGTTTTCTGTGAGGACCCATCCAGTCCAATTTAACAGAAATTATGTTAGGTCCTATTGCCTTGATTAACATGTGCATAATAAGACGAAATGGGGAGTGCAGTGCAGTGGGGAAGAGATGCGCTGTCTAATTATGCAGAGGTCAGTAAACACATGGAAACAAAACAGTGGCACCAAGCAAAAAGACCTGTCTGTGAGGGCTGCAGTGCAAAACTTCAAGAGAGCTCAAGGTTGGCAAACACTGATGCAAGTACCGTATTTTTTGCTCTATAAGACTCACTTTTTCCCTCCTAAAAAGTAAGGGAAAATGTGTGTGTGCATCTTATGGAGCAAATGCAGGCTGCGCAGCTATCCCAGAAGCCAGAACAACAAGAGGGATCGCTGCTTTCACTGAGCAGCGATCCCTCTTGCTGTTCTGGCTTCTGAGATTCAGAATATTTTTTTCCTTCTTTTCCTCCTCCCAAAACTAGGTGCGTCTTATAGAGCGAAAAATACGGTAATTGACTGCAATAGGACAAAAGTAATCAATAGCAATGGGACACGGGTGGTGCTGTGGGTTAAACCACAGAGCCTCTTGGGCTTGCCGATCGGAAGGTCGGCGGTTCGAATCTCTTTTTTTTTTTTTTTTTTTTTTTTACAGTTCCTCATTCCAGGATTCTCAGGCCCATCAGCCTTAATCCTGCCTCTTTATTTTTTTTTTTTTATAATAATTTTTATTAATTTTCCACACATAAAATAAAGAACAATGTAACACATTATAACTTCATACTCATCGGTTCATAGCCTTTTTTCTTTGACTTCCCCATACCTCCCCATCTCTGCATCCTTGTTTGATAATTCTTTAGCAACCCTTAAGTCCATTGTCTTAGTTCCTTTTCATAAATATTTCTTAAGTTTTTTTTTTGTTTACTGCTGCAATTCTTTACTTCTTATCCCCTGACATCTTAACATTCCTCAATTTTACAATTATTTTTAAGATATATTTTGAAATTCTTCCAGTCCTCTTCCACTGTCTCTTTCCCCTGGTCCCGGATTCTGCCCGTCATCTCAGCCAGTCCCATAAAGTCAATCACCTTTGTTTGCCATTCTTCCAGAGTAGGTAGTTCTTGCGTCTTCCAATACTTTGCCAGTAGAATTCTTGCTGCTGTAGTGGCATACATAAAGAAAGTCCTATCCTTCCTTAACACCACTTGGCCCACCATACCCAAGAGGAAAGCCTCTGGTTTCTTAGGAAAAGTCCACTTAAGGACCTTCTTAATTTCATTATAGATCATTTCCCAGAAAGCTTTAACCTTTGGGCAGGTCCACCAAAGGTGGTAGAAAGTGCCTTCAGTCTCATTACATTTCCAACACTTATTATTAGGCAAATGATAAATTTTTGCTAGCTTGACTGGGGTCATGTACCACCGGTAGATCATTTTCATAATATTTTCTTTTAAAGCATTACATGCAGTAAATTTGATACCGGTGGTCCATAACTGTTCCCAGTCAGCAAACATAATATCATGACCTATATCTTGTGCCCATTTAATCATAGCTGATTTCACCGTTTCATCCTGTGTATTCCATTTTAACAGCAAGTTATACATTCTTGATAAATTCTTAGTATTGGGTTCCAACAATTCTGTTTCTAATTTTGACTTCTCTTTCTGAAATCCTATTTTCCTGTCCTGTTTAAACGTCTCATTTATCTGATGGTAATGCAACCAATCTCGAACCTTAGGTTTTAGTTTCTCATAACTCTGAAGTTTCACCCTTTCACCATCGTAATCTATGATCTCATGATATTTTGGCCATTTAGAATCCATATTAAGCTTTTTTACTTCCCTAGCTTCCATTGGTGACACCCACCTAGGGGTTTTACTTTCCAACAAATCTTTGTATCTAATCCAAACGTTGTACAATGCTTTCCTTACAATATGGTTTTTAAAACTTTTATACACCTTTACCTTGTCATACCATAAATATGCATGCCAACCAAAACTATTGTCATACCCTTCCAGATCCAAAATGTCAGTATTCTCAAGAAGTAGCCAGTGTTTCAACCAGCAGAAAGCTGCTGATTCATAATAAAGTCTTAAGTCCGGCAGGGCAAACCCCCCTCTATCCTTTGCATCAGTTAAAATCTTAAATTTAATTCTGGGCTTTTTGCCCTGCCAGACAAATTTTGATATGTCTTTCTGCCACTTCTTGAAACAGTCCATCTTGTCCACAATCTGCAACGTTTGGAATAAAAACAACATTCTAGGCAATACATTCATCTTAATAGTAGCGATTCGGCCTAACAAGGAAAGTTTCAGCCTTGACCATATTTCCAGATCCTTTTTAACTTCTGACCAACATTTTTCATAATTATCCTTAAATAAGTTCACATTCTTGGATGTTAAGTTTACCCCCAGGTATTTTACCCTTTTTGTAATTTCCAAACCTGTTTCATTCTGAAAACTCTCTCTTTCTTCCATTGTTAAATTTTTTTCCAACACTTTCGTTTTTTGTCTATTCAATTTAAAACCTGCTACTCGACCAAATGTTTCAATTAGTTCTAAAACTCTTTTAGTACTAGTGTCTGGCTGTTGCAAAGTCAATACTAGGTCATCTGCAAATGCTCTTAATTTATAATGTCTAACTCCGACCTGAACTCCTTTAACCAACTGGTCCTTTCTAATCATGTTTAACAAAACCTCCAGGACCGATATAAAAAGCAAAGGGGATATTGGGCAGCCCTGTCGTGTACCTTTTTCTATAGGTATTTCTTCTGCTACCACGTTATTTACAATTAATTTGGCCTTTTGTTGAGAGTATATTGCACCTATACCGTTTTCAAAACCTTGTCCTACCCCCATCCCTTGGAGATTCTTTTTCATAAAAGTCCAACAAATGTTGTCAAAGGCTTTCTCCGCGTCCACAAAAATCAGAACTGCTTTCCTATTAATGTCAACGTCCAGCAGCTCCAAAATGTCTATAATGTTCCTCACATTGTCTGACATATGTCTACCTGGGAGAAAGCCTGTTTGGTCCTTATGAATCTCATCTGCCAACACTCTTTTCAATCTTTTTGCCAAAATGTCTGCAAAAATTTTGTAATCCACATTGAGTAAAGATATAGGGCGGTAGTTTTTAACTTGGTTCTTCTCAGTCTCTGTTTTCGGTATAAGTGAGATGAAAGCCTCTTTCCACGATTCAGGTGCCTTTTTCCCCTTCGAAATTTCATTGCAAACTTCCTTCAATGGTTGTATCAGCCATTCTTTCAGCATTTTGTAGTATTTGGCCGTCAGGCCATCTGGTCCTGGTGATTTTCCCAATTTCATATTTTGAATGGCACCCTCTATTTCTTGTTCTGTTATTTCCTCGTTTAAGATCCTTGTACTTTGTTCTGAGATTTTTGGTAAACCGTATTTTCTGATGAATTCTTCTATTTCTTGCTCGTTGGTTGGCCCTTGTGCATACAATTTCTTAAAAAAGCTTTGAAAACAATTGTTGATCTCGTTGGGTTTGTGGATAATCTTTGTGGATAATCTCTGCAACAGGGTGAGCTCCCGTTGCTCGGTCCCTGCTCCTGCCAACCTAGCAGTTCGAAAGCACATCAAAGTGCAAGTAGATAAATAGGCATCACTCTGGCGGGAAGGTAAACGGCATTTCCGTGCACTGCTTTGGTTCGCCAGAAGCGGCTTAGTCATGCTGGCCACATGACCCGGAAGCTGTACACCACCTCCCTCGGCCAATAAAGCGAGATGAGCGCCACAACCCCAGAGTCGTCCGCGACTGGACCAATGGTCAAGGGTCCCTTTACCTTTTAATCAGTAGCAACCATGTGTATTAAATGGGATGCACATGAGTAAGAGGAAGCAAAAGCAGTTGCTGGGGAAGATGATCTAGCCCTCCATAGATATGGGGCAGAAAGAGACAAAGGAGCATGAAACACGGGAACTTCTCAGTGGTGGCACTGCAGCTTCTGGAAGAGTTTCTGTTTTGCCATTTGGATGGCTCCTTCGTGACAATCTTTTAGACAGGAATCAAAAGTTTCATCTCAATGGCCTTTAGTGTGTCAATTCTTGTGATGCTTTTAACGTTGTTTCATGTTGCCTGCTGATTTTCTTCATTGGGCCTTGTTTTATAATTTTGCAGTTCTGATGGTTACATTATATATGTTTCCTGGGGATACAATACATGTGTTGGGGGTTCAATACTGGTGTTCAGGAACTCAGGGGTGCTAATGGTCCACAGGTGAGGGGGCACATTACTTGGCTTGCCCCGGGCACTGGCAACTCACGCTATGCCACTGTAGGTGGGCAACGATACTGCCTGCACAGCATAACAAGTCAGAAAATCTTCCTGTCTGGACATTCCCTCTTTTGCCCCTTCATCCAGAGTGAGTTCAACAGGGTGTCTTCATTTACCCTCAGTGATCATAGAATCATAGGACTGTAAATTTGGAAGGGACCCCAGGGGTCATCTAGTACAACCTCCTGAGATGCTGGAATCACAGTTAAAGAATCCCTGGCAGATGGACATTGAGCCTCTGTTCAAAAACCTCACAACATGAGCCAGCAGAATTAAAATACCCCTGAAAATCTGCTTTAGTTCAGTTTTTGAAAGGCATGCATCTGTGAACTTGCCTGGTTGCACAATTATTTTCCTGAAAAGCAGAATGGAAACTCCAGATGTGGCTATACATCTGAATATATTATTTAAATATTTCTGCATTTAAATGTTTAAATATTAATGAATATTAATAGCATCACCACATTTTTTAAAAAATATTTATTTATACAACAAGGAAAAAACACACAAAAAAACACAAATACCAAATTACAAAAATAACCATAGACACATAATTTTCTTGGCAAACAATAAAACATCTATTGGTCTTAACACTAAAGACCCAACTTCCCATCTATTCCATATTCCAAATTCATATTACTTATTGCCAATACACATTTTTTTCATAATTAAACTTATTCTCAATAAATCTAATTTCTTCTATCTACCTAGCAACTATTACTGAAGTTCCTCGAATGCTGCAACAGAATTTAAACTACTATATTTATTTTTCAGATATTCTTTGAAAACCTCCCATTTAGAAACAAATTCCTGTTTTGATTTATTCTTTATTTTTTCTGATAAACCATCTAATTCGGCATATTCTGTCAGCTTTTGGATCCAATCTTGTATAGAGGGGATTTCATTACTCTTCCATTTTGCTGCGATCAAAACTCTTGCTGCCGCCATCGCATATAAAAAGATACCCTTCCTCTTTTGTGGAATATCCAAATCTGTTATTCCCAGGAGGTAGGCCTCTGGTTTTTTATTGAAAGAGATCTTTAGCATTTTTTGCAGTTCTGCATGTATACTCTCCCAGAATACCTGTATTTTCCTACATATCCACCACATATGGTAGAATGTTCCTGAGTCTCCGCGTCTCCAACAATTACTTGACACATTTTTATACATTTTTGAAAGTTTCCATGGTGTTAGATACCATCGATGTTGCATTTTTTGAAAGTTCTCTCTAATCGTGTAACAGTTTGTGAATTTCCAATTGATCTTCCATAAATTTTCCCATTGGGCCATGGTTATTGAATGGCCAAAATCCTGGGACCACCTCACCATTGCCACTGTTACCTCCTCCTCCTTGACTGTCCAGTCAAGGAGGAGTCGGTAAGTTTTGGAAAGAGTTTTTCTTTTAGAATTTACAAGATCAGATTCGAATCGGGAAATTTCTGCTGAGAACCCCTTTTGTTTGTCAGATTTAAATTTTTTGAATAACTGATGGTATTGGAACCAGTCTGAAATGTGTTCTCTTATTTCCTCACAAATTTTTTTAATTTTATTTGGCTATCCTCATTTTTTAGAAATATTTTATATGTTGGCCAGCTTTCCTGAGTATTTTTCCGTTTTACTGCTATGGCTTCTACTGGAGAAGTCCACCACGGGACTTTAGGCTCCATCAGGTCTTTATATTTTATTATAATGTGGTGATATATTACTAATATACATACAGATGCATTAATTATTACAAATGTAGCAATTAAGCATTAACACGATAAGCACAAACATCGCCTCTCTCTCAATCCTCTTGAAATCTCAATTCCACCTGGGATAGCGCAACATGGAATGTGGGGAGGGGGGAGACCCAGCTGGTCAAAAATTGGTCATGGAAACAAGTGGGTTAGCTCAATTAAAGCCCAATATTCGTCAGCCTCATTTGTGGCAGCTATTTTTGTTCAGCCCCGCTGGGAGATGTGAACATCACAGCACCGGAGAGTAGAAAATGTATTCAGCTGCCTGTTCTTGGCCAGCTATGCTAATGCAATCTGCAGCAATAGCTCAGTAACAATGAGCACTAATTAAAGATATTTAAATAAGTAAACAGCCTTTTTATCAAATGAAGCAATGTTAGAGGAGATCCTGAAAAGATTAGAGTGCCTGGGGGATTAATGAAGGGCTGTGCAATCCATTGTCACTGCCTCTGCAGTCAAAACTTCCCAGCTAGTGAGAGAATTTTGGGGGTTCCCCAATTGGGAGGAGATCCCTAGTGGTTAGAGTCATAGGGTTGAAGGGCTATTTGGGGCCATTTGGTTCAACCCCCCTGCTTGAAAATGCAGGAAACCAGAGCTGGAACATCTCCAACAGAGCTGGAACATCTCCAGCCATTTATTATATTCTTATTTTTGCTCACGGCTTCTGGAATGCAAAATTGCACATTGAATGGGACCACCAAAAATGCTGGCATAAATTAAGCACTTCTTAATACATGTTAGGGAACCTGTATTTTAATCTAGCTTCTGATCCCTTTAATAAGGAATGGTGCCAACTCCATTCCCTCCAGACTTAGCTGGTTTTAATTAGGAGTCTCTGTTGAGAAAAACCTGCCTCAAAAATGGACAATTAATTGTGCAGGCCAGTGTTTTGTGCACCGTGTTAGCAGCTGCAGCAACGAGAGCCGAGCGAGGGGCATATCCTTTTAAGAATAACTGTTTCAGCAGTGAGTAGAGCCTACCTCCATAGTTGTTTCTGAAATGCACAAGGGCTGGGATACGCAAGACTGAATTATTTTGGAAGCGCTTTTAACGAGTTGCTTTCCAGATCATGCCTCAGTAGGATGGTTCCTCCTTTATTGTCCCTGTTGCTCAGATTGCGCAGAAACATTTTGAGGGCATCAGGATGGGAAAGGCTAGGGCAGATGAGATAGAACTCACTCTGGTCCAGCAATTACCTTCAGTTGAAGCCCTGCATGGAAGCCACTGTGCAAACCTGTGCAGGATACCATTTAATTTGGTGAAAGGGGTGGAACCGGAAATCCACCTTCCACCTTTCATGGTCATATCGCTTGCAACAGAAAGGCAAGGAGGATCACTCAATCCAGCTGCAATGGTTTGGATCTATCACAAGGCACATGCTACCCAACCCACTATAGCCTTATTGGAGTTCACCGATTGGGTCTGTGTTGCTCCCAGACGGGAGGAAGGAAGTCAAATTACACCGAAGTTGGTTCAAAGAAAGAGTTTATTCTGCTCTCCAGATAGCAGAAGGCACTTGTGTGGTCAATTCACAGCAAGTCCAAAGAAATGAGAAATTTCATGCAGTATATATATCCTCCAGGCACCCTCTCCCTCCTTCCCTAGGAATCCAACTACGTAAGCCTATGTACGCAGGTTGACATCACATATGTTCCTGCTCTGGTATTCTTAACCATAAAAGGGGTATTCCTTCCGGTACTTCTGACCATAAAAGGATCTTCCTGTTCCTACTCTTAGCTTGGAGCAAGAGGTCACCATCTCTGAGAACACATTCTGGCGCTGTTCCCAGACTAGTTCTGTGCGTCTTTGTGGTCAGGACGTAAGATAAGGCACAGACGTGTCTTCTCTGTTCTACTGGTACAGTCAAGGCTATCCTTGCCGTCACAAACTGATAAAGGAGAGGGCTCTGAGCACTTGTTTATAAAGCTGGGTTTTGGCTCAAAAACTCAAGTTTATGCATTTTAGAAATGCTAAGAAGAAAAGAGGGGGGGTTGAGTCAGTTTTAAACTGACTGCACAGAAACCCATTCCTTCACCATGCTCTGCTCCGTACCTTGCAGAGTGTTGGTGAAGATGTATGCCCACCTACTTTATATCTCTTACCGCTGCCACAAATATTACCTGTTTTGGACTTGCATACTGCTTCTATTTTTTTTTATTTTCTTTTTATTGAGTTTCTCTTCAAAAAAAAAAAAAAGAAAAGAAAAGAAAAAAAACAAATCAACAAATTCAAAAGAAATATCCATACATAGCACAAAAATAACATCCAATACAATTCTTTGTCTTCTTCCTTGAATCTTTATATCTTTAGATATTTAAACCTTTCCTCTACGCACCTATTGACCTCCTTCCCTCCCGATTTCGGGCTTCTTAATAAAGATTCTTTCTTTTTTCTGCAGCTATTAATTGTTAATGGTTTACATGTCTTAAGACTTATATCAGACCTGCTATAGTTTTTAGGTCTCTATAGTTCCCTTCAATGTATACCATAAATTTATTCCAGTCACTAATAAACTTTGTATTTTTTTGGTTTCTGATTTTTTGTGTCATTTTTGCTAAATCAACATATTCAAATAATTTTGTTTGCCAGTCTCTGATCGTTGGGGCATTTGGACTTTTCCAGTTTTGTGCAATTAATATTCTAGCTGCGGCTGTGGCATATTGGAATAATGTCTTACCTTCTTTTTTGATTTCATCCCCAATTATTCCTAGTAAGAAGGCCTCTGGTCTTTTAGGGAAGGTATATTTAAATATTTTTTTTAACTCATTATAAATAAGTTCCCAATACTTCTTCATTTCTTCGCAAGTCCACCACATATGGTAGAAATTGCCTTCTTTGATTTTACACTTCCAGCAAGCCTTATTTCCTGTTTTGTACATTTTCCCTAGTTTTGCCCGTGTGATGTAACACCTATACATCATTCTTTTCAAATTTTCTCTGAGTAAGACACATGCCGTGAATTTCATTCCACTATGGACTTGCATACTGCTTCTAGACATGCAAATGCATTTGTAAGGCAAGCTACTGCCAATGTTTAGCTCTCAAGGATAAATGACTTGGGTGTTGCAATCCCGCTCCCCCCAATTACTTTGCAAACTAAGAAACGAATACAGTGGAGGAAGAATGGACAAAATTTAACGATTATTTAGCTAAATTTGTTAAGTTAAACTAATTGGAAATAGCTTGCAGGTGACAGATTGGCTTAGGAATTTATATAAGTTACCGTAAGTGATGCTTAACATGTACAATTTTGAATTGAAAAGATATAAGGATGTTAATGAACTAAGTTAGGTTTATAAGAATTAGGATTTGGAAAGCCATTATAAGGATATGCATGGAAATTCAACCAAGGGGAAGTGAGGAAGTCACTTAACAATGTTAATAAGTGTAATTTTAATAAGGTTATGATTTATGTTTGTTTGTGTGCTTTATTTGTTTATAATTTTGTGAAAATCAATTTTAAAAATTGAAAAAAGAAGAAGAAACAAATACAGTGGTACCTCAGGTTAAGAACTTAATTCGTTCTGGAGGTCCGTTCTTAACCTGAAACTGTTCTTAACTTGAGGTACCACTTTAGCTAATGGGGCCTCCCACTGCCGTACGATTTCTGTTCTCATCCTGGAGCAAAGTTCTTAACCCGAGGTACTATTTCTGGGTTGGCAGAGTCTGTAACCTGAAGCGTCCATAACCTGAAGCATCTGTAACCTGAGGTACCACTGTATCTAGCACACATTCCTACCCTACCTATGTTATGCAAATGGGAGCAATTTTTGAGACCTAGCAACGGTTTTTTTATGGGCAGTGCATTCACCTAAGCATATAGGAGATGTTTTTGCTGACTTCCAGCAATGCATTGCATGAAGCAGCTGCATCGCAGAAGAGCCAGAACGTCTCAAAATGCACAAAATTACAGAGTCTTGTGTGCAGGAACTGCTGGGATCAATAAGCTGTGCTGAAATCAGCAAATGCATTTCATGTATTCAGCTGATTGGTTACAGCTGAAGGCATGAGTGAATCCCACTTCCCCATTAAGTAAGAAAGATAGACAGAGCTTCACTAAGGCACATTGATTGCATGTTTTAAGGCTTTGTTAAATGTTTCAGAAAGAAGTTTATGCATTTCATTAACAGGCATCCTTGTCCTCTGTGGCATGTTTGCTGAATGAATCTTTTGTGACATGGAAGCTTTTCTTAAACAATCCAATTTTATTAGGGGAACAATTCATTCATTTTGCTGTCTTTATAGATTTTTTGTGCAACGTGTTTGTTTTCTGAAGGTGAAAATCAATTCCCTTTTGCCCAGAATCCAGACAAGGTCTATGACAATGAATTGGTTATCACCTGAAAACATTTCTTGGGGGAAATCGGCCACATCCCCCTAGCACTGGTTTTGCTACAGGAATACAAATAGGCTATAATGGAACAGCATCTCTCTCCCTTCCAATAGATACACAACCAATCCAGAAAAGATTAAATGCAAACCAAGCAGAAAATAGCAGAAGGCACAGCATATTATAAATAATAATCACATAACGTCAATAATCTAAACTGTATACTAGACTCCATAACATAGCAGCATACCCGTCAGTCCACTTTCCTGGCCCCAAGCAGAACTGTAACCAGACATGCCCTTTTCTGTTAATATTATAAGCACAAATGAATTGATGGCATGGTATGATTGCGCTTTTAGCATCTTGCCTTGCCCGTCCCTTGGTGGGTTTGACTGAAAGGTTTCCTCCAGTAAATGGAAGCGTGGTTTTCCATGAGAGGGAATTCCTTCCCTTCATGGAGAGAGAGTTCTGATCACAAAAGGACTTCCTGCACTTCATGGAACCTTTGGATCCAACCCGATATCAAAGGCCACTCTGCCCAGAGACAGTCAAGTAACCTCAGGAGTCAAAAAGGCTATTTTCTAATAGGACAACATGGAATTCAGGAAGCAAGTTATACGACATACCTTCATGGAGAGGAACGAACAGGGCCTGTGGCATTTTTTTGAATTTTATCAGAGATCTGTCAATGAGAAGGTTCATAGATAAAAAATTAAAGGTCAAGGACCCCTGGACAGTTAAGTCCAATCTAAGGCGACTATTGGGTTGCGGTGCTCATCTCGCTTTCAGGATGAGCGAGCTGGCATTTGTCCACAGACAGCTTTCCAGGTCATGTGGCCAGCAGGACTAAACCACTTCTGGCACAATGGGACACCGTGATGGAAACCAGAACGCACGGGAACACCGTTTACCTTTCCGCCACAGTGATACCCATTTATCTACTTGCACTGGTGTGCTTTCGAACTGCTAGGTTGGCAGGAGCTGGGACAGAACAATGGGAGCTCACTCCATCATGGGGATTCGAATCGCCGACCTTCCAATCGGCAAGCCCAAGAGGCTCAGTGGTTTAGACCCCAGCACCACCCTGAAATACAGTACATTCAGGTCTGGGCACAAAACTCTGCCCACACCTGAATGTATTTGACACCTGCTAGTACTTTTTATGTTTTTATATCTCTCTTTTTAAAAACTGAGTGAGTGGGGTGTGAAACCTTGTGAGCCAACGTACAAGACTGGTAAATGAAAAACTGAATTTTCTTCAAAGACAAAAATAGCACTAAATTGTCTTGATCTCATGGGAAATCAAAGGAACTTAGACAGCTGTATTATCATTGCCTCCCTTATGAAAAAGAAACAGAAGCCGTAGTTTCTCTATAAAATATATATAAAGATAGATGAGCCTTGACCCTGTTCACATGTACAGCTGTTTTTAACACACTTGCATGCAGTTACCGTACATAAGATTTGTCATCAGGCAAAACCCACAATTCTTCTGGAGCTTATAATTGCTTAAAGTGCATTTTCCTCAGAATTATACCCAGCTCCAAAGTGCTGCTGAGGGCCATTTGACTTCCAATATCCCTTAAGGTAACATGGGGCCTTCCTTAGACCATTCTCTTCCAGACACTAGGAGTGCAATAACTTCCATTTGTCTCCAGGCTGCATCCTATATCAAATTGCCTTCTTATAAAAAGAAAGTGGTCAACATGTATGGAGTTGATTATGTTCATTTATAGATTATAAAGGTAAAGGGACCCCTGACCATTAGGTCCAGTCAAGGCCAACTCTGGGGTTGCGGCGCTCATCTCACTTTATTGGCCGAGGGAGCCGGCGTACAGCTTCCGGGTCATGTGGCCAGCATGACTAAGCCGCTTCTGGCGAACCAGAGCAGTGCACGGAAGTGCCATTTACCTTCCCGCCAGAGTGGTACCTATTTATCTACTTGCCCTTTGATGTGCTTTTGAACTGCTAGGTTGGCAGGAGCTGGGACTGAGCAACGGGAGCTCACCCCGTCACGGGGATTCGAACCGCCGACCTTCTGATCGGCAAGTCCTAGGCTTCTGTGGTTTAACCCACAGCACCACCCGCGCTTCTTATGAGCATCTTATGAAGGAGAACTAGGCATTAAACAGATGCTTCAGATTTACCAAATCAATCTATTAAAGTGTTGCTTGTTGTAGTAGAACAACTGGTCAATGTCAAATCCTAATCTTAGGAGACACTTTTTCAGCAGTTTGAAATATTGTGCTGGATCTTCTCATTTTGATGTGGCAGATACTCTGCATTACCTCACCGGGACTTTTCTTCTTTTTTCTTTCACTTCTGCACTTTGCCAGACAAAGAAGAAGAAGTTGGGGGTCAAACTGCATGCAACTGAACAAACTCCCCATGACTCAGTCTCAGGAAGTCTGGCCTTCAGACTGTGGAACTTGCCTATGAAAGCTGGGAAGATATGAGTCAGCAGGGCAGATATCAAAGGATGGGGAAAATATCTGAACCCTGAGGAAACTGTGTGAAGCCCTGAATGAGAAGTTCTCCTGGGATGAGACAACCTCACCTAAGCATCTCTGAAAATTACACCAGTACTGATCAGCCAAGACCAGACCTTGCAGTGTCTGTTTTCCAAGGACAGTTCAAGATTTACAGAAGCTGTCCCAGTTTCTGATTTGTTCCTGTCCCACTTTTCCTTAGGCCATCCCTATTTTCATTGGAGAAATCTTGGAGGGTATGGAGTTATGTGATGACCAAGCCAAGGAGATAAGTATCTATACAACCTTTAGAAGACATCTGAAAGCAGTCCTGTACAGGGAAGGTTTTTTTTAATGCTTTTATGTATGTTGGAAGCTGCCCAAAGTGCCTGGGGCAGCCCAGTCAGATGGGTGGGATATAAATAAAATAATAATAATAATAATAATAATAATAATAATAATAATAATAGTTCTTCTTGTTGTTGTTGAATAGGACCTCTCTGTTTTCACTGGAGAATGTTGGAGGGTATGCAAGACTACTGTTGAAGGTACTCATAGTAAGAATGAGTGTGAGCATTCTAGAAATTTTGGGGAATACCAAAAACAACAGTGAAAACATGGCAGGAAACTCATTATAGATGGTAAGAGTTTTAATTGCAGAGTGTGTGACCTACAGAGTACTTCCAATTTCCCTTAGCATCTCAGGTGTGATTGTTCTAGAAAGGCATAACTGAAGAGAGAGAGAGAGAGAGAGAGAGACTAATTGGAACAATTAATTGAAACAACAATTAATTTCAGTGATGACAACCTTGACTGTGTTGCTGTCTCTCGATATTAAGAGTGGAGACGGCATTGTCACTCACAGATTTAGACACAGAGAGATTTAGACATGCAAGAAATAAATGGGAACAACCCAACGATCGTCTGTTTTGTCTCAGGAGATCCACCATCAGGTGTATCTCAAAGGACGAGTTGCAACGTGCGATTTTATTGTTGCTGCGAGGGATACTTTATACACTGAAAAACTGTGCTGAGGAATCTTCATCTGTGGCAGCATCACAGAGCCCATGGCACACAACAATCCTGCAAAGCAGTGACCTACCACTCAGGAATCTCACCTGCAATGGGTTTTTCCCCAACACCCCTGGCTGGTGGGAAGCTCACAGGTTTTAGGAATATTAACTTGGGGATTTGTCCATGGAGTTTTCTTGGCAGGGATAAAGCATCAGTTCTTCGGCGATCAGCCTTCTTTATGGTCCAGCTCTCACTTCCATACATTACTACTGGGAAAACCATAGCTTTAACTATACGGACCATCACCTTGCCAACAAAGGACCATATAGTTAAAGCTATGGTTTTCCCAGTAGTGATGTATGGAAGTGAGAGATGAACCATAAAGAAGGCCGATTGCCGAAGAATTGATGCTTTTGAATTATGATGTTGAAGGTGACTCTTGAGAGTCCCATGGACTGCAAGAAGATCAAACCTATCCATTCTTAAGGAAATCAGGCCTGAGCGCTCACTGGAAGGACAGATCCTGAAGCTGAGGCTCCAATACTTTGGCCACCTCATGAGAAGAGAAGACTCCCTGGAAAAGATCCTGATGTTGGGAAAGATGGAGGGCACAAGGAGAAGGGGACGGCAGAGGACGAGATGGTTGGATAGTGTTCTCGAAGCTCCCAGCATGAGTTTGACCAAACTGCGGGAGGCAGTGGAAGACAGGAGTGCCTGGCATGCTTTGGTCCATGGGATCACGAAGAGTCAGACACAACTAAACGACTAAACAACAACAACTTGGGGATTGGGAAACTGCCAACTCTCCACACGAGGGCTGGGTAAGAACTGGTTTTCAGCGTTGTGATATATCATCAGCTAAATATTGTGATATACTGATATATCATGATGTCTGAAATAAGGATGGAGCTATGTAAATACCAGCCGATGATTTTGGAAGGCTTGTTTAGCAGGTGCAAAAAACCAGGAGAGAAGGCACCTGTTGGATATACAATGGGAAAGATGTGCCGAGAGTAGCTGTCCTCACACTAGAGACAGACGACATGATGATACCCTTGAAAAAAGGGTTGGCTGATGAGACTCCTGCTCCTCTCTCTGTCTCCCAAGGCACCAATCATATGTCTCTCTCTGAGCCATGAGTTGTGCTCCCCAAAGCTGCCCTCCTTACACTGATGGCACTGATGACGCTTACAGCTTCCAGTCTCCCTTAGAAAGCAAACAAAGTGCTGGAAAAGCAGCTAATTGGGAAATTCATGCAACAAAAGCCAAGAAAACCAGATGTTGTTTATGCCCTTCCAAAACTGGTGTGCATACATTTAGTTCAGTATTTCTGCTGTGTTTCCTGGCCTGGATGTGCTTTTTCTTTTTCTTTTTTTTTAAAAAAAAACAGGCAAAATGTGACTGAACCACAGGTGGTCCATTCAAAACCTCTTTTGATTAGGATTTCTTGCATATCAGCAATTAAAATCTTTTGCAGAATCAACTTGTCCTTAACCTTCTCTTTGAAGCTTCAGGCGAGCTTTTTAGCTTCGCTATGTTTGCTCAAGTCTTGTCCCCTCATTTCCACACTGATTTGCTTTAGTCTGCTCTTGGTTTTTAGCATATGAAATTGATTTTAGTAATTTGAACTGTTTTGCATTGTAACTTAAACCATTTAACTGTGCTTTGTTTAGTTTGTGAGGCCTTTGTGAGCTGCTTTGAGTTTATTTGTAGAGAAAGGTGAGATCTATGCCAGGCATAGGCAAACTCAGCCCTCCAGATGTTTTGGGACTACAACTCCCATGATCCCTATCTAACAGGACCAGTGGTCAGGGATGATGGGAATTGTAGTCCCAAAACATCTGGAGGGCCGAGTTTGCCTGTGCCTGATCTATGCTTTTAAATAAATAACCTATGAAACAAAAAATAATTTAAAAGCAAAATAAAACATTGAAGTCAAATATTTCCTGATTTAGGAGGGGAAGAGGCGTGGAACAAAAGGGTTCATTAAGATCATGCTTGCACAGGAATATGCTGGTTTTATTTCAGTTTTTAAAAGACATCGTCCTGTATTTACAGTTATATTAGTTATCTAAGTCATCTTAAGTACCACTTTCCGCATTAGTGGAATGCTGGGCATTCGTGAATGGAACATGGTACATTCATGGAGCATTGTTTATTCGGTGCACCAGTGGAAATATTTGTCTGAGAACTGAACAGGACTCACATCTTTTTGGGACAGCCCTCAGAGTGAGAGCACGAGACTCTCAATCTCAGGGTCCTGGGTTTGAGCCCCACATTGGTCAAAAGATTCCTGCAGGACAGAGGACACTTTTCTCCACCCAAAAAGACGACAATCACATTTTTCTAGGGATGGGTGGCAACCCTAGTTGGGAAGGTGCCACTGGTGGTAGCCTGCAGAAAAGCCCTGAAGGAGGGCATGTTAGGGCAGGATGGGAACACGGACTGCTTTGGAAACACTGGATCCAACGCCCTGGGAATCCCCCAAGGAGACTCTGGATCCTTGGGCCCCTCTGATGTGCCAATCTGGAGGGAGTGGTGTTAGGTCCTGAAAGAACTACATTGGCTCCCAGTACGTTTCCGGGCACAATTCACAGTGTTGGTGCTGACCTCTAAAGCCCTAAATGGCCTCGGCCCATTATACCTGAAGGAGCACCTCCACCCCCATCATTCAGCCCAGACACTGAAGTCCAGCTCTGAGGGCCTTCTCACAGTTCCCTCATTGCAAGAAGCGAAGTTACAGGGAACCAGGCAGAGGGCCTTCTTGGTGGTGGCGCCCGCCCTGTGGAACGCCCTCCCACCAGATGTCAAGGACATAAAGAACTATATGACTTTTAGAAGACATCTAAAGGCAGCCCTGTTGAGGGAAGCTTTTAATATTTGATGAATTACTGTATTTTAATATTTTGCTGGAAGCTGCCCAGAGTGGCTGGGGAAACTCAGCCAGATGGGCGGGGTATGTATGTATGTAATTATGTATGTGTGAATGAATATATAAGTAAATAAATATTAGATGTGCTGCTCCATTGCTTTCCCAGCGGGGTTTTGATTTTAACAGATTTAATTCAGATCCGTGCAGATGCAAGCTGCCTTGGTTCCAATCTCAAGAGCCCCACTACACACAAACACACACCCTTGTGGTGTCATTATTATTTAGAAGCAGCAGCAGCAGCAGAGACCATTTAATGGAGCCCCATCTTTTAACGGAAAGTTTGGAATTCCACTGCATGTTTGCCATACACATTTCTAGTTCAGAGCACCTTTGATTTCCTTTCAGAAAAGCCTTATGCACCTGGCCAGGCATGATAATTGCTGACGTTCCCATTTTAAAGTAATTCCCCGTTACAGATGCCAGAATACAGTAATGCGACACAATGAGTGAGGAATCCTGACTCCATCACTGAAGAATTTCCTTGTCAGTCTTTGACTTGATTCATTGGCCTCAAACAATGGAAACTGCTTGGGAAGATTAGTCGGCGTGTCTTTTTCATTGTACATTGTTCCATCTGCCAAGATTAGGGTGCCTTGAGAAAGTTTTGACAAACTCAACACAGAGAGAGAGAGAGAGAACGGTGTGTTTGCTAGTGACCTGACAGTGCTGAAATAAAACTGCATAATTTTAAAGACCCATATCGGTCAGATTATCTGGATTGTTCCGAGCCTCTCTTCATGTGGGGTGGAAAATGAGGGGGCAGCTGCTGGAGAAGGAGGAACCACCCAAAATTAGGGGCTGTGTGCAGCTTCAGGGGGAGGAGGAGATGGAAAACATGTCTTTCCTTAAGCATAGGATGAAGCCTATATATATAATGATCCCTAATCCCAATTCACCAACATTGTAGTAAGTCCATTAAAATATTTATTGCAGGTGATGTTGTTGCTTCTGCTGGTTTTCCCTCAATGTGGCTCCATGTGTAGACAAACGTCACCACCCATGAAAGATGTGTTGTGGTGCATGATGCTTTGCTGTATAAACCAGGAATATAAGAAACCAGGAAGATCAAAATTTCAATAAAGAATGGGAGAAATTTATAGTGTATCTGGGAAACCACTGTAAACAATTGACTGTAATAGCACTTGTAATGTAACAAGGATTATGGAGACTTTAGAAAAGGAAAAACTGGAGAGACTTAAAATATGCAGCGGAAAAGGACTAGCAACGGAACCCATGGAGGCGTGGAGGGATGTTCAAAGATTATGGCAAATCTTTGTGTATTTGTTTATATTTTTGATTTTGAATGGAAATAATAATTTGTAAAATCGAATAAAATATATATTTTTAAAAAAGAATAGCAAAAGAACATCTCAGAGCTACTATTGCTGAGAATGATTTAACCACCAACCCCTTTTCACAGAGAACTCTGGGAATTGTAGTTCTGGAAGGGGAATGGCATCTTCTAACAACTCTCATCACCCTTAACAATTCTTTGGGGAAGCCATGCCTATGGCATCAAAGTGTACTGGAAGAAGCAAAGATCACCCATGTTGAAGCAACGGTTCTTCAACATCAACTTCGTTGGACTGGTCATGTTGTGCGGATGCCTGTTGATTGTCTTCCAAAACAACTACTCTATTCCGAACTTAGAAATGCAAAGTGTAATGCTGGTGGTCAACAAAAGAGGTTTAAAGACTCTCTCAAGGCAAATCTAAAAAATGTAGTATAAACACCGACAACTGGGAAACGCCTGCAAGTGCTCCAGTTGGAGAACAGCCTTTACCAAAGGTGTCATGGCTTTGAAGACACTCAAATTCAGGATGCAATGGAGAAACGTGCTAAGAGGAAGGCACACTTGGCAAATCCACACCGTGATCAACTCCCGCCCGGAAACCTATGTCCCCACTGTGGAAGGACATGTGGATCCAGAATTGGCCTGCACAGTCACTTACGGACTCATAGTTAAAACCGCGTTTATGGAAGACAATCTTACTCGGCTATGAGGGATTGGCAAAGGAAGAAGAAGAAGAAGAAGAGGAGGAGGAGGAGGAGGAGGAGGAGGAGGAGGAGTGCTTTCAATGTATGGTGTGAACGTAGCCAGAAAGTGTTACTGCAGGTCTATTCTCACTTACCTGGGAGCAAGCCTCACTGACGTCAATGGCACATACTTCACTGTGGATGTGTCTAGGATGGCATCAGATGTCCCTCAGTCAGCAGCCTCTTTTTTAGAGATTAAGCATGGGCTTGCTGACAGTATAAGACACATTAGGGCAGAGAGAAACTCAAATGTAAGCATGGACAAATACATCCCCACCATCCCCATATTTCTAACATTATTTCACTGAGCTCAGTATCTGGGACATTTCTTCTAACCCTAGCGGGCATAATTCTATTCTCTGTAAGTTAATGCACAGACCTTGTGACCTATTTGGTTCCCACTGAAGGCAATGAAAAGTCTTAAGAGCTCCCCCCCCCCCATATTTCTCATTAATGGATGTGCTATTTATAGAAGACTGTATCACTAAAGATGAGTTTAAAAGCTAGTTTTCACTGAACATTCACCCTGAAATAAAGACTGTGTGTGGATCTGGCACTCACCAAATTTGCACCCTTCCTGGCATAACAATAAACTTGTAAACAGACATTTTGAAAACTCTGTGGGTTTTACCGTTTTGAAGTACCGTATTTGCTTCTTTTTGGGACTGATATTTTATTGCAAGATGTTTCTTTATAAAGAAATAAAGAAAAGGAAGAAAGGAAAAGGGTGGAGAAAGGAAAAGAGAAAGGGAGAAAAGGTGCAAAAATGCAATGTAGTACATTGTTGTTGTTTAGTCGTTTAGTCGTGTCCGACTCTTCGTGACCCCATAGACCAGAGCACGCCAGGCACTCTTGTCTTCCACTGCCTGCTGCAGTTTGGTCAAACTCATGCTGGTAGCTTCGAGAACACTGTCCAACCATCTCGTCCTCTGTTGTCCCCTTCTCCTTGTGCCCTCCATCTTTTCCAACATCAGGGTCTTTTCCAGGGAGTCTTCTTTTCTCATGAGGTGGCCAAAGTATTGGCACCTCAGCTTCAGGATCTGTCCTTTCAGTGAGCGCTCAGGGCTGATTTCCTTAAGAATAGATAGGTTTGATCTTCTTGCAGTCCATGGGACTCTCAAGAGTCTCTTCCAGCACCATAATTCAAAAGCATCAATTCTTCGGCAATCGGCCTTCTTTATGGTCCATCTCTCACTTCCATACATCACTACTGGGAAAATCATAGCTTTAACTATACGGTCCTTTGTTGGCAAGGTGATGGTCCGTATAGTTAAAGCTATGGTTTTCCCAGTAGTAATGTATGGAAGTGAGAGCTGGACCATAAAGAAGGCTGATCGCCGAAGAACTGATGCTTTATCCTTGCCAAGAAAACTCCATGGACATCACTACTGGGAAAACCATAGCTGGAACTATACGGACCTTTGTTGGCAAGGTGATGTCTCTGCTTTTTAAGATGCTATCTAGGTTTGTCACTGCTTTTCTCCCAAGAAGCAGGCGTCTTTTAATTTCGTGACTGCTGTCACCATCTGCAGTGATCATGGAGCCTAAGAAAGTAAAATCTCTCACTGCCTCCATTTCTTCCCCTTCTATTTGCCAGGAGATGATGGGCCCAGTGGCCATGATCTTGGTTTTTTTGATGTTGAGCTTCAGACCATATTTTGCGCTCTCCTCTTTCACCCTCATTAAGTAAAGTTAATTTCATTGCTATAGATTATTATACAGATAAAAGGCATAATATCTGGTTAATAATAACCCACTGTGTTCCAAATATCAATATATTTATCCAAACAAAGTTTACATCTGTTGGTCATCCATCCATATGTTGCAAGTGTCCTTGTGTTGTCAATCTCTTGATTAAATGGAATTGGATCTTTTTTTTCCTTCCAGTTCATCAGGATCAGTTTCTTAGCAATCATTAGGGTGCATATTGTCAACTTCCATATAATAAGTATATAATTCAGAAGAATATTCTCCTCTATAAGTTTTAACTTTTTCCATACATTCATATTTACACAGTCCAGCGCTTTCTCCTAATATGTAATACACTGTAAAAAGGTGTGTTTCAAAGAGGCATTGTCCTGATTATATCTATTTTTATAGAAATCTAAAGGAGTCCAATAAATTCTGAATATTATTTTCTGCTGTATGTCTTCATTTAAGATCCATCGATACCTTTGGTACCAATGCATTTTCCCATTGTGGGTAATATTTAAAGTTCCAGTGCTTGGCTCCAATCATTTCTTAAAGTCTGCATACCAAGCTTGTTTATTGATAATAAATATGTACAAAAAGCAATCACTGGCTTTTTAGTTCCAAACGAACTATTCAATTGCTGCAATATCTCAGGTGTCTCAGAAGCAGAAAAGGCTGCTGGCCCAAATAAACTCGTTAAAAGATGTCGTAGCTGGAGAAAGATGACACTTTTCTCTGAGAACATTGAAACAACTGCTTCTTAGAAAGTCTGTGGCATGATTCCCTCTAATGGCCAGACTTCAAGAGTTTTCACACATGACACTTAAAAGAGTTTTTGAATCACTTTCCCTGCTATTTGGGCACATGTGAGTGTTGTCAACGCAGGAAAGAAAGCGAAACCCAGCCAATTTAAAACCAAAAGTTTATTCTAGCCACTGTAGGCATTATTACATTCACATTACAAAGAAAATGGGGGTGGGGAAGATTTAGGCCTCATATGTGAAAAAGCACCTTATAATCATGCTTTCTCTTCCACAGAAATTGGTACAGTCCAAAAAAGTTCATTCCTGATTTTCTACTCACAGGAAATCTCTGGGAACTATTTTTCAGTATCATTGGAAACACATTTGTGTGCCATCTGAGCTACAAATTATTATTTCTGCCTACTTTTTCCAAACGTGATTTTTAAACTGAAAATAGCATCTCGGTCAGCCTTCCTCAAATTGCTGCTCTCTCCTTTTTAAAAAAACAACCCCCATCACTCCAGGCTGTTGGCTGTTTACCATGCTGGTTGAGGCTGGTGGTAGCTAGAGTGCCAAATAGCTAAACTTTGCCAGATCAGGAAGAAGAAGAAGAAGAAGAAGAAGAAGAAGAAGAAGAAGAAGAAGAGTAGTTTGGATTTGATATCCCGCCTTTCACTCCCTTTTAAGGAGTCTCAAAGTGGCTAACATTCTCCTTTCCCTTCCTCCCCCACAACAAACACTCTGTGAGGTGAGTGCGGCTGAGAGACTTCAAAGAACTGTGACTAGCCCAAGGTCACCCAGCAGTTGCATGTGGAGGAGCAGAGACTCGAACCCGGTTCCCCAGATTACGAGACTACTGCTCTTAACCACTATACCACACTGGCTCTCGGGATCAACACACACAGCGACGGAGCTCAGGTGACATGTTGGACTGTCCTTCTCTATAGCAACTTCCTTGTTCTCCACTGGCTTCTTCAGTCATTCAGATGAACATGCTTGACAAGCCCACCAACCTGAAAGAGAAATTGGTTTGACCAGTTCAGCAATTCCTTCTACAGCAAACTTCCACCTTGTTCTATGCTAAGTCCC
The DNA here is from genome assembly GCF_951804945.1 of Podarcis cretensis. NCBI lineage: Eukaryota > Metazoa > Chordata > Lepidosauria > Squamata > Lacertidae > Podarcis > Podarcis cretensis. Next base: position 30,002,024 of record NC_137187.1, read on the forward strand.
AGGTTGGGATCCAAAGGCATCATCCGAACCACCCCACCCCAACCCTTTTTTTTAAAAATAACTTTTTTATTTAAAATTAAAACAAAACATATTATCCAGAAACATGTCATCCTTATTCCCCCCCATTTTTCCTCCCTCCTCCCACAGAACCCACCCCCCCACCCCCCGACTTCCCTCAGTTCCAGTCTTTGGTTTCTCTAAAAGGTCGGAGTTAGACATTCCAGTCTTTGGTTTCTCTTCAGGTCGGAGTTAGACATTACAAATTAAGAGCATTTGCAGACGATCTGGTATTGACTTTGCAACAGCCAGACACTAGTACTAAAAGAGTATTAGAACTAATTGATATATTTGGTCGAGTAGCAGGTTTTAAATTGAATAGACAAAAAACGAAAGTGTTGGAAAAAAATTTAACAATGGAAGAAAGAGAGAGTTTTCAGAATGAAACAGGCTTAGAAATAACAAAAAGGGTAAAATACCTGGGGGTAAATTTAACATCCAAGAATGTGAACTTATTTAAGGATAATTATGAAAAATGTTGGTCAGAAGTTAAAAAGGATCTGGAAATATGGTCAAGGTTGAAACTTTCCTTGTTAGGCCGAATTGCTACTATTAAGATGAATGTATTGCCTAGAATGCTGTTCTTATTCCAGACGTTGCAGATTGTGGACAAGATGGACTGTTTCAAGAAGTGGCAGAAAGACATATCAAAATTTGTCTGGCAGGGCAAAAAGCCCAGAATTAAATTTAAGATCTTAACTGATGCAAAGGATAGAGGGGGGTTTGCCCTGCCGGACTTAAGACTTTATTATGAATCAGCAGCTTTCTGCTGGTTGAAACACTGGCTACTTCTTGAGAACACTGACATTTTGGATCTGGAAGGGTACGACAATAGTTTTGGTTGGCATGCATACTTATGGTACGACAAGGTAAAGGTGTACAAAAGCTTTAAAAACCATATTGTAAGGAAAGCATTGTATAACGTTTGGATTAGATACAAAGATTTGTTGGAAAGTAAAACCCCTAGGTGGGTGTCACCAATGGAAGCTAGGGAAGTAAAAAAACTTAATATGGATTCTAAATGGCCAAAATATCATGAGATTTTAGAATACGATGGCGAAAGGGTGAAACTTCAGAGTTATGAGAAACTAAAGCCTAAGGTTCGAGACTGGTTGCATTACCATCAGATAAATGAGACGTTTAAACAGGACAGGAAAATAGGATTTCAGAAAGAGAAGTCAAAACTAGAAACAGAATTGTTGGAACCCAATACTAAGAACTTATCAAAAATGTATAACTTGCTGTTAAAATGGAATACACAGGATGAAATGGTGAAATCAGCTATGATTAAATGGGCACAAGATATCGGTCATGATATTATGTTTGCTGACTGGGAACAGTTATGGACCACCGGTATTAAATTTACTGCATGTAATGCCTTAAAAGAGAATATTATGAAAATGATCTACCGGTGGTACATGACCCCAGTCAAGCTTGCAAAAATATATCATTTGCCTAATAATAAGTGTTGGAAATGTAATGAGACTGAAGGCACTTTCTACCACCTTTGGTGGACCTGCCCAAAGGTTAAAGCTTTCTGGGAAATGATCTATAATGAAATTAAGAAGGTCCTTAAGTGGACTTTTTCTAAGAAACCAGAGGCTTTCCTCTTGGGCATGGTGGGCCAAATGGTGCCAAGGAAGGATAGGATTTTCTTTATGTATGCCACTACAGCAGCAAGAATTCTACTGGCAAAGTATTGGAAGACGCAAGAACTACCTACTCTGGAAGAATGGCAAACAAAGGTGATCGACTTTATGGGACTGGCCGAGATGACGGGCAGAATCCGGGACCAGGGGAAAGAGACAATGGAAGAGGACTGGAAGAAATTCAAAATATATCTTAAAAATAATTGTAAAATTGAGGAATGTTAAGATGTCAGGGGGTAAGAAGTAAAGAATTGCAGCAGTAAATAAAAAACTTAAGAAATTTTTGATGAAAGGGAATTAAGACAATGGACCTAAGGGTTGCTAAAGAATTATTAAATAAGGATGCAGGGTTGGGGAGGTATGGGGAAGTCAAAGAAAAAAGGGCATGAACCGATGAGCTTGAAGTTATACTGTTTTATATTGTTCTTTATTATTTGTGTGGAAAATTAATAAAAATTATTATAAAAAAAAAAAAGAGAAATTGGTTTGACCAGTTCAGCAATTCCTTCTACAGCAAACTTCCACCTTGTTCTATGCTAAGTCCCAGGTTGGGATCCAAAGGCATCATCCGAACCACCCCACCCCAACCCTTTTTTTAAAAATAACTTTTTTATTTAAAATTAAAACAAAACATATTATCCAGAAACATGTCATCCTTATTCCCCCCCATTTTTCCTCCCTCCTCCCACAGAACCCACCCCCCCACCCCCCGACTTCCCTCAGTTCCAGTCTTTGGTTTCTCTAAAAATGCTGTTTTCTGCATGTTACACAGTTGTATAGATCCTCAAACTATTTAGCTGATTATTATCAATAAAAGGCTTGTGAAAGTTAATCAAAACCAGCCAAGGAGTCCAGTTCGCTTTGTTGCGTCTTCAAATATTTTGTAAAGGGTTCCCATTCATCCTTAAAGTCACAGTTATCCTTGTCCCATAGCTTGTATGTCAGTTTTGCCAGTTCTGCATAGTCCATCAATTTTTCTTGCCATGATTCTTTAGTTGGGGTTTCTTCAGTCTTCCATCCTTGTGCTATTAAAACTCTCGCAGCCGTTGTCGCATACATGAAGATGTTTTTCAGCTTTTTTGGTAGATCTTTCCTTACAATCCCTAATAAAAATGCTTCAGGTTTTTAAACAAATGTTAAATGGAACATTTTCTTCAATTCATTGTATATAATTTCCCATAAAAATTCAATTACCTTACAATCCCACCACATATGATAAACCCCAATCCTTTAACACTGTTACGTTACTCAGGCTTCCTCAACCTCGGCCCTCCAGATGTTTTGAGACTACAATTCCCATCATCCCTGACACTTGTCCTGCTAGCTAGGGATCATGGGAGTTGTAGGCCAAAACATCTGGAGGGCTGTGGTTGAGGAAGCCTGACATTACCTGATGGCATTCCTTGACTCACATTTGCAGCCAAGGTCTGAGAGTCACATAGGTCTGCTAATATTGAAACTGCTGCCTGCCGCCTGTTTTTATTACAAAACTGCAGGGGATGGCTAACACCCTGGCACAAATCCTGCCGCCCCAGCACCACTGAAGGAGGAGCCCCAGCTCTGCTCCAGCTCATTTCACAGGGTTCCTCCTGGCAACCGAAGCTCAATCTTCTAGCTGCTGCAGCTGTGAATCCATTTGAAGGTAGAGTCCATGACTGCTGGTGATAAAGGGCAAGATCTGTAGAAATCGTAATGCAAGAACGTTTGACACTAGCCCAGCCAAGTCTATGAGCAGAATGTTAATGAAGGAACCCATTAGTTCTGCAGAGCATCACCGCTTGCACTTATAGCCCAGGCGACACTTGCGACAAGGGCACAAAGCAGGGGACCTGGGCTATTTCGATGGAAGGTGGATAGCAGCTGGTATTTCACTTTTGCACCTTTCTGGTTACGTTTTTGTTTATCAGACGATTTGGTCCTTCCTGCACTATGTGGTTCTTGCCTTAAACACAACTCACGCCTTTGAAGTACGTTAGGCTGAAAGGTGGTAACATGCCCCAAGTCTCTCAGGTTGTTTTTTAAATAAATAAATAAATAAATAAATAAATAAATAAATAAATAAATAAAGGAAAAGGGGGGGGGGGGAGAGAGACCAAAGATTTATATGACATTATATCTATCAAATTTTTTAAAAATTGCAAAAAACTTCCAATCTTTCTTGTTATACTTTTTCTGTTGTCATGGTATTATCACACAGTTTTGTTTTATATCCTTTTTCTTACATTCCACTATAATGTTTATTTCAGTTATCTATTATTCCCAAGTATCATTCCAATTCTGCTAAGGTGGTATCATTTTTGCAATATCTCTTTTGCAAGTCTCTCAGGTTTAATCCTATAGACCTTTGTCTGGAATCAAGTCTCATTGAAAATGGGACTAATTTCTGAGTGGGCATACATAAGATCCTAAGGTAAAAGGTATATTGCCTATAAGATTGTATTGTCCAATCTCCCCACACTGGTTCTTGCAACTGGCGTCCTGCAAAGAGCACCTGGGTCTGCTCTGCCTCCAGTTTCCTTTCCCCTGCCTGCCAGTGGCGTAGCGTGGGGGGTGCAGGAGGAGGCGGCCGCACCGGGCGCAACATCTGGGGGTTAGGGTTAGGGGGCGCAAATCCACGGGTTAGGGGGCGCAAATTACTTGCCTTGCCCCGGGTGCTGACAACCCACGCTACGCCACTGCTGCCTGCTCTACCCTTGATCTTCCCACTTTGAGGTGGAAAGTCTGAAGGGAGTTTGGATGTGCTTTTGGCACAAGACCAACAGTTAGGGGTGCAGCAGGAAACACGTGGGCATTGGGAGCGGGGCTGGCACTTTACCAAATGTGGGAAGTTTCAGGACAGGCAAAAAGAAATACTTTCCACACAACACGTCGAGTCTGCTCCCAACCAACTTGGAGCGCTTCAAAAGAGGGTTAGATAAATTCATGGAAGATAAGGCTATCAACCGTTACCAGGCACAAAGTCTATGTTCCCCCTCTGAATCACAGAATTGTAGAGCTGTAGAGATGGAAAAGATCACGAGGGCCATCTAGGCGAACCCCCTGCCCAACATGGGGGCTTGAACCCACAACCCTGCAAAGGAGAGTCCCCTGCTCTACCAACTGCATTATTATTATTATTATTATTATTATTATTATTAATACCCCGCCCTCCCCAGCCAAGGTTGGGCTCAGGGTGGTTAACAAGCAATAATAAAAACAAGTTGAATGAATACGACAAGATTAAAATACAACATTAAAATATTGAAACATTAAAATATTAAAATGCAGCCTCATCACAGGAGGAGAAAGGAAAAAGAAAGTGGGGGAGGGAATCAAATTGGTTCCAAGCCAAAGGCCAGGCACAACAACTCTGTCTTACAGGCCCTGCGGAAAGAAATCAGAGAGACAGAGCGTTCCACCAGGCTGGAGCCAGTGTTGAAAAGGTCCTGGCTCTGGTTGAAGCTAATCTAACTTCCTTAGGGCCCGGGACCACTAGGGTGTTGCTATTTATGGACCTTAAGATCCTCCTCGGGGCATACAGGGAGAGGTGGTCCCATAGGTACGAGGGTCCTAGGCAGTGATATAATAATAATAATAATAATAATAATAATAATAATAATAATATTTATACCCCGCTCATCTGGCCGGGTTTCCCCAGCCACTCTGAGCAGCTTCCAACCGAATATTAAAAACAATACAATGTCAGACATTAAAAACTTCCCTAAACAGTTGTCTTTTATAGGAATTGTAAGTGAGGAGAGTGCCGGTGTGTTCAGGTCCTGCTTCCAGCCTTCCTCTCCACACTTCAGGACTTAAGTGGACTTTCCTGTGAACACATTCAAGGTAGAAACCAAGGGGCATTGCTCTTGCAGCCCCTAAACCAGAAGCAGTAATCTGACACTTGACCACCTCGGGGAACCGAGAGTAGGGCGATATATCACAGGCCACAGGAAAGACACAAGGGCTCCATCTGGACTGTCCAAAAAAGTCTCACAGGCATCCCATGGAACATCTGGACAGAGAGAGCTTAATGCCTCGGATCCGTACCATTACTGGTTTTAAAAATCTACCTCTGCAACAAACTGTAACAAGACAAACTACCGGTCCATTGGTGGACTTTGTTGTGTGAAACAGATCATTTCAAATGCATTAGGAACTGAGCTCCACCAAGCACATATTGATACGAACTTACTTATTTTTATACATGTCTGCACTAATGGTATGACTTTAAAGAGCTGGGGAAACTCAAATGTATTTAAGGATGGAAACAGAAACAATGAAATTAGGAGCTCTTCAATTGATTTAACTAAGCATTTCCAGCTAATGAGTGGATGTGTTTTGCCTGCACTGTGCAAGACAGTTCAGTTACCTCGGATTCAGCAGAGGAAGAGAAGGAGAAATAATCAATAGCTTTCAAATCAATGTTTGCCAACAGTGGAAGTTACATTATAGCTAACAACATTACCTGTTGACATTCAGCTGAAAATCTATTGCAAGGGGAACTGACCTGGGCACTCTCTGACAGTTCTAGAACATGGGTAGGCAAACTAAGGCCTGGGGGCGGATCCAGTCCAATTGCCTTCTAAATCCGGCCTGTGGACGCTCCTGGAATCAGCGTGTTTTTACATGAGTAGAATGTGTGCTTTTATTTAAAATGCACCTCTGGGTTATTTGTGGGGCATAGGAATTCGTTCATTCCCCCCCAAAAAAAATATAGTCCGCCCCCCCACAAGGTCTGAGGGACAGTGGACTGGCCCCCTGCTGAAAAAGTTTGCTGACCCCTGGACTAGAACCTCCCGTCGCAGCCGTAGTCAGCACGTCCAATGGTCAGGGATGCTGCTGAGGTCCCAACAACATCTGGTAGGCACAACACTGACCAAGCCCTAGTGAACTGACTTCATAGAGAGGAATTCTTCAGTGGGGAAGAGCGCTTGGTTTCCATTTTGAATGTGTTCACTGCAAAGTCCAGCTAATTGCTCACAAAAATAAAGGAACCGACCTAAGCAAGTGAAGTCACATTAGGTGCATGCACACTGCACATTTAAATCACAGTTATAATGACAGAATTATAGAGTTAGAGGGGACCCTCGGAAATCATCTGCTCGAACCCCCTGCAATGCAGGGATGTGCAGCTGTTCCATACAGGGACTGAACCTGCAACCTGGGTGTTATCCATATAAGGCTCTAAGCAATGGAGCTATCCAAAGCACCTTTTGTTGGTGCTTAAACGCCAACAAACATTGGAGTTAAGACTGAATTCCTGCTGGAGGAGCTTCCTTTGCCCTGGATGTCATCAGACTGATATTCTTCAGTCTAACAAAATCAGAAAGCTTTGTTTATTGTCGGAAATACAGGCGTAGTTAAGATCCCAATTCTAACTAACTAAGCAGGAGATACAATGAGCCATGCTTCCATTTTGCATCTTGGATGACGAAACCTGCAAAACAGGGGTCTCCTCTCACAAAGAAGTAGGGAGCAGGAAATGATGTCCGCAGCCGCAGGAGTGTCAGTCTAGTAGTCTGAAGGGAGGTTAAAGGTAAAGGGACCCCTGTCCATTAGGTCCAGTCATGACTGACTCTGGGGTTGCAGCACTCATCTCGATTTATTGGCCAAGGGAGCCGGCGTTTGTCCACAGACAGCTTCTGGGTCATGTGGCCAGCATGACTAAGCCGCTTCTGGTGAACCAGAGCAGCGCACGGAAACACCGCTTACCTTCCCGCCAGAGCAGTACCTATTTATCTACTTGCACTATAAAGTGCTTTCGAACTGCTAGGCTGGCAGGAGCAGGGACCGAGCAACGGGAGCTCACCCCATTGCGGGGATTCGAACCGCCGACCTTCTGATCAGCAAGTCCTAGGCTCTGTGGTTTAACCCACAGCGCCACCTGCGTCCCTGAAGGGAGATTAGGGCAGCTTAAAGGACAGTCCAGGTGAATGATTTGTTAAAAGAGGATAAGAAGAAGTTGGGTTTTGATGATAAAAAATCAAAATTTAACATAGAAGTAGTAGAAGGCAAAAACAAAACCCTATCCAGAATTTATGATATACTATTAGAGTGGTATAGGGACGCAGGTGGCGCTGTGGGTTAAAGCCTCAGCGCCTAGGGCTTGCCGATCGAAAGGTCGGCTGTTCGAATCCCTGCGGCGGGGTGCGCTCCCGCTGCTCGGTCCCAGCGCCTGCCAACCTAGCAGTTCGAAAGCACCTCCGGGTGCAAGTAGATATATAGGGACCGCTTACCAGCGGGAAGGTAAACGGCGTTTCCGTGTGCGACTCTGGCTCGCCAGAGCAGCGATGTCACGCTTGCCACGTGACCCGGAAGTGTCTCCGGACAGCGCTAGCCCCTGGCCTCTTAAGTGAGATGGGCGCACAACCCCAGAGTCTGTCAAGACTAGCCCATACGGGCAGGGGTACCTTTACCTTTACCTATTAGAGTGGTATACAAAGGACGAGGAGGTGAAGGAGGCAATGATTAAATGGGCAATTGACTTTGGTTATAACATCGATTTCGAAAGGTGGTCGGAAGTGTGGAATTGTAACATAAAGTTTATAGCATGTATGGCACTGAGAGAAAATGTTTGGAAGATGTTATATAGGTGGTACCACACCCCTGTGAAATTGGCCAAAATGTATAGATTAAAGGATAAGAAATGCTGGAAGTGTGGTGAGGTGGAGGGTGATCTATATCATTTATGGTGGACATGTAAAAAGGTGAAAGGCTTTTGGGAATCACTTTATAATGAGCTTAAAAAAATATTTAAGTACACTTTTCCCAAAAGACCTGAAGCCTTTTTGCTGGGAATGACGGGCAAAGAAATCAAAAAGGAAGACAAGACGATATTCCTCTATGCCACCACAGCAGCGAGAATTATGTTGGCACAATACTGGAAAGTGGAAACCATCCCCAGCATAAATGACTGGCAGATTAAAATGGTAAATTATGCTGAGCTTGATAAATTAACAGGTAAAATAAGAGATCAAGATGAACAGAAATATCTGAAAAATTGGAGTAAATACTGGAACTATATTGGAATAAATGTCTAATGTGAACTGGCGGGGTTAGAACAATACTACCAGCGAGTGAATTTAGGATTATAGATTAAAAATCAAATACATAATGGAAGTAGATATTCGATACTTACCAAAAGGGTGGAAGGGAGTCTAGGGTGTTTTTCTTTTCTTTTCTTTTCTTTTCTTTTCTTTTCTTTTCTTTTCTTTCTTTTTTTTTTTTTGCACGATGTAGCTAAATTATTTTCTTTGTATAGTTGGAAAAAGGAAAAAGTTGGCTTATATATCTCTGTTGTAGTGACCCCTTTTTTGTAATCTTTTCTGTATATATATATATATATTTCTTTTTTATATGTCTGTTTTGTGTATAACTTTAATAAAAATGTATTCGGAAAAAAAAAATAAAGGACAGTCCAGGCCAGGGGGCGGCAAGGCTTACTGGGCATGGACCGGATCACTCTTGCAGAGATCCTCCGTGGGCTGGGCTGGCGCAGTGAGATGCCAGAAATCTTTTCTGTGCATGTCCATGGTACTGGAAATCACTTCTGCACATGCCCAGATGCCAAAAATGGCACCTGCACAGAAGCAGTTTTTGGCATCTGGGCATGTGCAGAAGCGATTTCTGGTGCCGCAGACATGCGCAGATGTGATTTCCGGTGTCTGAGCATGCACAGAAGCAATTTCTGGAGCCATGGAAGAGAGTCCCCACACTGTGCTGTGCTGGTTTAGCACAGCACGTAGGGATTTGCCGAGAGGGCAGCTTGCTTCAGGGGCAGCTTGTTGGCCGGTTAAATGGCCTCCGGCCCATGGGCTTTAGGTTGCCTACCCCTGGTCTACGCAGAAGGCCTTCTCGGTGATGGTGCCTGTCCTGTGGAACGCCCTCCCACCAGATGTCAAGGAATTAAACAACTATCTGACTTTTAGAAGACATCTGAAGGCAGCCCTGTTTAGGGAAGTTTTTAATGTTTGATGTTTTATTGTGTTTTTAATACCCTGTTGGAAGCCACCCAGAGTGGCTGGGGAGGCCCGGCCAGATGGGCAGGGTATAAGTAAATAATAATAATAATAATAATAATAATAATAACGAGCTCCAGCTCCTCCTTTCCCATGCAGACACATCAGCCTTCAGTGCAAGTGGAGATGCTTCCTGACACATCCAACAAATTCCCCCCCTAAAGAAAGTTTACCCCCGGAATGACTACAATTCCCAGCACCCATAAAAAGTTACAGTTCCCAGGACCTTTGCAGCCAGCCACAACATGGAATACACTTAGCAGCAGTTTCAGAGCTATTTTCAGGCACTGAAAGAAGTTCTGCAATCAACAGATCTAACTCAGATACGGAATAAAACAGGTTACAATGTTTCTAGGGGCTGGCACAAAAAATGAGGTAGAGTCATTGCAAATGAAACTCTTTAATTGTATCAGCATAATGAAGCTATTCACTGATAAGAAAAGCCTATACTTATGCAACTTAGATCCAAATTAATTTTTGTTCTTCCTGTTTAAAATTATAGGTTATACATTGCCGTTTGCTGCCACTACTGACACTAATTCGGTTCTGTTTCTGTGCTAGATTGACAGTGAATTCCTCTCTCCAACTTACACCCACTTGATATGGGGGGTGGGGGAAGGGAGAGAGAAATGGTTCCCAAATTCCTGCAGAACGACGCCCTTGTACCATTTCCCCTCGGAGGTTGTATCTAGAAATGCCCCAAACTGGACTTTTGGGGGGAAATCTAAAATGGCAGCCACCCTACCAGCACAGAAAAGTGTTGAATAGTTCTAATAAATTTTGCCAGCCCCATGGCTGCCCCTAAAGAAAGCATACTCACAAAACATGAAAGGAAGAAAGTGTTTTTGTCTTTTCATTGGCTCCTCTCCAAAAACTGGGTTGAACATTTGGCCTTTCAGATGTTTGGTAGAGGGTGGGGGGAGAGGGGTAACAGTATTTACCAGGGAAGGTAAAGGTAAAGGGACCCCTGACCATTAGGTCCAGTCATGACTGACTCTGGGGTTGCGGTGCTCATCTTGCTTTATTGGCTGAGGGAGCTGGCGTACAGCTTCCAGGTCATGTGGTCAGCATGACTAAGCCGCTTCTGGCGAACCAGAGCAGCGCACGGAAACGCTGTTTACCTTCCTGCTGCAGTGGTACCTATTTATCTACTTGCACTGGTGTGCTTTCAAACTTCTAGGTTGGCAGGAGCAGGGACCGAGCAACGGGAGCTCACCCTGTCACAGGGATTCGAACCGCCGACCTTCTAATCGGCAATCCCAAGAGGCTCTGTGGTTTAACCCACAGTGCCACCCACGTCCCATTTACCAGGGAAAGGAAACAGCAAATGAAGAATTTTCCTGCTAAATATAGACAGGGAGCCCATTTGATAAGAGCACTTTCTGATAGGTGCTTGACATAGTAATTTATCTCCCCAGATCCCAGCAAAACACACAAGCTCTGTGCTTATTTACATTAAGTAAAGGGACCCCGATCATTAGGTCCAGTCGTGGCTGACTCTGAGGTTGCTGCGCTCATCTCGCTCTATAGGCCGAGGGAGCCGGCGTTTGTCCGCAGACAGCTTCCGGGTCATGTGGCCAGCATGACTAAGCCACTTCTGGCGAACCAGAGCAGTGCCGTTTACCTTCCTGCCAGAGCGGTAGTTATTTATCTACTTGCACTTTGACGTGCTTTCGAACTGCTAGGCGGGCAGGAGCTGGGACCGAGCAACAGGAGCTCACCCCGTCGCGGGGATTCAAACCGCCAACCTTCTGATCGGCAAGTCCTAGGCTCTGTGGTTTAACCCACAGCACCACCCACGTCCCGCTTATTTACATTAGTACAGTCCAAACACTTGACTGGCTCCAGGCTGCCAACATGCCATTATTCCTCTTTTCTCTTGCGCTTCTGCATCACACCATCAGTGATCTAGGAAGGTGGCGTGTGGATTCAGCGGGTCTCTGAGTCCTGCCTCTAGCACATCTTCTTCTCTTCCTCACCCCAACAGAAAGCCAGCCTCTTCTAGTCAAACCCTCGTGGGAACCATCTCTTGCGCTGTCCTCCGTCATCATTGTCCCCGGCAGTTTTGTGAAGAGCTCCAAAGGCTGCCGTGAGCCAAGAATGGGATTGAAGAGCAGAAGCTCAGAGCTCATTCTGCCCACGGCGAAACTCTTAAGTGGATTAGCAGCAAAATGTCCTTGGATGGTTAAATGTCGCCGTGTACATGAAAATGGAAAGACGCTTTCCCCATTATTTCCGTACACATTGATGAACAATATTACCCCTCTTCAGACCCTTGGCCTCATCCCAAGAAGTCAGGTGTGTGTAGGGGGCTGGGCACAGGCTAGGCTGCCCACCCTCCAAAATCCCCTGCATATCAGGCATGCCTCCTCCTCCCGCTGACCTTTGCATGTTTAGGCATCTCTATTTTTTTCCCCAAAAATTTTATTGGTTTTCACAATATTATAAACAAACAAACAAACAAACACACAAGACAAACAAACATAAATCATAGCCTTATTGAAAATTACACTTATTAACTTTGTTAAGTGACTTCCTCGCTTCCCCTTGGTCGAATTTCATTGCATGTCCTTTTAACGGTTTTCCAAATCCCAATTCTTATGAAATTTAACTTAAACATTAACATCCTTAAATCTTCGCCTTATGGAATTAAACATATTAATTCATCACTTAACATAAATAAAATCCTAAGCCAATTAAGTATCTGCAAGCTATTTTCAATTAATTTAACTTAACAAATTTAACTAGATAATCATTAAATTTATTCCACTCTTCCTGATACTCCTCCTCCTCTGGTCGCAGACTCTTCCGGTTAGGTCAGCTAGCTCCGAAAAATCCATCATCTTCATCTGCCATTCTTCTATTGTTGGTAGTGCGTTTCCCACTTTTAAGCTAACAAAATACGAGCAGCAATTGTGGCATACAAAAATAATTTTACATCTTTCTTGGGCAATTCCAAACCTGTTATTCCAAGAAGAAAGGCCTCTGATTTCTTTATAAATATATTTCAACATTTTTTTCAATTCAATATAAATCTTTTCCCAGAAGTCCTTCACCTTGGGACAGGTCCACCACATATGATAAAAGGTTCCTTCCTTTTCTTTAAATTTCCAACATATATTGTCACAATTATGATATATCTTTGCTAATTTTACAGGAGTAGGCATCTCTAGGTAGAGTTGCTCCTTCATGGATCACTGCCTTGTCGTGGCAAAGGGGCTTGAATAACTTGGAGAAGCTATGAGCTACGCCGTGCAGGGCCACCCAAGATGGACAGGTCATAGTGGAGAGTTTTCACCAAACGTGATCCACCTGCAGCAGGAACTGGCAAGCCACTCCAGTATTCCTGCCAAGAAAACTCCATGGACAAAGACAACAGGCATATAAAAGTTATGCCGCTGGAAGATGAACACCTCAGGTCGGAAGGTGTCCAACATGCTACTGAGGAAGAGCGGAGGACAAGTACAAGTAGATTCAGAGCTGATGAAGCAGCTGGGCCAAAGCCGAAAGGTCGCTCAGTTGCGGATATGCCTGGAAGCGAAAGGAAAGTCCAATGCTGTAAAGAAAAATATTGCATAGGAACCTGGAATGTAAGATGAGCGTGACCAAACTGCGGGAGGTAGTGGAAGACAGGAGTACCTGGCGTGCTCTGGTCCATGGGGTCACGAAGAGTCAGACATGACTAAACGACAATACATCTTTATATTGGCCAGCCCTACAGATTCCACCAGCCTGTGGGCTTCATAAAGGTAAAGGGACCCCTGACCATTAGGTCCAATCATGACCGACTCTGGGGTTGCAGCACTCATCTCGCTTTATTGGCCGAGGGAGCCGGCGTACAGCTTCCGGGTCATGTGGCCAGCATGACTAAGCCACTTCTGGCGAACCAGAGCAGCGCACAGAAACGCTGTTTATCTTCCCGGTGGAGCGGTACCTATTTATCTACTTGCACTTTGACGTGCTTTCAAACTGCTAGGTTGGCAGGAGCTGGGACCGAGCAACGGGAGCTCACCCCGTCACGGGGATTCGAACCGCCAACCTTCTGATCGGCAAGTCCTAGGCTCTGTGGTTTAACCCATAGCGCCACCCGCATCCCATCCATCCCATACAGAGGGTGCTACTAATAAAATTGCACGTAGCATGAAGCAAGTTTTTTTAAAAAAAAATCAAGGAAGGCAACAGGGAGATAAATGGACAAGTTAGAAGAGGGAATAAAACTGTAAGCTCACAGGAGGTTATGCTACAAACTGCCTCATGGGTCAGTGAGTGTGGATGATGCGCTGGGAAGCAGAATATGGGGGCTGAGCCCCACCTGGGAAGATGCACATGGAGCCTCCCCATATGGTCCAGCTAACCTCGGGGATCCTGCTGACCACCATCATTGCATATTGCATCATTGCAACGGGAGCTCACCCTGTCTCAGGGATTCGAACCGCCGACCTTCTGATTGGCAAGCCCTAGGCTCAGTGGTTTAACCCACAGCGCCACCCGTGTCCCTGGGCTTCATACGGGCTCTTAAATTGATCCGTATTTTGTCCTTGGGACCTTTGTTCCCAGCACCACCTCCTCCGCAGTGCTATTGCCCTCACACAGCACACACAAGACACCGCGTTAATTCTTCATTGTTGCATATAGTGCGTTTGCGTCAAAATCCTCTTAAATCTCTACAGCGACCTTGTTAAATTAGGAATTTCTTTCTGCACGAGGCTAAATGCTGCCTGTAAGCAGGCCTAGGCTCTGAAAGTCACGTATGTCACATAAGGATGTGGTATCCTAGGTCTCACTATTAGTAGATAAAGCCCTTAACAGCTGGCAAGCTGTTTACTTAAACTGGATCGTCTTACCCCATCGATGGCCACTCAGCCAGTTCAATCTGCAGAAATAAGGTTCCTACAGGATCCGCCTGTTGCCGTAACAGCATCTACACTTTGGGACTCCCCGCCCCTTGATATTAGGCAGATGGCTCACTGTACGTAAAGTTGACACGTCTTTTAATATGAAGCTTTTTTAGAGCATGCATTTTAAACTGCTGGTCCTATTTGTATTTTGGTATTTTTAGGTCAACTTGTTCTTAACGTCTGACCTTCATCGGTAATTTTAATGTGCATTTGATATAAAGCACTTACAAGTTTTCACAGCCATATAAAATACCATATATCTCGCTCTATAAGATGCACCGGACCACAAGACGCACCTAGTTTTTGGAGGAACAAAACAAGAAAAAAAATATTCTGAATCTCAGAAGCCAGAACAGCAAGAGGGATAGCTGTGCAGTGAAAGCAGCAATCCCTCTTGCTGTCCTGGCTTCTGGGATAGCTGGCTTCTAGGATAGCTGCATTCACTCCATAAGACACACACACATTTCCCCTTACTTTTTAGGAGGGAAAAAGGGAGTCTTATAGAGCAAAAAATACGGTAAATGCTTTTCAGACAGCCTTATTGCAACGACTTTCAAGGGTTGTTTGTTGCAGCTTTACCCCTGTTTGTGCAAATGCCTGTGTTTTACCCCACCTCACTTCTCCACTTTCACTTACTGCACAGATTGCCTCCTTTTTTCCCCACTTCCTGAATGGCCCCTATCCCTTGATGCTGGGAATTCAATACTGATAAAACTGTAGTTTGATTCTTAACATTGGCTATCAATAACATTTTGACGCTACTGAATATGTTTGCCACCCCCAAATACTTGCCAACAAAAAAAGATGAGAGACTCCAAAATATGTTGTGAGTCCTAGAAGATTCACAAGCAGTAACAGCTGCTATTATTAAGTCAGTTCTCATTAGGAATCCACTAATTAACCTTCTGAAAATAGAAACATTTCAGCGCAGTGGGGGGAATATGAGTCCCCAGTCATTCTAACAACAGAGAATTCCACTCCTGGGAACAAGACTGACTTAATTTTTAAAAAACTCAAGCCATCCTTGACTGAGAAAACCAATCACTCAGGACTTTGAATTATTTTCTTTTTAAAGGGATAAATGTTCAGTGCATAACCTTTAAGCTTTGTGTATAGATATTTACATTAGTATAACTTTAAAAAGTCACTTGTAATAAGATGAAGAAGGTTTATAATTGGATTATTAAGATTCTAAGGTTTTATGGACGTGCGTGAACAAGTACTAAACAATGGAACCAAGAGGGGGAGTGGAGTCAAGCAAAATTATGGTTCAAAAATTTGTTTATGATGTTTGCATTTTCTTTTTCTTTATGTATTGTTGTGATTGTTTTTATTTATTTAATTATTTATTTATTTATTTATTTATTTATTTATTTATTTATTGTTGTTGTTGTTGGAAAATTAATATAATGTTATCAAAGAGAGAGAGAGAGAGAGAGAGAGAGAGAGAGAGAGAGAGAGAACACCAATCACTCAGGTCTGCAAGATTGAGCAGAAGCCCAAACACAGTAGAGCAGGTCACACCATTGTGTGACAAACAGATGCAGTGGCAAGAGTCCCCTGGCAGAGCCATTCCACATGGGAAGATCTCCTGCCCAAATTGCTAAAGTTATGGGTGGGATATAGATGGCCGAGGGGACGGCAACCCTTAGGTCCAACCCACAAATTGTCCAATCTGTGGCTATACCCTCATAACCAGTGAAACTCAACTTTTTCCCTCCTAAAAAGTAAGGGGAAATGTGTGTGCATCTTATGGAGCGAATGCAGGCTGCGCAGCTATCCCAGAAGCCAGAACAGCAAGAGGGATTGCTGCTTTCACTGCACAGCGATCCCTCTTGTTGTTCTGGCTTCTGAGATTCAGATTTTTTTCTTCTTGTTTTCCTCCTCCAAAAACTTGTGGTCTGGTGCATCTTATAGAGCAAAAAATATGGTAATTCACCCCCCCCCCTCCTATCTAGGAGCAAGGAACTGGAGGGATAAGTGAAAGTGGGCTGACTGAAAAATCAGTTAAAGGTAAAGGGACCCCTGACCATTAGGTCCAGTCATGACCAACTCTGGAGTTGCAGCACTCATCTCGCTCAACTCGCTTTATTGGCCAAGGGAGCCGGCATACAGCTTCCGGGTCATGTGGCCAGCATGACTAAGCCGCTTCTGGTGAACCAGAGCAGCGCACGGAAACGCCGTTTACCTTCCCGTCGGAGTGGTACCTATTTATCCCACAGCACCACCCACGTCCCGAAAAATCAGTTGCTACAGCTTTAAAATCAGTTGCTACAGCTTTAAAATCAGTTGCTACAGCTTTTGTAAACCCAGGAGAAGGTGGGAACAGCCCAGGACAGGAGGGCAGTTTGCTCTGTCTCCTGCAAAGTTGGCAATTCAAATAAGCATCCACTTAAACACATGAAAGAGCTTTGCAGTTTGTTTGTTTGTTTGTTTGTTTGTGTTTGTTTGTTTACTTATGCAAACAGTGCCATGATGGAGTCTCTTTGGCATTTCAAAAGGCTTCAGGGGAGTAGCAAAGGGGAATGCCAAAATCTCAAGAGTGGAGGTTTTCAGTCGCAAACCTTGCAACAGGAAATCTGCACTTGGTCTCAAGGGGGCGCTCCTGAGTGGGAAAAGGCGCCTGGCTAGTTCAAACACTGCCTTCTCCCACACACCTGTTGGTACCCAAATGCAACATCTTTCTCTGTTTTGTGCTGAACAAATAGTGAGAATTATTCATCCAGAAATTCTTTTTTGAGGATTCACAGGTCAGTCTCAATAATCCATCCCAGAATTTCTCCAAGTACTGATAATTGGATGAAAACTCTTTTTGAACCAAAATCACCAACAACTCAAGTAGTGGCTTTGGGGCACTGCTTGCAGTCCAGAAGGTGATCCTGAGTTGACGCCTTGGTTTTCCTTAAGGCTTCAAATTGCACACCAAATCTTCTATCACAGAGAATAGCATATCCACAAGAGGCCTTGCAATTTTTGTCTCTTTAGGGCAAGGAAACTGGCAGTCATAATTAAAATTCTGTTAAGCATCTTTCCGTAGATGGATGTTCATGACAGATCCAGAAAGTTATTGATGATGCAATATTAGTCAGCTTCCAGAACATTGCCTCTGACCAGCTGATTCATCTTAGTGCTTGGCAATTTCCACATCTTCCACTGCCTGCAATATCATTTCCACTGTAAACACCCAAAAGGAAACATCAATCATTCACAATGCAAAAATATGTTCTGAAAGAAGAATTTCTGTTTCTATAGACTACATGGATATTTAGCCACAAGCAAACCATACAGTGGTTTTCTCCCGTTCTGAGAAGTCCTGACTGCATACAGTGGCGTAATGTGGGGGGTGCAGGGGGGGCGGCCACACCGGGCGCAACATCTGGGGGGGGCGCGCTCGCCACCTCCGGAGTTGCCGAAGAGCCTCGGGCGCAGGCTGTATCAGAGCCCCATGTCTCGTGGAACCGACAAGCTGTGCGCGCGTCTGGGCTGAAAGCGTCCGGCAGGCAGCGGTTCTCAGCGCTCGCCGCGGTCCCCGTGCATCAGGGCTGTGGAGGGCGCGCCAGGCAGCCCCTCCTCACAGCCCCGCCGCTGGGCCATGTTGCATTTTCCTCGCCTCTCTGCCCTCCTCCTCCTCTGGGCAAGCGGCGTCGTTTGGGCGGCAGCGCCAGCAGCAACTCGCCTCAGATCACCTGACACGGACCCGCCGCCGTGGCTACCTTACCATAAATACCCCAGCCCAGGCAGCAGCAAGAAGCAGCTGGCAGCGACGGCAGGTTAGGGGTTAGGGGCGCAAATTAATTGCCTTGCCCCGGGTTAGGGGGCGCAAATTATTTGCCTTGCCCCGGGTGCTGACAACCCACGCCACGCCGCTGACTGCATATCCACAAAATGATTACAGAGAAAATCATTGGACTAATAGACTTCGCTCCCAGCATTATTCCATAAATTCCAGCCTCTGTCTTCTCTCCAGAGAAGTAAGTTGATTCCTTCCTAACCTGGAACAAGGAGACTCTTTTCTGGCTAGAGCCCAGAAGAGTCTCAAGATGACACAGAAGAATAAGTATTTCTCTCTCTCATCACGTACAAGTGCATAGGAGAAGTGCCACAGAGAGCAAGGCTGGCAGAAAAACACCTCTTTTCCTGGCAAGAGAGACTTAAGTAATGCTGGTGAGATTTCTATGCACTCCCTGCCACACACACAAAACATTCTTCTGGTGTTTATGAAGGAACCTCCCAGAGTATTTCTGAATGACCTGAAAGGAGCAAAAAAGAAAGTGAGTGTGTACAGTGGCGTAGCGTGGGGGGTGCAGGGGGGGCCGGCCGCACCGGGCACAACATCTGGGGGTTAGGGTTAGGGGGCACAAATCCACGGGTTAGGGGGTGCAAATCCACGGGTTAGGGGGCACAAATTACTTGCCTTGCCCCGGGTGCTGACAACCCACGCTACGCCACTGAGTGTGTAGACAGACCGGGAGCAATCCTACTCCTGCAACTCCATCTTTAATATGCAATGATGGTGGTCAGCAGGATCCCCGAGGTTAGCTGGACCATATGGAGGCTCCATGTGCATCTTCCCAGGTGGGGCTCAGTCCCCCATCTTCTGCTTCCCAGCGCATCATCCACACTCACTGACCCACAAGGCAGTTTGTAGCATTACCTCCTGTGATCTTACAGCTTTATTCCCTCTTCTAACTTGTCTGTTTATCTCCCTGTTGCCTTCCTTGAATTGCTTGCTTCATGCTACATGCAATTTTATTAGCAGCATCCTCTGTATGGGATCCTTGCTCAGCTTCGCCCACCATGGAGCCTGCTCTTAGTGAGGAAGACCTACAAGTGCAGCCGCTGCAACTTCCAGGAAGGTGAAGGACCCTCGGCATCATTGCCCTCCGCAGCGTTTCCCTTGTGCTTCTGTAAGTCTCCTCTGGGGGAGAGATGTGGGAGCCAGCTGCAAGTAATCTAGCCTGGAGGGAAGGCCCCTCCTGCTCTGAGCTGTGTCTCAGCCCCACTCCTAGGGGGCCTGCAAGTGTCAGAAGGTCTGAACCAACAGCCAGCTGCCCTCGCGTTCTTTCTTGTGGCTTTGCACTTATGTATTTAAGTCTCCCCCCCCCCAATTTTTTTATTGGTTTTCACAAAATTATAAACAAACACATAAAACAAACAAACATAATTCATAACCTTATTAAAAAATTATACTTATTAACATTGTTAAGTGACTTCCTCGCTTCCCCTTGGTTGAATTTCATTGCATGTCCTTTTAACAGTTTTCCAAATCACAGTTCTTATAAAGTTTAAGTTGAACATTAACATCCTTAGATCTTTTCCTTTTGAAATTAAACATATTAATTCATCACTTAACTTAAGTAAAATCCTAAGCCAATTAAATATCTACAAGCTATTTCCAATTAATTAAACTTAACATAGTTAACTAAATAATCATTAAATTTAATCCAATCTTCCTGATACAGCAATTGTAGCATACAAAAATAATTTAACATCTAACTTGGTATGTATTTAAGTCTAGATTATTTCTTTTGCAATACAGTATTGATTTATTTGATGATGCTTCATAAATAGTTGATTTTTGTCTTATTTGTATTTATTGATTGATGGTATATTTTGTAAACTGCTTTCTATCCCAAACTCCCCACTACAATGTTTTGTCATTTGAAAAGTGTGCATGACTTTAGTTACACCTTATTGTGGAAAAGTGAAAAAACAGGAAACTAATTTTATTTATTTATTTTTTTGGTGATATGACACATCACTGAAGGAAGAGCTATGGAATCCTTTTTCATTCAAAATATTTACACCCCCAGTAGTTTTGCAAGCACTTCTCAGTAAACGTGTATTTGCAAACTTTCACTTAGCAACATTTCATCCTGTTGCTAGAGGTGAGAGGAAAAACATCACTAGCTGCATTCCTTATCCTCTTTCAGTTCACCTTACATCAAAACAGGTTTGGGTATAAATGATAGAAATACGCAAGCTTACTGCAGTATTGGATAGAAAAACCAAGTACAGTACTTACTCAATCTGAATCTGCTTGCAATGAATAACTCCCACTGAAGACAATGACACAAGAATTTTCCATTTGTTTCAGGATTGCTGATTTACCAGTTCTAAAAAAAATATACCATGAACATAGCAAATTGTGGGGTTTCTCAGCCTGCTTTATTCTACTTCCTTCCTGTTGCCTGGCTGGTAACCTTTGCCAGGCCTATGAAGAATAGCAGTCACCTCTATTTTGAAAAGTGGAATGGGAAAAAAAAATCTATGGTAAATTTTAAATCGGATACAGTGGTATCTCGGGTTAAGTACTTAATTCGTTCCGGAGGTCTGTTCTTAAGCTGAAACTGTTCTTAACCTGAAGCACCACTTTAGCTAATGGGGCCTCCTGCTGCTGCCATGCCGCCAGAGCCCGATTTCTGTTCTCATCCTGAAGCAAAGTTCTTAACCCAAGGTACTATTTCTGGGTTAACGGAGTCTGTAACCTGAAGCATCTGTAACCCGAGGTACCACTGTATTGGAGAATAGTGTAAATGTTTTACATACTCTGACTTCTCCTTAGTTTTTCTAAGACTACTGGCAAAGGGAGAAACTATAAATTTTATAAGTAAAACAAATAGTGCTGTTTGTACCATAATCCTAATATATTGGCCAAAATGCAAAGAATTACCGGTACTTTCTGTGTGCTTATGAGCTTCCGCCTCCCCGCACCATGGAACTTTTTCATTATTTGAACAACAGACCCCTAAAGTTCCCTTAATTTCAGACATTGTTTGATCTGAGGACTCAGGAATGTTGCTGAAGTTGAGCAGGTCTGGGCCTGGTTAACATCTGGATGGGAGACCACTTTGGAAGCCCACTTTGAATTCTACGGTGGAAGAAAGGCAGAATAAAAGTGCAGGGAATAAATAAAATTAATCCATTTGTGGCTCACAAGCCCCCCCCCCAACTCCAAGACTGTGCCGTACTAATAGCTGTGGAGTTATGTGGTAGTAAAAGGTGCCTCAGGCATCATGTTGGGAGCAGTTGCCCTGCTGTTGCAGTGATGCTTCTGGTAATAAAGAGGTAACCTGCCAGGAGAGCTAGGCATCCATTAACAGGCATATTGGGGAACAGCAGCCAATCAGCTTCCTCAATTCTTTAAGGAAGTACATAATCTGCCTTCCATTTAGCCAATATGCATTTATTGCATGAAAAAGACACTCCAATGCCAGCGTAGCTCTAAGCAAAGACTGCTGTGTAAAATGCCCATCAGTCTCATGCCGCAGAAGTTAGTGGGGCTTCTTTCCACATTACATGTTTGAGGATAAGCTGTTTATTGCAACATCTGTGCATCAAAATAAGTGCAACCCTTTATTAAGGTCACTATCAGATCCTCGGGGGACGCAGGTGGCGCTGTGGGTTAAACCACAGAGCCTAGGACTTGCTGATCAGAAGGTTGGCGGTTCAAATCCCCGCAACAGGGTGAGTTCCTGTTGCTCGGTCCCTGCTCCTGACAACCTAGCAGTTCGAAAGCATGTCAAAGCGCAAGTAGATAAATAGGTGCTGCTCCGGCGGGAAGGTAAACGGCGTTTCCGTGCGCTGCTCTGGTTCGCCAGAAGCGGCTTAGTCATGCTGGCCACATGACCTGGATGCTGTACGCCGGTTCCGTTGGCCAATAAAGCGAGATGAGCGCCGCAACCCCAGAGTCGGTCACGACTGGACCTAATGGTCAGGCATACCTTTACCTTTACCTTATCAGATCCTGCATTTCCATGCATTGTAAAGATGGCTGGGCTATCATTCACTTTGCATTCAGAAGGTTGACAGCTGCATGTTGGGCAAAAATTCAATGAGCGCTGCATTTGAATGCATGGATGTGCAGTGTAATGCAAAGAGCTGCACCTGTTATATTCCTGCCTGCTCTGCAGCAGTTAAAAGACGCAAGAGAAAGCCTGCCAAGGGAGGGGAGAGATGATTTGCAACCCTCTGTCATATGAGAGCAGCCACTTGGAGCCTGACTGAACTCTGGTTGTTCATGGGAGCTGAGTGCTTTAAATAATAGAGATTGGAATCATCAATAAGTGACACTTCCAAATATTACTTCTGGATACACTCCGACTGCTCAAAGCAAAGCAGAGCGATCCTATACATATCTACTCCTAAATAAATCCCACTGAATTCAGTGCAACTTCTTCCCAGTAAAGTGAGCATTGGAGCTTTAAGAGTCTCATTCGAAGGCTGCAATCCTACAGGCACTTACTCAACAATGGGACTTACTTCCGAGTAGACATGGTTAGAATCCCCATATCTGGGCCATGCCTTTATTAGGACCAACCGAGGGGCAGGGGTCCCTTTGGTTCCGTCCGCCCAAAAGTAACTTCAAAGCAATCCATTCCAGTCTCCTGCGGCCCCTCTCGAATTCCTCACGCACGCACGTGCACACGAATTTATTTCCCCCTCTATGTTTGGCCACGCAGGGCTCGGTTGGTGGAGCGTGAGCCTCTTCGTCTCCGGGTGGTGGGTTCGAGCCCCATGTGGAGCAAAAGGTTCCCGTGTTGTAAGAGGTTGGACTAGACGAACCAGGAGGTCCCCTCCAAGCCTAGGGTTCCTGGGGTCTTTGCTACACCTTTTCAAAACACCTGCCTGTGGAGAGGGTTCCTAACTTGGCAGAGAGAGAGAAAGAGAGAAGACTTGAAACACAGGACGAAAGTGTATCACACTAAAATGTGGGACAATCCTGCCTTTCCGCGCGTGGATCTCCTCCCGCCACCCCCGCCGGTCAAGGCGCAACTTACTGCGCGGAGGTGCGGGGCGCGCGCGGCTCTCCTGCGCGCAGGCGGAGGCGCGGGCGCCCAAGAGCCTCCCTTGCGCGCCTGCTCCCTCCTTCGCAGCTGGGCGGCGCGCGCGGGATCGCGGCTGCGCGCGTCGGGCGCGCGCCCGGCGCAGCTGCGGCGCCAGGTTGGGCGCATCAGGAAATCAGGGCAGCGGCGGCGCTGGCGATTGGAGGCGCGGGCAGGAGCCCCGCAGACGCCGCCCAGCCAAGCGCCCGCACGCGGCCGCGGAGGTAGCGCGGCGCCTCTATAAGAGCGCCCGGAGACGCGCAGCCCGCCCTCCCCGCCTGCTCGCCCCGTCAACCTCGCCCGCGCCGCCGGACGCGGGTGCGCGCAAGCCAGGGGGCCTCCCGGAGACGCGCCTCGTCCGTCCTTGCGCCGCCTGCCTCGTCCGGGAGTCTGCCGGCTCCGCTTTCCAAAAAGGAGCCGCGCGGGTGGAAAGAAGGACGGACTCGGTCATCGCCACCGCTGCTGCTGTTTCCTGCCCGTCCGCCGCTCCCGCGCCTGCTTTGGCTCCGCGGAGCTGCGCGAGGAGGCGCCGCACGATGGGCGCGCTGCCCGGCTGGGCTCTTGTCTGGCTGCCTCTGCTGCTGGCCTCGGCTGGCCTGCCCGCGGCGCGCGGTGAGTAGCCGGCAGCGAGACGTTGCGCGGGGCCTTTTCCACGCGGGTGCGGGGAAGCGCCGCGGGCGGAGGAGCAGGAGGGACGACGAGGAGGCACCGCGCGCCGGCAGGAGGCTTGGGGGTTCCCGTGGGTGAGGAAGGGGTGCGTCTGGGTGGGCGCTCCCTCCTCCCGGGGGTCTCCGGGTGGAATAAGGTCCCCCCTCGGAAAAGCAGCCCGAGAAACGCAGCCCGACGCGCCGGAGTAGCCACAGCCGCGGGCTGCTTCTGGGCACCCGAGGGGGGACGTCGCTTCGCGGGGGGCGTCGAGGGAAGCCCTGGTGAGAGATGGACGGGATCTCCTTTCCGTGCCACGGCCGAAGAAGCCGGCAGGCCTCGGGAGGAGGGGGGCAGGCAGAGGCTCTTTGTTTCCAGGGCTGCTGCTGCTGCCTCCACTCCGCCGGTGAAGAGATCACCTGGGATCTTTCCCCCATTTCGCCCTGGGAGGAGATTTCCATGGCAGAGAGAGAGAGCAGCTGGCTTCCCTCTTGCTGCTCCCCTGTTGCTTGCAGGGTCCATCCCAGGCGCGTTTTACCCATTTCAAGACCCCGCTTTCAGATTCTCTGAAAGGCTCTCCAAACTCCATAGTCCAACTAATTGCTCTGGCTGCCTTTATGGATCAGGTGAACTGTTTGGTGGTCCGGAGCTCCGTCCATAAGATACCGGAATGGGACTAGAATGAAACAGGGGGACTTGGGGGGGCGGAGTGAAGCTTCTTGGAGTGCCGCCTTTGCTCGTGGCCTGTGAACAAACCCCCGTGTTTTCTGCGCAATTTGGGCTGACATTTGGGTCTCCTCTGGTGGCAACTGCTCTCTGCTCTTTAAGCAGTGGCTCTGCGAAGGTTTATAAGTAACACCTGGGACAGAAGCGTTTGTTTGAGTAGTTAAACTATGAACCAGCCGCTCCCTAAAATGACACTTTTTCAAAATTTGCTTTGCTAACCTGAAGTGTGTGTGGCTTGAAGATAAACGGGGAGCAACTGGAGAGTTAAATGAGACTTTGAGTAACAGCTTCGAGAAGAGCCGCACCAGACAACTCCAATGAAGGCCATTGGTGTTAAAGGGAAATCTGCACTTGAAAGTACTTGATGCTGGTGGCTATCCTGTTTAAGTAGGCCAGAATAGCCTATAACTGGCCCCTCTAGGCCAGAAAGGGCTGAGCAGGGACACCAGCAGACAAAATCTGCCATGACCCCAAACCTAAATTCTGAATTTCTGCTAATGAAAACTGTAGTGACTGGATACCTGAATTCTTCAGAAGTACTTTGTGTAGTTAAAATGTGTGCTGGAAACTCTGAACTTGGTATAATAAGGACCTTCTTGTCCTAACGATCTCCTTGCAGCTGGTCCTCCTAAATGGGCATGGCTAAGACTTTCTTGGCTTAAGGACCACATTGTTATGACCAGTCATCCGTCTTGGGGGCTATACTCTTGAGAACACCTATAGATGCACAGCCCCATTTGACTAATTCAGGGTGAAGTCCTGGAGAGAAAGCTATGGCTGGGGAGGGTTGTCTGGGCAGGGAGGGGGCTGTTAGCTATCCCTGGTGGAGCAGGGATACCAGCCATTCAGATACCGCATCACTGGCACTTAAATAAATCCTGCTTAATTTGGGCACGTGCCAACTTTTAGAAGAGGTCCTCCCTTGGGAATATAAATATAGACCCTGAAACTTTATTTTATATATTTTTGTTTCATAAAACGGAGGTGCTCCTCGATTGTGCAAAGAACAAACCAACCTCAAAGCAACTACTTTGAGATTCTAATTCACAAGGCCTTAAATGTGTTGGCTCTGCATTAACCTGGGTCACCGGCTAATGCATTCTCCAATCAGGTGGTGAATGCTTGTCACTTCTGTGTAGTTCAATTTAGCATTGGCCTACTACCAGGCTGAGGGATGCGGGTGGCGCTGTGGGTTAAACCACAGAGCCTAGGACTTGCCGATCAGAAGGTCGGCGGTTTGAATCCCCACGACGGGGTGAGCTCCCATTGTTCAGTCCCAGCTCCTGCCTACCTAGCAGTTCGAAAGCACATCAAAGTGCAAGTAGAAAAATAGGTACCGCTCTGGTGGGAAGGTATACGGCGTTTCCGTGTGCTGCTCTGGTTCACCAGAAGCGGCTTAGTCATGCTGGCCACATGACCCGGAAGATGTCTGCGGACAAACGCCGGCTCCCTCAGCCTATAGAGCGAGATGAGCGCGCAACCCCAGAGTCGGTCACGACTGGACATAATGGTCAGGGGTCCCTTTACCTTTTTACTACCAGGCTAGTTCATCAACTAACCAAATAGAAAGATGGAGCTTGCGTTGGTGGTGGTAATGTTTGTCGTGCCCGAGGCTGGGACCCTGCACATATCACCCATTTCCCAAGTCTTCACTTCTAGGTATCTAATCAGGAAATGCCACTTCCAGCCAGAAGTTTATTTCTGAGCACTGACTGTACATTATACTGGCAAGCTCTGCTAAGAGGAGTTGACTTAGATCACCAATTGCTGTTTTAGTGAGGACTAAAATAAATGCTCTTTACTAACCTTCAGGTGGCAAAAGTAAACATGGAAATGATGCAACAAATTAAGAAGAGTCTTGCATCATGCTGCATTTCCTTGGCCTTTACAATGCCTGGATCATGTTTCACTGTGCTTCTAGACAGATGAGCCTGACTAGAGCCTGCGCAGAAGAGAATTTATTCTTGTCCTTCAGATCGGCTTGGGAGTACGTGCTGGGAGGAGGAGCACAATTCCTTGCTTCTGGAAGTAATAAGTTCAAAAACTGGAGTACAGTACTAGATAAAAGTCAGCTACTCTGATTCCTTTGCATGTCAGGCAGCACTTTCCTTACCGCAATTATACTTGCAAAAGGAAGCTGTTCCACTTTGTGGAAAGTGAGACCTGCTGATGTGTTGTTGTTGTTGTTGTAATAATAATAATAATAATAATAATAATAATATAGTAGTAATAATGCTGCAAAATTTATACACCACGCATCTGGCTAGGTTGCACCAGCCACTCGGGGCAGCTTCCAACATATATAAAAATATAATAAAACATTAAAACTTCCCTATACATGACTGCCTTCACATGTCTTATTTATCTCCTTGATGGGAGGGCAAGTGCCACTGCCGAGAAGGCTACTGCCGAGAAGGCCCTCTGCCTGGTTCCCTGTAACTTCACTTCTCACAGTGAGGGAACCACCAGAAGACCCTCAGCGCTGAACCTGTGTGTCTGGGCTGATCGATGGGAGTGAAGAAGCTCCTTCAGGTATACTGGGCCAAGGCCATTTAAGGCTTTAAAGGCAGCACCAACACTTTGAATTGTGCTCAGAAATGTACTGGGAGCCAGGGAAGATCCTTTAGGACTGGTGTCATATGGTCTCGGTGGCTTCTCCCAGTTACCAATCTAGCTGCCGCATTCTGGATTAGTTGTAGTTTCCAGATCACTTTCAAAGGTAGCCCCACGTAGAGCACATGGCAGTAGTCCAAGCGGGAGATAACTAGAGGATGCACCACTCTGGCAAGACAGTCTGTGGGCAGGAAGGGTCTCGGCCTGCATACCAGATGAAGCTGGTAGACAGCTGCCCTGGACACAGAATTGACCTGCACCTCCATGGACAGCTGTGAGTCCAGAATGACTCCCAGGCTGCACACCTGGTCCTTTGGGGGCACGGAGTCCCCCACACCAACCTGCTTATAGTTTATAAGCTTCTAAATTGTATGTGAGGATGGTTGTAGTTCACTGGTGAGTAACATATGCTCTGCATGCAGAAGGTTGCCATTTTATCCCAGACACATTAAGTGGTGTTACGAAAGACTGCTGTCTGAAATCCTGGAGAGATGCTGGTCTTGGCTAGAAGGACCAATAGTCTGACCTTGTATCAAGCAGCTTTCTGTGCTTCTGTGTATGGCTGGTTAGCCTTGAGTAGTGGTTTCATGTGCTAGATGTCACCTTTACATCAAATAATGGAGTTTGGGTCAACAGCAGGCAGCTATGCCATTGTGCCATGGCTAAGCCTCTGCTACCAATCATAGTTTCAGTACTGCATTTTAAATGGTGGCTGTTTGTCTTGCGTTCCCCCTTATGCCCTTACCCATCCAAGCCCTCTCTTAAATGCACTCCTGTTTCCAATTCAGCAATGTTTTGCAGGCCATGGGGAATTATTTTCCCAGTTACAGTACAAGCATTCAGAATGTGTGCAAGCAAAAAATTCGAGTAGCTGCATCCTGAAGGCCAAACAGAATCTCTCTTCCCCTTTGCAGGTTCAAGATCCCCTGACTCAAAAGAACCAGGGATAACACTTTCTTGAGATGTGATTCTTTGCTGTAGTCATGGGGTGAATTCTTGGGTCTCCCCGTTTCTAGTTGTTGGCTCAGTTGCATTGCTCAGTTTTATTATTTATATATTGAATTTGTTTTATTTCAGTTTTCAAATCTAGTTAAGTTAGTTAAACTTTTCCTTTTCTATGTATTGTGTACTGGAAACTAGAAACTTCCACTGCAGGATTCCTGACTTTGCTCCATTTCTCCCAACCCTGCTATCATCTGGGGTGGGGGAGAAGTGGTTTTTTTTGTTGTTGGGTTTTTTTTGTACCCCTGACTGTTAAGTCCAGTTGAGGATGACTCTGGGGTTGCGACGTTCATCTCACTTTACTGGCCGAGGGAGCTGACGTTTGTCTGCAGACAGTTTTTCTGGGTCATGTGGCCATCATGACTAAGCTGCTTGGAGAACCAGAGCAGCACACAGAAATGCCGTTTACCTTCCCGCCAGAGCGGTACCTATTTATCTACTTGCACTGACATGCTTTCAAACTGCTAGGTGGGCAGGAGCAGGGACCGAGCAACGGGAGCTCACCCTGTTGTGGAGATTCAAACCGCCAACCTACTGATCGGCAAGCCCTAGGCTCTTTGGTTTAGACTACAGTGCCACCCGCATACTGTAATAAATATATTTTACATAATAAAAATGGTATCTGCAAGTGCTGAAATTCCACTTAGCCTTCAGGGGGTGATGAACATCTTCCTAGAATTAGTTGATCCTATGAACTTTGAGTTGAGACCCCAAAGGAACCTCACAAAGATGTCTCAGAGCATATCAAGACAACTAACTTAAGGAGCATAAGTTTTGGCGCATGGCATTCAGACTGCTTCTTCCATGGTGATTTATATAGCGTGTGTTTGCACATATGAGTCTAGGAGGCTGATCTGGCACACCTAAATTCTGATAAAAGTCGCTTCACAAGTAAAAATTCCTGGTAGTGTTCACATTCTGTATACTCTTCTGCATGTTTGTGTAGTATACATGTTGGTTTATATGTGTAGGCTTTATTTTAGCATTTTGGAACTAAAAATCTTCCTTAAAGAAACCCTAAGTACGCTATTACTTGGCCCCTCCAGTCTTGAACTGCTCTTGAACTCTGCCTGCATGTCTTCTCTGATGTCAGCCTGTTCTCAACCATCCCACTCTTTGAATGCATGCTTGCAAAGTCTTTTCAGGGTGACTCATTTCTTGATACTGGCCATTGCTCCCTGCTTTGTCGACTCAGAATTTGCTCAGCTATATAGTGTGTGCCTTATCTTCTCTTAGATGAAACTATCTGCCCAGGGGGTGTTATAATCTACCGGTATGTTTAGTGCTTGGTGGTTTGGCAAAAGTATTGTTGTTGTGGTTTAGTCGTTTAGTCATGTCCGACTCTTCGTGACCCCATGGACCAGAGCACACCAGGCATTTCTGTCTTCCACTGCCTCCCACAGTTTAGTCAAACTCATGCTGGTAGCTTCGAGAACACTGTCCAACCATCTCGTCCTCGGTCGTCCCCTTCTCCTTGTGCCCTCCATCTTTCCCAACATCAGGGTCTTTTCCAGGGAGTCTTCTGTTCTCATGAGGTGGCCAAAGTATTGGAGTCTCAGGTTCAGGATCTGTCCTTCCAGTGAGCACTCAAGGCTGATTTCCTTCAGAATGGATAGGTTTGATCTTCTTGCGGTCCACAGGACTCTCAAGAGTCTCCTCCAGCACCATAATTCAAAAGCATAGGCTCCCCAAATATTCAGTGGGGCTTTCTCCCAAGATGACAGCAAAACTTGCATCAGTGATAGAACTGTGCATCTCAGCATCTCCTTGACGCATCTATTGTCACCTGAAACCTGAACAGCTGAGCTAGGCCATACAGTGGTACTTCGAGTTAAGTACTTAATTCATTCCGGAGGTCTGTTCTTAAGCTGAAACTGTTCTTAACCTGAAGCACCACTTTAGCTAATGGGGCCTCCTGCTGCTGCTGCGCCACCGGAGAACGATTTCTGTTCTCATCCTGAAGCAAAGTTCTTAACCTGAGGTACTATTTCTGGGTTAGTGGAGTCTGTAACCTGAAGCATATGTAACCTGAAGCGTATGTAACCTGAGGTACCACTGTATTAACTTTTTCAAGATACGTGTACATGTATCTTGGTCTTTTAAGTGGCTCAGTATAGTTAAAATGCTATATATATATATAAAAAAGTAAAATAGCCTGACTTTCAGGGACTAGAAAGCCATATTAATACTCTTTCAGGTTGTGATTGAGAGTGATATTCCATGGCAAGATCATTATCCATGGGGTCTACTTGCTGCTAAAGTGGACCTGTGGTTTAAGGGCTCCCCTTGTAGCTACAGGTGACATGAGATTCTGTGCAAATGGGAAAGCAGTCCAGTGGAAGGAGGGAATGAATCTACCAGTCCTCTTTCGCCAGCTTTCCTGCTAAAAGACCATTTTAAAACTAGCCTCTTAGCAGACTGGTAAGTATTGCAGGCTAGCAATGTTTGTGGCCTTACTTTACTAACATGGCTGGTTGTTAATCTCTTTTTGCTGAGCACAGAATAAATCAAAGCTAGTTGCTAGTCATGGGACGCAGGTGGCGCTGTGGGTTAAAGCCTCAGCACCTAGGGCTTGCTGATCGAAAGGTCGGCGGTTCGAATCCCTGCGGCGGGGTGCGCTCCCGCTGCTCGGTCCCAGCGCCTGCCAACCTAGCAGTTCGAAAGCACCTCCGGGTGCAAGTAGATAAATAGGGACCGCTTACCAGCGGGAAGGTAAACGGCGTTTCCGTGTGCGGCTCTGGCTCTGGCTCTGGCCAGAGCAGCAATGTCACGCTGGCCACGTGACCCGGAAGTGTCTCCGGACAGCGCTGGCCCCTGGCCTCTTAAGTGAGATGGGCGCACAACCCCAGAGTCTGTCAAGACTGGCCCGTACGGGCAGGGGTACCTTTACCTTTACCTTTAGTTGCTAGTCATATCCAGAAGAGTGATAGGACTTGAGCTGTGTGAATTAAGGAATTTGTACGTTGGATATCATGGGATCCTCCCTTTGCCATGTTTAGAAGGAGCATCCCGTGACAGCTGAACAGAGGACGATGCCAAATGCTGACACTAAAAGCAAAAAAGCTTTGTCCCTGTAAAAGAATGCATTGGATCGGTTAACTCTGAATTACTGCTTCTGCATCTAACAGGCTTGTTTCTTAATTCAAGGTACAAGAGTGACTTGTGATGACTCTCAGTTCCAGTGTCACAATGGCCGCTGCATAACGCTGCTATGGAGATGTGACGGAGATCCAGACTGCACCGATGGCAGTGATGAACTGTCCTGTGGTAAGGAAGGTCTTGCATAGC
The DNA here is from genome assembly GCF_951804945.1 of Podarcis cretensis. Taxonomy (NCBI): domain Eukaryota; kingdom Metazoa; phylum Chordata; class Lepidosauria; order Squamata; family Lacertidae; genus Podarcis; species Podarcis cretensis. The sequence goes on from NC_137187.1 coordinate 30,033,724, forward strand.
CACTGAGCCCGTAGTTGAGTAGCAAAGTAGCTCAGCAGGTCCTTTGGCCTGCCTCTGACATGCTTTGAGCTTGGGTAGCTGGCAGCAAACCATGAAGAGCAAAATGACTGCAGTTAGAGGTTCACGTCAGGCTTATCAAAGCATGCATCCCTATCAAGGGAGTCAGTTCCTTGGTTGCATGTGGGATGGGCCACTGGTTTTGACTAAGGCAATTGGGCAATTATTATTTTTTTCTCTCCCCCCCCCTTTTTTTTCTATAACATTTTATTGATTTTCCTAAAATAACAAAATGGGGGGGGGGGGGACAGAAAAAAATCATAACCAAATTAAACGATAATTTTTGTTTGACTTCCCTCCACTCCCCCTCTAGGTTCCATTATAATATACTTGCTCATGCACGTCCATGAAATCTTATATCCTTGACAATCCAATTTTAAAACCTCCATCTTATTGCAAGTGACTTTTAAAAGTTATACTGATGTAAAAATCTATACACAAAGCTTAAAAAAATATGCATTAAACAGTTGCCCTTTTTAATAATAATTTGTCCTGCACAGTTCAGTAATTTATTTTACCAGTCTTCTTTTTCTTATCTTCTTTGGCCAGGGCTTCTTCCTCCTATAGGGGCTAGTTGGACTTGGCCTGACATCCAGTCTCATGTATTGGAACAAAGTCTTTTGCTCAAACAATCCTGTACATCTCTGTACATCTGTACTGTACATCTCAGTATCATAATTTCAATTTTTTTTAACAGTCATTTTCCACATTTCCTTCAAATCTTTATATGTCTTTTCCCAGGCCCAGTTACTTCTTTTTCTTAAGGTGTGCTCAAAACTCTGTGCTTTGCGCCATCTGACTTAGATCAACCTGAATCTTAAGTGTTGGCTTGCCTGACTCTTCTAAGTTGCTTCCTTGTTTATTTAGTAATGGTCAATACATAAACAACTTGTAGTCTCTTGGAGATTCTGCCACCGTCAGGAGCTTGGGTGCCAATAGGCCAAGAGAGGGTCTTCTCTGTGGCCGCCCCTAAGTTGGGGGACTCCCTCCCCACAGAGGTGTGTATTGCAACTTCATTATACAGTTTGGGGCAAATGCTGTAGTTGCATCCCTTTCTCCTTTGACACCTGGGAACGTTAGATTTTCAAGACCCTGTTTGTCATGATTGTGTTTTTTAAAACTGTATTTTCAATCATTGAAACCTGCCCTGAGACCTTGGGGTGACGGAGAGGTAATAAAGTAACAGGCAGTGAAGTGTATGAGCATCCTTTGGTGGTGGCTCTGTCTATGCAATAGCCTTCTTATTGACAGCAGTCATGCTGCAATGTTCACTTCAACACAAGATCAAAACTTACTACTTTGCCCAGGGACTTTTATTGTGCTTTTTAACCAACCTTTCATCTGCTCTGCTTGTATTCTATGACCTCCATATGCATTATGATTGATTGGTTTTAGTGTATTGTATACTTGGTTTTATTCATGCCTTTCTTATATCCTGCTCTAGTACCTGTGTAGATGAAAAGTGCTTTAAAACAGCTTTTAGTAACACAGTACTCAATTTATTGTTATATAGAGATGGGGACAATTGCAGTTCTGTCTGCATACTGAAGCGAGTCTTCCTAGTGTGCTCACCTCAGACACCTTGATGGCTACAGATTAGACCACACAGTCAGTGAACCTCTGTGCACAATAGGTCCATGCCTTATTATTAATTTTATTTATTCCCTGTCTGTCTGTCTGGGTTTCCCCAGCCACTCTGGGTGGCTTACAGCATATACCAAAACATAATAAAACCTCAAATATTTAAAACTTCCCTATGCAGGGCTGCCTTCAGATGTCTTCTAAACGTCAGATAGTTTATTTCCTTGACATCTGATGGGAGGGCATTCCACAGGGTGGGTGCCACCACCGAGAAGGCCCTCTGCCTGGTTCCCTGTAACCTCACTTCTTGCAGTGAGGGAACTGCCAGAAGACTCTTGGAAGAGGACCTCGGGGTCTGGACTGAATGATGGGGTGGAATTGTATGGGGGGAAGATGGTGTCACTCATAGGCCCATGGCAGCAGCTGTCTTCTCTTCATACAATTCCTTGACTGCATGTTGTGAGAGCATTTTAAAACAAATCTTACAATGCAGCCACAGAGCTGCTCTAAGCAGCTGTAAAATCTCAAAGGAGAAAAGGGCAGCTCTTGAACCACCTCATATAAGTGTTGCTTTTGTTTGTTCCTAAAACTGGGTGGTATTTTTATTTTGTAGGATTTTCCCTTAAAAACAAACCTGCCCATGAATTGGATGAAATGGGGCTGGTTTCATAAAGATATGAACGACACAGGATTGAAATACATTGACCGTCCATCCTGGGTTTGGGAACTCTTGTTGAAAGACCTCTTGGGAAACAGAAAATTCCTCCTCCAAATGTTGAAGTGGAGCAAGCCTGCATCTCTTGGAGCAACAGGGCGCCTATGTCATTCTGCCAACTTGTACTATAGCTGCACTTCAAAATATTCTGCTAGAGGTTGCTACCATGTTTTCTTTGAGGTCCAGCACACACACTTAGCATCCCTACCAAATTTATTCCATACACATCCTTTGGCATTTTGCTTCCTGTATTCTTCGTGTTGAGGAAGTGGCCAGAATCCTAACTAGGGTTTCATAGCTGTGCTGTGACTTCTGCAACAGGGCAGCTCCAAGGAGCATGAAATCCTGTGCACTGGTCCTGTGGAGGACACTTGGCACCAACTATCACATTAGCTGGGCTAGGGCACTTGTTGAACGGAGCAGTTGAAAGCAAGCGATGGTCTTTTCCCTGACAAATTCAGCAAAATGCTCTTCCTTGCAGTGAAGAAGACGTGTGCCGCATCCGATTTCGTGTGCCTAAGTGGGCAGTGTATACCGAACCGATGGCAGTGCGATGGGGACCCCGATTGTGAAGATGCGTCAGACGAGCGATCTGAACTTTGCTGTGAGTAGCCCAGTCCTTAACGCCGCAAGGCAACTGCGCCACCTTCCCTTAAAGCTGGAGCCAAGTTGTGCCCAGGGCAGGCTGCTTCCATGCTTTTTCCATATTGCTGAGACAAAGAACCTCTTGCACTGAAGTTGCAGACATGCTCTTAAGCCGTTGGCCAGGAGACAGGCAGGGGGGAATTCGAATTCAGATCGCCATGTCTGGCCTACAATCCAAACCTTCATCTACTTTTGCTACAAAGCTAGGCTTCCAGATTTCTGGGGGAAGCCATGCTGGGGGCCTTAGCCCCTTTCTCCACAATTACGTAAAACTTTTTAGCATTAAACCAACCATTAGCTATATATTGGCAAATAACTTGGCATAAGCCAATGCATTATTACCCCCAAACGGGGTTATTGTGTTGTGGTAGCGTTTGGTATTTGTTTTAAATGTGTAAACAAACATCAAGCCAAATCTGTGAAATATTAAAAATGCAAGATTCTCTTCCCCGCTCTCCCCCACAAAAGGTTAAGCTGCTCAAGTCTTGCCTAAGATGCTGAAAGGGAGAATCGGCTTCCCCCTGTAGGGTTGGAGATCCCGGAGCAGGGCATAGACCAAGCCTCACTTGACTGGTACCTGCACTGACTTGCATGGGAGCTTTTTCAGTATTCTGGGTATTATTATTATTATTTTAAGTGAACTCTTGATCGTTTCTCAACAGACACAAGGAAGTGTGATATAGGGGAAGTCAGCTGTGGCCCTCAGTCAAGTCGCTGCATCCCCGTGTCCTGGAAATGCGATGGAGAGAGCGACTGCGATGCTGCTGAGGACGAAGACGATTGTGGTAAGTTCCTCAGGGCTGTGTGGATGACTTGGCCGCATCACACCCCATAACACACAGGAATTGTATTAGTACCCAGCCATGCAAATGCACACTAGAGGCAGTGTTTGCAGCTGATTTAGCATCTTGATAATGCAAGCATCAGTTCCTGTATCCAGTTGAGCAAAGCTTCAGTAAAATGGTGGTTGTGGTTTCTTGTCTCTACTTAAAGGTGTGGGAATGTTAAGGAAGGTAGGAGCGGATATATTGTTTTGAGATTATCCCTCCTTACACTAAGCAAACAGCAGAGCACATTCCCTTTGCAACTTGTTGGAGTTGATGATTAATTAGAATCCTTTAATTAAGCAATCCAGTCTGGATTGTCCAGCCTGGATTGTTCCTGATCAGTTTTCCCTTTTATTTCCCTCTTAAAATAATAATAAATAGGGACGCAGGTGGTGCTGTGGTCTAAACCACTGAGCCTAGGGCTTGCCGATCAGAAGGTTGCCAGTTCGAATCCCCGCGACTGGACTTAACTGTCAGGGGTCCTTTACCTTTTTAAAATAATAACAACACAACACAGTCTTCTTTAAAAGTAAGAATAAAGTTTTACTCACATTCCATTCCCAGCAGTAATCTAAAGGCAGGCTTTATCTTGTGGTTACAGTGAAAAGAAGTCTGAGCTACATCTCAGACTTTCTGCTTTTGGGCTCCATCCTGTGTGAAGGTCGAGCCATGCGCTGGCTAAGAGCCAGGAGAGTCCAGGAGGAGGAGTCCGAGAGACTGAGAGAGATGGTTGCGTGGGCAGCCCTTTGATCTGGCCTGCCAGGGTCATGCCCATCTACCTGGTCACACACACGGGGAGGAGCTCCAGAGCAGGTATGACAGGAAGTCCTTCCTGTCTGGAGCCACATTCCCGTGTGTGTCCATTCTAGGCAATGGGAAAATGTTGTACTTGACTGCTCTTGTTATAATACATCTCACAAAAGGGACTTGAGCAAATACCCCAGTAACATTTTCCAGGGGCAGTTGAGTCGGGCTGTGCACAGGCCCCAAACTTGCCCCATGGCTCCAGTCTTGGGAGCACTGGATTCACTCTGCCTGAGGCCCACCCCCAGCCCACCCTGGTCCTGTTCCTAAATAAGTGCAAGGCAGGCCAGGGGCTGGGGAAAGAGATCTCCTCCTCCGCCACCTCCCCTCGGATCACCCTCTCATTTCCACAGTTGAGCAAAGGAGGCAATCTGGGTGGAAGAGTGGTGCTCTGCAGGACTTGTGTCACCCTCACATTGCCCACACACCAGCTTTTGAGTGGAGGAGGGCATCAGGCAGGCAAGCAGGTTTTTCCTCCTTCCTGCCCCCTGACAACCGTGGATCATTCTGGGCCATCCCGTCAGACCTGTCATGATCCGTGGCTGCCTGAACCCAACTCATCCAATGCCAGAGGCCCTGGGAATAGGCCCAGTTTGACTCACACCTCAGCTGAATCCAGGGTGCTCAGCCCTGGTGTTGAATCTCAGGCAGGGATGCCACTTGTTCAAAGCAGCAAACTGTAAAGTACCAAGAAGAGACAATGATCTAAATTAAAATCTCTGCATTTGCAAACTGCCATTTTATATTAAAACATGTAGATGGCAACTTCAGGACTGCACTAAAGATAGATGATTTTCTTTCAGCATGAATTTTGCTATTCACCAATTGCTTAAGTTTCAAAATGTAGCCTTAATAAATAACTCGGTTGCTACGGTACTAAAATGCTCATTAATTTAGGTCCTAGATGAAGTGGAAACTTAACTGTTAAACCCATCCTGCTAGTGCTAAATACAGTCGTACCTTGGAAGATGAACGGAATCTGTTCTGGAAGTCCATTCGCCTGCCAAAACGTTTGGAAACCAAAGCACGGCTTCTGATTGGCTGCAGGAAGTTCCTGCAGCCAATCAGAAGCCACATCAGATGTTAGGCTTCCAAAAATAGTTCGCAAACCAGAACAGTCACTTCCGGGTTTGTGGCATTCGGGAGCCAAAATGTTGGAGAAGTAAGCTGTTCAAAAATCAAGGTATGACTGTATACTACAGTGTAAATCAAAAGATGTACTAGAGTTCCCTTGGTGTGCAAAATTAACCTGATCAGTGTAATATTTTGGTGTTTGGCAGTTCCCCATGGTGACTTCCTGTCAAGCAGCAGTGCCCAGCAAATAAAATTAAAAGCCGTGTTGTGTTTTCTTCCCCTTAGCCAACATAACTTGCAACCCGGAAGAGTTCACGTGTTCCAACGGCCAGTGCATCTCCAAAGACTTCGCTTGCAACGGGCACGAAGACTGTAGTGATGGCAGCGACGAGGTCGGCTGCGCGGCGCCCACTTGTCGGGTCGGCGAGTTCCAGTGCAAAAGCGAGAGCGACACTTGCATCCCAGTGAACTGGGTGTGTGATGGCGAACCAGACTGTACCGACTGGTCGGACGAGTCTTCGGAGCAGTGCGGCCACCAGCCAGTCCGGACCGTGAAATGTGGGGAGAGCGAAATGCTTTGTGACTCAGGAGACGAGTGTTTCCACAAGAAGTGGCGCTGTGACGGCGACACGGACTGCAAAGACGGCAGCGATGAGATCAACTGCTGTAAGTAGCAGGCTGTTGGTCCGCGGACGGCAGAAAGTGGCTCCTGGGCTCCTTCGGCTGTAAGCTTGAGTTCTTGAACACCCTCTTCCCCCCCCCAGCTTTCCAGACATGCAGACCCGACCAGTTCAGATGTGAGGATGGGAACTGCGTCCATGGGACCAGGCAGTGCAACGGTGTGAGGGACTGCATAGATGGATCCGATGAAGTGAACTGCCAAGTAGGTAAGTGGGGAGCATCACGGAGCAGGGAAGATGATGGGCTGAGACCTGAAACCTCAAGAAATGCTATGCAAAATGCAATCTGGAGTGAACTTGGTGATGGCTCTGGTGACCTTCCTATTGAAGGCTCTTGCAGGCCCATAAAGGTAAAGGGACCCCTTACCATTAGGTCCAGTCGTGGCCGACTCTGGGGTTCCAGCGCTCATCTCGCTTTATTGGCCGAGGGAGCCGGCGTACAGTTTCCAGGTCATGTGGCCAGCATGACTAAGCTGCTTCTGGCGAACCAGAGCAGCGCACAGAAATGTCGTTTACCTTCCCGCTGGAGTGGTACCTATTTATCTACTTGCACTTTGATGTGCTTTCAAACTGCTAGGTTGGCAGGGGCAGGGACTGAGCAATGGGAGCTCACCCCGTCGCGGGGATTCGAACTCCTGACCTTCTGATCGGCAAGTCCTAGGCTCTGATCGGCAAGTCCCACAGCGCCACCCGCGTCCTTAGTTACATGCCCATATAGTGCCTCAATATCATCAAAGGGCAATATCTCAACATTGAATTAAAAAGGGGGGCTTAAGGTGTTGCTGCTCATATTTTTATTAGTCTAGATGTCGTGTGGTTTTTAAGTGCTTCTGCATAGTATAAGCAATCGTGGGAAGGTGGCATACTTTAAATGGTAGAATGTTTTAAGTCGACACCAATAAGTTTGTTGACAACAGCCACAGCATTTTGAGCTTGGTACGACAGCTGTTTAACGTGGTCTGTCTCTTCTCTGTGACCTTCAGCGAATCAGTGTACCGGACCTGGCAAGTTCAGGTGCAGAAGTGGCGAGTGCATCGAGTCCAGCAAAGTTTGCAACCAGAAGCAGGACTGCAAAGACTGGAGTGATGAACCACTCAAAGAATGCAGTAAGTTAGAGGTAGCGTAGCGTGGATTGTTGGCACCCGGGACACTTGAATAGGTCTGTTTCTTCTTAGATCTATCAAACAAACAAACAAACAAACCACCTTCCTTTCAAGGTTGGAACTTTAAACGTAGCTGAACCATATTCAACAGCAACATGCATTCCATGTCCTTTTTGAAGCAGGCAAGGCAAAGCTCCTTGCTACCTGCATATCACGAGTAAAGCGATTTCCCCACTAGAGCAATCAAGTGTCACACAGCTTTAATGGGTCGTGTGCTAATTCAACAACTCAGCCTCCAATTCTCTCTCTGTTGCAACGGGCATCTCTAGAAGATTTAGGGAGGTATTGCATCAGCATCAGGGAAGGTATTGCTTCTAAGCCCAGGGGTCAGCAAACTTTTTCAGCAGGGGGCCAGTCCACTGTCCTTCAGACCTTGTGGGGGGCCGGACTATATTTTTTGGGGAAATATGAACGAATTCCTATGCCCCACAAATAACCCAGAGATGCATTTTAAATAAAAGGACACATTCTACTCATGTAAAAACATGCTGATTCCTGGACCATCTGTGGGCCGGGTTTAGAAGGCGATTGGCCCGGATCTGGCACCCGGGCCTTAGTTTGCCTACCCATGTTCTAAGCACATGAAGCAAATCTCACAAACAACTGAGTGGCCCTTCTCATTTCTTCCAGACGTCAACGAGTGCCTTGTGAACAATGGAGGCTGCTCTCATATCTGCAGGGACCTGGTTATAGGCTATGAATGTGATTGTCCTGCTGGTTTTGAGTTGATAGACAGAAAAACGTGTGGAGGTGAGCATTCTGTGACAAGATGGTATTCCTGAAACTTGCATTCCTATCGTAGTGCAATGCTAAGTAGCTTTTCTCTTCCAGACATTGATGAATGCTTGAACCCAGGTATCTGCAGCCAAATCTGCATCAATACAAAGTTGGGGTACAAATGCGAATGTAGCCGGGGCTACCGGATGGACCCACAAACTCTAGTATGTAAGGCAATCGGTAAGCAGCTTGAGTGGTTCTGGCACTAAGCAACTCTTCATCCTGGTGTCCATAATTTTCCTCTTGAGGATGTAAAACAATCACGAACTCCTTTCCGGGCACCTTCCCAGAGCCTTGCGTCTCAGAGAGATGAATGAAAGTTGTCCACCTTGCAAAATGTCCCAGGAGGACTGCTGTAATTGACATTGGGTGCCCCTGGTTGCCTCTGAAGCCTAATCAGCTGGGATCTGAATTCCTGAAATGCATAATGGGAATGAGGAGACATGAATGGTTGTGCAGAGCCTGCAGATGGGGGGAAAAAGGTCCATGGAGGAACTTGTTTGAAAGTGGGCGCTCCGGGTAAAAAGCTATTTCTGCACCATCTGGCTGCTCACTTCACCTACTAATCTATTATTGCAGGTGGAGAACCAAGTCTGCTTTTTACGAATCGCTGGAACATCAGGCAGTTTGCCCTGGAAAGACAGGACTATACCCAGCTCATCGGAGACTTGAGGAACGTGGTGGCTTTGGATGCGGACATGGCTGAGCATGCCATCTTTTGGGCGGACATTGGCCCAAATGCTCTCCTCAGGTAAGCTTTTTCCATTCAGGTGATGGAACTGCAGAGCTGCTTGCACTCCTACCTAAAGAGTAGCAACTTTTGACTTGGCTGACTTGCAGTAGATCACCAAACCTCCCCTTAAGACTATGCAGCTTATTTTTTTGGTGAAGACAATGTCTTGTACGCTACTCTCAGCCTCAACTTGATAATGGATAATCAACAGTGTGGGCCTTTCAGGTCACCTGACACACAGGTTCAGCTGAAGAACAGACTCTTGGATTTCTTTTGGGGGAAGTATAGAGGAATAGAATAATAGAATTAGAGTTGGAGAGGGACCCTGAGGATTGCCTGGTTCCCCTCCGCCCTGCAATGCAGGAATATGCAGCTCTCCTATACAGGGATCGAACCTGCAACCTTGATGTTATCAGCACCAGGCCCTAACCAACTGAGCTCTGCAGTGCTGGCTGCTACCATAAAGCACAATCTACCAAACAGCGCTGTGCAAAATTTTGTACTTGGAGAGAACCTTCTAATAATGAGGGCTCCCTTAAGGTGTTGAGCTACTATGCCTGTACAGTGGTACCTTGGTTCTCAAACGCCTTGGTACTCAAACAACTTGGAACCCAAACACTGCGAACCCGGAAGTAAGTGTTCCAGTTTGCAAACTTTTTTTGGAAGCTGAACGTGCTCCATTTTGAGTGTTATGCTTCCAATTTGGGTTGCACACTTCCATTTTGAGTGTTGCGCTGAGGTCTGTCTCTCTTTGCTATTTATTTTACTTTTTTGACTTTTTTGTTTTGTTTTTGTGACTGTGTGGAACTCAGTTCAGCTACTGATTGATTGATTGATTGATTGATTGATTGATTGATTGTGTGACTGCAGTACACTGTTTATTGCTTTCATTTTATGGATCAATGGTCTCGTTAGAATCAGTGGCTCTCAACCTGTGGGTCCCCAGATGGTGTTGGACTACAACTCCCATCATCCCTGAGCTCTGGCCTTGCTAGCTAGGGATGATGGGAGTTGTAGTTCAACAACATCTGGGGACCCACAGGTTGAGAAAGGCTGCAGATAGTAAAATTCATGTTAAATTGCTGTTTTAGGGGTTGTTTTTAAAAGTCTGGAACGGATTAATCTGTTTTGCATTACTTTCTATGAGAAAGCGCACCTTGGTTTTGGAACGGACTTCCGGAATGGATTAAGTTTGAGAACCAAGGTACCACTGTACCCAGTTTAAAAATGGCTATCAAATTAGCAAGATGTCACTAACACAGTTTAGTTTCAAATTCAGCTGAGCAGATACGTGAGCAAACTAAAAGTCCTGGGCATCTGTTTTTGCTTGGTACCAGGCACACAGACCTGGGAGGGAAGCCCAGCTGAAACCTTACTGTGTGTGACTGCCAAAACATACTAGATGGCAAGTTTGATGGCCAACATCAATTTCCTTAGATGGGTGGCCTTGGGGTGTTAAGTAGCCACCATCTCAGAGTCTCAACTTGTAGATCAGGGGGTTAGTAATCTCCAGCCAATAGGCCAAAGGTGCCTCCAGCCCTGGGAATTCTCCTCAGGCCATGTTTCTGATCTGCATCCTTCACAGCTTCTCCTTAGCTTGAATGTATTGTAGAACTGGGCTGCCTCTCGCTTGAGTTGGTGGAAAATGTGTTGCGTGAGGGTCTCCAGCTTTTGTATGGTTGGAAATTAGCTGATTTCACATGGGAACATTCCCTGCATGTAGCTCCCAGTAGGTTCGCCATGAGGAAAATGTACCCCTTAAGCTGCAAGCTTGTTCTAGCTAAATCTGAGTCTAGGATTAACTTGGAGCCCCACACACTGGGTTTGGGGCAGTCTGGGCAGTGTATCCATTGGGGACTCAACTTAATGAGATATTTCTTCCCAGCACCTCAATCACTTCTAATAACAAGCCACTACAGCACCGCCGGATCATAGAGAATGTGCAGAATCCTGCAGGAATTGCTTTTGACTGGATATACAAGAACATCTACTGGACGGATTCTTCTCTCAAGTCTATTTCTGTGGCGAGCCTGAACGGTGCTAAAAGGAAGGTCCTCTTCAACACGGACTTAAAAGAGCCCGCCTCTCTTGCTGTGGATCCCCTTACTGGGTAAACAATGTTTAGATGTCTGAGATCATCTTAACTGAATAAACCTTGATGATTTTTGAGGCACTCTCATATAACCTATCCTCACAAGGGTGCAGCATTCCAAGACGTGTAGCAGCACTTGCAGGAGAGAGAGAGAGAGAGGAAACCCTCAATTTGAGAGAACGTTATTGAGGATTCCATTGAGGAATCCAGAAAAGACAGCAATAACTTGCTTCATAAACCTTTATATCTTTGCCAATGTAAGCACATCTATGTTGAATAGACAGGAAGTGGTACTGGAAGAATTGTTAGTAACTTAATGCCAGAGTAGCTGCCCACGATACTTACCCAGGCATAGGCAAACTCCAGCCCTCCAGATATTTTTTTTGGACTACAATTCCCATCATCCCTGACCTGGTCCTGTTAGCCAGGGATGATGGGAATTGTAGTCCCAAACATCTGGAGGGCCAGAGTTTGCCTATGCCTGTATTTGACCACCCTGGTTGAGAAGGGACTGTTTTTCTAGTTTGATCTATATGCTTTGGTGCATTTGCGCAACAAAAGAATGACCCTGAGGGAAGATACCTGTCCTTTCTGTAATTTGGTACAAACAGGAACTAGGGGTGGGCGATACTTGCTTTCCAACCTTGTAATAGATCGCCAGCTAAACTTTGCGATATGGCGGTATATTATGATGTTGGAAGGGAGGAAGAAAGCAGTTGCCGGCTGAGTAGATGATTGGCGTCACCGTGTGTAGCTTCTACCTCTTGCTAGTGAGGCTGGGCGTGTGGTGCTGTCCCAGGCAGAATGCATCAGCTGGGGCACTGCTGGGCACTGTGGCACCACCAGCCACCCCGGAACCGCTAGCCGTGGCTCCCTCTGACCGGAGTCTCTCTTGGCCACCAGAAGGCACCATTCTACTCTGCACGAGGAGGTGTGGAGGGAGGAGGCAGCATGCTACCGCTCCCACAGCCAGGGAAAGGAACAAAGGCACGGGTGGCAGGCAGGAAAGTCCCACTCGTGAGGTGGGTTGCTGGGCTGTGGAGGGAGGGGGTGGACCAGGCAACCCGACTGCAGGGTGCGAAGCTCACTGCAAGTGAGGTGAGCAGGGATTTGTGATCCGTTGCCTGATCAGAAATTCCAAACTTGTTCTTGCAATTTTTAACTTTAAACCGGTTTTAGACAAGACATTGCCCGGGCCTGCCAGGAACTGATGCATAAAAAGGCCCGTTAGCCAAAATCAGCCAAAGTTTTGAGGCGAAACTCTAGTGAGTGCAACTGCTGAGGAAGAAACATGCAAAACGATCTAGGCAGCCGAGTCGACTCCTGACAGTTTTTACCTGGTTTCTCTTACAGCTTCATGTATTGGTCTGATTGGGGTGAACCAGCCAAAATTGAGAAAGCAGGGATGAATGGACTTGACAGGCAACAACTTGTGACAACAGATATTGAGAGGCCTAATGGGATTGCACTAGGTATATAAATGTTCTTCCTACCGTGCTGGAATTCCTTGTTGAAGGAATTCTTGGAGTTGGATTAATTGGGATGAGTGCCTTAAGGGTGTGAAAGCAAGTAGTCTTCTGGGATGAACTGCTTTGGGCCAGAACATGATGAGACCTTTCCCCACCCCAAATCAAGCCAATACCCAGCCTTGGGGGTATTTGACATGCTTCCATGGCTTCGCTCTATGATCATTGCCATTGACTTCAGGATCCTGTAATCTGCATTTTGTGGTGCCTTAATGACCCATTGCATAGCCAAGGATGCTACTGCAAAACCTCCTTAGAAATCTAGGCTTAGGAGTTCATTTAGGCAAGCTCTTGTCAAAACTTGGCTGCATTCTGAGATGTTTTCTCTTCAGATCGTGTGAAGAATCGTCTCTACTGGGTTGATTCTAAGCTGCACAAGCTGTCCAGTGTTGATCTGAATGGGCACGACCGAAGGATCGTGTTGGAATCCCATGAATTCCTTGCTCATCCCCTTGCTCTGACGATATTTGAGGTAAGAACCAAGGTCTCAGTGAGAGGCAGCGTGGCTTAATGGGTAGAGTGTCAGGTTGTGACCTGGGAGACCAGGGTTCAAATTCCCGCTGGGCCATGAAGCTCGCCGGCTGACCTTGGGCCAGTCAGTCACTCAGTCTAACCAGCCTCACAGGGCTGTTGAGAGGTGAACTGGGGAGGGAAAAGAAAAGTACACCACATTGAGCTTCTTGGAAGAAAAGGTGGTCTGTGAATGTGAGAAATAAATTAGCAAGCTAAGAGTGGTGACAAGTCATTTGAGCTTCAGAAATGCTGTTGTCTTCCGTGATAATGGAGCTGGGCCAGGTGGCTAGTGAACTAAATGGCTGCTGAAAGGTTGCTCCATTTAACTTGACTCGTGGAATTTGATGGAAAACATGCCTGGTCCTCACTTGCATTCTTTTTAACTTCGGCAGTTCAAAGAATAATCCTTCGGTCTGATATAACCACCTTCCCCCCCCCCCCCAGGACACCATTTACTGGACAGATGGTGAAAACGAAGCTGTGTACGGTGCAAATAAGTTTACAGGCGCCGAGCTGGAAACCGTAGTCAACAACTTGTATGATGCTCGGGACATCATTGTGTATCATGAACTTGTACAGCAATCAGGTAACAGGAGTCGTCAGGTGCAGTGCAAGAAAGCTTTCAAGAAGCTTTCCGGGCCAACTTTTAAATGCCATCTGAGAACTTCTCTTCCACCAGGTCTAGGCAGGCAATTAAGGGTACATCTCCCACAATACATTGCAGCCAGTTGGACTTGATCAGGCATCTCAAAACTCAGCCCTCCAGCTGTTTGGGGACTACAATTCCCATCATCCCTGACCACTGGTCCTGTTAGCTAGGGATGATGGGAGTTGTAGTCCCAAAAATCTGGAGGGCTGAGTTTGGGAAAGCCTACACTAGATGATCCCTTCCCTTTCCATTGCTTACTACTTGTTAACTTTTTTTCTAATCTTCATGGTTTTATATAGTTGTAAACTGTTGTGATATATATTTATGGTAGGTAAAGGTAAAGGGACCCCTGACTATCAGGTCCAGTTGTGGCCGACTCTGGGGTTGCGGCGCTCATCTCACTTTATTGGCTGAGGGATCCGGCGTACAGCTTCCGGGTCATGTGGCCAGCATGACTAAGCCGCTTCTGGTGAACCAGAGCAGCACACGGAAATGCTGTTTACCTTCCCGCTGGAGCAGTACCTATTTATCTACTTGCACTTCGTGCTTTCGAACTATGAGGTTGGCAGGAGCTGGGACCGAGCAATGGGAGCTCACCCCGTTGCGGGGATTTGAACCACCGACTTTCTGATTGGCAAGTCCTAGGCTCTGTGGTTTAACCCACAGCGCCACCTGCGTCCCCTTTCAGAAATGAATCTGTTTAAAGTTGCCACAGTGCATCTGAGAGGGAAGTGAATGGTTGGCCCAAATTCTGCCTTCAGTCATCCAAGTTCTGACTGTAACTTGCTCTCAGTCCATGGTTTACTTTGGCAAAAGTCAAGGGACAAATAGCATCCTATGCTATAAAGACCCTCTGTTCTCGCATTTTCTCTTGGAAGACACTCCCATTATAGGAAGATGAGCAGCATGTTGAGTATAGCCTTGACTGCAAGCCAAACGTTGCGATGGCTCGCCTAGTAAACTGATCACAGCCTTTGTCATCTTGATGGAAGTTTAAGTTCTGATGCGAGATGAACATGCTTGGAAACATCTCTCCACAGGAAAGAACTGGTGTGAAGATGAGAACATGACAAACGGAGGCTGCGAATATCTGTGCTTGCCTGCTCCCCAGATCAATGACCGTTCGCCAAAGTATACTTGCATTTGTCCCGATGGCGACACGTTGCAAGATAATGGCTTAAGATGCAGAGGTACACTTGCATGCTCCTTGGAGTTGCGTCTCGTGAGTCTTTGCCCCGTCCATCTTGTGCATTAATATTGTCCAAAATGCTTCGATGTGGTCGTTCAGTGGCATATTCTGGCTGGCATCTACATACTCATGGATTTCACAAGCTATAGTAGGCATCTGTTAAATTCAGATGTCGTCCTGATAATAATTGCAGTAATGCATTGTGAGCTGCCTCAATTTCCTTTTCTGAGACGGCATTGGACAAAAGATAATCTCCGCAGTGGGATGTATGCTGACATACGACCTACTGGGAGGCAAAGTGCCTCGAAAAAGCAAGCTCTGTTAATCCAGAATGCTAGTTCTAGGTGGGAAAGGTTTGCTAGTTGAAGTATGAAACCTCACATATCAACCTACTATAGCATCTCTTGGAGCGCTGCATAATTGGCATTCCTAAGAGCAATGTGTTCAACTGGTCCTGCAGCTTGCTTCTAAGCATAACATAGTTCAGACTTCAGCCTTGGCTTTTATTTTCCAGCATAGTTCTGAAATACATTTGACCTCTCGACCTCTTATTTTAAAAATGCAAAAAATTAAAAATGGCTTAAGTGGCCAAGAGCTAGATAACTTGAGCCTGACTTTCTAAGCATTTAAGAGCTGATCTGATGACAGATCTACTGCGTTACGAAGCTGCAGCAGACGGCTGACATCTTGCAATCCACAGCTAATTTGAGACGTGCATGAACATGCTCATCTGTAGATGCGCCACCTCCACAGAACAAGGACCCAGTCAATCCTGGGCTTCAAAGTTGCTGATCTATAATTTCAGGTACAGGAGCTGCTGAGGCAAAAGAGAACAGCAGAACAGAAAAACCACCTGGACCACTTTCTGGAGGTATTGGTCCTAATGCAGCGTGCTGGTGGTGGAGCAGAATAAGTGAAGGATCCCACCACTTCTGCTCAGCGCAAGGGGGGGGCACAGAGGTCTTTATGCAGACCTTGTGTGTTTGGGTTAGTCCAAGGAACACTGGGCTAAACTCAGGGCTGGATTTAGGTTTGATGAGGCCCTAAGCTCCTGAAGGTAATGGGAGGGGGCCCTTTATATGTCCAGCTGTCCTTTGTCCACAACAAATTGTCACTGTTTTTTGTGTTGAATATATGCTATATGGTAATTTATGGACCTCATAGGTATCTCAAGCCATTTGCACATAACAAAATATGTATGTTATCAAAGTAATTGAACTGAAATACAATTAAGAAGTATTTTAATAGTGAAATACAATTAAGAAGGGTTTCGGCGGTCGTGCATGCACAGAAGCGCCAAATCACAACCCACGCGTGCACAGACACGGGTTGCAAATGTGCATCCCTCATGGATCACATTCACAACCCGAGAGTTGACTATAATGCAAACACATTGGCACCTTAGAGACCAACTAAGTAGTTCTGGGTATAAGCTTTCCTGTGCATGCACACTTCTTCAGATACCTTATACCCAGAACTAACTTAGTTGGTCTCTAAGGTGCTACTGGACAATTTATTTATTTATTTTATTTATTTCGTATGTGTGAGACCAACACGGCTATCTACCTGAATCTATGGTCTGGATTGACTTCCTTTCTTTGCTAAGGAAACAGCTGACAACAGGCATTATTCCTAGCAATTGCTACAGTGTAAGAATAATCTAGGATTACCCCCAAGCTGCAGACCTCAAGGGAGAGTGTGCAGACTCTTAGAGGCCTCTAGACGCCCCCCTCCCAATCAACAGTAACTTGGTCTTTTCTGTCCTAAGCTTCATGCTACCATTTCCCACTCAGAATTGTAATGCCCATTGGGTAGGCCTTGGAGCCTTCAGAGTTGATCCTTCTCTTACCTGAACTGGAATATCCCCTTCTGACTCTGGCCAGCAGAGCTATTGCACCAGGTAGTGATGCCATGATGCACTGGCCAATATCTTAAAACAAGGGAATTTATGGCAGCGCACCTCAATTTTTTGAGTGGGAACCAGCTTGGCAAGCGGCTCATTTCTGTCGGAACTATGGGATGGAAAGCCAGCTGGCTTGGCCCCAGCCCGAACGTCTCCCTTCTCAGTCTTGCTGCTGCAAAGATCAATCAGTCATCCTCCTCCGACGTGCATCCGCGACTCATTCTGCTGTGCATGCAAGAGCACACATTACTCAGCAGAGTAAACACACAACAGATCAGGCTCGAGGCAGGGATACTATACGAAACTACGCATTTATTATACATAAATCAGGACACAGAAAAACATGGCCTTTCTCCTTGTTGTTCTTCTCGGAGAGAGAGAAAAAACAAAAGCAATACAGAGCTGATGTTCCGCTCACAGGACTCCAGCAATCTGTAAGCAGACATGTGACATGTAACAATCTCACATATCTGCAGCAAGGGTGGAATGGAATTTCCAACAATTTCCTCCGCCAAAGTTCAGGCAACTTTGCCTCCCCTAGCGTTTAAACTGTTTAGTAGACAAAGCTTTCTACCAGATGTGGAAAGTTTTAAAACACTTAACTGGGGTTGCGCTTGGGAGTGAATGAAATGGCTGTTTCTTTCTTCCTAGGACAAAATCTAAGCAGTCCAGTTTCAGAAGAGCTTTCTTCATCCAGAAGTTCTTCAGCAGCATGGGCCATTCTTCCCGTATGTAAGTAGAAGACGTTGCCCTGAAATCGTGCGAGGTATTTCCACTGTACCTCCCTCCTGATCAAGGGGTCAAGGGCCCAACCCCATGTTCAGGGAGAGGGGTGGGCCCCCTTAAAATTCCTTGGCAGCCTTGTGTGAACTCCATGGAATGTGCTCATGTCACATGCACAAGCCACGGGGTGTGCGCATGACACGTCCACATGCTGACATCATGCACGCATGCTCCACTGAAGCCACGCAGCCGCAGCCCCCTCAGTCGTGGGAGCAAGGTGGCACACTTGCTCCTTATGATGGCTGCATTCAACTTATGCCACCGAAGGCTATTCAGCAGTCTGAGCTGGGCTAAGATGCTCCAAAGGAACGTCACCTTGCCATTTCTTTCAGTGTTGTTGACCATGGCGGCGGCAGGCAGCTACTTCATGTGGCGCAACTGGCAACACAAGAACATGAAAAGCATGAATTTTGACAATCCAGTGTACTTGAAAACGACGGAAGAAGACCTCTCTATAGACATCGGAAGACACAGCGCTTCAGTGGGCCACACGTATCCAGCTGTAAGTGAAGGCGGTGGAACTGAAGATAGTAAATATTAACAATGTCCCAATCCCTTCCCCCCTTCTCCTGCCTTTCAGGGGGGAGATTTAGTCCGATATCAGTTTGACAGCTTAAAAAAAAAAGAAAGGTTCCCTTCAAATGCAGCTTGATTTTTCGTTGCTTTGTTTCTCCTGCAGCTCCGGGGAGGCAGACTTCCTTAATTTATGCCTTTCCCGTTTTCAGCCAAATTTCTTACTTTAAAGTCCCGTCAATTTCCAGTCTTACTCACGGGTGTTGTAGTCAATTTCCAGTTACAGGAAGGAATCGGCGCTCTCCGTTCATGGCGACGCGGCTTCACTCCGCTAGCTGGGTGACGACTCTCAGCACCGCGCTTACCCCGATGCCGCTCAGAAGCCTTTAAAAAGGCTCCTTCACAGTGCCGGGGGGCGCAAAAGGTGCCCACCGAATCTCCTTTGTTCACAGGCTCCGCGCCTGTGATTTTAGGGGTCCCCCGCTCGCCGTAGCGGGTAAGACCCGAACTAGCAAAGCAGTCCTGCCTCGGAGCTCGAGGCTCGGACCGCCATTAAACGCTGGCGCCGACCGGAAGTCTCCTGAAGATAGTAAATATTAGGCACCAGAAATAAGTACTCCTAGAAACAGTGGTGCCATCAATGTGTTGTCCTCCTGACGCATAATCCCTGGGCTGTGTGGTCCCAGGGGTCATGGATTTTGGGGAATGCAGGGCACTACAGTGGTACCTCGGGTTATAGACTCCGCTAACCCAGAAGTAGTACCTCAGGTTAAGAACTTTACCTCAGGATGAGAACAGAAATCACGCAGCAGCAGGAGGCCCCATTAGCTAAAGTGATACCTCAGGTTAAGAACTGATTAAGGTTAAGAACAGACCTCCAGAACGAATTAAGTTCGTAACCAGAGGTACTACTGTATAGTGACTGCCTTAAATGGATCCCAGCAACTCTTGAAAATCAGAATTTGTTTCAAGTCCTTAATCCAAATTGGTTCTTAAGGTTTAAATCTCAAACTAGCTTTGGTAACTGCATAGCAGAACTTTGGACGCGGCTGCCGATCCATCCATGGGCCAAGCACTGTCTGGGGATTCAGGAGCTCAGAAGGTGCCCTCGCTGGTTCTCGGCTGGTTTCCTCTGGAGACCCGCTAGGCTCAGTGAGGCTCACTTGCAGGTGGCCTGCATAGGATCACTTGCAAAGCAAGCAGGTGGAAGGAGGCAGAAAATGGGAGGTCCCTTTGTGGATTTCTCCTTTGCCTCCAGTGTAGACTTCTCCCCCTCTTCTAATCTTTATCTTGGGAGTCATCTTAAGTTTTACCTGTGGGGGAAAGAATGAGCGATGGGAGGTGACCAGGGCACCACTGATACCCTTTGCCAAAGGTCTTGGGTTCTTGGAACTGGTTCTGTCTCAGCACCCACCTAAGTCATGTTTGAGAAGATGACTTTGCATTAGCTGCTAAAGTTGTGGCAGCTATTGGCTAGGAAGCTCTGCTGGCTCTGTGGATAAGTAAAGCAGGGTAAGTGTTGTGTACTATTCCTGTCATACAAAGTTGAAAGCCGGGAGCATCTTGTGTTAAACGCAAACCACGTGCTGCAAAAACTTCACTGCATGAAACAGGAGGGATTGCATTGTCACTAATCCTCGTTTCTCCTCCGAACAGATATCAGTCGTCAGCACGGACGATGACTTATCATGAAGGCAGCCATCTCCTAGTCTACTTTTGTTTTACATCCTTTGGACAGAAGCCAGTGGCTGGACAGTTTTCCTTCCTGTCATGGGAGAATGAAGATGGCACAAGCTCACGAACCATTTTCATACGAAGCTTGTCAACGTCTGTCCACAGCAATTCAGCTTTTAAGTCACTGGTTACCTGTAACCCTTTTAATAAGTATTGCCACCGCTGGCCCTGTATAAAGCACTTTCCAAGAAGCCATAGGGAAGGAACAAGCGCTGCAAGAAGTACTTCCTGTAAATAATTGTACAGGCCCCTGTAAATTTTCCTGAGGATAGTCTATCAAGCACTTTGGAGAAGAAACACATTTCAATGTAAATTATTGTATAACTTTTTTTTTCAATGGTTGGGCAATGGCAATAGGAGAAAACGGGTTACTCAGTCTAATTGCCAAAAATTTGTAAAAATTTAACTTTTGTATGAATTGTGAATTTGTCCTCCCCAAACCACCTACAGGGGTGTGCAGAGGACAATTGCTCTGTATCAGAAAACCACTGTAAATTTCGACACTGAAATGACATTAAAGAGAAGCAAAGCTATAGACAGGGCTGGACGTGCCGTTTGCTTGATCCCGCTGCTGACACATTCTGGACACCAGCTGAACTCGCTGGGGGAAGAGCTCCAGAACTTTGCTTGGAATGAAGGGAGCACACGGAAATCTGAACGGCAGGGCTGCTTGCGAATGGTGTAGCTCTCGCCAGAAGCTGTGCAGGGTTGAGCAGCCCAGTTCACGCAGCCCTCACTTGCCCCCTCAGTTAATATCCAAACACTTGGCTTCAGCTGTTGCTTTGCTGAGTCTGCCTGATGCCTTTCAATTTCTCTCTCAGCTACTCTCAAGAGGCAGTCCTTGGATGTCAGAGGTGCTTATGGTGCCAAATGAGTATTTGATTTATAAGCAGCTGAATATAATAATAATAATTTTTATTTATTTATACCCCATCCATCTGGCTAGGTTTCCCCAGCCACTCTGTGCAGCTTCCAGGAAAATATTAAAATACAATAATCCATCAAATATTAAAAGCTTCCCTAAACAGGGCTGCCTTCAGATGTTTTCTAAAAGTCAGATAGTTGTTTATTTCTTTGACATCTGGTGGGAGGGCATTCCACAGGGTGGGTGCCACCATCAAGAAGGCCCTCTGCCTGGTTCCCTGCAACTTCGCTTCTCTCAGGGAGGGAACTGCCAGAAGGCCCTCAGAGCTGGACCTCGGTGTCCAGGCAGAATGATATGGTTGGGGATGCTCTTTCATACACATAATATAGTCCCACTCACCCCCACCTCCCAGTATGTGGAAACCACTTTTGTTGGGGGTGTGTGGCCCCTTTTCCTTCCAAGCAGTAGGCTCACCACGACCCAAGTTGACTGTTAGATGTGTTGTTTTGAATCCCGTGACCCTCTAGCTATCGTTGGATTCCGACTCCCCATCAGTCCCAACCAGCACAGCCAGTGGTCAGGCATGATGGGGTTTGTAGGTCAGCAATGTCTGGAGGGTCCTGGGGTCCCAATCCCTGCTCCAAAGGGAGGGGCTGGGTTGCAGTGATACGACTAACCTAGTCACACCTGATATTGAAGCAAAGGATGAGCTTCTGCTGCTGGTATATCTGCCCAACAGGACTGAACGTGGGTTTCAGTGAGTGATAAAGCTTGTCTGGGAAAAATGTCTCTTTCTACCACACAGCACTCCACATAAGCAAACACCAGGGAGAGGCTGTCTCTTGTGATAAGTCCTGATTTCTTATGGCAGTAAACAACTTGCCAGTGCTCTCTGGTCATGGTGTTTTGGGGAGGGATGTTCAAGTGATACATCAGGAACCAGGCAACCTCTAGGTATGCCATTTTCATCCAAATTGCCCACAATCGCAGGAGTGTAAGTTCCACCTGCTCCTGTCAGTCTAAAGTATGGCAGGATCCACCCCCCATTTCCTACAGTACTCTCCTCAACTGAGATCAGGTATCAGAAGTGCCCTTTCTGCTGCTTTAAATCCAGACTGCCCTCCTTTTCCCACGATTCTATGTCTAAAAGAAAGCTCTCAATTCGCTTTGCTCTCAAAAGATGTCTACAAATCACCAATCTTCTGAGTCAGCAGAATCTCCTTCCTGTTGTCATTGCAAAAGCTTCTATAATTGTAAGGGAATTATGACCAGCCTGACACAGTTATGATATTGGCATGTCTTTGTGACGCTTGCTTCCATGTTGTATCCTCTATCCTCCTTAGTTTCCAAATGCCCTTTTTGCCATCTGCTATGAGCCAAGTGTGGCAATTTCTCATCCCCTTAGGGAATAGTTTTTTCTATCCAGTGCCGAATTTCAGAGGGATACACATGCTTTCACCCTCTCCTGATACTTGATCTGTTGACATCTTGCCAACCAAGGTAAACAAAGAATTGCCCATAACAGTTGTTTGCAACAATACATTAAAATGCAGCCTTATGGTTGAAAGTGTTTTATTAGGGTTAGGATGTAGGCAGACAACATTTCCTTTGTGTTAAGAGTGGATTGTTCTTGGTCAAGCCTTTATAAATGGGTCTTCCTCCAAAATCTTGGCTTCTGTAAGCCGACTGCAAAGAGAGGCCTGTGCCAAACCTAAAAACCTTAAAACAGCTGAGCCAAAGCTATGTAGAAGATGCAAAAGACATTGAGAGTCAATCTGATGTGACAGGGGGAAGTGTTGTCTCCAAGCACAGTGATTAGTTAGATGTAGATATTGGAAGCAAAACCTGCCTCAGCTGCCTCCATAAATATGTGTTTAGTAGTACCATATAGCAATCTGTATTCTAACTTGCACGGGTTAGAAACATGGAGGCTGTAATGAAAAGAAAACACGCCTTGGGTTTGTTGCTTTCCCCTAGCAAACAGTTCTGGGAGTGGTGGGCTCTGCAACTGGGTCTGCAGTAGAGGGGGCTGGCTATTTTATTTGGTGTTTAAGTATATGTACAGAATCAAGCAAGGGAAGGGAGCTTTTATCTCATGAGGCCGTTTCCTCCCATCTTCGCATCATGTGTGGTGTCGAGCGATGGGTCTGTGGAGAGAGGACAGCTCACACAAAATCAGGAGCAAACGCACTCCCAGTTGCACACTGGCAAGGCATGCTTGCTGCCCCTACCAACTGATACATGCCCCCCGCCCTGGCAAAGAGAACTCTTGTCTCCAGCAAAGAAAATGTAACTCTCATTTCCTGTAGGTGGGGCAACATGCTTGCAGCGCTTCGACGTCTAACTATTCAGAGGCCTTAAAATTAAGATATCGTTATGCCCTTTTAAATTAACAATGTGCTTGGCTACCTAAAGAATTAAAACCAGAGATTTGGTAAATGAGATGACTTGAACACACTTGACTATTATCTCATGTTATGTAGAAGATCACCATTTGTTGGCATCTTCCTGTCTCGAGAGACAATGGGAGTGCGCCTCCGAGGGTGAAGTCAGACTGCTGGAGAATCACAGCGCCTGCTATGGCTGCAGAGACCGGGAACTCGTAACTGCTGCCTCCTGCGTTGCTTTTCCTGAAGGGACCTTTCTGGGGCGCAAGTCTGGGCAGTGTGTCTGGAGGTCCTCGGCTGCCCAGCTGACAAGACCCCCTCTCAGCCTCGCTGACGTGGTCCATAGGAAAGCAGAGCAAAACATTCGGCACCCGCTTGGCTGCAGGAAGGAGGCTTAGAAGGTGCCATCAAACTGCCTTAGGGACTCTGCTCTGTGTAGGATTTAGCCTTTTCTTCTCCCAAAGATATTTCGCAAGGCAGCTGGTACAGATTTTTCCTTGGGTTTTAACCTGAAGAAAATCATCATTGTGGTCAGCATTGTGAAGTGCAGCATTATGGAAGAGTAAAACATCAGACCGAATTGAGGATTATTTTAGATTCCTCCTGAAATGGGGGCAATAACAGCAGATTAAAGGCTTGGGACATGCATATTTTTATGGTTGTTTTTTTAAAAAAATGGCTGCCACAATTCTTCTGGGTAGTCTAGGGGGATATTTAATTTGAAACTTTGGCACCATCTGTTTTTGGGGAACTATAACTCCACAGAACATGAGAATTTCTGTTTTGGCATTTCATGGATATCCGTTCAACAATACTGATGTGCTGCAGAGCAGAAATAAAATACCTCGCTGCCTCTTGCTGGCTTCTGAGCTGCAGGAGGCTGAGTAAAGTGGCATCTCACAGCTGTTCTAGGGCAAGTGATATTGAGCACCATATGGACACACCCTCTTCACTATTAATCAAACGTATTCTCATCGAGAAGGACAGCGTTCTGCCTTGCTCTGTTGTATGGCGATGTCTGGAATTCATTCTTTCCCATTTAAATGAACATGTCTGGTCCAGGAATATTCTGAAACGTGCAAGTGTTCAAGGGAACAAAACACCCCGGTCCACAGCGTGCTCTGAGAATGGAAATCCTTTCCTCTTTGCAAAAAATTGTTTCTGTTTCCTTCTCTCGCATGCAGTCTCGCTGACTCACTTTGATACAAGTTTCTTTATTGGTTAAAACTACTACTTTTCCCCCCATTCTGCAGCTCATTTTATAAAGTTCTTGGTAGCTATTATACAGAAGACATATCTGCTCCTAGGTTATTCTTCCTTGTAGTGGACTCTAGTTGTAACTGCTCTTTTCTTCCATAGATGGATGTGGTGGTTTTCTTAAACTTGCTGGGGGCATTGATTTAGGGCTGGCCAGCTACCAGTTTGTTGTTCTTGTCTTGTCCGATTCCTGAACCTAAAAACCAAGCCCAGATGCTCACTGTTCTCTGTCCACATTTAATGTAACATCACATACTTCAATGGCACCTTCTACAGGTCGGTGAAAATGGTGCAGTTAAAATCAGCTGGGGGAGGATAGATTTATTATCTGAATTATCCTAGCACTATTGCAATAAATTAGGGACATGGGCGGCACTGTGGGTTAAACCACAGAACCTAGGACTTGCTGATCAGAAGGTCGGCGGTTCGAATCCCCGCGACGGGGTGAGCTCCCGTTGCTCGATCCCTGCTCCTGCCAACCTAGCAGTTCGAAAGCACGTCAAAGTGCAAGTAGATAAATAGGTACCGCTCCGGCGGGAAGGTAAATGGCGTTTCTGTGTGCTGCTCTGGTTCGCCAGAAGCGGCTTAGTCCTGCTGGCCACATGCCGTCTCCCTCGGCCAATAAAGCGAGATGAGCACCGCAACCCCAGAGTCAGTCACGACTGGACCTAATGGTCAGGGCCTCTTTACCTTTACCTTATTGCAATAAATTACTTGTGTTCTTTATAAGACTAGCTGTCTTCCCTGACCCTGTCATTCTTTCTCCACTTTCCTGAGAATCCTGGTGATGTGGCCAAATGTTTGCAACCCTTTGGTTTTCTGGCGTGGTCTCCTGCCATGTTTAATAGCTGATTTATGTCTATTTTTCAGCACAGTAATAAAATGCCATTACACTGCCTGCCTTTCCAACTTGGGCAGTGCTCTGAGGCTTTTCAAGGCTACTTAAATTAAAGTTGTAATTTGATTAGATAAAAGCTTCTTCCTTACCCACTCTTCCCCCTTTACTGCTTTCTCTTGTTCAATGCAGCTGAGGAATTAGTGATTAATTGCTCCTTGGTCAGTCAACTTGAGTTCCTCATTGGAGAAGTGGCTTTGGTTACTGGTTTCCTTTCAGATAAGTTTTATTTTGCTATAAGAGGGGGGAAAATGTTATCAAATAAAAATTGATGGGGAAGAGAAAGCAAGTAATAAAAGCTGCATGTTGGCAACAGATGCTGACAGAAGGGGCGGTAAATTATAAATCCCCCAAATGCACTAAATTAAAAGCAAATAATAATAATAATAATGGGCAGAATCTATAAGAAAGCTACTAATTAGCATTGCAGGGGGGCTTAGTTAAATGGGATTTGTGAGTGAACAATAAAAGGATTTTGGCCTTGGAAAACAGACTGCAGGATAAAATAGCACTATATGTAGTACTTTTTGAAACTACCATTCTAATTCTGCCATTAGGCAGCAGCAGCCAGGAAGTTGTTGCCACTGCTGCTGCAGCAAAACAAAACAAAAAATGCCTTCATTGGGAGCAGAATATTGGCGCAGTGAACTTTGGGGTTTCAGCAGCAGGGCCCATAAAGACCCACAGTCGTCCTTAATGTACCATAGGGCACTTATCACACACAAAAATGCCCTTATTAGACAAATTGGCAGATCTAAAGGACTGCATAGCTCCCTCTGTTTCCACACAAGGCCTTTGTGACATGTGGGGTCCTCCTGCGC
This sequence comes from Podarcis cretensis, assembly GCF_951804945.1. Taxonomy (NCBI): domain Eukaryota; kingdom Metazoa; phylum Chordata; class Lepidosauria; order Squamata; family Lacertidae; genus Podarcis; species Podarcis cretensis. Next base: position 30,059,907 of record NC_137187.1, read on the forward strand.
CACAAAGCACAGGTAAGTAGCGAGATTTGCCCAAGTACCGTATTTTTCGCTTCATAAGACACACTTTTCCCCTCCTAAAAAGTAAGGGGAAATTTGTGTGCATCTTATGGAGCGAATGCAGGGGGGAGACAGGCAGGAAATGCCCCCAAGAGGGAGAAGGGACTGACGTGGCCAGTCAGTCCCTTCTGCCTTCTCGTAGAAAAGCCCGCAGGAGCCGTGCACTCCTTAAAGGGTGCGCGGCTCCTGTGGGCTTTTGCGGGAGGTGGGGATATTGCCATAGCCGCGCGCAGCCCCTCTGGCCGGGAGAGGCTGCACGCGGCTATGGCTTCTTTGCTCTTTGGGAATGGATCCTGCTCGCTGTCTTGGCTTCTTTACTCTTTGGTGTGTGTGTGGGGGGGGGGAACCTGGGCTTCCCCTGGCAGCCCCAGAAGCTCTGGGAGAAGTGGACAGGCTGCGTACAGCCTTTAAGATTTTTTTTCTTTATTTCCCCTTGTAAAAACTAGGTGCAGTGCGCCTTATGGTCCAGTGCGTCTTTTGAAGCGAAAAATACGGTAATTCTGGGGAGCCGGTCCAGAAACTCCCCAGCAATTGCAGGGGTGATCCTTTGCACCCAGAAGCCTCCAGAGATCAGAAATTTGTGCTGGCTAATCAGTTCCTTTGTCATCCTAGACCTTGTGCCTGGTAAAATCCCGCCGGCAGCAAGACCCGGCTGAACCGCTTTGCCGACTTACAGAGAGGGAGGCCAGCACTGAATCTGGATGTACTGTACCGACCTGACCATCTGTTGCCACATTAAAAGAGGCCGCAAAGAGCAAAATCTGCCACCGGGGGGGGGGGGGAACAGTGCGCGACAGTATTTTAAAACCAGCAGGAATTTGTCAGGCTTTTGCTAATGCTGTGTTGCTGACGACGTGCCTGGATTTGGGCTTGAGAAGGTTGTGGTGCTGTGCTAAATATAGCCGCCTTTTCCTGCATGAGCCGCTCTAGTGACTGAAGCCACAGGGTTGCTGCTGCCTAGCAGACTTCCCTTTTATTTTTTAAAATAAGCCCACTGGCATGCTTTGCTTCTTAGCTGCTCATCGTCTCTTCCTGCATGGTTCTTCTGCTCCCTTCCTCCCATCCCCCCAAGCAGCACCATTTCAGCAGGTCTCTAAGATTTCCGATGAACGTGGGTGCATCATTAAGGATCTAAGAAACAGCAAGGAATTGTCAAGAAAATATTCAGCATTCTACACTCTTAAGGAAGTGGGGTTTTTTAAGAAACTGTGTTGCACCAGGGTAGGGGGCCAGAGCTCACTTGTGGAGCTTTGCACCCCAATTTTGATCACAGATGACAGGAAAGACTGCTAGCTCTGACCTTGGAGAACCTGCTGTTACTCAATACAATACGATACGATACAATAATCTTTACTGTCATAGTCCCATACAGAACAACAAAATTGAAAAAAAAATCTACATAAGACATTCAAAACCAACAAGCATGCTATCCCAGCTATCCCAACCTGGTTAGCCCCCTAAAAATAATAATAATAATATAATAATAATAATTTATTATTTGTACCCCGCCCATCTGGCTGGGTTTCCCCAGCCACTCTGGGCGGCTTCCAACAGAGATGAAAAATACACTAAAATGTCACATATTAAAAACTTCCCTGAACAGGGCTGCCTTCAGATGTTTTCTGAATGTCAGGTAGTTGTCCATCGCCTTGACATCCGATGGGAGGGCATTCCACAGGGCGGGCGCCACCACCGAGAAGGCCCTCTGCCTGGTTCCCTGCAACTTGGCCTCTCGCAGTGAGGGAACCGCCAGAAGACCCTCGGAGCTGGACCTCAGTGTCCGGGCAGACCGATGGGGGAGGAGACGCTCCTTCAGATATACTGGACCGAGGCCATTTAGGGCTTTAAAGGTCAGCACCAACACTTTGAATTGTGCTCGGAAACGTACTGGGAGCCAATGTAGGTCTTTCAAGACCGGTGTTATATGAGACCCCATTTTTAAAATATAATATACTCCCATAGAGACTCCTTGTTGTTATTGTTTAGTCGTTTAGTCGTGTCCGACTCTTTGTGACCCCATGGACCAGAGCACGCCAGGCACTTCTGTCTTCCACTGCCTCCTGCAGTTTGGTCAAACTCATGTTGGTAGCTTCGAGAACACTGTCCAACCATCTCGTCCTCTGTCGTCCCCTTCTCCTTGTGCCCTCCATCTTTCCCAACATCAGGGTCTTTTCCAGGGCGTCTTCTCTTCTCACGAGGTGGCCAAAATATTGGAGTCTCAGCTTCAGGATCTGTCCTTCCAGTGAGCACTCAGGGCTGATTTCCTTCAGAATGGATAGGTTTGGTCTTCTTGCAGTCCATGGGACTCTCAAGAGTATCCTCCAACACCATAATTCAAAAGCATCAATTCTTCAGCGATCAGCCTTCTTTATGGTCCAGCTCTCACTTCCATACATCACTACTGGAGAGACTCCTTACACTGCATTTAAAACCAAAATAGCATTTGGATAGAAACTGTTTCTCGCTGTTTTTCACCAAGAGCTCAAGTGAATAAAATGGTTTTAACCTGGTAACTTAAAGAGAAGAGGGAAGTGTGCCTATCCCTACACACACACACACACACACACACACACACACTTTGTAGATGACTCCCATCATCCCCAGTCATCATGGACCAATGGTCAAGGAAGGTGGAAGTTAAGTAGGAACAGCAGGGGAAAAATATCTAATGAGAAACAAGAACAACTTTAAAAAGTGAGAAGCAAAAAATGATTCCTCACCCCTTGGTAAGACAAGGTTTCAATGAAAACGAAGAATCTAACTGAAAAAGCAATGTTGTTAGGTTCACTACATTTTAAATGATTCTCCCAAGCTTAGTTGGTCAGAGTGTGGTGCTGATATTACCAAGATTGCAGGTTCAAACCTTGTATGCGACAGTTGCATATTTCTGCATTGGAGGGGTTGGACTGGATGGTGCTCAGGGTCGCTTACAACTCTATTATTCTAAGTTACAGGTGAAACTCAGAAAGGCATTGCTCTGTCTCATGTCTCTCATCTGTCTCTTGGCAATGCCCCATAGATTCTCTATGGGGTTCAGGTCAGGCGAGTTTGCTGGCCAATCAAGCACAGTAATCCCATGGGCACTGAACCAGGTTTTGGTACTTTGGGCAGTGTGGGCAGGTGCCAAAGTCCTGCTGGAAAATGAAGTCAGCATCCCCATAAAGCTCGTCTGTGGAAGGAAGCATGAAGTGCTCCAAAATCTCCTGGTAGATGGCTCTGTTGACCCTGGACTGATGACATGGCTCCCCAAATCAACACAGACTGGAAACTTCACACTGGACTTCAAGCATCTGGCATTGTGTGCCTCCCCATTCTTCCTCCAGACTCTGGGTCTTTGGTTTCCAAATGAGATGCAAAAGCTGCTCTCATCAGAAAAGAGATTTGGAGAGCCATGTCATCAGCTGGTGTTGGTCCACTGTGGTTCATCAGCTGTACACCATGATCATCACAATTATAACAAATAAAGGCTTGACATATCTCGCTTTGCAAGTCATGAGTCTATCTCATATATTAGTTTCACCTTTTAAGTTGAATTACTGAAATAAATGAACTTTTCAACGATATTCTACTTTTCCGAGTGTCACCTGTATTTGCTGTATTTTAAGCTTTGCTGCCCAAATCAAGCATCTTCTGACATTCCCTCAGTCTTAAAGAGAAGCCTAGTTGGCAACCAAACTGCTTGTGCTGGACAAAGACGGCAACTGCCAGCAGAGTCTTGGCCTTGGGCTTCCTTTGGGCTCTAAAATCACGAGGAATAGAGGCTGGCATTAAATATTGAGAGCTTTTGACTGGCAGGTATTGCATTCATCTTCCAGCATGTCTCCTGTTTCCTTGCTTGGATGCCTTGCTTTGCTCGTTTCTTGTTTTAGAACCTGAAGACAATCTCCTTCCCATGTGATGGGCCCACGTGTTTCTTGGATCTCAGCCAATGCATTGACCTGTTATAAGAAGCCTCCACAACAATCACTCTTTATCCATCTCATTGCTGCCCTCTGACCTTTCTCCCTTCACACATTTTCTTCAAAATGCCTCTGTTTATGGCTCTGTAAACTCACAGAAGTGCACAGCAATGGCTCCATAGCAGCTCTCAACCTTCGCTTTTTAGAGTATGCAGCACTTAAAAAAACAAAGACCCAGAATTGTGGTCCAGTAAGAAGCAGAAGAAGAAGGGACGCGGGTGGCGCTGTGGGTTAAACCCCAGAGCCAAGGACTTGCCGATCAGAAGGTCGGCGGTTCGAATTCCTGTGACAGGGTGAGCTTCCCTGCAGCTCTTGTTGCTCAGTCCCTGCTCCTGCCAACCTAGCAGTTCAAAAGCACCTCAAAGTGCAAGTAGATAAGTAGGTACCACTGCAGCGGGAAGGTAAACAGCGTTTCTGTGCGCTGCTCTGGTTCGCCAGAAGCGGCTTAGTCATGCTGACCACATGACCCAGAAGCTGTACGCCAGCTCCCTCAGCCAATAAAGCGAGATGAGCGCCGCAACCCCAGAGTCAGTCACGACTGGACCTAATGGTCAGGGGTCCCTTTACCTTTAAGAAGCAGATGGAATAAGAAAAGATCCCTTACTTTCCTGTATAAATGGCATTGGATTCAGCTGCAGGCCCCCTTGGAGGAAACAGATTATCCGGACCTATGTTAGCAGAGATTTAGGACTGAGTTTGGTGAGGAATCAGCCTTGGTCACCCTGGCAGGCGACCTCCTTCAAGGGAGAGGTGGGAGAGGGCCACACGAAGGCTGGCTTGGAGATCTCTCAGCGGCTTTTGATGCCACGGACCACAGCATCTTCCTGGGCCCTCTCTGTGGGTTGGGAGTTGGAGGCCCCATGTTGCAGCAGTTCAGCTCCTACCTGTATGACCAGTACCAGAAAACAGCCTTGAGACACATGTCTACCTCTTGTCTACATCTTGGCAGTTGCCCTGTGACATGCCACCAAGTTTGATTCTGTCCCCGCTGCTATTCAACATCTGTATGAAGCAGCCATCGGGCGTTGGGGGCACAGTGTTATCTGTATCAGTTTGCATCCCCCCCAAAAAAACCCGCACAATAATCCACCAGCATTTTAGTGTGTGTTACTCCTAGCATACCAATTTTTCTTCAGTTTTGCCTAATATACACATTTTTACAAGTACAGTGGTACCTCCGGTTGCGGACGGGATCCATTCCAGAGGTTTGGCCGGATCCCAATGTTTTCGCAACTGGAGACACCGCTTCTGCGCATGCATGCACAGCAAAACCCCAGAAATATACTTCTGTGCTTGCCGCTTACGTATCCCGAAGTTTACATAACCGGAGGGATACATAAGCAGAGGTACCACTGTAATTTTACCTAATGTTTTTGAGGGTGTTATTTTAACCAATCTATGCATTTTTGTACACATTATTCAGCTGAGTAACTGCACTGCAAATTTCAGGGCAGTGTGAATTTTGAGGGATAGCTCCTTCTTCATGTGCTGCTTTAGAAAGTGCATATTGCATTAAAATGTGAATTAGACTGAATTTCTTCCCCACTGCTAATGATGTATTTCCAAACACATTTGTCTCTGTATAATTTATAGGTTTAGATCTATACATAAATTTTTAGGTGTGCATTTTTTTTTAATGCAATATGTGAAACAGCTCCCAGGTTTGATTTCTGCTGTGATTATTGTGAATTGCACAAAATAGACTTTTGAGATTCAGCTTGTAATTCCATTGTATTTCTTAGAAGAGAGTATTCCTTTTTTTAAAACACACCCCATGCAGTTTGAACCATTCTAGTGTTGCTGTAATATAAGGGCTGTGTAATACTTTAATTTCTACAAGAGATACATTATGTAAATGAGATCCTCATGACCTCTGGAATAGACTTCTTTGTTCCCTCATATTATAAAGTGAGCCATTAAAATGTCACTTAAATTTTACAGCATGCACTTCCTGTCTTGTTTAATTATAAGAAATTTGGTTGAGTGTTCTGCTTGGGGTACAATGCAACCTCGTACAACAGGCAATTCTAGATTCAACTCTAAAAGGTCTTGAGAACATAGGGCTCATTGCCTAACCATTTAATCTGCTTGATTTTTGATAGGTTTTTGCACCAATTAGAGGAGTTTAGGAAGTCATCGAAGCTTTAAGGCCCTTATCTATAAAGCTGAACCATACATAAAATTTCCCTAGAATTTCATAGAATTGTAGCGTTGGAAGAGATCATGAGGGTCATCTGGTCCAGTGCAGGAATCTTTTGCCCAACGTGGGGCTTGAACCCACAACTCCGAAATGAGGAGTCTCCTACTCTACTGACTCTCAAAGGAAGGAAGGAAATTTCCATCTGCCTGAAGGCACTGAAAACAAAGATGTCATTTGAGATGTTAGTGACTTGGAAGAACGCGGATGGAATCATGGGGAAGAGGCATAGGAGTTGCCCTCCAAGGCTGAAAATGCTGTTCTAGTTTATTGTTCTAGCATCTCAGATTTAATCAATGGAATCAATGGAAGACAGCAGTAGTCACAAGCTGATTTCTGGATTTCTCAGTACACTTTAAGGTTTTTTTTCCCAAATCACTCCCTATAGAACACTGAATATAGGTTTCTTAATCTCTTCAAGTATAGTTGAGAAATGGGGCAGCGTATAAGCAAGTTTATTTAGCTTGAAGGTTCTTTATTCACTGGGAAGCTAAACGAAATGTACTTCTTTTTATTTAAAGCAAAACAATTAGAGTGGTAGATCAAAGATTACATTTATATTAACATCCAAGTTGAATTTCAGATTCATAAAATGAATAAATGGTAGCCAAGGTTGGGGTTTTTTAAGGATTTGCTCTTTCTTTCAGGATTTGCTTAATTAATAATAATAATGATAATAATAATAAAATTTATTATTTATACCCCACCCATCTAGCTGGGTTTCATTTGGTTTGGTTTGTCTTGGCAAGTTTCCAAATTTTGATTCTTTCCATTAATAAATTCTGGATCAACTTTTGTTCTTTTTGTTCCATTCCATCCGAAAGCTAAGGACATTATTCAGTGGATTAAAGTTAAAGTTTAGTCATGACTAATTACAAATAAAATCTATTTTTATTTTATTTTCAGAATTTTTCACTATATACATAAACAGTAGCTACCTTCAACAAATAATAATAATAATAATAATAATAATAATAATAATAATAATAATAATAGTTTATTATTTATACCCCACCCATCTGGCTGGGTTTCCCCAGCCAGATGGGCAGCTTCCAACAAAATATTAAAATACAATATGCCATTTCTATCCCTGGTGGGTGAAGACCAGCTGAAGAAAGATATTTTCCACAACCAGAGCTGTGCTTTCTGAGCAGCCCTGTGCATACACAGCTGGAGCAAAAGATAATCCTGTACTTATACACAGTCTAATAATTTACTTATCCTGTTCGCGTAGCAATTTCAATCAGCCGTGCCAGTGATGACCTTTGGATGCTAGTTTCTGCTGCTTTCCCCCATTTTACAAACCGGAGCCGAGTTTGAGCCTCCCTTATCTGGGTTGTGTGGTGGCATTCACAAAGCCACACCAGTGAAATCTCGCCAGAAACCAGTGCTGCTGCTGGCACCGCTTCTCTGCCGGGGGGGGGGGGCGCGGGGGGCAGCAGTGGAGCAAGCTGATCAGGCATCTGCGGCAGGGCCAGCCAGGGCAGGACGCTCCACTGGGCCTTCGAAGAATCTGCCTTCCTCCTCCCACTCAGCCACCCTACAGCTGAGGGGGAGGTGGCGGACGGACCGTATAGGGCAGCGTGGAGCCTGTGGGTGCCCAAGCCACCGCGTCACTCCCAGGAGAGATGCGTGGCTGAGGCGCACTTCAGGTCCTGCGGTGAGTGCCTCCCGGCATTTTGTCACCCCTCTCAGAGATGGCCTGGCCCCACCGCACCCCCCTTCATCTGCCCCTGGGTGGGGGTCTCATGACTTCACTGCCCCTTTGGTTTCTGCCACCTGAGGTGGCTGCTTCACTCAGTCTCCATGGGTAGCCCAGCCCTGTTTCCCACCTCTCTGCACTTGGGCTGATAAGCACTGTACATTTTAAAAAAAATAAAAATAAATTTTATTAGTATTTTCCACACAACAACAACACGAAAGATATCTAAAAATAACAATACACAACACACAAAAATCAACATTCGAAAACTAAAGAAAGCAACAACAACAACACTGTACATTTAAAGCCCAGTTCAAGCATCCTGCAAACTGTTGTTTCTTTTTTAAAAATATTTTTTATTGATTTTCTTTTCTCAGAACAAATATCCAATATCATTACTTAAAATTCATTTTCCTTTTTTAAATATATTTTTATTAGGTTATTTTTAAGATATCATTTTCAACGGTAATTAAACATACTTTTACATCTTATTCAAATTTTTGATTTCCATCAATCCTGTCTGAAAATTTTCCCATCTAATCTCTCAGTATGCATTTCTTATTTTCCCTATTACATTTCAAACTCATAACCAATCTCTCTCTCTTTTTCTACTTTGTAACACTTCGTATATTTCTCCTTACAAAATTTCTTGTAGTCCTACTAGCGTAATTTGTTGATTACAGTTGCTCTTCAAATAACTCATACACTTCTTCCAATCTTCTGTAAATCTCTGGTCCCGCAGGTTTCGAATCCTTCCTGTCATTTTGTCCAATTCTGCATAGTCCATTAATTTCGTCTGCCATTCTTCTTTCGTCAGAATTTCTTCTTGTTTCCATTTCTGGGCTAGCAATACTCTTGCCGCATTAACATTCATTTTCCAATTTCCCCCCTCCCTGTTGACTTCCCCCAACTTCCATTTCTGGTTTATTACATCAAATGCTACATTCTGCTCTTTGTACATAATACTTTGTTATCACCTGTTATATTTCTTGTTCTCGCAAACTGATGTTTCTTAAGCGTGCTGGGAATTGCAGAGCTGAGTTGTCAACTACATTTCCCAGGATTCTTTGCGGGAGAAGTCACATGCTTTCAACGTGTGGTGTGTGCAAAGCCCTGGCGTAAGTGAGGAAGCCCTCCTTGTCTGACAAGGCGATGCAGCTTGGCTGGAGGTAATTTGTCTGGCATGGTCTCCTGTTATCTTTCGGGTTTAAATAAAAATGTCTCATCCGCGGCTCAACAGCGTTGCCATAGAAACATCTTGGTGGAGCGATGGCTGGAGTAGAAAGAGGCAAGGCATGCCAGGGGAGCAAAGTGATGGGGAGACAGAGACAGCAGAACACTGCCAGCTCACTGGCTGGTGAAGAGAAAGGGCATTTTGTGGCCTTGCAGGACCAGGCAGTTTTCCAAGTGGTTTAGACCTCACTTTGGGCATGGCTTGCTTTTTCAAGCAGTGGCGTAGCAAGGTCAGGTGGTACCCGGGGCGGAAAATATCTTGTCATCCCCCCCACACAAACACTCATTGAAATCTAGCTGGACTCCCAAGAGACTGTGATCTACTCACAGTATAAAATGACTGGCTGTGACCTACCCATTGTCACTGCCAGGAGTTGTTCAGGGGAGGGGGTTGGCCAAAGTTGTTGAGCTTTTTGGGGGTTACAGGGTTTGGGTCCTGAGTAGAGGAAGCTTCTGCTTCTCTCCTTCCCTCCACCCTCTGCTTGTTCGCTCGCCTGCCTCCTTCCCTTCCCGTTCTCTCCCCGCCAGCCTCCTCCAGCAGCCCAGGAGCGTGGGGCTGTCAATCTGAAGAGGGGAAGGCTGCCAGCAAAGCAGCACAGCTCCCCCTCTTCCCCCGATGGCTTGGGGTAGCAGGGAGTCACGGGCGGGTGGATCGCCGAATGTCACGCCCCTCGGGAATGACACCCAGGAAATGTAATGAAAATGATGTATAGATGGTGTATCACTGTGGTTAATTTAGCGAAAATGTATAAATCTAGCAGTAAATGTTGGAAATGTAAAGAAAAAGAGGGAACATTCAATCATATGTGGCGGGAATGCAAAAAGGTGAAATGTTTCTGGGAGGTGATATACAATGAGTTGAAAAAAATGTTGAAATATACATTTATAAAGAAACCAGAAGCATTCCTACTGGGAATGGTGGGAAGTGATATAAACAGAAAAGAATGTAAACTTTTTTTATATGCAGTAACAGCAGCTAGAATATTATTAGCCCAGAAATGGAAGCAAGAAGAATTGCCGACGATCGAAGAATGGAGAATGAAGTTGATGGACTATGCAGAATTAGATAAATTAACAGGAAGGATCCGAAACCGATGGGACCAGAAATTTACCGAAGACTGGAGTAAATTTATGAACTATATGAAAAGTATTTGTGATGATCAAATGACGTTTGTAGGTTTGCAAGAAGTTCTGTGAGGAGTATTGTTAGAAACATTGTAAAATTGGAGAAGGGGAGATGATATGTTAAGAGAGGTAAAGACAATATAAAATTAAGTAATGCATATAAAGTGATTAAGACGGAAGATCAGCGGAGGTGCTGAAGGAAGTCCAAAAAGACTGTATTTGTAATAATTTGTGTGGTACGTTTTATAAATTGTATGTCAAAATTAATAAAAATGTATTTTTTAAACAAAGAAAAAGGAAATGACATCCAGGGGGGTCCGCACTCACCGCCCCCACCCTGCTCTGCCCCTGTTTTCAAGCTGCCACTGGAAAATGTAATCTGCAGCCTACTTGTTCCTAAGCCAGCATATGTTGGATGCTACTTGACTTTCCCAGGTGAGGTCCCAAAGGCCACCCAGGTAACTGCTGCCTGCACCTGTGAAATTCTCTTTGCCACCTGGCAGGATGCAAAGAGCCCAGAAAGCCAACTCTGCTCCAGGTTGAGCTCTGTTGGGCCATGGGAGTTGAGGCATCGGTGCTATTGGCTGCCAGGAGGATTTAAACACACATTAGATGCCAATACCTGGAGGAATTTGTGGTTAAACAGGGGTAGCCCACAGCTGGCTGGCCGAGGCAGCTGCTTCAGGTGGCAAAAGCTCCCAAGGCGGCAGCCCTGCAGCCTCCAGCACAGATTTGGGCCAAATTCACACCCCAAATTGCACAAGATCTTGCCCAAATTGAGTGACATGTTGCCTGAAATTGGCACTGGTGCCAGGGCCAATAGCAGCAAGTATGGCAGCAGTGGCAGCAGCAGGTGGCACTTCCTGTTTCGCCTCAGTGAAACAGAATGCACTACTCCTGGAGCAGCATGCAAAACTTGGGAAGATATATTTAGTGAATAGACCTGGCCTGCCGAACACAAGCAGCGTTAAAAGGATGGTTAAAATAAGCTAAAAATAGCTTGCAGAACTTTTGGACGCGATATATGTTCCAAAACCTCTGCAAGGATTATTGTTATTAGCTAATGTTGATGTTTCAGCACAGCCCGTCTGAACCCTTCCTCACCCCTGTTAGCTATAACTTGTCATGGAGCAAATATTGACAAGTGAGAGCATTAATACTTATCCTTAAAGCATTGCAGTCAACCATCAATCCGTTTAAAGGTCGTACTCTGATGCTGCCGGAGACATAAATAAATATTTGTACAGCTCTGGTATTAAACAGCAAGGTGCTCTTACTATAGTCTGTGCATATCATGCCAATAACGAATGCCAAGTACTGGTCAAAATCACTGCAGTTTTCCATAATAAGTTGCGGTGGCAGGGATGATGGCTGAAAAGCGAGAGGGATTTGGTCTCTGAGAATGTCCATTCTACACATGCAAACAATTATTCAAATGGGAAATAGACAGTTTAAAGAGGGGGGTGGTTCTAAGAAATAAGAGATCTGAATACACACGAACAGAAGCAGAGGCAGACTTGAGCCATAGAACCCAAGGACCCTTCGCTCCTGCAATAAAATATTTGAGGAGACCGAGCCTCCCCCCCCCCCGTTGAGGGGCACTGCCATTCCAATGGGGTGTCTGTGAGCAACCTCTTGTGATCAATTGCTCTATTTGATCAGAATGCTTTCCCCTGATCTGCCACCTATGGTTCTGGGAGTTGTAGGGAGCGGCTGCTTATAGTTGGAATTGTTTAATTATTATTATTATTATTATTATTATTATTATTATTATTATTTATTTATTTATTTTTAAAGGGACCCCTGACCATTAGGTCCAGTCATGAGCGACTCTGGGGTTGCAGCTCTCATCTCGCTTTATTGACCGAGGGAGCCGGCTTACAGCTTCCAGATCATGTGGCCATCATGACTAAGCCGCTTCTGGCGAACCAGAGCAGCGCACAGAAATGCCGTTTACCTTCCCCCCAGAGCGGTACCTATTTATCTACTTGCACTTTGACGTGCTTTCAAACTGCTAGGTTGGCAGGAGCAGGGACCGAGCAACGGGAGCTCACCCCGTCGTGGGGATTCAAACTGCTGACCTTCTGATCGGCAAGTCCTAGGCTCTGTGGTTTAACCCACAGCGCCATCTGCATCCCTATTATTATTATTATTTAAATATTAATTCAAAAGTTACAATGCAACTTTGTGATGTGGGAGTAAGGATTGGAGTGATCGCTCTGTGATATTAGGGCAGTGGACATGTGGCTGCAGTGATGAGCTGTGGCTCATTTTGACAAGAACAAGCCTACCTCCCTCCTGCTGTCAGCTTTTGCTTTCAGTTAACATTACATCTGAACCATTTAATGTGGTTGAACTTGACCATACAGTGGTACCTCGGGTTACAGACGTTTCAGGTTACAGATGCTTCAGGTTACAGACTCCGCTAACCCAGAAATAGTACCTCGGGTGAAGAACTTTGCTTCAGGATGGGAACAGAAATGGTGCAGCGGCGGCCGCAGGAGGCCCCATTAGCTAAAGTGGTCTTCAGGTTAAGAACAGTTTCAGGTTAAGAACGGACCTCCGGAACAAATTAAGTACTTAACCCAAGGTACCACTGTATTTTGTGAAACAAGCCAACTTCCTATACTGCAGCTTGAAGGTGGCTCGATTTATAGTTACATGATAACCTCAGTTTGCTAGGTTGGGTGACATGACAAGCTACAGCTGACCAAAAATGGAAGCAAAATGGAAGCAAAAATGGAAGCTTTTGAACTCCACCTTTTGCCTTTCCACATATGAACCCCAAGGGAAGCTTGGCTTCTCACAACAAACTATGGTTTATCGTTATACCCGTCACATGCAGCCATAGTGTAGCACAGTGACTAAAGCTGCAGTACTTTGCACGCTTAACTAGGACTAAGCACCACTGAATATGGCAGGACTTCCTTCCATTTATGGTCCAGTGCAGAATGAACACCCACTGAGACAGGAATGCCCCCCCCCCCGTCTTGCTTCTGCCTTCAATTCTTTATGCACTTTCAGGAAATCTGTTGCCACTCAGCCCCACCAGCTTCAACATGCAGATAATAATCCCGATCTGCCTTACGAGGTTGTGAAGTTCTGTTTTTATTTAACAAAATGTACATAACGCTAGCCAGTAGTGATGTATGGAAGTGAGAGCTGGACCATAAAGAAGGCAGATAGCCGAAGAATTGATGCTTTTGAACTGTGGTGCTGGAGGAGACTCTTGAGAGTCCCATGGACTGCAAGAAGATCAAACCTCTCCATTCTGAAGGAAATCAGCCCTGAGTGCTCACTGGAAGGACAGATTCTGAAGCTGAGGCTCCAATACTTTGGCCACCTCATGAGAAGAGAAGACTTGCTGGAAAAGACCCTGATGTTGGGAAAGATGAGGGCACAAGGAGAAGGGGACGACAGAGGACGAGATGGCTGGACAGTGTTCTCGAAGCTACCAGCATGAGTTTGACCAAACTGTGGGAGGCAGTAGAAGACAGAAGTGCCTGGCGTGCTGTGGTCCATGGGTCACGAAGAGTCAGACACGACTAAACGAATAAACAGCAACAACATATCGCTAGATTGTAACCACCTAACGGTTTACAAATATAGGAAACAAAACATTGAAATTATTGATAACAACAATTGATAACAACAAAAGATTATTACAATCAACAGTAGCTAAAAAGAAATAGCACACATGCAACTTCCACATGTCTGGAACAGCAAAGTACAGTGAAGGCACCTGCCTGGTGTCAACAGGTAGGGAGTTCCAAAGGGTAGTTGCTGCCAGACTTAAATACTAATTTCTTACAAGTAAGGAACAAGCATTATGTTAGTGCTGCCCTATGTCCAGAATATCCCAGACGTAGGTGTCAAAAATGGCATCCAGGCAGAATTTTTGAAAAGCAGCAAAAAATGTGTGGGAAAACCCAGGTATATGGCAGCCCGTAGAGGAAGTGTTGATTTTGGGGGTGATTTCCCTAAGAAATAGGGGAAAACTTCAATTGTTTATGGAGATTTTGACAAAAAAAAGCTTAACAACTTTGCCAGAAAAAGCTCAAGCCTACATTTTGTGCACCTGTAACAGTGCCAGTTTTGCAAATTGATGCAACTGAGTGTGCTCTTTTGGGGTAAGGCAATTCTGCAAAAGAAAACGAATGCAAAAGTACTTGGAGCACTCTAAATCACAATACAGATACAGAATTCCCTGCCATAATCGTCCTTATTATCTCACTATTTTTCTTACCACTCCTCAAAGGCAGAGAGATTTTGAGATCCCCTCCCCCGAATTCATTCATCTCACCACATTCATTCCGCCAAGTGCAAAAGACTATGTTGGGTCTCATCAACGTATTAAGTGTTTCATTGCACTGTGCACAATATAACTCCAGGGTGATTAATTAGCTGGAGTACTTCAGATCTCAGAAACACTGCAAACCGTTAATGTAATTGAACTTTACAGTCAGCACAACAAATTAAGAGGGAGAAGCAATTTCCCCCCCTCTCTTTGCAGTTCATTAGTTAGGACAGAATCTCTCCTGAAAACAAGAGAGAGCCTCCTTATAAAATGGAGTGTGGCATTTTTTGCACAGTTAAGAGCCCACCATCTTATTAGGAAACACACAAAGGAAAACGCCCGCCCACCCCTTTTGTAAATACCCTTAGGATTCCTTGTTTGTCTTCCCACAAACACATGGGCTATGAGGAGCCCGCAAATGTTGGTCTGTAGCACCAAAAAGAAGTTCTGTTTCATCCAGATGAGGACCTGGGCAGAAGAGTCAGCAACAGCGAAAACTAAGAGGGCTGGGGCTGGAGGAGTTATTTTGTGCATTGAAATAATAGCTCGGTAAATGTTTTCCACTCCTTCAAATCAGTTTCTATCATAGACGCGTACTTTTCTGAAATATACTCAGAGTCGATTTCATGCTCTTTATTCAGCTCATAGTGGTGAAGAGGAATGGAAGTTCCCCCAGAATGTCTGCTTTATATACATTATTTACACAATGGGCCCCACGTGATTGGCTAATTCCGGGATTCTCCCGCAGGCCAATCAGGTTGCGGATTCACTTCCACTTGAGCTGGATTGGGTGGCTCCTGTGGACCAATCAGACTGCTGCATTCTGGACCCTATTGTTCTAGGACCAACCAGACTGCTGCATTCTGAATCCTATTGTTCTAGGGCCAACCAGACTGCTGCATTCTGAATCCTATTGTTCTAGGGCCAATCAGACTGCTGCATTCTGGATCCTATTGTTCTAGGGCCAATCAGACTGCTGCATTTTGGATCCTATTGTTCTAGGGCCAATCAGACTGCTGCATTCTGAATCCTATTCAACTCAGTACATAACATTTTCTCTCTTTTTTTAGTGGATCATGTGGGTCTCCATAAATCAGAAGCGCAGGGGACGGCGATTGAGCAAACAGACTGACCTGGCTGAACAAATTTGCTTACAGACAGCACTATTTTACTATAAATTAATTAAATATCTATATCACCATTTGTCTAAGGATCACAAGGCAGTTTACATATAAAAACACACAGCATAGTGACAAAAATAATAAAACCACCCCACTCCCCAGTTTAAAAGGCCACAGATGGTTATATTAGTCAAAGGCCTGGGAGAAGCATCTGGCACCTTCAGATATGGAATGAAGGCGTCAGGCAAGCCTCCCTGGGGAGAACATCACACAAATGGGGAGCCACCACAGAAAAGGCCCCTTTCTGTGTTGCCACCCTCCAAACCTCTCACAGAGAAGGCACATAAAGAAGGGCCTCAGATGATGATCTCAGGGTCTGGGTAGGTTCATATGGAAAGAGGTGGTCCTTGAGGTACTGTGGTCCTGAGCCATTTAAGGCTTTACAGGTCAAAACCAGCACTTTGAATTGCACCTGCAAATGAATTGGTAGCCTGTGAAGTTGGGCTTGGGTTAGTGCAGTGTTATGTACTAAGCTTGGATCCTAGAACAATAGGCAGGTAGGGTCCTAGAATGCAACAACCAATCAGGCTCAAGGAGGGAAGCAGAATCAGCCAATTAAACGGAACTCGTTGTGTAAATAATGTATATAAAGCCTGAGGGTTGCGCGGGGGGGGGGATTCATTCACTGTTTTACAAGCTGCAATAAAAAGCATGAAATCACTACGCCGCTCCGAGTATATTTAATTCTGTATGCTCAAACCACCTTGCCCAGGTGAGCAGCCTGGCTGCCGAATTCTGTACTAGCTGAAGTTTCCGAACCGTCTTCAGAGGCACCCCTGTGTATAATACACTGCAGTAATCTAACCTAGAGTTACCAGAGCATAGACAACAGAAGTTAGTCTGTCCCTGTCCAGATTGGGGTGCAGCTGGGCCACCAGATGAAGCTGATGGAAGGCACTCCGGGCCACTGAAGCCACCTGAATCTCAAGTCAGCAATGGATCTAGAAGCATCCCCAGGCTATGTCCCCGCTCCTTTGGAGAGATTGCAATCCCATCAAGAGCAGGCAAGCTTCCATCCTTCCGATCGAGGAAACGACCAACTAGCAGGGCCTTAGTCTTTTCTGGACTGAGCATCAGTTTGTTTGCTCTCATCCAGTCCATTACTGAGGCAAGACATCAGTTCAGCACTTCCACCTTGTTATGTACTGAGTTGAATAGGATCCAAAATGCAGCAGTCTGATTGGTACTGGAACAATAGGATCCAAAATGCAGCACTCTGATTGGTCCTAGAACAATAGGATTCAGAATGCAGCAGTTTGATTGGTCCTAGAACAATGCAGCAGTATGATTGGTCTGCAGGAGCCACCCAATCTGGCTCCAGATTGAAGTGAATCCTCAACCTGATTGGCCTACAGGAGAATTCCGGAATTAGCCAATCACGTGCAGCCCATTGTGTAAATAATGTATATAAAGCAGATACTTTGAGGGGACATTCATCCCTCCTCACCGCTATGAGCTGAATAAAGAGCATGAAATCCACCCTCGACTCTGAGTATATTTCATTTTTATTTTTTTTTATAAATATTTTATTAAATTTTCAAAATACATAATAAACAAGAAAAAAGAGAAAAGTATAACCAACCGTTCAATAAAGCTTTTCTTATATAACTAACTGGACTTCCTCGCATCTCCTTACCCTGCATTATTTATAATCAGAATGTCAGCAAATTATTACCTTATTTCATACCTTATTATGTACTTTCCAAATATTATACTTCTAAATTTAAAATAATTTTTATCAATTACTCTGAGTATATTTCACACCTGCAGCTCTGTCCATGGCAAGGGACTCCCCAAATCACAGGATATGTGCAGAGTTCCAGTTGAACTCAGCTAATTGGCAACAAGTCATCTGGACATGTGTTAACAAGTGTTTGTGTGCAGTTTCCCGTTTCCTGCATGCAGCAGAAAAACCAGCCTTCCTAGTCCTTTACATATAATATTTCAGTTCTTCTTTTCCATTGACAGTTTGCCTTTAGTTCCTTCCTCTGTCTTATCTTGTGTGCAACGTTGACAGCAGCTCCCTGGACGATGAGTTAACACAGAGAAGCTTCCCTCTTTTTGACTTCCACTTCAAATCCACCTCACAACACTTGCCCATTCAGAACCCTGGAGGTTTGGAGGCCCATCTGCTGAAATGGAGACCGACTGTCTAATCCAGACAATTGCTTCTCGGGGCAGGAAGCCCTGTGCCGCTCCATGAATGCAAAAACTCTCCCTCTCATGGCACCATCTGCACAGCCATCAGCTAATCCCCAGTCGCCTTTCTCTCCTTTGAATTTGCTCTCTAGAAAGATTTGCTAAGACCAGTCACCTGTGTTTATCTGTCTGGGCTTCACTCCCCTCTGGGCTTCTGGAGTTATGCGAGATTAGATCGCCTTTCCTTTTTTCTCCCAGTGTACTTTATTCCAGCTTGAATGGAAACTGCAGCCAGAAATACCAGTCACTGTGGAGCAATAGAGGAAGACGCCTGCTTGTGGGCTTTGGAGATGCATCTGCTAGGCCACTGTGGGGGCAAAGAGGGTGGAGAGGCGTCTGTTAAGTTGTGGGTGAACATATCAGATGACACAGCGATTCTCCAAACAGCTCTTGTTTATTCACAGGTCAGAACAGAACTGAACTGAAGGGTTCAGCCAGCCTGCTTATATAGAGCTCCAGTACAACGTAACTGTAACAACTTTCTGTAACTATCCAATCACTGAATGTCACTTTCGATCCCTTATTTGCATATGTGGACCTGAACTATCTACAGTATCCCCCTGCTGGCCCAGGGTGAGAACTTCAGTACATAACAGCGTCCATGCCTTAGATGTGAGCAACAGGGTTCTACGCCCAGCCTTGTTAAGGACATCTGCTTTCTAAACACCCAGAAAGCAACACACCATCGCTTTAAAACACATTACACAATTCTGGTGACTTCTAAGGAAGCTCACATCACCATGAACTTTCTCAGCCTTTCTGCTTATTCAGATTTTTAAGGGGGGGAAACTTCTGAGAAATGAAAGATGAAACAAAGATCAATGCTCGTGATCCTAAGCATTTCAGCACCTGTAAAACAAGCGGGCATTATTCTGTCTGGCATACAGGTTGAAGGGTATACTTGCTACTTAATTGTTACTTGCCAACAAAGGTCCATATAGTAAGAGCTATGGTTTTCCCAGTAGTGAGGAATGGAAGTGAAAGCTGGACCATAAAGAAGGCTGATCGCCAAAGAATTGATGCTTTTGAATGATGGTGCTGGAGGAGACTCTTGAGAGTTCCATGGACTGCAAGAAGATCAAACCTATCCATTCTTAAGGAAATCAGCCCTGAGCGCTCACTGAAAGGACAGATCCTGAAGCTGAGGTGCCAATACTTTGGCCACCTCATGAGAAAAGAAGACTCCCTGGAAAAGACCCTGATGTTGGGAAAGATTGAGGGCACAAGGAGAAGGGGACAACAGAGGACGAGATGGTTGGACAGTGTTCTCGAAGCTACCAGCATGAGTTTGACCAAACTGCGGCAGGCAGTGGAAGACAAGAGTGCCTGGCGTGCTCTGGTCTATGGGGTCACGAAGAGTCGGACACGACTAAACGACTAAACAACAATAACAACAACAATTGTTACTGCACAGATGGGAGTGCTATAGAATGATCCTATACATTACTCAGAAGTAAGTCCCATTGAGTTCAGGTAAGTCCCAGATAAGTGGGTCCAGTATTGCTGTTTTTGTGTGGTTTTCCTGAAATATAAGTACTAGCCAAACGCCTGGTAGCAGAGATCTTGCCTCCTCAACCATTTAAAGTTGAGGTATTCCTCAATGAAATGCCAAACTTACCTGCATGTACAAATACCATGAACTGAGCACTTCACAAACCTTCCCACGTGTTGCGATTATGAATGGAAGAGAAAGTCAATTCAGTTCACATTTAAAGGTGAACTGACTTAATTCCCGCTTTCTGAAACATTATGCAAACCAAGCCACAGCCATCCTTCAATTTTGCCCTCATCTGAATTTTGCAAGGTCGTTCTGTAGTCAAGTAACATGCACTAAAATGTGACTAGGGTAGGATGTGTATTCAAAGGCATACAGGTATATTAGTGAAAATTACATACAGAAATGCATTATATTAGGGGTAACTACTTTGCAAAATGTGAATATTAGGAGAAACTCACATTGAAAAGATGTAGAATTTTCATGTGATGATGTGGAAAACTAAACTTAAGGTTGGAGAAATGGGAAATGGAGAAAAGCCAAACTTGACATATTCCCCCACTCAGTGGCGTAGCGTGGGGGGTGCAGGGGGGGCCAGCCGCACCGGGTGCAACATTCAGGGGGGGGCGCACTCACAGCTCTCTGCCCCTACCTGGCTCACTCACTCTCTCTCACTGCAGTGCTGGCTGTGCGAATCCGATCCGAGCTGCCGGGTCGCCGCCCACTGTGGAGGGGGAGGGTGCCAGGCGTGCGGTGCGGTGCGGAGCGGAGAGAGAGCGAGGGAGGGACTACCTGGGGGAGGGACAGTGCAGCGGCTGCCCAGCGCAGCGCTGAGCGTGGGAGAGAACTACACCCGACCAGCCCAGGCAGCAGCAAGAAGAAGCTGGCAGCAGTGGCAGGTTAGGGGTTAGGGGCGCAAATTACTTGCCTTGCCCCGGGTTAGGGGGCGCAAATTACTTGCCTTGCCCCGGGTGCTGACAACCCACGCTACGCCGCTGCCCCCACCCCTAGTTATGATACAGGGAGCTATCCCTTTCCTTATCTCCTGAAGTAAAGAATTTTTTTTCTGGTAAGGCAATGTACCCCGCCTCAAACAATTAGGGTTGCCTAATGAGAGGAGAAGACTCCCTGGAAAAGACCCTGATGTTGGGAAAGATGGAGGGCACAAGGAGAAGGGGATGACAGAGGACAAGATGGTTGGACAGTGTTCTCGAAGCTACCAACATGAGTTTGACCAAACTGCGGGAGGCAGTGGAAGACAGGAGTGCCTGGCGTGCTCTGGTCCATGGGGTCACAAAGAGTCGGACACGACTAAACGACTAAACAGCAACAACAACGTGAAAGTGTCCATTGCCCAGCCATAACATCTAAAAGTCAGTTAGCTGTTTATTTCCTTGACATCTGATGGGAAGGCATGGCCCTCTAGATTACTTTTCCGTAAAGTCATGCTAGAAGTCTCCAAAGAAATGACAATCTCCCGGGCAGCTCTCAGAAGCACTTCCAAATATCAAAATCCCATAGAATCTTACCACATTGCTTTCTGCATGGATAGGGCCCCTGTGACTTTCGGAGCAGCATGATTTGGATAAAACCCACAGGGGAAGCTTCCTTAGCCCTGCAGTCCTGGGCAAAGAGGCATCTGTCCACGTCTGTCATGCCACTGGTAACAGGCACAAAACCTCTGACATCTTTTTTTAAAAAGGCAATGAGCCTCATCTGCTAGTACTTCAGCTTCAGGCTACCTAGAATTCAGGGGGGGGGGTCCACATAACACCCCACGTAGCGTAATGTAACGTAACATAACATGATTAGTTCTGGTGGCAGATTCCCAACAAATGGGCAATGCAATCAGCTCCTTTGCTGAAGAAAAATGCGAAAGAAACTTCTTTTTCATAAAAAAGAGATGCTTTACAAAAACTTTCTCTTCCCCTCCTTTCCATTAGGTGCATTCACTGATCCAGCCCATAATTAACGAAATGATAAGATTAAAGTTTTCCCAGCTTACTTGCTAAACACTGTCTGTCAGGCAAGCTGTGAGTATTTAGCAGCGTGTGAGCGAAGGAGGTTTCTTCTTTAAATGTCAAGAAGCAGCTGCACCCACAAGCTGCAATCCTAAAGCCACCTACTTGAGAGTAAGCCCCACTGAATTCAGTAGGGCTTACTTCTGAGTAGACATGGTTAGCATTGCGCCCTTTGCTTTTAATGCCACAGCATGGAAACTAGCACTTCGTTGCATTAAAAGGACAAGGTTGGTGCCTTTCCCCAGCTAAGAAGAATTTTAAGTTGGTTTTTTCCCCCTTGCATGCTGTTTGATAATAGTAATAAACAAGATGGCTTGGTATGCTAAGCCCAGACACTTTCCCATGACCTTGTGGAAGCATTTAAGCTGCAGCCCTGGAGCTGCCAATAATCACTGGCAGGTCCTGCTTACTGGACATTCAGACACGTCTTCTCTGAGTAGTGTTGTAAACAAAAAAATGCCCTTTTCCCTTATGGGGTATCCAAGAGCCCATATAGAGTCCTTACATAGGTTCCCTATTGGTAGGAGAGAATAACAGAGGCCAACCAGAGAATATTGAGAAGCAAAGCAGCTAGTAAACTTGATCTTTATTGATCTGTTGCAACAGGGTGCTCCCCTCACCCGCAGGAGAGAAGAGGAACCCAGAAAAATGGCGCGCAAGGCCTTATAAAGACTTTTGAAATTGCCATCCTGTAGATCAAGACCACCCCCAGAAACATCATACATACATCACAGAAGGGGTGTAACCTAAGACCACCCCTCAGATACATCATACCTACATCACGGAAAAGGCGGTCTAAAACAGAAATCTGAATGTTGTTTTTTCTCTTGTCATTGTTTATCTCCTGTCTGGCAGGTTACTTGATTGTATTGCCTGGGGAGCCTGGCCAGTCTTTTGTAATTATAAATACTTAATTCCTGGGCCAGGTCACAGGCTCACACCCTATTCATATCTTAAATGTGCCCTTAAGACAGGATTTGTGAAGGAAAAGACAATGGAGAGGCTTTTCCATTTTCCTTGACCTTGCAGAGAAAACATTTGGTCAGTTGGGGACAGTTTGGGAATCAAAGATGGTTCCAGGTCAGTCTTCCTGTGCTGATCTATGTACGTGTTTGGTTGGTACACTTATGAACATTACCATATATTTAAGACCTCAAAATTCCTATCACAGTAGACCCACTGAAATTCATGGATCTCAAGTCCCCACATTCCTTACTTTCCATGCGTCTTCTCTGAGTAGGACTAACTTTGGATACAGCCCGGATCCAATGCAGGCTATTTCAAAATAATGTAGAGGACCAGAAAGAACCCCTCCAAAAGGGCTATGCGAATCCACAACACACGTTTGCCTCTCTGCAAATTGATGCTTTGTGCTGCTGTCTGTATTGCTGTTCATTATGCAAGATTTGCTTCTCACTCTTGTGCTTTATAATTTATGTGTAAGCTGCCACGAGTTCAATTTCATCACAGCAAGGCAGGCTATCAGTGCCCAAGTCAATGCCTGCAGAAATGGAAGTATGAATGGAATTTCGGCAAAAAAAGAACCAGTTGAACTTAAGCGTCTCCCCAGCCCAGCCCTTTTTCTTTGGCAGTGCCATGAGCGCAGAGGCATGGCGAATCTGACAGGGAACTTCTCAGAACAATGCTGTGGTCTAGCCTGAAAATCAGATAAGCAGCACAGGGTGTTCAAGCGAAGTCTGAAGGATAATGCCAAAAACCTGTCTAAAGTGCAGGCTGACAAACTCCCATGAACACCATGGTCGGAGTATCGGCTGTTAAAGGGATTTGCAAACAGAGCATAGTTTTCCTGCTGATAATACTGCTGAGAACAGGTTTTATACAGTGCCGGATTTACGTATAAGCTAAACAAGCTCTAGCTTAGGGCCCCACTCTCTTGGGGTCCCCCCCAAAAAACTAAAGGGGGGGGGAACTGGATGTATATTTCCAAAATAAAGGATAAAAAAAACAAATAAAATAAAAACTACATACAGCAGCAGTTTTTTGTGTTGTGTATGGACCTATTAGGTCCATAAATTACCATATAGTTGTATTCATCACACAAAAACAATGACAATTTGTTGTTGACAAAGGACAGCTGGACATATAAAGAAGAAGAAGAAGAGTTTGGATTTGATATCCCGCTTTATCACTACCCGAAGGAGTCTCAAAGCGGCTAACATTCTCCTTTCCCTTCCTCCCCCACAAAAAACACTCTGTGAGGTGAGTGAGAGATGTGTGACTAGCCCAAGGTCACCCAGCAGCTGCATGTGGAGGAGTGGAGACGTAAACCCAGTTCCCCAGATTACGAATCTACCGCTCTTAACCACTACACCACACCGGGTATAAAGGGCCCCATTACCTTCAGGAGCTGCTGAGGGCCTCATCAAACCTCAATCTGGCCCTGGTTTTATATGCTGGTTTCCCCTTTCAGCAGGAGCCCCTTGTATCTCCTGGGATGCTGCTCTGCTGAGTCTCTTAGTACAAGGAGCCCTCTGTAGACGTGATCTCTGGAGATCTTCCAATCTCCTCTTTTGCTGTGCTGCTTACCTTCAATCTCCTCAATGGTCTTTCTGCTTTCCTTACACTTTTTCTCATGAACATCTCTCTCTTGATGGCTGTTCTCCGCTGTTTGACAGTCGCTTGTTCTCTCGAATTCTTTCCCTTTCTTCCTCACTGCCCCGTGGGCTTGGAAGTGCCTGCTAGGAGGCCTGCCCTCTCTCTCACGCCCTTCCAGTCCTTCTCCAAACCCCACCCTTTCCCCAAAATCTTGGACTCGGCCCCCTTTGTGCCCATGCTCTGATTCCGGAAGCAGCCAGTGTTCTGCACTACAGATGTTGCTGCCCTCTGCCTACCACCATCCCTGACCATTGGGCTTCCCAGCAGTGGCTGGGAGGTGTGGAGGACTCCCTGGGACAACTGTGCCCCTGAAGGACCAGGTGAGCAGCCTGTGAGTCATTTTGGACTCACAGCTGTCCATGGAGGCCCAGGTCAGTTCTGTGTCCAGGGCAGCTGTCTACCAGCTCCATCTGATACGCAGGCTGAGACCCTCCCTGCCCGCAGACTGTCTGGCCAGAGTGGTGCATGCTCTAGTTATCTCTCTCTTGGACTACTGCCATGCGCTCTACGTGGGGCTGCCTTTGAAGGTGACCCAGAAACTGCAACTAATCCAGAATGCGGCAGCTAGACTGGTGACTGGGGGCGGCCGCCGAGACCACATAACACCGGTCTTGAAAGACCTACATTGGCTCCCAGTATGTTTCCGAGCACAATTCAAAGTGTTGGCACTGACCTTTAAAGCCCTAAACGGCCTCGGTCCTGTATACCTGAAGGAGCGTCTCCACCCCCATTGTTCAGCCCGGACACGAGATCCACCACCGAGGGCCTTCTGGCAGTTCCCTCACTGCAAGAAGTGAGGTTACAGGGAACCAGGCAGAGGGCCTTCTCAGTGGTGGCGCCTGCCCTGCGGAACACCCTCCCATCAGATGTCAAGGAAATAAACAACTATCTGACTTTTAGAAGACATCTGAAGGCAGTCTTGTTTAGGGAAGTTTTTAATGTTTGATCTTTTATCGTGTTTTTAATATTCTGTTGGGAGCCTCCCAGAGTGGCTGGGGAAACCCAGCCAGATGGGTGGAGTATAAATATAATAATAATAATAATAATAATAATAATAATAATAATAATAATAATTACCACCACCATCATTATCATTGGAGCTGGAGTCCCCTTGAGGACACCAACTGGGCACACAGGCTCTGCTTCTGTGACTCAGCCTAAGGATGCAAGAAGGAAAGAAGCACAAGGTTCCTCTCTGCCTCTGCCTTTGCTGCTGTTTCCCCCGTGTCAAATTTTAGAGTTGATGGCTGCACACAGAACGATGACAAGCCGCAAGTGGGACAGAGACCACAGCTCTGCTTTGCCTGTTTTGCATTTCGCACTGTCAGCCTCCCCCTGGTGGTAGGAAAAAGAGAGCAAAGCTGTATTTTCTTGAGTACTGCTTGGACAACGATTGCAGAAACAAGAAAGTCTCTCAGTGCACACCCTTAGATTAAATGGAGTAATTCTTCCTCCCACACAAATGTACATTTTTGAAGCCAAGAGTGAGGAACCTTTGGCCCTCCAAATGTTGCTGAGCTTCAGCTATTCTCAACCCCAGGAAGTCCGGCCAAAGGGCAGGGATTAGGGAACTCGAGGCAGGAGACCTAGTGCCTCCTGATTCTATCCTCAAAACAACCGTGCAAGGTAGGTCAGGCTGAGGGAAGGTTTGAACCTTGGTCTCCCCAAACTTTGGCCAGCACCCAGATCACTACCTCACAGGGTCCCTTGGAATGACAGTGCTATGTCGCTGTTTTCATACTGTTCGCAAACCCCGAAACACCCCAGAATGTTTGGAACTGCTGAAATAAAGAGCTTTATCTTTGCTGGAATCAAAAGGGACCAGTGTGTGATCTAGCGACTCAAAGCACGCAAGAAAATTAGAGAATTCTTCCCGGCATTTTCAGCTGCGTAGAAGTTAGAACTTTCTCAATTCAAGCTTCAATTTTTATTTATTTGGCTTTTTTTACCTCTTCAGATCTACCTGACATTTTCAAATATTCCTCTTTTAAAATGGAGGAATCTGCTCTGCGGGAACATGTTGCACTGACATTTGCAGTTCGGTTTATCATCCTCTTGCACTGATATAAGCTAATCCTGTTTCTCAGCTGAGTGGCAGTAGGGGAATATCCTATTTGCCCGGAGCCTTAATTCAGAGAAAGCAATGTATATATTTTTTTCCCCTGGCTTCTTTAGCACCTGCTCACAAGTGTTTGCTGGCTCTGTGTCCTGATCGGTGGGTCTCGTATTTGCCATCACCATGTAGATAACAAGCCTTCATGCAGAGAATGATGGATTGTCTGGCTCCCTGGCAGAGCTCATTTAAAACTCTGCAGGGCAAAGACAAGTGTGTTGGGCATTGGTCTACTGCCTTAGTAGAAGTTTATGCAACACTTAACAGAGAAGTTGCCACTTTCCAGAGTCTTTAGCTAGTGAGTAACAGGCAGGACGTGGGTGGCGCTATGGGTTAAACCACAGAGCCTAGGATTTGCCAATCAGAAGGTCGGCAGTTCGAATCCCTGTGACGGGGTGAGCTCCCATTGCTTGGTCCCAGCTCCTGCCAACCTAGCCAACCTGCCAACCTAGCAGTTTGAAAGCACGTCAAAGTGCAAGTAGATAAATAGGTACCACTCTGGCGGGAAGGTAAACGGCGTTTCCGTGCACTGCTCTGGTTCACCAGAAGTGGCTTAGTCATGCTGGCCACATGACCCGGAAGCTGTACACCGGCTCCCTCGGCCAATAAAGCGAGATGAGCGCCGCAACCCCAGAGTCAGCCACAACTGGACCTAATGGTCAGGGGTCCCTTTACCTTTTTAACAGGCAGAAATTCAACAGGCAGAGCTTTCCCATCCCTGCATTGCCACACTCAAAAGAGCTTTGTTTGTTGTCTTTCTCTTTGCTTGGCAGCAGCTAAAAGCACAAAATCTTTGCTGGGAAGAGGCAGTCATGAGGGACAAGTGAATCTGTCAGTTTAGGCTTCTCTCGGCTTCCTCACTTTCCCAGCCTTCAGTTCAATTCATCACTTATCCACATCAGTTTGTAATATTATTTTTTAATTCAAATCAAATATCTTTATTGTGGTCCATAGACCCACAAAACAATTTCAAAACAAAATACAGTTAAAACAACCAAACAACAGGCAAAAGAGAGTGAGGTAGTCATTTTGTTACGTCTAGAGTGTGATGGTCTGTTTCTTGCGACCTCAGAAATAAACTTTGCCATGGTCAGTGTAATATCATTTGACCTATCCTCTAGAAGGTATTTACCAATATGGGAGGCTTCAGATTTTCCCAGCAAGTTTGCTGGTAAGGCCATGAAATATCAGTTAAAAACATCAGTCGCAGCAACTAAATCATTCACCCGGCAGTGTAGCAAGAAAACAAACAGAATAATTCAGCACCAGATAAAATAGCAAGATAATAAAACTGATAAATAAAGATGAGGGACACCCCATCTTACTCTCCAAAGCCTGCAGTTGAGGCCAGGATCTTAGGTCATTCCCACTATGCGTTTGAAGCTCACCACTTCCCCCAAAGAATCTTGGGAACTGTAGTTTTCCCCTTGCAGAGCTACAATTTCCAGCTGCCTTAACAAACTACTTTCCAGGAATCTTTGGAGGGAACGCGTGTGCTTTCCATGTATGCTGTGAATGTGCCCTTTGAATCACAGAAGATTCACTCTCTTTGGTGCAAATCTAACAGGCCAGCTTTCAGTGTGACCCAAGAGATCAAATCAGCACACTCATTTTATAGGCTTGTGTCCAGCCTGGAGGAAAACTGCCCTCCCCAAAGCAAATGTAAGAAAGCATATTTATCCCAGAAGGGGTTTGTGTGACGTTTGAAAGAGAGGGAAAATAGCAGGGAGCATCACGGCACATGAAACGAGCAATGGGAGAACTGTCCTCAGCTCAGCTGAGCTTTCATTGCAAGCCTTTTTGGGGGTTGGGGGAAGAAACCTAAACTGTGTCAAATAATTCCTTCCCTCCTCGTCCTCTTGACACTTTTGGTTCTGTCCGCATGGATCTTACAGGTTTTCTTCTTTCCTTTCCCCCACATCTTGCTGATAGATGGGGCTTCCAGAGGTCCAAGGGGCTGATCAAATCTTCAGCTGCTTAGCAGTGCTTTAGTTTCTGATGCCCCATAACTATTCACTAGGCCAGTGCGCACCTTCTTGAATTATTTCCATTGCCAAGTCACGGTTGCTTTATTTGAATAATGCTTCCCTATGTATACTACCCACAACAAAGCCAAGGGGGCAGGAAAACATCACCCATAAATCTCCCCACAATGCATTGTTATCTAGAGCATCTCTCTGGGGCAAAGAGCCACATGGAAATTCAATGCCTCCCGACACAGCCCCACTGCCAAAACCAAACAAACACACCCAGGAGTGTTTTAAAATCTGAGCAGGGCAACAAAAACCATGCAGACTCTTTGCGATGAACAATTCAACAAGAACTGCCCCAAACAGAGAGAAGATAGGCACCAAACAAAAGGGCACTTGCGTGATCAAATATTACAGAGTTTGTTCATGGCAAGCATTTGGGGAATTGTGCCAGTAAATATTTGACATTCAGTCCAACCCACAAGTCAGATTTAAGCTGCCAGGGAGCCCAGTCTCCGCAAAGCAGCTGTGTCAGAGTGAGGGGGGAGCAGGAGAAAAGCTTGCCGTCCGCACTAAGTCCTCGTGCACAAATATAGTTTTCCATCAAAAGCAATGGGGTGGGAGAAAATTCCCTTCCAGCTTACTGTATTTTTTGCTCTATAAGACTCACTTTTTCCCTCCTAAAAAGTAAGGGGAAATGTGTGTGCATCTTATGGAGCGAATGTAGGCTGCGCAGCTATCCCAGAAGCCAGAACAGCAAGAGGGATTGCTGCTTTCACTGCACAGCGATCCCTCTTGCTGTTCTGGCTTCTGAGATTCAGAATATTTTTTTCCTTGTTTTCCTCCTCCAAAAACTAAGTGTGTCTTGTGGTCTGGTGCATCTTATAGAGCAAAAAATATGGTAATCCTATGACACACTCTGCTACTGCAAGCAGAATATCTTCGATAGAATATGGCATACAAGTTTTGACACAAAATTCCCCCTGAGCCAGAGCTCAGCAAAACAGCCTCATGTCACCAGTACCAGGACTTTCGCTAAACGAGATCTCCACCGAAATGGATCCCTAGAGGCAGCACTGCCAGGGCTTCTCACCTGAGACTTTGGAGAGGCTTTGCTAGTTAGTGTAGAGCATCCTTTCCCAATCATAAATTCACTTCTCCACATTGCCACATCAGTTTGCAAAAATAATAATAATAAAAATCAAATCCTCGTAAAAATTCTTCATGCAAATTTCTCCTTCTATAACGCAACGCTGTCTGCAATTCTGCTTAATGCAAATGTTTGCAATTTCTTTTTTTAATATATATATATATATATATATATATATATATATATATATATATATATTAAATTTATATACCACCCTTCATCAAAAGATCTCAGGGCAGTTCCCAGAATAGAATACAGGATAAAAATAATGCATTTTTGTATTTACTCTCACTAATATATGGATTTTTATGCACAATCTGCCCCAGTGTATGCATTTTCGTGAGATTCTGCACTGCACTGCAGATTTCAAAAGATGTCTGCTCATGTAACTGCTTCAGAACGTGAAAATCTGGCAAGCTCACCTGTAAATGAAACCCAACTTAAATCCCCATCCCCTAGCTGCCATATACTGAGTCAGGCTGTTGGTTCATTGAGCTCCATACTTCCAGCTCTGGCTGGCACCTGCTCTCCAGGGTTTCAAGGAAGAGTCTTTCCCAACTGGATCAGGAGATGCCAGGAATTGACCTTGGGACCTTGTGCCTTCAGAGTGTGTTCTCTGTCCACTGAGTTCTGGCCCTTCCCTTGTGCACGATGCTTGCCTGCCACTTCGGATGCTTCACCTTGAGGTGTTTTCTCCAGGTGGACAAGTTCATCTTTAAGCTCCGTTAGGTACACACAAGGGGCTGGATGATAATCAGAGCACTCTCTCCTCAGCACACAAACAGTCACACACCCTGGAAATTCAGAAGCAAGTTAATCCAAATTCCGAGAAGCGGAATTGTAATCCTTTATAATTAAGCAAGGATGCATATAATGACATGCTTTGCATAATTTATTCACCCTTTTGCAAGTCAAAGCAGTGAGAAAAGAGCTACCTTTCTGCAGCTCCACCTGATGAATCTGGCACTGGAAATTCTGGATCGTCGGCCTCTGGCCTCTGAGATTTGACCAGGCATTGTCAAATCGCTGTCAACTTCAAGTCTTGTCTTCATAGCCTTGACGTCTAGAAACCTGATCTAAAAACAAAAGAACGAAAGCTGGCATTTTGCAGTTGCTGAGTTCGGCAGTCAATGTCAATTTATGCGCAGCAATGTTTGCTACCCTTGTTTTACATAATATTTGACATTAACACTTGCACTGACTCTCAGGAAAACCAGCAAATTTAAGTGTTGGTTTTTCTGCCTGTAAAATGGGCTGTAAACATAAGGAACGGCTCTAAGAGCAGTTGATATACAGAAGAAGAAGACGAAGAGGAGGAGGAGGAGGAGGAGGAGGAGGAGGAGGAGGAAGAAGAAGAAGAAGAAGAAGAAGAAGAAGAAGAAGAAGAAGAAGAAGAAGAAGAAGAAGAAGAAGAAAAGATAGGAAATCGGGGATGAGATGAAAGTCTCTTGGATAATTCTGAAAAATATCCATTGTTGCTCCTTCATAGGAAAGTCTTTTCTGAGTATATGCTATAGAAGCCCTTTGATTTTATTTTTATTAGCAGTAATGACTCTGCTACACTTATTATTATTTTTCGACTGATTATCCACAGATTTCTGGATCCATAATCATTCACGTCACAGATAGAGGGAGCGGAGGCTGAAACAGGATAATAGCCTTTAAATCCCCTTCTCTAAGCACTCAGATCTTCCCTGTCAGCAAGATTAAAGCGGTCAACAGCAGTCCCCATGTGCCTGGATCCCACACTGAGTTTTTGCAACAACTGGAGCTGCTGGTCGGTCGGAAAAGAAACGTAAAACGGCTCTGGTGGCAGATGCTTCGGGCAGGAAGGAGAAGGCAACCAGAAGAAGCTTCGCACCCACCACCGAACGCTAAAGAGAAGCATGTGGAACCTTAAGCAAAGAAAGCAGCCTCTGATCTCGGACTATAAAACTGAATCTCGCCCAGGGGCCACCTGGGATGCAACCATGGGAAGCAATGAAACTGGGGGGACTGGGGGCTTTGGTGCTTCTGACTGGGGATCCCCATTGCAGTTGCCCCAGGACGTTGAGAGCAGCTACTCCTGCTTGGAGGATGAGGAGGAAGAGGGCGAGGAAGAGGAGAAGGGGCTCCCCTCGATGTTTCCCTTCAGCCCAGCCTTCCCAGCTGGAGCCACCACGTCGTCCTCCGTCCTCAACATCAACGTGGGCGGGCAAAGCTACCGCCTGACATACCAGGCAGTGGCCATCTACCCCACCACCCGCCTGGGCCGCTTGGCCACTTCCACCGACCGTTGGCGCCAGCTGGGCCTCTGCGACGACTACGCGGCTCAGGGAGACGAGTACTTCTTTGACCGGGACCCGGCCGTCTTCCAGCTGGTCTACAACTTCTACGCCTCCGGGGTGCTGCGGGTGCGGGACGAGCTGTGTCCCCGCAGCTTCCTGGAGGAGCTGAGCTACTGGGGGGTCCGCCTCAAGTACACGCCCCGCTGCTGCCGCATCTGCTTCGAGGAGAGGCGGGATGAGCTGAACGAGCAGCTCAAGGTGCAGCGGGAGCTGCGGGCCCAGGCGGCCGTGCAGGAGAGCGAGCACCTCTTCCGCCACATGCGCTACGCTGAGCATCGCTGGCGCCTGTGGAACCTCATGGAGAAGCCCTTCTCCTCCACCACGGCCAAAGCCATGGGGGTGGCCTCCAGCTTCTTCGTGCTCATCTCGGTGGTGGCGCTGGCTCTCAACACGGTGGAGGAGATGCAGCACAGGGACAAGGCCACCCAGGAGAGGAGGCCCTTGCTGGAGCACGTGGAGACCTTCTGCATCGCCTTCTTCACCCTGGAGTACGTGCTGCGGCTGGTCTCCACCCCGGACATCCGCTGCTTCGTCAGCAGCGCCCTCAACGCCGTGGACCTCATCGCCATCCTGCCCCTCTACCTCCAGCTCCTCCTGGAGCGCTTCGTGGACGAGGACCAGCCTCGCGGGCAAGGCTCCCAGCACGAAAACGACATAGAGAAAGTGGGGCGGGTGGGGAAGGTGGGGCAGGTGTTGCGCATCATGCGCCTCATGCGCATTTTCCGTATCCTGAAGCTGGCTCGCCATTCGACGGGCCTGCGTGCATTCGGCTTCACGCTGCGCCAGTGCTACCAGGAAGTGGGCTGCCTCCTGCTCTTCATTGCGCTGGGGATCTTTGCCTTCTCCGCCATGGTCTACACCGTGGAACACGATGTCTCCAGCACAAACTTCACCAGCATCCCCCATGCTTGGTGGTGGGCTGCCGTAAGTACCTCCCTAGCAATGTGATGCTCGTTCCTCCCCCCCCCCTTGCTTGCAAGCATGCCTGTTTTGGAAGCGGCAGGGTCCCCCCCCCATGCCTGGCTTTCCAAACATCTGTTCAGAGTCTTGACTTTACAGAACATGCATGCATGCACACACACCCGTCAGCTGGATGCTTTCCTATAGTAGATCAGGCTAAAATCAGTGCAGCTGAGCTTGAACCGGAGAGCTCTTTGCGGCTGTGCCACAGACTTTGTGCTGCTTCTCGCTGAGAAAGGGGAAGAAGGAAACGAGAAGGACAAGCACATGTCTGCCTGGCATTAACATTGCCGTGACTTATCTGTGCCTACTTGACAGCTTGCTGCTGGTATTTTTGTAGCAGATACATAAGGGAGGCTGCGGGGGTGGTTTCACATTCCTTCCAAAGTGAGTTTACAAAAGCAGCTCTGCTCAGCGGTTTAGCGATGCAATCAGAAGGGGGCACATATTAGCTCTCACCCAGCAGTTAAAAAGATGAGGCTGGGAATCTGGGAAAAAGGTGAGGCTGGGAATCTGTCCCTACAGAAGTTTTGTTTCATTTCCAAATGTGCCTGTGGATGAACAATTTCGAGATAGGAAAATAAGAGCAGCTGACCGTCACAAGGCTTTCCAGACAGCTGGTGATCGCAGCTACAGCAGAGCCCAAAATCATTTTTTTAAAATTGCGTTTGCCCTGAGCCAGCCGCAGACAAAAATAACAAAACGGGAAGACCCTCTGGCTCAGTTGCTTGTAATGCAATACGGAGCTTATAATTTATAGGTCTCTAGTTGAAATGCATCCTAAGCCACCAGGGATGGGGAAATGGACATTCCTTCTAGCGCAGCTGGAGGAATCAGGAGGTCTTAGTAGCCCAAGGACAGAGGCTCATCCTGCAAATAGTTCAGCAATAAGAGCACAGGAACAAAGCCTTCCATTGACTGGGACATCGAGCTCAGGGTTGACTATACTGGCAGCTGATCTTCAGGCTTTCAAACAGGGTCTCTCCCCATTCCTACCTGGAGTTGCCAGCGCCAAGCTGCATACAGAGCTCTGCCCCCTGAGTTTTTGGATTTTCCATATTGCTTTGGTGTCCAAAGTCTTTGCTGAGTCACCAGCACTAATCAAATGTGAAGGCAACAAGCCGATCACTTCACTAAAACGAAAAACCCTGTTCCTTGTGCCTGAGTCCACATTCTTCCCATGGGAACTTCCCTGCATAGGGCAAAATGTTGGCACGTGTGAAAGATGGTGCATGGGATTCGTATAGTTTTCAGCAGCACAAACATCTCCTGTGATCAAACTCATTCTGTGTGACGTGACCTTGATTGACCCCTTTGGATAGGTAAATAAATCCAAGTTTGGAGCAGGTTCAGGGGTGTTAACTTTGGACAGCAGATTATGTAAACAGACTTGTGAGCAGAAGCTAGAAGTGCTACAGAAACTAGAGAAGCTATAGAATATAAATTGCATCCTGCCAATTTATGAAAGCATGTTAGAGCTTAGCTGGAAAGCTCTTCTGATAACCCTTCCCCTTTGAAGCTAATATATATGGTGTGTGGGGATAGACAGATGATAGATATAGATAGATGGATAGATAGATATAGATTGATAGATGATAGATAGATGATAGATAGATAGATAGATAGAGATAGAAGAGAGAGAGATGATAGAAGAAGAAGAAGAGTTTGGATTTGATATCCTGCTTTATCACTACCCGAAGGAGTCTCAAAGCGGCTAACATTCTCCTTTCCCTTCCTCCCCCACAACAAACACTCTGTGAGGTGAGTGGGGCTGAGAGACTTCAGAGAAGTGTGACTAGCCCAAGGTCACCCAGCAGCTGCATGTGGAGGAGCGGAGACACGAACCCGGTTCCCCAGATTACGAGTCTACCGCTCTTAACCACTACACCACACTAGATAGATGATAGATAGATAGATGATAGATAGATAGATGATAGATAGATAGATAGATAGATGTTAGATAGATAGATAGATAGATAGATAGATAGATAGATAGATGATAGATAGATAGATAGATAGATAGATAGATAGATAGATAGATGATAGATGATAGAGATAAATGATAGATAGATGATGATGATAGATGATAGATATAGATAGATAGATAGATAGATGATAGATAGATAGATAGATGATAGATAGATAGATGATAGAGATAAATGATAGATAGATGATGATAGATAGATGAAAGAGAGAGAGAGAGATTATGAAAATGGTCATCCATTAGCTGCTAAGTATATTCATTTTAGGCAATTGTGATTAATCTAGAAAGAAGTATATTGTTTCCACAAATGAACCCTCACGTCCTGCAACATCGGGAGGGCCACTGTTCTAAAGGGAGTGGCCTGCTTGGAGGTCAAAGGTTTCCCACCCCTGGCTTAGCAGGTATTATTCTGGGAAGAAAAACGACAATCACACGGTAACTTGCAACCACCCCATACATTGAAAGCACTCTTGCACAACTTTTAACAGTCAAGGCTTCCCCCAAAGAATCAGGGTAGGAGATGCCCTCTTAGAACTGTGATTCCAGCACCTATAAACTGTTCCCGGGGTTCTTTGGGGGGAGGCAGCACTCTGAAAGTGGTAGAAGTGTTTCAAATGAATGTTGTGGGTGTGACCAATGAACACCAGCAATGGGAACAACTCCAGCATGAGGCTGCAGGCAGAGCTTTTCTTCTAGGGAAAAAAGTGCCGGTATTGCATGTCCTTGAGAAGCCCCAGAAAAAAAGCACTGGTTGCAGGAATGTCTATCTATACCCATCTTCTCATGATAATCCTGCTGGTTGGTCTGGGCTGGTGGCTGTTGGCATAACGAACCCTCCCAAACTCCAAATCCCACTCTCCTTCATCTTCCCCATGCTCCAACAGTGGAGCAGACGCCCCTACCCCATGGTTGAATCCTGCACCGCTGCAGACACCTGTAGACAACAGCAGCACCTAGTTCTACATGCGTATATTTCACTTGGCGCAGTCAAGGTGAGGAGGACCAAAGCAGGTGCCAAGAGCCGGGAGACAAGCTGGGAAAAGAGAGTGGTGCCCAAGTGGGGGAAAGTGGCTGGGGAGGGAGGCACCAACTTGCAGAAAATATTGGGGTCTAACCCCCCCCAAATATTTTATTGGGGGGCAAAGGGACCAGGGCCCCACAGAGTTGATGCCTATCCTTCCTCCGATCCTCATCCCACCAAGGCATAAACACACATGAAAATTTCCCCACCAGGACTCCTGCTCTTTCATCTGGCTGTTTATTTTCGGAGATCTCCTGCATTAACATTCAATTCCAGTGAGTTAATTTCCATCAGGCCACAAAACTAATCCCTTTTAGACCATCATATGCGCCAGGTGCATCTGACAAATAAGCTCGCTTGCTGCAGGCTCAGGGAGGAAGCAGGACGTTTCACTCATCTGAAACATCAGGCTCCTTTTTTCTTTGGGGGGAAAGAGAAAAATGCCCTCCCCACTGCATGGCTGCCTTTCCAGTGAATATTGCACTGGATGCTGCCAGACAGAAGCCAAGGCACTAAAAAGGGAAGGAGAGCCCAATGCACATTCCATCTGGAGCCATTTCTTTCACTGTTTTCTCAATATCCCTATAATACCTTGGCATGGGCTATAATAACAATTGCAGGATAAGGTCAGCAGAAAGACAAATGCAAAGTGAGACGCCATTCTTCGGACAAAACAGGTCAGTGCCGGGTTCCCAACACTCGACTCTTCCACCACCATCCACCCATCTCTGCTATCCCCCATCTCTTGCAGCTTTAAGGGTCCCTGAAAACAGGGGGGAAATTCAGCTCCTTGTTTCGTTCTGGCCTCGTCTTCCTCCACCAACCCCGTCCACCCTGCAAACATTCCTTCTCCAAGTTGCTGGAGTATCAACAGGAGAAGCCGCCTTCCTGGCAAGCGTTCCTGAAGATAGGTAGAGCAGAGGGGGAGAGCCCAATGTGTACTTAGGGAGACAGCAGAACCAAGAACCTTGACAGCCTGGGAGTGGCCACCGGGACCACATAACACCGGTCCCGAGAGATCTGCATTGGCTCTCAGTACGTTTTCAAGCACAATTCAAAGTGTTGGTGCTGATCTTTAAAGCCCTAAACGGCCTCAGTCCAGTATATCTGAAGGAGCGTCTCCACCCCCATCGTTCAGCCCGGACACGAGATCTAGCGCTGAGGGCCTTCTGGTGGTTCCCTCATTGCGAGAAGTGAGGTTACAGGGAACCAGACAGAGGGCCTTCTCGGTAGTGGCGCCCACCCTGTGGAACACCCTCCCTTCAGATGTGAAGGAAATAAGCAGCTATCTTCTCTTTAAAAGACATCTGAAGGCAGCCCTGTTTAGGGAAGTTTTTAATATTTAATGCTGTATTGTTTTTAACACTTGATTGGGAGCCGCCCAGAGTGGCTGGGGAAACTCAGCCAGAATGGCGAGGTATAAATAATAAATTATTATTATTATATTACGGGAAGGAGGTGCTGCTGCCCTGTCATTTTTCATGAATGAGAGACCTGGCAGAAACAAAAGGTGACCGGCTTGTTGTTTATTACATTCCTATGTGAATTGCCCTGTGGCCTTTTTGGCAAAAGGTGGCAAATAAATGTCTTAAAACAAATGACTCATAAAATAAACGAAGCTCCACCATAATTCTGAAACAGGCAGATGGAGCAACATTGACTTCAATGCCAGCATGGAATTGGTTGCAGTTTTCAACCAGTATAGACCAAGGTAAAGGTAAAGGTAAAGGGACCCCTGACCATTAGGTCCAGTCGTGACCGACTCTGGGGTTGCAGCGCTCATCTCGCTTTATTGGCTGAGGGAGCCGGCGTACAGCTTCCGGGTCATGTGCCAGCATGACTAAGCCGCTTCTGGCGAACCAGAGCAGCGCACGGAAACGCTGTTTACCTTCCCACCAGAGTGATACTAGCACTTTGACATGCTTTTGAACTGCTAGGTTGGCAGGAGCAGGGACCAAGCAAGAGGAACTCACCCCGTCGCAGGGATTTGAACCGCCGACCTCCTGATCAGCAAGTTCTAGGCTCTGTGGTTTAACCCACAGTGCCACCCACGTCCCTACTCACCAAGATACGGTGGTCCAAACCTAAACAATAGATCTTGAAAAAGACACTCGGGAAAGACATTCCTAGGACCACGGATGGGTAGAGAGGGGGAATAAATGGTCAGAGGGACCTGCTCCTGTCACCCCCAGCCCAGTCCACCACTGCCTGCTGCCACTGCCTGCTTCCCAGAAAACCAAGGTGTCAAATCAGCAGCTGACAAGGAGCGATGGGGGGAACATTGGATTTAGTTCACATTTAAAGGTGAATTCACCAAACGAAAACACAGCTATCCTTCGACATTCGCATCAATCCAAATTTTGCAATGCAGTTCTCCAGCCAAGTAATTTGTGAAAATGGCATACAAAATGTGTTATATTAGTGGAAAAGGCTTAGTAAAAAACAAATGTAGATTAGGCAAGTTTGTATATGAAATGGTATCACACGAGAAAATTGTAAGGAAATACTGGTGAATTTTCATGAGGATTTTGTTTGTTTGTTTGGAAAATTCACAAACTGATGTATAACCATAGAGAACTGAATTTAGGATTGGGGAAATGAGAAACAGACATTGACGTGCTTGGCCATCTTTACTGAGGACACTGCTGTGGCTCAGAAGTTTCTCAGACACACCATCATTGATAGAAAGAGATCATTGTCACATAAGGGGGAGAAAGGCAGCTAAATGGTGTGCGGTTTATGCATGCATGAGTTCACTGTGTTGGGAAGAAGTGGCAGTTTGAGAATCCCCCCCATGGGCATCTTCCTTTGTGCACTGTGATGGGGAGGACAAACACCATCTCTGGTCTTCAGGGATGGGAAGAGCAGAGGCAGATTCTTATATCTATTGCAGAGGAATCTCTCTTTCCAACACTGAAATGGAGAGGAACAAATTCCGCCTCTGTCCTTCAGAGACCAGTCTCTAAATGACCCCTCTGTCCTCAGCATAGAAAGGTGGCTTGGATGTTCTGAGTAACTGCCTTGTTTTGTGTTTGCTTTTCAAGGTAAGCATTTCTACGGTTGGATATGGAGACATGTGTCCGGAAACCCACCTCGGACGGCTCTTTGCTTTCCTCTGCATCGCTTTCGGGATCATTCTGAACGGAATGCCCATCTCCGTCCTGTACAACAAATTCTCAGACTATTACATCAAGCTGAAAGCCTACGAATACACAGCCATACGCAAAGACAGGGGCAAAGTGGATTTTGCGCGGCGAGCCATGAAGAAAATGTCTGAGTGCTGTGGAAACAGGCCAAACCGATTACCAAGACACAGATACAATTAATACCTTGGACGGAAAAGAGGGATTGGGAGTTGAGAGGCCAACAGATTCCCTCAGGTTTGTCCACAAGTTAACTGGGAGGAAAAGACTGACTGGGGTATAGTGCAAAACATTTTCTTTTTTAAAAAAGATACAAGTGAAGATAATCCCTCTTAATATTTTGTCTGATAAATGTTATAGCTGGTGTCCAAGCAGCCTCTGGAATCCATTGTATTGTGATCCAGTGAGTGATTCCAAATAAGGATCCTCTTGAGGAAATGAGAAGGAATGCAGTTGTTTCTTTGATCTGCAATTGCTGCACCACCACAACCGAATCGAAGGCAACTAACTTAGGCTAAGCACTATTACTAGGAAGCAAGAGCCAGTTGATCCTATGAGGCCTACATCTGAGTAAATGTGCAAAGGATTGTGCTGCTTTTTCTGGGTATTTACATATTTGCCAGCATAATGGATGTTGCCTCAAAACCAGAATTTAGTAGACTTTCAAGTAGGAATATATTTGTGTCCTGTACCAGAATTTTATTATTTGAGGGTGCGTCAAGCGCCTTTTGTCCTGTAAATGGATCTGTAGGTACCAAAAACAAGTCATTGTAAGAAACTTGAGTATTAATGCAGTGGAGAGAGAAGGAAGCAAGTGCTAGTAGCCTCCACTGAGTTGCCACTGCTTCACCCTTGTTTGTTCGTGGGGAGGTGGAGTCTGTCCATTTCAGCTTCTACTTTTTCCTATCTTAAGTTGCGTTCTCCCCATTTCCACATCGGTTTGCCATTAAAACAAACAAAAAAGAGCCCTGATGAAAATTCATCAGTGTTTTCGTTTTTCTTCTATTATACACATTTCTGCAAAGCAATTTCTCCTAATTGATTGCATGTTGTATGTTGTGTTATTTTCACTTGGCGTGTGAATTTTGTGCACACTACTTGGCTGGAGAATTGCACTGCAAGATCTGGAGAATTGTGAATTTTGAAGGACGGCTGTGGTTTGGTTTGCATTTTGTTCCATAAAGTGAAAATTCAGCAGATTTGTCTTTAACTGAAAACTGAATCAAATCCCCTCTCCCTGCCTGCCTGTGCTCCCATCCCAACTCTCTTAGACACCTCCAGCTGAGAGCAGCTTGTCTGTTGCAGCTTGGTGGCTTAAATCAGGATGATGAGAGCATTTCTGCAGACATTAAACAAATATTGAAGGGGCCAAAGACCCCTCACCCCCCCCCCCTAGAGTTGGGATGTCTGTCTCCATCATGTTATTTATCTCACAAAGCACAGGGTGGGACTTGGTTTGTTCCACAAGACCTCCCAGTCAACAAGAACTGCACAACCTGAATTTGCCAGAATTTGGTTGAATCCCACACAAATTTAGCCACAGTCTGGAGGCCCCCTGGGAGGGATCTTGTAGGCTAAGTCCTTCCGAGGAGCTGAGACATCAGGTTACAACTTGGGATTCTTGAATGAAGATTGAAATATGGTTCCTACCCCTCATTTCTTTTCTTTTTTTAAGAAAAGATGTCTGGCTTGTAACCCAGCTCTGTAAACTCTGTGATGAATATTACAACGGTTCACATTGTAATTATTTTTATTTTTGAATACTCTCCAAGTGTCCATTTTCCACCTAGCTGCATCTCTGTCATTAACAGGAATTATGCTCATCGGTATCCAGTATCTTATGATGGGAGGGCAGTTCAGACATGACAAAGATGAGCATTGTGCTTCTACACTCCCTGCTCTTCTCCTTCCCACTGTAATTTCAAGGTTCACAGGACAGCCAAACAGAGACTCTGTGGTTTAACTGTGAAACCAAGCCAGGATTCTTGCTAGTGGCCTAGCGTGGGTTGCCAGTGCCCGGGGCAAGGCAAGTGCTTGGCAGGGGGTTGGACTTGATGGCCCTTGTGGTCTCTTCCAACTCTATGATTCTATGATTCTATGATTCTATTCTAAGCATCCTCAGTACCACCTGCCGGCGGGCTAGAACAAAGGGGCAATAGCTTGGCAACTGACCTGAGTGGCAACTGCGTCACCCCATGAGTGTTGAGTATGATGGAGAGCAGGATGAGGGACTGGTCAGGAGCAATCCTTCTAAACCCAATGCAGAGGGCACCCAAGCAACCGCCCACCGTGCCCAATTCTGCTCCTCAGTCCATCCACATGGACATTAGGAGATTCCCCTTTTGAACTTTGTAGTGACCCTAAGAAATTTGCATCCAGGGCAATTGCCTGTGTGGCCCCACTGATGCCCCCCTACTGTATTAGATATCTTGAGTTGCAAACAGTGGTTAAACCACAATTTCCTGATTTGGCTATAACAGAAACTGTGGTTTGACAAAACACAACGCTCCTTCTCTGTCTAAGAAATCCAGCCAATATTTATATAGTAAGAATTGCATGTTACCATCTCCCTGTCAAGCTAATAGATGGTTTTTGAAAGTAAAGAGCCTGAAAATCGCAACCCAAGAAAGAGGTAGCAAGTAGCCATTCCTTTGCATCGTTGTGGTATCACTAAAAACTGGGGTTTGTTTGCAACACACTCCTGTCCTCTAAAGTGCAACGGTGAAGGCACCATATAAGCTGTAGGAACTGACGATAAGCGAGAGTGCAAAGAACGGATGCAGAAAACTGATGGGGGGACAATTTGCCAGAAAGCAGGAGGGTGATTATAAACAGCCAGTGTCTATTAATAAGCGCAGAAGCAGAACTGATAGGCAAGCAGCACAGGCAAGCCGTACGTATTGAATTCACTTGGAGCTGCTGAATCTATGTCATCACATTCTAGAAATTAGAATGAAGCACCGTCCGGAAGCCGAGCAAAGACAAGAAATGATGCATCAAATGAAGAATCAAATGCTGTTTGGCAGACAGCGGGAGGCGACACTCGTCTATCAATGGGAAGCAATGAATTAAACCAGCATCACCTCTTGTTTTACCCCAAATATGGTCATCTGCTGTTTTTCATGTCAAAAACAGCACACGGAGGGATGTTTCTGACAGAAAGAGCTGGAGGACATCTTTGTGACAGACTGGGATCTTCTGAATGGGGGAGGATGGGTTTGCAAGCCGCAGTGACAAATATATATCTATGCAAGTGCTGATTTGATTTTGTTCACAGGCTAAGTTGTGCATTCATTTGCACCTGCAGGCACTGTAGAATCTGCACATGTGTTGTTAACTCCCCTTCCAGAACCTGCACGAAAAGGCTACAGAACTACTGTTATCCCCTCGAGTTTCACGGCTGTTTGGCATTACTGTTTATTATGCCCTACCCCATAATTATGTATATAGCCTTCTTGCCGCTGACGAGAGTGGGCTCCAGTCCACAGAAGATTATGCCGCAATAAAGCTTTTCATTTTTAAGGTGCCACAAGAGTCTTCTGTTCTCAGATGAAGAAAGCAAAACTCTCTCTTAAAGCCCCGTCACTCTGGGCGGCTTCCAACAAAACACTAAAATACAATAACCTATTAAACATTAAAAGCTTCCCTAAACAGGGCTGCCTTTAGATGTCTTCTAAAAGTTTGCTAGTTATTTTTCTCTTTGACATCTGGCGGGAGGGCGATCCACAGGGTGGGTGCCACTACCGAGAAGGCCCTCTGCCTGGTTCCCTGTAACTTGGCTTCTCACAGCGAGGGCGCTGGACCTCAGAGTCCGGGCAGAATGATGAGATTCGTCATTCTGCCCAGACATATAAGCTACTGGACAAGGATAACTGTGACTTTAAAGATGAATGGGAACCCTTTACAAAGTATTTGAAGACGCAACAAAGTGTGTGAGATTCGTCCCTAACCCCCAGTGTGAGCAGAAGCCCTGAGAAAGGACTTGCACAATGGGGGTGTCCACCAAGTGACTGGCAGGAGAGGGGAGCAGAGCAACCCCCAGAACAGCAAAGGGGGGTGAAGATGGGAGCATAATTCCATCTGGTAAACCAGGATGCTTGTGCAAATGTAACAATTGGAAGAGTGCGACATTTGATTCCATCCACAGACAAAAGCATGAAATGAACAGTCTCCTGTAGTTGTTAAAGTTTTGGTCTAGGACTGGAAAGAGCAGGGTTTAAATTGTTGCTGAGCCAGGAAGTTTGCCGGGTGATCGTGGACCAACTAGAGACTATCCCACACTATCTTACTGAACATCCTAAACACATTTTACAGCAGAAATTATTCTGAGTAAATATGGACAGAATTGCATATTGAGAAGTTGACAGCTCAGGTAGATTTTGGCATGTCCATCACTGCTTGCAAACACACAAGCAAATTGTGGTATGCTGTGTTGTGGTTCAACCCAGCTTTGGAAAATTGTTCTGGGGCACAAAGCCAATTTGTTATGCCCCCCCACCATGGAAAAAATGATTGTCATGAAATTTGGAAACTCTTCAGTCATGCATGGAACACACAAGGGTAATCTGTCAGATAGTGGGAAAGTACCAGCATGGTTTTTTCCCCGGCACAGCACACCTGCACGTGTCCAATTTGAGAATCCACAAATGCGCCTACAAAGACCAAATTGATTTGCACTCGCAGACATTCTCATGGGGGTAGAGTGAACACATGTGCAGTGGCCCAGCCTTCCTCTAAGGAGCTCAAAGGTAATTGCATGAGAATAGCTGCATACATTCTCATGAAAATGTCATGAACTTCCTGGCTGCGCAGGAGTTGAACCTGGATTTCTCCACGACTTTAATTGCTGCGTTAGGCTAGTCAATGTGTACATAGTGATTTCACAAAGTGTTCCCGTTTCCCAGATCAAGGCTGGAGGATTGTTTGCTTGAAGAGCTTGGGAAATGTACCAGTCTGCAAAACAAGAAAATCCATGCCTCCTATAATAGTTTTGGGGAAAACCATGACTGACTTGTCCGCATTAAAGGTAAAATGGCCTGTTGAAAACAACACATTCCTATTTACTATTTTGCACAAATACAGTTAACATTGTGGTTGGTTGATGCAGTGCACTCCATTCAGGCAAGGAAGGGCAGCAAAAAATGACATTAGTAGATAGGGTTTTCTTTTAAAAAAATCAGCTATCCAGAGAAGCATTGGACAGGATGGAAGAGCACTGGGGTAAAAACAGCAACTGTAGTACAAAAATGTTGGGCTACAACTCCCATCATCCTTGGCTCTACCACTGGCAACTGAAACCCAACATCATCTGGAGGAGAACATGCTCCCCACCCCTGGCTGTTACAAACTGGAACTTACTGTAAGGTTGGAACAATGAGAAACGGAAAGACCAAAATGGACAAATCTGTCCACTCAGCAACCGGCATTCAGACATATTGCCTCTGACTGCCACAGATGTAAGGAATAGATGTGTAGGAACACAAAATGCAGTTTTGAAAAAGAGCTGGTGTGTAGGTTGGGTTGGGCAAAGGAATCTTCCACAGCAGATCACGACCAGGAGAGCAGTCCTTCATTTCCTGAGGCCGCGTCCAGAAGAGGAGGACTCAGACATTTTGGGAAAGTCCTCTCTTTCCTGCAGTTCTTGTCATGGTGCCAGGATGAGTGTTGTGGCCCTTAATTCTTATCCTTAAGAAAGGAAAGCAGGCACCCAGTGTCAGGGCCTGTGGCCCGTCCTTGATTCCGCTGGGTGCTGAGGAGGCCGGACTGAGCTGAACATACGAGTGAGAAAAATAGTGTTCTTGCCAAGGATTATTACCAT
Organism: Podarcis cretensis; assembly: GCF_951804945.1. Taxonomy (NCBI): domain Eukaryota; kingdom Metazoa; phylum Chordata; class Lepidosauria; order Squamata; family Lacertidae; genus Podarcis; species Podarcis cretensis. The sequence goes on from NC_137187.1 coordinate 30,104,475, forward strand.
ATTTTTTGCTCTAGAAGACTCACTTTTTCCCTCCTAAAAAGTAAGGGGAAATGTGTGTGTGTGTGTGTTATGGAGCGAATGCAGGCTGCGCAGCTATCCCAGAAGCCAGAACAGCAAGAGGGATCGCTGCTTTCGCTGCGCAGCAATCCCTCTTGCTGTTCTGGCTTCTGGGATTCATAATTTTTTTTTTTTCTTGTTTTCCTCCTCCAAAAACTAGGTGCATCTTGTAGTCTGGTGCGTCTTATAGAGCGAAAAATACGGTAAATACTGACCAGTGATAAAAGTGTCCTGTCCCTTTGAAGAGGGAATCATTCTTAGAGCTTATCACAATCTACACCATACAATCTACGACCCTTATATTCTCAGGGTCATCCAGCTACACAGGATGCAGAATGGACTGAAACATTTTGTGTGCAGAGGGAGAAACAACTTTGAATGCTCATGTGCAGGGAGAGAAGCCACACACCTTCAAAGGAAAAAGCAGCATATTCAAGCAGAAGGATGATAAGGCTGGGCATTCGCCCAACTCTGCTTGCAAGCAGCTTTTAATGGAGAGCATCCCAAAACATGATCCCCACCTGTGTTCTGAAATGGCGCGCTCTATGTTACGTCCTCCTGCTGCAGGTGTAGAGCAAACCACCTCACAGGTGGGGTGGCAACCTGTGTCTGGAATGTACCACTTCAGATTGTGAGAAGGGTCTCTTGTAATGGGAAGAAAACCCCTGAAAAGCATTGACAGGCATAGAAAACGAGCATGCCAGAGTAAAGCTTAGGCTACCACCCTCCTCCAAAGCATCTGGTTTTCTATGTACAAGGATTTAAAAAGAAAAGTGGAAGAGCTTTTTATCATGTGATTACACACGAGACACCGGTTTATTGCCATTTGATGTTGGGATTTAAAAACAAAAGATCAACATGAGATGCACAACATATGCAAGGCAGTGCCTTTCATTAGTTCAGCTGCCAAATCTCCCTATTTCTCCCTGCCTCCCAAATAATACCCAAATATAAGGTATTACTTCAGGCAAGCATGGTTACTGTCTCAGTGAACCAACAATGGAAAATTAACACTGTGATGCATTTTATGACCATGGTTAAGTTTGTTCTTTCTTTTCTTTTGCAGAGACTAATGAAACTCTTAAGAGACACTAAGATAATAAAGTCTAGCAATATAGCTCACTGATTCTGGCTGATCGTCTTCACTCCAGGCAAAAGGAGAAGACAGACGTGTTCACGATGGAAAACTTTCAGAAAGGATGAAATTACCGTATTTTTCGCTCTATAGGACGCACCGGACCATAGGAGGGGGAGAACGGGGGGGGGGATTCTCCCCCTCTCTGCTCAGCGCCCCTTCAGCGAAGTGGCAGGAGAAATGGAGCCCCTTCCAGTTCTTTACTTTATTATTATTACGGCTATTAGCCCATAAAATATGTACAAACATAAAAGCACAGAAGCATAAAAAACCAATACATCTAACAACAGAAGGGGAACACGACGATGCAAGGGTGGGTCATTGAGCAGTGACAAATAACAGCTTGGGGCCCGGAAAGATCCAAGGGACGGTTCACAGAAAGGACGGTTCACAGAAAGGAAAACTGGAGGCGAGATCCGTCATGCACTCTCATCATAACTGTCCGATTAGTTTTTGTTGTTGTTGTTGTTTTTTGGTGGTTTTTGTGTGTGAAATAACCGCATTCAGGAATCTCGCCACCTGCAGAGTTACAGAAGGGTCTGTGTCCTGCAAAAGCAGTGCGGCATGTGACTCAACAGGCCTGCCAACCAAGCGCAGTAAAGCAGGACCCAGGAATTTAGTCCTGGCTATGCTATGTAAGGGACAGTTGAACATTATATGTGGAAGAGATTCAACTGTTTTCCCGTCACACTCGCATAGCGGAGACACCAAACCCTTGGAAAATCTGTGGCTCAGCAGGTTCGATGGGAAAACATTGAACCTTGCACGAATAAATGCAAGTTGGTGTGGTACAGATGAAAGAGATGACATGTATGATGGAAGGCCAAGTGGTGGGGTTATTCCGTGATACCTGGGGGAGCAGACACCCCCACCCCTGGAGAGGTTGTGTTGATTAGGGTTCCATTTCTCCTCCCGCTTCGCTGAAGGGGAGCTGCGCAGAGAGGGAAAACTGCAGCGCCTCTCCAGTGAAGCGAAGCCTGGGGAACAAGAGGGATCGGTGTGCACTGACCCCTCTAGCTCTCCAGGCTTCAGATGGCTATCCGCAAGCCTTCAGAGCGCAGCGGGAACTCCTGCTGCGCTCTGAAGGCTTGCAGATAGCTGCCTGAAGCCCCTGGAGCGAAGCCTTTGAAGCCTCCGCAAAGCAGTGGGGTGAAGGCACCCCACTGCCCTGCGGAGGCTTTGTGCAGCCACCCCCAAGCTAGAACAGCGAGACAGAGTGCTCTGCAGTGCTCCGTCTCGCTGTTCTGGCTTTGGGGACAGCCTTTGTAGCCTCCACAGGGCAGTGGGGTGCCTTCACCCCACTGCCCTGCGAAGGCTTTGTGCAGCTAACCCTAAGCTAGAACAGCGAGACGGAGCGCTGCGCAGCACTCCGTCTCCCTGTTCTGGCTTTGAGCTTAGCCGTGCAGCCTGCATTCGCTCTATAGGACGCACACACATTTCCCCTTAATTTTTGGAGGGGAAAAAGTGCGTCCTATAGAGCGAAAAATACGGTAATGCATGTTGTTTTTTCCTGGTGGCGCCATTGGAAGCCCCCCTCTAAAAAGGGGCTGTGGCTGAACTGGGGTTTGCCTAGACACTGTACTGCAAAAACACACACCCCCCCAGGGGGAAAGAGGAGGAGTGCATTAGGCGTCCCAGTTTGGAAACCTGGCTGCTGAAGGAGTGCTTAAAGAGCAGCCACAGTTCACTGGGCAGCTGGCTCTATCCGCAGAGCCCTGAGGCAAAGAGTAACATTTGATCCTAAATCCTGCATCATTTTTAGCTTCAGAACAGCAAAAGCAGCTGTGGCCTAAACACCAGGAACTTCAATACTCCGGACAGTGTCAGAATTCTGGGCTGCAATCTCATGCGCTTGTTTTAAACTTGGTTTAACAGCTATATTTAGAACCTTGGATTTTTGTCCCATTTAACTTGCAATGCACAGAAATACTTGGCTTGCGCTGATCCCCTGTTTACATAACCTTTATTAACTTCTTTATGCAGTAGTACAGAAATTACACAACATACCAGTGTAATCTGCCTTTTTTATCCCGGATTACGGCTTCCAAATGCTACAGGAATCATATTTTAGGAATATGTCTGTTAAGGCAATTTAAAACGGACACACAAATGAACAATGAGTTGTAAGAGCAGAGACAGAAATGCCGGACATATTGCTTTAAAGCACACAACCAACTGCTGAGTGGTCTTTTTAAACTTACGTTCTCAGTTTCTGAAAATACATATAACAAATATGGCCCAACCCCAAGGCAACATTCCACGCCTATACACTAAGCAGGTTTGCAAAGAGCTTAGGGTTGGTGACACCAGTTAAGTGCCTTCTGCTCTCTGCCCTAACTGGTTGTCCCAGTGAGCCATGGGAAGCTGGCGGTGGGGAGACAACATTGTCCTTTCCAGTGGAATGAATGGACCATAAACGGCTGAAGTCTGGGCTGCATCTCCATGCCCACCCAGCTCCCACCACCCACAACTCTCGCAAATAGCTTTTCACACCTAGTTTGTGATCTATTCAATCGGGCGCTTTCCCTTCTTACTCATTGCTATCATAATAACAACAATAATAAATTTTATTTATACCCTGCCCTCCCCGGCCAGAGCCGGGCACAGGGCGGCTAACACCAGTAAAATTACAATAAAATCATAATAGGGAAAAAAGACCAAATTAAAATACAGGTTAAAATGCAGTTTCAAATGCAGCCTCCTTTTAACAGTAGCCCATAGATCAAAACCATAAGGGGAGGGAAACATAAGGGTCAGACTGAGTCCAAACCAAAGGCCCGGTGGAACAGCTCTGTCTTGCAGGCCCTGCTGAAAGATGTCAAGTCCCACAGGGCCCTAGTCTCTTGTGACAGAACGTTCCACCAAGTCGGGGCCAGTGCTGAAAAGGCCCTGGCCTTAGTGGAGACCAATCTAACCACCTTGCGACTTGGGACCTCCAAAGTGTTGTCATTTGTGGACCTTAAGGTCCTCCACCCTGGATAGCTCAGTTGGTGAGAGTGGGATGCTGAGAACACCAAGGCTGCAGGTTCGATCCCTGTAAGGGACAGCTGCCTATCCCTGCACTGTCGGGGGCTGAACTGCATGACCCTCAGGGCCCCAACTCCACAATTCTGTGATTCTATGACCACAGTAGGGACCTGGCTGGTGCTGTGGGTTAAACCACAGAGCCTAGGCCTTGCCGATCAGAAGGTCGGCGGTTCAAATCCCCGCGACGGGGTGAGCCCCCGTTGCTGGGTCCCTGCTCCTGTCAACCTAGTAGTTTGAAAGCACGAAGTGCAAGTAGATAAATAGGTACTGCTCCGGCGGGAAGGTAAATGGTGTTTCCGTGCGCTGCTCTGGTTCGCCAGAAGCGGCTTAGTCATGCTGGCCACATGACCGGGAAGCTGTACGCCGGCTCCCTCGACCAATAAAGCGAGATGAGCGCTGCAACCGCAGAGTCGGTCATGACTGGACCTAATAGTCAGAGGTCCCTTTACCTTTATGACCACGGTAAAGCTCCAGATCTGAAGTCACACAGGACGTATGCGTGACACTGGCACGGTTGAGTCTTGTTGCGACTTTGCCATCTCAAAAGGAAAAATGGGTGGTCCAGAGATGGCCAATGGGTGTGGGGATTGACATGGCTAAGAAAGCATCCTAATGTCAGCAGGATTCCTATTCCACCTGCATGGCAGCAGCACCAAGGACCCGTTCGATGAAATTTCTAGGCCACAGCCCTGTACGTTTCCTCCCAACACCATGAGCTTCCGTTTCACTTCTGTGACTAAGAGCAGTTCTTAAAGATATCTAAACCAGAGATATCCAACACAGCAAAAGAGTCACAGAATCAAGTCCATTGCTAAACACTGATGAAAACTGATCTATTCAAAACAAATAGTTTCATGTCCGTGTTTATGTCCGGGTAGATGGACAGATCATTCCATGATCGCAGAACAGACTTGCAAGTCCCACTTTGTCCACATCCAAATTTTGGAAGGCACAAAATGTACAATGCCAACACTTTTTCCTTGGATCTTTGATGTGTCTGTAGGAAAACTTATTTGGATTAAAGCAACATCTAAAAGGCAAATAAACACACACTGCTTTCCTGAGTCTGGAAAGGGCAGAAAAAGCAGTTACAACAGACAACTGAGATAAGAGCTAATGAAAGCACACAAGTTAACCATCATTTAATTACTTGTTAACAAAACTGCATGTTCATAATCTGCTGTTTGAGAAGCACACCTCCAATATTTATTTTCGGCTAAATTAAACTTTCTTTGGCTCCTCCGCAGAGGATGGGGCCACTGAGTAAACTTTATGTTGATATTTTGGAAAAACTGCATTTGCTCTGGGACTGCAAATCTGAAGGGGAGCTCAAAACTTCCTTCCTCAAAACTGCCGCCACCCTTTGTCCCAGCCAGGGCCATTTTTGCTGGCCTTTAAATTGGTTATCTGATGCTAATCAAAGTTATCTGTTTCACTGTCACAAGAGACAATCCTGTTAGGGGAACTGATGAGCCGCAAGAGCGGCTGTGTGGGCAAATACTTTTTGTCACTGCCAATTAGATCGAGTTGAGATTAACCTTTAAGTGTGACACAGGGTAATGACGCTTAGGCAGATTGGGGGAGCGCAGTCGGAACCACACTGCCCCATCAGCAGACAAGGGCTTTCCCTGGTCCCCCTCCTTTTGGCGATGCAGCAGGTATATGTCAGGGTTCATTAGCAGACAGCTCTGAGCTTGTTAAGTGCCAAAGCAGCTCCAGCCAATTGCTTTGCAGGAGAGACCTCTCCCTTCCGTACTAAGAACTCCATCTACATGATCCACTTTGACAAGCTTTTAATATTTACTTCTAACTTACGATATTTTTCCATGTATAAGGCGAGGTTTCTTAATTTTAAAAGAATGCTAAAAATTGGGGGTCGTCTTATAAACGGATAGTGCAGAGGTGGGACGGGCGATTGGTGGCTGCCGTGACCAGGAGATTGTCAGCGGTATTTGGGCGGGTGATTGGTGTTTATGGCAAGGGTTGCTGGTGAGTGGCTGCTGTGGGAATTGGGTGGGCGATTGGCGGCTGCTGGTGGTGAGTGGGCAGACAATTGGTGTATTCGTTGATGCATGCGATTGTCAGTGGCAGTCTGGCAGGTGAGCCATTGTTAGCAAACCTCCCTCCCCAAAAAAAAGCTCAACAACTCTGGGCAATCCCTCCCCCCCCCTCAAAAAAAGTTTAACAACTCTGGGCAATCTCCCTCCATTTCCTCCCAAAAAAATAGGGGTCTTATACACTGTTATACCCAGAAAAATACAGTACGTGCAGCGCTACGGTCTGCAAGATAATATTTTCACATTATTAATTCTAAAACCACTGTGTTATTTCATATGTGTGAGTGCCAATTAAGCTTCTTTTGGACTCAGGTGGAATTGAATTGCTCCAGCTGAAGTATTGGGATTAAAGCCAGGCGTTCTCCTCTGTCCACTGAGTAAAGCAATTTTCCTCCAGGGAATTATGGCAAAGAGGGAGGAGAGTCACGTGTTGCCACCTATGCATGATTAGTCCTAACTGGAGTACGGCACGCCCAAAGCTGTCAGCCAAATTGCAGAGAAAACGTCGAACTAGTTTTTAGCCTTACCATTCAAGTTCATTAACAGTCCACATACCTTCAGATTCAAGAAAGCAAATACTTTATTCCATAAAAGAACACTGCTAATAACAGTTATTCCACCAAACTCATCTTTTTAGAAATCTAGGAGCTGTGTTCAGCACTGTTTAAAAAGGTGTTTCCATAGAAACAGCATGCTGAGATTGGAGAGGATTTTTTTGGCAACAGAGTGAAGAGGGACTTTAAACATGAACCACCTGCAAGCCTAGAGGAAGCCTATTCACTTAGTGCAAGCGTCATGCTCCTTGATTATTTGGGTAATCAACAGGACATGTCCTTCCTTGGCCTCCCGTTGCCCTTAGCTCTCCCTTCCCTGGTTAAGGAGAAACCAGAGTTTACTGTGACAACTGAGTAAACTCAGGTTTCAGACTCCGAGTGGTTTGTAAGCGAACACCAACCACTCTCCCACTAAGGAGCATCCCAGTCCATCTCATAGCTCTGGCCTTGAAGAGCTCTTGGCTAAAGTGGGGCTCCTGTCACCTGAAATCGAGACGGAAAACGCGCAGCAGCCATGGCACCAGTGGCAGAGACAGTGGAGTGGGAGGACTGGGAAGCAGGCAACCGATGAAAAGGAGGAACTTGGAGGCAGAAGGGGAATTTGCAATGCAGATCTGCAAGCATTGGAGGAAAGGTTGGCAGTCAAAAGGAGGAAAGCCAAACAGGTGGCTGGAACGATGGGAAACCAAAGGTGGGGAGGAAGAGAGGGGGGGAAGCGGTTGCTGCCTGGAGCTGAATGTGGACAAGGAGACTAAAATGATGACAGAAGGCAGGCACATGGTAATACAGTTTTCAGCTGCCCGGCTAATCAAAGAGATCTTCCCCTCCAGGGACAATTAAACTGATGTCAAAGAAGAGAAAAAAGATAACCAAACATTCTGAAAAAGCCTAAGTGCTTATTGACATATTGTGTGTTGTGTTGTTTTTTAAAAAGGTTAACTCATCTTTACCCCAAAAACCTGTCCTTTAGATGTATTAAAAGGAAGCCTATTCACTTAGTGCAAGCGTCATGCTCCTTGATTATTTGGGTAATCAACAGGACATGTCCTTCCTTGGCCTCCCGTTGCCCTTAGCTCTCCCTTCCCTGGTTAAGGAGAAACCAGAGTTTACTGTGACAACTGAGTAAACTCAGGTTTCAGACTCCGAGTGGTTTGTAAGCGAACACCAACCACTCTCCCACTAAGGAGCATCCCAGTCCATCTCATAGCTCTGGCCTTGAAGAGCTCTTGGCTAAAGTGGGGCTCCTGTCACCTGAAATCGAGACGGAAAACGCGCAGCAGCCATGGCACCAGTGGCAGAGACAGTGGAGTGGGAGGACTGGGAAGCAGGCAACCGATGAAAAGGAGGAACTTGGAGGCAGAAGGGGAATTTGCAATGCAGATCTGCAAGCATTGGAGGAAAGGTTGGCAGTCAAAAGGAGGAAAGCCAAACAGGTGGCTGGAACGATGGGAAACCAAAGGTGGGGAGGAAGAGAGGGGGGGAAGCGGTTGCTGCCTGGAGCTGAATGTGGACAAGGAGACTAAAATGATGACAGAAGGCAGGCACATGGTAATACAGTTTTCAGCTGCCCGGCTAATCAAAGAGATCTTCCCCTCCAGGGACAATTAAACTGATGTCAAAGAAGAGAAAAAAGATAACCAAACATTCTGAAAAAGCCTAAGTGCTTATTGACATATTGTGTGTTGTGTTGTTTTTTAAAAAGGTTAACTCATCTTTACCCCAAAAACCTGTCCTTTAGATGTATTAAAAGGAAGATTCACTTCCACAAACAGAAAAGTTGTCCACTTAATAACTTCTTTAGGTTATGACGATAATTTCTCCAGCAGTGCCTTTCCTGCTGCTGTGCCATCTTTAGTCCTTTTTTTAAGCTTTGGAATAATACTTTTTAGTCCGTCTTTTACTTCTGTTGCCACTTCCTGATTGGAGCTCTGAAGAAGGCTATAAACAAAAAGAAAATATCAAAAATCAGAATTACAATCGGAATGAAATGTGACAAGCAGACAGAGAAGTCAATGCTTGGCAGTCCATCTGCTTTGCCAAAGCATCCATTGGGATAATTGCCTAATAGCAAATAGCAGCAGTTTATTTTCTTAAATCCTGAAGCATTTAATTTCGACGTTGGCCATCTCAACACGGGCTAACATGGACACTGGGCTGTCAGAACACACAGGAAAGTGAGCAGCCAAAGAATTTACAAAATATAAATCATTGCTCTTCAAAACTGCAAAAAAGGAAAAAAAGCTTCCAAGTATCTTACTTTTAATTCATCAAGGAAAATGGTTTTAAGAAGAAAATGTTTGCACTGACAGTAGTATTAATAGGGCTAAAACACAGCTGCAAAGGAAGATCCAGGCATAGTTCCAGGGAAAACCACACAGACCAGTTTGGAGAACTTTTTCTGTATCCCAGTTAGCGAGTGGCAGCCTCACATTTGACAAAGGAGCTCTGTGCCTTGATCGGAAGTTGGAGTGGCAGATTCATTTCGAACTGCAATGTTATTTTTATCATAACCTTCTGATTAAATGAGCACACACACCCCGCCTTGCAGGGTTTTTTTTTTTTAGATACATAATAAGGATTATGTTGCCAAACCAAACAGAATGGGAGAAGAATTAATGTGGCTTGCGGAGTGATTAGAAATCTGTTTCTCAATGTGACCTAAAGCAGGATGGCAAGTGAGTCAAAATGTTCTGCCTTATCCCAAAAGCACAGCTTTGTTAGTTTGAAGTGGTATGCTGCGGAGTTTGCATGCCTTTAATGCCTCGGTACATTAGAGAACCTGCTTTGCCCTGGCCTGAGAAGAGCTCCTTCCATTTGTGGAAGTGACTCCAAGCTAGCAGAGGACCTCGCTGAAAGAAGGGTGGCAGGAAGCAAGGTGAAAGTCCGCTCCACAAGGTCCCCTTGCAGATCAGCGCACCACCTCCCCATCCCTGACAGATCAACCCCTAACCCCCCCAGGGCAGTTTCCCAGGGGGAAGCAGGAATTGTAATCACCGCGAGCCTAAAGACCTGCTTCTAGTTTCACCTTATCCACTATTTGGAATCTTTTGGGGGGCGTTTGGGAGCAGATGAAAAAACCTGCTAATCAGAGGAAGCATTTCTGATTTCAACATTGGCATGCATGTCAGGCCACTATCCCAATAAACTCCCACAATGGCCTCGGTCCAGTATACTTGAAGGAGCATCTCCACCCCTATCGTTCTGCCCGGACACTAAGGTCCAGCTCCGAGGGCCTTCTGGCGGTTCCCTCATTGCGAGAAGCCAAATTACAGGGAATCAGGCAGAGGGCCTTCTCGGTGGTGGCGTCCGCCCTGTGGAACACCCTCCCACCAGATGTCAAAGAAAAAAACAACTACCAGACTTTTAGAAGACATCTGAAGGCGGCCCTCTTTAGGGAAGCTTTTAATGTTTAACAGACCACAGTATTTTAATACTTTGTTGGAAGTCGCCCGGAGTGGCTGGGGAAACCCAGCCAGATGGGTGGGGTATAAATTATTATTAATAATAATAATAATTACAACAGTTTTGCACCCTGGTAACAAACACAGGCAAGAACCAGGTGCAGCAGCCCCAGAGAGAAGGTGGAGATGGGTGGGGTATAAATTATTATTATTATTATTATTATTAATAATAATAATAATAATTACAACAGTTTTGCACCCTGGTAACAAACACAGGCAAGAACCAGGTGCAGCAGCCCCAGAGAGAAGGTGGAAATGTGCCCCGCCAGAACAGATATTGCAGCAGTTTTCGCCACCACCACCCCCGCCATTGCCCCTTCTAGAGATGAACCGTCTCTTGCTAAGCAGGGGCAATGGGCACATCCAGGACGCCTGGTGCCTCTTTGGGCTTGCTATTAATCTTAGGGAAAGGGAAGCCAAAGCTGTAGGAAGCCAGCTGGTGACTTGAGCAGAGAGACAAGTTCACGTTCCCTTTTTGTGCCCTGGTGTCACCCCAAAGGAGAAACTGGCCTCTCTTCCGGAGGGCAGGAGGGGCGGGCTGAATCTGTACCTAGAGCCCACAGATTTCAAGCTCATGCTTCGAACCCTGTCATCAGTTCAGGATACTGCCCCAAGCCGTGCTGCCCTGAAGATCCTGCAATGAATTATGGTAAGGTTACCAGAATTTTTTCCAGTGAATCTGGGGACACTTTTCAACTTCAATAGGAATGGTAGGATTTTGCCAGGGGACTGATTTGTAAATCTGGGGACATCTGGTAACCTTAAATTATGGGCTGCGCCTCTGCTTGTGTTGCTCACCAACAGGCCCCTCACACCACACTGCACCCCCTCTATGGTGGCAGCAATACAGGGAGCAGCCAGGGGCTGAGGATGATGACAAAGGGGAGAAATACTTTCTTCCTTTCAACCCCCACCCTACTGCCCCCCCCCTGCCAGTGGTGGGGGTGTCAAGAGGAGTGCAGCTGTTGCTCTGGAAAGGCAAGGGAAAAGGCTGTGCTTTAAAATGCTGCCTTTTCTCGCTGCTTCCCAGAGGAGCAGCGGCAGAAGTTTCCTCCATCCCCTGCCTTACCAGCAGCAGCAACAGGGGCGTGGCAGCAAAGAAACACAACATGGTTCCTGCATTTCAGGGGGATGGACTAGATGGCCCTTGGGGTCCCTTCCACAACTCTAAGATTCCAGGGTTCTATGGTCACAGAGGAACTGGCCTGGCCTGGCCTGCCTCTTCCTCTGTGGCTCACCTGGAGGGCCTGCCTTGGGACCCACCTGCTCATCAGACGTCACACTGCAGTTCAAGCGTCGTACTGCAATATAACAATCTTGAAATTTTATTATCTACTAACTGATGCATATGTACACACACACACACGCAGACAGACAGACACAGGTCCATTTGAAAACTAATATGACTTTCAGAAAAGCTGCTGCTCAGTCAATGGCAGCCCCTGCTAAGTTGCATCAGCAATCCACTGAAAGAAAGGAAGAGAGACTAGAACTCTAAAAATGGAAAAGGAAACATTTGAGATGCAGCCGAACACCAAGAAACTCTGAAGACTGGCCAAATATCTTATGTGAATCAAAAATTGGGAGGATCACTCATTTAAAGCACACTCGACAGCCGTACTTGAGAGGGCTGCAGGACAATAGGAATATACACATTCTAAGCAAAGTTCAGCATTTTTTTTGCAGAGCAACTGAGCCATTCTATACCAGGATTTCCCACATCTCTGTAGAAGAAGAAAACTTCACAGTAAAGGTTGAAAGAGCTCTTCCCAAATCTTTATGCGACATCTGCATGCGGGATTAGAGATTTCAAAGGAATTAAGCTTGTCAAATGCAAGGGATCTGTTCCAAAGTGTCGTGCAAAAATCCCTATAGATCTATATTAGAAAGCCAGCAGCTGAGTGTTAAAACTCCACATTAATATAATAAACCTATCGGCAGACGCTTGATTTAAGCCTGCTGCATTTGTAGTGACCCAGAGAGTCAGGGAGGTTATTTTACTTTGTGTCAGAAGAAGCACTAAAAATGGGGGTGGTGAATTATGAGATAGGATACTGGAAAGCAAGGACTTATGCAGAAAAGGCCAGATCCGTTTACAGATGTCAGAGGAGCTGGTCACTTGAGGGCTTCAGTTCAACTGTCCCTCCAGCAGCACCTTTGCTGATTTGTGCCCTTTCAGTTTGCTTTTACCAGCTGACCCCTTAGACCTGAAGGCATCTATCTGCTTTGGGTAAAGAAGGGGCAAGTTAATAGAGGGAGGAATTAAGGAGCCTGCTTTAGTTGAAGGGGGCAGGAAGATGTGGCATTTAGTTCCCCTTCCATTCCTCTGTTTCTGTGACGCACTAAACGCGTCCACCGATCGCTTTCATTTAACAGTACACGTTGCCATAGTGATCAACATCAGGAGCTGGGCTGCCAAATTAAGGCAAGACAGAAATTAAGACCCAACTTGGAAACATCTTGGGCGGATTTGCTGTGAAAGGGAATTTCTGCACACAAAAGCAGGGGCTCATTAGCGCAAGTCATTCATGTGCCACCGATTACGGCTAAGACACTTTTGTGAGCGAGGGGGGGCTGTAAATACTTCTGTTTAACTGGGCTGCCAAACGCAGTACCATAAAACAAGCAAAGCGGCTCCTTTTGAGCTGCTTGCTTCAGGTGTGAGCCAACGATGGAAAGGGAACGGTTCAAAAAGGGCTGCAGCATCGCTCTGGGCGACACCCCAAAGTGCCCACCTGCTTGCACAATGAGAATCTACCGTATTTTTCACTCTATAGGATGCACCCGACCATAGGACGCACCTTGTTTTAGAGGGGGAAAACAAGAAAAAAAATTCTCCCCCTCTCTGCTCAGCGCCCCTTCAGTGAAGCGGCAGGAGAAACGGAGCCCCTTCCATTTCTCCTCCCGCTTCGCTGAAGGGGCGCCGCGCAGCTCTCCCTCTCTGCTGAAGCCAGGAGAATTTTGCTCTCCCGGCTTCAGCAAAAGGAACCCGAAGCCTTTGGAGTGCAGCGCGAGGTCCTGCTGCGCTCTAAAGGCTTCAGGGATAGCTGCCTCAAGCCTTTGGAGCGCAGTGGGACCTCGCGCTGCACTCCAAAGGCTTCAGTGCCCTCTCACTCTCCAGGCTTCAGCGAAAGCGACACGTAGCCTCCGGAGCGCGGAGGGAGCGCTCCCTCTGCGCTTCGGAGGCTTCGCGTTGCTATTGCTGAAGCCAAGGAGCCTGCATTCGCTCCATAGGACACACACACATTTCCCCTTAATTTTTGGAGGGAAAAAAGTGCGTCCTATATAGCGAAAATATACAGTATTTCTGCAGAAGGATTTCACTTCTCTCTCTCCCCGCCCCCTCCTCTGTGCAGACTTTGAGATGCACACAGGAGAGGAAGAGGAGCCCCATTGCTCCCGCTACGATGCATCTCATGTTCTCAGTCAATGCTGGCTAAATTATACGCCTTGAAGGGGCAACCTCTATGGTGTGGACTCACTGAGGTAGGTGGAATTACCATACAAATGGCAATCATCAGTTGCTCCTGAATGTAAACGCTTGTTGCTTTCTAAAGATAAACCAAATAATGAGATGGTGCAATAGGACAAGGTATTAGAAACCCGTGGGAAGTCTTTCGAAAGCAATTCCAGATTAAGAGTACTGCACAGAAAGGATTTCCTGACACTTTTTGGTCAGGCTAGTAAAAAGCAAGGAGGAAGATTTAGCTTTCAAGGCAATGCAGTGATGCTTAACTAGTCAAGCAAAGGCTACATCCCGATTGCAAACAGAACACCAGCCTAAAGCATCTATGACTGTAGCAGATAAGAAAGAAGAAAGAACAAGGAAGTAACAAAGCACAATGAAGCTGTTTTGCTGCCTAAAGCATATGTAGCATTTTACTGCTAGTTCAGTCATTAAATGCGGTACATACCGACACAAAATAATCGCACCACGATTGACGTTTGCCCAGGTCTTCAGAAGATCAATGCCCACGTGTTCTACGAGTATTTTTGCAAAACATTCTGTTAAAAATAAAGACCAGGTTAGACACCACACAAACCCATTTAAAACTTTTCGTAAAGGGGTTTTAACACCTGTAAATTGTATATTCACAGATCACCTTAGAACCATAGAATACATTTGTAATAAAGGTAAAGGAACCCTGACCATTAGGTCCAGTCGTGACCGACTCTGGGCTTGCGGCGCTCATCTCGCTTTACTGGCCGAGGGAGCCGGCGTACAGCTTCTGGGTCATGTGGCCAGTATGACTAAGCCACTTCTGGCAAACCAGAGCAGTGCACGGAAACACCGTTTACCTTCCCGCCGGAGTGGTACCTATTTATCCACTTGCACTTTGACGTGCTTTCGAACTGCTAGGTTGGCAGGAGCAGGGACCAAGCAATGGGAGCTCATCCCGTCGCGGGGATTCGAACTCCTGACCTTCTGATCAGCAAGTCCTAGGCTCTGTGGTTTAACCCACAGCGCCACCCGCGTCCCACATTTGTAATAGTCAGGCCTTAATTTCTGAGCGATGCTAAGAAATAATCGAGACTGTAACAGCAGAATCCTCTATCTCAATTTAATGGACAGGATACCAAGAGCTATTTCCGGTGTGGAGACCACTGAGACAAACTGAAACCTTCAGGCCCACAAAACCAGTTATGGAATAGTGGGGCAGTTCCATATTTCACAGCACCAAGAGCTTAAAATACCCCCACAGTTCTTTGCATAGAAAGCACCTGCCATGCTCATGGATGCTTTAGTCAAGATTCCTGCACTGCAAGGGGCCGGACAAGATGACCACTGGGGTCCCTACCAACTCTGATATATTGCAAAATAAAGAAAATGTCCAGAAACTTCAGTCGGTTTAACAAGGGGGCTTTGCAAGCAGAAAGAGTTTGAATAAATTGTGAGTGGTTGGTGGAGACACAAAACAACCCTCACCCTAGTACAAATTCATAGACTCAAATGGGAAAGCATGTTATCAAGATCAAATCAACTGCAGCTATAGGTGACAGAGATTATACTCTGCGTGACGGCAGTTTATTTGTTTAGAACCCATTTGCCTGGAGTTGACTTTCTCCTGTGCCCCCCAATCTCCCCCACTAGCAGCAGTGCATGAACTCACCTGGCACTGCAAGCACAACAACCGAACCCTTGGATTGCACTAGCAGAGAATACTAGGCAATCTCTGTATTAGCTGCACAAACCTTCTTTTGGCTTCTGTCAGCAATGCCCCTTCTGTATCCAGCCCCCGACTTCCACAGAAGAAGTACACAAGATGCCCAATTAATGGAACTTTGGATGCAATCCAGGGACGCAGGTGGCGCTGTGGGTTAAACCACAGAGCCTAGTACTTGCCGACTGGAAGGTCGGCGGTTCGAATCCCCGCGACGGGGTGAGCTCCCGTTGCTCGGTCCCAGCTCCTGCCAACCTAGCAGTTCAAAAGCACGTCAAAGTGCAAGTAGATAAATAGGTACCGCTCCTGCGGGAATGTAAACGGCGTTTCCATGTGCTGCTCTGGTTCGCCAGAAGCGGCTTAGTCATGCTGGCCACATGAAGCTGGCCCGGAAGCTGTGCACCGGCTCCCTCGGCCAATATAGCGAGATGAGTGCCGCAACCCCAGAGTCGGCCACGACTGGACCTAATGGTCAGGGGTCTTTACCTTTAGGATGCAATCCTCTAAGCACATTCCTGGGAGCAAGGACCACTGAACTCAGAGGGACTTACTTCGGAACAGGTATATAGGGTTGCACTGCCACCGACATGACAGCTGTTTGGCCCACTAAGGGTGAAGGAGAGCCCCTTCCAAGCTGTGCTGCTTTTAAGCTTGGATGATGCGAAGTCTATAAAATCTCCTGGATGCTTCCAGGGCGGAAGCATGCATTTAAACACTTCAAGCAAAGCGATTCAAGGTTAACTAACAGTTAGTGCAGACGAGCCTTTGCATCCCTCCCACGTTGTCCCTTACGCATTTAGACAGACTGTGACGAGAGACTCCACTGTCTTTTGCAGAATTACTAGCATACCTTCCCGGCCGCTCTCCTTCATTTTCTTGTCTTGCTCAACCAGCCACTTCAGAACCAGGTGACCTGCTGGGTGCTCTGCAATATGAAGCTTTGAAAAGAACAGGAAAAGTCAAGTCCCTGCAGTGCTTTTACTTCCCTCACTGTATCACAATCTGTGCCTTTTGAAATGCCAGGAATCAGATCAAGGCTCAGGCATATTTAGAAATGCTGCCTACAAACAAAATCTGTTTTCTCCACATGACTAAGTGGTACATTAAGTAATCAGGGGTGGCCAAATGGAAAGCCATTCAGAACATTTAAATAAGTTTAGAGGCCTGGCTGTTTGTTTAGACATTAAGCACTGGAGTGTCTACTAAATTTAAGCTACCCATCATCTTACTTTCACTTCATTAACTAGCTATCTTTCCCGCCTTTTGATTTCTTAAGCAATTTTAGTGCTTGAATTAAATATTTTAGGTGGTTAAAATACGCAAAGGTTTTATCTGCCAAGTGCTTACAATGACGTTACAAGCAGATATACCAATACAAAATTTAAGATATTAGGTATAAATTATATGCAGTGCCCTCAGCTTCTTTTCTCCAAATGCGTTCCTAAAATGCCAGTGTGCTCCGAGGTTGTAGGAAAGTACCATTTAGGCAAGTGACAAAATATGCCACACGCCGAAATTATGGAAATAAATTGTATATTTGGCATAGTATAGTCAGTGGTTCACACAGCTGTAAAACCACAAAAGTAGTCTACTTACTCCAAGCTAGAACATTTACAACCTCATTCAGCTACAAGAAACGATGTTATCCTAAGTTTCAGGAACAGGTTAAAAATAATGGGTTCTACCAAACGCTGCATGAGCCGAGTTCCACTTGCACGATGGGGCTTCCGTTCCTTCATCACCCCCACCCCTGTAAACCTTCTCCAGAGGGGCCCCCAGGCCTGGTTTTGAGCAAGGGCAGAGGGTTACAAGAGAGAAAGAGGACGTTGTGTTGCCTGCACAAAGCCTCCTGCCCAAGTGGAGCTGCAGTTCTGGAAACAGCCCAACAATTTGCTCCTTATCATTTAAAAATGATCCAAAAATTGTCCTTAAAAAAATCTCATTATCTACTTATCATTCCTTTGGCATGGAAGAATTATTATGCAGTTCCTTCCAGCTGGATCCCAGGATCCTGCATGAGACTCGACAAGCCCTTTGCTGTAGTCCAGTGCTTGAAGCAGGATAAATTGGTTTATCCCAATTTGATAGCCAAACTGCAGCAGATCCCAGGGAGGTCCCCCCCCCCAGAGAGGGGCCCCCAATTCATAACTCTACCGTTTGCTCCTTTTCAGGCACAGTTACCTCTCCATCTTTGCCCCCTGGAACCATCTCTCTTGCCGCAAGGCTAGCAATGGCCTTCATAGCTGGCTGGACGTCGCCAACGGCCGCCTTGAGGATCCCCGTCACCACAATGAACGTTGCCTTGTCCATCACCATTTCTTCAGCATGTTCGTTCAGGTACTTTAACAAGGCGGGAGAAACAGCTTCCAGAAGTTCACGGCGGCGAACGTCTACATCTTTTTTACTGTTGGAATAAAAAGCAGCTCTTTTACTGACGGGATTTGGTTTGGTACAACATAATCCAGTCATTCCAAATTGTCCAATTTAAAATCCAAACATAGCCCTCTTGCTTTCTCCCCAGAACGCACTAAATATAACCTGCATAAATGGAAAATTGGTTACGCCTTTACACCTCAATTCAGAATGCCACAGAAGCATCGGTGATTATACACGTGGCAATGTTGCGATGAGAGGGAACTGTTCGACAAGCACAAAATAAGCATGCAGAACTGCTCTTCTTTACATCGTAGCTGAGAGGTATGGGAGCTCCAGGCCGACATTCCTTCCATCCCTTAAGAAATAGCTGGGTCTGAGGATTAACCTTCAGGAAATCATCAAAACACCCCCAGGTAGTCCTGTTCACATTAATAGCAGACCCTCGCCCACCTGCCACTGAGGGGGACAAGCCTGGCTGCATCTGCACAGAGAGGCCCCTTTCTGAGAACCAGCACTGCTTTTTTTTTGGGGGGGGGCTACACGTGGGACCGAGGCAAGTGCCATAATTGCAAGGGAGAAACAAGCTGCCACACACACAGTTCATGGTGGCTGCATGTGGCCCTCGTAGAGAGAAACCAGTTATGGTTCCCTTATTCACAGATGGTGTATTTCAGGGGGGGGACCTTCCACCTGTTGTGGGGGGGGGCGGGATGCGCAGGGGGCGCACATACTATGACAACGAGGGCAGTTTCCTTTTTTTGTGTCTGGAGTACGTATTTTTTGCTCCATAAGACACATTTTTTTCCTCCTAAAAAGTAAGGGGAAATGTCTGTGCGCCTTATGGAGCAAAAGCGTGGTCCCTGGAGCCGAATTGCCCAGGGGCAAAAAGCTGATCATGCTTTTTTTTTTTTTTTTTTGAAAAGAGGGAAGGGGGTGTTGAAACAAAGCCACTGATTGTTTGCCGATCGGGGAGAGAGATATGGGACGCTAGAGATAAAGGAGGCTGCCTGGGAGTGGGGAGGTAAAGACAGCAAACTTGCAAAGGGGGAAAACAGGAAGACTAAAGCAATAAGGAGAGAAATTAGAAGAAAAGGAGGAGCAAAAAACTTCTAAGGAAAAGACACTTCATTAAGGCAAACAAGAGGGAAGGGAGTGTTGAAAGGAAACAGCTGATCGGTGGAATCGGAAGAAAGATAAGGGACACTAGCTGAGGCTGCCTGGGAGGGGGGAGGTAAAAGCCCATGGATCCTCAGGATTTTTGCATTGGGTCACCACAAATTCACCATCAGATCACATAACATGTCCATGGCTACAGCCTGCACCAAAAAAAATCAAGCACCCACTGTTGCGTGGGGCCGCAACCAGAAACATGGTTACAAAGCAAGGATCCACAGGGATCTTCGGGATTTTTGCACTGGGTCACCCCAAATTCACCATCAGATCACATGTCTGTGGCCACAGCATGAACCACAAAAACCATACATCCACTGTTTTGTTCAGAATATTTTTTTCTTGTTTTCCTCCTCTTAAAACTAGGTGCGCCTTATGGAGCGAAAAATACAGTATTTCTAGGCATATTTATTATGTTTAAATCATGGGTTAGCCACTCTAGGATGCAGCAGGGTAAACGTGTGCTCAATGCAAGACATTTCCACCTGGGTGCAGCCAGCCACTCCCACTCCCTGGGAGCAGATGCAAATGTACACAAGCAGGGTGAACAAATGGTGATCATCTCATAGCCTTCCTCTCCAGCCTCCACTCTTGTTAACAGAAATGCCACGGGGAAAGCCCTGTTCTGCTAGTTTCCTTTCGTTCAAATAACTGCATTTCTGCACAACTGGCAGACAATGTTAAATTTGGACGTCCACAAAACTGTGGAAATGGCATTTTCTGCTTACCTATAAGCATTTCCATCACCCTGTTCCAGGATTTTGATTATTGCTGGTGAGAAATACGCAGTATCCCTGGGACTTAACAGGTACAAGAGGACTTTCCTTCCATATTTGTTATTTACAATGCTGGTTAAGGAATCACTAATTTCCTAAAAAAAGAGGAAAAGCATTGAAAAGATTGTTTTCAACAACCAATTTCATTTTTAGTTACTTGGAGAGGGATCACAATCTTGGCTCATAGTTTTCTCTGCTGCTGTAATACATGCAATACACCCATGTAGGGACGCTCATCCCAAACACAGACAAAAACTGACTTAACCATGTGCACTAGACAGACAGTAGCCATCCCTTCCACCTCCTTCCCTTGTATTGTTCAGTAATTCTTCTCTTTTTGTTGCCTGAAGATGGATTCATCCATTTAATCTAACACTGGTGGCATCGCTGCACTTATTAGACAGAGAGGTGAGGATAGTTTGGGAAATAGTGATGAAATATTGCAAAAGACATTCACGTTCCTTATTTTAATGAAGTAGCTGTCAATAGATTCATGCAGCGTTACCACCTTCTATGAACGATGTGGAGACCTCTTTGGGTGCATTTTGCAGTTATAAACTTGCCGAAGAATTCAATGCACAGGAGAACTAGATTCTACATAACAAAATCATGGTCTGCGTGTAATGCTAACCCAAACCATGGCTTAGAACAAACAAGCAGGCTCCTGGAGAATCACAGGCTTTGCTCCTCCTGCCTTGCAGGAGATCACTAGATGATCCCTGGGATGCTTCAAACTCTACAGTTCTGTGATTCTATGTAGGGGAGGGGAACCATGTGCTGCAACACCTTGTTTTTGATTGGGTGTACATTTATAGATAAGGGACGCAGTTGGCGCTGTGGGTTAAACCGCAGAGCCTAGGACTTGCCAGTCAGAAGGTCGGTGGTCGAATCCCCGCAACAGAGTGAGCTCCCATTACTCTGTCCCAGCTCCTGCCAACCTACCAGTTCAAAAGCACACCAGTGCAAGTAGATAAATAGGTACCGCTCTGGCGGGAAGGTAAACGGCGTTTCCGTGCGCTGCTCTGGTTCGCCAAAAGTGGCTCAGTCATGCTGGCCACATGACCCGGAAGCTGTATGCCAGTTCCCTTGGACAATAAAGCGAGATGAGCGCCGCAACCCCAGAGTCAGCCACGACTGGACCTAATGGTCAGGGGTCCCTTTACCTTTATAGATAATGCACTACATTGGACCTTGAAATTTACCATATAGTCTGAAATGGTGCAAGCTGAAGTATCATCTATTTTGATACTGAAGAGCACTATTGCCCCGGGAGAAATATTTTAATTCTTTGCATAATCACTCACTAGGTAGCCAAGCGATTCAGCATAACTTGAGAGTTTCCAACACACATACCATCTCAAATCAAAGCAGTGAGTAAATGGAGCATGCTATGGCATCCCAAGCAACAGCAAAACCACCAAAATGAAGTTAGTTTTTTCTTACAAGAAAATAAACCTAAAATGTTTGAAAACCAGGCCTAAAAACATGTGAGCATTTCCAGTGTAATTTACACCTTGTTA
Source organism: Podarcis cretensis (assembly GCF_951804945.1). Lineage (NCBI taxonomy): Eukaryota > Metazoa > Chordata > Lepidosauria > Squamata > Lacertidae > Podarcis > Podarcis cretensis. Next base: position 30,125,770 of record NC_137187.1, read on the forward strand.
CTAAGTGAAACGGGAAATCTTGAGAATTTTAGGAAGTTAGACTACTTACAGATATAGTTAGCTGTTTCACAAGTTTAGTGTCATCAATGCAGTCAAATGCTGCCAGCAAAACTAAGTGTGAGAATTCGCCCTGAAATAGGAACCATAAAGCAAGAACATCATAAGACATAGAAGCCCGATTAACCAAGCAGCTGGTCCAACATGTTCCAACAAGTTCATTTGCTAAAGATCAACAACGACTATTCATCTCACACAATAACAAGTTCCATCATACTAATTCTTATGCACAATTACTGGGAATTAAGCCTCACTATGCGGCAGCTAGACTGGTGACCGGGGGCGGCCGCCGAGACCACATAACACTGGTCTTGAAAGACCTACATTGGCTCCCAGTACCTTTCCGAGCACAATTCAAAGTGTTGGTGTTGACCTTTAAAGCCCATAATGGCCTCGGCCCAGTATACCTGAAGGAGCATCTCCACCCCCATCGTTCTACCTGGACACTGAGGTCCAGCACCGAGGGCCTTCTGGCGGTTCCCTCATTGCGAGAAGCAAAGCTACAGGGAACCAGGCAGAGGGCCTTCTTGGTAGTGGCGCCCACCCTGTGGAATGCCCTCCCATCAGATGTCAAAGAGATAAACAACTACCTGACATTCAGAAGACATCTTAAGGCAGCCCTGTTCAGGGAAGTTTTTAATGTATGACATATTAGTGTATTTTTGGTATTTGTGGAAGCTGCCCAGAGTAGCTAGGGAAACCCAGCCAGATGGGCGGGGTACAAATAATAAATTATTATTATTATTATTATTATTATTATTATTATTATTATTACTTAACTCTGAGAGACTTAGATCTGAGTAAATGTGCTGAAGGTTTCATTTGTGGGGAATGCTGTATTAACAAAACAAAAACCGGGCCCCGTCATCATCCCTCAGTTGTTTCTGTGTAAAGCAGAGCTATTTCAAATGAAGAATTATCCCACAGAGTAAAGTCTTATTTGGCATCAAGATTGGTAGAACACAAGTTTGTTTTAGTCATGCCAAATGTCACAAACACAAGTTTTCAACAGAAGTGAATGTGTTTTCAACAGAAGTGAATGCTGCACAGAAGTCCTGCTTCTATTTTTGGCCCTTTGCTATGGAATTTGCTTTTTTGTCTAGGTTCAAATCTCTTCCTTAAAGTCATGTATATTGATGTTTCATACATAAGCATGAACACTGGAGAATAAAACTTCTCAATCCGTGCAGTTCCAATTGAAAATAAGGCCACAACAGTGATATTTTTAAGCCGCACTCCTAAGACACACTTGCTTCTGAGTAAATATGCACAGGATTCTGCTGCTCAAAATTACCAAACACATCTTTAAAAATACTCACATTAGCTATTTTTTCAACATAAGTCTTCATGGTTTTCATAATGACTTTTCTGTCCTGACAAGAGAAATGAAGAAAAAGCAATAAATTAGCGTGTCAGGTCAACAAGCTTTAAAATGAACGCAGAGCCACTGCATAATGTCGGGTTTCTGACTTCAGAATGTGCAACATTCCAGCAAATATACCCAAATATTTGGAGGAGGCCAAAGAGTCCTTGAGAAGCTAGAGATCCTTTTGAACCCCACTTCTATATGAAGGATGGAAAGCCGCCCTGCAGATGACCGTTAAAGCAAAGCTTGCTGCAGAAGATCCTTTAGGTCACGGGTGTCAAACACAAGGCCCGCAGGCCGAATCCGGCCCACCAGACCTCGTCATGTGGCCCGTGTAGCCGCCACCGGCCGCCAGCCTTCACCTTTTATTCTCGCTTTTTTTTTTTTTGACACAAGAAAGCCGCCTCTTCAGCGCATGCGCGGCAGCCTACAAGCCAGAGAACATCTGCCCTCTAGCGGCGCCGGCCGTTCTACACAGGAAACCTCCACTTTACATGCATTCAGGAAACCTCCACTTGTTTTTATATTGAGCGCATGCCATCCTGTGATGTGACAGATCCAAAGGCTGCCTGAACCCTTCTCTCCTGTACTGTAAGTACATATGATGTATGGGGGGGAGGGGGTTCTGCTTATTATTCTGCTTAAAAGTCTGAGTAGTAAACTTTGGATATACTGACCACTTCCGTGTCACTTTTGAGGGTGACCAAACTGCTGATGCAGCCCCCGATGAATTTGAGTTTGACACCCCTGCCTTAGGTGATCCCACTTGGATCAATTAAGCCTCCTGTGTCCATCAGGGTTCCGTGAGGAAGTACGTCATGCAATATCCCATTTCTCCCCCTGCCCTCCCCATTCTCCTCTCTATTAACTGCCCCCCTTTCTCCATATTTCTCTGTAATCTCATCTCTGCTCCCACCTCCTCACTTCATTCTGTTTTTGCTGTTTATTGTCTCTTTACCTCCCCTTGTCCAGTTCAACTACAACATGCAATCTCTTCTCAGAAATTCACAGCAGGTCAAGGCAGCATGCCTGGCTGGCTGAGACATGCTGGAAAAAGACTGGGACCACGGCCCCGTTGCACCCCTGAATCCAGGGAGAGGAAGAGCACTGCAGACACAGAGGAAGACCTTCTTCTCCCATCTCTCCTCTCTTCGCTGATGGGCTTGGGACACCTTTCGATGTTCCACAAAGAGGCATTTTAACTCCCTATGGCAGGGACATCCAACTCCCAAGAGACTGCAATCTACTCCCGGGGATGGGGTGGGAACTAGCAGTGATCTACCCATTTGGGGGGGGATGGGGACCAATGTTGTTGAGCTTTTTTTTATGGTAGCAAGCCAAAGGAGGCCAAACCAAAGTTGTTCAGCTGCTTTGGGTGGGGGGGGGGGAGCAGACATTGCTAATCACCTGACTGCAGTAACTCCCTCTTCTCTCTTTGCAATCGTGCGCAAATCAAGGAAACAGGGATTGGGTGGGGACAGATGCTCTTCCCCCCCACCAGAGGAAAATAAGCCCGCGATCTATTGCTAGCACCAGGGGATCGACCTGTCGATCGCAGTCGACCACTTGGACATCCCTGCCCTATGGGATGCAAAATAAGCAAGCTGAGTGCTGCAACCAGCCTGTAAGTCTTCAGTATTTTGGGAAAGCCCTGGAAGAGATCCTGACAGCACTTCAGCTTATGTACAAGTCTCAGCTTTAAGCATTTACATAATGAAGGCACAGCTCTCTCTCTCTCTCTCAAGTTTGAATTTTCAGCATGCTTGCCAAGGCACCATGATAAGCACTGTCATTCCATTTGAGGCGCAAGGCTAGTCATAAAGCCTCCTTAGTACCTTTTAGATACTAATTCTAACGAGAGGGTTGGGCATTTCCATTCTTTTATGTCTCACAATCCCATTTGTCAAAGTCAGACACAGCTAAGTAGCGAGGGGAAAAGGCTCCTCAGTGAAACTCAGTGAAGTTCTCACCAATTCTCATTTGATCCACACGGACCAGCGACTCTGCATACAAACCTTGGGGGTCCCGTGCCACAGGCAATGCATGGCGACTCTGGCTCCATCGTGCGTGTGTGCCAAGTAGATTACAGATTCTCTGATTGACTCAATCATTTCCTAGACAGATTTAAGGAGATGGTTTTAATGAATTTAACACAAATCAACTACCGTAATATAAATGGTATTATTCTGATCAGCTCTGTGGGCCTGCGTTATCTTTCCTTACAACCAGGAATGGAAAGTATTTCAAATTCTCAGAACCAGAGTAACATAAGAGCAACTAAAGAGGAGAAGCCCGAGGCCACTGGCACGACAAAGAACAGTGTGCTTCGGTCACCATCATCCCAGGGCTACCAGCATTTAATAAGGAAGAATGTCTAACTTCAGGTATGCAAATGCAGCTGGAAGAAACTGAGTTGAGCACCCTGATTCAGCCCTGACCTGCTTCAAGACATGATGCCTGGCAAGTTGTGCCAGGAAGTGGGAAGGGTGCGCATCCCATCAAGACCATGCGGATCCTCTAAAGTGCCTTCGTTATGCTTCAGATTCCTAATCCAGCAAGCGGAGAAGACACATGAGCTGCTAAGAGGCACAGCTCTGCAGAGTAGACATGCCTGGCATGCACTTGTACTGTTTATTCGTTAACATGAAACCAGATCAAAACCCATAGCTGTGCCAATACTTACCAATCTCTGTTTTGGGGTAGCATGGATAAAGAAGTCCAGAAAGACTTTATGCACCAACGAATGCTTTATCACAGCCTCCCTGTAAGATGAAACAGGGGGGAAACAAACAGAAGTCTGTACTTACATAATACCATGACATGGAACTGCATGTGCAGAGAATTGTAACGGAAGTTATAGATACATCTGCAGTTGCATCCAGAACAGGCTAGTTGTCAAGCCAGAGAACCAATCTGTGCACAGGAATTGGCTGCGTTCCTATGTGTCTCCTTGGCTCTCTCTTAGGCAGTGAGTCTGTGGCTCTCCAGATGTTGGCAGACCACAAGTCCCATCCGCCCCAACCCAATGGTCAGAGATCACGGGATCTGAGGCCCATCAACCTCTGGAGGGTCCCGTTTCCCCACTCCTTTTTTAAGGAGAGAGAGAGAGAGAGAGACCCAAAAGGCAAGAAGAAGCACTGGGGACTGATTTTGTTTTTGAAGAGCCTTCAATGTTCCCACATTAAATAAGCCATCTTGGAAAGATCTGCTGGGCTTTCACCAGCTTAAGTATTTACATTCAAAATGGAACAGTTGCAAAGTTATCTCAAAAGACGTTAAAAGTGATGAATTAATATGTTTAATTTCATAATCTGAAGATCTAAGGATGTTAATGTTTAAGTTAAATTTCATAAAAATTGGGATTTGGAAAACCGTTAAAAAGATATGCAATGAAATTCAACCAAGGGGAAGCGAGGAAGTCACTTAACAAAGTTAGTAGCTGTAATTTTCAATAAGGCTATGATTTATGTTTGTTTGTCTTGTGTGTTTGTTTGTTTGTTTATAATATTGTGAAAACTAATAAAATTTTTGAAAAACAAAACAAAACAAAAGACGTTAAAAGGGATAAGAACACACTTTATGCTCCGCAGTTGGCTGTGATACGCCTCATGCTAAATTGTTGCCCTTACTTTTGCGCCATTGGAGTCAGGATCTGTTTCATTTCATCCAGAATGGCCTCCCGCTTCTCAGGCTGAGCCTTCAACACTTCCTCTAAAGTTGGGTGCTCTGATGACTGAAATTAAGAAAAGCCGCTACGATGAATTTTAATGACATTAAAGAGCCAAAAGCACAATGAAGAATCTTCAGTATAAAGCAAGTCTGCCATCGTATCTTGACACTATGGCCTCATTAGACTCAGTTGAGAGGTTCCGTAAAGACACAGAACCTCTGATAAGCCACTGGCTTCCCTGTGACGGACCTCAGATGACCTGTGAAGGATGGTCCAGCTGGCACCTCATATTTTACCATTTAAGAGGGAACTGAAGTCTCTAGAAAGATCTAGACGAAAGGCATTTTGTACCTAGTGACCAGAAAAGGACATTTTATGAACAGCCTGAACTGCACTCCGTTTCCAAGGATACAGTGGTACCTCGGGTTAAGTAATTAATTCATTCATTCCAGAGGTCCGTACTTAACCTGAAGCAATACCACTGTACATTTGAGAGAGTTTATCTTGAAGCTTGTGTTGATGCTGGAGAGAAAGCAAGGTATATAAAACTATGCGACTAAAGGGTGAAACACACACACAGGTGTCAAATGCTCTGCCTGCCTATTTTAATACTGTAATTGGGACAAAAAGAAGGGAAATGCACTAATTCATTATATTTGTGTATTCATCCAGCCTCACTTTTGACCTTTTTGATCCACCCAGTTTTACCTATACAGAGGAGAATACTTCTGCAAATGAGAACTGCCCCATTATTACAGTGGTACCTCAGGTTACATACGTTTCAGGTTACATACGCTTCAGGTTACAGACTCCGCTAACCCAGAAATAGTACCTCAGGTTAAGAACTTTGCTTCAGGATGAGAACAGAAATCGTGCTCCGGCGGCATGGCAGCGGCAGAAGGGCCCCATTAGCTAAAGTGGTGCTTCAGGTTAAGAAAAGTTTCAGGTTAAGAACGGACCTCCAGAACAAATTAAGTACTTAACCAGAGGTACCACTGTATTTTGTTCAAGTGTGCTCTGCAAAGATCCATCCTAACTGGGTACAACCTTTTTTGTTCTGAAGAAATATGAGACACTCTTGCCTTATTGTTGCCTCTCAGTTCCAGCATAGAGACTTTGACTCATTCAGATGGTCAAACATACGATATCCCAATTCAGAGCAATGCAGGGTTTGGCTTCCTACTCACACATCCCCAACAGAACTAGGGCAGCTGTGCCTGAAATTGAACTGATAGAGGAGCCAGCGGTTGCACTTGAGTGCCCATCAGCACCACAAATCAGGTAGTGACAAAATCTGACTTCTTTGCAAGCAGGTTAAGGATCACAGTGCAATTTGCAAAAGAGTCCGATTAAAAAACGCTGAAGTAGCTCCTATTCACGCACAGCTTTTAAAAGGGTTAAAGCAGCAGGTATAACTGCTTCTTACATTCACTTTGAGCTACCGTTTCCAAAAGGCGGCAGTTTCTAATTAGTGTGCCAAGTAGAACTCCTGTTAATTGGTCTCTCATTAGATATCCACAATGTGTGATCTGTGAGTCTTTAAGAGAGTATGATGCAGCACATAATGAAAGGAGAATTCAAGTAATAGCGTATTAGTATTCGTGGTTTCAAAGCTTTTAAAAGAACTTCATTAAGCTTAATTTTTTAATAGGAATTGGAATGGCTCTATCCAGATTTTCAAACATGAAAATTCCTAATAAAACCACTCCCTTTCAAATGTAAGCGAATGATTACTTTTTAAATCCTTAAAAACGGCAATGGGGGGCATGGAACTAGACCACTTCAAACTGAAGTCAAAAGTTGTATAGCAAGTTCAACTGTAAGACTTCTTTATACTGTACCTGAATAATAAATAATTGCAAACCAATCTACTTAAACAATGCTCTCCAGAGATCTCTAAATTCTGCAGGAATCAAATACCTATTTTTGTCTATAAAGTCTTTGCATTCAGAGTTTCACACCAGACAAATTAAAACATGGCGGCAGGTCTTTCAAGTTGGCCTCTGTCATTTAAGCAGAACCAACTTCTCTTAATAAAGTCAACCCCCAGAGAAGGGACCAAGTAAACATGTGTTCAGATGCCAATACATTTTTGAAACAGCTAGCTTAGATCTATGCATCAGGTTGCTATGTATCCCTGTTTTAATGAAGCTATCAAGATGTTAACTAGAACCACGGGAATGGCAGGTTTGCTTATAAACAGAATTCCTAGTTTCCATAGTGGCAAAGTCAGTATTCCCAAGACCACCTCTTCATGGTGTAGATCAGACAGAGATCCTTTAGCCCCAAGTATGCTCTGCTCTGGGACGCAGGTGGCGCTGTGGGTTAAAGCCTCAGCGCCTAGGACTTGCCGATCGAAAGGTCGGCGGTTCGAATCCCTGCGGCGGGGTGCGCTCCCGCTGCTCGGTCCCAGCGCCTGCCAACCTAGCAGTTCGAAAGCACCTCCGGGTGCAAGTAGATAAATAGGGACCGCTTACCAGCGGGAAGGTAAACGGCGTTTCCGTGTGCGGCTCTGGCTCACAAGATGCAGCTTGTCACGCTGGCCACGTGACCCGGAAGTGTCTCCGGACAGCGCTGGCCCCTGGCCTCTTAAGTGAGATGGGCGCACAACCCCAGAGTCTGTCAAGACTGGCCCGTTCGGGCAGGGGTACCTTTACCTTTACCTTATGCTCTGCTCTGCTCTGCTGAAGGACTTCAAATATAGGAAGAAAACTCTGTCGGGGCGAGACACAAACAGCACTGATTGCATGTATAGGGCACAGATGCAGAGGGGCCCACCTTCAGAGCTCCAGCTCTGGAAATAAAACAGCAGTACAGTGGTACTTTCCTGCTAACCTAGCAGTTCGAAAACACAAAAGTGCAAGTAGATAAATAGGTACCGCTCCGGCGGGAAGGTAAACGGCGTTTCCGTGTGCTGCTCTGGTTCGCCAGAAGTGGCTTAGTCATGCTGGCCACATGACCTGGAAGCTGTACACTGGCTCCCTCGGCCAATAAAGTGAGATGAGTGCCGCAACCCCAGAGTCGGCCACGACGGGACCTAATGGTCAGGGGTCCCTTTACCTTTACCGCGGTACCTCGGGTTAAGAACTTAATTCGTTCCGAAGGTCCATTCTTAACCTGAAACTGTTCTTAACCTGAAGACCACTTTAGCTAATGCGGCCTCCCGCTGAGCAATTTCTGTTCTCATCCTGAAGCAAAGTTCATAACCCGAAGTACTATTTCTGGGTTAGCGGAGTCTGTAACCTGAAGCGTCTGTAACCCGAGGTACCACTGTATTTCCTTTCCCATTGGCCACCCTTCCTTTTCTCTCCCACGGCACACTGCATTTAAAATCTAAAAACAATACTGTGGGGGAAAGCTGACAAAAAGCTGCCTCGATACACCACCTTGTAGACCTGGAATGTGTTCCCATACAGCTCCTCAGTCAGCATGTTCCTCTGCTCCAAAATGGCTTTGTCGTTATAGGCGTACTCCACCACAGCCGACGCTTCCGCATGGCGCAGCATCTTCCTGACCTCTCCTTTAAAGCTTTTGATTATCTCTGCAACTTGTGACTTCGTTCTGTTTCAGGAATAAACACGGACAGCGGCTCAACATATCGGAAAAGAAAAGCGGACCAGAGACTTTGAGCAATCACTTATTAAACGCAACCAATTTTTTTATTCTTTTTCAATGGTGGGGAGAAAAGAAAGACTCTGATCCAAACATTGACGGGACTGAGATGTCAGAAGGAGCGGCAACTTTTGCCACCTTCCTCTTCCTTTGCGGGACCCTGTGGAATAGTGCTGGGAGCCAGTGTGGTGTAGTGGTTAAGAGTGGTGGACTTGTAATCTGGTGAACTGGGTTCGATTCCCCGCTCCTCCACATGCAGCTGCTGGGTGACCTTGGGCTAGTCACACTTCTCTGAAGTCTCTCAGCCTCACTCACCTCACAGAGTGTTTGTTGTGGGGGAGGAAAGAAAAGGAGATTGTTAGCCGCTTTGAGACTCCTTCGGGTAGTGATAAAGCAGGATATCAAATCCAAACTCTTCTTCTTCTGCAGGGGGAGGGATGAAGCAGCAGCCGTTGCCTTCCCTTCTTGCGACAGCTGGATCCCTCTGCTGGATCAGAAGCCTTCTGTGAGCTGGAAGAGCCATTCCGTTCATGAAAGGCAGTCTGGATCCAGCCCACGTTTTATCTCACTGTGTGTGAGTGTCTTATGTGTATTAATATACATAGTTTCATAGGAGAGAGAGAGAGACACTAGTAGCAGGCCAATCACTGAGTGACAGTTTGGCTCTGCTTGGTAGCCAACCCTAGTTTTTGGTTGCTTGGTACAAATCCTGCCCCTCTCCAGGGCTTCCTGGCACGTGCACCAAACTTCAGGGAGAAGCAGAGTCTCATCCACTGAGCTAAGTTTTATAGGTATTTGACCCCTGTAAAATTAGCAAAGATATATCACAACTGTGACAATCTATGTTGAAAATGTAAAGAAAAGGAAGGAACCTTTTATCATATGTGGTGGACCTTTCCCAAGGTGAAAGATTTCTGGGAAAAAATTTATAATGAATTGAAAAAAATGTTGAAATATACATTTATAAAGAAGCCAGAGGACTTTCTTCTTGGAATAACAGGTTTGGAATTGCCCAAGAAAGATGTTAAATTATCTTTGTATGCCACAACTGCTGCTCTTATTTTGTTAGTTAAAAAGTGGAAGTCAAGAATTACCAACGACAGAAGAATGGCAGATGAACATGATGGATTTTTCGGAGCTAGCCGACCTAACCGGAAGAGTCCGCAACCAGAAGGAGGAGTATCAGGAAGAGTAGATTAAATTTAATGATTACTTAGTTAAATATGTTAAGTTAAATTAACTGAAAACAACTTGAAGATACTTAATTGGCTTAGGATTTTATTTATGTTAAAGGATGAATTAATATGTTTAATTTCATAATGTGAAGATCTAAGGATGTTAATGTTTAAGTTAAATTTTATAAGAACTGTGATTTGGAAAACTGTTAAAAGAATATGCAATGAAATTCAACCAAGGGGAAGCGAGGAAGTCACTTAACAATGCTAATAAGTTTAATTTTCAATAAGGCTATGTTTGTTTGTCTTATGTGTTTGTTTGTTTATAATGTTGTGAAAACCAATAAAAAAATTTTTGGAAAAAAAGAAAGCAGTTGCCTACAAATGACATGGCATGACTTTTTAAAATATGATGATGCTATGAGCTGCTTTAGATTCACATATCCAAGTCATATCAACCAAAATGGCATTTTTCAGACATGGGACAGACATCAGTAGCATCCAGAGACTTGGAAAAGAGGAAACCAATTTCTTTGTCTTTTGGAGCTAGACAGCACAAGCATTTCCCAGAGCAGTGCCATGATCTCAGTGGGATCATTATCGCATTCTGTCAAAGCCCATTTCATCTTTTTGACAACAGTGCGGCACAAGAGAGTAAGCTGAGCAAGGATTTGAAGCTAAGCACCACAGTCCAGCTCCCTCATTCTCTCCTTTACACTCCGTTCTCTGGCTTGACTTCCCTCAAAAGTGGAGAGAAGCGTAGAAAAAGGAAATACTTACCCATAGGCAAGAAGCTTCTTCACAATATTTCTGGAATACTTGGCTTTGCTTAGTTCGGTGAAACTATCTGTGGGATGAGAAACCACCATAAGAAGCTGTAAACACCAAGAGCTCTGAAGGCAAGCCATTTGTTTCTGGAAACTGTACCTTTCAGTTCTTCAAATACTTCTTGCCTTTGCTCTGCGTTGCCAAACTGAATGTAGCACTGGATGACGCGGGTCGAATCGTGAGCAAACGCCATCTGTGGGGATAAATGGTTCCCTTGAGATGAATCCTCCCCCCTAAGTCATTTAGACAGCATTGCATTTCAACAGATTTATCTTCACGGTTGGCTTTAATAAAATTCCTAAAAGCTGTCTGCAGCTAACTAACAGCTAAACATAATACACTCCCAAAGAAATGAACCATATGAGTGTGCTGGCATTAGACACTAAACCAGCTAAACCAATTTGGGGGGAGAAATGCCTCTGTACTTTTTACCGTTCCAGCATTTGCCATTTCAAAGGCTCCTAAAGGTAAAGGGACCCCTGACCAATAGGTCCAGCCGTGGCCGACTCTGGGGTTGCGGCGCGCATCTTGCTTTATTGGCCGAGGGAACCGGCGTACAGCTTCCAGGTCATGTGGCCAGCACGACTAAGCCACTTCTGGCGAACCAGAGCAGCACATGGAAACGGCGTTTACCTTCCCGCCGGAGCGGTACCTATTTATCTACTTGGCACTCTGACGTGCTTTCGAACTGCTAGGTTGGCAGGAGCAGGGACCGAGCAACAGCTCACCCCGTCGCAGGGATTTGAACCACCGACCTTCTGATCGGCAAGTCCTGGGCTCTGTGGTTTAACCCACAGCACCACCCACATCCCTACAACCAAGAGCACCTACAACCTGCATTATTATGTATATGTAATAGAAACACTTGCAACGCAGCAACACATTTCCTTACAAGGTGCACCAGGCATCATGGGATCCGATTCTGGAGGGTTATTCCGGCAGGGGGGGGGGGGCAGATGTTACTGGGTTGTTTTGTTTTGCTTTGTGTTTTTATTTTGTGATTTTATCCTGTGAACCGCCCTGAGACCTGCAGGCATAGGGCGGTATACAAATTTAATAAATAAAAATAATACATTGATGATGGTGGTGGTAAAACAGGTGAAGCATTCCAGTACAATGCAATGAATTGGATCCAGAGAATGGGATACAGTGGTATCTCGGGTTACAGATGCTTCAGGTTACAGACTCCGCTAACCCAGAAATAGTACCTTGGATTAAGAACTTTGCTTCAGGATGAGAACAGAAATCGTGCTCCGGCGGCGCAGCGGCAGCAGGAGGCCCCATTAGCTAAAGTGGTGCTTCAAGTTAACAGTTTCAGGTTAAGAACGGACCTCCGGAACAAATTAAGTACTTAACCCGAGGTACCACTGTATTCCTGCTTCCTCTTCCTACTCCTGCTGAAAAGCTGTGTCCTGGGCTTGGAGACCTTTGAGATACTTGGCAGGTGATGCAACAGGTAGATGAACTGTTAGGATGACCCTTGGGCCTGGGAACAGACATTCCACTTGCCCCCCCAGCCCCCATCACATGGAGGGGCAGCAGAACCAGACATGCCCTTTCCCCACCATTACAAAACCCCAACAAATCCAGCCATTTGAGAGTCATGTTTCACTGTATTCTGCTATCCTTCTTACATTTTTTATTTTCCCACGAAGCAGCTCTTGGAGTTCACTCAACATCTTTTCCCGCTTCTCCTTCTCACATTTTTTCCTATAAAAACAAGAAAATCTTTAGACAATGCAACAATTATTATTTTTCTTGATACAGTAACTGAATTATCTTGGACTTTAAGAAGTTAATTGGCATCCAATGTTGGAAGGCTAACATGTTAAAGTGCTGTACAGAAGCAACTGAGAGAAGCGTAACAGATTACAGTATTTGCTTCTTCTCTGTTCCAAAGCTCATCATCCCCTTACTACAATCAAAAACATTTTCTTTGGGGAGGCGGGGAATGCCTCCACACAAATATGGCAGGTAAGAGGTTTGGTGCCCAACTTTATTAAGGACACAGTGCTGTATACCTTCCACTGGGAACTCTAATGACAAGGGCACCCACCCTTTTAGTGAAACACAGCATTGAGTCAAAGAATTGTAGAGTTGGAAGGGACACCAGGGTCATCTAGTCCAACCCCCTATACCACATGACTAGATCCTTGCCACTTTGGTTGCAGAGTGGAGTGCAGCATGATCAGCACAACAGATGGCTGAGGAGGGAGAGGAGAGCTCTCACAACCACCGAGTAGATTAGGTGAAGAGACTGCCCTTTGACCAAGGCCATTTAGTGGGTTAAGACTGAGCAGAGATTTGACACCACACTTTTAAAGCAAAACCACTTGCAACAGGCATGGCTTCTGCCAATGAATTCTGGGAGCTGTAGCTTGTTAAGGGTGCTGGGTGTTACCATGAGGCCCTTATTCTCCTCTCCCAGAGTTAGAATTCCCAGGGTTCTCTGGGAAGAGGGACGGGTTGCCAAACCAATTTGAGAACTGCAGCCCCCAGATTAGCTGGTGCGGAGCCATGGCTGTTTAAAGCAGAATCATAGCACTGCAAATGCAAGGTGTGGAGGCGGCCTGGGCTTCTACACTCAAGCCAAACACTTCACAGCAGGTGACAAACACTGCAGAGTGATCAACTCGCAGGTAGCCTCTTTGTCCAAGGGTTCTTTTGTAATATGTAATCCTTTATCCATGCTTTAATGAAGGACACATATTCATCTAGTTATGATTTTATTTTTTTAATGAACCTAAAACACTGACGTACAGCCTCAGTTTTATAATCCACACAGACAACTGCAGCAATAAACCATGTCTGTGTGCGCGTTATACTGAAGTCTAAGGCAGGACAAACTTTTTTCCTTCGTGAGAAGGAAAAACAAGTACAGTGTTAAGTTCAGGAAAATGCAGCGCAAGTCGTTCTTACTGCCTCAGAGATTCCCAAATCTGCTTTCCCTTAAGCACCACATCATAGTTGGCTTTGTCATTCAGCTGTCGGCTCTGCTTCAGCTCCTTCTTCTTCTTCTTGATGTCGTCCCATTTAGGCTTCTTAGGCGCCGACCCTGATGACAAAAATGCATTCATATTGTAGCACACTTTAAGATGCATCAAACGTCACACAAGTTAATTAACAAATAGTGCCAACTGTTGGATGCAGACTGCTCTGCTCATGGGATCCTCTCTGACAGCAATACTTCCCTAATCATTTTTGGTCAGCTGTGCCTTTGTTTAAAATTCCAAGAAAGAACCAGCTTTTTAAAACTGTTACAGTTTATTCTGAAACAGCAGCTCGTTCATTTACATGATACCAAGTTGAACCATGGATACATATAGCCCAGTAGACTCAGACAAAGGCTCTCCAGTGACTCTCCACCTTTCCTTAATCTCCAAATGCCAAATGTTGAACTAGCAACCTTTTCCATACAAAACATCATGGAGCTCTGACCCATTTTATCCCAATATTGCAAGTGTGGGTTTTGCCCAAGGCAAGCTCTGAAAACTCATGACGTAACTAAAATCTGAACCTCAGGCTCATAACTCATGCTCCTGACCATCCATCCTTGCTACATTTACAATGGCAAGCATGTTGCCATCAACTTTGGAGCCAAAATCGTGACTGGCTGGGTATTATTCCAGGAGTTGTGTGGCTATTGCTGCACCTTTCCTCACTCCCATGTTAGGAGGAAAGCTTGAGATGGTTTGGCTGCTGTGACACTGAGGCACAAAGATACAAGCCAAGCAGCAGCCAAACTGTCTAGTTCCCTGCAAGAAAGTCAGGCGGGGCCCGTCCTCACCCCCCGTCCCCGTGGCCAAGCTAGGAGGAGGTGGGACCTACCAGTCAGTGTTAGAAACTCAGATATATAAGCTAGGTGCCAAATGGCTAGTTGCCATTTGGGGGCAAGACGGCTCCAAAGTCTTATTTTTCAAAGGATGGACTGACTGTGATTGATTCTCAGTTAAACAGCTGGCTAGTTCAGATGACAACCTTGAGCAGCGTTTAGAGCTTGGAGAAGCTAAAGAACAAAAGTCACGTGATCCAGGAACAGTCCACATATATATTGGCCTATTCCGACATCTTTTTCATAATGGTGACTGCTCCTGTTCAGGCGGCACAGAAAAAGCAGTTTGATTTCTGAAATTCCTTCTGCAGATAACATAACTGGTAGCATTCTACAGGATGTGTTGTTAGTGTGTGAAAACAGGTCAGATCCAATCAAGACGTCCAGGTGCCCAGGCATCTTCACTGGGTTGCAAGTGGACAATATAATAATTTGAACACTGGGCGGGACCTACGAACCACAATGTTTTACTTCACTACCAAGGCCAGCTGCCAAGGCCAGCTGTGGGACCCTGCTTCAAACCACTGTCTCAGCTCTAAATGCAAGTTTTGTGCAGAGATGAATCTACAGCATGCAGGCTGGTCACAATTCACACATTCTTTAAAAGAAAACATTCATCATTAAGATGTGAACTACTTATAGCTCATCATCTGTATAGGTACCCGGGTGGATTGGAACACTTAAATTTTAAAAAATCACGCAATACAAAGTGATAAAACCATAAAAACACCTCAAATAGGAACAACTAAAGCTACTCAGTAAGCTAAACGAACTAGATAAAATACTCAAAAGCCTGAAGAAATAAGACAGGTCTTGAACTGGCATCAAAAAAAATGGCAACTTCTATGGGGATGGCATTCCACAAACAGGGCCAAGGGCAGAGAAGGCCCTGTCACATCATCAATAGATTGTGGACAGTAGACGCCTTCAAATATCTTAAAAGTAGCAGATTCACTGAGACATTTATCTTTCTTTGATCAATATATCTTTAAACGAACCCAAGTATTATTCTCACCTCCTTCTTTATCATCTTGAAGTTTGCGCTTCCTGGTAAATTTTTCTGATGGTTGTTTACTCTTGAATTGTTTCACTCCAGTTTTACCAGGCTTTTTGTTTCCTCTCTCAAATTTCTTACGTTTAAATTTCGGCTTGCCATCTTCACCACTTTTTCTATTTAATTTGGTTGGAGGACCAGTATCTATTTCAAGTTTTCAAAAGAGATAATTTCACAAAATCAACAACCGATCAGTTTGTATTCAATATGTATTATATTCTTCTCAGTCCAACTTTGAAATTTCAATTCAGGGAGGATAAATAGAAGAGAAAAAGGCAACATGGGACAAAAACCTTAAGATGGAAAATGCATAATGTACCTGTATATTTTGTAAAAAATAAAATAAAATTACTTTTTTGGTAGAAACCGCTTATTAGATTAGTTTTTATCTAACGATCCCTACCATTCGGTGGACTTACATACAGTACATAGCATACAGCTAATATGACAGAACTTTTTTCCAGCGGATATATTTTGAGTTACCCTTTATCCCTGCCACTGGTGTGCTTAAAGCAGAATTATATGCTAAAGTACAGGGAAGTGTTGTGGGCAACTTCACATCAAACAGTCTTCCACTTTGTAACAGTGATGTTAAAACAGTTATATGAAACATGTGGCTTGTCACTTCCTGGGGGTAGGGAACTGTATTGATTCTATACATTCATACCTTAATTTAATAAATAAAAAGTGCCTACATGATTTTTTAAAAAACAAAACAAAACACAGTCTTCCACTTTCCAAGTCAGGTTTCTTCATATAATTATGGTGACTAGAAAATGGCCCACCCTCTGTGAGAATGAATTCAAATTCCACACTGTCTATTCATCATTAGAAATGTAGAATACATAACAGGATACATTATTTAACGGGAACAGAATTTGGATCAAGTGGACATACTGCCATGCTGGAAAGAAAACAGCAAACAAAAACACTGTCACTACTTCTGATAAGGTGAAGAAAGGATTTTTAAAAAATAAAATCAGAGGGACTACAAATTGTGGTGTTCTATTATTATTATGGGATGTGGGTGGTGCTGTGGGTTAAACCAACCCCAGAGTCGGCCACGACTGGACCTAATGGTCTGGGGTCCCTTTACCTTATTATTATTAATTGAATTTATCTACCAACCCCAGAGTTGGCCACGACTGGACCTAATGGTCTGGGGTTCCTTTACCTTATTATTATTAATTGAATTTATCTACCAACCCCAGAGTTGGCCACGACTGGACCTAATGGTCTGGGGTCCCTTTACCTTATTATTATTAATTGAATTTATCTACCAACCCCAGAGTCGGCCACGACTGGACCTAATGGTCAGGGGTCCCTTTACCTTATTATTATTAATTGAATTTATCTACCAACCCCAGAGTCGGCCACGACTGGACCTAATGGTCTGGGGTCCCTTTACCTTATTATTATTAATTGAATTTATCTACCAACCCCAGAGTCTGCCACGACTGGACCTAATGGTCAGGGGTCCCTTTACCTTTACCCCCCTATACCCGGAGGTCTGAAGGCGGTTCACAGAATTATTTCTGTATGTGTTAAATTTGTATTGCACTTTTCCACCAGATGGTAAAGGTAAAGGTACCCCTGCCCGTACAGGCCAGTCTTGACACGACTCTGGGGTTGTGCGCCCATCTCACTTAAGAGGCCAGGGGCCAGCGCTGTCCGGAGACACTTCCGGGTCACGTGGCCAGCGTGACATCGCTGCTCTGGCCAGAGCCAGAGCCAGAGCCGCACACGGAAACGCCGTTTACCTTCCCGCTGGTAAGCGGTCCCTATTTATCTACTTGCACCCGGAGGTGCTTTCGAACTGCTAGGTTGGCAGGCGCTGGGACCGAGCAGCGGGAGCGCACCCCGCCGCAGGGATTCGAACCGCCGACCTTTCGATCGGCAAGTCCTAGGCGCTGAGGCTTTAACCCACAGCGCCACCTGCGTCCCTCCACACCAGATGGTACACAAAGCAATAATAATAATAATAATAATAATAATAATAAAGCCTCCGCAAGATCTCGGCCAGCGACCTCCAACTCCCAGCAAGAATTCTTCTCTTCCCCAGACCCGGGCGATGCGAGGGAGGCGAGGGGCCATAAAACACACTCACGTCCCCCCCCACCCCTTTGCCTTCGCCCTCGGAGGGGAGGCCCGTTTCCCGCCCCCGCCTCACCCTCCTCCGCCTTCCTGGCCAGCTTCTTCTTCCCGGGGCCTCTTCCTCCTCCGCCTGCGGGTCCCCTCCGTCGGCGCTTGGCTTCCATGGGAGGGAAAACTCGCTTCCTCGCTCAGCCCCACGTGCCGACCTCCCGGAGAAGTCTCCAGCCGCACTTCCGCTCTCTTCCCCAGCTCCTTCCGGCGGAAGCTCGCTCCCATTGGACAAGGGGCCTCGCGAGAACCGCGCAGCGGGACACACCTGCCAGCACTTCCGTTTCCCGTTGGAACGCCGGCGGGGTGGTCGGCAGGGGGCGCCTTCCGCCATTCTCCCGCTGTCCAAAGGGGAAGCGGAAGTGACGGCCGTGGCTGCGGCTTCGGCGAGGCCCATAGACGTAGAAAGGAGGCAGAGTGACACGCGCGCGCCCGTCTTCCGGCTTCCCCCTTGCGCGGTCGCGTCCTTTTGCGCGCTCCCTCCGAGGGGAGTCTCCGCTCGGGGCTGCGTGGCGGCGGCACCCTCAGGCGGCCGCGCTCGGAGCAATGGCTGCGCCTTCATCCCTATGCAGTTGAGCAGAGGAGGAAGCCTCCTCGGGAGTAGGGAGCCTTCAGGGGAGAGAGAGGAAGCACCTCTCCTGCATAGCTGTCAACTTACAGATTTGAAAATAAGGGACCAGCAGCCTCGAAAATAAGGGATCAGCAGCCAAAATAAGGGATTTTAGTCAACCAGCTGAAATACGAAGTTAAAAGGGAGATACAGTGGTACCTCAGGTTACATACGCTTCAGGTTACAGACTCTGCTAACCCAGAAATAGTGCTTCAGGTTAAGAACTTTGCTTCAGGGTGAGAACAGAAATCGTGCTCTGGCGGCGTGGCAGCAGCAGGAGGCCCCATTAGCTAAAGTGGTGCTTCAGGTTAAGAACAGTTTCAGGTTAAGAACGGACCTCCAGAATGAATTAAGTACTTAACCCGAGGTACCACTGTAATTTAGGAGAGCAACGCCGGTTTTTAGCCCTTCGTTTCCAGAGGTTGCTGCTCAAGACACCAGCTGATGAAACACTGCAATTTAATAACTACAAGCAGCAACCACTTTTCGCGCAAAACCAAGTCCAAGCTACAAAGATGCGGCTGCAGTTCTGCACCTTTTCTCTCGTGCTCCATCTGCAGCTCTCAGTTCCATCAGGTGGGGCGGGAGGAGAGGGGGGGAATAGCACCCGAAGTAAACCCGTAGATCAGGCCATCTATGCTAGCCCACCACTACAAATCTATGAGAGAAGCGCTTGCGGTCCTTCCTCCGCTTTCCCCCTCTATGGTTAGCCCTTGGAACACCTGCCTGCGCCTCCACCTCTGCCTCCTCCTCCTCTCTCTGAACTGCTTTCTCTATGGCTGCCCTCGCTCTCCTCTCAAGGCTCCTCAGCAATGGCTGCCCATCTCATCCGGGTCCTTCGGCAGCGCAGCTGCAGTACAGCCTAGCGGAAGCGGCGGCGACAGGCAGAGGGGAGGCCTCAGGCAGAGATGCTCAGTTCAGCGGCTGCGAGGAGGATGGCGGCGGAAGGGCCCGAGGCTCCCGCCGGGGAGAGGCTCCCGGAGGCCGAGGCTGGTGAGAGGAGGCCGGAGGGGGGCGGGCTGGGCAGCCAAGAAACAAAGTTGGAGCCTCCTTCCTCCCTGGCCGGCAGGGAGGGAGAGGAGCTGCTTCCTTTGAAACCCGGGAGATTTAAGGGACAGCAGCGGGACACGGCACTGGGATAAGGGAGTTTCCCACCAAATAAGGGACAGTTGACAGCTATGCTCTCCTGTCAGCCAAGAGTCTCCTCCCCTTCATCCCAAAGGGGCCAAAGAAGGGGTCTTTTTTGGACTACAACTCCCATCATCCCCTTCTGGCAGCCCCAGTGGTGAGGGAGGATGGGAGTTGTAGTCCAAAAAGAAAAAAAAGACAAACCCAGCTGGGAGTAGCAGATGGGCCCCCAAGGGGTGCCCAGCCTCGGGTCGTGGCCACGGAGCCCAAGCAGGAGCTCCCAGCTGGCAGGCATCAGGTCCCGCCTTTGCATCGGATCCAGATCCCGGGATCCACTGGCTCATCTTTCAGGTGCTGCCGGACTCTCGGTCGCTTATCCTGCCAGAGCCGAGGACGCCGCCTTCCCTTCTGCAAAGCGGGTCTTGATTGCATCTGGAATCTCCTCTGGCTGCATCCAGTGCATTGAAAGTCCCTTCGTCCTCTCCTAGGATTTGTCGTTGGGTTGAGGGTGCTGGGAATTGTAGCTCTGGGAGGGGTGAACTACAGTTGCCAGGGAGGAAGATCAATGTATTCAGCCTTTCTTTTCATTATATTTAGATCCCAGCAGGAGCCATCCAAACAGAGGTGTGAAATAAACCATGACTAGAATTACCCAAGCTGGGGCATTAAGAGAAGGAGAAACTTGGCAGTTATTTATACATGTAAAGAAATATGGCTTATGTTAATGTAGGCTAATATCTGGACAATTAAAGCCACCTCCAGGTATAGGATGATTCTCTTAAATGAAAAGTGTGGTGGGAAATTATCCAAAATAAACTTCTTGTTCATTGCTCTTCGCTTCTGCAGATGGCATCATTGGTAGTCAACCTTTAGAACCCTTCATTTCTTAGTAAACACTTTATATATTTATTTATAAGAATAAAGCAACCCCAGGATTCAATTTATAAGCTTCTAAAATTCTTCTGCAGCCTTCTCTACAGTGGGAAGAGAAAAGAGGATTAGTGGATTACTCACTTTGCTGTGATTATGTGCAGCCCTCTAGTACATGGCTTAAAGACACACACAAACACACCCCTTTGTGTTAATAGCACGCAGAACCAGCCAAGGCTGTAGCTGCATCAGACAAGGAAGACCCATGTACAGCAGACCTAGTTTTTATGGTTTTTTAAAAAATTATCATTAAGCAGTTCAGCAAATGTGAGGCCTTGGGCAAGATTGCACTGAAGACTAATGATTCCACATACTCCCTTTTGGTTGGCAGTGCAAAATAGTGCCTGTTGTAGCTAGAAATGTAAATCGTTTGCACACTTTTGTCCCTTTTTGTCCCAATCGGGCTGAGATTTCTTCTTCTTTTGCTTCATTTCTTGCTTAGTTTAGAATTCACTGCAGATTCACACTTGACAAACTAAGGGGGAAAAGGGCTTTTTCTCAGCTGTTTACGAACACTTCCTAGCAGTATCTATTTGAATCAGCAAGTCACTGTTGAAAGTACCCTACACATCTGCCAACCCAGCAGTTCGAAAGTACATCAAAGTGCAAGTAGATAAATAGGTACAACTTCAGCGGGAAGGTAAACGGTGTTTCCGTGTGCTGCTCTGGTTCGCCAAAAGCGGCTTAGTCATGCTCAGCCAATAAAGCGAGATGAGCGCCACAACCCCAGAGTCGGCCACGACTGGACCTAATGGTCAGGGGTCCCTTTACCTTTATGCTCATCAAAGGGAGGTCTTTTGTTACCCTAGCTGTGTGTGTGTGTGTGGCCTTTCAATGGCTGGAATAATGTTTCCATGACCTAGCAAATTGAGTCAATTCCAGTTGTCTGGGTCCCACCTCCAAACACTCTTTATACCACTGCGGAAAGAATGGCACTGGCTGGCTATACGCTACCAAGCTAAATACAATGGGCTTGTACTGGTGTACTTGTCTCTTTATAGTGGGGTAAAGGATAAAGGTAAAGAGACCCCTGACTGTTAGGTCCAGTCACGGATGACTCTGGGGTTGTGGCGCTCATCTCGCTTTATTGGCCGAGGGAGCCGGCGTACAGCTTCTGGGTCATGTGGCATGACTAAGCCACTTCTGGTGAAACCAGAGCAGTGCACGGAAACGCTGTTTACCTTCCCACTGGAGCGGTACCTATTTATCTACTTGCACTTTAACGTGCTTTCGAACTGCTAGGTTGGCAGGAGCTGGGACAGAGTAATGAGAGATCACCCTTTCGTGGGGATTTGAACCACCGACCTTCTGATCGGCAAGTCCTAGGCTCTGCAGTTTAACCCACAGCGCCACCCGCGTCCCTTATCTATAAATGTACACCCAGTCATGTACAGGGTGTTGCAGCACATGGTTCTTCTGTTCCCCTCCCCTACATAGAATCACAGAACTGTAGAGTTTGAAGCATTCCAGGGATTCGAACCACCGACCTTCTGATCGGCAAGCCTTAGGCTCTGTGGTTTAGACCACAGCGCCACCCACATCCCTTTATAGTGGGGTAGGAGAGTGGAAAATAATGTCGATATATTTAACATCTGGCAACCAAGGTGCCCCTTTTCAGTACATGGGTTGACGAGCCTAAAAAGCCCGGGGCACAAATTTTTACAGCCCTCTACTGGGTATGCGGCCCATTCTCCAGAAGTCACGCATTTAGCGTTAACTCTGGAAGTGTCAACTCGATTCTGACCAAATTAAGCCTCCCAATGTATCATTTGCTCTAGGAAGGCTTAATTTGGTCTCTCAGTAAGTAACATTTAACGAGCTCCAAAGACAGGTTTTGATGTGAAAAGGCCATTACACCCTCCTCACATGTACAATTTCTGTTGTCGCAAAGGCTGCTTCAGCAAATGAAATGTTCCTGATAGGTGCCTAGAAACGTCACGGTGCAGGCTTTTAGGTGCCGAAAGCTCTTTCAGTAGTCATTATTTGCCATTTTGATAGTCATTTTGATTGTGTTTTGAGAGCAATGCTTTTATACTTGATGGTGTGAGAGAACGCCCAGACAGAGTTCTTGAAAGGGCACCTTCATAACACACCCAGATGTGGCGGCTGGTTGTGCTTTCTCTTGCAGCCATTCCATCTGTAGAGCTAAATATACTGTTTCAATCTTACCTAAAAGCTTTTGCAGGTTGCACTGAAATCAAAGTGCTATGGAAAGAATAACATGTTTGGGTGCCAAGGGCCTCCTTCACCCCATACATTTAAAGTGCTCTTACGCCACTTTAACAACCATGGCTTCCCACAAAGAATCATGGGGACTTGAGTTTGAAAAGGGGGTTGACTCCCCGGGGACCCAGTTCCCAGCTGCCTTACCTGCAGCTGCCAGGATTGCACCAGAATGCTTGGCATTTATGGTATGGATGTGACCCTGGTGTCTCTTTTCCAAAGGAGAAGGTGGCTCCCTTTTTAATACAGCGGTACCTCGGGTTAAGTACTTAATTCGTTCCGGAGGTCTGTTCTTAACCTGAAACTGTTCTTAACCTGAAGCACCACTTTAGCTAATGGGGCCTCCTGCTGCTGCCGCGTCACCGGAGCACGATTTCTGTTCTCATCCTGAAGCAAAGTTCTTAACCCGAGGTACTATTTCTGGGTTAGCGGAGTCTGTAACCTGAAGCATATGTAACCTGAAGCGTATGTAACCCGAGGTACCACTGTACACATTAGAAAAGGAAACCTCCTTTCTCAGAAGACTTTGAAGCACAGCACCAGCCGCATAGACTCACGGCTCCCTTCGTACAATTAGCCAAATAATAAATGCAAATTGCATCATTTACTGAAGGTAAAAAAATGCAGCCCATCTGCTCTGGAGCTCATTATTCCGGGTCATTGCCTGTGGGGCTCACATTCCTGTTTTATGTCCCGGGATGTTTGTGATCAAAACTGTACCTGTAGTTCTTTGGGGCACTTCATGCAGTTGCTGAATAGAGACAAAACAAGCTCACAGCAATGCTGTGTAACTGCCATGTGCCCCGCTGAGGAGGGCAATGCCCATGGTAACTTGGATAAGGAAAACACACGGATGGGGGGTGGAGAAAGAGGTGGAATGTGGATCTATCCATACAAACACCCTTGTACCAAGGGGTGAACATTTACTAGTGGGGGGGAGCATGCAGCAAATTTCCCAAATTCCCAAATTCACTACCAGCCCCCGCCCTCCCCTTTTGCTCTCCCTTGGCACCTCCCTCTGGGTTCACGAGAGAACTTGGAGCAAGCCCAGTTCACACGCAGCCATTAAAGAATGCGACTCCAAAGGCAGGACTGGGGAGCTTGTGGTCCTCCAGATGTTGGGCTTCAGCCTCCCTCCGTCCGGGCTGCCATGGGGAGTGGTCAGGGATAATGGGAATAGCAGTAACACCTTCCCCTGTCCTGAGCTATTTGTGGCTTTAAAGGGGGGGAGGCCATCTGCTTGGATGGTGCTGGAACATGGAGTGGCAGGCAGCGTGCTTGCTCAAAACAGGTGAGATATTATGCATCCAAAGGGACACGGGTGGCGCTGTGGGTTAAACCACAGAGCCTAGGACTTGCCGATCAGAAGGTCGGCAGTTCGAATCCCTGCAACGGGGTGAGCTCCCATTGCTCGGTCCCTGTTCCTGCCAACCTAGCAGTTCGAAAGAACGTCAAAATGCAAGTAGATAAATAGGTACCACTCCGGCGGGAAGGTAAACAGTGATTCCGTGCGCTGCTCTGGTTTTGGTGTTCCGTTGCACCAGAAGCGGCTTAGTCCTGCTGGCCATATGACCCGGAAAAACTGTCTGTGGACAAACGCCAGTTCCTTCGGCCTGTAAAGCGAGATGAGCGCCGCAAACCCAGAGTCGCCTGCGACTGGACTTAACTGTCAGGGGTACTTTACCTTTACCTATAATGCATCCAAGCATCCAAGCAGTGATGTGCGGTGACATTTTTCATGGGGAAGTGTTAGGGCCGGAGGTGCCAGCTTGCAAGAGTGACATGGAGAGGGGAACATTGCAGGTGATACATCACAATGACCTGCACGTGAGCATTGCACCTCCCTCCCTAAGCCAGGCAGAAGCTTCCCAGAATTTGGGATGGAGGCGCCAGGAGAACATTCAGGGGCCTAGCCTAGCCCCCTAGTCCACTGATCTCACACCGCAACTACTAAGTTATTTAGACTCGCAGGGCCTCAGAAGTTCTCAAGGGGGCAATTGTTCTACAAAAAATATTTGTATCCACCTACCTCCTGGTGACCAAGTTGATTCATGGGTTAAAATATGTATTGGGGTGTGTGAAGCCATTATTGAGGCGATACTTTCATATAGATGAGTGATGCCGTGTTGACCCTATAGCCTAAGTGACCAACCACAGAGATACAGGACCAGTTTTCCCTTCAAAGCCAAGTTCTGAGGTTCACAGCTCGCAATCTGATCGGGAGGGAATCTCAGAAGGGCATGTCAAACTTCACCCAAAGAAATTCATCTTACAAAAGGTTCCTATGTTATTATTCTGGCTATAAATGTCAAGACAGAACCTAAGCTGGAGGAGCAAAAGTAGCTCAGCAAGGAATATGAAATGAAAGCTACAGCCTGGCTAGTTTCAGCTGCAGTCTTGCTCGCCTGTCTCCATTTTCAAAGCAATGAAGCTGAGACGGCAAGTTCTGCATCAGATTGAAAAAAGCAACTATGGAGCTGTGTCCTAAGCATATATAGATTTCACTAGATTGTGGATCAGACTGTAAATGAGGAGAGAACAGTGGAGCTCATAGCGAAAGGGGAAGCAACATCAGCAGAACGTAAGACAAATTTATGGGCACCGCTACGAGTTGATATTAACTGTGATAACTGAATAAATTTCCAGGTACAGTTGCAGTATACCCCTGGATGCTAGTGGCTGGGGACCGGCTCTGAGCACTACAGGGCCTAACTCTGAGCTTCCCAGAGGCATCTGGCTAGCTACTCTTTAGAAACAGGAGCGTGGACCGCATGGGGCCATAGCTAGCTCCAGAAGGGCTGCTCTTGTTTTCCTTTCTCATGTGTACAAAGAGGTAGCACATGGTTGGTGCCTACAGAAATGTTTGCTACGTAGCTCAGTTGGTTAGAGCATGGGGCTGATAAGGCCACGGTTGCAGGTTCGAATCCCATTATGGGAGAGCTGCATCTTCCTGCACTGAGGGGTTGGACTAGAAGATCCTCAGAGTCCCTTCCAACACCACAATTCTATGATTCCATGAATGCTTCAACAATCCTAAAACAATTTACACCAGCACAACTGCCTATAATGCAGGGCCAGTGTGTCCCTGAAAAACTTCACGGTTTGCATTATCATCCAGGAACAGTGCAGTGGATCTGCTGACTCCAAGGCCTTTAATGACTGGCTAGGATTCCAATCCATATTGAAAAATGTGCATCTTGATCCAGCAAGGAGAATCTAATGTGTAGGAAGGTTTCTGCATGAGGATCAGGAATTTGACTCTCTCTTTCTCCCTGGAGTTCCCCCCCTCCTGGTGCTGTGATCCAGTTCCAATCACAACACACGCAATGGCCACCAGGTCATCAGCCCCGTCACCCAGCCAGGGTGCTGCCCATCACTCACCCAAAATAAACCAAACCCTCTCTTTCCTGCACAAATGATCAGCCATTTCAGAACTAACAACTGATCAGCAGTCTAGCTGTAAGCAGCCCCCCTGTTACATGTCTTTCAGTGGCTGCTCAGAGAGGCTGCAGCCGTGGCCAAGAATTCAAGCTCCCCAGAGTTAAGGCAGGCCAACAGACAAAGCACAATCTGCTACAGACTCCCAGAACAGTCCTAGGCAGATCCTAGGCAGAGATTAGGGAGAAAGAAGACAGGCTGTGGCTGACAGATGATGAATTATGGCTAGCTCTGGCAGCAATGAGCAACCTTCTCCTCATCTGCCACTGAAGAGCCAGTGGTGATTTTCATTGCGCTCCAAATGTGGTAACACAAGGGGTGCAAATGTATTCACTTCTCGGCACGTCCAGCGCTGCGTTTCCACTACAGGAGCCGGCTGGATCAAGTGGCACATAATTTAAAAGAGCAGGAAGACTGTTGAGCCTCGCTGCTCAAAGCCAATTCATTGTTCCTCCTTTGTGTAGATTTTCTTTTTTTCTTTTTTGTGCGCTGAGTGCTGCTGTAAATAACCGCTGGCAGGGTCCCAGGGAATGGCAGCACAGAGCTCATAAGGGTCACAGTTAAACACCTGAGCCCAGGAGAGATACTTGCCATCCTGTTTCATGTCTGGAATTAAAACAAAAAATCAGAAGCCCAACTAAATCACTGAGGTGAGAAGGCTGGGGCTGGCCTGTGTCTTGCCTTACACTTCATACAATGACCCCGCACAGAAAGCAACACCACAACCTCATTGTATTTCGTATTTAAATTTTATTGGAAAGATTAAATGTACAATTGCTGCTGTGCTATCTACAGAAAGCAGGAACCATACAGAAGGATTGTGGCAGAGTCGTCTGCTGTTGCCCTTCTTCAAAGGGTTTGCCGAAAGAGGGTAACTGGCCGGAAGACTCAAGACCGTTCAGGATTGCTTGAAAACAATGCAGGTTAGAGGAGACGTTGGTTGGGTGGTGAGCCTAGTGCCCAGCGCTCTGAGGCGGAAAAGGTTCATTATTGGCCAGTTGAAAATAAGCTCCCGATCTTTAAATACCTCTTGCAAATACTGAAACATTGAGTATGAGCTTGGTGTATTGTCCGCAGTATTCCCATACATCCTATGTATGTGTACAAACATGAGGTAGGCTTGGTTAAGTATATTCCTTAAGGGAGGGAAGGATGGGGGGGAGAGAAAAACAAGGAGCATCAGCCTTAGACAAACTGAGAAAAGGAAACCTCAGATACCAGTACTACCGTATTTTTCGCTCTATAGGACGCACTTTTCCCCCTCCAAAAATGAAGGGGAAATGTGTGTGCGTCCTATGGAGTGAATGGAGGCTCCTTGGCTTCAGCGATAGCAACACAAAGCCTCCGAAGCGTTGCTCTCGCTGAAGCCTGGAGAGCGAGAGGGGTCGGTGCGAATTGACCCCTCTCGCTCTCCAGGCTTCAGGCAGCTATCCGCAAGCCTTGGGAGCGCAGCCTGGAGAGCAAGAGGGGTCTGTGCACACCGATCCCTCTTGCTCTCCAGGCTTCGCTTCGCTGGAGAGGCGCTGCACAGTTTCCCCTCTCTGCGCAGCACCCCTTCAGCGAAGCTGGAGGAGATATGGAAGGGGCTCTGTTTCTCCTACCGCTTTGCTGAAGGGGCGCTGAGCAGAGAGGGGGAGAATGTTTTTTCCCCTGTTCTTCCCCTCCTATGGTCGGATGCGTCCTATAGAGCGAAAAATACGGTATTTTGGTACCTCTGGAACAAAGGACAACGTCATTCAAAGATGTACCAACATTCCCCTCCTGAAGGCCAGGAGGAGACCAGATGGGGCGCTTCAGATGCTGCCGGCTGCAACTCCCAGCAGCCCGGACCCCTTGCCAGGCAGGAGAAGTGGGTGCGAGTTGCAGCCCAGTTTCCATTCATTTAAGGGGGGAGGATTTCCAAATAAATGCGCTCACCAAGAAAATACCATTGGACGCAGTGAAAAATACTTCCAGGCAGGCATGTTTAAAGATTGGGGTGCCCAGCTTGGGGGGGGGGGGAAGGGTGTGTGTGTGAAATAGCACAAACATATTTTTATACAATTTGCATAAAATATTTCCTTTTGATATGTACAGTTAGGTTTCACAGAAGAAGGAACTTCAACTTCTCGTGGGCTACTTGGTTTGGTAATCCTGGTTTTTCTTCCAGCAGGTGCATATCGCAATCTAAGCATATCTACAAACAAAATATTTAAAGAATATGAGCTGTATGACATGCACAGTATTTTTTAAAAAAGTTGTAAGAGTGCCGAATACTGAAGCTCTTTCTATGCATTTTTATTGTATTAATTTCTGTTGATGGAAAAGTGGCTGTTTTTTAAGTTGCAGAACACTCTGAGCCAGAATGGAATGGTGGAGGATTATCCACCACTTATTTAACCATGTTCGTAAATGCGGCGCATTAAATGTTTTATATTTATATAAAATAACAAATAAACTAAATATCAATGTATGTAATTTTTATTTCTTAATTATATTTAGTGGTAGTATGGCTGTATTTTTTTTTGTAACATAAAATCATTCAATAAAAATTATTTATTAAATAAATAAATAAATAATATTTTATATTTATATACAAAAGAGAACAGTCAGGCATGTCCATGTCTTTAATAGCCACTTAAAAGAACTATAGTTCAATCATGTTTTTTATTCTGACCAGGTTGTTGTTGTTTTTGGTATTCCACCCACCTGACTGGCTTGCCCCAGCCACTCTGGGCAGCTTCCAACATTTCTATGCAAAGATCTTTGCATACAATTTTGGCCTTATTTCAAACACACTTCTTGCCTCAGACCAAGACCAGCAAAACTCCAGTTTTAGCAGGGGTTCGGGAGCAGAGGCACAGGGGAGAGAGGAGGCGGAGAGCGAAGGGGAACAATCCGAGGGCAGCGTAGGAGAATATGACAGTGGGCCGAGAGATTCCATGAGCTTCTCCAGCGATTTGGAAGATTCCCAGAAGCGGGCACCGATGGCCAGGGCAAGGGGGGTCCCGGGAGGGACGCACCAGAAGCAAGGGGCCAGCGGCGACTCCCAAAGCAGCAGCTGGAGATCGGGACCAGCTTCCCCACCAGAGCGTAGCGGGGGGGAAGAGTCCCACGTGTCAGGGCCGGCTTCGCCTCCAGTGGGGAGAGAAGATGAGTCAGGGCTGACCACGCCCCTATCGCTGAGTGAGGGAACGGGGGGAAGTCAGACCCAGCTAGCCCCCCCCGAAGGGAGAAGCAGTGACAGGAGCAGTGTAACGGTCAGGAGGAAGGTTGCCGGCTGGGCGCGCGCGCCAAGTTCAAATGTACAGGCGCGTGGGACAGCAGGGAGCTCGGATTGGGAGCCAGGTCCTAAAGCACGCCGGAAGCAGGGGGAAGAATCTGGGGAATCAGCATCAGAAGAGTCCAGAAAGGGCGACACCCCAGCGGGCAGACGGACCCAGAGGAGAAAGGAGCAGAGGAGGATCACAAGGCTAGGGTCTTGAACTGATGTCTGGGGGGAGGAGATTCAGACGGAACTTCAGCGGTCTAGAGTTAAGACGTAGAGCTGCGCGCCACGGCTTTGAAATGGAAACTGAACCTTAATAAAGACTTTTGTATATAGCAAGAACTGGCGTTGGTCCTTTGTGAGCTGGGACCTTGGGCAGCTCTGACAGCGAGTCTCAGAAGCAAAATAAAAAATTGGGAGAGGGGTCTGTGGGAGATGCAGAGCACATAGGCTATAATGTAGCATTCACTGCAACAGATGGCAAAGGTTTGCGCTAAAGACTAAACATTCACAAGTAATGGATTATACAATTTTTCAGTTTGGTAATGATTACAAATCTTATCCAAGAGCATTTCTTACCTAAAAAATGGATTCTTTAAATCAAGGACATTGCCTGACTTAAAGCCCGTTTCATCCACTACAGCAACAATTTGGATGTCATAACTCTGCCTGTTGCATAAAAAAGAAATTTTGTTAAAAAACTAAAATCATGTCCATAACAAGTTTTGACGTTTCTGAATTAATACTAATACTCTCTTTTGCTTGTGTTTTTTCATGCATAATGAGGATTGAAAGCACTAACTTGTAAGTTAGTTCAACTGAACATATGTGAATCAAAGCTTTACCCCATGAAAAAGTATTTAAAAGAGATGACATTGAGCACTGCTAGACTCCAACTAGTAGGTTTCAGTCACACGCCAGCAAATCCAGCCGAATTAAAGCTGATTTGATACACTTGCACAATGTGCCCGCTTCCCCACAAATAGGACGCCCTCAGATGATGATGATAATAATAATAATAATAATAATAATAATAATAATAATAATAATAATAATACCCTGCCCATCTGGCCGGGTTTCCCCAGCCACTCTGGGCGGCTTCCAACACAATATTAAAATAAAGTAATGCATCAAACATTAAAAGCTTCCCTAAACAGGGCTGCCTTCAGATGTCTGGTGGTAGTTGTTCTCTTTGACATCTGATGGGAGGGCGTTCCACAGGGTGGGTGCCACTACCTGGTTCCCTGTAACCTCACTTCTCACAGCAAGGCCAGAAGGCCCTCGGAGATGGACCTAAGTGTCAGGGCTGAACGATGCAGGTGGAGACGCTCCTTCAGGTATATTGGACCAAAGCCATTTAGGGCTTTCAAGGTCAGCACCAACACTTTGAATTCTGCCCGGAAAGGTACTGGGAGCCAATGTAGGTCTTTCAGGAACAGTGTTATATGGTCTTAGCGGCCACTCCGAGTCACCAGTCTAGCTGCTGCATTCTGGCTTAGTTGTAGTTTCCAGGCCACCTTCCAAGGTAGCCCCACGTAGAGCGCATTGCAGTAGTCCAAGCAGGAGATAACTAGAACATGCAACACTCTGGTGAGACAGTCTGCGGGCAGGGAGGGTCTCATCCTGCATACCAGATGGAGCTGATAAACAGCTGCCTTGGACACAGAATTGACCTGCGCCTCCATGCACAGCTGTGAGTCCAAAACGACTCCCAGGGTGTGCACCTGGTCCTTCAGGGGCACAGTTACCCCATTCAGGACCAGGGAGTCCTCCACATCCACCCGCCCCCTGTCCCCCAAGAACAGTGCTTCTGTCTTGTCAGGATTCAACCTCAATCTGTTAGCCGCCATCCATCCTCCAAGGAAAGGGACAAGAAAAAAACAACTGTGTGAAGTCAAATTGTCTAACCTCCCCATAAACAAATTAGGATGAGTGCTCAACAAACCATTTGGGGGTTTTTTTGGGGGGGGGAACCACACAGTTTAGCAATGGGGGCTTGCAATAAAAGTGTGTGGGGTTTTTTTGTTGCCCTACAGCAATAATAATAACAACAACAACAGGGTGTGTGTGTGAAGTGGAGCACCTCACCATCCTTGGTATTCAAACCATAGCATGACAAGCATATTCACTATGCTATCATCATTCATTTTACTACCTTTGAATTGATTCTGGGAGTTTTGTGGTAATTGGCTGTATCACTGTTTCTTTACAATGTGGCCTTAAGTAGCATTTAACTTACCATTCTGGAAAATAAAAAGTGGAACATGGATTTTTTAGTCCTGCCCCCACCCCACCCCTTCCATTTTTCTGGAATATCACACTGTTGGGCTCTGCATTTTTACTGTCTCTCTCTCTCCCATTATTATATTTTGGTCTTTCAAGAGTTGGAAACCAGGCCCTGCCTATGAGCCTCAGACTGAGATGTTGCGGAAACGACAACCCTATCAAGGATCCGTGAAATTCTCGTATTTTGTTTTGGACGAAACACAGGCCAAAAGGCCTGCTAGTTTTTCTCTTAATCTGCGTGTGCTCTTTTCCTCTGGATCAGGTTTGCAGGCAGCAGCAAGGCAGCCAAGATGTTTGGCCTTTAATGAAGGCTTTGGCAACTGCATTTCATTGCTATAGAGACGGTGTTGTAAACAAGTGGGATTACAATAGCAATTGTGGCATGGTGCGATGGAAAATGCTGCCGCTGCTTCTCTCAACTCTGCAAGTAATTGATATACTTCACCTTTGAAGAGCAGGTATTGTAATATGAGTGAGAGGACTTCTTTACAGGAAAGCTATTAACCAGAAAATGGAAAAGTCACGTGTGGGGCACTTGCTGTCGATACAAATGAAGTATTTTGATCGCATCACTGGCGCCTCTGATTTTGGCACTCTGCTTCTGAAGAAGCTTGTGAAAATAAAAAGGCGAGAATGCTTTGCTTCCCATTGCAGATGGACATTTCTAAGAAGATGATAGCGCCGTTTCATACTGTATTGTAAGTGGCCTGTGGTGCCCATTCTGGGCACAAAGGGGAGGGGAAATTGACTGAGATGCACACACATGCAAACTAGCTATGTTGCATGTGCAAGGGTTGCCATGGCATTAAGACCCAGCTGTATCCTACCTTTCTGAGTCGCAGGCTCCCCAAAGCCCCATGAAGAAGCAGGAGCAGACCTATCAGGGAGCAGTTTTGTATTCTCAATTGCTCATTTTTCATATGTCCTTTACCTGCTCTAGGCTAAACCCATGACCTTTTCTGGGTTCTGTGGGAAATTTCCTTCCATTTGGGGTATTGGATCTGCAAGGAGAAGCTGCTAGAGTCTACACGTCACAACGCCATAGTGGGAAGGGTTGGGCTTTAGAAAGCCTTATGAGGAACAGTGGAAGGAAGAATTGATGCTTTTGAATTATGGTGCTGGAGGAGACTCTTGAGAGTCCCATGGACTGCAAGAAGATCAAACCTCTCCATTCTTAAGGAAATCAGCCCTGAGTGCTCACTGGAAGGACAGATCCTGTAGCTGAGACTCCAATACTTTGGCCACTTCATGAGAAGAGAAGACTCCCTGGAAAAGATCCTGATGTTGGGAAAGATGGAGGGCACAAGAAGAAGGGGATGACAGAGGACGAGATGGTTGGACAGTGTTCTTGAAGCTACGAACATGAGTTTGACCAAACTGCGGGAGGCAGTGGAAGACAGAAGTGCCTGACGTGCTCTGGTCCATGGGGTCATGAAGAGTCGGACACGACTAAACGACTAAACAACAACAATAAGCCTGGAAAAGAGGAGATATCTCAAGGGATGTCACATGGAAGACGGAACAAGCTTGTTTCCTCCTGCTCTGGAGGGTGGGACTCAAACCAATAGCTTCAAGTTGTACAAGAAAGAAGACTCAGACTCAACATCAAGAAGAACTTTCTAACAGTAAGAGCTGTTTGGCAGTGGAAGAGACTTCCTTCCTTGGAGGCCTTTAAGCAGAGGCTGGGTGGCCCTCTGTCATGGATGCTTCAGCTCAGATTCCTGCATCACAGGGGGTTAAACTAGAAGACCCTTGTAGTCACTTCCAACTCTGCAATTCTATGATTCTAACAAAAATTATTAAATTTGACTATTCAGTCTTAAACAAGAACCCAGCAGGTGAATGTTGTTATGTGCAGTGCATTTCTGCAGGTAATTCAGTGACTGGGTTGAGGACACCTTTTCTGCCACAGCCCAATTGGCCAAGCTTCTTCCTGGTGACTTTGCCATGTTGAAGGTGACAGGAAGTAACCAATATTATCCCATGAGGAATAATTAAAGTGCCTGCAGACTGTGAAGAATAGTTGGATGGAATAAGAAAGTAAAAGAAATTCTGGGAAATGATATATAATGAGATGAAAAAGATGTTGAAATATACATTTTTTAAAAAACCAGAAGCATTTTTACTTGGTATTATAAATGAGGATATTAATAGAGAAGATGTTAAATTGTTTTTATATGCAACAACAGCGGCAAGAGTATTGTTGGCCCAGAAATGGAAGCAAGAAGAAACACTGACAAAAGAAGAATGGCAGACAAAATCAATGAACTGTGCAGAATTGGACAAAATGATAGGAAGGATTCGAAATCTGCGGGACCAGAGATTTACAGAAGATTGGAAGAAGCATATGAATTATTTGAAGAGCAACTGTAATCAACAAATTACGCTAGTAGGACTACAAGAAGTTTTGTAAGGAGAAATACCGTATTTTTTGCTCTATAAGACTCACTTTTTCTCTCCTAAAAAGTAAGGGGAAATGTGTGTGCATCTTATGGAGCAAATGCAGGCTGCACAGCTATCCCAGAAGCCAGATTAGCAAGAGGGATCACTGCTTTTGTGGCGCAGCGATCCCTCTTGTTGTTCTGGCTTCTGAGATTCAGAATTATTTTTTTCTTGTTTTCCTCGTCCAAAAACTAGGTGCGTCTTATGGTCTGGTGCATCTTATAGAGCAAAAAATACGGTATATGAAATATTGCAAAGAAGAGAAAGAAGAGAGATATTAGTTATGTGATTTAAATGTAATAGTGAAAGTAAGAAATGTAAATTAAGTGAAAAGATTGGAAAATTTTCAGATGTGATTGATGGAAGTAAAAAAAATGTATAAGATATAAAAGTATGTTTAATAATTGTTGTAAATGATGTGTTAAAAAAACTAATATATATATATATATATATATATATATATATATATATAGGAATATAGAAAGAACTCCTGACGCAAGGACTTCTGATAGAGGATACTCAAGCCTGAGAGCGAGGCATGTTGATTGCTCTAAGATTCCCCTGCCCCCTCTCTTTTAATCTGCATTAACTCCAGCTTCTCATCTCATTTCTAGACAGTTACCATATTTTTCGCTCTATAAGACGCACCAGACCACAAGATGCACCTAGTTTTTGGAAGAGGAAAACAAGAAAAAAAGTATTCTGAATCTCAGAAGCCAGAACAGCAAGAGGGATCACTACGCAGTGAAAGCAGCAATCCCTCTTGCTGTTCTGACTTCTGGGATAGCTGCGCAGCCTGCATTCGCTACATAAGACGCACACACATTTCCCCTTACTTTTTAGGAGGGAAAAAGTGAGTCTTATAGAGCAAAAAATACAGTATATTTTGCCCAGGTGTGTAGAAGTCTGCAGAGGAAATACCACAGGAACCCTGAGAATCCTCTTTTCCAATATCCACCTAGTACACATGTTTAGGCTGGTGACCTGTAAACAGAGCAGTCTTAAAACAGGGATCAGAAATTGACCTCCCTGCTTTAATCCTTCTCTCAAGTACCAACAACGAATGCTAAAAGCCACCAAGGATTTATCATCAGCTGAAAAATAGGAGGTCAAAGCATTTCATATACATTCACCCCTTTGCACAGCAAGACTCAGACTGGGCAGATGTGTATGTTACTCTGATGAGTGTTTATTGCCTATTTAAAATCATTACATTGAAGCTGCTTCAAAGAAAAGGAAATCTTGCTCTTGCTCATTATATTCCCTACAGCACAAATCAATATTGCTGTGCTAAATTTAGGAGCAAGTACATTGCTAATAGCAGCAAAACATCAGATCTCTGAAGGAAATTCACTTGGCACAACTGCTAAGACTGACCATTTTTTATGTTGTCTTTGCGATACTTGAACATACAAATGGATTTTCGGCACTGTGGTTTGAGATGCAAAGCATATTTTCTATTGCGGCTTCTGTTCGTTAACACAAATCTGCAGATGTTTCACATAATTAATTTTTAGTAATCTTCTCCCACATAAGCGCTTCGGAAACACTTTCGCCAACAAAGCGATTTGCCTGTGCTTTGCTACTTACCGTTTATTTGCCACGAACAGGACTTTTCCTGAAAGAGTTTCCCCTTCTTTGGCAAAGAGAGGAGTTTGGAGAAGGCAGCGGACTTGATACCAGTGAGTCAGAGGCTCCGTGGGGGCAGTCGAGAGCCAAACAGTCACCCTTGAAAGAAGAAATCCAGTAAATACGCAAACATTTATTTATGCCTTGAATTTTGATCTGAAGATCACAGGGCCGTTAGCAACACGTAAGCACAAAATGAGAACACGAAGTACATACTAAAATGGAAACAGAAATAAACCAATTGCCCCTACCTCCCACAAGCCCATTTAAAACGCCATAGGTATTTTACTCATTTATTAAATTTGCATCAAGAAGGCGGACCTAGTACAGCTGCAAAACAGCTTCAGAGAAGACCAAGACAAAGGTGCTCACATCCCAAATTCTTGGTCCATGAACATAGCAGCTTCTCTTCATGGATGGAGAGATGCACTCAGAGAAGGCTGTGGAAAAAACCCTTTTAGGAGCGCAACTCTCTTCTGTGCACAAAGCAAAAAGTTTAAGGATTCAAGCCAATTTTATTCTCCCTGGCTTCTGCAAACTTCAGCTGAATCTGGTTTTATTCAGCCCCTAGGATGTTCATGTGTTTTACTGCTTCTGCTGTTTTAATTTAAACTGCACTGCCCCCCCCCATTTTTGACACATTGTTTTAATTATTTTAATTGGTGGCCACACTGAGAGCCTATGGTTGAAAGGCAGGATGTAATTTAAAAACCCAAAAGGCCAGTCTTATGCATTGCAGTTCTGACTACATGATATGGGCAGGGTTGAAAAAACCATTACCCAGGCTGCTCATCTGTGTGGTGCCCTTTTATTACTGGTTTGTTTTTCAGGTGCTTTATGATGAGTTATGGGACCCGGGTGGCGCTGTGGGTTAAACCACAGAGCCTAGGACTTGCCGATCAGAAGGTCGGCAGTTCGAATCCGCGTTATGGGGTGAGCTTCCGTTGTTCGGTCCCTGCTCCTGCCAACCTAGCAGTTCGAAAGCACGTCAAAGGGCAAGTAGATCAATAGGTACCGCTCCAGCGGAAAGGTAAACGGCGTTTCCGTGTGCTGCTCTGGTTCGCCAGAAGCGGCTTTGTCATGCTGGCCACATGACCCGGAAGCTGTACGCCGGCTCCCTCAGCCAATAAAGTGAGATGAGCACCGCAACCCCAGAGTCGGTCACGACTGGACCTAATGGTCAGGGGTCCCTTTACCTATGATGAGTTACCACATCACGTTCACACATTCAAGTGACAAAAACCCAACACATGAGTGGCTTTTTCATGCAAAGTCTGTTTTCTCCAGGTGGGCCCTCCTGCAAAAATAACATGGTGAGATCCCTTCATGAGAATCTGACTATCTCTACAACAAAGATGTATAAAATGAACTTGTTCCTCCATGTAACAGGCAAGAGAAGAACTTGAGCAAGGTTCTGAATTTGGCCAAATTAAAAGGGTCATTTCCCTTTAAAGTGAAGTTCCAAGGTAACTTTTGGGAGCGAGGAAGAAGAATACGTACAGTGAGCCGACAAATGCCACATCAAACCAGAAGGCCAAACCATGGATTAGCCCAGACTGCATCATTTGGAAAACAAAGGGGATTTCCACTCTGTAGAAGAAGAAAGTTGCCAGTGTGGCATTTGAAATACATGGTTAAAAATTACAAATATCACCATTCATTTAGACACTGGTCTTTTAAGCACAACACATTTACCAGAAATAAAGTAGAATGGATTTTTATCCAAGATAATTTATTATAACAAAATCTAGCTATGTACTCAATTATTATACCTTGTACAGTGGATGCTCGGGTTGTGAACGTGATCCGTGCGGGAGGCATGTTCGCAACCCGCAGTGCCATGTCTGCGCAGGTCGCGATTTGGGGTTTCTGCGCATGCGCATAGTGCGATTTAGTGCTTTTGCGCATACGCAAGCACCGAAACCCGAAAACGCGCAACTTGAAGCGTCTGTAACCCGAGGTATGACTGTATTTCATTTTATTTACTAGGATTATCTTGACAGATGTCATTACTCTTAAAACAACAAAAACTTCACACCAAGTTATATTTTACCCTAAATACTGTGCTTAGTCACCTGCAGCAATTTGCAAGGCTAAAATGCCATTAAGGATTAGAGGCTTAAAATACCCTGGATGGGATCCACACACACGCTGTGAAGTCCCTCGCTTGCTTGTAAGTGGAAAAGTGTAGAAAGAAACAATTATTTGACATGGAAAGGCAGGACTTTTTCCAGACACTTACCTATGCAAATCTTCCTCTTCTGCGTCTGTAAAATTGACCGTGTACTTCACTGTCCGGGCCATTAAAATTCTTATGTCAAATGTATCCTGAGGGTTGAAGAGGAGAAAAAGAGAGAATCAGACCCCTGCTCTCCTCTAGCGCTGCAGGCTTACAAAACAGAAAATTCCTCCTCCCACAATAATATACCTTCTCTTGGTCCCTTTGATATGCTATTTTAGTTGTTCCTCTCTCTGTTAAAAGAAATTTGCACCACATACACATTGCTTATATCTGGAACTCTGAGGGATTTCTATATTGAGGGGCATTTCTGACCTTCATACTACGCCCAGTTAATGCTTTAGGAAAGCCAATGCTTTTTTTCTGGGGGGACACATACCCCTAAACATTTTGTGAACCTTTGTACTTTTGTCCATTTACTGTATTTATTTCCCCCGATTTGAACTATGAAATGGTATTTTCTTGCGTCAAAATGATAGTACCCCTAAACATTTTAAAGGGAAAAAAGCACTGAGTAATGCAGTACCGATTCTATCAGGGAGAGACAATATGGTGCCCTCCAGCTGTTGTCGGGGCTCCCATCATCCCTGACTCCTGGTCCTGCTGACTGGGGTTGATGGGAGTGGAGTTCGGCAACACAGGAAGGCACCCCACTGGCTGCCCAGTTAAAGCTGGCAAGCCGTGAATTTAAGTTTCCTTCCTTGCACTTACAACTAACCCACAAAACCTGCTCATGGTTATGCACCGGTCAATGGAATAATATTTGACTTTTACATTTCTGTTTGCTCAGATGCTCTCAGAAAAAAATGACTTGGCTGTGATCAAAAGAATTACCAGCTAATTCATGGGTAGGCAAACCAAGGCCCGGGGGCCAGATGCGGCCCAATCGCCTTCTAAATCCGGCCTGTGGACGGTCCGGGAATCAGCGTGTTTTTACATGAGTAGAATGTGTGCTTTTCTTTAAAATGCATCTCTGGGTTATTTGTGGGGCATAGGAAATCGTTCATTTTTTCTCTCCAAAATATAGTTCGGCCCCCCACAAGGTCTGAGGGACAGTGGACTGGCCCCCTGCTGAAAAAGTTTGCTGACCCCTGAGAATTACGAGGTATGACCCATTCACTGATGTTGACCTTAAGGGAAAGCAAAGCAAAAACAAACACATGTGACATGCTGCTCTGTTCCACATGGATGCCACCTCTGTTCTATAACATTATTGCTCCTGCTATTGTTATTATTATGAGCTGCCAGGGATTGGCTGGATGAGGAAGAATGGTGGCTGTCTCCCACCCAAGAACCCCCAGGGAGGACATAGAAGAAGAAGACTTAGACCCGGGATGTGGTGGTGGGACACTGAAGAACAGTCCGGGGAAGGGAGGAGGAGGAGGAGAAGGAGGAGAAGGAGGAGAAGGAGGAGGAGGAGGAGAAGAAGAAGAAGAAGAAGAAGAAGAAGAAGAAGAAGAAGAAGAAGAAGAAGAGTGGTAGTAGTAGTAGTAGTAGTAGTAGTTTAGATTTGATATCCTGCTTTATCACTACCCTAAGGAGTCTCAAAGTGGCTAACATTCTCCTTTCCCTTCCTCCCCCACAACAAACACTCTGTGAGGTGAGGCTGAGAGACTTCAAAGAAGTGTGACTGGCCCAAGGTCACCCAGCAGCTGCATGTGGAGACCAGGGAAGCGAACCCGGTTCACCAGATTACGAGATTACCGCTCTTAACCACTACACCACACTGGCTCTCGGGGAGGTGCTAGAAGACGCGTGTCAAGAGAGGGAGATCCTTCCAGGACAGGGGTAGAGGTTGAGAGTCACAGTGTGAGCGCAGACTCAGGCAGAGAGGAGCCAGAGGTTGCCCTGCTATCCTGTAGCAGGACAGTCCCAGTTGAGGAGAGTCCTGTATGTTACTGAACAGCAGGCAAGACAAGCCCAGAGGAGGAGCTCGCCCTTCAACGCAGCCTTTGTCTGCTGGGGAGTGATCTGGAGTAAGATCGACTGGAAGGGGAGGGGGGGGTACAGTGGTCCATTTCAGCCATACCTCAAGCTGAACGAGTTGAGCTGGTATTTTCTGTTAAGAAAAAGCTAATTGCCTTCCATGCCTCACAGTCTTTCTTGCCCTGTGGTCAACCTGGGCTCACCTGACAGCTTGAAAGACCTTCATTGGCTCCCAGTACGTTTCCGAGCACCATTCAAAGTGTTGGTGCTGACCCTGAAAGCCTTAAACGGCCTTGGCCCAGTAGACCTGAAGGAGCGTCTCCACCCCCATCATTCTGCCCAGACACTGAGGTGCAGCACCGAGGGCCTTCTGGCGGTTCCCTCATTGTTAGAAGCAAAGTTACAGGGAACCAGGCAGAGGGGCTCCTCAGTGGTGGCACCTGCCTTGTGGAACGCCCTCCCATCAGATGTCAAAGAAATAAATTATCTGACATTTAGAAGATATCTGAAGGCAGCCCTGTTTAGGGAAGTTTTTAATGAATGATGTTTTAATGTATTTTTAATCTCCTGTTGGAAGCTACCCAGAGTGGCTGGGGAAACCCAGCCAGATAGGCAGGGTATGTATGTATGTATGTATGCATGTATAAATAATAATAATAGTAATAATAGTAATAATAATAATAATAATAATAATAATAATAATTGACATTTACCCACGTGTCACCCCAGGTCCCAGGGCAGAGTAAAATACAACATTACAACACACAAACAGTTTAAAACATCTTACAATTACAGAAGTAAGGTGGGTTCTACAAATATACGCCCCCTAGTGTCAAAAGCCTGGGCGAAGAGGTGTCCCTTCCACATTCACCAGATGCTACGTAATGAAGGGCCAGATGCACCTCCGTGGGGAGGCAGTTCTGCAACTTAGGGACCCCCCCCAGCCCCTGAGCTCCTGAAGGTGGAGGAGGAAGGCAAAGGAAAAAGCGAGGAAATAAAAAATGACTTACTACAATAGGTTGCCTAAAGTATTCATCTACAGCTGCATTGCGGAGACTGGACAGATTGACTCCATAAAAACACTGCTGGTACCTAGAAGAAATAATGCAGTTGTAAAGAAAAGAAAAGAAAATTGCACAACGAAATCTCTATAAGCTGCATGTAACAGCCACAGATCCATGCACATTCTTCAAACCACCTATGAAGCCTGATCAAAGTCTATTTTTTGATATGCAAAGATACTGTCTTTCCATTCAGCTAACCTCTTCAAATAGCATGCAGCGTGTGGGTTATTCATTGTGTACTGGATTAATGAGCTCAGCAAACAACGGTGAGAGATTGCTGCTTAATTCTCCCAAGGAAGAGCCCTCCGTTGGTGCCTCTTTCAAGTTTCAATGTACTGGAAGTCTTTGAAAAACTTACGCCCCACGTGAGGGCAGCACACACAGCTGAGAAACCCAACAGACCACAGAACTCCCCACCACTGTCGCTATCCTACAACTATTTCCCAAGGCCCCGAGAGGGACCACTTTTTGAGGCCCAACTAGCTTCAACCAGGAACTGACAACCGAGAGGAAGAACTTGAAATTTACGTGCATTCATCAGCCTCAAGCAACACAACAGCAAATGCACTTTTCTCAGGCGCAAGTGTCATCCAGATGTAAAGCTCATGTTTCAAAGCAAACTCTGATTTAAAGAAGTGCCCGGGAGCTCCGAAATTGGAGCCCTGACTTAAAGGCTGCCGGGCAATGGAAGGCGGGTTAAGCCAGGGGTCTTGGGAGGTGACGCAATGGACCCTTGCCCCTCTTGGCTGATAAAATTCAGCAGAGAGACAACGGCTGCCTGGGCAAAGGAGGTGGTTGTCAGGGAACTGCCACTGGCTCAGGGGCGAGAGGGGAAAAGCCGGATGGATTACAGAGAGCCCCCAAAGATCGTGGGAAGCAGCACCTCCTCAGCGGAGGAGGGTAACCACACCTCCAGTGGAGAGGAGCTTCAGGGCTCGGAGGAGGCGAGGCGGTGCCAGGACACCTTGCCTAGGCAAAGCGGGGAGGAGAGAAGTCCTCCATTGCCCACGACCTCCCTGCGCAGTAAGCTTTCGCACTGAGAGGGGAGGTGCAGACTGGGCGTCAAGAAACTACTCTGCTGGGGAAGGTTTAAGGACCGCCCACTCTCAGATTCTGCCAGCGAATGAGCCAGCCAGGGAATAGTGGCGCTCTGGACAGATAAAGTTTATTTTGGCATCAAAAGCAAAGCTTCACAGCTGACCAGGGAGGCATTTGCCTGCTTGCTCTCGAGCAACTCCTTGGAAGCCTAGCAGTGGTCGATGCCCTTTTACAAGAGGGGGAGCGTCCTACCTGTTTGAAGGGGGTAGCGATAAGACCGCTCCTTAAGAAACACCCCCAGACAGTATTCTGAGAATCTATGCAACTACCAACCATTGCCAAACTCCCTTTTGGGGCAAGGTGTTTGTGCTGCTGGTTGTTGATCAACTGCATGCAAAGTGACCCAGACTCGGCGCTTTTCACCAGAGACCCTTCTCAGTGTCCCCCTTCCCCAAGAGGACGGCAACCCGAGAACAGACCTTTTCTGTGGTGGCTCCCTGTTTGTGGAACGCTCTCGCCGTGTCTTTAGGTGCCGCATGGAAAAATCCTCTTTACCCAGGCCTTTGGCTATTAAACAGTCTGTGTCATTTTAAATGTGGAAGGATTGTTATCACGAAATTTTCTGTGATTGTTCTGTTGTTGTTGTTGTTGTTGTTCCATGTAAATTATGTTTTTAATGTTGTACACCGCCCTGGGATCCTTGGTTAAAGGGCAGTATATACAGTGGTACCTCGGGTTAAGTACTTAATTCGTTCCGGAGGTCCGTTCTTAACCTGAAACTGTTCTTAACCTGAAGCACCACTTTAGCTAATGGGGCCTCATGTTGCCGCCGCACCGCCAGAACAAGATTTCTGTTCTTATCCTGAAGCAAAGTTCATAACCTGAAGCACTATTTCTGGGTTAGCGGAGTCTGTAACCTGAAGCGTATGTAACCTGAAGTGTATGTAACCCAAGGTACCACTGTAGCTTGAACTAATAATAATAATAATAATAATAATAATAATAATAATAATAGCTACTGATGTACATCACGCAGTTAAGAAGGATTTAAAGGGAGCTGGTTGTGCCATAAGAATCCAAAATACAAAAAAGGGAAAAACACAGCCTAAGCGTGGTTTGGAGAACCTGCCATTCTTGCCTTTGTGTCGCGAGGCCTGAAATGATGTGGTGGCAGAGAGAGATATGCTGTGTGAAAGACAGCAAAAGCACATGGTAGCATCGTCCTTCAGTGCTGGCAAACACTTGGTCGCTGGTCCCTGATGGACTTTCAGGGGCATAGGAAAGGGCAAAAGGTTCCCCACTCCTGCTGGCCTTGGCCGCTTTTCCACAGTCAGATCAAGCACCAAACACCCGGTCAAACATACTTCAAGACGCAAGTCAAACACATGCCAGGTATCCAACCAGGCAGTGCATGAAGGATGTCCCTGATTTTCCCAACACAGAAATTATATCCAGAAAGGAAAGGAAAACAGCTCTTAGAACACATCTAAGACAACATTCTTGTCTTAAAAACAGAACTGACCACTCGTGGGATTGAAAAGCTGATGCCTTGGACATTTACAGTCACTACTCAGTGCAAAAGAGTAGAATATTCAGAGGCGCCAAGTGACAGGAGTCATCACTGCACAGCCCTATGACGTCTGGAGAAATATTTACCGTATTTTTCGCTCCATAGGGCGCACCGGACCATAGGGCACACCTAGTTTTTAGGGGGGGGGGAAATAAAGAAAAAAATTTATCCATCCCGCTCGCTGTCTTGGCTTCCTCTTTAGCCACCTGCAACCTCTCCAGCCCGGAGAGGCTGCGCGCGGCTTTGGCAGAAGCCAAGACAGCGAGCGGAATCCATCCCGCTCGCTATCTTGGCTTCGTTTTTAGCTGTGGGGCTGGAGCAGGGGAAGCCCGAGCTTCCCCTGACCCCAGCCCCCAGAACAGGTCCGGGAGCGGCGGCAAGGTTGCACACAGCCTTGCCGCCGGTCCCGGAGCTTGTGGGGCTGGGGGCGCACTCCTAAGGCTTGCGGATAGCTGCCTGAAGCCTGAGGAATGCAGCAGGAGTTGGCGCTGCGCTCCCCGGGCTTCAGGCTGCAGGCTGCTATCCGCAAGCCTTCGGAGCGTGGTGGGAACTCCCACTGGGCTCCAAAGGCTTGCAGATAGCTGCCCGAAGCCTGGAGAGCGAGACGGGTCAGTGCGCACCGACCCCTCTCCCTCTCCAGGCTTCAGCAAAAGCAACGCGAAGCCTCTGGAGCGCGGAGGGAGCGCTCCCTCTGCGCTTCGGAGGCTTCCCGTTGCTATCGCTGAAGCCAAGGAGTCTGCATTTGCTCCATAGGACGCACACACATTTCCCCTTCATTTTTGGAGGGGGAAAAGTGCGTCCTATAGAGCGAAATATACAGTAACTCAAATCTGATTGAATCTGATCTCTATTGTCTTCAATGGATAAGAAATTATAACATACCTGGGATTTAAAAAACAAAACAAAACCCCCATTGGGGTAAACAAATGTTGCTGCGGAGATCACCAGGAGTGCAAATTCACCATGTGGTGTTGCAGTGGCACCACTTTCTGAAAGATTTAGCAAAAGTTTGTACAACATCTAGCTCTGTCCCAAACCTGGCAAAATGGAGCAGTATGGCTAAAAACAGGTGAAACTCAATACACTCCATATAATCTTAGAATCACAGAACCACCGAGTAGG
This sequence comes from Podarcis cretensis, assembly GCF_951804945.1. Lineage (NCBI taxonomy): Eukaryota > Metazoa > Chordata > Lepidosauria > Squamata > Lacertidae > Podarcis > Podarcis cretensis. The sequence goes on from NC_137187.1 coordinate 30,170,398, forward strand.
AAGGGACCCCAACGGTCATCTATTCCAATCCCCTGCGATGCAGGCATCTTAACTAAAGCATCCATGACAGATGGCCATCCAAACCTCAGAATTAATAGCTAAGGAGGTTTCAGGAGCCTTTATTTACATCAGGCCATTCTCCTTTGTCATGTTCATCTGGTTTGGGGAGAAAATCTGCAAAAAAACCTACACGATTTCCCTGCAAAACCCACATTTTCTACGTTTCAGTTTGGTACCCCTCCTGCAAATTGTCCAAATCTCGTTCTGACTTCGTAACGAGACATGTAGATAGTATCATGGCTTTCATTGGCTTTCTGAAAACTAATGGAGTAACGGCTTTCTGACTTTGTTTCTTTGCTTATAAAGTACATGTCTCGTTACTCTCTGGTAGCTACAAATGCCTAATACAGTGGACCCTTGTGTAACGTAATCTTCGGGTTGTAAATGTGGCAACCCTGGAAGTGGGTTTGCCACTCGCGCATGCACAGAAGTGCTCTGCGGCGCTGCACGCATGCGCAGAAAGCAGTCCTCCAGTTATGAAATTTTCGGGATATGGCCAGGCCTCCAGAACGGATCCCGTTCGTAACCAGAAGTACCACTGTACTGTACATCAATGTAAGTTACTTTCCTTAAGGGCAGGAGTAAGAAGATTTCATCCCTGCCAGTACAGTGGTACCTCGGGTTAAGTACCTAATTCATTCCGGAGGTCCGTTTTTAACCTGAAACTGTTCTTAACCTGAAGCACCACTTTAGCTAATGGGGCCTCCTGCTGCTGCTGCGCTGCCGGAGCATGATTTCTGTTCTCATCCTGAAGCAAAGTTCTTAACCTGAAGCACTATTTCTGGGTTAGCGGAGACTGTAACCTGAAGCGTATGTAACCTGAAGCGTATGTAACCTGAGGTGCCACTGTATAAATGTTAAGAACATACTCAAAACACAGGCAAAACCAATGGTGAAGTCTCTCTCACTTTCTTACAAAATCTTTACTTGTTTTAAAAAAACCTCTGAAATCCAAGTCTCACATTTTCTCCAGCTGAAGACCCAAAGGCCACAAGACGGCACAATGCGTTGATACTACCAGAGAGGCTTCTAACCTGCCAAAGCTTACAAGGAAACTGTTGTGCTTCTGCCTCAAGCTGCTCATTAGGATTACGAAGCATGAACTATCCGTACGCAACAAATATCTGAGTTGCTTATTTGGCTTGCTGGGACACAGAAACAGTGCACACACAAAAAGGCCAAAATGATGGGCTGGCACCATTCGATTTCAGCTTATCATTGTTATTACAGGAACTGGAAATAGAAAGAATGACAAAGATGGAGAAAAACAGCTCACACAGAAGACAAGTTTTGCAAACCCACCAGTGCAGAAAACAAGCTTTGAGTATAAATAAGTCTAAGTTGGGTCTATGAAGGTGCAGCCACGTGGTGGTGCTGAAACCAACAGATGCAGGTTCAGTTCCACAAACAACACATCCTCCAGCGGTTTGTGTCCTCTTCGGCCAGTGAACACAGCAATTGGCACCCAAGGCCAATGCAAACGCTAAGTGCCAATGGCTTCCTCCTTCCACAAGGAAGCCCTGCTTGTCTGCACTACTATGGGATGACCACCAAAGATAAGCAACATGCACACAGCAGGAGTCATCTCTGGAGCTTGCGTGCACATGGCATAGTCTGCCACTTGGATGCATCCAGAAGCAAATGTCAGTTTGAATGGACATAAAAATGCAATCCCCAAATCCAAATTAAAGCAGCACTTTATAGGCCAACCAAAATGCCACAAAACAGTGTGAAAGATTTCAAGTTCTCCAGAACGGGGCAAGAAGAGAGGGGAAAGAATGGATGATGGGCAACCAATCAGAGTCTGCCAAGAGGAGGTAACAGACATTCAAAATGAGGCTCCTTTAGATGCTATGCAGGTGAGAGGCTGCTGCGTCAAGGCTTCTTGGGAAGGAGAAACATGTGTTTGACCACCTGTATTTCTTCTCTCCTCTTCTCCCCCCTTGGTTCTTTTTCTTTTTTGTGACATCTTGTTGGTCCAACAGATACTGTCCTAATATGGGATTTGGATTGTTTTCTATGGACCAGCATGACTACCTTTAGGTAAAGGTAAAGGGACCCCTGACCATTAGGTCCAGTCATGGCCGACTCTGGGGTTGCGGTGCTCATCTCACTTTATTGGCTGAGGGAGCTGGCGTACAGCTTCTGGGTCATGTGGCCAGCATGACTAAGCCGCTTCTGGCGAACCAGAGCAGCGCATGGAAACGCCGTTTACCTTCCCGCCAGAGTGGTACCTATTTATCTACTTGCACTTTGACGTGCTTTCGAACTGCTAGGTTGGCTGGAGCAGGGACCGAACAATGGGAGCTCACCCCGTCATGGGGATTTGAACCACTAACCTTCTGATCAGCAAGCCCTAGGCTCTGTGGTTTAACCCACAGCGCCACCCGCATCCCATGACTACCTTTATATTTGCATAAAATAGAATATTCTAGTTACAGTTCAATGTGTTAGCTAAGAATGGATGGTTCAAAGCAGGAATGACAAATCATCGTCTCCATGTAGCATCTCCCAGATGTTGCTGGATTACAGCTTCCATGACCCCTGGCCATTGGCCAAGCTGGCTGGGGCTGGCAGGAGGGGTGGTCCAGCAATATCTGGAGGGCCATAGGTTCCTCACCATGCAAGCAGGATTTCAAAACCCCGTGGATTAGCATTTCATAAATCACAACCTCTCTTCTGATGGTGCAAACTCAAATCTGAACAATTCAACCAGATCCTCAGGTAGAAATGGAAGAAAAATCTGCATGATCTAATAATAAACAGTGGCTCAATTCATTTTACAGCAGCTTTTGGTTCCATCTGCATTAGCCTGCTGTGCTTTCCATTACAAGGAAAAGCGCAAGAAATGGGAATTTGCAAAGCAGAAAGTGGGCAACCAATGTATACGGAGGTCACAGAGGATATTCCTATTGCATTGTAACTAGATTTCACAAGCGATATGAAGCTCTCGCCACTGTGCATCTTCCCTACAGCCCCCTTGTAATGTCTGATTTAAAACAACATTTTAGAAGATGCTACTGCATAGCATGCTGCCTCAAACTCCTGCCTCCCGCCCCCCCCCCAATATTACATAATAGGTTGGGAAAGAGGAGCAATGTACAGTGCGATGGCACACAGAGTTAAATTAGATCTTATGGTATGGGAAAGGGGAGGAAAGATCAAGTCAAATCTCAGATCATGTTGTGATTGGTACCCTGACTTAATTCTCAGGTATCCCCTAATACAAATCCAGTGGCACGGAAGAGGGAAGGGTCATCATGAGAACATGAGCAAGGCACACTTAGTTCTGTGACTACGTAAGTGATGTGGCCACATCCACCCAGTCCTCAATTTGAGCCAGGATAGAACCCCAAGACCTTCTGATCGCAGAACCCTTTTCAATCTCAGGAATCAGCGTTGCTGCATGTGACTGACATACAAGTAACATGAAGCCTAAGGCATTCTGGACACCACAAGATGGCAACTCTAATCCCAACGCTGCCTTGGCCAATTCTGAGATTCGTTTTTGCTTGATGGGAGCATCCTTGCCCTTCGACGGCTGCATCATCCTGATGCCATGCCCCTCTTGCCACCCCTTGAATGCAGGGCAAAGAGTTCTCTCATCACATCTATCTCTCTGCTTGGAGCAGGACTGCATGGTTCCGTGTCTCCTGTTGTAGGCTATATTTGCGGAGACAATCTCATCAAATGAAGCCCTTCTCTTTCCTAGACAGGTCCTGCCTCTGCCTCGTAATGAAAAAGCCATCAAGTGAAGAGCCACCACACGACGAATGCTTCGAAGTGCCAAGCCACCACATGAGAACAGTTATCAATGCACAAACAACATGGCCACACGAATCAGCTGTAAGCGCCATGGTTGCAGATCAACAAAACAGAAATGGGTTAGGAAATTAGGAAGTTTCTTTTGACAGATACAATTCACCACTGCATTGTGATTCCAAAGAAGCAGTTTCATTTTGAGACCTCTGTTATGCTGCAGAGCAAAAGACATTTTCTTTTCCTTTCCTTTTTTTTTTTTTTTTTTGAAAAAAGTGAAATAATCATTACCAAAAATTGGCTCTGGAGTAGTGTTCCATGTAGAGCTGTTCATCGGAAAAAGGAGCCAAATGAATGTCACTAAATGTTGGAAACATCATTCCTAGTGAACAAAAGATAATATACAGTAGCAAAGTTCAAATCTTCTGTGTAGCCCTACTTAAACATTTGTTGGAAACATCCAGTAAACATCATCCACTCTCCATCTCAAACAGTTTATCTCTTTATAATTCTGGAGTGGATAATAATTTATGCTCTAATTCTTGATCACATTTCAGTAAGCCCATTAGCAACAATAAAGAACTTAAGACGGCAAGTCAAATATGCTGCCATGAGTGATAAAACCTTGCAGTTTTTAACTCATTTGTGATTAGGTATTTAAATAATTTCTTCCTTAAAAACAAAGGCAATATTATATCCTCATTCATCTTCTACAGCTGGAGGAAAAGGATAATATTTCTGAACAACTATCTACAGACTCAACGTATAATTGTTAATACATTGCCACTAAACAAACCATCAACAGTTTCAGATGTTCACTAAACATACTTCAAGGCTGACAATATAAAGGAACTGGTAATGATGTTGTGTGTTTATCAATGATATCAAAAGACTGCAAAACATTTTACAAACCTTATGCCCATTTCACAGACTATCTAATGCAAAACACACAAGCATGAGCACATTACAGACTTGTACTGCAAACAGAGAAGGACAAGGAATCAGTCATCCATACCTCCATTAAATAAGGTCTTAACCTACCCAACAACTATGGAAATAAGTCCGGATAATACATTTTTATAAGTGAATTGGTTAAAACCAGTGCACCTGGCAATGCAGAAATGAACTACCCTATGAAGGAGATGCAGGAAATGTATAGGAAATTATACTTCTACTTAACGAATAATACAGTGTTAGCTAGGAGGAAAATTGTTCCATTTCTGCAAACACAGTTTGAGATGGGGAGTTGCATTGTCAAAAGGCAATGCCATTGTAAAGAATGTAGAGATTACAGACTGAAATCCTAAAACTCTTTACTCCCAAGTAGTCACTGAATTCAGTATTCATTTAGAGTAAATTGTTTCATGATAGCAATCTCACAGTGCATAGATTTAAAATGCTTTATAAACAGAAATCATTAACCAAGGGGAGTGCAGCTCCATTGCATTTATATCATGAACAAAAAAGACTTAACATTAGTACAAACGGCATTGCCATTAAAGCAGGATTTGAATCAGAAGCACAGAGATTAAGACATCTATTACAATAAGAAACACTAACTTTTAAAGCAGCAAAGTGTACCACCGGAGGAGGACAAAGAATCTGAACCTTTAGGCTAAGAGAGATATTTGCTGCATCCCGAGGAAGACTTGGCTTAAAGTCAAACATCTTGCCAGACTTTCTTTTCCACGCTGCACCCAACTCCCTCTTAGTTTATGCTAGTTTTGTTTTGCAAAATCCAGACATAATTGTCCAGACATTCTCTACAAAGCATTCTAAACAGGTGCTCTGTAGAGAAGCCCCCCCCCCCCCCCCGTTTAATTTAAATGGGCTGTAAATTTTTCCCATCCTGTCATTTCCCTAGTCCAGATGCTTCCCAGGACAAAAGTTGTTTTAGAATGAAATCATCTTGAAAGTTTCAGAGAGCCTTGCTTCTAATATTAATTCAGCTGTCTCTTAGCGGACTTGTGTCAGGGATTCTCTCTAGCAGCGAGTCCAAGACTGTATTTGGAGACAAAAGTGGAAACAGAACTCCTTGGTGATACATGGTCTCATCTGCGGATTATTGCGTTGAGCTTATTGTGGAGGATATAAGGCATGAATCGAGAAGCAATCAGGAATATTAAATACGCCAGAAAGACGCTAACATGAGCTCTGACAGTGGTGGGAGGCGGGGGGTTGTATCCCAAAGACCCTACGAAATCACCACTACTCTGATCCAAGTTGATAAATTCTTATTTCCTCCAGTTCATTCCTGTGGAACACAGACTCACCATTTGACTTGAGCCACTTCTTGGAGTGGAGGTAACTTTCCAGCATTCTCTCGTTGAACAGCATATAACCCATTGGCTCAGAAACAATGACGTCGACATTCTCAGGCAAGGAGATTTCCTCAATTTTCCCCGTCAAAACGCTGATCTTATCAGAGAGATTGTTACTTTGTACTAGAATCTGTAACGGGGAGGCATAAAAAACACACACAACCAAACTGCATTAGCTTCTTTCATCTATAAATAATATGTATTTATTAAATAGTTCTTCATTTGATTTACAGCCCAGAGTGGCTGGGGAAACCCAGCCAGATGGGCGGGGTATAAATAATAAATTATTATTATTATTATTATCCCACCCAAAGGAGCTCAGGATGGCAAACAAGTGATAAGGCGATAAAAACAATTACAATGCAGATGTGGATCAGGAAGGATCTCAACCTAAAAGGCTGGTTGAAGGAGGAAGGTCTTCCGGAGGCCTCCAAAAGACAACAGGCGGCCCCTGTCAAATATTCAAGAGGAGGAATTTCAAAAGGCAGGTGCCACAGTACTGAAGACCCTGAAAAAAGCACATCTAGACATGATGGCACCTGCAGATGCCTCTCACCTGCAGAACGCCGTGATCAATGGAATGTTAACAGAGAAGCAGCGCTAGTATCATCTGTGTACTGATGACACCTCTCCCCAGAGCTCCCAGGGTTTGAAATTAGCCAGGCACCAGGCGCATTTTGTACCTATGAGCCCCTGGAGACCAAGTGAAGACACCCAGGTGCAGGGCCGTATTGAGGTTTGATGAGGCCCTCAGCTCCTGAAGGTAATGCGGCCCTTTTTATGTCCAGCCGTCCTTTGTCAACAACAAAATGTTGCTTTTTTTGTGTTGAATATATGCTATATGGTCATTTATGGTATCTCAAGCCACTTGCACACGTTGCCATGCAACCAGTCCATACAGAATGTAAGCACCCTGTATATATTAGGTCCAGTCGTGGCCGACTCTGGGGTTGCGGTGCTCATCTCACTTTATTGGCCGAGGGAGCCGGCGTACAGCTTCCGGGTCATGTGGCCAGCATGACTAAGCCGCTTCTGGCAAACCAGAGCAGAGCACGGAAACGCCGTTTACCTTCCCGCCAGAGGTACCTATTTATCTACTTGCACTTTGATGTGCTTTCGAACTGCTAAGTTGGCAGGAGCAGGGACCGAGCAATGGAAGCTCACCCCATCGCGGGGATTTGACCTACCGACCTTCTGATCAGCAAGTCCTAGGCTCTGTGGTTTAACCCACAGCACCACCCACACCCTTCACCCTGTATATAGAAAGGAGACAACCAGGGATATTTGAGGGAGCAGGCTAGCAGGCGGGGCCCATGACAACAAAACACTGTTGCTGTCTGTAGGTTTTATTTTACTTGTTTTTTATCTTTTATCTTTTTCCCCTTTAATTTTTTTTTTTGGGGGGGGTCAAGAGAGTGGGGCCCTAAGAAGAAGAAGAGTTTCGATTTGATATCCTGCTTTATCACTACCCGAAGGAGTCACAAAGCGACTAACCTTCTCCTTTCCCTTCCTCCCCACAACAAACACTCTGTGAGGTGAGTGGGGCTGAGAGACTTCAAAGAAGTGTGACTAGCCCAAGGTCACCCAGCAGCTGCATGTGGGGAAGCAAACCCGGTTCACCAGATTACAAATCTACCGCTCTTAACCGCTACACCACGCTGGCTTCACTAAGCTTTAGCTTGTTTAGTTTCTACAGTGGAACCTCTATTTGCAGCCATAATCCGTTCCAGAGGTCCATCCGCAGGTCGAAAGAGGTCCCTGGGAGAGACACTATTGTGAGCAGATGCGGGTGGCGGTCACCACTCCTGCGCATATGCGAAGGGCGTCAAACCCGCCAGTTACTTCTGGGTTTGCCGTGGTCATGACTTGGAATGACTGTAAGAAGAGGTGGTGGTAAGTAGAGGTTCGACTGTTGTAAATCCGGTACTGTCCAGGGGTCAGGATGGTGCCTGACGTCTCCCGCCCCGCCCCCCTGGAGGTGCCTGCCTGGGGATCCTTGGATCTGGACTGTTTTCACACACTAGCAACACAACCTGTAGAATTCTATCCATTATATTTTATCTACACAATCAAAACAGATTGCAGGAACCAAAAGGTCATATTGAAAAATAAGACTTTAGAGCCATCTTGTCCAAAAATGGCAACCAGGCATTCCGTTTAGGCACCCGTAACCCTGGTTGAGGGATGCAGGTGGCTCTGTGGATTAAACCACAGAGCCTAGGACTTGCCGATCAGAAGGTCAGTGGTTCGAATCCCCGCGACGGGGTGAGCTCCCGTTGCTCGGTTCCTGCTCCTGCCAACCTAGCAATTTGAAAGCACGTCAAAGTGCAAGTAGATAAATAGGTACCGCTCCAGCGGAAAGGTAAATGGCGTTTCCATGTGCTGCTCTGGTTAGCCAGAAGCGGCTTAGTCATGCTGGCCACATGACCCGGAAGCTGTACGCTGGCTCCCTCGGCCAATAAAGCGAGATAAGCGCGCAAGCCCAGAGTCGGCCATGACTGGACCTAATGGTCAGGGGTCCCTTTACCTTTAACCCTGGTTGATGGAGCCGTTTGGCACCTAGCTTATATATCTGAATTTCTAACACTCAAATCTCCTAATACAAGGGGGTATCAAGTAGGCAAATTCAGAACAACTGTAGAAGCCCACAAGAATAATGCCTTAAGCCACCTATGTCGTGTTTCCTTCCACACCTGCTAAAAACAAATAGAATCTTGATGTTGTAGTTTATCTGTTTTGATCATTTGCTGTTTTATTTGTGTTTCCATTTTTATTGTATATTTTACGTTGTACATTGGCTAGAAGACTGGGATAATAAGTGACTAATTAATATAAAAAACAAACCAACCACTACCTATTATTATTTTTATTCTTATTATTTCTTACCTGCCCTTAACCATAATTTCCAGAGCAGTATCTATTTTACTGACAGGCAAAACAAGCTAGAGAAGCACTGTACTCTAATAAAATAGCACTGAAGCAGTTTGATCACATGCCTGACCTTAAGCAGGCAAAATTCAACGCATTTCAGTTTAAAATGCTCAAGATTTTAAGGATTATGATTGCAGCCGAATCACTTGCTGAAACAAGGCCACAGACTTTTTAAGAATTTGCTTGGGATGAGGGAAACAAACTAGAAAATCTCATCAGATTTTGAAATGCAGAGGCTGGGAAAATATTGCTTTTTGTAGTGCTTCATAAAGCAGCTAGAAATTGGTTATTTTATCTGGCATGACGATGCACTTGGAACCGCTAATCCTATGACTGCCAGATGGGCCACCCAAGGACTACGGCGTTACGTGACCCTCCTCCCCTCCTCTTTCTCTTGGGATGTAGCCCAATGTGGACCGCTTCTGGTGTACAGAACTGGCAATTTTAGTGGACTTACAAACAAATCTCGATCTTTTCCAACTGGTGTTGAAGGAGTTGGCCCCTGCCGAGAATGGCTTCTACTACCTGATCTTGTGAGCTTCTAGTAATTGTGATTGTCCTCAGCAATGATCCTCCATCATTTGAACTGTTATCCAATGGAAATAAAATGCAGAGCAACTAATATTTTAATGTTTCAATATTTTAATGTTGTATTTTAATTTTGTTTTTAAGTTGTATTCATTCAACTTGTTTTTATTATTGCTTGTTAGCCGCCCTGAGCCCGGCCTTGGCTGGGGAGGGCAGGGTATAAATAATATATTATTATTATTATTATTATTATTATTATTATTATTATTATTATTATTAAAGGGCATTGATTGGATGCAGCACATTACACTGCACAATCTCTGACGGAGTGGTCCTTGGCTACCTGTAGGAGCGCCATCTCTTGAACAATTATGTCCGTGTCCTAAAGTCATCTTCAGAGACTCTCTTCTGGGAGCTCCTATAATCTGGGGGCAGATGGGGGTGACTAGGAAGTACCAGAGTTTCCCATGATGTGTGAACCAGAAAACTATGGTTAATAGTTTCCAGCTATGCCAGGATATGAACCTGGCTTTCAAATTGGCTTAGGAATCCTGGGTTGTGTAGAAGCCATAAGCCATAGCTCCTCATTCGCACACAACAGGAAGCCGTGGTTTAACTGTGGCTTTCTGGTGTGTTTCCTCACACACATGGAAGGAAAGAGCAAAGGAGCTGTGGGTGGGGACTTAGTTCGCGTACACAGGCATTGTCTTATTAAGACAGGATTCGATCACGTAAACCAGGTCAATGTGGTGAAGGAAGGGAGATGAAATATATTAAATCAAGAAGACTACTCTGAAAAAGCGGCTTAACAGAACAAAACTAGCAACTTAATTCCCTTTTCCATTTCCAAATTTCACCTTTTGTTCAATAGAAACCATCATCCTCAACCCTCACCCACAATGACATTAGCATCTATAAGAACGATCACTTCTTGTCTTTGGGCCTCTTTGGAAAATAAAGGCTCCTATATAGATCTCACCCCCTTCCACCAGCCTCAGATATTCCTCTGTATTCCTAGCAGCCTCTGTATTCCTCAAGGGCCAATTTTTTATTTCTAATGATCCCCAGCGCAAGTTGACCTCTTCCCCATAGACAACTGTTCCTCATGCATAGCTGCTCCCATGTCCTGTTTGTTCAAGTGCTTGCCATAAACTCCCTTCAGCTCGACACAAAATTCTTCCTTAATCTTTATACAAGTAGCTGAAATCTCAGTCCTAAACACGTTTGTCTGAAAACACCCCATTTGTTTCAGTAGAGCACATTTCCAACTGAGCTTAGGATCGCAGCATTTCAACTGTAAGTCTAAATTAGGGAGTCGTGCGGGGGGAAACTTGGCACACTGAACTGAAAACACCAGCTGGTCATTTATAATTTTCTATGTTCAACCTTATGATGTCTGTGACATGACAACATAGCACATAATTTTAAATCTAATCCAAATTATTTTGCATTCTATTACAGTCCATATAACTTCAGGAACAGCCAATATATTAAGATATCCAGAGTTTTGGATAAACGGCAGAGCCATTTAATTGAATGGCATCTATATACAGTGGTACGTACCTAATTCGTTCCCGAGGTCCGTACTTAACCTGAAACTGTTCTTAACCTGAAGGACCACTTTGGCTAATGGGGCCTCCTGCTGCTGCTGCGCTGCCGGAGCCTGATTTCTGTTCTCATCCTGAAGCACTATTTCTGTGTTAGCGGAGTCTGTAACCTGAAGCGTATGTAACCTGAGGTACCACTGAATAGCTTTTTTAAAAAGTGAAAGGTAGTAACCACTATGTGCAGATTTCAGTTCTTCCCATTCCTAAACTCCAGATTTGGGTAACTTTTCAGTCTACTGCTTTGTCCCTACTGGGCTGGTCTACAAAACTGGCAATAAGGACATCATTCGTTTCCTGAAGAAAGTTGTTGGGGACGACCCAGGAGCACCCAACTGGGGGACATGTCACTCATTCCTGGTTGATGTTATTAAGTCCAACAAGGACCAGGAGAGGCAGCTGCCTGGTTGTGGCCTCCAATATCGGTGCTTCAGACAGTAATGCTTTCACTGGGATTCAGGTACAGCAAAAATATCATAGTCATGTAATGGGAGGTTCTAAATAAATTTAGTTTTTTACATTATTGAGCCATATGCAACTCTTGTTGACTAGGACTAATTCAGTGAAATTTTTGCATCTTCAGTGGACTTTTCCACTGAACAGACTTGTCAAAGCAGCTCTTTGTAAAATTTCAGTTACATTTGTTATGGGAAACACATGACCCTTCCAGATTTGCATCTGTTGTATGGGTTGTTTTACAGATTGATGGGCTGACTGTCTACCTTTCATTTCACTTTTAATCTGTATACGGCCTTTCTATATTACTGCACACAAGGCAGTTTACAAGCCAAAGCAGCAGCAAAGATCACACACCTTATAAAAATCTGATCCAATACAGAAATGCCACTATAAAAACGTAGCTTTAAATAAACAACTTATATCAAATAAAAGTAATATTCAACAATCCATTAGAATATAATAGCACACAATAAAATTAAATATCAGCAAATGACAATTAAACAGAAATTCACTCTTAATTGCAATAAATAATTTCTAAACTATAATCAATAAAAGTAACAGCGAGTCACAGTGCATAAAATAACACAATACAAACTGAGAAGCCAAGACACACAATTGACAAAATTATTTTTAAAAAAATATCTCTGAACTCCTCTTGTCTCTTCTCTGCTGCTTCTGTCTGTTCCCCTTCCCTGCACCTCTCTGAAAACAGAACTGGGACTCCTGGATTAAAGAAAAGGTAAAGTTAAAAGGTAAAGGACCCCTGGATGGTTAAGTCCAGTCAAAGGCGACTATGGGGTTGCGGTGTCCATCTTGCCTTTCGGGCCGAGGGAGCCGGCGTTTGTCTGCAGACACCTTTTCTGGGTCATGTGGCCAGCAGGACTAAACCGCTTGTGGTGCAACAGAACACCGTGACGAAAACCAGAGCACACGGATATGCCATTTACCTTCCCACCGCAGAGGTACCTATTTATCTACTTGCACTGGCGTGCTTTCAAACTGCTAAGTTGGCAGGAGCTGGGACAGAGCAACGGGAGCTCACCCCGTCATGCGGATTTGGACCGCCAACCTTCCGATCGGCGAGCCCAAGAGGTTCAGTGGTTTAGACCACAGCACCACCCACGTCCCACTAGAAAAGTTCTTTAGTCCTACACTAAAGAACCAGAGGGAGGGGGCTTTCGAGACCATCCATCCCAACTCCTTGATCCAGGAAGGAAATCCAGAGCTGGAGGATCTGCCACTGATAATAATACTAATAAATTTTTATTTATATCCTGCCCTCCCCAGCCGAAGCAGGGCTCAGGGCGGCTAACAACAATAAAATAATACAACATTCTAAAATCATTTCATTAATTAATTAATTCAAATTAATTCAAATCAAATTGATGGCAACCATTGGGCTAGAGTTATGTGAAGATTGCCAAAGGAGGGAGTCAGGCTGTGCCCTGGCCAACGCCTTGATGGAACAGCTCTGTCTTGCAGGCCCTGAGGAAAGATGTCAAGTCCCGCAGGGCCCTAATCTCTTGTGGCAGAGCATTCCACCAGATCGGAGCCACAGCCAAAAAAGCCCTAGCTCTGGTTGAAGCCAGCCTAACCTCTCTGTGGCCTGGGACCTTCAAGATGTTTTTGTTTGAAGATCGTAAGTTCCTCTGTGGGACATACCAGGAGAGGCAGTCCTGTAGGTACGAGGGTCCTAGGCCATATAGGGCTTTAAAGGTTAAAACCAGCACCTTAAACCTGATCCTGTACTCCACCGGGAGCCAGTGCAGCTGGTATAGCACCGGGTGAATGTGATTCCACAGCGAGGACCCCGTAAGGAGTCTCGTCGCGGCATTCTGCACCCGCTGGAGTTTCTGGGTCAGTCTCAAGGGCAGCCCCATGTAGAGCTAGATACAACAATCCAGTCTGGAGGTGACCGTCACGTGGATCACAGTGGCTAGGTCAGGGCGAGAGAGGTAAGGAGCCAACTGCTTAGCTTGGCGGAGATGAAAAATGGCTGCCTAACCTCTGCTTAAAGACCTTGAGGGAGGGAGAGAACTGCCCTCCCCTGGTAACAGAGGTCCTGCAGCGAAAGCAAGTCTAGGCTCCACCCCAAAACAAAGAGGAATAATAAGGATTGCACAGAAGCAGCACTTCATGGGCAACAGCAACTCAAACTGCTGGCCCCCCTCAATTTGCAGCACACCGATGCAGATCTCTTTCTCTTGCGCACAGCAAAGCATGCCAAACTCATTCAGCCGCGGGACCCAATCCAATGTGCTCACCTCAGCATATTTGGCCACAGAGCTGGCTTCCACTGCATAGACTTTTCTCGCTCCAGCCTGCACAGCAAAAAACGAAAGGATTCCTGACCCACAGCCAACATCTAGGATCACCTTGAAACAAAAGAAGGGGAGAAATAATCTCTGCTTGTGATCCAAGATTTAAATTTATTGCATTCACTAAACAGAAAACACACTCAGCTGAGCCTATTAGATTCTTGAATGATGCAGAATCAGAGAAAAGCAGATAAACTGGCTTAGGTGGCCAGATCTGTTCACCTGAAGAAAGATTTAAAGGAGTATGCTGGAGGGCACAAGAGATAAATGCTTTCCATAATGAAGATTTTCCACTCTAGAAGGGATTCCAAGGGATTCCTTCCTTGCTATATGGGCCACAGCCTGGGGAAAAACCTTCTGGCATACACGAAAAAGCTATAATAGTATATATTTTTACAATACTATATAGTATTTCTTTAAGCCAAGCATCCATTTTCTTTGAAGAGGAAGTGTGCTTCTGGTTGTGATGTGCACAATCGAGTTTTACAACAAAACCCAACAGTATCAAAGTACACCTTTCCATCTATATCTATATCTATATCTATATCTATATCTATATCTATATCTATATCTATATCTATATCTATATATACACGCTTGTTCTGATACAAACATGGTAAATTAAATTTAAACAGAAAATTGCTTAATTCTGAAAACCGCTAAAGCAAAACTGGTCACCCTTCAGTCATTAAATGGATCTAACTTAGGTAATAAAGGTAAAGGGACCCCTGACCATTAGGTCCAGTCGTGACCGACTCTGGGGTTGTGGCGCTCATCTCGCTTTATTGGCCAAGGGAGCAGGCATACAGCTTCCGGGTCATGTGGCCAGCATGACTAAGCCGCTTCTGGCGAACCAGAGCAGCACACAGAAACGCCTTTTACCTTCCCGCCAGAGCGGTACCTATTTATCTACTTGCACTTTGACATGCTTTTGAACTGCTAGATTGGCAGGAGAAGGGACTGAGCAACTGGAGCTCACCCAGTCGCGGGGATTCGAACCGCTGACCTTCTGATTGGCAAGTCCTAGGCTCTGTGGTTTAACCCACAGCGCCACCCACGTCCCAACTTATGTAATAAACCCACATTATAAGCTTCAAGTGACTGCTGCAAAATTTCTGCCAGCATCTCAGAATCCCACTTAATTGCTTGCACCTCCCTACGAAAGAGCAATAAAATTTGTAAAGTGGTAAATCACCAAGACTCTTGTTCCAGGAAAATACATAGCCTTACCATGGGGGGGGGATACAACTGGCTCTGTTGGGGGGGGGTGTTGGGATGTGTTTCTGACATGCAGAATGTTTTAGTTTGGTTCCTCATAAAAGTTGACAGCAGGGCTGAGTTAATGGCCTTAAAAAGCGAGTCATTAGGTTGGTTCAAGACCAAAGCAATAAAGGACTAATTTCTCCTCATGCGCCAGAAAATTAATGTTACCGTGGAAACCATGTACCACATGCCAGTCTTAAAGTGTACTTTTGATAAAAAGGAGTCTAGTCTAATGAAAATAATCCTGTTGCATTTCCGCAGCTCCAACTATAATCACTCCAATTTTGTTACAGTGGTACCTCGGTTCCTAAACGCTGAAAACCTGCAAGTGTTCCGGTTTTTGAACGCTTTTTGGAAGCTGGATGTCTGACGCAGCTGTCAGCTATTGTTTCCGGGGCGCCTGCACCAATCAGAAGCCGCGCCTTCGTTTTCAAATATTTCGGAAGTCAAACAAACTGCCAGAACAGATTAAGTTTGGCACTTTTGTTTCTGCTGTTTATTTTGTTATTGTTTTTGAGGCTTTTTCAATTAATTTGTTTTTGTGATTGTGTGGAACCCAGTTCAGCTACTGATTGATTGATTGATTGATTGATTGATTGTGTGACTGCAAAAATGGATAAAAGCCCCCCATCCAAACAATGACTGTCATCACTGCAGGTAAAGAAAAAAATGAATTTTTATTTTTATCATCTACAATACTGCCTTCTTTATTTTATAGTACAGTACACTGATTATTGCTTACATTTTATGGAAATGGTCTTGTTAGATAGTAAAATGTTAAATGGCTGTTTCAGGGGTTGTTTTTAAAAATATGGAACGGATTAATTTGTTTTGCATTACTTTCTATGGAAAAGTGTGCCTTGGTTTTGGAACGCCTTGGTTTTGGAACGGACTTCTGGAACGGATGAAGTTTGAGAACCAAGGTACAGAGATTCAGGGGATACTCAAACTTGCAAACACGGTGATCTTATTTTGAGTTCCTACTACAGGATTGAATGAGCTCTCTTTTATATCACCAACGGAAAACTGCAACAGCCTGTTTCAATCCGTTTGTGTGCTTGAAACCATTAACCCCACAGAGCAGCTGTGATACTGTCAGGCTTTTAAAAATAAAAAATGCAAATATGGGTGGGAGTTAATAATGAAGATCAAAAAACAAGAACCAAACCAAACCGATTTCTTAGCCAAGTAATATAAGAATATAGGAAACAGGAGATCATGATACTGTCAAAAATTCCTCAGAGATGGGCAAGGGCAGAAGGAGCCTTCAAAGAAACCGCGAGGTTTCGTTTTCCTGTATGTTTAAAGATTCTGACTTCAATGATGCTTCTCATCTATTGACTTGGGGAAGAGGTGAGGAGAGCCACTTTCTGGCCCCTGACGGGAGGCTGTGGGGCTCACAGAGATCCAGGATCCGCCCCTTTCTGTGCTGGGCACGTCTCCTAGGGCAGCCCTTGGGAAAGAAAGGGGCTGTAGCCGAGGGGCAGAAGACACGCTTTGCAGGCAGAAGAAGACGCCTGTTTCTTGTGAAAAATATCTGAAGCAGCTTCAGGCTGGAAGAGATCTGAGCCTGAGATCCTCAGGAGCTCCTGGCGGTCAGAGCAGATCCTGCGCTCACTGAATCTCACCAGGTTCAAACATATGTCTGAATTATATGTAGGGATGGGCAAAATCTGTCCATTTCAGTTTTCCTATGTTTCTCATTTTCCAATCTAAACTTCACTTCTCCACAATTCCACATAGCTTGCAATTTTTAAAAGGAGTGAAAATTCGCAAGCATTTTACAGTGAATTTCTTCTTTGTAAGCAATTTTGCCTCCTATATACATTTTTGCAAGGCAATTTCCAAGAATATAATGCATTTATGTATGTTATTTTCCACTAATTGACACTTTACGGCAGTATATGCTTTTCTGTGCATATTACCGTATTTTTCGCTCTATAGGACGCACTTTTTCCCCTCCAAAATTTAAGGGGAAATGTGTGTGCGTCCTATAGAGCGAATGCAGGCTGCGCGGCTAAGCCCAAAGCCAGAACAGGGAGACGGCACGCTGTGGAGCACTCCGGAGCGCTCCGTCTCGCTGTTCTAGCTTGGGGATGGCTGCCCTGCAGAGGCTAGAAAGGCTGTCCTCGAAGCCAGAACAGGGAGACGGAGCGCTGTGGAGTGCTCTGTCTCGCTCTTCTAGCTTGGCGATGGCTGCGCAAAGCCTCCGCAAGGCTGTCTCCAAAGGCTGTCCCTGAAGCCTGAAGCCTTTGGAGCGCAGTGGGAACTTGCGCTGCGCTCCAAAGGCTTCGCTTTGAGGCTGGCGGTGGGGAAAAGCACCGCCAGCCCCACAAGCTCGGGGGGCAGCGGGAAGGCGACCTGGTCTTTGAGGCTAGCTTCCCCCCACTGCCAGCCCCAAATAGCAGGTCAAAAGGAACTGAAGCCTCCGGAGAGGGAACTCTCACCACACTCCTGAGACTTCGAGTTGCCTTCACTGAAGCCTGGAGAGTGAGACGGGTCAGTGCACACTGACCCCTCTCGCTCTCCAGGCTTCCAAGGTAGCCACCTGAAACCTCCAGAGTGCAGTGGGAACTCCCGCTGCGCTCCGGAGGCTTTGGGTGAATGCACCTTGAACGCACCTTGTTTTAGAGGGAGAGAACAAGAAAAAATTTTTTTTCCTGTTCTCCCCCTCCTATGGTCCGGTGCATCCTATAGAGCGAAAAATATGGTATTTGCCTGGCAAACTGCACTGCAGCATTGGGGGAAATGGCGTAATGGTTAGAGTGTTGGACTAGGGCCTGGGAGAGAGCAGGGTTCGAATCCCCACTTAGGTACAAAAGTCACTGGGTGACCTTGGAGGCAGTCACCATCTCTTAGCCTAATCTGCTTCACAGGGTTGTTGTGAGGGTGAAATGGGGAGGAGAAGAACCACGTACACCACTTTGAGCTCCTTGGAAGATAAAGGTGGTCCATAAATGTAATACATAAATGAAAAATAAAAGAGGTCTGAGTTTTGGTTTGTGTATTGTGCCGGGAACTACAAATTAGGAAGGCTCACATTTAGAAGCAAACTATACTGAATGTCTCTCCCATCTCTAATTATAACAATAGTATGAACAAGACTGTAGGCAGGTGGGCCAGTGCAAATATTTAGAATCGGGGTGCCAACATAACTGATTATTCGCTTCCAGAATTAAGCCACAAAGAGGAAGACACACATATCCAGAAAACATGGACTGATCCTTTTTTAAAATAATCATTTTGTCTTCTATGCCTTCTCTAAGGATGCTTATTTAACATGTAACACTGTCTTCTTCCTGTATTCCTTCTGTAATCTTTTCTGTTTGGTTTTTCTTCGGTAGTTTTGTAGTTTTGGCTTGTTGCAATGTCTGTTATAATGGAAAATTCAATAAAAATATTTTACAGAGAGAGAGAGAGAGAGAGAGAGAGAGAGAGAGAGAGAGAGAATTGGGATGGACAGACTTTTAACAGGGCTTACCTTATCCTTAAAATCTATATGGTTCTGTAGTATTGCTCTGTGATATGTGGCCGTCCTCACAAAATCCTGCATCATGTTCTGTTGCTGGGACAAGCAGCCATAAAACTAAACAGGAAAAACAGGAACAAATATATAAAATTGTGCCCTTCCCCCCTTGCCTGCTGCACTTCACACAAGAAGGGCAAAGTCATGGCTGCAGAAACCAGCTCTGAGCAGGAAGTGCAGAAACACAGGGAAAGTAATGAATTTACCTCTTCTAGGTTTGTGATGCAATGGACCTCTACCTGAAAATATTGAGCTGCAGAGAATTCTTCGGTTCTCTGATTGAACACGGAGTGCTCCTTATTCCAATTCCTGCAGTTCTTCAGCACATTTGAAAACATGCTATATTCTGAAACAGAAACGGTGAATTTAATTAAATACAGAGGCCTGAGAGGCGGGCCACTCAGATTCACAGCAGGTTTGGCTAGGGTACCTGGGGGGGGGGGGGAATGGTATTGGCTGTGCAAAACTACAGCTGTTTATATTAAAGTAAACAGCATCATGCGAAATGGTAGGCAGTGGAAGGAACGAAACTGAACGATCACTGAGCTGCTCTCTACCCTCTGCAAAACATAATGTAACATTCTGCTGAACTAAATGTACAAAGGTAAAAAGGTAAAGGGACCCCTGACCATTAGGTCCAGTCATGGCCGACTCTGGGGTTGCGGCACTCATCTCGCTTTATTGGCCGAGGGAGCCAGTGTACAGCTTCTGGGTCATGTGGCCAGCATGACTAAGCCGCTTCTGGCGAACCAGAGCAACGCACGGAAACGCCGTTTACCTTCCCCCCGGAGTGGTACCTATTTATCTACTTGCACTTTGACATGCTTTCAAACTGCTAGGTTGGCTGGAGCAGGGACTGAGCAACGGGAGCTCACCCCGTCACGGGGATTTGAACCACCGACCTTCTGATCGGCAAGTCCTAGGCTCTGTGGTTTAACCCACTGTGCCACCCGCGTCCCAGTGTGCAAAGAGCAAGCCACAAATTATACTCTGTGCTCTTTCATCTGCCTGTTCCTTCCCTTAAGACAGGTTAACTCACTGGGGTGAAGTGCTCTTAAGGAAAGCAGATCGCCATTGATTTATGTGTCACTAGAACAGCTGGGGAATCCACCAAGATCAGCACCCCCCCCTTCACTCTGCAGCCCGACTCACCTGACCCGTGCAGCAGCCATGCAGCTCCTGCCAAATGATATGCGCTGTGGTGAAGGGGGCTGTGGTGGAGGGGGGCAGAATCTTAAAAATAGCATGGACCTGCATATAGAAGATGCATCCATTTGCTCTCTAGAAATCCTCCTCTGCTCTCTCAGCCACCCTTGCCACAGCCCAGGCTGGCATTTCTCTGGTGCCAACCCAATGCCCACAACACAGTAGCATAAATGAAAGAGATCAGTACTGCAAGATTTGACCCAGTCTTCCTGAAACCAGTGTTGACACCAATCCTCTTGTTTTTCAACTGAACTGTGCTCCTCTCAAGATGGCAGCAAGTAACCCCCGTGAGACGGCGGGCAAAATATTCCTCGGATGAGCTGCTCTAAATAGACGGCCATTGTTTGGGAAAGACAAGACGATATGTGCAAGACACACTGGCAGCCGATTTTATGGCTTGCTTGATGCAACTCAGATGCCGCACACATGTTCTTCGGGAAGCAGAGACAACCATCTAGGATTTATAGCTGTCTAAATGGTGGAACGGAAGGAATGAGGAGAGCTCTGTCCTCTGCATGAATTCAGGGCAGGCATCCATTCACCACCAGAAAGACGGGTGAAACAGGGGTCTGGAAATCTAAATAGGCATAACTCTCAAGTAATACGCAATGGTAAGTTTAGACTTCGTTCTAAACAATCAGAAGATTGTAGACCCTGCTCTTCAAAGATGCCTTGTTCAACTAGAAGCTTAAACTGGGTGGAAGATGCAAAGCAGTTGAAGCCCAATCTCTGACTGAGGACTAAACTGGAGCTCTGCACCCAAGGCCCTATTGTCCAAGGCACTTGGACCCCAGCATCTTTGACTGCTGGGGAAAGTCTGCTGCCCAAAAGAGCAACCCTGAATACCTACCCTGCAATATCCAGGACATAAGAACATGATGCACCACTTTGCTGAAGCTAAGCAGGTTCCGGCCTGGTCAGTGCAAGAATGGGAGACCCACTGAGAACCCTCTTTCCCACTGCCTTGAGTCCCAGGACAGAAGGAGAGCTATAGATCTACCAATTAACTAACAAATCATGTTTGTGCCTTCCTATTCATGCAAGCGAAGGGACGCAGGTGGCGCTGTGGGTTAAAGCCTCAGCGCCTAGGGCTTGCCGATCGAAAGGTCGGCGGTTCGAATCCCTGCGGTGGGGTGCGCTCCCGCTGCTCGGTCCCAGCGCCTGCCAACCTAGCAGTTCGAAAGCACCTCCGGGTGCAAGTAGATAAATAGGGACCGCTTACCAGCGGGAAGGTAAACGGCGTTTCCGTGTGCGGCTCTGGCTCTGGCTCTGGCCGGAGCAGCTTTGTCACGCTGGCCACGTGACCCGGAAGTGTCTCCGGACAGCGCTGGCCCCTGGCCTCTTAAGTGAGATGGGCGCACAACCCCAGAGTCTGTCAAGACTGGTCCGTACGGGCAGGGGTACCTTTACCTTTTATTCATGCAAGCGGCAGCCAATTAAGTCAAATGGGGGCCTGGAAATTAAAAAACATGGGCTCATAGACATTACAATAAACTCACAGCAGCTGCTTTAGACAGAAGGCACATGTTTCTTGTGATTTCAAGTTTTGTCTGAAACATCTTCAAGTTGTCAGAAAAACATTTTGATCTTGATACCTATACTCTATAGGCTGACATCTGAGAATGTCTGACACCCTTGGGTATTCTTAAAAAGCAACATATATTCAACACAATGTTGCCCAGTTGTTTGGTTCCAACACAGTTTGATGGTGTAAAACTTTGAAACAGTTTTGAAGGAATTTGCCACCATTACAGAGAAGCATGAAACCCTTTCTGTTAAATTCTCCATGGAGCAACAGATGTCAAAGGCTGTACCAATGTGCAAAATATTTCAGACATAGAGGCAAACAAGGAAAGCTTACAGTGAGATGTTGCAGGACATGGGTGGCACTGTGGTCTAAACCACTGAGCCGCTTGGGCTTGCCGATCGGAAGGTCGGCAGTTCAAATCCCCACGACGGAGTGAGCTCCCATTGCTCAGTCCCAGCTCCTGCCAACCTAGCAGTTCAAAAGCAAGCCAGTGCAAGTAGATAAACAGGTACCACTGTGGTGGGAAGGTAAACGGCATTTCCGTGTGCTCTGGATCTGTCACAGAGTCCCACTGCGCCAGAAGTGGTTTAGTCATGCTGGACACATGACCTGGAAAGCTGTCTGTGGACAAACGCTGGCCTGAAAGCGAGATGAGCTCCCACAACGCCATAGTTGCCTTTGACTGGATTTAAACCATCCAGGGGTCCTTTACCTTTTATCATTCTCCCCAAACTAAATGTGTGTAGAATATTTAAACTATACCAAACTGTGTTTTTTTTTTCAATTTTCCCAAAAACAAACGGCTTTGGAAAAAAATGGGGGTGGGGTGGGTGAGGGTTATTTTTCTGCTTCCCCCCCCCCCAGGCCTTCCCATGTCTAGTTGTACTTCTGCAAATCTCAATATCTTGGACTCGTTGATCCTCAGGGTCTCTTCCAACTCTACAATTCTATAGTTCTATGAACTCTGAGCATGCAAAATAGTGTACAAGAAAGTGCACCCAAGTTACTGGTTTGGGGGGGGTGGAAGTGTACAGAGGGGGAGAAACTTTGAGACATGTACAGAACTATGAATGCCACCAATCACTTACCAGAATGGGACCTGAATTGAAGTAAGGCATTGTTATAGCCAAGCGATATCAAGATTGATTCTTTTCCCACACGGCAATATTCGGTATCTTTGTTGACCAAGCATTTAAACACACAAACGCCATCAGCTGCAGGGAGGGAAAAAACATGTTAGCGCTTATTAAAAAACACAGAGACAGGTACATACATATGTATATATTACTGGCGGATGATCCACAGCTTGCCTTGGTGGGTGGCATTTTTAATTCAGATATATTTCTCATTATTTATCTGCCCCTTGTTTTGTTTTGAATTCATGCCAAGAGCTCCATCTTTACCTAATTGTTTTGGGAATGCAAAAGTTCTCTGTAAAAGAAGTACTGTAAAGCACCAGCTCGGAGCTCTTCCTGGTGCAATTGCCTCAGGAAAGGACAATGTTCTCCTTTAGGAAGTCTCTAAGGAAGTTTCCGGATGCGGGTGGCGCTGTGGATTAAACCACAGAGCCTAGGACTTGCCGATCAGAAGGTCGGCGGTTTGAATCCCCGCGATGGGGTGAGCTCCCATTGTTCGGTCCCTGCTCCTGACAACCTAGCAGTTCGAAAGCACGTCAAAGTGCAAGTAGATAAATAGGTACCGCTCCAGCGGGAAGGTAAATGGCGTTTCCGTGCGCTGCTCTGGTTCGCCAAAAGCGACTTAGTTATGCTGGCCACATGACCCAGAAGCTGTACGCCGGCTCCCTTGGCCGATAAAGTGAGATGAGCACCGCAACCCCAGAGTTGGCCATGGCTGGACCTAATGGTCAGGGGTCCCTTTACCTTTAAGGAAGTTTCACCTCTCCCCCCCCCCCCAATGCTCAGAGGTGTGGAAAACAACAAGAATGGATGTTTTAAAGAAGAGGGTTAATCTCTGGATGTATGTAGATCAGCAGCCAGGAGAAGGAATTATCAACCAAATAAGAACTATTTTTAAAATCTACGTGGACACAGCAAACATAGCAGCAAAGAAGAGTTTAAGTGATGAATTGGATTTGGAAGAATAAACTCCCAATTTGGGCATCTGGAGATATTATATGTTGAAGGAATTGCGGGCGGGACTAAATTATGTGCAGCAGACAGAAAATAAAATAGTAATGAAAGAATTGTGGAATAGATAAAAATAAAATGCAGCATAGAAGGGTTCTTTTCAGAGGGCCAGGAAACCTTTTAAAGGGGAAGCATCACTAGGGGTGTTATTTTCCTGCAGGAGAAGGAGGAATGCAAGTGGTTTATTCACGTTTCCCTCCTTGAGGTTCCTATTAATATGGACTCGGGTGGCAGCCAGCTTAACCTGTGCTTTTGAGGGGCTTCTTCTTCTTTCTTTCTGAAGTAAGTAAAGGTAAATGGACCGGACCCCTGACCATTAGGTCCACTTGTGGCCGACTCTGAGGTTGCGGCGCTCACCTTGCTTTATTGGCCAAAGGAGCTAGCATACAGCTTCTGGGTCATGTGGCCAGCATGACTAAGCCGCTTCTGGCAAACCAGAGCAGCACACGGAAACGCCATTTACCTTCCCGCCGGAGTGGTACCTATTTATCTACTTGCACTTTGACGTGCTTTCGAACTGCTAGGTTGGCAGGAGCAGGGACCAAGCAACAGGAGCTCACCCCGTTGCGGGGATTCGAACCACCGACCTTCTGATCGGCAAGTCCTAGGCTCTGTGGTTTAACCCACAATGCCACCTGTGTCCATTAGTGCCACCTGCGTCCCTCTTTCTGAAGTACCTTCCCCCAAAATGAGAAAAATGTTTCTTTGAGCATCTTTAGATGTGGAGGCCCATTCAAAGAAGCAATCTCTCCCGCGCAAGACAAGGTGGTACAACTGCACAGAGCGTGTTTATGTAGCATTTTCTGAGGAAATAATCACAGGCGTGGGAATAAGGAGACAGTCTGTTCAGATCTGGGCTGAACCAAGTGAGGACATTCTTTGAATCAGGCAAATGACATGACATTCTCGTCTTCAATTCTCTGCCACAAAAGGGAGAATCAAACATCAAGGTGCAGCACAGGATTGAACTGCTGTAACAGCACATCGGAAAACCCTGGGCATCATTGCAAAGAAGCAACCTTCTCGAAAAGCACATAATTCCCTCAAAATGTAGATGAAGTTAACATTCCTGATCTGCTGTATTTCTTCTGCTTAATGGAGAAACATTCTCCCTGAATTCCATCCGAACTCAGAGCAACCACACCAATAATTTTTCCATTAGGAGAAACACACCATACGAAACTCCTTAATTAGTTTCTGCAAGTGGTGCCAATGTGATTCCTTCTCACTGGAATTTGTAATTCTTTGACACATCATTACGTTCTTCAGACAAAAATATCTTGGAGGTCCCTGGCCACAGAGAGGTTAGGCTGGCGTCACCCAGAGCCAGGGCTTTTTCGGCTGTGGCTCCGATCTGGTGGAACGCTCTGTCACAAGAGACTAGGGGCCTGCAGGACTTGACATCTTTCCGCAGGGCCTGCAAGACAGAGCTGTTCCACCAGGCCTTTGGCCAAGGCACAGTCTGACCCCCTCCTTTGGCAATCCTCACAGAGCCCAATGGTTGCCATTAATCTGATTTGAAATGATTTTATAATGAAATGATTTTAGAATGTTGTATCATTTTACTGTTGTTAGCTGCTCTGAGCCCGGCTTCGGCTGGGGAGGGCGGGATATAAATAAATTATTATTATTATTATTATTATTATTATTATTATTATTATTATTACAGCTGTTTTAATCCTTCATGGCACATCATGAGAAATGTCTAATCTGAAACACTGTCATCTAACTACTTGCCATCTATGCTGCTTTTCTTCCCCCTGGTACTTTTCTAATAATAAAACTGCCATTTGTTGTCCTGCAGTTCATTTAATAATAATAATAATTTATTTATACCTCACCCATCTGGCCGGGCCTCCCCAGCCACTCTGGGTGGCTTCCAAAAAAATATTAAAATACAGCGATGCATCAAACATTAAAAACTTCCCTAAAAAGGGCTGCCTTCAGATGTCTTCTAAACATCTGGTAGTTGTTTTCCTCTTTGACATCTGGTGGGAGGGCGTTCCACAGGGCGGGTGCCACCACCGAGAAGGCCCTCTGCCTGGTTCCCTGTAACTTGGCTTCTCGCAGTGAGGGAACCGCCAGAAGGCCCTCGGCGCTGGACCTCAGTGTCCGGGCAGAACGATGGGGGTGGAGATGCTCCTTCAGATATACTGGACCGAGGCCGTTTAGGGCTTTAAAGGTCAGCTCCTTTCTTCCATCAACATGGAGCTGCTGCTCCAGAATATTGTAAAAGTTTCTGCCTCCCCCCAACCACCAGAAGAAGGAACAACTTCTTCAAAAAAGAAGCTCAACATTGCACTCATGATTTGGTCTTCATGGGACAATAATACGACAAGACATAATTCACAGGTCTTTTTCTCAATCTTGCTTAGTGAATGCATATGGTCATAAAATCTACTGATATTTTCTCACCACTATAATAAAATAATAATATAAAAAAGCAGAGACATCACCTTGCCAACAAAGGTCCATATAGTTAAAGCTATGGTTTTCCCAGTAGTGATGTATGGAAGTGAGAGCTGGGCCATAAAGAAGGCTGATTGCCGAAGAATTGATGCTTTTGAATTCTGGTGCTGGAGGAGACTCTTGAGAGTCCCATGGACTGCAAGAAGATCAAACCTATCCATTCTGGAGGAAATCAGCCCTGAGTGCTCACTGGAAGGACAGATCATGAAGCTGAGGGTCCAATACGTTGGCCACCTCATGAGAAGAGAAGACTCCCTGGAAAAGACCCTGATGTTGGGAAAGATGGAGGGCACAAGGAGAAGGGGATGACAGAGGACGAGATGGTTGGATAGTGTTCGCGAAGCTACTGGCATGAGATTGACCAAACTGCGGGAGGCAGTGGAAGACAGGAATGCCTGGCGTGCTCTGGTCCATGGGGTCACAAAGAGTCGGACATGACTAAACGACTAAACAACAACATAATAAAAGGGGCGGTGACATAATAGCTATAACTATCTGCAAATGGTTTTACAAGATGCAAAACTAGCACGTAGTTTGAGACCCATAGATGCAACCCATTTTGTTGCTTACTTATTTTTGGCAGAAAGAAGAAGATATATGTTTAGTTCACCATGCAAAAACTATTTTTCCTATTCTATAGGAAAAGAACTGTCATAGTTGAATGCTAGAATATGTAATTAACTTGTCTGAATATCCACTAATTTACCAGGTGCACAAAAGCAGGGGGGACAAAAGGAGTT
The DNA here is from genome assembly GCF_951804945.1 of Podarcis cretensis. Classification (NCBI taxonomy): domain Eukaryota; kingdom Metazoa; phylum Chordata; class Lepidosauria; order Squamata; family Lacertidae; genus Podarcis; species Podarcis cretensis. The sequence goes on from NC_137187.1 coordinate 30,197,257, forward strand.
TTTGCACAAAAGTGACATCTGATTAAGACACTAATATTTTGCATAGTTGCTGTCAAACTGTCTGTCTGGATTCAAAATCTATTAGAGCTTTGATATCCTGTTCAAATGCTACAGAAAACCAGAGATTTCTGTGTGGGTGGTTAGGCTGCAGAAAAGGAGCCTCACTTATTGATCAAGAGAGCAGCCCTATGGAAACAGGTTACAACTAACCTAAGAGAAGGATGAGATGGCAAGCACCAAGATCTACAGTGGTACCTCAGGTTACATACGCTTCAGGTTACAGACTCTGCTAACCCAGAAATAGTGTTCAGGTTAAGAACTTTGCTTCAGGATGAGAACAGAAATCGTGCTCTGGCGACGCAGCAGCAGCAGGAGGCCCCATTAGCTAAAGTGGTGCTTCAGGTTAAGAACAGTTTCAGGTTAAGAACGGACCTCCAAAATGAATTAAGTACTTAACCCGAGGTACCACTGTATTACTGCCGACTGTGTTAGAAACTCCTATCTATAAGCTAAGTGCCAAATGGCTCCTTAAACCAGAGTTACAGTTGCCAAAACGGAATATCTAGTTGCCATCTTGGGACCAGGCGGCTCAAAAGTTATATTTTTCAATGTGACTTTTTAGTTCCTGAAATTCATTCTGATTGTGCAGATAAAATATGGGAGTTGGAATTCTACAGGATGTGTTGCTGGGGTGTGAAAACAGTCCAGATCCATGGATCCCCAGGCACGCACCTCAGGTGCAATCCTGGTGCCTGGACATCTTCCCTTGCTTGCAAGTGGACAATACAAGATATACAACTTTATTATTGCATTAGCCGTGTGGCCATAGCATAATATACATAGAAATAACAGCATAAAATACGGGGGGAGGTAAAGGTAGATATCGTCCAAGGCGAATACGAGGATAACAAAAGTGACAGGGGATTTAAAACATCGAGTGACAGAGAATGCAAAAACAGGTTCGATTGTGCGGCATATCGACTACGGCTGTGGTGTTAAAGAAGAAGTTGGTGCCGCTTTCCTCTTCATCACACTAAGCAGGAAGTTAGCTGTCATCTCGGTAATCCAACAGTCAGAATCCTGCAGAAGAAGGGACACTATCCAGGGCTGGATTGGGAGATGAAGCTTGTTCACGAGAGGAATTAGAAACCGAGATCTTTCATCTGTCAAGTTGGTACAGAAGAGCATTACATGTTCCATAGTCTCCAGAGCCGTGTCGTTGCAGGGGCATGTTCTATTTGCAATGGGAGCTCTGGAATAGCGACCCGACAAAACTGCTGTAGGGAAACAGTTGAGACGGGCACAGGTGAAGGCCCTTCGCTTAGCCTCCGAAGGAATTGTAAAGCAGTATGGAGGGATCCCTTCAGGGGGTGGAATAGCTAGGGCTAAGCCTGAACACGGCCCTCTTGCATGGGAAGCTGTGTTAGAGAAGTCAAGTTGCTGTAACTTCTTTTTGATTGAAGGTAGGGCCGCTGGGCTAATACACTCTGAGTTAAAAACAGTTTTGCGGGTCAGATTGAGAAGAGAGCGGAATTTGAGATTAATTGTAGTTTTCCAAGGAGAATTATGAATATCTCTTAGGATCAGGTTGGAGAAACCACCTCTAATTCGAGCATCCGATGCTAATAGGTGGGAGCTATAGGAAATGGCTCGACTCCATGCTCGTTTTTCAATTGAGGGCTGGGCGAACTCAAGTCGTAGGGCTGCACCTGAGACACATCTCGGGACACCGGAAAGAGATCTCAAAAACATGTGAAGTGGGCGATCCAAGTTACCTGATATTGCTGTAGTCCATACTTCGCAGCCATATAGTAATTTAGGGACAACTTTAGCATTAAATATTTGAATTGCTGCTGGAAGGTGTTTGCCGCCCTTCTGGTGGTAAAATCGGACAATGGCATTAGAGGTCGTGGTTGCAGCAAGAGAGGCAGATTGTAGATGGGTGGTCCAGGAGAGATTATAGGTAAATATTAAGCCTAGATATTTAAAGGCTTTTACCTTTTCTAAGTAGCCACCTGTGATCTTAAGCGGCTCCAGCTTGAGTTTGCGGGAACGAGTGAAGTGGATGACTTTCAATTTTTTATAATTAATATTAAGAGCTTCCGCCTTACAATAGGCGATAAATGCATTAACTGTATTTGCTAGGTCCGCAGCTGTTCTGGATAAGATGACGGCATCATCTGCATAGAAAAGGGAAGCAACGGGGTGGCCTGCTAAATGAGGAGGATACTTAGTTGCTAGCTTCAAAGGGGAAAGAGCATCATGAAGATAGAGATTAAACAGTAAAGGGGCCAAGAGACAACCTTGTCGGACGCCCCTGGCCGTTGGGAATGGAGCGGTAAGGGAGCCGTTGGGACCAAATCGGACACGAGCTGTGGTGTTTGAATGAAGGGAAATAATTAGGGAGAGGAGGTGCGGATCAATTCCCAGATGGACGAGTTTGGACCATAATCTCTGCCTAGGAATGGAATCAAAGGCGGCCTCCAAGTCCATGAAAGCGGCAGACAGGTGGCCTTGCCTTGGTGCAGTGTATTTACTGGCAAGGTGATAAAGAGTTAGACAGTGGTCCATGGTTGATGCTGACTTTCGGAAGCCAATCTGTTCTGGTGGTAAAATGTTCCTCTCATGGACCCATGAAAGAAGTTCTTTCAGTAAAACAGCGGCAAATATTTTCCCCGGAATAGATAATAAGCTGATGGGGCGATAGTTCCTAGGGATGTTTGGCTGGCCGCCTTTGAAAATCGGAACTATTGTAGCTTCTCTCCAGGAGTCAGGGATGTCTAAGGCGGAGGAGATAGCGGTGAATACAGGAGTCAGCTGTTCACTCCACCAGAGAGGATCAGTCAGGAAAAGGTCCAACGGGACCATGTCTGGGCCGGGGGCCTTATTCCTTCGCATGGACATTATGATGTTGAAGATGCGGGTTGAAGTGAAGATTACTGAGGAGGTGGGACTAAGAGAACAGGAACAAAGGTCCAACGGGGATTGAAGGTGATCTGTAAGATGATTTGGAGAAGCGAAACTGGCTGAAAAATAGGCAATCCATTCGTCAGCGGAAATCAAGGTAGCTGAATTGAATGGTGCCGAAGGCCTAACTAAGCGCCAGAAGGAGCGGGAGTCATGCCTCTCTACAGCCGAACGAAGAGTGGACCAAGCCTCAAAGATGTGTTGCTGTTTCTTGCAATGAATCATGTTTCTGTATGCCCTTTTAGTATCTAAAAGCTCTGCATGGGCTTGGGGGTCGTTGGAAAATTTGATGATTCTGACCATTTTCCTAATTCGCCTTCTTAGGGCTTTACATTCCTTGTCAAACCACGGTGATTCAGAGAAAAAGCGTTGGTGAGTAGGCAAGGTAGTGGTTATGAAAGTTGTTGAAAAAACATCAATTAATTTCCGGTATTGGTCAGCGGGCAGAATTGAGTCAGAGAGAACTGCAGGCATATCAAATGATTTTTGTATGTCCAGAGCAAGAGAGGAACTGAGGCTTGTCCATTTCTTTGTTTTGTATACAGGGTAGCTTTGTGCCGTGGAACTATAGTTTGAGGGGACTGAAAATGGCTCTATTAGGTTTAACAATAGAGTCAATGGAAGGTGGTCGCCACCAAAGTATTCAGCCACTTCCATTTTTGTAGAGATTGAGAATAGCTCCGGCGTCAATAGAATGTAGTCAACAACACTGGCTCCCCGGGAAGAAATGCACGTTAACTGCTGTGAGGACAAGGGACTAACGTGTACATTTGCGATGCAGAGATCGTTTTCAATGGCCAATTGGGCCATCAGCCTCCCCGACGCATTTGTTATGGGATCAAGAGAGCATCTGTTTCCCCAGGGGGGCTGCAGGGGAGTGCTGCGGGAGATAATATAGCATCGTCATTGGGACCTATTCTTGCGTTAAAGTCGCCTAAGAGGATTTGAGGAAGTCCTGGGTTAGTTGTTTGAAGATCATGAAGCCAAGACGAAAGTTCAGACCACCTTTCATTACGGTCGGAATCATTAGTTGCTGGGGGCAGATATACTGTAGTTATCAACCATGGGCTTTTGGTCTTTGGAAGGTGGATCTTTATAGTGAGAAAGAAAGGGGAAGATTTAAGTTCCTCGCAAATAGTGAGGGATAAGCTGGTTGAAATAAGACAGGCGAGGCCAACTTGAGGGCGACCCCTGTTGGCTAGTTTGTGAGCACAGGAGTTAAAGGAACAATAATTTGGGAGAGCGATACTTTGTTGGGACCAGGTCTCTTGGAGGCACACAATGTCAAATGAAGAGATAAAGTTTATTGCCTCAGGATCCATTTGCTTTGTCGCCCAGCCATTAACATTCCAGGAAACAATTTTAAGGCTCTGAGGTGGGTTGGATGCGCCTTTCAAGGGAAGAACAACTTTTACTTGATTTATGGGTGAGGATTGAGCCTGTTTATTTCTAATGATGTCGAATTTCCGCGAAGATAGGGAACCGGCTGGTGTTTGCCTCTGGTCTGGTCGTTGTCAATTATTTCCCAAGGAACTTTTAGGGATTACTCTTTTGTGAGCCGTCCCATTGTTCTCCATGCATGGCAAACTGGCCAAAGGTTCTATAGTTTCGGCTGGTAAATGTTGAGTACTGACGTTAGTGGTCACCGGGCCTCTGAAGTGTGTTATCTCTTTCCGTAGGTATTCTTCCGGTACCTGATTGTGGCCTAATTCTGCCTCGTCTAGGTACCTCAGCTTGTCCCAAGAGCCTGGTGAGTTCACCTTGGGGATGGTTCTCCTTATTGAAGGTGATGTAGTGTTCTCTTCGGTGTGCTGGGCTTCCTTGATTGAAGGTAGATTAATCTCAGAGTGGACAATAAAAGGTAAAGGTAAGGGGACCCCTGACCATTAGGTCCAGTCATGGCCGACTCTGGGGTTGCAGCGCTCATCTCGCTTTATTGGCTGAGGGAGCCGGAGTACAGCTTCCGGGTCATATGGCCAGCATGACTAAGCCGCTTCTGGCGAACCAGAGCAGCGCACAGAAACGCCATTCACCTTTCCGCCGGAGCGGTACCTATTTATCTACTTGCACTTTGACGTGCTTTCGAACTGCTAGGTTGGCAGGAGCAGGGACCAAGCAACAGGAGTTCACCCTGTCACGGGGATTCGAACTGCCGACCTTCTGATCGGCAAGTCCTAGGCTCTGTGGTTTAACCCACAGCACCACCCGCGTCCCCCAAGTGGACAATAGCCAGGTACAAAATGCTCCTTGCGAATTTCAAACGCTGCTGGACAAAACAGAATGTGATTTTGTAGTTTTTTCTCTGTGCTGCATGGTATAATAATATGCCGTGTTAGAGAGCAGCTGATTCTACCCAGATTGGGTCTCTGATCTGAACTGCCAAACCTGATTACAAAGCAAGTCTTGGATCTGCCAATCACTCATCAAAGCGGTGGGCGGGGTTTGCAACCCGGTGCGGGTTTCCTGTGCCTGGGTTTGCTTGCTGGCCGTTGCTCCACCCCCTCTCCGCCTAGCCAATTGGCTGAGTCGGTGGAACGTGGGCCAGGTAGGGCAGGCTCCAGCCAACCATCTCTCCAGTCAGCCTTTGTGGCCAATGCTTCTGCTGTTGACATGCTACTGCCAACCCCACCTGCGAACACATTAGCTGAATGTGAATATCTAACTGCATCTGTAACATTGGCTCAACCTACACAGGCCTGGCTGGTGGATGTCAGGTGCCAATGGGGAAGAACTCCAGCAGCGCCTGGGCTGCAAGGAGCGCTGTGGCGTGCTGTCAGAGTAGAGTCGCACATGTTAACCTTTGCATGAAGGCATAACCCCAATAAATAAGTAGAGCTTCTTTTCCTCCCAAAGGAGCTTTCATTTACAGGAGAAAACTGGCAGAAGCCTTTTAGCGTAAGAGCTACGGACCATGTCTGGCAGGAGACTGGAAATCATTACAAGGCTGGGGTGGGGAGTAATAAACTCGACAGAGAGGCCCCCAAGCGCCACCTGCTTCCTGCCGCACAGTGTCGGACGGCCAAGATTAAAAGAAAGCAATGAATATGCATTGCTGGTTTTAAAATTAAACATTGATCAGGCAAAAAAAGAAAAATGATTTGAAGAAAAGGGGAAGGTGGAATTTTAGAATAGGAACACAGTCTGCTTCAGATGGTTCAATGAATAATCCATCTGCTCTGCACCAGGCCTCATCTGCACCGATGGCAAAAGAAAATATAAGTAAGAGCAGCCTGAATCTCAAGGCAAGGCCACCAGCACAGGGCCCTGACAGCAAAGCTTGCCAGTGTTATTAGCTTTACCAGATTCAAACACAAAAGTAGCTAAAAACATATATTTTAATGTGCAATGGCATCATTTGCAGTATCTTAATATCCTTCACTGCAAATGGCATATATTAATAGGGGGGATGTGTGCCAGTGATCTATGCTGCAAATTTAGTAATTCAAAAATCAGGGGGATATTTGCAGCCACAGAGTACAAAAATTGAGCATATGTTTCAGCAACAACAGTGCTCAGTTTTCTTACAGGAGGGTAAGAAGACACACAACACACAGCTTCATTTTCTAAAAATTGAAGTTGACACTTTTTTTATTAATACTAAATGCTGATGTTTGCGTGTAATAAAAACCTTAATGCAAAACTCCTGAGGAATAAGTTGTGCCTAACTTTGCTTTCACAGCTCAATGATATTTGAAATGAAAACTCTTTATCCCTTTGCTGAAAGTCTGTCTAGACTGCGCTTGTTTACTTGAAAAACAGATTTATCTGCAAGATCTATACTTCCATAAACATGTCTCCACTTTATTTTCCAATAAGAACTGGTTATTTCTCTTACTCTCCTCTGGGTTCCATGTATTATGATGTCAGGTGTGCTATAGCAGACTTAACTGTGATTAAACAAATACCATATGCACATGGGCAACAAAAGAGAACAAAAATTTCAGCCAAACATAGCAAAGCTGCAAGAACTGTAGCTTTCAAAAATGTGTTTGTCTGTTTAACTTTTTGTTCATTTTATATATCCACAACAAACACAATGGGATAAACAGATGAATTTACCATCACCAGAATAAAAAGCTTAACACATATACATTATGTTCTATGACTTCATTTACTTCTCTCTCTCTTACATTTTTTTCCCTTCCTTATTGTGACATTACTGATGTATTTTTATGTCACTTGTAAGCCACATTGAAAGGATGTGTGTCCTGGAAGGCAGAATACTGTTAAATAAATGTGTGCCTCTAAAAATAATGTGCTATTTGCATCCACAACAGTGTGTTTGTGTCTGTGTGTGTTGGGGGCTTTTAGAAGGAAAGGATTAACCACCACAGCCTGGCCCAATCGGAATTGCCATGCCAACAATCACTGGGTATTTTTTTTTTAAAGAATTAAGACTAGATCAAGTATTTGCATATCTCCTAGTTTGACCCCATACTGTACATCTTGAAATGAACCTTAAATATGTATCCAGTTTGTGTCACTGGCTGCTTCTTCCCCTAGTTTCCACAATAACATTCTGACAAACATTACAAAAACTAGCAGCAAATTTGTAACACTCTCCACTGGTGGTGTTTTAATGATTGAAAGCTTCTGCCCAGAGAAAACAGTGGATTCGCCAGACACAACTGGTGTTTGTGGTATGATACAATTATATTAGATTAGCATGATTTTGACATGCACTTCTACTCTGTGGTTACACATCAAATCCCTACTTTCCTTTAGGCAGATTTTGCAAGAAAGCGTGTTAAAGGAGCTCTCCAAAAATAGGAAACAGCGACAGGAAGAGCACGTCTTGCTGCAAAAATCTGAAGACACCACAGCTCTTGCTTACAAAGGAATATGATGAAGCTGTTTCATGCAGGAAAATAAACGCTAAAATGCGGCACAACAGCACGGCAAGTTTGGCATGGTTCTGCAGAAAAACTAGCAGCTCGTATGCAAGCAGCAAGAACAAAGCTGCAGGACGAAAGATTTCCAGTATAGGAGAGACAAAGTTCTATCATCCAGATTTTTATATTATGTTTTCTTTCTCCTGTGATCCAATTTAGGTTAGGAGGATGAACATTTTAGACGAGCTGTAGTCAATGCTAGTCCTACTCAGAGTCAATCCACTGAAAAGACTAACTTACTGTAGGTCCACTGATTTCAGTGGGTCTACTCTTGAGTAGAGACACGGGTGGTGCTGTGGGTTAAACCACAGAGCCTAGGGCTTGCTGATCAGAAGGTCAGCGGTTCGAATCCCCACGATGGGGTGAGCTCCCCTTGCTCAGTCCCAGTTCCTGCCAATCTAGCAGTTCGAAAGCACGTCAAAGTGCAAGTAGATAAATAGGTACCACTCTGGCGGGAAGGTAAACGGCATTTCCGTGCGCTGCTCTGGTTCTCCAGAAGCGGCTTAGTCATGCTGGCCACATGACCCGGAAGCTGTATGCCGGCTCCCTCGGCCAATAAAACGAGATGAGCGCCGCAACCCCAGAGTTGGTCACGACTGGACCTAATGGTCAGGGGTCCCTTTACCTTTACCTTACTCTTGAGTAAAACCTAGTTGGCTACAAACTAGGAGTTTTATGGCTGCTATCCCAGCATATACAATTTACTAGGGAAAGTCTCACTGAATGCCATGTAGGGCTGATGTTCAAGGCAGATGTGCACAGAATTGCAGGACCTGGGAGTGAAGGCCACTGGACTCTGTTGAACTTCTCAGCCGGCACAAATAAGAGTGTATTGCTATTCAAATTTCATGTAAGACTTCAATAGGATCTGAAAGTGATCTTCCTTTATCTGATTTTGTCTACTTCTGTACATCATTTTTTTTCTTCTGAAAATATAAGGTTCTCAGCCAACATTAATATGTGCTCCAAAGACAGAAGCACATGGAATCGGTTGACCCTTACATTTATTTACTCTTCATTATGATATTAAAGATCAAAGCACGTTTATGCCCTTCAAGAGATTATGATACTTTAAGAAGAAGAAAATCTATTTTCTCCTACAATTCTCATATACCATCAGAAGAGGAAACTACAGTGGTACCTCGGGTTACATATGCTTCAGGTTACATACGCTTCAGGTTACAGACTCCGCTAACCCAGAAATAGTGCTTCAGGTTAAGAACTTTGCTTCAGGATGAGAACAGAAATTGTGTTCCGGTAGCATGGCAGCAGCAGGAGGCCCCATTAGCTAAAGTGGTGCTTCAGGTTAAGAACAGTTTCAGGTTAAGTACGGACCTCTGGAATGAATTAAGTACTTAACCTGAGGTACCACTGTACATCCTTCCTGAAGTCTGACTAAATTCAACCACACATAGCTCTAAAATTGATTTTCTTTCACTGCAACAGATTGACAGCTCAGTTATGCAGACGCTGCTTCATTGACTTTAATCGGACAACACCTAGTTAAATGTAGCCAAGAGAAGGCACTTTCTTGCCTAGGCTGGCCAGTTCACAGAGATCCTTCGCTGAGCTGCTATGCAGTCTGCACTCATCCCTCAGGTGACACCCAAAGGAAGGGCCTTCTCTGCCCTGGGAGAAGTCAGGCAAGCAGCCACCCTGGACTGCTTTTAGGCACTTACTAAAGCCTTGTTTATGTGCTCATGCAATTGCTATGTTATCACCTAAAGGTAAAGGTAAAGGGACCCCTGACCATTAGGTCCAGTCGTGGCCGACTCTGGGGTTGCGGCGTTCATCTCGCTTTACTGGCCGAGGGAGCCGGCGTACAGCTTCCGGGTCATGTGGCCTGCATGTCTAAGCCACTTCTGGCGAACCAGAGCAGCACACGGAAACGCCGTTTACCTTCCCGCCAGAGCGGTACCTATTTATCTACTTGCACTTTGACGTGCTTTCAAACTGCTAGGTTGGCAGGAGCTGGGACTGAGCAACGGGAGCTCACCCCGTCACGGGGATTCGAACCGCCGACCTTCTGATCGGCAAGTCCTAGGCTCTGTGGTTTAACCCACAGCGCCACCCGCATCCCTCATGTTATCACATGCTTGGCAGGGGGTTGGACTCGATGGCCCTTGTGGTCTCTTCCAACTCTATGATTCTATGATCACCTAGCTCTTAGCATTTGCATTTTTCTACTGTGGATTCCCCATTTTATTAGTTTTATTGCACTGAAAGGTGTTACCGGTGTCTACATAAATCCCGTAAGAATGCAGTTGCCAGACAGAGACTTTTTGGTCCTCTCAGGCCTTGTGGGCTTTCTACTGGCACAAAATGAGCTGTTTTCAATGTTTTGTATCACTGGGGGTTAGGGACGCAGATGGCGCTGTGGGTTAAAGCCTCAGCGCCTAGGACTTGCCGATCGAAAGGTCGGCGGTTCGAATCCCTGCGGCGGGGTGCGCTCCCGCTGCTCGGTCCCAGCGCCTGCCAACCTAGCAGTTCGAAAGCACCTCCGGGTGCAAGTAGATAAATAGGGACCGCTTACCAGCGGGAAGGTAAACGGCGTTTCCGTGTGCGGCTCTGGCTCGCCAGAGCAGCTTTGTCACGCTGGCCACGTGACCCGGAAGTGTCTCCGGACAGCGCTGGCCCCTGGCCTCTTGAGTGAGATGGGCGCACAACCCCAGAGTCTGTCAAGACTGGCCCGTATGGGCAGGGGTACCTTTACCTTTTTTATCACTGGGGGTTACTATTGTTTCCTTGGTATATATTTTGAGTCCTGCACATTATGAGCAGCCTAGACAACACGACAACACCGTGTAAAAATATAACAACTAACATTAAACTGAGTGAGGAACCCACGGTTATTAATTGCATCTCGTCCCCAAATGAAAAGTCTGTTAATTGGTGGGTACAAAGTACAAAGTATATTTTACACGGATGGGAGGAAAGCGACCCCCACCATTATTCCAGAGCATCCTGAACAACAGCCCTGCCAAGGGATCAAGAGAGAATGAGCAGAACGTTGAAGACTGGGAAAGAATGTGGAAAACTGACTTGAAATTTACAGATTGTTGAAAGAAAATTATATGAAAATGATGTACAGATGGTACATAACACCAGTGCAAATAGGAAGAACGTACAAAACTGCTTCAAATATATGTTGGAAATGTAAGGAAAAAGGAGGGACCTTTTATCATATGTGGTAGGATTGCTGTAAAATTAAAAAATTATGGGAAATGATATTGAAGAATTGGGATGAATTGGGATGAACTGAAGAAAATGTTCCAATTAACATTTGTTAAAAAAAAACCCTGAAGCTTTCTGTTAGGGATTGTAGGAAAAGACCTGCCAAGAAAGTGAAAAACATTTTCATGTGTGCGACAATGGCGGCAAGAGTCTTAATAGCACAGGGATGGAAGAATGAAAAAGTCCTGACCAAAGAGAAACTGATGGACTATGCGGAATTGGCGAAACTGACATATAAACTACGTGATAAGGACAACTGTGATTTTAAGGAAGAATGGGAACCCTTTACAAAGTACCTAAAGAAACAACAAAATGAAGTGGACTCCTTGGCAGGTTTTGAATAAACACTCACAAACTTTTTAGTGATAATAGCCAGTCAGGTAAATTAAGGATCTATACAATTTTGTAACATGCAGAGAATAACATGTGTTGATAAACCAGAGAGAGGAGCTGAGGGAAGTCGGGGGGGGGGGTTACTTTATGGGGAGGGGGGAAATAGGGGGGGGGAATTAAGGATATGTTTTTTGATAATTCCTAATAAAAATATTTTTTTTAAAAAAGAGAGAGAATGAGCAGAATGATTTGGAAAGTCATCGGCGGAGGATGAAAATGTTGCATGTGAACATGTCCTGTGTGAGACATGCAAATAACAGTTTTCGACTATACTATACAATGAAGATAAAACACTTTCACATGTTTAGCCTGGAAAACTAACAATCTAATCATAAATACGGACATCTGTGTACAGATGGTGACAAACCACCTTGCCAACAGCCCCCCCCCCCACACACACTCTGAGTAATTCAGGTGAGACAGGCATGACCTTTAAAAACTTATGTTTACCTAAGCTTTTCTGGGCACGAGCTTTCCTTTCCTTTTGTGATATAACGCTGTGGTTTTAATCTTGTTTTTATCCACTTTAAAAGATAATTTTACTGAATGTTGTTTGCATTTTTACTGCTACTGAAATTAATTGTAAATTGCTTGGAGATCTGTTTGCTATACCTATATAAAATTTCTTGAAATAAATAAGAGAACTGAATGCCGAATGAGCAAGTCATAACTGCTCTTGCACACACAGAGTCTGTGAACATAGCATCAGCCATGAGCTCACTGTGCAGAGACCATGTACAACTGAGATCAGAAGCTTGTTTTTTCTTATGGGCTTCACCACAAACTATTTTTGCATAGTGTGCATTGGCTGGTCTTTGTATCCATCACAAATTTAGCTCCCCCCATTCTCCAAACAGTTTTAAAGTGTTTTAAACTGTGTAGAAAACAAACAAACAGCATCTGACATAATTTCCATGTGTTTGCTGCACTGGGAGTGAGGGGCATTGTGATTCTTCTTCAGAAGAGAACCATATGTAGGCAGAAAGACATCTATTACCAGCCACATGCTTGAATAAATCATATGATGGGTTGGTACAATACTCACATGAAGAATGTTAGCCCATAAAGGAATTTATTCCAGGACATCAGCTTAACACATAGTATTATTTCAATTTTTTGCATTGAAATATACCTTTTAATGTGCTGGCTGAATTGTTTTAAGCTGGCAATCAGTGATGAGGCTGAACATTACAACTCAAAATAATATTGCCAAAATAATAATTTCCATTCTGTTTAATGACAGTTTTGTTCTTAATAATAATAATAATAATAATTTTATTGTTTATACCTCACCCTTCTGGCTGGGTTTCCCCAGCAACTCTGGGCAGCTCACAGCATATATTGAAACATAATAAAACACACATTGAAAACTTCCCTAAACAGGGCTGCCTTCAGATGTCTTCTAAAAGTCAGATAGTTGTTTATTTCCTTGACATCTGGTGGGAGGGCATTCCACAGGGCGGGCGCCACCACCGAGAAGGCCCAGTACTGAGAAGGCCCTGCCTGGTTCACTGTAACCTCACTTCTCACAGGGAGGGAACCGCCAGAAGGCCCTCGGCGCTGGACCTCCATGTCTGGGGTGGACAACGGGGTGCTTAATGTGTTTAATTTGTTGGAAGCCACCTGGAGTGGCTGGGGCAACCGAGTCAGATGGGCAAATAATAATAATGATGATGATGATATCAGGGCTTCTTTTCAGGGGTACTAAATGGTACGCAGTACTGGTAACTATTTTGTTGTTAAAAAGTGTGGCACTTACTGTAACAACTTTAGGTAATTTAGATACCTCCTCATATTTCAAATAAATCTCTAAGAAATTTACAATTTTATTGAAATATTTCAAATGCAATAAATACAATTTTAATACCCACATTGTAAAGCAGCACAGATAAATTACACCAGATCCTCATAAACAACAACCATACTTTATATATGGGCAGGAATATTAGCAAAAGACATAAGCCACTGCCATTTTGCCTTAAGGTTCATTTATTCTGGTTTTCTCAGCAGAAGTTTTGTATTTATTTCCATTTTTATTGCTTATTTCTTCATGGGAAATGCACAGAGATTAAAATGGGAAGTATCAAAAGAAGATTCTTACCAGACAGGCAGTTAAGAAAAGGATATAATGATACATTCACTACAAAACAGATGCTACAAACAAGGTTTTGTAGCCAATGCTAGTCCTACTCAGAGGAGACCCAGAGAAATGAACGAGCCTCAGCTAGAAATGCCCATTATTTTCACTGGCTCTGCTAGGACAGCCCAAGGTAAAGGGCCCTGCGTTCACAGGAATGTCACAGATCAGGCACCAAGAGTGTCCCTGAACACACAGATATACAACGTGATCAAAATAATGTTGCTAAAGGATAGTTTAATCTCATCCTCACGGCTTTTATTGTCAACGCAACTTTCCCTTGAGACGAATTAATATCTCATCCACCTGACAGCGACAACAATTTAAAACAGACTTCATCTGTGTGAAGAATCCCACGGCTCCTATGAATTCAGGCGAAACCAAGAGCTCCAGCATCAGGATCAATATTTGCCTCTGAGACACAAATTCTCTTTCTCCCCCTCCACATTCAGTACTCAAAAGCACAAAACAGCCGCTGTGTTTTCTCCTAAAGCCTTGGAAAGGCTGGCGCTGAAGTTTTCTGAAACACTTCCTGGTAAGATCACTGCTTCCATCATCTGTGAAAGAGCCGGCAAAGCATTTGGCATCCGCACGGCCGGATCCTGAGCATCAGAGCAGCATCCCAGGAGAAGCCGCTACAGGCCAGGCGGGGAGAGACACCTTGGCTGCCGCCCAGGGGCAGATTCTGCAGAAAAGGACTAGATCAGCAGGTCTTGGGGGTTCGTTTCCAGAACCTTTGAAGAAAACCTTCCCAAGTCACACACACATAATAATCCAGAAAACATTTCAGCTTTCTTCCTTAGCACAGAGAAGAGCCCCCTTCTTAGGGAGCATCTGCACTGATCACAAAATTAGGTTTGGCCCTCCATTAAGCACTTCAGAAAAACAGCCCACCTTGGCCAAAGGCACTTTGCTCCAATACAGCTCAGGGCTGCTATCCCCTTCGCTACAGAGGATTTTTAAAAAAGCGAATCCCCCCTGCAATCATTTCTCAAAAATTATCCCACATTTTTGAAATTTTAATTTTTTATATATAATAAAATGTTTTGTACAAATCATGATGCTGGTAGGGAATCAACTTAAAAAAAGAATTCTTTTTAGAAAACAATCCAGTCTTCTTTGGCAACATATAAAAATTGCTCTAGTGTTGAGCATGCAGCTTATTTTTCTTGTTCAAACTAAAAGGATAATGCAACACACATGGCTGAAATTTTACCTTTTTAATGTCTGACATCTTAAAATATTATTCCGTTTATTTGCAATGTTTATATCCTGCTGTATACTCAAGTATAGCTCAATATGGTTATTTTAAGCCTCTAATGTTCCCCTAATAGTGCTTTTGAGTATCTACTGTCATTTCTGCTATATTTTTAGCACAATCTTGATATTAGTAATGGAACATATTTTATTTCTCGCACATTTCAGAAGTCAAAAAGATTTCCCCAGCAGCGGTAGCAGTCGAAGATAGTGCCGGCCCCAGGGAAAGACAAGTTGTGGCATGAAGTTGAACTGAACTTGTTTTCCTCAACCTGAGTCAAAACTTTTTGAAAGTCTTGCAGCGCCTTTTAGGGACCCCTACCTGCCTTTAACCACCAAAGGATTCCCTCCCCCATCCGATTTCTGCCCTCTGCATCAGGTCGCTTCACCCTGTTGCATAGTGGGATCTACTCTGGACAAGAGGAGCCATAAATGGAGCTGAGTTATGAATATGGCTGAGCGATATCAGTCTTTTAAATAACGGTGTATCACTATATCACCAGCTAAACATCATGCTATAGTGATACATTGCTATGTTGAAAAGGAAGGAACACCGGCCCTGCGAGGCTCTGGGGTGAAACTGCCACAGCTCCACCTCCACCTCCTGTGCAACTCCAGGGACAGGAAGAAAGCAGGCAAGCCTCACAGCTGAAGGCTTCATCCTGCTCTGGGCCTCAAACCGGTCCTGGACATTGATGCATCACCCAGGCCTAGTTACAAGCAGGCCGTAAGGGATGTACCCAGTGTCAGCATCACCCTTGAGCCAGTGTCACCAACTGGACTCATGCACTTCAACCCCGACTGGGCTAGGCGGGCTGGGTAGCACTTCCAGAGACCACCTTTTACACAGCAACAGGTCAAAGTGCTGTGGACTCACAGCTTAGAGTTGTGAGCACCGGATTCACTTCCACAATACAGTCGTCGCACAGCAGAGTATAGCAGAGTCTGGCAGTGTATACACGACTCGGAGAGCAGCTCTGTAGAATATGTTCTTTTATTCTATAACTACAACTATAATACAAAACTATATACAGAGCTAAATAGGTCTAAGCATAAATGAATGCTGCACAGAGTGTCTGCAGCTGCTCTTAGCAGCAACCTTATCTCTACACACGATCTCTAACACTCAGTCTCTCTCTCCCCCCCCCCCCCCCCGACACACTGACTGACTGACTGACAGGATGTGCCTGATGTCTTCCCTGCCTGGAGGCACCTGCCTGGGGATCCATGGATCTGGACTGTTTTCACACCCCAGCAACGCATCCTGTAGAATTCCAACTCTCATATTTTATCTGCACAATCAGGAAGCAAAAAGTCGCATTGGAAAATACGACTTTTGAGCCGTCTGCCCCCCCAAACGGCAACCAGGCATGCCGTTTTGGCGCCTAGCTTATAGATCTGAGTTTCTCCCACTGCCTGTGTGCCTCTTGAGGGTCCCCCCCCCCTTTGCCAGGGGTCCACTCCATTTCTAGCCCCTGCACTTGTCTCCTTGGCTCTGAGGCTCAAGCACCACTTGGGACACGATGAACAGAAGATCCACAAAATATCTCTAACCCACTATAGTAAAAGGTAAAGGTACCCCTGCCCGTACGGGCCAGTCTTGACAGACTCTGGGGTTGTGCGCCCATCTCACTTAAGAGGCCAGGGGTCAGCGCTGTCCGGAGACACTTCCGGGTCACGTGGCCAGCGTGACATCGCTGCTCTGGCGAGCCAGAGCCGCACACGGAAACGCCGTTTACCTTCCCGCTGGTAAGCGGTCCCTATTTATCTACTTGCACCCGGAGGTGCTTTCGAACTGCTTGGTTGGCAGGCGCTGGGACCGAGCAACGGGAGCGCACCCCGCCGCAGGGATTCGAACCGCCGACCTTTCGATCGGCAAGCCCTAGGCGCTGAGGCTTTAACCCACAGCGCCACCTGCGTCCCCCACCCACTATAGTACCTTAATGCAAAAGCCCTGTGCTCTAGACAACGGAGAAAGCCCAGGTTCCCCATGTGCCAGAATGTTCTCAGGCCCGTGACTGCCAGACAGCTGAAGTCCAGAGCAAAGGAAACACACTAAGAAAAAGGCACGGTAGCTTCTTCTAAACTGTGTTGCTTTCATTCACTCGTAAAATATACTCATAAGCCACGTTTTGGCCCTAGCAGCCGAAAATAAAAAATAAAAAATAAAACACTAATACGAAAATTAAGCAACAAACCAAATAAAGAACATGAACCCACCCACACATATACATTAAGACCAAGAGGAATGGAATCAAACCTCCACCAATTAAAAACAAGTAAAAGCTGCCTGGAAGAGTAGGGGGGAGTTTAGGACAGGCATCCCCAACCTGCGCCCCTCCAGATGTTTTGGCCTACAACTCCCATGATCCCTAGCTAACAGGACCAGTGGTCAGGGATGATGGGAATTGTAGTCCAAAACACCTGGCGGGCCAAAGGTTGGAGATGCCTGGTCTAGGAAATGCCTTGGTAGGGCATTCACAGCTGGGGTGCTGCCACAAAAAAGGCCCTGCTCTGTGTTTCCACCAACCTCAGCTCTAGAGGACAGAAGAAACTAAGAAGTCGACTAGAACACAGCACTTTCCCCCCGCTCTCCCCCCCCCCGGGGGTCCTTCCACAGCCCACCCACCACCAAGGCCTACACACTTGAGCTCAAAGCTTGCTTATGGGCTTCCCAGGAGTAACTGGCTGGCCACTGTGAGACCAGAATGCAGAACTAGGTGGACCTTTGGCCTCATTCAGCTGCTCTCTTCTGTTCCTGGCTAGTCAAGAAGGCAGGGCATCCTTAGCAAGCCATGATGGCCAGGAAAAAGCCCCCAGCAGAGTCCCCTTGGGCTGGGCTGCCTGCCCTTTCCCCTGCCCTTCTCTCCCGCTTTGCAGCAGGCAAAAGCAGGTGCTCCTCTTGTTCCAAGCTGCTGTGATTGCTCTATTTGTTCACTTTTTAAAATGCAGTTAAGATAGGTGCCTCCTTAATGCAGGAGCAATCAAGTGCAAGTCCTCCATCTCGGACAGAAGCTCTCTGTTCAATGTCAGAACTCAAGCAGGAATCCTTCTGCAGGAGGGGTTAAGCCAAGTGAGGACTCACTAAGCTTTGAACCCAGAACATTCTGCACGAGGGAGCTCCACAAACAGACTCCTTTAACCCTGCACATTTGTGTCATGCCATTCGGTCAGATAATAATAATAATAATAATAATAATAATAATAATAATAATAATTTATTTATATGCTGCCTATCTGACTCAGGGTGGCTTCCAACACATTAAACCATTTGCCAGAACTGCAAAGAGATCACCGGAGATCACCTAGCTATCTCTGAGCATGGGCAGACTGCCTTTCAGTCCCCGGGAGTTACAAAACGCAGAGGGACCCTCTCCGATTCGGAATGGCAGAGCAGGGCTTCCGGGGAGAGTCTGCCTCTCCTTCGCTCTCCCCTTCCTTCTTCTGCCTCCCAGCTTCCCGGAGTGAAGACGCGACTCCGCGGGTGCGAGCTCAGCTCCCCCTCCTCCTCGCCAACTGCCCATTCCACGGGAAAAGCGTAACGTGTGAACGGCTCCCCCCCTTTCCCCAGACACGCGTTTGATTACTCCGAGCGCCTTTCGGACGTGCCCCGCGAGGCAGCCCTTGCCAGTGCCTTCGGGGGACGAGGGAGCCGCGCGCCTGGCCCTGCTGCAGCCCTTCCTTCCCTCCTTCCCTCCCCGCGCGCCCTTCCGCGCCCCTCCGCGCTGCTACTTCACCGTCGGTCACGGCCAGCTCGGCTTCTCCGTCTCTGGGCTGCAGCTGCAGGCGGAGCGCCTTGGCCCCGGCGCGGAGCAGGAGCGGCCCCTGCGCCAGCTGCTCCTCGCTCACCAGCCGCAGCTGCACCGCGAAGCGCGGCGCCGTCGGACAGGCCGACCCCGCCGGGGCAGCCATGCCGCCTCCTGCCCCGCGCACAGCCCAGGCGGCCGTGGCTCCTCCTCGCGCCAGACCCGCGGCTGCAGCGGGCGGACGAGCCTGGCGGGCACGAGCCTGGCGGCCACGCGCCGGCCGGGCTCCCCGTCGGAGGCGCCTCGCGCGGCCACGCAAAGCAAAGCAGCCTGCTCCGCTCCCCCCCCCCCAGCTAAGAAGCCACGAGCGCGCGCGAGCGCGCCCGACCCGTCCAGCGCAGCCCAAGTTGCGCTCCGTCGAGCTTCGCGTTGGCAAGCAGCGACGCCCGGCGGCAGCCCCGGGAAGCGCGCTCTCGCGCTCTCGCTCGCTCTCGTGCGCCCCGCCGGACTGCAGCCGCGCAGGAGATGCGCCTTCTTGGCGGGGGTCGCGGCAGCCCTGTGGCCCTCTCCGCGCAGCGCCCTCGGGGGACGGACGGGGCGCAGCAGCGAGGACGAGGGGCAGCTGACCTTTGGGCTTTCCTTGGCATCTGAGCTTTGAGAAAGGAGGCATGAGAAATGAGGACATAATATAATGTTTGAGGATTGGGAAAGATTGTGGAAGAAAGGGGTCAAGTTCAAGGCATGTACTGTGTTAAAGGAAAATATAATGAAAATGATGTACAGATGGTATTTGACTCCTGTAAAATTAGCAAAGATATATCACAACTGTGACAATCTATGTTGGAAATGTAAAGAAAAGGAAGGAACCTGTTATCATATGTGGTGGACCTGTCCCAAGGTGAAAGACTTCTGGGAAAAGATTTATAACGAATGGAAAAAAATGTTGAAATATACATTTGTAAAAAAACCAGAGGCCTTTCTTCTTGGAATAACAGGTTTGGAATTGCCCAAGAAAGATGTTAAATTATTTCTGTATGCCACAACTGCTGCACGTATTCTGTTAGCTAAAAAGTGGAAAACCCAGGAATTACCAACGATAGAAGAATGGCAGATGAAGATGATGGATTTTTTGGAGCTAGCCGACCTAACCGGAAGAGTCCGCGACCAGAAGGAGGAGGAGTATCAGGAAGAGTGGATTAAATTTAATGATTACTTAGTTAAATATGCCAAGTTAAATTAACTGAAAACAGCTTGCAGACACTTAATTGGCTTAGGATTTTATTTATGTTAAGTGTTGAATTAATATGTTTAATTTCATAATGTGAAGATCTAAGGATGTTAATGTTGAAGTTAAATTTTATAAGAACTGTGATTTGGAAAACCATTAAAAGGACATGCAATGAAATTCAACCAAGAGGAAGCGAGGAAGTCACTTAACAATGTTAACAAGTGTAATTTTCAATAAGGCTATGATTTATGTTTGTATGTCTTATGTGTTTGTTTGTTTATAATGTTGTGAAAACCAATAAAAAAAATTGGGAGGGGGAGAGAGAAATGAGGCCGGGGGCCAAGAAGGGTTTGCCTCTGGCTGGGGGCCCCTTGGGACCAGGAGGCCTCATCCCCAAAACCCACTGGACGCTCCTGCTCTTCCACCCCCGAGTCAGTTCTAATGCAAAAGACGCCTTTGATTTGTTGGCGTGTCGCCTTCAAAAGAAAGCAGGAGAGGAGCAACAGAAACCAGAATGAAAATAAATACATAAAGCATTCCATAAATTCCGCAAAGCAAACATAGTAAATGTTCCAGGTCTGCCTCAGGGTTCATTTTCCCTCCGGTAAACTTAAAGGTAAAGGGACCCCTGACCATTAGGTCCAGTCGCGGACGACTCTGGGGTTGCGGCGTTCATCTCGCTTTATTGGCCGAGGGAGCTGGCGTACAGCTTCCGGGTCATGTTGCCAGCATAACTAAGCTGCTATGGCGGGTCAGAGCAGCGCACAGAAACGCCGTATACCTTCCCGCCAGAGCAGTACCTATTTATCTACTTGCACTTTGACGTGCTTTCGAACTGCTAGGTTGGCAGGAGAAGGGACCAAGCAACAGGAGTTCACCCCGTCACGGGGATTTGAACCGCCAACTTTCTGATCGGCAAGTACTAGGCTCTGTGGTTTAACCCACAGTGCCACCCGCGTCCCCTGGTAAACTTAGTTGGGGTCTATAGCATCCTCTTTAGTTTTTCCCCTTCTGGTATCCTCCAAACCTGCTGTACCTGGAGATGGAAACATCTTGAATGACTCTGCAGAGGAACAACTGATACACTCATAAGAAGCAGCTCCCAGGGGCCACTGGACCCCCAATAAAATGTCTGAGGGGGGCTCTCTGCCCCCAAGTTGATGAGCATCACCATTCAGATGGTAGACATGTGCTGCATCTATAGATTATGCAGAGTGGGACTCCCCCCCCCAATTTTTTTATTCAAGTTGGTACCCCTGATTGCACTTCAGTGTCTCTCTCTCTCTCTCTCTCTCTCTCTCTCTCTCTCTGTGTGTGTGTGTGTGTATTGCTACATTTTGGTCTGGGGATGGGGAAAATCAGTAAGAGAATGTGAATTTACATGCCTCTTATAAAATCATCTACACTGTTATTTTTCTTAGGACACTATTTTTAAAAGTGCTAGATTATAAATGCACCTTGGCATTCCTTCTGGGGTGCTTTTGATCATAAAAGGGTCCCAGTTTCATACAGATTTACCAAGGAATGCCCTAAATCCCTTAAACTTATTTTAATGCCCCCCCTAATATTCAAGACAGTTTTATTGAGCGTGGACCCTTTGAAATTAATGGGCCCAAAGTAGTCGTGTCCATCAACACTGTTGGGTCCACACTGCATAAAACTTAGTTGAATACCACCCTGTATTCCAAAAGATGGAGAAGGAATTATTTCAGTTATCACCCTGGAAAATGCTTCCATGCAGATTAAAAATAAATAACACCTAAAATCAATAGCAAATGGAACAAAGAGTCACAAAGAACCTGTGTGTGTGTTTTGGAAGCCTCCCAAATCCAAATCCATTTTTTTTTAGACTTCAAATGAAACAATTAAATTCTTGGTATAAATTGGTGAATTTTATTTTCTAGTGCTTGGCAATCTCTTTTAGACCATTTCCCTTAAACAGTCTGTATGAAAATAATTGCCCAGGAGATGTCACTGTTAAGGTGTTTTCATCTAGTAGCTTTAAAAAAAAGAACTAACAACAAAATCTGTTAAGTGAAGCGTTCTAGAAGTGGTTAGTTATCTTTCAGGCCAGAAGGGGCACTGACATTATTAAAACCCACACTGGAAAAACCTACAGTGCAAAACAGCCCTAATTAGTGACTATCTAGGGAGCATCTTGCTATTAAAGTATTATGAAGGTAATTTTGGGTCCTAGTGTTCTTGAGAGCAAGGGTATACCCTCATAAAAAAATGCTCAGGGTATTATTTCCATGCATAATATGAAATGCTGTAAGAAAAACATACAAAATCTGCATTTGTAAATTAACATGGAAGCATCAGCCGGCTATGCTGTATTAAATAGCAAGTAAAAATATATATATTCATGTGTTATGCAGCTAATAATAATTGGAAATAGTGAAATGAAAAATGAACAAGTACTTGTGCTTGACTAACTGCTGTTAGTCAAGCAGTTTTCTACTGAGAAACTGCCTATCCAAGGGCAATGCCTCTTAATGCTGTTTGGAGAAGTTTTTGGCTTCTGCTGACTGGTGCAGTGCGATTCCTGCATGTCAGGCAACTGCACATGGACATCTCCCCTGGAAGGCCTTGCAGGCACAACCAGAATGAGAAGGGAAGCTGCCCTAGCATGGAGGGACTGTATAATCAGTTTGCCTTTTTCACACCATGCACTGATAAAGCAGATCATTGTGCTCCAGTCCTTGTCTCACCAGCCTCCTGGGCTCTCCTGAAATGCAGGAGCTGCAGTTCTGTGCGGTGGAATTTTTCATAGGGAAAGTTAGGGCCAGAGGTGGCAGCTTGTGAGAGTGATGGGGGGAATGCATGTGAGGTCTCATGTACCTTTTAAATATGAATTTGACTTAACTACCATGAGATTTTTATTTATTCATTTATTTCCATACCTCCCTTCAGATGTCAGGGAGATAAAGAATTACATAACTTTTAGAAGACATCTGAAGGCAGCCCTGTATTGGGAGGTTTTTACCACTCAATTTTTTTAATGATGTTTTTAGATATGCTGTAAGCCACCCAGATGGGATGCGGGTGGCGCTGTGGGTTAAACCACTGAGCCTAGCACTTGCCGATCAGAAGGTCGGCAGTTCGAATCCCCGTGACAGGGTGAGCTCCCGTTGCTCTGTCCCAGCTCCTGCCAACCTAGCAGTTCGAAAGCACGTCAAAGTGCAAGTAGATAAATAGGTACCGCTCTGGCGGGAAGGTAAACAGCGTTTCCGTGCGCTGCTCTGGTTCGCCAGAAGTGGTTTAGTCATGCTGGCCACATGACCTGGAAGCTGTACGCCGGCTCCCTCGGCCAGTAAAGTGAGATGAGCGCCGCAACCCCAGAGTCGGCCACGAGTGGACCTAATGGTCAGGGGTCCCTTTACCTTTTACAAGCCACCCAAAGTGCCTGGGGAAACCCAGCCAGATGGGAGGGGTATAATAATAATAATAATAATAATAATAATAATAATAATAATACCACCGCTGGGTTAAAAAAGCACACCTCCAAGCAGTTTACAAAAAGAATCTGGAAAAATCCACAACACTGTAAAGCATACAAAAAGTTAAAACAGATTAAAATTCACAGCAGCATTTCTAAGTATCTCAGCCATGAGCCAAGTTCCACGCTTGAAAATGCTCAATAGTTTATTCTCACTTGTCCATGAGAACAAAGAACTGAATGGTGATAAGTACACAACTGTAATTTTCTTCAAGGACATCATCGTGTCACGATGACATGAATCAGGACGGCCACCCTTTTTTCCCAGCAGCTAAGCACAGCTCTATTCTGCTGCTGCTGCTGCAGGTGTTTCTATCGCAGCCTTTGCACACAGGAGAGTCCAGTTCATTCGCCAGCCTCTCCAAGGAGGGCTGCCGATGTCTCCCTGACTGAATCCATAGAATGCCGCTGCCAGTCCGTGCATGCACTACTGAGCTCCATGGACCAATGGTCTGACTCAGTAGAGGGAGGGCAGAAACGGGGCCATCCAGGCACCTGGCTGCCAGGGATGCAGGCAGAAGGTGCAGCAAATGCCCTGAAATGGGCTGGCTGGCTTCTAGTGCTGTATCAATCTGCAGAACAGGGAGAGAAATTCAGTTTCCCTCCTCTCACTGCAGCCCTTTGTACATCCACCTCCAATCTGCACCAGAAGGTCTCTCAACTCTCCCGGAGCAGATTTCGGGAGGGATGGGCAGCTGCAAGGGGGAGGGGGAACTGCCAAAAACTGTCTTCCTTCCGCTTCTGCCAGTGGCTGCCTTCTGCCATCTGAGAAGACAGCTTTGGATAAAAGTATCTCTGGCTTGTTAGCAATCCGGAGTAGCTCTAGTACAGGTGAATTGGATATATAATCAGTGCTATTTTTCTAGCACTGATCCCATCACCTCCTGGCAAATAGAAGGGGAAGAAATGGAGGCAGTGAGAGATTTCACTTTCTTAGGCTCCATGATCACTGCAGACGGTGACAGCAGTCACGAAATTAAAAGACGCCTGCTTCTTGGGAGATGGGCGATGACAAACCTAGACAGCATCTTAAAAAGCAGAGACATCACCTTGCCAACAAAGGTCCACATAGTTAAAGCTATGGTTTTCCCAGTAGTGATGTATGGAAGTGAGAGCTGGACCATAAAGAAGGCTGATCGCCGAAGAATTGATGCTTTTGAATTCTGGTGCTGGAGGAGACGCTTGAGAGTCCCATGGACTGCAAGAAGATCAATCCTATCCATTCTGGAGGAAATCAGCCCTGAGTGCTCACTGGAAGGACAGATCATGAAGCTGAGGGTCCAATACGTTGGTCACCTCATGAGAAGAGAAGACTGCCTGGAAAAGACCCCGATGTTGGGAAAGATGGAGGGCACAAGGAGAAGGGGATGACAGAGGACGAGATGGCTGGACAGTGTTCTCGAAGCTACCAGCATGAGTTTGACCAAACTGTGGGAGGCAGTGGAAGACAGGAGTGCCTGGCGTGCTCTGCTCCATGGGGTCACAAAGAGTCAGACACGACTAAACAACAACAAATTTTTGTAGAAAAAGAGGTGCTGGAACTCACCATGAACGCCTCCCTTGTTCTCTCATGATGGCAATGGCACCCACCTGAGACTTGCTGGAACCGAGTTGTGGCTGAAAAGAACCCCTGAATATAATCCAAAATAAATCCCTACGTGCCCTTTGTGGGAGATTCACAGAGTACATATTTGCATATAAGAAGAATTCCAAGTTCTCATTTCAGTATATTAAAAAATCTGACTATAAAAGGGCTGCCAATCTGAGGGAATTAATTTATTTTCCCCCTGTTAGGCATGCATTTAGTCATCTTAGATTTTAAATGATGCCCACATAATATGAGCAGTAAATTCTTTAATAGGCCAACAAATGACCAGTCTTCATTAGGACAGGTTGAAGACATTGTGCAGCCTATTCGGTATTGCCTTTTACACATAAGGCTGCTATTCATTTCAGAATCTTTTAGATGGCTGCAGATGATCTAATGAAGACAAATGCAACACCTGTAGAAGATCTTTGCATGTTCCAGCAGCAAGAAAGTTAAGGGCTACTATATTGACTAGGGCTTGCTTATGTCCAGATTTTTTAAAAAAATAAAATAAAAATAATTTGAAGAACTTTACAATTTCATATTTTAAAAGCATGCATTTCTGAAAATTGACAGGTTTGATTTATTCTTGGATTGTTTTGCTTGTTTTTGTGACTTGCACTGGAATGGCCATTGGCTACAAACTAAAAATCTAACTGACTGATTCCACACTTCAGTTAATCTTCACAGCAGGATGCCTGAGGACTAAACAACTGCTGGGCTAAAGTCCTGGGGGTAGGAAGCCTAGTCCAATTCACATTTATGCAGAAGGGAGCTCTACTGAGTTCAGATGAATACCGTATTTTTTGCTCTATAAGATTCACTTTTCCCTCCTAAAAAGTAAGGGGAAATGTGTGTGCATCTTATGGAGCGAATGCAGGCAGCTATCCCAGAAGCCAGAACAGCAAGAGGGATTGCTGCTTTCACTGTGCAGCGATCCCTCTTGCTCTTCTGGCTTCTGAGATTCAGAATATTTTTTTTCTTGTTTTCCTCCTCCAAAAACTAGGTGCGTCTTGTGGTCTGGTGCATCTTACAGATTGAAAAATATGGTATATGTCCACTAAGCTTGTACAGGATTGCAACCAGTCAGTTTAGACGTGCTCACTTCAGTGGTACTAAACTGGGTTAAACCCGAAGCACTCTGGCTGCAGTTATTTCCATTTATTAAAATTCATGGACGGACTGTGTAGATCTACATCTTCTGTTAACATTTTACAAAAGACCTATTTATTCATCTTTCATACTCTTAGGAATTTATTAGAAATTCCCAAAAGCTTAAATTTAATAGGCAGTAGTGCAGACTGTGTGACTGAACTTTCAGTTGTGGCTTTAATCCATGCGGATCAAGAATACATGTCAGATATTCCTATTAACAGGGACGCAGGTGGCGCTGTGGGTTAAAGCCTCAGTGCCTAGGGCTTGCCGATCGAAAGGTCGGCGGTTCGAATCCCTGTGGCGGGGTGCGCTCCCGTCGTTCGGTCCCAGCGCCTGCCAACCTAGCAGTTCGAAAGCACCCTCGGGTGCAAGTAGATAAATAGGGACCGCTTACTAGCGGGAAGGTAAACGGCGTTTCCGTGTGCGGCTCTGGCTCTGGCTCTGGCCAGAGCAGCGATGTCACGCTGGCCACGTGACCCGGAAGTGTCTCCGGACAGCGCTGGCCCCTGGCCTCTTAAGTGAGATGGGCGCACAACCCCAGAGTCTGTCAAGACTGGCCCGTACGGGCAGGGGTACCTTTACCTTTACCTTTATTCCTATTAACAAGTGTTTTGCTTCTTCAAAAGACCTCACAACTCCATAGTGCTACTCATAGTGCTGTTTCATAACAATGAATAAGGCGCTGACACTGCACGCCCAAGAAAAGGATTGCTCTGTTATTTTGCTGTGATCCAGTTAGCATTTAGATTACTTGTAGGAGCTCAGAACAAGATATTATGGCACTTTCCCAATTTCTACAGTGTCGGAGATAAACTGCTGAAAAGTGGCAAAGTAAAACATAATCCTACAGAGCACATACAAAAGAATATTGGATTAACTTTGATGCACGAATTAATGTTAGAAACTAAATACCGTATTTTTCGCTCTATAAGATGCACTTTTTCCCCTTCAAAAATTAAGGGGAAATGTGTGTGCGTCTTATGGAGCGAATGCAGGCTCCTTGGCTTCAGCGGTAGCAACGCGAAGCCTCCGAAGCGCAGAGGGAGAGCTCCCCCCATGCTCCGGAGGCTTCGTGTTGCTTTCGCTGAAGCCGCCTGAAGTCCCCAGAGCACAGCAGGAACTCCCGCTGCGCTCCGGAGGCTTCAGGCAGCTATCCGCAAGCCTTCGGAGCACAGCAGGAGTTCCCGCTGCACTCCGAAGGCTTGCAGATAGCCGCCTGATGCCTGGAAAGTGAGAGAAGTCGGTGCACACCGATCCCTCTTGGTCTCCAGGCTTCGCCTTGCTGGAGAGGCGCTGCACAGTTTTCCCTCTCTGCGCAGCGCCCCTTCAGCGAAGCGGGAGGAGAAATGGAAGGGGCTCTGTTTCTCCTGCCACTTCGCTGAAGGGGCGCTGAGCAGAGAGGGGGAGATTTTTTTTTTCCTGTTCTCCCCCTCCTATGGTCCGGTGCGTCCTATAGAGTGAAAAATATGGTACTTGCACTAGTGAGGGAGTGGTTGGATCTTTGAATGAGGAAAAGGAGATTGCAGAGAAGCTGCATGAATTCTCTGCATATGTCTTCGCAGCAGCAGATGTGGCGCTTTCATGGGAAGGGAATCTGAGGAACTGAGACACAGGACAATTGAATGGAGATACTAGGTCAAGCTCTAAGACTTCCTGACAAATTAAAAACTGACAAATCACTGGGGCTGGGATGTCATCCACCCTTAACAACTCAAATGTAAAATTTGTGATCTTCTAACAAAAACATGTCTCCAAGATCAGCCTCTGTACCTGAGGACTGGTAAGAATGTAATACCAATATTTTTAAAAGCAATCCAGGAGGAATTTGGGGAATTATATACCTGCTAGTTTAATGCCTATTCTGGGAAAACTAGTGTTAAAAGTAGAATTACCAAGCATATAGAAGAACAAGTTTTGCTGAAGCAGAACTAGCATGACACGCCCCCCATGGTCTATTTAATGTTTGTTTTAAATTTATTTTTGCTTTTAACTTTCCTTTATTATTAGTTTTTTTAACTTGTTAACTTGTTTTAAATTTTTGATTTCGAAGTTTGGTTTTAGGTTTTTATATTGTTATAAACCATTGTGATGCCGTACCCCTCTATAAAAATGGAAACATTTGAAATATATTTGTAACAAGAAAACAAATTTATTGATTTTAAAAGACAAGACACAATTTTGTTTTGAAAAACACAAGAAAGCTAGCCTGAGTTCAAGTCTGAAATATTCAGAAAAATCCTACTATCTTTAGTATGTTCCAGTCATTTGTTTAAACAACACACTAAAAGTTAATATATATTTTTATAATTATAAAAGTTCCCCAGTTATTGTACAGTACACAATACAAATTGCCCACAAACTATTATTTAGCTCCTGCCAATTTTGAGAGGACATGATATACTAAAAGATTTAGCATTTTCACAAAAATCACATCAGGAAATACGTATTTACAAAATCAAATACATTATACAAAACCCATCACGTTATTCTGTAAAGATGTTTTCTTTAAATAATTAAAAAGTATATTCAACTGTAATCCAAAAACTGGAAAAGAACATTACATTATCTCACACATACAATCTACAAAAAGTTGCTTACCTCATTTACATTATATATTCAGTCAATTTTGAAAATAAAAAGATCCAATATGCTCTATGAGTGTTTCCTGCATTTCTGTGCTTGTGGGACTGAAAAGCATGACCTGCCACTTACTAAGTGAAATTTAAATGATGGCACGTAACGAAGAACAAAAACAAATTGTAAAATAAAACAATGAAATAACTTATATCAAAGGTAAGAAAGCCCTGAGTGATAGTAGAGTTAGCAATGGTAAGAACTAAATTTAACCGCATTAGACAGGCACAAATTCCCCAAGTTTTTAAGAAGGCACACAAATGTTTGTTTTGTTTTTTTACAGCCTCACTAGCGATTATTAAAAAAGTCAAATTTCAAATGGGAAAATTAAGTTATAAAAGGAGAAACCTGCTTTGGTTAGACTTTTGTTTTTGATAACTGTACGTTGAAAATTATTTGGTTATTTTGAAACTGTAATTAAGATTTAAAATGTAAGGGTATAATTCCCTAAACTACCTGGGACTGTACTTCTTGTGCAAGAAATCTGTATCAGAATTTCAATAGGCTGCTTTTGAAAGTTGCCCTGAGGCTGCAGAGCCAAAGGCAGAACTCCAGGATCTCTGAAATTGGCCAGGGGGGCAAGGGGGAACTTGGGGGCCAGAGGAAGACCGGCCTGGCCCCTCCACAGGAAGAAGGCGGCTTCCCTCGCTGGCTGCCCTGCGACGGCCAGAGTCAAGCAAAGAAGAGCCATAGCAGAACAAGAAGATCGCTTCCCTTGCATGTCATGTCTTTTTAGTTCATAAGTCTGATTACAGGGCCTGAATCTCACTTTTATTGTTGTGAGATGCTTAGGGAGATAGGAATGTAGTAATGAAATAACACAGAAGTACTAAATAGGGTCCTTCTTTATAATCAGTATTATACTGGGTTCCATACTTCCTATGCTGTTTTGCAATAATACATACCGTATTTTTCGCTCTATAAGACGCACCAGACCATAAGACACACCTAGTTTTTGGAGGAGGAAAACAAGAAAAAAAATATTCTGAATCTCAGAAGCCAGAACAACAAGAGGGATCGATGCGCAGTGAAAGCAGCAATCCCTCTTGCTGTTCTGGCTTCTGGGATAGCTGCGCAGCCTGCATTCGCTCCATAAGACGCACACACATTTCCCCTTACTTTTTAGGAGGGAAGAAGTGAGTCTTATAGAGCAAAAAATACGGTATATCCTAATGTGGACAACCCATTCAAGCCATATATCTTGTTAAAATTTCAATTTTGGAAATGAAATGATTCCTATTTATATAGTACTTGCATGCATGCTGAAGATTTGTCTCTTACCTGGCCACAAAAGGTGACCGGTTGTTGCAAAAGTGGCACGCAACCAAGTGGAAAGGACCACACATTTGTTTTGCTCGACAGTTTTGCTTCCCTCTGGATCGCAACCTGTTGCCCCATCCCGTTCTCACTGCAGTTAAACCAGATCTCCCTGATTTCCGCTAAGTCTAGGTACAGAAGGCACAATCCACAAGGCATTGCTGCTGGGCAATTTCAACTCGTTTCCTATGTGATTTGTATGGAAGGCTGCCCAGCATCAGTGCTTGGTGAAATGTACAGAGATGAGGCTTAGTAGGATGATGGTTTGCATTCAGTGGGTATTCTGGTGTATTTCATTTTACATAATCAATTGAACTGAGAATTCTTACCAAATATTACTCAGGGCTTCATATATATATATCAAAAGAAAAAGAAGGGAGGGAACTAAAAAAAAGAGGAGAAATCATTTTTAAAAAACAACCACAAATTGTTTTGAAATCAAGGCATGTTACTTCAATCAAAAGACCCCAGGCAGTCACTTTGTAAGTGGCTTTAACTATTAAGTAAAATTGGTAACGTAAACTCAGTTCTACTGGCACATAAAATCACTAGCAGCAATGATCAAGGCATGCAAACTGAGAAGCATTTACAGTAAAATTATTATGAATAATAAATTCATAAACCCTTTGAGTATTGCATTCGTTTTTAATTATACATTAATTTGAATAGCTTGTCAGAATAAGGGAAGGCTGGTTAGAGGCTTGTGTCAGAGAACCGTAGCGCTCCCAAGTCCCTTCCAGAATAACCACAGCTCCAGTGCAAACTGCTTATTAGTGATGATGCATTGAACCAATGGACAAGAATCTTGCAGAACTCGAGAGCAGGCCAGCGCTCCTGGAGACTCTCCAAGAGAAAGGCAGCTCACCAGCCACCTCCTGGGAGCTGCTGGGCGCTCCGCACCCTGGTGACTGGGGCAGGGCTAGTCCAGCAGCAACAAGGGGAGGTTGGTGGAGCCTCAGCTACAACAGGATTCATAACTTGGGGGGTCACAGGCCGGATTTAGAGACTGGGCTGGTTTGGCAAATGCGACTACGTAAAAAAAACCATCTACTGCTCTATCGCCCACAGCCTATTTTTATCTGCACAATGACTGAAGTTTGGAATTCCTTAGAAATATGCCACTCTGCATTCAGTAACAAACAGACTTGGGAATGGGGAAATGGGGTGAATCAAGGCTTCAGCTCAACAAAACTACATGCCTAGCGGGAAAACTGTGTGCGCAGCCAAAGGCTTCTCTGAGCACCACAAGAGCTCACCATGTGGGAGAGGAAAGCCATTTCCACTCTCAAAATGCAGCCTGCCTTCAGCTGAACAGTGGTTGCAAAACAAAATCCTGTAATTCCACCCAGTTCTCTCCCAGGAACACCTGTAGAGGCTCCTTGGACTGTAGTCACAGCAATACCCTGGGGGAGACCGTCTACAGCACAGCCGTCTCAACTGTGGCCCTCCGTATTTCGATGGACAATGACTCCCCTAGTGGCTGGGGCTGATAGGACTTGGGTCCCAACATCTGGAGGGTCATGGGCCAGCCCCCCTGGTTTATAGGATGGGGGCATGTGTAACTGAACCACAAATGTCTTATAAAATTCAGGTCTCTGAGATACATTTCCTATTTACACATGCTCATGTACTAGCCTAGCAAGATTTCCCCACTACAGTGGTACCTCGGGTTAAGAACTTAATTTGTTCTGGAGGTCCGTTCTTAACCTGAAACTGTTCTTAACCTGAAGCACCACTTTAGCTAATGGGGCCTCCTGATGCCGCCACACCGCCGGAGCATGATTTCTGTTCTCATCCTGAAGCAAAGTTCTTAACCCGAGGTAATATTTCTGGGTTAGTGGAGTCTGCAACCTGAAGCGTCTGTAACCCGAGGTACCACTGTATTCTCAAATAAAGTTATTTTCTTGTTAAGTATCTAATTTTAAGACCATATAGGTACTTTTCAATTCATGTTTCTTGGATCAAATAATTTCCCCCTAAACTAGTAGCAATATTAGTTTGCTGTAGGCAGTAAATAGCATAAATGCTAGTTTGCTGCAGGCAGTATTCTAAATGTATTCAGCAGAGATGTCCTCCTCAAATTCAAGTATTGAAATTGTGAAGAACATTTGCAATGCATCCAGATCTTTGATGCTTAAAATGTCTAATAGGGAAGGGCCATAACTCAGTGGCAGAGCATGTGCTTTGCATGCAGAAGTTGTCTGTTTCAATCCCTGACATATCCAGGCAGGCTTGGGAATGTTCCCTGCCCCAAACCCCGGAGAGCTGCTGGGTAGACCAGTGTTCATCAACTTCAGGTCCCCAGATGTTGTTAGACTACAACTCCCATCATCCCTGACCACAGGCAAAGCTGGCTGAGGATGATGAGAGTTGTGGTCCAGCAACAGACCAAGGTTGAAGATCCCTGGGACAGACAATTCTGAGCTCGGTGTACCCCTGGTCTGACTTTGTGTAAGGCAACTTCCAATGTTCCTATGACACACCTATTTAAGTGCAAACCAGGGTTGGATCCTAACTTAGTCATACTTTAAGCAGACCTATTGAAATCAAGTCCCACAAACTTCCCTGGGCTGACTTGAAGAATGACTATGGCTAGATTCAACCCTATGCATGACAAAATTTAAAATAAAAATATCCACCCCCCCAAAGGTAATTGCTTCAGTAGGATTTGGGGAGCATTCAGAGTTCTCTGAAGTAGGGCACAACTCCTTAGATTTTCTTAGAGTCCTTGGGACCTGTTCCCCTGCAAAACTGTGCATATGGTGTTCATTATCTCAGATAATGGTTAGGGCTGGGGCCACGGCACTCCTCCTCTTGCCAGTGGTCTCTGAAATATTTGTACCAATCACATTAGCTTACAATGCTCAAAGGGTTAATGCAAGGCATTACCATCAAAATAATTTCCTATCACTAGAACTAAGCACTGCATTTATGCTTCTATTCCAGTTTTCTTCAGTCACCAAACAACCTTGCAACAGTACTAACATTCCTCTTCCTCTTAACTCATTTTAACCATATAGATAAAAGAGACTGACCTGTAATGCAGGAATAAGGGCCCAATTTTCACGTAGGGGTACTACTCTCACCAATCAGTGTTACATATTCCGAAATTAGTGTTATATGAAAGTTTAAAAAAAATCCTATAGGTATTCCTTATATAAAATTATTCCATTACTGAAACAAGGTTGCAATTAAAAGTCAAACTTATGTATTTCCTTGCTGATTTGTCTTGAGAAAACTATGCAGTTATTTAATGTTTTACTGAAAATAATTTGAGAGAAGTGTTTCTGATGCTTAAAAATACCTCGTTTTAAATTAAAGAAATTGTATGTAGATCTGTACATTCCTGAATGACGGTACCATTAGTACAAGTCCTGTTTAAATTATCACCACGCACGGTGAACCAAATGTGGTAACATTGCACATTGGTAACTTTTTAAAAGGTGATCCATTTCTAAAGTAGTGTCGTAATTCCAAGTTGTAATACAAAAATAAGCACAAAGCAAATAATTTCAACAAGACAGTACAAACATTTGTAAGTTTAAAGTGACAGCACCAACTATTTTGCATTCCTGAAGAGCTTATGAAAACTGGGCCTGGCCTCTGAGTAGGAAGTTTCCAGAGTAGCATCTACATTGATCACTGCATTACTTCTACAAGAGCCAAAAAGTCCTATTTTTAAAACTTATTATTCCTTAAACCAACTTTTAAAGACAGGAGCCACACAAATCCTATGAGTCTATTCTCCTGCAATGCCATCAAGAGTTAGTAATGTCCAGTTCTTTTTTTCTAAAAAAAAATGTTTAGGGGTACTCTCATTTTCCTGTTCATATTGAAATAGTGCCCCTCAATGAGGCCAAAGTTAGATTCACAAAATGTTGGGGGGTATGCGTACGCCTGCGTCCCCCCAGAAAAAAAGTACTGGTAATGTCAGTGCTAAGACATATTAATATTTGTGTTGTGAATGATGGTTAAATTGTGATTATTTTGTTTAAATTCATCTCCAAGATTCAAAGCCCTCTATGGGTCTGAGGTTTCCTCCCCAAAGCAAGTTGGGGGGATTCTGGGGCAACAGAATCTAAGGTCCAAAGGATCTAGGGTGGGAAGAGGGACTTAGGGGAGCCCTCTGGGTTAGGGGCACAGTTGCACTTGGGCACATGCAGGCGAGTCTGGGAATCCCAGCCACATTTTGCAAGGAATGCTGAAAGGATATAGGCACAAAGAGTGGAGTGTCAGAAAGCTCCCTTGATGTGACTTCATGATTACGCGGAAGGGTCTGTGAGGACAACGCAGGGCAGAGGACTCACCCGATTTGTGAGACCAATAAATAGAAAAGCAGAAATGATCAACTGCCACTAAATTAAGTGATAAAAATACGCACATTTGGATTGATCAAAACTAGTATTCCATTGTTTTAAAATATTAACTTATCAGAGCATTTTTAGATGAATCTGGGGCAATATGTGGCTGCAGAGATCCATCTTATTTACCTGGTTCCATTACAGACTAGAATGTCACCTTTTAATCAGAAAACTTGACATAAGATAAAATTATATATTGATCTTTTTGGCACCTTGAATACAGTGATCAACTAAGGTGGGAAGGCGAAAAGAGTTGACTTACAGAGGATTTACAAGGCCTGTCTCTCTCAGAAAACTAAATTTGCATCTTTGTCATTTCGCTGCATGAACAAAATTCAACAATAATGAAAAGGACAATGATTAGAAAACATACAAGTTTGCCATCTCAAAGGATTATTATCAGTAAATAAATCTAATCTCCTTACTAGAGCCTTAAAAAACTATGCTGAAAAGTGTTTCTTTGTTTTTACATTTAATTTCACTGTATTTAAGTGTAAACATTTCATAATGCACAATGAGAGGGAGTAAGTATCACAGCTTAGATTTCTTTAAAAAATGGTGAGGGGTACAGACGTGATGGATTTTGAGCTGCGGGATGGGGGACACATTTAAATAAACAGAGGAAACAGAATGATCATGGAATCATATCAGCATAAGTTAAACAATGTGGCAGGAATGACCAGGCATAAGATATTGCCTGGCCGCTCTGCCAGTGGGCCTCCAATTCTGCAACTTTAAGAAAATTCATAAAGCTTGGTTTAGAAGTATAAATGTTTAAATTAAAAAATTAGTAAATCTTTAGAAATTCTTGAAACATGAAAAACCTAGGATCAAACTTGTGTGCTATAAATATACCAACAATTTCTCCTTGCTGTTCAAGCATATGGTGACTCTAACCTTAAATATCGTCTTTCAGACAAATGACAAACAAGGCTCTGAATATTTGACATGGGCCTCGCGCTATAGAGTCTGTGAATTTTCTTTGTGCTTTCCTTCATTTTTGGTTTGTTTTGATCAAACTAAGGAAATTCAGGTATATTTTCAACCAATGACATGTTTAATCCATTATACTTGTAACAGGTCATTAGACAAAAGCAAAACAAAAAACCCCCACATATAGTATGATTTAACCAGTAAATGAAACAGCAGACTGACCCCCCACATGTGCACAAATTGTAACTATATGCTGCTTTAAAAAGTTTTGCTTACTTTACTTTTTAAAAATTAAAAGTAGATAAGGGTTTAGAAATATATATAAATTCTTGTTTGGAAATTGGCTAACCTATTTTGTTGACCTTTGACATTGTTAAAGCTAGTTTTGTTTTTCATACACTCCCCTCCCCACCAAGAAAATCTGATTAGTAATAAAGTGAAATTCAGCTATAAAGAAGAAATATGCCGTCACTCTAAGCGGGATAGTGTATCTAATAAATAAATAAAGAAAATCTTGATTTTTGAAAACTATGTAACCTGCCCTTCTACTGTTTGGGGACTTGGGGGAGGAGGGGAGAAAGAAAGAAGACAGGCACACTTTGCTGAATCAATGCAAGAGTTATTAACAAGAAAATCTTAGCTTCAGTTCTGTTTAAGGCACCATGTAATAGCCGAGGTACAATGATCCCTGATGTACATTCTTAAATGGCAATGGTCCGTCTAGCCACCTATTCAAATTCTACGCAATTGGGAAATAAGTACAAGTGACATGTGCCAGTTTCACTGCCTTTTAAACATTTTTGTATAAAATGAAATCCACTTAAGAACCAGGAATTATTTTGAGCAAAGTTACAATGCAGGTTGCTACATTCCTTGCATCCTATAAACTATCTTTAACAAGAGCAGCAGATTGAACTATCACGGGGAAAAGGACATGGAATAAAAAAAGTCATCTGAAAGGAATGGTTTCCTGCATGTCCAGTTCAGCATAAGTAGTACGTACACTTAAAAAATAATAATCAAGATGCTTTTCTTTTCTTTTTCTAGCTTCAGTCTCTAGCATCGACAGTCCCACTGAAGAGCAGAAAGCATCTGGGTGGTGGTCCCCTGTGTATACGAGGTGCATCATCCCCCCAGGACAGGCTCCAAATCTGGTGCAAGCTCAACTGAAGCCAGCGGAGGTTGCACAGAGTCGGCCGCTTGGGCAGACGGCACCTGAAATCAGTAGTCTTAAAAGAGAGGAGTTGGTACGCAAATAACTGATACTTTTTTGAAAAGGAAGCTTGCATTGTCTGTAATGGTGTCCTGTGTACATGAATTAAGTACACATTATTACCACATGTGATCAGAGCTCTCATTTATCCTGCAACCGTGAGAATCGCTCTTCCTCTGAGAAAGACGACAGTCTATGTTCTCTAGCGTCATAATAAAATTTCCAATATAACCCCTGAACACTCTGAAATGTATCAAAATAGCATCTTCCAGTTCTGTCCAATGAAAGCTGCCTTTCCTATAACAAGTTTAATGCAGCTGCTATCAAATGAGCAGGCCTCCAGTGTAAATCAAAGAGGAAAATTCTTGATATTTCAGAGTGCAATTAATTAAAACCCTATTTATACGAAATCACCATGACTAACAGTTAACATTAAAATATTTTGTAAAAACTATGAAAAATTAAATTACTTTTAATTATAAAGAGGACAAAAACATTAACATTAAGCTTCTCAAAAACGCTTCTTGACTCTTGAAACTAAGAAAACTCTTTATATTAAGCGGCCAGTGTAAAATGATTGTATTTACCAATTTTTTTTTTCTTTTCCAAAAGAGACCTGGAGAAATACATACACTCATTTCATTTCACAACTCCAGTAAAAGTAATGTTCAAGCACAGATAAAATTTGACAACAGTCAACCTTCAGACTTCTTTTTTTGCATCCCTCCCCTCCCCCATGATAAGCCCAACATCAACAGGGCTAATATAATCTGGGAAAAAAAAGAGCTTTAATATCTGTTAGACTGCAGTATACGTGTTTCCAGTGGCACTGCATTGTCTGATCGTTTGCGTGGCTGTCACAATGTGCTCGTTGTGCAGGGGGCTCAGCAGGCTCTGCTGAACTCCGCTCTCCAGGACGGGTTGCAGGCAGCCCACCTGGAAGGCCTGGCTCAGGTCACTCTTCTCTCTCTTGGCTTGCGGCTCTCCGGAGTCATCCAGCTCTTCGTCCATTTCACTTTCCACTTCACTACCTTCATCTGCACAAATAAAACCACCATGAATCCTGCAATCTGAAAGAGCCAGATGATTGGGAGATGGAATTGTTTAGCAACCCGACCGTTTCCCTAAGTATCAACTGTTCCCAGTTTGGGACCCCGGCAAAGAATAACGAGGCAAACTTGCAGGTGCATCTGTGTACCCAGTTAGTCAAATAATTCATTATTTCCTAAATTTGCAGGTGCAGGTTGAATTATTCCTGCACTGCAGGGGGTTGGACTAGGTGACTCTCTAGGCCCCTCCCAACTCGACAATTCTATGATTCTGTTATTCTACTTTCAGTCATCCTAACTATCATACTGCGGATTCTGCCCGTGTTTCATGGTAATCAAGATTTCCTATAATCTACATGCCTATTATACTTCCGGTTTCAGAACTATATTATCTCAGTGTATACCGATCTCTCATAACCTCTGACCAGGGTTTAAACTGGTTTAAACAGGGTTCAGCACTGTGTCATACTGGTTTCATTAAGCCTGATTTGTCCATTATTCTGGAGCAGTTTTAAATATTACACGGTACACACGTTTCACAACTTCACCTGTTCCTGGATCCAGTGGTGCTTTGTATGATCAGAAGGTACTGCTGGTACTCCCCTGAGAGGTGTTTCTAAGGGGATGCTAGAAAACTACCAGTTTGCTATTTCTGCCGTTCAAACAAAGCAAGAATAATGATATCCCACTTGGTGGGGTTCTAGTCTCCAATGGAGAAATGCATTTCTGTTCATGCAAGATGTCCCACCCCCGCAATCCTGTGGATTTCCAGAGGGTTCTCTGATCCTCCAAATGGATTTTTGGAGAGAAAAGAGAGCTGTAGCAGGGAGGTGAGATTAAGAAAGCACCACTGCGCAAGCCAAATTCTACTTGCAATTCTCCGGATGCAACCCAAGATCTAGAACAAACTTCCTACTGACCTTTGTCCATATTTCCAGGAGACACAGCATTTAAATCACCAAACTGCAGAGGAGGAAAGCATAACAAATAGATAGATAAATATTATTGTTAAAATTCCTATACTGCCCTTCACCCGAGCATCACAACGCAGTTTACAATATAAACACACAACAATACATAATGCAGTAACAAAAAAAAAAAAACCCCAATGTCCCACAGGCACATTTAAAAGGCCATAGATTGTTTAAGAGGATAAGAGGAATGTTTCTGCCTGGCGCCTAAAGATATCTACTGAAGGCATCAGACTAATGTCGCCAGGCAGAACATTCCACAAATGAGGAGCCACTGCGGAAAAGACCCCTTCTCGGGCTTCGATCCTCTGAACTTCTTGTGGAGAGGGCACATGAAGAAGGGCCTCGGATCACACTCTCTCTCTCTCTCTCTCTCTCTCTCTCTCTCTCACATACACACACACACACACTGCATTATCTGAACATTTTCTCTTGCAGTCAAATCCTTTGACCCATCTAGTCGTCCCCCTGGCTCCACAGGAACAACATAAGCAGCGATTGACCCCCTACGTTCAGATTTTGGGTCTTCATCCCTCAGTCCTCTGGGCTTCTCCAAGGTTCGAAGATGTCAGGGATGGTAAGGCAATGTTTATACTAACACAAAGCACAAAGTCTTTTAATCTGACTCTGACTTATAAAAAGTATTTGAGACCAAGCGGGAGGAAAGAATGAGAAAGTGGATGACAGCATTCAAAAGGAAGCATTTGACAACAGAAAAGGCAACAACAATGGTTGTGACATTTGGTGAATGGAGGCAAGGCACACTTCTTTGCCTACTTGGCACCTTTCCTCACAAGACACTCTTGCAGATTTTAGCCAAAGAAATAGAAATAATTATTGTGCGGTATACAAGACAAGCAAGAAGTTCCTTGGATAAGCTTTGATATGTCGAGAAAAGCCACAGTAAGCAAATAGGATGCAGGCGTTCTATTTTAAGGCTTATTATTACTTTCAATTAAAAAGGCAGGCAGCACATTTTCTCAAGTTCTCATCATGCACAATTTTGATACAAAATCTCTGAGGGTGATTAGGAGTTAACTAATAAGAAGATCACTATTAGGATGATAAGAAAGACCA
Organism: Podarcis cretensis; assembly: GCF_951804945.1. NCBI lineage: Eukaryota > Metazoa > Chordata > Lepidosauria > Squamata > Lacertidae > Podarcis > Podarcis cretensis. The sequence continues at coordinate 30,236,908 of NC_137187.1, forward strand.
ATTTTGAGAGGAAAACAAGAACTTTATTTACTCTAGGAAGAAGCAAAGGAAGGATGTGAATGATCTAACTTCATTCACTGATGTGCCATGCCAGGGTGACAGCACAAATTGTATTATTATTATTATTATTATTATTATTATTATTATTTATATACCACCCTATACCCGGAGGTCTCAAATATGAATTTTGGATATTGGAAAATTATAGACTCAAAGAGCAAATTTTGAGGTTTGGTACTTATGGGAAAACTCAGCATGAACAGATATATTCTGACAAACTAGAATGAGCAATTCAGCATGGTTTCAGGAACTAAAGTATTAGATACTACAACTGAAAATTGGATTTTACATCTGTCACACCCAAATCTTACATAAAGATATTTCAGTCCAACAATTATCCCATGTATTCCCCACAAGACGCATTTATTTCTTAACTGAATACACTTTAGAGAAAATTATTTCTAATTCAATTTTATCAGCTGGAAAAGTGTTCTGGCTGTGGACTTACTTCTCCCATAACCGCAATAGGTGTCTCTCCTGTGGCTTGAGCAACACGATGTTCAACTAAGTAAAACATGTATTCGTCATACAATAGACGGATCAGATGAAAAGAACCAAAGCTAGCAGCACTGCGCAAGGTTAAATCTCGAATAACCATTGAGCTGTATAAAAATAAAAATGGGAAATATGATCATTCCATAATTACTTCAGAAACCTCTGACTTAATTTCCAAAGTTATCCAAAATAATTCTGAAAAATCAAACCACTTAGGAAAATATGCTTATTTACATTGCATTTAGAAAGTTCTATTAATGTGTAAATGACTCAGTTGGGATGTAACATTTTTGCTTCCTGATTAAAGCTAACCACAGTTTCTTGTTACACCCAAACTGGGAACTCTGGTTAACTTAAACTACAAGAAACCATTCTTTGATCCCAGAGTGTTTTAATAAACCATAGTTTAAGCTAAAAACAGTCTGTCCTTTTTGGGCATTATAATAAACTGCAGCTAGGAAACAGATGGTTCAAGTTTCCTCATTTTATCTGTGCTGGAGTGGAAGAGTGAAGGGCAAGGCTTATTCGCATAATGATAAACTACAATTTACTGTATTGTTATATCCATTTTCTTGGTCAAATTCAATTTTTGTTGGTATGACCATCATGGTCATTTCAAGCACCAGCAGAAAGAATTGTACATCCTATACATATTATATAGAATGTGCAGAAGTACACTGTTAAAAAGCTGAGTTAACCAATGTATACAGATATATCTTAAAATACAGACCAACACGAATCAGTTTCTATATTACACTGCCAATCAAACTTTACAGTCCACCATAATATCTTTAATGAACATTCTTCTGTTTCTGGGCTGCAAATCTCGCAACGTTGTTGGCCACAAACTTCTCCGTGCCAGACAATAACTACACAATTTTCACTCAGTCGTCCACATCAGGCTCCTCACACATTAATTCCAGAATATACTTAGCTCTCCGTTCAGGATACAGAGGGCAATATAGTACATAATGATAGAGGTCGTCTACTGCTTGTGTACAAAGCCAGAATTTTCCTGCAGCGTCCCTTCCATTGTGTGGGTCAATATCACTTATTGTAGGCATATGGGTGAAATGATGCAGCAAATATATAGCCATGGCTTTGGTTACTCAGTGCTGTGCTTAGAAGCCCCATGTATTACAACTCAGAATAAAAAAGGTAAAGGTACCCCTGCCCGTACGGGCCAGTCTTGACAGACTCTGGGGTTGTGCGCCCATCTCACTTAAGAGGCCAGGGGCCAGCGCTGTCCGGAGACACTTCCGGGTCACGTGGCCAGCGTGCCATCGCTGCTCTGGCGAGCCACAGCCGCACACGGAAACGCCATTTACCTTCCCGCTGGTAAGCGGTCCCTATTTATCTACTTGCACCCGGAGGTGCTTTCGAACTGCTAGGTTGGCAGGCGCTGGGACCGAGCAGCGGGAGCGCACCCCGCCGCAGGGATTTGAACCGCCGACTTTTCGATCGGCAAGCCCTAGGCGCTGAGGCTTTAACCCACAGCGCCACCTGCGTCCCACAACTCAGAATAGAGTCCCATATATATATATACAGCCTAATATATATACAGCCTAATATATACAGCCTTTTTAACGGAAGCAACCTACAGCCAGCGCAGTCAACAGAAAGGCACAGCCTGGAAAAATCACCCCGCAGAAAAGTCACCCTACAGTGGCTGCCACAAACGGTAGAACTAGATTGACAATACCTATTCGTTAACCACAAGGATCACATTACCTATATCAAAAATTGAGTTCTGATCTTAAGTATGAGGTTAATAATTATCTCAGCAATAATTGACTCATTCTGGGGACCCACAAAGATAGCTCCAAGGAAGGAAGGTATAATAGTTAATAATACTTCAAAGTTGTAATTCCCAAACACAACAAAGCCTAAGTATATGTAACTGCACTTGCTCATGTTTCTCTCTTGTTACTCTCCTCCACCTCTGAAAAAAACTTTTAGGTGGTAAGCGCCCTCAAACATTATTTTTTAGGTGGTGGCGGCATATATGGTAAATGCCACAAAGTTTACTTGTGTTGTTAGCAAGATAAGAGACTGTGTGCTTGTGACCGAGCACCAATTGTTCAGAGCCTCCTAAGGCACTGACCTGTAGAAAGACCACTTTAAGAGAAATTGCCGTGCTGCTTTAGGAAAACTCGGCCTTCCTTCGTACGGTTTCAGTGCTTGCATCATGACGTTGTCAAGCCAGGCCGCCCACTGCTCCAGAGTGCTCTGCTGCTGAAGAGTCATCTTGAAATCTGTTTCCAACCTCTGCACCATGTTGTCATCACACTGGCACACCCAGGAAGCCTGCTCCTGTCCCAGTACAAAAAAGGCACAAGAAGAATCCAGTTATGGGAACTTAGAGATGGCAGAGAAGGAAAGCAGCCCATGAGCACATCAAGGGACAGCAGGTTTGGTTTTTTAATCTGCAGGGGTGGCAGCAGGCTCAGAGCTGCTGATTTGTCAGGGCTGTTCATCTCTCAGGGAACGTTCTCAGCTTGTGCTGCACCAGAACAAAGGGAGTCCGGAAGAGAGCGCTGCTACTGCTGCGACTGCTGCCATCACACTTGCTCTCCATTTCCAGCTTCAAGCACATAGACACAGCTCTGGCTGTGTCTGCAAACAGCAAACCACACAACCTCACAAGCAGGTGAGGAGGCAGAGGTGATTAATAGCAACAGCAGCAACAGCATCACTGCCGTGAAGCTAGAGAGAAGAGGATGGGGACTAAGGGCGGCTGTGCAGTTGACAAGGCCAGGTTGGCGGCTGCAGCTGTGCTGCGGCTGCCAGGGTAGGAAGTGAGGCCGAGGCCGAGGAGCTGCTCACCTGCACCTCAACCCTCGTAATGCTGATGATGCTTCAAGTTGGGTGTGAGAAAGTGAGGACGAGGAAGGGATGGCATCAAAGAAAGAACACCCAACATTGAGCTTGCAAGTGAAGTAAGGGCTGCATTTTAAGAAGTGACATTTTGCATTCTTTTTCGTCCAAGGTCTGCTTTTTTCTTCCAACTCTTAACTATAGGGTAGCATTTTTGAAGTCAAGAAATAGGTACAAAAAATATAAAGCTACATGATCTCCAGCTTCTTCCTGGACAAAACAGACAGCACAGTCCTATAACTGTCTTTTTGCCTCCTAAAACTACCAGCAAGGAAGAAAAGTGACACTAGACAAAAGCAATGTCGTACTTTAGATCTCCCTCCACCAAGGCACACTCCCTTGGTTGCAGTGCTTGTGCTCTTCCTTTCTGAATGGACTAACTTATTTTTATGTTAATGTTCAGGAAGGTTTAGTTGTCCACAGGCCTAAGCCTGAGACTGAACTTGTCTTCATTTGCTCTCAAGTTAGAACTTCAAGAACTAAATTGGCTTTTGGTGGATCAATTTGTGACAAGTTTGCCAAATCTTACGAGTAATTTGTACTGCAATTCCAATGTGGTTCTAGTTTGTCATTCTCACTGGTGCAAAAGGCTGCACATCTTAGTTAACATTTGATATCAAGTGCTTCAGAAGAACCACAGGCAAATGCTAATCTTTGTCATCCTTAGCTGCTAGAGGTGGGTTTATGGCAGCTCTGATCTACAGGAAAATCTCAGGGAGATTTCCAGTATATCACCTTGGATGTCTTATTCTCAATTTTTTACTAACAGCAGGGGGCAATGACTTTCCCTTCACCCAAACCTATACTGTTGAAATGAAGAAAGTCTGGAGTAACCAGGCATTGTTTCGTGTGTGGAAGGATTGTAAGTCTCAATTAAAGCCAATTCTTTGGCTTAACATTCTTTAATTTTATTTTTTTGTCATTTGCACTGGGCTCTGGTCTAATCTCAGGACTAAAAAAATGACCTCACAAGTCTCAAGTCTGATCACTGTGTGGTGGCAGGTCTAATGTAAGATCCAGTGAGAAAGGGATAGATTTGGGGGTGATACAGCTGGAGAGAGAAGGGGTGGAAATGGGCATTTGATTTTTGTTTTTGATTCTCATCTCATGTGTATGGGCTATTTTAAGTAACTTATTTTATCATTTCAAATGCTCTACTAAACATTTTCTTATGACCTTGGCTTAGAGGATCCTTGTCTATAGACAACAGATGCACGGATACTGATACTGGGAGACACCCCAGTACTTTGTCAATGATCCATATGTTTTCTAAAAGTATGAGATTGGAACACCTGAAAGATTCCAAGCTGAAGAAATGTTTCACAATTATTTCTTTGCAAGGAGGCTGAGCTATAAGCTGACATGTTTCAGTTATGTATACCTTTTCTATAGAAATGAAACATTTTTTCAGCCATTTTTCTAGATGAAACTGGCACTGCAAACTCAGACGCAAGAGGAGGGGAAACAAGAGCAGTCATATATGCTTCCTGCAAACATTCTGCCTACCTGGACATTGGCAAAATCTACACGGTTGAGGTCATTAAGCATCTGGTTGATTTGAGACGTGTTCTGCAGTACAGCCCGTGCTGCCTGAGCCAGATGATTCAGAGATGTGTATCTTCGCAGAGTCTGAGCAAAGGCACTTACAGCGGCAACCTAAGGAGAAGGAAGACTAGAGCCTCACACACCACACAAACGCACAGAGATGAGACAGACCAGGACATTTTCACTCAGGACTTATCTTCACTGAGATAGACCATGTTCACTCCTGTCTATCAACCTTTTCTTAGAAAGTAAGCTAATAAGAATGTGGCAGGTCCTGCTTGTGGGATACACCAGTGCAAGAATAATACAGCCACACATCGCAAAAGGTTTTCACTGCCCTGCTCACGGGATAAGGCAGAGAAGCAGGTAAAGGCAAGGCAAGAGTTCTGCATAGGAGATGGAAATTGGAGAGACCCGGGAGAGATAGTTCTACTAGAGTTCATATAATTGTCTCCCATTCTCTGACAAGTACATAAGACCCTCTCTTGGGGGTTTTACAGAAGTAAGTGTAATGTCTCTCGTATTTTTTCCATGTAACATTTTTACAAATCCGTTTCATTTGCTGAGACATTACGGGGAGAAAAAAAAAGGGGTGGAGGGAGGGAAGATGGGTGGGGGTGGGGTTGGTGGTGATGCTTCTATTATGCTTAATGTATATAGGGTTTGGTGTCAGCGTTGCTTGTGCTGTTCACTTGTGTTCCTTTGCTGGTGAGAGAGGTTGGGGTTGGCCTAGGGTGCGATTGTTTGTTTGTGATTGGCTGTGGTGATCTTTGTTTTCGTGTGTGAGTGGGGTGGGTGTTTTGGATCAGGTTAGCCAAAAGCACCTAGTTTTTGACATCCGTAGAAAACTATGTATGTTGTCAGTAATACTGAAGCTCCTTTGAGTCCCTGTCAGGGAAAAAGGCAGGGTATAAATCAATATATACAGGTGCCCCCCCCCACATGGGGGTTATGTTCTGAGCGTATAAGTGAAATGCGTAAAGTGGGGAGCACCTTCCAAACACCCTTTAAACACCCTCTCTGTCGCGCTCTCTTCAATCCATACCAAAAATACTGTATCTAGAAACATCCACAACGAGAGTTGAAGCTCTAGGGCCAGCAGGAGGCTGAAGGACAAGAGGGAAAGCAGGGGTGGCAGCTGCTGGACTCCTCTACACACCAGCTGTTAGGCAGGGAGGCTGAGCAGGCAAAAAAAAAAACCCCGCTGTGCCTCTGGTCTCTTACTCCACCCTTCCTGACAACCTCTTCAGGCTCCAGGAAGGGTCTTATTGCGAGCCAAAAGGACTCTCCAGCTCTCTGCTGCCATTGACAGGTTTGAATCAAATTATTTATTTATTTCCCGGCACCATGCATATATGTGGTCATGTGCAAGTTGATCACACGTAATGGGAGGGGGACACTAATACTAATACTACTAATAATAATGCAATTAAATGAAGCCTAAATTTTGCACAGTCTTCTTTAAAGAGATACTTCTGGCACTGACTCTTAACAATTATGTTTTATTCGTGTCTTTGCAATGTCATTTTTGTTCCAAATTGTTTAGAAGGCATTTACCTTGGTTTGAATCATTCTCTGTGGAATATTGTTCATGGCATTGGAAAGCCAACCTTCAAGGCTTTTTGCAAAATTGCGAATGGCTTGGGTCAAGGCACCTATGCATAAAAGAATACAAAACAAATGAAAAAAAGTCAAGGCATGTAGGTATTTAAAGATCAACGTCCTTGACTATTACAACTACAGAGAACAGCGAGGGAGAGCAAATGATAACCATGATAGGAACAATTAGGATAAATCCCACATAGAATTAAAGGTAGTGCTGCAGCCATCGAACAATGACTATCTAATGTTCGTGGTTCCAGTTCTCACTGAGGCAGTAAACCTCTATCTTGACTGTGCCACTTCAGATGGGAAGAAAGCACCATTTTGGGGGAGGAACACTCCGTCATGGGAGCCAGCACCAGTACAGCTCACTCTCACAGATTCACTCTTGCACTAAAGACTAGGCCTAAAAAGGGGAAGCAACAGATCACTGCCTAACTGCACAGCAGGTAGGAGAGAACAAGCATCCACTCTAGACTGTAAGTATATCGTCAGATAAAGGCCTAGATCTTGCTGCTGCTGCTGTGCAGTTACAGTGCAACATGGCAATGCTGGGTTTGCACCTAACAGTAACTTGTGATTTGAAGTTGTCCCGTTTAGAAACTAAGCATTCTTTTATCATAAACTATGATCCCCAGTTTGTACGTAAATCTAAACTGAGATTCTTTGAAAGGACTCAACTTGGCAGAAGTCATCCTGCTGCTGAGGAGGACAATGTGTGAGTTTGGTGTTTGGCTTGAGCTCCTGATGGCTCATCCACACAGTGCTAAATCATGGCTGAGTGTTACATGTGATCCAGGCCAGTGACTCTTCTCTGAAATATTGGTATTCACTCTGGGAGAGGGAAAGTACGACCTTTTAGACTCGTACTGACACAATTATGTGAACTGATTTTTATGCAGTATTTCCACTGATTGTTTCAATACAGATCTGTGTTATGCATTCTAATTTGAATTTTTATTGACACTCTTTTAAACCAAGCACTCCTAACATTCTCAGGCAGTTGTTAGATTTTTGGGTGTCGCTTGAATGTCAGTCAACCTCACTGAAAGTCTCTGCTTTTCTTAGAGTTTATTGATGCTTTAAAACACATTAAAAACTCTGTTTTTAAAGTTACAGATAGGTAGCCGTGTTGGTCTGCCATAGTCAAAACAAAATAAAAAAATTCCTTCCAGTAGCACCTTAAAGACCAACTAAGTTAGTTCTTGGTATGAGCTTTCGTGTGCATGCACACTTCTTCAGATACACTGAAACAGAAGTCACCAGACCCTTCTATATAGTGAGAAGGTGGGGAGGGGTATTACTCAGAAGGGTGGTGGGATTGGGTGATTGGCAGATAGCTGTGATGAGCCTGTTGAGTTTATAAAATTTTCAGTAGGTTTCTGGCTTAAGAATAGTGGTGGAACAAGGATATATGCTGAGACATCTAGAACTGGGATAAAGACATAGGAAATTTGTAATTAAAATTTGACTTTCCCTGTATCTTATTTGTTTTCATTGATATGGGAGTTAGTAAAACTACTGTTTTAACATTTGAAAGAAGCAATGTCAAAAGAATAAGGTAAGCAGATCATTCCCCCTTTTCCAAATGTTCCTGTATAAGAGCCATTGCTGATGCGCTCAAATGACACCATCCACGCATAACGCGGACGGATCAGTCTGCTGCAGGTGTATGTAGAAGCACAAAAAGAAAGCTTGAGGAAAAAACACTAAGCTCTCTCCCTGCAGCAAAAAGCTGAATGAGAATGGGCCATTGAATGTTGACTGTTAGGGTGAAAAAAATGAATCTGAGGTGGGAGGGGTCTCTTGTAGGACAACATGGCTCACTAACACTAGCACAGAGAGCAGGAACACTATTTTGTTGCATGTCTGACTTGTGTAACTTTCTAGGACTAAAATGGAAAGGGCAGGGTTCTCCATCCTTCTTCCCACGTCCCCCTCCAAGACTCTGGGGAGGGGGCTCTCATAAACACGCCATAAGTCACAAGAGCCATTTCAGCAAAAGAGCAGGCACACACAGCACCTCTGAAGATGCACGAGGTTCTCTAGATTCTGGCTCATGTAGATGACCAAGGGCAGCATCCTGTCAACTGCACACCTCAACACCTCAGCGCACGGTGCTAAATAAATGTGAAACACTAGCTAAATATTAATTACTAGTACTAAAACTGGTCATAGTAGTTATCCATAAAAAGCTCTGTGCTCTTTTCAAAATAGAATGAATCATACTGAAGTTCAATTACAAATGAGGCTTGAACAGCTCCATAACACCTACCTATGAAATAATCAGTCTGTTAAAACACACAGCACATTTCTTTCTACAGAGATATCAGACTTATATAAGGGAATCATGATTCCATTGCTCTTCTGTTCTTTTCTAATGTTTTAAATTGGAGTGTGTGTGTTGGGGATGAAAAGCAGGATATAAATATTTAAATAAATCAACCAAAATTACAATCTGCAGACATGACTATCCTCAATCACTGCAGGGGAATAAATAGTTTTTAGATGTGTGTTTGTCTATGCGATAGAAAGATAAGCAAACACACAGGTAATGTTAGATAGCTGAGGATTATTTAAGCCCCACACATAGTACTGAACAAAATATCTCTAACGTGATTTCAAATTGTACCTGCATAGTGGTACTAACATATGATACCAAAAAAGCAAGAAAATATTTGTATCAAGATTTTAGCACTTACAAAGAAGTCCCCCCCCCCAAACTACCAGAAATAAACTATACGAAAAGCACAAACTGAATTTCTAGGTTTCTGAAGATTTCAGAAGGGGTTCCAATTTGAATTTCATAATTCCTCTAGATTTGTACCAAATCTTTACAATAAAAGTTTATTTCGGTAACAACTATATGAAAAACGGTCTGTTTTCTTTTAAGCATTTATGAAGCTAAGTATTAGAAAGAAAGATACTCTGCAGGACACAGTGTTTATCTGGGGTGACTACAGAACCCTGCACAATCAGGGTCAAAAACTGCACAGGGAGACTCTAGAAGAGGAGATTTGTTGCTGCTAACCTTTGCCTTCTAACGTATGGAAGGCTCTCAATGAAGTAACAGGAGGGTGCTGGGGGGCAGGACTTGGCTGTGTGCCCCCCCCCTTTGCATGAGAAAACTAGTGCCCTGGTGCTCTCCCAAAACCTGCTCAGACATGGTTATCGGTCCAACCTCTTCATTTCTGTGCAATTTCACTGTCCTCCTTGCACACCATTGTTGTCTAATAGTCCAACCACCTCTCTTGCAAGATTTGGGTTTTGATTTACCGGTATTTAGAGGGGTTTGGGGCTGTTGTTGTTTTTAATCATTCTAACACCCTAATGTTTTTAGCCATGTATTTTTCAAAAAAATATAGCCAGAGAACACTGACACATTTTCCTGTAATGGTAATGGACAACTGGTCAGAAATGTAGGAGAGGAAGATCTACAGAACTACAGAGGGAGGCCTCCTTTGGCACCAGCCATCTTTCATTGAGGGGGGAGTCTGAGCAGGGCTTTGAAGCACCTTCAGCTGGACATGCTTGCAAGCCCCCTTCCGCCCTTCCCAATGTGCAGGGGCCTCTGCCCTCCCTCTAGCTTAAGCTCTCATGCTTTCTTTGGAATGCAGAAATAGGACTTCTAGTAAGGTAAAGGTAAAGGTACCCCTGCCCATACGGGCCAGTCTTGACAGACTCTGGGGTTGTGCGCCCATCTCACTTAAGAGGCCAGGGGCCAGCGCTGTCTGGAGACACTTCCGGGTCACGTGGCCAGCGTGACATCGCTGCTCTGGCGAGCCAGAGCCACACACGGAAACGCCGTTTACCTTCCCGCTGGTAAGCGGTCCCTATTTATCTACTTGCACCCGGAGGTGCTTTCGAACTGCTAGGTTGGCAGGCGCTGGGACCGAGCAGCGGGAGCGCACCCCACCGCAGGGATTCGAACCGCCGACCTTTCGATCGGCAAGCCCTAGGCGCTGAGGCTTTAACCCACAGCGCCACCTGCGTCCCCAGGACTTCTAGTATTAACCAACAAAAAGCTCAAAAACGTAGACGAGGCAACAAATAAAGTTACTTCTCTGGTGTTCAAAGAGCAGTATTTGGGGCCTAGGAAAATGACTAGATGTTTGTGATGGCTTTTGACAATATTTTGTCGCATTTGCAAGGTTCCGTTACATATGCGAATTTATTGTGAATCAAATGTGGCAACCATATTGAGGGTAAAACCAGTATAGGGTCAAAAGGCAGTGATTTTTGGACCGCTCTATCCTCTGCTCTCAATGCTGAACAATTCTCCATTTTTCTATGCTGTACCTTTAAATCTAAACTAGTATTTTCTATCAGAAACTCATTTACTTAAAACATTTAATAGCCATCACTTTGCTTTGAGATGGTTTAGAAGTAGAGCAACAATAAAAACAACATATTTTTTAAAAAACATGCTCCATCATGGCAGCTTTGGTTCAGTTAAGAAGACTTCAGTTTCCTGAAAGGACCAAATGCAAGAGTGTGAAACTCAAATAGACTACAGGACCAAACTCTTCACCTGGCAAATACCCAAAGGCCACATTCGTACTCTTTCGACAGAAGTCAACTGCACTTGAGTTCAGCACCAAAGGGTCGTAAATTCCATCTCAGTTGGACAATAACATCTGAAAAATGGCTTCAGGCCCTGCCATCTAAGCTCCCTGCCCACATGCGACCAACTGCCCTCCTCCATCCACCACTTGGCAACTTGGCCTGACTTTCCCCATCTACTCCATGCACTTTCACAAGGGGGCCCCATCTGGCAAATGGCCAGGGCTCTGCTCCGCTCCATGCCAAGGCACTGCACCCCCCGCCACGCCCCCTGTTGGCACTGTTACCACTCAACTAGAGGCAGGAAGAAAGGCTGCTGCCATTTGCAAACCAGCCCATTTGCCCTTCAAGGGCACCAATGTCCAACTGTTGAAGACAGTTCACTGGCTTATATAATGTGGCAGGAATCCCCAATGTGGTCAAAGGCACACTTCAAGGGTCTCTCAGTGCTTCCCAGCCTTACATTTGACCTCTCTGATGTAAGAAATAGGTATGACAGTCCAATATTTTGAAAAGGAAATTTGCCCTGAAGGATGGAGTCTTGCCTGACAATGTTGATCTCATTACACATCCATCTTGCTTATAAATGGGGGGGGGGGGGCTTTTTCTGCAATATTGATTGAGGTAACTATGATTCTTTGATCTTTAAGACAGGAACTCAAACTACTATTTCATAATTCGAGAGGAAATCAAATCAGTAGTTAAAATGCAACTTTCAAATATCCCAGAAATTCTTTTCTTGGATCAATCTCTGTTCTCCTTTGCCATTCCTGACTACTGCTGAAAATGGCTTTGTATTTTACAAAGGAAACAAGCAGAAGGTTGGCAAACCATCTATAAGTAGTGAGAGGATAGCCAAGGAACATTGATGCCCCCCCCAGCCCCCAGTGAGGAGTTGTTGGTAGCTATCTGAATTAAACCTGGTTGGCTTTGTCTCATTCAAGAACGGTTCTGAGGGTGTCGAATTGTCACCCAGAAGAGTCTCCGTTTCACAACCCACGCTACTACACAAATTTCAAACAAAATCCTTTCATGCCTGTTGCTTTCACTGCATGTTTCAAAAGCTAAGCAATTGTCACACATCTGCATATATCAACTCTCTGAATTTCAGAAAAATGTAGAAGGCATTATTGACATTTAGACTGTGTTTTATAAGAACACTCAGGTTTGCGCCACAAGTGATATAAATAGTAAGGTTCCTTCTGTCTTGTTTGCAGGTGAAGGGCAGTAGCGTGTTCTTGCAAAATTGGATATGCATTTTTTCTGAACATTTTGTAACAACTATAACAACTCAGTAGCTTTTATAATCCCTTCAAGAGAAAATAGTTTTGTTCGCTCCTGGTCTCTTTGAGGCATGAGTACATCTAACTGAACTACAAAATAATTGTTCACAGAAAGAACACAATGCTTGTGCAGTTATATGGATTTCCTCCCCCGCAGAAACCGTTAACCTTTATTGTTAATGGGAAATAAATTCCTAAGTATTTATCACAGTGCCCAGAACACATATAATGTTTTATAATGGAAATCAGCTTTGCTAGAACCCAAAGTAAATCACTTTCTATACCAAACAAGAACAAACTACACTGCAACAATCTGAATAATTCTATGTCCAAAAGGGAAATTTTCATAAGTATAACTATTTGATAATGGCTGTCTAGCTGAAGTGTAATATTTACAATTAGATGGTGAGTCTACCCTGTTAGACACTCCTGGCTTTTTAAAATAAAAGACTGAGTGACTAGAGAAATGAATGAGGAAAATAAAACGTTAGTCTCATATTTCTTACAATACAGTTAACTAATAAGATTTGCAACCAACTAATTCCGGTAAATCTTTTATAAGTAATATGTTCAAGTGGATTCAAATGCTCAGCTAACATGTTTAGCACGGTATTCCTCTATAGGCACCAGGGCAAACTCTGATCCAACCATACAAATGTGCAATCAGGTTATATGTCAGTAAAACCAGGCCACTGAAAAGCTACTTTTCAGTTCTGATTACTTATTATCCTGACATGTTACACAACTGCACAAGTGCCACTATGTGCTTGGTCTTCACCTTGTTGAATTCAGTGTAAAACAAAAGTTGACATAGACATAGACCGTCATGCATAGATCATAGTTCCTGATGAGAATGAGGGGCAACAGACCTTGGGCTAGCACTCTCTCTCTCCTGCTTCTCTGGTGTGTCTTTGGGGGGGAGTTTGGGAGCCTTTATTTCCAATTTCAACTAACCTCCATTTAGCACGTCATCCAAACTCTAAACTATGGCTTGTTAAACCATACCCGTTTAAGAACAAATGGTTTGAAGTTTGCTATTTTCAACTGACAACAGATTGGAATGACAGGGAAAGCTACAATTACTCTAAACAAGAAACAAAAGCTTCTGAATTCCATGGCCACAAAGCAGGAGGCTTGGGCACCCAAGCCCAGAGCTCATTGTGGCTTATTCCCATCACATTTAAGCTACAGCTTAGTGTGTCAATTGAACAGAACTACGTACTCAAGCCTCCAACGTTTTAATGTTATCATGCGGACTAGAGGAATAGCTCAAAGAAATGAGGGGATTTTCGTTATGACAAAGCGTGCATTGCCAGGGCAGCCAAAAACAGATAAATATATACCACAAGCATGTTGAAAGCTACTTTTTTCAAAACCACAGAGTTATATTTTAAGCAGTATTTATTATTTTAAGGTATACCTTTATAACATGTAAATAAAGTGAGCACACCCACGCTACTTCTGAAGTCTTTAAAGTCACTCCTACAGGTTTCCTTGGGAGGCACTGAAGTCACAAGATCACCAGAAGAAAAAGAAATCCTTACAAGACGTCATCTATAGTCAACTTACTAGGAATAGGTCTAAGGACGTCAGGAATGAGAATCTCCACCAAAGTCTGGTACATCACATGGTCACAGTTACACATCCATTTCAGAATTGACTCATTTTTGCACAGAGTAATCAGCTTTGCTTTCGGAAGTCGACTTTCTATTTCACTCAGATTGCTGGTGTGAACAAATGTATCAAATGAATAAATGAAAATGCATTTACATGAAGATAAAAAAGAAGAACAATGGAATTCAAAGTTTTTAAAAATAAACATTAGGAATGTCTGAAACGCATCCAACTGCCCTGAGGCACTTAGTGTTGTAATAATGGCTGGTACATGGCCTCCAGAGCTTTAGTCAAAGAGCAGCAGTGATAAGAATGGTCTTTGGATTGGATATTATTTCATGAGAAAATAACTGGGCCTCTTCCCATAAAATAAAATGGTATGCGTACAAATATAAACTGCAGTTATCATAACATGGCAATTTAATCTAGTAACGAACTGCAGAGATAGCATTCCTATTTAGTATGTAAATTTTAGATTTCTATTTTATTTGAAAACAGGACTAAAACTATTCACAAACTTTGAATAAAAGATTACCAACCTTGGTTCAGTAATGGTAGTGCCATCGGTTGTTGTTGAGGGAGAATAGCGCCAGAAAGTCTGCCACAATTTTTCTATTAGGCTAAACTGAAGGTTCACTACAACATCCAATATTGCCTAAAAATACAACACAGATACTGGTATTCTTTAACAGAATGCATGAAAAATATTGAGCAGTCTGTCTGCAATCCTGAATACTTAAGGGAGCATGATCTATTGAATTCGGCGGGACTTCTTTCTGAGTAAACATGCTTAAAGGTAAAGGTAAAGGGACCCCTGACCATTAGGTCCAGTCGTGGCCGACTCTGGGGTTGCGGCGCTCATCTCGCTTTATCGGCCAAGGGAGCCGGCGTACAGCTTCCGGGTCATGTGGCCAGCATGACGAAACCGCTTCTGGCAAACCAGAGCAGCGCACGGAAACGCCGTTTACCTTCCCACCAGAGCGGTACCTATTTATCTACTTGCACCTGACGTGCTTTTGAACTGCTAGGTTGGCAGGAGCAGGGACAGAGCAATGGGAGCTCACCCCGTCGCGGGGATTCGAACCGCCGACCTTCTGATCGGCAAGTCCTAGGCTCTGTGGTTTAACCCACAGCGCCACCCGCGTCCCCATGCTTAAAGGTAAAGGAAAAGGTACCCCTGCCCGTACGGGCCAGTCTTGCCAGACTCTAGGGTTGTGCGCTCATCTCACTCTATAGGCCGGGAGCCAGCGCTGTCTGCAGACACTTCCGGGTCACGTGGCCAGTGTGACAAGCTGCATCTGGCGAGCCAGTGCAGCACACGGAACACCGTTTACCTTCCCGCTGGTAAGCGGTCCCTATTTATCTACTTGCACCCGGGGGTGCTTTCGAACTGTTAGGTTGGCAGGCGCTGGGACCGAGCAACGGGAGCGCACCCCACCGCGGGGATTCGAACCGCCGACCATGCGATCGGCAAGTCCTAGGCGCTGAGGTTTTACCCACAGCGCCACCCGCGTCCCCTGTCCCCATGCTTAGGATGTATCAAAAGACTTATCAATTGTCCAGGACTGTGTATTTTGAATTTAGTTAATAGCATGTTCATAACTAAAATTTTAACACAACAGTAAACCAAAGACACATTTGGCATTGCCATATTGCTGATCTACTCTCAACTGTCCTGGGTGGGTGAAAGCAAGCCTACAGAAACGCTCTGTATTTTGGCCCACAACCACATTTTCCAAACACACACAAATTTAGCAAGCATAATGTTAATTCTCTTCACAATATTCTGCTTTGCAGGCAATGGAGAGCCTCCTGTATCTCATGCATTCCTGTGTATCATCACATCATGAACCCTTGACAGCATGAGAGGAAGCCATTGTCAAATCCTCCTTTCTTACCTCACAGTGCTCTCGATAGAGACTCTGCAATGACTTAATATCCTCAAAAGTAGTACCATCTGGCAGAGAAGAGATTTCAACTTCTCCGAACTCTGCAAGTGCTCGAGATGCATCTGTTTCCATGGCAACACAATGAAAGAAAAATATTGTAGAGTGTGTCAATCCCACTTTAATTAGGGAAACATTTAATGATACAAAGAAATAAATATCAGAAAGGTCACAAAGTGTTGGACTAAAAATTGAGAAGGTGTAAGGTTTTTATGTTTAATAGGTTGCAATTAAAAAGGAATCAAAATTTTATTCTTCTAAATTAAAATTCTTAAGCGAAGGGAGCCAGATCTGCTAAATTGAAATACTTACACAAATTCTAGGATTTCTGACTGAATGTGAGGCTTACTTCTTTGAATGTTTAAACCAGCTGTAATCATACTAAGATCGAGTGGTGCATAACTTACCTGTCTGAAAACCTAGTTAAAATTGTGAATAGACAAGAGGCCTGAATTTAGAGATAGACCAGCAGAACTCTGTGGGTTCAATGGGACTTCCTGGTCGTCGTCCCCCCGCAGCCCCCTGAAAAGCCCCTCCGGAAGGTGGGGGGTGGAAGGGGGCAGGGGAAGGGCAGGTGGCAGAGTCATGGGGAAATGGGGAGAACTCACAAGGGCTGCCTTCCATAAGTGCTTTCCCACCTGCTCACATAATATACCAGTTGATCTTTGCTTCTTTTAATTTAGTAAGGTGCCTTTTGCCTATGTAGTTGTATCTACGTATTATTGCATATTATACAAGGTCTTTAGGGAAAACGATGAGCAAATTATAGCTGGATTTTACCTAATTATAGGTGGTTTCACTATTACATGTGAAGTTCCATTGTGTCTTAATTCAATGACAATTATGTTAGCAATATTAAATAAGTATACTTCATGTATGTATGGTAGTAGTTTTTGGAACATATACCCAGTCTATATCCATGTAGTAGCCATTGTGACACTAGCCTGGCTCAGCAAGGGATTCCAAGATGCTCTCTATCAGAGGTGTGATCAGGCCACACGGGTTGAGGGTACAGATAAATAAGTCTGGAGTATTTCATCCCATATATTGTCAAAATAGTATGTATGTGCAAAGACAACAGTCCCACCTATTCTTTGTATTAGACTTGGCTGCAAAGTCATGGTAAGGTTATGAATTTCTTTGTTTCTAGAATGAATGACAGCTTTAATTAAGCTCAATACCCTTGTTAGAAACTTAACATTTGCATAATGTTAAACTCATACAAATGGTTACACTCCAGAGTTAGTTAACTCTGGATCAGCTTCAAGAAAACCTTTGTTCTGATTCTTAACTAACAACTATACAAGTTATTTTTCTTTGGACCCTAGTACAATATTCTTCCTACATACCCAAAAACTGTTGATGATGTTGACTTTGAGCAATTACAGTTTGTTCAACAGATGTGCCTGTCTGTTGACCACTTGTTGTGAAACCGTCTGTGACTCCATCCACTTTCTGCATAGGCTTGTACCTAGAATATATCACATGCAACAAAGGACATAATTATCCTTTTCTTTTCTTTCTCCATCTCTCAGACTATAAAGTTGATTTTAGCAACACCTTGTGACATAGCTGGCAAACTTTGGTTAAAAATTTATCAAGAAACTCAAATTTATGCTGGGGGGAGGGGAGAGAATTATGATTATCCAAAGCCGTACTTTGATGTTCTGATCAATCCACAGAACTGCACCTTGCATAATTTTTCAGTAACAGTCCAAACACTTGGATGCTGAACTTGTTTATGTATTAGGTAAAAACAAAACCCAAAAAGCATAGATGATTTGTATTTCTGGCTCACTTTTTTTTTAGTACACAAAGTTAGCAGTAAAAGTAAAGGTGACTATCTCAGTTTTCTCAATTCCTACTCATTTTCTGTACCACTTTTCCTTAGCCTGTTTAACCTAAGCAACTGCATTTGATTTCCTGGAAATTAAATCTGGGAAGAAGCAACACACACATAACTTAAAGTGCGTGTAGCCATGACAGTTTGCATTCACTTAACTCTGCACTATATTACACACATATGGACAATTACTTAATTAACATAGTACTGAATGAGTCCAGATTTTTGGCAGCCGCCCAAATTGCACATGATGATTCTGACACAAACATCATTTGGCTGTTTATTTTAAAAGGATGGTGCTATACAATTTGCTGTTTTCCATCATCTGACTTACTGATTAATGTAGTTAGTCTAATAAGAAAGTCAACCCATGAACATGAACTCAGCAACAGGAACCATGAAATAAAAACAAAACTGTCTGAGGGCTACAACTATATATTGCAATGAAGGGTTTTAAGAATGGAATAAAAGTGACTTGCAGTACCACAGTCAGCTGAATCTTGTACATTTGCATGCCCATCCCACTGCTTCCACCTCAAATCTTTCTCTATGTTAGGAACGTTCTGAACTTTGCAAATGAAAGGCACTCACAGATAAAAACTGGTGGTCGTCATATGAAACAGGCAGCTAATTTTAGTAATTTAGTAACACTGAGCAAAAACATTAGAGCGAAGCATAGTGATCAATAAAACAATGTTGACTCAATATGAATCTTTGTGGGAAGACAGAAACTAAATTAGCAATGAATCATCATTTCAGAACTATTTCTCACAAGTAGGGCACAAAAGAATGTTTGTCATCATTTGCAGTTGTCGTAGATATTAAGATGTTAATTACTGAATGCTAGCTCTCAATATGTACTGATTTATTATTACAATAAAGTAGCACCTGAACATCAGGAAGTGCAGTATTTGAATAATGAGAAATCTCTATATAACTAATCTGACAGAACTATTATTCAGATTATTTTCCAGGCATTTTGACTACCTACAACAATTTAAAAAGTTGGGAGTAGTAAAGCACCTGAGATTTAAAATGCCTTTTTGAGTAAATTTTCTAAGAAACAGCTGGAAAGAAGCATGTGGAATTTGTCTCCTATGCACATTACGGTGGTCTCTAATTGCAGAGTCGCTGAGAAAGAAAGTTAAAATGCTCCAAATTTAAATTAGTTGTGCTTGCTTTCTCCAGTGAAACAAAATAACATGTGCACTTTCCACTGAAGATGCTGCTCCCAGCAGTGAAGGAAGAAATAAAAAATGTTCTCCCAAATAGATCATTGGTTTCAGGATGCACTTCTTTTGTTGTTGTTTAGTCATTTAGTCGTGTCCGACTCTTCGTGACCCCATGGACCAGAGCACGCCAGGCACTTCTGTCTTCCACTGCCTCCCGAAGTTTGGTCAAACTCATGCTGGTAGCTTCGAGAACACTGTCCAACTGTCGTCTCCTTCTCCTTGTGTCTTTCTCAACATCAGGGTCTTTTCCAAGGAGTTTTCTCTTCTCATGAGGTGGCCAAAGTCTTTGAGCCTCAGCTTCACGATCTGTCCTTCCAGGGAGCACTCAGGGCTGATTTCCTTAAGAATGGATAGTGTCAGGGAACTGCCATCGGAAGGACAGGTGGTGAGAAGGGTTCAGGAGAATAGGAGAGCCTCTTCTTCAGCAGAAGAGGGAACCAGTAGGGGGAGTGCGAGAGCTCCAAAGGAAAGGGAGTCGGAGGGGAGGCTCTGGGATACTTCCAGTGAGAACAGCGAGGAGGTATCAGAACAGCCTTTAAGGACCCCCACCCCTCGCCGGAAACTGTCACGCAGGGAATCCAGGAGGCGCATGTCTGTGAAACAGCTTTTATGTTGGAAACGTTTCCGCAAACGCCCACTGTCAGATTCTACCAGCGACTGACGGAGCCTTGCTGAAGGGCTCCGCTCAAGGCAGGGTTTCACTACACTGAGTGAGCTCTGAGGGATCCAGTTTCAACGCACAAGCAGCTCATTATCCCACCACAGCAATCTGACAGTCCCTGAAAGCAGCTTGTGCAAAGAGAGGCATCATGAGCAACCCAGCCGGAGCCGGAGATGGGGGAGCAGCTGCAGCCGGTCCTAGCCTGGAAGAAAGGTACAGGATGTTGGAGGTACAGTTAGCTCTGCAAACGGCGAGGCTGGAGGAGAGGAGGGCTCATGATGCAGAAAAGGGGAAAGCCGCCCAGCTCTCGAGGAAAGTGCCAGGACTGGTGCAGAAGTTTGGGGGTGATCCCAGGAATTATCAAGCCTTCAGGACAGAGATGCAATATGCCCTCAATCTGCAGTTTGATGATTTTCCTGATGAGGATTCGAGGGTTGCTTTTGTGATTGGGCATCTCGAAGGCGGGGCCAGAGATTGGGTGAGGCCACTAATGGCAGCCAATAATGAAGCCCTAAGGGACACAAGGAAGTTTTTTCGCGCCATGGATCTGATGTTTTCCAGCGAGATTGAGCAGGGAGTGGCGCGCAGGCAGTTAATGGCGTGTAAACAAGGGAACCGATCTGTCCGTGAGTACTGGACTGAGTTCACCATGTTGATCCATAAATTAGGATGGGATTTGTCAGCGGAACCGATACAAATGCTGTTCGAAGAAGGACTATCTTCGGCAGTGAAAGACGAACTTTCCCGGGGGCCCAGGGCGGAGTCTATGGACCATCTGACTAAATCAGCGCTGGCCATAGGGTCACGCCAGGAGGCCAGAGCCTTGGAGAAGCGGGAAGGGAAAGGGGAGCGTTGGAGGGATTTCCGCATTCCAGAGATGCCAGAGCAGCCCTCTCTGCCAGCAGAGCCGATGGAAATCGGAACAGCGCGCGCGCGCGCAATTTCAAACCCCAGTGAAGGGCGGAAGAAGGAGGGAAAAGGCGCCAAGAAATGTTTTCTCTGCCAACAGCCAGGTCATTTTGCCAGAGTTTGTCCGCAAAGAAAGGAATGGCAAGGAATGGCGGGGGCTGTTGGGGAGGAGGGGGAAGGAGCTAAGGAGCAAGTAAAAGCCAACGCCTGGCTGCCACCGACGGGGCACAGCAGCCAGGCCAAGGAACAGTAAATGTGCCCACGCCAGAACCCCCAAGACCAGCTCTTGTAATAGAGGTATTGCTGGAGCTGGCAAACGGACACCCACTAAAAGTGAAGGCGCTATTAGACTCAGGCAGCTCCTGCAACTTTATGAGTAAGGAGTTTGCAGCCGCCCATCAGATACAAACCATTCCTTTAAAAAATCCCCTGCAGGTGACCACGATTGATGGGAGGGCGCTGTTGGGGGGAGAAGTAGACCAGCAGACTGTCCCCATGACAATGAGGGTGGCAAGACACACGGAACGGATAGCGTTTAATATAGCCACGTTGGGAGGAGCGCCCATCATTTTGGGGATGAGCTGGCTAGCGCTGCATGATCCGCTTGTGGGATGGCATCAGAGAGTGGTTTCCTTTGGGTCAGCACATTGTATGGGACACTGCACAGAAAAAGGGGGCCAAGTAGGCACTCAGGCCACGTTAGCAAAGATAGAAGCAATGGAACAAGGCAGGGTACCACGACAATATGCAGATTTTGCCGGCGTCTTCAGCGAAAGGGAAGCAGATAAACTACCCCCGCACAGACCCTTTGACTGCCAAATCAACTTACTTCCAGGAGCGCAATTGCCAGTGGGCAAGGTGTATGCAATGTCTGACAGAGAGATGCAGGAGCTAAGGGAGTTTATTGACAAAAACCTCAAGCGTGGGTTCATCAGGGAGTCACGAGCGGTGGGGGGTAGCCCAGTGTTCTTTGTAGACAAAAAAAACTCGGACAAACCGAGATTAATTGTGGATTTCAGGGCCCTAAACGCAGTGTCCGAACCCGTGACCTTCCCTATGCCCAGAATCGATGACATTCTGACCCGGGTGAGAAAAGGGAAGATTTTTACCAAGCTGGACCTGAGGGGGGCGTATAACCTGATACGTATGAGAAAGGGAGATGAGTGGAAAACCACTATGTTCACCCCCTTGGGGGCATTTGAGTACTGCGTTATGCCTTTCGGCCTCCAGGCGGGTTCCGCAGTATTTCAATCATTCATGAATCACGTACTAGGACCATTGCTGTACAAGAACTGCGCTGCGTTCTTGGACGATGTGCTGGTGTACTCAGAGGATGAAGAGCAGCATGTGCGAGATGTAAGAGAAGTACTGAGCAAACTGCAAGAAAACCAGCTGTGGGTGAAACTGGAGAAGTGTCAGTTTCACACCAGGGAGGTGGAATTCCTTGGGTACCGGTTGTCGGACAAGGGGCTGGCCATGGATCCTAGCAAGGTGCAAGCAGTGCTGGAATGGAGGCCACCGAAAACTAAGAAAGATGTGCAGAGGTTTTTGGGGTTCGGAAACTTCTATCGGAAGTTCATCAAGAACTTCGCCCATTTAACAGCCCCCATCACGGATTGTCTCAGCAGCAAGAAGAAATTTGTCTGGACGGAAGAAGCGCAGCGAGCTTTCGAAAGTTTAAAGAGGGCGTTTGCTTCGGAAGAACAACTCTTACACGTGGATCTGCAGCAGCCGATGAGGGTGGAAACCGACGCGTCTGACAGAGCGGTGGGCGCCGTGCTTCTGCAGCCAGGAGCGAATACGTCGGAATGGAGGCCGTGTGCCTTCTTCTCGAGGAAATTGAACAAGTCTGAGAGGAATTATACGGTGTACGACAGAGAATTACTCGCTGTCCACGAAGCGTTCAAGAGATGGAGACACCTGTTGATTGGGGCGCAACACAAGGTTCAAGTGCGGACGGACCACAAAAATCTAGAATACTGGAGAACAGCCCGAGTATTGAACCAGAGACAAGTAAGATGGGCGCAAGAGTTCTCCAAGTTCAATTTTGAAATTCGCTACGTGCCAGGGGCTGAGAATGTCAGGGCGGACGCTCTCTCCAGAAAACCTGAGTACTTGGAGGGGGAAGGAGGGGCGGAAGAAAGACATATCATCTCAGAGGACCACTGGGTTTGTGGGGCGGCATTGGTGGGGCAAAGAGAACTGGTAGAGGGTATTGAAAACGATGAATATGCCCAAGAGAAACTTAGGGAACTCAGGGAGACAGGTGAGAACGCAGGGGGGTTTGAGGAAAAGAACGGAAAACTATATTACAAAGGGGCGCTCTACATACCAGGTGGGGGACTAAGAGGGCGGGTGCTTAAACAGTTGCATGACAGCCCCACGGCGGGGCACTTCGGGCAGCACAAGACCATGTGGTTGGTTACCAGGGAGTTTTGGTGGCCCAAGGTGCGGGAAGACGTGCGGGAGTATGTCAGGGGATGCGACAGGTGCCAAAGAGCAAAGGGAGAGAGGTTGGCGCCAGCGGGGTTATTAGAACCCTTACCCACCCCAGAAAGGCATGGGAGATGGTATCCATAGACTTCATGACCGATCTACCGAGATCCAAAGGGAAAACCGCGGTCATGGTGGTGGTGGATCTACTAACTAAGATGTGCCACTTTATAGCTTGTTCACATGCAGTGACAGCGGAAGAAACCGCAAGGTTGTTTGTGGAGCACATTTTTAGGTTGCATGGCGCCCCCTTAAGGGTTTTGAGCGACAGAGGAAAACAATTTACTTCTAGGTTCTGGAGGAAACTAATGAGCATGTTGCATGTGGAGGTAAGTTTTTCCACCGCCAGGCACCCAGAAACAAATGGGCAAGCAGAAAGGGCAAACGGGGTTTTGCAACAATATCTGAGGTGTTATGTAAAGGACAGAGAAACTGATTGGGTAGACTGGTTACCTCTGGCAGAATTTGCCTACAACAACGCGGAGAACGTGTCCACAGGGATGAGTCCCTTTCTAGCCAATTATGGGTGTCATCCTCGGGCGTTTCCAGGAGAGGGCGGGGGAAGGTGGAGTGTACCTGCAGCGGAAATTTTTGTTGAAGAGATGGAAGCGATCCACCGTCAGCTCCAACTCAACTTAGAGAAAGCCAAAGAAGAATACAAGAAGCAAGCTGACAGAAATAGGAGGGAAGGCGAAACCATAAGGGTGGGTAACCGGGTGTGGCTATCCACCCAAGGACTGCCGTTCAAGGGAGGGTGTAAGAAATTGAGACCCAAACGGTTGGGACCCTTTGAGGTCATACAGCAGGTCAACCCAGTAGCATTCAAACTCCGATTGCCCAGTCACATGAAATTGCACCCAGTATTTCACAGGTCATTACTGTCGCCATACAGAGAGGGGTGTGAGTGGGGGGAACATGAGAGGGAGGTGACCCGGACACCCGTCATAGAAGAGAGAGAACGCAACATGGATGTGGCGGGGATCATTGATTCCAGGTGGAAGGGGAATCAGGTGGAATACTTGGTAGAATGGGAGGGGGAGGAAGAGTCAGAAAATACATGGGTACCGGCAGAGGAAGTCAAAGACGAGATTTTAATAGAAACGTTTCATCGGCGTTTCCCAAGGAAACCACAACCAGTGGCAAGGTTTGGGAGGGAACACTTCGGGACCACAGATGAGGAAGGGGAATTTGAAGGGTTCCCAGAGTCGGAAGTGGAGGTGGAAACAGATTCCGACGAAGGAGAGGAAGAAGGGGAAAGAGGCGGAAGGCCGTGGTTAGAAGTGTTTGAATCCTCGGAGGATGAGGGGAGTTCCTTCCAGGGATTTCCGTCCTCGCCGCCAGTAAGAGAGGAGGCGGGAGGGGGTGAAGGGGGCCCTGGGGGGGAGGTGGATGTCAGGGAACTGCCATCGGAAGGACAGGTGGTGAGAAGGCTTCAGGAGAATAGGAGAGCCTCTTCTTCAGCAGAAGAGGGAACCAGTAGGGGGAGTGCGAGAGCTCCAAAGGAAAGGGAGTCGGAGGGGAGGCTCTGGGATACTTCCAGTGAGAACAGCGAGGAGGTATCAGAACAGCCTTTAAGGACCCCCACCCCTCGCCGGAAACTGTCACGCAGGGAATCCAGGAGGCGCATGTCTGTGAAACAGCTTTTATGTTGGAAACGTTTCCGCAAACGCCCACTGTCAGATTCTACCAGCGACTGACGGAGCCTTGCTGAAGGGCTCCGCTCAAGGCAGGGTTTCACTACACTGAGTGAGCTCTGAGGGATCCAGTTTCAACGCACAAGCAGCTCATTATCCCACCACAGATAGGTTTGTTCTTCTTGCAGTCCATGGGACTCACAAGAGTCTCCTCCAGCACCAGAATTCAAAAGCATAAATTCTTCTGCGATCAGCCTTCTTTATGGTCCAGCTCTCACTTCTTTTATCTTCCACCTAATGGCTATTCCAACATTACTAGAGCCCTGCCTGAAGTGGCCATTGCAAATCGATCTGATCTGCCATTGGCCTCCGTGAGCTTTCAGGTTCCACCGATATTTTCCCATAACCCCCATGGAAGAAAGTTTGCCTCCCCATCTCATTCTCCCCATTCCTTCTACTCTCTGGATGTTCTGCTAGTCTTTCTCGGATCTCTCGTTTCTTCACCCTGCCTTGGCTTTCTTCCTTGGAACTCCGACTGGGGCCTGACGTTTCTCTGCTCCTTCAGTCACTAGGCATCTTGGTCTTGTTTTTCTCAACTTCCTCATAACCCCCCCCCCCCATCTTCAGACTCTTCTTCCTACCTGCAGCAACACTGAATGCAACACTTGCACAAGAATGAAGACCTTTCTCTCCTTCCTTCCTTCTGTCCCTGCTCTGTGGCACTTAAGTAGATTCAAATATAAAGTCAATCCATGCACTGGGGTTTCATCAGAGCCTAAAAACGCCCAGCTCTTTACAGCATTGCCTTTCTAACAATGGCCAGTGAGATACCATCCCAAAAGAAAATATCTACTGCCCAATAAAACTGCCATGGCATAATCTGCTGAACAGGGCTGACCTGCAAAAAGAGATGGACAGATTTGCCTACTTTGAGTCAATATCACATTTGCATGTGTTGATTCATAAGTCAGCAATTGAAATCTGTCTGGAAAAAGGTGCATTTAAATACATACTTGCATGTATTTTCTCATGAAATACCCTCAGGTTTAGGTCGATATAAAATTCAATAAATAACAACGTTTTCTCATAAAATACAACATTTCTAAACTTATTTTATCTTAAAATATTAATCTTAAAATCTTTTTTGCATGTTTTTTGAGCTGAGAGCTGCATCACAAAATTGGGAAATGTGCAAACTTTGAAGGATATTTACTCGTTTGGGAGATGCAGCAAAGTTCTTACTGGAATTTGCAAAGTGCTAATGTCTTAAGCATTCCTTGTTTTTAGAAACTTGAGTTTCGATACACTCTAGACTCAATTGTTCCATTAGGCATGTTCTGTTTCTTAGTTCCTCTGACAAACCAGTTACAGGAAGGAACACTTGAAAATGTTATTTGGTGTTATTGCAGCATATTTATTCACTCTAGAAACATAGTGGAAGTGCACAAGTATGGCTGAGAGAAGTGGGTGCTAGCTTTTAAAACACGGAAAATGGCAATCCTCCTATTTGCCTTGCTACAAATGTTACAATTTGCCTTCCTACAAATGTTACATGCTGTCTCTAGTTGCTTTGTAAGAGTATCTCAAAAAATAATAATTTGACAAGTAAATGGATATGTGCTACTTGAAAAAAGCAAAATGTTCAGAAAGTGCTCCTCAGCTCACTGAGGGAACTGGCTCAGAAGTACATCAACCCAGTTTGGAAATAACGTGAGGAATTAGGCTAGATTCGCCCACGGCTATTCCAGATGCGTTCAAGTGGAGATTCTGGCCAGAATCCAGTGACCACTTTAGGTAGGATGGAGTCATGCTGCTCTTTTACAAAGCTAAATAAAATTATGGTTGTATACATGAATCTCTCCTTCATTCCTACACCCTGCATTAAGCCTTCTGACCAGACCTGGAATTAATATGTTCAAAGGACTTGTTTTGAATAACATTTTCCTTTTAGATGTAAGCAGTTTATTCCACAACACAACAAGCAATTCAACTCATCCTTCATAATTTCAAATGGTGCATCACAAATTTTGTATACTGTGCATTAATGCTCTAAGTTAAGAGCAGCACAAAGCATTCATAAAGTCGTGTTTACTTTACTCCCTTCCCGACCCATCCTGCTTCCACAACTAACATCCACTTGTGCAAATGAGAGTTACCCTCCCTGCCCTCCTGCTTTGCAGCCCCCCAGGCACCCCCAAAATCTGCTCTGGAGCACTGGAAGGCCTTCCACAACAGATTTTTTTCGCCGGGGGGGGTGCAGGGAGGAAAGGAGGAAGGGAAATGTTGTCATGTCTGCCGGCATGGCACTGGATCTCAGCTTTTTTTTTTTTTTTTTTTAAATAGCATTCCAAACTTGGCCATAGGGTGGCACACATAATTCTATCTCCTCTCATTAAAGGCCAAATTCTCTTAAGTTTAGAAGATTCTAGAAACACAAACGCTTTTACATTTAACCACTCCTCACTCAATTTTGATATAAAAATATGAGATAATGCCCTTTAGCAAAACTATTTTTGTCCAGATAAAAGGTGGTTGGTTGGTTGATTTGTTTGTATGTTTTTATACCAACCTTCATGAATAATAGTCACAAGCCAGCTTTTGAAAATAAGGTAATATAAAAACTTAACACAAAATAAACAGAAATATGAAAATAATTCTCAGAAATTACATAATTAACAACATTACAAAAACGACTTAACGCATCAGCATCTAAAAGCCCAAAAGGTAAGGTTTTACGTAGTGTCTAAAAGGGTGGAAGATTGTGGCAACTGCAGGTAAACTTTCAGCTAGAGAAGTTATGTGGTCTAATAAAAGGAGAGGTTACTGCTCCCTGACTAAACACTCCCGCGATAGAGAAATGCAGAAAAAGATGCTGGATTCTAAGGGGTCTGGTCAGCTTGGCAGGACTGTACCTTTGTTTCTGCTGCATGGGTTGCTGTCTCATAGCCATATATTGCATGTCCTCTTGTAGCCGATTTAGAGGGGAGTCTGGCTTGACACGAATCCCATAGTAATGATATTTGGAGTTCCCCCTTTGGGAAAAAGCAAATATTAAAAACGAGGGAATGTACACAACCTAAACGCAAATGTGATCCCTTTGGGTTGTTCTTAAATATTTTAGATCTGAATTGTATCTCAGACTGTTGTTCAATTTGGCTGCTTTCCTCTGAACTGTGCAAAAATAATCTTATGCAGCCAATTTAGTCCCAGCAGAATGGAAAGCTAGCTGAGTATTAGATATTCACTTAGTTACAACTGCAAATATTTCACAATCATTTCACATATTGGTCTCTTGACAAGGTTTTTACCACTCAAATAGAAAATGGCCCAAACAGCAGGGGACTGTAGATTACTCTAATGATTAAGGAATGTATTTAGCTTTGTACATAGTTAGTTGGCTTGATCTCAGAATGTCAATAGAATTTAAGGAGGCTAAGTGCGTATAGGATTTCAACCAGTGTTACTAATTTGTGAAAGAGAAGGGGTGGGGTGGGGGAGAGAAACTGCAATTATTTTGTCTTTAACTATTTATTGTAAGTTTCTTTTTCTGACAAAAACTTAAGATCAAAAGCAAGTTGCTCACACTGGGCAAAAAATTCGCAAGCAATAATGCAAGGACACCATTTTCACGGGGACCCACTTTGTGCCCCCCAAGTGGGATGAACAAATGCTGTGTATATGGTGGCCACCCAAAAGCAGCCACCTTTGCATATGCTTGGCACAGCTCTCCTCTCTCTCTCTTCTGAGGGTGGTACGAGGGACTGAGCCTGAGAGACCAGAGGGAGATTTACTCACTGCCTATATACCGTATTTTTCGCATTATAGGACGCACTTCCCCCCTCCAAAAATGAAGGGGAAATGTGTGTGCGTCCTATGGAGCGAATACAGGCTTTCGCTGAAGCCTGGAGAGCGAGAGGGGTCGGTGCGCACTGACCCCTCTCGCTCTCCAGGCTTCAGGAAGCTATCCGCAAGCCTTTGGAGTGCGACGGGAGTTCCTGCTGGGCTCCGAAGGCTTGCGGATAGCAGTCTGCAGCCCGAAGCCCGGGGAGTGCAGCACTGTGCACCCTGGGTTTCGGGCAGCTATCCGCAAGCCTTTGAAGCGCAGCGGGAATTTTTTTTTTTCTTTATTCCCCCCCCCCCAAAAAAAAACCTAGATGCGCCCTATAGTCCGGTGCGCCCTATGGAGCGAAAAATACGGTAATTATAACTGTTGCTGTGTTCTGGATATGGGGCATCATCTCCAGGTGTCAGCCTGGATCCTTAAAGAGGTGTGGGGTGAGCACACCACCCTCTAACTCAAGAAGAGCTACCTTAGTCAAGAGGTCTGGTTCAAGACCAGTGCCATGTCCTCAAATGTTCAGGTACAGTGCTGGGGGCACTCTTATACAGTGGTTTCGCTCCTTCCTCCTGGACCATGTCCAGAAAAGAGGGGGGAATGAGTGTTCAGACCCCTGGGCACTCACTTGTGGGGTGCCTCAGGGTTCCATCCTCTTTCCCATGCTTTTTAACATCTATATGAGGCCGCTAGGAGAGATCATCAGGAGGTTTGGGCTGGGTGTTCATCAATATGTGGATGATACCCAGCTCTACCTCTCTTTTAAACTGGAAACAGTGAAGGCTATGAAGGTCCTGTGTGAGTGCCTGGAGGAGGTTGGAGGATGGATGGCAGCTAACAGATTGAGGTTGAATCCTGACAAGACAGAAGTACTGTTTTGGGGGGACAGGGGGCGGGCAAGTGTGGAGGACTCCCTGGTCTTGAATGGGGTAACTGTGCCCCTGAAGGACCAGGTGCACAGCCTGGGAGTCATTCTGGATTCACAGCTGTCAATGGAGGCACAGGTCAATTCTGTGTCCAGGGCAGCTGTTTACCAGCTCCATCTGGTACGCAGGCTGAGACCCTACCTGCCCGCAGACTGTCTCGCCAGAGTGGTGCATGCTCTAGTTATCTCCCGCTTGGACTACAGCAATGCGCTCTACATGGGGCTACCTTTGAAGGTGACCTGGAAACTGCAACTAATTCAGAATGTGGCTGTTAGACTAGGGACTGGGAGTGGCTGCCGAGACTACATAACACCAGTCTTGAAAGACCTACATTGGCTCCCACTTCGAGCACAATTCAAAGTGTTGGTGCTGACCTTTCAAGCCCTAAATGGCTTCTGCCCAGTAGACCTCAAGCAGCATCTCCACCCACATTGTTCAGCCCAGACACTGAGGTCCAGCGCTGAGGGCCTTCTGGCAGTTCCCTCACTGCGAGAAGTGAAGTTACAGGGAACCAGGCAGAGGGACTTCTCGGTAGTGGTGCCCACCCTGTGGAATGCCCTCCCATCAGATGTCAAAGAAATAAACAACTATAAGACATTGAGAAGACATCTGAAGGCAGTCCTCTTTAGGGAAGCTTTTAATGACTGATTTTTAATATATTTTTAATCTTTTGTTGGAAGCCGCCCAGAGTGGCTAGGGAAACCTGGCCAGATGGGCGGGGTAGAAATTAGTAATAACAACAACAACTGTCAGAGGAACATATAAATGGACTGCAGTTGTTGCTTTCCATCCTGCAGCATCTATCCACAGGCAGGCTGAGCAAAGCACTTCTTAGGACATGCCTATTATCAGAAGCAGAATCCCTGTCTGTGTGCCATGCCTTCCTGCAACCAGCTGTATCCAAAGAAGCTGCGGGCTGCCTTTCTTCAGTTCATGATCCTGCCTGAATCTGGCACTACAGGCACTAGTAGCTCATAAGTCCTTCACTATTATTCTATGTAAGTTTGTTCACATTCCACATGCTGCTGGTTTCATCCATATGGCAGCAATTGAAACATTTACTGTAGAGCATTCAAGGCATACAATCAGCTGTGACAATACACAAAGTACTCTTGTATTCTGAAATGCATGTTATCTGGGCTGTTGACGTTTCTCACACAGGCTGACTCTGCAAACCGTACACCTTTGTTCCAAGGACAGCTTGCTTGAAAGGGGGCTGATTCATTCAGAAAAATGAGGTGCAACATTTGGAAAAATGGACAGAAGCATTTTGTCCGTATTTAATCTAAGGCCCTATGTTAAATGAAGCACCTTACATGGTGCAATGGATAACATAGCTTGCATGTACTAATTAATATATGTACCTCTTAGAATGCTTGATAGAAGCTGGTGCTTTGGCAATGTCTTAAAGAGCAATATGGGAGAAGAAAGTGCTTAATACACATTTTAATGAACTGGGCAGTATATTTAGACAATTGCACAAACTTTGTTTTTACAGCACTTTGTTGTGGGAGTTGCACCACAACCTTATTCCAAACAGCAGTGTTCTAGTTTAGAGTTCTAGGTGGACTCTCTCTCAGTCTAACCTACTTCACAGGGTTGCTGTGAAGATAAAAAGGAGGAGGGACGAGGGGGAACCATGTAAACTACCCTGAGCAAGAAGGAATATATAGCTAATAAGTAATATTACAATTAATATACAGTTAATAAGCAGTCATTAATAGCCTTATCCTGCAAGAACAAATTAGTGGTGGTGAACACAGATACTGTGATTGAAAATTCCATGGTTTAATTTTGTGCTATGTTAAAAGACCTTGCCTGTCCTGAATCTCCCACCATAAGGTTCACAGAATTGCCCTTTGCTCTAATATTATGAGGGCAAGAAAAACATCTCTTCATCCACTTTCTCCACTCATGTATAAAGCTCTATCATGTCTCCTCTGACTAAACCACCAGACTGCCAATCACTGGCCAGTCACTGCCAACTGAGACTGGAGGGAAGTGGGGCTTTGGGTCTTTAAAAAAACAAAAAACAAAAAAGCCAACATTTTTTGTACTTCTGCAATTTGGGGTTTTCATGAACATGCAGATTCCCACCTTTTGTTTCTCAATGACCATGTTTTTGCTTCATGTCTATTGTCACGAGAGCACTAAATTTGCTATTAGAGGGAGTACACTCTGTCCCATTAACTCAGAACTTTGCTTCCTTACACTAACCTGGTTCCCAATCTTCTGGTTCGTAGGCCCATGAAAATTGACCTTATTAGTTTTCCAAAAGAGGCAGCATTGACTGGGTCCAATTTATGCTCCTGACAGTGTCTCAAGTAGTGGTTGTAGAGGGTACTTCTGGGGAGACTCACTCCTTCTGCTGTTTCATAGTTGTCTAAAAGCCACTGGAGCTATTTTAAATTGGGAACAAAGAAGAAAAATGAGCTCAACATAACTTTGCAGAACAGTTATGCCTTCATTAGTGTTGAAATAATGTAAGAACAAAAATAATTTTCTCTGTTTAGCTGGACACATCTTTCTTTAGCTCCAGGTAATTCTCCACAGAAATTTTAAAAGCATTACATCATCTTAAAATAGCTTTACAAATAGAGAAACAGCAGAATTCTTAAGACTTGTGGCCTCAGGCAATATAAATTACTTTAAGAAGCAACATGTTAATTCCATGTGCACTGATCTAGACTTTCAGGCAAAGTATTAGCACTTGAGAGAATAAGAGCAACACTGAAAATAAGTCACACAATCAAAAAGGAAAATATTCTTATGAAGTACTGGTAACATTTATCCATGCTTCTGTATCATTAGATTACCAAGATAACAAATATTGCAGTATTTACTGGATTAACTTTTGTTTTTATAACCGCTGAAGATTCTGGATCAGATCCTGCTCCTACTAGTGAAAGAGAGAGGGGGAAAGGGAGAGAGAGGTCCAATTTCACTGAAAACCAAACTGGGTCTTGTGAAGAAGCTAGGCTTCCTTTGGACCAAGTATGGGCAACCAATGTAGAACTCCCCCCATCCCTTTCCATTGGCCCTGCTGGCTTGAGCTGGTGGGAGCTGGGAGTCCATCCCGAGGGCCAGAGGTTTCGCTATCCCTGATTTAGGCTACTTTATTTGGGATTTACATGATCACTCATGGTCTTCTGTTGAGGGGCACATGGCAGCTATGTCAAAATTATACAATGTATGCAGAGAAGATTGCAAGTACTGAGACAGAAACAAAGTATCGTGTTCCAAATAATCAAACCACAATTTGTTACAGTTTCAATGGGGGAAAAACTTTTACAGCACAAATTTACACATTCCTATTTAGAAGTAAACTCCACTTACATTCTAGTGGAGGGGGGAAATGTTCAACCAGTCTTTGAGGATTGGTAGTTTTTAGTAAGATATATAGAAATGGGAGAGATACACATAGCTAGGTATATTTATTGATTAACTGTTCCAAGCTGTTTGGTTTAGAACAGTGATTTTCAACCAGTGTGCTGTGGCACCCTGGGGTGCCTTGAAGGATGGTCAGGGGTGCCATGGCAACACTGGTCTCTGTCCCTCTTCCCTTCCCTCCCTCCTCTGATGCCCTCTGGTGCCTCTGGCTCCCCAAGACAGCTGTTTATTTCAGGAGCCCTTGCTATAAGCTCCACAGGCGAATTTTGGGGCAGCTCAGAGACCAGGGGCATCAGCAGTGGCTGCCCAGAGGACTCCCAAGGAGAGGGGAGAGGAGAGGAGGCTGAGGAAACACGCCACAAGGGAAGGTGTTTGAAAAAGGGCGAGAGGCTGCCAGCCCTGCAGGCATAACTGGACTCCTGAGCCCCACAGGAGAGCTGCAAAAAGAATGTAGCTGGTCAAGGAAGTCATGGAGTCAGAAGGGTTGAAAACCTCTGGTGTAGACAGCAAGGTTTTGGGGCTGTAGTAACCAGGCCATCTGCTGAACAAACTATAAATCAAGCAGAAGACATGCCCCCTGTCATTAGCCATCTCCCTATTAGTGCACTCTAGTTACCAGGCCAGCTTGAATGACAAAAGCCCCAGCAGAAACCTTCAGCAGAACCCCAACCCCCAAGAAATGCCTCCTGTAATGACTATTCAGAGGTTAAAATCTTCTTGCAGGGCTGCTGTAAATGAAGGCAGTGGAAAGGCTATCAGGATCAGCAGGCGAAGGAAAGGTTCCTCTGGCCACCAGCAGCCAGAATGAGACTTTCTCATGGAAATCAAGTTAACAGCGCAGGCAGATGAGAGGTCCCGGGGGTACTGGGGGCGACCAGGACTGCTCTTTCCCTTTGGCCCATCATGCTTGGCATCTTGTCTCCCAGCCAACACAGCAACAAAATGAAGGATGCTAGCCAGTCCACTTCTTATCCTAAGTGGTGTTCCACTGTGCTACCCACCCTCTGGCTTCCCTGACACCCTGTTCCCATGTCAGACTGGATTAGATGTTTCCTCAAAAAGTAGAGGCAGATGGCCCTCAGAAGTTAGTCATAAATCTGCTTTTGGGTTCAAATTTCATCTTAGGCCTAAGGCATGCCACCAACTCTCAGCTTCAGCTTTACATTGTAAAGAATGTTATAAACACTACGAACCCTCTAAAAAGCTGTATACATTGTATATTTCTTGATGCTGTTCTTATTGCTGCTGTTCTTGCTAATATAAAAATGGAAATAGTTGTGCTGTGCCTGGGAATTCCACGCAACTGAGATATGGCTTGTTTGTTTGTTCAAAGCCTATCAAACAAGAGATCCAGAGTGTCCCTTTCACGAACAGAACTGAGATCCCGGGGAGGGCAGGCTATTTCCCACAACTACCATTTTCCACTGCAGCCTCCTGCAACATCCCCACTGTTCTGGATTGTGCCCCCAAAGCAGTGTTTTAGGAAACAGAGAGAGAGGGAAGTGGGGACATGGCTTCTGCAGAGGGGAACTCTGGATCCGGCCTGTTCTTTCTTCCTTGTTTTAGTTCATGTACCCAATATCATTTCAAGATATCTCATTTGTCACAAATCTTTTTCAAATTAGTGATGTACCATTATGATCATATAACTTATGACGGCATGTCAAGGGAAATGGTAACCTTTACCTTGGTGTATTAAAAACACTTATTTATTTCACTAATGAGCTAAGCATATCTGAGGACAGGAACCATCATAGCTTTCAAACTTTGCACTTAACTCATTAGAATTAATCAGCATAGATTAAAGCAGATATTCTATTGCTATTTATCCCAAAGGGAAATACCGAAATGGAATTGCAAAAACCACAGAACACTTCTCAATTAAATTATAAATGTAACATTTGACATTTCCCCCCATAGATGAATTACAACATACTATGATTAATTTTAAATACATTTTACAAAAAAAACCTTACTTTTGACATAATATAACTGTTACTTGCAATAGTCATTGCTGGCAGTGCAGTCGATGTTCTGAATAAAGACTTTTGCTTTAGGACACACACATTTCACGGACAAAGGTCCAGTTGTTTTGGATTATAAAACTGGGGGTGGAGCAGAGGATGATGATTTAGGCCACAGAAAATGTTACAGTGGAAATAATAAATTTAAGTTCTACATATTTGGAAGCATGGACCTCCAAAAATGAGCAAGGCTACAGCTCTCTTGCTAGTAGTGGGTGGGCAGGATTATTATGATGATTATTTTGATATACCACTCTTCATCTGAAGATCACAGGGCGGTATGTAGCATAAAAAGCTTAAACTTGCCTTTGAAACAGTAAGAGATGATGCCCCTCTAGTAACCAGCAACTACTCCGACACAAATTCATGCAGAATAGGCCTAGCAATGACCATTAGCATTATAGCTATACAGAATTTTCATGCTCAGATGCCTATGCCTCCAAATATCTGATGCTGGGTACAAACAGGGGATGGGCTTCAAAATAATGAGAAAGCCACAAAAATAAGAAAGCATTAATACTTGGCCCAACATACAAATAATTTAAAGAAAACACAAGCTAACAGCATGAAGACCATGTTGTAAAACCATGCCATACAACCATAAAGTGCTAAGCATTGGCATTATAAGTCACCATTATGATAGTCTGTTTCAAAGTAGTTATGAATTTAAATTTTAGTCAAATATTGTTATGATGTGCAAAAATAAGTTAATCCAATAAATTTACCTCCCTTCACCCAATTTCAACCTTCACCCTTCCACCTAATTCTCAGCCACACTTGTAATTACCATACACATAAAAAGAGGTGAGGTGAGATAAAAACAGAGATTTAAAATACTATTAAACTAAGTGCTGGTATCCCATCTACTGAATGTCATCCTACTATAACCGCTAAGTCTAAAAGATCTCTACATTCAAAACTTATTATTAAGGAGGGGTCTGGATCAGGTTTCTAGACACATCAATGAATTTTGGGATTATAAAATTGGCGGGGGGGAGTATTTATTTCATACATGTTGTATATTTGAGACAAGTAACCATTCTTTCACTAATAAAAATGGCATCCTTTTTATATATCCTAATGGTCCATTTCCAAAAGGAAACATTCAAATAATATTCAAACAAAGAATTTTGAAAACTTTATGGATTATGTAAACTATGAAATGTAATGTTAGGTATATTGCTTTATTTTTCTGGAAATAGATGTTCACATAAAGCTATGAGATTTTCAGTCATGGATTATATGGGCCACACTACTACAAAACAGAACTTCACAAAATACCCTGCTTTGGAACAATGACTTAGCTTTACCCTGGAAATAGCACAGCAAGGCACAGGGTATAATTATTTTTCTGCATACTTATTCTGTGAAACAAGGAAACACAGAAAAATAACAAATAATATATTTTTGTCAGATTTACCAACACATTTCAGGAAATGTGGTGGCAGTTTACTTATACGCCAGCAGGTAAATTCTTGAATGAATTGAAACAGCTTTTTATATACAGTCATACCTCGGTTTACAGACACTTCAGGTTGCGCATTTTTGGGTTGCACACTGCGCCAAACCCGGAAGTACCAGAACAGGTTACTTCCTGGGTTTGGCACTCGCACATGCGCAAAAGTGCTAAATCGCGCTTTGCGCATGCACAGAAGTGCGACCCACGTGTGCGCAAACACGGCGCTGCGGGTTGCGAACGTGCCTCCTGCACGGATCACGTTCGCAACCCTAGTGTCCACTGTATACACAATTAGTTAATTTTGAGACAATCACATATTTGGAAATTTCATTTCCATAGTTATGCTTCTTTTAAGATACTATTCCATGCAAACATATGCTAGAAAAGCATTCATTCATCTGCAAGACTTGAAACATACAAGCTTTGTGATTTAACAATAATGAGATGGCACGATGAGAGCTGAACAATATTTACAGATTTTTGAGTGGGGCCAACTTGTGGGATGGAGGAGTGGGAAAACACAAGGGTAGGAAAACAGCACTGAGGATAAAAATACGTTAGGCCGACTCAAAAGGTCATGGGTTTATGAGCATACAAAAAGGACAAGCATATGGACCCCATGAACCAAGCCCTTGACTCTCCTTGGTTGTTCACCAGAGGCAGCCTAGGTCAAATCACCCTGGGCTCAGTCCGACACTCAGAGGAGGCATCAGGAAGTACAGAACCTGACGCTAGGTCACCAAAGCTCAACAACGCATTTCTTCCTGAAGAAACAGAAGCTGGTTTACCTGTGAGACACCAGACATACCCTTTTCCATATCTATGGCTCTCCTCCAGGTGCACAATTTTGTATATATAAAAAGAAAGTGTTTAAGATGCCAATTGATTAAAAGACTGGCCTTTGTGTAATGAATATATGGGAATTAACGCCATTTTACAAAGTGGCAAGACACTTGCCATTTTGAGAGGCAGGCTGTATATGAAAACAGTCCTCATATGGCAAGGACTCTCTGCAGAAGGATGTTGGAGTCCCACTACAGAATTCTGGCTTGGAGGGGAGGCTTTTGCTCCACCACAAGAGCATCCCCACTTGGCTGCATGGGAGGGAGATTGCATGGGAAATAATGAAGGGAGATACTCAGAACATGGCTGTGACAGGGGCCAAATTTGCTTCCTCCCTCTAGTAGTGTCAGCTCTGAAAGTCATATCTGCTCTTATCTATATCTAGGTCTTCGCCTAAAGAGTCATATTGTGTTTCTTGTTCGTACTGGAGCATGGTGGAGTATTAGGAACTGACAACGAAGAAGCATAAAGCAGTGAAATTGTTTCTTTGCTTAAAAAAATCTTAAGTCACAACTGTGACATCTTACCCTTGTCAAATGAGAACAGAATACACATTTTGTTTAACAGTATGAAGCCTATGTTAACAATCCAAATAAAACTGGGTTATTTTTTTAAAAAAATTGCTCATGGTGGTTTGAGCAATGCTATAAGGGCGATGAAATCAAACAACTCAACAATTTTGCTGCACTGTCACTGTGTCTGAAAAAAGATAGTGAGAAGTTGCTATGAGAGCTTAAAAGTAGAAAGGAAGATTCAGGAGGCAAAAAAAGAAAAGGAAAAGGAAAAAAGCAGCAACCAAAACAAGCATTTAGAAGGCAAGCTAGGCATGCAAATCAAGCAAGGGATTAGTTTACACGAAGAAGAGGCAACTTACATGGCTGTTGAGAAGAGAGCTTCTGTGAGTGGACAGACCATCAGACTTTTGCAGTGTCTCAATCGCCATTTCAATCTGATAATAGATGTCATTAAAAAAAGGGCTCAAGACAAGATAGTAATAAAAGACTGACCACAGAAATTTTGATAGATTGCCAAAGTTCAAAAGAAAACTTTAGTTCAAAGCTATTACAATTTATTGGGGGCATAGTCTTCAAATCTTTTCCCCAGCAAATTTTGCAGCAACAACTGCTTCAACAAAACTGAAAGAGCAAGTTATCAAAAAGGCCACCCCCCACTCCTGCTCATTCCATAAAAAGAAAGAAAGAAAAACACAGTTTATTGTTAAGCCACAATGCAAACATTTCAGAATCCTGAGCATGGTATAATATCCATAGAAAACAGATAAGCATCCTAGAAAATAAGTATACAAAGAACTTGAAGCACTTGGTTGAGCCTGCAACCCTCTGCTCTGTTCTGGGAGCAGGTCTCCCTGACCTTAGTGAGACATACTTCCAATTAAACATGAAGAGGATGGCACCAGGAGGGTTTATTCTTTGGACCTACAATTTCATATTATGTGTCTCTTGCCTGCTGATACTTGAAAAATGATTGAACAACTTTAATTAATCTCATGATTTAAATGGCTACCAAACCACCACAATTTATTCGCTGGGCTAGCACCCTGGCCTTCCAAAGACAAATGCAGATGAGCAGGAGAGAACTACACTCAGATCTGGTCCTTTGCTGAAATGCTTTTGCAAGAGCAGTTCCCAATGCAGAAATGTAGGCCGCTGCTCAGTTTAAACAGGGCGATGGGTTCCGAAATGGGGGGGGGGGGGGAGACAAGACAAATCTCCCAATGTGCCTGATGGAACATATGCTTCAAGCACATCTGTTCTTTCTTTGCATCCTGGCCTTGTGTAGATGTCCTTACGTAGAATATTTGCATTTGCACTTATAAATAAATTCTGTATGTGGGAATATATAAAAACAGAAGCATTTCGATAGGACTTCCCATTTCCCTCTTAAGTTGCTCAGAGAGATAGTAACAAATAAGCTACTGTGATGATTCTGAGTGAAATAAAAACAGCATGAAATCAATTAGTTGTTGAGGGAAAAAAACACTACAGAATGGACAAAAACATAAACATGTTTTTATCTTTATGAATTGAGTCTTTTTAGAGAGCATTCTACAGTGATCAGATTATGAAGAGACCAATTGAATATGCTGGGGGGAGGTGTTTGTTCGCCTCAGAACATTGGTATCACATTAACTTACTGCGTTCCATCATACCTCTCCTCCCTTTCGACTGTTGCCCAAAGACTGGCGAGGTTCAACGTTTTTCCCTCCAACGTCCTGAGACATAGATTCTCAAAGGGCCAAGCCCCCGCCATGTGCGAATGTGATAAGGAGACACCGGAGTCGCTCCAGCACATTATGTTCACTTGCCCCCTGTTTAATGTGCCACGGGCAAATTTGTTGGGATCAATCATACAGAAACTAGAGGGCACCCCATCAAAATTCCACCTTGCCTAAATCTTGCAGGATAAGGATACTCATACGACCCTGAAAGTGGCAAGGTTCCTGGTCGCTGTCCTTACCCAAAAGCGACGCCAAGGGGCACTACAAGCTAACTAAGGCGTAGTATGCCATTCTATTCTATAGTATTTTATTGTTATAGTGGTGCTTTAGTGGCTGTTTTCCCCACGTGCACAAGTTGTTATTTATGTCTCGTTTTTACCTGTATGGGCCTATGGCCGTAAATAAAATTACTAAAATATGGTATTTGTCTGTGTCAAACCATTGTCCAATTCAGCCAATTCTTGTCTATTCTAACAAGTGGAAGTCTTTCCTAGCCATCTACCTTTTTAACTAGAAATGCCAGGGGTTGAAATGAGACCATTTACGCCTGTACAGCATGTCCCCTTCCACTGAACTTCAGGCCCTTCTCATAGGACACAGAAAACTGTAAAATACTTTATTTAGTATAACATTCTCCAGGAAATCTATTTAATTATTATTTTTATTATTTTAAACCATGATCTCAGTGAAGAATCGTCAAGGTCTCTAACAAAGTACCGTATTTTTCGCCCCATAGGACGCACTTTTCCCCCTCTAAAAATGAAGGGGAAATGTGTGTGCGTCCTATGGGGCGAATGCAGGCTTTCGCTGAAGCCTGGAGA
This sequence comes from Podarcis cretensis, assembly GCF_951804945.1. Lineage (NCBI taxonomy): Eukaryota > Metazoa > Chordata > Lepidosauria > Squamata > Lacertidae > Podarcis > Podarcis cretensis. Next base: position 30,277,202 of record NC_137187.1, read on the forward strand.
GCGATAGGGGTCGGTGTGCACTGACCCCTCTCGCTCTCCAGGCTTCAGGAAGCTATCCGCAAGCCTTGCAAGCCGGGGGGAGTTCCCGCGGGCTCACAAGGCTTGCGGGCAGCAGCCTGCAGCCCCGGCAAGTGTCCGCAAGCCTTGCGCGCCCGGCAGGAGCTTGGGGCGGCAGCCTGTTGCCCGAAGCACAGGGAGCCCTCCGGAGGGCTCCCCGTGCTTCGGGCGCGTGCCTGCAAGCCTTGCGCGCCCGGCAGGAGCTCCCGCCGAGCGCGCAAGGCTTGGGGCGGCAGCCTGTTGCCCGAAGCACAGGGAGCCCTCCGGAGGGCTCCCTGTGCTTCGGGCGAGTGCCTGCAAGCCTTGCGCGCCCGGCAGGAGCTCCCGCCGAGCGCGCAAGGCTTGGGGCGGCAGCCTGCAGCCCAAAGCACGCGGAGCCCTCCGGAGGGTGCCCCGTGCTTCGGGCGAGTGTCTGCAAGTCTTGCGGGCCCGGCGGGAGCTCCCGCCGGGCGCGCGAGGCTTGGGGCGGCAGCCTGCAGCCCAAAGCACGCAGAGCCCTCCTGAGGGTGCCCCGTGCTTCGGGCAGGCCTGTGCAAGGCTTGGGGCGGCAGCCGCGGCTGGGGGGGAAATATTTTTTTTTTATTCATTTCCCCCCCCCCCCAAAAAAATGATGTGCGTCCTATGGGCCGGTGCGCCCTATAGGACGAAAAATACGGTCTATTAAACATGTAAATCAAGTCAAATTTGAAAAACACCCCAGAGAAACAAATTAGCAGCGATGTTGATCAGAAAAGCAGAAGCAGGAAAAAGATAATCAGGGCAACTCAAAAGCCTGCCAGAAGAGGACCACTTTGGCATGATGCCTAAAAAAACAGAAAGAGGGGAGCGAGATGGACTTCCCTAGAGAGAATTCTGCAGCTTTAGAGAAGAAATTGCCTGCATGTTGCAACTCACTGCAATGAAGATCCCAACACCCCGTCCTTATGGCGTTAGGGACCCAGACACTTTAGGGCATTAAAGCTCAAAAGCAGCACTTCAAGCTGAGCCTGGAAGCCAACTGGCCACCAACGATGTAATTGCAAAATTGGTGCTGTATGTGCTGCCATTTCCAGAACATACACCATAGGGAGACACATGTAAAGTACTGTATTGTACAGTGGTCTACCCTAGAATGCCAAAGATACAAGGAAATTTTAAATGCAAGTGATTCCAGATTTGAACCTCTTTCCTGATCCAGTACAGCTCTTCTAATGTTCTTGTATTCTTAATAGCAATTTATATCAAAGGAAAATTAATTTTTATGGAGAGTGTTTTAGCCCCAGTCAAGTCTGGACAGAGGAGGAGGAGATGTTTAAAACAGATGAGAACACAGTAACATAAAGTATTGTACTATACTCTTAAGTAAACAAATGACTTATCAAAGAACATATCACTAAGCTCATATTAATAGACTAATAGCTATACACCCTAGTTTTATCTAAATTCATGCAGACTAAAATGGTTGCAAACCTCAGTACACATGAAGCATTGCATGAATCATCCATATTGAAACCTTCAGTCTACAACAGGACTAATGCGAGTGTACAAATCATTTTAGATCTCCAGAAATAATGTCCTCCTAATAATAATCTGTTTACACCTGCAATGTGCACAAATATAAATCTTCTGCTTGCCAATAAAAGGCTACAATGGCAAATAAACAATTGAAATTTGCCTGTCATGTTGACTTTCCATATTCTCACAAAAGACAGCTTCTATTTAAGATTACTCTTCCAAACGTTTGGGGAAAGTTGGGATAACAATGTATTGGAATATGCAACTGTATGAATGTGCTAATTGCGTCTTTTAATGATCAAGTCCCTATTCTCTCCCCCCCCCCAACATTGTTTTAGAGAATATGCATGCCTATTCAAACAGGAGAGTGAACAAATATTTTTTTCCCACACAGAGACATTGATTTAATATTTGTGCACAACATACCACCACATGTTAAGGAAGCAATTCACTACAAATTGCGTGTGTTATATTATCAGTATGTACAATGTGCTTTCTGCTTAGAACAAAAAAAAAGTGTGCTTTCTGCTTTAAAAAAAAATGTTCTCAACAGAACAGTTGTTTAGTTATTGGGTGGTACATGGAATATCTTGCATTTGAAAAGGCAAATGTTGTGCTACAGTAACTCATAATTATGGAGTTGGCATATAATTATGCAAATTAAGAAAATTTGCATAATTTGTTTCTAGTATGTCTAAGCAACCATTTCACTGCTCTTTTAAGGGCATTTCTTTTCTTTCTCTGGTGACATGGAAGTGAATGCAGCATTTGTATTTGAAAAATACTTGCTTTTCCCCACACCAATAAATGTCTTGGGAAATGCAGAAAGAGACCAAACTGTGGCTTTCCTCTGTACCAGTGGTTTCCAATTGGTGGTCTGTGGACCCTCTGGGGGTCTGCATAACCCACCCAAGGGGCCTGTGGCACCATCCACATAACAAAAACCACCAGAGAGATATCAAAATTTTCACAAGTAGGAGGTCTAGGGCTTGGCTTTTGAAAAAACAAGGGGCCTGCAGTACTTAGCTAATTGGGAACCAGTGCTTTACACCAAAGCTACCCTTCCCATCCTGCCAGTTTAATTTAAGAAGGAGCCCTTAGCGGTCCCTCTCTTTTTTCCAGTTTCCACACAAGGCGAAACCATGATTTAGTGCCACATGCATAAGCTGAAAGAAACCCAACATAGAATCTTTCCGAAACACAAATATATAAAAGACTCTTAGTAAAATGTCAGCTTGTGTCAATATTCACACAAAATTCTCAAAATAGTAAATACAGTTATTCCTGATGTATCAATGTTTTACTTGACTCCTTGATTAGTTTTTGCGATGAAACGTAATCAGCAGAGAAGGAAACTGAAATAATTTTAGAAGCCCACCTTCATAAATATGAGCTCCTGACTGGCCTGTTTTAAATCAGTGATCACTGGGTGACAAGTGATTGCTCACTGATGGATGAGAATCTGTCTGCAGAGCAGGAAGTGAGGCAAATTTCAGCAGTCGCCCTCTGCCCTGCTGTGGCCCATGCATTCTCTCAATCTGTCCAGTCCAGTCTGCTCCCAGTCCCCCAGTGGGGGTGTGTGTGGCCAAAATAGATTCCCTTCCATCAGTGGGCAGTTACCACTCAATATCACTATCATTATCTCAGGTATGCAAATGAAGTGAAACATTGATTGCAAACTCACATTGATTTTGAGAGTGACCAAAATGAACAGGGGAATCTTGCTAATAATTCGAAATCCTCTGCCTAGATTCATCAAGGTCTGTTTATTCAGGATAGCCTTCTTGAATTAACCACCAATGAAAAATCTTGTGTAACCTGCCAGTGGCATAGCGTGGTTTGCCAGCAAGCACACGCCAGGAGGCAGTAAGGCTCAGAGGGTGAACGAAGCCTGCCGCGCCAACCCAGTCCTGGCTACTGTCAGCGTGCCACACACCCCAGAGCCAAGTGGGGCTGTGCTGTGCCACCTACCTGCCTGTGCTGGGGGGGGGGGGCAGGCCAAACGACGCAACCCTTGAATCACCCCAGCCTTCTCACACCGCCCTGCCAGCACTGCTCCACTTCACAAGGCTGGGATCTGATCTGAATTATTTGACCGGCGAAACTCAGAACTCAGCCTCACAAAGCCATGCAGAGCTGGCAGGGTGGGGTGAGCAGAGCATCCCAGAAAAATGTGCCCAGGGCCATCACCCTGGCAGCACCCCCCCCCCCCCGTGCTACACCCCTGTGACCTGCATATTGTACTTTTAACACCATTAAGCAATACTGAAATACAACGCTGAGAACTAACTCAAGAGAAATCCATCCTTTCTAAAGTAAATACAATTCTAATCTGGTTCACAGTGACAAAATGTAATAAAAGACTCTCATAATATCAATGAATTCAAACATCTGATTTCAACATAAGCCTTGTCTTTCATATTGATTGTCACTCATTTCTATGTATAAATCAACAGCTTTTCCCATTTTGTAACTATTTCACATTGGGATATTCAAAAAATGCACTTGTAATAGGTGACAGAAATATTGTCATCAATCTCCAAATATAATACTGATGTCATCAAGTGGTTAGTGAAACTGGCATACAGAGAGTTTGGCGGATTTCTTTTTCTTGTAAACTCATAATAAAACACTTAGCAGAGTAAGCTTCCATGGCATATTGTTAGAACAAGATACGCAAAGAACTTCTGGAATCTTGAAACAGCTCATTTTCCACTACATCATAGGTGTTTTGTTTTTTTTTGGGGGGGGGAGGGTTGCTGTTGCAAAAATAATGAGGAAGAATACAGTAATTATGCAGTTCAAAATAGGGACAGTATTTCACATTGCAGAACAAATATAAAATTTGAATTTACCAGCCACTCTTTTGTCTTTTGCTATTTTAACACCAATTAGTCATAATATTAAAAAGCACACAAGCTGCTTGAAAGTTTCTCTTTCAAGCTCCTCAGTTTTTTTAAATTCTCTCTTTTTAATTTGCCAAAACAGATGGTACATGCAACAATTATGGATATTGCTGTGTATGGCATCAGCAGTTGAAAAGTATGCTCTACAATTCCTACAATTTAAGAGTTATTTAAAAAAACAAAACAAAACTAGAAGTATTTTTAAATAAAAGTTTCTAGCTGTAAAGAGGAAGCGCAATGTACCTACAATTTATATGTAAACTATTAATAGTTTATATGTAAACTATTTTTTAAAAACCCTAAAGAAAATACACACAGAGATTAAAAACCCTCATTTAAAAAAATTAATCTGATTTTCAATATATTCATGGTTGGTGAACTTTCTACATCAAGGGGTCAACATTTGAAATGTATGAAATTTCCTTTCTTAAAACTTGCATTTCCTAGTCTGCATCCAAAAATCCATATACAGTGGAACCTCGGGTTGCGAACGTGATCTGTGCAGGAGGCACGTTCGCAACCTGCACCGTTCGCAACCCACAGTGCCGCGTCTGCGCACGCGCGGGTCGCAATTCAGCGCTTCTGCGCATGCGCAAAGCATGAGTTAGTGTTTTTGCACATGCGCGAGCGCCAAAACCGGGAAGTAACCCGTTCCAGTACTTTCCTGTTTGGCGTGGTGCGCAACCCGAAATCGCATAACCTGAAGCGTCTGTAACCCGAGGTACCACTGTACATTATAATCTGAACTTGACGTAACTACACAATGCCATATGAGATTTCCTCCTTAAACTTAAATTCTCTTGAATGCCAATCTACAAGATCCACTGACTTTACAGAGTGGCTTTTCTGGCAAGGCAGAGAGAGTAGAAAAGGAACCTCAGAAACCTTCGCTCCCTACAAGGCTTTCTGGATTTCGTTCCCAATGTTTAATATTTCTCTCATTAATCTCATAATGCTGTTTATTTTGGGGTTTTTTTCTCCTTTCCCCACTGCCTCTGTATTTTAACATGGCTGCTACAAGCAGGTCTATTTAATTTGTATGTTCTCCTCCATTTTGCACAGTCCTCCAGATATTGCAGGACCACAACTCCCATCATTCCTGACCATTAGTCATGCTGGCTGGAGCTGATATGAGTTCAATAACACCTAGAACACCATAGGTTCTCATAACATAATGGCCTTGTACAGATGCAATGTTAAACCTTGGTTTGTCAAACTCAACACTGGTTTGTTTGTATGTCTTAGGCTGACTAAGATCACTCATCATGGTTTGTTTGGAGCAATTTACACTATTGCGCTTTGTGGGAGACCTGGATCACCCAAGTTGTGCGTGGGCAGGGTGAGGAGGCTGTCAGAGCAAGTGTGCTGGGTGGGTGAATGTGAAACGGAGAAGTTTAATGTCTCCCTTCCCCACTGAACAATCACTGCTGAGAGGAGCAAAAGACAGCCTCGCCTGATAACAAACTACATAATCTGGGTACTAGCAGAAGACTTTCAGAAGGAAAGGACTTTTTCTTCAAAAGGATTGTGGGAGGAGGATGTTTTACTGCTTAGGAGCTTTCTGGAGAGGCCAAAGACCTCCAAGGCAAGTGTTTATGTTCACTGCCCCGTTTCTGTAACCAGCCAAAGGTAAGACAGCTGGTGATGCCTTGCCAGTCCTCAGATGCCAGAAAGAGCTTCAGCGTAGCAGCAGGGTATTTGCAGAGGAGCTCAAGGAATAGCAAGCCAACACTAGACCAAACAAGCCATGGTTTGGCTGAATATCAGTAAGCTGGACCCTGGACTATTCAACAAACCATGATTAAAACAAACTATCATTTACTGCTACAATTTATATTAACCAGGAATGGGATTGGTTGTTTTTAAGGAATAAAAAGTTCTCAAACATTGAGTTCATTTGCATCCACCTGCCATTTAGCAATTTTACATGCAGTTGCTAATCTCTGTGATACATACCTCTAATGCAGTCAAATGCCTGCTCACATGGAAACTACAACTGTGACTGAAGCTGCTATCAATATCAAGAAAGCTAAAATACGAATGACAACCACATGGAGAACTATCTAGAGCGACCCATACAGGAGACATGAAATCCAGAACTGAAAAGAATGCAGTGAAAGAAGCTGTGATACTGTCATTATATTTAACTAAATTTCTGCAATTTTATTTCCCCACAAAGTAAATTTACTGAACATAGGTTTCAGAGAAAGCCATCTGAAAGTCTGAATCTGTTCGAATAAATCTGAGTAAAAGAATGGAAGAGAATGAGACTCATACTTTTCCCTTTCTTTTTTTGCATGGTGGGCGTCAATTATTTGGGGCAAAAACCCCTGCGACCCATTGCTGTGAAGCTTTTGTTCATTTCAATGTCCTTGTGGAAGCGACACAAAAATGAATAGAGGTTGCATGGCAACAGGGCCAGGTAGTCCATGCCTTCATTAAGCAAACCTGGAATTTCTGCTCCTGAAAACAAACAAGAGAGACGGAAGCGTCTGCACTACTTACTGTGGCTGGGGAGGCGCGCGTGGTGTGCGTCACTGAATGGCCAGAGTTCTCCATGGAGTTGCCAATCAGGTAGGTGCCTCCCGTGCTGCTGATGAGCTGTCCTCCCGTGACACCCATCTGAATGCCTCCAGTGCCCACCATACTATGAGAAGAGACCACAGTAGTCACCTGTGCAGAACTGCCTTGGGTATCAAAGTAATTCCCTCCAGTGTTTTGGCTGTACATCTGAGTTTCTGTGTAAGGATACGTGGTTGTTCGTCTTCAGGGAAAAAGAGAGAAAAGACAAAGTTGTTTAGATGCATCCTTTTACTAGAGGAAGACAAGTGTTTCACCACAATGGCTTGCATCGAGCTAAATATTATTTCTCATTTCTAACAGCATTTTCTATTGCACAAAGTCTTTTAAATTTATTAGCTTATAATCTAAGATGAATATCTTTTCCTGGAAAAAAACTATTTACTACAAAAGTTGCAACACAGCAAACTGTTATTCCCAATGTTTAGAAGTGGAGATGACACACCCTTTGCTAAGAGAAAAACACAACAAGTGTGTAACTACCGAGTCCATCTGCTTCAAATGCTCACTCTCAGTGATGTCAACTCCAAGTACTTCTGAGCTCAGAATACAAAATATTAATTCACAGTAGAAAGATGACATACACTTATGGGCAGAAAAAAATGGCTCAGCTTAGATGCCGAAAACTTGATCAAGCACGGAAAGTGTGTTGCTGTGTTTGCCCATATGTATTCAAACTTGTGTGAAATCACGAGAGCTATACAATAACTTTAAAAAGAAACAAAAGCAGATTCTGCAGATATCAGCATGTCCAAGGGAAAGCACAAGCGATGTATACAGGAACTGGGCTCTGTGTGTGTGTGTCCCTGTGGACACAAACATAAAATCATAGAGTTGTCCAACGCCAGTTACCATTTTCATGTGCTCAAGATGTTTTGTGTCCTTCTGACATTTCCATGTGGGAAAGAAGTCAGGTAGCAGTATTTCTGATGAAAGAGAATGGCATTGAAAGGGTAAGTCTTTTATATTTTCTGAAGTCTCAAAGGTGGTGTGCACATGGCACACTCCCACACATTGATTTATTCCCAGCTGACTCTATTAGGTTCTATGGAAATGTCATGACAATGATCTGTCACCTTTTATAAATTAGTACTTCTGCCACCTCATCTTGCCTCAGCATGTACCTGAGCTGAATGCGACCCTAAATTTTCTTTCATCTGCTCATTCAATAGGCTTCGTTTACCTGGAGCACACTGATCTTTCCATGCAAAAGTTGCTCTTAGGTTTAGTACTGTTTTACAGGTGCTTTTCACTCCATCAAGAAAAGGCTTTTCCTTGCAATTAATTATTTTCTACTCAGTTAAGTGTTATTTCCTTACAGGCAGCCTAATTGCTATAAAAATTTGAATGCACAGAAGAACCTCGATTCAAACACCCTGTTCTTACTACTGTAGTGTTTAACTTCGCCATCTATTTACATAGGGTTCATTTATTATTGTTATTTCAACAGTATGTAGTGATAGTAATAGAATTTAATAACATTAATACATTTAATCATATTAGCTAATATTACTGTGGGGAAAGTAGACAAGATTTCTTAGCTAAAAATTAAGGAAGCTGCCTACACCCATCAATATTTATGAGAACGAACACAAGTTGTTATAGGTTTTTAAATTATTTATTCCTGCAAAGCAGAGATGTTGAAAACATTAACCACAATGTTATTTGAAGACAATATATTTGGAATTATTATGGAGAGGAGATGGGAGAATAACAACACAACCCTGGGCTTTCATTTTTGGCAGCACCACATGTCCTTCCTGAGCGTCTGGTTCACACATCACACTAACTAGGCCAAACCAGTGCTTCGTGCAAATGCATGAGGGTGCAAGTTCTCAAAGGGAAATGGCAGCCACCTTGCTCCTCCCCAGTTATTCTGCTGGTGGTTTGATTTAGGGTGCTGCCCAAACCATAGGACAAACCATGGTTACAGCTTGGAGCTAGTTTAGAGAGAGCTAAACCATGGCCTTGGGCTTAGATGACACGGCTTGGCTCAGCACAGCAGCAGAACCAAGCAGCAATGCGGCCACATTCCCCTCTCCCAGAGCCTGCATGCTTGCATGTTCACAGTAATGTGCAAGCCAGGCAAATGTCTAATTCTGCCCTTAGGAAACAGCTTTTGCAACACGGGGAATGAACAAATGCATCTAGAAGGCTGGCTGTATGAGAAATAAGGAACATAAGAGTCACAATACTAGAGACCTATAATTATTTAGAGATATCTAACATAAAACTGAAGTAGTAAACTTGATTACTCTTCCACTCAAAATGATAATTATAAAAATTCAGGCGCTAAACGAATCGCTTTCTGTCTGCACACTGTAGGTGACATATCATGGTCACATTCATCTATGAGAAGTACATTACAATGGTAGAGAACAGGCAATACAATCTCAAGAGTCATCCACTTAAAACTGTACTCTTTGTACCTCACTACTCATAGATCAACCGTCTGAAAACACACAGATCTGTGATGTGCATAATATACTGACTAGAATGCTGCTTCCGCATCACTGAAAATTTCCATATGAGCATGGCAAAGATTCTCTACCATAAGGCAGTTTTATTTATCACCCGGTATTGGAATGACGTATGCACCACTTTAAGGAGACTGCTTGCTTGCGCTCTCTCTCTTCTTTCAAAATTCCTAGACTGTGTAATTATCACATACTCCCAAGACCGTGTAATTATCACACACTCCCATAATCAGAACTGTTCAGCTTATTTGTGGCATTAGCTTATTTATGTTTCCTGTGTCTACTGAAAAGAAAAATACCAACCATGGTTTTTATCTCAACATGGGCTTCACCTATATCATGTGACAAAGAAACACCCACCACCCCCTCAAGATCCACGCCAACCACAAAAGATCATTAGCTACCACCAGATGTCAACCGTGATGGAGCTTTAAAAAACAAAACAAAACAAACACAGAATGAATGATGGGGGTCCATCATTCACAATTGGTGAGGGTAGTTTCATGTGTTCACTTTCTCACACATTTTTCCATCTTTGGTCCTATGTGCAGCCTGCATGTAGAAGACCTGCATGTATGAGTGGGATGTCCAAGATGAAGGACTTACATAGCTCCGTTTGTGTAGACGGTGTCACTTCCCTCCACATACTGCACCTGGGCTGGGTAGACATGCTGGACCTGTTGCACTGTTTGCACTTGCTGAACCTGCAAAGAAATCAGTCACATGATGAGATGCGTTTCCCTCTCGGCCATTCAGAACCTAATCTCTACTGTTGCTAATTATTACTGAGCAATAAACAAACAGTGAAGCAGTGAAGCTTCCTAAACGGATTACAAAACAAACCCACAGTAGGGTGACTGAGGACAGGCTCCCCATGGCATGCTTGCCTTATTTATCTGTACAATATTAAAGTAATAATACTAATAACTTTATTATTTATACCCTGCCCACCTGACTGGGTTCCCCCAGCCACTCTGGGCAACTTGCAGCATATATAAAACATAGTAAAATATGAAACATTAAAAAGTCACATTTCAGCAGGTGTCCACATAACATAACATAACATAACATAACATAACATAACATAACATAACATAACATAACATGACATTTAGAAGAGATTCAATCTTGTTCTGTAAATATACTTGAATTATCAAAAAGTGACTTAGCAATGTTAGCTTCATGGCTAAAAATTTTTAAAGAAGGGGGAAAGAATATTGTGAACTGTTCAGATGTCATGACAAACCATGGTTTGTGCTAAAATAATAATTTAAACCAAAACTATAGGCTGTGCTTGGACAGAACAATGAAATAAGGTTTATTGTTACAGGAATGAGTGCAGTCAAGCCTTGGGCTCATGTATCTTCCCCTCTCCTCTCAGCTTCCATTATGGCTGCAAGGAGCTCAAAGTATTCTGTTTGCCTTTTTGACGAAAGCACCATTCAGCAGGAAACGCGAAGCTGTGCAAGCCGTGGATAGTCTTCATTATGGTTTGCTGAAACAAGCCAACTGCAGACTGCGGTTTATGAAGCTGGTTTGTTTCAATAAATCATAGTATGACCCCAGTTTATGATTCAGATGCAACACCAGACTGCTGTTAATCCGAAATGGAAGTGAATCCCTCTCCTCTCCTCCTCAGGCTGTGATGGAAGAGCAGGACAGTACAAAACCAGAGAGGGTGAAGCTGAGGCCCAGTGCCTTTGGGGGACGGGGGACGGGAGGGTGACGGTATTCACCAGCAGCTTTTCCCCCTGCCCTGCAACAGCCACTGTGAGCACCGCCAGTGAGGTGACCAGGGGGCACCCAGCCAGCAGCTGAGCCCAGGGCACGCGGGGAAGCACATCACAAGCTGCACCCCCCATTCTTGCACCCCTTGGGGAGTGGGACTTGGGTACTCTGGTCAGCCCCGGGGAGAAGGTGCCCAGGCACCGGAGGGGCTTTGTTCATGCCATGGCTCCCCATGCAGCTGAGCGTCTCTGGGGGTGGCGGTGGTGGGACTGTGCGCCACTGAGTAGCACAAAAAAGCACTGCTGAGGCCGACACTCATTCCTATGTCTAACACAGCAATATCTTAAGTGCTGACACAATCAAGTGCTGACACAATCAAGCAAACCATGGTTTAGAGTTACTTTCCTGCTCAATAATCTTGTGCCTGGATGCAAAGGCCTCTGGAAGCAAGGGACTTAACTATGGGTTTTCTATTCAGACCACATACCAAACCATAACTTGTACAAACCACAGCTTGTTTTCCAATTCTCCTTTGCTAGCCTATTGCATAGCATGGTTTGTGTCAAGCAACAGTTCTACTTCCCTAAGCATGGTTTGCTGCAAGTTGGAACTTAATTCTGACAGCAAATTCTGCCTTTGAATAATTGTCTATTTCCTTCAGGTGCATTGCAGATGTCTGGACAAATTCATGCTATTTCCTGTCAAATGGATTCTGAACTCTTGATAACATAACAAAAATGCAGCTTACGCGATCTTTTATCCTGACCGCTCTGCTGCATGATATCTGTTTTCAAACAAAATTACCCTGGAATTTATGTCCATATTGTCCATATTTACACATTCTATAGACTTATATGTGGATCTTCAGATGTTATCCTTGAAGATAATAGAATGAGTAAATATGAAGCAGAACTGCCAGTAGTCTATTGCTCACACTACTTTGGGGACTGGCAGAGGGTACTGTTTATCCACACATTGAGAGAGGATGAAAGATATTCTAGTCCTTAAGTGCTTTTCAATTATATGTCTCTGCTACTCTAATTGGACTGTGTAAAGCTGTTACCAGCAAATTAACTATCTTCTTTTTTTGCTATTCACATAAATCTTTGAAAAGCCATCAGTACAAATTCTTCATTTGAATCAATACAAATACCTTCACTTTAAAAACAAATCATATACTTTTAGTGAAAAACTGAGGCCTTGTCATCCACTAACCCAGATATTGTAGGGAATGACTTCTGTGCAATTATATTAATTTATTTCTATTATTCTCAACTGTGAAGTCTTTCCATTTTGAATCTGCTTACAAACCTATGTGAGGATTTAAGAATTGTCACAATGTGCTTTTTAAAAACACCAGGCCATTTTCATTCTTGCAGTTTTGAGCTTCTGGAAACTATAAGGTGCTTTGACTACTTCGTTCCAGCTGGGGCTGATTTCATAAAATCCTAATTTGTAGAGTTGGAAGGGAGCTTGAGGGTCACCTAGTCCAACCCCCTGCAACACAGGAATCTCAACTAAGGAATCCATGATGATCTCCTCCCCGTCTAGGTCATCTAAGACTTACAACTTGGCAAGGGCACAAGCCAAGGGGGGGAGAGTACCAAGGCGTTTGTCCTCCCCATCTCAGACGAGGGCAAGCAGCCAGCAGGAGTCAGGAAGCAGCGTTGCCAGAGCAGGAGAGGCAGCAGGAGACGGAGGGCAACCAGAAGGCAACTTCTTCCTCTCGCCCATCACTGAGATCAGTCATCCAACACCCCCCTCCCCAATCTCATTTCCCCAAGACACATCATGGATACAAATTATGTAGACAATTTATCTCACCACCAGGCCAGGCCAGCATCAATCCACAATAGTCAGATCACAGAAGGCTCACTGTAAATAAGCCCACCACCCACTTAAGAAAACAACAACAACAACAAAAACACCCCATCCAGGGTATAAACCATCTCTTCTCTACCCTGTTGCACACCCAGAGGATATAACTCTCAAAGGCATAAAACCTATGTATATCATGCATTCAGCCTCTCATACACCCCAAATTGTGTATGCTACATACAATAAACAATATATACAATATGTGTACCTAAGGGGTTGTTGAGACTAGTAACTACTGAGAGTGAGGGAATTTGTGCATTTGTACGTGCGGGTGAATGTGTGCAGCTGTAATTTAATGAGGCATGAATATATTTGTCGTTATAGTTCCCAATTCAGACTGCATTAAACCTAATGACTCATCAACAGGTTTTAAGTTAACCAAGCCAGACTTAGAACTGTAAGATTTTCCATCTCCAGCTTGCCTGTACAATGCACAAGATCTCAATATATGAAAGGAGTTGAACAGGTGTGTTTTCTGTTTACATGTCTATAAATGGCAAGACTGTATGGGCAATTTCAATATAAAATTCTGTTAACTGTGTGAATCAAGTAAACAGGTTTTCAATCTGTAAATCAGTAAATGGGAAAAGAGTGAGCCTTTAACAGATTTGTGAAAAAAGACAAAATTGAATTACAGTACTAATATCCTAAGTATTTTTACAAAACCCCAAACTTATTTTACCTAGACTTACATATCAATAAGAGACCTGATTTAAGAGAACTCGCCATGCTAGGATTCTTTTCTAAAACAAGAATTGTATAATGGTGGTTCCCTCACTGCGAGAAGTGAAGTTACAGGGAACCTGACAGAGGGCCATCTTGGTAGTTACACCCTGTGGAATGCCCTCCCATCAGATGTCAAGGAGATAAATAATTACACAACCTTCTGTAGACATCTGAAGGCAGCCTTGCATTGAGAAGCTTTTAACGTGCAATGTTCTGTTGTGCTTTTGCATATTCTCTTGGAAGTTGCTCAGAGTGGCTGGGGCAACCCAAAATAAGCTGTACTTGTAGTTGTTATTGTAACAAGGAATCTATCTATCTAGCTCACATCACTCAGCTATATTTCATGGGCAAACCAGTTAAATATCAAATTTTAAAGACCCAATTCTAGATATCTGAGGAAGGGGGGGGGGAATCAAACTCACAAAATTAGTTTGGAGAACCAAAGTAAATGAGGTATAGGTGGGCATCCTAGCATATCTCAATCTTCTTCCAGCAACCTCATTTGAACAAGCCCCTCATCTCAAATTCTCAAGCTACCACAAGTGACATGGGTATTCCGGGGGGGGGGGGGGAGTCCTGTGCAAATTAGGTAGTGTACATAGGGTAGTCACTCTGCATTGGAAAATTTGCCAGAGCTGCCATGACAGAACACAGGATGTGGCATAATTCACCACACACTCATAGAACATCACCACCAATGGATAACCCTATAAAGGAACCCTATAAAGGAAGACCACAAGTCAGACAGCAGATGGCGTGGCCAGGGGCGAGATCATCCTGGCCTCATGTCTTGCTGGTTGACGAATGCAGGAGACAAGCCCACGATGCTCCTGATTCAGTCGGGGTGACTGGGGTAGTTTGGTGGGAGACCCTTACCTTTCCCTACTGATATACACACGTTAGGTAAAGGTAAAGGGACCCCTGACCATTAGGTCCAGTCGTGACCGACTCTGGGGTTGTGGTGCTCATCTCGCTTTATTGGCTGAGGGAGCTGGCGTACAGCTTCCGGGTCATGTGGCCAGCATGACTAAACCGCTTCTGGCGAACCAGAGCATTGCACGGAAACGCCGTTTACCTTCCCGCCAGAGCGGTATCTATTTATCTACTTGCACTTTGACGTACTTTCGAACTGCTAGGTTGGCAGGAGCAGGGACCGAGCAATGGGAGCTCACTCTATCATGGGGATTCATTACATTTATTTAGCTACAGGTGGTCATTTTAAATATTTTCCCTTTAAAATCTATTATCAAACTGCCAAAATGTTTTGTTATTGTTATTGTTCTTATCCTAGCTTGAGTCCTTCACATTGTTTAGGGTTGGCACTGGGGAGAGATGTGCTCTTGTGCCTTTTACAGCTGTGTGGAAGGCAGAAATTAAGCAGGACAAGACTTTTATTGCAGAGAAATACAATTACACAGAAAGCTTTACCTACTGTCAGACTAAGCGTCAATACATCTATCTTATTACCTGTTTGTGGAGTTCAATTTATTTTTGGGCCCTCCATTCCCATTTACAAAAGAGGGTACAAAATTGCATCTACTATTTATTTTTGGAACTGATTTGTCTGTGTGTTCTCTATGAATCTAATGCCTCTCAAGATATTGTCGCCAAACTTGGCACCAGGATTTCTGACACAGGAGCATGGATTTTCATCAACACTGGGCCACCTGCTGCCATTCTGAACCAAGATGGTGGACTGAAACATGAATTTGGTATGCCTTTGCCTGATTTTTGGCGTGACTGGTCCAAACTGCATTGATTTGGACACCTCTGAAGATACTGTTACCCCATTTGTTGTGATTTTGACAAATTTGGCATCACAGGCCCAATCTGCACCAATATGGATGGTTCTGAAGATATTGTTGCCCAAGTCTGCATGAAGGTTAATGAGGTGGTCCCCATCTACTTTTGGATGCTAGATGCCATGTTGAATGAATATGGTGGACCACAATTAAACATTAGCATCTCCCCCAATTGGGGTTGTGTCAAGCATTTCCTGGGTTAGGTTGGAGCCTTGGCATAGTGTGTGAGAGGACATAGCACTAAACTCACAAAAACCCATTTCTTTGAATTCCTGGGCACAACCAGGCACTCCGAAGCAGTTGAACATAAACAGTGTTTAAATCTTATGCAAATGTGTGTTTTTTTGTAAGTGCAGCAGGAGACTCAGTTAACACACAGTTTATGAGGCCCAAACAATCTGGTTGGCATCTCTGGATGGTCTGGGGGTCAGAATCAGTATAATGCAGCTTCCTATGCCTTTTAAGGTCAAAACCCAAAGCAAAAAAGGAAGACATCCAATGGTACAGTAAACAGCAGCAAGGAAAGATAAATAACCTGAATTTACAAAGGAAAAATTGAGCACTACAAGACTGGCAAGACAATGAAAGAACAAGATCAACCTCACCACCACAGTCGTCAGGGAAAGCAGAATGTCAAAAAGAAATACCAAAAGAAAGAGCAGCAGGGGTAACTGTTTCAAAAGAAGATAACCAAGTTATCTTCTTTCTTTCCAGCAAAAAGAAACATGTTTTGAAATAAAAAGATCCTAAAAACTGCAGATTTATTGAACACCAAAAGACAGTTCAAAGACCCCCTACAAGAAGATGCGATGCAGGAAAACCTACATGGAATAGAAATGAGAGTAGAATGAGAATTAAGAACTGAGCAGGGGGACTCTGATTAAGACAAAAATGTCACCAGGTTTTCAAAAGCAGCAAGCTGAAAAATGGAAGACAGCAGAGGAGAAACGAAAGAAAAGACAGCCCTTCAAACAAGAAAACTGAACAGAGCAAGAAACGCCAGTGCCAAAAACTGACAGTGACTGTACTCCCCACTGATGCCCCCCAACAGAAGAGGGTCAAGCAGGTTGGTTCCTGTATTATATGAGAAGCATCCCTGAAGGTAAGAAGTGCTGCAGGTAAATCTTTAGCTCATCTTCACTGGTTCTTTATTTTCTAAAGAAACTCAATTTGGAGGAGCACTCTCCACTTAGCCGGAAAGTCTCTACTTACGTAATGTGGAAACTCTGTTGAACATTGAGATAGAAAAACTAAATTGGGCAGATACATGATTCAAGTCTGAATACCAGCATAGTCTTCATATGTTTTCAAAGGATGGGGAAAAGAAAATGCAAAATACATTCTCATGGGACATCTGCCTTGAAGATGGAGATATTAGAGCAGGCTTCCTCAACCTCGGCCCACCAGATGTTTTGAGACTACAATTCCCAGCATCCCTGACCACTGGTCCTGCTAGCTAGGGATCATGGGAGTTGTAGGCCAAAAACATCTGGAGGGCTGAGGTTGAGGAAGCCTGTATTACAGTAACCACTGTTAAATATGTGCAGGACACCATTCTATGTTTCAAGTTAAAGCTCCTGCACCCATTTTCAAAGTCAGGAAAGAATGTGGCACACATCCCAATTCAGCCCATCTTTTTAAAATGGAGACATCAGAATTAATGATCCAGCACATTTAGGAACCTAATCTGCATTTCAGTCTTAGATTCCCGTTTAACGACCACAAGCCGTTTCCATGAGGTTATAGAAAATGTTGAACAAATGAACCAAAATGAAAAGGTTGAAATATCAGAATGTAAGTTGGTGACCAAGGTTAGCACACCATTCAACTTTTCAAGCCTGACCCTCTGGCTGGTTTCCAAGACGGTAAAGAAAGACGCAACACACAACTGTAAGAGTTTCCTTTGAGCACTGAGATATCCAGTGGAACAGCAAGGGCTCAAGGGCAGATGAGGCAAAAGATATTGCAATGTGGTAGCTGAAGCCTCTCAAAACACTCTTTTATTAGTCATTATTTTCATTGTCATTTGCAGAAGAAAGGCATACCAAAACAAATTACATGCTTCTGTAAAATCTGCTGCCTCACAGGAACAAATGGAGCATCAATTTATACAGCATGCTGCTATTCAATGTTTGTCAACAACATCAAAAGTGGATAAAAACATTCAGCGCAAAATTAAAAGCCACCTTGAATGAGAAAAACAAAGCATTATACAAGGGAAGGTATTGCTCCAGACAATATGCTTTTCAAACAGAAGACTGAGAGGAGCAAAACCAGCTCAATTCACTCAGATTTATAAATCCAATTTGAAATTTTAATTATAGCACTTTCAAATAAAGCAGACTAAATACTGTATTTTTTCAAGTAGCAAAAACATGTAGAGAATAATAAAACTGTTAACAACAAAAACTGGGTACAAGTCTAGTTATGTAATACAATCTCCACAACTAACATTACATTGAGCATGTAGTGTCATTTCATGCATATTCTTAAGGTATTAATGGTTAATATAAGACAAATCTGAGTAGTTGCTGGGTGAGAATTGTTATCTTCTTCCCCATTACATATGAAAAGACAGGAGACCAAATTTCCACAAAGGTATTTCTCTTCGTTATACCTTCTGCCCCTCTTCTAAGACTAGTGAGTCGCTCTGAGACCGTCACATCCCACAAAGGGTAGCTCAGCCTGAGAATGCCAAACAGAAGCTTTCACCAAACGTGCAGTTATCAATAGGGGGTAAAAAAACCCTAAATCTTGATGTCAAATAATGAGGTCATAATCTATGTTCAATGAAAGAACGCTAAAGCTGGATTTGGCAAGAGTTGTTGTTCAATTATTTTAGAAATGGTATTAAAGACCCTGGTATTCTACATAGCATGGAAAAAGGTTCCAAGATTCCCACATCCCTCCAGCAAAGAGGATTTATTGATTTTAAGTGAACCAGAGTCCAATGTCACCCAAGAAAGACCTTCAGAGAAGCTTCATGAAGACAAAATGGTTTTTTAAGATGGGGTCCTTCACAAGCCTTCACTTATTTTCATTCATTTCTTTGCCTGTTTTGGTCTCCTATACTAAACATAAACCTTTTGCATTTCCCATACAATATTCCACAAACATACAATAAATCAATGAAGCCCCCCTTTTCATGTCACAATGAGATTTAGTACACACGGATTAGAATACTGTAAGGGAACAAAGTCCTTCCCTTCTTCATTCTAAACATTTTGCGAATGAACCAACACTGGAGAAGCTGGGGCCAATTAGGGTGCATTTTTTAAAGATTTTCCTTCAACCCTTGACCCACCCAGCCTTTGTATGAAGCTAACACCATTTACATACTAATTATGAATCTCCCTCTAGAGCTCCATACAGAGCTGTGATAAACGCAGATGGTTCTAACCCTGCACTTGGACTCCATGACTCCGCAGCTGAAGACAGGAGGCCGGTAGGGAGGCTGCGTTTGGGGAGGGAGCAGCCTGGATGAGGGGAGAAGAGGTGCAGCAACACCCTGAATAAAGGCTATTGGGGGCCATTTTAGCTGGAGTAAAATTGAAACACAGAACTTTTTTTGGTGATCCAGATAGATAGATGGATAGAGAGACTACTTTGGCTTTGCATGAAAATGACTTGTTTTCCATGTTTCATCCATATCTGACAAGCAAGCACTTTACCTGTTGTTGCACTGGTAATTGCTGTACCACCTGGGTGGGCACGGCTGCTTGGCCAGCTACAGAAGTCTGTAAAGTCACTGTCGAACCTGTGTCCGAACCAGTCTCTGATGTCTGCATTGTCGTTTCTGCATGAAATTGAAAAATAAGCATGTTAAGGGTTGTGCTCTCTTTTAAAGACTGGCCACTTCAAATGGCCACGTTCCCTTCATAATCCAGTAGCTCCCTCCTCTGGTGAGAACTTCACCACAGACTCCTGAGGAAGCTTATCAGACATGGAAGAAGAGAAAAGGTCCGACTATAGAGCAGTAACTGGTGAAGAAACAAAAGGGATGAATAATGGGAAAATGTAAAACAGGGACCCTCCCAAGGACACGTATTTGAACCTGGGCTTTTAAACTTGTTCTTTAATGATCTAGTGTGATCTGGATACCAAACTGATGATACCAAATTGTTCAGAGTGGTTAAAACAAAAAGGGATTGCAAGGAGCTCCAAAAGGATCTCTCCAAACTGAGTGAATGTGCAGTAAAATGGCAAATGCAATTCAACGTCAGCAAATGTAAAGTGATGCACATTGGGCCAAAACAAAATGAATAATAATAATAATAATAATAATAATAATAATAACCCTATACTCCACAAAAACATTCATGGGGTCTGAACTGGGAGTTAGTGACTGGGAGTAAGATCTTGGGTTTGTAACGGATAGTTCCATGAAGATATCAACCCAAAGTGTGCCAGCTGCGAAAAAGGTGAATTCCATATGAGGGATCATTAAGAAAGGAACTGAAAATAATACCGTTATATAAATATATGGCAATGCTGCACTTGGAGCGCTGCGTACATTGCTGGTCCCATCGCCTCAAAAAGGATATTGTAGAGCTCAAAATGGTTCAGAAAAGGGCAACAAAAATTATCAGAGGATTGGAGCAATTCCCCTGCGAGGAAAGGTTAGAACATTGGGGGGCTTTTGAGTTTAGATGTGTGTTTGGGGGGGGGGTGGCGTGGAGATGATACGAGGTATATCAAATTATGCATGGTGCGAAGAAAGCAGAAGTAAGCTTTTCTCCCCCTCTCATAACACGAGAATTTGGGGACATCTAATGAAGCTGAATGTTGGAAGCTTCAGGACAGAGAAAAGAAAGAACTTCTTCATATAAGACACAGTTAAAGTATGGAACACACTCCCCATTCAGGACTCTTGCCCACCCCATCCCCCAGATGGGGTGACAGCCCTTCTGTCTTGACAGGATTCAACCTCAATCTGCTAACCTCCATTCCTCCTCCAACTGCCTCCACTCACACAGGACCTTCACCACCTTCGCTGGTTCCAATTTAAAGAAGAGGTAGGGATCCTGGTAACACCCAGCCCAACCCCCCTGGTGATCTCTCCCAGTGGCTTCATATAGACATTGAACAGCATAGGGGAGAGGAAAGAGCCCAGAGGCACTCCACAAGTGGGAGCCCAGGGGGCCGAACACTCGCCACCCAACACCATTTTCTGGACATGACCCAGGAGGAAGAAGCAAAACCATTGCCTAACGGGGTTCCGAACTCCCCTAGATGGTCCAGAAGAATACCATGGTCTGTGGTATCACAGAAGCATTCATAGCTCAGCGTTTAAGAAATGTGCAGTTGGGTGGCTCACAGGGGCACTCACGACTAAAAACTGAGACCAAAATAAAAATAATGAGGAGTTTACAGGAATTCTTCACCTCACTCCCAGCCAAGGATGGCACATGGACAATACAGATATAGGCATACAGTGGTACCTCGGGTTACACACGCTTTAGGTTACAGACTCTGCTAACCCAGAAATAATACCTCGGGTTAAGAACTTTGCTTCAGGATGAGAACAGAAATCGCGCGGCGGCGGCGCGGCAGCAGCAGCGGGAGGCCCCATTTGCTAAAGTTGTGCTTCAGGTTAAGAACAGTTTCAGGTTAAGAACGGACCTCTGGAACGAATTAAGTACGTAACCAGAGGTACCACTGTATTTCTCTAATTTGTACATTTTCAGCAAGAAAAATAAAAGTCATGAAATGAATGACTGAGTTTAATTAAGTAAATGACTGATTGTAGTAACAAAAAAGTTACATTTTGATTAGTATTTTAACTGTTTGATTGTTTTGAAGGCTTCTTTAGTACTTTAAAATACTAAACCATAAATCCTTCTTGCTATTTCTTATTAAAACACAAAATTTAACTCTAATAGCAACATGCACTTTCGGTTGTTTTGATGAGCTGATCTTTTTCAAAGCGATAGATCCAGAAAAACATCAGTGGATGGGGATGGATGGAAAGTTCTTCTTCTTGGTAGCTACCTTAGCCTGGTAAAAAGTCTATCCTAAGGATTGGGGGACCTGCTGAAAGGGGTGGGTTTTGTATAGGATGCTACAGAGGAGAGGGATTGCTAAAAATCAGGTTGAGGCAACTTTCACGTGTGGAAGGTGCCCAATTTTCAGCAAGCCCTCCTTTTCCTCAGCCCCTATGTTGCAGCCCACCTCATTCGACAGGGTCACCATCTCTGGCCTCCAGAAGAGGCTGAGGAGGGGCTCAGGAACGTTGAGGGGGAGGAGCAGAAAGATAATCTTCCAGCATGGCCCTTCGGTGGGTGTTTCTCTGGATCTAACATGGCTACCTTTCTTTTTGTGTGTATCACAATGATTGTTACATTCTGTGTGCTAGTAATACTGCAGAAGACAGAACGCAGCATGCTCAATATTTTCCATATATCTGCTTGATCCATCAACGGATACCGAGATGTCGTGCTTCAAAGTAATTGTAGTATAGTACTTTTACAGTGCTCTTTTCAAGTGATTTGCTTATCACACAACAAAGGCAGTCAGATTAATCTCTTCTGAAAAGCTAAATAGCCCTCTGCTGCCTCATAAGAACACTGCCCCTATGGAAATGAACTGTATATGACGGAAGGAGAGATGGGCCCAACTTCCGTCTAGCCATCCTTGCCTAATGTGACTGTCAGGTGTGTCACCAACAACAGATGCTTGTTTGACAAAGGACCTTTTTATTCTGGCTAATTAAGCAGTTGGACACACCCGCCTGTTAACGGGTCTGCTTTGTACAACCAGCACTAGCTGAATCATGTGAATCTACAGATAAATAGGGCACATTTTGAAAGAAGCCTAATTAACCTCGAAGAGAGGAAAATAATATTGCAGTAACCCAGCTGCTGATTGTGACAAGATTAGCATTTCTTCAATTTAAGAAATGGTGTTTAGAACACAGCTTTTATTACAAAATTTATCTTCCCCCAATGTTCTTTGCAAAAGTTGTTCAGGGTTATTTAATACGTTCTAGATGCACAGTAGGGCTCCTTCTGTCTTCTGTGCTGCGCATACCAGAATGAATGGTTTAACAATCTGATCCATCAATTACCTAGCAAATCACACAGTGCAAATATGCCATCTTAATAGTAACTATTTTTAGCAAGCACTTTCATCAGCAACTAATTTGCTATTCTAAACACTACAGTTTGCAAAATCTTGTTACACTGCATCTACTTTCATTTCTACACAAAATGATGTCACACGTTCTTAATTCAGTACAATTCAGTACAGAAACATAAATGCCTGTAATTTACTTTCAAGACATCAGGCCATCTCCAAGTCTTCAAAACACTCCATCAACGGTGTCTCCGAAAATGTTTACGTATCACTTGCGAAGACAGGTGAATTAACTAAAGCCAGTGTACTGGAAGAAGCAAAGATCACCAGTGTTGAAGCAATGATTCTTCAGCCTCAACTTTGTTGGACTTGTCATGTTGTGCGGATGCCTGATTATCGTCTTCCAAAGCAACTACTCTATTCCGAACTTAAAAATGGAAAGCGTAATGCTGGTGGGTCAACAAAAGAGGTTTAAAGACTTGTCTCAAGGCAAATCTAAAAAAGTGTAGTATAAACACTGACAACTAGGAAGCACTGGCCTGAGAGCGCTCCAACTGGAGAACAGCCTTTACCAAAGGTGTCATGGGCTTTGAAGACGCTCAAACTCAGGACAAAAGGGAGAAATGTGCTAAGAGGAAGGCATGCTTGGCAAACCCTCAGTGTGATCAACTCCCACTCGGAAACCAATGTCCCCACTGTGGAAGGATGTGTGGATCCAGAATTGGCCTCCACAGTCAAGTACAGACTTACTGTTAAGACAGTGTTCATGGATGACAATCTTACTCGGCTACGAGGGATCACCAAATAATAATAATAATAATAATAATAATAATAATAATAATAATAATAATAATAATTTATTCCCTGCCCACCTGGCTGGGCTTCCCCAGCCACTCTGGGCGGCTTCCAACCAAGTATTAAAATACAGTAATCTGTTAAACATTAAAAGCTTCCCTAAAGAAGGCTGCTTTTCTTTTTTTCCTCCCAAGAAAAATATCTCTAGCTAGGAAGTGATCTTATGGAAGGGACTTTTAAAAATAACTTGCCTATGTAACTGTGAATGGCCAGATTTTCATATGGTGGATTTGTTTCTGAACAGCATAATTCTTAAAAATTTTTAGCAGTGTCTTTGAGTGAGTGAGTGAGTGAGTGAGTGCATGCAAACACACCCACACACCCCAGTACAAAGCACTAAGTTCCTATTCTATAAAACAAATGAATTATTAAGATCAACAATAAAACCTTTATGAGAACTGGGGAAGTATTTTATAAATAAGAAATAAATAAACTAAATGGCTTAGCATTTCATAGATGTATCAGAGAAACTGGTCAGTTGCCTGTCCTGGATGGGTTTCAGGTATGCAGCCTGGGAGTGCTTGTGGATCCAGGTCTGTCTCAGTAGCTAGATAATAACAATAATTTTATTATTTATATGAGTTCCCCCAGCTACTCCGGGCAATGGTGCTTTTACCGGCTGTGCCTATCCTGAAAGCGATGGCCATTCCTGGACCAGGAGAGCTTGACCAGAGCAGTTCAGGCAGTCGTGATTTCAAGATTGGTTTACTGCAATGCACTCCGAGTGGGACTTCCCTTGGGCTTGACCCGGAAACAGCCCGAGTGCAGAGCACGGCCGCAGGGTTGCTGACAGGAGGGACACCCAATGAGCACAGAACACCTCCGCTCAGAAATCTGCACTGAATCCTTTGGTTTCATTCACAAGAAACTTGTTAGACGTTTTTAAAGTAAATAAATAAACAAATACTTTTTTTCTTGCTGATTCAGAAAGGTTGTATTGCATACAGTGGTCAAAACAGATTCCTTGACTGTATTACTTGTATGGGAAACAAAATAGCTTTGACCATATCATTGCAGAACTGTTTTACACAATAAAATGAACAAGGGCTCTGAGACGTATTTTGTTTTATTAAACAATCAATAAAACTTAATTTTTAAGATATATCAGATGACACTGTAACATAAGAGGGTACAATTTTAACTATCCTCACAAATGTGTGAGTTATTTCAGGCTCAAAGAGACCTTAAACATGTACAAAATCAAAAAAATTACTTCGAAATCTATTTTATAACCACAAAAAACACCCTCCTTATTTTTAAAACATAACAAATACATGGTTAGCCCATTCTACACAAACACACACAAAAGTATGATACACGTGTTAGTTGTGGTTTGCGTACAATGGCTTATCAAACCTACCAGGAATGACAAAAATTCACTTTGAATGGTTGATGACCTTTTTCTGTGGAACTTAATACCATTTGTATGCCGTCTTTTGAAAGAGACCACAATTAGCTTTATTTTGATACCAAAATAAACCCAATTGGTTGAAAAATAAGCGAAACGGGAGGTTTTTTCTAAACTGACGCAGAAATTGCATTAGCTTATATTGCGCGAATATTGAAAAAAAAATTTAAAAAAATTCTCCTGTGTCCAATTTTGGACCAAAAAATCCTTAAAAATTGATTTGAGGTTATCTCATCTTGGGACGTGGGTGGCGCTGTGGGTTAAACCACAGAGCCTAGAACTTGCCAATCAGAAGGTCAGGGTGAGCTCCCATTGCTCAGTCCCAGCTCCTGCCCACCTAGCAGTTCGAAAGCACATCAAAGTGCAAGTAGATAAATAGGTACCGCTCCGGCGGGAAGGTAAACAGCATTTCCGTGCACTGCTCTGGTTCACCAGAAGCGGCTTAGTCCTGCTGGCCACATGACCCGGAAGCTGTACGCCGGCTCCCACGGCCAATAAAGAAGAAGAAGAAGAGTTTGGATTTGCTATCCCGCTTTATCACTACCCTAGGGAGTCTCAAAGCGGCTAACATGCTCCTTTCCCTTCCTTCCCCACAACAAACACTCTGTGAGGTGAGTGGGGCTGAGAGACTTCAAAGAAGTGTGACTGGCCCAAGGTCACCCAGCAGCTGCATGTGGAGGAGCGGAGACGCGAACCCGGTTCCCCAGATTATGAGTCTATCGCTCTTAACCGCTACACCACACTGGCTCTCCACACTGGCGAGATGAGCGCCGCAACCCCAGAGTCAGCCATGACTGAACCTAATGGTCAGGGGTCCCTTTACCTTTACCATAACTATCTACACATAATTTTTCTTGGGAGAAAATCTAAGTCGTCAGAGCACATGGCACTGGGTGATTTGGCGTGGAATGACCCCATAGCTCCCAAACTCAGCAGAACGAAGGAGGCTGAGGAGGGAGAGGGATTGGCCTGGTCTCAGCCTAGGGAGCTGGGCTAGGGGCGGGAGGAGGGGACCTCTTCCAGGTCCTTCTTACTGGCTCAGTGTACTGGGGCAAGCAACAGGGGACTGGTCAAGATGGGGGGGCAGAAACTCAGCTAGCTATGTATTTTTATTGATTTTTATTGATTTAGGAGGGGGCAGCTGCCCCTCCCTGCCCCCCCCGGCTACACCCATGGGTTGTTCCCTTGTATAGTGGGGGGGAAATAAAGTTAAATACATCCACACACTTAGAAAACTGCATTAAAATTATGTTTTTAAATTGCAAAGATTTCCTTTAAGTACTTGTGCTGAAGTTATTTTTAGAGTCAAAAAGGAGAATAGTAATTGTGTAGACTTTCCATAGTTATCCTTCTACAAAAAGAGATAGTAGTAATTAATACTGGCAATTAGTAATTGGCTGTGTACTGGTAACATGAGAAGCTGCCTGAATAACTCCTTTCAACAGAAAAGATATTTTGTACTCACTTGTCCTGCATAAGGTTATTTAAAATCCAGTTCTTTTAAAAATTGTTTTAAATGAGATGCTAACAGAGATCAAAATAAAGAACAATTAAACTACAGTGTATGCTAAAACACAAATTAGGTAATTCAGTATACAACAGAATCAGCAGAAACCACATTATTTAAATTATGACAAATCTATCCCACTTTCCTTCTGTCATGTAAACCAAGGTAGCATCCATGGGACCCCCAAACTGTCTCCCATCCAGGCACTGATCAGACAACAACAGCCCTGCTTCGTTTCAGCAAGGCGGCAACTTTATGTCCCTTCCAACCAAGCCCAATAGAGAACGGTTTTATAATATTTTGAATTCCCCATCCTAGAAAAAAGGATCAAAATATTTCTTTTTGCAGAATTGCTGTACAGACACAGATTTAGAATATTCTTTAACCTGCAAGCTTAATTTTAAAAAATTCTGATTATAAAAGAGAGAGAGAGAGAGAGAGACTTCATTTTTTAAAGGAAGGAGTAGCACAGCACTGATGAAAGGGGTACTAAAGCAGGAACAGGAAACCTGTAGCCCTCCAGGTGTAGGCCCTACTCACTGACTTAAGATACTCTTATTCTTCAATAAATGGTGGGGTGTTGGGGTTGGGATGGAGAGTATGCTTTACTGTATTATGTCACATTAAAAAAGGGAAGTTCTCTCTAGAATACTACATTGCCAATGCTAATCCCCTAGAAGTGGGAACAGTTCTGCAAGGTGATAAATATACATTGTTCAAGGGTCCCCACCAATTAAGCTGCCAATGGAGTGCCTAATGTTTTGATCAAATTATATGAAAAAGAAGTTTCAGTTCTTCCAGTGGTGACTTTCTTAGGAAGCTGCAGGATTCTGATTCTATGATCAGCAGATGTGTATTCAAAAATAGCTACAGACCGTTGCATAAGATGCAAAAATAAATCTGTATATTATAATAGAAATTTCCAGTTCCACATCTACTTTCTTCAGTTTCAAAAATATCAATGGAATCAGTTTGGGTTATCCAATAAAAAAAGTCTATTTACAAAGTTTTACATATTATTTATTTGTTAATGACCTATTGTTCATGCACAACTAAAACAATTTCAGTTACAGTGGTACCTTGACTCCCAAAACTGTTCGAAAACCAAGGCATGGCTTCTGGTTGGCTGCAGGAGCTTCCTGCACTCAATCAGAAGCCGCGGAAGCTGCAACGGATGTTCGGCTTCTGAAAAATGTTTGCAAACCGGAACACTTCCGGGTTTGCAGCGTTTGGGAACCGATTGGTTCAGGAACCAACCCGTTCAAGTACCAAGGGACCACTGTATATTATGTGAGCTGTCCTATTAGGTAAGAATGGTAAAAAAGGTAAAGGTAAAGGACCCCTGGATGGTTAAGTCCAGTTAGAGGTGACTGAGGTGCGGAGCTCATCTCGTTTCAGGCCGACGTTTCAGGCCGACGGAGCCAGTGTTTGTCCATAGACAGCTTTCCGGGTCAAGTGGCCAGCAGGACTAAACTGCTTCTGGCACAACAGGACACCGTGACGGAAACCAGAGCGCACGGAAATGCCATTTACCTTCCCGCCACTTGGAGGTGTCATGCTCTGGATGTGGACCAGTAAATTGAAGCTGAATCCAGAATTGGTAGAGGAGCTATGTATTCTCAAACAACAGGAGGTCGGAAGAGTGGCCCTCTCCTGGAAGGAGAAGTCCATAGCTCCAGGATACTCCTGGGTCCAACATTGTCACTAGATGTTCAGGTGGCCTTGGTGGCAATGAGTGCCTGTTCCCAATCATGGCTAGTTTGGCACCTATAGCCCCTTTAGGACAGAGATGAGCCCATACATTGTCACATTCATTCAGCGCAGAAGTGTGTCTGGCACCTTCATTATATAGCTTCCATCAAATGCCAACGACAGCTGCTGCCAGCTGCACAGGGGGAAACATGCACACAATAGGTGGTTATATGTGTTTGTCTTTACTGCTAAAAAGCAGCTCCTGGACTGGGAGATTTGCATGAGGGCACCAAGTGTTGAGGGACAAGGTGATACCAGCTCCAGCCTATCCTTTTCCCTCTGCTGCCAGTCCAAGCTAAATTCCTCCCATCACTTGCAGGTTTTAGCAACAAAATAAACACAGTACAAGACAAATGCATTCCCCATCTCCAATGCCATTTCTAGGTTGTCCCTAAAGAGGGACAACGATCTTATGAAATACAGCTTGAGTGAATACAGTGAGCTTTTTTTCCTTCTCTGGTCATGTGGATGAAGCAACTGCATCATTGCTCTATCGTTATTAGATTCCAATTTTCACCAAACAAATCACCTTGTACTATGTCACTACTCTGCTAAGCTTTGGAGCAGTTTCTAAAGCAGAGAAATTAGTTTACTAGGTTATTGCCTACAAAATATTCCTGTTATCTCACTCATTTTTAAGTTGCCACAACACTTTTTGTCACTTCATGCACAAACTGTTATGCTGATTACATACTTTCAGGCCCACTTCTATGCAGGTATGCAACCACATCCACTGATGTATGAGTTTTATAAAAGATGGGAGGAGAGAAGGCAGGGAAGCAGAGATTGAAGTGTTACAGCCACTCAAGGGGATGTGTTATGCTACATCTGACAAGTGTATTTACATGGCTTCTGTACCTGGAGTTTTTTGACAGGGAAAATGACATTAGTTCTCACCCATAAGAAAAGTTCAAGTGACAACCATTATTCAAATATTACCAGGACCTGGCAGTTTTAAGTTTTATATATCTAGGCCAGTTTAAAGTACCCCAATATTCCTGACTCTCATGAAAAAAAAAGACCTTGGCTGTCAATCATGCCTGCTTTTGCAGCACAAAAATGCTTGTCACTTTCATTGCCTGTACTGTAAGCAATTGGCACTAAATCAGTTTAAGGAACTGCAGAAGTTAAACACATTTTACATTATTGTGATGACTGAAAATGCAATGAATGTCTTATCTTTTTTTTAAGAAAACAGAGAAAAGCTAATTACCTTCAGCAGTCAACTAAGATGACCTATATGTCAATATTATGTCTGGACAATGTAAAAAATTCTAATATTTTGCCATGATAGATTGCTTTCTGCTGAAAAAGAGAATGTTATTGTGTAAAGCTAAACATAAGCTTTGTTTCACTGTTACACATTTATGTGAAACATGCCTCACATTTTCAGATGCTAAAACAAGATTACATCCTTTAATTAGAAGTTTTCTAATGCAAACAAATACAAACTTAAATGAGAGACATCTTTGCATGCGGCCCTGAAGACTGGAAAGGGAGACCATAACAATTAAGAACACAAGAATCGAAGAAGAGCTGGCTGGATCAGACCAACAGCCCATCTAGTCCAGCATCCTGTTCTCACTGTGGCCAACCAGAAGCCAGTGGGAAACCTGCACACAGGATGCAAGCGCAAGCGCACTCTTCCCTTCTGTGGTTTCCTACAAGTGGTATTCAGAAGCTCTCTTGCTGCCAATTGTGGAGACAGAGCCGAGACATCTTGGCTAGCAGCTACAGACAGCCCTCTCCTCTATGGATCTGTCTAATCCTCTTTTAAAGTCATCTGGCTTAGTGGCTTCACTGGATGTCCACTATTCCCCAGCTCAGGGTGCAAAACGGGAGCCCAACTCAACCCCTTTTGTTCCTTTGCACCACAACACCCATATATTACACCTCTTTGCCAGACTTGTTGGCTGAAGAGCACAGGGTTACCACAAAGGCTACAGCCTTCCTCTCTTGCCTTTCTCAACATATACTGCCTCTGTACAATTAAGTTCCCTTTACTGATGATGACTGATTTCCATTGCTCTAGTATAACGCCCCCCCCCCCATTTTTTAAATACCATAGCAACCTTAAAGGTTCCAAACCTTCCCGTATCTGAAGATTTCAGAATTTCTGATATTTATTTGCTATGTCTTTGTGGCACATGGAAAATTGACATGGTATGAAATTATGTGCTTCACGACTCTATTTGTTCTGATCCTATATCAATATAAAATGAACGTTGTTACTTATCGTGATAAGTTCCTTATCTGTAGGGAGAACTGGGATCCATGATATGGGGTTGTCTCCGTCCATCTCACCAGTGGCAGGAAGTCTTTAAAAAAAAGCTATGAGGATATTTCAGGAGAGATACAAGTCCCTTGTTCCAGTTCCACTCCTGCTTAAGCAAGTATCTGTACAGCCATAAATAACAACTAAGGAACAGGAGAGGAACAAAGTGATTTCAATGGAACATGCCCCTCTGTTCACTGCATGAAAGGAAAAATTCCTACTGGCCCCTGTAACTAGCACAGGTAGGTGAAGGGGAGAAGGGAAATAACCCTGATATGGGTTGAGGAAGAAAAGCTGGGAAGGAAAGATCGGAGGCCCCTGGACCTTGGGGCAAAGTCTCAGCCCACTCTGGGCAACCCTCTGAGATGCAGCATCCAATAGCCTCCCCTGTGCACACAGCCACACCTGGGAGGGCCGGATCCCAATTCTCCCTACAGAGAAGAAACTTATCACAACGTTCGCTTGTCTTGTAGGGGATAACTGGGATTCATGACATAGAATGTATCTCTGCAATGCCCAGGTCAGGTGGGAGCATAGCTGTCAACTTACAGATTTGAAAATAAGGGACCAGCAGCCTCGAAAATAAGGGATCAGCAGCCAAAATAAGGGATTTTCCAAGCACAGGTATGTTCAACTTCTGAACCCCTCCAAGCCAAAGGTAGAAAGCCCAGTCAGCAGCCAAACGAAGCCTCAAGCGGTGGTTCCCACAGCGCAGCAACCCAGCAAGGGGGATGCAGCAAGGAAAACCACCGTCACCTCTCCGCTGGGAAGCGCTGAGCAAAGGCAATTCCCCAGGCAACGTGGCCGATTTGATCGGCACAAGGCATGCAAGCTCCACCCCCAGTCATTCTTAGACTCCTTTTTGGGTGAGCAACACAGCCAAGCAACACAGTTGGAGCCTCCCTCCTCCCTGGCCGGCAGGGAGGGAGAGGAGCTGCTTCCTTTGAAACCCGGGAAATTTAAGGGACATCATCAATAAAGGACAGCAGTGGGACACGGCGTTGGGATAAGGGACTTTCTCGCCAAATAAGGAATGGTTGACATCTATGGGTGGGAGCCCCTGTGGGCCCAACCTCCTCCTTGAGCACTCTTCTCCCAAAGGACGCCTTTGCTGAGGCTTCTGTGTTTTTGGGGAATGTAGGGAGGAAATGAAGTGAGGAGGAGGGAATTGGTCAAACTCTATCCTGTAACCCTCCCATCTGGTGAAGGCCAGAAATGGAACTGAGGCAAGGGGCTTGTCTCCCCCTATAAGTATCCTCAAAGTTTTTTTTAAAAGAGTTCCTGCCAGTGGCAAGATGGGCGGAGACAATTCCATATCATGGATCCCAATTCTCAGCTACAGGAGAATCTGATGATTTGGTTAAGACACACTTTCAATCTTTATGAGTGGCAGTATTTGTGGTAGCCATCAAGACACTGTGTAGGTTCATAGAAGCCTATACCGTAAACAGTGCATTTGCAAGAGGTTGCTTTATCCTTGTTGTGGCTGTGGGGACTCATTTTAGTTACAACAATAAAATGTTTGATTGGTTTAAAAACAACACCGCTAGCCCCACTAGATCAAACCATGGAGTCACTGGCTGATAGCTAAAGAACTATGAAACTATTTTGAGATATTCAAGGGGGAATGGATTTCTCTTTTCCCAAACACCAGTTTGATTCATACCCACTAACCGGCTATGTTCAAATTACTTTTCTACTAAGCAGCCTTTCAAAAGCAGTTTGTGGTGTGGTAGTGTTTTGTTTTTGAAGGAGCACTGTGTACACTAAATCCCATGGTGTTTCTAAAATAGCTCTTTGGATCCCAGCCGTTCTGTTTATCTATGATAATTTCCCCAGTCCTCAGCGGTGTTGGTAACAACTCAAAGTTGGCAAACCCATTAGGTTTCACCGAAACCACTCCTACTATAAAAGCTTCAAATGAAAATATTAACTAGTCTGGTCATGGAACTGTTTCTTGAAGAATTCAATAGGTCTAATGTGTAGTGTGAACCTTGAGGTATTCTTAAAGAAAAATGTCTAAAAATAAGAATACTCCAACATTTCATCATCTTATCACCCTCAATTAATACAGAATGACCAATGTGAGCTGGGGGTGGTGGTGCGCGAATCAGATACATTTTGTTTAATTGCTTAATTTAACAGAACTCTCAAAACCACTCTGCTGGTCATATTCCATTTCTAGTGCAATTAAATTCATTTTTGCAGTAGATTTTCAGTGGAAAACAAAGACAAGATTTAATCAGATTTTCTTAAAACAGATCTTCCACTAAATTATAAGATTAGACTGCAATTCTATTATAATTTTTTTATACGTTGGTCCTATCTAGAGAGGATATATAATTTTAATGCTATATTTAGAACTGTTATACATATTCAATCAGTTATTTAACCCTTCTAATTGTTAACAGCTTCAGTGAAATGCTAATAAAAGGACTTTCCAGGAGTATTACAAGGCAGTTTTGCAACCACATAACATAGGCAACATACAGTCATATTAAACAATAACACTGACGCAGATAGTTTGGTAACAAAATGTGATCTCTTATTTAAGTTGATAAAATAAAACTGATTACCGGTAGAACAAAACTGTACCTAATAGCAGCCCCTGATAAACGATAGAAATGCAGTAAGATTCTATTAGAGAGGTAAAATTATAAATTTGCCCACCAGGTGGCAGAAGAGAGACAGCAAGAAAAAAATAGCAAAACCATGAAAGTTTAAGATAGCCTCATTTACACATCATGCAAGTCAAATACTGTATGGGTAGATAATTAAATGTTTATCATTCTGTTTGAAACATAAATACATATATTTCTTAAAAGATTGTGTTTTCCTTAAAGAGGGCACTGCTTACTAAAACCTCTTAAGGACAAACATGTGCTCTTTAATATATTTTTTTAAAAAAAACTTTATTACCATAATATCAGAGTAGAAATAAGAAAAAGAATGGCATGCATCACTGCTGGGCAGAATATCAAGATCTACTGGAAGATCTCTGCTAGATCTGCCATGTTTCAGCTTGGGTTTCTGATTCCCAAGAACGGTAAGCAAAATTGTCAGCAACAACCAATTCTGCCCTACCTGACCTTGAGCTAATTGCCTACAACACCTGTAAAATACAAGCACAGTGGAATTCCACCTCCCAAAGAGATCTGATGTTGTACATCATATAAGGGATGTAGATGAGGATAAACAGATATGATGTGGAGCATGGCGTGGAAAAATGCTTATGTTCCTATTTGGAATGGAAAAACGCTCTGTGACAGTTTGAAACCTCGTGTCGTTATAATACTGCAAGCCTGTGTAGCAGTAGTTCTTGGTGACAGGTTCTGACAGGGGGGAGAGAGGGAGTATCGCTTTAAGATTTTATCAGGCAGTGCCTGAGCCAGGTAAATTCAGTCTGATTGGTCGGGGCGACAGCAGACTCTGATTGGCCAGAGACACCAGGTGTGAAGCTAACTGTCCCTTGGGAGTTAAGAGTCAGCCAGAGACACAGCTGGGAGGGGAACAGCTGAGATGCTGGGTCAATGAAGACGACCAGAGAACAACTGAAGGAAAAACTGAGGCCCATGTATTAATATCCAGTCCGGTACTGCTATTTGTCTGTGGAAGATCAGGGAAGGTGTCTGGTGGCAGAGTTAGTCAGAGAGGCTGAAATGCATAAAGGTCCCACCAGAGGAAGATGAGACAGTGGTTTCTGGTCCAGGCAGCCGGTGTACAAACAGAGGAGTTTTGGGATACAGGACAGATTGTCCCCAGGAGCTCAACTCGGCTGTGGAGTAACTGGCTGGGGCAGAGGTTTAGGCAATCTAGTCTGAGCTAAAAGAGGTGAGGATCAGCAACAGTGTCTCTTGAGTTTTTAGAAATAGCCATCGAGCACATCTAAGACCCAGCTATAAGTACCAGCATTCCCTTATGAATACAGTTAGTATCCCTTTAATAAACCAACCATTTTAGTTTAACTGTCATCCTTTCTCTTGTGCTGGTGTCCACTTCATGCCTAAGCCTACTTTACCTGGAGGCTTCAAATGTATTCTGAGTGAACTGGTGGCATCAGAAAATTGAAGTAGTAAAGATACCTAAACTTGGGTTTATACAAGGAAGGCTGAGGGACCCAGTAACTGTTGGCACATACCTATTAAGAATTCTCCCGAGACCTGGGTTCAGAGGGTTTTTGGAATTGGCAAAGCTAAAATCACATACAGGTGATATACTGCTTGATTAGGGTCTGCATATTTGGGCTGGACTTCATAACCATCCCTTTTTTTCCAGTAACCAGTGATGCTTAGCTGCCTTGCTTCCTGCTCCACAAAGGCACTGTGACCTCCCCCCCCCCGTTTTCTAGTGCAATCATTTTATAGGGAAAGAGCAGAAGGTGTAGTGTGTTTACTGTTACGCCTCCACTCCAACGCATCACGCTGAGTGCAACAGCTTGCCATCATTACAAAACAGGCACACTCTGCTTCCCGGGATCACTGGTGGCTTTTATGAAACCTGGGATAAACTAGTGACTTCCCCTGCAAGTTGCCCAAATAGAAATGTTTGGCTGCCAAGGCATCACCACATTTAGGGATATCTGTTTTACTCACTTGAGTTACTGAACTACAGCACCCTCTCTCCCTTTATAGAACAATAAGCTTTCTCTCATCTTCAAAGTCCCCTCTATTGGGAAGCAATAAAAACTGGGTGGGCCTGGGAAAATTCAAGGGAGATGGCAGGGTGAGTGGATGAAACAGCAAGACGGGGGGGGGGTGTCAGAATATGGGACTAAGAAGAAGTGGTTCAGGGTCAGCCTCGGGGAATGCCGTGGGGGGAAAGTTGGCCTTATGAGCCATATTAGGGTGGAGAAGTGTTAGGCAAAAGAAGAAGAAAAGTAGGATCTATGGATATATAGTAACATAGGAAGTTAAGGATTGGATGTGGGCTAAGCTAGGGTTGCCATATGTCCTCTGATCCCATTTGATCTGCATTGGTTACCAGCTCAAATCAAGGTGCTGTTTCTTAATTTTAAAGCCCTAAGCAGCTTGCAACCTGGGTAGTTTAAAGACCACCTTCTCCCCCATGTGCCCCCTGATATACAAAGAATACCTGGCACTTTAAAGAGGCCTTTAGGGAAAGCTAACTGTTCTGTTTGCTGATTCTATTCAAATGTTTTATCATGCTATTTGATGTTGTATGGATTATTTGTATTCTATTGCCTTGAGCTACTTTGAATGCTCTTTGTGGAAGAAAAACAAAACAAATATTTCTAAAATAAGAGGAAAAGAAATCAAAGATCAATAAACAGCATATATATTCACTTTCAAATGTGAATACAAACAAATACACAAAGTTCACAAAGAAATGAAACAAAAGAGCTGTAACTGTAACAAGAGAACCCACTTTACAAGAATGGCAGAAGAGAAGGGGCTAGATTTTCCTTCAATGGAAGACAGCATCCTGTAGCAGCAGGACACTCCTCTCATTGATACCAGAGGTCCTGCTCAGATGGCTTCTCAGCGTTCTACCATGTTTACAGACTGTAAAGTATGTTGCATCCTAGGCTCAGTCCTGCCTCATCCTGCTCTCATTCACCTAAACATGACAGTTTGGCTTGGAAGACGAGCTAGGACATGACAAAATGCACATGGCAGTAATGTCCTAGAAAGCCATCTCAGACTCCTTTCCTAATTAAAGGTAAAAGGTAAAAAGGTAAAGGAACCTTGGACTCTTAAGTCCAGTTAAAGGCGACTATGGGGTTGCAGTGTTCAGCTCATTTTCAGGCCGAGGGAGCCGTTGTTTGTCCAGAGAGCTTTCCAAGTCATGTGGCCAGCAGGACTAAACTGCTTCTGGCGCAACAGAACACTGTAACAGAAACCAGGGCGCACGGAAATGCCGTTTACCTTCCCGCCGCAGTAGTACCTATTTATCTACTTGCACTGGTGTGCTTTCAAACTGCTAGGTTGGCAGGAGCTTCGACAGAGAAATGGTAGTTCATGGTAGTAAATGGTAGTAAATGGTAGAAATTCAGTGCAGAACTGCCAACCTTCCAATCGGCAAGCCAGAGACTACAATAGTAACAACTGATACACAAACTCTACATTAGCCCACATGTAACACAGTGAGGCAATCTGCCATAAGATAGCTTGGCTTTTCTGGAAGTGTTGTGAAGAGCATCATATAATGCCACCTTCAAATAGATTTTAAAACGGAGAGAAAATACAACATGAGCCATTAACTTCATAGCATGACTAAAAAGGAATGGGATGAATCAGAAATTCTGCATGAACCGCTTTGTATGCCACAGAACTATAGGCTTAGCTATGTTTGTGCTGCAATATCTTTATGCTCAGCTCCAATTCATTATTTCAAATCAATGTGTAAGTTCCACAGAAAACCTAATGTCATTTCAAGCATTAAAACACAATTAAACATTTCATATCACCTTAGCTATGGTTCTTGCTTAGTCATAATAAAATTATGACTTGTATTATTTTGTTAGAAAATTAGAGTAAGCTCAACTTGTAAATAAAAATAAACTAATTAGGTATTATTTCCTCAGACACTTGGGGGGGGGGGAGTGTTCCTAGCCATATGCGTATAAAACACAGGTATCTAAAATAAGAGAAAATATTATCAGATGTAGTTTAGTCCACTGGTAAATCTTATTTTATTAATAACTTTTTCAAACCTGGGCATGAGAAGACTAAGAACTAATGTCATAGACTGAAAGTTTATGATAGATTATGACTCATTTGTTACCATGCTAATAGCTATACAAGGAAGTGTACTACATATTCACCAAAGCAGCCTCATGTATTTAATCTATGTATACCAGGTAAATGACTACAGTGGTACCTCAGTTTACAAACTTAATCTGTTACGGAAGTCCATTCTTAAACCAAAACCGTTCTTAAACTGAGGTGTGCTTTCCCTAATGAGGCCTCCCACTGCCAGTGCCCTTCCACAGTTTGGCTTCCATTCTTAGACCAAGGTCAAGTTCGCAAAGCGGGACACTACTTGCGGTTTTGCAGAGTTTGTAAACTGAATAGTTCGTAAATAGGGCTGTTCTTAAACCGAGGTACCACTGTATTCCCACTCTCTACTGCAGTTTGGAGTTTTTGGAAGATATGGCCCCTTTTATCCAGAAAGGCTTTCTAAACTGAGAATTCTGCTATTTATGTTTAAAACCAACACCAAGTATTGAAATTTTGAGGTCATATTGCTACAGTCAATTACCATGAAGCTGAGTTGATACTATAATTTTATAGTCTAAGGGATGCTGTTTTTCTCCAGTTGGATACTCTACTGAAGTAACAAGGAGCCCATCGGAAAAAGTTTGGAAACTACTGATCTAACCCCCTTTTAAGATTAAAGTTGGAGGCCATCACGTAATCTTGTGGTAGCAAACTTGTCAATTTAACTCAGACAGATGGGATTTGATTCCCAGAGCCAGTGCAGGGAGAGTGTGCCAGCAACAGAAAGATAAGCAAGTCTGAGTTAGGTTCAAGTGAGACATAGTAGTCAGCTTCTGATAAGAAAAAGTCCAAGCAAAGTAGGTAGCACCTTGGACAGCTCCATTTGTAGCTCAGGCTGGAGAGTCACACAGACAGGCAGGTTCAAATGTTGCTTAAGGAAGAAACAGCACTTTCAGTTGAGCTACCAGGACATGTCTAACTGTTGGCTATGTTATCTCTGCCTTGAAGAAGATGCCAACGTCAGGCATACAAGCCATAACTGATGAAAGGTGCCAGGAATGCCACCTGAGCTTCTAAAGACAGGGCCTAACACCTGCAAAGTCTGAACCCAATTATTGTGTAGAAGCGCAATGCTATTCAGAGAAGGCAAAACATCAGTTCCCAGGTGAGACAAGTCACACTCCAGCAGTTCTTCTGGTTTGTTTGGATTTAACTTCAATTTAATGCCCCTTATCCAATCCACTAACTACTCCAGGCACTGTTAGAATCCCTACAGCCTCAGCAACCCTTAAAAGGGGGGCCACCGTTATGACTCCCAGATACTGAATGGGGTTCAAGGGTTGTGCAATGCCACCCAAGGAAGAGATGAGTTTTCAACAGAGAAATTTAGTTCATGCTATTTCCCACTGTATCCTGAGCTCCATAGGAATGTGATAGGCAAAAAAGTAGGAAGCCTAGAGGTGCAAAAGATAATGAAGAAGAAGTGGGAAAGACAGCAATATATGTTGGGAGAGGATGCAAGGAGCTATGGGGAGTTATTACAGCTCATATCAACTTAGAAAAATAATGCAGACAATTGCAGAAATGCTGACTGTGTAGATCACTAAAAGATTAATACATTTGTACTAGTACTCCCGATACATTTAGTAATGCTAATATGCCGTTTGTTGGATGAGACTAGACCAAATCAAAAATCACAACTACAAGTGGAAGCAGAAAAGAATTTATAACAGAAGGGTATTAGAAAGAAAAAAATGTAACTCTTATGGAGTGGTACTTGTGGACAATGCAAATAAATTAAAGCAGTAATGAGAAGGAGAAGTAGTGTGCATGGAAAGGAATGAGGGTAAGTGTCAGGACACCAAAGGAGTATTAGAAAATAATTGGATGGTATTTCCAGTTTCACTCCAAGTTCACAAGAAAGTTGTTAAGCCCATCTATACACATTTTCATCATAATCCTTAAATATGCAGAAGACTCATATTTTCAGTTGACTAATGTGCCGACATCAAACTTTTAAAAAGTTATCACAAAAACAAAACCACTTATCACAAGACCAAGTATTCAAGGACAGAGTTCAATGCATTCATTCCATCAGTGTGAGAACTTCTGGCTGCAGAACGGAATTGCCCTTCGCTCTCCTCTCCCTGTCCACCACCTCAATTTGTTCTGGGTTTCCCCCCAACCCTTTGAAACAAATTTGGTGTGAGCACAGTGGGAAAAAAGAGGTTCCACTGCACAAACATAAAGCTTGGCGCAAATGAACAGGTGCATTTGATACCACCTCAAAGTTTTTAGAAGATAAACTCCCCATAGTATTTGGTAGAGCAGTAATTTCCCATCCCAACTGTTCTCACCTTTGTATCATTGAAACAAAGAACCTGGGTAAAAAGAAGACATAGCAGAGCCTCATCTCACTGAATGCCTATGATTTCAATCAACTGATAAATATAAATACAATTCTGCAAAGTTTCAAGTCTCTTTCCTGATCTCATTCTATGCCACATGCCAAGAAAGTTACGGAAGGAGCTTAATAGTGAAAGACAAACAATATTTTAAAAATTGAAAAAATATTTTAAACAATTTGAATTATTTAATACTCATCGGAAGTTATTTGTGTGGATTGGTTTATTACTAAATTAAGCTTTTATGTTTCTACTGCTAGGACAACTGTCAACTAATCATAGAAAGTTGTGCCATTTTAATAAGGGATGAAATATAATTGGGTAAAAGTAACACTTGCTCTATAAATTAATTGCCAGCCTTTAAACTACCATTTTACATTTTCCCTAAAATAATAATAATGAGCAAATGGTGTATGAATGTGCATTTACAGCCTATGGCTGTCAAAAGAGACAATTCAATCCTCAGCATAACTAGCCATGTCAGGAAATGTAACCATGGATAGGTATACCCAAGTTTCTATCATTTTTGCCATTCTCAGCCTCCCACCTCCTCAGCCTCCCACCCACGTCCCTGCACTTTTCACACTGCAGACTTGACAGGAGAACAGCATGACAGACTTATGACACTGAACTAAATTTGTCTAGCCGCCACTGGCAACTTATTCATAGCCACTGTCTCTAGATGAATGCGCAATTAATAGCTACCAAACTCTCTCCTCATCGTGTGATTCTAGGGTTTTCAATTATTCTCTTTTCTTGCACTTTTTATTAATTTTTTTTAAAAAAAACTTTAGCAAAGAATGCATTTCCAAACTCAAAAAAAGTGAACAGCTGCTGCAGAAATGATTGAATCTAAAATGAACAAACAAAAAGCTAATAAGATACTGACTGTGCATAGATTGAAACAACAACATTTTTGATCTCACTGTACCTGGCCTAGGGAAGCTTCTCCTTAAACCTGTTAATAGTTGGCTGATGTTCTACTGCTTACAGTACATTCACTCCATAACTTTGTTTACCATGGTTATTTTTCTTTGGTCTATGTAACAACCAGGTTTGAATTAATTTCTGAAGTAAGCAGGGAATTAGAATTCAGGCAGATATTGCACATTGCCCACCCCTGATAATCTATCTAATCTTCGTTTGTTTTTCTGCTACCTTTCCTGCTGCTGCACTTTAAAACAAAAATGCCCAACACATTTTTTAAAGGACTCTCTTCGCATTTGGGTACCAGAACTATTAGGTACTTTTACCACAAAACTGGGGTTTTTATTTGGAAATGACAAAAGATCTCTGAATGGAGACAAGTTTACTGCAAAAAGAAAACCATGACAACTATTTGTACTCTTGCTTCATTATTACATCTGGCATGGTCACTCTTGGAAGTTCAATCTATTATCGTTGCTAGGCATCTGTTGCTGTGCAACCTAAAAGGGTATGTTGTGTGTTCAGGCTAAGAAGCATTAATAAACCTGTAGGCCTCCGTCTACAGTTATAAACAGTATGTCCAAAGACCTGAAACTGCTTCTTGCCTAGTCAGTACTCCTTCCAAAGCAAGGGTAATTAATGGAATCTAACAAAATTAAAACAACGAAAACAGGAAAACTACTCTGAAGTATTCAAGACTAATGAGTTCTAAATAAGCTATTCTAATAAAGTTTTTTTAAAATAAAATAAAATAAAAATGGGGGGAAATAGTGGTCCACTGCACAGGCCTGATGTGAGATTTATATAGTTATAGAATACATGACACATATTTTGTAACCTTAAAAAAGCACTACATTAAGGAAGGAAGGAAGGAAGGAAGGAAGGAAGACTTATACATAAATTCAAATTAACCATTTTCTTGGAATTTTAAGTAATGCTACATTCTAAAATGCAACTGTAAAAAAGTATCTATTGTCTACTAATTATTAGCACATTAAATTATTTCACTTCAAACTTTCCTTGTGTTAGCCTAGGTGACAGTCTCAGACCTTGGTGTTCTCAGTTCAAACTCAGAGCCCCTGACATAAGGAGAATTAAACTATCCAAAATGTTTTACACTATAAAGAAAATATATAACATGCAAATACATGTATATCTTGGGAATCAAAACAAACACATAATAAAGTCCATATGCTAAAAACCTACCATTGACCAATTATCAGTATTATTTAGGGATAAGGCAACACACACACACATTATCATTATTATTCATCGTTTTTATTTCAGCTGTGAATTTTGAATGGACTTTGTGATTATGTAGAAACTGATATAGTAACATTAGCTTGGAACTGTAAGGTTTCCTAACTTACTAAAATTGTATATGGGGTGACATAGGGGAGAAAAGGACTTATATTTCAGAAATTACAAGCATATGTCAAGCTAGAAGAAATTTCAGCTCATCACAGGATCCTCCAGCACATACGGATAGAATCATAAAATTGTAGAGTTGGAAGGGACCACGAGGGTCATCTAGTCGAACCACTTGCAATGCAGGAATCACATAATATATGACAGGTGTCTATTCAACCTCTGCTTCAAAACTTCCATGGAAGGCTCTATTCCACCACCTCTAATGGGAGTTCTTTCCACTGTCAAACAGCTCTTATTGTCAGAAAGTTCTTTCTGATGTTTAGTCGGAATCTCCTTTCCTGTAACTTGAATCCACTGATTCAGCTCCTAGCATCTGGAGCAGGAGAAAACAAGCTTGCTCCATCTTCCATGTGAGAGTCCATTAGATAGTTGACGCTGGCTATCATATCTCCTCTCAGTCTCCTCTTTTCCAAGCTAAACATACCCAATTTTCTCAACCGTTCCTCATAAGGCTTGGTTTCAGACCCTTTAATATATTGGTCACCATCCTCTGCACAAATTCCAGCTTATCAATATCCTTCTGTCACCCAATAGCACGTATCCATCTTCTCTATGCAAGGGACCTATAACTTGCGTGTTCTTCCTCTTGCTTCACACATAGCCAAAGAAACATTTTGTATTATTTATCATCTCTCTTACATGGCCCACCTGACCTTCTGGGACATACTGAGAAATGGCAACAGAAATTCTCAAAGCTTCTGACACCTCCCAGACAAGTGCCACCGGAGGGAACTACCTTGTAGCTCATGTGAGGGGCAGAATCAACTTCATACCTGGTTAACATCCTTTGGCATGCCTCTCGGCCTGGTGTAAAGTGAAAGGCTGATCCATCCTTTCATTTCTCTCTCCCTCTCTCCCTCTCTCTGGAAGGATGGGCTTGTTCACTCACCACATGCTGAGCTCACTTTCTCTGTGTTGACCAAAGTGAGTAAAATAAATTGCCACTTCTCTAAAGAAGGTGCCTCACCCTACAATGGGAAGCACTCGGAAGAAACAATAATCTCTCCTGCTGCCTAGCTGTGTCTCAGCCAGCTTTAGGTGAAGAGAGGACCCAAAGAGAAATAATCTTCTAGATAAACGTAGCTTCATTATGATTTTTTAATTCTATTTGTGTGTCAAAGAAAGCCAATGATTATTCACATCCTTCACAGAATTGTAAAGAATAATTCCAAATCAATCCAATTTCCTTTCTCTGTAAGAATATATGATTTGACAGATATCAAAAAATGCAGTTGATTTATGTCTTGATTTCAACAGGCATCTGACAATGTTCCACATGATAGTTGCCTAAGTATGCTAGAGAAAAGTAATTAAAAAGTGCTATCATAAGATGGGCACACAGCTGGCTGAAAAGCTGCAGTGCCCAAGAGGAGTAATTAATGGATCAGTGTCAAGCTGGGAGGAAGTAAAAAGTGATGCTTCAGTTCACAGGGATCTGTCCTAGGTCCAATGCTGTTCAACATCTTCATTAATTACTCTGATAAAGATTTGGAGAACACTCATTAAATTTTCAGAAGACACAGAAATGGGAAGAATTGCAAACATTGGAAGGATATGATTATAATTCAAAATCAGCTTTAACAATATTGGAGCACTGGGCTGTAAGCCACAAAACAAAATTTAACAACACATGTTAAATATTTCACATTGGAAAGCAAATGCAAATATATAAATACAAAATGGA
The DNA here is from genome assembly GCF_951804945.1 of Podarcis cretensis. Classification (NCBI taxonomy): domain Eukaryota; kingdom Metazoa; phylum Chordata; class Lepidosauria; order Squamata; family Lacertidae; genus Podarcis; species Podarcis cretensis. The sequence continues at coordinate 30,320,848 of NC_137187.1, forward strand.
GAAATACTGACAATATTCTAGCACTTTTCAAAAGGATTTGGGGGTAACAGTGGCCTAAATATGAATCAAAACTATGCTGCACAAAAAATGAAAGCTGATTTATGTTGAATTAGCAGCACTACACCAGATCACAAGCCTAGATCAGTACCTATCACTGGTCAGATACAAAATATACAATATCACTGTTAATCAAGCACAAGTCACATTGCAAAGATATGTTAATGTGAAGATTGGCTTTAATTTCCTAGCAATTCATATAATCTCCATATACTTAGATATATTTATATTATGATTATAAATCACTAATACCTAATCACCAACTAGTTATCTTTTTTTCATAACAATCAAGCCTACTATGAAATGGCAAAGAAGCCGAATGTGTGTCCAAAAGCATGACTGCTTAAAAGCAGGATTACAAACCAGCAAATATGAGATAAAGTCTTGAGAAGTTGCACTATCAAGTCTGAGAAACAAATAGAGAAAACAACGTATTTGCTTACATTCTGTGGGATGCATAACAGTGCCCCCAACTCCCAACCCTCTGTCTAGACAGTCCAGAAGGGCCACAAATCTCCTGACTTCAGGTAATGCTGGCACTACCAGAAGGGCCTCACTAATAGACCTTAAAGCCCAGGCAGAGTGAGATGCTCTTTCAGGTAAGTCGATCACAAGTTGGTTGTGGCTTTATATTATCAAAAGTAGCACGATGAATTGAGCTCAGTAGCAAACAGTACAGATCTTTGAGGACCCTTGAGATCATACAGCTATGTCTATTCACAATCTGGCTGTTGCATCCTTCAACAGCAGCCCACATGCAGCCAATTGCAGTCATCAAAGCAGGTGGTTACTAGAGCAAGGATGACTGTGATCCAGCGACCCACGTCCAGGAACAGCTAAAGCAGGCAAACCAGCTAAAGCTGGGAAAGGGAACTCTGCCCCCAGATACAACAATGATCCTCCAGAGGGAGCGTAACGCCATCTAGAACAGGCCACCTTCCTATTTTCCAGACCAGACCTAAGAACCTTCAGCCCACAGCCCCTCTGTCCTGTCAGGACTCAGCTTCAGTTTATCAGCCTTCATTCAAGCCCTTACTGATTACAAGCACTGATCCAGCACCTATATGGCTTGACTTCATTCAGATGGTAAAAAGAAAAAGAGGTGGCCATCATCTGCATACGGACAATCCCTGAGCCCAAATCTCATGATTTCCACTCACAACAACTTTTTATAGATGTTAAATCTTGGCTGTGAGTCTTGTGCTCCCTGCCTTGCTAGTCCTTTTCACCTGGCCTGGGAGGGCAGGGCTCTCACAGACTCCAGCTACAAGAGCTGAGGCTGCTGAACAAACTCTTGGATTGGGGTATCACTTGGGGGGGGCATTGTTGCTGTTACTGATAATCATTTTTGTATCATTATTTCCAGATCTTATAATGATTTATGTGGAAATTACTCAATTTGGGCTGTATACTTTTGGATGTGTTTATTGTGACTATTTGTTCTGTTTGTAATTTTCTTCGTGTTTTAGAGCACCTTGATCATGGTTGTAACTATGGAAAGGCATCATACAAAAAAAAAGGATCTATGTATGTACAGAGTGTAGGAGACAGAATCATGCTTTGTGGGTCTCCGTGATGCAGCTGCCATGGGGCCTTTCACTACTAGGGGGGAGCAAAAACATGGCAATGACATGCCTCCAGCTCCCTCAAAGTAATAAAAGTCATTTCAGTGCTACAATCAGGCCTGAAGGTAGATTAAAATGTATCGAGATAATCTGCTTCTTCTAAATTCATCTGAAGAGGAATGGCCAAAACCAAGCACCTTGCTCAACAAGGGGTTATTTGTGACTGGACAGCAGCAGTTACACTTTGGGGTTCAGCGATGGCTCCTTAAGGCAAGGCAGCACCACTGCTCTTGGAATAGGGCAAGAACAGTCCCCTGCTGCAAGGAAGGAAGCACTGGACCCAACACACACAGCAGCTACATCTCACAAATCAAGAAGAGAAAGGGCCGAGATCACAGGAGGTAGACGAGTGTGCACATTCACCACTCAGACATCATCACAACCTGAAAGCTATAAAACCTAAGCAATACACTCTTTGCATGCACCGTATGGAAAGTATAACAATACAAAATGCTGGCCAGAATCCAAAGAGCTAATCTAGGCACACCCAATAGCTTTTGCATACCTATAGGCTTTTAAAGCCATTTTTTAATCTGAACTGCCAGACTCCGTGCTCAGAACTGATCTGCAAATTCCCTTCTATTTCAAAAGCATTTTTTCCATCTTGCTTGAGGAGCTGCTGCTGTTCAAGCTTAAGGATATGCATGTTGGCCCAGGCCACCCATGAGAGGAAGCTAGGCTGCTATTCTCCTGCAGAACTAGATACATGCAGGAACACCCACCTTACTAATAATATTGACAAGGGAATGCATGCTTCTCTAGTTTTAAAAAGTGTCTTAAACTTAGCTTTTTGCATGTGCTCTTTCTTCTATTATTACTCCAACTTTTCCTTTCTTGTTTGACTCTGATTTGATCTATTCTTCTTGGGTACATAATCATGGTGTTATGAAGAATTCTTTTGTTCTTTTATTCAGGCAACTGCCAACCCTTGTCATTTTTAACTCTTGAATCTCTCCAAGCTGCACTCTCTTATAGATCTGCTATGAAAATTTGGCTGTTTTCATGGCATTTCCATGCACTCTGGCTTCCGTCACGGTGTTCTGTTGTGCTAGAAGCAGTTTAGTCCTACTGGCCGCATGAGCCGGAAAGCTGTCTGTGGACAAACGCTGGCTCCCTCGGCCTGAAATTGGAGATTAACTCTGCATCCCATAGTCTCCTTTGACTGGACTTCACTGTCCAGGGGTCTTTTACCTTACCTTTACCAATACCTCTAACACCGTTCTTCCTAGTCTTCCTGTTTCCCATCTTTAGTAACTTTCAGTAACTTTTGTGGAACACCACCCTGAACTTCAAAGTGGATAAAGAGTGGTATACAAATGTTTTAATACAATTTTATTTCACCATTTACAACTCTGCTCAGTTTGTTCCTTGTTCTGCTCCATTATAATCACACCACTCCCCCCCCCCAACCTATGGACTTCTTTTTCATGTTAAGCCCCCACTTTTGTCTGCAGATGTTTATATTGCTCTCTCTTATCTTTCACCTCTTCTTTACCCGCACACCCACCATCTGCTACATTCTCCAATTCTTTGTTATTCTCTTTTCATAACCGCCCTTTCCTCTATCAGTTCCTTCTCTTTGGAATTCCCTCCCTTCTGACATTTGAAAAACTCAATCAATTCCAGCTTAAAATAAAAATAAAAATCATGGAATTAGGCTTCTTAGTTCCACGTTTAGCATCTGGCAACACCAATGAGGCCATTTAATCTCACTTGCTGCCACAAGTGATGGGCTTAAAACTTAATACATTTCTGCTTTAAGCAACAGTTACAATGATACCTTCAATGCAATAAATATAATTAGCCCAATTTATTTAGGTAAATTACTATGTGAAATATTTGGAAAAAGCAGGTGTTATTAATTTTAAAAATGCAGATTCCCAACATAGGAGAATGTATTGTTAGTAAGATGCAATGTTTAACTAACATTTCATCATGCCACTGTTTATCATATTGCTTTTTTTAAATTTCAAAGTAAAGTCAAATCCAGAGGGATCAGTTTAACAATGCAGGCAGATCCCTAAGGGAATAACCTTGCCACGAGCAAGTTAGCTCTGTACACTCAATAGAAAGGATGGCACTTTCAAGTAAGTAACTTTTTATGTCCTCCAACATGCACCATATGGCCACGCTACGGCAGTCGCATAAGACTGACATGTTATTATTACTCAGTTCTCTGGTCAGACAAAAAGTTAAAACCATTTATCATCATGTTGTAATTCATGCTTTCTAAACTCAAACTATGCTAATTCAAAAAGAATCAAAATGGAATCAAACAAGATTACAAAACAGGCTTGATATTATTTTAAAAGAAAATATCTGGAAAATAAAATTTATATTGCATCTTTATTTTCATAAACATGAAAAGTATCAAAAGACCACCTAGTCCAACATCAAGCTGAAAGTCAAAACCATCATTCCCCAGCTCTACCAACCCCAATTTATTCAGAAGCAGTACGTCATAAACAGAGATCAGATGCTCAAGATGGCATGCATGAAGAATAGTAGCTCCGCCTGACATACAATAAGGCATGTCTTACGTTTTTAAAAAGAAGTGCTTTAAACATTAAACAAAAATTCAATTTTTTATATTGTTCTTGCTCTTAATCATTGGTTTCGACTTAACCTAGTGGCTCCACAAAGGGTGCACACTGCTTCGTTTTCTTTACTTACTTAATCATCTGTAACACCTTAAAAGGTAATCAACATATGCAAGCCTCAGCTTGTCCTGTTCACTGCAGGGTGCCAAAGCCGTATTATTGATGAAAAAGTACAACCTATCAGAACAAGTATTTCCATTTTTGTCTGTTACATGCACTCATAACAAAAAGTCTTCCGTGATATTATATTTCCACGTCTCCCTAAAAAGCAAACACATATTGAAATCTGTGAATTCTTTCCACTAAGTGTAAAAAAGAACATAAAACAAACAGTTCTTGATTTCAATAAAACTTCCTTCCATGTAAGTATACTTAGGATTCTTTAAAAAATAAGATACTTCTCTTAAACAAAGGTATTTGTGGTAATAGTCACCATTTGAAATTATTTTAACTAAAATCTTCCTCATGATTGGTGTAAATGGCAACTATATGAAATGTTATTTTCTTTAATTTCCTTGGTGGATAATACACTTAAGAGTCCAAGTTATGCTCAATTATAATATTTGGATCACTTAGTCTGGCTATTACGAAAGCTAGAAATAAGAAGAAAAAATGATTTATGGTAAAGAGCTGCATGTTTCTCTGTGCATTTAAGCTATTCAGCATGGAATGGTAACACTATTATACAAAAGGCATTATTGCAAAGTACCTTACTAAGTCACATGGGTCCTTCTACAAAACCTCTTAAATCAGACATAAGCAGTTTTAATAGTTTTGAATATAACTAAAATGATGGCTCTGTATAATGCATTTTCTAGTTCAGGCCTTGATTGTTTAATTAGATTTAAACCAACAAAGAAGCATCTGCCTTTGAATCAAGAGATTAAGTCTCAATAGCATCTTGATTATTAAAACACTATTTATTACAACTGATGTTACGTTCAACTGAAAATCTGTTCATCCCAAGATCAGCAATTTTGCTGTGCACATTAGACATTTGAAAGTAGGCTTGTAATGTCTATTTCATTTATAAAAAAAAAAAGCTCAAAAAGAAATTCTTACAGTCTTAAAGAAGAACCCAACTATTATGAACCATTATATCATGTTTTCAGACCTTGTGTCTAATGACCGTGATCTTGAGGAACAGCTAGAACTCTGACACAGAAGTGAGAGAACCAACAGCATCAGGAAGACCCATGCAAAGGATGAAGTCAGACACAGACAGTAACAGTCAGGTTCGGAGCCTGTCAACCAATAGCCCCCTGAGTGAGAGGCGACCGAACTCTGAGCCCCAGAGGCAGAGCCCCTGGATCAAACTGACCTCAGGAACCAAGAGCCTTGCACTTCCCAATGCCTGCTTGCCAGCACAAGCAACACACAGGTGGGAGCTGACAACAGATGCAGGGCTAGGCTGCAGGCCAAAGAACTTTCCATTTAAGGATCTTCACTCTTCGGTCAGAGGAACAATCTGGCTGCAACAAGACTAAAAGCCTCAGTTGAGCTTCAGACTTCAAAGCAAGTTGTCTCCTTAGAAACACAGGAAGCTGTCAGGCCACAGAGTCATCTTGCCTAGTGCCATCTACACTGACTAGCCATGGTCTCCCACCTTTTCAGACAGGAGTCTATTCTTGTTCTACCAGGAGATGCTGGTGCTCAAACCTGGGACCTTTTGCTTGCAAAGTATGTTCTCAACTGCTGAACAATGGTCTTTCCCAAATAACTAATGTTCTGAAACTCTAGCCTGTGCTGTACATTGTCTAGATAGGGCATAACATCCATTCACATAGTTGACATAGACAGTGACTGTTTTCATTGTTCCGTCTTGGGTATTTCTCTACTGTAGTTTTATGGAATCAATGGTACATAGACCTCAGTGTTTGTATGTGAATATGAAAGTGATTTTAAAACAGACCCTAATAAGTGTTCAAGGAAGACATAGGCACATAGCGCCCCATCTTGCTCCAAACAACTTTGAATGACAGTACTGTACAACCCGAGCTCGGTGAGAATCTTTCAGTGTCCAAAGTGAGTTAGCTCTGGCCTGAAATAGTCCAAAATCATTTATCCTATTACACTTGAAAATTGCCCTTACCTATCCAAGAAACAATCAGCTCTGTTCCTAAGGCACCTGAACCAGCATGAGAAAAGTATGATTGATTAGGTATTTTAAGACGACAACTGTTTCCTTGCCAAGAAATCAAGATCCTACCTGCATCACTATTTTGTCTTTTAAAAGTATTTTGCCATCTAACAAAAAAGAGGGACGTTTGTCCTCTGCTTCTTTATTTTAAGTGAGTGTGTGAAGTGAGTGTATGTGTGCATGCCTGTGTGTGTGTACACGTACACACACACAAATTGTTAACCATTAAGGCATAAAATACATTTGTCATGACTGTAACTTTATTTCAATCTATTGTCTAAAAGATTACATTCACCAAAAATTCAGTGCTCTTGGGTAATTTTTTTAAAAGTGTACTTAAAATACTAATCCTCAGAAGAGTTAGCTGGAAATAAAGTAACACTGCCACTAGAACTTATTGCAAAGTAACTATGCTTATTTGGTACTGCAATGTAAGAGGATAACTTTGACGTTTTTAATTCAAAGCATACCCATTTCCAGAAGTTGTTTTTTTTTTTAAGGCACTGAGTTGGATCCAGACTTCACTTCTGTAAATGGGAGCAACTAGTTCTTTGTTCCTTAAATATTCATTGGGACTGTACATTACTGAGAGATTCATTCCTAAACCAAGAATGGGAAATCTGTAGCCCTCAGTAGGTTGTTAGACTCCAACTCCCATCTGTCCCAAATAGATATTAATACTTTTGTCATCAAACGTAACACTTAGGATCTAGGCTTAGAATAAAACATGGCTGCCTCCTTTCTTTCCACTCCAAATATACCACACCACTTTTTACTCAAATGCAGCCAAGCCAGCTTAAAGTATATACTTCAAATGCACTCCAAGTATCATGGCTGGATCCAGGTTCTCAGCAAGCCCAGGCATGTAACTAGCTTCATTTTAGTGTTGGTTAACAATGCTCAGTTAGCCCTGAAGCCGGGGGGCAGGGATTTGTACACAACAGGGAAGAGCACATCCAACCCCAATGTGAGCAATGAAGGGAAGTCATACTTCTTGTTCTAACATTCTCTAATCATCAACATGTTGTTTTTTTGTAGAAATTTCTCCTGAATTTTGACGAGGGGGTGCCCTCCCATTCATTCCACTCGCCAACACCCCCCCACTGCCCCCACCATGGTAACCCCGTGGACCTTCTCCTTTCCACCTCATGCAACTACTAAGCCCCATTTTCACCTCCTCAACCCTATTTCTGAAGCTACTCCTCTTACATTCTGCATTCACTTTGTATGTCCATTTTCACCCCTTCAAGAAACCAAGTGTAATCCTAGCTGCCTCCCTGACTGTCTCCAGTCCTCTGGGTTGCCACACAGATCTCTTCCTTGCTTTCACATACATCCTTTGCAAACACCGAAAACCCTTCCCAGTGCCCTTCCAGAACCCCACATTTCCAGCAGCAGTTCTCACATATGCAGTGGTGCCTCGCAAGACGAAATTAATTCGTTCTGCGAGTTTTTTCGTCTTGCGATTTTTTCGTCTTGCGAAGCACGGACTTTGGAAAAGCTTCAAAAATCACCAAAGTCTTCAAAAACCTCAAAAAAGGCTATGAGTTGCTCCTCGAAGCGAATGCACGATTTTAAGAAAAAGGAAACAAACCTGCAAGACAAAGGAAACAAACTTGCAAGACGTTTTTGTCTTGCAAAGCAAGCCCATAGGGAAATCCGTCTTGTGAAGCAACTAAAAAAACGAAAAACTCTTTCGTTTTGCGAGTTTTTTGTCTTACGAGGCATTCGTCTTGCGAGGTACCACTGTGTATCACTCTTACCTTACTCCTTAGGGACTTGTCCCCATATCCCCCCTCGTTTATTCAAATGCCCCCTCTTGTTCCCCCACAGCACACCTGCCCTTGCCCTTCCTTTCAAATGCCCTCTTAACCCCAGACACTTTCACCTGTGCCTCCCCAATCCTTGTCCTCTCAAGCTTCCCCCAACCCCACTGTGTCACCAGTCATACAACTATCACACCGACACTTCTCTTTGCTCCCACTGCCACCGCAGGAGTCCCCTTAACTCCCCTTATTCACTAAAGATACAACCCATTTCAAGGACTTGCCTTCCTCCCAGCTCCCCGTCATTCCCCCAAATGCCCCCTTGGTGGGATGAGCAGCATGATCAGCGTTCAAAATTATCCCGGTGCTGGTTGCATTTTGCGACAGGCAACTGGTCTTTTGCAAGATGTCCAGGTTTGGCGCCTAACATCTCCAGCTGGCTAGCTGGTGTGGCTGCAATGCCATGCCAGTCAACTGGTCTGTGGGGCAGCAAGGGACCAAAATACACAGAACTTTTGGTGCTGTGCTGCTGCATGAATCACCTGGTCTGTGGGTTGGCACAGACTTCTGGTGCTGTGTGAGCAAGGTGATTCACGCTCATGTAGCATGAGGAGGAGAAGCCAGTCAGAAGTGGCAGCCCACCAGCTCTAGATACTACAACCACCATCTCTGGGGCCAACTGTTCCTCCGTGACTCCCCTGGGCAGCCCCTCAACATGGCTGTGATGGCCCAGCAGCAGGGGAGCAGCTCTCAGAAGTCTGTTGTCTGCTGTAGTTTGCAGCGCCATCTGTCAGCAGCCAGGCAAACTGCAGTATGACAACACTTACATTTCTATATATAAGTAAGATATGAATATATCTCATGAATACCCAAAATTTCAAAAACATGCTGTGGAAACTCAGTAGGTCTCAAAGTCACAGAAAGGGAGAGCTTTTAAGCCATGCTGAAATGCTTTTTCTCTTTGTTATCATATCTTTCGGCACCATTATACTCACCAGAAAAGCCTTTAAAATTGTTTTCCTCCTTCATATGTATATGTGCATGTTGAATTGCTAATTTATGCCACCTCAGTATTCAAGTGGAAATGAATTTTTAAATAAACAAACTACCACATACTCAGTATACAGAAAGCTGAAAAGCATGTAGTACCGAAAAAAATTAAAATGATAAAATAGAAAAACAACTATAGTAAAACTACATTCAGTTGTCAAAATAAGCCAGCCTTCCCCAACCTCCACCAACTCCCATCAACCCCAGCCAGTATGGGAAATTGTCCACGCTGATGGAAGTTGTAGTCCACAATCTGATGGTCACCAGATTAAGGAGGGCTCTGATAAACCATGGTTTGTTGCAATGTAAATGGGCCACAGCAAGCCTCATGTTCATTTGCTTTCCCCTCACAAACAAAACAAAACTTTCTTCCAGTGATGTGGCTTTGAGGAGGAGATTGCATGGTTTATTTTTGTTTTTAATTAAGAGTAGTTTAGCATTACACTTAGCTAAAACATGCTAGCTTCATAATCCATGGTTTGAAGATGAACTATTTCAAACAAATCACTGTTTAGATGAACTCCAGTTCACTGAATTTGGATAAAACAACCAACTGCAATTAATAAAAATATGGAAACAAAAGTTTCCAAGGTCCTCCTTCGTGCCATACCAGAGGCAAGGAGGAAGTATGCAAATCTGAGACTTGCTACAACTTCCTATCTCTATAAACATAAGCATAAGGGTGCAAGGACAGAGCATTTAAATAGCTCCTTTTGCACATCAAAATAACTGTTATGCACCAATCATGCAACAGTTGTCCTTACTCTTTTTCATGTCAACTGACAAGTTAAATTTCAGCTAGTCATAGGCAATAAAAACTACATACTAGCTACTAAAAGAAACAAGGAGCTAAAACAATTTTTAATGCAGAAAAATTGATAAAACATTAATGTTAATTAAAATTTTTTAAAAAATTAATGTTTTGTAAAATGTCAGCTTATGCTTATGAGGATTGACTTAGATACTTGCTGCTGGAGCTATGTCCAAATATGAAATCTCATTTGTCTAAATAGTCCTGAGGCTGTGTATACTCCTGAGGCTTTCTGCTATATGATCTCCACTTCAGAATGGAACAACATACAAGCTGCACCGACTTAACAAACAGATCACAGCACACACAATGAGCAATGGTTTCTCTTTAATGCACCAGCACACAAAGCTACTTCCTTGTATAACAGCATGCTATATGCTCCTACAAAATTCAGCTTTCGTTCCCAATTTTGGACAAACTTGAATTAGATGTTAATCATTAAGGGGTAGGGAATCTTTGGGCCATTCTATATTATCTTCAAAAAAAACAATCCTGTGAGGTAGATTAGACTGAGAGTTGCAACATGCCCAAGGCTGCTACCCAGAAGGCTGGTTTAGAAGGACCAGGCTAAACTGGGTTTACCCCAACTAAGTCCAATACTATCCATTAAACATAGTAGCTCTCATGTTAGAGCAATGCACTATTTTGTATTTAAAACGGGGGGGGGGGGGAGACAATAATAAATATCTATCAACTGTGTATCTGAATATATGTAGTTCAAAACACCACAACTAGGAAAAGATACTGGGCTAGAAAATTGCAGAAGGGAACAATGGTGGTCAGGAATAATAAAAAGTTAGAATAGTAAGTTAGACCGTTTTACTAATTTCTTTAGAATTTATACCGAGAGCCAGCAAAGTGGGCATATGAGTAAAATATATAAAATCTAATGTTTGTTAGTTATTTTCATAAAGCACCAACAATGTGCTTACAAGGATAGAGGAGAACATGTCCCTTTCCAGTGTTTACAATCTAAGAAACACAGGAGGAAGAGTACAGAAGTGGAAGCAAGAAGAAATATTGAAGAAGCAAATTATTTCTGTTAAACATTCACATCAATGATCCTATACACATACTTACTTGAAAGTAGGTCCCATTGAATTCTGTGGGCTTATTTTTCAGTAGAAATGAACTGTTAAGCTTAGTTACAGCAGAGCATAAAAACAAAACAGCAAATTCTGGGATAAAGAAAGAACTCATGGGTGTCATCTGGCATGCATCATCTCCTGTTTTACACTAGCCACTTTCTCCTAGACAGTTTCATTACATGTTTAAGAAAGACCTCCATGCCCTCCATCATTGCCACAACTAACAATATCTCTAGGAGAAGACTTTGTTGAATTGTAGGAGCATGCAGAGTACTGTGTGTTTCTGATACACAGGTCTATCAACCTTTCCTCTGAATTCATTAATTTACCTTGTTATTTTTCAACTAAGTTTGTGCTATGAAAAGCAACCCTGGCGTGCTAATGCTACATTGTGTAGCAGCTGAGGGCCTGATTTAAACACAAAGCCAGCCACGTGGAACGCTGCACAGGTAAGCAATTTTAGCCTGCCTAGCATCACATTTAAATTGGGCCCAATTCCAGGGTAGTGAAGCCACATTGCTTATACTAGCTTTACGTTCAGAAACCTGACTTTCTCATTATATTGCACTTGAAGCTGAAAAAAGCTAAACGCTATACTTAGAAAGGGGGGAGGGAGTAAAATACATTTTAAAAACTTGGACTGCCAGCCTAATTATGACCCCACCTGGATCCATTTTTATACATTTCATAGGCAGAAGAAAATGTTCAAGCGCTACTGCAAATTGTCCTGTACAAAATATTGGTATCGATGATGGGCACTAACACATGTGAAGACCAAAACATTCACAGTGTAATCCTATGCATGTTCACTCAGAAGTATATCACATTGCATTTAATGGCCCTTTCTCCCTAGTATGAGCTACGAGACTAGATATTAAATTGGCTACATGTAAGACAATTATGTTTCTTAACAAACTGGAGGCGGCTGCTAAATCTTTAAAACCATTTTAATCTATGGTAAGAGGGGGCATGGTTTCTACTATATACTCCCTCTCATTAAACCTTCAATTTTCTCCCCTCAGTTTGGGAGGCAGATGTGGATAGTGAACTATGTTGTTCTCAAGCAACCAGCTCTGAAACAGTCTTAAGTTGTATAAAGATGTCCCATATGAAGCAAAAGGTATACTCATCTGCAAACCAGATATTATAGATACCTGTATGCTTATAAGGCTCAATTCCATTTTTATAAACCTCACATGATGTCTCCATGCACTTATTAATACAGGCTGAATAAACATCATATACACCAAATTAACACCTCACCCAAAATGAAATAAATATTGTACAAGGACTGGTAAACCTAACCAAGGTGTTATCTATATTACACCGATTGAAGATGGACACCAGGCAATGGGTTGTAAGTACTAGGAAATCTATTTTAAGCCTGTGATCCATTGCAATTACGGGCACCCAACTAGGGTCTGCTGATCACCATTTTGTCCCAACTTTAAAATTCACAAGTATGTTGACTTTGTATCTGTTATCACAGTGGTTAACAGAAGGAAACCTATTCTATGTATCCTGCAGTAATATTCAGAGGTCCCATAAAACTTAAGATCCTATCATACAATATACGTTTAACATCTAGAAAGATACTGTCTCTGAAGAGCCTGTTATCTAATTCAACACATCACATTAAATGTAGTGAACATCAGGTGAGATGACAGAATAAAGAAAAGCCTACTAACAGCCTGCTTATATTCTTTAACTCTGGAAGCAGTTGAGATTTCACCTCTATTTAAGTTCATGAATACTTAATGAATCTTACAGGTTGTGTCAAACTAAAGAATCAATGAACAAACAGGGGATGGGCAGCTGACCAGGCCAAAAAAGCTGTGACCAACAGACCAATCAAATATTGCCAAATTGGAATTGAATTTAAAGCATTAACTTATTTTATTTTAATCAAAGGGTTTTGCACTTATGTTAATTACAAAAACAAAATTAAGCTACTGCTATTGTGAAACAATGACTTCAAATTTAAAAAATTGTAATGAACTAACACTCGGGACGTGGGTGGCACTGTGTGTTAAATCACAGAGCCTAGGGCTTGCCGATCAGAAGGTCGGCGGTTCGAATCCCCGCAACGGGGTGAGCTCCTGTTGCTCGGTCCCTGCTCCTGCCAACCTAGCAGTTCGAAAGCACGTCAAAGTGCAAGTAAATAAATAGGTACCGCTCTGGCGGGAAGGTAAACGGCGTTTCCGTGCGTTGCTCTGGTTCGCCAAAAGTGGCTCAGTCATGCTGGCCACATGACCCGGAAGCTGTACACCGGCTCCCTCAGCCAATAAAGCGAGATGTGCGCCGCAGCCCCAGAGTCGGTCACAACTGGACCTAATGGTCAGGTGCCCCTTTACCTTTAACTTAACAGTGGATGTTAAGATTTCTATTAATGTATTTCATACAGATGTCAGTTTTGTATGGGTACCTATTTTGACACCTGGAGGACTTAAATATTTAACTTAAGATGCATGTATTGGAAGGGGCCACTAGGGGCGCATCAGAAGATGGCAGACAATAACATCTCTCCGACCCACACGAGGTAATTTGGAGGCTGTGATGGGAGTAATAGCCTCCCTACCCCCCCCAGGATTGTGGGGGGGGGCTGCCCTTGCCTGCTGTGCCCTATACCACCCCCAAATTTGAGGGGATGGGGGCACTAGGCAGAATGCCCTTCTGTGGATATCGGCGCTCCTGGACGCTGCCTCTGATCCGCGCCTCTAGCTGCAAGAACTTCAAAAGAAACGATTAGGATGAAGCGAATGCACATATTTCAAGGAAGGAGGGGGAGTAAAGACTGCTAACAGAAGAGATCTCTGATAAACAAGACGAGTAGGAAGAACAAGAATTAACCAGATGAAGACAAACCAAGACTCGGTATGGCAAAAGGACTGGATGGGGGAGGGGGTGAAACGTTCCTTTCTTTCCTCTATGTGATTGAACAAGAATCCCCCCCCCCCTCACAAGTCAGAAATGTCGTTGAAGGACTTAAGCTGTGGATTTATGTCTGTGTGGAGATAAACATTCTAACCAAAGCATGTTTTAAGAAGAGTGTGGAATGTATAAGGGCTTTGGAATGACACAATTAAAAATACCGTCACCATATTGGGAAGTTCTGTCGGAGGACTTAAGTCTGGGAGGAGAAATAGAGAAATAGAGCTGTTTTTATATTGTGGGTGAAACTTCTCAGAGGGACTTAAGAATGACAGTTCTGTGATTAATGATGGAAAGAGCAATTTTATCTATGAATGCGAGGATATATGGAAACCATCTCGATTTGAGGATTGGATGAACGGAAAATTCACACAGGATTATTATTGGTGTTTATCGGCTTAAGGAGATTATCAGAAGAGATCATAAAGAAAAAAGAGAAAATATACGAACAAGATGAGATGCGGAAACAGCAAGATAAGACTAGATAGAATTATGAACTTTGTTTGGACTGATTCGGACATTAACGCAGTAGCAAGAAGATGATCAGAATCCCCCTTCGGATCTTGAAATATGGGTCCCCTCAACAAAATTTAAAATTCGGCTTTGTAATTCGGAATTTATGTGATGTGATTTGATTTGATTTGATTTGATTGGTCGGTTAATAAAAATTATTTATATATATATATATATATATAAAAGATGCATGTATTGATAGTTACTGTAACCATAACATGAACTGATAGTGTTTCTTGGTTACTATTAGTATTATTCAATGCATATATATTCTTCGCCTTCCCTTCTTTGTTAAAATTGCACATATATTTTTAAAAATGTTTCCTATAAATGTGAATGATTGGCTGAACAGTTCTTCCATTTGGCTTTTATCTTGACAGACTAGGTCAGTCTACAGATACATTTTTTAAAGCAAATTAAAATAGAAAAAAGAAGGGAAGTAACAGCAACTATTACAAAACAAAAGCCATTTTAAAAGGCACATGCTAAATAGGCAGCATAACAATTCTTAAAGCATTATCATGATTTCTTTGAAAATATGACAGGCAAATAATATGTGGTCAATAGCTAATATATGAGCAGTCCATTGCCTGGCATGGCAACCTAGTACAGATTTGAGAATTGTGAAACTTAAGTATAAGGTCTGAGTTTTGAAATTAACACAGAAATAAATCATGCTTCAAGGAGACGAATGACAATGTTTTTTACACACATTTCAAAAAAGCAACCCATGTCTTATATTTCCACAATTCATGCTTCTCTTTTTTTTTTTTTTACACATCATGTTAGCTTAGTTTGTCAGCAACTTATAACTGTCAGGTACCTTTTGAACATCAGAGCCAAGACAGATTAGCATTCATGCCTGTGCAAAGCTCTACACCTGCAGAAGGTTCTTTTTTTTTTTATTTTTCCATGCAAGGCAATTGCTGGGTTGGGGCAATGATAAATACTAGAAACAAGCATCTCTCACTCTAAGAAAATGGGAAACGCCGATGCATGAATTCTAGATTACAGTTTATATTCCAATTGGATATAATGAATCCAGTTGTGATGCCAAGAGAACAAAGCTCTGCTACCATTTTTCTAGCTCCTCCACACAATTCTGAAGAGTTTCATTTGGAGGTTGAGCCTCATGCAGAAATGGCCAGACAAAGCAAAGTAGGTTGTAACTACATCCAGCTTCTGTGCGGAAACACTTCCACTGATCTAGACAAGGGGGTGATGCCAGGAGATATTCAGCTAAAGTCACCTCCTGAGACTGTATGGCATCAACCCTATTCCAGGCATCTGGCCTCATCACTCAGTTACCAAATTGGTTAGGAGAATCTCAATTAGCAAAGGGCACTTTACACTAAGGACCAGGCCAACGAGAAGCCAAATGATACCTTTTGTTAACTGGTGGAAGACTATCGTCTTTCCTGTGTTTGGAAGCACCATTCCAGGACCATCCTTTGATACCTCAAGCATCTATTTGCTCTGATTTATAACTCCTTGTATGGCCAGGATTCCCCAGAGTTCTCACCCATCCTCCACAAGTTCCAAAACTTCTTTCTTGACAGATCACAAATGGGGATGTTGAGTACTGAACTAATCTTATAATGAATTGATTTTAGAATGCTGTATTATTTTATTGTTGTTAGCCGCTCTGAGCCCGGCTTCGGCTGGGGAGGGCGGGATATGAATAAAGTATATTATTATTATTATTATTATTATTATTATTATTATTATTTCTTCCCTACTTTTAACTTTTATTCTTTCCAAGTGTTCTGTTGACAGCAGCTCCCCTCCCTCCCTTCAAAGCCAAAAGACACACTTGACAGACATATCAGTCAACACACACCCCTCCTCTCCTCACCCCACCATCTTTCTGGGAAACATCATGGTTAAACATTGAATTGCTACATTGTTATATTTTCTCAACAAAACCTCAATTAAAAAAACAACAACTAAATTGTCTCCATTGCTACTCTAGTACCTTCCAAGAGCATTCATCTACTCATAGTAACTTATATTAATTTTACCTATTCTCAGATCTTTGTTCGTTATGACAAAGGATGCTAATTACCAGACTGCTAGTTATTAGACCAGCCCTACCAGAACCATCAGCCTGTCCTCCAGGACAAGAGTCCTGGTCAGATTGGGAAGTTGCTCCCTTGCACATCATTTAAACCAAATTTCCCTAAGCATTCATATTCCAGAAGGACTTGTTTCCAAAATATGTTTTACAGTTATGTGTCCTGAGCAAGTGCAGTAGCAAATGTTTATTTTAAAGAACTTCATCATAAATTATGTCCCTCCCACAAACTTCATACAAATTAGGCAAACTGATGGATTAGTCTTCCCTTGAACATGAAAACCAAAAGCCAAAATATTTCCATGACTTGACCCTGCTAATTTTGTGAATTTAGCAAGTCTAAAGCTTCTGAAGTACTGAGATATAACAATTTCTTAATGTAGAAAATACTGGTTTTCAATCTGGATGACCCATAGAAAAATAAATAAATGAAAGAAAACAAGAAACCTGGGCAAATTAGATTCAACTTTAAAAAAATGTTTTCTTCTTCCGTTTATGCAAGTTACAATGAATCAGCTACATTATGTCCACCTGCTGATTAAGCAAATTTAAGAGGGTATAAAACTGTACCTCTTTCTATCAATCTGCTCCATAAATGTTATTAAAAAAACCAAAAATCTTTTTAAAGCCATAGGAAAGAGAAGTGTTGTGTAAGCATGACTATAAAATATTAGTATACCTGGAAGGTGTTTGGAACATTTACTGCCGATTTGATAGTTCTACTCATGGAAATCTTACATTAACTTAACCAATGCAAAACCATAAACGTTAGACTCCCAAATTGTCTGTAGCTCTAGAGATGCACGTTGATTCATTTAACAGAAAAGCTCTGCTGCAAAGCCTTCTTGCATTGGGGAAGATATACAGATGGCGCTGGAGGCAGAATGGGGAGCAGTGGCAATGGGGTGTCAACAGAATCCTATGCTCCTACTTCAAAGATCATACTTGTGCAATCCTAAGGTAGTTTTAGTAATTTAATTTTCGCATGTTTTCAAGTAGGGTTAAACATTTTTCTTCATTTTTCTGTTTTATCTTTTGTAAACTGTTTTGAGGTGTATTAATTTTGTGAAAATAAAGTAAACATCATCTTAATGTTACATCAACCAAAGATGTGATGTAGATTGGTGTTAGAAACTCAGATATATAAGCTAGGTGCAAAATGGCTCCTTAAACTGGGTTACAGTTGCCAAAACAGAATGCCTAGTTGCCATTTTGAAAGTTGTATTTTTCAATATGACTTTTTCCTTCCTGAAATTCCTTCTGATTGTGCAGATAAAATATAACTGAGGGTGGATGGTGGCACCATTGCAGAGATATAGGGAAATTGTCCATTAGTGCTCTTCTGTGAACTTCTAGAGCAATTGTGCTTCGAAGCACACAAAATATCATTTATGACTATATTCTGCTGGTAGAAGAGCTGGCATCACAGCACCGTCAGATCAGCCTACTACTTGGCTGTGATTTGAAGCATGCTTTAAACAACCAAAATTCAGAGGACAAGAGCTGATATTTCAGATCACACCTGTTTTCTTCAGTAAATTTTGAGGAAAGGAATAAAGCAGTAAGTTGTTCTCTTTAGACCCTCAGTTAACGCAGCCCGAAGCACAAACACTGAGAGTAAGTAGAGGAAAGTCTTTCGATGATTAATGTTTTATTATGTTTTTATATATGTTGGAAGCTGCCCAGATTTTATATATGTTGGAAGCTGCTGGGGCAACCCAGTCAGATGGGCAGGGTACAAATAATAAAATTAGTAGTAGTAGTGGGGGAGGGGGAGGGATCAACATGATAAATGTTACATTTTAAAGAGACTAGGATGCGGGTGGTGCTGTGGTCTAAACCACAGAGTCTAGGGCTTACTGATCAGAAGGTCGGCAGTTCGAATCCCCGCAACAGTGTGAGCTCCCGTTGCTCGGTCCCTGCTCCTGCCAACCTAGCAGTTCGAAAGCACGTCAAAGTGCAAGTAGATAATAGGTACAGCTCTGGCAGGAAGGTAAACGGCATTTCCGTGCGCTGCTCTGGTTTCGCCAGAAGTGGCTTAGTCATGCTGGCCACATGACCTGGAAAAACTGTTTGCGGACAAATGTTGGCTTCCTCGGCCAGTAAAGTGAGATGAGTGCCGCAACCCCAGAGTTGTCTACGACTGGACATAATGGTCAGGGGTCCCTTTACCTTTACCTTTTTACAATCCATTGTATGTTTTCTAATGGGTAAATCACATTCTACACAGTTATACTTTACATAAACAGGACTGGACTGCAATTCTCCTTTCAAATTATGACAACCAATCATTGAACACAGACATTTATCTTCCCAACAGAAATGTATACATATTTAAGAACTACATAGAAGAATAGTCCACAGATTAGTAGTTTGCTGAATTATGTAGGAACATAGAACAACTGTAAAAAAAAAAAAACCGCTTAGTATATTGCATGACACAGTTACGTTTATCACACAAATGTAAGAATATAATCTCTGGGCAAATTGTGCATATCGACAGCAGCATAAAAATAAGTCAAAGTCCTGCAGCTGCCGATTTTATGTGCACAGAACCTATACTATTTACACATTCTGTTTAGTATTTAGTTAGTTAGCGCCCCCTACCCTAGTCTAATGGATTCAGCGTACACTACGCAAAAAATAATTGTAAAACCAAACTTTTCACTCCCCCCAAAAGCCTGCGGGCTCACAAAGGTGTGAACCTGGCCACACACTCCACCTTCCCATCTTACAATTGAAGTGTGCTTTAGTATATAAACTTTAATAGGATGCACACATTAGATGGTGAAAGAGTAACAATGACAAATTAGCCTACATATTTTGCTCTCAGGCCAAAAATCAACAACCCACCCACCCACTGAAGAATAACCACCCCTTCAAAAGACACTGTGTGGAAATTCGACCTGTAAATTTAGTTTATAGTTTGACTTTAACCAATACTCGGAGCAATATATGTTCAGAGTGGCTGTCATCAATTTTATATCAAAATGAATGTTAATAAAAGTAGTACTGTTCCTTGCTTTATAAAGCAAATTACTAGGATCACCTCTACCTGCATAGACTGAAACACTGCTAAATTACATTTCTAATGCACACATGCACACTCCTTTTTATTAAAAACAACCACCTCCTAAGAGGATTAGGGCTTTTTTTAAAGTATAAGAATGTGCTCCGAAAAGTGTAAGACTAATAAAACATTCAGCCAAGTAAAATGCTTCCCAAAGAAAAGTAAAACATAAGATTACATTTTGCTAATTAAAAATGCAGATGATGCCATTGCCACATGCTTTTGGCAGTCCTTTTGTTAGCCACTGGAAGTCCCAACACAATACATGAGAAATAAAAGTGACACCTGTTTCAAGCAACCATCTGTCCCTCACCAGCTGAAGAAACCAGAGTCTTTCCACCTAATCTTAGATCTTCAAAATACTGAGCTACACTGCACCTGGGAACCCTTGCACAAATACTGCTCACATCCACCAGTGCTTAAATCCCATAAATAATGCCATCTACTGATTAATGTACATGTTGGGAAAACATTACTTTTGAACGTAAACATGCAGTTTTCTCCCTTTATTCTTAGATAAGATGAATAGCATCATTCATAATTAAAAAATGCACTTTGGGGTACTTAAAGTAAGCCTTTATTCCTCTGACAAAGAACCCAGCTTTAAAAAAACCAACAACAACAGCATGCTATCTTCTTAATAGTCAGTTTGAAAGTTTGTTTTAGTTCCATAAATATTTCTGATTAATTTATAACTTGTCAAATTAAATGCAAGACAATTTCCCTCAAAATTAGCATTGAAAATAAGTATCTTAAATACTTTAAAAGCTTGTTCTTTTTGTTTGTTTCATATCAGTCTGCTGATGTTAAAACTCATTTCTGATCGTAACTCCACAGTTAAAATATGGCAATGGCAAATTGAAAGTGGAAAAAGAACAACTTTAATAACGATCTCCAAAGCTACCAATTATCCATATCAGAGAAGAGACCTTATTTTAACATTTCCTCCATTTTGAAAAGTCTGCTTTCTATCACCTGTACTGTAGGTCTTAGATAATATTTCTTTCCCTATCCTCAAACATGTAGGGAACTTTTCTGCCACATTCCCTTGGAGATATTCTGGGGGCAACACACCAGTGGTTGGTCAGAGCCAGAGTTGTGGCATTTATTTGAAGGAATCATTCCATTAGTTCATAATTAAAACTATTTTTTGAAACAAACAGTATTAAAAAGAGGTTCTGCTAGTTGTTCATCAGAATTAAATGACGGCTTCATTTCTTCCCCCTTTAACAGAAGGCTGTGGAATTCAGAACACAACAGGGATGCAAGGATGAGAAAGGAACTGGAGTCTGATAGCTCTGGGGACCATTTAAAATGAGGCTGAGGACCACATGTAGCCGCCAAGGTCAGAGGTCTCCCACGCCTACTGTAGGCAATCAGGTCTTGGGCTTTTGGGTTCATTCCTCCACCTTGCCCTGCACACACAGGACACAAACACTTGAAACGGGAGACACCACAATTAGTTGAACACAAGATGTGATAAAATCATAGAACTGTAGAGCTGAACGGGACCACAAGGGTCATCTACTTCACCCTCTCCCCTGCAATGCAGTAATCTTTTGCGCAACGTGGGGCTTGAACCCACGACACTGAGATTAAGAGTCTCTTACTCTACCAGCTGAGCTATCCCAGCTGAGACAAGGGAGGGGGGAAATGATCCCAGTTTGGTATCCTGCCTTTGACAGCCTTTAAACTAGTTTCCCAGTTCAGACCTCACAGGAAACTGTGGTTTAAACAAACCAGGAAAGGTTCAGTGAAGTTGGATACACAAGGGAAGAGATCATTATAGCTCAGCCAAGCCAATGTGTTTGATGAGGGTCATATTTTAAATTTTCAGAGATTATAACCATATGTAAATGTGTTTGTATTATATTAGCAAATTATTTTGGACCAGGAATTTTTTTTATTTTTTTTATTTCATCCACCTTTCCTTCAAGATGCTAAGGGGGCATATTTGATTCTCTTACCCTCCCCATTTAATCCTCATAACCATGTGAAGTAGATTAGGCTAAAAGACAGCGAAAGACCTATTGTCACCCAGTGAGCTTCATACCTGAGTGAGGATCTGAACCCTAATTTCCCATGTTATTTCTATACCACACTAGCTTTCCCTCCTGTGCAATCTAGAATATTTCATTGTATTTTGGCAGGTAGGGAGGCTAACATTCACTCTGTTCCACCACAAAGCAGTGATCTAAATAGTTCTAGCCTCCCGTGTTTTAACTCAGAGATATGTATATATAATTTCCCTCTTCAGAATTACTTCTCCCAGTTCACACAATTCAATTTTCACTTCCTAATGATGAACCAGAAGAACTCACTTGTGACTGTAATCAAATACTGCAACTCTACAGCAATTGAGAACTTTTAAAGATCAAGTCTATGGTAGCAGACTACAGGAATTGTAAGATTTCCAGGAAAAGCAGCACAAACAGCCTATATAACTTCCAAGACATTCAAATTCAGTCACAGATAGTTCTAGAATAGTAGACTTTATACTTCCATGATTCCACAAAAGTTAAGAGTGGAACAGGTGAATCTTACCAGCCTTATTTTGAGTTTCTAAAGTAACATTGTGAAATGTTGACCCTCTGGTGGCAGATTGAAAAGGGAATGAAAACCACAGCAAATATCAAAATTGAGAGGTGTTATATAACAGCCTGAGAATTCATTAAAACTTTTACTAAATTTCAGCTGCTGACACTGATAGTTTGGCAAAGGTGACCTGCTCTTAGCATGTTTTCACGCATGATCCTTCCAAAGCTTAGAACTTACCAAGTAGAAAAATGATTCAAGTTACCTTAAAGTTTAGGAACATTAGAGATGGGATGTGGGCCACTTGGTGGACTTCAAAGTCAAGTGGGGGACCCTTCCAGAAGGGGTCAAGTCCTTAAGTTATGATTTTGCAGATGTCATTCCAAACATGCACAGGACTGGACTATGTAACAAATTGGCTCAGTTTAAAATAAATAAATTCTTAGAATTTATAAGCATAACAAGTTTGATGTTTTGATAAGAGTAAATTAGTTAATCACTTTGCTGGTTTAACTTGTAGGTAAACATGTACAAAGTTGCATTTGGGAGACTAAAATAAGGTTTGCAAGGGATTGGCTGTCAAAATTAAAATTTGGAATTTATACACCAAAACAATTTGTTGTGAAACATTGATAGAACTGTGTTCTGTATCTAGGAAAGAAGTTACGATAATCAGAATTTAGAATTTAAAAGCATATTAAGAACAGATATAGCACTGGCTCCTTTTACGTGTGTCAACTGCAGAGAAAAACAATTTAGGATAGAAGTCCAAGGCAGAACATGTATGCAGGGAAGCTAATCTGTAAGCAAGCACAATAAGTGTGTTTACTCTTTACATGTTGCAGAAGTTAAGATTAGGCACGTAAAATAATAATTTCTTTCTTTCTCTTTTTCCTTCTTTTGGTGCATGATTAAATTTTTAACTTTCTTACCTCTTCTGATTTTGAGTCCATAACTCTATTGTTTGTTTGTTTTTTAAAAAAAGAAGAAGCAGGGAGCAGGAAGGGGTAGGTCTAACAATGAACTACCAAAAGTGATTATTCAGACAATGGCAGTTCAGTTCTGTGTTTAGCCATGACACACTCTATTATTATTATTATTATTATTATTATTATTATTATTATCACCACCACCACCACCAGCATTTACTAGTTGAAGACCAAGTTGGTATCTTTATTTAGCTATCAAGATCTCTTGGACTTGTTTGAGTCCATTCATTGTCGGTCCAACCTCCTACAGGCACTTAGCACAATCCCCACACGTAGAGCTGAGTACTTCACAATCAATCTGTTGCACACATACAATCCCACTCACTCCCCCTCTTTCGACATCCTCCTAGTTTCATTAGCTTTACACCTCCTCAGTATGGTGGCAGTCAGTGTTCTTTTGAGAACAGATTTTACTCAAGAAGAGTCAATCTGGCCCTAAGCATATGTAGCAATATACCTTGCATTTACTTAATTGGCTGATTTAAAACTGAAATTCGAGTCTTAACTAAAATCTCATATTGTTATGAACACAGGTTGTATTCCAGCAGAATCCTTGCACAAGCAGAATAGACCTCTGCCAGCACAACAGTACTTCCCCTTCCACTCCTTCCACCCTCCCATATCTGCTGCAGATTTGTACAATGTTGGATTATAATGACCATGACTGTTTCATCAAACAAGGAAAAATTAAAATCCCTTCAATTTTCTAGATTTATTTATTTATTTATACTATTTAATCCAGTAGAAATGGTAGATGGCACGTTACAGGAGCAAAAAATGATAACAAACAGGACAGCACTTCAGATGATAAACATTAAACTATTGCATCCTGAACAGTTTCAAAAGACTTTTTTGAACCTTATAAAGTCCACCACATAGACTATTTATGCCAAATTTAATGTGACTAGGACGAATCATTTTGATTTAAAGTGGTTACCTTAAGGTTTCATAATGGTAGGGTGCTGTTTGATGCCTCTCCCTGACCTATAACGAGTGCTCTCAGGCTTGTATATTATACAAGATTATTCTACTTTATTCTACCTTTTTGAGTAGTACCTTGTATTTAACGAAATACTAACATTTCCGGTAATTCAATCACACTGTTAATCCTTATTGAAAATGTATAACTTGGCATTTACATGACGACTTTTTTCCCAGGCTCAAGGTGACTTTTAGCCATCTTTAGCCGAGAGCCACATACCTTGTCAATCATTTCACTAGCTTTGCAAGTCATAGCCCACAAATACACTTACATTTACTATACGCAAACATACTCATGCAAAATATCTGATGCACACCAAGAGCTGTAGGAGGTGGTTAAGAGGAAGATTTTGTAAACTGCCTTGGGAATGCAGGTTGACCACTGAGGGAGAAAATTTATCTGTTATTACTAATTATTGTATAACTGATTTGTTATCCAATACAAAAAGTCTCTAGACAACTAACATATACAATTTTAAAACCCATCACATTTAACAAAAAGAGAATTATAAAAAACACACAGAAACCAACAATAAGCATGATGATCATATTCCCTCCAAAGCCTGTGAAAAATATAAATTTGGGAAAAAACTCTAATTTACAAAAGCACCCCAACATGCAGAAAATTCCTACTCATCTTAGGTGACAAATAAAGTGACTTTTTCTACCATAGGTTTGATGCATGTTCAGCCCAATGTAAGCTCAGCAAACTTTAAAATGTATGCATGCACAACTTGCATTGGCTTTTCACATGAATACATGTCAGTTATTCACTAGACTGTATTGACTTCACAAAATAGCAGTGTTCCAGAATTAAGTGTCCATGTGAATCCAAAGATATAGCAGATAGGATAATAATGTAAACTTTCTCTCATAATCATTGTCAAGTAAAAGATAATTTAAACACAGCAAAGTCTAGGAGAATATTCCTACTTTAGTGCTTGAGTATGCAGTTCTGCAAGCCAATTATACATTAGTTGAGTGGTGCTGGAACAATTAAGTATTAGTCTATCCTATGCTCCAATTTACAACAAATCTTTAGGATCAGGCTTTTAAGACTCCTACCTTGCTTTTTATTTATACCACATGGAAAAATCCATTTAAAATATTGTGAACATGAAGAGAGCACCAGTGCCTAAAATCCAAAGTTTTAATGAGGTTATAACACCAGATGAATTTAAATCCATCCTTAATCACACTTTTTCAGCTATGTACTCTAGGCTGCACGTATTTTTAAAAATACCAACTGTTCTTGTCAGGACCGGCTAGCATAACATCTGCTATTGTGCTGGATAAGTCATTAGGAATATACAAAAGTATAATGAATATACAGGAACAATTTTTTAAAAGTAAGTAGAAAACTTACTTTTAAGGACGCAGGGACGCAGGTGGCGCTGTGGGTTAAAGCCTCAGCGCCTAGGGCTTGCCGATCGAAAGGTCGGCGGTTTGAATCCCTGCGGCGGGGTGCGCTCCCGCTGCTCGGTCCCAGCGCCTGCCAACCTAGCAGTTCGAAAGCACCTCCGGGTGCAAGTAGATAAATAGGGACCGCTTACCAGCGGGAAGGTAAACGGCGTTTCCGTGTGCGGCTCTGGCTCGCCAGAGCAGCGATGTCACGCTGGCCACGTGACCCGGAAGTGTCTCCGGACAGCGCTGGCCCCTGGCCTCTTAAGTGAGATGGGCGCACAACCCCAGAGTCTGTCAAGACTGGCCCGTACGGGCAGGGGTACCTTTACCTTTACCTTTACCTAGAAAACAATGTGTTAAATAGTACTTGCAAAAGAAATGGGGCGGGCAATAACAGAATCAGCATAATCAGGCACTAAATGTTCATATAGTTTCTCAACAAGAAGGCCTAAAATGTCTACTAACATTCTTTTTCCTGCCCAAATGAACAGCTCCCAAAAATCAAACTCACTTATGAGAGATCAGTAACCAGTCTGCAGTCCAATGTACCTTTAGGCATCATAGTAGTGGTACAGAGCTTCACACAGAGAGGGATTTTCCATTCTCGTCCATAAAGACAACAGACTATACCCCTGATGTACGCAACTGCACACAGAGCATTTCTCACCCTTAGAACAGAGTTTTAAATACTGCCACTCCTCAATTATGCTAAAGGGTTTCTTTACAGACACCATGATCATATCAGAAATGTACCTGCAACTTGCTGCCTTTCTAGATGCATGATCTCACAAATAGCACATTCACAATATAAACATTAACAAAGAAATAACAAGACTACAGCAATATAATTTTAAGTTAGGCGTCTGGAGAAAAACATCAAAAACTATTCAACGATGGAGTAAGATACTTGGACAGCTTAAACAATCCTCTTGGAGATTTCTAAGTTGGACATTTTTATTTTTGAAATGCTCAAAGTATAGTTTATCCTATTTCATTTCAGAATGCTAATCTAATGAATATTATTATTTAATCAAAATTATTTATTTAAATCATAAAAGTGATTTTAAGCGGCGTACACAAGGGCTGTCACATTCCTGCAATGAATGTATGACTTGTCTCTTAAATTATTCAGAAGTGACTGTCCCATAAAAACCAGACCCCACTTATTTTGTCCTATTCCAGATGTCCCTTGGTGCATTCCCATCCCACAGTTGTTTTATGGCTCTTTCTTCCTCACCACAGGACAGGTCTACATGCCACAGGAACTTATCTCCATTAGGCTTCCAGGAGAAGGAGCAAGTGAAAACGCTATAGGAAGCCAGGAGAAAGGTCTTCCACTTTCACTGGCCCAAAAGATACTACTAACTGAACTCCACCACTCAGCATTCCTAGCTACTGCCACAGACTGGGCCTGAAGGCAGCTGGAGTCCAATACCGGCAGAGCTACAAGTCCACCACCCCCGCAGCAGCAGCTTCCTTCTTGTAGATGGTGACAACCAAGACCCAAAGCATATTTACAATGTGTATTTCAGTAACTATTTTGTATCCTGTGGAAGGAGACTGTATCACTTCCAGCAGGCTCCAGCACAGGTGAAGATGTAAGGAGAGGCTAACAAGATATGGGAAGATCAATGACCTTGGCTTACACAAAGGAGAAGCAACTTTTTGCTGCTGCTGCTGCTGCACACACGTACACACACACACAGACCCCTTCCACCCAAGTGAAATCCTAACCAGTAGTTGCAGAACTGAGGTTTGAGGGAAACGTTGAGTATTCCTTACATGGGAAGAGCAATCACTCTCTGAGTAAGCAAGATTCAACTGTTTCCCCCAAGGTTTGAAGTTACAGCTGGTGACCCATATGGATGCAGTGGTTCCTCTTTAGTGTGAGGCACTTCCGTAAACTACCCACTTTCTATCAGCCTTCTCCATTCAAGCTGAACCAAGGGAAAAGTGATGCTGCTCCCCTCCACAAAATTCCACAGCAAGCCAAGGATTACTTGAATACAGTGTTAACTGTATGCGCAAATCAGGTGCTACACGATGCTAAAGAAAGGGCAAGAACTGTTTGCATGTCAGATGTATACACATGATAAAGAGTACAAAAGAGAGGGAACGTACTTGTGTGCATGTATGTATAATATATATGTAAGAGGGGGTAGGGGATATGCCTACATGTGAGACTATACAAATGCACCCTTATGTGCAATTCCTAGTAACTGAACACTGGCTATGCAGCCCCAGAAGAGTTTCTCCAGTTTTATAATAATATTAATAATTTATTATTTAAACCACGCCCATCTGGCTGGGTTTCCCCAGCCACCCTGGGAGGCTTCCAACAAAATATTAAAATACAGTAGTCTGTTAAACATTAAAAGCTTCCCTAAACAGGGATGCCTTCAGATGTCTTCTAAAAGTCTGGTAGTTGTTCTTCTCTTTGACATCTGGTGGGAGGGCGTTCCACAGGGCAGGTGCCACTACCGAGAAGGCCCTCTGCCTGGTTCCCTGTAACTTGGCTTCTCGCAGTGAGGGAACCACCAGAAGGCCCTCAGCGCTGGACCTCAGTGTCCAGGCTGAACGATGGGGGTGCTGACACTCCTTCAGTTTCAGTTCTGCTTAATAATATGTAGACATCCATATCACAACCATGTAGTATACAAACACGGCAGTAAATAAAAACATGGATCTTTGCTATAATAGTGGGTAAACATTACACTTCTCTTGGAAAGGGGGTATTTATACCCTCAAATTGGTGCAAGCATCAGATAAGCAAGGAAACGTGGGCCATTGGTGGGAGTACTAAATTTGGTTGGAAGCTGCAGCTCTCGTTAGTTAGGAAATTGGGAAATTGGACTAAGAACAAAAACATGGATTTAATGTATGTTCAGATGTTTGTCTTTTGAACTATCATCTCATGAAATGCCCTTAGCTTATGGGATAGGATAGAACAAAAACTGTACACAGTATCTCAAGAAGCACAGGAAGAACAAAAACTAATTTGTTTTATAAATACACAAGATAAATAAATTAAAATTGATACACACTCAGGGGTATGCTGGTCATGCGGGGGGGGGGGGTCAAGGAAGAAGGTTCCCTTTTTAAAAAATCATAGAAGGAAAGGGCATTTCTGATTCACAATGCCATAGATTTGAGTCTTGAGCAGGCAAACAAATCTACTCTGCCTCCTAGGGATCAACTCAGTAAGTATCAGAGCACCAGTTCTGGTATCTTATACCTAACAGTGATACCACAGGAATTAAATATGGCTAAGAGTAATTTAGCAACATTTGTGAACCGAAGTAGCAGTAACAAGAATGGCTACTGAACCTGTCATTAGAAGACACAAATATTCCATTCCCTCCCCCTCCCCCCAAAAAAAACCCTAATCTGTTTAGTTGGCGGATTGTAGTGGGTGGGGAAAGGGTTCCCTCCTTGAACTATCAGATCATAAGGTATCTTACTAAACTTTCCAGACTAGACAAATATGCTACCCTATTGCTTTCTGCCTTTGGAAGACTAATCTCGCTGATCAAGGACTGCACTGTTGTATTAAATGTGCTAGAGAGAAGACAATCATCAGATCCGTTTCCTAGCTAAAAACATCTAAAATAAGACAACAGGTGGATGCAACCAATAGGAGGAATGAAGAAAATCACTGTCACCCTGAAAGACTATAAACAGGTAAACTATATTCTGAAGTGGCTTTATCTTCTGCACAAACAAAATAATTGTATTCAATATTCACATGTTAATGTGTAATAGGAGAATGATGTACAGTATTGCTTCTCCTGTTCAATCTTCATTAAATTATCATGTACCTTTAGTACAGAAGGTGTAAGATATGTTTATGGAATAAAACTATGTGGCACACAAATCTCAATTCAGAAAATAGTCCCAGCTTTACCAAAGCATCAATTATCTAACCTAATCTGCTCTGCACTTGACAATTCAAGGAATAATAGACACTGCCACATTCTTCAGGGGTTGCTCTGTCAAATAAATCAATATCTTTCTGTTGGCACTGCTACAAACAACAACCAGTTCCATGCAGGTTTCACAAATGAGAGGAATAACAATTATTAACAATTAAATTAGGGTTCTTTATAAAGAATCAACAAAATTTACAGGACTCCAGTTAAGAAACATTAGCACCTCTCCAAAAATCATAATAATTAAAAGCAGTGAAGTAACAAGACTTTTCATGTCATTAGTATCCATGCAGATCAATCCTATGCATGTTTACACAGAAGTAAGTCCTATTTAACTGAGTTAAATTGAGCATACACGCAGGTACAGACGCTTATAGTCTAAATAATACATTGACTCCAATGACTAGCATTACTCATTGAAAGGTGATTTGGGGCTATATTAAAAGGGAGTGGGGTCAGGTGCAAAGTAACTGAACATCAACAAGCAGTCCCACTGAGGAAGAGGCATCACAAATGTTACCTTTTGTCCAGAAAGAAAAAGTGATTACCCTATGCTCTAAGTACTAATCTGTAGATCTTAACTAGCAACAAGAAAATGATTAAATACACAGATATTTCAAGTTCAGAAGATTCATAATTCTTTATGGTTGATCAGTTTCAGAATTTGGGGGAATTAAAAAGTCGCAAGTAAAAACAGTAAGATACCATTAAAAACTACATTAATAAAAATTCTAGGTACATGTTTTCCCCCTCTTTAATTCATGCCCATGTTTAATAAGTCTCATAAATAAAATGAAATTTAATTTCTTTACGTGAGTGCCCTCTAATCCCAAAGCACCAGTTAATAAAACATAAAATGCAGATTCTCTACCAGCCACAGGCACACTCCAGGTGGGCAAGCTACAGTATAGCCAAGTTACGCACAGGCAGTCAATTTGGATTAAAACTCGAGCATGCAAAAACTGAATTTCTGCAAGATTTCTCCCACTAAACCTGTGTTTGTGTAGCGAGGTGTTTAAAGCAGGGGAGTGATTTGCAGCACAAGGAGGGTTGTTTGCACGCGAATGACCAAGGCACAGGAGCAACCTGCTCCCCCCAAGGCCCAGAAGAGGTTAAAGAGGCAGCGAGGGGAGGAGGAGGAGGATCAGGAGAGAAAAGTTCACCCAGAGCCTCGCAACCCCGACGGGAGCCCGAGGCCCGCACGCGAGTTCCGAGAGAGCGAGCGGGATCTGGGCTGCTGAATCCGAAGCGAGAGCGCAGCGAGACCCGGAGGCAGATGCTGACCGCCCGCCGCTGCACCTGACTCCCCCCGCGACACCACCATCGCAGCTCCCGAGGATCTCGGCAGGGCAAACAGCAGGCAAGTACCAAAAGGGGGTTTTTTTCTGCATTGCCGCCAATGATTATTATTATTATTATTGCAAACCCCACGCAGAGTTGTTTAGTTTGTGACCTTACTCCACCCCCCCCCCCAAAAAAATACCCCACACCAAACCGGCACGTCGAAGCAAACAAAAAGCTCTGCCCCCCCCGGCGCCCCCTCCCTTCCCCCCTCCAAACTCCTCCGCGGGGGGAGGGGGCGCCGCCGCGAGGAGGACGCCAAGCAGGCCGGGCGGGGGGGGGGGGCGCCGCCGCGGGGATTTCTCTTCCACGCGCGCGTCGCTCTCGCGGGGCAGCCGGCCTTCGCTTCTCTCCCCCCCCCCGGGCAGAGCCAGGCCGGGAAAGGGAGGGGGCGAGGGAGGGGGGCGCGAGCGGCATATTCACCTGGGCTGAGGGGGGCTGCCGGGGCGCCGCCGCTGCTGTGGCCGCTGGCTGTGGTGGTGGTGGCGGTGGTGGTGGGCGAGGCTGAGGCGCCGCGGGGCGAGGAGGAGGAGGAGGAGGAGGACGGGGGTGAGGAGGAGCCGCGGCGGGAGGAGGAGGAGGCGGCGGCGGCGGCGGAGTCGGAGCGGAGCCGTTGTTGTTGGTGGGTAACAGTCGCCAGGACTACGGTGACTATGGCGCCTGGCTCTCAAGGCAACCGTTGCTATAACTCACAAAAGGGAGAGAGACACAGAGAGGGAGGAGACCAGCAGGCGCCGGCCCAGCCTCGCGCGCCGGAAGGGGCGGCGCCAAGACCCTGACGGACAGCCCGCCGCCCACTCCCGGGCCAGAGACGCGCGCGGGAGGGGGGGGGGAGCTCGGCCGGCGCATCACCGCGCGTGCGCGAGTCAGGCACCCGACGGGAGACCGTTGGCCCGCGCGGCGCTTGGCGCACTCGGCCCGCCCGGCCGCCTTCTCCTCGGCGCGCGCGCGGACGCCCCACACTCTCTCTCTCTCTCCCCCCCGCTCTCCGAGCGCGCGAGCAGGGAGAGGCACGCGACGCCTCGCTCCCGCCCGCGTGGGGGAAACCTGGCCGTCGTCACTTCCGGCCCAGGGGGGGGCTGGGGAGGAGGCTGAGCGAGGCCAGGGAGGCGGCGGGGCCCGGATGTGTGGCGGCGCGGCTGAGGCGGGAGGCGCCCGGCCGGCAGGAGGAGGAGAAGCGCCAAGTTCGCGCCTCGCCGCTCCGTCCGCGCGCGCGCGCTCCCTTGGGGACTGGGGGGGGGGGGGAGGTAGAGAGGACGGAGCCCCTTCCAGGTGGGGCGGTGGGGGCGCCTGGTGCTTCCCTCTGAGGGAAGAAGGCCGGCCTGGCCGGGGGGGGGGGCGGAGAGCGGCCTTCTACCCTCTCCACCCCCATGGCAAGAGGCCCCCGGTCGGAGGAACGGGGTGAGGGGCCTCTGGGGCCCCGCCATGGGGGGGGGGGGAGAGAGGAGGGTCCCCGGCGGAGAGAGGTCTTTGGGTTCTCTTCCGGAAGGGCCCCCCTCGGCATAGCTGTCAACTTTCAGATTTGGAAATCAGGGATCAGCAGCCACACCTGTCCCGGGGACAGTCTACGAGATATCTAAATCCGGGATACCAGCGGGAAACGGCGCTGGAATAAGGGAATTTCCCGCAAAAAAAAGGAAAGGTTGACAGCTGTGGAAGGTTTCCAGTCTGAATTTGGGGCTTCCTGTTACCAAAAACTGCTCGGCTACCACAAAATAATGAGATAATACCACGGGACAAATGCATGGTTGTGCACTTAGGCAGGAAGAACCAGGTGCTCCAATATCAGATGCATGGGCGTAGCCAAGAGAGGCAGCTGTCATCCGGGAAATAAAATTTGCTTAACTAAGGGAGGTTCTGCCCCCTTAGCATATCTTGGCTGCGCCTTGTGATCATAGCTGTCAACTTTCAGATTTGAAAATAAGGGATCAGCAGCCTCACCTGTCCCAGGGACAGTCTATGGGATATCTTACAATTCGGGATAAGGGAATAAGGGATCAGCAGCCTCACCTGTCCCAGGGACAGTCTACGGGATATCTAACAATCCGGGATAGCAGCGGGAAACGGCACCGGAATAAGGGAATTTCCCGCAAGAAAAGGGAAGGTTGACAGCTCTTCCCCTCGGGCAGCCGGGGCAGGAGATGGGCCCCACTGCCCCTGCCAGCCTCCCTGGCCAGCTCAGAGTGGGGCTCCTCCCAGGCCCAGAGGAGCCCTTGCAGCTCCCCGTGAGCTTCCTCCTGTGGCCCTGGCAAAGGGCCCCCTCCTGCGAGAGGCCCTAGCAAAGACCCCCCAGGGGGGTGGCATGGTCAGCAGGACAGCAGTACCTTGGTTCCCCAATGCCTTAGTTGCCGAACAAATCGGCTCCCAAATGCCGCAACCCCGGAAGTGAGTGTTCTGGTTTCCAAACGTTTTTTGGAAGCCAAACGTCTAGCACAGCTTCCACTTCAGTGCGGGGAGCGCCTGCAGCCAATTGGAAGCCACGCCTTTGTTTCTGAATGGTTTTGGGAGTCGAACGGACTCCCAGAACAGATCAAGTTCAAGAACCAAGGTCCCACTGTGTTTCCTTTAGATTGTGGGTGGAGGTCCCCAGGTGGGGAGCTGTTCCAGATCTGAAAACTTGGACTCCAAGGGTGTGATGTTGTTAGCCCAGCCAAGACCCTTGGCCATTGGGTTACACGGTAGAGGTTTGCGTTAATGTGTA
Source organism: Podarcis cretensis (assembly GCF_951804945.1). Lineage (NCBI taxonomy): Eukaryota > Metazoa > Chordata > Lepidosauria > Squamata > Lacertidae > Podarcis > Podarcis cretensis. The sequence goes on from NC_137187.1 coordinate 30,354,453, forward strand.
AGGAGACCCGAGTACCTTTGTGCTGAAGTGGCGCATAGACACTTCTGAAACAAAACTCATTCTGCCACGCAAAAAGAGAAACCACCATGTCTGTGGTGATTTTTTCTTACCACACAACATAGAAGCCTCCACAGTGCAGCATGTCTACAAGCAACCAGTCTGGTGTCCTAACCAAACTGCAGGAAGGGAGACAGGACTTGCTTGGAATTTTCACGCCTCGGTTGGATACTCCTGCAATATACAGTGCTCAAAAAAGAAAGCAAGCTGGAGTAGCTCTTTAATAAAGAAGTTGTAAACAAGGGCATTATTGATGCCTTGATTTTATACTGTGCTCCAATCTTCTCATCTGACTCAATTCTTGTTCCCCTCTAAAAATGCAATCTAGACATCTGCTCATTTGTTGATTTCCCACTAGATCTCCTTGCCCCTTACAGCTCGGACATCACTCCCCAATAGCAAATACAAAGGCAGTAGGGGGGGAGCGTTTTCCTCTGCATTGCATAAAACTAGATAAGCAGACTCTGAGGCTCCCAAGAAGTGTCTGCCTGGAGCTGAGCTGCCCTCCTCTGCTTGGGAAGATCAGCACCAGCTGCATGGGGACAGCACTCCACGTGGCGCACAGATGTTGCCTTCAGGAAACAGCAGTGATTCTGCCCCACTCCCACCCCCCAGATTTTTCCTGAAATTATGAGGATATATGTATATTTTTGCCGTTTCCCCCACTAAGTTTCGGATTCTACCTGTCCTTTTTCAGTTGAATTACCATTGTCTTTTAATCTATTTTTGCATATTGTTGGTGCATACATATGCAACCTATTCTCCCTGTCATCACACCTAGCCAAATATATCATGTGTGATCCTCTGTGACCAGATAGGAGTTGCAGAATATTAAACACACACCACACTGTCAAAGAAATGGACATTTCACCTGTGGAAATGAATGTGTACTTAAAGCCAGGAAGTTGTGCCTGGGTCTCAAAAAAAAATGTACATAGGTCTTATACTGTGTCAGACCATTTTTCCATTTAGCTCAGGGTTGTTCACTCTCCAGGTTTCCTGCCTTACCTGGGATTTGAGCCTGCATGCAGGTGCCCTACAACTTAATCCAGTTCTCTTGCTGTAGCTCTTAGCTGAGAAGTTATTTCATCATTTCAGTAAACCTGAGTGCAAACCATTAACTGCAAAAAGAAGCCTTTCATATCATTAGTACCAATGCAGCAATACAGGAAATACATGACCATAAAGGGAATTTAAGCATTAAGGGTTGTATCTAAGTTAATGGACCAAAGTTAGTCATGTCCATTAATTTAAATGGGTATAACAGGGCTTATGGGTTAGCAGGGCTAACTTTGGATATAACTATGTTTTCCTTCCAGTTTTGTGGTTCTCTTGAAGTTTTGAGGCAAGTAGCTAGGGAAGGAAATATTTAAATTTTAAGAACAATTTCATGTTTGTAGTTTCAGCAAAGCAAACAGAAATTGAGATAAAAGCTTTAACATTAAAATGTTATAATTTCTAGAAGTGCATACAATTAACTCTTGAATGTTACAGTTAAACCTTTTCTCAGATAATACACATTGCGTTTACAAAATAAAATTTATTTTGGAAATTATAGGAATTGTGTGTGTGTGTGCGTGTAAAACACAGGAATTATAGTCTACTTCGCATGCAAGTGTCACAAACCCAGTACAGATACTGGGGTGGTGCTGGGTCTAAACCATCAAGCCACTTGGACTTGCCAATTATAAGGTCAGCAGTTTGAACCACCATGACAGGGTGAGCTCCTGTTGCTCTGTCCCTGCTCCTGCCAACCTAGCAGTTTGAAAGCACACCAGTGCAAGTAGATAAATAGTTACTGCTGCGGCGGGAAGGTAAACGGCATTTCTGTGCGCTCTGGTTTCCGTCACTGTGTCCCGTTGTGCCAGAAGGGGTTTAGTCCTGCTGGCCACATGACTTGGGCAGCTGTCTGTGGACACCTCGGACTGAAGCAAGATGAGCACCTCAACCCCGTAGTCACCTTTGACTGGACTTGACCGTCCAGGGGTCCTTTGCCTTACTGAGGTTTCCTTTTTCTCTTTTCTCCTGCCTTTAAAGTAGTATTTGAAGCCTTGTCCTGTATCTGACATTACAGTATAAGACTTGGGAAATGAAAAGCATAGTTAGCAAATCCAGGGAAATTAGGAAATGTAAGAAAATTGGTTTCACTTAAGGGATGCAAATAAATATAGACGCAGGCTTAAACTAGAAAATAAATGCTTGCAGACTAGCCTGCTAATAACTTTGATCTGACATAGTAGATGTTTGTAAGCTAAGTCCTATAAAACTCAGAGCACATTGTTAGGGGCTGGCCTGAGAAGCGAAGTATAATATTGCCATATGTGTTCTTTACTGTAGGTGAGTTTGTGTTATGGTAAAAAAAAAAAAAAGTTGGTAGCTTTAAAAAGCAGAAAAGCATATCCCGTGAAGCACAGTTAACAAAGAAACAGAAGTCAGTTTTCCTGCCACTTAAAAATATCGCCACTCTGCTCAGGGAAGACAAAAGGGAAAGACAGCAATATTGTCTCTAAAACATGGGCCATTCTGGTAACCACACAAATTGATCAGGCAGACAAATAACTGGGTAGAATTGAAAGTGAACTCTACTCAGAGGACAGGAGATTTTAGCATTATATTATTTTTAAATATGTATATTTCTGTCGGGCATCGCAGAATTATTCTGGTGGATACCACCCTGTCTTAAATCTAATACATTATGGAGTGTTAGGGGAGGGGTAATACCTTGTGGGGGATACATCGTGCTCCTTCAGTGGTAGTTTGTCCACCTTTGGTCCCCCCCCCCCTGCACTCAACTCTCACCTGTGGCTCTTAGAAGCTGTCAGCATACAACAGCAGCTACATCCCGGGAACGACTTTGACTGGGCAACTAAACCAGGTGAGGGGAGCCGATGGATCTCAAACCCTCATGGAGTTAGGGCTTCCACTGCAGGCAAACACAGACTTTGGCAGATGGAGCAGATGAGACCAAGAGTGGGTCCAACAGTCAAGAAGGCGGTTTCTGCACATGCTGTAGAGGGAAGTGAGGGGCAGATGAGGCTCATCAATCTGGGTAGGAAGCCCATCTAGGAGAAGGAAAACACTGATTGTAAACATCCACTGCCTTGGAAGATATCTTCAGGAGAAGAAAAGGAGTAAACGATACACACATCTGGAGCAGAGTCCCTAAGCCGGTTGGGTGGCACCTTGTACACTTCATTTCAGCAACTGCAGCCAAGCTGGTGTCCAAACGTCTTGCTCTGCTTTCCTTGGGATCACAGCAGTGAGGTGGTCTGGGCCATAGCTGTCAACCGTCCCTTATTTGGCGGGAAACTCCCTTATCCCAGTGCCGTGTCCCGCTGCTATTCCTTATTGATGATGTCCCTTAAATTTCCCGGGTTTCAAAGGAAGCAGCTCCTCTCCCTCCCTCCCTGCCGGCCAGGGAGAAGGGAGGCTCCAACTGTGTTGCTTGGCTGCGTTGCTCACCCAATAAGGAGTCTAAGAACGACTGGGGGAGTGGAGCTTGCATGCCTTGTGCCGATCAAATCAGCCGCGTTGCCTGGGGACTTGCCTTTGCTCAGCGCTTCCCAGCGGAGAGGTGACGCTGGTTTTCCTTGCTGCATCCCCTTTGCCGGGTTGCTGCGCTGTGGGAACCACCGCTTGAGGCTTCGTTTGGCTGCTGACTGGGCTTTCTGCCTTTGGCTCAGAGGGGCTCAGAAATTGAACATACCTGTGCCCAGAAAATCCCTTATTTTGGCTGCTGATCCCTTATTTTCGAGGCTGCTGGTCCCTTATTTTCAAATCCGTAAGTTGACAGCTATGGTTTGGGCAGCCTAGAACCTCGAGACCCACCACCCAGACTGGTGCCCTGGGGAAGTCACTTCAGTGCTGCTAATACAGTGGTTTGACTCCATTGTTTCTCAGGACAGACGGATGCCAACAACAATTTTTGTGAATTCTGCTCCCAGCCAACTGAGGAAGACCAGTGATTCAGTAGCACTAGATCTCCTCCTTGTGTGAAAAATATCTGCTTCACCAGGCTTGATCTCAGATGGATGCCAGCATGAGACTGATCCACACCATCTGCACTGGCATCAGAGTCTGGCTTCATTATGGGCCACTGTTGGTGTCTTGAGTCCTTTCCTGTGCTATCCCTAACTGCAGAGATAATTTGTCCTGTGACTCTGCTTCCTGATTCTGTTTGTCTTGGGAGCCACAAGTGCCCACAGCATTTAATGTCAGATGCAATAAGCGATTTAGTGAGTCATTTTAAAACATCACAGAACATGCTGTTGGTGTTGTAGCATGGTGAGGACACTCTGCTGGCACTCCTACAGGAAGATAATATGCCAGTGCAGATATTTAGGTCTGGGGTGTAAATTAATTTAAAATCCACAATTTGCATCTTAACTAGTGTATGAATCTGGCTGCATAACAACTTTAAAGACAGGCAAACATTATTGTATTTCAGATATGCAGTGCAATTTCTCCTGTATAATTGAACACATTTTTAAAATAAATACAATTACATTTTTAAAAAAATTGTTCAGTCCTACAGAAAAAATGCATTATATATCTGATTTAAAACTGCTGAAGGAGCTTTGAACTTTGGACTTCTGGTTTATAATAGTGGGGAGTCAAATCAGCCAAAGAGGCTTGGGCTCACTACACTGATTGGGCACTGAAATTACAAGATAACATTTATATTTCAGTTCAAGGTGTTTGATTTTCAATTCAGGGTTGCCTTATTTGTCATTGCTGATACATGACACCATAATTATAGTCTTCGTTTTAAAATGTGATATCATTCTTCACCTAGAAAAAATAACCTTTAAAGAAAGAACTCTCATTTCAGCTGAAGATTGATGTAAGACAAGCAGTGCTAATGTGAATAATAAAGATTTGATATAAAATAGTAGTTCCTGACAAAAGATTTTAAGTGAGGTTAATTATTAAACATGCCTGTCAGGGTTTGGAAAAAAAAGAGAGAAAAAACACCAGCCCTCCACGTAACTCTTCGTGACACCAAACCTAGTATTCAGTAAGAAAAATAAAGATGGGTACAGAAAACAGTCCCCAGAATGTATTTTCCTAGAAATTAGTACAGGCAAAGCAGAGTGGCCAGGAATAATAAAAATGCCATTTGTTGTGATTTAGTTGTGCCAGGGTGAGAAAAACTTGCATGTGAAACAACATCACCAGGAGGGAAAGCCTTAGTACAAAAATAATGAAAAAGAAAAGGAGAAAGTGGTTCTCCAAAGTGCCAGCTATTAATGTTTATTGTAGCTCAACACGTTTTGGAACTGAATGTTGCTGTGTATCTGGCACCATATGGAAGACTTCCTTTGCCAGAAGCATTTGTGTCAGCTCCTTTGGAAAGTCTTGGGTTGCTCCTCAAGAAGAAACTTCAGTTCTGAAACATGTAGAGCTACAATAAACATTAATAGCTGGCACTTTGGAGAACTCGCTTCTTTTGGCCTTCCTTTTGGTTCCTGTGCCTCCGTCTTTCTTCTTAAAATCCTTACGCCACCCATCTAGCTCTTGTTGGGGTCTCCTCCACATTTCTCTTCTATTGTTCTTAACAAATTCTGGCTTTGGGTCTTGATGGACCTCTTTTCTTCCTACGCTCATCACAGTCCGTTCCAGTGTGTGTTGCATTGTCCATTTTCTGACTCTTTTTTTCCTTTTCTCTCTAGCAAAAGGACTGTCGTTTCCTGATGTAACAGAGTTGCAGAATCTGCCAATATGGTGTTGGGAAAGGACTGGGTCTGTCTGTCTGCAGCAGAAAGAAGTACTAAATAATCTGTTTCCAGACAGACGGGAAGTTTGGTGCTGGAATAGTTTTCAGAGCTGCTGTTGTACTTTCCCCTGGCATCCTGTAAGAGTAACTACTGGCAGAACCAGCATCTACCATTTCAGTTCTGAAGCAATTCTGGCCATTAAACTGGTTGCAGAAAGTTCATTGCTTCAGGTTTTCTTCTTTCTTGTTCATTCATTTCTGCGTCTCCTTGGGAAGTAATGGAATGCCCCAGATTTATTTTATTTTGCCTGATACAAAGCAAACATACTGTTCTCTTGTATGTTTTAATATAATGATACAAAAAAAATCAACATTATTCTATTGAATATTCTCTGACATATAGTGTCATATTCCATGATAAAATAAATGCAAAAAAGAGAGTTTAATCAAAAGAATTTTAAATAATATCTGATGTTGGCCCATTTGATTAAATCCATCTACTTCATTTCTTAGGAAAACTACAAAGATATTGGTTTACTTAGTGAAACAGTTAATTTCAATGCATTATTATCTTTTCACTGTGTCAAATAAATTTTCAGTTCATACCTAATAATTAAAGTGTGCTTTCAGACTGAAAAGGGAGTGTGTGAAATGGTGCCTTTATTGCAGAGCAAATTTGCTCCACTAATATCATTCGTATCTTGTGCTGGCTGGAAACTTTTGAAAGGTGTTCACATGGAAATCTAGGCAAGAAAGGGTAAAGAACGGTCAGAAAGTTCAAGCAGTGGACTGGATCTTGGAATCTTGCTCTGCCATTAGGTGTGCTGAATGCCGGTGATGGGGAAACTGTGGCCCTCCAGATGTTGTTGGACTACAACTCCCATCATTCCTGACTGTTGCTCATGCTGGCTGGGGTTGGTAGATGAGGGTGTTCAGCAAATCCCCTATCCCTGGTCAATACCAATGACCATTTACCATGTGGTATCACCACTGTGCACATATAACTACATGGCAAGCTGTGTGTAACTATTTGGCAAGCCATTTGCATCAGCCCTCTGAGCAGTGAGAAGAATTTGGGGAACCAAGGATTTGGCACAATTGCCATCACCAGTTGGAAGGATGATCATCTGATTGGCTTGACATGTGGCTGCATATATACCACCCTAAATCTTTACTTGAACATAGTGAGCTTGTATTCACTTAATGTCTGTGAAGAAATCTCTCATATTTTACAGTTTGAGTTCCTTTATCCAGTTGCATGGTGTTTTTTCCAGTCAAACATCCCAGTGGTAAGATCTGTGTGGGCTTTTGAAAGCCGACACACGTTGGACAAAGGAATAGAAATCTGGGTATCCAAAAATGGATCCTGACCTGAGTGCTAAATGATTAACCTTTTGCAAGGTAGTTTCATGCAGATCTCACTATGAGGGTCAGTTGCAAACTTTGCTCCATGTAAAAGTAGTTACATCATTCCAAGAAGCTTTTAAAAATTACATTGCAGTACAGTGGTACCTCGGTTTAAGAACAGTCCGGTTTAAGAACAATTTGGTTTACAAACTCTGCAAAACTGGAAATGGTGTCTTGGTTTGAGAACTTTACCTCGGTCTAAGAAAAGAATCCAAAACAGTGGAAGGGCACCGGCAGTGGGAGGTCTCATTAGGGAAAGCGTGCCTCAGTTTAAGAACGGTTTTGGTTTAAGAATGGACTTCCGGAATGGATTAAGTTCATAAGCCAAGGTACCACTGTACTTAGTTGTCAGGTGAGCATTTACCCAATGACATTGACCTTGCTTGTAGTTTTAATGAAACAAATTTAATTCTGGCAGTAGTCAGAGAGGACATTTCAATGGAAGCCATATTGTGAAGTCCTCTTCAGGGCAGCAGTTATGCAAACATTGTGAGAGAAGGGTCTGCTATGCCTTCGTCCGTGTGCATAGTTGTGGGGGATGGAATGATAAACATATCCATTACTTCTATTGCATCATAACGTGACAGGTACACAACTTTGGTGCAAACACTGTAATAATACGTAGATGCTTTTAGAAGCTGCAGCTCCAGAGAAGAAAAAGGTAAGTGTTCGCTTAGGTTTTCCCCTTTCCACAAGCAGCTTTGTTTTGATACTGAGCACCCACATAGGCCAGGATCAGCTGAAGGGGTTCCTCTTGCCACTTTTAGATTTATGGATCCACACGATGGTTCTTCAGACAACCAAATTTCATTCTCCCAAGAAAGTTATTCAGTCACGACTATGTTAAAATGAGACACCAGGAAACACCTGCAGCTGCTGAACCAGACTAACAACTTCCTTTTATGGTGTAATGATATGGCTAGATGCACAATCCATACCCTGAGTTCCTTCATGAGTTCATATATTCATAGAATATATATTATATATATTCCATCCATCCATAGAAGGGGGAGTGATCCTGCATTGCTGGCTCCTCTTTCAATATTGCACAACTCCCTGTAGCATCCATGCATTGTGCCTGGTTATTTGAGCAAAGAAACTCATGTTTGGAGAGCTCAGTGGATGCAGATGTCCATGCTCAACACAATGTGGATGGGGTGGGGTGGGGTGGCGACTTCTGTACTTGGTGCCCCCTCCATGGATACTGTGGCTAAACTGTGGCCCTCATGCAGTTGGACTGCAGCTCCCATCAGCCCTAAATTCTGACCATGCTAGCTGTGGCTAATGGAGGACCCAAATGGGGGCTGTATCCAGCTTTCGTATTCCTTGCTTTAGGCAACTGGAACATAGAGAGCCAGTTCTTTGGAGGGATTCCTCCCATCCTTTTTAAAAAATGGGTAATTAAAGCTTACCGTATTTTTTGCTCCATAAGGTGCACCTAGTTTTTAGAGGGGGAATGCAAGGGAAAAAAATTATTTAAAGGGAGCACTGAGCAGCCATGCGGAGAGTATCTGTGGCTCTTGGGGGCTTTTCCCCGAGGAGGGAGAAGGGCAGCCCATCAGTGATGGGCTGCCCTTCTCCCTCCTCGGGGAAAAGCTCCCAAGAGCCACACACACACTCCATGCGGCTCTTTAAAGGGAGTGTGGCTCTCGGGGGCTTTTGTGGGAGGTGGGGGAAGTGAGAGAGCCACGCTCTGTCCCTTCCCCCACCTCCCGCAAAAGCCAGGGATAGCCTCACAAGCCTCCGCAGGGCAGCGGGATGAAGGCTCCCCGTTGCCCTGCAGAGACTTCGTGCGGCTATCCCATAAGCCAAGACAGCCAGCAGGATTGATCCCGCTCGCTGTCCTGGCTTCTTGCTTAGCCGCGCAGCCTCTTCCAGGCAAGGAGAGCCTTCATCCCCTGCCCAGGAGAGGCTGCGCACGGCTAAGGCTCTCCAAGAGCCGCGCTCCCTTTAAAGAGCCGCACACACGCTCCACGCGGCTTTTTAAAGGGAGCACTGAGCAGAGCCTCCAGCCTGCATTCGCTCCATAAGACGCACACACATTTCCCCTTACTTTTTAGGAGGGGGAAAGTGCTTCTTATGGAGCGAAAAATACGGTAGTTCAATTAATTTCACCAATTAGGCCATTGAATCTTGTAGGCTTAGTTAACTGACCATTATACTTACTGTGCCTTTGGCATAGACCCCAACCCAGCATTGTTGCACCTGCGAGCTCCACCTCTGACATGCTAGTATTCACACAGCATATGAAAATACAGCTGTACACATCTGGGATCTCTATGTATACACACATATTGGACCTCCAAGGGGTGGGGGCTGGCAGGGGCAGATGTGTTGGAGGTCAACAGTTTCTTTTTTTTAATGAAATATTTATTGAAATTTTACATAATAAAACAAATATTCAACATAGACATTTAAACACAATAAAAGGCATAACAGAAAAAACAAACAGAAAAAACATAAAAATCCAATTTTTTACTAACCATCTTCATAACCCTCTTTCCTGACTTCCTCGCATCTCCCTTTTCTGTGTTCCCCTTTACACAATCAAATTCAGCAATTCCTTACCCTCTTTCCAATCTTATTTAATATTATACATTTCAACCTATTATGTCTTCGGTTTTCCTTTCTTTTTAAATCCATTTTTACATGTTCTTTATAACTTAATCCCTTGTATCATTTTGTTTAGATTTGACATAATATTACTCTGGTCTTTTCACCCTTTCCATTTTAAAATATTTTTGCATATTCCTTTTAACTATGTCACTGATGCCATGTTATCTTTATATCCAACATCATTTTAACATTCAAACATTTTACAATGTTTTTGGAGATATTCTTTGAACTTCTTCCAGTCCTCTTCCACCGACTCTTCTCCCAGGTCTCAGATTCTGCCAGTCATTTCTGCCAATTCCATATAGTCTATCACTTGCATCTGCCTGGAGGTCAACAGTTTCTCTCTGTTTGTTCATGGAACACACACATATATACATACATAATTTTATTTGCATGCTGCCTTTCCAAAGCTAAGACTATGCTCAAGGCAGCTTACGACACGAAAATATTACGTGATTACAAACATAACAAAAGTAGTCAATAAATAAAACATCAAAAAGTACACAGCCAAATTAGACAATTTCCACATAAATCCTGATAAGATCGAAAATAAAGATACAAACAAGTAACATCAAAAACAGCAATAGCACAGCCCCTTTCCCCAGCAACAACCCCTAAACAATGCCCCAACCCAAGAATCTGATCAGCAGCCTGAGCTTTTGTACCTGGAGTCAGTCAGGGCCATGACTTCTTCCTAAAACCCTTAATTTATAGACTGGCCCCAGCCATCTGTCTATGTTAAACTATACATTTCAGAGCAGCCAAATTAGTTGAACTCTCTGGATGCAGAACCTCTTTGATATTCTTAGTAGGGAGATAAAGAACGATATAAGCTGGAGAAGTGTTTAGTACAGGAGCAGCTGATCGAGTAAGAGGATTTTTCTAAAACTCTAGTTTTATTTTTATTTATTTTAGGAAAATATTAAAGAGCACTAGAAAGATCTTTCTCTGGGGACTAGTTCAGACAAAATTGGGATATTTTCTGGGTAGATGGAGCTGTGTGAGTTACTATTATGCATTGAGGTGCCCCTCCTACACAAAAACTGCTGAATGACAGAGGGTATATTTGAGCTACTGCCGGCTGACAGGTTGACACCAACTTGTTCCCCTGCATCTACAAATCTCTAGCTGCATTGCAAATGGCAAACCACATTGAGACTTCACTTTCACCCCAAAGGGAATGCCATTTCCTTTCAAGTAATAAAAGGGTTGTTCCTTCTTTTATCACCAGAACAAGACATCACAAATTTCTGAGAAAAATGTGTTCTAGCATGGTATTTAAACTTTCACTCAATCCCCTATGGATTCTCAAGCACTTTCATATGTGTGAGGGTTTTTATATATCAACCAATATTCTCTTTAGCAATAACTCATAAAAGTTAAGAAAACTTTTTTTTGTGGAAAATAGAAAATGTCAAATGCAGCTTGCAAACATTGTGATACTGGCTAAAACAGTGGAAGAAATCTTGTTAAAATACTAGAGCATGTATTTGGGCATATTAGGAAATTGAGTTCATATCATGGCTGTCCCACAGTTTGGACTTGGCACAAGAGCACTGCGGCTTGAAAGGCAACACTTTGATATGGAGTCCACATGCAACTAATGGGCTAAGGGGTCTTGTAGTCTTGTAGTATGAAAGGATCAATATGCTTCTGGGCCCTCCTTCCATCTTAGACTAGAATGATAATGTGTGCTCCAGCACACAAGATGAAAAGCCTGGGGAGGGAATCACATTTCTCCAGCAATATTATATTGCATCTGAATGCTGAGAAACGCAATGCCCCTGGAAAAGAAGTGATTCCTTGAGTTAAAGTATCTAGCTCCTGTACCACAACTCCAGGCACACCTGGAAGAAGCGGACCACTTGGATCCCTTCCAGTTGGGATTCAGGCCTCATCATGGGACTGAAACTGCCTTGGTCGCACTGGTCGATGATCTCTGGCGGGCTAGGGACAAATGTGAGAGCTGTTTCCTAGTTCTGCTGGATCTCTTAGCGGCTTTTGACACCATCAACCATAACATCCTTTTGAACCGTCTAGAGGGGCTGGGAGCTGGGGGCACTGTTATACAGTGGTTCCGCTCCTTCCTCCTGGGCCGTGTTCAGAAAGTGGTGTGGGGGATAAGTATTCAGACCCCTGGGCTCTCACTTGTGGGGTTCTGTCCCCATGCTTTTCAAAATCTACATGCAGATGCTGGAAGAGAGCATCAGGGGGTTTGGGCTGGGTGTTCATCAGTATGCGGATGATACCCACTCTACCTCTCTTTCAAATCGGAACCAGTGAAGGTGGTGAAGGTCCTGTGTGAGTGTCTGGAGGCGGTTGGAGGATGGATGGCGGCTAACAGATTGAGGTTGAATCCTGACAAGACAGAAGTACTGTTTTTGGGAGACAGGAGGTGGGCAGGTGTGGAAGACTCCCTGGTCCTTCAGGGGTACGTGTGCCCCTGAAGGACCAGGTGCGCAGCCTGGGAGTCATTCTGGACTCACAGCTGTCCATGGAGGCGCAGGGCAATTCTGTGCCCAGGGCAGCTGTTTATCAGCTCCATCTGGTACGCAGGCTGAGACCCTACCTGCCCGCGGACTGTCTCGCCAGAGTGGTGCATGCTCTGGTTATCTCTCGCTTGGACTACTGCAATGCGCTCTATGTGGGGCTACCTTTGAAGATGACCCGGAAACTACAATTAATCCAGAATGCGGCAGCTAGACTGGTGACCGGGAGCGGCCGCCGAGACCATATAACACCGGTCTTGAAAGACCTACACTGGCTTCCAGTATGTTTCCGAGCACAATTCAAAGTGTTGGTGCTGACCTTTAAAGCCCTAAACGGCCTCGGTCCTGTATACCTGAAGGAGCGTCTCCACCTCCATCGTTCTGCCCGGACACTGAGGTCCAGCTCTGAGGGCCTTCTGGTGGTTCCTTCGCTGTGAGAAGCCAAGTTACAGGGAACCAGGCAGAGGGCCTTCTCGGTAGTGGAACGCCCTCCCACCAGATGTCAAAGAGAAAAATAACTACCAAACTTTTAGAAGACATCTAAAGGCAGCCCAGTTTAGGGAAGCTTTTAATGTTTAATAGGTTATTGTATTTTAGTGTTTTGTTGGAAGCCGCCCAGAGTGGCTGGGGGGACCCAGCCAGATGGGCGGGGTATAAATAATAAATTATTATAATATTATTATTATATTATTATACCACGAATAAGCAACAGCTGTGTACCGGTTGACTATAAAAGGATTGTCTGGAGAGACTCTTCCTATCCCTGGTAAGCCAGGCCTCCATTTTGAATCTCATCCTAAAGGCACTGCTTCCAGCATTGGAGGGCTCCCCAGACATCAAGGGGTTGTTTTTCTTCTCATGTATTGAATGCTTGTAGATTCCTGCCTGTTGCCTGAGTTGCCTGAGTTTTAGAGATGAAAACACTTAAAAATTTTCTTGTCTTTTCAATGTTAAGAAATACCAGTGTGCCATCTCTGCTTCCTGTTCTGATGCTGATCTGGGGTAGAGAAGATAACAAGTTTTATTCCAATTAACATTTTGGAACAGGAGGAGATAGCTGGAGGGTATTTTATTAAAAGCTTCCAGGACCCCCCAAGTGTTTCTATTTGCCAGGGACGTCCCTGATTTCAAAAAGCCATCCTGGTTTCTGATTTGATCCCAAAATGTCCCACTTTTTCTTAGGATGTCCCTATTTTCATCATAGAAATGATAGGGGTATGCTAGTAGGTATGACAAGAGTGAAATATTGATCCCCGTACGCTTAGATGCAGGGAAAGTGACCTTACATTTTGGTTCAGTACCTGTTAATCCTTGGATAGGGATGTGGGTGGTGCTGTGGTCTAAACCACTATGCCTCTTGGGTTTGACTCCATGGGATGGGGTGAGCTCCCGTTGCTCTGTCCCAGCTTCTGCCAACCTAGCACTTCAAAAGCAGACCAGCGTGAGAAGATAAATAGATACTGCTGCGGCGGGAAGGTAAATGGTGTTTCCATGTGCTATGGTGCTCGTCAAAGTGTCCCGTTGCACCAGAAGCAGTTTAGTCATGGTGGCCACATGACCCGGAAATCTGTTTGTGGACAAATGCCAGCTCCCTCAGCCTGAAGTGAGATGAGCGCCGCAACCCCATAGTCGCCTTTGACTATGGGGTCCTTTAATACTTTATCTTTAATCCTTGGATGTTAAGAGGAATGCAGTGCAAATAAGCAATGAAGAGGTTTACTTATTGCAAATAAGCAATAAAAGGGGTTTGTTCATAAGACTCAACCAGTTGCGTGAAGATGTGAGGGTTGGTGGTTGAGGTGAAGCAAAGCAGATGTACAGTTGGGCTGGTGAACAGTCAGGCTGATGATTCATTTATTTAAAGAATGAGATCCCACAAAAGTAGTCCAACCCCCCAAATACACATATTTTATAAAACCAAACATTTGAACAATATCTGGACAACCATAGGTCCCCCATCCCTGAACTAGTGGAGTTCTGCTGTCCCCTTTGTCATTCAGAGGCACCATCTTCTGAGGAACACTGAGGGGGCCTGACATCTGGACGTCGCTCTGAGGCTGGCTCCATGTTCAGCCTCAACAATGGGGGGGGGTCCCAGCCCCCTCAAAAAAAGTATTGAGGGGGCCCAAAGAGCCTCGTCTCCCTGGATCTGGCGCCTATGGATCTAGGAGCTGCAGTGCTGCTCTTGAGCCACCTGTAGCAAAAGAATCTCAGGGCAGGAGAAGTGGGCAAGAAGCTTCTTCTTCTGGCAGGTGGCCACAGTGGTACCAAGAAGAAGGTGAGGCTTCAACAGAGTTTCTGATCTGAAGCAACTGGCACGTTGTAGAGAAAATGTTTCCTTCTGCCACCTCCACAAGGCATGGGAAGAACTGATGCCTTCACAATATTGTGGTAAGAAGATGATCTTAACATGCTATTTAGCTCTAACCCACACAGTGTGTGGGGGTAGATAATAAGATCTGATCATTTCTTCTTCCTCATAGTTCACCTGCAAGGGATGTTTTTATCCCACTAAACAAGCGCAAAGTTCAGGTCAGACTCTATTTTGACAGAGATAGCTTGGATGGATACCAGTCCAGCCACTGCATGGAAGGATAGTCGACTCCCTCTGCAGTCCACCCACCCACCCCAGCGCACCCCCACTATTCCCACACAGGAAGAACATGCTCCAATATTGGCCTTTGTACACAAAACCTTACGTGCACAGTCCAGTACCAGATACAATCCAATGAATTGGCTGCATTGTTTAGCCCACATGCAAAGGATTTTATGAGCATAATGTGGAGATGCCGTCCCCACATGGATGTGTTGGCATAACACCAGAAGCAGGAATGCCAGGCTGCTCTATGTGCAAGGCCTGGGATGGGATTGCTATAACCTGAACCAGCTTCCTGGATTGGGGCAAACTGCAAACCAACTCTAGATTGTGGTTTTCTCAGAGCACATATTTGGAGCTAGGCTGCCTTAAGGACCTTCCACACTGTAGAGGAGTGTTTCAAAGGGAAACTTGTCAAAAATGTGTCAGGTCCAGAGAAAAGGATGTTTTGTTGACTCCCAACATCATAAAATCAACATGACAGGTTCAGGACACAGCTGCCATTCTGGGAGGAGGAGAGAGAGGATGTCAGGATGGGTCAGCCAGGACTTTAGGTTCTAAAGCAAAGGTAGCCAACAGAGATCGCTAGACTGCAGCTCCTGGCCTTCCTGACCATGGCCTATGCTGGCTGAAGCTCATGGGAACTGGACTCCAACAACATTTGGATGGCAGCACTTTGGCTATCTCTGTTCTAAGAGACTCTGGATGCTCCTCTTCATTTATTTATTTATTTGGCCGATTCATTGCCCTGCTTTTCTAAAGGAGATATTAAAAGCCAGTTACAAAATACAATACTAAATATAAAAACATAGTCTACCCTACACTCAACATACTGCAGCAAATGTTGCTGTTGCTTATTCTACAACAAAAACAGGGCAACATGAAACACATAAGTGGCATGTCTGGTGAAACAAACCAGCGTTGACTGACCTATGAAAAACAAGCCATAATGGAATTCGTCCCACTTCCCCATGGGGGCACTCCAATGTCTAACGGCACCATTCCAAAGGCCCTGTCCTTTTGCATTTATTTATTTAAGATATTTATAGGGTCAAGTCCTCAGAAGGCTGCTTCCAACATATACAAACACAAAATACAAGAAGAAGAAGAAGAAGAAGAAGAAGAAGAAGAAGAAGAAGAAGAAGAAGAAGAAGAAGAAGAAGAAGAAGCCACCCATCTGACTGGGTTGTCCCAGCCACTCTGGGTGGCTCCCAATAAAATATTAACAACACAATACAATACCAAATATTAAAAACTGGCCTATACAGGGCTGCCTTCAGATGTCTTCTAAAAGTCAGATAATTGTTTATTTCCTTGACATCTGAAGGGAGGGCGTTCCACAGGGTGGGGACCACTACTGAGAAGAACCAGGGAACCAGGCAGACAGTATCGTGTTTGAAGGGAAAATAAAAGTGAGACTGTTCCCTAACACTGCTACCATTTTCTGGTACATGACTAGTCAATTTTGAATATTCTCATACTGAACATATTTTAAATTATAGCTTGCTGGGGTTATCCAAAAGCAACGAAAGGTTTCCTCTGTCACAGAGGTGTCAGATAGAAGCATATGCCTCTCCTAGCAACTGCGAGTGGTTCAACTGGGGAGACTGCCAGTCCAAGACAGATTCTGTATTTGTGGGGCAGCAGCAGTGGAGGATAGATCACAGAGAGTCTTCTTTATCCTAATATTAGTGAAAACTATTTAGAATCCTGTTTAAAGGAAATGGAGGATTGAGGGGGAAAAGAAAAATTAAGCTTTCTGTGACTAATTAATATGTGGCTTGGGGGTCAGCTCCTTTTGCTGCAAAGGCTCCCAGCTACAGGAAAAGATGTTGGGAATCCGCTGTGCTGATTCTGATTTTCGAGGCTGCACACTTATTCTAACATGTGCTTCTCAGATTAGTCCTAGTTTTGTTTTTATAAACACAACATAAAATCCTCTCTATTGTGTCTGTTTTTATGTGGTCTTTTAAATGTGTTTTGTTTTGATCATTTTGTAGGCTCCTTGATGCAGCCTACAGACTAATTCAATCAATCCCATTTATCCCGTTTTACTCTTCTGCCCCACAGATCTGCCCCCACATCAAAAGGACACACGGAGAAAGCTAGCATGCTTCGACAAGACCAGAGGGCAGCGAATTTTGACAGATTAGAGCTGGAAGGGGCCTTGGAGGTCATCTACTGAACCCCATGTTTAGTGCAGACATCTGGCCACCCCCATGCCTCCACAGAGAGCGGGGATACCACTCCCAGACAGGGGAGCCAACTTGAATAAAATACAGTGGTACTTCAGGTTAAGTACTTAATTCGCTCCGAAGGTCCGTACTTTACCTGAAACTGTTCTTAACCTGAAGCACCACTTTAGCTGATGGGGCCTCCCGCTGCTGCCACGCTGCCGGGGCACGATTTCTGTTCTCATCCTGAAGCAAAGTTCTTAACCTGAGGTACTATTTCTGGGTTAGCAGAGTCTGTAACCCGAAGCGTATGTAACCTGAAGCGTATGTAACCCGAGGTATCACTGTATTGGGGAGGTGGGTATGCCCTGCCCTGCATAAACGATCACAAGGCATGATACACCCACCCACCCACCATTTGAATGGCAACATCCATCAACTTGGGGGGAGCAGCCCCTACAAATATTTTAGGGGGGTGAAAGGACCCCAGCCCCTAGTTGTTGGCTCTTGTGCTCCCACGTCACCCTGCAATCCTGTGGTGTGGAGTCTGCTGTACCTGAACGATCTCTCAATCCACCTTAGAAATCTAATGGTGCTGACTCATCAGAAAAGTCTCTTTGCTGCCAGTGAGGAAACCAGCAGGAATTACGATGGTGATATGCAGGAGGAGGCAGGAGCAGCAGTTTTATTCCCTTCCTCCTCACATGTGATTGTAACTGTGGGGAGTGGGAGAGAATGATGAAATAAGGCAGGCTATAGTGAAATTGAGCAGGTAAGGTCCCTATCCACCATTCAGAACACTGAACGGTCCTATCCTCGGCTCTGGGATGTGGGTGGTGCTGGGGGTTAAACCACAGAGCCTAGGACTTGCCGATCAGAAGGTTGGCGGTTTGAATCCCCGTGACGGGGTGAGCTCCCGTTGCTCGATCCCTGCTCCTGCCAACCTAGCAATTCAAAAGCACATCAAAGTGCAAGTAGATAAATAGGTATCGCTCTGGCGGGAAGGTAAACAGCGTTTCTGTGTGCTGCTCTGGTTTGCCAGAAGCGGCTTGGTCATGCTGGCCACATGACCCAGAAGCTGTATGCCGGCTCCCTCGGCCAATAAAGTGAGATGAGTGTCGCAACCCCAGAGTTGGCCACGACTGGACCTAATGGTCAGGGGTCCCTTTACCTTTTATCCCCTGCTCTATTGCCTACCATCATCACTGTCCTAATCATTTACCTGTCTGTCATCTTAGTTGTCCATCTGTGGACAGACAAGGCAACAAATCAGATGGTGAAGCAGCCCACAATAATATATCAGCTGTGGAACTGGGTTATGTGCCATCCTGCATTTCCTTGGACCCACCTTTTTCCTACGCTGTGCCTTCCTGTTGTCTTGTATCTGTGCTGTAAAGACTTTGCAGTGGGAAAGATCTCTGTCACGCTTTTATCGATGCAGAGTCCCACCTGTCTCATGGGGCTGCACTTGTTTCCAGCCACTATCATCACAAAGTATAATTGCGATTTAAACCATCTGTCACCAAAGACAAGGGCGTTTCTCCCAACATTTTCATCTCAGCATTTATAATCACTGAGTAAAAATGCAAATTCCCCAAGCCCTAAAACTTCCAGTAGTTTAATTTTCACAGTCACACACACACACAACTACATGTAAATTACATTAGGTTTAAGCCCCCCTGCGGCTGACCAAAACTTTAATTGTTTCTACCCTGCTTGCCTTATCACATTCATTATCAGCTGTAATACTAGGAGGGAATGCTTCATCAGCTGAGCTCGCCTTGGGGCCTGAGAAGCAGTTTTTGAACCCTCCTGCCAGTTGTGGGCTTGTTTTCATTTGACGATAGCTGAAGAAATTAGCCAGATTTAAATTAGGAAGTGGTAAAGCAGTAGCAGCCATGAGTCCCTGCCATCTCTCTCTCTTTCTCTCTCCACCCCACACAGTGTTCACACGATACCTTTGGACACAATTTTTCACTCAAAACATCCCAGGCATTGTAGTTTATATCTCTCACAGAGTTGCCTGAAACAGTTTCACCTCCAGGCAAATAGAAGGGGGGAAAATGGAGGCAGTGAGATTTTACTTTCTTGGGCTCCATGATCACTGCAGATGGTGACAGCAGTCATGAAATTAAAAGATGCCTGCTTCTTGTGAGATGGGCGATGACAAACCTAGACAGCATCTTAAAAAGCACAGACATCACCTTGCCAACAAAGGTCCATATAGGTAAAGCCATGGTTTTCCCAGTAGTGATGTACAGAAGTGAGAGCTGGACCATAAAGAAGGTTGATCGCCGAAGAATTGATGCTTTTGAATTCTGGTGCTGGAGGAGACTCTTGAGAGTCCCATGGACTGCAAGAAGATCAAAGCTATCCATTTTTAAGGAAATCAGCCCTGAGTGCTCCCTGGAAGTACAGATCATGAAGCCGAGGCTCCAGTACTTTGGCCACCTCATGAGAAGAGAAGACTCCCTGGAAAAGACCCTGATGTTGGGAAAGATGAAGGGCACAAGGAGAAGGGGATGACAGAGGTCGAGATAGTTGGACAGTGTTCTCGAAGATACAAACATGAGTTTGACCAAACTGTGGGAGGCAGTGAAAGACACGAGGGCCTGGCATGCTCTGGTCCATGGGGTCACGAAGTCGGACACAACTAAACGGCTAAACAAAACAAAAAAGTTTCTTAAGGGTTGCTGGGAACTGTAACTCGGTGAGAGGTCTGTTACAGTGCCCAGATTTTTTTGAGGGGGGAAATGTTCCTCAGATGGGCTTTAAAGGTATATTGTGCTCACACGTGAACACACACAGAGATGTGCCAGTCTAGACCGATTCCTGCTCAGACATCTGCAGAAGAAACATGGAAGCTGGCTGTCAGGGGTTCAGGAGCAGAGGCACAGGGAAGAGAGGAGATGGAGAGCGAAGGGGAAGAAACCGAGGGGAGCGTAGGAGAAGAGGACAGTGGACCGAGGGATTCCATGAGCCTCTCCAGTGAATCGGAAGATTCACAGAAGGGGGCGCCAGTGGCCAGGGGTAGGGGGTTCCCAAGGGGAACGCCCCAGGAGCAAGGGGGGAGCAGAGACTCCCAGAGCAGTAGCTGGAAATCAGGACCAGCTTCCCCACCAGAGCAGAGTGGGGGGGAAGAGTCCTAAGGATCGGGGCCAGTGCATTCCCCACCAGGGAGAGAAGATAAGGCAGGGCTGACCACACCTCCATCGGAGAGTCAGACAACGGAGGGGAGGTCAGATCCGGCCAGTATCCCGGAAGAGGGAAGCAGTGACAGAAGTAGTGTAACGGTCAGGAGGAAGGTCACTGGGTTGGCGCGAGAGGCAAGTTCAAATGTACAGGAGCGCGGGACAGCAGAGAATGAGGATTGGGAACCGGGTCCTAAAGCCCGCTGGAGGGAGGGGGAGGAGCTAAGCAACTCAGCATCGGAAGAGTCCAGAAAGGGCAATGCCCCAGCGGGCAGGAGGACCCAGAGGAGGAGAGAGCAGCGTAAAAGGTGGAGCAGGGCTAGGATCTTAAATTGGTGTCATAGGGGAGGAGACTCAGACGGTACTTCGCCGGTCTAGGGTGTAAGACGTAGAGCTGCGCGCTGCGGCTTGGAAATGGAAACTGAACATCAATAAAGACTTTTGTACATAACGACAGCCTGGCGTTGGTCCTCTGTGAGCTGGGACCTAGGGGCAGCTCTGACACTGGCATATTCTAACCCCCTGCTGTCAACCTTGCAAAGAGTGGGAAAGCACAGGGAGCTGTCTGTCTTATACCCAGCCAGGCTATTTGTTCATCTCTGGGATGAACAAATCCAGACCAGAAGAATCAACTAGGAGCTTGTCCATACCTTTCCTTAATGTGGACTGTGAACCACTTTTGCCTCCATTAAATCCCCCTGTACAATCAATGTAGCGCTCCTATTCAGATTTCTAAAGCGTAGGGAATCTTTGGATTTCAGGAGTAGGAGAGCGCGCCACCTGTACGAGACACAAGGGGTTAATCATCCGTATTAAGCCAAGGTATGGACAGCCCTCCAAAGGTCCGTATAGTTAAAGCCATGGTTTTCCCTGTAGCGATATATGGAAGTGAGAGCTGGACCATAAAGAAAGCTGATCACCGAAGAATTGATGCTTTTGAATTATGGTGCTGGAGGAGACTCTTGAGAGTCCCATGGACTGCAAGAAGATCAAACCGATCCATTCTGAAGGAAATCAGCCCTGAGTGCTCACTGGAAGGACAGATTCTGAAGCTGAGGCTCCAATACTTTGGCCACCTCATGAGAAGAGAAGACTCCCTGGAAAAGACCCTGATGTTGGGAAAGATTGAAGGCACAAGGAGAAGGGGACGACCGAGGACGAGATGGTTGGATAGTGTTCTCGAAGCTGCAAGCATGAGTTTGACCAAACTGCAGGAGGCAGTGGAAGACAGGAGTGCCTGGCGTGCTCTAGTCCATGGGGTCACGAAGAGCCGGACACGACTAAATGACTAAACAACAACAACAATGGACAGCCCTCAGTCTCCAAGCCCCCCACTGCTCATCATGCTTCTCCAGTGGTGCCCCTGGGCCAGAAGCCATGTTTTACATATGGGGCTCCCAGGGACATTAGAGAGACAAGACTTGGGGTTCCAGTCTGTAGCTGAGACTGCAGCTGCCCAACATTAATGTTAGCTCAGAAAGGGAGCGGCTGTGAGCTGCATTTTGGGTCACCACAAGGGAGAAGGTGGAGCCTCCCCTCTAGTCACTTGGGACCAAGCAGGAGGAGGAAGGCAGGAGAGGGCAGCTCCACCCCTCAACACAGGCAGGGAGCAAGGAGCCCAGCAGCAGTGATGTTGTGGTAGTAGGGGGACCACTGCATCTCATGCTTCCCTCCTCTCCTCTTCTGCTGCCATGCTCTTCCTCTGCCTGCCTGCCTGCCTCTTGCTTGCTTGTGTGATGGCCTGGGATTCGGACTCAGAGGCTGAACCTGAGGAATCCCAGCCTGCACAGGAGTCCCCGCCTCCAGAACCAGTTGAGCCAGGACTGGGGCTTGAGCCTGAAGGGTCCTCACCTGTGCTGGATCCTCAGGTGCAGGCACCAGCTGAGTCTGCTCTGGCCCCTGAGGTGATGGAGGACCCATTGCCTGCAGGTGTTCCACTCTCAGCCCCGTCAGGGGAAGCTGAGGTTGCCTCTGGGTTCGGTAACCCTCCAGCCTCTCCTGAGCTGCAGAGGCTCAGGGCAGAGAGGCGGAGGGAACTAAGTTCCTGCAGGAGGAGTGCTTGCCTCCAGGCCAGGAGAGGCGAATCACCTGTGGACCGGGGCTGCCCTATGCCTCGGGGCAGATCAAAGCCAGTCAGCCCCAGTCCCAGGTTGCGGGAGCAACATTGCTGCTCGTCTGTTCCTGCCTGTACCCTGTCCTCCTCTTCTGCCAGAGTTCCTGACTCCACCCGACTCCCTGCCATGGATCCAGCTACAGCTTTGACGGACAGCCTCCATACCGCACCATTGACCTTGGACTGGACTTGGACCTCGCCTCCTGGTTAGCCCCCAGGACCTGCACAGCTTGTTTGCACCTTTTTCCCATCCCTTTGCTCCAGCACATACACCAAGGTGTTAAAGGAAAGTCTCTTCCATCAGCCACTCACTGAAGATTAGCAAACAACCTTTAGCTCAGTTCCACGAAAGACATCAGGTTACTCTATGGTTTTCCCTAATCCCCTGGTCCTCCTTTTTGAAGAGGAGCAGAACTGGAGAGGTCAGTTTTCTAACTGTGATTTTCTTGCATTTGGGAGGGAACAGAAGTCAGTATAGAAGGTTGCTGCCTAGTTCCTGCTTTGCCAGATACAGCTAATTGCCTTGGGAAAAGCACCTAGTGTTCTGCAGAGCCTGTCTGTGTCGCGAGAAAGTACTTGGCTGCTCCTTTCCATGTCCATATGGGATGATCTGGCAAGACGACTAGGCCCAGCACTCTCAACTGGGGCATAGAGGGCCTTACCCAGCCCCCCCAATTACTGCCTAGTCCTAGGAAAGAGCAAAACTGCAGAGGTGACACCAGGTGTGATTACACTGAGAGCAGAATGCTTGGAGTGAGTCATGTCACCCAGCTCTGCCTGTGCAGCCTTTCAAAGGATAACATTGCAGGGAATTGTGTCAGCAGGGACTTGTGAATGCTGACGGTCTCGGATGAATTTGTGTACATCTCACAATACAGTAGAGATCTCTTTTCCCAGTCTTATTGAGGGCAGAATCCTATGGTCCCTGTGAGAGCATCCCGGGGTCATAGAACCAAGGTCAGAGCGAGGTCAAGACATGGTCTGTGGCAACGTGATGCAGCTGTCTTTCTGAAGATAAGCAATTTTAGGTCTGGTTGGTGCCTAGATGGGAGACCATCTGGGAACTTGTACATGTGCCATCTTGAGTTCTAGGGCCGAAGAAAGCTGGGACTATAAGTGACCAGAAATAAATAGAACAAATCTCCCTCTCCACCCAGGTAGAAGGAGATTTGCCCTCGCAAGTCTTCCTGATACAGATGCAAAAGCTTCTCCTGCTCTTGCCCCCCTGCTGGACCCTGCCAAAGGCCAAATGGGCAGCAGCATCATGTTCTCACAGTGGCCACCCTGATACTTATGAGACGCTCTCAAGCAGAACCTGCCTTCAGCCGTGCTCTGCCCACTGGTAATTCTGAGCAGTGGAGCTGCCTGCGTTCTGATGGGAGCCATGGGAAACGGGTAGAGCGGCTGCAGTGACAATTCCTTGGCTGGCATGGGGATGTGATGGTGCAAGGCAGCCAGGTCCGGGCAGCTTGGGGTTGGCAGCAGCCTGCAGGTGTGCACATACCTGTGAGGTGCTGCTGCTGTCTTCCCCTAAGCCATCCCTGTCCCAAGGAATGCAGTGCCGTTATATCTCCCCACTCCCTGATACATGGCTGCCACTGCTGATGTCCCTCAGATTATCTTTTGGAGAATATTTGAGGAGAATATTTTGGAGAATATTCACATTCATATTTATTCACAAAGTAGGGGGTGAGTGCCATGAAAATCACAGTCCCTTTGGAGATACAGTGGTACCTCGGGTTACAGACGCTTCAGGTTACAGATGCTTCAGGTTACAGACTCCGCTAACCCAGAAATAGTACAGTGGTACCTCGGGTTAAGTACTTAATTCGTTCTGGAGGTCCATTCTTAACCTGAAACACCACTTTAGCTAATGGGGCCTCCAGCTGCCGCTGTGCCGCTGCTGCACGATTTCTGTTCTCATCCTGAAGCAAAATTCTCAACCCGAGGTAATATTTCTGGGTTAGCGGAGTCTATAACCTGAAGCATATGTAACCTGAAGCGTATGTAACCTGAGGTACCACTGTACCTCGGGTTAAGAACTTTGCTACAGGATGAGAACAGAAATTGTGTGGCAGCAGCGTGAGGCCCCATTAGCTAAAGTGGTGCTTCAGGTTAAGAACAGTTTCAGATTAAGAATGGACCTCCATAACAAATTAAGTTCTTAATCCGTGGTACTACTGTACCTATGAATTGGCTTTCATACATTCCGCCCTCTTCTTTTTACAATGGTTTCATCAAGGTCATTACAGTGGTACCTCTGATTGCAAACGGGATCCATTCCAGAGGCCCGTTCACAACCTGAAAAGAACGCACCCCACATCTGCGCATGCGCGGGTCACGATTCGCCACTTCTGTGCATGCGTGTGACGTCATTTTCCGCGTCTGCACATGCGCGAGCGGGGAAACTCGGAAGTAACCCTTTCCGGTACTTCCGGGTCGCCGTGGGATGCAACCCAAAAATGCACAACCTGAAGCAAACGTAACATGAGGTATGGCTGTATAAAAGTCAGTCTGACTCCTCCTCCTCCATCATAGTCATTTTTCTTTTTTAGCTCAACCTCCATGCTAGGAATTTGGTCATTTAAAAATGTTCATCCATTTACATTAATTATTATCTGCACACTGTTCGATGATATAGAGTCGAGTTTACCAACTATAGCGTCATTATTGGTTTCAGATTTGATAGTAGCAACTAAGATCATTTGGCTGGTACACTAAAAAAAAAAGTCTAACAGAAGTAGCTCATTGGAAGGAGGAAACACGGCAGCAAGTCACAGGAGCTGAGAGCTGGGCATATTTTCATCACAAATAGGGACATGTTTTGTGGCCACATATGACTGGAGAGAAGCTTGTTTTGTGTGTAAAGTGTTTGTTATTGGTTTTGGTTTTGGTACACACCTACACACCATTGCATATGATTTTATGATAATTAAATTATATTTGTGTGTATGTGATTGCACAAGAGCAGGTAGCAAATGGATTTTGTGTTGCTTTTGGAAGCGATTATACATTCCATTTTAGACACATAGCATCAGAGAGGTTGTGTTGCCGTGCTAATGACTAATTGTTTAAGACTTTCCCATTCCTGAGACAATAAAAACTCCTTTTGTGTTGCTGACATCTCCTGGAACTGAAAAAATTTTGGGGGGAGTTTACTCCTAACTCTTTTGTTCCTAGAAGGACATGATGAAAACGAAATATTTGTTTTCTTTGCAGATTTCCATTGTTTTGCCGCTGTATTATGCCTACACAAATAAAAGCTACGGCAATATCACAGTCTACAAGCAAAAATAAATTTTGTCCCTGATTTAAATGGAGCAGCAGAGCTAATAGTTCAGAGATGATCAGTGCCATCCCAGGTAGTACAAAGATCACCTCCCCAACCAGTGAACAAAGCTGAATCACCAAACACAGAGGGTACCACAATAATTGAGTTGGAAAGCTCATCTCTCCCTTAAATTCCATTTTCAACCAGGAAGTGGGAGAAACTGCACACTCCAGGAATTTGTATGGACTTTGGGTTTGGTGGATCCGTCAGTTTTGGTTTCTCTCAGTTTCTCATTTTTCCAAACTTCAATTCACATCTCCACATTTCCATATCATCTTGCATTTTTTAAAAAAAGCTTTCCTGAAAATTCATCAGCATTTTTGTGTGAATTTATCCCAATATGTACTTTTTTTTGTATGCAATTTTGCCTATTATACACATTTTTGCAAATACGTTGTGGTTCAGTTCACATATTGTTTCAAAAAGTGTGAATTAGATAAATTTGCCCTTAAATGTGAACTGCATCAAATTTATCCCCAATCCTTATAGAATGAGTTACACTATACACCTGTTTGAAAAAGGATAAGAAGCTGCTAGCTCTGTAGGCAAGGGGTCGCATAACTGGGCTCCTGAGCCCCACAGGGAAGCAGCAGAAAGAATGTAGTTGGTCAAGAGAGCCATGGACTTAGAAAGGTTGAAAACCTCTGCACTAATGGAATGACTTTGCTGAATACATCTCCAAGGCAATACAGTGGTACCTCGGGTTAAGAACTGAATTCGTTCTGGAGGTCCGTACTCAACCTGAAACTGTTCTTAACCTGAAGCACCACTTTAGCTAATGGGGCCTCCTGCTGCTGCTGCGCCGCCGGAGCACTATTTCTGTTCTCATCCTGAAGCAAAGTTCTTAACCCAAGATAATATTTCTGGGTTAGTGGAGTCTGTAACCTGAAGCATCTGTAACCCGAGGTACCGCTGTAGATGTGTTTGACTGTCACGAAAGTAGAGAATATCTATCTATCTATCTTTATCTATCTATTGTTATGGGCCACCCGAAACTCTGCCACAGGTGTCTTGGCACTCAACCAGGGTTGTGTTTCCTTCAGAAATTAGGCAAAGTGGAGATTGCAGTGTCTATATGAAATATGGTTTTTTAACACACATTTTCACCTGAGCCTACTGTGGAGAGTTCAGAGCATGCACATCTCAAGAGGGGCTTTCTTCCTGCAGGATCTCAGCATTAAATCCCAGGGCATCCAAACCTCACCTCCTTGTCTCTGCCCACCTGGAGTTCTCTCGCCTGGAGTTCTTGCTTCTTCTTCCCAGAATCCCTTGCCTGACTCCCACTTCCATTCACATCATCGCCCATCATCACTCTAGCCTCCTCCAGTCCCCAAACGTATCGTAAAATGACAGGTCCCCCCCCCCGTTGTTTACATGAGACAAACTGCAGTCCTGCACCAAAGCTACGACCTTTTGTATTATTCCCTAAGACCAGAGCCCAGGGTGATTTCAACCAATTTGCTGCCTCACACTGAATCTCTTGACGCCCAATCTGCTTCCCTTTCGTTAGGCTAAACGCTCAGCCACTTACCTCATGAGGAAGCTGGCGGTGTTAGCAGAAGCTTAATCCTTGGGCTTCAGCATTTGGCACAGTTTTTAATCGAACCTTGATTAATTCCCACTTTTGCTAAATCCAAGTATTATAGGGAGTCTGCCTCCACCCCACCCCCCCGTACAAACTCATAACAATATATATGCCTGTATATCTATGCACTGTAGGCTATTTCTCCCCACCCCCCATAACTGCAATTTTCAAATTGATTTTTACCAAGACAACCATTTTGATTAAACTTGGCTTTTGAACAAGTCTGAATGAAAGCATTGCAACTATCTCTCTCCATCTGCTTTCCCATTGACAATTTCTGAATCTGAATAGGAACAAAAAATGTATCTTCTGCAGCACTGAAGATTCAAACCAATAGTATAACATGATTTTAACCTCTCATCTCACTGCAAATTTCCCCCTCCCATTTCTTGATGGGCTTCATTTTCATAAATGAAGACATGCTGTCCATTTAGAATATTAAACATGGAGTTTGGGCAAGATTTCGCACTATCCAATGAATGCTATTCTGGAATAGTTCTGGGAGTAAAGTATCTTGCTTGGTTTAAAAGAGAGCATGGGTGGGAATTATGAACACCATCGTTTAAGTTTCCATCTGCTGCTTTATTAAAGGTCCATTGCTACGAGTGAGATTTTTGCTCCTTTGGCAGGAGACTTCCTTTGAAATATTAAGTGGATGGGCCAAGAAGATGTAGAATCTGTAGTGGACCGGGGGGGGGGGCTGTTTTTAATTTGAGGGCTGCATTCTTTTGGGGGCAAACTTCTGGCCTGTGTGTGTGTGTGTGTGTGTGTGTGTCGTTTTCATTTGTTTATTAGACTTATTTGCTGCTTGTCAACCAAAGGTCTCCAAGCGACTAACAGCAGGAAAAAAAAGATATACAATACATATTACCATAGGGAGGAAAGTGGGGGAATCATATAAAACTTTAATATTTCATATAACATGACATCCATTAAAATACTCAAATAATAAAGCAATACTCAGACCCGCTAATTAACAAATAAACAAACATAAACAAAACCACAGCCTTCCCCATGTCCAACAACTATTCACTTCAAAGCAACCATTTTTCTCCTTTGACCTGCCCACCCCACCTAGACGTCGGGTGTCAAGGCCAGCTGTTGCAGACCAGTGCTGTGGGGGTCCAGGGTCCTCCAGGGATGGTCCAGCGTCTCTCCATCCCCCTCAGGAGGGTGCAATAGCAAAGCAAAGCAGGAAGATCGTCACAAAGGTTATACCTGCTTTGCCGTTGACTTGGGACAGGACCAGAGGCAGAGTTGGATAGAGCAAAATATACATTTTTGCCTTCCCAAGCAGGTTAGTTTCTACACACTGTGGCAAGCAAGAGGCATTCTCAAGAGCACATCCCAGCCGGGTTAAAGCAGTCAAGGAGGCTGCAAAGTCACACAAGCGAGGGATGCAGCCTGAAGAGCAAGGGTGCAGCGCGAGAGCCTTGAGGGGCTTGGAAGGGCCACCTCTGGCAGAAACCCACCGGCCTAAGCACATGCCCCAGCTGCCTAGAGCCCCTTTCTGAACAGCAGCCTCCTTGATCCTGTCTCATTCAAGGTAAACAGTAGGGAATATTCAAAACATTTCCCCACGAGTGATTTATACATAGGGAACAGGCTGGGGGAAACAGGAGCAGATGCAAACGAGTGGGGCTGCACTCGCGGTTTCCAGAGAAGTCAGGTGGTTAAAAGTACATGAGTCGAGAGTGGATTTCATGCTCTTTATTCAACTCATAGTGGTGAGGAGGAATGAAAGTTCTCCCAAAGTATCTACTTTATATACATTATTTACACAATAGGCTGCTCGTGATTGGCTAATTCCGGAATTCTGCTGTAGGCCAATCAGGTTGTGGATTCACTTCCATCTGGAGCTGGATTGGGTGGCTCCTGCAGACCAATCATACTGCTGCGTTGTTCTAGGACCAATCAGACTGCTGCATTCTGAATCCTATTGTTCTAGGACCAATCAGACTGCTGCATTTTGGATCCTATTCAACTGAGTACATGACAATAAGGAAAATCTGTGTTTATAAAAACAGGTGGGTACCCATGTGCTGAACTGGATGAGGGGCAGGGCCAGCCCAAGACATTTGGGTGCCTGAGTTAAACCCTGAAATGGCATCCCCCACCATCAGAGAAGAAGGGGTGAATGAAGATCTACATCACAAACAAGGGGGGGGTGAAGGATAATGATTGACATTGGGATCTACTGCCCCTTTGGATTCTGCCACCTGAGACCGCCACCTCACCTTGTTTCATGGGTGGGCCAGCCCAGATGAGGGACAGGCTACATATCTTTTATTAGAATTGAAAGTTGCCGCAGAAAAAGGTGCTTTGATGTGGATCAGCACAGCCAAATCTACCATTTACTCTCACTGTCCTCCTCAATCCAGTTAAACTAGACTGGCTGGCATTAACCAGATTTACAGGCAGTTCAGTTGCTTAAAAGTCCTCCCTATGGAGCAGCAGCAGCACATGGACATAAATGCGCAGAGGAACTAATCTTTGACTAATTCCTCCACATGGTTACGGGAGCTACTTCCTAGTAGCATAGACAAGCATGGTAATGGGAGCAGGGGAATGCAGCAGCTGTTCCCAGAGTGATATTTTCTTTAAGTCGCCCCACTAGGCAAGAGAGGATTGCTCTGGAATCCCCACAAGCATCTAGACCACAGCATTATGTTGGTGGGAGAGCAATTGTGCCAGCGTGGGGATCACCTGTTGCAGGTGGGTCGCTGCTGCTGGGGGAATCCTTACTCCCAGGGAACAGCATACTCCGTGTTGAAGAGAAAGAAAGCATAACTGGAGAACTAACTTATTCATTCGGACAACATATTGTTATAGCTTAGAGGGGGGACCCCCCCCAAGCCCTAGAAATTACTAAATAGTAGGATTTTGGTTATTTGAGATGTGATGGGAGAAATACCAGCTGCAGAGGAATTCCTGACCTAGCCTATGCAAAAAATGACCTGGCCAAGCGAGGGCCATTAAGAAACAATAGAAGACCATTGGCAAGGCAAGAGAACTGCACACCTGCCTTGTCCTGAGGTGTGAACAGAGACAGAGGTTTGGAAGGTTGCCTGGGTAACTGGGTGTGAGGTGGCAGGAAAAGAGAGTCTTTTAGCAAGGTGTAGTGGGAAGAGGAAGCGAGGCAGGGAGAAAGACTGGGATCCATCTTGGGCAGGCTGGCTGCAGGCGGATGGGGAGAAGAGATGCCTTGGACTCCAGGGTTGCAGTGGTGTGGGCAACAAGCCCCTCTTGAAATGACAGTGCTGTAAGATCTGGACTCCCTCCTTGCCGACTGAAGGTGCAAATAGGTGAATAAACCCTATTTCTTAAAGCTATGACAGTCTCGGCCGTGTCTCAATTCTCCAAAGGAACACAGACCCTGGGTGAGTGACTGGAACCCCCTGCGATCTTGCTATTGCTTGGCAGAGAGCGGGGGAGGCACCCAGCTTTTGTAGCAATATGAAGAGCTGATCCAATAACCACCTTCAATTGCATTCAAATATAGCATATTTAATATTTAATATTTAAGGGACGTGGGTGGTGCTGTGAGTTAAACCACAGAGCCTAGGACTTGCTGATCAGAAGGTCGGCAGTTCGAATCCCCATGACGGGGTGAGCTCCCGTTGCTCGGTCCCTGCTCCTGCCAACCTAGCAGTTTGAAAGCACGCCAAAGTGCAAGTAGATAAATAGGTACCACTCCAACGGGAAGGTAAACGGTGTTTCCATGCGCTACTCTGGTTCGCTAGAAGCGGCTTAGTCATGCTGGCCACATGACCCGGAAGCTGTACGCTGGCTCCCTCGGCCAATAAAGTGAGATGAACGCCGCAACCCCAGAGTCAGTCACGACTGGACCTAATGGTCTGGGGTCCCTTTACCTTTACCTATAGCATATTTATGGTTACTAGTTGGGGATGATTACTTGCTAGTCCAAGAACCAGGGACAGCAAACCCCTGATCACCATTTGCTGGGGAACTGCATCCGGGAGGGACAAAAGTCCCATGTCTTCCTTCTGGGCTTCCCATGTGGCATCTGGTTGGTCAATGTGGGACACAGGACTCTAGGCCAGGCTGACCTTTGGTCTGATCCAGCAGAGCTCTTGTCAAAACAGAACAAAACAGCTCTTTCAAAACAGAAAGGACAACCTGCTATAAGAGTCTCTCCTCAGCAACACCTGCCTTCCTGAGGAATCCCTGGAACCCTTCTCCCCTGCGTGTTTTTTCATCTCTTAAGATCTAATAATTGTTCCCACAAAGATATTGTTCTTTTTTAAAAAATCAGATTGGTGTTCTTTTTGTGAACAAGTGGTCTTCCAGGCAAATGGTGTGTGGCTTGTCTCTGAGAGTCTTAATTTTCACTCTCCGTCTCCACCATGCCTCCGATAACAATGAACGCCTTGTTCTTGTGAACAGGGGCTGATGTGCAGTTTGCTGCGCTCCGGGCAGGTTGCCTTGTTAGAGCTTCATTAGCACCGGCTACTCTGAAGCAAGTGGTCAGGAGAACTTTGCTGCTGTCGTGTAGCGGTGCTCTCAGCCGCTAATGGGGTTCATTGCCCCTCAGTGACTTCCCAGGCTCTGCAGTAGCAGCATCCGCAAGCAATCATTGCAGGTGCGAAGGAGAGAGCAAGGAGACAGCTTGCCCAGCGCACTAACAGCCTGTTCCCTTCTGGCCATGAGGACAAGAGCTATCGTAATCAAGAGCAAGAGGTGTGGCCTTTCAAATGTTTGTGGAAAATGACAGCATAGCACTTGGTGCAAAGAGCGATAACATCCTGGTTTGACTTTCCAAAAGGGCTGATCAACCCTGTGTGTGCAGAGATCTTCCTCTCAAGGCAAATGAAATTTGGGGGATTAAAGCACCCCAGCTCAGGAATGGGTCTCCTTGAGAGAACTGTGCAAAATGCATCGGGACATTTCAGCTATAGATTCTAATCAGCAAAAACAACAGCTTGAAGACCGGGCTTGTGTCACCGCAATTTGTCACAAAATATGCCGAGTGTGTTTATTTTTGACAAATGCCAAAAACCTCCTAGAAGGGTGGACCATATCAGCAGACAAATGTGTCGCGTTTGTTAAATATACTATTATCCTTGGCCTTGCCTGATGTTGAGAGGAACCCAAACAAATCAGCTGCAAAAAGCAGCTTTTCTGACTGCTTGTTCTGCCCTTTTTGCTGCTGCTGCTGAGCAGATTGCTGTTGATTGATGCCAACATCTATATTGCTTAGTAATAATGATTCTCATTAGCATGCTCTACATCGTTGAACCAAATCTACTATGGAGAAAGGAACTTGCATAAATGCCTAGTAGCTGGGAAAATATACAATTGATTAGTGTAAGAATCCAAGCATCCAATCGCCCCAAGAGCCAGAACTATGCACTAAGCTGTCAGAGCCTTCCATCAGAATATTTTGTCTTGTTAGAGTGCTTTGATTGTGACAGCAAATATGGGTCTCTCCCCTAAATACAGGACTGGCATAAAAGTTGGGAGAGAAGAAGCAGGGAGCAACGTCAGAGTCTGAAAACAGAGGCAGTGATATTTGTAAATCTGTGGGAAAGACCCAACTCTTGACTCCCCCCCCCCTCCTCTGCTGTTGGCAAGCTGGACTGTTGAAAGCTCGGGGGAAGGGGGAGTTAGCCTATATAGTTGTGGGTGAGACTGGAGAAGAAAGTTGGACAACCTACAGTCTTAACGAAGAAGCTCACCCCCAAACATAGCAAAGGTTCAACCAGTACAATACATATACAGTGGTACCTCAGGTTACATACGCTTCAGGTTACAGACTCCGCTAACCCAGAAATAGTGCTTCAGGTTAAAAACTTTGCTTCAGGATGAGAACAGAAATTGTGCTCTGGCGGCGCGGCAGCAGCGGGAGGCCCCATTAGCTAAAGTGGTGCTTCAGGTTAAGAACAGTTTCAGGTTAAGTACGGACCTCTGGAACGAATTAAGTACTTAACCCAAGGTACCACTGTATAACAAAAATAGGGGCTATTAAAGAATATCCATATCACTCTTTCTAATTGTGTACTCAGCTGGCGAGTGAAACCATGGTTGCAGCCAGAATGTTGCCACTGAGAAAAAAAGAGTGAAGTAGCACGATGCTTGGGTAACCCCCAATTTTGCAGGGGCCCTTCCCTGGCCCAACCGCACCCCCCCCCCAACCAGTGCAGAGAAGGCTGACCCTGTTCAGGAGCCACAGATTATGGACTGAAAAGAAAAATCGTAAAGAAAAACAATATACCTCAAGGGCAGTGGTGGAAGTAGAATGCCCTGCATGGAGAGATGCATACCTCCCAGCGGCCCTGGAAGAAATTAGACAGCCAATTTTTTTTGCATGAGATCCTGGCAGCCATTTTGGGAAAAGCACTTTTTTGGGGGGAGGGTGAAGTACGGGTCACATGAGTCGAGCGCATCCTGGTTTGGAGCTTGAGAAAGTTGGACAGTATGAAGACGATTGACTGTCACCCTGACTAGGAGCTCTCTTGTGAGGATGAAGGACATTTTCCAGCAGGTCCTTAACATTTTCAGATGCTGCTAATAAAGTTCCCACCTTCACCCCACATTGCTAGATAAATAAATTTCAAATGTTTAAAAAACACTGAATCAGTTACTGAATCAGAGTCCTGGAAGACCTGCTACCTGCCCTGCTGGCCTTTTCTACCTGGCCTAGGGACTGACTCCAGCTACAAAACTTGAGGCTGCTGAGCAGAATCTTGGGCTGGCTGGGGGATTGCTTAGGGATTTAGTGGGGGTGGGTTGTTGCTGTTAACTTTTTGTATCTTTATTTTGGATATTTTGAGTTACAGATAGGTAGCCGTGTTGGTCTGCCATAGTCAAAACAAAAAAAAATTCCTTCCAGTAGCACCTTAAAGACCAACTAAGTCAGTTCTTGGTATGAGCTTTCGTGTGCATGCACACTTCTTCAGATACACAGAAGAAGTGCATCTGAAGAAGTGTGCATGCACATGAAAGCTCATACCAAGAACTGACTTAGTTGGTCTTTAAGGTGCTACTGGAAGGAATTTTTTTTGTTTTGGATATTTTGGAAATTGTTCAATTTGGTTGTGTCCTTTTGATGTTTTGTTTATTGTTGATGGTGTATGGGGTGTTAGGAGAAGGGTAGTACAAGGACTACTTTTTTATTTTTGTAGTTGTGTAATTTTTTTATATGGGACGCAGGTGGCGCTGTGGGTTAAAGCCTCAGCGCCTAGGGCTTGCCGATCGAAAGGTCGGCGGTTCGAATCCCTGCAGCGGGGTGCGCTCCCGCTGCTCGGTCCCAGCGCCTGCCAACCTAGCAGCTCGAAAGCACCTCCGGGTGCAAGTAGATAAATAGGGACCGCTTACCAGCAGGAAGGTAAACGGCGTTTCCGTGTGCGGCTCTGGCTCTGGCTCTGGCTCTGGCCAGAGCAGCGATGTCACGCTGGCCACGTGACCCGGAAGTGTCTCCGGACAGCGCTGGCCCCTGGCCTCTTAAGTGAGATGGGCGCACAACCCCAGAGTCTGTCAAGACTGGCCCGTACGGGCAGGGGTACCTTTACCTTTACCTTTACTAATTTTTTTATATGTTGTAAGCTGCCTTGAGCATGGTTTTAACTTTGGAAAGGTGGCATACAGATAAAATGACTGACTGATTGATTGATTGATTGATTGATTGATTGATTGCTCAGACAAGAATTCTCCACAGCTCACAATGAGTTGAAAGCAATGCTGAAAGGTGGCATTAAAGGGAGTGGAAAACTTGAAACGTTACAAAATTCCAACAGAGAGGATGACAGCCAAGGCAATCTGTGTTCCTCTATCTGCTTTAGCCTTGAAGAAAGAAAAAAGCCTACAGTGGAAATCTGGTCCACCACTTTGAATCATGATTTAAACAGTAAACCTACGGAAACTTGGGAAACAGTCGAAAGTAGCCAAGCATTCATGTTATATAACTACTAAGCATTAAATGCTGTTCACCCAATGTAGCCCTGTTGTTAACTGCTTGACTCAGACAGCGGCTTGATCGTTAGTGTTCAAAGCATTCTCGAGAAACATTTCTGAGAAACATAAATTGCTTCAAAGAAACATATTTTGGTTGCTATATAAAATGCATTTGAAAAACATTGTGCCAAACTGCACTCGGAATTTAGAAGACACCTTTAAGTATAACCCTTGCTCCCTAAAGCATGATGGCCACCTCAATCCCATTTCTTTAAAGTGAAGCCATCCAAGCCAGATTTAGGGGAGTGGGACCTGTGAAAGGAGAAAGAGCATTGAAAGCCAGATCATGCAGGACCACTTTGATAGTACAGTGGTACCTCAGGTTAAGTACTTAATTCGTTCCGGAGGTCCGTTCTTAACCTGAAACTGTTCTTAACCTGAAGCACCACTTTAGCTAATGGGGCCTCCTGCTACTGCCGCGCCGCCGGAGCACGATTTCTGTTCTCATCTTGAAGCAAAGTTCTTAACGTGAGGTAATATTTCTGGGTTAGCGGAGTCTGTAACCTGAAGCGTATGTAACCTGAAGCGTATGTAACCCGAGGTACCACTGTATCATGAGCACAATCAATGATAAACGCACAATAAAAATTACAGCTGTAGGGGCCCCTGAGGCTTTGCATTTTCCCTTAAAAACAAAAACTTTTCTTCTGCTCCTGAACTCTGCTCCTTCAGGTTTCGACCTGCCCAGGAAGTAGAATATTTTCCTTCAAGACTTGACAACCTTAGCTGTGCCAAAGGATCTCCCAGTGTTGAACAGACTCACAAAAACTCCTGGATGACCTTGAGCACCAGAGAGCCAGAGAAGAGAAGGACTTGTTCCCTACTCAGGACTCTGTTTACATTCCAGAGACATTCCAGGCTGTTGGAAGTCTCATGGAAGACAGGAGACAGATGTGATGTTACTGGTTTTCCTGTTCCTTTGTGACTCCAAGCAGCTGCA
Organism: Podarcis cretensis; assembly: GCF_951804945.1. Taxonomy (NCBI): domain Eukaryota; kingdom Metazoa; phylum Chordata; class Lepidosauria; order Squamata; family Lacertidae; genus Podarcis; species Podarcis cretensis. The sequence continues at coordinate 30,390,642 of NC_137187.1, forward strand.
CAGTGGCACAAACAGAAACCAACATTTCCCACAGGACCTTCCCTGCTGAATGGGCCACAGCAGCACGGCCACTGTGTCTGGCTCCCATTCAGGGTATTCCAAGTGTGGCTGCACCACAGATTTCTATAAGGATGTAATGATACTGGCAGTTTCATTTCCAATCACTGGTTCCCATTCAGGGGTGCCATCTAGGGGAGTTGGGGGGGCAAGTCCTCCCCCATTTCAATGAGGGGACTGGGTCCCCTCAATGTTGCACGGCGACCACATGCACGCCATTTGTGCACGCCCTGTGGCGTGCTCACATCACTCAGGCAAGCCATGTGCCATGCAGGCAACATGTCAGCTAGTTGTGCGGCATGCAGGAGTGACATCAGCAAGTCATGTTATGGTATGTGTGTGTCACAGGGCACTGGCCCCCTTAATCGCTCTATGGGATGGGTGACACATGGAAGTAATGGGGAGGGGGGAAGAAAGCCACTTTCCATCCTACCCACTCGAACAAACAACTTCAGGGATGTTGTAGGTGTGCATCCTACCTCTCCTCCAAGAAGCCAAATGGGGTTGTTCCTTTTGCCCTTCAGAGCAACCCTGTACTGGCTCAGGGTTACCCAGCAACCTTCATACCTGAATGTAGATTTGGACCAAAGTTTTCCTGGCTCAGGTACAACACTCAAACCCAGCTTTCTGAAACCAGTGCCCTACAGATGTTCTGGGCCACAATGCACAGCAGCCCCAGCCAGCCCAACTGTGGAAAGCAGGGTGTGATGGCCTGGGATTTGGACTCGGAGGCTGAACCTGAGGAATCCCAGCCTCCACAGGAGTCCCTGCCTCCAGAACCAGCTGAGCCGGGGCTGGGGCTTGAGCCTGAAGGGTCCTCACCTGTGCTGGATCCTCAGGTGCAGGTACCAGCTGAGTCTGCTCTGGCTCCTGAGGTGATGGAGGACCCATTGCCTGCAGGTGCTCCACTCTCAGCCCCATCAGGGGAAGCTGAGGTTGCCTCTGGGTCCGGTAACCCTCTAGCCTCTCCTGAGCTGCAGAGGCTCAGGGTAGAGAGGCGGAGGGAACTAAGTTCCTGCAGGAGGAGTGCTCGCCTCCAGGCCAGGAGAGGTGAGTCACCTGTGGACTGGGGCCGCCCTATGCCTTGGGGCAGATAAAAGCCAGCCAGCCCCAGTCTCAGGTTGCGGGAGCAACATTGTTGCTAGCCTGCACCCTGTCCTGCCAGAGTTCCTGACCCCACCAGACTCCCTGCCTTTGACCCAGTTACAGCTTTGACGGACAGCCTCCAAACTGCACCCTCGACCTCGGACCGGACTCGGACCTCACCGCACGGATAACCCTCGGGACCAGCACACAGGGCCTAGGCCACAACATCTGGGCAGTCCTAGGGTAGCAAAGGCTTCTTTAAGCACTTCAGCACATCTGCACTGCTCTGCTTCCCCCACCCCATTTGTTTCAGAAATTTGATCAGATCCAGGCTGCTCTTCAGGATATGAGTTCTTCACACGTTCCCAGCCGTCTTTTACGTTGGCCATCCTTCTCACATATAGAGCTTTCACACACCATCTGCTGTCACATGGTTTTATGCGCCAGGTCCGTATAGGAAATTGATTTCACCCCCAGCTCTTAGCTAGTTTTATTTTATCATTTAGAAATGATTAAGTGCATATGGCATTTTGCAGGTTTCAAGTCTGAGGAAATATCCGTAATAGGGAATAAAATGCCTGCTGTGGGAACAGAAAGTTTAAAGGAAAGCAACAAACCTATTTTCTCTCACATACTTTTCACACCCCATGACCATAGATGGGACAGCAGGTTCTCTTTAGTCACCCAAATGTTCAGGTTGTCCACTTATGTGTTCTGGTCTTGAATTTCAATCTGCATCTGATTTGCATATGTTATCAGATTTGATGTGAAGATATATATTTACAGGGATATCTCATATTTCCATCCCTTAAATCTACAGACATGTTTCTAGGATAGATCCATATGGCTTCTGACACCCTCGACCAACTCACAATTTGTCCATTGCCTGCTGAAGATCTGCTTTATGTATTATTTGAGGGCCATTAGACCACACACAGCAAAGGCATGAAACAGTCTCCTGACATTTTCTTAAAAAATTGAAAACCAGCTATTATCTTCCATTCCTGGGTAAGGTGATTGAGAGAGCGGTTGCGGAACAGGTTGGTAGGTTTCTGGATGAAACATCAGCTCTGGATCCATTCCAGTCCGGCTTCCGCGCTGGTCATGGGACCGAGACGGCTCTGGTCGCCCTAACAGATGATCTCCACAGGCAGCTGGATCGAGGCGGGTCGGGGCTGCTGATTCTTCTAGACCTGTCAGCAGCCTTCGACATGGTCGATCACGAACTCCTGGACCACTGCCTTGCCGACGTGGGGATCCAGGGCACAGTCCTTCAATGGCTGCGCTCGTTTCTCTCTGGTCGGGGACAGAGGATGGCGCTTGGGGGGGAATTGTCATCCCGCCACTCCTTGGTGTGTGGTGTGCCTCAGGGTGCAATACTCTCCCCGATGCTTTTTAACATCTTTATGCGCCCCCTCGCCCAGCTTGTCCGGAGTTTTGGGCTGGGCTGCCATCAGTATGCTGATGACACCCAACTCTATTTGTTGATGGACGGCCACCCGGACTCAGCCCCAGACACACTGATCAGATGCTTGGAGGCTGTGGCTGGATGGTTACGTGGGAGCCGGCTGAAGTTAAATCCTTCGAAGACAGAGGTCCTCTGGCTGGGACGGGACGACATGGGACTGAGGGGGCAACTCCCATCTCTTGCGGGGGTGCAATTAGTGCCAGCACCGTCCGTTAAGAGTTTGGGTGTAATCTTCGATACCTCCCTCTCCATGGAGGCGCAGATTGCAGCTACAACAAAGGCGGCATTTTTTCATCTCCGCCAAGCTAAGCAGTTGGCTCCTTACCTCTCTCGCCCTGACCTAGCCACTGTGATCCACGCGACGGTCACCTCCAGACTGGATTATTGTAACTCGCTCTACGTGGGGCTGCCCTTGAGACTGACCCAGAAACTCCAGCGGGTGCAGAATGCCGCAGCGAGACTCCTTACGGGGTCCTCGCTTAGAGATCACATTCATCCGGTGCTATACCAGCTGCACTGGCTCCCGGTGGAGTACAGGATCAGGTTTAAGGTGCTGGTTTTAACCTTCAAAGCCCTATACGGCCTAGGGCCCTCGTACCTACGGGACCGCCTCTCCTGGTATGCCCCACAGAGGAACTTACGATCTTCAAATAAAAACACCTTGAGGGTCCCAGGCCTCAGAGAGGTTAGGCTGGCCTCAACTAGAGCCAGGGCTTTTTCGGCTGCGGCTCCAACCTGGTGGAATGCTCTGTCACAAGAGACAAGGGCCCTGCAGGACTTGACATCTTTCCGCAGGGCCTGCAAGACAGAGCTGTTCCACCTGGCATTTGGTCAGGGCGCAGCCTGACCCCCTCCTCTGGCAATCTTTACAAAGCTTCAGTTTATGGTTGCCATCAATTTTGATTTTAATTCATTTTTATAATGTTTTATAATGTCACACTGTTTTAATGTTGTTAGCCGCCCTGAGCCCGGCTTCGGCTGGGGAGGGCGGGATATAAATAAAATTTATTATTATTATTATTATTATTATTATTATTATTGGCTGCCAGTTTGAGAGAAGGAATATTGGGTTGTGGGACTACTTCCACATCTTCTTTCTGTTCAAAATCCTCTCCCCAGCAGTGGGTTGTCTTCCTTCCAGTCTACATTTCTTCTCTTCCAGAGATGGAGAAGCAGTGGAGAAGGGGATTTTTGAGTGGGAAAATAGCTGGCAAGAAAAGGGGTAAATATCCCCACTCAATGCTCCCCTGAGAGCTGCCTTTTACTGAAAAGGAAAGGAAAGAGAATTGGGAAACATGTCTGCTGTGTGATCTTTATTTTCTGCTCCCCTAAGAGACGTGCTATGCAATCTGGAAATGAAGGAATACCACAGAGCCTGCCATCTCACAGACCCCTGCTGCCAGAGCTCCAACAAAAACAGAAAAAAGAGGGAGAGGAATCTACAAGCACATGCTGAATTTGAGCAAGTGTTTGTGTCTTCCAGAGTGAAAAGAGAGTCTCTCTTGCTATAGAACCTCACAGAACATCTCATCATACCCATCAGTGGAGGGGATGCATGGACATCATGACTAGTCTCCATTGGTAACTAGATTCTCAATGAATTTGTCTAATCCCCTCTCAGAAATGTGCAGGTCAGTAGTCGCCACTGCATTTAGTGTCAATGAATCCCATAGGCTAGCAATGCACTGTGTGAAGAAATACTTCATTTTTTTTCAGTCATAAGGCTCCAAATATTCAGCTTCTATGGATAACTCCTGGTTCTAGAACAAGGGAGAAAAGCTCACCATCAGCTCCACACCAGGTGTATTTTATATCATCTTATCTGTTTTTCTATACAACCAACCCAACATTGCAACCTTTCCTCATAGGGCTGTTGCACACACAACCCTGAGCATTTCAGTTGCTTTTTCTTACACATTTTCCAGCTCTACAATATTTTTTTTGAGGTGCAACAATGAAAACTGGGCTGCATCACAATTGGTGTTATGCTGTTGTGATATTGGCACCTTTATTTCTAATCACTTTCCTAATGACCCCGTATGTGGGTTTCACCTTTCCCCTGGCTGCCACACGATGTGCTTTGCACCATGACTCAAATATCTTTTTCCTGGTCAGTCACTGTGAAGGTAGGGAATTTATTTTTATTTTTCCCTTCTTTACATCACTTTAAACCTGTTTTCATTGAACCACGTTGTTGTTGTTGTTGTTGTTGTTGTTGTTGTAATATGCTGCTTTAATGCCCCTTCTCCCAGTCTGAAGAACTCTTCTGAGTCTCTGAATCATTTTTTTTTAAAAAAAAATATTCATTTTTAAACATATTAATTGTCATACATACCACAAAATTTCACGTCTTATACAATCTTTTTGGACTTCCATCAGCACCTCTGATGATCCCCCCTTTTTATCATTTCTTCTGCATTTCTTAAATTCATATTGCCTTTAATTATCTTAACTAACATCTTCCTTTTTATCCAATTATCCAATAATTCAAATTATTCACCTCACAAAACTTCTTGCAAACCTACAAATGTAATCTGGTCATCACAATTACTTTTCAAATAGTCCGTAAATTTACACCAATCTTCTGTGAATCCCTGGTCCCGCCGGTTTTGAATTCTTCCTGTTAATTTGTCTAATTCTGCATAGTCCATCCATTTCATCCTCCATTCTTCTTTCGTCGGTAATTCTTCTTGCTTCCATTTTTGTGCCAATAATATTCTTGCTGCCGTCATTGCATATAAAAGCAGCTTACAGTCCTTTCTGTTTATATCATCTCCTACAATGCCCAGTAAAAATGCTTCTGGTTTCTTAATAAATGCATATTTCAACATTTTTTTATCTCGTTATATATCATTTCCCAGAAGTTTTTCACTTTTTTACATTCCCACCACATATGATAAAATGTTCCTTCTTTTTCTTTACATTTCCAACATTTATTGCTTACCTTATACATTTTAGCCAATTTAGCGGGTGTGATATACCATCTATACATCATTTTCATCACATTTTCTTTTAAAGCATTGCATGCAGTAAATTTTAAACCTTCCTTCTATAATTTCCCCCAATCATTCAGCTGTATATTATACCCAATATCTTTAGCCCAATGAATCATAACCGACTTTACCTCCTCATCCTTCAGATGCCATTCAAGCAGCAATTTATACATTTTAGACAATATCTCAACTTCAAACTTTGATTTATTTTCATCAAATCCTTTTTCTTTAAAATCCTGTTTAAACATTTCATTAACCTGACGATAGTGTAGCCAATCATTTGAGTCTCTGAATCATTTAGTGTTCTCAGCAAACACGGCTCACTCCTAATTTCAGATCATTTAAGTTAAACACCACCAGTTTTAATGCATATCCAATAAAACCTGTGTGTGCTCAGTAGCCTTGGAATGACAACTGAGAATGGGGAGGAAAGAACAAAAAGCCAGTTCGGGTGGGGGGGTAGTAAAATGGATTGTTGCAGAAGAAGGCATGGCTGATCGGGACAGGAGCTTTCTGCACTGCAACATTGTGTTACAGCACCCACTTATTCCTTTCTCATTTGGGCTTGTATCAGACCTTTCATTTGCCCCTCTCCCAGTCATGCATCCTTTTGCAACATGATTAAACCATGACATTCTTCCACATTCATGTGTTATTCCAATGCCTTTTGCCAGAATGGGATCTCTAAGTGTGTGTGTGTGTGTGTGTGTGAGAGAGAGAGAGAGAGAGAGAGAGAGAGCGCTCCTGTAAATGAAAGTTCTTTCAACCCTGAAAATTATATTAGCCCTGCTGAGGGAATAGCAGCTCCACCTGCTGACTTCTTTATGCCTGCCTCCTCTGAAAGAATAGCATGCACAAAGGAAATGAATGGAAACTCATTCCCAGTATTATTTCCTAGTAGGGGGGAGGGAAATAGTCAGCTTGCCAGAGGTATTGATAAGGCTCAGCTGAGCTGCAAACCTTTGCAAAGGGGAAGGAAGTGTTCTGTTTTGTTCCTCAAAAGACCCAAGTGCTAATGACTTCAGCGAATGCATACACAGCTTCAAGACAAGTGTGCAAAAACACAGCCCTCTGGGATGAATTGATCTATTTAAAAAACGCTTTGGATCCATCTGTTTGTATGCCACTGGTGACTTGGAGAGATGCTTTAACAGGGTGTCTCACGTATGTCTAAGGAGAGCATGATAGTGCTGCTGTCCTGAGCGTCAGGGATGCAGCATGATGAGCAGGGCACTCCATCACTTCAGGTGTTTAAGAAACAAGCTTGCAACTCACTGCCAACAAAGACATCTTTTACCGTATATTATACTGCCCACCAACAGAAGAGTTGTTTGGTAATAATGATGTGATTACTTAAGAACTTCAGCCTTCTCTCAAGGACTTTTTACCTTGGATATTTGTCTCAGTGCCTAGCTAAACGAGTACCATTGATACGGAACTCAGAGGTGTACCTCATACAATAGGTAAAGGTAAAATAGGGATGCGGGTGGTGCTGTGGTCTAAACCACTGAACCTCTTGGGCTTGCTGATCAAAAGGTCAGCGGTTCAAATCCCCGTGACGGAGTGAGCTCCCATGGCTCTGTCCCAGCTTCTGCCAACCTGGCAGTTCGAAAGCATGCAAGTGCAAGTAGATAAATAGGTAGAGCTGCAGCGGGAAAGTAAACGGCGTTTCCATGCACTCTGGTTTCCGTCACAGTATCCCGTTGTGCCAGAAGCGGCTTAGCCATGCTGGCCACATGACCTGGAAGCTGTCTGTGAAGAAACGCTGGCTCCCTCAGCCTGAAAGCGAGATGTGCGCCACAACCCCATAGTCACCTTTGACTGGACTTAACAGTCCAGGGGTCCTTTTCCTTTACCTTTACCTTTCATACAATACAGAAGGGACATCTCCTCCCAAACATGTTTTCAAGAGACCACAGAGGAGCAGCCTGTCCTCCTCTCCAGCTCCTCAAGTTCAATTTGCCATCAGATTAGCAGTTTATGCACAAGAAAATTCTGGGGAGGGGAAAGCTCAGATAACTCAAGGAAATTAGCCAACCACCTAGGAGCACAGGGGAGAGGGGGTTTCTTCCTCACCTGACACCCCCCACCCCCACATGATCAAATCCTATTCACCCCAATAACAGCATCTGGATTTCACCAGTAGGGTTCTTGTAAAAAAAAAAAAAAAAGTAATGCGAGAAAGATTTTCTCTTCTTAGAGAGGAATGCAAAATCCATATGAATTTAGCAGGAACGATACTGCATCCCTGCCTGCTACTTTTGGTGGATCTTCACTGCAAAAATCACTCTCTTGCCCAGTGATAGCTGTGCTTGTTTTAGACGAGCAGCTCTCACTCCAGCCCCATGGATGGATGGAAAGAAAGTTCCATAGGCAGCTGACGTTTGGCAGTGTGCATAAGTCTATTCATTTAGTCTATGGTTGAGAGCCACTGAAATATGGAATCTCAGCATTGGAGCCAACTGCAAGGGGCCGAGGGGGTCTTCAGCAGCCCCCAAAGTTGATGGACATTGCATTCAAATGGTGTGCATGCACTGCATCGTGTGACTGATTATGGGGCTTACCTCCCCCTCCCCACACAAATATTTTATTCAAGTTCATATCCCTGAATCTCAAAGCATCAGTTGAGGGGAAACCAAAAGGGTAATGGAGAAGGTGTTGCCATTAATAGTTGACGGTTGCTGATGAAGATGATGACATGCTTCTAAAAGGTGAATGGGGGACCTCTGAGCTTTCCTGTGTGAGTGTCCTGTGTGAGTGTCTGAAGGCAGTTGGAGGATGGATGGCGGCTAACAGATTGAGATTGAATCCTGACAAGACAGAAGTACTGTTTTGGGGGGACAGGAGGAGGGCAGGTGTGGAGGATTCCCTGGTCCTGAATGTGGTAACTGTACCCCTAAAGGACCAGGTGCGCAGTCTGGGAGTCATTTTGGACTCACAGCTGTCCATGGAGGCACAGGTCAAATCCGTGTCCAGGGCAGCTGTTTACCAGCTCCATCTGGTATGCAGGCTGAGACCCTATCTGCCCGCAGAGTGTCTGGCCAGAGAGGTGCATGCTCTGGTTATCTCCTGCTTGGACTACTGCAATGCGCTCTACTTGGGGCTACCTTTGGAGGTGGCCCAGAAACTACAACTAATCCAGAATGCGGCAGCCAGACTGGTGACTGGGAGCGGCTGCTGAGACCATATAATTGAAAGACCTACATTGGCTCCCAGTACATTTCCGAGCACAATTCAATTTAAAGCCCTAAACAGCCTCGGTCCAGTATATCTGAAGAAGCTTCTCCACCCCCATCGTTCTGCCCGGACACTGAGGTCCAGCACCGAGGGCCTTCTGCTGGTTCCCTCACTGCGAGAAGCAAAGTTACAGGGAACCAGGCAGAGGGCCTTCTCGGTAGTGGCGCCCGCCCTGTGGAACGCCCTCCCACCAGATGTCAAAGAGAACAACAACTGCCAGACTTTTAGAAGACATCTGAAGGCAGCCCTGTTTAGGGAAGCTTTTAACGTTTGATGTATTACAGTATTTTAATATTTTTTGGGAAGCCACCCAGAGTGGCTGGGGAAGCCCAGCCAGATGGGTGGGGTATAAATAATAAATAATAATAATAATAATAATAATTATTATTATTATTATTATTATTATTATTATTATTATTATTATTTCTGTCGCCCATACGCTGGCTGAGGCTGATGGAGTCCAGAAACATCTGGAGGTCCAGGGGTTCCCTGTCCCCATTCTAAAGAGAAGAAAAACAATACCTTTTATAAATCTGTACAGGGTTCAAGAAGGGATAGGTCGCCATTACTGGCTGCCTCTTTTTGAAAGTTCTTCCAAAAACTGGATGTGAATTTTCATTCAAAATATACAGATTTCCCCACAGTGAATAAATTCTTTCTCTTATTTCTTCAACTTTGAGCCCTTCCTTCTCCCTCCTCTTTGCATCTCTGGCTTGCAATATCTTTCGAGTTTATGCTGACAGTTTACAGTACTAAGGAAGTTGTAAAAGAAAGAAAGAAATCGGCTCACGTCTCGACTGTGCGTACCACCTATCTAGTGGGTCTGTTTTGCAGGGCTTTCAAAGCCATTTCCCCTCTGCCAGACAGATAAGCACACTTGCTGCTTAAAAGTCACTCTGGTGCTCAAAAGCCTTTTGCGCCTGTGGGGGGGGCATCCGAGGCTGATGCCTGTTTTTGAAAACAGAGAGTGCAACCAAGTAACAGTTCTGTGGCTTGATCTGCTTGATACTTAACTGTCCATATGTTCTCCTTGCGTGTGCCTGGACTTTTTGCAGAAGGAAAAGGCTGCCATTCTGTGCCCTCATTCCTTGGCATAAGCTGCTCTGCTGAAGGGAGGGGGCTGCTAGTCAAACAGGCAGAGGCTCTTACATCTCTTTGCATACTAGATACTAACTGGACTGTTCACATTTTCTGCCTATGATGCATAGTCAAAGCCTACAATGGCTAAATTGTATCGCATTTGAAATCCTGTGTCTTGTAAAGTGGTACTTTAGGTTACATATGAAATGCAAGAAAGCAAAGTGGCTGTCCAATGAGGCCTTACAAATAGCGGGGGAGAGAAGGCAAGCAAAATGCAAGGGAGATTGTGAAACATACAGGAAACTGAATGCAGATTTCCAAAGAATAGCAAGGAGAGACAAGAAGACCTTCTTAAACAAGCAATGCAAAGAAATAGAGGAAAGCAATAGAATGGGAAGAACCAGAGATCTGTTCAAGAAAATTGGAGATATGAAAGGAACATTTCGTACAAAGATTTCCATAATAAAGGACAAAAGTGGAAAGGACCTAACAGAAGCAGAAGACATCAAGAAGAGGTGGCAAGAATACACAGAGGAATTATACCAGAAAGAAACGGATGTCTCATATACCCCAGGTAGTGTGGTTGCTGACCTTGAGCCAGACATCCTGGAGAGTGAAGTCAAATGGGCCTTAGAAAGCACTGCAAATAACAAGGCCAGTGGAAGTGATGGTATTCCAGCTGAACTATTTAAAATTTTAAAAGATGATGCTGTTAAGGTGCTACACTCAATATGCCAGCAAGTTTGGAAAACTCAGCAGTGGCCAGAAGATTGGAGAAGATCAGTCTACATCCCAATCCCAAAGAAGGGCAGTGCCAAAGAATGCTCCAACTATCGCACAATTGCACTAATTTCTCACGCTAGCAAGGTTATGCTTAAAATTCTACAAGTAAGGCTCAAGCAGTATGTGGACCGAGAACTCCCAGAAGTGCAAGCTGGATTTAGAAGAGGCAGAGGAACCAGAGACCAAATTGCAAACATGCGCTGGATTATGGAGAAAGCTAGAGAGTTCCAGAAAGACATTTACTTCTGCTTCATTGACTATGCAAAAGCCTTTGACTGTGTCGACCATGGCAAACTATGGCAAGTTCTTAAAGAAATGGGAGTGCCTGATCACCTCATCTGTCTCCTGAGAAATCTCTATGTGGGACAAGAAGCTACAATTAGAACTGGATATGGAACAACTGACTGGTTCAAAATTGGGAAAGGAGTACGACAAGGCTGCATTTTGTCTCCCTGCTTATTTAACTTATATGCAGAATTCATCATGCGAAAGGCTGGGCTGGATGAATCCCTAGCCGGAATTAAGATTGCCGGAAGAAATATCAACAACCTCAGATATGCAGATGACACAACCTTGATGGCAGAAAGTGAGGAGGAATTAAAGAACCTTTTATTGAGGGTGAAAGAGGAGAGTGCAAAATATGGTCTGAAGCTCAACATCAAAAAAACAAAGATCATGGCTACTGGTCCCATCACCTCCTGGCAAATAGAAGGGGAAGAAATGGAGGCAGTGAGAGATTTTACTTTCTTGGGCTCCATGATCACTGCAGATGGTGACAGCAGCCACGAAATTAAAAGACGCCTGCTTCTTGGGAGAAGGGCAATGACAGGCCTAGACAGCATCTTGAGAAGTAGAGACATCACCTTGCCAACAAAGGTCCAGATAGTTAAAGCTATGGTTTTCCCAGTAGTGATGTATGGAAGTGAGAGCTGGACCATAAAGAAGGCTGATCGCCGAAGAATTGATGCTTTTGAATTATGGTGCTGGAGGAGACTCTTGAGAGTCCCATGGACTGCAAGAAGATCAAACCTCTCCATTCTGAAGGAAATCAGCCCTGAGTGCTCACTGGAAGGACAGATTGTGAAGCTGAGGCTCCAGTACTTTGGCCACCTCATGAGAAGAGAAGACTCCCTGGAGAAGACCCTGATGTTGGGAAAGATGGAGGGCACAAGGAGAAGGGGGCGACAGAGGACGAGATGGTTGGATAGTGTTTTCGAGGTTACCAGCATGAGTCTGACCAAGCTGCGGGGGGCAGTGGAGGACAGGAGTGCCTGGCGTTCTCTGGTCCATGGGGTCACGAAGAGTCGGACACGACTAAACGACTAAACAACAATGCTTTAGGTTACATACGCTTCAGGTTACAGACTCTGCTAACCCAGAAATATTGCTTCAGGTTAAGAACTTTGCTTCAGGATAAGAACAGAAATCGGGCTCCGGCAGTGCGGCAGCAGCAGGAGGCCCCATTAGCTAAAGTGGTGCTTCAGGTTAAGAACAGTTTCAGGTTAAGTACGGACCTCCGGAATGAATTAAGTACTTAACCTGAGGTACCACTGTACATTCTACTTGGCATTAACATAATCCGTACATTCACACCACAAAGGGAAGAGATCCATCAAGGGTGACTTCAATGCTGAGTGAAACTGTCCTAAGAATCATAGAATCATAGAATCATAGAGTTGGAAGAGACCACAAGGGCCATCGAGTCCAGCTCCCTGCCAAGCAGGAAACACCATCAGAGCACTCCTGACATATGGTTGTCAAGCCTCTGCTTAAAGACCTCCAAAGAAGGAGACTCCACCACACTCCTTGGCAGCAAATTCCACTGTCGAACAGCTCTTACTGTCAGGAAGTTCTTCCTAATGTTTAGGTGGAATCTTCTTTCTTGTAGTTTGGAACCATTGCTCCGTGTCCGCTTCTCTGGAGCAGTAGAAAACAACCTTTCTCCCTCCTCTATGTGACATCCTTTTATATATTTGAACATGGCTATCATATCACCCCTTAACCTCCTCTTCTCTAGGCTAAACATGCCCAGCTCCCTTAGCCATTCCTCATAAGGCATCGTTTCCAGGCCTTTGACCATTTTGGTTGCCCTCCTCTGGACACGTTCCAGTTTCTCAGTCTCCTTCTTGAACTGTGGTGCCCAGAACTGGACACAGTACTCTAGGTGAGGTCTGACCAGAGCAGAATACAGTGGCACTATTACTTCCCTTGATCTAGATGCTATACTCCTATTGATGCAGCCCAGAATTGCATTGGCTTTTTAGCTGCCGCGTCACACTGTTGGCTCATGTCAAGTTTGTGGTCAACCAAGACTCCTAGATCCTTTTCACATGTACTGCTCTCAAGCCAGGTGTCACCCATCTTGTATTTGTGCCTCTCATTTTTTTTGCCCAAGTGCAATACTTTACATTTCTCCCTGTTAAAATTCATCTTGTTTGTTTTGGCCCAGTTCTCTAATCTGTCAAGGTTGTTTTGAAGTGTGATCCTGTCCTCTGGGGTGTTAGCCACCCCTCCCAGTTTGGTGTCATCTGCAAATTTGATCAGGATGCCCTTGAGTCCATCATCCAAGTCGTTGATAAAGATGTTGAATAAGACCGGGCCCAAGACAGAACCCTGTGGCACCCCACTAGTCACTCTTCTCCAGGATGAAGAGGAACCATTGATGAGCACCCTTTGGGTTCGGTCAGTCAGCCAGTTACAAATCGAGACACAACATAAATTGTGATGCTGCTGGTGTGACTACACTCCTTGATTTTAGCTTTTGTAGGTGGTATAAGTTGCATTTTTTTTTTAAGAAAAAGAAGGTTTTACAACACAGCCACAGGTAACATTATTTGGATGCTCTTTCTCTAGTGCAAAAAATTGAATAGGTGGAGAAAGGAATACTTAACCCTTCTCTTTCTCACCACTTTTTCCTTAGCCACTTTCCCTCCATCCGAGTTCCAAACCTGTGTTTGCAAGGTATATGTAGTTGGGATCACTTGTAGGGGTTGAAACAGCTGAAGAAGGACATTTTAGGGGGAACAGTCAGGAAGAAAGAGTTAAAGATCCCCTTTCCCTCCTTTTTTGTTTTACAAGTCACTCCTTCTGGATAATAATTTACAACAGAAAGCTGACCATCAGGCTAATACAAAATGCAACATGTCATTTGACCCTTTTATAGGCTGAATGATGTAGGCCTTAGTCAGTAATGTTTTTCTAGAAAAAGAGGAGCCAGAACTCACCAGGAAGGCCTCCCTTCCTCTCTTACAATAGCAACAGCTTCCACCTGAGAGGTGCTGGAACTGAGTTCCGGTGAGTTCCTGTGGGGAAAAGGCTCTGGCCTTGGTATTAATTTTTGTTTGTGGATTGGCTGTTTGCACAAATGAGATCTGATTCTACGTGGCATTGATACTAAATCCTCATTCCAGTCTAGGCTAGCCACTTTGAAGTGTTGTTTTTCCTACTATTGACTGGAGAAGTCCAAGGGCTGGTCTAAGGCTGGGAAGGACCCTAGAGAGCTTCTGCCCCTCAGAAGAAGAAGAGTTTGGATTTGATATCCCGCTTTATCACTACCTTTTTGTTGTTGTTGTTTAGTCGTTTAGTCGTGTCCGGCTCTTCGTGACCCCATGGACCAGAGCACGCCAGGCACTCCTGTCTTCCATTACCTCCTGCAGTTTGGTCAAACTCATGCTGGTAGCTTCGAGAACACTTTGCAACCATCTTGTCCTCTGTTGTCCCCTTCTCCTTGTGCCCTCCATCTTTCCCAACATCAGGGTCTTTTCCAGGGAGTCTTCTCTTCTCCTGAGGTGGCCAAAGTATTGGAGTCTCAGCTTCAGGATCTGTCCTTCCAGTGAGCACTCAGGGCTGATTTCCTTAAGAATGGATACGTTTGATCTTCTTGCAGTCCATGGGACTCTCAAGAGTCTCCTCCAGCACCATAACTCAAAAACATCAATTCTTTGGTGATCAGTCTTCTTTATGGTCCAGCTCTCACTTCCATACATCACTACTGGGAAAACCATAGCTTTAACTATCTGGACCTTAAAGGAGTCTCAAAGCTGCTAACATTCTCCTTTTCCCTTCCTCCCCCACCACAAACACTCTGTGAGGTGAGTGAGGCTGAGAGACTTCAGAGAAGTGTGACTAGCCCAAGGTCACCCAGCAGCTGCATGTGGAGGAGTGGAGATGCGAACCTGGTTCACCAGATTACAAGTCTACCACTCTTCACCACTACACCACACTATGCTCTGATTCAGTGCCGAGCAGCTTCCTATAGGCAAATGAAGGGGATGCTAGATGCCTGATGCACAATGGCAAAAACAAGAGATTTCAACTGCGGATTCTAGAAAGAGCAGTTTGATTAAATTCTGCATGTGATAAAACAGAAAGGTACCTTCTGATTCCACTCAAAAAGGATTATATATCCAAATCTTCTAATCTCAGCCACTGAAGGGTCAAGGTGCCTTCTGGATATGAAATTAGCGGCACCTGTTTGGATGGTGTGGACAGCTTCTATTGGGAAAAGACTAATTTCCAAATATTTAAAAAGAGGGAGATTCAGAAATTTGACTTCAGTGGACATGATGCCTAAGAGATCATGACATTCTCAGTGTTATGATCCTTCGCACTGAATGGAGAAGTTTTGATTCAGAACATTTAGGGATCACAGGTATGCAGAATCACTCCTGCTAAGGGCACATATTGAAGGATTTTCGGTGGTTGCTCCAAAACATCAAAACTTGCTTCCTCTGTAGGCTTACCAAACGACAGCTCAATATTTGAGTGCATGTGACAACACTATACAACTTTTCTTTTTGTGTGGGTTTTCAGTAGATTGACTAATGCCGTGCCAAAATTTTCTCTTCCTCCTTTTTCTTTAAAAACCATTATCAGTTAGTGAGAAAATAAATTGCAATCAAAAATTATCAAAGGAGAGAGAAAATGCCAATAAAACTATCATGGGGTGTGCGCAAGGTTTTTGTCATGCTTACCTTATCATTGACCAAGGGCTGATTATGAGTGCCCCTTTTTTCATTCCAGGAGTCATCTCACCTGTGCTCTGAACTCTGCAGCCTCCCTGGGTGCCCATTCTTCAGTCTCAGCCCAGGGGAAGGTATCATGCGGCAACTCCTTCCATGAGCCTTTCCCACATCACAAAGCCTGAGCAGCCAGAGGGGCTGCAGAGGACAGGAGAAATGTTTTCTGCAAAGAAAAACACCCATCCCACCCAGGGCCACCTTGCAACTCATCTTCATTTATTCAATTTATATCCTGTGTTTCCTCCCAAAGCAGCCCAGGATGGCAATGATAAGGTAATCTGAAAAGCTCGCACCCACCAAAATTCTAAAGAAATCCCAATGTGTTCCACAAATGAGGCAGAAAAATGGAAACCTCTTGTACAGAGGAAGAAAACTTTCAAGAAACCGGAGGATAAATTTTAGCACAGTTCTAGATTCAACTTTTGTAATTTGAGCAGAGCAATCGGAGAGGAGATTTCAGTGATAGATCTACCAGGGGACTGAAAGCACTGCCTGCTTGTGGAATGGGAGTGGTGTTCTCCATTTATTTCTATTGGATTGGCATAGGTTTCCCCTCCTGCTACCATGAAAGGCTTTGTCAGTGCCAGGGCTGGCATAGGTGAGGAGGATTTGGCGTGTGTGTCTGGGGAATGAGAGGGCTTTGGATCCTGCAGATTTATGACACACACCCTGCCCCCCAAGGGTGTAGGTATCTCAGCCTTTAATGGCAGCTCAGCCTCCCTTCTAAAGAGCTTTGACTTTATCCTTGGCATGGTTTAGGGTGAAATCTAAGCCCCATTGAGCACAGTGGGGCTTACTTATGAATAAACCTATGGTTCATTTCATGACATACATTTTTGAATAGTTTTCATATTTAACTGGAAGATGCTGCGAGGGTTCTGTAAGTTACAAATACGAGGTAGAAATTCTAGAAATAAATAATTTTTAACATGGTGATTTACATCCTCAGACCTATCCTGACTCACCTTTGGAAAGGGATGGCCTACAAATCCAATGGCGTAGCTGCAGCAATTTCTAATTAGTTTTCCTTTCTTCCTCCTGCTATCCGGCTTGTGAGCAGCTGTTCATTTTTGGGTTCTCTGAACCTACATAATTAATCTACAGGTTCACACTGTAACTTCCTGATTCTGTTTGTTTGCCTTTTGTTCTTTATGATTTAAATGGCTTCTCTGGGAAAGAAAAGAGGGCGGGGGGAGGTGGGCAGAGAGGCTCAAAGTGATGTGCAAAATGCAAATAAAATAAAACCAATTTAAAATTAACAGCGAACGCCCGCTTCCACTTGTTCCATCCTCTTCCTTCTCCTCTCTAAGTGCTCCTTCACGTCACTCTCTGAAAGTGCTGCAGTGCTCTTTGGTAACCTATAATCTCTGGAGTGCCTGTGTAGGCTGGGCTGCCCCTGCTGTTTCTCTGTTACTGGCAGAGCACATTCCCATCTCAGACACATTTCCCCACCTGCAAGTCCAAGGTTGCCAGCTTCAGCTTCCAAGAGCTGCTGGAGATCTCTACACTTTAAATAGCTCTGTGTCTACGCTTTGTTTCCATAAAGGTTCAAAAGAAGAGCTTTTGGAGAGCCATAAAGAGGAATACAGTTTGTGTCTGTGGAACACATGAAATGCAGAAATACAGTCCACTCCAGAGAACTAATAGGCTGCTAGCTAAAGGGTTTGACTGTTTTCAGATCTCTTTCCTGATGTTCTATGAGTTCCCACTTTGTCTTCTAAGCAGCTAACATGGTTTATCTCTTCCTGGCGAAAGGGCCTGGGAGTGTTCAGTAGATCTGTGAAGCCACGCAGTGGGATTTCAAAGTCCACAATACGCTGCTCCTCCTAAACACTGCCACAGATAAAAGGGTCGTTTGGCACAGGCTGTAAGGGAGTCCCAACTTCCAGGATCTACAGTCCAAAATTAAACACTTCAGAAGCAGACGGCTACTAACCAGGGCCACATGCACACCACACATTGAAAGCACTGTGATACTGCTTTAACAGCCATTGCTTCCCCAAAAGAATTCTGGGAACTGTAGTTCATTAAGGGTGCTGAGAGTTGTTAGGAGACCCCTATTCCTCTCATAGAGCAACAATTCTCTGAATTATCAGCCATTCTCTCACCAATTCTGCTTGCGTGTCTTTTGCCCTGGACTCCATTTGGGCTACCTCAGGGTTGTAGTGAACTTTAATGAGTTTTCAGGCTTAATCTTTTGGGGAAGGGTCATTTTTTCTTACTTAGGGACTTCCTGGATGAAAGACACAGCCAGGTTAATAATAATAATAATAATAATAATAATAATAATAATAATAATAATTTATTTATACCCCACCCATCTGGCTGGGTTTCCCCAGCCACTCTGGGCAGCTCCCAACTGAATATTAAAAACACAATACACCATTAAAAGTTAAAAATTCCCCTTAACAGTGCTGCCTTCAGATGTCTTTTAAAAGTAAGATAGTTGTTTATTTCCTTGACATCTGATGGGAGGGCATTCCACAGGACGGGTGCCACTACTGAGAAGGCCCTCTGCTTGGTTCCCTGTAACCTCACTTCTCTGAGTCAGAACCTGAGTCCTCTGCAGCACTTCTGCCCCCACCCCTAGTCTTGCAGAAGTCAAAGGCTTTGAACCAGCCATCCGGTTCCTCTGGGGAGGCAGAGCCTACAGAGAGTTCAAGCTCCCTGCAGAGATAACATCTCCCTGTAGCTGAATTAGGAAGAGAAGGCCTTAGCCAGCAGGTCTCTCACAGAGCTTTCTACGGTTCTGTTTTCATCTCATCTCCGTCCTGACCTGCCTTCACTGGA
The DNA here is from genome assembly GCF_951804945.1 of Podarcis cretensis. Lineage (NCBI taxonomy): Eukaryota > Metazoa > Chordata > Lepidosauria > Squamata > Lacertidae > Podarcis > Podarcis cretensis. Next base: position 30,409,157 of record NC_137187.1, read on the forward strand.
CACTGCCTGCTGATAGCTGTCAACCTTTCCCTTTTCTTGTGAGGAATCCTATTCAGAATAAGGGAATTTCACTAAAAAAAGGGAAAAGTTGACAACTATGTGCCTGCTTCCCCTATGAGTCTCATGGAACTGAACAGCCAGAAATATTCCTTTCTGTGTAAGAGAATACTGAAGCTTTTCACAACAAGCCTGTGATAAGCACCGAGTCACGTCTTTCCTGAAAACTTTGGAATGCCACATCATTCAGTTTCTGTTGCTCAGAATAACATTTTGAATAAAATAAAGTGAACTGGAGGCATTGGGTTATATCACTTGTCAATGCCCCTCTTCTGATGAAAGGTTCTTTGATCCGGTGGAGACTTCCAGCAGCAGAACAGAACTTTTGGGGGTTCCTTCTGCAGTCGCCTCCCCTTTCTCTTCCATGCTGGAGGGTTCCTCAACCCTCTGGAGCATTTGGGTGGTGAGTGAAAGGAAATTGCTGAAAATGGTCTTGAACCCTTTTCTGCTGATGGAAGGCTCCGCAAGGAAAAAAGGTCCACCAACTCAGCTGAATTTGAGTGAGTGTCAAAGATGATAACATTTGTCAGCAGACTGGCTTTTGAACAAGGAGGTGTATTAAAATCAAGATTTCATGGTGCCTTTATTGCTTCCCCCCCCACCTCCCCACCCGCTTTTCCCTAGCAAATTTTCCTCCAAATTTTGGAAGGGTCACCCCAGCCTATTATGTTTTCTGTTCTTTGAGCCTCAGAATCAAAATCAAAACTTTGTCCTATTTAATTGGTCATGGGATTCTATTGTTTTCCCTCTGTGATCATGCCAAGCCAGTTTTTACCCTCCTTCCTTATGCATACCCAACAATCATTATTTGTTGTTGTTTACTCATTCAGTCGTGTCCGACTCTTCGTGACCCAAGGACCAGAGCACACCAGGCACTCCTGTCTTCTACTGTCTCCCGCAGTTTGGTCAAACTCATGCTGGTAGCTTCGAGAACACTATCCAACCATCTCATCCTCTGTCGTCCCCTTCTCCTTGTGCCCTCCATCTTTCCCAGCATCAGGGTCTTTTCCAGGGAGTCTTCTCTTCTCATGAGGTGGCCAAAGGATTGGAGCCTCAGCTTCAGGATCTGTCCTTCCAGTGAGCACTCAGGGCTGATTTCCTTCAGAATGGATATGTTTGATCTTCTTGCAGTCCATGGGACTCTCAAGAGTCTCCTCCAGCACCGTAGTTCAAAAGCATAAATTCTTTGGCGATCAGTCTTCTTTATGGTCCAGCTCTTACTTCCATACATCACTACTGGGAAAACCATAGCTTTAACTATCTGGACCTTTGTTGGCAAGGTGATGTCTCTGCTTTTTAAGATGCTGCCTAGGTTTGTCATTGCTTTTCTCCCAAGAAGCAGCCGTCTTTTAATTTCGTGACTGCTGTCACCATCTGCAGTGATCATGGAGCCCAAGCAAGTAAAACCTCTCACTGCCTCCATTTCCTCCCCTTCTATTTGCCAGGAGGTGATGGGATCAGTGACCATGATCTTAGTTTTTTTGATGTTGAGCTTCAGACCATATTTTGCGCTCTCCTTAAGAATTTAAAGCAAACAGAATTTCAGCTAGAGATCTATGGCATATTAGTACCACCAGCACTTATTAAATCCAGCCTCACAGTCCTGGTATATGAATGTTTAACATCCTTTCCCCTCTCATCCATTCTTTCTCATCTCTTTTAAGAGCTGAAACACTAAATATGAAATAATATGGGGTAATTGTTAGAGTTGTATTGCTGTACTCTCCTATGGCTCTTTTCACTTCTGATCTTTAAAGATCTTTTAAGCCTCCAGTACATAATTGAACCTCATCAATAATATTTGCGATTTCTCTCTGCATTTGACATTTCATTGTACCTCGATGGTAGCCTTGAATTCTTTGGCATGAAAATACCCCATCACATTTATCTTACCATTCTAGATGATCTCAATCAGTGTTTGCATGTTGTGCTTTGCTAGTTTCCTTGTTTTATTTTTCATTCCTTCTAGCATGTAACATTGTTAGTTGTTGCCATGGTGACTCTAATTGATTTCTTTCTACTGTTTTTACAGGCTTTTCCAAGGTTTATACAATACATCCTTGTTGTAGTTATTTTTGTCTCTGTAAGATGCATAACGCTCTCCTGCAAAACAAGGCTGAATAAGTCAACGGATCCAATGTTGCACCCTCCCCTAAATGTTTAGGCTGGTTCTCGGCAGGATCTGGATTTATGCAAAAAGTGTGATGGGTCAGTATCCAAATGAATGTGTCATGCAGAATAGCTCATTCTGGGAAAGGGAACGAGAGTCAACAGACAGGCTAACAATACAGAATGTTCCAACTTACAAATGTGCTCTTGAGACAGAAGGGAAGGCAAGATGCAGTTGCACGGTTTCAGAACAGGGAGAGTTTCCAAAGCAAGAGGGTCTGGCTATGTCTGCCTCTCTCATCTGTTTCACTACATCGCAACCCAACAGTGTTGTGAAAGCTTCAGTTGCTGGGTGGCAGCCTCATGGTATAAAGCAGAAGAGAGGAGCCCAAGGCTCATCAAGTGTTGGACTGCCCATGCTTGCTGGGGCTGATGGGAGCTGGAGTCCAAAAAGCGCCAATGAAACTGGAGTCTTCAGTCAAGCCAATAAACCAGCTGAAACAGCCAACAGTCCCCTGACACACAGAGCAGAAGGGGAAGAAAGGTGGAATCCACTGGAAAGGCTGCGAGAGCTTGTGGGCACCTCCCTATCACCTATCACCTATCACGCAGGTGGCGCTGTGGGTTAAACCACAGGGCCTAGGACTTGCTGATCAAAAGGTTGGCGGTTCGAATCCCCACGACAGGGTGAGCTCCCGTTGCTCGGTCCCTGCTCCTGCCAACCTAGCAGTTCAAAAGCACGAAGTGCAAGTAGATAAATAGATACCGCTCTGGCGGGAAGGTAAATGGCGTTTCCTTGTGCTGCTCTGGTTCGCCAGAAGCAGCTTAGTCATGCTGGCCACATGACCCGGAAGCTGTACGCTGGCTCCCTCAGCCAATAAAGCGAGATGAGCGCCGCAACCCCAGAGTCGGTCACAACTGGACCTAATGGTCAGGGGTCCCTTTACCTTTACCTAGTCAGGAATAAGCAGAACTGCTGAAAAGCTGAGGAATGATATGCAGGGCTTTTTTTCAGCCAGAACTCACTGAAACTCAGGTGGGTGCCATTGCCATTCTAAGAGAACAAGGGAGGCGTTCATGGTGAGTTCTGGCGCCTCTTTGTCTAGAGAAGCAGCACTGATCCGATGCACTAGTCTTGATTTGCCCTGTACACACTTTCTTTGTGTACGGCCGTCGGAGGTGATGCCCCTGCCTCAGAATGCCTGGCCTTCCACGGAGTCCCCTCTATGTACAATGATTCGCTGCATCCAGGAATCCTGGCCCACATCTGACTGAACATCTGTGGAGAGCCCCTGCATGAACCTCAGAGGTCTCTCTTCTTGATCCAGACCTAGACCTAGTCTGGTTCTCTGACCATTGCTCTTCTCCTGTGACAATGCTGTCCAGGCTCACATCTGCACACCTGTGGACTCTCGACATATGTTCTAATGATATCTGTTCTTAGGCCAGGGGCAGTTTTCCGTCACAGTGACCCTGGAAAAAAATTATTGAAAGCACAAATAGTGTGCATCGAGCCCTCCTCAGCCCAATAGTCTGAAATCCTATGTCCTTCTGCTATATTTGGTGAAATTCAAGTTGTCTTTCAATATTCACACAGACAGCATTAATGTTCATCATCAAGCAGGTTTCTTTTTTTTTTTAATTCTACAAAAGTTAGCAAGGGCTTTTCTAAAAAGAGCTTAAACGTCTTAAAAATAAATCTGAGGCTTTAATGCTGTGTAATTATCTTGTCTGCTATCTCTGCTGCTTAATCTTCCATTCCTTCCCTTGATCTTTTATGGGGCTGCCATCCCTCCAACCTGATCTCATAAAGGAAACGAGTATTTCCAAAAGGGAAAAAAAGTTCCCTTTGCTGGCACTTCCATCACATTTGCTTAAAGAATATTAATTCTTCAGCCTTTAATGAATAGTTAAGCAACAGAGACTGATCCATGAATTGAGAAACCCACTGTTCAACTCTCAGATCTGCTCATTCACTTGCCTGCCGCATGCCAGTCTCCCAGTTGGGCTACATCTTTATCCCATCTCTGTCCTGCTTCCAGCAGGGATTGGCTCTGTGATCCAGCCACATCTCTATTTTCCCCACCCCTGATTCACCTGATGGCATCATGTTGGGGGGACGGTGTGGTTTTTTTTTTGGAAAACAGTCTTGCAGGCCAAATGTGGAGACATAGTGGGTTTTCTGTGGGCCAGAGGTTCCCCACCCAAGTCTTGGATTGCAACAAGATAATGCTTGTGAGGGTGGCATTAAAAAACCCTATTAGTATTAGTTGAATCTTGAAGAAAACTCAGTTTTTGCTTGGTTAAAAGCAGACTATTCCCCTTTATTAGACCATTTCCCCTTTATTTTAACCAGCTTGTAAGCTTCAGTCTCATTCCAAGTCCCCTTCTGTTGAGCGTTTTCAGATCCAAAGGATACAGCTTTCTAAAATCCTGAGAAACAGAAGGTGTAATATCAGAATGAAACAAAATGCATAAGCCATGGCAATAATTAGATTTTAAAAATATTTAAATACATTGAATGTGCTATGTTGGAGATATATATATATACAGTAAAAAGATCCCATTTCCTTTTATATGCAGAACCATAGCAAGATAACTTCTGACTTTATTAACAGGCATTAACCCTGCTCTGTTCCCCTACCTTTTTGTCTTTGAAAAGATTACTTGAAATAGGGCTGCTATACGTCTGGATTTTCCAGGACATTATTGGGATTTCAAAGGCAGAATTGACATCCAGGAGGATTTCTGAAAGGTGGCACTTTGTCCTGGATTTTAGATAAGTCAGTCTTAGCTGGTAAAATGCGGACTTGACTATGCTACCACTCAGTGGATTTGTAACTGGCTGACTGACCGAACCCAAAGGGTGCTCATCAATGGTTTCTCTTCATCCTGGAGAAGAGTGACTAGTGGGGTGCCACAGGGTTCTGTCTTGGGCCCGGTCTTATTCAACATCTTTATCAACGACTTGGATGATGGACTCAAGGGCATCCTGATCAAATCTGCAGATGACACCAAACTGGGAGGGGTGGCTAACACCCCAGAGGACAGGATCACACTTCAAAACGACCTTGACAGATTAGAGAACTGGGCCAAAACAAACAAGATGAATTTTAACGGGGAGAAATGTAAAGTATTGCACTTGGGCAAAAAAAAAAATGAGAGGCACAAATACAAGATGGGTGACACCTGGCTTGAGAGCAGTACATGTGAAAAGGATCTAGGAGTCTTGGTTGACCACAAACTTGACATGAGCCAACAGTGTGACGCGGCAGCTAAAAAAGCCAATGCAATTCTGGGCTGCATCAATAGGAGTATAGCATCTAGATCAAGGGAAGTAATAGTGCCACTGTATTCTGCTCTGGTCAGACCTCACCTGGAGTACTGTGTCCAGTTCTGGGCACCACAGTTCAAGAAGGAGACTGAGAAACTGGAACGTGTCCAGAGGAGGGCAACCAAAATGGTCAAAGGCCTGGAAACGATGCCTTATGAGGAATGGCTAAGGGAGCTGGGCATGTTTAGCCTAGAGAAGAGGAGGTTAAGGGGTGATATGATAGCCATGTTCAATTATATAAAAGGATGTCACATAGAGGAGGGAGAAAGGTTGTTTTCTGCTGCTCCAGAGAAGCGGACACGGAGCAATGGTTCCAAACTACAAGAAAGAAGATTCCACCTAAACATTAGGAAGAACTTCCTGACAGTAAGAGCTGTTTGACAGTGGAATTTGCTGCCAAGGAGTGTGGTGGAGTCTCCTTCTTTGGAGGTCTTTAAGCAGAGGCTTGACAACCATATGTCAGGAGTGCTCTGATGGTGTTTCCTGCTTGGCAGGGGGTTGGACTCGATGGCCCTTGTGGTCTCTTCCAACTCGATGATTCTATGATTCTATTCTATGATTCTAATCAGAAAATCATGGTTGTTTTGCATTTATGTAAAGAAAAGCTCAGCAACTTTGAAGTTTGCCTTAAAAAAACTCAGCAACTTCCAGGGTGTCCTGGTTTTTACTTTTTGAAATATTGCAACCCTGTCTGAAATAAAGATGCAAGTTTTGCTACCATGAATAGATCTGCCCTGGCAGCCAATACTCTCCAGAAGAAGAAATTCACAAGTATGTATGGTTTGTCTTAGATGGCAAAACTTTGCCTGTCAATGACCATCAAATTACTGCAAATTATCAGCATTATTTGCATAATTACTGCCTTGTTGCATGGGTAAAATGAAGAGATGATGCTGGAGGGATTACATGAAATAGCAATGCTTGCCTTCCTCCCAACTGTAGAACTATGGTATCTCATCAGGTCCTCTGGCTTTGTTGTTTTTTCATTTGGTTAATGGCTGTACACAACTCACCCAGATTTGGAGATACTGCAAGCTCATCTCTAATTTATTTTTGCGGAATTTGTGAGAAGACCTCAGCAGCTATGGGGGAGTTGCAGTTAAGAAGATGCTGGCAATGTTCTTTCCAGCACAGTGCAATAGCTTCTTTATCTTTTAGAAGTGTGGCACTGTCTGTTGAGCGTAGGGGGCATATGCCTTGATTTATTGGCCCATAGGTTGTCTTTGTGGCTTTAAAGAAACTCTGTGCATCATGAGTGTCGGCTAAGTGCTGGATTTCTTAAGCTTTTTTTATCCACCAGGTGTTCTTTAATACTTTGGTTGTTCTTTGAACCTCAGCCTTAGAGTTGGCATAGGGTTTTTTCTTAGTGGCGATAAAGTCTTATCTGCCGCAGCCTTCATCTGCCTTCACAGCCATTGTAACATGCCCCTTGTTATCTTCCACCTGTTCTTCCCTTGAGGACTTCTTGGATCATTCTTTGTCTAGCTCCTTCCCTTTGACCTTACCACCTTGGGTGACCCTGCTGGGAGTATGACAATCCCGACTGCTTCGCTCACAAGGGACATAGGAATGTGCAAGCCCACTCACCACCATAAGGTGATGATCCAGCGAGTGAGAGTGAGTTAGGTGGCCTCTCCTGACCAAGGCAAAAGCAAAGATGTCTGCTGCTTATGGTCAGGACAGGGTTAGTCTGACCTGCAATCCATGGTTGGTAAGGAAGTAGCAAGCCTGCCTCTGCTTCCCCCGACTTTCACTTTGCAGATTTAGATTATAAAAGCTGGATGTTCCAGAATAATATGCAAGGTTGTTATAATAGACAAATCACAGCATGGTATCTATAATCTTTATATGTAATACAGAAGCATTCTGGATTTTGTGTTTTTCTCTTTCTAGCTCCCATTTGGTTAATGATGCATAGATTTCCAAAACAGTGCTCTAGTTTCAGTTTATTTCTTGTATCTCATAAACTTCACATTCTGTTTCCAGTGTGCTCGTTTAAAACCAAATGTTTACAATACATTTTGCACACTATACCCCAACCCAGACTGTGTCTACTCTTACAACACTAATATACTCAGCCCTTGTTTTTGTCAAACCCTTGTCTTTGTCAAGTTGCCTTGTATAAACAGCAAGATTCAGGTTTAAGTTGAAATACTATTCCACAGATCATACATATTCTGAAACAAAAACTCCTTTTATGCTTGCTCTACTGCTCTGTGGATTTTGCTTTTCTGATCTGATGGTAATGAGAGTTATAGTATACATTTGTTCTGTCAACTATTTCCTTCTATAACAAGCTTACCAAATCAACATTACAGGGGTTTAGAGAGGTTATTTTATTATTTGAAGATATGTTTAGGTTCTCTAAAACAAGCATTCCTATAAGCAGTGATAACAGTCTGAATACAGAAAAGCTATTTTCTTTGGTATGCAAGACAGATTGAAAACATTTTCTCTTTGTTATTTGATTATGAGAAAATTTCCCAGACTGCATTTTTAGTACCATTTCAAAGCTTGGATTTCAATGCAGTGCTAAATTTATTCACCAGGGGTCATCAAAGGTCTGATTTTTCTTTGTCTACCTGTTGACTCTCAGATGCACTAGGAAATTTCAAAGCCTCCACAAGGATTTAGTATTTGATATTTTTCTGTAGCAATCTCTTGCAGCTGTACAGTTATGTTTTTTCGTTTGAATTTTGGGTGCTGACAAGACAGCCATTCTTTCCCCCCAGATTTGCAGGGGGGAAACTTTTAAGACTTTGCCTGCAAAGCTGTTCTTACTCTGACAGAGAGTATCTTCTTTGTTATTAAATAGCAGAACATTAATAAAAGCAGTAGCAATGTGAGCTGTGGAATCTGGTGGGAAAAAGAATGGCCATGCATGGAAAGTTGCTTTGTGATGTAGGAGTCTAGCTTCATACTTGCTCGTGTTCTGTCATGTTTGGCCAGCACTGACCTTCCTAAGTGCTCTATCATAATACAAATAAGCACCTGCAAGGCACCCGCTGACTGCACCCTCACCAAGTCCCAACACTAACACGTCTGAGAAGTACATTTAGCTTGTCTCTTGGCACAGTCACTGCCCCCCTTGAGTCCTTCTCATCTAAACAGAAGTGGCCGAGCTGCAACCCCCCAGTTGTTGTGAGACTCCCATCAGCTCCAGCCATCATGGCCAACGATGATGGAAGTTGTAGTCCCAAGACATCTGGAAAGCCACCGGTTCCTCACCCTTCTCCTAGGAATGGCTCACAGGGTGTACCTGTTCCATTTTGAAAGCTTGCTCCATCTTGGAAACATGGTGAATGCAAAATCAATTATTATATGTGAGGTATATAATCAGTGATCAGATGCTGCAATTAATTTTTATAGGGGAAAATCACATGGCAAGAGGATTAAGTCTGCAATGTGCCCTTTAGAAGAGTGATTCTGTCTCTTTTCCTTTGGACATAGAATTTGAATTCTGTGAACAAAGTATAAATGGTGTTTTAGAAAAGAATGGTTCATGGTAGAACTCTGGCTTCATAAAATAACATACCCCAGCAAGCTTTTTAACTGCTCTCTCTTTACTGCATTCTGTTCCTTGAAGGAAGCTGCTGATACTTAATGAGGTTGCCTGGAGAGTTTGTGTCCAGCAGTTCATAATCCATGAGCCAGATTCTAAAATGCTTCTTTCAAATCAATTAGTGCTAATAGTGAGGCGATCTCTTGAACTGGCACACGCACGCCTTCCGATGCATAGTTGTTTTCTGCTACTTAGGTAAATCATTGAGTCACATGGCTCTCAAAATAGGACGCCAATCTCACTAACGGCCAATTTGTGTTTGCTGAGCAGCATGGGAGCCACTTCAGGGTAGCTGTGCACCACATCATTGAGGTCTACAGGAAACAATCAGGAAAGTCAGCCAAACAGTTACTTGCCATGTCAACTTCACCAGTCAGGGAGGAATTCTGTACCAGCTGAAGTTTCCAAACTAAGAAGGAATGATGTTGTCATAGGAAACAATCACACCTGTCACCAGACCAAGGGCAGTGCTTCAGGCAGACTTTATTTCAGTAAGGCAGGAAGCAGACACGGGGAAGTAGCTCACCTGCCGCCTTGGGTAGGTATGAATTGCAACGGCTGTTAAAGGCAACTCAGAAAATTCAGCTGGTACAAAAGGCACCTGAAAGCTCATGGAATCCAGACATTCAGAACATGGTGCACCAATACTATACCAGTTGCATAGACTGCCAACTCATTTCTGGAATCATTTTAAAATTCCTGGTGTTGATCATTAAAGCCCTAAATGGTTCAGGGCCACACAGGACCACCTATACCCAGAGGAACCTGCTCTTTTCTCTAGCCTGCTGCTAAAAACCATCAGATTGGCAGTTGCAAGGAACAGATCCTTTTCAATGGTGGCCCCACATCTTGGGAATTCCCTATCCTGGGAGGTGCATATTATCACCTCATTTATTGGTTCTGTTTTTAATGTTTTATTATTTGTTACATTGTATTATCCATACGTGTTTATTAGACTGTATTATATTATTAACATCTTATTTATATATAGGCATACATTAAATATATAACATTTATTCAGAGATTCATATTCTGTCCTTCTAAGGCATTTGCTTTACCAGAGTAAAGCCCTAAAAAGCCCTAAACAGATCTCACCATATAAAACCTTATCTTCCTGGTGAGAGAAAAACTTGATAGAACAGGAATGGTTTCCCCAACCAATGGAAAGTGGTGAGGGCAGCAGTCAAGTGAACAGTGGCGTAGCGTGGGTTGTCAGCACCTGGGGCAAGGCAAGTAATTTGCGCCCCCTAACCCGTGGATTTGCGCCCCCTAATCCGTGGATTTGTGCCCCCTAACCCTACCCCTAACCCTAACCCCCAGATGTTGCGCCCGGTGCGGCCGGCCCCCCCTGCACCCCCCACGCTACGCCACTGCAAGTGAATCTTACAGGACAAAGGCTTCTCTAATCTGGGTGTGGAGAGAGTCCTTTCTCTCATCCAAAGCAAGCCATTTGAGCCTCCACTGCAGGCAAAGCCAATGTCAGATTTTGGGGAGGAGGGATTGGGTCCACTGGGCCTTTCTCCTCATCTTCAGGAGAAATGACTCCCTGAGATGCAAGTGGTTTTTTAACTGGAGCCCAGCATTCAGGCCTTCTGTCAAATTCATCCTGAGATAACCACATTAGGAGCTGGAATCTGCTCATTCCTGGTAAGAACAATGTCCCAAGAAGGCAACGAAGAGGAATTGTTGGTAGTTTCATCAGCATAATTGTTGTTGTTTTTAAAGACACCCCTTCCTGTACAATCCAGGCAACACTGATGGATAAGATTTGCACCGAATTATGAAGCTCCTTCCACGAGGAGACCTGTGAAGGTGACCACGTTTTCCCACAAGGGCTTTCAGAACCTTCCAGTCTGAGATGCCAATCGATTGCCAAAGTTCAGCAACAAATGGCAGGTTCATCAACAAATGGGCTGGGTGTTCATCAGTATGCAGATGATACCCAGCTCTACCTCTCCTTTAAATCAGAACCAGCGAAGGCGGTGAAGGTCCTGTGAGCGTGCCTGGAGGTGGTTGGAGGATAGATGGTGGCTAACAGATTGAGGTTGAATCCTGACAAGACAGAAGTACTGTTTTGGGGGGACAGGGGGCGGGCGGGTGGGGGGGATTCCCTGGTCCTGAATGGGGTAACTGTGCCCCTGAAGGATCAGGTGCGCAGCCTGGGAGTCATTTTGGACTCACAGCTGTCGATGGAGGCGCAGGTTAATTCTGTGTCCAGGGTGGCTGTCTACCAGCTCCATCTGGTACGCAGGCTAAGACCCTACCTGCCTGCGGACTGTCTTGCCAGAGTGGTGCATGCTCTAGTTATCTCCCGCTTGGACTACTGCAATGCGCTCTACGTGGGGCTACCTTTGAAAGTGACCCAGAAACTGCAATTAATCCAGAATGCGGCAGCTAGACTGGTGACTGGGACTGGTTGCCGGGACCACATAACACCAGTCCTGAGAGATCTGCATTGGCTCCCAGTACGTTTCCGAGCACAATTCAAAGTGTTGGTGCTGACCTTTAAAGCCCTAAATGGCCTCGGTCCTGTATACCTGAAGGAGCGTCTCCACCCCCATCGTTTAGCCCGGACACTGAGATCCAGCACAGAGGGCCTTCTGGAGGTTCCCTCATTGCGAGAAGTGAGGTTACAGGGAACCAGGAAGGGGGCCTTCTCGGTAGTGGCGCTCACCCTGTGGAACACCCTCCCTTCAGATGTGAAGGAAATAAGCAGCTATCCTATCTTTAAAAGACATCTGAAGGCAGCCCTGTTCAGGGAAGTTTTTAATTTTTAATGCTGTACTGTTTTTAACATTTGATTGGGAGCTGCTCAGAGTGGCTGGGGAAACTCAGCCAGATGGGCGGGGTATAAATAAATTATTATTATTATTATTATTATTATTATTATTATTATTATTCCATCTTGCAATCTTTCAAACTTCAGATTGTTTGGATTTGAATTGTGACTCTCTCCTTTTCTATCCTCAGATTCTTTTAAAGGGTTTTGATTTGACATATGCTCCACAATGGGGCTAGCAGGGAATTGTACGAACCAATCCAATCCGATTGTAGCCTCTTTTTTTCTCATGACAGAGGAAGAAAAACCTGCCAGCAATATAACAATTCATAAGCAAGGAAAGATTAACTGTGTGCACAGGATTTGCTTGTCATGTTATCTTTCTTAATCCTGCAGCCTTCAGTGGTCCAGATCTTACAGTTAATGAGATCTGGAGCATTTAGGTCCACACAGGTTTGATGGAGCTGCTCCAGTTGGTCACAGAAGTGGAAGCCTGGCCAACTGGCTTGTACTGGTTCTTTGGGACATTCTTGGTAAATGCAGGAAAGCACCAGCAACAAGGAATAGCAATCCAGTGAGGCAGCAGCTTTGTCTTTTGTTTTCATCCTAGTAAGTTTTTTGAGGCTCTGTGAATTCTCTGCTTGGAGAACAATGTGATGTGCAATATTGAATGTTGGCATCTTAACCACAGACGAAACCCCGAGGCCCACAAAATCATGTCATTAGGAGAAAGCGCCCTGAAAACAAAAACAGCAGTAAATATATTTGACAGGCTCAACTCATTTTGCTTATTTTCTGCTTCCTGTGGGATAAGAGGAAGACTAAAACCTTTTCATGGATTAGAAGTAAGCTCCCGGGTAACCATTGTTGCATTGTAATCTTCTGGCATGCCCTGGAAATTCTTTGGAAGTCAGAGCAATTTTTTTTTTTTGTATATTTATCTTGATACAGAATAATTTGTGCAACCTAAACCCACAGCATTTATCTTTTCTTTCTTACCCTGTTTTCAAAAAAAAAAAAAAAAAAGTAGGAGCTGGATATTTTTAAATTTTTAATCTCTCAGTTTTCCTTCCCTACAACAACTTTTGTTCTCCTGTCAAAGATAATCGGAGCAGCCCTGCAGTAGGAAATGAATGTCGGAGCATGCAGTGACTTAGAGTAAAATTAGGTTCTAAAGAAGTTAGCAGAACCCTTTCTTTCCAAGGCACCTGCAAACAAAGAGAGAGATCTTAACGGGCTTCACTCATGATCTCTTAGGCCTGTCCCTCAGGCTTTCTGAACCTGGGTCCAAAAGGAGGTCTTCTGGAGGTCTCAACACAAGGGAGAGAAGCCCAAGCCTGACTGCCTCACTTTGGCCAATCTGTGGCTGTGTATACGAAATGCAGCCGTTTGGCACATTGTGATTGATTGATTTGTCTGCTGTCAAAACTCTCCTTGTTCAAAAATACCCCTCCCTCTTCAGAATTTAGCAGGGATTGAAGACGATAAAGACACTGATCCAGGTGTTTGCAATGGACTTGCACAATGGATTTTGGCCAAGAGAAGACCTCATGAATAATGCCACATCTGCATGATGCTGCTGCCCACAGATTTAATCATTAGCTACCAGTTGGGAAATGTTGCAAGACCTGTTCCTTGCTGCAGCATTATAAAAGCCTATTCTAGTCATGATGACATTAAAAAAGGTAAAGGTAAAGGTACCCCTGCCCGTACGGGCCAGTCTTGACAGACTCTGGGGTTGTGCGCCCATCTCACTTAAGAGGCCAGGGGCCAGCGCTGTCCGGAGACACTTCCGGGTCACGTGGCCAGCGTGACATCGCTGCTCTGGCGAGCCAGAGCCGCACACGGAAACGCCGTTTACCTTCCCGCTGGTAAGCGGTCCCTATTTATCTACTTGCACCCGGAGGTGCTTTCGAACTGCTAGGTTGGCAGGCGCTGGGACCGAGCAGCGGGAGCGCACCCCGCCGCAGGGATTCAAACCGCCGACCTTTCGATCGGCAAGTCCTAGGCGCTGAGGCTTTAACCCACAGCGCCACCTGGGACTTCAAACAAGTAAGGTAAGGGAGTATGACTCATAAGAAAGAGATAATGGGACACAAGCCTTGGTTTTCAGGGGGTGGGGGAAACAGTAGCTAACTGTTATTCTATCCCTCCAGGAAACCTTATAAGCCCACAATATGCTTAAAAGAGTTCTGAAGGCAGAGAGAAGCAAATTGCAAGTGAAAACATCATTTCTCCAAGGCCATCTTCTTGCCTGTAAGCCATTTGGGTGATTCCTGTGAAGGCCAGGAAACCCAGTCCAGACACAACTGGCACACTCAAACTGGCCTGAATGGTCTCATGGACACATCCTGACAGCTAGGTATTCATGCACACTTGCTTTACTGAATCCTGTCCCCTAAAAACAACCCAGCCTCCTGGTCTGACCTGCTCCCCATTACATCTCCTTCATCCTTTGGTTCAGGAAACCTGCAACAGCATTCAGGAGGGTGTCCCAGTTTCAGTGGCGTAGGAAGAGGGGTGGGACATGGGTGGTGCTGTGGGTTAAACCACAGAGACTAGGACTTGCTGATCAGAAGGTCGGCAGTTTGAATCCCCGCGACATGGTGAGCTCCCATTGCTCGGTCCCTGCTCCTGCCAACCTAGCAGTTCGAAAGCACGTCAAAGTACAAGTAGATGAATAGGTACTGCTCCGGCGGGAAGGTAAATGGCGTTTCCGTGCGCTGCTCTGGTTCGCCAGAAGCGGCTTAGTCATGCTGGCCACATGACCCAGAAGCTGTACGCCGGTTCCGTTGGCCAATAAAGCGAGATGAGCACCGCAACCCCAGAGTTGGCCACGACTGGACCTAATGGTCAGGGGCCCCTTTACCCCTTAGGAAGAGGGGTGCAGTGGATGCGGCCCCCCCTGGGTGTCATCACTGAGGGGTGTGTGTGTGACAAAATATCAAAAATATGTGTTTTTGAAAAAACAACTCCTGCATCCACCGCACGCCCCTTCCTATGCCACTCCAGGAGCCCCCTCCCCTCAAGTGATTTCCAGAAACCAGAGCATTGCTGCCTCCAACTTTGAAGGCAGAGCACAGCCTTTATGGCTGGTAGCCTTTGACAGCCCTTTCCTCCATGAATCTGCCTAATCCAGAGGCATAGCTAGGTGAGGCGGGGGCACTGGGCGCCACACTGCAGGGCCTGCAGCCTGCCTGAGCCATGCATCTCTCCTGCCTGCAAGTTCTGTGCTGCTTTTTTGAGCAGTGTGGGGCTTGCGTCTGCCCACTGCCTCAGCCACCCTACAGCTGAGGGGAGGCTGCGGAGAGGCTCAACGCAGTGCACCCTGCCTTGGCTCACCCCTGCCCCATGGGCAGCTTGCCCTGACCCCATGGGTGGCTTGCTCCGCCCCTGGCTGCAGGGCGCACGTGCCGCTCCGGGCACCCAAGTGGCTAGTTACATCGCTACCCAGTTGGGGAGCTATGTAAAACCCTGGTAATAATTTCACATAAGGCATTCTGCTGCCTTCCGCATTCCACATCCAGAATCTGACCAGGCTGGCAACTGAATCTTATTTCAGTGCTGCTGATGGGACAACGGCCATCACAAGAGCAGAAGGTTAGCTTAGGAGGAGCTGTCTCACTCTGCCGAGTGTTAGTGCCCATCCTGATTCCAATTTGGTTTTGTGAGAAGACAATCCTTTAAGAGACTCAGCAAACACACTGGCCCCCATCCCCACCTCCTGCTCATGAGACAGAGGAGTCCCATTGTTCTAGGAACCTTGCACTCATACCTCTGTAATGCTCCTGTTGCATGAGGAGGCCTACTGTAGCAGAACAAATGTTTATCTGTTCCAGCATCCTGCCTTCCACAGTGGCCAAGATGCTTCCAGGAAGCCTACCACACAGGCATGAAGACAGCTCTTCCAGGGTTGTTCTGGTCACCTCAGTTTTCAAGCAGGAACATCTGATCCATGTGTAGTGCTTCAACTGAGCAGAAGGTGTTTATCTCTGCCTCTCCTTTGAAGACCAAGATTGTGTTTCATCCTAACATTAAACACCCTTGCTTGATGCCTGACAGATGGGTCATGTGCTGTTGTGTGTTGTTCAGCAGCAGTGGTGCATCACACAGGGTTGGGTGCTGGGCTTCTGGAACCATGGCTTCTGAATTTTGTCCAGCCTCCCTGGGGCAGAAGCTATCCATTTGATGCCTGCCACCACCAACATCAAAAGGGACACGGGTGGCGCTGTGGGTTAAACCACAGAGCCTAGGACTTGCCGATCAGAAGGTCGGCAGTTTGAATCCCCGCGACATGGTGAGCTCCCATTGCTCGGTCCCTGCTCCTGCCAACCTAGCAGTTCGAAAGCACGTCAAAGTGCAAGTAGATGAATAGGTACTGCTCCGGCGGGAAGGTAAATGGCGTTTCCGTGCGCTGCTCTGGTTCGCCAGAAGCGGCTTAGTCATGCTGGCCACATGACCCAGAAGCTGTACGCCGGCTCCCTCGGCCAATAAAGCGAGATAAGCGCCGCAACGCCAGAGTTGGTCACGACTGGACTTAATGGTCAGGGGTCCCTTTACCTTTACCTTACCATCACCAGCTAACATTACATACTATCAGAGCTTTCATATCCTCCGTGCACCCAGCAACTCACTGTTGTCCTGGGAGCAGGGGAAGAGAGCTTAGATATTTTGAGGCACAGATGGGTCAGTACTGGAGAGCTGCATCCTGCTTGCCAGGAGTAGGATGCATCTTTCATTACTGCAGCACAAGCGCCTGCCTCAGCAACATGGTCCTTCTCCTAGTATGACATTTTTGGCATCTTACAACACTTTAAACTATGCAAAGACTTGAACAAAGAATGTGACCTCTGAAGGAGGTGTGTTATGGCATCATTTCTTCTCCATGCTCCTTTACTCCTCTCTGCCCCCACTGGGCTTGGGTCCACAGCTAGTTAACTTGACTCGCCATACAATACAGCATGCCTGGCATTCCTTCTTACAATTGTCATAATGAATTCTTGGAAACCAGTGGAGCGATGCACATGCTGGTTTTCTGCAAGGCAAAGGCATATCAGCAGGAAACCGGCTGGTTTATTAGGGGACAGAATGTGATCAGAAAGACAACACCCCTGTTGCCCTTTTCAAATGCCTTTTATAGGGAGTTCTTTGGGTCTGCAAACCCCCTCTAAATAGGAAAGACCATTAGGAGAACTCTTGCAGATTCTCGGTGGCTTATTTTATCCAAGACAGCTGGGTGAATGATTAATGCTTTGCTGTGTCAGGTGTTCTTTATCGTTTGTCCCTCCTGCCCCCCAGATAATTAGTTGGAACTTGGTATTCAATAATGCTGCCTTTGTTAAATGCCTGGTAGATGAGGTAAGCCTGCAGAACTGAGGCCAGTGCATTTAGAGCAAAGCTTCCCCTTGTCAGAATTTCCCCCCAAAGTTTGGGGCAGTGGGTGGAAACAGAACCTGGTAGGAAAGAGTGAGAAAGTGGAAACATCTGAGAGACACTTGTTCCTTCTGTAAAGCACACAATATAGAGACATAGCTGGGCTTCCCATTTCAACTTATTCAGTAACAATCTACTTCCACCCGTGGAATTCTGAGAACAAGGCATCCTCACCGAAGAATGGTGGGGTCTCATTGAGCTCCAGATCCTAGGATGGTCTGAAGGAAGCCATGTGTGATGGACAGCAGAGCCAGACCAGAGCCTGGGGATGCAGTGCCTCAGAATTCCACCAGAGGGCTGAGGTCTCGCTCTGATTGGCTACTAGGCCAGAAGGGGGTGGAGCCAGCACTTTGGGAGAGAGAATGAAAGGAGCCATTTCTGATTGGGAGATGGTTGCAGAGAGAGCAGGAGGAAGAGGTGAGACAGAGAGTTGGTTCTCTGTGTGGAACATCCACTCTGAGAGAAAGGAGTCTCTGAGCTTAGATTGGAAGACAGTGTTTAGTGTCTTGGGAGAGAATTCAGACAGCATTGGCTGTACATTCTGCATGGAGCAAAAATGTTTTGTCACCATGTATGACAATTGCTTCCATTTTCCCATTACTTGTTTTATTTCCTATATTCCTTTCATCATTTTGATACAATTAGCACACCAGACCATGGATACAAGGAATATACAGTGGTACCTCAGGTTAAGTACTTAATTCGTTCCGGAGGTCTGTTCTTAACCTGAAACTGTTCTTAACCTGAAGCACCACTTTAGCTAATGGGGCCTTCTGCTGCCGCCGCGCCACCGGAGCCTGATTTCTGTTCTTATCCTGACGCAAAGTTCTTAACCTGAAGCACTATTTCTGGCTTAGTGGAGTGTGTAACCTGAAGCGTATGTAACTTGAAGCGTATGTAACCCGAGGTACCACTGTATTGAGAAAACAAGTGGTTTGTTTTGGCTTGCGGGTGTGTATTTGCACTGGCACTCTCTCACAAACGCACAGCAGCAACCATGCATGAGGCTGGCATTTGCTAGTTGCTTCAAAGGTATGCTGTGACGTCTAACAAGGTACAGAGAAAGGAGTTCTTTGTTACAATTTACTAAACTAGCCCATCTCCTTTGTGAATCATTAATGATGCTGATGGCCTGGTAAATTTACTTTGGCTGTAAATCTATAAATGACATGGGAAGATGTGGTAGAATGATTTCTATATCTGACCTCAAAATAGGAACATTTGAGTTGAATGAAAGGTACTAGGAAGAAATAAATTTAAAATCACGGGGGCTGGACTAAAGGTAGCATCATGTCAGGGATAGAAAAATAAACCCAATTCCTGTCTTCAGATGCATCAACAAGAAATTTGACATTAGTTGGGATTAGTTACGATTTCACCCTCACTTCTCCATTAACAAGCCATAGCCTTTCCATTCACCCATGTCCCATTTGTCACAAATTGTAACCATTTGGAGAGCTGGTTCTGACTCCTGATTGCCTCCAAAGTGTGCCAGGCCCTGCCGTGAGCACAGCTGGAGCAAACATGTGGAAATGATCTTTGCATGAACTGAACCTGCCATGGAGACTCTATTTGCACAGGAGACCTGAATTCCACATTACCTTTGCAATGCATTGGGTCTCCATATTTTAGGAACCAGGATGCTTGTGTATAACCCCACCCCATTTGAATTCCCTGCACAGGGAAATCTCGCATGTTAGGGATTTTGTTGTTGTTTAGTCGTTTAGTCATGTCCGACTCTTCGTGACCCCATGGACCAGAGCACGCCAGGCACTCCTGTCTTCCACTGCCTCCTGCAGTTTAGTCAAACTCATGCTGGTAGCTTCGAGAACACTGTCCAACCATCTCATCCTCTGCCGTCCCCTTCTCCTTGTGCCCTCCATCTTTCCCAACATCAGGGTCTTTCCCAGGGAGTCTTCTCTTCTCATGAGGTGGCCAAAGTATTGGAGTCTCAGCTTCAGGATCTGTCCTTCCAGTGCGCACTCAGGGCTGATTTCCTCCAGAATGGATAGGTTTGATCTTCTTGCAGTCCATGGGACTCTCAAGAGTCTCCCTCCAGCACCATAATTCAAAAGCATCAATTCTTCGGCGATCAGCCTTCTTTATGGTCCAGCTTTCACTTCCATACATCACTACTGGGAAAACCATAGCTTTTACTATACGGACCTTTGTTGGCAAGGTGATGTCTCTGCTTTTTAAGATGCTGTCTAGGTTTGGGATAAGATTACATAAACTTTCCTTGACATCAAGCCATCTATGAGGAGGGTAATTTTTGTTGTCGTTTTAATGTCTCCCACATTCGATTCAATCACAAACTGGCCTGCCTGTAGTTAATCATGATTGTTTGTGGAGACTAGGCTTAGACAATCCTTGGACAATCTCAGCTTCCAAATCTGGGTGGCAGGCTTGTTTCAACCAAGGGAGTGGGGGCATGGCTTGCTGAAGAGTCAAATGGTGGCTTGATTTCCAGTCTCTGGCACCCTTGGGAATACAATCTCCCTGAAGGACTGCAATATTGCTCTTCCTCCTCTTTCTCAGGACACGTCTTGAAAGGTAATGCTGCAGGGCTTACGTGACCCGAAAAGTAAATTAGCAAGGCTTGACTGGCAGGAAGCTAGAGCTCCCGGTTACTTGGCACTCTTGGAGGACCCTTGTGAGGGAACAATGGAAACTCATTTGCACAGCCCATGAGACCCCCTGCTCCATGGAGAAATATAATGGAAAGCTTTCTTGAATGAAATGGGCTCACCTTTTTCTTCTTATACAGTGGTACTTCGGGTTAAGTACGAAACTGTTCTTAACCTGAAGCACCACTTTAGCTAATGGGGCCTGCTGCCGTGCCGCCAGAGCCCGATTTCTGTTCTTATCCTGAAGCAAAGTTCTTAACCAGAAGCACTATTTCTGGATTAGCGGAGTCTGTAACCTGAAGCGTATGTAACCTGAAGCGTATGTAACCCGAGGTACCACTGTATGAGATAATTGTATGCAGGATTGCACTTTGAGTTGTCTCCTGGTTTCCCCCTCCCCTCTGTATTTTCATTTTATTGTGCTATTTTTCTTTTTATTTGTTAAACTCATTATTCTTACTGCATTTTGCATGTGCTTATGTCAATAACCATTCTATATGAAAAATGACGACGACAACAACGTTTCTTATTAAAAGGAGAAAAATCAACCAAGGTAGTTCCTTGATTAATCTGCAATCATATATCCACTTAAAGGTAAAGGTAAAGGGACCCCTGACCATTAGGTCCAGTCGTGACCGACTCTGGGGTTGCAGCACTCATCTCGCTTTATTGGCCAACGGAGCCGGCGTACAGCTTCTGGGTCATGTGGCCAGCATGGCTAAGCCACTTCTGGTGAAGCAGAGCAGCACACGGAAATGCCGTTTACCTTTCCACCGGTGGTACCTATTTATCTACTTGCACTTTGACGTGCTTTCGAACTGCTAGATTGGCAGGAGCAGGGACCGAGCAACGGGAGCTCACCCCGTCACGGGCATTTGAACTGCCGACCTTCTGATCGGCAAGTCCTAGGCTCTGTGGTTTAACCCACAGCGCCACCCGACAGTAAATCCCACTGAACTAAAACTACCAACACCTACTAGTTATTATGGCTCTATTTTGCCCTCAAGATCAGAGACAGCAGGTCTCCTCCTTGTGACTTACCATGGGCATCTGCTTGACCACTTTGAGAACAGAATGTGGGGCTAGACGGGCTTTGGACTGATCCAGCCAGGAGGACTCTTCCTAGAGCCAGTGGGTGTAGTGGTTAAGAGCAGTAGACTCGTAATCTGGTGAACTGGGTTCGCGTCTCCGCTCCTCCACCTGCAGCTGCTGGGTGACCTTGGACTAGTCACACTTCTTTGAAGTCTCTCAGCCCCACTCACCTCACAGAGTGTTTGTTTTGGGGGAGGAAGGGAGGGGAGAATGTTAGCTGCTTTGAGACTCCTTAGGGTAGTGATAAAGTGGGATATCAAATCCAAACTCTTCTTCTTCTTCTATGACCTTCCCTCACAGTACACATGTATCAGATTGTATGGTTTGTGCAAATTTGCTTGATGTGAGCACATTTCTAGCATATTGGTTATAATTTAAACATAAGATTAGATGATTGCCCAAAATACTATATTTTATCAATGCCATGAGCATTGATAAAAGTGCAAGTTTGATACCAGAACATCTTCTTTTCACTGTGCTGGAAAAAAGCCACCGATTGTAGCATTTATTTATTCTTAAAATATTTCTGTCAACAACGATCTAGCATGCCTTTATCCTGCGGTACAGAACTTAGTGCTGTGGGCCTCTGTGTGTGTGTGTGTGTGTGCGCGCGCGCGTGTGTGCGTTTTAAGAGAACACGCCATATGGAACAAAACAGAAACAGAAAAAGTTTTAGTGGACATTGGTAGTGAGTATTAATTAGAGCAATGAAAGCTAATAAAAACTAAATAATATAATTAAGTACACTATTGTGTTTTATGTAGACATTTTTCCAAAGTGTAAGTCATTTAAAAAGGCTTTCAGTTCAGTTTTCCCCCTTCAGTTCCTGCCCTTCCCTCCTGAGTCCAATATTTATAATTAAATGCAGTCCTAAATATTGGCCCAAAGCAAGGACGTTTTCCCCAATAAGCCTCCAATTTCCTCCTCCCCTTCTCCCAACATGTTCCTAATTATATGAACAAGCTCAACTATTACGGGACCTTCTGGTGAAATTCAATGGTTAGAGAATGCCCCCTCTATTTTTGAGACCAGAACTTGAAAGAAGATTTCCATTTTCATATTGATGTGTTATAGATTTCCAGGTTCACTTTATTTATTTATTTTATCATGTGCACAAACCCTTCATTTCACTTTTTATACTAAAAAAGGACTTCATGAAACAAAAATAACTTATGATTATATGAAATGTAACTTTAACCAATCACATATCTATACATATTAATAGAAAAAAAGAAGATACTCTATTTCTTTTTTAGGCAATGCAATATGCAACAGATATATGCCAACGATAATAAAAATCAGACAGATATACAATATGGTATAAAGGATTCAGCTCTATATAAAGGAGGAACATATATAAATATGTACAAGAAAATGTGAGATAGAAAACACGTTTCTGCATACTGTACCATCTTCTCCCATGAAAGTGCTTTGCATGAGCAACGTTACACAACAAGATGCTCCACTTTGCCTATTAAATGAACACAACACCCTGTTAACTAACCCATCTCTTTTATTTCTGTTCCTTTAAAAAAATCTCACATAAAAAGTGCTCGGGTTCTTTTTGCATTCCTTTTTTAAAATGCTGCTATAAAATGGTACAGTCAAAACACAATTAATTGTCTTTCTTAAAAAATATATTATAATAATGGAATGAGAAGAACAGTACTAACATGAAAATGCTTCTGCAAGTGACACAAGTAAACCGGAACAATTGACTTCTGATAAAAAATTCCTTTTTTGAAGGTACATGTGAACTCCAGTGTACATTTCTTCTGAAGATAGATATAAAGACTTTATCAGAAGTTGATGAAGATGGGCAGCCCCATCTCTTGATTTAGCAGAGCCAGCCTGAGAGAAAATTTG
Organism: Podarcis cretensis; assembly: GCF_951804945.1. NCBI lineage: Eukaryota > Metazoa > Chordata > Lepidosauria > Squamata > Lacertidae > Podarcis > Podarcis cretensis. Next base: position 30,432,016 of record NC_137187.1, read on the forward strand.
TTTATTATGAAGCCTCCAGTAAGCCTTTACTCTCACATAAGAGTCTAGAGGGTGGCAACGAAGGAGTTAAAACAGCACAAACCTGTAGTGATTTTCTTGTCCTGCAATGATATACCTACTAATGGCTGTGGAGAAACAAGATTCTCTTCTACATGTGTGGGCGTTTTTGCTCTCTTGCACAGAGAAGCCAAGGGGCTATTAAAAGTGCAGTGGGAATTAATTGCTTATGCAACACAATTTTGCAGTGTTGCCATAGACCTACTCCGAGAAGAGTGGAAGATGCAAGCTAGTGTGCATCTGTATAATGTCTTCTCCTTTCTAAATCTTTACATAAAAATAGTTTATACTGAATCCCTTTAAACAGGCATTATTATCCGGCTAGCAAAAAAACCGAAGCGCCATTTTTGTAACACAACAGTCCCCTAGTGAAATAAAATATCCAAGAGTTCGGTAAAGTGCAGCCCTCTTTTCAACAAACCAGTTGGAGTACAAGATGAGTTGTGGAATCTGCTCATTCTGGGATGCAAGTTAGAGTGGGTGCTTCTAACAGAGCAGTCAATGTGAAACTGCAGACTGCAGAATAGCAGATCCGGTTTTCCCCTGGAGCAAGGCAAGCCTGGACTTGAGGATCACTTGGACACCACCACATGGGGACAAAATATAAGTCAATGGGACTTACTTCTGAGTAGATATGTAAAGGACTGTAGTGTAAGAAACAAAATGGCCCCATAAGATCATGGCAGCCCATACAGAAGCACACAAGACACATCTCAAATAAAGATCCATTACGTGAGAGGGGATGTATTAAGCTCCTGCTCTTCAAAATGTGGTCATGAACCTCCTGTTCATTCTGCAGAGAGCAGTCCTGGATCTCTGCCCCAAATCCTGCCCTTAGGACACTATAGCATTTTTAGTTAAAATGAGCCTATGCTTGTAGAGGTAACAGATGTAATTTGGGTCCTGACTGAAGACATCTGGTCTTTCTTGGACCCCCAAACTCCAGGGTACAATGATTGAGTCTTGACTAATATTTAGACTGTCAAGCACAATCATTTGAGGATTGTCACAGAATTTTCTAAAGACTAAAACTAAATCTTCACAGAATGGTTGGAATCTTCCCTTCTTTTTCCAGATGTTAAGCCCAGATTCAAAGGTCCCCACCTGCATCCAGGGACCTGCTTCTGTCTCTAGTCACTGTGTTGATTTGTCTGGCAAAATGGAGCATTCAGGAATCTGTTCTCCATCCATCGAATGGGAAGTAACTGGCCCTGTCAAAGCTGACCATTTTTCACAGGCGGCATGTATAGACCTGATCCAGCATGGATTGGATTTGCCATAAACCACGAGGGTTCATCCCGACTGAAGTTTCTAAGCACCGCCCACTGATTTTTCTCCCACTGTATGTTACACCACTTCTAGACTTTTCAGCTGCATCCAGGAGCACCAGCTTGGGGGAGGGGCTGAGGGACCTTGGCACCCCCAAAGTTTCAAGGAGGGGGCCGGGGCCCCTCAATATCACACAGTGACGTTTGCACACTGTATGATGTGCTCAATACATCAGCGGGACAAGCCCAAGCGCCTGACCACATCCCTCTGTCTTCTGCTGTGTCAAGTTCACTTAGTTTTTGCAGGGCAGAGAGCAGGAATTCCATATCAAAACAAGACTGAAAGGACCCCAGGCTCTGAGTGTAGGATATTTTTATTTCCCATAGCCAGTTAAGGTGGATTCAGGATCTGGTTTGGCAAGGGGAGCCAAACAGAGATCCGCCTTGTGGGAATGGGGAGCCAGGGCTTGGCTTTCATAACCGCGGGGAATAGCTTTAGCATGTGGCTTCAGTATACCCATAATTGTACAATTATGACTGGTTTAAAAATGATTAATTTTTCAAAATAATGATTTAGCTTTTGGAAGCCTGCTTCACCATTTCAAAAACTCTTCTCTTTACCCTTGCTAAAATTAAGTGCATCAATTCCTTTGGCTCTTGGCATAGTCACATTTTGTTCCTCTGCGGTAGCACGCTATTAACAAGAAAAACACACATTTAGAAATTGCTGAAATGCTTTGGCCCCAATACGAATGGCCCACAATACACATTGCATAAAGAAGTCTGCCATTTTAATTATATAATAATGTAACCATGACAAAGGCCACATCTTGACCATGAAAATTCATTTTCTACTGCCCACACAGGCTCATAACTATACAACAGAGAATTACCAGCTACATGAATTATTTTGGGATGCATTAAAAACATGGCATGTTGTTTTTATTTTTGTAAGAAAAAGTAAGTAGAAAGAAGAGGAAAGGAATGCATAGATTTAAAAATGATTGAAATACTAACATACCATATTTACAGCAGATGGAATTATAATAGCCCTTTCCATAGAATCTTCTAGAATATATGAGGGACAATGCCAGGAAGGTGCTCTCTTGCAGAATATGCAGGGTTGAATGACATGGGACACAATAAACCTCTGACCAAATGAAGGGGCAACTTGGATCAAGGCTACCATGCTGGGAGGGAGAAGTACAAGCCCTCTCCCAATGTTATGTTTCTTCTATGGAAACCCTTCTTTCCCTGAGGCTGCTTTTAGCTGGAAGGGGGTGAAAAGAAAAGCTTCTTCACTGTACCTGTCCGCCCCCCATAGCAAAAAAGCAAAACACAAGGTTTGGGAGGGGTGGGCTTCCATTGGAGAAAGCTTAGCACTCTTCCCCCAGAATAACAGCACCATCTGAAATTACCACCAGCCACCAGATTAAAGAAGGGATACTGGGAGATCTACTACAGCATGTGAAGTCTGAATCCAACACTTGTGGGACCCAGCAAGGTAGTGTTGAAACCCTTACTTCTCTGGCAACAGTAGTGAATACACCTTCTTTGTGTTGACTTCAAGATCCAATGAATCTTGCTGGAAACACCTTCAAATATTTGCAAACATTCACAGGGAACTTCTGTTCTTCATGGGAAACACCTAATCTAAATGTGTGTGCTTTTTTGAAAAGAACATTCCATACAGAATTCTACACATGGAATATAAAAATTAAATTATAAAGCATTATTCAATATCAAGTGAGATTAACTCTCTCCAATGAAGGACTGCTAAGACACCACAAACAACTGTCTCTCTTTCGGCTAATACAGTTAATACTGCGTTGTTAAAGAGGACTGATGTTCCCAAATTCCAAAAAGACAGTGGAATGGTGCTGCCTCCAGCTCCAATTGGTGCCTCAAAAACCGCTCCTTGTCTTCAGCCCTGCAAGGCTGTGTACTGGGCCTGCAAAGCAGGCTCATTATGCAAGGCACCTTTGCTTTTTCCAAGAAAGTTGTTGCAAATTTCTACAGAGTCCTTTCAGAGGGTTTCCAAAAACTGTGGTGAAAATTTCAACAATTCATCTAGAAATATAAGAAGCAGTGGTTTTCTTATTCGTTCCCTTTGAAAAGAGGTTTTACCACAAAAAAGGAGACTGAATTAAAAAAGCAGTTGCTCACACTTCAGCAGGTAAGTTTCAACCAGAATCTTCCCCCTTATATTTATTAGCTGCATCTGTGACGGTCAATGCTATCTGGTAGTGTTTCCTTCGTTTCTTGGGTAATACACTCAGCACTTGAACTGACCACAAAAAGATGGTCCATGATAGAGTGGTTCTGATAGGGATTAGATGCAGGAGTGTAGCTTTCCCCCTTCCTCAGCCTTCAGTGTAAACTGAAGAAAGTTGACTTGGGCAACGATCTACAGCATTTATTTGAAGGAAACTGGAGTCCTCAATTCCATTGCGCAATGAATCACCAAATATCTCTGTAGAGCCTGATGGAAGATCATAAACTGAGAAGAGAAGGTGAAAATGAAGAAATTTTGTACATCAAATAGACTGAACTGGAAGAAATTTGGGTAGGTTACACAGTAGAAATCTGGGTATAATTACATGTTGCATGCAAACACAGGAATCCTCTTGTGTATTTTCAGCGAGGAAAACATATATGGAGCACTGCAGAAGATAAAGCTGCTTGGAAGGCAATCTGCAGCAGAGAGTGGTTGGCAGTGCAAGGGTTAAGCACCCTTTCCCTTTCCCGCCAGCCTCCCCTCCCCTGCAAATCTTCTTTTCTACACACAAAACAGTCTTCAGGCTCTCAGTATTCGCTGCACCTGCTGCTTATCTGCTCAATTAGCTTTGAGATTTATTAGTAAATGCCATAATTTCCTGACATTTCCTTATGAATATTGGTGAATCTTACTATTATCAAATATCTAGGTAAAAAGCACAGGCTAGGTTTGTAAATGGTTTGGGGTAATATACGCATGCTCATCGCTTGTGGACTGTAGCGCAAAGAACTTATATACCATATTGGCCCGAATATAAGCCACACCTTTTCCCCAAATTCCGACCGTGAAAAGTTAAAGTTAATAATAATAATAATAATAATAATAATAATAATAATAAATTTTATTTATACCCCGCCCTCCCCGGCCAGAGCTGGGCTCAGGGCGGCTAACACCAGTAACATTACAATAGAAACATAAAGGGGGAGGGAGAAAAAAAACCCAATTTAAAATACAGGTTTAAATGCAATTTAAAATGCAGCCTCATTTTAAAAGTAGCCCATAGATCAAAATCATAAGGGGAGGGAAGACATCATAGCTGTCAACCTTTCCCTTTTCTTGTGAGGAATCTTATTCGGAATAAGGGAATTTCCCTTTAAAAAAGGGAAAGGTTGACAGCCATGGGAAGACATAAGGGTCAGGCTGAGTCCAAACCAAAGGCCAGGTGGAACAGCTCTGTCTTGCAGGCCCTGCGGAAAGATGTCAAGTCCCGCAGGGCCCTAGTCTCTTGTGACAGAGCATTCCACCAAGTTGGGGCCAGTACTGAAAAGGCCCTGGCCCTATTTGAGACCAATCTAACCACCTTGCGACTTGGGACCTCCAAGGTGTTGTCATTTGTGGACCTTAAGGTCCTCTGCGGGGCATACCAGGAGAGGCGGTCCCGTAGGTACGTGGGTCCTAGGCCGCATAGGGCTTTAAAGGTCAAAACCACCACCTTGAACCTGACCCCATACTCCACCAGGAGCCAGTGCAGCTGGTATAGCACTGGGTGAATGTGATCCTGCAGAAAGGACCCCGTAAGGAGCCTGACTGCGGCACTCTGCATCTGCTGGCGTTTCTGGGTCAGCTTCAAGGGCAGCCCCGCGTAGAGTGAGTTACAATAATCAAGCCTGGAGGTGACCATTGCATGGATCACTGTGGCCAGATCAGGGCGGGAAAGGTAAGGGACCAACTGCTTAATACGGCGGAGATGGAAAAATGCTCCCTTTGCTGTGGCTGCAACCTGCGCCTCCATGGAAAGGGAGGCATCGAAGGTTACACCCAAGCTCTTGACAGAAGGCGCTGGCACTAATTGAGCCCCCGCAAGAGATCAGATTTGCCCCCCCCCAACCCCATGTTATCCTGAGTCAGCCAGAAGACCTCTGTCTTCGAAGGATTGAACTTCAACCGGCTCCCACACAGCCATTTTACATATGGTAAAACGGAACAAAAAAAAAAATGTTTCCTTGCTGATTTGTGAGCTCAAGACTGTTCATTTGCCATTGACGGGTGTGAGTGCCTGCGGAATTGTAGCGACTGAATAGCGATTTGTGATTTGAGCGACTGTATGGTCACTTTTGGGGGCTTGCGAGATCAAAGGCTTAAATGGGCTTGGAGTTACAATTCTACCAACCGTGGCGATTTTCAGCCTGCAACCCAATTTTAAGGGAGCGGCTTATATTTGGGTGTTGTCTTTCTTCTTCCCCCTCCCCTTGAATTTTAAAGGTACGGCTTATTTGTGGGTGTCAGGGAACCAGTGGCGTAGCGTGGGGGTGCAGGGGGGGCCGGCCGCACCGGGCGCAACATCTGGGGGTTAGGGTTAGGGGGTGCAAATCCACGGGTTAGGGAGCGCAAATCCACGGGTTAGGGGGCGCAAATCCACGGGTTAGGGGGCGCAAATTACTTTGGATTTGATATCCCACTTTATCACTAGCCTAAGGAGTCTCAAAGTGGCTAACACTCTCCTTTCCCTTCCTCCCCCACAACAAACACTCTGTGAGGTGAGTGAGGCTGAGAGACTTCAAAGAAGTGTGACTGGCCCAAGATCACCCAGCAGCTGCATGTGGAGGAGCGGGGAATCGAACCCGGTTCACCCGATTACGAGTCTATCGCTCTTAACCGCTACACCATACTGGCTCTTGCCTACACCACACTTGCCTTGCCCCGGGTGCTGACAACCCACGCTACGCCACTGCAGGGAACTGCCATTGGCTCAGGGGCGATAGGGGAAAAGCCGGGTGGATTACAGAGAGCCCCCAAGGATCGTGGGAAGCAGCACCTCCTCAGCGGAGGAGAGTAACCACACCTCCAGTGGAGAGGAGCTTCAGGGCTCGGAGGAGGCAAGGCGGTGCCAGGACACCTTGCCTAGGCAAAGCAGGGAGGAGAGAAGTCCTCCATTGCCCACGACCTCCCTGCGCAGTAGGCCTCCGTGCCGAGAGGGGAAGCGCAGATTGGGCGTCAAGAAACTACTCTGCTGGGGAAGGTTTAAGGACCGCCCACTCTCAGATTCTGCCAGTGAATGAGCCAGCCAGGGAATAGTGGCGCTCTACATGGTGAAGGGTCTTTGGCACCAATAACGAGGCTTTACACCCAACCAGGGAGGCATTTGCCTGATTGCTCTCGAGTAACCCACTGATATCCTTACAGCAGGTGTGGCCAATATGTTATGCAATGGAGAGCTGGCCTGGTGTAGTGGCGAATCGGAGAGTCAATGGGGAGGCCTCCCGGGATCACCTTCAAGCAAGTCTCACTTCCTCAGCCCCACGCTGGCTTTCCTCACAACACAACTTTGAGGTTCACCACTGGATGATGAACAGGAAGTGCTTTGAAGACTTTAAAGGGCTACACAGATGTTAAGCATTATTATGCATGAAGGAGTATTTTATTTATTATTACTTATTTATTAATAACATTTATGAACTACCTTTCAAAAAGCACCTGCCTGTTCACATTTTTGGCAAGTCACCAAAGGCCCAGTAGCCAAGTTTTCTATACAGACCTATGAGCCAGTCCTAAGACACAGGTGCTCAGGGTTAAAAGGCTGCAGCAGAAGAACTGCGTTCTTTATTTCTGTCCATTTCTGTCACTGGCCAGTTAGAGGCCCAGTCTAGACTGGATTAAGGGACAGAAACTGCCGATTTTCTTCACAGATGAAAATCTGTTACATGGTGAAAGAGCAGATGGGAATTCTCAGAAATTTGTTTTAAAAGAAACAAATGTTTACAGCTAGCCGTGTAATCCAGTTTAAAGCTGGCAAGGTTACAAACTTAGTGAGAACCACTTCACAGGTTACCAAATTCCTATGCAGCAAATTATTTAAGAAGGAAGACTACAAAATTGCCACAACTGGCTGCTCATTTCTCAGTATCTTACATGCAAGTTGCAATTCATGACTGACATGTAGAACCAGATTGATATCTTACAAGGTGTGATAACATTTGAATTGACCCCAGGTTTTCTTAATAAAGGTCCAAAGTGCCTCTTAGAAGGTCTAGACTAGGGAGGAGTGTTGATGTAGGGGGATTATGGTGTACAGCATTATGAAATGAGTTTCAAATGGGTGTTGGGGATCAGTACACACTTTGGAAACATAGAATATCCTTTCCAGAAAAGAACTCATGAAACTAAGAGCTCTAGAAAGATTTACCACAGAGTGCACCTTTAACTAACGCGACCACAGTAGGGGGTTACCTGTAATGCCAGAATGCGCTGAAAATGCTCTGTGGAAAACATCAAAACCTCCCTGACCCACAGATGTGGGTACAAGACAGTCTTCAAAAGGTGGGACCATATTACAAGTTCCACCATGTTGCAAATTTCTCTGATTGTCGGCATAATGTGGGGAACAGAATGTTTGCAGCTGCCCGTAAACACCTAGAAAGAGAAAAGACATAGAAATAGATCAAACTCATTTTCTGTATTTACACCAGTTTCATTAGAAACTTCTCTTTGACGTCGCTTTTCCAGGAAGCTTTGGCAATATATTTCAGACTATTTTAAAGCTGTGCCGTCAAGTCCTTAAAGCAAGTGCCACCATAGTAATTAATTGTCTTGGCATTTTCATGAGAATTTTCTCTTAAAAATCATATTTGCTTGCCCTTCTTTAACCTTCAGAAAGTTGCACATCTCCTTGAGTATCTTTTGTCTAATTACACAAATTCAGCCTTGATGAGAAAAATGGAGAGACACACGGAAACCAAGGCTATGGCAGAAGTTGAAACCACAGCTATGCTTCTCTTAGTCCTAGGCAGTCAAATTACAGGCCTGAATCCCTAAATTTTCTGAATTCTAGCACTGTTCTGTGAAATGAAGTAATAGTAATCTGTTGTGTACCATATCCTGAGCCCTGAGCAAAAAGAAAGATTAGTTTTTGGTGACAACAAGTCTCTAGAAAAGAGAGAGAAGGGATTATAAATATTCTTTAAAATTGTTCTTTATATATGAAGCAATGTCCTCAATTTAGTCCTCAATAGATTTGGGTAAAGCTTGAAAAAATGCATATAATGTTTTACTATTAAACTGTATTGGAAGGTGGGGAAATTAGTGCTTCCAAAATAATAGGCAAAGGGTGATAATTATACATTTATAATTTTACATTCTTGTGTCTTGGGAGAGAGGGACATATTTTGTTCCATGACTCATACTTTTTAACACTGGGCAATTTTGTGTAAATCAGCATTCCCCTCAGAGCATTTGGGATTCAGAATAGGGCATTGTGATAAGTTCTAAACCGAGAAGGAGTGTGGAACAATGTCAAAGAACATTTTCAGCCCGGCTTTGCCTATGTCTTGCCAGCTGGCTTCACGTACCAGAGATGGAAATAGCTGTTTCTGGTAACTGCTGTGACTCAGCTGTAAACTCTCACAGTGCGGCCACGGCTGGTTGGGACAGCAGTTATTTTTAAGAATGCTTTTCAAGTATGCACAAAGCGCCATTGAGAGTAATGAGCTAAAAACTGTTTTGGAAAGTTGTTGTTTTCTATTATTTTACTATGGCCACTTTTCTTCTTAAATGTCAGCATAGAGCAGGAGAGGGGAGATCTGTTGCAAATAGCCAGTACAGTTGGCAAACCAGTTCATTTAGAGAAAGAAGGTAGCTTATTTTCCTAGAGGAAAAAGAGTTAAGAAAGGTGAAAGCATTACGAGGGAAGAGAGTTGTAGTGCCTTGTCCCTGTGTTGACGTCTTCATGGGTACACAGATGGATGTTTCCATATGCAAGTTTGTGTGCCTCAATCTACCAATGATTGCTTCAGTTTTAAGCCTTTGAAACTTACTGTATTTTTTGCTCTATAAAACTCACTTTTTCCCTCCTAAAAAGTAAGGGGAAATGTGTGTGCGTCTTATGGAGCGAATGCAGGCTGCACAGCTATCCCAGAAGCCAGAACAGCAAGAGGGATTGCTGCTTTCACTGCGCAGTGATCCCTCTTGCTGTTCTGGCTTCTGAGATTCAGAATATTTTTTTTCTTGTTTTCCTCCTCCCAAAACTAGGTGTGTCTTGTGGTCTGGTGCGTCTTATAGAGCGAAAAATATGGTATTTCCCTTCACACTTGATGGGATCCATTTGTGCTGTGTGTTGTGGTCCCCTCCTTCAATTAGTACCTTTCTGTCCACCACTAGTTCAAGAAACCTGAGGTTAGTTGTAGGCATGCATACAGCATGCACTTTTCCTTGCCTTTATTTGTTTTTGAAACACAGGTTTTGCGTGAAAGAGCAGTAGAAAACAAAAACAAAGGAAGGAAGGAAGGAAGGAAGGAAGGAAGGAAGGAAGGAAGGAAGGAAGGAAGGAAGCTTGCTACTCCCAGTCAGGCAAGCCTTTGGAACTGCTTGCCTGAAAAGCTGCTACAGTGGTACCTCGGGTTACATACGCTTCAGGTTACAGACTCCGCTAACCCAAAAATAGTGCTTCAGGTTAAGAACTTTGCTTCAGGATGAGAACAGAAATCGTGCTCCGGCGGCGCGGCGGCAGCAGGAGGCCCCATTAGCTAAAGTGGTGCTTCAGGTTAAGAACAGTTTCAGGTTAAGTACAGACCTCCGGAACAAATTAAGTACTTAACCCAAGGTACCACTGTACTTCCCTTTTCCTTTCACACCTCCTGTACCTGCAAGGGCAAGTTTTATTTTCTCTTAAAACACAGCTGTCTTCTGCAAGAGCAGTTCTGCCGTTTTAAAAATACAAGTGCCAAAACAGCAAGAACTGATGGAAAGGGGCAGGCTACATCCTCTCCTTTGGGCTGGAATGTAACACACATGTAAAGAAGTCTTTCAGCACAATACAGTTCAGTACATCTACAGTCCGCTAATTTGTGGTTTTATTTTTTATTTTCTTCCGCTATCGGATTATCTGCAGGGTGTGTGTGTGTGTGTGCAGGCTGCCACTTGGATGGGGATGTCATGTTGACACCATTAAAAGAGATAAATCCACATTAAACTCCAGGGTGGATGAGCCCTTAGTTGTTATGAGAAGTCTGGGGAGAAGTTCTCCCTGGCTGTGCTGGACTTACTCTGCAATGCCTGAGTCCTTCCTCAGTGCACTGAGGGGAGCCTGATTTGGAGGCACAAGATGAAGGCACAAAACCCTTGTCTGTTGTCAAGATTACAAAATGTGACATTCTTTAAGAAAAATTTGCTCTTTTGTGCACGTGAGTGGAGGTTTGTGGAAGGAAGGTGGGGAGACACACAAATGTCCAGGAAAATAAGGATTGAACAATTATTGAACCAGCACAATGTTCCTGCTGTGGAGTTGTGCTCCAAGTAAGATCACTACATCAGCACAGGGTTATGCTATGATGCCACCAGAAATCAGGTGTTAGCACTGTGAATGAAGCTTATGTATGACATATAGCTGGTCTGCAAAGGTCACTGTAAAACAGCAGCTATTCTATATTATATCCTAGAAACATTGTTGTAATCTAAATAGTTACATGCAGTCCATGCAACTCATGTTTGCTTGCTACATATATCCTGTAACAGAATGGCAACAGGCAGACAGAATTTGACCCATTTGTGAACACAGACTCTTGTTAGAGCCAGTGGCGTAGCGTGGGTTGTCAGCACCCGGGGCAAGGCAAGTAATTTGCGCCCCCTAACCCGGGGCAAGGCAAGTAATTTGCACCCCTAACCCCTAACCTGCCGCCACTGCCAGCTTCTTCTTGCTGCTGCCTGGGCTGGTCGGGTGTGGTTCTCTCCCGCGCTCAGCGCTGCGCTGGGCGGCCGCTGCACTGTCCCTCCCCCAGATAGTCCCTCCCTCGCTCTCTCTCCGCTCCGCACCGCAACGCACGCCTGGCACCCTCCCCCTCAACAGTGGGCGGCGACCCGGCAGGTCGGATCGGATTTGCACAGCCAGCACTGCAGTGAGAGAGTGAGTGAGCCAGGTAGGGGCAGAGAGCTGCTAGTGCGGGCGCCCCCCCCCCAATGTTGCACCCGGTGCGGCTGGCCCCCCCTGCACCCCCCACGCTACGCCACTGGTTACAGCAACAAAAGCCAATCTGTGCATACAGTGGTACCTTGGGTTACATACGCTTCAGGTTACATACACTTCAGGTTACAGACTCCGCTAACCCAGAAATAGTGCTTCAGGTTAAGAACTTTGCTTCAGGATGAGAACAGAAATTGTGTTCTGGTGGAGCGGCGGCAGCAGGAGGCCCCATTAGCTAAAGTGGTGCTTCAGGTTAAGAACAGTTTCAGGTTGAGTACAGACCTCTGGAATGAATTAAGTACTTAACCCGAGGTACCACTGTACTTGAAGCCCATGAATAAGTGAAGGATGCCCAAAGGCTGGTTGGACGAAGAACCGTGACTATGGAAGCCAACCAGTCCGGTATTACAGCAGAAATGCACTTCAGATGAGGCTCTGGAACTGGGGACTAGCTTAGCTCAGTTATCTTCTACGCCTTCGGTAGGTTGTAAATATGGCAAAACCAAAGGAATAACAACAAAGCTGCAATAAATGCAGAACAATTCATCTACATAAGAAGACAGCCTGTGCTGTCTTCATATCACCCCAAAGCACTTATGAGCTTGAGATGCTGATAAACGCTGCATCAAAAGTGCTAGCTTTCAAGATGAAGTAAAATCAAAAGTGAATGGCAGCGGGGAATGTAGCTAAGTATGGCAAGAGAAAGATGCAAGGAAGCTTGGCTGTGAAGCAAGGCCCATTATTGTGTTGTCTTGCAACAACCCCCTGCATTTTTTGCAACAACAATCTCTGAATTTTTTTGTAGTCAATAAGCCTTCAGACCTTGGGTCCTCTGCAAGATAAAAAAGGTAAAGGGACTCCTGACCATTAGGTCCAGTCGTGACCGACTCTGGGGTTGCGGCGCTCATCTCGCTTTATTGGCCAAGGGAGCCGGCGTACAGCTTCCGGGTCATGTGGCCAGCATGACTAAGCAGCTTCTGGCAAACCAGAGCAGCGCACGGAAATGCCGTTTACCTTCCCACCAGAGTGGTACCTATTTATCTACTTGCACTTTGAGGTGTTTTCGAACTGCTAGGTTGGCAGGAGCTGGGACCGAGCAACAGGAGCTCACCCCGTTGCGGGGATTCGAACCGCCGACCTTCTGATCAGCAAGTCCTAGGCTCTGTGGTGTAACCCACAGCGCCACCCGCGTCCCTTCCTCTGCAAGATAAAAAAAACCTCTGCAAGATATCCAGTGATTTTTTTTAAAAAAACACCCTTAGGACACGTTTAAAGCCACTTCTCAGACCATGCTAACATTCCAAAGAGTCTCCACATTCACTCCCTACAAGACTATGAACTGGCTCCCAGATGGCTTGATGCATCTAATCCAAGACAACCAATATTATCTTTTATTGTATTTCTTCTATTTAACATGCCAACCTCATTACTGGTAAGCCAGATGTTCTTGATCTCCCCCAACTTTAAGTAATCACCACCCATCCCTGTTTGGATTTATTTGATACCATTAATTACTCTTCCACTTTCGAAGGCAAATCCCAGCTGCAAACAGAAGAATTGTAAAACACAGGGTGTCAGAAGTACTCTAGGGCACAGAGACTCAATAGAAGCATTTATTCTATCTTATGTGTAAAAAAAAAGTGCTTATTTTCTTTTCAAGCGTGTTTTCAGGTGCCACAGCCAAAGATCAATGGTTTCTATAATAAGTATTTTGTTTCATGTACATGCTCCTATCTATCTACACACACACATGTGGGAGAAAGAGAGAGATGAGTCGGTGTAAGTTGACTGGTGAATATGCACAGACAGAGATGATGTGCACATTCATATAAATCAAGGGGTGGAGAACATTTATTTGACTGAGGGCCACAATCATTCAGGCATATGTTAGGGCTGTGTGTGGATAATGGGAGGAGCCAGAGCCAAACGTGGGCGGAGCCATTCTTTCCCCCGCAGATCTCCTCCCTCTCCAGTGGGAGTTTGGTAGAGGGACAAATCACTCCAGTTAGAGGTCTGAACTGATCATTAGAGCTGATCAGAGAGCTGTTTGACTGCTCCATCCTTCGCCTGCTTTCTCCACTTCCCCTCCCTCCAGTCCTCTCCTCCTGCCCACATTCTCTCCTTCCAGGCATTGTGTCATCAGGTGATTGACTGAGAGGCAGTCTTGGCCTCCTGTCAAACTTATCTCTTGGGAATGGGAGGTTGGGAGATCAGGAACTGCCCACCAGCAAGATCCAATTCCCCTCCCCTGTGATAGACTCATATACAGTGGTACCTTGGTTTAAGAACAGCCCTGTTTACGAACTCTGCAAAACCAGAAGTAGTGTCCTGGTTTGCGAACTTGACCTTGGTCTAAGAATGGAAGCCGAATGATGGAAGGGCACTGGCAGTGGGAGGCCCCATTAGGGAAAGCGTGCCACAGATTAAGAATGGTTTTGGTTAAGAACGGACTTCTGGAACGGATTAAGTTCGTAAACCGAGGTACCACTGTAGTCTGCTCAACTTCTGGTTGGTCTGGAAGATCAAAGGCCTTTGTTTGGCTTTTTAGGGTGGTGGTGGTTAAGATTTCCCTTTCCTTTTAATCCACAAACCTTTGCACTTCTACATACCTAGGAAGTCCGCCATGTGTGTGGGAACCACTCCCTTGTTTTTTGGGGGGCCCTGCTTTGATTCCAAACTAAGTTCAGAAGCATGGAGGAAACATCTCCTAGCCCTATTTAAATCTCAAGATTTGAGCTAGCTGTTGTGTGTCAGGGTGTTGCTAGGCTCCTACAAGACTCAGGACATAGGCCCATGACATTTGCAAATTTGAGGCTCTGAGTAAATCATGATGGTGGGTGGCTGTGGTCTCACCACCATTGTACTTTCAGCATGCCCAGCAGTATTGTAAGCATACGTGTGTGTGTCATTTATTTAAATATATGATTGTTGTTGTTGTTTAGTCATTTAGTCGTGTCTGACTCTTCGTGACCCCATGGACCAGAGCACGCCAGGCACTCCTGTCTTCTACGGCCTCCCGCAGTTTGGTCAAACTCATGTTTGTAGCTTCGCGAACACTGTCCAACCATCTCGTCCTCTGTCATCCCCTTCTCCTTGTGCCCTTCATCTTTCCCAACATTAGGGTCTTTTCCAGGGAGTCTTCTCTTCTCTTGAGGTGGCCAAAGTACTGGAGTCTCAGCTTCAGGATCTGTCCTTCCAGTGAGCACTCAGGGCTGATTTCCTTCAGAATGGATATGTTTGATCTTCTTGCAGTCCATGGGACTCTCAAGAGTCTCCTCCAGCACCGTAATTCAAAAGCATAAATTCTTCGGCGATCAGCCTTCTTTATGGTCCAGCTCTCACTTCCATACATCACCACTGGGAAAACCATAGCTTGAACTATACGGACCTTTGTTGGCAAGGTGATGTCTCTGCACTCAGGGCTGATTTTCTTCAGAATGGAGAGGTTTGATCTTCTTGCAGTCCATGGGACTCTCAAGAGTCTCCTCCAGCACCATAATTCAAAAGCATAAATATAAATATATGATGTGTATATTTAAATAAATGACACAGTGAAGGGGACCAGTGCTTTCAAGGAGCGGCTGCTCTCTGCCCCATTGCTAAGTCCATTAAGACCTGAGCAATTATCAGGTGAAAGGTGAGAGAGTCTATTTTTGCAAGCCATCTTGTGTTGTGTCAACCTCTTTGACAATTCTGTGTCAAAAAGTGGCACATAAATAGTAGATAAACAGAAGCAAAGACATCAGGGTTTCATTGATTAAGCATAGCTCTGGTTGTCAGCCAAACACAATGGAAACTGATACACCCATTGATCTGGGTGCATGATCAGGGTATATTAAAATTTATTTTAGAGATATTGCCTTTTTGTTTACTTAAATCTTGGGTGGAACGAGTCTATATACATTGCTCTGCAAGTATGTGATTCTCTGTAGAATTTATGTCTAGGGCAAAGCTGCTTTCAATCACAAGTGTTTGAATAAAAAGCAGAAGAATGATTGATTTTGCACATCATCTCACACATCTAAAAGGAATTTTGTGGGCAAATAGTGCACACGAAGAAGGAAAGAATCCTAATGCAAATAATCATGCCACACCAGGTGAATAGGGCCAAAGGTGAGAGATGGAGCTTACGGTAGTTGGGAAATATTGGGCCTTTGCTACTGCTGAGCAGAAGGCAAGCAGAACAAATGAGCTTCCCCAACCTTTACAAATATTACTCTCTTCTCCTGCCTTTTGGAATTGTGGAAATTACCTCATTACTAGAGCTGCAGCATCACCTGAACTGCTCCACTGTAGATGCAGAAGGGGCATTTGCACTGAAGTGACTGAGAAGAGGCTGCCTTAATTCTCATTACTGACCACATTGTATTGCTGGTTCTTGGTGTAAAAGAGTTATGATGGCACTTGCATTGCAACCAATACATATGGATGCCCTTATCCTGCATGATGATGAACTGTGCACATCCTTCTCTTTGTTCATCTGGAAACTGTCCATCCCAGACTTGTGTATTATTTTGTTTTCTTATGATATAAAAGTCTTTGACAGCTGAACTGGGTGTGGTTTCAGGAGAGCCACCTCGCTGGGATATAAACTCTGCTTGGCTGACCTCCAAGAGTCCACCAGATCCCATGAACAGTATAATTCCTTGGAGAGGTGATGCTGGGCCAGTGTGGTGTAGTGGTTAAGAGCGGTGGACTTGTAATCTGGTGAACTGGGTTCGCGTCTCCGCTCCTCCACATGCAGCTGCTGGGTGACCTTGGGCCAGTCACACTTCTCTGAAGTCTCTCAGCCCCACTCACCTCACAGAGTGTTTGTTGTGGGGGAGGAAGGGAAAGGAGAATGTTAGCCACTTTGAGACTCCTTTGGGTAGTGATAAAGCGGGATATCAAATCCAAACTCTTCTTTTTCTTCTTCGTCTGCTGGGATAAACTTTGTCTGACTGACTCCTGGAGCCATGGATTATGGGTGTCCATGCCTGAACCCCCTCCCCCAGTGAGCCTTGCCCTGTAGAGCCTTATCATGGCTGAGGAAATTGGCTCTTTCTGACTGACTCCTTTTTTAATCTACCCTTGAGCCAAGGATCTTTAATAATAATAAAAAAAATTTATTTATATCCCGCCCTCCCCAGCCGAAGCCGGGCTCAGGGAGGCTAACAACAGTAAAATGATACAACATTCTAAAATCAGTTCATTCTAAAATCAGTTCAAATCAGGTTAATGGCAACCATTGGGCTAGAGTTCTATGAGGATTGCCAAAGGAGGGGGTCAGGCTGTGCCTTGGCCAAAGGCCTGGTGGAACAGCTCTGTCTTGCAGGTCCTGCAGAAAGATGTCAAGTCCCGCAGAGCCCTAGTCTCTTGTGACAGAGCGTTCCATCAGATTGGAGCCACAGCCGAAAAAAGCCCTGGCTCTGGTTGAGGCCAGCCTAACCTCTCTGTGGCCCGGGACCTCCAAGATGTTTTTGTTTGAAAACTGTAAGGTCCTCCGTGGGACATACCAGGAGAGGAGGTCCCGTAGGTACGAGGGTCCTAGGCTGTATAGGGCTTTAAAGGTTAAAACCAGCACCTTAAACATGATCCTGTACTCCACCAGGAGCCAGTGCAGCTGGTATAGCACTTGGTGAATGTGATTCCACAGCGAGGACCCCGTAAGGAGTCTCGCCGTGGCATTCTGCACCTGGTGGAGTTTCTGGGTCAGTCTCAAGGGCAGCCTCACGTAGAGCGAGTTACAATAATCCAGTCTGAAGGTGACCGTCACATGGATCACAGTGGCTAGGTCAGGGCGAGAGAGGTAAGGAGCCAACTGCTTAGCTTGGCGGAGATGAAAAAACGCCGCTTTTGTTATAGCTGCAATCTGCGCCTCCATGGAAAGGGAGGTGTCGAAGATTACACCCAAACTCTTAACGGACGGTGCTGGCACTAATTGCGCCCCTGCAAGAGATGGGAGTTGCCTCCCCAATCCCATATCATCCCGACCCAGCCAAAAGACCTTTGTCTTCAAAGGATTTAACTTCAACTGGCTCCCATGTAACTATCCAGCCACAGCTTCCAAACATCTGATCAGTGTGTCTGGGGCCGAGTCAGGATGGCCATCCATTTACTGCTCCCCTCTGTGTTTTTGGATAGAACATGAGGACAGGAAGTTATACCATCATTCTCATCTCTAGCATTTCAGCTTCCACCTCTCCAGTGCTCACCTTCCTCCTGACACACAGAAGCATTGCTGCACAGCCTCCTTTGTCTGTTTGTCCCCCAACTTTCACGCCCTGCTATATTCCTTCCTTCTCTGGGACGGCCTCAAGCCCCTTCCTGGTGTTAAGGAAAAATCTAGGTGTGAGGCTGCTCAGTCACCCACCTCATCGGGCAGAGCCCATGGGTCCCTTCGGAATAAAGGAAGGAGTACAGCCAACCGGAGCAAATAGCTATAGACCAAAGTTTATTGCGCAATAGGTTCAAAGAGCAGATTTGAACTCCGAGAATGGGGTGACAAAGACTTTTAAAACTTTCCCACCATATCCTAGAATACAGTGCGTACAGCATCATTGCTACATCATTGCTACATCACTGACATGTCACAAAAGAGGAGGGGTTAACCTTGGCAAACATGTCCAGACAAGTCCTTGGTACAAGATTAGCATACGCAGACATGGCAGGGCAAGACTCAGGTATAAGATTAGCATAGACAAATATGTCTTAAGTACCCACCACCCAAAAGTACAATAGAAGTTCATTTGCATGTCTGGAGCCTGAGGTGAGTCAGGTGATGAGATTTGGCTTCCTTTGGCTAACAATGAGCCTAGCAATTGTCACCTCTGGGAACTTCCTGGAGTCCTTTTTCAAGGGGAAAATACCTTTGGAATGGAGGAAACTGGGAAAGGAGTTGATTTTATATTATTTCTAAAGCTAGGTAACTTCCCTGAGAAGACAGGAGAGCCTGGCGTGCTCTGGTCCATGGGGTCACGAAGAGTCGGACACAACTAAATGACTAAACAACAACAACAAACTACCCTGAGCTGTCAAGTTGAAAACATTCAGGCATAATATTTGTAATATTTAACTTTAAAGATATGCCCCCCCCGGTAATTTCTGTGACACTGGGAACCTAGAATACAGTCCTAAAGCCATACTCTCTGTGCATTTGCATCTTTTGCTAATTTCTGGGCCAGTGCTACCAGATCGACAGAAGCCTATTTTTCAGAAGAAAAGAGTCAGGTTCATCGAGGGGAACATTCCCTGTTTCATTTGTGTGTTTTTTTTAAATAAAATTTTTATTAAGATTTTTACATTACAAAAAATAAAAAGGGAAAAAGAAAAAAGAAAAAATACAAAATACAAAATAAAAATTGTTAAAAACAATCAACCTTTCCATCACATTATTTTTCATTAACTTGTTTCTCGGACCTCCTCATACCTCCCTTTTTTGTATTCCAAATCAAATTATTGATTCAACAATTTCTTTCCCTCTTTATGCTACCCAAATCTTATTTTTAAGTTATTACAATCTTGAATTTTTACTTGTATAAACCCATTTTTTCATATTCTTTTAACCCATTACAGCTAAAAACCACTTAGTTCCAATCCAACATTGTTCTAACATTCATTAATTTTGCAATGTCTCTGTAAGTAGTCTTTAAATTTCTTCCAGTCTTCTTCCACTGACTCTTCTCCCTGATCTCGGATCCGGCCAGTCATTTCCGCTAATTCCATGTAGTCCATCACCTTCATCTGCCATTCTTCCAAAGTGGGTAGATCTTGTGTCTTCCAATATTTTGCGATAAGTATTCTTGCTGCCATTCCCTGTTTCATTTGAGCTGAATCTCCCCCAGGCATTTGTACTACAGAAGGGCTCCAAAGAGAAAATTTTATTTTCAGTCATAGACAGAAGCACATGTCCTGAGCAAAAACCTAGAGCTTGTCTTTCTTCAAGTGTCTCGTCCTTTACAGTAGAACAGTTTTTGCACCCTGCAAAGACATTGCATCTGGCAGTGATGATCATGGCTGCAGCAGTAATGCCCCACGCTAGACTCTGATGTTGTGCCAGCAGAGAAGCCCTGGACTCAAACTCTATACACTTTTCAAAAGAAAAGAAAATCAGAGGGATTGCTTGTAGGGTTGGTCATTCTTTCCTTTCTGTGTAAGCAGCTGTCAAGCATTGAATAAGTACATTATAAAGTGGAGCCCACTGTAACTGGTAAGAAAGGTTATATTAGCCTGTATTTGACTGCAGCATCGTTTCTTTTAAGTTCTAATATCCAGTGATTCCATTAAGCTTTTAAAATCCTCAGGGTTTTTTTATTTCCAGCTTAGGAAACCATTTACAATTTGTTCAAAAGTCTTCTTGGCCGCTAAACCCTTTTTCTTATTGGTACAGCCAATTTAAACTAAGCTGACAAGTTTAAGACTACATATTGAGACAGAAAAATGTCAGTATTGTTTGGTAGCAGATTGAGCTGAGAGTTCAATGGCAATAGCTGCAGCCCTTTAAATCATGTGAAGGCAGGAGAAGAATTGCAAGAGACAAAGGCTAACAAAGCTTTGCCCACTACCTGATATATATACCAAACAGACCAGGCTGACAAAGTAGCTCCATGGGATTCTTCTACTGAGTTGCAGTAGCATGACCCAGGACAGCAGATTTTTATTCTTTGCAGGTTACTGAGATGCTTAACTAAAAACTCGGTCTCATTGTTTCCTCTTCACTGAAGTGCCAAAAAGAGAGGCTGAGTGGAGGGGAGTGATTTATACAGCAAAAATGTCAGGGGAGGGCAAAGGTTTGCAGCCTGATGCTTGCAACTCTTGCTACGAGTGGTAAGAGAAACACATGGATGATAGCATCTCATGTAAAAAAAACAAAAAGAAATTAAAATAAAGGAACTTACTCCATAATGGAACAGACCAAGGAATGGGAAGAGAATAATAACCAAAGGTGGGATTCACCTGAGGAGCCTTGACAATGGACACTCTGTGCAAGGACTCCCACGTGTGCAATTCCTGCATTGCAGGGGTTGGACTAGATGGCCCTTGGGGTCCCTTCCAAATGTATGATTCTATGATTTACAAGCAGTATAAAATGAAGATTTAAAGCAGGTTCAGAGCCATCTTATCAGTTGTATTCTTTCAAAGTCAAGTAATTAATTTAAGCTTTTTGATTTGTTTTCTAGCCACTTAACCAATTCTTTTTTGGCCCCGAGCAGCCTGCCCACTCTCTGTGCTCTTTCCAGTCTTTGTTTAGTTGTTTAGTCGTGTCCGACTCTTTGTGACCCCATGGACCAGAGCACGCCAGGCACTCCTGTCTTCCACTGCCTCCCGCAGTTTGGTCAAACTCATGCTGGTAGCTTCAAGAACACTATCCAACCATCTCGTCCTCTGTCATCCCCTTCTCCTTGTGCCCTTCATCTTTCCCAACATCAGGGTCTTTTCCAGGGAGTCTTCTCTTCTCTTGAGGTGGCCAAAGTATTTGAGCCTCAGCTTCAGGATCTGTCCTTCCAGTGAGCACTCAGGGCTGATTTCCTTCAGAATGGAGAGGTTTGATCTTCTTGCAGTCCATGGGACTCTCAAGAGTCTCCTCCAGCACCATAATTCAAAAGCATCAATTCTTCAGCGATCAGCCTTCTTTATGGTCCAGCTCTCACTTCCATACATCACCACTGGGAAAACCATAGCTTGAACTATACGGACCTTTGTTGGCAAGGTGATGTCTCTGCTTTTTAAGATGTGCCTAGGTTTGTCATTGCTTTTCTCCCAAGAAGCAGGCGTCTTTTAATTTTGTGACTGCTGTCACCATCTGCAGTGATCATGGAGCCCAAGAAAGTAAAATCTCTCATTGTCTCCATTTCTTCCCCTTCTATTTGCCAGGAGGTGATGGGCCCAGTGGCCATGATCTTTGTTTTTTTGATGTTGATCTTCAGACCATATTTTGCACTCTCCTCTTTCACCCTCATTAAAAGGTTCTTTAATTTCTCCTCACTTTCTGCCATCAAGGTTGTGTCATCTGCATATCTGAGGTTGCTGATATTTCCAGTCTTAGTAATAGTTAAAAGAAGGAGGTTTGCCCTAATTGAAGGGCTGTTTTGCAGTGTGTGGGCCCAGTGACTGTTCCTCACTCAAGATGATCGTCAACCCCTCAAAATCTTTGTCTCTGGTGTGATGAATGTCTTCTGAGCTTGTGAGGCTTTATCACTGAACACCTTATCTCAAAAGGGAGTTTTGGTAACCAAGATTTATACCTTAGTTTTTCTAATCACCACATATTTATCTCTGCCGACAGGAGAGTCAACAGTCAATAACTAATGTGCCATATTTACTCCATTATAGTGCAGTTTTAAGAACTGATTTCAGAAATTATTGGGGGAAATTAATTAAAACCTTGTGTGCTTAAGGGAACTGTCTCTTCCCTTCCCACCCCCATATTTATGTCACACCCCCAGTGTGGATGGAAGATAACAAGATTTGCACACAGAAAGAGCACTTTGTCACCTGCCTAAGTGTGGAAACCCAGTGGCAGTTCTGAATGGAGCTGAAAGTGGAGAAGCCACGATTGGGCAGTGCTGGGACTTGCCAGCCTGGAAGCACCCCTGCATCTACATTGTGCTGAATGTAGCCTCCATTTTATTACACCTTTATGGTAAAAGTGCCATGTTTCTTCCGTCCTGCAGGAGCACTCAGCTTAAAAAGCGGAAGGCATGCATGGGAGCTGATGCAGGCTGAGTCAAGGTATGCTGTGCAGCTAAAAATCTATCTCAAACTTCTGCACCAAGATAGCACAATTTTGTATTATACAGTGGTACCTTGGGTTAAGTACTTAATTCGTTCTGGAGGTCCGTTCTTAACCTGAAACTGTTCTTAACCGGAAGCACCACTTTAGCTAATGGGGCCTCCTGCTGCCACCATGCCACCACTGCACGATTTCTGTTCTCACCCTGAAGCAAAGTTCTTAACCCAAGGTAATATTTCTGGGTTAGTGGAGCCTGTAACATGAAGCATCTGTAACCTGAAGCATATGTAACCAGAGGTAAAGGTAAAGGGACCCCTGACCATTAGGTCCAGTCGCGGACGACTCTGGGGTTGCGACGCTCATCTCGCTTTATTGGCCGAGGGACCCGGCGTACAGCTTCCGGGTCATGTGGCCAGCATGACTAAACCACTTCTGGCGAACCAGAGCAGCGTACAGAAATGCTGTTTACCTTCCCGCCAGAGTGGTACCTATTTATCTACTTGCACTTTGACGTGCTTTCAAACTGCTAGGTTGGCAGGAGCAGGGACCGAGCAACGGAAGCTCGCCCCGCCGCGGGGATTCGAACCGCTGACCTTCTGATCAGCAAGTCCTAGGCTCTGTGGTTTAACCCACAGCGCCACCCGCGTCCCTAACCCGAGGTACCACTGTATATAAATTATGCCAGTTAAGCTTGTTTATCTGAGATACTTTCTTTTGTCTCTGTTAGTCAGGGCAGGATGAGACAATTGGCTTAGGCAGCAGTGTTGGGGAAGATGTGAGTTGGTTCCCCCCTGTGCACTTGCAGTGGCAGACCTTGTGCCTCAACTGTCAGCAGCATCTTGTACAACACCACAATCCAACACCTCCAGCCTTTCGCCTTCTGTTGGGCGCCACAGTGGTGGTGTGCTGGTGCAGGGGAGAGGAGGTTACCGTGGGGCGAGGTCTAGGACCTGAGTTGAGGGTCGGGAGACAGTCCTCCTCGGGTGAAGCGGGGTCCACAGAGGGAAGCCGGGCAAGGACAGGAACTCTGGGGGAAACAGGACTGGATGCTGGCCGAAACAGCTCTTCACCGACGTTGCTCCCACAACCTGGGACCGGGCTGACTGGCCTTTATCTTCTCTGAGGCCAGGGGCGGTCCCGGCCCCCAGGAGACCCGCCTCTCCTGGCCTTAAGGCGAGCACTCCTCCTGGGAGAAACCAGTTCCCTTCGCCTCTCTGCCCTGAGCCTCTGCAGTTCAGGAGAGGCTGAAGGGTTACTGGGCCCAGGGGGAGACTCACCTGTAGGCACTGAGTCCTCAACCACCTCTGGAGCCAGAGTGGATTCACCTGGTGCCTGCTCCTGAGGATCCGGCACAGGTGCAGGCGCTTCAGAATCAAGGCCCTGCCCCAGTTCAGCCGGCCCTGGAGGCGGGGACTCCTGTGCAGGCTGGGATTCCTCCAGTTCAGCCTCTGAATCAGATTCCCAGGCCATCACAGGTGGCCCTTTCTGCAGCATCCCACGTGACTGAACTCACCGTGCTCCTCTAGGTCCATTTCCTCCCTGGCCTGGCTACTGAACCAGCTCTGCAGCTCTTGCTGCTGCCTGCGAGAGGTTCCTGTGGGGCTCTCCTCCTCTAAGGGCCAAGGGAGGGATCTTCCTCAGAGAGAGGCATTTGGGGTAACTAGAAATCCTCCTAAAAAGTTGCTTTCTGTTTCAAGTTACAGGGTACTCCCCCAGCCACCTTGCCCAGAATATAGTGGTACCTTGGTTGTCGAACTTAATCTGTTCCGGGAGTCCGTTCGACTCCTGGAACAGTTCAAAAACCAAGGCACAGCTTCTGATTGGCTGTAAGAGCTTCCTGCACTCAATTGGAAGCCGCGTCAGATGTTCGGCTTCCAAAAAACAGTCACAAACCGGAACACTCACTTCTGGGTTTGCGGTGTTTGGGAGCCAAAACTTCTGAGTACCAAGGCGTTTGACAACCAAGGCACTACTGTACCTCGCTCTGAGGCAGAGAGCAGGGGGAGAGGGCCAGCTAGCAGGGTCATTGCTAATGCAATGAGAAAAGGAAAAAAAAGAGCAGGGGAGGGAGCTGAGGATGGCATGAGAAGCAGGATTATCTTCTTGCCCCAGCTCTGAGTCAGGGTGGGGAGTAAAGTATCCAGTGCAGTGGGATTTGCCCTCTGATCTCCAAAATCCCCACCGAATCCCTTTCTGGTTTAAGATGTTTTGTCAAACATTGACCAGATCCTTTTTCCAATGCCACAAGGAAGAAGAAGAGTTTGGATTTGATATCCTGCTTTATCACTACCCGAAGGAGTCTCAAAGCGGCTAACATTTTCCTTTCCCTTCCTCCCCCACAACAAACACTCTGTGGGGTGAGTGGGGCTGAGAGACTTCAAAGAAGTGTGACTGGCCCAAGGTCACCCAGCAGCTGCATGTGGAGGAGCAGAGACGCGAACCCGATTCCCCAGATTACGAGACTACCGCTCTTAACCGCTACACCACACTGACTAGGAACATGCTTTTAAAAAAATGAAAGGGGAAGATGATGGAGTTTTCGGAGCTAGCCGACCTAACCGGAAGAGTCCACGACCAGAAGGAGGAGGAGTATCAGGAAGAATGGACAAGATGTAATGATTATTTAGTTAAATATGTAAAATTAAATTAATTGGAAATAGCTTGCAGATATTTAATTGGCTTAGGATTTTATATAAGTTAAGTGATGAATCAATATGTTTAATTTTAAAATTAAAAGATATAAGGATGTTAATGTTTTGGTTAAATTTCATAAGAACTTTGATTTGGAAAACCGTTAAAAGGAAGTGCATGGAAATTCAATCAAGGGGAAGCGAGGAAGCCATTTAACAATGTTAATAAGTGTAATTTTAATAAGGTTATGATCCATGTTTGTTTGTTTTGCTTATAATTTTGTGAAAATCAATAATTTTTTTATTTAAAAAAAAAAGAAAAATGAAAGGGGAGACTCTGAGGATGCTTTATGCTTTGCCCATACCAATTTTGTTCCTTTCTGGAGAACAGCTTTGCTAAATATTTAAAAACAAAGTGCATGAACTTGGAATACATATTCAAAGGGACACGACAGCTCCTTGAAAAGTCCAGCCTACACTTCTCTGCTTCATGGATGAGGATATGGAGACAAGTACCTTAAGCACTTTGGAACATGGCAGTTCGTCTCCTGAGCATGAATACAGAGGAATATGGAAGCAGTTTGCTGCCTTACCTTGGATTTGGATGCTGTTTGGCTGAAACGACAGGTTTGCTGACGGCTCATACGCCTTCAAATGGGTTCCTCCAAGTTGGTGGATGCTGGAAGGCTGTGGTGTCCTTTTCTGTATCAAAGAAGGAGGAGCAGAAATTCTCCTGGGGCTTATATGATGCGGAGAAAAAGAAGCAGAAGCTGAAAATCTGAAGAATTAAGGGGGGGGGGGCGGACACAGGAATATAGATGGTCAAAAGGGAATGTTAGATTACTTTAGTTCTAGATACATTTTGTTCTGTGCCATAGACTGCAAAACGACTATTTGTATGCAGAGTGAAACAAAACCAATGATATAGACCTTAGAATGTGCCACCCGCTAGGAAGTTACCATATTTTTTGCTCTATAAAACTCACTTTTTCCCTCCTAAAAAGTAAGGGGAAATGTGTGTGCGTTTTATGGAGCGAATGCAGGCTGCGCAGCTATCACAGAAGCCAGAACAGCAAGAGGGATTGCTGCTTTCACTGTGTAGTTAGATCCCTCTTGCTGTTCTGGCTTCTGAGATTCAGAATATTTTTTTTCTTGTTTTCCTCCTCCAAAAACTAGGTGCATCTTGTAGTCTGGTGCGTCTTATAGAGCGAAAAATACGGTATATGGCATCAGCTGCTGCAGTGATAAGGTGCAAGCGTATCTCAGTAAAGTCAGACCCCCACCTTCTCCTCCAAGGCTCACCTGATGCTCTCAGGATGAGGAACTCTCTGCCATGGCATCTTCACTGCACAGTTTTCACTGCAGGATTACGCAAACATTTTGGAACTGCAGACTCCATTCATAAACTGCCCAATGCAGAAGTTCGAAGTATTACAGTGTAGGTTTACCGGTCGTTCAGACCAAAATACTCTGGGATTCATTTTTACAATTTTTGCATTTACAGGGAAATATTATTGATTAGCTTCTAGGGAGCTGGAACAATGCACAGATGGATGTCTTTCTTGTGTAAAGAATGATTTGATGTTATCCTCTGGTGTGTGTGCAGGGGAGGGGCTGATACAAAATTCACCTGTGAAATCTAATCAATGAAAAATGGCTTTAACTGTCAGCCAACAGCAGAGCAGAAGGGAGACAAATCCTTTAGAACCCTTTACATAAAAGCAGAGTTTTAAAGATTTCAGATTGGATTTAACATCTAAGAAAAGCTTGCAAAAGATAATACAATGTTTTGTATAGCCAGACAGGTCTCCCTTTTAGTAGACTTTAGTGGTCTTTATAATGATTTATGAATCGTTTCATGAATTCCTGGCTTACTGAAGTTGGTGACTATAGCACCTACTTATACAGCCTGCCATCTCACAAAAGAAAAACTTGGCCGTGTTTCAATCCAGATTTGTCCCCAAATAAATCACAGCGTGTTACTGGGGGAACGGCAAATTAAATTTTGTGTATGCAACAATCAATACCAGCTTGTAACCACCAGGAAACCACCACCAGAAATTGTGGCCATGCCATGCAGTCCAAGCAGACAATCACAAGCTGGGTTATGAGAGAGACAGAGAGAGAATTATGTCTTCAAAGGCTGGGGAAGATCAACTCAGACAAAGCGATTGCCCTCTTCTCCCCTGTCCAGAGCCTCACTCTGCAGTTAACAATGCAACCAGCTGTGGGTGGCTGCAATAAGGAACCTCATTAAAGCCCCCACCCCGAATAATGCCTAACATTCCTATCCCTAAACCCACTTAGCTGGGCGTAAGTCCCATTGAATTCAACCTACTTCTGAGTAAGTATGCTTAAGATTGTGCTGTAAGGCAGAATCATTGAGCATGTCCAACATTTCACATATGAAATGAGGGACACCCTTTTACACTAGGGACCTATAGTGCATATAGGACACTCCTCTGTTTGATGGAGTCCCTATCTGAAGGGCTGTTTGCTCCAAGTCCAGAATGAGGAGAAAAAAACATAATTAGGGAAAGCAGGAGCCTTCAAGTTGCCCATGGAGAACAGACTGAGCAGGTATGCTGTCCTCCCCACTATGTGAGATGTATTATATTTCTATTTAAATGGAAGTAACTATTTCTACAAAGGTCCGTATAATTAAAGCTATGGTTTTCCCAGTAGTGATGTATGGAAGTGAGAGCTGGACCATAAAGAAGGCTGATCGCCGAAGAATTGATGCTTTTGAATTACGGTGCTGGAGGAGACTCTTGAGAGTCCCATGGACTGCAAGAAGATCAAACCTCTCCATTCTGGAGGAAATCAGCCCTGAGTGCTCACTGGAAGGACAGATCCTGAAGCTGAGGCTCCAATACTTTGGCCACCTCATGAGAAGAGAAGACTTCCTGGAAAAGACCCTGATATTGGGAAAGATGGAGGGCACAAGGAGAAGGGGACGACAGAGGATGATATGGTTGGACAGTATTCACGAAGATACCAGCATGAGTCTGACCAAACTGAGGGAGGCAGTGGAAGACAGGAGTGCCTGGCGTGCTTTGGTCCATGGGGCATTTAATCTCAAAAGCAGAAGTGGGTTGTTCATTGGAGCTCCCAGAAGCCTATGTGTGTGTTTCAGATTTGCATCTAACCCACCGCCCAGATTGGGAAAGCCATGGCCCTTGAGATGATGTTGAACTCCAACTCCCATCAGCCCAAGCCAATAAGGCCAATGCTTGGGGAGAATTGGAATTGGAGTCCAAAAACATCAAAGGTTTCCCAGCCCTGATTTTCACACAATGAAAGCAGGCTTCTTCAGCCAGATGGGCTCCTTGTCTCTGAGTGGCAAGGAAATGTCAGATTATCTCCCTATTGCAATAATGGCACACTCTGGCGCATAAATGTTACTACCAGAGATCCAGAACAATGCACAGAATAGTTGGTTTTCTTTAACTGCCGATCCACTTGAGCTTTATATCATTCTTCCCAGCACTTTACTTGCCTGAAGAAAACCATTTCAATAGAGTGCTCTGCTGAAGTCCTATAGAAGCAACTCTTTATTTTACAAGCACAAGAAATGTGACCGTCCCTCATTGTACTTGTAGGCAAGAAGAGGTTGGTTTATAGGCCCCTGGGAAGAATTTCCTTCTGTGCCTCAAAGGTAGATTTGCTTACTTATTGCTATGATAGAAAGCCTGCCGAGACTCCTGTCTCTGTCTCAGCTTCTGCTCTTCAGATTGTGCTTCTCTTCCTGGAAGCCTTAACTGCCTGCTCAGACATTTCTGGAGAGTGTACTGGAGCTACAAGAACTATACTTGGTGTTTCGAAGGTTGATCACCACCCACTCGGTTTTCTTGTGCTTGTGCTACTGGAGAAGGATTTCCTCTTCTCTGAGCATCCTAGTTGGGCAATCATAGTGATGTTCTCTCCCTTTAGATTCTTACCTTCACAGAAGGTAATGCCTTTGAGAGCCAGTTAGGAGATCAGCCCTTCTAATATTTCCATTCTCTCTCTCTCTCTCTCTCTCTCTCTCTCTCTCTTTCTCTGAAAAACAGTGGCACGGGTGGTGGTGAGTTGTTCTTAACCCTTTCCTCTACCCTTTCCAGATAAAATATGTCCTCTTCTGGCTGCTGCCCTGAGATAATAAAATTTAAACTATTCTTCACCCTGTCAGGGCAGCCAACATCCAGGGACGTGCATATTTTCACCAGGAAAACTGCTTAGTATTGGGGTGGTAGCATCTCCAGGTATCCTGTACGTCGCCTTGAGGTGCCATTAATAGATAAATAATAACAACAATCCCTTTAACTCAGGGCTGACTCGCCTTTTTAGACCTGAGGGCTAATTATACTGCAAGCTGCCATCAGCATCTATTCAGTGAAACTGCAGAACAGAACTGTGTGAAATAAATCAAGTACAAATTACAAATGAATAAAACCACTTCCTCTTCAGTCCTTCCAGCCTGATCAAACTGGCTCTCTCCCATGGCTACTTTACATTACAAACAGTAACATCTCTGAGACTAACAGGAGCGACGTTTAGGAGATCTAGTCATTGAATCTCCTGATAAACATGTAGTTTGGTTCTCAAGCTCAGTTCAGAGTCAAAGGCAAGGAAAGCAAATTTGATACTAACTTGCTTACAGATGAGCTATATGCGGAAATATTAGTATCAGGGATTTGTGCAGTTTGACTTTTGTAAACACAAAATCTCCGAGGGAAAGAAGCAAGAGCAAAGAGCCCTGTTTTCTTGACAGTTGAACCTATATTAGAACAAGCAGTAATACATACCATAAAATGAATACCGGAACATAAAACTGCTGGTATTTCTCGCTCTCTTTAGAGAATTGTGACATTAAAAAATGGGTTTAGGAAAACATTTCGTTATGATAGCTTGGTTTCATCCAGGCCCAAGCTTTGATTTATTGATCCCCGTTTCCTCAGTGTCTGCCATTTTAGCTGAGAGACAATTCCTCAATAAATAGAAAAAAGAAACACCGTCCCTTCACTGCCTCCCAGACATGAGAGGAAATTGCTATGCTGACCCTAAAACCACATTGCAATAAGATGTTGAGTGTAGATTTTCCTATAACAAGTCATTTAATTTTCCTGTGATTTGTACTCTGAAAGGCTTCTGCCTTCCAACTATCCTTCTCTACACAACCTGAGAATGGGCACTAATTAGTGCTCCTCTTCTAGTATTGATGTCATCAAAATAAAGAGGAGCTATAAATAATACTCCATACTTATGTTTAGACATATTCCTCCTGATGTACCTTCACCCGTATAATTTTCTCCTGTTTCCTCAGAGTCTTTTTCTTATATATTTGTCTTGATTTTGCATCAGCTCCATATTCCAGTAATCCCTCATCTACTTCTCAGTTCATTGTCTACTATTTTTTCCCTTCATTTTCCTTTGTAAACATTAAATAATTGAAACCATTGCTATGGATGGATGTAGGAGTGCAACTGAATGTCTTGCCAGGATTTCAGCTCAGCTTATTTTCTCTCATCCATCCCACCACTGTGTCCAAGACCTGCATGGCCTTTTCTGATGGAGATGTTACAGAAAAATGGAAATGACTGTCATCAGCATACTGATGATACATTGTCCCCAAATTCCTAATGACTGATCCCAGCAACTTCATGTAGATATCAAATAGTATTGGGAATAAAAATTGCATAGCTGCCAGGGGCCAAATAGCACTCTTCCAATGCACTCTTTGATCTTGGTCGCAGAGGTAGAACTGGAATCATGGCAACACAGTCCTCTTGGATACCATGGTCAAAATTATTTCTAAAGCTGCAGAGAGATCAAGAAGCAAGGTCACTCTTGCCTTGTCCATCTCTCTGTCAAGGTCACCCATCAGGGTGATCAAGGGCAACTCAGTCCCATGGCCAGGCCTGAACCTAGATTGGAATAGATCTACATACTTCATAAGATCCAAGAATGCTGACAGCTACCCTGCACAACCCTGTCCACCATCTCCACTCCCCACCCCCGCAAAGGGCTTATTGGTCAATAGTTGTTCCAGACCAACCCTTCCAGGGCTGATTTCTTTATGAGTTGTCATCAGATAACTGGTGGGAACTGCACTGGCATCCCCTGCACTAAACCAGAGTCAAGTGTTACAGCTTAAAAAATGTCTCCCTTTAACTGGATTTTAGTTGAACCTGCTATCCAGACTTTGCTTTGAGACTAGCCTATTTTATCTGCTGTACAAACAACTTCTGCAGGTATCCTAATGCAAACATAGGTCTATCGACCTTTTTTAAGAAAGAGAGCAGCAGAACTGCACCACCACCAACAAAGCAAAGCCACTTCCCTCTGTTAAGTTGTGGGTGAACATATAAGACGACACAGCGATTCTTCAAACAGCTCTTGTTTATTCACAGGCCAGGACTGAACTGAACTGAAGGGCTCAGTCAGCCTGCTTATATAGAGCTCCAGTACCATGTTACTGTAACAACTTTCTAAAACTATCCAATCACTGAACGTCACTTTCGATCCTTCATTTGCATAACTATCTACAGTATCCCCCTGCTGGCCCAGGGTGAGAACTTCAGTACATAACACCCTCCATTATGTGTGGGTCCACTGAACTGGGACTTGCAGGATTATTCCATGAAAGGTAAAATGGGGTAGGGACACATGCTGCCCTGATTATCTGGATAAGCTTTCCAAGATAGGATGGAGCAGGACATAAGGTACTGCACACCTTATCAGGAAATGTTGCTTGTGGTACATCGCATACAGTGGTACCTCGGTTTATGAACTTAATCCATTCCGGAAGTCCATTCTTAAACCAAAATTGTTCTTAAACTGAGGCGCGCTTCCCCTAATGAGGCCTCCCACTGCCGGTGCCCTTCCACCATTCGGCTTCCGTTCGTAGACCAAGGTAAAGTTCGCAAACCGGGACACTACCTCTGGTTTTGCAGAGTTCGTAAACTGAATAGTTCATAAACAGGGCTGATCTTAAACCGAGGTACCACTCTACTTAAATTTAAGGTAAGATTCTCAGGATGCTAAAAAGTAGTTGATTTGCCCACAATAAACTTCTAGTTATGAAGGTCTCTCTCAAACGAAGTATAAAAATATTTGGGAGATAACCAACACCATTTAATAAAATGAGAACTATATTAGGGAGGTTCTTTTTGTCATGCAAATTTGGCACCAGAGAATAATTTCTAATATTTCAATTTCTCTGGAATATAAACTTACACTAAACTCTTAAATATAAATAGATTAATAATAATTCTGCTGGTCTGAAAAAAGAAAGATTCAGTACGGTAAAATATGTTCCAGTTGTTTATGGTTATACAGGAAAAGCGGTTGATTTAAGAGGCATATATCAAACATTCTATTTTAGAAAAAGCAGTTAATTTTTCATTATGTGATACAGGAAATTTCTTATTTAATCTACCTGGAGGAAAGAAATGGTTGTAACTTATTTCTTTCCAAAATTGTTGCTTTAATTAAATGCCTTGCAGATGAAAACTGAATCTAGGAAAATGCAGTTCTACCTTGCTGTGATGTCTAACATTCCAGACATAAGTAAAGATGTGAGATCACAATCTAATCAGCAACAAATAGCTGCTCACAGCCTAGAGTAATCACTTACAGCTGCCTTTTGAATGCATAGCTATGTAACATTTATTAGCAGATTGCATATGTATATGATAAAACCAGCTGTGTATTACAAGTGTGGCTTAATGATGACAAAGCAAAAACTTTTACAATGCCATTCTATGCATGACACACTGTTCAGCCACAAGGCAGATTTAAACCCACCGAAATCCATTCAAGTGTGTTAAACTCAGAACATGCTATTTAGGGCCTCAGGGGATGCGAGTGGCACTCTGGTCTAAACCACAGAGCTTAGGGCTTGCTGATCAGAAGGTCGGCGGTTCGAATCCCCGCAACGGGGTGAGCTCCCGTTGCTCGGTCTCAGCTCCTGCCAACCTAGCAGTTCGAAAGCACGTCAAAGTGCAAGTAGATAAATAGGTACCGCTCTGGTGGGAAGGTAAACGGCGTTTCTGTGCGCTGCTCTGGTTTCGCCAGAAGTGGCTTAGTCATGCTGGCCACGTGACCCGGAAGCTGTACGCCGGCTCTCTCGGCCAATAAAGCGAGATAAGCGCCGCAACGCCAGAGTCAGACACGACTGGAAAAATGGTCAGGGGTCACTTTACCTTTACCTGTTTAGGGCCTCAATATATTGTGATTGAAGGTTTGGTGAGTGAATGAGCCAGCAGGCTTTGGAATAGGAATGTCTTCTATTTTAAAATCTGTCTGACATTGTCATTGGTTGTTTTTGGCATCAGCTGAAAACCTGCCTTTTTAGGCAGGTGTTGGTGATGTGGGTCTATGATTTATTTCTTCTGCATTAAGGAAAAGTAGTTAAACCATATATATATATAGAGAGAGAGAGAGTGTGTGTGTTTTATTGTTTTTGATGGGATTGTTGTATTGCTTGATATTATATCTGATAAGCTCCATCCTTGGATCATGTAAAAAATGAAAGTAATAAATAAATCACAGGACTCCCAGCTCTGTCCTCCATCAGAGGGTGGCAGTCCAGCTGGGTTCAGGAGGAAAGGTGGGAGGCTGCCATTAATGCCACCCCCACCAGCATCTGTTACCTGAGGCAGTGTCGCACTCCATCTAATGGTAGGACTGGCCCTGCCCAAGACATTATTAGTCTCAGAGGTTTGGTAGGTTCTGAATTTGATGGTGTGGTGGATGGTGATCATCGTTTAAGCAAATTTGAGCTATGGGACAATTGGAGTCATCACAAATCAGCCATATAGCAGATTGGTAGTAAATGTGAACAAGAAAGATTATATGTCAATTAGTTTAAGGAATGTCCTTATTTTAAAGTGTGGTCTCTTATTTGTGAATATCAGAGCTGTACAGAACACATCAGACGTCTTTTACTTGCATGCAATGCACTTCTTTAGAAATGTAAGGAATTTCAGTGGTTTCAGACACTATGGCTCAGATTTTTCATTGTTTTGGAAATCCTGAGCCAGCATCCCAAAGACGACTCCCTTTGGTCTGATTAAGTGAGACAGGACAGAAAAAAATACCCCCCATTCGTGGCCTTACCTCTCTGTTTCTGAGTCCCCTGTTGTGAGAGGGGGCACCTGGGTTGGTGGGTTGTGGGGGCTGCCATGCACATTGTGCCCTGAAGAAGCTTGGCTCACCGAGTGTGATGGGGGCAGGGAGCCCTTAGCAGCTCCATTTTGACTGGCGTGGGTGTTGGAGAACAGGGCCGCTGCAAGGAGAGCAAAAACATTCACTTTTAGGACAGGCACACATTTTCAGATTCCTCAAGTGAGCATCTTAATCCAGTCTTCGGCTGCAAATAGGAGGCTTTGCTTTCACTACACCAGGAGTTTTAAACATGAGTAAGATGATGGGACGCGGGTGGCGCTGTGGGTTAAACCACAGAGCCTAGGACTTGCTGATCAGAAGGTCGGCGGTTCGAATCCCCGCAACGGGGTGAGCTCCTGTTGCTCAGTCCCTGCTCCTGCCAACCTAGCAGTTCGAAAGCACGTCAAAGTGCAAGTAGATAAATAGATACCGCTCTGGCGGGAAGGTAAACGGTGTTTCCGTGTGCTGTTCTGGTTCACCAGAAGTGGCTTAGTCATGCTGGCCACATGACCCGGAAGCTGTACACCGGCTCCCTTGGCCAATAAAGAGAGATGAGCGCCGCAACACCAGAGTCGGTCACGACTGGACCTAATGGTCAGGGGCCCCTTTACCTTTACCTTTAAGATGATGTTTACCTCTTTGTACAGCAAGGCAAACCTCAGCCACACAGTCTTATTTCTACACTGCCTCCCCCCACCCTGGGAAGAGCCAGTGTGGCTTGAGGGTTAGAGCATCAGGCTATGACCTGGGAGACCAGGGTTCAAATCCCCACTCAGCCATGAAGCTTGCTGGCTGACCTTCGGCCACCCAATTACTCTCAGCCCAACAACAGGATTGTTGTGGGGATAAAATGGGGAGGTAAAAGGTAAAAAGGTAAAGGACCTCTGGAGGGTTAAGTCCAGTCAAACTTGACTACGGGGTGTGGCTGCTCATCTCCACTTTCAGGCCAAGGGAGCCAGTGTTTGTCCATAGACAGCTTTCAGGATCGTGTGGCCAGCAGGACTAAAACAACTTCTGGAGCAACAGAACACCGTGACGCAAACCAGAGCACACGGAAACGCCGTTTACCTTCCCGCTGGAGCGGTACCTATTTATCTACTTGCACTGGTGTACTTTCAAACTGCTAAGTTGGCAAGAGCTGGGACAGAGCAATGGTAGTTCACCCTGTCACGGGGATTCGAACCGCCAACCTTCTGATCGGCAAGCCCAAGAGGCTTGGTGGTTTAGACCCCAGCACCACCCGCATCCCATTAAAACTGGGGAGGAGAACTATATAAGCCACCTTGAGCTCCTTGAAGAAAAACTGGGATACAAATGTAAATAATCACAACAGCAATGAGATCATCATCAGCAACAACAATAATAATATTCTCTCCATCTTGGCAAGTAAGCAGTATTATCACAGTTAAAGGACACATCTAGCCAGGCAAAAGCCCAGGGAGAATCCAGAGGATCAGATAGAGAGACTGGGAGGACCCCACCAAGCCTCCAGGTTGAAGGTCCCCCTCCCCGCTATAAAGTCCTTTTGGAGGAGCAGACTGAAGTCTTGTGGATTAAAGTGAGAGAGGAATTTAAAACCACCTTTGTCAGATGCGGACTGGACTTATACAGGGGTCCAGGGATTCTCAAGTACTTATATTCAGTAATCCTTAAAAATAGCTTTTATAAAATCTTACGCAGGTGATATAATACACTAAAAAGGATTAAAAGTAGATATATCAGCATTTGAGATAATTGCTGCTGCTGTCATCTGTGGGACACAGGCTAGATTGTGTTAGGATAATTACTGGAAATTGATATTAGAAAGTATTTGTGGGATAATAAGCTGTACATAGCCTTTATCACTAACACGCTGCTTATTGGCATTGTTAAAAGAGCAAGGCATGTTTATCTGGTGCAAAATCTAATTAACAACTGCTACAATATGTATAGTAAAACTGGATGTCTGTAGTCACGCCTTCAGGAAAGGATCATAGGGAACAATATTTATGAGCAAACCAACAGCATTAAAATGAGTGAGAGAAACTGGCTGCCCCCTTTGTAAAGATGTGTGGATATTTTATATTTTATTGGAATGTGACCCTAATGGGTGAGCAGCAACGAGGTGCATTCTGTCTTTGATAGTTCCGTAACGGACAGTGTATTTCACTGTGGTTTTAATAATAAAATATGAAACCATGACCATGAAGATCCAAGAAGCATTCTCTGTAGAGATGATATTGCTAAGTTCACTAGGTGGGAGAGCTTTCACCAAGCCTGGGGCATCCTCCAGATGTTCTGAACTCCCCACAGCCCCAGCCAGCGCTGCCATCCAAAGCCATCTGCAAGGCTTTGTCTGCCAAAGGTGGATGTAGTGGAATTACGCTACGATTCCTACAGCTGATGAACTGAGTATCTGAAGAGCCCTGCCAGATCAGGCTAGGGGATGCTCTTGCCCAAAATTCTGCTTTCATCAGCAGCCAGATGTTTCTGGAAAGGCCACAACTAGGCATGAAAAAGATCAGCTCTCCACCAGTGCTGAACTGGGCAAGCATATTGGCAAGGCTGCCACAGCAGTGGCTCACCTCTCCAAAAGAGTATGGGAGAATGTGATGCTACCGTCCAAACCCAAAAGGAAGAGTGTTATATTGAAAGATCAGAACTCCTATTAGAATAAACAAGTTCCGTTATAATTACTGAAATACTAAATAAGATGGATAACAATGTGTAACAGAAAAAGAAGCAGAAAATTGGTTTAAAAGTATGTGAAAGAAAGTAATAGAAGTGGAAAGAAATAGCAATTGAGTAGATTGGAAGTTTTTGGGACGCAGGTGGCGCTGTGGGTTAAAGCCTCAGCGCCTAGGGCTTGCCGATCGAAAGGTCGGCGGTTCAAATCCCTGCGGCGGGGTGCGCTCCCGCTGCTCGGTCCCAGCGCCTGCCAACCTAGCAGTTCGAAAGCACCTCCGGGTGCAAGTAGATAAATAGGGACCGCTTACCAGCGGGAAGGTAAACGGCGTTTCTGTGTGCGGCTCTGGCTCGCCAGAGCAGCGATGTCACGCTGGCCACGTGACCCGGAAGTGTCTCCGGACAGCGCTGGCCCCTGGCCTCTTAAGTGAGATGGGCGCACAACCCCAGAGTCTGTCAAGACTGGCCCGTACGGGCAGGGGTACCTTTACCTTTACCTTAGATTGGAAGTTTATCACAGGGGTGGGCTGAGGGGTGAGGGATGGTGGTGGGAAAATGAAATATTTGTGGGATTGAGTGTGGCTATGTATGAATATTCTTAAGGATTGTATGAAATGTATGTTTGTATATTCGTAACATGTATGTATTAATGTTGAATTATTTTAATAATATTTTTTTAAAAAAATAAAATAAAATAAAGGAAGAGTGTTGAGCATGTTGCTTTATGGAACTGAGTGCTGGGCAGCTGACAACCATCAGAAGTGACCTCAACACCTTCCACATGTCCTGTATCATAAAGATTTGGAGTATCACATGGCAGGACAGAGTTTCAAACAAAGATGTGCTCTCCCAAGCTGACATCCTCAGCATGTTTGTTTGTTTGTTTGTTTTTTTATTAAAAAATTTATTAAAGTTTATCATACCAACACAATACAATAATACAAACAAACAAGAAAAACAGAAAAAGAAAAAAAAACATGTATAATTTCCGTACCTTATTTTCTTATAACTTACTTCCCCGACTTCCCCATACCTCCCCTCTCTGTATTCCAATTTCTATTTTATTGCTTCAGCAAATCCTTACCCTTAATTTTAATTTAATTTTTAACCTTTCTTTTCTTTTACATATCCATTACCGCTGAAAACCCCATAATTTCTAAATCAATGTCATTCTAACATTCATTAATTTTGCAATGTTTCTTAAGATAGTCCTTAAAGCATGTTTGCACTCCTGTCTCAGCAACGTCTACACTTGCTTGGTCATGCCCACAGAATGGAAGACGGCAGGATCCCCAAGGATGTGCTCTATGGGGTGCTGGCTTCAGGCTTCAGACCAACTCTGCATTACAAAGATGTCTGTAAACATGAAGACATGAAGGCTGGCCACATCAACTCTGCCATATGTTAATCCCTTGCAGGCGACCTCAGTGCCTACAGACAGGCATTCAAGTCATGAAGTCATAGCAGTGACCGTCGGAACCTCAGCTCAGCCAAGCTGATAAGGCTCATCTTTGGAATCGCCTCCCGACGTGTTTAACGACCTCGGGCCTTTGATGAGGCTCCAATGCACATACTCCTAGCAGAGTTCCCAACACAGGGAAGGATGAGACAGTATGAGCTACATTGCTATGCTTTATTTTCTAGCTACGCAGAGAGCAAAGAAATATACATCCTCTCCCTGTGAGAGCAGAGAGCAACTGAAACAAAGGAAACCGGAAACCACTAACGTCACATCCTGTCTCCCTTTCTGTGAGACTGCAAGGACTCTGGAATGTAAACAGAGTCCTGTGACTCCCAGCAGCTACTCAGTGAGAAACAGAAACTAACAGTGACCAGAGGAGAAATAACCGCTGGGTGGAGCACAGAGAGAAGAAATGTCATGGGACGTTTGCAGCAGCACAGCCAGACACTTTCATCTGCCCCAGCTGCGACTAAACATGTCTCCACAGCCACAACAGACACTGCAACCTTCCTACAGTTTGACTCCCTCCCCCCAAAGGCACCCTCCTCCATCGTCTCTTGAGATGGATGGATGCCAGAGACCAGACCTGCCCATAGAATTCCAGAACTGATAGAGCCGTCATGGGGAATCCCTAGCCTACCAAGGGCAACATGAGCCTCCCTCTAGAACTACCTAAATTGCTACTGCAGGACTTAATTGTGTGGCAAGTTCCCGCCTCCCCCCAATAGTAATAAAGACACGTGGCACCATTGTATTAGGTTAATGGGCTAAAATTAGCCACAACTTTATTGGTTACAGGCACTGGTCCTATTCGACTATCCGGCTTCAGCCAGCTTGCATGAAGGGTTAACACCAGCAAGGGGAGCCCTGCTGATGCACATCAACTAGGTACTCCCCCGGGGTCACTGCTCAGGGGTGCGCTTTAGGCCCTGACCATAGGCTTTGGACGAGGCCATGCCCCCCGGAATCCTTTACCGGACTACCCTTCAATATTTGGGGGAGGTGATGGCGCTCCCCCCCCAACACATCTACATAACAATACCCCTACCAATGCCTAACCACCAAAACCAAAGGAGTTGTGACAATTTGCTATGAGGTAGGCGAAAAACCAAATAGCAGGTGCCAATTTACCAAGTGGAAAAAATTCCTACCAGGCCCCTTAACGGCGACCAACCGAGGTCCATAGCAAGGTCAAAAGAGAAACCTTAAAGGGCGGGCGGGTGGGAAACAACAGCAGCTGCGCAGGCAAAAGAGGGAGATCCCGGGGCCGTGCTTGCCTTAAGTGAGGCAAGCCACACATTCCTAGCCAGCTGATTGACTGGTTCAGGGGATGACGCAGCCCGAGGATTCCCCTGATCGCGCGGGGGCTGGAAACCAGTCTCCGCACGCGTGTTGGGAGCGTGAAGCCCACAACACCACCTCCTCCTGATGTCGGAAGTGGCTTTGTTTGCAAAGCTTATACGCATTTTACATATTAATATTATATTAATACATTGATGGCCCGTTTTAATCTATTTAATTGCTCCCATCTCTTCATTTTCATCCCAATGGCTCCTTTCCTGCACCTTTGGAAAACTCGAGGCCTGTAGTGTTGTAATCTCTTCAAAAGAGAAATCAGCCATTTGGGAAGATAATAGCTCTCTGCTGTTTTCATCTTATCCTTGTGATGTTTATGCTGCAGCATTTAAATCAACAGAACATTTCTGCATTGAAGCTAAAATTATATATATAATAATTTGTATTTAAATGACAGTAACTGTGGCAGGAAGAATGATGCTCATCATATAGAGGCATCGAACACAAGGGCTGTCCACCTGAAACAGGGCTCCTCACATGCATTGTGCTTATGAAGTTTCACATTTATACTTCCCAAAAGCTTTTAAGAAGAAATCATGTAGAGGTGATGGGCAACGTCACCTTGCACACAATTAAGAAATGAGAGTTTGCTTTCTCAAACTGCTTCCAAATCAAAGCTTCTTTTTTAAAAAAAAAAGTTTCTTCCCATCTTAGCACAGAAAGTACTCTGTAATTTAAAGAACCTTTCTGAAATGGAGAATTGCCACCTCTCCTCCTGCAAACTACCAATAATGTCGTAATTCATTTCCATGGGTATATTATTCTTAAATTATGGTCCTCTGTCAATCTTCTTCACATAAAAAAAAGACCTCATCTACCTCCTTTTAGAATAATCAAAGTGCAAAAGTGTTGCCGTCTCCCCACTTAAATGTCTAAGCAGCCATAAAATGGGGCTTTCATAGGCCGAAAAATCCTGCTCAAACTGGGAGCCTTCCAGTTGTGTCTCAGGGCTGCAGGTGGACTTAAACAAATAAGTGTCAAAATAAGGGGTCGGTTTGGGGGTTTCCGATGTTTTGTTGTTAAATTGATAGAGGAATCAACTCAGAGCTGTGCTGTGCATGATGACATTATACTGTGTTACCTGCATAATTGTGTGTGTGTGTAGCTTTTTAAGTAGGGATGTGGGTGGCACTGTGGGTTAAACCACAGAGCCTAGGACTTGCCGATCAGAAGGTTGGTGGTTCAAATCCCTGCAATGGGGTGAGCTCCTGTTGTTCGGTCCCAGCTCCTGCCAACCTAGCAGTTCGAAAGCACGTCAAAGTGCAAGTAGATAAATAGGTACCACTCCAGTGGGAAGGTAAACGGCGTTTCCTTGCTCTGGTTCGCCAGAAGCGGCTTAGTCATGCTGGCCACATGACCCGGAAGCTGTACGCCGGCTCCTTCGGCCAATAAAGCGAGCTGAGTGCCGCAACCCCAGAGTCGGTCATGACTGGACCTAATGGTCAGGGGTCCCTTTACCTTTACCTAGCTTTTAAGTGATAGACGCACAGGGCTCCTCCCATATGGACTGGCATCTTGACGAAGGTGAAGAAGGTTGACCCTTTCCTTCCATTCCTGAAGTACCAGTTAAAATCACCCCACCAGGTGCCATTTGCCCTGGAAGTGAAGATGCTACAGGGGCCATAATGACAATCTATTAAAATGGACCTTCCTTCCAAGAACAAGTGTTTCTATTCAACAACAGCAGCTGTCTGCCAGGGCAGTGACATGGTGTCTGCCAGAGCGGGGTGAGGCTGGGATTGTTTTATTATTATTATGCTATGCAAATTATGTTTTTAATGTACACCACTCTGGGATCTGCCAATAAAGGGCGGTATATAAAGTGATTAAAATAAATAAATAAATAAATAAATAAATAAATAAATAAATATCTGAGGATAAATATATTTGTGCTGTTGCTTGATTAATCTATTTGTTGTGGATGAAGTTGACTAAGCAACTCAAATATTTAATTATGACATGCAAATATAATTTGAATAGCCTTTTAGTTAAAAAGAAAGAAAGAAAAAGAAGCCATTGTTGTTTATCTGGCCAAGTAACGCAGCAGTTAGGATTAATAATATATAAAAGTAGTATTTGTTCTTATATAGTTCACTAGCAGGACAAAAATATCCAAAGTTCCATTTCCAGATTCACCCAGGAATACAGCTGTGCAACTAAAACTAAAGCTGTTCTATTCAAATCTGTAGAACTGTTTAGGATCTTGTGGGCTATGAGTTTTAAATTGCATTGGCATAAATGACTATAAATATTTCCTTTTTACATAAGACAAGAACTCAGAAGGCAAACGACAATCTTCTGAACCAGATAAGAGCCAGCAATCTTTTGAATGGCAGCAATCTAATGTAATGACCTTCACTTTTAGCAAGACAGATTTTAATCCAGATCCCACAATTTATTGCTTTGGGGATTCTGCTGGCTCTTAATCACAAAAGCAATAAGAGTTTCCAATATGTTCATCTGCCTCAGTTAATCAATTGTTCCAGCTGCCAATCACTAGAAATATCTGAAGGCAAACCTAAAGGATATCAGCCAGCCAAAGAAACAGCTGTGACCTCTTGGGACCAGGACGGAGCTCCATCGCGAACTTCACCCTTTCCTCCGGCATCTCTGACATGTTCTATATTGTTTCACAGCAGGTCCCCCATTATTGCTATGCATGCTAGCAGCATGTAGGAATTTTATTGGTGCTTTCCCCCCTCTTGTAGTTAGTTTTCAAAATGATTGTGAGGGTCGCAGCAGAGACTATTCATGGGGATTATAAAAAGCTGGCTAACTAAAGCAGCGAGGGGTCCAATGAATCTTCAGTCGTTATATAATAACATTTTTCATGCGTCAGCTTCCCCACTATCATCAAGTTGTCCTGGGTGCATTGCATATCCCTCATTTGATTTTAGCCAGTTTAGTCTGGCACCAGCGGGAGGGAAAGAAAACAAATTGTGTCTGTATCAGTTAACCCATCATTTGATACTGAATTGCTCTTTACTGCCGCTAAATCTGTGACCAGTTGCAATGACGGACAGGGTGTGCTTACTTTTAATAATTGCATATAAGGGGTAATTTAAACAAGTGCAGTTTTTTCTCAGCCCTGTATAGTAATCTGCAGTGACCCAAATGACCTCCTCCATAGGCATTAAATAAAGGCAGAGTATTGCCATCCTCCTTTGGAAGAAGGGCCATGAATCGGGATAAATCACATGCCCTGCCTATTACAAGTCCCAGATTCGCTCCCTGGTGTTTCCATGTAGGGTGAGGGTATGAAAACCCTGTCAAAAACTCTAGGTAAAGGTAAAGGTACCCCTGCCCGTACAGGCCAGTCGTGTCCGACTCTAGGGTTGTGCACCCATCTCACTTAAGAGGCCGGGGGCCAGCGCTGTCAACAGACACTTCCGGGTCACGTGGCCAGCATGACAAGCTGCATCTGGCGAGCCAGTGCAGCACACGGAAACGCCGTTTACCTTCCCGCTAGTAAGCGGTCCCTATTTATCTACTTGCACCCAAGGGGTGCTTTCGAACTGCTAGGTGGGCAGGCGCTGGGACCGAGCAACGGGAGTGCACCCCGCCGCGGGGATTTGAACCGCCGACCTGACGATCAGCAAGTCCTAGGTGCTGAGGTTTTACCCACAGCTCCACCCGTGTCCCGTCAGAAACTCTACTTGCCTAATTAGTGCAGATCATAATGCGCCAGATAGATTAATGGTCTGGCTCAATATAAGGGAGCTTTCTATGATTATTGTGCTGGTCCCAGGGGTTAATCAAGAGGCAAGGTCCAAGTCCAGTCTGTGGATGATGAAACAATATGAAGGCAGTCCGTAAAAGTCGAAGCTGGGTGCTGGGCAGGATTCAGGCAGGGACTGACAACCACTAACGTTGCTCCCGCAACTTGGGACTGGGGCTGGCTGGCTTTTATATGCCCCGAGGCATAGGGCGGCCCCGAACCTCAGGTGACTCGCCTCTCCTGGCCTGGAGGCGAACACTCCTCCTGTGGGAACTTAGTTCCCCCCACCTCTCTGCCCTGAGCCTCTGCAGCTCAGGAGAGGCTGGAGGGTTACCGGACCCAGAGGCAACCTCAGCTTCCTCTGACAGGGCTGAGAGTGGAGCACCTGCAGGCAATGGGTCCTTCATCACCTCAGGAGCCAGAGCAGACTCAGCTGGTGCCTGCACCTGAGGATACAGCACAGGTGAGGACCCTTCGGGCTCAGGCCCCAGCCCCGGCTCAGCTGGTTCTGGAGGTGGGGAATCCTGTGCAGGCTGGGATCACTCAGTTTAAGCATCTGAATCTGAATCCCAGGCCATCACAATTATCCTGAGAAGAATTAAAGTCTCAGTCTAGGTTTTGTTTTTTTTTTCATTTACCTTCTCTCATTTGTTACATCTCCCATCCTTTTGGAAGTCTGTACATTCCTTTCCTAGGGACACTCCTTCAATGCCTGCCACATTCCTAATAAAATCACTGTTCCTAAAACCACAGAAGGGAAGGGAATCCCTTTTATTTCCTCCTCCAAGCAACTTTAAAGGCATGTATATCATGCATATATCCACTCAGGAGGGGCTTCTATATCTGTAATTCCATCCATATCTCTCAAAAAGAGAAAAACGTACAGCCTTAAAAATGTTTTCCCATAAGAGTGGTCAAAGGCCTGGAAACGATGCCTTATGAGGAATGGCTAAGGGAGCTGGGCATGTTTAGCCTGGAGAAGAGGAGGTTAAGGGCTGATATGATAGCCATGTTCAAATATATAAAAGGATGTCACATAGAGGAGGGAGAAAGGTTGTTTTCTGCTGCTCCAGAGAAGCGGACACGGAGCAATGGTTCCAAACTACAAGAAAGAAGATTCCACCTAAACATTAGGAAGAACTTCCTGACAGTAAGAGCTGTTCGGCAGTGGAATTTGCTGCCAAGGTGTGTGGTGGAGTCTCCTTCTTTGGAGGTCTTTAAGCAGAGGCTTGACAACCATATGTCAGGAGTGCTCTGATGGTGTTTCCTGCTTGGCAGGGGGTTGGACTCGATGGCCCTTGTGGTCTCTTCCAACTCTATGATGATTCTATGATTCTAAGAGTAATAGGGGTGCCTGAAGCTTCGTTTTTGGCTTTGAGGCCTGGATTAAACTGAATTAAGATGTTTTCCAAGATGATACCGTAAACTCCCTTTGGTTTCTTGCGGAAATTGCTCTTAATTTTCTCCCTGTAAATTTAATTGGGCTTTACAGTTCTTTCCTTTTTCATGATCCTACTTGTATCCTTCATGAAACTTTCATACTGACACCAGATTAAAATTGTTTTGCTTTTATTGTCAGTTCATTTTTATTGTCCGTTCCTTTGCTTTTATGGGCAACAAAATTATTTCCTGGAATCCTACCCTGTACATAACGTTTCTTTCCCTTTCCCCCCTATACCCTACCTGTGTAAATGTCA
This sequence comes from Podarcis cretensis, assembly GCF_951804945.1. Classification (NCBI taxonomy): domain Eukaryota; kingdom Metazoa; phylum Chordata; class Lepidosauria; order Squamata; family Lacertidae; genus Podarcis; species Podarcis cretensis. The sequence continues at coordinate 30,476,898 of NC_137187.1, forward strand.
TGCACAGGTCCTGGAGATTGTCTGACGGTGCTTTCAGAAGTGCCCTGGGGAGATGCAGGAGGTTGGAGAGGCTGGATCGTGAGACAGTCATTGAGAATGTCCTGGTCAAGCTCTATACTTGAACGCAACTGAAATACAAGCACAGAAAAGAGAAAAACCATGTGTTACAGAGAAACAACAAACAGCATAATAATGAAACATAATAATATAATTCTGTTTCAGTGATAACAGAATGAAATCAGAAGATTGCATTACATCCCCCCCCCCCCCATGATTTAAAGACCAGGAGCGAGCATGTACCATATTTTTCGCTCTATAGGACGCACCTGACCATAGGACGCAGCTTATTTTAGAGGGGGAGAACAAGGGGAAAAAAATCTTCCCTCTCTGCGCAGCGCCCCTTCAGCGAAGCGGTAGGAGAAACGGAGCCCCTTCCATTTCTCCTCCCGCTTAGCTGAAGGGGTGTTGCGCCTTAGCTGAAGGGGCACGTAGCCTTCAGCGAAAGGAACCCGAAGCCTCCGGAGGCTTTGGGTTCCTTTCACTGAAGCCTGGAGAGCAAGACTCTCCTGGCTTCAGTGAAGGCAACCCGAAGCCTTCGGAGCACGGCGGGAGCGCTTCCACTGCGCTTCGGAGTCTTTGTGTTGCTATCGCTGAAGCCAAGGAGCCTGCATTCGCTCCATAAGACGCACACACATTTCCCCTTAATTTTTGGAGGGGGAAATGTGCGTCTTATAGAGAGAAAAATACGGTAATCCCAACATTTGGAGCATAACAAATGCATTTGCTGAGAATGGTGAAAACGGCATATTGACGCTTATGGACAGCATAAGACAGAATGACTTCGCAGTCTATCCAACTGGAACAAATTATCAGAGTATCCCGGTAAAGGGGCTTAGGGGGGAAGTTTTGTCTGAAGGCCAAGATGGTTGCTAATGGACCTCAGAACTCCCCAAAAGAGCATCCTAGGGAGTTCTCCCTATTTGATCTGCATCCTAGGGGGTTCTGGTGAAGAAATAAACCAGAAATTGGGTTGGTTGATTCCGCATGCATCCCCAGTGCCTATACCAAAGCCTTCAGACATCTGTAATCAATAAAGTTGTGGCCATTTCCATCCCAAGCTGTTGTCCTGTCTTGATAGCTGCTCTCACACCCCTGTCCCCATTTTGCTAAGAAGCAAAACCAGAATTATGTACGATGAGTTCTTGTATCTTTTCTCGTTTATCCCTCATGCGTCTCCCACCTCCAGGACCCAGATGTTTCTCATGCTGTAACCATGAACTCCACTCTGCATTGCTTAACAGCTATTACTGCTATTATCCATGTATATTTCTAAGGTCAAAGGTATCTACATTTTCCCCATCCAGATTCTTAGAATAAGTAGTGAAAGTGGCACTAACTGCCATGAAATATTGTTCAAAAACAATTAACCTTCCCAAAAAAGATTTCAAGGCTACATTATTTATCCTATGTTTATATTTGCCTTTAAAAAGGTTCCTTTACAACTCAGCTTGCCAGCAATGTATCTATTATTATTATTATTATTATTATTATTATTATTATTATTATACTGTATGGAGCTGATCTCTTTCCTTTATCAGAATCCCAGCTATGTGTAATTGGATTCAGAATATGGGGAAAAGGAGGGATAATAAAGAATGAAGCAAAGTGTGGTTTGAGTTTTTGCATTTTTTAGGAACCTGAATGAAATGCTTTGAAATGCTGATTGGGAATACACACACAAAATAGATTTGTTTCTCAAGTCACATGCAGGCTGCGAAAAAGGATGTGGTTTCCTATATGCATGTATTTTAAGGACAAATGGAGAAAAGTACATGTGCATATAGGGACGCGGGTGGCGCTGTGAGTTAAACCACAGAGCCTAAGACTTGCCGATCAGAAGGTTGGCGGTTCGAATCCCTGCAATGGGGTGAGCTCCCGTTGCTCGGTCCCTGCTCCTACTAACCTAGCAGTTCGAAAGTACATCAAAGTGCAAGTAGATAAATAGATAAATCTCTGGCAGGAAGGTAAACAGCATTTCTGTGCGCTGCTCTGGTTCACCAGAAGTGGTTTAGTCATGCTGGCCACATGACCCGGAAGCTGTACGCGGCTCCCTCGGCCAATAAAGCGAGATGAGCGCCGCAACCCCAGAGTCGGCCACGACTGGACCTAATGGTCAGGGGTCCCTTTACCTTTACCTTATATGTGCATATACTGCCTTTTTTTGTGGCTCGTGTGTATTTTGAACCTGAGTGTACACATAGTGCTTGATTACAAAAAGTGAAGTGAGAATTGCCCCAATGGAACAGAAAGGAATCACACACAGTATTGTTCAACTGAAAATGTTACATGGAAATGTGAACAGTGGTAATAAATGTCCAACGATCCACCCTATCACATTGTTTGCAAAATAAATGACATGTTTGTGGTGCTGAGGGTAGGAAAAATTGCTTGGAATCAGAAATGCAGGGGAAAATAACCCCTCTACCCCATAACTTCTCTGCCCCAAATCTCCCCCTCCCTAATCCGCTTTTATTACACTTGCAACATTTAGTTAGACCTGGAAACAAACCAGTGCACTGGTTAACTGAACTCTGTCCATGCTCAAGCTTGTTTGTTGTGATTTTACAGTTGTAATACTGTCTTTGATTCATGAATACGAAGTCAAATATTGTGTGTTCTTAGATGAAAAATAATCCGTCCTACAGATATGGCCTGTGACCAAAATCTTGCCCAATTTGTGCCCATGGAAATATGTTCCATAATACACTAGTAAGTGATATATTAACCCAGCCATCAATCCTGAAATCTGCTGCAATGTTTCCAAAGTACTTGCACTGAATTTAAAGATATAATAATGGTATGAACCCAAATGTTTCGCTCACTGTATTTAATGGAGTTGCTCTCCAGTATTCGGCACACTTGATCTACTTGCTTTGAAATATACAATACATTGTTTTCATGCGAGGTATTCAGATCGTCCTTTTAATATGACAAACTTTGCATTTGGAACCTGAGCAGTTCCCAGGAGCAATGTTATTCTTACTTAGGTACAGCAGAAAACAAGGCACCATTTATAGCGAGATATATACATGCACACACACACACACACACGTGCTTTCCCCCCTTTGACAGTTCTAATGCTTATAATCTCTTAGGACAAGAGATGGAAACTCAACTCCCATCATTTCCTCATTTCAGGTATGATTGGATAATCACCCAAGATTTAGCAAATCAAGGGAACGTAATTGAAAGGGAACAAGGCCCCTAAATCCCTCAATTTGCGGCTGCATTACGTTTGAGTGCAAGAACAGGCATTCAGTTGGCCGGAGGCATGAGATGCTTCCAAAGGAAAAGGCTCCCCATCAAAAGATCTTTTCTTTAGCACTTTCCTTATCGTTGTTGTTTATCAGACTCATGTTTTCTTCATGGACACCTTGGTAGTCATCATTGTTCCGTGGAAATCAGATGCCACCAAAATATGCTTCTGAATAAGCTCAGCCAGGAGAAAAATAGCTTGATGCATGTACACCCACGCAGATAAGCTTGCTATCAAAACATTTTTGAGAGAATAATGGTGCCTTCGATAGCTAGACTCATATTTCCTATTATTGTAGCATTTAGGAATCCCTCTGAAGCCTGACATTAAAGACACTTGAGAAGCATTTTGGAGTCGGAGAGACGTGCTGTCAGGGTGCAGGTGATGCCCTTTCCTATGGCTGCAGCATTAGATAAAATAACCCTTTGCAGACATAGTCCCAAAGTTTGGAATGATAGTCAAAGGAAATCCTGAATGAGACCAAGATCTCCAAGGATGCCACAACACTCCGGCTGCATCTACAGAGATGGGAGAGCCAAACAAGCCCTCATCTACCCACATATATATACTCCTGGGAAAGGACATTGAAATATACTCAGAGTCTAGAGTGGATTTCATGCTCTTTATTCAGCTCATAGTGGTGAGGAGGAAAGGATGTTTCCCTAAAGTATCTGCTTTATATACATTATTTACACAATGGGCTGCACGTGATTGGCTAATTCTGGAATTCTCCTGTAAGCCAATCAGGTTGTGGATTCACTTCCATCTGGAGCTGGATTGGGTGTCTCCTGCAGACCAATCATACTGCTGCATTGTTCTAGGACCAATCAGACTGCTGCATTCTGAATCCTATTGTTCTAGGACCAATCAGACTGCTGCATTTTGGATCCTATTGTTCTAGGACCAATCAGACTGCTGCATTTTGGATCCTATTCAACTCAGTACATAACAGACATCTTCAAAACACTTGCCCTGAGAGATCCCACATTAGCTAATGAGATCCCACATTAGCTGGAAATAGTATCTTACCCCACCAATGCACCAAACAGGAAGATTATCACAAGCATACAGAGACTCTCATCTTCCCATCCAGAACCCGAAAGGTGAGAAGCCACTCTCTTTTCCAGGTTTACCAATGATGTTCCCACAGTCCTTTTTGACCCAATCCGCAAGAGCGTACTAAACTTTGCTATTTTTACAGAATGTTGCAAAGTCAACCCAGCTGCAGCTTGGCAAACATGACAGATAGCAGTGAGGGAGCTGTCTTAGCAAGTTGCAGCAGGTGGCAGCCTGCCATAAGATTCATGGTTTTCATCTTCTTCTGAGCACCTTGGGGCCTTTTATCATTGTTACAGCTGTGAGGAATGGCTTTAAGTTTGGAGAAACATGACTACTCTTTGCATAACACAGTGCTGAGACAAATCCTACGGTCTGAAAATACAGTTAAGCAGGGCTTTTGATGGCCATCCTGACAAATCAGACTGCATGAGAGGGAGAGATGGGAAGCTGCCTTGTTCTATCAACAGAGGAAGATGGATGGTGCCTAGGAAGCTAATGATGAGTGAAAGCAACAGTCTTCAGGCACCTTGAAGGCACACAAACACACACATACATTATGGCATGAAATATACTCAGAGTCGAGAGTGGATTTCATGCTCTTTATTCGCTCATAGTGGTGAGGAGGAGCGAAAGTTCCCCCATAATATCTGCTTTATATACATTATTTACACAATGGGCCCCACGTGATTGGCTAATTCCGGGATTCTCCTGTAGGCCAATCAGGTTGTGGATTCACTTCCACTTGGAGCTGGATTGGGTGGCTTCTGCGGACCAATCATACTGCTGCATTGTTCTAGGACCAATCAGACTGCTGCATTTTGGATCCTATTGTTCTAGGACCAATCAGACTGTTGCATTTTGGATCCTATTTAACTCAGTACATAACATGGCATAAGCTTTTCTGGGCCACAGTCTGTTTCATAAGATGCAGCCTTGGTGGTGGTGTAAGGCTCTTTCTTTTAGCTGCAGGATACTAGCTGCAGGGTGAGTGATGACAGTTGGAGAGGCAGAAGCGTGAGGAGGATTCGGGGCAGCGCAAACGGCCCCCCCCCACAAGGTGTGGGGGCCAAGGGGGTGCCTTCCTGCCTCCTTCCCCAAGCCTAGTAAGCACATACCCAGCTTTGGGAAGGAGGCAGGGGGGCTCTCGGACCCTGTCAGAGTCCTCAAACCCCCTTCCCGAAGCAAGCATTTTGGCCTCACACAGGGCGCCATGGTCTGACTTTATACTTTTCAAGAAGAGTATATAATAGAGAAGAACCAAGACAGGAAATTCTTGGTGTGGTGAATGTTAGTGAGCTGTGGGGCTAATCTGTGTGTAGCCCAGCGGTGGAGAGGAGTAAGAGGCAGGAGGACTTGAACGTCCAGTATAGTACAAGCAAGAACCAGTAGCAGAACTAGCAAGGGAACAAGAAGAAGGGATGTGTTGTTTCAACTCCTAGCCCAAAGCACTGTGATTTGAAAGCTCAGAAAATCATTCCCTCTGATAAGAAGCTGTGGCTGTCTGCCACAAAGGACCTTGCCCCTTTTTCTTACATGGTACAGTGGTACCTCAGGTTCCATACGTTTCAGGTTCCATACGCTTCAGGTTACAGACTCTGCTAACCCAGAAATAGTGCTTCAGGTTAACAACTTTGCTTCAGGATGAGAACAAAAATCGTGCTCAGGCGGTGCGGCGGCAGCAGGAGGCCCCATTTGCTAAAGCGGTGCTTCAGGTTAAGAACAGTTTCAGTTTAAGTACGGACCTCTGGAACGAATTAAGTACTTAACCTGAGGTACCACTGTAGTGTTTTTCTTATGTGGCAAGTGTGAGGGGAGGGGAAATGTTTCAATTTTTGTCGACACATTGACTGCACAATTTTTAAAATGTCTCAATAGCCTCAAACCACTTTGGAGGCTCCTGATTCCGTTTGGGGTACTCAGAGAGATCCCACTTTCAGACCCTCCAATTGTCCCTATTTTCCAGGGACCTCCCTGATTTAGAGAAGCCATCCCAGTTTCTGATTTGATCCTAGAACATCCCATTTTTCCTTTGGAAGTCCCTGTTTTCATCAGAGAAATATTAGAGGGCATGGAGTTATCCGACCCTTAAGCCGTCTGAAGGCAATCCTGTATAGGAAAGTTTTTCTTAATGTTTCATTATGTTTTTATACATGTTGGAAGCTGCCTAGAGTGGCTGGGGCAACCCAACAAGATGTGTGGGGTATAAATAGTAAAATTATCATTATGGAATAGGATGTCCCTATTTTCATTTGAGAAATGTTGGAGGGTCTGCAATTTGGTTCAGGCAAACCCGGAACGTTTCTGATGCAGCCCAGGTCAGTTCAGGATGAGCTCAGTTCCAATGGACACTTCTAGTCTCCTGCCTTTCCTCATTGTATTGGGCCCAAAAACTTGATAATCCAAGGCTAATTTATGGTGCAACTTGTCTGGGAAAATTAATGAGCAAACGCCTAGATTCTGTTTCATCGGAACTGAGAAAGATGGCGTCTGCTATCCGAGGAGGACTTTTGGATGGATTCAGCATAAATAACAGCGTGTGAGGATTTATTGCAAACAAAAAACTTACCAGCTTTAAAAAAAGGGAGAGCCTTACAAAGTTCACACAGAAACATAATATTGCTTACTTTAACTTGCCTGTGGAAACAACTCAGAGGTTATTAAGAAGAAAAAGGATAACAACAAGAAGATTGAAAGATGGGACTGCTGCATACTAAAAGCAGCAGAAATATGAGATGATTGGACCCTACTGAACTCAAAGCATGGGAACCCCCAACAAAAATTTATACAGTAATTTGGCAAAATATTTGGACTTTGTGATATGTATTGGTATAATTTGGAATAATTAATATGATATGATTGGATTGTTAGATGGAAAACTTAATAAAAATTATTATTAAAAAAAAAGACTTGATAATCCTCTATAAACAAAATACTGCAATATAGAAACACTTTTTAAACAACTACAACAGTATCAAACATGAGTAAGGTACGTGGAAAGCTATAAATTAATGAATTGCACCTCTTTCCTATAGGTTGGTGGAGACCCTAGAATGCTTAAACCCCACATTGAGGAAACAGAGAGTGCAAATGCAACGGCTTTTGTGTCACAACAATTAGAAGTAATGATGCAACAAGGGGGACAAAAGGGGATGGGGACAAAAGCCAACCCACCATTCATGTGCAAAGTCTGTTTTGTTGTTTTCAGTCACTGTAGTCAAAAGAATTGTTGATCAGAGTCACCAGCATTTCACAACAAATAGCATAATTAAATTCCTCAAACACTTCTGCCCATCTCTAATCCTTTTGCACCAACATCCCCTTTGAGAAAAACTGCTCTGCTCCACAGTGTCTGATTTATATTTCATTTGAGAACAGGAAGTAAGGGGATTACAGTTAGGATTAAAACACTTACTCTTTGCAGCATTTTTGTGAGGAATGGCTTCTTAGTTGCCATGGGCACTGCTTAGTGACCCTTAGCCCCCAGATGCAATTCCTCCTCTTGAATTAATGAAATATTTCATTTGGATTCCGGAGAAAACGAATGAATGAAGATATATTCAAAATTCAAGTGTGTACAAAGTAATAAAATTAAAATTTTCCTGTCCCCTTTATACTCTTTCTTGCAGCTTTAACAATGAAATGTGAAATATAATTTTGAAGAAGGGCAACTAGAAACTAAAACTGACGTTGAAACGCAGCCCTTGGAATATGAAGAGATGGTACCATAGAAAAGAGAAATACTTTGGACTCAGTGCTCAAAAGGTATAAGCTCTGAAGACACTTTGCCTAACCTGCTGCCATATTGCCTCAAACTTATACAATGTAGAAATGTAATTGATTATTTTTATGGTAAATTTCCTTGAGACGTTGGTATAGAAGGCGATTCAAGACAATTATGATGATTGCGTGTTCTGTTCTATTTTATTCCACTTATGAGAAGGAAGAAAGATGAAAGGGAGTTTTGTTGCTAAATTTATAAAAGTTCATGCAAAGAGCAATAGCATTATTTTTAGAAAGAAACACATTTAAATAAATTACCAAGGAATAAAAATAAATACCAAGACAAATGTTACAAACATCTCTGATGCTTGCGTTTTTGCATGTAGAACCAACAGCTGAAAACTGAAAACGCGCAACTACCACCAAAGCATAATAACAACGAAACTGATGCTTTGCAAGTTGCTTTGCTGCCAGTCCTTCTACTATTTTGCCTGAGTTCCTGTACCATTTTGCTGTGAAAATGTCTGCTAGAATGTCTAGCAGACAAAACCAAGCATCAGTGCCAGATTGAGGGCATTGTTCCCCCTCACAGGGCGCTGAGCCGAGGGGGCACAAAATGGAGATGCTCCATTATTGAGAAGACCCATTTGGGGGTGACAAATGTTGGCCTGGCAGAGGGCGCCATGTTATGAAAGATTACCAGAGTCCACCCCAGCAAGCACAGTGTTTGATCTTTGCAGAAACTATTTGTGTACAACCAGCATTGCCTGGGAGAAACATTGTATAATATAATGAGGAGCATAAGGTCTTGGCCCAGGCAGAAAGTGTATTCCAGAGGGTACCACCGAAAAGGCCCATTTTCATGAGGTTTCCAGGTGGCAGTTTGCTGCCCATGGTATGACCAGCAGGGCCTCCTCTGAAGATTGTCAAGATCCATTTGGCTTTGAAGACACCTTCATTTCAAAAGTGGTTTGCCATCATGCAGTGGATGGAGGGCTACTGAGCTGCCGGAGGCAAAGGCAAGATGGAGCCCCACATGCAGAAGCTGACTTGATTGACAGGTGAATCTTACTTTAATGCTAGCAATAGCATAGCATTCTCTACCTGGCTCCCTCCTTGTTATCTTTCACTGGCAGGTGAAAACTTCCTTATTCCAACAGGCCTGCCTTTAAGAGGCTGTTGTTTTGCTGTTTTTATTGCAATTATTTGGATGTTTTAAACAGATGTTATATATGTATATTGTTTTAATTCTATCAGTGTTTGTTTTTTAATATTCCCCCCCCCCATGTTTTCAGAGGTTCTTGTTTGTATCTATAAGCAGCCTTGAGTGCTGCCAAGGAAAAAGGCAGGATATAAATAAATATAAATATTGTCTCCCTGCTTATTTAACTTATATGAAGAATTCAACATGCGAAAGGCTGGGTTGGATGAATCCCAAGCCGGAATTAAGATTGCCGGAAGAAATATCAACAACCTCAGATATGCAGATGACACAACCTTGATGGCAGAAAGTGAGGAGGAATTAAAGAACCTTTTAATGAGGGTGAAAGAGGAGAGTGCAAAATATGGTCTGAAGCTCAACATCAAAAAAACAAAGATCATGGCCACTGGTCCCATCACCTCCTGGCAAATAGAAGGGGGAAAATGGAGGCAGTGAGAGATTTTACTTGCTTGGGCTCCATGATCACTGCAGATGACGACAACAGTCAAGAAATTAAAAGACGCCTGCTTCTTGGGAGAAAAGCAATGACAAACCTAGGCAGTATCTTAAAAAGCAGAGACATCACCTTGACAACAAAGGTCCGTATAGTTAAAGTTATGGTTTTCCCAGTAGTGATGTATGGAAGTGAGAGCTGGACCATAAAGGAGGCTGATTGCCGAAGAATTGATGCTTTTGAATTATGGTGCTGGATGAGACTCTTGAGAGTCCCATGGACTGCAAGAAGATCAAACCTATCCATTCTTAAGGAAATCAGCCCTGAGTGCTCACTGGAAGGACAGATCCTGAAGCTGAGGCTCCAATCCTTTGGCCACCTCATGAGAAGAGAAGACTCCCTGGAAAAGACCCTGATGTTGGGAAAGATGGAGGGCACAAGGAGAAGGGGACAACAGAGGATGAGATGGTTGGTAGCTCATGAGCTACCAACATGAGTTTGACCAAACTGTGGGAGGCAGTGGAAGACAGGAGGGAGGCCTGGCGTGCTCCGGTCCATGGGGTCACGAAGAGTCAGACACGACTAAACGACTAAACAACAACAACACTCTGCTAAGGCTGTAGGCTTATCTTGGAGGGTGCAGCACAGGCCCCATGGCACTCCCAGCTTGGTTGTCTACCCCCTTGCTGCTGGACCCATGCCCTAGTATCTGCTGTCGGAGGCGGTTGCTTTCCTCTGCCCAATGATAGGACTGGGCCTAAGTGGAGGCAACTGCTGGAGGAACACAACAGCCCCCGGCAAGTAGATCTGGCTTCCAAGTTCTTCGCCTTGCAATAAGAATCGTTTGAAATAATAAGGAAAATTATCACTGCAGATCCAGCTAATATCCATTTAATAGATACATCCCCCACCCCACCCCACCCCAAAAAACCTGCAGCTGTACATGGCATTCAAAACCAAGCACAGTTATGCTTGATACAAACGTTTTGTGTTTTAAAATAGCCTGTTCTTGACTGTTCTTGTCCAATCTTATTTACTTTCTGAAGTGATAGCAATTAACGGTAAAAATCAGAAGCCATCCAAAAACTATGGAGTAGAGTAGTTCTTTCCCTGCTAATTGGCAGTCATTCCTGTGTCAAAAAGTTAAGATATGCAGACACTGTGGAGAAATCTCTTTAGCCAACTTGGATAAAGCATTTCTGTTTACAGCCGTTCAACTGGGCCAGACTTGTAGTGAAGGATTCTGTTCTCCCTGGAGTCTTGATTTTCTTTTTTAATTTCTATAAAATCTGCATGCCTGTGAAACCCAGAAAGACAGATGTATCGAGGCATCCCCCAAGGCAGCACACTGACTTTGGCAGTATGTCACCAGATTAAAAATATTCATTGAAATAAATATAGCCAGGGCTGCTATTATATGTTTGCCTCATAGACAGTGGCAAAACTAAAAATAATCGAGTTAGGGAACAAAGATTAATTGCACACAGAGCACAATTACTATGCATCAGGATTATGACACACACTTGCCACTAAAAAATTCAAAAAGCTCGTCTTTATCTATCTTAAGCATGGTTGACATTGACATCAATGATATCCTTGCTCTTTTTAGTTCTCTCTCTGAACGACATCTGAATGCCAGACACGCTGTTCAAGCTGGGACACAGCAAAGATGGCAGCTTCTCTTCCAGCACTGAAAACAATAATCTGAGTCAGTGTGCAGTACAAATAAATCATCTGGACTCTTTCCATGAAAGCAAATGCTAATGTTTATCTTAGTGTGGTTTTATTAATTTGGCTGTTTAAATGCCTGCAACTTTAAAAAAAATCACAAAGAAACAGTTGGTACCTAATCCTTAAAAGACAGACTTTTAAAAAGTATTGTAAATCACTGTTTTGATTCAATATGATGGCTTGGATTCCAGCTTTGCTCTCAATGGTGGGTCAAGTAGGGAGCTGACTTTTGCTGAGGAATCTTCCTTCACAGAGTGGGAGAGCAGCAGGGAGTAAAGGTGAATTGGTGAAAAAACTCCTCCTCCACCATCTTCTCAGCAAAATCTCTCAGCTGGATCAAAAGCTTTCTGTAGAAAGGAGGAGTTTTTCCTTTCATGTACTGCTACGTTTGGATCCAACTTGGTATGACAATTAATTCAAAATTGCAAGTAAATAAGCAACAATGGCAACACATACAGTTTCACATTTTCTTTGGGAAAATGCAGAATTTTCATTCTAATTATAGCAGTTTATGGATTGGGACATGTGAAATAATCAACAAGTACATAGGGCGATTGTGTAGTTATGCATCTTAATGGGAATTTTTGCATTGAGGAACCACCTATTGCATAGTAATAGTTTGAGGAAAAACATCAGACGGTTTTAAAAGCATGATCCATGGATTGGGTTTTTATTATTATGCATACTAATTTCAATAATGTAAATTGTTATAGACTGGTCAGGCACAAGTAAGATCTTCACAATTGAGCACATGTGTGGAAGCCTAGACTAAGAATTTGAAGATCACCACTCACTCCCACCAAGATCTCTCTGATCAGTCAAGGGGGCTTATTGGTGGCTTATTGATAACGCCTTCTTTGCGCCAGATACAAATAAGGAGGGCAAGGTAAAGGTAAAGGTGACCCCTGACCATTAGGTCCAGTCGTGAACGACTCTGGGGTTGCAGCGCTCATCTCGCTTTACTGGCCGAGGAAGCCGGCGTACAGCTTCTGGGTCACGTGGCCAGCATGATTAAGCTGCTTCTGGCGAACCAGAGCAGTGCACGGAAACGGTGTTTACCTTCCCGCCAGAGCGGTACCTATTTATCTACTTGCACTTTGACGTGCTTTCGAACTGCTAGGTTGGCAGGAGCAAGGACCGAGCAACGGGAGCTCACCCCGTCGCGGGGATTCAAACCGCCGACCTTCTGATTGGCAAGTCCTAGGCTTTGCGGTTTAATCCACAGTGCCACCCGCATCCCCTAGGGAGGGCAAACAGAGAAGCAAATCTTTACCCAACTCTAGAAGTTTCTCCTTTTGGATATTTGACACAGCTTAATCACAAATATCTTCAAAGTGTAAGATTTCTTACTTAGAATTGCCCAAGAGAATTATAGGACTATTCCATCATTAATCTTTTTAAAAGTTTCTGACACCCTGAGATTAAAGGATAAGGCAGACTATATAATGAACTAAATTAAACAAAAAATATTCTGACTGCTGCCTGGTTGTGTTGCTGAGTGTCTCCCCTCTGTAAGGAAGCCGGACATTTCATTCTGCTGCTCCCACAGAGCAGCTAAGGAACAAGAGAGCAGCTAATAGGAACAGGAGGGAATCCAGTTTTTTTAAAGGATGTTTTTACGGAATTGGGTATTTATATTCCAGGACCATGATCAGCAGGCAATTGATGTACGCCCCCTTCTGTAAAAAAAGAGGGAGGGTCATTGTTAGGGGCCATCATCCAAATGTTGTTGTTGCACCAGGAACCTGTGCAAGAATTTTCATCCCTTAAGAATGAACGTTCTTCCAAATCCATTATGTGGTATCTACTGTTGATGCTGCCATGTGAATGTGGGATTGTGGACACCTGAAAGTTGCCTTCCTGCAGTGACTGGATTTGGTGCCTCATTTGAAGCCTAGCCTTCAGCATGAAACATTAAATACAAACTAGCACAAAGTGATACAGAAATGTATTCTTAAAAAGATTCTGTGGGGTTTGGGTTCATCTGATTGCCTGTTTCCATCTTGTAATATTCTGTTGTGTGACTTTCAGTTCTCTGCTGCTAATTGTCATTTGATCACTTTTTCACAAGCCTCCTGCCATCCACACCAATGAGCTCCACTTCCCCCTGTTCTGGATCAGAACTAAGTAGGGGCAAAGGCATAGCTGTCAACTTACAGATTTGTAAATAAGGGACCAGCAGCCCCGAAAATAAGGGATCAGCGGCCAAAATAAGGAATTTTCCAAGCACAGGTATGTTCAGCTTCTGAGCCCCTCCGAGCCAAAGGCAGAAAGCCCAGCCAGCAGCCAAACAAAGCCTCAAGCGGTGGTTCCCACAGTGCAGCAACCCGGCAAAGGGGATGCAGCAAGGAAAACCACCGTCACCTCTCTGCTGGGAAGCACTGAGCAAAGGCGAGTCCCCAGGCAACGTGGCCGATTTGATCGGCACAAGGCATGCAAGCTCCACCCCCCAGTCGTTCTTAGACTCCTTATTGGGTGAGCAACGCAGCCAAGCAACACAGTTGGAGCCTCCCTCCTCCCTGGCCAGCAGGGAGGGAAGGAGAGGAGCTGCTTCCTTTGAAACCTGGGAAATTTAAGGGACATCATCACTAAGGGACAGCAGCGGGACACGGCGCTAGGATAAGGGAGTTTCCCGCCAAATAAGGGACGGTTGACAGCTATGGGCAAAGCGTTGAAATCCCCTGTCCACACATTAATCTGGATCAGTGCTGACAACTTGTCTTTTTAAAAAATCTGATTTAAGGGCACAGATAAAGTATCTGGTGGTTTGGCTCTTCAGTTAGTTAAACTCCGGTGGTTCTGTCTGCCTTAGGCCGAGGGACAGTTAATCACTAGGAAACCCTTTGAATTAGCACAATCTTTTCAGTTATGGTTGGGCTTTATAACCATGCAAATAGACATACGTGATTTTACACTGCCGGGAAAGGCCCTTACATTTCTCAACAGGGGAGGAGGCCATTAGTCATTGCTTTCAAAAGCAAAAAGTTGCTATTTTTTCCTGCAGTCTCCCTGGATGTGGTTTACATTTATTGTACAAATAGTAAGTACATATAGAATGTGGAGCTCACTTTAAATTACTACCCAAACCTTGAATGAATTCCCAGAAGGCAAAGGAAAATGCCCTAATGATTAATTAGGATACTGGCAATATCGGAGGAACCACATGCAGACGCAATTACACAAATCCCAGCTGTTCTGGAATCAATGGACATCCTATTGTTGTGGTCAGGTTTTCTCAAAGTAAACAAGGACATGGGCTTCATGGCACATAAACAGACCCTCACTAATACTTACAATGTGTGTGAGGCAGTTTGAAGGGCAAGTTATATCTCAAGACAGCAAAATAATGTCATTTGGTGTGCAGAGGGGAGATTTAAAAAGAGGATTAGAGGCAGTCAAGCAAGATATATTAAACAAATCCATGACTAACAGGGTGGAACAGCAAAGGGTCTCATTCTATTCAAATCAACGGTTCCCTAGGGCTGGCGCTATTATCTCACTGTGCTTTTATCACCTTGGAATTTTTATGGTTATTTTTGATGAATTCACATTTTTCTAAAGACTTTTTTTTTTTTACATTAAGCCAATTTTCATTTTAAATTAAAGTCGTAAATAACCTTAATTCTGACTTTAAAGGTTTATTGTTTCTTACATTTTATTATTACGCCAGGAAATATTTCAAATACCAAAACCTGAAGTGAGTTAGTCATCAGAGGTTCTCAAAGATCCCGTAAGTTTACTGTAGCTTATAAATGTTATACATTACAACCTAAAGGCATATTTAAAAACCCTTTTGATCAATGCCACAAATCCTTTTGTGCCCCCCCCCCAGCACCACACTTTGTTCAGCAAATGTATTTCCGATTTGGGTTGATAAGTTAAAAGAATACAAAAGTAAACCAAGAATGAAGGTAAACTCTCATACTAAGCATAAGTGAGGAATAAAAGTGGTCATTTCATTGATTTATTTCCTTGCCGGGAAGAATGAAGAAGACACTCAAAGGGGGACACAGTGAGTTCCTCACTCCACTGATCTCTCTCATGTACTGAGAAGCAACTCTGCTCCTCTCCTCTCCATCAGCATTGGGTACGACTGCATTCTAAAGCAGTAATAAATGATTATTTAGAAATTATGACACAGTTCATAATATTCGCAGAATGGAACGTGTGCAGAGGAGGGCAACTAGGAAGCCAAGCCTTCTGAAGATCAGGAAGCGAGGAGACTGAGGAGAGATATGAGAGCCCTCCTCAAATATCTGAAGGGCTGTCGCAAGGAGGATGAAACAAGCTTGTTTTCTTCTGCTCTGGAGGGTAGGACTCGAACCCATGGCTTCAAGTTGCAGGAAATGAGATTCCGACTAGACATAGTCTAGCGGCTGCTGAGATCATATAGCACCGGTCTTGAAAGACCTACACTGGCTCCCAGTACGTTTCCAAGCACAATTCAAAGGGTTGGTGCTGACCTTTAAAGCCCTAAATGACCTCGGTCCAGTATACCTGAAGGAGCATCTCCACTCCATAGTTCTGCCCGGACACTGAGGTCCAGCGCCGAGGGCCTTCTGGCGGTTCCCTCGCTGTGAGAAGCCAAGTTACAGGGAACCAGGCAGAGGGCCTTCTCGGTAGTGGCACCCGCCCTGTGGAACGCCCTCCCACCAGATGTCAAAGAGAAGAACAACTACCAGCCTTTTAGAAGACATCTGAAGGCAGCCCTGTTTAGGGCAGCTTTTAATGTTTGATGTATTACTGTATTTTAATATTTGGTTGGAAGCCGCCCAGAGTGGCTGGGGAAGCCCAGCCAGGTGGGCGGGGTATAAATAATAAATTATTATTATTATTATTAGTATTATTATTAGTATTAGTATTAGTATTATAAAAACTTTCTGACAGGAAGAGCTGTTCAACAGTGGAACAGGCTCCCTCGGGAGGTGGTGGACTCTCCTTCCTTGGAGGTTTTTAAGCAGAGGTTAGATGGCCATCTGTCAGGGATTATTATTATTATTATTATTATTATTATTATTATTATTACCCCGCCCATCCGGTTGGGTTTCCCCAGCCACTCTGGGCAGCTTACAGCATATCTAAAAACAAAATAAAAACACTGAGCATTAAAAACCTCCCAATACATGGCTGTCTTCAGGTGTAGTTTTTCCTCATCATTATCATTCATCATGATTTTATTTTAATTTTTGGAAGCTTTACAAAAAGGAAAAAATAGATTTTAGAAAGGGGCAAGATTAGATGCAGATGCACAAAGCATTTTTTAAAAAAAAAAAAAAAAACACCAAGCTTCCTTGAGCTCTGCTTTGTTCCTGCCCCTCAGAGTCAGGGCATCATGCCAGGCAGGGCCTTGGCAGTGGCAGCCCCTCCTCCTCCTTCCCTGCTCTCCAGAAGCTGCTCTGAGCAGCCACAAGGAAGGAGGCTGGGAGTGGTAGCGATGGAGAGGCAATGGGATGCTCCCTCACAGCTGCCCCTTGGGACCAGGGCCAGATCCCCCTCCTCTTCCAGCCCAGTGGCAAAGAGGGACGTTCTGGGATCAAATCAGAAGCCAGGACGTCTTTCGTAATTCTGAGACTCCCTGGAAAATCAGGACACTTGGAGGGTTGTTGTTGTTGTTTAGTCGTTTAGTCGTGTCCGATGCTTCGTGACGCCATGGCACTCCTGTCTTCCACTGCCTCCCACAGTTTGGTCAAACTCATGTTGGTAGCTTCGAGAACATTGTCCCACCATCTTGTCCTCTGTCATCCCCTTCTCCTTGTGCCCTCCATCTTTCCCAACATCAGGATCTTTTCCAGCAAGTCTTCTCTTCTCACGAGGTGGCCAAAGTATTGGAGTCTCAGCTTCAGGATCTGTCCTTCCAGTGAGCACTCAGGGCTGATTTCCTTCAGAATGGATAGGTTTGATCTTCTTGCAGTCCATGGGACTCTCAAGAGTCTCCTCCAGCACCAGAATTCAAAAGCATCACAATTGGATATGGACTCACTGGCGGAGGAAGAGAAGTGCGGGGGGAGCGCACCGCCCCCGGCAGCACGATCCCCAGGGTGCCATCGCAGCTGCCCCCCCCCCCCGCCTGTGCTGGGCGCCCAGCCCCCACAGGCAGCACACCCTGCCTCCGGAACGCATGCCAGCCCCGCCCCACCCTGCCCCGCCCTGCCCCGCCCCGCCTGTTCTCCGCCACTGTATGGACTGCACCCTTTCATTTGCACCAATAATCATAATCATAATCATAATAATTGCATCCTCTATGGACTGCACCCATGCATTTGCAGAACTGCCTTTCCCTGTTACCTTTTTCCGAGCCTGCTGGTCTTTGGAGGAATGGGCCTTCACATGCTTCCTTAGAGAGCTCGGATCTGTGTATCGTTTGGTGCATCCAGGAATCTGGCAAGCGTAAGGTTTCTGAAGCAAACAGAGGAAAGGTTCTTCAGTTACTTTTTAAGATACATACATCTATGTATCTTTAAAGCCTGTGGGTTTGAGACTCAAACTGTAATGTTATTATCATAGTGAATAATGCCACAAGCAGAGTGGTCATGACACTGAAAACATAGCTAAGAGATAGAAAGTAAGGAAGACTGGTAAGAAAGAGAAAGGGAACCGTTTGCTTTCTTTCTACAAGTGTCTTTTGTTATTTCATATGAATATCTTTGATAGTTTATTTTTATTTTTAACTGCTTGCTTGCTCATCAGCCTGCATTGCACATTCTACTGCTGGGGTGTGGGAATCAATAGCCACATGTTGACAAATAGGGAAGTTTTATGTGGGAAGCAAAAGATCAGTTTGGCTGGATGAATCTCAGCCAGGGCCCAGGGCATGGTGGATGCCCATTGGTGCAAAAAGTGGCAAAGGCAGGAGTGACTGAATTTCACACACTGATCAAATAAATCATTATCTCCACTTGTACTTACAATTATGTAACCCTCATAGAAACCTTTGGTATAGTCAGAGATTACATTTCTTTAGTGGGCCAGGAAAAGAAGCTGTGGAAAAGTCCCAGACATAGAGATATAGAAGAAACCTGCTTCAGAAGAGAGAAGGAAGGGGAAAGGTTAGTCGGATATGGCAGACAAGAAATCAAAGCAGAAAGCACACTCTACATTTGAAAGCTTCAAAAATACTGAAGGCTATACAAAGAATCTTCAGGGATTGTTTATTGAGGTATTTGACTTTAAACACTAATTATAAACATGCACTGCTATCAATACAAGCTTTTAAAAGAACATTAAAGCTTATTGGAAAAAGTTGTGTTTCACCGTTGTTTCATTTGCATTACTAGCCAGAATTGTATCATCGTAATTTTGTTCAATTCATCACAATTTCCTTCATGAGCAACAGTTGCCATGCAGGAAGGTATTTGTATAACACTGTGCCATTAGAGTGAAACACTTTCCCAGGTGTTTTTAGGCCTGATCTATGCATTTCAACCAGTAACTCTTATACGTAATTATTTATGATATGGGCTGTTTTTTTGTGTAGGAAATTGTAATGAACGAAGCATCTTCTGCAAGATGCAAGCTTAAATAAAAACAAATTAGCACATATTTTCACCTGCCTTTGGGTGCAGTATTACTCCACAAGCACTGGAAAATCATGACCGTGAACCAGTTCTTGTCATCTTCAAACAGCCATTTTCTTGGGACCCAAATGAGACTCACAACTCTAATGCAGATGTGCATCCTGATGCACACACACAGACACACACAACGACAATGGCCTGGTTCGTATGTAACAATATGGCATAGTGTGAATGAACATGCCATATTTTTTGCTCTATAGGACGCACCGGACCACAGGAGGGGGAGAACAGGAAAAACAAAATTCTCCCCCTCTCTGCTCAGTGCCCCTTCAGTGAAGCGGCAGGAGAAATGGAGCCCCTTCCATTTCTCCTCCTGCTTTGCTGAAGGGGCGCTGCACAGAGAGGGAAAACTGTGCAGCGCCTCTCCACCGACCCCTCTTGCTCTCCAGGCTTCAGGCGGCTATCCGCAAGCCTTCGGAACATGGGGGGAACTCCTGCTGCACTCCAAAGGCTTGCGAATAGCTGCCTGAAGCCCCCAGAGCACAGCAGGAGTTCGCGCTGCGCTCCGGGGGCTTCAGGCGGCTTCAGCAAAAGCAACGCAAAGCCTCCGGAGCGCGGGGGGAGCTCTCCCTCTGCACTTCGGAGGCTTTGCGTTGCTATCGCTGAAGCCAAGGAGCCTGCATCCGCTCCATAAGACACATACACATTTCCCCTTAATTTCTGAAGTGGAAAAAGTGCATCTTATAGAGCGAAAAATACGGTAGTTGTGCAAAGTGTCCTATTGTGTGCCAAGCCATGCTTTGGAATAGCATTGCATCCAAACATGGACTTGGGATTTGTCTTGCTGTAAACAAACCAGAAGTTGTAGACAAGATTGTTCTTGGTTTACCAGTTATGATTTCTTTTGTGGAGGCAACCCATGAGCCTCGGTTAGCAAGCCAAATCATGGTTGAGGGCCTGGTTGTGTGGCAGGCGAGGAGAGAAGCAGCCATGATGTTCATACTCTGCACCAGTGTACGTGCTCATTCCTGCTAAGCCATTGTTTGGTGTAGTGTTACATGTGAACAAGGCCACTGCATGCAAGTCAAAGCCAACTCACTTACATGGGTGTTCCTTGCTGGATTCAGGAGCAAAAGTTGACTAAAACAGATGCACATTAGTATGTGCATTGAAATTGATTGAAATTATTGAGAAGTCAACATCTGAATGTATATATGAACATTTTATATCATGCTTTGCCTGTGACCTGGTGTTGTAGGCAAGTATTCTAAACTCAAGTGAGGATTCCCAGGTAAGATCCTCCCTCTATTGTGTGGGCAGGTAATCCCTCCCCTACCTGGCCTGGTCTCCTTGGCAACGCTTCCCCCAGGTGGGATTGGACAACTGACTGAGGTAGGCGGAGACCTCCAGGTATCCCACCTGAGGGAAGGCAAAGCCAAGCCTATGCTGTTGGAGCTGCTCCAGATCTAGGGGCTGCACGCGTCCACGCAAAGGGCGCCCCCCGTTTTAGGTGGGGAGCGGTCATTACTTATTGTACAATCTAATATTAATCCATAACTTTGCTAATTAATGACTTGCATGAACTGTGTCTACAAGCCGACCATGGTCTAGTTTGCACATAATTTAGGTACTACCCCAACCACTGCTTTGCATAGCATCCTGCGTGATGATGAGTTCTGGAGACATTTTGGTTGGTCCCAATAAAGTTGCTGTCCAACTGTGGTTTTTTCATAGAACAACACAGCTACTGTTGCTTTCTACATTCCATACTCTTTTACTGGAATATATTGTGTATACAGTGGTACCTCAGGTTACATACGCTTCAGCTTACAGACTGCGCTAACCCAGAAATAGTGCTTCAGGTTAAGAACTTTGCTTCAGGATGAGAACAGAAATTGTGCTCCGGCGGCGCGGCGGCAGCAGGAGGCCCCATTAGCTAAAGTGGTGCTTCAGGTTAAGAACAATTTCAGGTTAAGAACGGACCTCCGGAATGAATTAAGTACTTAACCCAAGGTACCACTGTATTAGAGAACATTTACTTCATCTGAATGCATTGCAGTTTTGCAAAATGTGTAGACAGGTTGAGTGTGTAATGTTTCAACAGGCCCATTGCCTTAAATCATCCTGTTGTCATCCAGAAATTCTTGGACTCAAGCTCTGATCAGTCCTGGCCAGGATAGGCAGTGGTCAAGGTTTTTGTTTATTTAAACAATACAGATGCATACTTCATCTGTAGACTGCAGGGCAGTTAATGGCAGATGTACTTCAGTAACACCTGGAAAGTCTCAGGCTGGGAAAAGGCTTCCCTAAGCTGAACTCCTTCTGCACTTCGCCTTAGGGGATCCAGCAGCTCTTTCTGACAAGGGATCCACCAGCAGGAGCTGTGGGCCTGGGAGAGGAGGGGAGTCTATCATGAGGCATGGATTGGCCATGTTGGAGGATGGGCCTTGACAGCAGGGCACAAAAGGGGAAGAACTACACTTGCATGAAAGTGGCCTCTCAATTTTTCTCACAGGCCCATATAAGTTCAGCACAAACAGTTGGGCCTGGTGAGCATTTAAGGTCCCCAACCCTAATCTGTGGGTTGCCATCTGATTGGATTTTATTCTGATCCTGATCTGATTTTAGGATGTATTTTAATTGATTGCCTGATTTCATGTTAATGTGTTATACATTTGATGTTAGCCGTTCTGAGCCCAGTTTTGCCTGGGGAGGACAGGGTATAAATAATAATAATAATAATAATAATAATAATAATAATAATTAGACAGCAGCTTCTGCCTCCTTGAAACAGTTATAGAAATAAGGACTTATTTCTTGAAATGATCTCATCTGCTGTTAAAAACAAAAAATCTAGTTTCAATTGAATAAATTTGCTACTGCCTCTTGCAAAAGTTAGTGTCTCTGGGATACATCCAGACATAGGACTCAGCGACACAGCTGCAAATAAAACATTTTAAATGTGTTGTAAAGTGCAATTTACAAATGTGACACTAGAGGGCAATAGTGAGCTATGGAAAATTCAATGTATTTTTCAAAATGTTTTTTAAAAAGCATTTTCACAGTGTTGTTTTTTAAATATATGTGTAGATTCCACCCTGGTCATACATAGAGCAGACGCACTAGAATCAATGGGATTTCAGCCAGGACCAATTGAAGGCCCACTGATTTCAATGGGTCGGCGCTTAAGTGTGATTCAATCTTCATCTAACCTTCTGCCTCTGCCCAAATTCTCCATGGCCAACAATCTCCCCTTTCAAAGTTCTAATTGCAGAGAACAAGAGCTACAGCAGAGTCAAAGCAGGAGAGCAGTATACAATCTGAAATCCGGTTCTTCCCTTACCGTGTCCAGGTGAGTCCTCTGATGCTTGGCTCGGTCGCTGGAATTACTGAATGCTTTTTGACAGCCTGGATGCTGGCAAAGGTAAGGCTTTTCTCCCGTGTGGCTCCTTAAGTGAATCTTGAGGTTTTCTAGTCTAGAAAAGGCCTTCTTGCAGCCTTCAAACTGTGGAGCAAAAGAACATTGCTAAGATTGAAGAATAGGGTAAGGAGGAAGGAACTCCCCCCCCCTTTTTGAGCAAATGCTTCTTGCACATTCATGTTAATTTCCTGCAGCCTGTGAACGAGTGTGAGAGAGAGAATTAGTGTCATAGGATTATGGCCGCCGTCTCCACTTTCATTGTTCGCAGGCTCATCCAAGTATCTGAACAGATAGCTCTGTGTGTTCAGGAAACCTGGGATTCAGCTATACAGCTGCAAATCTAATGTTAAAGGGCATTTTAAGTGCATTATACAAATATGGCACTAGATGGCGCTGATGAGCTAATGGCAAATTCCATATATATTTCAAAACTTTTTAAAAAAAATAATAATAATTCGCAGCATTTTTTATATATGCGTCTATTCAGCCATGGAAATGACAGAAGCCCTCCCTGTGTGCAACCAACATCCACACCTTCCGATAAATGTGTGGTGGTCTTACCCTAATACATAGGTAGGCAAACTAAGGCCCAGGAGCCGGAGCCAGCCCAATCGCCTTCTCAATCCGACCCATGGACGGTCTGGGAATCAGCATGTTTTTACATGAGTAGAAGGTGTCCTTTTATATAAAATGCATCTCTGGGTTATTTGTGGGGCATAGGAATTCGTTCATTCCCCCCCCCCCATATAGTCCAGCCCCCCCCCAAGGTCTGATGGACAGTGGGCCAACCCCCAGCTGAAAAAGTTTGCTGACCCCTGCTCTCATGCATTCCCTAACACTTCAACGGATGAGTTGAAGACTTCTGCTTATGCAGTGGGGCTTTCTCCCTCTCCTCCACCCCACAGCCCCCAAAATTGGCATGGGTGGGGGTGGGAGAGGGGAGGTTGCTCTGGCTGGCAAGCCCTGATGGAGCGCAATGTTGAATTACTCCCTATACATTTCAGTCATGTGGCTTCACCCCCAAAGAATCCTGGCCACTGTAGGTTACATCCCACAGAGCTACGATTCCCAGCACCCTTAACAAACTACAGTTCCCAGGAATTTGGAGGGGAGGTCATGTGCTTTAAATGTGTTTTAAAGGTATGGTCTGTAAGCAGGTATGGTCTGTTAAAGGTATGGTCTGAAAATCTTTATTAGTCATGTATTGCTGAGTATAGTGGTACCTCGGGTTACATACGCTTCAGGTTACATACGCTTCAGGTTACAGACTCCGCTAACCCAGAAATAGTGCTTCAGGTTAAGAACTTTGCTTCAGGATGAGAACAGAAATCGTGCTCCAGCGGCGCAGCAGCAGCAGGAGGCCCCATTAGCTAAAGTGGTGCTTCAGGTTAAGAACAGTTTCAGGTTAAGTACGGACTTCCGAAACGAATTAAGTACTTAACCCGAGGTACCACTGTAGTTAAGATTCCCCATGCCTGCTTTAAAGTCTCGTGCACATTGGATGTGTGATATTATTATTATTATTATTATTATTATTATTATTACTATCATCATCATCAACAGCAGCAGCAACAACTGCAAATAGATTCTTATGGAATGACTGCAAATAGTGTTAGATTACCTTCAGAATTAGGCATTAAGTCCACAGTGATAGACTGACATTTCTCAGAATGACATTTTTCTAAACGGGACAAAACAGGCATGGTTTTCTTTCCTAATAGGATTTTAGGCTTAGTTAGCTTATTCCCAAATTAGCTACAATTAGGTGCTGAAACATGAAACCAAGTTGATTTCAGTTATATTTTCAAATGGGAACGTTCATAACTTCTGAGTTATTAAAACATAAGTATGAAAGAGGATGTAGCACCTTAACCACAATTAATCATTTTAATACTTGTCAAGCTTTTGCCATTTTAAGACCTTTCAACACTCATAGAAGTAAGTCTGAATCATCCAGACTTTCTGGAAGCATAAAAAATTCATGGATTTAATGAAATAATATAAAAACAACAGAATTCTGTAATGTTTTCCTGGTTACTGTATTTTATTCTGTACTGTAACATTTAAACTGATGCTGTAAACTAACTCATAAAGATAATTTCCTGGACTATGTTTTTTTAATTTTGTGTTTGTGCTAGTGTTCTTACTAATCAAATGGAGTTTGAATCTATTTACATGTAGATTCCCCCCTCTTTATAGAGGATATATATATATATACAGCACTAATTGAAATAGGAGGTTTTTAAACACTAAAGTTTATAGTGAAGGTTATGAACAAGGGGAATGTGAATTATTATATTAATTTCGCTATGAATGAATGAATTCATTATAGATGGCTGGCATTCTCTCACTGAGAGGAAAACTACACATGATTATCCATTGTGAGGGAGTGAGATTCCTTGACTTTTCCCTTCTTTCTAGCATGCACCTAGAGGCTTAAATCTGAAGCGGAAGATGCCCAGGGATGGGACCCTGGAGGCTTCTTAACCAGTCAGCTGTTGTTATGTTGACATGCTTGGGGGTGGGGGGGGGAGATACCAACACTTTTAGCTCCTGCAGGGGGGGGGCACAGCTGGAGGCTATTTTTTAGCAGAGAAACTGCTGGAGGCGAAGTTGTTCCTCAACATAGCTTTCGGATGTTACAAACTTATACCACTAGCCACTTGCACAATCAAGTTCATGCCCGGCTGGCGTCGTGTGTTTTAATGTCCAAAAAGAATGTTTTGTAGGAAAGTTGTGTGAAGAGGTCATGCAAGCAGCTTGTGATGCTTCTTTGCAATCTCTGAGTCCCTCCCTTATAATAATAATTCTAAAGTACCTCTACAACAGACACAGAGATTTTGTACACTCAGAGGCCCAAGACAACCCAATTACTGGAAAAGTCCGAATGCTGAGCTGTTTTCCCCCATTTATTTATTTTTTGCTAAAAACACATAAAGTATCCTTCATGAATAACAGAGCCCTTTTCTCCAGGAGAAATACCAAACCAAGCCATGTATGCAGTGGATTGCAAAGTGTGGCCTTGACTACAGGGCCACTGTATTCTGCTCTGGTCAGACCTCACCTGGAGTACTGTGTCCAGTTCTGGGCACCACAGTTCAAGAAGGACACTGACAAACTGGAACGTGTCCAGAGGAGGGCAACCAAAATGGTCAAAGGCCTGGAAACGATGCCTTATGAGGAACGGCTAAGGGAGCTGGGCATGTTTAGCCTGGAGAAGAGGAGGTTAAGGGGTGATATGATAGCCATGTTCAAATATATAAAAGGATGTCACATAGAGGAGGGAGAAAGGTTGTTTTCTGCTGCTCCAGAGAAGCGGACACGGAGCAATGGTTCCAAACTACAAGAAAAAAGATTCCACCTAAACATTAGGAAGAACTTCCTGACAGTAAGAGCTGTTCGACAGTGGAATTTACTGCCAAGGAGTGTGGTGGAGTCTCCTTCTTTGGAGGTCTTTAAGCAGAGGCTTGACAACCATATGTCAGGAGTGCTCTGATGGTGTTTCCTGCTTGGCAGGGGGTTGGACTCGATGGCCCTTGTGGTCTCTTCCAACTCTAGGATTCTATGATTCTATGACTAAGAGATTGACAGATGCACTTAACTTTGCATATCCACAAAGTTTAGACCTGACAAAGTCAGTCACCACAGAGATGCACCTTTTTTTGTATTTATAAAAGCTGAAAACTTAGCACTGGAAAAAAGATCACTGGAACTTTAGACTGTGCACTCCTTTCACGTGTAACTTGCCTTTTGTTCCTTGGGCTCCAATCTTCTGTACACTTACATGGCAGTAAGCCCCAATGAACAATACAGGACTTACTTCTGAGTAAACATGGAATCGATTACAACACAACACAGATGCCTTGAACATTTGATGGCCGTGCTGTATGCATGTACCTATAAATGACGCACACAAACATACTGACTTTGTGGGAACTATTTCTAAGTAAAGATTCTTAGGATTGGGCTTCAGGTTTAGTACGCCTCCCCATTTCAGTCCTGGCTGACTTTTCTGTTGTTATTGTGAAGAAAGTAAATATTATGACAAGCTTCTTGGAAGAGAAATTACTTTTG
Source organism: Podarcis cretensis (assembly GCF_951804945.1). Lineage (NCBI taxonomy): Eukaryota > Metazoa > Chordata > Lepidosauria > Squamata > Lacertidae > Podarcis > Podarcis cretensis. Next base: position 30,503,388 of record NC_137187.1, read on the forward strand.
AATGTGTCAGCTGGTAATAATTTGAAAACAATGTGGAATGAAAGCCATCGGAAGAAAAAAACCGAAGAACCTGAGAATTAGTTTGCTGCAACTCTTTGTTGGAAAGCAGTTTGGAACTTTTCTGCTTTTCTCTCTTTTCTGCCTTCCTTTCCCAACTGCTCAAATACTTGTATGGTTTATTTTTCATTTCTGCCAATTTTATTGTACTGTAAGTGCCCCATTTCTTCTTACAAACATTCACATCTTAGTCAATGAGTGAATGGTTTGCTCCTGCTAGCTTAGGGAGGAGTGAAGTCTGCGGATTCCTGCTTCTCCTGCATCCCCCAGGGCCACCTCCATCCTGTTCCAGAGGGATGGGGGACTCTCTGGAGCCATGCAGGAGATGGCACTGGGGACAGAACTGGCAAAAGTCATCTTCCCCTGCTAACCTGACTCTAACCTCATATTATCATCCCAGAACTATCCCATTTGCACATGTGTGTGTGCGCGCGCACGCAGTGCCGGATTTACGTACTCGGGTTACATATGCTTCAGGTTACAGACTCCGCTAACCCAGAAATAGTGCTTCAGGTTAAGAACTTTGCTTCAGGATAAGAACAGCCCAATACAAATCACTCCCCTCTGAAGCTGCCATTAGTTGTGGAAGGAGAAACTTGCCAACTTTAAAATTTAATCCTCCTCCTTACATGCACTTAAGACTTCCTGCCAAACATAAATCTTATCTTCCTATGAGCAAACATTGTAATTTGCTGGATTTCTGTAGCCTATATGGAGTTTTAAGCAGATTTCCATATGTAACTCTATCCAAGCGTACTGGAATGTCACATCAAATTCAGTGGAACTTATTTCTGAGTTCACAGTGTACATCTTCTTTAAAAACAAAATGAGCATGGTTCACAACAAAGAACATGGAAAAAGCAGTGATTGCACCTTTTGATTTCTCAATAGCATAGAATTTATTTTAAAAATGCTAAAATACACTGAAGAACCTTCATAAACATAGGTCTCGTGATCAGGGGTATTATTTGCTTATGGGAAAAGAGAGCCCTTAAAATAAATAGCTGTGTTTTGATGTCTTCAAATTGTTCAGATAAACCAACACTGATTTTAATTACAACTTGAAGAGTTCTGATTAAAATGGAGCATTGGATAGTGTAATTCTCTGAGTTATTTATGTGCATTAACATCAGATTTTGAATGATTGAGGTAGAACACCATAATGTGCACAGACAGAAGGGTCTGCATTGAAATGAAATATACCCCTGGGATGAGTGCCATTCCTGCTCTCTTCCTAAAGGTAAAGGTAAAGGTACCCCTGCCCGTACGGGCCAGTCTTGACAGACTCTGGGGTTGTGCGCCCATCTCACTTAAGAGGCCAGGGGCCAGCGCTGTCCGGAGACACTTCCGGGTCACGTGGCCAGCGTGACATCGCTGCTCTGGCGAGCCAGAGCCGCACACGGAAACGCCGTTTACCTTCCCGCTGGTAAGCGGTCCCTATTTATCTACTTGCACCCGGAGGTGCTTTCGAACTGCTAGGTTGGCAGGCGCTGGGACCGAGCAGCGGGAGCGCACCCCGCCGCAGGGATTCGAACCGCCGACCTTTCGATCGGCAAGCCCTAGGCGCTGAGGCTTTAACCCACAGCGCCACCTGCGTCCCTTGCTCTCTTCCTAGGCATGTGTTGTGTCCGTAATTTAAAAAATACAACAAAAATATGTTGTGCTTCGGTTATCAACATTTATAAATTGCAGCACCTACATGGTAATTCTTCCTGAGCAAGAATTTAGCACTGAGCAGGTGGCTCACTGCAGGATGCTATTATTTGATTAGCGTATATTAACATCTCACATCTACATGCTTTTATGTAATAAACCAGTCTGGAAAACATTCTGCATTTTCTATCAGATACACTCTCACCTTCATTCAATTACCCTTAGTTGAAAACAAATTAAATTAATATAGCCTAATATTTAAAACCTAACCAGCCTCCTCTTCTGGGCACAGCTATTTTTCATTCTCTTTCTTTTTTTGCCCAGGGTGAAATACAAAAACAGAATATTCAATTAGTGGTTCAAGAGAAAGATTGCCAAAAAGAACAGTTGGATTAAAAAGAAAAAGGCAAAAGGACTTGTATTTGAAGCGGTGGGAGTCCATCAGAGTAACAAACAGGCTGAGAATGTTTCTCTTTTTCTCTCCACAAGTAATCCATATGCAAATTTTCTGCAACATTCAGTATGTACTTCCTAGCTCTGTAAACATTTTCTGTTCTTTGCTGCTTAGCTCCCTCTGCTTTTTTCAATTAGGCCCTATTTGTTTAGAAAAGGATTAAGCTCTGTATCTTACAGAGAAATAATTTAAAACTAGAAATATACAAGAAATTCTTTTAGAATCCATGTTTGCATTCTGCTGGGAACTGTAAATAATAAGTGTGCAAGGGGGCAGGGGGTTCATCCTTCATTTTATATGCTCAGCCAAGTGCCACTTCTAACATTCATGACATATCAGGCAACAGCCACACACGTCACATGCTGCCTTTCCAGAAACCACCTTTTCTGTCTTCAGTAGCATATTCTCTGGCCATGCAAGGCAGGCCTTGTGGGTCAGGGCCACGGTGGGTACCTGCACAGCTGTCCTCTTGCCTGCTGCTTCCTCTGCAAAAACAGATGGGCTTGGGAATTCTTGCCTCACCAACATTAAAAGTAAAAAAAAAAATCTAAACAAACAAACAAACAAACAGAAAAGGATAAACAAAATGTGTGCTGTTTTAGCGGATATTTCATCTTGTAAGTCGTAAGACTGGACTTTCCATTTTTACTACGCTATATTTGTAGCTATCAGAGGCGGAGCGTGGGGGTGCAGGGGGGGCCGGCCACACCAGGCGCAACATCTGGGGGTTAGGGTTAGGGGGCGCAAATCCACGGGTTAGGGGGTGCAAATTACTTGCCTTGCCCCGGGTGCTGACAACCCACGCTACGCCACTGGTAGCTATAGAGAATTTATAAAGGTAAAGGAACCCCTGACCATTAGGTCCAGTCGTGGCCGACTCTGGGGTTGCGGCGCTCATCTCGCTTTATTGGCCGAGGGAGCCGGTGTACAGCTTCCGGGTCATGTGGCCAGCATGACTAAGCCGCTTCTGGCGAACCAGAGCAGCGCACGGAAACGCCGTTTACCTTCCCGCCGGAGCGGTACCTATTTATCTACTTGCACTTTGATGTGCTTTCGAACTGCTAGGTGGGCAGGAGAGAGAATTTATACCCACTGCCATTTTTCCACATAATTTACTATTCCTATTATACTGTGGCGTCAGTTTTAAAACCCCACTAAATTAGATTTTTAAAATAAAAAAATACATGCATATGTATGCACAAATAGCTGACCATTTCCAAATTGTAATAATTATCATAGTTCTAAATGCCTCTCATACAGCCAACTTCCTCATCACTGTCTGCTTAACTTTATACCATGAGCAGTGGTTGAAAGCTCTGATTGTTCCTCTTAAAGTCTAATGGCTTGAAATAAAGCCGGTTGATACATTTGTACACATAAAGAAGCTGGTGGCAGCAGCCTCTTCCCCACCCCACCCCACCCCGCAGAACGGTAAAATTGGCCTGCCAAAGAGAATTTGGGTTTTTTAACACATTCCCCGTTTGGCTGAGCTAACCAGTTATTCTGCACATGCTATCAAGACTGCAGACTTTCCTTTCTTGAGGTCATTAAGCTTGTCAGAACTAATTTGTCACCCCAACGGCCGACCCTCATTGCCTCTGACAGCAGCACAAGTATCAAAGCTTAACAGTGCCTTGCATCAGAAGGATGCAAATGTCTGATCAGAGCCCCATTGCATGTTCTGATTGTCTGCTGCAAAAAGGCCTTCTGATCTCCTAAGACAAGGGACAGGATCAGTTAAGTTACATGGGTCACAACAGTCATGTAGTAATCTTTTTTGGGAGGCGGGTGGGAGAACAATAAGCAAGTCTGGAGGATGAACAAGGGGGACTTGGAAGACTGAATTGAGCTGGAGTTTAGTTTCTGAGGATCAGGGTTATCTATTTCGTTTTTACACACAAGTGAAAAAACTTGGAAACAGCATTGATTTCAGAGTTGCATAGTTTGTAGCTCTTGAAAAAGAAATTATTAAAGGGTCACCAGAGCCAGGGCCTATTTTTCTAGAAAAAGGGGTGCTGGAACTCACCCTGAAGGCCGCCCTTGTTGTCTTATAACGGCAATGGCACCCACCTTAGAGGTACAGTGGTGCCTCGCAAGACGAAATTAATTCGTTCCGCGAGTCTCTTCGTCTTGCGGTTTTTTCGTCTTGCGAAGCACGGCTATTAGCGGCTTAGCGGATTAGTGCTATTAGCGGTTTAGCGGCTTAGCGGCTATTAGCGGCTTAGCAGCTATTAGCGGCTTAGCGGCTTAGAAAAGGGGGGGGGGACTCGCAAGAACTCGCCCGACGTTTCGTCTTGCGAAGCAAGCCCATAGGGAAATTCGTCTTGCGAAGCACCTGAAAAGACGGAAGACTCTTTCGTCTAGCGAGTTTTCGTCTTGCGAGGCATTCGTCTTGCGGGGCACCACTGTACCAGAACTCAGTTCCGGCAAGTTCTGGCTGAAAAAAAGCCCTGACTAGAACAAAAGTTTAAAAAGAAGATGTCTGGTGATTTTAACAAAACAATATGTGAAATGCTGGAATGCCTGTGTTTTTAAATAGCAACTCGGAAAGTCCAGTCAGGATTGGGGCTGTTGCACAGTGAGAAGGATAGTTTTTTGTTTTTAGTGAAGAATGTGAAGAAATGCAGTAAACAGAATTAAGTGTTAAGAGGCAATGCTCAGGGTTGGCCTGCCAAAATGCATTCAAGGAAATTTGACGGGTTTATGGTTCATCTCTGATGCAATCCTTTTTAATAACATAATATTTTCTGAAGAAACAGCTGAAGGCAGCAAAACAGAAAAAGAAACCATAGGGAGTGGGGCAGGAAGAGGAAAGTGTGCTCTGTGAGATCCCAAAGACTCTGCTCAATCCTAATGATGTAATTCTGCCTTTAATCTCTGATGGCAAAAGAGCTCTGCTTCCCCCTCCTTCCTTCAGTAATACAAGCTGCCAAGAATATTGGCAAATGCCAGGTTAACAAAGCCCAATTTTTGAAGCCAGGAGCTAGATTGCAATTTTAAATCATTGCTTCCCCCGTGTCATACAAGAGCTCATTTAAAAATAGAATAGCAGAAATCAATTTAATTTTACAGCTTTTTCCAGTTAAAATATTAGTAATAGAGAATATAAAATTATAAAATACAATTTGCTAACCAACACAGATTCCATAATTATTATTTTTTAAAAGTAAAAGGATATTGTTCAAAACTGAGGTTGTTACACCCTACCTTGTATTTTGTTTAGATATTCTTTAAAAATGAACTGAAAAAGAGTGATGATTATAGCATTTTCCTCAACATGATGCAAAAAGGGAACTAGAGCTAAGATCCAGAAGTCTGTGAGTGAGAGAGAAGATTTCACTTGTGAAGTTCTGAACATGAATGCTCAAGCTCTTGTGCAAGCTGTGTGCAGAATTAGCTGTGTGAAAGAAGATTCTGTAGGCAGAAGAGACTCTCCAGATCCTGGCCCAAAACCTTTGGAAATCTGGAGTTATTTTATTCCCCACTCCCTTTATACTTGACTACAGCCAGATGGCCTGCTCTTATGTTAATCTCATTTATCACTGATTTCCAAATGGCCTGCATGATTCACTTATGTGTGGTAATGAAACTACAGTACATAATATGCCATTCAATTTACGTACATGTTAACATGTTAAATGTCAGACCGTGTTTACTCAGTAATTAATATATAGACTCAACATATGGTATCCACTTCATATACGGTAATAATAATAATAATAATAATAATAATAATAATAATAATAAGCTGGTTGTGTTAGTGACTCTAAAGAGGTTTATTATCTGAAGGCTGCAGACTGGGTTAATGGAAGTCCTTTCACTTCCGCCAGCTGCAGTGCCAATGGGGAAGGACTTGGGGCAGATACTCAGGACCTCAATGCGCTGGAGGGCCCCAAACAAAGTGGAACTGGCTTATGACATTGTGAAATTAATACACCGTGGGTTGGTTCACACACAAGGCAAGCCATGCTTTGTTTAGAAGAACGATGGTTTGTTTACACAATCAAAGCCACCCCAGACAATGAACCAGAGCATAGCCTATCTTGCCTTGATACTGGTTCGTTTCAGCACTCTGACCCAGATACTTGTCCTGCTACAGAAAATGAGACCAACATTAAGTGAAACAAGCCAGGGTTACTTTGCTTGTCTTCAGGTCTGGTCCAGGCTTAGCCCAACACAGCCATGAACCTAACCATCACTATTTAAAGAAGTGGGGGACCATAAGGCTATTAAGTTCAGAGTCTAAAATTATCTAACTGCACCACTGGATCTCAGTTAGTTTTGCCTGTTTGAGGAAGTTTTTAATATTTTATGTTTTATCGTTTTTTTAATATTCTGTTGGGAGCTGCCCAAAATGTCTGGGGAAACCCAGCCAATAAATTATTATTATTATTATTATTATTATTATTATTATTATTAAGCACACAGAGAGACATGATCAGATGGTATCTGAAAATGTAACATTTCCAAAAGCTGCAAAATATGGGAAAGGGTAGGAATTTCTTCAGATGCTCCATTATGTTATTTGCCTTCTATTTGAGCTGCACTGGAAACAACAAATCAGAAGTATTTGTATATAAATGCCATGACAAATATTCACTACTGGTGCAATTGAGGTATGTCAAAAGTAAATACGTGTTTTATTATGCTGTCACATTAACCCACATTCAGTCCAAGCTACGTGATATGGGCGGGGTGGGGTTGTCTCTTTTTTCAAATGGGTTTGGCTTTTTCTTTATAGTTAGCGACTTTGAAACAGCACCTAGTAATTGCCTATGATCAATGCATGCAAGGGCCCCACTTTTTTCAACACAACTACTCACATAACTTGTAAGCTTACAATGAAAAAATGCACACCAAAACAGGTCTGAAGGGGGGTGTCAAATTGAATAAAACTCAGAAGGTAAAGGTAAAGGTAAAGGGACCCTTGACCATTAGGTCCAGTCGTGGCCGACTCTGAGGTTGCGGCGCTCATCTCGCTTTATTGGCCGAGGGAGCTGGCGTACAGCTTCCGGGTCATGTGGCCAGCATGACTAAGCCACTTCTGGCAAACCAGAGAAGCGCTGTTTACCTTCCCGCTGGAGCGGTACCTATTTATCTACTTGCACTTTGACGTGCTTTCGAACTGCTAGGTGGGCAGGAGCAGGGACAGAACAACGGGAGCTCACCCCGTCGTAGGGATTCGAACCGCCAACCTCCTGATCAGCAAGTCCTAGCCTCTGTGGTTTAACCCACAGCGCCACCTGCATCCCTAAAACTCAGAAACATTTGCGTAAATCAAGCCTCAATCAACAGAGGATGAATCAGGTATAGTACTTGAAAAGAGCACATTTTCCAAACCAGCTATGTGTTTTTGCCCCTATTCTTGTTTAAGAAGGCACGTGCAAAATAATTTACAGTCAAAATCAGCCCCATAATTAAGATGTATCTGCAATGGAAATGATGCGTCTCTCTTGGGATCCCGACTGCCAGACGGTCAAGCCAAAATGTAAAAATAAAAAGCACTCATCCACAATGCACAGAGTAGCATGACAGGGCTGTGGTTATCAGATTGGCATCTTTGAAATGCTCTATTTGGGCTATTTACACGTCAGCCTTTAATAAAAGTACTTTTGAAGACTGTCTCATATTTAACAAATTATTCTGCTATAACAATTAAACCTATCACACCCCAGATTTCTGAAATATCTTGCCGCATTCTTGATTCATGGAGGAGAGGAAGGAGTTTAGCCACCTCTGAGTATTTACCTTTCAGCACACCTGATCCTTGGAGCTGTTGGAAGTTAGAATAATTAACAATAATGCACATTCAGCTAATTCTGGTTTGATATTATTCCAAAGCTATATTAGAGAGATTTTGTGGGTGAATTATGTCTGGGGCATGCTCCAGGTGTAACAGGAAACCATGGTTTCTTGCTTCTTCTTTTTTTTATTAAAGATTTTCTTGTTTTACAGAAGTATGTGTAACGTCTCTCGTATTTTTTCCATGTAACATTTTTACAAATCAGTTTCATTTGTTGAGACATTAAGAAGAAAAGGGGTGGAGGGGGAAGATAGGTGGGGTGGGGTGGCGATGTTTCTATTTTGCTTAATGTATGTAGGGTTTGGTGTCAGCGTTACTTGTGCTGGTTCTCTGCTGTTCACTTGTGTTCCTTTGGTGGTGAGAGAGGTTGGGGTTGGCCTAGGGTGTGGTTGTTTGTTTGTGATTGGCTGTGGTGATCTTTGTGTGTGAGTGAGGTGGGTGGGTGTTTTGGATCAGGTTAGCCATATTGATTTATATGCTGTTGGTGGATTATTGTCATTGTCTTGTTGGGCTGTGTATGTGATAAAGGGGAGCCATACCGGGGTAAAGGCGTCTTCTTCTGTTTGTCCCCGTGTCAGTTTCAGTTTATTGGTTAATTTTTCTAGTAGGACTGTTTCCCATACTATTTGGTACCATTGGTCCATGCTTACTCCTGACAGGTCTCTCCAGTGTCTGGCTATGATGTTTCTGGCTGCTGAAAGTAGGTGGGTTATGAGTGTTTTGTGGTGTAAATGGGCATTGTTGTATTGGAAGAGGTTTAGTAGGGCCAATTCTGGGGTGATGTCTAATACTTGCTTATTTATTTTACATATTTCTCATAAGGCTGTTGTCCAGAATAGTTGGATTTTGGGGCACTCCCACCACATGTGGAGGTATGTGCCTGTGGATGTGCACCCTCTCCAGCATTTTGGTGAGGTTCCTGGGCGTATTATTGCTAGTTTTCTTGGTGTTAGGTACCACCTGTAGGAGAGTTTCAGAGTAAATGATTCCTCGGGCTAACCGACTTCCCATCCCTTGTCTTTTGTGCTTGTGACAAGGAGAATGGAAGCTTTCACTTCAGATTTAAAACAAACATAGTTCCTCATGATGTTCAAAGTCGGGAAATTCTGGCTTGTACTATGGTAAGTGTAAAGAAGCCAGGATCAAAAGATGGCTTCAGATCCTGGTTTCCTCTGAAACTATAGTTTAAACAAAGCAGAGACACAATGGTTTCATTCAGATGCAGTGCTTCTTCACCCTATGAAAAACAACCATGAAGTTGTTACAATAAGTGCCACACTTTTTAACAAAAAAAGGAGAGGTGACAGTACTGTGTACCCTTGATTACCCCTGAAAAAAACACCATTCAGATGTCATGATAAACCATGCTTTTTTGTTTTGTGAATGAACCATAGCACCTTACAATGGACTCACCCCTCTCTTACCCTCTTCTGATGCAAGGAATTTGAAAGCTTAAGGGTTATGTTCAAACCCAGACAAAGTACAGTTATTCTGAACCATGTTTAATTAAAACAAGAAAAATGTCAAACCATAGTTTTTGAAGCTGGTTTATTTCAACTAACTTTAATTAAGATAACCACACATTAGGGTTCATATCCACCACTAAACTGTGGTTAACTGAAATCAAAAGCAAGAGCTTCCAATCTCTTCGTGGTTGAATTGATAAGGAGATGGGATGAAGAGTGTATACAAAACTGTATACTGTTATGTCTAAACAAGGCCAATGCCAGCAAACTCATTGTTGAAATGAGACAGTAATTTATTCTCATTTTATATTGAGAATTCTCATTTTATATTAAGTCTTCCCTTGATTAACATGGAGCTATGTGAAATGCTTCAGTGTAGGCTGCTGAGTTATCTAATTTTTACTTTTTATCAGCAACAACTGCCTCTACCATACAAGAAAATACTTCTCTGCTTGGAATTTTCTAGTTCTTGTTAATGTTCTTGAGCTATTTGGTGGAAAATGATATTCATGTTACTATAGATAGATTCTGCTACTCTCAAAAAGAAGTCAAGCGGCACTAGATACACCTTTGCGAAAAGCTATTTTCCCTTAAATGGAAAGGCTAGAAAGTTCAGGTGGAATTTCAAATCAAATTGCTAAAGTTTAAAAGAATGATCTCAAAACGTTTTTATAAATACCTATGAAGTATGTAAAAGTGTTCATCAACAGAATGGAAGCTTAGACCCCTCATATTTGCAATATTTCAAGTCTGAGTAAAGCTACCAAAATGTGAAAGGAGAAGAATTGAGTTTTACTGAGGCAATTTCACCTTCTAAAATGGGATTAAATTACTCACTACCATCGATTCAGTTCCATTATGTACTTTGAAGACTTGTGGTTCAAGAACTACAGGCGACGGGTTCTGTGAAATAGGCAAAGTCAGTGTGTTCCCTAAAGAAGTAATAAAATATTTGAAAACACCTTTTAAAAAGGAAAGTTATAAAGTCAATTCAAAGGATGCTAAACTGCCCAACTGTGCATAGGACTGAATTCAGATTATATGGCTGGAATAGAGGATAATTTTATTTCATGAAAGCTTATCCTATAATTTGAAAATCATCTGAGGACAACAATTTACGGTAAACTAGAGGAGTAACATAGTTTCTATATGATATAGTGATACATTGTTGAAGAAGAGGAAATACTGATTCAAGCATTTCAGCTATTTATTTGACAAAACCTCCTATGGGACAACAGTAGAGCGAAGAATTTTCCAGTGGTTCAAGTGGAAGAAACACTTTCAGTAGTAAATGGACTGGGCCATAGCGCATAGTATTACAAATGCAGAAAGTAATAATGATGATGATGATGATGATGATGATAGTAGTAATAATAATAATAATAATAATAATAATAATATTTCACTATTGTGAGAAGTAACCCAGATGTAATGTAGCTGGAAGGGAATATACAAAAGCAGTCCAATTATTTATTTATTCAGCTTGTGCCATGGACCTTTCCTAATATAAGCTCAAGGCAGCTAACACCAGCAAAACAAGAATAAATTCACAATAATCTCATGAAAACTGGCTGGAACCTGCTGTCAGCTCTTTGCTATATTTGCTATAGCCATGATTATTTTAAAATTGTATCTATAAAATTTGCTGACTGCTCAATCAGTTACCGTATTTTTTGCCCTATAAGATGCGTCCGACCATAAGACGCACCTCTCTCCCTCTCTGCGCAGCGCCTCTCCAGCAAAGTGGGAGGAGAAACAGAAGGAGCTCCATTTCTCCTCCCACTTCGCTGAAGAGGCGCTGCACAGAGAGGGAAAGCTGCACAGCGCCTCTCCAGCGAAGCGAAGTCAGAACAGCAAGAGGGATCGCTGCGCAGTGAAAGCAGCGATCCCTCTTGCTCTCCTGGCTTCAGCGAAAGCAACACAAAGCCTCCTGAGCGCAGCAATGGCTGTGCAGCCTGTATTCGCTCCATAAGACGCACACACATTTCCCCTTACTTTTTAGGAGGGGGAAAGTACATCTTATAGAGTGAAAAATATGGTATGTCCCTATGGCACACGGGAGCCAACACCTAGGGGCCTAGGAGGCTTCGCCCCCCTAAAATATTTGAGGGGGCTGCTCCCCAATTGATGGGCACTGTCGTTCAAATGGCATGCACGCACTGCGTCATGTGATCAATTATGTGTGGCGGGGCTTACCTGCCCCCCCCATATTTTATTCAAGTTGGCACCCCGGCCTGGGCAGTTCACATCAAGTTCAAGCGCAAGTTTAATCTGCAATTAGACATTAAAATATGAAAGCATTAAAACTGGCAGAGGGAAGCTGGGGCTCAGGGACTGAATGCGTGCCCTCCATGCCTCTGTCTGGCATTTGGGTCCCCCCCAAGGAAATGCCCCACTTTCCCTGCCCTGCCCCTCAGTGGTCCGGCTTTGTGACTCCTTGAGGGCTTCTGTCCTGCTAGAGATGCCCTTGAACTCCCAGAATGCCTCTTGCTTTGCTTGGCTGGAGAGAGCTATGGGCTTGCAAACCTGACTTTTGTGAGGCTGGGATGTCGCCCACTGTAGATTCTCTTGGCCAAGCAGCTCCTTGCCTCTTTATGAAAGCTGCCAGGAAAAAAGGAAAGAGAAGGAACTCTGCCATCCCATAAGCTGATCAAAGTCTCAATAGCCAAGATGCCCTCTGTGCTGGAATGTCCCTGCTTCTAACCACAACCAGAGCAAGATGCTGGGAGCTTTGTAAAGAAAGAACAATTATTTCTATTCATAGTTCTGAAGTGCGCTTTTTAAATAATGTGTTTACACAGACCAGTTTCTTTGTACACTTTTGCCCAGTGAGCTGACTGCTGATATTGCAGCGGCATTTTGATGAGATTGCATGCAGACATACAGCTGTAAATAGTTGGGGTCAATACTTGGGGAGATACTGAGGTCACTGTATCTCATGGAGAGGGCAGCACAACCAGTTGCTTCCACAGCATTCAATAAGTTAATTGTGCACTGTTTAAAGAGGTCCTTTCTTTTGTCAGTTTTGAACCTATTGTAAACCAATTTCATTAGGCGCACCCAAACTATAATATATTGAGAGAGGAATATTCTCTCTGCTAATTCGATGAAGTTCATAATTTTCACAAAGTTTTATCTTGTGATGTCTTAGGTAAAGGTAAAGGGACCCCTGACCATTAGGTCCAGTCATGGCCAGCTCTGGGGTTGCGGCGCTCATCTCGCTTTATTGGCCGAGGGAGCCGGCGTACAGCTTCCGGGTCATGTGGCCAGCATGACTAAGCCGCTTCTGGTGAACCAGAGCAGCGCACAGAAACACCGTTTACTTGCACTTTGATGTGCTTTCGAACTGCTAGGTTGACAGGAGCAGGGACTGAGCGACGGGAGCTCATCCCGTCGCGGGGATTTGAACTGCCGACATTCTGATCGGCAAGTTCTAGGCTCAGTGGTTTAACCCACAGCGCCACCCGCGTCCCTTGTGATGTCTTAATTATCTTTAAAACAGAACACCACAGATGCTTTGGATTTTTCTTCTCAGAAAGGTGCTCTAAGTCCTGTATCATATTAGTTGTCCCTTTTCGTCCCTTTTTCTGTCCCTGTGTCATTCTTCTTGAGGTGCAGAAATCACAACAGCACAGAGTATTCTAAATACAGTAATACCAGAAACTGATGTAAAAAGCAGTATGAAACTTGCTGCTTACTTTTCCACCCATTTCCTAATGGTTTCTGATATTGAATTTGTGCTCTTGTGCAGCTTCAGTTTCTTTCAGTGGAATGTGTGCAGGAAAATGTTACAGCCGCTTGTGCCCATAGTTGGCATGCTTTTAAAAAATGGTCATTTCAATTAGACCTTGTTTCACCGGCAATACATCTGTTTACGCAAGAGAAAACTTTCCTAGATTGGCCTAGATTGTGAGCTCATTATGCCTATGCAGAATGGTACATTTTAATTCCTCTTTTTGTTTTCTTGCCACACTATTATATTTACTTGCTAATGCAGAGAACAGAAAAGAACATGACATTCCCAAATACAATTTTTCCCAGGAGTTGTTCTGCCTCTAACAGCATGTGGTAGCTGTGGTTAAGACTTTGAAACAGCTGCACAAACAGCAAAATAAAGCCATTTTAAGTGTTGAGTGATTGGGCAAAAGGAGTTGTATGTAAAGGAGTTATTGCACAGAAGAACATTGGCCAAGGTAGCCGGCGTACAAGTGCCTTTGAGTTTAATGCAGCTTTAATCATAGGAAGTGATAAGTACTTAACTGGCTAGTTATGCACTGATATGTTTACAAATCCATTGCTTCCCCTTCTTCCAGAATACGTGATAAATTGAGGGGGAAATGTTAATGTTGTTCTTTCTTTCTTTCTTTCTTTCTTTCTTTCTTTCTTTCTTTGCATGAAGTTGTCTGATATTATTATTAGTTTTATTATTATATATTTGTTTATATTCCTCCTTTTCCCCTGACAGGACACCTTACAGGAACTGCTAAAAACAGAAAAATCACTAAAAACACAGGAAAACGAGAACTGTTAAAAACATAGAAAAAAAATCACTAAAAACACAGAAAAATCACTCATTAAAATACAATTAAACACACACACACACAGAGAGAGAGAGAGAGAGAGAGAGAGAGAGAGAGAGAGGTAAAGGACCCTGGATAGTTAGTCCAGTCAAAGGCAATTATAGGGTGCACCATCCATCTCTGCTTTTGGGTCAAGGGAGCTGCCATTTGTCCACAGACAGCTTTCTGGGTCATGTGGCCAACATGACTAAACAGCTTCTGGCACAACGGGACACCGTAATGGAAGCCAGAGCGCACAGAAACACCCTTTATCTCCCCACCACAGCGGTAGCTATTCATCTTCTTACACTGGTGTGCTTTTGAACTGCTAGGTTGGCAGAAGCTGGGACAGAGCAACGGGAGCTCACCCCATTGTGGGGATTTAAACTGCTGATCAGCAAGCCCAAGAGGCTCAGTGGTTTAGACCACAGCACCACCCATATATATATATATATATATATATATATATATATATATATGTATGTTAAAAACATACCAATAATTACAATAGAACAGCATGGCACCAGCCCTTTCATTAAAAGCAGTCAATTCCCAAAAGCCTTTTAGAACAAGAAAGAAAGGGCAGCAAGGACATAGTAAGTCTAACTTCTCTAGGGACTGAGAAAACCTCCTGCCATGTCCCAACCAACTGTGCCTGTGAGTATGGTGGGAATCAGTGAAGGGCTCCCCCAGAAGATCTCCAAACCCAGGCAGGTTCAGATGAGGGAATATTTCAGATAGCTGGGACCTAAGCTGTGTAGGGCTTCATCAGTGATAACTAGCACTTTGAACTGGGACCAGAAACAGACCGGTAGGCCATGGAGCTATTGTAACAAGGGAATCATCTGCCCCCTATTCAGCTCCCGGCAACAATCTGGCTGCAGCTCTTTGAGCCAGTTGAAGTTTCTGAGCACTTGTCAAAGGCTGTACAGTAATCAAAATGGGATGTTGTGGCAATCACACACAGGGCCCCTGGACGTTTGACAGTCTATTGACCCAGTGCCACCACTGCAATTGCTTTTTCCTCTGCCACCACCCCGTATCTCACGGGGACACACGGAGTCCAGTCAGTTGTTAACATTAACAACTAATCAAGTTTATTTTTAAATGCAGGAACAAGCTTATGGTTACAGTTATTTTTTCTTGGCAGTTTCTTAATCTTAGTTCCTAACAACTTCAAACTGATTATTCCCAACTATCTATCTGACTCCACCTAACAATTCCTCTCACTCTCTCACAATACAACTCTACCAACCCACACCTAATCGTCCCTCTTCCTTCTTCAACTCCCAAACCTCAACTGACTTTCAAAACCTCCCACTCTAACTTTTACTCCCCCTTGCATTCCCACTGGCCAATCACATTCTCACTCATTTAACCCTTTCCTAATGACCCACCTAGGAGGCAAACGCCACAGATGTAACTAAAACATGTGTCACTGTGGTCAAATCAGACATCTCAAGGAACAGGCACAACTGTGCAAATGCATTTCTGGGCACTGGAGAGACTGAGGTACTCATGCTCAGGGCTAAGACCAAACACATGCTGAACCTTGCTTTCAAGGGGAGTGTTGCCCCATCCAGCGCAGGCTAAATCCCTATTCCCTGTTATGCCTTCTGAATGACCAAAAGCACTTCTGTCTTGCCTGGATTAAGTTTCAGTTTGTTCACCTTCATCCAGACACCGGTTTAGAACCAAGACAACTTCCTTGGATTTAGGTAGAAAGGAAAAACAGAGTAGTAGAAGAACATCAGCATACTGGTGACACTCAACGCCGAAACTCTGGACAACCTCTTTCAGCAGTTTCATATAAAAGTTAAATAGCATAGGGGACAGAACAGGACAATGAGGGACCCTGCAGGACAACAGCCAAGGCATCAAGCCAGAGTCCCCCAGTGTCACCTTCTGCATTCCCCCCTCCAGGAAGGAATGGAGGCCCTGTCCAACAGGGCCACCCCAAATGCAGTCCCACCCCAAATGCAGGTTTGCTCCTAACAGTACAGATTGGATGCCTAACCTAATACCTGCTTAAGTTGGAGGAAATTTGGTTGTGTACTCTATGGTATGATAAGAAGAACATTAATGTACAAAGAACAAAGGAAATGCTACAATGCACAAGGAGGGTCACCTCAGGATCTTCAAGAGCCTTAAACAATGAGGAAGACACTAACAAATTGCAGTACAATCCTGTCCTCCATTGGGCTTACTCCCAGGAATGAGTATCAAAT
Organism: Podarcis cretensis; assembly: GCF_951804945.1. NCBI lineage: Eukaryota > Metazoa > Chordata > Lepidosauria > Squamata > Lacertidae > Podarcis > Podarcis cretensis. The sequence continues at coordinate 30,519,608 of NC_137187.1, forward strand.
TGAAGCCTTAGTCATTGGGTTAATTAGAGAAGCTAGTAAGTCCAGAGTTCAGGTAATTAGAAATATAGTTTAAAGAATCGTCAGGTGTGCAATTTATTTTAACTGGAAGTTTCACTTTATTAATAGAGAACATCACAAAAACAAAGTACCCACATGAGGAGGAGGAGTTCAGGCATTTCGTGTTGGATTTTTGGTTGTAAAACCAGGGTTATAAAATGATGGCTTCTTTTTTCTTTAAAGGTTTTTTTCATAGGAGGGCAAGAAGTTCACTGTAAGTCAGTCATGAGAAAGTTAAAAGTATAATAGAATGCTTTGCTCAGGAAATTGTGCACAGGAGGGTCAAAAGTTCAGCCTAAGAATCTGGCAATTAGGGGGAAATGCAAACTTAACCCGGACTCTGCTGTTTTTTTAACCTAAACCAACTGGTTGAAAGGGAGGGAGGAGAAATGAACATTTTGTATATAAGTTGAGTTGGAAAATAAGACAGCTTGTTGAGACAGAATGTTGTGGAGTCAGAGCATTGAAGAGGTGCAGCAGAAGAGTTGCAAGAGATTAAAATTTTTGAAACACTGTAAGAGATTTAGGACACTGGCAACTGTTCAAGAGCATGAAGAGCATGTTCAAGAGCACTGTAGCAGGAAGGAGCCTGGAGACCACAGCTAAATCCAGAAGCTGAATAGTGGGAAGCAAATGAATTACAGTGTACCTCGGGTTACGGACGCTTCAGGTTGCAGACTCTGCTAACCCAGAAATAGTACCTCGGGTTAAGAACTTTGCTTCAGGATGAGAACAGAAATCGTGTTCTGGTGGTGCGGCAGCAGCGGGAGGCCCCATTAGCTAAAGTGGTGCTTCAGGTTAAGAACAGTTTCAGGTTAAGAATGGACCTTCAGAACGAATTACGTACTTAACCCGAGGTACCACTGTATTGGCTTGATTATCTATCATCTATCTATCATCTATCATCTATCATCTATCTATCTATCTATCTATCTATCTATCTATCTATCATCTATCTATCCATCCATTTATTTAAAAGCATTTCTAAAAAGATGAATATGCTTTTCCTAAATATGACTTGAGCTAAATATTTTTTCTACTGGAGTTTTCAAATAATCAGTAAAAGAACTTTATGTTTTGTAAGTACACATAATTTCCTTTGAGAAACAGCCAAAATTACTAGTTTCTGATAAATAAAAATGTTAATTTTCATTACCTGTTTCCAGACACTTGTAAGAACACTCAAAGACTGGGAAAACCTATCTGGCATACAGAGAGCAAAGATGGCATGTTTCCACACATCCAAAAAGCCACATGGATCCAGGGGCGTAGCGTGGGGGGTGCCAGGGAAGCCATGGCCCTATAAACTTGTATCATATACAGGAAAATTCTAAAAAACATTTCAATGGCAACACAGTGGTAAGAAACAGTGTGAGTGCATGTTGAACCCATCAACCACTGCTCCACAGGTTTCAGTGCTCACTAAGCTTAAAAATAAGAAGATAATGTTTTATGTGCTATTAATATTTAATTAAAATAATACCATAAACAATCTTATTATGATTATAATATGTGAGTGTTATTTATTACCTTGCTTTCATCACTGACAGTCTGTCTCTTATGGATGTTACTCATTCTACTAGCCTATTCATTTTTTCAGATCAACAAAAATTAGTCACAGCAAGAGCACTGCCAGATCTCACCTTAATCAGGGAAGTTAAATTTCCATATAACCATAATAGTCCACATTTCCTTTCCTCCCATTGCTAGATTACATTGTTGTGGATTTTTCAAACTCTATAAGGTTATGGGTCACTTCACAATCTCTTGACACTTTTGCCATAAGATTCCTAAATCTTGTAAATACTGAAAAACATGTTTGTGGGGGATCCTGCATACCATTGCTAATTCATTAAAAGTTATGAAACAGCTTCCAAAGGGCAAGTCATATTCACTCTTTCCCAACTATCAAAATCCCTAGCTGTTCATGCCAGCATAAAGTCTTGCTGATAAAGGATCTGTTATTCTAAAGCAGCAATGCAGCAGCAAGCAAAGGCTCTAGCAGCCAAGTCAGCTGCTTGTGGCTGGAAAGCCAAACAGGATGTGTGTGACTGTTGCCATGGAAACAAAGGGGCAGTCCATTCTGTACTGAGCACCGGATGTTAGCTCAGTGTGTGTCATATGACCTGTACAGGATGTACATGGGTGGAGTTTGGAGTTTCTCTCTGTTTGTTGAAGAGAGCAGACATGTTTTCTCTATATGACTGCTGAAGACAGGAATAAAACATGTAGATACATTTCTGTCTGTGTCTGATTCCCCTCCCTGGGGATATGCTGGAGAGCAGGGAGGAGGAGAAGCAGTTTGGTGTGTTTTTCTCACAGCCTGAGGAAAATCGCCGGAACGGACCTCGTGTGTTTTTCCTACCGGGAGTCGCCGGAGGGAGGTCGAAAGAATTCAGCCGGTGCCTGGAGAGATAGGCACATACCTCTGACCGACCCTGAATTATGACATTGGTAGCAGAGGATGGTTGCTACGATCCATGGGAGTCTGCATCAAGGAGACTGTATTCATCCCTCTCCATGGAAGCCTGAGATGGAGGCTGATTCTCTGCAGCTAGAAGCTGACCAGAAGAAGCTGAAAGCCAAGCTACGGAGCCCAGGTATGAGATTTTCGGGCTTAAGAGTGTGAATGCAGATTGATTCATTCTCTGCTTCATGGGAGCAACGTTTGGGAAAAACAGCTCCGAGAGAGAAGAGTCTGCATTCCAAACATTCCTGTGGTTTTTCCTGTCCAAGGAAAGGAATGTGGTTGCTTAGCAACGCAGATAAGGGCTGGAAGTCAGGCTATGCCCAAAGAGGCACAAACAGCTCGTGTTTTGACTAGGCCTTTACAAAGGAACTGTGAAAGGGGACTTTCCAAGCGGCCAGTGTTATTGCTGCCAGGTGCACAGAGTGTAAACAAGCCAGCTATTGGATTTTAGAGGCTTGTGTTTGAGAGTCAATGCAAGGACTCAAAATGGATGCCAAGAAGGGAGTTCTGCCTTCTCCACCCCTCTTGACCAGTGACAATTATGCATCTTGGTCCATTAAGATGAAGGCCTTGCTGCAGAATCAGAGACTGTTTGGGGTGATTGAGAACCCCATCCCTGCAGCACCAACACGTGCTTGGGAGTCACAGGATGTGAAGGCCAGAACTGCTATAATTCTGTGCGTGTCAGATTCGCAGCTTATCCATATACAAAGTTTAGAACACGCGAAAGATGTTTGGGACACGCTGAGAAGGACACATCAGAGAGATGCGGGTTCTTCAGCGTTGCTGTATTTTGAAAAGCTGACTAACCTGAGGCTTGCGCCTGATGGAGATGTTCAAGCGCACCTGACGGAAATGAAATTTCTGCGTCAGCAGATGGTGGAACGCAATTTCCGTCTGCAGGAGGAAGTGTTTTGCTTCATGGTGATCAACAGCCTGAATCGGACTTACAAAACGGTTGCCAGTCAGCTGGGGTCTCTCCCAGCGCAAGATCTAACGGCGGACAGGGTCTTTGCCGTGGTTCTTTGTGAACATGACAGACTTGCCGCCCTGGAAGTCAAGGACAGGGGGAGTCAAGAACGGAGTTCTAACACCCCCACTGCTGTAGCTACTGGAGGAGACGCTGTAGCTTTGAACGTTGTCCGATGCCACAATTGTGGACAGACTGGGCATTTTCAGCGGTACTGCAAGAAGCCACGTCAGAACAGAGGAGCCAAGGGAAGCTCCACGAAGTCTGAGGCGTCAGGCAGAAGTCATGCCACGTCACAGGCGAAGCCTGCAAAGGCTTTGATGTCCCTAAAAGCCACACCACAAGTGGGGAATTCCTTCATTTTAGACACGGGAGCGACGGTTCACATGACCCATCGTAGGGATTTGTTTTCGTCGTTTAAGAAGCAAAGCTTCGTTGTACAACAAGCCAACGGTCAAGAGCTGGAAGCCACCGGCATTGGGACTGTGTATCTTAAAAGTCTGAACTTGACTATAAACAATGTTTATTTGGTTCCAGAGTTGAAGTACAATCTGCTCAGCGTTTCGCAGATTGCCAAGAAGGGACTAACACTGTCCTATGATGATCAACACTGCGAGATCTACAAAGATGGAGAGTTGTATCTTTCTGCCAAAGAGAAAGATGGACTGTATTTGTTGACTTTTGATCAAAGTGATTACATGGAATGTAATTCTTGTGATTCTAACATGATTTCTTTTGCAGGTGTAGCTGAGAAGAACACCAAGCAGGTCACCTCGAGGGTCGACAAGGCATTTCAGCGGGTGTATGCTGATGTGATTGGTCCTCTAGCACCTTCTAGAGGCAATGCAAAGTATTACCTAATATGTGTTGATTCTTTCACAGGTTTTGTCTGGATTTATCTTTTGGAGAGACCAAAAGAAGCCTTAGAAAGGTTTAAAGAGTTTTGTGACAAGGTTAAAAATATGCATGATGCTGACATAGATTGTCTTTGCACAGATGAGAAGCCAATTTTTCTCTTACAGGATTTCCAGAGGTTCCTGAAGAAGAAAGGGATAAGACACAAAATTGCAGCTTCCGAAGAAGCTTGGAAGAAATGTGTCTGTGTTAGGGTGAACAAAGAATTGCAAAAGGGAATGCATGCGCAATTGCTTAGTTCACATCTGCCACATGAGTACTGGGCTGAGTCACTAATGTCATATTGTTACACGTGGTTGAGAAAGGTTTCAAAAGACTTGGGATGTTCTCCTTTTGAGAAACTGTTCCACAGAAAACCTTCTGTTGCCCATTTCAAGGTTTTTGGGTCTCATGTGAGGACAGAAGCTCCGGGTGGAGTAAAGAATGCCAGAGGCATTTTTGTGGGTTATGAAAAGGGTCTCTACAGAGTAATTTTGTCTGAATCTGGTAAGGTGATTCTCACAAAATTTCTAGAGAGTGCTCCTGAACAGGAGAGAGTGATTGTTCACACATTTCCCACAGGTGATGATGATGATTCTGATGATGATGATGATGAGTTTGATCTTATTGAGTTCAGTAGTACTGATGATGACAGCGATAGCTCAGACAGCTCAGTTGTCACAGTCATAGAGAGGAAATCTCACACGCTGACTAGACCCTCAGAAGAGGAGGATGAACCACTGATTAAGCTTAGTACTGGTTCTCCAGAGAGTTCAGAGGCTGAACCAGAAAGCAAGGGAGAGCAGCACCTCTTACGTAGGTCTGAGAGAGCAACGAAGGGTGTACCACCCAAGAGGTATTCAGAAGAGTTTGCCAACCAAGCTATTGCATGTGTTGCTGTTGTAAACGACCAAGGTCAAATTGAAGCTGTGTCTGAGTCAGAGACAAAGGCACAACAGAGAGTTGCTAACCAAGGTAATGCAGAAGCACTCATTCCTTGGAAGTCACACAACCAGAGAGGTACATTGGTAAAACCAGTGGCGGGTAGTTCCAAGGGTGGAACTGAAACAACAGGGGAATGTTATAAGTATAACAACTGTTTGTTTTCTTCTCTGGATGACGCTTTGCTCGCAGCACGCATTGATACTTTAGGGGGAGTATGTTATTCTAAAGCAGCAATGCAGCAGCAAGCAAAGGCTCTAGCAGCCAAGTCAGCTGCTTGTGGCTGGAAAGCCAAACAGGATGTGTGTGACTGTTGCCATGGAAACAAAGGGGCAGTCCATTCTGTACTGAGCACCGGATGTTAGCTCAGTGTGTGTCATATGACCTGTACAGGATGTACATGGGTGGAGTTTGGAGTTTCTCTCTGTTTGTTGAAGAGAGCAGACATGTTTTCTCTATATGACTGCTGAAGACAGGAATAAAACATGTAGATACATTTCTGTCTGTGTCTGATTCCCCTCCCTGGGGATATGCTGGAGAGCAGGGAGGAGGAGAAGCAGTTTGGTGTGTTTTTCTCACAGCCTGAGGAAAATCGCCGGAACGGACCTCGTGTGTTTTTCCTACCGGGAGTCGCCGGAGGGAGGTCGAAAGAATTCAGCCGGTGCCTGGAGAGATAGGCACATACCTCTGACCGACCCTGAATTATGACAGGATCAAGGGTATTGGAATCTGTGTTGGAATGGGATAAACACTCCAGCAGATCCAGCTTCCCCATTCAGTTTCATGGGTGCTCTCCAGGTCCACAGCACCAGGTTTTCATAGTGAGCATTCTAGGCCTTTTTGTACCTCTCGATCTCAATCCCAGGACTGCCAGTCTTTTGTCCTCTTCCACACATACAGATACTTTGAAGGCATCCCCTCTCACAGGGAAGGGTGAAGCTGAGCCCTGGTCCCCAAATGCCTCTCTCCCTCTGAAAAAGAGCCATCAAGGTGATCTCTGGTAGTGCTACTGGCTCCATCAACTCTCTCCTGTCTGATCAAGCTTCAGTCTTACAATCAAGAGCCAGGAGGATAGCTCAGTTAGTTAGAGCCTGGTGCTGATAACGCCAAGGTTGCAGGTTTGATCCCTGTGTGGGACAGCTCCATATTCCTACATTCAATGTCACACCCAAGGAATAGTAAGGTAAAGGGACCCCTGACCATTAGGTCCAGTCATGACCGACTCTGGGGTTGCGGCGCTCATCTCGCTTTATTGGCCAAGGGAGCCGGCGTACAGCTTCTGGGTCATGTGGCCAGCATGACTAAGCAGCTTTTGGCGAACCAGAGCAGTGCACGGAAACACTGTTTATGTTCCCGCTGGAGTGGTACCTATTTATCTACTTGCACTTTGACGTGCTTTCGAACTGCTAGGTTGGCAGGAGCAGGGACCGAGCAACGGGAGCTCACCCCGTTGCGGGGATTTGAACCGCCAAACTTCTGATCGGCAAGTCCTAGGCTCTGTGGTTTAACCCACAGCGCCACCCGCGTCCCTCACCCAAGGAATACAGAGAGATAAATCACAAACTAAACAACTGTGTATGTGGTTTGGAAAAACCCATTAACAACAGTGTACAGCATTTCCACACCTTCTATTACATGAAATCTTAAATAATATATACAATGCCAACTCAATATCTCAAAGCCAAGCAGTCCAAATATTCCTGAAATAACTCCATGAGAGCAAATCTCTATGTGTATACTTGTGTTGCTGCGATCCCAACGGAACTCTGACAACAATATACCCAGATTTCAATCTCTGTTTCGTGAATCTTCTTCTGGTTGGCCTGAAAAGAACTATACAATGGCAATTCAATGCTCCACCAAACAGATCAGCTCCAACCTTAAAATTGCACTTTGCTTTTTCATAACAAAAATTGCCATATGCCATATGTCTGGCATATTCCTACAGGGGGTAGGACTAGATGTTCCTCAGAGTCCCTTCTAACTCTAAAATCCTATGATTCTATGATGACCCCTCAAATGACATCAATACTACCCCCCCCCCTTTTTTTAACAACAGTCTTGAATAAAGTTTGAAGTGGTAAACACTTTCGGTGCTTTACTGCACTTCAGTTATCCATATACGACTATTCTATAAGGGTCGCTCAAGAATCATGCATTGGATTTGAATATAGGTGGATAGAAGGAATTTCACAGAATGAAGGTTTCCTTATGTTTCCTCCTCCTCCCCTCTCCAGAGGCCTCGGAGCCCTCCTGAGCAACATGGGATGTTGGGTTGCGAAAGGGAGGTGAGAATCGCTTTTCCATGAACTTTCTTGCATTCAGTTATCTCAGTATCCATGCCTGTGCACCATTGGGGCCTTGAGGACAATATCCTACACCCTGAACACCCTTACTAGTGTATAAGTTCCATTCAAGTTAAAAGGACTTGCTTCTGAGTAAATTTGCTTAGCACTGTGTTCATAACATAGCTACTGATATTTTTTTTCAAGTTTTCAGATTTTCAACCCCTTCAGCTTAGAAGACCTGAGGTTTGGGGTTGCATCCAGTTGTGGAAGGCACTTTGTTGCTGTGGATGCTTCCATTTATGGAAAGGAAAGGAGAGCGGTTTCCACAGACCCCTCCTATCTGCTGCAGTTCCCCACACTCCCGCCCACACTGTTCTGGAGAAAATGAAAGGAATGTGGGAGGCTGCAGAGGGAAGAGGGAATGGGGGGGGGGTTCCCTCCCCTTCTGGTCATGGACGCCTTCTCGTGCTCAAAGAGCCTTCTTGGGGCAGGGGTACACCACTGGATAAAACCCACTACTTGTACTATTCTCCAGGTATGGGGTGAAGGGACTTTTGCATACCTTTTGAGTTACTCCATAAGAAATATGCCATATTTTCCTAAAGTTAAATAGTAAATCACGCAGAAAAATGGCACTTGATGTTTTTATGAATCAGGATCATCAACTGGAAATGCTCCAAGAATATTGCAACTTTGAAAAGGAGACTCAATAAATCACAGAGATAGAAGAATAATCCATTAAGCAATTAATCAAAGACCATCTTTCCAAAGTGATTAACAGCCAGTCATTTTTTCAGTTTTGACATTCCAAACTGTTACCCTTTGAATGATTGTTTCTTTTGAAATTCATCAGAAAGAGTTGCACAACTCGTTACCAAGCAATAAAGATTATTTTTGTTGACACACATGGAAACCTTTAATTATGTGAGTCACTGTCATTTTACAACTGAATAAACAGTTTTAACTAAATTGGAAATAAATTGTCATACAGATTACAACAGGCACCTATAAGACTGACATCTATTATATTGTGACCCGATTAAGCCAGTTACTTCCTTAGAAGAAAATATATGCCTGAAAGATTAAAGCTGAATGTTACTGCAGCCTTAAACACTTTTAAAAAATCTTAAAAGTAATAAGTAACACATACCCATTCTACAATGCACAGGTCTGCACATTTCATTGCTTTGAGAAAATGAAATCTCTAAGCCTTTGTGAAACTGAGTTGATAAAGAATGGCATTTTTCACATCTGAAAAACAATCTCTATATTACCATGCATAAACTTACAATTATATATTATCTTGTAATGTCGTCTTGCTTTCATGCCCATGATTATGATGCCAAATTAGTTATTTCAAAGCACTGCTCTTTCAAAGCACTGTTATATGGTTTTTCAGCAAATTAATTTTGCAGTGGGGTACTCACAAAGATTCCTGAAATCCAGGTGTGCAGTGGGGGGGGGGGTGATACCAAGGGACCCTAACGTCAGTGGAAGGCAGTTCTTGGGTAATAAGAAAGAGCCTTCCATTCCTGCCAAAGGAAGGAGTGAAAATATACAGCTGAGGTATAATGATGGGAATTCAGTATTGCTGATTAATGATGATCGAGGTCAGAAGGAAGACTTAATGGTCAAGACTCTTCCAAGTGAGTCACAGGGAAAGTGGGGACGTTGTGGTTGCACTCAAGGTAGAAATCTTTTGATGGGGGAGAGGACAGGGACGGCCAGTGAGGAAAGTCTTTGTGTAACAGGACTGGGATTGATTGGTTTTAAAATAGATTAATGCTGCCTAGTTGATTTTCTTTGAAACTCTTCACACAACTGCCCTGAAACTATATATTATTCTAAAATAGTACTATGCTACAGCTTTGCATTGTACCAAGCATACACAGACAATAAACTTTTGATAGTAGTCCTATAAGGTCACTAGTCAAAAGGCAAAAATAATGATAAAAATGAAAACAATCCCTGCACAGAAGATAGCGAAGAACTTTTAAAAATACAACTGTATCAGAAATCAGTATCAGAGCAGCAGAGCTGAGACCAGGAGTTCATCATTCGTATCTCACTGTCTTCTCAGAAAAGCCTCTTAGCAGCTTAAAGAGTCATTTGATCTGTAAAACCTCACAATATTGTAAAACTTCCCAATACTTCTAGGTATAAAGAAGTTTTTAATATTTGACATTTTATTATGCTTTTATATGTGCTGGAAGCCGCAAATTGTTGTTGTTGCCCGGATTATTTTAAATAAACCCAGTGTAGGATTCTTGGGGAAAGAGAGGTACCCACTGTGGGGGGGGGGGCAGGTACAGTGTAGATGGATTCAGACATGTCCACCCACTCACATGTCTGCTTCCTTCATCACTGATGGACATCATTTGCCTATTTTGAATTTTAAAAATGTGATGTAAGTTTCCAAAGGAAAACTATTGTATTATTCTTATTGTTTACAATAATTGTTCATAATAGTAGTAATAGGTAAAGGTAAAGGACCCCTGGACGGTTAAGTCCAGTCACAGGTGACTATGGGGTTGTGGCACTCATCTTGCTTCAGGCCGAGGGAGCCGGGGTTTGTCCAGACAGCTTTCTGGGTCTTTTTTTTAAAAAAAATAATATTTATTAAAAATTTCAAGGGTTACAAAAAGCAAAAGTAAAAACAATAACACCAAACAAAAAGAAAACAACACATCACAACAAGAGAAAGGGGGAAAAAAGGACAAAAAACCCCAAAAAACACAACTAATCTTCCCAACTTATTTTTCATTCGCTTATTTCCTTGACCTCCTCACACCTCCCTTTTTTGTATTCTAATTCAATTATCTATTTCAGCAAATCCTTTCCATCTTTTCCAATTTTTGTTCTGTAATTTATCTCAATATAATGTAACTTTACTTTCCCTCCTTTCACCAATTTTTTCCCCTTTAACCTTATTTTAACATTAAAACTAAAATGCTTGTATGCGTTTAACTCCTTATAACATTTCTGCTAAATCCATAAAATATAAATCCATCATTTTTCTATCACTCATTGATTTTGCGATATTTCTATATATAAACTTTAAGTTTTCCAATCTTCTTCCATCAACTCCTCTCCCTGGTTTCGGATTCTGCCAGTCCTTTCCGTCAATTCCATATAGTCCATCAACCTGGAGATCTTATGTCCGAGGCTCTTAACTCTTTTCCATGTCCCTTCTGCAGATCTTCTTCATATTCTTTAATGCTTGAAAGCAAGTCTCGAGAGAGCTCCATCCTAACATTACTTTTATTCCTTCTGGACAGTTCAGCCAAATTTCCATAGTTGAAGCTAGGGTCTATACAGTGTTTCAGGACGTATTTCAAGATTCCTCCAGATCCAAAGGCCCCCAAAACTTCAATCTCCTTCAAATCCAAGTCCATGTCCCAAAAGTCAATTAATCCCTGGATAGAGAGATCTTTCCAACTTTCCTTCTTCAGTCCAAGCCGGGATCCAATCCTCAAAATCTGGCTTTTTCTAGATTCAATCATAAAAGGCCTCAATTTATAGTCCTCAATTTGCTTCTGTAGAACTAAGGATCCCGCTTGTGCTATTTTAGGTTCAAAAACAACGACTTTCTCCTTTTCCTCCACCATTTGTTCTGCCAAGATAGGTTCCTGTGCCAGGTCCTGAATTATTTCTGTGTTGGTGCTCGCTTGTCTCATATTAGTCACTTTCTATTCCAAGTTATCCATTTTAAAAGTCATGTCATCCATCTTTTTATGAATCTCTTCCAGCAAATAGTTTGTCTTGCATAATGCAGTCAAAATAACTTCTCCTATCAACATTTTGAATGGTCCAAGGTCAATCTCTGGTTCTCAGAATCTTTACCTTGCAGCTGGAGACCTCCCAGTTACACTCCTATAACAATTTCAAAGGCTCCCTCTAGAGGGAAACAGTCTCCACTTGTATCAGTTCTTTCAAGCACAACTCAGACAATAATCATAGTTTCAATTTTCAGTTACCTTTTCTCCATTTTAAATGCACAAGAGGACAATGGAAACAGTATCTTGCTCTTATTTTAGCTAGCTGTCAAATCCATTCTGTCAGTAAACTTTCCCCAAGCGTCATCTGGCAGCCGTTCCCAGGTTCAGAGCTGTGGTAATTTGATTTTCCCCTCACACCTGCAGGCTTACTAGGTTCAAAATTTCCCCCCTCTTCGCCTGCTTCCAAGGGGGGTTTTGTATTTTTAACCGATGGAGATTTAATCCTTTATCAAAAGCTTTCAAAGACTTTAGCTTGTAACGCCATTGCTTCAGTCTATTTACAAAAGCGGAAGGCGGACTTCCTGTTTATGACCTTCCCGCTTCGGCGCCAAATTAAGGTACTTAAAAATCCAATTTTCCGTTCTACTCACGGGTAGTTGTTTAAAATCCAATTGTCCACAGGAAAAAGTCAGCGCTCTCCAGCAACAGCAATGCGGCTTCACTCCGTGAAAGAAGCAGTCGATTCAGAGCACCACGCCGCTCACCCCACGTCACTCCGGATCCCCTAAACAGGGTTTCCCCGCGAGTAGGGGAGGCGCAAAAGGTGTCAGCCGAATCCCAGGTTCACAGGCTTCTTCCACCTGTGATTTCAGTAGGTCTCCGCCTTCGCCGCGGCGGTCAGACCGTTTTTCACGGAGTGAGTTCCTCCCGATCGGAGGAGCTCAGCCATTGCCGGAGGCGCCAACCCGGAAGTCCCAGACAGCTTTCTGGGTCATGTGGCCAGCAGGACTAAACCGCTTCTGGCACAACAGGATACCGTGACAGAAGCCAGAGCACACAGAAATGCCTTGTAGCTTCCCGCCGCAGCGGTACCTATTTATCTACTTGCACTGGTGTGCTTTCAAACTGCTAGGTTGGCAGGAGCTGAGACAAAGAAACAGGAACTCAGTAATAAGCTTAAAATATTATTTTGTGTTATTGTGTTGGTTAAAGGAAAAGATAATATCATCCTATGGGAAAACAACTTATTTCAAGTTACTGAAAACTAACTGTAGCATTCATATGTATTTAACCATTTTTATGTATGCCACTTGGAAAACTGCACATACGTATGCCAAAGAGAAGTACAGTGGTACCTCGGGTTACATACGCTTCAGGTTACATATGCTTCAGGTTACAGACTCCACTAACCCAGAAATAGTGCTTCAGTTTAAGAACTTTGCTTCAGGATAAAACAGAAATCGTGCTCCGGCGGTGTGGCGGCAGCAGGAGGCCCCATTAGCTAAAGTGGTGCTTCAGGTTAAGAACAGTTTCAGGTTAAGAACGGACCTCCAGAAAGAATTAAGTACTTAACCTGAGGTACCACTGTACCATAAATCAATAAATGAATTAATGAATAAGCAAATACCCCATCTAAGCACAGAATATGAAAAGGACTTCAACCTTTTCAAATATATAAGAGATGATGGGAAAGTTATACAAATAAACTCAGAAGCATCTGACAGTAAGAGCTGCTCCCTCGGGAGGCTCTGGACTCTCCTTCCTCGGAGGTTTTTAAGCAGCAGTTGGATGGCCATCTGTTAGGGATGCTTGAACCGGGATTCCTGCATTGCAGGGGGTGGACTAGATAAGCACTGGGGATCCCTTCCAGCTCTACAATTCTATGATTTTATGATTCAGAAGAATTGAGTCTAATCTCCAATGCAGACTAATAGGCTGGATGAATCCCGAGCCGGAATTAAGATTGCTGGAAGAAATATCAACAACCTCAGATATGCTGATGACACAACCTTGATAGCAGAAAGTGAGGAGGAATTAAAGAACCTTTTAATGAGGGTGAAAGAGGAGAGTGCAAAATATGGTCTGAAGCTCAACATCAAAAAAACGAAGATCATGGCCAGTGGTCCCATCACCTCCTGGCAAATAGAAGGGGAAGAAATGGAGGCAGTGAGAGATTTTACTTTCTTGGGCTCCATGATCACTGCAGATGGTGACAGCAGCCATGAAATTAAAAGACCCCTGTTTCTAGGGAGAAAAGCAATGACAAACCTAGACAGCATCTTAAAAAGCAGAGACATCACCTTGCCATCAAAGGTCCATATATTTAAAGCTATGGTTTTCCCAGTAGTGATGTATGGAAGTGAGAGCTGGAACATAAAGAAGGCTGATCACCGAAGAATTGATGCTTTTGAATTATGGTGCTGGAGGAGACTCTTGAGAGTCCCATGGACTGCAAGAAGATCAAACCTATCCATTCTTAAGGAAATCAGCCCTGAGTGCTCACTGGAGGGACAGATCCTAAAGCTGAGGCTCCAATATTTTGGCCACCTCATGAGAAGAGTAGACTCCTTGGAAAAAACCCTGATGTTGGGAAAGATTGAGGGCACAAGAAGGGGACGACAGAGGACGAGATGGTTGGATAGTGTTCTTGAAGCTACCAGAATGAGTTTGACCAAACTACGGGAGGCAGTGGAAGACAGGAGTGCCTGGTGTGCTCTGGTCCATGGGGTCACAAAGAGTCGGACACGACTAAATGACTAAACAACAACAACAACAACAAATACATGTTTACACAGAAATAAGTACAGCCCATCAGACTTACTCCAGTGAAAACATATTTAAGATTGCAGCCTGAGACTATTCATGCTTTTTTTTTTTTGTACCCCTGCCCGTACTGGCCAGTCGTGTCCGACTCTAGGGTTGTGTGCCCATCTCACTTAAGAGGCTGGGGGCCAGCGCTGTCCGGAGACACTTCCGGGTCACATGGCCAGCGTGACAAAGCTGCATCTGGCAAGCCAGCACCAGCGCAGCACACGGAAACGCCGTTTACCTTCCCACTATAAAGCGGTACCTATTTATCTACTTGCCCTTAGGGGTGCTTTCGAACTGCTAGGTGGGCAGGAGCTGGGACCGAAGGACGGGAGCTCACCCCACCGTGGGGATTCGAACCGCCGACCATGCGATCGGCAAGCCCTAGGCGCTGAGGTTTTACCCACAGCGCCACCTGCGTCCCCATTCATGCTTACTAATGATTAAAGAAGCATAGGACTGTACTGTAATGGAAGGCCCTTGCAAGTTCCTTTTTTTCCACCTTCATTCCCAATTTGCAATACTGCAATACAACAGTGATTTCAATTATTGTGGATGAATGAGATGAAGCCTTTAATGAACATTTTAAAGAATGCAATAAAGTCGCCAGTTTGTTTGCCATTTGTTCTTCCAGGAATTTATCACACTCACAAAAATACTAACTGCACCAAAACATGAGAATGTAGAAATATACTGTACAGTATTGAAAGCAGTGCAATCTTTAAACTACAGCTGTTCTTCCACACATTGACACCATCTCCAAGAACAGTTGTGTTTATCAATCTTTCTGAAGATATACTGTATTTCTCTAAGCTACTCAGTTCTTTCCATTGTCTGTGAATCAACCTTATATTGATTGCTCTGGCCATTTTTCAGTTGTTTCTTGTGCTTTTCACTGTGTGGGTACATCAGACCTCTTTGGTACAACTGGAGCATAATAACTGTTATCAGATTGACCCATAAGAATAACGTATATGCTAGAAGAAAAGAGATTTCCTTTACTGGAACAACATTGGTGTTTTTGCATATTTCTGCACCAACAGAAGCCTGTTCGATGAATTGACAAGCCTTTCTTCTTTTGTCTGTTTTTCTTTTGTTACCGGTGTGAAGATTATTTCACATTACCTCTCATGGCGGCTTAGCCTTCCACCTGACACGCTCCCTTCTTATGTGCATACATCAAGGGCCATTCGCTCACCTGTAACCTGAAATGTTACATACCCAGAGCGATGTACCATGTGCATTGTTTGAACTGTAGATTTGCTTTCTGTCTGTAAAATCAGAGAGGCAGCTCCCTTGTTTACTGCAGCAAGGCTTTGTGAGTGGTGATTTATATATCTGAATGCATGCCCACTGATTTTTCTGAGTAATGATTGCACTGACATAAACAACAAATCAATTTAGTCATCATATTGATTTTCATGTTCAGTCTTTCCCACTTCTATGGAGTAAAAGAGATGTTAGGGGTTCAAGGTCTGCTGATATAATCTTGTGTTGTCGGATAATATAAACACTCATTGAATTTGGCAGCATCATATACTGTTTACCGTACCACTTTCCATTGAACTGACACATTAAAGAGGATGCTGTTACATTGCCAAAGGAGACACCCTTGAGCAAACCCATTCCATTTCCCAAAGGACATGGTGAATCCTACAAAAGTACTCTTCCCAGCAAATAATATCCTGATTTCCTTATTTGCCTTATTTATCTAATATTTACTCCTGCACTGGATGCATGCCATGGGAAAGTTGGGAAAGTATCAGTGCTCATTTTCCCACAGTGATGTTTGCTGATGTTACTCTTGCCATCTTTACAGGTACACCATCTAAGTGGGTAGCCTTGGACTTGGACTCACAAAGTCTATTGATTTTCCGTTTGGTTACAAAATAGCCATTCACTAAATGTTAAAGAGCTGCAACATCTGTAGTTTAAGAATGGAACATTTGCTCAGTGTTAGGGAACTAACAATACAGGAAATTGTACGCAAAGTGCCTTTTTTAGGATTAGGTGGTTGGATTTGCTAATCAAAGGATACAACTGCCAGGCATGCCTGATTCCTTGCTATTTCCAGTTTAAAAACTAAGCAGTGATTGGAAATGTCATTGTTGGTTTAAGGGATGAAAAACTATATTCCACTTTCTAACATTTTCAGT
This sequence comes from Podarcis cretensis, assembly GCF_951804945.1. Taxonomy (NCBI): domain Eukaryota; kingdom Metazoa; phylum Chordata; class Lepidosauria; order Squamata; family Lacertidae; genus Podarcis; species Podarcis cretensis. The sequence continues at coordinate 30,535,912 of NC_137187.1, forward strand.
CCTCTATAGCTGTGAGCAAAACTACGGTGCTTCATAATTCTGCCTACAAATGCTGCCTGTCTGTGAAAGGGGTGTGTGTGCTCATACCTGCACCCAGGGCTCCCCTTCAGAACTAGAAAATGATACATGGCTGGATTGAGATGGTTGCATGGAGAAGAACAGGGCTTAAGTAAATCATGACTGATTTTACATATGTTGATTTCAGTGGGACTAATTTAATCTGAATCCAAATCACAGTATCGGTAGAAATGAAAAATATTTATCATACCCAGGGGTCAGCAAACTTTTTCAGCAGGGGGCTGGTCCCCTGTCCCTCAGACCTTGTGGGGTGCTGGACTGTTTTGAAAAAAAAATGGATGAATTCCTATGCCCCACAAATAACCCAACGGTGCATTTTAAATAAAAGGACACATTCTACTCGTGTAAAAACACGCTGATTCCCGGACAGTCCGCGGGCCGGATTTAGAAGGCTATTGGGCCGGATCTGGTCCAGGGCCTTAGTTTGCCTACCCATGATCACACCTATCAAACAGATGACCTTTAGTCTTCTTTATTTCACTCCCACATATATCAAATGCTTCAGATATATTGCACAAACTCTAAATTTGTAATATACCAACTGATACATTCCAAATATATTTGTATAAAAATGACTCTTACATTTATACAAACATAATGAAGGCTTGTAGATTTATGCCCATTTAATAAAGGCTAGTATAAAAATAATAATAAATGTTATTTACACTCAAAACTTGCAGTGAACATATAAACGATTTACCTTATAATAAAAATATCCAATGCTTCTTAATTTCTTGGTCTCTACTGTTTCCAGCATTACATAAATGGGTTACAGACAGAAAATTGCTTTTTGGAGTTGAACACACCCTTTCCCATCCCTTTTGTTTTTGCTCCCCACCCTAACTTCTCCGTATTAATTTGGGTCCTGAGTTAGGTAAAGCAATTAGGACTGGCCTAAACATTACAGGCAGCATGTGACCAACCCTAAACTCTGTTCATGTTGTGGATTTGGTGAAATAAGTACCTGTTCTGAATCTGTGCAAGGAATACAAAACTGATTTTAGGAGCTATTAGATGCTATTCATATGGCAATACCTCTTTATAGTTATGGACAGCGTCTTCATGTGAACAAGGGCTCTACAAAAGAAAGGTGCAAGAGCTCATTCGTCTTCCTTTGTATCATTCAGTACCGCAGGAAAATCAATCACTTCCATGTTAGAAAAAATGACAAAAAGAAAATGCCGTTTCAACCTATCTATCTAGTGATGCTTCATTAGCATCCGCAGAAGTGCTTTCCTACTTGGCTTATGGTAGTTCCACTCTTCTGCTAGATATCTTGCCATCACCCTTTTTTATTTCCCCCTGTCTGGCACTTGCATCTTGCTTCAATCTTAGTTTAACACCAGAGATTGTCTCCATAACCTCCTGCTGTGTAGCAGAAATAACCTAACGGCTTGCCTTTGACTGTGGGATATTTTTTTCCACTGTTTAGTAGGCTTGAAAGAATGTCACCCAAGAGGTTCAGATCCTCGGACAAGCCAAAACAGAAGCAGAAACATCTATGCATGTAAATCTCAGCTGCTGTGATTCTCCTCCTAGAGATCAAGGGAACAGCTGACCAAATTCCCCAGGCGGCTGCCTGGGCTGCTTCTTCTCTGTGCTCGGGTGGGGAATAAGTGTCCCTCCCAATGTTGCAGGAAATGTTGCTGGTCAAGGGTTTGAAGCAACGCCCCATGGGGAAAGATTACAATGTTTGGGGCTTTGGGTTTGAAAAATGGTGAGTAAATGACAATGTGATAGAGGGGCATAAAATTATGCATGGGATAAAGAGTAAAAGAAAAATAAAGCACTCCTGGAACCAGGCATGATCCAACCAAGCTGAATGGGGGAAGGGTCCAGAAAGACAAGAGGAAGCACTCCTTCCCTCAGCACATAGATATAGACGATATACGATATACGATATCTTTATTGTCATTGTCCCATGCAGGACAATGAAATTGAAAAACTACATAAAACTACATTAAAACTACATAAAACTACATAAAAACTACATAAAACATTCAAAACCCCCTAAAAACTCTGAAACCCCATTTTAAAATACACTATACTATAGAGAAGGGACGCGGGTGGCGCTGTGGGTAAAAGCCTCAGCGCCTAGGGCTTGCCGATCGAAAGGTCGGCGGTTCGAATCCCTGCGGCGGGGTGCGCTCCCGCTGCTCGATCCCAGCGCCTGCCAACCTAGCAGTTCGAAAGCACCTCCGGGTGCAAGAAGATAAATAGGGACCGCTTACTGGCGGGAAGGTAAACGGCGTTTCCGTGTGCAGCTCTGGCTCGCCAGAGCAGCGATGTCACGCTGGCCATGTGACCCGGAAGTGTCTCCGGACAGCGCTGGCCCTCGGCCTCTTAAGTGAGATGGGCGCACAACCCCAGAGTCTGTCAAGACTGGCCCGTACGGGCAGGGGTACCTTTACCTTTACCTTTACTATAGAGACCCCTTATGCTGCGTTTAGGACCAGAATTGCATTTGCGTAGAAACTGTTTCTCAGACAGCTAGTCCTGGCCTTTATAACCCTATACCTTCTTCCAGAAGGCAGAATCTGAAACAGATCATTTCTGGGGTGCGTACTATCCTGCGCTATCTCTGCAGCTTTCTTATGACACATGGAAGCATAGATTTGATCTAAGGTGGGAAGAGTGCACCCAATTATTCTCTCTGCAGTCTTTACAACCCTGGATAGCATTGTTTTTTCCCTGGCCGTGCAGCTCCCAAACCACACACACAGACCATAAGTTAATCAACTTTTAATCAACTATTAAATCCTCTCCCACAAGATGTAATGATAGTCCCAGTGGGACCTTGGTTCTCAAACTTAATCTCAAACTTAATCTGTTCTGGGAGTCAATTCGACTCCCCAAACCGTTTGAAAACAAGGCGCGGCTTCCAATTGGCTGCAGGAGCTTCCTGCACTCAAGTGGAAGCCACGTCAGATGTTCGCAAACCAGAACACTTACTTCCGGGTTTGCTGCATTCAGGAGCCAATTTGTTCAGCAAGCCATTTGGGAACCAAGGTATGACTGTACATTGGACCGGTTTAAAAGGGGAGTAGACAAATTAATGGAGGAGGAGAAGAAGGCTTTCATTGGCTACTAATCACAATGAGTATATTTCTCCAGTATCACACGCAATATGCTTCTGAATCCCAGTTGCTGGGGGTCATGAGAAGGGGGTGCCATTGCACTTATGTCATGTTTGTAGGTTTCAAATAGGCATTTTGGCCCCTCTAAGAACAGAATGCTGGGCCAGATGGGCTTTGGCCTGTTTTAGCAGGGCTCTTCCATTCTTATGACTACAATTACCATCTTCCCTCACCAATTGCCATGTTGGCTGGGCTAATGGGAGTTGTAGTCTAGCAACCTCTGAGAGGCCACAAGTTTTATCTAGGCAAGAGACAGTAGTTTTTGAAGATTGATGGTGGTGTGATACAGCCATCCTCATCCTCCATGGAGTACACACACATTCCTTCTGTTCCTTTATCATCTCTGGCCGAACAAGTTTAGCAAGGTTTTGAAACATTAGAAAAGTATGCAGACTTTCCTGTTCAAGGAGAGATGTGAACAGGAGACAGAAAAGGAACAACTGTCCAGGACAGGAAAGCTGTGTCTTTGTCCAGGAGATTGTGGATGACGGGCAGGGGTAACATGCCTAGATGCTCAGTGAGAGAACAGAGACCACAATGATATTGTGGTTGCTTGCAACTCCTGCATGTGCATGCCTTTTCTCTTCATTGGCATTTCAGAAGTAAGCATACATTCCCACTGTAGGCCATAAGAAGTCCTTGCTGGCCTCCATGTATATCACAACATTTCTGAAGACAGGGACCATAGTTCCTGCTCTGCATATGGAGCCTATCCTTTGCATATAGAAAGTTCTCAGTTCAAGCCCTGGCATCTCCATTTAAAACAAACAGGAAGCAGTTAGTGGGATATATCTCTGCTTCAGAATCCAGAAATTCACTTGCCAGCCACAATATATCCTAATGTTTGAGGAAATAGCAAAAACCTAGTATCAGGTTCACATGTTCAGCCTAGTATAAAGACTACATTCATAGGTGCCACCTAAACTATGCCAATTTCATTAGTTGCAAGTGTGTTTGCAGCTCAGTTTTAATTTTTAAGGCCTTCTACTTCTCACTGGAACGCAGGTGGCGCTGTGGTCTAAACCACAGAGCCTAGGACTTGCTGATTAGAAGGTCGGCGGTTCAAATCCCCGTGACGGGGTGAGCTCCCGTTGCTCGGTCCCTGCTCCTGCCAACCTAGCAGTTTGAAAGCACCTCAAAGTGCAAGTAGATAATAGGTACCACTCCAGCGGGAAGGTAAACGGCGTTTCCGTGTACTGCTCTGGTTTGCCAGAAGCAGCTTAGTCATGCTGGCCACATGACCCAGAAGCTGTACGCCGGCTCCCTTGGCCAATAAAGCGAGATGAGCGCCGCAACCCCAGAGTCGGCCACGACTGGACCTAATGGTCAGGGGTCCCTTTACCTTACTTCTTGGTCCTAAACTGCTTGAAGGACCACATCTACCCTGTGGACCTGCTCACAGCTTCAGATTACTAACAGAGGCCCCTCTTCACATGCCTGTCTCAAAAAGCAGTCAACTTGGTAGCACTAGGAAGAGGACCTTTCCTGTGGTGGCCCCACACCTTTGGAATGCATTGCTGGTGGGGTTTCATTGAGGCTAATCTCTATAGACATGTAGGAAACTCCTAAAACCCCACCAGTTTTCACTGGCCTTTCCTTTTGGTAGTATTTTGCTTTATTGGTCCCTGCTGACTGGAGGTGGGCAAATGTTGTCCCCGTCTTCAAAAAGGTAACTACCAACCAGTGAGCTTGACAATGATACCAGGAAAGGTCCTAGAACAGATAATTCAACAATTGGTCTGTAAGCATTTAGGAAAGGATACTGTGATTATAGTGGTACCTCGGGTTAAGAACTTAATTCTTACAAAGAAAGAACAGATCCTAACACAGATTATGGAAAATGAAAGAAAGTTAACTATCAACCCCAGTGAGGAGACTGCAAAGCAGAATATAAAGATATTACAAGCTAAATTTTCTACAATAATTGACCAAGAGGTAGAATGGAAAATTAAAATGATGAATCAGAGGACGTTTGAATCTGCAAATAAGATAGGCAAATATTTGGCGTGGCAAATAAGAGAAAGAAGAAAACAAAATACAATCAGTAAGATAAGGGAAGGAGAAAGGATTGTGGAAGAACCAAATAAATAAAAAAGATATTCCAAAAATACTATAAGGATCTATATAAAAGAGGAAAGGAAACAAAACAAGAAATAGATTACTATTTGCAAGAACATCACCTAAAACAAATTTCAAAAGAAGAAAAAGAGATACTAGACCAGATAATTACTCAAGAAGAGATAAAGAAGGCTATTAAAAAGATGAAAAGTGGGAAAGTGCCAGGGCCGGATGGCCTTCCGGCCAAATATTATAAAATACTAAGTAATCAAGTATCTCCAGTGCTAGGAGAAGTGATGAATAATATACTAAAAGAAGGAAGGATCCCGAACACCTGGAAGGAAGCATATATTACCTTGATTCCTAAAAAAGATGCAGACACCTTGGAAGTGAAAAATTACAGGCCAATTTCATTATTAAATAATGATTACAAGCTATTTGCAGATATAATGGCAGAAAGATTAAAAAAGGTTCTGAACAATAAAATACATAAAGACCAAACGGGCTTCCTCCCAGGGAGACAATTAAGGGATAATGTAAGGAACTTGATAGATATTATTGAATATTTGGATATGAGTATAGATAGACAAGCGGCCTTGGTGTTTATAGACGCCGAAAAGGCGTTTGATAATATCTTGTGGGACTTCTTAAAGAAAAGTCTGGAAACGATGGGAATGGGAGAGAAATTTAGAAAAGGCATAGAAGCAATATATAAGGAACAGAAGGCAAAACTGGTAATAAATAACACCACAACAGAATACTTCAGTATATATAAAGGAACTAGACAGGGTTGCCCCCTGTCTCCTCTATTATTTATAACAGTATTAGAAATACTGAATGAGAGACTGAGGGGGGCAACAGAAGTCAAAGGAGTCAAGGTAGGAAAGAGGGAATATAAAATCAAAGCTTTTGCAGATGACATCGTATTAACCTTAGAAGATCCAAAATATAGTGTAAAAGAAGCTCTACAAAAAATTGACGAATTTGGAGCTGTGGCAGGACTTAAGGTAAACAAAAATAAAACCAAAATGTTGGTTAAAAATCTAACAAAGGAAGAAACGATAGATTTAGAACGAAGGACGGAAATTGTGGTAGCTAAGAAAGTGAAATATCTTGGAATATGGGTCACGGCCAAAAATTTAAATTTATATAAGGATAATTATGAGGTCACCTGGAGGAGCATAAAGAAAGATATGGAAATTTGGGGGCGGATGAAACTCTCTTTTTTGGGGAAGATAGCTGTTGTTAAAATGAACATTCTGCCTAGAATGTTGTTTTTATTCCAAACTATCCCCATACTTAAAGGCCTAAAACAGTGTAAAGAGTGGCAGAGAGCCCTGGCGAAATACATCTGGCAGGGGAAAAGGCCACGGATAAAAATGAAAATCTTGATAGATAAAAAAGAAAGAGGGGGTTTTTCTTTTCCGGACTTAAGTTTGTATTATGAAGCGGCTTGCATACTCTGGTTAAAAGATTGGATAAAATTGGAGAACAGAGACCTATTGGACCTGGAAGGTTTTAATAATTGGTACAGATGGCATGCGTACCTCTGGTATGGGAAAGTGAAGGTCCACAAGAGTTTCTTAAATCATATTTTTAGGGGACCAATATACTAGGTATGGGAAAGGAATAAAAACCTCCTTGAAAGAAAGACCCCCTGGTGGATCTCACCAATAGAGGTTTTAACGATCAAGAAAACTAATATGGAGGAGAAAAACGCCACCTATGAAGAAATGCTAAGAAAAACAGACCAAGGGCCTAAACTTAGACCTTATGAAGAGATAAAAAGCTTATTCACTGGTTGGTTGCAATATCACCAGGTGAATGATTTGCTAAAAGAGGATAAGAAGAATCTAGGTTTTGAGGATAAAAAAATCAAAATTTAACATAGAGGTAGCAGAAGGTAAAAACAAAACTTTGTCCAGAATCTATGATATACTATTAGAGTGGTATACAAAAGACGAGGAGGTGAAGGAGGCAATGATTAAATGGGCAATTGACTTTGGTTATAATATTGATTTCGAAAGGTGGTTGGAATTGTGGAACAGTAATATAAAGTTTACGGCCTGTATGGCATTGAGAGAAAATGTCTGGAAGATGTTATATAGGTGGTACCACACGCCTGTGAAATTGGCCAAAATGTACAGATTAAAGGATAAGAAATGCTGGAAGTGTGGTGAGGTGGAGGGTGACCTATATCATTTATGGTGGACATGTAAAAAGGTGAAAGGCTTTTGGGAATCAATCTATAATGAGCTTAAAAAAATACTTAAGTACACCTTTCCCAAAAGACCTGAAGCCTTTTTGCTGGGAATGACGGGTAAAGAAATCAAAAAAGAAGATAAGAAAGACGATATTTCTCTATGCCACCACAGCAGCAAGAATTATGTTGGCACAATACTGGAAAGTGGAAACCATTCCCAGCATGAATGATTGGCAGATTAAAATGGTAAATTATGCTGAGCTTGATAGACTAACAGGTAGAATAAGAGATCAAGATGAACAGAAATTTCTGAAAAATTGGAGTAAATATTGGAACTATATTGGAACAAATGTTTAAAGTGAACTGGCGGGGCTAGAATAATTCCATCAGCGAGTGAATCTAAGATTTCAGATTAAAAATCAAATACGTAACGGAAGAAGACATTTGATGCTTACCAAAAGGGTGGAAGGGAGTTCAGGGTTTGGTTCTTTTTCCTTTTTCCTTTTTCCTTTTTTTTGTTTTTTTTTTTGGATGTAGCCAATTTATCTCTTTCTTTTTTTTTATAAAGATTTTTATTAATTTCCAATTTTTTAACAAAAACAAAAGACAACAAAAAACAGACAAACAAAAAGCTCATATTTTCATAACCTTATTTTCATAACCCTCTTTTCCCGGACTTCCCCATACCTTTCCCTTTTTGCATCCTTAATTTAGTACCCTTATTCAGCAACCTATCTTGCCCAATTAAATATAAATTCGTCCTCTTTCTCTATTCCACCCTAAATTTTTAACCCAATTATCGGTGCAATTCTACGTCTTCTTTTCCCTCAGCATTTTAACACTCCTCAGTTTTATAATAATTCTTAAGATACATCTTAAATTTCTTCCAATCTTCTTCCACAGTCTCTCTCTCTTGATCGCGGATTCTGCCGGTCATTTCTGCCAGTCCCATAAAGTCAATCACTTTCGCCTGCCATTCCTCCAGCGTGGGTAGCTCTTGTGTCTTCCAATACTTTGCTAGAAGAATCCTTGCTGCCGTAGTAGCGTACAAAAAGAAATTCTTGTCCTTCTTCGGCACCAACTGGCCGACCATACCCAAGAGAAATGCCTCTGGTTTCTTGTTAAAGGTGCACTTAAGCACTTTCTTAATTTCATTGTAAATCATTTCCCAGAAGGCCTTAATCTTTGGGCAGGTCCACCAAAGGTGGAAAAAGGTACCCTCAGTCTCTTTACATTTCCAGCATTTGTTGTTGGGCAAATGATAAATCTTCGCAAGCTTGACTGGGGTCATGTACCACCTATAAATCATTTTCATTATGTTTTCTCGTAAGGCATTGCATGCCGTAAATTTAATACCTGTGGTCCATAACTGCTCCCAGTCAGCAAACATAATATCATGACCTATGTCCTGTGCCCATTTAATCATAGCAGACTTCACTGTCTCATCTATTGTATTCCACTTCAACAGCAAGTTGTACATTCTTGATAAATTCTTAGTATTGGGTTCTAACAATTCTGTTTCTAGTTTCGATTTCTCCACCTGGAAACCAATTTTCCTGTCTTGTTTGAAAGCCTCCATTATTTGAAAATAATGGAGCCAATCTCGTACCTTGGACTTTATTTTCTCATAACTTTGTAATCTAAATTCACCACCTTCTTGTTCTAAAATCTCAGAATATTTCGGCCAATTGGTTGTCATATTAAGTTTCTTTACCTCCTTGGCCTCCATAGGTGAAAGCCACCTGGGAGTTCTGTTTTCCAATAAATCTTTATACCGTATCCATACATTATATAGTGCTTTCCTGACAATGTGATTTTTAAAACCCTTATACACTTTAACCTTGTCATACCAGATATATGCATGCCAACCAAAATTATTATCAAATCCTTCCAAATCTAGAATGTCTGCATTTTCAAGAAGTAGCCAATCTTTTAACCAGCAGAAAGCTGCCGATTCATAGTAAAGTCTTAAGTCCGGCAGGGCAAACCCCCCTCTTTCTTTAGAGTCAGTAAGTATCTTAAACTTAATTCTGGGCTTTTTGCCCTGCCAGACAAATTTAGATATGTCTTTCTGCCACTTCTTGAAACAGTCCAGTTTATCAACAATTTGTAATGTCTGAAACAAAAATAACATTCTAGGCAATACATTCATTTTGATCACAGCAATTCGACCTAACAAGGAAAGCTTCAGGTTTGACCATATTTCTAAATCTTTCTTTATCTCAGTCCAGCACTTGTCATAATTGTCCTTAAATAAGTTCACATTCTTAGATGTCATGTTAATCCCCAGGTATTTTACACTCTTTGCCACCACTAACCCAGTTTCCTCTTGGAATCTTTCCCTTTCAACATTTGTTAAGTTCTTTTCCAGTACCTTGGTTTTTTGTTTATTCAACTTAAATCCTGCGACCTGGCCAAATATTTGAATTAATTCCAAAGCTCTTTTGGTACTAGTGTCTGGCTCTTGCAAGGTCAGTACTAAATCATCTGCAAAAGCCTTTAATTTGTAATGTCTGGCTCCGACCTGAATCCCTTTTACCAGCTGATCTCCCCTAATCATATTTAACAGGACCTCCAGGACCGATATAAAAAGTAATGGGGATATTGGGCACCCCTGACGTGTCCCTTTTTCTATAGGTAATTCATCCATAACCACATTATTTACAATTAACTTCGCCTTTTGCTCAGAATAGATTGCACTTATACCATTTTCAAACCTTTGGCCTACCCCCATCCCATGGAGATTCTTTTTCATAAATTTCCAAGATATATTGTCAAAGGCTTTCTCCGCGTCCACGAAAATTAAAACTGCCTTCGTATTAATGTTCACTGTCAACATTTCTATGATGTCAATTATATTCCTTACATTAGTAGATATATGCCTACCCGGGAGAAAGCCTGCCTGATCTTTATGAATCTCCTCCACCAGCACCTTCTTTAATCTTTTTGCCAAAATGTCTGCAAAAATTTTGTAATCCACATTAAGTAATGATATAGGGCGGTAGTTTTTGATCTGTTTTTTATCAACCTCAGTCTTTGGTATAAGTGTGATGAAGGCTTCTTTCCACGTCTCAGGTGCCCTTTTCCCCTCTAATATCTCGTTACAAACCTCCTTAAGTGGCTGGATTATCCAGTCTTTCAAGGCTTTGTAATATCTGGAGGTTAGTCCATCTGGCCCTGGAGATTTCCCCAGTTGCATGTTTTGAATGGCACCCTCAATTTCTTGTTCAGTTATTTTCTCATTCAAAAACGCCATACTTTGTTGCGAAATTTTTTGTAATCCATATTTCTTAAGAAATTCTTCAATGTCTCTTTCGTTTTCCGGCCCTTGTGCATACAATCTTCTGAAATAGCTCTGAAAGCAATTGCTGATCTCATTTGGTTTCGAAATATTCTTTCCATCTACCTCCAAGCTTGTGACTGTGTTCAATTTCTGTCTCTTCTTCAATTGCCATGACAGGAGTTTCCCACATTTATCTGCCGATTCAAATGTCTTTTGTCTCATTCGTTTAATTTTCCATTCAATCTCCTGGTTCATCAATTCCATATATTGCTTCTGGTACAATTTGATTTGTCTCAAGATCTCATGTGACTTTGGGTTAGATCTCAATTTCTTTTCACTGTCTTTTATCTTTTCCAAAATTTTATCTTTCTTCTCCTGTTGTTTCCTCCTTTTCAAGGAATTCTGCTGTATCAAGAAACCCCTCATCACGGCCTTGCTTGCGTCCCAGATCACTCGTTTCTCCACTTCTGTCCTTAGATTTATCTCAAAATAGTCCTTCAAAGTCTTTTGGGCCTTTTGGTACACCTCTGGATCTTTAAATAGGGTGTCATTCATTCTCCATCTGAAGGAGCCAGCTGTTGTTGTTTTCATTTCCATCTTTACTGCATTATGGTCGGAGCATGTCTTTGGGCAGATTTCCACTTTCTTTATCTTAGGAGCCATCCCACTAGTAATCCATATTTGATCTATTCTTGTCCAGGTCATCTGTGATTCTGAAAAGAATGTTCCCTCCCTCTCGAGGGGATTTCTTGTTCTCCAAATGTCGATCAGGTCCAAGTTGTCAGTCATTTCAAAAAAAGTCTTAGGTAGTCTCCCGTCCTTGGAGATCACCTGTCTTTGTGCTTTATCCATGTTTGTAGAGACGACCCCGTTCATATCGCCTAATAAGATCACCTTATAATCCAGATAGTTTGTTAATGTCTCATGTAAATTCTTATAAAATTCTGCCTTCCCTTCATTTGGTGCATAAATTCCAAATATCAAGATTTTTTCTCCTTGAATCTGTATCTCAATTGCCAAGATTCTGCCCTGTTCATCTTTGAAAATCTGTCTTGGAACCAATTTCTCTTTTGCATATATCACCACTCCTCTTTTCTTAACTTTATCTGATGAAATAAATTCTTGTCCCAATCTTTTATTTATAAGTAATCTTCTTTGTGCTCTTGTCACGTGGGTTTCTTGTAGACAAATTAGATCCAATTGTTCTTTCTTCAAAATGTGAAAGACCTCACGCCTTTTTCTGGGAAGGTTCAGTCCATTACAGTTCCAAGTTAAAATTTTCAGAGACATTGTTGGTTAGTTACCTCCAACTGCACCCTGCAGCTGTTCTTCGTCTGTTGGTGATTTGAGTCCAAATGTCAAATTCCCCAAATCTGTGTCTGCAGTTGAGTTGAGGACCCCTTTCACCAGGTCTTCTCCGTGTTTATGTAGGAACTGTTCTTTATCTTGTACAGTTTTTATCTTGACTTTCTTTCCTCTGAAGTTGAAAGACAAACCCTGTGGAAATTCCCACCTGAAAGGTATGTTGTTCTTCTTCAGCAGGTCCACCAAAGTCTTGAACTGAGTTCTCACCTCCAAAATATATTTTGGGATATCCCTGTAAATTTGCACAGAGACGTTTTGAATCTGGAGTGTTTTCTGGTAATGCAAACTAAGTATCTTGTCTCTCTCCTCTTTCGACCTCAATGTAATCAGGCAGTCCCTTGGGATCTTCCTGCCTTGCCTTCTACCCAATCTGAAGGCGGTTTTAATCTCAAATTCTGTTCCCTCTAGGTTTTCCTGCCAAAAGTCTGAAATTTCTTTTGTGAGAAAGTCCACTAGGTTGTCCCCTTCACTCTCAGGAACCAACCTAAGTCTTAAATTCTTCTCCTTACGCTGCATGTCCCATAAAGAGAGGGTCGCCTCATGCTGGTCAAGCCTCCTACAAACAGGAACTAAATTTTCCTGTGTGGATTCCGCAGTAGATTTAGCCTCTTCTGCAATTTTCCTTATTGTGGCGTTCTCCTCTACCAACTGTTGTATAATCTCTGTGTTAGACGTTACGCTCTTCGTGTTTAAATCCAATTTTGCCGTTAGATCTGCCAGTTGCTTAGTATTTTCTGTACTCTGTTTGTTCAATCTTTCTAAAGATTCATTTATCTTCAATAATGCCTGCGTCACTGACTCCATGAATGCACTTATTCCCTTTTCCTGTCCACCTGGGCCTGTTGGCAATAGTCCTGATAAGGAGCCCCTTTTCTTATGTGCTGCTTTAGACTTGGATCTTGTTGCTATCTCATCTCCAGGGCCGCTCATGTCCCAAGGTCGTTCTCACAGGAACAGGTTTGAGTGGAAAAATCCTGTGACTTTGTTGTTAACAATCGTGTTGCAACTGTTACTTCCAGCCCTCTAGAGGGAGCTGAGATCTTCAATATAGCAAGAAAACAATGAATCCAAGAACCCTCAGAGGGAAAGGTTACTAAAAACTTCTCTCAGTCTTTTTAGTTGCAACCGTATAATTTTTACAAAGTCTCAATAGCTTGTATCAAATAAAGTCTCCTCTTTGCAAAGTCTTTGACAGCTCCCTGTCAAAGTGTTTCACTCAGGCAGTCCGTTCCCAGAGACAGAGTCTGCGGTAGATTGTCCCTTAAAAAGTTTCCCTGCAGGTTTCCTTTCTTTTTCACCCCCCCCCCCGTTCCTGCTCCCTAGGGGGGGGGGACTTAAGTCAATGCTGGGGTTAATCCCTTTTTTTTAAAATTTTTCTTAAAAGATGTCAATTGCAGCTTACCAAGTCCGTTGCTTTAGCAGTCATGCAATCTGGGGAAGGCAGACTTCCTTTGTTTACCGTCCCCACTTTCGGCCAAATTTTTAAAGAAGTTAGATTTAAAGTCCCGAAAGGGTTGCCAATCCTACTCACGGGAATCTCTTTCAGTCCAAATAACAGGAAGAAGTCGGCGCTCTCCGCTAATGGCGATGCGGCTTCACTCCACGAGCTGGGTAACGACTCTCAGCTCTGCGCTCCCCCGATGCTCCTCCGGAGCCTTTAAAAAGGCTCTTTCGCAGTAAAAGGGGGCGCAAACGATGCCCACCGAGTCTCCTTGCCCACAGGCTTCCGCGCCTGTGATTTTAGGGGTCCCCGCTTCGCCGTAGCGGTCAGACCCGAACTCGCGGAGCAGCTCTCTCTCCGGAGAACGGAGAGCGAGCCGCCATTAGCGCCGGCGCCAACCGGAAGTCCTCTCTGTAGCCAATTTATCTCTCTCTGCATAGTTGGAGGAAGGGAAATGCTGGCTTGTGTATTTCTATTGTAGTGACCTTTTTTGTATTCCTTTTTGTATTTTTTTTTCTATTTGTGTATGTCTGTTTTGTGCATAACTTTAATAAAAATGTATTGTAAAAAAAAAAAAAAAAGAACTTAATTCGTTCTGGAGGTCCGTTCTTAACCTGAAACTGTTCTTAACCTGAGATACCGCTTTAGCTAATGGAGCCTCCTACTGTCGCCCCGCTACTGCCACGCCATTTCTGTTCTCATCCTGAAGCAAAGTTCTTAACCCAAGGTACTATTTCTGGGTTAGCAGAACAAAATAAAAAAATTCCTTCCAGTAGCACCTTAAAGACCAACTAAGTTAGTTCTTGGTATGAGCTTTCGTGTGCATGCACACTTCTTCAGATACCTGAAGAACCTTCAGATACTCTTCGTATCTGAAGAAGTGTGCATGCACACGAAAGCTCATACCAAGAACTAACTTAGTTGGTCTTTAAGGTGCTACTGGAAGGAATTTTTTAAATTTTTTTATTTTGTTTTGACTATGGCAGACCAACACGGCTACCTATCTGTAACTGGGTTAGCAGAGTCTGTAACCTGAAGCGTCTGTAACCTGAAGCATCTGTTACCCAAGGTACTACTGTACTAAGACCCAGCATGGGTTTCTCAAAAACAAGTCATGCTAGATGAATCTCATTTCTGTCTTAGATGGATTTGTAGCTGGTTGACTGACTGAACCCAAAGAGTGCTCATTAATGGTTCCATGTCATCCTGGAAAAAAGTGACAAGTGGGGTGCTGCAGGGTTCTGTCCTGGGCCCAATGTTGTTCAACATCTCTCAAAAAGACTTGGATGAAAGAATTGAGAGGGTGCTCATCAAATTTTCAGATGACAACAAACTGGGAGGGGTAGTTATTGCTGGAGAAGACAGAATTGGGATTCAAAATGACCTTACAGATAGGAAAACTGGGCCCAAGCTAACAAAATGAATTTCAGTAGGGACAAATGTCAGGTTCTGCACATAGGCAGGAAGAACCAGATGCGCAAATATAAGTTGGGGGACACCTGGCTTACTAGCAGTAAATGTGAAAAGGATCTAGGGGGTCTTGGTGGACCACAAGTTTAACATGAGTCCACAGTGTGATGCAACGGCAAAAGAAGTAAATGCTCTTCTAGGCTGCCTCAACAGAAGTCTAGTGTCCAGATCAAGGGAAATCATAGTACTGCTCTATTCTGCCTTCGTTAGACCACACCTGGAGTACTGTGTTCAGTTCTGGGCACCACTATTTAAGGAAAATATTGACAAACTGAAATGTGTGCAAAATGATCAGGGTCTGGAGACCAAGCCTTATGAGAAACAGTTGAAAGAGTTGGTTATGTTTAGCCTAGAAAAGAGGAGGCGGAGGGGATATATGATAGCTGTCAGGGAACTGCCATCAGGGCCAGAGGGAGAGAGCGGGCTCCAGAGGGATTCCAGAGAGCGTCCCGGGATGGGGAGAGGCGGCCCATCTTCTGGGGAAGGGAATCAGCGTAGCACCAGTGGAGAAGGGGGGCAGATGGGGGAATCGGCGAGGCGGTCCCATGACTCCTCGCCGGGGACCAGCGGGGAGAGTAAGGGTCGTCCGCTGCCCACACCCTCCTTGCGCAGAAGGCTTCTGCACAGGGAGAGTAGGCGGAGACTAGGCGTCAAAGAGCTTCTTTGCTGGAAGAAGTTCAAGAAACGCCCACTGACGGATTCTGCCAGCGATTGAGACAGCCACGGACGAGTGGCTGTCCGGACAGAAAAGGTTCACTCAGGCAACCCAGCTGGACGTGGCGCCGGTTTATGCACGAGCAACCCCTAGAACCATTACAATAGCCATCTTCAAATATCTCATGGGCTGTCCCATGGGAGAGGGATCAAGCCTGTTTTCTCCCGCTCTGGAGGGTAGGACTCAAAGCAATGGCTTCAAGTTATAAGAAAGGAGATTCCGACTAAACATCAGGAAGATCTTTCTGGCTGTAAGGGTTGTTTGACAGTGGAACGGACTCCCTGGGGAGGTTGTGGACCCTCCTTCCTGGGAGGTTTTCAAGCAGAGGTTGTGTGGACATCTGTCCTGGATGCTGTAGCTGAGATTCCTGCATTGTAGGGGGTTGGACTAGATGGCTCTGGGTGTCTCTTCCAACTCCTCAATTCTACAATTCTATGATTCTATAGTACTGCTCATGATTTTGAGTCTGTATGTGAAATATATAGTTTTGCACTTTTTTGAACTAGGCCTAGCTTTTATTGATCATTTTGACTGTCTTGTAAGCTTGTAATATTTCTATCTTGTAAGCTGCCTCAAGACAGGTTTTGTTCTTAAAGGTAGCCTGAAAATTTGTTAAATAAGCAACTGCCCAGTATGGCTCTATTGTCTGATTTGACACACTCCTGCTTTCAGATATAGTCAACAACCTTTTTGCTTGGGGTTGGAACACAATAATGTCACGGCCATAACAATTAATATGAGTTCCATTATTTAAAAGCACTGCCATGCTTTTGTTGCGTGTTCAACTCTGCCCGGCCATTCACAATAGCTTCTTCCTGATGGTTAACATAAACTGTTTGTACAGTGAAAATTGCCATGAGGTTTTTAAAAGTAATTAATCACCCTCTAAATAAAGGGCTTGATTTAGGCATTCTCGTAGCCAGAGATCTCTATTTACCTGCAGTTCAATGAAACCAAATGATACAGCAGAAACTTGACAATGTTATTGACTTTGGCACAAAAAGCAGCAACAGAACAGGCTTCTATTCCCTCCTCCTCTATCACCACTCTAGCTGTTCTGGACAAAAATACTCAAGGCAAATAATACTTACAACATGCCATCACCACCATTACAAAAGTTAAATGTGTCATCTGATATTTTCCTGGGTCAGATCCAAAACCCTTTTCGAAGCATGTATGTGCAGTAGGGCATCTCACCCCTTTCCCCAGGACAACAGCTCTTCTGGCTACTTCAGAAGTTGTTTGTGAAACTGCCCAAAACTTCACTGATAATTTGTCAGGAAGTACAAGGCTTGCACGATCCCACTGTGTACCCAAAGATGGCAATGTAATATTGTGGTTCTCCCCCCCCCCCCCCCGCCCACCACTCAATTTTTCAGATGATTTATACAACAAATGAAATAGTGTAGAGGCTCCTAGCATGCTTTAAAAAACAAGTATTGCATTAATGTTTAACATCGCTGTTTGTTTGAAATATGTTAATTATAAAATTTTACAGCACATATAGACTTACTTTAAAATGGGTTAGACTTAAATTCTGCTCAAGCTGTGATTTCTGAACCACCTTGAAAGGCAGTTCAACATACAACACTTAGTACTAATGTAACCTAGAAGTTAGGCAATCTAACAACTGAAGGCTGGCTATCCCCATCTAGACAGTGTTGCTGCTGGATCACCAGCGAAAGCTAGGAGAAGACACTCGATGCCATCGAGGCCACTGATGAGAATGATGAGTCCTGGAGTACCCCAAGCTGCACATATGGTCCTTCAGGTGGACTGTGACGCATATAGAAAAGGTCAAACTTCATCCACCCAGATAGTTTATGTTATGTACTGAAGTTCTCAACCTGGGCCAGCAGGGGAATACTATGGATAGTTATGCAAATGAAGGATCGAAAGTGACGTTCAGTGATTGGATAGTTTTAGAAAGTTGTTACAGTAACGTTGTGCTGGAGCTCTATATAAGCAGGCTGACTGAACCCTTCAGTTCAGTTCTGTTCTGGCCTGTGAATAAACAAGAGCTGTTTGAAGAATTGCTGTGTCGTCTGATATGTTCACCCACAACTTAACAGTTTATGTCACAGAATAACTCTGAATGAAAAAGTAAAGGTTGTGTTCTCTACACTGACACAGCAGAGAGAGCGAGAGAGAGCGCTGACATGCCAAAACCCTCCCTTCCAACTATTAAAAGAGCCGGACTCCTATCCTGGATTGAATCTGCTATTCCTGAGATTTCTGTTGTTTACCATCTTGCTGGTCCTGAGTGCCCAGTCCTGGTATTCACTCTCATGCCCCAGCCCTGGTGTTGCTGTCTTTGAGAAAATCTAGATCCCAGCCATCTCATCTGCATATGCCTCCAGTACACAAATCTTTCCATAAGTTCCTGATATCCAGTATCTCCAGGCAGGCTGAGACCCTACCTGCCTGCAGACTGTCTTGCCAGAGTGGTGCATGCTCTAGTTATATCCCGCTTGGACTACTGGAATGCGCTCTACGTGGGGCTACCTTTGAAGGTGACCCGGAAACTGCAATTAATCCAGAATGCAGCAGCTAGACTGGTGACTGGGAGTGGCTGCCAGGACCACATAGCATCGATCCTGAGAGATCTGCATTGGCTCCCAGTACGTTTCCGAGCACAATTCAAAGTGTTGGTGCTGACCTTGATAGTCCTAAATGGCCTCGGTCCTGTATACCTGAAGGAGCGTCTCCACCCCCATCGTTCAGCCTGGACACTGAGATCCAGCACCGAGGGCCTTCTGGTGATTCCCTCATTGCAAGAAGTGAGGATACAAGGAACCAGACAGAGGGCCTTCTCGGTAGTGGCGCCCGCCCTGTGGAACGCCCTCCCTTCAGATGTGAAAGAAATAAGCAGCTATCTTCTCTTTAAAAGACATCTGAAGGCAGCCCTGTTCAGGGAAGTTTTTAATATTTAATGCTGTATTGTTTTTAACACTTGATTAGAAACCGCCCAGAGTGGCTGGGGAAACTCAGCCAGATGGGCAGGGTATAAATAATAAATGTTGTTGTTGTTGTTGTTGTTGTTGTTGTTGTTGTTGTTGTTGTTGTTGTTGTTGTTATCTCCCCTTCTGTTGCACTGGCCTTACAAATTATTGCTTCTCTGCTTTGTTATCAGATCCCTCAGCTGGTGTCCCACACAAAGCGATAGCAAAACTCTACCACTTCCTAAGGTTGATTCTTGCCAACCACTGACAATGCTCAAGCTATCTTTTTCAAACTGGATCTGTTTCCTTCAGTTCCAGGTAGGTTATGTGTAACACAGATTCTAGGAGTTTGGATCAAATACCATTATGCATTCATCTTCAGCTATCAATTTATACAAAAGCCTTGAAAGAAGACAAAGGCCATCTCTTCACTTTGCACAACAGGCCAAAATGCTCCATAATAGTATTCTTGTTAAGTGAGGTGCTACACACAAAGTGGACATGCTCCAAGCTTCTCAGGCTCCATTAATGTCAATGGCATTCCTGTGCAAGTTTCATTAAAGCAGAGGTTGCTGCTTAGTCAGAAGGCTTGGCAAATTGCACCCAAAGCAAATAACCCTGTCATCCCCGACCTAAACGTAAACTTGTTTTTCAAAGAATGGTGGAACTGTATAAATAAACAAGCCGCTCTACCCGAATGCCATCGAGCACACACATAAAACAAGTTTCAACACGTATGGCTGAGTTACTGGAGTGGAGCTTGGAGCTCACAAGATTCAGACTTTGCCATGCCATTTCCCCAAAAGCACTGGGTGATATGGGGAAAGAATGAGCCATGTCTTTCAGTAAGCAGGCAAGACTGGCTTTCCCCAGACAAAAGCTACTTTGTCTTTCCATTATGTCATGAATCCCAATTAGAAGCAATGATACTTCATTTCTGGTTCAGATAAGCTTGTTTGCATAGTTGTATGTTCTTAATAGAGCCTTAAATGTAACTAGGAAAATATTAAACCAGACAGTTGTTACCATTCTGCTTCCACATACTGAGAGGCAGGTTAGCTGTCTGTGTGTTTGAAGTATCATTCTTCTATTACTCAGCTTTCTGATAAAAGTCTGTTAAAATGTGGTTTGAGAATTTTTTTTTGGGGGGGGGCATTGATGCAAAGTACCCTCTGCAAAAACAAAAGAAAAAGAAATAGAAAGAAGATGCATTAAGTGAATGAAATAACATTACTGCTTCAGAGTCCATTGAAGGTAATGCCAGTAGAGGGGAAATCTGTTTAATGAAAACTGCATTAAACAAGCCAAACTACATATTACATTACTAGCATGCTTAAACTACCGGTACCATGTTTAAGACTGGCCACACCACTTAGGCAACAAAAAGCAACTGTGGGAACATCAATCCATGAGAGTTTAATCTTTCTCCATGTGCCATTTTCTGGCTGAAAATGTTTCCTGCAAAACTACTAAAAATAGCATAGGTAAAGGTAAAGGGACCCTGACTATTAGGTCCAGTCACGGATGACTCTGGGGTTGCGGTGCTCATCTTGCTTTACTGGCCGAGGGAGCCGGTGTACAGCTTCCGGGTCATGTGGCCAGCATGACTAAGCCGCTTCTGGTGAACCAGAGCAGCACATGGAAATGCCGTTTACCTTCCCGCTGGAACGGTACCTATTTATCTACTTGTACTTTGACGTGCTTTCAAACTGTTAGGTTGGCAGGAGCAGGGACCGAGCAACAGGAGCTCACCCTGTCACAGGGATTCAAACTGCCAACCTTCTGATTGGCAAGCCCTAGGCCACAGTGCTACCCGCGTCCCCAAAAAAGCATATTCAGGGGCAAATAACAGCTTTCAGGGGGTGTTTTCTAGGGAAACCACCCGGGGGGGGGGGGGAGTTAACACACCTCATCCTTCACCATAGGTACTGGGCCTTCTGTCCTATGCAGAGAACAATCCTCTATATGAAGGGCATTCTAGTCTTCTGTTTGAAGGCTATCCAGTCCAAGTCTTGTTTAAAATATAAGAACCATACAAGGGGGAAAGCGGGATGTTGAAGCTTCACAACAGCAGCTAGGCAGCAGACTGAGCTGGATACACAGACCGGCCCAGTGTGGTGAGATGGTCTGCATTCCTACTTGCATGCTAGAGATTACTTCTAAATTTCACCTATACATATATATTGGCATGAGCAAATATTGTGCCCATTATGCAAATATTATTGCCTTCCTTTTTATTGTTGTTAGCCGCCCTGAGCCCGGCTTCAGCTGGGGAGGGCGGGATATAAATAAAATTTATTATTATTTATTATTATTATTGATGCATTTCTTCTTTACTGGTGATGCATAAGTGGCTACATTAGTCATAGTTCCAATCCAGATTGGAGACCCTCCAAGCTAATTTTTGTGAAAGAAAAGGTATTAATATAAAACATAGTTTTGCCCTTAGGTGACAGCATAATTATGTTGGTAGAAAACTGAGCATGATTCTTCTTCTGTGGGGAGGGGAGAACAGAACAGCAACCCCACCTTGAAATAATGGTATATCCAGATGGATAGTTTGTTTTTTATCTGTGAAACACAACAGGGTTGAGTGTCTGTCAGGGAACTGCAATCGGAGCCAGAGGCGGAGGGAAGGCTCAAGAGGGATGCCGGAGAGGGTCCCAGTAGGGAGAGAGGCAGCCCATCCGCTGGGGAAGGAAATCAGCGTAGCACCAGTAGAGGAGGGGGGCAGATGGGGGAATCGGAGAGAAGGCTCCAGGACTCCTTGCAGGAGACCAGCAGGGAGAGCACGGGTCCTCCGCTGCCCACACCCTCCCTGCGCAGAAGACTTCCGCGCAGGGAGAGTAGGAGGAGACTGGGCATCAAAGAACTTCTATGCTGGAAGAAGTTCAAGAAATGCCCACTGACGGATTCTGCCTGCGACTGAGACAGCCACGGATGGGTGGCTGTCCGAACAGAAAGGGTTCACCCAGGTAACCCAGCCAGGTGTGGCGCCAACTTACGCACAAGCAACCCCCTAGAACCATTACAGTGTCACTTCAAAAATTCATTTAAACAGCTATATGTACAGGGAAATGTATCCATGAGCTGTGCTGCACCACAGGCCTTGAACTAGAACTGAAGCCTTCTTGGATATTCGGCTGCTTCATGGCCAAAAGAATGAATTGAAAAACGGAGAGAAATGCATTGAAAACATTTTTTTTGCAGCTCTTTGTAACCAGTGTTCTGTAGATGAGCAGATGGACAATATTATATTTCAGTATTGCAAGCAATAAAACAGCTTTTTTTTTTTTGCACGCACACGCACACAAATCACAGCACAATGACATCTCTCTAAATGATTAACTTGTGATCTCCAACTTTTGATTGCCTGTTAATCCTTAAACTAGCTGTTGGCAACTGCAACTCCACCTTCTTTAGAGTTGCTGTCTGAATTGCCAGCTACCATTGCCCACTCCCTTCCTCTCCCCCCCTCTCTCGCACTTCTAACAACTGCAGGGGGGGGCAGAGATGATTCTGACAAAATTCAGCTAACAATGGGGAATGCTGGTTATGTGGTACGCAAGGGTCTGCTGGCTCTAGGAAACCAACAAAGCCCTAAACAAAAAATAAATAAAATTGTCATATGTGACAGTTATTTGACCATTTATATTTATCTGTTTTTTTTCCTCTGACAAAAGCCTGCCACATCTGAAACAGTCCTGCCACTACCAATCAGAGAGGCCTTTAGTGAACATTTCCTGAAGCCTGAGACATGCATACCATCCGACATTTCTCCGATGAAAATAGGGGCGTCCTAAATAATAATAATAATAATAATAATAATAATAATAATAATAATAATAAACCCACCCATCTGACTGGGTTGCCCCAGCTCCTCTGGGTAGCTTCCAACATATATAAAAACCTAATAAAACATTAAACATTAAAAAAGTTCCCTCTACAGGGCTGCCTTCAGATGTCTTCTAAAGGTTGTACAGTGGTATCTCGGGTTACATACGCTTCAGGTTACACACTCCACTAAGCCAGAAATAGTGCTTCAGGTTAAGGACTTTGCTTCAGGATAAGAACAGAAATCGGGCTCCGGTGGCACAGTGGCAGCAGGGGCCCCATTAGCTAAAGTGGTGCTTCAGGTTGAAAATAGTTTCAGGCTAAGAACGGACCTCTGGAACGAATTAAGTACTTAACCCGAGGAACCACTGTATAGTAACTTATCTGCTTGGCTTGGGGGTCGGTGGGTCACATAACTACATACCCTCCAACATTTCTCCCATGAAAATAGGAACATCCTACCATACCCTCCACTATTTCTCCGATGCAAAAGGGAAGTCCTAAGAAAAAGTGGAATAAAATCAGAAACCAGTATGGCTTCTTTAAATCTGGGACTGTCCTTGGAAAAAAGGGACGATTGGAGGGTCTGATGTTGACATCAGTGCACATGTCTCATGCCATCAGACTTCCAGCTTCCTGCTATTTTTGCCTTGGAAAGCCCTGATTGTAACTTTCCCGCCCTGGTGGCTGAGCTCTCTCTCTCTCTCTCTCTCTCTCTCTCTCTCTCTCTCTCTCTCTCTCTCACACACACACACACACACACACACACACACAGACATTACTAGTTATTTAAGTTTAAGAACAGAATAACAATGACAGGCTGTCCTACTGCCAGTGTGCACTTTTTGTGTATCACTATTTTTCAAATTGGAGCGACGCGGGTGGCGCTGTGGGTTAAACCACAGAGCCTAGGACTTGCTGATCAGAAGGTCGGCGGTTCGAATCCCCGCAACGGGGTGAGCTCCCGTTGCTCAGTCCCTGCTCCTGCCCACCTAGCAGTTTGAAAGCACGTCAAAGTGCAAGTGGATAAATAGGTACCGCTCCAGCGGGAAGGTAAACTGCATTTCTGTGCGCTGCTCTGGTTCGCCAGAAGCGGCTTAGTCATGCTGGCCACATGACCCGGAAGCTGTACGCCGGGTCCCTCGGCCAATAAAGCAAGACGAGCGCCGCAACCCCAGAGTCGGTCACGACTAGACCTAATGTTCAGGAGTCCCTTTACCTTTACCTATTTTTCAAATTGTCATCTAAGCTGCCCCCAATGGACCTTTGTTGAAGTTCCCAGAAACTTGGATTGTTGTATATAAACACTGCTTCTGTCAGAGGAGTGAAATGACCTGACAGATGGCTTGGATTGCTTCTCCTGTACCCAAACTAAATTGGAGCAGGGGGCACAAAATGTACCGTATTTTTCGCCCTATAGGACGCACTTTTTCCCCTCCAAAAATGAAGGGGAAATGTGTGTGCGGCCTATGGGGCGAATGCAGGCTTTCGCTGAAGCCTGGAGAGCGAGAGGCGTCGGTGTGCACTGACGTCTCTCGCTCTCCAGGCTCCAGGAAGCTATCCGCAAGCCTTACACGCCCGGGGGGAGTTCCCCCGGGCGCGCAAGGCTTGCGGGCGGCAGCCTGCAGTGCGGAGCAGAGGGCTCCCCATGCTGCTGATAGTAGCCTGCCGCCCGACGCGCGGGGCGCCCTGAAGCAGAGCGCCCCTCGCGCCAGGCAGACATCGGCCAGCCCCACAAGCTTGGGGGACAGCGGGGAGGCGCAGCACCGCCACCCCACTGTTCCCGACCTGGTTTTGGGGGGGGAATAAAGGGGAAAAAATTTCCTTTATTCCCCCCCCAAAAAAAGTAGGTGCGTAATTTTTTAGATGGGCCCACAACAAAGTATGTGTGTCACTGATAGGCTGAAGCTGCAGCTGTCTGGGGATAGGGCAAAGTCAGGTGTTCATAGGATACACATCCTTCCAAACCGCATGCAGACATCTTTTGAGAGTGCCATTTCAAAAAACCCTACATGGCCATTACAGAGGTACCTCGGGATGCGAATGGGATCCATTCTGGAGCCCCATTCGCATCCTGAAGCGAACGTAACAAGCGACGGTGCATCTGCGCGTGCATGGATCGCGTTTTGCCAGTTCCGCGCATGCGCGTGACATCATTTTGAGCTTCTGCGCATGCGCGAGCGGCGAAACCTGAAGCACATTCAACCCGAGGTATGAACTGTGCGGGGGGGGGGGGCGTTTCAGGTGTCTGTCAGTATCCTAAGCTGTAATCAGTTACACTGAGATGCCAGGACCATAATTTGATTATATAGGGAATGAAGTAAGGGGTGAACCAGACAGTGGCGTAGCGTGGGGGGTGCAGGGGGGGCCAGCCGCACCAGGCGCAACATCTGGGGTTAGGGCAAATCCACGGGTTAGGGGGCGCAAATCCACGGGTTAGGGGGCGCAAATTACTTGCCTTGCCCCGGGTGCTGACAACCCACGCTACGCCACTGGAACCAGATGGAACAACTTGGACTCTTTTCTATACAGTGGTACCTCAGGTTACATATGCTTCAGGTTGCATACGCTTCAGGTTACAGACTCCGCTAACCCAGAAATAGTGCTTCAGGTTAAGAACTTTGCTTCAGGATGAGAACAGAAATTTTGCTCCAGCAGTGCGGCAGCAGCAGGAGGCCCCATTAGCTAAAGTGGTGCTTCAGGTTAAGAACAGTTTCAGGTTAAGAACGGACCTCCGGAACGAATTAAGTACTTAACCTGAGGTACCACTGTATGTGTGTGTGTGTGTGTGTGTGTGTGTGTGTGTGTATGTGTATATATACACACACACATATATATATGAGTGTTGTGAATGATATAAAGGATAATTAAGTTCAATGATATACACTAAGTAATTTGAGATAGATTTGTGACAGTCAAAAAATATCCTGTGAAGCCTTAACTATGTAGACAAAAAGAATCTGACATCCACCCAAAAAGTGTACAGTGCCAGAAAATTAGTGCATCTACACTAGAAATAAAATTAACAAATTGTTCTTAAAATATCACAAAACAGTTAAATGAACATTCATCAAACAGTGTGCCAATATTTCAAATACCTTTGTAAATAAAACTTTCAGATGCATTTTGACTGGCAACTTCTTCAATAATAGCAACAGAATTTTATGGCAGTATTCAGACCTGCACCAATGAAACAGCTAACAAACCCCCGCAATAAAAATGCAGGGCTCATCAATATATTATATAGCCATATAAAAATCATTTATATATGCTGGCAGCAAGATCACCTGCAACTTCTGAAGCCTTCTTGCTTTCTACTGATACTGTCAGAAGATGCCTTTTCAATTTTGTATTTTTTACCTTTTTATTTCTGGCAGCTGAAGAGGATGGTCGCTGAAACATATTTGGCTACTTTATTCATAAATTGGCTTTGGAGATCAAAAGCTCATATGAACTATTTTGTGCGATTATTTGTTCAAGAGTCTTTTAACTGAAGGTGCTAACCTAGAATCTCCAGTCTTTGGGACATACAATCATATAAGCAAGTCCTTGTACTGTGACAGATCTAGAACACCTTTGCATCAAGAGCTGTGAAATTGTAGCTGTGAAATTGCAGCTTTGTAGACTAGAGTTAATAATAATAATAATAATAATAATAATAATAATAATAATAATATTTTCTTATTTATACCCTGCCCATCTGGCTGGGCTTCCCCAGCCACTCTGAGGGGCTTCCAACCAAAGATTAAAATACAGTAATACATCAAACATTAAAGGCTTCCCTAAACAGGGCTGCCTTCAGATGTCTTCTAAAAGTCTGGTAGTTGTTGTTTCTCATTTTGGACTGTTTTCTGGGTGCTCAACCTATTGTACTTATCCAATAGATATTAGGTATATAAAGCTGGAATCCTTTGAAAATTCCATTTAATGATATTCTAAATTTCAACATACAGTGGTACCTCCGGTTACAGACGCTTCAGGTTACAGACGCTTCAGGTTACAGACTCCACTAACCCAGAATAGTACCTCAGGTTAAGAATTTTGCTTCAGGATGAGAACAGAAATCGCGTGGTGGCGGCGGGAGGCCCTATTAACTAAGGTGGTACCTCAGGTTAAGAACAGTTTCAGGTTAAGAACGGACCTCCAGAACGAATTAAGTTCTTTACCTGAGGTACCACTGTATAGTCAAAACCTTGGCTGGTTCAGCACTACTGAGTTCTCCTTGATTTAAATAATGATCACTATTCATTTATTCTACAGTGTTATTCTGGTTTATAAAAAAAAACAACAACACGGTGTTGTATGTTTTGCATTTGACTGCTCATGTCTCGTGGGATATCTGATGCTTGCCAGAAGTTCAGTTTATGTTCTCTCTGAGTTGCCAGCAGAGTTTTGTTAAATAACATATACTTTTCAATCATATTATGACTATTTTCCTTTGAATAAAGGATAATAAAATATTTTCTGAACTATCTGAATTTCGAAATTTTACCAGCAGCAAAAAATTGTTTTAAGATCTCTCTCATACAATTCTAAAATTAAAAGAGGGTGTTGCAACAATGTTCAGCTGTCTGTGAAGATGGGAACAGATATATTGCAATATATATTTAAAGGCATATTTTTGCAATTCTATCAATGACATCATTACCTTGTGCTTGCCATTTACATTCCAGAAATCTTCTTAAATATCACTTATTTGGCAGCTGAACTTTAAGAACAAACACCATACATTTTATAAAAGGATGAACTGCTGGGTAGGGATGGAAAAGAATTTGATTCAGTTCACATTTAAAGGCAAACTTAGCTAATTTCCACTTTCTGAATCAGGATGCGAAGCAAAACATAGCCATCCTCTGATACTCATACTTCTCCCAAACTGGCTATGCAGTTATCCAGGCAAATTGTGTGTACAAAAAGTACCGTATTTTTCGCTCTATAGGACGCACTTTTCCCCCTCCAAAAATTAAGGGGAAATGTGTGTGCGTCCTATAGAGCAAATGCAGGCTCCTTGGCTTCAGCGATAGCAACACAAAGCCTCCGAAGCGCAGAGGGAGCGCTCTCTCCGCGCTCCGGAGGCTTTGTGTTGCTTTCGCTGAAGCCTAGAGAGCGAGAGGGGTCGGTGCGCACCCCTCTCAGGGATAGCCGCCTGAAGCCTTCGGAGCGCTGCGTGAGTTCCCGCTGCATTCCGGAGGCTTCAGGTTCCTTTCGCTGAAGCCAGCAAAGCAAGACTCTCCTGGCTTCAGCAGAGAGGGAGAGCTGCGCAGCACCCCTTCAGCCAAGCGGGAGGAGAAATGGAAGGGGCTCCGTTTCTCCTGCTGCTTCGCTGAAGGGGCGCTGAGCAGAGAGGGGGAGAATTTTTTTTCTTGTTCTCCCCCTCTAAAACAAGGTGTGTCCTATGGTCCGGTGCATCCTATAGAGCGAAAAATACGGTATATACTGGTGTGAAGTGTGC
This sequence comes from Podarcis cretensis, assembly GCF_951804945.1. Taxonomy (NCBI): domain Eukaryota; kingdom Metazoa; phylum Chordata; class Lepidosauria; order Squamata; family Lacertidae; genus Podarcis; species Podarcis cretensis. The sequence goes on from NC_137187.1 coordinate 30,563,890, forward strand.
ATATACAAGCATACATTACTGAAAACAGCCTATTGTGTTTGGGGAAGATGTTTGCAAAAAATATATATTAGCCAGTAGTATTATTGTTGCAACATTATTGCCTCAATAGTAAAACTTTAGGCCGTTGTATTTTTAGTTTAGTTTAATTTATATGCTGCTTTTCTACAGTGATCTGTGCCCAAAGCAGCTCACAATAATAAACATCAAATATAAAATTGTAGCATTAAAAATAGTGTGTTACAAAAGATCTCAAATTAAATTTAGAAAAAAGTTAGAACTTTTCTGAATCATGCAAATAGAATTCAAAGAACTTCTTAGTTTACATTTGTTTCCCTTCATGCAGTCCATCACGCTATGCTAAATATTGCTTCCAAATTTCTGTAAGTTTTTTTTTGGGGGGGGCATCCTATCCAATGGTACAGAGCAGGTAATGTTTAGAAGTGGGACCTCAATAGTCCCACTAGGGATACAGAACTCAATAATAATAATAATAATAATAATAATAATAATAATAATAATAATAATAGTAATTTATTTATACCCTGCCCATCTGGATGGGTTTCCCCAGCCACTCTGGGCGGCTTCCAACAAAATATTAAAATACAATAGTGCATCAAACATTAAAAGCTTCCCTAAACAGGGCTGCCTTCAGATGTCTTCTAAAAGTTTGGTTGTTATTTTTCTCTTTGACATCTGGTGGGAGGGCGTTCCACAGGGTGGGTGCCACTACCAAGAAGGCCCTCTGCCTGGTTCCCTGTAACTTGGCTTCTCACAGAGAGGGAACTGCCAGATGGCCCTCGGTGCTGGACCTCAGTGTCCGGGCTGAACAATGGGGGTGGAGACGCTCCTTTGGGTCTACTGGACCGTGGCCATTTAGGGCTATCAAGGTCAGCACCAACACTTTGAATTGTGCCCAGAAACATACTGGGAGCCAATGTAGGTCTTTTGAGACCGGTGTTATGTGGTCCCGGCATCTGCACCCAGTCACCAGTCTAGTTGCCGCATTCTGAATTAGTTGTAGTTTCCGGGTCACCTTCAAAGGTAGCCCCAGATAGAGTGCATTGCAATAGTCTAAGCGGGAGATAACCAGAGCATGCACCACTCTGGTGAGACAGTCTGCGGGCACAGCAGCACCTTCAGGTCATGTGGGTATCCCTTGCCGATTCCAGTATCCGTCCAGTCAAGACCAGAAGCAGGGATAGTCCTCAAACAACGACTAAACCTGCCTCCTCAGTAATGACATGGTCTGGTCTTAGTGTAACTCCTCCTCCTACCCGTGATCACTGAGATTGGTTGTCCCAGTGCATCTTCCTTGTGGAACCTGCCCCAGCCATTTTGTTGGCTGGGACCCACTCTAGGCAGCCCTGACTCCTTCCGTTTAAAAAGAAAATAAAACCTATTAAACAAAAATAAACAAACAAAAACCAATAAAATAAAGCAATAAAGCAATAACGCAATAAAAACCAAAAACAGTAAAAGTTACAAACATACCAAAATTAAACAAATTCCCAAACACAACTAAACATCCATCCCAACCCCCACACCGGAAAGAATTAAAAAGAGTGAAAAAGAAATTTAAAAAACATTTTAAAAAGAACTCTGCGCTGTTCTGAGTTCTCCTGGGCAGCAACAGCAGCAGCTACACAAGACTCATTAAGCAGAGCTTAATTTGGGGCACAACATCCTTATGAACTAGAATCAAATGAATAAATTATTACTGTTTCAACCAATTAGATCATTGTTTCCACTGATTTACTTATGAACATATTTTAAGATGGTGTCAGAATCCTTGCTATATTATACAGTGTATTGTACCATTATCATTTCACAATACAGTGGTACCTCGGGTTACAGACGCTTCAGGTTACAGACGCTTCAGGTTACAGACTCCGCTAACCCAGAAATAGTACCTCGGGTTAAGAACTTCAGGATGAGAACGGAAATCGCACAGCGGTGGCGTGGCAGCAGCAGGAGGCCCCATTAGCTAAAGTGGTGCTTCAGGTTAAGAATAGTTTCAAGTTAAGAATGGACTTCCGGAACGAATTAAGTTATTAACCCAAGGTACCACTGTAGAGGCATGGAAAGGCCATATGGTTCAACCTTGTAAGCAACCAGATATTCATAACAGAAAATATAATCTGGTGACCACAGCTGAGGATCTGCCAAGCTTTCAACATCTGTGGACAAGTCAAGCCAGGGAGCCAAACCACATGCACCTGTGACGGGTGACACTAATAATAATAATATTTCTATGCCACTCATCTCCTCTGGGCCTCGGATCTCCTCCTACCTTCAGAGTTCCTTCTCATGGTCACAGATGGGCACACTTGATCCTACTACTGGACTTCTGATCATGAAGAGCTGCCCAGCCCAGCTTCAGGTCCCCCACCAAGTGCCCCCCTTCTAGAACCCACCACTCTCAACCGACTCTAAACAGCCTTCCCCCCCAAAAAATCACTCTCCCTTTCTAAGCCTCCTCCAACCTTCCATCTCCACCAGAATTCCACTCTCTCTCTTCCCCCCTCCCTCCCTGCTTGACATTCACTTGGGAATTCTAATAGAATCACCTTAATTACCCTATTGTGAAAACAGAGGAAGAGGTTACAGATGGGAAATGTCCAGGGATCCCAGAATCTAAACTCACAGACCCTGGCTTCTGTCTCGCAGGAGGACTCAGGATCCACCTTGGACCTCAACCTTTCCCCGTTCCCTCCCTGTGTCAAATTAAACATTGTAAGCCCCTCGGGGCAGGAACCTCTTTCTCAAGTGTCACACGCAGTGACAAATAACACAAAATAAATCTCGCTACCTCCTGCCCCATGCAAGATGAAGTCTGCAAGATGCCTTTCCCTTAAAACCAAAGGATCTTTTGGGGGCCCCTGCAGCATGAAACGGGGCTAGGTCCTCAGAGCTGCATTTGTGAGAGGCAGGGACCTGGCAAGCTATCTACAGCTGTTGACAAGTCAAGCCAGGGAGCCAAGCCACATGCACCACTGATGGGTGATGCTAATAATGATAATGAGAATAAGGATAAGGATAATTCTATGCCACTCCTCTCCTCTGGGCCTTGTGCTCCTCCTACCTTCACAGTTCCTATTCATGATCAGTGATGGGCAAGGATCTTGCCAAGTCTCTCACCATCATCTGACAGGCATCCCTCTTGCAGGACCATATAAGGCTTGCTTGCAAAGCAGCACTTTGTGACATCAGCTGGCACACAGGGGCCAGGCAGCTGGGTTGTCAGGCAACTGAATTAATAGAAATAAAATCAGGGGGGTCAAAGTGTGCTGGGATTTGGCCACTGTGAGTCAGGCCAGAGTGTGCTGCTGCAGTGTGTGGTTGTGCCTCCCCTTGTTCTGCATCTTGCTTTCCTGCCCCTTCCTGATCTGCTGGATAGAATCATAGCATGGCCAAGTTGGAAGGGATCCCAAGGATCATCTAGTCCAACCCCCGGCAATGCCAGGATCCTGCCCACAGCCAACCCTGACCGGGCTCCAAACTCCGACCTTCTTCTTACCAGCCAGATGCACTGACCCCTTGCAATTTTGCATGGGGTGGAGAAAGGGGAGAGAGAAAGGTTTTGCTCTCTCTCTCAGAAGATGGATATGAGAGCCACACCATGCAGCCCTGTCAATATCTCAAGGACCGTCACCGGAAGGAGGGAAGAAGCTTGTTTTCTCCTGCTCCAGAGGCCCTCAGGACCTGAAGCCATGGCCTCAAGCTACAGGAAAGGAGATTCCAACTCAACTTCAGGAAGAACTTTCTGACAGGAAGAGCTGCTTGGCAATGGGGAGGAATCCCTCAGAAGGCGGTAGATTCTTGTTTCTGGGAGGTTTTTGAGCAAAGGTTAGATGGCCATCTGCCATGGATGCTTTAGCTGGGATTCCTGCATTCCAGGAATGTCCCCACTGTGGAAGGACATGAATTAAGTTCTTAACCGGAGGTACCACTGTGTACCTTCTATGGCTAAATCAGTTATTCCTTTGAAGAAAGATTAAATATCACCCCATAGTTAATTTTATCAGGTATTTTCTTCCCCAAACCAAATTCCAATAAAATTTGGGGCAGCAAAATGTCCCAAACAAAGCCATATCGAAGAAAAGCATTTTAATTTGTTTCTCTGTATCCAGTTTTCCTTGAAAAATCACAATGGGACATTATTTTACCCCAATATGTTAATTTCTAAACAGGAACTAAGAAACAGATATAGACAATATCAGAGAGTATATTATTAGATCCCAAACCAGATTCAGATGTATGTCAGGATGGTAGTGTCCCAAAATAAAGCCACCTGGTATTTCTTTGTTTTGACAATTTATATCCCGCTTAATTACAATTACAATTACAATTGTCTCTTTAAGTGGTAACAGAAGAAGGATACTGATCTTTAGACTGGTTTTTGATTGAAAAACTGCATGGGATATTTGTCCCCCCTACAACAATACATTAACACTGGCAACCCATTTGTAAGATTCAGTTAGTTTTCCTGGGTTGTTGTTTTCAGAAAGACAACTAAATGACTGAAATTTGATAACAATATTTACTACCATGCCAGTCATGCTAAAAGGAAGTTACCGTATTTTTTGATCTATAAGACTCACTTTTTCCCTCCTAAAAAGTAAGGGGAAATGTGTGTGCGTCTTATGGAGCGAATGCAGGCTACACAGCTATCCCAGAAGCCAGAACAGCAAGAGGGATTGCTGCTTTCACTGTGCAGCGATCCCTCTTGCTGTTCTGGCTTCTGAGATTCAGAATATTTTTTTTCTTGTTTTCGTCCTCCAAAAACTAGGTGTGTCTTGTGGTCTGGTGCGTCTTATAGAGCGAAAAATACAGCACATTGTAGGTGTTCTACAATGTAAAGTGCACCAGGAAGGTTTGTAGCCCCATTTTTTGTTAAAAAGGAAGGTCACAATACAGCTTAAGTTGGCCATGACATTTTCAGGCATCCAGAACTGTGAACAGTAAATGTAGAGATGCAGGGAGATCAGCTTCACCCTCCAGCCTATAAAGTGTTATTAGAAGAATATACAAAGGCAGCCCCAACACCTATATGTGGCCAGTGGCAGAGCTTCAAGCTCCGGCACTGGGGTGCAGAGAGGAGGCGGGGGTAGGGCTGGTGTGCGTCCTGGGGGCAGGGGGGCACCCCACCAGGATCGCGCCGGCGGGGGCGGTTCGCTCCCCCTGCACTCCTCTTCCTCCGCCAGTGTATGTGGCAGTTCTCTACATGGTCAAGAATCCTGCAAAGTCAGGACTTCCAATCATGTGCAGAGTCCTCTGTACAAATAGTTGTGCACACACAGTTTCCCTACAGACATCTAGTGAATGTGTATAGGTTGGGGGCAGGGCAGAGGCTGCTGCCATGGTGTTGTACACACACACACACACACACACACACACACACATTATTCTTAGGTATGAACACCTGCAAAAGAATCAGTTTCCACTGAAACCAGTGGATCAAGTTAGTTCTTAATCAGAGTAACTTAAATCTTACTGCTTTCAGTATAGTTACGAACAATCCCAGGTCTCATGTATTTCCACACTATATACATTAGCATGGCTGTAAATAAACATGCATGCAGTTATACATAAGCATATTTCATTGCTTTATTCCATCTGTCTAGGTCACTGACTCAGAACTTATGGACCCTGGCTGAGAAGCATTGGTGCTGATTTAAAACTTAATCTCCGCTAATACACAGTAACCTTTAAGTATTTTGAATAGTGCTCCCTCCATTGGATAAATATGCATTGTGTGTGCCCCCTTATGTTTTACTCATTGCTGGAGATTTGCCAACTATTTCCCTTCCTGGCAGAGCTTCTCAGCTTTTAACAGCAGTCAAAGACTTAGCAAATGAAGTATTTCATGGCATGAAGAAGAGATGGGAATAGTTCCGTCTGACAGGCAGCTATCAAGCACACAAGAGGCCTGCCAAAGAAAAACTGGCAACCTTGTCCTGCAATGATATCAAAGCATCATTTGCCTAGAGAGACTCCATGGGGTGAGGAAAAAAGATGCACTACAGAATTTTTTAAAAAACTCCATTCTAATGTAAAATAGATGTGGTTTTAGGGCAAAACAAAACCCTGCAATGTTGCAAATCCTCCGCTAAGGTTGGCTTTCATTTGCTACATCATCATTTCACCATTAGGTTTACCAAGGGCTGAGATCTTTCCCCCAAAGTACAGCAAGATCAATTCTATACTTGAGCCCCACTAGATGGAGGAATTATGGTGCTGGAGGAGACTCTTGAGAGTCCCATGGACTGCAAGAAGATCAAACCGATCCATTCTGAAGGAAATCAGCCCTGAGTGCTCACTGGAAGGACAGATCCTGAAGCTGAGGCTCCAATACTTTGGCCACCTCATGAGAAGTGAAGACTCCCTGGAAAAGACCCTGATGTTGGGAAAGATGGAGGGCACAAGGAGAAGGGGACGACAGAGGACAAGATGGTTGGATAGTGTTCTTGAAGCTACCAGCATGAGTTTGACCAAACTGCGGGAGGCAGTGGAAGACAGGAGTGCCTGGCGTGCTCTGGTCTATGGGGTCACGAAGAGTCGGACACGACTAAACGACTAAACAACAACAGATGGAGGGTCGGAAGGTGTTGTGGACTGGCTGGATGTAGCACCAGCCAGGGAACCCCCAGGGGAAGAAGGCTCAGAGCCAGGGGGTTGAATGGCCAGAAGGAGAAATAGCAGGCTGGGAGGAGGAGGAAGCAGAAGAGGGGATAGGAAGAGCACAGCTCAGACGCTGAGGCAGAAGCCGGAGCTGGGGAGTCTCCCCTTCCTGCTGCAACACCCCCCACCCCAGAACACTGCTATTCAGAAGCATTGCTGCCTCTTGACAGTAGAGGCAGAGCAGAACCATCTTGAGAAGCTTATCCTCCATGAATTTCCGACTTTTACAAGGGGTGCATTTCCCCTTCCCAGGCTCAGCACATATAAGATGCAAATCTCTCAGTGCAGTGGCACCAACAGCACTGTAACAAGCATACTTGGAATATAAGGTGGTGCTGTCAAAGCCTGAAAAGGATATCATTTTACATTGTTATTTAAAGCTGAATGCCAGGCTATTGTGTGCATAAAATATTAGTAACCATTACAAATTAAAGAAGTGCTTTTATGTCACATGATAAATTTATCAGCATAATTGTTAGGAGGAGAATTTTACATTTTACTAATCTTCCAGACAATCTTTTTTGAGTGACAGTGAAGTTTAGGTAGAGAAGGGAACCAGTATTTATTTATAACAAATAGAAAATCCTTTCCTAAAATATTATTTATAATGGGCTTTATGTAATGTGCACATGGAACTCTGCACAATAAGGGGAAAGCATTCTACTGTTACAGTGCTGGAGGAGACTCTTGAGAGTCCCATGGACTGCAAGAAGATCAAACCGATCCATTCTGAAGGAAATCAGCCCTGAGTGCTCACGGAAAGGACAGATCGTGAAGCTGAGGCTCCAATACTTTGGCCACCTCATGAGAAGAGAAGACTCCCTGGAAAAGGCCCTGATTTGGGAAAAATGGAGGGCACATGGAGAAGGGGACGACAGAGGATGAGATGGTTGGACAGTGTTCTCGAAGCTACCAGCATGAATTTGACCAAACTGCGGGAGGCAGTGGAAGACAGGAGTGCCTGGTGTGCTCTGGTCCAGGGGGTCACAAAGAGTCGGACATGACTAAACGACTAAACAACAACAACAATTCTACTATTCATCAGCTATTTATTGAGAATAAGCACATTTCTAATGATGCAGTACAATCACTACTGAACATATTTTATGACATATCTCCTGTGTATTTCTCACCTAAAATTAGAGTCTCTAATTTTCTCTTTCGAAAATTGATTTAGGTTTCAGATATTTTTTGAACTTTGCTAGGTTTGTTTAGAATTGGTAGGTTGCTTTAGTAGGGCAGTATATGCAATCCCATTTAACCACCCAAAATATTAGATAGTTCAATTTCTGTGTCTGCAGCTGGTTTCACAGTCACTGTTATACTTAAAGGTAAAGGTAAAGGGACCCCTGGCCATTAGGTCCAGTCGTGACCGACTCTGGGGTTGTGGCGCTCATCTCGCTTTATTGGCCGAGGGAGCTGGTGTACAGCTTCTGGGTCATGTGGCCAGCATGACTAAGCCGCTTCTGGTGAATCAGAGCAGCGCACAGAAACGCCGTTTACCTTCCCGCCGGAATGGTACCTATTTATCTACTTGTACTTTGACGTGCTTTCGAACTGCTAGGTTGGCAGGAGCTGGGACTGAGCAACTGGAGCTCACCCCATCGCGGGGATTCGAACCACTGACCTTCTGATCGGCAAGCCCTAGGCTCAGTGGTTTAACCCACAGCGCCACCCGTGTCTCTACTGTTATACTTACTCCAAGCCAACTTTTGATATTATACCAGCATTCACTGTGACTGTGTTTCAAATGCTTATTTTCTAGCACACCAAGTCCTACTAGCATCATATTCTCTTCATAAAACAATTTAAGCCATACAGAACATAAATCTCATTAGTATTCAACAGTAATTTAGTTTCTGTATATGCCAAGGCTGCAGACCAATGTGCAATGAACTCAAGAACTTCTTTGCACGTATATAGGCACTGGGGGTAAACTGGTGTTTGGTGGGTGGTGTAAACCCATGAAATGTACCAAATATGGAGGGAATGCATGCCAAGAGGCCCTCAGCTGATCACAGGTCCCACAGGTAATAATAATAATAATTTTATTATTTGTACTCTGACTGGGTTGCCCAGCCACTATGGGTGGCTTCCAACACATATAAAAATATAATAAAACATGAAACATTAAAAACTTCCCGATACAGTGCTGCCTTCAGATGTCTTCTAAAAGTTGTCTAGTTATTTATCTCCTTGACATCTGATGGGAGGGTGTGTAAATAAACTGCCAGAAGACCCTCAGAGCTCGACCTCAATGGGAGTGGAGAGACTCTTTCAGGTATACAGGGCTGAGACAGATTAGGACTTTAAAGGTCAACACCAACACTTTGAATTTTGCTCAGAAACATACTGGGAGCCAGTGCAAATCCTTTAGGACCAGATATATGGTCCAGCAGCCACTGCAAGTGACCAGTGTAGCTGCTGCATTCTGGATTAGTTGTAGTTTGCACGCAATGTATTTCAGCAGTCTGAAAAGTTTGTACTGAGAATTTACAGTTACTTTAATTTTTTTCCATTTGTGCTCTGTTTACAGCATGCTGCTGAATGGTGTTTATATATCTGTTTGTTTGTGTTTATGTATGCACCAGAATACTGCACAAACAAATTTATAATTTCCTGGCTTTGTGATTTTGCACACTTCCTAGGTGGGGCTGGGAATAAAAAACAAGGTGCCCATTCAGCTGTCTGTGCTCATGCCCTGGGAAAATGCCTACTGGTATGACCAGGAAACACAGAAATCACTCCTCACATACAAATTCAATTTTTTTGTGGGTTTGGACTGCTCCAGTGCTATTGGAAACCATCTACAGAAATCCCCATTGAAATCTGGTTAAATAATATTTAGAATGTGGCTCTATCGGAATACCTTACTCACCACAGCAGAAAGGAGAGGCACTTTTCGTGAGACATGGCTTCCTTTCCTTTCCTTTATAAATGAGACAAGGGATCCTTTTATTCCACCCCCAACACTAGAATCTTTGTGGAGAGGAGACTTAAATTGATATTACATAAATAAACGTGTTGCTTGCATATTGTGTCTTGCATATGAAACTTAATAAGACTGTACCACCGGACAAGTTACTATACGTATATGTTGTTCTTGTATTGACATGAAAAACAATAAAAATTATTGGGAAAGGGAATATGAATTAACAGCTAAATAAGGCTCAGGTGTAGAAAAGCACTAAAATAAGCAAATGAGGGATTAGTTGTTCTAACTGCATTGAAGTATCTGAAGCTCAAACAAGTTCAAATAGAAGAAGGACCATCAGTCAGCGGGAGAATGCATTCTTTGCTTGCAGAAGACTTACAGGCTGGTCCTCCAGCATCTCCAGGCAGGCCTGGCTGATACCCCATCTGAAACTGAAGTGCCACTGCTAGTCAGCATAAGGTAAAGGTAAAGGTACCCCTGCCCGTACGGGCCAGTCTTGACAGACTCTGGGGTTGTGCGCCCATCTCACTTAAGAGGCCAGGGGCCAGCGCTGTCCGGAGACACTTCCGGGTCACGTGGCCAGCATGACATCGCTGCTCTGGCGAGCCAGAGCCGCACACGGAAACGCCGTTTACCTTCCCGCTGGTAAGCGGTCCCTATTTATCTACTTGCACCCGGAGGTGCTTTCGAACTGCTAGGTTGGCAGGCGCTGGGATCGAGCAGCGGGAGCGCACCCCGCCGCAGGGATTCGAACCGCCGACCTTTCGATCGGCAAGTCCTAGGCGCTGAGGCTTTAACCCACAGCGCCACCTGCGTCCCTGCTAGTCAGCATAGACAATGCTAAACTAGATGGACCAATGGGCTGACTTGGTCTAATGCATCTTCCTCTGTTCCTGTTTGTGCCTCTGCATGCATAGGAAAAGTCTATTCATTCACTTATTTTTTAATTCATTAATAGCAACAAATCTTGTATTCTGTTTCTGTTTTTTTCAGAACAAGCTGTACTAGCCAAAAAGGGGGGAGGAACCTAGCACAGTGTTAAAAATTGGTATATTTCATATACAGTAAGCCAGTGTGTCTATGTAACATGTTTTAGACTTACCGTACATTTGTTTGGCTTTTCTCCTGAATGCACTCTCATGTGAATCAGTAGTTTGTAACGAGCATTAAATGGCTTGTATCTCCGAGGGCACCCAGCCCAAAAACAAGTGAAATCCTCTCCTTTCCTCTGGTCTATGTGATTTTTTTCTATGTGCCGCACAAGATCTTCCTGCTGGTCATAAGTAGCACTGCAGTCTATCCAGCAACAGCAGTGCTTGCCATTAAACTCATCCAGTTCGCCTTCTTCGTCTAAGAGAGAGCCTTGCACAGATGCTGCTAAGGAAATCTGGTGGGGATGGTTTATAAGGTCATGCTGATGCGCGTGGTATGGGGGAGGTGGACCATGTGATGGAGGAAGAACAAGGGGAGCCACTGGAGAATCAGGTGGCATGTCCATTGTGTTCCCGGAAAAACCATTGGCACGCCCACTTTTTAAAATGCCCACAGATTGGCTATCTAGCAGAGATATTCCTTGTTGAACCACCATGTTGTTAGTGACTGCTGGCTGTAGGCTGTTTTGTTCCAACTGTTGCATGCGCTGGTATTCAGTGTTCCCACTTTCACTGTAACTTGGAAGGGCAACATTGCCATTAGCAACAAGAAGTCTTTTTTGAGGATTTGGAATAGAGCAAGTCTGAGGAATACAACTTCCCCTTATTCCCAAGAAGTGTCCATAGACCTCAGGCTGAGGGGAGATGTTTGCTGGAGATGCCCTTGAGCCATTGATGTAAGCAACAAGAGAAGTGGGGGATGTGCGGATGATTGTATTGAAGTCAATCCCGATTCCATCAGACAAAGGAGACAGAGAGAGGGCCCTCTTTTTGGCTGAATGAGACCTGGTTGAAGAATAGTGAGGACTAGGATAAGGAGAACAATTATTTTCCACACCAAACAAGTAAGATGGTAATGAGCTAGAGACATTGTTGGACATGGACATTCCAGATGTAACACTTGTGATGTCCCCGAGGTCTGTGCCATTTGGGGAGCCTTGGCTGGAAGGAAGAGAAGGAAAAATCCTGTAGCCATGAAGCCATTCTTGCTTGACACTCTGGATTGATGGACTTTCAGACAGACTCAGGGTTGTGGAGGCCAAAGATTCTCGGGACAGAAGGGATCTGTGATGGAGAAAAGAGGGAGAGGGAATGCAAACAATTACTTAAATTTCAGCTCTTGGTAGTTCTGTGAAGCAGCTGGCATATTCACAGCTCAGCTGCTTATTTTTGACAATTAAAATCACCTTCTCAAAACTGATCTTTGCTTTTGCATATTCAAAATCTGAACACCAAGTTACTACACATAGGTAAAGGTAAAGGGACCCCTGACCATTAGGTCCAGTCATGATCAACTCTGGGGTTGCCGCGCGCATCTCGCTTTATTGGCCGAAGGAGCCGGCGTACAGCTTCCGGGTCATGTGGCCAGCATGACTAAGCCGCTTCTGGAGAACCAGAGCAGCGCACGGAAATGCCATTTACCTTCCCGCCAGAGTGGTACCTATTTATCTACTTGCACTTTGAGGTGCTTTTGAACTGCTAGGTGGGCAGGAGCTGGGACCGAGCAACAGGAGCTCACCCCGTTGCGGGGATTCGAACCGTCAACCTTCTGATTGGCAAGTCCTAGGCTCTGTGGTTTAACCCACAGCGCCACCCGCGTCCCCCTACTACACATAGTATGTCTATTAGTAAGTAATGGGTGGTGTCCAATACTGCATGAGTGCAAATATTTGCACAAGAAGAATTGCCCCATATCCTTACTGCAGTCCCTTGTGCTCTCTGTGCCCTTCACAAATTTTCTCCAAGGGCCATGGTGTTCTCAGGAAAGGCCTGGGAGAGGTGTCAGGGGCTGCAGCTACATTAGAGAATCAAGGGAAACTCAGGTAGAGACAACCTGATGCTCAGGCTGCATTGAATACCACCTACTGACTATTGTTGTGACAGTTGCTTTGGCAGCCCCATCAGGGTCTCGAGTGTGAGTGCAACCCACTAACTGACCAAGAGACTAAAGGTAAAGGTAAAGGGACACCTGAACATTAGGTCCAGTCGTGACTGACTCCGGGGTTGCGGCGCTCATCTCGCTTTATTGGCCGAGGGAGCCGGTGTACAGCTTCTGGGTCATGTGGCCAGCATGACAAAGCCGCTTCTGGCGAACCAGAGCAGCGCACGGAAACGCCGTTTACCTTCCCGCCAGAGCGGTACCTATTTATCCACTTGCACTTTGACGTGCTTTTGAACTGCTAGGTTGTCAGGAGCAGGGACCGAGCTACAGGAGCTCACCCCGTCATGGGGATTCGAACCACCGACCTTCTGATCGGCAAGTCCTAGGCTTGGTGGTTTAACCCACAGCACCACCCACGTCCCCGACCAAGAGACTAACCAGGGCTAATTACAGGTGCGTGTAAAATTCATTTCCTTTTTTTAAAAAATTACTTTTTTATTAAAAATTAAAACAAAACATATTATCCAAAAACATATCCTTATTTCCCCCCTTTTTTCCTCTCCCTCCCCCTCCCTCCCCCACAGAACCCACCCACCCCCGACTTCCCTCAGTTCCAGTCTTTGATTTCTCTAACAATTCTGTTTTCTTCATGTTACACAGTTGTATAGATCCTCAAACTATTTAGCTGATAATTATCAATAAAAGTTTGTGAATGTTTATTCAAAACCAGCCAAGGTGTCCAGTAAAATTCATTTCCAACCTTGTTAACCAGTAGCCACTGCAAGCCCCAGTGAGTGCTCATAAACAGGGGAGGGGGGACTCAGGTTGTTTTCCTCCACCCAAGGGAAGGAAAGGGAACAGCACCTACAAGCTCACCACCGAGAGAGATGCAACCACCTGTGACTATTCTAGATAGCCAACATTAGCCGAAGTTTACTTACATAGCACATGTTATAACATGCTTTTCTTAGGGCATTACTGCATAACCTCTAAAACCTGTGATTCATCTCAAAGGAATAATATTGAACTACAATACCTAGAGGGACACGGGTGGCGCTGTGGGTTAAACCACAGAGCCTAGGACTTGCCGATCAGAAGGTTGGCGGTTCGAATCCCCGCGACGGGGTGAGCTCCCGTTGCTCGGTCCCTGCTCCTGCCAACCTAGCAGTTCGAAAGCACATCAAAGTGCAAGTAGATAAATAGGTACCACTCTGGCGGGAAGGTAAACGGCATTTCCATGTGCTGCTCTGGTTCACCAGAAGTGGCTTAGTCATGCTGGCCACATGACCCGGAAGCTGTACGCCGGCTCCCTCGGCCAATAAAGCGAGATGAGTGCCGCAAGCCCAGAGTCGGTCACGACTGGATCTAATGGTCAGGGGTCCCTTTACCTTTACCTTTACAATACCTAGACTGCAGCTTTCATTCTAAATTACAACTGTGCACAAAAGGGATAATTCTAAAGTGAGTGGTAAAATATTTTTCTGACTTTATAGACATGAAAACATTCCTATAGAATAAAATGAAGACCTTGTATCAGATGGAGGTATATCCAAGTTGGTAGCATTCACAGCCCTCTGTAAGCTAGGGCTGGTTTGGTTGCATGCCGTTGAGACTTTTTGGGCAGGAGGAGATAGAAGTCCCAGTCGCTGAACCATCATTGGACTGCTGGTGACGATTAATTTGTTGCAGCTACTTTTTCCCATTGACTTGCACCGAGTCCCAAAGGCAAGACCCCCTGAAAATGAAGGAGTTGTACAAATTTTAACTTACATTTTCCACATTAAAAAAGTCTAATGAATCCATAGTATTATACATATAAAGCATGTGGAAAGAACTGAGAAAAAGGCTGATGGTGGAATGCACTGTAAGAGACTGATTTTAAAGACAGGGGAATAAAGCAAAGTGAATCACAAATCAAGCCATATATTATTTGACAAGTTTATAGAATGACTGTTTGGTCTGATCAATTTCACAAATCCCAAATTTCTATATTTTTCTAATCATGTTCCCTTAAGGATTTGCTTTAATGAAATGATCTGAGAGTTACAAATCCAAATATTACAATTTATGACTGAAACAAAAAAGAAATTGTTCACAAAATCATATATATATGTCTTCAAAGCTAAAGAACAAAGTCCGCATCTCTAATAATTGCGACCAGGTCATGTGTGAAGCTACAGTTCCTGAATATCACCTGCTGACAAACCAATGATCTCAGAGATTAAAGTTCAGTCACACTATTCACACAATAAATTTACATGCACAATGTAAAGGACTTGCTATTATCTTCATAAGGAAAACTCAGACTTGATAGTAAATTGCAAAAACAGTCAACCACAATTGCCCCATACTTAAGGACTCACACTAAAATCCTTACCATCATCCAATCTACTTAGTGTTCTAATTTGTGCAACCTGAATGGATCAATGCACAAGGTGTATAATGGCAAATAGATTACAAGCGCTGGCACCTTTCAAATTTCCCTTTTAACCCAAATCTAGCAAGCGAACAGCAGTAATTTCCCAGCAAACTGCTTTAATATGATATACTTTCCTGCCAAATAATAATAATAATTTATTATTTGTACCCCGCCCATCTGGCTGGGTCTCGTTTCACAGTGAAAACTAGGGAAATATTTTTAAAGTTCCGTTCACAGTGAACAACAGATTGCAATTCTGAGAGACCACAGTGACACTATCGGACCTTTTTCAACAAATCTTTAAAAGAGTTTATCCATAAAAGGTGGCTTGTAACACAACAGTAAGTATAAACCTCTACTGCTAAAGTACTTTCCCATCACCACCACGTGTCTTCTATGTTGAGGAAAATATGCCTGGCCATCACAGGTGTTATTGTTGTTGTTGTTGACTACAGAAAACACATCAGCTTTGTCTAGACTACATTCGGGTGCATTTCTTTCTATCTCAACCCACCACACTGCCATGTCCTTTGAGGCGAGTTGGGAAGTTGAAGGAGCAGAGCTTTTCTCCTGCAATGCCAACTGACCATCCTGTGAATTTCCTTCCTGCAGAGACATGAGGGCATCTCCCGTCAATCTTTCGGAAGGGCAATGAAGACCTTTTCATTCTGCAGTACATTTGGAGATTGTGGGACGCGGGTGGCGCCGTGGGTTAAACCACAGAGCCGAGGACTTGCCGATCAGAAGGTTGGCGGTTCGAATCCCCGCGACGGGGTGAGCTCCCGTTGCTCGGTCCCTGCTCCTGCCAACCTAGCAGTTCGAAAGCACATCAAAGTGCGAGTAGATACATAGGTACTACTCCGGCGGGAAGGTAAACAGCATTTCCATGCGCTGCTTTGGTTCACCAGAAGCGGCTCCCTTGGCCAATAAAGCAAGATGAGCAGCGCAACCCCAGAGTCGGTTACGACTGGACCTAATGGTCAGGGGTCCCTTTACCTTTACCTTTGGAGATGGGGTACTGGTAGTTTTTATGTTACCACTATTACTTTTACTTTGTGTGTGGCTAATAATAATAATAATGATAATAATAATAATAATTTATTATTTATACCCCGCCCATCTGGCTGGGTTTCCCCAGCCACTCTGGGCGGCTTCCAACAAAATATTAAAATACAGCAATGCATCAAACATTAAAAGCTTCCCTAAACAGGGCTGCCTTCAGATGTCTTCTAAAAGTCTGGTAGTTGTTGTTCTCTTTGACATTGGGTGGGAGGGCGTTCCACAGGGTGGGTGCCACCACCAAGAAGGCCCTCTGCCTGGTTCCCTGTAACTTCACTTCTCGCAACGAGGGAACCACCAGAAGCCCTCGGCGCTGGACCTCAGTGTCCGGGCAGAATGATGGGGATGGAGACGCTCCTTCAGGTCTACTGGGCCGAGGCCATTTAGGGCTTTCAAGGTCAGCACCAACACTTTGAATGGTGCTCGGAAACGTACTGGGAGCCAGTGTAGGTCTTTCAAGCGGTCTCGGCTGCCGCTCCTAGTCACCAGTCTAGCTGCCACATTCTGGATTAGTTGTAGTTTCCGCGTCACCTTCAAAGGTAGCTAGGCTGCTTTCGTATTTTTAGCCTTAATATTATTTTGCATGTATACTGCGAATTAGCTAGGTAACTCTAACAGAGAAGAGAGGCAGTATATGAAGCTATTAAATTTATAATAAAATACACACAATTGCCATGTCAGGTGTGAAGCCGACCTAAAAGCAGTCCTATAAAGTGAGATTTTTTTTTTTTTAAATGCTTTATTAAAGCTTTGTAATAAAGCAATAAGATAAAAGAAACTAATCTAAATAAAAACAAAAAGAGAGGGGGGGGGAGAGGAGAAAACAGCAAAAGAAAGAAAAAGATAAGGAAAGGAAAGGAATAAAGTGAGATAATTGTGAAAGATAATGGAGAAAGAGATAGAGAAAGCAGCACAAAAACTTAAGAAAATTTCCAAAATCCATATTAGCACAGTATATTTATTATGGCATAAGAAACATATTGCCCTAACAAAGATTTTAGAGAGGGGAAAAGTGAGAGATGACAGCAAACAATTATTCTCTCTGCCTGCTTAATCACTTGTACTTAGAAGTATGTAAAAGAGGTAGTGTTCAGAATACAGGGAAAAGAAAATTAATGATGCTGTATTTTTCTGAAGCTTGTGAAAACCAGAAAGCATGACTGAACAACAACAGGGCTGGAGTTATCCTCCTGGCAGCAACACCTGTTTATTTTAAACGGAAATTAAAAAGAAATAAAAAGATATGCTCTAAAATAAGAAATTACTTGAATAGTCAGTGCCATAAAACATGAACAACTTTAACTTTTGCCAAATCTGGAAGAAGTTGTAGGAGATAATTGACATTTGCCATTATTCTGTAGTTTTGAAAATTTAAATAAGCTGTGTTCAAAAGGAAAGAAAAATAAAACTTGGAGGGATCTGAAAAGAAAAGACTAGTTTTACCATATAAATTTGTTTAGGTTTTTTTTAAAAAAAACCAAAATGGATAAACTTGAAAAGAACAACTTTATCATAGAATCTTGGCAAATACAAATAGAGATTTTCCTGCATGACAGAACAGTGCCACTTACATATTATCTACAAATGTTTAATAAAAGCAACATTCATTTAACCTCAATTCAAAACATTTAGCCAATGACAGAAGGGTTTTAGGTTTCTTTTAGAGGTTCTGACAGCATCACAGTGTCTAACTGTTCAAACTGAATATTTGAAACCATATAATTAGACCATTTCTACCTGATTAAACATGAGCTCATTGTGAGTTAAATGGCCAAACATCAGAAATGTTAGCCATCAGAGAACTTTTAACATAGGCACGTAACACCCGCAATTTGGATGTGTGATCTTGCAATCCCTGCATCCACATGAAGTTTAAAAGCACTACATAGCATACATAAATAATATTGAGAAGAACAATATTTCTAATAGTGGGTCCACGTGAGAATTAATGCACACCTGTGCAAATTTTAAATCTCTCTCTCTCTCTCCCCCTCCCCCCCCCCACTTCTTAGACAGATTTTACAGGAGCAGAAACACTACTAAAGGTAGGAATATGACCCTATGCATAATACCTTGATGGGATGTGGATTTTATGCATAAAAAAGAATGGTACATGGACTAAGACCCTTTTAAATGCATGCCAACCACATGGAACTTAACTGCAGATAAGTATTTCCCAGTAGTTTGCGCATGGCCACCACCAATTTGAATTAGCACTCAGCAATTCATCTTTTTTGGCGGGGGGAGCCTAGAATCTCCAGCAGAAGCAATGGATGTAATCTAGAAGAGAGAAGTGTTCCACATCACATTTAAAGCAATGAAATGCACTGTGCAATTTAATACTAAATTATCTGATCCTAAGGACTCACCACATCAGTGGCAGTCATGCAAAGCCAATGCTGGTGTAATGAATTCATTATCCTATGCACTCACAGAAAGCACAAGAGATGAGACACAATGTAGGAACATACGACAGATACTCACAGACACCTTGGCAACTCTGCCAAAATCCACCAGTCAAGACAATGTGCACTGACACGCATAAAAGGCATTGTCAGTGCACAGACCAACACATAGCTATAGCATGAATACCATCATGATACAATTTTACCCAGTTCACACAATCTGCCCGGAAACGCTCAAGAGGCCTGCAAAGCAAGCAGAGGTGAGGGCTACAACAAACAGCCTTCTCCATCACGTCCAGCTCCATATCTGATGTGCATTTTCTATTCCCTCCCCTTTTCCATTTCATGCAGCCCAATTCCCCAGTTTATAACCACAGCAGTACCAAGGATATCCATGAGGTTATTGAACGGTTGAGCACATTGAGTGGAAGTACGTGTCAATGATGTTGGGAAAGATTGAGGGCACAAGGAGAAGGGGACAACAGAGAACAAGATGGTTCTTGAAGCTACCAGCATGAGTTTGACCAAACTGCGGGAGGTAGTGGAAGACAGGAGTGCCTGGCGTGCTGTGGTCCATAGGGTCACAAAGAGTCGGACACGACTAAACAACAACAATATTAGTTTCATTCAGTTTCTCATTTTTCCAGTCTGAAGTTCAGTTCACTGCATATTCACATCAGGGTTTTTTAAAAGTCATTGCAAAATCTCACCAACATTTTAGTGCAAATTTCTCTTAATACACACAATTTTCTATGCAATTTTGCCTAATTATATGTTTTTACAAAGCAATTCCTCCAGATAATGTATTTTCAAATGTCATCTTCACTAATATATGCACATTTCACCCAAGTTTATGCATTTTTTTGTAGACATTATTTAACTGGAAAACTGCATTGCAAAATTCGGATAAGTGCAAATTTCAAAGCATGGTTGTGTTTCGATTCATGTATTGTTTCAGAAAGTGATACTTAGGTACCTGTAAACTGGATCAAATTTATCCCCCCATCCTTTCTGCAGACCCATCACTTCTCAGTACTCAAATGGCAGGACTGATGCAGCGTTGTGGCACAAAGTCCCTTCAGTGCCCCATCATGAAGGCAGCTAGGGTAAGTGACAAGCAAGGTGGGAGATTGTCCTGTCTCTCAATGTTTATTGCCGCAGACAGCACTGACAACTTTTACTAAACAACATGAAGCAACATGTTGAATAGCTGTGAAGTGAGTTCTGACAGCATCACAGAACAATCAGTGGGCGTGAGTGGCTGGCAATATTTCTTGTTCTCACAAAAAACTGCATGACAGACACCAGAACAACAGGTGCAGTTTTCATCATCACTGCATCTCCATGCTGTCTATGGCTGCCTTTGTTATAGTCATGTATGCCATGATCTCTGGAAAGGTGCAGGAGCCTTGCAAGGGGTGGCCCCATAGTGGAACAGCTGGCTTCTCACTGGTCACTACTGCTGCTGTAGTCACCTTGCCTGTGCTTTCTGTAGCACCAAGGATAAGGAGCACTCCTACCTCTGCACATGTCCAGTTGTCTGCATAAAAGCAAAAGTAATAGAACAGGGATAAGCAAGGGCCGCCAAGACCATACAACACTGGTCTTGAAAGACCTACACTGGCTCCCAGTACGTTTCCGAGCACAATTCAAAGTGTTGGTGCTGACCTTTAAAGCCCTAAACGGCCTCGGTCCAGTATACCCGAAGGAGCGTCTCCACCCCCATCATTCTGTCCAAATACTGAGATCCAGCGCTGAGGGCCTTCTGGTGGTTCCCTCGCTGTGAGAAGCCAAGTTACAGGGAACCAGGCAGAGGGCCTTCTCGGTAGTGGCACCTGCCCTGTGGAATGCCCTCCCACCAGATGTCAAAGAGAAAAATAACTACCAAACTTTTAGAAGACATCTAAAGGCAGCCCTGTTTAGGGAAGCTTTTAATGTTTAATAGGTTATTGTAGTTTAGTGTTTTGTTGGAAGCCGCCCAGAGTAGCTGGGGAAACCCAGCCAGATGGGCGGGGTATAAATAATAAATTAATTATTATTATTATTACTATTATTATTATTATTAGGGGACAGCAGCTGCAACAGACAGTTCCCATGGCGAGGATTACTATAGCACCCTCTTCCAGGAATGCTCAATAGAGACAGAATTCACCTGCAAGGCTTTAGACAGGAGCTAGTTATCTGAAGCATGGGACTCGGAGGTGAACCTTTCACTCTGGATTCTGGCTAATTCAAAGTCCTGGTTAGGGTCACTACTTTTAAAGCACTACCAAATGTTTAAGATCTAGAATGCCTTTAAGTCCAGCTGCTATGATATAAGCCTGACTAATCTCCAAGGTCAAGAGAATGTTCAAGAGTCCAACCCACCTTGGAAGAATGGCAGATGAAGATGATAGACTATATGGGATTGGCAGAAATGACCGGCAGAATCCGAGACCAGGAAAAAGAGTCAGCGGAAGAAGATTGGAAGAAGTTCAAAGACTATTTGCAGAAATATTGTAAAATCAATGAATGTTAGGATGATGTTGGACAGAAATTAAGTGGTTTCCAGCTGTAATGCCTAAGAGATATGAAAAATAATGTTCAGAAAAAAGTATAAACTAATGGTGAGGATTTGTTGAACTAACAACTTGAATTGGAATACAAGAAAGGGAGGTGTGAGGAGGTCTGGAAAATAAGTTAAAAGAAAATAAGTGATGGAAATTTTATGTGTTTTTAACTATTTCTGTATTTTTGTGTTGTTCTTTTTTGTATTTTTGCTATATTTTTATTTTTTCTTACTTTTTTCAGTTTATTTTGTATTATTTCTTGAAAACTTTAATAAATATTCTATATTAAAAAAAAGAGAGTCCTGGTCTGAGCCATAATCTACCTCACCCTGGTGACCCACCTCCCTAGTTTTCCTATGGAGGGTGCTTTGCCTGTTCAGCCTGGCCAGGATTAGGCCTCTGTCCCTCAAGCACTGCCAACCAGCATGACTCCCCTGCATGCTGTCTGCCCAACACTGAGGCCAATGGAAGAAGTGAAGCAGTCGACTTTGGGCTTGGCGGTCCATGAGGTTCCTTCTAAGAGTTGCCTGATCATGCTGTGTTGCAGCTGAGCAGTAAAGTGACCAGAAGCCTGGTTGACATGGTGGTGTTGACATGTCCTAACAGCGAGAAAGCTGGGTATCTCATGAGAAGCTAGGGACCTCTCATTTAATTGTGCAATGTGCAGCTTTTTTTTATAGCAAAAGTAGGCAGGTGCTGGGGACAAGGCTGCCCCTTGCCTTTTCTTCATTGCTGTGACCCAGTGCAGAGAATGCTTTAACCTGTTTCCCTCCACTTCTAAGGCACTGTGGGTTGAAGAGAGGAAATAGCCAGGTTTGATGCTGCACTCTCTTCCATGAGCTACAAGTCCTTGGAGCCACACATCCTCAAAAGGAGTGAGATAAGATTCTTAGTGGTTCTGGGTTCTGAGGCCAGATATTTGTAAGAATTCTGAGAAGAATTGTTGTCATCCATCTGTCTCAAAAGACAATGGAAGGGTGAGCCTTCAAGGATAAAGTCATACCATTGGAGAGAGAGTCACAGTACAGTGGTACCTCAGGTTACATATGCTTCAGGTTACATACGCTTCAGGTTACAGACTCCGCTAACCCAGAAATAGTGCTTCAGGTTAAGAACTTTGCTTCAGGATGAGAACAGAAATCGTGCTCCGGTGGCGCGGCAGCAGCAGGAGGCCCCATTAGCTAAAGTGGTGCTTCAGGTTAAGAATAGTTTCAGGTTATGAACAGACCTCCGGAACGAATTAAGTACTTAACCCGAGGTACCACTATACCTGCTGTGGCTGTAAAGGCCAGTACAGGAGATAAATGTTTTATGGCAGGTGGGGCAGATGAAGGATCCAGTTTTGCTGTTAGAGGTGCACCATGACATTTCTTCTCTATGTGCTCCTCCCAGTGCTCATTCTTCCTCTGGTGACTGCTCTGGATACACCACCTGACTGTCTGTCTCCAGGCACTGCTATAGTCTTCAGGGGATTCCCATACGACAGTTAATGTCAGTCTTCATGCCATGTTTGCAGACATCTTTGTAGAACAGAGTTGGTCTCCTCACAGGCCTAGTGCCTGAAGCTAGCTTCCTTGAGAATTCTGGCATCTTCCATTCTGTGCACCTGACCAAGCCAGCATTGATGTCACTGAAAAAGAAGTGTGAATATGCTGGGAATGTGGGCTTTGTAGAGCACATCCTTCTTTGGCTCTGTCCTGTCATGTGATGCCCAAAGTCTTCCTGACACAGAGCATATGGAAGGCATTGAGGTGTTGCTCCTGGTGCATGTAAGTCTCCCAATACTCCCTTCCATAAAGCAGCATGCACAACATGCAAGCCTGGTAGACCTTTATCTTGGTATTGGTCATCAGCATCACATTCTCCCATATCCTTTTGAAGAGGTGAGCCCTTGCTTCATCTGCCTTGCCAATGTGCTTGTCTAGCTTAGCATCAATGGAAATTGTGCAGGCTCCGTGGGTTACCCGAGAGGTGAGGTCCAAGTCTGGTCCATGGTCAGAGGTACAACGTGGAGGCAGTGCCTAGCAGCTGAAGCTGGGTGCAGGGCAGGGAGTCGGGTGAAGTCAGGAACAGGCTTGCAAGCAGGGAGCCAGGGCAGGGCAGGAGCTCAGGCAGGAAAGCAGGACAGGGTTCAGGCAGGGACTAGCAACCAACAATGTTGCTCCCACGACTTGGGACTGGGGCTGGCTGGCTTTTATCTGCCCCAAGGCATAGGGCGGCCCTGATCCTCTGGTGACTCGCCTCTCCTGGCCTGGAGGCAAGCACTCCTCCTGCGGGAACTTAGTTCCCTCCACCTCTCTGCCCTGAGCCTCTGCAGCTCAGGAGAGGCTGGAGGGTTACCGGACCCAGAGGCAACCTCAGCTTCCTCTGACGGGGCTGAGAGTGGAGAACCTGCAGGCAATGGGTCCTCCATCATCTCAGGAGCCAGAGCAGACTCAGCTGATGCCTGCACCTGAGGATCCCGCACAGGTGAGGACCCTTCAGGCTCAAGCCCCAGCCCCGGCTCAGCTGGTTCTGGAGGCGGGGAATCCTGTGCAGGCTGGGATCCCTCAGGTTCAGCATCCGAGTCCGAATCCCAGGCCATCACAGAAATATTGCTGGTTATGTTGGAGCCCAGGTAGAAAAAATCATCTACCACTACAAGCATGTGATCACCATTGCTGATGCATGGTGTGCTGGTGATGTCCTGATCTAGGATGCTGGTCTTCATCAGGCTGGTGGTGAAGCCAAATTCCCTCCAGACTTGGGCAAAATGGTTGATGAGTCTCTGTAGAGCTTCCTCAGAAGTTGACCAGACCTTCATCACTCCTTGAATGGAAGTGCCCACCATCTTCACCTGAACTGAAGGTGAAGGAGAGCAACAGGGAGAAGAATGTCCTGAAGAGAGATGGAGCATGAGCACAGCCCTGTTTCACACGGAAGGCATCCAAGGATGACCCATCACACTGGATGGTGCCATGCATGTTTTGTGGAAGGGCACGATCACCTTCTGGAGCATAAATGGGCATCCTTTTTAGTTGAGCACTGTGAAGGGCACTTTTCGCTGACACAGTGAGAAAATCATGCTGACTGTTGACCTCTGAGCCACATTGTGACTCAGGATAGACCCTGTCAGTGAGTAACTGTAATCTGTTGAGAACTACAGGGGCAAAGGCTTTCCATGGTAGTTCTTGCAATCATGGTAGTTACTTTTGTGCTGAAGGCCAGCCTCAGTTTCTCCCCCATGATGCACCTCCCCAGCCTTCTCTGAGAAAACCAGTATGAGACGTGTTTGCTCTTTACCCTGCCCTTTCCCCAATATTTTTGTTCTCCCTGGCTGTTAGCTGTTTGCCAAGTGTGCCATCATGCAGTTTCCATTTGTGAGCTATTGTTATGTACTGAGTTGAATAGGATCCCAAAAGCAGCAGTCTGATTGGTCCTAGAACAATAGGATTCAGAATGCAGCAGTCTGATTGGTCCTAGAACAATAGGGTCCAGAATGCAGCAGTCTGATTGGTCCTAGAACAATGCAGCAGTATGATTGGTCTGCAGGAGCCACCCAATCCAGCTCCAGGTGGAAGTGAATCCGCAACCTGATTGGCCTACAGGAGAATCCCAGAATTAGCCAATCACTTGTGACCCATTGTGTAAATAATGTATATAAAGCAGATATTTTGGGGGAACTTTCATTCCTCACTACTATGAGCTGAATAAAGAACATGAAATCCACACTTGACTCCGAGTATATTTCAGCTATCATTCTCTGGACACTGAGACTGCATAAATGACACACACCTCTTTTCACTTGCTCTGCCTTATATATATATATATTCCTGATGGGCGTACCTTGATTGGCTACCGTGTGGAACAGGAATCTGTCTCCACTGTGGGTGTAGGAAGGAAATTGGACAGTAACCTGAGGCTCTCCCTTGACTTCAACGGGACTGTGTCAACTTTTGCACCAGTGTTTTTAAAACTATGTCTGTATCAGTGCAGCAGTTGCCAACATGAACTCACATGCACCCACAAGAACTCAGAGGCCTTCCTTTCCACCCACAAACAGCCTCCCCAAGGAGTACATGGTGGCAAAAAAAAAATGACTTACACTCAGTAACGCAGTGTGAGGGGGCAGGGGGGCCATGACCCTGGGCCCAAATTTCTGAGGAGCTGCAACCAGGTTGAGGCTAGTTTGCAAGAGAGACTCTATTGATTCTGGCCATCAAAGGGACTGACCGCTTGCTCTGCCCTGGGCTCCAGCTACCCATGCTACACCCCTGCCTATATTACCGCCACCATGGGAAGGGCCATCTCTGAGGTGGCAAATAGGTGCAACTGCCCTGGACACCACACTTTAGGGAGCCCTGCACATGGCACTGGTGGCCACAGTCAGCAACCCTGATGCCTGGCTGGCCCTGCAAGCCCTCACCCCATTCACATGGGTTTCCACCTCCTCCCTTTCTTGAACCACAGAACGGGCAGGCAGCAAGCTAGCACTGCTGCTGCCAAAGCACTGCAGCGGGGAGGAGAAATGTAGGCTGTAGGAGAGGCCACTGCCAATAACAGAGGAGTAAAACAACAAGCAGTAGGAAGCTGGAGGAGAGGAGAAGTGGCAGAGGAAGGCAATGGTGGGCCCACACAGCCTGATTTCTCCTGGGCCCCACACAGCCCTAGGGACTGGCCTGGCCTTGTGGACAGCATTAACAGCCAGCTACACAACAGTTAAACCACAGAGCCTAGGACTTGCCAGTCAGAAGGTCGGTGGTTCGAATCCCCACAGCGGGGTGAGCTCCCGTTGCTCGGTCCCTGCTCCTGCCAACCTAGCAGTTTGAAAGCACGTCAAAGTGCAAGTAGATAAATAGGTACCACTCCAGCAGGAAGGTATACGGCATTTCCGTGTGCTGCTCTGGTTCGCCAGAAGCGGCTTAGTCATGCTGCCCACATGACCCGGAAGCTGTACGCCGGCTCCCTCAGCCAATAAAGCGAGATGAGCGCCGCAATCCCAGAGTCGGTCACGACTGAACCTAATGGTCAAGGGTCCCTTTACCTTTAGACAACATTCTGGAGAGTGATACTTCCAGGCCACGATCAGTGTTTTCCCCAGAAGTGGCAGTGCTGGCAGAAGCATCTCACGTCATTCACTCCTTTCTTGCATATTGCTTCTCATGCGCATGGAGAAAAGGAAACACGGGGAAATTTCTTTTTTGGACTTGCCCTAGGAAGGGGCCCCTTGATATTTGTTCAGCCTGAAACTAATGGGACTGTCTTCCTGATAAGTATTCCCAGGACTGCAATCTTAGCTGGCAAGGAATATTTTCATCTTTCTAACATTTTAAAAAAATGTGTTGACTGACATGATTTTATCTCAGCCACACCAGAACCATTCAGGTGCCACCTTAATGACGTCAATGAGAATACACTGTCAGAGCCTGCAAAATGGAGTATCGGAAATAAGCAGTGTTTCATTTCAAATTGATGTGCTACATATAAATTAAAACTGTCTTTTGTCAATAATTAAGAATTAATAATTAACAAATGCAAACAGCAAAAATACTTGGAGGAAATGTTTTAATCTGTCCAGTTCCTCATTCCTCAGCTTGCCTATTTTGCTGTTTCTCCTCAGTAGTTAGTTAATATCTAAGCCCCTGTTGTGTTTTACACGCAACCAAATTCCACAATGATCGTCAAAAGAATGTGGCTTTCATACAGATTTTTATTTTCTTCACTGCTGCAGCATAAGTAATTTGTTTCTTATTAAATTTTACACCTCACAAATACTTTCATATCTCTCACAAATTAGTAAATCCTTTGCCTTCAAAGTAGCTTTCTCATATCCAGTAATGGAACCAATTACACAATATGCCACTTCTCAAAACTGTGGAAGAGGTGTTATTATGGGCCTGTGTGATTATGTGCTGTTTAAAATGGGACCAAGCGGTACAAGAGGATCAGATTGACAAGGCCTTTAAAAATATGACATATGATTTTAACTGTTCCAGTCATTCCAATTTGAATACTCAGCAACACACAGACTAATGGCCTTGATCCAGTAAAAGGCACTTGTGACAATACTTCTGCTGGTTGTAATTAAGGGCACTTCCACCCTGCAGCTATTTTTTGGTGGAATTCAGTCATGCACTGAGAAATTCATACAGTGCAAGTAAAGTTGAGTTGATGATGTTGCACAACAAGCCCATTCCCAACCATCCCATAATCAGACTTTTGGTAATAAGGAAAGTGGACAAGCAATGGAAATTGCAGGATTAACTTGCTTGATGTAACATATACATCAACATAACATTGTTATTGTTGTTGTTGTTTAGTCGTGTCCGACCCTTCATGACCCCATGGACCGGAGCACGTCAGCCCCTCCTGTCTTCCACTGCCTCCCGCAGTTTGGTCAAACTCATGCTGGTAGCTTCAAGAACACTATCCAACCATCTCGTCCTCTGTCGTCCCCTTCTCCTTGTGCCCTCCATCTTTCCCAACATCAGGGTCTTTTCCAGGGAGTCTGCTCTTCTAATGAGGTGGCCAAATTATTGGAGTCTCAGCTTCAGGATCAGTCCTTCCAGTGAGCACTCAGGGCTGATTTCCTTAAGAATGGATCCGTTTGATCTTCTTGCCGTCCATGGGACTCTCAAGAGTCTCATACAAACAAATATGAATGAATGAACAATAAATATCCAACATTGCCTAATCTCCCTACAATCCCTGCAAAAAGCTGAGAGGCAGAGATATGAGAGGGCATCAGAGGAGGGAGGGAAAGAAGTGAGATAGAGGCCAGTGTTGCCCGCGGTGCATCATTCAAGGCACCCTATCATTCAAGGCACTCCAGGGTGCCACGACACACTGGTTGAAAACCACTGCATTAGGGAGTTCCTTGAGAGTGACAGCAAGCATACAGACAAAGGTCATCTAGTTGACATTGTGTATATAAGCTTTCAAAAAGCTTTTGTTGAAGTACCTCATCAATGACTTCTTGCAGCCATAGAATATGGCTTATGTATCAGCAACTGGTTAAAGAACAGGAGGCAGAACTAAATGGACTGTTCTCCCAAATGGAGGATGTATAAGTGGAGTCCCCCCAAAGATTGGCACTGGGACATGTATTTTGTAATTTGATTATATAATAATAATAAAAAAATACCCAGCCTTTCCCCCTGACAGGGACTCAAAAGCAACTTATAGCTAAAATAGGTAAAGGGTAAAGGGTAAAGGGACCCCTGACCATTAGGTCCAGTCGTGGCCGACTCTGGGGTTGCGGCGCACATCTCGCTTTATTGGCTGAGGGAGCCGGCATACAGCTTCCGGGTCATGTGGCCAGCATGACTAAGCCGCTTCTGGTGAACCCGAGCAGCGCACGGAAACGCCGTTTACCTTCCCGCTGAAGTGGTACCTATTTATCTACTTGCACTTTGATGTGCTTTCGAACTGCTAGGTTGGCAGGAGCAGGGACTGAGCAATGGGAGCTCACCCCGTCACGGGGATTCGAACCATCGACGTTCTGATCGGCAAGCTCTAGGCTCTGTGGTTTAACCCACAGTGCCACCCACGTCCCTATAGCTAAAATAGAAACAGCTAAAAATATAGGGGAAAAGCAATCATTAAAAAACAATTGAACATACACACACAAGTCATTATGTGTGAGCAGCGAGAAAGCCAAGTTTGCTAATGATACCAAATTGTTCAGGGTGGTTAAAACAAAAGGGGGTTGCTTGAAGTTCAAAGCATGAATGGGCAGGAAAACAGCAAGTGCATTTCAGTGTAAGCAAGTAGAAAGGCAGGCTCGCCAACCCCACAGGGCGGAGGTGTTGTCAGCCCCCTCAATATTCCTTAGCAGGAGGCTCAGCCCCCTCTCAATATTGAATGGGGCGGAGGAGGCTGAGCCAATCGTGGCAAAGTATCAAAGGCAGGCTCCTCTTGGGCATGAGAGAGGAGCAGCTGTGGCCACTGGAACTGCATGGCACTGGGCAAGGCCTCTTCCCTGCTTCTATTTGCTCTGCTTATCTGGAGTCATGTAAAGCCCCAGGCTGTGATCACGTATAGAAATAGATACATGCGTATTCTTTATGTCTGCATACATTAAATCATAAAAAATACCCTAAGTGCTGGCAAAAGTACTTTTCTGTACATATTAAACTGATGTGGTAAACTTCCCCATTGTGCTCTGCAAAGGGAATTCCTGAATATGTGGAAGGTTTGCTTGTAGAGCTGAATATTCCAGGACCTTTTCTTCATTGCAATGCAATGTTCCAGGTTCTACAATCACTGTGGAAATTACTATATACAGTAGATGCATTTATACACATCAAAATAAAACTATGGCAGAAGAAATTGCCTCAAACCCTGAGCTGGGCAGTGAGTGTGACCTAGCGTTTGCTTTGTTTTTTTGAATATTGGCAGGACAGTATATCAGTACACTTCTGAGAATCTAAGCTGCAGGAGTTTCAAGTCCTGCTCAAGCTTAGGAGGAGCCAGTACCAGCAGCTAGAGCCAGACTAAAATTTGATGGTGACCAATAGATTCCTAAGGGCAATAAGTCTCATATGATTCACTTCCTCTGGTCAGTCATATATGGGTTACAGAGTCTGATGGCTCATTCCTTTGATATGGGAGAGGCAGGATTTATATTATTAATTTATTTTTTGTTATGGGAAGTGGTATGCTCATAAAGTAACCAGTGATCCTCAGTGCGTCATCTCTTGCAAAAGGCAGTTTGGATTTTGCTTTCCAGTGCATTCATAGCCAGTTAGACAGCATTAATTTCCAAGGCCTATTTGCAGTTCAGTGCCATGAAGTAATCAGGCATACGCTTTCAGTAATGCCTATAAGAGACTGGCAAAGCAGCACAAAGAACAATGCCTCTCTTCACGTGGAACTAGGCTAAGAAATTATCCAGCACTGACCAGCGCAAACAATTCTGTGCAGGTAATTAAGTTGGCTGGTTCAAAGCAGGAAGTAATGAGATCACCTCCTTCTATGGAAATACTGTTTAGTTGCTGAGTTTAGATAAATGCAAACACCGAAACTAGGTAAGAATGGCTTGGGAGCAGGAAATACTCCATATATCAAAACTAAAAGCAAACTTTACTTCCCCTTATGATATTTGTTCTATGTTTTACTTGCATTATCAACATGCCATTAATTGAAACTCTTTCCTGAAAAATTGTTTTGGGTTTTTAACAGATATTTTGCATAAGGAAGAAGTTATTGGCTAACCACACTTGCTTGTTAATATTTAACATGAGCAGTGGGAATGTTTTTCTTTTTTTAACTTTCTTTAGCTTTCTCTAGCATTACAGCATCTATGAGTAGAACATAATTCATTAGTTCAGTATAAGGGGATAAAGCAAGTTATATATGTATGTATTCAGATTAATAGAAAATAAGTCTAAGAATATATAAACAAAGTTAATTCCTGACAAGTAAAAATAACAGATTCCTGTTACACTATACAAAGTAACAAGTGCGTTGTCACGTAAGTTTGCACCACGATAAAATTGTTAGAGTGCAATTCTAACCATGTCTACTCAAAAGTAAGTCATATTGAATTCAGTGGGTTACTCCCAGGTAAGTAGAGTTAGGACTATAGCCTTAGTCTTTAGATGCAACAACAACGACAAAATTCATCCACAAAATATATACCCACATTAAGAGCCCTAGATTCCATTTATCGACACAATGTTCTGGGAATGTTACAAACTTTCCTGAGCTTTTAAATACAAAACTAGATACAAAGCTCAAGAAAACATCAAAGTGGGCGAGGGGCCATTGAATCCCCATTGAGTTCAAATGAGACTTATTCCCAGACAAATGTGCATATTATATTACTTAAGAGTTCAATGTAATGATAAAGTTTAACTGAATATCCAAATGTATTGTTGTTAATTAATTATAAAACAGAGCTGCCTGGCTTCCTCCTTGTGCTTCTGCTGGCAGGTGAAGACAGTTTCATTCCAACAGGCTTTTAGTAACTGACTCTTTTAAGGCAAAGGACTTTTAATAGTGCAGTTTTTAATATCTGTATTTTAACATATCTCTTTTCATATTGCTATACAGTGGTACCTCGAGTTACATACGCTTCAGGTTACATACGCTTCAGGTTACAGACTCTGCTAACCCAGAAATATTGCTTCAGGTTAAGAACTTTGCTTCAGGATGAGAACAGAAATTGTGCTCCGGCGGCGTGGCAGCAGCAGGAGGCCCCATTAGCTAATGTGGTGCTTCAGGTTAAGAACAGTTTCAGGTTAAGTACGGACCTCCGGAATGAATTAAGTACTTAACCCGAGGTACCACTGTAATTCTGTTATAGTTTAATTCTGTTTTAAGTATTATCATCTTTTGCATGCTTTTAGCTTTCTGTGGTTCATCTGTGTTGTTTTAATTTTTGCAAGCTGCTTTGAGTCCTGATTCTGGGGAACATTGTTTATTTATATCCCGCTTTTATAAAGCCTGCTACTTTAACATTAGGCAAGGTGCCTATAAGCAAATAGATCTAATTGTGCAAATCTGTTCTACAGCTTGCATGGCAAGCGGTAAACTAGAAGGCATATCCAGAAGGCACTGAAACCTGCCATTGTGTTTCTTATTCCTAAACTGATCTGGATACACAAGCATGGCAAATGCATGAAGAGCAGCACAGGAATAAATGAGAGACAAGGGAAAAATCAAAATATAACAAGAAGGGGAGGATATGACAAAGGGAAATTTATTATTATTATTATTATTGGGCAATTTGGGAGAGGTAATTAAACAGGAAAATACTATCCAAGACTTTCAGGTAAACCAGGGTTCACAAAGTCACGTTTGAATAGATCCTGTGAATATTTTTAGTACATACTTTATCTTATTTTAAAGTGATGGAAAGTTACTTTGTACTTATGAACAGCAAGCTAAATGATGGATTACTGGTAAATATTCTACAAAAAGAACATGTTGGCCTGTTATAATATTTCACCTCCCACAAACCCTCCCTAGCAATATCACCCACCTTACATTGCACATCTCTGCTCGTCTTCAGATAAGCGATGCATTCTTCACATATCACACAAAATTCCTCAGTTTTGCC
The DNA here is from genome assembly GCF_951804945.1 of Podarcis cretensis. NCBI lineage: Eukaryota > Metazoa > Chordata > Lepidosauria > Squamata > Lacertidae > Podarcis > Podarcis cretensis. Next base: position 30,596,015 of record NC_137187.1, read on the forward strand.
ATTAATCTTATAAGACACACATATGAAGCAATTATTGGTGCCAGCATTCTAATGGGTCACAATAATTTTTCCACATTGCAAAATTCATAGCTGGCACAACCAAGGGCAGTTGACCTAAAAGTTTGTCCAAGACCCCAATTTACTAAAGCACTATAATAAAATCATGCCAGTCTACTTAGTAATTTGTACTGGGGTGCATTTCTGTATGCCATACTATTGCCAGTTTAAGGTCCTGCATGCATTCAGTGTTTGCAGTTCAAGAATCTCAGCTTTCATGTCATCTTTAAATGAAATGTCTAAGTCTTATGGTTGCTGAAATACACTTGAAAGTGTGTGGAAGGACAGCTGTCAAAGGAACTTGATGTGTATTCAATCATGCATCTTATAGTTGTGGGAATAAGGCTTTCTCAGCCAGTGCTGTGCAGAGATGCAGCTGTTAGCTCAGGAGAAAATCTGTTAGAGTGGAAAACACCATGGTGACTATCACCCACTGAAGCATTTTTATTTGTCGACCAAAAAAGTAAGCTGGTTGGCATATAGAGAGTTATTAACAGAAGAAGAAGTTAAACTCAAATTAAAAGAGTATGATGAGCTGAAAGACCATTTACAAAGTTGATTACACCATAGGCAATTAAATGAAATTTTTAAGGAAGACAATAAAAAGGGGTTTAGTTATACAATCTCCAGATTTAAAAAAGCAATAGTGGAAGAGAATGTTAAATTGTTAAAAAAGGCATATACAGTAGTATCTTATTAGAGTGGGAAACTAAAGATGAAGAGGTTACATCAGTTATGATTAAATGGGCTTAGGATGTGGGACACAACATCCAACTTGAAAGTTGGGGGAAATTATAGAAAGTTGATATAAAATTCACAGGTTGCATACTATTAAGAGAGAATTACATGAAAATGATATATAGATAGTATATCACACCAGGGAAAATGGCAAAGATGTTTAGGAAAGAAAGTAACAGATGTTGGAGATGTAAGGAAAAGGAAGGAACATTTTATCATATGTGGTGGGATTGCAAATGCATTAAAAATATTGGGAAATGATATACTATGAATTGAAAAAAAATGTTTAAAATGAATTTTGTCAAACACCCTGAAGCCTTTTTGTTAGGTATCTCAAATCAAGAGCTACCAAAAGAAAAATGGGCATTATTTATGTATGCTACAACAGAGGCAAGAATCTTGATTGTACAATATTGGAAGATGGAAGAAATACCATCAAAGGAACAATGGCAAGAAAAGCTGATGAACTATGCAGAATTGGCTAAGCTAACAGACAAACTATGAGAGAAGGACAAAAAGGACTTCAAAAGAGTCTGGGAACCATTTACAGTTTATTTGCAGAAACAACAGAATGGACTGGATTCACTGGCAGGATTTGAATAAACTTTCACAACTTCATTTGAGTAACAGGTATTTTAGAGAAATAATAAAGGATTTTATTTTTCTGAAGAAAAAGCAGGATACGATAAATAAAACTAAATAACTCAGCAGAGGGGGAGTTGAGGGAAGTCCAGAGGAGGGGAGGGAGAATAATTGTAAATAACACAATGAATGAGATTTGTATCATTAATTGTTATAAAATTTAATAAATATTTTATTAAAAAAATACACCCATCTGTTTGTGATTCATTTTTGTAAGCTTCCTTGGCTCCTACACTCTGAGAAAATTGGGATATAAATAATAAAATAAAATAAAATAAAATAAAATAAAATAAAATAAAATAAAATAACACATGCTCATAACTGGAGACAGGTACAGTAGTATAACCCAGGGTGAAAATCTGTTATTCAGCCAGTCAAAAAAGGCAGACATGCCATTGTAAAGCTTCCAGCTCAAGCTGTTGAACTATTGCCAGTGTTTCACAAAGGAATGCCACTGATTATCCTAGAAACAGACACAATACATAAATGGTTATTCCAGCATTTGCCAGACCCATCAATGGCCTGGTTCTCATGACATTTTAAGTTATGGTTTATAAACCATGGTTTAGTTAATCATAGTTAAAACTAAACTGATCATCTGAACCTGGCCCCACAGCTCAACTATGGTTTATTAACTGTGGTTAATGGGTGCACTTTAACAAAGGTCTGAGAAAGGCCAATGTGTTTACTACATACCTGAGCCCAAGTGGAGCTGGAACATTCATAGCCACTGGATGAGTTGTGATCTCTGTGATCTCCCATTTGAAAATGTGAAAACATGGCCAATGGGCGAGGGCTTCGTAGTTGGGGGAAACTACATTCCCCAATAAGGGACGCAGGTGGCGCTGTGGGTTAAACCACAGAGCCTAGGACTTGCCGATCAGAAGGTCGGCGGTTCGAATCCCCACGACGGGGTGAGCTCCTGTTGCTCGGTCCCTGCTCCTGCCCACCTAGCAGTTCGAAAGCATGTCAAAGTGCAAGTAGATATAGGGAACATAAACAGCATTTCCGTGCACTGCTCTGGTTTGCCAGAAGCGGCTTAGTCATGCTGGCCACATGACCCGGAAGCTGTATGCCGGCTCCCTCGGCCAATAAAGTGAGATGAGCACCGCAACCCCAGAGTCGGCCATGACTGAACCTAATGGTCCGGGTGTCCCTTTACATTCCCCAATGAAAGTACACAGAAGCTAGAAGCTCACAAATGTCAGATACAGGACTTTGATTAGGCTAGTTTCAGCTCTGAATGGTCCTACTATGAATCGTGCACTCTCAGCTGCCATTCCAGTTTGGTTTGACAGTTCTACCCTCTTCTTCAGGAAAAAATGAGAAAAAGAAGGAGGGAATGACATGCAATATATGGACGACTCAGAAGCCCATGTTGGACACAGCGCTCACCTAAGCAGTGGGTGAAACTAATGTAGGGCTGCCATATGTCTGGGGAAATCTGGAGATGGTGCAGTGCAAACGCACCACTTACCTGCCATTCTTCTGATCAAGTCTCCGCTGGAGATGGCAGTGAGATCCGTGTGGTGCAAAAGGCATGTGTGCAGCAGTTACCGTATTTTTCCCTCTATAGGACGCACCGGACCATAGGACGCACCTTGTTTTAGAGGGGGAGAACAAGGGGGGGGGAATCTTCCCCTCTCTGCGCAGCGCCCCTTCAGCAAAGTGGCAGGAGAAACGGAGCCCCTTCCATTTCTCCTCCCGCTTAGCTGAAGGGGCGCTGCGCAGCTCTCCCTCTCGCACATTGCCTTCGTCTTCAGTGAAGGCAACCCGAAGCCTTCAGGCGGCTATCCTTGAAGCCAGGAGAGTCTTGCTCTCCTGGCTTCAGCGAAACGAACCCGAAGCCTCCAGAGCGCGGCGGGAGATCCCGCTGCACTCCGGAGGCTTCAGGCGGCTATCAGTGCGCACCGACCCCTCTCGCTCTCCAGGCTTCAGTGAAAGCAACGCGTGGGAGTGCTCCCACTGTGCTTTGGAGGCTTCGCGTTGCAGCGGGAACTCACGCAGCGCTCCGAAGGCTTCAGGCGGCTATCCCTGAGAGGGGTGCGCACCGACCCCTCTCGCTCTCTAGGCTTCAGCGAAAGCAACACAAAGCCTCTGGAGCGCGGAGAGAGCACTCCCTCTGCGCTTCGGAGGCTTTGTGTTGCTATCGCTGAAGCCAAGGAGCCTGCATTCGCTCCATAAGACGCACACACATTTCCCCTTAATTTTTGGAGGGGGAAATGTGCGTCTTATAGAGCGAAAAATGCGGTGCTTGGTTGGAGGGAGCCCCTCCCTAGGCATGCGGTGTACTAGGCCAACAAAGCCCTTTAATCCACTTTAACAGTGCAAACCTAAACTGACACTATGTTCTTGAATCCCTACCGCAAAATACTGTCAGCCTGGAGGCACCTAAGTCCCACATTAGATCACCACTGTTCTTAAGCAGCAAATATCTGCAATCAAATTAAAATAGCCCTTAAACCTTGCTACTAGAAAGGGGAAGGTTGCATGCCACAACATCAAAAGAATTAGAGGAAACTGTGCCTCGTGTAAATAGAAATGCAAATAGCTAGAGGTGACAAGAAGCTCCCTGTCATGCTTTGCTTCCCAAATCAAATGCATTACAAAAGGATCCTAAATTAAAACCTGATGTGCTTGAGTTAAATATGCCATCCAGGCTTGCCAGAATTATAAACGGAGATTTTCTTTTCTATCCCAATATTAAGGGGGGAAAGATTTAACACTGTCTTTCTGAAAAGCTTACATGAGAATTTTATCCCGGGTGTCAATTTAATCAGGCAGAAATAATAAGTATACAGCCCACATAACATATTTATTCTGAAAGCCTTTATGTTCAGTTAATTAGTTTAGCTATTGCTTCCATGGTTCATTTGAGAGCTTCATGCTTAATTAAATATCAATACATTTCCTTGCCTTAAAAAAACTTTACAGAAAAAAATAAACTGTTTCTTCAAGTGATAATCTTGTTAACTGTTATATACATTTCAAGCGTGCATATTGGGAACTTTCAAAGATGAGTTTACTATAGCTGCTCGAGCTTGAAACTGTATGCAAAAAAAGACTTGGAAAAAGGAATATTTTCTCAATGAAAATAAGGTGCTTTTCACATTTGGTTTTCTTAGATTTAAATAATCTTAAAATACTTCTGTATTAAGAGAGCAGAGTTCTTAGGTCATACTTATGCAGAGACAACTTGGCATCCTAATCTGCAGCGTTTGTTTTGGTAAATTTACCAGCCTTAAGTGCAACCCAGTGTTTTGTGCTTCCAGGCTCATGAGGAAATCTATGTACAACTGTAGAACATGGTTCCAGTGCTTTGGCACATCTCAGCACTAGAGAAGTCATAGAATCATAGAATCATAGAGTTGGAAGAGACCACAAGGGCCATCGAGTCCAACACCCTGCAAAACAGAGTCGGGTTGTTATTTTTCATCTAAAAGGCTATTCTGTGAGTATTTTACTTGCAGTAGCAGAAATGAGCTATTTGTACTCCTGCAATTATGGAGCTCTGGTCAGTTCTTATGAAGAAGGGCTGGACTGCCATATAATAATAAAAATTCTATCTAATTTCTACTTCCCAAATCCATATGCAAACTGAAACGCAGCTACAGTTAGGAAATTGTATGTCTCCCAAATTTGTGATGCAGTCCTCCAACCCAAAACTGCATATGAAAAAAGCAAATATTAGGAAAATGCGCACATAAAAATGTTTAAGAAAAAATGTGTTATATTTGTGGAAATTGCTTGGGGAAAATGCATATACTAGGCAACATTGCATAGGAAAATGTGTATATTAGGAGAAAGGAATTCAAATTTTGGTGTGGATTTTTTGTTTTTAATCACAATGTGAAAATGTGATGAACTAAATTTAAACTTGGGAAAAATTGGGTGGTGAGAGAAACCAAAACTGATAAATGCATCCATCCCAAAGACAATATTACATCTTCACAGGTGTTCTACATGATACCTCTTAGCATTTGTCAAAGGAGGTTATCAGCAGATCCTCCAGCTGCCCTGTGGCTGCTTTGCTATACCAGTGGAGAAGCAGGCAGCAGGCTGTAGCACCAAGTTTAAAAAGGTGAGTTATTCGCTGTTAAAACAGCAATATCGTTTTGTATGATCTGATGAGCTGCTGTACCGATACTCCGTACTAAATGACAGGAATGAGCCAACCTTTGGGTCTGTTATGCAAGACCCATTGACCTTTTCTCTCACACACAAATCCATGCATACGTGGCTACACACTACATTTTGTAGAGTTTACAGAAACAAAAACACAACGCTTTAAAGGGGTAAAATGTAGACATTCCTATGGTATCATTTAGGTAGGATAAAGTGGATGCTAAGTCATTGCTTAAGGGACGCGGGTGGCACTGTGGGTTAAACCACAGAGCCTAGGACTTGCCAATCAGAAGGTCGGCGGTTCGAATCCCCGCGATGGGATGAGCTCCAGTTGCTCGGTCCCCTGCTCCTAGCAGTTCAAAAGCATGTCAAAGTGCAAGTAGATAAAAAGGTACCGCTCCGGCAGGAAGGTAAACAGCATTTCCATGCGCTGCTCTGGTTCGCCAGAAGCGGCTTAGTCATGCTGGACACATGACCCAGAAGCTGTACGCCGGCTCCCTCGGCCGATAAAGCGAGATGAGTGCCGCAACCCCAGAGTTGGCCATGACTGGACCTAATGTTCAGGGGTCCCTTTACCTTTCCCTTTAAGTCATTGCTAAGTGGCTGCTAAGCATATTCCACACCTTATTGTATGTTGTGGTTGCGGACATGGATGGAGAGTGTTTAGAGTGGGAAGATGCAGAAAAGAGTTTATGAGTAATTCATAATTTTTGGCTAAATTTTATTTGTACTTGCTCCTATTGGAGCTGAAGTTGCTTAACTGTAACACTCTATAGATGGTGAATTTAAGAAAGAAAGAAAGAAAGAAAGAAAGAAAGAAAGAAAGAAAGAAAGGAAAAAAAAGAAAGAAAGAAAGAAAGAAAGAAAGGGCCCATTTTCTTTTTCTTTTTTAGCTCCTTAAAAGTCTAGATGTTAATGCATCTTGAACTAAACAAAGACTTACACATGTCTTTTCATACTTGATCATTGGCATCTCAGAGAAACAAACTGGAAAAATCATACAAAGAGACCCAAATATTTAAAACCCACATTGTTCCTACATATGTCTAATCAGCATTTTTCTTTCATTACTATCAGTTCATTAGCCCAAAGCATGCTAATTAATTGAAATTTCTTTGGACTTTTGTTACTGCAGTGTGCACATCCACACACACACACGTATAGTGGCAGCTCATTCCTTTATGTTAAAGTGGGCTGACTTACCATCTACAAAGCCAGTGAGAAAAAGAGGTAGGATTAAGGCCATTTTGAATACCTCAGACCTTGTAAAGACTACTTCTGTTCCTGGCCTCAGCCTTCCTTCTTGCCAGAAATTACCGTATTTATTTGAAATAACATCTTAAACCACAGATTTGCCCACCCCCCAAATGCTATTTACTCAGAATATGCATTGTTTAGAATCTGAAATTGGCCCCTGAACCACTTTTCATATAATGGCTGTGAGGAAACAATATTGGAAATGCCAAAACGATGCACAATTTGCAAAGAATGAATGGTGGGAGAATATGAAGAGTTGCAGAGACGGAAGTGTATAAATAGCTATTGTACGCGTGTGCTTTTGTGAGCTGTTAAAATTAGCGCTGTAACATCTTAATACTTTTCAATCAATTAAAATTTCACCCCAGATCAATTGGGCTGCAGCTAATTTTTAAAATATAGATAGTTTTTTATTGTAATACTTAGTATAGCCACTTATTCAATGCCAAAAAAGAGAAAATGCATCACCAAAAAAAAGAGGATACAGATTTGCAAAAAAGCATTTGCTGATTTTTATGTTTTGATGCAAATTTACATTTCATCACAGTGGAGAGGACTGTAACCTGGAGACACTGAAGCCAGATCTGTGCACCAGTCAAGGTCTAACTCAGTCCACTGTCCCTCAGACATTGGGGCGGGGCGGACTATATTTTGAAAAAAAAAAAAATGAACAAAATTCCTATGCCCCACAAATAACCCAGAGATGCATTTTAAATAAAAGGACACATTTTACTCAGGAAAAAACATGCTGATTCTCGGACCATCCACGGGCTGGATTTAGAAGGTGATTGGGCCAGATCTGGCCCCTGGGCCTTAGTTTGCCTAAGGTAAAGGTAAAGGGACCCCTGACCATTGGTCCAGTCATGACTGACTCTGGGGTAGCGGTGCTCATTTCTCTTTATTTACCGCCGGAGTGGTACCTATTTATCTACTTGCACTTTGACATGCTTTCAATCATATACAGTGTGTGTGTAGTATTATTATTTGTGCAATTTGCACAGCACTCAACAGAAAAATAGGTACATTTACAAGGAGGAGGGGGAGAAAGAGTTTGTTGCAGTTTGGAGTATATGGGATTGGATCTCAGATGCTTGCTGAGGCGATGTTGTCTGGAATGCACCCAGCAAATGAGTAGTCGCCACACATTCTCTGCACAAAAACCACATAGTCTAGAAATGTCCATAGACTAAATATGCTGATGTCATGCTGAGGTATATGAGCATGAAAGTAACGCTGCAACACTTTTTTTCTTATTTCACATTCTGTAAATATGATGTATCCATATTTGGCAATCTGGCTGTACCACATGGCATAAACGAGAGAGATAAATACATAGTTACTATAATTGTAGATAACCTTTTGAAACCGATCCCTTTCTAGCAAATCTATCTGAAGCTTTGCTTTAGTGGTCTGAGGGGATGCCATTCGAATCATTCTGACCTTTTCTGAACTGATAGTATGCCACACAATGAAGCAGTTCATGACAAAATTCATGTGGAAGAAATCTGCCCATGATTATTCATGTACTGTTTGGGATGACTTTTGACTGTATATGATGTGAACTGGTTATATTTGCTTTAAAACTGGATTGCTGTTTCTCAGCTAGCCTTATTCACACTGGGGGGGGGGGGGAAATATTACACTCCCACAAATCAATAAATTATACATTTTAATACCAAACACTTTAAGACCACAGTCTATTGTTACAGCCTTTTTCAATGCAAATTCTGTACAAATACCTTATATTTTTATCCCTCTCCATTTATATTACTAATTGGATATCATAGTTATGGTGAATGTAGAATAAAACACTGCAGATGTTGCAACATCTAATTATTTTCACACTCATGGTTAGTTCAAGGTAGACTCTGACAGCACAATCCTATCCATGTTTACTCTGAAATAAGTTCTGCTGTGTTCAGGGGGTGAAGGAGTATATCATACATACCCGCCCATCCAGCATCTTCAAATGAAATACAGTAATAATCACAGATCAAACAATATCAGCAGAGCTTTTCTGACACAATACTTTTCAATGGGAGGGTTTCACACATCTAAGAGTAGCTCACACATTACATTCACTTCAATGGGCTGCCGTTAATGTCCACTGTGGCCGTAGAGAGCTTCCAAACAGATGAAGAATCATGATGCCACTATTGGCTGACCAGATAATGGCTGGTGGAGATGAAGAATCTCCATGGGATTGTGGATGATCTATAGCAGCATATAGAGCATTCCCAAGGAAATACAGTTTTCAGGAGGCTCTCCATGGTTGGCTTAGCAACTAGTCAGAAAAATAACTGGCCTGGCCTGTTTCCTTTAACTGTCCTAGCCTGCTTATTGATTTGCATTAAATCAGCTAGTAAAGATTTTCATCGTATGGAGATGAGCATTATTAACATCTGCTAATTGCTGGAGATCAAAATGGTGATGAAGTACCAGCTACAGAGACTGGTTCAAAAATTGGGAACCTCGTTTTGTGGTGGGTTCAACGTATGAATTGACACTCAGCCACGTGTAATTGGCTCAAGAAACGACTGAGCTCAAAAGTAATCTAACATTGCTTCCTTTTTCTAAAACAAGAATTGCCACCACTAATTCACTTCTACATAATACTTAAACTCCCCCACAGCACTAAAACAACTTATTCTTATTGTAGTGTGTGTGAAAAAGGAAATAATTTCCTAGAGGAAATTACAAATGAGCACATATTTTTGGAGCACCGATATGGCATGTTTGTGTCATTATTATACATGGTGTGCTTCATTGACAGCATATGCTATGCACTTAAGAAGCATGCAGAATTGTGGCAATTCTTAACGCCATTTCCAATTTCAATAGGAGAACAGTCATCCACATTTACACATTCCTGAATGAAGAGGGAGGGAGCTCATCCTGTGTACTTTTTGCATGTCTTCTTGATATATTCCCTTCACTCTATTATGTTCATCACTATAAACTCTTTGCTTAGTTACTGTTTGTTAGTCTACTTTTGTTATGATTGGTTCATTCTAGAATACTATAAAGGGTTTGCTCCTTTAATTACACTATGGGTAGTTGGAAGGTATGTGACCCCTAAGCCAAGGAGATAAGTAACAACCTTTAGAAGATATCTGAAGGCAGCCCAGTATAGGGAAGTTTTTAAAATGTTTAATTTTTTTATTAAGTTTTTATTTATGTTGGAAGCTGCACAGAGTGGCAGGGGCAACTCAGTCAGATGGGCAGGCCAAAAATAGTAAAATCATCATCACCACCATTATCATCATCATGGAAAAGAAGGTCCCAGTTTTCATCAGTAAAATGTTGGGAGGGTATGCCTTTGCCTGCTGGGGAAGTGGTTAACTGGGTTAAAAGTCAAGAAACAGCAAAGAAGAATGAACAGTTGAAGCAACAGCTATGCCTGAATAAAGGTAAAGGGACCCCTGACCATTAGGTCCAGTCGTGGCCGACTCTGGGGTTGCGGCGCTCATCTCGCTTTACTGGCCGAGGGAGCCGGCATACAGCTTCTGGGTCATGTGGCCAGCATGACTAAGCCACTTGTGGCGAACCAGAGCAGTGCACGGAAACGCTGTTTACCTTCCTGCCGGAGCGGTACCTATTTATCTACCTGCACTTTGACGTGCTTTTAAACTGCTAGGTTGGCAGGAGCAGGGACCGAGCAATGGGTGCTCACCCCATTGCGGGGATTTGAACCACCAACCTTCTGATCGGCAAATCCTAGGCTCTGTGGTTTAACCCACAGCGCCACCCGCGTCCCACATGCCTGAATAGCATAAAGCAATAAAATCTCCCAAACGAAAAGCAAACCAACAAACATGAAATGTAGGATGGTTTAAGACACTGGCCATTTCCTCCTCTCCATCCAGTCACAAGCCAGATAGTTTAACATAATTTATAAACATTTTCAAATGTTTCTTTGGAAGAAAGCCAACTATTCTTCATACTTTGTACTTAAAATAAATAATTTCACAGAATGTGTGGAAGTTGCCAAGAGCAGCAAAGGTTCACAAAAATTACAGGAGAACATCCCAGATTGTACCATCCCCTAATTAATATGTTCATCTTTTGCAAGGACGGAAGATACACCCCTGCTATAGAAGCTGAATGACCAGTGGCTGCAATCATGTTCAGTCCAGGAGGGAAGGAGGGAAACGCAGCCAGAAAAACAAAGCAAAAATGGTAGGTATTCCCATAATGCCCCTGGAAATGATGCCAATGTCAACTAAGCAAGAGCTGTGTTAAGTTGTGGGTGAACATATCAGACGACACAGCGAGTCTTCAAACAGCTCTTGTTTATTCACAGCCCAGAACTGAACTGAACTGAAGGGTTCAGTCAGCCTGCTTATATAGAGCTCTAGTACAACGTAACTGTAACAATTTTCTAAAACTATCCAATCACTGAACGTCACTTTCGATCCCTTATTTGCATAGCTATCTACAGTATCCCCCTGCTGGCCCAGGGTGAGAACTTCAGTACATAACAAGCTGTATTGACAATGTACATAACAAGCTGTATTGAACAATGTTCACATGCTTTCCATGTACAGAGGCAGTCAATGAACTCGTGATGTTGGGGCACAACATACACACAATATGCACACAGATGTCACAGAGCACACACACACAAACACATTATTATTGTTAATCACAGTGGTACCTCAGGTTACATACGCTTCAGGTTACATACGCTTCAGGTTACATACGCTTCAGGTTACATACACTTCAGGTTACAGACTCCGCTAACCCAGAAATGAGAACAGAAATCATGCTCCGGCGGCACGGCAGCAGCAGGAGGCCCCATTAGCTAAAGTGGTGCTTTAGGTTAAGAACAGCTTCAGGTTAAGGACGGACCTCCGGAACGAATTAAGTACTTAACCTGAGGTACCACTGTATTAAAGTTCTATATTGCCCATCATCTGACAATCACAGTGTGGTTTACAATACCAAAACACATAACATAGTAACAAACAAAAACAATAACCACCACCACCACCCCAATTTCAAAGGCCACAGATTGTTTAATTAGCCGAAAGCTTGGGAAAAGAGGAATGTATATGCCTGGTGTCTCAAGATATGTAATAAAGACACCAGGTGAGTCTCACTGGGGAGAGCATTCTGCAAACAAGGAGCCACCACAGCAGAGGCCCCAGGGCACAACCAGCAACACCAGGGGTGCAGCGTCCTGTTTTGCTGCTTGAGGTGAAGCAGGAAGTGGCGCCTCACTCTGCCATGCTACCCGCACCATTGCCTCTGCCACTACGCCAACCACTGCCACTGGCACTACCAGCACCTCATTGCCTGCTGCACCACCTCAGCACCGATATAGGCTCCACTTGGGGGTATCACCTCAGGGGCTTAACTCTTCCTCATGGGTGTACTGGCCTGAGCAACAACCCCACAAGCACAAGTCTCTACAAGCAGGAATTTGAATCCATCAAAGCTGCTCAAGACCACCATTTCAGAGCACAACACACCAAGGGCGGAAAGGAGAAATAGCAACAGCAACAAAGCCCACCCACACCGTTCCCCTGGGACACGGCCCTGCAGAGAGCACATAAATCATTTGCATTTGACCATTTTCTTGGTATATCTAGGCTTCCGTCCCAAGTGCCTCTCCCCACTTCTTATAGGGCAACAGTAAGATTCCCCCCACCCAGCTCTTGGTCCAGACAACGTGGGTCTGGGTAGCCTGTAACTTTTGTTTGATAGAGCCATTTTGCTCTTCTGCAATTACTGCATTTCAGTGATTCAAGCCACACAGTAATTTTAATCCTGCTCTGATGCTTGTAACAGTAAACATCCTTTGGCTTGAAAACAAATTGGGATTTGTTGATTTATGCTAACTCCCCCAAGTAACTAAAGTAATTAAGAGTGCAGGGTCACCTTTGTGATCTCCAATTCCACACACACCCTCTTTTTTAAATTATTTCAGTTTTGGTTCACTTTTGAATCCAAACCACAGATAGACAAGACAGCACCAGCAATGTTAGATGAAGCCAACTCTCTTTCACTAGGCCACACAAGGGAGAACTAGTAGTTTGTAAAGTACATAGGAATTTCATTTGCTTATTTATCTCATTTTGTAGTACATATAAAATACGAAATGATTAATTTAAACATTGAATGCTGTAACTTACAATAGTTTAGAAACAGAAGATAAAAGTTATCTCCAGTTGTTCTTGGTGTTTTTCCGTATTTTACTTTTTTTGTTGTCCGAATTCATGATGGTTATAACAAGATCAAATTTTTACAATTTTTGGCACTGTGAAAACACTGTTTAAAGCATTTTACAGTGTTTAGTATAAAATGGATCCATTTTGGAACAGTCTACTACTCTTCAGAGACGGTTGCAAGTGCCCTGGATATGTTTTCTAATTTTTCTAGGTGTCTGGATTTACGTTAAGAGTGAAGAAGGCAAGAGCTCATTGCTGAAATCAATGAACTTTTCAGGGTTACTCCTGGGGATTTGCAAGGATGGTCTGTGAAACAACGACTAGCCTCCTCTGAAGGATTTAGACTGGCAAGGGCTCAGTAGTATGAAACACACAGAATGCACTCTATGAAAAGTTCTCTGAAGTAACCTATGCCAAAGGAACATTTTATAACAATAACATAAACACTTCAGTTTAAATGGAAATCAAGGGAAATAAATCCCAAGCACATTCTGACTGTGGTTTCAAAAAGTTTACACACACACACACCAGGAATTTCGCCCAGAGACTATTATGTGCTAAATTCTGTTCTTTTGGCAAGAGGCACAAATACTGGAGGAATTCATCCAGACCTATTTCTATTGGCTTCAAGTGAATCCCTCAGCCAATTGCTCTAAGTCACCATTTGTGATCCCCTTGTGATTTCAACCTTGTTTTGTTTTTGAGTTTGGTTTAACCATTTCAATGCTTCTGGAATGCATGACGCTGAAAAGAAGGACCCTTGTGTGTTGAGCACAAACTTACGCATTTATCATTTAATCACTTCAGTGTAAAACATCGCCAATGGTTGAGCTTACTGAGCCACTGGAAACTGATTAAAGGCAGCAAGTGGGGAGTAAAACAAATGAAGATGGAATCCAGCTTTTTGTACAAGGAGTCCCATAGCATACTGATGAACTTCTTTTTCAGACCATGCCAAGTGACAGATGAAAAAACAATGGCCCTAAGGAGTAAAATAATAACTATGTGAAAGAGATTTCAAGTGTGGCTCAAGCTGCTTACTGATTAACATTTTTGCACACATAACACTGTTCACAGACCTATGCCACTATTCTTCACATTCAAAGGCTTTCTTGACAATTACACAAAAATCATCATAGCTGACTCACTGTTCTCACACAGCTTAGCAGTCTGAGAGCTATGAGTGATATGCAGTGTTAGTCATACTCAGAGTAGCCCCACTGGTTTCAGTTGGTTTACTCTGCATGTGAGTAATTTGGATTAGTCACCCCTTATACATGTTGTTTCATAGTGAGGGGGGAAGTTGTGTTATGAAGAGATTCTGAAACATGAGGACACATTTTAATAGATGTCATCGATAAAGGAATGTAAATTGTATGCACATTTTCCTTATATTATGTAGCCTTCTTTCCAGTCTTTCCCCATGAAGTAAGTTGTTGAAATTGTAACAATTCGTTGTGAATTTTGTTGTGAATGCATTAGCTCAATATATGCAAACCAAAAGTATGTTGACTGAAATTATAGTTTCAGCAATATTCAGAAACATTTTAATGCAGTCTTAGGCCTGCTGCAACAAACTTTCAGGAAAGCTATGCTGAAACTACAAAAAGAGCATTGTCCGAGGTCATGCCAAAACAATCACTGGCTAATATTTAGATATCATGCATTCCAGATACTGAACTTGGTCTCCTTTTTCCAATATTCAAAACATACCCTCTGAGGATCAGATCATTAAATTATTCCTTGACATGCAAATCTTTGAAGAGAATATACATATGCATTGATGGAGTAATGCATACCCTCCAACATTTCTCCGATGAAAATAGGAACGTCCCATTCCATAATGATAACTTTAATATTTATAACCCACACACCTTGTTGGGTTGCCCCAGCCACTCTAGGCAGCTTCCAATATGTATAAAAACAATAAAACATCAAACATTAAAAAACCTTCCCTATACAGATTGCCTTCAGATGGCTCCATCCATTCCAACATTCCTCCTATGAAAATAGGGAGTTCCTAAGTAAAAGTGGGACATTTCGGGATCAAATCAGAAACTGGGACGACTTCTCTAAATCAAGGACGTCCCTGGAAAATAGGGGCACTTGGAGGGTCTGGTAATGGCACTTAAGGGAATAGCTAAATCTATGTAGGGCTGTATCCAGTGTTAGTCATACACAAAGTAAAGGTAAAGGTAAAGGGACCCCTGGCCATTAGGTCCAGTCGTGACCGACTCTGGGGTTGCGGCGCTCATCTCGCTTTATTGGCCGAGGGAGCCAGCGTTTGTCCGCAGACAAACCAGAGCAGCGCATGGAAACGCCGTTTACCTTCCCGCTGGAGTGGTACCTATTTATCTACTTGCACGTTGACATGCTTTTGAACTGCTAGGTTGGCAGGAGCAGGGACCGAGCAACAGGAGCTCACCCCATCGTGGGGATTCAAACCGCCAACCTTCTGATTGGCAAGTCCTAGACCCACAGCATCACCCGTGTCCCTAAAAAATAATAATAAGTGGTAATAAATAGGATGCCAGCCAACCTAGCCATGTGTCCTGTCCTACTCCACCACATCCCTCTCTCTGCCCATTCTTGGCTCTATATTGTGCAGCTGAGCTGGCATAGGTTTGCATGACAGAGCAGTTTCTACTTATTTGCACAAGCACAGAACAGTGACTCCAGGCACTGTGACTGCTCAAAGCGATTGTTAAGGTTAATCCTATTTTACCCATCCAACACCATGTGAAAGGGCACACTGTTAAAATTAGGCTGGCGGAAAAAAGGGGTTGAGAAAGAGATGAGGTGGTGTGAGCAGATCCTGGAAGCACCCAGGCTACCCTGCATCAGAATGAGTTTAGCGAACTCTTAGGTGGGAGTTGGGGCAGATTTCTATCCTATATTTGACCCCCTCCTTCCTGTTCAGATACAGGGATGCCTGGATCAGGTCACTAGGTCAGACTGTCCCTGTTTTATTCACCTGGGAGAAATTGAAGAAAGAAGCAGAAGCAATCAGCCAAAGTAGTGCCTTATTTGAGTCTTCTTAGAAGTACTATGGGATTTATCCAGCTGGATTCTAGTCAGAGTAACTCTATTTAAATAAATATGCCTAAGTTAGTTGTGGCCATTAATTTAAATGGATCTACTTTGTGTATGGGGGATGCGGGTGGCGCTGTGGGTTAAACCACAGAGCCTAGGACTTGCCGATCAGAAGGTCAGCGGTTCAAATCCCCGTGACGGGGTGAGCTCCTGTTGTTCAGTCCCAGCTCCTGCCAACCCAGCAGTTCGAAAGCATGTCAAAGTGCAAGTAGATAAATAGGCACCACTCCGGTGGGAAGGTAAACAGCGTTTCCGTGTGCTGTTGTGGTTCGCCAGAAGCGGCTTAGTCATGCTGGCCACATGATCCGGAAGCTGTACGCCAGCTCCCTTAG
The DNA here is from genome assembly GCF_951804945.1 of Podarcis cretensis. Classification (NCBI taxonomy): domain Eukaryota; kingdom Metazoa; phylum Chordata; class Lepidosauria; order Squamata; family Lacertidae; genus Podarcis; species Podarcis cretensis. The sequence continues at coordinate 30,612,432 of NC_137187.1, forward strand.
CCTGTAAAGCGAGATGAGCGCCACAACCCCAGAGTCGGCCACGACTGGACCTAATAGTCAGGGATCCCTTTACCTTTATTATTATTTATTAGATTTATACTCTGCACCTCCCTCCAAATGAGCCAAGGACAGCAAACATATCAATACTACTACAATTACAACTTCTTTTAAAAAAAAAAAAACAGTTTAAAACTCCTAAAAAGCAATCACTGATTGGTATCACCACTTCTGCCAGAGCAGTACTGCACATGGAAAATCAGTTGCCCAAACCTGCAATTAGGTAAGTTGGAGAATAAGAAATGGATAATGGTGGTAAAAAGGAACAAAGAATCAAACACAAGTGGGACTATTTGCACAAACAAGCCAGCAGAAAAGTAAGATACCAGAACTCAGATTTAAACAAGAACCCATTGGAATCTGTTGCCTCTTATATTAAATAAAAAACCTCTGTATTTTTGGAAGTCTCCTCACACTATAAAAGAACATGTCTGAAATATCATTTCCTGGCAATAATATTACTGAGAGTGTAAAAATATAAAAAAGGCACTGCTATTACAAAAACACACACCCAAATCCTACCTTTAACTGTGCTTGTCATTAAACTGTTTCCATCCTCTTGCTGCTTTGGCTTCAAAAACTGTGGCGCAGGCGGCCCTGGAAGTTGTGGGGTATGGTAGAGGGCCTTCCCATTTGTAACCATTTGTCTCCTGGGACTTAAGTGAATATTGCTCTGGGTCACACTGCTCTGAGGAGCAACGCCTCCTCCAAGAGATGTCTTTAAATGGGAGTTTGTAGATAGGTTTCCCATAGCTGGGCTTGGGGTGCTACCACTGGACGAAAAGCAAGGAGTTCCTGCATGAACTCTGAGAGATGGGATCTGCTGTCCATTGACCACACCAGGCCTGCTGTGAGGAGTATTTGTTGTCCAATGGCTCATAGTGCATGATCTCACATTCATTGTCCAATGGTTGTACTCTTAAAGATACGCAGTACAGATCCCCAGGTGGCGAAGACATCAGTCCAGAGTCAGTGAGGTATCCATAGTGCATTAAGCCTGTTATAAGGGAGGGTGAGAGGACATAATAAAATAACATACACTGTAAGAAAATGCAAGCGACACAGAGAGCAACTCTGCTTAACTATGTGGGGAAGAGATATTGATTGCCTGAGCATCAAAGCAGAAGCAATCAGAGAAAAAGGCTTCTGGGGATAAGGATAAATGATTGCTGGGAACTATAATAAAGGGAAATGGTGCCCTTTCAAAAGCAGAAGTTAACAGTGAGGTCAGTTACCTTTGTACTAGTTAACCAGCCATGAAATGGAATGAGCACTGAGCAAGAAAGAAGAGTTGGCTGAGAATGGAGAGCCAAATGCTTCATTGAGAAGAGCTTCCCTAGCCTATTCCTCTATTTTTACTTTCTGCTCATTTAAGAGAGGAGCCAAAAAGCATGCACAGCAGTTAAAAGCACTGGGATGTGAAATATCAGTGTCTGGTTATGTTTTTAAGGGGGAGGAGCACAATAAAACAGCTAAGTGCAGAATACATCACTCCACCAGCAAGGGGGGAATGTAAAGGACAAATGCAAATAAAGTAAAAATAAAATACTGTATTTTTGCTCTATGACGCACTTTTTCCCTCCTAAAAAGTAAGGGGAAATGTGTTTGCGTCTTATGGAGTGAATGCAGGCTGCACAGCTATCCAATGTGTGTTATATGGAGAGAGCAACTTGTGAGCAGAGGGTGCATTTGTAGAGGATAAATTAAGTAGTCAGCAAACAAATGGGAATTTTGTTCTCTAAGTATTTTCACATTTGTCAGCAGAAGTACATTTAACCAGCCTCTCCTGTCCTCACATTTTGGCTATGTTGGAGAACAACATGGAGTGTGTATGATTTAGTTGAAATGGAAGGAGGTAAAATGAGGCATGTGGTTTTGAATAAAAAGGCTGCATCCCTCCTTCTTCTGCTACTTCTTCTCCTTTGTGAGTGTATCTAGTGCAGTGTGGAATGCACAGTTTTTAAGTCAACTGACAGCTTCATTCCAGTTTTCTGTCCTTTTGGTGTCACCAGATGCCATTGGTGTCTGACTCCCATCACTCCCATGCAGCAATTGGGGGGTTGTACATGAGCAACAAAGGGACGCGGGTCGCGCTGTGGGTTAAACCACAGAGCCTAGGACTCGCCGATCAGAAGGTTGGCAGTTCGAATCCCCGCGACGGGGTGAGCTCCCGTTGCTCGGTCCCAGCTCCTGCCAACCTAGCAGTTCGAAAGCACATCAAAGTGCAAGTAGATAAATAGGTACCACTCTGGAGGGAAGGTAAACGGTGTTTCCGTGCTCTGCTCCGGTTCACCAGAAGCGGCTTAGTCATGCTGGCCACATGACCCGGAAGCTGTACGCCGGCTCCCTCGGCCAATAAAGCGAGATGAGCGCTGCAACCCCAGAGTCGGTCACAACTGGACTGGTCAGGGGTCCTTTTACCTTTACATGAGCAACATCTGGAAGGCCACAACTTTTCCAGCCATCTTTTACACTGTCTGGACAAATCTCTCTATTTCGGTTTCTCATATTTCCAAGTTTATGTTTCCTTTGTCACAATTCTGCACCAGCTTCCAGGGGCGAAATTAAGTCCTCATGAAAATTCATCTGAATTTTAGTGCAAATTTCTCTGAACATAACATTTCTGTATGCAACTTTCCCTGATATACACATTTTGGGACACACCTTCCCCTAATATGATGCATTTTATGTTTTAATGAATATATGCATTTTTACTTTTACCTAACATGCACATTTTTTGTACACATTATTCGGCTGGAGTACAGCATCAAAAAATCTAGAGAAGTGTTAGTTTCTAAGGATAGCTGTGTTTCAGTTTGGTATATTGGTTCAGAAAGCATGAGTTAGGTAGATTTGCTTTAAAATCTGAACCAATGTGGTGTAGTGGTTAAGAGAGGTAGTCTCATAATCTGGTGAATCGGGTTCGCGTCTCCACTCCTCCACATGCAGCTGCTGGGTGACCTTGCGCCAGTCACACTTCTTTGAAGTCTCTCAGCCCCACTCACCTCACAGAGTGTTTGTTGTGGGGGAGGAAGGGAAAGGAGAATGTTAGCCGCTTTGAGACTCCTTCGGGTAGTGATAAAGCAGGATAACAAATCCAAACTCTTCTTCTTCTTCTTCAATCAGAGTTTCTCCCCCATGTCAAATATGTATTAGGTAACTGAGGGAATATCATCTCCATAATCAGCTGAGAGGTGTGGAGAAGACTTCTGAAGGAGAAGCTTTCATTTGGATAAAGGAAATGTGAATAAGTTAAAGTGTTGTGGATGTTCCAGGTGATAATTAGAATGATTTTCAAGGAATATGTGAAAATGTGTTCACCAATAAAATTGTGAGGAAGCAGCTTTCCTTTCCTCACTGTAACTACCCTGGGATGGCCCACCCATGTGGCAAGGTGAGGCAACCGCCTCAGGTGGCAGGAGCTACAGAGGCAGCAAATCAGTCTCAAAGGAATGCTTATTCTCTGCTGAAAATAGGGATGTCCTAAGGAAAAGTAGGACATTCCAGGATCAAATCAGAAACCGACATTTGGAGGATCTGCACCTGCCCAGCGTGATTCAGAACAGGTCCCCTCCCACCTCCTACAACAGCCTTTGAGTCCCACTTCAATCATTGGATGATTTGCCCCCTCCCCCATCTGCAATGCTCTCCTGCAGCTGCTATGAATTGCCCAAATGAGGAGGCCAATAGTGGCAGCCATGGAGAGGCAACTGGGTGATCGCTTGCTGCTGCCGCTGCTTGAGACAAGCACTGGCTAATCCTCCTTCCCGAACTTGGCAGCAGCAGCACTTGTGAGGGAAATAGGGATATTCCGGGATCAAATCAGAAACCAGGTTAGCTTTCATAATTCTGGGACTGTCCCTGGAAAATCAGTACACTTAGAGGGTATGTATATGTGAACATACAGTATATGGACATAACCCTTCCTCCCTCTCCCTTTCTCTCTCTCTCTCTCACACACACACAAAAGCACAGATATGCAACACTCACATACTTTACTAATCTATATAATCTATATTAAATAGCCTAATCCTATCTATGTTAAAAGTAACAGCAAGATTCCTATTAACAACTTTGAGAAGTTGCAGATCCCAGCACAATTTATATAACTCAAAAAGATAAATGCTAAATTGTTAGCTTCCATTGTTTAAGCTGCAGATTGCAGGAACATTTATTGATTACAAGCAATATCATTTGTTTTCATGCCTGGCTGCAACATAAATCACATTTTGCCATTCAACCAGGGACAGATGGGGCTGAATGTTCTTAGATTCCCAGGGTTTGTTTTATTAAAGCAGAATGTACCTTGCCCTAACACAGGTGACTGGGTCTTGAGAAAAAGAACATGAAAACAAAGAGGAGTCATTCTCTTGGTGGAACCGTGTGCACTACAGCATTATAAATCTACAGTGAATCAAAACCATTCCTGTCTGTAGCTTTAAAATACAAAAGTGCAAACATAATAAGCAGGAGATTACACACTGCACATTCATTAAGTTTTCTTCAGAAACAATGTACTTTGATTACCCGACAGAGGTATATTTATATGCAATGCAGTACGCAGAGGGTCTTATCTGGTCTACGTCAATGCATTCCTCATGGTTCTAAAAGGTCTTTTTTCTGCTTCTCTTAGTTGCTTCCTTTAAAATGCATTTTACACTATGCCACTATGCAGCAATAGGTTTTTGACAGGGAGAAAGAAAGAAAGAAAGAAAGAAAGAAAGAAAGAAAGAAATGCTGTTTTCTGACATCATGCTAAAACATAGTTTAATGTGGTGTGAACAGGCCTATTGCGTGGGTGGCGCTGTGAGTTAAACCACAGAGCCTAGGACTTGCCGATCAGAAGGTTGGCGGTTCAAATCCCCGTGACGGGGTGAGCTCCGGTTGCTGGGTCCCTGCTCCTGCCAACCTAGCAGTTTGAAAGCACGTCAAAGTGCAAGTAGATAAATAGGTACCACTCCAGCGGGAAGGTAAACGGCGTTTCCATGTGCTGCTCTGGTTCGCCAGAAGCAGCTTAGTCAGGCGGGCCACATGACCTGGAAGCTGTACGCCGGCTCCCTCAGCCAATAAAGCGAGATGAGCGCTGCAACCCCAAAGTCGTCTGCGACTGGACCTAATGGTCAGGGGTCCCTTTACCTTTTCCACCACTCCACAACCACCCCTCTTCTACTCTGCTGAAAGTGCAAGGAAGATTTCAGAAGCTTCCTCCTTTGCTTAGTCACAGCTTGTCATCACTGGCGGAGGAAGGGGGTGTGGTGGGTGCGGCTCGCCCGGGTGTCATCCCTGAGGGGAGTTGACATCGCCGCACCCCCTCGGGATGCTCACCACAGGCGGCGCCCCCCTGGGACACTCACCCCGCCGTCGGCTGCACAGGTGCCGGAGCAGCTAGCTCCACCTCTGCTTGTTATGTCATCTGAACTGACCAAATGGCTAATGTTAACTATGGTTTGTGTGAAACAAACAAAGCTGGCACCATGGAAGAGAGAACAAGCTTGTTTTTGCCTGCTCTGGAGAGCAGAACTCAAACCAGTGGATTCAAGTTACAAGAACAGACCCTCCAAGTGTCTTTATTTTCTGGGGATGTCCCTGATTTAGAGAAGCCATCCCACTTTCTGATTTGATCCTGGAATCTCTTTTCCTTAGGATGTCCCTATTTTCACTGGAGAGTATGGAGTTATCTGACCCCTGAGCCATCTGAAGGCAATTCTGTATAGGGAAGTTTTTTAAACGTTTTGTTATGTTTTTATATGTGTGTAAGCTGCCCAGAATGGCTGGGGCATCCCAGTAAGATGTGTGCGGGTGGCGCTGTGGGTTAAACCACAGAGCCTAGGACTTGCCAATCTGCAGGTTGGTGGTTCGAATCCCCGCGGTGGGGTGAGCTCCCGTTGCTCAGTCCCTGCTCCTGCCAACCTAGCAGTTTGAAAGCATGTCAAAGTGCAAGTAGATAAATAGGTACCACTCCGGTGGAAGGTAAACGGTGTTTCCGTGTGCTGCTGTGGTTTACCAGAAGCAGCTTAGTCATGCTGGCCACATGACCCAGAAGCTGTCTGCAGACAAACGCTGGCTCCCTCGGCCTATAGAGCGAGATGAGTGCACAACCCCAGAGTCAGTCACAATTGGACCTAATGGTCAGGGGTCCCTTTACCCTTTACCTTTAAGCTGCCCAGAATGGCTGGGGCATCCCAATAAGATGTGTGGGGTATAAATAGTAGAATTATCATGATGGAATGGGATGTCCCTATTTTCATCGGAGAAATGTTGGAGGGTATGCAAGAGTCCAACTAAACACCAGAAAAAACTTTCTGACGCTAAGAGCTGTTTGACAACAGAACAGTTTCCCTCGGGAGGTTGTGAACTCTCCTACCTTGGAGGTTTTTAAGCAGAGTCTAGGTGGCCATCTGTCCGGGATGCTTTAGCTAAGATTCCTTCATTGCAGGTTTTTGGCCTAGATGAGCTTTGTGGTCCCTTCCAATGCTACAATTCTATGATTCTATGTTTGTGCATGCATGGATAGCACCACATATAACAAAAAGCTTTGGTGCATTAAATTTACCAGTATGGTACATAAAATTAATCCATTCTCAATCATCCTCCACAGACCTAATATTAGCAATGAAGGCTTCCAGGTACAGTTGAGCCCCTTTCCACAGAACCAAGGAAATCCCCAGTCCAACTGTTACTTCTCGTCCTCTCCATTTCGATAGCCATTGTGTCACTGCACACCAAGGCAACACATCCTGACCATATGTCTGCCTTAGTTTGTATGCAAAGATTCCACCAGCCTTGCTATCTTTACTCACAGATAAGCCCTTCTGACTCAATATAATGGCTTAGGTAAAGACTCAGGATACATGGGTGACTCATATTGCTCAGAGATCCTAATTTAGATTTTAGAAGGTATTATGTGTTAGCAGGGACGCGGGTGGCGCTGTGGGTTAAACCACAGAGCCTAGGACTTGCCAATCAGAAGGTTGGCAGCATGAGCTCCCGTTGCTCGGTCCCTGCTCCTGCCAACCTACCAGTTCGAAAGCATGTCAAAGTGCAAGTAGATAAATAGGTACCACTCCGGCGGGAAGGTAAACGGCGTTTCCATGTGCTGCCCTGGTTCGCCAGAAGCGGCTTAGTCATGTTGGCCACATGACCAGGAAGCTGTACGCCGGCTCCCTCAGCCAATAAAGCGAGATAAGCATCGCAACCCCAGAGTCGGTCACGACTGGACCTAATGGTCAGGGGTCCCTTTACCTTTATGTGTTAGCAAGTCTAGTACAAATTCCAGAGGAATAGCCATGTAAACTCAAAAAAATAAAATTATTGCATTTTTATATTGCTCTTCATTCTGTAGTTTTTCAGAGCACTTTACAAAATAATAAAATTGTATCTACATTAAAAACAATTATCCCAACTCTAAAAACATTAGCATATCAACAGAAACACCCTAACTTTACATCACTTTGCACCAGATACATAACACTAACCCTTGGGCCTCAAATGTCAGCTGTCTTCCAAACACTTGAATGAAAAGATGGGTCTCTGGGCTGATGCCAAAATGCAGTCAGTTGAGGGAGATGAGCAGACCTTCAAGAGAAGCGGGTTCCATAACTGGGGTGCTTTCACACTGAAGGCCCTGTTTCATGCTGTTGTGCCACAAGAAATGCCTTCTGGGAAAATGAGCAGGGCCTCCTCACAGATCTCAAGACTCAGGCTGACATCTATTGTGAAAGGGTCTCTCCTTCAATCATTTTGGTCCCAGGTCATTTAGGACCTTAAAGGTAAAGGTAAAGGTACGCCTGCCCGTACGGGCCAGTCTTGACAGACTCTGGGGTTGTGCGCCCATCTCACTTAAGAGGCCAGGGGCCAGCGCTGTCCGGAGACACTTCCGGGTCACGTGGCCAGCGTGACATCGCTGCTCTGGTGAGCCAGAGCCGCACACGGAAACGCCGTTTACCTTCCCGCTGGTAAGCGGTCCCTGTTTATCTACTTGCACCCGGAGGTGCTTTCGAACTGCTAGGTTGGCAGGCGCTGGGACCGAGCAGCGGGAGCGCACCCCGCCGCAGGGATTCGAACCGCCGACCTTTCGATCGGCAAGTCCTAGGCGCTGAGGCTTTAACCCACAGCGCCACCTGCATTTAGGACCTTATATCCCATTAATACCTTGATTTATGTCTGGTAGCATATAGACAAGCAGTACAGCTCTTTAAGAATCAGTGTGGTGTGATTTCATTTTGCTACACTGCTCAGAACCTTGATACAGTGGTACCTCAGGTTAAGTACTTAATTCGTTCCGGAGGTCTGTTCTTATCTTGAAACTGTTCTTAACCTGAAGCACCACTTTAGCTAATGGGGCCTCCCGCTGTTGCCCCGCCGCTGGAGCACGATTTCTGTTCTTATGCTGAAGCAAAGTTCTTAACCTGAAGCACTATTTCTGGGTTAGCAGAGTATGTAACCTGAAGCGTATGTAACCTGAAGCGTAGGTAACCTGAGGTACCACTGTAGTCACATTCTATGCAAGTTGCAGCTTCCTATGTAAAAAGCACATTGTAATGGTCTACTTGGAGTGGATTGTTGTGACCAGGATATCCTGGTTCAGAAAGAATCCGGAGCTGGTGAATCAGCCAAAGCTTGAAATTGAAACCAATTCTGCCTCAAGTAACAGTAGTGAATCCAGGGGTACCCCTTCAGGAAGAGTGTAATCCACTCAAAACAAGTTACTTTCTCAAATCCCCAAGTCAGGGACTACCCACCATACCACCTCTGCCTTGCTCAGATTCAGTCTTAGGCCAGATTGAGACACATCAAAGAAGCGTGTCAATTAAACGTGTTGTAAACTTTGTATGAGAAATCAGGTTGTCAAAAACAGAACTTCACAGCGCCATCTGGTGTCACAGTGTTATAAAGCATATACAGTGGTACCTTGGTTCTCAAACTTAATCGGTTCCGGAAGTCCGTTCCAAAACCAAAGCGTTCCAAAACCAAGGCACACTTTCCCATAGAAAGCAATGCAAAATGGATTAATCTGCTCTAGACTTTTAAAAACAACCCCTAAAACAGCAATTTAGTATGAATTTTACTATCTAACGAGGCCATTGATCCATAAAGTGAAAGCAATAAACAATGTACTGCAGTCACATAATGAATCAGTCAGTAACTGAACTGGGCTCCACATAGTCACACATAAAAAAAGAGCCGCAAAAACAAAAACACGAAGCAGACAAACCTCAGCATAACACTCAAAACGGAAGTGTAGCACTCAAATTGTCAGCGTAACACTCAAATCGTCAGCGTAACACGCAAAACAGCATGTTTGGCTTCCAAAAAAAGTTTGCAAACTGGAACACTTACTTCCGGGTTAGAAGTGTTTGGGTTCCAAGTTGTTTGAGTACCAAGGCATTTGAGAACCAAGGTACCACTGTATAAGCCATATAAAGCCCTTTTTCCTTGCCAATGTAGCTGAGTCCTCAGTTTAAGTTTCTATGGACTAAAGCCCAGTTCATTGGATGCATAGAATGTTGGAAGATACAAATGTACATATATACATAGGAGTATAGAGATAATACAAATTGTAAAAAGTAGAGTGAAAGAGCCATGAAATGCAGGAGTTATAATCTGTGAATTTTATGCCAAATCTTTGTGTTTATGTGTGAGAGAGATAACGAGAGAGAGAAACACAGTGACAATTAGCAACAGCAATAATTGGTGATAACACATGCTTCCAAGCTTTGCTAGATTAATTTACCAATCCTGAAGTGGGAGAGAAAACCTTCATCTTAATTGAGGGTGTTTCTGGACAGGGGCTTAATATCACAAATGTGTCATTTAAGCATTGCAAAAAGTTGTTGGCAACCAGTTTATCTTTTCAGATTTTCTACAGAAAGGATAAATGCAGTTTAAATGTGGAGGAGGGATATTAGCTGCCATGCTGTGTTGATAATGTTATGTGAAGAATAGACAGTAAGAGAGCACTGATTTCACAATAAAAGCCCATCGGAGTCCTAATTGTATATCAAAAGGACCAAATCAAATTTACTGAGCTATAATTTATCACTAGATTTGAGTTATTTCTATTACAGACTTGAGCTCTGGCCATTAACTTCTACATACAGGAGTGGCAGCAGAGGGAGAGGAATGGTTTCAATAACCAAAATAAGCTTTGCAACCATTGAAAATCAAGGCTACAAGAGCATTTGGTTGCATTTCAAAATTAAGAGAAATATGTTTCTTCTTCAGGTTTGCAGAATCACCTTCTGTTTGCCCATATGTGTAATATTCTGCCGTGGGAGAATCGTGTAATAATAATAATAATAATAATAATAATAATAAGCCTGTTAGGCTGCTTCAGCAAAACTAACAAAGAGCCTTGTGATAACTTTAAAGAGTAATAAATTTATTGTTATTATTTCATCCACAGCAGTTTATAGATAATTTAGATCAGTGGTGACATCATAAAGAATGGATCTGCAGTTGACATGGGAGCCAGCTTCTAGGTAAGGTAAAGGGTAAAGGGACCCCTGACCATTAGGTCCACTCGTGGCCGACTCTGGGGTTGCGGCGCTCATCTTGCTTTATTGGACGAGGGAGCCAGCGTACAGCTTCCGGTCATGTGGCCAGCATGACTAAGCCACTTCTGGCAAACCAGAGCAGCGCACAGAAATGCCACTTACCTTCCCGCCAGAGCGGTACCTATTTATCTACTTGCACTTGACGTGCTTTCAAACTGCTAGGTTGGCAGGAGCAGGGACTGAGCAACGGGAGCTCACCCCGTCGCGGGGATTCGAACCGCTGACCTTCTGATCAGCAAGTCCTAGGCACTGTGGTTTAAACCACAGCGCCACCTGCGTCCCCAGCTTCTAGGTGCCACCCCCCAAAAAAACCACTAAACAACACTCCAGCCCCAGTGGTTGGTTTCTATGAAGAGAGGCTGTACTGCTTATGTCTGTAGAGAAACCATATTGATTTGAAAGCCCAGCCTCCTCGTGCCAGATATGTGCAGACCTGGCTATCCTGCTCTGTGATAGGTAAAGAAACTTTGCACGTGCCTAATAGCGTTCTCCTCCTTAATGTAACTTCACATGTTCCAGGAGATTTTGGGGGGATGAAGAAGAGTTTGGATTTGATATCCCGCTTTATCCCAACACACTACCCGAAGGAGTCTCAAAGCGGCTAACATTCTCCTTTACCTTCCTCCCCCACAACAAACACTCTGTGAGGTGAGTGGGGCTGAGAGACTTCAGAGAAGTGTGACTGGCCCAAGGTCACCCAGCAGCTGCATGTGGAGGAGCGGAGATGCGAACCCGGTTCCCCAGATTACAAGACTACCGCTCTTAACCACTACACCACACTGGCTCCCATGATGCTCTGAGGGCTGAAAGACAGACAGTCTTCCAACAAAAGATTGAGACCAGGACACAAGACTGATCAGGATCTGCCCTATTCTTGGGACCAGGGCTTTTTTTCAGTCAGAACCTCAGTTATGGCACCTCTCAGGTGGGTGCCATTGTCATTATAAGAGAACAAGGGAGGTATTCATGGTGAGTTCCAGTCCCTCTTTTTCTAGAAAAATAGCACTGCCTGTGACTGTCATTTGTTCTGTTTGAATACTGAATTTTGGATTATTTTGACCCACCCGAGGACCTGCTGGTAATAAATTTAATCATCACTACCGTGTGGGCCACTAGACACCTTCAATACAGTCATGTCAGTGATACCATCATTCCCAAGAGATTTGCAGATCATTTCCAAGTCAAATTAATGACCAGTGACAATATGTAAAGGCTACAACATGAAACTACTTCTCTAGTAAGCACCTATCAGTCCTCTCTGGCATTTATTTTATTAGAATAACAATATGCATATTTAAGAGCCAAACTAGAAATGACTTGGGAAATGACTTGGGAAATCTGTGATGAGGATCTTTTAAATAATAATAATAATAATAATAATAATAATAATAGTAGTAGTAGTTTTGCAGGGATGCTAATTCACAAACAATATAGTAGATCCTAATTAGATTCTCCCCCCCCCCCATTTTGGCCCTGACCGTGCCCAGATAGCAAAAATTGTGTGAAAAGTCCGATTTTTACAGCCAACTCCCCCACCACAACTACCACTAAGACATGGCCATAATCATTTGCTATTTCAAAGGGGGGGGGGAGAGGGAAAAGGAGAGACATGGATGCATATTTTAAAAAATAGTTCCTAGACAGAATTGAAATGAACACATTCAAAATGCAACTCACTTAAAAACGCCACCCTGTTCTATGGAGAGATCCGGTTTAAATAAAAGCCATTATCCCATGGTCAGTTCTGCACACGCTGCAGTAATCATGCCAAATTTCACTCGATCCACTTACCAATATCACAGAGCTTGAAGGAGGGATACAAAGAAGGAAGGCTCTTAAGGAAACCCACAAGTTGCACCTCCTGACTCCTTTCACTGCTTGTCAAATCCTGCCCTTTGTAGATTTCTGTAAAGGACACATAGTAAGTAAAACAAGAAGCTGCCTTATTTGGAGCCAGAGCCAGCTCAGTATGATCTACACACTGACTTGAATAAAATATATATGGGGGGGGGGCCAAGTAAGCCCTACCTTGCATAATCAATTGCATGATGTGGTACATGGACACCATTTGAATGGTAATGCCCATCAATTGGGGGGGGGCTCAAATATTTTATTGGGGATGGTGAAGACCCCTTAGTCCTTAGGCGTTGGCTCCTAAGCCGACAACAGCTCTCCAAGGTTTCAGACAGGGAACTTTCACAGCCCTATCTGGAGATTCTGGGGATGGGACATGAGGCCTGTTTCATAGAATCAAAGTTGGAAGAGACCCTGAGGATCATCTAGTCCAACCCCCTGTAATGCAGGAATATGCAGTTGTCCCCTACAGGGATCAAACTTACAACCTTGGCATTCTCAGAACCATGCTCTAACCCACTGAACTATTGAGACCTTTGAATACAGAGCAGATGATCTACCATGGGACTATGACCTTCCCCCAAATATAGTAGTTAAGAGGATTGCCACAAAAAGTAAAAGGGAAACTAGCTCAATTTTGGTTGTCTATATTTTGAATGCTGAGGCATCCCACATTTGGGGGGCAGGGGATCAGCATATGATAGAAATCTTCAGATGTTTCTTGTGCATCATGGAAACCAGTTACGAATTACCGACAAGCACACTGCAAAGTTTACATCTGAAGCAGGCCCAATCTATTGCCTCTGGATACATTGTGGGACAAACATTAACTTGCCCTCTCTACTGTCCGTGGTTTCTGAGCTATTATAGGAGTGTGGTGATGACTGCTTCTCTGTGTGGCCAATGATGCACAGTGATGACATCCTCACTATGCAGATAGAGAGGTTATGCAGAACAATGGGCACTTCAATTGTAGCTATTTTCAGGTGGGATTCAGTCGCATATCAGCAAATTCGGGTTACACAATTAAAACTGATTTGGTGCTCCTGCACAACAAACGTGCTTTCCCCCCAAAACCAGACTTTTTATGATATGGAAAGTGATGGGAAAATGCATTAAAGTGTGGGATAATGATGACTTGATGCAATATGGTATAAAGAATGAATGGTCAATGAATAGCCAGTGCCATCTAACCTCCGTGCAAACTTTGCACAAACAAATTAAGATGCACGTTCACTAAATAGGTTTTCTGGAAGTGACCAATGTTAAGACTTCAGTCTTAAGCATATACAGTCGTACCTTGGTTCTCAAACGGAATCCATTATGGAACTCCGTTCGACTTCAGAAAACGTTCGAAAACCAAGACACAGCTTCCAGTTGGCTGCAAGAGCTTCCTGCACTCAGAAGCCGTGGAAGCCGCGTCAGATGTTCTGCTTCCAAAAAACGTTCGCAAACCGGAACACTCACTTCTGGGTTTGCGGCGTTTGGGAGCCAAAACATTTGAGAACTAAGCTGTTTAAAAACCAATTTACTATGGGTAAATTCTCACTGCCCTCATTACCACTTAAAGGTAAAGGTAAAGGAACCCCTGACCATTAGGTTCAGTAGTGGCCGACTCTGGGGTTGTGGCGCTCATCTTGCTTTATTGGCTGAGGGAGCCAGCGTACAGCTTCCGGGTCATGTGGCCAGCATTACTAAGCCGCTTCTGGCGAGCCAGAGCAGTGCACGGAAACACCGTTTACCTTCCCGCCAGAGTGGTACCTATTTATCTAATTGCACTTTGATGTACTTTGATGTACTGCTAGGTTGGCAGGAGCAGGGACCCAGCAACGGGAGCTCACCCCTCGCGGGGATTCGAACTGCCATACTTCCGATTGGCAAGTCCTAGGCTCTGTGGTTTAACCCATAGCACCACCCACGTCTCTCATTAGCACTTACTTTTTGGTTAACATGCATTGGCTTGTGCTTTGACCTGTGACCTCCATTGTTATAAACAGTCCTAGGATCCTTTCCTCCATCCAGCTCCCATTTCTTTCTTAATGAAAATTACTTGCCTCTGTGGAGAGTGCCATAATCAGAGTATCCTTTCTGGGGACGGACTGGGTGTGAACCTGCTCAAGTTTCTAAAATATATTCACATAATTCCAAGCAAGCCTGGTATGAGAGGATGGCACTCTAGACATGCTCTAAGACATTATCTATTAGTATTACTTTAAATGTTCTAAGATTTGTTGTACCTTTGGAGGTACAAAATGATTGCTTGGAGAAGTTGGATTAAAGCAGCCATGTGCCTTAGATTCAAAGCTACATGTGCCAAGAGTTGCTGTGAGGATGAAAAAGTAATAGCAACAGTCTTCCACAACTTGCAAAACCATCATACGACATACAGTGGTACCTCGGGTTACAGACGCTTCAGGTTACAAACGCTGCAGGTTACAGACTCCGCTAACCCAGAAATAGTACCTTGGCTTAAGAACTTTGCTTCAGGATGAGAACAGAAATCGCACGGCGGCAGCGTGGCGGCAGCGGGAGGCCCCATTAGCTAAAGTGGTACCTCAGGTTAAGAACAGTTTCAGGTTTAGAACGGACCTCCAGAACGAATTAAGTTCTTAACCTGAGGTACCACTGTACTTGAGGGGAGGACAGAAACCCATCTCACTGGAGATGTTTACACTACTTAGAATTTACTTGCTAGCCCTGTATTTTCTCTCCCCCCCCCCCTATTTTTTGTTACAGGATTTCACTAGAGTAAGCCTGCAGATCTACTGCTCTGCCCAGACTTTTCTGATAACTCCGTGTTCAACATAGTAGAGACTAGGAAGAATAAGCACACCTGAAACACAGAAAGTTTACCAAGGCTACCACTAGTCACTATCTTAGATTTCAAGTTCTTACAGGCATCCGTAGAAGCAAAGCAAACGCGGGAGGGACGAAATCCAAGGGGTTTTTTATATCTAACCCCGTTTAATCATCAACAAGATGACAAATCTCCCGAAGGGAATATTTGTCTCAACTTTTTCAGACATTGTTCTCTTCCTTCCCATTTTAGCAGCAGGCTTTGAAAAACTTGAGAGAGCGAAAACGAGGGGAGAGAGAAAGAGAGCGAGCCCTGAGGATAAATCCGAAAGGAATTCGGGAAACTTTGGAGCGGGGTGGCGGGGGGCGAATCAAACATGGCAAATTAAAATATACACCCGAGGAAAGAAGGACGGGAACTTTACATCGTCCAGAATAGGGAGAAGTTGAAGCGAGGGCTTGAGAGGGGGGCATTCCTGTTTTCCCTGAAGACGTGGCCGTGCTCTCGGGCATACTGGGTGTCACTCCGAACATGCCCATCATCGCGCTGGCACATCGGTGCGCGTCCAAGCCGCCGTCGAGGAAGCGCCTCTTCCATTGGGGAAAAGGCGGCTTCCTTCCATCTGCCCGCTTCCCCTTCTCCTTCCCCTAAACTCTCCGCGCCCCGGACCGCTTTGTTTTGCTCGCCGGGACTTTCACGCGCGTCGCCCATGCAGCGCCCCCTGCGCGCCGCCTTCCCACGCGCAAGGAATGCCGCGTCCCCTCCGCGCAAGATACGCACTCTCTCCGCTGCCCTCGCTCGCCCGATCTTCGGCCCCTTCTTCTCCGGACTCGCCAGCTGCCCGGGGACCACGAAGGCGCCCGCGCTCCGGCCGCAGCTCCGCCCGAGAAGCCGCTGCGTCGTGCGCCCTCCCCGGCGCTTCTGAAGGGCGTCCCTTCGCCGCGCTGCGCCCAGAGGGAGCCCGCTTTCCGCGCCCGCCCCCTTCGCCTGGGGCGCAGCGGAGCAAAGTTCCTATGGCAGCGGCCGCTTCGCCAGGTAACCCGGTTGCCCACAACAAAGCGCCCGGTGCTGCTCGGGGCCCCCGATCTGCCGCCTGCCGCCTTCTCAGACCAGAAGGACAAGCACCACTTCTGGGGAGGGGGCGGGGGGCGGGGGGCGGGGGGCTGGCCAAGTTCAAGCACACGCGCGACGCGGGTCTCCCACCTGTCCGGCCCCCTTGGGAGAGGTTCTCGGTTGGAGCAGGAATATTTTCCGAAGAGGGAGCCGGAAGGTGGAGATTGCGAAGGGATGTTCGCTTTCTTTCTTTCTTTCTTTCTTTCTTTCTTTCTTTCTTTTCCTTCCTTCCTTCCTTCCTTCCTTCCTTCCTTCCTTCTTTCTTTCTTTCTCTTTCTTTCTTTCTTTCTTTCTTTCTTTTCCTTCCTTCCTTCCTTCCTTCCTTCCTTCTTTCTTTCTCTTTCTTTCTTTCTCTTTCTTTCTTTCTTTCTTTCTTTTCCTTCCTTCCTTCCTTCCTTCCTTCCTTCCTTCTCTTTCTTTCTTTCTTTCTTTCTTTCCCTTCTTTCTTTCTTTCTTTCTTTCTCTCTCTTCCTTCCTTCCTTCCTTCTTTCTTTCTTTCTTTCTTTCTTTCTTTCTGGACCCTGATCTTCTCCTCCTTCTGGAACCGTCCCCTTCCCCTTGCTTTCTCGCTTTAGACTTTCCCCTCTCAAGTTGGGGTACAGGTAGGGTTGCCATACCGAGGTACCTCGGGTTAAGTACTTAATTCGTTCCGGAGGTCCGTTCTTAACCTGAAACTGTTCTTAACCTGAAGACCACTTTAGCTAATGGGGCCTCCCTCTGCCGCTGCGATTTCTGTTCTCATCCTGAAGCAAAGTTCTTAACCCGAGGTACTATTTCTGGGTTAGCGGAGTCTGTAACCCGAGGTACCACTGTATGAAGGCAGCCCTGTTTAGGGAAGCTTTTAATGTTTAATAGGTTATTGTATTTTAGTGTTTTGTTGGAAGCCGCCCAGAGTGGCTGGGGAAACCCAACCAGATGGGTGGGGTATAAATAAATTATTATTATTATTATTATTATTATTATTATTATTAGCAAGAAAGAGGACACATTTGCCGACTGCTACTTTTAGCTATGGATCGCTATGACGACTCTCATTTTACCTACCCATGAAAAAGAGGACGTGACTTGGAAAATAAGGTGTGTGACAGTCACAGCTCATATGTCTTGCGCGACCCCGAGCCAGGCTGCCTGCGGGGTTTGGGGACAGGCGGCGATGGTCGCCTCCTCCGGGGCGGGCGGAGGTCCATCTCCCGTTCTGCACAGGAGGCGCGCGCCCAAGTTGCGCCGCCCGCGTTCTTCCCAGCGCTCTTTCCGCGCTGGAGGGAAGAGAGAGAGAGAGAGAGCGCAGCCGAGACTCCTGCCGGAGAAAACTAGCGGGAGCGCTGTCCGCCCGCAGCCTGTGGTGTGGCAGCTTGTCCTCGGGGCGGACGAGGCGTGTTAATGGCGAGACCCAGGGGGTCTCTGTCTCCACGGGCAAAAAAGGAGTCATCCACGCAGGCAGCCGGGGAAGCGCGCGTGGTTGCCCTTCGCTGCCTTCCAGATCGTGTCTGTGTGTGTTGCTTGATGGTTGTGTGCCATTTTGTGGGCTGGGGCCCACTCCCCGGCAGCCCTGACCCCTCCCCCTAAGAACAAAATAACAACTTATACAAACAAACAAAACCAATAAAACAATACAAACAAAAAAATTTAAAAATTACAAAAACATCAAAATAAAAAAAATAATTCCCCAAACCCAACCAAACATCCATCCCACCCCCACCCCCCACATACAAAAAATCCAAAAGATTTTTTTAAAAACATTTTAAAAACACTCTGTGCCCATCCTGCAGTAACAAAACTTTCTCCCCTTCTTTTTCCTCAACGTCCGTTTCCCTTTACAGTGGTACCTCGGGTTACAGACGCTTCAGGTTACAGACGCTTCAGGTTACAGACTCCGCTAACCCAGAAATAGTGCTTCAGGTTAAGAACTTTGCTTCAGGATGAGAACAGAAATCGTGCTCCGGCGGCGCAGCGGCAGCAGGAGGCTCCATTAGCTAAAGTGGTGCTTCAGGTTAAGAAGTTTCAGGTTAAGTATGGACCTCCGGAACGAATTAAGTACTTAACCCGAGGTACCACTGTATTGTATTTCTGTAAGGCGTTCAGAGAGACCTCTCGCAACCGTCCCAATGAAACTCCGTCCAAAGAGACACGTCGTGAAATGCAGCGACTCCTAGCTGACTCCACACGACAGAAAGGGGAACAATAAAATAAAATTTTAAAAATGCATTGCAATGTCTAGATTCTCTCAAAGGCCAGGAAAGGGTCTAGGAGCTATTTGGCTCTTGGACTATGGCACAACCACTGACAATTACACAGAACTGAAGAGTTCCGTGTGTTAGAACAATTAAAAACCAGTCCATATAGGGAAAAAACAATTAAAAAGTATTTTCTATGTGAAAAGAATAATGGACCCAACAGAGATATTCCCAGGGATAAAGTTTTCCGTTTAAAATCCTCGTCTTCAACTGAGCTTAAAAGTAAAGGTAAAGGGACCCTTAGGTCCAGTCATGACCAACTCTGGGGTTGCGGCGCTCATCTCGCTTTATTGGCCAAGGGTGTACAGCTTCTGGGTCATGTGGCCAGCATGACTAAGCCGCTTCTGGCGAACCAGAGCAGCGCACGGAAACGCCGTTTACCTTCCCGCCGGAGCGGTACCTATTTATCTACTTGCACTTTGACGTGCTTTCAAACTGCTAGGTTGGCAGGAGCAGGGACCGAGCAACAGGAGCTCACACCGTCGCGGGGATTCGAACCGCCCACCTTCTGATCAGCAAGTCCGAGGCCCTGTGGTTTAACCCACAGCGCCAAATGTGCAGCGGATTGTAGCTTTACAGCACAATCCTGTACATGCACATTACTCAGAAGTAAGCCCTGTTGAATACAACAGGTCTTATGCTCAGGTAAGTGAGTAGAGAATTGCAGCTTTAAAAGTATTGAAGTCTTTTATAGAGATGGGAGAAGCTTGCAAGCTGAATTTCCTCCAGCAACATAGCTGTTAAAGCAGAGGAGCCTGTCCTGAGAAAAAGGTTGGCAATTGTGTCAGGAATATGCACACAAATGCATTGTATATTCACACCTGAACTCAGTCCCTGTTTTCCAGAAAAACAGTATCCATCAAGATGTCTCAAATATAGTGCTTTACTGATTACTATTCATTACATTTCATAAATAATAAAAGTCAGATTCAAGGCATATTGCAAATTATGAAACATAAAAGGAATGTCTAAAATAAGTACTGACTTTTAACAACAAAAACTACCAGAAATCATTACCAGTAACAGCACAGTGTAAGATCATATCAAATACCTTCTGAAAAAGGAAAATATTCACAATATTTAGGAGGAAATGAAAGGGTTTTTAAATATCAAATATGTATTTCATTTTTGTTACATAAGTACAGAAAATGGCTACAAACTTCAAAAAGAACAGATATAACTAGAAAAATAAAAAAGAATGATGTATTTATTAAGTGATAATGGTCCATTGTGGCCCCTCAGGACATCTGTTAATCATTTCCCTTTTTGTCCATGTTCAAACAAGAAGGATGCAGAAAAAGTTGTTCTTCATTATAGCAGGGATTTGTCTGTAGCAGATCAAGACTTATAGAATTGGAAGGGACCTCCAGGGTCATCTAATGCAATGCATTTCCCCCCAGAAATGCAGAAATCTCAACTAAAGCAGCAGCGACAGATAGCCATCCAACCTCTGCTTCAAAACCTTCAAGGAAGAAGAGTCTTCCATGGGAGTCCGTTTCACTCTTATGGTCAGTTTTTCCTGATTTTTAGTCAGAATGGCCTTTCTTGTAACTTGAAGCCACTGGTTCAGGTTTTACCTTCCAAAGCAGGTGAAAAAAAGCTTGCCCCACCTTCCATGTGACAGCCCTTGAGATATTTGAAGATGGCTATCAGTCTCCTCTTTTGTAAGCTAAACATACCCAGCTCCTTCAATTGATCCTCATAAGGCTTGGTTTATAGACCCCTGATCATCTTGGTTGCCCTCCTCTGCACATGTTCCAGCTTGTCAATATCCTTAAATGGTGGTGCCCAGAACTGGACCTAGTATTCTTTATGTTGTCTGACCAAGGCAGAATAGAGCGGCACAATTACTTCCCTTGATCTGGCCATTATATTTCTGTTGATGCAGCCTAGAAGAGCATTAGCCTTTTTTTGCTGCAGCATCAGACTGTGGACTCACGTTAAGCTTGTGGTCCACCAAGATCCCTAGATCCTTTTCATATGTACTGCTAGTAAGCCAGATGTCTCCCATCTTATACTTGTGCATCTGGTTCTTCTGGCCTAAGTGCAGAATCTTACATTTGTCCCTACTGAAATTCATTTTGTTAGCCTGGGCCCAGTGCTTCTATCTGTTTAGGTCATTTTGAATCCCGATTCTGTCTTCTGCAGCATTAGCCACCACTCCCAGTTTGGTGTCATCTGAAATTTTGATGAGCATCCTCTCAATTCCTTCATCCAAGTCTTTTTGAAAGATGTTGAACAACAATGGGCCCAGGACAGAGCCCTGCAACGCCCCACTTGTCACTTTTTGCCAGGATGACGAGGAACCATAAATGAGTACTCTTTGGGTTGGGTCAGTTAACCAGCTATAAATCCACCTAAGTGATCCAGAGCTGAAAAAAGGGGGCAGCCAGGTGGCAAGGTGTGGGGGGAGAAAGATGCAGTCAGAGGTTGCCATCTGTATCTTCTCTTCCCCTCACCCCACTGCAGACTACATGTTTAACTGTTGTTGTTGTTTAGTTGTTTAGTCGTGTCCGACTCTTTGTGACCCCATGGACCAGAGTACGCCAGGCACTCCTGTCTTCCACTGCCTCCCGCAGTTTGGTCAAACTCATGCTGGTAGCTTTGAGAACACTGTCCAACCAACAAGAGGAACTACCGACTCTTGAAGAATGGAGGACGAAACTCATAGACTATGCAGAATTGGATAAACTAACTGGGAAGATAAGATATCAACGGGACCACAAGTTCATCAAGGACTGGGGAAAATTTGCAGAATATCTGAAAAGTATATGTGATGAACAAATAACGCTAGTGGGATTTATTTATTTTTTTAATAAATATTTATTAAGATTTTTTTAAATACAAAATGCAAAAATAATAAACAATATAACATGTATCATAACACATTTTTCAAAACTTCTTTGGACTCCCTCACGTCTCCCGCTCCCACTTACATCATTATAATTTTTTTTCCAGCAATTTATCATCTTATTTATATTCTTAAATCTTATTCAATTAATTTAATCTAATAATTCTCCAGAAATTTTATATTTTCCTCAGTCTCACTTATCGTCAAATTCAAATCTAATTCAATGGTAGGCAGTTATTTATGATCTAGCATCCTTCTTAGCATTCGACCAAATTACAATACTTTTGTAAATAAATCTTAAATTTCTTCCAGTCTTCTTCAACCCTCGCTAGTGGGATTTAAAGAGCCTTTGTGAAGGTGAGAGGAGTATTGTTAAACAGAAACAGGACAGTAAGGGTAATCTAAAAATGCAATATTAAATTTAGAAAATGTGTAAAAATGGGAAAATATGGATGATTGGCAGAGAAGCTGAGGGAAGATCAAAAAGTGGAAATTTGTGAAAATTGTTTGATATGGCAAATTTGTATAATGGAGAATTTAATAAAAATTATTTTTTTTTTTTTAAAAAAAGAGAACACTGTCCAACCATCTCATCCTCTATCATCCCCTTCTCCTTGTGCCCTCCATCTTTCCCAACATCAGGGTCCTTTCCATGGAGTCTTCTCTTCTCATGAGGTGGCCAAAGTATTGGAGCCTCAGCTTCACGAGCTGTCCTTCCAGTGAGCACTCAGGGCTGATTTCCTTATGAATGGAGAGGTTTGATCTT
This sequence comes from Podarcis cretensis, assembly GCF_951804945.1. Classification (NCBI taxonomy): domain Eukaryota; kingdom Metazoa; phylum Chordata; class Lepidosauria; order Squamata; family Lacertidae; genus Podarcis; species Podarcis cretensis. The sequence continues at coordinate 30,634,660 of NC_137187.1, forward strand.
CTTGCAGTCCATGGGACTCTCAAGAGTCTCCTCCAGCACCATAATTCAAAAGCATCAATTCTTCGGCGATCAGCCTTCTTTATGGTCCAGCTCTCATAATGGAGAGTTTGACCAAATGTGATCCACCTGGAACAGGAACCAGCAAGCCACTCCAGTATCCCTGCCAAGAAAATTCCATGGACAAAGACAACAGGTATGTTTAACTAGGGCTGTGCAAAACCTCCTGTTCAGTCTGGGGTCCAGCTTGGGTCAGAATTGGATTGGTCTGGATTGGGCCCCTGGTTCTAGCCAACAAGTTTGCACCTCCTGGTCAGGCTCCTGTTCAACTGCTGCCTCCTCCTGTTCCACCTCCATCAACTGCTGAGGGAAGAGTCCATATCACTGCTCCTTCTTATGAAGCGGCTTCAGTCAGAGTGGAAATGGGAGATCCTCACTCCTCCATCCTAGGTTCCTGTCATTCTGCCTCCTCTCTGTTTCTTCATTCTCTTTCTGCTGTGTTGGAGCCTGCCAATCCCTACTTGATCCCGACAGCACTGTTGAGCTCATTACAGCGTCACCACTTTCCAGACTTCCAGTCGGTCATGTTGCTGCTGCTTATCAGGAGGGCGAGGGCTGAGGTGTAGTGCAAATTGCAGGTCAACTCTGCTGATGTGTTTGCACTGTGCTGACCATGCCTCACTCCTTCCTCTTTATCTCATGCTAGCAAGCAGTAGCACGACTGATGCTGTGGTTTCAAAATGTCTGGCAATGGAAGAAGAAGAAGAATAGGAGGAGGAGTTTGGATTTGATATTCCACTTTATCACTACCCGAAGGAGTCTCAAAGTGGCTAACGTTCTCCTTTCCCTTCCTCCCCCACAACAAACACTCTGTGAGGTGAGTGAGGCTGAGAGACTTCAAAGAAGTGTGACTGGCCAAAGGTCACCCAGCAGCTGCATGTGGAGGAGTGGAGATGTGAACCCAGTTCCCCAGATTACAAGTCTACTGCTCTTAACCACTACACCACACTGGCTCTCATGGATGGAAAATGACTTATATATTCATAGTAGTTTGTGTTTATTGTGTTTCTTGAGATCAGTAGCAGTGCAGAGGGGTGCTGTTGCTCCCCTGGCCTCCAGCCATAGAACCATAGATTCATAGAATTGTAAAGTTGGATGGGACATCTAGTCCAGCCCCTTGCCATGTAATGCCCAAAATTGTGAGGAAATAAATCATTTTCAGGTATTTTCTGCATACTTACTCTTTTAAAATATGCTATATTTTAAAATTAAAATAATTATAGGATCCAATAAGGAAACACTGAACAGTAATTTGAACTATTCAGTTATTCCTTTCCTAACTGGTCAATGTCAACATCTTCCAACCTTCTGGTGCTTACCGGGACTAGGGGGCTCACACTACCAAAAGAGAAAAAAATAATCAGGGGAAAGTATCTACTCAGACTGGTAAATGCTAACAACTTTCAGTTGACAGATAAATTAACACCTTATAGCTCTGTGTCAACTGAAAGAGACCAGGAAATAAAATTCAGTCCTATCAGCAGACTTTTAATAGCTCTTGAAAAGTAGGAATAGTGGTATGTGAGAGGCATTAATTGTTCTCCCTAACTCAGCTACTCATTTCCCAAAAGGAAACAGGCAGTTGTTTTAATACATTGGCACCAGGCAAACATTTTTTGACAACTAAATTAGGGTCCCAGGAAATAAACTCAGCTTATTATATGTTATGATATGAATGGACTCTAAACAAACTTCTGTGGAACTGGCACTTAAAATGTCTTCAGTTTGTAAGGGTGGACAAAGCATATTTTGGTCCTGTTTTTATCTTTAGATTGGTCTGATAGCTCTCACCTTCAGGTTTCAATGCCTTTATCATGCCATCCCATCAACAAAAGAACTATGCATACTGAGTGAGAGCTATACTGGAATTATAATTGTTCATTTGACAACCACATACAAAAGAACAAGTGTAGCTTGTAAACTTCAGGGACTTCTGTTACCACTACTGTTTTTGCATATGCATTGCACTTCAGCACAATTTGCATAATGCTTAACAGTCTGTGCTTGGCCTCACAACAATGCTATGATGCACCTTATTATTTTCCCAGTTTATGCAGAAGGGATGCTGAGGCTGAGAGGCCTTGTTTTCCCAAAGGCCATATGTGAAGTACGACTTGAACTCCTGTCTCTCAGATCCAGCTTGCCATCTATATTCCCTGGCCAACCCTGGCCTTTGTTTTTCCTTTTCTAAATGCCCTACCAAGCCACGATTACATGATTGCAACTAGCAAGCTATTGAGCAAGTCTCTGCGCTGCCTGAGTAGGAAACAACTTGGGAATCACCACTTTAAGATCTTTGGAAGAAAAGCAAAGTAATTCATTCATTCATTAGCTGGCTGGGGGTGGGAGACACTGACACATATACACATAAATGCATTCACTTTGGAATTTTTCATCTTCTTTAACACAGTGGAACAGCAGTAACTTTTTTGTAGTACTCTTCACTGATGCATCTTTAGCTATACAGTGGTGCCCCGCAAGACGAACGCCTCGCAAGATGAAAAACCCGCTAGACGAAAGGGTTTTCCGTTTTTCGAGGCGCTTCGCAAGACGAATTTCCCTATGGGCTTGCTTCGCAAGACGAAAACGTCTTGCGAGTTTTTTCCCTCCCCCCTTTTTCTAAGCCGCTAATAGCTGCTTAGCCGCTAAGCCGCTAATAGCCGCTAAGCCGCTAAGCCGCTAATAGCGCCAAGCCGCTAATCCGCTAATAGGGATGCTTCACAAGACGAAAAAAACGCAAGACGAAGAGACTCACGGAACGGATTATTTTCGTCTTGCGAGGCACCACTGTATTGCTATTGTCTGCCTTGGAATATAACACTGTGAGGGCAGAAATTCCTTCTTTAGCTACCATCCAGCTTTGCCAAAGGCAAAAATGCCTTAACTTCGCCACTTTTCAAATGGTGGTTCTTATGGCCTTTCATAGTAAAGGAAGAAAGAGGAAATCTGTGGCAGTACTTGCTTAAGAAGGAGCAGGAGGAAACAACTTTGACTTAGATGGATTGAACTGAAGTACCGTATTTTTCGCTCCATAAGACGCACTTTTTCCCTCCTAAAAAGTAAGGGGAAATGTGTGTGCTTCTTATGGAGTGAATGCAGGGGGGAGGCAGGCAGGAAAAGTCCCCAAGAGCCGCACACAAGCTCCGCACGGCTCTTGCGGGCTTTTCCCCAGGAGGGAGAAGGGTCTGACACAGCCAGTCAGTCCCTTCTCCCTCCTCGTAGAAAAGCCCGCAGGAGCCGTGCGCTCCTTAAAGGGTGTGCGGCTCCTGTGGGCTTTTGTGGGAGGTGGGGGAATTGCCATAGGTTGGCAGGAGCAGGGACCAAGCAACAGGAGCTCACTCTGTCACGGGGATTCGAACCGCTGACCTTCTGATTGGCAAGTTTAGACCACAGCACCACCCGCGTCCCAGATAGCCATGGTTACATATAGCTTAATTACATCAAAGCTGGATTACTGCAATGTGTTCTGTCTGGGGCTGCCATTGAAGAGCATTCAGAAACCCACACATTAGGAATGTGGCTGAGTTTTTGACCAGTTTGAGGTATCACATTTCACCACTTCTGTATCATATTCACTAGCTTATTATTTATTTTCAGGAGCTATTTGAAGTTTTTGTTATCAACCCAAAAGCCTAAAATCAATGGTGGGGGACCTCTGGTCACAGGTCTAGTTAGTATCAGACACTACTAAAGATGTATAAAACCATGAATTTCAATTTCTCTCTGTTTCCCATTTTCCCAATCCTAAATTGAGTTTGCCCTGTTTCCACATCAGTTCATTAAAAATAAATAAATCAATAAAAAGTCCACACAAAAATTCATACAATTTTATGTGCATTTCTCCTAATATACAGCATTCACACATTTCCCAACATTATTTTCACTATTTTGTGGGTCACTGTTGCTTACTGGGAGGGAGATGGGGAATGCCAAGATGTATAGCAAGCCTACCTAAGGAGACAGGATTGCTTCTGAGTGAAGGTATGAGACATCACCTTGCCAACAAAGGTCCGTATAGTAAAAGCTATGCTTTTCCCAGTAGTGATGTATGGAAGTGAGAGCTGGACCATAAAGAAGGCTGATCGCCGAAGAATTGATGCTTTTGAATTCTGGTGCTGGAGGAGACTCTTGAGATTCCCATGGGCTGCAAGAAGATCAAACCATTCTGTAGGAAATCAGCCCTGAGTGCTCACTGGAAGGACAGATCTTGAAGTTGAGGCTCCAATACTTTGGCCACCTCATGAGAAGAGAAGACTCCATGGAAAAGACCCTGATGTTGGGAAAGATGGAGGACACAAGGAGAAGGGGACGACAGAGGAAGAGGTGGTTGGCCAGTGTTCTCGAAGCTACCAGCATGAGTTTGACCAAACTGCGGGAGGCAGTGGAAGACAGGAGTGCATGGCGTGATCTGGTCCAGGGGGTCACAAAGAGTCGGACACGACTAAACAACTAAACAACAGCAACAACAACTGGTTAATGTTTGCCCAGAGTCTTCAGTCTTCAGTTCTCCCTTGCAAAGTTCCAATGGCTGAATACTCTTAATTCTCTTGTTCTGCATCATCTGGGGCTACTGAGCAGGAACCTACTAGGTTGCTGAGACTATTGACCTTCAAACATCCCTGGAAGTTAGGCTACACCAAATGGGACAGTACAAATCAATTCATATCTTAGTACTGTATTAGAATTACAAATATACAACAGATTGGTTCATATGACCCCAGGAGGTCTCTCAAGAACTCCTAGGACAATAATTTGTAATTTGTAGGAGTTTAACAGTGACATCATAGGCATGTGTACTCAGAAGTAACCCTTGTTGAGTTTACTGGGATTTAGTCCCAGGTAAATGAGCATATGGGACGCAGGTGGCGCTGTGGGTTAAAGCCTCAGCGCCTAGGACTTGCCGATTGAAAGGTCGGCGGTTCGAATCCCTGCGGCGGGGTGCGCTCCCGCTGCTCGGTCCCAGCGCCTGCCAACCTAGCAGTTCGAAAGCACCTCCGGGTGCAAGTAGATAAATAGGGACCGCTTACCAGCGGGAAGGTAAACGGCGTTTCCGTGTGCGGCTCTGGCTCTGGCTCTGGCCAGAGCAGCGATGTCACGCTGGCCACGTGACCCGGAAGTGTCTCCGGACAGCGCTGGCCCCTGGCCTCTTAAGTGAGATGGGCGCACAACCCCAGAGTCTGTCAAGACTGGCCCGTACGGGCAGGGGTACCTTTACCTTTACCTTTTAAATGAGCATAAGATTGCAGCCTAAGCCTCAATGGGCTTGATAAGGCATATATGGAATCAGGCTGTAAAAATATTGCAGAAGTATATTGCAAATCCATTTAACTGGATTTTCATTCCACTTGGAATGAATAATAATTTGTACTCAGAATATGTATTACTGTGTGTGTGTGTGTGTGAATGTTGAAATCTGACTTTGTATGTTCTTTGGTATATTACAGTTCTTAAGTTCATTGAAAATTTTATTACAACTATCCAAAATCTCTAAGGAAACAAAGAAAGCAATTTCATATAAATCCACAGATACAAGAAGTAAAATCAACTGAAACCATTGTTTGTTTACTCTAAACCAATATTTTTAGATATCAGTATCAATTTATTGTGTAAGTCTAAGACCCTGTAGCTTGAGATTGATCAGCAGAGAAGTAATACTCACTTTTCTTGTTTCCTAGCACCAACTTTATTGAAATCAGTCTAGAGGCTTGCAGACTATGTCAGGCTTTTTTTCCTCTTATTCTTGCCCTTTGCTATACTCACCATTTTGGGGCAGGAAGTGGATGGACATACTCATTTTCCAATGTTAATGGACTACTTCTACATATTAAAATCTGCTTAACCTCTGATGCTACATTGGGTACAATTATAATTTGTTATACTTACTGTTATGTAGTGAAGTTTCACCCTGGGCCAGCAGGGGGATACTGTAGATAGTTTTCACTCAGGTCTGTAGATAGTTTTCACTCAGGTCCACGTCAGCTATTTTAGGCGGGAAACTCTGGGTTGTTGTTGCTACAACAGCTCAGCCGGCTGCCTATAAAAGCAGGCCGGCTGAGCTGTTTGCTAGTAAATTCTATTGCAGCTTACAAAATAAAGAGCTGCTTTGGAGAAATCGCTGTGTCGTCTGCTATGTCAACCCACAACTTAACACTTACATTCATAACATATATGTTCCTGTGACTGAAGGACTCTAGAACCACCTTTTGGCAACCACTGTTATAGCTATCAATCATTTCAACCTCCACCATTAAAGAGAACATTATTGGGGGGGGGGGAATAGATGCCACTTGGCATGCAAATATGCTGGAAGACCTTGTGGGGGACATAGGTATCTCTGGATAGATCCAGTAATTAGTGGTGGAGCTTCATGCTCCGGCACCGGGGGACGGAGAGCAGGAGGGGGCGTGTCCCAGGGGCGTGGTGCCCAGCGCGGGCGGGGGGCCAGCCACGATGACACCCCACTGGGATTGCGCTGCCAGGGGCAGTCCGCTCCCCCCACTCTCCTCTTCCTCCACCAGTGCCAGTAATCCAGAGAGGGGGAACCTTTGACACTCCAGATGTTGCAGAGCTGTAACTCCCATCTTGACCACACTGTGATCAACTCCCGCTGGGAAACCAATGTCCCCACTGTGGAAGGACGTGTGGATGCAGAATTGGCCTCCACAGTCACTTACGGACTCATGGTTAAAACCATGTTTATGAAAGACAGTCTTACTTGGCTACTAGGGATTGCCAAAGAAGATGCTGATGAGGTGTGATGGAGGCAGAATCCAACAAATCTGGAGTAGGTAAAGGTAAAGGGTAAAGGGACCCCTGACCATTAGGTCCAGTCGTGACCAATTCTGGAGTTGCGACCCTCATCTCGCTTTATTGGCCGAGGGAGCCGGCGTACAGCTTCCTGGTCATGTGGCCAGCATGACTAAGCCGCTTCTGGTGAACCAGAGCAGCGCACGGAAACGCCGTATACCTTCCCGCCGGAGCGGTACCTATTTTTCTACTTGCACTTTAACATGCTTTCGAACTGCTGGGTTGGCAGGAGTAGGGACTGAGCAACGGGAGCTCACCCTGTCGCGGGGATTCAAACTGCCGACCTTCTGATCGACAAGTCCTAGGCTCTGTGGTTTAACCAACAGCGCCACCCGTGTCCCTAAGTCTGGAGTAATATATGCCTAAATCGATCATTTTAAATGTATGCCTCTGCGTGATTCCTGCTAGGAGGCTGCAGTCTTCTTATTTATAATTTTTGTCTCTGAACACTGGAAACATAGTGCACAAGTGTTTATGTCAATCTCCATTTTGATGCTCGTGTCAGTGAAGAAAGCGGCTGCTTTTTCCACCACTTATGTTTTTTCTCATTTTTTCCAAGTACTTAAAGCTCCAGCTGAAGGACTGAGTAGCAGAATGTTGCTAAATTGGGATTATTTGATTTACCCCCTTGTAGTCATTTAAGATTGGCCAAGGGAGTCTGGCTCTCCAGCTGGAGAAGTTTACTATCTCTAATTTAAAATGTGCTGAATCCTTTAGTTTCTTACAGTGTGATAGGTAAAGGTAAAGGTACCCCTGACCGTTAGGTTCTGTTGCGGACGACTCTGGGGTTGAGGCGCTCATCTCGCTCTATAGGCTGAGGGAGCCGGCGTTTGTCCGCAGACAGTTATGGGTCATGTGGCCAGCATGACTAAGTCGCTTCTGGCAAACCAGAGCAGCGCACGGAAACGCTGTTTACCTTCCCGCCGGAGCAATACCTATTTATCTACTTGCACTTTGACGTGCTTTTGAACTGCTAGGTTGGCAGGAGCAGGGACTGAGCAACAGGACCTCACCCCATCGCAGGGATTCAAACCCCCGACCTTCTGATCGGCAAGCCCTAGGCTCTGTGGTTTAGACCACAGCACCACCCGCGTCCCAGTGTGATAGCTTACTTTATTAGAGATTTGTTTGCTTCTGGGGTCTGAATAATTATTAGTTTACCGCTGCCAGAAAATAAAGAGAAAATCTTTTATTACAACAACTTCTGTTGGTGTAAGAATATGCAAGCTTTTGAGTTACATACCCCACTGAGCCTCTTGGGTGCTTGCCATTCGGAAGGTTGGTAGTTCGAATCCCTGTGATGGGGTGAGCTTCTGTTGCTCTGTCCCAGCTCCTGACAACCTAGCAGTTCAAAAGCATGCCAGTGCAAGTAGATAAATAGATACCACTGTGGTGGGAAGGTAAACTGCAATTCCATGCACTCTGGCTTCCATCACAGTGTCCCGTTGCACCAGAATCAGTGTCCTATGATAAGATCTGCTCCATGTTTTATACATTATAATTCATAAACAGTATTGTACACATTTGGAATTAAAAAGAAATGACTAGCACAAAAATAAAATAAACCAGTGTGGCTGGTACTGAAACATGATGTACATTGTTGATTTTCCCAATAAATTGGCTCTTTGGAAAATATCATTTTGATGCTATTTAAGTTAATTGTTTATGATTATATGGACCAATGATGTATGATCATATTTTTAAGTGGAGATGTTGAGAGGTTTTCAGAGTGTTTAAATAGTTACAAATTCTACCACATGGTGGTACCTTTTGTTTATGATAGGAAGTTGTTGTAATGTAGACTCCAAGGTTCTAATCCTATGCAAACTTACTTGGAGGTGACAATGCAATGAACAGACCTAGTTTCAGCACCAAGCATCTTTGGGCAGTTGCCAGAACCCCTGGGCCCAAGTGATGATGCTTCCTCTGCATCCACTATGCCTGCTCTTACTGTAACACTAGGGCTACAACAGCATAGCAAAACTATTGTGACAGGCAAGAATCACAGCTTACCTGCAACTTGATTTTTCAACCAAGTGTCTCTCAAATTTTGAAGGCCTGTTATCCTAGCACTGTCCTTCTGCCTATCAGATCATGAAAAAATAAGTGAACATATTAGTATATTATTCTCATTTGTATAATGAAAGATTTCGTCTACAGATGAGCTTGCTATATATGCAGATTTTTCCAACGGTATTTCTGTGCGTCTGGTTTTAATTATTTCTACATCCTGCCTCAAAATATATACATATAGTGCAACATAATTTGTCTTCTACAGCACATGCTCTTCTTTTGTATTTCACAATACAAAACCAGAAGGTTCTGAACTGCAGATCCACCTTTTCAGAGAGAGAAGGGAACTGCCTAATGCCAAGTCCAGGGTTAAAGAGCAAAATGCAGAATAACCTGCAGGACCCTAGAATCTGGTTTTCAGTTAACAATTTGTGTTAATGACTTGTTGCCACATCTGCACCAGGGCTTTCTACCTAGCAAATGACATTTTTATTGTCACTGTACAAACAAAAGTGAGTTACAGAAGGAATAAAAACTGCATAATGAGAGATAAGAAGGTCTCACTGGACTAGCATTGCTGTTGCTGACTCCGTTGCAGAAATGCTGCTCCCACTATATATATATATACAGATATAGGTCTGTTGAAAAAGTGGGGTAGGTATTAAAATAGTTATCTCTGGTCTTAATATTATAATCCTAATATTAATATTATTTTTATAACCCTAATATTGTAACCCTAATTTGATCCAATAGAAATGATGCCTGTTTCTGTAACATGTATGATTTAATGCAAAGTCAGCAGCTGGTTTAATTTCAAGATGTCATATCAAGATGAAATGTTTACGACACAATTTATATGTGTGTCTACTCCAAAACTTCATTGAATTCAATGGGAGTTATTCTCAGGTAGGCATGCATTGGACTGCAGCCTTAAAGTGCATTTCTGTGCACACATGCCTAGAAGATGGATGGATCCCGCTCACTGTCTTGGCTTCTTTACTCTTTGGTGTGTGTGGGGGGGAAACCCAGGCTTCCCCCACAGCCCAAGAAGCTCTGGGAGAAGCAGACAGGCTGTGCGCAGCCTGTCCGCTGCTCTTTGGGGCTGGAGGGGAAATAATATTTTTTTCCTTGATTTCCCCCTCTAAAAACTAGGTGTGTCCTGTGGTCCGGTGTGTTCTATGGAGCGAAAAATACGGTAAGTCTTGTGGTTCAGAACTCTGTGTCTCACTCTGCCACTCCTAATGGCACTTGGGCATCTGCTACCTGAGGCAGCCACTTCACTTTGCCTCATGAATAGCCACCTCTGAACAGAGATGGACAGTCTCTTATCCCTTTACTGGAGGTTTGGCAATGAATTAAGTTGAATACATAGCTGCTGGCCCTTGTCTTCCCGTACTGCACTTGACACCAGTGCCTGGCTAGCAGCTTCATGTGCTTCTTGCTTTCAGAATTTTCTTGCAAAGGAAGATTCCAGAAGGGAATCCCTTGACCATTTGTCCAGATACAGTGGTACCTCCGTTTGCTGACGGGATCCGTTCCAGAGGTCCGGCCGGATCCTGAGGTTTTCGCAACCAGAGAGACTGCTTCCATGCATGTGCGCTCGGCAAAAACCCAGAAATATACTTCTGGGTTTGCCGATAAGGATACGTAAGCGGAGGTACGACTGTATAGCTATCTTGGGTAACGCAGGGAGGCTTACAGAGTGAGAAAGCTAATCGCAGTTCTGACACTCTTGCTGCTGGCAGTGTCTTGTGTGACACTCATCAAGGAAAGTGCTGGATTGATTTTTCTTCTCCCCTGTTGCATTTGGAGACTTGATCAAGAACTGATTCTTTAAGTTGACCTCATCTCCTAGCATTTCCCTTTATGCCAGGCTTCACTTCTTCTTTGAAGTACTGTGCATATTTATTGATTTATAAAAAGTATTGGTAGACTGCCCCACCATATAGTATTCCAAGGTCACCACTAGGCATAACACTGGACCAGGTGAAAAGTCTGACTTCCTTGTAGTGCTGTGTCGGAATTGTGTCTGAGCAATAGGTAACTTTTGTAGCTACAGTGGTACCTCGGGTTACATACGCTTCAGGTTGCATACGCTTCAGGTTACAGACTCCGCTAACCCAGAAATAGTGCTTCAGGTTAAGAACTTTGCTTCAGGATGAGAACAGAAATCATGCTCCAGCGGCATGGCAGCAGCGGGAGGCCCCATTAGCTAAAATGGTGCTTCAGGTTAATAACAGTTTCAGGTTAAGTACAGACCTCCGGAACGAATTAAGTACTTAACCCGAGGTACCACTGTATTTCCAAGACAATCTTGCATTATATGGTTGCATTACTATGGATTTGATTTGAATGTGCCCTCGCATGTGAACATGTAGCAACACTTATGTTTCCTCCTCGGATTCTCTAATTTTTACTGTGGGCCAAGCGGTTAGACTAACTTTACTAAATCTTACTAGTCAATCGCATTTTCATTAATAGATTTTATATTCATATGAATTAAAATATTGCTCTGAAGACAAAAGCATTCCTTCATCTTAGATGATACAAGGATGTATTACTCCCAGGGAGGATGTAAGCAGCACTTCCTCTGTTTCCAGTCAATAATAGTGGATGGCCATGTTTGCTTCATGGCTGAACTTGAAGCAGCAGGAGAGGTGTGGATCCCTGAACTATACCTAAAGAGCCTTCAAAGTGCCACTTAAGAGTGCAGCATTTGCTGCACAGCCAAGGTTGCGGAGTTGTTCCCCGTAAGGGGACTCCTGCATGGTCCTGCACTGCAGCAGGTTAGACTGGATGACCCTTGGGGTCCCTCTTCCAGAGGTTTATATGCAGTGGTACCTCAGGTTAAGTACTCAATTCGTTCCGGAGGTCTGTTCTTAACCTGAAACTGTTCTTAACCTGAAGCACCACTTTAGCTAATGGGGCCTCCCGCTGCTGCCGCGCCGCCGGAGCCCGATTTCCGTTCTCATCCTGAAGCAAAGTTCTTAACCTGAAGCACTATTTCTCGGTTAGCGGAGTCTGTAACCTGAAGCGTATGTAACCCGAGGTACCACTGTACCACCATAATTCTTTGGAAAGGGTTTCAGAAAGAAGAAACAGAAATAGCATTCCTTAAAGTTAGTTGTATGGTCGGAAAGTAGCCTCACTTCCTGTGAGCTACCTTATTATTCCTTGCACGTTAATTTGAGCTTGGCAGATCCTGTGCCTCTTTTTGCATGGACCCCTCTTTCAGTTCTTCTGATATTTCTCAGGTTTCTATGGGCTCTGCTGAATTTTTTGGATCAAAAAAGGGGAAAGGGAAGCTTCGCTTGATGGAGGGAGGGAGAAAGGGGATCTTTTGAGACAAGATGCCAGGGCCCCAAAGATGCCAGTGCCAGGGCCCTCCTGCTGCTGCCTTATGGGGCGAGAGAGGGAAAGGGGATCTTTTGAGACAATATCCAAACAGCTCCTTTAACCAAACACCTGATTCACCCAGCAGCCTGGCAGCCTAAGAAAAGAAAAGAAAAAAGTGGCAGAGGCAGCTCCCAGACATCTCCATGCAGTAAACAGTGACCCCGTGTGGCCAGTGCTGGAATAGACATCGACAGGAAAATAAACAGTGACCCCGTGTGGCCAATACTGGAAAAGACATCAAAAGGAAAATAAACAATGCGCCAGTACAGTACTGGTATAGAATTCCTGATAATTTCTAGGTATAAGTTATTTCCAAGTAGGAATTTGAATTTGGCTTTAAAAAAAATTTCCCTTTTAAACTTTAATTTATCTCATTTGGATTCTGAAGCCTACAAATGATATCATCACAACAATAGTATGATGTACATTGGACCAAGAATTAGTACCTGGCCCACGGATGTAGCCAAGAGAGAGCAGTGGGGGTGGGCATCTCCCCCCCCCATCAAGTAAAGCAATAGAAATACTTAACTAACTGACCAATCACATTATCTCTGCCCCCCAACAAAGATCCTGGCTACACCGATGACCTGGCCCCAAGCTTCATGGCTGAGTAGAATTTCTCAACATTTCACATTATGTGTAGTTTCAGGATTCTTCACATTAACACCAATTATGATTTTGAGCAGACAAATAGCTAACAAAACTTTAAGCAACCTTCTCTCCCACCTGCTACCCACCACAAATTAGTTCTCCCTTCAAGGTCGCAGCCTCCTGTGGGAGCATTTCCTTTAAAAATGGAATCAGAAAAATGAATTTCACAACATTTACTTCAGCCCCAAATCTACTCCTAACCACTCAGTTACAACAGCTGAGGAATGGAATTTTATCAGGAATATTTTATCTGCTTTTAACTGTGTATTTCCACATCAACAGCCTAGAGTCTTAGGAAGTGAGAGCTGTCTCTTTCAGATGTATGCGAATGGTATGGTACTTTGCTTCTGAAGCAATCTAGCAAATGCTTCACGCACTGTTTCATTTCACAGTAAGAGTATTTCCATTCATGTAGGTGACCCGTTCAACGCAGTTTTGTCCCCAGATAAACCAACCTTGGGTCGCTTTCCTCATCAGTACAGTGCACAAGACGGAATAAACAGAAGATTTAGAATGTTGTACCTTTTTTAATAATTTTTTTTATTCATTTTCCAATACAAATTTATAAAACCATACCAAATTTTTATCACAAATATATACTTTTGGACTTCCCTCAGTTCTTCTGCCAATCTTCTGTTTTGACTCTTTTTTAACACATCTCCTAATTTTATATTGCCTTTTATCACACCTTCCCCCTCCCTATTCCCTTTTTTACAATATTTCAGATGTTTTTACAGAGCTTCTTGCAAACCCACAAGCATTATTTGCTCATCACATGTACTTTTCAAATAATCTGCAAATTTACTCCAGTCCTTGGTGAACCTGTGATCCCGTAGATATCGGATATTTCCTGTTAATTTATCAAGTTCTGCGTAGTCCATTAACTTCATTCTCCATTCTTCCATCGTCGGTAATTCTTCTTGTTTCCATTTTTGAGCCAGTAGTATTCTTGCTGCTGTTACTGCATACTGGAAAACTTTACAATCCTTTCTCTTTATTTCATTTCCTACCATTCCTAACAAAAATGCCTCTGGTTTCTTAACAAATGTATATTTCAACATGTTTTTCAATTCATTATATATCATTTCCCAGAAGCCCTTCACCTTCTTACATTCCCACCACATATGATAAAAAGTTCCTTCTTTTTCTTTACATTTCCAACACTTATTACACATTTTGTACATTTTTGCTAACTTTACAGGGGTGATATACCACCTATATATCATTTTTATAACATTTAGAATGTTGTACCTTGATCATTGGGACGCGGGTGGCGCTGTGGGTTAAACCACAGAGCCTAGGACTTGCCAATCAGAAGGTCGGCGGTTCAAATCCCTGCGACGGGGCAAGCTCCCATTGTTCAGTCCCTGCTCCTGCCAACCTAGCAGTTCAAAAGCACATCAAAGTGCTAGTAGATAAATAGGTACCGCTCCGGCGGGAAGGTAAACGGCGTTTCCATGCGCTGCTCTGGTTTGCCAGAAGCGGCTTTGCCATGCTGGCCACATGACCCGGAAGCTGTATGCCGGCTCCCTCGGCCAATAAAGCGAGATGAGCGCCGGAACCCCAGAGTCAGCCACGACTGGACCTAATGGTCAGGGGTCCCTTTACCTTTACCTTGATCATCTTTGGATTTATCAGCAGCAATAAAGCCAAGTTACCACAAGTTCCACTTCCACTGAAGTCCTTAGCACACTGAGCTATATACAGGTCTATCAGGTTTGAGAACACCTTTATTATTTATGGTATAAGTGGCAAACCCTTTTCAGCCTGAGGGCCACACTGAGCATCAGTCACCTGTCCAAGCATCACTGGGCATGGCCAAAGGATATGTGTGCGTACAGGCTCACTACAAATACAGCCAGTATACCCACTCTGGAAGAATGGCAGGTGAAGATGATGGACTATATGGGACTGGCAGAAATGACCGGCAGAATCCGAGACCAGGGAAAAGAGTCGGCAGAAGAAGACTGGAAGAAGTTTAAAGACTATTTACAGAAATATTGCAAAATTAATGAATGTTAGAACGATGTTGGACAGAAATTAAGGGGTTTCCAGCTGTAATGCTCAAGAAATATGAAAAATAAGGTTTAGAAATAAGTAAAAACTAAATGGTGAGGATTTGCTGAACTAACAATTTGAATTGGAATACAAGAAAGGGGTAGGGACGCAGGTGGCGCTGTGGGTTAAAGCCTCAGCGCCTAGGGCTTGCCGATCGAAAGGTCGGCGGTTCGAATCCCTGCGGCGGGGTGCGCTCCCGCTGCTCGGTCCCAGCGCCTGCCAACCTAGCAGTTCGAAAGCACCTCCGGGTGCAAGTAGATAAATAGGGACCGCTTACCAGCAGGAAGGTAAACGGCGTTTCCGTGTGCGGCTCTGGCTCTGGCTCTGGCTCTGGCCAGAGCAGCGATGTCACGCTGGCCACGTGACCCGGAAGTGTCTCCGGACAGCGCTGGCCCCTGGCCTCTTAAGTGAGATGGGCGCACAACCCCAGAGTCTGTCAAGACTGGCCCGCTAAACAAGCACATTCACCACACACAGTTTTTTCACCAGACATGTAACCACAAAGTACACTCATCCTTTTCTCATTCTCCACACTCATGTGCACACGCAGCATTGCCAATCCTCACAACTCCAGTGCTGGGATGAGAGTGTCTGGAAATGTTGTGTTTTATACTCTTAAAGATCAGGCTCCAATCTCAGTTCCATGGTGCTCAGTGCAAAATCAGAAAGAAAAACCCTCTATGTGCGCTTTGTTTTATTTCCTGATTAGAAATAAAGGGGCTGGTGAGCCACTTCTCATGGCATGAGGGGCCGGATCTGGGCCACAAGTTGGCCACCCCTGATCGATGTAAACACTCACCACGACAAGTGAGAGAACTGAGATAGATTGTACTGAGCCCTGGTCTCATTAGACAAAGCGTTCCACCAAAAAGGCTCTGGCTCTGGTTGAGGACAGCTGGATATGTTTTGGGCCAGGGACCACCAGTAGGTTGCTATTAGATGAGCTTCACACTCTTTGGGGGTGTATTGGAAGATAATTCCCACAGATGAGAAAGGTCACAGACTGTTTAGGGCTTTAAAGGTTAGCACCAAAACCTTGAACCTGATTCGATACTCCACCTGGAGCCAGTCCAGCTGATGAACAACCAACTGAATGTGGGCTCTCCACAAAGTCCAAGTAAGAACTCATGCATCTGCATTTTAGACCATTTGGAGTTTCTGGAGCAGTCTCGAAGGTAGCCCTGCATCTCTCTCTCGCCCTCCCTCCCTCCCCTCTCTCTATGGCATTTATACCCTGCCCTCCCCGGCTCAGGTATAGAGCAAGTTAGTCTAGTCTGCAGGTGACTGCTGCATGGATCACCATGGCTAGATTGGAAAGGGACAGGTACGGTACCAATCGCCTAACCTGACATAGATTAAAAAATGCCAGTTTGGCTACATTTGTGACCAGTGCCTCCATAGAGACAGAAGCGTCCAGGATCACACCGGGACACCTGAAGAGCTGGGAGCTGGAAACCAAACCGAAATCATTCCGGCCGAGCCATTGGACCCCCATCTTTATTGGATCGAGATTCAGCTGACTCCGTTTCCTCCGTCCCAGCACACCCACCTAAAAATTGGCCAATATATCCAGGGTAGCATCTGGCCAGGGCCACGAAGCAGTAGATCCATGATGTTTGTGGTCAGATCTGTGGTTATGTACAAGATATATGAATAAAGGGTGAATTTAGGGTTCCCCAATGCAAAAAGCACGATGATCATGAGGATCCATGCTTCAGAACCACGTTTTTGGGCCATGGAGTGGCCAAGAAGCCGTGGATCTGAGTTTTTTGTGGTGCAGGCTGTGCCCCTGGCTATGATGTGTGATTTGATGATGAGTTTGGGTTGGCCCAATGAGAAAAGCGTGAGGATCCATGAGGATCCATGCTTCGAAACCACATTTTTGGGCCACCGTGTCGCCAGGAATCCATGGATCCGTGATTTTCATGGTGCATGCTGTGCTCATGGCCATGATATTTGATCTGATGGTGACTTTGGGCTGATCTAGTGCAAAAATCATGAGGATCCGTGTTTTTTAACCATGTTTTTGTGCCATTGCGGCACCACGAAATAGTGGATGCGTGATTTTTTTTGGTTCTGCCTACAGACTAAGGTGTGGTCTACAGTACCATGGTGTTTTTATTTTCTTTCAATATAAAAATCATATGAATTCATGAGGATCCATGCCTCGGATCCATGCTTTTGTGGTGCTGCAGCGTGGCAAAGTGTTAGATCCACGTTTTTTATAGTCCAGTCTGTAGGCGTGCCTTCCAGGTGTGATTTGACACTGGATTTGTTGGAGTTATTTTTAAAAAATTGGATGATCCATGAGGATCCGTGTAGATCCACCTTTAACCCAGACCCCTTTGATTACAAGCTCACCACGTTTATAATTGCAGCTGCAAGATATAAGGGAATCCTTGGTGGGGAGTGCCATTTTTTTTTATCTCATCGTAGAGGGAGAGCCAAAGAACTGATATAGGACTTTAATGAAAGGTTCTCCCAGGCTGTTGATAAAAGTAATTGGAGCTCCACGTGCCAATTGCTCTCCTTAGGAAGCGGGGTGTAACTCTTTCCCTTTGAAGGCAGTTACTGAACTGCAAGGGAGGCTGTGCGCCAGCAAAGAGGCGAGATAAAGAAGCGCTTGGACTCCCAAAGTTTAAAGCTTGCTGCCGCCGCCATGAAACACGGTATTTGTACATTCAGAAGTTCCACAATCAGTATGTAAAGGGGGCTTAGGATTTCGGCCTAAGTTTTAATGCTTTACATATGGCTTATCCCCATTGCTCTAGCTCTCTGTCTTTAGGCTGAATGAAAGATTCAGAAATCAATTAAAAGCGGGGTATTATTATTATTATTATTATTATTATTATTATTATTATTATTATTATTATTATTATTAATGTGTTCCTGCCGCACCGGTGCTGTGCGTAAAAGCGAACCAAAAAAACCCAGAGTGCAGAAAGCATAGGAGCCAATCCTAGGGGCCAAGCCCCCCAATAAAAAATTGAGGGTGCAGGGGCCTCCCCCCAAAGTTGATGGGCATTGCCATTCAAATAGTGTCATGTGATCGCTTACTTGGCGCCCCCCTCCCATATTTTATCCAACTTGGCGGAAAGACTCGGCTAACGCAGTTCTTTCCCTTGGGGTCAGAAAGGGGCATTGTCCCTCCGTAGTCTCGGCGCGGAGTTCCCCCTTAGACGTAAGCTGGCAGTTACCCCGGAGTAAAAGAACCACAGCAGCAACCGTTGCCCTTTCCTTCCGGGGGCGCAAAAGCCCCACGGCCTCTTTTCCCCGCAGGCGCAACTCCGCCTCCAGCCCGCGAAGGCCGGAGGGGAGGAGAAGGGAGGAGGAGGCGGCGCTCGGCAGCCGGCGGGGTTGCAGAAGAGCTGCCTGGCTGCGCCGCGATGGAGGGCGAAAGCTGCGCGCTGCTGCTGCTGTGGTCGACGGCAGTCGCCGGGCTCTTGCTCTTCTACCTGGGCTTCGTGCGGCGCGTCACCGGGGCTGCGCGCACCGCCTTCCCGCGGAGGGAGCCCGGCCGAGCCGCAGGAGGAGGCGGCAGGCCGCCGGCCGATGCGGTGAGTGGGGGGCGTCGGGGCGATCCGCTCTCCGCTGGCCCCGCGGCTGGAGAGCCTCGATCTCGGGTGATCGCCCTGCCAGCCCAGGATACTTAAGTGCTCTGCGATAGGAACCTCAAATCATAATGATAATGATAATAAATTATTATTAAAAGAGAAGGTTTCATAGCTGTCAACTTTCAGATTTGAAAATAGGGGATCAGCAGCCTCACCTGTCCTGGGGAGCCTCGAAAATAAGGGATCAGCAGCCTCACCTGTTCTGGGGACAGTCTATGGGATATCTAACAATCCGGGATAGCATCAGGAAACGGCGCTGGAATAAGGGAATTTTCCGCAAAAAAAAGGGAAGGTTGACAGCTATAGAAGGTTTCCAGTCTGAATTTGGGGCTTCCTGTTACCAAAAACTGCACGGCTACCACGGAATAATGGGATAATACCATAATAATACCATAATAATGGGACAAATGCAAGGTTGTGCGCTTAGGCAGGAAGAACCAGGTGCTCCAATATCAGATGCATGGGCGTAGCCAAGAGTGGCAGCTGCCATCGAGGAAATAAAATTTGCTTAAGTAAGGGAGGTTCTGCCCCCTTGGCATATCCTGGCCGCACCTTGTGATCATAGCTGTCAGATTTGAAAATTAAGGGATCAGCAGTCTCAAAAATAAGGGATCAGGAGCCTCACCCGTCCTGGCGACAGTCTGCGGGATAGCTAACAATCCGGAATGGCAGCGGGAAAAGGCGTAGGAATAAGGGAATTTCCCGCAAAAAAGGGGGAGGTTGACAGCTATGCCTGTGATAAGATTGGGGACACCTGGCTCACCAGCAGTACATGTGAAAAGGATCTTGGAGTCTCCTCCCCTCTCCCTGCCCAAACTCCGTGCTCTCTCTTCCACACCCTGGCACGAACTCCCTGCTCTTTCCGTGGGGCGTGGTGTCGCCACATTTTGTGGGCACCTGGTCCCTATATGGGACATATTGCTAAACTTAAGAACCATCAATAAGTGCCAGAACTAAGACGCATATCCCCCAAAATCTGAGGGATTTGAATTGCGGTTTACATAGAGGGAGCTTATTGTGTATAGTGTTTACTTAATTGAAGTAAAATTGGTTTTATATGGGTGTTTTAACTTGGAACTGTTTAAATTGTATTGTTTATGGATAAATTTTGATGTATTGTTTTCGATATGGGCCAATGGCCGTAATAAATCTAACTAACTAACTAATTGCGGGGTCCTTGGCACCCAGGGTCCTAGGGAGATGGTGCCTATGTAGTGGACCACAAGCTTAACATGAGTCAACAGTGTGATGCAGCAGCAAATAAAGCTAATGCTATTCTTAGCTGCATCAACAGAAGTATAGGGTGCAGAACAGGGGAAGTAATAGTACCACTCACTTCTGCCCTGGCCAGACCACACCTGGAATACCAGTTCTGGGTGCCACAATTTAAGCAGGATATTGACAATCTGGAACGTGTGCAGAGGAGGGTGACCAAGATGATCAAGGGTTTGGAAATCAAGCCTTATGAGGAATGGTTGAAGGGGTGGGGTGTGTTTAGTCTGGAGAAGAGGAGACAGAGAGGAGATAGCCATCTTCAAATACCTAAAAGGGCGGTCACATGGAAGATGGAGCAAGCTAGTTTTCTCCTGCTCTGGAGGGCAGGACTCGAATCAATGGCTTTGAGTTACAAGGAGATTCTGACAACACAGGATTTGCTGAAATAACAAATTGAATTAGAATACAAAAATGGGAGGTGTGAGGAGGTCAAGGAAATAAGTGAATGTAAGCAAGTGATGTACAGATTTGACTTGTTTTTTATCTTTGTTCTTTTGTTTTATTGTTTTTGTTTTTATATGTATTGTTTTTTCTTTTTTATTGTTATTCTTTTTTTTCTGTAATCTTTAAAATCTTAATAAAAAATTATTTTTTTAAAAAAAGGAATAACTTTCTGACAGCAAGAGCTGTTCAACAGTGGAACAGACTCCCTCGGGAGGTGGTGATTTTTCCTTCCTTGCAGGTTTTTAAGCTGAGGTTGAATGACCATCTGTCACGAATGCTTTAGTTGAGGTTCCTTCATTGTAAGAGGTTGGATTAGAGCATGGAAAGGCAAACTAAGGCCCGGGGGCCGGATCCGGCCCAATCGCCTTCTAAATCTGGCCCACGGACGGTCCGAGAATCAGCGTGTTTTTACCTGAGTAGAATGTGTCCCTTTATTTAAAATCATCTCTGGGTTATTTGTGGGGCCTGCCTGGTGTTTTTCCATGAGTAGAATGTCTGCTTTTATTTAAAATGCATCTCTGGGTTATTTGTGGGGCATAGGAATTCATTCATTTCCCCCCTTCAAAATATAGTCCGGCCCCCCACAAGGTCTGAGGGACAGTGGACCAGCCCACAGCTGAAAAATGTTGCTGACCCCTGGACTAGAGGATCCTTCCAACTCTCTCTGAATAGCCTGAGCTTGCTGATGGAGCCATGCTATTTTGGAGCCATGACAAACACCACTTTTGAGTAACATAATTCAGACTTCTCTGTTTATTCAGAGGAAGGGTAATGGACAAACGTTGCCTAAGCAAACTTCAAGTCAGACTTGATTTAACAGTTAATTAAGCCTGGCGGCAGAGTGGTTTGACTGGTCGGAACATTTTGTCGCAAGCTGACTGCTGTCTCCTGCCAGAGAACATTTCCTAAGAGTTAAAATGTCAGACATAGGTTAACACATCATTTTGATGTCCCAACGAAACAAAAAGTTCTTAAGAGGTTTACATCATACCAATTAAGAACTAAAAGCAGTCATTATTTTGGGTTTACTTATAAAGCCCGTGACCCACTTACACGGGCTTTGGGATCTATCTGCGGGTTGCGATCCCCAGGTTGAAAAGACTGCTGTATATGAGAGGATTCCTCAGAACTGTGTGTTCAGTTTCTGTACCATCATGCTGCTTTCTTTTGCCTCTGGAAAGAAGGTTTATCAGGTTTTATACTTGATAAAAGGTAAAGGGACCCCTGACCATTAGGTCCAGTCGTGGCCGACTCTGGGGTTGCGGCACTCATCTCGCTTTAATGGCTGAGGGAGCCGGCGTACAGCTTCCAGGTCATGTGGCCAGCATGACTAAGCTGCTTCGGGCGAACCAGAGCAGCGCACGGAAACGCCGTTTACCTTCCCGCCGGAGTGGTACCTATTTATCTACTTGCACTTTGAGGTGCCTTCAAACTGCTAGGTTGGCAGGAGCAGGGACCGAGCAACGGGAGCTCACCCTGTTGCAGGGATTCGAACCGCCGACCTTCTGATCGGCAAGTCCTAGGCTCTGTGGTTTAACTCACAGCGCCACCGGCATCCCTATAGTGGGACAAAATAAATGCGCGTGACACTGTGGGAAGTGGCTTTTATTTCAAGCTACTTTCTCTTCCCTTTAAAACCTATTCCAGCCAGAAAGAGCATATGATGACTGGTTTGGCTAATGTGTATAGCAAACACTTTGAATGTCGACACCTCAAGAGCTACTTTTTCTCTGTGCAAAGGTCATTTTTTAGCCTTCCTCGCCTCACCACTACTTGCTTCCCTTCAGAGCAGCAATTTAAATTGATTTTTGAATTCGTCTGCTGTTTTCAATTGCTACCTTTGCCGGATATGTTTTGTATTTTTAATCTGGTTTTGTATTATGCTGATTTTTGTAAACAGAGATGGGGGTGGGGTATAAATGGATAATAAAATAACATTACTCCTTCCCTCGGCTTCTTACCTAAAACAGGAACCTATGACTGAGAGTATTAACTGTACTAACCTTATGCTAAATGTCATTCTCCGATATTAATTCTGTAATGGAATTAAAAATTTGGTACTAAAGAAAAATATTTGAACATGAGTGAACCCACACCTATAGATTTAGAAGCAAAATGGCGCCACCCCAAAATAAAGTCATTCTGGGGAGGGGAGGATTCCTAGTACAGTGGTACCTCAGTTGTAGAACGCTTTGGAAGCCGAACGTTTTGGTTTTTGAATGCCAAAAACCCGGAAGTAAATGCTTCTGTTTTCTAATTGGGCCTCGGTTGTTTCGGAAGCCAGACTGTCTTCCAGAACGGATTACGTTCGACAACCGAGGTACCACTGTACATGGAAATATATTAGTTTGTACATTAAAATGTTGTCTAAATGTCTTGGTAAGGCCCCTTGAACTTCTGGGACATACATAATGCTGAGCATGTCGTCTGGGGGTGGAGCAATTGGCCTGCTTGAACTCTTAATAGATTATTCCAAGGAGAGATAAAAGCAGATGCACATTGGGAGATGAAAAACCACCCCTACCCTCTGCCACATGTCCCAAAGAGCACCCAAATGCCCCTATGCCAGGCTGAACAGGTGCATTCCTGCTTAGGGGCTGGGCTGAGGAAATGTGGCGTCATTTTGTTGTGGGTGTTGTAGCAACATTCCCATATAACCTCTGGTTTCGTACTACTACTGGGACTGTAGCCATACCAGAGCCTAGGCCTATTAAAAAACAAAAACTCTGGGATGTAATCCATTGGAGCAGTCAAATACAACATTCCTTGTTTCCCTAGAGTGGACACAGACAGGGGGATGTTCCTCCAGCCAGTATAACTTCCTGTTACACCTGGTCTGGAGCATCTTCCCACTGCATGTGACCAGGTAGGTGGGCGTGACCCCGGGAGACCCCACAAAAGGTGCAGTCACGTAGCTATCCTTCTCTTTTTGCTCTCTTTTCCCTTCTGACTCTTTTTGATTCTCTTGGACTGCACTGCTGGCTCTCAGCACATGGGATGAATCCCCACATGGGATGAATCCACACCTTTCTCTGTAACTATAAGCCAAAGCCTGCCTTCAGGGATCATACTGTGAACTGAATGTAAGTAAGCTTCTTGCTACTTTTGAAGAAAGACCGTTGTGTCTTTATTATTTAGAGAGGGATCAAAAGGGGACTTACCAGGAATAAATCCAATTTGGGATTGCCAGACTGGATTGCTTAACTAAAGAGATTCAAACGAATCTGCAAACTAGCTTCCTGGTGTATAAGGGAAATGTGCTCTGCTACGTGACTCACTAGCGTGAGGGAGGGAGGATAATATTTCATCAATATATCCTCTCCTACTGTCCATAACATTCCCACAAAAACAACCCAGTATCATTCCAAATCAATATGCATGTGCATCTATCTCCTTTCCCCTTTCCCTAAGTTTTGCAGTCCAGACCTCTATGCAGAAGAGGAATTTAACTGTGGGTCATATTGACGCAAGGTCAGTACAGTTCACTGTAATTTCCTCCAGGTCAGCAGCAGTGTGTCTTAGACTTAGAGGACTGAAATGTTCTTCTGCTGGTTTTTGAATGCTGTTGGAAAGTTAGGGGGGGCTATTGGTACAACCCTAACCCTAAACTCTTCTGTCTCCCCTTCCCCTCTCTCCCTTCACAGTGGAGTCCCAGGTTGTCTGGCTTCTCGCTGCGGCTTTGCGTACACCTGGCAAACACTGTGAGTATACAGCCGTTCCAATCTGATTAGTCTTTGCCCTTTTTAAAAGTATCTTGTGGATATCTAGAACTCCTATCCTTGTTCTCAGTGAAGCCAGACCTTCCCAAGATAGAGCAGTGATAATGAAGGAACTTGAGCAGCCTAGAATGGCCCAACGGCTGCAGGAACTTGAGCTTCCTGGGTTTGAGCTCCGGTTGTTAAGCAATCATTGCACCTGCATTTCCAGCATTCGGGTTTTCCATGCCTTCATGTGGGTAGCCAGGACAGTAACATAATACCTCCGGCACAAGAGGGGGAGGTAGTAGCAGGCTGGGAAGAATGTGAAGATTTGCAGAAGGACAACAAAATCTCTAGCAGTTAAACCTTAAATGGGAGGGGAACCCACAAAAACCAGCCTGATAAGCACTCAGCAGCACGGAATCCTGAGTAGCAAAGTGGCGTGCGGGATGGGAAAACTGGGAGGCGACGCAGCATTTTGTTGTGGCTCCCACTTGTACTAGGAAAGTGAAAGGAGAGCAGGAGCTGGCAGTCAAAAGGAGATTTACTTTCAGTTACTGCTTAGCCGTAGTTCCTTTGACTTTCATGAAAACAACATACTACACTGAAGCATTTCATGGTTTCAGGGCATGTGACTGACTTAGAGAGACCAAGCAATCTAGCTCAGTCTGCGTTTGATGTGCAGAACTTCTGCTAGTCTCAGTTATTTACACTTAACTGCAAAAATAAGGGAAGGAGTGGTCTTGCACTGCTTTTGCTTTTCCCATGTGATCTAAATTCAGGATGTGGTTGTGGTCAGTGCTTCTGGTTCCCTGCAAACTGCATGCCTTTGAGACAAGCCTACATGGAACCCCCTTTTCCTAGCCAAAGGGGTCTCCTGAAGGAAGTTCTTCAGCTGCTGCCAGGGCTGTTCTGCAAGACACTTCAGTGTTTGGGAGAAGTCATCAGAACACATTTTTTGGTGTGGGGCTAAAGCATCTATGGTTCCTTGATGAAACTCCGTCCCTGAAGCTAGGCAAGTTCAGGCTGGCCAGCAGCTGGATGAGAGTCTGCTTGAGAACCCAAGGGATGATGCGGAGAGCTCTTTGGAGGGAAAATTGAATTCCAAAACAATGCCTTGCAGTTGGACTAGACTGTAGTCTTGCCGACCACTGGGATAGCCGCTTCATTTCTGTACGTTGGTGACGAAACTCATATACTTGTTTTGATCAGATAAAGCTTACACAGTTGCCCACAGCACTACAAAAGTTCCTGTCTGTAGGCAAAAAATGTGTGGGCTCCCTGAGTGCATATATTTTTAGGACAGGCAAACCATCATCAGGATGCGGGGGGCGCTGTGGGTTAAACCACAGAGCCTAGGACTTGCTGATCAGAAGGTTGGTGGTTCGAATCCCCGCGACGGGGTGAACTGTTGCTCGGTCCCTGCTCCTGCCAACCTAGCAGTTCGAAAGCACGTTAAAGTGCATGTAGATAAATAGGTACCGCTCTGGCGGGAAGGTAAACGGCATTTCCGTGCGCTGCTCTGGTTCGCCAGAAGCGGCTTAGTCATGCTGGCCACATGACCTGGAAGCTGTATGCCGGCTCCCTCGGCCAATAAAGCGAGATGAGCGCCGCAACCCCAGAGTCGGCCACGACTGGACCTAATGGTCAGGGGTCCCTTTACCTTTACCTTTAAGCCATCAAAACTGGATTGCGACTAATTGTACTGTTGAACACAATAGAGTGAGATGCGTCTAAACCAGATGTGGCACACAAAATGTGTGTTCCACTTAGTACTCCTGTGGGAGGAGGCCTGCTTCTCTGCCTCTCCATCATTGCTCCTGCGATGAGACACACCTAGGCTCCTAATCACATTCTTTTTTAATGGCTTTTCTACACTTCACAAACTGTTCCAGAAACAGTGGAGGGAGCCTTATCATTGATGCAAGGCCTGACCAGTCAATATCGTGCACATCTGGCTCCTGCTGAAAGAATGAGTTTCTGCTGAATATAATCCCGGAGAAGAGATGAGCCATATGCCCAAAATGTGTTGAACGTGCAGCAGGTTTGCCCCTGAAATTATGTGTATATTTAAGCAGCTCAAGAGAATCGACAGCAAATCTACTAGAACTGCAATTATTTTATTTGTTTTTATACCCACTTATAGGCTTTCGGACAGCATTTTTTAGTTCCACTTCTAATGCGGTGAGTATTTTTTTATTTTAGAGTTCAAACTGGGGAGCAGATCTGTGTTGCTGGAAGAAGTGGATTGCATTCAACATCGCGCCAAGGAGACTATTCTGTCAGCGCAAGGATTTCTCTTTGCGCAATTTCTCTTTGCCCTTCTTCTCCCTACACACCCTAATACAGTCATACCTCGGGTTAAAGTTGCTTCAGGTTGAGCGCTTTCGGGTTGTGCTCCGCAGTGACCCGGAAGTAACGGAATGCGTTACTTCCGGGTTTCGCCGCTCGCGCATGCACAGACGCTCAAAATGACGTCACACGCATGTGCAGAAGCGGTGGATCGCAACCCACACACACGCAGGTGCGCAGGCACGGGTTGCGTTCTCTTCAGGATGCGAACGGGGCTCCGGAACGGATCCCATTCGCATCCAGAGGTACTACTGTATCTGCAAGGAAGGGGATCATCAACTCTCCAGAGCAGATTTGGGGACAGCACAGTGCACATGTCAGAGAAAGAGAGGGTGGAAATTTGTTGTTGTTTAGTTGTGTCCGACTCTTCATGACCCCATGGACCAGAGCACGCCAGGCACTCCTGTCTTCCACTGCCTCCCGCAGTCTAGTTAAACACATGCTGGTAGCTTCGAGAGAGAACACTGTCCAACCATCTCGTCCTCTGTCGTCCCCTTCTCCTTGTGCCCTCCATCTTTCCCAACATCAGGATCTTTTCCAGGCAGTCTTCTCTTCTTATAAGGTGGCCAAAGTCTTGGAGTCTCAGCTTCAGGATCTTTCCTTCCAGTGAGTACTCGGGGCTAATTTCCTTAAGAATTGATAGGTTTGATCTTCTTGCAGTCCATGGGACTCTCAAGAGTCTCCTCCAGCACCATAATTCAAAAGCATCCTTTGGCGATCAGCCTTCTTGATGGTCCAGCTCTCACTTCCATACATCACTACTGGGAAAACCATAGCTATACGGAGCTTTGTTGGCAAGGTGATGTCTCTGCTTTTTAAGATGCTGTCTAGGTTTGTCACTGCTTTTCTCCCAAGAAGCAGGTGTCTTTTAATTTCGTAGCTGCTGTCACCATCTGCAGTGATCATGGAACCCAAGAAAGTAAAATCTCTCACTGCCTCCATTTCTTCCCCTTCTATTTGCCAGGAGGTGATGGGACCAGTGGCCATGATCTTTGTTTTTTTTATGTTGAGCTTCAGACCATATTTTGCGCTCTCCTCTTTCACCCTTATTAAAAGGTTCTTCAGTTCCTCCTCGCTTAATGTAATTTGTTGTATTAGTGCTAATCCTTGCACTAGTGCAAATAATTCATAGAATGCTGTCCAGTGTCTACATTTTACAGATTTTCCATAGGCCATATATGGAGGAACTTGTGGATGGTTGTTGCTTTTCTGCATCTTCTGGGGCTCTGATTTGATTTGGCTCCTGCTTCCAGTTTTGCTGAACTCTGCAGTCATCTGGGTGCTGGTATTCCCTTCTCTGTTGAAGAGATGAGCCTGAGGGATCTGTTTCCTATTTTGATGCCTTGCTTGCCTTAATACACATTCTGTGTCAAGCATGGTGCGCTTGGCAATGCCTGACACAAGCTACTGGCATCTTGAAGGGGCGGGTCTGAATAGAAGCAGCACCGTATCCCAGCCAAGGCAAAGTGCAGAAGATGAGTGGCACCTTGGCACTTCTGGGGGGTAATACTAGCATTTTAATCAGATGGTCTAAAATTCTTAAGGCGCCAACTCCTCTAACTTGCATGCAGACTGAGCGCAGCCCACTTTTTGCAACGGCATCGTGATGCATTTATACACCACAAAGTTGTGTTTTGGGGTATATCTATGTGGTTGGTTTGGTTAAACAGTCCAGAATTCACAGAAAACTCCCATGTCCCACTGCAGGGAATACATCGGACAATTTTAGCTGTGCAGACATGCAAAACTAACTGTGCGTCTTGTGTTTCCCAATTAACTTTTAATCAATTTGGCATTACAGTGGTACCTCAGGTTACATACGCTTCAGGTTACATAAGTTTCAGGTTACAGACTAAGCTAACCCAGAAATATTACCTCAGGTTAAGTACTTTGCTTCAGGATGAGAACAGAAATTGTGCTCTGGCGGCGCGGCAGCAGCAGGAGGCCCCATTAGCTAAAGTGGTGCTTCAGGTTAAGAAAAGTTTCAGGTTAAGTTCGGACCTCCAGAACGAATTAAGTACTTAACCTGAGGTACCACTGTAATGGTACTCAATGGGGGCCACTTCAACAAGATACTGGGTACATAGGTGAGATTCAACTAAGTTTTACTCACGGCAGAGATTCAACTAAGTTTTACTCATGGCAGACCCATCAAAATTAACGGACCTAACTTAGCCATGTTCATTTATTTCACTTGGTCTGAATAGCAACTTCGGCTCGCTTCTCACATGTGATCACAACCTTATTTGGGTGTGTGGGGAGAAAGAAATAAACGGAGAGTTTGGTAAAACAGATGCTTCCTTCTCTCCATTACAGTACTTGGCATTATAACAACGATCTGGCACAAGGTTTGTGCCCATATGCTCTCCCCGTCCTCTGGGTGCAAAGGAAGGAGATATGAAACTTCCAACCACAGTTGCCTGGTTTACCCAAACATGGGAAACTGTGGTTTGTTTGAAACCATGATTGGAAGCGTCTCCTCTTGTGGATGAAGAAGTGTGTCAGGGAAGAAGGCATTGTTCCTCATGATGGTTTCTATGCTTTAGAGGATCCTCTGAAAGTAGCCTGGATGTTGGAGGTGTGGGAAAGTGATTTAACTTGTGACTTACAATCTGTGGATGCAATGAGACATCCTTCCGAGTCTTGGTACCCTTCTGATTTTTCTTTTTTCTTTTTTCAAATTTTAAAAAAAAAGCTGTTTCTTGACAGTCATGGAACTACTGGTGTAAAAATTGGTCTTCTCTGATAAAATCTGTTTGCCAAGATGGTTTTTATTGGCAGGATCTGCAAGACCTTCTTTGTAGCATCTTGTTGAAGGAAAACTATGGGCGATAGAGAGAAGGAGTGCAATTCTGAATTAAAATGTTGCCACGCTCCCTTCCTGTTTCAAGCCCCCATTTCACACACTTATTTGCAGGGTCAACAACTTTACCGTCCTGCGCTTCCTTGATCTTGCCGAAGACCCTACGTTTGTGCCGGTAGTCTCTGGGGAAGAGAAAAACAACCATCCAGAGTCTGAAAATGTCTTGGAAATTCTCCCCAAACTGATGGAAGTAAGGTAAGTACAGAAATGGAAATGGGTAGGAGATCTGGGGTGCTGGGAACAGTTGGAAATGAGCTACGTTTGGACACTAGATAAAAGGGTAAAGGTAAAGGGACCCCTGACCATTAGGTCCAGTCGTGACCGACTCTGGGGTTGCGGCACTCATCTCGCTTTATTGGTCGAGGGAGCCGGTACCGGTACAGCTTCCGGGTCATATGGCCAGCATGACTAAGCCGCTTCTGGCGAACCAGAGCAGTGCATGGAAATGTCGTTTACCTTCCTGGTGGAGCGGTACCTATTTATCTACTTGCACTTTGACGTGCTTTCGAACTGCTAGGTTGACAGGAGCAGGGACCGAGAAACAGGAGCTCACCCCATCAACGAGATTCGAACCACCGACTTTCTGATCAGCATGGACACTAGATAGCTCAGGGGAAATTATTTGCTGTGAAAGTGGAAGAGGCATTTAGTATACTGCCCTCAAAAGTCCCCCGCCTGCGTTTCCATGCTGGTGATGGAAGGAATAAGCTGCCAAAGAACTCTTCCACACGACCAACACGGAACTGAAGGCTATTACAACATTTTAGCCGGCCAACAAAAATATTTGCTTCTACTAACCGGATATGGAACATTGATCCACCACTTATGAGATGTGCTTGGAGTCGAGTGTGGATTTCATACTCTTTATTCAGCTCATAGTAGTGAGGAATTGGAAGTTCCCCCGAAATGTCTGCTTTATATACATTATTTACACAATGGGCCCCACGTGATTGGCTAATTCTGGGATTCTCCTGTAGGCCAATCAGGTTGCGGATTCACTCCCACCTGGAGTTGGATTGGGTGGCTCCTGCGGTCCAATCAGACTGCTGCATTCTGGATCCTATTGTTCTAGGACCAATCAGACTGCTGCATTCTGGATCCTATTGTTCTAGGACCAATCAGACTGCTGCATTCTGGATCCTATTGTTCTAGGACCAATCAGACTGCTGCATTCTGGATCCTATTGTTCTAGGACCAATCAGACTGCTGCATTCTGGATCCTATTGTTCTAGGACCAATCAGACTGCTGCATTCTGGATCCTATTGTTCTAGGACCAATCAGACTGCTGCATTCTGGATCCTATTCAACTTAGTACATAACAACTTCCCTGCCAATCCACTCAGTCGTCTGTGTGGAATTCTTGGTCGCCTATGATTACTAGGCAAGTGGTTAAATATGCAGCTGCTTCTGTTGAAAACAGATGTTTAGGTAAGAAGGGCAGGCATATTTATAATATTGGCTCCTGTTCTTTATGTATACGGAACATATAGGCATGTTTGATGCTGTTTGTGACTTACTGAATCCTTCCAGAATGGGTGAGGGAATCTTCTTCCTGTCAAGTGCCATGTTCCCTTGGAGGGCAATTTTGGAGGTGGGACCAGAGCCCAGAGTGTCACTTACTGTATTTCTCTGTGTATAGCATACGCCCCCCCCCCCCCGGTGTATAAGACGCCCCCTATTTTGGGGGACTTACATTTAAGAAAATGGGGAGAGATTGCCCCCATGTATAAGACTACACCCCCTTTTTAACATTTTTTAGCAAAAAACCCTAGTCTTATACATGGAAAAGTACGGTATTCCCCCCCCCCCCCCTTTCTCTCTCTCCCCCCTCCTGCCCTTCTTCATTGCAAGGTCTCAGGTGTGCTAAGCAGAGTATTTTCTTTATAACATTAATAAAAAGAAGAAGTGTATGCCACCCATCTTACTGGGTTGCCCCAGTCACTCTGGGCGGCTTCTAGCAAAATATACAAGCACAATAAAACGTCAAACATTAAAAACTTCCCTGTACATGTGAATTTGGGATGCAGTTGCTTCCACAAGGTCCTAACAGGCAGCAGAAAGCGAAGCGTTATTGGTCATAGGCACAAGTTGTTTATCTGTGGATGATGAGAAATGAGTGCTGGGTCCACGATGGCTTGATCATCAATCTCTCGCTCTCAGGCGACCAGCGTCTCTACCCCCATCGTTCTGCCCGGACGCTGAGGTCCAGCACCGAGGGCCTTCTGGCGGTTCCCTCATTGCGAGAAGTAAAGCTACAGGGAACCAGGCAGAGGGCCTTCTCGGTAGTGGCGCCTGCCCTGTGGAACGCCCTCCCATCAGATGTCAAAGCGATAAATAACTACCTGACATTCAGAAGACAGCCCTGTTCAGGGAAGTTTTTAATCTGTGATATTTTAGTGTATTTTTGGTTTTTATGGAAGCCGCCCAGAGTGGCTGGGGAAACCCAGCCAGATGGGCGGGGTACAAATAATAAATTATTATTATTATTATTATTATTATTATTATTATTATTATTATTATTATTATTTACCTTTCCTTTCTTTACAGTTCACGTTCCGCTCGCCCTATGTTCAACTTCAAAGGGATCCAGGATTATTTGAACTGCTACCGGTAAGTGACTGCAGGTATCAGCAAAACTGTCACGTGTCCCTGAAGCGGGACTTTGTAGCCTCCCCAAAAACAGAAATGGGCTCCCAAAGTGTGGAATTGAGGCATCCAGCTCTTTGGAGACCCAGCAATTGATACCTACATGGAGGCAGTGTGGTGTGGTGGTTAGAGTGTTGGACTAGCACTTGGGAGACCAGGGTTCAAGCCCTGCTGAGTCATGAAGTTCACTGGGTGATTTTGGGCCAGTCACATTCGCTCAGCCTAACCTCCCTCTCAAGGCTGTTTGTGAGGATGAAAAGCACACCTTGGAGGAAAGGTGGGATAGAGGCATAACGAATAATAGAGACTCTGCCATTTAGAGCTGGATTTGGGTACAGCTTCCCATGGCCCCAGCCTGACTTTGGGGAAGTGTGCAGGCTTACAAGGAGACTGTTCTCTGTTTGCTAGATCCGGTGAGGTTACACCACTTCAGGTCGCCAAGAACATTATTGCCACGTTGGAAGATGACGAGAGGTCCAGTCTCCCCCTCCAAGCAATTGTTCAGTGGGACCGCAAAGAGATCCTCAAAGTAGGTGGGCCGAAGCTGTGCTACTTTACTTAAAGGGCTCATCTAAACATTACGCGGGTGGCGCTGTGCGTTAAACCACAGAGCCTAGGACTTGCCAATCTGAAGGTCGGCGGTTCGAATCCCTGCAATGGGGTGAGCTCCCGTTGCTCGGTCCCTGCTCCTGCCAACCTAGCAGTTCGAAAGCACATCAAAGTGCAAGTAGATAAATAGGTACCGCTCCAGCAGGAAGGTAAACAACGTTTCTGTGCACTGCTCTGGTTTGCCAGAAGTGGCTTAGTCATGCTGGCCATTGACCCGGAAGCTGTACGCCGGCTCCCTCGGGCAATAAAGCGAGATGAGCTCCGCAACCCCAGAGTCGGCCACGACTGGACCTAATGGTCAGGGGTCCCTTTACCTTTACCTAAACATTACAGCTGTGGTTCATTCCCCAAGGCTGTGCTTTACCACACTGGTGTGGCATAAGAGGATGGCAAGTGTGGAGGGAAGGTTCAAGGACACTCAAAGAGACATTTCAGTGTAATTTAGTATAATATCAACATAATTTATTTATAAAAGGTTAGTTTCAGCCAAAGGCGACTCTGGGGTTGTGGCGCTCATCTTGCTTTCTGGCCGAGGGAGCTGACGTTTCTCCACAGACAGCTTTCCAGGTCGTGTGGCCAGCATGACTAAACCGCTTCTGGTGCAACAGGACACAGTGGCGAGTGCCAGAGCGCACAGAAATACCATTTACCTTCCCACTGGAGCGGTACCTATTTATCTACTTGCACTTTGATGTGCTTTTGAACTGCTAGGTTGGTAGGAGCTGGGACAGAGCAATGGGAGCTCACTCCGTCATGGGGATTCTAACCGCCGACCTTCCGATCGGCGAGCCCAAGAGGCTCAGTGGTTTAGATCACAGCGCCACCTGCATCCCTACACACACACACACATAGTATCCACATTATAGCAACAGGGGTAGGCAACTTAGGCCCAGGGGCCAGATGCAGCCCAATTGCCTTCTCAATCCAGCCCACGGACGGTCCAGGAATCAGCGTTTTTACATAATTAGAAAGTGTCCTTTTATTTAAAATGCATCTCTGGGTTATTTGTGGGGCCTGTCTGGTGTTTTTACACGAGTAGAAAGTGTGCTTTTATTTAAAATGCATCTGTGGGTTATTTGTGGGGCATAGGAATTGGTTCATTCCCCCCCATTATAGTGCGGCACCCCACAAGGTCTGAGGGACAGTGGACCAGCCTCCTGCTGAAAAAGCTTGCTGACCCCAATATAGCAGCTGGATGGAGCATGGTGTTGATAATGCCACGGTTGCAGGTTTGATCCCCATATGGGACAGCTGCATATTCCTGCATTGCAGGGGCTTGGACGAGATGATCCTCAAGGTCCCTTCCAATTCTACACTTCTTTGCTTCTGTGTCTCTCTTTGAGAGCCTCAGCTATTTTTCTGCAGTTCTCCACAACATACTGTTGTGAGCAGGGATTTTAAACTCTTGACAAAGATGGGAGATCAGAAAAGAGAAAGGATTCTTTGTGTGGATGAGATGAGTTTGTTTCTCTCAAGTGAGACGTCGTATAAATGAGATGGCTCAGCAAAAGCAAGCTCCACACTTCTCCTTTAGTTTGTATACCTACTTAAGTTACATATGTAAGAGGCCCGTTTATCATTATATTTGGGGAAGGATTCATATTCTTCTGTAGCTACATTGTTTTGTATTTTTATCATCATATTATAAAGTAGTTGTGTTCTTTATTATAAATAAAGCACTGCTGGGAGTTGTTCCTTTCTGCTTTCCAATGTATTTTGTATCGGGGGGGGGGGAGGAATTAGTGTGGTGTGAGCAAATTTTTGTTCTGAAAATGTGGCCCAGAGGAAAAAAGTTTGAGAGCCACTGAGAACCTTTGGCCAGGGGGAAGGAGGGTCTGGTTATTCCCTGTTCAGGGAAGTTTTTAATGTGTGACATTTTAATGTATTTTTAATCTTTGTTGGAAGCCTCCCAGAGTGGCTGGGGAAGCCCAGCCAGATGGGCGGAGTACAAATAAATTATTATTATTATTATTATTATTATTATTATTAATGCTGAAGCCTTTGACTCAGACCATGTTGGGACTGCTTTGGTCTGCCACTTGTTCCCATCTCTCTTCCTGCTCAGCAATTATATTAATGAATGCTACACGGCTTTACCAATCTCTTCCTGCTCAGATGGCGGAGGACTCCACCGCTCGCTATCAAAGCAAGCAGACCCTCTCTCTTTTGGACGGGATCCCAGTGTGCTTGAAGGAGGAGATTAAAGTGGTAGGCACAGTCCGCTTAGTTGCCTTTGCTGAATAAGGCCAGTCTTAAGAAAGGGAGGTGGTGGTCTGCCTGAATTATCGCTGCTGGGTTTGGGATTGATCTGAGGAATCCTGCTTGGACTTCCACAGGGGGGAGAAAGGGGCAGCTTGGCTGCGCTCACCAGGAATCACAGCATATTGCAGCTTGTGTGTTTGTTTAATGAAAGAGTCTTGTATTTAATGAAGTGGACTGTGAAGCCTATTTCATAATAAATTTATTTATTATGAAATAGGCTTCACAGTCCACTTCATCAAATACAATGAAATGTAATCCTAAACTGCCGAGCGTATGAAAAGAACCAGCAGCAGAACATGAAACTCTTAATAACTTTTAATTTATTTTTTTATACTTTTCAAGTTTATACATTTCACTAATTTTACAATCATTTTGACCTTTAAAACTTAACTTGACTTCTCCTTCTTTCTGTGGTTCCTTAAATTTATATTTAGTATCTTCTGCATATCCAAATTCACTTAAGTTGCTCATTTATTCATCTACTTTAAATATATACTCTTATAAAACTGCAGGTTATTACAATAACCCTGCCAATGTTCTTATCTGTTTACAATTTATCTGTAAATATTCAATAAACCATTTCCATTCTTTTATAAAAAGTTTGTTATCTTGGTTTCCTATTCTTCTGGTAAGTTTTGCCATTTCTGCATATTCCATAATTTTTTGTATCCATTCTTCCTTTGCTGGGACCTCTGCTTCTTTCCATTTTTGGACGAGTAATATTCTTGCCGCTGTAGTAACTTACATGAATAAGTTTCTGTACATTTTTAGGTAGTTCTGTTCCTATCATTCCCAAGAGTAAAGCTTATGGGTTGTTTTTTTTTTTTACAAAGGTTATTTTAAACATCCTTTTCATTTCATTATATATCATTGAAATGAAATGAAACTCTTAATCTCAGGGATATGGGTTAGAGCTTCACGTTGGGCAAAAAATAGCCCTGTATTTCAGGGGGTTGGACTAGATGACCCTCATGGTTCATTCCAACTCTACAATTCTGTGATTCTATATATATATAATTTTTATTAATTTCAACATACCAATTATTATACATTCCACAGAACTTCACATCTTATAAAATCTTTTTGGACTTCCATCGGCACCTCTGATGATCCACCATTTTTTTCATTTCTTCTGCATTTCTTAAATTCCTATTGCCTTTAATTATCTTAACTCACAATCCACCTCTTTAA
This sequence comes from Podarcis cretensis, assembly GCF_951804945.1. Taxonomy (NCBI): domain Eukaryota; kingdom Metazoa; phylum Chordata; class Lepidosauria; order Squamata; family Lacertidae; genus Podarcis; species Podarcis cretensis. Next base: position 30,670,597 of record NC_137187.1, read on the forward strand.
CCATTTTTGCAATAATTCAAATAATTTACCTCACAAAACTTCTTGCAAACCTACAAACGTAATCTGGTCATCACAATTACTTTTCAAATAGTCCGTAAATTTACACCAGTCTTCTGTGAATCCCTGGTCCCACAGGTTTAGAATTCTTCCAGTTAGTTTATCCAGTTCTGCATAGTCCATCAATTTCATCCTCTATTCTTCTTTTGTCGGTAATTCTTCTTGCTTCCATTTTTGTGCCAATAATATTCTTGCTGCCGTCACTGAACTACAATTCTGAGATTCTATAGGGAAAAAACCCTTGATTCCCTGCATTTTTTTAGGTGCCCTATCATCACCGAAGTGGAACGCAATACCTGGGCACAGAGCCAGAAACCGAAGATGCCACTGCGGCCCAAAAACTGCGAGAGGCTGGGGCCATTATTATCGGTGTCTCAAACATGCACGAATTGGGTATTGGAGCCACTGGTTGTAACCCCAACAGGTAAAGTAGCTCACATTTATTAAACGGGAGCTTGTTGATAACACTGAATGGCGCTTTCTCTTTAAAACATGAGTGGAATAAGAAGGGTAATAAATGTGGAGCAAAGCGTTATACAGTGGTACCTCGGGTTAAGTACTTAATTCGTTCCGGAGGTCCGTTCTTAACCTGAAACTGGTCTTAACCTGAAGCACCACTTTAGCTAATGGGGCCTCCCGCTGCCACCGTGCTGCTGCTGGACGATTTCTGTTCTCATCCTGAAGCAAAGTTCTTAACCCAAGGTACTATTTCTGGGTTAGCGGAGTCTGTAACTGAGGCGTATGTAACCTGAAGTGTATGTAACCCGAGGTACCACTGTATTGGAATGCTCAAGTTAAAAGGTTGGTGAATAATTTTGGTCAAAAGGGACCAGACAAAGTCTGAATTGCGATTATGTTTAGAACCACTAGCTATCGCTGTCAGCAGTAAAACTCACTTTAAAGGAAGAGACGTGAAAAAGGAAGAGTTTAAAGTACAGTGGTACCTCAGGTTACATATGCTTCAGGTTACATACGCTTCAGGTTACAGAGTCCGCTAACCCAGAAATAATGCTTCAGGTTAAGAACTTTGCTTCAGGATGAGAACAGAAATTGTGCTCCTGCCGCGCGGCAGCAGCAGGAGGCCCCATTAGCTAAAGTGGTGCTTCAGGTTAAGAACAGTTTCAGGTTAAGTACGGACCTCCGGAACGAATTAAGTACTTAACCTGAGGTACCACTGTAAATCTTTATGGTATTAACACTGAATTGTGTGGTTCCTTAAATGTTAATATGTGTGGCGGTGTTGTTGTTGTTGTTGTTGTTAATTAAATTTGTATACCACCCTATACCTGCAGGTCTCAGGGCAGTCCACAAGGTAAAATCGCAATATAAAAACAGAATGTATAATAAAAATAAAAGCAAGAATGACCCAATAACCTCGCTGCCCACTAAAGAGAAAATAGAAGGTATTGGAATTTGAGAGGGAGGCTGCCCTTTACCATTTGCATGGTCTCTGCCCAGTTCAGCCACTGCTGAGGTCTCAGTGGCTCTGTGAGGCTAGGTCAGTGGCTCCCAACATTTTTAGCCATGCTCCACCTATGCATCTCTAAAATCCTGATGCCCCCTCTGTGACATATACCGTATTTTTCGCTCTATAAGACACACTTTTCCCCTCCTAAAAAGTAAGGGAAAATGTGTGTGCATCTTATGGAGCGAATGCAGGCTGCGCAGCTTTCGCTGAAGCCAGGAGAGCAAGAGGGATCGATCCCTTCGCTGGAGAGGCGCTGCAGAGCTTTCCCTCTCTGCGCAGCGCCCCTTCAGCGAAGCGGGAGGAGAAATGGAAGGGGCTCTGTTTCTCCTACCGCTTTGCTGGAGAGGTGCTGAGCAGAGAGGAAGAGAACATTTTTTTTCTTGTTCTCCTCTAAAACTAGGTGTGTCTTATAGTCGGGTGTGTCTTATAGAGCGAAAAATACTTATTACCTTGGTACCTCGGGTTACACACACTTCAGGTTACATACGCTTCAGGTTACAGACTCCGCTAACCTAGAAATATTACCTCAGATTAAGAACTTTGCTTCAGGATGAGAACAGAAATTGTGCTCCGGTGGCGCGGCAGCAGCAGCAGCAGCAGGAGGCCCCATTAGCTAAAGTGGTGCTTCAGGTTAAGAACAGTTTCAGGTTAAGAACAGACCTCCGGAACGAATTAAGTATTTAATCCGAGGTACCACTGTACCCAAAAAATGAACTCCTATTCATGTGGAAGAAACCTAAAAGGCCATTAACTTGGTCTAACTCATTCTTAAATTACCCCCCTTAAAAATCAAATTGCCCCTCTGTGGAGCGTGTGCCCCACGTTGGGAACCATGGGGCTAGGTAGAGCATTGAGACTGGGTGCCTCTGCCTTGAACCTCACCTGTGTGGCAAGATGGTGAGATCCTTCCCTTCCTCCAACGGTCTTGGGGGCACTGCCTTCAGAATCTTTCTCTGTCTCGCTCCAGATACCACGGTACGGCGAGGAACCCCTACAACCCCCAGCACTTCACTGGGGGCAGCTCTAGTGGGTCAGCAGCAGCCGTGGCTTCAGGTGAGGTTGTCCAATGAGTTGGGGAGGCGGGAAGAAGGGGAGCGGCAGTTCAACAGAGGCATCGATTGGTTCCCTTGTGCCCTTGGCAAGGAAATCTATCCCCTGTACACAGAGGCGTAGGAAGGTCAGGTGGTACCTGGTGTGGAAAATTTCTTGTCACCCCCCCCCCCCACACACACACACATTGATTTTTGTTTGCCTGCAAAAATGGTTTTACGTTATTTCATATTTTCTTACAAAGGAATGTGGATTCTGGGCGACTGTGGACAGATACTTAAATCTACAGGATGGGTTGTGTTTTGGCTCCACTGAATTGAAATTTTAGCCTTCACAACATATAAAAATAGCCAAGTAAGCAGTTCTTTTCGTGGAGGAGGGTCAAGATATTAACTGATATGCAGGAAATTTCAGATACGGCTGTATAATCCCTAGTGTAAGATAAGACCTTCGGAGCAGGCATTTTAAAAAATAAAGGCTTTTAAAAATAATAATAATTATTTTTTTATTTCCAAAACCGAAAAAAGAAAAATTATCCATATTCAACATCCATATTCATTTTCTAACATAAACCTATTACATGATTAACCAAATTAAAATATACTTAATTACCATAAACTTTTTTGCTGTATACAAATACAACACAGTTAGAAATTTTATATAAAAGCTCTTATATTATAAATAATATTTCAAATTCCCCTATACCCCCCGTTCCTTCACCCATGTGTGATCTCATTTTTATTTTTGTTTACTTCTTCCGTCTTGTTGTGTTGTTATAATTTAATCATTGTTCAGTTGATTTTTTTTATTATTTCCTTGCTTACCCCTGCACGTTTTACACGTTATCTATTAATATTCCAGTTCCGGAACCATATTTTTTCATATATTCCTTCACTCCCTCCCACTCTTTAATTATTCTCTGATTTGAATGGCCTCTAATAGTTGCCGTCAATTTTGCCATTTCCACAAACTCACAGAGTTTACTTTGCCATTCTAATAATGATGATATTTTCTCCCCCTTCCAGTTCTTTGAAAAAAAGTTTTTTATGAACCACCCTAGTAGGGCAGTAATCGTTCCTTGATAATTTGTCACCCCCTCCATGATGGCACCTGGGGTGGAACGCCCCCCCCTTCCTACACCCCTGCCCATACACATACCACCACAATGGACCAGAAACTCAACAAGTTTGCTTATCATAACCTTTTGCACTCCATCAGTGATAGAGCTGGGCGATAGCTGGTTATCGCCAGCTAAATATCACTATATCTCAATATATCATGTGTCAGGGAACTGCCATCGGAGCCAGAGGAGGAGGGAGGGCTCCAGAGGGATGCCAGAGAGCGTCCCAGGAGGGAGAGAGGCAGCCCATCTGCGGGGGAAGGAAATCAGCGTAGCACCAGTGGAGAAGGGGGGCAGATGGGGGAATCGGTGAGGAGGCTCCATGACTCCTCGCCGGAGACCAGCGGGGAGAGCACAGGTCCTCCACTGCCCACACCCTCCCTGCGCAGAAGACTTCCGCGCACGGAGAGTAGGCGGAGACTTGGCGTCAAAGAACTTCTTTGCTGGAAGAAGTTCAAGAAACGCCCACTGACGGATTCTGCCAGCGATTGAGACAGCCACGAGTGCAAGGCTGTCCAGAGAGAAAGGGTTCACCCAGGTGACTCAGCCAGGTGTGGCGACGACTTACGCACGAGCAACCCCCTAGAACCATTACATCATGATATGTATCAGCAGCGGCAGCGGGCATTGCTGGGCTTCCCTGCGGCGGCAGAGGGTCCCACCATACCTCTCTGCAGTGGCAGGTGTGCCACGCATCCCTGCAGCAGCAGGGGCCTTCTCATGGAGGCAGAGGGTCCCGCCGTACCTCTGCAGCGGCAGGATCCCTTCCAACTCTACAGTTCTGTGATTCTGAGGAGATTGTGTGGGGGAATGCAGAACTAGATGGTTTCCCTCAATGGAAGGCTCGTAATTCTGCTTCTTTTTGTAGGCCTTTGCCCGTTGGCTCTTGGTACAGATGGGGGCGGCTCGGTGAGGATCCCTGCGTCTTTCTGTGGCATTGTGGGACTCAAAGGTAATCTTCTTCTTCTTTGGCGATCGCTCAGGTGGCGCTGTGGGTTAAAGCCTCAGCGCCTAGGACTTGCCGATCGAAAGGTCGGCGGTTCGAATCCCTGCGGCGGGGTGCGCTCCCGCTGCTCGGTCCCAGCGCCTGCCAACCTAGCAGTTCGAAAGCACCTCCGGGTGCAAGTAGATAAATAGGGACCGCTTACCAGCGGGAAGGTAAACGGCGTTTCCGTGTGTGGCTCTGGCTCGCCAGAGCAGCGATGTCACGCTGGCCACGTGACCCGGAAGTGTCTCCGGACAGCGCTGGCCCCTGGCCTCTTAAGTGAGATGGGCGCACAACCCCAGAGTCTGTCAAGACTGGCCCGTACGGGCAGGGGTACCTTTACCTTTACCTTTACCTTTACATTGCCGAGTAAGATTGCCTTCCATAAACACGGTTTTAACAGTGAGTCTGTAAGTGACTGTGGAGGCCAATTTTGGATCCACACATCCTTCCACAGTGGGGACATAGGTTTCTGGGTGGGAGTTGATCACGGTGAGGGTTTGCCAAGCATGCCTTCCTCTTAGCACGTTTCTCCCTTTTGTCCTGAGTTTGAGCGTCTTCAAAGCCCATGACACCTTTGGTAAAGGCTGTTCTCCAACTGGAGTTCTCGCAGGCCAGTGTTTCCCAGTTGTTGGTGTTTATACTACATTTTTAAAGATTTGCCCTGAGAGAGTCTTTAAACTTCTTTTGTTGACCACCAGCGTTACGCTTTCCATTTTTAAGTTCGGAATAGAGTAGTTGCTTTGGAAGATGATAATCGGGCATCCGCACAACATGACCAGTCCAGAGGTAATATCCATGTGCTTCCCTGGGTATCCTGGCTGGGCACCAATTAACTGTAATTAACCAGTTAACTGTAGCGAGAGGTCTAACTAGAGATAATTCTCTGTTTCATCATGAGAGCCAGCTGTGGCACCACAGCCACCAAGTGAGCTTCATGACTGAGCAGGGATCAAATCCAGCACTCCATACTGGGTACCAGCCGGTCCCTTGGACTAAGACCCTTGCTTGGTTTGGTGCTTAAAGCAGGGGAAGGAGAATATGGAGCCCTTCCATATTTCCCCTTCCATAGGCTGCTGCTTGGAGCCTGATATGATTCAGCGTTCAGGCCAAACTAGCCTCTGGCCTCTCCTTTTGGCCACCTGCTACTTCATCATGCCTCTAATCCACTTGCTTTGTGTCATCTGAAGGTACCTTTGGACGCACCAGTGAATTTGGCTGTCACCCTCTCTCCTATTCTACCGTAAGCCTTGGTAAGAAGGAGAGCTTTGGAGTTGTCTGTCTAGCTGAAGAAAGTGTGTGTGCACCTGCTGAAAACTTGTTCCGTCATGCCTTTGCAGGCAGTTAAGAATATAAATAATGATGATGATGATGATGATGATAATAATAATAATAATAATTTTATTATTTGCACCCTGCCCATCTGGCTGGGTTTTCCCAGCCACTATGGGTGGCTTCCAACAAAGATTAAAAATACATTAAAATGTCACACATTAAAAACTTCCCTAAACAGGGCTGCCTTCAGATGTCTTCTAAATGTCAGGTAGTTGTTTTTCTCTTGGACATCTGACGGGAGGGCGTTCTACAGGGTGGGCGCCACTACCGAGAAGGCCCTCTGCCTGGTTCCCTGTAACCTCACTTCTCGCAATGAGGGAACCGCCAGAAGGCCCTTGGAGCTGGACCTCAGCGTCCAGGCAGAATGATGGAGGTGGAGACGCTCCTTCAGGTATACTGGGCCGAGGTCGTTTAGGGTTTTAGGTCAACACCAACACTTTGAATTGTGCTCGGAAATGTACTGGGAGCCAATGTAGGTCTTTCAAGACCGGTGTTATGTGGTCTTGGCGGCTGCCCCCAGTCACCAATTTAGCTGCCGCATTCTGGATTAGTTGTAGTTTAATGAATAGTGGCATGTTTATAAATAGATTAAAGCCTGAAATAGATTAAAGTGAACAAGCCGTCTTCCAGAGAGGAGCTCATGCCTGGCCTTTTTGGGTCAGTGTGAGCTGGCAGCTAAATCAAGGTTTGGTTTAGCATGTTGCAACCAGGACCTGTTGCAAATGTGGCTTCAGTATACCTGAAGGAGATCTCCACCCCCACCGTTCTACCCGGACACTAAGGTCCATTGCCAAGGGCCTTCTGGCAGTTCCCTCCCTGCGAGAAGTGAGGTTACAGGGAACCAGGCAGAGGGCCTTCTCGGTAGTGGCACCTGCCCTCTCATCAGATGTCAAAGAGCAGAACAGCTACCAGACTTTTAGAAGACATCTGAAGGCAGCCCTGTTTAGGGAAGTTTTTAATGTTTGATGTTTTATTCTGTTTTTAGTGTTCTGTTGGGAGCTGCCCAGAGTGGCTGGGGAAACCCAGCCAGATGGGCAGGGTATTAATAATAATAATAATAATAATAATAATAATAATAATATGGTGATGATGATGATGATGATGGAGGAGAGCTTAACCACAATCCTGGATTTGGATGACATGCTAAGCCAGACTTATGGCTTAGCTGCTGCAGTGCGCTGATCTGAAAAGCAAAACAGCTGCAGACTCCTAAGCCGTGGTTTGGCTTAGTGTGATGTATGAATATGGGGTGTGTGTGTGTGTGTGAGTGTGAGTGAGAGAGAGATCTGTGTCTATTGTGTTCCTGAGAACACAGGCAGCTTTCTATACGAACTGGAAACTTGCTTGTTGTGAGCGTACTTTCTTATTTCACTGTATAATATAAAACAGAGAGAACAATTATAACAGCAGACGAAGATGAAGCTCCCACGTCGCCTGCCAAGCTCAAACTCTCACACATTCTTCCGTCCACCTGAAAGGGGTTGGGATGAGGTGGCGGAACAGACTGAGCCACATCAGATTATATACGTGCAGCCAATTGATTCCGATGCTCCACACGTATAACTCCCTGCTTTCGTGTGCATGCACAGTTCTTCAGACACACTGAAACAGAAGTCACCAGACCCTTATATATAGTGAGAGGGTGGGGAGGGGTATTATTCAGAAGGGAATGGGTGATTGACTGATAGGTGTGGTAAACCTGTTAACAACTGCAATTGGTCTTACAGGAAAAAGCAAGGGGTAAGATGGCTAAAAATAGCTTTATCATGTATAATGAGATAAGAATCCAATGTCTCTATTCAGACCAGGTCTCTCCATGGTTTTAGGTTTGGTAATAAGTTGCAATTCAGCAACTTATCTTTCCAGTCTGTTTCTGAAATTCTATTTCTATTCAGTCTATTTCTAAAATGCACACAAAAGCTCATACCAATAACAAACTTAGTTGGTGACTAAGGTGCTACTGGAAGGAATTTTTTTATTTTGTTTTGACTACGGCCGACCAATGCTTCCTGCAGATGGAAAGCTAGCACATGGGGGGGGGGGAGAGTTCCAGCTAGAACCTTGGCCTGCTGTGATTTTTTTCTACTTGCAAAGTATTTCTTTTATTTTATAAGGATCCAGAATGCAAGTTCTTTCCCCCCCTTTTTTTTGGCTAGGCCCCTTGTCTACATCAGTGGCAGACGCGGCTGTTGCTTATGCGATCTTGGCTGGTCCTGACCCCCGCTATCCATATGGTGAGTCTTAACTGCCCGTTCGCTTCCATCTGAGGTAGCACAACTTATCTTCCTTCCACTGCGTGCCTGTTGACGGTTTCTTTTTCACCTGTTTCAGGATTAGGCCAGCCCAAACCATCCCTCTCTGGAGTCCTCACACCTGATCTGAAGGACTTGAAGTTGGGGATTGACTGGACTTTCTTTAAGGTGCCTGTTTACCTCTTCGTTTCTCTTGCATCCTTCATCTACATGCAGCCGCTAGGAGAGATCATCAGGGGGTTTGGGCTGGGTGTCCATCAATATGCGGATGATACCCAGCTCTACCTCTCTTTTAAATCAGAACCAGTGAAGGCGGTGAAGGTCCTGTATGAGTGTCTGGAGCAGTTGGAGGATGGATGGTGGCTAACAGATTGAGGTTGAATCCTCACAAGACAGAAGTACTGTTTTGGGGGGACAGGGGGCGGGCAGGTGTGGAGGACTCCCTGGTCCTGAATGGGGTAACTGTGCCCCTGAAGGACCAGGTGGGAGCCATTCTGGAATCACAGCTGTCCATGAAGGCACAGGTCAATTCTGTGTCCAGGGCAGCTGTTTACCAGCTCCATCTGGAACGCAGGCTGAGACTCTACCTGCCTGCAGACTGTCTGGCCAGAGTGGTGCATGCTCTGGTTATCTCTCACTTGGACTACTGCAATGCGTTCTATGTGGGGCTACCTTTGAAGGTGACCCAGAAACCAACTAATCCAGAATGCGGCAGCTAGACTGGTGACTGCGAGTGGCCACCGAGACCACATAACACCGGTCTTGAAAGACCTACATTGGCTCCCAGTACGTTTCTGAGCACAATTCAAAGTGTTGGTGTTGACCTTTAAAGCCCTAAACAGCCTTAGTCCAATATACCTGAAGGAGCGTCTCCTCCCCCATCGTTCTGCCCAGACACTGAAGTCCAGCACCGAGGACCTTCTGGCGGTCCGCTCACTACGAGAAGCCAAGTTACAGGGAACCAGGCAGAGGGCCTTCTCGGTAGTGGCACCCGCCCCGTGGAACGCCCTCCCACCAGATGTCAAAGAGAAGAACAACTACCAGACTTTTAGAAGACATTTGAAGGCAGCCCTGTTTAGGGAAGCTTTTAATGTTTGATGCATTACTGTATTTTAATATTGTGCTGGAAGCCACCCAGAGTGGCTGGGGAATTCCAGCCAGATGGGCGGGGTATAAATAATAAATTATTATTATATTATTATTATATTGAGGGACGCAGGTGGCGCTGTGAGTTAAACCACAGAGCCTAGGACTTGCCGATCAGAACGTCAGCGGTTCGAATCCCTGCGACAGGGTGAGCTCCCGTTGCTCGGTCCCTGCTCCTGCCAACCTAGCAGTTCGAAAGCACGTCAAAGTGCAAGTAGATAAATAGGTACCACTGCGACGGGAAGGTAAACGGTGTTTGCATGCGCTATTATCGTTCGCCAGAAGCAGCTTAGTCATGCTGGCCACATGATCCGGAAGCTGTACACCAGCTCCCTTGGCCAATAAAGCGAGATGAGCGCCACAACCCCAGAGTCGGCCACAACTGGACCTAATGGTCAGGGGTCCCTTTACCTTTACTATTATATTGAGATGCAGCCATTTCATCTTCAGAATGATGCTTCCTGGGTGTTAGATGGGGGACTCCGGGCACTTCATGCGGCTCTTAATCTCAGGATCATGAGTCTGGGTCCCACTTGTTGGGCAAAAGATTCCTGCATTGCAGGGGGTTGAATCAGGTGACCCCGGGGTCCCCTTTCAACTCTACAATTCCATGTCCCCTAAGGAGATGTAAGGCCGCCCTATGACTCTGTCACATGACTGGGAACGTGGTGGGTGCCATAGACGAGAGGAGGAGAAAAGTTCTTTAATTGTGGTTCCGCAAAGGTGGATCCTTGGGGATAACTCTTTTTTTTTTGCTTGTCTGCCAGGCATGTGATGCTGAAATCCTAGCCACCTGCCAGAAAGGTAAATCATTCATAATTGTAGTGGTTCTAGGGGTTGCTCGTGCGTAAACCGGTGCAACGCCTGGCTTGGTTGCCTGAGTGAACCTTTTCTGTCCGGACAGCTGTCTCAATCGCTGGCAGAATCCGTCAGTGGGCGTTTCTTGAACTTCTTCCAGAAAAGAAGCTCTTTGACGCCTAGTCTCCTCCTACTCTCCGTGCGCGGAAGCCTTCTGCGCAAGGAGGGTGTAGGCAGCGGAGGACCCTTACTCTCCCCGCTGGTCCCTGGCAAGGAGTCATGGGACCGCCTCCCCGATTCCCCCATCTGCCCCCCTTCTCCACTGGTGCTACGCTGATTCTCTTCCCCAGAAGATGGGCTGTCTCTCCCCATCCCGGGACGCTCTCTGGGACCCCTCCGGAGCCCGCTCTCTCCCTCCTGCCCTGATGGCAGTTCCCTGACAATAATGAACTGGAAAAAAATGTTTAAAAGTAGTTTCCCAAAAAACAAACAAACCCAGAGTCCTTTTTGTTGGGAATAACTCAGAAGGAAATTCACAGATGTCCGAAAAGGTTATTTATGTATGCCACTACTGCGACTCGTGTTTGTTTGCCCCAAAATGGTAAAATGAGTGAAGTCCCAACCAGAGAAGATAGGCAACTTAAATAGATGGAATATGCGCAGCTTGCGAACCTAACATATAGAATAAGAGAACAAGAAAAACATACGTATACGTTTAAAGAAGATTGGAAAATGTTTATTGAATATATGCAGGAAAATTGTGTTCTATTTGAAAACGTGGATAAATTCAACAGTGTAAATAAGTTTTGACAGATGTAATAACAGAATACTGAATGGTTTACTTTATATAAAATTTGCAGGGATTTATGCTGTGCAGGTGGCGCTGTGGGACGCAGGTGGCGCTGTGGGTTAAAGCCTCAGCACCTAGGGCTTGCCGATCGAAAGGTTGGTGGTTCGAATCCCTGCGGCGGGGTGCGCTCCCGCTGCTCGGTCCCAGCGCCTGCCAACCTAGCAGTTCGAAAGCACCTCCGGGTGCAAGTAGATAAATAGGGACCGCTTACCAGCGGGAAGGTAAACGGCGTTTCCGTGTGCGGCTCTGGCTCTGGCTCTGGCTCTGGCTCTGGCCAGAGCAGCGATGTCACGCTGGCCACGTGACCCGGAAGTGTCTCCGGACAGCGCTGGCCCCTGGCCTCTTAAGTGAGATGGGCGCACAACCCCAGAGTCTGTCAAGACTGGCCCGTACGGGCAGGGGTACCTTTACCTTACCTTTACCTATGCTGTGCAAAATGAACCATGGAAAGAGAGGAAGGGAAGTCATTGATATTTTAAGGGAATATTCTAAAATGTAAATTTAATTTTAAAAAAAACTCAAAAAAGAAAGCAAGGTAAACTACATCACATATTTGCTGAAACAAATGGGGACACTTGTTAGGCTATTAAGTCTCTCTTATTTCCCTCCCCCACCCCCTGGCGGCGGCTGCCACTGATGATCAGCTGTGAAGTTCCTAGAAGGTTTTGGTGCCTCCGTGGTTGATGTGTCCCTGCCAGAACTGGAGGAGATCCGAGTGGCTCATGTGATCTGCATCCTTAGTGAGATGAGAGATTTCCTGCAGCCTGACTTCAACAATTCCTTTGACCAAATGGTAAGTGGAGGGCTGACTTGGAAGTGTTTTCCCAAAAGCAGCCGGAGACTCAAGTCTGGGAAACCCTGGGATAGATTGTGAAGCCGCATCTTCCTCGCCAGGGCCACCGATTAACCACAGTTTCTCCAAACACAGAAATGCTTTCTTTTTCTTGCTTACCGCACTGAGTGGCACTTGAACTGATCTAGCAGTTCCCATATTCCTTTCCGTTTTGGCCCTGCGACACACCTTGCTTGGCTTGAACTGTCTGCATGGCTAGGCCTTTTTTCTGTAAACATGTTTGACGTGTAATGCTTAGCGTACTCCTTTGCTTGTTTCATGACTGCCATGCAATGGGAATATGATGTATTGTCCTAAAATCTGTTCTTTTTTTTATAATATTTTTTATTAAGTTTTCCATGTTAACAATCCAATCAGATCACATTAAATATTCCAAATTATACAGATACATATCATAAAGTCCAAATATTTTGCCAAATTATAATTTTTTGTTGGGGCTTCCCATGCTTCAAGTTCAGTGGGGTCCAATCATCTTATGTTTCTACTGCCTTGAGTTTCCAATAGTTCTTTGTTTAAATCCTCCTGTTGCTATCCTTCCTTCTTTCATGGTCTCTGAGTTGTTTCCACAGGCGAGTTGAAGTGAACGATAATATACTTCTGTGTGAACTTTATATGACTCTCCTTTTTTTTTTGCAACTGGTATGTCTGTTATTTGCAGTATGTCCTCACACACTGATGTTTATGCCGAATCAATCCAAAAGTCCTTCTCTGGTGGCAGACACCATCTTCTCTCACTTCCAATGAAATAAAATCTAGGCGTTTGCTCATTAATTTTCTCAGACAGGTTGCATCAAACATTAGTCTTTCCAGGGGAGGTTTGCCAAATCGGACTTAAAGTACAGATATAATAACATATTAAGAGCTCGCCTCCCCCTATGACTATTTATCTCTGCAACTCAGGCTATCCCATAATGGCGGATCCCAATTAAATAGTGCGTCACAGGAGAGTCTTTTATCTTCTTCCAAATATTTCAAAGGCTTTAGTTAGTATTATTATTTCCACACAGTTTATATTTTCCGATCTCACTTGCTATAAGTAATGTAGATGGTTCTTCGGGGGGGGGGGGGGGTTGGAACTAGAAATGGAACTAGGAGCGCACATGAAGACAGCGTCCAGGAGATCCGAACTCCCTCGAGGGCTTTCCATCCAGTGCCCCCCCTCCTTTACGAACTCAGGGGTGGTTTGTAGGCATCCGCAGATGAGACTGCATCTTCCCTTCGACCAGGAAGAATTTGGGAGGCTGATTACTCCCATTTCAGCCTCTGAATTACCTTGTGGGAGCTGGAGAGATGGTATTGTCAGCCATCTTTCGCGGCGCCCCTAGCGGAGCCCCCGTATTGTCCTAAAATCTGTTCCTAAAGCCCACCTTTCAGATGAAGGGGCTTGGAAGTTCTGGAGCATCCAAGCAGTTGTTGCTCTGAAACTAAGCAGCTCTTGACACGATGGTGGACAGGGAGGCGAGGAGGAGGAAAACACGTCTGCACATGGCTCAGCTCTGCCCGTATCTGTGCCTTTTTGTCTCTGTTCTCTGGCGGAAGGTTGTGTGTGTAGAGGGGTCTTAACTTCAGCATAGCTCTGTTCCGTTACCATACCTACATGTCTGTTCTAGGTGGGCAGGCTGTCCATGACTATTTAGGATTAGGGTTTACCCCCGTGTTTCTTCCTTTTCCAGAATCTGGAGACTTGTCTTAATCTTGCAATCGCTTCTCAGTTCACAGCTCTGGATTATATTAAGGTAAAAGGCAGTTAATTGCACCGTTGTTATTATTTTTTGCTGTATTACAGTAGGGTATACTTTCCTGTTCTTCAGCTTTCGCCCTTTGTTTTGGTCGTGGGTGAAAAGAAGGTTGCTTGCGGTGTTAAATCTGTAGTCCCAACTCACAGCAGCTCCAGCCACCATGGCCAGTGGTCAGGGATGACTTGAGTTGAAGGACAGCAGTATCTGGTGAACTGCAGGCTCCTTGCTTTTTAAATCACACACATTTACCTCAAATCCCCCCTCTTCAAAGTAGGCCCGTTCCACCTTAGGGCATACCCTCTCAACATTTCTCCGATGAAAATTGTCGAGGTTGTACAGTATTTTTCGCTCTATAAGACGCACCAGACCATAAGACGCACCTAGTTTTTGGAGGAGGAAAACAAGAAAAAAAATATTCTGAATCTCAGAAGCCAGAACAACAAGAGGGATCGCTGCGCAGCGAAAGCAGCAGTCCCTCTTGCTGTTCTGGCTTCTGGGATAGCTGCGCAGCCTGCATTCGCTCCATAAGACGCACACACATTTCCCCTTACTTTTTAGGAGGGAAAAAGTGAGTCTTATAGAGCAAAAAATACGGTACTTATCTCCTTGGTTTGCGGGTCGCATAACTCCATACCCTCCCAACATTTCCCTGATGAAAATAGGGACATCCTAAGGAAAAGCGGGACATTCCAGGATCAAATCAGAAACTGGGACGGCTTCTGTAAAACCAGGGGTAGGCAACCTAAGGCCCGGGGCCTGGATCTGGCCCAATTGCCTTCTCAATCCGGCCTGCGGACTGTCTGGGAATCAGCGTGTTTTTACATGAGTAGAATATGTGCTTTTATTTAAAATGCATCTCTGGGTTATTTGTGGGGCCTGCCTGGTGTCCCCCCCCCCATGGTAAATCTTTATAGGTTTAAAATACAGATGTAAATGATCATTTACAACAAAGTAAGTATAGAAAAATTCAATACAGAAGAAAAAACATCACGACATAAGATGCTCCCTGGTGTTTTCACATGAGTAGTAGAATGTGTGCTTTTATTTAAAATGCATCTCTGAGTTATTTGTGGGGCATAGGAATTGGTTCCTCCCCCTCAAAAAAAAATATAGTCCGGCCCACCACATGGCCTGAGGGAGGTGGACCGGCCCCCTGCTGAAAAAGGTTGTTGACCCTTGTGTAAAACCCTGGACTGTCTCTGGAAAATAAGGACACTTAGAGGGTCTGTCAGTGGGCAGTGGGCATATTTGCTGCCTGTTCAGGCTGAGACAACCTGTCTGACGCTCCTGTGTCACTCACACACCTGTGGGTGGGATGGGTGGGCTACCCTTTTAAGGGCTGGGGACCTGCCCTCGCTCCCTGTCCCTCAATGTGACTTGTTGGTCGCTTTGGGGCTGTGTAAGAATTTTTGGCTGATCCAGCCATTTTGGGGTGGTTCTTTCGCCTACTGAATAGCTGCTGAGCAATAGGTGGTCTGCTGTACTGTTAATTACGTAAGCCTGGTCTTTAATTGGGTCACTTTTGGCGGTTCAGGTGTGGGGAGTAATTGTGCTCCAGCCTGACGACTCCCTTCCTGGGTGATGGACTGGTCCCGAGGCTTGCTCTCTGGGTCCTGTGGCTCTGGGTTAGGACACTGGCCACCCCAGAAGCTTAACTGCTTAATCAACCCAAAGCTATGGGGCCCTAGGGTAGTAGCGGAGTAGCATAGGCCTTCCTTCTCACCTCCAGGTGTAGCCTGGGATGAGCAGGCAGGCTGGACAGCCATTTCCTGCAGGTAAGGGGTGTGGTCACCCTAGAGGTTGCGGTTTGTTCAGGTGTGCTTCTCCCTCTGTAGGGGCTTTTCATGGGTTTTATTATTAAATTAACCCAGCATTTGCATGAGTCTCTCTGTTTGGCCATCAAGTTGCAAGTACAGTTGTACCTTGGTTCTCGAATGGAATCTGTTCTGAAAGTCCATTTGACCAGTGGCGGAGCTTCATGCTCTGGCACCGGGGGGAGGGGTGAAGAGCAGGCAGGGGCGGGGCTAGTGTGCGTCCTGGGGGCGTGGCACACCTGTGAGGGCGTGGCACCCAGTGTGCATGGGGGGGGGGGAGCCGCAATGTCACCCCACCGGGATAGTGCTACCGGGGGTGGTGCGCTCCCCCCGCATTCCTCTTCCTCCACCAGTGTGTTTGACTTCAGAAAACGTTCAAAAACCAAGGCACAGCTTCCGATTGGCCATAGGAGCTTCCTGCACCCAATCGGAACCCACATAACCCGCGTCAGACGTTCTGCTTCCAAAAAACATTCGCAAATCGGAACACTTACTTCCGGGTTTACAGCATTCGGGAGCCAAAACATTTGAGTCACGAGGTATTTGAGAACCAAGGTACAACTGTTCCTCCTATGGGCCAGTACCCAGTTTTCCCCATAGACTCAATTCCCACTTGTGTTTGCAGGCAAATCGGCAGCGGAGCCGCACCATGGCCCTTCTACGACAGATGTTTGCAAATGTGAACTGTCTTATTACCCCAGGTATCTTGATGTCAGCTGAATTTAACACTATTTATATTAACTTGTAGGGGCTTTATTGGCCTGATTTGCTTCCCGTCCTGCATGTGCTCTGTTCTAAATTAAAATGTTTTCATACTGAGTGTAGTAGTGGCTGGCTACATGACGTTGGGTGTTTTAAATGCAGCAGGGCGAGGTCAACACGGTTCCCCTGTTTGTTCCTAGAGAGAGGTGGTGTGTGTTTTGTGACTGGTTGGTATGACCTCTGTCTGGGTATGTTTAAAAAAAGGAGGTTATATGCGTTGTGACCTACCAGGCGCTGAATCTCTAAAATGCGCACGTTTCCTAAGCCATCTTCTACATGTATAATGCCCTCACCATATAAGGCATATCAAGGGAGATTTGAACTGTAACTTGTGGCTTGGCTCAGTTTCTTGATGTTTTTACTCCCCTGGGCACCCTTGGGAGGAAGCAGGGGATATAAATTAAATAAGTAAAGAAAAATATGGATTTATGTCATAAAACGTATATACTAAAAAAAACCTGGCCTAATGCAGCCAGAAATACACTAAAGATTTTTTGCTGAACTAGGTGAATTAAAGTGGTACTTAGATAGCAGAACATGCACTTTGTATGTGTATCATTTCAGATTCAATCCATAGTGCCTGTTTAAAGGATTTGTGTTTTGCAGGCAGATTTCATCAGCAAAAAAAAAATATTTTTTTTCGCCTTTGACCTAACATCCCTTTTTCATTATCTGATTTTTTTTATTGAAAGTTTTCAACATACAATGCAATAAAAGTCAGACTAATCTAAATAGAGAAGAAAAGCAAAAGAAAAGAGAGAGAAAACAAAGAGAGAAAATAAGAGGGAAAAGAGAGGGGAAAATATAAAAATACAGAACCCTCTGTCAGGGGTAGATTTTAACCCTTATCTCACACAAAAGGGAGAGGACCCTCCCTGCTCTCATTTGGGAGCTTCCATTTCTTCTGCCAGTCTCCCATCCTGGGAGGTTCTTCCCTTCCCTGCCTCTCACGCAGGGTCCTTCATCAGTCATCCATCACCTTCCTGTGAGTAAATTGCAGTTTTCAGTAAATTTTGTCTTTCAGAACCAGCTCAGCTAAGTCTTATGTGTGGCATAAAGGTAAAGGGACCCCTGACCGTTAGGTCCAGTTGCAGATGACTCTAGGGTTGCGGCGCTCATCTCACTTTACTGTCCGAGGGAGCCGGCATACAGCTTCCAGGTCATGTGGCCAGCATGACTAAGCCGCTTCTGGCAAATCAGAGCAGCACATGGAAACGCCGTTTACCTTCCTGCTGGAGCGGTACCTAATTATCTACTTGCACTTTGACGTGCTTTCGAACTGCTATGTTGGCAGGAGCTGGGAACGAGCAACGGGAGCTCACCCCGTCGCGGGGATTCGAACCACCAACCTTCTGGTCCTTTTTTTACTGGGAAACAATTATGGGGGTTGACTGGAAACGTTCACAGTGAGGGATAAGAGGGACCGTTAAGAGCCTATATAACTCAGGATAAAAGCATGCAACTTATAAAAAACACCCCAAAAACCCACTCCACACAAACATTTTTCTCTTGTTGAAGGTACTGCATGCTGTGCCCCAAGAATCCAGGACTCTGATCTTCTGACTGGGTGTAGCGATGTTAGGACAGCGCTCCGGACCATGAGGTAAAGACATGTGTTTTTCAAAGCAAAACTGTGGCAATGAGGAAGGAGGGCAGGATTCTAGGGGGACCTGGCTCCCTCTAAAGTGAAATTGGCCATTGGATACATGGAAACTGAGACTTGCTTTGGTTTGCTGTCTTTGCCATCTTAAAGAAGAAATAATGCTCTTGGGATTTTGAACACTCCATGTTGGCTGGGTTTCAGCTGATAGAAACACCTCAGTTGGCTGGACTTCTTTGAGGGGAGAGTAAAGGGGTTCTAGATGTGCAGCCCAAGTCGTTTTCCAGCTTGACCTTCATTGCTCAACAAGTATATATCTGCTATAGCAGGGCTGGGAGCTGCATGCCAATGGAGGATGGGGCCAAAGGGAAAAGTGGGCATGGATGTGACCCTTGAGCAGTAGGCTGCATTTAAGGCATGCAGATGTTGGAGGGTTCTACAAACATCTTTCCATCCAGGCAAGAAAGTAGCGGAAGAATGTTGCCTCAGGAGAGTGAGGAAAATCCTCAGGGATGATTCACACCCTGGCTGGCACTTTCTTGATCTCCTGCCCTCAAGCAGAAGATACAGAAGCATGATTAGTCTCACCAACAGGGTAAAGAACAGCTTCTATCCGTGGGCTGTTAGGCTGCTGAATGAAAAGATAACAACAGGGCAACTGACTTTTGGGTTTGGTGGGTGTGCGTCAGTAAACGAGGGGAATTAAGACTAAAAGAGCTGAGTGGGGGGTACTCGTGTAATCTCACTGTATACAAATTGTACAAGCGACAATAAAGTATTTCAGTTGTCACAGTTCACATTCCAGTACAGTGGTACCTCAGGTTAAGTACTTAATTTGTTCCAGAGGTCCGTACTTAACCTGAAACTGTTCTTAACCTGAAGCGCCACTTTAGCTAATGGGGCCTCCTGCTGCTGCTGCGCTGCCGGAGCACAATTTCTGTTCTCATCCTGAAGCAAAGTTCTTAACCTGAAGCACTATTTCTGGGTTAGCGGAGTCTGTAACCTGAAGAGTATGTAACCCCAGATACCACTGTACTCAAGGAGGATGTGAAGCTGGGCTGTTGAGAGATATGGTCTTAGGGCAGACTTTCCCAAACTTGGTTCTCCAGCTGTTTTTGGACTAGAACTCCCATCATCCCTAGCTAGCAGTACCAGCGGTCAGGGGTGATGGGAATTGTAGTCCAAAAACAACTGGAGAACCAGGTTTGGGAAACAATGGTCTAGGAGGGAGAGGGTGTGGCTTAGGGAGTCCTAAGGATCAGAGAAAGATGTCTGCTGGGCCACCTCTGATGTGCCCCTTCTCTCTTGATATTTGTAGGTACATGCAACTGGCCAACTTGACTGGCATCCCAGCACTGGTAATACCAGTTGGGTATTCTATTTCAGGGCTTCCTATCAGCATCCAGGTAAATACGACTTTCTCTTGCTAGTAAAATGGGTAAAGGACCCCTGGATGGTTAAGTCCAGTCAAAGGTCACTATGGGGTTGTGGTGCTCATCTCGCTTTCAGGCCGTCCAGACAGCTCTCCGGGTCATGTGGCCAGCATGACTAAACCGCTTCTGGTGTAATGGAACACTGTGACGGGAGCCAGAGCACATGAAAACGCCATTTAGCTTCCCACTGCAGCGGTACCAATTTATCTACTTGCACTGGTGTGCTTTCGAACTGCTAGGTTGGCATAAAGCCAGGGCAAAGCAACAGGGGCTCACCCCGTCATGCAGATTCGAACCGCTGACCTTACGATCACCAAGCCCAAGAAGCTCAGCTCCACCCCCTCCCTCTCTTGCTGGCACCTCTCATAGTTCATCCCCATACACATAGTGGAAACAACCACATTAATTCACTCCTAACTTGGCACCTGCCTGATGCCTCTCACCCTGGT
Organism: Podarcis cretensis; assembly: GCF_951804945.1. Taxonomy (NCBI): domain Eukaryota; kingdom Metazoa; phylum Chordata; class Lepidosauria; order Squamata; family Lacertidae; genus Podarcis; species Podarcis cretensis. The sequence continues at coordinate 30,690,308 of NC_137187.1, forward strand.
TCCTCTCAAATGTGGCAATGAGGATGGGAGTTTGCCCCTTCCTGGCCAAGGATCGCGTGTGCTGCTCTGAAAGCTGGTTTGTTTTCCTCTGAAAAGATGGGTGCTCTCTGGTCACATTTTATATTACTGCAGGATCCTACTGAAATGTATGCAGGCCTCTTCTTCTTGCTTCTTGGCAAAGAAACCCTTGGCTGGTTGTGTTTCAACAGTGACCAAATACTAGATGTGTTAGCCAGACGTAAAATGCTAACGCCACGTAACAATGGAAATGCAACTACCCCATTCTTTTTCACACACTGTCATATAGATGACATACATCCGCTGGCAGGTGTGGTAGCTCAAAATAGACACATTTGCCCCCGTGGTTTGTTAGGATGCAAGCAGGAGAACCTGCCATATGAGGACATTCAAAGGGTGTGATTTTGAAGAACGAAAGAGCAGCCCTGTTGCAGGAAACCCAGAAGCCATCTATTCCAGCATCCCCTTCTCACAGGGGCCAACCCAGGGCCATAGCTTGTGGGTGGGGGTGCTAGCTGGTTTTTTTTGCCCCCAGTGGAAATCCCCAGAGAGGTGCCATTGAGGCTCCCAGCCTGTGCGTGCGCACAAATGTGCATTGGGGTGTGTATGCCAAACTGTGTCTTTGACCCAGGTGAAATAAAGTCTAGTTTTGCCCCATGCCAACCAGATGCCTAAGTTTTGCCATGTCCCCTCTCGCTATTCCCATCAGCTGGTATTCAAGTCATCCAGCCTCGGATGACCAAGGTAAACACTAGCCCTCGCGGCTCAGTAGCAAGTGGGGAACTGACTTTGCAGGAAGCTCCCTCTGTGGTATGCGTAATGTCTAGCTGAGCCTCCTTCAAATAGATAAGGGGCAGGCTTCTAAAATGTCAATACCGTAAAACACTGAAGAAGTTGTGCCGGTTCTCTTCCCAACTTCACATCCCAGTTCTCTTACAGCTAGCAAGTCCCCTTTACCTTACCTGAGATACCTTCAGGCCCTTTCAGTTGGTCTACTTAGAGCACAAATGACCTCAATGGAGGTGCTGCCCCCCTCTTTGCATGATGTATTCTAGTAACTACTTTGAAGTATTCTTCCTCAGAGCGTATCCCTGTTATTGTACTCTTCTCTTTCTCACACAGATCATGGCGAAGTGGTGGGATGAAGCACTACTGTTCCGGATTGGCCTGAAGCTGGAGCAATTTCATGGCATAACAGCAAAACCAGCCATTTATTACGACATTCTTGGGCAATAGGGCCAGCTGTCTTGAACCAATACAAAGCAAAACTTTTTTTTTTTTAAGCGTTTGGAAGTTTTGGGTGGCACTTTTTCTGTGCAGAACAGGCACTTTTTCTGTGCATAAAAATCTTTGTTATTCATGGAATATGAAGTAATAACTTATTGTTTGGGTTTGGGTTGAGGTTTTAGATCTTTAGATCTACACCCATGCTACTTTGGGACTGGCCAGATTTAGGGTACCCGATCCTGAGCCAATGAATGCTCCACGGCTTAAATTACATGCAGCAGAGGCCAGCAGAAATAGGTGCTCTGAACTAATAACCCTCCAAATCAAATAGACTAAAAGCCTAATTGAAAATATATCGGGGAGAATGACCATGGTTACAAAGTTCATTTTGCCTCTTTGTTTTTTAGAGGTAGAAAGGTTAATACAGAGTATTTAAACCACAGATACAGAGGAATGATGGGCCTTGGGCTTTTGCAAAAATCCTGCCCATCCCCTTAAAATGAAACAGCATAGATAAGGTCATAGCTCATTACCTTAATAATGATCTGTTGCCATGATTATGGGGGCATGAAAAAGGGCTTGTTCCCATATAGGTTCTCTTACAAATGCAGTCAAAATGGTTAAGGCTAGGGGGTTGCTAAGATCTTTGCGCTGATGGAGACAGGATTGTTTTCTCAGGATTCAGACTAAGAGGGCTGTGGTGGGGCAGACACCCATTCACAGAATTTGGCAGGCGTACAAAACCATTATACAGAAGGCAAACTGGTGAGGAACCAAAGAATAAATATCTATATCTATATATCTATATATAAACATAGCTGCCATCTCCACCCAGGATTTGATGAACCAGGCTGGATGAGGGGGATAATCTGTTTGGTGCTGCATGCCATGGTTCAGGCAACTCCCCACATATTCTCTCCCCCTACCTACCCAGTAGGAGGCCATGGGAGGACTAGAATGCTCTTGCCAGAGGTCTGAACTGATGAGTTGTGGTCTGCAGGTTGTCCTGTTAGGGTGTGTTGAATTTTGCAACTTTCAGATTCCAAAAATGAGGGGTTCTAAAAAGTTGTAACATGAGCTTCGAATTCAAAAGATATTGTGGTTAAATAAATATAATATAATTTAGTTTTCCTTGGTAAGGAAAGATGGTGTAAAATTGCATAAGAAACATTAAAATGAATACTAAGTACTTGCAGTTATTTTATTTCTAATTACCTGTCATTTTCAGAAAGTAAAATTGTTTGGTTTTCTGAAAGCAGTTTATGTGCTGCTTCATCAAATGTAGACTTGTGAATGTGGTCCAGTCTCAAAAGTAATAGAAGATTTGAATTTCTAACACCCAGAAACGTATTTTTAAGACCCCTCACTGAAGAAATTTGCAAAAATTGAGTTTCACCCCCCCTTAAAATGGCATGCCCTATTGTTCCTAGGTTATAGTTAATCACAGTAATCCTGAGATCAGGCCAAATTGAGGCTCTGTACTTAGCCTTGTACGCTTCCTTCTGGCTACTCCTGCAGCCAAGCTGGTGCCAAACATATTGCTCTGCTTTCCTTTGGACCCCATCAGTGAAGATGAGAAGAGTGTCTTATTCTCTGGCCAGCCCAGGATCTCCATACACACTGCCCAGGCTTGCATCCCAGGCAGATCACTTCAGTGGTTTAATTTCACCCCCAGAGGTGCACTCATTGTTTATTGGGACAGATATGTGCCAGTAATGTTTCACTTGTTCACTGGTTCACACAGACACAAAATGGGAGAGTAGTTGTTTATCTGACTAAATCTGTGACACTCAGCCCAAAATAAAATGTTTTACCAAAGTCCCCCTCAAGCCAACTCCTCCTGTACAGTACTTCCTCCCTTTTGAACAGAGTGAGCACACTTGGTACTAAAAGGTAAAGAGACCCCTGACCATTAGGTCCAGTCGTGGCCGACTCTAGGGTTGCAGCGCTCATCTCACTTTATTGGCCGAGGGAGCTGGCGTACAGCTTCCGGGTCATGTGGCCAGCATGACTAAGCCGCTTCTGGCGAACCAGAGCAGCGCATGGAAACACCGTTTACCTATTTATCTACTTGCACTTTGACGTGCTTTCGAACTGCTAGGTTGGCAGGAGCAGGGACCGAGCAACGGGAGCTCACCCCGTCGCAGGGATTCGAACCACTGACCTTCTAATCGGCAAGTCCTAGCCACAGCGCCACCCACATCCCACTTGGTACTACAGCAGTGTAAAATCAAGGTGTGTAGACATCAAATCACAAAATGAATGGGAAGAAGAGGAGGAGTTTGGATTTGATATCCCGCTTTATCACTAACCGAAGGAGTCTCAAAGCGGTTAACATTCTCCTTTCCCTTCCTCCCCCACAACAAACACTTTGTGAGGTGAGTGAGGCTGAGAGACTTCAAGGAAGTGTGACTGGCCCAAGGACACCCAGCAGCTGCATGTGGAGGAGCGGAGATGCAAACCCGGTTCACCAGATTACGAGTCCACCGCTCTTAACCACTACACCACACTGGGTTAGCTGTACCCAATTCCTGAGAGTGCTCAGAGCAGGTAAACTAAGTTTAGCCACTTGAGCTTGGCACAGAATACGTCGGGCATGCAAACATACTTTCTGCTGCACCTCTATCACCCAACAGCCACACGTTTGAGGAACTGGGTGCAGCATTGAGATGTCATTTTCTGATCGCGTCAACCCTTCTTGGTTCCGCTCTGGTAGAATTCAAAGTATATTTTAAAAACAAGTTTTTACTTGCCTCTTTGGTCGTGCAGTAGTTTTGAGCTAAAGACAGCAGCACCATAATGTGACCAAGTGTCACACCCCAAAAATGCAGGGGTGCATTCCTTGTTGGTTGGTTGCTTCCTTCTTTCTTTTTATTAATAATTTTTATTAAATTTTCAAATTTTACATTTCAAATTAAACATCTGAAATCAAACCTCGTCCTATTAGGTTCAGAGTGCGGTTAAAATGAAATTGGCGCAGGCTGGGACTAGCAGTACCAAGGGAAAGGGCCAAGCTTAGTGCCCATGCCCATCCTGATCCTTAGTTTCTCACGTGTAGTTGTCATTCATCCATTCATTCCCATGGGTGAAGTAACAAACTAGACTTGTCAGTTCTGTTAGGGTGAGGCCTAGCCTGCAAGGGCCTTAGCCACAAACCTCTTAACTCCCCAGTGGTCTACAGTGGGTTGAATGTGTGTCTACACCTCAGTGCACTGTACCCTGCTGGTTATATTGGAAATATATACCTTACTGCTTGCATTTAAGCTATATATAGGCAAGCTGTGGAAGTAGCAGTGAAAAGCAATTGTGTGGCAGAGGTGGGGGGTGCTGCCGTTCTTTTCCCTTCTAGTCACCTGGTATTGAACCCTCTCCCCTCTGCTGCTTTCCTGATCTCACGAACTGCATATGTGGTTTCAGATTAGGGCAGGTGCAGAGTACAAAAAATCCATCTTGCCTTCCTGACAAGAAGATGCGGAATACTTTTCATTCTGCTGTTTTGAGGTAGTCCACAAGTCTAGGCTTCTAGCGGTCTCATTCTCAGAGTCAGTTTTTTGGGTAGGCAAAACCGCCAGCTGAGCTGCAAGAACAGAAGTGGTGAGAGGGAAGGGGGCAGGACGGGGACCCTAAAGCTTGTGCATGCAAAGTAGATGGAGTGACCACACATACAATGCTCTTGCTTCATAGATGTATGTTGATAATACAGTATATACACAATGATTGCTTTATATAAAATAACACCTTGTTTATATAGCGACATTTAATTGCCACTTGGCCCTTCCTTAACCCACAAAAAAAACCAGCAGTATACAAAATATAAAATATTTTTTAAATATTTATAAACAGTTGCAAGGAAAAAATAGAACTGTATGAAAATATCCTTCCCTTCTTCAGGTGATTAATGGGCTTTTAATCCGTAGCTGTTCAGAGGATACGAGTATGCCCTGCCCAACACTATACGGTCCCGCAGGAGTTTAAATAAGACATAGTAATTGCAGAAGAGGATCAGGGCCATGGAAAGGGTATGGTTCCACTTCTCCGACCGCAACAGGGAGTAGAGCTGATAGCAGACCACGCTGCCTTCAATGAGAATCAGCAGGTTGAGAAGCCGTAATGGACGGTGAAAGAGGAACTGTAGGGAGGGGAAAAAACAGTGCTTGAAGGAAAAAGTAAAAATACCACATTAAACAAAAACAAAACAGCTTGAAACTTTAATAAATATTATTATTTTTTAAAAAAAACCAGTGCTTGAAGGGTCAGAAAGCAGACCGTTTGATGAAAACCAAATTCTGGGGGGCAGGGGAAAGGAATAAAGGCCCAACAACTGCATCTGAAGCCCCAGGGCTGTAGCCACTAAGAACACTGCTGTGGTTCTGTTATTTGAACCACTGGATCAGATTCAACTACTCCGTTTTGCTAGAGGAAGGCATGCAAGAACTTGTGCTAGTGCAACAGGGCTTCCCCCCACCATGCGCCTATCCCAAACCTTCTCTAGAGGCAAGGAGATGATTCTGTCGGGAAAGCAGTAATGCTTGTGTTGATGGAGGAGTCTCCTCAATATACCTGAAGGAGCCTCTCCAAGCCCATCATTCTGCCCGGACACTGAGGTCCAGCTCAGAGGGCCTTCTGGTGGTTCTCTCACTGCGAGAAGTGAGGTTACAGGGAACCAGGCAGAAGGCCTGTTGTGGTGCCCGCCCTGTGGAACACACTCCCATCAGATGTCAAGGAAATAAACAACTATCTGACTTTTAGAAGACATCTGAAGGCAACCCTGTTTAGGGAAGTTTTTAATGTTTGATGTTTTATCGTGTTATTAATATTCTGTTGGGAGCTGTCCAGAGTGGCAGGGCAAACCCAGCCAGATGGGCGGAGTATAAATAATAAAATATTATGATTACTGCCCCTCCTCCTCAGCTTAGCGCTACACTGAAATCCATCCTGTTATATGGCTAATACAGGGTTTCCCAGTTTTGGGTCTCTGGCTGTTTTTGGACTACAAAAACTTACTCAGGGGTTATATTCCCAGATACAGTGGTACCTCAGGTTAAGTACTTAATTCGTTCCGTAGGTCTGTACTTAACCTGAAACTGTTCTTAACCTGAAGCACCACTTTAGCTAATGGGACCTCCTACTGCTGCCGCACCGCCGGAGCACGATTTCTGTTCTTATCCTGAAGCAAAGTGATTAACCTGAAGCACTATTTCTGGGTTAGCAGAGTTTGTAACCTGAAGTGTATGTAACCCGAGGTACCACTATACTACTGTATATGTGAAATTGTGCATAGTGGGGAACGCCATCTTAAAAAGCCAAACTCCACCAAAAACCCACAATCATCCTCCCAACTTCACGACAATCACTTCCTCCAACAGGCCTCAAAGACTCATGGGATTGCAGTTGCAAAGGCTCCTGGGATTGTCAGCAGCTTTCCCGCTATTTGGGGCCATTTTTGCCCATTCCGCAGTTTACATCCATTTACCGTATTTTTCGCACCATAGGGCGCACCGGACCATAGGGCGCACCCAGTTTTTTTTGGGGGGGGAATCAAGGAAAAAAATATTCCCCACCCCCAGCCCCAAAGAGCAGCGTACAGGCTGCACACAACCTCTCCCTGCCAGAGGGGTTGCGGGCAGCTATGGAAGAAGGCAAGGCAGCGAGCGGGATGGATCCCGCTCCCGGGAGGGAGAGGCTGCGTGGGGCTAAAGAATCCATAGCTCTGTGCAGCCTCTCCTTGCGGAGGGGTTGCGCGCAGCTATGGAAGAAGGCAAGGCAGCGAGCGGGATGGATCCTGCTCGCTGCTTTGTCTTCCCCTTTAGCCCCGCGCAGCCTCTTCCTCCCGGGAGAGGCTGCGTGGGGCTAAAGAATCCATAGCTCCGTGCAACCTCTCCTTGCGGAGGGGTTGCACGCAGCTATGGAAGAAGGCAAGGCAGCGAGCGGGATGGATCCTGCTCGCTGCTTTGGCTTCCCCTTTAGCCCCGCGCAGCCTCTCCTTGCGGGGAGACGCTGCGCAGGGCTAAAGAAGCCATAGCCCGTGGAGCCTCTCCCTGCCGGAGGGGTTGCGCGCGGCTATGACAGAAGCCTGCATTCGCTCCATAGGACGCACACACATTTCTCCTCAATTTTTGGAGGGGAAAAACTGCGTCCAATAGAGCGAAAAATACGGTATTTATTTGCAGGCGTCAGAAAAATTGTGCTTAAATGTGGTGGTGGGGGTGTATGAATTCTTACGTAATAATACTTACGGTACTTACATAAAAGCGGGCATGGGACACATCTGAAGGCACTGCTACGTTATAAGGCCCGACTGCTTTGTATAGGCATCGACTATGTCGCACTAGCACTCCCTGTGGCCATATTGTGCTCTCAGACCAGCTGTGGAGTATGACAAAGGGACTCGGTGAGCATCAGAAAGCCAACCCGGAGTAATTTCACAATTCAAAATGTTATATATATACACTTGGTAATATATACACCCCAAATTTGTGTTAATTGGTTTAGGTATTTATATACACATATTTTCAAGCCGTAGACACTGAAATAACAGCAAGAGGTTTCAAGCGAGTTGTGAATTCTGAATTAGATTGGTCAATACAAACATACATAAAATCTGAGGTTTTAACTCTGTTTTGGAAAGCAGAATCTTTCACTGGTAGCCATAAAATACACAAAACAAAGATACATTGAGTTATGTAATAAAACTGACAATCTTCTTGTACGTAGGTTAAAAATATATGCAACTGAAAAGAAGAATACCTCAGGTATATATTGAAGAACAAAAGGAAAGAAACCCCGAGGGTAAAATCATAAATAGCTTTGCATATACCCTCCAAAATATTTTGGACTACAACTTTGAACCTATAACCAATTGTACAATTAGATTTGAATAAGTAAAAACCAATTTCATAGGAATCCTAATTCTCGTCTTTATTTTTGCTCTGGAGGTATACAGATGAAATTATGAAAAATTAGACACTAAAAGCTGAAATAAGCAAGTGGACTTTTTTGGAAAGATTAGCAACGAAGTAAGCTAACTTGATGAGAAGGCCTGCTTTAGTACCACTAATGTGCACAGGGCAGAAACTGCCCTGTATTAGCTGCAAGAACCCTATCCTGTCCAATTTCAAATTTGGAGCTGGCAGAGGGAAGCAAGGGATTTATCCCTAGCCACAGTGTGAGGTCAAGAATCACAGTCTAATCCTTACCTAAGCCTGTCTACTCAGAGATAAATCCGTCTGAGTTCAATCTGATATACTTCCAATTAAGCATGCACATGCTTGCAGTTACCTTACAGTAAGCCCAATTAAACACAGCAGGACTTGCTTCAGAACAGAAATGTACTGAAAGAGAGAGGTAGGGTCCTGGGCGCTCACAATTTTTGGTTTGGTTTGTGGACCCATTTTTATCCATACCTGGGCAGTGCCCCAAGTATGTAGAATCCACTGTTTTATTTGTGGGTGACCCACTTTGTTGCCTAAAGAGCAGGCACTAGATCACCTAAATTCAAATGAGACGAAATGATGATTTGAAAACTTGTGATTTGTCTGTTAAGTGATTTAAGCTAGGGAGAATGATGTTACACTAGTTTTCTGCGCCCTTTTCCTACAATTCTCACTGGATGAGAAGACAAAAACAAAACAAAAACCCCACCCTGCCAGTTACCACAATAAATTCTGCAAAGAGTCTCAGGTAAGCCTATCAAAAACAGATCTCAGTAACAGTAAATGAAAGTATGGCACACAACAAAAGCATTGAAGAATACTGACACAGACAATGTAGTCTTGGGTCCAACTAAAGAAAGGTACAAAATTAGGATACCTTCAGCTGCCCTATTTTCTTTCCCTTGACCCTTGTCAACAAATGCTTTGAGGTCACACTCACATGTGCTGGGGGGCATTGCTGTATGAACCATGTTCCAGCTTCTGCCACTTGCCCAGGTGGGCAGCTGATCTGTGTAGCAAGTCACAATACTTGGGAGGAAGCAGCTGGGTGGTGAGCATGACAAAGGCGTTGATCCACACCATGATGAGGTGTTCACAGGACCAGCGCATGTCATAGTACTGTGTGCTCTGCAAGAAACCAAAGAGGGTGTTAATGCCAACGCCCCAGAGATCTCAAGAGTGGGAAGGCGGTGCCCTACAGCCATAGATTTAAGAACTGCAAGGCCAGCAAAGGACTCTTTGAGATCCTCCTTTCTCCTTGGCATACATTATATGAAATTTTTGCACGGCCGATGTATATGCCATTGTGGAATATGCACACCCATGGTCACTGGCATGGAAGTAAAACAACAAGCCCAAGAATGCTTCTTGGGTACACAGAGAGAAACTGGATTGGGTGTGGAAGGTCCAGATCTGCACATTAGACACCAGCCTGATAAGAACTCCTGTGATCTTTCTGGACAGCTTTCTGAGGTCTCTGGTAAGTCAGCCTGGCTATCACAGCTGCCCCTATTCTCTAACCATATTAATTCAAATCCTGCAATGGCTCCCAGTGGAGTACAGGATCAGGTTTAAGGTGCTGGTTTTAACCTTTAAAGCCCTATACGGCCTAGGACCCTCGTACCTACGGGATAGCCTCTCCTGGTATGTCCCATGGAGGACCTTACGGTCTTCAAACAGAAACATCTTGGAGGTCCCGGGCCACAGGGAGGTTAGGCTGGCCTCAACCAGAGCCAGGGCTTTTTCGGCTGTGGCCCCGATCTGGTGGAATGCTCTGTCACAGACTAGGGCCCTGCGGGACTTGACATCTTTCCGCAGGGCCTGCAAGACAGAGCTGTTCCACAAGGCCTTTGGCCAAGGCACAGTCTGACCCCCTCCTTTGGTAATCCTCACAGAATGGTTGCCGTTAATTTGATTTTGAATTGATTTTAGAATGCTGTGTTACTTTTATTGTTGTTAGCCGCTCTGAGCCTGGCTTCGGCTGGGGAGGGCGGAATATAAACAAAATATTATTATTATTATTATTAGTAGTAGTAGTAGTAGTATGAACACCCAAGGCACTGCCAAATCATGAATGTGAGCTGGGCATCAAATGCCTGCTAACAGTACCAAAATACCTTGGTACTCAAATGGCTTGGCTCCCGAACAAATTGGCTCCTGAATGCCGCAAACCCTGAAGTGAGTGTTCCGGTTTGCGAACATTTTTCGGAAGATGAATGTCCAACACAGCTTTTGCTTGAGTGCAGGAAGCTCCAGCAACCATTCAGAAACAGCACCTTGGTTTCTGAACAGTTTCGGGAGTCAAATGGACTCCCGGAACGGATTAAGTTCGAGAGCCAAGGTACCACTGTATAGCTGTTACAGTTGTCTGGGAAAGAGGACGGGGCTAATAGATGCAATTAAAAATGAGTGGATGAACCACAGCGGCACTACATGTATGGCAACACCTATCTGCCAATTGGGAGTGATACTCCAGAATCAGCCACAATCTGCCATCCAGGCTGCCAGAGGGGAGACAGAGAAAGGGAAATTTAACCAGAAACCCACTGTGTTAACAAGATTTAGAAGGCGGTGGCAGCAGCAGCAATAGCAATGAAGGAGTAGAGCAACAGCTACCTTCACAAAGCACAGTGGCAGGAATGCCACATAATAGGCACTGAAGAGGGAGTTGAATAGAACCTCCTTGATTCTGCGGTTGAAGTCTGCTTTCAGGCATTCCACCTCGTTGCGAATGAGGTCTGGAGACAAGGGGCAGCTGTGTGTGGGGATGGGCACGGGGTTGTTGAACTGTTCTTTCAGGGACTCTCTCAGGAGAGAGAGGAAGTCTTTGGGCTTGACGAGGCTGCCAACCCCCGTGGCACCAGAATCTACCAGCTGATCCTGCACCAAATAGCCACAGTCTGTGGGAAGAGGCTGTGTTCTGCTGTCTTGGTGGAAACAGCACAGTGGGACATAGACACCAAACCTGCAGGGAAGGGAAAGGCGAGGGTGAGATTACAGCCTGTGGTATATTAGGCATTCCAACCATGAACATCTGAAAGGAGCTTCCTGAGCAAGAGGCTTGCATTTCCTACACCCAGGTTATTCGCTCATATGCTACTTTTGTGGTATGCCTCAACTCCCAGGGCTAAGCAGTGAGGCCATAGGTAAAGGAGCACAATCATTGTGTTGGCTCTATCTCTTCAATTGCTGCCATTCTTCTCCCCTTTCCTACCCACCTTTAAAATCTACTCTTCCTCATTGGCTCATATATTGCATTAAGTCGATGGACCAGATGTCTCTTGACCTTTATAATGATTCTAGCAGGGAAAAGATGTTGAGAGAGGCATCATTTTCCTCCTACCCATTTCCCCCGAAAGACCTATTCAACTGGCGGCTTTTAACCCTGTCGATTCTCTGCCATCTTGTGTGGATCAACAGGGCTTCTCTTTGTCATGTCTTGTACTTTTGGACCCTTTCCTATTTATTACATTCAGGATACAAGAGAATGATACTCACGGGTAGCCAAGAAAGAGGAGATTCAGAACAGAATGGCTACGGAAAAGGTTGACTAGTGTCCAGCAGAGCACCCATCCACACAAAGTGAGCAGCACCAGGCGTGCCAAAATCAGTGCCGTGTAGTGAATCACTGATGTAGTTCCCACCTGAGAGGCCTGCAAATTCAAACACCAAGAACCGTCAGCCCTACAGTTTCTCTTCCTATATGCCACAATACATTCCAAGGAACAGCCTGACCTACCATCCCCACACGGTACAGCATGGCTCTCAAAGCCAAAAGGAAACCATTTTTATTTTTATTTCTTTGCTAGACTTAACAAAATAGTAATGAATGCTTAAAATATAATTTTTGGGGGGAGAGTACTGAAAGCAAGTAATTATATCCTCCTTAATACTGCAGGTGTTTGTGAGGGTAAAATATTAGCTTAGTGTTCTCTCAGACGGTAGTGAGACAGGGGAAAAAATGACATTACAGTTGTATCTTAGAAGTCGAATGGAATCTGTTCTGGAAGTCTATTCCAACTTCCAAAACATTCGGAAACCAAAGCGTGGTTTCTGATTGGCTGCAGGAAGGTCCTGCAGCCAATTGGAAGCTGTGGAAGCCCCGTTGGACGTTTGGCTTCCAAAAATAGTTTGCAAACTGGAACAGTCACTTCCAGGTTTGCGGCGTTCAGGAGCCAAAACGTTCGAGAACTAAGCTGTTCGAAAACCAAGGTACAACTGTACTGTTAAGATACAGAACCAATCAAAACAAAATCTACCACAAGGGGTGAGTGCTACCCCACTATAGTGCCTTCAGTAAATAATAAACCTTGTTTTCTCATTGTTTGTTTAATCAGCTGTCAGGGGCTCAGGAGCAGAGGCACAGGGAAGAGAGGAGATGAAGAGCGAAGGGGAAGAATCCGAGGGGAGCGTAGGAGAAGAGGACAGTGGACCGAGGGATTCCATGAGCCTCTCCAGCGAATCGGAAGATTCACAGAAGGGGGCGCCAGTGGCCAGGGGTAGGGGGTTCCCAAGGGGAATGCCCCAGGAGCAAGGGGGCAGCAGGGACTCCCAGAGCAGTAGCTGGAAATCAGGACCAGCTTCCCCACCAGAGCAGAGTGGGGGGGAAGAGTCCCAAGGATCGGGGCCAGTGCATTCCCCACCAGGGAGAGAAGATAAGGCAGGGCTGACCACGCCTCCATCAGAAAGTCGGACAACGGAGGAGAGGTCAGATCCGGCCAGTGTCCCGGAAGAGGGAAGCAGTGACCGAAGTACTGTAATGGTTAGGAGAAAGGTCACTGGGCTGGCGCGAGAGGCAAGTTCAAATGTACAGGAGCGCGGGACAGCAGAGAATGAGGATTGGGAACCGGGTCCTAAAGCCCGCCGGAGGGAGGGGGAGGAGCTTAGCGACTCAGCGTCGGAAGAGTCCAGAAAGGGCAATGCCCCAGCGGGCAGGAGGACCCAGAGGAGGAGAGAGCAGCGTAAAAGGTGGAGCAGGGCTAGGATCTTAAACTGGTGTCATGGGGGAGGAGACTCAGACGGGACTTCGCCGATCTAGGGTTTAAGACGTAGGGCTGCACGCTGTGGCTTTGAAATGGAAACTGAACTTCAATAAAGACTTTTGTACATTACTACAGCCTAGCGTTGGTCCTCTGTGAGCTGGGACCTAGAGGCAGCTCTGACATCAGCCAATTTGGTTGATGCTGTGGACTACAGCTCCCATTACATCTGACCATTGGCCATGCTGGGGGACAATGGGAGCTCAAAATATCTGGAGGGCACAAGGCAGGCTATGCCTGTTTTGAATGGGTGTGCACGTGTCAAACACTGGATTTCTGAGGACCATGCTTGGGGAATCCATCTAAGACCAGACCCAGCCATCTCCAAAGTGTGGGGCTAACCAAAAGCAGAACAAGTGAGCCAACCACTTCCCTTTTCCAAACTTCTATGGCAACAAGGCTCTAGATCAGGGATAGCTAATGTTCTACTCTCCAGATGGACCATTGATTCCAATGGTCAGGGATGATGGGAGTTGCACAACAGCATCAAGTTGGCTATCCCTGGTCGAGTTGGTGTCATGAACACGTGCAGCGGCATTCAAGATCAGAGGAATCATGGATAGATTAATTTCCATAGATCACAGCCTGGGACATTGGGCCCCAAATTCAAGGTGTTGGTACTAACATAAGGTCCTGTAAAGCTCAGGACCAGGTTACTTTAGAGACTGCCTTATCCCTTATGTACCCAGTAGATCCCTCAGGTCTGCAAGCTCTAAAGATCTCAGAAGCCTGCTCCACAGTAATACATAATAGGGCTTTCAGGGTGGCTGCTCTTGTTCTGTGGAAAGATACACACTACAGTGGTACCTCGGTTTTCAAACGTAATCCATTCCGGAAGACCATTCGAGTTCTGAAACGTTCAAAAACCAAAAACTCAATAGCCCACAGCTAGGTTTTAGGATCTTGCACTCAGTGGAAGCCATGTGGCACGTTCGACTTCTGAGGCGTGTTTGAAAACTGAAGCATTTACTTCCAAGTTTACGGCATTTGAAAACCGAAATGTTCATCAACAGAGACGTTCGAAAACTGACGTATCACTGTATCCGCACTTTCTCAAAACAACTGAAGACATTTTTGTTCCAACACAGGGTTTCCAAGATGGACAAATGTGTCTTTGCCTAGAAGTGTCTATTTTGCATTGTTTTAGTTTTGTTGTGTTTTTTGTTTCTTAACCTTTCTCATACTTTCCAGTGGCCTTAGAGGTTGCTGCACATGTAGCATCTAGAGCTATCTGCGATCCTTGTAGCAAAGTAAGTTTTGGAAACAGAAAATGCAGTATCAGAGGTCTAGGAACCACTATTTTATGCCCAATCAATAACAGTCCAAACTCTGTTCAACCCAAAAATCTTATATAAAGTCACCAGAAGCTTGGACTTGGAATGCCATGCACATTTTAAAAAGACCTATGAACAACTGACTTTCAAACTGGCAGTCGAGAGATATCTCACCAATGAATCCCACCCTGTTTGCTCGTCTGTTAATCTCACAATTTCTCCCTTGGTTAATATTTTTAAGATGCAACCTCTACTGACACTGTCAATCTTGCTTGAATGAAGTGCTGTTCACTTAATCTCTGCCTGATGTATTGTTGTAGGTTCCTACTGGAACCTCACTGACTCTACCACTAGTGCAAATCACCCCAGGCTAATCCATTTTCTGTTTGTTAAAATTTAGAAGAAGAAGAAGAGTTTGGATTTGATATCCCGCCTTTCACTCCCTTTAAGGAGTCTCAAAGCGGCTAACATTCTCCTTTCCCTTCTTCCCCCACCACAAACACTCTGTGAGGTGAGTGGGGCTGAGAGACTTCAGAGAAGTGTGACTAGCCCAGCAGCTGCATGTGGAGGAGCGGAGACGCGAACCCGGTTTCCCAGATTAAGAGACTACTGCTCTTAACCACTACACCACACTGGCTCTCAAGACTATTCCCAAAAAATCCTCCCTCAGTTCCTTTTCTTTTCACCTGATATGGCAGCTGTTAACATCAATAAATGGCAGCACTTCACCAAGGTGAGTAAACATGTAGGCCAGGAGTCAGCAAACCTTTTCAGCAGGGGGCTGGTCCACTGTCCCTCAGACCTTGTGGGGCCAGACTGTATTTTTTTTTTTGGGGGGGGGGAGAATAACGAACGAATTCCTATGCCCCACAAATAAGCCAAAGATGCATTTTAAATAAAAGGACACATTCTACTCATGTAAATACATGCTGATTCCTGGACCGTCCGCGGGCTGGATTTAGAAAGCAATTGGGCTGGATCTGGCCCCCGGGCCTTAGTTTGCCTACCCATGATGTAGGCTTTCATGTGTGGCAAATAAAAAGAAGACAATCATCATACTGAGCTCATTCTAAACCTCCGATTTCTTTTGGAGAGTTAATTGTGACAACATTACCTCAGAGATGAGGGCCCATACCAGCCTCCGCGCCAGCATCACTGTGATAAATGCTGCCAGATGGTAATCAATGAGGTGAAAGTTCTAAAGGAGAAAAGAACAGCGTATTCACCAGGGTGAAGGAGAGGCCAGAAAGGCAGGAGCTGCTGAGATGACATAGCAGAAGCATGGAAATTCCTATAAAGGAGAACCAGGACACACTGTGAACCATTCCAAGTCTGCCAGATAAAGAGGGAAGAGAAGGGGACAGATTAAGCACATAGAAGCAGCTTGGGAAGGCTACCGTATTTACAACTGCCACTTAGAAAGGAAATGCTAGGAGCAGACATTCTGTAGTTACCTGTGAATTTCTGGGGGGGTTTTGAGGGAAGGAAGGCAGTAAGTATAGGGGGAAAGGCCCCACTCTTCTGGGGTTGTGAAGCCAGCCTTTGGTATCTGGAGGAAGGGACTCCCATCAATCTCCAGACACTACAGTGACGCACACACACACTCACACTCAAACATTAAGTGAAGAGAAAAATGGCCAAACACACAAAACTGCGCTGGCAACAGCCTCACTCCCTTGAAGGAAAACAGGAGGTGGGGGAAGGGGCTGTAAGTGGGGAAATGACCAGATCAGGATGAGTCACAAAGGAAGGAGGGAGGGGCAGAGTGGGAACCTTTTAGAACTCCATTAGCCCAATAGATAGTAACCCAAGAAAGAGAGCACGTAGAGGGAAGACCTGGCTGCCCTCGTTCCCTTGATAAAAACAGGAATTCACAGGCAAGTCCAGAAGATTCATTGCTCCCCTTAAGGGAGGAAGGCAGCTAGTTTAAGGAATGTTGAGAGACAGTGCACCCCAGGGCAGGAACCCCAGTGCCAAAACCTCCAAAATGCCCTTCCTTCCCACTCCCCCAAGTGTAGAGCTGCCTTGAGAAGTCGTAACCCACAGGCTGCCTTTGAGGGAGAAAAGGGGTGTATTTCATAATGTGTGGGGAAAAGAAAGGATGGCAGACTTGGTGATGTCAGCTGAGCTACAGAGACACCATGATTAAACTTCCCTAAGCAAACCACAAGAAGGGCATGCGGCCAGCAACATGGACTCACCAGTGACGTACAGGAGGCAGGGTGGTTGTATGGGTACCACCACACGGTCTTATAGATATTAATATACTGAATAAAGAGGGCCACCAGCAAGTAGATGAAAAAGAAGAACTCAAACAGAAGGTTCCCGTCTACAGGCAGCTCAGGGATTCGGCAGTGTCGCACAGGCTCAGGGGTGATCAAGGCTGTAATTGGAGGAGCAGAGAGGCTGATAGCACTACCATTCCTGAAAAAGAAAGAAACAACACGTCACACTAACTCTTGCCAGTGTTCCTGGGATATCTCACCCTATTGTGGGTTAAATGCTTAGCATTCAGAGTATTTAAATCGGTGCTGGGGGAAACCTCTGCCTGCAATTTTGGCCAAACAACACCCACATGCTCTAGCCATGGCTCCTGTAGGGTCTACCTTTCCTTTGCAAGAACAGGCAAATCAAGCTATTGTTGCCGCCTGCAAAATGCTAGCTTGGTTATTGCTGCTTGCAAATACAGTGCACTTTGCAAGCACTGTCAATCAACTGACCTTCAGTGATGCAAGTGCCACCATGATCTCCAGCGGTTCCAAAGTCCTGCAAGGTTTGCTCACTCCTGGCAAAGCTAACACTAGGGGGGATGGGGAAAGAAAGGATCTGGTGTGCTGGCCGGATCCAGTTTCCCACACCAGGTTTAAATTATTCAACGTTAACTACCTCAAGAGATCCTTACAATTCTTTAACATAGGTCAATATGTTCATCCCCATATTGCAGATATGGGGCAGATTTGTCTAAGGTCAACTAGTAAGAAAATCACAGAAGAAAGGTCCGAACTGGGCACTTTTTGATATGCAGCTTAACCGCATGTACTACACTGAACAGTCCTTAACACAAAAAAGCAAAGTACTACACACAGTACTCTCAGTGATTCAGAACAAGTGATTTCTCTCTCTCTACACACAGCCTCTGGTAGTATGGGCTGTGACATGAATGACGAGTAGCACCTCACCACAGGCAAGCACGGTGCATGCCTTTGTCAAGAATTTGACACTTTTTAGCCTAGTATGGTGGGATGGAAGCACACATGTCACTTATGTCCTGTGTCCTTCCATGGGCGCCTCTTGTTTTTCCACTTCTGCAGAAGCCAATACCAGAAAAAAATGGAGCTCAGACCCTCAAGCAGAGATACCAAATTTTCCCCAGCCTAATCCTGTTCCAGCTTTGTCTGTTGTACCAAGAATAAGATAATGTAACCAAGCAACCCCCTGACATTAGATGCCTAGCAGTGCATTCCAATCCTCTGGCTTCCTTATCTTAGCTTTCTCAACCTTCAAAACTTCTATGATATGCAATGTTTATTAATGAGCAATGCTCAAGTCAAGGCCACAATTTGAAGGAACAACTGGAAATTAAAATCCAACTAGCTGGAAGAGACACCCCATGACCCAGTGAATATCCAAATCTGAGCGCTAACTCTTGGAATGCCCAGAAGAACAAAAAAGAATAATAAAATGGTTTTTTGTGACACTTAAAGATGCTTGGATGAAAACACTTGTATGTGTAACCTTGATATAAGAACTACAGTGGTGCCCCGCAAGACGAATGCCTCGCAAGACGGAAAACCCGCTAGACGAAAGGGTTTTCCGTTTTGGAGGTGCTTCGCAAAACGAATTTCCTATGGGCTTGCTTCACAAGACGAAAATGTCTTGCGAGTTCCTGCGGGGGTTTTTTCCTCCCCCCCCCTTTTTCTAAGCCGCTAAGCCACTTATCTGCTTATCCGCTAAAAGCCGCTAATAGCGCTAATCCGCTAAGCCGTCAATGGGCTTGCTTCGCAAGACGAAAAAACCGCTAGACGAAGAGACTCGCGGAACGGATTAATTCCGTCTTGCGAGGCACCACTGTAGTGCTTTCTTTTCATGTGTGCTGTACCTTATGAACTGGAACGGATGGGCCACCTGAGGGAAAGGGGTATGCAAAGGCTTTCAGGTCAGGTATTTCCTGTCTTCCAGACAAATGCCTGAGGTGACAATCCACCTGAATACCTCCATTGCCCAACAGGGTATGAGATATAAAATGAGCCAAACACAGAGTCAGGCAATCACACACTGTCAAATTCAGGGCAACAACAAGTGTAAAGAAACAAGATTCTTGTGAACCCAAGTGTGACCTGATGATGACAAGTAATAACAAAAGTTCTGCCTCCCACATTGAAGCCCACAATATTACGTTTTGACTTAACCTGTTTCTTAGACTAGTGCCGTTGCCACAGTTCCCACCAACCAACGTCTGGAGAGAAGGCAAAGCTGAACGGCTTAGCTGCTGCCGACTGGGTCCCCTCCTTCCACCGGGCATGACCAGGAACCAATCCACCTCTTCCACCTCTGGCAGCCTTTGCCCTGAGATCTAGGTAACAATTCGCAAGACTTTCCAGCTCTGCAAATGAGGAAAAAAAGAAAGAAATTAGTTCAACTGTGCCTCAAGCATCTGCTAAAATGAACTAAGTGCCTTGGATAACTCCCATGGCCCCAAAACTAGCCTTTTACAAAGTGTCAAGAAGCATATGGATAGGAGGAATTCAGCTGGCACGGTGTACTTCAGACACTTTCAATAAAATCCTGCAACAAAGAATCCTGAACCAGCTTATCAGCCATGAGATAAGACAACAGGACTTAGGGAGTACTAACTTAAGTTTAAGGAACAGGAAACAGAAAGAAGAAACAACAGGCAGTTTTCCAATTGGAAGGATGAAGTGAAATTCCCCTAGGATTGGTATTGGAAGGACGGGATGAAAGACTATACTGGTTTTTGGTCCGATTTTGCAGGGCTCTTCTTACATTCTTATCTAAAATATTAGCAACATTCCTTAACAATTTACAGTACCCGAGAGTTTTGACTTCTGCAAAATGTCTGCAGAAATCCTCACATGGGTGACTAGCTGCAAAGATGTCAATGCTACTGGACCCCTCATATGAACAGGGCATTTTGGCAAGTGTAACTTGAAGCACAATACTTTGGATCCTACTAAAACAAATAATTATATTTCCGCTCTGATACATCGGAAAAGACGGATTTGAATGAAGACAGTGTTGTTTCACAACAATGGCAAATATGAGACAGTACCTGGATTTCTGGATCCCAGCCTATTAATTGCGCTTTTGTTTCTACTTTCACTGATCCCCAACTACCACCTGGGAGTAGAAATCCACACCTCACCCTCAGCCCACGCCAGGGAACATAACCATTATAGGTTAGAAGATAGGTGGGGAATCTGTGGCCTCTCCAAATGTCCTGTGCCTTGTTCCTATCTACCCTAGCCAGCATGGCCAATAGTGATGGACTATAGACATTGTAGGGACCTGGGTGGAGCTGTGGGTTAAACCACAGAGCCTAGGACTTGCCGATCGGAAGGTTGGTGGTTCGAATCCCCGTGACAGAGTGAGCTCTCGTTGCTCGGTCCCTGCTCCTGCCCACCTAGCAGTTCGAAAGCACATCAAAGTGCAAGTAGATAAATAGGTACCGCTCCGGTGGGAAGGTAAACGGTATTTCCGTGCGCTGCTCTGGTTTGCCAGAACCATCTTAGTCATGCTGTCCACATGACCCGGAAGCTGTACGCCGGGCTCCCTTAGCCAATAAAGTGAGATGAGCGCCGCAACCCTAGTCGGTCACGACCTAATGGTCAGGGGTCCCTATACCCTTTACCTTTATAGACATTTTAGACATTAGGAAGGCCACATAGCCACCAGAATTAGGAAGATAATATAGTTAGGGCACATAATGCAGACCATTTTTATAGCACCACCGATGTGCATGACATTATTTTAATCTAGACTCACACAAAGGAGTAAGTTGCCATGACTAACAATCATTCCAAGCTTTCCTCCTTTACTTCAAAGTAATTGTCAGTAATAGCTATTGGTCCTATATTTAATTATTATTGAAAGTTGAAAACCAGCATACGACGTTTCCTATTGGGAGGTTTATATGAACAATGATGTGGCCTAAGTTGTGGTTGACACTGATTTATTTGGGATGCTGAAAACCCAGAACAGAAACAATCAACTTGGTACACAGCAAAAACGAAAGGACAATTCCATGTTAGGGATTATTAGAGGAGAAAATGAAAAAAAAACGGCCAATATGTGTTTATAGTGTACATTGTGTTTGCAATCTGTATACAGTCCTGCTCGCCTCATCTACAGTATAAGTTCAGAGAAGGGCAACAAAACTCAAAGGGTTGGAGTCCCTTAATTTTTTTGTATTTTAGTACATAAATATGTACCCTGCCTTTCCATTAATAATGCCCAAGGCAACTAACATTATAAAAAACAAGATCAGAAGTAATGCAATAAAAACTTCTAAAAGTAGGGAGAGCCACAGAAAATACGACTGGCAAATGTCTGACAAAGCAGATGAACCTTTAACAGGCACCAGATCACTCAGGGCAGGGAGTTCCAGAGGAGTTCCCATAGGAATTTCCATTTGAGGAAGTGCTTGACAAGCCTAGAGAATTGTTTCCTCCTCAATACCAGACCTCAGGGTTGCACAGTGAAAATGGCAGCTGATTTAGGACTAACAGAAGAGAGTACATCCCATGAGGCATAATTAGAGTGAATTCTGTAAGTTGTGAAGATCGCCTTTGCTCGTGCGTAAGTTGCCGCGACTCCTGGCTAGGTTGCCTGGTTGAACCCTTTCTCTCTGGACAGCCTTGCACTCGTGGCTGTCTCAGTCGCTGGCAGAATCCGTCAGTGGGCGTTTCTTAAACTTCTTCCAGCAAAGAAGTTCTTTGACACCAAGTCTCCTCCTACTCTCCCTGCGCGGAAGTCTTCTGCGCAGGGAGGGTGTGGGCAGCGGAGGACCCGTGCTCTCCCCACTGGTCTCCGGTGAAGAGTCCTGGAGCCTTCTCTCCGATTCCCCCATCTGCCCCCCTTCACCCCTGGTGTTACGCTGATTTCCTTCCCCAGCAGATGGGCTGCCTCTCTCCCTGCTGGGACCCTCTGCGGCATCGCTCTGGAGCCTTCCCTCCGCCTCTGGCTCCGATGGCAGTTCCCTGACATCCGCGATCGTAGAAACTAGTCACTGATTAATCTAAAGGGGCGCCCATGTTCAGAAGCACTGCACCTCTGGATACCAGCTGCCAAGGATCAAAACAAGGGAGGTCCCTTGTCTTCATGCTCTGCTTGTGAGCATCCTGGAGACATTTAGCTGGAAATCTCATTCAGTTGGAGCCACTGCTGGAAACAGGATTCCAAAATAGATGAACTATTGAACTAGCAGTGCTCTTCGATTATGGCGTTACTTCACTTGACCAGTTGAGATGCTACAAGATGACATTTAGCTGCCAAGGCATAGGCCTCTATTGAGAATTAACATGTGAAGCAAGCATGTTGATATGGTGGGGCTGCCAAAAGATGTAGATGAAAGATGAGAACATTGTGTATATCAAAATAGGTTTTGTGGCCATACAAACGTAGATCAAAATATTACCCCTTATTCAGGGGATAAGAACTCAATGTCCTAATCACTTCTTGTTTCTTACTCTCAGTGTTGTTATCTACATTCCTGCCCATGGTAAGAGTTATCTACTGCCACATTAAAACTACAAGACAGGATACGTATCTAGGCGGATTTCCTGGGATCATTTAGTAAATGCATCACATGACAGCATGGATTCACTTTCAACTGCCTTTTACAAAATAGGGGCATAGTCCAACCACATTAGAAGTGCTTCAGTCCTGTTGATTCTAATGAGAGAGATATCAGAATGTGCTTAGTTTTATCACTGAAAGCTTTAATTAAAATATATGCAACATTCTGTTACGATCTGGAGAGCCAAGTCTTTGCTCAGTTGCAATTATTTTTTATGTCTAAAGACCTGTATGTATTGCAGCAACACTGTTTGCCTTATGGAGGCCAGCTTCCATATTGACACACTGGACTTTCGAGTTCAAAGTTGGCCAAATCTTTTATTTACTGACCTTGGATAACGCTGTCAATCAGAATAAAATACTATTAGTAGGGAAAAAAGCAGCATGTACATAAAACTGACTTTTCGTTCAGATTCCCTGATTTCTGCTTTGTGACTAAAGATAAACATAAAGAGAGTAGAGAAAATGATGTCATGTGAGAGAACACAAACACATATGTGCATTAAAGGGAAGCCTGAATTACTGGCGACAAAGGCTGACAAGATCCTAAACAGCTGCCACTTTGGTAGAAAAAGTGATTCTACTGGCATCGCAAGAACAACTAATCACAAAATGTAGAATTTTAAAAACTTGCTAAAAAGGAAACTTTTCTGTTAAAATTTGGATAGAGCTAGGTAATAGAGAAAAATATGGCTAGATTTTGGACAATTGTGACAGCATTTGAAATTCCCATTGTTCTAGGCACATGTGAAAAATGAACATAAGATTTTAGCTGCAGTTCATTCATTTTCAGCTTTGTATTCTTGTTATAAAAAAGTGTGCCTAGACATTCCATTGTTGCACCCATAACCTAGGTTTAAGGTGCCATTTAGCTCCTAGCTTTCATATCTCAGTTTCTAACACTGAATTGTTATCATATGGATTGAGGGACTATTACTACTACTAATTTATTATCCGCCCTTCACCCTAAGGTTCCTGGGTGGGTTACAGCCATGGTTTGGCCTAGCATTATGTCTGCATCCAGGCTCACAGTTTTAACTCGCTTAACGTTATGTGTGAACTGGACCAATATACTATAAGGCAATACTTTTACTATGCAAGAAATCTTGATTTGAAATGTGTATATATACTCCACCTCTTATAGTAGAAGGCCCACAAATCAAAAGAACTGGCAAACTGCTTTGGCCTCGTCTTGCTAATGGTTAGGCAATTCTATCTGTTGTATTCACTGGTGCTGCAAACACCATATTCAGTGTCATTGCATATAAACATAATACAGTGGTGCCCCGCAAGACGAATGCCTCGCAAGACGAAAAACTCGCTAGATGAAAGAGTTTTCCATTTTTTGAGGTGCTTCGCAAGACGAATTTCCCTATGGGCTTGCTTCGCAAGACGAAACGTCTTGCGAGTTCGTTTCCTTTTTCTTAAAGCCGTTAAGCCTTTAATAGCCGCTAATAGCCGTGCTTCGCAAGACGAAAAAACTGCAAGACGAAGAGACTCGCGGAACGGATTAATTTCGTCTTGCGAGGCACCACTGTACATGCAGATAACTTGCCATGTTTGCTTACATGCAGTAGCCAAATTACTCATACTGTGCACCCTTCAGTTTTATTAGGAACCATTACTATTAATTATTTTTGAACTTTTAAACTGCCCTTCATCGTAAAGGCTCCCTGGATGTGTGTGTTTTTGTATAAATCAATATAAAATTAACATTATAAATACATGGATAATACAACGCAATTACAGTCAACGGAACCAAAACAGTAATTCAGCAGCAGCTCCTCCACACACAAGCATAAAAAAGTGATTAAACATGCAAAGGAGCTTAACGTGGTAGACAGCCAATGCACCACTGACGGGGAGAAAGTTCCAGGAAAATGGGGCACACTCACAGAGAAAGCTCTGCATTATGCTCCCTCTCAACTGCCACACTCATTGGCAGAACCATGAGAAAGACCCCCTCAGTCAATCCTAAGGGAGGAATTCAACGCAGCACTAGGAATATCATTTTTGCTTGCCTGATAGCAAGATCTCCCCCTCTCTGTCCCGGTGCGCTATTCTGGGGGCTATCGCAACCCACCCAAGCCAATTTGGTGGTCGAGGAGGAAGAGTCACTGTGGAAGTCCTTGTGCGCGCTTCTGCTAGCAAGATGGATTAGCTGGATTGGGCCCTCAGGCACAGGCCTGCAAATACAGTACCAAGAAAGGCACTCCTTCAGATATTTGGCTCTTAAGTCATTAAAAGCTTTATAAACCAAAGTTAATCCCTTGAATTGGGCACAAACTGGTAGCCAGTGCACCAGCAGAACCAGTATTATGTGGTTCATTCTTGCTGTACTACTCAGAACCTATACAGCTGCTGTCTTAAAAAGGAACCCCACATCTAAGACATTAGACTAAGGCTTAGGTATTAGCCAAAAAGTGGGCCACCATCAAGCACTGGGACTTTGCCCGTTTACTTCACACAAGCAAAACCTGTCTACTCCCAGAGACAGTCAGAAGCAGGGCTGGCCTAAGCGCAGCCGACAATTTAAATTCTGTAACCGAGATAAGGTCATAGGTATACGCGTGGGTAGCAAATATTTAATCCATGTTTAAACTTGGCACCAACAACCCATTAAAATCACGACGAGACACCATCAGTGGGGGCAGCCAGGAGCTGGTAAACAGTACTGGGAAGGAAAAAGTATTAGACTTTCCCTGTATTAGACAGTTTTGCACAGCTCAGCAGCTTTTTCCATAATGGAGATAGTTTGGAGCTGGCAAAAGCATGCAGGTAGGAAGTCGGGGAACCACCTGCTTTTCTGCCACAACCTGATTAATGCCCACCAAAAGCAACTTTTCCCAGTCACATGCAAGGTTGCAAGCACCATGAAGTTAAGGTCCCAGGAAGATAGGACCACACTGCAACAAATAATTTCACAAGGGTCTTGCTTTTCTTTGGGAAGCCCTAAATGGTTTCTGCCAAGTATACGCACGCTGCAATTCCCAGCTATTTGTGTTTTTCAAAACTTGGGGGAAGCTCACAGAGTCATTCTGTTCTGAATCAAAGTCATTCTTATTTTGGTGCATTCATTCCATTATGTGTGTTATCCCAGATATTTATGCAGCTTCAGACCTGATCAATGGAGTCTGCATAACATATTGCTTTACCACAAGGTATGTTTACAAGTGATTAAAAATCAACAAGTTCTTACAAGCCAACACGAACGCAGCAGCCTCAGAAGAAGATACTATGCATGGAAGCAAGGTTGAAAAACACATTAATTCAGGGGCGTAGTGTGGAGGGGGTTGCCAGGCTGATGGCCCTGGGCACATTTTTTTAGGGGGCACGGCACATTTGGCCCCTCACGCTGCCCTGCCAGCCCTGTGCTGCTTTGCAAGGCTGGGATCTGATCTGAATGATTTGCCCAGCAGGGCGATATGAGAAGGACGCAACAGCCATGTACCTTTCGGTACCAGCCTCTCCCTTGCTTTGCAAAGCAGGGATCAAAGGGAGCATGGCTGTTGCATGCTTTGCACACCACCCTGCCAGTCCCAATCTAATTTGTGAGGCTGGGGCGATCCAAGGGCTGCGTCGGCCAGCCCCTCGTGTGGGTGGGCAGGCAGTGCAATGTGGTTCTGCTTGGCTCTAGTGGGTAGGGGCATATTCCAGTGGTGGTGGCGGCAGTGAGGGCTGAAGCATTGCGCACCCACCCCAGGCACTGGCAAACCATGCTACGCTTCTCTATTAATTGCTACTAGAAATAATTTGTTCTCCTGTAGTCCAAGAGAGAGTGTAGCATGCACAGAAGGGCACATGCCCAAATGAATGAAGGGAGGTGGGGACCTATCCCTCCTCATGAACACCACGAAGAACTTGTCCACCCACCAAGGAACTCCACACCATAAGAGAATCAAAACAAGTGAGATAATCTAAATAAGATGCACAAAATAGTGAAATGTTTTTTGCATAATATGATGCAATCGTAAGTACTGACTGGATTTTGAAAACGAAATGAGTTAACACAAAAAAAGCTTTTCACATGGTGACATTTTCACAATAAGGCTGATTCTGAAAGCAGATATATTTTTACAAGGTGTGAATTAGGGATACACATTCTTTCTGTTAACATACAAGCAGTCAACTTGGCACACATCTTTTTTGCTTCTATTGAAAACCACTGGAAATGACATGTTGAGTGACGGGAAGAGATTTTAATGACCCTAAGAATCAGGAGATGGATGGACAGGCTAATTAAAAGTATTCAAAAAATAGAGGTATTTTATATCATTTCAACATAATTTGCATGATTGGTGCCTTGTCTTGATGGACATTTCTTTAAAAAATATACTGGAATGGATCCAGTTTAATGTAGTCACACATAAGTCCCACTGAAATCAATGGGTCTTGTTAGTCATGACTAACATGGATTGGATTCAATCTATTTTTTATTTTTGTTTCACAACAGAAACTCATTGAATCCTTTTAAGAAATATAAGTTTACATTATGAGTATTTATTATTTATACAGCACCATTTTAACAAAAGCATGGAACTGGTCTCTCAGTTTACATTTATTGAGCTTAGAAAAATGAATTAATTGAAAACATTAGAGCAGGGATTGCCAACCTGGTGCCCATGGGTACTGGTGTGCCCACTAGTACCTCCTATGATGCCTGCAAAAGGCTCAGTAAGTTATCTCCTCAAAAATCCAAAATGCATGAGACTGGCAGTGGTAGGGGGATGCCCACATCTTTTTCTGTTTCTGTCTCTTTCCATTTCTTTACATGTGGCAGCCATTTTGTGTTATGTCAGACACACTACAGCTGCCATGTTCCAGCATTCATAATTAGCCAGGCGCCAGTCACATTTTGCGACTGAATGGAAATGTCCAGGAGCCATGCTTAGTGCCTAGCATCTTCACTTTCCTAGTTGCAGTCAGCTGGTCTGCCAGGTAGAGCGGCAGCAAAAGATGCATGTCTCTTGCTGCTGCGCTACCCCGCCAAACAACTGATCTGCCCAGTAGCGCAGCAGCAAAAGATATACTCCCCCCCCCTTTTTTTTTGCTGCCGCACTCCCAAGGTGAATCAGGTAGGAAGACTGGTAGGAAAAGGCAAGGTAGACTGGTAGGAAAAGACACATTTTTTGCTGCTGCACTACTCTGCAGTCACCTGATTCACCAGGCAGCAATAATAATAATAATAATAATAATAATAATAATAATAATAATATTTTTCGCTGCCGGGCAAATGAGGTGTTTGGTGGGGTATAGCGGCTACACTACCCTGAAGACCTCCAGACTGGCCCAGCAGCATTTTGTTTGTTGTTGTTGTGGGCTGCCTGGTCTGGTAGCAGGGTAGAAAGAAAAAAGGCGCCTAGACATTTTGTTTTGGCGCCCACAGCCTAGGTCCCAGGAGCCACATAGCTCCTAGCATTCCTATCCCAGTTTCTAACAATACACGCACCTATACTACTTTCTCAACATTCTCAAATGTGCCCACTCAATATGTTTGCGACCTCTGGACTAGTGAGACACTAGTGAAAGGGATACAGGTGCTGGAAACAGACCAAGTTTGGATGCATACTTAGTCGTGCTTAGAGAAGACCCTACTGAAATCACTGGGACTGAAGTTAGAACGGTGGGTGATATCCAACTTAGGTTGATGACCTGCACCACATACCTGCAGGTAAGCCCCTTTGACCTCAACAGGACTTACTTCTAAGCAGACATGTAGGGGACTGTGCTATGAATTGCGTAAGACCACTGATTTTAGTACATCTGTTCTGAGTATGACTAACACTGAATACCAGACTAAGTCTGGATCTAAACTTATAAAGCAGGAGTGAGAAACCTTTTTGGTTCCACAGGCAGTTCCTGGTCATATTTGACAGGTGAATGGGCCAAACTACTGTCAATCACATGACATCACAATGTGCAAGGTGCTTTGAAATTTTGAAGTTGGGAAGTCCTCCACCAAACTGTTTTAGCAGAGGAACCCATACAGGTTTGCATGGAATCCTCTGCAAAAGCGATGGGGGCGGGGACATCCTTTTAAGTGAGAGATTCTGATTCACCTCTACCACCCAATCTCATTATTGAACTAGGATTTATAAACTATTAATCAACTTCCTCTTATCAATAGTGACTAGTTGCATACCAAGTGTGACCAAGCAGGATTTATTACAGGAGGAGAGTTGAAGATCAGCCTAACTAAATACATAAGGGATAATTATTTACTGAAACATATGTAACATTTGTTTGCTTAGATTAAAGGAAGATAAAAGTAAACCTATATTTATACAGCACCATCAGTAAGCGTGATATTTTATAGTGTATAAAAAAGGTTTTCCTACACTGAAGAGCTTGCAGTGTAATCTTACAACAAAGAAAGAGGAGATGCGGTAAACATCAAACAACATGTGGGTGCTTCTGTTCATATGTATTTAATTTAGGCTTAGTTCCATGCCTAGTTACCATAGTGCGTAGGAACTAAGGGGTTATGTCAAAGGCTTTATGGAAAAAGTTGAGTTCCGAGGTGAGATTTGAAGGAAGAAAGAGAGGAATCAAGATAGTTGCAGTATCTTTTGAGGGAGCAGAAGACCTTTGCACAGTGAAGCCAGAGAAGGAAAGATTATGGGCAAGGTTGAATGTGCCCATATTGAAAACATGGAACCGAAGTGAACTGGCAGGGCAGAGGAGATGGACTGTTGGTGGCGGTGGCTGCAGGGCCAGAGGCCGACCCAGGGGAAGGGAGCAGCGATTTATGGGGTTTATGCCTCCTGCGAGACAGGAGTCAGGGCTGGAGGGAGTGGAAGAGTCTGAGCAGGAACATATGGGGAAGGGATGCAGGACAGGAGCCCGAGTGAGAGGAAGGGTAGGATGCACCAGGAGAGGAGGAAGACAGGGTACCTGGATGGTGAACGTGGGCCGTCAGATGGAGGTACCCGAGTTTGGATGGAGACGTGGTTACACCAACAGTCCAGCTCAGAGCATAAGCCTGAGGAGGGGATGCCAGCCACTTGTCGGCAGAAGTATGTGCACATGTTCTGTGCACCTTAGGAACTACTGTAATTGTGTGCTTTGTCAATAAAGAATTATGCTACCCACCGTTTGTCTTCCTTGGGCTGGGTGTGCTCAGGACACCAATGAAATCATAAGCAACCATTAGGCAGATTATGGGAAAAAATATTCTTTCCTGAAATACTCTTCTTATGACTACATAAATTGTAATACTTACATCAGATTATATCCAGTGTTCGAAACTCCCATTGTTCTAGGCGCATTTTGTGACAGGGAATTTTATTAGCGCGAGCAATTTCTGAGCTCTGGGGGCAGTACTGCGCCTAAAATTTCAGATTAAAACTGCAGAGTGGAAGGAAAGGAGGACCTTTTTCTGCCTCCCCACTTCCAGCTGTTCTGTGAAGACTGGAGAAGAAACCCTCTTAAGAATATTAGGGGGGTGGGCAAGGGAAGGAATAGACCAGATGAAAAATGAACATAAGATTTTAGCTGCAGTTCATTCATTTTCAGCTTTGTATTCTTGTTATAAAAAAGTGCGCCTAGACAATCCCTTGTTGCGCCCATAACCTAGGTTTAAGGTGCCAGTTTCTAACACTGTTCATACCCTTCGAGTACTTCCAAATTCAGAACTATATTTTGTAACGTTGCACCAATTTAGAAACCAAGCTTGGGGAAAATTAAAAAAAAAAAAACAAAGAAGCTATGTCACCTGCTTTTTAATTTAATTAACCAAGGGAGCAAGATACTGCATATTTAAAGAGTGGCACCTTTCCAACATAGTTTGGAAGATTATGAATGAGTCATGGACTTGCATGCTTTCCTCCCCTTCCAGCCTCTGGTACATGGCTTCTCTCTCTATTTCCTGTTTAGCACCAACCATCATTTTGCCAAAACATCTGAACTATGAACCTGCCCTTCTCTGGGGAGTGCAATCCCATCCAAAGCAGCCTTGTCTTTCCATTTCTTGGAAAACTCTGCAAGCATAATACTGCCATCTTGTCTAACTCAAGTTTCAATTTGCTGGCCCCCATCCAGCCCATTAATGCCTCTAGGCACTGTTCTAGAACCTCAGACACCTAGCCTGATTCAGATGGAATGGAGAGATAAAGCCACTCTTAGCATTTAGCCTTGAAGATATATATCTAGAGAGACAGAGACAGAGACTTCAATTAAAATAGACTTTTATATTCACGAAAAATATAAAGGCTGATGGTGTGACAAGGATTAGTTTGGATAAATATATTGTGCCTTAGCACATTTTGTCTTTAAAATCAGAGATGAGGATGAAATCTAATCATTTATCGCCACAAGAATCAGTACTCCGATCCTCAATATGCTTATTTTAAAGTCTCATTTCAAAATACACTTAGGATTGCTAACTAGAAGGTGTGACCCACTAAAACTGCCATGGAGGTGCCCATGTGCATAAAGCCCATGGCAAAGCTCAGACATACCTAGGACTGAAAAACAGTATGGCCCAGTTGCTTTGCAACAGCAGCTGGCAACTGCTACAA
Organism: Podarcis cretensis; assembly: GCF_951804945.1. NCBI lineage: Eukaryota > Metazoa > Chordata > Lepidosauria > Squamata > Lacertidae > Podarcis > Podarcis cretensis. The sequence continues at coordinate 30,721,132 of NC_137187.1, forward strand.
CCAGCTGGAGAAATCAAAACAGTTTCCTAGCCAGGAATATAGCACCACGGCCTTGTTGATCCTTACCAGTATTGTTGCCAATGCTCACACCACTTACAACAGCTTGGCTATACCTAGAATTGCACAGCAGCACAACAGTGTACAGTGCTACATGAAAAAGACTGGATTTAAACTCAACGCTCGATTCACTGGACAATGGCCACATTCGTCCATAATGCTACCAAGAAATCTAATTAGTCTGCACATTAGCAAGGAGTCCCTACCTTGCTCCTCTTTTTCTAAGGAGTAGAGCAGGGATCAGCAACCTTTTTCAGTTGTGGGCCGGTCCACCATCCCTCAGACCATGTGGTGGGCCAGACTATATGGGGGGGGGGGAATGAACGAATTCCTTTGCCCCACAAATAACCCAGAGATGCATTTTAAATAAAAACACACATTCTACTCATGTAAAAATACCAGGGAAGCCCCACAAATAACCCAGAGATGCATTTTAAATAAAAGGACACATTCTACTCATGTAAAAACATGCTGATTCCCGGACCGTCCATAGGCCGCATCCGGCCCACGGACCTTAGGTTGCCTACCCCTGGAGTAGAGAAACAAATCGGAATAGCTGGCTTCTCACTCATTGTTAATTTGGAGATAAACACAGAATACTAAACCAGCTGATAGCCATGGTTTGTTGGCATTGCATGTATGCACAGCCTATGGTTCTTAGCAGAGAGTAGAGTGATGAATACATATATCTATTCCTCACCAGTAATTACAAGGAACCTAAGTAGGCACACGCCCTTTGCAGATACCAATGGAAATATTCAGATGATCAACTTCAAAATGGAAAATCTGTGAGAGACAGCTAACCTACTTGTTTCAGAGTGCTGTAAATTAAGTTGAGCATCCACACATTTTAAGGGTTGAGAAAAAGGAAAACACTGTTTGGTGACCCTTCATATCAAGAAGTTTCTGAGTGTAAGTCAGAAGTAGGCCCTTCATAAACTTTTCCATTAGCATATTTTTCAAAATGGAGCAGGCAGCTTCCCTTCATTGTGTCTGTTTCCAAAAATCCCCCGTTTTTCCAATCTTCACCAGAGTGTCCAACCTCTCCTGCCTATTCTTCAGAAAAATGAATTCACAGTAATGGGAATTTACCCTTTTAAGAATAAGAATTATTCATTATTTCATATCTATTATTCATGAAGACATTACTCACATGTGCACTAATGTAAAACCAAAACCAAACCTATTTTAGTCCAAAATTCATGGGCCACTTCCTGAGTTCAAGTGACCACAAGATATAGCTTCCTGACATAGTAGGAAGAGATGCTATTTAAACTAGAAAATTAAAGCTGCAATTCACCTTCCTGAGAGTTAAGCCCTACTTAACTACATCTGAATACATGGCTGAACTAAAAATATAACAAATTTTGTCATTTCATGTTGAGCCAGCAAAACCACACAAGATTATTTCAAAGTACCTTTCGCCTTAAAACAACCACCATCATCCACACAGGATTTCCTTCCAGAGGTAGTAACATTTAGGAATGTAGTGTTAATGTGCATTTTGATGACAACATAGGTAAATGGTTGCATTGTAATTAACACTTTCAAGGTGCTGATCAACATTGTCCTGTTAGGGCAATTTCTCAACTGGGGCCAGAAGCCACAGGTGGATCCTAACGAACACAAATTCTGTTGGAGGTGTTTTGAAAGACAGATCCCAAATACCTGCAAATTTGGGGGATAACTGAAAAAAGCAAATCCCATTCTTACCCACATATGCAAGTTACATTTACACAGGCAAACTGCACACATTTGAGTACGGTAACAATATTATGCTTTAATCGTTTCATTTTCAGTGTCTGTTTTGGCTTAGATGGGCACCAAATTGATCAGAATTCTGAACCTGTTTTTTGGGGTTTGCTCTGCTATGTTTGGAACCCACCTGTTTAGTCCTTCTAACTGAAATGTGGCAAGCCTTACTGTTTAGCAGATGTGCAACCTTATCTTGTGCCACATGCTTAATTGGACAGACGTTTTTTGAGTTCAGTCGGGCTTATTTCCCCATAAAGTGTGCACAGGATGAAGCCTAGGCAAAATTACACAATGTTTAGAGAGGCAGTCAAATGTGCTAGTCACTTGCTCCTGCTGAATGCCTGATTCTGAGGGATACTCCTGAAGTGCCTGACACTAATATGCAGAGCCAAACCTTTCAAGTCCAGATTTCTTTTTTGGGATACAGAAAAAGGGGAAGTTTAAATAAGCCTCAACAGCCTCCACAGAATGGAAAAACATACATATCAGCCTAGGTAAACTCGGCCCTCGAGATGTTTTGGGACTACAACTCCCATCATCCCTGACCACTGGTCCTGTTAGCTAGGAATCGTGTTCAGGTGTCGTTGGACTACAATTCCAACCACCCCCGTTACTGGTTGGCCTGGTGGAAGGTGGAGGTCTAGCAACATTCAGAGGGAACAAACTAGGTAACCCTAGGTTTTCATCTACAACCATAATATCACCCAAGGAGAACGGGAGGTGGCATTTTTTATTTTCAATGTGAGGCAACCTAATTCCTATACAGAAAAGGGGGTTGTTGAAGAATGAGGTGGGGGCATGACTTTTTTCAGCTGGAACTCACCGGAACTCAGTTCTGCCACCTCTCAGGTGAGTGCCATTGGCATTCTAAGAGAATGAGGGAGGTGTTCGTGGTTAAGTCCAGCACCAGTTTTCCTAGAAAAATAGGACTCGGTGAGGGAAAGAGTGCCACACTGTATCAAGGGGAGTGGTAGGAGGAAGAAGAACCACCTCTCCCAATATGAATCAACCTCGACCCTGCAATCAATGTCTGTAAGGCCTGAACATAGGAAGGGGCCTTTTCTGAAGTGGCCCCCTGCTTGTGAAATGCTGTCTCCAGGGAGGCTCGCCTGGCACCTTCATTACCTACCTTTAGGCGCCAAGCAAAAGTGTTCCTCTTTCCCGGGGCCTTTGGCTAATTATACAACCTATGGGCATTTAAACCGCGGCTAGAGTTTTTGCTTCTTACGCGTTTTCATGTTTCTGTGTCACAAACCGCCCTGCGATCCTTACGTGAAGGACGGCATAGAAACCTATAAATCAATCCATCAATAATGCATAAGTAAGTAAATAAGAAATATTCTCAAGTGGTGTTTGAGAGTGAGAGAGAGAAAGAGAGAAAGAGACAGAGAGAGAGAGAGAAAGGAAGGAAGAAAGAAAGAAAGAGAAAGAAAGAGAAAGAAAGAAAGAAAGAAAGAAAGAAAGAAAGAAAGAAAGAAAGAAGTGAAAGGCACCTGAGGAAGAAAAGTGTATGTATTGGGGAGGAGGGGACGGGTTGGGATGCCAGTGAGTAACTGAGCAGCAGCAAACTGGCAATTAACCCAACGGGAAGGAGGAATGGATGAAGAGCAGCAGAAGGGGGAAGAAAGAGGAGAAGGAGAGGAAATTAAAAAAAAGGAGGTCTTCCCCTTTGGCTGAGAGACAAAGAAAGGCGGGCGGGAGCTAGGCCGACGGGGGAGGCTCCCCTCTCCTCCTCCTCCTCCTCCTCCTCCCTTGGAAGGGCCTTCCTGGGACGGTGGGGCGCCCCGTCCGCGCACCCCTCGCCGTGAGGAAAACACGAGCGTGAGGGAGGGAAGGAAGGAAGGAGGGAAGGAGCGGCCGCTCGCTCGCTCGCTCGCGCCCACTCACCGCCTCTCTAGCAGCACCATGAGGGGGTCCCGCCGCCGCAGCAGCAGCAGCCGCCTGCCCGCTCTCGGGGGCCCGCCAGGCTGCGGAGGGGACCCGTCCCGGCTCCCCGTTTCCTCTTGTCCCTCCTTCGCTCGTTGTCGCCGCGACAGCAGCGGCGGCGGCGGCGGCGGCGACTGCAGCTCCTGCCGCCCTGAAGAGACGTGGCAATGAGGGGCTGATGCGCTCATCAGCGTGCGACGAGGGAGGGGCGGCGGAGGCGGCGGTCAACCCGGGAAGGGAAGAGTGCGCGGAGGTGAGTGGCGGCGGCTGCTGCGGCCGCCATGTTGGGAGTGGCAAAGGACGCCTGCTGCCCGTCCGGCGCTTTCCCCCGTCATTTGGCTGAAGCGGGTAGCAGCTCGGCTGGTGCCGGCGATGGAAGCGTCGTCTGTGCGATATATATTTACCTATATGTTGCACCATAGGCGTACGCTTGAAAGCAACGCTGTGTCCCCCCCAAAGCCGCTCACTCACGGGTTCCCCCTCGCTCAAGCGGTTGCTACGCAACTACTGGAATAAAATACTCCTATATGTGGTGTTTCTTGGGAGAAAAGCAATGACAAACCTAGACAGCATCTTAAAAAGCAGAGACATCACCTTGCCAGCAAAGGTCCGTATAGTTAAAGCCATGGTTTTCCCAGTAGTGATGTATGGAAGTGAGAGCTGGACCATCAAGAAGGCTGATCGCCGAAGAATTGATGCTTTTGAATTATGGTGCTGGAGGAGACTCTTGAGGGTCCCATGGACTGCAAGAAGATCAAACCTCTCCATTCTGAAGGAAATCAGCCCTGAGTGCTCACTGGAGGGACAGATCCTGAAGCTGAGGCTCCAAGACTTTGGCCACCTCATGAGAAGAGAAGACTCCCTGGAAAAGACCCTGATGCTGGGAAACATGGAGGGCACAAGGAGAAGGGGACAACAGAGGACGAGATGGCTGGACAGTGTTCTCGAAGCTACGAACATGAGTTTGACCAAGCTGCAGGAGGCAGTGGAAGACAGGAGTGCCTGGCATGCTCTGGTCCTTGGGTCACGAAGAGTCGGACACGACTAAACAACAACAACATATGTGGTGTGTGTGTATGTGTAAAATTCCATGCACAAACGCACGTGCATTCACACACAAAAATAGGATCCTATGGAATGAGCCTATAGACACTAGACACACAAAGAAACAAGAGCAATAGGTTCCTATGGGATGCTACTACACTCACACACACACACACACACACACACGGTCCACACTTTTTGGATTTGTTAAGCAAAGGTGCAGGTTTCCATTCACCCTACCTTGCTCTTCCGCCCACAGAATTTTAGCTTTAGGGTTAAAAGGTGTATTGGCTTTCTGGGACATGCTGTCAATTTCATTTATGAGGGCAAATGTTGATATTTTGATATCTGCATCTCAAAGTCGCTCTGCAACAGGTTTGAAAACTGTGTTCACACACACACATACACACACACACAGTCTCTGCAGTAAAGTCTTGTAGGTAAAGTAAAGTTGCAACATGGCAAGCAGCGGGAAGTAGCAGGGAAGATTAATTTTGCTGCTTATAGTGCACACCCTAATAGATCACTCACAGGGGTGTTTAGAGGCACAGATACATCCAGAGGGTGTTGGAAAGGTTGAGGGAGATGGAGCAGTATTAAGTTGTTGCCTCCTCACTTGTGTGCACGGCATACTCCTCCATTTCCAGCCTCCCTTATACAGTTCTATAATACTGTAACTCCAAACGCACATCAAGAACCAAGACAACAGTCCTATGGGAGTAAAGTCCAAGGAATTTAATGGGATTTACTTATCAGTAAATATGTGGGTGGTGCTGTGGTCAGGGGCGTAGGAAGGGTGAGGGTGGAGGGGGCAATCTGCCCCGGGTGACACTCTGGGTGGGGTGACAAGATGGCCTTCCTCCCTCCAGCTGTAGAGTGGCAGAGGGCGTGCGCAGTCCCTATGGGCGCCACTCTTGCGGCATCCATACGGGCTGCCTCTTGAATGGCGACTGTATGGGCTGCCGCATGTGCGCAGTCTGTACGGGATGCCACCGCACACGAGTGGCATCCCGTACGGACTGTGCATGTGCGACATCCCATAGGGTCACCGCACATGCGCACTCCATAGGGGATGCCACTCCTGCAGCAGCCTGTACAGCCACCGTGTGCAAGTGGCAGCCCATACGGAGTACGCATGTGTAGCATTCCATACGGAGTGAGCACACGCAGGATGCCACACATGCCGGAGAGGGTTCCTCCGCTACTGGCTGTGGTGTAAACCACTGAGCCTTGGGCTCGCTGGTCGGAAGGTCAGCGGTTCGAATCCCCGCGACAGGCTGAGCTCCTGTTGCTCTGTCCCAGCTCCTGCCAACCTAGCAGTTTGAAAGCATGTCAAAGTGCAAGTAGATAAATAGGTACCATACCACTGGGAAGGTAAATGGCGTTTCCATGCACTCCTCTGGTTTCGCCAGAAGCGGCTTAGTCATGCTGGCCACATGACCTGGAAAAACTGTCTGCGGACAAATGTTGGCTCCCTTGGCCAGTAAAGTGAGATGAGCGCCGCAACCCTAGATACGTTTGCAACTGGACTTAACTGTTAGGGGTCCCTTACTTAAAAAATAAAATAAATGCCTAGGATTGCATAGTGATTCACCGTTAATCCATCAGCCAGTTTTTAAGAGACTAAAATACAGTGGTACCTTGGCTTACGAACTTAATCCGTTTGGGAAGTCTGTTCTTAAACTGAAACCGTTCTTAAACTGAGGTGCGCTTTCCCTAACGAGGCCTCCCACCACCGGTGCCCTTCCACCGTTTGGATTCCGTTCTTAGATCAAGGTAAAGTTTGTAAATCAGGACACTACTTCTGGTTTTGCGGAGTTCGTAAACCGAATCGTTTGTAAACAGGACTGTTCTTAAACCAAGGTACTAACATGAGAAATGAAAATATTGATTGGGAATGTCAGTTAACCTTTTGCTTTTCCATGAGAATAAGGAAACCCTGACAGAAATACTGGTATAGAAATATGACGCTGGGCAGGGGGAATTAGGCTTAAAATAAAATGTTCTATTGTGTATTCTGGTTTGCTCTTTGCAAACCCTCATAAGCTGTCAGACCTGTGATGTTGGTAGTAGAGACCTCAGTGATCCTCAGACACTTTGACAGCACCATTTTATCTTTAATGTTCCATAATTTAGAGATAATGCCTTGACAATTTGGTGGAATTTTAACATGATAAAAATTACTGCAGAAAACTGATGCCTGTCACAAAAACATTTTCTTGTCTTCTGAACTCCTTGGGTTTATTGAAAATCCATTCTAGCTCACAAATGTACATTTAGAAGAATACATGCTGCTGAATTCAATGAGCAAATGAAATTTGTGCAGAACTCCCTCCAATTAATGTAAAAACGTCTACACCATCCTTAGCAATTCTAGAAATGGATGGTGCCATTCTGAAATGCCAGTGACCAGTTCAAGTACAGAAACAGATGCCCAAATTACATGGTTTGCTGCAGGTACTGAAGACATCTCACACACAAGGGTTTCCCCATTGAAACTGACATCTTGTACATTAATATACAAAGAACAAAGCTTTGGCTAACCACAGTGGCAGACTTTATAATAAAAAAGTAGTCCATGGGATTTTTTAGCACGTATTAATTTCTGCTGTACATTTTGTGAAATAATGATTTGTGAAAATGGAAAATGCTGATACAAAAGTAAAAAGACTGACTCCCAGTTGCAAAACTTAAAAAACCCACACCCAACACTTGAAAAGGCTTATTATATAGGACATCCACATTCTTGGCAATTTAAAAAAAAATAGGCGCAGCACAGAACAACAGTAAGGAAGAATAGTCCCGGCTTTTTCCTTATTTCATACTGTAGAAATAATTTGCTGTATCAAACAACCCATTTGGTAAGTATAAATAACCTAATTAACTTTTCTTGTTCGAAGCTGCCAGGCACCAGTCAGATATCGCAGTCGTATAAAAAGAAGGTCCCTGCCCATCTGCAACCAGCTCCAGACTGGAACCAACTTAGAACCTATGGTGATTAAATACAGAAAAAAAATGTAAGCTGTTAAATAGACATATAAGCGTTAGTCGCTTTTTATGGCCTGAAGATGTCACAAGAGACAATAAGAATATGTGTGTGTGTGTGTGTGTGTGTGTGTGTGTGTGTGCTGACCCAAACAAAGATGACCAACTTTTATTTAGGGCGGTATATAAATATCAATAAATGATAATAATAAATAATAATAAGCATGGATACATGGGGAAGAGTGAACGCTCTGCAGTCACTGCCCCACCCACTGTGAAGTGACTGTATTGCTGTCATAGAGAAGACACTACTCAGGGATTCTGGTTAAGTCTGCAGTTTTCCACAGGTACATGGAATGTATTAACATGTAGCATAAATCCTAATAAGAGGTTAAGGGGCAGGAGAGAGCATACAAAACAAGCATTGAATGGAGGCGGCGACCTTCATTTTTTGGTAACTGCCCCATATGGGGTTTGTGGAGACCATATTTAATATTCTGACTTTAAAGGGGAATGTTCAGTCTCCTGGGGGAATTGGCCTAACTGCTTTCTAGAATAATCCCTATTGACAGAAAAGTGTTGATGACTGACCTTCAATTTCTGTCCAGTTGACAGCCACCTCTGCTATTGGTATTTTAAAGCACTGAGCTATATACAGAAGTTCCACATCAAATGCCCTGCAAGAGAACAGAATGAACGCTCAGTACTGTGATGAAATCACATATTTTTATGCTTGTATTACTGACCACCTTCTGAGCATAACAAAGAACTGGAATAAAACTGATATAGGTATACATGTTGCAACTCGCTATTTTCTCTCTTGTGAAATAAAAAAAACTGAAAAAGCATTTTGGCATATCGGCCTTTCTTCTTCCTCTTCCTTTATAAAGAAGCTAGTATTTATAGGTGTGTTAAAAGAGGGACAATTGCCAATAAAATAAAGCAGTGCAGACCTATTCCAATTTGCAGTCGCCTGCATGGGTATCAGCCTTTTTTCGTTTTGCTTTCATTACATTCAAGGCAGCCTAGGCAAACATTTGCTACTTTTACCGTACTCTCCTTGCCTCGTCTAATATTCAATTGATTGATGGCGTGATGAGATTTTTAGAAAGATGGACTTTATAACAGGGTGGATTACTAGCAATTACAACACACAATGTACAGAAATCAAAATATGACTAACATTGGACATCACATTATATCTCCATAAATCGCCCGTTGATGAGGAGCTTCACCGATTACAAAAGTAAGAAATCCAACTAAATGTGCAAAAGCTGTGGCATGTGCCTCAAAAGGGGACTGGAGATCCCAGCCATAACACTGCACAGCACACACATGAACTAAGCTCTTGAAAATGCATATATTACTAGCTCCAACTGCTGTTTCCAATCAAAACTGAGGGTGATACCTACCAGCGCTCTATATGAAGAAATGAAAAAGTCCGGGAAGCTGCCTCTCGGGTTAATAGTTTAAAACCACACTGGGTGTCTTTGATTTCCTTAACACAGAGGAACCATACTAGAAAGTGGAATCCATACATGAGAAGTGTACGGAAATAAGACCGCTGCAGAAAAGGTAAGATAGCACAGGAACTAGCTCAATATGTCCAGTCACTTTATAATATCAATGTTCATAATGCCTATACTGTACATTTTTTTGTGACTTAAGTTTTAAAAGAAATGACAACACAGAATCCATTATAGTTTCAACATGTACAAGTAGAAGTGCTGACACAATATAGACCTGCAGTAACGCTTTTGAATATGTTATATCCAACGTTTTAAGTGTTCTTTACTCAAAGGGTGCATGTGAAAGTTTTGCCAACTTATCTTTCGTTGATAGCTGCTGCTTACGAGTACAACTCACCGTTCTAATAAAACACTAGAATAATTTAAAATGAAGACAAATACAACCCTGCAACTAGAAGAACCAAGCATTAGAACTAAAGCCAGTTTCAGCTAGTTTTTCCAAGTCTCCAAGTGTTCTCATGTGCATAGGTTCAGACTGCTGTTGCTGAAGATAAAAGCAATCAAAAGGAAGCAAGGCCATGGGAAGTCAACGAGTTCTGATGGTCTACCTAGACAGTCTTCATCTGGAGGACTAGCCTCTACACCCCCGCCCCCCAAAAAACCCTTGCAGCTCCCAGGGAGGGGAAAGTCTTGTCTAATCTCATTATTTTAAAAAAAATCATGCAAGCTAGAAGCTGAGCTTAGGAAGGCATGTACTCCACTTCTTCTGACTGCAAAGGACCACCAGCCAAAGAACTAGCAAACGGAAGTTTACCTGTGCTATGGAGTCTTGCTCCAAGTGAGCTCTAGAGCCACAGGCAATAGCCATTTGGTCCTAAAAGAAAAAAGAAAAAAACATTAATAGTTAAGAAACATACACCAAACCATGCCTCTGTGGCAAGGAATACCTATGAACGCATTCAGCTGATACCACAACCATGCCCATTGCAGGTAAGGGATAGTTGTGACACCAAGATTCATGCAATCATGGGGTTACCAATTAACATAACACAGAACGAGACAAATAGTGGGTCCAGCAGTCAAGAAGGTGGTTTCTGCATGTGATGTAGAGGGAAGTGAAGGGAAGGTGGGGCTCATCAACATTGGAAAGGAGCCCATCTTGGTGAAGGAAAACTCTGATCCTAAACCTCTGTTGTCTTTCTGTATACAGTGGTACCTCAGGTTAAGAACTTAATTCATTCTGGAGGTCCTCTAGAGCGAGATGAGCACGCAACCCTAGAGTCGGACACGACTGGCCCGTACGGGCAGGGGTACCTTATATATTTATATAAGGGACGCAGGTGGCGCTGTGGGTTAAACCACAGAGCCTAGGACTTGCCGATCAGAAGGTTGGCGGTTCGCATCCCTGCAAATTCCCCTGCCCTGCCAACCTAGCAGTTCGAAAGCACGAAGTGCAAGTAGATAAATAGGTACCACTCTGGTGGGAAGGTAAATGGCGTTTCCGTGTGCTGCTCTGGTTCGCCAGAAGCGGCTTAGTCATGCTGGCCACATGTATGCCAGTTCCCTCAGCCAGTAAAGCGAGATGAGCGCCGCAACCCCAGAGTCGGCCATGACTGGACCTAATGGTCAGGGGTCCCTTTACCTTTACCTTTATATATTAATATAGCTAATAAATCATTTTCTTATTAATTACAGGGGAACTCAAGGAGACTCAAAATTTATGGAATCATGAAGCCTAACACCGACGCATACCTACAAGCCGTTACCGCTTACAGAATAAGCAGAAGTAAAACTGAGCACTTAGCTTGAGCAAGAATCTTAAATAGGAAGTTAGTGAACACAGAGTTTTGGTAAGAAGAGTTTGACAAATGGCTAAATGAGGAACCTGGGGCAGGGCACAGTGTACTGTGTCAGAAGACCAAAACTGTGGATCTGTCTAACAGAACCAGATAAGAGGCAATTGCCAAGAAGTAGTTGAAGATGTAGGGGGTGAGTCAGGGATACCTAATTTGAATGGAGAAAGAAGAAGGGGACACAAATCTCTCCTAGAAGCTGTGTGCTCCAGTCATATTGATTCTGAGTTGGAAATAAGAATATTCAACTTTCTCTGGATTATACCTAAAATTTTAAGGGCTGAAGAACTGCAAGCAGCAAGATCTGCCTATGGTATAAGAAGTACCTTGGCATACAGACAGGTAAACAAGCAGGATTTTAATATATTTTTAAGGAAGCAGAAAGGAAAAGAAAGGAAAAAAAATTAAAATGTGACTGAATGAAAACTCACAGGCCAGGGCTGCAGACTCTCAAGACCCTTTTCTACTTTTTCAATGTCTTCAAATTTTGTGGCTCCATCAGCATCGGCCATGAGTATTTTTTCCCCTCTTGAACTGAACACACCCTGTATGTAAGAATGATCAAAAGTCCTGTATTAGGGCATATTCGGCAAATTATACTGCGAAACTATAGGACGTCAAATCTCTTTGACGGAGCTACCCCTCCACCTGCATGCATTAGCCTAATTCTTTGCATTTTGGATGTTAAATAATAATAATAATGTTTTTATACCCTGCCCATCTGGCTGGGTTTCCCCATCCACCCTGGGCGGCTCCCAACAGAATATTAAAATACAAGAATCTATTAAACATTAAAAGCTTCCCTAAACAGGACTGCCCTCAGATGTCTTCTAAAAGTCTGGTAGTTCTTTTTCTCTTTGACATCTGGTGGGAGGGCGTTCCACAGGTGCCACTACCGAGAAGGCCCTCTGCCTGGTTCCCTGTAACTTGGCTTCTCGCAGGGAGGGAACCGCCAGAAGGCCCTCGGCACTGGACCTCAGTGTCCGGGCAGAACAACAGGGGTGGAGACACTCCTTCAGGTATACTGGACTGAGGCCGTTTAGGGCTTTAAAGGTCAGCACCAACACTTTGAATTGTGCTCGGAAACTTACTGGGAGCCAGTGTAGGTCTTTCGAGACGGGTGTTATGTGGTCTCGGCAGCCACTCCCAGTCACCAGTCTAGCTGCCGCATTCTGGATTAGTTGTAGTTTACGGGTCACCTTCAAAGGTAGCCCCACATAGAGCACATTGCAGTAGTCCAAGCGAGAGATAACTAGAGGATGCACCACTCTGGCGAGACAGTCTGCAGGCAGGTAGGGTCTCAGCCTGCGTACCAGATGGAGCTGATAAACAGCTGCCCTGGACACAGAATCTACAGCCCGGGTACAGTAACCCTGCAAAATAATCAGTAGGCCCCATACAGGGATGCATCCAATCAGCCGAATGGTGCCTAGAAAGTGATGGTGTTGCAACTGTGGACTATGTTCCAGTGGAATGAAGAGCACTTCTTTTATATAGTTATGACTGCATTTCCATTTCTTGCAAATTCTAAAGAGGCAGTGGGCCAAAGGCCCTGTGTCTCTTATGAGGATCCTATCAGAAGCAAATTCATTCTTCATCTCCTCCCCTTAAAGCAGGCATACTTCAAAGCATTTTGGGTAGGCAGAGAAATCAAATGCAGAACAGCTCAGATGTCAAAAAAATGAAACCTTTATATGTACAGTGGCACCTCGGGTTAAGTACTTAATTCGTTCCAGGGGTCCATTCTTAACCTGAAACTGTTCTTAACCTGAAGCATCACTTTAGCTAATGGGGCCTCCTGCTGCTGCCGAAGCACGATTTCTGTTTTCATCCTGAAGCAAAGTTCTTAACCTGAAGCACTATTTCTGGGTTAGCGGAGTCTGTAACCTGAAGCGTATGTAACCCGAGGTACCACTGTATTTCCTTTCAATTCCAGGTTTCTGTTCTGCTTCTTCCCAAGACTCATGTCAGGAATGGTTTGATATAAATACAAATAGTGTACCAAATGAATTATAGTAATAAAATACAGAGAAGCGGATTACTTCATGCCCATCTTATAAAAATGATCACTGTAGGATAAAATGATCACTATAGGCTCTCCTTACATATGGAAATTCATAGAAAATGACCACAGTAAGCCTTCAACTTATGTGGGGGTTAGGTTCCTGGGATTGCACCCAAAGCCAAAACTGCGTACAGTCAAAATACATTTGGTTCAATGGTGGATGGTATTGCCAAAGTCTTTCCGCCCAGATGCCCACCCCCTTTTTAAATGTCCCCCCCCCCAACTGCGTATAGCTGAATGTGCACAAGTTAAATATGTGCAAGTTGGGGCATGCTGTATTTGCCAATAGTCAGATTTTTGAGGTATTATGTCAAAATTAACCTAAATGCTCAGTGAAGAAAATGTTTGCTTTCACCAAGAAAATAATCTTAATTACAGAAAGGAAAACTGCATAAATTCATTACCATTCTAACAGCTCCCCCCTTTCCACGATTCTTCACCAGAGGGAGGACTCTCACTTTGTCGCTACCATATTTTTGGGTATACTTCAGCGCAACCTACAGGGCATGTGCAAATCAGAATAAGAGAACAGCAATCACAAATAGGAACTGAATGTCTCCTCTCCTCATTTACATTAATGATATAACAAAGCCTACATTAAATATGAATAAATATTCCAGTGCACAAGTGTGCTTAAAAGAATGTGAGGCTAGACAGATACGTGGAGTTCTCTTCCCTTTCCCATGCCAAATGTCTCACTTTCAGTTCAATTTTATCCTCACTAGAGTTGAAAACAAAAATTATATTTCCCCGACTGGGAACATATAAAATAGTTAAGTAGATATTTGTGTAACGCCTTCTACTTTAAGTGCTCATATATCACATATATAGGATTTGTATATTCAGTTCTTAGACCTATCAGCAGGGAAAGTGTCCTTTGGCAGAACTTGAAGAGAGGAAAGTGTATGAAAAATCTATGTCATTGACGTAACAAGAATAATGTGTTTTGATAATGTGGGATGGGACATAAAGAGAAAAGAAAGAGGATGGCAGTATAGCCCAAGCATTGAGCATGTTGTGGTGTAGAAAATAATTGTATCTGTTTAGTGAAAGGGAAGAGAAGAAGAAAAGCCTCTACTTTTTAAAAAAATGCTTTTTCATGTATAAAGACAGAGGCGGCATAAATTCAATATCACAGACCATGGCACTAGCCCAGCTTTGAAGGGGTGTAATGTTGGTATTAATCTTTAGAAAATGGTGACCCTTTATAAGCAGCAAAGCAACTTGGAGAAGTCTCTAATAATAGTTATTTTAAGGAAACCAAATTCACATCTGTGGTCAGTTAGAGTTGTTATATCATATAATCTTCTGTTGTCCATTACATTCGGCTTCACGGTCCAAGTTTCTGGCCCCATATTTATCGAGAATTGCTGACGGACCTCAGGAAGCCCAAATAATAAACCTATTAAACGATGAATATACAAGTAGATCCCTTGCAGTCGCTAGATACCTGATTAATGTTTTATTTCAAAAGAGGAGAAATGGAGCACTGTATGACTCTGACAGCTTAGCTAAACTTAAGAACCATCAATAAGTGCCAGAACCAAGACGCATACCCCCCAAAATCTGATGGATTTGAATTGCGGTTTACATAGAGGGAGCTTATTGTGTATAGCGTTTACTTAACTGAAGTAAAATTGGTTTTATATGGGTGTTTTAACTTGGAACTGTTTAAATTGTATTGTTTATGGATAAATTTGGATGTATTGTTTTCGTTATGGGCCAATGGCCGCAATAAATCTAATCTAATCTAATCTAATCATCTGTGATTAGTCATAGCTGCGTAAATAGGACACGTTTATCAAGGTGAAACCAGACAGCTAAAGTATTTCTTTATTAATTTTAATTATCCACTTCAAATTATTATTTAATTATAAATTTTCTCAGAATTTGTGCTCGAGGCACCTTAAGTACAAATTCACAGAAATCCAATGGGGATTTTTTATATATATAAGCACATAAATAGCTAGTGCCATCCCCTTGAGGGGCAGCCTCAAATGTAAACTGCCTTGAGTCAGTCCCTCAAAATCATAATCATGAAAACAGAAAATATGAACTTCTGTTTATGTTCTACCTTTTGCTGGCACTGTCAATATATTTAGGATAGGCGAGTCATAAATATGTCTCCTACCTTTGTGGTTTGATCTCTGCTGCCGTCATCAACTACTATGACCTCATATGTGAATGCAGGATCTTGCCTCTGGAAAGGAAACACAGATCTTGTGCATTTGCCTTAGCATCATATGTTCTCTTACCACGATGACAAGAACAGGAGCAAAATGATATTTTTATCTCATGGTTATTAAATATTGCAATTAAATGTGATTTTTTTTTAAAAAAATACCTGTCTCTTCTCTAGGTAGCCTAAAGCTTCATTCAGCATCGATGGTACTGTAAGAAAAAGAAGGAAATAAAACCACAGATCTGGTTTGAGTAACGCTGAACAGGTAAAATAAAAAAAGATAGACAACATTCAGTGTTATACATGCACACAAAGAAAACAAAGACTTATTCTTACACCGTTCTTCCTCATTATATGAAGGCACAACTACGGAAAGGTCTCGTGTTGGGGGATCATGGATGCTGGGCACAAGTTCCTTCTCATTTTCAGCATTCAAAAAGTATTTTTCATCCTCGTGTCGATTAAGGTTTGGAACTTTTGTTGCAGTTATGTGGGCAATGACAGCAATCTGGGAGGGAGGGAAAGAAGATTTCCAGTTAAGAGTTATATAATATTTACACAATAGCATTCTGCAGAGAGAAAATAATTCCTCTTAAATTTAGAAAGGGTGAAGCTGCAATTGCCAAGTACCTATTACTATCAAAAGGAATACAATTGGCAAGCAAGGGTTTTGTGGGGAAAGAAACTGCTTTCTGCATAATATGTAAGAAGCTATTGCAACTCAGCATTTTTGAGCTCTTACAACAGTTGCATTAGTGCCTCTTGTGATTGCACAAAAGCAACTTGGTGTGGACACGACGTGTAAAATTAGATCAGACCCTCACAATTTCTGAGCTCCTGCTTTGCTGTCTGCCTAGAACGTGAAGCATTTTTTTCTTTGTGGCCTGTTTCCTTTAAATTGCATGAAATAACGAGAAAGCCTTTATGCTACATTTTCAAATCCTAGGGCTCCAATCAGCTGACTGGCATCTACCTACAGACAGCAAGCACAGATTCCTGTCAGTCATTTGGGAAAGATTCAGTTGCCTTTTCCAAGAGAAAAGTTGGGAAAGAAGAAACTACAATATAAAGGGAAGTGATTTTCATTCCTACAACAATATACTCATACCCAGTCAAGTTAAGTTTATTGAGGAGAGGAAGAAAGCAAAAGAGGTTGAAGTTAATTTATAGCAGGTTCCCGTTAAAAGAACACTGGGATGAAGGCTAGGTGGGCATGGATTCAGATTCCTGTGGAGACTTTTCATGACTACTGACCTCCTCCACACAACAGTAATAAAAGCAGTAATTCTCTGGCCTGCTATCAAAAAATAATAAGATTAGCAAGTCAAAGCACAATATAAAATATAGGAGATTATATTGGTAAGGGGTGGGGAACATTTCAATTACTGGTCCCCAGTGGCACAATAGGTCAATGTCTGGCTGCTAACCAGAAGGCTGGAGGTGAGAACCCACCCCATAGATGGCTGTGGGCAGGATTGCTGGGTTGTAGGGGGTGGACTAGATGGCCCTTGGGTTCCCCTCCACCGCTACAGTTCTGTCATGTATGATCTAGTTGAACATAGAAACATAGACTTCTACTGCAGGAGATCCTTAATCTGAGGGTCGTGGGTTTGAAAGTTTCCTAAACTGCAGGGGGTTGGAGTAGATGACCCTCGTGGGTCCCTTCTGACTCTACAACTCTGATTCTAATCAAATTCTGAAGGTGGCCCTGATATTATTTACTGATTCATTTAATACAAGTTTTACATTATAAATGTTTTACACACCAAAACTGGGCAGAGCACGAGACTCTTAATCTCAGGGCTGTGGATTTGAGCCCAAACTGGGCGAAAGATTCTTTCATCGCAGGACGAGATGATCCTTGTGGTCCCTTCCAGTTCTACAATACAGTGGTACCTCGGGTTAAGTACTTAATTCGTTCCGGAGGTCCGTTCTTAACCTGAAACTGTTCTTAACCTGAAGCACCACTTTAGCTAATGGGGCCTCCCGCTGCCACTGCACCGCCGGAGCCCGATTTCTGTTCTTATCCTGAAGCAAAGTTCTTAACCTGAAGCACTATTTCTGGCTTAGTGGAGCCTGTAACCTGAAGCGTATGTAACCCGAGGTACCACTGTCCTGCGATCCAATGCTTGTGAAACAACAACAAACCCCTCCAAGCGAAATGCAAACAGCCCTCCTTTGGGGTCACTGCTGTTTTACAGGCTCCAGCTGCTTAAATCCAATATAAAGAGGAGTTGTGAGCTGCAGGGCCTGGCGATGCCAAGCGCCCCAGTCATGAGAAGGGGCTTGAGAAGGGTCAGTGAACGGCACTCTGCGCGAGCTCAGAGGTCCTCTTGCTTGGGAGGGGGATCATGGTGAGGGATGGAAAGAAGACCAGGCTGGGGAAAGGGGGGAAGCTCCAGGACTAGGACCCCGCGCCCCGTCCCCCCTCACCAGGACCAGCGCCGAGACCGCCAGAGCCACGGACGCTTCAGCCAGCCAAAGCAGCTCCATCGCCGGCAGAGACTCGGAGGACAGGGACACGGAGGCGGAAGTGGAGAAGGACCAGGAGGCAGAGAGAGCGGGGCGCTGCCGCCAGCACTTCCGGAGGCACGTCGAGCGTTGCTATTGGTCGACACCAAGGCCGTCCTAGAGCCATAGCGTGTAGATGCGTGGACAGAGGCGGACTTGCAAGTCGGCTTTGGACTCATTCTCCTCGCCCCCTCCGAACCAAACTCTGGAACTGTAGGATTGATAAGTTTGGGAGAATCAGGGGATTTCAAGACTTTACAGGGAGGGCGGATATTGTTCTGTTTTGTTCTGTTTCTTATTAAGATATGTATTTTGTGTTTTCCATTTTGCGATTTTGTGCTTGTAAACCTCCCCGTGATCTTCGGATGATGGGAGATATATTATAAAATAACAACAGCAACAACAACAACAGCAACAACAAATAATTGCAATTAATACTTATAATTAATAATATAACAATAGCGTTTCAAATTAGGGTTCCGTTTGGGATCTGAAGCACACTTGAAGCGTTGTTATTATCACTATTGGTATTTATCTGTAAGCCGCCTTGAGTACCTGTCGGGGGAGAAAGGCGGGGTATAACTTAATAAATAAAAATTAGTTTTCCGCACTTCACCCGAAGGTTTTCAGGTATGCTGCGAGCTGACTGGTTTTTGCATAGGGAATTGACAGTGAACCCAAAGCCCCACCTCTTATAAAATCATTTCAGCGCCTGGCCGCGACTTATGTATTTGCTCAAGCATATTAAGGTCTTAGAACTTGTTAAGTTGTGGGCTTAACAGAACTGATGATCTTGTTAAGATCTTGTTAGAACTTGTTAAGTTGTGGGCATAACAGAACTGATCGTTCAGTCTGTTCTGCTTATTTTTAAACTGACTATTGTTTGTTTTACGATAAAGTTTCATTGTTCCGCGGAGGGAGAGAGTGAGTGGGTTGCTTCGCTGTAATTAATTTTATCTCATGCATTTCTCTGCTGCTTTATGATGGGCGCCTCTCGCTTCCACGCTGAGTTGAAGAAGAAAAAGAAGCCTTCCAACGCAAACCCGGAAGCTCCATACCCAGACGGTGAGATGGCCTACTCTTCATTTTTTTAAAAAAACATTAATGTTTCGTGAGAAGCTGACGACCAAGAAAGCTTCCCGTCCCTGCCGGAAACGTTGCGAAGAACCCCTCCCCCGCCCTTGGAGAGCCACTTCCGGTCTCGCCTCAGCAGCGCCCTCTGCGCCTGGGAGGCCTTGCAGCAACCGCCGAAAAAGCAGCGGCTCCTCTGAGGCGGCGATGATGGCGATGGCGGCGGCGGCGGCTGGCTTCAGGTGGGTGAATTAGCTTCGAGCGGCGGCTCCTCTTCTCCCCTCACGGCGCCCGAGCTCTGGGTTCTCAGCTGGAGCCCGCGGCCGGGACGCGGCGTCGTTGCTTCCCAGGCCCTCGCCGCTACCCTCCCTCACTCCGGTCTCGTGAAAGCGCTCTGCACGTGTGAACGCAGCGAGTCCCCGGGATTCCGGAGCGCGAACGCCTAACTAACCGCACGAGGGAGGAGGAGTTGGCGGCGGGAGTTTTCGCTCAGGTTTTTGGCGCCGGCCGAGGTCCTGCCGTTCCCTCATGGCGGGTTTTGCCGCCTTTTTTTGCCTCACGTTGCCGGAGAGCAAGCCGAGCCCTGAGGGCGCGAATCTTGTCCCCGCCCCCCCCGAACTATGGGATGACACATTGTATTTAATTGTATTAAATATGAATATATATTTCAATGCACAAGTGTGCTTAAAAGAATGAGAAATTTATTTCCATTCTGCTTTATATTTTTAAGAAAATCTCAAAGCGGTTTGCAGCATATTAAGTCAATAAAACATCAATAAAACAATCTGAAGAAAGTCAAATATAGAGTATACAGTTATAACAACAAAAAACGAAAATATTATCTTGAAGATTTCAAAATAGAACATTACAAAGGAGGTCAACTGCATGATACATTACACAGGAGCTTCCCCCCTTTTCCAGAATGGGGCTGGACAGATATATGGATTTCTCTTCCCTTTCCCATGCCAAATTTCTCACTTTCAGTTCAATTTTATCCTCACTAGAGTTGAAAACAAAAATTCTGTTTCCCCAGTTGGGAACACATAAAATAGTTAAGTAGATATTTGTGTAACGCCTTCTACTTTAAGTGCTCATATATCACATATATAGGATTTGTATATTCAATTCTTAGACCTAGCAGGGAAAGTGTCCTTTGGCAGAGGAAAGTGTATGAAAAATCTGTTATTGATGGAACAAGAATAATGTGTTTTGGTAATGTAGGATGGCACATAAAGAGAAAAGAGAGGATGGCAGCATAGCCCAAGCATTGAGCATGTTGTCATGTAGAAAATAATTGTATCTGTTTAGTGAAAGGGAAGAGAAGAAGAAAAGCCTCTACATATATATATATATGTGTATACACACACACACACACACACACACACACACATGCTTTTTCATTTAAAAAGATAGAGGGCTACATAAATTCAATGTCACAAACCATCATGGCACTAGCCCAGCTTTGAAGAGGTGTAATTAATGTTTAGAAAATAGTGACCATTTACAAGCAGCAAAGTAACTTGGAGAAGTCTCTAATCATAGTTATTTTTACTGAAACCAAATTCACATTTGTGGTTAGTTGTTTCTGAGTTAATAGGACACATCTGTCAACCAGGCAGTTAAAATATTTCTTTCTTTCTAATTTATTTATTATTTTATTTTTCATTATCCATTTCAAATTATTAATTTTCTTAGAATTTAGTTTCCAATAATTAGTAAATGCCATCAATGATTCTTCTCAAATTAAGCATGTCAACTTTGCCATCTCAGCTAAATTCATTAACTTCAATAACCATTTTTCCACAATAGATAATAATTAGGCTCCACCTTACTCTTGGAGGTAAAATTGAAACAGCCTCACAGAGCTGCTTGTCAGTTTTAAAACTATACAATTGCAGATGATGTAACCCTCAAGCGATTTGACTTTACCCCTATGGGCGCACTCCTCCATTGTCCCCTGAGACACATATTTAGCAAAGTTTTACTCAGAGTAGGCCCACTAAAATCAATGGGATTTCAGTAAGCTGCAAAGTGCTAGCTTGAAAAGTAAACATGATGGGAATGCGACTGCCCGTGGGAATCAGAGGGACAGTCTATTCACAGTGCGAAGCACCGGAATTAGCTCAGAGTGTAATATGAGCTCTTCCGTTTGTTCCTATCCAGGAAGTGTTTGTCACTATACTGCTGGAGCTTGAAGAGAGCAGTCACGTTTTTTGTAATGCTGCAAAGACAGAAATAAAGGCATGTAAATACATTTCTGTCTATCTCTTTCCCCTGCTAGGGGGGCAGGGAAGAGGGTGTGTGTTCTTCTCACGTTTGAGAAGAATTGCGGATCAAGACCTTGCCTGCGCCTGCTGGGGAATGCAGCCAGGGAGGTCAACAGGGAATCAAGCCGGGTGCCTAGGATTGTTGCCAGTTCCTCCTGATAAAGGGCTTGATATCCCGACACTTTGTACTACTTATTTCATTGGGTCTACTGTAAACATTATTCGGTCCGGGTCTCGCTCTTTGTCTTTTTGCAAGCAGTCTCTTTGCAAAACATTTTGTCTTTACAATTCTATTTGTTTTCAGAACCGTGGAACCTTTGGAGTATTACAGAAGATTCTTAGTGAGTACAGTGAGCATTTGTGTGTGTTAAAACGTTGTTGACCCTGAATTTTTTAAAAGTGAGCTATATCTTTGAATAGGGACGCAGGTGGCGCTGTGGGTTAAAGCCTCAGCGCCTAGGGCTTGCCGATCGAAAGGTCGGCGGTTCGAATCCCTGCGGCGGGGTGCGCTCCCGCTGCTCGGTCCCAGCGCCTGCCAACCTAGCAGTTCGAAAGCACCTCCGGGTGCAAGTAGATAAATAGGGACCGCTTACCAGCGGGAAGGTAAACGGCGTTTCCGTGTGTGGCTCTGGCTCGCCAGATGCAGCTTTGTCACGCTGGCCACGTGACCCGGAAGTGTCTCCGGACAGCGCTGGCCCCTGGCCTCTTAAGTGAGATGGACGCACAACCCCAGGGTCTGTCAAGACTGGCCCGTACGGGCAGGGGTACCTTTACCTTTTACCTATATCTTTGAATTTCAAAATCAGGTTAGCCAAAATGGCCTTTTGATTTTCCAGCACCTTTGGTCTGGATCAGAAAATCTTCCCCCAAGGCACTGTGGGATAGTAAGATGATATTTGTCTGTTAGGCATGCTTCTTCCACTTTTCAGACTGCTAGATTTCCAGTTAGCATTTGAATTGGGTCTCTACACATCAAATTAAATGCAAGAAGACCCAAACTGTACCATGTTCATGTCTTTCTCAGGATTTTACATACAAAGAAAATCTGGTTGGTGGCTGTCTGAATTGGCCCTTGGTGGTTGGGAAGTTTGTATCAGAAGTCTCTTAGAAGTCCAGTTGACTAGACTAGAAGCTGCTTGCACATCTGGTTTAGCCAATTTTACAGTTCCTTTTCATATACGTAGACGGCATGGCTTTTTTTTTCACCTGGAACTCACCGGAGCTGAGTTCCGGTACCTCTTTGGTGCGTTCCAGCACCTCTGTAGCATTGCAGTGCCGTTTCCCAGCACGGGAGAAGCCCTGCTGGAAGGTCATGCAAAACCACAACTTCTTCTGTATCATTTATTGGGTATATGACAATGTTGCATGTAAAATGAAGACAGTTAATAACCTTGAAGCTAATGTCATATTGGCTTATGCAATAACTGATATAGGAATGGGTGTTCCTATTTGGCACTTTCATATTGTCAGTTGTGAGAGATAGATTGAAATTCCATGAATGTGCCAAACTTTGGACTGTACTCAGAGATGAGTTTTTATCTGCTATGGCCTGAATTTTTTGTCTACATAAATGTGCATATAATACCAATTTATATAAGAATGTATGGGAATATCATATATTGCATTTTTGCACATAAATATTATATATATATATATATATATATATATATATATATATATGTTTTTCTCTTCCCCCTTACTGTTCCTTCTTTTTTTTCTGTATCACTTTATTTCTTTTAATTGAAATCACTTCAATAAAATAAAATCTAAATAACAAAAAATGTGCATATAATATGAACAATCAGGAAAAAAATGCCTTTGTTCTTGGATTCTACCCACACGTCACAGCAGTCCATCAAATGCTGGTCTTTAAGAGCCTGTTTTAGTTAAGCTCTTACATTGCTAGTGGATCAGATTAGTTGCTTGTATTTGAGACTTGGTGATCTTTTTAGAAAGAAAACTGCCGTCCTGATGGAAGGGACCTTGGTGAATTCAGAACCACAACTGTCAACATAGGTGAGTGTTTCTTGGTAGACTGGCTGTTCTTTGAATGTATAGTGGTACCTTGGTTTAAGAACAGCCCTGTTTACAAACGATTTGGTTTATGAACTCCGTAAAACCGGAAGTAGTGTCCTGGTTTCTGAACTTTACCTTGGTCTAAGAAAGGAAGCTGAACACTGGAAGGGCACCGGCGGCTGGAGGCCTCTTCAGGAAAGCGCACCTTGGTTTAAGAACGGTTTTGGTTTAAGAACAGACTTCCAGAATGTATTAAGTTCATAAGCCAAGGTACCACTGTACTAGAAATGATATGGTCTTCTGTATATTGCAGAACTTTTCCTGTGGGAACTGATAGAAGTGTAACACAGATACAGTGGTACCTCTGATTATGACCTCACAGTAATTATTTCTGGAGGTCCATTCTTAACCTGAAACCATTCTTAACATGAGGTACCACTTTAGCTAATGGGGCCTGCCACGCTGCTGCTGCACGATTTCTCTTCTCATCCTGAGGTAAAGTTCTTAACCTGAGGTACTACTTCTGGGTTAGCAGAGTCTGTTACCCGAAGTGTTTGTAACCTGAGGTGTTTGTAACCCGAGGTACCACTGTACAGATTCCCTTTTTCTCACCCTCACCAAAGACAGGTTCTAATTTAATTAATGATGTAACAAAAAGCAGTTGTCGTGACATCCAACCTTAGCACCAGCTGGCAGGCAGTTTCCCCTGTGATCTGCCTGTCCACACCCAACTTTCTCTGTTTCTAACAAGCGAGTCACCCACTACCAGAATCCCTCCACCGCATGGAGGAGTATCCTCAACATGAGAGGATAACTGTTTGCCCCTCAAGGAATAGATCCCACCTAAGGGATCATTTCCCTTCCTCAAGACGCTCATTCTTCATGATAGCAGGGGAACTGTCATCCTGGGAGTGGGGCAGTGTTACCTCATCCCAAACCAGCCTGTCTGCCTCTCTCAGTTTCTCCAGGTCAGACAACTTGACCTCAAGGGAACAAATTTGTTCCCTGAGGGCCAGGAGCTCATTGCATCATTACACACCCATGACCCATCTGTCCATCAGGCAGATAGTTTTACATGTGACAAACTGTACCATGTGCTGGAAAGCCACCATACTCCTTGTGGCTTTTAATTTATTTTGTTAGTTTATTGTGTTACTATATTTGGGGACTTGGAGTTTGTTCAAAGGGTGGAGGGACAGAGTAGTCTGCCCTTGGGCCAGTCACACTTCTCTGAAGTCTCTCAGCCCCACTCACCTCACAGAGTGTTTGTTGTGGGGGAGGAAGGGAAAGGAGAATGTTAGCCGCTTTGAGACTCCTGAAGGGGAGTGAAAGGCGGGATATCAAATCCAAACTCTTTCTGCTTAGCTCTGCTTAACTCGCCTGTTTGCTTGACGCTTCATCAGCTGGGGCTCCTTCACTAGGCTGCTGTAGACGTATAAGCCTCGCTCTCTTCCCCCAGCTGCTAATACAGCCAAAGGGATCAGAAAATATGGCTCTGATTCCAGAGAGTGAGAATTCAAAAGGAGGGTGGCTTTTTGCAGATTATAGAAAGGCAGGGTCACAAGAAAACAAATCTTACAAATTTTCTTCAAAAAAAAATTCAGCAAAACCCCTGAGTATAGAATGCATCAACAACTCTGAATAGCTAATAATCTATTTGTAAACAATGTCTTATTCTGCAGGCAGTGTTAGTGCTGCCAGTGTGATTTGCAAAGGTTATTTCACATGTAGAAAGCTTTGATTTTGTTAAATGGTCTCTTTTTAGGTTCAATTACAACTGCGGATGGCTCTGCCCTTGTGAAGTTAGGAAACACAACAGTGATATGCGGCATTAAGGCGGTAAGTTCGTGAATAGTTTTCTTTTAAGTTAATGTAGTTTCAGGCTACACAATCCTTATGTATCCAATAGGGCCTCAGAACTCTGTAGCATTTTTTCTCTGCCTTACTCTGTTGATGGAATAGCAGACTTGACACAGTTATCCACTTCAGATGAGACGAAAACCAATCTTTTCCCATTAGTGGCAAGCCTTGGCCTCAAGCACTAAGCCAGTCCCCTTCTCTCTTTCATATGCAATGAAGGCTTTTTGTGGTTTGAAATAAACGGGCTTTCTTGTATATCCAAATATGGGAAGCTGGCTTGTTCAAACTACAAATGGTTAAAGGAGGGTCAAAAAGCATCCTGGTCATTTAACTGCCTTGATCACACTTCCCCACATTCAGACATAAAGGAAAACTGGCTTATGCCTGACCACAAAAGGAAACTTTAAACTTCATGTGTGAAAGAGGAAAGGGAATGAGGGAAGCACAGAAGTTGAGGCTTGCTATGGTGCATTCCCATAACAAGCAACCAGTTTTCCATTACTGCTAAGCCAGATCAGTGTCTTCCAAGGGCCTTCTATAACTGCTTTCCTGAAGAGCCCAGATGATGAAGTGAGAGGGTGGATAAACGCCCTTGGCTATCCACAGGTGACATGCAACTTGTGTTGTATCTCATTGATTGCCGCACAGAGCACTTTTTTTGCTACAAGCAGTAGGAATGCTGTGTTAAACCACCATAGTGTCTATAAGGCACTATCCACCAGAACTGTTCAGGGTAGGAATCTCTGACTACACCTGAGGCTGTCTATGCCCATTTGGCAGGCACAAACTCTTGGCTGTTTGGATAATGGAATACTTGGATATTGCCTACAGGGGCAGGGGGCAGGTATACAACATTTGATAGCCAGAGAGAAGGTGTGTGTGTGCGCGTGTGCCACATTTCCTTGGAGAACATCTCTCGGGGACTGCATGGCGGCAGTGGGTGGGGGTGGAGCCAAAAGTGCAAAGGGCCCAGAGGCACTCCTCTCTGTCCTCTTTTTCTTTCTCCCCCAGCTCTTTAAGCTTAATTGGTGCACTAGGGGGGTTTTCAGGAAGCTTGCAGCACAAGGGCACAGTGGGAGCTAACCTCTACTCATTTGCCTTCACCACAACAATTAGGGTTAAAAATCAGCGTCCATAGATGCCAGTTAGTAAGATGTTGTGTGGAGGAGAAACTAAAGGCTGAATGCGGGAACAGGCCCGGGGTGAGGGGATGGCCTGTCTGGCCCATGTATCAGAAGCACCACCCACTCCAATTTAGAGTCATTGTGTGTTTGGAATTTTTACCTTTGCTATTTTTAAATTTTCAGAGTTAAATGCTGTGCGTTTTGCAATTTGCTAGAATCTGGGTGGGATAAAACGTTAAAATATCAAGAGAATTGGGAGTTACCTGAAAATGGTTAGAATCAAAAATTAGTCCCACGTTAAATCATATGGCATGAAAAAGATTGAAAGTGTTATACTCAGATAGGAAAAAGCCCCCAGCCTGCTGTTTACAATGTTTCCATTTAAATTTATTACATCATGAATAAATGAGAATGCAATACTAGATATGCCATTGTATTTTAATGGATGTGTACATTTTGTCATTAAAATAATAATGAACTGCTTTAAATATTTGTAAAACATAGGGAAAATAAACAGTGATACCAAATGTGTGTTGAACTTAAGAAAAGGTCAAGAAAAACCATTTCTAAACTTCTAGTTCTTAAAATTTCCTCTTAACATTTTGCATACAGGAATTTGCAGCACCCCCTATTGATTCCAGTAACAAGGGATATATTGGTAAGGTTTGGTTAGTTACTATTTTTCTGAAACGACAAGTGATTTTGTTGATTCTCTAGTGATTAGAATGATACTTTGGCAATTCCATTTGAATTCATGGTACTCCTGATGTTTTACAACATTACACTTATTCTGAAATGTCGTTAGCGTATTGGTGAATTGATATACAGTACTTGTATTTTACACAGTGGCGTAGTTAAGGAGGGGGCGGGGGGCAATCAGCACTGGGTGGCAGCTTCTGGAGGGCGGCCAAACCACAGGACATGGGTGGTGCACAGCCTGCAGGGTGCCCCAGCCACCTACTCCCGCTCAACCGTGGCCACCCTCCAGCGGGCCCAGCGCTGTCGAAAAAAAAACAGCACGGGGTGTGGTGCCTGGAGGGCACTCGGAACACACTTCCCCTGTGGGCAGTTTCCCCTGTGGGCAGTTTGCCTTGCCCCCGTGCGCAGTGCGCGCACCCCCGCCCCGAGTTGCTTGCTATGCTGCTGATTTTACACGAATTATCTTACAGTAAAAGTATTATCCTATGCATGTCTGCTGGAAAGCAATTTATTTTTAAGTCGCACTTTTCAGACACAAAAATTTAAAAATGAAGTAATTTCAAATAAAGCCCACAAAATTCCACAGGGAAATATATATAATAGCAGTCCCGCCCTGCCCTTCTTGGCTATGCTCATGGGGGGGGGGGGTGGTCACAGGCAGGAAACCAGGTCGAAAGGGGATCATGGTCAGAAAAAAGTTGGGAAACTGCTCTATCTTACAGCAGCTTAAACTATTTTGTAGAATAGTACTCTACTTCGTAGCTTCTAGTGAAGCTTCTTATTCCCCCACCACTTCAAACCCTGCACTTTAATAAAATTTAGATAGCTTTTTTGATTCATTCTCCACTAATAAACAAACAACCAAGTGATAAACATGTTTCAAACTAGATTTATTCAATTTGCTTTTTGATTCACAATTTTTTCCCCTCAGTTCCTAACGTGGACCTTCCTCCACTCTGTTCATCAAGGTTTCGACCTGGACCTCCAGGGGAAGAGGCTCAGGCAGCTAGTCAATTCATTGCAGATGTGATTGAAAAGTAAGAAATGTTTTTGTTTTGTTTTTTCAATAAAAATGGGGAGATCAAATGGATTTTTGTCTTCATTGTATTACTGGTTTAGTTCACAGATGGTTCAGAAAGAAGACCTGTGCATTGTAGAGGAGAAGGTAAGTAAAAGTTCATAAAGAATATTAATTGGGGAGTGATTTGAGGACTAGTTGGGCACCCTTGAACCAGTTCAGCTCAAGCTCACATAGAAAAGTTCTAAGTGTTAATTAATTATTGTGATATCTTCCTACTCCTACTACTATTATGACAGGGAGCTTATAACCCAGGGGTAACTAATATGGTGTTCTCCATATTCCACCAGACTACAACTTCCATAAACTCCCAAGTCCACATTTAACTATATAATACAGCAGACATGTCCAACTGGTCGATCGTGGTGTGATAGATTGTCTCCCCCCCAATCAATCCAATGGGTAGATCACTGCCAGTTTTTTAATAGTGGGAGTAGATCGCAGTCTCTTGGGAGTTGGACATGCCTGCAATACAGTATAATGCAGAGATGCCTGGGGAAAGAAAAAGGTGCTGAAATCTAAGCAACTTCATATGGGAAAAGGTGGTCCTGAGCTGCACAAAGGCCTTAAAGGTCAAAACCAGCACCTTGCATTGGGCCTGGAAACAAATTGGCAGGCAGTGCTCTTGTGCAAGAGCCAGAGAATGTTTATAAAGTTATAGTGCATTGTTATAGTACAATATAGCTGCATTTTGTTGTGTACATTTACAGACTGGGACTTTAGTTTTCTGGGTAATGGCCCGTGCTTTTTAATTCTTTTCAGTCTTAGTTTTTGGGAAAGTCCTGTGAAGGAACACATTGACTTACTTACGAAAGTGTTTTTCAAACCTTTTCACTCTTGTGATGCCCCTTAAGAGCCTTTTTAGTATTTAAATTAACAGAGCTTATTTCCTTAGATTGCTTGGGTTCTATACTGCGACATTATATGCTTAGACTATGATGGGAACCTCCTGGATGCCTGTATGTGTGCTTTACTAGCAGCCTTAAAAAATGGTAAGTTGCCCCGTTATAGTTGCAAACTTTAAACGATTGTAGATTGTGCCATCCAGTATTTTTAAAAGTATGCAGTGAATTTCCTATGAAGGCCTGAACCTTGTAGTAGAGATGTAAGCCAACTGGGTAGCAATTGAGTGTCCACTGCTGCTGGCATCACTGCTCTGGTTCCCTTTTTCCAGTGCTCCTCTGAAGGTTAGCAGCTGCAATTTTGATTGCCTACAATACCCTAGAATTATGCTGTTATACTAATATAAAGTTGGATCCCCAACCTTTATGAGTGTTGTGGTACTACCAGGGTTGCCATATGCCCGGATTTCCCTGCACATAGCTGGAATACTGCAATTGGCAGCAATGCCTGGGTGGAAATCAGGTGAAATGTCTGGGAAAATCCAGACGTATGGCAGCCCATGGCGGCAGTGCCGTTTCCCCATAAAAAGAGCTCAAAATTTGCCATTTTTGAAAAGTGATTTTGCCCATCTAAAAAACCTCAACAACTTTTCTGTCCAGATTTTCACTGTTAATATGGCAACCCTAGGCACTATACCTTCATCGTTTGTTCTCCTTGGTAAGACCACTTACCCATCCAGCAGACATGCCTGGAGGTGGCGTCTCACATTGCAAATCCTTCTAACCCCACAAGATGTACCTTTGCAGGGGAAATTGGCTGCCCCACAGATGAGAGGTAGGGGGTGTTAGCTGGCAGGGCCTGGCAGCCTGCCTAAACGAGTCCTGACATGAAGGGGCAAAGTGAATTTTTGGGTCTCGTAAACACATGCTATAGATACTTTAATCTACCTAACCAGAGGAGAGGAGAGTTGATATCCAACGTATTCAACAGGGAGGGTTTGAGATAGTAAACCTTTGGAGTATAGGAAGGGTTTGGCCTTAAGATCCCCTATCTCTGTGGAATTATACAGAGCTGGCTATTGAAAGGGGATAAAGCTCCCATTGTTCTGTTATTGTAGTGATTGCAAAATGTGAAACTTGAGGCTTTTCCCTGCAAGATGATGTGCAGCTTCCAGAGTGGAACCTGGAGACAGTTAGACAGCTGAGTAATGGCTTAATCCTCAGGAAGTTTCAGACTGGGACAGAAGACAGGACATTAGGCACCCCGGGTATTCATGCTTTTGTTTTAAATAAGTTTTTTATTGAACTTTTTTCACAAAAACAAAGTAGTACAAAATCATCGTAGTGGCACAAAGCATGAGAAAATGTGGTAGACAATGATGGCTACAGTAACAAAAAGACAAACCAAACAAAAAAAGGTTAGTTGCAGGTCTGGCCAAAACTTGAGTCAATCCCAAAGGACAGATGGGCTATTGGAGCATACTATGTTTTGTTATTAACCAACATATTAATTAAAGCTGTATCTCACAGAACTTATCTTTACTTATTTCTCCCCTTTCTTTCTGATCTGGGTGGAATCTGCTATTTTGTTTGGGTACAGAAGGCATTTGTCCTTTGTTTTCACAAGGACTTCACAGTGCCTTCACCTCAGACAACTTGGTTTCCTTTTAGGGAACAGAAGCCAAGTTAGATCTTGAAGCTGTATTCATGTTTCATAGCTTCAGCCGTAGGCAGAAGTGGCTGCAAAGTGGGGAAAGTCTAGGGTGGCATCAGTAATGAAAGCTATTGCTTAGTGAGTTTCTGATACATTCTGCAAAGCCGGGCTGGATCTTGGTTCAGATTTTCTTTTGGATCATTCAGCAAAGAAGGAAAGCATATGCCAACAGGGAACCTGAAGAGGCGCCTCTGATAAAGTGGATGCCTTGGGTTCCTGCTGTAAGGTGGCCTGTCTACATTTTTCTCCTGAATCTTTCAAAACCTCATTCCCATTAATAGGCAAAGTGGCATCAGAAAAGAGTGATATTAAGGTCCTTAATCACACGCAGTGATATTAAGGTCCTCCATGGTCTGCTCAAGGATGGAAAGCCTTTGAGCAAAGTTACTGGATTTCTTACTTAGTAAAGGGGCAACCCATTTCACCTTGAGTACATTTAATACTTTTACTTCTTGCTGGAATTTGGATTCCAGAAAAAAAACCTGATTTCTCATGGGAAGAGGATCCTGTGCTGTAGTATTGGTTGTTGGGTCAACCTGAGAACCCAGTGGTTGAGTAGGTTGATTGTTGGGTCAGTGAGAGGATAAATCTCTGGGCAGCAAAACTGAGGATCTGGGCAATAATAAGCAACTACAGTGGTACCTTGGTTTACAACCATAATCCATTCCGGAGGTCCATTTGTAAACCAAAACAGGTTGTAACCCAAGGTGTGCTTTCGACAATGGAGCCTCCAAAAAAAATTGTTCATAATCCCCAAAAATGGGTTGTAATCCAAAAAAAGGTAGCAAACCAGTACACACACTTCCGGGTTTGATGTGTTTGTAATCCAAAACATTTGCAAACCAAGACGTATGCATACCAAGGTACCATTGTATCTCGAATGATCCTATGCACTGTAGCTTGTGGGTACCTCTTGCCAATCAATTTGTTGTTCCCTTTGTAGCATTGCCATCAGTCAGGAACATAGGGGCTTATGGAATGTTCCTGTGCCATTTGGTGGCCAGGAAAATACTGAGATTTGATTGGTATTGGAATGGCACTGCAGCATCCACCTAGAGGCAGAACTAGGCTGGGTGGTGCTGGAGTTCATTTTGCAGGATGAGTCCTGGCAGTCCAATGCAAGTGGGATTGTTCCAAGAGACTGTCGGACAATGAGCGATCTGCATTTTGACCTTAGCTGCAGAATGCTGCCTGGTTGGAACATAGAGTTAAAAAGGAGGTGCGATGAGATGAAGTTGAAAAGGGAATGAGTGAAGAGGCGTTGGGTTTTTGTTTGAAAAGAATGGAAGACAGGAAACTGGGAAAAGCAAAGAAGGTGTTAAAGAGGGCAATGTGAGTAAGAGTAGAGGCAGCTTGCGTGCTGGAGAAGACAGGATTGCTTCAGCTTGAAGCAAAAGACAAGAGACGAAACTGGAGGAGCAGGAAAAGGGGTCAGCAAAGACTTCAAGCAAGCTGAAGAAGCAACAACCCAACTGAGAAGCAAAAGTACTCGGCTTTGTATTGACCCAGTCTCTCAGATACTCCCCCCCACATTTGTGTCCCAAGTCTTGTAAGTCTCACCTGCCAAAATAGAAATAAAAAACCACAAATAGCTTTGAAATTCTAACCTAGCTCAAATCCTGCACTGTGCAGTATCCTGGCCTTTCCCCCAGTTGCTGTTTTGCAGTTTGCAAAAAGAATATGATCATTTATATCCCCCCACCCAGGAGGTGGGGGAGATACAAAGACAATTTAAGACTCTGCCAGCAGGGTAAGGATGGAGGAAAACTTTGTGTTCCTACATCTATTTCCAAGTGTGGTTTCTCTCTTTTTGGTAGAAAAAACAATTTCTTTCTTTTTCAAAGGGAGAGGTTCTGTTTAAATCAGGAGGTCTTTTGATACGTTGGCCCTACGGACACCAGAGCTCTACCTTTAGATAAATCCAATTTATCCTATGGCTCCTGAGACGCCTTTTCAGAGACCCAAGGCACCCTAAATATCTTACTTTACACTTCAGTTCCGGTTGCTAATGACAAATACACAGTAATCAAGTATTTCTATGTTTTTCCAAACTTCTAAGTCAGAAGCATAGTGCTGCATATTACTTTCTCTTCATTGTCACACATTCCTTCCAGAATGCCCCTATTCCTCCCTTACCAAAAAGCACCCCTCTCTTTAAAGGAAGACCTCAGTTCTACTTTCTCAATAATTGCTTTTGTTATTTCAGTCCTTTTACCTGCCGTTACTGTAAATGAAGAAACGGGGTTAGCAGAAGTTAACTTCAAAGAGAAGACTCCTTTAACTATTAAAAAGCAACCAGTGGCTACATCATTTGTGCTGCTTGAGTAAGTATCCACAAAGTTTCCTAAAGCACGTTAAATGTGAAACGGGACTGTGGAGAATATTGGGGGCAGGTACCATGTTATAGCTCTTGTATGATGGTTTTGCTTCTTCAGTGTTTCTGAGAGCACCAGCTTGGTAGAACCTTCACTGTATAAAACATTCTAAGAATTTATTATTACTTTTAATCACCCTCTTGTAAGAACCTAGTTTTATTTCAAGACTAGTCTACTGTTGTTTGCAAAAACTTTCTAATCATTATTTCAGGGAGTATGTAAACAAGCAAAACAGCTTTGCTGTTGTTAACTCTCATGCATTAGACTATCTCAGAATAGCACTGAACTGTGTAAACCCATGCAAATTCCTACATAACTCTTCCTATATCTTGCAAGCAACATGTCTGTACCTCTTATATAAAATCACTCCAACTTTTGCATTTTTGTGTGTCCTCAAAAGCACAGTAATAATTGTTGACCCAACTGCAGAAGAGGAAGACCTGGCAACTGGGAATCTAACGATTGTAACTGATGAAGAAGACAAACTGTGTTCTGTTTATAAGCCAGGTATGGTGCCAAACTGTAATGACCTTGTGGATAGGTCAACTAATCAGTCTTTCATTAAAAGTATTTGGCAAACTGCAGTTCTGCAATGAACACACAGCATATTTTAACTGCACCTATACCTGCCCCAAAGCGCTATATTCATTTTCATCTCCATTTTAAGTATTGCTTTACTCCATGAAATTGTAATATGCAACAGGTTTCACTCATTAGTGTGGCAGCTCTCAAATCTGCTTTTTTAAAGCCAGTGTGATAGAAATGTTAGAATTATACTGACATTGTTTTTCCCCCCTATTTCCTTTTAAGGAGGAAGTGTAATAACAGGCACAAAGCTTCAAGACTGTATCAGCCGGGCAACAGTACGGCACAAAGAAGTGAAGAAACTGATGGATAAAGTGATCAAAAGCGTACAACCAACATAAACAATGGGTCTCTTAAGTAATTTGTAAAAAGTGTATTTGCTATGTTGCACAAACTCCTTATCTCAAACAGAGACTACATTTATAAAGCTCAATTATTTCAAAATATCAGTCCACCTTGAAATATGTACAATACTGCAAACTGCTTCTTAAAATATTATGACTTTTTATAAAAAAAACACATATTTTTTGTTAGGGAAATAAATATTGTTCTTCGGGATTTGTTGTTGTCAAATGCAATCCTACATGCTTCAGTATAACCTCAACATTCAATTTCCCCAGAAAACTATATTTTTCTATTTTAAAAACCCCCTTTAAATTTAAATATACATTCTATCTCAAGTGCAGAATCACTGAGGTGCTTCTCTTTGTTTTTTGACTGCCTGCCTGAATGATGGTGTCGTAGTTGAGGTGCTTGTGCTGCTGCCACCGCCATAACCATTTGAAGGTGCAAGAAGCGTAACTGCTGCCAGGAAGGAGAAAAGAAGAAACCTTTTAGAGCTGAGATTTCACTTCAAGAAAAAAATGATGACATGATTCATCAGCGGGTTCTCCCTCCATGTGACACATTTGAAATAATTAGAAAATATATGGCTTTTACTTGTCTTCACAAGAAGGCAAGAACAAAAATTTTGATATATTCAAAAATGAATTTAGGAACTTAAAAAATCAAGTTGCCAGTTTTTAAAGGCTTGGCTTATCACAGGAGGAAAACAAGTCAGCAAGACTTCTCACTATGGTAGATGCAGGGAGCTTTTTTGGGGACCCAAATGTTTTATTTCCTCGAACCTTGTGGCCTAATTTGGACAAGTGGGTGTGACCATTCCTTCTGAATCATAGTATGCCAGTTGACTGATAGGTGGGCTGCCCTGCCCACCAGTCAAAAGTGCCTGTCAGGTGAGGGGAGATAGCAACCAAGCAGGTTTCGACTCGCCACAAATAAGCCATGTCTCCCTGTATACCTGAAGGAGCGTCTCCATCCCCATTGTTCAGCCTGGACACTGAGGTCCAGCTCCGAGGGCCTTCTGGCGGTTTCCTCACCGCAAGAAGTGAGGCTACAGGGAATGAGGCAGAGGGCCTTCTCGGTAGTGGCACCCACCCTGTGGAACAACCTCCCATCAGATGTCAAGGAAATAAACAATTATCTCTTTTTTTAGAAAACATCTGAAGGCAGCCCTGTTTAGGAATTTTTAAAAACGTTTTACTGTGTTTTAAATATTCTGTTGGGAGCCGCCCAAAGTGGCTGGGAAAACCCAGCCAGATGGGCCAGGTATAAATAATAAATTATTATTTTTATATTATCCCTGTCTCACATGATGCCCAGTGGACAAGGTTTGGTGAAAACAGGTTAGATCTTACCTGTCTCTGCACTACAGTTTGATTAGACAGGTCATATATCATGCAGTCGGAGCACTCTTGCTTATGTAATTCAATGCAGTCAAAATAACCAGCCCTGTCCACTACATGTGGGAGCACTGAGGACAGCCTTGCCAATGGCTTTTGTAACCACTTGTGGTAGTTAGTTAGCAATTTCAGTATGAATACACTCTAGATCAGTTAATTTTTTCACACAAATGGCAGCCGCAGTTCGCACATTATATATAGAAAAAACATGCTGCTGCAGTCCCACTTGTGTGTGGAAGGTAAAATATAAGCCAATATAAAATATAAGCCTTTAGAAATGATGGGGATCTGTGTCAGCGCAGTGGTGGTCAGGTGCAGGGGGTTTGTGTTAAGCGCTGGGAAATGTTTTGGGACAAGGAAGCCTAGAAAGAGGATGGGCTCTCTCTGAACCAAAACAGGCAAGCTGTAGGAAATGAGTATCAAAAAGTTGCAGAGCAGCTTTTAAAACTTGGCTTGTGCAGAAAACAGACAGAAGCTCGTCAGCATGTGGTTTGGGGATTATTATTCCATAGGAGATGAGGATGAAAATGTTCCAGGTATTCTAATGAGGACATGCTAGAACAGGGAAATGAGTGTGCAGTAAGATGCAACACCCATATGTAATAAACTGAAGGTCTGCAAGGGAAAATGCATTTAAAGATGGACACAATAGTAACAGGTGGCCGCAAGGGTAGTGCTGGAATGTTTTTAAATGAGCCCATAGACAGAGTAGATGTAATGGAAACCTGGTGGAATGAAGGGAACCAATGGGATAGGGCTATTCCTGGAGGAGTCTATTGGTGTCATGCTGTATGGCAAAGAAGGTATAGAGCACAAGTAGAAAAGAACCCGATCTCCAGGGCAACAGTGGTTAAGAAACAAATTTGCAGCAAAACAGCCCTGTAAGGATGCTTGAGCAACATACCTGCTGCTGCCTGAGGCTGCATAAAATTCCCTACTCCGGTCAGGTTAACGACAGTTGACTGCTGAGCTGATAAGGTCTGGTCTTGATTCGTGGAAGCTTGATCTGAACCCTAGCAAAGAGAGAGGGTGTTAATAGGTAAAAAAGGTAACAGAGCAGACCCTGGTTAATACCGGAACACTCGGCACTGGACAATGTTCTGTTGCTTTCTTGGTGGCTGGCTGGATGCTTATAGGAAGCCCCAAATCGGGGCCTAAGCACAAAGCATTTCATCTTCCTCTGGAAAAAACAACAACAATACTAGCTATAGCAAGAGTACAAGCGCTATCTGCCATATAACTGATGAGGACCCACAAGATAATTTCCAAAGTACTTACTAGGATGGTGCAGAGTGGTTTCCTGCAAGCCATAGTGTGTAAATTAGGAGCCAGTCTCAGGAATGTGGACTCTTACCCCTCCATAGTGACATCTCCCCTTTCCAGCATTCACAGTACAGTGGCACCTCGGGTACCTCGGGTTAAGTACTCAATTCGTTCCGGAAACTGTTCTTAACCTGAAGCACCACTTTAGCAAATGGGGCCTCCTGCTGCTGCTGCGCCGCCAGAGCACGATTTCTGTTCTCATCCTGAAGCAAAGTTCTTAACCTGAAGCACTAATTTATGGGTTAGCGGAGTCTGTAACCTGAAGCGTCTGTAACCTGAAGCATATGTAACCCGAGGTACCACTGTATTTCTCTCTATGTGGGTGCTGATGGAAGCAATGGTTAACATAAACACCGATTACCCATTAACCACAGTTCACAGTGGGGTGTGCATAACGTGAAACTGGTGAATTCTGAGAAGCGGGGGTGGGGGTGGGGAGTCCTCAAAACATTGACTCTCAAATTGCAAACCATG
Organism: Podarcis cretensis; assembly: GCF_951804945.1. Taxonomy (NCBI): domain Eukaryota; kingdom Metazoa; phylum Chordata; class Lepidosauria; order Squamata; family Lacertidae; genus Podarcis; species Podarcis cretensis. Next base: position 30,758,149 of record NC_137187.1, read on the forward strand.
GTTTGCATGGAGCCTGGGTTCCATCTATACCAGCTCTCTTGTTGTCTGTGCAGTCTATTCGTGGACTATTAAGGTGCTATCCAAGAAGGACCACCATACCATTTCTCTGTTCAAAGCAAGCTTCTACAAGAAAAAGATGAGTCTATGAACTTCTAAAAGCTTATTACTCACAGGGAACTTTCTCTGAGTAGCTACCTATGGGAAGTACCAACTGGAAATTATGCCCTACAGTGAACAACTATCTAATTGATATTGCTGCCCAAGTAGCAATTTTAACATACCCAGATATAAAAAATATTTCTCTCTCACTTGAATAAACCTCATTGCATGATAACAATTTCAGCAAAATTTATGTGACTGTTTGCTTATCCGTATCATGCCAAATAATGCATGTGATTATGTTTTTTTATTGGGTTGTATCTAATGAAGTCATCCCATTTGGACAAGGACTTCTGCTTATGCAACAGGATTTCCTCTTCCTTGTTTGTATGTGATGCCAATAAAAGGTTTGATGATGATGATGATTTCCTCTTCCTGTATGGAACCCCTCGCAGCTTTTCTGGGGGTTCATCTAACACCATGGAGCAGATTTGGGGGGCATGGTTCTGAAGGTTAGGAAAGATATTTTGCTGAGAACCACTGCCAGTCAAATAGACATTTCCAATCTACAGCAAAAAATGGCTTGATTCAGTTTAAGGTAGCTTTAGCTGCTCAATTGTTCTTTGATGAGGTTAACTCTTGACTTTGACTGTCCTTATTCCAAGTCCTTTTCATGTGTAGCTACAAGTAACAATCTCTCCACACATATTCCCACAGGCAGCATGTATGTGCTTGTAATATTAGTTTCAACAGGAATGCCTCACCTGATCTCCCTGCTGTTGAGGACTAGATGTTGCAGGCTGCTGTGATGAAAACTGGGATAGCTGCTGCTGTTGTTGCTGGAGGGGATTGAAAATCAGGGAGCCACCTGGAAGCTATTAGGTTTAAAGACAAGGGAGGGATAGGTCAGTTTGCCTCATTCTCCTATGATAAGCTACATCACAACCAAGACACAGATGACACTTAATATTATTTGAAAATTTTGTTTGTGGCTTCACAAAAAATTAGTATTGCTGTTTTCAAGACTGGTGTCAACAGGAAAGTACTTGCTACAATAGCACCCCTCCTAGTGAAGTCCCCTCCTCCATTTCAACAAAATTGGGGGGATTCTAGTGTGGTGCATCTAGATCAAAATCAGAATCAGGAAAGAAGCCAAAAGCAAAGAAAACAAAGTATGTTTTGTGCAGCCACACACAAAAAAGTCTAACCTGCTCACCCAGTCACTGTCAGCCAGACCACAATTCATTCTACTCATTTGCTCATACTTGTATGTCCAGCCTAGCCCCCGAAGAACCTGAATTTCTGCCAAAAGCTGCAATATTTGCACTTCAAGAAATGCTGGAAAGAGCATTTAACCTAGATTGCTGAATTTCCCCTTCAACTGCTTCCCCCTATCCATTTTTCCTTGCGGAGTAAAGAAATATGTGTCTAGCTTCCCAAGCTGGCAGGAAAACAGCTGGGCAGAGGTGACTGCAAGGGCAGTGTGGCAAGAGTTGTTACCCCCGGGTCCTATGAACTCACAGCCTCCTGATTTGTAAATTTTTGATAGAGAACTGTATTCTGAGACCCAGGTCTCCAAAGAACAGGCAGTTCTAGTTTCGATGTCCTCAACGTTTCATGGCTATAGCATTCTTATCATTTGCTTTCCTATTGCTATACGCCAAGGGAGACAGATAACCATCTGCATATGTGAAATTGAAATATTTTCAACAGCCTGGATGTTCTTAATTGTCAGTCAAGGGGGATGGAGCTATTTGAATCCACAACTTATATGCCCCTCACAAAACCAGTATCAAAGTATTGATTTCCCAATCAATATAGAAAAATAGGACAACATACATGACCATACAATATTACCTGTAGCAAATTCAAAGGGCGAAGGCCTGGAGCATTTTTTAAGCCAAAAGGGCCACCTGCTGAGATTAAGAGAACATTGTGATTTCCCTCCCTCTTCAGTTACATCCAAACTAGAGGTAGAATTGTATTGCTAAGTAATAGTAAAACAACAGCAGCTGATAAAAGCAAAAATATCTTGCCCCTTTCAAATTAAACTAAAGCTTTTCACAAAACTGTCTCATTGACTCAGCCCAAATTTATAAAAACAACAAAAGAGACAAAAATCTGGTTATTAAATATATCCAACAATACAATCTTAAGGCTCAGAAGAATGGTTGAGAGCATCTGCACTGAACCTCTCATATATAATCTGGTTTCAATGGACAGAACAATGGCACCCAAACTCTGAATCCAGTTCCTTCTCTCTGAAGTCTGGAGGAGAGCAAGCATACAAATCATATATTTAATACTTATTTGATATATTTATACCCGATAGATCAAAATGTGTGTGGCAGCTTACAAATCATGGATCAATGAAACGCCAAACAAATCAGGAAGTTATGGAATTACTTTCATTATATTTGATTTTTATTCTGTTGTGTGGTTTTATATTATTGTTGATGGGGGTACTCTGCATCCTAACTTCTAAAGGGTGATACGTAAAACTCTTAAATAAATGAAGAAAGAAAACAAACCGCAACAGAGCAAAACTGAAGACTGCATGGTGTCAGATAAAAGTGAAAAACTCTAAAAACAGCAGCCAATACTTTGGGAATGAAAATAAATTCCCCGTCCGGAATATTGGGTCCAGCAAGCTTCCCAGTTCAGCTCCGTATCCCTGGAAGCTCTGAGCTGTCCTAGCAGAATAATGCAGCGGTCCTGAGTCCATGTGAGAAAGGGATAAATCAAGTCCAAAAGACAGATCGGTTCTTATCTCTAGAAGCGTTTATTTACAAGCCATAAATCAGTCTCTCCATCAGAGTTTTCCTGCATTCTCCGTGCTTCCAAAAGCACACAGACACAGCCTGTCTGTTTAGCTGTGTCTCTCAGCGTCTCTCAGGAGAACTGAAAGTAACTCTCACAGACAAAGCCTGTGACGTAAAGCCCTGCTTCCGGCCCCTCCCAGATGCAGGGCACCACGGAGTTTTAACCCTGTCTATTCCAAACTCCACCAATGCACCAAATTTAAATGTCTAGATAAGCAAGATCGATTTTACTTGGCACTGAAAGCTGTATTTAACAACTTGCCCCGGGCAAACAAATCTAGAAAGGAAATTCCAGTAACTAGGTGCCATGACTTAAAGGCCCACTATTTGGCAACAGCCTGTCTAATCTCAGCAGACGGAGGAACACAAAGACCTGCTGTAAGTTACATTATCATGCAAAGCGGAACCTGTCTTCTGGAATTTATTAAGATTTGACGTGGGCAAGGAGAAATGGCGAATAAAGAAAAAAGGTAGCCGACATATACACATGAACTTCTTACAGTACAGTCGTACCTTGGAAGTCGAACGGAGTCCTTTCTGGAAGTCCGTTCAACTTCCAAAATGTTTGGAAACCAAAGTGTGGCTTCTGATTGGCTGCAGGCTTCCAAAAATAGTTTGCAAACCAGAACAGTCATTTCTGGGTTTGTGGCATTCGGAAGCCAAAATGTTCGATAACTAAGCTGTTCGAAAACCAAGGAACAACCGTATTTAGGAGATTCAGTCACATGGCATAAAGGGATTTATCCAAAGCCCTGGAGATGGCTAATTCACATGCTATCAATTGTAACCAGAAGTAATTTCTAATTTTTTATCACTGACTACACGGGTCATTAATGAGCCAATCAACTACTGCATTCAATTTTTCCATGACTTTTCCCGTTATAGTGGAAGTAGTCCCACACTGTGCCATTCCCATTCAACCAAGATGGAATTTCCTACTGACCTGGCTGTGAGGAGGGTTGCACTGCAGCAGGCAGCACACTTGGCACCCGGCCTCCTGATGGTAAAATGCCACTTAGGTTGAGGCCTGCAGGAGTTATTGCACTAGTACTACAACCCAGCATGGGGTTTGAGCCGCTCATCAATGTCTGCGCTCCACTGTGCAAAAGGAAATGAGCAAACATGAGACCAGAATGTCGTAAAACAGCACAAAGTACTGTTTTTGGTATCTAATAATAATAATAAATTTTATTTATACACCGCCCTCCCCAGCTCAGGGCGGCTAACAACCAATAATAAAAACAAGTTGAATGAATACAACTTAAAAACAAGATTAAAATACAACATTAAAACATTAAAATGCAGCCTCATCACAGGAGGAGAAAGGAAAAAGAAAGAGGGGGAGGGAATCAAATTGACTCCAAGCCAAAGGCCAGGTGGAACAACTCTGTCTTACAGGCCCTGCGGAAAGAAATCAGATCCCGCAGGGCCCTGGTCTCGGGAGACAGAGCGTTCCACCAGGCTGGAGCCAGTGTTAAAAAAGCCCTGGCTCTAGTTGAGGCTAATCTAACTTCCTTAGGGCCCGGGACCTCTAGGGTGTTGCTATTTATGGACCTTGAGGCTCTCTGTGGGGCATATTGGGAGAGGCGGTCCTGTAGGTATGAGGGTCCTAGGCCGTGAAGGGCTTTAAAGGTCAAAAGCAGCACCTTAAATCTGACCCTGTACTCCACTGGGAGCCAGTGCAGCTGGAAAAGCACTGGGTGAATATGCTTTTGCATCATTAGGGTTGAGGTTATATAGTTCAATCACCAGCTGGCTTTATTATGTCTTATTACTCAGAAAAAAAATATGTACTGAAACTTGCAAGTAAAATATGCTGCTCTAAAATAAAGAAATCGGAAATGGGTCCATTTCTCCGCACTGTTTAGTTAGACCAGGGTTTCCCAAACTTGGGTCTCCAGCTGTTTTTGGACTACAATTCCCATCATCCCTAACCACTGGTCCTGCTAGCTAGGGATGATGGGAGTTGTAGTCCAAAAACAGCTGGAGACCCCAGTTTGGGAAACCCTGGTTTAGACATTCTCACAGTGCTGTATGAACTCTTCCACATTAGGGAGCATATGAAAAAGTGCCTAAAACACAACTCCAATGATAGTGAGAATAATGCTGAAATAAATTATTTCTTCATTATTATTATAATTATTATTTCCAATATTTCAATACAGATTGTAAATATCACCCCCTAATACCTCTAGACTTCCATCTCTTCCCTCCGTGACATCCTATTTACTTGTTATGCCGCATATCCTCTTTAACCACCCTATTTCATTCTAGTCTTTTTCTTGGTTGTTAATTACTGCTGCTCATAGATCTTATCTTATTTCTCTTTTTTGCAAATCATCTTTATTGGTTTCTTTTAATTTACATAGAATCATATTATAACATCTCAGTTCTCCTATGACTAAACTTATATTTCCAACTAAGAATAAAGAAAACAAAAACAAAAATGTGTGCTAATTGACATTTGGTTCGTTTGTCTCTTTAAGTAATCTACCCTCAGCTGTGTCTCACCCTGATCTCTGACTTTTGTCATTATGCTGGCTAATTCTATGTATTCAATCAACTTATTTTGCCACTCGTCTTTAGGGGAAATTGCTTGGTCTTTCCATTTTTCACGTGTAATAGTTAACTTTAAGCTCTCAAATCTAACAAGGAATGACGTCTCCACGCTAAGCAAAAACGAAGCTTTTAGCAATTCTTTGCTTTTTGCACCAAATCCACATACCGTATTTTTCACTCTATAAGACGCACCTAGTTTTTGGAGGAGGAAACAAAATATTTTGGAGGAAGAAAAAAAATATTCTGAATCTCAGAAGCCATAACAGCAAGATTGCTGCGCAGTGAAAGCAGCAATCCCTCTTGCTGTTCTGGCTTCTGGGATAGCTGCGCAGCCTGCATTCGCTCCATAAGACGCACATACATTTCCCCTTACTTTTTAGGAGGGAAAAAGTGAGTCTTATAGAGCAAAAAATACGGTAATTATGGTTATCTTTTAATACTTAAGAATGCAGCGCATAAAGCGTTCACTTTCACAGACAGGGAGCCGACGAGGGTTGGCAAGCCCTTCTCAAGCCTGGCGTCGTGTCATCAGCACAGCATAATTCAGGGGCAAAACGACTGTAACAATCAAGAAGTGTGAAGCGCCGTAGACAGAAACCAACTTACCACACAGAGCCCACTACATTGATGAAGTTAAGTCCTGCAGAGTTTGCCATGACCTGGTTGGAGGAGGTTCCTGTAGTAACGGACGTTACCATGGTGGAAAGAGGAATGGTCATTACAGGCAGTGCCTGGCTCAGAGGCATGTGCTGCTGAGCGAATGGGGAGAGCAAGGTGGGCTGAGGGGTGAAGCCTGAATCGTGGGGAGTAGGGGAGGCAGAATGGGTAATCAGAGTTGAGCTCTGAGCCTCAGAAGGGTGTGGGGTCGATGAAGGGGTGCTGGTTGGAGTAGGAGTAGATGGCTTAGGAGTTCCAGACCCTGCTCATTGAGAAAAATAAAAAGCACTAGTTTGTTATAAAAGGCCAGTCCTTTTGTAAAATAAGGTTCGCGGAATCTCACTTAGCTCTGATAGCTTGCTCCAGTTTAAAAAAATAAATAAAAACCAGTGAAATGCAAGGGTTAGTAATTGCTGTTAATTACAGGTGTACACAAACAATATCATTAGGCTTAATCCTGCAAATGAACACCAACACTGTATTTCCCTATTAAATTGTTCTAACACTGACAATACACTTATGCAACTGCTATGAACGTTTTGAGAGCTACCTTTAAACAAAGCATTTTGCTTGCCAAAAATATAGGCATTCAACACACGTAATAGAACATCTGCATCATAGAACAAAGAAAAACAGATCTGAACAAAAAACACAGACTATGATCAAACTGGGGCAGGGGGAACAGTACAAATAGTTATCAGTAACCAGCTTGCTTAATTTAGGCCTAATTTAGCAAAGGAAGGAAGGAAGGAAGCATTGCTTGTGGCAGAAAACAAACACTTGTGTGTTTTAAAGCATAAATTTAGCATGATGACATCATATCAATGGAATGAAAACAAAAAACCAAAGCTCTTGAGGTGTTTTCGTTTTATGTTTTGTTTTTTTTAGCTTTCATGTCCTGCAGAAAGAAAGGAAAGAAATGTGAATGTCCAGAAGCTGTGAGCAAAGCCTTATTTACAGCAACAACTGTGTGCAACAGATTTATACAATTACTACTAGCAACATAAAAAGAAGGGAGAGGGTTGTGTGAATCAAACTGTTGGAAAATTGATCAAAGCTTCCTTACAGGTTTTCTTTGTGCAAAACAGGAAGGCAGAAAAATGACACCTTTTGAGCCACCCAGACAATTTTAGACTATGCCACACTCAAGCGACAGGACATTGTGCAGCAGTCTAAAGAACGGAGCAGGCAGCTATGAGCTATTCTTACCAATTCCCTCTTTCTCGCCTTACAAGCTACTGACTATCTATTGAGACATGTAACTATTTCAAAAGTAGGTAAAAATCCACAGCAATGCAGTGATTCTGTCCCAAAATTAAAACTTGGCTGCCACTCAACTGAGTAAACTCTTAGCAAAATGGTGTTGCCTTGAAATTATTTTTACATTTTCATCATCAGCAATGATTTGTAAAACGATATAGGAGTGTTTTAAAAAATCAGTTTGTAGTTTATTGTATCACCACCTGGAGACTGATCATGTTATTTACATACACAGAGATACAACTGCACCGTATTTGACGACATTTAAGAAGTTTTAGCTGCTTAAAAAAAATAATGCAAATTTAAGGAGGCATTAAACGAGCTACTGTTTATACACTAGCAGAAAGGGCTGAACTTTGGGAGCTTCTACAGTCACATTAATTACCAGGCTGTGTCAAAGCGAGGGACCAATGCTTCTTGCATAAAACGGAATAGAACGTATACACAAACGGTGCATACATATATTTATACAGAGAAACAAGTACAGTTACAGCAAACGAAGTACATACAGTACATACAGCCTGCCTTAAGTGATGCAAACTTTATACAATCTAGGGTACAATGGACATTTAGATTCTCCAATCAGCTGGTTAGGAAGTTTATAGCACGAGAAGCCTAGGAAGACTTAATGGACAATTTAGGGCGGGACTCACTTTGTGACGAGCTTGCAGGAGACGTGGCGGTTGGAGAAAGCATGCTCAGTTGATTCAGATCCAGAGACTGCTTCCGAGACACACTGGGAGGCTTGGGAGGAGGAGTTGGGGATTTTAGGTGGCCACTTGACTGCTGTGAACTAAAAATATTACCTGAAAAAGCACAAATAATCCATGTTACGTTCTGTGAACCAACACCAGAAAAGAGTTACTTTGTTCTCTAAAGTGTGCGCTTTAGGTGTGCAAAATAAGAAGTGCACAGTAACATCTGCCATTGCTACCTGCAGCAAAAGGTAACTTGAATCTACATATTGCAGGTATGTAAATATCTTCACCCCCTTCCTGTGCCAAAGTTTGAAGCATGTAAAGGTAAAGGTACCCCTGCCCGTACGGGCCAGTCTTGACAGACTCTGGGGTTGTGCGCCCATCTCACTTAAGAGGCCAGGGGCCAGCGCTGTCCGGAGACACTTCCGGGTCACGTGGCCAGCGTGACATCGCTGCTCTGGCGAGCCAGAGCCGCACACGGAAACGCCGTTTACCTTCCCGCTGGTAAGCGGTCCCTATTTATCTACTTGCACCCGGAGGTGCTTTCGAACTGCTAGGTTGGCAGGCGCTGGGACCGAGCAGCGGGAGCGCACCCCGCCGCAGGGATTCGAACCGCCGACCTTTCGATCGGCAAGTCCTAGGCGCTGAGGCTTTAACCCACAGCGCCACCTGCAGGGACCCTCTATAAAACTGATGGTAATTGCAGCCAGACAGGTTATAACGAGTAACTGGAAAAATGCAGAAGAGCTAGGCGTGAACCAATGGAGGGGGAAATTGAAAAATATTATAAACTTAGAATATCTAACTGTGAAAATACAAAAAATGAAAGGGTTTAAGGTCAGTGAGGAGGACTGGTTTGAGAAAATACTGCATTATTTGGGCAGGTTTGAACAATCTGGGGCAATTAAAATGTTAAAAGTTAAATAAACCTTGTGGAGGGAGGAGTGTTAAGGTATATAGAATTGTACATATGGTTGATTTGAATATGTTATTATTGATTATGTATACCCAATGTATCAGCCGCCTGGGGGTTCTCACTGTTTGTCTTTTGGTTGTTGGTTAAAAAATAAAAAAAATGAGGGACCCTCTAGGACAGGCTTCCTCGACCTCGGCCCTCCAGATGTTTTGAGACTACAATTCCCATCTTCCCTGACCACTGGTCCTGCTAGCTAGGGATCATGGGAGTTGTAGGCCAAAAACAGCTGGAGGGCCAAGGTAGAGGAAGCCTGCTCTAGGATGACACCTGTCAGAGACCAGGCTGAGGAGTACAGCTCTGATGAGGAATGATGGGAGTCTATCTCTCCCCCCGCACAGGATCCTGAAGCTGCCCAGGAGCATAGCTGTCAACTTACAGATTTGAAAATAAGGGACCAGCAGCCTCGGAAATAAGGGATCAGCAGCCAAAATAAGGGATTTTCAGAGCACAATTATGTTCGACTTCTGAGCCCCTCCGAGCCAAAGGCAGAAAGGGAGGCCGGCAGGGAGGGAGGGAGAGGAGCTGCTTCCTTTGAAACCCGGGAAATTTAAGGGACATCATCAATAAGGGACAGCAGCGGGACACAGCGCTGGGATAAGCGACTTTCCCGCCAAATAAGGGACGGTTGACAGCTATGCCCAGGAGCTGTGGAGCAGTATAGATTTGGAGCAGTATAGATTTGGAACAGTGATTTGCAGAGGGACATAGTTCTGAAAACAAAAGTTGGGAAGAACTGGGGGCAGACTGAACAGCAAAGTGAAGAAGAACTGGGAGAGAGCTAACAGACTCTCTCTCTCTCTCTCTCACTAGAAAGTGTCCAGCCTATCAGTCCAAGGTCACATAGAGCAGGTGGGTTGGCTGCACAAAAAGCATGGTGGTTGCAAGATCACGTTGCAAGACGCAAGTGATTAGGGGGGAAGTGGGTGGACACCTTAACTCAGAGACCTTTTCTCTGAGATGGATTCTTTGTTCTGGAGCTGTGATCATTAAAATCTCTTTAAATGGTAAGAGACTAATTTTGCTTTGTTCTGCATATCCACGGCCAAAGGGAGGGAGGAAGCCATTTTCTCAAAGCCTGACTACACCTCATTTCCCAGTGGAGGTGGTACCTGCCAGTCTATTCAGAGGGCAGGCTCTTCCCAGTCAAAACTGCTGCCAAGGAGGGCATGGCGGCGGTTTAAGTCAACGGGACTTTGTTCCTCGAGCAGGTTTAGCCTGGTAGGCACCTTAATAAAAGCTGATGAGGTTGGCCATTGCTACTGTATTGCAACAGCAAGTAAAAGGATGAGGAAGGCAAATTTAGAAATGTATTTGGACACTGAGAAACAAAAAAAAGCAAATCACAGCCAGGATTACTCTCTCAAAGATATGCAGCAATTGAAACAAAGGAGAAACAAAGGGGTAGGAAAACAGAAGCTAATGCAAATATATTTCACATCTGGCAACCAATGCACCATTTTGGTTTCAGATGGTACATGGGTAGATAAGTCTAAAAAGCCCAGGACACAAACTTTCACAGCTCTCTAGTGGCTATGCTGGCTCACTTACCAGAAGTAATATATTTAGAGTTAACTGTGGAAGAGTATATTTGATTCTGATCAAACTAAGTCTCATTGAGCAAAATATACATCAGGAGGATTAGTTTGGTGAGAATCAAGTATACACCTCCAGAGTTAACACTAAACATATTGATTCTGGTAAATGAGTCACCATAGCTGCTAGAGAGCCGTGAAAATTTGTGTCCTGGGCTTTTTAGACTTGTTTACCCATGTACTAGGGACGTGGGCGGCGCAGTGGGTTAAACTACAGAGCCTAGGACTTGCCGATCAGAAGGTCGGTAGTTCGAATCCCCACGATGGGGTGAGCTCCCGTTGGTCGGTCCCTGCTCCTGCCAACCTAGCAGTCTGAAAGCACGTCAAAATGCAAGTAGACAAATAGGTACCACTCCGTCGGGAGGGTAAACGGCGTTTCCGTGCGCTGCTCTGGTTTGCCAGAAGCAGCTTAGTCATGCTGGCCACATGACCCGGAAGCTGTATGTCGGCTCCCTCGGCCAGTAAAGCGAGATGAGCGCTGCAACCCCAGAGTCGGCCATGACTGGACCTAATGGTCAGGGGTCCCCTTTACCCATGTACTATCTGAAAGCAAAGGGGAACACTGGTTGCCAGATGTGATGTTTTCTGCTCTCTTACCCTACTATTTTTAAAAAAAAACCAACAATTACCTGATGAGCTACTTCCTGAACTTGAAGGTAGTTTGATGGGAGGTGGTCGATGTTTCACACCTTTCCCCAGCACTGAAGACTGAATATAGCCCGACACACTCTCAGGCTGCTAGAAGCAAAACAAAAAAACAACAACCCTTCTTACTAGATGTCAACCTTTTCTTCCAGCTTTCATCCTTTTTCGTTCTTCCCTTTCTCAATTTGACAGGAGAACGAACACCCGAGTTCCTAATTTTTGATTCTGCAAAACACCCATCCCTAATTCACTGGTACCTCTATTTTAAGACTAGTTCCCGGCATTCCACCTGACTCTCCCAACATTCTGAAAACGTTTCAGACTGCTTAGGAAACAGAACGGGGCCTTAGGCTATGCTGGTTGGGGCTGATTTGGTTCTTTCACACAAATTACTGGGATTGTACTTGAAGATGTAATTAAAAGGGGCCAAAATTTCACCAGTGGACAGATTTAGCCCTATCCTCGTGGCTCTCATTCATGAATATCGGGAAAAGCAGAGTCTTAAGATAGAAGAAAGTGGATGGGGCAAAAGCCAAGCAGTTAAAAAGTCCTAGGGGGAAAAAATGATTGTCCCTGTTGTGTAAACTTGAGATTAAATGGAATCCTATGGAATCACTGCATTTTTCAAGGAGTTACAAAGGTGTCATTTAATTCATTCATTAATAACTTACTTCCATTTCCTTCCCAGGAGAGAGCTGGCTTAGATGGACAGATCCACAGGAGTTGTGAAGCATTTTCACTGGGCATTTAGCTTCGTTTTGAACTAGCTCCTGGTACTGATTGACTACTCTGTAACGTAACATTAAGCAGAGGTCATTCATGAGATCACGTAAGTACTAGGTGAAGGCGTCTCCAGAACCAAAACAATGCAGAGGCTTCTATATTCTTGCCTTTTCTCTACTCATTACTTCCAATCAACAAATTATGGAACTGAAGTAAAAGACCATACCTAAGATGCAACGATAATTGAAGTAACATGAGCAGATTTTACTCAATTTTTTCAAATTCTCCTGTTTTACAAATACAGTCTAATTTGGAATCCTCTCCTACCAAGCTCAATATTTATTTTGAGAAGCAGATGGGGTTGGGATAGTACAAAAAGCAGCACAATGAGGAGGTATGTGCATAACGAATAAAGGCAACCAGGGGGTGGATGAGCACGGTAACATGTAGAGCATGAAACTCTTCCATGAACACTGAAGGTTTTTTTTTTTAAAAAAACACAACAGAATCACATAACCATAGAGTTGGAAGGGACCATGGGGGTCATCTAGTCCAACCCCCTGCAATGCAGAAATCTTTTGTCCAACATGCGACTCAATCCCACCACCCTGAAGTTCAGGGTCTGATGCTCTACAAACTGAGCTATCAGAGATTCCTTTTGTTTCTAAACACCGTGCTGAAACCATTAAGGGCTAGAGAAAATAAAAGAGTTTGGATTATGTGCATGTTGTTTTTCCAAATTCTGTAAAAAATAAAATAAAAATCCTCAGGCTGTCATGCAGAAAATAACCAGCACTAACCATGGAAGCTAGTCTATTAATAGCTACTGATCTAAAACCAGGATGAGAAAATGGTGGCCCTCCAGATGTTGCAAGACTACAACTCCCATCATCCCTGACCATTGCCAATGCTGAGGCTGACAAGAGTTGGAGCCCTGCAACATTAGAAGCACTGGCCTCATGGCACTGAGTTCATAAATCTCAGGAACAGAATTCATTCCTGAAAAAGAGGACAAAGAAAACGGAGGGTCGCTATCAAGCTGAAGACTATGGAAGGAGCAATAGTCTCGCCATAGAGGTGGCGGGTAGCTGCCAGCATCTTCCACGCAGCTGATCTGGGAGCAGGAGAATAGCCGCTCAAAGCACACTGCTAATGGGTGCAGACTGGTCAGGAATAAAAGCTTGCTAGTGAGCAAGGCTATACGTGCAAGTATGATGGGAAGATGGAACAGAAAATAAACACAGCTTGGAAAGCTGCCTAATAAGATTCTGCAGAAGAACTTAGTTCTTAACAAAACAAGAAATATCTAAAGAGAGACAATAAATGACTAATGAAGTTAGTATTGTATAATTAAAGGAACAGCAGTCAGGTTCCATTACAGGAGTGCGATTAGATGACAAATTGCCTTGCCTTATTAGAGGGATGAAATTTTGCCCTTCCCAGAATTGTAGTAACAAAAGGGTTTTGGTAATATGTAAGAAACATTTCAGCTACAGGACACAAAGAAGAGTGAAAGATGCTTTGGAGACTTTCACCTAGTACCACCAGGAGTCCTTTAAAAAATAAATAAATGTACATATACTGTTAGTATAAAAGTGTGAATAATGCCCATGGAAGTGTGAGCTGGAGGAAGCTGACTTTCTACCTCTTCCTCCCCTTGACTGGCCAATAAAAAGCTTATTTCTTTCCTAAGGGTCTCCTTCTGATATTTAGGGATTCCCCCTTCCCCCAGACCAAGCACGCTTCATTCCCCAGGACTTCCTACCCTTGCGAGCGGCTTTTCAGTGAGCAGGTAAGCAAGAGAGGGCCCCAAAGTCAGCTTCTGCCAGTCCCTTTCCATGGGATCTCCTTCCATGGATCCAGCCCAAAGGGTTCCGACAGCAAAGTTGGGAAATAAACTCGGAAAATGCAGGTCAGATGGACCGATGTTAATTCTAGCGCTAAGAAGCATGAATGGAAAATACTGAATCACAAAGCATGAATCACAAAAATACTGATGAACCCCTTACCTTTCTGCCTCTGTCTTTGAGCCAATAAGAAAACTGTAGGGGACACAATACATGAATTAAAGATTTGTTTAAGGCAAAAAGAAGCGTTGACATACATCTGATCAGTTGAGGTGGACACTATTATAAAGCCAGTGTGGACTAATGCTTAGAGTTTAATTAGAGCGTTGATTAGGACTGTAAACTTGGGGAACCATTTGTTGGGATTTTTGACTACGTGCAATTCTGTGCAGCTTCACACAGAGTCAATTAAGAGTTGGCCGACAGCCAAGATGACTGAGCAGAGAGGAGTTACCTGCCTGGAGATATGGATGCCTGGAAACAGCTTCTCCATTGGTTAAGGTCTCACACAGGCATAATGATTTATGACCTTATTGACTGGAATGTTTGTTGTTGGTCAGTGTGGTGTTCTGAGAGCCGTTTGGAGTTTGTTAAGAGAGTGCTAGTTAAGATCAGTGTATCTGTTCTTGTATATACAGTGTACCTCGGGTTAAGTACTTAATTCGTTCCAGAGGTCCGTTTTTAACCTGAAACTGTTCTTAACCTGAAGCACCACTTTAGCTAATGGGGCCTCCTGCTGCCACCGCGCTGCCAGAGCACAATTTCTGTTCTCATCCTGAAGCAAAGTTCTTAACCTGAAGCACTATTTCTGGGTTAGCGGAGTCTGTAACCTGAAGCGTATGTAACCCGAGGTACCACTGTAGTAACTTGTAGAGTCTGCTGTAAATAATAAACACCTATAAGTAACCAAGTTACTAGTAGCAGCATTTATTCCTGCTTCTTCCATCCTGCCTGCAACTGATTGCTTTCTGGAACTCTGCGTATGCTCTGCTAAGGTCTGCCTAAGGTCCTGCAACAGGTCAAAGTTGCAAAACACCAATACTATTCAACTAGATATTTGGGCTAGCACTAACACAATGAGACTTTGCCCCTTGCCGCCCTGCACACCCCATAAAGGTAAAGGTAAAGGTACCCCTGCCCGTACGGGCCAGTCTTGACAGACTCTGGGGTTGTGCGCCCATCTCACTTAAGAGGCCAGGGGCCAGCGCTGTCCGGAGACCCTTCCGGGTCACGTGGCCAGCGTGACATCGCTGCTCTGGCGAGCCAGAGCCGCACACGGAAACGCCGTTTACCTTCCCGCTGGTAAGCGGTCCCTATTTATCTACTTGCACCCAGGGGTGCTTTCGAACTGCTAGGTTGGCAGGCGCTGGGACCGAGCAGCGGGAGCGCACCCCGCCGCAGGGATTCGAACCACCGACCTTTCGATCGGCAAGTCCTAGGCGCTGAGGCTTTAACCCACAGCGCCACCTGCGTCCCTGCACACCCCATACCATTCCCAAACCTGTTCTGGAGGGTTGGGCAAACCCCAGACCAGAATTAGGGGGAGCTCAGGGAGAGGAGAGGAGAGGAGCAGAACATTCCACTGCACAGGAGAAATCCTTGCATTGGTGGAACATTCTGCATTCTACATTCAATACAGCACATTAGTCCAAATTCCCACTCAGTCCTGAAGTTCGCACAGTGACCCTGGGGAAGTCACCATCTTTCAGCCTAACGTTTTTCATGGCGGGTGGAGAGAGAGACAAAGAAGCATGTACATCGCCTTGAGCTCCTTGGAGAATAGATGCAATATAAATGGAATAAATAAAACGACTATTAGTCATTGCTGCAAATGGAAGCTTCTTTATATTCAGAAGATGTGTATTTCAAAATATTAGATACTGGGAATGAGCAACAGGGGAAGGTCTGTTGCCTTAAAATACGTGTTTTTCTCCAAAATTTAAGATGAAGGCCACTTACTGTGATGGAATTGTTGAGCTCTCATTGTCTTCGTCATTTTTAATCATTTGTATTTTACCATAGTATAATGGATTTCCCAACGACTGAAAAATGGTCAGTTTTGTTTTCTGAAGATGACTGCCAACTTCACATTCGAAGACATAATCATCTTTTATTTCCTGTCAAAGAGAGAAATATTGATACAAGCAGACCATTTCAATAGATTCCTCCAGTTCACAGATTAAAAGGAGGCAAACCGCTGGAGAGCCCTTGAGACAAGAGGCAGGGTCTGCATTTTTAAATTTTGCTTCCAAGTAAATTCTAGAAGAAGAAGAATAGAATCACAGAATTGTAGAATTGGAAGGGACACCCATCTGGTCAAACCCCCCACGATGCAAGGGTTCATCAATAAAGGGTTCATCAATAAAGACCTGGTTATGTTTAGAATGATACTGCATAGGGAAATGTTCCCTGATACCAAGATGAGGGATTCTATGGAATGCAGATAGAGAGAATTGATAAGAATAATGATCTGTTGTGACCTTGACGGAAGTGTACAATAGATGAGCCTTCCTGTGTTTTGGTTCGTTTCTTTCTTTTTTGTTCTTTTCTTTTCTTTCTTTTTCTCCTTCCTTTTTCTTTCCCATAATGGCTCATGTTTTATGCCATGTATTTTGATATTCTTTGTAGTTTTGTATCCCTTTCTATTATTATTATTATTAAGGATTTCTCTTTGGTAATTTTGGTTGCTTATATTTACCTGTATTTGTTTAAAGCAAATAAAATAAAATAAAATAAAATAAAATAAAATAAAATAAAATAAAATAAAATAAAATAAAGAATCTCAACAAGCGGTTCCCCATCCAATGTGAAACCATACTTGTTCCTGCTTAGCTTTGCAAATATACTAGCAGTTTTATTGCTGCACCAGAGTATCAGTGCCTTTAAGCCTGTCCCCAAATGAGTTCCAAATGGGCCACTATTTGAGCAGTTTCAAGGAGCAGAGGAAAGCAGCTATGGCAATGAGCTGCAAGAGAACTCTTGCCACGTGACATCCTTCGCCGGCTGCAAAGTTGCCACCCAAGTTAACCACACAGCTAAGTGTAGCTACAAATGTCCATGCCTTTTATAAGAGTCTACCCTACTCCTTCTGTCCCAATAGTGAACAGAAGAACTTGTTCTGCAGCTCAGATACAGACCTGTATGCTTCTAATCTCAGCAGTTTCATATTCAGCAAAGACTTAAAACTTCCTCCTCCTTGCTGGGTTTCTGAACCCAAACAGCAGAAAGGCAGCTCTGCTCCGACAGGATTTCAATGTGAGTACAAGGCACATTCAATATAGGCTAGCAATTTGGCCAAAGGAAAAATCCTGGTCTACCCAGTTTGTCTATCAATTTCAACGAATCTGCACCAACTTTGGGTATCACCACAATAATGTACTGAGGGAAAAATCTAACAACGTAACAACAAAAATATAGGATTCACGATACGGGCGGAAAGTCATTATTTTCCCCACCCTGATTTTGAGAAGCTGCTGCAGACAGTCTAATGGTTTCAGTTTCTCATTCATTTCAATAGGAGCAAATCAAATCCCTGAGTTAAAGTGTATTTTTTAAAAAATGAGAAGGGATGGTGGTAGAAATGAAACAACACAGGGCAACTGACCACATAATTGATGAGAAGTACATGGAATACACAAAGTGGTTTGAATTTGCTGAAAAATATATATCACATTTTAAACTGCTACCAATCCCACCGACTTGGGAGGTCTAACTGATCAAACAACCTAATTCAGAGGCAGTTGCTTCTGAGGCTCAATGTGAGACATGGCTCATGAACAGAGAAGACTACAGATCCATGTTGGTTTTAGTTGCACAATCAACAGCAGCAACAGCAGTTACCTCTCAATGATATGTAACCGCACTCCTGAAAAAGTCACAAGACCCATTTCCCCGTATTTCCTAATAACAATTTGAAATGATTCCTAGAGCCGTCCCTTACTCACCTAAACACATTCAAGTACTGATTGTTCTCTGTGTTCCTATCTTTTGGAACACAAAGTCTCTTAATTATCGAAAAGGTTAGCAAGCAATCTACTATTACTCACATGAGCGGGCCAGACACTGGGTTGTGAGTCATCAGGTTTGATAGATTTTTCCACTTTGGCGTATTTTTCCACCTTCAGAAACAGTTAAGAGATCAGTAAATTAAAATGAGAGCAGATTAAAGATGTGGATGAGGAACGTAAATGTCCTTATAATTGAAAAAAGAATTATAATCATACTGATGGGTTCAGAGAGTGAAGGCAAGACAATCCTAATGAGGGTTTATTGAGTTGTGATGATCCTTACAAGTGGGAGAAAAAGAATTCCCAGAAGAGGCATGATTATAAACCTCATGTTTTCAGTCCAGTTTGTATCTTGACAGATTCCACCCTCTTCAAATATAATACATCCTTTAAATAATGACTCTTACATGTCCACTTATTTTAACAGGCCTCGCAAAAACGGTGTAATTACCGTATTTTTCGCTCTATAACACGCACCTGACCATAACACGCACATCGTTTTTAGAGGAGGAAAACAAGGGAAAAAACATTCTGAATGAAACAGTGGATGTATCATTTTTGTGCTTCATGCTGTGGCCACAGACATGTGATCTGATGGTGAATTTGGGGTGACCCAATGCAAAAATCCTGAGAATCCCTGTGCATCCATGGTTTGTAACCACGTTTTTGCACCATTGCAGCCCCAGGCAACAGTGGGTGCGTGATTTTGGGGGGGCAGGCTGTAGCCATGGACATGCTATGTGATCTTATGGTGAATTTGGGGTGACCCAATGCAAAGATCCTGAGGATCCATGTGGATCCATGGTTTGTAACCACGTTTTTGCACCATTGCAGCCCCAGGCAACAGTGGGTGTGTGATTTGGGGGGGGGGGGCAGGCTGTAGCCATGGACATGCTATGTGATCTGATGGTGAATTTGGGGTGACCTAATGCAAAGATCCTGAGGATCCATGTAGATCCATGCTTTTTAATCACGTTTTTGCACCATTGCAGCCCCAGGCAACAGTGGGTGCGTGATTTGGGGGGGGGGGAAGGCTGTAGCCACGGACATGCTATGTGATCTGATGGTGAATTTGGGCTGACCCAATGCAAAGATCCTGAGGATCCATGTGGATCCATGCTTTTTAACCACATTTTAAGTGGGGAGGGAAGGAAAAACACAGAACGGACAAGGAGCACGAGAGCGGTGTGCAGAGAAGCAGCTGGCTAAGAATGCAGGAGAGGGGTATAACTGGGAGGGAGGAAAGAAAGGCAAAAGTTTTCCCTCACCTACCCACCCAAGCCAGCCAGCTCGCACGCGCGCTCTCTCTCTCTCTCTCCCTCCTGCATGTTTTCCCCTCTGCTTGCCTGGAGGGGAGGGGCTTTCCCTGCTCTTTGTTCCGTTTGAGCAAACACAGCAAGGAAACAGAGATGGGTGGGCAGTAAGACCCTGAGGCAGAATGCAGGAAAGCAGCCACTTCCTCTTTTCAGCTTTCCCTTCTAGGAGACACGCGGTTTGATTTTTGCCTGCTTTTTTTTTTGCCTCCCCTCGCACCATTTGGCTCCAGGGACCACACATTCGCTCAATAACACACACAGACATTTCCCCTTCCTTTTTAGAAGAAAAAATCTGCGTGTTATAGAAGGAAAAATACGGTAATCTGATTTCAAATCTAGAAGTTTTCATTTTCAAATGTTCTTCTTCTTAAGCTAGCCAATTTATTCTTAAGGACTGGGATCTGTCTTCTTTTCAGAAGAGAATGAAAAAGAGCGATGTCCAACCAGCAGCTATGCTAAACAGAGGTAGTGTTGAACTTGTTCTGCTAGCAGGCCGGCTTGTATAAGCAGAACTTCTTCAACAAGATGTTTCAGAAGCTGAGAGATTACATTGGCATGTACAGATCTGTATGCACAAGCTCCTGGGCCAGAGCTCCATCAGAAGACTGACAGCTCTGGACACAATCCTAGGAATGACAAATTTTACTCATCTCGGCATGTTCCAGAAATCTATGAACTTACATCCACTTCAGAAGGCGCCGTCAAATAGCAAGGATTCTGTTTCCACATATCCACACACTGGAAAAAAGGAAACCAAATAGATAAATGAACAATAGTTATCGGAGTAAGTAAGATTATCTAATTATCTAATGTGCTGTCTTTTAAAAACATGCATACATTTCCAGCTTTGGAAATTTTGAGGTCGTACTGCTGGGCTCCCTTCTTTTCCTTTCTTTTCTGCAAATAATCAAACAACCTGAGCTGTGGCGGTGTTGTGCAGTGAGACACCTCCTGCTGCCGATTCAGAGATGACCTGGAGTATCTCTTGAAGCACCTATAAAATATTGAAAATATTAATGGAAAGAATACAGGCAGTTGGGACCATTTTCATACAAGCTTGCTAGAGTGGCCAGGCATCCTCTTTCATAGCGATAATCCAGCATGAAAGGCACTGTGCGGATAGGCATCTAATTTACTTTGTGTCCGATACCAGATATACAGGAAGGGGGTACCAGTTCTCAAGAGACAATATGGCCAGTGAGTTGTCAATATTTCTCTTTTCACTAGTTAATCCAGTGTCAACCCAGTGGCTTGACTGCACTGCCAGCCTGATGAGCTGAAGCCTGAAATGCTTCTGAGAAATTATGGTTTGTGATGGAAGACTGCCATTTCTTTCAATGGACATTGTATGCGGAAAGAGGACTGCCCATTTAGGCCCTAAAACAGTAGTCACTATTTTTGTGTGTAATCTCTCTGGAAATGGAAACGGGGTGTCACCTCTCAGGGGCAATTTTCCAGCGGCAAATGAGGTTTCAATTTCTGTCATGGCAACAGGCCACCGGCTGAGTTTGGGCTGAACAATTATTATTTACTAATAATCATCCACACAGATGTCTCTAGGCGAAGTACAACAGATAATGAACTAAGGAAGAAAGACCATATCTACACTCTCTGGTCACATCACCTCACAGAAGAAACCTCTCAGCTGAGGGGTTGAATAAGGGGTTGAATTTATTTTAGTGGGGTGTAATGATGATTGGTGAGTGAGGGTAATTGAAGAGAAATTGATACTGGAGCAGTACAGTGGTGCCCCACAAGACGAATGCCTTGCAAGACGGAAAACCCGCTAGACGAAAGGGTTTTCCGTTTTGGAGGTGCTTCGCAAAACGAATTTCCTATGGGCTTGCTTCGCAAGACGAAAATGTCTTGCGAGTTCCTGCGGGTTTTTTTTCCTCCCCCCCCTTTTCTAAGCCGCTAAGCCGCTTATCTGCTTATCTGCTTATCCGCTAAGCCGCTAATAGCGCTAATCCGCTAAGGCGTCAATGGGCTTGCTTTGCAAGACGAAAAAACTGCTAGACGAAGAGACTCGCGGAACGGATTAATTTCGTCTTGCGAGGCACCACTGTATCTGAATGGGAAATTAGCTGGGAGGTAAATCAACCAAAAGAATTTATTTTGGCGATCTGGAGAGAGGTATAAATTAACCAATTAATTCATTGGAGGTGATTTGTATGGGAAATTAATTGATTCACCTTCTCAGGAGCCTAAATTCTAATACAGTGGTACCTTGGGTTCCCGAACAGCTTAGTTGAGGAACAAATCGGATCCTGAACACCACAAACCCGGAAGTGTTCCTGGGGCCAATCTGCCAATCAGAAGTCGTGCCTCTGTTTGCAAATGTTTTGGAAGTCAAATAGACTTCCAGAACGGATTGCGTTCAAGAACCAAGGTACCACGGTAGTTGTTTCTAAATGTATAATATATGCAAATCTGGGGTTGCAGCCAACAAAAACGTCCTGATAGCACAAGGATGTCTGGCTGCGCAATGGGACTTCCACTCCCTCACCTAACCCAATGTACCACCCGAGCACCGATGAGGAGTGCAGGGAAAGTAAGTCTCTTTGTGCAGGTGGAAGTCCTTGTGGTAACAGGAGGGCAACCCTCTATGCAACTTTGTGTCCTCTCTTTTGGTGGTGAACAGCCGCTGCTTCTTTTGTACGACGCACAAGTAGTCCCTCTAATGCAGGGGTCAGCAAACTTTTTCAGCAGGGGGCCGGTCCACTGTCCCTCAGACCTCGTGCGGGGGCCAGATTATATTTTGCAAAAAATAATAATATATAAACGAATTCCTATGCCCCACAAATATCCCAGAGATACATTTTAAAAGGACACATTCTATGCATGTAAAAACACGCTGATTCCCAGACCATCCACGGGCTGGATTGAGAAGGCAATTGGGCCGCATCCGGCCCCCAGGCCTTAGGTTGCCTAAAGGTAACGGTAAAGGTAAAGGGACCCCGACCATTAGGTCCAGTTGTGACCAACTCTGGGGTTGCGCTGCTCATCTTGCTTTATTGGCCAAGGGAGCCGGCGTACAGCTTCTGGGTCATGTGGCCAACATGACCAAGCCACTTCTGGCGAACCAGAGCAGCGCACGGAAACGCCGATTACCTTCCCACTGGAGCGGTACCTATTTATCTACTTGCACTTTGACATGTTTTCGAACTGCTAGGTTGGCAGGAGCAGGGACCGAGCAACAGGCGCTCACCCTGTCGCAGGGATTTGAACCGCCGACCTTCTGATCGGCAAGTCCGAGGCTCTGTGGTTTAACCCACAGTGCCACCCACGTCTCTTAGGTTGCCTACCCATGCTCTAAAGCTTGCATTCACTCAAAGAGCTATCCAGTGATGCAATTCCAGGGCCTGGTGAGTGATTCTTTTTTAAAATGATCACTGTTCATCACAAATGTGTTCTGTTCCAAACAAAATGTTAAGGGCGTTTGTTCTGGGGGAAATTTCTACAGACATTCCAGGTCTTTGAACAGATTTTTAAGAGCAACTAAAATGTTCTTCGAAACTTAACAACAAATAACTTTCCCCCGTTAAGGCAGCCTATTCCGTTCAACCAGACTTTTTATAAATCAAGGACCAGTAGAGTATGACTTTCTGATACCTTTTCATTGGGCGAGTATTCATCTTCTGCTTGTTATAGTGAAGTCTGTTTGCTGTGCAAGTTACTGCAATTGAAGGATCCAGACACAGAGGTTCTGCTGTAGCCAGTATCAGTTGGCTTTCTAGCAGGAGTTTGTCTTCCTATAATACAGAGAGTGTTCTAAAACTGCATTAAAGACTGCAATCCTATACACATTTACTTGGGAGTAAGTTCCATTTAACTCAATAGGACTTATTTTCAAGTACACAGCAGGCAACTTCTGTGCCAGCTTTTGAACACTTGCTGAACACCCTGCAACTAAAGTACGTCTTTCCACAAGGGTTAATTGATGCCTGTTTTTAACCTTTTTATATGGTGTTTACGGTACAGTTTTATGTTTTATTGTGGTAAACCATTTCAACTGATAAATATTTTTATAAATAAATATAAATATTTTTATAAATAAATAAGTATGCATAGGACTGGCTGCATGTTACAAATATTTTAAACAGTATTTGTAAATATTTGAACAGTATTTTTGGCATGAACATACATGATAGTTGAGTGTCTGCACAGTGTGAAACGGGTGTTCTCGACTTGTAATCTAAGTGATTATTATACTTTCATATCGCAGGGACTTAAGATTGTGTTTGAGAGAGGAGACCAGCAAACACAATTGCCCAAAATCTGACATCTCTCTCCTCTCTTCAGAACTATTATGGTTCTTGCCAAAGTTTCAATGATCTAAACCGAAATTTCTATTAACAGAATCTTCGGAAGATTCCCAATTTGAAATTGCACATGTGACCATCACTAAAGAATCAGAGCATGCACGCAAGTCCCTTTCTGCCATCCATCATCTCAATGGGACCTTAGGGCGGCCCGTGGATAATTATAATTACAGATGGGGTCAGGTGGAATTCTACTTGGGCAACAATGCTTTTCAGCCTCCTCTTTCCTGCTGCAGCCCCTTATGGGCAATCCCCAAAGCTGCCCGGAAGGTCAGCTCCTGCCCCCCCCCCCCACCAAATGGCATGGGATATGTTAAGAGGATCTTGAACTCCCACAATACAAACAGATCTTGCAGAAGAAATGTTCTGGATTCTGCCTAATATTGATATTAATAAACAGAATCATGCAAAATAGGTCTACACCTCCGACTCACTATGACATATTCTCACTGAAGTGGCAAACTCCAGGGTCGGGTCTTGCACAAATTTTCCTTCATACAAAACATTTCCAGCACAAAGAATGTTAGATGTCCCAGATTCTGGCAGAATCCGGGACCAAGGAGAAGAGTCGGTGGAAGAAGATTGGAAAAAATTTAAAGTATATATTCAAAAATATTGTAAAATTAAGGATTGTTAGAAAGATGTTGGAAAAAGAAAATTATGTGGTTTTGGTAGAAATGATATAAAGGATTAAGTAAAAATGAATTGATGAAAGAGAGAATGTAAAATTACAATATATTAAATCAAATTATTAAGATAAAAACAAGGTTGGAAGGATTTGCTGAAATAACAATTTGAACTAGAATACAAAAATGGGAGGTGTGAGGAGGTCAAGGAAATAAGTAAAGGAAGAAAGTTATGTAAAGGTTTAATCGTTTCTTTTTCTTTTTTATATGATTGTATTTTTTCTGTCTTTTTTATTTTCTTTTTTCTTTTGTAATCTTCAAAATTCTGAATAAATATTATTATTTTTTTTAAAAAAAAAAAGAATGTTAGATGTCAGGGAAGACTCTAAACTAGCCTTTTCTCCAACATGCTTGCTTTCCAATCTTATCTGGAAGGGTTTTAAATATCTATCTATCTATCTATCTATCTATCTATCTATCTATCTATGGCACTGAATTAAATCATTTGAGACCTCTAGCAGAGCCCAGACATAACCTTGCCACTTCACTGAAACCTAGGCCTATTCATCTCCTTGTAGACCTTTATGCCACTGAACAAGATGGCCTTTCCTGGGGTTGGAAGAACACATTGCACCAGAAATTATCATCACAATATACCATAATACTAGGAAACTACCACACTAGTGAAACCAACTCCTTTAGCTGCCACGTTTGTTACCTGCGTCCATTTGTGGTTGTCGCTTGTAATGGAATGCACATCACAAATCAAGGTCTAGAAAAATGAGGCAAACCTTTCATTACTTGCGAAGTACAGGATTTCTAAATACAATGCATCAGGATTGTTTTTTAAAAAAATTAAGAGCAGCACCAAAGCTGAAATACACGAGTTGTTTACCTGCATTGTTGGGCGCAGAAGTATGTATTTGCTTTGGTATGTTGGAGATTTGAGATTACCAGATTGTCTATAGTCACGTATTTCTGTTATGACGCAGCCACAATGGAAAATATTTATCTGTTTAAAAGCAAACAAAAATGTACATATCAGCACTTCTATATATTTATACCTGGAACTAAACAGATCTTTAGATCTCTGGGAATACTTCCTCTCTCTTTTTAAAAACTCTATTATTATTATTATTATTAAACTTAACAAGGACAATAACCAAATTATGTAAAAACTGGTGCTTCTTCTTAAGGGTTAGAAATATTTTTCAAGCGTTGCTCATAAGTTTTGAAATTTTTAATTTTATACTAGTGCTCAGTTTAGACATTATGCCAAACTGTGGTTTGTTGTAACCATAGTTTTAGAACCCAAATGGTAGTTTGGTCTCCAGACAGGATAGCGAATTTGGTCAGTTAGTTGAACATATACTCCTTATTTGGCGATCACTCATAGCAGAGTAAGATTGTCTTTCACAAACACGGTTTTAACAAAGAGTCAGTAAGTGACTGTGGAGGCCAATTCTGGATCCACACGTCCTTCCACAGTGGGGACATTGGTTTCCGGGTGGGAGCTGATCATGGTGTGGATTTGCCAAGCGTGCCTTCCTCTTAGTACATTTCTCCCTTGCGTCCTGAGTTTGAGTGTCTTCAAAATCCATGACACCTTTGGTAAAGGCTGTTTTCCAATTGGAGCGCTCGCAAGCCAGTGTTTCCCCGTTGTCGGGGTTTATACTACATTTTTAAAGATTTGCCTTGAGAGAGTCTTTAAACCTCTTTTGTTGACCACCAGCTTTCCATTTTTAAGTTCAGAATAGAGTAGTTGCTTTGCAAGACGATAATCGGGCATCCGCACAACATGACCAGTCCAACAAAGTTGATGTAGAAGAATCATTGCTTCAGCACTGAATTTGGTCAGTTAGTTGAACATACACTATATACAGCAGGAATGGGGAAATCCTTGGTCCTCCAAAGGCTGCTGAATCACAACTCCTAGCAGCCTCAGAAAGCATAGCTAGACAAGTTCTGGTTCAGCCACATTGGTAGACAACCCCCCCCCATATAGTTACTACTGTATATGGTTACTGTTACTTCCACTACCCTCCCCATAACCACTAAAACAAAAACACCATTTCAAAGTCTTTCAAACCTGCGATTTTTCCAGGAGATCAACTAAAATAGGAGGCAGCTCTTCTGCATCCAAATATTCAAGTAATTCTCCCTCTTCATAAGGAAGCCGAATGGTTTCTGAATCTGCGTTAAAACCAAAGAATGTATTTGACTATGAATATGTGTGTGAACTATTTGCTTTCACAATTATTCCTTTCTGGAAAAAAAGAGGAAAAAAATTAACTTACAAAATTGTGATTCTGTTACGTAACAAGCTACCTCACACTGAGGAGAGGCTGGTTAAAAATGTTTTAAATGAATAGATGATCTAGAACAGGGGTGGCCGACCTTCATTCTAGTCAAGGCCACACTGTCATCTCTCGTGGGGGGGAGCATGTCAAAGTGGGCACAGCCAAAATGTTTAAAAGTGGACGTGGCCAGAAAACGTAAAGGGCACATTTTTAACAGTCTCGGTGGCAGTGGTCACAAAAATACTTTAGGCGTCACAACAGGTGTGATCAGTACAATTTAATATATGGATAAAAGGGAGCAGTCAGTAATTTTTAAAAAGGTTATGTTTCAGAGAGGCCTTGGAGTACTGTACATTGTGGCAGTGGAGGATCCCAAGGAGCAGTCTTTCTGTCTGTCTGTCTGTCTGTCTATCAAAAAAAATCCTTTTTCCCCAATGACAACTTTGAGGGCATGGTGAGAAAAACTCAGGGTGGTGGTGAGGAAAAATTCTGGGGATAGGGGCACACTGGTTAGCCACCCCGATCAAGAGAAAGATAGCTATGGTCTTTCTTCTACTAAGTAAAACAAAATCCAGTAGCTGAAAGAATTCAAACAGACACACAGAGTACACAGAAAACCAGAAGATCATATCAGGCTTTAAACAGGTTTACTCACAGCTAAAGACAGCAATGGCACAAAAGAGTTTTTTATAAAACCAACAGCTTGAAGCACTGTTTATTTTAAAGCACAATCAGGAGGTTAACAGCCATTTAGTGTTAACTTTACCTGACCCATTCTTCCCTCTCAGCATCAGCGAATAACCTTCGTTTCCTGGATAGAGGTTCACTACTAGGCATGACAATGTCTCTTGCAAAACCAGCTTCTCCAGCAAGTTCACATTTCGCCTCAGCTTCTGTTTCAAAATGGGTGACACTCATGAAAACAACGCATCCAGGAGCTAACAAGATGAAATAATGAATACGGAAACGAGCAGCTATTCACTATAATTACCTTACTAAGTCTACCTTGGTTTCATAAGTAACATTTCATTCTATGTGCTGAAGAACTAATGGTTGCAGGGAAAGAAACAAAAAGGGAAGGGCTCGATCTTTTGGAACATTCTTGAGAAAAGCCTAGGGACAAATTATTCACTCTGCTATCCTGGTGAAGGTAGAGCCAAGAATAGGAGACTTCTCTCCCAGAAGGAAAATTTCACCCGCTACTACACTCGTCCTGGCTTCAACCATTCCTATCCACTCCACTTCCCAATAACAAATAATTATGTTTACTGTTTATCTATTACATGTATATCCTGCCACAGAACTCAAGGCAGCACATACAAGTTCTGCAGCGCCCCCTCGACCTACTTTTATTCAACAAAGTTGGTGCACCTTCATTTATGTGAAGGTTTTAAGAACTGCTTTGAATCTCTCAAAATAATTTAACACCGCCACTTTCCTGAGTTAATAAAACCATCCACTAAGAAAACGAGGCTTTAGCGTGCGTTTGCTGCAATGCATTTTCATAGAATGTTGCCCTGTCCAGAAATACAATCTCTTGATCGCTTCCCAAAAGAGTGTCTCCATTTCCTTCTTGTTGGTCACCCTTGAACTGCTCCTGCTGAAAAATAAGGGCTGTGGGGTTTTAGATCATCTCTCACAGAGAGGGCTTTCCTCATCACCTTCTATAGGTGGGATGGGGAACCCCTGGTCCTACAACTCCCAACATCTCTGACCTTATGCTATGCAGGCTGGGGCTGGTGGGAGTTCAACATTTGGAGGGCCACAGAATCCAAATTCGATTCTATAAGGAAGGAGTCGTTTAGCATTGCTCAAGTTCTACCTGCCAACAAATCTGTAGGAAGACCTACATGGCAGGACAGTCCTGATCTCACCCAAACATTGTTATCTGCTCTACTGTCAGGTCAGATCTAGGAAACAAGTGCTCTTTGCTGTACTGCCAAAGCCATGATGGCCAGAACCACCATGCGCCCTTCAATCTAGTAACCTGCCAATCTAGTAACCTGCCTCTGGAAAGAACTATGTGGAGAAGCACACATTCTGGCTGGACTCTTATTGCTTTTGGATTTTACTTTCAGGGAGGTGTTACTTCTCCCCATCCTCAAGTCAGGAACTGGGCATTGCGTGAAAATGCCAATTCCTTTAATAGCTTTTATATATATATATAACACAAAATGAAAGCGGGGCTTATCAGAGCTCTAGTACAGACTACAAAGACAGTAATGGAGCGAGTGCTTGGCAAATAAGTCCCACGTACCTTTACTTCAGGCTCTTTATCGCATTCTTCCAGATACAGTTCATATAATTTTTGAAACACAGATTTTCTAAAATTGTGAAGAGGAAACACAATTCAGTAACCATTTTGTCTGTTGAAGTAAACAAGAGGCACGAAATAATTCTTACCTCCCACTGGATAAATATTTTCGTTTGGGAGGCTTCTGGCGTGCACTTTCAATGATATACTGAAAAAAACAAACCCCACACAAATAAGCTTAGTGGTACAAAGATATGCAAACTGCTTTAGGGGATTTAGGAGTGTGTATGTTTACATTAAATTATGTTTACGTGAATTGTGTTTTCATTAAATTAAACAAAAAATGAGTGATAAATCTCTTTCTCTCCTATTACATTTTCAGATTATGAAATTTATTTTCTGTACTGTGTTCTGAATAACTGGGGAAACTTTGGTACAATGCAGATGATTATTAAATGTAACATTAAATATGTGTGCAATTCACACAATCTACTACTTACCTCAGCACGATCCAATGCAAGTTCTAAAGCCTGCTGCTGCAAAATGATAAAAAGACCTTTCTTAGAAAGCATATGTTAATATAGATTCTTGTACTATATCATCTGATATAAAATAGTACCCAGTGTTAGAAACTCTAGGCACTAAATGGATCCTTTAACCAGGGTTAGTCGCCAAAGTGGAATGCCTAGTTGCCATTTTGGGGGAGGAATGGCTCTAAGAGAGCCAGTGTGGTGTAGTGGTTAAGAGTGGTAGTCTCGTAATCTGGGGAACCGGGTTCGCGTCTCCGCTCCTCCACATGCAGCTGCTGGGTGACCTTGGGCTAGTCACACTTCTTTGAAGTCTCTCAGCCCCACTCACTTTACAGAGTGTTTGTTGTGGGGGAGGAAGGGAAATGAAAATGTTAGCCGCTTTGAGACTCCTGAAGGGGAGTGAAAGGCGGGATATCAAATCCAAACTACTACTACTACTACTACTACTACTACTACTACTACTACTACTATTCTTCTTCTTCTTCTTCTTCTTCTTCTTCTTCTTCTTCTTCTTCTTCTAAAACCATATTTTTCAGTATAACTTTTTGGTTCCTGAAATTCATTCTGATTGTGCAGATAAAATAGAACTGAAGAATTCTACAGAATGGGGTATTAGTGTGTGAAAACAATCAATGATCAATGATCCCCAGGCATGCCCTTCCAGATAGTGGAGATGCCAGATGCCATTCTGACACCCGGGCATCTTCACTTGGTCACAAGGGGTCAATATTCAGGTGTAAAATGCACCTGGCCCCTGTCTAATTTCGAACACCAATAGTATCATATAATATTTATTAATTCTATCATTTTTTCACCAGATAAAGTGTTCTGACCAATTATTGGTCCTCCAATAATTCTGACCAAATATTGGACCACCTCTCCCGGTATGCCCCACGGAGAGCCTCAAGGTCCGTAAATAGCAACACCCTAGTGGTCCCGGGCCCTAAGGAAGTTAGATTAGCTTCAACCAGAGCCAGGGCATTTTCAACACTGGCTCCGGCCTGGTGGAATGCTCTGTCTCATGAGACCAGGGTCCTGCTGGATCTGATTTCTTTCCGCAGGGCCTGTAAGACAGAGTTGTTCCGCCTGGCCTTTAGCTTGGAGCCAATTTGATTCCCTCCCCTCTTTCTTTTTCCTTTCTCCTCCTGTGATGAGGCTGCATTTTAATATTTTAATGTTTCAATATTTTAATTGTTGTATTTTAATCTTGTTTTTAAGTTGTATTCATTCAACTTGTTTTATTATTGCTTGTTAGCCGCCCTGAGCCCGGCCTTGGCTGGGGAGGGCGGGGTATAAATAAAAATTATTATTATTATTATTATTATTATTATTATTATTATTATTACAAATACCTTATTTAATAGTGTAGTTACCTAGAAGCAAATCTCATGAAAATTAATCAGACTTCTGAGTAAATATAATTAGGACTTGAGTGCAAGCAATAAGCTATCAACAATCATCAAGTCACAGACAATTAAGACAATATTTGAGACAAGCACAAGTTTGCTTACATTGTGGTTTTTGACAGCAGAAGCTACCTCAAAGCAGATGTATAACTGGCAATGCCTACACTATAGTCTGATGCAGACATATGCTTAAGAGACCATGAGCAGGCTGCTCTCTCCCACCTTGACAGCAAATTCTCCAGTTTTTCCTTTAGCAGTTAAGCATGTCAGAACTGTTGTTAAATATGGCTGAACAAGACTCTTGTTAAATTGTTTTGAAATTATGGTTTCAAGGCAGAACTAACGCTAATTTCAAATCAGGGTTAAACAGGAAGCCTGGGTATCATAATCCACAATTAACATTAATGCTTAATCACAATTAAGAATTCACTTCCTAGACAGGAAAACTTGGAAGAAAGGACCATATGATTTTATAATTATAGTAAGATACACAACTGCATGTGCTCTATAAATCTTGTTGGTACAAGATAAAGAAAATAATCTTAAACTATATTCACAAAAATTGAGCTAATTGTATTAATAATCTCAGGCAATACTGGAAAAGTTGGTGATGAAATAGGCTGTTCTTGGCTTTTCATCACTTGTCACTAACTAGTAGCAGGACTTAAAAGTAGCTTTCCATCAGATTTGCATCTTGCTTTTTATTTCATCCATTCAAGACTATACTCTATTAGTATAGTGACTGACAGAGGCAAACAGACATGTCAACAGCACTCACACATATCCTGCTATACAGGCAATGGCCATTTTACGCTTGTCCAAAATGTGTGCAACCGTGCATATGTGCCCTGGCCTGAATCCAAGAAACCCCAAAAGTCACAAAAAGTGGAGGAACAGGGCAGTGTAGTCGAAGCACATGGAAGTCCAGAACGTAATGCAAATAGGTCACTGCCTGTATAATCTAAAGGTAAAGGTAAAGGTACCCCTACCCGTCAGGGCCAGTCATGACCGACTCTAGGGTTGCGCGCTCATCTCGCTCAAGAGGCCGGGAGCCGGCGCTGTCCGAAAACACTTCCAGGTCACATGGCCAGTGTGACGAAGCTGCATCTGGCGAGCCAGCACCAGCGCCGCACACGGAAACACCGTTTACCTTCCCGCTATAAAGCGGTCCCTATTCATCTACTTGCACTTAGAGGTGCTTTCGAACTGCTAGGTTGACAGGAGCTGGGACCGAACGATGGGAGCTCACCCCGTCGCGGGGATTCAAACCGCCGACCTGACGATCAGCAAGTCCTAGGCACTGAGGTTTTACCCACAGCGCCACCCGCTGCACAACAATCAGCAAATAACCCTTTCACGCCATCTTGCTTGCAAGTGTTCACTAGAAAAGAGAGGAGCCTCAAGAAAGATCTTAAGATGCTGCACATCTGGCTCCTCTGTTCACTATCCACATTTCGCTATCATCTTGAAAAGCCCTGAACTGGTTCAGATGTAGCATTCTTGGTCTAATACACCGTGGTTTAATCTGACCAAGGTCTGAACATGCCTTATAGCCTTATAGCACAATGTTTTGAATCTAATTACAAATAATAAAAAGAGAAGATACAGTTAATTTATTCTCCCCTGTCCCAAGCACACATTTCAGAAACCAGAATCTGACAGCAGAAGAGAGAAAAATCTTACCATCATGACTGGAACCCAATGACAACATCCAAAAATGACTTTTTTGGAGTTGGGCACAGAAGAGCACCGTCAGTTTCCTGTGTCCATGTTTAAGGCACTCTAGAATTGGTGAGAGAAGAGGAAAAGCACTTATTGCAAAAATAGATAAGGCATTCTATTTACATTCTATGTAGTTGTCAAAAATGGGGGGGGGGATCTAAATGGAGGTTGAAGGGGGGTTGACTGAGATAGGACTCTGGGGTTTCCCTGCACAAACACACTGGTCATTGAGGCGGCTTACTGATGAAAAAGAAGAGCAGCTAAAGATGCAGGCGCAATTAACAGACTTCTCAAACTTGGGTCTCCAGCAACTGTTGCTGGACTACAACTCCCATCAATCTTTGAGGGGCAGTGTTTCAATACGAGTAGGAAAATGAGAGTACAGTTGTACCTTGGGTTAAGAACTTAATTCGTTCCAGAGGTCCGTTCTTAACCAGAAACTGTTCTTAACCTAAGGTACCACTTTAGCTAATGGGGCCTCCTGCTGATGCCGCGCCGCAGGAGCACGATTTCTGTTCTCATCCTGAAGCAAAGTTCTTAACCCGAGGTACTATTTCTGGGTTAGTGGAGTCTGTAACCTGAAGCGTCTGTAACCCGAGGTACCACTGTACCCCAAAACATTTGTTTTTAGAAAAAAAGCACTGATATTAAGTATACAGTGGTACCTCGGGTTAAGTACTTAATTCGTTCCGGAGGTCTGTACTTAACCTGAAACTGTTCTTAACCTGAGGTACCACTTTAGCTAATGAGGCCTCCAGCTGCTGCCATGCCGCAGATTTCTGTTCTCATCCTGAAGCAAAGTTCTTAACCTGAAGCACTATTCCTGGGTTAGCGGAGTCTGTAACCTGAAGCGTATGTAAGCCGAGGTACCACTGTACCTGCATTTCATTTAATTAGGTCAGCGTTTCCCAAGCTTGGGTCTCCAGCTGCTTTTGGACTACAACTCCCACCATCCCTAGCTAGCAGGACCAGTGGCCAGGGATGATGGGAGATGTAGTCCAACAACAACTGGAGCCCTAAGCTTGAGAAACAAATGCGCACTATGTAACGACGACGAGGGAAACGGCCACCTATAGAGAGGCCGTGGAGGGAGCCGCCGGAGCTTCACAATTCCGTGCAAATAACCCCTCCAGAAATGTTCAGGGGGGCGGGGAGAGGAGAAGAAAAAAGAAACAGAAGACGAAGGGGACCTTATCCCACCCCCATCCTCGATGCAGGGGACGCAGGTGTGTGAGGTGGGGGGTACCCATGCTTTGCCGCCCCGCCCCAGCACGGCCCCTCGCTCAGCAACCCCCTTCCTTTACATGCCCCCCCCCCAGGCGAACGGGAGACCTACCCGCCTCCGCCTCTGTCCGAGCGGCGCTTCCATCGCCCACTTCCGCCGTAAGTGCTTCCGGGGCCCTCGAGAAAGAGAGTCCCGCGCAGGCGCGCTGGGGTGCAGCGGACGCTCGCGGTTGCCACGGAAACGCGGGAAGCGGCCGAGCGCTGCTTGTTGTTGTTGTTGTTGTTATCGTTCCAAAGGCCCAGCTTCCATAGACACGTAGCAATCACACGGAGAACCAATTTCAATAAAAATCTTAATTCCCCCCCCCTCATGTCAAAGAGAACAGCACGTTATCATTATTTACGTTGATGCCTCCAAGGGTAATCTCATTTATAGGAGGAGATTGTCCTCAGCATCACTTGATGCTCTTGCTCTCATTTTGAAAAGATTAAAAAATAGATATATTTCGATAGGATACTATGCTGCGCTGCACTGAAATGTTTAAAGGTTTCCTTTATTGGCCTTGAATCTTCCCGCCACACTTGCCATCCTTTCCTGTCACACCAGCATGGCACCTTTGAGAACCACTGCCTCATAAGAGAGGAGTTCCATTATCTTCCTTACTTGGCTCTTATTTTCTGCTAACAAAGAAAACAATAAGGCATTTAAAAGCTCAACACAAAGGCATTCAAGTCACTGCACCATGAGGTTTCTTCCATGATAATGTTTGCCTCCCAATCTTCAATCAGGTTATCCCATAAAGTCAATTTATCATTGCAGGGTTGCCATATTTCAATAAGTAAAAACCAGTGAGGCATCTAATCATAAGCTTGCATTTTTATTAAAGCTTATATGTTTGATCAGGGCCTGTATCTTAAAAAGCTTAATGATTTTCAAATATTTTATGCCAGGAGACCAGTTGCCTAAAAACCTTGACAAGATGTTTTACTCCTAGACAAGGGGTCCCCCTGATTTATAGCAGAAAACAATTCTCAAAGTCGTAAAAAGGGAATTACAGGCTGACAGCCAAGGTTACACTGACCCTACAAATTAAGGGTGGATAAATAGTAAAATGAGCCATATCTTCTTCCTAAGGTTAAGAAGGTCAAGAGCAGTGAAAAGCATCTAGCTGGTAGAAACAGAACATTTTCTGGGAAGACTTTTCAAAAGCTGTTTGTTTCTTAAACTAAGATCCTTTTAAGATTTCTTTTCCTTTTAAAAGGTTGTTTATGTATTAAATATATTAGTTTAAATATAATTATGCAAAGGATTTAAGAAATGCTAGATTCTTATTTCATATAGTTGTAAGAGTTGTAACTATCCTGAAATTAAGTCAGGCACCAGCCCCCCCTTGCCAGACAGAAGACGCCAATCGAGCGCTCCTAATATATGGTTGTCAGGCCTTTTGTTTAGAAACCTTCAAATGAAGGAGATCTCAATGTTGATGTGAACTCAATCCTTGACATATGCATAAGATAAAAATTCAAGATTAATTATCTGTTTTGGAAGGCAATAGGGCAAGGAGGGCAAGAGGTGAGCTGGTAATTAAGATTCCTTGTTGAGACACATGTAAGATATATTACTACTTATTTGTCATTTATAGATAGAAGAATATATAGCTTTTTGATTTCCATAATAGGGCAAAAGGAAATGGGTGTATCTTTTGTGATTGGTTCTAGCAAACAGCCAATAGGAATTTCAACCAGGCTGATTGGACAGAGGCAGCCACAGGAGGAGCAAGGGGGCTGGATTAAGGAAATATAAGTGCTGGCCAGAATGGCAAGAGGCCAGGCCAGAGCTTGGTAACCATATACCACTGTGCCTCATATTTATTTGTCTGACAAATAAATTACTATTTTAATTTCTCTATTGCTGCGTTGAATATTTCATTCCAGCTAAGCGTTAACCACAAGCAGGGTGCTACATTTTATGGTGCCTCTGTGACTCGGATAAGTGGTCTGCTGGAACGCAGCCCCTTCGCCCTACTGGGCAGGGTATAAGAGAGAGGACCTCTAAACTGCTTACCCAGCGCGCACTGGGAATTTTTTTCCAGGGGAACGCAGAAGACTCGTCTGTCTGATACCCTGCTCACTGGCGGCGACGGACCGGGGGGAACCAGCCAAGGGTAAGTGCACAAAGGGGTTTTGGCCCTCCAATTAATTGGGAGGAAGAGAAGTCTTGATCAAACTTCTGCGTCTCAGTAAGGGGGAACTGAGTACGCTAGGTGGCTGGGTACATCAGATGGTGATCTGGTGTAGGGAAAGGTTGGGAGGTAGAGTGTGGTGAAGTATCCAGCGCATTGTATGTGTGAGAAAGTACAGAGCAATTTGTAGCTGACCTGAGTGTGGAGTGAGTAGTACTTCGGTTCCCAGTGAGGCGACTCCATCTGGGCAAGGAATCTCACAAAGCGCTTGTGTGTGTGACTGAGTGGATACTTCACAGGGCCATACAATGGGAATTGGGGGTTCAAAGGGGGGAAATACACCTCTTGAATGTATGTTAAATAATTTTAAGAAAGCCTTCTCAGGGGCATATGGAGTCAAAATGACGCCAGAGCGCTTGAGAACGTTATGTGAATTAGAATGGCCGAAATACAATACTGGATGGCCATCTCAGGGAACCTTTGATATAAATTTAGTAAGCAAACTTTGGTCTGATATCACCAAAGAAACTGGAGGGTGCCCAGAACAATTTTCATATATAGATTCTTGGCTGAGCACATTAAATAAAAATCCTCCATGGATAAGGGAATGCAAAGTCAAACGATGCAAATTATTGGCTGTAAAAGCCGAAGCTAGGAAAGGAATCTTGCCAAATAAACTCAAACCCATTTTTGAGGGACCAGAGGAAGAGGTGCTTCCACCTCCACCCTATGCTCCACATCGAAGGGAGCCTAATCCAAACACTCCACCAGTTGTAACTCCAAGGCAAGAAACTGGAATGAATAATGGGGGTGGAGTCACAGAGCTTGATTCCTTGATAGATTATGATAAATATCTTCAGGAGGCATTGGAGTCCTATAATAAAGCCCAAGCAGAAGTGGTTATTCCACCTGTGACTCCTAATAGACCTCCATCTACAGTCTCCTTTAGTGGAACAACTGATTGCCTACCCCAAACCCCTGTACATCCAAGTCCTAGAGAAATATTACAGAAGTTACAGGGAGACCTTGATCGGTCAGCAAGCAATACAGCCAGGCGTATAAAGCTGCTAAAAGAACGCCTTGGGACAAATACTATCCCCTATGATTTGAGGCCCCTAGAGCAAAGTGAAGAAAAAGGTCACGTAGTAGCCCCTCTTAGAAGAGTATTTGATGCACTTGAGGAGCCTGTGCTGGTCAACGGGCAACCCGGACCACGGCCACCTCGAACTTCGACCCTGCAATATATTCCATTCACGACTACGGATCTGATGAATTGGAAAACACACACCCCATCTTTCGCAGAAAAACCTCAGGCTATGATGGACTTGGTGACTTCAATAGTAAATACTCATAGTCCTACTTGGACAGATTGTCGCCAGCTCCTAAATACTCTTTTCACCACTGAGGAAAGGAGAGACATAATTGAAAAAGCACAGATATATTTGCGTGAGCAGGCCAGAGTGGGAAATATTTTTAATATTGATCGTCATCTTCAGGACAACTTTCCCTTGGAAGATCCTAACTGGGATCCAAACAATGCAATTCACTTGGCCAGACTTACCACCTACCGTCAGACACTTGTGCAAGGTATCCGCAGGGCATGCCAGAAGCCCACTAATATGTCTAAAGTCTCAGAAGTAGAACAGAAACCAAATGAGAGTCCGGGAGACTTTTTAGAGAGGCTGCAGGAAGCCTATCGTATATGGACTCCTTTTGACCCTGAAGCCCCTGAAAACAGCAGAATGATTACTGCTACATTTGTGGCCCAGTGCGCTTCTGACATTCGTAAGAAAATTCAGAAATCAGAAGGATGGGAAGGGATGCTGATGAGCCAAATTATGGCCATTGCACGCCGAGTTTATCGGAATAGGGATGAGGCTGAGAAACAAGAGAAGAAGAAGTGGCAGAAGGAAAAGATGGTAATGCTAGCCACAGCAGTGAAGCAAGATTACCGCCCCTTAAATGGAGGGAGAGGACGGGGAAAGAATCCACCACTGGGAAGGAATCAATGTGCAAATTGCAAGAAGGAGGGTCACTGGAAGCGGGAGTGTCCTGAACCCTTGAGGTTGGAAGAAGTACGCCCAGGTCCAGGCCCAGGTCCAGGCCCAGGCCCAGGCTCCGGCCCAAGAAACCAGGGACGGGGACGGGGAATGATCCGAGATGGAAGATATCAGAGACCTGGACAAGGACGGAGTAGAGACAATTTCATTGGACTGGCAGAAGAGGATTTTACCCAAGACTAGGAACGACCGGACTCCATAAAGTTAGGCTTCCAGGAGCCCACGGTCACGATTCAATTAGGGAGCCATTTAATAGACTTTATGATTGATACTGGGGCTGAATACTCAGTACTCCCAGAACTATTGCAGAAAAAGGCATCCAAAAGTGTAGTCATTAAAAGTGCCACTGGACAGTCAGCTAAGAGATCTTTCCTCCAACCTTTGGAATGCCAGATTGGGGGACATCGTTTAACCCATCAGTTTTTGTATATACCTGAGTGTCCAATACCTCTCTTAGGCAGAGATATGCTGTCCAAATTGCAGGCCCAAATCACCTTCACTCCTCGAGGTCCAGAAATGAAACTGCCATCAAAAGCAGCAGGAATAATTACCCTCTCAGTACCTAAGGAACAATCATGGCGCCTAATGTCAGCCTTGCAAGTCCAACCCACAATAGATACAGAATTAAACAAGCTCCTCCGAACTCTACAGGTGCCACCAGGAGTATGGGCCGAAAATAGCCCACCAGGAATGGCTAAGAATATAGCTCCAATTGTAGTAACCCTAAAACCTATGGCTACCCCTGTATCTGTAAAGCAATATCCCTTACCCCGGCGAGCAGCAGAGGGCATCCAGAAACATTTGGACCGCCTATTAAAATATGGTCTGCTTAAGCCCTGCCAATCAGAATGGAACACACCCCTTTTGCCTGTTCGAAAACCTGGGACAGATGAATACAGGCCAGTACAGGACTTGAGGCTCGTAAACCAGGCTATCGAGACCTTGCACCCAAATGTACCAAACCCATATACCTTGCTGAGTTTGATCCCACCAGAAGCAACATTTTTTACTGTATTGGACTTGAAAGATGCATTCTTCTGTTGCCGGCTGGCACCACAGAGCCAACCTATATTTGCCTTCCAGTGGGAAGACCCTTTGACAGGAACAAAAGGCCAGCTAACCTGGACAAGATTGCCCCAGGGATTCAAAAATTCCCCAACTTTATTTGGCACTGCCTTGGCGAAGGATCTAACAAGTTACCCCTCAATACCGGGAGAAAAGGTGGTTCTGCAATATGTGGATGATCTTATACTAGCGGCAAAGGATTTTGATACCTGTAAAGAAGGGACAGAGGAACTGCTCCACTTGCTCTGGGAAGCTGGCTACCGAGTTTCCCAGAAAAAGGCACAGTTATGTTTAGAAAAGGTCAAATATTTGGGCTTTGACATCTCACACCAACAACGAGCATTGAGACCAGAGAGGAAAGAAGCTATTTGCCTTATCAAAGAACCTACCACAAGAAAACAACTTAGAGGATTCCTGGGAACAGCAGGGTTTTGTAGACTATGGATACCTGATTTCAGCAGTCTGGCCAAGCCCTTACATGAAAGCACTCGAGGTGCAGAAAAGGACCCATTTGTATGGGGACCTGAGCAGAAACAAGCCTTTTTAGTTATCAAACAACGACTTATGGAGGCCCCAGCCCTTGGATTGCCTAATTCGGAAAAACCCTTTCAGCTGTATGTACATGAACAGAATGGGATTGCAGCGGCAGTCCTGACCCAGAGATTAGGAAGTTGGAACCGTCCAGTAGCTTATTTGTCTAAACAATTGGACTCAGTAGCAAAAGGATGGCCTCCATGCCTAAGGGCAGTAGCGGCCACTGCAAGCCTTGTCAAAGAAGCTGATAAATTTACCTTTGGCCAGACGATGTATGTGAATGTACCTCATGCTGTTCTGACACTCATGGAATATAAGGGTAGTTATTGGCTAACGAACCCAAGGATGGCTAGATACCAAGGCCTATTGTGTGAAAATCCCAGGATTCATCTACGAGTAGTGAATATGCTCAATCCAGCGACTTTGCTGCCCCTACCAGAGGTAGATGATGAAGAATCACATGATTGTCTCCAAATAATGGATGAAGTTTATTCCAGTAGACCCGATCTGAAAGATGAGCCATTGAAAAATCCAGATGTTGTATATTATACTGATGGTAGCAGTTACCTGCATGAAGGTGCCAGACGAGCAGGATATGCTGTGGTCACTAATGAGGAAGTTGTGGAAGCTGAAGCTTTGCCTGCTGGCACCTCAGCACAAAAAGCTGAACTTATAGGTTTAACTAGAGCTCTGCAATTGGCAGCTGGATGTAAGGCAAACATCTATACTGATTCTAAATATGCCTTCTTAACCCTGCATGCACATGGAGCTCTATGGAAAGAAAGAGGTCTAATCGGAGCCCACGGGAAGGCCTTGAAATATGGACCTGAAGTAGAAATCCTGTTGGAAGCAGTATGGGCTCCAGAACAGATTGCTGTAATGCACTGCAAAGGTCATGGACGAGGAAGGGATCCAATAACCAGAGGAAATCATGCTGCTGACAAAGCAGCCCGAGAGGCAGCCCAAAAGCCTGTGGGAGGATTTATAGCAGCCCTTATACCAGAGGTAGTTCCAGAAGAAGTTAAACCTCACTATACCCCAGAAGAGAGGAAGTGGGCTGAACAGGAAGGAGCGGTTGTGAAGGACGGTTGGATGATCCTGCCGGATAATAGGATTTATGTACCTCATCATCTAGCAGGCACAATTGTAAGAAATTATCATGAATCTACTCACCTTGGCGGTACTGCAACCAGAGAGAGTCTCAGTCGGAAGTTGTATATTATTAATCTATCACAATTAGCAACTTGCATTTCACAGAAATGTGTTCTTTGTGCTAAAAACAATCCCAGGCAGGGACCGGTACAACCTCCTGGAATTCAGCATGTGGGATACGTCCCCATGGAAAGCCTAATTGTGGACTTCACAGAGTTGGTCCCTTCTAAGGGATTCAAGTATCTCCTTGTGTTTGTAGATACTCTTACCGGATGGGTTGAAGCTTTTCCCACCCGAACTGAAAAGGCACGAGAGGTAACTAAGAGACTCCTCACTGAATTGATCCCGAGGTTTGGATTACCTAGATGCATTGGAAGTGATAATGGGCCAGCATTCATTGATCAAGTAGTACAAGAAGTATGTCGAGTCCTACAAGTGAAATGGAGACTGCATGCAGCATATAGGCCTCAGAGTTCAGGGAAAACTGAAAGAATGAATCGGACTCTGAAAACCCAATTGGCAAAATTAACCCAGGAAACTGGATTGGGATGGGTAGATGTGTTACCCATAACACTGTTTCGTGTTCGGTGTGCACCCACAAAAAGACTTAAGTTGTCACCTTTTGAGCTCCTGTATGGGAGGCCACCCTCCTTTGTTCAGGATATTCCAGCTGACCTTAAACAAATAGGAGACCATGTGACACAGGGACAAGTGCAATCTCTCTCCCGTGTTTTTGTTTATCTTAACAGGTGGGCCCTCGAGCGCACGCCGTGCAGCATTGCCGAGCCGATTCATCAGTTCCAGGCTGGCGATAGCGTATGGGTGAAAGAGTGGAAACGCGATCCACTTGCACCTAAGTGGCGTGGACCTTACACCGTCTTGCTCTCTACTCCAACAGCGGTGAAGGTAGCTGAGGTGACCCCCTGGATTCATCACTCTCGTTTGAAGAAGTCTGAAGGCAGTTGGACGTGCAAAGGTGACCCCTCTAATCCTTTAAAACTGACTCTCTCCAAAAACCCCTGTATCTAGCCCTACCGGGAACGGGCTAGGTCACGGGCAACATTTAGACGACCGGCCTGCTGCAGCCACAACCTGGAAGCTGGCTGACCTGCGCACGCCTGAAGCTTGAGGAGCGTCTGAACCAGTGACTGTGGATGGGAAGATTCTCTTATACAATTGATTGACTGCCCCTTGTGGAACAATTATAAGGGATATTACTCATTGGGGATCCTCGGGATATATGTTTTGGTCTTGGTGGTTCCCCATTTTTGTCACTGGGGGAATTATATTGGGGCTAATATTTATTTGCTATCACAATAAGGTAATCTTTTGTGGAAGGAATGCATATGCTAGACATCAACATGATTTTATTATTAATCCTGATCCCTTGGGAAGGGGAAGGGTCCTTGAATCTGACCAAATTTGCTAAATATGGATTCCGCCATGACCACAATATGTGGGTAGGCTTAGCTGAGATGGTAGCCAATGTTGCAAATAGGACTAATTGCC
Source organism: Podarcis cretensis (assembly GCF_951804945.1). NCBI lineage: Eukaryota > Metazoa > Chordata > Lepidosauria > Squamata > Lacertidae > Podarcis > Podarcis cretensis. Next base: position 30,800,237 of record NC_137187.1, read on the forward strand.
TTGTTTGCTCTCTTGGGCCAGATGATTCAGAGGGAGGTATGCCCTTATTACCGATACCATTAAATGCCATTGGTATGGTAAGCGAAATGCCACACCAAACAGAAGTACAGAATTTCCCCGGATGGAACTCAACTAAACCAATACGAGTTATACCTGTGCAAGGGGAATTCTGTGTGCATAAATCATCAGATGCAGCTGATCCTACCATGATAGGCTCTTCTCATTGCCACTATACTTGGGATTATATTAAGAATAGTCAAACCTGGGCAAACGGTACTACGTATCGAACTCGGAATACCTTGCCCTGTGCACCTCCTTTTATTCATGCATGGAAAATGGTATGGAACATAACTGTGACAGAAGAAGGCAATCTAACATACTGCACTGTGAACTCTCTACCCCTTGTGATATTTCGCCTTCTGCACTCCACGTACCAAAAACCTCAGACCCGATGGTTGTGGTGGATATGTGGAGAATGGGCATACAAGAAACTCCCTTCCAAATGGAGTGGGACTTGTTTCTTGGGATGGGTATTACCACCAATGTGGATTATGCCCACTAGTTCGGCCAAGCGTACACGAAGAAACGCTGACATTTCTCATATAGCAGGAGGAAGTACCCAAAGTTGGAGCGGTACTGATGATTGGCCACCAGAGCGCATTATAGCCTATTATGATCCTGCCTCCTGGAATCCTGGTGAGCTCATACAAGGGGCACGGGATCCTATTTATAATCTAAACAGAATAATTCGATTGCAAGCAGTAGTGGAACTTGTAACCAATGCAACGGCCCAGAGTTTGAGACTTATTGCACAACAGTTGGATGAAAGTAGAGCCGCCATTTTGCAGCTGAAAATGGGAATGGATTATGTACTTGCCAGGCAGGGAGGCCTATGTGGAGTCTTGAACTTGACAGGGAATGCCTGTTGCTTCAACATTTCTGATAATGGTGAGGCAATCCGTGTGTTGGCCACAAAGATGGAGAATATAGCACATGTCCCAGTACAAACATGGGAAGGATGGGATATGGGATGGCTCACCAATTGGTTACCTAATGTCGCAGGACTCAAAGGGATACTATTGTCTTGCTTGTTTTTCTTGACAGTAGTAATAATGGTTTTATGTATGGTGCCATGTATCATTTCATGTTTTAGAAGTACAATTAGCAAGATGATTTCAAATGAAACTCTACCTCATATCATGGCCCTATACAGAGCTTTACCTCAGGAATATGATGAAGGTCAAGCTATCAAGGACACTTGGGATGAAGGTCCTTGAGCTTGAAAGGGGGGAATGAGGCATCTAATCATAAGCTTGCATTTTTATTAAAGCTTATATGTTTGATCAGGGCCTGTATCTTAAAAAGCTTAATGATTTTCAAATATTTTATGCCAGGAGACCAGTTGCCTAAAAACCTTGACAAGATGTTTTACTCCTAGACAAGGGGCCCCCCTGATTTATAGCAGAAAACAATTCTCAAAGTCGTAAAAAGGGAATTACAGGCTGACAGCCAAGGTTACACTGACCCTACAAATTAAGGGTGGATAAATAGTAAAATGAGCCATATCTTCTTCCTAAGGTTAAGAAGGTCAAGAGCAGTGAAAAAGCATCTAGCTGGTAGAAACAGAACATTTTCTGGGAAGACTTTTCAAAAGCTGTTTGTTTCTTAAACTAAGATCCTTTTAAGATTTCTTTTCCTTTTAAAAGGTTGTTTATGTATTAAATATATTAGTTTAAATATAATTATGCAAAGGATTTAAGAAATGCTAGATTCTTATTTCATATAGTTGTAAGAGTTGTAACTATCCTGAAATTAAGTCAGGCACCAGCCCCCCCTTGCCAGACAGAAGACGCCAATCGAGCACTCCTAATATATGGTTGTCAGGCCTTTTGTTTAGAAACCTTCAAATGAAGGAGATCTCAATGTTGATGTGAACTCAATCCTTGACATATGCATAAGATAAAAATTCAAGATTAATTATCTGTTTTGGAAGGCAATAGGGCAAGGAGGGCAAGAGGTGAGCTGGTAATTAAGATTCCTTGTTGAGACACATGTAAGATATATTACTACTTATTTGTCATTTATAGATAGAAGAATATATAGCTTTTTGATTTCCATAATAGGGCAAAAGGAAATGGGTGTATCTTTTGTGATTGGTTCTAGCAAACAGCCAATAGGAATTTCAACCAGGCTGATTGGACAGAGGCAGCCACAGGAGGAGCAAGGGGGCTGGATTAAGGAAATATAAGTGCTGGCCAGAATGGCAAGAGGCCAGGCCAGAGCTTGGTAACCATATACCACTGTGCCTCATATTTATTTGTCTGACAAATAAATTACTATTTTAATTTCTCTATTGCTGCGTTGAATATTTCATTCCAGCTAAGCGTTAACCACAAGCAGGGTGCTACACCAGGACACCCCAAACAAGCCTCTTTTTTTTTAGGAAGGCTCCAGTTTTATTTTATTTTATTTTTTTACAAAAACGCCCCCAAACCCACAATTTTTTGATTGACTTGCCTAAGATCCAGGACAAATTTCAGAAATCCCCCCCCCCCCCCAAATCAATTACAACAAATCCTCGTTGATGGGTGTGCTCAGCCACCAGCTGACTAGTTTGACAAGTTATTCTGCCCACTAGATGTCAGGATTGCATTTTGGTTTGCTCCAATTAATACAAATTTTGTAGGAGATAGTTTTTCACTTGGGACAGAAGGACACGAATCATGCCTCTACTTCATCTGCCTCACTGTCTATCCCTGTGCTGAATGCCAGCAGCTCCCCAAGGGTCTCATGCAGGTGTTTTCTCCACCTTTCTGTAACACATTGTTCATGAAATCAGCTGTAAAAGATCACCACAGCTGAACAATAAAAGCCACCTGAAACAGATTTCTTGAAAGTTTGGAGTTTTGCTGGGCTTCTAGATGTTAAGGGTTTGTTTGTTTTTTTCCAGAGACATGGGGCCACCACAGAAGCCCCCTAGCTTTTGCTCTTTCTGATCTCCCTTATTTAGCAGGAGGGCAGGAAAGAAAGGCCTCAGGCGTAGCTCTGTGTTGCAGATTTTAGAGGGTGGACAGGACTATATGGGTCTAGTCCTTTAAATAGCCCAAATCATTTAGGGTTTTGAAAGCACCTTAAATTGGGTCTGGAAGTGCTCTATCAACCAATGTAGTACATGTTACAGTAACAGTACTATATCAGACCCTCCAAGTGTCCCTATTTTCCAGGGCCATCCCTGATTTTAGAGGAGCCGTACCTGTTTCTGATTTGATCCCAGAATGTCCTGCTTTTCCTTAGGATGTCCCTATTTTCTTTGGAGAAATGTTGGAGGGTATGGAGTTATCCAACCCCCGGGGCTTCTGCAGGCAGTAGGGAAGTTTTTAAAATCTTTTATTATGTTTTAATATATGTTGGGAGCTGCCCAGAGTGCTGAGGCAACCCAGTAAGATGTGTAGGGTATAAATAGTAAAATTATCATTATGAAATGGGACGTCCCTATTTTCTTTGGAGAAATGTTGGAGAAATGTATGCCCATTCACCTAGCACTTGGCAGACCTCTTTGTACATTTCTCTTTATCCCGTCAACACCAGTGGTTGTAACATAGCTGGTGCAGGTGAGAAAGTGGGATCTCCAAGCCAATTGAGCAGCCTTTTGAAATTCAGCACATAAGCACCCATGTGGTAGGTTCCATTTTATGATCCCCATGGCATAAGCAAACATGTAATTATAGCTAAAACACATTTCTTCCTTTTTATTTTCCTTTGTGAAAGAGAAGTAAAGCATTAGAATACCATGCTGGTATAATGTTAATTTATTACTGTGCCACAGTGCTATAACACCATAGTAACAATAATGCATTTTATTTATGTTACAGCCAGAAGAGTGTTCTAGCGATAATTAAAAGATCTGTAATAGGAGAATGCTTGACCTGACCTTTCATTCTGATGGAATAAGGCATCAGTCTAGTTTGTGTTGCATTATGGTATCGGCCCTCGGTGATCCTCACCCTTGTTTGTGACATAGAATGCAAAATCAGACTTCTGGCATGAGAGATTGCAAGGAAGGAAGGAAGGATAAGCCATCAATGACATTGGTGTGGACCCTTATGATAAAAGGGGAGTCCATTAGTGGGGAGAGCCTTCCTATTCCATACCATCAAAATTTGTTTTTTCTCTGAATAATTTCCGTCTTAAGAACAGCCACCATCAAGGCAACTTTGCATTCAGACCTGTACAGGTTCAGTAGTAGACTGTGTGAAGTGCTTTCAGACCATTTTCTGGAACAGATTATTCAGTTCCTTTGAGAGCCAGAAGCCAAAGACCTGTGCACATCTTCAGATTTTGACCTGGGAGCTAGGAAGATTAGAAGAGACACAATTAAGAGCACAGACTCTCTCAAATCAAAAAATTAAATGTATGCCCTTGACTGTTTGAGTGCTTTTTAATTGACATGGTTATTATATCAACCATGTAGAAAAAGTACAGGTGATGAACATGACCCCCCCCCCCAATTAAGCTTGAGAGCCCTGAGGACCATGTGTATGACAAATCTGGTTCTGTCACTTGTCAGCAGACAACTCCTAACTTTGTTTTATAGTTCGACGATGACAAATTCATAAATTAAACACTCACCCTTGATCTGAAATGCTGAATAGTACAGCTGTTCGTGATTATAGTCTCTGATCATTTCCCCTCTTTTTCAAATTGCTATATTTGCTTTGTGTCATGCCTTAGAAAGGGAGCTTAAACTGCACTGACAATGTGTGTGTGTGTGTGTGTGTGTGTGTGTATTAAGCCTTTGAAATCACTCACATATGGAAGCATTCAAAACTGTTGCACTAACTCTTTTGGAATGAACATAGCACGTAAGATTCCAGCAAGTTAGATAAGTCAGAAAATTGGCAAGGAGGTGTCCTTCAGGATATTTTATCACAATGAACACGCCAAAGAGTTAAGGTGAGGTGCCATGTGTTCCCTTGTTAGAAAAAGCCAAGGAATGTGTGAACAACGGCTGCACATTGCTGTTCCCTTTGGTGTCCATACTAAGCCTGGACACACCATTCCAAAGTCTTGGGTCTCACTGAATCGGATGCTGGGCAGTGCACATGAAGAAACTGGTTCAGGTCTGGATTCTGGATTATGACAGCAGTCCTTGTCTCCTGGGTTGCTTTCACACTAAGGCACTCCTGAGCCATTACTTTTCTGCAATCAGCTGGAGGTAGAATCTAACTGGTGTTGCAACATGCCACAATATAGCACTGTAAAACCCAACAACGCTCGTTACTATGGTGAAGATCCTATTACATGTTTTCTGTCCAAGAATCAATGGTTGGGCACACACTCTTGTCTACTCTGCATCCAGTGTGCTCCCACTGCTGAGCTGGGAAACAGTGTACACACGATGTTAGCCACAATCTATCCTGTGTTTATCCCATAGTTGCTTATGAAATAGGTAAAAGGTAAAGGTAAAGGACCCCTGAACCGTTAAGTCCAGTCAAAGGCGACTATGGGGTTGCAGGCACTCATCTTGCTTTCAGGCCAAGGGAACCAGCGTTTGCGTGTTCAGACCCAGAAACCTCCCCCCTAAATAAATTCACACTTGACTCAAATTTTGATTTTTGGTTTTTGGCAGAATTTAGGCCACAACTTTAGTGATTACAGAAAGTGGTTGCATGGGCTCTGGTTCAACTAGCTCCCTGCCATGCAGGTAGCACTGACCCAGGGTTCCAGCATAGGTTAGGCAAGGGTGAACACCTGGATAAGCGGGAAGCCGGGAACAGGCTATCTCTGTCACCCAAATGTCTCCCTGGACTTAGGCACAGGCACAACCCCATCTCAGGGGTTGACCAAACCATCGAGTCCCTGGATTCCTTTAACAGAATACCCTTCACATAGGAATGGCAAGAGTGTTCTCCCATCCTTATCACCTGAACCAGAGCCTATCCGCAACCTTACAAGTTGTGACGATTTGCTATGCGGCAGGCGAAACCCAAATGGCAACAGCCAATCAGCCAAGTGGGGAAAATTCCTGCCATGCCCCTGTCCCAACAACAGACGACACATGACAGCATAGCAAGGTCAAGCGCAAAGCCCTAAAAGTAGGGAGAGGTGGGCGGGTGTTCCAAATGCACACACCGAAAGAGGAATCTCTGGGTCACGTGCATGGGTATAAATAGGTCACTCGAACCATTTGGACTGCATCCCATTGGCCAGATTGCACCCAGCTATGAGGGACCTACCAATTGGGTGTTGTGCCTGACCAATCATACGCACCCACAACAAAGGGTGTCGGCTTCCAGGTCTCACCACAATACGTGCCCTCTTTAAGGGAGGATCCGATTTGTCCACAGACAGCTTTCCTTCCATGTGGCCAGCATGACTAAACTGCTTCTGGCACAATGGAACACCGTGAGGGAAGCCAGAGCACATAGAAATGCTATTTACCTTCTTGCCGCAGCAGTACCTATTTATCTACTTGCACTGTGTGCTTTCGAACTGCTAGGCTGGCAGAAGCTTGGACAGAGCAATGGGAGCTCACCCCGCCGCGCAGATTTGAACAGCCAATCATCTGATCGGCAAGCCTAAGAGGCTCAGTGGTTTAGACCACAGCCCCACCCACGTATACAACACCTTATTGTCCTTATGGAAAGGCTAACTTATGATGTACAATAAGTGGGAGGTCAAGTTAAATCTTAGTTATTTGAAAGTGTGGCATATTAACTGTTGGCACCCTGAGGAGCCTGAGGAAAGAACAATGGGATATTCATATTATAAATAAACAAAGCTGAGCATTGCTTATAACTCTTCTGTTCCTGCAAACATGAGTCATCCTTTCTGTCTGGCCCGCCCAAAACTGGTCCATGCTGCCCATGGAAAATAATTTGAATCAGAGGACAGTCAATGAATTAGCTTACGCTGGCATTTCACTACTGATGGAACATGGAAAAATGGAAGCTCCTGCATAGCTTATTTTCTGATCTGATTGCTTCATGCTTTCCTTCACAGAGAGAGTCCTGCAGTCTGATCAGAAGTGCATGTCCCATATAAATGGGATTCCAAAGCAATAAACTTATATAATATTGTGATATAATCCTATTACACAGACTCATTGCTCTTAAAAGACATGTTGTCATGCAAAGCAAGAAACACTAATTTGCAATAAGGGTGATTCATGCTGATTGGGGAGGGGGGAAGGAATCTGGGCACTCAGACACCCACAATATTGCATACACATGTTTTCATTTCTATGCCCTTTGTACCAGAAAAATTCAACGGCTGATACTGCTTTTACGGACCACCCAATCTATTAACTGGCACATCTCAGATGTTCTGAAGGGTCAAGCTCCCAAAATTCCAATGGTAACTGATCACAGCATGTGAAATAGAGAGATTCTTTCCTTTTCTCATCACATGTATGTATCATTCAGAGGTGTGCATGAAAGCTGGCTTCCAGTCTCTACACTTGAGCTTGTAGCCCAATCCCCTGTTTTAAGCCACTAATTGTAGCCATCGAAAAAAGACACCACTGGATCTGCTATAAAAGCCAACTTGTGATGAACTTAGAACATGGTGTGCTTCAAGAGTTCCTCTCTTGTTTGTTTTCCAAGCCAGATGATAAACACTTTGGCAATTATGTACTTTCCAGGTGGCAACCAATGAGACTATGCTGAGCAAAACAAAGCCCCTGCCAGCACCCATAACTTTGCTAGCAAGAATAAACTCCCAGCTCACATGTGGTCTTGACAGAACCCCCAGGGAAGAGTTCCCTGACATGGATGGCTTTTATGTGATTCCCAACCACACCCCTTTGCCATCTGGAGTCAGCCTCATGCTCATCATATGTGGGAAGCATGTGTTTATAGAAATCCCATGGGAAGAGGGCAGAAGGTTGCAGAGGAAGGAAGTGTGTCATTCAAATCCTCCTTAGTGCAGAAGAATGCTGTTGGAACTGATCCCTGACAAGCCACTTCTCTGAAAGCTACTGTCTCAAACTGGGATGTTGACAGGAAGACTTTCTAGCCACTGGGGCCAAGACAACCAGGCCATATTTCTTTCAAAGTGGCACAAGCCTGGCATTGCGTATGGAGGTCCTGGGCTGCCCAGATGACAATCCCTTTCAGCCTTGATGATGTGGTCCAGAGGAAAGCAGAGCAAGACATTTGGCACCAGCTTGGCTGCAGGCTGCAGGGGACGCAGGTGGCGCTGTGGGTTAAAGCCTCAGCGCCTAGGGCTTGCCAATCGAAAGGTCGGCGGTTCGAATCCCTGCGGCGGGGTGCGCTCCCGCTGCTCGGTCCCAGCGCCTGCCAACCTAGCAGTTCGAAAGCACCTCCAGGTGCAAGTAGATAAATAGGGACCGCTTACCGGCGGGAAGGTAAACGGCGTTTCCGTGTGCGGCTCTGGCTCGCCAGAGCAGCGATGTCACGCTGGCCACGTGACCCGGAAGTGTCTCCGGACAGCGCTGGCCCCTGGCCTCTTAAGTGAGATGGGCGCACAACCCCAGAGTCTGTCAAGACTGGCCCATACGGGCAGGGGTACCTTTACCTTTTACCTGGCTGCAGGAGTTGCTGGAAGGAGGCGTACAAGACACAATCCAGCCATCTTAGGGACTCCACTCCAGATTTGTGGACAGTTTACTCCCCCCCCCCCATTTTTTTAGTGATTTTCCAAAGAATTTTTTTAACAAACAAACAAACAAACATAAATTTCAACCGTATTTAAACAAAGCTTAATAACATTGTTAAGTGACTTCCTCATATCCCCCTGGTTGAATTTCAGTGTATATCATTTTAATGGTTTCCAAAACCGCAATTCTTATAAAATTAACTTAATCACTTAACATCATTCTATTTTCCTTTCCAATTCAGTATTAAACATATTAATTCATCTCATTACCTAATTATATCCTAAGCCTATCTGTTATTTGCAAGCTTCTCCAGTTAATTTAACTTAACATATTTAACTAGTTACAGGTAGGTAGCTGTGTTGGTCTGCCATAGTCAAAACAAAATAAAAGAAAAAAAATTTCCTTCCAGTAGCACCTTAAAGACCAACTAAGTTAGTTCTAGGTATGAGCTTACGTGTGCATGCACACTTCTTCAGATACTTCTTCAGGTATCTGAAGAAGTGTGCATGCACACGTAAGCTCATACCTAGAACTAACTGAGTTGGTCTTTAAGGTGCTACTGGAAGGAAATATTTAACTAAATAGTCTTTAAATTTCATCCATTCTTCCTGATAGTCTTCCTTATTCTGGTCATGGACTCTTCCAGTCAGGTCAGCTAGCTCTGAAAAGTCCATCATCTTCATCTGCCAATCTTCCACTGTTGGTACTTCTTGTGTTTTCCAGTTCTTAGCTAATAAAATTCGAGCAGCAGTTGTGGCATACAAAAATAATTTAACATCTTTCTTGGGCAATTCCAAACCTGTTATTCCAAGAAGAAAGGCCTCTGGTTTCTTACTAAATGTATATTTCAACATTTTTTAAAGTTCATCATAAATCTTCTCCCAGAAGTCTTTCACCTTGGGGCAGGTCCACCACATGTGATTAAAAAGTACCCTCTTTATCTTTACATTTCCAACATAAGTTATCACTGTTACGGTAAATCTTTGCTAATTTTACAGGAGTCAAATACCATCTATACAACATTTTCATTATATTTTCCTTTAACACTGTACATGCAGTGAACTTGACCCCTTTCTTCCACAGTCTTTCCCACTCTTCAAACATTATGTTATGTCCCACATTTCTTGCCCAATCTATCATCACTGATTTAACCTGTTCACCCTTTGTATGCCACTCCTTAGCCTTTTCTTCTCCCGAAGATACCCCACAAAGCAATGGAGGTTTAGGACCAGAATTTTCCTTCTCCTAGAGGGACCACCTTCCCAGGCTGATGAGCCCCATCTGCCCTTCAACACATAAATAAATAAATCAATAAAGTAGTAAAAGTGTTAGCTTATAGTAAAGCATAGCAGAGGGCCTTGGGAGGTAGGGAGGGAAGTATGTCCAATGTCCAATTCTCTAAGCTGATTTCAGTCAACAAGTCTGCTTCAGTGTGTTCTTCTGCCATTATCCACATCAATGCAATGACATCCTGTTTCTGGCATAAAAGCTAAGGAAGAAAAAAATATGTCCAGCAGTTATCAATTGAAAGTAATGTTTGCAGGTTTATCACTTGAAAATTAAAGGGTGGCCTTTTTCAATTATAAGCCCTTCCTTACTGCCAAGTGCTCGGTGAATTAATACTGTTGGAATGTTTTGGCATGTGCTGAGAAGTGCTAAGTCAAATCTGTTCACTTTTCATATTAAACATTACACATTTAGTCACACATGTTTTTAATTTGCTGTAAAAAAAATCAACATATGTGCAACAACTGCGTTATAATTTATGGAGCAGATCTACAGACATACAAAACTACATTGGGCTGGAAGTCAAAAATAAAAGTTTATTTAAAATAAATGTTGTTCATTGTCTTAAAAACTTCAGTAAAACAATTCCATTGACACTATGACAAATACAGCCAAACAATGAATTTCCCACTTTCTACCGTGGGACCCCTGAACCTTTGTGTTTTTATGAGTGAGATGCCTTCATTTCTGTCACTGGGAGCAGCTTGAGGGGTGCAGATATGGGGTGCTGCTTTTTTTGAATCAAGTCATAGGCCTGAGCAACAAATTTAATTTGGGTGTGCACACAGGGATTATTTATTTCAACCAAACAAGAAGATAGGGTGTGGGGTGTATGTGGAGGGAATGCTAAGGCAAACAAGTAAGGGGAAGGAAGAAGTAAGAGGCAAAAAACTAACAAAACAACTACAACAAGAGTGGCCCAGAAGTCCAAAACAGGAGATTTTCCCTGCAGAGATGACCTCTCCTCCACCTTGCTTGCGAACCACAAAAGCAGCTCCTCATCCTCATAGATGTCTCTCCACAAAAGATGGTCAGTGGAGCTCAGACAGAAACAGAGCCACGAGACAGAGTCAGAAGCAGGCAGAAGAAAAAGACTGGAATGGATCTGCAGGTTCTGTTTGCAGAAGAGAGAGTCCCTCCTCCTCCCTTATCGGTGCTGCTGGAGCAAATCACCCCACAACCTCCAGAGAGACGCAGGCAGAAACTGCAGATCCATTCTAGATCCTTTATAGCCTTTGTATTCTGCCTACATCTCTCTCTCTTGGTTTCCCATGATCCCCGTTTTTTTTTTAATTAAAAAAATGGTGTGTGAGGCTACACGCAACATACCCCCTATGCATGCCTATGAATCTAGCATTGCTTATCCATACATTCTTGTTTCTGCACCTCAATAAAATCCACCTACAGTGCTAACTGAAAAGATTATTATGAAACGACATAGCATCTCTTGAATCTCTACTTTCAAGAAGGAAGCTGTGCTGTACAGGCTGCCCTGGACTTTACTACTTTAGAAATTGCCCTCGGTGGATTTTTCAAGGTCACTAGCACCTTTACACTGGTGGAAAGAACCACTAGCAATTATGACTGAACATGAGAGGGTGCTTAAAGTAACAACTTAAGGAATGGATAGAGCTATTTCCTGACCAGGAAGCGAAGGAAACTGGTCCACTAGGGCTACTGGGGCACAGCCCTCCCAAGAAGAACATCTAAGCCCACCCCAAATCTCAAAGTCACACACTCTTTCCTGACTCACAGATATTTTATATTTCTTCTGGAATTCAGAAACGCTCCACAAACATTTCTTTCAATCTGCTCTGGCCAATGAGGTCTCTGTTGCACATAACCAGTCCTAATCTAAAATCATAGCTATGGCAGGTCCCTCTCACCCCATGTATCTCTGGGCCTTTGCTATGATAATTGGATAAGTGAAGTGATTTATCTGGTGCTATTTTTCTAGAAAAAGAAGTGCCAGAACTCACCATGAACACCTCCCTCATTGTCTTAGAACAATGGTGCCCACCTGAGAGGTGCTGGAGCTGAGTTCCGGCAAGTTCCAGATGGAAAAACCCTGGATTTATCACAGCTCCTGGTTTTAACCAACTGGTTAAAAGGATAAGATAGCTAGCATTGGATTTGTTATTACAAAACTGTTTTCTGTTTCTTTTTTAGGACACTTGGTGAACAGATGTTTAAAAGCTGTGTACAAATCTGAAGCATTAATGAGTAGGCTAGGCCAACCTCAGAGGCAAAATGAAGAGAACCAAGTCTGTTCACCCTCTTTTGTGCAGACAGCAAAGTGTGCTCAGTGACCAAATGGAATTATCATGACTCACAGCTACCCAGTACTCATTCATTTTAATGGTATGAGGTGTAAGAAACACTATGGACATCCTTCCACTGTTTTGTACTAAGAGGATATGGCTACCAGCCAGTCTTCCACCAGCTGGTCTTCAGTGATTATTCACAGCTGCTGTGTTTATGAGTAAATTTACCTGGAAATCTTGTTTGCTCACGAGGCCACGAAGAAATCCCAAGAAGGGCATCCCAGCTTGAAGCACAGCCTTTCTATCTCCTGGCAGCCTGCCATGTGTGCCGCGGCCAAGTTTCACAGCTGGCACAGTTAACATGAAATGGGATCTACCCTGAACTTTCCTTATCCCCGTCCCCCAAAGCAAACCTTTCCAAACCAGAAGCCAGTATTATTTTTGTACATTAGGTTACTTTTTCCTGTCGAGATTAGCTTTCAAATCTCCGCCTAGTGGGATCTGTACATCGCAGAAGAACTTGCTGTGAACATCAGCTATAGTCCTTAAAAGAATCAGTCTCATAAGCAGAGATCATCAGGGGGTTTGGGCTGGGTGTTCATCAGTATGCAGGTGACACCCAGCTCTACCTCACTTTTAAATCCAAACCAGTGAAGGTGATGAATATCCTGTGTGAGTGTCTGGAGGTGGTTGGAGGATGGATGGCAGCTAACAGATTGAGGTTGAATCATGACAAGACAGAAGTACTGTTTTTGGGAGACAGGGGGTGGGCAGGTGTAGAGGACTCCCTGGTCCTGAATGAGGTAATTGTGCCTCTCAAGGACCAGATGTGCAGCCTGGGAGTCATTTTGGACTCACAGCTGTCCATGGAGGTGCAGGTCAATTCTGCGTTCAGGGCAGCTGTCTACCAGCTCCATCTGGTACGCAGGCTGAGACCCTACTTGCCTGCAGCCTGTCTTGCCAGAGTGATGTATGCTCTAGTTATCTCCTGCTTGGACTACTGCAATTCGCTCTATGTGGAGTTACCTTTGAAGGTGACCCGGAAACTACAACTAATCCAGAATGTGGCAGCTAGACTGGTGGCTGGGAATGGCCACCAAGACCATATAAACCGGTCCTGAAAGACATTGGCTCCCAGTATGTTTCTGAGCACAATTCAAAGTGTTGGTGCTGACCTTTAAAGCCCTATATGGCCTCGGTCCAGTATACCTGAAGGAGTGTTTCCATCCCCACTGTTCTGCCCGGACACTGAGGTCCAGTGCCGAGGGTCTTCTGGCGGTTCCCTCACTGCAAGAAGTGAGGTTAAAGGGACCACACAAGAGGGCCTTCTTGTTAGCGGCGCCCACCTAGTGGCACACTCTCCCATCGGATGTCAAAGAAATAAACAACTATCTGACTTAGAAAACATCTGAAGGCAGCCCTGATTAGGGAAGTTTTTAATTTGTTGTTTAGTCGTCTTAGTCGTGTTCGACTCTTCTTGAGCCCATGAACCAGAGCATGCCTTGGAAACTCTCACTTTCTTCTCAAAGCTTCTCCTTTTTTATGTCCATGGAGTTTTCTTGGCAAAATACTGGAGTGGTTTGCCAGTTCCTTCTCCAGGTGGATCACATTTAGTCTAAACTCTCAGCTATGACCTGTCTGTCTTGGGTGGCCCTGCACGGCATAGCTCATAGCTTCGTGGAGTTCTTCAAGCCCCTTTGCCATGACAAGGCAGTGATCCATGAAGGGAATTTTTAATGCTTAATTTTTTATCGTGTTTTTAATATTCTGTTGGGAGCCACCCAGAGTGGCTGGGGAAACCCAGCCAGGTGGGCGGGGTAGAAGAAGAAGAAGAAGAAGAAGAAGAAGAAGAAGAAGAAGAAGAAGAAGAAGAAGTTGTTGTTAAACTATTTCAGACTCAAAGTCACATTACCACATGGCCAGTCCACAAAGGACAGTGTGGACTGGCCTCTTCTCTTGACTCTCCTCTTGTCTCTTTACTTTATTCCTATTGCATGTCCTGCCCAATGGACCATCTTATACCATAAATAATGAGACACTAATTCTACTTTTGGGTCAAATCAGGCCACAACCTTGACTACAGATGTAAGAGGTTTGGCATAGGCATTGGGTAGGCCCAGCCCCTTCCGACCCACCTGCTGGAAGTACTTAAGATGGGGTCAACCAGAAGAGAGGGTGTTCTTGACCTACATCAAAGAGTAGCTCCCTCTCAGGATTGCCCTTGGGGAGTGATGAGGCTTCACCTTACCTGGGCACCCAGACAGAAGCACCTCCCCTGGATCCCTTTAACAGGACACCCCATTTTCTGGAGGGGTAAGCAGAGGCCACAACCTTCCCTCCATCCAAGACTATGCCTACTCAACCACCAAAGTTGTGACGATTGCTATGAGGATGGTGGAAACCAGATGGCAGGAGCGGTGACAAAGTGGCTGATAAGAGCAGCCATGATGCCCCTTTTAATCCTCAGGGAGCGGACCCAAGCAAAGCCAGCAGGCCCAGCCAGTTTCGCCCTTGGGAGTGCCCATCCCCCAACCTGCTCACAACTGGCCAATTGTGCAAGCAGGCTGAATCCACTTCCCAGTTCTGGGACGTCCTTTGCTGCATGGGAAGTGATCCAGAGGGGTCAAACATCTTTCTTTGTTCTGGCCTGAGTCAGTGGGCATTAAGCGGACTTTGGAGAAAGTCAGGATGTGAAGTTGGATAAAAGTGATGCTTAAGCATGAGTTTTTACTCTGTTATGGTTAGTACTAGCAGGGGGGGGGGCAGAACTACAACAGGGTTTTGTGTGGCGGGTGCAGGGGTGGGGGAAAGTTTTTTAATGTTTGATCTTTTATTGTGTTTTTAATATCCTGTTGGAAGCTGCCCAGAGTGGCTGGGGAGGCCTGGCCAGATGGATGGGGTATAAGTAATAAATTATAAGATAGATTTTCAGTCAGGATTGGTTTGGGTAGGGGAGGCAGAGGCAACAAGCAGTCAATACAGTGGTACCTTGGTTCTCAAATGGCTTAGTTGTTGAATAAATCGGCTCCCAAATGCCACAAACCGCGAAGTAAGTGTTCCAGTTTGTGAACGTTTTTCAGAAGCCGAATGTCCGACGCAGCTTCCGCTTGAGTGCAGGAAGCTCCTGCAGCCAATCAGAAACCCTGCCTTGGTTTTCAAACGGTTTTGGGAGTCAAATGGACTCCCAGAACGGATTAAGTTCGAGAACCAAGGGACCACTTTATATGGAATGCAAAGGGAATAAGGCAATGTGAAAAATAGGTGGCCAAGGTTGCAGAGCAATGGAGTCATCTTACGCATGATGGACAGGCTGTAAGGAAATATTCTGTGGTTGGGTAGATAGTGTAAGTCAATGTGAGCTGAGTAAAAGAACCCTCTGATTGAGGGATGGTGAGCATCTCCCAAGGGGTTTAACATTAATCGCTGAGCTGTAGTGCTTAACCCTGAGATCAGAGATAAAAGATCCTTCTGCTCACTCATTAGAGAGGAACTCTAGATCCTTTCAGAGTCAGGGGGATTTTATCTCCCAGTCAGGAGATAAAGGGCTCTTCTGGCTTTTCAGAGATCACTCTCTAAAGAACACAGGGCTTCTGCTTCTTGTTGTTAACAGAGGCACTTGAAGAAAGCAGACCAAGAGATAAAATCTTTACTGAAGAAACACAACAAAACAGTTTACAACTTGAGTAGAAAGAAACTGAGGGGTACTGCTTTTGGAGAGGAGTTAAACCAAACCTCCCCCAGAAACGCCCCCCTTACACTTAGAAAGCCTATCAGTAAGCCTTAGTAAATATTATGCTACGTCCTCAGGTGCTAAGCATTGCCCCCACCTCTTTTGGGTAGCTGAGTAACATTGGGAGTGTCAGGGGCTGGTGGCACTGGTGGAGGCAGGGGTGGGGGAAGCGCATCACCCCCAGCACCACGATCCCGGTGGGGTGCCATTGTGGCTGCCCCCCATGCGCTGGGTGCCATGCCCCTGCAGGTGATGCAACATGCTCCCAGGACACGGGGCCACAATGCTGAAGGTGGCACACCATGCCCCCAGGGATGCGCACCATGCCCCACTATGTGCCCCAGACACGCCCCCGCCTGCTCTCTGCCCCTGGTGCTGGAGCATGAAGCTCCGCCACTAGCTGGCAGACTGCTTCCTGAAGCTTAGTGTTGTAAACAGAAATTGCCCTTTTCCCTTATGGGGTATCCAAGAGCCCATATAGAGTCCTTACATAGGTTCCCTATTGGTAGGAGAGAATAACAGAGGCCAACCAGAGAATATTGAGAAGCAAAGCAGCTAGTAAGCTTGATCTTTATTGATCTGTTGCAACAGGGTGCTCCCCTCACCCGCAGGAGAGAAGAGGAACCCAGAAAAATGGCGTGCAAGGCCTTATAAAGACTTTTGAAATTGCCACCCTGTAGATCAAGACCACCCCCAGAAACATCATACATACATCACAGAAGGGGTGTAACCTAAGACCACTCCTCAGATACATCATACCTACATCACAGAAAAGGCGGTCTTAAAACAGAAATTTGAATGTTGTTTATCTCCTGTCGTTGTTTATCTCCTCTCTGGCAGGTTACTTGATTGGATTGCCTGGGGAGCCTGGCCAGTCTTTTGTAATGATAAATACTTAGTTCCTGGGCCAGGTCACAGGCTCACACCCTATTCATATCTTAAATGTGCCCTTCAGACAGGATTTGTGAGGAAAGAGACAATGGAAGGTTTCCCACTTTGACCTTGCAGAGAAAACATTTGCTCAGTTTAGGAATCAAAATGGTTCAAGGTTGGTCTTCCTGTGCTGATCTATGTACGTGCTTGGTTGGTACACTTATGAACATTACCATATATCCAGTGGCGTAGCGTGGGTTGTCAACACCCGGGGCAAGGCAAGTAATTTGCGCCCCCTAACCCTATCCCTAACCCTAACCCCCAGATGTTGCGCCCGGTGCGGCCGGCCCCCCCTGCACCCCCCACGCTACGCCACTGCATATATCTAAGACCATAAAATTCCTATCACATTAGCAAAGCCTACAGCCATAAGTTAGCCAACCCTGGCCTAAATAAAAACAGTCTAATGTGATCAGTGCTAAATTGTATAATAAAACTAGGGCTGCAGTATTTAATTCACCACCTATATTAATCAATTAAAAAGTGTTTAACTAACTAAAAAGGCACCATCAGACAGGAGAGTTTTTTATAAGCAAATTATTAAGCACTGTCCTAAGATGTATTCTGCATCTTTCTCATTCCTTGTTAATGTGTGCTATGTTTAAAAACAAAGTGAGTTTTGCATCAGAAATTCTCTTTACACATATGCAAATCTGACCATGTTTAATCAATATATTAATTGATTAAAATATATAAGTTAACATTATTGGGATACTGCTTTTGGTTTGATTGTATATGTTGTGGTCTTGTTGTGAACTGCCCTGAGACCTCCGGGTATAGGGCGGTGTATAAGCTGAATTATTATTATTATTATTATTATTATTATTATTATTATTATTAATTCCTTTGACTTGCAGTCCAAAATGAAATTAACGAAACATGTGCCAAAGTTTTATCAAGCAGTCCAATGCATTCCAAGTGACTGGTCAGTATAAAAGGAAATAGTAGCAGGTTGATATCTTACCGAGTAGTTAGGTAAAATACTGGTTATATATTTTCCCTTCTATTTCCATAACACAAAGAATTGCGCATTGTTCTTTTAAAAAGTTTGAAAATCCAGGAATAGAACCTGAAATGGTTCTCCCCTGGTCCTTCCTTCTGGCACAAACATGACACATGAGAAAGATTTCCACCTCTCTCAGAGGAAAATTTGAACAGAAATGGACTGCAAAATAATCATTTAGCTGTGCATTGTTCTGAGACTGGCATCTATAAGCCTCTAATGGCACCTCCATTGTAGGTTCTGTGGGAACCACTGTGCAAGCAGAAAAACTGGTTGTTGTGACTTCAGGGATGCCAGATATGTATAATTCCTGGATCCAGTAAGAATTTTATCAAGGCTTGAAGTGTTAAACTGGGTGCCAGACACTGAACCCCTGGATTTAGCAAGTGCTAAAATATAACCTATGCTAGTTTACTGATGAGGTAATTGCCTGGGTGATGGGCCATTAAGAGAAGATAGCAAAAGTGATGGGCCATTAAGAAAGCCAAGGAGAGGGGGCTCTGTGCTAGACAGAAAATGGCTGGGGCCCTTTCTCTTGCTCTTAGATAGTTAGAAGGACAAAAGCCTGTGTTTTAGAGTTGAGGGTTGGCTGTGATGTGACCTGTGGGGTGGGGAGGTTGTAGGCTGGAAAAGGCAGGGAGACAGCTTAATGTTTTTCTGCTTGAATCCCAGGCTGTGGCTATGGGAGAAACAAGAACCCCTCAATCGCAGGCTGAGGTTGTATAAATATGATCCTCTGCCTCGTTTCCAAAAGAAAGCATGAACCCTAGGTAAGCACCTGGAATCCCTGGACTCTTGGATTGCTTTGAGATTGGGGCATAGCTGTCAATTTACAAATTGGAAAATAAGGGACCAGCAGCCTCGAAAATAAGGGATCAGCAGCCAAAATAAGGGATTTTGCTTAGCTTATGAGTTCTATTGGCCCTTCCCCACCCAAGAGGGAGGGAGGGAGACTCTCGCCCACACTGCCCGCGAGCCCAGCATGAGGGGGTTGTGGCACCATGGCGGCCGCTGAAGTGCCACCCTTCTGCGTCCCTCCTCTTCCTCCTCCCTCAGGCCGCCGCTGCCGCTGCCGTCTCCGGATTCCCCTGGCAGCACAGCGGAAGCCTCGCAAGAGAGGGGCTGCCTGCCTGACCACCGCCACCCGTCTTTCACAGTGCGCCCCTGAGGGAGGAAAGGGAGAGACAGAGACGCGGCAGCTCGTGTGCACTCTCTCTCTCTCTCTCTCTCTCTCTCTCGGCAGAGGACCCCAAGCCGCTGCTTCCCTTCCAAGCCGGGCGAGCATGAAACCCAGGAAATTTAAGGGACATCATCAGTCCGGGACAGCAGCGGGACACGACGCTGGGATAAGGGAGTTTCCTGCCAAATAAGGGACGGTTGACAGCTATGGACTGGGGTGACGAGCAACAGTATTAACTAAAGCTTTCATATACAGAGGTAACCTTGGTTTTTGAACTTAATCTGTTCCGGGAGTCCATTCAACTCCCGAAACCATTCGAAAACCAAGGCACAGCTTCCAGTTGGCTGCAGGAGCTTCCTGCACTCAATCGGAAGCTGAGAAAGTCGCTTTGGACGTTCAGCTTCTGAAAAACGTTCACAAACCGGAATGCTTACTTCCAGGTTTGTGGTGTTTGGGAGCCGATTTGTTCAATAACCAAGCCGTTTGGGAACCAAGATACCACTGTAATTAAACAAGAAGAAAATAAGGTATTGTGGAACTGCATATCCTAAAATGCCTATATTTTAATGTCTTTTAAACTGTTGTGAAAAAACATATGCAAAAAGCAATTTGCATGCTTTCTAGAAACAGCAAAGTAAATGGTAGTTTACTGCGTTCAACCCACTTCGTCTAGTGGGAGTACACGGGAGAAATCTATACAATTTGCAGTGCCCACTAGCTCCTCTTCAAAACAGAGAAATGGAAACAGAAGGGGAATTTGACCATGTGAAAATTGCAGAATAATGTATCCAACAGAAGGTAAATTCTCAAGTCTTTTCCCCCAATGAGACACATACCACAATTTCCCCAGTATGACAACATGGATTTGTGCCTCAAGTTCGTGGCAGTTTGACACTGCTTATATAATTTTGGTATAAAATCCAATAAAAACTGTTTTTTGGAGATCACAACGTCTTCAAGGATCATGAAGATGGCAGGAAGGAAAAGTCCAATCAGTGGATTTGTAACTTATGTTTTGAATGATCACTAAGCTTCAGCTTTTATATCGTTAAGCTGTAGGATATACATAGCAGACTGATGGATTTGACATGGCTTATGTCCAACACAAGTTGCTTGCTTCTTGACACAAAGTGCTTTTTTTTTTAAGGCCCCTGATCAATCCAGATGATGAGAATCAAGAGCTACATCTTAAGTGGGAAAAGATCACATTACACTTTCTGTTTTGAAACTAATGGGTCAGCCATAAGAGTCTTATTTTGACCGTCTGCACTTTCCTGTATTATTTCAATATGAGCTCATTTCTGCTTCTCCCCGTTTTTCTTCTTTGCCAATGAATAATGCCATGTCAGAAGAACCAGAGCACCAGACATTTCAAGCAACTCAGAATTTAACTACGAAGCAGAAATAGCACAGCTAAAATGAAGGTTCGAAAAATGAAGGGAGGGGGGAGGCTTTTACATTCTGTTTTTTCAAGCATTTCTCATAGCAGACATGGGTTGAACTGGAGCGGACTTGTATGTCTCATCATGTCTACTTTGCTAGCCATGGTCTTTCAGAGGGTGGCAGGTTCCGAACATCTGGTGTGCTCCTTGCATACATTTGGCTCAGACTCTCTGCATGATATAACAGAGTGTAAGCCTAGCCTAATCCGTGCAATAGGCCTGCTAGCGACTGCTAAGATGTCGGCTGGTCTGCAACACACACACTGGCTGAACTTTTCTGAATTTGCATCTGTTCTATGATCCTCCACTGGAATGTTTTCAGAAGCCCTGCCTGTCTTCCAAGGTCTGGCACTAGGCGTTTTATGGACTTTCCATATGCTGTAGTTATCTGTTCAGACTGAGCAGTGATCAATCAACCAGCCAGATGATCTTGCTCCAGGAAATGCTTCAGTTGTGACAGAACCACTTGCCCCTAAAGCCAGACTACTAGTGAACGGAGATTTTCTTCACCAACTGCAACTACCATGGGTGCCAGTGATCTGCATTCAAGCTTGGACAGAGGCCCCTCTGCTGCCTAGGTACCTTGGGGATGTTCAGGTGACCCCCCCCTCCACTTGAAAGAATGCATGGGTGGTTGTGGGTCTGCACAGGCCAGCTGCACCCCACTGCTGTGTGCAGTAGCAATGGCCTCTGCACTTTGGGCTAGTGTGTGATGGAACTCTACATGGGACCTCTGTGTGAGGGTGGAACTTGGCATAAATAGGCCCGCTTCCTCATGTAGAGAAGATGTTCATGTGTGCCCCTTTCTAATGCCAGTGGAATGAGCAAATAGTGTGGTCCCCGAGTGTGTCAGCTATTGTGGGGGCAAGACTAATTCACATAGCTCCCCTTCAACATTTTTTCAACAGATGGGGAGGGATCTGAAGGAATCTTTATACTGTTTTTGGGAGCTCATCCATTTTTACCTTTTCTCAGTGCTTTTTTCCTAAAAAAATGTTTAGGGGTACAGTGGATGCTTGGGTTGCGAACGTGATCCGTGAGGGAGGCACATTTGCATTCCGCAGTGTTCGCAACCCGCAGTGTCGCATCTGCGGGTTTCAATTTGGCGCTTCTGCACATACACAAAGCACGATATAGCGCTTCTGCGCATGTGCGAGCGCCAAAACCCAGAAGTAACCTGTTCCAGTATTTCTGGGTTTGGCACAGTGCGCAACCCGAAAACGCACAACCCAAAGTGTCTTTAACCTGAGGTATGACTGTACTCTCATTTTCCTACTCATATTGAAATACTGCCCCTCTACGAGGCCAAACTTAGATTCACAAAATGTTTAGGGGTATGTGTCCCCCTGCGTCCCCCCAGAAAAAAGCACTGCATTTCCTTAATGAAAGAAAACCAGAGATTGCGTGTATCTCAGACCCTCCAAGTGTCCCTATTTTCCAGGGACAGTCTCAGATTTACAGAAGCCACCCCAGTTTCTGATTTGATCCTGGAATTTCCCACTTTTCATTAGGACGTCCCTACTTTAATCGGAGAAATGTTGGAGAGTCTGGTGCCTGTCTCTCTCTGTGTGACATCGCATGAAGCCATTGCAAATACAGCTTGTGCAGCCACTAAAGTACAGGGAAACCAAATCAAAGCAGGCTTCAAGTGCGTGGATGCTCCCTGCATGCAGCAGGTGCACAGAATGTTTTCAGGCAGAGAACTCGATGGCAGCAAGAACTGCAAAAAAAACACAAAAAGGGATATTGAATAAGGCAATTCAGATCTCCTGGTTAAAATGCTAGCACAGTTCAACTGAAGCAAGATTTGAAAGAGGAAAGCTTTATTGTGTATTTTATTTATGGTTCTATCCTTGTAACCCACTTAGAAGCCACTCTTTGCAGTTAAGAGATACGTAAATGGAACAGCAGCAACAACAATTTGTTATGGACTGTCCACTGGCAGAGGAAGAGGACTGGGGGGGGGAGCGCACCACCCCCAGCAGCGCGATCCCGGTGGGGTGCCATCGCGGCTGCCCCCCTGGGGCAGTGCCATGCCCCTGCGGGTGGTGCGCCACACCCCCGGGATGCGCACCAGCCCTGCCCCCGCCTGCTCTCCACACACCCCCGGGTGCCAGAGCATGAAGCTCTACCACTGGGACCGTCCCATCTGTGGTGCAGCCTCTGCTTGAGCGTTCTTCCAAATATTTATTGATTTTTATATTTGATTTTTGTTTTTCAGACTAATTTTAGTTCAGGTCTGGCTAGACTGAAGAGGTGATGGTGACCACATTATTGTGAATCGTGCCTAAGACAAAGCAGATAAGGTCAAGAGATAATGCCGTGACAACACTGTCTCAAGACTTAGACAAAGCACCACCCAGCTCGGGGGATGTTTTTTTGTGCATCCAACAGCATTATGAAGAAGAACTGAGTGAGAAGAAAGGAATTTGCCCTTTCAGATAATTTTGTTGGCCCATGCAGATTTGGCATTCCAAAGGAAAGAGAATGTGAAACCTTGTTATCTGGCAATCAAGCAACAACTCTTTCTAATGCCTTTGAAGCCAAACCTGAGTTCTGTATGACTCATTTGTAGTTGAGTTTATAGTGATCCATGTTTTCCTGGCTTTAAAGTGTGACATACTTAATCCCTTAATAGTCCAGAGTTCAAGTTTAGCACTCAATTTAAATATATTCATCTATCATTGGATGTCAAAATACAGTTGTATTTGTAGCACTCCTTTTACAAACTCCAGATATTCCATTGAATCAAATTCTACCTACGGTAGTTTTGTGCAATAGTAGCGCAGGCTGCCTGAACACCATTAGCAAGGTTTCAATTTCTCTTCCGACATGTTTTCATTAAAGTGGGCTTCTTCCATTCAATTGCTGTCCTCTTGCAACAACACAAAGCTATATTTGTTTTGCTTTCTTTTTAAATGGCCTGTCTTTCCTAATTATTTACATTGTAGTCTTTTTCTTTTGCTACTCAATTTCTTGCCTAACCATATGTCAAGCCACCGGGTGGCGCCTGTGGTCAACTCTCCCTTCATTTAAAAACTTTCCCTTGAACATTCAGTACAATTACAATTGTTTGAAGAACAAACAGTGGGGTGAAAAGAAAAATGAATAAACGAATGACAAAGTATTACATAGTAATAATTACTACGTACTACTTCTTAGGTGTCCTGTGTGAAATAATGGTTATAGTATTGGACTTGTTGGCTGGAATGTTGGACATAGTCTCTATCCTAATACTTGCCGCAAAAAATCCTAACGGTTTAAATTCTTGTTCTTTTCTTCTTCAGTAATGTTAAACAAGATCAGCAATGCTGTAGGATGGGGGTGGTGCTGTAGTCTAAACCACTGAGCCTCTTGGGTTTGCCAGTCAGAAGGTCAGCGGTTTGAATCCCTGACTTTGCTATGTCCCAGCTCCTGCCAGCCTAGCAGTTTGAAAGCACGCCAGTGCAAGTAGATAAGTAGGTACCACTGTGGCAGGAAGGTAAATGGCATTTCCATGCGCTCTGGCTTCCATCACGGTGTCCCGTTGCACCAGAAGCGGTTTAGTCATGCTGGCCACATGACCCGGAAAGCTGTCTGTGGACAAATGCCGGCTCCCTCGGCCTGAAAGCGAAATGAGAGCCACAACCTCATAGTTGCCTTTGACTGGACTTAATTGTCCAGGGGTCCTTTACCTATTACACATCCAGTTATGTCTGAGGTGCATTGAGTTATGTTCTCCAAGTACGTGTTACATATGTTTTGTTGTTGTTGTTGTTTAGTCGTTTAGTCATGTCCGACTCTTTGTGACCGAATGGACCAGAGCACATCCTGACCATTCTCGTGTTGCCACCTTCCGCACCTCTTGAGGAGAAGGCTCACGAAGAAAGGCCTCAAAAGATTATACCAGGGTCTGGGTAGATTCATATGGAAAGAGGCGGTCCTTGCGGTATTGAGGTCCAGAGCCGTTTTAAGGCTTTATAGTTCAAAACCAGCATGTTGTTTTGATGTTTTGATGCATCTACAGATAAGAGACACAGATACTGTTGAGATTTTAATTTTTTTAAATATGATAAACCAGATTTGATGTTTTCCTTCATGGGTCTGAATATGCTGGGGGCTTTGTGCTAAAATATTTGTAAGAAAACTGCATCCTGATTTACCAGACTTGTATAGTTCTGTAAGAATCCATGTGTTCAACACCCACCACACCTGTTCCTATCTATACTGTAAACCTCTCTGTGATCCTCGGATGAAGGGCAGTGTAGAAATTGAATAGACAAATAAATCTCAATATGCTAACTAATCTCCCTCCCCACATCCGCCAATAACTTTTTTGGTATCCCATTCATAACCTTTCTCCAAGCTGTCTCCTGCAGAAGCTTCCTCCTTGGCCCCATTAACTCCAACAGGAAACTCCTAATTTGAAAGTATTGAAACCATGGTGATTGCCATCCAGCTGTAGTCAGAGAACTGTCACAAATAAAAGCTCGTCTTCATTTAGTTCTCCAAACCATGAAATACTATTTCTCTGCCTGCTAATAAAATCCATATCCTGATTTCTCACAGAAAACCTATGATGCAATACCACAGATGCTATATGTGAAATATCGGAGCTCAATTTTGTTTTATATTTATCCCATGTTTTTAATAATCGAGACAAAATTCGGCTTCATTTCAAGTCCACTTCCCTTTTCAAGGATTTCCCCATTTTAAAATAGTGATTTATTTACCACTTCATATTTAGAAAATGAAAGTACAGTGGTACCTCGGGTTAAGAACTTAATTTGTTCTGGAGGTCCGTTTTTAACCTGAAACTGTTCTTAACCTGAGGTACCACTTTAGCTAATGGGGGCTCCCGCTGCCGCCACCGCACGATTTCTGTTCTCATCCTGAAGCAAAGTTCTTAACCCGAGGTACTATTTCTGAGTTAGTGGAGTCTGTAACCTGAAGTGTCTGTAACCCGAGGTATCACTGTACCCTGGTCCCAAGTTGTTAAGGGTGACAAGAAACCCACGGATCCTCCCAAAAGCCTTGTTTCCTGGTGAATGGAAACACCTAGCTAATCAGGATATCATTATTTGCTGCAATTTAGATAAAGCACTTTCTTCCAGACTGGCACCCACAACCAAACAGCTGAAAGCACTTCATAACTTCCCCTCCAATTTTACTCCAATCGGTGTCCTTCGACCAGTGTAGTGGTCAGGTGTAAGGATTCTAGGACCTTGACAGAGCCCTCATGCATCCTTCTTGTAGCCAAGCAAGTACTTACTGGGTGCTCTTTCCACTTGGTGCGCAGTGTGGGGGAACTGGTTGTGCTGCCCTAAAAACGCCTCTGCTATGAGCAGGACACGATTGTAAGAGCACTATCAGCTCTTAGACTTCCTATCAACTGGTATTCAGAGTCATACTGCCTCTGATCGTAGAGAAAAAGCACAGCCAAGTCATTATCCTTCATGAACTGGTCAAATCCTCTTTTTAAAGCCTTCTAAGTTGGTGGTAGGGACGTGGGTGGCTCTTTGGGTTAAACCACAGAGCCTAGGGCTTGCCCATCAGAAGGTCGGCGGTTTGAATCCCCGCGATGGGGTGAGCTCCTGTTGCTCGGTCCCTGCTCCTGCCAACCTAGCAGTTTGAAAGCATGCAGTGCAAGTAGATAAATAGGTACCACTCCGGTGGGAAGGTAAACGGCATTTCTGTGCGCTGCTCTGGTTCTCCAGAAGCGGCTTTGTCATGCTAGCCACATGACCTGGAAGCTGTCTGCGGACAAACGCTGGCTCCCTTGGCCTATATAGCAAGATGAGTGTGCAACCCCAGAGTCGTCTACGACTGGATCTAATGGTCAGGGGTACCTTTACCTTTTAATTTGGTGGTCATTCACTGGCTGCCAGTGAGTTACTGGGCCCAGTTCAAGGAGACAGTACTAGCATATAAAGCCTTAAATGGCTTAAGTTCCAGTACAGTGGTACCTTGGTTCTCGAACGTAATACGTTCCGGAAGACCATTCGACTTCTGAAATGTTCGAAAACAGAGGTGCAAAGCGCTTTCCACAAATTCAGTTGAGAAAATTGAAAAACACGCAGCGGAAGCGGCCCTAAGTCCCTAGAAGGATCCTAGACACTGTCTGTTTAATTGAAACTGAAATGGAGAATGCCTAAATGTGTATTACTGAAGACTTTAACATGGGGATTTTCCATGGGGCTATACTAAGTGGTCTCTGAGCATCTGGTTGGGTTGAAAAACTATTGTTGCTTTCTGCTAGCTAACATGTGAGTGTTTAACCTTAAATCAGGTGACAAAGGTATTTGGTTGCAAATTTGCCATCTTGGAAGGGTGGTGGCTGAGTCTTTGCTCTCAGGCTCTGTGAGAGTAAGATGTGATAATGGAGATCACTCCGGGAGCACACAGCCACAGGCAAAATGGAGGCTGTAGGAAGACAGAAACCTCTGCTTCTAGGTCTGTTTGGAATTATCTTTTATTTCTAAGAAAATGAACCTGTGTTGGACTTGCACAATATATTGTATGGCGTTATTTTGATGTATCTTTGATGTTTCTGTTCTGTTTTGAAGAAAGTTCTGCAAGAAAAGCTTTGAAGCAAACTTATGGGCCTTGGCAATGTTTTTATTCCAAAAGGAGTAATTTTTTATCCACCTAGTTGCTTCAAACTGCACAATTTTAATATCTGCAATGAAGCTGGTAACTTGGAGTTTCCTATTTGAGGCTGCAGTACTTTGTACCTTACCTGAGATTAAGCTCTGTTATAGACAGTTGGAATTACTTCTGAGTAAATCTAATTAATTTAAAACATTTATATACAAACATGCTTAGGATTTCACATTCAGACTGTTATTAACACATGATTCCCCTTGCTAGGGCACAGATACTGGTATTGCTGTCTTCTTTATGGTGTTCTTCCCTGAATGTTCCACTGCTGTTGCACATGGTGGTTGTATGGTTTATACCTACAAAAATATCAGCAAGAGCAGCAATAGTATTGACAGTAGTAGTGGCATTCAGTTTACTGTGAAACCAGAAGGCTATAACAGTTTGATGCCAAAAACCCAGAAAGAAAACTGTTCCCAGTCAGCGGATCTGCCTTTACGAAGGGCTGAAGCCTGGATTCCTTCCCAGTTT
The DNA here is from genome assembly GCF_951804945.1 of Podarcis cretensis. NCBI lineage: Eukaryota > Metazoa > Chordata > Lepidosauria > Squamata > Lacertidae > Podarcis > Podarcis cretensis. The sequence continues at coordinate 30,827,806 of NC_137187.1, forward strand.
GCAGCTCCAATGTTTCCATGATGCCTCTTCAGAGATTGTGCAGAACATCTGGGGGCAGTAAGTCCTTCTTTAATCTTAGGGAAATGCTCTGCATGTGACTTCATAGCCTTTTGAAACACACAAGACACAAATAGTTTGCGCAGTTGAAATGAGCTCACTGGCAACGCACAGCCAATCCCATACACTGCAGCTCTAAGTTGTGCTTCCAGGCCACATGGTGCAGTAAAGACCTCTATGGTGAGAAAGTAGCTGAGCATCCAGCACTTTGAAGCAGTTTTTGCATGTGAAGTACCCTTTCCTGGCAGAAATTTCCAGACATATCTGGCCCTCCATAGGAAATGAGTAATATTTCTTCGTGGATTGCTAATGAACAGTGGAGGAACAACTTTTCTCCCCATTACACAAAAATTCCAAATGCGAGATGGCAGCTGTTTAGTGAGTACAACTAGCATAGCTCAGCCTTTCTCAACTTTGGGTCCAACGTTGGGTTGGACTAGAACCCCCATCATCCCTGATCACCTCTCTTGATAGCTACGGATGATGGGAGTTGTAGTCCAACAATATATGGGAACCCAAGGTTGAAAAAGGCCATGTTAGGTAGTCCTTAACCTGTTTCACTTCTCCATGGGAAATGCCCTGTGCAGATGACTGTAACAAATAGGGTACACTCAATACATTAAATAAATGCTGTAGAGGGAAGTAAGGGGGAAATGGGGCTTGTTAACCTGAGAAGGCAGCCCATCTAGAAGAATGAAAAGTCTGATCCTAAACCTCTGCTGGCTTGTGGGATATCTTTGGGAGAAGGACAGTAAGGAGTAAACCCTACACAAATCCACAGCAGAGTTTCCAAGGCAGTTGGATGGCACTTTGCATGTCTCCTTTTGGCAACAATGCAGCCAAGCTGGTGCCAAACATATTGCTCTGCTCTCCTTTGGAACACATCAACAAGGCCAAAAGGATGGGGTGGGGGTCTTGTCATCTGGGAAGCCCAGGACCTTCATACACACTGCTCAGGCTTGAGCCCCAGAGAGGACACTTCGGTGATGCTAATGCAACAGTGTGACTTCACTCACAGAGGCATACTCCATTGTACTGTATCTTGAGACAGATGAATGCAACAGCATGTAGAACATAAAGCAGGGTCATTCAATTCCCACATCCAGTGTAGGAGAGTCCACCACCTTCTGAGGGGGTCCGTTTCATTGTCAAACAGCTCTTCTGGATCCCAACTAAACACAAGGAAGAACTTTCTTACTGTAAGAGCTGTTCAAAAGTGGAATGGACCCCCTCAGAAGGTGGTGGACTCTGCTTCATTGGAGGTTTCTAAGCAGACGCTCAATGAATGGCAATCTGTCATGTATGCTTTAGCTGAGATTCCTGCATTGATGACTCTCAGGATCCCAAACAATTCTACAGTTTGTTGTTGTTTAGTCATTTAGTCATGTCCGACTCTTTGTGAGCTCATGGACCAGAGCACGCCACGCACTCCTGTCTTCCACTGCCTCCCGCAGTTTGGTCAAACTCATGTCTGTGGCTTCGAGAACACTGTCCAACCATCTCGTCCTCTGTCGTCCCCTTCTCCTTGTGTCCTCCATCTTTCCCAGCATCAGGGGCTTTTCCAGGGAGTCTTCTCTTCTCATGAGGTGGCCAAAGTATTGGAGCCTCAGCTTCAGGATCTGTCCTTCCAGTGACCTCTCAGGGCTGAGTTCCTTCAGAATGGATAGTTTGATCTTCTTGCAGTCCATGGGACTCTCAAGCGTCTCCTCCAGCACCATAATTCAAAAGCATCAATTATTTGGCAGTCAGCCTTCTTTATGGTCAAGCCCACCATGCACAGTTTACTTCCGTTATGGAGATGTAATCTACACAAGGGTGATAATTCTTAGATAATAATGACAATATGTTGTCCAAAAAAAGGGGAGAAATTTTTGTTTTCTCACCTCCCCCCATATGTTTTGGTGGAAGTCATTAGCAAGTCTTCCTTGTGGTTAATTATGTCTTGCCCACATCTCTCACACTACGCATATGGCTAGCGGGTTTAGTGATGGCAAACTGCTCAGCAAACATATGCTTTTGATTTCAGAAGGAGATTTAGTTTCCTTTCTTCCATGTCCTATTTGCTGAGGCTCAAAGACTTAAGATAGCTTTCTAAGAATATAATTTCATTACCAGGGCAGTCTGGGTTGTGGAAACATGTCTGATCATTCCCTTACTGACGTCCCTCAGATATATTAAAATGAATATAATTCAATCACCAAGTATTTTTGTTCCATCAGATTTTGCTTCAACCTATTAACACGGCGTTCTCCCAGCTGCTAGCAGACAGGAGCCAACTGGGTCTTCTGCTTGGACAGGTGTTTGATTTAGGTCGTACACTGGAGTTTCAAAAATAACTGAAAAACGATTCACACAGTCATCTTCGTAACTCATTTTTTTATTCCTGGAGCTGTTTTCAATAGAGACTTTCCTCTCATTAATACCAAATGTCAAATTTGTTGCTCACGGTGGTAACAGATTGTAATAGATCTGTGGTGCTAAACGATTAGGTATAGTAAATATTAGGATTTAATTAGAACTTGTATGTTATAATTGGAACACATTATAAGACAGTCTTAGAAAGGGGTTTGAGATGTTTAATTAGTGTTTATGTGTAAAGACTGTGTGCCGGACTTTAAGAATGTAATCAAGACCCATGAGTATTGGAATGTGTGTACCTACTTCTGAGCATCAGCAATTAGCATGAGTTAATTAGCCGATGCAAATGCCCTAAGTGTGTACCAGTCCTTAATCCTACTCAGTCTAAGTGTTGATGAACTCAGGGGAACTCCTGACTGGATAAAGGAGGCTGAGTGTTTAGGATTAGGAGTTGCCTTGAACTGGATTGCTGCACTGCTGTGGGAACAAACCCCTCTTGAAATGACCATGCTGTAAGATCTGGACTCCCTCCATGCAGACTGAAGGTGTGAACAGGTGAGTAAACCATATTTCTTAAAGCCACAACAGTTTCCACCATCTCAATTCTTCAGAGGACCACAGTATGAGTCTTTGCCACCACTCGGCAGAGAGAGGGGCAGGTATCCAACTTTTGCAACAATATTCTTTTAACCAGTTGCACAAATCTGGCTTTTCTCCTTCACTAGGTAGCCCACACAGTATCTGGAATATTTATCTATAAAACTTAATGAGTAGCAATTTCTTGGCTTGGAAGGTGTCTGAATGGGTTCGCACAGGTCAGTGTGTAGTAGGTCCAGTCACTTCCTTGAGTACATTTCACTTTGGGAATGAGGGCTTTGCACTTCTTCCCTTTATGCAAATCATACACCTGCCTTTGCCACTATTGCACACTTTCATTTTTACGCCTTTTGCAATATCCTTATCCCTTTCAGATCAAATGTGGTGTTTGCATTGCAATGACCAAGTCAGCTTGCCATAACTCAAGACAGTATGTACTTACACAGCACTTTATGATGTTTGCCTGTTCTCTTGCACAGTCGAATTAAAAAACACCCTGTTTTTTGAAGGTTCAAAGATTTCCATCCATGGTTATTGTGTACAAGTTATCACAAAAGTCCATATCAAAGCCCTTTTTGGTTAATGTAGAAATGTTCAATACATCTCAATACACCTCCAAGTGTCCCTATTTTTCAGGAACAGCCCTGGATTTATAGAACCCATCCCAGTTTCTGATTTGATCCCAGAATGTCCTGCTTTTCCTTAAAGGAAAAGGTAAAGGGACCCCTGACCATTAGGTCCAGTTGTGACCAACTCTGGGGTTGCGGCGCTAATCTCGCTTTATTGGCCAAGGGAGCTGGTGTACAGCTTCCGGGTCATGTGGCCTGCATGTCTAAGCCACTTCTGGCGAACCAGAGCAGCACACGGAAACGCCGTTTACCTTCCCACCAGAGCGGTACCTATTTATCTACTTGCACTTTGACGTGCTTTCAAACTGCTAGGTTGGCAGGAGCTGGGACAGAGCAACGGGAGCTCACCCGTCGCAGGGATTTGAACCGCCGACCTTCTGATCGGCAAGTCCTAGGCTCTGTGGTTTAACCCACAGCGCCACCTGCATCCCTGCTTTTCCTTAGGATGTCCCTATTTTCATCGGAGAAATGTTGGAGGGTATGTCATCTGCATCTAATTCCGGAACATACATGACACCTCTTACTTTTGTCCCCCTACATCTTTGCTCTGTATGAGCGTAGCTGCACCCCCTAAATCAAGTAAAACAATAGAAATACTTAACTAACTGACCAATCACATCAACTCTTTCCCCCTATCAAAGTCCTGCCCCCTCTAACAAAAATTCTGGCTACTCACATGACGCTCTGTATTAGAAATCAAAATTCCTTCTCCGCACCTGTTAATGGCCACAGAGTTTCCATCTGCTGAGAGCATGTTTCCATTTTCATTTCTGGTGAGATTTTTGGAGATATCTAATATCAGATGTCACATGGGAACTGGCCCCATTGTCTAGGATCCAAAAATTAGATCCTGAATTATTTCATCTTGCAGAGAGACCTTTACAATGGAAAGGGATTAGAAGTGTTAGAACCATTCTTTCTCTGCCTTTCTTGCTTCCTAGCCCATTGGCTGAAAAGTTTCTTTTAAAATGTCCTTTCTGACCACAATTAAGCTTCAGCTCCCTTTCCTAATTGACCTTTAGGTGGCCCACATACAAATTTCCTTTCGCTTTGTCTTTCTTTGGCTGCATAATTTGATCCAGTAGAGCTTTGATCAGTACAGAACACATGTCTATCCGTTTTAAAATCTGCCAGAACTATTTTCAACTTTGGGTTTAACTTTGCACAAATACCTGGAACAAATGGAGAATATTCTTTTGGTAAAGATACCAATTTTTATTTTTTTTGTTTATTATCAGGAGATCATCCAGCAGCACTAAGTCTATCCATCAAATTTAGCAAGTATTCCATGGGCTTTTTTGACCATCTCCTTCTCTTAATTGAGCAGAGAACATTTCTTTGTAATGTTGAATCTTATCTTGCATCCTCATTTTCCCTTACAGGTTATTCAAAGTTAACAACATCCCCTTTGAAGTGCCTTTTCTGGAATGGATACTCAGTAGCACCAGAAACCTGTATATGTGGCTGGGAATCATATTTTTTATTTGCTCTCTCTAGAAGAGACCCTACAAGGTGGTATCTAACACTTAATTTGGAAATCTGCCAAAAAAGTGGCAAAATTATGATATGAAAACTATTGGACTGTGTTCAAACCATGGCTGGAAAATCGTCTTTTTGCATGGGAGCAGTTCTACTTGCCAAGCAAACTCTCCACACAAAAAAACCAGAGACAGACTTCATCCAGAAGAATAGCTAATGGCTTAAACATTTGATGTGTTAGCAGTTTTCCTCCCCATTGCTCATAAGTACATGATTTTTAAATAAAGTTTGAAAAGCCATCTTGCTGCTTGCTGCAATAACAACTCTGAGCCACAGATGCCCCAAGCAAGGGTCAATTCTATAGTTTTATAATTCATTTACAACAGGGGTCACGATCCTTTTTAGGAACATGGGAGGGCAGATTTGAATTTTTGAGCAGGTGCCATGGGCGTCTCCCTCTCCGGTCACTTTTCTCCCTCCTCTTGGATCCTCCCACAGAATGGACATGCCAGCACACACACACACACACTTTCCCACAGGATCTGGTTAAAAGTTGGATCCCACAGAATGAACCTGAACTTTGACAAGCACATAGAATAGAACGATGATGTGAGAAAAGAGTGTCACTCTTTTAAGTTCCTCCTTTAGCAAAAGGAAGAGCAAAAGGAATTGCTCTTTTCACCTCATAAACACGGGGAAAGTCAGTGTGGGGTAGCAGAAGATATGTGAGTGTCAAGGGAGCATCTCAAGGCTACAACTGTTCCCACAGGCATGGGCGCAAAAGAGGCTGATTAAAGCCATGCAGCTGGAGGAAGCAGCAAAGAGCTTCTCGCACACTGAAGTCCATATGTTACCTATTTCCCCCCAAGGTAACGGGAAGTAGCATAGGCTAAGCCTGGCAGGACAGCTTTACTCTATGGCATTAACCCTTTCATGCATTAATTAGACTCAAGCATGCTAGTTATATGAGACTCTCTTAGTCTATACTATACAGTGTTGTGATTAATAATTGCAATATTTCAGAGATACTCTGTCTGGCATTCTGAGAGTCTGTTTTGAGCTATACATTGCCACAAAGCTCTACAAATCGATTCAGGGCAAGCCTTCATATTCACAGATGTCCAACATATTTTCAGTCTTTATTTTTTTGTACTGTATAAATGTTGTATTATTGTATTATTTGCTGATTTTTTTTAAAAGAATAGCAGTATATAAATATTTTTATAAATAAAACAACAAACAAGGCAGTTGTTTATTTATATATGATGATATATTGTAATATCTTTCATTATATACTCTTCAGTTAATGGAAGAAAGGCAAAGTCTGGCATATTTGTAATTAATTAATATACAGGAAATTGGAAGTACCAGAATATTTTATTTTTAGTACAAACACATACACAATCTGTTCAAAGCAGATTGTCATTAAAATAAGTATATGGGGATTTTCAGTACTACTGAACATATTTCTGGGATTTGCTGCCATGGTTCTTTTTTTTTAGTTTGGAATGCTATCTCCATCTCACCCCACAAAATAACCCAGAACAGGAGAAATCACATATACAGTAAGTGTTGGGTTTGGAAGTCATGAAAAGCAACCCACTGAACACAGTATCTGAATGATGTGAAAAGGAAAGGTTGATGCTTAGTAATGTTGATGGGAAATTCATTTGGAAAAATACCTTTGGAAGTAAGTCTCTCCTGCTCAACTAGGAGACAAGGACATATTTCAATGAAGATAGTTGTCCTGTGAAGCACAGCAGGGTCCTCTGTTACCATGTAAATTGCCATAACAGAAGTTTGAGAAAGGTGAAACCATAAATTGAATTTCAGATGTAATCAGTGTGATTTGCATCCCCTCAAACCCCTTGTAGCCAGGGAGTCCACATATATCATTTCTTCCTTCAAGCTCTATTTGCAACAGCTGGAGAATATTACCAAAGAGCTAAAACAGCTGCAGGAATAACCCTTTCAATTACTTTTCTGAGAACCAAGCAAGTCAATCACGGACTGAATGTCAGAAGTTCTGCAATGCAGCAGAACTGAGCCAAGCTAAGAAAATGGGGTAGGTTAGACACCAATGCACTTTTTATCTGCTACAGCTAACAAAAAAAATTGTCTGACAAAAATTCCGAGTTCTTCCCCACTACTAAAACATGATTGGTCCTTCTACTGATTTGTAATTTTAGCTGTAATTTAAAATAAAATCTGTATAGCAATTTTCATATACTCTTCAATTCTATATGTGTACATTGCTTCTGCTTGTGGAACTAGAGGTCCTATAATAAGGACCAGTAGCTGGAGACTTCCAAATCCATCTCACCAAGGGTCATCACTTTTACCACCTGACACAATAGAAAGCAGAGAATAGCATTTGGTCTTGTCAGCAAACTAAAGGGTAATGGAGTTTTAGATCTTGGTCCACTGACTGACCAATGGGGGAGAAGAGAGAGACAGTAAAAAAATAATAGACTATTGTGGCGATCACACAGGGTCCCCAGACGTTTGACCGTCGATTGATCCCTGTGCCACCACTGTGATTGCCTCTTCGCTGCCACCAACCCATTTCTCTCAGGTACACACAGAGTCCAGATAGTTGTTAACATTAACAAATAATCAAGTTTATTTTTATGAGCATGAACAAGTTTAAGGTTTCAGTTAATTTTTCTTGTCAGTTTCTTAATATTAGTTTCTTTACTGACCTATATGTTCCTAACAACTTCAAACTGATTATCCCAACTATCTATCTGACTCCACCTAACAGTTCCTCTCACTCTCTCACAACACAACTTGACCAACCCACAGACTTATTCTCCCTCTTCCTTCTCCAACTCCCAACCTCAAATGACTTTCAAAACCTCCCACTCTAACTTTTACTCCTCCCTTGCATACCCATTGGCCAATCACATCACACTCATTTAACCCTTTCCTTATGACCCACCTAGGAGGCAAATGCCACAACTATATTATGGAACTACAGGCTGGCTTGAATATGTTTTCTGTTCTATGTCATTAAAGGAAACCGTGGCTATTGGTCTCATGCGAACCCTTGCATATGGGAATTCTGCTAGGATTCTGATAATTTAAAATTCCATTAAAAAGAAAGGATGTTAAATACATAAATATATGGGCTTTTTATTGTTTTTTTGAAGCTTTCCTTGTTTGAATAGCTTTAATTGGCACCTGCTACAGATTTTGAAAAACCTATCTTGTTTAGAAAGGAAAGAGATGTCTGCACTCATGCTTGCAGAAAGAGGATAATGTGGCTTGAGTCAATAACAGCCCAAAAGGCTTTGTTTTAAAGGTCCATTTCAATGTTTTCCAAATCTAAAATCCAAATGTTATTGTTTTAGTCAACCAGACAATAAAGGCAGCAAAATACATTCACAAAGAATACAGTAATCCCTATAAAAACATGATGACGTGATGCCATTAAAACAAGTCTTTGACATGTGTTATTATCTGAAATTGTAAGTTACTTCCACTTCCCTAAGAACAACTGAACAAATGCAGCAGTCCTACATGTGACATAATAGTCTGTTCTGGCCAATACAAATAAGGTCTATTTATTTTTAATTAAAGGAGATTTATTTCCGTAAAAATTATTTTATTGGATTTTCTACAAGCCATATACAGCTAAGCCCATGGTGTAATTAATACAATACACATTCAGGATTAATAAGTGTAGCAATTCCTATCAAATATCAATAAATCAGAGATCAACAAGTTCCCTGCTCCCTCCCTTCCCCCTTCCCTAGAGGTCACCTGTAGAAACTGCCACTGAGATCTGAGTATTGTTAACAGCATTGAAATAATATTTCTTTCTGTTTGTTTTTGCGCATATGTACTAATCACGGTACATATAATCAGTGATCTGCCTCTGTGTAATGAAGCCCACCTAAATGGTAGCTATATGATCGCCGAAGAATTGATGCTTTTGAATTCTGGTGCTGGAAGAGACTCTTGAGAGTCCCATGGACTGCAAGAAGATCAAACCTATCCATTCTGAAGGAAATCAGCTCTGAGTGCTCACTGGAAGGACAGATCCTGAAGCTGAGACTCCAATACTTTGGCCACCTCATGAGAAGAGAAGACTCCCTGGAAAAGACTCTGATGTTGGGAAAGATGGAGGGCACAAGGAGAAGGGGATGACAGAGGATGAGATGTTTGGATAGTGTTCTCGAAGCTACCAGCATGAGTTTGACCAAGCTGCGGGAGGCAGTGGAAGACAGAAGTGCCTGGCGTGCTCTGGTCCATGGGGTCATGAAGAGTCGGACACTACTAAACAACAACAACACTAATCACGGTCCCAAAGTTTGAGAAATGCAGCTGATAATCCATTGGTTTCAATATACCCTTTCCTCATTCTTCCTTAAAAACCAGTTTTCTGCCATGACTTCATAAGTTAATGTCTCTCCCACCTTCCAATAAGTCAGTTCCTCTGCCATCTTGAATTCTAGCAGCAGCTAGCATAAAGGGGATCAAAGGCTTTTTAAGCATAGTAGTGATGCATTTTCTTCTCCCTACATTTTCCATAGTGCTAACACAGGTGTCACTGCCTGGCTAATTTGCTACCTTTGAGCAATTCCACCAAGAATAATAACTTCTATTTCCCATAATGGGACCCAGCCTTAAGGGAGCTATATGCCAGTGCTAAATCTGCTTCAGTGAGCTTTCCCTCACTATTGCAAAAATAGATTTAATTGGCTGCTTGTCCCATATTTTGTTCCAGTGCTCATCACTATTTGCACCCCAAGATCACTTTAGATGTTATTGATTTATATATTAATATAAATATGACACTATTCTTTTCAGTGTGTTTATATTCACCTGTTAAAGTGTTCAAAGTGTATCATACTCCTTGTAACATTTCCCTTATTAGTTGGATTAGTACTAAGATAAAGCAGGTGGTGTAAGTATCCAATTAATGGGCATGTCTTATAATTTGTCTTTTATCCAGCGTTAACAGTTGCCTGTACAGCGGTACCTCAGATTACAGACACTTTGCATTCATAAAAATCTATGAGATGAAAAAGACTCCTTTCCTTCCAAGCTTTATAATGCACCGATTTCACATTACGACAAAACTACAAATGTAGCAGTAATGGGACCAGAGGTAAGGTTTCTTTCCTAAGTTTATATCTCCACAGTTTCCAAAGCAATAATGTGGCCTGTGTAAAAGGGTTTGAAATCCTGTCAAAATTCCCTGTAAGGGAAGACCCCAGAATGAAACATTTGGTTTTGTTGTAGCTACTTCCACAGAAAGCCAAGGTCTATTATCTGTCTCATAAAGATATGCTGTTACATTATGAAGATGAAAGGCCTTGTAATATTGAAGTAAATCAGGCTCACTCCGTTCTTGTTGTTGTATTCCATTCCCCCCCCCCCCCAAACAAACCCCTATTCGGTCTGAGTCTTGTTTTCAGATGGATGAATTAAAATACCCTGCCACTAAGCCCATGTCTTGGTGGGGGCAACATGTAAAACATGGAAGTAAAAGTTTAACTTGGGAAGCAGGATCATTTTGATTGCATTAATCTGACCTAATATGGCCGGTTTAGTTCCTTTTCAAGGTTTAAACTCTCTCTACTGGTTATAAATCTAGTTGCTGCCGTTTTAAGTTTTGGGGCTACTCTGCCATATTCCCCAATTTCTACCATGGCTACAGGAATTGCTATGATCGGGCAATTAGATCTGGAGTCTTAAGTTCTTTATCATCAGCAAATTGGCTGATTTTACTCTCCTGCTGATATCTTGACTCCAATTGTTGCATTGTTTTTGTGGATAACTTCTGCCAATGGTTCCAAGGAAAGTGAAAAAAGAAGAGGGTGCAGAGGACACCCCTGTTTTTGACCCTCTGTTCATTTAAACTGTCTAGAGTGGACCCTGATCGCAGCTGTGGAAGGCTTGTAAAGAACTTTTATGGCTGCTAAGAATCATTGCCTAAAGTTCATGACTTCTAGAACATGTAGCAAAAAGTGCCAATTCAGGTAACTGAAGGCCTTGAGAGCATCGAGGGACACCACACCCAGAGGTCTCTCATTTATCTTGCTAAAATGAATAGGATTCAATATTATTCTGATGGAGTCAGTGACCTGCCTCTGTGTAATGAAGCCCACCTAAATGGTAGCTAATTATTCTTTCAATATGAGAGGCAAGGCCTGGAGTAAAAATTATTGGCATCCAGGTTTAACAAGGCTGGTGGGAATCATTTCCCCCCCTGGCCTCTTGCTGGGCTTTAAAACTGCTGTGATCTTTGCCTCCAACCAAATGCCTGGCCGAGCTTCTCCATCAAAAATGCTTTTAAATAGAGCGCAGAGGTGGAGACAGTAACAACTCTTTCAAAGTCCTGTAAAACTCCACCACAAGCTCATGAAGTCCTGGGGATTTGTTACATTTTAACATGACCTTTTCCTCTTCGATTGGGGTATTAACAAAATGATTGTGAGGCTCTTACAATTCTTTCAGAAGCATAGCAACAGAATTTGCAGACCCTCCAAGTGTCGCTATTTCCCAGGGACAGTCCCAGATTTACAGAAGCCATCCTGATTTCTGATTTGATCCTGGAATGTCCCACTTTTCCTTAGGATGCCCCTATTTTCATCAAAGGAATGTTGGAGGGTTCGGAGTTATGTGAACCCTGAGTCAAGGAGATAAGTAACTATACAGTCATACCTCGGGATAAATGTGCTTCAAGTTAAGTATTTTCGGGTTGCGCTCCATGGCGACCTGGAAGTAACTTGACTGGAGAATTGCTAGGTGTGAATAGACTGAAATGGACTTTCATACCGAGTAGTGACATTCAAGAGAAACCATGTGGCATTTTTTCTGACTAAGTTGTGCCAATTGTTTTTGGATAAATATCCGAACCATGTAAGTGTTTTCCAGCAAATTCTTTCAGAGCTCAGGCCCTGCTCAATTTTGCCCACAAATAGTCAAAATGCCAATGCTGGTTTCATGCTGAATGCAAAGTGACTAAGAAATATCTGGCTAGGAAAGTAATCGCGTTTAGAAACCAACTGAGGAATCTGCAGAAAAAATATTTAAAATTAAGATGGAATATAAAAGATTGCTTAAGATGAATACATTAAAACCCAGTGGCATGATTCAGTTCTTGTAGTAATATAACAGAAGGAAGACAAATTCTGGGAACTCCTTTAAAAGAAGTGAGATCAGTGCTGGAAGCTTCAATTCCTGCCTCTAGATTATTTCTCTAATATATTTGGTGGCTAATCTAGGCACCAATCTAGGCATGAGTTGGGAGGGTGTCAGGATTTCTCAATTTTACCAGAGGAGCATCCAGTCTCTTGGCAATAAAATAAAAGACTCTTATCTCTTGCCTGAAATCCCATAAGCTCCCAAGGAAGACCTGTTTCCTCCAGAGCTTTACAAAGAATATTCACCATGGTGGATGCCAATTCTGGCTGGCTTGTTTACCACAATAAACAGTGTAAGACACGCTGCCTCAGTGGAAAACGAGTATCATCCTTCTGATTTATGTGAAAGAGGATAGGAATGACCCACAAAACTACCAGCCAATTAGTCTGCTAGATATTTCTTTGAAGCTATATGGCCGGTATTCTCTTTCTTAGACTGGATGCAAACTAATGACATTATTCATCAAGAACGAGCAGGATTTAGAAGAGAATATGGCACTATTGGTGAACATTTTACTTTGAATCATAAGATACTATAGTAAGAACACTAAGAATAACCTTTTTGTAGCCTTTATTGATCTCTCCATTTCTTTTGACTATATGAATCAACATAGATTGTGGGCGAAACTACAAAGCTCCAGAATTGGCCACAGACTTTTGGTAATACAAAAATTATACAGTAATATAGAAATGAGGGTTAGAGTTGGTTTATAAGGTGGTATGGCAGAAGCCTTTGAAACACTGTGAGGAGTGAAACAAGGATGCTTATTAGCTACCACAGTTACCTTTATTAAACTCTCATTCCTCACTAATCAGGAACAGAAATATTATCTTGATGTATGCAGATGATTTCATACTTATATCTCTTCCCTGCTTGGGGCTTAAAAATATTTTTGATCCATTTAGTATATCTGCAAACCGGAAGGTCTATCTATAATTCCAAAACTATGATTGTGAGTTTTCTCAGACACAGCCCGATGTATAAATGGAGTTCAGATCAGCAAATTATAGAACAAACTTGTTCATTTATGTATTTGGAGAGAGATTTCTGAAACCCTTGTTGACATATGGCAGCAGGACCGCCCTGGCAGAAATTGTTCAACTTCTCTTGAGTGACACTAATAGTTTTGTGACACATAACGCTGGCTCTTTCGGCTGTAAAACAGCTGAAGCGGCCATAAAAAAAGACTAGAGAGTTGGATTATACTGCTACAAATGGTTTTGGAGATTTGGAGGTTTAATCTGAAGTTGAGTTAACTGATGGTTCTTCTGATTTTTTCCTCTTCCTTATATCATTTGACATTTGCTACTATTTGGGACACGGGTGGCGCTCATAGCTGTCAACTTACAGATCTGAAAATAAGGGACCAGCAACCTCGAAAATAAGGGATCAGCAGCCAAAGTAAGGGATTTTCTTGGTGCAGGTATGTTCAACTTCTGAGCCCCTCCGAGCCAAAGGCAGAAAGCCCAGCCAGCAGCCAAACGAAGCCTCAAGCGGTGGTTCCCACAGCGCAGCAACCCGGCAAAGGGGATGCAGCAAGGAAAACCACCATCACCTCTCCGCTGGGAAGCGCTGAGCAAAGGCGAGTCCCCAGGCAACGTGGCCGATTTTATCAGCACAAGGCATGCAAGCTCCACCCCCCAGTCGTTCTTAGACTCCTTATTGGGTGAGCAACGCAGCCAAGCAACACAGTTGGAGCCTCCCTCCTCCCTGGCCGGCAGGGAGGGAGGGAGAGGAGCTGCTTCCTTTGTAACCTGGGAAATTTAAGGGACATCATCAATAAAGGACAGCAGCGGGACACAGCGCTGGGATAAGGGAGTTTCCCGCCAAATAAGGGACGGTTGACAGTTATGGTGGTGCTGTGGTCTAAACCACAGAGCCTAGGGCTTGCTGATCAGAAGGTTGGTGGTTCGAATCCCTGCAAAGGGGTGAGCTCCTGTTGTTCAGTCCCAGCTCCTGCCCACCTAGCAGTTTGAAAGCACGTCAAAGTTCAAGTAGATAAATAGGTACTGCTCCGGCGGGAAGGAAAACAGCGTTTCCGTGCACTGCTTTGGTTTGCCAGAAGCAGCTTAGTCATGCTGGCCACATGACTCGGAAGCTGTCTGTGGACAAACACCGGCTCCCTTGGCCTATAGAGAGAGATGAGCGCGCAACCCCAGAGTTGTCTGTGACTGGACCTAACGGTCAGGGGTACCTTTACCTTTACCTTTACTATTAAGTTTGTATTTTGGTATATGGTGATTATCATGGCCATTGGCTAGCAGCTGGATGACAAGTTCTGGGCTAAGCCACCATATTAAACAGATGATGTCAACCCCCCTCCCCAATTTTGTTAATGCTCTATAACCCAGCTTCCTTCTGAATTCTCATTTCAGTAGTATATCTTATGCTCCTTTGTAACTCTTGTGTCTTTCACTTCATCTATCCATGTCAAACCACTGATATTTTGCCTACAAAATTTTTATAGTCTTGACTTTTTATTGCTGTTACTGCTTTTTAATAACTACCTGCTGCAGGTATCTTTCCACAATGTGTCAAACACACTTTGTTTAGTAGCAGCCCTTTAGATTTATGCAGAGTAATTTCTGAAGCCACTTGACAATTCATTCACTGTTTTGGGAAGGAGAGATGCTGGTAATGATAACTTTCCTGGCTGTAGGAAGATGTGTCTGATTATATTGGCAATAGACTAATCGTGGCAATTTTTGTTGCTGAAAAAATCATTCTCAGCAAAAATATGGCTCTCTTCTCTTTGCAAGAAAGTGTTATGGGCATTTTATGCTGCAAACGCATAAAATTGTCAAAGTGAGGTCTGAAAATATTCCATCTGTGGAGAAAAAAAGCATGCATAACGGAGACTTTTTCCATGTAGAAAGAGCAATCATACCTGTTTTCCACATAAATAACGACAGCAGCAGTTCAAGGCTCTTGGGGCAACTAAACAGCCATAAAAGTGTCATGTGTGCAAAAGGATGCCATAAATATTTACTATACTTACAGAGAGAAGAATCTCATAGGTAAGCTGGTCCCAAGTTTTTAAGGGAGAGATGAACTTATTCCCTCTCATTTCTCTGGACAGAACTGTTTGTTTGTTTGTTTGTTTGTTTGCTTGTTTGTTTATCCAAATGGCCCCCAATGCATTAAATTATTAAAGACCTCCCGATGTTTGAGACTACCTTTTCTGTTTTGCCATAAGCCCTCTGTTAGCCTTAAAGGTGCCATGAGACTAATTTTTCATGTGTTTGCTACAATAGAGTAATACAGCTACCCATCCAGACTTCCTCTAATGCTATTCATAGCCATTCACACATCTGAAATAGTGGGAAACCCAATCAGTCCTTCCCACCAAAACCATGAGTCATACCAAATTGTTCTGCTTACTTTCAGAACATTGCTCACTGAGAAAATTCTTTTAATTAGCACCAAGCAATCTTTTCAAGGAAGAGTTTTGTTGGCTATATAAATAAAAATACTTGACTACAAAACCAAACTTAATGCACACACAAAAATGGAAAATATGGAATAAAACCTTTTAAAAAATCTATTCCTATTGGTAAAATTGTATGGAACATTAGCTTAATTTGGGAGGGAAGATCCGTACTGTATAGGCTTCTCTCCCAACATGTTATTTTTCAGTGCCAGTAAGCTATTTTTGTTTTGTTTTGTTTTGTTTTTTCAAAGAAAATGAAACTCTTTACTACTTCATTCAGCTGTTCTTATAAACAGACCCTCAGGATGGGGAATTCTGAGAGGGATTGCGGTTGTTGAAATTTTTCTTTCTTTCTGGTTTTCCTGGACTCTACTTCCGACTGCAGGATTCCAGGTATGTCCAGGAAATTCCAGACGTATGGCAACCCTAATTGTTGTTAGTGGCACCAGTTAGGCCTTGCTCCCAAATGCCTTTTGAGGAAAAATGCTTCAAGACGGAATATTCAGAACAAGTCTGGCAACCCCACACCCTCCGACATTTCTTTGATGAAAATAGGGGCATCCTAAGGAAAAGCAGGACAGTCCGGGATCAAATCAGAAACCAGGATGTCTTCTGTAAATCCGGGACTGTCCCAGGGAAGTAGGGACACTTGGAGGGTCTGCAAGCTTTGGAACTCTGCAATAATGGGAGAAAAGCCTCAGCGCCTAGGGCTTGCCGATCGAAAGGTCGGCGGTTCGAATCCCCGCGGCGGGGTGCGCTCCCGCTGCTCGGTCCCAGCGCCTGCCAACCTAGCAGTTCGAAAGCACCTCCGGGTGCAAGTAGATAAATAGGGACCGCTTACCAGCGGGAAGGTAAACGGCGTTTCCGTGTGCGGCTCTGGCTCGCCAGAGCAGCGATGTCACGCTGGCCACGTGACCCGGAAGTGTCTCCGGACAGCGCTGGCCCCTGGCCTCTTAAGTGAGATGGGCGCACAACCCCAGAGTCTGTCAAGACCGTCCCGTACGGGCAGGGGTACCTTTACCTTTTTAACATGCCACCTTAAGGCACTAAGAAGCCCAAAGGAAGACATACTCATTCTCAACAATCTGGATTGATTTTATTTCTTTTGTTAAGCAGGAAGATTGTGAGATACGTAGAACAGGATTACAGTGGTACCTCGGGTTAAGTACTTAATTCATTCCGGAGGTCCGTACTTAACCTGAAAGTGTTCTTAACCTGAAGCACCACTTTAGCTAATGGGGCCTCCTGCTGCTGCCACACCGCCGCTGCACGATTTCTGTTCTCATCCTGAAGCAAAGTTCTTAACCTGAAGCTCTATTTCTGGGTTAGCGGAGTCTGTAACCTGAAGCGTATGTAACCCGAGGTACCACTGTATAAATGTTGAGTGACAAAGAGGGGGAGAAAGGAAGATGGTGAGACACAACAGACCCAGGAATACATAGTTATGAGACTCATAAAAAGGTTCATTCAAAGTTATAACAGCAGTTTTACTGCATTTTAAAACCATTTTAATTCCATTGCCTACCCTAGGCTACAGAATGTAATCAACCGGTAGTTGTAAATGCATTATTAAATAGATGCACAGAGTGTCAGTAACTATTAAAAATGCATCTATGAAACACAAGCAAATATAAATGAACTGGCACAGAAATACTAAGCCTGCAATTGTGTGAACTGCATCCTCTTCCAGACAGAAAATAGACCCATGAATTTTTAAAGGGCTGACAGCGTTTCCATGCTCTCTAGCATTTTATTTGCTGAGGAACAGATGTGGAAATACATTACTCACATATGTCCGTCCAGGAATCATGCACAAGCTCCAGATGTATTCCATCTCCACCCTCATGTCTTTTTGATGTCCAACGCTGGGTATCAACAACATTGCTAGTACTAGTCATTTGGCTTTATTTAGAAGCTGGTCAAGGGCTGAACTGGATGTTATACAAGAGGTGGCGTTTCCACCACTACATGTTTCATTCTTTTCTCTTCTTGGTTATGCATATATCTAAATTGGATGAAAATTCATTTTTTCAGTTTGGAGTTTTGGGAATGAAATTTGTCATCTGTTTATTTCACGAGACATTTGCACTCTGAACACTGCCCTGATGTTTTTATCTATGTTTTACATTTATTTATGTTTTACATCCGTTAAATGCGTTGTAAACTTCATACAGGGAAATCCTGTTGGCAAAAAACGGGACTCCACAACGTTATCTGGTGTCACAGTGTTATAATGCATATAAAGCGTTTTATCTTTACAAATGTAGCTGAGTCCAAGGACATGACTTATGCTATAGTGAACATGGAAAACCCTCAATACTGCTTGCTAAGCAGGAATATTTTTTGTTAGTTAATTGAATTTTATTATGTTTTGAGAAGGCTATGTCTTGGAAAAGGGATGCAGGTGGCGCTGTGGGTTAAACCACAGAGCCTAGGACTTGCCGATCAGAAGGTCGGCGGTTCGAATCCCCGTGACGGGGTGAGCTCCCGTTGCACGGTCCCTGCTCCTGCCAACCTAGCAGTTCAAAAGCACGTCAAAGTACAAGTAGATAAATAGGTACCGCTCCGGCGGGAAGGTAAATGGCGTTTCCGTGCACTGCTCTGGTTCGCCAGAAGCAGCTTAGTCATGCTGGCCACATGACCCGGAAGCTGTACGCTGGTTCCCTCGGCCAATAAAGCGAAATGAGCGCCGCAACCCCAGAGTCATCCACGACTGGACCTAATGGTCAGGGGTCCCTTTACCTTTACCTATGCCTTGGACACTGAAATTTCTTTCTTTCTTTCTTTCTTTCTTTCTTTCTTTCTTTCTTTCATAGCCACCATTCTGCCCAAAGGCTATCAGGGCGGCCAACACATCGATAAAAATATAATTAAAAACATTATACAACAGGCCCACAAATGTTGCCCTAATTTGTTTATTAAGTTTGAAAAGTCATATTCTCTCAGCCAGTGATTTCAAGGTTGCCAGGAACAGTATCTTTCAGCCGTGGTAAACTTGGTAAATGTTTTAAAATTCCTTCTTTATAGTTAAATAATAGGGGAGACAAACACACCTCAGAAGGGAGGGCATTCTATAACCAGGGAACCAGCACTGAAAGGCTCTGACAAGAGTCAATGCCAAACTGGTATCACCACCGCCTGCCAACTGTAGGGTTCGAAATTCAATGCAGAAATAAAGGGGGGGGAAATGCTTGAAAAAGAAGAAATCATATGATTTAGAAGCACACGTATTCACATTCAACTCAGAATGCCTATTAAGTGGCTAAGCAAGTCAAGTCAAGTTAAAAATAAAGGTTGCAATTCCCCCCCCCAAAAGCAGGCTTATGTGTATTTCATAGGATTGCCAACTTTTATGGGTTGATCGGGTGGCATTAGCAGGGGGTTCCTATGCCCCTATAATCACCCCAGCTGATTTCTGCAGGTTGCATAATTGTTAAATGCATAGGAGCAAGCCTTTCAAGTCAGTTGGCAAGCCTAGCCTTTAATGGCATCAACGAAAAAGAGGAAATTCAACAGGTTAAAGCACACACAGCCACCCCCAAATTTCCCTTCCTCTCATGCTTGTTTCTGAAGGCACTTCAGAAGCTTCCTGTCACAAATCCACCTACTGAATAAAAAACTATTTTCATTCATCTGCTGTGGGTTTTTTTTTCTTTTCTGTCTCCTTTCAGGCCTAACTTCTAATCTCTGGGTCTACCTAAATTACGAGGCTGAGGCCTGGTCTATCAGATCGTTGCCTGGAAACCATTGCTCAGCAACAGCAGAATAAGCATGTCCATTGACTAACATTCACCAGAAAAATAAATAAATCCCTTTTAAATAAAAGCTTCCAACGAGTTACACAACTGATGGGCAAAAGTAAATACTGGCTTTCCCCCTTTAACTACAACCCATTTCCCAAAACGCATGGTACGAAATGGATAATTTTCCCATAATCTTTTTCTCCCTGCACCTGTCAACATGCCCAAGTCTCTCATCAAATGTTAAACTCATTCCAAAGAAGCAATTTTGAAAATATTTTCTAACCCATGTGTGACATACCACCCACAAAGCTTCTTTTCCTGCACTGCCAAGTTTCAAGCCAATCCATTGACTGATTGCAAACTTGTCATCTTATTTGTTTATTAAATTTATAATCTGCCATTCCTCTCAAAGGAAATCCAGAATCTCGTTCTCATTGGAATGCCGAGAAAGTGGTTCAACCAACCCCATTAATAACAGGCCCACAAATGTGGCCCTAAGATGAGTTAATTAAATGGAATAAATACATCTCAGTACCTCTTCTCCCTCCTCCAGTTCTTGACCCAGAAAGCTGTCTAAAGACAAACGCCAGGGCGAGGTGAAGTGTTAAGTTGTGGGTGAACATATCAGATGACACAGCGATTCTTCAAACAGCTCTTGTTTATTCAGAGGCCAGAACAGAACTGACTGAAGGGCTCAGTCAGCCTGCTTATATAGAGTAGCAACTTTCTAAAACTATCCAATCACTGAACGTCACTTTCGATCCTTCATTTGCATAAAAACTATCCAATCACTGAACATCACTTTTGATCCTTCATTTGCATAACTATCTACAGTATCCCCCTGCTGGCCCAGGGTGAGAACTTCAGTATATAACACGAAGGGTTTCAGGGATGGCCAAGCGTGGCTATTGGATGACTATGTGAAAAATCGAGATGGCTGTCCCAAGATCGTCAATCTGGGCAGCTCAAAAACAGATTTCTTCTATGAGCGAAAGAAGTATGGCTTTAAGAAAAGGTGATCCCATCTCCACCATGGTACATTTGCTGGAGACTGCAAGGATTCTTTTTTTTAAAAAAAGGACTACCATCTTACTGGAAAGCAGCTCATTTGTTCTTAGTCCTTAAAATTTGTTGCAGAAACTAGTATGTGAAACTCAGTTTGGAGGTTGCTGTCTTCCCTGCCATTCCTCAGTGGTCCCTAATGTTACCAAGGGAGTTGAGCATTTTTATTGCATCTGTGTCTCAGAAGAAGGAGATTTACATTTTAGCCCCTGTGACTTCCAATCTACCCCTTTATATATAAGCAACCTAAATTTCTGTTGACTGAATCCTTTCAGTGTTATGACTGTGCCTATATTTTCTCTGAAGTAAGCCAAGCCTCAGCATCTTTGTGAATTATGCATCAATAAAGTTTTGTAGTAGTCTTCTAAAAAATAAATAGAATAAAATAAAATAAAATAAAGACAAACGCCAGCTCCCTCAGCCTGAAAGCGGAGGTGTGTGCTGCACGCCATAGTCATCTTTGACTGGACTTAACTGTCCAGGGGTCCTTTACCTTTTACCTTTTCCATGCAGTGCATGCACAAGCGACATCTTACGGAGTCCCACTGATTTACGTTGCCAGAAAAAATGAATTCATTAAGAAACAAACAAACTACAAACATGTTAGTCTACTTTTTTGGACTATAGAATCTCAGTCCCTTCAGATTATGTCATCTGGCGTGGAAGAGTGGAAATGTTTTAATTCTAACAGAGTGCCATGAAGAGGAGAGGAGGATCGTTTTTATTGAGGGAGATGTCCTCATTCTACTCCATAGGCTGTTAGGATAGAATGTCCTCATGATTTGGGGTGCAAATTTTAGACCTCGAATGAATGGGTAGGATCATTTGCCAGCAAAGGGCAATATATAAATCATATATAATGATTTCTGCAGGAGTGCCAGCTCCAGATCTCAAGTGTATGAGTTGAAGAAAAGCAGCTGGATTGCACCAATACATTGGAAGTGAAGTTGATTATCTCATCATGCTTGGAATTTGATTAATATACAGGCAACTGCAACAGAGTGAGGTTTGGCTTAAAACACACGGACAATTATTAGCTGAATGCAGGTTTTTATGTAACTACAGTTAACAACAGTAATCTGCCATGCTAGAGTAGAAGCTACTTCTTTTCTTTGTGTGTGTCGACGACTTCAGCTAGTCCTCCACTGAAGGCTAATAGAATCAGAGGGATTCCTGATGCTCTTATGGGAGCTGATGTCCTAGATGGCTTGAGGGCTACTTAGGTGACATGATTTCTCCCAAGCGCCTCTCACACGATGCAGATCCGGCTCAGCCAACTGGTTTTCCAGGAAATAGAGGGACAGTGATGGAAGCAGAGGGAGAGAGTGTTACTGTGGAAGATATGAATTCTAGGAACACATCAGTTTATCCACACTTCCCCTTGTCCCACTGTTTTCCCCTGTGGAAAACCACTCTTTAGCATTCAGTTGAATGGAACTGCAATTCAGGTTTTCCCTTGGAAAAGAGCTGGGCAAGGGAAAACCACTCAAACCCATACCTAGAAAGTGTGGACCAAGCAGGAAAACATTCAGACGCATGCTTTCTAGGCACAGCACAAGTGTCAATGAACCCAGAGAAGGGCTCATTATTGAGCCTACATGATAGCAGAAATGATGACTGCCACATCATCGGTATCATGTCATCTACAAGGTGTTGTTTAATGGAATGGATCCTGCCAAATTACAGGATGCTTCAGAGGCTCCCTTGCACCTTTGGCGAGGAGAAGTATCAGCGCCTCTGAAGCCAGGAGAGACCATGGACCAGAAGCTCAAAAGTTTGCTTTTCGTCACCTTTCACACTCTGCTAGTGACTTCCTCCATAACCATCAGGGTCGAGTCTGTTCTGTTCTGTATCCCCTCTTCCTCTCCCTCCTCCATCGGTCTGTCAGTCGGTGTGCCTTAATGCCTCCCTCTCTCCACTCACTGCTTTTCCTTCTGTCTCCTTCCTCCCTCCCTTCTTTCCTTTCCCCCCTTCCTGCAACTTTCAACCACACTCTCTGTCTTTCTTTCCTCCCAGCCCTGCTGGGAGTCTGCTCACACTTCTAATAGCACTGCTGGTCAACTGGGGAGGGGGCCCCAGAGGGCTATTTCTGGAGACAGCCTTCCTGGCTTCCTTAGAGAGTGTTTTGAGCTTTGGATTGGTCCAAAGCACTCTGAATAAATTCAGATTCATGGAACCTGCTCAGGACTAATCTCAGGAGATGTGATGACTTGCTTTGGACCAGATCCATTGGTGCTGAATGAGCCCAATTCGATTCTGGATTCAGCTGAATTGTTACAATATTCCAAGGTTCATCCAGCTTTTGAACTCATTTCATACATGAGTCTGATCCTGTAGGTGGTGGTATTTGAATAAAGGTAAAGGTAAAGGGACCCCTGAGCATTAGGTCCAGTCGTGACCGACTTTGGGGTTGCGGCGCTCATCTCGCTTTATTGGCCGAGGGAGCCGGCGTACAGCTTCCGGGTCATGTGGCCAGCATGACTAAGCCGCTTCTGGCGAACCAGAGCAGCGCACGGAAACGCCATTTACCTTCCCGCCGGAGCGGTACCTATTTATCTACTTGCACTTTGACGTGCTTTCGAACTGCTAGGGTGGCAGGAGCAGGGACCAAGCAACGGGAGCTCACCCCGTCGTGGGGATGATTTGAACCGCCAACCTTCTGATCGGCAATGCCTAGGCTCTGTGGTTTAACCCACAGCGCCACCCGCATCCCTCGGTATTTGAATAGATGGGTTTAAAAATCCTCAGGGCTACATGCACCCCAATCTACAGAGAAATTGTTTGCACTGCTGAGCAACTTTGAGCCAGGCCCCACCAGCTGAACCTCCAGCTGCTTTACAGGGATTCTAAGGACACTGTCCAAAATAGCATACAAGAAACTGCAGTGAAAAATGAAACCTGGAGACATGGGAGTGATGTAAGGGATTATACAATAGGCTTGGGAGAATCAGCTGGACAGTGCAACCATGTTTACAGTTTTATGGTAAAACTACCGTTCATACTCGCTACAATCCAGATCTCATTTTAAGAGATAGTCCTGGAATTTACAAGATTTGAATACGTTGCATTTTGAAGAAGATTGCAGCTCCAGGCACAGTGAAGCTATGGGCGGTAGGGCCAAGGCATGGTGAATTAGTAATAAACACAGGACAACCACAGACCACAACTTTATTGATTACAGATGTCAGTAGGTTTTGGTACAAGTGTTGGGTATGCATCTTGAATCAACCAGCCCGTCTGCTGGCTGATTATTTGGCAGGGTTAACCAAGGTTAAGGATCACCCTTTGACGTACATCAAATTGGTGCATCCCACTGATATCACCATCTGGGCGTTCTCCCCTGGATCCTTTTAATAGGATACCCTGATTCCTTGTGGTGGTGGGTGCTCCTGACCTCCTGTCCATCTACATTGAGGATCCAACCCGATGTCTTATCCACCATCAAGTTGTAACAATTGCTATGAGGTAGGCAAAACCCCAGACAAGCCAAATTATTCTGAAGGCAAATTCCTCCTTTGTCCTGAATACAGCAGCCAAAGGCTTCCATAGCAAGATTTCATGCACTTACCTTTGGGCAGACCACACCTAAAGCATGTCGTGGGTTGGGTGGGTAATCCAAAGTCAACTAAGGCTGAGGCCAGACCGCAATCACCCCTCCCCCAAGCTGCCTGTAAACGTCTAATCTTGCCAAACAGCAGCAATAATAGAAAATAGAAAATTATTTTGCAGTTATATCTACCAATGAGCCTTCCAACTACACTTTGTAAAGACTTCCATGTAAGTTGCAGCTGTAGAAAAAGAGTGACATGATTGATTAAGGACAAAAAATTGTTTTTCTGAACCCATGTAGTACAGTGGTACCTCGGGTTAAGAACTTAATTCATTCTGGAGGTCTGTTCTTAACCTGAAACTGTTCTTAACCTGAGGTACCACTTTAGCTAATGGGGCCTCCCGCTGCCGCCACACAATTTCTGTTTTCATCCTGAAGCAAAGTTCCTAACCCGAAGTACTATTTCTGGGTTAGCGGAGTCTGTAACCTGAAGTGTCTGTAACCTGAGGTGTCTGTAACCCGAGGTACCATGTATTGGGGAAATATGGGAAAAAAGAATGAGAAAACCTCATAAATATGCTCTATGAAGGGTAATGGACAAAAATATCAGCTGAGGGAAAAGATATAACACATGACTGGAAGTCAGGCCACCTAGTCATTTTGACCCTTTGGCACCCTATTTGCAAAATTAACAATTCCAAAATACAGATGCGCTTTCACTTTCACTAGATTGAATATACTGCCTTTTGGCTGTACTTGAGGGTCGATTTCAAAGAAATTCACTAGAAAAACGGTTATGTCCCTGTGGAAATGGCAGTATTGAGTCAGTGGCTCATGTGCTTCTGGCCTGCACTCTTTATAAAGATTTGAGGAATGAGGTGATTAACCTTCTATTATTGTCCATGCTGAGTCGCTCAACCATTGCTACTGAGTCCTTTCTTTGAGCAGATCAAGATGATCAGGTGACATCAAAAACTACAAGGTTTTAGCAGGGGCAGTTAGAATAAGATCTATTATTTGATTATTGATGTACCCCCCCCCAACATTTTTAGTAGATATTACAGCCTTCGCCTCTGCTACTTTTACAATGAAATTTAGTTGAAAAGTTCAGCTACGGTATATCTCACTGTTACCGGAGTTGATAAGGCACCTAAGAATGGCAGGTAGACATTTTGTTGAGCTGTGTTGGGGACAATACCTTAGTTTTTCCTGATGTTGATGGCTGAAAAAATATCACAGAGGTCCTTGAAGGATTTAGTATAGGCTACGCTCCTTGCAATAATCTAGTGCTTGAGCAATATTTCTTT
Organism: Podarcis cretensis; assembly: GCF_951804945.1. NCBI lineage: Eukaryota > Metazoa > Chordata > Lepidosauria > Squamata > Lacertidae > Podarcis > Podarcis cretensis. Next base: position 30,853,176 of record NC_137187.1, read on the forward strand.
TGAAATCATATGCAGCCTCATGCAGACGTTACTGAACAGTTTGCTACTGAACTCAGACTTAGTGCTAGTAATGGTTGATCTGGCTCTGCAGTCAATGATACACAGAGGATAAGATTATTACAGTGTGAAGGAGGAAAAGCTCCCAAGGGACGCTGATTTTTCTCTGGAACAATTGAAAAGTGCAACATAACAGAAGTAGCAAGAGTTCAACTGAACACCATGACATCTTCTTTAATATCTGGCAAGGAGCCACATCCAGTAATTAGGGGTTTCCTGCATGGACTCTGGGATCTGAGAAGTCACAACCTAAATATAGATATGACCAAACCAGAGGGGATATGTGCCCCCGCTGTGATGCAGTATAAAACTAACATTTGCAAAGACTTGGCACAAATGTGCCATGAAAAACCATTATACTGGGGTAAGGCAATTAAAGCCATTAGGTTCTAGCAAAAACAAGAATGTCAGCTCAAGATCAAGAGCTTGATTTCAACAGTAGCTTACTGCGAGTTAGCTCCTAATACCGCTTAGCACCCTGTAAGCCAAGGGGGTTGGACAGTGTGCTGGTTTAACCTTCCAGAGACTTCCAGTGAAATTCTGACTGAATACAGGAGCAGAGGGGAATATTTTGCCTGTTAAACTCTTTGATAATTATCTGGTGGGAAAGAATTAACAAAGAATGCTGTAACCCTTGTGGCTTATGCTGGACCTCAGATACAGTCATTGGGAACCATCGTTCTTAAATTTGTTTTCTACAGAAAACAGCCAGGCTACTGTTTTTTATAAGACCCCTCCTCCTACCAGAGGGGAGGGGTTGTGGGCAGGAGCCGGTTCCTGATTCGGCAGGGGGGGCGTATTTGGCTCCCTGTGTCAGTTATCCCAGCTGCCGCGCCGCGCCCTTTAGCCAGCCAATAGGGCTGGCTTAGGGGTGGGGTTTAGCCGCATTTAAGCGGCCATGGCAATGCTGTACCCCATTCTGCTTCAGCGCGGTGGCGCTGTTTCGAGACGATGGCTGTGGCGATCACACAGGGTCCCCAGACGTTTAACGGTCTATTGATCCCTGTGCCACCACTGTGCTCGCTTCCCCGCTGCCACCAACCCGTTACTCTCGGGTAAAACACCGAGTCCAGACAGTTGTTAAAAGTGTACCAAATAAACAAGTTTATTTGATAAACATTAGCAAGTTTATGGTTTCTCAGATAATATTTCTGTCAGTATCTTAACTTTAGTTTCTCTACCGGCCTATACCTTCCTAATACCTTCTGACTGACTGATTATCTCAACTGTTTGACTGACTCCTCTTAACAAATTCTCTCACTCTCTCACATCAGACTAGCCCAACCCACAGACTTCTCCTCTCTGTCTCTTCTAACACACACTGTCTTCTCAACCACCCTAACTCTAACTCCCTTCTCTTGGGTTCCCATTGGTTAGTCATTTTACAATTAGTTGACCCTTTCCTTATGAACCCAGTATGATGTCACACACCTACGAGGGCAAACGCCACAATGGCGTTCATTTTTCTGATCAAGAAAATGATGTGTGGTTGGCCTATATCATCAGAAGCATTAGGGATTTTCAGCTGTGAGGGTATTTGGCGGTGAGTCTCTTTCGGCTCGGGTGGCGGTTAGGCATTGGAATATGTGTGGTGTCAGAGGGCAGGTTGTGGTCATCACCTACCCCTCCCCTTGTTGGGTATTCCATTAAAGGGATCCAGTGGTCATGGATCCTGTGCAATGCCCTGCTGGTGGCTAGGGCCATGGCACGATCCCTGGTGACGTCCGGGGATGCTTCCAGTTGTATTTGCATCAACAAGCTCCTCCCACTGGTTGTTAACCCTCGAATGACTCCCCACTGAGCGGGGTGGAGTCATGTATAGATTGTTAGATCCAATACCACTCACGTGCTGTAACCAATAAAGTTGTGGCCTTATTTAGAATAAAATTGTCCAAGTAATGCCCCACCCCTTCAGAACCGGTTCTAAACTTTAGTGCCCACTCGAGAAAAGTGCTGAAAGCTTCGAAGGCGGCACAGGCTATCGAGCACCCCATGGGCATAGCTTTATTAATGAAGAAGGAACCTTGGAATTTGAAACCTAACCAGTGATAGTCTTCAGGATGAACTGGGAGAAGGCGAAACGCAGATTCGATGTCGCATTTTGCCAGGAAGGCGCCCCTGCCGAAACCCCTGACCAGTTTCACTGCCTGATCGAAAGATGTGTATTTAACCGTACAGAGTTCCTGAGGGATAGCATCGTTAACAGAAGCACCTTTGGGGTAAGAAAGATTGTGTATCATCCGGAATTCTCCGGGCGCCTTCTTAGGGATGATGCCAAGAGGTGAAATGTGCAGCCGATCAATGGGGGGAACAGGGAATGGACCGGCCACCCTCCCGGCCAAAATCTCTTTCTGAATCTTTTTCTTAGCAATGTCAGGTCTCTCTAGGACCGATTTTTGATTGGGGGGACAATTGGAGTTGGGGGTGAAAGCAACTGGGATTCTGAAACCTTTAGAAAACCCTTCCCATAGAAGGGCGGCTTGCCTATTAGGGTATTGATCCAAGAGGGTTTTTAGTGGTTGAAGTTTTATCGGGGAGTGTGCTAGGTCAAGGGACTGATTAGTAGCGATTCCCTGCTGCCCCTTGGGCAGGTCCTGTCGCTGCGGAGGGGGCACCCAGGTTTCCTTGGTGGAGGTGACCCCTACCGCCTCGAAAGGGCTGCTGTTTGTTCTTGTAGCAATTTACGGCCGAGTGGTTGCCAAAACACTTATCACATTCGTGCAAGTACTTACAGGAGGTACGTTGGCAGGCCCCCTTGTTGAAGTCCCAGCATTGCTTACGACGCTTTGTGTCCACCTTACCAGTTTTGGCTTGGTCCTGAGTTTTCTTTTCGATGTTAGGTCCCACATGCTCCATCCAGTAGTTATTGTCCCTCTGATCCCAACGGGTGGATGACAACAGCGAGGCATTCCGACGGAAGTCCTCATCATACGAGATGGCGGCCTCATCTTCCACCAATTCCCGTGCCCTTCTCACGTGCGCCAGATAAGATGCAAGGTGCAAACCACGCTTTGGATAACAGCCTACCACTATCCCCATGAATACCTGGTAACCATTAAGCCAGTTCTCGAATGTATGCTCTGTCCGGGGGGACCTATATCTTTTCTTCCCATAAAACCGTTTTTTCTCCCCTTTCCCTTTTAATTGTGCCGGCGGCAGCAAGGTAAACATGTCTACAAAATCACCATTCAATATCTTGTCCCTCTTTCTCTTAGACAGGTGATTACCGAGTATAAAATCAGCAGACAGGTGAGTGGAAACTTTAACATCTTCAACCAACGCCCCATCTTTCCAATCGAGGGTTCCGTTAAAGGTTTTTCTGTGCGAATTGGCCCTCCTCTCGTGAACCCACAAAGGGGCACCTGTCTCTTCGCCCTCCCCCCAATAAGTTTCCATAGGAGCGTCACTATCACCCTCCGAGGAAGAGGTACCTGTGTCATCATCGGAGTCAGATGGGTCACTTCTCTTGCTCTTCTTGGACACGTGCTTCTTCTTCGCTTTCCGCTTCCCTCCACGGGACCTGTTGTCTCGCGGTGCTGGCTCACTTTCCGCTGTAGTCACCTGCTGTGGAGGCAGCTCCTCTTCCGATGAAGAACCCTCAGAAGGACTTGGCAAGGCTGATGCCTCCTGAAAAACACTAGGTACACCAATAGCCCGCTGGCTAGAGTTAGCGGCAGCAGCCCGTGGTGCCTTGGCCCTCTGTCCTGACGTCTTAGGCACTTGGGACCCTGACCTGGCCTTCTGAGGCCCACCCTTGGCTTTCTGCGCGTGTGCTGTTTGCGAGTGTGTTAGGGGCCGTGTGGGCAAACCAGCACCCCGATGTGATGTGCCCGCCCGTGCCGTCGAGGGTCCCGCCTGACCCTGTTGGCTAGGGGGGGTATCGGGAATGCAATCCTGGGAAACCTCCATTATGTTTGGATTAGGAGCAACCGGAGGGCTGCATTGAGCATAAAAGGTTTGGATTGCTGCAAAAAATTGTGCCAAGGCCTGAGGATTGCAGGGTGCAGCGGGCACTAGCGCACCACCCGCTTGTGGTAACTGAGGATTGCCCCTGTTAGCCATGTGGCCCAAACCCTTGATAGGTGTATGAGTGAGTGTGTTGGTATGAGGACCAGAAAGAGCCGGATTAAATATCCGAGGCTGCGAATGCTCAATATAAATAAATGTGTGCGCCCAATGCGCTAGCTAATAATTAACCAACTAACACGCAGTATGGTTTTGAGTTTTTGTGTGTGTGTGTGTTTTTAACTAAGCTAGATCAAATTTAAATTTTTATTTATTTATTTTATTTTTATTTTATTTTTTTAACTATTAAATATTATTATTGTTGTTATTATTATTGTTTTATTATTATTATTATTATTTATTTATATATTTTATATATATATATTGATCTTTAAAATAATATAATGCAAATTTGTATTTACCGCTATCGCACTAGAATGTAAATATCCAGTAGCCCACCAAGTGAAACAGTTAGCTACTGAGCCTCAGAACCTGGCAATGAGGACGTCAAGGCTGGCGGAATGCTAAAATTGTGGAATTAAAATCTCCTGTGCCGAATTAAGTAGTTATTTAAACCGCAAGGACAAAACTCTCTACAGCGACCCTAAATGAGTAATACGTAACAAACCGCCAGTAGAATTAACCGAGGCAAATGAACTTAAAATAATACCAATTGAGTAGCCAGTCTGCCAGGCAGGGACAAGGATTTAAATGAATAAGGCTGATAAACTAAAGGTAAATGGACACGGAATTGCCACCAAACTGAGAAACCTAAAACTATTCCACAAATAGTTAGAACTGTTCCACAAAGTAACCTGTCTAGCAATGATACAGTATCCCCTTTAAAGCCGCAGAGCAGTTGCCGGCAGCCTGCGTGTGGGAGGATGCCTCACCTAAAATGGCCGCTCCCGTGACCACGTGGTCTACACAAAATGGCGCTTGTTCCCCTTTGTCGCCAAGGCAACCAGGATACCTCTAACACGATTAGCCGTCCGCCTCTAGAATTTTGCAAAGTTGTCTTTAAAAATGGCAAAAACGGGACTCCGCAGTAGTTTCAACCCATATTGGGTAGCGGAGGTCCCAAGTGATACTTTTGGCAGGTAACTGCGTCCAGTAAGCCACCACCGGCAATGTTGTGGGCAGCTCCAAACAATGTTGCAAAACAACCCACCCCCCGCGAGAAACTACAGCGCTGCGAAGCACTAAAGAACGTTCCGTTGGCCACCCAACGTTCGGTTGGCCGGCGTATTAAACTCCCCCTTATCCCTCGCGCACCCGACCACTGCGAATTAGATCCTTGAAAACAACCGCCCTGGTGCAGCAAACCTCCCGTGGGCGCTGCAGCAGCTCACGACCAAAGTTCTCCGGGTCTGACTCAGGGCTGAGGTCAGAGATGAAAAGACGTGGTGAGCGCTCCGAGGCAGAACTCCGCTGCAGTGCTGGGTCGTACGGTCGGTTCGGACTGAAGGCTTTGTGGGTCCTTGATCCAATCGCAAGAAAAGAAGCCCGAGCGAGAAAGGAGAACGAAAGGATTTGTAAAGGAGGAAGGGTGAAACGCGAAAGGGGTCCTGACCGCAAAGTACACCCAGCTCGTGAAAGAGACCGCAACTCAGGAACCACAGCCAAACTGCAGCGGCTGCGAGAAAGAAAAGGGGGCGAGTCAGGGCTGCCCTGACCTTATGTGTGCCCACTAGCCCTGCCCCTAGCGCCGTCCGATTGGCCGGCGCTGGGGATGATGAATATTGATGAGCCTGAGGGAATCCTGAGTCCCGCGGGGCCGGCGTCGGCCCCGCGAGACTGTGGTTGTGGGCGAGAACCCGCAACCCCACCCCCTCATTAGGTCGGGAGTGGCTTTGTGGCCTTATTTAGCCCATTACCTAAAATACATGTGTCCTTGTGTCTTATTTATTCCTAAGCAGGTGTCGGGTCCTTGACTCACAACAAGCTTTTCAACCCTTCCAATATTGGACAGGGCAGCTTGTGAGACACCGGACCTTGTTTATTGGGTTGAATTTCTGACATAGGAGTAGCTGTTTCTATATACTTTGACATTTTTGTTTGTCTTGCTGAGGCTGATGGACCTTACCAGCAGTAGTTCCTGTTAGAAATGAGTGTCAAAAGGTTCCTTTTGCAATACTCAATAAAGTGTACCTTGAGTCAGTTGGAAAGTGCAGGAATGATATCTAGGATTTCAGTCCCTTGGACTGAGTAAACAGTCTTGTAATTATAGAAAAGGAAAATGGGAAGTTACTCATATACCTGGACACCCATGATGTAAATAAAGCATCTTGGAGACATCTTCATACTACCGGAAGCGATTCTGAAATATTTAGCCATCATATAGGGCAACCAAAGCAATTTCTGTGCCCAAACCAGGCCTAAACCTCAGTGGAAATGGATTTCGAAAATCAGTTTCCTCTAGGAGCACCTACATCTAGTCCACAATCACCTGCTCAAGAACCTTGCCCAACAAGGGGAAATTGGCCTGTAATTACTTAGATTTTCCAAATCCAGGGGGGTTTCTTGAGAAGTAGTTTTACCATCTACAGGCAATGAAGAAGGATCTTTCATATCCCCAATCTCCCATATACGTTGACCTGTTTAAAAATAAACTAAAGACCATTTAAATATGACAGAGTGTGTGTGTGAGACAGAAATGTGGAAATATAATGTATTTCTACAGCACATTATTCCTCCATTCCCTTCAAAACCTACTGACGTACTGAAGATTTGCCAGAGATACCATACTATAACTCCCATTTGACAGCTTCAGCAGTCTGTGTTTAACTAATATGCTGACTGGCCAATATTTTACATCTGTCTCAGACATATGTCTAACTTTAACTTTTTTTTGTACAATACTGTCTGATCCGTTTGGTTTTCCCTTTCAACTCAATATTTTATGTTAGGATCTAGCCTGCAGTGTTAACATTGCTGGGCCCTATTCAATATGGCTTGACCTGCTCAAAGGGAGACACAGAGAGAACAAAACTGACTACTGAAGATCATTTGAAAAGGAATCAACCCAGGGCGGTCAAGCAGAAAAAGAGACAGCAAAATGTCTAGGCCCAGAAGGGATATTAGGCAATTCGAATGAGGCCAGCACAACATGTTTCTTGGAAATGATATATTTATCCCCAGTTCTGCTTCCCATGGAGAGCCTCACATCTAACCATTGTGTTAATTTGCTTTGCAGTGGTGCTACACATGGAACAACTGACAGTCCGCAAATCTATCTGAATGAGCGTAAAGGAGCCATTTGGGGAAAGAACCAACTAAATAAAACATTTCTGTTCCAAACCAAGCATTTAATACTTTGGAATTTAGTTGCATGCAACTTCTTCAAACAGTGGCCAAGGGTGGGAGTGGGACCTGCAGTAAAATTCTCTGCAGGGAACAACTTCTGAGAATATCAGATAATATCTCAAGGGAAATCCTGCCATTGCCTTGACAAAGAAGCCAAAGCTCTTCAATTTGTCTTCCTGGGAAATAAATACACTGAGGACTGGGAAACTTCCAAACACCTGCATCTGAACTGCACACAAATCTAGTGTGTTAAGCGTGGCAAGATATTAACTCACTTTTCTAGAGAATTCTTGAAACAGTTCCCCCAAAAGTTACGTGAGTAGGGGAATCCACAAGGCATACTCGGCAAAAGTTGAAAATTCTGAATCTACAGAATGAGTGATCAGGTTTTTTGTCTAGCACCCTGCTAGGCTCTCACCATTAAAACAAACAAACTTCCCATTCCTTCAGAATCTATTGGTAACGTAGTTCAGTTTTGGGTTAGGGGCATGTCAGGGGACTGGGAAGGTGTGGTGGGTGGCAGCCTACTCTGGCACAACTGGCCTGCTGTAATATACAGTTACTGACTCACACTTGTGGATGAAAGAGGTAGTCTGAGCCCATAGCTCAGGTCGTAAGTAGATTAGCAGGCTGTCAGCTGGCTCTGCTCTCCCTTTCTCAGTCTCCCTTCATTCTTTTTAGAACAATCTCTCAAGATCCTTTTTGTAAGGAAACAAAGTGCTTTTCTTTTAAAAGTCATTTGGAACATTTTTTTCATCTTAATTTTATCGGCAGTAGATGGAGACTTGTTTGTGGTAGTGTCTGGAAACTGTGAGTAAAATCTTCACTAAGAGTCTGTGATTTATTCTAGCCTAAGTATTTCCATGGGGAATGTTTGTTTAATGGTGAATGAGGGCAGGGGCAAATCTAACCAATGGGAGCTTGCCCATTCCAGCATGCACTTCATTCCATGGGGACCAGACAAATAGATATTTCTTTCAATTGTGCCCCAAGAGGCAGTGTGTGGCATGGGATTAGATAACGTAACAGGTGGCTCTTCCTAGTGGTGCAGGACAGGGGTGCTTCTCTGACCATCTTTCCTTCCTCCCTGCCTCTACCTCTACTCTGCCAAGTCACTGCAGAAGATGACGGTGGGAATCTGGCCTGGGCTGATGAAGTTCCTGTGGCTGAGGTTCACAGGGAGCAAGCTGTGCTGCTACCAGAGAAGCTAGTAATGCTCCTTCCAGTGACCCCTGCCCCTGCCATTCCAGAGCACAGGGCCATCGCCATGGGTCCTAGAAGTAGGTGTGGTTACTTTTGTCAATGGAGGCATTGTTGTAAAGAAAAATCTGCCCTTTTCCCCTTATGGGGTATCCAAAAGCCCATATAGAGTCCTTACGTAGGTTCCTTATTGGTAGGAGAAAATAACAGAGGCCAACCAGAGAATACTGAGAAGCAAAGCAGCTAGTAAGCCTGATTTTTATTGGTCTGTTGCAACAGGGTGCTCCCCTCACACACAGGAAAGGAGGAGGAACCCAGAACAATGGTGCGCAAGGCCTTATATAGACATTTTAAATTCCCTGCCCTGGAGCTCAAGACCACCCCTCCATACATCATACATACATCACAGAAGGGGGGTAACCCAAGACCACCCCCCACAAACATCATACCTACATTACAGAAAAGGTGTTGTTGTTTTTCCTGTCTGCCAGGTTATCTGATTGGCTTTCCTGATAGTCTGTCACCCATTAAAATGCTGATTACTCAATTCCGGGGACAATGGAAAGACTCCCTGGCCCCCCTCCCTCCTTGCAGAGAAAACACCCGGTCAGCCTGGGAATCAAAAATGATTGCAGGTCGGTCTTCCTGTGCTGATCTATGTAAGTGCTTGGTTAGCACATTTATGAACATTATATATGTATCTAAGACCTCAAAATTCCTATCACAGCATCACCCATCCCTACTTTGGCGTGAGGAGGATGGTGGTGGGATACCTTTTCAAGGCACTGGATGCTTGATCGGTTCATGGTTCAAGGCTGCTTCTCCTCTCCAGGCCAATGGTCTCGATGTTGTGGTGGAATGCTTTGTGCCCTCCCACTGGAGGGCTAGGAGTCCTAGGAGTCCCTTGTGGGTGTTGCCGTGGTGCCACCACCCTAGTGACATGGATTGTGGTCTACCTGCATGGCAGACTGCCTGCCCCACGACTGATGCTGTTGGGCCTGGGCCTTGGTAGAATGAAAGGTGGCTAGAATCACTTGCTAGGTTCGTGGGGGGGGGGGAGGCTTACCTGCCTTACAGTGGGGGAGGCAGGTGTCAACCCTTCCTGGGCACAGAGGATGGCAACGATGGCACTAGTAACAGGAGACCATCAATAGTTGGGCTTGATGAAAGGCATCAACTGAGAAGAGTGCTTGCTGGTGAGGGGGAGGACAGAGAGAGTGGTGGCAGTCGAAAATCTTTAGCAGCTGAATTGGGCATCTGCGGAGAAGCCACATGATGTGAAGTTGAAAATATATGTCTGCTGTCCAGGAGCAAGTCAAGCAAGCTACTGGAATTTGGCTGCTTGAGGGCGGAGACAGCAGCTGCCTTTTGCTATCCCTTCACCAGAAAGCTCTCTGTCCCCAGTGGAGAGGTTCCTGGGAGGATGGGGGGGGGGGTTGTTGTTGTTGCCGCGGCATCACATTTTCATTGGAAGTGACATTATTTGACTACTCATTTCTGAAGAATTATGGTAATTTCGAGGCCAAACTATTTCTCAGGAATTCCCGTGTTTTTGACCTTTTAAAAGCATTTTAAAATATTATTTTTATTTCCAACAGAATTGCAGCAACTCACTCACTTTTCCTGCTTGGACCAACAAAGTTCTCCAGAATGCACTGCTAGTTCTGACCCCATTTTTATAATTTTCAATTAAAACCATCTGTTAGCACACATAAGATGCACACTGTTTCAAAAGACCCTGGTAGGGCAATACCTTTATTGGCCCAACGAAAATATGCTTTGAGCCCTCTATAACAAATGATTCTAGTATTAGCATTATTTTTGCTTTCATTGCAAGCAAAATCATTTCGCTTTTAGCTGGCAATTCTATACCTCGTATTCGTATTTCAAAAGCACTGATTCACCTTTCAGAACTTGTGGAGAAGGCGTTAACTATCTGTTTATAGAGGCTACTAAAAAACAGAGAAGAAAGTGCTTGACCAGGGAATACTGTATACCATGTGAATGTTCAAAGGGCTAAACTCAATAGGATGTTAAATATGCTTTATGTCACTAGCACACATAGTTTAATAAGGAACATACATTTCTCAGCTGCTGCCTGCAGCCTCAGCAAAATCAGGACTGAGGTAGGACTGCGGGGAGGGGATTCAACTCTTCCCTCTACTGTGATCCTGATAAAATTTCCCCTCCCAGATTTATTCTATTGGCATTGGGAGGAAAGCTACATAGGCACTTTCCAAACCAATTACAAAATGTTTGGTATAAAGTAAAAACACATGAAATAACTGGGCAACTCTTTCACAATTTTGAGCTATAAATGCATATTTTGGTCATTTGCTCATTATCATTGTTTACATCAGAGTTCCCCAAGGACTGCAGAATGCCTTCCAAAGACTTGATGTTCCAAACTGTTGTTTTTTTTTTGGGGGGGGGGAATGTGAAGAGTAACAGCAACAGGAATACCATATCCAATTTCTGCACAAGTCAATTTGTATAGAAGTTAAACGCTTCATATTCCCTGCTTTTCCCCTTCAGGTGATTTGGCCTCAAACCCAAATGTAGGAGAAACCGATGATATAACTATGAAAGACACTTCGATTCTTTCCATTTGCTCAGTTACCTGATCGTCTCCCAGGATTAGTCATAGGAGTTGCTTTTCTCAAGCATTTCTGCCAACTGCTGCTGGCCAGAAGGGACAAAATTCCCTGTATATGTTCAAGCAATCCACTCCAGGCACAGAGACTTTCCTTCACTCACTGTTGTGTATTTTACAACCTATTTTATCTCAAAAGCAACAAACTGAAGATCTCAAGGGTTTCCCAAAAGTTTACTGTGTGCTACTATAAGGAGGCTGCAAGGCAGTGACTGCAGTGGTGTGAGGTAAAAAAATAATAATCTCAATTTTTTGTATACAAAACTCTGGACACTATTATCATATGTGAGCTATGTGATCGACTGACGTAATGGTTTATACTATTTAAAAAAGGAAAAAGAAGCTTTAACAGGATTGCACACTTGAAAATGGCTTTCACTCTCCTTTTAATCGTTTCCCAATGTTGCTTTGCAATTGGGCACTTTTGGGAAATGTTTTTTACATTTCCAACACTCATTAGGGCAGTGGCAGACTTGGGTACAGTAGTACCTCGGGTTAAGAACTTAATTCGTTCTGGAGGTCCGTTCTTAACCTGAAACTGTTCTTAACCCACTTTAGCTAATGGGGCCTCCCGCTGCCGCCGTGTTGCCGCCACACGATTTCTGTTCTCATCCTGAAGCAAAGTTCTTAACCTAAGAGACTATTTCTGGGTTAGCCGAGTCTGTAACCTGAAACGTCTGTAACCTGAAGCGTCTGTAACCCGAAGTACCACTGTACCATGGAGTCCTGCAGGAGCCCAAAATTTGATGCCCCTGTCCTCATGCAGCCTTCCCAAAAGCAGGTAAGGAGACACCTGGCTTTGGGAAGGAGGCGTGAGGGCAATGGGAGGGTTCCAAAGCCTTCCTACCTCCTTCCCAAAGCTGGGAAAGTACTAACCAGGCCCTGGGAAGGAGGTGGGAGATCTCTAGGACCTTGCAAGAGCCTTACGTCTCCTTCCGCAAGTCCTGGGCCTTGCTTACCAGGCTTAGAGAGGGCACTCCCTCAGCTCAGCGCCCAGTGTGTGAGCTCCACTCTCTCTCTTTTTTTAAAAAAATAATATTTATTCCAGTTTTAAAGGTTACAAACAAACAAAAACACTAAATTAAGCAAAACAAAACAAAACAAAAACAAAGCAATACATCACAATAGATACAAACAGACAAAAAAACCGAAAGAAACAGCACAGAAAAATACGAACAAAAAAACAAATCAAACCTTCCCATAACTTATTTTTCATCTGCTTATTTCCTTGACCTCCTCACACCTCCCTTTTTTGTATTCTAGTTCAATTAGATATTTCAGCAAATCCTTTCCATCTTTGTTTTTATCCTAATAATTTATCTTACCATACTGTAATTTTATACTCTCTTCTTTCACCCATTAACAATCCATTATTACTTAATCCTTTATAACATTTCTGCTAAAGCCACATAACTTCATTCCAACATCCTTCTAACATTCTTTAATTTTACAAAGTATCTGTAAGTAAATTTTAAATTTCTTCCAATCTTCTTCCACCGATTCTTCTCCTTGGTCTCGGATTCTGCCAGTCATTTCCGCCAGCTCCATATAGTCCATCACCTTCATCTGCCATTCGTGTGAGCTCCGCTCTCACAGCCCTAAATCCACCCCTGCCCAGTAGCGGTTCATCCTTCGCTGGCATGTCAGCCCAACCCTCGCTGCCCCAGGTGCAGCATTCACAAGGTGTTTGTGAGGGTTCACGGGGCTGCGTGTGCCTGACCACCTGCCCACACATGGGGGAACCCAGCCAGCCAATGCAGACCATGGTGGGCACATCCCACCCCAATGCTGGCTTAGCGGTCATTCAGCATGGTGGCAGAGCAGGCTCTCTGCATAGGGGTGCCTTGCTTGCGCCCCCTGAAAAACATGTGCCTGGGGCTCCGCCCCCCTGGCCCTCCACATGCCTGCTCCTGGCACCTGCTTAGGGTACTTTTTATCTATTTTGATTTTCACTACTGGCAGTGCTATTTTTCTAGAACATGGGTAGGCAAAATGAGGCCTGGGGGCCGGATATGGCCCAGTTGCCTTCTAAATCCAGCCCACGGACGGTCTGGGAACCAGCATGTTTTTACATGAGTAGAATGTGTCCTTTGATATAAAATGCATCTCTGGATTATTTGTGGTGCCTGCCTGGTGTTTTTACATGAGTAGAATGTGTGCTTTTATTTAAAATGCATCTCTGGGTTATTTGTGGGACATAGAAATTCGTTCATTTCCCCCCAATTAGTCCAGCTCCCCCACAAGCTCTGAGGGACAGTGGACCGGCCCCCTGCTGAAAAAGTTTGCTGGCCCCTGTTCTAGAAAAAGAGGTGCTGGAAATCACCCTGAACACCCTTGCTGTTATCTTATAATGGCAACGGTGCCCACCTGAGAGGTGCTGGAACTGAGTTTTGGGTGGAAAAAAAAGCCCTGACTATTGGTATTGTGTATTACTTTGTCACAGCTTTATAACAATTTTGTTATAAACTGTTATACATCGTGAGCATGACCCTGCTGGTTATCCTTGATCCGTCAACTGCTTTTGACACCATTAACCATGGTGTACTTCTGGGACAACTCAGATGGATGTGAAATCAGATTTGCTTTTGTAGGGAAGCTGATTTCTGTCCATACTGTTCTTGCCCAAACAACAATCAACAGATGCAGCAATGCAAAGGTTTCAAGGATCAGTGCATCATCTTGGGCATTTGCTGGGGTAAGCCAGGGGTCCCAGAGCAACACTGAAGCATAGGACCCTTGCTGTACGACGCTGATGGCACTTGGAGGAGAGCCAGTGTGGTGTAGTGGTTAAGAGCGGTAGTCTCGTAATCTGGGGAACCGGGTTCGCATCTCCGCTCCTCCACATGCAGCTGCTGGGTGACCTTGGGCCAGTCACACTTCTCTGAAGTCTCTCAGCCCCACTCACCTCACAGAGTGTTTGTTGTGGGGGAGGAAGGGAAAGCAGAATGTTAGCCGCTTTGAGACTCCTTCGGGTAGTGATAAAGCGGGATATCAAATCCAAACTCTTCTTCTTGGGAATCGCAAATGCCTTTTCAAGGATTGTAACGCCCCTTGGATGCTATTTCAGCAGGTTAGTGATCCCTTTTGTGTATACAGTGGTGCCTCGCAAGACGAAATTAATCCGTTCCGTGAGGCTCTTCGTATAGCGGTTTTTTTGTCTTGCGAAGCAAGCCCATTGACAGTTTAGCGGATTAGCGCTATTAGCGGATTAGCGGCTATTAGCGGATCAGCTGATAAGCGGCTTATCAGCGGATCAGCTGATAAGCGGCTTAGGGCTTAGGAAAAGGGGGAAAAAACCCCACAGGAACTCGCAAGACATTTTCGTCTTGCGAAGCAAGCCCATAGGGAAATTCGTTTTGCGAAGCGCCTCCAAAACGGAAAACCCTTTCGTCTAGCGGGTTTTCCGTCTTGTGAGGCGTTCGTCTAGCGGGGCACCACTGTATGACTATTTATTTGTTAAACTTATATCCTGCCTTTCTACTAAATCACGCTTGAGCAGCTAACGTCATATATATAGGGAATGGCCTGTTTTACAGCCTGAAGTGGAATAATCCATTCATTTCAATGCAAGCAGAGTTCCCCATTCATTCTGCTGCATGTATAAGCTAGGCCTGTGTTAAATTGCTGAACCGGCGTTTTCGTTTGCCAAACAGAGATGGAAGCCTTTGTTTTGCCAAATGGAAAATCCGCACGAAAAACCAGAGCTTCTATATTTAGCAAAGAAACTTGGAACTCAAGAGCTTAATAAATCTGGCAAAATCTGAGCTGCTCCTGCATCCTATCTTTCATTTTCTTAATGCTGCTGGAAGCAAACATGAGAGTTACTTTCAAATATGCATTTTTTTTTTACCATTGCTCGAAACTGAATTTTTTATTTAATTAGAATACGCTTACAATTAGGCTGCTTAAAAAGAAACAACAAAGCATGTTCTCCTTCATGGAGAGCACGTGTTGCGGTGGGGGCCGACAGGACACTCCAAAGTTGTGGGGCGGGCTAATTGATCATTGGCCACTGTTGTGATTGGGCTTCCCTTGTTGTTGGGATGATGTTAATGTTGCCATTTGATGATTGACAGCCAGAAATGTTAAAACTCCCTGCATGAGGTGTAGAGCTTCCTCTTTTCGCCCCGTGCATCAGATTGCCCATCCCCCCTCCCTATATTTAGGGTTATTCGCTTTGACCTTGCTATGCCTGTCATGCTCTTGGGGCAGGGCCCAGTAGGAATTTTGTCCATTTGGCTGATTGGCTGGGGCCATTTGGTTTTTGCCTAAAGGTAAAGGTAAAGGGACCCCTGACAATTAGGTCCATTCATGACCGACTCTGGGGTTGCGGCGCTCATCTCGCTTTATTGGCCGAGGGAGCCGGTATACAGCTTCCGGGTCATGTGGCCAGCATGACTGAGCCGCTTCTGGTGAACCAGAGCAGCGCACGGAAACACCGTTTACCTTCCTGCTGGAGCGGTACCTATTTATCTACTTGCACTTTGATGTACTTTCGAACTGCTAGGTGGGCAGGAGCAGGGACCAAGCAATGGGAGCTCACCCCGTCACGGGGATTTGAACCACTGACCTTCTGATTGGCAAGCCCTAGGCTCTGTGGTTTAGACCGCAGCGCCACCCGCGTCCCTTCCCTGCTCCGTCGCTACCCCCGAATGTATTCCCCTTTTCTGACTTTTGCAGGCTTGCGAAATGTCAGTCTGCCCCCTACTGGGGGGCAGATAGTCGCAACCAATGCCTAAGCAACCACTCACATTTTTTGTATTTTAATAAAGTTGTGGCCAAAATTATGGCAAAAACCTTAAACAAAAAATCTGTGTGTTGTCTGAGTTATTTGGGGTGGCCTGGGGACCTCGACATGCAACCGTTCAGCTACAAATAGGATGTCACAAAACCCAAACATCAAAGTATTAGCAAGTTGCACATGGTTTGCATTAGAACGTAAGAAAAGCCCACTGGATCAGGCCAATAGCCCATCTAGCACAGCATCCTGTTTTTGCAGTGGCCACCCAGATGACTGGGAAGAAGAAGAAGAGTTTGGATTTGATATCCCGCTTTATCACTACCCTAAGGAGTCTCAAAGTGGCTAACAATCTCCTTTTCCCTTCCTCCCCCATAACAAACACTCTGTGAGGTGAGCGAGGCTGAGAGACTTCAGAGAAGTGCGACTAGCCCAAGGTCACCCAGCAGCTGCATGTGGAGGAGAGGGGAATCAAACCCGGTTCACCAGATTATGAGTCTACCACTCTTAACCACTACACCACACTGGCTCTCAGGAAACCCTCAGGCAAGACCTGGCACAAGAGCCCCCTCCCCTCTTGCAGTTTCCACCATTACTGCTTCAGACTGCAGAGGCAGAGCACAGCCATCATGGCTAGTAGCCATTGATCACCTTAAATTCCATGAATCCTCCTATAAAACTATCCATTATATAAAACCTTTTATTGGTATCACATACAACATCCAAAACAAATCAATACAGAATTATCACTTCCCCAGTGGCACAAAACATTTGCTAAAAGAAATGAGGCAGAGCAGTCTATCGTCACATCTCTTGGTCCCCAGGGAGATCAGACGTCTGCAGTGTATTTCGACGACAAAAAACCAAATAGAGATATTTAGCCACTAACTTGTTGAGCTCCTGATCATTCCCCAGTAATGGAAAATGTATAATCTCCAACTCTGGTTTCCATTTGGGGATACAGAGTTGAGCTAGAAATTGCTGACGGAGATCAGCATATAGTTTAAAACTGAGAACCATGTGTGTAAGAGTTTCCACCAGGTGGTCTTCACATGGGCAAGTTCTTTCTCCTTCCACCCTGCCTGAGAACCTTCTCCAAATTGGTGGTCATCACTGCAACCTACAGGAGCAAAGTGTCAGAAACTTTACTCAGAACCCCAACCCTAACCCTTTCCAACCCTACAATATTCTTTTCAAGGTGATGCAATCAGAACTGTACAGTGGTGCCTCGCAAGACGAAATTAATTCGTTCTGCGAGTTTTTTCGTCTTGCGATCTTTTCGTCTTGCGATTTTTTCGTCTTGCGAAGCACGGACTTTGGAAAAGCTTCAAAAATCACCAAAGTCTTCAAAAACCTCAAAAAAGGCTACCACACCGCGTGCTATGAGTTGCTCCTCTAAGTGAATGCACGGTTTTAAGAAAAAGGAAACAAACTTGCAAGACAAAGGAAACAAACTTGCAAGACGTTTTCGTCTTGCGAAGCAAGCCCATAGGGAAATCCGTCTTGCGAAGCAACTCAAAAAATGAAAAACTCTTTCGTTTTGCGAGTTTTTCGTCTTACGAGGCATTCGTCTTGCGAGGTACTACTGTACTAAGGGTGGAGAGGGTGTTGGCGACAAGTCACCTTGCTCACTTCTGCTTGTGACTGATTCACTTTCTAGGTTGCAGGAGGGTCCCACTTGCTGGACCTGATGCTGAAAAATAATGCCAAGGCAGATCTATGCTGTGACAGACCCTCCAAGTGTCCCTATTTTCCTGGGACAGTCCCAGATTTACAGAAGCCGTCTCAGTTTCTGATTTGATCCTGCAATGTCCTGCTTTTCCTTAGGACGTCCCTATTTTCATTGGAGAAATGTTGGAGGGTATGGAGTTATGCGGCCCCTGAGCCAAGGACATACAGTAAGTAACTATACAACCTTTAGAAGACAGCTGAAGGCAGCCCTACACGGGGAAGCTTCTTTTAAATGTTTAATGTCTTGAGCCAGCTCAGCCCAGTGGTTCCATCAACCAATGTGTAGCTTGGATCTTGCAATCGCCCACAGCAGTTTGAAACCTGTGGGCACTGCCTGGCTTTTAAATAATAATAATAATAATAATAATAATAATAATAATAATAATATTTAATGTTTTATTATGTTTTATATAAGTTGGAAGCCGCCCAGAGTGGCTGTGGCAACCCAGTCGGGTAGGCATGGTATAAATAATAGCGTTGTTGTTGTTGTTGTTGTTGTTGTTATGGAATAGGACGTTCCTGTTTTCATCAGAGAAATGTTGGAGTGTATGCTGTGATGTTGTCTTGCTTGCAATATTTGTATTATGGCAGGATCCTTAATCCTCAGAAGATCAGTAGGGAGAATGGATTTGGTCAGTAACACGTGTGTGTGTGTGTGTGTGTGTGTGTGTGTGTGTGTGCCTGTGTCTGTCTGTCTGTACACACGTTCTTTGTCACAAACTTGAACAATAACAGTAACTATGGACACACTCTTTGCTTTACAAAGTAAAATGTTTCAACCTTTGAGGAGAATTAGCCACACCAGTAGATTCCCATGTGGTTCGCTGGCTTTGCCCGATACTCCAAACAGCTTTGTAAGTAAGCAACTAAGTAAGTAAGTAAATAAATAAATAAATAAATAAATATGCATGCTTCCACATGGCAAAGAGTGTGTGAGTCACAAAATAGGAAAGAAATGTCTGCTTCTGCTGCCTTTAGATGCTGGTTTCTACAGTGTAATTGACATGCTTTGGTTAACCAAATCAGCTAAACCTCAAGCTGTACGGTTTGTTAAACTAGGCTGTTTGCTTGCATGTTCTCCCAGTAATCACAGCATTTGAGGGCAGAAGAAATACATTTTGTGCTTCAACAAGCTTGAGTGCATATTTGCTTAGCATAAATTGCTGGTTTCAGTGATACATGGTGGTGTACATTCATAGCTTTAATGTTACTGACATGAAAAGAAAGTAAGGATCTATCCATGCACAAATCCTTCCCTCTTGAAATCAAGGCTTGAGTTTCTGCACAGATACTCTAGAACTCAAAGTGGCTTCTTCCCAGAATGGCTAGGAACTTACCATTTCACACAAGGTCCCTTTGAAGGACTGGACCACCACACAGCACCCTGGGCTACTGGTACATACATTCCTCTGCAAAGGCTGTGGCCTGCACTGTACAGATTGGGCCTCTCAGCTGTCCTCACAGAGTATCCAGGAGAGCGATGGCAGGGCTCTAATAAGTATGAATCATTAGCCTTGTACATGATTTACGGTGTGTTGACTTGAGAGAGGGACCATGCTTTTAATCCTGGTCCTGATGTTTCTCTCTTTCCCCAGAATCCTGTGTGGAATTAAGCAGCATGATTCCTGCTGGTCAAGAAACATCTGTGAGTTGAGAGATCATGGAATTGTAAAATTGGAAGGGACCCTGAGGGTCATCTAGTCCAACCCCCTGCAAGGCAGGAATTTCAGGTACAGCATCCGTGACAGATGGCCACCCAACCTCTGCTTAAAAGCCTCCAAGGAGTCCACCGCCTCCTGAGGGAGTCCGTTCCACTGCCAAACAGCTCTAGTGTGTTCAGACCCAGAAACCTCCCCCCTAAATAAATTCACGCTTGACTCAAATTTTGGTTTTTGGCAGAATTTAGGCCACAACTTTATTGATTACAGAAAGTGACTGGTTGTATAGGTTCTGGTTCAACTAGCTCCCTGCCATGCAGGTAGCACTGACCCAGGGTTCCAGCATAGGTCAGCCAAGGGTGAACACCTGGATAAGCGGAAAGCTGGGAACAGGCTATCTCCACCACCCAAATGTCCCCCTGGACTCAGGCACGGGCACAGCCCCATCTCAGGGGTTGACCAAACCATCGAGTCCCTGGATTCCTTTAACTCAATACCCTTCACATAGGGATGGCGAGAGCGTTCTTCCATCCCTAACACCTGAACCAGAGCCTATCCGCAACCTTACAAGTTGTGACGATTTGCTACGCGGCAGGCGAAACCCAAATGGCAACAGCCAATCAGCCAAGTGGGGAAAATTCCTGCCGTGCCCCTGTCTCAACGACAGATGACACACGACGGCATAGCAAGGTCAAGCACAAAGCCCCCAAAGTAGGCAGAGGTGGGCGGGTGTTCCGAATGCACACGCCGAAAGAGAACGCTCTGGGTCACGTGCATGGGTATAAATAGGTCCCTTGAACCATTTGGACTGTGTCCCATTGGCCAGATTGCACCCAGCTTTGAGGGACTGACCAATCGGGCGTTGTGGCTGACCAATCGCGCCCACCCACAACACAGGGTGTCGGTTTTCCAGGTCTCACCGCAATACGTGCCCTCTTTAAGGGAGGATCCGATTTACTGTCAGAAAGTTCTTCCTGATAATTTGTTGAAATCTCATTCCTTGTAACTTGAAGCCAATGGTTTAGATCCTAGCCTCTGGAGCAGAAGAAAACAAGCCTGCTCCATCCTTCACGTGACAGCCCTTTAGGTATTTGAAGATGGCCATCAGGTCTTTGATCCTGTTTGCCGGTATTGCTTGTGTGTTTACTAAGAATTTATACCCTGCCCTAAAGGGCTTGTGGCCATCGCAAAGTGGCTTAGTCCTTAAATCTGCTGGCTGCACCCGCTTTCTATGGAGCGACAGACTGCAAGGCCTGATTTGGGCCCAAGAGGCTGCAAAGCTAAACCTCCATCCCTCAACTCGCTGGGGGTTAGAACGAGAAAGGCAGAGTTGAGAGTTGTGTGTGAGTTAGAAGCAAGAAGCTGGAAGGCTGCAGGCTGGGCAGCAGAGAGACAGAGCCATGCCTGATTTCTGTTGTAATCCAAGGCTGTGGCTATGGAGAAACAAGACCCTCTTGGGATGTTAAGACTGTGAGCCCCTTGATTGTAGGCTCAGGTTGTGTATATATATGTTGTCAGAGCTGCCTCCAGGTCCCAGCTCACAGAGGACCAACGCTAGGCTGTAGTTATGTACAAAAGTCTTTATTGAGGTTCAGTTTCCATTTTAAAGCCGCAGCGCGCAGCTCTACGTCTCGACCTTAGACCGGCGAAGTCCCGTCTGAGTCTCCTCCCCTTCCACACCAGTTTAAGACTCTCGCCTTGCTCCACCTCTTCCTAAGTTCCTTTCTCCTCTGGGCCCTCCTGCCCGCTAGGGTTTCATCCTTCCTGGACTCCTCTGACGCTGACCCTGATGATTCTTGCCCCTCCTTCCGGCGGGCTTTAGGACCTGGTTCCCTACCCGGGCTACCTTCTGTGCCGCTCGCCTGTACATTTGAACTTGGCGCGCGCGCCCAGCCTGCAACTTTCCTCTTGACCGTTAACTCGCTCTCCGAGGGAGGCGTGGTCAACCCTGACTCATCTTCTCTCGCTGGTGGTGCATATGTGGGCTCTGACACCTGGGACTCCTCCCCCCCACTACGCTCTGGTGGGGAAGCTGGTCCTGATTTCCAACTGCTGCTCTGGGAGTCCCCGCTGGCCCCTTGCTTCTGGGGTGTCCCCCTTGGGTCGCCCCTTGCCCTGCCCATCGGCGCCCCCTTCTGTGAATCTTCCGATTCACTGGAGAGGCTCATGGAATCTATCGGGCTGCTGTCATCTTCTCCTACGCTGCCCTCGGATTGCTACCCCTCGCTCTCCATCTCCTCTCCTCCCTGCGCTCCCGCTGAGTCCCTGACATATGTGTATGTGTGTTAATACGCCAGACGTCTGCTTGTGTGGTGTCTTTTACCCTGTTTCCCAGAAAAATAAGACAGTGTCTTATATTAAGTTTTGCTCCCAAAGATGTGCTAGGTCTTATTTTCAGGGGGTGTCTTATTTTTCCATGAAGAATACGGTACACATTTATTGTCTAATTGTGAGTCAGCCAGACTCCGTCAGGGCAGAGCGAGCAGTAGGCAGCAGTTTGTCCTGGCAGTGGCGCGGGCTCTCTGATTTAAAGAGACCTCGCAGTGCCTGAACAGCTCCGGCTGCGCTGCGGCCAATCAGTGAGCTGTGCGGCGGCACCCACCGCTATGATTCAGAGGAGTCAGACACCTTACGGTAGCTTTGGGGGCCTTATATTCTGGGGAGGCCTTATTATCGGGGAGGCCTTATTTTGGGGGGATGTCTTATATTACAGCGAGAGGCAAAACTGGAAGTAGGTCTTATTTTGGGGGGATGTCTTACTTTCGGGGAAAGACAGTACAGTGGTGCCTCGCAAGACGAAAATAATTCGTTCCGCGAGTCTCTTCGTCTTGCGTTTTTTTCGTCTTGCGAAGCAACCCTATTAGCAGCTTAGCGGATTAGCGCTATTAGCGGCTTAGCGGCTATTAGCGGCTTAGCGGCTTAGAAAAAGGGGGGGGAGTGAAAAAAATCGCAAGACTTGCAAGACGTTCTCGTCTTGCGAAGCAAGCCCATAGGGAAATTTGTCTTGCGAAGCGCCTCGAAAAACGGAAAACCCTTTCGTCTAGCGGGTTTTTCGTCTTGCGAGGCATTCGTCTTGCGGGGCACCACTGTATTGGTAGCCCCTCAGAGTGGAGGAGGGCTGGGGATTGCACAGTTTGGGCCTCCAAATTCCTCATTCGAGGAAACCGAACCTGGGTAAGCTGCTAGAAACCCCGGAACCTCCCACCTCCCGGAGACTGGAATGGCACGCAACAATATTTTACAGGGACTGTTAAGTATAGTAATTTAATTCACTGGAATTGAAAATGCTTGCATGCATTACTGTGTGTTTAAATTTGATTGGTTGTTAATTGAATTCTAGAGAGTAGTTCTAGTAGTTCTCATGTGATTGACGAACAGTCTCATGGGAGGTATCTAGTGAAGGAGAGACTCCATTTTATCTGAAGCAAGATGACTGTGTTTCAGACTCCACTGAGAACACTGCTAAGTTGAATAGAGCATTGGAGTGACTCTTCTCTGCCTCAAAGAGAGAGTGAGAGAGAGCAAAGCTGCAGGAAAAGGTAAAAGTGGAAATCTCTCATAGGAGCTGCAAGACATGGCTTAACTGAGATACATAAGGCTGAGTGTTGAGCTCTGGAAAGGGAGGAAAATACAGTTGTTTTAAAGTTCTTAGTAGAGACTATAGGCCCATGCTTGGACAAGCATGTGATTGTAAATATTATGTTTTAATTCATCTATAAACTAAGTTTCTTCAAATAATTTTTTTGAATGTTAAAGTCTGGACATTGACACCCTTCTTTGGAAATTAAACCAGTCATACATATGATTTGAGCTTCTTAGTTGTGTTTTCACTACTCTGACTTCAACAGGGACAATAATTGTTTTGTCATGGTTGGGAAGAGGGGTTGTCTCTCAATCACCATGGAAAAACAACAGCAAAGAGTCTGTGAATTTTAAATAATAACAACAGATTTTACAATAAACAAAGAAACAAACATTATTTCATTTTTTAAAAATAGCCTAACTGGAGACATGTGGCATCTTGAGATTGTTTTGAAGTTAAAACCCTTGTGTTCCTGAGCTTAATGACTTTAAGATCTGTAATTGAATTTCCAGGAAGTTGAGTTGGCTATATGTTCACCTTGTCTGATTCTTCACTCACACATCTGCTGGAGGAGGCAAATTGTTCATTTTTTTCTAATAAAAAAATGTCAAACTGCTTAAAAGAGTGGGTATGAGAGAGGGTTTTTGTCAGCTAATGGGACAGTGTTCAGCTGGCCAGCTTGAGCCAATATGAGCCTTAACCTGTGTGTTAAACTGGGAGGTTTTCTTTTATCAGTGAATATACTGGGGCCTAGAATGGTTGCAACACGCCTGCAGAAATTTGATAGTCATACCTCGGGTTACAGATGCTTCAGGTAGTGTGTTTTCAGGTTATGGATGTGCCGAAACCCGGAAGTACTGGAACAGGTTACTTCCAGGTTTTGGCACTTGTGCATGCGCAGAAGCACTAAATCACACTTTGTGCATGTGCAGATGCAATGAATCGTGACCCACGTGTGTGCTGTGGGTTGCGAACGTGCCTCCCGCACGGATCACGTTCGCAACCCGAGCATCCACTGTACTTGAATTGCGTTCAGTCCACCATTCTCACCAATTCACCACAGATAGATTTGTTATTAGAAAGCAGAAAACCCATTCTGTAGTTGCTTTTTCCACTGGTGAAAGTGCACCTACAGCCAGCCCAGCCCTCACTGTCAATGCCGCTGGTGTGACCCCGCCCTCACTGGAGCAAAGCGCGACAGTGCTGAGCTGCCTGCCTGCCTGCGCTTTGCGGGGGGGGGGGGGGAGCCCAATCGGCTGATGCAGCCCTTGGCTCAGATAATACAACGATTCCTTTAGCCATGATGGTATAATTTCATATTGATATGTCAGCCTTCTGAATAAAGGAGGAGCAAGACTCCTGCAATCAAATGGCCTGGAATATTAATATTAATGTCAAATCTGTGTCCGTTTATTCTCTTGCATGTAGACTGTCCAGCAACAATTTGTTTTATGCACATTTGCAAATCTTAAAGTGACTCTAAAAACAGATTTCAAAGACAGGTCATAGTGGGAGACCACAGAGATACCATTATAACCCTGGCCTGTAACCGCCCTTTCCTAGTTTTTGACTCACCCCCTCCCCCCCAAAATTGGAAAGTCTGTACCAGAGGAAAACCTTTGCAGAGTCTCCTGCGGAAAGACGGACAATCTTGGTTAGCACATATATCTGGAATTTGGGTCATTTAGTAGTTAATGACATCACTAGTGATGTATGTTTCCTGGATGATGTTTAAAAATACTGGTGCCTGCATATGTATTTATATCATAAATATATATGTCACTAGTGACATCATCACCTATTTAGTTATTATTTATTTAAGTATTTCTATTCTGCCATATCATAAAATATCTAGACAGTTTACAACTCATAAAAACAATATAAGTAATAATTCTCTGTGGGCAAGGGGGGAAAACTCTTCTAGAGATACTTGAAAGTCAAAGGCGAGGCTGCCAGTTGAATATTCCACAGCCTGGGACCGGTGATTATTTAATAAATACCCCAGTTTCCAGATGTCTACCCAAGTCCCCCCTCCCCTCCACCATATTATAATCTCTTTTTAAATTCCTGCAAATATTTTTCTCTGGATGTACAAGTGCACACAGGAATCGAGTCACCGGACAACTGAGAATTCGTTGGGCAGAGAGGAGACAGAAACTTGATCAAGAACGGCAGAGGAGCCATAAATGAGACAACTGGGTCTCCAGGAGGAAAATTAGGGCAGGCACTGGATGTTTGCTGTTGGCAGGAAGAAGCAAACAGGCAAGGGAGCTGGGAAGGTTGAGAGCCTTGAGGCCAAAGGGTGATTCTCAAGTAGGAATGTGTCTGCTGAATTTCACATATGGACTTGAACTAAAGAGTCAAATCTTTGGCTGAACGTTAGAAGCGCAGCTCTGTTGGAAAGGCACCCAAACCCTCGACAACAGCAGCCAAGTCACTTATACACTTTGCAGTCTGGAGTTTTGATCTAGGAAACATTTCTGGGTGTATGTTTGTTCGTGAGTACTGTCAACGGACGCACCACATTTTCAGCTAAGAGATTGATGTAATCTGCTGTCTCTTTTTGAACAGCTTGAACTCTCAGTCGCAGATGGCACTCATTAAGGAGTGGGGGGAGAGGGATATGTTATGTTCCCACTTCTTTGTGCTGCCTTGTGGGGACTCCATCCCTAAGATGAAGGGTCCTCCCTGCATTGTTGTGCAAGCCCTCGCAGTCTATAGAGATTGCTAGAAGTCAACTAATTGCTAACTGCCTTTTTGCTGCTCCCTGTCGCTCCTCCTGCACCACAGCCCGGGAGATTGGCAGCGCTTTCCTCTGCCCCAGAGTGTAGCAAACAGCTGGCTCTACTGCTGCTTCCAGTTCCATGGAACTGTCATTACATGACTTGATCAGCTTTGGCATATGCATAAGGTAGGTGAGTGAAGCATTACTCTTTCCCTGTTAACTTGGATGTGCACACTGTTTCACATGCACAACTAAATGTCTTGAGCTTGTACGTTCACGTCCATGCACACAGAGGAATGGTCAAGGGGAAGGAAGAAGGGACCCCAAGGGATAGAGCCCCCAGACGCGACTGTTTTCGCGAGAAGCCGTTGGAGCGATCTCCCCCCAGTTACCCTTACAGGGAACAACATTTTCCATGGCAATGCACCAGCACTTGAACACTTTTTTAATATAAAAAAATTAACTTTTGGCAGTTCCATTTATAAAACACAGCACACAGCTGTTAAACCTATGCATGTAAAACATTATGGAAAATCTTACAATATTCTGGTAAGTTTTTTTGAAGAAATAAGAATTAAAACTAATTGGTCTGGAAAACACAACAACACACCCTCCAAAATTCTATACTTAAATTGGCAATGCTCTTTTCTTCAATTTAAGTGAGTTTTTAAGAAGGGTTTGGCCAGGGTAAGGAAGATAGTGGCTAAATATTGAGGTAGTCACTGGAGATGGCGAGGAAAGCATCTCTGGTCTAACCATAGAGCTGCAGAAATGGCTACTGCCCACTTAAGTATAATCAGTGGCTAGCTGCAATGGAAGAGCATTGCTCAGCTCAGTTAATATCAATCTGTAGGTGGAGGTGGCTGCATTCTGGGTCTTTGTCCTGTGTGTTATGAAAGACCATGTTTCCTGCATGCTTAATTCCTTGATTCAAAATACACTGGGGCACTAGGCATGCAATGCCATTTCTCTTTTTATAACCAGCCCCTTTGCTGCTACAGACAGGGATAGGTAAGATGAAAAAGTCAAGGTTTATTTTATTTACATACATACATACATACATACATACATACATACATACAGCTTATATGCCAAAGGGGCTTCTAAGTCATTGAGAATGATAAAATCAATACTCAACTAAAGTTTAGTGTCAAGGGTCAAAGGAATGCACACAACAGATGATAGAGTTGGAAGGGACCCCGAGGGTCATCTAGTCCAACCCCCTGCGATGCAGGAATCTCAACCATATCATACATGACAGATGGCCCTCCAACCTCTGCTTAAAAATCTCCAAGGAGAGGGAGAGTCCACCACCTCTTGTGGGGGTCTGTCTAGCTTACTGCCAGAAAGTTCTTCCTGGTGTTTTGTCGGAATCTCATTTCTTCTTGTAATAAAGATAGTTAACTCTTTATTGTCAAACTAACACAGTCATTCTACAGCACACGCATCAATCTCTAGCATCTAGGCAGCTGTTCCCAGGTCTGTACTCAGTGGAACAGTTGCAGAAATGGGTCCACTCAACCTCCACCAGTTTATGTACCTTCCCCTGATGGGCTGCACACATGCAGCCAGAGACTACGCCTGCATGGAAGCTATTCTGCTCATCCCTCTTCAATCCCCTTCTGGTTCTGGGGGGCAGGGGTACAGGAGAGGGTAGGGAGGTAAAAAGGTAAAGGATCCCTGAATGGTTAAGTCCAGTCAAAGGCGACTATGGGGTTGCAACGCTCATCTCGCTTTCAGGCCAAGGGAGCCGGCGTTTGTCCACAGACAGCTTTCTGGGTCATGTGGACAACATGACTAAACCGCTTCTGGTGCAACAGGACACCATGACAGAAGCCAGAGCGCATGGAAACACCATTTACTTTCCTGCCACAGTGGTACCTATTGATCTACTTGCACTGGTGTGCTTTTGAACTGCTAAGTTGGCAGGAGCTGGGACAGAGCAACAGAAACTCACTCTGACATGGGGATTCGAACTGCTGACCTTCCAATTGATAAGCCCAAGAGGCTCAGTGGGTTAAAGCACAGTGCCACCCACCACCTGCTACCCACCATAGAGGGTAGAGAAGCACCTGGCCCTTCACTTACCTGACCTACCACTTCCTCCTCTTCATCTGACCCTCCAGCTCTAAAGCTTCCCCTGCCTCTGACTCTTGCCTCCTGGCTGGTACAATTCCCCACAAATCACTGCTCACTCTCCTGAATCAGACTCCAGCCTTGCTTCCCTCAGTGCACACCCATCAGTGTCCTACCAGTTCCTGACACATAGCAAGAAATCCGCAGGGTAATCTAAACCTCCTTAACAAAAATGTACTCTAAAACTGTTATGTATTGAAGACTATTTAATAAAAACAAAGAGCATAGCAAAGCAGTTTAAAAGCAGTTGAAACAATAAAATTGGAAGTTCCGCTCAGAGGAAAGCTTGCCTAAATAGCAGCCAGAGAACATGGTTGAAGCCTCTCATATTTCAGCAGGGGGGGGGGGCATTCCACAGCACTGGTGCTACCAGTCAAAGATCTTGCCTTCATGCTTCCACAAGCTGATAATCATCAAGGTGATCGTAGTGCCCTTACCAAACAGTAAAGAAAAGATTATTAATTTTAGATCACCCGGCCCAGAATTATTTAGGGGTTTGTAAACGCAGGTGGCGCTGTGGGTTAAAGCCTCAGCGCCTAGGGCTTGCCGATCGAAAGGTCGGCGGTTCGAATCCCTGCGGCGGGGTGCGCTCCCGCTGCTCGGTCCCAGCGCCTGCCAACCTAGCAGTTCGAAAGCACCTCCGGGTGCAAGTAGATAAATAGGGACCGCTTACCAGCGGGAAGGTAAACGGCGTTTCCGTGTGCGGCTCTGGCTCGCCAGATGCAGCTTTGTCACGCTGGCCACGTGACCCGGAAGTGTCTCCGGACAGCGCTGGCCCCTGTCCTCTTAAGTGAGATGGGCGCACAACCCCAGAGTCTGTCAAGACTGGCCCG
The DNA here is from genome assembly GCF_951804945.1 of Podarcis cretensis. Taxonomy (NCBI): domain Eukaryota; kingdom Metazoa; phylum Chordata; class Lepidosauria; order Squamata; family Lacertidae; genus Podarcis; species Podarcis cretensis. Next base: position 30,881,801 of record NC_137187.1, read on the forward strand.
TACGGGCAGGGGTACCTTTACCTTTACCTATGTAAGTAGCAGAACCTTAAAACTGGCTTGGTGGGTAATAAGCAGCCAGTGCAGATCCCTAAGGACTGATGTGATACGTATCCGATAAGGAACTCCACCACCACATAAGTTAGGCATTCTGCACCAATTCTGCACCAGCTGCAGCCTGTGGACCAGCTGCAAGGAAAGCCCCCCCCCCAGCACATTGTAGAAGTCCAGACATGAGGTTACCAAGGCGTGTGTCACAGTGGCAAGGTTATCCCTGCCCAGAAAAGGATGCAGTTGACACATCAGTTGAAGCATACGATTCTTCCAGAAGAATTGTTAACACCACCTAGGTCAAGAAGACACCCCAATTCTCAGTCCTAGGAACCACTTACCCATAGTGTCTCAGCTTCAGTCGATTGACCTTCATCCACTCCGCCATTCTCCTGACTCGGATTTAATGGGAACGTAGAGGTAAACATCAGTTTACTGTTTACACTGGATTCCAAACACCCTGATGATTGCTCACAATGGCTTCATATAGGCGTTAAATAGCTGTAGCCCAGATGTAGTCTCATAACCCTAGTTTCTGTTGCCACTTATGCAGGTTGGAGTGGAACCACTGTAAAATTGTGCCTCGACTCCCAATCCACAAAGATGGTCCAGAAGGTTACCATGGTCAATGGTATCACAAGCTGCTGAGAGATCCAAGAGTAGCAGTGATAGAGTTGGACATAATCTGTGTGGGCAACCAGAGCTGATTCCATGCCAAACCCAGGTCTGAACCCAGATTGAAATAGGTGCATATAATCTGTTTCAAGTACTTTAGTCCAAATGTGGGTATTAAGAGACTGGGACATAGTCCACATTGCTTAAAAAATGGGTCCAGTAGACCCAAACTGAGTTGCATAACTCAAATTGATTTTTTTTTTTTGGGGGGGGGGGGTTATGTATTTCAACAATCCAAAAGTTTGAGAGTCAGTAGCACACATGTTGTAAAGGTGTGGTCTGTCATGAGAGCCAGTGTGGTGTAGCGGTTAAGAGTGGTAGACTTGTAATCTGGTGAACCGGGTTCACTTCCCCGCTCCTCCACATGCAGCTGCTGGGTGACCTTGGGCCAGTCACACTTCTCTGAAGTCTCTCAGCCTCACTCACCTCACAGAGTGTTTGTTGTGGGGGAGGAAGGGAAAGGAGAATGTTAGCCGCTTTGAGACTCCTTCGGGTAGTGATAAAGCGGGATATCAAATCCAAACTCTTCTTCTTCTTTTTCTTCATGTAAGAACTGCATTGAAGAAGATAACAGACCCAGAAGCTAACAACAGAAGATAACAACGAGGTTACCCAGACCTCGTTGCTGGTTGCATAGGGGCCCCCATAACAGTTGAAGCTTCAGGGCCCCAGAAATGTAGGTCCACCACTGGTCCAATGTGCACCTTTGAGGAGTGAGTGCACAACTGCTTCTTTCAAGCAAGTTGGGACTACCCCACCTCATGCAAAAATGCATTAACATCCAGTAACTTCCATACATTTATTTATTTGGTTTTTCAGATTAAAATTTTACAGTCACATATTGAACATACATCACAGAAACAAGATTCCAAAGAATCTCTTGAATTCCCTCCTACGCTTTGTGGGTCCTATTGTTAATCATTTCCTCCTGCATCTTTTATGATAATCCACATCTTTTACACCTCCATTGTGTCCAAAGTTCACCATTAAACTACAAGTGATATTCCAATCCTTCTAACGATTTTAACTGTTTACAATGGTTTTTAAGATAGGTTATTAATTTTCCCCATTCCTTATTAAAATTTTGGTCTTCCTGATTTCTGATTCTTCCGGTCATTTTAGCCATTTCAGCATAATCCATCAACTTGATCTGCCATTCTTCTCTGTTAGGGACTTTATCTTCTTTTCATTTCTGGGCCAATAGCATCTGCACAGCCGTGGTTGCATACATAAATGGTCTTTTCTGCTCCCTTGGGATTTTGGCACCTACCAGTGAGTCCCACTTCCACGAACAAGCTAGAATGGGCAAGAGTCGAGAGGGCAAGTTGTGGAATGGACAGCCAGAAGCAGCTTGTCCACATTCTCAGGCCTTGACAGCTTGAACTGATCCCACAGAACTGGATAAGACGGTGCCTAGTCCTCAAAGTGTCCAGTCTTTGCTCTAAAGTTCCGTGCACTGTGGCAGGTAGTTCCAACTTTTTTACCACTCCAAAGAGCTCTGCTGGGCAGCTACTTGAGAACATGATGGAGGCAGTGATGTGGGCCTTTTTTGCTGCCATCATTGCTATGTGATAGTTGTGGTTGTGCATCCTAGCAGCTATTTGGTCAGCTTCACACTGAGTCTTGTAGCTCCTGACTTTACTTTAAACGCAAAAATAACTAAATGTACTATACAGCGATAAGATGGCTGACTTGGCGAAGGGCTTTATAGCATCCTGGGCTTCTTCCAAGGCCCAAGAGGACTGACAGAGTCTTTCCATTGGCCTCAGCGGCTTCTGGATAAAGCCCCCCTGTAATTATAACAGCAATTGGCAGGACCAAGCTTGACATAGCCACATTTTTTTCTCTGTTTCCCACATTATTTAATGGCATTAAAAGGTTTCTAAAAATGCTCTTTTCAGAGAACAAAGACCTGATCTTTTCCATTGCTGAATGTAGCAAAAATCAAGATTGTGTGTTCTTTCCCAGATGTGCACCCCCTAATCAGCCCTTGGAATTGACTCCTAATAGCTGAATTCCTTTGCAATATAAAGGGCCAGACCACCCGTCATTACAGAGAGCTCTGTCTCAGTTTCCTGGCTTTTTCTAGCATCTCGCAATGACTTTCTTTCATAGAACCACATAAGGATCTTGGGAAGAACAGTTGCTCTCGCCCTCTGGCCATTGTTGTTCTCTTCTCCCAAGCAGTACCTTCTTCGTTAGAGACCTGGGTCTTCGATACAAATGGGTCTAAGTAGCTAAAATGTGTTTACTCATTCCTGCTATATATATTCATCCCACCACGGGTAATCTGAAGTGGGGGAAGTGGCTCCCCTTTCCACTTCCATTGATTGATTGATTGATTGATTGGCAACCATCTGTCTTGGGAGACATTGGAGGAGTGCACTTTTGGGGAGTTGGGACATGGGTGGCGCTGTGGTCTAAACCACTGAGCCTCTTGGGCTTGCTGATCAGAAGGTCGGCGGTTCTAATCCCCGCAATGGGATGAACTCCTATTGCTCTGTCCCACCTCCTGCCAACCTAGCAGTTTGAAAGCACACCAGTGCAAGTAGATCAATAGGTACCACTGCAATGGGAAGGTAAACAGCATTTTCGTGCGCTCCAGCTTCCGTCATGGTGTCCAATTGCACCAGGAGCATTTTAGACATGCCGGCCACATGACCCGGAAAGCTGTCTGTGGACAAACACCTGCTCCCTCAGCATGAAAGCAAGATGAGCATTACAACCCCATAGTCGCCTTTGACTGGACTTAACCGCCCAGGGGTCCTTTACCTTTTTTGGTTTTTATTTTTACCTGCACCTTTAGGGGTGAAGTCAAATTGTTGGAAAGCTACAGTGTATACTGTTGCTGTAGAGACCAATAAAGGAGAGTCATGTTTTGTCGCAGCTGGGGCAGATGAAGATGTCCTGTTGTGCTGCTGCAGATGCACCATGGAGTTACTTCTCTCTGCGCTCCTTCCAGCGGTCATTCATCCTTTCGTCACTGCTACGACTGCACAACCTGATTGTCTGTCTCCAGGCGCTGCCGTCATCTGCTTCCATACTCCCTTACAATTTTGCGAAACAAACAAAATTAAAGTTTATTGAAGAACTTATATGTGCATTCGTACATAGTTTAGTTGGCACCCTAATGGGCTTATGTAATAATTCAAGGGTTGCCAACCTTTTTTGGGCTTTGGAAATATTTGCAAGTCAGAGAAACTGCCATGGACACCAAGTACACCCTACAATTAAGCACTGAAACCTATTTCTTGGTAGTTGTAGGATGTGGCTGCTTGGAGCAGAGAGAATAAGCTCAGACCAAACACCTGCTTGGATTATGAACAGATCACGACTTTATCAGTTTGGTTCACAACAGGCAGTAAGCATTGTTGGCATGACAGCAGGGAAAAGGATCTGGTTTGCATTTGAACAGCTCTTGCTGTTGGAATGCTCATCCTAGCCAACTGGTTGGGAAATGCTCTTGGGAGTTGGCTAGTGATAAGCCACGCCATGGTACAGGCCATGCACGGAGAACCAGGTAAGTAAAACAATCCATTATACAGCCAGGGTTACCTAGAAGGCCTTTTACAGAAAAAGGTGGGTGATTTGGAAAAGTGGAGATTGTATGCAGAGCCCACACACCCCGAACTGCATATACACAGTGCAGAGAGGACCTCAAACTAATGGAGGTGGCAGGGTGAGTCGGTGTGATCCTGACCCATACCATGCACTACTTTTACAGGTCATTTCACCCAACAGCACGGCAGGCTACCATCTGCAAGTTGGGACTACCCCACCTCATGCAAAAATGCATTAACATCCAGTAAGTCCCACTTTGCTTAGTCCTCGAAGTTCCCAGTGAACGTATCATAGCAAGCCTTTGTTCTAAAGCTCCGTGCACTGGAGCAGGTAGTTCCAACTTTTTCACCACTCCAAAGGGCTCTGCTGGGCAGCTACTTGAGAATGTGATGGGGGCAGTGATGTGGGTCCTTTTCGCTGCCATCATTGCTATGTGATAGTTGTGGTTGTGCATTCTCGCAGCTATTTGGTCAGCTTCACACTGAGTCTTGTAACTACTGGCTTCACTTTTTACTGACAATCCACATGCATGGCATTCTGTCACACCGTGTTGGCAAAATCCCCTACACAGTAAATGTACAGCTATGGCTTCACACAGACATGCCAAGCCAATATTACAGGGAATTTCTTTCTGCTGGCAAACATCAGAAACCATGACATTAAGCTGGCTTTCCGGGATTGTAACCTAGAGAGAAAGACAAGGGCCATCAGTTTAAATTCTAGGTGTTTGGGCATACCTAGGTTGGTAATCAGGGACACGGGTGGCACTGTGGTCTAAACCACAGAGCCTAGGGCTTACTGATCAGAAGGTTGGTGGTTTGAATCCCTGCGATGGGGTGAGCTCCTGTTGTTCGGTCCCAGCTCCTAGCAGTTCGAAAGCACATCAGTGCAAGCAGATAAATAGGTACCGCTCCAGCAGGAAGGTAAACAGCGTTTCCGTGCAGTGCTCTTGTTCGCCAGAAGCGGCTTAGTCATGCTGGTCACATGACCCGGAAGCTGTCTGCGGACAAACACCTTCTTCCTCGGCCTATAGAACGAGATGAGAGTTGTCCGCAACTGGACCTAGTGGTCAGGGGTACCTTTACCTTTTAGTTGGTAATCAAGGTGTAGAGAAAAACATCCCTATAATGAGTCAAAAGGGGGGGAAAGTTAACTTCAATTATCTTATTTATTTCTGCTTCCATAGTTACATGTAATTTACATTCTCCTCATATCCAGACAGCTCTGAAATCAATATAGCTCTTTCCACTGGACTCAGTAGGAGTTCAAGTTTTCCTTCTCATAAGTAAAAACATCTGCTTAGCCATAGACTAGAATTTGCATGACAGCCATCCCACCCCAGCTTGTTTACTTTTGTCAGTCTTTTATTAGTAATTAATCATTTTAAGTGAGTGCTACTCTCTTTTCTCCCCCTGTATACAGAGAAAGGAAATCCTTTGCTCTAGCAATTTATCAGCTTGCTAATTTTGGGAAACAGCAACAACCAAAGAAAGAAAGAAAGAAGAGGCAGTTTTGTCCCTGAATATTTTTTCTTTGTGCATGCTTGGGATGTTATTGTCATATTTTTCCATTGTCAAAGAAAGGTTTTATATATTAAAAAGCAATAATAGTAATCTTGGCTCTCCAGCATGTTTTAGCAATTCCAGATTGCAACAACACATGTCTCATTGAATGCAGTGGGACTTGGTTCTATAGACAACCAGATTGCAAATGAAAAGTCATGTGGTCTTAATAACCAGCTAATCCTAAGATAGTCTTGATCCAAAGCACTACAAGGTAAAATGTGCCTAATAAGCAGGCCTCTTATTCTTAAAAATATTTTTGTTATGTACTGAGTTGAATAGGATCCAAAAGGCAGCATTCTGATTGGTCCTAGAACAATAGGATTCAGAATGCCGCAGTCTGGTTGGTCCTAGAACAATAGGGTCCAGAATGCAGCAGTCTGATTGGTCCACAGGAGCCACCCAATCCAGCTCCAGGTGGAAGTGAATCCGCAACCTGACTGGCCCACAGGTGAATCCTGGAATTAGCCAATGACGTGGGGCCCATTGTGTAAATAATGTATATAAAGCAGACATCCTGGTGGAAGTTTCATTCCTCCTCACCACTATGAGCTGAATAAAGAGCATGAAATCCACTCTTGACTCCGAGTATATTTCAATTTTTTAAAAAACATTCAAACTATAGAAAAAACATACACAACACAGAGAGACAATATCAGAAGATATATAACATGAATTTTGCCTGTAGGCAAAACATGGCTTACCAGCCTTCCCCATGTGACTCAGGAGACTGTTTGGGGCAAGTCATGCCATCCTACCAAGGGGGTTGCATTAGAACTGCTGCTAAAATGAAGGGGAAATGCTGTTATAAGGGGGAAAACCTGCTCCTTTTCCCTTATGGGGTTTCTAAGAGCCCGTATATGGTCCTTAAGTGGGTTCCCTATCAGTAGGAGAAAATAACAGGCCAACCAGAGTATATTGAGAAGCAAAGCGGCTAATAAGCTTGATCTTTATTGAAGAAGAAAAGTACTGTTGCAAGAGGGTCCCCACACACAGGAGGGAGGAGAGAACCCTGAACAATGGTGCGCAAGCCCTTATATAGACTTTTGAAATTGCCCACCCTGTAGCCCAAGACCACCCCCCAAAACATCATACATACATCACAGAAGGAGGCGGTCTACAGCAGAAATCCTGTCTGCCAGAATGCCTGATAATGGTCACTGATTGCATTGCCCGGGCAGCCTGGCCATCCTTTTGTGATGGTAAATACTTTCGTTCCTGAATCCAGGTCACAGGCTCACCTTATTCATACACCAATGCACCCTTAAGACAGGATTTGTAAGCAAAAAGACAATGGGAAGGCTTTCCCCATTTACAGAGGAATATTTGCGGTCACTGGGAGAGTCAAAATGTCTTCAGGATTGCTCTCCTGTACTATTTCAAACATGTGGCTTATATACTTAGGTATGTAAATTTATGAAGAATTATTTTATATTTGAGGCCTTAGAATTCTTTTAAGAAGAAGAGTTTGGATTTGATATCCTGCTTTATCACTACCCTAGGGAGTCTCAAAGCGGCTAACATTCTCCTTTCCCTTCCTCCCCCACAACAAACACTCTGTGAGGTGAGTGAGGCTGAGAGACTTCAGAGAAGTGTGACTGGCCCAAGGTCACCCAGCAGCTGCATGTGGAGGAGCGGGGAAGTGAACCCGGTTCACCAGATTACAAGTCTACCACTCTTAACCGCTACACCACACTGGCTCTCATGACAGACCACACCTTTACAACATGTGTGCTACTGACTCTCAAACTTTTGGATTGTTGAAATACATAACCCCCCCCCAAAAAAAAAAAATCAATTTGAGTTATGCAACTCAGTTTGGGTCTACTGGACCCATTTTTTAAGCAATGTGGACTATGTCCCAGTCTCTTAATACCCACATTTGGACTAAAGTACTTGAAACAGATTATATGCACCTATTTCAATCTGGGTTCAGACCTGGGTTTGGCATGGAATCAGCTCTGGTTGCCCACACAGATTATGTCCAACTCTATCACTGCTACTCTTGGATCTCTCAGCAGCTTGTGATACCACTCTGTGAGGTGAGTGAGGCTGAGAGACTTCAGAGAAGTGTGACTAGCCCAAGGTCACCCAGCAGCTGCATGTGGAGGAGCGGAGACATGAACCTGGTTCCCCAGATTACGAGTCTACCGCTCTTAACCACTACACCACACTGGCTCTACACTGCCTTCATTTTCACAGTGCTTTGTTGCCTGTGAGGTGTTTTGAAGGACCCCCTGGGAGGCTGCAGAGGCTGGAGTAGGAGGAGAGGTGGAACTTATTTTCGCTAAAAAGGGACCAGGATTCTTAGGTGAGAACGAGAGGTGACCAAAGCAATGGAGCCCATTGGAACTGGTAGGGGGGAAGACAAGGAGATCATCAGCAGGTGAGGCCAGAGCTAGTGATCAACACTGGTTGTAAGTAGGAAGGCAGGCAGGTGGGGGCAGGCTGAGAATGGTGGGGCAGTGCCCCATTTGCCTCCAATGTGACCAAAGCATCTGCTCTTGTTGGTTTGTGGAAATCCAATCCCAAACCAACATCTTTGAAAACTGTATTGCTAAAACAGCCTTCACTAACCAGATGTTTCAGACTACAACTACCACCAGCCCCAGCGACTATGACCAAGGGTCCCGGATGATGAGCGATTTACTCAAGCAACATTTGGGTGGTACCAGGCTATGGGAAGCTGCTTCATAACACTGATAGGAAGTAGAACCTATCTCTTTCCCAAGAACCAATTCATTATATCATAAGCTATTTACTTAATTGCATGGCAGTATGCTAAATACGATCACATTAAGAGGTTTCCCCTTTGCTCTTTCCTTCCAAACATCGTTTCAGCTACCTTAAAAATTAAAGAACCACTGGTTTCCTGCTAGCTCAGAAGGAAAGTTCAGCATTTTGATTTGAATGATAGCTCTCTTTTGGATGGAGGCAGAAAACCACAAGCCAAATTACTGTTGTATCCCATGACTCACTAATTCATTTTCCTTGTACTGATAAAAACAACTTACCCAGGAAATAACAAACAGCATACGATGATGAAAACATAATTTGGTTCGGTTGAAGCCATTCAGTCATTTCGAGCCACTGCCATGGGATTTGGGGATTCCCTCCCCCCTCTTTTCAGACTTTTATGAGTCAATACACGACTGCAGCACTGACACAGACTGTGGGGAGCATCCCACTGCATGCGTGTCATAGTATGGGGAGCTCAAAAGTTACCTAGTCCAATTCCCTGCCGATGCAAGACACCCACTCTGGCTACATACAGACTGCACTTTATTCCATTCTCCTGACTCCATTCTCCTTGCCTGATAACTTTTTCATTTGGCATGATCTTTCCAACAATGTAAAACGCATTCTGGCTGACCAGGAACATGCAATTCAGTCTGAAACAGATTGAATTGTATAATAGTGAGAGGCTCACATGAGCCTGCAACCAGCTATCTGCTGTGCATATATAAAGGGGAATGTAACTCTGCTACATAAAGGAACTTGCTAGGGCAAGTTAGAAAGGATATTAATAAACAATATATCCTCTCCTGCCACCCTGAACATTCCCACAGCATAGACAGAGGGAAGGGCCTGACACAGAGGGCTAGGGAGTAAAGGGGGAGTTACATGCAAGCCCAGACAACTGCTTCATCTAGACAGGAGTAACCCTTAGAAGTCTCCGTGTGTTCGCTGTTCTGCTTCCTCAATAACGAAACTAACAATAAGTTAGCCAGTGTTTCACTGTCTTTCTCTGATCTGTGAATGACCTGCTCTTGTTGGCTCCCTGACACCCCACTACTTCTCTCTCACCCCCCACATTTGAAAGAGATAATGCAGCGGTTCTCAACCTGTGGGTCCCCAGATGTTATTAGACAACAACTCCCATCATCCCTGAGCTCTGGCCTTGCTAGCTAGGGGTGATGGGAGTTGTAGTTCAACAACATCTGGGGATCCACAGGTTGAGAAAGGCTGCTCTAGGGGAAGGCCGCCACTCACCTGGTGGGCAGGACACAGGCGAGTGGGGGCCTTCCACATTACTATTCACTTCTGCCACATTCAAAGAAAGGGTCATTCTGGACTGCACAGGTGCCGCAAGACAGGTGGATTCGATGATGGGGAGCAGGGCATTCTCTGCCACTTCTCTCTTCCACACAGGAAGGGAGGAAGCTCCATTGTTGTCAGCCAATCAGAAGGGAAGGGGAGGCATGCTCTTCACAGCCAAGGAACTACTGTGAACTCTGAAGAATGTGAAGCCTTGCACCAAGAGATTTTCTTCTTCTTCTTCTTCTTCAATGAGGCCAGTTGAGGTTGGGTTGAATGGATGAATGAATGAACTTTACAGACCAGGATAAAAAAAACTTTACAGACCAGGATAAAAAAAACAACAACATATATATAAAATAGCAGTTAGGATTTTTTTTTTTTTTTACTGATAAATGTTGGAGCAAATAAGGACAAAGAAACAAGCATAAGATAAAAACATCTGACTAAAATACAAGATTAAACACGGATAATGGATGGATAAAAACTGATAATTAAAACAGATAAGAACTAAAAACAAATAAAAACATGCAGTTAAAACAACTGTAAGAGCGTAAGAACTAAAAGATTCGCAGTTAAAACAAGTATAAGAGCCTGCAGAGTAGAAGCCTCTGAAATAGATGACACTCACAGCATTAGAAACTGATGTGCAAATATGGTTAAAACAGACAATTAAAACAATGTACAACAATAAATTTAGAAACAATGTGCAACAATAAACTATGCCAGGGAGTTGACTCAGAGCCACCCATGGAACCGAGTTTGGGGATTTTCATGCTGGACTATTTTGAGTTGGGCGATGGTCTGCGCCTACAGATTTGTACACAGAATCTGGCGACCATCCAGGTCTTATTCTGATCTTTGCCTAACAGCAAAAGGTCAAATTTTTGCTTTTGCGGGAGGTCGGCGAGCTTCACCAGAAGGGGATCAATGAACTTACTGCGTGCCTCTTCGTAAAAGGGACATTTAAAGAACAAGTGTTCTGGGCTTCCTATCTCTCCCAATGGACAGGTGCAAAGGCTCTGGGCATAGGGGACTTTTCCATCCAGGACCGGTGAGGGAAGAGCCTCGCTTCTGGTGAGTGTAAAGGCCCTTCTTGCATTTCTAGATATGAGAAAGAAGAGATATGCTGCCGGTGCAGCTATATCTCTCTCGATTTCTCCAATTTTATAGTCGGGGCACCTTGCGCAGTCCTGTTGTCTCTTGGTATCTAATATTCTTTGCCTGACCGTGGCTTTTGCCTGGCCCAAGCCCAGACTCAGAAGGGTTTGAGGGGCAACACCCAGTTTCTGGAGGGTGTTCAGAACTGCAGTCTGCCAGCCTGACTGAATCCTCTGACTCGCAGAGGATCAGTGGGGCTATCCCTCGGGGTAGCAGACTCAATGTCAGCCATTTGTAAATATCTCCCACTCTACAGACATTCCCTTCTACCATCAAAACTTTAACATCATCGCTCTCCAAGAGACATGGGTGGCTGAAAACCCATCATTGGAAGGATACTATACATATGCAGTGAGAGGTTGGGTTGCTTTACAAACAACAAGGAAGACCTGGGCACGTGGATATGTGCCTATGAGCACCATGTTGGCAACTCCTAGGTTATACCCTTCCATTGGGATACCACATAGCAAATGATATGATGTTACACTATAATGGCAAGACACAGCCAACTGGATGGAAATAGGGTGTTGACTACATTGATTTAGTTTAATACAGCAAGGCTGTTCTTAGTCACCAGCCCAGGACATTTGAAACTGTAAACCAGGGTAGTGGTGGGGATGGGGGGGAATCCAATACAATCTTGTGCCCTTGGTGGTGGTGTGCATCTAACCATGAAAGGATGTTCAGATCTGCAGTGAGTCGCACAGAAGCATGACACACTAATTTTATGCTTTCCATCAGTCTGCAAAGAAAACTATTATTAAACAAAATTGAATCTGCTTGTGAAACTTTTGCAGCTTTCCTCTTGATTTCCAGAAGCGCAGTTTGAGGTTGGAAATTTGAGAGATTTATTGTGGAGGAAAAAGTCACTATGGAAATTCAGGAAACTTGCATTTCAAAGCTTTTTTTTTTGCACAGAGACGAGCATTTATAGCCAGGATGGGGAGTGTTTGGTCTCCAGATGTTGTTGGATTCCAGCATCATCCAAGCAGAGAACACACCTGTCTCCATGGATGTAACCAAAGCCACAAAAATCAGGAATATGTTGCTATCCAGCACAGACCCTTATGGATCCTCATGATATTTATTAGGGATCACCTGCAAAGCTACACTCAGAACACAGGTCACATGTTTCCACAGATGTGATTTGTGATTTGATTGTGGTTTGGGGCTGATTTGCTATAGAAATCATAGCGTGGTGAACCCAAAACTCAGGTTCTTATTTTTGTGACATGAAATGGACCACATTTGTTGCTTATTTTATTTTTTAATGGTTCACTTGAGACAAGTATGGGCTGTGATTTGATGATGGTTTGGTGAGGATCTGATGTAAAAATCATGCCAATGTAAGATCCGTATGTAGAGATAGTGAGATTGAGTTGGCCAGAATCCCAAATGAAGCTCATGTTGGGCAGAGCAATACAAACCATCAGACTAGCATTAGACATTTATGCAGTAATGTGAAATATAAACTCGGGACAAATTTACAGGTTTGAACATTTGCTAGAAAAAATATTTGGGTTATCATAATATATATGATAATATGCAGAATATGATAAGATACAGAAAAGCAGAGACATCACCTTGCCAATGAAGGTCCGTATAGTTAAAGCTATGGTTTTCCCAGTAGTGATGTATGGAAGTGAGAGCTGGACCATAAAGAAGGCTGATCGCTGAAGAATTGATGCTCTTGAATTATGCTGCTGGAGGATACTCTTGAGAGTCCCATGGACTGCAAGAAGATCAAACCTATCTATTCTTAAGGAAATCAGCCCTGAGTGCTCACTGGAAGGACAGATCATGAAGTTGAGGCTCCAATACATTGGCCACCTCATGAGAAGACTCCCTGGAAAAGACCCTGATGTTGGGAATGATTGAGGGCACAAGGAGAAGGGGACGACAGAGGACTAGATGGCTGGACAGTGTTCTCGAAGCTACCAACATGAGTTTAACCAAACTGCGGGAGGCAGTGGAAGACAGGAATGCCTGGCATGCTCTGGTCCATGGGGTCACGAAGAGTCGGACACGACTAAATGACTAAACAACAACATAAGGAGAGCCATAGATAATCTCAGAAACAACCCAGACATTATAATTAAAGAAGCGGACAAAGGTGGAGCCGTCATCATCATGAACAAAACTGACTACATTCAGGAGGCTCACAGACAACTTTCCAATACCGCCTTTTACATAAAATTGGACTCAGACCCCACACAAGAATACAAAAAAGAACTGAACAAGATTGTTAAGGAGCTACCCCCACACATCCAAGAACAGATCCTCACAAACACACCAACAGAACCTCGACCAGGGACTTTCTATCTTCTACCTAAAATACACAAACCAGGAAATCCAGGACGCCCCATCGTTTCAGGTATTGGCACTATTACAGTGGGTGTCTCCGGTTATATGGACTCTGTTCTGAAACCATATGCCATCAGAGCTCCCAGCTATGTACGTGACACCACAGATTTTCTGAGGAAAATACAATCTTTTAATAATCTTCCTAACAATACTATACTAGCTACTATGGATGTGGAATCTCTGTATACCAACATCCCACACAACGATGGTTTACAAGCTATAAGGAACACCATTTCAGATAAAACCACAGCGGACTTTGCTACCAAACTCTGCCAATTTGTCCTTACCCACAACAACTTCAAATTCGGTGATGACCTGTTCCTTCAGATCAGCGGTACAGCAATGGGCACCCGCATGGCCCCACAGTATGCCAACATCTTCATGGCAGATTTAGAACAACGTTTCCTAAACTCCTACCCACTCAAACCTCTCTTGTACCTGCGATACACTGACGATATTTTTATCATCTGGACACATGGTCAACAGACCCTGGACACCTTCCACCAGAAATTCAATGATTTTCACCCCACAATCAACCTAACTATGAATCAATCTATGCAAGAAATAAATTTTTTGGACACTACTATAAAAATACAGGATGGGCGCATAGACACCACCTTATACCGTAAACCAACTGACCGACAAACATATCTACCTGCCTCTAGCTACCATCCCAAACATACCAAACAGTCCATTGTATATAGCCAGGCACTACGCTACAGCCGCATATGCTCCAATTCTACAGACAGAGACTCTCACCTAAGAGATCTACAGCAAACCTTTTTAGAACTAAAATACCCAGCAGATGAAGTTAGACAACAGATCAACAGAGCCAGACTGATACCCAGAGAGAACTTGCTGCAAGACAGACCCAAAAAAGAAAATAACAGAACACCTCTAGTCATCACATACAGCTCCCAAGTTAAAACAGTACAACGCATCATCAGAGATCTACAACCTCTCCTGGACAACGACAGTTCTCTTTCTCAAGCTCTGGGAGGAAGACCTTTCATTGCCACCCAATCTTAAACAACTCCTAACCCACAATAATACTACAACCAGACTTAACACGGACACTGGCACCAGAGCCTGCAATAAACCCAGATGCCAACTTTGCTGCCACATACACCCGGACAACACCATTACTGGCCCCAACAACATCACACATACCATCTCAGGACTATTTAATTGCTCATCGTCTAACATTGTGTATGCCATCAAATGCCAACAGTGTCCTTCAGCTCTCTATATTGGACAAACAGGCCAAACCTTACACCAAAGAATAAACGGACATAAATCCGACATCAGGAACCACAAGACAGAGAAACCAGTAGGAGAGCACTTCAATCTCCCAGGACATTCTATACAAGATCTCAAAGTAGCTGTTCTATTACAAAGGAATTTCAGAAATAGACTGGAAAGAGAAGCTGCTGAATTGCAACTTATCACCAAACTTAAAACTATGGAGAGACCTGGTCTGAACAAAGACATTGGATTCTTATCTCATTATACATGACAAAGCCATTTTTCACCTTCTCACCCCTTGCTTTTTCCTGTAAGACCTATTGCAGTCGTTAAGAGTCGTCAACAGGCTCATCACAGCTATCTGCCAATCACCCAATCCCACCACCCTTCTGAGTAATACCCCTCCCCACCTTCTCACTATATAGAAGGGTCTGGTGACTTCTGTTTCAGTGTGTCTGAAGAAGTGTGCATGCACACGAAAGCTCATACCAAGAACTAACTTAGTTGGTCTTTAAGGTGCTACTGGAAGGAATTTTTTATTTTGTTTTGACTATGGCAGACCAACACGGCTACCTATCTGTAACAGAAAATATAAATGTATTAAGATTCCAGCTGACTGGATGAGGTTCAGGATTTTGGCATGTAACTGGGCTAATAGCTAATTAGCAACCATTCAAAATACTCTAGGCCAGGGATCAGCAAACATTTTCAGCAGGGGACCAGTCTACTGTCCCTCAGAACTTGGGGGTTGGACAGACTATATATTTTTTTTGGGGGGGGGAATGAATGAATTCCTATGCTGCACAAATAACCCAGAGATGCATTTTAAATAAAAGGACACATTCTACTCGTGTAAAAACACGCTGATTCCCAGACCGTCCACGGGTCAGATTTGGAAGGCGATTGGGCCAGATCCGGTCCCCGGGCCTTAGTTTGCCTGCCCTTGCTCTAGGCACATATTGAATAAAGATGTAAACCTGTAAACACTATGAAGAACCAGTAGGTTTAACAGCAGCAACAACAACAACAACAACAACAACAACAACAACAATTACATTATTGTTTTATTTCTATTACACCCATCTGACTGTATTTCCTATCAGTGCCAATTTGTTTACTTATTTATATGGGCATTATATGACCCCCCCCCCCCAATCAACTATAATGGTGCAGTTGGAAGAATACACAAGCATCACTTGCTAGGGAAGAAATGGTGTAAGTAAAAAACAAAACACCCCTCCCCCAAATAAATTTATTTTACACACTCATAGTGTGTGTCAGGCGGCATTCACTCCCACAAATAGTAAAAGTAATAATGAATCAAACAAAAAGGCTAGTTGGGGAAGCTGGGCCCTGAGTATTGCTACTGCGTTAGTGTGGCCTTTAAGGAAACAGGTCTGAGCATGCTCAGAACAGATGTATTGCCTCCTGGGTCCACCATAAAAGTAGACTTGCAAATGTGGCTGAAGAGAGAGGGAAAGTGCACAACCAGGGCTAAGAGCCAGTAATTCCATTAATATACTATCACATTTTCTTGCCTGGAGACCTTTGGAGTGAGATTGGCTGAGTGGTGCTAAGAACTGATTGGCCAGAGAATGGGAGACTGACTGAAATGTCTCCCTCAGCTTCGCTAAATTCAAATAGATAAAGCAAGGATGCGTGGGACTGGAAAAAGTGTGGCTTTCAAATTTTGTGGGAAACTTTTAAAAAACAACCCAAAATGCTTGACATTTCACTTGGTAGGCATGTCCAAAGTCTGTTTGGGGGGGCCTAATCCGGCCCCTGTGGCAGTTTATTTCTTGGGGTAAAATCCTGAAAAAACCCTCAAAACTTTGGCCCTTTGCTTCATCAGATCTGGCCCTCTTTGAAAAAAGTTTGGACATCACTGCTCTAATAGAACAATTTCCGCTGACTTTGATCAGGGAGCTGGAGAAATGGAAAGGGTGGAAACAAGTGAACAAACTAAAATACTGGACTTCAGCAATTCCACATTTCAAAGGCATCCTCTCAGTTAACCATGTATACATATAAATTGGGACACGGGTGGCGCTGTGGGTTAAACCACAGAGCCTAGGACTTACCGATCAGAAGGCCGGCGATTCAAATCCCCGCGATGGGGTGAGCTCCCGTTGCTCGGTCCCTGCTCCTGCCAACCTAGCAGTTTGAAAGCACGTCAAAGTGCAAGTAGATAAATAGGTACCGCTCCAGCGGGAAGGTAAACGGCGTTTCCGTGCGCTGCTCTGGTTCGTCAGAAGCGGCTTAGTCATGCTGGCCACATGACCCGGAAGCTGTACGCCGGCTCCCTCGGCCAATAAAGCGAGATGAGCGCCGCAACCCCAGAGTCAGCCACGACTGGACCTAATGGTCAAGGGTCCCTTTAACTTTACCTTTACATTTAAATTGGGGGAGGGGGTTTCAGTCACACAGCGCTCCAGTTCTGTGCATACTGCACATGCCTATAAATGTGCACAACTACCTAAGAGTGCACTGAAATGCACTTGGGAGTTTCCCCACCAGCAGTGGCTGTTAGGATCATCCTACCCTCGTGTAGGACCCTGGTAGAGACACATGCCCGACTGGCATGTTCTCTCCCTCCTGGTCGATTGTTCGGGAGCTTCAAAAACTTTCTTCAGCCCGAACATCACAGCGACTGATACCAAGAAGCATCTGCACACTTATGATCCTGCAGAGTATTGGCGGTTCGCGTAACAGACTCAATAGCTCAGCATCTTGGCTAATCTACTTTATTTACATAAAATACACTCGGAGCATTTTGACTTAGCTCCTTCCTCTTTCTCATCAGACAGCAAAAAGAAAGAACAAAGGACAATAGTCCTACATTCTGGAACACAGTAGTACAAAACATCCTGTCTCCATCACTTCGTACACTGTGGAATGAATACATACATTGTCATGTGATAGACAAGAATCTCATGACTGCAAACACAGAGCAAGAATCCTAATACAGTGGTACCTCGGGTTAAGTACTTAATTCGTTCTGGAGATCCGTTCTTAACCTGAAACTGTTCTTAACCTGAAGCCCCACTTTAGCTAATGGGGCCTCCCACTGCCACCGTGCTGCTGGAGCACGATATCTGTTCTCATCCTAAAGCAAAGTTCTTAACCCGAGGTAATATTTATGGGTTAGTGGAGTCTGTAACCTGAAGCGTATGTAACCTAAAGCATATGTAACCTGAGGTACCACTGTAGTATATTGGGGGCACATCCAGACTCTCGTTGTTCTCTGTTGGGGTTCAGTCACACATGGGCAAATTCAGGTTGCACAATGTAACACCATGCTGCAGGTATTCAAAAACAACTAACCAAAGCTTTTTTAAAAAACACAATACAGTGGTACCTCGGGTTACATACACTTCAGGTTACATACGCTTCAGGTTACAGACTCCACTAACCCAGAAATAGTGCTTCAGGTTAAGAACTTTGCTTCAGGATAAGAACAGAAATTGGGCTCTGGTGGCGTGGTGGCAGCAGGAGGCCCCATTAGCTAAAGTGGTGCTTCAGGTTGAGAACAGTTTCAGGTTAAGTACGGACCTCCGGAACGAATTAAGTACTTAACCTGAGGTACCACTGTACAGGCAAAATAAATGTATCTGGAAAACTCATGGGAAGAAGAATTATAATTCTGCATAGGAGATTTCATTTTTTAAAGGTTTCTTTCTTTTAAACTTTTTTTCCTCAAAAGGTACAGCCTAGGGGACTCTGCTCATTTACGATTCAGGCTCCTGCGCCTCATTTTCGTAGCCACTGTGAGTCATTGGCA
Source organism: Podarcis cretensis (assembly GCF_951804945.1). Lineage (NCBI taxonomy): Eukaryota > Metazoa > Chordata > Lepidosauria > Squamata > Lacertidae > Podarcis > Podarcis cretensis. The sequence goes on from NC_137187.1 coordinate 30,900,236, forward strand.
TGGTGGTAGTTCCTGAGAAACAGAAGGTCTGAGATAAGTGTGCTTATGTTTTGCTCCGCTTTTTCCAGGCAGAGGTTTAATACTCTGTGTCTGAGCGTTTTTATTTTTTATTTTGCTCTGAGCTTCCCCACAAAAAGCCACACTTGAAAGCTGAATCAGAGCAAACATCAGTTTGGGTTTTCGGCGTATTGACATTTGCTCCAACTGAGCTTTAAAGAGTGAGTTTTCACAGGTAAAGCTCCGGAGTCATTAAAAAAAGGGCGCTCAAACACAGTGCTTTAAATTGCTTAGAACCATGCCTGGAAAAATAAGTGTGGATAAACCCAGTGTAGCACAGGCCTTTAATATCCAGCACAGATGGGTAACATCTGGATCATGCTGGTGCTAGCCAAACAAAACCCCTAAGCAGATGCTGATTTGTATACAACACAAATATTCCCTTTCTTATATTTGTGTATTTTACCCCCTTGCATCACACTGCTAGTATTTGTTTCCAAATCTGGCACTCTTCTCACAAATGTTTTATGGTTTTAAAAACAGGGCAAATAGACATTTTTCCTGTTTTTCGAAGTGTTACTTCTTTATTTTCCTCAGTTTTCAAACAAGGCATGTTTGCACCACAGTTAATTGATTCTGCTGGCCTTCAGAGCAATAGTGGATTTTTAAATTCCCTGTCAAATTCTTATTTGACAGTGCAGAAATAAGACACTATCACATATACCAGTCCTTTGTTTTCTGTTCCCTGCAAATATACATATATTTGTATTTGTGTGTATGTGGCCAACAAGGTTTTTTGAATTTGGGAAAACAAAAAGAATGTAAAATTAGATTTTCCTGTTCAATGAATTCTTGGGATATACTTTCTCTCCACTGATGTATACAGTGGTACCTTGGGTTACAGACGCTTCAGGTTACAGACTCCTCTAACCCAGAAATAGTGCTTCAGGTTAAGAACTTTGCTTCAGGATAAGAACAGAAATCGTGCAGCCGCAGCGCAGCAGCAGCAGGAGGCCCCATTAGCTAAAGTGGAGCTTCAGGTTAAGAACAGTTTCAGGTTAAGAACGGACCTCTGGAACGAATTAAGTACTTAACCCGAGGTACCACTGTCCTATAATTAATGTAATAAATATCATTATGTTTATTTAATAGCACTTACTGTCAGCTAACATGGAGGCCTATTGTCAGGAAGCAAGGCATTTTCTAAACATTTTAAGTAAATAAATAAATGGAAAAAGGTTCTACATTCTGTTGATTTCATGTACACCACTAATGTGGTGACTACTAAGAGTGAGATGAAATACAGAAGGGAAAGAGAGGTGCCAAAAAGGAAGGAAGGAAAGCAGAAGAAGCAGGAGGGGGAGGCACTGGAAAGTTACCAGGAGAGGCAAGGAGGTGGAAGGGAGTGTTGAGTCAGAAGGCAGGTGGCACTGGGATGGGTGGGTGGGGAACACAGTCTTTTTGCAGGAAGAGGAGGAGGTAGGTATGTGTCAGGCGTGAGCTGACAGTAAATCACACTGTGCAAATTGGAGTTAACTCTTTATTCGCAAAAACACAACCTGCTCAGACTTATTGGAGTGTCGTGCCTAATAAGCGCAGCAATCCATCTCTGGTAGGTCTTGCCCCCATAAAGCAGTTGTTGAGATTGAAGGTCTCCACCTCCCACAGCTGCTAAGTGCCCTCCTCTCCAGAGTTTTTCCAAGCAATCGGAGACGGTGTCTGTGAGCAGTCAATCTCTCCTCCACCCTTAGGGCCCTCGTATTTACAGGACCGCCTTTCCTGGCATGCCTCGCAGAGGACCTTAAGGTCCATGAATAACCATAGTTTAGAAGTCCTGGGCCCTAAGGAAGTCAAACTATTCACCAGGGCCAGGGCCTTTTCAGTGATGGCCCCGACCTGGTGGAATGCTCTGTCCCATGAGACTAGGGCCCTTCAGGATTTAACCTCCTTCCATCGGGCCTGTAAGACAGAGCTATTCCTCCTGGCCTTTAATTTGAACTCAACCTGATCTTTTATTTCCCTTCTCTTCCCTCCCCCTGCCCTTTTATGAAGATTACCCGCTCTGAGACCCCACAGCTAATTCTCTCCTGGCCTCCTCACTGGCCTAAGTAGGACCAATTCAGCCATCTAGCCCTTATTTCCCCTAAAATGATTTCTGAATTTTGAATTTTGAAACTAGTGAAGGAAAGATTTCCATACCTCCCATGTGACCAACATTAGCCAATCGCATGAGAACAGCTAGAGAACTCTCTAGAATTCAGTTACCAACCAATCAAATTTAAACACATAGGAATGCATGCAAGCATTTTCAATTTCAGTGAATTAAACTACTATACTTAACAGCATAGGCAGGGACTGCATGAAAAGAGGATGATGGTGAAGAAAGGGACAACTTTCAAGTCATCCAAAGGAAGAGGAAGAAAAAGGAGGAAGGCAAGGAAGGCACTGTGTAAAGGAAGAGAAGGAGAAGCAGAGAAAGCCAGGAGAGGGCAGAGCGGGACATCTAGTAGAGAACAGCTTTACACTCTTAAGGGAGGTTGATGGGGTAGCAGGAAGGAGCACAATATTGGAAACCACAGCTGAAGCCTGGTGGGCCATTGCCTCGGAGGCTGTTCTAGCACAGACAGCAGCTGCCAATGAATAAAGGAGAAAAGGCTGCGAGCCACCCAGAGGAAGCCCAGAAGAGGCCTCATTTTCATGATCAAGATCCCTCTTTTGATTCTTTGCCATGGAGTTTTCTTGGGAAACACGCCTGGGAACCTTAGCCCAAGCATCTGATTATTCTCCATTTAGACATGCTTTGCGATAAGGACCCAGCCTACTGATGCTTTTTGCAATCCATCATTGTGATATATGGCAAAGCAATTTCTATCCCCCTGCGTATTAAATGCATATTTAAAAGTCCCTGGTATTTGTTAAGGAATGAGATAAATAACCGGCCAGAAGAAGGAAAATGAGTGGGAGTTAGCGTCCAATCTGGATGCCATCTTAATTTATGTTCAGAAGAAACACAGGGAAATAGCCTTGCATATCACTTATGACTGGACAACTGGTCTGAACTGACAGTGACTGGCCAGGACCTTGGGGTCATAGAGGTTAGCTCATTGAAGATGTTGACCCAATGTGCAGCAGCTGTGAAAAGGGCAAATTCCCATGTCAGGGATCATTTGGAAAGGAATTGAAAATAAAACTGCTGTTGTCATAATGCAGTTACATACACAAATTGATAGTGTGACTGCATTTGGAATACTACGTGGAACTGGAAAAGGATCAGAAGAGGGCAACCAAAATGATCAAGCAGATGAAACAAGTATGTTATGCAGGTGTGAAGCATATGGGACTTTTTAGTTTACAGAAGAGGTAAGAGGTGACCTGATATAGTTTTATAAAGTTGTGCATGGCATGCAGAAGTAGACAAAGAAAAGTTTTTTCTTTCTCTCTCGTAACACTTGAACTTGTGGACGTGCAATGAAGAACCTCTGACTTCATCTCCCTCCCTGCCCCTGTACACCTGCTGGTAGGAACCATCTGTAATTCCCCCTTGGCAATGAAGGGTCAAAATATTGTTTCCTTTTGGGGGAGGGGGGCTGCCAGATCTCACCTCAGACAGCAAGGGTCCAGCTACTTTGGTGGGATGGGTTTTGTAATTCAACACACAATCACCTGCTCATTCCCTTTAAAAATGGAGCATTTCCCCCCATTCTTTCTAGGGAAGCAGTTTGTATTCAAGGCACTTGAGGAAGTACCTTGAATACAAACTGCTTTCTCTGCAGAAGGCAAAATGCTCTGCTCTTAGGGGCAGGTTCCTCTCTGCAGAGACTTCAAAGGGGTGCCTTGTAAGTGACAATCAGCTGTCTGCAGTTGCTGGGAGCCAGTTTGAAGGTGCAGAGAAGATGACATAGAACCATTCTGAAGGCACGCTCCCAGCGCCAGTTGGAGCATTTTCAATGGAGGTTACTATAACCAGTAATCAGCTGATCAGTGGTTACAGCAACCTCCTTTGAACCCTGACAAGTGTCAATCGGCTTCTGCCTCTGCCCATCAAGCTGTGTTCATAGCCCACTTAATCTTTTTTTATTGAGATGTCTTAGCCCACAAATAGCACTTGCTCTGAAGCTAAAGTATCGGAAGGCAGATCGGTTGATGTGGAATTTGATAGATTTGCTTGAACAGTCTGTTTGCAGAGCTGAGGATAAAAAAACCTCCAATCCCCCCCCCCCCCCGCTGCCAGGAGAGAAATAGAATTATTAATTTCTCCTGTACTGAGTCTCCTGATGAGGTGTTCATCCACAATGTCAGTCCATTCGTAGTAATTTTGTTGTGCCTTCTGAGCATAAATTCTGTTTGGCTGGACAAACTTTTATTGTGTTTATCTCATGAGTTGATTAAAAAACTGTAGGGGACTTTTATTGTTCTGGGCAAACTTGAAAATTGTCTCCAGATCATCAATTTCCCTAGCTGGGGAATCGAGCCATTTCAATTTATCTTTCTTATTCTGGTGCCAGGGATGCACAATAGGCATGTTCAAATGTCTGTTCACACATAGGATATTGCAAAATACTTATGTGTGCTGCCCACAGCTGCAACAGATTCATGGAAACTGCCTCCTGCGGATCCAGACCCATCTGTATTGACTACAGATTGGATTTCTAGGCTCAATAAACCTGGCTTGGACCAATACCTTGAGGACCACCCCTCCCGATATAAACTTGATCACACAGCCAATCCCTGTAGAGAATGGGGTTGGAGTCACCATCCATCAGCTGGTGTACAACAATAAGATGTGGGAACCCAAGCACGCAGCCAGTCCCTGCAGAAGGCAGCCTCGGTCCAGTATATCTGAAGGAGCGTCTCCACCTCCATTGTTCTGCCCAGACACTGAGGTGTGAGAAGCCAAGTTACAGGGAACCAGGCAGAGGGCCTTCTGGGTAGTGGCACCTGCCCTGTGGAATGCCCTCCCACCAGATGTCAAAGAGAAAAACAACCACCAGACTTTTATAAGACATCTGAAGGCAGTCCTGATTAGGGAAGCTTTTAATGTTTAATAGGTTATTGTATTTTGGTGTTCTGTTGGAAGCCACCCAGAGTGGCTGGGGAAACCCAGCCAGATGGGTGGGGTATAGATAATAAATTATTATTATTAGAATTATTAGACATATGCTTGGCATTTTGCTGGCAAAGACTACGGTTCCCGAGTGCCTGACAGGTAAGTAGGCCCTGTAAAAGTTGGCCTATGTGGATGGGAATGGGCTAGGCCAAAGATCCAGAAATTGGTGGAAGAGAAGTCTCACAATAGCTATCACTGGAACCTACATGTTTAGAAGCACTATATCTCTGAGGAACAATGGTGGGCAGAAAGAAAGCAGAACTGTTGCCTTCATGCTCTCTGTATGGGTTTCTCAGAAGCCTGTGACTGGACAGAGATGATCCATGTGCAAAACTCGATCTAACCCAGCAAGGTAATTATTCTCTTATGTAAAGGACATTGACGAGTCATTGATCAACCTTCGATAGGCTTTTGTATCATAAATAAATACAGCATGCATGGATGCTCAATTGAATGTTGCAGTTGGAGCTTTTTGGCGCAAATTGACATATCTGACAGTCTGTTATTCACACAGAATCATAATCCAAGAATTAATGCAAACCATATTTCTCAAAACAAAAACAAAAGAAAAAAAAACCTGGAAGCAAAATTCCTTTGCATAATTTCCCATCCAACATAAATTATGGAAAGTTATATGACATACCCATCTTGGTGTTCGCAAAAACCGACAGCGCTGGAATAGTCGGGTTGCAATTCTCAGACCGCAGCTTTACCTCAGAGCAGGCCCACTTGAAACAAATGGTTTCTGATGAGGGGAGATGATGTGGGTGTTTCTCCCTTGTGATTATCTTCATGTTACTTAAGGCCGCGTCTGCAGTTGTGTGCCCTTCACCCTCCTTTTGCTATAAGATTTCCATTGGAGAGCTCAGCCAACCAGCTACTATGTAGTGAACACGCTGACTTCATGGTTTATAGACAATTTCTTTGCCCTCACTCTCAATCAGCATTTTCCATCTCCTAGTGTGCTTTATCATATTTCCAACACTGTTTCCAACGGGGGGGGGGCCTTTTACCAACCCTGAGAGCCTGGAACTATCTTCCCGAGGCAGGCACACTAAGTAGGGGTCCCGGGGGGCAGCCCCCCCAATTTTCAATAAAAGGGCCATCCCCCTCAAAGCTTTGTGACCACATGACACGTCGGCAATAAGAGGTGAAGCAATTCAAAAGGGTCAGATGCTCTGGTACCCCCTCCCCTCCTGCCTTTTAGAGATGCCTAGCTCTTTGGCTAGGGACGCGAGTGGCGCTGTGGGTTAAACCACAGAGCCTAAGACTTGCCGATCAGAAGGTTAGCAGTTCGAATCCCCACGACGGGGTGAGCTCCCGTTGCTCGGTCCCTGCTCCTGCCAACCTAGCAGTTCAAAAGGACGTCAAAGTGCAAGTAGATAAATAGGTACCGCTCCGACAGGAAGGTAAATGGCGTTTCCGTGCACTGCTCTGGTTTCACCAGAAGTGGCTTAGTCATGCTGGCCACAGGACCTGGAAGCTGTCTGCGGACAAACATCGGCTCCCTCAGCTAGAAAAGCGAGATGAGCGCTGCAACCCCAGAGTCGTCTGCGACTGGACTTAACAGTCAGGGGTCCCTTTACCCTTTACCTTTGAATATTGTTCAATTATCACCATTTCCTGAACCATCTGGCTCTTCTTCTTTCCATTACAGACACGGATTACTTTTAATATGTGAGCTAGAGTAACCTGACCAGGGGAATGTCTAAAAAATCAAACCCATGTGACTCAGACGAGATTGGGCAAGACCAAGACCTTAAATACCCAACATTTGGTGAACTTCTTCCATAAAAATGAAACTCATTAATTTGAACAGGTGAAGAATCTTGTTGGGCATGATTATATGTCAAAATTGCCATATTCCCCAAGAAGTTATTTTAGGAATTAAGTAAAACTTGGGGTTAATTAAAGGCAGAATGAAAAGTACAGCTGTTTAGAACAGGCTGTAATCATTCTTCCACTTGAGTACAAATTTTGTTCTGCAGCTAAGTATGTCCCAACTTGTCCTAGAAGAGGTGGCATGTCCAGGGTCAACCAGCCAGAAGTTTCAGACTAGTTTACAGCTGGAAGAGCCAAGCCCTGGTTTTCTAAGAAGTGCAGTAGTCCTGCTGTCATGTTCTTCTCCACAAATCAGGTCTTACATGGAGAATTAAAAGCTAGTTTACTCTGCGTTAGACTAACTGCCCAAATTGAGTTGATTTTTCATCTTGATTTCTTTGGAAGCACCACTCAGAGGTCCTTCCAAGTAGAACAGTTTCTTTGCAAAAACCAAGGGCTTTGGTGCACACGCAGAGCATTCCCTCACATTAAAGAGATCCAGTTCATTCTGAATGTCATGACCACACTGGATCAGTGGAAGGTTCTTCAAGCAGGGCTACTGGGGAAGAGCCCTGCCAAAGTGAAGGTCAAGCTTTTTTAAAAAAAACAAATAAACAAACAGCCCTCAAACCCCCACCCCCCCAAATCTCAAAGCCACACAATCTTCTCTGGCCAATTAGCTCTCTGCACCATTCAGCCAATCCCAATCCAAAACTACTACTATGGCAGTTAGGTTACTCCCATCTGTCTCCAGCCATTAAACCATGTGAAATTGTTATATTGCTGCGTAACTAGCCCCGGTTGTGTGGGATCCCACTCTTTCTGGTGTCATGATGCCACATCCAGGAACGCCCACCACCCCACCACCAGCCTCTAGTAGAATCATACGTCTGTTCTGAGCATGTTCAGAACTGTTTCCTTGAAGTCCACATCTATAAAGCTAGGAATATAAGGCCTCCATCTTCCTGAATCTGACCATATCTACTCAGAGGTAAGTCCTACTGAACTCAGTGGGGCTTACACTCAGGTTAGTATTTGCACATATAGGACTTGGCTAGACAGCTGCAGATAAGACGTTTTAAATGTGTTGTAAAGTGCAATATAACAAATGTCACACCAGACAGCAACAGCAAGCTATGCCAAATTCAATGTATTTTTCAAAACGTTTTTTAAAGCATTTTCACAGCGTGTTTTTATGTGTGTAGATTCCACCATAGTTGCACTATCCAACACAGTAAATAGCTGTTGTTTAATTAATGTATTTGGCAGGTACATTGTTACAGCACAGTCCTCAACATGATTATTCAGAGGTTAATCCCATTGAATGAATGGATCTTGCTCCCACGTACCGTATTTTTCAGTGTATAAGGCTAGGTTTTTTGTTTTTTTTTACCAAATTAGGTTTAAAATTGGGGCTCATCTTATACACGGGTAGTGCTGAGGGGTGTTTTCTTAATTTGGAGTCCCCCAAAATAAGGGCGTCTTATACACAGAAAAATATGGTAAGTGTGTTTAGGGTTGCAGCCTTACTGTTTGTATGTTTACTCAAGTGTAAGTCCCAACATCAGGTGTGGTTTGGACAGCACAACATCCCTTCAATGCTTTTGGCGGATTGCAGACTTAGTCTATCTATGTACATTTTCTCCTGGTTGTATCCCAGATTCTTCCCCGATTCAAAACCAGGGAGAGCAGACTTTTATCATTATTATTCTTTATTTATTAGTACTGAGTTTATATCCATTCCACCTTTCCTCCAAGGATCTCAAGCTGGTATTCATGGATCTCCTTTTCCCCATGTTATCCTCAAAACAACCCTGTGACATAGGTTAGGCAGAGAAACAGTGACTAGCTCAAGGCCAACTCCATAGCTGAGTGGTGATTTTAACCGTTATTGCCTAGATCCCAGGCAACCATCTCAGAGCTTGTTTAACCACCAGGTGAATGGGGCTTCTACCTAGGGCAGCAACATTTTAAGAATGGCAAAATAGAAGGCCAGTAAAATTTGAAAGGCGCTCATAATATTTTGCACCTTTGAGGGCTGCTGCCCCATCACCACTCCTTTGGGCTGTGTTTTGCTCCTGCCCAGTGCACCCGCCCCAGTTTCCCCTTATTGGGGTCACCCCAATGACTCGCCGCCTCCCTACTGTCAAGAAAAGAGGAGACAAGCTCTCCACAAGCTCAGGTGGTGTTGGGCAGCTGCAGCCACTGGGTTGTCCAAGCGGAGGAGGCAGCAACTGAAGAAGAGGGGAGGGCATGGAAAGAGCAGGTAGGATCCAAACGCTGTCATCACCCATACCTTTCCCTCCAGGTAAACTGGCCCATTTAAGCCTCCCTTCACCCACTTTCAAAGGGCTGTAGGAAAATGGGGGGTGATGGTGTTATGTGTGGGGTGTGACCTAGAGCTGTTGCCTTCTGAGGTGGCATGGACCTCCTTCCACCTTAATCTGAAGTGGGCCTCAGCTTCCCTGAAGGATGTGTGGCGAGCCGAAAGTGTGGTCCCTCTGCAAAAGTGCAGAGTGTTATAGTACGAGTGAAGAGGGGGTTGGAGAATCAGCGTTTATTAGGGCATAGAATACTTTTGTACTAGCACCGTTCCACCTTATTTCACATCCTGGGGGATCACAGTATTTTCCTATAGGTCTGGAAATGTATGGGGGCCCTAGTTAACAGTTCTGCAGTGTACCTTTAAGACTAACCAGTTCTGGCCGCAATCCTTAACATACTTATTAGGGAGCAATCGCCGTTGAGTTCAGTGGGAATTACTTCGGTTCAGTTGGGTCCAAAGTACTTGTGCAGCTGATCTGCTTTAGAATCACATAATAGTAGAATTGGAAGGGATGACCTACTTGCAAAACAGAAATCTAAACAAAAACATCCTTGACAGATGGCCATCCAACCTCTGCTTTAAAAATATCCAATGAAGGAGAGAAAGGTGCAAAGTACTCATGCAACTGAAATGCTTGCATCCACAGTATATTTGTGACAGTGGAAGATGGGGAAAGAGCAAGAGCAAATAGCCATGCTTCTTGAACTCATTGGCTATGCCCCCAGGATTACCTAGCAACTCTGCCAAGTACCCTGGGCACCAACCACCACTGCGTTGGAGCGCCATGACTTTTGACGGTGAGCAGAGAGCATGGCACACATTATGTCAGGTTATGTGATTATGTCAGCAGAGACATCACCTTGCCAACAAAGGTCCATATAGTTAAAGCTATGGTTTTCCCAGTAGTGGTGTATGGAAGTAGAGCTGGACCATAAAGAAGGCTGATTGCCGAAGAATTGATGCTTTTGAATTATGGTGCTGGAGGAGACTCTTGAGAGTCCCATGGACTGCAAGAAGATCAAACCTATCCATTCTTAAGGAAATCAGCCCTGAGTGCTCTCTGGAAGGACAGGTCCTGAAGCTGAGGCTCCAATACTTTGGCCACCTCATGAGAAGAGAAGACTCCCTGGAAAAGACCCTGATGTTGGGAAAGATGGAGCGCACAAGGAGAAGGGGACGACAGAGGACGAGATGGTTGGACAGTGTTCTTGAAGCTACCAGCATGAGTTTGACCAAACTGCGGGAGGCAGTGGAAGACAGGAGTGCCTGGCGTGCTCTGGTCCATGGAGTCACGAAGAGTCGGACACAACTAAACGACTAAACAACAACAGGACAGCATCATGTCCCTTTCAGGACAGAGTAGTCATTGGTTGATTGCAAGAGGGGTCAGTCATGGCCACTTGCAAATATGCCTCAAGACTTGCTTTTGAATTAGCGTTGGTATCTGGCATTTTGGGTGGGCTTTAGCAAAATCATCCAAACTTAATTCAGCATTTGGCAGGAGTACATAAAGGCTTGCAGGAGCCTAGCTCTCCCCTAACCTACCGGACCTTGGCTTTACAATGCTTTTATGAACAATACATTCAACAGGAATAGGAATAAATATATGTCAATGGTTTTCAAACGTTGAGAGAGCCTTTCCCATACCAAGGAATCACTTCATGCCTGCCACAGAATTTCAGAGATTTCTGCAGCACTCAGTTCTTGCAAAGCACTATCTAGGCCTGCTGAGCCTCATCATGTTTCAAGGAAGTTTGTCAGTCATTATTGATCTAGCTGAAGAATTTGGTGGTTTCACAGAGTACTGTTCAAAAATGATTGGCACATACAATTTTTCAAGCACGAATGTTTTCCTGCTCATCAAATATTGACTACAAAAGCCCCATAATTCAGCCAAATTTATTTAATGAATATGTGTTTCAAAACAAAAATATAAAGGCACACGCTGTAATTCTTTTAAACAACACTTTGCAAAATTAAGGCACCTTGATGAAATGTTGTTACTCCCTTCACAAAGATTCTTGCATAGTTGACATACAAGTATGGGAGAAGACGCAAATAAACTAGTTTTAAAAACAACAATTTACAAACAAGGCCCACATCAATAATGGAAATTGGTAGGGCTTCCTTTATGCAAAGGCTTCTGGACCAAGTACCAGTTGATATATATCTTCCTGAACAAGAATAATTTGTTGCATGCATTTCATTGATTGTTTTAGAATTCAACAATTCAGAGCAGGCTTTTTAAAGGCTAATGTTTCACAAACCTTACAATTGTGTACTTATACACTATAGTGGAGATATATTTCTTTTGATTTTTAGATTCATGTGGGTTACTTAGTACAATGGCTCATGAATAAGACCTGCTGAATTCACCAGGGCTCACTATTTCCGCAGGAATACACATTCCATAAAGCAGAGGACTTCAGCAAGAGAGTCAAATTCACAAATCAGACAAGCCAAAGTTCTTAAATATAAATTGTTTTAGTCCCACTGAAGTCAATAGCATATCTTTTTCCAGATTCAAAGCTATCAAATCATCACACCACAGGTCAAACTTGCTGCTTCTCAGGTTTAGTTTCAACCAGAGGGAAGTGGCGTCAACTATAAGCATGCCTAAAAGCTAATTCGGTTAACATCCCTGGAATGAAGGGCCACTTCATATTCTGTACTCAGCTACAGAAAGTACAAAATGTAAATGAATGTTGCTTCATTGGGGATATGGGGAACGTACATATAAATAATTGTTTTCTCCAATAAAATACATACGAGGCTGCAATGCTAACCCCACTTGCTTATGAATAAGCTCCATTGAATTCTGTAAGTCAGGAAAGGCTCTGTCCCCCATTTCTATACATTTTAACAAAAAATAAGTGTTTTTTTTCAAATTCAGTCTGCCCTTATCAATGAAAGGAAGGTGCATGTCTTTTATACTTTGGTATCAGTATGTGAGTACACTATTTAAAACAAAAGAGCATCTCTTGCTTCTAATCAAATTAGCCTGACTCATAAACAGATTTTGCAATCTGGTTTCGGGCTGGTTCCTATATGTACAAAAAATGATAGTACAAAAGAATATACAAAAGATAGAACCCACATTCAACATCCCCACATGTACACAGTTGAAAATATGGGGAGTTTAAATTCATACAATGTCTGCCACCTTTTGCACCTCGAACAGGTGAACGGTAGCACTGGTGTTTAAGTATGTAGTGTTTGCTTCTTCATTCAAGCATCTCTGAATGGAAGCTAATGTGTTTACTGTAAGTTTATTTTAATTTGGGACTTTAGATAGCCAGTACAGTAATCGATCCAAGAACATTCCTGAACGCTCGCATTTTGAGAGAGTTATCTTTGGAGAGTGCAGGAGAGAGAATCTATCAGCTTCGCTAGCAAATGTTTTACGTAGTGATGAAAACGAAGATCCTATGTCATTGCTTAAAGTTTATTATGATTTCTAAGGTAACGTCTGTGTCATAATAGTATTTAATAACATAAATCACATGGTTTTGCTGATCTAAAGGTGATACATTTACATAGCTTACACTCTTGGGTTTTCTCACTTTAAAGCTTATTTACTTGCAGGTGGAATGCATTTAAATTATAGAGTTCGGATTCATAGAAAAGGGGTACATTTTTAGTTGCTCCCTGCTCTTTAGGATCGTACCAGCTAATGCATCTTTTAGGAAGTGCTTTCCTCCCATATACACTCCCATCTGCTTTTATGGGGTAGAGGATGTTAATGGGAACAAGTAATTTGGTTAATGTTTTCCCTTATGATTTTTCTTTTTGCTTTTCTTCAGAGCTTCAGTTCTCTTTTTGTACAGTCTGCTTTTTCGCAGGTCTGACGAGCCTTGTTCTTCTCCGTGGTGAGCCTGTGGACCAAAAAAGTGAACAGTCAACATATTTCCTATATGTTGTTGTTGCTGCTGCTATTTTTAAAATTTGCATACAGCCCTTCATCTGAAGATCCCAAGGGGGTTCCCAACAGAAAAATACAAAAGGAGAACACAAAATACACAATAAAACAAAAGCAAAAACAAACCATCGCAAACTACCCCAAAGACACAATTGATTGCACACAATATAAATGCATAAATAATTAAGAAATAAATACGACAGTGTTATGTTCCTCCTCATACCTTGTGTTCTTCTGGATGTTTGTACTTTTCTAACAGGTGCTTCTAAAAAGAAGAAACAGAAAACAGTGTTGCGATCTTGCATTATTTATTGTAGAGGTTTGAAACAGCGCAGTAGGTATCTTCCGAAATCTCAGAAATTTAAAGCTGACGAATTCTTTTTCAGTTTAAGACACTGGATGAATAATAAAAGCTTTTTACTATGCAGTATATTTCACATGCTCTATAGATCACTTGCTGTTTTGATGGCAGATATTATTCAGTGATCAGAGTACAGTACTCTCCAAAACATGTTATCATCTGCACACAGGAAAAAATGGCATGTCAGGCAGAAGAGCTCTAGCCTAGTTTTGTCCCTGATAAGCAACATTTCTACGTCTAGGGTTCCCCTCCCTCCACCAAGGAACACTCAGTGATTTTGAGCCTCTCCTTTAATTCAAACATAGTACCACCCAAACATAGACTTACCACCTCAGTGAGATGTAGGGCACTGTGTGCAATTATAGAGACAGAATGAGATCCAAAAAAACTACTTTAAGCATGGTGAAGCAATATAGCACTCAACATGTCCAGGTGGATTTTTCACTTTTCAAAAAATTGAAAACAAAATAGGTCTCTGCCTCCTGGCATGAGGGGATGCTGCTTCAGAAACACACACACACACACACACACACACACACACACACACACACACACTCACTATAGTACATGGCACAAGTTGACCAGAGCTTTGGGTTCTCTATCCACAGTCCTAGAAAGCTGTGATACAGAGCTATGAGCCAAACAACGTTAAACACCTGTAAATCACTCTGAATGGAAGAGACCATAATTTGGAAGAAGAAAACAAGATACAATGAAGTGGAAGCCAGTGCTTTTAAGTTACTGCAGGCATGAGTGTGAGTACATGCAGTTTCACACTGTAGCATCCAAGTATTGTAGGGGCAGATTGCTACAGTTTTAACAGGCTGATATTAGAAATAAAAATTTATCAATGGCGATGCTGTCAAAAATACCAACTGCCCACTCGTAATGCTGAGACTCCCCCCCCTTTCACAGTACTGTGAAAGTTCCCACATTCCCCCCCCCCACCACCACCACACATCCTTTCTGGGTACCAGCTCCAATGTTTCTAGTTGGCTTAGGCTTATGAAACACCTGCATATTTTTGAACAGGCATTCTGCATAAGTTTCAAATAAGACCTGGTCCCCCCCCCCAAAAAAAGCAATTAGTATTCTGTTTAATCATGCAATATCTTGAACAAATCCGTGACATGACATATTCAGTGAGCACAACTTAACATACACAGTAAAGTAGATGACAGGTATGTTGTAGTCTTGTTGGAAGTTTAAAAGGAAAGGAACTATGAGAAATGCTTAACAACCCTTTATGGTGGTTAGAATCATTGAAACAGATTTTTGTTTGTTTGTTAATGACTAATAAATTATTCAAGTATGTTGTAAATATACAGAACACTGCAACTTTAAACTGGTGAACAAAACAAAGTCATTTCATGCCAATAGGCTACATAAATAACTGGGTTAGAAAGTATAGGGTGGAAATAAGCAATTCTGTATTCTCTAGGTCTGGTCCTGATTTCCATGCAAGTAATTCACTCACAACAATTGTTTGGATAAGAGGGTGGTTCCATATTACTGCATAACTAACCTTCCAGATGAATTTTCTTTATTTCTGTCTCGATAATCTGTGGCTCTGCCTCAATTACTTTAGTAACTTTGGTGTACTCAGATCCAGCTACAACAGGCATTAAAAACATTGCCAGTTAAGAGTGGGTAGGTTTTTTTAAAAACAGGAAAGTGGTCCATATTTGAAAGAGGCTGTGGATGGGTACAACATGAGCAAATTCCGAAATATTTTCTTAGAAGTGACAAATCCTCTGTTCTGTGGCTGGTAGCCAAGCATTGCCTCAACACCTGGGATGTTCTCCCAAATGTGCAACCAGCACGCACTGTTGTTAGTTTACATTGCAATAATCTTAACAGTGCGGTTCACAACTTGCAAAGGGCTTGTTGTGTTACCATAGGCAATGGAAGAATTTTTGTACCAGTTTGAACTGGGGAAAGACAGCTCCGGTTAATGTCCAGAATATCTGTGGAGCCATCGCCATCATGATCGCAGAGTGCAGATCATGTGTTTTTTTATATCTGTGTATGGGGGTGGGGTGGGTGGGGGTCTAGGCAAGTCTCAAAGAATTATACGGGTCTCTCATGGCAGTCAAAGGAAAAGAAGGGCTGGAATAAACGAAGCAAAGTGAGAAAAATAAAAAATAAAAACAAAGATAAATAAACGAGTCAAGGGTTCTGTTTCCAGTAGCCACTTCACAATTGCAAGAAGAACGGGAAAGAAGAATTCAGTGGATCGCATTTTGATATTTCAGGTTTTATGCCAGAGATTCTAGCTACTTTCGTGTGGTCTGCGGCTCACTACTTGACCATCTGACCCAGGACCCTATTCTGACTATCAGAAGCTTCCCAGGTCCCAGGCAGGGACCATTTCTCAGCCCTGTTACTGGAGATGATTTTAAATTGAGATTCTGTGGAATGTTTGTGAGATCTTCAGCATCCATCGCATGCACTCTCCCACTGAGCTAATTGTACTCATGATTTATCACTTGGAATATTTGAAGAAGAAAAATGACAAAGAATTGAGATTAGAAACAATGAATTGCACTGTTGTTGTTGTTTTAAAAAAATTACAGCGTAAGTTTGAATAAGCCATAGCAACTCCATGCAAAGTGGATTAGGCAATTCTTACGTTACAGTTTGAAGGCTACTGCCTTCAAATGCCTGCTTGCTGTTAGATCCACATCCTGCAACCTACAGCTACTTATCCTTTAGAATTTTTTTTAAAAGGGAGATTCCAGTCTTCCAGATGCTACTCTTCTCAAATGCACAATTGTGAAACCACTATTGGAGTCACCTTTTGGTTTGTGGAATGCCATAAAAATGGATGCTTTTCAGTATTTCTTTTCTCTACAGTTAGGTCCCTTAGATAAAATTAATATGTTATCACCTGTTCTTATAGTTTTATTAAACTAAAGGTATAACCCTAATCCCACTTCCCTGAGAATGAGCCCCATTGAATTCAATGGGACTTTCACAGCTGGATTTTTGTGCTCTAAGATGACATTTGCTAAATGCTTTCTGAGTTCTTTAGGCAATTTTTATGCAAGAAAGGCTTTCCTGGTTAACTTCATTATATAAGGATTTCAAACTGTAATCCAATGTAGAGCCAGTTGGACTGTAATTCTGTGAGGTAATCATAGCAGAAGCTGATGTGGTCTCACTTTAACTTGAGCAAGAATAAAAATATATAGTTTGGATTTAGCAGTCGGGGTTACTGTTAACTTTGTCCAGATACTTGAATTCTTTTTTCCCTTCACTTCTTAAATATCCCACAACAAGCAAAACCATTCAATCGAGGTATACAGATTAATAACATAAGCATTCAATTTTTTTAAAGTTGCCCGTCAGTTTCTTCTGGTTATTTCTTGGCGATCAGTAGATTATTAAGGAGAATAGAGAGGATCAGAATGTCATTTCTGGCAATACAGTGCACCCGACTAATACTGTATGGCAGTTCATTATGCTCAGACGCTATTGGCTGGCTGGCAACCATATGGTGGCGAAATCCTCATCTACAAATGGGCACGCCCAGGATTGGGCACAAAACAGCATGCTGTGAGTTGAACATCCATTGAAAGGTGTTACTTGTATCTCTCAAACACATGGGATTGTCACAGCACCAAATTGGTTGCCTCTGTAGCGTAGCACACGTTTTCCTACTTCTAGGAATCACTGCCCAATTCTACTGCAGTCATTCCTCATTTGAACCAACCATATAGCCATTTTGCATGACATTTGTATGCCATATCTGGTAATAGTACCTGCTACTTCCACAGTTGCACTGAGAACTGCTTTGCTGGCTAGCATTAAGTTGGCCAGGGGCGCCAGGTCAAGATGGTACTGCACATTATTGCAATAGGTGTTCAGACTGCGAATTCTGCACCTTTTTATTATTAACTGAAATGAGTTTGCATCAACATGCTCATCAGTACAAAGATGAGTGCACTGTACTCTTGAAGATAATTACAAAGCTTTAATGCACAGAACCAAAAGTCATTTCAAAAGAAGGATGCTGTACATGCCTTTGACAGTTAAATAGTGAGCAATGAATATTCATTTTTAAATGAGCAATGCAAAAAAATTTGGACTTTTCTCACGTGTTGCACTTCATTTGGAAGAATATCTTAAAATTCAAAAGTGATCACAGAATATTTATAATGCAAATAAATCTTCATTGCTCATTTGGAACTTTTTAAAGACTGGACAGATTCACACAAATAAAGCTTTATTGTACTCCAACATGTGTGGAGGTAAATGGATTGCTCAAAGTTCATCACTTCATGCATTGGGCTTGGTTTTTCTTCCATAAATTTGGCTTAATTGAATCAGTCTTTAAAAAGTTTAAAAGATCAGTTTGTCAGCTCTTGGCACTCATTACGATGAGGTTAGTTGTCTCACACTCACTAACCTCCCTTGAGGAGTCTTTTGATTTCTTCATCTTCAAGTAAATGACCGTCACCTTCAATGAATTTGGTCACCTTGGTCACCTCTGACAGAATACATGTTTATGGCATGATGCGGAACATTGAGAAATTGGTAGTTGCAGCACATTTAACGAGCTTACTTTATAATTACACAATTATCTATTGCAGTGAAAAGCCTCCTGCCAAACATCTGGTTGTTTTCATTAAAAGAAATAAAAGGTTGCAGTGTGTTCCTGATCTACAATATACAGTATATTGGCTGTTTCACTTGAACAAGAATTAAAATATCAATGTAGTACATATTGAATTCAAGACAGATTACAGCTAAGACATGCCTTCCATTGAAACCAGATAGCAGACTAGAAAGTCAATTTTGAATACTGCCAATTCCAGATGGATTTTGCTAATTTCTAAATGCTTCAGAAATTTGCAAATGAATGCTGAAAATCTTGTTTAGGTGACTGCCAACATTAAATGGATGTGTATCTGAGTTTTCAGACATTCACAAAATTCATTTTAGACATTTGAAATCCTATTAATCATATTTAGAAACTGAAATCCTGTTAATTTTGTGCATATCATTCCCATGATCAAATGTTCAGATCTAGTCATTTCCAGACTCTGCCTTGTAAAACCGCTATTCATGTTATGGAGCTGCTAAAATGAGCATTATTATCCTTAGAAAATAAACCCTTGAGCGTGCCAGATCACAGTCCATACTTCTCCCTTTGACATAGAATACTAACCTTCTTCCAGCAATTTCTTAAGAGTCTCCTCAGTATCTGCCCCACCTCCTGTAGTGATTCGAGTGTATTTCAGTTCAGGACCTGAAGTGAAAAAGATCCAGTTAGGTACATGCGAGGTGGGGGGGGGGGAACCCTCCCAAATTATCGTTGTTGTGCTGTAGGTAACCATATCTTCCTGTTCAAAGTAATGATATCAGAGAGTAATAAAAAAAAGTCATGGTGGAATAAGGTCTCCGTAGAAGCTTAGGTGCGTTGAGCGTAACTTACAGGAGGGTGGCATGTTTGGTGGACGGTTTGACAGACACACAGCTTACAACAAAGAGAGCAGGGCGGCTTTTGAAAGTGCAGGGGAATTTGTTGCCAGAAGTGCTACAAGTATCCGACCAATACACACAACCACATTCTTCTCAGAGGCTGATTTTTCACACAGCTTTCCTGAATTTGTGATGTGGTTTGAAAGTGCCATGCAGAGGGAGCTTGGGGGCAAGGGGCTGTCACTCAGCTGAAGAGACTCAGCTCTATTTTTCAATAACATTTGGGTAAGGAGAGGCTCTGCAGGCCCTGAACTGATGCCTGGATGCAATGGTAGGATGGATGAGGCCAGGGCCGGATTTAGGTTTGATGAGGCCCTAAGCTACTGAAGGTAATGGGGCCCTTTATATGGCCAGCTGTCCTTTGCCAACAACAAATTGATGCTGTTTTTTGTGTTGAATATATGCCATATGGTAATTTGTGGACCTAACAGGTATCTAAAGCCATTTGCACATAACAAAATATGTATTTTATCAAAGTAATGGTTGAACTTATCTTATATTTTGGAAATGTACATCCAGTTTTTCCCCCTTTAATTTTTTTGGGGGGCCCCCAAGAGAGTGGGACCCTAAGCTATAGCTTGTTTAGCTTATAATGGGCGGGTACAAATAATAAATTACAATCACAATTATACGTAAATCTGGCACTGGATGAGGCGGCTGCCGCCAGGGGTAAGGTCCTGTCAGCATAGTACATCTCTGCTCAGAGAACTGCACTGATTTGCTGACTTACTACCATGCCAAGTTCAAAATGTTACTATCAGTGCTTTCTTTCTGATGGTACGCAATGGTACCCAGTGCAGCGACCTTTTGGGAGGGAAGGAGGCAGGGGGGCTTTCGGATCCTGTCAGAGCATCGCACCTCCTTCCCCCAATCTGGGAAGTGTTTGCCCAACTTAGGGAAGGAGGCGCGATGCTCTGAAAGTCCTGGAGTCCTCCTGCCTCCTTCCCAAAGCAGGGGAGAGGCCTCTTCACCGGGGCGGCAGCGCCCTGATACTTGGGTAAGTGGGCGAGGGAGCATCAAGCAGCTAACCCACTCTCGGCACCCAGCCTTGGCATTAGGTCTTCCCTCCACATGCTGGACACTCCCCCTGCTTGTTGGTGAGCGCCAGCACTTTTTGCCTAGAAAAAAAGCACTGGTCTGTATTCATATATAAAGTCCTTAACAGCTTGGGGCCAATTTACTTGCAGAATAGCGTTGCCCTATACATGCTCATTGGACCTCTTCGTTCTGCAGAAATGGCACTGTTAGAGGTGCCACGTAATGCTTGTTCTACAAATAGTATGAAATCAAACTTTTAGTGAAACGCTGCCTACACTTTGGAGCTCCTTGAAGGTTGATATTAGCCAAGCACTGTCACTGAACACTCTTTAAATATTTACTTTAATATTTACTTTAATACCTACTTTAAATATTTTTGTTTAGGCAAGCCACTCCTGACATATCTAAGTTGGATGTGCTTGCATCTGTTCTTAGTTTATTGTTGTTTTTAATTAGTTTTTGAATGTTTTTCAGTATCAGTTTTCAACTATCTTTTTTAAAAAACTGTATTTTAAAAAAAATTAAGCTACTTTAAGGTTTTATTACAATCAAGTGGTATATAATTTTTTTAATACAAACAAACAAACAAACAAACAAATATGCAGCAAACAGATAACAAATAAGAGGAACATGAGATGGCAGTGATGGAAGATGGCAATGAACGTTAAGGTGGGAATGGAATTCCTTGATTGAGGGCTGTTTCTTCCTGCTCCTAAGGTCTTTTCTCAAGAACTGAGATTATATGGCCATTCTATGAAAAGGTTTGTTCTGCTTCTTGTAACCATCACAAATGGCCCAGAATCAGAAGTGGACTCCATCAGGAAACCTTTAAAACTCTGCGTATTATTTTCGTTATAAAGCTATTGTTTTCAAAACTGGGCGTATTTTTGGCGCATGGTTTTTTTTTTTTTTTTACCTTGAATGATTCTTTCTTCGGTCACTTCTTTTTCAGTCACTTCCACAGGGTAACCATCAATTATTTTCGTGTATTTTTTAATTTTAGGCTCTATAAAGATGTTTTTAAAAGTTAGAGACGGTCAATTCACTGGATTATTTCGATGTTTCCCCATTGTCTCAGTTATGCAGCCATTGGGGCAAGAGGGGTCAATGTTAGAAATGGTTAGTTTCAAAGTTCTCACTCAGGGCCAAGTCATTTACATTCCCAAGCATGCCCATGTCAAATATTCACCATCTCAAGCTATGAACATAATGTATTATTTAAAAATAAATAAATATTTAGTTGAGCCTTTGGGTAGACTGGCCGGTAGTTTTCATTTTTTTGTTCACAGCTAGGATGACAAAACATCAAGTTTCTTGAGGCTCAGTCATGATTCTTAGAAACATGCTACTTATGTTAGAATACGAAGGAATCAAAAGAGTTTTTCCACATTTCATCTCATGGGTACAATTCAGAGGGCAGGTGTGAAAAAATAGAGAAAGCAAAAATTCAGTGCACAAAATGAAAAAGAGAGAGAATACATTCCAAGAAGAAGGGAAAGAGAGGCAAAGGGTTTAATAATAAAACCGTATAGTTGCAATACATCATTATAACACATGCTAAGAACAAATCCAGCAGTTTAAGAAAACTGGGAGCTGCCTCTTCCAAACCATTCTGGTTAGTAATGTGCAGTCCATGAGACATATTCACCTCCATGAATAACTTTAGTGACTGTCTCGCCTTCCCTGACCAGCTTAAATTCTGGGTCCCCTTCAATCACTTTGGTGAGCCTTGTAATAGTGGGCCCTGAAAAGCATTATTTCAAAATGGGAAGGTGCGTTAAAAATATGATGTACAAAGCGAACAATGCTTAATGAAAATGCCTCTGACAAAATTAACTCCTACTCATTTGTGTCAGAGCCAATCCTAAAGCTATTGGGACTAAGATATAATTCTTCAGAGTGATGCGCCATATCTGGAATAGACTCTTATATCTAGTGCTTTTTTTGGGGGGGGGATGCAGGGGTACGCATACCCCTAAACATTTTGGGAATTTAAGTTTGGCCTCAATGAGGGGCAGTATTTCAATATGAGTAGGAAAATGAGAGTACCCTTAAACATTTTTTTAAGGAAAAAAACACTGCTTATATCACTTTCACAGCCATGGCTTCCCGCGAAGAATACTGGGAACTCTAGTTTGTTAAGGGTGCTGAGGGTTGTTGAGAGACTCCTGTTCTGCTCACAGAGTTACAATTTCCCTCTTTCCAGGGAACTCTGTGAGAAGTCTCCTAATAACTCTCAACACCCTTAACAATGTACAGTTAACCGCCTACACCTTTAACGGTCTAGATTTCTTTAGGGGAAGCCATGACTGGTACATATGAGGCCACTGTTGTAGACTGGGTTAGGATTCCAGAGCATGAATATGTAAAGGTAAAAAAGGTAAAGGACCCCTGGACAGCTAAGTCCAGTCAAAGGCGACTATGGGGTTGCAGCACTCATCTCGCTTTCAGGCCGAGGGAGCCGGCTTTTGTCCACAGACAGCTCAGACAGCTTTCCGGGTCATGTGGTCAGCATGACTAAACTGCTTCTGGCACAATGGGACACCGTGACAGAAACCAGGGTGCACGGAAATGTCGTTTATCTTCCCGCCGCAGCGGTACCTACTTATCTACTTGTACTGGCATGCTTTTGAACTGCTAGGTTGGCAGGAGCTGGGACAGAGCAACGGGAGCTCACCCCGTTGCACGGATTCAAACTGCCGACCTTCTGATTGGCAAGCCCAAGAGGCTCAGTGGTTTAGACCACAGCGCCACCCGCGTCCCGAAATATGTAGAGTGTTTGATCCTGGTGTGAATTGATATACATTCAATGCAACTGTGTAATCCAATGTGTCATGGATTAAGTAGGCCTGCAAAAAAAGGAATATATGGAACATGGGAGATATCTGTTTGCAATAGCTGTGCAGGCGGGTTCAAGGTTTTGATTCCCATCTGCTGCTTTTGTACCTCTGCTCTTTCGTGGCTATAATATTTTGGCTGCAAACTCAACAGAAGCACATTGGCCACTTGATGATGTCATAGAATCATAGAGTGTACAGCTGGAAGGGACCACAAGAGTCATCTAGTCCAACCCTCTGCACTTCAGGAATCTTTTGCCCACTGTGGAGCTCGAACCCGCAACCCTGAGGTTTAGAGTCTTGTGCTCTCTTGACTGAGCCATCCCAGAAGTCTTACATCAAAAGTGGCAGCAGCCATTTAAAGAACATTAATAGGAAATAGGGAAGGAAGCATTTCCCTCTTCGAGGTCAAATGAAGTACAAAGATTCTGTTTTCCAAATTGCTCGAGGACCAAGTTGCTCTTGGTCCTTGGCTCCCTGACTTTGTGATTTTTCTGCCCTAAAAATAATTTTTTTTTGGGGGGGGGAGGCTTGATGCTTTGCTTCATAGCTGGATATTATGAAAAGTCTATTAGTTATCCTCTTTCATGATACATTACCTTCAATCTCTTTTCGAACTGTGGTGCCACCAACTACTTTTATTTCTGTGATAATGATAAGAAATATTTCAAGAGAATCAGATGGTTGAAGTTTTTAAAACAATTTTACGTCGTGCTAGGCTACATAATCTAAACATAAGAAAACATTTGACCAACTCCGATAAAAAGCTAAGGGCATAATCTAATCCCATTTAAGTACCAGGACCTGTTGAGTTAAACACATGCTCAATTTTTCCAGTGAAGTTAGTGGTGCTTAAAAGTGCCTAACTATGCTTGAATTGTATCCACTGTTGGCTTATTTGCTTATTCATGCTAGCTGTAAAATCTCTTCTGTGTTTCCACAGCATTGTGTCTAAAATACATGTTGAAATACAGATCCAGAGCAGAACAACCGCTGAAACCAGTGTTGTCCCGTTATAAACGCTGCCTTTCCTTTCAGCTGTCAGAAACAAAACCGAAGTAAAGTTGAGGGAAAACATGGCACCCCAGAAACATCACCAGAACCTCCTTACACAGTGTGTTCACAGCCATGTAGCATTTCGTATTGGATTTACTTTCCCTCTTTGGGTTGCCAGTTGGATGAGGAGAACATCATGCACACAACACAAATTAAATGGGAAGGCGAACAGCAGCACGTACACATTCGGCACTGGTGTGGACAAGCCCTTTCCTTTTGAATGAATGATTGGAATATGGCTTCCTAAGACATTTCATGGCCCAAGTATCTTCTGGTCTCTCCACACATTTGGGAGGCCCTGTGAAGAATGCTTCTGTGTTCTTTTGTGGCTGCCAATGTTGCAATTGTTGGCATATAAAGAAAAGCTGGAATTGGCTTCTAAAGAGGACTGTTCTTGAGTCATCAGAGGTGGGATTGTGAGCAACGTTGAGAAGCCTGCCCAACACAAATCATACCCTGGGGCGAAGCCAGCGGTAGGATGACGAGTCTGGCAGCCAATGACAAGTTGGCTGCATAGAGGGCGTGATTAGCACTCACTATTTTCTCTGCTTATTTAATCTCCACTCGGGGAACTGCTTTTCTAACCTATAAGCCTGGCATTACTGAACGTTAGTCATTGCCTTTGGCATAACTCGATGTGAGTCACTGCTTTTGGCTTCCTTCTAGAATCCTGGGATCTGCATTTAAGGCTTGTAACAATCGTAGATCTTTGAGGGGTCTCCTAACAGTTCTCAGCCCCCATAACTAGCTACAGTTTCCAGCACTCTTGGAGAAAAGCCATGGCTGTTAAAGTGGTATCAGAGTGCTTTAAATACATGGCATGGATGCGACCGTGTGATGAAGCAGACTTACTCTTTCAAGCCACAAATACAATCATTACAGAACTTAAAGGAGAACGATAATAAAGAACATGCTTTTTCGGTTAAGTTATACCTCTAAATGACCCAGTCTGTGCTTGCGGCAACGTATTATTAAGCCCACTCTATATTCCCCTTTTAGAACACAAAATGAGCATGGACTTGGTTGCCTAAGTAACCCTGATCTTATTAAGTTTTCCCTTCATTCTTTCATCGCCAGTCTGTAAAGTCACACATTGAATTCAAGGTTAGAGCATTTAAAACATTTTTTCCTCAGTGTTCTTCTAAGGTAAAAATTAGAAGTGGATTTGTTGAGAATTGCAGCTTGGGAAGTCCAATCAATTGTCATAATCATTTGTTATTTGTACTGACAAATTTTAAAAACCCATGCGATCCACTTGCAAAAGTAGCAGGAAGTTCTCCAATAGATACCATCAGATAAAGGGAGCGTAGCAGTTGTCGCCTCCACCTCAAAATCAAAACAGATTGTTTTCAAATGGGCAGTGGATGTTCTTCTAAATTAATCTGTTTTAATTGGCCTCTTTCCGATTTGGATAGGCAAAGGCCCACCCAGCACTAATTTTTTCAATAGATTAAATTTTGGTGGCATCTCTCGCTTTTACCTCACAATTTCAACACGTTGTGGGCTTTTTTCCTTTCAGCAAACTCAAAGTTTCTGAATTTTATTTGGCTATATCTGTTATTATTCATATTACTCCTTCCAACCAACCACTTTTACCTTTTCGGATGCTGGGCTCAAAGCTGCTCTCAATTACTTTAGTCCCGGGGTCAACAACTTTAATAATTCGGGTGGCTGAAAGTAAGAAAAAGCAAAAACTGGTGGCGTTAGAAACGGCTACCCTACAGTGTCCTTTTTAATGGTATTGGGGAACTTACTGGGATTGAATGAGTTTTATGGGAGATCGCCAAAACAGGAATGTGATGCCCTCAAGAGGTGCAGACTGTGCATGCTTTTTGTTCCAGAGAACAAAAAACAATCTTTTTCAGAGTTAAACTAAACATGTGGGGAGGGGAGGGGGACAGCCATGCTATTTCTTCTCCCTGCCACTGTTCTGATCACCCTCCACACACTGGAGGGAGAATTTCTGAAGCAAGGAGCTTCCTGTACTTGTGGAAGTTCCTCGTGAACAAACTCTAAAAAAGAATCTGTGAAGAGAGTTCCTGACACATATACAGTGGTACTCCCATTAGCAAGACAACTGATGTGGTATCAGTAAACCTGTGGCCACCAAAGTCCTTTTTTTAATTTTAAAAAAGTGATAGCTCAGTTGTTAGAGCATGAGCCTCTTGATCTCTGGGTCGTGGGTTTGAGCCCCACATTGGGCAAAAGTTTTCTGCATTTCAGGGGGTGGACTAGATGAGCCTCATGGTCCCTTCCAACTCTAAAATTCTGTGATTCTGTGATGCTATACCAATGAAGCCCTTTGCTAACAGCTACCTCCTTTCTGACTGAAAGACAACTCCGTACCATATATATATATATATATATATATATATATATATATATATATATGGACGCGGGTGGCACTGTGGGTTAAACCACAGAGCCTAGGCATTGCCGATCAGGAGGTTGGCGGTTCAAATCATCCCCACGACGGGGTGAGCTCCCGTTGCTCGGTCCCTGCTCCTGCCACCCTAGCAGTTCGAAAGCACGTCAAAGTGCAAGTAGATAAATAGGTACCGCTCCGGCGGGAAGGTAAATGGCGTTTCCGTGCGCTGCTCTGGTTCGCCAGAAGCGGCTTAGTCATGCTGGCCACATGACCCGGAAGCTGTACGCCTGCTCCCTCGGCCAATAAAGCGAGATGAGCACCACAACCCCAGAGTCGTCTGCGACTGGACCTAATGGTCAGGATATATATATATCCTTTTTAGACTGAAAGCAATAATTTAAGCTATATTTTCCAGAATTATTTGTGCTTCTTTCACCAGCACAATAACTATATAATTGGGTGATACAAATGCAGGGCACGATCCTGCCGAATTTCAGTATTTCCAAGTCCCATGTATTCTGACTGCCTTTGCTTTTCCACATTAAAAGTCCAGTTGCACCTTTGAGGAAACGATTTTGCTGAAGGAGTCAGCTGAAATCTCTGGTTTGCATCTCACAGTTGCAACAACAGCAACTCTTCTTCAAGCCATGAACATCCATGAATGGACCGTTAACATTAATGGACATTCGTGAATGGAGAGTTATCTCCAGGCTTCAAAATGGGTGATCATCTGCTAATGAATGAGTTTTAGGGACATTTGTTTTAGTGTCCACTCTGTGCCACACATGCAGTATTGCCCCCCAATTTCCTGACCATTATTTGACAGTTCTAGTTATCCAAAATGGACATTCAAATCCCTCCATCCCATCAAACATTTGTGACCTTTATGTCACCTTTAAAAATACTTACTGTAAAATGTCAATGGAATCTCTTTGAATGTGCTGCCACGGACATACTGTGGAGGGGAGAGAAAGATGAGTTAAATCTAGTGGTACCTAAAGGGAAGTGGAAAACAATACTTCACATTTCACAAGGAAGAAATGACCATCACACTGGCAGCACATAGGGTAAAGTTCACATGGCGAGAATGTCATCTTAAGCATGCAACACAGAGGAGCAGAGATCCTTGGAAGTTAATCTAGGACTCACATTAAAAAAAAATAATAATCCCATTTTTGGCCAAGAACTAAATGTTCCCACAAAACACAGGGTTGCCAAAACTCCCCTCTAGTAAACATCTAGTAAAACTCAGCCTGTAGACCAAACTCGTCATCAAAACTGAGCTTGCATCCTGATGTTTTCTACCTCCACAGCTGGGGGCAGTATCCCTCTGAACAGCAGCAGCTGCAGGGAATCACAAGTTGGGAGAGCAGCAGTTGTGCTCTGGTCCTGCTCAAAGGCTTCCCACAGACATCTGGTTGTCCACTGAGAGCAGGATGCTGGCTCAGGATGCCATTGGCCTGATTCAGTAGGGCTGTTCTTGCATTCTTCCCACGTTGTGCATTTTCTTGCAACAGCAGTCAATAAGGTGGAGTAGAGGAGGTGAAACCAGGGGCGAACGAAGGCTAACCGACACCCGGGGTGGGGCAAACCATCGGCTGTGCATGCGTGGCGCCGCTAAGTACAACGCATGCACTGCGCAGATACATATGACACATGTGTGGCGTCGCTACGTAGGGGGCATGTGCGGTGTTGCTAGGTAGGGTGCATGTGCCATACGTAGCAATGGCGCACATGCACCATACATAGAGGTTTGCCGCTGGCACTGCTCGAGCGCCGTACAGACGGTGGCGGGATCCTCTGCTTGCAGCTGCAGCCACAAACGGAGGATCTTCCATGTGCGGCTGCAGCAGTGACGGAGTAATCCCACCACCGTCCGTTCAGCGCTTGAGTGGCGCTGGTGGCAAACCGCTATGTCCGGTGCATGTGCACTGTCACCACATACAACGCATGCGTGCAACACCGCGCATGTGTTGTACGTAGCGGTTTGCCACATGCGCTGCTCAAGCACTGAATGGATGCGAACGGAGGATCCTCCACATGCGGCTGCGGCGGCGCAATGGCTGCGTGCGTCGCCGTGCCCGGGGCGCACCCCCCCCGTCCCCTTGCGATGCCACTGGGTGAAACATGCTATTGCAATGGCAGCAGGGCACAGACTAAGCTCTATGAAATGGGAGGGGGAGACTCTCAATATGGAGCTATTCTTTGCTGCAGCGGCTGCTCTGAGTTTATTGTGACATTAATTTTGACCCACAGCTGTCACTGAAACCTCCACTTTCCTGAGCATCTTTGACTGTGGTTGCCCAGGGCTCTGGGCGCCCTGCAGTGTGCATGGCCCTGGCACAGAAATTTGTGGGTGCCTGGCCACTTCATGGGGAATTTTGTGGGTGCTTGGACACCCAGGGCCCCAGGGAGTTGGCACCTATGGTGCACAGCTGTCAGGCGGCAGAGGAACCAACCCCTACAGCAGGTTGCCAGGAACGGCTAAGACAAGGAAAAGTCCTTACCATCTGCCTTTTATTCAATATTTACAGAGAGAGGCTTGAGAACACAGCCTCTTGGAATAATGGCGCTGTCCCGAGTAAATCTCCACCCCTCCTTTCACCCACTCCCCATTTCGTCAACAGCAGCAAGCCCTTTATGGTTGTCGCTTAGGGCCATCTGTCTCCAAGCTCTTTGCTCTCCTACTTTTAAGGCTCGCTGGCGTCTGGGAGATGGTGGGTCTTGGATGCTTTTTAGTGATAACGTGTCAGCCAGCTGCTCTGGCTCTGCCGCCTCCTCCTCTACTATTATTTCCCAACTTTCTCCCTCATCTTCCCCTGAGCTGTGACTTCCCTCAAACCCCTGTTGTAATTGTGAGCTGTCTTCTTCTTTTCCTCTGGAAGGGTCAGGTTGGGGAGGCGGTCTCCATCATTCCTCTTCTGCCCAGACCCTGACTAAGGCCTTGCAGAATCATAGATCTGTAGAGCTGGGAGGGATCCCAAGAATTACCGTATTTTTTGCTCTATAAGACTTACTTTTTCTCTCCTAAAAAGTCAGGGGAAATGTTTGTGCGTCTTATGGAGTGAATGCAGGCTGCGCAGCTATCCCAGAAGTCAGAACAGCAAGAGGGATTGCTGCTTTCATTGCGCAGCGATCCCTCTTGCTGTTCTGGCTTCTGAGATTCAGAATATTTTTTTTCTTGTTTTCCTCCTCCAAAAACTAGGTGTGTCTTGTGGTCTGGTGCGTCTTATAGAACAAAAAATACTGTAGCTAGCCCAACTCCCTTGCAATTGCAGGAATCACAGCTGAAGAATCTCTGACAGGTGAAGTCCACCTTTGAAACCTGCAGTGCAGAAACTGGAGCACAGAGCAAATTGGGGACAACCCCTCAAGCATAGCTGTCAACCTTTCCCTTTTCTTGTGAGGAATCCTATTTGGAATAAGGGAATTTCCCTTAAAAAAAGGGAACAGTTGACAGCTATGCCCTCAAGGCTCTGTCCACAACCAGATACCTTGCCACATACCAAATTATTTCTGTTTTCTTTGCCATTGGTCTCTACTCATTCCAGTTCATCTCTGTGCTGTCCTCTATATTTGCTATTCTCCTGAATAAAAAGCATTTGGGGAATTACTTGTTACTAAGGGCTCTTGGCACCCATGTCAAAGTCGAGTTTATGGACAGCCACCCCAGCTTGCTCCTTTCAGGTGCACCAACTCCAGTCTAAGCAAGAGGCAAGTGTGCAATGGGGCGGGGCAATGTTCATTGCATAGCCAGGAGGATGTCCCAAAGTGGAGTTAAGAGCATGGATCCTATTTGCAAAGCCCTCTTTCCACCTCACTGTCAGGGTTGTGGCCATCAAAGTGTATTGATGCTTAGTAGGCAACAGGAAAAGAACGTCAGGGAATTGATGATCATCAACATTTGGTGAAGTAGATATGCTTTGTGGGATAGGAGTTATTGATGTGTCTCTGCTTAGGGCATCTGCTGGGTGGTTAACTGCCCCACATCTCACTGACACTGCTATTCTATGACAAACGTATTTTCTGGCCTCATGGACAAAAAGCAGTGGAAATTAACCCACTGGTGTGATTCAGATTTGGCTCTATGTGTTATCACAAATTACAATCTATAGAACATACCTTGAGCTGGATGTACTTAATCAATTTTTTCAGAATTGTGAGGAGCTGGTCATTTCCAACAGGTACATCTACGTTTTTGTTCATAAAGAAAAAGATAAAAAAAGTATGGTGAGATAAAGATAATTTTAACACAGAGAGAAAATCCTAAGCAATACTCTGGTTTCTTCAAAATGGAAAGTCAGTAAAATGTTTCGGCTATGCCCTATATATGAATAACTTAAATTGGAAAACAGGAGAAAGGGATTGTAAAGTTCTCAAACGCACCACATTTCCTCAGAGTAATTATAAACATAAATATTGTGTTTTTCAAGTACTTCTGTCCCAGAGAGCTAAATGCTTCATTTATTTCTTTTCTATATTTATATACCAACTCTATACCATCTAAATTACCATCTCTGGGTAATTTTAAAGTAAAAATTAAAACCATAAAATGCAACATGAAACAGAACTCGAAAGCAAAAGAAAGCCAGCTCTAAAGAAGAACTAAAATATAATTAGCAGCAGAGAATTATATCAGTACAATAGTGTGAAAACTGCTTAAATATTTAAGAATAAAAAGCCTGGGAAACAGAAAAACTCTTTGTGTGCTAAAAATACCACAACATAGGTGACAGCAAAGCTTTTCTGGGGCAACCACTCAGAGATAGGAGACGAGTATAATGTTCATTCATCTACCATCAGGTGAGATTTGTGCAGATGACTGAATCAATTTACCAAATGGTCAGATGCTACAGAAAACCTGCTTCCCTTTTGATTGGAAAACAGCACGTGTATGGTCTAGGGAACACGGGTGAATACATTACAATAATCCACAACCCACCTGCGGGATACAGGAGCTTGTCAATGACATGAATCACACCATTGGTCGCCATGAGGTCAGATTCCTTTGCTTTTAAATCATTCACCAGAAGAGTGTCATTCACCTAAGGATTAAATAATAAAGGTAAACAACAAAAAGAGAGAATACATTTCCAAACAGTTGAAATATTATTATAATGTCTAGTATCTTATATAGTGGAATACACATGGTAAGGCAATGTTAGAAAATCCTCTTCTGGCAAAATGCTTTAGGGACTGCAAGAGAAGCCAAAAGAGTTCTGACAAAATCAGAGAAATTTCTTGGCAGGTTTCGCACATCTCTCAGAATACTGTCTCCGTCCTTCAACTTAAATTACAGGGTTAATCATTCTTGTCGAAAGGTTACTGTCAATACTCACCACTTTCAAGTACAATTTGCCGCCCTGGATAGTTTTGAGGATGTTGGTCACACGAGGTTCAAATCCGCTTCCAATGAAAACTCCTTGAGTTAAGTGATAAAGCAGAATATTCCTGAGAGCATTTTGGTCCCCTGTGGAAGAAAATCAGTGATGGACGTAAGTACGGTTGGATCAATGATTCACCAAGCCTTTCCACTGGCTAGTAAAGTTTCCTACAGGGGAGCTGTTTATTTTTATTTTATTTTTTTGTGCTACAGAGAACCTGTTTACCTTTTAATCCCTTATCCCGGAACAAAATGCCCTAAATTCAAGATCTGGTTTTTCCTCCCACATCCACAAGGAAAATCAGAGAGTTGAGCTGGGATCAAGAACCTCTGACAAGACCAGGGGCTCTTTCACCCTTGAAAAAGTAAAAATAAAATAAATACACAGTAACAAGGTTGTTGCCTCTAGTAGTGTTCAGAGTTTCATAGAAAGCATAGTAGACTGTGAATAATCCAAGAGATTATCAACTAGGGCTGGATTTTAGTGTATTATTGATTTGTTTATTTCAACAGTTTGTGTATATCTTATTCACAGGCCCCTGAAATTCAACACGGGTATCAACTGGATATGGAATAACTGATTGGCTCAAAATTGGGAAAGGAGTACAACAAGGCTGTACATTGTCTCCCTGGTTATTTAACTTATATGCAGAATTCATCATGCAAAAGGCTGGACTGGATGAATCCCAAGCCAGAATTAAGACTGCAGGTAGAAATATAAACAAACTCAGATATGCGGATGACACAATCTTGATGGCAGAAAGTGAGGAGGAATTAAAGAACCTTTTGATGAGGGTGAAAGAGGAGAGTGCAAAATATGGTCTGAAGCTCAACATCAAAAATACTAAGATCATGGCCACTGGTCCCATCACCTCCTGGCAAATAGAAGGGGAAGAAATGGAGGCAGTGAGAGATTTTGCTTTCTTGGGTTCCATGATCACTGCAGATGGTGACAGCAGTCAGGAAATTAAAAGGCGCCTGCTTCTTGGGAGAAAAGCAATGACAAACCTAGACAGCATCTTAAAAGCAGAGACATCACCTTGCTGACAAAGGTCTGCATAGTTAAAGCTATGGTTTTCCCAGTAGTGATGTATGGAAGTGAGAGCTGGACCATAAAGAAGGCTGATCACCGAAGAATTTATGCTTTTGAATTATGGTGCTGGAGGAGACTCTTGAGAGTCCCATGGACTACAAGAAGATCAAACCTATCCATTCTTAAGGAAATGAGCCCTGAGTACTCACTGGAAGGACAGATCCTGAAGCTGAGGCTCCAGTACTTTGGCCACCTCATGAGAAGAGAAGACTCCCTGGAAAAGACCCTGATGTTGGGAAAGATGGAGGGCACAAGGAGAAGGGGATGACAGAGGACGAGATGGTTGGACAGTGTTCTTGAAGCTACCAACATGAGTCTGACCAAACTGCGGGAGGCAGTGGAATACAGGAATGCTCTGGTCCATGGGGTCACAAAGAGTCGGACACGACTAAACGACTAAACAACAACAACAAATCATTCAGGAGTAGGTATGGTGATGAAGTTCATTTAATGTTCATGCACAAACCAGGCAGAGGGCCTTCTCGGTAGTGGCGCCCACCCTGTGGAACGTCCTCCCAGCAGATGTCAAGGAAATAAACAACTATCTGACTTTTAGAAGACATCTGAAAGCAGCCCTGATCTTTTACTGTGTTTTTAATGTTGTGTTGGGAGCCTCCCAGAGAGGCTGGGGAAACCCAGCCAGATGGGTGGGATATAAATAAATCATCATCATCATCATCTCCCGCCATGCATGTGATCACTCACAAGCAGTCTTCAATATGGATCTTTTCATAAACTTTTCACCACCACCCCTTTCTCATCACTGTTCTCGATCTTCAAGCTTAAGGTCGTAAATCTGCCTGGCTCACTGTCATTGTTTTTTTGATTCCCTTCCAATTCAGCATGATTGCATGTGTATTGGAATCCTCTGCTGTGTACTCTGCCTGGTTTTTAAAAATGCATATTCTGTCTACTCCTGCTGTGTCTGTCAAAAGCGTGTATTCTCAGAAAATATCCACTTATTAATTGAATACACTTTGTCTGTAGGAAGTGGAAGTTTTTCCAAGAACAGTCAAGGATCTTTAAAGGCTTAAATTCTGGTCTATGAATGCAGTAAAGATTTGTATTGTATTGTAAAGGCTTAATGGTTAGTATCAAAATGTCCAAACAGGAGCTTTGTTGTTTTATTCTGCAATAGACAACCACAGCTGCTATAGAACTTGGTAGAATAAAGAGGTGTCTTCCTCTTTTCAGTCCTAGAGACTTCGGGAAGCTAAAGTGGCCAAGAGAAATCACACAGCATCTCTCACAACCAGGGCTGGATTTAGGTTTGATGAGGCCCTAAACTACTGGAGGTAATGGGGCCCTTTATATGTCCAGCTGTCCTTTGTCAACAACAAATTGTCGCTGGTTTTTTATTGTTGAATATATGCTATATGGTAATTTATGGACGTAATAGGTATCTAAAGCCATTTGCACATAATATGTATTTTATCAAGTGATTGTTGAACTGAAATCCAATTAAGAAGAAGTATGTTAATAGTGAAATACAACCCTATATATATAAATGAGCAAACCAGTGATATTTTAGGGAGCAAGCTAGTAGGCGGGGCCCATTACTTACATCATAGGAGCCTACACAACACAAAACACTGTTGCTGTATATAGGTTTTAGTTTGTTTTTTATCTTATATTTTGGAAATGTACATCCAGTGTTTTTTCCCTTTAAATTTTTTCGGGGCCCCCAAGAGACTGGAGCCCTAAGCTATAGCTTGTTTAGCTTATACGTAAATCCAGCACTGCTCACAACATTGAAAAGGACTACTGCAGAGAAGCCACTGGCTCTGTGATCTTCTTTTTGTGACCTACTTACTTATCAGGGTCTGTTTCTCCTGCTCAGTCAAGCCTTTGAAAGCATCATTAGTTGGGACAAACAAGGTCCAGTCACCAGGTTGAGAAAGAACCTCTTCTAAGTCTGCTGCTTCCACTAGGCTGAGGAATGTGCTGAGGAAGAAAAGAGAGCACAAAACAATTAACAACTGCCCAGTTTCTGCATGAAGATTGTCCTATTGTTTCAGATGAAGGTGTTCACAGGCAGAAGAGTGTCCCTAAAGACAGATTCATATTATGAAGGAGTGAAGGGTGGCAAACTCATCAATCATCATCATATTCACCATCATGATCTTTTAAAAGTGTTAAAAAACTGCAAAAAATATCTAAAACCAAGTTTAAAATATTTCAAAAATATTTTCAGAACAGTTTACAACTGGTTAGGGAACCTTTCAATGTTTGATGCATTACTGTATTTTAATATTTTGTTGGAAGCCGCCCAGAGTGGGGAAGCCCAGCCAGATGGGCAGGGTATAAATACAATTATTATTATTATTATTATTATTATTATTATTATTATTATTATTATTTAAAACCTATTGACGCAACTAGTGATTTCAGGGATTGCCAGGAACACTGTCTTTCAGCCATCAAATGCCTGGATAAACAGTGATATTTCTGAATTCCTCCTGGAAGTCAGTAATGAAGGAAACAAGGCGTACTTCACCAGGAATGGCATTCCACAAACGGGGAATTGCCACAAGAAAGTCCTGTCATGGGTCAACGCCAACTAGGAAGCTCCTGGTGGTGGCAACGCCACCAAGGTACCACCTGCCAATTGTAGGGTCTGAGATGGTTGACACTAGGTAAGTTGCTGCTTGAGTCCCAAAACATTTAGAGCTCTGTATGCTAATAATAAGGGGTCTGGGTGGTGCTGTGGTCTAAACCACTGAGCCTAGGGCTTGCCGATCGGAAGGTCGGCGGTTCGAATCCCCGCAACGGGGTGAGCTCCTGTTGCTCTGTCCCTGCTCCTGTTCACCTAGCAGTTCGAAAGCACGTCAAAAGTGCAAGTAGATAAATAGGTACCACTCCGGCGGGAAGGTAAACAGTGTTTACGTGTGCTGCTCTGGTTCGCCAGAAAGCGGCTTAGTCATGCTGGCCACATGACCCAGAAAAATCCAGACAAACACCGGCTCCCTCAGCCAGTAAAGCGAGATGAGCGCTGCAACTCCAGAGTTGTTCGTGACTGGACTTAACTGTCAGGGGTCCTTTATGCTAATAATAATAATAACCCCTTGAATTGGACCCAGTAGCTCACTGGCAGTCAGTGCAATACATTCAGGTCTGGTGACACGTCCCTTTGTTCTGCCTCCATTACCAGTATAGAAGCCACATTCCACATTAGCTTCAGCTCCAGACCATCTTCAAAGGCAGCCACACATTCAGCACATTACAGCAGTCCAGATGGGAGGTCACCAGTATGGTGTCCTCAGTTTGTTGTAGGACTCCAATTCCCATTGGGCCCTGCCAGAATGACCAACTTTCAGGGATTCTGGTAGTGATAGTCCAACAACATCTAGAGGGTGCTATATTGGCTATATTTAGGCAATGTACGCGACTGAATTCTACTGGGATGTTTCAGACATAAACAGCAAGGCTGCTGCTTTTCATCTTTTCCCTCTTTTCCTTGAATTTAAAGAAAGAAAAAGCACCACAAGCATGCTGGGATAGGAGCAACCAGCAAGAAGATACGAACAGCAAGGCGGTGAAAATATAGTACTCTCTTTTTCTGATATACCCTCCGACATTTCTGGCTGGAAAATGTGGAAAGCAATAAATGATTCATTCTCCTAGTCAGATTTTTTTCCTGGAGAACATTATAGTTGTTGTTTTTTAAAAAAATATTTTGCAGTCTTGCCTCCAGCTTCGTGGACTTGATCATGATAATAGTTGACATTCGCATGCATACGCAATATATCTGCCAAAGTACATTTAGAAGGTAGTATATATTTAGAGCTCCAAAATGCAAGTACCAAGACAGTTCCTGTATCTTTGCGCTACTCATAAGGAAAATTGGCACAGATGCTGCTTCTCCTATCAATACAGCATTAGAACTGGAATTCTCCCTTCCAACTGTGGTCTGAACTTTATTGTATTTGATTCCTTTGCTATGGCTTGCGGCTGATGCAAATAAAGATTCTATCATCTATCTATCTATCTATCATCTATCTATCTATCTATCTATCTATCTATCATCTATCTATCTATCTATCATCTATCATCTATCTATCATCTATCTATCTATCAATCTATCTATCATCTATCATCTATCTATCTATCATCTATCTATCTATCTATCTATCTATCTATCTATCTATCTATCGATCATCTATCTATCATCTATCTATCTATCTATCTATCTATCTATCTATCTATCTATCTATATCTATCTATCATCTATCTATCTATCTATCTATCTATCTATCTATCTATCTATCTATCTATCATCTATCTATCATCTATCTATCTATCATCTATCTATCTATCTATCTATCTATCTATCTATCTATCTATCTATCTATCTATCATCTATCTATCTATCTATCTATCTATCTATCTATCATCATCTATCATCTATCATCTATCTATCTATCTATTGTCTGAAAGGTTTGGAGGTTTCCCTGGGATCTAGCCCCAGCTTTTCTTTTAAAATTTCATTGTGGACTTATGAGCCACTGTTTGCTTTTTAAATTACTAAGTATTAAAATAATCGTTTCATTTTATGATCCCCCAAACCTCTAATTACAGATGGCAGTCTATTCACTAAAACTGGTGACAAGAGTCATCCACTCACGATACTTTACGGATTTTATTTAGATCATTTTCACTCCAAGCCTAAAACAACAACAACAGTTAAACTGAGGGTGGGAATTTTTAAAAGAATGATTCTCAACATCACTCAGTATCAGCGTGTATAACTGAAATCTCATCTTTCTGTTTAGTTTGCTGGGGGGGGGAGGGAGTTTTGATACGGTTAAAAATCATGGTTTACCTGAATCGTTTATCCGATCTCAATACTTCATGTAGAGTTTTCTCTGCTGGATCAATTAATTCCCTGAAAATGTGGATAAATCCATTTCTTCCCTCTTTGCTTCCTCGAACCATGCATGAATTCTCAACACATACAGCCTAGTAATGAAAAAATAAACAGAAGTATCACAGAATGCAGCCTTGTGGGTAAACATATTAAACAAGCTCTGGATTATGCAACTTCTCCAAACTTTTGTGCTATATAAAATGTAGTTCACCCAGTTCTCTTGCGGGTGCTTAATTTCTGCTCTTTTCAGGAACCAATGTTCCCTGTTGGCTGTACAAAATGTGCAGCATAGCAACGAATGGCACAGCTTTTTTCTAGATGGATGGAGTGGAAAGAGAATCTCTTACTGATCATGTTTGCATGGGACCAAGAAGTTTGCTTTGGTCCACAAAACTTTGAGCTGTTGTGCGACTTTTCAAGGGAACAAGGGGAGCGAATGTGAAGGAACATTTTCCTACTTTGGCTATGGAGAAATGTTTTAATTTTTTTTTTACTTAAAGCCAGCCATTTGTTTGTATTTGAAATATACCGTTCTCCCCGAATGTGTTTACAAGCTAAGCTGGATGGATATGAAGAAATCCAAGGCAGGGACAGGAAACAGTTTTAAAAGTATCTAAATGGTCTTCAAACATTCTCAGAACCCAAATTTTGCACTCTGGCTCAGATTATTCCCAGGGTTGCGATATCCTGAAAGGTCGCCTTCCCTTTTAAGGCTCACTTTCTCCCCAGATAGCCTTTCCCATCAAACACTTGGATTGATGGGAGAAACTGAATCTGGAAAGATTTCGCTTTCGGTAAAGGTAAAGGTAAAGGTACCCCTGCCCGTACGGGCCAGTCTTGACAGACTCTGGGGTTGTGCGCCCATCTCACTTAAGAGGCCAGGGGCCAGCGCTGTCCGGAAACACTTCCAGGTCACGTGGCCAGCGTGACATCGCTGCTCTGGTGAGCCAGAGCCGCACACGGAAACGCCGTTTACCTTCCCGCTGGTAAGCGGTCCCTATTTATCTACTTGCACCCGGAGGTGCTTTCGAACTGCTAGGTTGGCAGGCGCTGGGACCGAGCAGCGGGAGCGCACCCCGCCACAGGGATTCGAACCGCCGACCTTTCGATCGGCAAGTCCTAGGCGCTGAGGCTTTAACCCACAGCGCCACCTGCGTCGCTTTCGGTACTGTTCTTTAAAGTACAACTAGCAAAGGAACAGCTCTCATGGTGAACCACTAGAGATGGGCAAATTTTGCAAGTTCTCATTTTTCCAATCTTAAATTTAGTTCTTACTGATTTCCCCATCAGTCTGTGATTATTATTTTTAATCCACATGAAGATACAGTGGTACCTCTGGTTACGTACTTTATTCGTTCTGGAGGTCCGTTCTTAACCTGAAACTGTTCTTAACCTGAAGCACCACTTTAGCTAATGGGGCCTCCCACTGCCGCCGCGCCACTGCTGCACAATTTCTGTTCTCATCCTGAAGCAAAGTTCTTAACTTAATACTACTTCCAGGTTAGCAGAGTCTGTAACCTGAAGTGTTTGTAACCTGAAGTGTTTGTAACCCGAGATACCACTGTACACCAGAATTTCAGTGTGAAGAACTCCTAACATACACATTCTTGTATGCAATTTCCCCAAATATACACATTTTTTTTGCAAAGCAATTCTCTTAATGCATACTTTTGTATACACAACGTTAGCCTAGCATACATGTTTTTGACATTACTCAGCTGGAGAACTGTACTGCAAAATTCATAAAAGTGTGAATTGTTAAGGATTACTCTACTTTGCCTCATGTATTGTTTGGGAAACAGCTAGTTAGGTAGGCTTGCCTTTAAATGTAAGATGAATCAAGTTTCATCCCCCTCCCTGATGGCAACCCATTTCCAAGTTTAAAGCCTCAGTTCTCAGATTCTCAGGAGCATCGGGCTCACTAGTCACCTTTCCAACAAGTCAATTTGATTGCTGGCATTAATCCTTGCTCTCTGAAATAATTTTTTTTTTCATTGATGTACTCAACACATGGAACTGCCTTCAAATCTTATTCTTCTAATTTGTTAAATCACTGGTCTTCAGCTGGTGGACTGGGACTCACTAGCGGGACACAGCTTGTCCAAGGTGAGTCACAACAGGAGAAGAAGAAG
Source organism: Podarcis cretensis (assembly GCF_951804945.1). Classification (NCBI taxonomy): domain Eukaryota; kingdom Metazoa; phylum Chordata; class Lepidosauria; order Squamata; family Lacertidae; genus Podarcis; species Podarcis cretensis. Next base: position 30,940,028 of record NC_137187.1, read on the forward strand.
AGTTTGGATTTGATATCCTGCTTTATCACTACTCGAAGGAGTCTCAAAGCCACTAACATTCTCCTTTCCCTTCCTCCCCCACAACAAACACTCTGTGAGGTGAGTGGGGCTGAGAGACTTCAAAGAAGTGTGACTGGCCCAAGGTCACCCAGCAGCTCCATGTGGAGGAGTGGTGACGTGAACCTGGTTCCCCAGATTACGAGACTACCGCTCTTAACCACTACACCACACTGGCTCTCACACATAGCACTACTACTATGCAAATATATGGTAAAAAACTAAGAAATGGGTCCCCAAATGCAAATATATGGAAAAAGACTAAGAAATGTGTCCCCAAATGCATTTTGGGGTTAAAAGTCGGTATTGGTTCCCAAGATTCTTGCTTTAAATCATGCACTTTCCCAGCTGCTGTCAATCTCGCAGCTAGACATCATTAAAAAGTACAACTGTGAATAATTCACTACACCTCTCTGTAAAACCGTATACAATCCTTCTTTCCCAACGGCCACACAGTGCCAAAAGCTCATGGACAAGATTGCTAACCAGAAACACTGGGGAGATGAAACAATGGACTCATTCCTTATAAGATTTACCTCCAGATACAGAAGAAAAACATTTCGGATCCTGGCTCCTTAGAGCTTGCTCCTGCCCCACTTTAAATCAAAGGAATACTAAGAACACAAGCAGAGCAGGGAAAATCACTGGGCAACTTTGGATACTGGATTTCCATGGTAAAATCCAATTTCTGTTAAAACAGGGCAACATAATTTACTCTTATTCTCAAAGGGCATTGGATCTCTCCAACCATAAATATTGAAAACTATACAGTCGTATAGATCTTGAATGCCTTGGCTCCTGAACAAATTGGCTCCCGAACGATCGAAACCCGGAAGTGAGTGTTCCAGTTTTCAAATGATGTTTGGAAGCTGAATGTCTGGCAGGGCTTCCACGGCTGCCAGTTGGCTGCAGGAGCTTCTTGCAGCCAATCAGAAGCCGCACTTTGTTTTTCAAATGTTTTGGAAGTCAAACGGACTTCAAGAATGGATTCCGTTCGACTTCCAAGGTGCGACTGTACTGTGTAAAGAATACCTTTCAAAACCAGTACCTGCCAGGTTCCTAGCACAGTCACATATTTAACTATAGAACTGTTGGAGATGGTTTAGCAAGGATTCCAGATTTAACTCTGGGGTCCAAGAATTACATGAATTTTCTTTTTTTAATAAGGCACAGTGAAGTAACTTAATAGTGTAGTGGAGAACCCTATCTCTTTTCCAGCAGTTCCTACACATTGCAATCTTTTGCTGTCATAAATATTTCCCGAGTTTTAAAATTCACTTACTGTACGATACACAAATACTCTGAGCTTCTTTCCTCCCAGGGTCTCCAAGAACTGTCCATTGTAGAGGTCATTCAGACCAACTTTCACTCTCAAAATGTGATTCTGCAGAATCAATTTGAGGATCCTCTGGTCCGTAGTTAAGACGTCATCTAACAGTTTGGATAGAACATAATGCCTAAATTAGGTTTCGTTCATGTAGTTTTACATACAATCTCAGATATAATGGGAAATGATATTCACCTCCATTCAGCTTTGGCCTCATTCTTTCACATCTGTTATTTACCCCCAAACCAACAATTGCCTCTTTTTAAAGCATGCAGTGGGGACGCGGGTGGCGCTGTGGGTTAAACTACAGAGCCTAGGGCTGCCGATCAGAAGGTCGGCAGTTCAAATCCCCGTGATGGGATGAGCTCCTGTTGCTCGGTCCCTGCTCCTGCCCACCTAGCAGTTCGAAAGCACGTCAAAGTAGATAAATAGGTACCACTCCGGCGGGAAGGTAAACGGCGTTTCCGTGCGCTGCTCTGGTTTGCCAGAAGCGGCTTAGTCATGCTGGCCACATGACCCGGAAGCTGTACGCCAGCTCCCTCGGCCAATAAAGCGAGATGAGCGCCACAATCCCAGAGTCGGCCACGACTGGACCTAATGGTCAGGGGTCCCTTTACCCTTTAACTTTAAAGCATGCAGTAGCTTGCATGATGCACTGTCCTCCGCTGAATTCAGATGCATGAAGAACTATTTGAGTGGTCAAATAAATGCATAGGTGCGGAGAAAGACTGTGTGTGGAGGGAGGCCCTTTAACTATGTCTCTGGCATAGTGATGGCAGTAGCAGGCTGGATTGCAGTGACAGTCTTTTCTCTTGGTCAAGACAAGCCTCATAGTCCCATATTTGTACCCATCTGGAGCCACTCCAAGATTGGTTGTGGATGTGGTTCAGTCATAGACATAATTGGGAATTGGGGGGAGGAGAAATTCTCTCCCTTGCTCTTACTCTTTTTAAAGCAAGTCCAGACACTTCCATATCAGGAATTTGAGTTAACTGTTACTGTCCTCACAGGCTGTAGTAATGACAACTCAGCCAGGCCAGCCTTGGTGCATATATATATGTGTGCCATCAGAGAACAGAGCAACAACTCTCCTCCTCCAGCATTTGTGCTTCCACCAGCAGTTGATAAGACTGGCTCCTCAGGAATGCCTCTCCCTCTGAAGCCATGAAAGGTAAAGGTAAAGGACCCCTGGATGGTGAAGTCCAGTCAAAGGTGACTAGGGGGTTGCAGCACTCATCTCACTTTCAGGCTGATGGAGCCGGTGTTTCTCCACAGACAGCTTTCCGGGTCATGTGGCCAGCATGACTAAACCACTTCTGGTGCAACAGAACACCATGATGGAAACCAGAGCGCACAGAGCCATTTACCTTCCTGCCACAGCAGTACCTATTTATCTACTCGTACTGGGATGCTTTTGAACTGCTAGGTTGGTAGGAGCTGGGACAGAGCAACAGTAGCTCACCCTGTCATGGGGATTTGAACCCCCGACCTTCTGATCGGCAAGCCCAAGAGGCTCAGTGGTTTAGACCACAGTGCCACCCATGTCCCATGACAGTGAAGCAACCATAGCTGGAACTACCAGGCACTCACTCCTAGCCATGGAGGTCCCATGGACTTCCAGCAACAGGTCTCACAGAGGTATCTTCTTGTATTGATCAAGACTTATTTGTAGAGTCTGAGCATCCTAAATCTATCAAGGGGATTTCAGTTTCAGTGATTGTAAGTAGTTTCAACTCTCTCGTGCTGGACTTCTTCACAAAGTTGTTGAAGAAGATATTTAAGATATCTCTTAAGAGTTATTTTTAGTGCCACCAAGTCTGTCGGTCTACCTACCGGAGAAAGCCCCATTCACTGGAGCTAGCAAGGTATATTCCTCCTCTGGCTTTAAAGCTGCGGCCAAGCCAACCTGAGACACCAGGTCTTTGAAGGTGGTTTGTTGAGGACCAGCAAGATCTATAACTTGCTTAGCTGAAATTGAGGAAGAAATGGGTGGACAAGCATTAGGTTTCGCTCCAAAACTCTTACCAAACAGATAAATATTTTTAAAAGGATACACAAGGAATATCCATAGAGTTCATAAATGGGTTACTTCTTCAAAAGAGACAATTAGTTGAGACTACCTGCCTATCTATTCCAGGGGTCAGTTACTACTAGAGAAAGTGCATAGGATTGGAAGTCGCCTGAGTGTCACTCTCAAGGCAAATCTTTAAAAATGTAGTATAAACACAGACAACTGGGAAACACTGGCCTGCGAGCGCTCCAGTTGGAGAACAGCCTTTACCAAAGGTGTCATGGGCTTTGAAGACACTTGAACTCATGAAGAAAGGGAGAAATGTGGTAAGAGGAAGGCACGCTTGGCAAACCTTCACCCGCCCAGAAACCTATGTCCCCACTGTGGAAGGATCCAGAATTGGTCTCCACAGTCACTTATGGACTCACTGTTAAAACCGTGTTTAAGAAAGACATTCTTACTCAGCTACGAGTGATCCCAAAGAAGAAGAAGACTCACCAGAGTCAGGAATAAGCACTTGGTCTATTAGATGAATGACACCATTGCTTGTCACAATGTCTTTTCGCTTCACCATTTTGACGCCATTGATTGTCAAGCTTTCGCCATCACAGCCAACTTCGACAGTATTGCCTTCCAAGGTCTCGTAGACACCTCCACTCATGATGGCTTCAGAACACTGGAGAGTATTCAGAATGTGGAACTTCATCAGAGCTAAACAGGGGAAAGAACAGAAAGGGCTCAAATGAAACCTGAGGCGATGCTGCAGCCATCTCAAACTGGTACGTTTTAGAAAATACAATGCCATTATAAACAGTTAATGTAATGAGTTTTGCTTTTGACATTCATTTCCACTAGAAATGTTCTTAACTATTTAGGGGGAAAGAGAGATTCCCACACACCTTTAGTAGTACCCATATTGAAACATTTGCTATGTGGTTGTTCCAGCTAGAAAAGCGAGTGTGGACTGCACTTGAACAAGACTTTTACAAGCATCATATGCCTTTGGACAAGGGCTTAGCCCTTCAAATGTACATTTCATTGTGAATTTTATTTTGTACCTTGCAACTCATTACACTTACATTAGAATCAAAATCATGAGCAGAAAAATAGCAAAACCATTAAATAGCACATATAGCTAGGGATATTTAGAACATACATTTAAACTGTTTCATTAAAAAAAACCAACCTTGTACATTATCTCTCTGGTGGCAATATGTGACATGAATCAGTAACTTGCTGTTTGTGGGAGGGGGGCAGAGGGAGAGGCAAAAGTTGCCACTTGTTTCAGACAGTTCATACCGAGCTGCCAGAACGGTGCTGGTTTCACATATCAATCTCTTAGCCATTCCTGCATTACAGGGGGTTGGACTAGATGATCCTTGGGGTCTCTTCCAGCTCTACAGTTCTATGAATCTGTGATTCTACTATGTTATGCATGAATCTCAAACCCAATCGCATTTGGCCAATAACCCTACACTAGGGGTCAGCAAACTTTTTCAGCAGGGGGCCGGTCCGCTGTCCCTCAGACCTTGTGGGGGCTGGACTATATTTTTGGGGGTGGGAAATGAACAAATTCCTATGCCCCACAAATAACCCAGAGATGCATTTTAAATAAAAGGACACATTCTATGCATGTAAAAACACCAGGCAGGCCCCACAAATAACCCAGAGATACATTTTAAATATAAGGACACATTCTACTCATGTAAAAACACGCTGATTCCCGAACCGTCCGTGGGCTGGATTGAGAAGGCCATTGGGTCGGATCCAGCCCCCGGTTCTTAGTTTGCCTACCCATGCCCTACACGTTCATACCACAGGTTTCCCAAGTAGCAATGCAGTTCTCCTAATGAGCTGTCACAACCCAAACATACTATGATGAACTCAGCATCTGAATTCAAAAGCAGAAGCCACAGGAGAAAGCAATATGCAGCAACCCCACTAGCCCCTGTGTGGCATAACAAGTCTTCGTCCAGTTTCTGGAACACATTGAGGGAGCCAGTCTAATGAGGTTCTTTGAACAGGGAGACCCTATAGTAGGGAATTTTAAACTTGGTTGTCTCTCAGCAAGGCTGTTGAAACTATTCTAACCGTTGCCACTATCATAACATAATAATAGCTCTGGATTATAATAATAGGTTATTACATCTATCATGACTGCAAAACTCATTAGCCCTTAATCAAATAATATGATCCCTATATTTAAAATGTGAATTGGAGACCAATATTTGACCTGAACTTTTATTTACAGTGCACTTAAAAGACAGCGATGATCTAAGATATTTTAGTACTTGAGGAAGGAAGTTCAAATTCCCCCTGCAATTGTAAAAATGTAATAAGCACACTAATTGACACCTAGCTCTGCCTCACAATAGAGGCAGCCCTAAAAAAACACACACACCAAAAAGTGGTCACATTTCTCTTTTTGCTCCCCAACTTATTCCTTTTCGATGGACAAAATAGGCTAGTGGCCAGTCAGTCGGTAACCATAGAATCAATTTTGTCCCCCCAACCACATCTACCTATTTTAGTGTGAAGCTACTCCCTCTTTTTTCTTTAAAATATCAGTGTGCTTCTGGTGCACTGTGATAACATGGAAAAGAAAGCTTCACTCTTCCCCTCCCTTTTATGCAGCATTTTCTGCGGTGCCAAGTGGGGTAATTGATCTAACAGGCTGGTTGGGAATTCCCTCCAGGTAAGACGGTTCTCAGCTGGCATGCGGCAAAGGTGTTACGAGAGAAGCGGTAAGGCTAAAGGCATTTCCAGCCTTTTCCTGCCAATCTTTCACAGGCGCATGGTCCCTCTGAGGTAAAAAACCAACTGGAGTGAGTTATAAAATCAACAGCCAGACCAACAACTAGACCTTGACGCCTAGGTAAACTGCCAAGGCACTTCTCTAACTTAAACATCTGACTTTGTAGTTTCCCTTCCTTACCAGAAATTTCCTTTTTTTATCAGGGACAGTGCTTTGGTCATGGTCAAAAACCCCTCAATTTGATTTGGAAACGGCTCTGCTAGAGAATTCTCCGGGGAGAGGTTGCTTTCTCCTCAGAGAGTTCTAAACTGACGTCTTACTTGAAATACTAGGTTTCTTGAAAGACCACTTCCTTCCAAATGTAACTTCTTGAAGCTTAAGAAATCCTGCTCCTCGTTAAGTCAGGGAGGTAATTATGAGCGATACAACCTTTCTGGTAGTGGCACCCTGGGTATGGAATCGTCTTCTCAGAAAAGTTTGCCTAACACCATATTTTTGGTCAGGCAAACCTTTCTGTTTACCCAGGCCTTCAAAGCAACTTAGGGAACCTGGATCTCTGAGTTTATAATTTTGGGACAATTGTGCTCTTTTTGTTGTTGCATTTATTTGGTTTTGATTTTAATGCTGCTATGGTTTATTATTCTTTATTAAATATGAATTAACACCCTTCATCCGCAGATCTCAGGGCGCTTCACAACATAAAATTTGTAGTAAAAATAACAACAGCAGCAGCAAACCAATAATTCTCCCTCCCACAACTCATTTAAAAGGTCATCGGATGTCAATCAACCAAAGGCCTGGTTGAAGACGAACGTTTTCACCAGGCGCCTAAAGGAGTATAATGAAGGTGCCTGGCGAGCCTCCCTGGGGAGAGCATTCCACAAATGGGGAGCCACTGCAGAAAAGGCCCTGTTCTCGTGTTGCCACCTTGGGACCTCTCATGGAGGTATGGGTTAGTTCATATGGAGAGAGGCAGTCCTTGAGGTATTGTGGTCCTGAGTTGCTTATTTTTTAGTTTCAAGGTTTTATTATTATTACAGTGGTACCTTGGTTCTCAAACACCTTGGTTCTCAAACTCCAAAAACCCGGAAGTTTGTGTTCCGGTTTTCAAACTTTTTTCGGAAGCTGAACATTCGATGCGGCTGTCGACTGTTGTTTCCAGGGCACCTGCACCAATCAGAAGCTGTGCCCTGGTTTTTGAACATTTCGGAAGTCAAACGAACTTCTGGAACTGATTAAATATGGCACTTTTGTTTTTGCTATTAATTTTGCATTTTTGTTTTTGAGGCTTTTTCAAGTAAATTGTTTTTGTGACTGTGTGGAACCCAGTTCAGATGGATTGACTGTGTGACTGTGGAAATGGATAAAAGCCCCCCATCCAAACAAAACTATCATCAGAGCAGGTAAGAAACAAAAAATACCAGTAATTTTAATTTTTATAATCTACAATATTGTCTTATTTATTTTATGGTACAGTACATTGATTATTGCTTTCATTTTTAGGATCAGTGGCCTCGTTAGATAGTAAAATTCATGTTAAATTGCTGTTTTAGGGGTTGTTTTTAAAAGTCTGGAATGGATTAATTCAGTTTGCATTACTTTCTATGGGAAAGCGCGCCTTGGTTTTGGAACACTTTGGTTCTGGAATGGACTTCTGGAACGGATTAAGTTTGAGAACCAAGGTACCACTGTATTATTATAAGCTGCCCAGAAAACTTTGTGTTATGGGGCAACATGCAACTGCACCAAATAAACAAAGAAATTACACATACATAGTTAGACGCCAGGGGAAGGTGAAGGTTATGACATGATTAAAACAATTGGAGCAGAAATGTTATTTTCAGTAAAATGAGATTGTCGTAAGCTTATAGGAGGAAGATAGCATTTGAGAGATGGTTTCTAGTGAGCACTTCCAGATATCCTGTTGCTAAAGCTGAGCACGACTCCCTCGAGATCCTCCCTTTCTTTTTCCTTTGACATATGAAGCAGGGAAAATTCTTACTCCTACACTGTCTATGTATCAACTGCCCTTTCTTAATGAGAAGAACAGATGCAAGCTGTAACTTGCAGTAACCATTAGCTGTAAAGATTCAAATGGGACTTCCCTTTTCTTTTATAGAATGTTTATGGGATACAAAAGTATACCATTTGAGTAGTTCTGAGCACATTTCAAATGCAGGAAGTTTCATTTACTAGAGCTTAGTTGGTTAGGTTTTGTATCCTCAGCGGTCGCACCAATTACACTGAAAGGTGCTGTTTACAGCTTTCTCAGTTTCATCTGCTCAAAGCGTAATAGTACATAAGGCATATTCAAGAGCTGAAGCTGTTGTGAACATTAATGTCTCATTGCTGCTATTATTTTCCTAAAAAGGGCATGTATGAAAGGTTGTCTTTCTAAGTAAGTTGAAGCTGACCACATGTGCTCTAGGTCCAGTTTTTCAGATACACATAACGTTGGGTAGAAAAGATGTGGGAAGACAAGGAGAAGCCAACCTTCCAATCATCATTTATCTAGTAACTTATTTCAAACTCCTTACTGGCTTACACACCATGCAGCAATGGGCTAATGGAAATACAGTGGTACCTCGGGTTAAGTACTTAATTCGTTCCGGAGGTCCGTTCTTAAGCTGAAACTGTTCTTAACCTGAAGCACCACTTTAGCTAATGGGGCTTCCTGCTGCTGCCACGCTGCCGGAGCACGATTTCTGTTCTCATCCTGAAGCAAAGTTCTTAACCCGAGGTACTATTTCTGGGTTAGCGGAGTCTGTAACCTGAAGTGTATGTAACCTGAGGTAAGGTAAAGGGACCCCTGACCATTAGGTCCAGTCGTGATCCACTCTGGGGTTGCAGCACTCATCTCGCTTTATTGGCCAAGGGAGCCGGCGTACAGCTTCCGGGTCATGTGGCCAGCATGACCAAGCCGCTTCCGGCCAACCAGAGCAGCCTACGGAAATGTCTTTTACCTTCCCGCTGGAGTGGTACCTATTTATCTACTTGCACTTTAACATGCTTTCGAACTGCTGGGTTGGCAGGAGTAGGGACTGAGCAACGGGAGCTCACCCTGTCGCGGGGATTCGAACCACTGACCTTCTGATCAGCAAGTCCTAGGCTCTGTGGTTTAACCCACAGCGCCACCCGCATCCCTAACCCGAGGTACCACTGTACATTTATGTGATGAGCTGTAGATGCAAGACAGTGGTAACACTGATAGCTTGGGAACAGCTTGCAGAAAGATAGTGAAAGGAGGATAAATAGCAGAAATCCTCCCCTATGAGGGGGGGGGGTCCTCATTCTCAATGGGTTCATCCACACTTTCATTTGACCCCTACTTTGATTGTATTGTATGCCAGCAAAATCCCCCCCCCCAGTTCTGAGAGCTTTTCTCATTTTTTCCCGCAGCTGTGCCTTGCAAAAATCCGATCTCACCTGCTGAATTGAAGATTGGCTGAGCAAAATCTCCCTTCGGATTTTTTTGCACATCTGATAAGGTTCATTTCAGCAGGTAAAATTGGATTTTCGCAAGGCACAGCTGCGGAACAGCGAGAAAAGCTCTCAGACCCTGGGGAATTCATCGGTACACAATACAACCAAAATACTGCTCAGGCAAAAGTGGGAGTGAGCCCTGAGTTTTGAAGAGGAACAATCCGAAGAATGTGTTGGGCTGTGCTGCTGCAAATGGGAGGGCAATACTCCGGGCTCCCCTACAAACACAGCAGACTCAACAGCTATTTATTACTTCTCTAAAGTTGCCATATTTCAAACAGTGAAAATCCAGACAGAAACGTTGTTGAGCTTTTTGTGCAAAATCACAACATATGGCAACCCTAACTTATCTCACTTATTAGAGGCAGTTGTTATGCCTCCTGGAACAGAGCTGGATTCAAAATAATTGCACATGGACAATTTTGCCATACTTATTTACAGCAAATGGTCTAACATGGTGGGAGACAAATCATGTTCTTAACTATTGCTTTCCAAAACTGTCTCTTTTTCTTTTCCCACAATATCAACTTTACAGAAATACCTTTAGCTGCCACCTTGTCGTTCATAATCCTGTTTAATACTCCACGTGGAAGTTTCTCAAAAGCTTCGTTGGTAGGAGCAAAGAGGGTGTATTGGCCAGGCTTCCCAAGAGTTTCCATCACATCTGATGCCATGGCAGCAGTCTTGGAAAGAAAGAGATGCCGTTATTAAGCACCTTGATATTTTAGGTACAGAAAAGCAATATTTTAAATGAGCCGAGTACGGTAATACTCTTCCCATGGTCACTTAAGACCGGTATTTTTTCATAGTCACCCGATTGGGCAACTCATAATATAATATGTAAGCATTATAGAGTTGTTTTCCTAGATGTATACTCACAAAAGTAGGAACATGCCTGCATTGCAAGGAAGCTTCCCCTACCCAGTGTGCTCATTTGGCTACTCAACAATTAGCTAGAAAGCCAGATGCATATATTATATTTACATGTATTTTTTTGGTGTGTGTGTGTATAAAAGGTAAAGGGACCCTGACCATTAGGTCCAGTCGTGGCCAACTCTGGGGTTGCGGCACTCATCTCACTTTATTGGCCGAGGGAGCCGGCATACAGCTTCCGGGTCATGTGGCCAGCATGACTAAGCTGCTTCTGGCGAGCCAGAGCAGTGCATGGAAACGCCGTTTACCTTCCTGCCAGAGCGGTACCTATTTATCTACTTGCACTTTGACATGCTTTCGAACTGCTAGGTTGGCAGGAGCAGGGGCCAAGCAATGGGAGCTCACTCCGTCATGGGGATTCGAACTGCCGACCTTCTGATCGGCAAGTCCTAGGCTCTGTGGTTTAACCCACAGTGCTACTCGTGTCCCAGTGTGTGTGTATATATAAATAAAATTAAGGCTGCCATAGCACAGCTCCCATTGGAGTATTTGTAGTGGCTCCTGCCAATCCAGGATTTGCACAACAGCAGTGGCCATGGAATGGGAGCTGGGAGGGCAGAACACAGAGAGCAGAAAATAGTGGGAGAAGCCAGAAGAGACTGGGGAAGAAGGGTTTCTTTATAAAAAAGTTTTTAACATGGAAAAATAGCAGGCAGGTGTCCAACACAAAAGCTAAAACCAAAAATCTAACTGTGTTTAGATGTGTGCTTAAATCAGGATGCAGCAACTATCAAGGCTAAAGGCTAAAGGACGCTCATAATTACGAAGGGAAGCTTACTCTGAGAGATGAAAGATCATCTTCCACGTCAAGGTAGTCTTGAATGGTATTTCCAACTGGGGTCAGCACACGGTCGATGACATGCACAACACCATTTGTAGCAATTTGGTTACCATGGATGATTCTAGCGCAGTTAACCGTAACAACCTGCATTTGAAGAATGATACCAGAGAATATTAAGCACAGAACTCACTGGCAACCAGAAGATTATTGAGAAAGTGTCACACATTTCTTTATTCTTCTAGCGCCTTTATGGGATGTGTGATGTGATGTCTGCTATAAAACATTCTGGAAAGAATCTAGCTAGAACACACATTGCAATGAAACTTGTACCAGATACATTTCATGTCCTATATTTGGTAGCAATAATGTTTTTAAATTCTTTAAGGTGAACATACAGAGCGAAATTTAACACTGAGTTAGTAGCCATTGTTTTTAACCTGCTGATAGTTTGGTACATCTTTGGATTTTGCAAAGTGCCTTGAAATCATTGATTAAAACATGACATATAACTAATAGGAATAAATAAATAGCCATGTCTGACTTGATTGCTGCAGTACCTTAGGTCAGCTAACAGAAGCTGTAATCCTTTACCACTTCCCCGGGAGTATGTCCCACTGGGACTTACTTCTGAGTAAACATGCATGGATGACTGCCTTCATAGATCACTGCCTTGCCGTGGCAAAGGGGCTTGAATAACTCAGAGAAGCTATGAGCTATGCCGTGCAGGGCCACCCAAGATGGACAGGTCATAGTGGAGAGTTTTGACCAAACGTGATCCACCTGGAGCAGCAACCGGCAAGCCTCTCCAGTATCCCTGCCAAGGAAACTCCATGGACAAAAGCAACTTTGACCAAACTGTGGGAGGCAGTGGAAGACTGGAATGCTTGGCATGCTCTGGTCCATGGAGTCACCAAGAGTCGGACATGACTAAATGACTAAACAACAACAAACATGCTTAGAATCGTGCTGCATCTCTGGATCCCACCAAACACCTATAAAAATGAAATTCTATCTAGAAAGTTGAAGTTTACAGCTCTTTCCAAGCTTAGAGCCACATTTATAAAATAAATATCGCATGCAAGATTACAATGTCCTCTACTCCAGGGGCTAAAGTTCATGGTACTACATAAGAAAAAGAATAACTAAACAGACTTACACCATTGGGGTAGTGATTTATATGCAGTTTTTGGTTGTCGTACATAGACACCAGATCCATGCCATTCCTGAGGTCCTTTGTCAACATGCGCTTGTTCACCATGTGGTTATGGAGGGCATTGTACAGTTCAATGTTTACATTTTCAATCAGGCCTTCGTGGATTTCCTAGGGGAAGAGATTCAGTTAGACTTTCCATGGCCATCATCCCAGTCAGCCTGATATACACCAGATTACTCTGCTACAAGTGAAATAATCCATGCTAATGTTTTTTTTTTATGCTAATATTCCCTTTGGCAAGCTACAGTACTTCATTTAGCATCCAGCTGCTAAGCTTCTAAGTTTCTTTCATTTGAAAGTACCGCGGCTCCATGAATTACAACATTCATTTATTCGTGCAGTCTTGGACATCTTGCCTTCTTGCCCCCTTTGCTTTTTCTTACATGTTACCCACTATTCCACAAACATTCTTCCACACTATTTGTGCAACCAGCATATTCTGCTCCTCAAACCCGACTAAATTTGCAGAGCCTTTCTGGGATCAAAAGGCCATTTTCAGCACTGCTTGCCATTTGCCAACCCAGCCAACGTTCTTACGTTCTATCAAGCCCTATCCTGGGCCTTCATCTTTGACCTCCTGATCTTAGCCTGTGCTCAGGTTCTTACGTTTACAGTCATAACTCAGAAGTCAAATACCTTGTGAGTTGAATGTTTTGGCTCCCGAATGCCGCAAACCTGGAAGTGAGTGTTCTGGTTTGTGAACGTTCTTTGGAACCCGAACGTCAGTCACAGCTTCCGTGGCTTCTGATTGGCTGCAGGAGCTTCCTGCATCCAATCGGAAGCCATGCCTTGGTTCTTGAATGTTTTGGAAGTCGAACAGACTTCCGGAACGGATTCCGTTTGACTTCCGATGTACGACTGTATTACTTTGGTGGCCTGGGAGCCAAAGTAGTGTTGCTGCTTCCTCTGCCACTGGGAGCTACACGGTGAGGGGAAAAACAATGCTGTCCAGGGTTGTAAAGACTGCGGAGAGAATAATTGGGTGCACTCTTCACACCTTGGATCAAATCTATGCTTCCATGTGTCATAAGAAAGCTGCAGAGATAGTGCAGGATAGTATGCACCCCGAAAATGATCTCTTTCAGCTTCTGCTTTCTGGAAGAAGGTACAGGGTTATAAAGACTAGGACTAGCCACCTGAGAAACAGTTTTTATCCAAATGCAATTTTTGTTTTAAACACAATGTAAGGTAGTCCCTGTGGGAGTATATTGTATTTAATTATGGGGTATCAGAGGTTTTTAGGGGGTTAACCAGGCTGGGATAGCTGGGATAGCAGGCTTGTTGGTTTTTGAATGTCTGATGTAGATTTTTTCAATTTCGTTGTTCAGTATGGGACAATGACAATAAAGATTATCGAGATGCCCAAGACCACATGGGAGGTATGCAACATCATGCTAAGGCACCTGGTCTATCAGAGCAAGCAGTTTGGCTTCCAGACAGAACAATTCCTCATTTCCTCCATGCACACTCTGTTCCTGACACCTGCCCCCTGTGAGCCAATCTGAGGAGATGGGGGAAGTGGAAGTCCCTGTTCCATAAGCGGAAGTCCTTGCACAGGACTTAGGTTGAATAATGCCTCCTTTCAGTGTTTCCTTTTCTCATTGCCCAGCAGCACCCAGAGCAGTAGTGGGAGATGACCTAGAGCTTTCTAACACCAACCGTATAAAAGGGTTGTTTGTTGCAAAAACGTCTGTACATTTTTAATTACTATATTAAAATAAACTGCCTCTGAGGATTTTCAGGATTTGCCCCTAGGTTCTCCCTATACATTTGCAAACCTGGCAATATCTTTTACCCTTTAAATCAGGGCTAGAAAACCTGCAGGCTGCAAAATTCCCCAATACGTTTTTATAGGCCCTCCAACCAAATTTGTCATTTTATAAAAATAGATTTTTTTTAAAAAAAAAAATAAATGTTTTGATTACTTCTAAGGCCAATGCCAAAATGCTTTTTTGGGACCCCCAGATTTGTCACACACACACATAGTAAGAAATGTCTTTTTACTGACCACTCTCTCCTATAAGTCCCCTCCTGTGATTTGGTGATGATGATGATGATAATTTTATTTATTTATTTATTTATTTATTTATTTATTTCCCGCCCATCTGGCTGGGCTTCCCCAGCCACTCTGGGCGGCTTCCAAAAAAATATTAAAATGCTATAATACATCAAACATTAAAAGCTTCCCTAAACAGGGCTGCTTTCAGATGTCTTCTAAAAGTCTGGTAGCTGTTGTTCTCTTTGACATCTGGTGGGAGGGTGTTCCACAGGGAGGGTGCCACTACTGAGAAGGCCCTCTTCTGATACCGAAAGGTGTTTTGACCCACAGCCTTGCAAGACCCACACAAAGATGTCCTTTGATTTTTTAAAAAAAAATTGGCCATGCCCACATTCACACATAGTCCCCTGAGGGTTGATCATACTGTAGGTTGATGTGGCCCCTCCTTTAAGCTAAAGGCATTCAGTTCTTTCAGGCTTGTCTGATATGCCCTTCATTCTGAACTCAAAATGGGCCTTCCGTATGCATTGGCAGGGGGAAATAAATGCATACAGGGCCCCACCACAATCATATGCCTGAAATATTATAGTAATCCTCCCTGGTTTTTCCTTGTAGCAAGGATTACAGAAATCATACATATTGATTTCTCTTTACATATTGAGTTGGAGATGTGAAGGGTTCATATGAGCATCCATGATGCAAGTTTTCAGTGCAAGTAACATCTCCTGGAGGGAGGATACTATAACAACCCAATGTTCTGCCCCACACACCTGCAACACTAAACTCTGGTACATTTAAATTGGGTAGTTTTTCTTAAATTTATGTTCAGCAGCTGAGTGTTACTATTTCCCCCACCAATAATTAATTTGTATAACTTGGATTTAAAAGGTAAAGGTAAAGGACCCCTGACAGTTAAGTCCAGCCGTGAACAACTCTGGGGTTGTGGCACTCATCTCTCTTTACTGGCCGTGGGAGCCAACGTTTGTCCGCAGACAGTTTTTCTGGGTCATGTGGCCAGCATGACTAAGTCGCTTCTGGCGAAACCAGAGCAGTGCACAGAAACGCCGTTTACCTTCCCGCCGCAGTGGTACCTATTTATCTATTTGCACTGGTGTGCTTTCGAACTGCTAGGTTGGCAGGAGCTGGGACTGAGCAATGGGAGCTCACCCAGTCACGGGGATTCGAACCGCCGACCTTCCGATCAGCAAACCCAAGTCTCAGTGGTTTAGACCACAGCGCCACCTGTGTCCCTTGCATAACTTGGATTTATATATCCATAAATCCAAAAGCACTTGAAACATTTTTTAAAAATCCATTCTGAAATACATACACGATCCAAAGCATCCCAGGCTTCATTGCTTGGTGCAAACATTGTATACGAGCCAGGTCCTTCAATCTCTTCTCTCAGTTTTGACATGTCAGAATAGCGTTGAGTGGAGGTCGCTCCCACAATGCCCAAAGTACCATAGACATGATCGATGGGGGCAACTGAAAAAGACAAGAAACAAGCACACTGTACATTCTGTTTATAACGGGTTTGCCCTCCTCCCCTCACCTCAGTTAGTGCCACTTCATCTGGCAGAAATCATTCATGGGATTTGCTGAATTAAATGCTGTTTGCTGCAGGACTCCCAATTTAGCTCATGATTTGACTTAGGATGCAGCAGTACACAAACCACGTAACAAAGCGGATGTTCAAAGGAAGGAAACCCACCATTTCAGGTTGCTTAGGAACTTGTGCACTTTCCACAAGGACACTACTGAAAATAGCATAGTTAGGTGGTCCACACACAAATGGTCCACTCAAGGGTATGAAAAATGTAGTTGCCATATTTGAGGAGCAGCCAGCTTATGTCAGGGACTGTATAAACACACAAGACATAACCGGCTGTACTTTTGAATAAATAAGGTATAATATTCATTGTGTCAAATTGTAGATTTCAACAGAGGTCTCATAAAGTTCAACGAAAAAAGCAGAAGACGCAGTGGATCAGTTCATTCTCTAGTCAGTTCATGCATAAGGTCCATACATGTATAAGTATCTACTCCACCTGTCTGTTCATAGAGTCCAATAATCCACTTATACATTCAAAAGTACATCCGGTTACATCTTGTGTGTTTATTGAGTATGTTTCACGTAACCATAGGTTTGTTGTTGTTATTTTGCTTAAGTCAGGGACTGGGCAGAGGAGGAATGGTGGAGACCGCCTCCCCAGCCTGACCCTTCCAGGGGGGAGGAAATAGAAAACAGTATAGATTTACAACAGGGGTTTGAGGGAGGCCGCAGCTCAGAGGCAGATGAGGGGGAAAGCTAGGAAATCATGGGAGAACCAGAGGCAGCGGCGGAGGAAGCAGCTCGGGCGCCTGGGGCGGTGCACCGGCGGTCCAAGCCACCCATAGGGGCCTTCAGAGTCTGCCTGCCTCCTTCCACTGAGCCACCCTACAGCGGGGGGGGGGGGGAGGAAAGCAGCAGGCAGACCATTTGGGCAGCAAGGAGCCTGTGTGCGCCCAAGCCACCGCGTCTCTCCCAGGAGAGTCCTACCCAGGGCGGCCCGTCCCCACCGCCCTCCTTCCTCTGCCCCTGGCCAGAGGAATACCCGGCTGAAACATTGTCATTAGAAATTCCAGACCCTCCATCTCCCAGAACACGGCAAGCCTTAAAAGTAGGAGAGCAAAGAACTCAAAGACAGAGGGCATGTAGCAGCACCCGTAGAAGTGACGAATGAGGAAGTGGGAGAGACAGGGGATGGAGATTCACTTGGGACAACGCCATTATGCGAGAGGCTGGGTTCTATAGCCTCTCTCTGTAAAGACTGAAATAAAAAAGGACAGTAAGAAACTTTTCCTTGTCTTTGTACTTTTCTGGGCAACCAGCCGAGAGCTGCTGACAGCATCCTGACAGATTGTCCCAAGTGAACTTTAATTGCTGGTTAAGTCATAAATCACGCCATGAGAGAGTGTTTTGTCCCAAGGTGATGGCAACAGGTCGCAACTGCCGCCCACCCTGGGAGCAGGTGAGTGATCATTTTGCACAATATCCCTTCAGTTCCTCATTTACGTATTATGCACAAACAGATCCGTCTCGTGGCCTTAAAAAACAAGGCCTAGTTTTAATGTGTGGCTCTTCCTTAAAGCAACGCTTCATAACATAGCGATGATCTCTCACAAGCTACCTCGTATCCCCACCTGCCCCCTTCTTTTGGGAGAAAAAGTAAGCAAAATATAAGCTTCTTATGTTCTCCAACATTACCTGCAGGGCATCCTCGTTCGCCTTCCATCTTCATATAACCAGGGCAGCATTCATACAAGACAGTTCTACAATATATCAACACAATATATCAATATATCAACATTTTATTTCCCCCGCTGTTGACTTGTTAAACTGGCTTCATCATTTTGATTTCTACTTTTTACCAGAAAAGACACAAAGTTACTTATAAAAAATATTTTTAAAAAATATGCAATGAAATAAAATACACAATACAAAAGAATTGCTGGAGATTTGCCCGCTGTGTTTGACCTGGTGTTTTTGTTGCTGAATCCCTAAACTTCCCTTAATGAAAGGGCTAGTGCCATGCTGCTTTTATTGTAATTTTTACTGTAATTATCTGCATAGTAGTTTTAAGTATATTAAATTTACTTTTTTATGATCCCCTCCCTATGTTTTAAAGTGTTCTTTTTTTATTTGTTAACTGCCTTGAGTCCTTGTCAAGAGGAAAAGGTGGGGTATAGGGTTAAGGCAATTCTGGTTGCAATGGCCGTAGTCAACAACTTCAAGAGGAAAATGTTCTGGCTACAGTTGTACCCTTTCTGAATGAAGATAAGTCTGTGCAATAGGCTACATATATTTGATTAAGCATGAAATACTAGTTTATCACTTATTAGGAGACACAGTAAAACTAGTTTACTATTGGTGGCCCAGCCATAGCTTAACCTCTCGGGTGACTTTGCACTCAAAGAGGGAGCTACACAACTGAAACAATCCCTGGAAACAATGGCAGTTGCACAATACAGGAAAAGAACAAGTTAGCCAAGGATACCAATTCCTAGGCTGACAGGGCACTTCAGAACGCATTGCAAAGGCCCTTTTGGACCAGGTATGTTGAGCCTGGTCAACTTGGCAGCGCCTTAGCCACAGCAGAAGCAAAATGCAGGTATCTAATTCACCTAATAAGACAGACCACTTTGGGCTCTAGGTCTTTTCAAAGGGCTCATGGATGCAACAGAAAGGTATTTTAAACTTCCTTACTAAACTTACATACCAAATAGGTAAAGGAAAAGGGACCCCTGACCATTAGGGGTTGCGGCACTCATCTCGCTTTATTGGCCGAGGGAGTCGGCGTACAGCTTCCGGGTCATGTGGCCAGCATGACAAAGCCGCTTCTGGCTATCGTATACACTTGACCGAAGAACGGTACACTCCTTCTATCTGGGATGGTCGTTCTCTTCCACCGAGCGCGCAGCTTCGGGAGGGACGCACATGGAGCGGTGAGGGAGGAAGGGGACACCCGCCTAGCCAGCCAGATCAGCCGAATCAACCCTGGCGATCAATGGGGTGACAGATGTCGCAGCCAGATCGCCCTCACATCCAACAAAGCCGCTTCTGGCGAACAAGAGCAGCACACGGAAACGCCGTTTACCTTCCCGCCGGAGCGGTACCTATTTATCTACTTGCACTTTGAGGTGCTTTCGAACGGCTAGGTTGGCAGGAGCAGGGACCGAGCAACAGGAGCTCACCCCGTCGTGGGGATTCGAACCACCGACCTTCTGATCAGCAAGTCCTTGGCTTTGCGGTTTAACCCACAGTGCCACCCCCGTCCCTTATGTACCAAATACTTATAGGATTAAATGGCAGTTTTCATGATTGATGAGACAATTGGTATGCATTTTCCAATTCAATGTCTTAACAAACTTTGCCTTGGGAGCTACAGGAGAGTAGCCAAACTCCTACAGCTTTGATTTCCCTTTCATAAAAAAATAAAAGAGAGAGGCAGAAATGTAAGCCACCCCCTCACCCCCTGCAGTGTTCTACAACAGATCCAGTAAAATAAGGGGGGGGGAGAGAATTAGGTTAACACAAATTTGATACAGATGCGCCATAAATTTTGCCAAACTGTAATGGCTGCCACTAAAATGTTATATGAGTGTATTTTCGATTATCATGTTCCTTTAAACACATAGCACACTTCCTCAGGGAAGCTCAAGGGATTCATGTCTAGCCAGCAATTGCCTTTGAATATGCAAAGCCATATGTTCCCTCATGGTTCAGTGCATCTAGAAAACTGAGGCCTTACATATCTGAGAAGCGCGGGAAAGAAAGAGTTCCAGGAGATAGATGGAACATCAGTCTTTGCCAACTTCCTTGCGGGGAGGGAAAATATGTTTTTCTGTTTGATTCAGTTTGCGGCACCTAGTAAGCACACAAACATGAGCCCTAAACCAAACACATTTCAGCCTGTTTGAACATGGGGAAGGCTCTGAAGCCAAGTGGCATTCATCAATCTCCTCCTTTCAAAAGAAGAAGGGCGTTTGAGAGGGCTTAAAGCTTAACCCTGTTTGGTCCTGACTAAGCAAGCTAGGAATTCCTTCTAGTCTCATCCTGTTCTCCCATACAAGTAGGCAGGCACTGGAGAAGAGAAAGTGGGATGTTGTGTTCACTGCAAACCCCACCCTGTGTATGGGAGAGGGGTTTGGATGGCACACTTTAGGAATCTCTTGCACACTTTCCCCTTGCGTCACCTCTTCAAAGTTCACATCACAGAGACGCCTATGGTTTCCTGGTTCGATATTTGCCTCCCTCACACACACGGCAAATTTGGCAGCCAAATAAAAAACCTATCACTAGTTGCCTTTCCTCAAGTACAGACAGTGCTCCATTGCATCATAGCCACACTTCCACTGTCTTTCCCCCTGGGTTGAAGGGTGAATGCTATTGCTGATGAAATAGCAGCAAGAAATATGCTAGAAATAATCATTAGGAGGTCCATTCAGCGATTGCTTCTGTGACCTCTATAAAAATGGCAAATGAAATATATTTGTGTACTTATCTTCAGTAATTCTGTGCTTTATTAAGTCTAGCACACACTGCATTGCATATGTGAACCCTCCCTGCCTTCATATACCATATTTTTCGCTCTAAAAGACACAACAGATCACAAGACGTACCTAAGTTTTGGAGAAGGAAAACAAGAAAAAAAGTATTCTGAATCTCAGAAGCCAGAACACCAAGAGGGATCGCTGCGCAGTGAAAGCAGCAATTCCTCTTGCTGTTCTGGCTTCTGGGATAGCTGCGCAGCCTGCATTCGCTCCGTAAGACGCACACACATTTCCCCTTACTTTTTAGGAGGCAAAAAGTGCGTCTTATAGAGCAAATATATGGTAATTTTTCCTCCAGGTTACCGAGCCAGGGAACTGTACCAGAGTCTGGATTCTAGACCAGAGCGAGGCACACATGGTTTCTTGCTCCTGCTCCCATTGTTGCCACATGTCCTCGTTGCCTGAGAAGCTTATGTCACAGGTTTGGTCACCCAGGTTTAATAGTCATGAAAGGCACGGGACTTACGCTTTCTTGCCACAGATGGCTCCCTGGTACCAATTCCGGCACGTGCTGAAGTATTTCTTGTTGGTGCCCACAACTTGTTGGAGAGCACAGACATTGGGGCTGGGAGAGAGAAAGAAGGAAACGTTAAGAAGTCCTAATGGTTCCCCACACATTTTGGTACTGGTGGTCTATGTTCACCTCAGACAGATCCTTCCAGTGTCTATTTACAATATTTCTAGTTGCTGCGAGTAAGTGACTGCTAGAGAGGTTAACCAACCAATTAAAATGGGGACAAGCAAAGGGGAACACCTTCACCTAGGGTTGCGATACATTTCCCAGACATATCCGGAATACTGTACAGCACTCAAAAGCAATGTCTGGTCAGAAATTGCTAGAAATGTCTCGGGAAATCCAGACGTATGGCAACCCATGTCAGCAGTGTTGTTTTTGGCGATTTCCCTTAAAAATAGCTCAAAAACTTCATTTTTTCTGTTTGAAATATGGCAACCCTACCTTCGCAGCAATATGGTTTCCCTTTATCACATGGACAACATGGCAATGACCTATTTCCCCACAACAGCATACAAATAAATACCTAACTGACCCAGCAATGTAACACACCCCCACCCCCACAAACAAACAAACAAACAAACAAACCACACTGAACACAACCAACCAAGCTTAGGACACACTAATCTCTCACATTATCAATCAAAATAAATAAATACATAAACAATGAACCTACCCACATGATGCTGACACAAATCCGTACACTAATAATAGGCAATAGAATGAATGGACCATATCCCCATCTCTCCCCTGCCTCTCTCCCCTGCCTCTTTCCCCCCAACTGCAAGATGTCCATGACAAAAATTGTCTTTCACTATATGTAAACGAACAGTGAAAAAGACGCTGAATTCAAAGTGGAGACAATAGATGTACCTTTCCCTGTTTATCTGTTTGTTTTGTCACACACAAAAAAAACTTTAATGAAATTATCTCAGGGAAGAAGTCCTAATGGCACCTAATGCGTTCATCTTAAAAAGCAAAAATTGGCTGGAGTCTCTTTCCGATATGGTAGCTTGATTAAAGTTCATGAGAGTTCATGCAAGTGAAATATTGGGCGGAATTCAACGCTGGGCTGTGGTGAACGTCCGGGCAGCACAAACATTGCAGCTTGCCAGATGGAACGATCGCTCCTCTATTTCCACGGCACGCTGTTCTCTGGAGGTTCTCCCACCTGCCCCCCCCCCAAGTCAATTTCAGGGGACTCTTTTGATAAATCCCTCCCAGCGTGTGTAAAAGTTTACTTGCACAGACAAGGCTTGCAACATTTCATACTGAAAAATGATCAGGAGACTCAGAGTTCAAATCAAACCACGTTTGACAGCTTCACTTGCAAATGTCCACTGGCTTGGTGTGTCCCCCCCCCCCCCCCCCAGTTTATTCACATTGCACTTGTCTCTGAGCAGAAATTTCAGTCTCTACCTTTGGAATTCCTTCTGCTTTCCAATGGTTACCCTACTTCATTTCTATTCTCTCCCCCCCCCCCTGCACTTGAATGGCCAAGGCTAGAGATGGACAATAGGATTTCCCATCCACAAGTAGGCACAGTAGGAATTTTATGGTGAGGGTGCATCTAGACCAGATATCTCCCACCTTCTCAGACTGAGGACCCAATTTTAACCAAAACACGCAATTGGGAACTCATTTCTGAATCTTTCAACATGGCAGTAGTGTTCTTCAACTTGGATCAGGCCACTAGGAGATCCTGACCCACCAGTTGGAAGACCAGTGATCTAGAACATGCTGTGCCATACACCAAATGATATTTCAAACAGCCACCTCTGGATTTCAGTTCAGGAAATTCAATGTTGTTGGGGTTTTTTACAGCCAAATCTTATCAGTTCCCCAGAGATTTTTTTTTATTTTTTCAGAGAGAGGAAGGTAATATGATAGAACTGTTGTTCTCTTTCACTGGCAAGTTCATCACCCTTCCCTCCTGTTTGGTGTCATCTTCTGCACAGCTGCAAAGCTTAATTTGCACTTGTGGGGCAGGGGGCAATAATGGAGTAAGGCAAACATTTTTTTCCCTCTGCTGACCCAAGGGAAACTCTCATCTTCCATCGTACAATCGTTTATTTTGGTTGCCACTGTTTGGAATAGCACAAGAGCAGCTAAATAAATAATCCCATCACCAAATGAGAAAAAGGGGGTGAAACAACCCACCCTTTTGAATATGAATCCTTTATATTTGAAAAAGGAAATGTCTTCAGTAGCTCCAGTGAAATGAAGGATAGCTGTGCAAAATCAGGTACCATTCATTCCAATGGGGTTTGCTTGTGCATTCTGCTATGCAAAACTTCCACCTTCAAAGTTCATGTAAAAGCTAACTGTGGAACGGCAGTGCTTAGTTTTAGATTAGGTTTCATTTAATTTTTTTAAGTATTACGAGCATTTCCATCCTTAACATTTCCATCTATATGGCTGTTTGTCCATAATGAACTTTTAACATACCATTTTAATTAGGCAGAATATCTCATAAACATTCAATAATGTTTATCACATTCAGAGGTTAAAGGTGAATGAAGAAACTGCTTGTTTGGAAAAAAAAGCAAAAACCTTCCCATATCATACTATTGCAATTAATTGGTAACAGTTATCTAGTCTGGGCTACACCTAAAAGGGTGACAGGTTGAGTAAATCTGAAATGGAGTTCTTCATGTCTCAAAAAGAGGTGCCAGGGCTCACATTTTTGTGCCCTCCTGACAGTCTTTTTCTGCAATCCTTGATGAATGTGGGTTCTTGATTACTTAGGGAAATGTGCTCTGAATCTGCTTGTGGGGCAGAGGCATAATTTATTCCAGAGTTGAGCCCTTGGAAAACAGATGTCTAAACTGAGCTCTGATGAGCTCTGGCACAGTTCAACCCTCCTGAAATGTCCTGTTTTATGTACATGTTTTATACTGTACACAAACTTGATAATTTCTTTTTCTTTTTCTGTCCAACAGCTAGTTAATTTATTCGGTTAGCAACCTTAAACCTTCCAGTGTATATATATAAATATATATTTCTTACAAAAATTACTTCGCCAAATGTTATCCCCTTTTTGGACCCCTCCACTTTTGGCTGCACAATAACTTTGCGACCCCAGTGATGAATTTTAGGAGGATGAAATGCAGACTTACCCTTGATCACGTGCCCTGATCCGACTGTGGGTTAAAATCTTGTCATAATAAGCAGTGGAAGATTCTGCCGTATGGAAAATGGACAGAAAGCAAACGGTGGCTGTGGCAACCCAGAGGAGCTCCATCCCTTTGTCTCTCTGTTGCTCCTGACTCGTCTGAGAAGAGAACTGGCAAGAGGCTCCAGAGAGCTCAACGTTTATATATGTGCTACAAACACAGTGGGAGGGGAAACATATCAACCTGAGACTTGGAACCACCCTCCAAGAAACAGGGACATCTGACGAGTCCAGTATGAAAGTGGAACCTAAAGGACACTCAATACCAGCGCTTGTCCTCCCCCCCCCCTTGGCCACCTGTACTGTAAGAATATAGGTATTAAAATGCATAGTTTATCACAGACTTGTTCCCCAGCAGTCAGATAAACTGTATGAAGCAGTCAGATAAACTGTATGAAAGTATCCATGTGTTGTAGATGTAAGATTATTATTTATGACAACACCCTTAGGATTTAATTGGAATTTGTCAAGTTAGTCCAGTTCTTCGCTCAAAAAGGCCCTGGGCCAAGTTCTCCTCAACAGCAGATAAAAGGTAAAACTCCCCCTGCTTAGGGATTTCACATGAAGGAACGTACACACAAACAAAAAACTGTCTGTACTCTGAAAACTTGATATCAGGGAAAGTTTTTTTCCACCCCTTGCCAAGCTTCTTCTTCTGGACTTGTTTCGTATGAGCACAATTGTTTTTGCAGACCTCCACCCACAGTCTGAAGAAATAGAATCATAGCGTCATAGGACTGTAGATCTGGAAGGGACACCGACGGTCATCTAGTCCAACCCCTTGCAATGCAGGAATCTCAACTAGAACAGTACCTTCGGAAAAATGTCCGCCCCCTTATCAGCCGTTTAAGAGAAGAACTGTGCCCCCATCTCTGCCCCCAGCAAGGCAGACATACTACCCTGGTTTGTAAGGACTTGTTTTTTGTTATTCCCAACTAATGTGCTGCCTACATCCTCAGGGAAATTTCCATTAAACACTCGACAGATGCAATACAGTTTATCTGGGTGTGTAACACTTCAGACTGCAGGAAGGGAATCATATATTTCGGCTCACGGGAAATCAGCACAGAGATGATTCAAACTAGCCTTCTCCCTGACATGTTTACAACTGGGTGTCAATAGAGTGTCTTCTGTGTAGGAAAGCCAATACAGTGGTACTTCGGGTTACAAACGATTCGGGTTACAGACTCCGTTAACCCGGAAGTTGTACCTCGGGTTAAGAACTTTACCTCAGAATGAGAACAGAAATTGCATGGTGGCGGCGCGGCAGCAGCGGGAGGCCCCATTAGCTAAAGTGGTACCTCAGTTTAAGAACAGTTTCAGGTTAAGAACGGACCTCTGGAACGAGTTAAGTTCTTAACCTGAGGTACCACTGTACACTAATGCCTCCTCGAGTGTAGCAGCTTTGCACAAATAGGGATGAACTGCCTATCCAGACAACAGCACTCAACACACAGCTGTTAAAAAAACAAAAAAGACAGGACAGGTGGGTAAAGGCATGATCCTGCTCCGGTCCATATATTCATATGTCCTAATAGAATGTGCAGGGACACAGGGGCAGGGCTTGCTTGCACGCCCCTCTCACCACTTTAAGCCTGCAAACTTTCAGATGAGCACATAAACAGGGCTAGCTACTTCTTAGCAGGAAAATAATTGTTTGATTTATTTCACTTTTTTAAAAAAAACGGCTTATAGCAGGCATAGGCAAACTCGGCCCTCCAGATGTTTTGGGACTACAACTTCCATCATCCCAAGCTAACAGGACCAGTGGTCAGGGATGATGGGAGTTGTAGTTCCCAAACATCTGGAGGGCCAAGTTTGCCTATGCCTGGTTTATAGTCTTGGAGGATAAGGTTGTCAATGGCTTATTGTTTAGTCATTTAGTCGTCTTTGTGACCCCATGGACCAGAGCATGCCAGGCACTCCTGTCTTCCACTGCCCCCCCCCCCAATTTGGTCAAACTCATGCTGGTAGCTTCGAGAACACTGTCCAACCATCTCGTCCTCTGTCGTCCCCTTCTCCTTGTGCCCTCCATCTTTCCCAACATCAGGGTCTTTCCCAGGGAATCTTCTCTTCTCATGAGGTGGCCAAAGTATTGGAGCCTCAGCTTCAGGATCTGTCCTTCCAGTGAGCACTCAGGGCTGATTTCCTTCAGAATGGAGAGGTTTGATCTTCTTGCAGTCCATGGGACTCTCAAGAGTCTCCTCCAGCACCATAATTCAAAAGCATCAATTCTTCACAATCAGCCTTCTTTATGGTCCAGCTCTCACTTCCATACATCACTACTGGGAAAACCATAGCTTTAACTATATGGACCTTTGTTGGCAAGGTGATGTCTCTGTAAGTTCTGCCTAAATAGGCAGGGAGGGGCAGCAATGCTTCTGAAAGCCAGTGGCTGGAAGCCACAGGAGGAGAGAGTGTGAGTTTGGATCCTGCTTGCTGGTTGGCCACTGTCAGAACAGGATGCTGAACTGGATAGGCCATTGGCATGATCCAGCAGTATTTTGTTATGTCTGTTGCTCATCCATTGCATTCAAAGCTACTACTATTAGAGGGCATTTTTCTTTCGCACGTGGTTAGCCTTCCTGATCTTCAAGACAGCGCAAATTCTCTCCAGCAAACTGGAGGTATATTTAATCTGGTTAACATTCACACATTTTGTTTTCGTACTTTCACACTTTACAAACTGTCCTGAGAAGTTCCTGAACAGTCTGAATCTGTGACAAGGTTTGGCTTATCTAAAATTATTTGTGCCTCAAAGTATTTCTATCTTGAGAAAAATGTTTAATGCACAGATAAAAGCCAAAATACGCATGGAAAGTGGGTGTTGTGTTTCATTTGTTACCAAGCATTTCAGTGGGTACACCAGCAACAAGGGCAGGGGAGAGAACTTGATCACTGTCCCCTCCATGCCTCCAACAACCATGGCCCCCTGGAAGTTTTAAGGCCTGGGAGCCATTGGTAATATCTGGAACAGCAGTGGCAGGAATAATGGCAGCAGGGACTTGATGGACTTGGATGAGGATGTTGAAGAGCATCTGGCCTGCAGTAGAAGAGAAGAAGAAGAGTTTGGATTTGATATCCCGCTTTATCACTATCCGAAGGAGTCTCAAAGCAGCTAACATTCTCCTTTCCCTTCCTCCCCCACAATAAACACTCTGTGAGGTGAGTGGGGCTGAGAGACTTCAGAGAAGTGTGACTAGCCCAAGGTCACCCAGCAGCTGCATGTGGAGGAGCGGGGAAGTGAACCCGGTTCACCAGATTACGAGACTACCGCTCTTAACCACTACACCACACAGTTATTTGAAGGGAAGCAGATTCTGGAGCCCAGGTTTGTTTGATACCATGAAAAGCACGTAGTCTTGCAAAGACACAGAGCACAAAGAGGTGGCTCATTCCTCTCATTTGGGGAATGTCCTCAGACCATCAGGATACCACTATTAGGAATGTAGCTTCTGAATACCAGAAGACACTTCACAGGATCTGTCACTGTGAGGGCAATATCACCCACTGATAAATCTGACTCAGTTATTATGAATAGCTTCAATTGTTATGGTATATAAAAGTTAGGAATTGGACTCAAGAGGGCGAGACGGATGAGAAATGGTGGAGATGACCCACCACTTCTCCTGATGCTGTGGTAGAAGAGGAATGCAGCATCGATTTACAGCAGGGGTTTGAGGAAGGTCACAGCTCAGAGACAGACAAACAAAAGAGTTGGGAAGTTTTAGAAGAAGGGAGGGGGGAATTGCAACAGGGCAGCCAGCTGACACATTATCACTGGAGAGTATTTCTGATCCCCCTTCTCCCAGAACACGGCGTTCATTAAGGGTGAAGGAGCAACGGAATCATTTGACCATAAAGAAGGCTGATCGCCGAAGAATTGATGCTTTTGAATTATGGTGCTGGAGGAGACTCTTGAGAGTCCCATGGACTGCAAGAAGATCAAACCTCTCCATTCTGAAGGAAATCAGCCCTGAGTGCTCACTGGAAGGACAGATTCTGAAGCTGAGGCTCCAATACTTTGGCCACCTCATGAGAAGAGAAGACTCCCTGGGAAAGACCCTAATGTTGGGAAAGATGGAGGGCACAAGGAGAAGGGGATGACAGAGGACGAGATGGTTGGATAGTGTTCTCGAAGCTACCAGCATGAGTTTGACCAAACTGCAGGAGGCAGTGGAAGACAGGAGTGCCTGGCGTGCTCTGGTCCATGGGGTCACAAAGAGTCGGACACGACTAAATGACTAAACAACAACAGCCACCGTAAAGGGAGATGCTGTTGTTAGGAAAGAGGGAGGAGGAGCAGTGGCATAGTGTGGGGGGTGCAGGGGGGGCCGGCCGCACCGGGTGCAACATCTGGGGGTTAGGGGGCGGAAATCCACGGGTTAGGGGGTGCAAATTACTTGCCTTGCCCCGGGTGCTGACAACCCACACTACGCCACTGAGGAGGAGCCCAGTTTGGAGCAAAGCCATTGTTAAGGTTCGTTCCGTTCTTTTGTCTCTCGCTATTAGGATTGACTAAAACTCATTAAATAGGACTCTGCCTTGTTTACTCTGCTCTTGCTACAATGGGGGAGGAATAGCTGTCCCGAGGCCTTGGCAGAGCATTGGCAATAAATTTCTGCACGATAAATCAAAAATGAATCCTCACCACGTCCAACCCAGCCTGTTGCTCTCCTTTCGCCATAAAGCCTTCTTGTGATTCTTTCGGCAGTCGTACTGATCGATCCACACCACTAATTCTCAGTTTGTGTGATGGACATGACAATACACCTGCCAAAAGAAATCCGTTACAAGATGCTGCAATCTTCACTGCTTGCCCACAATGGATGGCACCTGTTAGATGTCTGAAGGAAGCTCTGTTCTGGCCTTCTTTCTTGCCGCTCAGCCTTTGCCCTGCCCATGTGATTCTGCCTCATTTCCTACATCTGGAATCACTGAGTCGTTTTTTAAAACAGCAGAATTATCTGCCCTCAGAAAATGTTGCCTGTCCCCTTTGTTCATAAGCCCCTGCTCCAGACTTGTTTTGTGGCTGATGCTTTCATTTTTGTAAGAGTAACAAATGGTTTACCTTCCATTGTAATTCCAGGGGTATGTGTGTGGTGCCTCAGCTATCAGAAACTGGAGGCGTGCGTGCAGCGGGAGGTGCCCTTAGCAAAAGTGTGCCTCAGGATAAGAATTGTTTCAGCTTAAGAATGGACCTCCAGAACAAATTAAGTTCGTAACCAGAAGTTTTAGTGGTTTTTAGTGGTATTCACATAGCCTAAAAAGCCAAGTTGGTCAAGATATGGAGCTATTTGTGGGCTAGAGGTCATTAATAGGCAATAAAGATAGAGTTTATTGAAGAGCCTCTACAGTCATACCTTGGAAATAGACTGGAATCAATTCCGGAAGTCCGTTCGATTTCCAAAATGTTTGGAAACCAAAGCACTGCTTCTGATTTGCTGCAGAAAACTCCTGCAGCGAATCAGAAGCCATGGAAGCCCTGTTGGACATTCAGCATCTAAAAATAGTTCGCAAACCGTCACTTCCGGGTTTCCGGCGTTCGGGAGCCAAAATGTTCGAGAACTAAGCTGTTAAAAAATCAAGGTACGGCTGTGTTTGTACACAGTGCTAGAGTCCAACTGTGTTAGTCCAAGCTAATGTTACCTGGATTGGGGCCTTTATGGGCTTACTGCATGATTTCAACAGCCTCACTTTACCTTACTATGAAATGCAAATATTGATGAGCTCAATGAATTATCTGTGAATCATATAGTTGTAGGGTTGTAAGGGACTATCATCTAGTCCAACCCAATATGCAGCTGTCCCATACGGAGATGGAACTCACAACCTTGTCATTATCAGCACCATGTTCTAATCTAACCAACGGAAGTATCCAAGCTAAAGATTGCAAAGCCCTTCACTGCAGAATTTTGTCAGTCCTTCGGCATAGCAGAGGGGTGCACATGACACTTCACAAAGGTGTGAGGGAATTGTGGGGTTGTATTTGGTAGGCTCCCCTCCTCCTGTGCAATGACACATGTGCTAAGCCCTGCAGTTGGCACGAATATGAAGGGGTCCTTCACACAACTACCACACATCCATTGATTGGAAGATAGCCCCAACAGCTGCCAAGCATATGTTTGGTCATGAGAGCAGCCGATGAGCACATTGTCATATGGGGTGAGACTAGCCCGCAGGATCCTATGAGCTGCCGTACATGCTTTTCAAAGTGCAAGACAGTTTCCTCTAGAAATGCCCCTGAATGCATCAACCTTAGCATCGGCAGAACATTGTGGCACCAAGCACATAACTGCTGATTTTTAAGCCTACGCTAACCTATTTTGCAATGGTAATTTCAGATATATGTACATATACATGGAACAGTAACAATGCAAGCTTATTATTTTTAACCTTTGCCTTAGGAACCTTTAAACCTGTCCTATTTTGAAGCTAATCATTTATGAATTTAATTTAACTAGACTTAAGATCTTGCTTAGAAAACTTCAGTGCCCTTTCTAAATATATTGCAAACCTAATTCTAAAGCAGGTTGTTTTCCTAAGGTGGGGATAGAACTATCATACATTTATATTATTTTCAAAATTTTCAAAGAAACTTCCATCTGGAGCATAGCTGGGGAAAAGAACATTGGACAATTTTGAAAAAAGTGGGAATTGCTCCAGTTCCTGTGTTTGCATCTGGTGAGGAACAGAAATCAGTCAAGCCAATATGATTGATAGTTGTTGTTCACAAATGATACATAATTTTCTTTTGGGTTTTTTACATTGTTTTGACATTCGCTTTACAACCATTGGAATGGATTTAAGTTAGCTAAATAGTTACACAGTGGGCAATGAGAGGAATAATGTAGTATCTGGCAGAAACTGAACTGCAGGCAAAGTGGAAAGAGCGCTGATTGTGATGAATACAAGTCAGAATGGAAATCTCTGCCTTCTTAACATCCTTAGCTGGGGCCGGATTGAGAAGGCAATTGGGCCACATCCAGCCCCCGGGCCTTAGGTTACCTACCCCCGATTTAGATTTTGTCCCCCACCTGTCTTTCAACAAATGTCAAGCTTAGAGCTGGGCTGCTATAAATTTACTACCCCGTTTTTCAGGTGGTGAACATGGGTAACCATTTCTGGCAATTTCTTCAGAGAAGAGGTTGGGCGGCTATTTTTGTGGAAGGGGTTTATGGGGAACAATGGTAGTGGCTTTTTCTTTTTTTAACCTTAATTTCAAATAATTAAAGAAAAAGACCCTAGTTGTTTGCTAAGCACTGCAACAGTGAGGAAAATCAATGTCAGTCAACAGCAGACAAGTGACTGTAGGAGTTTTGAACTTTTCCTTGTATTTTCTGCCATCTATTGTAAAGGCCTTTGAATATATACGATAAAAAATGACTTGAAGTGACTATAGGAGTGTCTTCACTGCTATTTGCAATGCCTGTTAAGAAACTGAAGTTTTTATAACCTATTAAAAAGTTTTTGTTGTCTTTTTAAAGGAAAACTTGCTACCTTCTCTCAAAAAATTGTAACCTCCTCCCGCAATTGGCCAGTAATTTTCAAGCCCCCTTTTCACTGCCCCCAGTCTCCTTTAAAAGCTTATCTAGGGGGGAAACAATCAGATCAGCACTCCTCTGGATAAAAACTGCTGCATCTTCTTTTGCATTTCTCTGGAGACCTCTAGTGGGGAAAATCTTGTAAACATTTTTGTTCACCTTTCTAAAAAAGTTTGCGTCTATTGCGATACAAAGCCAGCTTGCTTGAGTTTTTTTAAGTTGAGTTTCAAGAAAAAAATGCAATATAGTAAAAAAAGAAAAGTGTGATACAGCATGTTTGCAAATGCTCCAACGTTTGCAGCAAGGATTCTCATACAGTATTGGATTCCAGTTTTGAATTATGGTGCTGGAGGAGACTCTTGAGAGTCCCATGGACTGCAAGAAGATCAAACCTCTCCATTCTGAAGGAAATCAGCCCTGAGTGCTCACTGGAAGGACAGATCCTGAAGCTGAGGCTCCAATACTTTGATCACATCATGAGAAGAGAAGACTCCCTGGAAAAGACCCTGATGTTGGGAAAGATGGAGGGCACAAGGAGAAGGGGACGACAGAGGATGAGATGGCTGGATAGTGTTTGCGAAGCTACCTGCATGACAAAATAAAAAAATTCCTTCCAATAGCACCTTAAAGACCAACTAAGTTAGTTCTTGGTATGAGCTTTCGTGTGCATGCACACTTCTTCAGATACACTGAAACAGAAGTCACCAGACCCTTCTATATAGTGAGAAGGTGGGGAGGGGTATTACTCAGAAGGGTGGTGGGATTGGGTGATTGGCAGATAGCTGTGATGAGCCTGTTAGTTGGTTACTTAGTTGGTCTTTAAGGTGCTACTGGAAGGAATTTTTTTATTTTGTTTTGACTATGGCAGACCAACACGGCTACCTATCTGTAACTACCAGCATGAGTTTGACCAAACTGCGGGAGGCAGTGGAAGACAGGAGTGCCTGGCATGCTCTGGTCCAGGGGGTCATGAAGAGTCAGACACGACTAAACTACAACATTGGATTCCAGACAAAAATACTCATGTTTCAGTCAAACAGCATGACTGGCCTCCTCTATCAACTCATGCAGCTTTAAGAAATGATATGGAGTTTGACTGAGTTAATACCAGCCCAGCCTTTCTCTTCATGCTTGGCTAGCTGATGGTTCCCTGATTGCTTTGCTTAGTGTTTGTTTATCCATGTGTTATGGACTATATATTTGTGGGAGATTTCCCATTGCCTACTCATTTTGCTCATGAACAAATGGATAGGTGCACACATTCTGAGGTGGTTGTTGTTGTTTATTTCCTTGCTTGTTTTCATTTGCTATGGAAAGTGTTATATATAGCCTCTTTCTAGTGTGCTTTCAAAATAGATTTATTATTCTTACCTTGTTGTCTCCTTCACAGACACTCTGGCTGGATCTACATTGACCTTTGTAACATCATTAGAATGGTATTAGATATATCGTTCTAAAATGTTGCATACTGATAAATTGAAAACATTCCTTACCTTATTTTGTCCGTCAAAAGGCAGATCACCTACTGCGGGTTCCTGGTTGCTGTGATAGGAATTTTGAGGTCTTAGATATATGTTAAATGTTCATAAGTGTACCAACCAAGCACATACATAGATCAGCACAGGAAGACCGACCTGGAACTATTTTGATTCCCAAACTGTCCCAAACTGACCAAATGTTTTCTCTGCAAGGTCAAAGGAAAATGGCAAAGCCTCCCCATTGTCTTTTCCTTCACAAATCCTGTCTTAAGGGTATGTCTGTGTTTGAATAGGGTGTGAGCCTGTGACATTGCCCAGGAACTAAGTATTTATCATTACAAAAGACTGGCCAGGCTCCCCAGGAAATCCAATCAAGTAACCTGCCAGACAGGAGATAAACGACAGGAGAAAAACAACATTCAAATTTCTGTTTTAAGACCGCCTTTTCTCTGATGTATCTGAGGGGTGGTCTTAGGTTACATCCGTTCTGTGATGTATGTATGATGTTTCTGGGGGTGATCTTGATCTACAGTGTGGCAATTTCAAAAGTCTTTATAAGGCCTTGCGTGCCATTTTTCTGGGTTCCTCCTCTCTCCTGCGGGTGAGGGGAGCACCCTGTTGCAACAGATCAATAAAAATCAAGCTTATTAGCTGCTTTGCTTCTCAATATTCTCTGGTTGGCCTCTGTTATTCTCTCCTATCAATAGGGAACTTATGTAAGGACTCTATATGGGCTCTTAGATACCCCATAAGGGAAAAGGGCAATTTTTGTTTACAGCATTGCTCTGCAGCGCCCTATGGTGTCACATTTTAAATAACGCATTATGAACGTTAAAAGCAGATCTTAATGTGTCTATCCTCGCTATGAAAACCCTTCCTTAACCCTTCCTTAACATTATAAACCATGCTGCACCGCACTCACGACGTCATGCATGTGCAATGCGCCCCTCCCCCAATCTTGGGCGCAAGACAGCACCTCTGTTCCATGCTAGGGATTCTTAGGAAACAATTGAAAATAAAACTGCTGATATTATAATGCTGTTACATAAAACTATGGTGTGACTGCATTTGGAATATTGTGTACAGTCCTGGTCACCTCACCTCAGAAAGGATCTGGTAGAGATGGAAATGGTTCAGAAAAGGTTTTAAATGATGGAGAATGGAGTGGAGGAAAGGTTGCAGTATTTTGAACTGTTTAGTTTAGAGAAAAGGTGAGGACAAGTCGACATGATAGAAATGTTTGCAGTTATGGATGACATGCAGAAAGTGGATAGAGCGAAACGTTTCTCCCTCTTTTATAACACTAGAATTCATGGAACACCCATCAAAGCAAAATATTGAACAATTCAGGACTGATAAAAGAAAGTGCTTCTTTGTGCAAACTATGGAGGTTCTTTCCCACAGAAAACTGTGGGGACTACCTGTCAGGGGCTGGACATTGGAGGACAAATGGTGGAGACTGCCTCCCCCTTCTCCAAACGTCCGACAGGGCTTCCGCGGCTTCTGATTGGCTTCAGGAGCTTCCTGCAGCCAATCGGAAGCCATGCTTTGGTTTCTGAATGTTTTGGAAGTCGAACGGACTTCCGGAATGGATTCCGTTCAACTTCCAGGGTACGACTGTATTCTGCACCCCACATCCATGCACCTTCCAACCATGCATCTATCTTTGTTACAGGATTAATTAATGCAACATTTTAATAGAATTTCGCCCCTCCGAATGCAGCTGCAAGTGGGAATTTTCTTTATATGGAATGGATCGGGGCAATAATTTGTAGAGAACTTTATGAAAACACACAGCCTGAATCTTGTGCTTCTGGAGGTGAATGCATGAGATCAAAAGAGCAATTTATATCTGGGGCTGGGGCAAAAGGTTTAGCATTTTTCTTCGAAATTGATTCTTACCGCATGTGCGCGTTACAAGCAAGGAATGGAAGTACACGTCCTGTTCCTTCTCCACTGGTGGCAGCCTGCTGTCCAAGGTAATTAGTGTTGCCATTTGTGTGCAACACAGTGGCATTTTCAGCACAGAGACCTCCATCCCCAGGTTGCTTTCCCCAGCATGCCTCGGCATTGGAAAAAAAACCACCTGCTTTTAGGGAACTGGGAGGAGAGGAAAATGGGAAAATATTCTCGCTTTTATTGACAAGTTAAGTATTCTGCACTTAGATATGTTCAGAATCTGGATCATACAGTGTTCGAGCTCCTGCGGAGTTAATTGGGCTATTTCATTTGGATATGTTAAAAACAGCAGAAGGCAACTAAAATAAGTCCACTTTCTTTTTAGCATTACAAATGGCAATCATGCAGCGCAACTATTCAGAAGTCAATATTAAGAAGGTGTCATTGCAATTACTTTGCAACAGGGGTTGCTGGGCGGGAGTTTTCTTCAGTAAGGAAGGACTGAAATCTCTCACACAAAAGTATATTCTTAAAAATGAAACAGAATAATCTGAGCGTTTACTTTCTCCTCATATATTGTGCATTGCCTGGACAGAGATACTGTGACCTGTGCACTGGCAACCACACAACTGGGCTGCTGAAATCTCCTCAGTGTGAGGCTGCCCTTAATGTTGGATTGGAAACTGCAGTCGGTGTATAAAGAAGTTGCACCGGCTGCCAATAAACAGGGTTAAGGTTTTTGTATTGACCTACGCTGTGGGTTGGGGGACGCAGGTGGCGCTGTGGGTTAAAGCCTCAGCGCCTAGGACTTGCCGATCGAAAGGTCGGCGGTTCGAATCCCTGCGGCGGGGTGCGCTCCCGCTGCTCGGTCCCAGCGCCTGCCAACCTAGCAGTTCGAAAGCACCTCCGGGTGCAAGTAGATAAATAGGGACCGCTTACCAGCGGGAAGGTAAACGGCGTTTCCGTGTGCGGCTCTGGCTCGCCAGAGCAGCGATGTCACGCTGGCCACGTGACCCGGAAGTGTCTCCGGACAGCGCTGGCCCCTGGCCTCTTAAGTGAGATGGGCGCACAACCCCAGAGTCTGTCAAGACTGGCCCGTACGGGCAGGGGTACCTTTACCTTTACCTTTACGTTGTGGGTTAAACCACAGAGCCCCGGACTTGCTGATCAAAAGGTCGGCGGTTCGAACCCTGCGACGGGGTGAGCTCCCGTTGCTTGGTCCCTGCTCCTGCCAACCTAGCAGTTCAAAAGCACATCAAAGTGCAAGTAGATAAATAGGTACCACTCCGGCGGGAAGGTAAACGGCGTTTCCATGCACTGCTCTGGTTCGCCAGAAGTGGCTTAGTCATGCTGGCCACATGACCCGGAAGCTGTACGCCGGCTCCCTCGGCCAATAAAGCGAGATGAGCGCTGCAACCCCAGAGTCGGCCATGACTGGACCTAATGGTCAGGGGTCCCTTTACCTTTACCTTACAAAGCCCTGAACAAATTTTGGACCATAATACCAAAGGCAGCCCTGTATAGGGAAGCTTTTTAAGGTTTAATGTTTTACTACGTTTTTATGTATGCTGGAAGCTGCATTATTATTATTATTATTATTATTATTATTATTATTATTATGCACCTGTCTGTCTAGAAGTGTGTGTTCATGTGTGCCAAGCACCTGGCAGGCAAAACAAAAATGAAAAACTTCAGAAGTTACTATTCTCTGTATGTGTAAGACATACATCGCATGCAGATTATCTTTGTAAAGTAGCTAAAATTACAGCTGTGAAACATTCCTGAGACTGGTCACATTTTTTTTGTCATTATGCGCTCCCTCAGCTGAACTGATCAGGTTGCAGTTGGCATGTGTCAATCTGAATTTTTCTGTGTTTTCTTACTGTAGATGATGACATGGGGAAGAAAAGTAACATAACCTTAATATAGCAAGAGATTTCCCCCCATCCCGAACTTTGGTGACACTGATACCAGTCAGACACTAGCCTCATCTCCTGAAACGCATTCAGGAAATTCTGAGTTCTTCACATTTTGCATAGAAGTCAGCACATGCAAATTTAGTTTCCAAGTGAAGTCTATTCACTCCATGAATGGAGACTATCAAGAAGATAATGTTAGATGATTTGAAGGCAGAGAGCAGAGAAAATGTAACCAGTTCAGTCACAGCCCACTGGAATGCTAGACTTTCAAATGCTTAATTTGCAA
Organism: Podarcis cretensis; assembly: GCF_951804945.1. NCBI lineage: Eukaryota > Metazoa > Chordata > Lepidosauria > Squamata > Lacertidae > Podarcis > Podarcis cretensis. Next base: position 30,977,498 of record NC_137187.1, read on the forward strand.
GATAGGCAAGGTGAGAAACGGGCAAGAACTCTGGAGGAAGACATCAGAAACTATAGGAACTGGTCATCTCAAAGCCCCCTACCTAAAATTTGTAGTCAGTGGCTCTCTTAGTTTTAACAAGGACCTTCATTCAGCTCAGAGTCACAAGGAATGAATACACAAGTGCTTAAGGATCAGTATACTTTTCCTCCCTTGCCTTCCATTTCTTAGCTTACTATTATTGTGAGTCCTGCTGACAAAACTGCCACACTCACTTGCTTTTGAGACTAGATAGGGATTCTTCCACTCTTTAGATCAATGGTGGGATTTGCCGCTTGCTTAAATTGTAATTTCACTGTCTAAAACAGCATTTATGTCTTCTGTCATGTTCATTTCATATACCGTAATAAACCAAACCATAAGATGATCATCTGGCTGTACAACCAGATATTCAAGCAAGTGGGGATGCTTTCTTGGCTTTCAATGAGATGTGCACCTGCATATACAGTGGTACCTCGGTTCTCAAACTTACCGTATTTTTCGCTCTATAAGACGCACTTTTCCCCTCCAAAAATTAAGGGGAAATGTGTGTGCGTCTTATGGAGTGAATGCAGGCTCCATGGCTTCAGCGATAGCAACGCGAAGCCTCCGGAGTGCGGCTGGAGCGCTCCCACTGTGCTTCGGAGGCTTTGTGTTGCTTTCGCTGAAGCCTGGAGAGCGAGAGGGGTCGGTGCGCACCGATCCCTCTTGCTCTCCTGGCTTCGCTTCGCTGGAGAGGCACTGCACAGTTTTCCCTCTCTGCGCAGCGCCCCTTCAGCAAAGCAGGAGAAGAAATGGAAGGGGCTCCGTTTCTCCTGCCGCTTCACTGAAGGGGCGCTGAGCAGAGAGGGGGAGAATTTTTTTCCCCTTGTTCTCCCCCTCTAAAACAAGGTGCGTCCTATGGTTGGGTGTGTCCTATAGAGCGAAAAATACAGTTCTGGGAATCCGTTCGATTCCTGAAACGGTCCAAAAACCAAGGCACAGCTTGCTTAAATTGTAATTTCACTGTCTGAAACAGCATTTATGTCTTCTGTCATCTTCATTTCATATAATAAACAAAGCTTCCTTTGTTCACTTGTCTCTTGAGAATCTAATAGTAAAACTATTTCTTTGCCTTTAAACATTACTGGGTTGCCCAGCTGATAGTTAACAGGGTGTTAGGATCACCCAGGACAAAAAACATATCAGGTGTCAGGAGTTTTACTTAGGCAGGAATAGAAGCAAACATATATTCATAAACAGACACAAGTTATAGCTCTAGTGAAAGATCCTCAACTTCCTGATATTGTGTGCATGGCTACATGTGAGTGCTGGACACGTGTGAGTTCAGACATGCACTGTGACAAATGTCACCCATTTGTTTATTTAAAACATTTTTATGCTGCCCTTAAGACGACTGATTCCTCAGCTTACAAGAGTAAAAAGAAAATATCTAAAATCAAACAACAGCTAGCAGATCAAAGATCATCAAGTCAATATGTTTCGATCGTTGCACTCAAATAGAACACGCTCTATTGATGTGGAGATCACTATGGTCCTGAGCTATCCCTTTTTAATTAGCATCAGTTTGCCATGTTCTCTGCAAGAATGCTGCAAGGTGAGAGTGATTCCTATGAAAATCAATTGGAGCTGCTTCCCCAGGTTCCAGCAGAACTCTTGTTAAGAGCAAGATAGGCTCTTAAAAGCTTAAAATAAAGAACAGAGTCCTCTGACAATGATCTAATTTTCAAGATTGGGTGCATCATCTTTTTTGTATGAAGCTTTTCAGACCCCTAATAATAAAGGAGGCCTGTTAAAAATTGTTTTCATTTTAACCACATTACTAAACATGTGGTGTTGCCAGATTTAGTTTCGTGCTATCATAGCTGTCAAGGGTAGATGCTGGTTTTTCGATGTGCTATAAACAAACAAAACAATATATAGTCAAGTCTTCTGGATCGGGCATATTGCACTGAAAAGCAGGAGGATTCCTGGTGTTCGGATGAGATTATCTTAATGATGAGACATTAAGGTCTTCCTGGAAATTGAAACACACAGAGCTGTGATACTGTGAAAGCTCCATCTGTTTCTGCATCAAACCCAGAACACTTCAGTGCACCTTGAATGCAGTGCTAAACTGTTCTGAGAAATAGAGCAAAAAGGTTACTGGAAATGTGAGACAAAACTTGTTGTTTTTTTTTAATAAATATTTTTATTAATTTTCATTTTGCCACGTACATAACAAAAACATAGATCTCGACATAAACATAAAAAAGAGTGAATTAGGGGAAAAAAGTACACTTACACATAAAACACGAAAAAGGAATTAATAAAGGGCAGAAAAGAAAAACAAAAGGAAAAACATTGAACATTTACATTACAGTATACATTTCAGATACACATACTGACTTCCTTCCCTTCTGGTTTCGGGTTTCTTAGATTAAAGGCTTCACTTTCTGCAGCTGGTATTGGTTACTAGTTTATACATCGTAAGTTTTATAACATACCTACTATAGTTGGTAAGTTTCTATAGTTTCCATCAATATAGACCATAAATTTATTCCAATCTCCAATAAACTTTGTATTTTTTTGATTTCTGACCCTTTGCGTCATTCTTGCCAATTCAACAAATTCAAATAATTTTGACTGCCAATCCCTCACTGTTGGTAATTTTGTGCTTTTCCAGTTTTGTGCGATTAATATTCTGGCCGCTGCTGTCGAATATTGGAATAGAATTCTATCTTCTTTCTTAATTTCTTCTCCAATGATTCCTAATAGAAAAGCCTCTGGCTTTTTAAGGAATGTGTACTTAAATATTTTTTTTAATTCATTATAAATCAGATTCCAAAATTTCTTCACTTCCTCACATGCCCACCACATATGTAGGAAGCTACCTTCTTTTATTTTGCATTTCCAGCAGGCCTTATTGGAAATGTGAGACAAAACTTGTAATGTGATACTAAAGTCTGTGAGGTGATAAGGCCCTCATTCAAGAAAAAGCTTTCGGTTCAACACACTTCTGGCCACCTAGAGTCAGTCCAACCCGCAATCCCGCTTATAAGTTTTAGGATGAATGACATGCAGCCATGCCAAACTGACAAGGACCATTTCTCAGATGTTTCACCCCAGCTGTTTTGGAGGCAAAATCCCTCTGAGAACGAATAGAATCAGAGTGACTACTAACCCCTGCTCCCCAAAAGCCCTGTTTGAATGCTGGGAAATTCAAAATGGCTGTTGCCATAAAAAATGGCCGCTCAGTGATGGCTGCCATTAGACTGGACAACAGCTGAATATAAAATTCATGTTGAATTGCTGTTTTAGGGGTTGTTTTTTAAAGTCTGGAACAGATTAATCTGTTTTGCGTTACTTTCTATGGGAAAGTTCGCCTTGGTTTTGGAACGCTTTGGTTTAGGAATGGACTTCCAGAATGGATTGAGAACCAAGGTACCACTGTATTGATTTAGAAGAGTGGTTTGCAGAGGGGCATAGCCCAGAGGGGAAAAGCTGGGAAAGACTGGGTGAGGAACAGCTAGAAGAGAAAGCACCAGGAGACAGCTGGCAGATTCAGTGTCCTTGGACAGCATTCCTGACCCCAACCCTTCTCTTAAGACTAGACGGGCTTTGAGAGTGATAGAACAGAGAGCGCAACAGCAACAAGCTCAGATTACCCGACATAGGTGTGATGTAGATTAATGGGGATGGAGGGGGTGCACCTTAACTGGGAGCAACACCGTTTCTAGAGAGATATGCATTCCTTTGTCTCTTGCTGTGATTATTAAAGAAACTAACTGGTAAGAACGCTCCTTTCATTTGATCTGCTCATTACTGCCACCGGGGGAGGGATCCAATTTTCCTAAACCTGACACTTGCAGAGGGTGCAAGGGGGGGGGGGAGGAGAGGAAAAGGAGGAGAGAAACCCTTGGTACAGTTCAGTGCTGTGTTTCTATAACACCCCCAAACTTGTAGTCTTTTCAAAATATAGAAGAAACACCAACAGGAATGAGCTCTGGGTTTAAATAATAGGTGCTGATGATTTGGTTTTTTTGCTGCAAGTATGAGCCATTCTGTACCCTGGAAGCTCCCCAAAGGACAAGCCTGCTGAGCCACATTGCAAGGTGTGTTGGTCAAGATCTGCAGCACCACAGGTAACCGGGTGAGTCAGTGCAGTGGGAGGATGCAAAAGAACATGGCTCTTTCTCTTCCACCTCCAGTGAAATGGGCCCATTTCATTCATTCACCGCCTTAGAGCTACATGCATATTATTCCATTTCTGTTCACACTGTGAAAAATATTAAGAGAGGGGGGGGGGAAACAACTACAATGCCCTTTCAATACAAAGCACAGTCACAAGTGATACAGCTGAAAAGCACTTTTTCCATTACAGGAACTGTAATTGTTACTTCATGTGGTTTTCGGATATGAAAAAAACTGTATCACTACCATGGGAATGTAAAATTAGTCTTTTAGAAACGCATTGTAAAAACATATTTCATTAGCGTGGATTCACACGGAACCTTTGAGGATACAGTACATGATACGAGAAGGGAGCGCTAGACTTGTATACACTTCAACTTTTTCTACCCAAAACCCCACCAGGCTGCTGCTGCCTGCCCACTGACACCCACCCGCTTGCTGCCAGAGCCCAGGGCACCTTCCTCAAAAATGGAGTTGTTCCACTTAAAACAGGGTGCTTGGCAGGTACAGGTGTTGGGGAAAGAAAACTAGACTTCAGATGATGCCCATAATGAGCTCCCCATCAAAACCACACTCACTGACTTTAAATGTGTGCTGAGGTTAAAGTGTAGCATTTCTGTGAGTGTAGTAATGCGGCAGCTAGACTGGTGATTGGGAGCGGCCGCCGAGACCATATAACTCTGGTCCTGAAAGCCCTACATTGGCTCCCAGTACATTTCTGAGCACAATTCAAAGTCTTGGTGCTGACATTTAAAGCCCTAAACGGCCTCGGTCCAGTATACCGGAAGGTGCGTCTCCACCTCCATCGTTCTGCCCAGACACTGAGGTCCAGCGCCAAAGGCCTTCTGGCGGTTCCCTCACTGCGAGAAGCCAAGTTACAGGGAACCAGGCAGAGGGCCATCTTGGTAGTGGCACCCGCCCTGTGGAACACCCTCCCACCAGATGTCAGAGAAAAATAACTACCTGACTTTCAGAAGACATCTGAAAGCAGCCCTGTTTAGGGAAGTTTTTAATGTTTGATGTTTTATTGTGTTTTTAATATTCTGTTGAGAGCCGCCCAGAGTGGCTGGGGAAACCCAGCCAGATGGGTGGGGTAAAAGGTAAAGGGACCCCTGACCATTAGGTCCAGTCGTGGCCGACTCTGGGGTTGTGGCGCTCATCTTGCCGGCATACAGCTTCCGGGTCATGTGGCCAGCATGACTAAGCTGCTTCTGGCAAACCAGAGCAGTACACAGAAACACCGTTTACCTTCCCGCAGGAGCGGTACCTATTTATCTACTTGCACTTTGACATGCTTTCGAACTGCTTGGTTGGCAGGAGCAGAGACCGAGCAACGGGAGCTCACCCTGAAGCAGGGATTTGAACTGCCAACCTTCTGATCGGCAAGTCCTAGGCTCAGTGGTTTAGACCATAGCGCCACCCACGTGCTGACCTCTAAACAGCCTCGGCTCAGTATACCTGAAGGAGCGTCTCTACCCCCATCATTCAGGCAGGATACTGAGGTCCAGCGCCGAGGGCCTTCTGGCGGTTCCCTCACTGTGAGAGGAGAGGTTACAGGGAATTCAGTAGTGGAATGCCCTCCCACAACTACCTGCCCTGTTTAGTTTTTAATGTTTGATGTTTTATTGTGTTTTTAATATTCTGTTGGGAGCAGCCCAGAGTGGCTAGGGAAACCCAGCCACATGGGTGGGGTGGAAAGAAAGAAAGAAAGAAAGAAAGAAAGAAAGATTAGGTTTTGTTCTGAACAATTATGCATATAACACACACACACACACACACACACACTGCGCCCCGGGATGTTCACTGAAGAGACACAATATCCTATTGGGAATCTTTTCTTGTTCAAGAGAGATCAGAACTATGGAGAGATAAACTTCAGTGCTCCCATTCTAAAAACAATTTATATGGGATTGTATTTCCAGATGTCTGGTGGAAGAGAAGTGTCTCCTCAATATTTCTGAGCTGAGACCTAATGCCCTGTTACCAACCACTAACATGAGTAAATCAGATCATTGTGTGTTGCTATGGCAATCCCAGGCACAGAAAGCACAGTCATTTGCAACGCTGCCAATGAGGAAGACCTTCCTTCCTCTAAGAGAGGGAGTCTGCAGCAACAGCACAGAGCATTGTGCTACAAGTGGTGTGGGCCTGGTAGCAGGTTAATCATAACATTCAGCATAGAAGGTGCTGCCTCAGGTGTAGTGCGGACCAGAACTACATGAACAGATTTCAGGAAGGGTTGCCAGATCAGGAGTCTAAACCTGAATCCTAGGGTCAGCCCCTGGTGATGTCACAGGAGATGGCCCCCAGTGATGTCATAGGGTGGGCTCTCATGATGTCATTAAATATGTTGCATTAAGTGTTAACCACAATGTCTAACCAATGAGAAACGCATAGAATGGCAGAATTTTAGAGTTGGAAGGAAACTCTACAACTCTGCAAGGGAACTTTTGCTTTCAGTTGTCTATGCTCTCTGCCTTACCGCAGCCATGCTTTATCACATGGTCAATTTACTGGAACAGATGTTCAGATATGAATGTAGTGTATATTAGTCTTTTTATAACATAAAACACCAGTCGTTGATGAGAAAGAAACAGACTGTTTAATTTCAAAAATTATTTTGGCTGACAGTAAAACACTTGTTTATGAAAATACTCTCAGATTAATAATATTGTACATTTAAAAGCCAGTGGGCGGTATTCAACTTCGTTTTAGTCAGAGTATACCTACTGAAATTAATGGGGCTAAGACAGTCATGTTCATTAATTCCAATAGGTCTACTCTAAGTAAAACTTAGTTGAATACCAGCCATCGTATTTATTGTGCAAAGAGTCAGAAAGGAGGCCACCAACATCTCGGAAAGGAGACTGATTCGGTTCAGATTTGTCTTTAGAAGATTTTGAATGATTGTCATAATTTGATAGCACATCAATTAGATTATTCTGAAGCACTCTGGTGTTGCTAGTGAAATACACTGGGATTATGAATGCAGAAGTGAAAAGAGACTTCTCGAAAGTGTACGACTCACAGATTAATCCAAGCTTGAGTGTATGTGGAGAGTCACAACTGCTTCCAGGTTATCATTCAGAGACATTTTATAAAATATGCTCTCCCCCCCCCACCCAGACCATCGAGGGGTATGTGTGTGGCTTAGGGAGGCTAAGGATGGATTAACCCATTTTCCAGCAAAATGCATGTGCAAAGTTGCTTTGACATGGGCATCTTCCACTAAAGAAGTCTTAATATTTTATTTTGCTGCAGGGTTATATCTGAAGTTTTCAAATTTAAAAATTCGGCTGCAACACTTTTTAGGTATGGAAATGGTGATCGCTAATAGGGTATACATAAATAACAAATTTACGCTATTTTACATAAATAGCAAAATGATTACTAGTAAATTATAGGCACTAACAATTTCAATAAATTATTTCACTGTTTAAAATTTTATTTATAAATAAGATTTCTAACTAGTTAAATAATTTTGGGTAAAGCCAGCTAAATCATATTCAGAGCAGACCCACCAAAATCAATTTATTAAAGTTGTCCATCGCTTTCAATGGGTCAGAGTAGATATCCGACATTAATCATAGAGTAATATTGGCTATCACCCTTTGACACACAGCACTGACGATTCTCTCTCGTCCATTTTTAGGAATCCTAAAAAAAGGTTCATAAAGGCTCGCACCTTTGTTAAGCTACATTTATTTGCATAGAAAAATATTTACCATAGGCAATTAACTATCACAGGAGAGAAATGGCATTTATTTCAAATTGAAAAAGATAGCTAAAAAGTATCTGTGGATTATTGCAACAGTACAAGAATACAAGATGCTCCCATTTAATAAAAAATGTAAAAGAAGCTGTGAAAGCTAAAGCAGGCTACAAAACAGAAGGCCCCTCCATTTCCTCTTTTTCACTGAGCTATGTTACAGCTATGTTGCCTCTGAATGCTTTGATTCTTTATTTTCTGATTTAAGCATCACCACCGCCAAGTGTGTTTCTACAGGCTTCTGCCTCCGCTCATCACAATCTTGTTGTCAGGTAATTGTCCTGAAGAATTGTTTCTTGTTTCACAACAGAGTCACTACTACTGAAGTCCTGCTCATTGTCCGGAGAATCCTTTGGTGTGGGCAAATTAGCCTTCTTCATTTCAGAAGCAGCAGCAACTTTCTCATCCACCTTTGAGTCCAGCGCCTCATTTCTGGCCTGATTATGAGTGCCTACGCTACAGCTTTCGCTGAGATCCCGAACGTTGAGTTCGCAGTTCACAACCAATGCTTTCACTCCCATTTCAGGAGTTTTCTCACATTCTTCTGTTTGTTGGCGGGAAACATCTTCAGAAATCGTGTAGATACTCGTCCTTTGCTCAGCACTTTTGGATTGTCTGTGAAAGAACCCAAACTTCTTCACATCACTCATAAAATTCACTTTCCTCTGCTTTTCCTTGGAGGAAACTCTTGTCATCATGGCTGACCCATTGCTGTGGCTGTGGGCTTCAGAGGCTCTTGCCACTGCTTTGGGGTGAATCATGGAAGTTATGTCAAAAAGGCTAAGGTTTCTCTTCTTAATTTTCTCGTCTCCTCCATTTTCATTTCCTTCATCAGATTCCGGCAAAGAGGACTCTTCTCTGCTGACTTTTGAGGACTGTAAATTAGACAGCTTGTTTCCTTTTAACAAACCCAGGACTTCAAAGCGGAAACTGGAAATATCTTGCTTTAACTCCTAAAACATTAGAAGAAAAATGCTATCCTTAACATGAAAGGAATTGTAAATAAATAAATAGCCACCCTTCATCCGAAGATCTCAGGGCAGTTCACAAGATAAATGCTGGAATATCATTAAATTGCTATTTTAATAAGCATCTTGCTATTTACGAGTAGCAGAAATGTTTTCAGCTGTTGAGAATTGACTATAGGGATGTCAGAAAGAGAGACAGAAGGAAGTCTAAGCTCACTTTGAGCAAATAATATAAGCCGTGAATATGTGTATTGAATTAAATGAAATATGGGAAAATTTAATAAAAACGATGTTTAAAAAGAGAGAGAGAGAGAGAATTGAAACTTGGGTTTGGGGATGTAGTGTGGGTTTTGGAGGGGGAAGGGGGAAATAAATAAAAGTTCACTTGAGGCCATTTATAGTATTCCAAGTTCTCCACACCCCCACTTAGTGAATTGTTTCATGCAAGGTGAATACAGTCTGCCTATGGAAAGGTGCAAGAGACATCATAAAGTTTAGCTCTCACGATTTTTTCACAAACCCTTCCCTGCTATGTTATGAGATCACTAAGTGACAGTGTGTGGATTCCTGTCATGTTTTCCTCACAAGGCATCCAGATTTCATGGGTTGGCTATGCTTCTAGGTCTTGGTTTATTTCTACATCCAGTAAACCCTACAGACTGTGTTTCTATTTTTAATGTTTCATATTTGATATTAGACACTGTATGTGAAAATTGTTGCATTACAATGTATTTCAAGTACGTTTTTGTGTGCAAATGCACTCAACTTTCAGTGGCAAATATCTTAGATTATTCCCCACCAACACATGAAGCTCTTTAATGTTTTGATTCATTGTTATTAAGGTGTCCAACATAAGAGCAGTCACCTTAAAATTCTCTTCGGTCAACCCCTCTTCAGTTTTAGCATCTCTTATCATTGCAGCCACGTATCTCTTAACCAGATTTCTCATGACCTCCTGAAAGATAAGAACAGTCCAATTTTGACAGCACTTCTAACTGTGCTGCTTGACATTTGATGAATCAGAAATTTCATCACCTTTTGCTTTAAATTATGCAATTACAAAAAAAAGGACTAAAAAAAATCATTATATGTAGAGTAATTGCCAGCTGGTCACTTTTCAGGGAAACAGATTCTGCCACACAGGAGTTGTAAGGATCCAGGGGAACCTGTCTTCATTTTGACCCTTGTTTATAGAAAAATTAAATTTGTGCAGGTGCCATGTTTTGAACTGAGCTGAAGGGCCACAACAGCCCTTAGCTTTGGCCTCTGACTTGCTCTAGCACAAGTTGAGACATCAGCAAAAATGTCATTAATTCTCACAGTGCAATTGAAGTAAATACATTTGAAAGTAGCTTGAATTAGCCCAAAGGTGGATGCTGTCCATTACTTTCAATGAGATGATCATCTGGCTGTACAACCAGATATTCAAGCAAGTGAGGATGCCTTCCTGGCTTTCTATGAGATGTGCACCTGCACATACAGTGGTACCTTGGTTCTCAAACTTAATCCATTCTGGGAGTCCGTTCGATTCCTGAAACGGTTCGAAAACCAAGGTACAGCTTCTGATTGGCTGCAGGAGCTTCCTGCACTCAATCGGAAGACGCGTCAGATGTTCGGCTTCCAAAAAATGTTCACAAACCGGAACACTAACTTCTGGGTTTGCGGCGTTCGGGAGCCAAGCTGTTTGAGTACCAAGGGACCACTGTATATTCATTTGCAAATTCCCCAGGCACTAACGTTTATACCTGCAACTGGAAGCATTTATTCTTGGACAGCTTTGGGCAGAAGATAAGCTCGAATAATTGTATCCAACAATGGAACGGCAATATCTATGTTGGAAACTAAATCGGTATCCTATCCTGAGTGACATCCTGAGCAAAATGCTCAATTCCTTCTGGTAAAAAAAGCAAAAGATGAGATTGGTTACCTGATACTGATTATGCCTTCTCAAATTATCAGCTGCACGCCTCTGAAAATAAAGAACATAAATTAGCTGGAATGATATTTGAAAAGCAATTATGTCTGAATAGCAGAGATGTCCACCATGGCCAAAATCATCCACAAAAGGTCTGCCTCAAAATTGGGCTTAATTTGATGCAAACCTTTTGTCAAAAAGATAATATCCAAGGAAGAATATGAATAGTGTTACATCTTAATGTGAAGTCCATGTCAATTTTACAGGAAAGACCCATTCACAAGAGCTCCCAAATTAAACCTCTTATTTCAAGGAAAGTAACACTTGGCTAAGAGTGATGGTCAAAGAAGAGGAGGAGAAGGAGAAGATTGATTGCTTAAGACAGCTGCAAAATGGTGACCAGAAATGAACATGGATCAACTTCAGTGTCCAGGAAAGGCATTAGGATTTTGAAAACAGAGGCCACATTCAGACTACTTATTGGATCTAGCCCTGGCTCATGGAAATTGGACAGTGTAGGCAGAGCAGATATGAGGCAGTGAATAAAGAGAAACTTTGACTGACAATTTAATGTGTGTGTGTGTGTGTGTGTGTGTGTGTTAGGGGTGATATAAGACCTTATGGAGAATGTGCATATAATCTGCCCATGAGGAAGGAATTGTGTTCATTTCCTGGTCAATATACATAAACCAACAGGCCTTGGGGAATATGCATGTATCAACTGCATTTTGTACATTCTCCAGTCAGTATGCATAGCGTCCTAGAAACATGCTCTTGTCTTTTTTAATCTAGCTCTTGTTCAGAAGTGTGAAATCTGTGGCCCCCTGCCCTCTGCTTCTGGCCTACTGCCTAATTTTACACGGATTACAACATGCCTTCCCTGTGATCAGCCAAACATTGGAAAGAGGGGGTAGGTCTTCAGATAAAGATTTATTTATTCATTCTGTTAGGGATTGTGCAGAATGGCGAGAGAGTGCACAAAATGCAGTTAGAGAGATTTACTCAATTTTCCCAAAGGCCTGTTGGGGTGGGGGGTTTGCATTTATTGACCAGGAAAGGTGCACACTTCCCTCTTCATGGGCAGATTCTTCAGGAGGTCTAGTGAATGAGCACAATGGCCAGTTTTTATGCATATTAACTGCTCATCTTACATTACACCTAACATATACATTTAGGAAAAATATCCTTTGTAATGGGGAAAAGGAAGTGGCAAAATAGTGACTTGGGCCATGACTACAGCCATGCTCGTGTGTGTGTGTGTGTGTGTCTGTGCGCGGGTGTGTGCGTGTGCGCAATTCCACACTTTATATGGCAATTAATTCGAGCTGACTATTGAATGTCCAATCCTGACTCCCTGATGTGTGTATTAATATGATACCCATGCACAAACATTACTAATTCAGCAGTCTTTTTACATGATAGTAAGTCGGGAGTTCTCAGCCATAGCTTTTTGGTAATGAAAACCATCATTGGGGATTGTTTGGGGGAAAGTTATTTTAAGATGTCAAAGTTACGGTACGTCTTTCCAAATTCGTAACACCTGACTCATTATTTTGGTGGTGATAGGCAACACCGATCAGTTCTGGTTTCCCTTAACCAGAAAAGGGAAGGGGTGGATATTTTCATTTTGTGCTTGTCTCCCAACAGTGGTATGAGATGGAAAATAGTAGTGCCCAGGCTGGCTTTTGCCTAACATGCTGGTGTCTAATATCTATGAAAACACCTAAATATAAAGAAAGGCAGCTGGTGAGGAAAACGGCAATTTTTGCTTACCCCAATTGTTCCAAAACTTTCAGGTTTCTTTCTGATTTTTTTCCTGAACACTTGTCTCCACAGCCATCTGATCAGGTACCAGAGAGATTTGGGACTTGGTATGACATTAAACGGAGTAGGCAGAGTCCCTCCTTCTTCGAAGTAACTCATCCAAAGTTTTGTTCGAGCAAATTTCCATTCAATGTCTGCATGATCCTGAATACAGGAAATATGGAAACATATTTTCATTTATTATTGGAGAGAGCTGAAATTCTCCCTCTCTACGTGTTTTTACACAGGTGCTGAAAACCTTTTTAGTCCATCAAGTATGTTACAGATAACGGTTTTTATGTTGTCTCCTTTGCTTTTAAAGCAAAAGTTTGAGTTATTTTTATTCTAGAAATTGGACCCAGTTTGGATCACGGCTGTGTTACAATGGGAAAGGAACCTCCTCAAGTTGTTACTCTATACCAAATTAGAATCCCCTGTAGCTTTTTTAGGGGAAGCACAATTGTGTGAGGAGATCAAATCATGGATTTTCCACATAACTTTTACTTTGGTTCTAGGAAAGGGGAAAATAGATATAGATCTTGAAGGCAGAGAATATCTTTTTCAAAACCTGATCTGTAAAGCTACCTGAGGAGCCTTTTCTGCTGAAGAGGAGGATGGGAAATAATGAATAAACAAGGACACAGCAGTTAAAAGTAAAGAAAGAAGTAGGACAAAAGTAGGTTTGTTCAATGTACGATAAGTAAAGCAAACTGAATGGTATGGGGAAGAATGTAGGGAAAAAGGAAAGAACAAATGAAGGAAAACAGAAATGAGAATAATGGGAAGAAGATAGAAAGAACCAGACAGATTTGGTCTTCTCAGTACAAGGAAAAATTAAAGTATGAATGTAAGTTGATGAAACTGAGAAGTATCTAGAAGAGAATCAAATGTATATAAGAGAATATAGGTCTAATAAGTTTGGCTGGCTAGGAATAGAAAGTCAGTAACACTTTGGCATAATTTGGCAAAACTAGAAATCTCAGCTTTCTTGCTTAGAAAAGTAGGTTCTTTATATGTCCCCCAATGTTGAATACTGATTAAATTATGAGATGCTGGGTGCTGAATACCAAATGGTATGCAAAGCCAGGCTTATTTAATTTTGCACCTGGTGAAAAATTATTCCTGCTGGAATGCTCAGGTAGCTGATTTCTGCTTCTTTAGAGGCTAGAGCACATTCTAGGGAACCTAATTTTGTAAGCATACATAAGCACAGGGCTTATTGTTCTCAAACAGCTGGAATTTTGGTCAACTGACAGATACGGCTTTCAAAGTGAACAAGAATCAAACCAAGGAACTGACAGCAATGAGCTGATAGGAATTGTTCATCATAGCTATCAACATGTTGAGAAGGACGACCAGAGAGATGACATTGTAGGTCCCAAACATGGTGGCCCCAACAAACTCAGTGAATTCATGTCGTGCGTCTACATTGGTCACATAAAGGTTGATGAGCCCAAACACGGACCAAAACAGTGACTGGAGAGTTTCAAACAAACTGCAAAGAAAGAAAAAAAGAAAAGGAAAAGTCTTAAAGAAAACAGAAGCATCTCATTTGTTTTAAATACTACATCCCCACCCCAAACTTTAATTAAAACCTTTAAACTTAAAACAGCAAATGAGACATTTAAATGCAATTAAGTTATAGCCCAGTTCTAGGCTGTGCTCACTGGGATTCGAGCATTGATTAGCACATGGGGACATCAGGTCCTCTTGCAAAGCCCTAATGGATCATAAAGGGATTTTGGATAACAGGGAAATAACAAAGAGGGATGGTGGGGCAGGCTATCTATCGTCCCTGGCATAGCATCCTAAGGGCATGTTGGTACCAATGGAAACAGTGCAGCTATATAGGACTTGGTGGCTTTTACATGGCACTAGATTAGGTATTGAAATGCAAATTGGGGCTTGCAGTTCAGTACTGCAATTAGGGTGAAACTAGATGTTACAAATAAACACTGAGCTGCCGCTGAAAAACATCACCACCAACTGAAGTCCCCCCCCCCCCCCCGTACTTATATATGTGCTGACATCATCATGCTTTGTATCTCCCCAGCTACTGCAGCCAATTGTGCTGCCTCCATGCAGGAAAACGCACAGGATGAGAATGCATCTGTACATGATGTAAGTTTTGCTGCATGTTACAGACAGGAATAACTTGAAACAATGCTGTCACTTTGGGTGGCAGCTCCATTTCATCATAACATCTAGATCTCCTATTACATTTCCTCAGTCAAATTTTTGGTACTGTAGGTGGAATATGGATTCTTTCATATCTGGGTTTTTTTTAGCAGCATTAAAGGTATGATTCATAAGAATATAAGCAAAGCCTGCTGGATCAGGCCAATGGTCTACAGCAGGGGTGTCCAACTTCCAAGAGACTGCGATCTACTCCCACTATGAAAAAACTGGCAGTGATCTACCCATCAAAGTTGTTGGGCTTTTTAGGGGAGAGAATGAGCCGAAGTTGTTGCGATCTCAATCGACCTGTTGGACACCCCCGGTCTACATAATCCTGCTCTCACAGTGCTCAACCACATGCCTGTGGGGAGCCCACAAGAAGGATTTGAGGACAAGAACCCTCTCCCTCATGTGGTATCCAGAAACTGGTATTCAGAAGCATTAGTGCCTCTGGTCATGGAGGACAGCATAAACTATCGTGGTTAGTAGTCATCAATAGAGACTCTCCTCCCTGAAAGAGAGGGGAGTGGTTGTGGGCGGGAGCCCGAGCACCGCCCAGCAGGGGGGCATTTGCCCCCTGCCTCCAGCTCACCTGGCTGGTGCTCACACACCCCCTCCTGTGGCCATCCAACCAGGTGCCACAGAGGGGGCGTGTTCAGCAGCCTTTTGCTGCAGCACTAGCCTCCCCCTGGCCTCATTCCTCATCGTCGTCCCGTGGCGACATTAGTAGTCATCAATAGCCTTCTCCTCCAGGAATTTGTCTAATCTTCGATTAAAGCTGTTATGTACTGAGTTGAACAGGATCCAAAATGCAGCAGTCTGATTGGTCCTAGAACAATAGGATTTAGAATGCAGCTGTCTGATTGGTCCTAGAACAATAGGATACAGAATGCAGCAGTCTGATTGGTCCGCAGGAGCCACCCAATCCAACTCCAGGTGGAAGTGAATCCACAACCTGATTGGCCTACAGGAGAATCCCAGAATTAACCAATCATGTGGGGCCCATTGTGTAACTAATGTATATAAAGCAGACATTTTGGGGGAACTTCCATTCCTCACTACCATGAGCTGAATAAAGAGCATGAAATCCACACTTGACCCCGAGTATATTTCACTGGCGATGAAGGTGGGATCCCGCTGAGCTGACCGCCAACAGCACCGCCACCTGCCACACCGCTGCCTCACACCGTGTATCCAGGCTTCAGCAAAGCCATCTAAATCAGTGACCATGACTGTCTCCCACTGAAGCGAGTTCCATACTTTAACTATGTGGTGCATGAAGAAGTACAGTGGTACCTTGGTTTTTGAATGTCTCCGTTGACGAACATTTCGGTTTTTGAACATGCCTCGGAAGTCGAAGATGTCACACGGTTTCCACTGAGTGAAAGATCCTGAGGCCTAGCTGTTGGCTATTGAGCTTTCAGTTTTCGAATGGTTCAAAACTCGAAAGGTCTTCCAGAACGGACTACGTTCGAAAACTAAGGTACCACTGTACTTTATCTGTCCTGAATTTTCCAGCATTCAGCTTCATGAGATTTCCATAGGTTCTAGTGAGTATCAGTTTGTTGCCTTGTATGTTGTGCATTTAAATTCCTTCTTTAAAATGAAACCAGTTTGGCGCCCTAGACAACTCTCTAGCAACAAATCAACACAGAGCACTGTGCAATACAAAAAAGAATACCATGGATTGTTTAAGTAGGAAATGCTAACTTACGTTGAAAATGCATTATTCTGATTTTCACACCGAATCCCTTTACAGCGATTGGCATCATTTGTTTCATAATAGAAATATAGCTGGTTAAGTCCATTTGCAAAAGCTAGCAGCACAAGACAGTAGATGAAAAGAAACTTTAAAATGTCCAGTAACATTCTTCCAAGAGAGATCTGCAATGGTCCCAGATGAGAATTTGCAGTGAATAATGAGATCAGGCGCAGAGAACTAAAGATGTTTGCAATAGCAAACAGTGCCTCAGCCACCAGTGTTGGGTGCCACATATCCCAGCTCTGTCTTGGGAGCAGCCCACTGTACTGAAAACAATAGAGTTATGCAAAATTAGCAAGGTCTTTCCCCAACAATACAAAAACCATTATGTTCTGCAATCACTCTTCATTTCAGCAAGACCATACTCTTCCAAGACAGACCCTCAATGAGTAATTGTTAGATATGACTCCTTTCATTTGCTGCTTCACAATCCTTTTGAGAATACAGTGGTACCTTGGTTCTCAAACGCCTTGGTACTCAAACAACTTGGAACCCAAACACTGCAAACTTGGAAGTAAGTGTTCCGGTTTGCGAACTCTTTTCGGAAGCCGAACTTGCTCCATTTTGAGTGTTATGCTTCCGATTTGAGTGCCACACATCCGTTTTGAGTTTACACTGAGGTCTGTCAGTTTTTGCCATTTATTTTGTGTTTTTGTTTCTGTGGCTTTTTGTTTTGTTTTTGTGACTGTGTGGAACCCAGTTCAGCTACTGATTGATTGATTGTGTGACTGCAGTACATTGTTTCTTGCTTTCATTTTATGGATCAATGGTCTCGTTAGATAGTAAAATTCATGTTAAATTGCTGTTTTAGGGGCTGTTTTTAAAAGTCTGGAATGGATTAATCCAGTTTGCATTACTTTCTATGAGAAAGCGCACCTTGGTTTTGGAACACTTTGGTTTTGGAATGGACTTCTGGAACAGAATGGACTTCTAAGTTTGAGAACCAAGGTACCACTGTAATAATAATAATAATAATAATAATAATAATAATAATAATAATAATAATAATAATATTGTACCCTGACCATCTGACTGGGTTGCCCCAGCCACTGTGGGTGGCTTTCAACACATTTAAAAACAATATTTTGTGAGGTACCCTATATTCTGAACAGATGAACAGTCCTTCGCCTGTAACTGTGACCAGACCACTCCCCTGGAAATTCCCCACAGATAGTTATTCTGTGTTTTGTTTCTGAATATACACCTTCCAGAATATACACCTTCTTCACAAAAGCTAACTGGCCAGAACTGGATAGATCTTTTGACATTTCACACGCTACAGTCATTGAGAAAGAGAGAGCAGTCTCTAAATAAATTTCTAAAACATCACCTATACTATGCTGCAAAATTGAAGTTAAAACATCACAAATCTCTTGCAATGATGGCAGTCTTGTGTTCAGGACACTCATTATCTGTGCTATCCAACCAAGTCTGTATAATCCATGTTCCAAAGTTCAATTGTCTTTTACGACCACTGGATGGTGACCCCACTGGGCACAGTAATCCAGCCAGGGAAAAATGGTGGCAGACTAGGTTTAGGGCACCTTTTCTAGCCCCTCTCCCTTTTTGGAGCCAGCAGAGTGGATCCTAAATAGGACTGCTCAGTCATAGATACAGCTGCTGAGCTACTCAACTGCCTCATTCCTTGAGTCGGAACGAATGAATCTGTATTCACTGCCCATGTGCCGGTTTCAAGACGAGGGGCTTCCAGATTTCACAGTCCTGCCCTCGTTACCATTTGCCGATTGCCATGGGACTTCTTTGGGTCCGGGATGGGCTTTTGGAAGATGCCTGTGCGTGAATTTGTTTTATGTTGCAGTATTCACAGTAAGGCTTTTTTTCAATGGCATGAATAACACAACGACCAGTAGGTTCTTATCTGATGCAGCCTTCATCCGCCTTCACAGCCACTGTAACATACCACTTGTTATCTTCTGCCTGTTCTGCCGTTGAGGACGTCTTGGATCATTCCTTGTCTCCCTTTGACCTTACTGCCTTGGGTGACCCTGCTGGGAGTACAAGACTCCCGACGGCTTCATTCACAAGGGTCATAGGAACGTGCAAGCCCAAATCACCACGACAAGGTGATGATCCAGCAAGTGAGACATCAGGAATGGAACAGAACTGGTACATAAAATAATTCATCTCCACAAGCAGGCTGGATTTTACTACTCTGATACCTATAAAGTTTAACCTGAAATTGAATCCAGTCAAGATGTGCCTTGTAGGCTCTTGAGTTTGGGAAATGAGTATATTTCCTGTTCTTGTTGGGATTGCTCTTCCTTGGAGAGTTCAGGTATGTTGTTTGGGAGGTACACCCTGATCTGATTTCATTTCACTAATCAACAGAAATTATTCAGGAAATTGTGGCATTTGAATTCCTTAACAGTGAATTTCCATTTTGCTTTTGTCCTATTTGTTCACTTCAAAAATTCTAATTCAGAATGGGCATTTTCCACAATGAGCCAAAACTTTTGTTTAGGATTATCTCTTATCCCCAAGTTACTGATTACTGAATTGGCAGTTATTAATCAACAACGAAAGGCAATATAAAGAGAACAGATCCTGAGAAAGTGAAAACAACAATAAAATCACATTCAAAGTAAATGTCAAGTATATAGTATATTCACAATATGAATAGATGTCTTGATTACCTTTGAAAATGCAACAATTTTTAAAGATATTGTTGCCAGGTACAATGAGTTCATTACAAAATCCATCAGGTTCCACCAGTCATGAATATAATCCTGCAGGCCGCCATCCCACATTTGTTTAATTTCACCCCAGATAAACCCTGCAAATATAGAAAGCAGTGATATAAGTTAGTTGTATGAATTGCTTAAGCTGTTGTGTTTATTTACTTAAAATGAAATAAAAGCACAAGACATTTTAAGCATGCTCAGCTACAACCATAATAGCCATTACAATCTATTAGTCACATATATTGTTATTTTTCATTTGTGATTCACGTTTCATTCATATATATGGCATAATCAATGGGAAATTTTCCAGTGCAGTCCCACGGAAGAGAACAGGAGCTGCAGCAACAATGGTTACTATTCTGCTCACCATGTACTTTGGTTCCACTGACTGTAGCCTAAAGGCAATGGGGAGAATTACTCTGAACTTGGCAGGCTGTGAATTCAGGTTCAAATTTATAACTGCTTTTCAAACTTTGATTTTTGACCTTTAAACAACACTTCCTGAAATTTAGCACCAGTGGTCACCTGCTGTTTAAATGGCACTTCAGAGGAACTGCATGTGATGAAAAACTCAGTCACCTAAAGTGAAATTTATTGTTGGGAAATAATTGTTTTATTACTATTCACAGCAACGAACACCACCTTTTTGTTTTCCATAGCACTCATAACTGATTTAAGACACTCATTCTGGGAAACAGCTAATAGGAAACACTTATCAGATGTTATGCATACAGGCAGCTTTGCTTGACCAAATCAGGATATATTTCAAGCAGCTAATAAATTTCAGTGTGGCTGATATACCTTGGAAAATAATAGTTCTAGGGAGAGAATGTAAAGAGCCTTTTAGGGTGTAATCCAGTACTGAACATCCTTCAGCTGAGGGGCTAAAGGATTTGGTGACAACCATGGTAGATGCCACTCCAAAAATACAGGTGAAATGGCCAAAACAGGGCAGACATAGGTGAGATCTGGGTGGCACAGGAGAGTAAAATACTTGGATCAAATCCTATACCCTTAGAATTTTACAACAGCCACAGACCTGCTGCAAATAACTTTTCTCCCATTGTATTTTTTTTAAAGACTAGGCAACTTCCTGTGCCATCACAAGAGTGTAGGATGTAAACTCAGCATCCAGTTACAGCATATTGCTGCCATATATAATTCCCCAAAAGAGATACCATAACTCAAGATGACAGGGTGAACACAACATGGGATTTGGTTATATATTTTTGTGCACATTTAGGAGTTCTCAAGGAGGAGCCGTTAAATTCCAGCTTTTTCTCCATCACATTCACACATTCCCAAAACACTGATAATGGTCTTTTTGATCATCATGAATAGCAGTAACTGGAATCATTGCAGCTAGGGCCAAAATAATAATGCCAAATGTATTCAGCAAAAGGACTTGGAAGTTAAGCGCATGCTTAAATCTCTTCCGTTGATTGAAATCAGTGGGTGAAAAAGAACATATGAGATGGTAAGCAGCTTGGAGGAGATTCTGATCAGAAAAAGGCCAGGAGTAAAGAGAGGTCAGCACTTCCTTCCATGTAACTACTTTGTTGAAAACGGCAACCGACTGAGGCTGATTTTAGTTGTTGTTTTTTATTTCTAAAGAGAAACTTGCCAAGACCTTATTAATGTGCACGTGCACGAAAACACAGAGTTTGACAGTCTATCTTTTGCTCTACTGGTAATCCTCTCTCTCCCCTTCATCTCCGGTAATCTAGCAAAACCAATAAACATTAACCTATATTGTCTCAATACTAAGGTCAGTGACACAAGCAATTATTTTAGGGGAATGTCGCAAGATGTTTAGTGGTATTTACAAAGAAGAATGGTAGCCTCTTTACGGGAAACAAACATTTTGAAACTGCTTTTAGAATAAAGTCAAACTGTTCAAGATCTGACAAGAATCCCAGGAGCATAATGACAGGAATGATTAATATATTTGAGGCTGCATTCCTGCTCACGCCAGTCACAGGTTTCTTCACATAAACCCACTAGAACTTCTGCTTCCTACCCCAAGCAACTGCTAAACTCACTTTTCACCTTACCAACTCCATTTCTGCAACCACTTCTCCAACAGCCCTACAGCCCTGATCTGGACCTGTTTTCCACCTTTGCCCCCATGTCTGTGACTCCCCTTGCATCTTCCTCCTACCTTGCAACTACTAAACATCCTTATCATCCTCCACCCAGCTAAGAAGTCACCATCACCTCCCATATTTCAGACACTTTTGTGTTCCTGCTTTCATCTTTAACCCCTTTCCCATGCCTTCTACTCCCTCGTTTTGTGCAACCCCCTTTGCACTCCACATTTTCACCTCCACTCGCTTTCCCCCTCTACCTTCCTCATTCTTCTTAAATCACCCCCATTTCCATGCCATCTCCTCTCTCCTATTGCACAGCCCAATTTGCACACGTACACCATGCTGATATACGTTCGTTGCTTTCAGATGACTATAATCCTAACAGCAAGCACGGCAGCTTGTTCTGTTAAGAGAATACTAAGTTCAGTTGATTGATGTTTATTTATGGGTGTTTGTTTGTTAATAAACGCATGATTGTGGGAAGCTACGATGGAATATTTGATGGCTTCACATACTTTACTTTGCCGTGCCAGTTCTAGGAGTGATGTAGCTGAGGGGGCTGAGAATCAGCCCCCTTGGGGGAATCTCTAGTG
The DNA here is from genome assembly GCF_951804945.1 of Podarcis cretensis. NCBI lineage: Eukaryota > Metazoa > Chordata > Lepidosauria > Squamata > Lacertidae > Podarcis > Podarcis cretensis. The sequence goes on from NC_137187.1 coordinate 30,999,469, forward strand.
CCTTGCCTTGAAATGCCCTGTTTTGGGGCTCTCTACTTGCTTCTGCTGGTAGCTTACTGAGTTAGGGGCCCCGCCCCACATCGGTGGCACTCCTATCCATCATCAAAGGCCAGCAGAGAGGGGCCTGTACTGTAGTCTACCTTTCTACTGATCACATCAGGTGTTAGGATTGCAGCCTTAGTGTTCACTGCATGTACCCTGATATGTATGTGCACTAAGCACAAAATGCAACTGACTAAGGAAAAAATAGAGGGAACATAGAGATGTATCAAAACAGAAGAACTTCCATTAAAATGGTGGAAGAAGCCCAGACTTTTGTTATACAATTTACTGCTGGCAATGAAACATAATGATCTATTTTGTGTTTTCCCTACTGGAATGGTGGAACTTTGTTTCTGATTCCCCCTCTCCCCATATGTTTTTTTTTTTTTTTTTTTAAGCTACATCATTTCCCATTTTTAAAATCTAGAGCAAAAATGCTAGTTTAGCCTATTTGTCCAAGTGGAGAAAAGCACCTGGATCTGACTGTCCACCATTCAACATATTAATTTGAAAGTAATTTTAATTCTGAAATGAAATTAAAGTTGAAATTCCTTTTCTTAAAAATTCCTTAATCTTAAATGGAATTTTCTGTTATTGACCTAGATGGGCTGCGGATAGATTAATGAACTAGTTTATAATAAAACCATAGAATAAACTACAATGCCCTGCTGTATATGCTAGGCAAAGCTAGACAATTATGGAAGAGTTATGCAAGTCAACTGAATTTTCTTTACTAATACATTTACCCAGGACCCACGGTAATATCATCCATTCGACGATGGTTGGTGGAGGTCCCTGCATGTTCAGATCTGACCTGTCAATGTGCTGAGAGGCAAGCAGCAGAAGGAACAAGAAAGTCAAGTAGGATGCAGTATGGCAGATAAATTTGATGAATGGCTTCCTGATGAACAGACCCAGTGGGCTCTTGGGAGCTATCAGGTAGCAGATAGAGAAGACGGGGAAAAGAAATCCAATGATGACGCAAGTCAACATCTTCACGGCCCAGTGGCGCCTCCTCCAGCCAGGGAACTCATCATACCAGCGAGAGGCAAGCAGTTGTTGGCAGTTTGGCTGGGCAACAAACTAAAGCAAAAGAAAAAGAACAGTCAAATCTCTCCCACCTACTACATCATTACCTGTACATTGTACCATGGCGGAGGAATTTCAGCAGGTACCGAGCTGTTTCGCCTGCCTGCCTAATGGAAATTATCTATATGACAATCTGAAATGGACTCCCTTTATGACCAAATATTAAAGGTACAAGAATCTTGTCATCCATTGCCTCCAGTCACATTAATGCATTTTCTTCTTCTTATCTCAGTGGTACAGCCATGGAAAAACCCACCTAGAGGAAATGTTCTCTTCAGTGCAACTTTTACTGGATCCCTCTCAAGGACTGGACTTAGCCACACTACTCAGCCATCATTAGATCAACTTTCAAATTCAAATAAAAATTAAAAGAACACAAAAGTCCCAGTTGCGATGCAATTCCTCTTGGGACTTAGAACGCCAAATGTTCTGAACCTGCTGTGTGCTTCTATCTATAGTGCCCTGGAACTGAATCCAAAGTGGCTTAATTCATGCAGATTTGGGTTTAGCCCAGAACTGCATACACACACCTTTTAAGAACAAATGTTCTGTAACGGTATTAGGTTTGCTACTGTTTTATCAACCCTGACTCTGCGTCCAATGCACAGAAATTAGGCAGGTGGAATTTCCCCCTTACGTCAAACCAGCAAATGTTTCATCTTTATCATTTTTAGCTGCTAGTAAAGACACAACAGCAGCAACTCTAAATGGAATATGCACTTACTGCACAAATACCTGCAATTTCCTCTGCAACATACAATAGCAGCCACTGATAAAGAAGCAGCAAAGAAACCATAGTTAGTGTCTTTTGTCCTGCCTAATCCCTGCCCCCACTTCATAGACATAGAACAGGCATATCCACAATTAGGATATAATGTGAACAGAACAGGAATCATGAAGGTTATGACTAGCCACAGCTGAAAGTAGAACATTTGACTAGATGGACCACCATTTCTGATGTTCAGGAGTGCTGATGCTAAGAAAGCACGAGGAAACTCTAATATTGTGACTATCTTAAAGTGCTTCTCTTGAGGATATACAGGACGATCTATTTCCAGTCTGTGTCACTTTTACACTAATTAACAAAAAAGAAAAGAAAAAGAAAAGTATGAAAATTTGAATTTAAATACATATTTTAAAATGTCTTTTCTTCCTTTTGAATTTCAAAAAATAAGGATTTTGATGCCTTCTAAGTCAAGAATTATGTTGCAATAGTCAGAAAATTTGATTTGCATATTAGCTTGGAAGGGACGAATCAGGCAGCTCAAACTGGAATTTGTAAAAATTAAATCCAAAAATCTCTAGTTTCTCTTCAGAAGATAATCATAGGAACATAGGAATCATAGGAACATGGGCAACTGCCTTATAGTGAGTCAAACCACTGGTCCATTTTGCTCAGTACTTCGTTTTCTACACGGGCAGCAACATTCCAGGATTTCAGGCAGAGAATATCTCCCAGAGTTTAGGGCAGGGGTCAGCAAACTTTTTTCAGCAGGGGGCCAGTCTACTGTCCCTCAGACCTTGTGGGCGGGGGGCGGACTATATATTTTTTTTTGGGGGGGGGGTGAACGAATTCCTATGCCCCACAAATAACCCAGAGATGCATTTTAAATGAAAGGATTTCTACTCATGTAAAAACACGCTGATTCCCGGACCGTCCATGGGCCGGATTTAGAAGGTGATTGGGCTGGATCTGGCCTTAGTTTGCCTACCCATGGTTTAGGGCAATGAAGCAAGCCCAGAGAAGGCTTGAATGCAAGTGGAAGGAAACTCCAGACAAATGGAACCAAACACTAGTAAAGTGCTCATTTTCATGTCGATTTGGTAGCATTGAAAGCAGTGGAGAAAGCATATTTTTCTGCTTTCATTGCATCTCCACTATTCCATCCATCTGCCTCTCTCCACATGAACCCTGCATTCATCATCTGAGGCCCTTCTCTGGGTGCCCCTCTGAAGGGAGGTTGGGAGAGCGATGACGTGATAACAGGCCTTTTTCAGTAGTGGCTCCCCACTGTGGAATGCTCTCCCCAAGGAGGCACAGCTGACAACACCATTGCGTTTTTAGCTGCCAGGCAAAACCATTTTTATTCTCCCAGGCCTTTGGCCCTAAAGGATAATTTGGTATTTCTGTGGCACCTTTTTGTGCTAATTGTTTTAGTGTGGTGGGTTGGATCAGTCGCAGTAGCATGTTATTTTTATTCTTACTTTTTAAGTCACTTTGAGACACTCTAGTGAAGAAGTGCCAAATAACTGTAATAAATAAATAAATGGCAACTCTAGTCATTGCACACAGTCAAAGCATGGCCAACAGAAGGAAACCATTAGCGTAATACTTAAGGCTCTTTTCAGACTATTAAAACATGATGGATGGTTGAATTTAATTTAATCTAACGGATACTAATGTATTTTTAGAAACTCAATTATCTCTTCTAATTAAACATGTCAGTTGGTAGTTATTTAAATCCTACCAATTTATAATACATGCTTCAATGTGCTAGAATATAACATCTATAGAAAGCACGGAGTAAGTCCCAGAATGCTATTACCTTACCGCTAAGAGTTTTATCAGCATGGAATTATCATGGAATTATCATCCATATAATTGTTTTTGGGTAACTATATAAATGTCAGAAATAAAATAAGTAAATAAACTAGATTTTTTGGGCAAATCTGAAATCCCTACCTTACGCTTGAGGGGCTTATTTTGTTTTCATGCTGATAGGAATAAGAGAAACTGAGACTCCAAAGTGTTGCAGGACAGTAGCAGATTTTGTGATTGTGCTTATCTGAACACATGGTTTAAATATCTATTTGGGCATATGGATTGCTTATATTAATCTGTATATTTAAATAAGAATTGATGGAATATTATTATTGTGGCTGAGGAAACCCAGCCAGATGGGCGGAGTAAAAATAATAAATTATTTTTTAAAATAAATATGATGTCAGCTGAAAAGGCTGTTATCTCGCCTACCTTTTTTCTTTTTGTATTTACAAATAAACAGATCTATTTAAAAAGAAATAAAAAATAATGATTTATGCAATGTACTGTTTTCACTGCCCTGGAGTGTGGAGGGCTGGAAATCCTGGTTGTGTGTGTCTTGTCTTTACATGTGTTTATTGTGAGAATGCATGTTTGAGAATGTGCGTTTGTGAGAGAGGCAGAGTGTGTCTTCATGCCTGGTGACTGTGTGCACTGTATATGTGTGGTGAATATGCATGTATGTGGGTGGGGTGGGGGTGGGGGTGGAGAGAGAGAGAGAGAGAGAGAGTTCACACACACACAAAATTAGCCATTCCCAGTGCTGGGATGTGGCCCTTAAGGAGGCGAGCTGACCATCAATCTGACCCTCAAACCAAAAAATGTTTAGCCACTCCTGTTCTACAGTATGAACCTGGCTGATTTTGGAGATAGTTTGGGGAGGCCTTCTGACTATCTTGCTGATAACTGAGGCTTGATTTGTGGGAACATGTAATAGCACCTTCTCTCTTGCTGTACTTAGGCTCGGAATGCCATAAACCAAGGAGAGCCAATTCCCTGTCTTCTTGATGTCCTTCTTTTTATTTACGGACATTGCTTTTTTTACTTACAAACTTTATTGAAATATTTAAAAATAAATTACCAAACACAAAGTGTTGTCTTCCAAGACAGATACGTGTACAGATATTAAGTCTTGTATGCAGTCATAAACGTGACATCTAAACAAGCTTGTAAAATCGTGTAAATTAGAGTATAAAGGTAAAGGTAAAGGTACCCCTGCCCGTACGGGCCAGTCTTGACAGACTCTGGGGTTGTGCGCCCATCTCACTTAAGAGGCCAGGGGCCAGCGCTGTCCGGAGACACTTCCGGGTCACGTGGCCAGCGTGACATCGCTGCTCTGGCGAGCCAGAGCCGCACACGGAAACGCCGTTTACCTTCCCGCTGGTAAGCGGTCCCTATTTATCTACTTGCACCCGGAGGTGCTTTCGAACTGCTAGGTTGGCAGGCGCTGGGACCGAGCAGCGGGAGCGCACCCCGCCGCAGGGATTCGAACCGCCGACCTTTCGATCGGCAAGCCCTAGGCGCTGAGGCTTTAACCCACAGCACCACCTGCGTCCCTTATAAATTAGAGTATACTTCAATCTAAAGCATTAAGATAATTTATCTACTGGCTGCTGCGACTGAGACCAAAGGGAGGTTACTGTACTGTTAATAAACAATAATACATTGAAAACCAACCTCTTATCACTCTCCAAAGGTGAGTTAAGTGTTCCATATGTGCTATATTACACACATATCGGGTCCAAGTTTCTGTGGTGAGAGGGGGTGTTTATTACAATTGGAAGCAAATATTTGCCTCTTTATTTTTGACATTTGGGATGATATCATTTCCCATTGACAGCAGGGCTAACATGGGATAGCATACAAGATGTTGCCCTATAATGGTGGATAATTGTGGGGGGAAATGGGTGCAGAAATCTTTAAGAGACACTCCCCCCACATGTGGAGGAATGTGCCTTTAAGCTTATATCCTCTCCAGCATAAGGGTGAGAGATTACCTATTTTTCTGTCTATAAGACACCCCCATGTATAAAACACCCCCTATTTGGGGGGACTCAGATTTAAGACAATGGGGGGAGACATTATCCATGTATAAGATGCCCCCTAATTTTTGACATTAATTTTTAGGGGGGGGAACCCCTAGTCTTATACACGGAAAAATGCAGTAGCTAACTTCTTAAAAAGCATAGGGGCATCCAGGGGCATCTTATAATGACTTCCTACAGTTTAGCCAAAATGGTATGCAGTGTTGGTTTAGATCATAGAGAACCCCACTTGTGTTCATCGATTTGTTGGCCTAAATCTCCGTTCCACAACTCTTTTAAGATTCTGCCCATTGCCCATTTGTAGGTTCAATAGAAGTAGGTTCATTTGTAGGTTCAATAAAGTAGAGAAGATTAATCTTTAAGCTCCATATTAAATCAAATTCCCAAAGCTTCAAACATTACTTTATTTATTAGGATCTCATGCATATCTATGACTAATTTTTCTTCTTCTTGTATTTTTGAATGTTTCAGTTCTTTTACTGAATATTGTCAATTGTGGTATCATCCTGTTGTAAATGATCCAGAGTACCTGACATTGAGGCAGAAAAGTAAAACATAAGGCCTTTAGATTAAATAAATAGTATATGAAGATGCTGGGGAATATTGTACTCTGATTTTGAGTTTGATGTCATCAAGATACTGATAATTCTAGCTCTCATCTCCATGGTATTCCAGGGAGACTGATGAGATTAGAGCTGTATAAAAATAGAGTTTGTGGTCAGAAATGACTGGGTAGGGGCAAACAAACTGGAACTCTGTACAGTACGGGCAGATGTTTAAGACTATGCATTCGTCTCAGATAATGTGACTAAGATGAGAATACTTGCCCTGGAGATATTCCGAATACCTCAGAATGCAGGGTGGCTGTGATCCAAGGAAATCCAAGAAACAGGCCAAGGCTTCAGAATTGCTTGTTTTCTAGTTTGATACGTTTTTGTAATCTCCTCAAAAGTCTCCATAAATGGAAACCATCAGGCAGGAGGGGAAAAGCAGAGGATGTGAGTGTAGGTCTGTGATTAATAGCTCTAGTTTCCAATCAGGGAATGTCTTTACTTGGGGTCTCATTTAATTTCCAGTCACATTGCTAGTTCTGCTTTGCCTCATGAGTCATGCCCACATCCAACTCTGTCCTAATTAGATCTGCACTATCTGTATCATTAATGCGAATGAGTAGAGTGTGTGTGTGTGTCTGTGTGTGTGTGTGTATGTGTATCCCCTTTTGTACATGGTCCAGAACTGTAGTTTATAAATATAAACAACCAATTCAAAAATAAGCTGGGGACGTCTATCTGAAAGGCCTGGTTTAAGAATCACAATTCATTCTTAAAGCATCTCAGGCTGAAATTAATTTAGGTACTGAATCAGGCCAAAGGAGGGGGAATGAGGCTGACCAGTTAACTTGCCTCAATGTTTTCTGCTTGTATATAATGAAATACATAAAGATTCTACTTCTGATGTTCAAGCAAAACTAGGACCCTGGTTTGAACAAATTAACACACAACCCTTATGTAATATTTTTTTAAAAAACTCCAACTTGTCAACATGCTTGGCAGTTCTTGCATTCAGTAGGGAGTCACACCAACTGCGGCAATAGCCCTGGTGATTATCTAATGCTTATCAGATGGATTTCCCCTAAATTGATTTCTGAACTTTGAATATTATTGCTATTCATGTTTTTATACTGCATTTTATGCTGCTTTTACAATTAAGTGTTTTAAATTTGTTGTTAGCTGCCCAGAGCCCGGATTTGGAACCAGGAAGGGCAGGGTATAAATAAAAAATTATTATTATTATAATTTATTATAGGTACAGTTGGCTGGCCCAGGTGAGCTGTTTAATGGAGGGGAGGTACTGTGAAGCCCTACCCCCTCCACTAAACGTGGCTACAGGAGGGTTTAATGGAAGAGGAGGCATTTCACACAGCAGTTTAGCAAGCCGCTTTGTGAAGCACCTCCCCATTCTTTGATGGGGGGGCAGGGTGGGAGGGGTGCAACTCAAGAGGGAAAAGGAAGGGCTTGGAGCAAACTCTGGGGGGATAGGGGTGGCTGGGGGCACTGGTGGAGGAAGAGGAGTGCGGGGGGAGCGCAGCGCGATCCCAGTGGGATGCCATTGTGGCTGCCCCCTCGCCACGCCCCCAGGATGCACGCCAGCCCCACCCCCGCCTGTTCTCTACCCCCCCCCCCCCGGTGCCGGAGCATGAAGCTCTGCCACTGACTGGAGGGTGGAGGAAAGGATGGGGGAAGGGTAAAGGAGTAGGTGAGGGTGGCAAGCAGAGCTGCAGCACCTAGTTACAGTGGTACCTCAGGTTACAGACGCTTCAGGTTACAGACTCCGCTAACCCAGAAAGAGTACCTCGGGTTAAGAGCTTTGTTTCAGGATGAGAACAGAAATCGTGAGCAGCAGCGGGAGGCCCCATTAGCTAAAGTCGTACTTCAGTTTAAGAAGAGTTTCAGGTTAAGAACGGACCTCCAGAACAAATTAAGTTCTTCACCCGAGGTACCACTGTATTAATATTTTGTCAAATAATTCCCACCTCTAATCACATTTTTAGCTTGGCTTAGTGTCAAATTCTGAGTAACTCAGCCATGCATAGGCTTCTGGTAAATGATAAAGAATGTGCTAATGCAGTCCTTGAGGTTAGCTATTTACAAGTATCTCCTGCTTTGCTGAATCCACTTCTCTGGTAATTAAATATTATATCTCCTACACAGCGTTATTTTCTCTTTAGGCTTTTGTTGAATAAAAAGAACATTGATCCACATTTCCGGCAAGTCAGCATTAATTTCACTGCTGTTAGCAGTGGGACGGCTATTTAGACTCTGCTCAAGTTGCACAGATGCATGCCTGCTCTAGAAAGATGTGGATGGCAAGTGGCTATTTCTTATGCACATTTGGCTATGTGTTTTCCCGGTTCCTTTGGGTAAAGTCTGCAAGCTGAAAAGAGCTCCCTCAATAAATGAGAAGCAGCTTGGCATGGGCAAGGCATTTCCAAGACCACAATGCAGCCAGCCTTCTAAAAAGGAAAAAAAAAAAAATTAAAATAGAGAGGGGTAGGCAGGCAGTGTTTGTGCTTATTTTATGCATTTTATATCTCTCACTATGAATTGATACAACAAAAAGTAATTTGTGCACAATATAAAGTAAAAGGTGAACATGTATGCATACTGCAACTGATCCTTCTTATAATGGCTCCCAGAAGAAGTCTCCCAGTTGCTCAGGGCCTGGAGTAGCTAACACAGTCAATCTTATTGCCGCTGTGCTCTTTCAATTGAACAGAACATTGCCCTGGGATCAACAGGGCTTGATGTTCCACCATTCTTCTAAAGTGGACTTGTGATCCAATCTGGATACATTTTAGTCAGATTGGGTGAGTCCATTTTGGAATCCAAGTTCTGCAGATCTCTCCTCCACAATTTCCCATCACTATGCAAGTTGGGGAATGGAATTAATGGATTATCTTTGTTCTTGTTTTTATTATGTATTTTGTTTCGTTTTTAATCTCATATTTTTATGTTGAGAGCCACGAAGGAAGGGCATTATACAAATTTAATAAATGAAATGAAATAAAATTCCAGCCCACTACCACGTAAGAACTGGATTAAAATGCCTTCTAAACCAGTTGTTACAAACTTGGCAACCACTAGAAAAGAAGAGTTCAGCTCAGTCTTCTCCCCAGGAACTGTTTCTTAACTGTTGCCCTCAATGAGAGCTTTTCCTCAATTTGCATCTTGATTCTGCTCCTTAAATGGGAGACCTTTGTATTTATGGGGGTGCTGGATAATCCACACTCTAGATTACTCTAGAATGAAAACTCAATCCTTTGCTGTAAATGCAATATAAAATTTCTGGATTTTTATTAGCAATATGCTGTTTCCATGTCGACAGTCACTTTGAAAATTCATTGAAGACACTTTTCTATATTTATTGGAATATGAACCATCCTTACAAATTTTTCCCTAACTTGCCAACTTTTAACTCCTTCCTAATTGCCACATATGGTGAAACTGTTGGCTCTGACTCATTTGCTGCTGCTTTTTATCTACCGGTATATTGATTTTTCTTCCAGTAGGTGTTGTTAAAATCATAATTCTCTTTGTGCAGACAACATGTTGGAGATAAGGAGAGCAAATCAATCCTAGGTCAAGTTATTACAACTTGTTAGTATCCCACAAAAACAATGGGGCTGGAAATAGAAAGGCATACAGCAAAAAGCCAAAAATGTGAAATAATTGGCACGAAGGAGGTCAACCCTGTTCCACCATACCCTGGGACAGACTCATAGACTTTGGGCACTTCCAGATTAGCTATTCTCTGGTGGGATTCCATCACATACTGTTATATCTCGCCCTGACCTGGTACCAGACATGAGGTCCTTGAAGGATCAACCAGACACTCCACAGGTCAAGAACTTTGAGGAGCTAGCAGGGTCCTGTGAAACCAATGCCGAGTATCTCCTTGAGGGGTCCTCCAGGTTGGGACCTGCTGGAGAACCCCTGGAGCTATCAAAGGAGGAGGTAGCAGCACCACCCATCAGTTCTCAAGAACACTGGTGCTAAAATATTTGGGTCAAGGCTAAAGAAAACATTACAGTATGCATCTATGGACCCAAAGTCAGTGGTCTACTGATGAGCAAGGGGTATACACATGAGTATGCAACTAACATCAACTGTGGTCCAGGAGGCCAGAGAACATAATGTCTCCTTCCCAAGTCTTTCATTTGCTGGAAACAACACAACCTTGTTTCTAAGTCTAGTTCCCACAGCTTGATGAACTTATGCTACTGATCTTGGACTGTTTCCTAGACTGATTCCCTGTGCTTGACCTTGGTTTGTTTGGACTGTGCTGCACCACCAACCCTGACTATTCTGTTGACTAATTTGGTGAAAGGCTTATGCCTCCTGGGATTGGGACCTTAGCCCTTGAGGATATGCACTGTTTTTACTGATGTCATTGTTACTGAGGATTTGTCCTCTTAATGGTGTTGCATTAGTCACAAGTGCTCCCACATTAAAGTTGATTTGTACTTTTAAAACTGATGAGATGGTCACATGGCATAAGTAGCAATCTGTGCGTGATCCATAACTTTTGGCACATATCATTAAACTTTTCATACCAGAAATGTTCCCTTTTTTCTTTTTTAACTACTGATGTGCTATGGTACTATGGCAATGTGCCGAATTGAAGTTGCTTCTTTGTGAAATAGCTACTCCCACATGCTTCCTGTTGATGCTGTTTTTGTGGAACCGAGTGAAGGTTTAGCACAGTAATCACAGCCTGAATATTAAAACTGTAAAAGTGGAAGTATGGTGCTGGCATGCTGCCATTCTGCAAATAACTTGTACTTAAAAGGGGGAGGGGGAGAGATAAAATTGCTGCCCACCTGCTCTTTTTTGCTGCTTGCTGGCAGCTATGGTGGCTCCACTTGTGTCAGGGGGGTGATCAAAGGGAAGCTTTGTGACTGGCTTAGCCTCTTAAGGTTTTGTTTTGCTCAGAGATGGGTGTATGCTTAAACGCAGAACAATGTGGTGGCTGTTTGTGTGCAGAGCAAGAGAGAAACTAGAGAGGTGATTGTGTGCCACTGCAACACAGAGGCTACTGACGATTTATGTATTTTCCTCCTTCTTTCCCAGCTCCCTTCCTTCCAGATGTCAGATCTTTGCCCAGCTACAGGGCACAGGGAGGGAAGAAGAGATCAGACTTCTTGCTGCAGACTGAGAGAAAAGAACAGCTGTGCTACTGCTGGTGCTTGGAAAAAGCACAGTGATATGGCAGCACGGTGTCATACAGCACATCTAACTTCTACTTCTGTAGAGGGGGAGGGTCAATAGAGTGGATGGTGAGGGTGCAAAAAATGGCCTTGGAATTGCTGGAGGATGCCAGTGCAGAGTCAATAATGCAGGAGTATTGGAAAACATTAATGTAGCAGGAGGAGGATCAGACAAATACATTATAAATCCACACTGAAAGTATATAGTGCTTATTGCTGCATAAACCTGGTACAAGACATCTGTCTGGAGTTGCTCAGACTGGCAAATTCAGGTTGGGCAACTCAAGCTGTTTGGGAGATTGCATGCAACAAGTCTGCTTCCCCCCAAATTCAGACTTCTCGCGAAAAGAAAAATAATGCAAAGTTGCACTGGGAAGCAATGGGATGGCACTTGCTTTGACACAACATCATCAAACCTCCCCGCAAGCCAATTGGAATGAATACTCATTAAATGGCCAATATCATCTACTCTTCCTGCAAAAAAATCAGGATGTATGTTCAATAAACAGATATTCTGGAAGTGCTCTTACAAAAGAGAGGAAAACATTTTTTTAAAAAAATATATGCGTGAATGAATTGGATAGCAGTGTTCCATTGCATAAATCGAGCTTTATGAATTAAATTCTTCATATGCTACATTAAAGGCAGATGGAACGGACTCCACAAAAAATAATCTAGGGTTTGTCTAGAATTCTCATGTGATGGGATTCTGTGCAAGCAGAAAATGGCTACATATTCATAATTGATCTACAAATTGTTGCAACAGATGAGCTGTTTGGATAGAAACAGGCAGGTTAATCCAAACAGAGATGCAGGCTGAGACAGTCACCCCTCCTGGCTTGTGTGTTTCTCATTGGAGCTTTTTACACTCCCTCCACACATACTTTTGAACAGTCTCTTCCCACTACGGGTTAATCACAGACTGCTGTGAGAATATGCCTCAGTTTTAAAGGAATTTTATTGCTTGGGATGATGGAGCGGCATTAGAAAAGTACAATTCTAAAAGCCCACTTGGGGCTGCAGAATTGGTAGTCATGTGGTTCTTGGAATCTTAGCCATAATTAGTTTCCTCCTCCCTACAGTCTGATTTCAGGTAACAGCTAATTAAAAGGCAAAGGATGCCATCTGTTAAAATGGAGCTTGAGGAAATTGCTCAGCTTCGACGAAGTATCAAAGACCAAATGAAACCTCTGCAATATCACATTTGTTATGATGGCTTTCTAACTTGGTTATACTTTTGTTATAAAGCATAAAATGTTAAGGTGGCACAACCAAATAAGCAATGCACACGCATAACTAAATATCATCTTAGGACTGTTTCTTTAAATGAACTCTGCTTTAAAAATATTTGTATTTATGTTAGCTATTTGCAATGTCTGAAAATCTTAAAATATAATATAAAAAATATTCTCATGTTACACAATAAATTATCTGAGTAGAACCATGTGCTATGAGGCAAACAGGATACCCTAAGCCTGTGTTTACATTGCAATACTGAAGCTCCATGATTTGCAAACAGTATCTTCCTGCACCTATCTTCACATGACTTTCTAGTTATAAAGAATTATTTTTACTTAGTTATTAAAAATTATATACCACTTGATTATAAAAAACAGACCTCGAGGTGGTTTACAAAAAAACTCCTATTATCAGTTAAAAACAACTATTAAAAGCATACAAAAATAATTAAAATCAATGCTAAAGGGTGTGATTAAAATATCAACATGTGGAAATTCATCAGTTATGATAAAAAAATAACTTTGAATCAAACAAAACAGGCTATCATCTCAAGCATCATGTGATTAGCATGGTGATCCAAATCCCTTTATAGACTAATTGGCTGGAGTTAGTCTCACTCACACAGTGGTTGAAGCAGAAAAATCAGAACTTTCTGAATGAGTCTAAGAGGTGATAAAGGAGGTATTGCTCCCCTTGAGAACTGCATTACTGCATTCCTAATAATATTTTTTATGTTTCTTCTTTATGCTTTTCAGCTTCAGTAAGTAAATTGTTTGGTGCAGCCTATTTATTCAAAAATAGGTTCAATTTACCTCAGTAGCACTTATTCCTACTAAATGTGCATAGAATTTTCTAAGGCTTACTTGCAACTACAGTCGTACCTTGGTTTTTGAACAGAATGCGTTCTGGAAGTCTGTTCGACTTCTGAAATGTTCAGAAACCAAGGCACTGTTTCCAATTGGCTGCAGGAGTGTCCTGCAGCCAATCGGAAGCAGTGGAAGCTGCGCTGGATGTTCGGCTTCCAAGGCAGAGTTCTCAAACCAGAACACCTATTTCCGGGTTTGCAACATTCGAGTTCCAAGTTGTTTGTGAACTAAGCTGTTCGAAAGCCAAGGTACGACTGTATCGGACTTATAGAAGACATCTGAAGGCAGCCCTGTTTAGGGAAGTTTGTTTTTAATATTCTGCTGGAAGCCACCCATTACTATTATTATTTCAAAGTTGTTTTGTTCTCACTGAATTACTGGACTATTGTGGCTCAACCAAGAGGAACGTAACCCTTCTAAGTAGTTGTTCATGACCAGCACCTGATGTGAAGGCTGGAGTCAGAGTGGTAGCTGAAGCAGGGGCTGAGCCAGGAACCTCTAGGGCTGAGCCAGGGAGTTCCAGAACAGGACAGAGGGAGCTGGAAGAACATTAATGAGCTCTAAAGGGAGCTGTTAACCTAACGAAGTTAGAGAAGACCCAAAGAATTGCACAGTCACACCAGCTCCTCCTCTAACAGGTTCTTTGCTGGGTCATTCCTTGAAGCTGGATTCTCACCCAAGTAGATCCTGGCAATAAAGCACTCTTCCTGTGACTCTGGGCTTCCTGTTTGGTTCTGCTGCCATCTTCACTTATGAGAGCTGGAGGGGGAGAATCAGAGATCGTGGCAGAGCTTGGCATGGGGTCCTTGGGTAGCCTAAGTTAGACATCTCTGAAGTGGGGTACATCAGGCTGCCTTTGGGTTACCTCCAAGTCTTCAGTTGGAAGAGAGTCTGTAGGGGGCCAAGACTCTTCCTCTGAAGGGATCTCACTAGTGTCTGGGTCAGATAGGTTCCTACCAGTAGCCTCCATTTCCTCACCCAACACAGTGCCATCTGTCTGATTTCTATACCTTCACTGATTTGATTATCATTATTACATCATCATGAAAGCCTCCACACATTTACAGGAAGCAACTATTTGCAAAATAAAAAAATTCCTTCCAGTAGCACCTTAAAGACCAACTAAGTTAGTTCTTGGTATGAGCTTTCGTGTGCATGCACACTTCTTCAGATACACAACTATTTGCAGCAATGCACATTGCTGCTTGTGGAGGAATTCTAGGCTGTAAAATGAACCAGAAAATACTTCTGTCTTTCCACAGAGCTTAATGTCAGGCAGATATACTAACAGGATCTTTTTTTCATGAGAAAACACGAGCAGCAGTACTTCTGGATTTCTTATATGCTGCAATATTTCAGTTTCTTGTATCACAAGAGCCTAATAACCGAATGTGCCCATTACCTTTTTTAAATTGAGACAATATGGTGAACAAAAGACCTTGACAGCAATTTGTCTCATTTGATGGGTATATCATCTATCTCATACATTATTTCAATTAAATC
The DNA here is from genome assembly GCF_951804945.1 of Podarcis cretensis. NCBI lineage: Eukaryota > Metazoa > Chordata > Lepidosauria > Squamata > Lacertidae > Podarcis > Podarcis cretensis. The sequence continues at coordinate 31,014,562 of NC_137187.1, forward strand.
AGAAAAAATACTCTTCTATACACTTACCTCTTTTTGACGGTACTTAATTGCCAGTTTGAGTCTTGCAAGTTCATTACCATTCTGCTCTTCTATTAGACTGTTATCATCTCTGTAGTTAAGAATAATTTCAAGTTCCCTGGAACTCCGTGTCTGATCCAAGAGGTCTTTTGCAAATTGCTTGCATTGCTGTGATAGTTCTTCATATTCAGATTTAAACTCATTCTCCACTTTGCTCAGTTCCTGAAGTTCCCAACTTAATTGGAAAGCTGTAAGAAAAGGATCCTCGCTTGACAGGGAAATCAAAGACGGACTTGAAAGAGCTCTGTAGATATTGAGCCTGGATCGGGAATGGCGAAGGCTGTCCACATCTGAGCTAGAGACACACTCCACACAGTTACAGCGGACTTCATGCGGTCTGGGAACAGAAACACCTTTCTGTACTAAAAGTTTTACGATCTCATAATTGTTTGTATGGGCAGCCAGGATAATGGGTGTGATGTCTGGTGTAAACTCTGAGAATTGTTTATCCAGAAGAATGGGTGGTACCTGTGGGAAGGGAAGTGAATACAGTTATATTGAGTAGGTGTTATCTGTAGCTCAAGGTACAAGATATCAAGGTATAATCATACGAAGACTTATCCTTTTGGGTAGTACAAACCAATCCAGAACACAACAGAACTGGATAGATTACCTACCTGCCAACAACATCTCCATCTTATCTGACCTACACTTTATTTGCTGCCCTCCAGTGACTCAGCCATTGATTAAGCTCTTCCAATGTACTGCCTAAATCTGATGAAAATGAGAAATAGAGCTGGGTGCTATCCACATGCAGATGATACCAAATCTACTCCAAACCTTGCACAATCTGGTTTCCTGACCACATGGAAGCCTATGTGCACTCATCTCTATGTAAGGAGGCTTCCCCTTTGCAGACATCTTCAGTCAAATGTGTGGCAGGATCTATGGCCCTGAGGTCGGGATGTTCTGCTTCCCCTCTTCATATATTGCTAACATCTAAAAGGCTTGCTTTGGCTGGAGAGAATCAATCCCAGTCTTAAAGGAAACAAGAGAGTGAGGGGAAAAAAGCTAGGCTGGCTGCTCTTTTATTCCTCAATTTCAATATTTTTGCATTCCCTGTTTGTTCACCTTCTTAGCGTCACTGTAATTATTTCTGAGATATCATTACCTTCCTCCCCAAAAAAGACAAATGCTTGTTTTGTACTTCTTATTTACCTACTGTAATACTGTATATAGTCTGGAAACAAATATTGTCTCCTGGTAATGCTCCTACCATTTCTATAAGGAAGAACAGAACCTGGCTTTGCCTTTTTACAGTAATTGCTCCCAACAAGTGATGAGAGAAATAAAACAGTGTGAGGAGGGTTTTTGTTTTGTCAGTAAATACAGATCAGAGGAGACTTGATACGTTTTAGAAGCAGCTATTTATAGTGCACAGGTGCTATTTTTAAATCACTTACTGATGGTGTGAATATGAAATGATTCTCATAGATACAATCCTGCATTTCCCTATTTGTTTGAATGGACCTCTGCCCAGTCATGACAGAATTCCTTTCATTCCTTTTCCATACCTGAAAATCCCCCAACCACTCCCAATTAAACTTAGGCTAGTTCTTAGCTAAATTCACTTTAAATTCAGCTATTTCTCCATATTTGTAAGCATTTACTTCCATTCAGGACCTTCAGACTTTATTCCACTTATAGTTTCTTCTTGTCTCACTACTGTTACTAATGGTTCAAGAAATACTATCAATGAACTAGGGAGGGAGTAGCTTTGCCCTGTTCCTCCTTCTGTCTTGAAAATTTCCCTTTTGTTAGGAACATTGGTGCTGGCATGGTGTATATCATATCCACCCATTTACATAGGATAAATCTTTTAAATCCGACTTAAGCTTTCCTTGTACCTAAAAGAAAATGCAGCAGCTGCCATATATTTTCAATTGCATAAAAGATCCTCTCCCTGGCCTGAGTTTTGGTTGCCCCTGATTTCCTTGACGTCTCTATAGTCTTGCAAAGAGTTAAGTCTTCCATCAGGTGCATATCACTGTATATTGTGTCCCTATGAGGAGCTCCTTGAAAAAAATTAAGGTCTCTTATGAATGGCTCAACAGTTTCTCTAGACTTTTGAGCTCTTTGATAAAAGCAGGCCCTCTCAAAGAAGACAGTTGGCTCATAGTCAGCAAAAGTAAATTTTTATAATTTATAAATGTTGCTGGCTTTTTGCCTGTAACATAAAGAAATGAACTTCGGTTCAAAATTCCTTTGCTGTGAGGCAAAAAGAAGCATTTTTTTCTTTGTTCATGGCATACTTCAGGGTTACTAAAGCTGAAGGTGTCTGGCACACTGCATGTGATTTGGCTTGTTTTTCAAAGCTCTACAAGTTTGAAACTTAACTTCTCTGGCACCATACCACTGAAGGTCATAGAACATCAATCAGCCATGTTCTTCACTGAACAAAAGGAAATTCTCATCTCAGTCAAAACTGCACCTTGACCAAGCCACAGAATGGTAATTTCTCCTCTCAGTTAACAATGCAAGTCTTTCTCCTCATTATATTTGCCTTTGAAACAATGCAGATTAGAGAAATGTTTTTGGGAAACTGTGAGTGAGGACTGTGTCAACTCTCATGCTCTGTAAGTCGTCATAAAGTTGTTGTGGCATTTTCAGAAATCATTGGTAAAAAGAACCAATGTGTTCAACCTAAATGTAAAGCTGTAGAGAAAAGAACACACTCCCCCTAGTGGTGGAAGAAAGTACAGAGCAAAGTAGCATCTGAACCCAGCATGCCACACTTACTTGAATGGATAGAGTTGCACTCTATGTTTTAACGTAACTACTAGAGTAAGTTGTTGTTAATTTATATACAGTACAGTCATACCTCGGGATAAATATGCTTCAGGATAAGTATTTTCAGGTTGCGCTCTGTGGCGACCCGGAAGTAACAGAGCGCGTTACTTCCGGGTTTCGCCACACGTGCATGCGCAGATGGTCAAAATGACATCACGCACATGCGTGGAAGCGGCGAAACGTGACCTGCGCACATGCAGACGCACAGTTGCGTCTTACGTTCTGTTCAGGATGTGAACGGGGCTCCGGAACGGATCCCGTTCGCATCCCAAGGTTCCACTGTACTGCCCTTCATCCAAAGATCTCAGGGCAGTTCACAACATAAAATTACAGGATAAAAGCACAAAATAAATAAACAAAAATATATATACTCCAAACAAGGACCACTTGGAACAATGCTGAGGCCCAGTAGTGGGCCATAGCCCATTGTTTGAGAAACACTATTCTCGGGGTTTTGTGATAGTGACATAAGCGGTAGGGGTGACAGTGAAGTCTGCATATTGGAGAGGTTGGGGAGCCAGAAAGGCCTTGGGTGACAATTGGCTCAGCTGCTCTAATTCTAGAGAAGGGCAGGGCAGGCAGAAAATCCTTAAGTAAAGAGGAGGAGTAGAAGAGGCAGAAGCCTAAAAAAGAAAGAATGAAAGGGGGAGGGTGCAGAAACATGAGTGGGAAGAGAAACTGGGAGGAAAAAACAAGCTGTGGAGGGATGCACAAGGCTGGGTACCACAGAGTTCAGCACATTGCTTCACAGATTTGAAGTATCGGGCTGCAATACTTCTAGTCAGGTTGTAACATGTTTGTTTGGCAACAGCTTATGATGGGATTCTTCTCCCTCTTGCTTTTGCCTCTTACGACAGATGTTTCCATTTGTAAGGTTAAGGGTCAATTAATGTTTTAGACTCAATATAGGAGCAGAAATGAACCCTGAGACTAGTTTGGAATAACATTCTAAGTTGGGAACCAAAACATTCCATGTGGGTTTACAAGTTTAGAACTCACCATCTGATATTTGTGTGATGCCTTAGTTGAAAATTTAAGACCTTAGGATTGTAAAAATATAGACTTCTAGTGTATTATGCCTGCTGTGACTTTGCAAATCATAATACTGACAAGGGATTGAATCACTCAGTATTTGCACAGCAAACCAATATAAGCAGTATATAAACCTTGATAAACTACTGTAAATGCCATTGTCAATTGTATTCCTAATTATTTTCTTCTTTATCTTGCTCCATTTCAGTGTATTGTTATTTCAACCAGTATGAACATAAAATATTCCTTTCTCCCTTCTGGTCATAATAACGTATTAAATTACAGACTGGTCAGCACATTGCAATGTGAGTTGGTATACTGTGGTTGCCATGGATGTAAGCAAGAAAGTCCTGGGTTGAAACGTCAGTTGATGTAGTAGTAGAAGAAAAGTCTCCAAACTTTTTTCTATGGGCACATTTAGAAATCTAAGGAACTGTTGCAGGCACACCACAAAATAGTAGCAAATGTCACCCACCTCTCCTAAAAAGCCCTAGGCACCACCCAAAGGCAAAACTGAATAAATTCCAGATTTAAAAAAATGAAAGGGTCACTATAGTCACCATATTGGGGATTCCAGAATTATAAACTCACTAGTGAACTGCCATGAGATCTTATGATGAAGGGCAGTATATAATAAATAACAACAACAGCAATAGCAGCAGCAGCCTTGGAAAAGACACTAGCTCTCAGCCCCCACTCCCACTTCCATCTTTAGCATTGAGTTAATATAGGTTTTTTCTAAAATTAATTTTTAGCATATATTTAATGTGTACATTCTCCTAGGAGTTCACAGCAGCATACAGGTCTTACCCTCTTTTATCTCAACAATATCCTTGTGTGCTAGATTTAAGCTGAGATGGTGCTGCTGACCAAAGATCACTCAGTATTTTTGTTTCCCATTTAGCCTGAGGGTGGTTTTGTGCAAATTAGTTTCCCTCACTGTGGTGTTTGGTTGGTTCTAATAAATCAAAGGTATTGTGTGAGTTCTGCTTTCAGGATATGCAGATCATCAAGGAGATTATGACAGCAGAGAACAAAGTGGACCCACATGAACCAAGCAAAGGCAACATTGGGACAAGCAATCTGGTTAGTACAACCAATCCAATTTATTCAAAGAAGTGAATCACACCACACTGGACAGGGCAGCAGAAAAACTAGCCGACAGCAAGAACCAGAGTAGTCTATCAGTATTTCTAACTAACATCTGCATGATGAACTAGTGCTATGGGAAAAGGAAAAAAAAATCCCCTTTGACAATCCATCTTTAGTCACAAAGTGATAGCTGGGTTCTCAAACCTTTACTTGAAGTAGACAAGAACCACAGGCACAGTTTAGCCCTAAATTAGTTTGAGGTGCTCAGTTTGTTGAATTGTTTGCATAGATATCTTAGGAAGTAATTCTGGCAGGCAACTGACTACACTGAGAACTAGAGTACTAATCTGATTGGCTTCAGGTTTATGCATGTTTTTTTTTCCATACAGAGAAACTCGTTAGTTTTAGCAATTCTTGCAAGTCCACCCGCCTCCCAAAATTGACATAGGCCCTGGAGCTCTCATTATCTTGGAAATTTCAGGAAAGCAGCTACAGGCAGCTAAAGATATATTTGAGCGCAGAATGAAGACTGAAAACAGTTTCCCTTCTCCCTGTCTGTGTAATGTTGCTAAACGGTTTGACATCTCTGCCTTTGTCACTTGCAGCAGAGTAATCCCACAAGCAAGGGAAATACAAGTTCTGAACCATGTGCTTTAATTCTGTGCATAGTAGACATTTAAATAATTCAAGCTTCAAGAGGTCAAATTTCTAGAGAAGAGGTGCTGTAGAAATGTAGAGTCATGATTTGCCCAGGAGATTGTGATGCAGTATATAGCATATAGACTGTTCCCAAAGTCTTGTAGGAGGAGCATAGCGAAAGAAGGCAAATACATTGTCATTATTTATGTGTCCATGTTCATACATCTGCTGAATTTAAATGGGTCTGTATATCTGGATGTGACTCACAGTCTCCTCAATTATGATTGTTTCCCTGGCATAACATCATAAATAAAGACCTATCTGTCTTAGTGTGAAGGGGGAACGTTATTGACATTCCAGAGAGCATTCTCAGATAGGTTTGTTAGAATGAAGTGTTCTTGTTTTGCTTACAATATTTGCAGTCACATTCTTCTAAAAAGGAAGGCTGAATTGAAATACAGAGTGCAGCAGCAAATAAACCCTGTTTGGTATTCATGATAAGGGAGATCAGGGGCACAGAGTTATGCCTCAGTCCCTCTGGTGCATCCCTTTTGCCCTGTTTATAGCCCTCCGTGAGTTGGAGGGCAAACCTCTAAAGCAGGGGTTCTAAACTGTGGAGGGAACCTCTAAGAATATAGGAGGTGCCTCATTTCACAATTCTGCCCTCAAGCACATGAAGGGCTGAAAACAAGAACATGACATGGTGGAGGGAGGTGGAGCTTCAAAATGTTGTCCCAGTTCTCCCTCATGCCATTATTCCTGCAGAAGCACACATATAAGACTTTAGTCTTTCACCCCAAGGTGTCTGCGGCTGTCTGCAATTTTTCTAGCAATTTCCAAGATGGTTGTGGAAGCTGATTTGAGGGTAATCCCAATTATGGAGGGAGTCTGTGTGGGCATCTGTATTATGTGTGCATCAGGTAACATGCTCAGCAGCAATTTCTCACGGTGGTTAGGGAAAATGCCATTAAGATTAAAGCAATCATTTCTGACCATATGCATAATTGCCCAGTCTACATCTGCATTTATTCAGTTTCAACTATATACTGCAGCTGATTCATGTAGCCAAAAATATACAGTGGTACCTTGGGTTAAGAACTTAATTTGTTCTGGAGGTCTGTTCTTAACCTGAAACTGTTCTTAACCTGAGGTACCACTTTAGCTAATGAGGCCTCCCACTGCCACTGCGCCACCGCCGCGTGATTTCTGTTCTCATCCTGAAGCAAAGTTCTTAACCCGAGGTACTATTTCTGGGTTAGCGGAGTCTGTAACCTGAAGCGTCTGTAACCCGAGGTACCACTGTATTGTGCAAATCAGCCTTTAATTGATTAGCAAATGTAGGGCTCTTTTGGAAGAAAATTCTCTTTGTTTACTGTGCCTATACAACAATAATAATAATCTTAAATTTCTTCATTTCTATTTTTTTCAAAGTATTTTCCTCCGGTAATCATCCTCAAAAGTAGCACCAGAGGTATACTGTTTCTAAGCATATTGATTCATTTAGATTCTCTGGCTAGTAGCCACTAACTGACCTCCAACTGCTTTTTAAATTATTAACGTGGCTATGTTTTTGGACATCACTTTAAAAAAGGCTAAGGCAAGATAAATTTGCAGAAGGTTGGCAGATATCTAATGAATATAACAAGGGGTTAAGTTTATTTCATAAACCTGACAGTTCAGAAGTCAGGTTTGATGAGGATAGGTAATTTTTTATTTAATACTAGAGATCGCATGCCTGTCAACTCCACTTGCCAATTCTCTTGCTGTTCCCCATCACATTAAACCCCTATGGCTTGCCCTTTTCATCCCATGCAACTGTAATGCTTGCTTTTCACCTTCTTAAGCTCATTTGTGAAGCCATGTCTATTTTATTGCCCCACCAACCCATCCCTCCTTCTTCCTCACCTTTTGTGCAACACCCCCACCTCCTTGTACACAAGCCACCTTCATGGTGACCTCCTGCATCTTCCTCTTCTTGTACACTGCAATGAATACTAACCAACCTTTTCACCTTCTGCCCAATTATGAAGTCACCATCCCCTCCTATTCTGCAGACCCTTTCATGCCCCTGATTTCATCTCAACCCCCATTCTTGTGTCTACTACTCCCTTTTTCCAACCTTCTTTGCACCCCCATTTTCACCCCTTTCCCTTCTCCCCCCTCTACTAGCTTTTCTCAACTCTTCCTTCTACATAGATCATCCCTGTTTCTGTGCCTTCTCTCTCCTGTTCTGCAACCCCTTTGCTCACATACAGCATGATCTATGTTACTGTATCTGTAAGATTAATAGAATCTTAAAAGCAAGGCTGTTTGTTAGCTTGTTCAGTTAGAGAAGGTTAAGTTCAGTTGATGGATGTTGTACATCAGAGGCACCGAGTTCCAACCGACATTGGGGGCCTTGTCATGTGCATGTGATGTCAGGGGCAGACTTTGGTAATATGGGGTCCTGAGCAAGGACAAAATCTTGTGCACTCACACCCAAATATTTCTTATTTTCGCAATAATTCCTTTGGTAGAGTTGCTTTTTTATGGATCTTCTCAGTAGGTCCCCATGTAAATATAGGCAATATTGCTATTGTTGTTTTGTGCCCCCTCAGCTTGGTGCCCTGTGAGAGGGAATTGCCTGAACTGTTCTAAATCCACTGCTGGGAGGAGCACCCATTTCATGTATATTTCCTGGAACTAGGGAATGATCCTTGTTGTTAACATACAGCAACAGCATCTGTGTGTGCACGCGCTCATGGGTTTGTGTGTGAAATCCATATTGTGTGATCTCCCCAATCAGGACCAGCAGAACACAGCTAAATTTCTACAGGAAACATTAGGCTGTCTGTAGGTTAGTGAAGCAGCAGGAGTAAGTGTACTCTAATTTTATGTTGCATCACATTCCCACGACAGCCATTTTGTGTTATGCCATGCCTCTGACAGCCACTTGGTGACTTACAACATTTTGACAAAATTCGCTGTCTTATGGCTGTAATAAAGATTCTTCTTGTTGTCAAAATTCCTAATGTGCCCTTTTGCCCAGAAAAAGTTGGCAACCCCTGTTCCAGGTAATTGGGCATGACTTTCAACAGCAGTCTAGTATATTCTACAGCTTTTTCAGATTCCTGCCAAGCACTCATCTCCTCTTTTACATGTGAATAATACACACCCCTCATTTTCTCTTTAAAAATAAAAAAATCCTGCTATTGCAGACATGTTGGTATATGCCCTAAGTTTGCTGTTTTTGCCACATGCAATGGATTCTGTCAAGGGAAAAATAATGTGTAATCAGCTGGGCAATATTTGACATGCAAAGTAGCTAATTTCTTACATTATCACAACTCCAGTTGCCAGCAGGATGTGCGAAAAGCATAACAAAGAGAAGATAATTGAATTCCAGAAATAATACATATTCATCAGGAGGCCAACTAGTGGATAATCTTCATCATAGCTGTGCTTTTCACCACTATAGAAACCATTGTTATGTTGCCCTTGAATAACGAATCTGTTTAATTTGTAATGAGGACTGGTTGCAAAGTTGCTAATTTTCTATTTAATGTTGTTCACCCATCTTCAAAAATAAGAACAGTAGGTCAAGGGATTTTGCTAATGGATGTAACATTATCTTCCTGCTGAATGGATTTGTATTTTACTGGGGTTTTGTTGTTATTGTGATGGGTTTGTGGGTGCTTTGGCTCCCCAAAATGCCTGTATCTAATAGCTGCTGGGTCTAATTGGTGTTGGGAGTTCAAACAATGCTTGGAGTATTGAAATGGGCTGCCAGATGCTGGATTTAGGAAAAATATAGGCCAAACTAGCTTTCCCATTCAGGAAATCACCTGGGAGAAGAACCATCAGGAAGAACAAAGGGAAGATGAAGAGCCATTAGGAAGATATAGGCTGTGCCAGACAGCAAGGGGATGGAGCCCCTCCTTCCATGGAGTAATAGTTAGCAGAGCTAAGTTCAGGATTGCAGGGCTGATTATGTGACCTGGGGGGAAAGTGGCTGCAGTCTGTTAAATGCAGCAACCTGAAGGGGGGACGGCCAGAACACAATATGAACTGACAGTTTGAATCCAAGGCTGCAGCAATGGGAGACACAGGACCCTCTTAAAGTGCACTGCTGGAAGCCCCCTCCCAACCCACATCATAGCCTCAGGTTGCATATATGTTATATATATATATATATGCCATATATCAAAAGGACACCACAAAGTCTCCACTGTGTCTCATTTCCAAAGGAAACAAAGACCCTGGACCCCTGGAATCTTACACCACTCAGAGATTGGGGTAGTGTGTAACATTATGTAGATATTTATTGTGAGCTGCTTGGAGGGCCTTAGTGGCGGGGGGGAAAGAGAGGTAGATTTAAAAGTAAGGTAATAAAGAAGGCCAGTTGAGAATACTTCAGTAAAGTAATGGACTACTGGAGAAAATATAGGCATCTGAATACAATATTCTGAACCTGCTTGTTTGAACCTTTTCTTCTGTGTCAATCCAGAAGTGACTCCAACCATGCCTGCAGGACATGAGTCACCAATTTTAATGGCACAGTGCGATTCTAAGGGTCTATAACTCAATGACTGAGCATAAACTCTGAATGCAAAAGACCCCAGGTTGACGCCCTGCTATTTCTGCCTAAATGGATCTTGGCTGGCAGACATGTGGGGGCAAGCTACACATTTTAACACAATGAAGTGTGGCCAAGATGGGATTAAAATTTTGAACCACTTGGGCATTGCCCAAATTGCTGTATTCTCACCTATCAAAGAGGGCTAACAAGTCATTGCTAGTGGCAGCTTTGTGTAGCAAAGTGTTACAATATTGCTGGTGTTAATGTAGTGTTGCAGCTTGGGCAACATATGAAGTGATAATAGATGCAGGAGTCATCTGTGTTGTGATAACAAACTAGATGGAAATCCATCCAGGGCCTTCAGAATAGAACTTCTAATGCTGCTGCAGAAAAAACTGGGCTCTGTCATACTAAAAACTTCATAGAGATCCAAAATAATAAAACCAGGTCATATGGCAAAGTACTTATAATAAATAGTGGCTTATTGGCTAAAAAAAGGTAATTAATGCTACAGGGCAAAATAATCCCAATCATAAACTGTAAAATAGATTGTAATTGAAATAGCTGCAAAATACATTATAAAGATTAGCCTTAGTGACTTGGATTTAAATTGTACAAAGATCATTTCAAAAATGAAATGCCTCATTTAAACACTAGATGGCATTTAAACTATAGTAAAATCAATACAAAGTTAGATTGTTCGCTGAAAATATGAACACTAATTGATACCTAGAACTTCAAGCACGTTATAACTTGTTCATTTTGTTCGACAATAAAACAGTCCGGAAAGTAAAAACAACCAGAGATGCAGACTATAAAAGAGCCATTCCTTCTACCTCTCTCTCTGTGGCTTCTTCCATGAACATTAATAATAAGCTAAGAGGCTAATCATGTCAGCTTTTCCAGATTCTTTACAGCTGATGTAAGGCAGAGATGGTTTTAGGGCAGCACCACTGGTTCCCAGTGCTCTGAGAAGGAAGTAAGAGGGCTCTAGGACCCTGTCAGAGTCTTACACCTGCTTCCCAAAGCATGGCACTGAACTTCAGCTCAGGTTCAGCATCTTCACTGCTTGCATGACTGGTCTTCTTAAGCTAGCTCCTTCCTCCTCCTTTGTGCCAGGGTTCTGGCTGTTGTTCAGGTTCAGGGTCATGAAATCCAGGATCATGTGCACTAAATATAAATAATAAATCTGGGCTTGAGCAATCTGGGAAGGTTTGGACAGTGTTTCCATGAAAGATGAGTGCCTTTGAAATTCTCCATAGAAATAACACTCCGTAGAAGCAAGTGACTGGAAAACATCCCCAGAACAGTTGATCCATTGCAGCAGCACAGCCAAAGATGGAACAGTCCATGGGAGTACAGACCACTGCAAAGTAGTGCAGCACCTTAATCACTGCAAATACTTCTGAGTTTCTTGCACCCACCCAGGGGAATAAAGTAGCTATAGTAGCTATTATTAGAACAAGAAAGGGGGCTGCTTTTGCCCATTTTGAAGGAAGTATAATTCATGTCTACAAAGTCTGTGGCATCTATCAGAGCAAAGCTGCAGGTCAGAGCTGGTACAAAACATTGAATGTCACCCTGTTTATTCACACACACCCTGGAATGTTTAGTGCTTTGCTGTGGCTAATGTGGCATTTGTGCTGGCTGTACCTTGGCCCCAAGCTCCCTCTTCCCTATGTCTCACTGAGAAAGGACCAGGAGTCCTTCAGAGCAAGGAATTTTGGGCAAAGTGACCCAGCAGAATGCCTGTGTGGTGGACAAAAATCTTTTTTAAAATGGTTAAAATTTTTCAATAATAAAATACAAAACAGTAGTGCAGTGTGTATTTACACATTGTGGTATTACCCTCTTTTATTTAATCCCTGATTGGTAGTGGTCCTTCGTGTGAGAAATATAGGAAAGCGAATGAAGCAACCAAGGAGTAAAATGTTACCAAAGCAGCAGCAGCAGCAGGCAAGGGAGAAACCATAGTGCTAAAAGAGAATTAATTATTCTGTCCCCCTTCCACTGCACTCCCATTCATAATTTTCTCCTCCCCACATTGCAACTTATGAGGTAGTAGATTACAATGGCTATAAAGGCAATGCTATTTGAAAACAGCAATAGAATCATAGAATTATAGAGTTGTAAGGGACCCTAAGGGTCATCTAGTCCAACCCCCTGCAATGCAGGAATATGTAGGTGGTCCATATGGGGATCAAACCCATGACCTTGGCATTATCAGCACTACGCTCAAATGGGAGGGTTAAAGTGCAAAAGTTGATTTCTAGAAGGGAGCTATAAGTCACCGAGAAGGAAATGATTAGAGCAATGTTATGGGCCAAGAAAACAGTGCAATAGTTTATCTACATCTGAATAAATTTTGCATCTATTTTGGAGCTGTTAAGCAGATGCTCCATCAAAAGTGAATGGAAAAAACGTGGCTATTCTACTCCAAATATTTTTTGGGATGGTGTCTTTGTTTTGGAAGAAATTGAAACTTACTAACATTCAGCCCAGCTCTCTATGGAGTGCAAGGTTTTGTTTTGTGTTGTTTTGTTTACCTACAGATATCCATAATGTATCCAGAACCAAATAGTCACTGAAAAGTGAGCTAACCTCCTCAACACTTTACTTACTTGTTCATGTTCCGAGCCCAATTCACTACTGTTTCCTAGAATTTGCAACAAATCAAATTATTTTGTTCAGTGTAAGCAGTGGGGAACCTTTTTGGTTTGAAGGGCCTGATCCTTATCAGTATCAGCCTTGCAGGACAAAGTTGACAGGTAGGTGGAGCTGCCCACCTGTTAAAATCCCTTGTATGGGGTTTGCACTTGGGAACCACACAACAAAGGACAACTGAGCATATGGAGAACCAAGTGGTTGTTTTTCCCTCACCCACCATTAATAAGGATGGGACAAACAAGGCTGAAATTTGCAAGTGACAACAGCAAGTAGGACTTCTAGGCTTCGTTGCTTGATTGGGAAGAGAGAAGCTTAACACTGGGTTCAGGAGTGCCAGACAGCCCAAACCCAACACTTAAAAGTATACATGATATATGGAAACATGTAGCTCACTTCATAGTTGGGATTTACTGCAGTATTTTGATATAGCCTGATATCCTTTTTTTGGCTTTGATTTACATAGCCTCCTTCTCTCATTTAGTTGCACTAGCCAGCAATCAACTCTGAACATAAATAATGATATGTGTAATAAATCAGACATTCTTGTACACATCAAACTGTGCAATATATATATATCACCTTTGAACGATTTTTTAGTTCTCTGAGTAACTCAAAACTTGTTTGCACTCAGATAGGTAAGCTGTTGTAAAGATCAAGTGTCTCAGTTCTGCAAAGCCTTGTTCTGTGTTGTTTATATGTTGTGATTTGATATATTGCTACTATTTGCATGTCATTCTTTGTGCTGGAACTCTGAGTTATTCTTGCTTGTGAAGGGAAGTATTTTAACTTATTTTGGCCTTGGATGTTTGTTCCCGAGTCCATTTCTATGTGCACTTGCTATGAACCAGTTCTAATTTTTCTAGAGCGGCATTTGTTACAACTTTAGCATGCTTCTTTAATTATCTAGCTACATACCAGAGACATTATAGAATCAAACTCCGAACAAAGCATTATTTGCCAATATAGAAAACTAACTGAGATGGTCCCTTGATACAAGTATATCTATTTAACATTGACCAATGAAGTTTGGAGGATGACACACATATCCTGTGAGGGGAGTTGCTGATATGAATTAGGTGTGTAGGAGTCATGTCACTCTCAGGTAGAAGGAAAGTGTGTTCAGGGGACATTCAGGGTCATGTGCTTAGCCCCATGCTCAAACTCATACTGGTTTTCCTGCTCCCATCATTGCTGTCATTGCATTCAACATAATGCCTGAAACAGGGAGCCTTCTCTATACATAGAGAAGCTGCATGACTTTGAGTATGAGACTAAATCAGAGCAGGATTATAATGGTGCAACTACAGCAGCTGCTCCAGGATCCACGCCACAAGGAACCTCAGACCTCCTCATGCACACTCACTACTCACATACAGACCACAGATGTATCCATGCCTCACTTAGTCATATACAGTATATACATATCACTCATACATCTCTCCCTTTCTCTCTGCCTAAGTGCATATCTCCCACACAGACCACACACACACCGCTAACATATTCATATTTCTTTTGTACACACACACCTCTCACAGACCACAGGTACAAACAGACGCTTCCCCCTTTTCACTCACACATTCACACAAGTCAGACTTATGCGTCCAAAATATGCCATATTCAGGCAAGATTAAGATTGGTTGAAACCTTGGAGCTGTAATTTTCAGGGATGAAAATATATAGAGAGAGTGGTCCATCCTTTATAAGGATTGTGGAGTTCAGAATGCATTTCATATGAGAGAAGTTTCATAGTTTGTTTCCATCCTACTAAAAAAAAATGGGCATAATCCAGACAAATACAAGCATTTATATGTCAGTCTGATGTCAATGGAAGACATGTAAACACACATTAATGCACCAACTGGAATGATTTAAATGTGCTTAACTGTGGCTGAATTGCGCTATGTGCTTTGTACTAAGTTTAATTATCTGTCGTTTCTGTGCACCGAGAAGTATGTAACTCAGTATTTTTTTAAAAAAAAATTAACTTTCTGCAATCCAAACTGTGCCCCAAGGAAAGTTGGATTTTATATTATGTATTAAATAAGCAAATTAATATATTTGTATATTTTCTCTTATGCATAATGTATTCTGCAATGTTTGCTGTTTTTACATAATTCAAGCCCCTCTTCCATCTACTGGAATTATTATTCAGATTGGTCCTTCCTCCTAGCTTCTGAGATTTCATAAAGAAATTATATGTTCAATGTAATATGTTCAATGCTCTTCCTGCACTCCTGCGGAATTGTGGCATATACAGAGCCCATTCATAACTCCAGAGCAAAGTAAAAAGTAAAAGACAGTAAAAACAACAACAACAACAACAACAACAACAACAACAACAACGTGATTCAGGAATTTTGCAGCTTTGGTAAGGTTCATTCTGGGTTCTTTCTTAGGGAGAGGTTTTACTTATATAGAATTATTACTGGAATTTTGAGTCACAGAAGAATATATGAGGTCTGAAATTACAGGATACAAAACAAGCAATGTAGTATTCTGTATGAATAATATTTAGAAGAGGATACAGAGATTTCTCCTGTTCTCTCTTCCAAAAATGGAAAGATAATAAGGGGGGGGGGAGAATTCCAAAGGGGAATTGATTATTCCCTTTCATTCAGACTGCATAGCATTGCAGCAGTGCAAAAACAGGGATGATACATTGAATGCTTTCACAATACAACAATGAGCTCTCATTATGCTATTGAAGAAATGAATTATACGTTTTACTTCTCTTTCACTACTGAATCCACAATGAGAACAAGATAGTGTAATTAAATGATACCTTATGCATTGTGAAATGCCCCCAGACATTTCAATATGCTGTTCATTTCAATATTTTAACAGTGCCCTGATAATGTATGAAAATTAAAGCAGACAAGAAAAGACCAGAAACTTACATCTATTTCTAATCTCTACACAAAAATGTTCTAGCACATCATTCAGGGGTGCAGGTCTTATATTATCTCTCTTGCCTTCTATACATGCTCGGATTTTCTATTTGCTAGGACTCTTCCCAGTGTTTCTGACTGACACAGAGCAGCATTTGCTGCAACCTCAGAGCTACTTTTTGCAGTAATCTCACTTACCAATCTGCCTTCACCACACCTTTCTCAACATTTCAGGGAGTAGAGCACCTATCAGCTTTGCATAGCACTTTACTATAATCCTCCACTCTTCTCTTATGATATTACTGCCATTCTGGATACACACATTGTGGCACAGCAGGCTGTCCACTTCTGCATATTAAGCCTCTTCTCTCCTCCTGCCTCATTGGCTGACTCTTACCCAAGGGCTCTGACATCCAAACTATTCTCACCAGAAGCAGGAACAGAGAGGCACAAAGGGACCTGGACAAATGTTGGATACTGGATATTCTAAAGCAGGGCTTGGGAACTGCTGGTGGCAAGGGAAAATATACGTACAGTGGTACCTCGGTTTAAGAATAGCCCTGTTTACGAGCTATTTGGTTTACGAACTCCACAAAACCAGAAGTAGTGTCCCAGTTTGGGAACTTTACCTTGGTCTAAGAATGGAAGCCGAATGGTAAAAGGGCACCAGCGGCAGGAGGCCTCATTAGGGAAAGTGTGCCTCAGTTTAAGAACTGTTTCGGTTTAAGAATGGACTTCTGGAACGGATTAAGTTCGTAAACTGAGGTACCACTGTATATAGAAAGGAGACTTTCTGGTTGCCAAGATCCAAGTCTGGGGCAAGTACACTTTGGTGAGAGAACCCAAAAAGAGATTTAAAAACACAAAATATGCAGCAAAGCAAATCATGGAAACAGACCTTTAAAATTTGTCCTTGTGAGTTCCAAAATTCTTGCCTTAACATAGAAAAAGGCCACACAATTGGTAAGTTAAAAATGATTTACTTACAAACTCTCCAAAGGTCAGATTCATGTGTTTTTCCATACAGCATTCAGAAAGAGTTGCACAGGCAGTAAAATTTGGCTTAGCTACAGTGGTGCAGGTTCCTAATTGTTGGTATTGGAACACAGTAATGGCTTGTAAGAGCCATGTGGTCTCAGCTGTAGCAACCTGCTCAAAACCTCTTCTTCTTAGGTAGGCTGGGAGAGAACAGTAGGCTTGATAACCTAGTTCCTCCAAAGGTGAGCTGAGCCTGGCAGGACAGCTTAATCTTTGGTCTAAAACCTTTCATGCATTAATTAGACAAGTATGTCAGTTATGTGTGTCTGGTTATCACACAGGAACCTTACGTCAGGGATCAGATGCAGCCCTCCAGGTGCTTTTCAGTTACTGCACAGCTGTCTCCCACTAAGGGTTAGGATCTTTACAACTGGCCTTTTCGGAACAGTTTAGGAATACAAACCTTTCAAAGGCCTAACCATTTGATGCATCCACATGAGGCAATTGGGGTTTTTTTTAAAAAAAAAAAAACACATTCGAGGCACAGTCTCCCTTAATTTCCTGCAGGATGGGAGGAGGTTTAAGCCTTTCTACATCAACCATGATCCTGAAAAGGAACGCCCCCTCTCCACACATACAGAGACTTAGAGCAGCAATTATCAACAGACAAAAAGCTTCCATTGGAAAATACCTGTTTCTCCCCACTGGGCCTCTTGTGGTTTAGCAGCAGCTCAACAGCTCCAACTACCTCTTTCCTGATGGCATGTAGCAAAGCATCCCCAACATAGACGTTAAAGTTCAAAAGTAGCTCTATGAGCTCCAGGTTCTCATTTTCTATTGCAATAAGAAGAGCCGTTCTTCCAAGGGGGTCAATGCAATTAATATTGATCTTGAAATATATCTCTGCTTCTTCTAGGGCTTGCTTCACACTGGCATAATCTCCTTTTTCCACAGCATTCAAATAGGCTTTCTCAGGAGGTGAGAGTTCAGACTCAGCTCGTACAATGCGTAGCGGGATTCGATCTCGGTAAGGGGCACTGACGCTTCTTCTATAATAGAACTGGGCCATAGTTCACACCAGCCTAACCATGTCTTTCTGCAATAGAAAAGAGAACGCACATCAGTTGAACATTCCTGGAGCACAATATAGCGAGTACACTATTATTATAGCAATGGAATTTCACAGAAATGGTTGTATTCATGTTTAGCAACAGGAAGACGAAAAACTGCATAAATACTTAGATCACAGAAGCTTAACTGGTTTTATGAATTTATGTACATAGCATTATGTATTATCTTAATATTATTGAAAAACAATAGATGAATTAATATGTTTTAATTGAATTACATAATAGACCTAAGACAGCCAGAGAGCTTAACCAAGAACAGTATTTGATAAGTATTATGCAGAGTTAACTCAGGTGGCCATTGCCTGAAAATACAAACATTTTTCTTGCAAAGAAAAATTCAGAACCAAACAAAAGCCCAAGTCTTACACTGTGTAGTCAATATTTGTTGGGACTGCAACATAAGGTTTGCGTTTAGACCCTCAAGCATTGCAAGGTTGCTCAATATTGTAGTTTAGGATTCTATTGGGAGGCACTTGAAATCATTTCATTAATGTACTGAAATATCTACTGACTGGTACTGATGCTGTTGCTCTAAATTTATATCCTTTAAAGTTGGCCTTGTTAAAAGGAAAGCACCTGGCCATTACCACAGTAACCTTTCTTTCCTCAAATTCTGTGTAGTCTCAGGGCAATATTTTTACCTCCTAAAAATAAAGACTGAAAATAAAATAATTCTGAAACATTTCGCTTGCATCTCAAAAGCAAAGGAAGCTTGTTATGATTTTGCTCTCCTTTGTTCCCTCAAGTGTCATTTTTTAAATGAAGCCAGAAACCACAGAATGAAGTTGAAAGACTAATATAATAGAAAAATGGGCCTAAACTCAAACCAAACTCCACAATAATAATTTTTCTTGTTGAGAATGAAAAACAGGTGTGTGTGCAGCAGGGATATCTGAACTGTACAATGTTTTAAATGAAAAGGTTACTATTGCTGTTGTTTTTGAATGATCAATCTTACACATTTTCAAAAACATTATTGGCCATTTAAAACAAAACAATTTGGGACTCTTAAGTGGCCATGATATCTTGCAGAACATCTGTTGAAAGGGTGAGAGAGACTGTGCAGTAAGGTGAATCCGTGGTAATGTTAATGCAAGGAAATACTATAGCTTAGAATATGTCCTCTTTACTGTGAGTTCCTTCTGCAGCCTCTTCCATCACATTTCTTGCTTACCACTATGCATTCTCTTACAGCTTTCAGAATACCCAGTACTAATCACAATTACAGCATAGTTTTTCATGATACCCCAACTTTTTTTGTTGAACCCTTTAGACTACATTGCACATCCTCATTATACTGATCTCTTCCATCGATTCCCTTTGTTATCTCCCTTCTTTCAATATTCAAAACACCACACACACTGATGATACTGTACAAGAACAAACACTTGCATTGCATTAGGAAGGACTGTAGTTTGGGACTAATGCAGACCATTTCAGATAAGGAAATACGGTAAGTCTATGAGGAAGACCCTGTGAATGACATGCCCCCATAATTATTCCATATTGATTTTAATGCTAAAAGGGTGGCAAGTTCATATCAGTAGAGAGAGGCATGGGCCTGCAATGACCTTTATAGAACACAACTGAATACACCATGTTCATTACCAAGGAAGCAGTCTGAGTTTGGTGTAAGGGTCCTTAAAGGCAAGCCGCCTAGATCATTCATCCCCCTGCACTGGAGCTACAACCTGAATCCATTTCTGTCATACAGCCATGTAAAGGGATTTATTCTTTCCCCCTACACCGTGTAAGAAGACTCAAAAGACACCATATTGGTGAAAATGTTATACAGTATTTAATGTTGTATGACAATCAGAATATCTGCAAAGTAACAAGCCAATTAAGTAAGTGTGGGCAGGTGTTGTTAACTCACAAATCTGAGGGAAACATCTGCATTTTGTGGCTTCCCGTCAATAACTGGGATAAATATCCCTTCTTGCTAACAGAACCCTGGAAACATGATCTGAGCCCAATGTAGCTTGCATTTCTTTATTAGACCCACATGTAGCATGACACCAAAATGTTCTAGGCACGAGAGGAAAATTCCCTTTGAGTCTTGACTCAGGAATGACTCAGAGGGGTAGGAATTGGAGGCACTGTATCACATTGGTTCCACTCCTACCTGCAGGGTCATCACCAGAAAATAGTACTAGGAGATTGTTGCTTGGTTCTGTGCCTTTTGAGCTGTGGGCTCCCACAAGGGTCCATTTTCTCTTCTATGCTATTCAACAGCTATATGAAACTGTTCTGTGTCATCTGTGGAGTTGGAACATGGCGCCATCAACATGCTGATGACATGTAGCTCTTTCTCTCTCCATTCAATCTGAATCAGGAGAGGCTTGGAAGGTGTTGGACCACTGCCTGGAAGCAGTGAAGCACTGGAAGGGGACCAATAAAATGAGGCTGAATCCTGGTCCTGTGGGTGGTTCCTATGTCTGAGAATTATATGTACAACCTACACTGGAAGCAGCTGCACTTCCTCTGAACGAACAGGATCATAGTACTCCTGGATTCCAGTTAGTCACTGGAGTCTCAAGTGGCTTCTGTGGTCTGGAGTGCTTATGCCAGCTTAGGCTGTTTCCCAGTTTTGGTTGTTCCTGGACCAGTATAGGCTGGCCTCAGCTGTCCACACTCTAGTGACTTCTCGCTTAGGCTACTTCAATGTGCTCTATGTGAAGCCACCCCCTTAGACAGTCTGGAGGCTGCCTCTTGTGCAGAATGTGGCTGCTAGGTGGATAAGCATGGCAACCCAATGGGACCATGTGTCACCTTTCAGTTTAGTAAGGTGCTAACATGCTCTACAGGGAGCTGGCTTCTGGCACCAGGCCAATTGGCAGACCAACTCTGTGCCACAAAGATGTCTGCAAATGTGACATGAAGGTGGGCAACCTTCATCAACCCTGCCATCTGGGAATCCCTTGCAGAAGACCACAGTGCCTGGAAACAGGCAGTCAAGTCATGTATTCGTAGCAGTGACCAGAGGAGGAATGACCGCTGGGAGGAGCTCAGAGAGAAGAAACACCAGAGTGCATCTACAGCAGCACAAACGGATGCCTTCATCTGCCCCAGCCATAACAAAACTTGTCTCTCCCATAGTGGTCTCTACAGCCACAGTAGGTGCTGCAACCTTCCAACAGCTTGACCTCACCCACAAAGGTGCACTCCTTCACTGTGTCCCAAGAGAGACAGATGCCAACAACGTAACAGTTTGTAAAACTGCAATGTTTAAGTTTCTACAGCATCTTTGCAAGGGAAAAGGATAGGGAGAAAACCAGAACAACTTGGTCACACCCCAGTGACCTCCTAGCAGCCCCACTAGCTGTCACTAGTCATATGACATCTCCATTTTAATTGTGCTTTAGATAATGGCAGAAAAGCAAGGCCTCAGCTTCACTAAAGGGCTTTATTATAGAAGCACTTATAAAGTAACAAAATCTAAAAGACAGTGATTGCATTGTACAAAATGATAGTTTGCACATACAGTATTGCAAAATACAATGGCTTTGTAAATCCTGGCACACCTCATTAAATCAAGCACTAAATTGCAAGCAAGTTCCTCAGCTGCAGTAAACAGAATTCATACAACAGGGTGGAGTGGGTAGTTCTTATTGAGTAAATAAACAAGTAGGGTTTATTATTAATAATAATAATTTGGAAGTTTTCAGAAGCGGTTATATTTTAACTCTGTGAAAGTATCAGTCTGGAAAAAAGTATTTTTTGTCTAAAAGTGTTGTGTGTGTGTGTGTGTGTGTGTGCACACACACATGCAAAAGGAATTTAGTGTATTTGATTTTATCATTAGTGAAAATGATCTATTTTAACAGTTGGTCAAACTTTTCGGTGCCAAAATTTTAATGACAAATTGTGACATTTCCTTTCAAATATTATATTCATTTTTTCAGCTTTGCAGATGGTTAGTAACTGCATAATACACAAATCATTAAATCATTCTAACCAGCATTTGAAACCTGTTAAAATATGCTAAAAGGCAAACTTTCAAAAGATACTCATCTCTTATTAAATATACACTCTCAGGTCCAAAGAGATTTATCACTCTTATTCTAAACCAACTAATTTGTTGGAAAGTAACCCAATGCCACTGAACTTCACATGATAACACATACAAGTAATTTCCCCCTGCTATGTGTTTGTCTCTTTTCCACATGCAGTTTTTAATTCTTTCAGCTCAGTTCTACTACCTACATGGCCAAGACTTGCTATTGAGGGCAAATAAACTGAAGCAAATATTGCTATTGAGGGCAAATAAACTGGAAGGACAGATCCTGAAGCCGAGGCTCCATAATTTTGGCCACCTCATGAGAAGAGAAGGCTCCCTGGAAAAGACCCTGATGTTGAGAAGGATGGAGGGCACAAGGAGAAGGGGACGACAGAGGACGAGATGGTTGGACAGTGTTCTCAAAGCTATGAACATGAGTTTGACCAAGCTGCGGGAGGCAGTGGAAGACAGGAGTGCCTGGCGTGCTCTGGTCCATAGGGTCACGAAGAGTCGGACATGACTAAACGACTAAACAACAACAAAGTGAAGCAAAACTACCCTTGTGGGTATATGGTTTCCAGGTTTGAGACAGGTCAACTACCTGTTCTGGACAGGGTTGCACTCTCCCTGAAGGACCAGGCATGTCACTTGAGTGTGCTCCTGAATTAATCTTTGTTGCCTGAGGTCCAGGTGGCTTCAACAGCTTAGAGTGCCTTTTACCAGCTTTGTTTGGTATGCCAGCAATTAGCATTTATGAATAGGGCTCACTCAGCCACAGTGGTTCATACACTGGTGACCCTTATAAAGAGTATTAGGAGCTGATAAAAAGGCTCCCATTTTGAAACAGCTTTCTTTTTCCCTGCAATGAGATTTCCTTTTTGTTTGTTCCCCCTTGCTTTTTTGTTCTGGATGTAATTACCTATTCTCCACAAAGGCTCAGTTGGCAGAGGCTAGCACAGTTGCCTTCAAAAAAGTTGTGTACCTAGGATCCCTACAGTGCTCCTATGTATAAGGAACCTGACTTTGGATTTTCAAAGATTTAGGCCTTTTCTCAGGCACCGGGGCCTTTTTTTGGACTAAGAAACCACTTGCCACTTAGGAGCTGTGAGATAGTGGGATAACTAACAACAGTTGTGTAAAATGGGCTGTATCACAACTTCTGCTCAGCTAGCCACTTCACTCTTTAATTTATGAATACTGCTTTGAAACTTGTGTTATCTTACAGGCTATTCGGGTTTTGCCCCTCTGAAGCTATGTGGGAACTGCATGCTTTGCTTATTCAAGGGGGTCTTATACACTCCAGGCATCTGCCTTGATTCACTGGAATATCTTAATTGAATTTTGTGTTCAACTGCTCCATTTTCACAGGGCAAAAGTTAGTGCCTCTTAATGATTAGATTTTAGCCAGCTTATCCAAGACTGGGATAGATTGATCTTCTACCCTGTTGTTGAGGTTTCGTTCTATTTGCTGCTGCAGAGAGTCAATAATGAACCCTTCTTTTACCTGTGGATTTTATTTCTGCTTTATCTTAAATTTCTAGCTTTTTATCAAAGTGGGAAGAACCATCTGGCTTCTACCACCCATTTTTTACCACCCTAAAACCTGGTTTCAAAAGCAAAATTTATTTATTTATGTATTTATGCCTTTCATAAAATTTACACATTGTTTAATTTTTTAAAACCCCAACCAGAAAGTGGCTTACAAAAATATTGAATTTGCAGTTCCTTTCCTCCCCACTCCAAATATTTCTTGACCTATAATTAAACTGTCCCTCTCTGATATCTAAGTCAGGAAAATGAGATAGGATGACAAGTATATACTGAACTGTGAAACCAAAGTAGCAAGAGTGGCTGCAATCCCAACCTCACTTATCTAGGAATAAACCCCACTAAATGCAATAGGACTTAATTCTGAGTAGACATAGTTAGGTTGCAGCCATAGTTAGATTTATGATGGGCTATTAGCCACTTTATGAACTCTAAAGGGAACATGCCAGGAAGTTAATCCAAATATCTGTTGATGGCTGAGACAAGCTGTCTGTTATAACTATTCATTAAGTAGACATATATTTCTGCAACAGCAAATGATGAAACAAAACATGGACTTGTGCAAATTAAGCCAACTGCAGCGGAGTGGAAAATACCAGATGAAAGTGCAAATGAATATCATAATGTATTGAGGCTTGTCTGTACCTCCCTAAACTCAGCAGAACAAAGAATATAACCATATTTTTAAAACAAATGAAAATCTGAAGTAGCAAATAAAAAGCAGGCTAGGATATGTTTTATCTAACTAGAGTCATCCTCCACCCACCCACAGAAAACCTCCATGAAATAAAATATTAGTGTTGATTTCACAAGAGTGCTACTGCTGGTGGGTGGGAAGAAGAGAGATGGATATGTTTTTATGTCTATGTGCTAGTTTGGTTCTTTTCTGTTGTTGTCTTTATAGTATAAGATAATTGTTT
Organism: Podarcis cretensis; assembly: GCF_951804945.1. Taxonomy (NCBI): domain Eukaryota; kingdom Metazoa; phylum Chordata; class Lepidosauria; order Squamata; family Lacertidae; genus Podarcis; species Podarcis cretensis. The sequence goes on from NC_137187.1 coordinate 31,038,882, forward strand.
TTGTGTGACACCACTTAATCTTCTTTTGCACATGTCGTGGTATAAGTGCATTTTGGAATTGAAATCAAGCTCCCATCCTCAAATAGCAACATCAGCACAAGTTTGGTCCTTTAGTGACTGAGTCGTGGGACATAAGCAGGATTTCAGAGTGGTGGCACACAGTAGAGCCAATACTGAGCAAATGCTTTCCTAAAAATTATTGTCCCAATTCAGCATGAAGCTTTCCAATGCAAGCCCCTTTAAAATGAACAGGAGCTACACATGAGCACAGCATAGTTCTGAATAGTTTCAGTAGAGTTGGTGCAGAAGTATTTCCAGTTAGATTGTGTTCTTTGACAAATGGCAAGCTCTAATGAATCACAACTTTTTCTTATAAGCAAGTTTGGGCTGGTGTCAAGATTATATTTGCTTTGAATAAATAAGAAGCACAGAAAAAGAACTCCTGCAATGAAAATAATATTTTACATCTAAACAATCTTTATCCCCACCACTGTTAATGAATGCACCCTGAACCTATTTTCTTACAGTCAGAAAAAATATTCTCTGGGCCTGAAGCCCTATTCTAATTCTGGAGAATAACTCAGACGTACCAAGAGCTTCCCGCAAGTCATTGCAGGTGCTGCTTTCTTCCAAAGAAGCCTGTCTTAACTCTCTGTCAGGCCTGACTTCACAAGCTGGCCTGACTTCACAAGTAATACAAGTTTTTTGTTTGGAGAGCAGGGATTCTAACGGAATAGGATGAAATACAAGAAGTTCACCCAGGATCTATTGAATTAATTCATCAGATGAGTAGTACAATGCCCAGCCTCTTCTGCAACCTTCTACTTTCATTCTGCAAGTGGTTGTCATCAGCAAGGGAAGTTTGCTCACTCTGCAACTACTCAACCAATATTCCAGAGTTGCAAAATGTAAGGTTCTGTTTCTAGATCAGTTAAAGTCTAGTCCATTTTTGGTGGGGGGAACCTAGAGAAGCAGACCCTTGCATTTCTGGAGGGGCTTCAACTGCCCACATTCAATCATCATCAACTGTCCACTCTGCTGACAAAAATCCTCATTCCTAGAGGCCTAAACTGACCTAAATCCCTTCTTCAAAATTCTGGTAAATGGACTTTGGTGCAGCCCAGTAGTTGAGCCACAAGTTCTTAAATCGCATAAATCCCCAAGCCCCACTTCACTACAAGTGAAGTTTATATATATTTTGGTGATGTTGCCCTATATCTGGTACACCTCCTAAATGGGATCCAGGACAGTGTCCAATTTTCTGATATGTGGACACAATCGAGGATCACCCCCTGAGGATGGAATCCTCAGTATTAAATAATGATTATAGTAAAAGGTAAAAGGTCCCCTAACAAAAACCTTGCTCCACCACCACAGAGTCATCCCACTCCACATCCCACTGCTTTCTGCTATGCCGATCCTTCTGTGGACTGGGCTCATAGTCTCTCTTTGTTCTGCAGTTTGCTAACTTCCCTGGAGTAAATGTGTCTCTTATTTAGTTTTAGTATACATTTGAGCCTTCAGATGTGCTGGGCATGTTCCCTCCATGGGGAAAGAATTATTGGATGAGGAAAGAGCTTCTGAAATTATCTACACTCTAGGGAGCCCAAGAGGCTTCCTGGGGTGCCACACACATCTTACTTTGTGGTGTGTATGATAAGCACTCTCTGTACTTTCTTACTTTCTCTTCCTTTAATATTCCTGTCTGGTGTAAGAAGTTTATTCTGGAGTGGCCATTTTTAAATACTGAGCATTTTTTCACTGTCTCATTTAAATATATTTCAGTTGCCAGATGTGCTGGGAATCGATCGAGGAGATGCTAGTGGAGGCAGTGCTTGTAAAAATCAAAACTGCCCAGTAGTGTATTCCATAGTTCTGAAATTCATCTTGTCCAGATTTATCCTATTTTATGGCGTGCCAGCTACTTCTTTTTCGATTCATGGTGCCTGTAATTTAGCCAGACCATCTCGGAGCTTACAAAAGTGAACACAATGCACAGATGAATTCCTTCAGTCACTAGGTTTACCATATAAGTCTGTCTGTTGCTCCTCTCACCACAGTTCTTTGCCATATAACCAACCTCTCACTTTCTTCTTTTCCCTGACTCCTTCTCTGTACTTGCAGACTTCTGTAGCACTTGGCTTTATATGTAAACTGAAAAAGAACAAGCCTAAAGGGCTGAATGCTGCAATATTCTACTTAAGATCTGTTGCATGTTTAACTGGCTCTTATCAACTTTGATTTTTCAGAACTGAAAAAGATTTTTTTTTACTGTAATCTCAAAGTTCACAAGAAGAACAAGATTCTTTGGAGGAACCTTTGAAAATTTGCAAGTCTTTCTGTTTAACCTTGAAAAGCAGTCTCAAACTGCAGGTGATAGTAGCAGAACCATTTTTAAAGCGATGGTAAATAAAAATGTAGGGCCCAGTTTTAAGATTGTAAGGGGCAGCTGAGTGCCCCCTTTGCCCATGGCTTACCTCCCTGCAGTTCTTCCAGCAGAGACAGATTTAGGATAGTTCCACTGTATTGGGCACTGAGCCGAAGGGGATGCCAAAGGGTTTAGCAACTATGATGTAGTGCATGTGTAGAATAGAAAGGGATGCCAAATATTGGTGTGCCACTGAAATTTGAAAGACTGAAGTTCGCCCCTGCCTCTAGGCACTGCCAGGATCATTTTTGGTATCAGAGACCAACTGTGGAAGGGAGTAGGAACATAAACTGCAGGAGGGAAGGGGAGTTCAGAACCCCTCACCTATATGGCCACCTGCACTTAAAAGCACCTCCCCCTCCCAAGTCTTGCATTATGTGATTTAGAACAGGCCCAGGTTTAAACAAATGAATCGCCAGCTTCGTGTAGAAAGGGCTAAGGAAGAAATGTGAATTTCACGGGGCTCTGAACCTCATACTCTCATTTATGCTACAAAACAAGGTTTCAATCGGATCAGTTTTTTAAAAATCAACATCTGATTGCAATAATTATGATTAAATTTCATGTTAACTCAATACAGCATAGTATTTTTCTGTTGGTCCTCACTTCTCCAAAATTCTTTCCAGATATCACTGCATGTTTCCACTCTTCCTTCTCTGATGAACGTATTGCCTCATAAACCAATTCAGATTAATGCTTTTGTACCATACTTTGAGTATTTCCCCCTCATTGCTCATCAGTTTCTAGACAGAAAAAAATGTCAAGCAAAAGTTGAAATTCTACAGAACAGGACTGTATTTCTTCTGCATAATCAATAGCACCGAACCAATCTATTCAAATTCATCCAATGATGATGTGGGTAAAATCAAAAGGAGCATCATTGGTCACCAAGGCTACTCATCTGTACAATAGGGTAATGTTCTCCCTTTAGTGCTACTGCCGTGCTCATATCTAGCAAGTAGATTTGAGAAACAAATCAATTTTTTTATTGACGGGATAGAACTGCAAAGTTATAGATAGCATAGCTGTTGTTTTTTTAAAAAAAACAAAAACAAAAAAACAGCAACTGACAAGTTAGTAGTGAAATACCAAGACATATCTTGGTTCTGCGTGAGATTTAAAAGAAACAGCCTTGAGTACAGTTCACACATGTTCAAGCAATGTACACACATATGCATGAACCGGCTCTTGACCGTATACATCACTGTCTTACAACCTCAGCCCGACATCTGAAAAAAAAAACGGGAACAACTTCTCTCACTGACAGCAATACAAACAGGATTAAAAGTGCTGTCATTATTTTTTTCCCTTTGCCACCTAGCAAAACCAATGACCCTCTCTTCTATGTTCCATTCTATAGTGTTTAAAAGGCGCTCCTATGTCTGGGGGGAAAACACACAAGAGAATTGGCTGAGGCACAGAGGCCGGTGTTTGCTTGGACCCGTTCACAAACACAGAAATAATTTGACAGAAGAAAGGGGAGACACAGGCCTGGGTCTTTTTGCTGCAACGTGTGAAGTGACCCTTCTGCAAGCCTTCAAAGAGAGTAATAACAATGCCTCCCTCTCTACCCCACAACCTGCCTTCTTATTTTGTGAGGATTTTAAGTTTCTCTGGACCTCAGCATTGGGAGGATGGGGGGGGGGGAAGAGAAGTCATGTTTGCCCCTCCAAGTTATGGGTCTCCCTAACCCTAACCAGCACCATCTTTTTCACCCCCCCCCTTCTTGGGGAGAAATAGCCCCTTCGCCTCTCACGCCAGGGCACGAAAAAGTTACCCCTGGTGCTAAGTGATGGAAAACCTATACAGTACTTCCCATTTGACTTTCCTCTGGCAATGTTTCATTCCGGATTGTTTTAAAACCGCTTCGAGGTGGTGCTTGCCTGCCCTCCCACCCCCCCCCCCCAATAATCTACGATTAGGAATAAATCACCACAGAAGAGTTGGAAAGGGACCGCCAAGGGTCATCTAGTCCAACCCCCCACCCTGCAATGCAGGAATCTTTTCCCCCTAAGAATAAATAAAAACCGTTCTAGAGATACAAACACACACACACACCTCAACAACCCGTACAGTCCTCAAGCGAGCCGGGGAGAACTTACTGGGCGTGAGAAGGAAAGGCAGGCTCGGCGAGGCAGCCGCATTTTCCCGAAGGCAGCGAAGGTCTCTCTCTCTTTTTCTCTCCCTCAAGTCCTCTCGCCCGCGGCGCCTTCGCCCGGCGCTCCCCTCAGGATCTCCTCAGGATTCCCCCCGGCGGAGGTGCCGCTTCGCCGCGGCGCAACAGATGATGAGTCCGGGCGGGGTGGGGGACCGGGAGAGAGCAGCGGCTTCTCCCGGGTTGGCGAGGCGGGAGGTGGGCGTGCGTGCGTGCCTGCGTGGGGGATCCTTGCCACCCACCCACCCACCCACCCACGCCGGCTCCGGCAGGGCGGGCAGCAGGCAGAGCGTCGTCGGCGAAGCTCCTCTTCGGCTCCCCTCACACAAGGAACGCCGCTCGCCTCAGACGGAGGAGGGCTTCTCCCCGACTGGCTCCCTCAGTCTGCCGATACCAGCAAGAGCGCGCGCGGGCACGAACACACACACACACACACACACAAACACACAAACACACACCTGGGAAAGGCGGGAATTGGCGCCTCGCCTCCGCGCGCCCCCTCTAGGTTCCTGAGGGAACGCAGGCTTTACAACCGGTAGTAGCTGACAGGGCAATCCGGCGAGGGCTCCGCTGTTCTTAAGTCAGGGCCTTTCCCCCACATTGCCTTTACAGTGGTACCTTGCTTGCTTCTCAAGTTTAACCTGTTCCAAAACCAAAGCGTTCCAAAACCAAGGCGTGCTTTCCCATAGAAAGTAATGCAAAATGGATTATTCCGTCCCAGACTTTGGAAAAATCACCCCTAAAACAGCAATTGAACATGGATTTTACTATCTAACGAGACCACTGATCCATAAAACGGAAGCAATAAACAATGTACTGCAGTTACACAAGCAATCAGTCAGTAGCTGAACTGGGTTCCGCACAGTCTCGAAAGAAAAAAGGAGCCGCAAAAACAAAAACGCAAAATCAATAGCAAAAACAGGCAGACCTCAGCATAACACTCAAAACGGAAGTGTGGCACTCAAAATGGAGCATGTTCGGCATCCGAAAAAAGGTTCACAAAACAGAACACTTACTTCCAGGTTTGCAGTGTTTGAGTTCCAAGTTAATAATAATAATAATAACAATTTATTATTTATACCCCAGCCACTCTGGGCGGCTCCCAATCGAGTGTTAAAAACAATACAGCATTAAATATTAAAAACATCCCTAAACAGGGCTGCCTTCAGATGTCTTTTAAAAATAGGATAGCTGCTTATTTCCTTGACATCTGATGGGAGGGCGTTCCACAGGTATGGCGCCACCACCGAGAAGCCCTCTGTCTGGTTCCCTGTAACTTCACTTCTCGCAATGAGGGAACCGCTAGAAGGCACTTGGTGCTGGATCTCAGTGTCCGGGCTGAATGATGGGGGTGGAGACACTCCTTCAGGTATACAGGACCGAGGCTGTTTAGGGCTTTAAAGGTCAGCACCAACATTTTGAATTGTGCTTGGAAACGTACTGGGAGCCAATGCAGATCTGTCACGACCGGTGTTATGTGGTCCCGGCAGCCACTCCGGGTCACCAGTCTAGCTGCCACATTCTGGATTAATTGCAGTTTCCAGGTCACCTTCAACGGTAGCCCCACGTAGAGCGCATTGCAGTAGTACTGGGAGCCAATGTACATCTTTCAGGACCAGTGTTATACTATCTTGGTGGCCACTCCCAGTAACCAGTCTAGCTGATGCATTCTGAATTAGTTGTAGTTTCCAGGTCACCTTCAAAGGTAGTCCCACATAGAGCGCATTGCAGTAGTCCAAGCGGGAGATAACCAGAGCATGCACCACTCTGGCGAGACAGTCCACAGGCAGATAGGGTCTCAGCCTGTGTACCAGATGGAGCTGGTAGACAAACACCCTGGACACAGAATTAACCTGTGCCTCCATGGACAGCTGTGAGTCCAAAATGACTCCCAGGTTGCGCACCTGGTCCTTCACACCCGCCCACCCCCTGTCCCCCCAGAACAGTACTTCTGTCTTTTCAGGATTCATCCTCAATCTGTTAGCTGCCATCCATCCTCCAACCGCCTCTAGGCACTCACGCAGGACATTCACCGCCTTCACTGGTTCTGATTTAAAAGAGAAGTAGAGCTGGGTGTCTCTCTCACCAAAAGCGTTTGAGTACCAAAGCATTTGAGAACCAAGGTACCACTGTACTGAGATGGCTGGCTACCTTGGCAAGGTTCAACAATGACACTCTGTAGGAACTTCTCAGTTCCTGGACAGCGGCGTAGTTGTGGGAGATGCCAGCTTTGTTGCCCCTGGAAGGTGAAGGGTGCCAGCTCTCTGCCCCCGAGCCTGGCACCACCGTCAGGCTGCTAGAGCTGGTGGTGCCAGGGGCCGGCCCACCCATGAGGCAAGGCAAGGCGACCGCCTAAGTGGCCTCTTGGCAAACAGGAGGTGCTGCTGGTTCCACCACCCCTTATTCCTCGGTGTAGGTCTTTATCCCCCTGAAATATCCGAATCCTATTGTTCTAAGACCAATCAGACTGCTGCATTTTGGATCCTATTCAACTGAGTACATAACACACACACACACCCTTTGTGCCTGAGGCAGATATTCGCTCACCCCTTCTTCCATGGCTGGCAGGAGGTGGTGCCATTTGGAGGCTCGCCTCAGGTGCCAAAATTTATTGAGCGGGCCCTAGTTGTTGTTAATGTTATTACTTTATATCCCACCTTTCCCCCCGACAGGGACGCAAAGTGGCTTACAGATGAAAATAAGACCCACTGAAAATATAAAGGGGGGCTCACTTAAAAAGCAATGGAAGCAGTGCTTTTCTTCTAAAAAAAGTTTAGGGGTACTCTCATTTTCCTACTCATATTGAAGTACTGCCCCTCAGTGAGGCCAAACTTAGATTCACAAAATATTTAGGGGCATGCCTACCCCTGCATACCCCCCCAAAAAACAGCACTGAATGGAACATTGATAAGATTAAAACACACATATGCACACACTCTCCATATAGGTAAAAAGGTAAAGGACCCCTGGACAGTTAAGTCCAGTCAAAGGCGACTATGGGGTTGCAGCTAAATGGCACCTTAAACCTAGGTTATGGGCACAACAACAGAATGTCCAGGCACATTTCTTTTATAACAAGGACACAAAGTTGAAAATGAATGAACTGCAGCTAAAATATGATGTTCGCTTTTCACAGGGTCTAGTCAGTCCCCTGCCAACCCCCCTAGTATTCTTAAGAGGGTCTGTTCTCCAGTCTTCAGAGAGTAGCTGGAAGTGGGGAGGCAGCTTCCACTCTGCAGTTTTAATCTCAAATCTGAGGCACAATACTGCTCAGAAACTGCTCACGCTAATGAAATTCCTTGTCGCAAAGTGCACCTAGAACAATGGGAGTTTCAAACATTGGTCTGGCTGCAGCTGTTTGAGCCAGTTGAAGTTTCTGAGAACTTTTCAAATGCAGCCCCATGTTGTGTTTACTTGCTTATAATTTGCTTTTTCCCCATTTTGTCTTTTTCTCAGAAGAGCAGCTAGGTGGGGGGAGGCCTTGGGATACATCACTGGCAAGTACAAACTCTAAAAAGGGCTGTAATTGTGGGAATTGAACTAACTCTGAGGCGCCTTGCACACACAATGTTGGGGGCAACTTGGCGCACCTGAGCTATGTATTTGTATGTGTGTGTATGGAAATTCATTCTTCAGGAGTGGAAAACAGAACTGAAGAATTAAGTTCCTCTAGTGGGCACCACAGAGCTGTTTTAAGTGTCACCAAGGCATTACATTAGCACCATCATCTCACAATTATGACTTGCACTTGTTATTTAAAATGGTCTATCCTATTTTTTCTTCTAAACCAAGGAACCCAAACATAGACATAAAACAACAAAATCAATATTAATGCTGAATCTATGATTTAAAAAATGCAATAGAAAGGGCCAGGGCTGGCTCAAGATATTTTGCTACCTGAAAAAAAGGACAAGATGGTTACCTCTCTTATTCAATGTACAGAAAGTGACTGTACTGACAGTTGAATTTTTCTTCCAGGGGTGGATGGAATATTGTCTACCACTATACCTGAAAGCAGGAGTCTAGCAAAGGGCAGGCCATGTAGCCAAGGGTGCCAACAGGATTTTCTGGGCCCAGTCTACACTTGCCAAAGAAGACCCACATTTGCATAAAATTGCATATACTTTATGTCACAGGCAAATTTGTACCCTCTTCTACAAGTGGGGGTAAAGCACCCAAAAAATAAATCAGGAGTCACACACAAGTCATAAGATGCCCAGCAGATAGAATATCAGCAGGTGAAGCTTTGCCCATAATTGTAGTTCCATACTACAAAGAGCTTACTCTGATTAATATCTGGCTGCCACATAGCTGTTAAAGGCACAAAAGCCATTCTCTCTTCCAGAGCCAATTCATGCAAGGAACTCAAGTTTCATGAGGTTTAACTTGTAAATGAGTTACATTACTGCATGTCTTTCACCTTATATTGTTAGGCAAGCAATACTACATTCATTGCAAGACCAGGCATGGTATTTCAGGTAGAGGGGGTAAAAAATGACTTAGGATTTACAGCATGTCTGTTTAGAATGCTTGGATAAATTCAAGATTTAAAAAGTTTAAAAGCAAGCAGTGTAATCATTTAAAAGCAAAAACATTTTGTTTTCTTTTTCTCTTGGAAAAAAAAAAGGATTTGAGATCCCCACCCAGCCATGAAGCTTTATCACTTGCATGCCAAGGCTTCGTGCCTCCCACCACCCAGACTGCGTAGAATAAGGATGCCACACACTTGACTTTGGATCGAATAAGGCCACAACTTTATTGAATACAGATGAAAGAGGTTTGGCATAGGCACTGGGTAACTATTAATTTTAACCCGCCGCCATAGGTCAATCCAAGCACCGGAGTGCCTAAAACTTACATCGAAAAGGGGGACTCCTGCAGAGATCGCTGCCTTGAGAAATGCTATAAGCCCCAGCCCTCATCTGAGCATATGGACATAGGCAACTCCTGGATCCCTTTAACGGGATCCCTTAGGTTTGGAGGGGCAGGTAGAAACTACAACCTCCCCGCACCATGCTTTGATTGCTATCTTCCATTTCTGTTTCTTTTACAGCAAACAAAAGCAAAAACCAGTTTGCTATATAAACAGACAATCTATATTTCCCACAGGCATCTGGTTAGCTAATGTGAGAACAGGATGCTGGACTAGATCGGCCATTGGCCTGATCCAGCAGGCTCTTCTTGTGTTCTCATGAAATATACCTACATTAACACATGCACTATGACGAAGGTGGCGCTGTGGTCTAAACCACTGAGCCTCTTGGGCTTGCCGATCAGAAGGTCGGCAGTTCAAATTCCTGCGATGAGGTGAGCTCCCGTTGCTCTGCCCCAGCTCCTGCCAACCTAGCAGTTCGAAAGCACACCAGTGCAAGTAGATAAATAGGTACCACTGTGGCGGGAAGGTAAACGGTGTTTCCATGCGCTCTGGTTTCCGTCATGGTGCTCCGTTGTGTCAGAAACAGTTTAGTCATGCTGGCCACATGACCCAGAAAGCTGTCTGTGGACAAACGCCGGCTCCCTCAGCCTAAAAGCAAGATGGGCGCCACAACCCCATAGTTGCCTTTAACTGGACTTAACCGTCCAGGGGTCCTTTACCTTTATGAACATGAGCAGTTTCACATTTTAAATTCACTTAACTCATCATTGTCTTTTCCTTACTTTCTATCTTGGTCCAGTCAACAATTCTCAGTCAAACCTACCTGACATCCAGGCTTTACGTTAGGGGGTGGGCAAGACACCCACCTGTCACCATAATCTGTTTGGCTCTGTCTAGCAGTTTTGGAATGAAATGTCTCAACAGCAGTTGTTTTAAATTACTTTCTTTTGACCCCAAGTGTTCAAGTGCTCAGAAAAATCTGTCAAAATCTCCAGTCATTTGAAAACTATTTATTTTTAAATAAAAACATTAGCATCCATCCACACTTCATAATAGAATCTGCAGAAAAGAATTTATAGGGAGTATCTGATCTCACACAGAGATTACAAAGAGACAGAAACCACTAGCCAGAAAGAAAACGGCAGAGAAGGGGAGCACAGTGCCTCTTTAGGACTTCAGGGATTCCTGTTGTCCAAACAACTCACTTCTCACAGACACACCCTAGCCCAGTGATGGCGAAACTTTTAGAGACCAAGTGCCCAAACTGCAACTCAAAACCCACTTATTTATTGCAAAGTGCCAACATGGCAATTTAACCTGTATATCTCATTTTTTCTGTGTGTTTCACATTTCTTCTTTATGGCTGCTGCTGTAATACATAATCCTCCATAAACGTTATTGCACTACATTCTTCATTAAATTATCTTTCCATTGATATATGATCTTATGGTATAACTCAGTGTTTTTTTTTCTAAAATAATGTTTATGGGTACTCTCATTTTGACTCAAGAAAATCACCACCGGGGGTAGGGCGGATAAATACAGTTCAATCGCGGAAAATAAATACAGTTCAAATTGGGAAAAATAAATACCTTCAGGTGGTGCAGGGGCTCTCAGATGCAGCTTCTGGCGATGGTGTGCGTGCCCACAGAGAGGGCTCTGAGTGCCATAGGTTTGCCACCACTGCCCTAGCCCCTGTATCTACCAACAAAAGCAGCCACCTCACTCTACCTAGTGCTTGGAAAAGATGACACACTTCCATTGATATTGGATTTTAAGAAAGGCAAGTCTGATTCTGAGACCCATAGGCTGTGTCCACAGTTGGGTGTTAATATGGGGGTGCTTTTTCTGTGTGTTCATCTGCACCCTTTTGCCCACATGAGAGCACTTCCAATTTTATCCCTCCCAAATGTGACTTGGTGTTTCTGCCCACACAAGTGGGTGGTGCCTGAGGGGATACATTCACGCTGCGTGTTGTTTTCTTCTCCCTTCAATTAGCACTTCCTAACCCACCATAGGGACGCGAGTGGCGCTGTGGGTTAAACCACAGAGCTTAGGACTTGCCGATCAGAACGTCAGCGGTTCGAATCCCCGTAATGGGGTGAGCTCCCATTGCTCGGTCCCTTCTCCTGCCAACCTAGCAGTTTGAAAGCATGTCAAAGTGCAAGTAGATAAATAGGTACCACTCTGGCGGGAAGGTAAACAGCGTTTCCGTGCGCTGCTCTGGTTCGCCAGAAGCGGCTTAGTCATGCTGGCCACATGACCCAGAAGCTGTACTCCGGCTCCCTCGGCCAATAAATCGAGATGAGCGCCGCAACCCCAGAGTCGGCCACGACGGGACCTAATGGTCAGGGGTCCCTTTACCTTTACCTTTAACCCACCTTAGCTTCCAGAAACCTGACATTCATTATGAGTATGCCTGCAGGTATTTATTTCCCTGTGCATGAATACTTAGATGGCGGGGGGGGGCTCATTCTTTTTTTTACAAAAACCCAGATTTACACAAAAGAGCAAGCAACAGCAACAATGTGTGTCGCTCCAAGCCCCGAAACAAGAGGTCCGTTTTGACATGCATCCCTTTGCTGGAGGGGAGCAAGTTCAGTTTCACTAGACTGTGAACAGAGACTTCAGCATTTCTTGGTAAGTTTTGGCAGAATATCACATCAAAACACGTCAAATTGACGTTTCTGTTTCAGAAAATATGCAATCAAAGGGGAGTGGATATGCTTGGTTTGGCATGTTTCACTAGTATTCTCGGTCACGTATAAAGGTTCAGGAGAGGTAGAAGCATCCAGTGTATATATTGCATCTAAACAATAAGCAGCTGCATTAGACAATGAAGTGTGGGGCTATTTAATTTTCCTGTCTGCAGAGGAAGTGAACCAGAAAGCAGCTGCAGTGATGTTGTTTACTGTTATTTGTGGAGCGTAACTTGCCACTGGCAACAGCAGCAGCCTCTGCAGTTTCTGTCAGTGTGCACGATTCACTGCCATTTCATTATCCTTAAGCAAAAGAGCAACGGATGTTTTTATTCTTAGTTCCACTGACATTGCCCTAAAACTGCCCTTGTCGTATCACTGTAAACATGACACTTTTCCTAGAGAGAATCGCCATGTTGGAGAAACACATGCAGGTCAACAGTGGAAGAAGATTTTTATTCTTTGGTCTAGAAAATTCAAATACCAAGAAAGAATATGAAAAAATGAAAAACAGAACAAGTCATGGAAAATACATATGTTAAGAAACAGAAACCCCAATGGATGTATGATGTAGACAAAGAGAAATAAAAAGACTAATCATTTTGCTATATTGTTTGAACCATGGTTTTTTCCCCCAATACACACATGCACACACACACTTCAATAAAGCAGTGCATGAAAACATTTTTAAGGTAGATGTTTACTAGAACATTAGAAGAAAATTGCAAAACATTATGCAGAACAGGACAATCAAAAGAAAACAAAGACCAAACATCTGGTGTATTCTGGCATTATCACCCCACTGATACCTATTTGTTGGTGTCGACGGAGTTCAAAAAGCATTAATCCATAATTTGGCTTGCTGTTCATATACAATTTGAATGGGAACTATGTTACAGTAATTAAAACAGTTTTATGATCTTCCAACATTTAATTCCCCCCCCCCTCATATTCGTTCTGTCCATCTTCCTCCTGAGAGACCTCACACAACCTTCCAGAAATGTTGCCACTTTCATTTTGTTGAGATCCTTATGTAGTAAGTTCTCACTGCAATCCTCAAAGATGGTTAAGAGTCTGTGAAGGCTCAATTTTCTGCAGAGTTATGTCAGGCATGATAACAAAGACTTGCTTCCAAAGCTATCTATCCCATTCAAAATGCTGCCACATATCTGCTAGTGTCCTTCTTTCTTTACATCCTAGCAGTACAGAAAGAATAAGTTATTGATTCTGTGAAGTTGTAGCAGAGTATAGTATACCACCTGTAAATCAGCTACTTTGATCTAGAGTGAAATTGTTTTGATGATTTCGAGACCCACAGTGAACTCCATTGCCGCTCTGAGATTGCAGGAACTGTAACTCAACAGTTTGACTTAACTCACAAAGCCACACTCTTCCACTGTCTTCCGAGACAGACGGATGCCAATCATTTTCGGAATTTTATTTCTCGTTCTACAAATGGCGTTATGACTTCTGCTGGTTGTGGGATGTGACCAACAAATTCACTAAACCACTCATCCACAAATTGATCGATCTTGTGCCTTACCTTATCGATTTGCACTCCCTCTGTGTCTTTTAGGCACCGGATTTCATCTGCTGGAATAGGTTTTGTGGTTATTAGAATAATAAGTGTAACCCCATGTGACTTGATACAGCTGCCTCCATGATCACACTGAGACTATGCAAGTCCAGTGTGTACAAGGCAGTCAAACTCTGATTTGAGCTGTCTCTCTCTCTCTTTTTTTTATTTGAAAACATAATTTAAACCATGTATTAAAATATCAGTTTTCTAAACAATTTTAATTTTTCTCAAGCATCTCAGCAAAAAAATGCTTCTAGTCATTCAGGTAGTAAGAAGAGCTTAAGGTAAGATGCAAACACCTCCTCCCCTTGTTACTTCCATAGAGATTATGAAAGGTTGTTTATAGTATATTTGTTGACTAATCATATGCCTACTTCCCTATGCTGTAGGTGTGCCTGCTGTACTGATTTGTCCTCTGAACCCAGATAATTTCAATTGACATGTGAGCTCATTGCTTCAGGTACATTCTTTGGAGCAGCATTCGGTCTGGGTGTCCCTTCATACAGCCATTTCTGTCCATCTCTTAATGATATCATAGAACCACAGGGATGCAGGTGACGCTGTGGTCTAAACCATTGAGCCTCTTGGGCTTTCCGATCGGAAGTTCGGCAGTTCAAATCCCCACGATGGAGTGAGCTCCTGTTGCTCGGTCCCAACTCCTGCCTCCCTAGCAGTTTGAAAGCACGCCAGTGCAAGTGGATAAGTAGGTACCACTGTGGCGGGAAGGTAAACGGCATTTCCGTGCACTCTGGCACTCATCATGGTCCTCTGTGTGCCAGAAGCGGTTTAGTCCTGCTGGCCACATGTCCCATAAAGCTGTCTGTGGACAAACGCCGGTTCCCTCGGCTTGAAAGAGAAATGAGCCCCACAACCCCATAGTCGTCTTTGACTAGACTTAACAGTCCAGGGGTCCTTTGCCTTGGCTTACCTTACCTTACCTTACCTTACCTAACCTAACCTACAACCACAGAATTGTATACAGTCATACCTCGTGTTGCGTTAGGTTCATGTTGCGTCTTTTCAGCTTGCGAATGCTTCCGGGTTTCACCCCGTGCGTATGCGCAGAAGCATTCTGCGTGCTTTGGGCATGCACAGAAGCGCTCGATTGTGCCACACACATGCACGGAAGAGGCGCTCTAGTTGTGGAATTTTCAGGGTGCAAACGGCACCCCGGAATGGATCGTGTCCGCAACTAGAGGTACCACTGTAGTTGGAAGGTACCCCTAAGGGTCATCTAGGGGTGCAATGCAGCTATCACAGCTAAAGCATCCCTGGCAGATAGCCACCCAATCTCTGCTTAGAAACCTCTTATCCATCACCTTCTGAGGTAGTCTGGAGCTGCTATTTTCCCAGCTCATTTACCTTGTGGCGTAATCTGCAATTTAGCTATGGCTACAAAACGCAATTCAGTTTCTTAAGGCAGGGCTCTGTTGATCTAACTGTGGAGTGAAGGACAACAGATTATTTGCAAATGCAAAAGGTCACAGAACAGCATAAAACGGTTAACCAGGAAAGAGTCCCAGATGATGGGCTCCTTGTGACAAGGTTTGCATGGTCTCTTCATCCCAAGGGAGCCTGCGGGGAGGAAAGATTGTACATTATACCAGAAATTATAATTAAGTCCAGCATATTGGCATCAAATCCTTATAAAGGTTAAACTGAAACCCTTTGATATTTTTATAATGAGCCACAGAGAGTCGGAAGAAGCACTGAAAATGGCCATTTTATCTTGTAGGTGACAGTTTTTCAGAAGGTGACAACGGGTGTGGGATACTGATCACTTCTCATTCTCCTTCCCCAGGCTTCCGAGTGCAGCTGAGCAGAATGAGTCCCGTGGTTGTCAAGTAACAGCAGAGCAGGAAAACACTGATTAAAGGGTGCCTGCTTCCTTCTCAAGCCTTTCTTAGATATTGGGCAACTGAATCCAGGAGCAAGATGCAGATCGGCAGTTCCTGTATTGCCTTGGTGAAGCTGTTTCACAATGTCTATTTTGCCACTTTCTGGCAGTTGCATTTAATTCTCCATAAGCTTTCCTTCCTCCAAAGACACCAAACTACCTTGTTTAAAAGCATGTTTTCCCCAGATAAATCAGTGGAAGCAAAAAAACTGTTCATCAATGACAGACCTTGATTTATTTGGGAGAGAGAAGGTTAGTTTAGTAAATGGTTTTAAATGATTTGTGAACACAAAAGAAGTTGGAATCAGTCAAAGTTATACGAGCTTCCAAAATTCTCTTAATCTAAATTACTCTCATGATTTTTGAGTCTCAATTCTGCAAGAGCACATTGAAAAAGCATGGAGAAAAGGCATTGTGTTAATGTAGAGAATACATGTTTATAAATAAAAACTCATTTCTTTACAAACAAGAGTCAATATGAGGGTGAATCCATATCAGGAAATGTCAAGGTACAGTGTTACATCGGGTTAAGAACTTAATTTGTTCTGGAGGTCCGTTCTTAACCTGAAACTGTTCTTAACCCGAGGTACCACTTTAGCTAATGGGTCTCTCGCAGCCACCGCCGTGAGATTTCTGTTCTCATCCTGAAGCAAAGTTCTTAACCCGAGGTAATATTTCTGGGTTAGCGGAGTCTGTAACCTGAAGCGTCTGTAACCCGAGGAACCACCGTATTATCACAGTGTGTGTTTATGACAAGTTTGATGCTTTCAATTCAAATGTGCGCAGGACTGAAACTCTGCTATTGAACTCTTGATTCGGAGCAAAAATGGCTTAGTGGCTTTCTTTTTAAAAATGTGAAATGGCAAGACATCACAACTTAAAAAGAAAAGAAAAAAAACCAGCTTACTGTTATGCTACTACAACTGTGTGCTCCTTCAGTGTGGGGGAATCTGGGGCAGGGGTCAGCAAACTTTTTCAGCAGGGGGCCGGTCCACTATCCCTCAGACTTTGGGGGACGGACAGACTATATTTTGGGGGGAAATGAACAAATTCCTATGCCCCACAAATAACCCAGAGATGCATAATAAATAAAAGCACACATTCTACTCATGGAAAAACACACTGATTCCTGGACCGTCCACGGGCCGGATTTAGAAGGCAATTGGGCTGGATCTGCCCACTGGGCCTTAGTTTGCCTACCCATGATCTGGGGAGTTCTTTCAAACTTCTCACTAAGGGGCAACAGATTTGTTGTTGTTTAGTCGTTTAGTCGTGACTGTCTCTTTGTGACCCCATGGACCAGAGCACGCCAGGCACGCCTGTCTTCCACTGCCTCCTGCAGTTTGGTCAAACTCATGCTGGTAGCTTCAAGAACACTGTCCAACCATCTCGTCCTCTGTCGTCCCCTTCTCCTTGTGCCCTCCATCTTCCCCAACATCAGGGTCTTTTCCAGGGAGTCTTCTCATCTCATGAGGTGGCCAAAGTATTGGAGCCTCAGCTTCACGATCTGTCCTTCCAGTGAGCACTCAGGGCTGATTTCCTTAAGAATGGATAGGTTTGATCTTCTTGCAGTCCATGGGACTCTCAAGAGTCTCCTCCAGCACCATAATTCAAAAGCATAAATTCTTCAGCAATCAGCCTTCTTCATGGTCCAGCTCTCATTTCCATACATCACTACTGGGAAAACCATAGCTTTAACTATACGGACCTTTGTTGGCAAGGTGATGTCTCTGCTTTTTAAGATGCTGTCTAGGTGGGCAACAGATAACTGTTAACTATATTAGGTTCGGGGGGGGGGAGGGGATGAAACTTCCCCAGGTTTCCTGTTCATTTTTATTTAGGAGGGAGCAAGAGTCACAGAGCAAGAATTAAAGTGGCATAGAAAGTCACACAAAGTGAAAGGAAGAGAGCAAAGGTGAGAGGGAGACTAAAAGGCAACACTAGCAGGTGAAAGGAAGTAGAATAAGGTGGAGGGGCGGTGGTGGATAGAAATATTCAAGAACTCTAAAGAAGTAGACAGAAAATTGGTAAGGTGTGGCACCCAGAGTGGAGAAGAAGGAAAGGGAGGGAGCAAAGTACCCACTGGAACCCTGGGAAACTCTGGGAACTTTTACAATTTCTAATTAACCTTCATGCTCATTCCTTCTCTCTTACACATGTCCAGCATGGGGGCAGAATCTTAGCACACACTCACTCTCTAATTTGCTCTCTCTCTTGCTCTCTCTCAAAGTAAGGCAATTGGACATCTATAAAGAAAGTTAGAAAGCAAAATGTGGAAGCAACATTATAAGACAGCAACAGAGGCACCACTGTTGCTAAGAATGCAGAATCGTTGGATCATTGTTGCTCAGCAATCAGATGGAAGGGATGCAAAGCATTCCCCTGCTGAAAAAATCCACTCTTGGTAAGAGGGTATTTTGCAGTGAGAAGTATAGGTAGAGGAACAAAGCAAATGATGGCTTATGTCTTTAACCACACATTATACAGGCTAAGCTTTTTCTAGTACTATAGGAAAATACAATTTAAGGGAAACATCCATTTGTTGACATTCTGTCTGTCAGACATTTTATTACTTGCATGTGAGCCCGATGTACTTTTGGGTCCCATACTTTAGCACAGCAGCTTGTGACATTCTGAATGCCAATCATTTGTTGCAGTTGTCAAAAGTTTTATGAACTAAAAAGTTCATTTGGAAGAACGTGAATTGATCTAGCTCATTCTGTAAATGAACTGAAACGAGTTCCTTTTTGTACAGGATGAATCATTATTATTAATAATACTATTAATTACATTTATATATTGCCCTTCATCTGAAGATCACAGGGCAGTTTACAACATAAAATCCTTTCAGAAACGAACTAGTTATACTCAGTCTCCTTGCTTCATTTTAATTGCCTTCCTGTAGCTCCTTCCCCCTCTTACATTTTCTCACCTTGCTTTGTGGGTGGAAAATACTTTTTATTATACAACTGTTTTTAGACCCCTGTGTTTATGTGTGTGCGCACGCACACACACACACACACACACATACTATAATTGTTATAATTTTCTGAAACCTGAAGTTTTTCCAATGGTGCGGTAAATAATAAACTTCTCAACAATGTCTAGAAATTGCTTGCATGGGTATTATAAGTGCAGAACTCAATTTCAACTCTCTTTACAAGAAAGTCTGCAATGCTGTGTTATGCTCACCAAGAACCTTGCAAAATAGAAAGTTACCGTCATCTTTTGTTTGAGTTCCAACAGGCTCATAATTCTGTTTCCTGCAACAACAATAAAAGCACTTGTAATCAGATGGAAAGCCACTGGCCGGATCTTTAGAAGATGAAAAGCAATGCTTTCCCATTTCCATAGTATCCATACTTAATGACATTTGAGAAGAACATGAAGACAAATGAAGGATGAAACACCGCTTCGGATTTCAGGGCACTGCATGTGTGTGGATTTCTAGGAAGAAATAATATTCAAAGCATGATTCAAAGATCTCCTGTAAAGTACAATCAAAGAGTGAACTGCAAAAGGCTGCTGTACTTGAAAAGCATCCAGTATTGTTTATTTTTACATAATTCACAATGGGCGGGAGTGGTACCTGGTACTATGTCACAGAAGGTGCACTTAAATGTGTACAGTTTAACAATAGCCAATCAGCTATAGAACCGGTTAGCTAGCCAGAGATGCAGGTGTTCCTGTAGTCTAAAACAAATAAGGGAAGGAAGACTGATCCTGGACTCTGTGAATCCTGTGTAGGGACCAAGGCCATATTAAAGAGGTTGGGGGGTCTTGGTGCAGTCCCCAAAATAGCCCCACCCCACCCTCAAAGGAACACATGAAATAAGGGATCACAAAATATTTTTGTGTTAACTCCCTTTTGTCAGCCAGCAACAGTGTAATTGTGTTTGTGTGTGTGTGTGTGTGTGTGTAAAAGAGAGCATACCCTTCAACATTTCTTTGATGAAAATAAGAACATCCTATTCCATCACATATATAAAAAATATAATATATAAAATATATTAAAAACATAATTAAACATTAAAAACAACTTCCCTATACAAGGCTGCTTTCAGGTGTCTTCTAAAGGTTGTATAGTTACTTATCTCCTCGGCTCAGGGGTTGTGTAACTCCATATCCTCCAACATTTCTCTGATGAAAATAGTAGTAGTAGTAGTAGTAATTTTATTATTTATATCCCGCCCATCTGGCTGGGTTTTCCCAGCCACTCCGGGCGGCTTACAGCACATAAAAAATTGTAAAATGTTAGACATAAAAATTTCTCGACACAGGGTTGCCTTCAGATGTTTTCTAAAAGTCAGATAGTTGTTTATTTCGTTGACATCTGATGGGAAGGACATCCTAAGGGAAAGTGGGACATTCCGGGATCAAATCAGAAACCAAGACAGCTTCTGTAAATCTGGGACTCTCCCTGGAAAACAGGGACACTTAGAGAGCCTTAGAGAGAAATCAGTATTGTGTGATCTCCACAGTGAGGACCAGCAGGACATAGCTGGTTTCCCACTGTAAGCTTGAGGTTGTCTGGGATGGATGGGGGGGAAACTGGCAATGACTGTACTCTCTCTAATTCTATGTTACGCTAATGGCAGCCATTTTGTGATTGGTGCCCACACAGTGCTCCATCAAATTTCAAATGTACCTGCTGATCCAAAAAGGTTGATGATCCCTGCTGCTATTTATATGGTAAAAGGTAAAGGTAAAGGGACCCCTGACCATTAGGTCCAGTCGTGGCCGATTCAGGGGTTGTGGCGTTCATCTCGCTTTATTGGCCGAGGGAGCTGGCGTACAGCTTCCGGGTCATGTGGCCAGCATGACTAAACTGCTTCTGGCGAACCAGAGCAGCACAAGGAAATGCCGTTTACCTTCCCGCCGGAATGGTACCTATTTATCTACTTGCACTTTGACGTGCTTTCAAACTGCTAGGTTGGCAGGAGCAGGGACTGAGCAAGGGGAGCTCACCCCGTCGCGGGGATTCGAACTGCGACCTTCTGATTGGCAAGTCCTAGGTTCTATGGTGTAACCCACAGCGCCACCAGCATCCCTATTTATATGGTGGTAAAGCTAACTAAACACAAAAGACTTACTTCTGAGTGGAGCTGGATCTACACTGATCTAAAAAGGAAAAAAAAAACACACATTATATAGCGCTCAACGCAATTTTCCAATGACTGCTGTACAGTGCCCCCTGGTGTCTCATTTATAACATTATAACCCACCAGTATAGATCAGTCCCTATAATTTTACTGTAAATTGATGATACGGTGCCTGCATAGCAGGAGACACGCCTATACCACTTTGCAAAGTTTCCATATTTTGCCTTTGCCTTGGAGCGGTCTTTAGCAAATGGATATATTTGTCCTGCAATGCAATGCATGTCACTGAGAAAGTCCTGGCACAATTTAAAGGGATCCCAGGTCCCTCAGAGAAACACCACTTAAAAACCTAGCACAGTGACAAACCAAGTCTGTACAGACGTCCTCGGAATTATGCAGGGTTTGACTGACTAGCACTAGGAATTGCCATCTGAAACCATTTGATAATGTTTTAAAAGTTTTAGTTAACAAAATGTGCATAATGCTTAACTGTAAACAAAACCTCTAAGCGGTTTACAAAGATTATAACATCATATAAAATTGTACGTAAAAATAATAATCAGAGTTGAAAACAAGATTATATAAAAATGGGTTAGTTTAGGAAGGGTAGTGGAGAATTCAACATTTGTCTGGGTTTGGAAGT
The DNA here is from genome assembly GCF_951804945.1 of Podarcis cretensis. Classification (NCBI taxonomy): domain Eukaryota; kingdom Metazoa; phylum Chordata; class Lepidosauria; order Squamata; family Lacertidae; genus Podarcis; species Podarcis cretensis. The sequence continues at coordinate 31,060,261 of NC_137187.1, forward strand.
AAATACCAGCCAATTTCAATTCTGATTGACTTCCGTTCTTGTCCATAGATGAGTATGTGAACTGCAACAATTTCCACGTTTTCTGTTAGTGGTAGAATTCTCCAACATCCTTAGGTTCCGGTGCCATTGTCATTCTAAGAGAACAAGGGAGGTGTTCATGGTGAGTTCCAGCACCTCTTTTTATAGAAAAAGAGCACTGGGGCTACTCAAAACAAAAGTAAATAAATGTACTGATGTTCCTGTAAGTCTCAAAAATAGACTGGATTATATATAAATAAACAGTCCAAGGAAAACATACTCCCCAGAGAAAAAGTAGTTCCTTCATCATCAGTCTTTGAGATGTTGGGCTACAACCCAGGAGAAAGCTAAGCTGCCTTAGCCATTCACTTCACTGGACTTAAACGTTCCTCGTGTTGTTTCAGATTGCAGTCAGAATATGTTAATAATAATAATAATAATAATAATAATAATAATAATAATAATAATTTATTTATACCCCGCCCATCCACTCTGGGTGGCTTTCAACAAAATATTAAAATACAGTAATGCATCAAACATTAAAAGCTTCCCTAAACAGGGCTGCCTTCAGATGTCTTCTAAAAGTCTGGTAGTTGTTGTTCTCTTTGACATCTGGTGGGAGGGTGTTCCACAGGGCAGGTGCCACTACCGAGAAGGCCCTCTGCCTGGTTCCCTGTAACTTGGCTTCTTGCAGTGAGGGAACTGGACCTCAGTGTCCGGGCAGAACAATGGAGGTGGAGACGCTCCTTCAGGTATACTGGGCTGAGGCCGTTTAGGGCTTTAAAGGTCAGCACCAACACTTTGAATTGTGCTCGGAAACGTAAAATATGAGTCAGCAGCTGGAGGCCTCAGGGGCCCTTTTTGGTCTGTATTGGAATGCCTGACTGGATTGGTGAGGTGGGGGGAATTTAAAAGGATCAAATGAAAAGGCGTGGGTTGACAAATCCTCCTCTTTCCCCTCGTAGAAGAGGCTGGGAATATGGGGGTAAGCAAAACGTTAGAGCAGCCAGGATTCTTTTGCTCTGCATTTCACAGCCTGAAATGAATTAGGTAGGAGAGCTGCTGCTCCTTGCTCCTTGCCTTCACAGCAAGCTTACAAAATAAAACCATAGAAATGGAAAAGATCCTATGAGAATGAGATAAACAGCACTCCGCTGCGGTACTTATTATTCCGCATAATCATAATACATCTATTATCTCTCTGTTTTCACTTGTATGGAAACAAAGAACAGGCAGGGAGGCCTACCTACTTTCTCCCCCGGAGCCGAGTTAAAACACATTTTATTCGGCGCCAGCACTACCAACAAAAACACCAAAAAAAGAACCACACACCCCTACCCAACATAATTCATTTCATTGTACAATAAATCTCCATATTGTCAGAAGTCAACACAAACAGGTTTCTCATCATCCTGCAAGTGGGGTTGAAACACAGAAGTTGGAGTCAGATCTACTTTTTATTGTAGCCTCATTTATACATTCCACCTACACATCCTCAGGCAAACGGTAGGTGTATCTTTCCCAGTCCTTTCTTCCTCATCTGCAAAGGGGACATAAGGAGTTCCAGATGATACAAACTCACTGGACCCAGCTTCTTTAGCCTTCTGCATATATTGATTTCTTATCCTTGTTGTAGCCCACTCTTCTTTCAAGGACCTCAGTGCAATGGGGAAGTGGGTTAATGTCCTGCCATTTTGTCCTCAAAACTGTGACTTAGGCTAAATTAAAGGATAATGAACAAGGTCACATATATTATTATTCAATATCTTTGTAGAGGTTCTTCTGACCCCCGGACTTCCCCCCACTCCTCTCCTCGGTTTTCAGTAATTATCTCTTCTCTTTTCTGTGTCTAAATACTTTTATCCAATCTATTAAAGTAGATGCATTATAAGTTGTCCTCTACACATTATAAGTTGTCCCCAAGCAGCGAAGTTGTGTCATGCGAAACATCTGGGAAACAGCAGGCTGAGAAAAGCCACTTTCTAGGCTGTACGTTGAAATAATGAATATGAAGTCTTTTGAACACTCAAAACTGTTCTGAACGTTATTACAGTACTTGCTGTGAACAGCTTCCAAATACAATTGCCTCTTTAATTAATACCATTTCCCCTGGAATATTCAGGTCTACTATCTAGTCTTCTGCTGGAAACAAAGGGCTTATCCATGCTTTCTCTTGCCCCTCTGCTTTCCCTCAGGAAAAACTGTTCTTTAGCACTCAATTGAACCAAACAGCAATTCAGATTTTCCTTGGAATTTCCATTTGTTCTGATCTATCTCCAAAGAGTGGGTTTTCCCTGGTAAAGTAGCAGGGCAATTGGAAAACTGCTTGGATCCATAATTTCTAGGCACAGGACAAATGGAAGTGTGGATGAGCTCTAAAGCTGCAATCATATCCCACCTACCTGGGAGTAAGCCCCAAGGAACTCAATGGGACCTATTCTGAGTAGGCATGCATAGACTTGCTTGCTGGCTATTATTGAGGGCATGTGAACTTCGCGGGGGGAGACAGAGAAAAACACAGGCAGTGATAGCTATTTCAAGCAATGAAACGATGCTGAGAAGGCACTCTAAAGAGTCAAATATTTATTTAATCAGTTATGATTAACTGGGCACAAGATGTAGGTCACAACATTATGATGGAAGATTGGGTTAAATTATGGAAAACTGACTTAAAATTTACAGATTGTTCCCTATTGAAGGAGAACTACATGAAGACGATGTACAGATGGTATACAACACCAGTGCAGTTAGGGAAAATGTACAAAACTAGTTCAAATATATGTTGGAAGTGTAAGGAAAAGGAGGGAACATTTTATCATATGTGGTGGGAGTGTAAAAAATTTTTGGGAAATGATATACAATGAATTGAAGAAAATGTTCCATTTAACATTTGTTTAAAAACCCAAGGCATTTTTGTTGGGGATTGTAGGGAAAGACCTGCTAAAAAAGTTGAAAAACATCTTTATGTATGCAACAACGGCCGCGAGAGTTCTGGTTGCATAAGGATGGAAGACTGAAGAAACCCCAACTAAAGAATCATGACAAGAAAAATTGATGGACTATGCAGAACTGGCAAAATTGACATATAAGCTATGGGACAAGGATAACTGTGACTTTAAGGATGAATGGGAACCTTTCACAAAGTATCTGAAGACGCAACAAAGCGAATTGGACTCCTTGGCAGGTTTTGAATAAACATCCACAATTATTTTTTTTACTGATAATAATCAGCTAAACAGTTTGAGGATTTATACAACTTTGTAACATGCAGAAAATAGCAATATTAGAGAAACCAAAGACTGGAACTGAGGGAAGTTGGGAGGTGGGGGGGGGGTTCTGGGGGGAGGGGGGAGGGGGAGGGAGGAAAAATGGGGGGAAATAAGGATATGTTTTTGGATATTATGTCTTGTTATAACTTTGAATAAAAAATTAAATAAAAAAAATAAAAAGTCAAATATTTAAATCTTGCAGAGAGTGCTGTGGAAAAACAAACTGCATCCAGTCAATGGCTTGGATTAAGGAATGCTGTAAGATACAGTATGCTGTGATTTCAACCTTAATGTGTGGGCAAGGGCACAGACAACTGGTTCAGTGATGTTAATGCTTCAGGGGCTGAAAATAGAGATCCTACTTCACCCTTGGCTTCCCTACTTGCCATCAGTAACAATTTGAACACACCCAATTTCTGTGAGAAGCAAGGATGTTAAATCAATATAACTCTTGCATTACAACCCTAAAGTATCTGTAATGGTTATAAGGGGTTGCTCGTGCGTAAGTTGCCGCCAGTCCTGGCTAGGTAGCCTGGTTAAACCTGTCTGGCTGGACAGCCCTTCACTTCGTGGCCGTTCAGTCACTAGCAGAATCCGTCAGTGGACGTTTTTTGAAGCTCTTCCAGCATAGAAGCTCTTTGACGCCAAGTCTCCTCCTACTCTCCTTGCGCGGGAGTCTTCTGCGCAGGGTGGGTGTGGGCAGAGGAGGACCTGTGCTCTCCCCGCTAGTCTCCGGCGATGAGTCCTGGAGCCCGCTCGCCGACTCCCCCATCCGCCCCCCCTTTATCCCTGGTGTTATGCTGTTTTCCTTCCCCCTCCGATGAGCTGCCCCTCTCCCTGCTGGGCCCTTCTCCTGCATCGCTTCGGAGCCTTGCCTCCGCCTCTGGGTCCGATGGCAGTTCCCTGACAGTATCCAAGATTACCAACATTTGATTGAAATGTGTGCCAGAAACGCTAAAATATTTCAGAGAATATACCCCACTAAGCAACTGAGAAAGCCAGTCTAAACCAGCGTTTCTTGGTTCCTGTGAAGAAAATAAAGAATCTTAGATTTTGGCAGGCTTTGCTGAGAAATAATTTAATTATTGCATTCTTCATGCTTTTAAATTACTGCCGGCCCTGCCACCCACAAGTGCAACCAATGTTAAGTTCAGTAATTATTGGCTTTTTCAACAGCCCCTTCCAGAGGACAGAATCTGCTTTTTCAATATTTGTATTGATTTGTATTGATTTTTTTATTGACTGGGGGGGGCAGCTGCCCCCTTCCCACCCCCTGCTATGCCTGTGGGGTGGGAAAAGGGTGTCAGAACTTAGCAGAAAGGGAAAGTTAATGGTCAGAGGAATGGAAAGGAGCAAAGTTGGGGATCTTTGCTGTGCTGAGAGGCAAAAAGAGATACATTTATGTACACTGATATTAACAGACAGGATGCCCCTTCCGTTCCCAGCTCTTTGTTCCTGAAAGCACAATGCACAGTCTAATGGAAAATAAAGGCTATAGTTCAATGACTGCTGAAGAGTGGAACAAATGTTGCAGAAGACATATTAATTCTGCCAGCTTGAGAATAGTTCAAGGGTCCAATGAGGTGACCTGTGGATTAGGAGATGGAACCTGAAGAATGTTGAATGTTATAAATTACCACATTTACTTGAGTCTAATGTGCCACTGAATCTTAACGCGCACCTCAATTTTCAGAACCTTGAAACAAAAAAAAAAAGTATTTGCTGGCGAATGTAAATGTCCCATCGAATCTAATGTGCACCTTAATTTTTGCAACATAATACAGTCGTACCTTGGTTTTCGAACAGCTTAGTTCTCGAACGTTTTGGCTTCCGAATGCCACAAACCCGGAAGTGACTGTTCCAGTTTGCGAACTATTTTTGGAAGCTGAACGTCTGACGGGGCTTCTGTGGCTTCCGATTGGCTGCAGGAGCTTCACAAGCCGTGCTTTGGTTTCCGAACATTTTGGAAGTCGAACAGACTTCCGGAACAGATTCCAAGGTACAACAGTGTGGCCAAAAAAAGGTGAGCATTAGATACGAGTAAATATGGTATTATTCCCCAGGTTCTGTATCTGAAAATAGATCTTCTTGGCTATGGTTAAATAAAAGCAACAAGTAGCACAGCATGCAAACGATGTAGACCAGTGGTGGCAAATGGACTACTAAAAGATAATTTCTTGAAGCGGCCATCCAGAAATGCAGTGGGCATAACACAAAGTCTTAATTCTGGGAAAGCAGTTGTACACAATTCTGCATGGAGCCAAAGCAATTAACTCCAAACAGCTTCCTGGTGGTCTGTCTTAATACATGGATGCAGCCCAGAAAATCTCAAGGAATTAAGTTTTAACACAGAGAGGCTCTCTCACACACAATAAAGCTTTACCTGCAATTTAGACACTGACTGGATTGTATTTGGCTCACTGTCAAGTTCTCTAGGAAGGCTATGTAAAGCAGTCGCTTGCTTTTGATAATTCAGGAGTGAGCCATACACTATGGAAACCAGAGATGAAGATGGTTGGCTGCCGTGGGGACAAGATCCTGGGCTGGATGGGCCATTGGCCAGATCCAGCAGGCTCTTCTTGTGTTCTTACACATGAGCCGCCCACCATTTCCCCTCCCAGCCACGCAAAAATAAATGCAAAAGGATTACATAAAAAATAGGGATTAATTATAGAAAGAGACAGCATCACCGAGTGCCTGTCACATGTACTCCCCCTTTTCCCTATTGAGAGGTGGCAGATGTCAGGTGGGAGCCAAGGATCCAGATGGATGTCATCTACGTGTGGCGGGCATTATAGTTACAGCAGGAGGTGGCTCTGATAACTCACAGATACTTGCTATAATTTGTGAAGAGTGAGCAGGGACATATCTGTGATGGCTGGTTTGTTTGTTTTTGCTTGTGTTTTTGTTGTAAGCCGCCCATAGTGGCTGGAGCAACCCAGTCGGGGGGTATAAGAAATTAAATTGTTGTTGTTGTTGTTGTTGTTTCTATTACAGTGATACCTCGGGTTAAGAACTTAATTTGTTCTGGAGGTCCGTTCTTAACCTGAAACTGTTCTTAACCTGAGGTACCACTTTAGCTAATGGGGCCTCCCGCTGCCGCCGCACGACTTCTGTTCTCATCCTGAGGTAAAGTTCTTAACCTGAGGTACTACTTCCGGGTTAGTGGAGTCTGTAACCTGAAGCGTCTGTAAACCGGGGTGTCTGTAACCCGAGGTACCACTGTATTATCCTTCAGATCACCAGCTACCATGTAAAGCTGTGTTCTTTTCTTTCCCCTGTTTTAAGGGAACAGAGAAAAAAAGGTTTTGTATCATGCTGGTGCCCCAGCCCACCTCTTTCCTCCACCCTAGCTGCATGGAAAAATACATTTTGGGTTGAAGTAGGTTGTGTTTTTTGCTTGCTGTCAGCACCTCACATTTCTGATGGAGGGAACAAAGCACTTTAAACCAGCAAGACTCTGCCTCCCAGAGAACAAAAGTCAAAGATTTCCACTGGAGGGTTGTGGTGGCAGCAGGTAATGTGTAGGTATAGGCATCAGAACGGTCTTAAAAGTATGAAATTAGTATCCTATTATGAAAGACTGAAGGTGGATACCGTGATGATGAATTAGATATGAAAGCCAGAGAGAAATGTAAACAGTGAGAAATGATGTGCATGCCTGTGTCACTTTCTCTCAGTCCTTAGAACAGGGCCTTGGAAGTTGATGCTTTCTGCTCTTCTAAAATAATTCCCCTCAATTTCCTTTAATGGTATAGTTGATTACTAAGATCAGGCTGTATACATGCCTGTTGGATAAGAGCGCTCCTTCCTCTGCCCCACTCTTTCAGAAAGGGAACACAAGCCGCAGAACTGGCAGGCAACCGTGTGGAATGACATGGAGAGGCAGGCGAGGAGAATATATTTAAGACTTCTTTCCCCCACACCCCCATCGGACTGCCAGTGGTGTCAAGTGGTAAGAGAAGAGGAGCAGCCTGTGCCAAATGGCATTCATAACTGGCCTGCTCAGTGTTTGGGGAGTCTTGGAAGGGTCAGCCAGGAGTGGAATAGGTGAGCAAGAGGTTGAGTGGACCATGGAGCAGACAGAAGGTGGAGAGAGAAATTCTGTCCCACAGTTTAGTGGTGCCTCTAAAGGTCATCTAAAGGTCCCCAAGAGCAGCTGGATCATTGGGGGCAAGGCAGCAGTACCCAAGATAGGGGTTGGCTTTTAGGTCCCAAGTGCCCCCAAAGGCACTGATTGCATCGTATGAAATTCACGGCATGTAATGCCTTAAGAGAGAATATAATGAAAATGATATACAGGTGGTACATGACATCAGTCAAGCTTGCAAAAATCTATCATCTGCCCGATAATAAATGTTGGAAATGTAAAGAGACCGAAGGTACATTCTTTCACCTTTGGTGGACGTGCCCAAGGATTAAGACCTTCTGGGAGATGATCTATAATGAAATGAAAAAGGTATTTAAATATACCTTTCTGAAGAAACCAGAGGCCTTTCTCCTGGGCATGGTCGGCCAATTGGTGCCAAAGAAGGACAGAACTTTCTTTATGTAAGCTACAACAGCAGCAAGAATACTCATTGCAAAGTATTGGAAGACACAAGATTTACCCACCCGGGAAGAATGGCAGATGAAGGTGATGGACTATATGAAACTGGCGGAAATGACTGGCAGAATCCGAGACCAGGGAGAAGAGTCGGTGGAGGAAGATTGGAGGAAATTTAAAGACTATTTACAGAAACACTGTAAAATTAATATTTGTTAGAAGGATGTTGGAACAATATTATATGATTCTAGCAGGAAGGATATAAAGGATTTGGGAATAACTGACTGTTAATTGGTGAAAGGAGGAAAAGTAAAGCTACATTATATTAAGACAATTTACAGGGCAAAAATTTTAAAAGAGGGAAAGGATTTGCTGAAATAGATAATAGACCTAGAATACAAAAAAGGGAGGTGTGAGGAGGTCAAGGAAATAAGCTAATGAAAGAACGGTAATGAGGAGATCTGATGCATTTTCTGTCTTGCGTTTTTGTTTTTGTTTAATGGGCCTTATTTCTCTGTTGTTGCTGTTTTTCCCCTCTTTTTTATATTGTGGTGTGTTGTTTTGTTTTTGTTTAATGTGGTATGTTTATTTTTTCTTTCTGTAATTGTTGAAACTTTAATAAATATTATTTTTTTAAAAAGGCACTGATTGCATCACTCCATCGTTCTGCCTGGACACTGATGTCCAGCACTGAGGGCCTTCTGGCAGTTCCCTCACCACAAGAAGCCAAGTTACAGGGAACCAGGAAGAGGGCCTTCTCAGTAGTGGCACCTGCCCTGTGGAACACCCTCCCATCAGATGTCAAAGAGAAAAATAACTACCAAACTTTTAGAAGACATCTGAAGGCAGCCCTATTTAGGGAAGCTTTTAATGTTTAATAGGTTATTGTATTTTAGTGTTTTGTTGGAAGCCGCCCAGAGTGGCTGGGAAACCCAGCCAGATGGGCGGGGTATAAATAATAAATTATTATTATTATTACCACTAGGAAGATGTCACAAGCCACAGTGCTGAAATCTTTGTCCCTGGCCTTGGAAGAGTCTGTTGACAAGGAGCAACTTGGACCATTGAAAGAGCAGGAGAATCAGAACACATTACTATCAAACGGTGGCCGTGGAGGATGAGTCCTCAAGTCATGTGGTTGTGGGGGCTACAGTTTGGGATCAAACTGATATATTGGTATAGGGCTGGTCCCAATAACTGCTGTAGAGAGCAGGACTTTTCTGTCCAGGCAATGCCACTAGGTCAGATTAGGGAAGTGTTGCCACAGCTGGGATTTCTGCTAGCAGGTCTGGATGGGCAGTCCCGCACCACCCAATCTTTGTTGGCACTAAGGTTTTGAAACTAAGCAAGGAAGGGCAAGATACTTGTATTCAGGAGCATAGGTGAAGGACATGCTTTATGACCTCCTTATCTGATGAGATCCTTGGAGCAATAGAGACGCTTGAAAGAGTCAAAATGACAGCAGGGAAAATCCCTTTATTTTGTCATGACAAAATTGGTACAGACACGCGTTTGCCCGATGTCTGCCCCCGAATTCTGAGCGAGCCAGCTTTTTATACATTTGCAGAATACAATACCACCTGATTTCTTGTAAACCACCTGATTTCTGGGAAATCGAAAGTTATAGTAAGTTCCTATTACCATGTAAGGTCTTGGTTTTCCTCCTTCCTGCAATCTCCCTCCTCCCTGCCATCTCCCACATCACCACGGCCATGTGCATTCCTGAGTTTGCTTATCTCTTTACAACCTTCAATAATAAACATTGGAGCCTGCTCCATCAATGTCAGCCTTGTTCTCCTGACGGACCTCTCCTTTCTAAGAAAGGCCTTTGGGGGGGGGGGGGTTTGCTATGGCCCTACATAGGGAAGTGTCCCTTCTCCTTGACAATTACATGCTGCTGGGTATGAGAGAAATGTGGAACCAGATTTTCTCATATGCTTCCTTCCGGGACCTGAACTGCCAGGCTTTTCATCTTGGATCATTGAGAAGTGACCCACACACCACTTATAATGTAGGGCAGAGGACAGTCTTGACCATGAGCTTAAGGGCTCATAAGGATCTGTAACTGGTAAGATGTTGGGTACCAGGCACGGCCATCTTCTGATTGGACCTTTTACAGCACAGAGAAAGCAGGAAGGGACCAGGAAGCCTAGGAAAATTGATAGGGCTGGAAGGAAAGTTAACTGACACAGTATGCCTGTGTTAATTGCAGGAGTATTTACTCATCAGTTTTGTTTCTTCACCTGTATAGAGATGGGAAAGATGTGGTGTGTTTCTGAACTCTGCAATAGTGACCATCATGGTTTCAGGGAGGTTTGTTCAAGGCAGGGTACTTTGGCGCTGTGATCTAAATCACTGAGCCTCTTGGGCTTGCCAATCAGGTCAATTCTGTGTCCAGGGCAGCTGTTTACCAGCTCCAACTGGTACGCAAGCTGAGACCCTCCCTGCCTGCAAACTGTCTCGCCAGAGTGGTGCATGCTCTAGTTATCCCTTGCTTGCACTACTGCAATGCGCTCTATGTGGGACTACCTTTGAAAGTGACACAGAAACTAAAACTAATCCAGAATGCCGCAGCTAGACTGGTAACTGGGAGCGGCCACCGTGACCGTATAACACCGGTCTTGAAAGACCTACACTGGCTCCCAGTACGTTTCCGAGCACAATTCAAAGTGTTGGTGCTGACCTTTAAAACACTAAACAGCCTTGGTCCAGTATACCGTATTTTTCGCCCTATAGGACGTACCGTCCCATAAGGCGCACCTAGTTTTTTGGGGGGGAAATAAAGGGAAAAAAATTATTTCCCCCCCAGGCGCGGGGCTGGGGCGGGGGAGGCCCGCCCGAGCTTCCCCCGACCCCAGCCCCCAAACAGGCAGCTCTCTGCAAGCTGTGGGAGCCCAGCGCTGGCTCCCGCTGCTTGCTGAGAGGTCCGCGAAGCCTGGACGCGCTGAGCTCTGCGCGCGCAGGCTTCAGCACGCAGGCAACTCTCCGCAAGCGGCGGGAGCGCTCCCGCTGCTTGCGGAGAGGTCCGCAAAGCCTGGAGAGCGAGAGGGGTCAGTGTGCACCGACCCCTCTCGCTCTCCAGGCTTCACCGAAAGCCTGCATTCGCCCCATAGGACGCACACACATTTCCCCTTCATTTTTAGAGGGAAAAAAGTGTGTCCTATAGGGCGAAAAATACAGTACCTGAAGGAGTGTCTCTACCCCCATCGTTCTGCCCGGACACTGTGATCCAGCTCCGAGGGCCTTCTGGTGGTTCCCTCACTGTGAGAAGCCAAGTTACAGGGAACCAGGCAGAGGGCCTTCTCGGTAGTGGCACCCGCTCTGTGGAATGCCCTCCCATCAGATGTCAAAGAGAAAAACAGCTACCAGAGTTTTAGAAGACATCTGAAGGCAGCCCTGTTTAGGGAAGTTTTTAATGTTTAACAGACTATGGTATTTTAATATTCTGCTGGGAGCTGCCCAGAGTGGCTGTGAAAACCCAGCCAGATGGGCGTGGTATAAATAAATAATAATAATAATAATATTTATCAGAAGGTTAGCGGTTCAAATCCCCATGACGGGGTGAGCTCCCATTGCTCTGTCCCAGCTCCTGCCAACCTAGCAGTTCGAAAGCACACCAGTGCAAGTAAATAAACAGGTACCGTTGCAGCGGGAAGGTAAATGATGTTTCTGTGCGCTCTGGTTTCTGTCACATGACCCAGAAAGCTGTCTGTGGACAAACGCCGTCTCCCTCGGCCTGAAAGCGAGATGAGTGCCACAACCCCATAGTTGCCTTTGACTGGACTTAACCGTCCAGGGGTCCTTTACCTTTTACCTTTTTACATTAGAGAGCATGGCCTACTCAAAGCAACCTTTCTAAGGCCTGAGGGGATCTGGCATGGGAAACAACCTTAGGTACCTCTTCTTTCGATGGAAACCCCACCACCACCACCAAAAGGCTTAAAAGTTTGGTAATGCAGGATGCTGCCAAGCACTTCCTCAACCTTTTCCCACCATCGATCCACAGGAACTGCAGTTTTATTTGGGATTCTTCTCCATAGCTGCAAAGATGCGATAGCTGCCTTGAGAATAGAAAAGCACAGATGTTCGATGCATCACTCATCACATTCTGCCTAGAAGGTGGTAGCAAAGACAGCTCTCTCCATCGCTTCTGTCTCATCATGTGTAACACCCCTGCAGCTGGGAGTGCTGGCTGTAGCAACAGATGGGATCCTGAATTGGACCCAGCCCTTGTGCAATTGCACTTGGACTTGCATGACAGTTATAAATATCAAAACCAACAGCCTGCCAAATGGTCCGGTGCTAAAGAGAGTCCCAGTCGTAGTCAAAACTTTTCAACCACATGAACACAGTGGGTGGTGTCAGGCTGAGCTGGCGGCTGCTGCTATTCCTTTGCCCTCTCGTTAGATGCTCCAGCCTTCCATTTCTCTTTTACAACCCCATTCCCAGTCCTGTCACCCTCATTTCTCACAAAACAGTCCAGCCAAATGGAAGCAAGGGAAGTTCCACGTAGAGCAAGAAGGATGGGGAAATAGCAGACATTGGGTACAAGTCAGCGGCTGTAGGGTAGAGAGCAGATTTGCATATTGTGCCCTTGCTTTTTCTCACCTAAGTAGTAGGCATGAAATATACTAGGAGCTGAGTGTGGATTTCATGCTCTTTATTCAGCTCATAGTATTGAGGAATGCCAGTTCTCCCAAAATGTCTGCTTTATATAGGTTATTTACACAATGGGCCCCACGTGATTGGCTAATTCTGGGATTCTCCTGTAGGCCAATCAGGTTGAGGATTCACTTCCACCTGGAGCTGGATTGGGTGGCTCCTACGGACCAATCAGACTGCTGCATTCTGGATCCTATTGTTCTAGGACCAATCAGGCTGCTGCATTTTGGATCCTATTCAACTCAGTACATAACAGGCAGTTGGGGTTAGAATATGAACTTGTGTATATATAATAATAATAATAATAATAACAATAATAATAATAATAATTTATTATTTGTACCCCGCCCATCTGGCTGGGTTTCCCCAGCCACTCTGGGCGGCTTCCAACAGAGATGAAAAATACACTAAAATGTCACATATTAAAAACTTCCCTGAACAGGGCTGCCTTCAGATGTTTTCTGAATGTCAGGTAGTTGTCCATCACCTTGACATCCGACGGGAGGGCATTCCACAGGGCGGGCGCCACCACCGAGAAGGCCCTCTGCCTGGTTCCCTGCAACTTGGCCTCTCGCAGTGAGGGAACCGCCAGAAGGCCCTCGGAGCTGGACCTCAGTGTCCGGGCAGACCGATGGGGGAGGAGACGCTCCTTCAGATATACTGGACCGAGGCCATTTAGGGCTTTAAAGGTCAGCACCAACACTTTGAATTGTGCTCGGAAACGTACTGAACAATATATTGAACAATAGTGGTTGGAGCCACATTAGAGGTATAGCCTATTGCTGGAAGTAGGGATGAAGCCTTTCCTCAAACAGACCCAGGTTCAAGTTTGCCCCCAACCCCCAGCCCTTGGCATTGCAAGTAGGTGAAAGCTATGGGGGAGTCCTGTGTTACTTACAGGTCCTATCAGTCACCTTGGCTAATTTTTGAGCCGCCTAATTAATATTAATGCAATCAAATATATTTATTAGCATCCCTTTGGGAGCATATACATTTATACTTCCTTTGCTGGTTGACAAACAAGCTAAATAGGCTCCAGAATAAAATTAAATCCATGAGACCATGCAGCCACAAGGACATCTTCTTAACATCATTATACAAGTTTGGACCAGCAGACATTTAACAGTTCCTTTTTCCAGCAGCAGTGGCTTTGTGGTGTGGTGTTAGGGACAGGCTGGATGAGGAGGAGTGGTGGGAGCCGCCAGCCCAAGAGTCCCCCAGGGAGGGCTCTGGAGATGACACCTTAGAGCCTGGAGCCTGGTGGTGGGACACTGAGCAGCGTTCAGCAGAAGGGCATTTCCCTAGAGTGGACACAGGCAGGGGGAAGTTACTCCAGCCAGTAGAACTTCCTGTTCCACTGGTCTGGAGCATCCTCCCCCTGCATGTGACCAAGCAGATGGGCATGACCCTGGCTGACTCCATAAAAGAGCCGAGTCACGCAGCCATCTTTCTCTTGATGCCATGCTGCTCTCCTGCGGCCATTTTGTTCTCTTGGTGCTGTTCTTTTAATGTATTTTGCTGTCTGCTGGCTCTAGGCCAGCAGTACATGGGCTCAATCCCTGTCTGGGAACTCACACTTAGTTATGTAATTACAAGCTAAAGCTTGCCTTCAGGGATCATACCGTGAACTGAATGTGAGTAAACTTCTTGTTACTTTTAAGGAAAGACTCTTGTGTCTTTATTCTTTAAAGAGGGATAAAAGGGGACACCAGGAATAATTCATCTGGGCAAGCCAGACTGGATTGCTTAACTAAAGAGATTCAAACGAATCTGCAAACTAGCCTCCTGCAATATTGAGGGGAATCTTCTCTGCTACATGACTCACTAGCGTGAGTGAAGAAAGGATAATACAGTGGTACCTCGGGTTACATACGCTTCAGGTTACAGACTCCGCTAACCCAGAACTAGTACCTCAGGTTAAGAACTTTGCTTCAGGATGAGAACAGAAATCGTGCTCCAGCGGCGCAGTGGCAGCGGGAGGCCCCATTAGCTAAAGTGGTGCTTCAGGTTAAGAACAGTTTCAGGTTAAGAACGGACCTCTGGAACGAATTAAGTACTTAACCCGAGGTACCACTGTAGTTCATCACCAGGCTGGGAAAACGCTGACACCCCAAACAATTTTGATACTGTCATCCACATCCTTTCGGTCTGAAACTGCTTTAAGTTTACATTGTAAAAAAGGAAGAAATGGTCTGGTATCAATAAGCCAATGAAAGCAGCAAGGGTTTGGGCTGAGGGGGCTTGGCCTGCTATTCCAGTTCTTTCATTGGCCCTACAATCCAAAGCGGGTGTGTAAATTAGGTATTGAAGAAGGGGAGCAATTTCCATTCCAATCTGCATTGTTCACAATCAGTGCTCTTTCTGTTCTGCTGCAGTTCAGATTCTGCCAAATACGACATTATTCATCTCACCATCCTCTGTTTGATGCAAATTATATACTCATTCATATAACTTATCTAACTTGCATTCATATAAATGTAAAGGAAACATCAAAACGAGGTAAAACAAGTCAGTAGTTACATATAGTTTGCAGACTTAAAAATAACAATGTCATATTCACTTGACTGATTTCCATTCCTGACCATAGACAAACATTCAAACAGTAGCAATTTCCACCTTCTTTTCTATTTTCAGTAGAATACTCTGACATCGCTGCTTTGAATATTTATACAGCGTACCTAATGCTTTATCGCTTTTTTGACTATGACCGTGGCAAATAGAGGAACATATCTAATGTAAAATTATGCATTATATTCTAAGAATTGCACACTGCTGCACTGGAGATACACTTCTTTTTCCTGGTGTGGTATTTTTGAAATAGATAACAGATATTCAAAGCAATATGGATGATGAATGAGCTCTCCCAGGCTCAGGTTATGATCAGCTCACTGCAGACAAGTGAATTTTAGTGCCATATAGCTCACTCACAAATTAAGCTTGTTTAACCTCAGTCTCATTCTTTGCTAAGGCCTCTCCTGATTATGCTACCCATAGTACAATGGAAGTTTTCCACAGCCCATTGAAGCTGCTTCTGCTGTCCTTTTACCTTTCTCAGAAGCCTACCTGACGGTAGTGCCAAAGCCACACACAGAGAGGTTTTCCCTGATGCCCATTAAGGTCTCCTCTCCATGCTGAAATCACGCTTAAAAGAAGTATTCTATATAGGGCCTTTGAGATCCCTTCCAATGGGACCCTGTGATTTATTTACTTATTAAGCCAAAAGGCTCGGTTGCGGGTATGTGCTTGTTTGTGTGCTGTTAATGGTGCCCACTGCGGTTTATATGGTTTGGAAATGTGTCTAAAAAGATTGGTGACCCCTAAGGAGATCAGCCCTGAGTGCTCACTGGAAGGACAGATCCTGAAGCTGAGACTCCAATACTTTGGCCACCTCATGAGAAGAGAAGACTCCCTGGAAAAGACCCTGATGTTGGGAAAGATGGAGGGCACAAGGAGAAGGGGATGACAGAGGACAAGATGGTTGGACAGTGTTCGCGAAGCTACCAGCATGAGTTTGACCAAGCTGCGGGAGGCAGTGGAAGACAGGAGTGCCTGGCGTGCTCTGGTCCATGGGGTCACGAAGAGTCGGGCACGAATAAACGACTAAACAACAACAAGGCTGCGATGGGTCAAGACTGTGTCGGACGAGGGCTGAGAAGCCCGGTCCCTCTCTCTCTTATGAATTCAGTGGTCTGTGTTTGCCTGAGCTTGAGTCTGGACTAAGGATTCTGAGCTCCTGTGTTCTGGTGATATCCAATCACAGAACATTTCAGGATTTGGGCCTCTGCCATTGGCCCTTAAACTCTGAGTCATGATTCACAGCTTGGAAGTTTAGACAGCCAATCACGTCTGTGCTGTTATCACTGTGTCTTGCCTTGTGGGAACCCACCTACACTTCACAATCTACTTCACAGGGTTCTTGTGAAGATCCAAAGGTAGGATACTTCTGCTAATAGATCTCCCATGGATCATTGTGCTTGGGATGCTGCTATGGCAGCTCTCATGGTCTGATGGAAGAGCCATAGCAAGACCTGTGCAGCACAGACACCCAGTAGGCTTGATGGGAAAGGAAAGACTGCTGTGCCTGGTATGGCCATAGTTGGCCGAGTCCAAGTTTGTAGGGGGTTTGCACTTGGCTCTGAATTTCCAAACCCCTCAAATTCTAAACTTTTGGTCCTGTGAATAATAACCAGAAGTGTTTTGAAACACTGCCACACCCCAAATGCCATCCCTAACCTTAGCATGAGACTGCTTGGGGAATACAGCCCAAAGTGGGTGGTGAACCCCCAATTTAACGACATTATAAAATCTTGCAAAAAGAAAAAATAATAACCCTCCTTTCTCCTCTAAGAGAACTACATTTCAGTCAAGTCTTTAATACTATAATTGCAACTCATCACTTTGTTAATCTGATATTACTAAAAGCCAGAGAATTGCTTTATTGAAGCTCTAATTTCAGACACAAATATATTTTTGAACTACTTACAGCAATTTTGTTAAAATGTGATGACTTTCCTGCCTTTGCCTTTCACACTCTGTATTTTCTGATACTTATCGGCATGCAATTTTGGAGAGAAAAAGACAGCTGTCTCCAGAGCAATAACATGAATATGAATATATTAAAGCAGCAGTATCCAGACTCCTTTAAAATTACAGGTTCTCTTCTTCTTCTTCTGAATGTGCGAAGCAGATTTATCAGCAGCCCTTCGAACATTTCGGTAACTCAGACGTATAAAATTTGTAAGCACTCTCTGATAATTGCTCTAAGAGAAAGGGTGGTTACATTGTGCATGGTAAATGTTGTGCTACAACAAGGCAGCTATTTTATGATGAGTTATATTCATTCAGCCCATCATGGGAGTCTGAGGAACAGAGGTAAATAGTGGTAACCATAACAAGAGATGAAGTTATGGGCTTTATAAACAAGTTACAAACTAATAAAACACCAGGACTGGTGGCATCAGCCCAAGAGCTCTTAAATATATCCAGTATAAAACTCCTTATCTTCTCAGGGTCTCACCCAGACCCAGCAGTAAAGTGCACATTTTACTGGTAAAAATAATAATAATAAATTTTATTTATACCCCGCCCTCCCCGGCCAGAGCCGGGCTCAGGGCGGCTAACACCAGTAAAATTACAGTAGAAACGTAATAGGAGGGAAAAAACCAATTTAGAATATAGGTTAAAATGCAATTTAAAATGCAGCCTCATTTTAAAAGTAGCCCATAGATCAAAACCATAAGGGGAAGGAAACATAAGGGTCAGACTGAGTCCAAGCCAAAGGCCAGGTGGAACAGCTCTGTCTTG
The DNA here is from genome assembly GCF_951804945.1 of Podarcis cretensis. Classification (NCBI taxonomy): domain Eukaryota; kingdom Metazoa; phylum Chordata; class Lepidosauria; order Squamata; family Lacertidae; genus Podarcis; species Podarcis cretensis. The sequence goes on from NC_137187.1 coordinate 31,078,060, forward strand.
CAGGCCCTGCGGAAAGATGTCAAGTCCTGCAGGGCCCTAGTCTCTTGTGACAGAGCATTCCACCAAGTCGGGGCCACTACTGAAAAGGCCCTGGCCCTATTTGAGACCAATCTAACAAACCTTGTGACTTGGGACCTCCAAAATGTTGTCATTTGCAGACCTTAAGGTCCTCCGTGGGGCACACCAGGAGAGGTGGTCCCATAGGTACGTGGGTCCTAGGCCGCATAGGGCTTTAAAGGTCAAAACCAGCACCTTAAACCTGACCCTGTACTTCACCAGGAGCCAGTGTATGTTTTGACAGCTGCCTGCCCTGACCTTCCTCAGATCCACCTCATTATTTTTCCTGTCATGTGTTCCTTCTGGTGTCCTGAAGCGAAATGGGCAATTTGTGCTGTACTGTACCACTCCACAGGGCCGTCCCACTTCCCCCAGTCAAAAATCCCTGCCTGCTTCTCCTTGTGGTCATACGTGGTGTTCAATACTCTTTTTTAAAAGAAGGATTGTGATGCATCCGACTGACTGTCTTTGTTTTACTTGATACACATAGCTTAGTGCAGTGGTTTTCAAACAGTCTGCCGTGGCACCCTGGGGTGCCTTGAATGATGGTCGGGGTGGGGTGGGGGCTACGGGCAACACTCCCCCCCCCCCCAGTTTATACATTTCATTAGTTTTGCAATCAATTTAACATTTCAAAGTTTGACTTCACTCCCCCTCTTTCTGTGGTTCCTCAAATTTATTTTTTAATATCTTCTGCATATTCACATTCATTTAATTTTCTCCTTTTATTATCTACTTTAAATATATACTCTTATCACCCCAGAGGAAATAGATACGGTCCTCAAAAACCTGAAACCACACAAAGCCCCAGGCCCAGATGGCTTCACAGCAGAATTATATAGGAAATTCAAAGAACCCTTGATGCCCTACATGACCCGCCTATTCAACGACATCATAAAAGGGGGGCCCATCCCCCAAACCTGGACCCACTCCAAAATAGTCTCCATCCCAAAACCACTAAAAGACAGCCTCAAAGTAGAATCATACTGCCCAATCTCATTAAAATATATACTCTTATGAAACTGCAGGTTATTACAATAATCCCACCAATGTTTTTATCTGTTTGCAATTTATCTGTAAATATTCAATAAACCATTTCCATTCTTTTATTATTAAAAAAGTTTGTTATCTTGATTTCTTATTCTTCCTGGAAGTTTCGCCATTTCTGCATATTCCAGAAGTTTTTATATCCATTCTTCCTTTGCTGGGATTTCTGCTTCTTTCCACTTTGGGGCAAGTAGCATTCTTGCTGCTGTGGCAGCATACATAAATAAACTTCTATACAATTTAGGTAGTTCTGTCCCTATAATTCCCCAAAGAAGAGCTTCTGTTTTTTGTTTTTTTTACAAAAGTTATTTTGAACATCCTTTTCAATTGGCCGTGAGCAACACTGGCCTCTGTCCCCCTTTCCTTCCCTCCCTCCCTCTTCTGATGCCCTCTTGCGGCTGTTTGTTGCAGTAGCCCTGGCTACAAGTTTCCCAAGCTAATGGTGCCCTCTAGAGGCGCCTCTCTTTGGGGCTGAGAGACCAGGGGCAGCAACAGCTGCCTGGAGGACTCCCAAGGAGAGGGGAGAGGGGAGAGGAGGCTGAGGGAACCCCCCACAAGGGAGGGTGTTCGAAAAAGGGTGAGAGGCTGCCAGCTCTGCAGGAAAGGAGTGACATAACTGGGCTCCTGAGCCCCACAGGGGTGCCACAGAAAAAAAGTAGTTGGTTAAGGGAGCCATGGACTCAAAAAGGTTGAAAACCTCTGGGTTAGTCATAGAGTGTCTGTGTCATGGACTGCCACAAGAGTGGTGGGAGGCAGGAATGGCAGATGAAGATGATGGACTTTTCGGAGCTTAGCCAACCTGATTGGAAGAGTCCGCGACTAGAAGGAGGAGGAGTATCAGAACGATTGGATGAAATTCAAGGACTATTTAGTTAACTATGCTAATATAATTTAACTGGAAAAACTTGCAAATACCAGATAGGCTTAGGATTTAAATATGTGATGTTAGAGAATAAAATGTTTAAAGTTAAAATGAAAAGGAAGAAAGAAGTTAAGTGTCTAAGTTAATTTCTATGAGAAAATTGGTTTTGGAAAACTGTTACAATGATATACAGTGGTACCTCAGGTTACATACACTTCAGGTTACATATGCTTCAGGTTACAGACTCTGCTAACCCAGAAATAGTGCTTCAGGTTAAGAACTTTGCTTCAGGATGAGAACAGAAATCGTGCAGCGGTGGCGCGGTGGCTGCGGGAGGCAGTGGTACCGCTGTACTCTTCTCAAGGATTCAGTCTATTGGATCACAAAGTATCCCACTGTACTAAATCCTATTGCCTTTGCAGCTCCAGCTTTAAGATAGCATCGCACAGTGGAGTCTGATGCTACTGAAAGAGACAGGAGTCCCACATGCTCCCCTATTCTCTTCTGCACTCTGTTGCTACTTTTGTGGGAAGGATAAATGTACAAGTCAGAGGAGAAAAGAACACACAGATGATCAAAGCGAGCAAAAAGGCTTGTTTTTCCGACAGCGGTTAAGACTAATAGACACAAGCAAAATTTCAGTGCTCTTCCTTAGAAGCAAAATGCAAATTACCAGGCTGGAGGAGAACTAGATTTCTGATGATCTCAAAGCAGATACATAAATTGTACTGCTATTAGTCCATTTATAATGAGACCACACTCCCGCAAGCAGACGTTGGTTCTCTGGCAACACTTAATGTAATGATTAAGTAATTTTCCTCTGACATTGGTGCTGTGTGAAGATAGCATGGGCAGATTAGAACACTAAGTACATAAAAGGTTTTTTAACTGTCTGCCTTTACATCCATTATGGTACTGCTGTGTTCTCTCAGAGAGAGGGGCGGGGGGGGGGGAGAGATGGAGAGAAGGGGTGCCCCACCTATTTTTTTCCTTTGACCCTGCTTCCTGTCACCAGTATGTGACCCTCAACCACTTTCCCTAAGACTGAAAACGAGACACTGGAGTTGAGGGATTTAATTAATGTGTCTCTGATGAAGGTATTAATAGAACCCATTTGCCCTCTGAAAGATCAAGTTGTCACATCTACTGGAAATAATTAGTTTCTGAAAGGAACAGCACACGTAAACTTGCTTCATGATAGAGAGCTGGGTGTGTTAAAATGGCACAACTGCAGAATGAATGGCTCTTTGTTTGCGTCAGCCATCAGCCATAGCAATAAAACAACAATACGATACACAAAGAATAGAAATAAAAAGTCAATTATACAAAATACATTTTAGGGTTTTGAACCAATAGTCAAATAGTGGATCTTATTCTGATTGCCCCAGCTAAAAACCTTGCAACCTTTGCTGTCACCTGCTCATCTTGATCTGCCAAGAGAAAGGACACCATGGCAGTGGTTGGGCAACCCAGAATGGACAATAAAAGAGGGGTGATAATCTCATTCCTCAAATCTTCACAACTGTAGATGTGCAAATCGATGTTATAATCTTTCGTATACAATGTAGGAGAAACATAAACCTTTGTTCTGACATAATCTGTGCTCAGATATTCTCTCCTTTAGCTCATAGCATCATGTATAATAAAGGTAAAGGTAAAGGTACCCCTGCCCGTACGGGCCAGTCGTGTCCGACTCTAGGGTTGCGCGCTCATCTCACTTAAGAGGCCTGGAGCCGGCGCCATCCGAAGACACTTCCGGGTCACGTGGCCAGCGTAGCAAAGCTGCAACTGGCGAGCCAGCACCAGCGCCGTACACGGAAACGCCGTTTACTTTCCTACTAGAAAGCGGTACCTATTTATCTATTTGCACTTAGGGGTGCTTTCGAACTGCTAGGTGAGCAGGAGCTGGGACTGAACGACGGGAGCTCACCCCGCCACGGGGATTCGAACCGCCGATCTTACGATCAGCAAGTCCTAAGCACTGAGGTTTTACCCACAGCGCCACCGCGTCTCATCATGTATAATAAGTTTATTAAAAGTGAAGTGTCATGAAGCTACACTCAAAAACATTATGTTTTGCTTCATTACCTTCTTGATATATTGCACTGGTGAAATCTTACCTGGTTTCATTATGGAAACAGGTGAGATCTGTTTATTGTTTAATCACCCTCATCTATAGATCAATGGCACCTTGAGACTTCTGTCTCTGGACCAGGCTGAAATTAGGTTAAAAACAAGCCCAGGCCAAGCCCTAGAGCCAATTGCTTGTGCTTTTTTCTCCTTCTTGACATTTTTGTAACAGAATAGCAGTGATTCCATGTATCGTGCTGCTGGCTGAGTGCTGCAGCGCATCCTATACAGTTGTCCCAAGACAGAAATTTTGTTTGCTAGAATAAATGCAGCAGCATTTACAGCAACAGATGTGTTATGACATGAACTTTGAATAGATGAAAGGACCCATTTCAGGAAATTCTCCTCCATAAGCCCCACTGAGATGAAAAAAACATTTTCTTCATTCAGCACTTAAATATTTTCTGCATCAGTTCCGCTACAGCCAGTCATGCTCTAGAACGTCTTTTCTAGGTCTGCACATGAATTAGCTTTTCCCCCCTAATCGACCTAATGAGAAAACACTGCAAATGCCACTAATGTTCAATTTAAATTCAGTAACTGGATGTAGATGGCGACAAATATCCTACCAAGATAACAAGGTCTCTTTAATGATACACAAGGTTAAAATGATTCACATAATAATTTTTTTTGTAAAATCAAGTTTTACAATGGCTATGCTAACCCCACACCTAAATAAGTGAGGGCATTTTATGATTTGCAGCATGTTTGGGGTTGCCATATTTCAAGAAGTAAACCCCAAATTTGCTGAGCTTTTTTTCACGGAGATGCCCAAAAACACAATTCTTCGGTCCAGGACAAACCACGGCCGATTGCGGGCATAAGGAAAAGGGGATGACAGAGGATGAGATGGTTGGACAGTGTTCTCGAAGCTACCAACATGAGTTGGACCAAACTGCAGGAGGCAGTGGAAGACAGGAGTGCCTGGCGTGCTCTGGTCCATGGGGTCACAAAGAGTCGGACACAACTAAACGACTAAACAACAAGAAAAACAAAGGCAATTGAGGAGGCAGGACTGAGACCAAATGAAAACCAAAAAGCAGGACAAAAGAACATCTAATGGGTACAGGAACATTCTAGAGCTCAGGAAGACCTTGTTACTCAAGCTACGCTCAGCAGGAAAAGGGGGGGGGAGAAAGATTCCCTCCCTACCCAGGAAGATGCAGTGGTCACTCTTGGAGGGGAGGTGCTAAGCTGATGCAACACACACACTCCAGTGGCTGACCACATGAGGTAGCTGCATACTGGTTCCCAGTCCAAGCCCTGACAGCTCCATGCTATATAAAAATGCAAACCAAACACACAGCGTTCCCTTTCCCCGCATAAGCTACTGCATTATCTCCTCTCCCCATCTCTTAAAATTGGTGAAATGCTCTTGATTTTGTCTCAGGCAATTTTTCTTTAAAAGATGAAGTACAAAAAATTTATTAAGGTTGCTATCCTACAGCCAGTTATAAGCCAGCTGAGGAACTTACTTACTGCTCTGCTGGTACCTGGGCTGGCCCACCCATGAGGCAGACTGAAGCAGCTGCCTTGGGCAGTGGAATCCTGCAGGACAGCACCCCCACCAGAGTTGCATGATGCAGCTTCCAATGAGATCTCTCCAGATGTCACCATGTGACCCCAGGAAGAGAAATTTCAGGGGGAAGGAGGCACCTTACTGTTCTGCCTCAGGCGGCAAAATGGGACAGGCCACCCCTGGTTACCAGAGCAGGAGTTCCATACACATAATGACAGTTACACAACTTGAGGCCTCCTAGAAAGTTCTTCCAGTATAGATCTCTGACCTGTGGTGTTCGATCAACAGCGGGGGCAAAAGAGAACATTCTGGAGATGTGTCTGGGCAGCTGCGGCTTAACAGGATTCAGACCCACCTTCTCCCAACATGCCCACAAAGCTGTTCTGAAAATACACCGGACCTGATACAGTGGTACCTTGGGTTACATACGCTTCAGGTTACATACGCTTCAGGTTACAGACTCCGCTAACCCAGAAATAGTACCTCGGGTTAAGAACTTTGCTTCAGGATGAGAAAAGAAATTGTGCTCCGGCAGTGCGGCAGCAGCAGGGGGCCCCATTAGCTAAAGTGGTGCTTCAGGTTAAGAACAGTTTCAGGTTAAGAACAGACCTCCGGAACAAATTAAGTTCTTAACCCGAGGTACCACTGTATAGTTATTTCTCATTGGAGTCAGGAAGAGAAAAAATATTTTAAAATTGTGTCGTCGTCATCTTCCTGTCCTGGTCACAAGCATGCTGGTAGGGGGATGAGTGAGTGGCTGCTTGCCACAGAATCTCTCCCTTCCCAAGGGGAGCACCGCATGTGCTTCAATTGTACGTTGATTGGTTCACATATATCATTTATTTACCTCTCAAACGAAAATGTCAAGTACATGAAATAATCACAAGTCTAACGAGGTTGCTCCTGTGTTTCAAAATCCCACTTGAAAAGCTTTTCTCCAGTCTCGTGTATTCAGAAGTCATGCCCAGTTCAGTCCAGTTTTTCTCATTATGCTAGTTTGCCCGCAGTAAACCTTCTCGCAGTCAGTTAATGCGAGCAGATCTCTAAAAATTGTCACTCTTCACGAGGAAACATGAAGGCAGCAGTTACCTTAGCAACAAGAGCCATGTGAAACTTCTCTCACCACAGTTCCTTTGACATTCAGATTTTCCCTAGCAGAAAAATGGTTAAAATAACAAAAAAAGGAAACCAATTGTGTCCAGAGCACTGAGAGCAATATTTGATGGGAAGAACTGCAGAGGTACAGCTATTGCCCGCTAATGGAAGTCGGGGATCTTCTCCCCTCAAATGCTATGCTGGCACCACAGCAGAACTAGTCTATGCATCTATTTATTAGCTGTGGCCAGCAAAATTCTTGCAAGGATCTTAGCAAACCGTCTCTTAACAATATCCGAGGCGACCCTTCCAGAATCCCAAAATGGTTTTAGACCTTCTAGGGCAGACATGTCCAAAGTCTGTTCCAAGGGCCTAATCCGGCCCACTGGCTGGTTTAATCCAGCCCCTGTGGCAGTTTATTTCCTGGGGTAAAATCCTAAAAAGCTCAACAACTTCAACACTAAAAAAAGCTCTAATAAAAGGTTGGCCCTTTGGTCAGCCCTCACGGCCCTTCACTTCATTATATCTGGCCCTTGTTGGAAAAAAGTTTGGACACCACTGTTCTAGGGGGACAGTGGACATGATTTTCACCACTCAACAGCTTCAATAAAAATGCAGAGAGCAAAACAACCCTTGCATATGGCGTCTATTGACCTGACTAAGGCCTTCGACACTGTAAATCATAATGCCCTGTGGACTGTCCTGAAAATTGGCTGCCCAGATAAATTTGTGGACATCGTTCGGCTCCTCCATGATAATATGACAGCAACAATTGCAGATAACAATGGCTCTCAAAGTGAACCATTCACAGTGGAATCAGGTGTTAAACAGGGTTGTGCTGTCACCCCAACTCTAGTCATTATTTTCATTGCCATGCTCCTACACTTTGTCAAAGGGAAATTCCCTTCCGGAGTAGACATCATGTATCAAACAGATGGAAAGCTGTTTAATCTGAGCAGGCTGAAAGCAAAGAGTAAGGTTGCCGTAACTTCTGCCATAGGGCTTCAGTATGCTGATGACAACGTAGTGTGTGCACACTCAAACCTTCAAACCATCCTAAATATATTTGCAGAAGCTTACGAAAAGTTTGGCCTATCACTCAACATCCAAAAAACCAAAGTGCTGTACCAAGTACAAAATAACCCCTCTGCAGCGCCACAAATCCAACTCAATGGTGTAATGTTGGAAAATGTCAATCACTTCTCCTACCTGGGCAGTTATCTTTCCACAAGGGCCGACACTGATGCCAAAACCCAGCATTGCCTGAGCTGTGCAAGTGCAGCTTTCTTCTGATCGAAGTGCAGAGTGTTTGAGGGCTGAGACATACACAGGGAAACCAAAATGCTTGTTTACAAGGCTATTGTACTACCAAGTTTAAAGACTCTCTCAAGGCAAATCTAAAAAAATGTAGTATAAACACTGACAACTGGGAAATACTGGCCTGCGAGCGCTCCTGTTGGAGAACAGTCTTTACCAAAGGTGTTATGGGCTTTGAAGACGCTTGAACTCGGGACGAAAGGGAGAAACGTGCTAAGAGGAAGGCATGCTTAGCAAACCCTCACCGTGATCAACTCCTGCCCAGACACGTATGTCCCCACTGTGGAAGGATGTGTGGATCCAGAATTGGCCTCCACAATCACTTACGGACTCACTGCTAAGACCGTGTTTATGGAAGACAATCTTACTCGGCTACGAGTGATTGCCAAAGAAGAAGAGTCTATACCAGGGCTAGTCAACCTTTTTATTCCTAACACCCACTAATGCATCTTTCTTGATGGTAAAATTTCCTTATTGCCCACCAGCACTCGATGGAAGGAGGATTCAGCTTGTGCTATAGAGAACCCCCTAAAAGGTAAAGGTACCCCTGCCCGTACGGGCCAGTCTTGACAGACTCTGGGGTTGTGCGCCCATCTCACTTAAGAGGCCAGGGGCCAGCGCTGTCCGGAGACACTTCCGGGTCACGTGGCCAGCGTGACATTGCTGCTCTGGCCAGAGCCAGAGCCAGAGCCAGAGCCAGAGCCGCACACGGAAACGCCGTTTACCTTCCCGCTGGTAAGCGGTCCCTATTTATCTACTTGCACCCGGAGGTGCTTTCGAACTGCTAGGTTGGCAGGCGCTGGGACCGAGCAGCGGGAGCGCACCCCGCCGCAGGGATTCGAACCGCCGACCTTTCGATCGGCAAGCCCTAGGCGCTGAGGCTTTAACCCACAGCGCCACCTGCGTCCCTAGAGAACCCCCTACCGCACACCTAGAATCCTGAAATGCCCACTAGTGGGCGGTAGGGACCAGGTGGACAACCCCTGGTCTATACAGTAGCACCTGGGGATGGTATTTGCAAAGTGGGTGCCAAGTGGAAAGTACAACTGGATTTGGAAGAAGGGGAGCCTTCCGTGGAGCAGGCTTTCAGACCAATGATAGAGTGTACCGTGGCACTTAAAAGAGGGAGGGGCAGTGTTTTTTTCTGGGGGTATGCAGGGGTACGCATACCCTAAACATTTAGTGAATCTTTGTACTTTTGTCCATTTACTGTATTTATTTCCCCCAATTTGAACTATAAAACGGTGTTTTTCTTGAGTCAAAATGAGAGTACCCCTAAACATTTCTTAAGAAAAGAAAGCATGGGGGGGTTGATTAGGCTTTCTGGGACCTCTGCCACCAGCCTGATGGGACAAGCTGCTTGTGAAAGCCAAAATAATTTCACAGTTGCAAAAAGGGAAAGTGGGGGGAGGGGAATGGTAAGCATGTAGACCAAGCCTGGAGTGCACAATAATTACTCCTTGTTTGTGAAATTTTGTTGTTGTTTTTTCTAGATGGAGAAATCCTAGACCAGTGTTTCTCAAGAAGTGAACTGGGAGCCACCAGTGGGCCTTAATGCCACAGCCTGCTTCCCGTCTCCTTACTTGCCTGCTAGTTATACTATAGCCTTTTCGATGGACCGATGCCAGCAATCCCTAGAATGCTGAATAATGGTAGCTGGAAGACAGAGACACCAGGAGGAGCAGATGGAAAGAAAATCTCCCTCTCCTAAAGGGAAAGGGCCAGAGATGGTGAAGAAAATGTGGGGGGGGGGGGATGATGACGTTTTGGTGCCTGGTTCTGCTCCTGCATCAGCTTTTTGTGACCAGAGCTGTCCTAAACATCATCTAACCAATGCTTTAAAAAAAAAGACTTCAGAAACAAGACTGGGTACTTTGGAACATCCATATCCTATAGTATTCCACATTACAGGTAATACCTTTGTTGGTGCTCTTTTTATGATGTTATTTAATTGTTTTCACAGAGAATTCTGCACTGCTCTGAGGACTCGCCAGCACCCAAAGGCAGCATATAGTTCTACGTAAATAAATAAAATCCATGGGGATGATTCAGATGATGAAAATTTTGCACACATCATTGCTGTAATGATCTCTGGCAGGCAAGCAAGCCCACATAAGAAGTAATGACTCTCCGGCAGTTTTATGTACGTTTATTTACAACAAAACACATCCAGAGCACTGGCTTCTCGCCTGCTCACATTGACGATAGTTGGTCAGTCTGAATCTTTGCCCCTCTCACAGCAGGAAGGATGCCAAACTCCCGCCCCTTCCCTCTTGCCCTTCTGTTGTTGTCTGATCTTATCCAGCCTCATAGAACAGGGACTGAGAGGCTGGCCTTCCCCCTCCCCACTTTCACTTGACAAAGTCTCGGTCCTCTGCTTATCTGCTGATTGTCTAGCAACGCTTTGGCTGCCTTCCAACTCTTCCTCTTCTTGAGAGCTAACAGTGTCTTTCTTGAGAAGGGGGGTCAAACTAGCTTATCTCGATTCTGTCAGCCAGCTCTCGTCTGCAGAGTTGGTCCCTCTTTCACTTAGCTCAATTTCTGAGTCTGTCTCTTCCCTTGCATTCTGGTGAGCCATGTTCCTAACAATTGCTGTCTTATTCCCTAATGTCTAGGGCATCATAGGGCAGGGGCAAAGAAGGTAAAAGCTGCTTTCTCCTTTCCCTTTTGCAATGTCTTAACCTATTTGGTTCCATTTTCTCATTCTTTCACGAATCTTCCTTTCCATCCACCCTTTATGATTCCTGAATATTGATTACAGTTGAATAAGGCAAAACTTTTTCCATAAAAATATTATCATCTGTTATATCAGCAATTTTTGGTTTCCATAAACGTATTTGTGTACCCACTCTGTATGTGTTGATGATGAATGGGTGCCAACTGATCACTGGGGATCTGCTTCCCTCTCTTATCTTGTTCCAACCCTCTGCAGCTAGCTGTCTCCCGATAAGGTTCCTGATTCTTGATGGTTATCTTTGGGATTGAACGTCTGTGCTTGCAGTTTGTAACCCTTACAAAATAAGACCTTGCTGTTCTGATGCTGAGTTAGTTTTGCAAGGTGTGGGTGTCCAATCGAATCCTGAATTATTTTGATTTTGCTCAGTCATACTTACTTATTTACTTGGAATACAGTGGTACCTCTGGTTATGTACTTAATTCGTTCCGGAGGTCCGTTCTTAACCTGAAACTGTTCTTAACCTGAAGCACTACTTTAGCTAATGGGGTCTCCTGTTGCTGCTGCGCGGCCGCTGTGTGATTTCTGTTCTCATCCTGAAGCAAAGTTCTTAACCCGAGGTACTATTTCTGGGTAAGCGGAGTCTGTAACCTGAAGTGTATGTAACCTGAAACGTATGTAACCCGAGGTACCACTGTAATTATATGTCACCCAACTGAATATTTTCTGTGGGTAGTTTCCAACCCAGTGATATCTTGGTGTGAGGCAGGGGTGCTCCCTGTCTTAGTCCCTCAAATCTTTATTTGAATGATATCTCTCCCAAATTATAATCTCAGAAACATCACTTACCCAGACTGGCCAAATGGAGATCCCACTGGTATACCATGCTGATAATGCTGTACTACTTTCACAATTCCCAGTTGGATTTAAAAGATGCATGACTAAATTCTCCAGCTACTGCAAGACATAATGGTTAACAATGAACTGATGATAAAACTAAAGAGTTGATTTTTACAACGGAATGTAAGAAATAGAAATGGGCCGTGACTGAATATTCAGTAGAACAATTCAATACTTTTAAATACCTGGAAATTACTGTCCTTCTCTGTTCAGATTCAAAATACAATGTATTATACAGTCTGCTCTGAAGGTGTACAAAGTATGTATATTTATTAAATATAGGCAATCTGCTTTGCTGGACAATTATGCTTGCTTCTGGCTAAAATGTGTTGAATATGAAGTTAACTGCATTGGTTCTTTATGACCCCATCTTCTACCACTTAGGTTACAAAAAAGGAACCAGCTGCATTAAAAAACAGAGACTTGTACATCTTGATTAGCTCTACCAAAAGGATTTTGCTCACTAGTGTATCTCGGTCTACAAGCAAGTCATCCCTCCAGGTATTTAGAAACATTAAATATTAGGGCTGCGCAATGGCTTCAGACAAATCCCAAATCCCAAACTGAATTGATTTTAAAGTAATTTTAAAGTGGGCCCAGTCCAAAGTGGATTGAGACACCTCTGGATTGCTTTGAAGAGGACTGACTGAATTTGCCGCACTTCCAAACACTAAGAAAGCTAGGAAGCCTGTCTCCAAAGTGTTGCAAAACAACACCATATAAGGAAAATGCCAGGGTGGGGAGACGGAAAAGGAAGCTGAACTTTGCTCATTGGCACTTTTACCTTCCAATCCAGAGCTATAAGAATATCTAATCACAATGCTTGGGGGGGGGGGAGAGTGAAGTGTTAAAACTAGAAGCTCACACTGTCTTTTACTCGTTTGTCAGTTCTCTGAATGTTAAACAGAGTTTGGTAGCATTGTTCAGTTTGTCTTTTGTTTATCCTTGAATTCATACCAGTACCCATACCAGTACAAACCTGTTTGCAAAAGGACTGGAAAACCTTATCAATTCCAGTCCAATCCTTACTCAAAAATAAATAAAAATGGTTGTTATCCATGTCTTAGTTGCTTAGTGTCCCTTTCCTTATCCTATAACTCATTTGAAATGTTAGCCAGAGTTCTTGATTTATGAGTTCTTGATTTATCTCCCTGGTACTTACCTTACATCTCCAGTTTAATGGCAGACTGCAACTCTAAGCTTACTGAAAATACAGCCTCACTATAGCCATCAAACTAGGGCACAACAGTTAAAAGGAAGATGAGTTCTGAATAAAAAATTTCTGTACAAGCAGCAACCGTTTTATGCGCGTCCAATATGTGCATGACTGTGCATGCATGCATTGTGCCAAACCCAGAAGTAACCTGAAAATGTCAGAAAAGCATCACAGAAAGGGGCGGAAGTGGAATAGGGTGTTAGCAGCCTTTTCTGATCGAGTTTCAAACATACACGATTTCACTTAAAGGTACAGTGCCTTGCAACATAAAATAAAGGCAACTCCCAGGGGTTATTTTATTTTATTTATAAATAATAAAAAATAATAATAATAATTTATTATTTGTACCCCACCCATCTGGCTGGGTCTCCCCAGCCACTCTGGGCGGCTTCCAAGATTACCGTATTTTTTGCTCTATAGGAAGCACTTTTCCCCCTTCAAAAATGAAGGGGAAATATGTGTGCATCCTATGGAGCTAATGCAGGCTTTCACTGAAGCCTGGAAAGCGAGAGGGGTCGGTGCGCACCAACCCCTCTTGCTCTCCAGGCTTCAGAAAGCTATCTGCAAGCCTTCGGAGCCCGGCGGAAACTCCCAAGACTTGCGGATAGCAGCCTGCAGCCCGAAGCCTGGGGAGCGCAGCGCTGCGCACCCCGGGCTTCGGGTAGATATCTGCAAGCTTTCGGAGACCAGTGGGAGTTCCCACCGGGCTCAGAAGGCTTGCGGATAGCAGCAAGCTCTGGGAGCGAAGGCGAGGTTTGCTCTTTAGGGCTGGGGGGGGGGAATAATTTTTTTTCTTTATTTCCCCCCCTAAAAACTAGGTGCGCCCTATGGAGCGAAAAATACGGTAAATATTAAAAGATTAAATAGACATTAAAATTAAATTAAATTAAAATTAAAGATTAAATATACATTAAAATGTCACACATTAAAAACTTCCCTGAACAGGGCTGCCTTCAGATGTCTTCTAAATGTCAGGTAGTTGTTTATCTCTTTGACATCTGATGAGAGGGCATTCCACAGAGCGGGCGCCACTACCGAGAAGGCCCTCTGCCTGGTTCCCTGTAGCTTTGCTTCTCACAGTGAGGGAACCACCAGAAGGCCCTCGGTGCTGGACCTCAGCGTCCGGGCAGAGCGATGGGGGTGGAGACGCTCCTTCAGGTATACTGGGCAGAGGCCGTTTAGGGCTTTAAAGGTCAACACCAACACTTTGAATTGTGCTCGGAAACGTACTGGGAGCCAAGGTAGGTCTTTCAAATGGTTGTGGATTTTGTTATGCTCATTTTAAAAGGCACAATCTGTATGTATGCTTTTTGTCTTGAAAACTCAATACTGTACAGTATCTGATATTTGTGGTCTGTAGAAGAAATGATCTTATGAGCGCTGAATTCTCAAGTTTCCAATAAAATATGATTCCAGTATTTGTGTCACCTCATAACCAATTTTGTTTTAAGAAATAAAAGTGCCTCACAGTATCAATTCTAACATCAGACTCTCATCTAAATGATAAACTAACAGACCAGTCCCAATCATAATCTGAGGCTAGGAGGATTGGAGCAGCAGAACCACTATTGTATCTAGCTTGTACTGACCAGAGCAGATGATGTGATGGGAGCAGCTTCTTTTCTCTAGGACTTTGAATGTCCCATTTTGGGTCTTCCTGTGTTGAACTGTTAGTAGTGAACTACTCCCTTTCCCTTATGGGGTATTCCAGAGCCTGTATAGAGTCCTTAAATGGGTTCCCTACTGGTAGGAGAAAACAGAGGCCAGTGAAAGAGTTAAGTTGTGGGCAAACATATCAGATGACACAGCAATTCTTCTTTGTTTATTCAAAGGCCAGAACAGAACTGAACTGAGGAGCTCAGTCAGCCTGCTTATATAGAGCTCCAGAACAACATAACTGTTGCAACTTTCTAAAACTATCCAATCACTGAACGTCACCTTTGATCTTTCATTTGCATAACTATCTACAGTATCCCCCTGCTGGCCCAGGGTGAGAACTTCAGTACATAACAGAAAGTATATTGAGAAGCAAAGCAGCTAGTAAGCCTGATCTTTATTAAAGTAACTGTTGCAACAGGGTCCCCACTCACCACATGCAGGAGGGAAGAGAACCCTGAACAATGGTTCACAAGCCCTTATATAGACTTTTGAATTTGCCCACCCTGTAGCACAAGGCCACCCCCCAAAAACATCATACATGCATCACAGAAGGAGGCAGTCTAAGGCAGAAATCCTGTCTGCCAGGATACCTGATAACGGTCACTGATTGCATTACCTGGGCAGCCTGGCCATTCTTTTGTGATGTTAATACTTTAGTTCCTGAGTCCAAGTCACAGGCTCACCCTATTCAGACACAAATATGCCCTTAAGACAGGATTTGCAAGCAAAAAGAGAATGGGAAGGCTTTCCCCATTTGCCTCCCTTACTGCAGAGGAATATTTGAGATCACTGGGAGAGTCAAAATGGCTTCAGGATTGTTCTCCCGTACTATTTCAGACACATGGTTCATATATTTAGATATGTTTGCATTTATGAATATTTATTCTATATTTGAGACCTTAAAATTCTTATAACAGGAGGACAGCCACCAACAAGAATGTTTCAACAGCCTGGACATTCAGCTTGGGGCCTCTGCTACAGCAGACCCTCACATACAATGGCAACAGTGCTTTCCCCGCTTGAAAAGAGGAGTGTCTGCACCATCCGTTTATGTAAGGGGGTGGGTTAGGATTGTGTTATATGACAATTTTTCAAGTGCGGGAAAAAATTACTTAATATACAAGCATATAAAATAATGTGGTACCTGTATTCCCCTCCCCCCCCCAAAAAAAAATGATGAGAAAACAAATTTGGTACTCAAAATAAATTATGCCAAGTGTGTAAATTGGGGGGGGGGGGGGTACACTGATGCATAATTGTTGATGATCCTAATTTTTTTAAGCATGGAACTGGTACACTTCATAGAGCAGGAGTTTCTGTTCCTGCATCAAAGGTTGCAAAGGTTGTTCACCTTTATTATGGGCACTTTTTTATGTTTGTGCGCAAACCTGAACTGTTCAGGCATTAAGTCACGAAAGTCTGTACAAGACTGTGTCAGAAGATCGTGAGCAGATAATGTTGTCCTGTATGCTCCAAGCACAAAAATAAAATGTACACAGTGTAATTACTATAATTTGCAGTAGATAAAGAAATAACTACCGGGTGTTCCTCTTCACAGTTATTGTCAAGAATTTATCTAGATGGTGTAGACTTGGATATGTTACTGCTTCTGCAACAGACTACACAGCTAACTGCAAATGCTCCTAGAATCATACTTAATATTCTGAGGAGAGTTACCAAATTCTCCCCTATGGCAGCTGGCACAGCATCAACCTTAGTGCGTTTTGGGTGAAACTTGGTTGAATGCCACCCTTCATGAGAATGAGGCTCTTGGGCTTGCTGATTGGAAGGTTGGTGGTTCGAATCCATGCGACGAGGTGAGCTCCTGTTGCTCTGTCCCAGCTCCTGCCAACCTAGTAATTCGAAAGCATGCCAGTGCAAGTAGATAAATAGGTACCGCTGCGGTGGGAAGCTAAACGGTGTTTCTGTGCGCTCCGTTTCTGTCACGGTGTCCCATTGCACCAAAAGCAATTTAGTCATGCTGGCCACATGACCCGGAAAGCTGTCTGTGGACAAATGCCAACTCCTTCGGACTGAAAGCGAGATGAGTGCCACAACCCCATAGCCACCTTTGACTGGACTTAACCATCCAGGGGTCCTTTACCTTTACCATACCTTACTCCATTACCTAAGTCATGTATGTTCAATAACACTATGCCCAGGATAAAACCCTGCAACACTCTACAGTGGTACCTCGGGTTAAGTACTTAATTCGTTCCGGAGGTCCGTTCTTAACCTGAAACTGTTCTTAACCTGAAGCACCACTTTAGCTAATGGGGCCTCCTGCTGCCACCGCGCCACTGGAGCACGATTTCTGTTCTCATCCTGAAGCAAGTTCTTAACCTGAAGCACTATTTCTGGGTTAGCGGAGTCTATAACCTGAAGCATATATAACCTGAAGCGTATGTAACCTGAGGTACCACTGTACTTGTCACTTCTCCCTGGGTTGACAGTTTATAAAGCTAACTAGCCCCCCCCCCCCCGATGATTGCATTATCTGCAGTGAACAGGAGAGCTTGCCCCATTTAAATTATGTCTTGTTTGCTCTGAGAATCAAGCCAGTTCATTCCTATTTGAATAGCCTCATCCTGGGCTCTGTTTCTCAATCGCTCAACAGTGATGGGATGTTGGGAAATGGCTTTTGCGAGTGAATACCCAAAACCCCCTCCAAAATAAATCACACAGGACACAGAATATTTGTTTAAGATTTTTGGCATTAATTTTGGCCACAACTTTATTGATTATAGCATGTGAGTGGTTGCTTAGGCATTGGTTCGGACTACCTGAATCTGCACTGGCAGGAACAGGACTGACAACTGAGATCAGTAAGGGAAAACATACTGGGGGAGCACAGAGGCGGATTTCTGCCTCTTAGTTCACCCCAGATGCCCCCAGGAACTCTGGCATGGCCCTACCCCTGAGACGGGATCGGACAGAGCAAATCGAGCCCCTGGATTCCTTTAACGGAATTCCCTAGCAGCAGCAACAAAAATGAGGGGCAGGCACAGCCAATCCATAATCCCCTCCACCAAAGAATGTTGTTGTTGTTTAGTCGTTTAGTTGTGTCCGACTCTTCGTGACCCCATGGACCAGAGCACGCCAGGCACTTCTGTCTTCCACAGTCTCCCGCAGTTTGGTCAGACTCATGTTTGTAGCTTCGAGAACACTGTCCAACCGTCTCATCCTCTGTCGTCCCCTTTTCCTTGTGCCCTCAATCATTCCCAACATCAGGGTCTTTTCCAGGGCGTCTTCTCTTCTCATGAGGTGGCCAAAGTATTGGAGCCTCAGCTACACGACCTCTCCTTCCAGTGAGCACTCAGGGCTAATTTCCTTAAGAATGGATACTGTCAGGGAATTGCCATCGGAGCCAGAGGGAGAGAGAGGACTCCAGGGATACTGGCAGGGATACTGGAGTGGCTTGCCGGTTCCTGCTCCAGTTTTGACAGTTTGGTCAAAACTGTCCACTATGACCTGTCCATCTTGGGTGGCCCTGCACGGCATAGCTCATAGCTTCTCCGAGTTATTCAAGCTCCTTCGCCACGGCAAGGCAGTGATCCATAAAGTGGACCAAAGAATGAGCCAATGCCTAACTGCCAACCTTACAAAGTTATGACCATTTGCTACACGGTAGGCAAAAACCAAATGGCACCAGCCAAACAGCCAAGTGGCAAAATTCCTACCAGGCCCCTGCTCCAAAAACAGACGACCCCTAGACAGGCATAAAGGTAAAGGGACCCCTGACCATTAGGTCCAGTTGTGGCTGACTCTGGGATTGCGGCGCTCATCTCGCTTTACTGGCCGAGGGAGCCGGTGTACAGCATGACTAAGCCACTCTGGAGAAACCAGAGCAGTGCACGGAAACGCCGTTTACCTTCCCGCCAGAGCGGTACCTATTTATTTACTTGCACTTTGACGTGCTTTCGAACTGCTAGGTTGGCAGGAGCTAGGACCGAGCAACGGGAGCTCACCCCGTCACGGGGATTCGAACCGCCAACCTTCTGATCAGCAAGTCCTAGGCTCAGTGGTTTAGACCACAGCGCCACCCGTGTCCCCTAGACAAGCATAGCAAGGTCAAAAACACAACCTTAAATTATAGGGAGGGAGGGCAGGAGATCTGCTGCACGATGCGAAAGAGAAAGTACTTTGTTTCGTGCAGCCGCTTAAATAGCACCTTAGTTGCCAATCAAACACTGACTGACAGAAAATTTTCCCCAGCAACAAAGAGGCATCCAATGAGGTGCGGAGGTCATCCAAACGGCCCCGCCCCAGCAACAAGAAAGCAGTTGGGTGATCTCACTGAAACACGTGGCTCTCCATGATTTGGAGGGCACGATTTGTACAGAGGGAGATTTTGCTTCTGCTTGGATGAGCAATTTGTGTGCTCTTAGCAGGCAGAACTCTAGCTGGTTTATTTAGAAATCTCTTAGAGACAGGGGTCTGATTCACAACCCAGTTAAACCAAAACATTTTGACATAAGAATATGTTGTCAGTGGGGCTTGAACAGCTTGAATTTAAAAGCATTTGCACAGCTGTGTGAGGCAAAATAAGACAGCTCTCTAAAGGAAAAGAGATTTGTGGCCTATGATTTAAAAGTGGGATATGGGTAGGGACCTAGGAATGCATTATTTTCACCTCCCACTGTATCTGTTCCATGTAGTACTGTTTCTGTTCCACTGCAGTTTGTATTCCACCAAAAAGACCTCACATCACTTGTCCAGCTGCTTTGGTGAAACTACATAACATATTCAATTGATTTAGAAAATGTGGCAATCACTTAATAAGAGAATCTCAAAGGTGGTGCACTGGAAATAGAAATCCAATACAACAGAACAGAATTTCAGAACACAAAGTAGAGGTCAAATACCATTCAGGAAAATATCAAAATCATGTTCAAAATAGATATCAAATATAATACAATTCCAATCCTTCAATCAATATGCAGCCTAAAAAATCAAATCCAACATAAGGGAATCTCAAAACAATATGCAAAGTGTAGGTCAAAAGAAATAAAAATAAATCACATTATTATGTAAATTACATTGTCATTACGTTATTCCTCCACATTCATTTCAGCGCGAAGGAAATGCAAAGCCAATTGGGGTGGGGGTGTAATCAACCTTTTGCAGACTGAAATCAACAACCATAGTGTATACCAATGGTTTGTGCTGGGTTGATTACACCGGCAATCCCTGCTCCCATTTCTGTTTTCATTGGATTTCTCCAACATCCCTTAATATTGGAATGGATTTAATAATAATCCATTTAATCCTTCAGAATCATTACAGCAGCACATGTGCTTTGAGAGCTACATAGGGAAATAAAAAAACACAGAGAACAACACAGCAGTACACAACTAAACACGCTTAATTAAGACCAGTAAGCCATAATTAATATAGCAGGATTTGCTGCCTAGTAAACATGCAGGCGATGGCACTTTAAGTTATTAAGACCTGAAGAGTAATTCACATGTCTCTAGTCTTTAGCACGAGATGATCTATAGTACAGAAAGGAACAAATTATAGAACAACCTGCAGATAGTCTGCGTTCAAAGCTGCAAATATCTGATGCTCATTGGCAGACAGAGGACAGCGGTGTTGCCACTGTAACTGTAGCCATGGAAACAGCTGATCGGTGGCATTCACTCCAGTCACTAAAAGAAATAAAACCCCGGCAATATGTGAATATATATACTGTGGCACGCCAGTCCAAATATCTGAGATTCCAGGGGTTCCAGGTACTTACCGAGGGTTACAACAGGCAGAAATAAAATATTAAGTGATCCACCAAGGTCATCAGCAGTTTTGAAGTGGACCATGGAAAAAGTTTTGGAAACACTGGTTTAGAGAAAAGGTGAGTAATAATCGTGAGTAATAATAATAATAATAATAATTTACTTATATCCCGCCCCTCTGGCTGGGCCTCCCCAGCCACTCTGGGCGGCTCCCAACAGAATATTAAAAACACAATAAAACATCAAACATTAAAAACTTCCCTAAACAGGTCTGCCTTCAGATGTCTTCTAAAAGTCAGATAGTTGTTTATTTCCTTGACATCTGATAGGAGGGTGTTCCACAGGGCGGGTGCCACTACCAAGAAAGAGAAGACATGAGAGAAGTAGATGAAACAATGCTTGATCTGGAGAATATGGACAGAGAAAAGTTTTACCCTTAGAACTTGAGAGCATCTAAAGAAGCTTTGAGCTGAGGCTCCAATACTTGGGCCACCTCATGAGAAGAGAAGACTCCCTGGAAAAGACCCTGATGTTGGGAAAGATCGAGGGCACAAGGAAAAGGGGACGACAGAGGACAAGATGGTTGGACAGTGTTCTCGAAGCTACTAACATGAGTTTGACCAAACCGCGGGAGGCAGTGGAAGACAGGAGTGCCTGGCGTGCTCTGGTCCATGGTGTCATGAAGAGTCGGACACGACTAAACAACTAAACAACAACAAAGAAGCTTTGAAGGATCAGGAAGTCAGGTGAAGTTCTGTAGGAAACTGGGCACTACTTGTTCTTTCCACCAAGCCCTGCAGCTTCATGGGACATCATGACGAGACAGTATGTGTGTTGCCCAGTTGCCCAGGCAATGTGAGGCTGCTAGTCTATCTTCTGTGCTCTGCTACTCCCTTGTAGGACAGGCAAGAACTAAGCAAGCATATCTGTGTTGCCTAGGCAACTGAGCAATGCTTGCTCTTTTCCTCATGCTGTGCAGCGCGGTACGGGAAGAAAACAAGTGTTGCAACAGTTGCATAACCAAAACAAGGATGCTTCCCTCGCTTCTGGGTCTCAGCGCTGCAGCTTTGGTGAACTAGCATTTCTAAACAGCATTGGAAGACCCTTTGTGCCGAGATGAAATGGCATGAGTTAGCAGGGAAGGGAGGCCGAGAGCTGTGGCTACAAAATGCTATGAAAGCAAAAAAAGAAAACTAGTTGTTGGTGAGACATTGCACCATTTTGCCCTGGTTTGTGATGCATGATACTTCAGCTCAGGACTTGTGTTGGAGGTTCAAGATTGTACATGCCCAGAGTATTTTTTTTCCTTCGTTTTTGTTTATCAAAGATGGAAAAAATGTTTTTGATGAGAGTTGTGAAACTCTACGGGCTCAGAGCTTTTTTTGCAATCCACAAAGCATTATGCTATAATAAATTTGTTAGTCTTGAACATCCCGCATGACTTGTTTTGTTCTACCTGCTTCAAGTGTTCTTTTTTGAGTAAAGGGGACCTTATTTGGGGAAGTAAACCAGGGCCCTAAATCACCTTAATCTGGCCTTGACCTAACATATTGTAAAGAATCTCTGAAGAGGCGTCATACTAAATGGTTGTGAGGTTTCCTGCTCTGTAATAGTTGAGAAATATTATGGGGAGGAGACAAGGACGTTTTACCAATTAAATGGGCAATTCCTGGAAATTAGTCAACTTCAAAAGGCTCTTCTGCAAGAGAGTGACTCTGCCTCAGGGTAGTATTCACATTTACTCACATTGGAATTAGTGAACATGACTAAATCAGTTAAGTCCATTGATTTCATCAGGTCTGCCCAGAGTAAACTTTAATTGAATACCACTCAGTAATTAAGGCCTTTTAAGAACAGAACACAAATGTGGAAGGGGAGGACCATGTAGACCACCATGAATTTATTGAAGGTAAGGGACTCATCTACACAGCTGCAAACAAAATGTTGTAAAGTGCAATATACAAATGTGACACTAGATGGTGACAGTGAGCTATGCAAAATCCAATTTATTTTTCAAAACTTTTTTTAAAAAAGCATTTTCACAGCGTTTTTTATGTGTGTAGATTCCACCAAGGTGGCTATAAATTTTTAAAAATAATAATAAGTTGCCTTAATGATGCCTTCTCCTTCACTGGGGCTTTTAAAGCAAAATTTGGGTGGTCATTTGTCAGGGGTGCTTTAGTTGGGATTTCTCCATTGCAGGGAGATGTGCTAGATCAGCTTTGGGGTCCCTTCTAACTTCACAGTTCTACAATTCTATGCCATAAGACTGCTCTTTTTGCCATCTACTATTGCCTTTAGTGAACAGGTTTTTTTTAAAAAAAAAAATAGCTTAAGAAAACTGCAAAACCTATTTGAGCAGCGACAGTAAGCAGAGAAAAGGGCAATTGGTGTGCTTGCCACTAAGATACAAAGCCCATACCATGCTTAGTTCTATTAAAAACTATTGCTCATCTCCTGACCGAAGTCACTTTTTCACTGGAGAAGACAAGCAAAGAAAACTTCCTTTGAAGGAAAAAACAAGAAACATATGAATGTGGTGATTTAAGTGGACAATGCCCTTCTTTCCCAGAGACAAATGATTGAGTAACATGTCACAAAGGAGCTGACAAATTTGAATTGATTTTTCCAAGGCAACAAATAGTGAAGAAGCGTTTTGTATTGACAGCGTCTCTTCTTGAAATCAATAATGTCACAAAGGATGCAGGGCTGGTAGCGCACACACGACGGTTAAATGTGAAAGCATTTTTATTAGCAATTTGCTTCAGGAATAGTACAGAAGGGTCAGAAACAATATGAGCCCCAAACCCTTGGGATCGTAAATATTGTTGCACTCACAAACACAGCCCTCTAGCTATTGCTCCTCTAACTTCCAAGGTGATCTTGCTTTCAATGCAGTGGGGGAGCCCACCTCCCATTTGTCTCTATGGCAACAGGACAACCTCTTTGGACATGTACATGGAAGTACTTAACTAGCGGGCTAAGACTATTGCTTTGGCAAAAGAACTGGTTTGGTTGGCTTCCTCTTACACATTCTACCCTCTCCTACACAAGATCACAATGCTGGAAGGGACTCATGAATATCATCCATGCTGACAGCTCCAGGCTGACCCTGCCCTCTTCTCTTTCCCCCAAAAAATTCCTGCAAGCAGACGTGTGCGGCTGCTTCTCAGCTCTTCATTGGGACCAACAGCCATTTCCCACAGCAAAGATCCTTGGGAAATATACTCTGCCAGGGTTTCCAGGTCCAGAAGTCCTGGCAAGTTAACTTTCCTAAGCCATCTGACACTTGCAGGCCTAAAGATGTATAATATGGAACTTCCCCTTTCATGGCTCGCTCCCTGTGGAATGTACATTTTGGGGAAAGAGATGGGGTAGGCAGTTGGTGAAGAATCATAGAGTTGTAGAGATGGAAGGGACCACAAGGGTCCTCTAGTCCAATTCCCTGTACAGTGGTACCTCAGGTTACAGACGCTTTAGGTTACAGATGCTTCAGGTTACAGACTCCGCTAACCCATAAAATAGTACCTCGGGTTAAGAACTTTGCTTCAGGATGAGAACAGAAATCGTGCTCCGGCGGCACGGCAACAGCGGGAGGCCCCATTAGCTAAAGTGGTGCTTCAGATTAAGAACAGTTTCAGGTTAAGAACGGACCTCCAGAACGAATTAAGTACTTAACCGGAGGTACCACTGTAATTCAAGAACATAGGGCTTGAACCTGCAATGCTGAGATTGGGTCTCATGCTCCACCAACTGAGCAACCAAGGCAGATAACTCATGGAGGACTCAGACAAAATGTCCTAATACAGTAGTACCTTGGTTCTCAAACTTAATCCGTTCTGGCAATCCATTCGACTCCTGAAACTGTTCGAAAACCAAGGCACGGCTTCCGATTGGCTGCAGGAGCTTCCTGCACTCAACCGGCAGCTGCGTCGGATGTTCAGCTTCTGAAAAATGTTCACAAACCAGAACACTTCCTTCTGGGTTTGTGGCGTTTGGGAGCCGATTTGTTCAGGAGCCAAGCCGTTCGAGTACCAAGGTACCACAGTACTGGGTACTAACAGAGGCAATAAATTGGCAGCCAAAAATCTTATTTCTGGTGTGCCCAGTTTCTTGGATAAGAAAGTATAAGTAGCTGCTTTGTTTTCCCTGCTAAGTAGCTTCAGGGCTTCATTACCTGAAGAAGGCAATGCGAGCACCAGCAGATGTTGATGGCTGTACAGTAAGACCCCCCCCCAGAGAAAACTACCTCAAGAATTGCTGCCACAGGAGTGCATTGCAAGCTAGGTCAAAATTTGCAGGGCGAATATATTTGTACTTCTGATGTTTATCCTAATTATAGCATGAAGAGGGGCGTGTGGGAGGCAAGAGCAGCTCCTGGTAGAAGGGGTGGGTTTTTGATTTTCAGTATGTTTCTTAAATGATGGCTTAAAACAGGGATGGGGGTGGGAACTCGCTGCTGGGAAGGACAAAAGAGGAACAATTTTTAGACATCTCTTTCAAATATGCTTACTTCACTTACAGCACACCACTGGGGTGGAAATAATTCCAATGCAAAGAAAATGGCATTAATCAAACCCCTTTTGCAACATGAAACACAAAGAAACTTTTCAGTGACTGTACAGTGCCATTCTGGAGAGCCTTGCCAGGCTGTGGGTCCCTGTGTGTTTGTTTTATTAACACAAGCATCGCAGTTACTTGCTGTTTTGGGGTGTTAAGGATTACGGGTCCAGCTGAGGTCTTGAAAAAGCGGCACTGGGGGACGGATCCCTCCCTTCCGCAAGTTGCCAGAGAAAGGCATGGTGGGAAACAAGCAAGTATTAATTTAAAGATCCCACAGCATGAAACTTGGGGTGGTGTGGTTTGAGGGAACCATCCAAACTTCCAAACCGCTGCCTAACATTGCAACTATGGTGCTGCGACATTACATTGCACTTCAGCGATGTCTTATGTTTCATAATATTATGGGCTGGAAAGGGGGACCTTTTTAAGGGGGTGAGCCTCACTGCCTTGTGTGCTAGCTGAAAGCAAGCATCATAGCACTCAGAAAAGCTGGGCTGGAGGCAATGGATGCAACAAAGAAGGTCCTCTTCACTGTTTACTATCACATAGGAGTCATGGCTATGTGTTCTGTTGCCCTGATGAGACTCGTGCCACTTTTATTTCAATCCTCTCTTGACGTCTTTCATTGCCAAGAGGTGCCCAGTAAGCCAGGGGCTACCTAAGCTCCACAGTGTTGGAGATGACACTTGGCTTGCAATGCTGTCAATGGCCCACTATGAGTCCACAGCAAGACTAGGGCCTTGGCAGAATTGCCAGCACTGGCTCCTGGGAAGGAACCCATTGGATTCCATAAATCTCTGGGGGCAGATCATCTTAATGGGTCCCTCAACTGTCAGGGACCATGCTGAGGAAGGCTACACTGATAAAGAATCATGGGAACCTCCCAGGGCTGGATTTAGAAGAAGAGGAGGAGGAGTTTGGATGAGTTTGGATATCCAGCTTTATCACTACCCGAAGGAGTCTCAAAGCGGCTAACATTCTCCTTTCCCTTTCCCTTCCTCCCCCACAACAAACACTCTGTGAGGTGAGTGGGGCTGAGAGACTTCAGAGAAGTGTGACTAGCCCAAGGTCACCCAGCAGCTGCATGTGGAGGAGCAGAGACGCGAACCCGGTTCGCCAGATTACGAGTCCACCGCTCTCAACCACTACACCACACTGACTCTCTCTAGATGAAGAGAGGCCCTAGGCTACTTCACTTGTGAGGCCCCTTCCCATGCCCCACCCTCACAACTAGAAGAAAATGGAAGTGTGTTATAAACAAAATTGAGTGAAGCAAAGGATGATGACGGGTATTTAAAATTCTACAGTTCACAATTTCTCCTCTAAAGGATGTAAGATATTATTGTTAAATACCATGGTGATTTTTAAAAATGCATAAAATTAACACTGAAAAACTTTTGCAATAACTGAACTTTGTAAACCTTTTGTGGCCTAGGCAGGCCTGGAACTAGTTCCCATGTCTTGTTCCTCTCTAAGGAATCAAATTCAGCCTTCATGGCATTTAACCACGGCTCAGCATCCTCTGAGGTTAAACTTTGGACCTCTTGGAAGCTTGAAGGTTCCCAAACCTTCTCTGAGTTACTAACAACAGCTGTACCTGCTATGACTGTTTTAGCAAACTCTTCAGCATACCTTTTGGGTGATTTACCCTTTGTGGCCCTTTAAGATCTGTGTACTACAAGTCTTCCATGCTAGGCTTCACCTCTTTAGGAGAATGGTGGGCAGACCGCAGGTCGTCCTCTTATATACCTGCTGGGATTGACAAGGCATCTGACCCTCACCTGAATCTCATAGCTTTCCTGTAGCTGCCTCTAATTAGTTATCATTTAACTCTTGGGGGAAATAATTAGCATCACACATCATGTGCATGAAAGTTGCCAAACCAATTAACCAACTAGAAGGATTACTGTTAATAGCACAAGTTTTGCTATAACTTGATATTGCTGGATAGTTTTGATGAACTGCAAAAGCATTTTTAGTTTGCTTTCTGTTGCCACCCTGGAACTTTTCTCTATTAGTGCCACTTTGTTTTGTGCAATTCCTTGCAAATGAAGGAAATTTTTCTGCTTGTATATGTTTGCTTGCGTGATTAACAGCTGTTGGGAACTTCAAGGTCCCTGCTCTCCCTTCTAACATCTTTGTATTGGACCTGGAGACTCCAATAGGGAGTACTCCATGCAGCACTGGGGAGCGAGCAGGCAGGCTGGTGAGGCCCCTTACATTTAGAGGCCTGAGTTGCCCTGTCCTCGCATGAAGTCTTGGGTTTGCAATTTTGGGAGAGGGGAGACTGCCCGCTGGGGAGCGGGAGGGCTGGCAAAGCCTCTTAGATTTAGAAGCCCTAGGCTTCAGCCTGCTTAGCCTGCACATAAATCCGGCACTGGAGCCTCCCCCTCCCCCTACTCCTGATCAGGATCCTGAATCTTCCCAGGAGCAAGAGGGCAGTATAGATTTGGAACAGTGGTTTGCAGGGGGACATAGTTCAGAAGGCAGAAGCTGGGAAGTACTGGTTGGGGAACAGCTAGGAGAAGCAGCACTGGGAGAGAGACAGTAAA
Source organism: Podarcis cretensis (assembly GCF_951804945.1). Taxonomy (NCBI): domain Eukaryota; kingdom Metazoa; phylum Chordata; class Lepidosauria; order Squamata; family Lacertidae; genus Podarcis; species Podarcis cretensis. The sequence continues at coordinate 31,105,383 of NC_137187.1, forward strand.
CAGATTCACTGTCTCTGAAAAGCATTCATGCGCTCGGCCCAAGGTCAAGAAGAGCTGATAAGCTGGCAGCACAGAAAGCAAAATCAAATCAAATATCTTTAATACGGTCAATGACCAGAAAACAATTTATAAAAATATGACATTATAAGTAGTATTGAGCTACAAATAACAGTAAAAATATAGCCAATTCACAGAATTGGTGCTTATATTTATGACCAAGTTTCGGCTTTTAAGGTTTTAAAAATTCAATTCAAATGTCACTACTGTTTATTATCGTTCCTTCGAAGTTTACAATTTAAACTCCGTTGCTAACATCATTGCTCGTCTTACTCTTGTTGCGATGTAACAGTACTTAGCCACAGTCCTGTTGATTTCAGTCTCTTTGTCAGCTAAGAGGTGTCTGATATAGGTGTCGTCTGTACTACGAGGTATTTTCCTTAAAATCGGCTCGATCAGCTCTTTTCTTGAGTCTCGATATAATGGGCAGTATAAGATGACATGCTCGATGGTTTCGATTTTGTTGCTGTTACAGGGACATAATCTATGTTTGATCGGTGTTTTGTTGTATCTTCCCTCTAGGAGAGCTGAAGGGAGAGCATTAAAGCGGGCCCTGGAAAATGCCCATCAATGTTTAGCGTTGTGTAGTACTTTGAGATAGTTTGCTAGATGGGGCCTTTGGGAATTGAATAGGAGTTTATAAGTTATCGGAAGTTGATTAAAATCATTTTGGGCTTCAATGTCCCTGAGTCTTTCTTTGATTATGTTCTTGGCCCTTCCTCTTTCTAAACTTAATAAATACTCTGGGGAGAGACCATATGTGGCCAGCACAGAAAGCAAAGTGGTTGCGAGATCAGGTTGCAAGATGCGGTAGTGACGGGGGTGGCTAGGGAGGAAGTGGGTGGAACCCTTAATTGGGAGCACCGTCATTCCTAGGAAATGGATTCTTTGTTCTCTCTCTGTGATCATTAAAGTTTCTAAAAGGTAAAAAGACTCATTTTCCTTTGTTCTGCTTATCTACTGCCAAAGGAGGGAGGAAGCTGATTCCCTGAAGTCTGACACCAGCTCTGCAGGGTGCCATCAGAGCAAACTTCATGAGATAGTGGTCTGATCATGACAGCTGGGTAGTTTCAACTCCTGTGTATCGCCAACTCAGAGTTGTGCGGCACTGAGGAGGGTGCAAATGGGTGTGGCCTGGAGGAAGGGTGGTACATACACCAACTTCCATGGGCGTAGCCAAGGGGGACAGGGGGGCAGGTGCCCCCTCCCCAATCAAGTAAAACAATAGAAATAACTGACCAATCATGTCAGTTCTACCTCCCCTAAATCCTGCCCCCCCCCCAAAAAAAACCTGGCTATGCCCATGTTACCTTCATCCCTGGTGGAGTTGGCTTGCCTGGTCATGTCAGGCTTAGCAACCTGGTAGATAAGACATTGATGTTTCTCCCCCTATTCAGATTTTAGGATTGTAGAATTTCTTTAAAAAAAGCAGCCCAGGTCTGAAATATTTCAGCTTAAAGTTTCTGACAAGTAATGATGGAAGGGGGGGCAGTACTGGATGTGTACATGATGAAGGAAAACGAGTGTTCTTGGAGCTTCTCACATACCCTCCAACATTTCTCTGGTGAAAATAGGGACGTCCCATTCCATAATGATAATTTTACTATTTATACCCCACACATCTTTCCGAGTTGCCGCAGCCACTCTGGGCAGGTTCCAACACACACACACACACACAAGCACTTTAAACATTTTTTTTTTTAAAAAAAAACTTCCCTATACAGGATTGCGTTCAGATGGTCCCAGGGTCAGATAATGTCATACCCTCCAACATTTCTCCATTGAAAGTAGGGACATCCTAAGAAAAAGTGGGACATTCCAGGGTCAAATCAGAAACCGGGATAGCTTCTCTAAATCAGGGACGTCCCTGGAAAACAGGGACACTTGGAGAGTCTGTTATTGCAAACAAATTCTTGGAATATATGTGAAATAAAGAAAAACTTCTATTTGCAAACAACTGAAATTAGTGGAGGTACTATGTAAAGGAAAGTATTTCCAGATTACCTGTTTATTGAGCATCTATTCTGACCTGTTTGAAGGAAATTCATAAGATGCCTGTTATGTACTGAGTTGAATAGGATTCAAAATGCAGCAGTCTGATTGATCCTAGAGCAATAGGATCCAAAATGCAGCAGTCTGATTGGTCCTAGAACAATGCAGCAGTATGATTGGTCCACAGGAATCACCCAATCCAGCTCCAGGTGGAAGTGAATCCACAACCTGATTGACCTACAGGAGAATCCTGGAATTAGCCAATCACGTGCAGCCCATTGTGTAAATAATGTATATAAAGCAGATATTGTGGGGGAACTTCCATTCCTCCTCACCACTATGAGCTGAATAAAGAGCATGAAATCCACTCTCGACTCCGACTATATTTCAATGCCGCATTAAGCAATTGTTATCCCCACATTTTATAGTTCATGTCCTTACTGCAGAAAGCCTGCTGCTGGTGGTTGTGATTACTATTAAAATGGGGATCAAATCCACTTGAATTGTACAACCTGATATGCTGATGTGTTACAGAAACCTACACACAAAATAGCAACAGTCTGGAAGTGACCCAGGTGATGTAAAACGTCTCTAAGTTCACACAAATCCTTTTAGATTTGTAAACCGCAGCCACAGCTACCCAAATCAGTGTTGAGAATGAGGTGTGTGTGTGTGTGTGTGTGTGTGTGTGTGTGTGTGTGTGTGTGTGTACACATTCCCTCCTTCAATGGTCCTGCCAAAACTCATGGCTGTTTCCCTTTGAAAATACAAATGACGGGTGTTGTTTATGTCTGCTTCCAGCACTAAGCAGAGGAGAACTTAATTCCTCTGAAGGCAGAGGGGATCCAAATACAATCTGGCTTTTATACGGTGAAAGCATGCACAGTCGTAGCATTCCTTTGTCCTAGCAGCCATCGGTGCAACCTGAAATCTATTTTGTACCCAGGACAATCTAACATAATTAAGGCTGCAATCCTTAATTAGCACTGTTGAATACAGTGGGACTTCTGAGTCAACCATGCATAGAAATTTGCTGCAAAACATATCCTGCCTTTTACCTTAAGGCTGCCGGCTTTGGAGCTTTTCCATTATGCCCAGCTCCTTCCAACTCCCCATTTTGCATTTGTTTAACACTCAGCCTGAAGAATAGTTCCAAACAACTTAATAGCTTGTTTGCTACTGCGCTACATTTTATTTGCCTCTCTGTGCAGGAGCTAAAGCTTCAACCAGCCTTTCAAGGATTCTGTTACATACACGGGTGAAGATAAAGGAATGGTCTCAAAATTTCAGGGGCAACCTGTGGTCATCCTAAAATTCATCTTGCTCTCAGGATGTGGCTGCTTCAAGTACACAGATGCCTTCACCCCAAAAGAACAAAAACTTATAGGATAACATTTTGACAAACCCTTTCTACCATAAGTAACAATCATGGAAGGAGGAAATGCATGAAAAACAATCAGCATTTTTCCCAAGGAAGAAAGCACTTCAGAAAATTCAAAGCATAAGAGATTTGCTACCGACTTGTCATACTCAGAGGTTTTCATCATTATGATATATTCAATCCCCTGCCGATGCTCAAACTCAGAAAAAATATTGCCTTTCAGCTCTGAATGTCTACATCAGTTAAAATGTTATTGTTTTAGCACCAAAAAGTCTAAATAATTCGCCCCTCCATTTTGCTTTTAATAGCCTGTGTTAATATAATGCATGTCTACAGAGGGTGAAATGTTTTTAATGCCTACTCAGGGAATCATTAAAAACGATGTGAAAGCATGTGTGTACAAAATTGTATTTATCTCAAAGTTGCATTATTAGTCTCTATTTTCATATGGTAGTTTAATAAATTTAGTACTCGACATAACATTGCGTAAAGTGACAGACAACTGCAAACATACTGCCCCAGCTATTATATCTTACATATAATAAAAACGTAAGAGTGTCGTCATGAATTCCCTTTTGGGGGATTTGTGGTGCCGCATCACAATCCTGGATTTGCATGACATCAGTGAGCAGCCCCTATTGGAGGATCTGTAGTGCTGTAGCACAATCCTGCATTTGCACGAAGTCAGAGCAGGCTAGGAGAGCAAAACAGACGGCAGGTTACACAAGAGCAGTGGCCATGAAATGGGAGTGAGAAGGGAGGGACACGGAAAGAGGAGAAAGTGGTGGTTTAAAACAGTGGGAGACATCTCAATAGTTTGGGAAGGAAGGAACACTGAGAAGTTTTGTTTTTTAAAAAACGGTTTTAACAAAGAGAGAGTGCAGAGATGGGTACAGCACAGAAACATAACACAACAAAACCTTTCCCAACAACATTCTCACTGTACTCAAACTTTGTTTAAAACATCTATTCCCACCACAGCCTCACTCTACTCAAACTTCTGCCATTTAAAAAAATGACCTTTTTATCCTTTTCACTGTTTCAATATCCCTGCTTTACTCAAACTTCTGCTATTCTTTTAAATAGCCATTCCCACCTTCAGTGTCTCTTCCTTCTTGTTATACTCAAATGTCCCCCTCTTCCATTTCTCAGCTGCCTCATGTGAGATGTGTAATAGACGTGAAAATCCAAAATTATGATTTTTTTCTTCTCAAAGTCGTCAAATTGTCAAGTGGAGATTAAACAATCATCCCATCAACCAGGTAAAATCTTTCAAATGCCTAGGGATATTCTACCAGTCAAATTTAAACTGGACAACACACAGACATTGAATGCACCACATCAGCGATTCTCCATTTTTTCTTACTCAAAGGAAACCAGACGGTCCTGGCTGCAATAAAAAAAAAATAATGCCAAGGTCCCTTCTCAGTTATTGTACAGTATACCAATTTGGATACAAGCATTTAGTAGAGAATTTGAACAAATTCAAGCGCCCTTTCTTCATAAGATCCTTGGTGCCCCTAAATGCATAAGTTATTTGACCTTATGTGCTGAATCCGTCAACATCTGACAGAAACCAAAGCATGGCTCTCCACAATCAAGGCCTGGCTGAAAGTCCATTTTAGAACAACATCTAACTCCTTATTAACCTCTATGCTCGAAGACCGTTGTAATGGGATGTGGGGTTGCTTGTGCGTAAGCCGCAAACTGCTCCAAGCTGAGTAGTTTGGTCAAACTTTTCCCCGGCTGGACAGCCCTTCCTCCGTGGCTGTCTCAATCACTGGCAGAATCCGTCAGTGGGCGTTTCCTGAACTTTTTCCAACATAAAAGCTCTTTGACACCAAGTCTCCGCCTAGCCTCCCTGTGCGGAAGCTTTCTGCGCAGGGTGGGCGTCCCAAGAGGAGGCTCTGTGCTCTTCCCTCTGGTCTCGCTGGAACAGTCTCGGAGCCCTCCCTCCGTAGCTCCCTCAACCTCCCCTTTCTTCCTAGCGTAACGCCTATCTCCTTCCCCAGCGGAAGTGAGCTCTCTCTCCCTACTGGGTCCTTCTCCCGCATCGCTGCTGCGCCTTACCTCCTCTCCTGTCTCCGATGGCAGTTCCCTGACAACCGTATTTTATCCAGATGGTACAGAGCAATTCAAGACAAAATCCGTAGTTTGGGCATTGCCCTCGAGAGCCTCAAAGTATGTGACAAAAACCACACATTCCAATTAAACAAGCAGCAGCTCTACGACCACGAAAGACAGTGCCTGTTACCTCATACTCCGAGATCTTGTTCCCCGGAGGTCTTAGGTATCACAGCATCCTACGGAACCTGTGCCAAATATCTAAAGGATCTACTATTCCCTTCCCATTAACGAGTTTTTATGCTTGCAAGACTAAATGCTTTCCCCTCCGCAGTGACCAAAGGCAGATTCTCACACATTCCATTTCAAGCCCGTTTGTGCTCCTTCAATCAAGAAATACCTGATTCAATGGACCACATTCTCTTAAATTGCCCTTTAAACAGCAGACCTCGCCAATTGATGCTGAACAAAATCTTGGACATCTGGCCATAGCTGTCAACTTTTCCCTTTTCTTGCGAAGAATCCTATTCGGAATAAGGGAATTTCCCTTAAAAAAAAGGGAAACATCAACAGCTATGCATCTGGCTCCAAGAAGAAGCCAAGTAAGATTTCTCCTTGCAGATCGGGACAAATATATTACTGCTTTAGTAGCTTCCTTTTTAGCCACAATTGTAGCCGAAAGGGTTCCCAATGAACTATCCTTTCAGGAAATAGACAGGGTGTAGCAGAATATCCAAATGCACACAACCATAGTGTGACCTTATTGTTGTGCAGCGGTAAATTACAGTATTTTTCGCTCTATAAGATGCACTTTTTCCCTCCTAAAAAGTAAGGGGAAATGTGTGTGCATCTTATGGAGCAAATGCAGGGGGGATGCTCTGCTCAGCGCTCCCTTTAAAGAGCCGCATGCACACTCTGTGCGCTCTTTAAAGGGAGTGAGGCTGTCCATAAGCCAGAACAGCCAGCGAAATTGCTGCACTGTGATCCCGCTGACTGTCCTGTCCTGGCTTCTGGCTTAGCAGCGCAGCCTCTCCAGGGCAGGGAATGAAGAATCCCCTTGCCAGGGAGAGACTGTGCGTGGCTATCTCTCGTTTGTATGTAAGGGAGGGTTGAAAAAAAGCAAAAAAGGGAGCAAAGTTGAGAATGTTATATTTATTCCATCAGGTGAAATGGAGTGGCAGCCATTTTGTTTCCCCCTCAAAGGTCTATTTTAGGTGTTTTTGAATAGGGGGAATTCAAAATGGCTGCCTCCTCTGCCACTCCCTGGGGCTGTCATCATAATGGACAGCAACAGAATATGTACAGAAAACCGCACACTTTGACAGGGTGGGAAGATTGTATAGTATTCAGTGCTAGTCCTGCTCTAAGGAGACCCACTGATGTTAATAACATGGGTAGTGTAGATTCATTAATTTCAGTGGGACTTTGCTGAAGGATGCCTGTTGTTCTTTCAGGAACTCATTTTATTTGAGAGGCACGGTGTTAAATATAACTACCCCTGCAAAGGAAATGCAATGATTGAAGCAGGCTTATTATAAATATAAAATCATTACGTGCAATTCCATCCAACCCTATTTTTAAACCAGAAGCAGTAGAACAAACATTTTTATATTTGGGTTTATTTCTTGCCCAAACCTGAAGATGCTTTATTCTAGGGTTGCCATATGTCTGGAATTTCCTGGACATAACTGGAATATGGCAGTCGGAAGTAGTGTCCTGGCAGAAATCACTGGAATGTCTGGGGAAATCCGGACATACGGTAACTGTTATGGAAAAATCTAGGTGTGAGGCTGTTCAGTCACCCAGCTCGTTGGGCAGAGCCCACAGGTCCCTGCGGAATAAATTAAGGATTCCAGCCAACCAGAGCAAATAGCTGTAGACCAAAGTTATTGTGCAATAGGTTCAAAGAGCAATTTGAACCCCGATGATGGGGTGACAAGGACTTTTAAAACTTTCCCACCATATCCTAGAATACAGTGCGTACAGCATCATTGCTACATCATTGCTACATCACTGACATGTCACAAAAGAGGAGGGGTTAACTTTGGCAAACATGTCCAGACAAGTCCTTGATACAAGATTAGCATAAACAGACATGGCAGGGCAAGACTCAGGTATAAGATTAGCATAGACAAATATATCTTAAGTGCCCACCAACCAAAAGTACAATAGAACTTCCTTTGCATGTCTGGAGCCTGAGGCAAGTCAGGTGATGAGATTTGGCTTCCCTTGGCTAACAATGAGCCCAGCATTTGTCACTTCTGAGAACTTCCTGGAGTCCTTTTTCAAGGGGAAAATAGCTTTGGAATGGAGGAAACTGGCAAGGAGTTGATTTTATATTATTTTAAAGTTAGGTAACTTCCCTGAGCTGTCAAGTTGAAAGGATACATTCAGACATAATACAGTGGTGCCCCGCAAGACGAACGCCTCGCAAGACGGAAAACCCGCTAGACGAAACGGTTTTCCGTTTTGGAGGCACTTCGCAAAACGAATTTCCCTATGGGCTTGCTTCGCAAGATGAAAATGTCTTGCGAGTTCCTGCGGGTTTTTTCCCCCTCCCCCCCCCTTTTCCTAAGCCGCTAAGCCGCTTATCAGCTGATCCGCTGATAAGCCGCTTAACAGCTGATCGCTAAAAGCCGCTAAACCGCTAACAGCGCTAATCCGCTAAGCTGTCAATGGGCTTGCTTCGCAAGACGAAAAAACCGCTATACGAAGAGCCTCACGGAACGGATTAATTTCGTCTTGTGAGGCACCACTGTATTTGTATCATTTAACAACTTTAAAGATGTGCCCCCCCCCGGGTTATTTCCGTAACAGTAACCCATGTCAGAAGTCCAGGAGAGGGGGAGCTCAACAACTTTGTGTCCGGATTTTCACCTTTAGAAATATGGCAACCCTACTTTATTCAAAAACAAACCTAATATTTAAAAGGCATCCTATTGGGTTGTGGGATTAGCATTGCAGTCTTCCTGATGTCAAATCTTGGTCGTGAGTTCTGGGGGTACCTGCTCCCCGCTTTGCAGGCCTTTTCCCACCTGGCCTGGGAGGGCGGGGCCTGGACTGACTCCAGCTCCAAAAGCTGAGGCTGCTGAAGAGGCCATCTTGGCCGTCTCTCAGTATAGACCCAGGTCGTTGAGCCTGAGCTTCCACAGCCGCCAGCCACCATGAACAGGATTTGCTGCAACAGGAGTAGATATGCTCTATGTGAGAAATGAGGATGTTGCTTTTTTACATAAACCACAAATGCAACAGTTAGACAAATGTCAGCAGTCCAGACCACTGGCGGAGGAAAGGGGTGCGGTGGGTGCGGTTGTGACATTAACATATGAGAGTGCTGGAGGTGAAATAGTTAAACAAGTTACCCAATCAGAAAGGGGCGAAGGGGGGAGTTCGTTGGGAGTTGGGTGGTTGGTTGGAGTGGGAGTGAATTGGGATAGAGTCCGTGGGTAGGTTGAGTTAGTGTAGCGAAATAAGCTGAGTCAGGAATAGTTAGGGGCTAGGAAGACAAGTGGGACGTAGGTGGCGCTGTGGGTTAAACCACAGAGCCTAGGGCTTGCCGATCAGAAGGTCGGCGGTTCGAATCCCCGCGATGGGGTGAGCTACCGTTGCTTGGTCCATGCTCCTGCCAACCTAGCAGTTCGAAAGCACGTCAAAGTGCAGGTAGATAAATAGGTACCGCTCCGGAGGGAAGGTAAACGGCGTTTCCGTGTGCTGCTCTGGTTCGCCAGAAGCAGCTAAGCCATGCTGGCCACATGACCCAGAATCTGTACGCCAGCTCCCTCGGCCAATAAAGCTAGATGAGCGGCGCAACCCCAGAGTCGGTCACGACTGGACCTAGTGGTCAGGGGTCCCTTTACCTTTACTTTAGAAAGACAAGTAAATATCTGAGAGGTGGTTTATTGAGTGAGAGCAGGTAATGGAAGTTATAGGTCTGGATACGCACCCCATGTTTGTAATTGACCAATACTGTTTATGAAACCACACGCTTGTTAAACTGCAATAAATAAACAAAAGTTTATGTTCCAAATTAACCATGACTGGACTCAGTATTGTACCAGGTAGGGCCTGGGTGGTGGCAGTGAGGAACAAAGTGGAGGCACAGGGATCAATAGACGGTGAAACGTCCAGGGACCCTGTGTGATCGCCACATTGGTCCACCCCAGGTGTCATCGCTGAGGGGGAGATGTCATCGCCATCCCGCCCCCTGGGACGCTCATCCCACCCCCAGGTACACAGCATGTGCTTGGCTCCAGGTGCCGGAGCACATAGCTCTGCCTCTGGTCCAGACAACTGGAGATATTTAGAGCTTGTGGTCAGGATGTGGGGTTTTTTTGCTCGGCTTAGTAAGTAACTGCCTAGGAACATAGAGCAAATAAGGGAGATAATAAATAAGGGTAAGGGGGGGCTGAAATAAGGGTAATGGGAGATGTTAAAAAGCAGAGACATCACCTTGCCAACAAAGGTCCGTATAGTTAAAGCTATGGTTTTCCCAGTAGTGATGTATGGAAGTGAGAGCTGGACCATTAAGAAGGCTGATCGCCGAAGAATTGATGCTTTTGAATTATGGTGCTGGAGGAGACTCTTGAGAGTCCCATGGACTGCAAGAAGATCAGACCTCTCCATTCTGAAGGAAATCAGTCCTGAGTGCTCACTGGAAGGACAGATCACGAAGCTGAGGCTCCAATACTTTGGCCACCTCATGAGAAGAGAAGACTCCCTGGAAAAGACCCTGATGTTGGTAAAGATGGAGGGCACAAGGACAAAGGGACGACAGAGGACGAGATGGTTGGACAGTGTTCTTGAAGCTACGAACATGAGTTTGACCAAACTGCGGGAGGCAGTGGAAGACAGAAGTGCCTGGCGTGCTCTGGTCCATGGGGCACGAAGAGTCGGACACAACTAAACGACAAAACAACAACAACAACAAAACATAGGCAGGGATGTTAGTAGGGAAAGTAGGTAGTTGTGATTTGCTGCAAACCTCATAGTATCCAGCCAATGGGGAGGCAAGGGAAGGAACTGTGCTTTGAGTATAGGAAATATAAGCTCATGTTTTTCCAAAGCTGGGGTGTGCCTACTTTAGATACCCGCTCTTGCAAGAACGTATTATGCTAAATAAACTTTGCTGCTTCACCAATTTTGTTCAGATTGTATTTTAAGGGCCTTAAGACCCACTTCTTATGATAATATTTTATTCTCTTGCTAGTTGTGCTGTTTTAAATGTGCATTTTATATTTGACTTCCATTAGTAATGTTTTCTTTTGAAATGTAAACATTTTCCCCCTTAACTTTGCTGTGGTAAATGTGCGTCCTGTAGTTGACCTCCTCTGTAATGTTTTGTTTTGAAATCATTAAGATTTTAGTTTCCTGTTAATTAGTTACTTTGAATGTATACTTTATATTTGACTTTCTTCAGTAATATTTTATCCTGGATTGTTTTATTTGATGTTTTAATGTGCTGTAAACCGCTTTGACCGGTAAAGAAATGAAATTTATTATTATGCGGCCTGTCCAGGTCTATGGCCTGCCCAACATGAACTATGTATGCTCCTCCAGTTGTGGGTTTTGGCCCTGAAAGATAAAGAAGTCTGGGTGCGTGAAGGGCAGCTTGTGAGAACATCATTTGCAACATTTTCCAACATCCCTGTTTGCTAAAGAAACCAGCTTTTCTTCCAGTTTCTTGGCTTTGTGAAGCTTGAGCCAAAATGAATGAATATCAATTGGTTAAAAAAACAAACAAACAACCCACTGTTATTAGTTTGTGGGGCGCCTGGGTTCCCTTTATAATTCCTGGGTGCCAGGCACTGGATTTAGCATGTTAAAAGGGAAGCCAGGAACCAGCATGATAATACACGGCTAAAGATGGACCATTAGCAGGGAACAAAAACAAAGAGACAGGCTATCAGCAGAGCAAAGATTCTATGCCAACCAGCAGATGGGTGGAGCCCCACCCTGAACTCTGAGTATTTAGCAGAAAAAGATGCCAGAGTTTTGAGGAGGGAGTTTCAGAATTGCAGTCGGGGGTGTGTGTGATGCAAGCTGGAGAAAATTAGTTTGTTATACGTGGCAAGAGAGGGGTCAGAGCACAATGAGGGCTGACAGTTTGGAATTGATTGCTTGAGCAATGGAATACACAGAGTTCGCTTGGAATATGATGCGTTGAACTCCTCCATTGTAGGCTCAGGTTGTCTATATGTGTAAATAAAGATACCACCATCTCTGCTGTGACTCATTTCCCAAGGAAATGTGAACCCAGGAATTTCACACCACTCAGAGATTGGGGTGGCATGTAACAATACAAATTAGCAATTTTTTGCTATTTGCACTTGTTAGATAATTCAAAAGAAAGGCAAGCCAGAGTGTTCTCCAGTCACGTGAACAACAAGGTTCTGACTCTTTCAAAACTACTGCATTTGACAATCTGTCCCTTATAGTTCCTTCCCCTACTCAAGCATGTATGTTCTGTTCTTTCTTGTTGAGTTCTGGCTACATAACTACATCAAGTCATACTGTTCGGAAGCGTACATGAGAATTAAGCAGGGGATTGAACAATGCGAGCCGCAAGTGGCCTCAGTTGCCCAGCTACCTTCCCAGCAAGGGCTAAAAAAACATGCATTAACTGATCGCTGCAAGGAAACCACTTGGAAATCATTTTGTGACAGGGAAATGATTGTGTGAATCAGCCACTGCTAATCATCCTTTTTAACATATTCAGATGTTGTGAACCTCAAGGACCCCCTGCAGTGAGGGGGAAATCTCACACAGCTGAAGCAGTATTGTGCTGCGCTGTTTTCATTTTGATGTGCGAACTTTGATAGTCCTGATGCTTGACTCAGACAAAGCCATTTGCAAAATGAATATCAAAGGCCTCTCGCAAAACCCAGGGCCCCTCCCTCCTTGCCTTGGAGAAACTATCTTCCAGCCAACGCTGTCCTGATAGCTCAACCTTTGTCTTCCATCAGTAAAAGCTCTCTCACCATGGCAGGTCAGAATTTCAGCACCATTTACTTTGACTTTGTGGCCAAGACATCCAGAGAAAAAAATCTATTCCACTCCCCTCTCTCTCTCTCTCTCTCTCTCTCTCTCTCTCTCTCTCTCTCACACACACACACACACACACACTTTTGTCTATTGGAGAACCCTCCTCTGATATAGTGCAACCACAGCAAACTATCTTCTACCAAAGTAGACCACTGGCCATCTAGCTCAGTATTGTCTCCTTGCAAAAGGTCTCCAGATCCATGTTGCCTTGTGATTTCTCTATTTGTTCACCTTCCTGGCAATACTGAATGCTGCTTAAGCCAGTCATCTATTGTGTGCCAAGATCCACAGTGCCCTTTGGAGTAAATGACCAATAGACGAAACATCTATTGTTATTTGGTCATACAAACGCCAATTAAGGGATTGGTGCCACTGGACAGAATCACTACACGATCTGCAAGCGATCAAATAATGCTCTCCTTGGTTCCCTCTTCTAAAAACAATCCTTTTTGGAGCCAATTTTCAGCCAGCCTCAATAAGATTTGCTTTTACTGAGCTGCATTTCCAAGCTATGCCCTCTGCCGTCCTAGATGGATGATATAACAAGGTACCGTACGGAGACAAATTCTGTATATGTGGGCAACCACAGGTGGAAGACATCTTGCACTGTTTACTATATTGCCCACTATACATTGGACCCAGGAGGCAACTTCTCACCTTATCATCCACACAGGAAAGATGTCTCTCCCCAGCAGAGAAGGTCTTATGGCTTCTTAGTGATGTAAACACTTCAGTGACTCATAAAGTCGCCCTTTTAGCTTTGGTGGCCAAAAAGATCAGAAAGAAGTGTTAAGTTGTGGGTGAACATATCAGACGACACAGCGATTCTTCAAACAGCTCTTGTTTATTCACAGGCCAGAACAGAACTCAACTGAAGGGTTCAGCCAGCCTGCTTATATAGAGCTCCAGTACAACACAACAGTAACCACTTTCTGTAACTATCCAATCACTGAACGTCACTTTCAGTCCCTTATTTGCAAATGTGGACCTGAGTGAAGACTATCTACAGTATCCCCCTGCTGTCCCAGGGTGAAAACTTCAGAACATAACAAGAAGACTCTGGACAATATAGAAGTGAACTGTAAGGGAGACGCAGAGATCTAAATAGAGACTATTATTTGTGGCACGACACCCCTTTCGCTTGTATCTCTTTTTCAGATTTGACATGGCCAAATGGCTAATACAATAAAGTTTTTTGGATTGGTTTGGTCTTAGTGGTATGGGAGCCAATGCAAGGCATCTACTTCCTTCACCACATCAACAGTGCAGCAACCCTGGTACATTCTGCCTAAAGAAGTGGGCCTACTCTAAAGCAGCAGATGCGGCAGTTGAAAGGCTTTGTTCTTTCAGGAACTAGTTATATGCATTTATTTATTTTTATTTAATTGATTAATTAATTTCATTTTTTAAAAAAAAATTGCAACAATCTCACTAATAACAGTTTCACGCACCCCCCACTGCTCCCAGTAAAAAAACAAAAACAAAAACTTATCCTAAAAAAATGTCAGCACATGAGGGAGATGGGTGGTAGAAAGGGAGAGAACAAAAATTGTGAGAGAATTTGCAATGAGGGAGGAAAGAGCCAGCGGCGTAGCGTGGGTTGTCAGCACCCGGGGCAAGGCAAGTAATTTGTGCCCCCTAACCCGGGGCAAGGCAAGTAATTTGCGCCCCCTAACCCGGGGCAAGGCAAGTAATTTGTGCCCCTAACCCCTAACCTGCCGCCGCTGCTAGCTTCTTCTTGCGGCTGCCTGGGCTGGTCGGATGTGGTTCTCTCCTGCGCTCAGCGCTGCACTGGGCGGCCGCTGCACTGTCCCTCCCCCAGATAGTCCCTCCCTCGCTCTCTCTCCGCTCCGCACCGCAACGCACGCCTGGCACCCTCCCCCTCCACAGTGGGCGGCGACCCAGCAGCTCGGATCGGATTCGCACAGCCAGCACTGCAGTGAGAGTGAGTGAGCCAGGTAGGGGCAGAGAGCTGCGAGTGCGAGCGCCCCCCCCCCCCAAATGTTGCGCCCGGTGCAGCTGGCCCCCCCTGCACTCCCCACGCTACGCCACTGGAAAGAGCTTTTTCTGCTAGAGTCAAAAGAGTTTGCTTTTCCTGTAAAATAGCTTTGCTCGAGAAGAGGATAATGATCTTTTATTTGAAGCAAAAGTCAAATGCATTCGTTTTGGAAAGCGTAAAAACGCTTCTCACTCATATTTAATGTACACGGTGCTTTACAATTATTTAAAATTACGTATTGTATGGCTCTCTTATTTTTATGTACAGACTTGGCGCACGAACCTCCTGGAAGTTCTGAGCAAGACGCCTTAAAAAGAGCAGTTGCAGCAGCAGCAGCAGGGCTGTTGGCTCCTCATAAGTTCTGGTCTGGCAGATTTATTATCCGACCACTTTCCTCCCCTTATTTGGTAGTCTGGGTATTTATTATCAGGGCTAAATTTGAGCCCACTTAGGACTCAAGTAGTAAATCTTGGATACAGATGTGAATGCAAAGGATGAGGCTTTGGGCATAGTTATCCTTCATATTTGCATAACGCTTTCTGAGTGTTCAAAGAGATTTGCATAGGATATTTTAGGAATCTTTACAACATCCCTGCAAGGTAGGTCAGTCTGTTACCCTCATGTTGCAGACTGGAGGAAGCTGAGAGAAGATGGCTCCTTTGAAATCACCCTCTTGAGTTCTTGGCAGAGGAAAGATTTTAACTTCCTGGTTCACAAGCTTCACTTGGGTCCAGCACAATCCTTTTCACCTTTGCTTGGAAGTTTAAATGTGCCAGAGTTTTTCTGAACCAGAAGTTTGGGCCAATTTAGATGCTATATCAAGTTGTTTGCTAGTGAAACTTGAGTAGTCTCACATACTACATGGTTCCACTTTCTCAACCCTATCCCCCCCTCTAAAATTCCTTGAGGCTGTGTTGATTCCCCCCCCCCCCATTGAGTTTTATTGTATTTGTTCCCATTACTTTAAATTGTACACCATCCCAGGACTTTTATATTGGAGGGAGGTTTATAAATTCACTAACCTTTGCTGAAATTGAGCAGACTCTGACGGGCTATCAGATGCTAAAAACTTTGTTTTTGCTTTTACAAGCTTTCTCAGTAGGATGAGTTAACTCAGAAGCCGTATCTCATTTCTTTTATCTCTTTTTAACTGTGGTGCTTTGATTGTTTTATCATTGCATGCCACTATGGCATTTTGTCATGTCACAGCCCCCCCCCCCCCCAATTTTCTCACTCTCTTTCCCCCCTCTAGTTTTTTTATAAATGAAATTCTCTTAATAAAATATCAATAATATTCTCTTAATAAAATTCTCTTAATAAAATTCTCTTAATAAAATTCTCTTAATAAAATATCAATAATAATAATAATAATAGTAATAATAATGTTTAACAATTTATAAATATTCCAAATAAACAAACAAACCATTCAATCCTACGCAGACCTATTCTGAACTAAGTCCCATTTAATTCAATGGGACCTACTACCAAGTGAGTGCATGGTTGGAGGGGGGTATTTTCTAGTTCAACTCAGGCAGCAAAATGCCCAAACAACATTTTATAATCATGTTTTTCCTATTAGCTCAGATCAGAGGAGGAGAATGTTCAGATAAATAGCTATGTTTACAAAACAAAATGCCCTTCAAGGAGCTATGTTTATGCTGCATAAATTTCCATTTTTACAAATGATCTAGATTCAAGTTACTGCAAATTACTGAATTGTGGCATTTTAGGGAAATAAACCTTGGAGACATTATTTTTTTTCATTTTAAGCACTTCAATCTGTTCTCTATGCAGTGGTACCTCTGGTTACGAACTTAATTTGTTCTGGAGGTCTGTTCTTAACCTGAAACTGTTCTTAACCTGAAGCACCACTTTAGCTAATGGGGCCTCCCGCTGCTGCCGCACAATTTCTGTTCTTATCCTGAGGTAAAGTTCTTAACCCGAGATACTACTTCTGGGTTAGCGGAGTCTGTAACCCAAAGTCTTTGTAACCCGAGGTACCACTGTATTGTTACATGCCACTCCAATCTCCATGAGCAGTGAGGGATTGCAGGAATTTTTACCAGGGTCTGTGTTCCCTGTGGGGGCAAGCAGACACAACAGACACTGCAGGGTCTTTATTATATGTGGTTTTATTCACACATATATACAACTTGCACCTAGAAGAAGGGATAGCAGAGCATTCACAACCTATGAGGGTCTGGATTCCCCCATAAGGGCAGCAGTGGATTCACAGAACAGCAAAAAGCCATCTCTTCGTTCCATTCTGTCATCCCCAGTTCACCGGGAGTTCTGTCTCTCCTTCTCACTGCTTCCCAACTACAAGTATGTCCCCGCAGCCTACGCTATTCAAAGTTGAAAGCCTAAGCCAGAGGTTTTCAACCTTTTTGAGTCCACGACTCCCTTGACCAGCTCCATTCTTTCTGTGGCACCCCTGTGGGGCTCAGGAGCCCAGTTATGTCACCCCTTGCTTGGAGAGCTGACAGCCTCTCATCCCTTTTTGAACACCCTCCCTTGGGGAGTGTTCCCTCAGCCTCCTCTCCCCGCACCTTGGAAGTCCTCTTGGCAGCCACTGCTGCTGCCCCCGATCTCTGAGTGCCCCCACACACACTAAAGAGAAGCGTCTCCTCACACTGCCCCACAAGGGCCTGGGAAGCACCCCCTGGCCAGCCCCAGAGGCACCATTCGCCTGGGGAGCTTGTAGCCAGGGCTGCTGCAACAAACAGCTACACAAGCCTTTGGGAGAGAGAGATGTAAGAGGCCATCAGAGGAAGGAGGGAAGGAAAAAGGGATAGAGGCCAGTGGCACCCTGTGGCACCCTGAACACCATTCAAGGCACACCAGAGTGCCACAGCACACTGGTTGAAAATCACTGCCTTAAGCCTGTCCTTTGCCTCTGCCCATTGTTGTTTTGTTTAGTCTTTCAGTCATGTCCGACTCTTCGTGACCCCATGGACCAGAGCACGCCAGGCACTCCTGTCTTCCACTGCCTCCCAAAGTTTGGTCAGACTCATGTTGGTAGCTTCGAGAACACTGGCCAACCATCTCATCCTCTGTCGTCCCCTTCTCCTTGTGCCCTCCATCTTTCCCAACTTCAGGGTCTTTTCCAGGGAGTCTTCTCTTCTCATGAAGTGGCCAAAATATTGGAGCCTCAGCTTCAGGATCTGTCCTTGCAGAGAGCACTCAGGGCTGATTTCCTTAAGAATGGATAGGTTTGATCTTCTTGAAGTCCATGGGACTCTCAAGAGTCTCCTCCAGCACCATAATTCTAAAGCATCAATTCTTCGGTGATCAGCCTTCTTTATGGTCTAGCTCTCACTTCCATACATCACTCCTGGGAAAACCATAGCTTTAACTATATGGACCTTTGTCGGCAAGGTGATGTCTTTAAAAAAGCAGAGACATCACCTCTGCCCATTAGCACCCAGCAAAGAAGGGGGCGCACTTCCACTTGCTTGTCAGTCTTGCCTTCTGACGGTTTCCTTGACTGGCCATTGCTGGTCTTTGTCCCCTGCTAATGGTCCATCCATAAGGGAAGTGGGTGGCTCTGTGGTCTAAACCACTGAGCCTTTTGGGCTTGCCAGTTGGAAGGTCAGCGGTTTGAATCCGCTTGACAGGGTGAGCTTCCATTGCTCTGTCCCAGCTCCTGTCAACCTAGAAGTTTGAAAGCATACCAACGCAAGTAGATAAATAGGTACCGCTGCAGCGGGAAGATAAACAGCGTTTCAGACAGATTCTCTAGTACATCATGCAGTTTTACACTTTCCCAGATGTGGGAATCTGAATCAGCAGGCTTGGTTGGTAGATGCTCAACTCCTCAAGGCCCCAAGTTTACTCCAAAATAAGGAAATGGCTTATTCAGGTTTTATCCTTCTCGGCCTTGACAGACATCCAACAGTACTTTCCTATGGGAAGAACACATTCTACCGCACTTTGTGGAAAAAAGGGAATTTCCCAGGAAAGCTACAGCAGCTGAACAGATTCATGGAGTTTCCCAAAGGACAAAAACAAACAAACAAACAACCACTTGATAGACATTTATTAAATCCAGCATACATTGGTCATTTCCCCACCCCAACCAAAAAAGGATAATTCAAATTGCTGAGGAAACACAGAGGGCTAGAGAAAGGAACAAGACAGGTCTTGTTTAGTCTCCATTAATTTTTGCAGGTTTATGGTGCATTGTTCTCCTGATACATAAAAGTACTTAAAAAGCCTGCTGTTGCTTCAATATATACAAGAGCTTATTGGACAGACATAAGAAAAGAAATTGAGACTGGGGCTCTACATTTAAAGCACATCTATATAGTTAAAGCACATGGCTTTCCCTCACAGAGCTACAGTTCCTAGAAATTGAAATAAACAAACATGACTAAGTCTATTAATTTTAATGGGTCTACTCGGAGTAAAACTTAGTTGAATATGACCCAGCAGCTGTCCATAGAGTTTTTGCACTGTAGGTTCTGACAGGACAAGCATTCAGCATTAGAACTGCTATGCAATAAAGGCCCTGCTAGGGCCAAAGAAGTAACTGGAGAATTCTTTGAAATGGTAATGAAAGTTCTATCTTTAACTCTATCTACATATTCCTACAAAAGTATTGTTGGGTGCCACCCCAGTTTCTGAGTGGTGCAAGATTCCAGGCGCTTCACCCAGCGTTCATGTTTCCTTTTGGAAAGCAAGTTGCAGTAGAGGCTCTGAAGTCTTTATGATGTATGGTTTATTTACACATATAGGGTTGCGGGTGGCACTGTGGTCTAAGCCACTGAGCCTCTTGAATCCCCGCGACGGGGTGAGCTCCCGTTGCTCTGTCCCAGCTCCTGCCAACCTAGCAGTTCGAAAGCCAGTGCGAGTAGGTAAATCGGTACCACTGCGGCGGGAAGGTAAACAGCGTTTCTGTGGACTCTGGTTTCCGTCAAGGTGTTCTATTGTGCCAGAAGTGGTTTAGGTCATGCTGGCCCCATTACCAGGGCTGGATTTAGGTTTGATGAGGCCCTAAGCTACTGAAGGTAATGCAGCCCCTTATATGTCCAGCTGTCCTGCTCTGGTGGCGCGGCGGCAGCAGGAGGCCCCATTAGCTAAAGTGGTGCTTCAGGTTAAGAACAGTTTCAGGTTAAGAACGGACCTCCGGAACGAATTAGATACTTAACCCGAGGTACCACTGTAGTGAAATACAATTAAGAAGAACATTGGGTGGGGCAAAAGAGCGGGACTCTAAGCTATAGCTTGTTTAGCAAAAACATCTGGCACTGCCCATGACCCAGAAAGCTGTCTTTGGACAGACACCGGTTCCCTTGGCTTGAAAGCGAGATGAGCATCACACCCCATAGTCTCCTTTGACTGGATGTAACTGTCCAGGGGTCCTTTACCTTTTAAAATTTTTATTTACACATATATACAGCCTGAGCCTACAATGGAGGGGTTAGTAGCATCAGCACGCCAAGAGGGTCTTGCTTCCTCTGGAAATGCAGCCTAGGATTCAGGCAGAGATCCAACATCTTGCTCTGCCTGCTGCTGCTTTGTGTCTCCCAACCATAGAGCTCCAATTCTAATCTCTCTGCTCTAACCTCTGGCTTGATCTTCTAGCTAACTCTGAGTTGAGGGAAGGCACCTTACACCCTTTGATGCTTTATCCTCTTAACCGCTCATCCCCCAATCACCTCAAGAGGAAGTTAGCCTGACTCAAGCACACCAACTCCTAGGGACGGAGGTGAAGACACACACATGACGTAACATACATATGATGTACACTGTTCCCCCCAATCTTGGGCGCAAGACAGTGCCTCTGGGCTTAATGAAATGATTAGAAGTGTCTAGCACACATCCTAGAGGGGACGTGGGTGGTGCTTTGGGTTAAACCACAGAGCCTAGGACTTGCCGATCAGAAGGTCGGCGGTTCGAATCCCCGCGATGGGGTGAGCTCCTGTTGCTTGGTCCCAGCTCCTGCCAACCTAGCAGTTCGAAAGCACGTCCAAGTGCAAGTAGATAAATAGGTACCGCTCCAGCGGGAAGGTAAACGGTGCTTCCCTGCGCTGCTCTGGTTGCCCAGAAGTGGCTTAGTCATGTTGGCCACATGACCTGGAAGCTGTACTCCGGCTCCCTCGGCCAATAAAGCGAGATGACCACTGCAACCCTAGAGTCAGCCACGACTGGACCTAATGGTCTGAGGTCCCTTTACCTTTAGCACACATCCTAAGACACACAGCTTAATTCACACAGGCTTGACTATTCCCCAGTTTTAACACCCCAAGCCTTAATTAAATTCTAACACCTACCAGACCCAGGAATTTAGGGTGTTTGGCACCCACAAGCTCATTAACGGTATGAAATAACAGGAAGCGCTAAATGGCTTCTTTCCTCTTTTCTCCCCTAGGCAACTGGCCTACAAGAGATGTGCTATAAACCACAGCGGAAGCATATTTTGATCTTCATAATAGCACTAACTAGAGGAAATGCAATTTGTCAGGAAAGCTGCGTTTTATTGAATTACATATTGGATTAAAGGAGTGGGGCCCTTTCAACAATTCTCAGCGCCTTTCCCAAAGCATACTTTGCTCTTTTTGCACTACAAACACTGTGTAGCAGCGGCTGCTTAAGAAATGCTCAATTTCTGCTAGCTGCTACTTCTAATGGTTTGTAGCTGCTTCTTGTGATCCCTGTGGCTGCCTTTGCATTTTGCCCCTGTGATGAAAGGGGAGCAGTAACTGAGCCCAGTACAAAGGCAGAGAGTCCTTCTAACGGCAAACCTTTGTTTCCTGTGAACTGGAAATGTAACAGAATAGAAAAATATATATAAGAACCCAGCGAGTGCCAGCTGTGGGTATATTGCTCTCAGCACTTCATAAGTGATCCAAGAGAATGCTAAGTCAAAGGCAATTCAGATAAATACATGCTCTGAAAAGACAGGAGCATCTTCATGGCATGCCGCATAATATGTTGCCAAATTGCTTCCCTTTAGAACTCTTCATGGAATTCAGCACTCCAACTAGTTGCACAAACACAGTCCCTAAATTATTCTCTGCTCCTGTTCAATTTGTACTGCCTTGTTTCACTCCTCAGCCTTTTCCATGGCCCTGAATGTTATTCAATGCAGGAGTCCTGGTCAACCTCTACAGGGATGTTGTGCAATTCCAGGAGCCCAAAGCTGATAGGACCTGGAGCAACTGGCTATTAGATGGTGCAATTTACTTGGGGGTGATTACAGATACCCATTTTTGGGGGGTAGTTCCAAAGGTGGACCTAGAGGAATGCAGACTCACCCACCACTTTTCATAGATTGAAATGGCATGTAAGAATAAGAATTCTCTCTCTCTCTCACTCTCTCTCTCTCTCTCATAATAATAATATTTTTATTAGTTTTCAATTATAATCTAATAATAGCCTCATTATAACAATACCAATTTATAATACAATTATTAACACCAATAGTTCAAATACCGAATTATATAATTTAGATAAGAAGAAGAAGGTTATGTACTGAAGTTCCCATCCTGGGTCAGCAGGGGGATACTGTAGATAGTTTTCGCTCAGATCCACATATGCAAATAATGGATTGAAAGTGACGTTCAGTGATTGGATAGTTACAGAAAGTGGTTACAGTTGCGTTGTAGTGGAGCTCTATATAAGCAGGCTGGCTGAACCCTTCAGTTCAGTTCTGTTCTGGCCTGTGAATAAACAAGAGCTGTTTGAAGAATTGCTGTGTCGTCTGATATGTTCACGCAGAACTTAACAAAGAAGAAGAAGATGTTATTTATATCCTGCCAAAGCTGGGCTCAGAGCGGCTAACAACAATATAAATAGCACAGTTTACATAAAATCACAGTAAATTAATTTAAATACATTCTAAAATCAATTCAGAATCAAATTAATGGCAACCATTGGGCTAGAGTTCTATGAGGATTACAGAAGCAGATGGGGCTCAGACTGTACCTTGGCCAAAGGCCTGGTGGAACAGCTCTGTCTTGCAGGCCCTGCGGAAAGATGTCAAGTCCCAAAGGGCCCTAGTCTCTTGTGACAGAGTGTTCCACCAGATCGGGGCCACAGCCGAAAATGCCCTGGCTCTGGTTGAGGCCAGCCTAACCTCCCTGTGGCCCAGGATCTCCAATATATTTTTATTTGAAGACCGTAAGATCCTCCGTGGTACATACCAGGAGAGGCAGTCCCGTAGGTACGACGGTCCTAGGCCATATAGGGCTTTAAAGGTTAAAACCAGCACCTTAAACCTGATCCTGTACTCCACTGGTAGCCCCCCACGTGCTAGAATTGATGGCTTGATTATTTGCTCTATTTCTGCGTTCCAAAATCTTATTAATTTCCATTACATTCTGGTCATAATAATAATCCCTTATACAGCAACTGCAATATTAATAACATCTATTTGTGTTTTCACATTAAATGATTTATAAAATTACAAGTGAGGAACTCAGACTATTTCCTTGTTCTTCCTGTGCGTGGCAATTATTCTGCCCATGGTGTTTCTTCCTGTCCTTGTAAGATGTTATGTCTTTCTTTCCCCCCAGTTGTTGCTGTTCTCCATCATGTCTTGGGCGGAGCTGATATCCCATTGTTGTTTCAGAAATTTCTCCATCGCTCCATCCTGTGCTTCGTTGTTTTGCAACTTTAACAACAGCTGCAAAAACCACTCTGTCCCAATAAATAACCTGTTCTCACCATTTCTCTTCTCAGCCTGGGAAGAAGTGTGGTCTGTTGAACTGCAAATGTCTCAATAAAGAACCTTATCAGTTCCCTGGCAAGTCCGTAGACTCCTTTGCGTGGACAGGCGGAGTCCCCAGATCCCGAGTGGTCCCCCCCGTCATGTGGAATAACGACTCAAGACAACGTGCTATGGGATTAAATTGGCCACAACTTTATTAAATTTCAAATGTGGGTAGACCTTGGCTCAGGCATTGGGCGTTCTCCCTCCCTAGTCCCCAGCCGGGGACCTAGGGAGCATCAGGGTTATCCAGTGTGTGTGTGGGGGGGATGGGCCGGCTCTGGAGAACATATGTTCAAGCAGAGATAGCCGCCCCCGTTACACCGCTGCAGGGGAGAGCAATGACGACCTTTCGGCGTACGGCCAAAGCCTCCCTTCAAAAACCCCTTTAACGGGGAACCCTGGTATCGCCGCCGCAAAGAGGAAGATGGACTAAAGGATTCCGCCCAAGGCCTGATACCGCCAAAGTTGTGACGTTTTGCTACGGGAAAGGCGAAACCTGCCAATGCAGGGAAATTCCTTTCCGGCCCTTTAACAGCGACCTTATCGTAGCAGCGCCCGCATACCTGTGGAGACAGGTTAACCTGCAAAACCTATGAAGAAAAGATAACCTGCAAAAGAAGGCATTAACTGAGGGTGGGTAGGGTGGGAGAAGCTCTGGAGCCAAGTGAGGATTAACAATTAAGATCCACCCTCTATTGTGTGGGCAGGTAATCCCTCCCCCTACCTGGCCTGGTTTCCCTGGCAACGCTTCCCCCAGGTGGGATTGGACAACTCACTGGGGTAGGCGGGGACCTCCAGGTATCCCACCTGAGGGAAGGCAAAGCCAAGCCTATGCTGATGGGGCCACTCCAGATCCAGGGCTGCACGCGTCCCCGCAAAGGGCGCCCCCCGTTTTAAGTGGGGAGCGGTCATTCATCCTTCTGTCCAACTGAAGATAAATGAGGAATTATACTTCCAATTAAACTAAATAATTCTCAAAACAAACTCCTTTAAGAATATATGTACAATATTGTTTTTTTGAGAATGCAGAATCCTACTTGTGGCGCATTCTATGTTAGCTTGAGAAGAAAAGCAAAACTGACATGAGTGGCTATAACAATATCAGATACGGAGAAGTGAGGGAGAAAGGATGGCGAAGGTTTTGTTCTCCGGTCATCTGGTTTCGCAAACCACAGATTCAAATTTTAAAGCTGGAGCATTTTAACCTGCTCACATGTAACCCTCAGACATCAAAGGAGAAAAATACATTTTGCCATTGGTAGCTGGGCTGTCTTTTCAGCTTTGTGCTGAAATATGTGATTATATTAACATTATTATTTTTTTACAAAGCCCTGAAAAGTCTTTCTGTAGCCACTTCAGAGCCCCGGAGGCTTGAAATTCAATGGAACTCAACTTCTCGAAGCTGTGATACCGTCGCAGCCCTACCGTTTACCTTACAAAGGGGCTTTTCTTGTTGGAATTATATTTTTGAAGCCCAGAAGAAAAGGATAGTAAAGTGGATCAGTTCGTTTTGAATGGTGTGAAAAGAAATCAGGCGTTTTCAAATGCCAAGTTCTGAATGATATGCCCTGCTGGTACATTTGGTAATGCACCCTAATTTCTTTACAGCAATGTTATTTTGATTCTGGAGAATAAGCTACTGTTCTTTAGAGTCAGGTGCAGAGAACTTTGGGCCCTCCATGGGGTAGTTCAGTTGGTTAGAGAGTGGTGCTAATAACACCAAGGTTGCAGGTTTGATCCCCATATAGGACAGCTACATATTCCTGTACAGTGGTACCTCTGGTTAAGAACTTAATTCGTTCTGGAGGTCCATTCTTAACATAGCTGTCAACTGTCCCTTATTTGGCGGGAAAGTCCCTTATCCCAACACCATGTCCCACTGCTGTCCCTTATTGATGATGTCCCTTAAATTTCCCGGGTTTCAAAGCAAGCAGCTCCTCTCCCTCCCTTCCTGCCGGCCATGGAGGAGGGAGGCTCCAACTGTGTTGCTTGGCTGTGTTGCTCACCCAATAAGGAGTCTAAGAACGACTGGGGGTGGAGCTTGCATGCCTTGTGCGCATTGCCTGGTGACTCGCCTTTGCTCAGCGCTTCCCAGCGGAGAGATGACGGTGGTTTTCCTTGCTGAATCCCCTTTGCCGGGTTGCTGTGCTGTGGGAACCACCACTTGAGGCTTCGTTTGTCTGCTGGCTGGGCTTTCTGCCTTTGGCTCAGGAGCTGGTTGACTAAAATTCCTTATTTTGGCTGCTGATCCTTTATTTTTGAGGCTGCTGGTCCCTTATTTTCAAATCTGTAAGTTGACAGCTATGGTTCTTAACCTGAAACTGTTCTTAACCTGAGGTACCACTTTAGCTAATGGGGCCTCCCGCTACCGCTGTGCCACCGCCGTGCGATTTCTGTTCTCATCCTGAAGCAAAGTTCTTAACTTGAGGTACTATTTCTGGGTTAGCGAAGTCTGTAACCTGAAGATTCTGTAACACGAGGTACCACTGTATTGCAAATGGCTGGACTATAGATGATTCTCATGGTCTCTTCCAACTACACAATTCTATGATTCCAGAAGTTGCAGAACTACAACTCCCATCAGCTCCAGCAAGCATGGCCAATGATCAGGGATGAGCGTTGTAGTTTAAGAACATCTGGGGGGCCAGAGGTTATCCACACCTGCTTTAGAGGATTTGAGCATGAATCACCTGTGCCGTAGGTGAGCTCTCAGAAACCCTCTTACAGATGGGTGCAGTTTCTTCCTGCATGTTAGCAGGAGACAAATTCCGTCACTGGCATTAGAAGAGGAATAGAACAAGGCTATATGACTTGTGTACCTGCCAGCATTTGAAAATCCAACCTGTCCCAACTGGTAACATTCCCCGCCACCATAGGGACACGGGTGGCGCTGTGGTCTAAATCACTGAGCCTCTTGGGCTTGCTGATCAGAAGATTGGCTGATTGAATCCCCACGACAGGGTGAGCTCCCGTTGCTCTGTCCCAGCTCCTGCCAACCTAGCAGTTCGAAAGCACACCAGTGAGAGTAGATAAATAGGTACCGCTCCGGCAGGAAGGTAAACGGCGTTTCCATGCGCTCTGATTTCCATTATGGTGTTCCATTGTGCCAGAAGTGGTTTAGTCATGTTGGCCACATGTTTGTGGGCAAACGCCGACTCCCTTGGCCTGAAAGCGAAATGAGCGCCGCAACCCCATAGACTTAATCTGTCCAGGGGTCCTTTATCTTTACCAATTCTCCGCCGCCACCCCCCCAACCCCACACACTGGAGGAAACAATAAGGTATCACTTTTGCATAAGCCATGATCACTGTCTTATCTGGGACATAATCTGCTTTGTGAAGAAAAGGCTTCAGGAACTTATTTTGTCTGCTGGCTGGCCCAGGAGAATATGCAGAAAAGGCTATTGTACCTTACACATCTTTTGGAGCTGCGTCTTATTGAATGCCTCGTTCGAAAATACTATGTTCCAAGATTCTCAACAACGTAAAACACTTAAATGCACACAAGTTTAATCCAGTATGCTTTCTACTATGGGTGGCAAAATAGTTGAGGAGTGATTTAATCAGAAAAAATGAATTGCTAGGAAATGAAATGATTAAACACCCTTCCCTTGCAGCCTGCCTTGTTATTAATGTTTTTACGAAATTAGGAGACACTTTATGTGCCTCACATGTCACTGCTAGCTTAGCCTGTTGCAAATTATTGTTTCTCCCCCTCCCATCGCCCAACCAAAGGCATGGAAAATCTATTGCTTTATTGACTTTCCAACACACAAAGACTATGTGATTAAATTGAGCAGAATTTCAGTTTTTATTTTTGTTCTTTAACATAATGAAGCCTCCATTATGTGGATGCAGAATTAAATGTTAGCTTCAGATGTATGGAATTAGCATTCTCACGCAATCATTGTTTTCTCTCCAGGCTGCCCATACAAATGATTCAGCACAGTGCATTGCTCTCTTATCCTCCAATGCCTGTGGAAAGTTAATTTTGTCAAATTTTTAAAGTTTATATAAAATCTATTTATTTCCCTCCAGGTATATATCCAATGCATGTGGTGAAAGTGAGCAGATACAGTCGTGTAATAATAGAATATCTCAACATGAATTTCTTCTGTGGAAATTCCATAAGCTTTCTATATAGCTTCAAAACTGTGACAAGCTTCAACATTTGGTGGCTGTCAGTCCAATCCGATCCTGCAGATCTGCTGGGAGAAGGCAG
Source organism: Podarcis cretensis (assembly GCF_951804945.1). NCBI lineage: Eukaryota > Metazoa > Chordata > Lepidosauria > Squamata > Lacertidae > Podarcis > Podarcis cretensis. The sequence goes on from NC_137187.1 coordinate 31,132,854, forward strand.
AAATTATCTTTGGCTGGAGTAAGTGAGCTCTGCCATGTGTGCGCGTGTGTGTGCATCCACAATGGAAAATCCAGGTATGGCTTCATATAGCACTCTGGCTGCAGATCAACAGACAGTGCTAGGGACTCAGCTGTTGTTGTTGTTTAGTCATTTAGTCGTGTCCGACTCTTTGTGACCCCATGGACCAGAGCACTCCAGGCACTCCTGTCTTCCACTGCCTCCCGCAGTTTGGTCAAACTCATGCTGGTAGCTTCGAGAACACTGGCCAACCATCTCATCCTCTGTCGTCCCCTTCTCCTTGTGCCCTCAATCTTTCCCCAACATCAGGGTCTTTTCCAAGGAGTCTTCTCTTCTCATAAGGTGGCCAAAGTATTGGAGCCTCAGCTTCAGGATCTGTCCTTCCAGTGAGCACTCAGGGCTGATTTCCTTCAGAATGGATAGGTTCGATCTTCTTGCAGTCCATGGGACTCTCAAGAGTCTCCTCCAGCACTATACCGTGGTACCTCAGGTTAAGTACTTAATTCGTTCCGGAGGTCCTTTCTTAACCTGAAACTGTTCTTAACCTGAAGCACCACTTTAGCTAATGGGGCCTCCTGCTGCCACCACGCCGCCGGAGTACGATTTCTGTTCTCATCCTGAAGCAAAGTTCTTAACCCGAGGTACTATTTCTGGGTTAGCGGAGTCTGTAATCTGAAGCGTTATGTAACCTGAAGCATATGTAACCCGAGGTACCACTGTAATTCAAAAGCATCAATTCTTCCACGATCAGCCTTCTTTATGGTCCTGCTCTCATTTCCATACATCACTACTGGGAAAACCAGAGCTTTAACTATATGGACCTATGAACTATATGGATCGGCAAGGCGATGTCTCTGCTTTTTAAGATGCTGTCTAGCTTTGGCATTGCTTTACTCCCAAGAAGCAGGTGCCTTTTAATTTCATGACTGCTATCACCATCTGCAGTGATCATGGAGCCCAAGAAAGTAAAATCTCTCATTGCCTCCATTTTTTCTCCTTCTATTTGCCAGGAGGTGATGGGAGCTGCAAATAAAACGTTTTAAATGTGTTGTAAAGTACAATATACAAATGTGACGCTAGATGGCGACAGTGAGCTATGCCAAATGCAATGTGTTTTTCAAAACTTTTTTTTTAAAAAAAGCATTTTCACGGCGTTTTTTTATATGTGTGCAGATTCCACTGAAGTCTTGAAGCAGAGCATTTTAGGGGCAGATCTAAGATGACTTTGGATCTACTACTAGGTACCCAATGTTTGACCCATAAAGTGTGCTATGTTGAAGTTTGTGATGATTTCCCCTCTACATGCTTTCAATTGGTGTGAGGGGAACAACGGGGGAGGTCTACTGTTTGTTTCCAGGAAAACAGACTCGCCTACACTTTCTGCCCTGCCGGTGCAAGACAACAGGACCTTGTCTGCTACTTCAGTTCAATCCCCACTGCCCTCATTCCTTTGCTCCTTCCCAGTGTTGTTAGCAATCATTATTTTCAATTTTAATACATTTTTACACACAGATATAATTAGTTTTAATTATCTGGTTTTTATTTTTTCCAATTTTAATATATCATTACCAACAAATAAAATTAAATACCTGCTTTATATTTGTTCAGCATTAGCAAATAACATTAGTTTAAAGTACCTTATATCACAAGTATTTATTTTAATATTCTGTTGGGAGCTGCCCAGAGTGGCTGGGAAAACCCAGCCAGATGTGCAGAGTATAAATAAATTATTATTATTATTATTATTAGTAGTAGTAGTAGTAGTACCTTAACCTCTCTGAATTATCCTGGGCCCCTGCACTCGCAACGCCTAGGTTCATTTCACCTAGCCCATTTAAATTTTTCATTGATTGTATTATCCTCATCCCAGGGGGAGATTTGTTCCAAACTGGACCCTCAATCAGTTTAAAAGCTGCTCTGCCACCTTTTTGGTCTTAAGCGCCAACAGTCTGGTTCCATCCTGTTTTGTACAGGTCTACCTTGTCCCAGAATGTTCCCCTCCTCCCAAAACCATCATCTCATTAGGACTGCAGAGCATCACCCATCTAGATGGGCCTGGACCATGGAGATAACTTGAGCCCAACACATTTGTGCTGGCCCTAAGGAATTATGCTCGGGCAAGGATGGGAGGGCTTCCATCTGTAGCCATTTAAATGTTTGCACAAAGCTGTTGCCATGGAAACTTTCAAAAGCTTAGAGGGTCACAGGGAATAAATTCCAGGCAATCGAGGGAAAACGCGCATGCAGCCTTTGCAGCCTTTTTTTCTGGTGAAAGGACATAATTAAGTCTAATGCAAGTTGGCCACTTCAAGGAAATGTGACAATTAGTGTGCTCTAATTTGCATTTGCACTAATTTGTTTTTATGATCCTTATAAAATTTGAGGACTATTGGAACTTGACCACACTGCTGCTGCTGCTGAATTTATTTGATATTAAAGATTTGAGAAAGATTCAAATCAACGGAGCCTCATAAACTGGGGGAACAACGAACGACGCTCCCACAGATGATCTCAGTGATCAAGATGGGATATAAGGGTTCAGGAGATCCCTACGGTACCTTGGACCTAAATGGTTCAGGGCTTCGCAAATTAATACAGGGACCTCGAATCTGGCTCTCTAGTAGATGAGCAGCCAGTGCAGCTGTTTCAAAAATGGTGCCACATGTTCCAGGCCAGATGCCCTCCTCAGCAGTCTGGCCGCTGCATCCTGAGCAGCTGCTGTTTCTGGACTAATCTGAAGGGCAGACACATAGAACTCATTGCAGTAATCCAGCCTGCAAGTTACCAGCCCATGGACTGCAGTGGTCAGGGCTAGTACTGTCCAGGAACAGCCATGGCTGTTGAACCCAAGTGAAGCTGGCAAAAGGCACTTTGGTTGCAGAGGGCATTTGGGCTTGACAAAGAATTATCATGTGATGCGTAACTTGTCATGATATTGTTGTAAACAAAAATTGCCCTTTTCCCTTATGGGGTATCCAAGAGCCCATATAGAGTCCTTACGTAGGGTCCCTATTGGTAGGCGAAGATAACAGAGGCCAACCAGAGAATATTGAGAAGCAAAGCAGCTAGTAAGCTTGATCTTTATTGATCTGTTGCAACAGGGTGCTCCCCTCACCCGCAGGAGAGGAAGAGGAACCCAGAACAATGGCGCACAAGGCCTTATAAAGACTTTTGAAATTGCTACCCTGTAGATCAAGACCACCCCCAGAAACATCATACCGACATCACAGAAGGGGTGTAACCTAAGACCACCCTCCAGATACATCATACCTACATCACAGAAAAGGCGATCTAAAACAGAAATTTGAATGTTGTTTTTCTCCTGTCGTTGTTTATCTCCTGTCTGGCAGGTTACTTGATTGGATTTCCTGGGGAGCCTGGCCAGTCTTTTGTAGTGATAAATATTTAGTTCCTGGGCCAAGTCACAGGCTCACACCCTATTCATATCTTAAATGTGCCCTTAAGGCAGGTTTTGTGAGGAAAGAGACAATGGGAGGTTTCCCACTTTGACCTTGCAGAGAAAACATTTGCTCAGTTTAGGAATCAAAATGGTTCCAGGTCGGTCTTCCTGTGCTGACCTATGTACATGCTTGGTTGGTACGCTTATGAACATTACCACATATCTAAGACTTCAAAATTCCTATCACAATATACAGAAGCCCCACGTGAAGCACTCAGGAGTGAAGTTGTATTTTAAGCAGGACTTCATTCCAGTGACAGTCTTGCATCATCGTAAATCAGTCTTCTTCCATCCAGGAATCAGCTATAGACCTATTAAGCAACTCCCCGTGTCTTGCGATGCTGACTCATCACATGCTGCTGAATCAGCATTTCCACTTAGCACAGAGGGTTAACTTCTTGAGACCCACAACACTTCAACATAACTGGGTACCATAATCACAATTCCCAAGTTTCTAGCTTCTGCCTGCAAAGACTCAGAGATTGACCCAGAAACGGGCTCTTAGGAAATTTGTAATCCTTTACATGCTACCTTTCTGCTAGCTGGGAAATCCAAGCTGTGCAGGAATTATCCACAAGTGAGTTCCTTTTAAAAAAAACCAAAAATCACCAAGTCTATTTAATGTTAAGCTATATTTTAATTTTTTTGGGGGGGGGCAGTGCATTTCATCTCAAAAGAACTTGAGCCAGGCAAATGTTCTAACTGTTGGTGCCAGGCATTTTAATATACAGGACAGGAAATCCACATGATAACACCTCCTAACACTAATGAAATATTTTTGCAGAAGACTCATTGAAAAATGAACAGGATCTGTTCAAGAGCATATTTCCTTTCAATGATTAATCACTCGCATTTTGACCAGGGCAACGGTCAAGAATCTAGACCTGCTTTAAAGGCAGTAGTACTGGTGTGATTGCCAGAAATCTGTGCCACTGGTGACGTCTGTCTCTAGCACCCACAAATTATATTATAGCTTTTGTGCTTTTATACCAATCCTACATCTAAAACTGGTAGTTGGTGGATTGTTACCAAATACCACTGTGTTAGAGCCACCTAGAGTTGTACAAAGTAAAGCAAAATAAAAATATTCTCTCTAAGTAAAACATTAAACATTTTAAATATATTTTTGTTAAATCCAAAATACAGCATATGAAAAACAAGAATGCTGATGACTAACTCCCAAATCAGACTATTACATAAGTATGAGGGTTGTTGGCAATAGTGAAATTCCAAACACATTTGGGTTGTGGGTGGGGCATATCATACTATGAACTGGATCATGCATTAGTAGATACAGCTCCGAAGCCTGCTTGCTAAGCCGTCGCCATCTTGGACCCGATCTAGTAGATACAGAAAGCTCTCAAACTGGCTGGGGGTCAGCCATCTTACCCAGCACTCTCCGGGCAAACCTAAGTCTCAGCACACTGTAAGAGATCCCAGCTGAGCTGCCATGCACACATCAAATTTCAAATGGGTCTCCAGCAAAGGATGTTGAGTCTGCCCTGCTGCTTACGCAAGAGATGTGCCCCCATCACACACTATAGAATCATAGAGTTTGAAGGGGTCCTGAGGATCATCTAGTCCAACCCCTGCAATGCAGGAATACGCAGCTGTCCCATACGGGGATCAAACCTGCAACCTTGGCATTAACAACACCATGCTCTAACCAAATGAGCTATCCAGGCTGACTTGATGCCTAGTTAGCTTTGCTCCTAGTCACCTGGAAGGGATTTGACACCGCTATTGCTTGTCGTTGTTCTTCTGAGTTCCTACTGCCTTAATTATTTTATCAGGTTTTGTCCCGGCGCCCTTCGAGGAGTGGGTGGAGGTATGGGTGGGAGATACCCTTTAAAACTTTCCAGACCAGTCTGGAAAGTTAGCCTTGGTGAAGACTTGACATTTTCATCCCCTCCAAAAAGTTTTTGATTTGAGTTTCCATTGAAATGAGGCTGTATTTTAATGTTTTAATATTGTATTTTAATCTTGTTTTTAAGTTGTATTTCAGTCAATTTGTTTTTATATCGGGTGTTAGCTGCCCTGAGCCCAGTCTTGGCTGGGGAGGGTGGGGTATAAATAAAATTATTTATTGTTATTGTTGTTGTTGTTGTTAAAACAAATTTTCATAACTGTGAGGTTGCATAAATGAGTGAGGTTGTCCCAAGAGCACCCAGTGACCTTGATGGCTGCTCAAGGATTTTAACACAAGTGTCTCGGTTCCATGTGTCTTTCACCTGACACAGTCACCTGGCACTTTTGCCTACCCCTTGGCCATCTGAGTAGGTCTGAGTGAGTGAGTGGCAGTCACTAGAAGCCTTGGGCATTCTGTATAAGTCCTGCTCTGTGTGTAAAGAGGATGCGGGCAAGACAGTGTTGGGTGCTTTCAGCTCCACTCCATTTTCAGACTCAATGCTTCTGGGGTCTTTTTTATAGTCCCCTTCAGGCAGCGGCGGAGCAAGCCGATTGGGCGCCTGGGGTGATGCGTGTGCCCTGCGCCCAGGGGCGGGGCCAGCCGGGGCAGGACACTCCACAGGGCCTCTGAGGGATCTGCCTTGGTCCAGTATACCTAAAGGAGTGTCTCCACCTCCATCGTTCTGCCCGGACACTGAGGTCCAGCTCTGAGGGCCTTCTGGCGGTTCCCTCGCTGCGAGAAGCCAAGTTACAGGGAACCAGGCAGAGGGCCTTCTCGGTAGTGGCACCCACCCTGTGGAACGCCCTCCCACCAGATGTCAAAGAGAAAAATAACTACCAAACTTTTAGAAGGCATCTGAAGGCAGCCCTGTTTAGGGAAGCTTTTAATGTTTAATAGGTTATTGTATTTTAGTGTTTTGTTGGAAGCCGCCCAGGGTGGATGGGGAAACCCAGCCAGATGGGCGGGGTATAAATAATAAATTATTATTATTATTATTATTATTATTATTATTATTATTATTATGCCTGCCTCCTCCCTCTCAGCTGCCCTACAGCTGAGGGGGAGGTGGCAGGTGGACCATTTGGTGCAGCGTGGAGCCTGCGGGCACCCAAGCCACCGCATCACTCCCAGGAAAGACGTGTGGCTCAGGCACGCTGCAGTCCCTGTGGTAAGTGCCAGTCGGCATTTTGTCACCCGGGGCGGTGGTGGCACCCAGGGCGACCCGCCCCACCACACACCCCTTCCTCTGCCCCTGCCTTCAGGCTGTACCTGCTTCTAGTTAATGCCAGGTCACTATTATGCCCTCCAACATTTCTCCAATGAAAATAGGGACGTCCTATTCACAACGTTGGGCGTCTTCCAGCATATATAAAAACATAATAAAACATCATGTATTAAAAACCTTGCCTAAACAGGGCTACTCTCAGATGCCTTCTAATGGTTATATAGTTATCTCTTTGGCTTGGGGGGGTCGCATAACTCCATACCCTCCAACATTTCTCCAATGAAAATAGGGATGTCCTAAGGAAAAGCGGGACATTCTGAGATCACATCAGAAACTAGAATGGCTTCTGTAACTCCAGGACTGTTCCTGAAAAATAGGGACACTTGCAAGGTCTGCAGTAAGCAGGAAGAGATTTCTGCTCTTCCTACACCAGCTCTGTATTAATTAAGGCAGCTAATGTTAAGGCAGGCATCTCTCTGGTGTTTTGTTTTTATTTTACTGTGTTATTCTACGCAACATCACGGACAATTCAAATTTCCCTCATGGTGAAACCTGAAGGTTAGTGAGCAGAGCTTAAAAAGCAGAAATTCTGTATGTATTATGGAACTTTGACCTGTGAGTGCCCTCTGCTGCACATATTGGGTGAGATTCATCTAAGGGTTTTCTCCATGGAAGGACTTCTGCTTGTGCAACAGGGATCTTCCCCTCCTCCTCCTCCTGTGCACCCCTCCATGCCATGAATTTGGTTTGGGATGTTGGGAGAACCCCCAGAACACTGATGGAAAAAAAAACATTAAGTTACTTTCATGATAGGAATGGCATTACCTCCAAAGATGTTAGACTATTTTTGTATGCCACTACAGTGGCAAGCAACAAAGGTCCGTATAGTTAAAGCTATGGTTTTCCCAGTAGTGATGTATGGAAGTGAGAGCTGGACCATAAAGAAGGCTGATTGCCGAAGAATTGATGCTTTTGAATTATAGTGCTGGAGGAGACTCTTGAGAGTCCCATGGACTGCAAGAAGATCAAACCTATCCATTCTTTAGGAAATCAGCCCTGAGTGCTCACTGGAAGGACAGATCCTGAAGCTGAGGCTCCAATACTTTAGCCACCTCATGAGAAGAGAAGACTCCCTGGAAAAAACCCTGATGTTGGGAAAGATGGAGGGCACAAGGAGATGGGGACGACAGAGGACAAGATGGTTGGACCGTGTTCTCAAAGCTACCAGCATGAGTTTGACCAAACTGTGGGAGGCAGTGGAAGACAGGAGTGCCTGGCGTGCTCTGGTCCATGGGGTCACGAAGAGTCGGACACGACTAAACGACTAAACAACAACAACAGTGGCAAGACTGCTGTTAGCTAAAAACTGGAAATCACAAGAAATTCCAACGGTGGAAGAATGGCAGATGAAGATGTTGGACTTTGCGGAGCTAGCCGACCTGACTGGAAGAATCCATGACTAGAAGGAAGAGGAATATCAAGAAGACTATTTAACTAAATATTGTAATATAAATAATTAGAGGATACTTAAAAGCACCAAACAGGCTTGGGATTAAAATAAGACTTAATTGTAAGTAAGTTGGATTTAGAATATTAAGAAAAGAGAAGAAGATAGTTAATTGCTACGAAAAATGTTAGTAGAAGAATGATATTGGAGAGCTGTTATATGCAGATACAATGAAATTCAGAAGGGAGGAATTCGAGGAAGTCAATTAACAATGTAAGATAAATTGGGTTTTACAAGAGATATGTGTTAATTTTTTTTGCTTTACTTTTAGTCTCTGTGTTATCTTGTTGTTTGTTTCTTCTTTTCTCTATGTAGTATTTGTTATAATTGTGAAAATCTAATAAAAAAATTTGGGGGAAAAATAAAAATAAAAATAAATTACTTTCACAGTATAGTAAGAATATCCCTGCATGGATGTTCAAAAGTGGGCAGGCTGTGAAAGGAATGAAGGAATTAGGCACATCAAATATATAGGTGATTCAGCACACAGATGATTGGTTCTCTTGCCACGTTGTGAATAATGGTAAGGACAAGCCTGTAACCTACCATGTGTACACTATTTTAAATTTTGGTCCAAAATTATGAACACAGACCCTCCAAGGGTCCCTATCTTCCAGGGATGTCCCTGATTTAGAGAAGCCATCCTGGTTTCTGATTTGATCCTGGAATGTCCCACTTTTCCTTAGGATGTCCCTATTTGCATTGGAGAACTGTTGGAGGGTATGGAGTTATCCGACCCCCCGAGCCGTCTGAAGTTTTAAGAAATGTTTAATGTTTTATCATGTTTTTATATATGTTGGAAGCTGCCCAGAGTGGATGGGGCAACCCAGTCAGATGTGTGGGGTATAAATAGTAAAATTATCATTATGGAATGGAATGTCCCTAATTTCATCTGAGAAATGTTGGAGGGTATATGAACACATCATCCCTGTGTTCAGCCAATTCTTCCATCTGAAGCTGAAGCTATCTCTAGTTACAACTGATTTTATCAGTAATTTCTTGAGACTTGACTGTGCCCTAGAAAGCCAGCCTCATTCCGCCATGTACTGTACATTTGACTCTGAAATTGTTAACGTTTTCTACCATACCTCTGAATTTAGAGGCTTTATAAGTATGGTTTTGATTCAGAGAGGAATTTAATGAGAGAGTATGACTGTACATATACCAGAAATATCTATTGATTTCTTAACATTACTTGCTGCAATCTAAAATAGGCCTTTCTTATCACGCTCCCGTGATCACAGAAATAAAATGTGTGATGCATCCTTTATTCATCTATTACTGGGTCTCTTAATAGGGCAAAATAAGTAAGCAATTGGGGGGGGGGGAATTGCTAAAGATTTTAAAAATAGTTTTAAAAAAATACACAATAGCTGCATCATTTAGATTTTATATGACATCTTTTATATGACATCTAGCTCCAATCTCTTTCTTACCAATTCTTTTAAAACCCTCTTGCTTCCTGTATGCTTACGCTGCATCTTGTATGTCAGGATTTACTTACTAATGAACAAATCAGATGTAGTTCTTGCCTATTAAGCCAAGACCAGAGAACAAGGAAAACTGGTAGAAATCGTTAGAACAGAAAAACATGTTAAACGTTAATAGTTCAAGAGCTCTTTGTAACAAAGAGAATTCACAAGAAATGCCTGAGTGAGGTAAAACTCTGGCGCAAAAGTCTCAACGCAGTTTTGTTTATAAGTCTAAGTAAGAAGATTTCAATCTTCAACTCAAGTGAGAACGTCCCCATGTTTGAATAAGCATGATATTGTAAATATATTCTTCTCTGTTATATGTTTATGAAAGTAAAGTTATTTGGAACATAAAGAGTTGTCTTTACAAAGCAGCTATCCATCATCTAGATTCTAGAAGAGTTATTTAGCTTCCTAGCTGTAAGCTACTCGGCTACTTTGCATATCAACAAAATTTATGTTATATATACATAACAGGCAGCTAGTACAACATGTAAATGTTGAGAATAGACCAGCAAATACTGGCTGAAATTGGCTATCTGCAAGGGCAGCAGAGTTACAGGGTGTACAAAAATATACAGGGTAAAGGAACTGAACTAGAGATAGTTGAAGTGGGTAACAGCACATCACAATTAGCTGACGTAAATAGACATTACTATGAATTACTAGCAAAAATTTGCACGGGGCATCTGTTGTGTAGGGGGAAGCAAGCAAGATTGGGGAAGATGGCTTTATATAGAAAAATAACCCCAGAGAAGGGGGCTAGGTGCGCCCAACCACAATCTGTTTTGGGAGGCTTATAAGTTATGTCAGCTGCTGCCAATAATTGAAAATGACCACAAAGTGTCATATGACACCCCAATATTACAGGCTTTGCCTTTTTGCTTACTTTGCTCTATGTAGCTGCAGAATATTCACATTCACGTCATCTGATCCTGGATAGCTCAGCTGGTTAGAGCTTGGTGCTGATCAGGCTGAGGTTGCAGGTTCAGTCCCCATATGGGAGAGCTGCATATTCCTGCATTGCAGGGGCTTGGACGAGATGATCCTCAGCACCCCTTCCAACTCTGCAAAATCTGCATTAATTATCTGGAGAAGGTTGTGCAGACCCACAACCTTCCCCTCTCTGCCTGCCTGAGAATTCTAAGCTTTGGGAAGAAAATGTGATCATGAGAGCCAATGACTTGTTTGAAGGTGGGTAAAGTAACTGAGAGGGATGTGGGTGGCGCTGTGGGTTAAACCACATAGCCTATGACTTGCCGATCAGAAGGTCGGCGGTTCAAATCCCCGCAATGGGGTGAGCTCCCGTTGCTCGGTCCCTGCTCCTGCCGAACCTAGCAGTTCGAAAGCACGTCAAAGTGCAAGTAGATAAATAGGTACCGCTCCGGCGGGAAGGTAAACGGTGTTTCCGTGCGCTGCTCTGGTTCACCAGAAGCGGCTTAGTCATGCTGGCCACATGACCCGGAAGCTGTCTGTGGACAAACGCTGGCTCCCTCGGCCTATAGAGCAAGATGAGTGCCACAACCCCAGAGTTGGTCACGACTGGACCTAATGGTCAGGGGTTCCCTTTACCCTTTAAGGTAACTGAGGGGGACAGGGGTGGCACTGTTGTCTAAACTACTGAGCCTCTTGGGCTTGCCGATCGGAAGGTCAGCGGTTCAAATCCCCGCAATGGGGTGAGCTCCCATTGCTTGGTCCCTTCTCCTGCCAACCTAGCAGTTCGAAAGCATGTCAAAGTGCAAGTAGATAAATAGGTACCGCTCCGGCGGGAAGGTAAACAGCATTTCCGTGTGCTGCTCTGGTTTTGCCAGAAGCGGCTTAGTCATGCTGGCCACATGACCTGGAAAAACTCTCTGCAGACAAATATCGGCTCCCTCGGCCAGTAAAGCGAGATGAGAGCAGCAAACCCAGAGTCATTCACAACTGGACTTAACTGTCAGGGGTCGTTTACCTTTAAAGTAACTGAGCACACATAGATCATTGATCCTTATTGAGAATAAATATTTGCAGCAGACAGATTGCAGGAAAGGGCTGGTCTCAGCAATTTGTGATATGTTCACTGATGTCCTTTACTTGTCTAAATCCAGAATAGGAAGTAGATCTTGGGGAATCAGTTCAAATCTGTTGGCATTGTCCCTATGTGATCACCATTTGGGGTTTGTTTTTTTTCATTATATAGCAAAACTTGCTGAGCAGGAGGTTTCCAAAGCCCCTTTACTATTTTGTTGTTTATATTTTGTTATTAAAGGGCTTTTCCCAAAATAGCAGGGTTAGGGTAAAATGTTATTGGCACTACTCCCTGTACAGACTGGTCCCAAATGATCTTACCTGCTCTTCCAGCTGCTGCTATGCTGTTAGTGGCTGCAGGTTGGAAAACTTCATTGGGCTTCACTCTTACTGTATCATATAATTGTATTTGGCAAATTGCCCTTTCCAGAAAACTGATACATAAGGCAAGTTTTCAAAAGGGCAAACTAAAGTCAGAGAACTTTGAGGCCACTTGGTTCCCCTGTATATCTTTCATTAACTCTTCCACGAAAGATTTTAGTCTATCGGGGTCTCAAAACTCATGCTGGAACGACTCAGCTGTAATTTCCTTAAAATCATATTTTGTTGTTGTTGTTGTTATTTAGTTGTTTAGTCGTGTCCAACTCTTCATGACCCCATGGACCAGAGCACTCCAGGCACTCCTGTCTTCCACTGCCTCCCGCAGTTTGGTCAAACTCATGCTGGTAGCTTTGAGGACACTGTCGAACCATCTTGTCCTCTGTCGTCCCCTTCTCCTTGTGCCCTCCATCTTTCCCAACATCAGGGTCTTTTCCAGGGAGTCTTCACTTCTCATGAGGTGGCCAAAGTATTGGAGCCTCAGCTTCAGGATCTGTCCTTCCAGTGAGCACTCAGGGCTGATTTCCTTCAGAATGGATAGATTTTATCTTCTTGTAGTCCATGGGACTCTCAAGAGTCTCCTCCAGCACCAGAATTCAAAAGCATCAATTCTTTGGCCATCAGCCTTCTTTACGGTCCAGCTCTCACTTCCAGACATTACTACTGGGAAAACCCTAGCTTAACTATACAGACTTTTGTTGGCAAGGTGATGTCTCTGCTTTTTAAGATGCTGTCTAGGTTTGTTTATTATTTATTATTAAAAAGAAGAATCCCATACATGGCAGCATTTAACAAGAGAAGAACTAACAGGGGAGAAAATGGGGGCAGCTTTTTCTTAGCATCTCTCTCATATCAAGTTTTTGCATCCCTTGTAGGAGGGACACCTTGCTTCAAAGCAAAGTCTTATGTCGTTTGAGGAAAGGTTCTTTTGTCTTTGGATTACGTAATGCATTTAGTTAATTTTTCCATCAAGGTGCTGTTTCAGATTTGCTTGTACAAGTATTCCTGTAATTTGCCATCAACTGACTTTGGTGACACTTTTATGCGACAGCAATAAATCTTTGTCAGAGAAGCTTTGTAATGTGTTCTGTTTCCTTGCATTCCCAACCATATGGATATTAAAGAAGTTACAGCATATCATTCACTCAGAATACTGACAGCTGACACCTGAATCTGTAGGGGACAAATTATTCTCCTCAGTATGAAGGTACAGTATACACAAACTCAGAAGTGCTTTGCTCCAGGCCTTGTACCCAGAGCAGTTTTAAAACTGAGGTGCAATTCAGATTGAACCGAGATTAATCATGGGAATCATTGACAGTTGTAACTGAGAGTGACGGTTTTTCCGCTAAGATCTATTTTCCTAAGCAGCTCACCAAACAATATATAATCAGCGTTTGTTGCTATTATGCAACTTTAAATTTATTCTTCACATTTTGAATAGCAATAATGCAATCACACCAGGAAATTACTTAATTTGTAGTGATTGTGGTAAAATGTTATGGTAGGCCTGCATTGGCAGAGTAGGAGACTAAAAAACGGTCATGTCAATTTCAGTCCTATTATGCTATTAGTGGCAAAATCAGATGCATCTGTAGGCATAATCTGGATTCATACAAACTTCCTTACAGCTTTGTATTAAGGATTTGCACCAGTGTATCTCTCTAATTGACAAGTAATTCCAACACAGCCAGTTTTGCCCCTGATGTTGCACTGGCAAAGTTACACAACAACCTAAGTAGTACAAAAGGGGGGGGTACCCAAGGGTTAAAATTGCTGTACCTTTATTTTTATGGAAATTTTGACATTGGACTTTCCTATACTGCTCTATGTAAACGGCGTTTCCGTGTGCGGCGCTGGTGTTGGCTTGCCAGTTGCAGCTTCGTCAAGCTGGCCACGTGACCCGGAAGTGTCTTTGGATGGCGCCAGCTCCCGGCCTCTTGAGCGAGATGAGCGCGCAACCCTAGAGTTGGTCACGACTGGCCCGTACGGGCAGGGGTACCTTTACCTTTACCTATACTGCTCTATCAATGACACTTTACATAATTCTACAACCAAAAAGATAGGTATCTGCCTCAAGGAATATCTATTGCAGGGGAACATTGAATAAAGAATATTTTTTATTGTAAAGTTAATTTGCAACTTGGAAGTTACGGATTTCTCATCTTCTAAATACCTTGTAGCAGTTTGATATAAGGTTACCAGATTTTTTTTCAATGAATCCGGGGACACTTTTCAGCTACAATGGATTTTGTAAGGGGACTGATTTGTAAATCCGGGGACTGTCTCTGGGAAACGGGGATGTCTGGTAACCTTAGTTTGAAAGCTAAGATGTCTAATTTTTACAAATCCTAGAAGTAGAACTTACCGTATTTTTTGCTCTATAGGATTCACTTTTTCCCTCCTAAAAAGTAAGGGGAAATGTGTGTGCGTCTTATGGAGCGAATGCAGGCTATGCAGCTATCCCAGAAGCCAGAACAGCAAGAGGGATTGCTGCTTTCATTGCGCAGCGATCCCTCTTGCTGTTCTGGCTTCTGAGATTCAGAATATTTTTTTTCTTGTTTTCCTCCTCCAAAAATTAGGTGCGTCTTGTGGTCTGGTGCGTCTTTTAGAGTGAAAAATATGGTACTTCAGCCCCTCTTGGTAACCATTGCCTGTAGGAATAACGGAGACGATAGGTTGAATGCAGGCGAGCTGTGCAGAAGCACGCTGGCAAGTATGCTCCAAGCAAGCTGCTGGCTAGCTTTGCTGAGGTTCCTTTTATTAGCAGAAGTCAACAATTGGAAACAGTAGTGAAACCACCCTGAACTTATCATATTTCCATCTAAGCACATTTCCATCATTAGCAAATACACATGTCAGCAGGTGTTTCCCTCAAAGTTTTCCCCGATACTTGATTACATCTGCGTCCCTGGTCATGCTCCAGCCAAGCGTTATGTCTAGCAAACAATTTGTGAAAGTACAAAAGGTCAGGGGGGAAAACCCTGTTTTCTAGCCAAGAAGGTCAGGGAAAGCAGGCGTAACGCTCCTGGACATACTGTTGCATGTCTGGTGCAAGGTTTGCCTTCACAAAGCGGAGCGTCACCTCCATAGTTGCCATAATACGTCCGGAATTTCCCAGACATACCCGGAATGCTGCAGTCGGAAGCAGTGTCCAGGTGGAAACCTGGTGAGCCTTGAAAGTAGGAGAGCAAAGAGCTCAAAGATAGAGGGCACGTAGCAGCACCCATAGAGGAGACAATGAGAATGACGAATGAGGAAGTGGGAAAGACGGGGGTGGAGATTCACTCAGGACAATACCATCATCCAAGAGGCTGGATTCTATAGCCTCTCTCTGTAAATATTGAATAAAAAAGACAGTAAGAGACCTCCCCTTGTTGAAGAAATTTAAAGTATATTTAGCTAAATATTGTGATATAAGAGAATTAAAATATTCTTGGAAGTAACAAACAGGCTTAGGGGTAGAATAAGAATATGTGTCAGTAAATATTAAGGATTAGAATATTAATAAAGGAAAAGAGGTTAGTAAATAAAAGCAGTTAATATTATAAGAAATACGAATTTGGAGAACTGTTACACAGGTGATATAATGAAATTCAGTTAGAGGGGATTCGAGGAAGTCAGCTAATAATGTAATGAGAACGAGATATCGAAAGAAACAATTTTTCTTTGTGTTTAGTGTATTGCATTGCAATGTGTTTTTCTTTGTTGTGTGTTTTGTTATTGTTGTGATAAATGTGAAAATCAATAAAAATTTTGAAAGAAAGAAAAAAGAAACCTCCCCTTGTCTTTTTACTTATCTGGGCAACCAGCCAGGAGCTGCTGGCAGCATCCTGACAAACGGAGAACAGAACAGTAGGAGAAAGTTAAGGCTATGCCAAATCACCAAATGGCCCTTAACCAAATCAGCTATGTAGTCCCTGCACCCCATCACCAATCATGCGCTGGAATGAAATGAAGTCATCCTTATGAGTCATACTTAGCACAAACCATTGCATGGCTGATAGCAGGGCAAGATAATGATGCTGATCGCCGAAACCCATTGTTCGGTAGACACGGAAATGAAATTTAGTCGGAGCGTAGCTGCAATGTAGTGGGACGCGGGTGGCGCTGTGGGTAAAACCTCAGTGCCAAGGACTTGCTGATCGTAAGGTCGGCGGTTCAAATCCCCACGACGGGGTGAGCTCCCGTCTTTCGGTCCCAGCTCCTACCCACCTAGCAGTTCGAAAGCACCTCTAAGTGCAAGTAGATAAATAGGTACTGCTTTATAGCGGGAAGGTAAACGGCATTTCCATGTGCGGCACTGGTGCTGGCTTGCCAGTTGCAGCTTCGTCACGCTGGCCACGTGACCCGGAAGTGTCTTCGGACGGCGCCGGCTCCCGGCCTCCTGAGTGAGATGAGCGCGCAACCCTAGAGTCGGTCACGACTGGCCCGTACGGGCAGGGGTACCTTTAAAAAGGTAAAGGTACCCCTGCCCGTACGGGCCACTCTTGACAGACTCTGGGGTTGTGCGCCCATCTCACTTAAGAGGCCAGGGGCCAGCGCTGTCCGGAGACACTTCCGGGTCACGTGGCCAGCGTGACATCGCTGCTCTGGCGAGCCAGAGCCGCACACGGAAATGCCGTTTACCTTCCCGCTGGTAAGCGGTCCCTATTTATCTACTTGCACCCGGAGGTGCTTTCGAACTGCTAGGTTGGCAGGCGCTGGGACCGAGCAGCGGGAGCGCACCCCGCCGCAGGGATTCGAACCGCCGACCTTTCGATCGGCAAGCCCTAGGCGCTGAGGCTTTAACCCACAGCGCCACCTGCGTCCCAAAGGGGTACCTTTACCTGCGTCCCAAAGGGGTACCTTTACCTCGCTGCAATTTAATGATGCACTCAAAATATATCAGGGGAGGGCGAAGCAAGCGGAACGCATGTGCTTTCCATGTTTCTTCTCAAATGCGAGTACAGGGCACACCAACTGGTATGGAAACGTAGAGTGCCTACAATTGGGGGAAAAAGTGATTTGGAAAA
This sequence comes from Podarcis cretensis, assembly GCF_951804945.1. Lineage (NCBI taxonomy): Eukaryota > Metazoa > Chordata > Lepidosauria > Squamata > Lacertidae > Podarcis > Podarcis cretensis. Next base: position 31,149,845 of record NC_137187.1, read on the forward strand.
TGTGGATTTTGAATGGTGGTGCAGAAGAGTCCTACGTTTAGAACTTTGTTATTCTACGACTATAGCAATATTACCACCTTGTGGGGATTTCAGGACAATGCTAGTAAGAAGGAATGGACTGAAATTTACGACCTATAAGACTTTTGTCCTGTCTGTTGTATATTAAACTGAGAAGTGAGAGAGTGAACAGGTTCTGAATTAAAATATTTGAGATAACTAAATAAATGTTCATCCCAGAATCGGCTTTGCCACTCCTCTCCATTTTCTGCGAAGGAACAGCAATTCCCAGATGTTACAGGAGGCCGGCTCCAATTTCCATCTAAGTTTGTATTAAAAAACAGGGTCATGTAAATTGGCCTTTGGCTCCAACAGCTGATCTTCCTTTTTTGCCATTGTGTCCTCCCCCATCCCTGCTTGTGCCTCCATTTCTCAGTAATCTGTAACTTCTGGTGTTCCTAATAACGAATATTTGGTCAAGCCCTATTTCATCCTTGAGTGCTAAGGTTATTGAAAATGAAACATATTTTTTTTAACAAAAACCTATTTAGAATGAAAAGAAGATGGAGGGAGAGACTCCCAAAGGCTTTTGACAGTATGAGCTGCCCCCTGCTTCCTTTGATTTTGCAGTGAGAAAAAGCTTTTTAAAAAGCTGGGTGAGAAGTCTCTTGCCTTCGCTTTGAAGTCCAATCTCTCTGTGATTTTTTGTGTGTTTCTAATACATTTCAATGCAGGGAAACTATAAACATAAATAAAACAAAAAGAAAAGTATCTCTGAAATAGTAACTAAAATGAAGGTTTAGAAAGAACAGAAAAACAGAAATCCAGCATTCCTTGACCAACTTCCCTTCCTCTCCTTACATGGTTCCTTTAATCTCCTATTTTTCTTGGTTCGCCCCTTCAATAATAATAATAATAATAATAATAATAATAATAATACCCCGTCCATCGGGCTGGCTTTCGCCTGCCACTCTGGGCGGCTTCCAACAAAATATAAAAATACAATACTCCTTCAGATATTAAAAGCTTCCCTAAACATCTATCACAACCCTTCATGTTAACTAGTTATTTCTTACACTCCTGAGAACATTACCATCCTAATAGGTCAATTATCTGCTTACAACACTTTTTCATATACACAATAAAAATATCCAATTCTCCTTATATCTTTTATCATTTTGATTTCTTATTCCCCATGATTTTAAAGTGGAAGGAGACTTCCAAAGGCAAAAAATTCCTTGACAAGCTACGTAATTTCTGTTTATCAGTTGATTAGCAGAGATTAAATCATGCTGCCCAGGCTACGTGGTACTGTTCTCTGCTGGGAACAGGGCTGTACAGCCAGTGCAGGATTAAACCTTGTCCTCCCACCCATCAGCTGACACCGCCAGTCATGTCAGCTGATCGGTATGTCATAAGAATTCTAAGGTGTCATAAATAAAACGCATGTTTGCAAGTGCACAAGTTAACACACCTACATAAGTACATAAACCACATGTCTGAAATAGCACAGAGAGCAATTCAGCAGCTATGTTTAGCCCCTAGTCAACCTCAGAGACCCCCTCAGGTCACATAGCAGGAAATTCCTGATACCAGAACGGCTTTGACAAGTATCTGTTAAATGGCCAAGCTGACCTGTCAAAAGGGCAGATATTCATGTATGCATGAAACAATGGATTCAGGAATCCACAGTGGATTCAGGAATCCACAGTGGATTCAGGAATCCACAGTGGATTCAGGAGTCAAGCTATCCACCATTTCAAAAGGCAGTCTCAGACAGGCCAAGAGAGTTCACCACCTCTGAGGGAGTCCATTCCACTGTTGAACATCTCATATTGTCAGAAAGTCCTTCCTGATGTTTAGTCAGAATCTCCTTTTGTTTAACGTGGATCCACTAGTTTGGGTCGTAGCCTCTAGAGCAGCAGTAAACAAGCTGGCTTTGTGTGACAGCCCTTTAAATATTTGAAGATGGCCATCATTTCTCCTCTGTCTCCTCTTTTCCAGACTAAACATACCCAGCTACTTCAACCATTCTTCATAAGGCTTGGTTTCCAGACCATTGATCATCTTGGTTGCCTTCCTCTTCACATGTCCCAGCTTGTCAACATCCTTCTTAAACTGTGGCACCCAGAACTGGACAGTACTCCAGGTATGGTCTGACCAAGGTGGAATAAAGCAGTAATATTAGTTCCCTTGATCTGGACTAGGGGTCAGCAAACTTTTTCAGCAGGGGGCCGGTCCACTGTCCCTCAGACTTTGTGGGGGGCTGGACTACATTTTGAAAAAAAAACAAAAAACGAATTCCTATGCCCCACAAAAAACCCAGAGATGCATTTTAAATAAAAGGACACATTCTACTCATGTAAAAACACGCTGATTCCTGGACCGTCTGTGGGCTGGATTTAGAAGGCGATTGGGCCGGATGCAGCCCCCAGGCCTTAGTTTGCCTACCTATGATCTGAACACTATACAGTAGTACCTCAGGTTAAGAACCTACTTCGTTCCAGAGGTCTGTTCTTAACCTGAAGATGTTCTTAACCTGAAGCACCACTTTAGCTAATGGGGCCTCCCGCAGCCACCGCACGATTTCTGTTCTCATCCTAATGCAAAGTTCTTAACCTGAGGTACTATTTCTGGGTTAGCAGAGTCTGTAACCTGAAGCGTCTGTAACCCGAGGTACCACTGTACTTCTGCTGATGCAATCTAGACTAGCGTTAGCTTTTTTGCTGCTGCATCATTCTGTTAACTCATGTTAAGCTTGAGGTCTACGAAGGCCCCTAGGTTTTTTTTCACATGCACTACTGGCAAGCCAGATGTCCCCCATCTTATACTGGTGCAGCTGGTTATTCCTGCCTAAGTTTACAGCCCTACATGGAACCCTATTGAAATTCATTTTGTAGTTTAGGCCCAGTTCTCCAATATATCACGGTTATATTGAATCTCAATTCTGCCTTCTGTGGCATTAGCTACCCCTCCCAATTTGGTGTTATCTGCGAATTTGATGAGCATCCCCTCAATTCCTTCATCCAAGTCATTTATAAAGATGTTGAACACCAACAGGCCCAGGACGGAACCCTGTGGCACCCCACAAGTCACTTTTCCCCAGGATGAGGAGGTACGAGGGCCTAGGACCCTCGTACCTACGGGACCGCCTCTCCTGGTATGTCCCACAGAGGAACTTATGGTCTGCAAATAAAAACATCTTGAAGATCCCAGGCCACAGAGTGGTTAGGCTGGCCTCAACTAGAGCCAGGGCCTTTTCAGCCGCGGCTCCAATCTGGTGGAACGCTCTGTCACAAGAAACCAGGGCCCTGCGGGACTTGACATCTTTCCGCAGGGCCTGCAAGACAGAGCTGTTCCACCAGGCCTTTGGTCAGGGCGCAGCCTGACCCCCCTCCTCTGGCAATCTGCACAGAATTTTGCTTATTGGTTGCCATAAATTTGATTTTAATTAATTTTTATAATGAAATGTTTTTAGAATCGTTGGATTATTTTGATTGTTGTTAGCCGCCCTGAGCCCAGCTTCGGCTGGGGAGGGCGGGATATGAATAAAATTTATTATTATTATTTATTACTATAAAGATGTTGAACACCAACAGGCCCAGGACAGAACCCTGTGGCACCCCACAAGTCACTTTTCCCCAGGATGTGGAGGAAGAATTACGAGCACGCTTTGGAGCAGATATTCGTGAAGCCATCCCAGATCAGAATGCAGACTCAACCGGATCCTATACTATCTAGGATATGCACTACATCTCACATGGATTGCCAAAACTGACACTGCTGACATGGGTTGCCATATGTATGATTTTCCCAGACATTTTAGCGATTTCCATCTGGACACTGCTTCTGACTGCAGTATTCCAGATGTGTCCAGTAAATTCTGGACGTATGGCAACCATACTTTTAATCAATGTACAGTGGTACCTCAGGTTAAGTACTTAATTCGTTTCGGAGGTCTGTTCTTAACCTGAAACTGTTCTTAACCTGAAGCACCACTTTAGCTAATGGGGCCTCCTGCTGCCGCCACGCCACCAGAGCATGATTTCTGTTCTCATCCTGAAGCAAAGTTCTTAACCTGAAGCACTATTTCTGGGTTAGCAGAGTCTGTAACCTGAAGCGTATGTAACCTGAAGCGTATGTAACCTGAAGTACCACTGTATATTTATGTATACACTGATTAAAAGTACGGTTGCCATACACCCAGAATTTCCTGGACACATCTGGAATATTGCAGTCAGAAGCAGTGTGTGTGTGTGTGTGTGTGTGTGTGTGTATGCATATGTATTTCGATTGAAGTGCAGAGTGTCTGAGGACTGTGACATTCTCAGGGAAACCAAAATGTTTGTCTACAAAGCTATTGTACTACCAACCTTACTGTATGCTTGTGAAACATGGAGCACTTATAAACGCCGTCTCCAACGCCTCGAAAGATGCCATCAACAGTGTCTCCGGAAAATTTTACACATCACTTGGGAAGACAGGCACCCTAATACCAGTGTACTGGAAGAAGCAAAGATCACGTGTTGAAGCAATAATTTTTCAACATCAGTTTCGCTGGACTGTTCATGTTGTGGGGAAGTCTGATTATCATCTTTCAAAGCAACTACTCTATCCTGAACTTAAAAATGGAAAGTGTAATGCTGGTGGTCAACAAAAGAGGTTTAAAGACTCTCTCAAGGCAAATCTTTAAAAATGTAGTATAAACACCAACAATTGGGAAACAGTTGCCTGCAATGCTCCAATTGGAGAACAGTCTTTACCAAAGGTGCCATGGGCTTTGAAGACACTCAAACTCAGGACAAAAGGGAGAAACATGCTAAGAGGAAGTCACGCTTGGCAAATCCACAGTGTGATCAACTCCCACCCGGAAACCTATGTCCCCACTGTGGAAGGACGTGTGGATCCATAATTGGCCTCCATAGTCACTTACGGACTCATTGTTAAAACCGTGTTTATGGAAGACCACCTTACTCGGCTACGAGTGATTGCCAAAGAAGAAGAAAGCATATTTATTTCAAGTGTTTTTATTATCTCTGGTGTCCTAAGAATATACTATCGGTGAGAACGATGTGTTTTTGCATTAAAAATTGGCACTTTAGTAAAAATTGCCAAAGATTTCTAATGTTATCAGTTTACTTGTTGGTTTCCCAGTTCTTCTGAAAATGCCACTGTGGTGTAGAGGGTGGTCTTCATCCATGGAGACCTAAGTTTGAATCCTTACATGGCCATGAAGCTCACTCTTTTGTGATTCTGTGCATGCTGCATTCTCCCTTAGCCTAACCTACCTTCCAGGATTGCTGCATGGATAAAATGAAGCAATACAATTGGCATGCCTTTGGAAGGATCAGATACAAATAAAAATGCAGTACTCCAGTATTTAAAAATGTATGATGAACCTTTTCCATCAGACCAGTGGCTCAACTAGCCAAGCATCCTGGTATCCAGTGGCCAAGCATATGCCTTTAGAACACCTTAAAGTGAGATGTGAGTGCAGAAGCACTCTCCTCTCCTGTTGCTTCCAGCAACTGATATACAGTGGTGCCCCGCAAGACGAACGCCTCGCAAGACGGAAAACCCGCTAGACGAAAGGGTTTTCCGTTTTGGAGGCGCTTCACAAAACGAATTTCCCTATGGGCTTGCTTCGCAAGACGAAAATGTCTTGCGAGTTCCTGCGGGTTTTTCCCCCTTTCCCTAAGCCGCTAAGCCGCTTATCAGCTGATCCGCTGATAAGCCGCTTAACAGCTGATCGCTAAAAGCCACTAAACCGCTAATAGCGCTAATCCGTTAAGCTGTCAATGGGCTTGCTTCACAAGACGAAAAAACCGCTATACGAAGAGCCTCACGGAATGGATTAATTTCGTCTTGCAAGGCACCACTGTACAGAAGCACACTGACTCAAAAACAAGGGTAGAATATCTGTTACCTATATTCTCAGTGCTCCCAAATAGTCATACCTCATGTTACATTCGCTTCATGTTACGTTCTTTCTGGTTACGTCCCACAGCGCCCCAGAAGTACCGGAAATTGTCACTTCTTGGTTTCGCCACCCGCGCATGTGCAGACGCGCAAAATTACGTCACGCACATGCGCAGAAGCGGCGAATCGCCACCCGCGCAGACATGCCGCTGCGGGTTGTGCTCTTTTCATGTTGCGAACGGGCCTCCGGAATGGATCCCGTTCGCAACCAGAGGTACCACTGTACAGCAGCCATAGATGAACACAAACATGAGCTGAAACCGGAATGATTCAAAGTTCTTTGGCAAGCTGTTAACACTTAAATAAGAGTTCCCGGCCTAAGTCAAATGCATAACAAAATTACCATTCCACTCTGGTTCTCAGATCTTTAAATGTGTGTTTATTGATTTGAGCCGATGTGACATGGATTTTATCTTACAGGAATCTGAAGCTGGTTGGAGTTAATGACAAAGTATAATCAACACTGCGTTTTACATACTGGAGAAAAGCGAAAATGAAAAGTAAACGCCACAATCCGTTTTAAATAAAAAACCTTCAAACATAATCCTTCATATGTAAGAAATGGGTATGTTGAGAGCCCATGAATGTCGGTTAAAGACCAGCAGCAGCATTGGGGGAAGGGGGTAGATCATAGTCTCTTTCAACATCCGTTATATTTCCCCAAGCAGAGATGAGGGAGGGAATACACTGCTGCACACAATCGCACACGCAGGCATGCCCTGACTCACACCGGACTTGCCTGACCTGTAAGAATTCGGAATGTGAGTCTTGAAGACATCCTGAAAGACAGGAAGGCTGAGGAAACGGAAGTGGAGTCAAGTGAAATTTGTACTAGAAGGAACTAGGCATACTAAGAAGAACCAGTCTTGCCACAAGGAGTGCATCCAGACAAGACACACCAAAACTAACAGGTATCCCTCCAGCTATTTGTGTCACTTCCGCTCCCCAGCTGTGCAATTTAAATTTAAATTCTTTACCATCCCTTCAAATCCTTGGCCCCTGCCTAAGAGAGTTCTGGTCCACTAGGCCCCTTGCCATCTGGTGATACCCTTGTAGGAATGACGCTATAAAGCTATGAGCAGGGGGAGGAGTTAAACAGAGAAGCAGAGGCGGGCATGTCACCAGTTTCCATAAACTCAGACATTTCTCAAGAATAGGTGTCACCTAAAGAGTTCAGGATTCCAGAGGCAATCATTTTTCTTCTCCAGTCTAAGGTTATGTAGCTGCCATCCTTTGTTCATCCTTCACCTCCCTTCTAAATATGCTCAGTTGCTACACAACTACAAAATCTAACCATCGGGAGCAATGAAAAAGATAAGCCACAACACAAAACGTCCTACATTTCACCATGATTTCTCAACAGGGAGCAACCAGTGTAAAGAGAGAGAGAGAGAGAGAGAGAGAGAAAGAGAGACCAATACTACTGTCACAAAGAAACTGCTGTGGCCCCTGCAGCGTAAATACCTACTTTGGGCGAACTCTTTTTCAATATTGATGGCTATTGTCAGGGATGTGGGAGAGCGGTGCTGCTCTCCTTAGAAAAAACACACACAACTGTTTTCACAAAAGGACTGCAGAATATACGCTTAGAGGCAAGGCTGTGGGTGCAGGTTAATCCCAATATTTTTCCCCTTTCCATATTGAATCGATAGCAGCAAAGGAAACACAAGACAGGTATCAGGATGGTGACCTAGCAGAGAACAGCCTTTCACTGGCAAGCAAGGACACAGAACATCACAAAACACTCGTGCAGAATGCAATATAGGATAGACGCCCAAGGTCCAATTCATTGGCAACACTGTGAAAGAAAGGGACGTGCTGTCATTGTTTTAAGTTAGCCAAACTGCTTAGGAAGCTGGTTTTCTCCATACTGCATGGCATCTGCATGGTTCTGCTTATAGGAGGCCGACATGCTGCTAGAGTGATGGATGAACTCAAATCAGAGATGCTACGCATGAGGAAGACGGGAGAGGGGTGCACACGTACCGCTGGGATCAGGGCCAAGGAAAGGAGGCCAAAGGGTGGGCAGAAAAGGCTCACAAATTAACAGAAATTAATATCTCCTTCATGCACGGGAGAGGGGGCTGCCGTCTTTAAAAAATAGGCAAATTAAAGATTAGATGCTACAGGGAGAACCACAGTTCCCTTTGGCAGTTCCGACAATATCACTAGATAGCATCCTCTCCTCTCACTGGGCATTGATGGAAGAGCCAGGTAGTGTAATGGAAGGTGGGAACTGGGCAAACAGATCTCTCCATCCCAAAGCCCTGACCGCCGCAAAGCACCAACTATTCTTTCCCCCAACGGATTAAATAAAACAACAGTAATAATTAATTTAAAATAAAGGTGCAAGGAATGATGGCATGAGATTATGTGGCTTGTTGTCCAGTTCTTCCTCCCTCTTCTTGCTTCTGTCTGACGCAGAAACGCCCTCCCAGAACAGTCATTTTAGGCCATCGCAACTGTGAGGACAGCAGGCGAGGGGCTCATTTGCCGTACACGCTTTCGTCACTGTAAGCCACATACAGAAAATAATCCTCCTCGTGATTATCCTGGGGAAATAAAAATGTGGGGTGGGAGGAAAGAGAGGAGCAGAAGTCAACATCATTGTAATCTAAATAATAATAATAATAATAATAATAATAATAATAATAATAATAATACAATGGAACCTTGGGTTGCGGATGTAATCCATGACGCACATCTGCAACCCGCAGTGTTCGCATCCTTAAGTGCCGCGTCTGCACTGGTGTGATTTGGTGCTTCTGCGCATGCGCAAGTAGTGAAAACCGGAAGTAACCCAACCCGGTACTTCCAGGTTTCCTGCAGTACGCTACCCGAAAACACGTAACCTGAAGTGTCCGTAACACTGTATGACTTTACAGTGGTACCTCGGGTTACATACGCTTCAGGTTACAGACTCCACTAACCCAGAAATAGTACCTCGGGTTAAGAACTTTGCTTCAGAATCAGAACAGAAATCGTGCTCCGGCGGCACAGCGGCAGCGGGAGGCCCCATTAGCTAAAGTGGTGAATCAGGTTAAGAACAGTTTCAGGTTAAGAATGGACCTCTGGAACAAATTAAGTACTTAACCCGAGGTACCACGGTAATGATAATTTATTTATACGCCGCCCAGGTAAAGGTAAAGGTAAAGGTACCCCTGCCCGTACGGGCCAGTCTTGACAGACTCTGGGGTTGTGCGCCCATCTCACTTAAGAGGCCAGGGGCCAGCGCTGTCCCGAGACACTTCCGGGTCACGTGGCCAGCGTGACAAAGCTGCATCTGGCGAGCCAGAGCCGCACACGGAAACGCCGTTTACCTTCCCGCTGCTAAGCGGTCCCTATTTATCTACTTGCACCCGGAGGTGCTTTCGAACTGCTAGGTTGGCAGGCGCTGGGACCGAGCAGCGGGAGCGCACCCCGCCGCAGGGATTCGAACCGCCGACCTTTCAATCGGCAAGTCCTAGGCGCTGAGGCTTTAACCCACAGCGCCACCTGTGTCCCTATATACGCCGCCCAACAGAATATTAAAAACACAATAAAACATCAAACATTAAAAACTTCCCTAAACAGGGTTGCCTTCAGATGTCTTCTAAAGAAAAGTCAGATAGTTGATTATTTCCTTGACATCTGATGGTGTCAGATCATTTCTGATCAGCCCTCTGCCTGATTCCCTGTAACCTCATTTCTCGCAGTGAGGGAACCACCAGAATGCCCTCAGAGCTGGACGTCAGTGTCTGGGCAGAACGATGGGGGTGGAGACACTCCTTCAGGTATACTGGGCCAAGGCCATTTAGGGTTTTAAAGGTCAGCACCAACACTTTGAATTAGGCTCAAGCATGCTGGTCAAATGAGGCTGGTTATCCCACATTCTGAATCAAAGTAACATGTTTTTCCATTAAGCTAGGTGCAAACTATTTGTAAAACAGCAATGCTTAAATGTCTGAAATATCTTTGCAAGGGTGGATGATAGGGAGAAAACCCTAACTGGTTCATGCCCCTGTGAGCTCTCATTGGCCACATCCCGATAACTTCTTGGTAGCCCCATTGGGTCTAGTGGGCACCAGCTGCCACCAGTTCTCCCCCTGCTGTCAACACTTTGAATTGTGCTTGGAAACGTGCTGGGAGCCAATGTTATTCCTTGGTGTGGAGGAGGAGATAGGCTGTATAGAGAGATCCTTCTAAACTTTGGATCCAGCAACTGTTTAAAGATAAGGCAGGCTAGCTTCCTCTGTTGGGGGAGATAGGCTCTGTGATGGGCCATTAATGGAAACCAAGGAAAGGGGCTCTATATGAGCCACTAAATGGATGACACACAAACACCCAAGCTCATGGTCAGTTAGAAGACAAAGCCAGAGTTTGGAGTGCAGTTAGGCAGCGATGTGACTCAGAAGTAAAGCAGCAAGCTGGAGAGCAAGCTGGAGAGTCAGAGCAACGCTTGAGAGCAATGTTGGATTTCTGTTTGAATCCAAGTCTGGGAGAAACAAGACCCTCTTGGGGTGCTGATGCTGTAAGCTAAAGGTAAAGGAACCCCTGACCATTAGGTCCAGTCGCGGATGACTCTGGGGTTACAGTGCTCATCTCACTTTATTGGCCGAGGGAGCCGGCGTACAGCTTCCGGGTCATGTGGCCAGCATGACTAAGCCGCTTCTGGCGAATCTGAGCAGCGCACAGAAACGCCGTTTACCTTCCTGCCGGAGCGGTACCTATTTATCTACTTGCACTTTGACGTGCTTTCGAACTGCTAGGTTGGCAGGAGCAGGGACCGAGCAACGGAGCTCACCCCGTAGCGGGGATTCGAACCGCCGACCTTCTGATCGGCAAGTCCTAGGCTCTGTGGTTTAACCCACAGCGCCACCCACGTCCCGCTGATGCTGTAGATATGTGTAAATAAGCCATCTATCATAAAGACACCATAGTCTCTGCTGTGCTTCATTCCCACAAACCCTGGTTAAGCGTGCCTGGAGCCTCTGGAATCTCGCACCGCTTAGAGATTGGGGAGGTCACCAAAAATACGCAAAGGTGTGGAAAGCATGCTAGCCTTTGTGCACAACTCAACTTACCTGAAGGCCTACCTTTAAAAAATAACTCAACTTAAATTAAAAATGAGATCTAGGCAGGAAGGAGTTTTTTTGGGGGGAGGGGGTGGCGAAAGAAGCTAAAGAAGTTAACGTATCTATGAAGAACATTTACAAAGTCCCAATTTGACTGAAGAGGGTAGTAAACCTAAGGGGGAAAATACTTTTTACTTCTTTAGATAGTCAGGCTACCCTGTTCTTACATTGATATCCCTTTGAGAACTCAAAACAGCTTACATATTGCTCCCAGAGAGTCTTCTGCTAAACAGCCTGCTAAATTTCAGCAGTAAAATTGCATCATTTTATTTTTAGACTATTCCCCCCAAATCTCACAATACATTTTAACCCTTCCATGTTACCCCCATTTTCAGATGGGGAACAAAGGCTGGGAGACTTGTTCAAAGTCAAACGTATCAACCTGGCTTGGAGGATTCATGACTGAAATGCAAGCTGTTTACGCTTTCCTGTTTTTGTTTGTTTCGTTTGCATTTAAGATAAAACAAGGGCACAGATCAGCTGAAGGTAAACATTTTTAATCCCCATGGTTTATTGGGGGAGAGTTAGAATGTTCCCTTGAAATCAGCGGAAGACAAATGTTCCCAACTTTGACTAGATGGGTACATCTGTAGTTGCCGGTTTGGAAAGCTTCATTTATACCAGGGTTTCCCAAACTTGGGTCTCCAGCTGTTATTAGACTACAACTCCCATCATCCCTAGCTAGCAGGACGAGTGGTCAGGGGATAATGGGAATTGTAGTCCAAAAACAGCTGGAGACCGAAGTGTGGGAAACTGATTTATACTGAGCTGGTTCACATGCAATGCTAGACCATAGTTAAAAATAAACCACCGTTTAAAACAAAATTTCAGTGTGTTGGTGAATGCCACTCTAATATTGTAGCTGCTTTGCTCCTCACCCGGCTCATCCTTTTCAGCAGCCAGAAGGAAACAAGTCACAGCACTGACCAGTGTCTGATTTGTTTATCTCCAAACAAACCATAAAAGGAAGCCAAGATTTGTTCCTGGCTGTTTGTGGTTTGCACATGACGCTAAACCAGAAAGCTTGTTTGTTTCCTCCCATGTACTTAAAAGGAGAAGTGGTGGAACAGCACCATGGCATTTTAAGACAGCACGCACCAGCACATTGCCCATTTGTGGTAAACCATTATTTATTTTTAACTTTGGTTTCAGATTACATGAGAACCAGCATATCGTGCTTGAAGCTTGAGGCAAAATGACAAAACTACAGCTATGCTGGTTCTTCCAAAAATGTTGGTCAGTTGTTTATAAAACCCAATAAAATGAATAAATAATGTTCATCAATTAAAGATAAATTAAATTGATTAGCTCCTGACCCAGGTAAGATGAAGTTGCAGCACTCCTGCTAGAACGGTTTCATTATCATTTAACAAGGATTGTAAGACGCCCACACAAAAGCAGTGTAGTGTATGCAGCTAGAGAAAAGGCCATAATGTACTGACAGAAGAGATGGCCGTCCAGAGCTGGGTTGTTTTTCTGAAGGAGGTGCTTAAATCTACAGCAGTAGGAAGGAATTCAAAATACTACAATCCACAGTTAGTATTATTTCTTTTACCAGTGAGAGAGCTCAGGATATGGGCACTAGAAGAAAGAGTTTTTAAAACAGATGATGCGCTCAAGGAGGAAAGTTGATAGCTGCCAAACTATACAATAGCTAAAAATACAGGTGAAACTCGGAAAATCAGAATATTGTGGAAAAATTCATTTATTTCAGTAATTCAACTTAAAAGGTGAAACTAATATATGAGATAGACTCATGACATGCAAAGCGAGATATGTTATAATTTTGATGTTTATGGCGTACAGCTGATGAAAACCCCAAATTAACAATCTCAGAAAATTAGAATATTAAATGAAATCAGCAAAAAAGGGGCCCAAACCAAGTACTGAGTACAGGTGCATGCTTCTACTTCTCAGAGGTCCAATATTGCTCTATTTGCAGTCCTTGTTTTGCTGATTTCCTTTAATATTCTAATTTTCTGAGATTGTTAATTTTCATCAGCTGTACGCCATAAACATCACAATTATAACAAATAAAAGCTTGACATATCTCGCTTTGCATGTCATGAGTTTGTCTCATATATTAGTTTCACCTTTTAAGTTGAATTACTGAAATAAATGAACTTTTCCACAATATTCTAATTTTCTGAGTTTCACCTCCATTTCCAGAGTATCTATCCTTATCCAACAGAGGAAGAAAACTACCAGGAACCATAAATCTCCCTATCTGTCTAGTATGAGAATTCTAATGACAGCACCTTCCCAGTGTGGTCTTCTTCCCAATGCTCACATAAAACAACTGAACTGCACAAGAAAAATATAAGATTCTTCTCAATAATTTGCAGGGCATGAAAGTGATATAAATTATTTTCCACAAAGGAGACTTGCACTTCTTGTCTGCTTGCTCCTTTGCTTAAGAAACAATACAATGTACAATAGAGAAATGGGCATGTGTATGTAGGACAATTCTCTCTCTCCCTGCCTCTTATTCTAGATTTACAAAATATGAGTTCTATTAAAGCAAAGTACGCCACCCAAGCTTACTGTATCTATGCAGAGTTGTGCCCTTCTGCTCTAGAACATCGCTTCTCCATAAATGACCTATGTGGTAACTTGATTTCTAACTTGAAATACTTCCATACAGCTTCCACCAAACAGGTAACACAATAATATAGTACTCCGAGTTTGTTTTTTAAATTAAATGTTCATCTGGGAACACTAATGGGCACCAGAGTGCCTGGGGCAACCCAGTCAGATGAGCAGGGTACAAATCAATCATCATCATCAACTTTATTTCTCTGACACTGACAAAGTTTCTCCTCCTCTTGATGTTGAAATATATTTTAATTACTTATAGACGGGCCAGCATCGCTCTAGATATCAGATCGTACTGCGTTCCAAGGAAAGCTCCGAGCAACACAAGCTATTCAGCTGAATTTGGCTGCTGATCAGCCCAGGAATTAATTCAGAAGTTTAGTCTAAGCATCTCCAGGATATGACCTTAATAGCTTGCCCTGAAGGATGATACCTCCCTGTTTGGTTAATAATAGAAAATGTCCTTTAGGCAGGCAAGATAATTAATTAGTAACTAGGTTTCCTAATTCTCCTCCCTCAGAGGGAATATTTTCTTTCTCGTTTTTGGGGTGGTTTTTTTTTGCAGATTAATGGAGAGTTTGTTGCATTATTTAATTATTTTAATTCATTTTCTTACATTTATGTCCTGCCACGTCTCCTGTCCTGGAAGAAAGTGTGGTACTTGTGTTTTCCAGACAGGAACTGGCCAGACCTGTTGAGTTTTATCCAGGTGGTGGCTTCATGTGCCTTCATACCATATTCTTGGGAAATTCTTCTGAACTAAGTCAGTTTGGAGGAGTCTGCAGCCTCTCGCAAGTTTGCACATTCTCAGCCTTTCATTTCATGCTGCCCACAGAACCAGAACGTGTCACGCAACAAGCTATTATTAAGCTCCAGGAAGTCCACCATTAGGATGGAATGACAGCCTCTTACTTACTTCGTACAGCTGGCCCATCGTAGCGCTGGTGGGAGGAATGGTGTTGTTGACAAAGAAGAACAGGGCGTCCTCTGGCCTCAGGTGGATTCGCTTTCGGATCAAGAAGTAGAACTGGCCAACTACAGTTGGTGGGGAGAGGAAGAGTAAAAAAAAAAAAAAAAGCTATATTGGCAATCACTCAAATTTCAAAACCCTGTACCGCATGGGTAGGCAAACTAAGGCCCAGGGGCTGGATCCAGCCCAATCGCCTTCTAAATCTGGCCTGCGGATGGTCCGGGAATCAGCGTAGTTTTTACATGAGTAGAATGTGTCCTTTTATTTAAAATGCAACTCTGGTTTATTTGTGGGGCCTGCCTGGTGTTTTTACATGAGTAGACTGTGTGCTTTTACAGGGGTACTTCAGGTTACATATGCTTCAGGTTACGGACTCCACTAACCCAGAAATAGTACCTCAGGTTAAGAACTTTGCTTCAGGATGAGAACAGAAATCATGCGGCAGTGGCGCGGCGGCAGTGGGAGGCCCCATTAGCAAAAGTGGTGCTTCAGGTTAAGAACAGTTTCAGGTTAAGAACGGACCTCCAGAAGGAATTAAGTTCTTAACCCAAGGTACCACTGTATTTAAAACGCAACTCTGGGTTATTTGTGGGGCATAGGAATTTGTTCATTTTCCCCCCTTCAAAATATAGTCCGGCCCCCCACAGAGTCTGAAGGACAGTGGACCGGCCCCCTGCTGAATAAATTTGCTGACCCCTGATGTACAGTTTCAGAGATAAATAGCTGAGGGGCCACATTTCCCCACATATACGTGTCCACATGCCGAGTTCTTTCTTGGAGGCCCTATTCTGGTAACCCCTGACTTCTCAAGTGAGGTGGAGGGTGACAAGAGGGGTCCTTCTCAGTTGTGGCCCCCCAGTTCTGGAACACTCTCCTCACGGAAGATTAATCTGGCATCTACTCCCATGCTTTGTGATAACAAGACTTGATTTGCCCAGTGCTTCTTAAACATTAACTTTTTAAAAAACAAAAACCATTGTTCTATCCTTCTCCTACGTTGTTCTAGTTTTGTGTTACCCAACTCCTGTTTTATTATATATACTTTTGGTTTCTTACTGAAATTCTTATTGCTAGCTGCCCTGAGATCATCGCTGAGGGGAAAGATACAAAAGTACTAAATGAGACTCTTAATCTCAAGGTTCAAGACCCATGTTGGGCAAAAGATTCCACAACGTACACATAACTGGCTGTAAAGTAACATAACATTATATATAATAAAACTGTAATTTAATCGTCATATCAAAAAATTGCAAACTGGTCGCTGGCTGCTCTCTTACCCCCCCACCCTATGGCCATAGTGGTGCAGCTGGGGGAAAATGATGTGGCAACTATTGATTGCCTTGCTTTGTGCTCCCACCTCAATCCAAAAGGGATTTGGAGACATTGGCTGCCTTATTCAGTGAGAATAATTTGGTCTCACCTGTTGCAGAGGCACACCTGGCGCAGTGTTTCCCGCCCGGAGGCCGCTAAAAGGGCCAGGAAGCGCATTAACTCTGCTGTTTGTGGGAAGGTATTGGAGCTGGGTGGTTTGGTATTCCCCACCCTAGCATTTATTTTAAGGCGAAAGCCCTTTACCGGGCGGATGGAGTGCACCTTTCTGATTTGGGGAATGATATTTGGTGGGATGCTGTGGCTGAAAAATTAGGTTCCTGGTTGGGTTTGTGAGTGGTTGGTGGCGAGCGTTAAAGCTCGGGTGGCGGTTAGGCATTGGTTATAATATGCTGGTGGTGGAGGGGTCAGGATAGGCTGTGCCTGCCCCTCCTATTGCGCTGAAGGGAATTCCGTTAAAGGAATCCTGGGGCTTGCCATGATTTCGTCCAATCCCTGTCATGGGACCAGGGCCGGCAAGCTTTTGGGGAGCTGCTGGGGTGAGCGGCGTGGGTCCGACGCTTAGCTCAAATGACCCCCAAGTTTGACTTTCCCTTCTACTGGCTACCGATCGGACCTCGGGATGTCAGTTCTGTCCCAGGCGGGGGGACAGGTAGTCATAACCAATGTCTAAACAACCACTCACTGATTTTGTATTTTAATAAAGTTGTGGCCAAAAACCAAAACTAAAATTACGTGTTATGTGTGAAGTTATTTGAGGCGTGGCCTGGGGACCTACACACACAAAGCGTGTTCTCCAATAAATGAGAGCACGTGTCGCGGTGTGGGCCGCCGGGCCAGGCCTCTTGTTGCCAGGCAGGTTAAGAGTTGTTGCCTGGCATTGTGATTGGGTAACCGGGTTGCTGGGGCAAATTGTATGTTGCAAATTGGGCGGGTGGGACCATAGTCTTTAAATACTGGTGCACTCTGGTTTCTCTTTCTCTTTGCAGAGAAAAGATGGCAATTCCTGATAGCAATAACGTATCATATTACTATTAACCTTCTATATGTTTTTGTTGTCGTAAAGTCCAAGGATAGTCAGGTCTCTGACAGGCAACTTCTGCGTTCCTGTGGACTATTTTGGCTGGAAAAAGCCTACTGGAAAATCTCCTGGAAACCTTGTCGCTGAAGAAGCCCAATGGGCAAAACAAGGGTATATATCCTGAGAACTGGTCTATCATCAGCTGCCTTATTGTTACTAAGTAGCTCTGTTTGTTACACTCTCAAGACTTAGGACTGTGCAGAAGGCAAGTTCGTTTGTTACACTTTTAAGACATAGGACGATGCAGAAGGAAGATATCAGTATGAAATGGCATTGCCAACAGGAACTGTACATTGTAATCGTTGGACTTGACAATCTTTGGACCTGACTATCCTTGGACTTTACGTAAGAATTAAGTATGTAACCAGAGGTACCACTGTAATACAACCTAGGGAAGTTATAAGTGCCATCATGGTGAAATTTAAATCCAGAACTGCAATTTCCCCACTGATCAATCTTATTTAGATTTGTTTTATAGAACTATAAAAGAATAAATACTTGGTATGCAAGAGGATAAATGGCCAGGGTACAATTCTCTGCTGGGGGGGGGGGCAAAGTAACCACAAGGTTAACTTTGTTTTGTTATTTTGGTCCTAATTGGGGGATGACAACTAGCAGATGGATGGCCTGTAATCTCTATGATGGATGCTTAGCAGCTGAGAAATCTGAACGCTGGCAACTGTTGTAAACAAAAATTGCCCTTTTCCCTTATGGGGTATCCAAGAGCCCATATAGAGTCCTTACATAGGATCCCTATTGGTAGGAGACAATAACAGAGGCCAACCAGAGAATACTGACAAGCAAAGCAGCTAGTAAGCCTGATCTTTATTGATCTGTTGCAACAGGGTGCTCCCCTCACCCGCAGGAGAGAGAAGGGACCCAGAAAAATGGCACACAAGGCCTTATAAAGACTTTTGAAATTGCCACCTTGTAGATCAAGACCACCCCAGATACATCATACCAACATCAGAGAAAAGGGGGTCTAAAACAGAAATTTGAATGTTGTTTTTCTCCTGTCGTTGTTTATCTCCTGTCTGGCAGGTTACTTGATTGGATTTCCTGGGGAGCCTGGCTAGTCTTTTGTAATGATAAATACTTAGTTCCTGGGCCAGGTCACAGGCTCACACCCTATTCATATCTTAAATGTGTCCTTAAGGCAGGGTTTGTGAAGGAAAGAGACAATGGGAGGTTTCCCACTTTGACCTTGCAGAGAAAACATTTGCTCAGTTTAGGAATCAAAATGGTTCCAGCTTGGCCTTCCTGTGCTGATCTATGTATGTGCATAGTTGGTACACTTATGAACATTACCATATATCTAAGACCATAAAATTCCTATCACACAACCTGTTAAGGTTGTTTTCAAGAACAGCTTCACCCAAGGTGTCGAGAACCACTGAGTTAAAATTCCATGAAACTGCATTCACCAGAGTTTCTCATGCTGTGCTATGAAGATAACAAAAAGTTTTCCCGAAGGCAATAAGACTGAGGGAAAGAGGATGCCACCAACTCTATCACTTGTTGAAAAACCTTCCTTAAAGACCAATGCAAAAACAGATTACAGAATGTGACTTGTTTACCTGTGAGATCAGATGGAACCAGGTACTTCCTCTTGTCCAGATCAGGTACTCTGGCTTTGGGCGCCTTCTCCACAATAACCTGGACAAAAAAAGGAGCAGGAAGAAAAATAAGAACAAAGAGAACAAGAGAAGCTATGCTACCTTTCCCTGTAACTGCAAATTCTCCCTGTAGAGCTTAATAAGGAAAGAATGCACATCAAAATTCAAGCCAAGTAAAACACAGCAATGTGAGGGTCCTCAGTTGGATTAGAAAGAAAATATCCCATGAACTTTCCACAGTAGGAACACAAGTCGCATAACAAGAAAAATAGCAACAAGAGATGATTGTTTACACCCACAAACTTTTGACTCCTCTTCATAGTTTCTAAGGCTACCTAATACTTACACATATATAAATCTGGGTTATTCATATGCAACTTCATTCAGCCTGTTAAAGCTGCTGTTTTGAACGTGCATTATATATATATACACACACACGCACAGCACTGCTAGTGGGTCTAGACCTCAAAATCAGTTTCGAACTTTAATTATTATACATATATTTTTCTCAGAAATGTTTCTAGTTTTGTGTTAGTACAGAGTGACTCTGAATATATTGCAAAAGAAATTACTTAAACAACTTTCCATTTGCCTGTAAAACTTCAAAACAACTGCTTTCAGATACGCCAGTGGCAAAATGTGTTGTCCTTGACCCAAAATGTGCTGTCCTTGGCCCAATATATCTGTATCTAGACACCATTTAAAAAAAACTTTCCTTGGGCTGCCTCTAAGGGAAAGTTTGTTGAAATTGCTGTGTGGTGCAATTGCATCTTTCGCCTAGCAAATTTTCTCACTTGAGCCTACTTTTATCCTTCACTTTTTATATCCAAACAAGTCTTAAATCTTTGTCTCAGTAACACAGCCATGGAATATTTATTCACCTCCACTGAACAAGTTTAAAATGCCCCCGACTCCATGAATTTAAAAAACAACAACAACCCAACAACCGTTGAATTGTTAGCTTTCCTAATTTTCCACAGCAGGCATTCCATGGGGTCAGGTTGGTCACTGCATGAAAACCTGTCCATTTCATTAGTTTCCCCTAGTTCATATAACAAGACATATATATTGAAGTTTATAGACCTTACTGGTGAAGAGAGAGAGAGAGAAAGTGTGTGTGTGTGTGTGTGTGTATGCTACAGGGGGTAGGAAACCAATGAGTTAAGAGACAAAGGAATTTGGGGGGGGGGGCAGGGGAGCAGGGCTGGATCCATTCGGAGCTAAGGCCCTGCACATGTATTTTTCAATTGCAAAGAGCACCAAAGAAGGTGCTTTGAGGCACAATGAGATAATCCTGTTTGTTTGTGTTATTTCTTCTGAAATTAAGGGGGGACCATTGAAAGTATCTTGCACAGGGACCCTGCAAAATCCTGGGAGAACACCAGTCCAAGAGGACATGCACTATGGAGTACAAAAACAAACAAGGTGGTTAGCGATGCAGCCTTCTTGCGTTAGTAAAACATAAGAAGATCACAAAGACATTTGAGCTGAAAGGTATCATCTCAGCTATCGCCACCTCTTTCTCATCCCTTGTCCTCGCTTATCCCTAATTTAAAACTCTGCAATGTTTTATTTTGTTGTTGTTGTTTTTTTAAAAAAATAATATAGCTGCAGAAAGCAAAGATCTCGTAAACGTAATAGCAAACTCAGTTCACTCTGGGGGGATCATTATGTAGCCTTGCACAGGAGGGAGACCTGGGGGAATCCCAAGAGCTGCAAAAGTAGCGGGGGGGGGGGGAGGGACAACAACTCAGTGCAGTGAGAACTGAGCATGTGCAAAGGGCACAGAATGATGACCAAGGATGCAGAATAGGAAACAGGAGAGGAAGAGGAATGGAAAAGAATGTTTAGGAAGCATGGCTGGCTGGCTGGCTCCTCCTGAACAGTAACCTTCCAGGAGACAATCATTTTGTTGCAGGCCCTACTTGTTTTGTAGAAAACAAAGATAACGCTGGCTCTTGGCAGATATGTCTGTCATTAGGTAGCATCTGCTGTGGCCACGGATCTGTTATAGAAAGGAAAAGGGTGCATGCTGGGTGCACTGCAGTGGAAAAGCCGGTGGAACGCAAGGATGCTCTGGCCCACCCTTGCCAGGCGTTTCAAAGGATCTTCCCACACAGACAATTGTACCTTTTGGTACGTAAAGCCTGTGCTTTGCCAGTGTGGATTTCATTTCTGCCACAGGCCAGAGGGAGCCTCACCAGACACCTGCATGAAGCTGAAAAACGCCCTGCACAGTCACAGAACAACAAAAACAAAGGCTTCAGACGGGATCCGTCTTCCATTCTTCCTGCAAATGAAGCACCATACTAGGCCAAAAGCACTTGCCACAAACTCGGCTGCCTTATGCTTTTATTCCAGCCTTGGCCTAATCCCCTACTCTTCCAGCCCTCAGTTACACAGTCTGTTCTTCTAGTTCTGAGATTGTTTACAGTTTTATCATCACCATCATCATGCCAGACATTCCTCCCCAGGAATTCCCCTTGGGCTGATGTACTGAAATTGCCGCACTGATCTGATCCTGTGTCATCTCCCTTCAATGTGGGAACACCCCCCACTCCCCAGGCTAAGTGGTTGCCAAGAACATCTGACAGGTTGGGAATATTTCGACACAAGTATCCAACCGCTCCTATAAGGCAACCTCAGTCTGCCCATCTGCCAAACGGGGGGGGGGGGGAGGAAACAACATTAATGAAATGAAACTATCTTGGCGGCAAGGGGCACATGACGAAGGAGGAAAATAATACAGTAATAGCTGCGCTTTGATATTCTGAATTGAAGCTCATTTCGTTCCGGTTTAGACAGATATCCGGAGTCATGGCAAAATTGTGAAGCAAGGTGCGCACTACTGCAAGCACGGATTGCTTTGAAGGGCCAGAAAAAGATGGGGCATATGTGAGGCGCTTGTGAGACCATGACTTTGCTTTTCCTGCGTCCTCCCTGCTCCAGTTGCCTGCTTATTACTCTGGCACTGAAGGACCAGGAGATGGAGAGGCTCCAAAAGCAGGCCAGAATCTATGCATCTCAACATTTGGGATGGTGGAGGGGGGAGAGAGCTCCCGAATCTCCTTCTGAAGGTGACATCATTAACACATCCATTGTCCTTCTGCCTCCATGTTTGCTTGGCGGCGCGTGGGGGGGGGGTGTGTGTGACGAGGGAGGTGGCACAGGGGATTTTAACTCCTTCCTCTCCACCAGACCTCAAGTCCAGGAAAGCGCAGGAGCCTTTGCATTCCGACCCTCTAATATTGGGGACCTGGCAGGCCAAAGGCACCCGTCTCCTCCCTCCCTTAAATCTTTAATCCTGCTTCCCTCGCCTCCAAACAAACCCCCCAGCCAAGATCATGCACACACAAAAAAAGCACGATTATTGCACCACTCACAGGCACCCGATCTGGATATTTCTTCCGGATTTTCTCCCCTTCTTTTTTCCTGTACTCGAAAGGGTGGTCTTCCTTGTACTGGAACTTCATGGCTTGTCCCAAGACGCCAAGTCTCTTCTTTTCTTTCCCACCCCCTCTTTTCCTCCTTTTCTCTCTCTTCCCTCCGAACCGGCAGCTCGCAAGGCCTGCAAGGATCTGGAGGACGAAAAAGCGATCCCGACGCTGCAACCCCGCGCGCTATCCTCTCGCTCGCTTGTTTCTCCAGCAGCTGATCAAAGGCCACCCAGTGCGCACGCGCGCGCCTTCCGAGCCCGGGCATTGTGACGTCGCCGGCGCCGAATCTGCATCGGCCTCCCGCCGGCCCGCCTCTTAGATTGCACCATTGCAAGGGCTGCGAGCGGGGAGGGCCGTCCGCCTGCAAAAACGCACGCCGAGTCTCTCGGCTGAAGCTCCGGCTGCACCGTCCTCGAGAAGATCGCCGTCCTGGTGCCACAACCAAGTGCCTTGCAGTTCTGCTGGCTGTTAACGGAGAAGGGTGGCAAAAGCGTCACATTTCCTGGGCCAGCAACCCTCGGGGTGGTCAGTGGAGCGCTCCCACTGCCCCCCATTAAAGGAGCTGCGAAGTCCCGTCTTGGCTGGTGGGAAAGTTATAGCATAGGATGTAAAACAGTAAATTGATGGTGATAATCAATCAAACACTCACAGGTGTTTTGCATGCTACAGTATAGATATAAATCTGGGCATGTGGATATAAATAGATAGCAACCTTGTTTTTGAAAAATTTATTGACATGTTTATAATATAGGTAAAGGTAAAGGGACCCCTGACCATTAGGTCCAGTCGTGGCCGACTCTGGGGTTGTGGCGCTCATCTCGCTTTATTGGCCGAGGGAGCCAGCGTACAGCTTCCGGGTCATGTGGCCAGCATGACTAAGCCGCTTCTGGCGAACCAGAGCAGCACACGGAAACACCGTTTACCTTCCCGCACTTTGACGTGCTTTTGAACTGCTAGGTTGGCAGGAGCAGGGACTGAGCAACAGGAGCTCACTCCGTCGCGGGGATTTGAACCACAAACCTTGTGATCGGCAAGTCCTAGGCTCTGTGGTTTAACCCAGAGCTCCACCCGTGTCCCTTAATTGTAGGGATAGAACTACCTAAATTGTATAGAAATTTATTCATGTATACGACTACAGCGGCAGGAACGCTACTTGCCCCAAAATGGATAGAAGCAGAAGTTCCAGCAAAGGAAGAATGGATACAAAGACATACGGAATATGCAGGAATGGTGAAACATCGAAAAAAATAAGAAATCAAGATAACAAACTTTTTATAAAAGAATGGAAATGGTTTATTGAATATTTGCAGATAATTGTAAACAGATAAAGACAGTGGCAGGATTATTGTAATAACCTGCAGTTACATAAGTGTGTGTGTGTGTGTGTGTGTGTGTGTGTGATAAATAAAAGAATAAGTTACCGGTAAGTTAATTTGGATAGGCATGTATTCGACAAGTGCCAGAGTGCATGGAAATGCTGTTTACCTTCCCGCCGCAGTGGTACCTATTTATCCGCTTGCACAGGGATGCTTTCAAACAGCTAGGTTGGCAGGAGCTTGGACAGAGCAACGGGAATTCCCTCCACCGCGGTGATCCGACCTGCCAACCTGCCGGCTGTTCTTTCCAAGAGGGAGAGGGCAGGTGGGCAAGCCATGCAGGTAGCTGCTCCTAGTCGCTGTCATTTGTATACAAGCAAGCATGTACATACCCAGTTTAAAAATTGTGACCTATGAGAACAGCAGGATAGGTTTAAACTGGGGATATTTCCTTCCGTGTTTTTGTAGCCAGAAAGAGAAATCTAGCTACAGCCTCTGTTAATCATTTGCTCAGACTGGGCAAAAGGTAGGCCATGCAAGTCTAGCAGGTTTTCCAAATGCTTCTCCTGCCTATGGGGCCAATCCTATGGCGAGATGGCCACCTGTCATGGATGCGTTAGTTGAGATTCCTACATTGCACGGGGTTGGGCTAGATGACCCTCGGGTTCCCTTCCAACTCTACAATTCTATGATTCTGTGGTTCTGTTATTCTAAGTGGGCATGACGGTCAGAAGCAGCCATCTTTGCTGCTCAGGGTAGCCCATCCATGAGGCAAACTGAGACAGCCACCTTAGGCAGAGGAATCCACAAGGCGACTCCATTGGTGTGCCCTCCTCACCGCTGCCCTCTCCGCCAGAGAAGCAGCTATGGTGGCTTCTAGGTTCCAGTGATACCTTGTTAACCCCTTACTCAAGGAAACAAGGGCGGCTCAAGGAGGCCAGGCCCAGTGAGCACAGGAACTTGCCCTGGTCAATCTTGCCCCATGAGTCTAAAGGCCTTCCCACAGTTACCGAATTCTCCTCCTCTCCCAGATCCTTCCCAAGCAGTCTGAGACAGTTGTCATGCCTGTCTTTGTTCCTCTCTCGTCATACCTCTTCTGGTTCTGGGAGAACAGTAGGCAAGGGAGCTGGTCGCTGCAGGAGGAGGAGGCACACTACCTTCTTCACCAGCCTGAGTCATCCCTGCCTTTTGAACACCCTCCACTCCAGCTTCCGCTTCTGCCTCTGGTTCCGGACTTCTCTCTGTCGCAGACTCTCTCTGCTCACTAAGCCCTGTTACCTCTTCAGCTTCAGACACTTCCTCCTAGGCTGCTCCCTCTTCTCCCTCTGACCACTCATTGTAGTTCTACCACCAATACCCAGGCTCTCAGCCTTCTTCCCTTGGGGTTCCCCAGCTGGTGCTTCCCTCTACACCTCTGCACCCAACTAAGTCCATGACAGGGGCCTTGCTTAGAGTGTTTGACTAGGACACAGGAGGCCAGGGTTCACTCAACTATCAAGCTCAATGGGTGACCTTGGGCCAGTCACAGTATCTCTGTCTAACCTACCTCTCAGCGTTCTTAGGGAGGAGGACCATAAACATCAGCCTTGGAGGAAAGGTGGGATAGAAATGGAACATTCACATAAACGATGCAAGGATTCTTAACCAGAGTTTCCTTGCCTTAAAGCATGGGTTCCCAGTTTTTGGTCCATGGACCAGCTTCATTCAGTTGGTCCACAGCACATATGCATTAAAAATTAACATTGATTTTTTAATTGTATTTTTGCTGCTATTCCCTATATTGTGTTTTCTTTTATTGCCATTTGAATTCTACGGAATGCAAATGATAATACAATCAAATACGGTATTAAGAAATAAAACAGGCATTAAAAATACAGCTACAAAGAAAAAACTGTCTAGCATAGGGCAGTGCAATTCCTACAGCAGGGAGGAAAAATCATTAAGTGATCCACCAATACCATTAGCAATTTTCAAGTGATCCATGTTGGGGGGGGGGGGTGAGAGTTTGGGAACCACCAGATTTCAGAAGCACATGTGGTTTTCAGTTGGACACCATCACCTAACACTCACCAGCTGAAATTGTCTGAGATCTTTGTTATTTCCTTCCCCCCCAATAATTTTTATTATCTCTTTTCCAAATATCTTAAACACAATACAGCTTAACAATATTATTCTCCTTTCAATCTATATCTTATCCGAATTAACTTCCCTCCACTCCTCTTCTGGCTTCTCTACATTGCTCTTACTTAAGCGTGATTACTATATATACATTCTATAAATGTCTATAATTCCTTAATAAATGTTTGCATTATACTTTAAACATACCTTCCTTATTATATTACAGCATTACATATTGTGGTCTAACCAAATGTTTACAATAAACGTTATGAGTTTAATTTCAGTCCTGTGAGCGTCTTTATTTATGTACAGTTTTCTCTAAGTATACCATAAATTTGGACCATTCTTTTTGGAATTTCTCATTGCCCTGCTATCGGATTCTTCCAGTTGGCCTTGCTATTTCCCCCCCAAAAAATAATAATTAAAAAATAAATAAAAAGAAATCTTTGTTATTTCCATGCCACAGCACTGCAGATAAACACCTCCAGCTTTGCTTATAATTTGCAGCGCTGATCTAACTATCACATGCAGCACAGAACTGTCTCTTCCCTACCCAGCTGGGAATTAGCTAGTCACACTGATGTGGCTGGTGGGGGTGAATCAGTGCAAGGCAGTGTCCCTTTTGCAGGGCACATGGCATTGTGCACAGTCCTGCTGCGACTCAGGAGCTTGTGGAATGAATGCTGCTGCGCTGTGTGAAGAGAAATCCTAGCAACTCTGCAAGAGGAAGGGAGGAGGAGGAGGAATAGACAACAGCAGCATGACTCAGGAAAGTGCCCTCTTCTCCTGCTGGATGTTCCTGTTTCGTAACTTTCTGCTGCTGCCGCCGCTGCCGCCACCCCCTTCTCTCCTCTTGTCCTGGACTTGAGCTGGCCCAGCTAATTCTTAGCATTTCCAGGTCTTGTGATCACCTGCCTGAGGCTGAGTCCCGGTGTAAACAACTGCGTCAGATGACCTTCAAAGCAAAGTCAGAATTGTGAGCAGAAGGCACAGCAGGGGGAGAACCGGTGGCAACTGGTGCCCCCTAGACCTGATGGGGCTCCCAAGAAGTCATGGGGTTGTGGCCAATGAGAGCTCACAGGGGCATGGTTTTCTCCACCCTTGCAAAGATATTGCAGACATTTAAGCATTGCTGTTTTGCAAATAGTTTACACCTCACTAAATGGAAAAACATCTTACTTTGGTTCAGAATGTGGGATAACCAGCCTCATTTGACCAGTATGCTTGAGCCTACAGTGGTACCTCAGGTTACATACGCTTCAGGTTACAGACTCCGCTAACCCAGAAATAGTGCTTCAGGTTAAGAACTTTGCTTCAGGATGAGAACAGAAATCATGCTCTGGCGACGCAGCAGCAGCAGGAGGCCCCATTAGCTAAAGTGGTGCTTCAGGTTAAGAACAGTTTCAGGTTAAGAACGAACCTCCAGAACGAATTAAGTACTTAACCTGAGGTACCACTGTAATTAACATTAACATTAAGAGTAAGCTGTCCTTTGTGGAATTATAGGGTCAGAACTACCTAAAATGTATAGAAACTTATTCATGTATGCTGCTACAGCGGCAAGAATGCTACTTGCCCCAAAATGGAAAGAAGCAGTGTGATAGGAATTTTGAGGTCTTAGATATACAGTGGTGCATCGCAAGACGAAATTAATCCGTTCCGTGACTCTCTTCGTCTAGCGGTTTTTTCGTCTTGCGAAGCAAGCCCATTGACGGCTTAGCGGCTTAGCGCTATTAGTGGCTTTTAGCGGCTTAGCGGATAAGCAGATAAGCGGCTTAGCGGCTTAGAAAAAGGGGGGGGAGGAAAAAAACCCCGCAGGAACTCGCAAGACATTTTCGTCTTGCGAAGCAAGCCCATAGGAAATTCGTTTTGCGAAGCACCTCCAAAACGGAAAACCCTTTCGTCTAGCGGGTTTTCCGTCTTGCGAGGCATTCGTCTTGCGGGGCACCACTGTATGTTAAATGTTCATAAGTGTACCAACCAAGCACATACATAGATCAGCACAGGAAGACCGACCTGGAACCATTTTTGATTCCCAAACTGACCAAATGTTTTCTCTGCAAGGTCAAAGGAAAATGGAAAAGCCTCCCCGTTGTCTTTTCCTTCACAAATCCTGTCTTAAGGGTATGTCTGTGTTTGAATAGGGTGTGAGCCTGTGACATGGCCCAGGAACTAAGTATTTATCATTACAAAAGACTGGCCAGGCTCCCCAGGAAGTAAGCAGGCAATCCAATCATGTGACCATTAAACAGGTAACCTGTCAGACGAGATAAACAAGTCATTCAGATTTCTGTTTTAGACCACCTTTTCTATGATGTATGTATGATGTATGGAGGGGTGGTCTTGAGCTCCAGGGCAGTGAATTTAAAATGCCTATATAAGGTCTTGGGACGCAGGTGGCGCTGTGGGTTAAAGCCTCAGCACCTAGGGCTTGCCGATCGAAAGGTCGGCGGTTCGAATCCCTGCGGCGGGGTGCGCTCCCGCTGCTCGGTCCCAGCGCCTGCCAACCTAGCAGTTCGAAAGCACCTCCGGGTGCAAGTAGATAAATAGGGACCGCTTACCAGCGGGAAGGTAAACGGCGTTTCCGTGTGCGGCTCTGGCTCTGGCTCTGGCTCTGGCCAGAGCAGCGATGTCACGCTGGCCACGTGACCCGGAAGTGTCTCCGGACAGCGCTGGCCCCTGGCCTCTTAAGTGAGATGGGCGCACAACCCCAGAGTCTGTCAAGACTGGCCCGTACGGGCAGGGGTACCTTTACCTTTACCTTTATATAAGGTCTTGAGCGCCATTTTTCTGGGTTCCTCCTCCTCTTCTGCGGGTGAGGGGAGCACCCTATTGCAACAGATCAATAAAGATCAGGCTTACTAGCTGCTTTGCTTCTCAATATTCTCTGGTTGGCCTCTGTTACTTTCTCCTACCAATAGGGAACCTACGTAAGGACTCTATATGGGCTCTTGGATACCGCAGAAGGGAAAAAGGGCAGATTTTGTTTACAACAGCAGAAGTCCCAGCAAAGGAAGAATGGATACGAAAACTTATCGGGATATGCAGAAATGGCGAAACTTCCCGGAAGAATAAGAAATCAAGATAACAATTTTTAAAAATAAAAGAATGGAAATGGTTTATTGAATATTCACAGATAAATTGTAAACAGATAAAAACATTGGCAGGATTATTGTAGTAACCTGCAGTTTCATAGGAGCATATATTTAAAGTAGATGAATAAAAGAATAAATTTAATTAATCTAAAATATGCAGGAAATGTACAAAAAATAATAATTAAGGAACCGCAGAAAGAGGAGGAAGGAAGACGAGTTTTGAAATGTTAGAATGACTGTACTATTGAAACTATTGAAATATATATAACTGAAAATCATATATATATATATATATATATATATATATATATATATATATGAAAGCTTAGCGATAGTACTGTTCTTGTTGCTTTGCTAAAATTGTACTGTGATCTACTTTACAGGGTTGCTGTGAGGATAAAAGACTATGAAACGCTTTGGCAAATTTAAAATGCAGTTACGAAAAGTAAAAAGCTGCAGGGGGTGATTCAGACAAGAATGCAGTTTGCACAGCCTGTTGGAGCATAGATTACACCCTGCATGCTTCCCCTTATACAAAGATACAAATATGGGGATGCCTGTTCCAGCACACAACCACACATCGGATTTCCTGATGACCTACATATAATGTCCATTGTTCTTAGATCTGAATATCCTGGTTGTGTCCCAGATTCTTTTTCCTTGCTATTTAGGTCAAGTCTTCATGAATCCAAATCTGCCTCCCGCATCCCTCCACCAATTCAAAATCTGGGTCCACGCCTTTGCTCCCGTTAGCTCAAGGTGGTTTTTGTGGGTCTCCTTTTCTCTATGCCTATTTTATCCTCACAGCGACCCTGTGATGTAGGATAGGCTGAGAGAAAGTGACTGGAAAAGACCACATGTTTGATAAGCTAAAAATTTGTTTATGTACTTACAAACTCTTCAAGGATCAGGTTCATGAGCTTTTCCATAAATCAGCCAGAACAGCTGCGTAGGCAGTGAAACTTGGTTACGCTATAGTGGTGGAAGTTCCTAAATTATTGGTATAGGAACTAAAGAGTGGCCTTTAAGAGTCATAAGGCTCTTCACATGCTGAGCATCTCAAGTAGGCCGGGGGAACAAAGGTTTGATTACTTAGTCCCTCCGAAGGTGGGCTAAGCCTGGCAGAACAGCTTACTCTTAAAAAAAAATATGTATTTGTACTTTTCAAGTTTATACATTTTGTCAGGGAACTGCCATCGGAGAGTCAGGTGGTGGAAGGGCTCAAGGAGGCTAGGAGACCCTCGGATGCTGAGGAAGGAACCAGCAGGGGGAGAGAGAGAGTTCCCGCAGAAACTCAGTCGGAGGGAGGGCTCCAAGATACTTCCAGTGAGAACAGCGGAGAAGTCTCAGGACCTCCGCTGGGGACGCCTACTCCGCGCAGGAAACTGTCACGCAGAGAATCCAGAAGGAGAGTTTCTGTTAAGGAACTCTTATGTTGGCGTAAATTCCGGAAGCGCCCACTGACGGATTCTGCCAGCGATTGAGGTAGCCATGCTCCCATGGCTCTGCGGTCTGGGAGAGTCTTTAGAAACTGATTGCATGAGTTGAGAACTCAACCATTTACGCACAAGCAGCCCCTTAACCCATAACAGCAATCCGTCAGTCTTCGGGGAGGTGGATGTCAGGGAACTGCCATCGGAGAGTCAGGTGGTGGAAGGGCTCAAGGAGGCTAGGAGACCCTCGGATGCTGAGGAAGGAACCAGCAGGGGGAGAGAGAGAGTTCCCGCAGAAACTCAGTCGGAGGGATGGCTCCAAGATACTTCCAGTGAGAACAGCGGAGAGGTCTCAGGACCTCCGCTGGGGACGCCTACTCCGCGCAGGAAACTGTCACATAGAGAATCCAGAAGGAGAGTTTCCGTTAAGGAACTCTTATGTTGGCGTAAATTCCGGAAGCGCCCACTGACGGACTCTGCCAGCGATTGAGGTAGCCATACACCCATGGTTCCGCGGTCTGGGAGAGTCTTTAGAAACTGATTGCATGAGTTGAGAACTCAACCATTTACGCACAAGCAGCCCCTTAACCCATAACGCATTTCACTAATTTTACCATCATTTTGACATTTCAAAACTCGTCTTCCTTCCCCCTTTTTCTACAGTTCCTTAAATTTAATTTTAATATTTTCTGCATATCCAAATTAACTTAATTTACTCATTTATTCATCTTATGAAACTGCAGGTTGTTACAATAATCCTGGTAATGTTTTAATCTGTTTACAATTTATCTGTAAATATTCAATAAACTTGATTTCTTATTCTTTCGGTAAGTTGCGCTATTTCTGCATATTTCCTAAGTTTTTGTATCCATTCTTCTTTTGTCGGGACTTCTTCTTTCCATTTTGGGGAGAATAACATTCTTGCCACTGCAGTCTTAGGTGAATAAATTTCTGTACTGTTTAGGTAGTTCTAGCTCTATAATTCCCAAAAGGAAAGCTTCTGGGTTGTTGTTTTTAAACAAATGTTATTTTAAACATATTTTTCAATTCATTATATATCATTGCCCAGTAAGCTTTAACCTTACTACAAGACCACCACATATGATAAAAAAAATTACCTTCTTTCTCTATGTATCCCTAATCTTTCTTGGGCTAGACTCGCTTTCATCAGGCACATCATTTTTGATAACCCATGAAGCTTATGCAATAATACGGTGTAATAAGGTTCATATAGTTAAAGCTATGGTTTTCCCAGTAGTGATGTATGGAAGTGAGAGCTGGACCATAAAGAAGGCTGATCGCCGAAGAATTGATGCTTTTGAATTATGGTGCTGGAGGAGACTCTTGAGAGTCCCATGGACTGCAAGAAGATCAAACCTCTCCATTCTGAAGGAAATCAGCCCTGAGTGCTCACTGGAAGGACAGATCCTGAAGCTGAGGCTCCAATACTTTGGCTACCTCATGAGAAGAGAAGACTCCCTGGAAAAGACCCTGATGTTGGGAAAGATGGAGGGCACAAGGAGAAGGGGACGACAGAAGACGAGATGGTTGGACAGTGTTCTCGAAGCTACCAGCATGAGTTTGACCAAACTACGGGAGGCAGTGGAAGACAGGAGTGCCTGGCGTGCTCTGGTCCAGGGCGTCACGAAGAGTTGGACACGACTAAATGACTAAACAACAACAACAATACTGTTATAGATTTGGGAGGAGGACAAACCCCCACCCCTGCCAAATGGTAGTATTTTGATGAGTGGGATGTGAAGGGAGAATGCAAGCTATAGAGGAATTCTTGAGCTATCCAAAACGACCTGGCCAAGCTAGGACCATTAAGAAACAATAGAGAGCAACTGACAGCCATTGGCAATGCCTGTGAACATAGTCTGGGGGTTTGGAAGGTTGTCAGAGTAACTGTGTGTTTTGAGATGACAGGAAAAGAGAGTCTGGTAGCAAAGGGTTCCGTGAAGGAGAAGGAAGGAGGTTTGTCTGGGATTCATTTTTGGGTAGACTCGCAGCAGGCAGTCTGGGGGAGATGCCTGGGTTCCAGTGGTGTAGCGAGCCACTCGGATGCCCGTTGTGGGGGCATGTCCTGCAGCCGGGGGTGGGGCGATCCACCCGTGGGGGCGGGGTGAGCCTCTCTGATGCTTAGAGCCTCTCTGCCGCCTCGCCCTCAGCTGTAGGGCAGTTGAGGGAGAGGCAGTAGGCAGACACAAGTCCCACGCTGCTGCTTCAGGCAGCGCAGAACCTGCAGGTGTCTAAGTCACCATATCACTCCTAAAAAGTTTCGTGAGCTCAATTTTTAAAAAACTCATTTTGTCACACCCCCCTCAGTGATGACACATGAGGCAGACTGTACCCCCCGCACCTGCCTTACTCCGCCACTGCCTGGGACTCCTGGAATGTTCTGCTGTGGTGGACAAGCCCCTCTTGATATTACCATGCTGTAAGATCTGGACTCCCTTCACGCAGAGTGAAGGTGTAAATAGGTGAATAAACTATGTTTCTTAAAGCTACAAGAGTCTCCTCCATGTCTCCATTCTTACTTCTCCATAGGAGAAGGTGAAAAAGGAATAGGTAAAAGGTAAAGGACCACTGGACGGTTAAGTTTAGTCAAAGGCGACTACAGTGGTACCTCGGGTTACAGACGCTTCAGGTTACAGACTCTGTTAACCCAGAAATAGTACCTCAGGTTAAGAATTTGCTTCAGGATGAGAACAGAAATTGTGCGGCGGCAGCGGGAGGCCCCATTAGCTAAAGTGGTACCACAGGTTAAGAACAGTTCCAGGTTAAGAACAGACCTCCAGAATGAATTAAGTTCTTAACCCAAGGTACCACTGTATGGGTTGCGGCGCTCATCTCGCTTTAAGGCCGAGGGATCAGGTGTTTGTCCACAGACAGCTTTCCAGGTCATGTGGCCAGCATAACTAAACAGCTTCTGGTGCAACAGGACACTGTGACGGAAACCAGAGCACACAGAAATGCCGTTTACCTTCCCGCCGCAGTGGTGCCTATTTATCTACTTGCACTGGCATGCTTTTGAACTGCTAGATTGGCAGGAGCTGGGACAGAGCAATGGGAGCTCACCCCGTCGCGCAGATTCACTCAAAAGGAATAAACCTAGGGGGAGGAGAACATTTCTGTACTTCC
Source organism: Podarcis cretensis (assembly GCF_951804945.1). Taxonomy (NCBI): domain Eukaryota; kingdom Metazoa; phylum Chordata; class Lepidosauria; order Squamata; family Lacertidae; genus Podarcis; species Podarcis cretensis. The sequence goes on from NC_137187.1 coordinate 31,183,069, forward strand.
TGGTTACCAAATAGCAAAGAAGCAAGCCAGAGGAGCTGCTTCATCCCTGAGCAGATCACACCCTTTCTTCTGTTGCAATTTGTTTAGTCGTTTAGTCGTGTCTGACTCTTCGTGACCCCATGGACCAGAGCACGCCAGGCACTCCTGTCTTCCACTGCCTCCCGCAGATTGGTCAAACTCATGCTGGTAGCTTCAAGAACACCATCCAACCATCTCATCCTCTGTCGCCCCCTTGGTCAAAACTCTCCACTATGACCTGTTCATCTTGGGTGCCCTGCTCGGCATAGTTCATAGCTTCTCTGAGTTCTTCAAGCCTCTTCGCCACGGCAAGGCAGTGATCCATGAAGGGGATCTGTTGCAATACGCACAAACTATCCACAGTGAACCATTTATCCACCCAGTCATCCAACAGTACAGTATAGTCTGGCCAAGTTCCAAAAATAAATGCAGATATTTCAGGAAGTAGAAATAGAGAAATGCATAAACAAAACTATAGGAAGAGATTTGCAATGTCCACTGTTGCTCTCTCTCCTCTCTCTCTGTTAAAGGTAAAGGTAAAGAACCCCTGACAGTTAAGTCCAGTTGCAGACGACTCTGAGGTTGCAGCGCTTATCTTGCTTTACAGGCTGAGGGAGACGGAATTTGTCCGCAGATAGTTTTTCCAGGTCATGTGGCCAGCATGACTAAACTGTTTCTGGTGCAACGGAACCCCGAAACCAGAGCAGCACACGGAAACACCTTTTACCTTCCCACCAGAGCGGTACCTATTTATCTACTTGCACTTTTTGGCATGCTTTCGAACTGCTAGGTTGGCAGGAGCAGGGAGCGAACAACAGGAGCTCACCCTGTCGCAGGGATTCAAACTGCCGACCTTCTGATCGGCAAGCCCAAGAGGCTCAGTGGTTTAGACCACAGCGCCACCCACATGTCTCTCTCTCTCTCTGTTAGGAAATATTAATTAAATAACCAAGCTGCCAAACTAACAACCATTCCCTTCTTTACATCTGCCCTGTAGAGTGTGCTTCTGAGCATGCTCAGAACAGCTCCCACATCTACCCAAAAGCTAACCCAATTGACCTTACATTAGCTGGGTTGCAATAACAAAAGAGGAGGGTGTGGGGAATGGGAGGTTGGCTCACCTGAAAGGTGGATTTCCTGGGAGTCTGTCCATCAAGTGGGTTATACTGCCACCTATTATCTGAAATCAGAAAATGCACTGGGAATTTAGCTTAACTATGGTGCTTGGAGTTCTGACAAGTTCATTTCATGATGAGACAAACCCAGGATACAGTGGTGCCCCGCAAGACAAATGCCTCGCAAGACAGAAAACTCGCTAGACGAAAGAGTTTTCCATTTTGGAGGTTCTTCGCAAAACGAATTATCCGCTAAGCCGCTAAAAGCCGCTAAGCCACTAATAGCGCTAATCCACTAAGCTGCCAATGGGCTTGCTTCGCAAGACGAAAAAAACCGCTAGTCGAAGAGAATCGCGGAACGGATTCTTTTCGTCTTGCGAGGCACCACTGTACCTGCGATCAGTACAAGTGCAGTACAGACAAACAGAGAGGGGGAGAAAGGCAGAGAAAAATCAGTGCAACCAATAAGAAAACACACGGGTGCTTGATAATAAAAGAATACAGTGGTACCTCGGGATGTGAACGGGATCCGTTCCAGAGCCCCGTTCGCATCCTGAATAGAACGTAAGACACGACGGTGCATCTGCGCATGGGTGGGTCGCATTTTGCCGCTTCCGCGCATGCATGTGACGTCACTTTGAGCATCTGCGAATGCGTGATTGGCGAATCCCGGAAGTAACGCACTCTGTTACTTCCGGGTTGCTGCGGAGCGCAATCCGAAAGCGCTCAACCTGAAGCACATTCAACCCACTGTAATAACTTTTATGATTGTTACAGCACCCTAAAGACACCCACTCAGAACACTCAGGATTAATAAATGGGTGCATTTTTGCCTAGATTAGCAGGATATGGAGAAGGACTGCAAGCCTGTTCCTAGGAACATCAGAAGCATATCCTCCAACATTCCTCAGATGAAAAGAAGGACATTTCTTGTTCCCCCACAACTGACCCTCCATGAAGCCTGCATTTTGTGTGTGTGTGCGCCCGTGCAGAGCATTTCCTATCTGTAGAAAGGGGAGCGCCCCCACCATGACACCAAAGGTACTCAGCACACATACCCTTCACTGTCCTGACAAAAACCCTTAATCCCTATGTTATTTTATTTCATTCTTTGGTGGATTTGCAAAAAGAAACACACACATCAAAAAATAAATTTTAGAAAGAGGCAGGATTAGACACAGATGCACAAAGCATTTTTTAAAAAAGCAATCGAGACTCCTTGCGCTCGGCTCCCCCTTTCTTCCAGCCCTGACCTCTGCCTGCATCTCAGAGGAGGCACATCACACAGGGCTGCGTCCCAGTGGCAACAGCCTCTCCTCCTCCTTCCCTGCTCTCCAACAGCCACTATGAGCTGCCCAAGGGAGGATGCTAGCAGTGGTGGCCATGGACAAGCCAGGGAGAGGCAACGGGGTGTTCGCTTCCAGATGCCACCACTCTGGACAAATGCCATCTCATCCTCCTCCCTGAGCTCAGCGTTGGTACTGATGGGGGAAATAGGGCATCTCAGGATCAAATCAGAAGCCAGGGTGGCCTCCGTAACTCTGGGACTGTCCCTGGAAAACTGGGACACTTGGAGGGTATGCAAAAAGGTTAGGCGTGTCGACATGCAGAGGGCCGGGAGGCCAGCTGGGCCGTCTCCTCCCAGCCATCCTGCTGCGAAGACCATCACCTCTGCTCTGACGTAAATCAGCGACTCGGGCTTCTGAGACAGGGCACACTATCAGCAGATCAAACTGCACACACAGAATAGGCTGGAGGCTTGTGGAAGCATACTATAACTACAGAGCTCAACCTCAAGAGCCAGTGTGGTGTAGTGGTTAAGAGTGGTGACTTGTAATCTGGTGAACCGGGTTCGCATCTCCGCTCCTCCACATGCAGCTCCTGGGTGACCTTGGGCTAGTCACACTTCTCTGAAGTCTCTCAGCCCCACTCACTTCACCGAGTGTTTGTTGTGGGGGAGGAAGGGAAAGGAGAATGTTAGCCGCTTTGAGACTCCTTAAGGGGAGTGAAAGGCGGGATATCAAGTCCAAACTCTTCTTCTTCTTCTACAGATTTATTAATCATAAATCAGAACAAAGAAACATGTCGTCTCTCTCTCATGTCGTCTCAGAGAGAACAGAAAAAGCAAAAGCTATACACAACGGAAGTCCCCAGCAAGCTGTGCTGGAATGTAAACGTACATGTGACATGCAACAATTCCACACGTCTGCTCCTTAAGGTGGAATGGAAATATCAACAAGGAGAACCCACTTCCTCCTTGTCCGAGGAAACAGAGGGAGACAGCAGTCCTTGCTCAATAGACTCCAGAAATGCCTCCTTAATTTGAACAGAAGACAGAGGCAGCACTTGTGGACTACAATGATCAGCAGGAGGGAAAGATTGAGAGTGCAGAAAGGTAAAGGACCCCTGGATGGTTAAGTCCCGTCAAAGGCGACTATGGGGTTGTAGCACTCATTTCACTTTCAGGCCGAGGGAGCCAACGTTTGTCCACAGACAGCTTTCCAGGTCATGTGGCCAGCAGCACTAAACTGCTTCTGGCGCAATGGAACACCGTGATGGAAACCAGAGCATTTACCTTCCTGCTGCAGCAGTACCTATTTATCTACTTGCACTGGTGTGCTTTTGAACTGCTAGGCTGGCAGGAGCTGGGACAGCTATGGGAGCTCACACCGTTGCGGGGATTTGAACCGCCAGCCTTCTGATCAGCAAGCCCAGAAGGCTCAGTGGTTTAGACCACAGTGCCACCCTTTTCCAGGTTGAGAGCGCAGAACCTGCTGTTGATGAAGTAGACCGGCAGATGGCACCAGAGGCTGGTGCTGAGCATATCGGCCAAATAGGGGCTGCCATGGCGTCACCTGGCCAGCAGGGGGAGTGGCAGACGGCCCTCTGTGCTGATGCAATGCATCCCACCTGCTGTGGCAGAGGAAGTTCAGTAGAGGGAGCCTGGAAACTGCTGGTGAAGAATAGGTTGTTATGTGGCAATAGGTGCAAACGAAGACGAACCCTGTGAATATGCCCACATCAGAGGGGCCCATTGGGGAGTCAGACAAAACAGCTATCTTGGCCCCCTTTCAACTGTGGTCCTCACCCAATTGCTTATCACACCTGCAGTGTTTTTGGGCCAATGTTTTGCAGAGAGTGCTCAACCAAAGGAGGATTTTAGCTAGCCATGTTTCCAAAAGGAGAAAAAAAATGGATTTTATTGGGTGTATAAAGCACAGAAATAATACAAATATAATAGCCACCCCTCCCCTCACACCCTCCTTATTTCTTCCTACAATAGCTTTGCAGTGATGGAAGACATCGTTTGCCAAAGTCAAAGATTGAGTGTTGTTCAGTGCTCACATTTCAAACGACAAAGATTTTTAGCACCTATAATGAGAAGGCCCCCTGGCCAGAACCCCTCTGACATGATTTTATATCTCCTTGCAGACACAGATAAGTATGTGACCTGGCGTGTAGCACTCTTTGCAACTGCCGCTAGGAAAATGAGAGCAAATTATATAGCCAAGGTAGCCACCAACTGTAAAGGAGATGAATTTATTTGACCCTATCTACATCAAGCTATATTCTATCCTTATAACCAAACTCTGAATATAATTGCACATTGTATTAATTAACATTATTTTTTAATATATTAGTGGCCATGTGATAATTTTAGCTTATAAATTTTATTGTTTAATGTCTTAAGTTGTATATTAAGGTACTTTTATAGCTCTGTTTAGAGTAGGTAATGTCTTGATAATATAAATGTTTTAAGTTTTTTTGTATCAATCCAGAATATTTTCTTATAATTGTTGAATGATTCTGTGTACATTGCGGCAGCCTTTGGCTATGTGCAATAAAGCTGACTGACTGACCAACGACAAAGAATGAGAGCCGTAGTCTGAGGAAATAGTGGAGCTACCAGAAGAGTGAGCATTTGATCTTTCCGTCATGACATCCAGATTTACGTGTAAATTTACGTAGCAAATAAAGTGTCTGGCTTCTCCTTCCCTTAGGAGGCCCTGGTGTTGTGAGTGTCTTCTTGGCAATTGCCAACTTCCAAACATTTGTACAGCACAATCTGTGTAAGGTCTTGTAGGTTTATCTACCGTATTTTTCGCTCTATAAGATGCACCAGACCACAAGACGCACCTAGTTTTTGGAGGAGGAAAACAAGAAAAAAAATATTCTGAATCTCAGAAGCCAGAACAGCAAGAGGGATCACTGTGCAGCGAAAGCAGCAATCCCTCTTGCTGTTCTGGCTTCTGGGATAGCTGCGCAGCCTGCATTCGCTCCATAAGACGCACACACATTTCCACATTTTTTAGGAGGGAAAAAGTGAGTCTTATAGAGCAAAAAAATACGGTATGTCTGAACGATTGCCAGGCATGCGCCAGCCAGAAAGCAAGTTAAACAGCTTTGACTGATTTAAATGGCATTTCCAACACTCCAGGTAACACAAGCTGAATTTCCCAGAATTTGTTTTGGCACAACTAATAAGTGCCATGAAGTGTAGATTGAAGAATTATAATAACAGCACACACAAAACGAAATTAGTGCTAGCGAATAAAATCTGTTTCCAGTTCAAAAATTGGACAAATACTTCCATAGCCAGTTGATTTAGCTTAAACTCATTAAATTAGCAAATGGCACAGATACTGGCATCATATTTATGTTATTTATTAATAGCTTCTACAATAGTTTATTGATTTAAAGTATTTTATAGCAATACAAACAAGAAACAAAAAACAAAAAAACCAGTAGGAAAGGAACCAGCAAAGCAAGTCTGTTTTCTTGGATGGGTTAGTACTATACAAAGTCAGATCAATATATTCATAAACAAGGACTCAGCTATTCAGCAGCAAATAAAACGTTTTAATTGTGTTGTGTGTTTTAAGTGCAATATACAATGTGACACTAGATGGCAATGGTGAGCCTTATGGAAAATTCAATGTATTTTTCAAAATGCTTTTTTAAAAAAATAATAATAATTTCAGAACGGTTTTTATATGTGTGTAGATTCCACCCAAGAGCAATATGGGGGTGGGGGGTGGGAAGGGAGAGAAGAGGGCAGATGGAAAAAGGATAAACTCCAGCAGAACCCATTTGGCATATAGATCATGTGGAACTCTAAATAGGAGTCCCAGGTCTCAGGATGTTTTATGTTCTTTGTGCTTCCAGCTAAAGGTGGCCTTTTCTTTTGCTGCAAAAGAAAAAGGTCTCCCAAACATAATGCAATCGGGGAGCTGTCCGATCCTTCCAGTATTTGATTTAGCTAATAGGATTTGCAGGGACCAATCTCATTGCCCTCCATCAAGGCAGAGGACACCAGGAAGTAATGGTGTACAGCATCAACATTTGAATTAATACAGGACAAGGCTAGATCATAAGTTTTGAGTGCTGTCCTGGCTTCACTACAATGCCAGTGCAAATCTGTAGATGAAACATGTTTGTGATAGAGGAAAGGGAGGGAGGTACATGCCAGAAAAAAACAAGCTTTTGTTGGAATAAATGTAACCTAGCTGCAAGAACAACAAAGGTCCGTATAGTTAAAGCTATGGTTTTCCCAGTAGTGATGTATGGAAGTGAGAGCTGGACCACAAAGAAAGCTGATCACCGAAGAATTGATGCTTTTGAATTCTGGTGCTGGAGAAGACTCTTGAGAGTCCCATGGACTGCAAGAAGATCAAACCTCTCCATTTTTAAGGAAATAAGCCCTGACTGTTCACTGGAAGGACAGATCCTGAAGCTGAGGCTCCAATACTTTGGCCACCTCATGAGAAGAGAAGATTCCCTGGGAAAGACCCTGATGTTGGGGAAGATGGAGGGCACAAGGAGAAGGGGACGACAGAGGATGAGATGGTTGGACAGTGTTCTCGAAGCTACCAGCATGAGTTTGACCAAACTGCAGGAGGCAGTGGAAGACAGGAGTGCCTGGCGTGCTCTGATCCATGGGGTCACGAGGAGTTGGACATGACTAAACGACTAAACAACAACAACAACAAGCTGCAAGAAAGAAAAGCTGCCAGTACCACAGGCTCAGATGTATGCGGCTATTCAGCTCCCTTTTCTAATCTGCCATCAGGCCACCTTGCACTGAATTTGATGGCTGAATCAAGGAACGGAAAGACCCCAGGTTTGTTTACTTCCTGCAGTGTTAATAGTTTGTAATTCAACCATCACGCTTCACCCAGGTCCTCAGGCATGGAAAAAGAGACCCAAAGAATTAATCGCACACCACATCTTTTTTTAAAAAACCAAAACAAAACAGTATTTCCCCCACTCAAATACTTTAATGGCCTCCTTCAATTAATCACCATTCTCACTAATCATGTAATGATAACTAGTGATAGTTTAAGGATTAAGGACTCAAAGGCAGGCAACCTATTATGTACATCATTAAGAAGAAAACACCACACAAAAACTCAAGGCAGGAACGGATGGTCAGTGAATAAAGATAGATCATGAATTGAAATTCACTGCAAACATTTGTGTTGTGCTTCCAGGTTATATTTTACAGCATTAGTGATCGATTTAAGAGTCCAAGAGAAATACAAACTTTGGAAACGCATGTAAAATCTCTGCTTTTGCATACAGTGTATTGCCACATTGCTACAGGTTGCATGCAATTTATTTAATGCATCGTGCAAATAATAATAATAATAATAATAATAATAATAATAATAATAATAATAATATATTTATACCCTGCCCATCCGGCTGGGTTTCCCAAGCCTCTCTGGGGAATTTGAGAATTGTAGCATTAGAAAACACTACAGCTACCAAAGGAACATAATTTGAAGTGGTCTTGGCAGTACTTGATTATGATCTGGTTCATCAGGAGCCTTGGCTTGATGGTTGATCTGCTTGTTGTCCTTTCTCGGCGTCCACCGACTGTTTCTCCTCCAGCTGTGACTCTGGAGCTGGTTCTCCACTTCTAGCCACTCTGAATCTACTCATGTGCACAGCCTCCTCGTAAATGGGGGGTGTCTCCATCCCAGCAGGGTAATGTATGGCTGGGAGAACGCTGTGGGAATGAGCTACTGCAAGCATTCTTCTAGCAGCTGGACCAAACACCGAATGGAAAGCTGAAAACAAGAAGAACACACAACTCTCCAGGTTACTTCCAGTACCTTAAATATCAGGAATGAGCGAGGATAAGAATGACCCCAATGCTGTGACTGATTGATGGTCGAGGGGGCTTCTGCCAAAGGAATGCGCACTGCAGAATGCATACAGAGTGCACACAGAATTTATTGTCCAAGATAACACAGAAGAGACGTAGTGGGAGGGGGCAGGGGGGGGCCATGGCCCTGGGCACTCATTTTTAAGGGGTTGCAATCAGGTGCCCCCGCAACGGGCACAGAGTCCTGGCAGCTGAGGGTTTTTATTAAAAAAAAATTATTGACAATTTCAACAACAAATTATCAAAACACATCATCTTCATTATTTCCCCCCATTCCCCCCACCTCCCCAACAAACCCTCCCCTCCCCCTCCCCCCTATGACTTCCCTCAGCTTCTCTCTGATTTCTCAACCAATGTTAACTTCTGCATATTATAAAATGGTATACATCCTTATATTATCCGTCTACTATGTTTATCCTCAATAATTTTGTGTATGTTTACTCAAGACCTGCCAAGGAGCCCGATTCATTTTGCTGTCTTTTTAAATAATTTGCAAAAGGTTCCCATTCTTCTTTAAAGTCACAGTTGTCCTTGTCTCGTAATTTGTGTGCCAATTTTGCCAGTTCTGTGTAGTTCATCAATTTTTCTTGCCACTGTTCTTTTGTCGGGGTTTCCTCATTCTTCCATCCTTGTGCAATCAAGACTCTTGCCGCTGTTGTTGCATAAATCAATAAATTCTTTCTTTTCCTTGGCGGGTCTTATCCTACAATCCCTAACAAAAAGGCATTTTTGGCAGCTGACGGTTGGCGGCAGGTGGCTTGGTTTAGTGGGCAGGTAGGGACGCGGGTGGCGCTGTGGGTTAAACCACAGAGCCGAGGACTTGCTGATCAGAAGGTCGGCGGTTCAAATCCCCGCAGTGGGGTGAGCTCCCATTGCTCAGTCCCTGCTCCTGCCAACCTAGCAGTTCGAAAGCACGTCAAAGTGCAAGTAGATAGATAGGTACCGCTCCGGTGGGAAGGTAAACGGCGTTTCCGTGCGCTGCTCTGGTTCGCCAGAAGCGCCTTAGTCATGCTGGCCACATGACCCGGAAGCTGTACGCCAGCTCCCTCGGCCAATAAAGCGAGATGAGGCCACAACCCCAGAGTCGGCCATGACTGGACCTAATGGTCAGGGGTCCCTTTACCTTTAAGTCAGAGTGGTGGGCAGAGTGGAGGCAGTCGGTGAGGAGCCTGCTGGAGGCGGGCTCCGTTCACCCTCCATTGGGCTCCACACATGCTCCCCTGGCGTTCTCCTCCCCATTGCAGCTGCCCAGTCCACCAGGAGGGCACAAAACTTGCCCCGCCCTGTGTGCCAGCAATCCACGCTATGCCACTGTAGCTGCTTCTACAGCTCTGGATATTGATACCTACCTAGGGGCAGAGAGAGGCTGCGGCTGCAGTTTCTTTGTGCCTGGCCCGGCAGTTTTGGCGGAAAGAGGAGGGTGGGCGCCAATGTTGCCACCCACTCTCCTGGACTGTGGCACCCGAGTGTACCCTCTGCACCGCTTTGCAAGCTCCCTGCATTCTCCACCCCTCCTTGGGGGACATCTCTGCACACCCGCCCCGGGCAGCCTTTCCATACGCTCCACCGCTGAATACATTAAAAAAACTGTAGCATCTCTTCATGGGAAGGAAGCAAGACTGGGATAACGGAAATGCAAAACGATCTGCTTCTTCCTTGGATGAAATGTCTGAGACCGCTCTGCACCATTACTGGTTTTGCCTCAAAGGCAGATGGAGATTGGAGTAGAGTCCTTTCTATTGATTTTTTTTTAAAGTTTATTTTAAATTTTTATTTGATTTTTCAACTTAAAGTTTTACAGAGATATATCACACATAAATCGTTAAAACAAGATTCCAAGGAATCTCCTGGACTTCCATCCTTCCCTATGTAGGTCCTATTATTAATCATTTCCTCCCGGATCTTTTATAATACAGTGGTGCCTCGGGTTACATATGCTTCAGGTTACATATGCTTCAGGTTACAGACTCCGCTAACCCAGAAATATTACCTCGGGTTAAGAACTTTGCTTCAGGATGAGAACAGAAATCGTGCTCCGATGGCGCAGCGGCAGTGGGAGGCCGCATTAGCTAAAGTGGTGCTTCAGGTTAAGAACAGTTTCAGGTTAAGAACGGACCTCCGGAACGAATTAAGTACTTAACCCGAGGTACCACTGTACTCCAAACCTTTTAACTCTTCCATTATGTCCAGAATCAACCTGAAACAACAAGTGATATTCCAATCCTACTAACGATTTTAACTGTTTACAATGGTCTTTAACATAAGCTATAAATTTCCCCCATTCTTTATTAAAATTTTGGTCTTCCTGATTTCTGACTTTTCTGGTCATTTTAGCCATTTCAGCATACAGTGGTACCTCGGGTTAAGAACTTAATTTGTTCTGGAGGTCCATTCTTAATCTGAAACTGTACTCAACCTGAGGTACCACTTTAGCCAATGGGGCCTCCCGCTACCACCACATGATTTCTGTTCTCATCCTGAAGCAAAGTTCTTAATCCGAGGTACTATTTCTGGGTTAGCGGATTCTATAACCTGAAGCGTCTGTAACCTGAAGCATCTGTAACCTGAGGTAACACTGTAGTCCGTTAACTCGATCTGCCATTCTTCTCTAGTAGAAACCTTTCTATAGATTTTAAGCAGCTAGCAAGGGACTAGTATGGTTGCTCAACTCACAAGTGATGGTGCTTTGAAGAGTGCTGTCGTGATCAAATGCGATGACTGTGACTTCATAGGGCTGGGAGTTGTCGTCTTCCCCGGCTGGGTGGCAATGAAGGCAGCAGTACCTCACACAGACAGAGACGAGGCCGCAGAGGAGCAGCAGCCCAACCATCACAACCACAAGCCCAGAAGTGGGGGGGAAAGAAGGGGAGAGTCAAAACCACTGCCATTTATTGTTCATACTAAGTAGGAACATGGGCATAGCCTATGGTTACCAGACGTCCCCGTTTCCCAGGGACAGCCCCCAGATTTACAAATCCGTCCCTGGACGAAATCCGTCCCCAGAATGTCCCTGGATTTCATTTAATGTCCCCGGATTTATATTTTAAGTGTTGTAGATTTATTCGTAGGAAATGGATGTTGCATGATTGGTTCAACGGCACAAGGCACATCATATGGGGACTTCCAGCGACGCAAAATGGCGGGTGCCACAGCAGCGAGCAGCTCCTGAAGCCAGCCAGAGTCAACTGCGCTACCAGACTGGCTCCGGGCTGCTGAGACTGCCGCTGCTGCCACCACTGCCAAGGGGGAACCGGGGACGCCCGGTGCATCAACTGGGGGAACCGCTGACACACACACACACACGTGCGCGACCCAAATCGAGCCAGGCGCAAGAGCGCCCAGCCAACTGCCCAGCAGCTCTCCGGGGCCAGGAAAACCCTGGAGCCGACACAGGGAGAAGGAGGAGAGGAGAGGAGAAGGAAGAGAGAAAGAGGAAGGAGAAAAAAGAGGGGAGCCCCGACCTTGCCGCACCGCTGCCACCACTCAGGAGAAGAGGTAGGAGAGCAACAGGAGGGCAAGGACACGTGGCTGAGCCCAGGACCGACCCGAGCCTACTCCATGGCGGCTAGCGCTCCAAGACAGCAGGCCAGGGCCCAGTGGAAGACCATGTGACAGAGGAGACCACAGAAGAGAAGATATTACTTCTTAAATTTTTTTAATAACTTTTTAAAAATATCTCCCCCCCCTTTTTTTTAAATAAAAAGTATCTCTGGATTCCTTGAAAAAAATCTGGTAACCTTAGCATAGCCAGGCTTTATGTTGGGGGGGGGCAGGCTTCATGTTGGGGGGGGCAGAACCTCAGTTAGTTAAGTATTTTCATTGATTTACTTGATTTAGGGGGGAAGCTGCCCCCTGTCCCCCCCCCCAGTTGTAGGAACCCAAACATCATGAATCAAGTGATGAGCAGATTTCCCAGCACTCCATCCTTTTGTTCCAAAATAAGTCCGTTTGCCCCTTCTCGGGTTGGCAGGTTTGTCGGCGGCCCCCCAGGCCTCCTCTGTGAATCGGCCTATCGTCCTCCAGCCGCCAAATTGGCCAATGGCGGGAAGAATTAGAGGGCAATCCCCTGGGCGCGGGAACAACTAGCCAATACCGATGCTTGGCCCCATGCCCAGAGCAAGGATAAATTCCTAGCCTGCTGGGCATTTTGGCTTCTCTCTCGCTGCGATGGTGCACACACCCCATTTGAATGGCAATGCCCATCAACCTTTGAGGGGCTTGGCCACCTCAAATACTTTGGAGTACATAGGAGTTGGTTCCTATGTCTGCAGTTTGTTCCAGAAGCAGAGCAATTCAATTTGTTCCTTCAGTCTACAGTCGTACCTTGGAAGTCAAACGGAATCCGTTCCAGAAGTCTACTCAACTTCCAAATCATTTGGAAACCAAAGCACAACTTCTGATTGGCTGCAGGAAGCCCCTGCAGCCAATCAGAAGCCATAGAAGCCGCATCAAACGTTCGGCTTCCTAAAGAACGTTTGAAAACTGGAACACTCACTTCTGGGTTTTGATCATTTGGGAGCCAATTTGTTCAGGAGCCAGGGTGTTTGAGATCCAAGGTATGACTGTATTTGCCCTTCCTGTCCCACTCCCCCCGCCCCACATCTAGAGTGACAAAACACTACCCAAAGGCACTCTTGAACTTTGTTTCTGTGTGGTGTTTTATCAATGCACATGTGCAGATTTGGTAACTGAGAAGAAAAAATATATGAACTACTGTTGGAACCTACTGTAAACCACATGTGCACATTGGTCTTGAGAAATTTAGAAGCAGGACATCAAACAATGAAGAATTTCTAATTTACCAATACAGTGGTATTTTGGTAGTCAAATGCCTTAGTTGTTGAACAAATCAACTCCCGAATGTCGCAAACCCGGAAGTGAGTGTTCCGGTTTGTGAACGTTTTTTGGAAGCCGAACGTCTGACAGTGCTTCTGCAGCTTGGTTTTTGAACCATTTGGGGGGTCAAACGGACTCCCGAAATGGGTTAAATTCAAGAACCAAGGTACGACTGTATCATTTTGGAAGGACACTGGATGCGAGGGGACACTTCCTCCTCATCTAGTCCCTGAATCCAGAGGGATATAATATTAGGGCTGCTGGCTGAGGTAGTAGACTTGAATGTGCACCATAGCATTTTAATCTGCAGGCTTTACAGGACTCACATGTCCTCTGCATTAACAATCCATCTATGTAGAAAACTAGTACAACGATAATATTATGGCTAGTCCTCTCTCTGTAATGGTAGTTTTCTATGCTGGGGTATGTTAATATTTTAAACAGAGGTGTTCTAGCCCTATTCAAAGTGGATCTTTTTGGAATTAATGGTCATTTAGGCCCATTAATTTCACTTGCTCTACTCTGAGCAGAAATCAGTTGGATACAAGCCCCAACCTGCAGATTAATGTGGCACAGCCCTAGCACAGGTTTGGGTCTTCAGTGAAAATTAGGCTTCAATGGAAATAGAACTCAGCACTGCACAGAAACTCCAGGCTGTCACAATGCACATTCCAGGACAGCTTGCAGCTGGTGGCATCATTCATCAACGCAAACATCACACAACTGACACAGTTACAACATGGTTTTTTCCCCCAAAAAGAATCTTACCAGATGTACCAGAGATGGATCCAGTTTTGGCTTGAGCAGCTTTGGGGAGAACTGGCGATTCAAGAAAATGTTAATATCACAGAAATAAAAGCCAGGTTTGCACATCCATGAATGCCCCTATTTCCCTTTGCTTGGTTTCTCGAGATTTGTTAAGAAAGGCAGGTATGAATATATTAGATTAAATCAATAAATGATTTGGTTTTGCAATCTGCACAGTTACTTCAAACATCTTAAGCCTCAGCCATCTCTAATACTTCTTTTCTTTGAACATCCCAAGTGCAGATAAACACAGGAAGATTACTGGGTGATAACAGAGGGCTGACAATGAGATGCTTATTTGAAAGAAGGCGGGCAATATAAGCTTTTAAAGTGAGACTGTTCCTTTCAAGACCACGTTCAGCTGGTTCCAAGTAGCTCAGATCTCCTCTTCTGCACATACAATTTCCGCAGCGCTCACTGACATTATTTAAGGATCTCTCTAAGCCTGGTCCTAAGAGGCAAAGAGGTCTAGTGGCCTTCAAAACTTGGATTCACGTTTGAAGCATGTGGTCTAGGGCTCACCTTAAGACTAATTCTGGAAAGCTTGCTTTGCTGGAGAGGGTGTGATACCCCCCCCCCCGATACTCCCACACCTATGGTGAGATTGTGAGAAAGTGCAGGGGTTCTGCCTTAAAATATTTGCAAACTGGGCAAGTAACCAAGCCCAAAATCACCCCAGAGCCAGCATTGACATGCATCTCCATTTTCTGGGGAAGAATGACAATTCCCAGACATTGCAAATCCACAATGACAAAACTCTTAGTGGCAGAGTGACTCAAATTTTCCAAAAATTGGGGAACATCTGAACACATTTCCATGAAAAATTGTTAAAGTAGGCTATGGCAACTGGGCGTTTAGGAGAAATTGACACAAGAACATAGGGAAACCCACACCAACAAGTTCCAAGTGACCCAATACAATATCCGTTTCCCTGCCTTGTTCATAGCTGTTTTCCTTTTTTTAAGGGAAATTCCCTTATTCCGAATAGGATTCCTCGCAAGAAAAGGGAAAAGTTGACAGCTATGGCCTTGTTACTGAAGGGGATTCAGATAGGTGGCCCCCAAGTCCCCCTCTTATTTTGGACGTTGGAAGTTGGATGCCAAGTTCCCCGAAATTTCTTGGGAGTCTGTAACTTCTGGTCAGACTCTTTAAAATGGCTGTTGCAGCCCCCTGCACAACGAAACCAGTTAGGAAACGATGGCGTTTGTTTCACCACTAAATACACTTTCTCGAGGACCCAAGCTTTCCTTACAGGGGTCAGCAAACTTTTCCAGCAGGGGGCCGGTCCACTGTCCCTCAGACCTTGTGGGGGGGCGGACTATATTTGGTGGGGGATGAACGAATTCCTATGCCCCGCAAATAACCCAGAGATGCATTTTAAATAAAAGCACACATTCTACTCATGTAAAAACCCACTGATTCCTGGACTGTCGGCAGGCCGGATTGAGAAGGCGATTGGGCCGGATTCGGCCACCCAGACCTTAGTTTGCCTACCCATGATGGAGACCATTGCCAAAGTGTGTGTGTCTCCCCCTCCCTCAACCTTCCCCCTGAAAACTGAGGCAAAATTTCACTTAATTTCACTCAAAATTTCAGTCAGCTGCAAGAAGCAGTTAATTCCATGAACATACTCACTGGTCAGTGCCTGAACAGCTCTCCTGCAGTGTCACCTGAGGAACCTTCAAGAGATGAAAAAGTCAAAGTGGCTTTTATTCTTTCCTCTTCATCCATTCCATTTTTAAATCATAGAACTGGAAGGGACTCTGAGGTTCATCTAATCCAACCTGAATATGCAGCCAGGCCATACAGGGATCAAACCTGCAACCCTGGATGGACATTGGGAACGCAACCGGGAAAGGGGGGAGGGAAATTTGGAATCCAAAGGGTGTTAAATTATATTTTATTCTTTTTTTAAATTCTTTTATGTTAATCTGTATCTTATATTAAAGAGGGGAACTCGTGGAAGGGAACAGGTCGATTTTAGGGGATGGGAAAATATTTTTTAAATTGGGTTAATGATAATAATTTTAAAATTTGGGGTAAGAATTTGTTGAATCTATTTGAAAGAATTGGAATACAAGAGGGGGTGGGGAGGGGGAAGTCCTGGAAAGATGATATTGAAAATAAGGCCTTAAATTTGGATGTTTTTCTTTTTTTTTGTTATATTTGAAAATCTTTAATAAATATTATTAAAAAAACAAAAAAAAACAAACCTGCAACCCTGGCATTATCAGCACCACACTCTAACCAACTGAGCTATCTTTGCCCTCTTCCTCAAGGGATAAAATATTAATTTTTGTTCTCCACCCCAGCCAGATATTTCATTCTCCTCTCTCTCTCCACCACATGACTTAGAGAGGCTTTCTACATTTTACAATACAGATCCCTATTTGAATTCTAATTTCCTGCTGGCTTTCCTTTCTGGCCAAACTGAAATCCAAGGTGCCTTACCTGAGACAGACATGTCAGAGCAGAGATGGTCACAACTTGGCTCGTCTTCCCCATCAGTGAATCTTCTGTTGCTCAGTCTTCTGTTGTCCGAAGCTGGGACCTCCTTGCAACCTCAAGTTCATCATGCGCCATCTTCAAGCTGGCATAAGAGACACTGAAATTGCCTGGGGGCGCCACATCTCACAGCTTTTATTCTTTATACTTTTGCCCCCATCACGTAGCCTTTCTTAGAAATTCACACTTCCTATCTTTTAGCTCTGATCGATCTTCTATAAGGACACACACAGAAATATAGGCAAATTGTACATGCATAATCTCAGTAGCTTATACCTCAGAAAGTCAAAGAAAGCTGAGGAGTGTCTTCTCCTGGTGCCCTGTAAAAAGTGCTCCTGTATCACTCTACCTGTCCCCTTGCCTTCACCACCTCAACCCCCAGAACATAGTTCAGGATAAAGCAACTGACCTTCTGCTTTACCTAGGTTGAGAGGTCTGTTCCTCTGCCTCCTGCATCTATGTCCTTATCGCTTTTCAATGAACAAGAGGCGATACTTGAAAAACGACGGAAAAAGCATTTCCCAGTATTCCACCCATGTGTTCCACTAATCCCCCATGGCCTCCCTTGCTCCAAAGTTTCAAAAAAAGCACCAAAGGTATAAACATTAATCTGTAGCAAATGATTGCTACTTCCCTGTTTAGACCCACATGCTTTCCACGCTTTTTACTTTAGTGCCGTTTGGCTTTCTTCTCTCAATTCTCCCTCAAGCGGTTACATTAAACAGTCTCTTAACGGCCTGTTTCCCCCTTGTATAATAACCACTATTACATTCCTGCATGTTCCACATATAAATACATGAGCTGAGCATGCAGATTTGTATATAGCAGTAGGGGAGAAATGGTAAACATTTCCGAAGAATCCATAATTCAAATTTCAGTCGGTCATAACACAATCGGTTTTTGCGCTTAATAATCCTTCTGCTCTGGGGCTGTATTGCATCTGAAAAAATCTGGCAGGTGTTTTACCCTCTGCTACAACCGTGACAACAATTAAGCTGGTGAATCATTACTCTGGCATAATTTTCCGAGGCAGTGAGCAGAACCGATGGATTTTTTTTAAAAAAAAAATAGCAGTCACGCAACTAGAATTTAAACAGGCATGTCAGGTGTATATGCTCCAAGGAGAACAGCATGCATATAAAAGTGCAGAAATACAGACAGCAGCATGTTGACACGGATGCTAGATCCAGAAACTGACTCTGTTTGGTGCTGGTTCAGGAGCACCTGACCCCCAAACAGAACTGAATATTTTCCCCTAAATATTTTGCCCTTCAAGGTCAAGGTCCTGAGTGGAATACCGAGAAATACTTTTCCATTCATTTTTCAGGCACCACCACTTCTTCGCTGCAAAGCCATAAGCACATAAATGCAGAAGGGGATCTTTGCAAAAACCCCATCTGAAAGGGCCCTATATCTAATAATCTAATGGGCAAATAAAAATTATAAGTTTTTTTCCCCATATGTTGCTCTGCAGGTTTAAATTATATAAATATTAATGCTAAGATAAATTTATGCTGTAAAAATGGCAAAGCTCCGTTTTGCGTGTGCTGTATATGTGTCAGCCAACAATTTTCAAAAAGCAATTGGCAGAACAG
Organism: Podarcis cretensis; assembly: GCF_951804945.1. Taxonomy (NCBI): domain Eukaryota; kingdom Metazoa; phylum Chordata; class Lepidosauria; order Squamata; family Lacertidae; genus Podarcis; species Podarcis cretensis. Next base: position 31,201,116 of record NC_137187.1, read on the forward strand.
GTAAACTAATTCTGCACAGTGGTACCTCGGGTTAAGAACTTAATTCGTTCTGGAGGTCCGTTCTTAACCTGGAATTGTTCTTAACCTGAGGTACCACTTTAGTTAATGGGGCCTCCCACTGCCGCTGCACCGCAGCCATGAGATTTCTGTTCTCATCCTGAAGCAAAGTTCTTAACCCGAGGTACTATTTCTGGGTTAGTGGAGTCTGTAACCTGAAGCGTCTGTAACCTAAAGCGAATGTAACCTGAGGTACCACTGTATTTGTTTGCTCCGAAGGTCTCCTCACTGAATTCAACCTAATGAGATGGGAGAATTAAGGAAAAGGAACGTATGCCATACTAATTGTTCTTTGAGAAAGCCAAAGAGCAGAAATTAGGTCCATTCCGCATCAATTCAAATTTCTGAAAAACAACAGACATATTTTCACATGATTCCCTGTTTAAAAATAGTCTTTACTGGGGAGAAGCAAGAGCAGAAGAAGCCACATCCACAAAGATAAGCAGAAATGTTGAGTTTTTCCAGCATACCCAACTGCCCCCAGCTCAAATATACAGTACATGATGATGATGCTGATGCTGATTTTATTATTTGTACCCTGCCTATCTGGCTGGGTTGCCCCAGCCACTCTGGGCGGCTTCGAGCATACAATAAAACATTAAAACATTGTATAAAACATAATAAAACATTAAACATTAAAAAACTTCCTGAAACAGGACTGCCTTCAGATGTATTCTAAATGTTGCATAGTGACTTATCTCACTGATATCAAGAAGATTTTTCAGCACAAAGAACAATCTTGATGCCTTGGTTAAGTTTCAGCACTTAATGACTCTGCATGAATGTTTAGTCATGAAATTGGGGTTAAGATTTGGGAAGAAACAAGATTAATGTTTTGAAACATGTCTTTTGTTCTAGAGCTTCCTTTATGAGACAATCCCCTTTCAAACCAATATATTCCCCAGCATTTTAAAATGTAAAGGTAAAGGCACCCCTGACCATTAGGTCCAGTCGCGGACAACTCTGGGGTGCGGCGCTCATCTCACTTTATTGGCCGAGGGAGCCGGCGTACAGCTTCCGGGTCATGTGGCCAGCATGACTAAGCCGCTTCTGGCGAACCAGAGCAGCACATGGAAACACCGTTTACCTTCCCGCCGGAGCGGTACCTATTAATCTACTTGCACTTTGACATGTTTTCGAACTGCTAGGTTGGCAGGAGCTGGGACTGAGCAAGGAGAGCTCACCCCGTTGCTCAGATTCACTCAAAAGGACCACAGTGCCACCCACGCCTTTCCAGCAATTTACTAAACAGATAATCAAAGTTATAACTACTAAATCAAGCCCACCATTTTCCAAATGAATATTCCATATCTAGATGAGTGGAAAGATAATGCTGCAGTACTATCAGAGATCTGCTTTCTCCAGAATGTTATACAAAATTTGTTGTGTTTGATGATTCCTCTTCAAGGTGAAAACTTGTATTTCCTTCTAGATTCTCAGATTTGTTGGGTGCAGCAGGGGTTTTCCAGCATTTTACTAAACAGAAAATCAAAGTTGTAACTACTAAATCAAGCCCACCATTTCCCAAATGAATATTCTATATCCAGATGAGTAGAAAGATAAGGAACAGCTGCAGAACTATCAGAGGTATTCTTTGTCCATAGAGTTATACAAAATTTGTTGTGTTTCATGATTCCAAGGTGACAACTATTTCCCTCTGGATTTTCAGATTCTTTGGGTGCAGGAGCTTTTGCCAAGCGATTTCTTAAGCGCTATTTGAACATCTTTGTTTCTCAGGCTGTACACCAAGGGGTTCAACAAGGGAGTCACCATTGTGTAAGAGACAGAAATAAAAGTGTCCTCATCTAGTGTGTATCTGGATTTGGGCCTTAAATAGATAATGGAAGCACAACCAAAGTGCACTACGACCACGATAAGATGGGAGGCACAAGTGGAAAAGGCTTTATGCTTCCCAGCCGTTGTGGGGATTTTCAAGACAGTGTTAACAATTAAAAAGTATGAGAGAAGGATGAACAGGAATGAGCAAAATACAACCAAAACACAAATAATGAAAATGACAATTTCTCCTATGTAGTTTCGGCCACAGGCTAATTCAAGCAAAGGTGCTAAATCACAAAAGAAGTGCTTAAGTTTATTTGGTCCACAGAAAGGCAAAGTAAATATGATTATAGTCTCTGAGGTGGAAAAAAGAAATCCAGTTGTTGCTGAACAAGCCACCAGCTTGGTACCGAGTCTTTGATTCATCAGAATCTGATAACGTAAAGGTTTGCATATGGAGACATATCGGTCATACCCCATCACTGCTAGAAGCATACAATTTGTACACCCAAAGCCCAGGAAAATGCACATCTGAGTGGCACAACCAATGAAGGAAATGGTCTTCTTTTCTCTTAGAAGATTTGCAAGCATATTGGGGATAATGACAAGTGAGTAGCAGATTTCTGAGAAGGAGAGGATGGAGAGAAAGAAGTACATGGGGATGTGGAGGTTGCAGTGATGATGATTATATTTGCCATCAAAGTGACCAGGTAAATTAGAGAGAACACCAGAAACAATGGAATCTGCAGGTCTGGGAAATTGGAAAATCCAGCAAGGATAAATTCTGTCACCACTGTTTGATTTCCTCTTCCCATTGATGCAGCATCTGAAAATAAACTTTAAAAGCGTTACAGATTGCAACAGTGCTCGTCAGCTGATGTTTTATACAAAAATACTGGGGGGAAATGCTTGTTCATAAAATTATTTTTTATTTTTTGTTATTTAGTAAATTTACGTACTGCCCTTCAAGTGAATATCACAAGCCAGTTTGCAACATAAAAACACAAAATGCATAACGTGACTGTAAAAATGCAATAACAATAATAACTTACAAGGAAGCAGGTTGGATGTTGAGCTCTTCCAAGTGACAGCAATTTGCCACAATATCCTTTATATGATGTTTTTATTTAGCATGGAACGATGTAAACACTTAGAAATCCCACCTGATATCATCTCCACGGTGTTTCAAAACGTAAAATAATCAACCATCTTATTATCAGTGGGAGTTGTTAAAATCTACAACTAATGTAAAAATACATGTAATTTTATTGGGTGTATTTTCCCCCCTAAAACTGTTGACTTAATCTATATCGATACATTTTAGTATGTCTACTTGATTTTCAATTTTTATTTTATCATGATGAATATTACAGTTTGTTCTGGTCTTTCTGATTAAGTGGTTTGTGAATATTGTTTAATAAATAAAACAGCTGGGTTAGCTGCATCAAAGTGACCTCCTCCGGATACAAGTGTGGGCAGTGTGTATGGAGGTACATGTCATGTGACAAAGACACATGAGAGCAGAAGTGTTAAGTCGTGGGTTGACATAGCAGACGACACAGCGATTTCTCCAAGCAGCTCTTTATTTTGTAAGCTGGAATAGAACTGACGCAAACAGCTCAGCCGGCCTGCTTTTATAGGCAGCCAGCTGTCAACATTGTAGCAACAACAACCCAGAGTTTCCCGCCTAAAATAACTGACGTGGACCTGAGTGAAAACTATCTACAGACCTGAGTGAAAACTATCTACAGTATCCCCCTGCTGGCCCAGGGTGAAACTTCACTACATAACAAGAAGCAGCAAAGCAGGCTGGGAAGTGCTGGGACAGCACAGTCATTTGGGCCTACTAAAGTTATTCAGGCCTAACTGCCAACTGTTGAATCACCCCGACATGTGACTTAGTAGCCAGTTTATCTTTTGTGCTCTCTGTAAGATGTGAGAGTCTGTCTGCTTCAGCTATGAACAGTGTTGAATAGTGGGTAGACATAGGAGACGATGCAGCGATTTCTCCAAAGCAGCTCTTTATTTGTAAGCTGGAACAGAACAGAACTGAAGGGTTCAACCAGCCTGCTTATATAAAGCTCCACAGTAACCATTTTCTGTAACTATCCAATCACTGAACGTCACTTTCGATCCCTTATTTGCATATGTGGACCTGAACTATCTACAGTATCCCCCTGCTGGCCCAGGGTGAGAACTTCAGTACATAACAAATATTATGTGTTTTATTTTAATTATCTCATATTTATCCGCATTTGATAACTTTTTTTCAGCGGGGGTGGAGCAATAATGGGAAGTTGAGGGACCTGCACAGTTCCTTGGGGCTGTCGTTTTCATTTCACGTGAAGGATCTCAGAGGCTCCTCTGAAATTTAATTGATTGATTTCCCCCTCATCTGAAAATCTCAGGGCATAAAAATACAAGATAGAAACGCAAAATACAGAAGAAAAACATAAACAAACAAAAACCACCCCCCTTTCCCACAAACACATTTAAAAGAATAGAAGATGTTACCTCAGCCCAAGGCCTCAGTTGACAACAAACGTTTTTGCTTGGTACCTATAGGTAGTATAATGAAGGCAGCAGGCGAGCCTCACTTGGGAGAATAAAGCCCCTTTTATAAAAATTCCTCCTCCTTCTTGGTGCCCGCTTGTGGACCCAGAAACATGTCACCTCTTCCTTCAGCATTTTCCTTGGAAATGCAGACAGGGCACTGGAAGAAAAAGGGAGAGAGGGTAATGTCTTCTGCTCTGAATCTCTCTCTGTGTGTTGGGGGGCAGGCAGGGGGCAGAGAGAGTTAAAGGCCAAAGGTCTGGTTATAGAAGAAACCTTATTGCCTGGTGCCTAAAAATATATGATGGTAGTCCCAGTGCAACTATACAACTGTGAAGCCTATTCTATGTGTGGTAAATTTGTCTGTGAAAGAGTTCTGCATCTTGCCAGGGAGATTGAGAATCTTAAGTTCCTCTTATGCTTTTATCCATTTTTTGTTTTAGATCACTTTTTTCAGATTCGTTGCTTTTGTTAACATTTCAGTTTAATATTAGTTCAATAAGGGGCTATATTTCCTTTTCAAGGGGGATTCAGCATCATAAGTTGGTTTGTGGTGTCGTTTATCTGGGTCTGAGGTAACTTCTGTTTCTGCTTGTCTTACTTTTGTATTGTTAAACTTTGGCTGTATCCATGCTACACATTTAAAGTTCTGTGATACCATTTTGAATGGTGGGGTTGGGGCTCCCTCAGGGTGAAATCCCCAGCTCTCATTCCCCACCCCAGGGTGTGGAGGGCATCCTTCAAAGTCACTATGGCCTCATACTCCTTCCAGTATTGGAGGCAGCCTAGCTTACCTCAGAGGGTTGTTGCCAAGATAATTTGGGCAGGGATAGTACATCATGTATACCACCTTGAGTTCCTTGGAGGAAAGGTGGGGTGTTCAAGTAAAAATAAAGCACCAAGGAAGACCCCCTGAGAGTACAAATGTGTTTTTTGGAAGCTGCCTAGAGGTGGTGAGTTAGCCAGGTGGAAAGAGAAGGTGTAGCCCACACCCTAAAATGAAAAGGCAAGAACTTTCAAACCACTGGAACAGATAATACACAATGACTAAATGAGGAAGAGCCGGCCAGCCAACACCTTGGGGAGACAGGCGAGTTTTTATGAGGTGTTGGAAACTGGATCACAGTCAGGGCCCATTTTTTCTTCTTCAATTCCCATAGGGATGCGAGGCAGGGGGTGTTTGGGGGAAACTATAAGGGAAGCCCAGATCCAGCTGCCCTGGTCCTCCTGGTGAGGGGTAAATTAAGGGGCAGGGCAGGTGCTTGGAAGTTGGATGAGGATACCAAGTGTTGACATGGGACTGACATGGAGAGAGAGAGAGAGAGAGAGAGAGAGAGAGAGAGAGAGAGAGCGAGAGCCCACAGTCCATTGGGTGAGGTCTTGGCCAAGATCTGACTTCACAATGGGCTGCAGAATGTTTTGTTTCCCAGGAAACCAGGTGAGTTGTTTGAAAGAATCCTGAGATCAGTTAAAAGCTCATTCAACTGTCTCCTTCAGATCAGTTGACACTGCAGATGTCTGTCTCCTTCAGAGAACTGTCTTTTTTGGATCAGTTGACATCGGAAACATCTGTCTCCTTCAGACAACTATCTTTAGCTCAATTGAAAGCCCAGACAATGGTCTTCTGCCTCCCCTACTGCCACAGAAGGTAAGGTAAGTGGGGAAGATGGGAGACATTCTGAAGCCTTGTTCTCCCCCCCACCCCATCGGCAGTTTTTAAAGATGCTCCTTGGTTATTTGACCTTCATAAATCCGATGCTCACAGGGAGTGTTCTGGTTAATTTTCTGAGTTTTTTGGGTTTGTCTCCATCCAAATGGCAGGAGAATTACCACCTCCCCGTTCCCCCCAAATCAGTAAAATGCTCTCCCCACCCCCAATTCTATCACCCACAAATAGGAATTTCTAGGAGCTCATATTTCACTCAGCCCTAAAATACACACTCCACCTCTGCAGGGCTCATACCTGCACCCTTAAATACTCCATCCCTCAGGTGCATTTCCAGCATCTTGAATTGGCCAAGATCTGACTTCACAATGGGCTGCAGAATGTTTTGCTTCCCAGGAAACCAGGTGAGTTGTTTGAAAGGATCTTAAAAGCTCACTCAACTGTCTCCTTCAGTTGACACCAGAGATGTCTTGCTGCTTTAGGGAACTGTCTTTTTTTTTTTGATCAGTTTACATCGGAGACATCTGTCTTCTTCGGAGTCCAGTAAGTAAATTTTTATTTATACCCCTCCCTTCCCGGCCTAGATCGGGCTCAGGGCAGCTAACATCGAACGTCAAATACATTAAAACAGAAACAATTGATTAAAATACAGCTTAAAAATTAGAATCAGGAAAAAATCAAATGACTGCCCATGAAATTACAACCGTAGGGGTCAATTTAGCATCATAACACTGGGTAACTAGCTAGCTACTTACTGTCTAGTGTGGAAAGTGGAGCAAAGGACCTTTTTGGGAGAGCAGACCCTGGGATCAGTTCTGCACTCAAAATGAAAAATTGTGTAACTGTGCAAAGAGATGTAACCGGCTGCAACCTTTGTCTGTTTAAAAAAATGTGGTGACTTGACACATAGGTAAGAGAGGCTTTCCAACAGAGAGGTGCCAAAATCTCCTCAAAATGTGTGGCTGATGGGCACCATCTGCAAGGAAAATGGAGGAGGAGGCAGCCCTCACCTGGATTTGGAGAGCTTATTCTCATTTATTTGTTTTTATCTCTTTTTCACATCCACCATGTCCACTGCTGGTTGAGCTCATGGAAGCACCCCAGAGGGACTGAAAGATAGATTTTTAAAACCTCATGTATAATAGCACTCCCTTGAGCCCCATTGATTTATAATTATTGATATTAATTGAATTTATAAATTGATTTTTACTAGAGAGTTTCAAAACAACTTGTAAAGATTTAAAAGGCCAAGATGCCATAAAAGCAGACAGTAAAATACACAAAATCCTCAAAGTGTTCTCCACTGGCAATGTGTAACGAGGGAAATACATATCTCCTTCCTTCCCCTGCTAAAAAGCTGAACCCCAAGAGAGGCCCATAATCAATTTAGGAGGCTAGAGACGTTTAGCACAGACTCTTTTATGACACCTCAGCTTGTCCTCTCCTCTGCATAAAAACCAAGTCCCTGGATCTGTGGTCCAAGGCAGACCCCTCCTTGCTGCAGGACAACCTCTTGGATTTCGCGGACCTGAGCTTGCAGAAGTGGAATGACACTATTGGTCGTGATGACACTTCCTCATGTCTCCATGGGAGGTCCAGCCATTCACAGGGAATAGGGTCATTCTGTGGCTCATACCTTCAGAAGAATGGGGAGCGCCTGGTGAGTTATTTGCTGGGAAGTGGGTCCTTTGCCCTTGTAAGTGTAGACTGCAACTTTTGAATTCTCAAAAATGGCCATGAGTGAATTTCCCTCCAGCCAAGACCAAAATAGTTTGTAAAGTGGGACCTCTCTAGCATTCTGATGCAGGGCCAGGGGAGCAAAAAGGGAGTGGGGCTTCCTGTCCCTGAGGGGTGCTGTAATGTCTTCAAGGAAGAAGAGAAATCCCTAGATGAACGAGGTATGCATGTTTGCATGTTGCACTGGTAACCAGAACCACCAGCTGCATACTGCTGTCCAGGTTGGCAAAGGACCATTGCTCAGTTGTAGAGCATGTGTTTTTGCATGTGAAATCCCCAATAGGATCTGCAGGCGGGGCTGGGAATGCCCCCTGATAGAATCCCTCTAGAGAACTGCTTCTGCCAGTCAGTGTCAGGAGTGCCTGCAGGAGCCAGGCCCTGTGACCGGTAGGGCTTCGCAGGACTGGGGCTTTCCTAAGTTTGTTCTGAAGAGGCAAGGCACGTCCGCACAGGTGAGGCCTATTGGTAACTCACAGCACCTGGTGGCAAGAGCTGGGAAGGGATATAAGGTCAGCATTTCCCTTTGGCTCTTTGCCACAGCAACACGCTTCCTGCCTTGCTACATTTGGCTTCTTGACTCCTTGCTTCCTGATCCTCAGACCCTTGGCTCCTTGACTCCTGGTTTCCTGACCCTCGGAGCCTTGGCTTCTGGACTCCCGGCTCTCTGACCCTCAGACCCTTGGCTTCCGGACTCCCGTTCCTGTCCCACCCCGCCATCTTGCCCCTGGTCCTGACATCCTTTGACCGCCCGTAAACCAGACCGTGACAGTCAGTGTTGACCATACTGAGCTAGATGAGCCAATGTGGTTTGAGTCAGTAGAAGACAGCATCCTGTGTTCTCATTTAAATCAACCCTTTGGGACTGTGAGGACTGGAATCTTATTTTATGTTTAAGCATGGGAGAAACTAGGCTTTATTTCCCCTGGGTCAAAGACCCAGTTTGGCACCTCCCCATGAACATTTGCGCGCACACATACAAATATGTTGGGAGTCTTAATGGCGCTCCCCTGGAGGCCTTAAAAAACCTGGCTAGCCGCCCTCACCCCTGTAGCTCTGGGTCATAACTCTTTGGTGGAGCACATGCTCTGCATGCAGAAGTTCAATTCCATATGGCAGTGATGGCGAACCTTTTAGAGACCGGGTGCCCAAACTGCAACCCCAAGCACACTTATTTATCGCGAAGTGCCAACACGGCAATTTAACCTGAATACTGAGGCTTTAGTTTAGAAGGGAAGGGTGGCGCACCTGTGTGGAGAGAGAGTGGAGCAATACAGTGGTGCCTCAGTTTTCGAACAGCTTAGTTCTCAAACTACTTGGAACCCGAACACTTCAAACCCGGAAATGAGTGTTCTGGTTTTCAAACCTTTTTCGGAAGCGGAACATGCTCTGTTCTGAGTATAACTTCTACTTTGAGTGCCACACTTCTGTTATGAGAGTGAGGGAAGGCGGGCTGGGCGGCAAGCAAGTAGGCCTCTGCCACCCTCCAGCGCTGAGTCCCTCCGCCACTGCCGCCACAACAGCAACTACCCCCTCCAACTCCTGCAGCCCCGGTGCTGAGTGAGGGAAGGCTGGGCCGGGGCGGCAAGTGAGCAGGCAAGGGATGTTGGTGCCACACCCCCTCCAGCCTGCTCCTGCTTGCAGGCAAGTGCAAGTGGGATCAGGCTGCTCTGCTAAGGAGCGTTGCTGCTTGCACGGGAACAGGAGCTGGATCGGGGCTGCTCAGCTGGGGAGGTGCAGGCTCCATCACACTTTCCATTGAGGGGTTTGTGGCTGCACTCCCCTCAAGGGAGTCGTTTAACGAGCTCCCACCTCCGCATCAGATCCTCTGCAACCTGAAGGCAGCCAGGCTAATAGTTGCTGAGGTTGGGGAAGGTGGAGGCAGCCCAAAAGCTGCATCTGAGAGCCCCTGCACCACCTGAAGGCCGTGCTCCTAAGCTGAACTGCCCACCCCCCCCTCGCATGGGGTGCAATGGGTTCTCCACCACTGGTATAGCCTTTCTTTGGGCATGGTTCTGAAAGAAATTAAAGTTTGAGGTTTAAATTATATGAATATGAATGCTAAATAAATGCATATTGAGAAATTACAATGCTCTATTTTGTATACAATATATTGTTATGTCCTTGCCAACACGTTACAGAAAGCAAATGTCAGAAAAAAAAACATATGAAGGCAAAAGAGCAGAAATCAAGTGTGTTTGGTTACATAAATTCCAACCTTTGAAAAAGCAACAGATATGATCCCCTCTTTAAAAATAGCAATTACTGGGGACAAGGATAAACAGAAAAAGCCACCTCCACAAAGATAGGCAGAAATGGACCCCAACCGAAATATACGGGTACCAGCCATTCAACAATAAATATTTTGACACTTCAGTCTCAGCACTATATGAACTTGAAATAGTTCTGCCGGAATGTTTGGTAGTGAAAATGAGGGCTAAGATTTGGGAGAAAACAACAGTCATCTTTCGAAATGTTTCATTTGTTGCAGAGCTGAATGATTACAGGTTCATTTATGAGAAAATTCCCACAACCCAATTTATTTTCCAGTGATTTACTACAGAGAAAATCAAAGTTGTTTGTAAATGCTAAAGCAAGGCCACATTTTTCCAAGTGAATATTTCATATACAAATGAATTTTTAAAAAGATGAGAAAAAGCTACAATACTATTTGAGGTGTTCTTTGTCCATTAAACTACAGATACAGCATTTGTTGGGTTTCATAATTCCTCTTCAAAGTGGATAACGCTTAATTTTCAGATTCTTTGGGTGCAGGAGCTTTTGCCAAGCGATTTCTTAAGTGCTATTTGAACATCTTTGTTTCTCAGGCTGTAAACCAAGGGGTTCAATAAGGGAGTCACCATTGTGTAAGAGACAGAAATAAAAGTAGTCTCATCTAGTGTGTAACTAGATTTGGGCCTTAAATAGATAATGCCAGCACACCCAAAGTGCACTACGACCACGATAAGATGGGAGGCACAAGTGGAAAAGGCTTTATGCTTCCCAGCCGTTGTGGGAATTTTCAAGACAGTGTTTGCAATTAAAATGTATGAGAGAAGGATGAACAGGAATGAACAAATTACAACCAAAAAAGAAATAATGGTAATGACAATTTCCCCGATGTAGTTTCGGCCACAGGCTAATTCAAGCAAAGGTGATAAATCACAAAAGAAGTGCTTAAGTTTATTTGGTCCACAGAAAGGCAAGGTAAATATGATTATAGTCTCTGAGGTGGAAAAAAGAAATCCAGTTGTTGCTGAACAAGCCACCAGTTTGGTGCAGAGTCTTTGATTCATCAAAATCTGATAACGTAAAGGTTTGCATATGGAGACATATCGGTCATACCCCATCACTGCTAGAAGCATACAATTTGTGCACCCAAAGCCCAGGAAAATGCACATCTGAGTAGCACAGCCAATGAAGGAAATGGTCTTCTTTTCTCTTAGAAGATTTGCAAGCATATTGGGGATAATGACAAGTGAGTAGCAGATTTCTGAGAAGGAGAGGATGGAGAGAAAGAAGTACATGGGGATGTGGAGGCTGCGATCAAGCCGTATCGTAGTGATGATGATTATATTTCCCATCAAAGTTATCAGGTACATAAGAGAGAACACCAGAAACAACATAACCTGCAGGTCTGGGAAATTGGAAAACCCAATAAGGATAAACTCTGTCACTATTGTTTGATTTTTTCTTCCCATTGATGTAGAATCTGAAAATGAACTTTAAAGATGTTAACGATTTCAACAGTGCTTGTCTGCTGATGCTCTTTACAAAAATACTTTGGGACAGGCTTGTTCATAAAATGATTATTTATTTTTTGTTCTTTATTAAATTTATGTACTGCCCTTCAGCTGACTATCACAGGCCACATAAAACAACATAAAAACACAAAATGCATAATGTGACAGTAAAAATGCAATAGCAATAACAAACCATTTGATGTGCCTTAAACAGCACACTATACAGCTGCCTGAGAAAAGGCCACCTCCATTTGCCCAATGGTAGAACCGGCCTTAGTAGACCGAACCTAGCACAACAGTTGTGCAACCAGCAAAATAATAGACCTTTTATGACATTCACTTTACCAACACGTCTACACTGCAGAGTTGAATGTCTGATATCTCCCTTTCGAGGAATCCTGGGAATGTCTGCTCCCAACTTAGTGAGGCAATAGAGCCAGTTTACAAAACTGTATTTTCCATCGAACTAAAATTTTAGCAATCAAACAACATCTTGGCATAGCTCATCACCATAGATTACAATTCTGTATTCTTATAATTGATGTAATTCCACTGTGAATGAATGTCTGGCTACAGCCCACAAACTGATGAAGGAGCACAGAGGCAAGTGAGCTGAAGAGTTTGAGGCTTCACAATATTCCTGTCAATTGAAAAATTAAGACCACTAGAATATTTTATTGAGGAGCATGCCTATCTTAACCTGCCTTTTAAACAGTCATGCAGTCAGTGTCTATTCCAAATTGTAGCACCTCTGCAGCGTCTTCACAAGTCCTGCTATGCTACCTCATACTCCTTCAGGAAAATATTGGATCTGGAGCATTGTGCATGAAAAACAGTAACTCTGCCATTGAGTATGAATCTTGTGGCCAAGATAAAAAAGAGTCAGGTGCTTTGAAATTGTTCTTATTTACCTTTAAAGTGGCATAGACAAGAGCATGGGTAGGCAGACTAAGGCCAAGGGGCCAGATCCAGCCCAATTGCCTTCTAAATCTGGCCCTTAGACAGTCTGGGAATCAGCATGTTTTTACAGGAGCAGAATGTATGCTTTTATTTAAAATGCATCTCTGGATTATATGTGCGGCATAGGAATTTGTTCATCCCCTCCCCCCCAAAAAAATATAGTCTGGCCCACCACAAGGTCTGATGGACAGTGGACTGGCCCCCTGCTGAAAATGATTGCTGATCCCTGGACAAGAGCATCTGAAGGGCTGAATGAATGAATTCAAAACAAAGCTTCAGAACCTCAAACAGCAATAGACTTACAAGGAAGCACGATGGATGTTGAGTTCTTCCAAATGACAGCAGTTTGCCACAATATCCTTTTTATGATGTTTCTACTGAGCATGGAACAATGTAAACATGATTATAAATCCCACCAGATATTATCTCCATGGTATTTCAAAACATAAAATAAACCAACCATCTTATTATCAATGGGAGTTGTTAAAATCTACAAGAAATAATTAACAATACATGTAATTTTATTGGGTGCATTTTTTCCTAAAACTCTTTACTTCATCTCTATATTGATACATTTTATTATGCCTACTTGTTTTCCATTTTTTCTTTTATCATGATGCATATTACAGATTGTTTCGGTCTTTCTGATTAAGTGGTTTGTGAATATTGTTTAATAGATGAAAATAGCGTACAGGACAAATGGCTCTGGGTTAAGCCACACCCATCGTCAAAAAGGCAGGGAAAGTTCCATCTCATGAAACCTAACATCTCACAAGGGTACTGAAGACATCAGGGTTCAAGGAGATGAGCATAAACTGAATATTTTCACAGACTATATATTACTGATGCTCCACAATCCAAACTAAGCCCCTTTTCCTTTGCAGAGGATACTAAATAATTTCATGGCAGTATCTGCATTCTCAATGACTTCTGGACCCAGGTGTTCAATCTAATTCCTATTATTGCGGGTCAACCCTTGGCAATGGATCCAGATTTGGCATTACTTTCTCTAGAAAGCAATACAACCCAACCATTGACCACTATCCTCTTGTATTTATGTTCTAAGCAGCGGCTAAAATCTCCATTGCTAGTCACTGGAAATCCAGATCCCCATCCCGTGATCATTGGTTAAGGAAGGTTATGGGACATCGCGCTTTCTGAACATCTAACATGTCAGAGAGGGCTTAGCGGCGGGGAGACGAAAACAGGCTGTTTCTATTCCATTTGGTAGCTCTTTCTATCCTTTGGCAATGCTGAGCCAAACAAGCATCAACCGTCCCATAGCTCAAATAAACATATGGAGAAGTTTTGTCACTCACAGTTGATATTATATGGTAAACAACTGTCTTCGGCATCTACGTTTTGAGCAGCATTGCATGAATGCTTCTTTTTCCCCATTGTTGTTGTTGGAACCATAGCATCTTAGAGTTGAAAAGGACCCAAGGGTCTCCGTCGGCTGTGGTGAGGACAGCAAGGCCTGCTCCCTTACAAAGCCTTTACCAGCTGGCCTAGGGGGCAAGGCCCAGGCCCTCACACTTCCAGCTATAAAGAAACTCTTCTGGCAGAAACGACCTTCTTGGCTGTTGAAGCCACTATTGGTCTCATCAGCTCAATCCACCAGAGCCTGTCTTTGCTCCTTGAAGTCCTCCTTGACACACAAAGACACAAATACACACACCAATTAATCCAGTAACTTCTTTCAATACTGCCTGCCATTCCCATTCTCCCCAGATAACAACTTGCTTGCTCTGCTCAGACTGAAGTGAGGAAAAGTTGCTGAAAAATGGACACCATTCAGACCATTCCCTCCCAACCACACCACACAGTAGAGTTGCAGCCAACCCTCTTCCACACTACTGAATCAGGTTGGACCTTTCTTCAGATATTTCATATTTTTGAGAGAAGGAAAATCAGCCTGGCAGCTACATTGTTCTGGAATACTAACTGAAGGACAAAGCCACTTCCAACCTCAGGAGGAGGTGGTGGTGGTGCGCGCTTCACACCCCAACACGCGTGCGGAGGCTGGCTTCCAGCCCCGCACAATCAGGGGAATCCTTGGGCCGCATCATCCCCGGGCCAGCCAATCGGCTGGCTCAGGGGGTGTGGCTTGCCTCATTTAAGGCAAGCACAGCCCGGGATCTCCCTCTCGTCACAACTTCTTTGGTTTTGGCGGTTAGGCATTGGTAGGGGTATTGTTATGTAGATGTGTTGGGGGGGGGAGCGCCATCACCTCCCCTAAATTTTGAAGGGTAGTCCGGTAAAGTATTCCGGGGAGCGTGGCCTCGTCTGAAGCCTATGGAGGTTTCAACCCATCACATTGGTTTTGCTCAATCGGGTCACGTTTTTGAGCTATGGCCACATGTCTTTTTTTTTTTACGTTTTTGTTCACATGTACGCTTGTGTGGAGCATTTTAGAAGAAGTTGGTGGGGGTAAAATGCCATGTCGAATAATTGTTTTGATTGGAAATGATTATTTTAATTACAAGAAGTATTCAGGTCCGATAGTTCTGGGTGATTATGTCGAAAAGGGATCAGTTTGAAGTCACAAAACCTCAAAATCTTCCATAAATTGGTGCGGCTGGGATCAACAGAAAGAACCGGAGCAGCCTCAAGTATCCTGATCTTCAATCAGCACGTCGTCCTGTAGCTCATTGTGATGAAATTCCAGTGCCTATCTTCGGAGAACTTCCTGACATTAGTGACGAAGATGCCTCCAGTGTTGAAGGACATGAAGAAGAAGAAGTGGTTCTTGAAGATGATGCTCCACATCCATTTTCCCAAAAGGAGTTGAATGATCTAGTTCGCGACCTGAGCTTGTCAAAGGACTCTGCCGAACTGTTGGCATCCAGATTGAAGGAAAAAAACCTCCTCTCTGACAGTGCTTGCATCAGCTTCTTCCGCAACAGGCATCAAGAGTACCTCCGTTTTTTCTCGGAAGAGAAGGACTTGGTGTACTGTGCAGATATTGTGCAGCTTCTGCTCAAGCTTGGAGTGCCACAATATGAACCCAAAGATTGGAGACTGTTCATTGATAGCAGCAAGCGATCACTGAAATGTGTTCTGCTACACAACGGCAACCAGTTTACCTCTATACCCCTGGCTCACTCGAGTACACTGAAGGAAAACTATGAAGCGGTGAAGTATGTGCTGGAGAAAATTGGTTATGATCAGCATAAGTGGTTTATTTGTGTTGACCTGAAGATGGTGAACTTTTTGTTGGGACAACAGTCTGGCTTCACCAAGTACCCATATTTTCTGTGCATGTGGGATAGTAGGGACCGTGCTCAGCATTACACGAAGAAGAACTGGCCTGTGCGGGAGGAATTGGTGCCTTGCAAAGAAAGGAACGTCATCAACAACCCTCTGGTGGACAGAGACAGAATACTCTTCCCACCGCTGCACATCAAGCTCGGCTTAATCAAGCAGTTCACCAAGGCTCTGGACAAGGATGGTGACTGCTTCACTTACTTGTGCCAGGCTTTTCCAGGATTGGAGAAGTTGAAAGTTGGCATCCTTGACGGTCCTCAGATCTGTCAGCTCATCAGAGATCCAGAGTTCAGAAACTCAATGAAAGAAGTGGAACTGGAAGTGTGGAAGGCATTTGTTCTGGTAGTGAAGAACTTTCTTGGCAACAATAAGGCCAGAAACTACACAGAACTTGTCAACAACATGCTGACTGCTTTCAGAAACCTGGGCTGCAACATGAGCGTCAAGATGCACTACCTATTTTCACATATGGACCAGTTTCCTGAGAACCTGGGTTCAATGAGTGATGAGCAGGGGGAGAGATTCTATCAGGACATGAAAGAGATGGAGACCAGGTATCAGGGTAGCTGGGACGCAGTCATGATGCCTGACTACTGTTGGACTCTGAAGAGAGACCTCCCTGCCGCTGAGCATTCCAGGAGTTCCAAGAAACGGAAGTTCAAGCCCTGAAGTTTGAAAAATGGTGAAGCAACATGCAATTTACGGGTACTTACCTTTATCAATGCCCACCATTCAGTTTACAGTAAACCTGACCTGATGGAGAGAAATGGGTGCCATTTCCTGATTCAGCAGTGCAAAAATACCCCAAATCAGTTGTAGAAATCTAGACAACATTCAAAAAGTAAAAAATCTTGCCCAGTGTTAGCTATGAATGTTTGTATGTGATGCCAGTAAAAGGTTTGATGGTGATGAAAAAGCAGATTCCCTCCTTAAAAAATACCATCACAGGGGACAAGGAAGGGCAGAAAAAGCCACATCCACAAAGATAAACAGATACGTACCCCAAACTGACCCCAAAAGAAATATACAGGTACCAGCCAGGGACCTGGGCAGGGGGAGAATTCATGCCGCTGCCCGAGAGAAGCTGCGCGCTGCTATCCCATAAGCCAGGACAGCAAGCTGTGATCCCACTTGCTGTCCTGGCTTATGGGATTCAGAATATTTTTTTTCTTGTTTTCCTCCTCCAAAAACTAGGTGTGTCTTATGGTCTGGTGTGTCTTATAGAGCGAAAAATACAGTACTTAATTCATTCCGGAGGTAGGTTCTTAACCTGAAACTGTTCTTATCCTGAAGCACCACTTTAGCAAATGGGGCTGCTGCGCCGCTGCCGCGCGATTCAGTTCTCATCCTGAAGCAAAGTTCTTAACCCGGGGTACTATTTCTGGATCAGCGGAGTCTGTAACCTAAAGCGTCTGTAACCTGAAGCGTATGTAACCCGAGGTACCACTGTATACGGGTACCAGCCATTCAACAAGAACAATTTTGTCACTTCAGTCTCAGCACTATATGAGCTTGAAATAGTTCTGCGTGAATGGTAGAGAAAATGTGGGCTAGGATTTGGGAGAAAACAACAATAATCTTTAGAAAAGTTTCCTTTGTTGCAGGGCTGAATGATTACAGGTTCATTTATAAGAAAATTCCCACAACCCAATTTATTTTCCAGTGATGTACTAAAGAGAAAATCAAAGTTGTTTCTAAATGCTAAAGCAAGGCCACATTTTTCCAAATGAATATTCCACATACAAATGAATTTTTAAAACGATGAGAAAAAGCTACAATACTATTTGAGGAGTTCTTTGTCCATTAAACAACAGATACAGTATTTGTTGGGTTTCATAATTCCTCTTCAAAGTGGATAAGGCTTAATTTTCACATTCTTTGGGTGCAGGAGCTTTTGCCAAGTGATTTCTTAAGCGCTGTTTGGACATCTTTGTTTCTCAGGCTGTACACCAAGGGGTTCAATAAGGGAGTCACCATTGTGTAAGAGACAGAAATAAAAATAGTCTCATCTAGCGTGTAACTGGATTTGGGCCCTAAATAGATAATGCCAGCACAACCAAAGTGCACTACGACCACAATAAGATGGGAGGCACAAGTGGAAAAGGCTTTACGCTTCCCAGCCATTGTGGGGATTTTCAAGACAGTGTTTGCAATTAAAATGTACGAGAGAAGGATGAACAAGAATGAAGAAATCACAACCAAAACACAAATAATGAAAATGACAATTTCACCTATGTAGTTTCGGCCGCAGGCTAATTCAAGCAAAGGTGCTAAATCGCAAAAGAAGTGCTTAACTTTATTTCGTCCACAGAAAGGCAAGTTAAATATGATAATGGTCTCTGATATAGAAAAAATAAATGCAAGTGATATTGAACAAGCCACCAGCTTGGTGCAGAGTCTTTGATTCATCAAAATCTGATAACGTAAAGGTTTGCATATGGAGACATATCGGTCATACCCCATCACTGCTAGAAGCATACAATTTGTGCCTGCCAAGCCCAGGAAAAGGAACATCTGAGTAGCACAGCCAATGAAGGAAATGGTCTTCTTTTCTCTTAGAAGATTTGCAAGCATATTGGGGATAATGACAAGTGAGTAGCAGATTTCTGAAAAGGAGAGGATGGAGAGGAAGAAGTACATGGGGATGTGGAGGCTGCGGTTAAGCCGTATCGTAGTGATGATGATTATATTTGCGATCAAAGTTACCAGGTAGATTAGAGAGAACACCAGAAACAACGGAATCTTCAGGTCTGGGAAATTAGAAAATCCAGCAAGGATAAATTCTGTCACCACTGTTTGATTTTCTCTTCCCATTGATGCTGCATCTGAAAATAAACTTTAAAGGTATTACAGATTTCAACAGTACTCATGAGCTGATGTTTTATACAAAAATACTTGGGGAGAGGCTTGTTCATAAAATAATTATTTATTTTTTGTTCTTTATTAAATTTATGTACCGCCCTTCAGCTGACTATCACAGGCCACATAAAACAACATAAAAACACAAAATGCATAATGTGACCGTAAAAATGCAATAGCAATAAAAACCCTTTGATGTGCCTTAAACATCACTTAAACAGGTTTAAGGATTTAGATTTGGTGGGCAGAGTGCCTGAAGAACTATGGATGGAGGCTCGTAACATTATACAGGAGGCAGCAGCTAAAACCATCCCAATGAAAAGGAAATGCAAGAACCAAAGTGGCTGTCTAATGAGGCCTTACAAATAGCGGGGGAAAGAATGCGAGCAAAATGTGAGGGAGACAGTGAAAGATACAGAAAATTGAATGCAGATTTCCAAAAAATAGCAAGGAGAGACAAGAAGGCCTTCTTAAACGAGCAATGCAAAGAAATAGAGGAAAGCAACAGAATGGGAAGAACCAGAGATCTGTTCAAGAGAATTTGATATATGAAAGGATCATTTTGTACAAAGATTACCATAATAAAGGACAAAAGTGGTAAGGACCTAACAGAAGCAGAAGACATCAAGAAGAGGTGGCAAGAATACATGGAGTAATTATGCCAGAAAGATATGGATGGCTCGTACACCCCAGGTAGTGTGGTTGCTGACCTTGAGTCAGACATCCTGGAGAGTGAAGTCAAATGGGCCTTAGAAAGCACTGCTAATAACAAGGCCAGTGGAAGTGATGGTATTCCAGCTGAACTATTTAAAATTTTAAAAGATGATGTTGTTAAGGTGCTACACTCAATATGCCAGCAAATTTGGAAAACTCAGCAGTGGCCAGAGGATTGGAGAAGATCAGTCTACATCCCAATCCCAAAGAAGGGCAGTGCCAAAGAATGCTCCAGTTACCGCACAATCGCACTCATTTCACACGCTAGCAAGGTTATGCTTAAAATTCTGCAAGGAAGGCTCAAGCAGTATGTGGACCGAGAACTTCCAGAAGTGCCAGCTGGATTTAGAAGAGGCAGAGGAACCAGAGACAAAATTGCAAACATGCACTGGATTATGGAGAAAGCTAGAGAGTTTCAGAAAGACATCTACTTCTGCTTCATTGACTATGCAAAAGCCCTTGACTGTGTCGACAACCACAGCAAACTATGGCAAGTTCTTAAAGAAATGGGAGTGCCAGATCACCTCATCTGTCTCCTGAGAAATCTCTATGTGGGACAAGAAGCTATAGTTCGAACTGGATATGGAACAACTGATTGGTTCAAAATTGGGAAAGGAGTACGACAAGGCTGCATATTGTCTCCCTGCTTATTTAACTTATATGCAGAATTCATCATGCGAAAGGCTGGGCTGGATGAATCCCTAGGCAGAATTAAGATTGCCGGAAGAAATATCAACAACCTCAGATATGCAGATGACACAACCTTGGTGGCAGAAAGTGAGGAGAAATTAAAGAACCTTTTAATGAGGGTGAAAGAGGAGAGCGCAAAATATGGTCTGAAGCTCAACATCAAAAAAACGAAGATCATGGCCACTGGTCCCATCACCTCCTGGCAAATAGAAGGAGAAGAAATGGAGGCAGTGAGAGATTTTACATTCTTGGGCTCCATGATCACTGCAGATGGTGATAGCAGCCACAAAATTAAAAGACGCCTGCTTCTTGGAAGAAAAACAATGACAAACCTAGACAGCATCTTAAAAAGCAGAGACATCACCTTGCCAACAAATGTCCGTATAGTAAAAGCTCTGGTTTTCCCAGTAGTGATGTATGGAAGTGAGAGCTGGACCATAAAGAAGGCTGATCGCCGAAGAATTGATGCTTTTGAATTATGGTGCTGGAGGAGACTCTTGAGAGTCCCATGGACTGCAAGAAGATCGAACCTATCCATTCTGAAGGAAATCAGCCCTGAGTGCTCACTGGAAGGACAGATCGTGAAGCTGAGGCTCCAGTACTTTGGCAACCTCATGAGAAGAGAAGACTCCCTGGAAAAGACCCTGATGTTGGGGAAGGTTGAGGGCACAAGGAGAAGGGGACGACAGAGGACGAGATGGTTGGATAGTGTTCTTAAAGCTACCAGCATGGGTTTGACCAAACTGCAGGAGGCAGTGGAAGACAGGAGTGCCTGGCGTGCTCTGGTCCATGGGGTCACGAAGAGTCGGATACGACTAAACAACTAAACAACAACAAGAACAAACATCACTCCATACAGCTGCCTGAGAAAAGGCCGCCTCCATTTGTCCAATGGTAGAACCAGCCTCAGTAGACATAACCTAGCACAACAGTTGTGCAACCAAGAACATAATTGTGCCACCCTATAGACGTATTATTACATTCACTTAACCAATAAGTCTACACTGCAGAGTTGAATGTCTGATATCTCCCTTTTGAGGAATCCTGGGAATGTCTTTTCCCAAGTTAGTGAGGCATTAGAGCCAGTTTACAAAACTGCATTTGCCATAGAACTAAAATTTTAGCAATCAAACAACATTTTGGCATAGTTCATCACCATAGATTAAAATTATGTATTCTTTTAATTGATGTAATTCCACTGTGAATGAATGTCTGGCTACAGCCCACAAACTGATGAAGGAGCACAGAGGCAAGTGAGCTGAAGAGTTTGAGGCTTCACAATATTCCTGTCAATTGCAAAATTAACAGCTTCACAAGGCATAACTCTGAACACCACTAGAATATTTTATTGAGGAGCATTCCTATCTTAAGCTGCCTTTTAAAGAGTCATACATTTGGTGTCTATTCCAAATTGTAGCACCTCTCCAGGGTCTCAGGTTGATGTCTTCACTAGTCCTGCTACCTCATACCCTTTTGGAAAAATATTGGATCTGCAGCCTTCTGCATGAAAAGTAGTAAATCTGCCATTGAGTATGAATCTTGTTCCCAAGATAAAAAGGAGTCAGGTGCTTTGAAATTGTTCTTATTTCCCTTTAAAGTGGCAAAAACAAGAGCATCAGAAGGGCTGAATGAATGAATTCAAATCAAAGCTGCAGAACCTCAAACCACAATAGACTTACAAGGAAGCACGATGGATGTTGAGTTCTTCCAAATGACACCAATTTGCCACAATATCCTTTTTATGATGTTTCTACTGAGCATGGAACAATGTAAACATGATTATAAATCCCACCAGATATTATCTCCACGGTATTTCAAAACACAAAATAAACCAACCATTTTATTATCAATGGGAGTTGTTAAAATCTACAAGAAATAATTAACAATACATGTAATTTTATTGGGTGCATTCTTCCCTAAAACTGTTGACTTCATCTCTATATCGATACATTTTATTATGTCTACTTGTTTTCAATTTTTTTCTTTTATCAGGATGCATATTACAGATTGTTTCGGTCTTTTTGATTAAGTGGTTTGTGAATATTGTTTAATAAATAAAAATAGCGTACAGTACAAATTGGCTCTGGGGTAAGCCACACCCATTGTCAAAAAGGCAGGGAAAGTTCCATCTCACAAAACCTAACATCTCACAAGGGTACTGAAGACATCAGGGTTCAAGGAGATGAGCATAAACTGAATATTTTCACAGATTATATATTACTGATGCTCCACAATCCAAGCTAAGCCCCTTTTCCTTTGCAGAAGGTACTAAATAATTTCGTGGCAGTATCTGCATTCTCAGTGACTTGTGAACCCAGGTGTTCAATCTAATTCTTATTATCGTGGATCAACCCTTGGCAATGGATCCAGATTTGGCATTACGTTCTCTAGAAAGCAATACAACCCAACCATTGACCACTATCCTCTTGTATTTATGTTCTAAGCAGCAGCTAAAATCTCCATTGCTAGTCACTGGAAATCCAGATCCCCATCCCGGTATTGTTGGTTTGGAAGGTTATGGGACATTGCTCTCTCTAAACATCTAACATGCCAGAGAAGGCATTAAAAAACTTTGAGGAAATAAGGGAACACATCTCAGACTGGTTCCAATACCATCAGTTATTTGAAAAATTTAAAACTGACAAACAAAAGGGGTTCTCAACAGAAATTTCCCGATTCGAATCTGATCTTGTAAATTCTAAAAGAAAAATTCTTTCCAAAACTTATCGACTCCTTCTTGACTGGACAGTCAAGGAGGAGGAGGCAACAGTGGCAATGGTGAGGTGGTCCCAGGATTTTGGCCATTCAGTAACCATGGCCCAATGGGAAAATTTATGGAAGATCAATTGGAAATTCACAAATTGTTGAACACCATCCAGACCATTCTATCCCAACCACACCATACAGTAGAACTGCACCCAACCCCTTCCACACTACTGAATTTTGCTGGACCTTTCTTGATATATTGTGTGTTTATGGTAGAAGGAAAATCAGCCTGGCAGCTACATTATTCTAGAATGCCAACTGAAGGACAAAAACATTATGTGGTCCAATGCAGGAAAATCGGGGGGTGAGGGGTCCACTCAGACATGATAGCACTGCAAATTAACGATCCAAATGCATATCTGATTATGTAATGGGAATATAATATGATATAGCCTTTCTTTGGGCATGGCTTTGAAAGTAATTAAAGTGTCAGGCTTAAATTATATATATATATATATATATATATATATATATATGCTAAAATAAATGCATATTGAAAAATGGCAATACTCCATCTTGTGTACAATATATTATTACATTCTTGCCAACACTTTATAAAAAGCAAATGTCAGAACATACTACATGAAAGCAAAAGAGCAGAAATTAAGTGTGTTTGGTTACAAGATATCCAACTTAAAAAAAGATTCCCCCTTAAAAATAGCCATTACTGGGGACAAGGAGGGGCAGAAAAAGCTACCTCCACAAGGATAAACAGAAATGTACCCTAACCTGAACACAACCAAAATATACGGGTGGCAGCTGTTCAACAAGAACAGTTTTGACACTTCAGTCTCAGCACTATATGAGCTTGAAATAGTTCTGTGTGAATGATTGGTAGAGAAAATGTGGGCTAGGATTTGGGAGAAAACAACAGTAATCTTTAGAAAAGTTTCCTTTGTTGCAGGGCTGAATGATTACAGTTTCATTTATGAGAAAATTCCCACAACCCAATTTATTTTCCAGTGATGTACTAAAGAGAAAACCAAGGTTGTTTGTAACTGCTAAAGCAAGGCCACATTTTTCCAAGTGAATATTTCATATACAAATGAATTTTTTAAAAGATGAGAAAAAGCTACAATACTATTTGAGGTGTTCTTTGTCCATTAAACTACAGATACAGTATTTGTTGGGTTTTATAATTCCTCTTCAAACTGGATTACGCTTAATTTTCACATTCTTTGGGTGCAGGAGCTTTTGCCAAGCGATTTCTTAAGCGCTATCTGGACATCTTTGTTTCTCAGGCTGTACACTAAAGGGTTCAACAATGGAGTCACCATTGTGTAAGAGACAGTAATAAAAGTAGTCTGATCTAGCGTGTAACTGGATTTGGGCCCTAAATAGATAATGCCAGCACACCCAAAGTGCACTACGACCACGATAAGATGGGAGGCACAAGTGGAAAAGGCTTTACGCTTCCCAGCCATTGTGGGAATTTTCAAGACAGTGTTTGCAATTAAAATGTATGAGAGAAGGATGAACAGGAATGCACAAATTACAACCAAAACACAAATAATGAAAATGACAATTTCTCCTATGTAGTTTCGGCCGCAGGCTAATTCAAGCAAAGGTGCTAAATCACACAAAAAGTGCTTAAGTTCATTTGGTCCACAGAAAGGCAAAGTAAATATGATTATAGTCTCTGAGGTGGAAAAAAGAAATCCAGTTGTTGCTGAACAAGCCACCAGTTTCGTGCAGAGACTTTGATTCATCAAAATCTGATAACGTAAAGGTTTGCATATGGAGACATATCGGTCATACCCCATCACTGCTAGAAGCATACAATTTGTGCATGCAAAGCCCAGGAAAATGCACATCTGAGTGGCACAGCCAATGAAGGAAATAGTCTTCTTCTCTCTCAGAAAATTTGCAAGCATATTGGGGATAATGACAAGTGAGTAGCAGATTTCTGAGAAGGAGAGGATGGAGAGGAAGAAGTACATGGGGGTGTGGAGGCTGCGATCAAGCCGTATCGTAGTGATGATGATTACATTTGCGATCAAAGTTACCAGGTAGATTAGAGAGAACACCAGAAACAATGGAACCTGCAGGTCTGGGAAATTGGAAAATCCAGCGAAGATAAATTCTGTCACCGCTGTTTGATTTTCTCTTCCCATTGATGCAGCATCTGAAAATAAACTTTAAAGGTATTACAGATTGCAACAGTGCTCATCAGCTGATGTTTTATACAAAAATACTTGGAGAGAGGATTGTTCGTAAAATGATTATTTTTTGTTCTTTATTAAATTTATGTACTGCCCTTCAGCTGACTATCACAGGCCACTTTACAACATAAAAACACAAAATGCATAATGTGACCGTAAAAATGCAATAGCAATAAAAACCCTTTGATGTGCCTTAAACATCACTTAAACAGGTTTAAGGATTTATATTGGTGCACTGAGTGCCTGAAGAACTATGGATGGAGGCTCGCAACATTATACAGGAGGGAGCAACGAAAACCATCCCAATGAAAAGGAAATGCAAGAAAGCAAAGTGGCTGTCCAATGAGGCCTTACAAATAGCGGGGGAGAGAAGGCAAGCAAAATGCGAGGGAGATAGTGAAAGATACAGGAAATTGAATGCAGATTTCCAAAAAATAGCAAGGAGAGACAAGAAGGCCTTCTTAAACGAGCAATGCAAAGAAATAGAGGGAAACAACAGAATGGGAAGAACAAGAGATCTGTTCAAGAGAATTGGAGATATAAAAGGAACATTTCGTACAAAGATTACCATAATAAAGGACAAAAGTGGAAAGGACCTAACAGAAGCAGAAGACATCAAGAAGAGGTGGCAAGAATACACGGAGGAATTATGCCAGAAAGATATGGATGGCTCGTACACCCCAGGTAGTGTGGTTGCTGACCTTGAGCCAGACATCCTGGAGAGTGAATTCAAATGGGCCTTAGAAAGCACTGCTAATAACAAGGCCAGTGGAAGTGATGGTATTCCAGCTGAACTATTTAAAATTTTAAAAGATGATGCTGTTAAGGTGCTACACTCAATATGCCAGCAAGTTTGGAAAACTCAGCAGTGGCCAGAGGATTGGAGAAGATCAGTCTACATCCCAATCCCAAAGAAGGGCAGTGCCAAAGAATGCTCCAACTACCGCACAATTGCACTCATTTCACACGCTAGCAAGGTTATGCTTAAAATTCTACAAGGAAGGCTCAAGCAGTATGTGGACCGAGAACTTCCAGAAGGGCCAGCTGGATTTAGAAGAGGCAGAGGAACCAGAGACCAAATTGCAAACATGCACTGGATTATGGAGAAAGCTAGAGAGTTCCAGAAAGACATCTACTTCTGCTTCATTGACTATGCAAAAGCCCTTGACTGTGTCGACCACAGCAAACTATGGCAAGTTCTTTAAGAAATGGGAGTGCCAGATCACCTCATCGGTCTCCTGAGAAATCTCCGTGTGGGACAAGAAGCTACAGTTAGAACTGGATATGGAACAACTGATTGGTTCAAAATTGGGAATGGAGCACGACAAGGCTGCATATTGTCTCCCTGCTTATTTAACTTATATGCAGAATTCATCATGCGAAAGGCTGGGCTGGATGAATCCCTAGGCAGAATTAAGATTGCCGGAAGAAATATCAACAACCTCAGATATGCAGATGACACAACCTTGGTGGCAGAAAGTGAGGAGAAATTAAAGAACCTTTTAATGAGGGTGAAAGAGGAGAGCACAAAATATGGTCTGAAGCTCAACATCAAAAAAACGAAGATCATGGCCACTGGTCCCATCACCTCCTGGCAGATCGTAGGGGAAGAAATGGAGGCAGTGAGAGATTTTACTTTCTTGGGCTCCATGATCACTGCAGATGGTGACAGCAGCCACGAAATTAAAAGACGCCTGCTTCTTGGGAGAAAAGCAGTGACAAACCTAGACAGCATCTTAAAAAGCAGAGACATCACCTTGCCAACAAAGGTCCGTATAGTAAAAGCTCTGGTTTTCCCAGTAGTGATGTATGGAAGTGAGAGCTGGACCATAAAGAAGGCTGATCGCCGAAGAATTGATGCTTTTGAATTATGGTGCTGGAGGAGACTCTTGAGAGTCCCATGGACTGCAAGAAGATCAAACCTCTCCATTCTGAAGGAAATCAGCCCTGAGTGCTCACTGGAAGGACAGATCGTGAAGCTGAGGCTCCAGTACTTTGGCAACCTCATGAGAAGAGAAGACTCCCTGGAAAAGACCCTGATGTTGGGGAAGGTTGAGGGCACAAGGAGAAGGGGACGACAGAGGACGAGATGGTTGGATAGTGTTCTTGAAGCTACCAGCATAGGTTTGACCAAACTGCAGGAGGCAGTGGAAGACAGGAGTGCCTGGCGTGCTCTGGTCCATGGGGTCACGAAGAGTCGGATACGACTAAACAACTAAACAAGAACAAGAACAAACATCACTCCATACAGCTGCCTGAGAAAAGGCCGCCTCCATTTGTCGAATGGTAGAACCAGCCTCAGTAGACATAACCTAGCACAACAGTTGTGCAACCAAGAACATAATTGTGCCACCCTATTATTATTACATTCACTTAACCAATAAGTCTACACTGCAGAGTTGAATGTCTGATATCTCCCTTTTGAGGAATCCTGGGAATGTCTTTTCCCAAGTTAGTGAGGCATTAGAGCCAGTTTACAAAACTGCATTTGCCATAGAACTAAAATTTTAGCAATCAAACAACATTTTGGCATAGTTCATCACCATAGATTAAAATTATGTATTCTTTTAATTGATGTAATTCCACTGTGAATGAATGTCTGGCTACAGCCCACAAACTGAGGAAGGAGCACAGAGGCAAGTGAGCTGAAGAGTTTGAGGCTTCACAATATTCCTGTCAATTGCAAAATTAACAGCTTCACAAGGCATAACTCTGAACACCACTAGAATATTTTATTGAGGAGCATTCCTATCTTAAGCTGCCTTTTAAAGAGTCATACATTTGGCGTCTATTCCTAATTGTAGCACCTCTCCAGGGTCTCAGGTTGATGTCTTCACTAGTCCTGCTCAGTCCTGCTACCTCATACCCTTTTGGAAAAATATTGGATCTGAACCCTTCTGCATGAAAAGTAGTAAATCTGCCATTGAGTATGAATCTTGTTCCCAAGATAAAAAAGAGTCAGGTGCTTTGAAATTGTTCTTATTTCCCTTTAAAGTGGCAAAAACAAGAGCATCAGAAGGGCTGAATGAATGAATTCAAATCAAAGCTGCTGAACCTCAAACCACAATAGACTTACGAGGAAGCACGATGGATGTTGAGTTCTTCCAAATGACACCAATTTGCCACAATATCCTTTTTATGATGTTTCTACTGAGCATGGAACAATGTAAACATGATTATAAATCCCACCAGATATTATCTCCACGGTATTTCAAAACATAAAATAAACCAACCATTTTATTATCAATGGGAGTTGTTAAAATCTACAAGAAATAATTAACAATACATGTAATTTTATTGGGTGCATTCTTCCCTAAAACTGTTGACTTCATCTCTATATCGATACATTTTATTATGTCTACTTGTTTTCAATTTTTTTCTTTTATCAGGATGCATATTACAGATTGTTTCGGTCTTTTTGATTAAGTGGTTTGTGAATATTGTTTAATAAATAAAAATAGCGTACAGGACAAATTGGCTCTGGGGTAAGCCACACCCATTGTCAAAAAGGCAGGGAAAGTTCCATCTCACAAAACCTAACATCTCACAAGGGTACTGAAGACATCAGGGTTCAAGGAGATGAGCATAAACTGAATATTTTCACAGATTATATATTACTGATGCTCCACAATCCAAGCTAAGCCCCTTTTCCTTTGCAGAAGGTACTAAATAATTTCATGGCAGTATCTGCATTCTCAATGACTTGTGGACGCAGGTGTTCAATATAATTCCTATTATTGTGGGTCAGCCCTTGGCAATGGATCCAGATTTGGCATTACGTTCTCTAGAAAGCAATACAACCCAACCATTGACCACTATCCTCTTGTATTTATGTTCTAAGCAGCAGCTAAAATCTCCATTGCTAGTCACTGGAAATCCAGATCCCCATCCCGGTATTGTTGGTTTGGAAGGTTATGGGACATTGCTCTCTCTAAACATCTAACATGCCAGAGAAGGCATTAAAAAACTTTGAGGAAATAAGAGAACACATCTCAGACTGGTTCCAATACCATCAGTTATTTGAAAAATTTAAAACTGACAAACAAAAGGGGTTCTCAACAGAAATTTCCCGATTCGAATCTGATCTTGTAAATTCTAAAAGAAAAATTCTTTCCAAAACTTATCGACTCCTTCTTGACTGGACAGTCAAGGAGGAGGAGGCAACAGTGGCAATGGTGAGGTGGTCCCAGGATTTTGCCCATTCAGTAACCATGGCCCAATGGGAAAATTTATGGAAGATTAATTGGAAATTCACAAATTGTTGAACACCACTCAGACCATTCTATCCCAACCACACCATACAGTAGAACTGCACCCAACCCCTTCCACACTACTGAATTTTGCTGGACCTTTCTTGATATATTGTGTGTTTTATGGTAGAAGGAAAATCAGCCTGGCAGCTACATTATTCTAGAATGCCAACTGAAGGACAAAAACATTATGTGGTCCAATGCAGGAAAATCGGGGGGTGAGGGGTCCACTCAGACATGATAGCACTGCAAATTAACAATCCAATTGCATATCTGATTATGTAATGGGAATATAATATGATATAGCCTTTCTTTGGGCATGGCTTTCAAAGTAATTAAAGTGTCAGGTTTAAATTTTTATATATATATATATATATGCTAAAATAAATGCATATTGAAAAATAGCAATACTCCATTTTGTGTACAATATATTATTACATTCTTGCCAACACTTTATAAAAAGCAAATGTCAGAACATACTACATGAAAGCAAAAGAGCAGAAATTAAGTGTGTTTGTTTACAAGAATTCCAACTTTGAAAAAAGATTCCCCCTTAAAAATAGCCATTACTGGGGACAAGGAGTGGCAGAAAAAGCTACCTCCACAAGGATAAACAGAAATGTACCCTAACCTGAACACAACCAAAATATACGGGTGGCAGCTGTTCAACAAGAACAATTTTGACACTTCAGTCTCAGCACTATATGAGCTTGAAATAGTTCTGTGTGAATGATTGGTAGAGAAAATGTGGGCTAGGATTTGGGAGAAAACAACAGTAATCTTTAGAAAAGTTTCCTTTGTTGCAGGGCTGAATGATTACAGTTTCATTTATGAGAAAATTCCCACAACCCAATTTATTTTCCAGTGATGTACTAAAGAGAAAACCAAAGTTGTTTGTAACTGCTAAAGCAAGGCCACATTTTTCCAAGTGAATATTTCATATACAAATGAATTTTTTAAAAGATGAGAAAAAGCTACAATACTATTTGAGGTGTTCTTTGTCCATTAAACTACAGATACAGTATTTGTTGGGTTTTATAATTCCTCTTCAAACTGGATTACGCTTAATTTTCACATTCTTTGGGTGCAGGAGCTTTTACCAAGCGATTTCTTAAGCGCTATCTGGACATCTTTGTTTCTCAGGCTGTACACTAAAGGGTTCAACAATGGAGTCACCATTGTGTAAGAGACAGTAATAAAAGTAGTCTGATCTAGCGTGTAACTGGATTTGGGCCCTAAATAGATAATGCCAGCACACCCAAAGTGCACTACGACCACGATAAGATGGGAGGCACAAGTGGAAAAGGCTTTACGCTTCCCAGCCATTGTGGGAATTTTCAAGACAGTGTTTGCAATTAAAATGTATGAGAGAAGGATGAACAGGAATGCACAAATTACAACCAAAACACAAATAATGAAAATGACAATTTCTCCTATGTAGTTTCGGCCGCAGGCTAATTCAAGCAAAGGTGCTAAATCACACAAAAAGTGCTTAAGTTCATTTGGTCCACAGAAAGGCAAAGTAAATATGATTATAGTCTCTGAGGTGGAAAAAAGAAATCCAGTTGTTGCTGAACAAGCCACCAGTTTCGTGCAGAGACTTTGATTCATCAAAATCTGATAACGTAAAGGTTTGCATATGGAGACATATCGGTCATACCCCATCACTGCTAGAAGCATACAATTTGTGCATGCAAAGCCCAGGAAAATGCACATCTGAGTGGCACAGCCAATGAAGGAAATAGTCTTCTTCTCTCTCAGAAAATTTGCAAGCATATTGGGGATAATGACAAGTGAGTAGCAGATTTCTGAGAAGGAGAGGATGGAGAGGAAGAAGTACATGGGGGTGTGGAGGCTGCGATCAAGCCGTATCGTAGTGATGATGATTACATTTGCGATCAAAGTTACCAGGTAGATTAGAGAGAACACCAGAAACAATGGAACCTGCAGGTCTGGGAAATTGGAAAATCCAGCGAAGATAAATTCTGTCACCGCTGTTTGATTTTCTCTTCCCATTGATGCAGCATCTGAAAATAAACTTTAAAGGTATTACAGATTGCAACAGTGCTCATCAGCTGATGTTTTATACAAAAATACTTGGAGAGAGGATTGTTCGTAAAATGATTATTTTTTGTTCTTTATTAAATTTATGTACTGCCCTTCAGCTGACTATCACAGGCCACTTTACAACATAAAAACACAAAATGCATAATGTGACCGTAAAAATGCAATAGCAATAAAAACCCTTTGATGTGCCTTAAACATCACTTAAACAGGTTTAAGGATTTATATTGGTGCACTGAGTGCCTGAAGAACTATGGATGGAGGCTCGCAACATTATACAGGAGGGAGCAATGAAAACCATCCCAATGAAAAGGAAATGCAAGAAAGCAAAGTGGCTGTCCAATGAGGCCTTACAAATAGCGGGAGAGAGAAGGCAAGCAAAATGCGAGGGAGATAGTGAAAGATACAGGAAATTGAATGCAGATTTCCAAAAAATAGCAAGGAGAGACAAGAAGGCCTTCTTAAACGAGCAATGCAAAGAAATAGAGGGAAACAACAGAATGGGAAGAACAAGAGATCTGTTCAAGAGAACTGGAGATATGAAAGGAACATTTCGTACAAAGATTACCATAATAAAGGACAAAAGTGGAAAGGAACTAACAGAAGCAGAAGACATCAAGAAGAGGTGGCAAGAGTACACGGAGGAATTATGCCAGAAAGATATGGATGGCTCGTACACCCCAGGTAGTGTGGTTGCTGACCTTGAGTCAGACATCCTGGAGAGTGAATTCAAATGGGCCTTAGAAAGCACTGCTAATAACAAGGCCAGTGGAAGTGATGGTATTCCAGCTGAACTATTTAAAATTTTAAAAGATGATGCTGTTAAGGTGCTACACTCAATATGCCAGCAAGTTTGGAAAACTCAGCAGTGGCCAGAGGATTGGAGAAGATCAGTCTACATCCCAATCCCAAAGAAGGGCAGTGCCAAAGAATGCTCCAACTACCGCACAATTGCACTCATTTCACACGCTAGCAAGGTTATGCTTAAAATTCTACAAGGAAGGCTCAAGCAGTATGTGGACCGAGAACTTCCAGAAGTGCCAGCTGGATTTAGAAGAGGCAGAGGAACCAGAGA
Source organism: Podarcis cretensis (assembly GCF_951804945.1). Taxonomy (NCBI): domain Eukaryota; kingdom Metazoa; phylum Chordata; class Lepidosauria; order Squamata; family Lacertidae; genus Podarcis; species Podarcis cretensis. The sequence goes on from NC_137187.1 coordinate 31,233,455, forward strand.
CCAAATTGCAAACATGCACTGGATTATGGAGAAAGCTAGAGAGTTCCAGAAAGACATCTACTTCTGCTTCATTGACTATGCAAAAGCCCTTGACTGTGTCGACCACAGCAAACTATGGCAAGTTCTTTAAGAAATGGGAGTGGCTGATCACCTCATCTGTCTCCTGAGAAATCTCCGTGTGGGACAAGAAGCTACAGTTAGAACTGGATATGGAACAACTGATTGGTTCAAAATTGGGAAAGGAGTACGACAAGGCTGCATATTGTCTCCCTGCTTATTTAACTTATATGCAGAATTCATCATGCGAAAGGCTGGGCTGGATGAATCCCTAGGCAGAATTAAGATTGCCGGAAGAAATATCAACAACCTCAGATATGCAGATGACACAACCTTGGTGGCAGAAAGTGAGGAGAAATTAAAGAACCTTTTAATGAGAGTGAAAGAGGAGAGCACAAAATATGGTCTGAAGCTCAACATCAAAAAAACGAAGATCATGGCCACTGGTCCCATCACCTCCTGGCAAATAGAAGGAGAAGAAATGGAGGCAGTGAGAGATTTTACTTTCTTGGGCTCCATGATCACTGCAGATGGTGACAGCAGCCACGAAATTAAAAGATGCCTGCTTCTTGGGAGAAAAGCAGTGACAAACCTAGACAGCATCTTAAAAAGCAGAGACATCACCTTGCTAACAAAGGTCCGTATAGTAAAAGCTCTGGTTTTCCCAGTAGTGATGTATGGAAGTGAGAGCTGGACCATAAAGAAGGCAGATCGCCGAAGAATTGATTCCTTTGAATTATGGTGCTGGAGGAGACTCTTGAGAGTCCCATGGACTGCAAGAAGATCAAACCTCTCCATTCTGAAGGAAATCAGCCCTGAGTGCTCACTGGAAGGACAGATCGTGAAGCTGAGGCTCCAGTACTTTGGCCACCCCATGAGAAGAGAAGACTCCCTGGAAAAGACCCTGATGTTGGGGAAGGTTGAGGGCACAAGGAGAAGGGGACGACAGAGGACGAGATGGTTGGATAGTGTTCTCGAAGCTACCAGCATGAGTTTGACCAAACTGCGGGAGGCAGTGGAAGACAGGAGTGCCTGGTGTGCTCTGGTCCATGGGGTCATTAAGAGTCGGACACGACTAAACAACTAAACAACAACAACCATCACTCCATACAGCTGCCCAAGAAAAGGCCGCCTCCATTTGCCCTGTGGTAGAACCGGCCTCAGTAGACAGAGCCTAGCACAACAGTTGTGCAACCAAGAAAATAATTGTGTTACCCTATAGACATATTATTACATTCACTTAACCAATAAGTCTACACTGCAGAGTTGAATGTCTGATATCTCCCTTTTGAGGAATCCTGGGAATGTCTGCTCCCAAGTTAGTGAGGCATTAGAGCCAGTTTACAAAACTGCATTTTGCATCGAACTAAAATTTTAGCAATCAGACAACATTTTGGCATAGTTCATCACCATAGATTAAAATTATGTATTCTTTTAATTGATGTAATTCCACTGTGAATGAATGTCTGGCTACAGACCACAAACTGATGAAGGAGCACAGAGGCAACTGAGCTGAAGTGTTTGAGGCTTCACAATATTCCTGTCAATCTCAAAATTAACAGCATCACAAGGTGTAACTCTGAACACCACTAGAATATTTTATTGACAAGCATGCTTTTCTCCAGCTTCCTTTTAAAGAGTCATACATGTCTATTCCAAATTGTAGCACCTTTCCAGGGTCTCAGGTTGATGTCTTCACTAGTCCTGCTAAGCTACCTCATACCCTTTTGGAAAAATATTGGATCTGGAGCCTTCTGCATGAAAAGTAGTAAATCTGCCATTGAGTATGAATCTTGTTCCCAAGATAAAAAAGCATCAGGGGCTTTGAAATTGTTCTTATTTCCCTTTAAATTGGCAAAGACAAGAGCATCTGAAGGGCTGAATGAATGAATTCAAACCAAAGCTGCAGAACCTCAAACCACAATAGACTTACAAGGAAGCACGATGGATGTTGAGCTCTTCCAAATGACACCAATTTGCCACAATATCCTTTTTATGATGTTTTTATTGAGCATGGAATGATGTAAACAAGTTTATAAATCCCACCAGATATTATCTCTACGGTGTTTTATAACGTAAAATAAATCAACCTTCTTATTATCAATGGGAGTTGTTAGAATCTACAAGTAATAATTAACAATACATGTAATTTTATTGGGTGTATTTTTTCCTAAAACTGTTGACTTCATCTCTATATCGATACATTTTATGATGTCTACTTGTTTTCCATTTTTTTCTTTTATCACGATGAATATTACAGATTGTTTCGGTCTTTTTGATTAAGTGGTTTGTGAATATTGTTTAATAAATAAAAATAGCGTACAGGACAAATGGCTCTGGGGTAAGCCACACCCATTGTCAAAAAGGCAGGGAAAGTTCCATCTCACAAAACCTAACATCTCACAAGGGTACTGAAGACATCAGGGTTCAAGGAGATGAACATAAACTGAATATTTTCACAGATTATATATTACTGATGCTCCACAATCCAAGCTAAGCCCCTTTTCCTTTGCAGAGGATACTAAATAATTTCGTGGCAGTATCTGCATTCTCAGTGACTTGTGAACCCAGGTGTTCAATCTAATTCTTATTATCGTGGATCAACCCTTGGCAATGGATCCAGATTTGGCATTACGTTCTCTAGAAAGCAATACAACCCAACCATTGGCCGCTATCCTCTTGTATTTATGTTCTAAGCAGCAGCTAAAACCTCCATTGCTAGTCACTGGAAATCCAGATCCCCATCCCGTGATCATTGGTTAAGGAAGGTTATGAGACATTGCGCTCTCTGAGCATCTAACATGCCAGAGATGGCTTAGCGGTGGGGAGATTAAAAACAGACGGTTTCTATTCCATTTGGTAGCTCTTTCTATCCTTTGGCAATGCTGAGCCTAACAAGCACCAACTGTCCCATAGCCCTAATAAACCTATGGAGAAGTTATCCGTATGTTTAGTTGATATTATATGGTATTTTATTGTTGATATTATATAGTAAACACCTGTCTTGGGCATTTTCATTTTTAGCAGCATTGCATGAATGGTTCTTTTTTCCATTGTTGTTGTTGGAATCATAAAATCTTAGACTTGGAAGGGACATGTCATGAATGAGCCAGCTCCCAGTGAAGGAAGCAGTTACGAAGAGAGAGGGTTAAATGACAGACAAGAGGAGCCTTGGCCAGGGTCAACTCCTCCGCCCCTTGGAATGACAACTGATAATGTTGCACGTGAGCAGGAACCTAGCCAAAGCTGTCAGGAGTTTCAAACAGGAGCGAACAGAAACATGCGTAGTTCATCAGAAAAGGAAGAGACTGAGCTAAGCCAATAGGTATGGAGAATAGGTGAAGGGGCAGGTTGTTAGATAGGAAGAAAAACAAAAGAATTAGGGCTAGTAAGTTCAATATCTTCCATCATCACAGGAAGGAGTCGGAAGGGTCGTCATGATTAGTGGAAAATGGTGGCACTGTAGAATCATCTGGAGAACACTGTTATTGGAATAAATCTTCCTTTTTAATTAACCACACTGGCTGCGTTATCAAGTCCTGACAGGACTCAAGGGTCACCATTGGCTGTGGTGAGGACTGCAGGGCCTGCTCCCTTAAAGGCCTTTCCAGCTGACCTAGGGAGCAAGGACCAGGCCCTCACACTTCCAGCTATAAAGGGACTCCTGTGGCAGAAACTGCCTTCTTGGCTGCTGAACCCACTATTGGTCTCATCAGCTCAATCCACCAGAGCCTGTCTTCGCATACGGGAGAATTCCTCCTTGACACACAGACACACACAGGCACTATAGCTAATCCAGTAACTTCTTTCAATACTGCCTGCCATTCCCATTCTCCCCAGGTAACAGCTTGCTTGCTCTGCTGAGACTCTGTGCGGAAAAGGTGCTGAAGAATGGACACCATTCAGACCATTCTATTCCAACCACACCATACAGTAGAATTGCACCCAACCCCTTCCACACTACTGAATTATGCTGGACCTTTCTTGATATATTGTGTGTTTTATGGTAGAAGGAAAATCAGCCTGGCAGCTACATTATTCTAGAATGCCAACTGAAGGACAAAAACATTATGTGGTCCAATGCAGGAAAATCGGGGGGTGAGGGGTCCACTCAGACATGATAGCATTGCAAATTAACGATCCAAATGCATATCTGATTATGTAATGGGAATATAATATGATATAGCCTTTCTTTGGGCATGGTTTTGAACGTAATTAAAGTGTCAGGTTTAAATAATATATATATACACATATGAATGCTAAAAGAAATGCATATCAAAAAATTACAATGCTGTATTTTGTATACAATATATTGTTACGTCCTTGCCAACATGTTACAGAAAGCAAATATCAGAACATACTACATGAAAGCAAAAGAGCAGAAATTAAGTGTGTTTGGTTACAATAATTCCAACTTTGAAAAAACAGATTCCCTCCTTGAAAATAGCCATTACTGGGGACAAGGAGGAGGCAGAAAAAGCAACCTCCACAAAGATAAACAGAAATGTACCCCAAACTGAACCCAACCAAAATATACGGGTGGCAGCTATTCAACAAGAACAATTTTGACACTTCAGTCTCAGCACTATATGAGCTTGAAATAGTTCTGCGTGAACAATTGGTAGAGAAAATGTGGGCTAGGATTTGGGAGAAAACAACAATAATCTTTAGAAAAGTTTCCTTTGTTGCAGGGCTGAATGATTGCAGGTTCATTTATGAGAAAATTCCCACAACCAAATTTATTTTCCAGTGATGTACTAAAGAGAAAACCAAAGTTGTTGGTAACTGCTAAAGCAAGGCCACATTTTTCCAAGTGAATATTCCATATACAAAAGAATTTTTAAAAAGATGAGAAAAAGCTACAATACTATTTGAGGCATTCTTTGTCCATCAAACTACACATATTTGTTGGGTTTCATAATTCCTCTTCAAAGTGGATAGCGCTTGATTTTCATATTCTTTGGGTGCAGGAGCTTTTGCCAAGGGATTTCTTAAGTGCTATTTGGACATCTTTGTTTCTCAGGCTGTACACCAAGGGGTTCAACAACGGAGTCACCATTGTGTAAGAGACAGAAATAAAAATAATCTGATCTAGCGTGTAACTGGATTTGGGCCTTAAGTAGATAATGGAAGCACACCCAAAGTGCACTACGACCACGATAAGATGGGAGGCACAAGTGGAAAAGGCTTTTCGCTTCCCAGCCGTTGTGGGGATTTTCAAGACAGTGTTTGCAATTAAAATGTATGAGAGAAGGATGAACAAGAATGAACAAATTACAACCAAAACACAAATAATGGTAATGACAATTTCACCTATGTAGTTTCTGCCACAGGCTAATTCAAGCAAAGGTGATAAATCGCAAAAGAAGTGCTTAAGTTTATTTGGTCCACAGAAAGGCAAGGTAAATATGATTATAGTCTCTGAGGTGGAAAAAAGAAATCCAGTTGTTGCTGAACAAGCCACCAGCTTGGTGCAGAGTCTTTGATTCATCAGAATCTGATAACGTAAAGGTTTGCATATGGAGACATATCGGTCATACCCCATCACTGCTAGAAGCATACAATTTGTGCATGCAAAGCCTAGGAAAAGGAACATCTGAGTAACACAGCCAATGAAGGAAATGGTCTTCTTCTCTCTTAGAAGATTTGCAAGCATATTGGGGATAATGACAAGTGAATAGCAGATTTCTGAGAAGGAGAGGATGGAGAGGAAGAAGTACATGGGGATGTGGAGGCTGCGGTCAAGCCGTATCGCAGTGATGATGATTATATTTGCCATCAAAGTAACCAGGAACATAAGAGAGAACACCAGAAACAACATAACCTGCAGGTCTGGGAAACTGGAAAACCCAACAAGGATAAATTCTGTCACTATTGTATGATTTTCTCTTCCCATTGATGTAGAATCTGAAAATGAACTTTAAAGATGTTACAGATTGCAACAGTGCTCGTCAGCTGATGTTTAATACAAAAATACTGGGGGAGATGCTTGTTCATAAAATGATTGTTTTGTTTTTTCTTCTTTATTGAATTTATGTACTGCCCTTCAGCTGACTGTCATAGGCCACTTTACAACATAAAAACAGAAAATGCATAACGTGACCGTAAAAATGCAATAATAACAAATTAAAGAACAAGCCATTTGATGTGCCTTAAACATCACTCCATACAGCTGCCTGAGAAAAGGCCGTCTCCATTTGTCCAGTGGTAGAGCCGGCCTCACTCCATACAGTAGACAGAGCCTAGCACAACAGTTGTGCAAGCAAGGAAATAATTGTGTCACCCTATAGACATATTATTACATTCACTTGACCAATAAGTCTACACTGCAGAGTTGAATGTCTGATATCTCCCTTTCGAGGAATCCTGTGAATGTCTGCTCCCAAGTTAGTGAGGCCAGTTTACAAAACTGCATTCTGCATCGAACTAAAATTTTAGCAATCAGACAACATCTTGGCATAGTTCATCACCATAGATTAAAATTCTGTATTCTTTTAATTGATGTAATTCCACTGTGAATGAATGTCTGGCTACAGCCCACAAACTGATGAAGGAGCACAGAGGCAAGTGAGCTGAAGAGTTTGAGGCTTCACAATATTCCTGTCAATCTCAAAATTAACAGCATCACAAGGCATAACTCTGAACACCAATAGAAAACTGAGGAGCATGCCTATCTTAAGCTGCCCTTTATAGAGTCATGCAGTCAGTGTCTGTTCCAAATTGTAGCACCTCTGCAGGTCTCAGGTTGCAGTCTTCACTAGTCCTGCTAAGTCCTTCTACCTCATACCCTTTTGGAAAAATATTGGATCTGGAGCCTTCTGTATGAAAAACAGTAACTCTGCCATTGAGTATGAATCTTGTTCCCAAGACAAAAAGGAGTCAGGGGGCTTTGAAATTGTTCTTATTTCCCTTCAAAGTGGCAAAGACAAGAGCATCTGAATGAATGAATTCAAATCAAAGCTGCAGAACCTCAAACCACAATAGACTTACAAGGAGTGGCACGATGGATGTTGAGCTCTTCCAAATGACAACAATTTGCCACAAGATCCTTTTTATGATGTTTTTATTCAGCATGGAATGATGTAAACAAGTTTATAAATCCCACCAGATATTATCTCCACGGTGTTTCAAAACGTAAAATAAATCAACCTTCTTATTATCAATGGGAGTTGTTAGAATCTACAAGTAATAATTAACAATACATGTAATTTTATTGGGTGTATTTTTTTTCTAAAACTGTGAACTTCATCTCTATATCGATACATTTTGTTACATCTACTTGTTTTCAATTTTTTTATTTTATCATGATGAATATTACAGACTGTTTCTCTGTAAGGTGCAGATTGGTCTTTCTGATTAAGTGGTGTGTGAATATTGTTTAATAAATAAAAATAGTGTACAGGACAAATGGCTCTGGGGTAAGCCACACCCATCATCATATAGGCAGGGAAATTTCCATCTACAAGTACAATGCTAGCACAACACCTAACATCTCACAAGGCACTGAAGACATCAGGGTTCAAGGAGATGAACATAAACTGAATATCTTCACAGATTATATTTTACTGATGCTCCATAATCCAAGTTAAGCCCCTTTTCCTTTGCAGAGATACTAAATGATTTCATGGCAGTATCTGCATTCTAAATGACTTCTGGACCCAGGTGTTCAATCTAATTTCTATTATCGTGCGTCAAACCTCAGCAATGGATTCAGATTTGGCATTACTTTCTCTAGAAAGTAATACAACCCAACCATTGACCACTATCCTCTTGTACAGTGGTACCTCAGGTTACATACGCTTCAGGTTACACAGTCCGCTAACCCAGGAATAGTGTTTCAGGTTAAGAACTTTGCTTCAGGATGAGAACAGAAATCGTTCTCCGGCGGCGCACGATTAACCTGAGGTACCACTGTATTTATGTTCTAAGCAGCAGCTAAACTCTCCATTGCTAGTCACTGGAAATCCAGATCCCCATCCCGGTATTGTTGGTTAAGGAAGGTTATGGGACATTGCACTCTCTGAGCATCTAACATGCCAGAGATGGCTTAGCGGCAGGGAGACAAAAACAGTGTTTCTATTCCATTTGGTAGGTCTTTCCATCTTTTGGCAATGCTGAGCCTAACAAGCATCAACCGTCCCATAGCCCAAATAAACCTATGGTGAAATTCTGTCAGTCACAGTTGATATTATATGGTAAACACCTGTCTTGGGAATCTACATTTTGAGCTGCATTGCATTAACGGTCCCCCCCCCCATGGTTGTTGTTGGAATCATAGAATCATAGATTTGTAAGGGACCCAAGGGTCACCATCAGCTGTGGGGAGGATAGAAGACAAAGAAGAAGAAGAAGAAGAGTAGTAGTAGTAGTTTGGATTTGATATCCCGCTTTATCACTACCCGAAGGAGTCTCAAAGTGGCTAACAATCTCCTTCCCTTCCTCCCTCACAACAAACACTCTGTGAGGTGAGAAATGTGACGAGCCCAAGGTCACCCAGCAGCTGCAGGTGAAGGAACGGGGAATCGAACCCGGTTCACAAGATTACAAGTCCACCACTCTTAACCACTACACCACACTGGCTCTCTTAAAATACATAAATACATACATAAAATAAATACAGGGCCTACTACCTTACAAGGCCTTTCCAGCTGGCCTAGGGGGTGAGGCCCAGGCCCTCACACTTCCAGCTATAAAGGGACTCCTGTGGCAGAAACTGCCTTCTTGGCTGCTGAACCCACTATTGGTCTCATTAGCTCAGCCTGTCTTCGCATACGGGAGAATTCCTCTTACACACACACACACACACACACACACACACACACACACACACAACCCAATTAATCCAGTAACTTCTTTCAATACTGCCTGCCATTCCCATTCTCACCAGATAACAGCTTGCTTGCTCTGCTGAGACTCTGTGCAGAAAAGGTGCTAAAAAATGGACACCATTCAGATTATTCCCTCCCAGCCACACCATACAGTAGAATTGCACCCCTTCCACACTACTGGATCATGCTGGATCTTGTTTCAGATATTGCATATTTTCTGAGAGAAGGAAAATCAGCCTGGCAGCTACATTATTCTGGAATGCCAGCTGAAGGACAACAACCTCCTGTAGTCCAATGCAGGAAAATCAGGGGGTGACGGGTCCACTCAGACATGGTAGCACTGCAAATTACATATCAAATTACACATCTAATTAAGTAATGGCCAAATAAAATGTTATAGCCTTTCTTTTGGCATGTTTCTGAAGGTCATTAAAGCGTAAGGCTTAAATTATATAAATATGAATGCTAAGATAAATGCATATCGAAAAATTGCAATGCTCCATTTTGTATACAATATATTGTTACGTCCTTGCCAACACGTTACAGAAAGCAAATGTCAGAACAAATCATATGAAAGAAAAAGAGCAGAAATTAAGTGTGTCTGGTTACATGAATTCCAACCACTGAAAACGCAACATACCGTATTTGTCACCCTATAGGACGCACCAAGCTTTTTGGGGGGGGGGGAATAAAGAAAAAAAATATTCCTTCCCACAGATATCTGCCCGAAGCGCGGGGCGCTCTGCTTCAGCGCACCCCATGCTCCGGGCAGCAGGCTGCTATCCACAGCCTAGGGAGCCCTGCGGCAACTCCCGCGGGCTCCCCAGGCTTGCTTATAGCTTCCTGAAGCCAGTAAAGCGAGAGGGGTCGGTGCGCACCAACCCCTCTCACTCTCCACGCTTCAGCGACAGCCTGCATTCGCCCCATAGGATGCACACAGATTTCCCCTTCATTTTTGGAGGGGGGAAAGTGTGTCCTATAGGGCGAAAAATACGGTATATGATCCCCTCTTTAAAAATAGCCATTACTGGGAAGAAGGAAGGGCAGAAATAATTATGTACCAAAGATAAGCAGAAATGGACACCAAACTGACCCCAACAAGAACAATTTTGACACTTCAGTCTCAGCATTTTATGAGCTTGAAATAGTTCTGCGTGCATGATTGGTAGAGAAAATGTGGGCTAGGATTTGGGAGAAAACAATAGTAATCTTTAGAAAAGTTTCCTTTGTTGCAGGGCTGAATGATTAGAGGTTCATGTATGGGAAAATTCCGAAAACCCAATTTATTTCCCAGTGATGTACTAAAGAGAAAATCAAAGTTGTTTGTAAATGCTAAAGCAATACCACATTTTTCCAAGTGAATATTCCATATACAGATGAATTTTTAAAAAGATGAGAAAAAGCTACAATACTATTTGAGGCATTCTTTGTCCATCAAACTACACATATTTGTTGGGTTTCATAATTCCTCTTCAAAGTTGAAACAATCTACCGGTGGAGAAGCCCTCACGGAAATACACAGCAAAACAGCAGTTTTAAAATGCACCAGCAATTCAAACAAACGCTGAGACTCACACTGACCACGTGCGCAGTACGCGCTCATAGAACCCACCCCCGTAGCGCTCAGATTTCCCTCCTTTCGAGCACGCTGCGATGCTGCTGACAAAGACAGGGAGTGTCTGTTTTAAAATTGGAGAAGAGCAGCACACACACACACACATACAGAGTGATTGATTTAAAATCGGAAAAGTGCAGCACACACACACACAGAATGTTTGATACAAAGTCGGAGAAGTATTTTTGTTTTTTGTTTTTTTTAAGATGTTGCCAGCAAGAGCAGCCTCAATCACACAGGATATCCAGGCAGGAATAAAGCAACAACTCGCCAAAGAGCAAGGAGGGAATTAAAGTAAAGGAGTAAGGGGGGGGGGGAATTAAAATAAAGGAGTATGGGGGCAATTAAAGTGACGAAGTAAGGATTTAAGGTCAAACGTTCAGCAATCGTTCTTACACCAACCACTCAGACACTCCGATTAAATAAATCAAACCAATACGCCGTAAGTAGGGTAGAATTAGCAGCATAAAATAAAATTAAAATTAGCACTCTCAAAAACGCATCTGTGCTGGAAACACACACTGGAAGACCCCCTACACAGCGAAAAGGCTTTGGGATCAAAGATGAAACTAGGGGGGTATTCTGTGAAAAGTAAAGGGGGAAATGATGGTGGGGAGGAAGGAGGATTTAAAGACAAGGAGAAAGGAAAAAGTAATCACAAAAGTAATGAAGGAGGATTTGAGGGCAAAACTTCCCTTTCTCAAAAGTCTTCTTCAAAGTTAGCTCCACATGGCCGCTTCTATGCAGGAACACGGAGGTGAGGATCCTCCTGACTCGCCCAGGATGACAAAGAGAAATGAGGCCGGGGGGGAGGCTGGCACTGCAGCATAAAGGCTGCTGGACACGCCCCCCCATGGCACCTGGTTGGACGGCCACCGGGGGGGCGTGAGTGCCAGCCAGGTGAGCTGGAGGCAGGGGGCAACGCCCCCTGCTAGGAGCGGTGCTCGGGCTCCCGTCCACAACCACTACCCTCTCATTCAGGGAGGAGAGTCTTTTTCCAAGTGAATATTCCATATACAGATGAATTTTTAAAAAGATGAGAAAAAGCTACAATACTATTTGAGGCATTCTTTGTCCATCAAACTACACATATTTGTTGGGTTTCATAATTCCTCTTCAAAGTGGATAGCGCTTAATTTTCACATTCTTTGGGTGCAGGAGCTTTTGCCAAGCGATTTCTTAAGCGCTATTTGAACATCTTTGTTTCTCAGGCTGTACACCAAGGGGTTCAACAAGGGAGTCACCATTGTGTAAGAGACGGAAATAAAAGTGTCCTCATCTAGTGTGTATCTGGATTTGGGCCTTAAGTAGATAATGGAAGCACAACCAAAGTGCACCACGACCACAATAAGATGGGAGGCACAAGTGGAAAAGGCTTTCTGTTTCCCAGCTGTTGTGGGGATTTTCAAGACAGTGTTAACAATAAAAAAGTATGAGAGAAGGATGAACAGGAATGAGCAAAATACAACCAAAACACATAGAATGAAAATGACAATTTCTCCTATGTAGTTTCGGCCGCAGGCTAATTGAAGCAAAGGTGCCATATCGCAAAAAAATTGCTTAACTTTATTTGGCCCACAGAAAGGCAAGGTAAATATGATAATGGTCTCTGATGTAGAAAAAATAAATGCAAGTGATACTGAACAAGCCACCAGCTTGGTACAGAGTCTTTGATTCATCAGAATCTGATAACGTAGACTTCCGGTTGGCGCCGGCGCTAATGGCGGCTCGCTCTCCGTTCTCCGGAGAGAGAGCTGCTCCGCGAGTTCGGGTCTGACCGCTACGGCGAAGCGGGGACCCCTAAAATCACAGGCGCGGAAGCCTGTGAGCAAGGAGACTCGGTGGGCATCGTTTGCGCCCCCTTTTACTGCGAAAGAGCCTTTTTAAAGGCTCCGGAGGAGCATCGGGGGAGCGCAGAGCTGAGAGTCGCTACCCAGCTCGTGGAGTGAAGCCGCATCGCCATTAGCGGAGAGCGCCGACTTCTTCCTGTTATTTGGACTGAAAGAGACTCCCGTGAGTAGGATTGGCAACCCTTTCGGGACTTTAAATTTAACTTCTTCAAAATTTGGCCGAAAGTGGGGTTGGTTAACAAAGGAAGTCTGCCTTCCCCAGATTGCATGACTGCTAAAGCAACGGACTTGGTAAGCTGCAATTGACATCTTTTAAGGAAATTTTTAAAAAAAGGATTAACCCCAGCATTGACTTAAGTCCTCCCCCCTAGGGAGCAGGAACGGGGGGGGGTGTGAAAAAGAAAGGAAACCTGCAGGGAAATTTTTTAAGGGACAATCTACCGCAGACTCTGTCTCTGGGAGCGGACTGCCTGAGTGATACACTTTGACAGGGAGCTGTCAAAGACATTGCAAAGAGGAGACTTTATTTGATACAATTTATTGAGACTTTGTAAAAATTATACGGTTGCAACTAAAAAGACTGAGAGAAGTTTTTAGTAACTTTTCCCTCTGAGGGCTTTTGGATTCATTGTTTCTTTGCTATACTGAAGATTTCAGCTCCCTCTAGAGGGCTGGAAGTAACAGTTGCAACACGATTGTTAGTCACTGGTTTTTTCCATTCAAACCTGTTCCTGTGAGAACGACCTTGGGACATGAGCGGCCCTGGAGATGAAATAGCAACAAGATCCAAGTCCAAGGCAGCACATAAGAAAAGGGGCTCCTTATCAGGACTATTGCCAACAGGCCCAGGTGGACAGGAAAAGGGAATAAGTGCATTCATGGAGTCAGTGACGCAGGCATTATTGAAGATAAATGAATCTTTAGAAAGATTGAACAAACAGAGTACAGAAAATACTAAGCAACTGGCAGATCTAACGGCAAAATTGGATTTAAACACGAAGAGCGTAACGTCTAATACACAGATTATACAACAGTTGGTAGAGGAGAACGCCACAATAAGGAAAATTGCAGAAGAGGCTAAATCTACTGCGGAATCTACACAGGAAAATTTAGTTCCTGTTTGTAGGAGGCTTGACCAGCATGAGGTGACCCTTTCTTTATGGGACATGCAGCGTAAGGAGAAGAACTTAAGACTTAGGTTGGTTCCTGAGAGTGAGGGGGACAACCTAGTGGACTTTCTCACAAAAGAAATTTCAGACTTCTGGCAGGAAAACCTAGAGGGAACAGAATTTGAGATTACAACCGCCTTCAGATTGGGTAGAAGGCAAGGCAGGAAGATTCCAAGGGACTGCCTGATTACATTGAGGTCGAAAGAGGAGAGAGACAAGATACTTAGTTTGCATTACCAGAAAACGCTTCAGATTCAAAACGTCTCTGTGCAAATCTACAGGGATATCCCAAAATATGTTTTGGAGGTGAGAACTCAGTTTAAGACTTTGGTGGACCTGCTGAAGAAGAACAACATACCTTTCAGGTGGGAGTTTCCACAGGGTTTGTCCTTCAACTTCAGAGGAAAGAAAGTCAAGATAAAAACTGTACAAGATAAAGAACAGTTCCTACATAAACACGGAGAAGACCTGGTGAAAGGGGTCCTCAACTCAACTGCAGACACAGACTTGGGGAATTTGACATTTGGACTCAAATCACCAACGGACGAAGAACAGCTGCAGGGTGCAGTTGGAGGTAACTAACTAACAATGTCTCTGAGAATTTTAACTTGGAACTGTAATGGACTGAACCTTCCCAGAAAAAGGCGTGAGGTTTTTCACATTTTGAAGAAAGAACAATTGGATCTGATTTGTTTACAAGAAACCCACGTGACAAGAGCACACAGAAGATTACTTATAAATAAAAGATTGGGACAAGAATTTATTTCATCAGATAAAGTTAAGAAAAGAGGAGTGGTGATATACGCAAAAGAAAAATTGGCTCCAAGACAGATTTTTAAAGATGAACAGGGCAGAATCTTGGCAATTGAGATACAGATTCAAGGAGAAAAAATTTTGATATTTGGAATTTATGCACCAAATGAAGGGAAGGCAGAATTTTATAAGAAATTACATGAGACACTAACAAATTATCTGGATTACAAGGTGATTTTATTAGGCGATATGAACGGGGTTGTCTCTACAAATATGGACAAAGCACAAAGACAGGTGATCTCCAAGGACGGGAGACTACCTAAGACTTTTTTTGAAATGACTGACAACTTGGACCTGATCGACATTTGGAGAATAAGAAACCCCCTCGAGAGGGAGGGAACATTCTTTTCAGAATCACAGATGACCTGGACAAGAATAGATCAAATATGGATTACTAGTGGGATGGCTCCTAAGATAAAGAAAGTGGAAATCTGCCCAAAGACATGCTCCGACCACAATGCAGTAAAGATGGAAATGAAAATAACAACAGCTGGCTCTTTCAGATGGAGAATGAATGACACCCTATTTAAAGATCCAGAGGTGTACCAAAAGGCCCAAAAGACTTTGAAGGACTATTTTGAGATAAATCTAAGGACAGAAGTGGAGAAACGAGTGATCTGGGACGCAAGCAAGGCCGTGATGAGGGGTTTCCTGATACAGCAGAATTCCTTGAAAAGGAGGAAACAACAGGAGAAGAAAGATAAAATTCTGGAAAAGATAAAAGACAGTGAAAAGAAACTGAGATCCAACCCAAAGTCACATGAGATCTTGAGACAAATCAAACTGTATCAGAAGCAATATATGGAATTGATGAACCAGGAGATTGAATGGAAAATTAAACGAATGAGACAAAAGACATTTGAATCGGCAGATAAATGTGGGAAACTCCTGTCATGGCAACTGAAGAAGAGACTGAAATTGAACACAGTTACAAGTTTGGAGGTAGATGGAAAGAATATTTCGAAACCAAATGAGATCAGCAACTGCTTTCAGAGCTATTTCAGAAGATTGTATGCACAAGGGCCGGAAAATGAAAGAGACATTGAAGAATTTCTTAAGAAATATGGATTACAAAAAATTTCGCAACAAAGTATAGCGTTTCTAAATGAGAAAATAACTGAACAAGAAATTGAGGGTGCCATTCAAAACATGCAACTGGGGAAATCTCCAGGGCCAGATGGACTAACCTCCAGATATTACAAAGCCTTGAAAGACTGGATAATTCAGCCACTTAAGGAGGTTTGCAACGAGATATTAGAGGGGAAAAGGGCACCTGAGATGTGGAAAGAAGCCTTCATCACACTTATACCAAAGACTGAGGTTGATAAAAAACAGATCAAGAACTACCGCCCTATATCACTACTTAATGTGGATTACAAAATTTTTGCAGACATTTTGGCAAAAAGACTAAAGAAGGTGCTGGTGGAGGAGATTCATAGAGACCAGGCAGGCTTTCTCCCGGGTAGGCATATATCTACTAATGTAAGGAATATAATTGACATTATAGAAATGCTGACAGTGAACATTAATACGAAGGCAGTTCTAATTTTTGTGGACGCGGAGAAAGCCTTTGACAATATATCTTGGAAATTTATGAAAAAGAATCTCCATGGGATGGGGGTAGGTCAAAGGTTTGAAAATGGTATAAGTGCAATTTATTCTGAGCAAAAGGCGAAGTTAATTGTAAATAATGTGGTTATGGATGAACTACCTATAGAAAAAGGGACACGTCAGGGGTGCCCAATATCCCCATTACTTTTTATATCGGTCCTGGAGGTCCTGTTAAATATGATTAGGGGAGATCAGCTGGTAAAAGGGATTCAGGTCGGAGCCAGACATTACAAATTAAAGGCTTTTGCAGATGACTTAGTACTGACCTTGCAAGAGCCAGACACTAGTACCAAAAGAGCCTTGGAATTAATTCAAGTATTTGGCCAGGTCGCAGGATTTAAGTTGAATAAACAAAAAACTAAGGTACTGGAAAAGAACTTAACAAATGTTGAAAGGGAAAGATTCCAAGAGGAAACTGGGTTAGTGGTGGCAAAGAGTGTAAAATACCTGGGGATTAACATGACATCTAAGAATGTGAACTTATTTAAGGACAATTATGACAAGTGCTGGACTGAGATAAAGAAAGATTTAGAAATATGGTCAAACCTGAAGCTTTCCTTGTTAGGTCGAATTGCTGTGATCAAAATGAATGTATTGCCTAGAATGTTATTTTTGTTTCAGACATTACAAATTGTTGATAAACTGGACTGTTTCAAGAAGTGGCAGAAAGACATATCTAAATTTGTCTGGCAGGGCAAAAAGCCCAGAATTAAGTTTAAGATACTTACCGACTCTAAAGAAAGAGGGGGGTTTGCCCTGCCGGACTTAAGACTTTACTATGAATCGGCAGCTTTCTGCTGGTTAAAAGATTGGCTACTTCTTGAAAATGCAGACATTCTAGTGGAATAGAGAAAGAGGATAAATTTATATTTAATTGGGCAAGATAGGTTGCTGAATAATGGTACTAAATTAAGGATGCAAAAAGGGAAAGGTATGGGGAAGTCCGGGAAAAGAGGGTTATGAAAATAAGGTTATGAAAACATGAGTTGTTTTTTTTTGTTTGTCTGTTTCTTTTGTTGTTTTTTGTTTCTGTTAAAAAATTGGAAATTAATAAAAATCTTTTATAAAAAAAAAAAAACAGAATCTGATAACGTAAAGGTTTGCATATGGAGACATATCGGTCATACCCCATCACTGCTAGAAGCATACAATTTGTGCACCCAAAGCCCAGGAAAATGCACATCTGAGTGGCACAACCAATGAAGGAAATGGTCTTCTTTTCTCTTAGAAGATTTGCAAGCATATTGGGGATAATGACAAGTGAATAGCAGATTTCTGAGAAGGAGAGGATGGAGAGGAAGAAGTACATGGGGATGTGGAGGTTGCGGTCAAGCCGTATCGCAGTGATGATGATTATATTTGCGAACAAAGTTAGCAGGTAAATGAGAGAGAACACCAGAAACAAGGGTATCTTCAGGTCTGGGAAATTGGAAAACCCAGCAAGGGTAAATTCTGTCACCACTGTTTGATTTTCTCTTGCCATTGATGCAGCATCTGAAAATAAACTTTAAACGTATTACAGATTGCAACAGTGCTCGTCAGCTGATGTTTAATACAATAATACAGGGGAAGAGGCTTGTTCATTAAATGATTTTTTAATTTTTTGTTCTTTATTAAATTTATGTACTGCCCTTCAGCTGACTATCACAGGCCACTTTACAACATAAAAACACAAAATTCATAACAGGACTGTAAAAATGCCATAATAACAAATTAAAGAACAAGCCATTTGATGTGCCTTAAACATCACTCCATACAGCTGACTGAGAACTGCCTGCTTCCACTTGCCCAATGGTAGTGCTGGCCTCAGTAGACAGAGCCTAGTACAACAATTGTGCAACCAGCAAAATAGTTGTGTCACCCCATAGACATATTATTACATTCACTTGACCAATAAGTCTACACTGCAGAGTTGAATGTCTGATATCTCCCTTTCGAGGAATCCTGGGAATGTCTGCTCCCAAGTTAGTGAGGCATTAGAGCCAGTTTACAAAACTGCATTTTCCATAGAACTAAAATTTTAGCAATCAGACAACATTTTGGCATAGTTCATCACCATAGATTAAAATTCTGTATTCTTTTAATTGATGGAATTCCACTGTGAATAAATGTCTGGCTACAGACCACAAACTGATGAAGGAGCACAGAGGCAAGTGAGCTGAAGAGTTTGAGGCTTCACAATATTCCTGTCAATTGCAAAATTAACAGCATCACAAGGCATAACTCTGAACACCACTAGAATATTTTATTGAGGAGCATGCTTTTCTTCAGCTGCCTTTTAAAGAGTCATACATGTCTATTCCAAATTGTAGCACTTCTCCAGGATCTCAGGTTGATGTCTTCACTAGTCCTGCTAAGCTACCTCATACCCGTTTGGAAAAATATTGGATCTGGAGCGTTCTGTATGGAAAACAGTAACTCTGCCATTGAGTATGAATCTTGTTCCCAAGACAAAAAGAAGTCAGGGGCTTTGAAATTGTTCTTATTTCCCTTTAAATTGGCAAAAACAAGAGCATTAGATGTGCTGAATGAATGAATTCAAATCAAAGCTGCAGAACCTCAAACCACAATAGACTTACAAGGAAGCACGATGGATGTTGAGCTCTTCCAAATGACACCAATTTGCCACAGTATCCTTTTTATGAGGTTTTTATTGAGCTAGGAATGATGTAAACAAGTTTATAAATCCCACCAGATATTATCTCTACGGTGTTTCAAAACGTAAAATAAATCAACCTTCTTATTATCAATGGGAGTTGCTAGAATCTACAAGTAATAATTAACAATATATATAATTTTATTGGGTGTATTTTTTTTTCTAAAGCTGTTGACTTCATCTCTATATCGATACATTCTGTTACATCTACTTGTTTTCCATTTTTTTATTTTATCATGATGAATATTACAGACAGTTTCTCTGTAAGGTGCAGATTGGTCTTTCTGATTAAGTGGTGTGCGAATATTGTTTAATAAATAAAAATAGTGTACAGGACAAATGGCTCTGGGGTAAGCCACACCCATCGTCATATAGGCAGGGAAAGTTCCATCTACAAGTACAATGCTAGGACAACACCTAACATCTCACAAGGCACTGAAGACATCAGGGTTCAAGGAGATAAACATAAACTGTATGTTTTCACAGACTATATCTTACTGATGCTCCACAATCCAAGCTAAGCCCCTTTTCCTTTGCAGAGGATATTAAATGATTGCATGGCAGTATCTGCATTTTCTTCTGGACCTAAGTGTTCAGTTTAATTTCTATTATCGTGGATTAAACCTCGGCAATGGATCCAGATTTGGCATTACGTTCTCTAGAAAGCAATACAACCCAACCATTCACCACTAACCTCTTGTATTTGATTTCTTAGCAGCAGCTAAAATCTCCATTGCTAGTCACTGGAAATCGAGATCCCAATCCTGGGATTGTTGGTTTGGAAGGCTATGGGAAATTGCTCTCTCTGAATATCTAACATGCCAGAGAGGATTTAGCCACAGGGAGACAAAAACAGACAGTTTCTATTCCATTTGGTAGC
The DNA here is from genome assembly GCF_951804945.1 of Podarcis cretensis. NCBI lineage: Eukaryota > Metazoa > Chordata > Lepidosauria > Squamata > Lacertidae > Podarcis > Podarcis cretensis. Next base: position 31,252,934 of record NC_137187.1, read on the forward strand.
TCTTTCTGTCTTTTGGCAATGCTGAGCCTAACAAGCGTCAACCGTCCCATAGCCCAAATAAACATATGTAGAAGTTATGTCACTTCTCCATATGTTTAGTTGATATTATATGTTATTATACAGTTGATATTATATGGTAAACACCTGGCCTGGGCATCTATGTTTTTAGCAGCATTGCATGAATGGTTCTTTTTTCCATTGCTGTTGTTGGAATCATAGAATCTTAGAGTTGGAAGGGACATGTCATGAATGAGCCAGCTGTCAGGGAAGGAAGCAGTTATGAAGAGAGAGGGTTAAATGGCAGACAAGAGGAGCCTCGGACAGGGTATGTACAGGTACCAGCCATTCAACAGGAACAATTTTGAAACTTCAGTCTCAGCACCTCCACAAAGATAAACAGAAATGTACCTCAAACTGAACCCAACCAAAATATACAGGAAGCCGCTATTCAACAAGAACGATTTTGACACTTCAGTCTCAGCACTTATGAGCTTGAAATAGTTCTGCGTGAATGATTGGTAGAGAAAATGTGGGCTAGGATTTGGGAGAAAACAACAGTAATCTTTAGAAAAGTTTCCTTTGTTGCAGGGCTGAATGATTACAGGTTCATGTATGGGAAAATTCTGACAACCCAATTTATTTTCCAGTGATGCACTAAAGAGAAAATCAAAGTTGTTTGTAAATGCTAAAGCAAGGCCACATTTTTCCAAGTGAATATTCCATATACAGATGAATATTTTAAAAGATGAGAAAAGGCTACAATACTATACTAAACTACAGATACAGTATTTGTTGGGTTTCATAATTCCTCTTCAAAGTGGCTAACGCTTAATTTTCACATTCTTTGGGTGCAGGAGCTTTTGCCAAGCGATTTCTTAAGTGCTGTTTGGACATCTTTGTTTCTCAGGCTGTACACCAAGGGGTTCAACAAGGGAGTCACCATTGTGTAAGAGACAGAAATAAAAATAGTCTGATCTAGGGTGTAACTGTTTTTGGGCCCGAAATGGATAATGCCAGCACACCCAAAGTGCACTATGACCACAATAAGATGGGAGGCACAAGTGGAAAAGGCTTTTCGCTTCCCAGCCGTTGTGGGAATTTTCAAGACAGTGTTTGCAATTAAAATGTATGAGAGAAGGATGAACAGGAATGCACAAATTATAACCAAAACACAAATAATGAAAATGACAATTTCTCCTATGTAGTTACGACCACAGGCTAATTCAAGCAAAGGTTCTATTTCACAAAAGAAGTGCTTAATTTTATTTGGCCCACAGAAAGGCAAGGTAAATATGATTATAGTCTCTGAGGTGGAAAAAAGAAATCCAGTTGTTGCTGAACAAGCCACCAGTTTGGTGCAGAGTCTTTGATTCATCAAAATCTGATAACGTAAAGGTTTGCATATGGACACATATCGGTCATACCCCATCACTGCTAGAAGAAAACAATTTGTGAATGCAAAGCCCAGGAAAATGCACATCTGAGTGGCACAGCCAATGAAGGAAATGGTCTTCTTCTCTCTCAGAAAATTTACAAGCATATTGGGGATAATGACAAGTGAGTAGCAGATTTCTGAGAAGGAGAGGATGGAGAGGAAGAAGTACATGGGGGTGTGGAGGCTGCGGTTAAGCCGTATCGTAGTGATGATGATTATATTTGCGATCAAAGTTACCAGGTAGATTAGAGAGAACACCAGAAACAATGGAACCTGCAGGTCTGGGAAATTGGAAAACCCAGCAAGGATAAATTCTGTCACCACTGTTTGATTTCCTCTTCCCATTGATGCAGCACCTGAAAATAATCTTTAAAGGTGTTACAGATTGCAACTGTGCTCATCAGCTGACTTTTCATATAAAAATACTTGGGGGAATTACTTGTTCATAAAATTATTATTTATTTTTCTCATTTATTTTCTTATTTATTAAATTTATGTCCTTCAACTGAATATCACAGGAAAGTTTACAAAAAAGTTTATAAAAGTTTATAAAAACAGAAAATGCATAACAGGACCGTAAAAATGCATAATGTGACAGTATCAAATTAAAGAACAAATGATTATATGAGCTTTAAACATCACTCCATACAACTGCCTGAGAACTGCCTGCTTCCACTTGCCCAATGGTAGAGCCGGCCTCAGTAGATAGAGCCTAGCACAACAATTGCGTATGTAGGTCCCCAAGCCACCCCTCAAAATAATTCACAAATCACACGTAATTTAAGTTTAAGGTTTTTGGGCACTATTTTGGCCCCAACTTTATTAAAATACAAAATCTGTGAGTGTTTGCTTAGACATTGGTTATGACTATCTGTCCCCCAGCCTGGGACAGAACTGACTATCCGAACTCCATCGGAAGCCAGTGAAGGGAATGACCGCTCCCCACCTAAAATGGGGGGCGCCCTTTGCGTGGACGTGCGCAGCCCCTGGATCTGGAGCGGCTCCAACAGCATAGGCTTGGCTTTGCCTTCCCTCAGGTGGGATACCTGGAGGTCTCCGCCTACCTCAGTCAGTTGTCCAATCCCACCTGGGGGAAGCGTTGCCAAGGAGACCAGGCCAGGTAGGGGAGGGATTACCTGCCCACACAATAGAGGGAGGATCTTACCTGGGAATCCTCACTTGGCTCCAGAGCTTCTCCCACCCTACCCACCCTCAGTTAATGACCCCTCCACCACCAGCTTTTTATAACCAATACCTAACCGCAACCTTACAAGTTGTGACAAATTGCTAAGTAGTAGGCAAAAACCAAGTGGCACCAGCCAATCAGCCAAATGGCAAAATTGTTACTAGGCCCCTGCCCCAAGGCAGACGACCCCATGACAGGCAAAGCAAGGTCAACCAGAACACAGGGCGGGCGGGCGGGTAATCCGATGCACTCTGCTAAAGAGAAAGCAAAAGGCAGAGTGCCCCAATATTTAAAGACTATGGTCCTACCCACCAATTTGCTACATGCAACCCAGCAACACGGTCAGCCAATCATCGCACCAGGCAATGATTGGCAGCCCACACCGCAACCCGTGCTCTCATTTTAGGGAGAACACGCTTTGTGCAACCAGCAAAATAGTTGTGTCACCCCATAGCCATATTCACTAGACCAACAAGTCTACACTGCAGAGTTGAATGTCTGATATCTCCCTTTTGAGGAATCCTGGGAATGTCTGCTCCCAAGTTAGCGAGGTGTTAGAGCCAATTTACAAAACTGCATTTTCCATCAAACTAAAATTTTAGCAATCAGACAACAGCTTGGCATAGTTCATCACCATAGATTAAAATTCTGTATTCTTTTAATTGATGTAATTCCACTGTGAATGAATATCTGGCTACAGCCCACAAACTGAGGAAGGAGCACAGAGGCAGTGAGCTGAAGAGTTTGAGGCTTCACAATATTCCTGTCAATTGCAAAATTAACAGCATCACAAGGCATAACACTAGAATATTTTATTGAGGAGCATGCCTATCTTAACCTGCCTTTTAAAGAGTCATACATTTGGTGTCTATTCCAAATTGTAGCACCTCTGCAGGGTTTCAGGTTGATGTCTTCTCTAGTCCTGCTAAGCTACCTCATACCCTTTTGGAAAAATATTGGATCTGGAGCCTTCTGTATGGAAAACAGTAACTCTGCCATTGAGTATGAATCTTGTGCCCAAGATAAAAAAAGAGTCAGGGGCTTTGAAATTGTTCTTATATCCCTTCAAAGTGACAAAGACAAGAGCATCTGAAGGGCTGAATGAATGAATTCAAATCAAAGCTGCAGAACCTCAAACCACAATAGACTTACAAGGAAGCACGATGGATGTTGAGCTCTTCCAAATGACAGCAATTTGCCACAATATCCTTTTTATGATGTTTTTATTGAGCATGGAATGATGTAAACAAGTTTATAAATCCCACCAGATATTATCTCTACGGTGTTTCAAAACGTAAAATAAATCAACCTTCTTATTATCAATGGGAGTTGTTAGAATCTACAAGTAATAATTAACAATACATGTAATTTTATTGGGTGTATTTTTTTCCTAAAACTGTGGACTTCATCTCTATATCGATACATTTTGTTACATCTACTTGTTTTCCATTTTTTTATTTTATCATGATGAATATTACAGATTGTTTCTCTGTAAGGTGCAGATTGGTCTTTCTGATTAAGTGGTGTGCGAATATTGTTTAATAAATAAAAATAGTGTACAGGACAAATGGCTCTGGGGTAAGCCACACCCATCGTCATATAGGCAGGGAAAGTTCCATCTACAAGAACAATGCTAGCACAACACCTAACATCTCACAAGGCACTGAAGGCATCAGGGTTCAAGGAGATGAACATAAACTGAATATTTTCACAGATTATATATTACTGATGCTCCACAATCCAAGCTAAGCCCCTTTTCCTTTGCAGAGGATACTAAATAATTTCATGGCAGTATCTGCATTCTAAATGACTACTGGATGCAGGTGTTCAATCTAATTCCTATTATTGTGGGTCAACTCTTGGCAATGGATCCAGATTTGGCATTACGTTCTCTAGAAAGCAATACAACCCAACCATTGACCGCTATCCTCTTGTATTTATGTTCTAAGCAGCAGCTAAAATCTCCATTGCTAGTCACTAGAAATCCAGATCCCCATCCCATGATCATTGGTTAAGGAAGGTTATGGGACACTGCGCTCTCTGAACATCTAACATGTCAGAGAGGGCTTAGTGGCAGGGAGACAAAGACAAGCTGTTTCTATTCCATTTAGTAGCTCTTTCTATCTTTCGCCAATGCTGAGCCTAACAAGCATCAACCGTCCCGTAGCCCAAATAAACATATGGAGAAGTTTTGTCACTCACAGTTGATATTATATGGTAAACAACTGTCTTGGGCATCTACGTTTTGAGCAGCATTGCATGAATGCTTCTTTTTTCTCATTGTTGATGTTGGAACCATAGAATCTTAGAGTTGAAAAAGACCCAAGGGTCACCGTCGGCTGTGGTGAGGAGTGCAAGGCCAGCCTTTACCAGGTGGCCTAGGGGGCAAGGCCCAGGCCCTCACACTTCCAGCTATAAAGAAACTCCTCCGGCAGAAACTGCTTTCTTCGCTGTTGGACCCACTATTGATCTCATCAGCTCAATCTAATTCATTTCTGGTTACTGTTGAATGGTCACTTTAAAATGTGAAGGTTCATTATTGCTTCACAAGTTGTGTATGTCTTTAAGGGCCAGGGCCAGGGCAAATAACGAGGCCCAGTCTTACAGCTGTGAAACATAGCTGCTGAGTTGTGTTAATCAAGCTGTGTCAGCAATTGGGTATAGTATATAAGGAGCAGCACCTAGCTCTACCATTACCCTGGGGGATGTGTTGGTGGTTGGGCTATGTTTGTTGTTGTTATCTTTAGTGTAAAAATGAGTTTTTGTTTTTGTTATTAAAACCTTGTTTAAGTTATTTTTTGAGTCCCTTTTTAATGCATGGTCTCCTCAGCAAGCTCTCTGCAGCGCTACTAAACTGCAAATAGCCAGCAGTTACATGAATTCCAACCTTTGAAAACGCAACATATATGATCCCCTCTTTAAAAATAGCCATTACTGGGGACAAGGAAGGGCAGAAATAATTATGTACCAAAGATAAGCAGAAATGGACACCAAACTGACCCCAACAAGAACAAATTTCACACTTCAGTCTCAGCATTGAAATAGTTCTGCCTGAATGTTTGGTAGTGAAAATGAGGGCTAGGATTTGGGAGAAAACAACAGTAATCTTTAGAAAAGTTTCCATTGTTGCAGGGCAGAATGATTAGAGGTTCATGTATGGGAAAATTCTGACAACCCAATTTATTTTCCAGTGATGCACTAAAGAGAAAATCAAAGTTGTTTGTAAATGCTAAAGCAATACCACATTTTTCCAAGTGAATATTCCATATACAGATGAATTTTTCAAAAGATGAGGAAAAGCTTCAATACTACTTGAGGCATTCTTTGTCCATTAAACAACAGATATTTGTTGGGTTTCATAATTCCTCTTCAAAGTGGATAATGCTTAATTTTCACATTCTTTGGGTGCAGGAGCTTTTGCCAAGTGATTTCTTAAGCGCTATTTGAACATCTTTGTTTCTCAGGCTGTACACCAAGGGGTTCAACAAAGGAGTCACCATTGTGTAAGAGACAGAAATAAAAGTCGTCTCATCTAGTGTGTAACTAGATTTGGGCCTTAAATAGATAATGCCAGCACACCCAAAGTGCACTACGACCACAATAAGATGGGAGGCACAAGTGGAAAAGGCTTTACGCTTCCCAGCCGTTGTGGGAATTTTCAAGACAGTGTTTGCAATTAAAATGTATGAGAGAAGGATGAACAAGAATGAACCAATTACAACCAAAAAAGAAATAATGAAAATGACAATTTCTCCTATGTAGTTACGACCACAGGCTAATTCAAGCAATGGTGCTAAATCACACAAGAAGTGCTTAACTTTATTTGGTCCACAGAAAGGCAAGGTAAATATGATTATAGTCTCTGAGGTGGAAAAAATAAATGCAAGTGATACTGAGCAAGCCACCAGCTTGGTGCAGAGTCTTTGATTCATCAAAATCTGATAACGTAAAGGTTTACATATGGATACATATCGGTCATACCCCATCACTGCTAGAAGCATACAATCTGTGCACCCAAAGCCCAGGAAAATGCACATCTGAGTAGCACAGCCAATGAAGGAAATGGTCTTCTTTTCTCTTAGAAGATTTGCAAGCATATTGGGGATAATGACGAGTGTGTAGCAGATTTCTGAGAAGGAGAGGATGGAGAGGAAGAAGTACATTGGGATGTGGAGGCTGCGGTTAAGCCGTATTGTAGTGATGATGATTATATTTCCCATCAAAGTTACCAGGTACATGAGAGAGAACACCAGAAACAATGGAATCTTCAGGTCTGGGAAATTAGAAAATCCAGCAAGGATAAATTCTGTCACTATTGTTTGATTTTCTCTTCCCATTGATGCAGCATCTGAAAATAAACTATAAAGGTGTTACAGATTCCAACAGTGGTTATACCTGATGTTTTAGGGGGGGGGGAATACTTGGGGGAAATGCACTCATAAAATGTCTGCGTCCAAGTTTATGAGGTATTAGATCCAGTCTACAAAACTGCATTTCCTTGAGAAATAAAATTTTATCAATCAGAAAACATCTTGGCATAGTTTATCACCGTAAATTAAAATTCTGTATTCTTTTAATTGATGTAATTCCACTGTGAATTAATGTCTGGCTACAGCCCATAAACTGATGAAGGAGCACAGAGGCAAGTGAGCTGAAGAGTTTGAGACTTCACCATATTCCTGTCAATTGCAAAATTAACAGCATCACAAAACATAACTCTCAACACCACTAGAATCTTTTCCTGAGGATCATGCCTATCCTAACCTGACTTTTCATGCAGTCAGTGTCTATTCCAAATTGTAGCAGCTCTCCAGGGTCTCAGGTTGATGTCTTCACTAGTCCTGCTAAGCTATCTCATACACTTTTAGAAAAATATTGGATCTGGAGCCTTCTGCATGCAAAGCAGTAACCCTACCTTTGAGAATGAAGCTTGTGCCCAAGATAAAAAGAGTCAGGTGCTTTGAAACTGTTCTTATCTCCCTTTAAAGTGTCATTTGAATGACTAAACCATTCTGCAGTTCAAAGAAAAACCTGCAGAACCTCAAAACACAATAAACCTCTTCAGTTATCAACCAGGAAATATATATATACCAAATAATTCTTACAAGGAAGAAGGTTTGGTATTCCAAATGACAGCAGTTTGCCACACTATACTTTTTACAATGGTTTTTTCTGAGCATGGAATAATGTAAACAAGTTTCTAAATCCCACCAGAAAAACTTAAAGTAAGTCAACCATCATGCTACCAATAGGATTTCTTAAAATGCACAGGTAATGTGAATATTGTTTAATAAATAAAAAACCCAAAGTCTAAAAGGTGAGGAAAATTCAATCCATAAGTACAATGCTAGCACTTTCTAATATCCTCAGAAGCATTGTGAAGATTTGGGGCTGGTTCATTAATGAGAGATTTCAGAATGATTTCCATGAAGTATGGTAAAACTGAAAATCTAGTAAAGAATCAAAATCATCTAAAGAAACGGATTTGGTTGCACAGGGTGCTTACAGATGAGCCCAGGTGTAAGAAGAGCATACGTAAGAAATGGAAGGAAGGAGAAATCATGAACAGCAAACAGTTGCAGGGAGAAGATCAGGTAGCCCAAGCTCTGGATGAACTCCTGATTGCAAGAGGTTAAATATAAAAATCATAAAGGTTTCTTTGGCTATGTTCAAAGCATGAGGAAGAACAAGCAAGTAGTATGTCCTCAGTATGGAGATGATGGAGAAATGCTATTGAGTGACAGAGAAAAGTTGGAAAACCTAATTCAAAATTGCAGGGCCTAATGAGCTCCTCCCGAAGGTACTAAAATATTTTATTTCAATTCTATTCATAGAATAGACAATAGGATGGCATACCTGAGACAAGACAAAAACGTTGTTCTGAAGCAGCCCCGAAAGGATGCTCTGCAAGGATCGACGCCTCTTGTGAAATAGGTGAAGGGAGAGAAGTTTGCAAAAGTATGCATTGCATGGAGAAAGCGCTTAGAGAAAAGCTTTATTCCCTCTCTCATAACTCTAGAACTTGTAAAAGGTGGTACAGTATATTTCTTCAGGGCAGCTCATAGTTAAACTGTATAGAAGGTAGTGATGGTCCCCAACCTAAATGACTTTACAGTACAAGGGGATTAGGTACATCCAAGGAAGAGGGGGGGGCTATCGATTACTATTAGCTGGGAGGCAACAATGCCCTAAGATCTTATGATGAACAACGGTATATAAATCTAATAAATAAAATGGAAACCACAGGAGGAGAAGGGCAATTTTTTTTTAATAATAATTAAAAAAAAGATTTTATTTCAGAGCCTCTATATATCTATATAGAGGGACGCAGGTGGCGCTATGGGTAAAAGCCTCAGTGCCTAGGGCTAACCGATCAAAAGGTTGGCGGTTCGAATCCCGGCGGCGGGGTGCGCTCCCGCTGCTCGGTCCCAGCGCCTGCCAACCTAGCAGTTCGAAAGCACCCCCGGGTGCAAGTAGATAAATAGGGACCGCTTACCAGCGGGAAGGTAAACGGCGTTTCCGTGTGCGGCTCTGGCTCGCCAGAGCAGCGATGTCACGCTGGCCACGTGACCCGGAAGTGTCTCCGGACAGCGCTGGCCCCTGGCCTCTTAAGTGAGATGGGCGCACAACCCCAGAGTCTGTCAAGACTGGCCCGTACGGGCAGGGGTACCTTTACCTTTTATATATCTATAATCTATAATCTTTGAGAATTATTGAAGAACAGATGAGGTCCCCGTGCAGAGGAGGCAGGCAAATGTTGTCCTGATCTTCAAAAGTGGTGGTGGAGAAGACCCAGGTAGCTACTGACCTGTGAGCTTGACATCGATACCAGGAAAGGTCTTAGAACAGATAATAAAACCATTTGTCTGTGAGCACATAGAAAAGATTCTGTGATTACTAAGACCCAGCATGGGTTTCTGGAAAACAAGCCATGCCAGACGAATCCCATTTAATTTTTTGACAGAGTTACAAGCATGGTGGATCAGGAGAATGCTATGGATATAGTGTGTCTTGATTTCAGTAAGGCTTCTGTCCCCCATTTATATTCTTGTGGAGAAGCAGCTAAAACGTGGGTGGATGAGGTATCTGTCAGGTGGATTTGTAGTTGGTTGAGTATGAGGACCTCACACATCAGACCGCCCTAGGGACATAGTCATCTGATTCTAGAGATATCAAGCTAAAGAAGCTATTTTCAAAGCATTGCTCCATTTCCATGAACTGAAATGTGGGTTGGATTTAATAGAAATATTCGAGGTTCTCTGTCCAGGGATCCTTTCCTGCCACAAAGCTTTTAGTCAATACACTCTGGCTTTCAAAACCATGGGGATCCTCTATCAGTGGATCCTTCACATTGCTAGTGCAAGATAATGGCAAATTCTGGGTAATTAGTGATGACCAACAGGCAGGAAACCTCCTCTGGTACCTCAAAATTATGCTTAATCAATCTAAACGTGGGCTTACTGTCCACTTATTCCTACCCTCTGCTTCCTCTTACTTAACCAGTTACTGATCCACAAAAGGACCACTCCTCTTATTTCTTATTTCTGCTATGAAACTGGTTTATTTTTAAAAGAATCAAATAGCAACAAGCTCTCTAACTGTCCCTGAAGTTCATATTTTAGCAGAAGAAAATAACCACCCCCAAGTGTCTTGTTTGTCTAAGAGAACAACAGAAGGGAATTAAAACTGATAAATGCAATTATAAGTTCAGGTGTCCCTCAGAAATCACTTATTTGAAAAGTGCCAATTTCCTAATGATGCCCTCGGTGACTTATCTCTTCTCTGCTGTGCTGGGAAATTGGAAGGATGATTTGAGACGGGAAAATGAGGCAATATTCAGCTTTGTTTCTCTTGGTATCTAACAAAACCAGAGTTCAGTGTCTGCACTTTTGGCCCTGCTTCTGGTATGGGGCACAGTGCTTTGACCCCTGTCATGTTCTCTTAAAATACACCGGTTTGTTGCTGTTCCCTTGACTATCCACTAGGGGGAGAACCTTCTCCCCTAGACCTGACTGAACTTTGCTTTAAATTCCCTTTAACTTTTTCCCTTCCTCTTATTTGGTGGTTCTTCCTCCTTATTTAAGTATAAGAATTATTACCACCAGAAAAATAGTAGGTTTTATTGTGGTGTCTATGATTTTTTTTTTTTAAATTGTCATTTGATTTTTACAAATTCCTTCACACACATAGTATTATCACAAATATCAAACTTTACTCAATATTCTTTTGAATCTCAAGACTCCCCTCCTCCCCTCTGTGGACTCTTTAACTAACTTTTTAAACTGCATATAATAAATCTGTCTAGTTTATCATCCTCCATTGTATCCAAAGTCTATGTGTGATTACAAGATAAAAAAATTCCTTCCAGTAGCACCTTAAAGACCAACTAAGTTAGTTCTGGGTATGAGCTTTCGTGTGCATGCACACTTCTTCAGATACCATTTTTATTTTGTTTTGACTATGGCAGACCAACACGGCTACCTATCTGTAACTGTGATTACAAGAGTTATTTACAGTGGCGTAGCGTGAGTTATCAGCACCCGGGGCAAGGCAAGTAATTTGCGCCCCCTAACCCATGGATTTGCGCCCCCTAACCCGTGGATTTGCGCCCCCTAACCCGTGGATTTCCCTAACCCCCAGATGTTGCGCCCGGTGCGGCCGGCCCCCCCTGCACCCCCCACGCTATGCCACTGGTTATTTAAAGCCTGCCAAAGATTTCAAGTGTGGTGAGAGCCAGTGTGGTGTTGTGGTTAAGAGTGGTGGACTCATAATCTCGTTCCTCCACAAGCAGCTGCTGGGTGACCTTGGGCCAGTCACACTTCTCTGAAGTCTCTCAGCCCCACTCACCTCACAGAGTGTTTGTTGTGGGGGAGGAAGGGAAAGGAGAATGTTAGCCGCTTTGAGACTCCTTCGGGTAGTGATAAAGCGGGATATCAAATCCAAACTCTTCTTCAAGTGTTTACAGTGGTCTTTCAAGTACATTGTATATTTATCCCATCCTCCTGATTTCTGACTTTCCCGGTTAATCTTGCCATCTCTGCATAGACCAATTTCATCTGCCAGTCCACCCTAGTAGGTATCTTGTTGTCTTTCCATCTCTGGGCAAGGAGCGTCCTTGCAATGGTTGTAGCATGGTGTCTATGATTTTTTTTTGTTTGTTTGTTTGTTTTGTTTGTTTTGTTTTTTTATTTTTGTTTTTTTTGGAGGAGGGCCCTAGGAACTGCAGCTCAGGAACTGAAATCCACCACCCTACAAAAACTGCATTTAATGAACAATCTGATGCACCGTTTATGCTGGGAGAGGAGGACATACATCACCACTATTTTGGTGGACTTCCTGCCATAGCCAAAGCATGCTTAGCCTGGAAGTTGAGACGGAGACCACACCAGTAAAAGGTAAAGGTACCCCTGCCCGTACGGGCCAGTCTTGACAGACTCTGGGGTTGTGCGCCCATCTCACTTAAGAGGCCAGGGGCCAGCGCTGTCCGGAGACACTTCCGGGTCACGTGGCCAGCGTGACGAAGCTGCATCTGGCGAGCCAGAGCCGCACACGGAAACGCCGTTTGCCTTCCCGCTGGTAAGCGGTCCCTATTTATCTACTTGCACCCGGAGGTGCTTTCGAACTGCTAGGTTGGCAGGCGCTGGGACCGAGCAGCGGGAGCGCACCCCGCCGCAGGGATTCGAACCGCCGACCTTTCGATCGGCAAGCCCTAGGCGCTGAGGCTTTAACCCACAGCGCCACCTGCGTCCCATGACCACACCAGTAGAAAGCACAAAAAATGGCATACACATGGCACCCACAATGTCCCTCGAAACACTCCCAGAGCTCCCTGGCCCCACAAGTCCGGGACTGTGCTGGTGACAACATTCACATGCCATGTGGACATGGTGCTTCTAGCACCTCCTAGCTCATCTCTTCCCCGGACTGCTCACCCGTGTCCCACCTCCATGACCCAAGGTCTAAGTCCTCTTCTATGTACTCCCTGGGGAACTCGCACATGCATACACCAGCGATCCAAGCAGAGTTAAGTCTAGTGGCCATTTAAACTTTAAATCCTCTAGCGCAACAGCACCCCCTAAGGGGGCTGTGTGTGTAACTGCAGGTACTGGCCCCAATTTGGCGGAATGCTCTGTCACAAGAGACCTGTGACATCTTTCTGCAGGGCCTGCAAGACAGAGCTGTTCTGCCTGGCCTTTGGTTTGCACTCAGTCTGACCGTAATGTTTCCCTCCCCTTATGGTTTTGATCTATGGGTTACTATTAAAATGAGGCTGCATTTTAAATTGTATTTTAGCTGTATTTTAAATTGGGTTTTTTCTTCCGTTTCCCTTTTACCCTATTATGTTTTTATTGTAATTTTACTGGTGTTAGCCGCCCTGAGCCGCACTCTGGCTGGGGAGGGCGAGGTATAAATAAAATTATTATTATTATTATTATTATTATTATTATTATTATTATTATTATTAGCAATGGAGAACTACAGAGACCCAGTGGCAGAGCTTCATGCTCTGGCACCAGGGGTGGAGAGCAGGCAGGGGCATGGCTGGCACGCATCCCAGGGGGCATGGCGTGTGTCCCGGGGGTGTGGCGCACATCCTGGGGGTGTGGCGCATCACCTGCGGGGGCGGGGTGCCCAGTGCAGGGGGGAGCCAGGATTGTGGCGCCCCACCAGGATTGTGGCGCCCCACCAGGATTGTGGCGCCCCCTCTTCCTCCGCCAGTGCCCAGACCTGCCTGTCAAACCATGTGTGTGAAATAAGTTTAGTACTAGCGGAAGTTATTAATCTTGGCCAGTTTTATGAATGAAAGCTCAGGAAAAACATGAAGGAACTCCAGAAACTGTATGAACATGGGTTTAATTGTAAATAAAAGTCAAGCCGAAGATCACTACCTAAACCAAACCATGAACTGCCACGATCTCCAAGGTGCAGGATAACGTGGGCAGAATCCGGTCTTGGCAAATTGCCAAACAGGCTATCAGAACTGGTGTTAGGAGAAAAGGGCAGCTATCAATGCACAAATAAAGAAATGTTTGACACAGATAAGGTGAATAGCGTATGGCAATGACTGTGATTGAATGTGAAAGCAAATGTTAATGTACGCCTGAAAGGTGAAAGATGAGTGGAGACTCGCCATTCAGATATCTTGATTGACAGCTGGCCTGTCAAGTTTCAGATATCTTGATTGACAGGTGACCTATCAATGGCGAAATTTACCAGAAAAATAAGAAATCAAGATAACAAACTTTTTATAAAAGAATGGAAATGGTTTATTGAATATTTGCAAACAAATTGTAAACAGATAAGAACATTGGCAGGATTATTTCAATCAATCAATCAAATCCGTTTATTGTGAGGACCATGCCTGTGCACAAAAATCAACACTAAAATCAGTAGTTAAAAATATTAAAATCCATTACATACTATGCCAACAAAACCTTCTTCCCACAAAGTAGAAAAGGAGGGAAAACGAACAGCGAGTTAAACAGACGATGAAGGGGTCTTTACATTGTCGTTCATAAATCTTTCCCTGGCTTTCATGGCCTTCATCACAAAGACTGCTACCACATGGATAATACGTGGGTTTGCATCAACTAACAAAAATTTTACTCTATCTTCAGGACTGGTTATAGAGATGGGTATAATTTTCAGCAATGCGTCTCTAAAGCCCGAGTAAATGGGGCAATAGAGAAAATAATGTGTAAGATCCTCTTTAATTTTCATAAGGCAAGGACATAAACAATGTTCAACTGGGGTTTTTGTGTATCTACCGGTCAGATAAGCAGTTGGCAATGTTTGAAACCGTGCCATGGTGAAAGCTCTCCGAAGGGTGGGATCAGTGATCTCCACCAAGTAGTTGGCACAGATTTTGACTGCTTTTACTCGTGGGAACCAGTAGGAAAACCCAGAGTTTTTTATCTTGGTGGAGTCCAAAGAGGCGTCTTTTTCAAAGATCCATTCCCGAACTTTATCAGGGCTCCACAATTTGAGAGTATTAAACTCTGGTAAGTTGTATCTGGATAAAATGTCTAATAGACTTTTATGCCAAGTGGTATTATGTTGTAATGATACAAAGGCTTGTTTAGCCAATAGGGTGTTCGGGGCATCTATAAGGTTGATGAAAAAACGCAAGAATCTTAAATGGGCCCTAGCAGACACAGAAGGTAGTCCTACTTCCACTCTTAGGAGAGCTGCTGGAGTACTCTGAGGGAGGCCTAGAATTCTTCTGAGATAAAAATTTTGGAAGGTTTCAAGCCGTTCTAACAGCTTCTGATTCCATCCCCAGAGTTCTACTCCGTATAACATCTGTGGAATCACTTTTCCAACAAAGGTTTTTAGTGCCGGGGTCACCAGTTGCCCACCCCTCGAGTAAAAAAAGCTGAGCAGAGCACCAGTTGTTCTACGTGTTAGAAGGGCTACAGTCTTGAAGTGGGCAGACCAGCTAGATGTAGCTTGGAAAGTGATACCGAGGTATTCAAAGAGGAGACATTGTTCAATTTTGTGTTCATCTAGAGACCATCTAAATGTGTGGCGAGCTCTAGTAAATACCACAATTTTTGTTTTATCATAGTTTATCTTTAGAGAGTTTTGGGAACAATAAGCTGCGAGCCCCTCCAGCATGCTGAGTAGACCCCTTCGAGTGAGTGCCATGACCGCCATGTCATCACCATATAGCAGTATATTCAGGTGTTTGCCTTCCAGGGCAGGGGCTGATGACTTATACTTTGCCATATGTTGAACAATGTCGTTTATATAGAAATTAAAGAGGAACGGCGCTAACAAACAGCCCTGTTTAACCCCTTTCCCCAGTGGCAGTGGGTCAGTATAGTTGCCTGACATCCCAGTTCTGATTTTAACTGTGGTGTCTGAATGTAACTCTCTAAGTATTTTGAGAAGTCGTCTATCAATATCTGTGTCATTTAGTTTTTGCCATAATTTGTCCCTACAGATTGAGTCAAAAGCGGATGTAAGATCTACAAAAGCCACAAAAAGTTTGCTCTTATGTGTCTTTGTATACTTATCTATCATTGTCTGTAGTACCAAACATTGGCCTATTGTACTATGGCCCTTTCTGAACCAGGCACTATATTATAATATAGTGGTACCTCGGGTTAAGTACTTAATTCGTTCCAGAGGTCCGTTCTTAACCTGAAACTGTTCTTAACCTGAAGCACCACTTTAGCTAATGGGGCCTCCTGCTGCTGCTGCACTACGGAAGCACGATTTCTGTTCTCATCCTGAAGCAAAGTTCTTAACCTGAAGCACTATTTCTGGGTTAGCACTATTTCTGGGTATTTCTGAGTCTGTAACCTGAAGCGTATGTAACTCGAGTTACCACTGTAACCTCCAGTTTCGTAACAGTGTATATTTAGATTAATAAATGAACAAATTGAGTTAATTTGGATATGCTGAAAATATTAAAAATAAATTTAAGGAACCGCAGAAAGAGGGGGAAGGAAGTCAGGTTTTGAAATGTTAAAATGACTTTAAAATTATTGAAATGTAGTAACCTGATATATAGATATAGATACACACACATCAGGTGACCTGTCAAGGACTCACATTTCCATAAAACACCACCTCTTTCTGTGACATGTTGTGATGTTTGTATTACACTTTTAGAGGTGGGATCGGGGAGTGGGGGACAGCTTTTAAAGAAGTTGCATCCTTTCTTTGCGGCTTCTTCTTCTGATGTTATTTTAGTCGTAGAAACCTTGTTGCAACAAACTAAAGATCAGGCTTACGAGCTGCATTGCTTTTTATACACCTGGTTGCAGTTTCTTGCTTTACTCTAACCAACAAGCGGACCCCACAGGATCTTGAGTTCCTTGAGCTATAGCAGTGGTCCTTTAACAAAATTCAGAGTTCAACCTCCAACACCAGAAAAGATTTGAACCAGTCAGGAAGAGTACCAGTAGCATGACATCTGCATGGGCAGGTCAGCAATTTGGGCAGTCTCCTCCAACTGGCAGCTCAATTCTCTCCCACCCTCCACAACACTCTTTGGTCCTACCCCTCTTTGCCCACCCCCAACTGACTACCTCAATACACCCTTGGCAGCAGTTGTTGTTGTTGTTGTTTAGTCATTTAGTCGTGTCCGACTCTTCATGACCCCATGGACCAGAGCACGCCAGGCACTTCTGTCTTCCACTGTCTCCCGCAGTTTGGTCAAACACATGCTTGTAGCTTCGAGAACACTGTCCAACCATCTCGTCCTCTGTCGTCCCCTTCTCCTTGTGCCCTCCATCTTTCCCAACATCAGGGTCTTTTCCAGGGAGTCTTCTCTTCTCATGAGGTGGCCAAAGTACTGGAGCCTCAGCTTCACGATCTGTCCCTCCAGTGAGCACTCAGGGCTGATTTCCTTCAGAATGGATAGGTTTGATCTTCTTGCAGTCCATGGGAATCTCATGAGTCTCCTCCAGCACCATAATTCTAAAGCATCAATTCTTCGGCGATCAGCCTTCTTTATGGTCCAGCTCTCACTTCCATCACTACTGGGAAAACCATGGCTTTAACTATACGGACCTTTGTTGGCAAGGTGATGTCTCTGCTTTTTAAGATACTGTCTAGGTTTGCCATCGCCTTTCTCCCAAGGAGCAGGCGTCTTTTAATTTTGTGACTGCTGCCACCATCTGCAGTGATTGGCAGCAGTATCCTTTATATTTGTGCACCCTGAGATGGAGGCCTTCCTGTTTACTGAGTGGAAAGAGAGGACAAAGGATGCTGGCTCATCAACTTCCCTGCTAGCTTTGCCTCACGGTCCTATCCTGAGGCCTTCTGAAGCAAGATCATTCTAGGGCGTGGGAAAGGGATGCCTGCCTGCCTGCCTGCCTGCCTGCCCCTCCCTAGCAACAAAGGAACAACACTGTGCCAAAACCATTGCACAACGTTTGGGATGGAAAAGATCCAAAAAGGGAAAGGCACTAGGGTGTGGTTGAGACCCAGTCATTCCTGCAGGGGTTTTGTGCCTTGGACAGCAGGGTAGACGTTCGCAGGTAAACCAAAATGCTTGCTTACAAAGCTGTTGTATTACCAACCTTACAGTATGTTTGTGAAACATGGACTACTTATAAACGCCATCTCCAACTCCTCAAAAGATGCCATCAACAGTGTTTCCGAATTTTTTTACACAACACTTGGGAAGACAGGCAAACTAATGCCAGTGTACTGGAAGAAGCAAAGATCACCAGTGTCGAAGCAATGATTCTTCAACATCAACTTTGTTGGACTGGTTGTGTTGTTCGGATGCCCGATTATCATCTTCAAAAGCAACTACTCTATTCCATAGCTGTCAACTTTTCCCTTTTCTTGTGAGGAATCCTGTTCGGAATAAGGGAATTTCCCTTTAAAAAAGGGAGACATTGACGGATATGCTCTATTCCAAACTTAAAAATGGAAAGCGTAATGCTGGTGGTCAACAAAAGAAGTTTGAAGACTCTCTCAAGGCAAATCTTTAAAAATGTGGTATAAACACCGACAACTGGGAAACACTGGCCTGTGAGTGCTCCAGTTGGAGAACAGCCTTTACCAAAGGGTGTCATGGAATTTGAAGACGCTCAAACTCAGGACAAAAGGCAGAAATGTGCTAAGAGGAAGGCATGTTTGGCAAACCCTCACCATGATGAACTCCTGCCCAGAAACATATGTCCCCAATGTGGAAGGACGTGTGGATCCAGAATTGGCCTCCACAATTACTTACTGACTCAATGTTAAGACCGTGTTCATGTAAGACAATCTTACTCAGCTATGAGTGATCGCCAAAGAAGAATAAGACAGTGATGTATCACTAGATTCCTCATGGCACAAGCTCCATGTTCTCAACACCTTTACTTTCTTTGTTATGGAACTTGCAAGAGTGCATAATCAAGGGACAGAACAACTTGACTGCGTTGCAAAATTTTTTTGAGGGGAATGCATTCCAACGTGGATTCAGCATCATGCCAGCTGAAGGATGGGAGATGGTGTCCATTACAACATGTGCAGAAATCATAACTTCTTCATTTAGGTTCATGGGCAAAAAGAAGCAAGTATGGATAAGACACAAAAAGAGCCAAATTGGTTTTGAAGCACCATGTTCAGACCAACGGTACTTAGCAGGCCACCAGCCCCACAACACACATTGAGATGCACCCTTTAGTCTCACCGCCCCACACCTAAAAGAAATTGGAAATGTATCTAAATGTCAAAGCTGATTTCTCTACAGAATACAAAGGAATTAAATTTGGAAGGTTTTCATAAGTGTTTGCCTTGTGGGCTGCCATAGGCCTGCCCATATTCAGCAGTCTCAAGTTACAGTATAGGAAAACTGATTCTATTAACAGTAATCCTTCTACAGTAGTTGGTTAATTGGTTTGGCAACTTCCATGCACATGACGTGTGATGCTAATTATTTCCCGTGAGAGTTAAATGATAACCAATCAGAGGCAGCTACAGGAGAGCTATGAGATTAAGGTGAGGGTCAGATGCCTTGTCAATCCCAGCAGGTATATAAGAGGACAACCCGGCCTGCCCAGGCCATAGGGAGTAGCTCTGCTTCAGAATTACTGGAAGCTCTGGTTCCTAAAGCATGTCTAGGAGGTGGGGCCCATTCACCCATCCATCCATCGATCGATCCATTTACCTTCATCCAAAGATCTCAGGGCAGTTCACAGCATAAGAATGCCAAATAAAAACACAAAATCCACAAAAAGATCAAAAGCAAAACAAACCAATAACCCCCGCCTCCCACAAACACATTTAAAAGGGCATGTCAAAGAACACCACCAGAATCTTTTCTTGAGGATCATGTCTTAACCTGCCTTTTAAAAAGTCATAAGGTCAGTGTTTATTCAAACTTGTAGCTGCTTTCAAAGCAGTGTCTACCACTGAGTCTGAAATGTGTATCCATGACAAAAGGAGTCAGGTACTGTACTTTGAAACTCTCAAAAGTTGCATAGAAAAGATCTAAAACCTGCAGAACCTCAAGCCAAAATAAAGTTTTCCAGTTCTCTACCAAGAAGAAATATACATCAATTCCAACATGGAAGCAGGGTTGTTTCTGAACTGTTCTGAAAATGACAGCAACTTGCCACAATATCCTTTTTATGGTGTTTTTATTGAAGAAGAAATGGCCGCTTACCTGGTACAAGGGTGGGCAGCAGTTGTGACTCAGCCTGGCGCTCCCCCATCCTGGAGCCCCGCCATTTTGACCCAGCCATTGGCTGGGTTCCTGCCAATCCGTGAATTCTGGCCAATCCGTGGCAGCCTGGGGGAGGGGCCAGTGAGCAGACTGCATGGCTGGAGGCTTCCCTCTGATCCACTTACCTGGTCCTTTTTATGATGTTTTTATTAAGGAGGAAACAATGTAAACAAATTTATAACCCATGGTGGAGTTTCAAAGCATAAATCAGCCATCCTATTATCAACGGGAGTTGTTAAAATCTACAAGTAATAATTAGCAATACATGTGATTTATAGTCAGACATGTAATGTTAAGGCTTTATTATGTGACGATGAGATTGTTTTTCTGTAAACTGCAATTAGGTTTTCTGATTAAGTGGCATTTAAAATTGTTAAATAAATCAAAAAGGTGTACGGTACAAATGGCTCTGGGATAAGCCACACCCAGAGTCAAAAAGGTGAAAGAATGTACCATCCACATGCACAACACTAGCCCTTAAGAAAAAGAATCACAAATTGTAACTAACATGTGACAACAAATAACCATGAACCACAACGCAAAAGCAGCTCATTAGTCACTTTGTTTAGAGAATTACAATGGACAACCGGGTATTTGCATAGGCATATGAGAGGCACAGTAATAACTCCTGTCCATAATCCAGTAGATCCCTCCACAGGTTTCCATAAGGGGGCCTCCTTGTTTTGTCTTTGTAGTACGTATATGAAAAAAAATAAATGCCATTCAACATAGAAAGTCGAAGGATTTGATGTGATTTGCTTCTACAGTGGTACCTCGGGTTACATCCGCTTCAGGTTACAGACTCTACTAACCCAGAAATATTACCTCGGGTTAAGAACTTTGCTTCAGGATGAGAACAAAAATTGTGCTCCGGCGGCATGGCGGCAGCAGCAGGCCCCATTAGCTAAAGTGGTGCTTCAGGTTAAGAACAGTTTCAGGTTAAGAACAGACCTCCGGAACGAATTAAGTACTTAACCTGAGGTACTTGACAAATTAACTTTTCAGCCACAGCAACAGACCAAACTTTAGCATACCAAGACTCCTGTAGCGGAGTGCCAATGTTGGGCTTTTTCTAGGTGAGCTGCCACCAGAAGAAACATTAATTCTGACTATTTATTATTTACTAAAGTTCTCAGTCACTTTATCTTGCCCAAAGCGACTTGCAAACAAGCAGTTCTTTATAAAACAATTGCTCACTCAACTCATCTGTAATCCCAAACATGGCTGAGAGAGGAGAATGTACAACTGTCATATGACAGATTGTTTCTGTTTCTTTAAAGACAGCTGTCCAAAATTCATCTGCCGTGGCACGTTGCCACCAACAGAAATGTCCCTTTTGGCTGTGTACACACTCCTGCTTACTTTGCATCACTTGAGAAATAGTGTGCAAATGAAGTTAACCAGAATCCAAATCTATACTGCTGTTTTTTTAGGGAATGCTGTACTTGGACCCATTAGTCCTCAAACTGGCTTCGATCTGAATTGAGAAAAAGAACAACCTTTGTGTATTTTAAGCTTGCAATGTGTACAGAGTCTTAATCTGCTTCCTGTTCTACGAGTGGGGAGAGATGGCAGAAAGAGAGGGAGATTTCACAAACATTTGTTCCACCCATGCCCAGGGCTGACTTTTTCCCCTTTGGCTGCCTCCTCGTCATTGCACCGAGAGGCATCACTTTCTTAAAGTCCCTCATTCATAATTCTCATCATGAGGTGATTCTGTACCTTATTATCTATAAAATAAGACCCCCAATAAGATTTACTTGGGGGTAAGTCCTTTCGAACTCAGTGAGGTTTATTTCTGATTTAGACATCAATTGCCCGGTCCCTGCTCCTGCCAACCTAGCAGTTTGAAAGCATGTCAAAGTGCAAGTAGATAAATAGGTACCGCCCTGGAGGGAAGGTAAATGGCGTTTCCATGCACTGCTGAGGTTCGCCAGAAGCGACTTAGTCATGCTGGCCACATGACCCGGAAGCTGTACGCCGGCTCCCTCGACCAATAAAGCGAGATGAGCGCCACAATCCCAGAGTTGGTCGCGACTGGACCTAATGGTCAGGGGTCCCTTCACCTTTACCTTTGCCCTGGTTTATAAATGTTGGGTGGCCATTAAAAATATTGTTATCCCAAAATTATTACTAGGTGCTTATTGTAAACATTTAAGTCAGAAGAAAATGAAATGTGGAAATTTTGCATTTCAGGTCTCTCCCTCTTAATCGTCTTCATTCCATTGATTTTTTTTTTTAATCTCATTGCTCCCTTGCATTGAGATAGATGTAGGCAAATTAATAATGCAATCCTATACATGCCTAGGTAAAGGTAAAGGGGCCCCTGACCATTAGGTCCAGTCGTGACCGACTCTGGGGTTGTGGCACTCATCTCGCTTTATTGGCCGAGGGAGCCAGCGTACAGCTTCCAGGTCATGTGGCCAGCAGGACTAAGCCACTTCTGGCGAACCAGAGCAGCGCACGGAAATGCTGTTTACCTCCCCGCTGGAGCGGTACCTATTTATCTACTAGCACTTCGTGCTTTCGAACTGCTAGGTTGGCAGGAGCAGGGACCGAGCAACAGGAGCTCACCCCGTTGTGGGGATTTGAACTGTCGACCTTCTGATCGGCAAATCCTAGGCTCTGTGGTTTAACCCACAGCGCCACCCGTGTCCCCTGTACATGCCTACTCAGAAGCAAATGCTGTTGAGTTCAATAAGGTTAGAATACTGAAGTCTTAAATTCAGTTCTACGGACTTCTGAAATAATCTTCAATTTGTTCTCATAAATATTCATCGGGATTTCTAATGCAAATTCCTCCTAGTCAACACATTTTGGTACATATTAACACATTTTTGCAAGCAGTTTCCCCTAGTAGACATTTTGGTATATTATTTTCACCATGTGAAAATGTGTATAAATTTTTAATCACATGTCCCCAGAACATATGCAGTATTTGTTCATATTGTTTGGCTGGAGAACCGCACCACAAAATTCAGAGAAGTGCAAAATTCAGAGGATACCTTTGAGAAGTGTGAATTCGGGTGGCTTCTTGTTAAAATGCAAAGAAGATCAAATTTCTCCTCCAACCCTAGACAAGAGACAAATTCAAGTTGCTACTGAGAAATTAAAAATGAGCAAGTCACTAGGTACAGACGGCATCCGTCTCTGAAAAGATAGGTTGCAACTGGCCAGTAACAAATGACAAAATCTCCTGCTACCGGTGACTCAGCCAAAAGGCAATCTAGGAACACACCCAAACTGTGAGTCAGCTCTTTTAGGAGAACTATGACTCCATCTAGAAGAGGCAAACACACCACCTTGAGTTCATGTGCACTCCACTATTGTCTGGATTTTGCCTCACTTAGCCCACAGCTGAGCCCAAACGCTGGCACAAGAAACCAATTGCTGCACTTGGAGCAGATGAAAAAGATGCAGTATATTGATGACACTGCACACCCAAATGTCAGATGATCTTCCTTAAAGGGCTGCATTTTAAGCTTTGGGGTAACAAAACTGAATCTTGCACTCTGTCCAGGTCAGGTTCTACAGAGCAAGCAGAACTTACTCAATACTACTACTACTACTACTACTACTACTAATAATAATAATTTTTATTTATACCCCGCCCTCCCCAGCCAAGGCCGGGCTCAGGGCGGCTAACAAGCAATAATAAAAACAAGCTGAATGAATACAACTTAAATAAAAGATTAAAATACAACATTAAAACATTGAAACATTAAAATATTAAAATGCAGCCTCATCACAGGAGGAGAAAGGAAAAAGAAAGGGGGGAGAGAATCAAATTGGCTCCAAGCCAAAGGCCAGGTAGAACAACTCTGTCTTACAGGCCCTGCGGAAAGAAATCAGATCCTGCAGGGCCCTGGTCTCAACCAAGTTTAATCAGAAAGGGGTGGAATAACTGCAAAGAAGAGCTGCTGAGAGGTTCAACGAATCATGAGCAGGTCACACACTTTCTTAAAAAATAAAACAAAACTATACCTTTCCATTACAAATTTTCACATTTCAATCAATATAACCATACATTCATAATGATTGACTTTCCTCCCCCCCCCCCCATGGTTCCATTTATTTCTTCATTTCAACTGCATGTTCTATTTACTCCATATGTTTTATTTTCTTCAACACTTGAAACTGCTAGATGTACTCCAACTCTGCTAACGTTTTAACTTGTTTAACATAATTCTTCAGATATTCTGCAAACATTTTCAATTCTTCCTTAAAGACTGATCTCTTATTCTGTTATTTAGATTTGCTAATTCCATATATTCCATCAATTTCATCAGCCACTCCTCTTTTGTTAGTGTTATTTTCTGTCTCCATTTCTGAGCATAAACCACTCAGGCTGCTGTGGTTGTGTAGGGAAATAGATTTTTTTATCTGTGGGGACATCCATACCTAATATGAATATTGTGAATCTCTGTGAATATTGAATAGTAAGAACTTTCTGCAATGTGCTCTATGTGAGGCTACCTTTGAAGGTGACCCAGAAACTACAACTAATCCAGAATGTGGCAGCTAGACTGGTGACTGGGAGTGGCCACTGAGACCATATAACACCGGTCTTGAAATACCTACATTGGCTCCCAGCACGTTTCCGAGCACAATTCAAAGTGTTGGTGCTGACCTTTAAAGCCCTAAACAGCCTCAGCCCAGTATACCTGAAGGAGCGTCTCCACCCCCATTGTTCAGCCCAGACACTGAGGTCCAGCTTGGAGGGCCTTCTGGCGGTTCCCTCCCTGCGAGAAGTGAGGTTTCAGGGAACCAGGCAGAGGGCCTTCTCGGTAGTGGTGCCCGCCCTGTGGAACGCCCTCCCATCAGATGTCAAGGAAATAAACAACTACCTGGCTTTTAGAAGACATCTGAAGGCAGCCCTGTTTAGGGAAGTTTTTAATGCCTGATGTTTTATCACATTATTATTATTATTATTATTATTATTATTAATTATTATCATCATCATCATCATCATCATCATCATTAATTGTGTTGGGATCCACCCAGAATGGCTGGGGAAACCCAACCAGATGGGTGGGGTATAAATAAATTATTAATATTATTTCCTTGTCTTATCCCTTCCTGGCAACCTACCGTGAGGGTTGGATCCTCTGATGCCTGACACCTCAGTCCTGCCAGTTCATGACACTTTGCAGTTTTGGCTTATACTCTTCCTCCACCATCTCTCATTAGCTCTGACTTGAATAAGCAATGGTGGGAAGAGGAAGAATGGTTGCCTACACAGTTAGAAGAAGGTACAGTGGTACCTCAGGTTGCATACGCTTCAGGTTACAAACTCCGCTAACCCAGAAATAGTGCTTCAGGTTAAGAACTTTGCTTCAGGATGAGGACAGAAATCGTTCTCCGGCGGCGTAGCAGCAGCAGGAGGCCCCATTAGCCAAAGTGGTGCTTCAGGTTAAGAACAGACCTCCGAAACGAATTAAATACTTAACCCGAGGTACCACTGTATTGCCAAAAAGAAGGAGGTGGTGGTGGTATTGATAGCTTTACTTTTGGAACAAGTGTATTACCCTGCATTTTGGCTTCCGAAACGTTCAACAACCAAGGCGCCACTTCTGATTGGTAGCAGGAGCTTCCTGCACTCAAGCGGAAGCTGCGTTGGACGTTTGGTTTCTGAAAAACATTTGAAAAACGGAGCATTTCCTCCTCTGTTTTCAGCATTCAGGAACTGAAACGTTCCAAAACAGAGGCGTTCAGGAGCCGAGGTTTGACTGTACTTACTTCTGTGGGCAGAAAGAAAAATCTTATTTTTTGTGGTCCAAGAATAAATTTATCACAGGACCTTCATGCTCTCTAATCCTATGTAGCAAATGCTTGACAAGAGCAAACCATTATGCATCCCTGGAAATGATTATATGCTAAGCTGGCCTAATGAATCTGCTGAGAACACTTAACCCTGTCTCAAGTAAGTAGGCAAGCAACTGCTGACGTTTCAGAGAAGAATGAACAAGGCAATAGGTGTCTTTGCTTTCAGTAGCCTGCAGAGCAAGTTTGAAGGGCACAAGCAGCAGTATGACGTGCAGGTATATATTGTTTTGAAATTCAAGAATTACCCAGTTCCCAGACACACCTTTTGTGGAATGTGCAATTTAGAGTATCAACCTAGCAACATACCGTATTTTTCGCCCTATAGGACGCACCGTCCCATAAGGTGCACCTAGTTTTTTGGGGGGGAAATAAAGGGGGGGGGAATTATTTTTCCCCCAGGCGCGGGGCTGGGGGGGGGGAGGCCCGAGCTTCCCCCAACCCCAGTCCCCAAACAGGCAGCTCTCTGCAAGCCGTGGGAGCCCAGGGCTGGCTCCCGCCACTTGCGGAGAGGTCCGCGAAGCCTGGACGCGCTGAGCTCAGCGTGCGCAGGCTTCGGCATGCAAGCAACTCCCTGCAAGCAGCGGGAGCGCTCCGCTGCTTGCGGAGAGGTCCGCGAAGCCTGGAGAGCGAGAGGGGTCGGTGCGCACCGACCCCTCTCGCTCTCCAGGCTTCAGCGAAAGCCTGCATTCGCCCCATAGGACGCACACAAATTTCCCCTTCATTTTTTGAGGGGGAAAAGTGCGTCCTATAGGGCAAAAAATACGGTAATCAGTGCAAAAATATATTAGAATAAAAGTTGTTGTTTGTAATCCACAACTATGAGTTTCCTTGCAGATAAAAAAGTCATTCCACATGATATTTGTCCATTGGCTTAATCTGCACAACTGGTCTGAGTAAAAACTGCAGTTTGTAAGACAGTAGCTCATAACTGCAGGTATCCTCACAATAACAGAAGCTACAAAATGTACCTTTCAGCATGCAAAATCTGAAGATGATAATCATAAAGCTGCCTTTGAAAAGTGTTCGAAAACTTCAACTGGCCCAAAAAGCTACAGGCAGTTCGTTTCCAAGGGCTGGTTATAGAGTGCACACGACTCCCTTGTTACAACAACTCCACTGGCTACCAGTCTGTTTCCAGGCACAATTGGGGCTGCCATATTTCAAAAAGTAGAAACCAGGAAAGACCCCCTGAAAGTGAGCTTTTAAGGAAGCCACACACAAAAAATGAGTTTTGTTTTGTTTTTGTTTTTTACAGAAATGCCAACAAACACTATTTTTCAAATGACTTGCCTAAGATCCAGGACAAAGCGCCGCCTTTTGGAAATTCCCCGGACATCTGGGAAAATCCATATTTCCTAGGCTACAGTGTCTCCCTCCTTGTTGTCCTACCAGCTGATGAAGGCATTTTGGAACTGGCTGAGATATATATATATAGATATAGACACACACACACACACACACACACACACACACACACACTGCTTTAGTTCTACTGGACTTCAAATACTCCTTGACTGTTATATTTTATGTGTTTTTAGCTTTTAGTATTTTATCTGTGTTATTTTAATTTGTGAAAGCCGCCTTGCGAAAAGGGTAGGATAAAAACAACAACACTGATGATAAATTAGCAAATATTTGGCCATGAGACAAAGAGTGTTCAATGTGCTTAATTTTAATTCTGCAATACGTAGTGTGCAATAGCTATTTCCCTCTCCCAGTCCAGGCTCAAAAGGCAGTTTAAATACTGAGTGATCTATACAGGTGATCGACTCACATGCAGCCACATATATGTGTGGCACCGGGAAATCCATCCAAACCCAGAAATGGCAGGAGGGAGCTGGAGAGTCCTTGTGGCTGATGAGAGGACCCTCCCTGGAGCCTGAAGAGAACATCAGTGAGGGTGAAGGAAGCCCCGAAGAGACTGGAGATGCAGCAGAGCTTTGTAGATGCTGCTCAGCCTCCCCACCTAACAGCTGAGGTGTGAGGTAGCGCAGCAGCAGCAGCCACTCTCCTGCATGTCCTCCAGCCTCCAGCTGGCCCCAGCACTTCAATTCTAGTTGTGGATATTTTTTGATACTATATTTTTGGTCTGGATTGGAGAGAAAGCAGCAAGGAGGGTGTTTAAAGGTGTTTAGAGGGTGCTCCCCTCCCCAGTTTACGCAATTTCATTTATGTGCGCCGGGGCCCAGAACATAACCCCCACATAAGTGGGGAGAGGCCTGTATCCAATCACGTGCTGAATGTCAGCGATTCAGGTTTAGTCAGATTCCCTTTGACTTCACTGGAGAGTTCTGCCTCCTTGTCTGTTCTTTGACGATTTCGCTGGATGTTAACTCAGAAGTAATTTCAATATTTATAGGAAGACTTGCTTGGCGAGTCCTCTGAATGACCTTTCACAACATTTATTAACTGCCTCTTGTATCCCATAAAAATAGCTGTTAACAAATGCATGTAAATTACAGTGGTCAGGAATAATGTAACAGTCATCGTGACTGTTGTAATAATTGTTTCTGAAACACAAACCGCCAATTTGCTCCAACTTGCATCTAGAAAGGAACCCTGGGATGACAGAGGGTTTAATGTAGATTTGAAGAAGTTTGTGTCTTCATTTGTGTGTGCACGCCCATGTGTGTGTGGTGTCCTTATGATGTCCTCTTCACCCAAGTGGCAGCTCTCTCATACACCCCAGCTAAATGTAGATTTTTTCAATCTGTGGCTAATTCATTATGGGGAGAAAATCCAACACGTGCGCGCGCGCGCACACACACACACACACACACACACGTGGTATATACATTTTAATGAATACATAAATAAAAATTGTGTGCTTGATGGGATTTCTTTTTAGTGCATGTTGTTACATTTTTCTTGGTGCTATCGTTCACCACAACCCCACTTCCATTTTGTTTCCATCCATTGTGTCCAGCCAAAAAAATGCAGCCTGCCCATTTCCACTAGCTGTTGCTGAACACACAATCTAGGTATTTCTGTTTTTAAAAACAGCTTATTTACATAGCAGCAGCAGCATGTATGTGTAATCATTATTGATGTTGAAGGTTACTGTTAATATGTTAACTCCTGTAAGAACAAATGGATGTATGGGTCACTAGGGGAGGGGTAGTACCTCTGGTGGGGGGCATGTCACGCTCCTTCTGAAATGGTCTGTCCACCTTTGTCCCCATCCTGCACTCAGCTCTCACCTGTGGATCCTAGAAGCTGTCAGCATTCAACAGGGCCCACATCCCAGGAATGGATTTGACTGGCTGGCTAAACCAGGTGAGGGTAAAGCCACTCCCAACATCAGGAGGGGGGGTTGCGGGCTCACGCCCACCATCACCCGTGTGGGGCTAGTTGCAGCCCCGCGCGATCAGGGAATCCTCGGGCCGTGTCATACCCAAGGCCAGCCAATCGGCTGGCTGCAGGGGTGGGGCTAGGGCCATTTAAGGACAGTGCGGCCCGAGAACGCCCCTTTTCCTTCTTTAGGCATTGGTAGGGGTATTATTATGCTGATGAGTTGGGGGGTGAGCACCATCACCTCCCCCAAATATTTAGGGGTAGTCCGATAAAGGATTCCGGGGGGCGTTGCCTCGTCCGAAACCTATGGAGGCTAGGGCCTAAAGCGCGCTCCCGAGCGGTGACCCCTCGGGGAGCACCTAGGGATGTGCATCTCAGGGGGCCCCCCTGTTGGAGTTAACCCCTTCCGGTTTTGCCGGATAGTCTGATAGGACCAATGCCTAAAGCCAATACCGCTCTTACCTATAATCAATAAGGTAAAGTAAAGGTAAAGGTACCCCTGCCCATATGGGCCAGTCTTGACAGACTCTGGGGTTGTGTGCCCATCTCACTCAAGAGGCCAGGGGCCAGCGCTGTCCGGAGACACTTCCGGGTCACGTGGCCAGCGTGACATCGCTGCTCTGGCCAGAGCCAGAGCCAGAGCCAGAGCCGCACACGGAAACGCCGTTTACCTTCCCGCTGGTAAGCGGTCCCTATTTATCTACTTGCACCCGGAGGTGCTTTCGAACTGCTAGGTTGGCAGGCGCTGGGACCGAGCAGCGGGAGCGCACCCCGCCGCAGGGATTCGAACCGCCGACCTTTCGATCGGCAAGTCCTAGGCGCTGAGGCTTTAACCCACAGCGCCACCTGCGTCCTAAGTTGTGGCCATTTTCACCCATCAACCTTAAATTCTGTGTCCTGTGTCTTTATTTTATTCCATCTGGGGGGTGGGGCGGGGTTCACCATGCAATCAATGGACCTCAGACTCTTGGTGAGTTAGAGACTTTCCCTACATGCGAAGACAGGATTCTGTGGATTGAGCAGATGAGACCACTAGTGATTCCAGCCATCAAAAAAGCAGATGGGGCTTGTCAACCTGGGAAGGTAGCCCATCTAGGAGAAGGAAAGCTCTGATCCTAAACCTCCGCTACCTTGCAGGATATTTGGGAAAAGGCTAAGGACTGAACTCTACACAAATCAGAAGCTGGGGTGCCAATTTGAATAAAATATGGGGGATGCAGGTAAGCCGTCTCCCACATAATTGATCACAAGGTGTGGTGCACACACACCATTTGAATGGCAATGGCTTTAGGGGGACCTGGGCCCATCAAATATTTTATTGGGTCCCTGGGCCCTAGGAGTTGACTCCTATGTCAAGAGTAGAATCCCTAAGGCACCTTGTATGCCTACTTCTCACAACTCCTGCCTCCATGCTGGTGCCAAATGTATTGCTCTGCTTTCCTTTGGACCACATCAGTGAGGCCGAGAGAGGGGTCTTGTCATCTGGGCATCCCAGCACCTCCATATACACTGTCCAGGAGGTCACTTTTGGTGCTATTAATGCAGCAGTTTGACTTCATCCCCAGAGGCACAGTCAACTGTCTCTTGAGACAAACAGATAGCAAGAACAATAGGAACAGAACATATTTTGCCAGAAGTGAAATGGTTGCAACAAAAGTGTTTGCATGGTCAGTAGGAAAAGGTACCTCCAACTATTCATTTATCTCTGGTCGCATCTAGATGTCAATAAGCCGTTACTGGAAGGCTATTAAAGTCTGTCTGTGACTCACTCACGGGTCAGTTCTGATGCAACACTGGGCAAGAATCCATTCGTTCTTGTTAAAGGCAGATTTTTGCAGAGGTTCTTCACATGCCTGTTCTTGCTTTATTCATGTACAACTGATTTAAGCAATCCTCTATAGTTCACTCCATGACACTTGTAGGAGGATATAGACTCAATGATGATGCATTTGCTCTCTGAACTCTCCACACCATATCTGTAGCACAGGCTGCCTCTAGAATATTTAGAACTAAAGCTTTTTGATCAAGTAAAGTAATCTGGGTTCTAGGCCCAATGTCTCCAGTTTGGTCCATAACAGCCCCCTGTCAACAGTGTCAAAAGCAGCCATAATATCTAGGAAGGCCACATAGAGACATTCTTTGTGGAGCCGCATGTACTTAGCGGCTAAATGGGATAACACCATGCAATTGCGTAAAGTGGATTTCCCTGGCCTAAACCCTGCCTGCTCTGGACCTATGATGTCCAGAGTTAAGCCAAGTAGTTAGTTTATTTAACAGATGTTTACAATTTCCCAATGTTTGATAAAGCCACTTCCGACCTCGGGCTTCACGCCCCCAACACCCGTGCGGAGGCTGGCTCCCAGCCCCGTGCGATCAGGGGAATCCTCTGCTGCATCATCCCCCTGGCCAGCCACTCGGCTGGCTCGGGGTGTGTGGCTTGCCGCATTTAAGGCAGTCGCGGCAGAGGAGCTTCCTCTTTGGACGCCGCTCAGCTGGGTGAATTTCCCACCCATCTGCCCTTCAAGGTTTCTCCTTTGAACTTGTTATGGACCTCGGTTGGTCGCCATTAAGGGGCCTGGTAGGAATTTTTCCACTTGGCAAATTGGCACCAGCCACTTGGTTTTTTCACCTACCTCGTAGCAAATCGTCACAACTTCCTCGGTTTGGCGGTTAGGCATTGGAAGGGGTATTGTTATGTAGATGAATGGGGGGGGAGTGCCATCACCTCCCCCAGATAGTAAAGTGTAGTCCCGTAAGGGATTCCGGGGGCCGGGGCCCCGTCCGAAGCCTATGGAGGCCAGGGCCCAAGGCAAGGCCCCGAGCGGTGACCCCTGGGGGAGTGCCTAGTTGATGTGCATCAGCAGGGCTCCCCCTGCTGGTGTTAACCCTTCCTGGCCTTCAGGCAGACAGACTGAAGCCGGATAGTCGATTAGGACCAATACCTAAGCCAATACCGCTCATCACCTGTAACCAATAAAGTTGTGGCCAATTTAAGCCCATGAACCTAAACATCGGTGTCCTGTGTCTTTATTTCTACTGGTGGGAGGCGGGAACTCGCCACGCAATAGACTTATTGGCCGATAGTTGGACGGCAGCTTTTTATCACCCTTTTTAAAGATTGGAATAATTATAGATTGCTGCCATGAGTTAGGCATAATACCAAATCTATCTATCATAGTGAACAATTCCGCTAGTATTGGAGCCCACCACTCTGACTCATCTCACTTTATTGGCCGAGGGAGCCGGCGTACAGCTTCCAGGTCACGTGGCCAGCATGACTAAGCCGCTTCTGGCAAACCAGAGCAGTGCACGGAAACGCCATTTACCTTCCCGCCGGAGCGGTACCTATTTATCTACTTGCACTTTGATGTGCTTTCGAACTGCTAGTTTGGCAGGAGCTGGGACCGAGCAACGGGAGCTCACCCCGTCGCGGGGATTTGAACCGCCGACCTTCTGATCGGCAAGTCCTAGGCTCTGTGGTTTAACCCACAGCGCCACTCTGACTTAGCTTTGATCAATTCAGATGGAATGGCATCAGGGCTGACAGCCTTTCCTGGTTTCATTTGGTCGAATAAACATATAACTTCGGTAATGGAGACAGGATGTTTGTATGTGATGCCAATAAAAGGTTTGGTGATGATGATATTTAGAACCGCTCTCGGAGCTTTCTGTAGCAAATTACTCAGGTGATACATAAACTCTACAGCGGTGGGAAGGAAACACCAAGGATGCAGACTCAGAGGAGCCATTCTCCAGTGCAGAAAATAATCTGCTTAGAAAGGAGTCTGGTTGTAGAAATAATCCTTCCCATCAGTTTTAGCCTTCTTAATCTCTTCCAAGTCAAATCTTAGGAACAGAGATGCATTTATTACAGTCAAGCCTTGGCTCCTGAACACCTCCGTTTTGGAATGTTTCAGCTCCCAAAAACCCGAAAGTAAATGCTCTGGTTTTTTTTATGTTTTCTGGAAGCCAAATGTCTGACGCAGCTTCCGCTTGAGTGCAAGAAGCTCCTTCAACGAATCAGAAGTCACACCTCGGTTGTTGAACATTTCGGAAGCCGAACGGGCTTCTGTAATGGATAACGTTCGACAACCGGGGTTTGACTATATATATGAGGCACCATAATGTGCTGTGGTCTAAACCACAGAGCCTAGGGCTTGCTGATCAGAAGGTCGGCAGTTCGAATCCCTGCAATGGGGTGATCTCCCGTTGCTCAGTCCCTGCTCCTGCCAAGTTAGCAGTTCGAAAGCACGTCAAAGTGCAACTAGATAAATAGGTACCACTCCGGCAGGAAGGTAAACGGCGTTTCCGTGTGCTGCTCTGGTTTGCCAGAAGTGGCTTAGTCATGCTGGCCACATGACCCGGAAGCTGTACGCCGGCTCCCTCGGCCAATAAAGCGAGATGAGCGCGCAACCCCAGAGTTATCCGCGACTGGACCTAACGGTCAGGGGGGTACCTTTACCTTTAAATACCCTTTGCAAAATGCAGTTTCTGTTTAGACCTCCCATACATATGGAAATTAAATAATTTAAACCCTATCCATTTCATTTCTAGCAATTTGAAATCCACAAACTTTTCTATTTCAGGATTTCCTAAGCTTTCTTTGGTTATGGCTCAAGGTGCCATCTGTAAGCATTCCTAAATGTAAACTGGCCGCAGTTAACATTTCTAAAGATGCACTCTATTGCTTTAAACCCAGAATATCTAGAAAAGCTCTTTGATGGAGTTCACTGTCACCCCAAGATACAGTAACACGTTTCATTTTTGACATTTGGGAACAGTGTCAAGTACTGTATTTTTCACTCTATAGGATGCACTTTTTCCCCTCCAAAAATTAAGGGGAAATGTGTGTGCATCCTATGGAGCGAATGCAGGCTCCTTGGCTTCAGCGATAGCAATGCGAAGCCTGGAGAGCGAGAGGGGTTGGTGCTCTCCAGGCTTCAGGGATAGCCGCCTGAAGACTTTGGAGTGCAGGGCAAGTTCCCGCTGCGTTCCAGAGGCTTGAGGTTCCTTTCACTGAAGCCAGGAGAGCAAGACTCTCATGGCTTCAGCAGAGAGGGAGAGCTGCGCAGCGCCCCTTCAGCCAAGCGGGAGGAGAAATGGAAGGGGCTTCTCCTGCCACTTCGTTGAAGGGGCACTGAGCAGAGAGGGGGAGAATTTTTTTTCTTGTTCTCCCCCTCTAAAACAAGGTGCGTCCTATGGTCCGGTGCGTCCTATAGAGCAAAAAATACGGTGCCTACATTTCTCAATAGTGTGTATGGAAGTCATTTTAAGACAATGATCACCATAGTTCATCTGAATATAAACAATGCAGAACAAGACAGCTCCCTGGATACTGTACCAGTCTTTGGGTTCCAGGGCAGAGCAGGAGTTGTACTCAGAAACTTGGAGCAGTTTTCGCCACAATCCAACAATAGCATGTCACTACACACACACACACAGAGAGAGAGAGAGAGAGAGAGAGAGAGAGAGAGAGAGATAATCATAGTGAGAGAGGCTACGGTTGTCTGACACATAGAATAATTCAGTGGAGAGAGGATAAAAGTTAAAACAGAGTCACACTAGAAAACGCAACACAGAAAGGACTTGTATGTACACATGTACACAACACACACACAAGGAAGTTTAACATGGCTTATCTTTACAGCACCCCCGGATTAAGACACTGTTGTCAGAGTGTACTTCGCATTTGACATTTGGAGCAGTTTGTGGTACGTTTGCCAAGGATGCTATAAAAAAAGAAAGTCAGAGTTTCCAGTGTGGTAAGATATTTTAGTAGCAGTTTTTCCGGCGATACGAAAATGCTGAGCGACCTGTTATTCCTATGGCAGCATCCTAGATACCAAAGTCTTTGGGTTCTGGAGGAAATACTCTGACATTTGAAGCAGTTTTCAGTTCAGTCATTTACAGTGTGCCCAGCTTGGTAAGGTAGAGCAGTTGTAGACTTTGTATGGATAAGCATAATGATATTTGGAACACATTTATAAAAAAATATAGTCTGTTATAAATAACCATATATTTATTTGGACGGCGTTTCCGTGCACTGCTCTGGTTCGCCAGAAGCGGCTTAGTCATGCTGGCCACATGACCTCAGAAGCTGTACATCGGCTCCCTCAGCCAGTAAACCGAGATGAGCGCTGCAACCCCAGAGTCGTCCACGACTGGACCTAATGGTCAGGGGTCCCTTTACCTTTACTTTTAACATTTATATACCTTTATACTAGACAAGCATATAGGAAATTGTAGTGGTATAATGTATCTTTTTTCTTTTCTTTTTATTCTTTTACAGTGGTACCTCGGGTTAATTACTTAATTCGTTCCGGAGGTCCGTACTTAACCTGAAACTGTTCTTAACCTGAAGCACCACTTTAGTTAATGGGGCCTCCTGCTGCTGCCGCACTGATGGAGCACAATTTCTGTTCTCATCCTGAAGCAAAGTTCTTAACCTGAAGCACTATTTCTGGGTTAGCGGAGTCTGTAACCTGAAGCGTATGTAACCTGAAGTGTATGTAACCCGAAGTACCACTGTATTTTGTTCAACTGAAATACTTTCAATAAAAAATAAAAATGGAAAGCAAAACATGACTCTCAGCCCTGCAGTGGTATCCTGGGAAACAGGATCCTGGCCTGAGGCGTGAAACTCTGCTGACATTTTTGGCATCAATTAAAATCAGTTGTTTCCTGTCATGGAAATATGAACCTCAGGGGCACATGCTGCTCATTTCAGATGTGAGGTGAACATTTCAACCCCATAATTTTTCAGTAACTCAGAATAAAGGCAGAAGAATTATACAGAAACTCCTTTAAAAGGATATCACCTTCTGGATGTGTGTGTTTTTGTTTTTATATTGTACATTTGCAAGCTGGGCCTTTGTTATTTTTAACAAGGCCCAGAAATTTTAAGTGTGTCATAAATAAAAAATCACCACAACTGTGCACCTAACCAGGACAAAGGGCTTATCCTCTCAACCAAAGTCTGACTCAGATGAGTCTTGAGGGCATGTTGATGAAGATTTTGTGTCTTTGAGGTCATCATCACACAGTAACATCAGCTGCCCAGACTGGAATAGGCAATGCTGTCTGGGGGAAGAAAGTTGGTTAAAATGTAACAGAGCCTGTGGAATTCCTTTCTTTAGATCCCTGGAGGAATTATCTTCTACTTTGTGGAGTTTGGCCAGGACCTATTTATTCCGTGCTTTAATTACCCTCCAGCAAAATAAGCACACTGTGCTTTGAACAATTTGGCTCTTCTGCAATAACAGCCCTAGAACAAACGCTGGATTTAAGTGAGTGACGTACTGGGCTGCTGTTGACAAACCTTTTGGCAACGTGTGCAGACTGAATGTGACCTACCTGAGAGAGAAGTCAAGTATTTCAGCAATACAGGAATCTCCTGAAACCAATGCAAAGGGCAGCAGCAGCAGAACCGAGAGAGGAAGGAAATGTGTGGCAGTATGCAAATCTTGCTCCTCACATTTGCCACGGGACTTTAGAGGAAGAGGTGGAGCAAGTTCACCAAAGCAGTTTAAAAGGCACAGGACCTGGTCCTCACTTTCATCTTTCCCACACCAGAGCAGAGATGGGCTCCTGGATTTTTCTGGTGGCCCTCCTTGCTCCTTTAAGTATCGCAGCTCCTCCAGACCCGTAAGTAATCACGTCTGTGTATAGCATTTTCCTGCTTGGGAGTCAAAAGCCTGGTGGTGGCAATTGCAAAAAACTAACTCAGGTGGCATGTTGAATGCAGCCGTGGCAGATGTAATGTGGCAGCCCAGGAGGATACAGCCTCCTGACACCAGCATCTTTGCAGAATACCTGGGGAAGCATCAGTGGTGAGGTTGGGCTTGCACAGGTGCACAACCATAATTAATCTAGTGCTTCTGATGCTGTGTCAGCACCTTGCCAGCCCAATACCAACCAGGTAAGCTACAGAGATGGTGGCTTTGTTGTGCTCCTGAATCACACTGGCTCCTACTACAGTGGTACTTCAGGTTAAGTACTTAATTTGTTCTGGAAGTCCGTACTTAACCTGAAATTGTTCTTAACCTGAAGCACCACTTTATCTAATGGGGCTTCCTGCTGCTGTCGCGCTGCTGGAGCCCGATTTCTGCTGTCATCCTGAAGCAAAGTTCTTAACCTGAAGCACTATTTCTGGGTTAGTGGAGTCTGTAACCTGAAGCGTATGTAACCCGAGGTACCACTGTATACTGTAGTGCCTCAGAATAGCACCCATGAATCTGTCTTTCTGCTTATTATTATTATTATTATTATTATTATTATTATTATTATTATTATGGAGTGCCTAAGGGATGTAAGTTGTAAAGTAATCCTATTTTTAAAAAAGTCAACTACAGAGCTTGGTTTGAAGGAGTTGCTTTCACTGCTGCAAAGTGAATACTTCAGTCTCCACCCTGATTAACTAGGGCAGGAAGAGATTGGCAGCAAGAGACACAAAAGAGACAGCAGGGTGGCAACGAAACACTGGTGTTACCGGTTCACAACCCAACCCAATTTCTAGGGAATGAAGAGGGTGAGCAGCCACACAAAAAGACAATTGAAAGCAGGATAGAGAGAGGAATCATAGGACTGTAGAGTCAGAAGGGGCCTTGAGGGTCATCTAGTCCAACCCCTTGCAATGCAGAAATCTCAACTAAATCCATACATGACAAATGACCATCCAACCTCTGCTTGAAAACCTCCATAGAAGAGCAAAGGATCCTGTTTCTTTAGCAAACAAATCCAAAACGGGGCTATACTAATTCTAAAGTCTATTGTTGCCACAGACGCATGGCGTTCCCAGCCAGAGACTGGTATTGGGTTGAATTAGGCCATAACTGGGACGCGGGTGGCGCTGTGGGTTAAACCACAGAGCCTAGGACTTGCCAATCAGAAGGTCAGCAGTTCAAATCCCCGGGACAGGGTGAGCTCCCGTTGCTCGGTCCCTGCTCCTGCCAACCTAGCAGTTCGAAAGCACGTCAAAGTGCAAGTAGATAAATAGGTACCGCTCCGGCAGGAAGGTAAATGGCGTTTCCCTGTGCTGCTCTGGTTCGCCAGAAGTGGCTTAGTCATGCTGGCCACATGACCCGGAAGCTGTACGCTGGCTCCCTCGGCCAATAAAGCAAGATGAGCGCCACAACCCCAGAGTCGGTCACGACTGGACCTAAAGGTCAGGGGTCCCTTTACCTTTACCTTTACCTAGGCCACAACTTTACTGATGACAGGACAGACCAGGTTTGTCTAAGGCACTGGGCTTGCATCCAGCAGTTGTCACACTGCCCGATAGGAATCCATTGGGGTCGAGCCTCTGATTGGATGAGGTACCTTGGCCAATTGGTCTCTGTGTGGACTCCCAGACAGAGTCACCCCTCCTGGACCCCTTTTATGCGATACCCCCGCAACTAAGGATCCAGCCCAGTGCCTTATCCTCCCAAGTTATGACAGTTGCTATGAGGTAGGTGAAAATCTGCAAGCCGGCCAGTTTGCTTGCAGGAGAAAATTCCTCCTTGGCCCTGAATATGGTGACCGAGTAAACCACAGCAAGGTCCATATGCCAACTTGCCAGTTCCCCCACTGCCAGGGCCCTAACAGGGTGGCTGGGTGGGTGGAAAGTCTTGTGGCACACAGCAAAGAGGTCGTTCTGCACCTGGGCACCATTTTAAATACAAGAGGGGCAGGTAGGACCCGGGAACCTGCCCCAATTGGCCTTGAGGGTCAGGCCTGCCCAGAATGGAGGGCCCAGTGTGGTTGGAGGTGGCTGGCACCAGGTGACCACCCCATCCCCCAGATGCACCAGAAGATGGCGCACACATACCCCCGGACCACCCACAGCTGTGCTGTGCAGCAAACGCCACTCACCCAGAGCCCTAGGTGAACAAATACAGTGGTACCTTGGGTTAAGAACTTAATTCATTCCAGAGGTAGAGGTCCATTCTTAACCTGAAACTGTTCTTAACCTGAAGCACCACTTTAGCTAATGGGGTCTCCCACTGCTGCCACGCCACTGGAGCACAATTTCTGTTCTCATCCCGAAGCAAAGTTCTTAACCCGAGGTACTATTTCTGTGTTAGTGGAGTCTGTAACCTGAAGCATCTGTAACCTGAAGCGTCTGTAACCCGAGGTACCACTGTACTCTTAAGCAGGCTTACTCATAACCAGGTTTGCTCATGAGGGTCTCGTGGTGCTGGTAGAGCATCATTGTCCTGTGTGTGGGATTCAGTCAAATGCCAGTACATTCAAGTTACGCAGCTGAAGTTGGTTTGGCACTCTTGTGCAACAAACTCAAGAAAGCAAACATTGTGCAAAGAAGGAAGATGCACTGGAAAGTGGGGTGAGGTTAACAATTGCTTGATGCGTACAGTTCTCCGATCTGAAAACCTACTCCACCAAGTGTTATGGCGAGTCATTCAGGGGGGAATTCCACTTGGCACACGTTCCACGGTAACTTTGGCTAATAGTTTGCACAGAAAACGACTCTTCACTTATTGTCCTATCTCCCAAGTTCTACCTGGGGTGGGGTAAGGAATGGGTGTCATGCAGCCATGCTGCAGCACCCCTTTCCCACACAAATGCTTCCCCATACGTCCCCCCTCCCCTGTTCTATTTAGAAGGTCAAATAAATGTGTGTTCTCCCCCTTTCGGTCAATAACTTCTGTCTACAGTGAGAGTGATGGAAGTAGATGCCAAGTAAATACTCTGCCTTTCCGTCATGATTGCATAAAAGCTGGGGGGGGGGGTGAACTATGTGGATAAATGGTATGGACATGATTTTTTCCATTTCAAATTTACCAGTAAGGTCATATGCATACACACACAATTAAAGCAACAATGAGACAATACTAAATAAGGAAAAACAGAACACATTGTCCTGTTTGTTTAGTCGTTTAGTCGTGTCTGGCTCTTTGTGACCCCATGGACCAGAGCACGCCAGGCACTCCTGTCTTCCACTGCCTCCCGCAGCTTGGCCAGACTCATCCTGGTAGCTTCGCGAACACTGTCCAACCATTTCGTCCTCTGTCGTCCCCTTCTCCTTGTGCCCTCCATCTTTCCCAACATCAAGGTCTTTCCCAGGGAGTCTTCTCTTCTCATGAGGTGGCCAAAGTATTGGAGCCTCAGCTTCAGGATCTGCCCTTCCAGTGAGCACTCAGGGCTGATTTCCTTCAGAATGGAGAGGTTTGATCTTCTTGCAGTCCATGGGACTCTCAAGAGTCTCCAAATATTCCATTGCAAGGTATATTGTGTTGTAAAACAACGAGCTGTTTCCCTTGAGCCAATTTGACAGATTTGGCTTTCCTTAAAGATTTCTTTTTTTGCTTAGAATTTAGTCTCAATTCTCTGCATTGCTGGTTGCTTTCAAACTATGTCCCTTGATAGTGACTTGTTGCTGACAAGCTGTACCCTTCTCTTTATTGCAGGCAGTACATCCTGATCGTGCCTGCAGTAGTTCAGAGCAACACTACAAATGAGGCTTGCGTGCAACTCCTCAACCTCAATGAGACGGTCTCTGTGGATGTTGTGATGGAGTACAACGT
Organism: Podarcis cretensis; assembly: GCF_951804945.1. Classification (NCBI taxonomy): domain Eukaryota; kingdom Metazoa; phylum Chordata; class Lepidosauria; order Squamata; family Lacertidae; genus Podarcis; species Podarcis cretensis. The sequence continues at coordinate 31,293,376 of NC_137187.1, forward strand.
GGACCGCTTTCCCCTTTGGGAAGGGACTGTGGACAAAAAACACTTTTCCCAATGCATCAATTTTACGGTAAAGAACTCTTCATTCTTTCTGGCATCATCCTGCATTGCCAAACATGAAGGGAAAGGCAGGGGGAGGGAGTAGCGTGTAAAAATGAAATAATAATCATATCTTATAACTGTTTTTCACCCCATTTGGGATGAAAGTTGCTGCATATGAAGGTCATTGTTAAGGGTGGGTGGCGCGATCTCTTCTGCTGCTTAATGCCCTCATATGTACATTTGTCCTAGTGGCAGAGACTAAGGCATGGGCATGGGCATAGCCAGAGGGGCAGCTGCCCCCAATCAATAAAAAGCAAAACAAATCTGAGGTTCTGCTCTCCTTAACAAAAGCCTGCCCCCGTTAACAAAAATCCCATGGCTACGCCCATGGGTAGGGCAAGATGTTTTGCAAGAAGTGAGTATGAGGAACTGAGGCAGGCAGAGGAATGAGAGATGACGTTCTAGGCAGTGCCATATTTATGTATAAGGTAAACAAGCTACAGCTTAGGGCCCCTCTCTCTTGCCCCCCCCCCCAAAATTAAAGGAAGAAAACCTGAATGTACTTTGATAAAATACATATTTTGTTATGTGCAATTGGCTTTAGATACCTGTTAGGTTCATACATTACCATATAACATATATTCAACACAAAAAACAGTGGCAATCTGTTGTTGACAAAGGACAGCTGGACATATAAAGGGCCCCATTACCTTCAGTAGCTTAGGGCCTCATCAAACCTAAATCCAGCCCTGGTTCTAGACTTAATAGAAGAAATAAAAACTGACAAATTGCTGGGTCTGGATGGCGTTCACTGAAGAGTTCTCAAAGAACTCAAATGTGAAAATGCTGATCTTCTAACAAAAATATGTACCTTGGCCCTCAGATCAGCCTCCATATCTGAGGACTGATAACACCTTTTATTTTTTAAGGGTTCTAGGGGTGATACTGGAGATTGCAGGCTGGTTAGATTACTGTCTGCCCTGGAAAAACTGGTGGAAAATATTGTGAAAGCTAAAATAATCAAAGATATAGAACAAGCCTTGTTAAAGCAGATCTAGCATGGCTTCTGCAAGGATAAGTCCCGTCTCCCTAACAGGAATTAAGAAGACAGGAGTTAGTTCTTTGTGAGAGTCAACAAGCAATATAGACTTTCAGAAAACTTTCAGAAAGGTTTCTCATCAAACACTCATGAGTAAGCTTAGCAGTCATAGAATAAGAAGAAAGGGCTTCTTGTGGATCAGAAATTGGTTAAGTTGCAGGAAGCAGAGAGTAGGAATAAATGGACAGTTCTCTGAAAGGAGAGTTGTAGAAAGTTTAGTTCTTCAAGAATCAGTATTCGGACCTTTGCTTTTTAACTTGTTTATGAACGATCTAGGGTTAGGAGTTCGCTGTGAAGTTTGCTGATGATACTAAAGTTTGCTGATGATACTGGCCACGTTTGCTGATGATACTAAATTGTTCAGGATTGTTAAAGCAAAAACAGATTGCGAAGAGATCCAAAAGGACCTTTACAATCTATGCTCATGAGGTCTGAACTAGCAGTGACTGATCAGGAATGAGACCTTTGGAGGTCATAAAAGATAGCTCATTGAAGATGTTGACCCAGTGTGTAGCAGCTGCGAAGAAGGCAAATTGCATGCTAAACCTCCCAAATGATGCCATTATACAACACTATGGTGCAACTGTATTTCAAATAGTGTGTACAGTTCTGGTTGCCTCACCTCAAAAAGGAGATTATAGTGTTGGAAAAGGTCCAGTATGCAGGGATGGAACAGCTCATCTTTGAGGAAACGTTGCAGCATTAGGGACTTTTTCGTTTAGAGAACAGGCAAGGAAGACGTGCCATGATAGAAGTGTGTAAAAATTAGTGTGGTATGGGAAAAGTGGGCAGTTTTTCTCCCTCTCTCATAACACTGGAACCATGTGGGTCTCTAAGGAAGCTGAATGTTGGAAGATTCCATACAGACAAAAGAAAGTATTTATTCATGTAGACCAGTGGTTCTCAACCTGTGGGTCCCCAGTTGTTGTTGGACTACAACTCCCATCATCCCTGAGCTCTGGCCTTGCTAGCTAGGGGTGATGGGAGCTGTAGTCCCAAAACATCTGGGGACCCACAGGTTGAGAAAGGCTGATGAAAGGTTGAGAGGTTGAGAAACCATCACAGGAGGCAGTTATGGCCACCGGCATAAAAGGTAAAGGGACCCCTGACCATTAGGTCTAGTCATGGCCGACTCTGGGGTTGCGGCGCTCATCTCACTTTATTGGCTGAGGGAGCCGGCATACAGCTTCCGGGTCATGTGGCCAGCATGACTAAGCTGCTTCTGGCGAACCAGAGGAGCACACGGAAACGCCGTTTACCTTCCTGCCAGAGCGGTATCTATTTATCTACTTGCACTTGACGTGCTTTCGAACTGCTAGGTTGGCAGGAGCAGGGACCGAGCAACAGGAGCTCACCCCATCGTGGGGATTCGAACCGCTGACCTTCTGATCGGCAAGTCCTAGGCTCTGTGGTTTAACCCACAGTGCCACCCGCATCCCTTTGGCCACCAGCATAGATGGCTTTAAAATCCAATTCAAAAGATTCACGGAGAATAATGCTGCCAGTAGCTACTAGCTGTGTTCGCTATGTTCTGCATCCACATTCCAGTTGCTGGAAACCACAGGAGCATGTTTGTGTCATGTTTGCAGAGTTCCCACAGGCATTTATTTGGAATAGGACTGTTAACAACTTTCAGAAACCCTAATACAAACAGGCCTATTAACGTGATGCAGAATCACTTCTTGCCAATTTCTAGAGTGAAAAGATAAACGGATCAGCTTTTATTAACTCTTCCCCTCTTGACTATTTTCTCACACACAGGTTCCTCCTGCCAATTCTAATCCACTAGCTTACATAGTTTTTTCAGCTAAAGGCGCCTTGATCAGCTTCCATGAAAGGAGGTCTGTGGCTGTTCGAAACATAAGTACACTTGTCTTTGTCCAGACAGATAAACCGGTCTACAAACCCGACCAGAAAGGTGAGTTCAGCATGCATTGTAAATCCCTGCAACTACATCTCAGGGATTTCCTTCACTGAGCCAACAAGTAGGGTTGCCACCTGTCCCTAGAAAAATGGAAACACCCCATTTTTGGACAAAAGTGTCCCCTGTCCCATTTGGACTTCCAACAGAACACCTTTGGCTGGCCCCAAATGGTGGTTGTGTCACCCCTTCCTTCCTTCCCTCTCACTGGGGCTCCCCCTCAGCCGCCGCACACTGGTCTAGCATGGTGTGGGTCTGCTGCTGCTTGGCCATCTCTACCACACCAACCTGACGTCTCTTCCGCCCTCCTCCTCCTCCAGCCTCAAGTTTCTTTTGACACCAACATAGGCAAAAGGCTGGAGCTACAGGTCAAGTCACCCATGGGAGCTGGCTGTCTGCCCCGGTCCCTGCCCATCTTACATGAATTGAGGGGAACAGTGGGGCCAGGGTGGTGATGGAGGTGGGAGGCCGAATGCGGGGAACCCCCTTCACAAAAGGGGGAATGGTTTGGTGTCATGTGTGGGTGTTTGTGTGCCCCCCAATTCCCATCCCGACCTGTCCTTTATTTTGCCTGACCAAAGGTGTCAATCCTACAGTCAGTTAAGTTGCAACAAGGCACAAGTCACCCTTCTGATTGGTATTTGGGGTTTGTACAGAGCAGATGCACATGTCTGCAAAATGCACAATCACAATTTCTAAAGCGTCTGCATTTGTTGTCCCATCCCCCCCACCCCGCCTTAGGTTCTAATACGGTTTAGCCATTTCCAACCTAGGGAGGAGGTGATGTTGCGGGCTTCACACCCCCACCACGCGTGCGGGGCTGGCTCTCAGCCTCCATGCGATTAGGGGAATCCTCAGCCGCGTCATCCCCTGGCCAACCAATCGGCTGGCTCCAGGGGTGTGGCCTGTGCTATTTAATGCAGGCGCGGCTGGGGATCCCCCTCTTTGCTGCTCAGCTGCTCCGGTTTCCCAGCCGCCTGCCCTTCAAGGTTTTCCTTCTGACCTTGCTATGGACCTCGGTTGGTCGCCTTTAAGGGGCCTGGTAGGAATTTTTCCCACTTGGCAAATTGGCACCAGCCACTTGGTTTTTCGCCTACCTCATAGCAAATCGTCACAACTTCCTTGGCATTAGCGGTTAGGCACTGGTATGGGTATTGTTATGTAGATGGAAGGGGGGGGGGAGAAGCGCCATCACCTCCCCCGCATATTGAAGGGTAGTCCCATAAAGGATTCCGGAGGCATGGCCCTGTCAGAAGCCTATGGAGGTGAGGGCCTAAGGCACGCTCCCGAGCGGTGAGCCCTGGGGGAGTGCCTAGTTGCTGTGCATCAGCAGGACTCCCCCTGCTGGTGTTAACCCTTCATGCAAACAGGCTGAAGCCGGATAGTTGGTTAGGACCAATGCCTAAGCCAATACCGCTCATCACCTGCAACCAATAAAGTTGTGGCCAATTTTAGCCCATTAACCAAATATAACAGTGTTGTATGTCTTTATTCCTCCTGGGGGGGGACGGGAACTTGCCAGGCAAATGATAGCATACACATAATATTAAACAAGATGGCTTTATGAGCTCAGTTGACAATTCTACATTTACTTTTGAGACTGGCAGATCCTGGATACTTTCAACTTAGTTAATTACCAAATAAAGTTCCACTAATCACTAGAATGTTACATCGCTCATGGATGTAAACGTGAGCGAAAAGTCTGTAGAAATATGATTTTGAACCAACCGTATTTTTAAAAAGAGTAAATGGTTTTATTTCCTCTCCCCTCTTTTTAGTGATGTTTAGAGTTGTTTCTATGGATAAAGATTTCAAGCCAGTGAACGAAATGGTGAGTGTAACTGGAACTCAAAAGGTTTCCCAGGAACTCTGATGTTTTAAAAATAAGAAATCATTCTCTTGCCCTTCAAATGCAATGTTGACCTTTTTCTTTCTTTCTTTCTTTTCCAGTATCCTGCAATCTACATCCAAGTAAGAGCTACACCAAGCTATTTAAAGCTTTTTGCCTGCTTCCTTGATTCAAAGAACTGGCCTCTCAATTGCAGCAAATCCTAAGCACCAGGGCTTTATACTTACTGGCTAATGGGCAATAATGCTGAGCATGAAACGTAACATAAAACATGTTTCTAGAGTTACCGTGTTTTTTTTGCTCTATAGGACGCACTTTTCCCCCTCCAAAAATTACGGGGAAATGTGTGTGCGTCCTATGGAGCGAATGCAGGCTCCTTGGCTTCAGCGATAGCAACACGAAGCCTCTGGAGCTCAAATGGAGTGCTCCCTCCACGCTCCAGAGGCTTCGCGTTTCTTTCGCTGAAGCCTTCGGAGCGCAGCACGAGTTGCCGCTGTGTTCTGGAGGTTTCAGGTTCCTTTTGCTGAAGCCAGGAGAGTCTTGCTCTCCCAGCTTCAGCAAAAGGAACCCGAAGCCTGCGGAGCGCAGCGGGAACTCCTACCGCACTCCTGAGGCTTCGGGTTGCCTTCACTGAAGCCTAGAGAGTGAGAGGGGTCAGTGCGCAGCGACCCCCCTCATTCTCCAGGCTTCCAAGGTAGCCGCCTGAAGCCTCCAGAGCGCGGCAGGAACTCCCGCTGCACTCCGGAGGCTTCGGGTGAACGCACCTTGAACGCACAGAACGCACCTTGTTTTAGAGAGGGGAACAAGAGAAAAAGAATTCTCCCCCTCTCTGTGCAGTGCCCCTTCAGCGAAGTGGCAGGAGAAATGGAAGGGGCTCCGTTTCTCCTGCCGCTTCACTGAAGGGGCGCTGAGCAGAGAGGGGAGAATTTTTTTCTCTGGTTCTCCCCCTCTAAAACAAGGTGCGTCCTATGGTTGGGTGTGTCCTATAGAGTGAAAAATACGGTAAGTGGACTGACTCAACCTAAGCTCACTCCTTTTGCCTTTTCTTTTCTTTTCTTTATTTTTTTGAGGGCCCTTGTAGATATTTTTGTGTTCAGGAAACTAATACTTCTGCAGAGGAATGATGGCCCCAGAGTGAATTTCCTTAGGTGGAACTGGGGGTGGGTTACTCTTAATTCTGGTTCATGTCACTTTCACATGTATTCAGAATTCCTATTCATGTCGCCTTTGCATTTTTTATTTTTCACTGAACAGTAATAGTCACCCCAGGTGGCTAGAAATGCCAGCACATATGACATTCTGCCTTTAAACAAACAAACCAAAAAGCCCCATGGTTCTTCTGGATAGTTAATTTGATCTATCTATTATGTAATTCACACTGACAATGCCAAGGGTACCTTTTCCCCACGTCTGAGGTGCATAAAGGCCAAACTAATCTTTACTAATCTATTGCTCTTTGTTCAGAATATACAGCTTCTATCCCTTTAAGGACAGGTTGTCCTATATCCATCATCTCCAAATTTTTCTTCATAAAACGCCAAGAGATGTTATCAAATGCTTTTTCTGCATCAATAAATATTAATGCAGCTTGCTTATCATTCCTGGTCTTGATATATTCTATTATATCAAGTATATTTCTCACATTATCTTTCATCTGTTGACCAGGAGGAAGCCCACTTGATCTTTGTGTATCTCCTCCATTAAAATTTCCTTCAACCTGTCCGCTAGAATACTGGCAAATAGTTTGTAATCATTATTTAGCAACGATATTGGTCTGTAATTTTTAACTTGTAATAAATCTGTATCTTGTTTTGGAATTAAAGTAATATATGCCTCCTTTCATGTCAACAGAATCTCTCCTTTCATCAAAATATTATTCATAACAACTCTTAAATTAAAGTATATTGAGCATATCCTTTGCAAAAATGGCCTTTATGCAGGCTATATATATATTCCAGGAAATGATGACTGGCTTGCTGAAAACCTTAAGCAACTTTTTATGGTATAGGCAGTTTGGTGCTCTGTCCGGCCTTGCAGTCCTTTATGATCTTTCACTGAAGATATCCAATGCTGATGGATTGCTAGCAAGGCATTCCAGTTGACAATGACTAAATGTTGATAAGGCATAGAGATTCATAAACTGAATCTCACTGACCCAACTCCATTAAAGCTGGTCTCATAGATTGAAGAAAATATTGTAGAAAATGGCATGGTTTATCTCTTGCTGCTTCCCCAGGATCCTCAAGGAAATCGGATTGCTCAGTGGCTGAATCAAACACCTTCCTTTGGCATCCTCCAATTAGAACTCGTAATAACTCAAGGAGCATTGTTGGGATCCTACCAAATCGTTGTTGAGAATCCACCAAACTATAATACCTATCACTGGTTCACTATGGAAGAATATGGTGAGTACCACTGTGAAGCTTATCTGCTTTAGAAATCTGATTTGGTATTAGTGACAGCATTTTGTCGCATGGATAAAATAACCTCCCCAAAACTTTCTATAGCTACTTTTTCATAGAACCTAAGTCTGTGAGCATCTGATTTTTGAAGTTTGGCAGAGAAAATGGAAACATGTATACGAAAAAATGAGCAGCGTGTTTAGGTGATATGACTGGACCCCTAACAAGTTTCAGATGCGTCTATAAATGATAGGAGGAAGCCACTGACCAGTAGACCAACTGCAAGGTCACTAGCAGCCTATTATATGGCTGTGCGTGAAATTTCTCCTGCCATCCCATAAGCAGATGAAAAAAGGAATAGCTCTGATCCCTCCATACCTTCATATAATACATTTCTGTTCCAAAACCATGATTCCAAAATCATCAATCTTGTTTGTTTGTTTTTCATCATAATCTATTGGGTTTTTTAATGTTGGTCAAGTATAAGCGACATGAGGACTACCCTAATAGAGGCCCAAGAAAGGATTCATGCACCCCGCCTAGCACTTTATCGCTGCCCTCTGTTACTATATGCGGATGACACAGTCATTCTTTCTTTTTCTAGAGTAGGTCTCAGGAGGGCCTTAAAAATTTTTGGATCATATTGTAACGCAAATTCCCTTACAATTAATTATGGAAAATCTAAGATCCTGATTTTCTCAAAGAGCCGGAAACTCCATAATTGGAGAATCGATGGGAGAGCCATCGAACAAGTCTATAGATTCCAATATTTGGGAGTTTGGTTACAACATAACCTTAGATGGAAGGCCCATGTAGCCTATGTTACAAATAGAGCCAAAGCTATCTCCTTGGCGATCTTGCGATTCTTCTTCACCGATGGGGCCCTTCATATCCCATCGGCGTTGAAAGTCTTCAAGGCCAAGGTGATCCCGACAATTGCTTATGCCATCTCAATTTGGGGGATTTTTATCAACCTATCTCACCTGGAGGTTATTCAAAATCAGTTTTTAAGAGGGATATTGAAACTGCCCAACTGTGTAAGTAATACAGCGCTACGCATGGAACTTAATACTGTATCCCTGGAAAATGTTCTGTGGAAGCACATACTTTGTCACCGGTTATCTCTATGGCACAATCTCCCAAACTTGTACTTGATACAATATATGTGGAGAGATGATTTCCAGAGCCCATGGGTAAAAAATTTACAGCTGAAAATTATGGCAATGGGAATCTCCCCATCCAAATTACTAGAGCAGGACATAGTCCCAGCTAAAAGAACAGTAACCTGTAAACTAGAGGAGATGGACTTGCAGCAGAAAAGGTCTTGGGCAATGGTACCTGCTCACCTCTAAATCTTGGTTTATTACCCCTCTTAAGGCTCCCAAACTATTTGAATTCCTTAACTTCTTCAGCTCATAGATATGCCTTTGTAAAGGCAAGATTCAACACCTTCCCATCGAACGTGCTGAGAAATAGATTCTCCAATGGACAGATATCGCTCTTATGTGATTGTAATTGTGGGGCACCGGAATCGTTGCATCACATAATTCTTGACTGTGCTTTTCACTTACCGGCCAGGAGCAAGTTTCTTGCTCAATATCTAAAGGGAATTGCCGATGATACGATTGAAGCCAAACTGAGATATCTACTAATTGATGATGACCCCCTAAGATCACTCACAGTTGCCAGATTCTTGATCAGCGTCCTATCCCTAAAGAAGAGAAACGGACTCCTGTGTGGCTCGGATAATCCCTTTAAACCATGATCTATGTTTTAGGATGTAATTAGGTGATATCACCATTGATATCCTTGATTAATTTATGAGCAGAGGGCGATGTTTAGGTTACAAATTTATTGTAATGTATGATGGTGGTCTTTGTTTTAGTTTTGCTTTGGTTCCTGTTTGTCTTTTGTAAGTTTTGGCGGTTTTAAATTTGGAGGTTTAAGTATATTATGTTGGTATGGGAAACTGTCGTGTGACGGGCCAATGGCCGTAATAAAGATCAATCCAATCCAATGTTGGTCAAGATACACTTTTAAGTCATTTGTATCCTTGTTTATTTTTGCCCTCCTAATAATTCCTCCTCATGTCTAAGCAGTTGTCTCAAAGAGACCACCTTCCTCGTTATGCCATATATCCAATCGATTACTTGGTCTGACTAGACTTTCTTAATCACATTTGTTATATATTTTTTTCAGTGTTGCCAAAGATCAAGATGGACATCAAAACACCAGACAGGATCTCTGCTTTCGATGAAGAATTCCAAGTATACGTCAGTGCTCAGTAAGTTTATGAAGTAGAGCAAGTATATGTGGAAATTTGCATTTCAGCATCTTGAAATTTGGAGGGGGAAAGGATACTATTTTGTCCCACAATCCCAATGGAAACAGGTAGTTGGAACTGAGACTGAGCTGTATCAACTTGTCCAGGGCTGATCCTGATTTCTGCCTTGACTGGAGTCTAAGGGGAACTTTGGGCGCTGGCTAGGGAAGAAGCATTTTCAAAGTGGGGATCAGGATTCTGTTATATTCCACCTTGCTCTGAAAGGTACCACATACTGGCCACAACAGAGACTTTGGGCTCATCCAGGCTTACTTTTGCCCTGCAGCTTCCCCCAAGAAAATCCAATATTTACTGCTGATGGGTTTTGCCTGGGTTGACATTTGCTGTGAATTATCGCTCAAGAGTGGGGTTTCCTGGGGAAAGCACTGGGGCAAGGATAAAACCGCTCGGACTCTTGCCTAGAAAGTACGAGACAAGCGGAAAACCACTCAGGACAAGACAAGCGCATGTCTGGATGAGCCCTTGGAGAATGTGAGGTAATCTCCACCTCAGCACTGGGATGTTTCTGGGCAATACTAGGTCCCCACCCCCCATTCACACACACACAAACTACACATGTTTTTCAAAGCAAAGAAGCCATATTTGCAAATGTCTGGAATGCATTGTGGAATTCAGAGTCTTGCTGGCGTGAAATCCAGTTATTCCAAATGGCTCCCTGTCAAATTTAGGCTTGCCTGAAGTCAGTCACTTAACCTGTGACTAGACTGAGACTTGCAGCGTGATCTGAATTGTTCTTTCTCTCAACTGATTTAATTTATGTTTTGTCCTGTTAGTTATACATTTGGCCAACCTGTTCAAGGGACAGTCCAGATCAGAGTGTGCAGACATCGCTATTACGATCCAAGATGTAATCGAGATTCCAGTGGGATTTGTGAAACTGTTAGTGCTCAGGTAACAGGAAAATCGGTCCTCTGGGCCACTGTAGAATGTTTTCAGGCAAAAACTCAAAGCAGGCTGCTTTTGACATTTTATCAGGGTATATTTGGAGACACTTAGAAAGAACTGAATGTTTTCTCCTACTTTATTCTACTTACTTACTTATCAAACCTTTATTAGGCATTATGCAGGTAAAACCATAAAAGGAAAATAACATATAAAAGCCTTGAGATATATATAAAAAGGCAGGAGTTGGCTACATACAAACATAAATATATACATATAGAATCAGTGGTTTTCCTTGTTAACCTGCTCCTTGGAGGACTGCTGCCAAAAACTCGGCTACCCCCGCCGTTACCCTTTGGTCAGCGTCGGATAGGTAGAGTCCCACACATTCAGCTTGCTGGGGTTCCAGACCACCCGAAAGGGGGGACAGCACGCGTTGACGGAGCGTACTGTACAATGGGCAATGAAAGAGGATATGCTCTACAGTGTCCGGGACATTCATAGAACATCTGCAGAATCTCTTGCTTCTGGGAATGTTTTGATATCTTCCCCAGACAAATGCTGAGGGAAAAACATTCAAACGGGCCAGCATAAAAGCCCTACGTTGGGCTGGGATTATTAATTTAGAGACGTAATTGGCTCTGCAATCTAAGATATTTAAATCGTAGAATCTGGGGGAGCAAATTTTGTTTACAGCTGCCATAATATTTTGTCTCTCGACATCCTTTAGTCTAGTTAGGATATTATGGAGAATATATTGCTCATTAGAATTGTACAGGAGCTCCAGCTCGATGCCTAAAGATTCAATTTTTTTTTCAAGGTGCTGATACCATCTTGATTTATAAGGGTCTTTGAGCAAATCAGCGAGCAGACTTGATGGAGGGCAGCGAAAATGGCAGCGTAACCAATACTTTATTGAGGTGGACCATGCCCAGTATTCCATTGTGTGTATGCCTATTTCTGCACACATTGTTTCATATTTGATCATAAGAGGGAGTCCAAGAATACGTCTCAAAAAGCTGGAGTGAATCTTTTTTATATCACTGTTATATGCTTGGACCCATAGCGGGATACCATAGAATATCTGGGATTGCACTTTTGCTTGAAATATCTGATTGGCCGCAGGAATAAATTGATTACCTTTCTGATAATAAAAACGGGCAACTGCTGATGAGATGCACTTTGCCTGTTTTATGGCATTTGTGCGATGGGTTGCCCACCCTAAGTTGCTCTGGAATAAGATTCCCAGATATCTATGGATTTTCACTTGTTGGATTTCTTGCCCTCTTATTTTCCATTTCTCTAATTTCCAACCATTCGAGAAGACCAAAATTTTTGTCTTCTCATAATTTATAGAGAGTTTGTTACATTCGCAGTAAAGGATCAGTGAAGATATAAGACGTTTCAGACCCAAGCTCGTTAGTGATAGTAAGACAGCATCGTCTGCGTATAATAAGAGAGGAACTGGTTTCTGATTGAGTTTAGGGGCATGTGATTCTATTTTTTGAAGGTAATCTGGCAAGTCTGATAAAAATAAATTAAATAGAAAGGGGGCAAGAATACACCCTTGTTTTACCCCTTTCGAGTTTGGGATGTCTGAGGAGAGGTGACCTTTGGTGTTAAGTTTGACTTGACAGGTATTGGAAGAATGTAGATTTTGCATTAGAATCAATAAGCGCTGATCAATTTTTAATTCTGTGAGTTTCCTCCACAACTTTGGGCGGTCAATTGAGTCGAATGCACCACGAAAATCTACAAAAGCAGCGTATATCTTAGATTGCCTTTGGGATCTGTATTTTTCAACCAGATGCATAAGTGTAAGACAGTGGTCTAGAGTAGAGCAACCTTTGGAGAAACCTATTTGTTCTTTCCCTGGTAAATTTAGATTTTTCATCCAGGTAAGAAGTTTAGATAAGAGGTGCTTAGCGTAGATTTTCCCTATCACTGATAGTAGGCTTATCGGTCTATAATTCCTTGGTTCTTTTGGGTCGCCATTTTTAAAGATTGGAATAATTATTGATCTTAACCATATCTCAGGTATGGTCCCATATTTATCTATAAGAGTAAACAATTGAGCTGTGGTTGCATGTTTGGGGCTGTATGGTTCATCAGAAATGCTACTCCTCACCTGCTTCAAACTTGTGTAGTGTTGTTACTGACTTTTTTGTGGGAGTGTTATTTAAGCACAGAGACGGTATCAGAAAGTGTGTAGTTCCTCATGCTTCCCTGAGTGTGTTGGCCGAATGAAGCCCACAGTGCCACAGGACTGAACTGTTAGTTGTTTAGCCCAAGTAGACTCATCATGGAATACCAGTCTTTTCATACAGCTTGATGGCCAGCTTCAGGGTGTGCAAAAGTGGGATTCACTAGCAAACTTTAGGCCTATCATTTGATGAGAGTCGCAGCCAGGGCCAGCCTGCTTATGAGGTGGACCGAGGAAGCCGCCTCAGGCAGCAGAATCCCAAGGGGTGGCACACCTATGGGAGCTACAGCCAGAGAAGCAAGGAGAAGAGGTGCTGGCTTCTGGTGAGATCTCACAAGTTCTTGCTGCTATTGCTACTTCTCCTATGGCAAGGGGTGTCTGTCTGCCTGCCTGCCTGCCGCCACAGCCGCAACAGCTGAAGACGCAATGAGAAGCGGTTGCAGCTTCCTGGTTCTGGTGAGATCTTGTGGAGCTCCTGCAAGATTTCACTATGTGCTGGACCCAGGGGTTAACCCGAGCAATGTGGCCCAGGTCTGGTCCCAAATCCAAGGATTCTGCGAGGAGTCAGTCCGACAGGGCCAAGGCAGGACACAAGGCAGGAAAAAAGACTAGGTCAGGCACAGGGTCTCAGGCAAGTTCTAGCAAACAGCAATGTTGCTCCCGCAACCTGGGGTGGGGTCCGAAAGCCTTTTATCTTTGTCAGGATAACAGCTGGTCCTGATCCCCGGTGACTCACCTCCCTGTCTCGCTCAAAGGTGAGCACTCCTCCTGCAAGTACTCAGGTCTCTCCTTCTCTCAGACCTCAGTCTCTGCAGCTCAGGAGATGTCGGTGGGTTATTAGACCCAGGAGCCACCTCAGCCTCTCCTGACCCAACTGGTAGTGGAGCAGCTGTAAGTGATGGCCCAGCTGAAGGCAATGAGGTCATCCCCGCATCTGGAGCCAGGGCAGGCTCAGCCCTTGACTCGGCCCAGCTGGTGTTGGTTGCAGGGGAACCTGTGTAGACTGGGGCTCTTCAGAATCAGGCCCCAGACTTGGTTCAGATGCTGCCTGAGGCAAAGGATCTGGTACAGACTGAGACTCCACTGGTTCCAAGCCCGAGTCTGATTCCAGGCCATCACACACTAGAAGCCAGAAGCTACAGCCACACAACCCAGTGAGGTGCAGGCAGCGTGGTGACAGCACTTCCCTGTTTCACTTAGGCAGCAAAATGGGTCAGGCTGCCTCCATTTTCTGCATGTTACAATTTGCCCTTGTCTGACTATAGATATATTTTGTTTTGGTACTACTTTAAAAAGCTGGTTCAGTAGTGTGCTTGTCCTGATAAAGTTTGAAGAAAATGTTCAACCCTATATTGTGTACATTCAGGCTGCAGTCCTATAACTTGCTTATCTTGGAGCAAGTATTGTTGATTTGAGTAGGGCTTACTTTGTCCAATGAAAATAGGGACATCTTATGGAAAAGCAGGACATTCCAGGATCAAATCTTCTGTAAATCTGGGACAGTTCCTGGAAAATAAGGACACTGGTGCAAGCGTTGCAGCTGACTGAACAGAACAATTCCTCTCTCCTCCCCTTCCCTGCTGCCCTGTTCTGTGGGTTGACCCAATTCTCCCAATTACGGAAAGGGAAGAGCTGGGGGAAGCCTCGTTGTGCAAGTAGCAATCTGCTGACATGGGTCATTAGGAGACTCCCGTCCCAAGGACTTAGAGTGAATCATCCCAAGAAACAAAGGGTTTCAGTATGCTCATGACTTATCCTATCTTTCCCTTTGAAACAGCCACTTATGCCCTCTGACAGAGGTGGGCGATATATAAGCCTGTAAGCCTGATTCTTATAGATAAAGCCAAGGAATAATTTTCCTGGGCCATGTAAAGAACAGTCAGTACTGTTTACACTAAATAATTTGGGATCCATTGTAACTGGAGGAAGGGACTTTCCCAACACTGAAAAGCAATTTGTTTCTTTACAGGTGATCATTCTTTCTCAATTGCTGTGCAACTTACCATACATTAGTCCCCAATTTGATCTTGTTTATGTTTGGGCTTGGTTCAGAAATGTATCGCTTCTCCTTCTATTATGTGGTTGTCTGGTCCTGTCCCATTTATAAGCCATTACTTCTGTTCCGTTTCCCCACTCCCTCTCATACATGTGTTTGTATGGAGAGCCAGTGTGGTGTAGTGGTTAGGAGTGGTGGACTCGTAATCTGGTGAACCGGGTTCGTGTCTCCGCTCCTCCACATGCAGCTGCTGGGTGACCTTAAGCTAGTCGCACTTCTCTGAAGTCTCTCAGCCTCACTCACCTCACAGAGTGTTTGTTGTGAGGGAGGAAGGGAAAGGAGAATGTTAGCCGCTTTGAGACGCCTTCGGGTAGTGATAAAGCAGGATATCAAATCCAAACGCTGCTGCTGCTGCTGCTTCTTCTTCTTCTTCTTCTTCTTCTTCTTCTTCTTCTTCTTCTTCTTCTTCTTCTTCTTTGTAGCCCTGCAACTTAGACTTTTTCATACTTCCAGTGAGCAGCCACAAAAGCCTATACTGAAATAGTTCTAATTCTTCAGCATACCTTTTTATTGTTTTGCTGCAGCAGACTAACATGACGACCTCCAGGGAAGTTCCACATACCTTCCACACTTTTATTATAATTTTCTTTCCCTTTTCAGCTGGACAAAGATGGCAGCGTTTCCAAAACGATCAGCACCAAAGCATTCCGCCTTTACGCAAACATGCATACGCAGCGTTATTTTTATGTGTCACTCCACGCAGAGGCAGTCGTCACAGAGAAGGGAACAGGTAAACGTTTTATAATGGGGCACAACAGAATAGGGAGGGGGAGCTTTGAAAATCTTGCTCTGAGAATTGGCCTCTCTGGGCACCATATTCAGCACCTGAATACTCCAGATATCTATATAATCTAGCTTGTTTTACAGGTTCTTTTATGCATTTGTGTATCTGACAGGCATCCAGGTTTCAAAGTCTAACTACATCTCTGTCTATCAAGCAAGAAAAACCATCACATTGGAGAATGTAGATCCATATTATAGAAGAGGGATCCCTTTGACTGGACAGGTAGGACAATGGGGATGATCTTCTCTGTGAGGAACAAAATTCTAAAATGTGTATTTTAAGCGGGGGGGGGGGGAGAGAAATTGTGTGGGGTTGTTGTTTTCAAGTAGCAGATTAATGCAGAAACAAGATGGAACGGAAAGAGACGTGGACGAGAAACAGACTAATTGTTCCATCCCAGGCTTTGTGCCACAACGGGTGCCACCACTTAGTTGCTAAGCTAACCACTCAGTCCAAGTGCTAAGCACTGTTCCTAAACATTTTGCACCTGCGTTTTCTTGTCCCACACCCAGATGAAGGTCAATGATGAGGATGGAGCACCACTGCCAAACGGGCTTATTTTTCTAGAGGTTGATGGCGAGGTTGTGGCCAACTACACTACGGACAACAATGGCAGTGCCCAGTTTTCCATACCAACTTCTCACCGCTTTGAACCTCGCTACAAATTGAGAGTAAGTCGCTGAAAATTGAAGTGGGTGGTGGTGGTTGATATGACCAAGTGGGAAACTGCCCTTTGCTGGTAGCTCAGGTGGGTCAAGCCCTCATAACCTACTGATTCCTTACCCTTCCTTTACCGCCCACCAGAGACATGCATTACAGCCCAATCTGTGGAGTCATCCAGGGGAACGATCAAACAACTCCTTTTGGGAAACCCTTCCAGAGGCATCACCCTTCTGTGGAATGTTCTATTTCTGGTACATTTTACTTTCTCTTGTACCTTTCTCTCATCAGGCTATCTATGAACCAGATCAGTGCACTGAGTATGGCTGGCTGGAAACCTACAAGCCAGAAGCTGTTCATTACGTCCAGCGCTATTTCTCCCGGACCAACAGCTTTGTGAAGATAGAACCGGTGCTGCGTGAACTGCCGTGTGGCAAACAGGAAGCAATCTCTGTGCACTACATCCTGAACAAAGTTCAAAATGAAGAATTGCCCTCCAAGGTTCACTTCTACTATCTAGTAAGTGCAGAAAGACCGAGTGGTTTGCCATGACCTTCCTCTTAGCTTTCAAGCCTCACTGGAGGTTGAATGGGTATGGAACCACCTGCAATGCCTCTGTCCATGTGGTGGGAGTTGCAAAATGAGTACCATCACATCACTAATCTGATTTCTATTCTGATGTGCTTAAAATGCCTCCAAGTGGAGTACAAAGAAAAAATAAGCAGGTCCTGGACAAAATGCCTTACAAATATACTTGACCCATACCCTGTAGTGGAGCTGTTAAGTTCCGGTGAACATATCAGACGACACAGCGATTCTTCAAACAGCTCTTGTTTATTCACAGGCTAGAAAAGAACTGAACTGAAGGGTTCAGCCAGCCTGCTTATATAGAGCTCCACTACAACGCAACAGTAACCACTTTCTGTAACTATCCAATCACTGAACGTCACTTTCAATCCCTTATTTGCATATGTTGACCTGAGTGAAAACTATCTACAGTATCCCCCTGCTGTCCCAGGCTGAGAACTTCAGTACATAACAGGAGCCATGACAGAAATAACAACAACAACAACAACAACAACAACAACAACAACAACAACAACAACAACAACACAGTCATATCTTGGGTTACAGCTGCTTCAGGTTGCGCTTTTTTGGGCTATGGACCGCCGAAACCTGGAAGTACCGGAATGGGTTACTTCCGGGTTTTGGCAGTCATGCATGTGCAGAAGCGCTAAATTGCTCTTTGCGCATGCGCATAAGCGCCAAATCGCAACCCGCACATGCACAGACGCAGGTTGCAAATGCTGCGGGTTACGAACGTGCATCCCACACAGATCACGTTCGCAATCCGAGCGTCCACTGTCATAATAATATATTATTATTATTTATACCCCACCCATCTGGCTGGGTTTCCCCAGGCACTCTGGGTGGCTCCCAACAGGATGTTAAAAATACGATAAAACATCAAGCATTAAAAACTTCCCTAAACAGGGCTGCCTTCAGATGTCTTCTAAAAGTCAGATAGCTGTTTATTTCCTTGACATCTGATGGGAGGGTGTTCCACAGGGTGGGCAGCACTACCAAGAAGGCCCTCTGCCTGGTTCCCTGTAACCTCACTTCTCCTAGTGAGGGAACCACCAGAAGGCCCTCAGAGCTGGATCTCAGTGTTTCTAGCAAAATTATTTATGCCTTGATTTCTTTTTTGCATACAGATTATGACGAATGGTAGAATTGTTGATGGAGGTGAACACCTAGTCAGCATTAAGGGTAAGTGGTCCAATTCTGCTCATTGATTGTGGAGAAATGAAGGTATTTGGCAGTCATGGAGAAATAATCAGCAGACCTATAGAATGATTCCTAGCATGACCTTTCTCTTAAAAAGGAATTCCATTTATAAATCTTAGGTTAAGTCACAGGCTGGATCTACACAGATATAAAAAAACGCTATGGAAAAAACACTATAAAAATATACAACTCCCAATGTAATTTTCCATTGACTTTGGATTGCTGCTCTACAGCGCCATCTGGTGTTATATTTTTAGAACACATTTTTAATGTTATAAATTGACTAGTGTAGCTGAGTCCACAGAGTGACTGATTATCACTTAGTCCAGCGGATATAATAATGATTTGATTCAGCATGGATTTGGATATTCTTCTTTGATTGAACAATCTGATAGATAGAGTTACAGTAAAACGACTAATTTTACTAGTTTTCTTCTCCACATCCCTAGCTGTCATGGACCTGAATTAATTCTTGATCAACTTTTCTGTGGTGTGTAAACCAGCAAGGGGAGCTTTGCTAGGGGGCAAAGTGTGTGATTATGAAAGACAATCCCACCCCCAATTACTTTGCACATCATTTGGTTCCATCTGAGGGGAGACAGCAAGACCACCAATGCCAAGGTCCCGTGTGGCTTCCGTCTTAATTTTGTATGCGACAGTCAACATTAGCTCATCAGCTTCTCTTGACCTCTTTCCTTGACTCCTTTAATTTCATGTTTTTCCTCACAGCTGGACGATATAGCAGATTCTCAATCCCACTGATGATTGACCAAAAAGCAGCTCCCAGAGCAAGGCTGCTGGTTTACACTCTGCATCCTCATGGCGAGCTGATCGCTGATAGCATCTCTTTTGAAGTTGAAAAGTGCTTCAGAAACAAGGTAAGAGCTGATCAGTCTGTTCCCCACTCAGAGTAAAGGATGTTTTCTATTCCTAACTCTCTGTTTATGCTCACAAGGAGTACAAAAGTCAAATAGGACAGGTTTATTGCAAGTGGAATGGTTGGCATGTCTTATGGATGGCTGAAAATAAGCTAAAAGTAGCAATGTATCTTGGCTAATGAACCTTTTGCATGATTTAAAATCCTAATGAGTCACTGTGGCATTTGCCTCCTAGGTTGGGCCATAAGGAAAGGGTTAAAATGGGTGTGATGTGATTGGCCAGTGAGAATGCAAGGGGGGAGTTGAGAGTTGAGGTTTGGGAGTTGAAGAGGGAAGAGGGAGGATTAGGCAGTGGGTTAGTCGAGTTGTATTGTGAGAGAGTGAGAGGAATTGTTAGGTTGAGTCAGATAGATAGTTGGGAATAATCAGTTTGGAGTTGTTAGGAACTAAGATTTAAGAAACTGACAAGAGAAAAATAAACTGAAACCATACGGGTGTTCCTGCATTTAAAAATAAACTTGATTAGTCCCATGGACCGCAAGAAGATCAAACGTATCCATTCTTAAGGAAATCAGCCCTGAGTGCTCACTGGAAGGACAGATCGTGAAGCTGAGGCTTCAATACTTTGGCCACCTCATGAGAAGAGAAAACTCCCTGGAAAAGACCCTGATGTTGGGAAAGATGGAGGGCACAAGGAGAAGGGGACGACAGAGGACAAGATGGTTGGACAGTGTTCTCGAAGCTACAAACATGAGTCTGACCAAACTGCGGGAGGCAGTGGAAGACAGGAGTGCCTGGCGTGCTCTGGTCCATGGGGTCACGAAGAGTCGGACACGACTAAACGACTAAACAACAACAACAATTTGTTAATGTTACAACTGTCTGGACTCCGTGTGTCCCCATGAGAAGCGGGGTGGTGGCAGCGAAGAAAGCAATCACAGTGGTGGCACAGGGTCAATAGACCGTAAACGTCCAGGGGCCCTGTGTGATCGCCACAGTCACTGATGGCTTGTACCTAATCTGAGAAGAGCTCATGCCATGTTATAAAGTAGTGAACTATGGCCATACAGTCCAGACATTGTATCTTGTGATAATTGCCAGGTGAATATACAGCTGTTAAGTAGGCTTTCACAAGAGACAGAATAGCTATGGGTGGGAGACTGTACCACAATAACTTCTGAGATGATCCCCTGACAGATATCTGACATCTCCATTCAATTCCAGGTCAGCCTGCAGTTCTCTAAGAAAGAAGCACTGCCAGCCTCAGGCATTGGCCTTAACCTCAAAGCTGCCAGCAACTCCTTCTGTGCCCTGCGGGCTGTGGATAAGAGCGTTCTGCTTCTGAGGCCTGGAGAAGATCTGACTCCTGAGAGCGTGAGTCCTGGATTTTTGGTGCACCTTCAACCCAGAGCCATTCCAAGTATTAGATCTCCTTTCAGCGGTCCCACCACTGAAAGCCACCATCTATAGAAATGAGCACAGACTCAGGTTGTCTACTCCTCTGGCACCAGAAATCCTCCCCTTGTGTTGTATTCAGAAGTATAACTCTGTGGGAAACCCTTAAAGACCCACTTATATTTTGGTCTGCTTTATCCTGAGTTCTGTTCTAGACATATTTTTGGGTGACAGAATCCTTCAGAACTCTGTGTGAGCATAAGAAGGAGGAGGTAGAAAGAGAGAACCTTGAAGAATGATTTTTTTAAATGCAGCCTGTTTATGATTTTGAGAAGGTTTAGCTAATAATACCAAATTCCTTTGGGGCTTCCAGAGATTGTTACCTGAAACCAAGAACAGAACAGGCATGTTATCTTTCCCCACCCCATCTTTCCCCATTAAGAAGCAAGAGGCTCCTTAATGTGGCCAAGTACCAATTTTTTCTAGAAATTTCTGTTCATTGATCTACTTGAGGGCGGCCCATACATTTTCCTTGACACACCTGTGACAGGATGGCATTTTCTGCAAATGTTTTTCAAAGAAAAGAACAGTAATGATAACCATATTTGTTTATGAAGCTATTCAGTTCTGCAGGGAATGAGAAAATGTCTATTACAACCATATCTTAGTGAGTAGGCCTGCATGAAATTTCTTTGACTCCTCATCCCACCTGTGGGATATAGAAAAAGGTTCAATATTCTACTGTGCACCAAAACTTAATAATTAAATGGGTCTTGCTAATAAAAAGCTTTGACTACATTGTGTTCCAGGCATGCTTCATCTGCTGAAGAAAAATCAGAAGGAATAGATTTCCACTCATATATTAAGCCATTAAAGGGCATGCAGAATAATAATGATTTTACCTCTAAACCTTCAGCATCTCCATAACTGGAATGCCCATCTTGATGTTTGCTTGTAGATATCACTGCTCAGTGCTTTTTTTTCTAAAAAAATAAATGTTTAGGGGTACTCTCATTTCCCTA
Source organism: Podarcis cretensis (assembly GCF_951804945.1). Lineage (NCBI taxonomy): Eukaryota > Metazoa > Chordata > Lepidosauria > Squamata > Lacertidae > Podarcis > Podarcis cretensis. The sequence goes on from NC_137187.1 coordinate 31,314,698, forward strand.
CTCATATTGAAATACTGCCCCTCAATGAGGCCAAACTTAGATTCACAAAATATATAGAGGTATGCGTATCCCAGAAAAAAAGCACTGCCACTGCTCATGTAAGGCAGGCTTTTATGCTCCTCCAGGTCTCATCTGTGTTCATTATTCATTTTTCACCAGGTGTACTCTCGCCTTCCTTATCAAGAACTTTATGGCTATTATCATAATGGGTTGAACCTTGAAGATACCCCTAAAGAGCCATGCGTTGTGCTGAAAAATACTTTCTTTGGTGGCCAATTCTACATACCTGTGAATGTGACTGATGACGGCAATGTCTATGATGTTTTCAGGGTATGTTTGTCTCTATGCTTATATTGGGACTGGCACTGCTGGTTTTGGGGAGGGCAACCTGTATATGGCTAGTACTGAAAACCAGCTATGATCTAGAGCAAACCTGAGCATGAGTGGTGCTCTTTTAAGGTAAAGGTAAAGGTCCCCAGCGGGTGGCGCTGTGGGTTAAATCACAGAGTCTAGGGCTTGCCGATCAGAAGGTCAGCGGTTCGAATCCCTGCGACGGGGTGAGCTCCCATTGCTTGGTCCCTGCTCCTGCCAACCTAGCAGTTTGAAAGTACGTCAAAGTGTAAGTAGATAAATAGGTACCGCTCTGGCAGGAAGGTAAACAGTGTTTCCGTGCACTGCTCTGGTTCGCCAGAAGCAGCTTAGTCCTGCTGGCCACATGACCCGGAAGCTGTACACCGGTTCCCTCGGCCAATAAAGCAAGATAAGCACCGCAACCCCAGAGTCAGCCACAACTGGACGTAATGGTCAGGGGTCCCTTTACCTTTACCTTTACCTTTAAAGGTCCCCTGGACAGTTAAGTCCAGTCAAAGGCGACTATGGGGTTGTGGCACTCATCTCGCTTTCAGGCCAAGGGAGTCGGTGTTTATCCACAGACAGCTTTCCGGGTCATGTGGCCAGCATGACTAAACCGCTTCTAGTGCAACAGGACACCCTGACGGAAACCAGAGCACACAGAAACGCTGTTTACTTTCCCACTGCAGCGGTTCCTATTTATCTACTTGCACTGGTGTGCTTTTGAACTGCTAGGTTGGCAGGAGCAGGGACTGAGCAACGGGAGCTCACCCTGTCACAGGGATTTGAACTGTTGACCTTCCAATCGGCAAGACCAAGAGGCTCAGTGGTTCAGACCACAGCACCACCTGTGTCTTTTATTATAGATCGCCCTTGTATTATAGATCACCTCTTCCTGAAATAGATGGATTCAGTTTTCATGAGCAAATGACTGTAGCAATGTAATCAACACTGGTCATCTAACAACACTTAAGCCCAGTTAATAAGTTATAAAAGTATGTGAAGAACCAGTGAGGTGGCCTGAAATATGGGTGCTACTCTGGATAAATAATTTACCTCACCTAGAAAGAACCATATTATCAACGAGAAGGTCTTAGAAAGTGTGGTGGGTTTGGTTGTCTAAAGAAATCAGTTAAACAGCATTTTATCTATTCCTTTTAAGAGCTTGGGTCTCAAGGTTTTCACCAACTCCACACTACAAAAGCCCGTTGTATGCCAAAGCGACTTCGAATGCAAGAAGATTTCATCTGATTATCCTGATAATGAACCTCGTATTATGGATGAAGGTTAGAAAAGGACTAATTGCAATGTTATAAGGGTGATGGGCTGTTCTGTTTTAGGGTGATTGTTTTGATGGAATACCATTCACATAGGGATGGCGAGAGCGTTCTCCCATCCTTATCACCTGGACCAGAGCCTATCCGCAACCTTACAAGTTGTGACGATTTTCTATGCGGCAGGCGAAACCCAAATGGCAACAGCCAATCAGCCAAGTGGGAAAATTCCTGCCATGCCCCTGTCCCAATGACAGATGACACACGACGGCATAGCAAGGTCAAGCGCAAAACCCTAAAAGTAGGGAGAGGTGGGCGAGTATTCCAAATGCACACGCCGAAAGAGGAAGCTCTGGATCACGTGCAGGGGCATAAATACGTACCTCAAACCGTTTGGACTGCGTTCCATTGTCCAGATTGCCCCCAGCTACGAGGGATCTACCAATCGGGTGTTGTGGCTGACCTATTGTACACACCCACAACACAGAGTGTCGGTTTCCAGGTCTCACCACAATACGTGCCCTCTTTAAGGGAGGATCCGATTTATCAGCGCAGATGGTGTCGTGCTAGCGCATTGCAAGGCATAAAATAAGATTCAGCCTCCCTCCAATGTTTTGCTTTTTTAAAAAAAGAAAATGTCTAGACTCACTATTAATTATCAAAACCATAGTGATATCATGATGGTTGCCCCCTTATTAGTTATACCCACACTGAGAGACAATCAAACTAGATTGTGAGCAGCTGGCATTGGGATTGTGGGATTCCAGCTGAGATTAGGGCGAGAGCAAAGTCTTAATGCCCCCTGCCTCTCATGCCATGATCTCAGTCCAGTTCAGGGGATAGGACCCCACCACACTGGTAATTTGTTTAAAAGTCCACCTCATATGACAAATGTCACATCTCATTTGGCCGCAACAGACATAGGAGCCACAGAGTTTCTGATAAAGGTAAAAAAATCCCTTGTTGAAGGCTATTACTATTTCCCAGATTTAGAAATGCTGACATCTTATTTTGCATAATGGCAGCAGTAGTGTGCCATGTTGATGTATCATGACCCTTAGAGCTGGCAAAAGGAGGTTATTCATAGTTTCAACATCATTCCTGCTTGATGTCCTTTTAATGTGAAGCATTAATTTCACCATTAAACCCTAAACCTCTTCAGTACTATTTCTGTTATAGAAGCCAAACTCCCTTTTCTCTCATCATCTTGTCCTTTCTTTGTTTTTCAGCAAAAGTTGCTTTTGGTGCTGCAGCTGGGGGTACAAGCACATTGAGAACATACTTTCCTGAAACATTCTTTTGGCAGCTGCTTTGGGTTGAGTGAGTCTTTCTACAATTCTATCTTGTTATTTTTATTTTCATTTTCATTTTCTGGATTCTGTTTAAGAGTCCTTGTGTGAAAAAAAGTTGAGAGAATTATTAGAACCTCATTTAGCTGGATAATCCTTTCTTCATTACGGTTTTTATTTTTAGATATTTGGGCAACTTGTGGGAAAAACACACACGCACACTCAAGTGCTGAAGAGCCCTGCACTGTACTGTATGGGATATTTATTGTATAAATTTGGGAGCTACTACTGATAGCAATAGCTTTCAGTGGAAAATCCATCCACAATATTTTTTATTTTAGTATATAAATATATTTGGGGCATATGCATACTCTTAAATGGTATGAAGCTTATATTAGTAACAAATTTAATTGTAGACATAGATCCATGCAAAAAGAGTCTACAATTTTGTCCTCTTATGCTTCAGTTCTAGTGGGAAAGCCAATCTCTCATACACCGTGCCTGACACCATCACTGAATGGGAAGCCAATGCATTCTGCATGAATGACAACATTGGGTTTGGCCTCTCAGGAATTGCCTCCCTCCCAACTTTTCTGCCATTCTTTGTTGAGCCGGCTATGCCCTACTCCACTATCCGAGGGGAAGTATTCCTTTTTAAAGGCAATGTCTTCAATTTCCAGGACCACTGCATTGAGGTATGTTCTTCTGTCTCCAGTTAGTGCTCTTAAAACCTAATACAGGGTATGAAGTGCAGGTGGGTTCCCATGAGGCAAGACACAGCGATAACAGCAAGAACCTTTATTGAACTACATAACCGGAAAACAGTTTCCTGAGAACCAGTGTGGTGTAGTGGTTAAGAGTGGTGGACTTGTAATCTGGTGAACCGGGTTCACTTTCCTGCTCCTCCACAGGCAGCTGCTGGGTGACCTTGGGCTAGTCACACTTCTCTGAAGTCTCTCAGCCCCACCCACCTCATAAGAGTGTTTATTGTGGGGAGGAAGGGAAAGGAGGTTGTGAGCCGCTTTGAGACTCCTTTGGGTAGTGATAAAGCGAGATATCAAATCCAAACTACTATTCCCCTTCTTCTTCTTCTTCTTCTTCTTCTTCTTCTTCTTCTTCTTCTTCTTCTTCTTCTTCTTCCTCCTCCTCCTCCTCTTCCTCTTCCTCTTCCTCTTCCTCTTCCTCTTCCTCTTCCTCTTCTTCCTCTTCTGCCTGGGCCACTCCCATTCCCAACATGATTGGCTGTCTAAACTTCCAAGCTTCAAATCACAACTCAGAGTTCAAGGGCCGGTGGCAGAGGCCCAAATCCAGAATACTTAGACCAGACTCAAGCTCAGGCAAACACAGACCACTGAATACATAACAGGGTAGCAAAACACAGAAGTGGAACACATTACAGAAACCCTGTCCCTGCAGGCAAATTTTATTTTTAAAAAACTTGCTTTAGCTGCTATTATGACTTGGCATCTTACATAATTTAGGAGAGCTGGAACTGAAGAATCCACAATCCTTTACTCACCATTCACTTTCCTTGGGTGCTTTCCTGTTCTATCTGTGAGCAGGACCTCAGAGGGCAAGAGGAAAGTCTAAAGAGAGAGGGCCAATCTAGCTAAAATGCAGCCAGTCTTTCAGGCAGGGCAAATACGTATTTGCCACGTAGTGTACCTGACTCCAGGAAGTCAGTATGTTACCTGCCCTGGATGAGGGCTGCGCTCTCCCTAAAGAAACAGGTGAGTAGCCTGGCGGTGCTCTTAGATCTAGCGCCATCACTGGAGACTCAGAAGTCCTTGGTCACTAGGGGTGCCTTTTACAAGATTCAGCTGTAAGACAGTTACAGTCGTTCCTGGATTGTGATCATCTGAGCTCTTGACATTTTCTGATCCAGGAATGCAAGTTGCAAGAGTAGGAAAAATGCCTTGTAATCAGTGATGGATTACCAAATAGGCAGAGTAGGTACCAGTATATGCCCCCCCCACACCTTTTATAGGAGCCCTGTGACAATGGATCAAAATAATATCTTCATCATCATTTTATTTGTATGCCAACTTTCCATAGCTGAAACTATGCTCAAGGCGGCTTACAACATGACAAGATTTACATAATTACAAACTTAACTGAAGTCATAAACAATAAATAAAACACTTCAAAAAGTACACAACCAAATGGAAACAATTTCCATGTAAATCATAAGATCTAAAACTAAAGCTACAACAACAATATCAGTAACAGCAACAGCTCTCTCTAAACCCCAGTAAACAATACTCCAGCCCAAGAATCTGTTCAACAGCCTCAGCTTTTGTAGCTGGAGTCAGTCAGCACTCCACCCTCCCAGGCCAGATTTGATCTTGAAAGAAAATGACAATCAAGCTTTCTTAGTTCAATGTTATTCCTCTAGATAATTTGTGTGTGTCGAGATTTCGATTGCCATGGGGACTTCACAGGGTGAAATCCGGTACCGCTTGTAATTTGCTCCCAAGTCAAGATAGCAGTTGTACATTCTAGCTTTTAATTGGCACTTGACAGCTCCTTATTTTATATTGTTACACACCACCCCAGTGGTGTGTGATTCCAGGAAGAGACTGTGTGCCTTGCTGATGCGCCATTACCCTATCTTTTGCGTTCTCTTAATGGTCCATCTCTTCAGGCGATTATTTCATCAGGAAGCCAGCCTGGCTTTTTTAAAAAACAACAACAACAACAGCATGTCTTATATTTTAACATGCTAAATTCAGTGTCTGCCACCCCAGAAGTAGAAGGGCAGCCCAGGCGACTCCACAAACTTACAACACTATTGTCATTGTTTTCCCTGCTCTCAGATAGATGTTAAGCTGGAAGAGTCTCAGGATTTCAAAGCAGAAAAGCTGTCTCCAGGGAACAACTCCGTAAGAATCTGCGCGAATGAAACACAATCCTACACCTGGAGAATTACCCCTCAAAGACTGGGTAATCATCTTCTCTTGCAGAATTTTGCAATTTATCTTTCCTCTGAATTTCTTGAATTTCTCCCCAAATTGCAACTTAGAAAAATAAATAAATGTATTTTTAATGAAATGAAATGATAAATGAAACTGAAAACCCTGATAATCCTTATGGCTTCGAGCAAGAAACAAGCTGCTACTGTTTACTGCTAGGAATGCCCTATGTACATTATAAATGATTTATATATTAGTTATCTAAAACATGCAGCATACAAGGGAATATATATGCTGCTCTTCTTGCTTCAGTGCCATGGCGGTGACAATTTGGACTTTACATGTAAGTTTGTGGGGGTTTTTGTCGGTTATTTTTTATTGATTTTTCATAATTTTTTTTTAACAAATGTCACCAGATTAATACAAATTAAATACAAAGATTTGAGGAGTGAGGTTTATTACCCCTCTATTATTGTCAATAGGGACGCAGGTGGCGCTGTGGGTTAAAGCCTCAGCGCCTAGGACTTGCCGATCGAAAGGTCGGCGGTTCGAATCCCTGCGGCGGGGTGCGCTCCCGCTGCTCGGTCCCAGCGCCTGCCAACCTAGCAGTTCGAAAGCACCTCCGGGTGCAAGTAGATAAATAGGGACCGCTTACTAGCGGGAAGGTAAACGGCGTTTCCGTGTGCGGCTCTGGCTCTGGCTCTGGCCAGAGCAGCGATGTCACGCTGGCCACGTGACCCGGAAGTGTCTCCGGACAGCGCTGGCCCCTGGCCTCTTAAGTGAGATGGGCGCACAACCCCAGAGTCTGTCAAGACTGGCCCGTACGGGCAGGGGTACCTTTACCTTTACTTACCTTTATTATTGTCAATGCCAGGTCGCCCAACCATTGCTACTGTGTCCTTTCTTTTAGTAGATCAAGATCATCAGGTGACAGCAAAAACTGCAAGGTTTTTAGCGGGGGCAGTTGGAATAAGTTCTATTATTTCATGGTTGATGCAAACCTCCAAAATGTATTTTGTATAGTTAAGTTTTTACCTCTATCTTCAGTACATTTTATTTTATTGCTATGGCTAGTGGCTGGTGCAAATAAAGATTCTTCTGATTCTGAATACAAATTTAAAAGCTGGCTTCCCACCTGATATGTACCGTAAGTTTTCTTTCCATTCCTTCTTTCAGGGATGGTGAATTTCAGTATCACTGCTGAAGCCAAAGGAACTGAGCTGAGCGCAGAACGAAGGGACACCGTGATCAAGCCACTTTTGGTTGAGGTAAGCATGAAAACCTTGGCATCTGCAAGAGATGGAAAAGGGTTTCGTGGACCACAGTGGTGTACATTAGCAACCAGTGTCATTTAGCAGTGGAGAGGTTGGAGTTGGAGCTGCAAAGGTTTTCAGGCAAAAGGACTGGCTTGGATTCATTTGTGCAGCCCTGAGTTCACTCCTGCCCTGCCCTGTAAGGCTTAGATCTCTCTCTCTCACACACGAGACGACTCTGGAAGTTAATTACTTCAGATTTATTAGTCAAATAAAAACGTCCCAGTCGGAGCTCAGCTAATCTCCGTCCTCCTCAGATAGCACAGTTGCCGGAACTGAGCTCCGCTCCCCTTTCCCCACAACAGGAAAACCTTCACGTCTCTTCCTGCCCTTTTCGCGCTTCTTGGCCAGTCTCGTGATTCAACCAGATGTTGCAGGGGGTGCTCCCTGTACTCCTGTATCTGTGTCATTGTCTGAGCTGACAACTTGCATTCTTTCCCTGTGTCCAGAGATCAAGTTATGGCTGCTCCCTGCTGTTGCTCCCTCCCCTCTGTATTCCACTCTTACCTGTTCTCTCTCTATGCCTGTGTTCTCATTCCCTCTCAGTGAAGGAACATTGCTGACATCCCCCATCCATCATCATCATCATCGTCATCATAAGGGGACGCAGGTGGCGCTGTGGTCTAAACCACTGAGCCTCTTGGGCTTGCCGATCAGAAGATCAGCAGTTCGAATCCCCGTGACGGAGTGAGCTCCCGTTGCTCTGTCCCAGCTCCTGCCAACCTAGCAGTTCAAAAGCACGCCACTGCAAGTAGATAAATAGGTACTACTGTGGCAGGAAGGTAAACGGTGTTTCCATGCGCTCTGGCTTCCATCACGGTGTTCTGTTACGCCAGAAGTGGTTTAGTGCTGCTGGCCACATGACCCAGAAAGCTGTCTGTGGACAAACGCCGGCTCCCTCGGCCTGAAAGCGAGATGAGCGCCGCAAGCCCATCAGTCGCCTTTGACTAGACTTAACCGTCCAGGGGTCCTTTTTTACCTCATCATCATCATTTCATTAGTATGCCGCCTTTCCACGGTTAAAACAATGCTCAAGGCAGCTCACAATATGAAAAGATTTACATAATTGCAAACAGAGCAAAGTAGTCATAGAAATCAGTAAAACACATCAAAAACTACATAACCAAACTGAACAATTTGCACATAAAAACACAGATACAAAAAATTAAAATCAATAACAACAAAAACTCCTGATTAAACATTTCCCAAAATACCCCAGTCCTTGCTGGGCAGCAGCAGCAGTTCTTATGAAGCCTGTCAGACCCCACCCTGGGCCAGGTGGAGAGAGGCAGGAACAGGGCCTTCAGGTTCCCAGCAAGTCCAGGGGAGCTACAGTGATTTGGATGCTGAGAGGATGTCTCTGCCCCACCACACCAGCTGATACTGGTGGTAAAAGGTAAAGGGACCCCTGACCATTAGGTCCAGTCGTGGCCGACTCTGGGGTTGCGGCGCTCATCTCGCTTTATATGCTGAGGGAGCCAGCGTACAGCTTCTGGGTCATGTAGCCAGCATGACTAACCCACTTCTGGTGAACCAGAGCAGCACACGGAAATGCCATTTACCTTCCCGCCAGAGCGGTACCTATTTATCTACTTGCACTTTGACGTGCTTTCAAACTGCTAGGTTGCCAGGAGCAGGGACCGAGCAACGTGAGCTCACCCCGTTGCGGGGATTTGAACTGCCGACCTTCTGATCAGCAAGTCCTAGGCTCTGTGGTTTAACCCACAGCGCCACCCGCGTCCCGATACTGGTGGTATATGAGCACAAATGCAGCTATGGAGAGGAACAGGTCCTTACAAGGGGTCGCCCAGTGTGTGCATAGGTTTGGCATGATGCATTGTGGAAGCCTAGAAGGAAAGCAGAAGCTAGCTGACAGTCCCGAATGAGGAGGAATAGATAGCAAATTGTTCCTCCACTGGTATGGATTAATTGAGACCTGCAATCTGGACGGTCTTCAAATGAAGCACATGAGAACTTTGCAGGCAGCTAATGGATGCTCTGTATTATTCTGGCTTCTGTTGCTATCTAATTGCAAGCTTTATGTTCTTTTAAACTGTGGGGGGTATTCTTTCCATATTTGTTCATTATTACGTTGGGCATTTTTGAGTTTTTATATGCCCTGAGATCCTTGGGTGGTGTAGAAAATGAATGGATGGATGGATGGATGGATATGCATTCTGTATTTTTCATCTTACCGTTTCCTCTGTCATCCAGGCTGAAGGCATCAAGAAGGAGGTGACCCAGAGCTCTCTGATCTGCGTAAAAGGTATGCACTACATGCATAGAATGAAAATTCAACATTTCCATAATTGTTTTTAGACTTTGACATCCATTTATTTGGTTTTACTTCGGCAGGTGTAAAATACAGAATTGCACCAGCTGCCAAACATGTTTGTTATAGTTGAATTTTCTGTTACATTGTTGGCTGCCTTAAATATATATATTATTTTTTTAAAAGGCAGAACAGAAATACTATAAATAAAAATATCCAATATTCATACCATTAATTCTTAGCTTCAATTACTGTTTGAGAATAATAACCTGACCCACAGCAATCCTGAGCCTTAAATAGCATTGTATCCAATGCAATGCATTTAAAGCACTTTAACAGTCATTATTATTTTATTGAGTTTCTATATCGCCCTATACCTGCAGGTCTCAGGGTGGTTCACAGGATAAAATCACAATATAAAAACACAAAATACACAATCAAAATAAAAACAAGAACAACCCAAGAACTTTGGCTTCTCCCAAGGAGTCCTGGGAACTGTAGTTTAAGGGTGCTGGCCTCAAAGAGCTAGAATTCCCAGCATCCTTAACAAACGACTGTTTCCAGGATTCTCCATGACTGTTGAAGTGGTATAAGAATGTTTTAAATGTATAGTGTAGATTAGACCTAAATACTGAAGTCAAATATTTGCTGCCTATCCAATTATAACTGGTGGGTAAATTAATTTCAGCTCCATTACCACCATTTGCCAGTTTCTTCACTTAAAAGCTAAGACAATGGCTCCCGTGCTATATGAAGAATGTTGAAAGAGGACCCACATCCAGTCCCCATTATTTATTGCTGTAAATCCTTAGGTACACCAGTCTCTGAAACAATAACCTTGAACTTGCCTTCAAATCTGGTGATTGGATCAGAAAAAGCTTCACTTTATGTCCTTGGTAAGTTCTCAGAATGTTATCATACTTGAAATCTTTCTTTCCTGTTTGCGCCTTGTGTAAGATTGTTGTGACATTTCATATTTATGTAAAAAAATTTCTGGTATGGCATTGCTCCATCAGTATACAGTTCTACCTTGGTTGTCGAACGGAATCTGTTCCGGAAGTCCATTCAACTTCCAAAAACATTCAACAACCAAGGTGCGGCTTCTGATTGGCTGCAGGAGCTTCCTGCACTCAATTGGAAGCCGTGTAAGCCACGTTGGACATTTGGGTTCCAAAGAACGTTCGCAAACCAGAACACTCACTTCCGGGTTTGCGGCGTTCGGGAGCCAAAACAGACGAGTACCAAGGCATTTGACAACCAAGGTACGACTGTAATTGTGAGGTGTCTCCCGTAAGTCATTGCTTGTTCTGATACAAAGCAGTCTTCAGCACTCCTGAGTGTGCAGAGAAAAGCAAAAGTTGCCGCTCATTCTCCCTTGCCATTCTAACATCAAACCTCCTACCCAACACTCACGTACCAATTTCCTTCTTTACTCTGTGCTTAGCCTGGAGTTGTATATTTATAATGAAGCAGGAATTAATTACAGTGGTGCCTCGCAAGACGAAATTAATCCGTTCCGTGAGGCTCTTCGTCTAGCGGTTTTTTCGTCTTGCGAAGCAAGGCCATTGACAGCTTAGTGGATTAGCGCTATTAGCGGTTTAGCGGCTTTTGGCGGATCAGCTGATAAGCGGCTTAGGGCTTAGGAAAAGGGGGGGAAGGGGGAAAAACCCCGCAGGAACTCGCAAGACATTTTCGTCTTGCGAAGCAAGCCCATAGGGAAATTTGTTTTGCGAAGCGCCTCCAAAACGGAAAACCCTTTCGTCTATCGGGTTTTCCATCTAGCGAGGCGTTCGTCTTGCGGGGCACCACTGTACAGACATGATAGTTGGCTGGGGTAAAGATTTGGACCCCATTTTGGTGCTTCAGAAAAGAGCCATGTTTATCCTGTAGCCCTTGGGAGACCATGATTTGGCTCACGAATATGGTAGGGATTCCTTCCCCTAATGATTATGCCTTTTTAAACTGTGACAGAATTGGATTAAAATTGCAGATATTCTAGGTGGGATAGAACTAGAGGGGATTTGCTCTGTGCGCTGTGAGTCTGCGGACAATCATTTTATTATGAAAACAGCATTCATTGTAGAGGTAACTATCAGGGTGCCAACATAAATAAAATATTGGAGATCTGCCCCACATAATCATTCACAATATGCAGCTCATGCATACCATTTGAATGGGAATGCCCATCAACTTTTGGGGGACTCAGCCCCCTCAACTATTTTATGGGGTGGGGCTGAAGGGACCTTGGCCCTTAGGAGTTTGTTTCTATGTGACATGCAGTGCATAAATGCCCATGTTCTTTTGCTCCCAAGGTGACATTTTGGGCACAGCCATGAAGAACGCTGAAAATCTTCTCCCAATGCCCTATGGTTGTGCGGAACAGAATATAGCCATGTTCTTGTCCCATTTATATATTTTCTTCTACCTGACTGATACAAAGCAGTTGACAGAAGAAAAAAAATCCAGGATCATTCGAAATTTAAATGCTGGTGAGTACTTTCAAAACTGACAACGTGGATATTTGTGATGGCATCTGCCAAGTCTCTCTTTCGTTTCAATGGCTGCAATGTAGGCAGCCATACATGTTTAGGCACATGAAGGTATAGCACAAGCACACTTGTGGCAAGGTAAAAAGATTCTGGGAGTTAATCTATAATGAACTTAAAATGATATTTAAGTATACTTTTCCTAAAAGACCAGAGGCATTTTTGCTAGTTCTGGTGGGAGAAGAAATTAAAATAAAAGATCAAAACTTGTTCATGTATGCCAAAAGCCGCTGCAAGAACTTTACTGGCTCAAAGATGGAAAACACAAGATTTACCAACCATCCAGGAGTGGCAGGTAAAGATGATAGATTTTGTGGAACTTGCCAAATTGACAGGAAGGATCTGGGACCAAGAGGACCAGAGATACAATAACAATTGGAATAAATTTATTGAATATATAAAGGAGAACAACAAAAATATTAAGACACTAGCAGGACTAGAATAACACCTCCAATGTAAAACAGTAGACTTATGACAATAATATACGCAAAAAGTATGTGATGTATATACCAGCGGTCGGGAGGGAGGGAAGTCAGCCCTCGGCAGAGTCAAAGGGATTATAATGTGACAATAAGGATTGCTGGAAAAAGAATTACATGTTGAAAACAATAAAAAAATTATTTGGGAAAAAAAGAAGGTATAGCACAAGCACAAAGAGGGCACTGGCATGTTCTGCCAGCTTGTGCACATTTCATGCACACCTTTTGCATAAAATACATGCTTTCCCATGCATTTGCCAGTACAATATGCATTTTGTATGCGTATTTCATATACGATTTGCACATTATGTTGCAAAATCTAGAGTGCATCAACCCAGTCAGATTGGAGGGGTACAAATAAATCATCATCACCATCATCTCATGGGGAGCTGCGTAACAATTTGCTGGCAAGTTTGGGGCACATCAAGTCAGTGCACTGTGGAAAGCAGACTGAATAGATTCCCCCCCTAAAATACAGCATTAAAACTTTCCTTCCTGGTGAAGGAGAAATAAAACCAATTTAGCAGCTCAGATTATAGAATAAAACAAAACTCAAACATTGAGCCCAGGGGTTTTTGTTTGCTTTCACAGGCATGGGTGAATAGAAAGTTTTCCACCTGACACATAATTAAATACATAAGGCACCAGGCAAGCCTATTCCAAGGGAGGCAAGCTTATCCCAAGGGAGCCTATTCCATAGCCGGGGTGCCACCACTGAGAAGGCCAACTCTGCTCTTGCCATCTTCCTCACTTGAAATGTATTTGACAGTTAAAGCACCTGAAAAAATTGGTTTGCTGTATTTTTCTTCCACTTCAGGATACCAGAGGCAGATGCCATTCAGACGCCCTGATGGTTCCTTCAGTACTTTTGGTAGCAGGGAGGCAGAAGGAAACCTTTGGTAAGACCTGTGAAGTTGCTTTAAGGCCTTGAGCGGAAACAAGATGGCGGTGCACTGTTCCTTCAGACGTGTGGCTGATGGGCTTCCAGGACCAAATGTCTGAGGAAGGCACTGGGTTCCAACCTGGGAGCACTTGGGAAGATGAGTTCCTTCCTTCTGCTCCCACTGATACAAGCATCATAGGTTTGTCCTGCTAGATCAGAACAAGAGTCCATTCAATCCAGCTTCAACAGTTGGCCAGCCATTTCAAGTGGGAAGCTCATGAACACTGCATGAAGTACTAGCCCCCCCCCCCCTGTTTGCCCTCAGCAAGTGCTGGCTCTAATCCACGGTTTCCCAAACTTGGCCCTCCAGCTGCTTTTGGACTACAATTCCCACCATCCTTGACCGCTCAGTCCTGCTAGCTAGGGATGATGGGAGTTGTAGTCCAAAAACAGCCGAGACCCAAGTTTGGGAAACTCTGTTCTAATCCATTTGGGTCCATTAGACTTTGGCTGGCTGTTGTTGTTGTTGTTGTTGTTTGAATTTATACAGGTGAAACTCGAAAAATTAGAATATCGTGGAAAAGTTCACAGTAATTGTGATGATTATGGCGTACAGCTGATGAAAACCCTAAATTAGCAATCTCAGAAAATTAGAATATTAAATGAAATCAGCAAAACAAGGATTGCAAATAGAGCAATACTGGAACTCTGAGAAGTAGAAGCATGCATATGTACTCAGTACTTGGTTTGGGCCCCTTTTGCATCAATTACTGCAAATAACAAATAAAGGCTTGGCATATCTCACTTTGCATGTCATGAGTCTATCTCATATATTAGTTTCACCTTTTAAGTTGAATTACTGAAATAAACGAAGTTGTCCACGATATTCTAATTTTTCAAGTTTCACCTGTATATCCACCTATATCCATGGGTCTCAGGGCAGTTCACAGAATAATATCCATTGACTGATCTATTATCTGTGACTGCTTAATCTAGGGGTCGGCAAACTAAGGCCCACCGGGCTCGTTAATCCAGCCCGTGAACCTTGCGGACCCTGCCGCCCGCTCGATCAGTCCCCGCGCTAAACCAGCACAGCGCAGAGGCCTCACCGCGCAGGGACTGACTTCCGCAACGCTGGCGTGGCTTCGGAAGGGCTGCAGGAAGCTCCTGCAGGCAATCCAAAGCCACGAACGCCTCTGGGCAACGCCACTTCCTTCCCACTGAGGTGGCCGCGTATGGCCAAGAGTCAAGCGGGAGGAAGCGGTGGCAGCGGGGAGGCTACCTCTGCCACCCAGGCCAGCAGCATGGGCTTTGCGCCACACAGACCCCTGGCTGAGGCAGAGGACGATGACATCACTGCCAAAGACGAAGCAGTATCTGCAGCTGTGGCGTGAGTGGCGGCGGGGGGGGGTCCTTTCGGGAGAGGGTGGGTTCAGGCCCCCACCAGGTCTGAGGGACAGTGGACCGGCCCCCTCCTGAAAAGGTTTGCTGACCCCTGGCTTAATCCTTTAAAAAACACAAAACAAACTCTGCTACCAGGGGTGACAACCGGAATAAAATATTGTAAGCCTTACCATGCATAATTGATCACATGATGCTGTTCACGGGCACAATTTGAATGGCAATGCCCATCAACTGGGGGGCTCCGCCCCCTCAAATATTTTAATGGGGGGTGAAGACCCCTCAGCCCCTAGGAGTTGGCTTCTATGTCTGCTATAAATCGGGAACGATCCTTTCCCATCCTTCCGTTGAGTTTTTCATCAGCGCCTCGCCTGGGTTTATCCTGCTTCCCTAATTCCAGATGGATACAGTCCCTTATGCATATTGAAGCATTGGAAGTGGTTGCTCTGGTCTCGACTTCTTCCTGCTTTGCCAAGTGCTGTTCACATCCCAGGCCCCTCTGCTCTTTGTCCTTGCAGGCTCACCACCTTAGTCTACAAAGCATTTGGACAGAGCTCACCTGCTATATTTGTAGATGAAATCATCCTGAATCAAGCACTCCTCTGGATTTCAAGCAAACAGGGGCCAGATGGCTGCTTCAAGTCGGATGGGAAAATCTACAACCAAGCCTTAGAGGTGGGAATGGATTAATCGCTTTCCCATGGGAAGTTATTTATACACAAAAGTATAAATGGAAATTGTTTGTGTGTTACAGGTTCCACCCCTGTTGAGGGATGTGAGTTTTAATACGATGGACAAACCCTCCTTGCCCCCAATTTCCTGAAAATATGGGGGGGGGGCAAAGTATACTTTCTCATTGGGGAGGGGAGAAAATTGTTGGAATTTTGTGGGAGGGGTTGTCACTTACCTTACAGTGTGTTTCCTGGATGTGCAGCCATTAGGGAGCTCTGTAGAGAGCTCTGTGCTGCTCTGAGTTGCATGGGTCTTTTCTCACTTGAAGAAACAAGGGAATAAATAGAAATAGAATAAATAGAAAACTCTTGACCACCTTGTAAGGTTATGTGAGATACGTGGCAGCCCCTTCTAAAAAAAAAATCAAATAAATCTATTATCTCTACCCAATGAACTTTTGGGAGGGTTTGTTTGGCGCTCACTCACCCAATGAATGGGAAAAAGAAATGTTCAGCACAGCTCTACTTTTATCTGAAGATTGCAGGACCAGGCATCAAACTTTCCATACCTCAACCCATATAAATAAGGGACTAATAAGGGTGGTTTGGGGTCAAAACAAGCCACAACTTTATTGAATACCTATGAAAGAGGTTTGGCTTGGGCATGGGGCAATCTAAATACTTCCGGCCTGCCCACCGGAGGTGACGCGTGGTCAATCCAGGCAGGGGTTCCTAAGACTTACATCAAATAGGGTGACCACCGTCTGAGAGAGTGCCTTTGGCCCTGGCCCCCCTGGGCACACAGACATGGCCACTCCCCTCCACCCGGATCCCTTTAATGGGATACCCCAGCGTTTGGAGGGGCAGGCAGGGACTACAACCTCCCCTCCCCTCCCCTGCGCCAATGCCCAACCAGTTGTGACGATTGCCCGGTGGGCAAATTCCTACCTGGACCCATACAGAACAGCGACCACCATAGCCACATCAAAGACATTGACTAGCAGCTTAAACTATGAGTGGGTGGACGGGGAAACCCGGCAAAAGAACAAACAGGCAGTGCCCAGGTATGGGCTGCTTAAATGGCCAGGGGGCAGCTCTGAGGGAAGCCCACCATCGGCTCTGCCCCCTGGCACAGCCCAGGTCCCAGCCTGTATCCCCATTTGCCAAAGCAGGGTGAAGGCTAGGATCTGGTTTCTGATAGGTGGAGGGGCTTATGCCCCTTCTGCCTATCAGGAAGGGCACTGCAGTTTGAATTCCTCCATTGGGGCCCCAGCGAAGCCTCCTCCGTCCTGCAACGCTGTGGCACCAAAAGTGGTGAGCGGACTTGCAGACCAGATTCATACAAGTAGAAACAGTGCAAGCCTATGCATAGCTGTCTGGAAGAATTAAATCCCACTGATGAGGACTCATCGACATTTCCACTTGTGCCATACCTAAAAAGCACAGGTCCAAGCTGTTTTCCCCTTGCCCTGCTCGTTTCCAAGGGAAAACTCGCTCTTTAGCAATAGATCGGAACGAATGGCAATCCAAGAGTGCTGAAGAGAAAGCAGCAGGACAATAGGAAGTGTGGAGAAGCCCTTAGTTTAAAGCTATTAAGTCTCAAGTATGTATACTTACAGGGTGTAAGTATGTGGGTTAAACCACAGGGCCTAGGACTTGCCGATCAGTGGTTCAAATCTCCGCGATGGGGTGAGCTCCCGTTCCTCGGTCCCTGCTCCTGCCAACCTAGCAGTTCAAAAGCACGAAGTGCAAGTAGATAAATAGGTACTGCTCCGACGGGAAGGTAAACGGCATTTCTGTGCTATGCTCTGGTTCGCCAGAAGCGGCTTAGTCATGCTGGCCACATGACCCGGAAGCTATATGCCGGTTCCCTCGGCCAATAAAGTGAGATGAGCGCTGCAACCCCAGAGTTGGCCACGACTGGACCTAATGGTCACGGGTCCCTTTACCTTTATATATTTGTATCTTGATTTTCTACAAGAAAACCATATCCAAAATAAGGGCCTAAAGGAAATAATTGAAATACATAAAATAACAGAACAGTTGGTTACGACTGGACCTAATGGTCCTTTACCTTTATCTTTATGTATACTTAGGACTGCAGGTTGAATTTCATTTCCAGGGATTGTTGCAGACAAGCAAAATTAAAAGTCCAACAAAATTTCTCTAGGGAGGGGACTTTATGCTATTGCACCCCTGTTTTAACTGATTTTTCCTTTGCAAATAGGATGGAGCGGATCAAAACACCATACTCACGGCCTATATTACTTCATCTCTACTGGAGAGCAACCTCAAGAGCTCGGTACTGATTTACTATTACTCTAGTTTTCATAGATATTTCTCAGGCAATTCCTTTAAGATGTGTTAAAATGCCACGCTTGCATTTCAGTTTCCATACTCTTTCATCTTATTTAACGCCACCGGGAAATCAGCATCAAGTCAATATAGAATCTCAGCCAACTCCAAGGAGATGTAACAAACCTTTCTTCTCGACCTTCCCTTATTATCTGAATTAACTATAACACAATGTAAAGATTGATTTTGACGCATCTGCGTCATAGCCATGTTGTCCAACAACTCTTCCTGTGTTGCTCCTATTTCTTTAACTTCTAATCTAATCCTGTCCATCTCTTTCCTACTGTCTTTCGTGTCCTTTTGAACCCTTTTCACTGAATCCTCCAAAACCTTAGCTTTTACCGAGAGATCCTTAACTTTCCCTTTCAGTTCCCCTACCACTTCCTCCAATTTTTTGTCTAGAGTATCTTGTACCTCCATCAATTTTCTCTCAATATACTGTTCATTATTTTTAAATTCTTTTCTTATTTCGGCCATCAAGCTGTCATAATCTCTAATATCTCTTGCCTCCTTCCCCTCTTCTTGTTTTGAAGGCCTCCTTTCCGCTGGTGTTGCCACCCCCTTCTTAGAACCGTTCGGCATTTGTATATTTAAGTTTAGTTCTTCCTAGTATACTGTATAATATAATATACTATGTGGGTAAGATATAGAGGTAACAAGGTTAACAAGGTTAACGTCTCTCAGATATTGCAACAAGAGACCAAAATTGACTAAATTGGTACAGCACAAAAATTAACCCTTAATTAAGATCAGATATTAATAATACAGTTTTAACTGTACCTAAATTCAGACACGTATTTAAATCCTCAGAGTCTTATAATTAAATGTAGTAAACACCTGAACCTCCAGAAACGCTTCCAGATTCAGGGGGTTCTCAAACTCATAAGCAAGGTCCTGCGAAAACGTATTCTTTAACTTTGCATCCCGGGGTGTATGTCTCTTTAAATCCCGAAGAATCAAGAGAATCACAGCTGTCTCTGAAGCTCAAAAACGTATCCGGTTGGGGATGAAGAAGGCGGGTCCCCTTTAACTCACTCAATATGGCAGTCCTTTCACAGTCTCACCATCTTTAAACAAACTTTAAACAAACTTTAAACACAGTCTCACAGTCCCTGTCTTTAAACACAGAGCGCTGTTAAGGCACCTATATTCCACACTCCGTTTAAGTCCCAATTCTCCCCAATCCTGAGGTTTAAAAGCAAAAGTCCTCCACCGAAACCCGTGCTGGTTAAAGCGCTCTCCGTCCCGATGAAACAGAAAAGTCTTTTTCCCCTCTCCCTAGTCGATATAGTAGTTCAACTGTTACCTTGCCTCTGACACTTTATACTTTGTGTCTGAGGTCTTTCCACCACCCACTCACTGGCAGCTTGTTTCCTCTTTTCCTCTTTTGTTTCCTCTCTGCCAGCGTCTTGCTATACTTTCTTTTCACCTTACCGCCAGGAATGGACTCCTCCTCCTTTTCACCAATTATTTCTTCTCCGCTGGGTTCTTATCAAAACGTTCCTTTAATCTTATCTAAGTAATTTCCAGTATTTCTTTATCCCCACTGCTTTTTCCACAGTGATTTATAGCTACTTCCCAGCTTCTCCGCTGTTGTTGGAGGTCCGCCGCTTTCCCTCGGAGTTTGAGGCTTCACAGCATGGAGTCTGTTGCCTCCCCTTTACACTGCAGCTCCAGCCTTGTTAAACGCCGGCAACACAGGCGAGCACAGGCAGCGTCGCAGGGTACCTTGTCCCGCAGGATTCCCTCCTGTGGTTTCAGGGTTCACGTAGCCTTCGCGACCCCTCTAAATCTCCATGCTGTTTGAGACTCCCCCAGAGGAGTTATCTCACACTCCTTTTCAGCGGCCGCGGCGTCCCGGAAGTCCTGGTACTAATCTAACCTAAAACTAATCTAACCTGGTACTAATCTAACCTAAAACTTAGAGGAATACCAGAGGATTTAAATGAGAATATTAGAGTTAAAGTGGTGAAAGAGCTGGCAATATGGCTAGATAGAAAAGAAGAAGAGATAAACCATTGCTTGGTAAACATATTTCGAATAAGAACAAAATCGGCCAAGGCCAGAGGGAAAAAATTGCCAGGAGATGTAATAGCCATGTTTAACTCATTGGAGATAAGAAACGAAATTTTGAAACAGAACTATGTCAAAAGGTTATATATTGAAGAAAACCCAATTATTATTTACAAAGAGATTCCTTCGAGATTTCTTCGAAGGAGGGACCCATATAAAAAATTAACAAATCAACTGAAGAAAAATGGGATCTTGTATAGATGGGAGTTTCCGGAAGGTATTTCATTCTATTTCAAAGAAAAAAAGTTTAAACTGTCCACTATCTCAGAACTTCAAAAATTTGCAAGGAGATACGAGAAGGACCTGGGGAAAATGATGGGGGAGGAGGAGGTAGAGAACCAGCAAGGAGAAGAAAAAGGAGGGAGTGAAGAAGAAGAAAGAGAGGAGAGCTCAATAGGAGAAAGAGAAGAACTAGAGGAAGGAGACAAAGAACACTAAATTGTACATAGGTTTAATAAGTTAATTAAATAGTATATAACAGATGGCATTAAAAATACTAAACTGGAATGTGAATGGACTGAACAATAAAAATAAAAGGAATCAGATTACTCACATATTACTGAAAAAGAACTGTGACTTAATATGTCTCCAAGAGACGCACATAATAAATAAGCATAAGAGATTACTAAGCAATAAGAAATTGGGAATAGATTTTGTGACATCAGATAGAGTGAAGAAAAGAGGGGTGGTAATATACATAAAGGAAAAATATGATCCACAATTATTATACAAAGATGACCAAGGGAGAGTAGTCATTGTTCAAATGGTGTTTCAGGGAGAAAAAATAATTGTTGTGGGAATATATGCCCCAAATGATAAAAAATCAGCCTTTTATTTGGAATTAGGAGACAAATTGATGGAATGGATGGACCAAAAAATGATATTGATGGGTGACTTTAACGGGGTGGTGTCCCCAAACCTAGATAAGTCAACAAAAAAACAGGAGAAGAAGGAAGGTAAATTACCGAGATCCTTCTTTGATATGGTAAAAAATCTGGGACTGATTGATGCGTGGAGACTTAAAAACCCCACTACAAAACAATATACTTTCTTCTCAAACCCAAATCAGAGTTGGGGGAGAATAGACAGCATTTGGATTTCGAAGGAACTAACTCAAAATCTAACTAAATCGGAAATTCTTCCAAGAACTATATCTGATCATAATGCAGTCTCCATTGAGCTAAAAGGTAGAGATATCCGAACGGTTAGATGGAGGATGAATGAATTTTTATTTAATGATCAGAAGATTGTAAATAAGGCAATAGAGACAATAGAAGACTATTTTAAATGGAATTTAAATGGGGAAATTGCTATAGAGACTGTGTGGGACGCAGGAAAGGCAGTTATGAGGGGCTTCTTAATACAGAAAAATAGTCAAGTAAGAAAAGAAAAAGAGACAAAGAAGGAACAGATCCTAACACAGATTATGGAAAATGAAAGAAAGTTGACTATCAACCCCAATGAGGAGATCGCAAAACAGAATATAAAGATATTACAAGCTAAATTTTCTACAATAATCGACCAAGAGGTAGAATGGAAAATTAAAATGATGAATCAGAGAACGTTTGAGTCAGCAAATAAGATAGGAAAATACCTGGCGTGGCAAATAAGAGAAAGAAGAAAACAAAATACGATTAGTAGGATAAGGGAAGGAGAAAGGATTGTGGAAGAGCCAAAAGAGATAAGAAAGATATTTCAAAAATATTACAAGGATTTATATAAAAGAGGAAAGGAAACAAAGCAAGAAATAGACCACTTTTTACAAGTGCATCACCTAAAACGAATTTCAAAAGAAGAAAATGAGATATTAGACCAGTCAATTACTCAAGAAGAGATAAAAAAGGCTATTAAAAGGATGAAAAGTGGGAAAGTCCCAGGGCCAGATGGCCTTTCGGCCAAATATTATAAAACATTAAGTAACCAAATATCCCCAGTGCTAGGAGAAGTGATGAATAATATATTAAAGGAAGGAAGGATCCCGAACACCTGGAAGGAAGCATATATTACTTTGATTCCTAAAAAAGATGCAGATACTCTGGAAGTGAAAAACTATAGGCCAATTTCATTATTAAATAATGATTATAAACTATTCACAGATATAATGGCAGAAAGACTAAAAAAGGTTTTGAACAACAAAATACATAAAGATCAAACGGGTTTCCTTCCAGGGAGGCAATTAAGGGAAAATGTAAGGAATCTGATAGATATTATTGAATATTTGGATATGAGTATAGACAGACAAGCGGCCTTGGTATTTATAGACGCTGAAAAGGCGTTTGATAACATCTCATGGGAGTTCTTGAAGAAAAGTCTGGAAACGATGGGAATGGGAGAGAAATTTAGAAGAGGGATAGAAGCAATATACAAGGAACAGAAGGCAAAATTGGTAATAAACAACACCACAACAGAATATTTTGGTATATATAAAGGAACTAGACAGGGTTGCCCCCTGTCCCCTTTACTGTTTATAACGGTACTAGAAATACTGAATGAGAGACTGAGGGGGGCAACAGAAATAAAAGGAGTGCAGGTAGGAAAGAGGGAATATAAAATCAAGGCCTTCGCAGATGACATCGTACTAACTTTAGAAGACCCAAAAAAGAGTGTAAAAGAAGCTTTACTAAAGATTGACGAATTTGGAGCCGTGGCAGGACTTAAGATAAATAAAAATAAAACCAAAATGTTGGTTAAAAATTTAACAAAGGAAGAAATAATAGATTTAGAGAGAAGGACGGAAATTGCAGTAGTTAAGAAAGTGAAGTATCTTGGGATATGGGTCACAGCTAAGAACATAAATTTATATAAGGATAACTATGATGTCACCTGGAGGAGTATAAAGAAAGACATGGAATTTTGGGGGAGGATGAAACTCTCCTTTTTGGGGAGGATAGCTGTTGTTAAAATGAATATTCTGCCTAGAATGCTATTTCTATTCCAGACCATCCCCATACTTAAAGACCTAAAACAATGTAAAGAGTGGCAGAGAGTCTTGGCAAAGTATATCTGGCAGGGGAAAAGGCCACGGATAAAAATGAAAATTTTGATAGATAAAAAAGAAAGAGGGGGCTTTTCTCTCCCAGATCTAAGTCTATACTACGAAGCGGCCTGTATACTTTGGTTAAAAGATTGGATAAAACTGGAGAATAGAGATCTACTGGATTTAGAAGGCTTTAATAATTGGTACGGATGGCATTCGTACCTTTGGTATGGGAAAGTGAAGGTCCACAAGAGCTTTCTAAATCATATTTTTAGAGGACCTTTATACCAATCATGGGAAAGGAATAAAAATCTCCTTGAAAGAAAGACCCCATGGTGGATCTCACCAATTGAGGCTTTAACGGTGAAGAAAACAAACATGGAGGAAAAAAACGCCACCTATGAGGAAATGTTAAGAAAAACAGACCAAGGGCCAAGACTTAGACCTTATGAAGAGATAAAAAATCTATTCACTGGGTGGTTGCAATACCACCAGGTGAATGACTTGCTAAAAGAGGACAAGAAGAAGTTGGGTTTTGATGACAAAAAATCAAAATTCAATGTAGAAGTAATAGAAGGTAAAAACAAAACCCTATCTAGAATCTATGACATACTTTTAGAGTGGTATACAAAGGACGAGGAGGTGAAGGAGGCAATGATTAAATGGGCAATTGACTTTGGTTATAATATCGATTTTGAAAGGTGGCTGGAAGTGTGGAATTGTAATATAAAGTTTACAGCATGTATGTCTCTGAGAGAAAATGTTTGGAAGATGCTATATAGGTGGTACCACACCCCTGTGAAGTTGGCCAAAATGTATAGACTAAAAGATAAGAAATGCTGGAAATGTGGGGAGGTGGAGGGTGACCTATATCATCTATGGTGGACATGCAAAAAGGTGAAAGGCTTTTGGGAATCGGTTTACAATGAGCTTAAAAGAATATTTAAATACACTTTTCCCAAAAGACCCGAAGCCTTTTTGCTGGGAATGACGGGTAAAGATATTAAGAAAGAAGATAGAACGATATTCCTCTATGCCACCACAGCAGCGAGAATTTTATTGGCACAATATTGGAAAGTGGAAACTATCCCCAATATAAATGATTGGCAAATTAAAATGATAAATTATGCTGAGCTTGATAAATTAACAGGTAAATTAAGAGACCACGATGAACAGAAATCTCTGAATAATTGGAGTAAATACTGGAACTATATTGGAATAAATGCTTAATGTGATTGGCGGGGTCAGAACAATACTACCAGCGTGTGAATTTAGGCCTATAGATTAAAAATCAAATACGTAATGGAAGCAGATATTTGATACTTACCAAAAGGATGGAAGGAAGTCCAGGAGGTGGTTTTTGCGTGTGTGGTTTTTTTTTTTTTTTTTTTAAAATCGTTTACTGTTTTGTGAAACAGCCAGATTAATCTATCTTTGTATAGTTAGAGAGAGGAAAAAGTTGGCTTGTATATCCTGACGCTTTTTTGTGTTGTTGTTTTTTTTGTTATAATTTTTTCTTTTGTATCTGTTTGTATGTTTGTTATGTGTATAACCTCAATAAAAATGTATTTGGGAAAAAAAAAAAAATAACACAATGTAAAGGGTGCTCCTTCATCCAAAGTTCTAATTAATTGCATTTTTTGCATGTCTCCTTGATCATTCTTGAGTACTTGAAGTAAATAAAGAGCACAATCCAATGGGAACAATAGAATAGGGCAATAATGACCGCTCCCCACTTAAAACGGGGGGGCGCCTTTTGCGTGGACGCATGCAGCCCTGGATCTGGAGTGGCCCCATCAGCATAGGCTTTGCCTTCCCTCAGGTGGGATACCTGGAGGTCCCCGCCTAACCCCAGTGAGTTGTCCAATCCCACCTGGGGAAAGCGTTGCCAGGGAAACCAGGCCAGGTAAGGGGAGGGATTACCTGCCCACACAATAGAGGGTGGATCTTACTTGTTAATCCTCACTTGGCTCCAGAGCTTCTCCCACCCTACCCACCCTCAGTTAATGTCTTCTTTTGCAGGTTAACTTTTCTTCATAGGTTTTGCAGGTTAACCTCTCCACAGGTATGCGGGCGCTGCTACGATAAGGTCGCTGTTAAAGGGCCGGAAAGGAATTTCCCTGCATTGGCAGGTTTCGTCTTTCCCGTAGCAAAACGTCACAACTTTGGCGGTATCAGGCCTTGGGCGGAATCCTTTAGTCCATCTTCCTCTTTGCGGCGGCGATACCAGGGTTCCCCGTTAAAGGGGTTTTTGAAGGGAGGCTTTGGCCGTACGCCGAAAGGTCGTCATTGCTCTCCCCTGCGGCGGCGTAACGGGGGCGGCTATCTCTGCTTGAACATATGTTCTCCAGAGCCGGCCCATCCCCCCCACACACACTGGATAACCCTGATGCTCCCTAGGTCCCCGGCTGGGGACTAGGGAGGGAGAACGCCCAATGCCTGAGCCAAGGTCTACCGACATTTGAAATTTAATAAAGTTGTGGCCAACAATAGAATAGGGCAATAAAACAGTAAAACAGTGAGAGCAGCTGCCTTGTCTTGCCTCAGATAATATATCCTCTTGATAATATATAGCAATCTTTCTTAAACCCTAGTATCCTGTGGTGCGGGCTGGCCTCTCCTGCTTGGATGCTGCTTCTGATGGGCGTGTTAGGAGCACATTCGAAAATGCTCTCCTGGCCCATACATATGGTTTAGCTGGCAATGCAGAAAAACAGAAACATTTCTTGGACGTCTTGATGACATCCGCTACTAGAAATGGTAAGTGGTGTACTGTTGTGATTCATGGCTTGCCTCCATGAAATTTGTCATCTGGAACTGCTTGCATGCACTTTTAGATTTCTAGCAGTGGCACCACTTGAATTTTGGTTGTTTGCTTCAGCCATGCCATGGCAGCCCACCCATTCAGGGACACTGCTTTATCTCTGAAATGTTGGAGGGTATGCAACAGGCTGTAATAATTTGGTGGTTCATATTGTGGTGGCACTGCTTTGGTGGTACCCCGAGTGTGAGCGCAACCCAACAACTTACCAAGAAATGAGCGTGCACAAAAATAAACCATGACTTTATGACAAGCAGACCTATTTAATAGGTGTCCCTATTAAAATTCATTATGTTAGTTTTGGCCCACTTCTCAAATCTGTGAAGGTCATTTTTAATCCAGATTCTGTCTTCTGCGGCATTAGCTCCCCCCACAACTTGGTGTCATCTGCAAATTTGATGAGCATCCCCTCAATTCCTTCATCCAAGTTGTTTATAAATATGCTGAACCACAACGAGCCCAGGACAGAACCCTGCAGCACCCCACTTGTCACTTTTCCCCAGGATGAGGAGCTACCATTGATGAGCACTCTTTGGGTTCAGTCAGTCAGCCAGCTACAAATCCACCTAACAGTTGCCTCATCCAGCCTACATTTTACCAGCTTCTCCACAGGAATATCATGGGGTACTTTGTCAAAAGCCTTACTGAAATCAAGATACATTACGTCCACAACTCCAGAACTGTTCAGCTGCCTGCACCTCACTTTGGCAGATTAGAAGGATAACTACTTCAAGGCAGTGATTTCTCTTGCCCTTACCTTGTGGCACATACATGAGAAAAGATTGGTTGCTGCTGATCAATATGAAAGCCAGGAAACTTGACATGGAAGTACGTTGATAACCATTGTTTCCCTATAACTTAATAGCCTCTTCTGCATCTTCAGGTGGTCTGCTGTACTGGAAAAGGGAAAAGAGGCCTAGAGTAGAAGATTTCCCTTCTTTCTACACTCGTGCATCATCTCCCGAGATTCTGATGACTAGTTATGTACTGCTGGCATGGCTTAACCGACCAAACCTATCCCAGGAGGACCTGACAGTCGGCTCACAGATGGCACGGTGGCTGGTCAGAAACCAAAATTCTTTAGGAGGCTTCTCCTCCTCTCAGGTAACTTATACATTAATTGGGGACTGTATGAAGAAGTGCCTTCTGTTGTCTGTCCTGAATTGATTGTCAAGTCAGTTTAACTGAATAACCCTGAGTTTTAGGGACATGAAAGAGGAAGGGAAACTTCTCTCTATTCACCTTCTCCATATATGTATGATTCTTTCCAGGACACTCCTATGGCTCTCCTGGCTTTATCTCGGTTTGGGAATCTGACCTTCACAAAAGATGCAGAAAATACTGTGGAGATCAGTGCTGGGGGATCTTTTAAGAAGGTTTTCCAGGTGACGAGTAGCAACAGTGTCCTGCTGCAACAGGTTGAATTGCCCAACATCCCCGGAAACTACAGTGTGGAAGTCAAAGGTTCTGGGTGTGTCTACATTCAGGTAAATGGCATCCCTAGCCCACAAGTGCCTCTGCTACTTAGTCACAGAGCTATTGTCAGTAACAAAGTAGTTGCCCCCTGTTATATGTGCTATACATTATTTTCTGTTTCAGACACCCCTGCAATACAACATCATCTTCCCTACACATGGCTCTGGATTTGCTCTCACAGTGCGGACAAAAAATGCTTCCTGCGCAAGCAACTTTCTGTCCAGATTTGATCTTGAACTGAAAGCCAGGTAATGAAAAGACTGCAGAGTTATGCCTATCCCCTGTTGTCAACTTTGCCATGCATTGCTGTATAAAGCAATATAAGGCACTTTGGTTATTCCTGGGGCCTTGCTGGGAATCCATTTGGTTTGTACAAGGAAGAATATATGAGCAGCAGATCTGCATATTATTTGCTGGGGCAGATTGGGATTGGCAGGACTGCGTTTGCCGTAGCTCTGTTGACACACGGAAGAGGTGCAGAAATCAGCATCCTAAATTTGTCCAGGTTTCGTTTAAAAACAAAAGCAAGTCTAGCTCCTCAGGTTGTGAAGATGTGCTTGATAGTACATGAGTCTTGGGAGTCAGAGGGGAGGTGCTGAAAGATATCTCCCGTGCCTGTTATAATGCCCTTTGCTCTCTGCTAATTCACATAATACTTTGGTTTTTAAAAAGGCCGAGTAAGTTATGCCAAAGAAATACATTTGAATATTTTTAGAAACTTGAATAATTCTAAAGTCACAGCAGTCATTCTTTCTTGTGGGAGAATTTGAATTAACAGGATTCAGCATTTTGTGTCTGAACCATGGAATCAAAAAATGAGGGTCAAACTACGCATTACTTTAATTGTGCAACATCTGGATATTCATTTTTAAATGTAATTGCATACTTGGTGGGGGATTATCAAGACTGCAGACAGTGAGGTAGTGTTCAACACTCTGCTCTCCAGCCTTGATTCTAAGAAAATCATCCCTACTTCTGCTATGCAGCTCAGAAAAATGTTCCCAGTGGCAGCAATTAGAGTTGTTGTTTGTTTTTTTTCTATGCTACATAACCACATGCAGGTGGCATTTTTTGTGGGATTGCAACTGGGGAGTGCAAGGTTAAACCTTCCTTCTCTACATGATGGAGTCCTGGTGACACTTCCTCCTTCATTGCCTATAATTAAAAGAATAGATAGATAGATGATAGATAGATAGATGATAGATAGATAGATATAGATAGATAGATAGATAGATAGATAGATAGATAGATGATAGATGATAGATAGATAGATAGATAGATAGATAGATAGATGATAGATGATAGATAGATAGATAGATAGATAGATAGATAGATGATAGATAGATAGATAGATAGATAGATAGATAGATAGATAGATGATAGATAGATAGATAGATGATAGAATGATAGATAGATAAATAGATAGATGATAGATAGATAGATAGATGATAGATAGATAGAGATAGATAGATGATAGATAGATAGATAGATAGATAGATAGATAGATGATAGATAGATAGATAGATAGATGACTGATAGATAGATAGATATAGATAGATAGATAGATGATAGATAGATAGATAGATAGATGATAGATAGATAGATAGATAGATAGATAGATAGATAGATAGATAGATAGATAGATAGATAGATATAGATAGATAGATAGATAGATGATAGATAGATAGATGAGAGGTAGATAGATAGATAGATAGATAGATGATAGATAGATAGATGAGAGGTAGATAGATGTCAACACAATTAAAGCAATTTGTTGTTTGGCCTTTAATGAACTATGTAAGACTGTGTGTACTATATCCTAAAAGAGCTCTTTGCAGTATCTTCTCAATTTGCTTTTGACTCAGTTTGCTCAGTCAGAATACAAAACGACACCTTTTTTTTTTCTTGTTTCAAGATACACTGGAGAGCGCAACGCATCCAATATGGCTATCATGGACATCAAAATGCTGTCTGGTTTTGTCCCTGTCTCATCATCCCTAGAGCAGGTAAGATTTAGAACAAAGTGAATGAGTCACCCTAGGAGAAAATGGCTGGATGAAGTAAAATTGTTGTTGTTTAGTCGTATCTGACTCTTTGTGACCCCATGGACCAGAGCACGCCAGGCACTCCTGTCTTCCACTGCCTCCCGCAGTTTGGTCAAACTCATGCTGGTAGCTTCAAGAACACTGTCCAACCATCTCGTCCTCTGTCGTTCCCTTCTCCTTGTGCCCTCCATCTTTCCCAACATCAGGGTCTTTTCCAGGGAGTCTTTTCTTTTCATGAGGTGGCCAACGTATTGAAGCCTCAGCTTCAGGATCTGTCCTTCCAGTGAGCACTCAGGGCTGATTTCCTTCAGAATGGAGAGGTTTGATCTTCTTGCAGTCCATGGGACTCTCAAAAGTCTCCTCCAGACCATAATTCAAAAGCATCAATTCTTCGGCGATCAGCCTTCTTGATGGTCCAGCTCTCACTTCCATAAATGCCAGGCTTAAAAAGTGTCATCGTAAATGATGTCGTAGGAAATCCATACATTACTCAGGCTAGTAATCCTCCAGCCTCGATTCATCATTTCTGAAGCTGCAGACCAACAGGCCAAAGTCTGTTACCGTTTTCCAAGGCTCGATCACTTTTCTTTTCAAACGGAAGTGGCACGGAAAATCTGCAATCTTGTTTGTTGCCCATGGCACCCACCCAAATACATAGAGCGTCTTCATGCCAGCAGCCACACTAAAGTGCAGAACTGAAAAAGGAAGCCGTGAGCCATGGGGCAGAGGCTCACAGCAAGAAGGTTTGAGATTTCTGTATGGAATTGATCCAAAAGGAAGAGCTTGCCAGGTTCAGTAATGTTTGCCAAGCCTCTGACTGTTTTTTATTATCTGATTGCTATAAATCTATCTGAACTCTTCTTATTCACTTTGTTATGATGCACCACTTCCCTGAAAGCAAAAGTATCTTTCTCTCCTTGCTTTTATTGTGCAGCTCCAGGACAAAGTGATGCGTACCGAAACCAGAAATGACCATGTCTTCTTATATCTGGAGAGTGTAAGTTTGCCTGAAGTTGCATCATTACAACAAACCTGCAAAAGATCTCCCTCTCATAAACTGTCACTGATATTTTCTGTCTTCCTGTGCTCAGGTATCATCAAAGGAGATTACCTTGACATTAACTCTAGAAGAATCCCATCCTGTGTCCAAAAGCCAACCAGCTGCAGTTCGAATGTTTGATTATTATGAAACAGGTAGGAGACTTGCTCTCACAGTTTAGGTGTATTTTGTGTATTTTGATTTCGTAGTTCCCAGAAGCCCATGTAGTTTCATCACTAGGACTGCCAAAAAATTTACTGCCTCTTCCTTCAACAAGTATCCTATTGGAAATGAGTGTCCCATGTTTGTGTTGCCATTTCAATTGTCTCTTCTAAAATTGAAGCCAGTACTCTTTTCTGAAGAGACACGGGTAGCGCTGTGGGTTAAACCACAGAGCCTAGGACTTACCGATCAGAAGGTCGGCGGTTCAAATCCCCGCAATGGGGTGAGCTCCCGTTGCTCGGTCCCTGCTTCTGCCAACCTAGCAGTTCGAAAGCATGTCAAAGTACAAGTAGATAAATAGGTACCGCTCCAGTGGGAAGGTAAACAGCATTTCCATGCGCTGCTCTGGTTCGCCAGAAGTGGCTTAGTCATGCTGGCCACATGACCCGGAAGCTGTACACCGGCTTCCTCGGCCAGTAAAGCAAGATGAGCGCCGCAACCCCAGAGTCAGCCATGACTGGACCTAATGGTCAGGCGTCCCTTTACCTTTACCTTTACTCTTCTCTGAACACCTGAAAGAGAAAATGTGGATCCATGCAACATCTAATGCTGTGCTCTCTCCTGTCCCTCCTACTAGATATAGCTGCCCATAGTGAATATAACACACCATGCCGCCAAGAATCAGCTTGAGCCCGAACAAAGAAGAAGGTAAGTCAAAGGAAGGGATGCTAGCTATGCAGGTGCTAACAGAACAAAGAAAAGCAAAACTTGCATTGATAAAGAAGAGCTATTTTGGACAGTGGTGTAGCATGGGTTGCCAGTGCCGGGGCCAGGTAGAGACGGGGGGTGAGAAACGGACAGAGTATGCATGCACATCCAACTGCCTAATGGCAGCCACATCACCCAAGAGATCACAGCCACAGAGATAAAAAAAGAAGAGTCATTCCGTTGTCTGGAGAGGTCACTTCCTGATTCTCATACAAAAGCCATTTTCAATGGAGCCCAGCAACGGAAACATGCAGCTGTATTGAAGAAGCATCGGGGGTTGAAATTTTGCACCCCTAACAATTCTGCGCCCAGGGCAACCGCCCCTGTGTCCCCCCCCCCCATGCCACTGGTGCTGGATTAGAGTTGCCTCTTCCTTTGAGGCACTCCCAGCAAGGATAATTTTATTGAGTTAGATGAATGTGTTTCCCACTATTGCTCTGAAAAATACAGTGTTTGGGGTAGCTTACAGCATATAAAACTATTCACCGTACAATAAAAGCAAAGCCAAAACATAAGGATAAGCAGACAGCGCAGTAGAGAATAAAAATTAAGGAGTACAGCTAGGTGTCATGATCCCTCTCCTTTTAAAGTCTTATGTGGTTTATTTTATTTGTATGTTTGTATCTTATGCCAGTCTGTAATAAAGTTTTTTGTTGTTGTCTTTGACTGCTGCATTTTTTCTACTATTGTGGCCTTTTTTCCCTTTTGCTAGATGTATTTTACCACTAAAATTGTGGAGTTTTTTAAATAATAAGATGGCATATAGATTGTATGAAATAAACAATTGCAACTTTTGCTATTCCCCCTTATAGAGGGTAGGAGAAATGGCTCCATGGCCCATTTAAACATGTTGACGCAGCTAAGACTTAAAATCACATTTTCAACTTACTGATTACTATGTCCATTTCTTAAATGTCAATTTTTATTTCAGCAGGAAGGTCGGAAGCTATATCCCTGTGTCTGATGTGGTTCAGAAAAATCACCATTCCAGAAAATCTGCTCAAAATATTACATTTGGTTGAAATTTTTTTGGCTGGGATCTCACTCCACATCCTTCCGACTTTCAGAACTGTATTTTGAATGTCTCGTTTGTAGAATAAAATTATTTCTAGTTGCTATAACCATTTGCAAATCTCTCTTTTGCTGTTGTGAGTTTCTTTGCTATTTGATGATTAGAGTATTTCAAATACTCCAGAAACAAAAAATTCTGGCAGAGCTGGATTGAGCCATCTAGCCAATGGAACAGGAATGAAAAGAGTTTTGTTTTGTTTTTATAAATTTTTTATTAAAGATTTTTTTATATACAAAAACAAAACAGAAAGAAAAACAAAAACAATTATCATCTTATAATAACCATATTGCGTGGACAGGCGGAGTCCCCAGATCCCGAGTGGTCCCCCCCGTCATGTGGAATAACGACTCTAGACAACGTGCTATGGGATTAAATTGGCCACAACTTTATTAAATTTCAAATGTGGGTAGACCTTGGCTCAGGCATTGGGCGTTCTCCCTCCCTAGTCCCCAGCCGGGGACCTAGGGAGCATCAGGGTTATCCAGTGTGTGTGGGGGGGATGGGCCGGCTCTGGAGAACATATGTTCAAGCAGAGATAGCCGCCCCCGTTACGCCGCCGCAGGGGAGAGCAATGACGACCTTTCGGCGTACGGCCAAAGCCTCCCTTCAAAAACCCCTTTAACGGGGAACCCTGGTATCGCCGCCGCAAAGAGGAAGATGGACTAAAGGATTCCGCCCAAGGCCTGATACCGCCAAAGTTGTGACGTTTTGCTACGGGAAAGGCGAAACCTGCCAATGCAGGGAAATTCCTTTCCGGCCCTTTAACAGCGACCTTATCGTAGCAGCGCCCGCATACCTGTGGAGAGGTTAACCTGCAAAACCTATGAAGAAAAGTTAACCTGCAAAAGAAAACATTAACTGAGGGTGGGTAGGGTGGGAGAAGCTCTGGAGCCAAGTGAGGATTAACAAGTAAGATCCACCCTCTATTGTGTGGGCAGGTAATCCCTCCCCTTACCTGGCCTGGTTTCCCTGGCAACGCTTCCCCCAGGTGGGATTGGACAACTCACTGGGGTAGGCGGGGACCTCCAGGTATCCCACCTGAGGGAAGGCAAAGCCTGTGCTGATGGGGCCACTCCAGATCCAGGGCTGCACGCGTCCACGCAAAAGGCGCCCCCCGTTTTAAGTGGGGAGCGGTCATTTTCTTCACTCTTTGGACTTCCTCACATCTCTCGCTCCTGCATTCCAAAATTATACAATTTTAATCAGCAATTTATCACCTTGTTTCTATTCTTATTCTATAGATTAGTAATGTTATGTCCCAGACTTTGAATACTTTTAGCTAAATCTTAATTACCCAATTTAAACATAATAATTATTCAAAATTTGTTTTTTTCTTTAAATTCACTTATTCTCATATTCTTTTCAACTAACTTGATGGAGCCATGTTATTTTTCAATCTCGCATCCTTCTTAGCACTCATATAATTTACAATGTTTTTGTAAATAGTCCTTGAATTTCTTCCAATCCTCCTCCACTGCTTCTTCTCCCAGGTCTCAGATTCTGCCAGTCATTTCTGCCAACTCCATGTAGTCCATCAGTTGCATCTGCCATTCTTCCAGCGTGGGCAAATCTTGAGTTTTCCAATATTTGGCGACAAGTATCCTTGCTGCTGTCGTTGCATACATAAAAAATGTTCGGTCATTCTTTAACACCCTCTGGCCAACAATACCCAAAAGGAGGGCCTCTGGTTTCTTAGGGAAGGTATACTTGAATACCTTTTTCAGCTCATTATATATCATTTCCCGGAAGGCCTTGACCCTGGGGCAAGTCCACCAGAGGTGAAAGAACGTTCCTTCAGTTTCCTTACATTTCCAGCACTTATTATCTGACAGGTGATATGTTTTTGCTAGCTTGACTGGGGTCATGTACCACCTATATATCATTTTCATAATGTTTTCTTTCAGGGCATTGCATGCCGTGAACTTCATACCGGTGGTCCATAACTTTTCCCAGTCAGCAAACATGATGTTGTACCCAATATCCTGTGCCCACTTTATCATAGCTGATTTAACCGTTTCATCCTGTGTATTCCACCTCAGCAGCAAATTATACATTCTTGAAAGTCTTAGGTTCTAGCAATTCTGTTTCCAGTTTCGATTTTTCCACCTGGAATCCTAACTTTTTATCCAATTTAAAAGCCTCTTTAATCTGGGCATAATGTAACCAATCTCACACTTTATCTTTTAGTTTCTCCAAACTCTGCAATCTCCAATTGTCTCCATCTCTTTCTAAAATTTCCCAATATTTAGGCCATTTGACCTCCATATTGAGTCTTTTCACAGCCTTAGCTTCCATAGGTGATAACCACCTTGGGGTCTTGTTTTCTAATAAGTCTTTATATTTTGTCCAGACATTAAACACTGCTTTCCTTACAATATGGTTCTTGAAATTCTTGTGAATCTTAACCTTGTCATACCACAGATATGCATGCCAACCAAAAGCATTGTTAAATACTTCCAAATCTAGAACATCAGTGTTTTCAAGAAGCAGCCAATCTTTCAGCCAGCAAAAAGCTGCTGATTCATAGTACAACCTTAAGTCTGGCAGGGCAAACCCCCCTCTTTCTTTAGCATCAGTTAATATTTTAAACTTAATTCTGGGCTTTTTGCCCTGCCAGACAAATTTAGAAATATCTCTTTGCCACCTCCCGAAACACTCCATTTTATCCACAATCTGTAAAGTCTGAAATAAAAACAGCATCCTTGGCAATACATTCATTTTTATAGCAGCAATTCGGCCCAACAAGGAAAGTTTCAATCTTGACCAACTTTCTAAATCTCTCTTAATTTCTGGAATGAAAAGAGTTTTGTGTCTATCTGTGTTGAAAAGCGTGCAGACATTTTCTTCCATACTGACATATTATTATAGAATTTCATAGTTTTTACTATGGGAGCAGATTACTCTGTCAGCACCAGCAATTCGGGTTGCCTGATTGAATGACCTTCCTTCTCTTTCCTCTGTGTATTGTGCTGGGGGTTCTCCCAGTCTCCCCAGAGTCAATTTTTTTTTGGGGGGGGCACATGGTAGGAAGATGGGGGGGTGGCATTGTATGGGCGTCTGCTGATGGGACTCATTAGCCGAATCCCACCTTGAATCTCAAACTGTATTTATAATGGCTCTCTCAGGAGTTATGTGTTCCCAGGAGAAGGCATGTATGGTGCATCTGTTATATTTATTTCATCCATGTCATAAAATCACATCCCCTCCAACATTTCTCCAATGAAAACAGGGACATCCTTTTCCACAACAACAACAATTTTATTATTTATAATCCCCCCCCCATCTGACTGGGTGGCTTCCAGCACATATAAAAGTATCATAAAACATAAAACATTAAAAACTTCCCTATACAGGGCTGCCTTGAAGTGTCTTCTAAAAGTTGTATAGTTACTTATCTCCTTGGCTGGGGGGTTACTTAACTCCATACTCTCCAGCATTTCTTTTATGAGAATAGGGACATCCTAAGGAAAAGCGAGACATTCTGGGATCAAATCAGAAACTGGGGTGGCTTCTGCAAATTTGGGACTGTCCCTGGAAAATAGGGACAGTTGGAGGGTGTGAAATAACACCATCACTGTGGTAACAGATAATAAAACTCAAAAATCACAGTAATAAGCTACAGTTCTATAGCAGCAACAGGGATGCGGGTGGCACTGTGGGTTAAACCACAGAACCTAGGACTTGCCGATCAAAAGGTCAGCGGTTTGAATCCCCGCGACAGAGTGAGCTCCCATTGCTTGGTCCCAGCTCCTGCCCACCTAGCAGTTTGAAAGCATGTCAAAGTGCAAGTAGATAAATAGGTACCGCTCCAGCGGGAAGGTAAATGGCGTTTCCGTGCGCTGCTCTGGTTCGCCAGAAGCGGCTTAGTCATGCTGGCCACATGACCCGGAAGCTGTATGTCGGCTCCCTCGGCCAATAAAGCGAGATGAGTGCCACAACCCCAGAGTCGGCCACAACTGAACCTAATGGTCAGGGGTCACTTTACCTTTATAGTGGCAACAGAGGGCAATAAATTCTCATAACCAATGGCATTACAAATTATCGGGTTAAAAGAAGAACTGAATTGACTGAAGGCTTTCTGAACAGGCCAAAGTAACAGGGTGTGAGGGCTTGCCAGGCCTAGTTGAGGAAGCCATCCCATGAAGCTGGTGCCTCTGCTGGAAACATTTTGCTCCTAGCGGATCTTGCTGAGCTTCATTTGGCAATGGCAGCCAGAGCAAAGTCTCAGATACTGAATAGGTTTTAGTCATGAGATATCGAGATTTCAAAAAGATTTGTTAGAAAATAATGTTAAACTACTGTCGAAAATGTATAGTTTGCTTTTAGAACGGAACACAAAAGATAAACAGGTCAAGGATCTGGGTCATAACATTCAAATGGCAGATTGGGAAAGGGTCTGGAAAACAGAAATTTACGGCATGTTGTACACTGAAAGAAAACTAGATGAAAATGATGTACCAGTGGTATTTAATGCCTACTAAGTTGGGGAAAATGTATAGGACAAGTACAAATTTCTGCTGGAAATGTAAAAAAGAAGAAGGCACCTTTTACCATATGTGGTAGACTTGTAAGGTGACAAAACCTTTCTGGGAGAGGATTTATAATAAAATGAAAAAAATGTTTAAGATAACTTTTGCGAAAAATCCAGAGGCTTTTTTACTAGGAATTACAAATTGCTATTCCAAAGGACCAGAAAAGTATTTTTATGTATGGAACAAAAGCTGCTCAGATGTTACTAACCCAGAGATGGGAAGAAGACAGGATCCCTACCATAGAGGAATTTGCAAACTAAGCTGATGGTCTATGCCAAATGGCAAAGCTGACTGGAAAACTCAGGAACCAAGAGGATAAAGACTTTACAAAAGAATGGGAAAAAAATATAAGTTATCTAAGTGTCCACTGTAAGCAGATGGAAATGTTGGCAGGATTTTGAGTGCACTTGTAGTGTAACAAATACTATGGACAATATGGAGTGATTTAAAAGTTAGAGTATGGAAGAATATGCAGTCGTAAATGTTTAAAATGGGTCTCCATTGCGGGGGGTGGGGGGGAGTCATGAGATTCGGTGCAATCTCTGTCTGTGGATTTATATTTGGATTTTTATAACCTTATATTTCTAAAATCAAATTTAATTTTTTTTTAAAGGGGTGTCTGTAATACTCCTAAAATTGCAGATCCCCTTGACATCTCTCCCTCAGCCACCATCTTAATCTGCATTAATCAAGCAACTGAGGGAGAGATGTCAAGGGGATCTGCAATTTTAGGAGCTCAACAGGAAACCTCCAAGGTCCTGGGCTCTATTCCCTTTCAAGTATTATCTGGCGAGAGCAAGGCTGAAGGGGCTTGTAAGTGGAGGCATGCAAGGAAGAGAAACAAAATCAGTGATCGATTAACATGATGATGATTATTTATTACATTTGTTAATCGCTTAATCTTGCCTAGGGCAACCCAAAGCAATTTACAAACAAACAGATGAACGAAAAAAAGCCCCATACATTAAACCCCACAGAGGTACATTAAAAACCTAGAGGGGAGTAATTACATTAAAATCACCCTGTATACTTCCATTAGGCAAAATAGCAAGGGGCAGACTGGAGTTACAAAGGGAAGGTTTTGGGGGGTTTTGCTGGTTTTTTGTTTGTTTGCTTGCTTTTGCAACAGGAAGCTGACAGAGCTGTCCCTTTGGAAGCTGTTACCAATATTCCTTACTGTTGTTTCTCTTCTGAAATATGTATCCTTGAACAACGAAAATAACTTGTAGTTACTCTTATTCTTGCATGTTGCTACTTACTTCTTATTTGCAGACAGAAATGTGTGAACTGGTATTCATGAGCAACTAAGACTTCCGCCGTGTACGTTCCATTATCATTCTGAGATACCTTTCTAATGGTCAAATTGCCAGATTCCATGTCAATAATTGCTCTGTCCTTCAAAGGTGAATAGCATCTGCGGCCTTCATCTTCGCTTTCAGCCACTATATTTGCTCCCCCCCCCAAAAAAAAAACTTGACTAATGTGCTTTTAAATACAGTAGTACCTCTGGTTACGTACTTACGTTCCGGAGGTCTGTTCTTAACCTAAAACTGTTGTTAACCTGAAGCACCACTTTAGCTAATGGGGCCTCCAGCCGCCGCCGCGCGATTTCTGTTCTCATCCTGAAGCAAATTTCTTAACCTGAGATATTATTTCTGGGTTAGTGGAGTCTGTAACCTGAAGCGTCTGTAACCTGAAGTGTATGTAACCCGAAGTACCACTGTACCAGTTACAGAAGCACATCTTTTCCTTCAATACCAACCACAAGGTTCTTACTGAGGCAATCTATAACCAAAAACACAAAGCAAAAATGGAAAATAAACTGCTTGTTCGTTATAGCACGACTGTAGGACTGAACGCTGGCAGAGAAAAAGGCTTCCACACACATATACACACATCCACAGCAAAACAAAAACAAAACAAAACACAAAAAACACTTGGTTACAATTACAAAAGAATACTTGGATACAATTATAAAAATAGAGATAGAATAAATTGAAGAAATGGGGCAGTGCAGGGAGGGAGGAAAGAAAAATGCTTTATTTGACAGAAAGGGGGCAGGATTTGAAGGAGGGGAATACCGGGAGAAGCGAATTAAAATGAGAGCAGACTAAAGGCAAAATTGAGGAAAAGGTTTATATATATCATCATCATCACTTTTAATTTGTATGCCGTCTTCCTATCTTACAATATCCAAGGCGGTTTACACGCTGAAGAGACAAAGAATGTACAACTTATAACAATCTAATCCAATACAAATATGTGATAATAAAAGATAACTTTAAAATAAGCAACTTATATCAAATAAAGTAATATTCAATAAGCCCATGCCACCTATCAGGAGCCAGATCCTGGCCTGCATCAAGGATTGGCAGATGGGGAGACAGGCTCGGACATGGGCTGGGCCAGGGGGCTGGAGCTGACAGAGCAGGAATGTTTCCCTCAGGTCCACTACCTGGGCATTTCAACAGCCCTCACCTGGGGCCCCACCCGCTTTTTCTTCATTTTCTTCATTGAGCTCCCCACCCACCCTTGGTTCAAGCTGATGGTCAAGTAAGCTGTGGCTACAGTGGTCACCATTTTATGGGACTGGGTAGAAATTTATGCACCAGGCAAATTGGCTCCAACCCGGTGGTTTTGCCTATCTTATAGCAATCATCACAACTGGGTTGGGCATTGGGGCAATCCTTTGTCTTGGATGAAGGGCAGGTTGTAGTCTCTGCCTACCCTTCCAAACACTGGGGTACCCCATTAAAGGGATCCTATTTGATGTAAGTCTTAGGAACACCCACCTGGATTGACCTATGCATTACTTCTGGTGGGTGGGCCAGAAGTATTTTGATTGCCCCGTGCCCAAGCCAAACCAATTGATCTGTACAGTGGTACCTTGGTTTTTGAACATAATCCATTCTGGAAGACCGTTCAACTTCTGAAACGTTAAAAAACCAAGGCGCAAAGGGCGGTCTGCAAATTCATTGGAGAAAATTGGAGGGGGGACTCAGCGGAAGCCGTTCAACTTCCAAGGCAGTCGGAAATGGAAGCATTTACTTCCAGGTTTTCAGCATTCGAAAACTGAAACGTTCGGCTTCTGAGATGTTCAAAAACCGAGGTATCACTGTATTCAATAAAGTTGTGGTCTGTTTTGATCCAAACCAGTCTTAGTGGTCTTTTATTTATCTGGGGTTGGGGACTGGGGAGCACAATGCCTGGACCTGCAAATATGTTTTGGTGAGTGCTGCATCTTTCCCTTTGGATGATGAGAAGCAAAGTGGGAGTAGGGGTGGGTGACTCCTGTGAAACCTCTCCCCACATGTCAAAGGAACTGACACACAATGTGCCTTCATTAGCATGGGATTTTATATTGGATTTTCTTCCTTTATTGATTTTCTTCCTTTATTGATGCAGACAACCTAATGGATGAGAATGATTTCATGTGTATGAGGCAAAAAAAATATTGAAGCATGCGCAGTTTCAAATACACACCACCCTCTATGGGTATGGAGTTAGAAACACCAGGGAAATCCATGGGGGATAAGGCTGGGTGGATGTGGGGGGGGGGGTTTAGTCAGGAGCACCCCCACCCCAACCATTGGTTCAATTAATTAAGGTA
Organism: Podarcis cretensis; assembly: GCF_951804945.1. Classification (NCBI taxonomy): domain Eukaryota; kingdom Metazoa; phylum Chordata; class Lepidosauria; order Squamata; family Lacertidae; genus Podarcis; species Podarcis cretensis. Next base: position 31,355,019 of record NC_137187.1, read on the forward strand.
ATTAATTAATTAATTAATTAAATCATTAAAGGGACCCTGGCGGGTGCTTCTGTCTGGACACCCAGATGGGGGTTGTTGGCCATAGCACTCCCAAAATGGGGATATTGGGGGGGGGGTCACCCCAATTTGATGTACGACATAGGGCAATCCTTAACCTGGGGTTAATTGATTCAGGATACACACCCAGCGCCTGTGCCAAAACTTGCCGACATCTGTAATTCATATAGTTGTGGCCTGTTTAAATCCCAAGTGGTTGTTTATCGCAACTCCACCACTAAAGAGATTCCATGGATTATGCTGGGGGTTCTCCTGGCACAGCAGATTTGGGCAGTGGCGTAGCGTGGGGGGTGCAGGGGGGGCCAGCTGCACCGGGCGCAACATTTGGGGGTGCGCTCGCACTCGCAGCTCTCTGCCCCTACCTGGCTCACTCACTCTCTCTCACTGCAGTGCTGGCTGTGCGAATCCGATCCGAGCTGCCGGGTTGCCGCCCACTGTGGAGGGGGAGGGTGCCAGGCGTGCGTTGCGGTGCGGAGCAGAGAGAGAGCGAGGGAGGGACTATCTGGGGGAGGGACAGTGCAGCGGCCGCCCAGCGCAGCGCTGAGCGCGGGAGAGAACCACACCCGACCAGCCCAGGCAGCAGCAAGAAGAAGCTGGCAGCGGCGGCAGGTTAGAGGTTAGAGGGCGCAAATTACTTGCCTTGCCCCGGGTGCTGACAACCCACGCTACGCCGCTGTATTTGGGGCTGGTGTTGCAGAGGCCCTGGAGGGAGGCAAGCAGGAAAGCCCCACTGTGCTAGCAGAAGTCCTTGTGCTGGCTTCTGCTAGCTAAACGGGTTACCGTATTTTTCTCTCTATAACACTCACATTTTTTGCATGGCTATTCCGCCCCCCCCCCCCAGGTTGAATAAATAAAGACTACGGACACAAGAATTCAGGTTAATGGGCGAAAATGGCCACAACTTTATTGATTACAGGTAAGAGGGGGTATTGGCTTTAGGCATTGGCCCCTAAGAGACTATCCGGTCTAACCGGGAAGGGTTAAGCACCAACAGGGGGAGCCACCCGAGATGCATATCCCTGGGCGCTCCCCAAGGGGTTACCGCTCGGGGGGGCGCTTTAGGCCCTAGCCTCTGTAGGTTTCGGACGAGGCCACGCCCCTCGGAGTCCTTTAACAAACTACCCTTCAAGCCTTGGGGGAGGTGATGGCGTTCCTCCCCCCCAACCTCATTTGCATGACAATACCCCGGCCAATGCCTAACCGCCAAAACCAAGGAGTTGTGACGTTTTGCTACGAGGTAGGTGAAAAAACCAAGTGGCTTAAAATTTCAGCCAATTAGCCAAATGGAAAAACTCCTACCAGGCCCCTTGCGGCGACCAGCCGAAGCCCATAGCAAAGTCAAGGGCAAACCCAAAGGGCGGGTGGGTGGGAAACTGCAGCTGATGAAGCGGAGAAAAGGGGCGAGCCAGGGTCGCCCCGGCCTTAAGTGGCCTTAGATCGGCCCGCCCCCAACGCCAGCCGATTGGCTGATGCTGCGGAGAATGCTAATTAAGGGAATTCCCTGTTTCCCGCGAGGCTGGCGTCAGCCCCGCGGGAGTGTGGATGGGGACGTGAGCCCGCAACCCCTCCCCCTCCTGAGGGTCAGTTCGGTAGTGGCATTCTCCTAAAAAGTAAGGGGAAATGTCTGTGCATGTTATTGAGCGAATGTGTGGTCCCTGGAGTCGACTGGCCCGAGTGCAGGGGCAAAAATCAGATCGCGCGCTGTAGAGAGGAGGCTGCTGCTTTCCTGCATTCTGCCTCAGGGTCTTATTGCCCACCCTCTTCTGTTTTCGGTTGCTTTGTTTACAAAGTTGTAAAAGCTGTTTTCGGTTGCTGTGGTTACAAAGCACAGATCCACATGGATTCTCAGGATTTTTGCATTGGCCTACCCCAAACTCACCGTCAAATCACATGTCTGTGGCCGCAGCATGAAGCACCAAAATGATACATCCACTGTTTCATTCAGAATTTTTTTTTCTTGTTTCCCTCCTCTAAAAACTATGTGCATGTTATGATCAGGTGCGTGTTATAGAGCGAAAAATACGGTAGTTAAATCTGCCCATAATTCTTCCCCACCTCCTCAGCATTGTGGGCCATCAAGCTAAAAAATGCAGCAGGGGCTCTTCACATTGGGAACTAAAGTTCATCCTCAGGTCATCGCAGATGCCTCAACGGCAATCTCTCGTTTCCCAATGGGAACAACCTTGTGAGGTATGCTATGGGATCCCGGCCTGACATGGGTAAAGAGATAGGCCCAGGGGCAAATATCTGTGTGAGAAGAAAATGTGGCCTTTGAGCCTCCAGGGGGGTCATCCCTCTGTTAATTCCGTTTATTGCAAGATGTCCTTCGAAGAAGCGGAAGACATTGTGCAAGAAGGAGTACCGGAATTGGTGCAAAATCAGTTCTGTTGCAAATCCAACACAGTCTGTTGTTCTTGTATGTCCAGCACAACCAGTTATTGCAGGATTCCTTGTTCTTATTTCTCCATACACCATTGTGGATGTTCTTTTGCCCTCTGCTTGGACGATGCACACTTTGCTAAGAAGATGCCACAACTCTCAGGTTCTTTCTCAATGAAGTCAACTAAAAAGGAAACATTTCTAATTGGATGTTTGAACATCTCAGAATTACCCCGTTTAGCTTCATTACAATACGATTCATAACTTTGCTGCCTGGGCCAAATCAAAGAGTTCTGCATGAATGAAAGAATGGAGGAAAAACTGTACATAATACCTTTGTGGAGAACTGGAAGTCTGTTGCTGAATTTTAGAAAGGAAAAACTTGTGTCCCTGTAAATATTGATTATGATTATGATTTGTTTTAAAAGAGTAATGGTCTGAATCCAATACAGTGGTACCTCGGGTTAAGTACTTAATTCGTTCCGGAGGTCTGTTCTTAACCTGAAACTGTTCTTAACCTAAAGCACCACTTTTGCTAATAGGGCCTCCTGCTTCCGCCGTGCCGCTGGAGCAGAATTTCTGTTCTTATCCTGAAGCAAAGTTCTTAACCTGAAGCACTATATATGGATTAGCAGAGTCTGTAACCTGAAGTGTATGTAACCTGAAGCGTATGTAACCTGAGGTACCACTGTACAGAGACATGGTTAAGCCATAGGCTTCAACAGGTGTAAGCAAGCCCAGCTGTGATTGATTTACTCCATTATGAAGTATATGTCCTCAATAAATGTCTTATTGCTGGACATGGTAGGGGAAACAAACCACTGAGAAACCCAGAATTTGAGGTTGAATGCTTTTGATGAAAAGAGCACTTGGTTAAAGGTAAAGGTAAAGGGACCCCTGACCATTAGGTCCAGTTGTGACCGACCAACTTGGGGTTGAGGTGCTCATCTCTCTTTATTGGCCGAGGAAGCCAGCGTACAGCTTCCAGGTCATGTGGCCAGCATGACTAAGCCACTTCTGGCGAACCAGAGCAGAGCACGGAAACACCATTTACCTTCCTGCCAGAGCGGTACCTATTTATCTACTTGCACTTTGACATGCTTTCAAACTGCTAGGTGGGCAGGAGCTGGGACCAAGCAATGGGAGCTCACCCAGTTGCGGGGATTCAAACCGCCCACCATCTGATTGGCAAGTCCTAGGCTCTGTGGTTTAACCCACAGCGCCACCCGCGTCCCGTTACTTGCTAGCAATTGTGAAGGTTCTTTCCCTCCCACCTTTCTCTTTCCTACTTTTCTTAAAATAAATAAAAATCATTGTCGGATGCTGCTGGTGGTTGCTCGCGAGTAACCAGGCAGGACTCCAACCTGTCTTTTACAGGTTTTATTGTGCAAACTATTTACAGTGCAGATCTACAAAGTTCATGTCCGTCTCAGTCACTTGCAGAATCCGGGAGTGGCCCCTTCCGGCTTCTCCCCCAACGTAAGAACTTCGGCACCCCAAGCCTCCGCCTCCCCTCCTTGCGTTTCACCCCTCTGTGCAAGCTGGGTGATGGAAGTGGCGTGCATCCCTCCTGGCCAGCCTGACGAGGTGAGGCGCTAGAGCTTTCAGCAGCATCCTTGAGCCCTTTCCTCGCTTGGCTGGCCCCTTCCCTCTCTTCTCCACTGGAGGTGTGGCTTTTCCCACCGCTGGAAGAGGAACTGCTCCTCAGGAGTTTCGGAGGCTCTCTGTATCCCAACGGCACTGTGATGGCCTGGGAATCTGATTCAGAATCTGAACCTGAGGAGTCCCAGCCTGCACAGGAGTCCCCGCCTCCAGGGCTGGCTGAGCCGGGGCAGGGGCTTGAATCTGAAGGGCCTGCACCTGTACCGGATCCTCAGGAGCAGACACCAGATGTATGCACTCTGGCTCCGGAGGTGATTGAGGGCCCATTGCCTGCAGGTGCACCTCGCTCAGCCCTGTCAGGGGAAGGTGAAGCTGCCCCTGGGTCCAATAACCCTCCAGCCTCTCCTGAGCTGCAGAGGCTCAGGGCAGAGAGACGGAGGGAACTAAGTTCTCTGCGGAGGAGTGTTTGCCTTAAGGCCCAGAGAGGCGGGTCACCTCTCTCCCCTGGCCTCAGTGGAAATAAAGGCCAGTCAGCCCAGTCCCAGGCTGCGGGAGCAATGACGTTGGAAACCTGTTTCTGCCAGCACCCAGACCTGTTTTCCCCGGAGTTCCTGACCACGCCCAGCTTCTTGCTTTTGACCCCGCTTCGCCCTTGGTGGACAGTCTCCAGACCCTCGGCCCAGGACCGGACTCTGGCCACGCCTCACGGTAACCTCCCCCCGGGACCAGCACAGGCACCCTTGCCTCCTTCCCCTGTTCCGATGGCAGTCCCCTGACAACCATCTCAACAACAACAACAACCTTAACACACGACGACAAACCATCACACACTGGCTAGTATCGTTCCAGAAACATGCTTGGGGAGGAAACATGGGTATCTGGAGTTCTGCTCAGCCACCACAGATGATTTGTAAATGTTAGAACAAAAAGGTGGGGAATACTGAGCTGCCACACTAAGCACCGAGCAAGTTTCACCCCTGCAACACAAAAACAATGGAAATACTTCACAAATTCACTGCCTGCAAATGGGAGTTGTGAATCTGGGGGAGGGGTGACATTTTATCCCTATGTCAAGTGTGAGGTGTCAATATCACTTTAAAAGGAACCACGACAACCTAGGTGCACTTGAATAAAATCATGAAAAAATAATATAAGAAACATTAAATATTCCACCTATGCTCAAACTGTATATTTATCATTAAACTCATATGTTACAAAATAACAGTGATCCTCTAGTGACCTACTTGGTAAAATACAAACAAAAACCAGGTCCAGTGCCGAGAGCCTTCTGATGGTTCCCTCATTGCGAGAAGTGAGGGTACAAGGAACCAGACAGAGGGCCTTCTCGGTAGTGACGCCTGCCCTGTGGAAAGCCCTCCCATCAGATGTCAAGGAAATAAGCAGCTATCTTATTTTTGAAAGACTTCTGAAGGCAGCCCTGTTTAGGGAATTTTTTAATATTTAATGCTGCATTGTTTTTAACACTCAATTGGAAGCCGCCCAGAGCGGCTGGGGAAACTCAGCCAGATGCACGGGGTATAAATTATTATTATTATTATTATTATTATTATTATTATTATTATTATTAGTGCTGCCTGCACACCTAGAACTTCTCAGCTGTTTGGAGAAATGGACTCTGCATAATAGAATCATAGAATGGTAGAGCTGGAAGGCGTCCCAAGGGGTTGATTAGTCTGCCCCCTGCAATGCAGAAATCTTTTGCCCAGCATGGGGCTCAAACCTACAACCCTGAGAATAAGAGTCTCGTGCCCTATTGACCTGAGCTATTCATATAATAAGTTTAATAATAGTGGGTCAACCAGTCAACAAAGGGTTTCTGAACGTGCTGCAGAGGGAAGTGAGGGCAGATGGGGCTCCTCAACCTGCCCAGGCTTGCACCCCAAGAAGGTCACTTTGGTCCTGATAATGCAGCGGTTTGGCTTTCCCCTGGGAGGTGCACTCCATTGTCTCTTGAGACAGATGGATGCCAACAACCCCCCTACATCAGTTATGGGCTTACTGTAATGTCTGAAAAGGGATGCGGGTGGTACTGGGTCTAAACTACTGGGCCTCTTGGGCTTGCCAATCAGAAGGTTGCCGATTTGAATCCCTGCAACAGGGTGAGTTCCCGTTGCTCTGTCCTAGCTCCTGCCAACCTAGCAGTTTGAAAGCACACCAGTGCAAATAGATAAATAGGTACCGCTGTGGCAGGAAGGTGAACGGCGTTTTTCTGCACTCTGGTTTCCGTCATAGTGTTCCGTTTCACCAGAAGTGGTTTAGTCATGCTGGTCACATGACCCGGAAAGAAGAGTTTGGATTTGATATCCTGCTTTATCATTACCCAAAGGAGTATCAAAGCAGCTAACATTCTCCTTCCCCTTCCTCCCCCACAACAAACACTCTGTGAGGTGAGTGAGGCTGAGAGACTAGCCCAAGGTCACCCAGCAGCTGCATGTGGAGGAGTGGAGACGCGAACCCAGTTCACCAGATTATAAGTCTACCGCTCTTAACCACTACACCACACTGGAAAGCTGTCTGTAGACAAATGCCGGCTCCCTCGGCCTGAAAGCGAGATGAGTGCCGCAACCCCATAGGCTCCTTTAACTGGACTTAACCGTCCAGGGGTCCTTTACCTGTTTTACCTTAATGTCTGAAAGGGTTTAAGGGATAACTGTCTTCACCCTGCTCTGTTTACAGAGCTTCCCAGGGTCTCAGCTCTGTTTAAACAAGAGCTCTGGATTAGATGAATGGCACTTCTCATGTGGTTAGAGCAGCTTTGAGGATACCTCCTCTTTGACTGGCTGCTTCAGGTAGTTCTTGAAGGGAGTGACTGTGTAACACAGGAAACACTTCAGTACCTGAGTGAATGGGGACAATCCCTGGCGGATGAGATTGCAAAATGTATGTGCCAAGGGGGGAAAAGACAAAGGGTGGAAACTCATTGACCCCACCTGGCTGTAACTGCTACAGAGAACATTTCCTGAAGAAAAATGAAAGAAAGGTTAAAGAACCCTGGGAACAAAGGCTGAACCCATCGTGTTTTTCATTTTTTAAGAGGTGAGCTTTCATAGAAACTACAGAATTTTATAGTTGTGGAGCTCAACTTCTGCCAATGTTACATTTTTCATCTCACTGTGCACTACATAGCTATGAGTTATACAACATGATTTACACAATTATTTATGTGTAACTGACTTAACATAACAATGCAATTATTTCCCCCACCATTCGTGCCAATGCAAGGACCCCTTTCAACAGACAATGCAAAGGAAATGCAATTTAAACGAGACGGGGGGAGGAGTCTATCACATATCATTTGCAGACAGAAAAAAGCAATATATCCATTCTAGACATGGGGCAAGTAAGTGAAGGCCAGCAACTCCCACTGCTGTTTCTGTTTTCGTCAGAATCCTCTGACATCCCTGTAAGGTTCTGATTTGATCACAATTTGAACAGAAGCTCAAAATAGTCATCTAAGTTCATTTTGAGGAATTTGTGAGGGGGTTGTGTGCCTGGCATGTTCTCTCCCTCCTGGTACCATCAAGGGCCAAGGTTCCTTGCAAGAAGGCCCACTTGCCCCCATTACACATTTAGTTGAATGAATGGAGAGAGTTTTAGCGATGGCGGCAGGCCAGGGAAAGTGGAGCCACAGAGGTTCTGTACTGCAGGTCTAACACAGTATAGCACATTTGTCATGGAGGTTGGTGGGGAAGGGGCATGATTTGCAACACACCAGGCAGCCCCTGCCATTTCCTTCCTAGGGGCAGGAGGAGACCAGCAGCACCTCCTATTCTCTGAGATGCCACTGCAGAGATGGCACGGGGACTGCTAAGGAGGTGGCAGATCTGGCCTCCAGTGAGTGTACCATAGGTGTTGTGGTTACTGTGGTCTGTAATGGAGCAAAGTGGGGCCGGGGGGGGGGCAGGTTGCCCCTGTTAGAATTCCTGCTCTGTGATTGCAGTCATGGGATTGTTGTGTTTCACATGACATGATATGTTTTGACTCCACAGAGTGGGAAGTGACGAAGACAGGATGTTTGTGTTACTGTGTTCCACGAAGTGGGACTATTGTCCTTTGTTCTTTTTCTCTTTGCTGTCTGGTGCTAGAGAGAGAGGGAGCCATGTTGCAGTGCTCCGTGTGTGTTTACAGTGGTACCTCGGGTTAAGTACTTAATTCGTTCTGGAGGTCCGTTCTTAACCTGAAACTGTTCTTAACCTGAAGCACCACTTTAGCTAATGGGGCCTCCTCCTGCTGCTGCTGCTCTGCTGCCAGAGCACGATTTCTGTTCTCATCCTGAAGCAAAGTTCTTAACCTTGTTACGGAAAAATTCCAGGTGCTGATTTACCTTGCCACCCGGCTCGTCGGACAATGTCCGCGGGTCCTAGCGGAAAAATGAGCTCAGCCGGAGACAGGAGCAATGAACGGGGATCCAAAGTTTATTGCGCAACAGGTTCAAAATGGAATTGAACCCCGAGAATGGGGCGACATAAACTTTTAAAAGTTCCCTCCAAGTCCCAGAATACAGTGCAGAAAACGTCACGAATACATCTCAAGTGGGTGGGGTTTACACAGATCATCAGTTCAGTAGGCAGGGGGGCACAGATCATCAGTTCAGTAGGCAGGAATTACACAGATCATTAGTTCAGTAGGCAGGAATTACACAGATCATTAGTTCAGTAGGCAGGGAGGCACAGATCATCAGTTCAGTAGGTAGGGATTACACAGATCATCAGTTCGGTAGGCAGGGGAGGCACAGATCATCAGTTCGGTAGGCAGGGGAGGCACAGATCATCAGTTCGGTAGGCAGGGGAGGCACAGATTAAAGAGATATGCATAAACGTTTTCCTGAGTACAGGTGATGGCAGGACAATAGCGCAGATGTGCATTGTCTGTCACCTGGCATTGCCCGGGGAGAAGTTTCGGCAGAGCGATCCGCCCGGATTAGGGTCTTTCCTGAGTACGTGACCTGTCGGTTCGGGGATTATGGCGCTGAGGGTAGCATCATGGAGTCGGGAGGGAATGGAGTAAAATGGCGTTAAAATGGAGAAGATCAGAACTTTGGCTGATTTTATATTATTTCCTGAAGTTTTCGGCTTCTTGCCGGTCAAGTGTATATTGTATATTAGAGCGGAAAGAAATGGATACAATGTAACAAGACTTTGACAGTTTTACGAGGTGGCTAGTTTCGGTTCCATTGTTCTCGCAGCGGGGAGCCGTCAACAACTTGTCAGGAGGTTTAATGAGGCGTGCAAGAGCTCCCTGAGCTAGCTCCTGCAGGGGAATGCACGCTCTTGATTGACCGAGGTGGTGCCATTATAGTCAATGGGGAAATAGTACGATATGGTAGAAATAGGGTTTATTATTTATAAATTCAAGGGGTATAGTGTGATGCTTGTGCAACGGTGTGGGGTTCAGGAGTCACAGCAGAGCTGGGCGCCGTCGAGGTCATCGCCTCGGGCCTCCTACTCAGGGGTGGAGGAGTGAGAAAAGGTACCCCCCCTCCTCTCGTTCCGTATCAACCTGAAGCACTATTTCTGGGTTAGTGGAGACTGTAACCTGAAGCATATGTAACCTGAAGCGTATGTAACCTGAGGTACCACTGTATATGTAAATAAAGTAGATTAGCCAAAATGCTGAGTTGCTGAGGTCTGTCATGAAAGGTGCGCAAACTCTGCAGATGTGCCGGTGTCTGTTGGCATCGGTCGCTGTGATATTCGGTCTGAAGAAAGCTTTTGAAGCTCCAGAACGATCGACCAGGAGGGAGAGAACATGCCAGTCGAGCATGTGTCTCTGCCAGGGTCCTACTCGACTGTAGGCTGAACTCTTGACAGCCCCAGGTTTCACCACTGAGGGGGGGTGACAAAATGCTGGGCGGCACTCACCGCGGGGTCTGCAGCATGCCCAAACCACACGTCTCTCCCCAAATGGTCCGCCCACCGCTTCCCCCTCAGCTGTAGGGTGGCTGAGTGGTAGGAGGCAGGCTCCTTGGAGGCCCCAACGAGCGTCCTGCCCCAGCTGGCCCTGCCCCCCCATGCGGCTGGCCCCGCCCCCAGGCACAGGGCACGCACACCGCCCCAGGCACCTGATTGGCTTGCTCCACCGCTGACTGTGGTGGCAGCAGTGGCGGCGGCAGGCAATGCATTCCTTTGTTTCTGGGTGTGCCCACCCTGTGGATCCTGCCACCGCAGGGGATCCCCTCACCTCGCCTCATGGGGGGACCAGCCCTGAATGTGAGAACACCTGCTTCTAAAATAGTCAAGTAGCAGAAGAGTTGCAGGAACTTGTTCTCTCCCCTCCCTCATTTCAATTGAAATGCCACAGGTTCCTGATTATGAAAGCTCACCTTTTCAGCTCAGAAATGTGGCAGGGGGACTGTTTTCTAAATCTGCTTCCCAAGCCTCGGCTCCCACTGACTAGCACATCTTGCCAACAACAAGTGGAGGAAATTCGGCTCATAGCGCAGCCAATTTTCTTAATTTGTTGTCGTGGTTGATTCAGAAACGATCCCTCTGGATGTAACACAATTTGGTGCTAATCCCTACTGGAATGCAAAAATATTGAATTACCAAATTCAGGCCAATAACATCACTAAAAGTACACGTCAATTGCTTCTGGTTGAGTAAACAAGGTGGTATAACTTTCTCATTCTTAAATGGTGGATATTGCTAAGAAGAAAACTAACCAGAGCAACTCAGAGAGGGTGAAAAAGGATTATTTGCTAAGATATTTGTCAGGGAAGGATGGGTGAAATCCCCTCCCACGCATTTAACTGACAATAAAGTGGGTTTATATTTGCTCAGCTGAACCAGTTGAACAATTCTTTTCCTGGGAAACTGTCCCTGCAGATAAACAATAGATTATGGGCTCATCCACATTTCTGCTTGTCCTGTGCCTAAAAAGATAGGGTCCAAGCAGTTTTCCCCCTGTTCTGCACATTTCTCAGGAGAAACCCACTTTTTAGCTCTAATTTGGAACCAATGGCAAGCTGCAGAAAACTCAACTTGCTGTTTGCTCTGATTGAGCACTAAACAGCAGTTTTTGCCAGCAGGACAAGAGGGAGTATGGACAAGGCCTAGGTTTTATGCAGCATGTAGACCCATTGAAATTAATGGACCTAAGTTAGTCATGTTCTTTCATTTCAATAGGTTTACGCTGAGCAAAACTTAGGCACACCATTCTGCTTCAGAGCTGCATAGCAGGAAAGTTCTGTACCAATCTCCAAAGAACTGAAGAGTGTTGAAAAATTCAAATGAGACAACATCATACACACATTATTTCACTGAAATGTGGTTCTTATGATACCTCTATTATTTGACTGCATATAACACATACAGTGGTACCTCGGGTTACATACACTTCAGGTTACATATGCTTCAGGTTACAGACTCCACTAACCCAGAAATAGTGCTTCAGGTTAAGAACTTTGCTTCAGGATAAGAACAGAAATCGGGCTCTGGCGGCACGGCGGCAGGAGGAGGCCCCATTAGCTAAAGTGGTGCTTCAGGTTAAGAACAGTTTCAGGCTAAGTACGGACCTCCGGAACGAATTAAGTACTTAACCCGAGGTACCACTGGATACGTATCTTGTGTCTGTTGTGAAGGTACATGTTTCGCATAAAGATAAAAATCATGTTCCTCAGCTACCTTTGCCCATACTGCCATTTAATCCCAGGATGGGGAAACCGAACATATCATCATCATTTACTATATTTGTATCATGATGTCACCAACAAAAACCGCAGAAAAGCACAGAAATATGCAACTATGGCTTGTGTCCCACGTGCACCTAGGTGTGACATTCAGGTACAATGACTGCAAAGAGAGAACTTGTGGGATGAAACGTGGCCACAATTTATTTTAGTTATCAGAGTTTGGCGTGGTGTGAAACAAGGGTCCATGTATTCAGGAAGTCCGCCTCCTGACCAATATCTCTCTCAGCCCACCTGCCGGACAACCGGAGGAAGGTCTCCACAAACTCGGGCCCAACATGGCGCAGGCTGCTGCAGCCTGAGCGTGTGGCAGGTGTCCTCTGCTCACTGAATTAGGGCTGAGGCCTTAAAACTCCACCTTATGGGAGTCCCCTCACAAGCTATAGATCCTGCCCACAGTTGTGTCAAATTGGAACTGCAATACAAGCAGCGCTTAGCCTTGGGGAAGTGAGAAGCTCGCCACCTCAAGCCAGTTGAGGCTTCCCAGTTGAGCCAATTCCTTCCCAACCGCACCAGCCAGTGGCCAGTCAAAACCCAAAACACAGAATCAAGGGAGAGGAGCAGGTTTTCCCCATTGCCTCACACCCAGGGCCGGATTTAGGTTTAAGGGTGGCGCTAGGAACGGGGGGGGGGCGCTATGGGTTAAACCACAGAGCCTAGGACTTGCTGATCAGAAGGTTGGCGGTTCGAATCCCCACGACAGGGTGAGCTCCCGTTGCTCGGTCCCTGCTCCTGCCAACCTAGCAGTTCAAAAGCATGTCAAAGTGCAAGTAGATAAATAGGTACCACTCCAGCGGGAAGGTAAACGACGTTTCCGTGCGCTGCTCTGGTTTGCCAGAAGTGGCTTAGTCATGCTGGCCACATGACCCGGAAGCTGTACGCTGGCTCCCTTGGCCAATAAAGTGAGATGAGCGCCACAACCCCAGAGTCGGCCACAACTGGACCTAATGGTCAGGAGTCCCTTTACCCTTTACTAAGCTACTGAAGGTAATGGGGCTCATTATATGTCCAGCTGTCCTTTGTCAACAACAAAGTGTCGCTGTTTTTTGTGTTGAATATATGCTATATGGTAATTTATGGACCTAATAGGTATTTAAGGCCATTTGCACCTGTTGCCATGCAACCAGTCCATGCAGAATGTAGGCACCCTATATATAGAAATGAGCAAACCAGTGATATTTTAGGGAGCAGACGAGCAGGCGGGGCCCATTTTTTACATCATAGGAGCCTACACAACACAAAACACTGTTGCTGTATATAGGTTTTGTTTTATTTGCTTTTTATCTTATATTTTGGAAATGTACATCCAGGTTTTTTTCCTTTACATTTTTTTGGGGGGCCCAAGAGTATGGGGCCCTAAGCTATAGCTTGTTTCGCTTATACGTAAATCCGGCACTGCTGGATGTCACAAAATGGCCCTGTTATGTAATGTCACTGTGCCAAGATTTCTGATACAACAAAAATGAACACGAAACAAGATACAGTGGTGCCTCGCAAGACGAAATTAATTCGTTCCGTGAGTCTCTTCTTCTTGCGGTTTTTTCGTCTTGCGAAGCACCCCTATTAGCGGATTAGCGGATTAGCGCTATTAGTGGCTTAGCGGCTATTAGCGGCTTAGCGGCTTAGCGGCTAAGCTGCTATTAGCGGCTTAGCGGCTTAGAAAAAGGGGGGGGAGGGAAAAAACTCGCAAGACGTTTTCGTCTTGCGAAGCAAGCCCATAGGGAAATTCGTCTTGCGAAGCACCTCAAAAGTCGGAAAACTCTTTCATCTACCGGGTTTTTCGTCTAGCGAGTTTTTCGTCTTGCGAGGCATTCATCTTGCAGGGCACCACTGTAAACTCTTTCCTTCCCACTTCAGATCAACCTCTGACAAGTAGCTTTTAAGACTCCATAAATGCCTTCAGAACTGGAGGCCAGGGATTGCCAATGCAAATTCAAGTAACCACGACAGGCTTTTTCTGACTTTGTCATTTTTTACTTTCTTGCATCAGATTAAGGAGGATGGCCCAGTTTCCCTTTTACTAGGTCACAGAAGATATTTAGATAGCCACAACCAGATACAGCTGGGTGGCAGAAAGTTCACCTTTTTTCTGATAGGTTCTGAGGAGTGCCAGGGGGTGGACGTGTGGCTCTTTCACATGTCCTTGCTGGGTTTATAAAGCTCTGGCCTCCAAACGCAGCCAGGGAGACAAAGGCAGAACTTGCTTTTCCATTGTGGAGATTGCATCATTGTGGTCATCCTCAACAGAGCTCCAGCTCTTTAATCATTCAGGGCCATGTTGGGGCTGCAGTTTGTTCTGGGTATTCTCATATTCCATTTTGGTGCTGCACAGGAGGCAACGTTGTAAGTTATAACCAGCATCTTCTTTTAATATTTATTAGTTGACTGTGATTAGCTTCTTTGTTTAGCACAATGCTGCTTTTATCTGATGTTTATGAACTTCCATGCCTTTGGTCAGGCTGACATTTCCAGCTAAGATGAATAGAGAGTTGTCGTAACTTTTCTCCAGATATTATTAACAGGGCAAGGTTAATAAGAGCAAGGTGTGAAAGTCTAACTGTAGAGAGTTTTAAAATATATGTATTATTGATTTATGCCCCGCCTTTCCCCCAAATGTAAAGACGGCTTACAGATAAAAACAAGAACCGCTGAAAAGGTAGAAAAATACCATGAAGCACTGATAAAACTAGAACTATATACAAAACAAAATAAAAAAATTCCTTCCAGTAGCACCTTAAAGACCAACTAAGTTCTTGGTATGAGCTTTCGAAGTGTGTATGCACACGAAAGCTCATACCAAGAACTAACTTAGTTGGTCTTTAAGGTGCTACTGGAAGGAATTTTTTTTATTTTGTTTTGACTATGGCAGACCAACACGGCTACCTATCTGTAACTAGAACTATATACATTATACATCCATGTATAAAATCTGTTTAAAATATACCAATGATTACAATAAGAACAGCACGATTTTATGTCAAAGTGTTGTCAAGCTTTCGTTGGTGTCAAGTGGCCAGCAGTTGTACAGAATGTCTCCTGCGTGACAAGTTTCACTTGACAAAATTCCCTTACCTGTACAGGTATTACGGGTGCAGTAGCCTGAATGAACCAGATTACATTTGTTCCTAATTGTCTGTGAATAATAAAGTACTGAATTTTATAATTAACTCATAGTTCTTCTCGGCCAGTATTGCCTAACGGCATAGTAACTTTCCTCATGCATCTGAAAGCAGGCTTTCTGCCAAATAGCTAAAGGATGAGCTTTACATGTGCCATGAGTTGCTTTTGCTGGTACAAACTAATACAGCTGCTCTTTGGGGATTTCACAGGCAGTATCTCCTAGTAGTGCCTTCAGTACTGCATAGTGACTCTGCAAATACAGCCTGTGTGCAACTTCTCAACCTCAATGAGACTGTAAACCTGAGTGTCTTTCTGGAATATGAGAGGCGTAATGTAACTGTTTTCCAAGAAGTTGTGCGAAGGGAAAAAATCTTCCAATGCAGCTACTTTGTGGTAAGTATTTCTTGCCTCCGTGACAATTAGAAAGAGGCATAAACGGAGAGGAAAAAGGGAAAGGGGACCACCATAGACTTGTAGAGGTGAAAGGGACACCAAGGGTAATCAAGCCCAACCCTGTAAGGATGTTGAAATTACAAAATAGGATAGGGAAGAGGAGCAAGAAGGGATAGGAGGCCTGGGAAAGAGCAGAAAATATTGTTACCTGGCCCCCCCCCCAATCTCCAAGCAATGCGAGATTCCAGGTATTCCAGATGCTTACTCATGGTTTGCATTCCCTTTTGGAAATGAGGCACAGCAGAAGCTGTGGTGTCATTATGATATATGGTTTATTTACACATATATACAACCTCAGCTTACGATGGAGGGATTCCAAGCAATGACTTTCAAGCAAATTCTGTTTCTCCCATTCCAGCCACTTTGGAGTCAAGTTGCTAGCCCACATCATGCTCTGATCCTCACCCCCTCTTCAGTTTGCAGTGTTTTTACACTGGCACCTCCCTCCCCCACTCACATTGGGCAAACTCTCTCCTAAAAACTCTGGCATTATCTTCTGCTAACTACCCAGAGCCTGGAGTGGGGCTGGCATATCTTTTACCTTCTTGCCTTATTTTTATTCTGTGAACAATCCTAGATCTTTTGATGAGGGGTGGTATATAAAGATAATAAATAGATAGATAGATAATAGATAGATGATAGATAGATAGATAGATAGATGATAGATAGATAGATAGATAGATAGATAGATATAGATATAGATGATAGATAGATAGATAGATAGATAGATAGATAGATAGATAGATAGAGATATAGATAGATAGATAGATAGATAGATGATAGATAGATAGAGATAGATAGATATAGATAGATAGATAGATAGATAGATGATAGATAGATGATGATGATGATAGATAGATAGATAGATAGATAGATAGATAGATAGATAGATAGAATACAAAAATAATTGGTCCACCACCTCTTTTCCCCCTCTTTTAATGGCCCATCTCTCTAGGTAATTTCCTGAATGGCTTGGCCTGTGTTTTAAACACTTTGCTAAGTTTGGCATCTGGCACACAGGAATTAGAAGAGAGGTTCTGGGATGAGAAGGGGAGTCTTATAACAATAAAATAATTATTAGCTGAGAATGCAGTTTGTTATTCAAAATATTCTTATCTTCCTATGGCAGACATAGTGCAGAGGCGGGAGGCCTCACACTACTAAATAAAGGTCCCTATCAGGGACTGCTCAACTGAGAACTTCCCAACTCTCACCTGCTACTTCACCATGGTGCTACATCACCCTACCATCAGAAACAGGGCAGCCAGTTAAGTTGGTCAGTCTGCCAATTTCAGAGCATTATCTATCTTGTAGCTCAAGGTAAAGGTAAAGGGACCCCTGACCATTAGGTCCAGTTGTGACCGACTCTGGGGTTGTGGCGCTCATCTCGCTTTACTGTGGCCAGCATGACTAAGCCACTTCTGGAGAACCAGAGCAGCGCATGGAAACTCCGTTTACCTTCCCTCCGGAGCGGTACCTATTTATTTACTTGAGGTGCTTTCGAACTGCTAGGTTGGCAGGAGCAGGGACCGAGCAACAGGAGCGCACCCCGTTGTGGGGATTCGAACCACCGACCTTCTGATCGGCAAGTCCTAGGCTCTGTGGTTTAACCCATAGCGCCACCCGTGTCCCCTTGTAGCTCAAAATACAGTGCAAATAGAATTGTGCTTTTAATTGGAACAACTCATGCATTCGTGTAGACATTTTTCATTAGGCTTTCAACATGTGTTCAGAGAAAAGAGAATCCAACAATTTGCCTTGTTTACATGCTCATACTCAGGTTTTTTGTTGGCATTTGTCTGACTCGAGAGACGATGGACTGCGTCTCTGGAGGTGAAGTCAAACTGCTGGAGAATCACAGCACCTGCTGTGGCTGCAGAGACCAGCAACTCGTAACAACTGCTGCCTCCTGTGTTGTTTTTGCTGCGTTAGCAGCACTGAAGTGATCTCTCTGAGGCACACGCCTGGGCAGTGTGTAGGGAGGTCCTGGGTTGCCCAGACAACCAGACCCCTCTTGACCTTTGCTGATAAGGTCCCAAGGAAATCAGAGTGATACGTTTGGCACCAGCCTGGCTGCAGAAGTTGCTGGAGGAAAGTGTTCAAGGCAGCACCCAACTGCATTCCAGATTTGTGAAGGGTTTACTCTTTAGCCTTTTCTGCTCCCAAAGATATCCTGCAAGGCAGGGAATGCTTAGGATCAGTTTTCCTTTTCCTAAATGGGCTAACTTCCCAGATTGATGAGCCCCATCTGTTCCACAAGGCAGCATGGGTGAAATTAAGTCCCCAAATAGATAACATATCCGATATTAGAATCATAGAATCATAGAATCATAGAATCATAGAGTTGGAAGAGACCACAAGGGCCATCGAGTCCAACCCCCTGCCAAGCAGGAAACACCATCAGAGCACTCCTGACATATGGTTGTCAAGCCTCTGCTTAAAGACCTCCAAAGAAGGAGACTCCACCACACACCTTGGCAGCAAATTCCACTGTCGAACAGCTCTTACTGTCAGGAAGTTCTTCCTAATGTTTAGGTGGAATCTTCTTTCTTGTAGTTTGGAACCATTGTTCCGTGTCCGCTTCTCTGAAAGTAACCTTTCTCCCTCCTCTATGTGACATCCTTTTATATATTTGAACATGGCTATCATATCACCCCTTAACCTCGTCTTCTCCAGGCTAAACATGCCCAGCTCCCTTAGCCGTTCCTCATAAGGCATCGTTTCCAGGCCTTTGACCATTTTGGTTGCCCTCCTCTGGACACGTTCCAGTTTGTCAGTGTCCTTCTTGAACTGTGGTGCCCAGAACTGGACACAGTACTCCAGGTGAGGTCTGACCAGAGCAGAATACAGTGGCACTATTACTTCCCTTGATCTAGATGCTATACTCCTATTGATGCAGCCCAGAATTGCATTGGCTTTTTTAGCTGCCGTGTCACACTGTGGTCAACCAAGACTCCTAGATCCTTTTCACATGTACTGCTCTCAAGCCAGGTGTCACCCATCTTGTATTTGTGCCTCTCATATTTTTTTTGCCCAAGTGCAATACTTTACATTTCTCCCTGTTAAATTTCATCTTGTTTGTTTTGGCCCAGTTCTCTAATCTGTCAAGGTCGTTTCGAAGTGTGATCCTGTCCTCTGGGGTGTTAGCCATCCCTCCCAGTTTGGTGTCATCTGCAAATTTGATCAGGATGCCTTAAACTGATAAGAACTTACTTTGGCTAACATCAAGTTTATTATCTGTTCTATCACATATGTTTACTGTTGTAAACAAAAATTGCCCTTTTCCCTTATGGGGTATCCAAGAGCCCATATAGAGTCCTTACATAGGTTCCCTATTGGTAGGAGAGAATAACAGAGGCCAACCAGAGAATATTGAGAAGCAAAGCAGCTAGTAAGCTTGATCTTTATTGATCTGTTGCAACAGGGTGCTCCCCTCACCCGCAGGAGAGAGGAGGAACCCAGAAAAATGGCGTGCAAGGCCTTATAAAGACTTTTGAAATTGCCACACTGTAGATCAAGACCACCCCCAGAAACATCATACATACATCACAGAAGGGTTGTAACCCAAGACCACCCCTCAGATACATCATACCTACATCACAGAAAATGCGATCTTAAAACCGAAATTTGAATGTTGTTTTTCTCCTGTGGTTGTTTATCTCCTGTCTGGCAGGTTACTTGATTGAATTGCCTGGGGAGCCTGGCCAGTCTTTTGTAATGATAAATACTTAGTTCCTGGGCCATGTCACAGGCACACACCCTATTCATATCTTAAATGTGCCCTTAAGGCAGGATTTGTGAGGAAAGAGACAATGGGAGGTTTCCCACTTTGACCTTGCAGAGAAAACATTTGCTCAGTTTAGGAATCAAAATGGTTCCAGGTTGGTCTTACTGTGCTGATCTATGTACAGTGGTGCCCCGCAAGACGAATGCCTCGCAAGACGGAAAACTCGCTAGACGAAAGAGTTTTCCGTTTTGGAGGTGCTTCGCAAAACGAATTTCCTATGGGCTTGCTTCGCAAGACGAAAATGTCTTGCGAGTTCCTGCGGGGTTTTTTCCCTCCCCCCCCCCCTTTTTCTAAGCCGCTTATCCGCTAAGCTGATAAGCCGCTAAAAGCTGCTAAAAGCCGCTAAAAGCCGCTAAACCGCTAATAGCACTAATCCGCTAAGCCGTCAATGGGCTTGCTTCGCAAGACGAAAAAACCGCTAGACGAAGAGACTCGTGGAACGGATTCTTTTCGTCTTACGAGGCACCACTGTACGTGCTTGGTTGGTACACTTATGAACATTACCATATATCTAAGACCTCAAAATTCCTATCACATTACCAGACGGGTAAGCCATGTAGCTGTGAGATGCATGGAAGGCAACTACAGGTGCTGGAATCACTTGCTTTCTTCCCTCACAGGTCCCTGAGGCCACTTCCAACCCTGTGGCTTACATCACCATCTCTCTCAAAGGCGCCACCGTCAATGTGACAGAGAGGAGGGTTGTGGCCATTCAGAACAAAGGCAGCGTTGTTTTTGTTCAGACTGACAAACCCATCTACAAACCTGGACAGGAAGGTAAGTGATGGTCACGGCATTATCTCTTCTACAGCATGTGTAAAAAGTGTTTTGCAGCCCTTCCCAGACTCATCATGAATAGTCTAAATGCTGTAAATATGGGGAGTTGTGGCAAGAACTGCATGTTCAGCAGCAGACCCTGGTCTGGAAAGCCAAGAGACTACTTTTTCTGGGACAAATTTGTGGAGGGGGGAATTATGGATACCGCATCATCATCATCATCATCATCATCATATAATTTACTTATACCCTGCTCATCTGGCTGGGCCTCCCTAGCCACTCTGGGCGGCTCCCAACATATTAAAAACATGATAAAAAATCAAACATTAAAAACTTCCCTAAACAGGGCTGCCTTCAGATGTTTTCTAAAAGTCAGGTAGTTGTTTATTTCCTTGACATCTGATGGGAGGGCGCTCCACAGGGCGGGCGCCACTACCAAGAAGGCCCTCTGCCTGGTTCCCTGTAACCGCACTTCTTGCAGTGAGGGAATCGCCAGAAGGCCCTCAGAGCTGGACCTCAGTGTCTGGGCTGAAAAATGGGGATGGAGATGCTCCTTCAGGTATACTGGACCGAGGCCGTTTAGGGATTTCAAGGTCAGCACCAACACTTTGAATTGTGCTTGGAAATGTACTGAAATGTGGTCTGACTGCTGACATGTCCATAAATCTGCTACCAGAGGCAGTGTTAGGTTAGTGTGACCCATGTGGCACAACTCAGCACCACCACAATCCTATAGAATGGAGGGCAAGAGGCAGAGGGAGGAGCACTGAATTTTAGCATCATACAGGGTGCTGCAGAAATTTTAGAGCCACAAGTACACCACTGCTGCAACAGATTAGTACAGGCTGTATACTGGGTTGGGAATGCAAGAAGGAAACCTAGAAAGGCTAATCTACTTAGGTATTAGGTATAATAACCCACATTTCAAACTCAACCCACTTCACAAACCATGGTGAATAGAGCTGGTAATCTGAGTCAGCCTTTACTGTATGGCTGAGGTGGAATTTGAATGCAGGTTTTTCATGTCCAAATTGATCCACTTGATCTCTTTTTTCCCTGGATTGCAGTTTCCCAGAATGATAAAAACTTGCTGTTAGCTAGTGGGAAAGCAAGTGAATTTCTCTCACAGTCTTTTCCTTTCCCCTTCCACAGTGCTCTTCCGAATTGTTTCTCTAAATACCCGTTTTCAACCTGATCCTCAAACTGTAAGTATATGGTCAGGAGGAAGAATTTCCAAAATGCTCCTGGTTTATATTAAAGTCTTTGTGAACCATCTCATCCGCTTTAAAAAAAGCAGATGCACAACCCATAACCATAGCTTAACACCCAAATAAGCATGCAGAGTCTGAGGCAAAACTTTTTGGTCTGGTGTTTGCTTGGTCTGCTCCTAAATAGTAGTCTATGCACGTAACTCCAAATGAGATTGAATCAGACCAAAGTAAACAGTTTCAAAGAAGCTGTCTATGCAATTTGGCCTACTAATAAGTGCTTAGCACACATGCAGCATTTTTGCTTTGAAGTTAAAAGCTAATGTTCTCCACTAAGGTTCCTGCAAATGGACTGAACATACCTATTGTGTCTGTGAATGATTCTGAATACTCTTTCTAGGAAATGAAGCAACTCTGGTCATTGTTATAAAGTCAGTAAATAAATTAAACTTGTGGTAGATGGAATGGAAAGTTTAGCCATGGAACAAAGGGATATGATGACGTTTTAGTTATCCATTTAAGACGTATAGAAGCCTTAGCAGCTGTTTTAACAGCAATTATCTGCATTCTTTGCAAATTTATCAAAGCAGCAAATCTACAACATACGCAGACAACAATAGTTTAGTACATGTTACCAATGCAGACAGGCTGATTTGTGAAAATCTAGAATTTCTTTTACCTCTGTTCTGATTAATGATGTCCTCAGGTTTGGCCATTCATTGGGGAAAAGGCCGTCTGCCTTGAAGGACAGGAGAACTGTCTATGGCTGTCCGCTAGCAAGCATATTCACCTGATATATTTTTGTTCATCCATATGGACAAAATGCACAATATTGCAGCGTTTTGGCTTGTTTCTAATCTTGCTCATTGCCTGAAACATATTCCCTTATTTTGTTCCACCATCACTGGGATATAAGCAATGCTGCCTCATATATTTAACAGAACAAAACTGCGCTATTTTTCATTCAGGGTTCAAATCATCCCTTTAAACACTTGTTGATTAGGAGTTTTGATGCTCAACTCTGAAAAGCTGCTGACATTTAAAATATTTTTCAAACACTAACATTCTCTTCACATTCATCTCTTTCAGTATCCTTTGGTCACCATTCAGGTAAGAGTCTTATCTGTATTGTATTGTATTGTATTGTATTGTATTGTATTGTATTGTTGCAAGCCCAATTGTTGCACCCCAGTTTCTGAGCAGTGTGAGATTCCAGGGGTTCCAGGCATACTTACCCAGGATTCATGTTTCCTTTTGGAAATGAGGCACAGTAGAGATTGTGGTGTCTTTATGATAGATGGCTTATTTACACATGTATACAAACGGTTCACAGCTTCAACACCCCCAAAGGGTCTTGCTTCTCCCTTAGCCACAGCCTTGGATTCAAACAGAACTCAGACATTGCTCTCTGAACCTCTGCTAACTGCTTTGCATCATCACAGCAAACTCTGCTCAGAAACTCAGGCTTTGTTCTCCTATCTAAGAGGTGGAGAAAGGTGCCACTCATTTGTTGTCTAGCACAGAGCCTCCTTTTCTTTGTTCTCTTAATGGCCCATCACCCAGGTAATGGGTAGCTTATATTTAACACTTGCTGGATCCAGGAGATGGGTGAGTCTCAACCCCACTTCTCAGACTCTATTGAGCTTGAAACCGATTATTTGCAATATTCATCTGCACCAGGGAATAAAGCAATGACCGCCCCCCGCTTAAAACGAGGGGCGCCCTTTGCGTGGATGCGCGCAGCCACTAGATCTGAAGCGGCTCCAACAGCATAGGCTTGGCTTTGCCTCCCTCAGGTGGGATACCTAGAGGTTTCTGCCTACCTCAGTCAATTGTCCAATCCCACCTGGGGGAAGTGTTGCCAAGGAGACCAGGCCAGGTAGGGGAGGGATTACCTGCCCACACAATAGAGGGAGGATCTTACCTGGGAATCCTCACTTGGCTCCAGAGCTTCTCCCACCCTACCCACCCTCAGTTAATGTCTTATTTTGCAGGTTAATTTTTCTTCACAGGTTTTGCAGGTTAGCTTTTCTTCACAGGTATGCGGGCGCTGCTACGTTAAGGTCGCTGTTAAAGGGCCGGAAAGGAATTTCCCTGCATTGGCAGGTTTCGCCTTTCCCGTAGCAAAACGTCACAACTTTGGCGGTATCAGGCCTTGGGCGGAATCCTTTAGTCCATCTTCCTCTTTGCGGCGGCAATACCAGGGTTCCCCGTTAAAGGGGTTTCTGAAGGGAGGCTTTGACCGTACGCCGAAAGGTCGTCATTGCTCTCCCCTGCGGCAGCGGTGTAACGGGGGCGGCTATCTCTGCTTGAACATATGTTCTCCAGAGCCGGCCCATTCCCCCCCCACACACACACATTGGATAACCCTGATGCTCCCTAGGTCCCCGGCTGGGGACTGGGGAGGGAGAACGCCCAATGCCTGAGCCAAGGTCTACCCACATTTGAAATTTAATAAAGTTGTGGCCAATTTAATCCCATAGCACGTTGTCTTGAGTCGTTATTCCACATGACGGGGGGGACCGTGTGGGATCTGGGGACTCCGCCTGTCCACGCAATTGGCAAACTTCTGTAAGGAAATGGAAAAGTGCAGTTTGGCTGGGCTTAAGGCACAATCCACATCTATCTTTGTGTGAGAGGCAAAGGACTAGGATGAGGGTTTAGGAGGGGAAGAAGAGAAGGTACTTGGTGCCAGGGCTGGCTCCTGTGCAATGCCCCAGGCTAGCAGCCCCTGTCAGGGACAGGCTAGATGATGAGGAGTGGTGGGGGTACCAGCTGGGGAACCCTAAGGGAAGCTGCAGAGGAGGAACACTCGGAGCCCTAGGATTGGTGGTGGGGTGCTGAGGTGGGTCAGAGGAAGAATAGAGGGAGAAATGGTTGAATGCTGAAGAAGAAACATGCTTTAGTGAGCAAGGAGAGCCTGTGACAGAGAGCAGCTCCAAGGACACACATGGCAATGCGTAGGGCGGAACAGAGATGACAGGTGCCCCGATGTAATTTGAGGCTGCTTGGGAAACATCTGGCAGAGAAGGAGACCTACAGCAGGGGTAGGCAAACTAAGGCCCGGAGGATCTGGCCCAATTGCCTTCTAAATCTGGCCTGCGGACGGTCTGGGAATCAGCATGTTTTTACATGAGTAGAATGTGTGCTTTTATTTAAAATGCATCTTTGGGTTATTTGTGGGGCATAGGAATTTGTTCATTATTTCCCCCCAAAAAAATATAGTCCAGCCCCCAACAAAAAGTTTGCTGACCCCTGACCTAGAGGAAGTAGAGGGCAGGGACAGTCAGTCCTGTCAACTCACAAACATTTTTTTTTGCCTCTATGTTGATAGCCTTCAGATTTGGGCTAGTGTTGACTGCTACCTGCTGACTGCTAATCTAGTTCCTGCTGAAACTAAGCAACCTGAGTTGAATCTTTGGATTCTTGCCTTAATGTGCCTTTATTCTGCGCTTCCAGGATCCCCAGAGGAACCAGATATTCCAGTGGAGAAACGTAACGTCTGAGATCTCTATTGTTCAGCTCTCATTCCCAATAATTTCGGAGCCAATTCTGGGAGACTATGAAATCATCGTGCAGAGTCAATCGGGAGCTAAGACCTCTCATATATACTCTGTCCAGGAATATGGTAAACATATGTACCTGTTATTTTCTAAGGTTCAGAAAACAATTAGGACTTGCTGGAAGATGAAGGTGCTTAATTTTCTGGCCTGGTATAAAAATGTAGCAACTTGGGTTTTCAGAAAAGTCACATACAACACACAAAATGTTCAAAGGCAAACACATACTTATCAAAGCTGGAGTTGTATGTATTTGCTGGTAAACAAACCTATTAAATAAACCTGACATTTTAGTAAACCACCTAAAATGCAATTACGAAATGAAATGGTAAAACAAATCGTTCAGTGAGAGTCAACCATTCGTTTACAATGCCGTTTCCTTATAATAGTATCACCATTCTCTTAGACAATTCTCAGTGCAAATGACATAAATTACCTTTAGAAGGTTTTCCCATTTTAAAGCAGTATAAAATATATTTTAAATAATAATTCTCAGTGCTGATAATCATCGGGGAAGTGTGAGGATGGTCTGTCTCAGAAGGTGGGTCAGTTGAGGAAAAGGCTGACCAGACAAGCCTCAAACATTGCCTCACACACATGCCAAATCACTGGTGGAGCATATACCTGTACGAACAGTGCCCTGGGGTATGTGTGTGCGCGCATGAGGAACAGCACACGGAGGGAGCCTGCCGCAGCTCACCTTGCAAGGGGCGGCACATTCATGCGCCACAGTGCAGCCGAAGAAGGGGGGTGGGGAAGCAGCTGCCGACTCTCCTCCTCCTCTCTGCCCTCAGGTCTGATCTGACCCAGGAGTGGAGCTGCAGCGTTGGGCCATCGTGAGAGGAAATTGTCTCTGCAGCTCCCTTTCGTGCCGGAGCAAAGCTCCAATGAGAGAGCCTGTCATGGGGGTGCCTAGGCGTGCCCCCTCAATAAAATGTGCCCAGGCCCATGGCCCCCTCACGCTACACCATGCTACACCAATGTGCCAAAGTGTTCAAAATCGCAAACTATTTCTCTGGAATATATGTTTGAATGTGTCTTTTTCACTCTTCAGTATTACCACTGTTTGACATCACTATCAGTGCACCGAAAACAGTCTCTGTGGAGAATCCAGATTTCGTTGTGAAGGTGTGCGGCTTGTAAGTATTGGACCCAATGGCTGAAGCAGACGTTTTTAGTGGTGGAGGCTGATCTACTGGGGCTAAGGCACAATACTACCTTTGAAAATGCCAGGCAATTATTAAAAATTCCCTACTTGCAGTCTCAAAGCCATGTACTCTTTCCTGTCCCACACATAGTTCCCTCCATTCACTCATTAAAAGCTGCAGCAACTGTGGGGTGGAGTCAGGTAAGTAAAGTAAGTCTGAGCCACATGCAAATCCAGAGCATTTTTTCAGAAGGTATCTATGGCTCTGCTTCCAACAGACTCCTTCCCTAGCTTGAGTTCAGAATATCTTGAATGGAGAGGGGTGAAAGAAAATGCTGTTAGTATTATTTAGAGCTTGCTTTTTTGTGAATTTATCAGTAAATTTTGAAAACAAAAAGCTTGGTTTCTGTACCTATCTGGATATGACTCCACATCCTTCCCCAAACCTGGGAGATCTTCTCCCAAAGCTCAGAAATAGCAGCAGCTGATAATTATAATGATTATTCACATTTTTAAGACAGAGATATGCATGGAAAATATTTTCTGCTGTGCTCTGATGTACTCAAATGAAACATTTATTTATTTGTCTGTTGGTGGAATGCTTTGTTTAGAAAAGTTTTTAATGTTTGATGTTTTATCGTGTTTTTAATATTCTGTTGGAAGCTGCCCAGAGTGGGCGGCATATAAATATATGTATGTATAAAATTTTGAAGGGTTATGTGCAAACTCAGTATCCCACCTTCTGCCTCCATTGTTTTCTCCTTCTAGAGAAAAAGATGTTTTGGGTACTGAATAGTTAAATAAATTTTGTGGTGGAGAGAAAACACATGCAACAGGAAGCCCTTTTCCTTCACATTCTAAAAGTATTTGCTTTAATTTTTTAGTGATTGATGTGTAGGTATAAACAGTGCATGAATTCAAAAACTTATGTCGTGGTATGGCTTAAGTTCTAAATATGCAGTTTGGAGTCAATCTTGTCTGAAAATCATACTTGCCCCCCCCCCCTTACATGGAAAGTCTTCCTGTGTCCATGGATGTGCAGAGAATAATTGACGCTTTTTCAGCAAGGAGGAGAAAATCAACTGATGCCTACAAAATTTATGTCAGCATGCAAAGGCAGCTGACATTTGCTGAGGTGCATTTATCAGAGGGAACACATTTAAAATGCATCTGTGCATCTGTAGTCCTTTCTGTATTTGTAGCTCTTACGTCGAGGCCATCTATTCTCAAATACTGTATGCTTCTTTCCCTTCTAGGTATACGTATGGGCAGCCAGTTGAGGGGAAAGCTCAGCTCAGTGTGTGCAGAAATCTCAATTTTTATGGAACTTGCAAGAGGGACCCTGTCTGTGAATCTGTCAATAAAGAAGTAAGATACATAGTTCCTTATCATTTTTCTGTCCTCCTTCTCCCTCCATTGTCTTCTCCTGTTTCCCTTTCCCATTAGGCCTTTTTGCACAGTCAGAAAAATTTATTCCACAAATAATGATGCAGTCCAGTTTGCAATGAAGTCAAAAGTGCTGCATTGTCCAAGCCTTTGAATTATACTCCGCAGACCTCAGCCCAGTGTAATATCCACACTACTTATCCTGCCCTCATGTAATGGATGGGGATAGAGCTGTGTACAGACTTGCTGCCAGGAGACAGATCATAGAGAATCACAGTATTGTAGAGTTGGAAGGGACCACAAAGGTCATCTAGTCCAACTCCCCACAGTGCAGGAATATGCATCAGTCCCATGCAGAGTTCAAGCCCGCAACCTTGGCATTATCAGCACCATACCAGTGGCGGAAGAACCCTCTCCGGCACCCAGGGTGGGATGCCAAGGGGTGGGGTGAACCGCCCGGTGGCGCATGCACAATGTCCATACGGAGTGTGCGTGTGCGGCATCCCGTATGGAGTGCCACTTGGGGGGGGTGTGACACATAGCTGTCAACTTACAGATTTGAAAATAAGGGACCAGCAGCCTCAAAAATAAGGGATCAGCAGCCAAAATAAGGGACTTTAGTCAATCAGCAGCCAAACAAAGCCTCAAGCGGTGGTTCCCACAGCGCAGCAACCCGGCAAAGGGGATGCAGCATGGAAAACCACCGTCACCTCTCTGCTGGGAAGCGCTGAGCAAAGGCGAGTCCCCAGGCAATGCGGCCGATTTGATCGGCACAAAGCATGCAAGCTCCACCCCCCCCAGTTATTCTTAGACTCCTTATTGGGTGAGCAACGCAGCCAAGCAACACAGTTGGAGCCTCCCTCCTCCCTGGCCGGCAGGGAGGGAGGGAGGGAGGGAGAGGAGCTGCTTCCTTTGAAACCTGGGAAATTTAAGGGACATCATCAATAAGGGACAGCAGCGGGACACTGCGCTGGTATAAGGGACTTTCCCGCCAAATAAGGGAAAGAGGGCCCCTGCCTCCCCCCAGCTGTAGAGTGGCCGAGGGCGAGCACAGTCAATATGAGCGCCGCTTACGTGGCGTCTGTACGAGCTGCTGCACATGCACACTCCGTATGGGCTGCCATGCATGCGCCTTCCATATGAGCATCCATATGGGCTGCCGGGCGAGCAGCATCCTGTATGGACTGCGCATGTGCGGCATCCCATACAGACTGCGTATGTGCGACATCCCGTATGGAGTGCGCAGGCGTGGCATCCATACTGACTGTGCGCGCCCTTGGCCGCTCTACAGCTGGGGGGAGGCAGAGGCCATCTTGTCACTCCCCCCGAGTGGCACCCAGGTTGGACCGCCCCCTCCGCCCCCCACTTCGTATGCCCCTGCACCACACTAATCAACTGAGCTAGCCTCCTCCTTTTCCAGTCTGTTGGATGTGAGCTCTAACATTGCCTCCACAATTCTGAACAAAACAAAAATGGTTCATAAAACTGGGGGCATGCGGGGACATAAGAATAAGGAGAGATTGCTTGGTGCTCATTTTTGCTTTTCATTTATTGCTGCATCCTAGAATTGACTACAGCTCACCTCATTGCTCTACAGAGCCCCAGGATTTTTGAGTTCCTTCCTGTATGAATAAGTATCTGGGTCACTGCATAATAATAATAATAATAATAATAATAATAATAATTTATTTGTACCCCACCCATCTGGCTGGGTTTCCCCAGCCACTCTGGGCAGCTTCCACAAAGACCAAAAATACACTAAGATGTCACACATTAAAAACTTCCCTGAACAGGGCTGCCTTAAGATGTCTTCTGAATGTCAAGTAGTTGTTTATCTCTTTGACATCTGATGCAAGGGCGTTCCACAGGGCGGGCGCCACTACCGAAAGGGCCCTCTGCCTGGTTCCCTGTAGCTTTGCTTCTCGCAATGAAGGAACCACCAGAAGGCCCTCGGCGCTGGACCTCAGCGTCCAGGCAGAACGATGGGGGTGGAGACGCTCCTTTAGGTATACTGGGCCGAGGCACAAAGCCAGGGCCATGGAAACCAGTAGATTGGGGATTTGTGGAGTGGGATCATTTTCCTACTGTATTCTTCCTTGTGGAGTAATGGTGTCATAAGTCATAAAGTTCAGTCTGAAGCTTATTGGGTATAGGCTTCTTATTCATGTGGTGATGGCAGTAATTGGTTAAAGCACTCTAATGGCCTGGAAGCTGTTATTGGCTGAGCTTCCCCTGAATCCCGGAGAGGAGATAAGGGCAGACAGTAGGATCAAGAGATGCTGTGATAGAAGAAGTAGGAAGCTATGAGAATACATGTCTGAGATGGCAGGAGGCCAAAGGGCCAGACATGGACACGAGGGTTGTGGGAAAGAGCAGCCCAGGGGAAGGGGAAGAAATCTGGGAGAGAAAACTGCAAAGATAAGGAAAGTTGGCTTGTATTGATTTAAAGACCTCTGATACTTCTCTAATTTATTAATGGTGGGCTTCCAGAAGCAATTTCCAGCATACATTGGATACTGCATGAAGAGGAAGATGTTGCTTTTTTTAAGGACTGCCTTGGCTTGAGGAACTTAGGAGCAAAGGATAGAGCATGCATTCAAATTTTCTCAATGAGCCAACTGAACATAGGCGCGGGAATTGAATCATGTCTGCAGGGCCTTTGAAGCTGTCCATGGGCACCTTTCAGATCTTCCATTGAAGTTGTGGAAGCAGTTCTAGCAGAGCTATAGCTGTGTGAACAGGGCTATAGCCACTCCTGCCAAAATCTTCCAAATGGATATTGGATAATTTAAGCAAAAGCACACATGGGAAACAATACTTGGAGCTGGTCCACGGGAAATGGAGGGGCAACATGTTGCCTTCAAACTCAGCTCTCTTAGGGATGCTGCAATGACTGGGCATGGCTCCAGGAGATCAATAGCGAATATCAGTCTAAGTAGGGGAACACCCTGAATCATATTCAGACATCTGGCATGCATTAAAACACAGTGTCTTCTTGGAAGCTGTTTCTATTGTAATCAATGGCACTGGGCCAAATTTAAGCAACACCAATTAATTTTCATTCTCGTGTTGGATTCCTTACCCCTCCTCTTTTTCAGCTGGGCAAAGATGGCTGCCTTGCCCATGTCTTCAGTTCCAAGACTTTTGAGCTTAATCGTTCAGGGTACTGGATGAACCTAGATGTGAAGGCCATCGTCACTGAGAAAGGAACAGGTAAACCCTTCCACGTAATCAAAAAGAGACTGCTGGGAAGATAAATAAACAGCAGCCATGAAACTATTTAGGATAGTTTATTTCATATTAGTGAGCTAATTATGTTTGTTCTTGGACTCTCGCACAGGGATACAGAGTAAACGTTCAGCCTACATTTCAGTTTCTCGGATACTGGGGACTGTGACATTTCAGAATATGGACCGGGACTATAAAAGGGGGATCCCCTATTGTGGTCAGGTAAAATGAGAAGCTGAGTATGACCCAGCCTAAATGCCTATATCTAGAGATGAGTGACTAAATTTCATCTCTTTTAGGAGTGAAACAGTGAAACTGAAGGAATGCCTTTCTAACTGAGAAACAAAACCACATTTGCCACTGAAATTTCAGCTGAAGGGAAGTTTTAAGTAAATGCAGGGTGGGACATAAACAGATTTGCACAGGCGAAATATCTAATAAAGTCTAGTAACAAACATTACGACTGTCCTACAGATCCCCTGGTTGTCCCTAGATTTCATGAAATCTGAAGTGAATCTGAGAGCTTCTTTTTACTACGAATTTTTTGTTTTCCAAAATAATAAAACTCTTGAAAACAACAACTGGGTACAAGTCTAGTTATGGGATACAATATCTACAAAAAAATTAAATTGAATATGTAGTGTCATTTCAAGCATATTCTTAAGACATATTTGAGAAGTTGGTGGGAGGCAATTGTTATCTTCTTCCCTTACATATGAAAAGAAAGGAGACCAGAATTCAACTGAGGTAGTTTTACTACCCTTCTAAGCCTTGTTAGTCACTCTGTGATAGCCACATCCCGAATGATGTTGAACCTCAAGGGGTAGCTCAGCCTGAGATTTCCAAAAACATGCTATCGCCAAATGTGTGGCTAACAATAGGGGAAACCCCCCCACTAATCTTTATGTCAAATAGTGAGGCTAGAATCTATGCTTAACGAAAGCAGGGCTAAATCTGGATTTGGCGAGAGAGGTTGTTTAACAATTATAAAAATAATATCAAAGACCCTGGTCCAGAACGTATGAACGATTTTTACATTCCCACCAAGCATGGAAATAAGTTTCGAGATTCCCACATCCCCTTCAACAGAGAGGGAATAAGGATTTATTGTTTTTTCCTAAACAAACCGTGAAACTGAGAGCTCTTGTAGAATACTAGGAGTATGAGCAAGCTGGAAAATCTCCAGTTCAAGCATTCTGAAAATTTGAAATTTACTCTGTAGTTATCAACATTAACCTGAAGGTTCTTCCTCGTGTGAAACCCATGAGAAATGTTGGGGAACCAAAATAAACAGTTCAGCCCTGATCTTTGCTGCTTGATGGGTGGGTGGGTAGGCAGTGAAATGTCCGCTTCTATAGAGACCCCTGCTGCTCCTTCCAAAATATTGTGTTTGGAGGCAGGCTGCCATTGGCTTTGGATCCACTGGATCAAAAGTCCCTCTGATTTCTCAAGTATACCTGAAGGAGCATCTCCACCCCCATCGTTCTGCCCGAATGCTGAGGTCCAGCGCTGAGGGCCTTCTGGCTGTTCCCTCATTGTGAGAAGCAAAGCTACAGGGAACCAGGCAGAGGGCCTTCTCGGTGGTGGCACCCGCCCTGTGGAACCCCCTCCCATCAGATGTCAAAGAGATAAACAACTACCTGACATTCAGAAGACATCTTAAGGTAGCCCTGTTCAGGGAAGTTTTTATTGTATGACATATTAGTGTATTTTTGGTCTTTGTGGAAGCCGCCCAGAGTGGCTGGGGAAACCCAGCCAGATGGGCGGGGTACAAATAATAAATTATTATTATATTATTCTCTCAATTTTAAATGCCACCCAACTTCTGCAAGGTGACAGGCCTTCAGGTGTGGTGGTCACTTCATACCTCTGCTCCTTAGCTAGGGTTCAGGATCGCTCTGCAATATAAAGCCTTGGTTTTGGAGAGCATTGCTGAGTCAGAGATGAGCCACTGATGCTTCTGGGCTTTTCCTTCTCCTTCAGATAAAACTGGTTGATGTTGATGACTCTCCCCTTGGAAATGAGATTGTCCAACTACATGTCAACAACAAAAATGTGGGCAACTACAGCACCGATGGAAACGGCACCGCTGAGTTTTGTATTGATACCTCAACGTTCTTTAGTTCAGATATCTCTCTCAGAGTAAGTGACCGACAGAAGCCAGGGCTATTGCACACTTCTCCAAACACCTCTCCACCTTTCTCTTTTCTTAAAGGTGCCAGTGTTGTATTGCACATGTTTACATGTAATAGGTGGGTGCGGGTGGTTCTGTGGGTTAAACCAGGGAGCCTAGGACTTGCCAATCAGAAGGTTGGCGGTTTGAATCCCTGTGATGGGGTGGGCTCCTGTTGCTCAGTCCCTGCTCCTGCCAACCTAGCAGTTCGAAAGCACGTCAAAGTGCAAGTAGATAAATAGGTACCACTCCAGCGGGAAGGTAAATGGCGTTTCCGTGTGCTACTCTGGTTCGCCAGAAGCAGCTTAGTCCTGCTGGCCACATGACCCGGAAGCTGTACGCCGGCTCCCTCGGCCAATAAAGCGAGATGAGCGCCGCAACCCCAGAGTCAGTCATGACTGGACCTAATGGTCAGGGGTCCCTTTACCTTTACCTTTACATGTAACAGGTAGCTAGTACCCAAGTCCAGGACTAGAGAACTGTCCCCTTTAAGTAACTACCGTATTTTTCCGTGTATAAGACGCCCCCATGTATAAGACGACCCCTGTTTTTTTTAAACCCAAAATTAAGAAATCAAGTTGTGTAGCTTTTTCGGGGGGTGGGGGAGGTCACTTCCGCCAATCGCTTACCCGCCTGCCCACCACTGCTGATCGCTTGCCACAGCCACTGCCGATTGCACACCTCGCCGCAACCACCAATTGTCTGCCCACTAGCTGCCACCAATAGCCCACCCACCCACTTGCCGCAGCTACAGCCAATCGCCAGCAGGTCTTGCTGCAGCCCCCAATCACCCGCCCAATCGCCACTGCCAATCTCCTGCTTGCTGCTGCCATTAATCACATGCGCGCGCCCCCCCCCCTGCATTCACTATCCATGTATAAGACGACTCCCAATTTTTGCCTAATTTCTTTTAGCAAAAAGCATTGTCTTATACACAGAAAAACACGGTATCTTCTGGATCCTTTGCTGTTGCTTGAGGCTCAGGTGGCCTCAGTAGCCTCCGAGTGCCTTCCATCAGCTTTGGCTGGTGGCCCAGCTACACCCCTATCTGGACAGGGATAGCCTAACTACTGTTGTCTATGCTCTGGCAACCTCTAGGTTAGATTACTGCAATGCGTTATACGTAGGGCTGCCTCTGAAGATGATTTGGAAACTTCAGCTAGTGCAGAATTCAGCGGCCAGGTTGCTCACCGGAGCAAGACGGTTTGAGCATTCTGGTCCAACCACACTGGCTACCAATTAGTTTCCAGGTCCAATTCCACGTGCTGGTTTTGACCTATAAAGCTTTAAATGGCTCAGGACTGCAATACCTCAAGGACCACCTCTTTCCATATGAACCTACCTGGACCCTGAGATAAACTGAGGCTCTCTTTCATATGCCTCCTCCTTGAGAGGTCTGGAGGGTGGCAACACGGGAACAGGGCCTTCTCTGCAGTGGCTCCCCATCTGTGGAATGCTTTCCCCAGGGAAGTTTGCCTGGCGCTTTCATTATACACCTTTAGGCGCCAGGCAAAAACATTCCTTTTTAACCAGGCCTTTGATTGATCTGATTTACATCCCATGCCCTTTTAAAATGTGGGGGTTTTGGGGTGGGGGGCCTATTGGGTTGTTGTTTTCGTGGGTTTATATCTTGATTTTATTCTGTGAACCGCCCTGGGACCCCCGGCTCGAGGGCAGTATCTAAATTCAATTAAAAAACAAAAAAATAACAAATCAGTCACTAAAGCTGTGTGTCCCTATTTGCAGCTTGTAATTTGAAGGCTTCCATTGACCATGACTTATCCAATTTCCCATAGAGAAATAATGTGATGAGCTGATTTCTACATCTTCCTCCTCTCTGCCCTCCCTTCCCCATTGCCTACAGCTAATATATAAACCCAATGACAATTGCAACAGTGATGGCTGGTTATTACCCTACTATCCAGAGGCTTATCATTCAGTCCAGCGCTTCTACTCCAGAACAGATAGTTTTGTGAAGATACACCAAGTGCCAGGAGAGTTGCCGTGCGACCAGGTCAGCAGAATCAAAGTCTCCTACAGCCTGAATATAAAAGAAAGGAACACTACAAGCTTCTATTTCTTTGTAAGTATCAAAGAGCTGCTCAGTTTTCTTTATTTGACATGGAAGTATTTATTGGGGGTGGGGGGGGGGAACATATGCCTGCAAAAAAGAGAAAGAAGATCAAACAAACAGAGGGCCCCACCAAAATGCAAAAGGAGGTATGTGACCCATAAACAGATGTCGAGAAGGAATTTTTATTAAGCTACCTGACTTGCTTCAATGAAATCTTTTTCAAGAATGATTATTGTAAACCGTTCTGTGGCAAAAATGTGTTCCCAAAGCATTTGAACCAATGCAGAGGCAGCGGCGGAGCAAGCCGATCAGGCACCTGGGGCAGCGCAAATGCCCTGCGCCCAGGGGCGGGGCCAGTCGCCTAGGGGGCGGGGCTAGCCAGGGCAGGACGCTCCACTGGGCCTTCGAAGAATCTGCCTGCCTGCCTCCTCCCACTCAGCCACCCTACAGCTGAGGGGGAGGCGACGGGCGGACCTTTTGGGGCAGCGCAGAGCCTGCGGACACCCAGGCCACCACGTCACTCCCAGCTGGGTTCAATTGTGGCAAAGCCGGATGAGTAGATTTCCCCCATTCTGTATCATTGGTTTTTCTCTGCACTCTTCCTGAATTCTGATTTAACTAGGAGATGATCGTGCATGGTTAACATTTCCTTTTTTATATAAAAAGACATTTTAAAAACTAGGAAAACGGTGAAATTCATTCTGAATGCAGGTTTAATGCTCCATGCTCCAAAGCTGGAATGAATTTTGAAGTTTTCCTAATTTTTCTCATATCTCAATATAAATCAGTTTATATATCCCCCAACCCCCAGCCAGGTTACAGATATGCACTGATAAAACACTGAGTGTGCTGAGCTCAGAACAACTGATTCCCTTGCTCAAAAGGATAAGAACTATCAGGAATTCCACCACTGCCACTATGGGCCATAGTTACTGAGTGACATGAGGACAGGTGGCAACTTTTGCACGGTGAACATTGCAGGATTTTGTGTGTGCACGATCATTAATATATTTTGTACAAGGTGGATAAGGATTCACTGAACAGAAGAGAAATTAGTTTTGATACATTTCAAAATATCAAAGGGCTTCCAAACTTGTATTCATAATTTGAGATTCTGCTGTGAGGCGATTTTTTTTGAACCATACTTCTCCCACGCCCTTGAGTTACACTGCCTATTGCTCATTTCCCTCTTGGTGTACACAGGTACTGGTGAAGAACAAAATTATAAACTCAGGCAGAAAGGTTGTCAACCTCAGTCGTGGTAAGTAGTGCTGTGCCAAAATTTTGTGGTGTTTGGTTTTCCTCATGAAAACGGCCATTTTGAAGGGTACGAAAAGGTCTGTAAACCCCCTCCTACTGTTGTGTGTGTTTTCTTGTACCTGTTCACATCTATTGTTGCCCCTCATTCTGCTCTTAGCTATTGTTGGCAAGAATTCAGGTCCAGTATGCCCAAAACATTGAGAGCCTTTCTTCATTGGTTTTCCAAATTGGACTACACTATAGGGCTGATCTTGGAAAAACTGTTCCTGGAGTGCCAACTCGTTGCCTCGTTCCACAGTAAAACCTTAGGGTATTAGACTCCTCTTCAGTGGGGTACCATATTGCCCCCACAACAGCAGTTTCTTTGTTTTCCCCTGCTTGGGAATAATCTGGGACCCTCCAGCCTTTGAAACCTTATCTGGCTGCTACTCCATCTCTCTTCCCCAAGGTGATTTATTTCTTGGAGGAAGGTACCATATGTTAGAGGCTCTGGGTCAGGGCCAGCCCGCCCATGGGGCAGACTGAGATAGCTGCTTCAGGTGGTGGAGTCCTCCAGGGCACCGCACCCACGGGTCCCAACAGAAATGGCAGTGGCTTCTAGCGAGATCTCATGAGACTTCACTGGAATCCACCGCCACATGACCCTGGTAAGTGAGGCATTGGTAAGTGAGGGGGGAGGCAGCAAGGACAGCACGTTCCCATTTTGCCTCAGGCGGAAAAACTGGATGAGCCACCGTAGCTCTGGGTATAGGAAGAATGTAGGTGAAATGTCTGCCTTGATTTTGCTTGCAAAATGTGCTCGTGTGTCAAATTCTTGCCCCACCACATACCGGTACATTCTTTTTTTAAAAGCCCCATTGGTTATTTATTATATTTGTATACCATGATCCTGAACGGTGATTGAGTCTGTTGAGGCAGTGTAAATTTTGTAAGTGTGCAAGCCTCTTTATTGTCTTCTCTCAAAGCCCTCTGCCAGGAGCCTTGTGTTTCAGGCTGAGGATTCCAGCTTGTCTCTCATTGTTCTCCATGCAGATGATTTGGCAGCTTCCAAAGGCCACTTTTACATCTCACTTTCTGTCGATGCAAACATGGCTCCCGTTGCCACGTTGCTGGTCTATACTCTACATCCTGAGAGGGAGGTGGTTGCTGATACTGCCAGATTCGAGATAGAAAAGTGCTTCCACAATAAGGTAAGATAACGCAATGAGGTAAGAACTGCAAAACACTTCATATGCAGGTAAAGGTACCCCTGACTGTTAGGTCCAGTTGCAGACGACTCTGGGGTTGCGTGCTGACAACAACAACAACAACAACAATAATAATATTAATAATAAATTTATTATTTGTACCCCGCCCATCTGGCTGGGTTTCCCCAGCCACTCTGAGCGGCTTCCACAAAGACCAAAAATACACTAAGATATCACACATTAATAACTTCCCTGAACAGGGCTGCCTTAAGATGTCTTCTGAATGTCAGGTACTTGTTTATCTCTTTGACATCTGATGGGAGGGCGTTCCACAGGGCGGGCGCCACTACCGAGAAGGCCCTCTGCCTGGTTTCCTGTAGCTTTGCTTCTTGCAATGAGGGAACCACCAGAAGGCCCTCGGCGCTGGACCTCAGCGTCCGGGCAGAACAATGGGGGTGGAGACGCTCCTTCAGGTATACTGGACCAAGGCCGTTTAGGGCTTTAAAGGTCAATACCAACACTTTGAATTGTGCTCAGAAACGTACTGGGAGCCAATGTAGGTCTTTCAAGACTGGTGTTATGTGGAACATGGCAATTTGTTCTTAGGAAAGCTCCTTGAAAAGCTGGATGAGTTAAGCTTTAGTTTCTTTTTGGTCTTCTGGAATTTCAGAAGTTTGCTCATTGTATGGAAGTTGTATGGCTTACAGCAGAATGTGAGGACAAGTGTTTAGTGGTTGTCTAACAATCCCTCTCAGCATCAGCTTGCCTCCCTCCCTGATGATGTTTCATAGCCTGGGGACTAGCCATCAGTTCCAACAAGCATAAGACATGTTCAGCTAGAAGATGAAATAAATGTGCCCCACTCCATAATTCATTTTCCTATTCAGCTATACAGGAAGCCCCAACTGATAAGTGAAACAAACCCAGTGTAACACAATAGACCACAACAGGTGTGTCAATCTAAGTATGGTGGCTTTCTAAGAGTCTATGATGGAAAGAAGGCTTTATATTAAGGTCATCTAGAAATCAGTTGGCCTTCCCATGAAATTAACCCTTTAAATGTTTTATACTTGATTTCAGGTCAGCCTCCAGTTCTCCGTGAAGGAAGCTCTTCCAGCTTCAAATGTCAGCCTTGATGTCAAAGCTGCTGCCAACTCCTACTGTGCTCTGCGAGCTGTGGACCAGAGCGTTCTTCTCTTGAAGCCAGAGACAGAATTATCAGCTGAAAGTGTAAGAGCAAAAGCCACGTGCCTGTTTGTGCCCACACCGTGTAATGATGGAGTGTAATGATCTCAGGCAGGCAAGCAAGCCCCAATAAGAACTAATGAGTCTCTGGCAGTTTTATGCCACATTTATTTACAATTTACATCCAGAGCATGGCTCTGAGCCTGCCGCTTTTAGCTACGAGTTGGTCATTCTGAGTCTCTGCCCCGTCACAGCATGAAGGGTGCCAAAGTCCAGTCCTTCCTCTTTTGGACTTCCGTTGCATTTTAACCCTTTCAGCTCTTCTGGTTCTACCTCCCGGTTGCCTGGCAACCCCCTCAATGTCATCTATCTCCTCCCCTCCCTCTGTCTGTGAGCTTTCCAAGTCTGGGAACTCTTGATGAAGGGGGGCTGAACTAACCCACTCCTGCTCTGTCTGTGGCTGCAATCCCTCACTTCCAGAGTCAGTCCATGGCCAGAGGTGGATTTAGGGCAGCATGACCAGTTCCCCTGTGCTGGCCACCGAGTTGAAGGGGGCAGTGTAGGGCACTGCAAGTATGATGCAGTGCACACGCAGAACAGAATATGAGAGGTGGGGGCACCAAATTTGGGGCTTGTACAGGGTGCCACTGAAATTTGAAAGACCAAACTCAGTCACGATGAATTTGCAAGCTCTGGCGTTTCTAGACCTTTCTCACCACCTTCCTATTTTGGGGGCTTTCGTGCCCCAGTCGAGAGACATGTTTTGTCCTGCTCTGAGTATGAGTCTTTGCTTGCTCCCATCCTGCCACCCTAAGTGGTAACCAGGATGACAAAGGGTTGGCTGAGAGGTTGCAAGGGCAGCAGAGATGTTTATAACAGAAACTTCTGCTTTGCTGATGTGCCACTTCTGTAAGGGATACACTAAAAGTTAGGGTTGCCATATTCCCAAAAGTGAAAATCCCCCCCCTCCCCCCCAGAAAAATATGGCCAGGTTTTCCGGATAGGTTTTCCGGATATTTTGCTGATTCAGCAAAAATCCACTCAGCCGCCATTTTTGCAGCCCGATTCCTGGGCGTATGGCAGCCCTACTAAAAACCAAGGTTGTACAATATGGAATCTTCCAAGGCAAGTACGAGTCTCACCCTGTGCAGGCTGAACATTTCAGTCATTTCTGACACAAAATTTCAGTTTCTGTGTCTAGAATTTCATTTTATTTTTAGCCCTGTTTGTAACAGACTTCTGCACTGGTTTCTCCTTCTTAGGTCTACAGTCTCCTTAGCTATGATATGTTTAGTTACTACTTCAATGGGATCAACCTAGAGGATGATCCGCAAGAGCCTTGCATTCCACCGGACAACATATTTTTGGATGGCTTGTATTATGTTCCTGCTAACTTCAACTATGGACCAGATATCTATGGAGAAATAAGAGTAAGACTTGCACATAGTTCTTTTGTGAGCAGTTAAGAGAAAGGAAATGTCTAACCATCTCCATTCTCAATAGTGTTTTGGAGGGTTTTTTGTGATTCTCAACAACATTCCACTGGTACATGACTAAAATTGTATGATTTGAATATTTCTAACTAGCTTTCAAATTACAAAGCAGTCAATGAAATGGAGCTTGGAATATTAAAGTCTATACATTCCAAAGTGGGCAAAGTGTCAGGTCACTCGGCAGGAGACCCATATGACTCAATCAGCTGACATATAGAGGAATCAAGTGGCGTAGAGCTGGAACGTGGTCAAGGAGGAGAACGGGTGTAAACTGTTTTGCAAATATGTTTATATTAGGCAAAAACGGCATATAAAATAAGGAGAGATTCGCACTAAGATGTTGATTAATTTTCATGAGAAATCTTTTTTCAAAAGTTGCGATCGTGTAGAAATGTGGAGAATTTAAGATTAGAAATATGAGAAAGAGAGAGAATCTGAAGTTGACAGATCCGTCTATCCCTAGGAAGAAATGATCTAAATAAAGAAATAATGGAGATGATAGTAATATTAAGAAAAAGAGGAATTTGTGCAAAATCTTGAGCTATTTATTATTATTTTCAAATTCAGGCTACGGGTGTAAAGTTTGTAACCAACTCCCGGCTTCGGCAACCGGTTATATGCTCCAGTGGCCGTGGTCCTTTTCGGCCTTTTGAGGAGTCATCTGAATTTTTTGCCAGAACCACACCTGGCCCTTTCTTTGCAGGTAATTTGGGTGGGGATGGTGCAAACCCGTAATGTTAGATGGAGAATGAAGTGTAGAACTGCAGAATATCCTGAACTTTTCCTCAGCTTTTGCTACCATTCAGCATGGTTTCCTTCCGGAGTGCCTTTTTGGGATGGGAGGGGGGGCTTACTATTCTGGGCTTACCTAGTGAGTCGGTTCCAGAAGGTAGCAATGGGGAACTGCTGTTCTGCCCTGTGCCAGAAGCCTGTTGCATCTCACAGGCTTTTTCACATCTGCATGAAGTTGCTTGGAGATGTCACCTGAAGTTTGGTGTCAACCATATGTAGATGGAGGTAGTGGAAGTTCTGAACCGGATGTGGCAGCAGTTTTGGACTGGATGAAAGTGAACCAGCCAAAGTTTATTCCAGACAAGTTGCCTGGGGTTCTGGTAGGTAAAGGTAAAGAGACCCCTGACCATTAGGTCCAGTCGTGGCCCTGTGTCATTCCCTCTTTGTGATGGCCTGGGACTAGGGCTCGGACTCGGAGCCAGAGGAGTCTCAGTCCGCACCGGATCCTTTGCCCCAGGTGGCATCTGAACCCAGTCTGGGGCCTGATTCTGAATAGCCCCAGTCTGCAAAGGTTCCCCTGCAACAAGCACCATCTGGGCCGAGTCAGGGGCCTGAGCCTGTCCCAGCTCCAGATGCGGGAATTACCTCGTTGCCTTCAGCTGGGCAATCACTTACAGCTGCTCCACTACCAATTGGGTTAGGAGAGGCTGAGGCGGCCTCTGGGTCTAGTAACCCACCAGCATCTCCCGAGCTGCAGAGACTGAGGTCTGAGAGAAGGAGAGACCTGAGTACTCGCAGGAGGAGTGCTTGCCTTCGGGCAAGACAGGGAGGTGAGTCACTGGGGGATCAGGACCGGCTGTTACCCTGACAGAGATAAAAGGCTGCTGGACCCCACCCCAGGTTGCAGGAGCAACGTTGCTGTTTGCCAGAACCTGCCTGTTATCCTGTGCCTGACCTTGTCTGGTTTCCTGCCTCGTGTCCTGCTTTGGCCCTGTCAGATTGACTCCTCGCAGAACCCTTGGATTTGGGACCAGACCTGGACCGCGTTACTTGGGTTACCCCCAGGCACAGCACACTCTTCTATTTCCAGAACTTCCACCTTCCCCATGTCATATCTGCCATTTTGCTGAGCATTTTCCAGCACTTGCTCCATATAACTGATGTCATTCCACAGGAAGGGTTAGGCTCCAGGTTGTTGGTTTCTGGGACCCAGGGGAGCTGGATAGTCATCAAAGTAAGCCAGAGCATGGTCCAAAACAGGCACAACTCCTTCTCAGACCAAGCAAGATTAATGTCTACAGATTTTTTTGCATAGGGGATAATGTAGCTGCTCCTGCGTCCTGCCACTTACCGCTGCAAATTCATAGAACTAAGAGTCCAGATATCTTTTCTTATTGTTTTAGAATCTGCGCCACCACCACCGGCACCACCTCCTTCAGGAGACGTATCTCGAGATAGAGTTATTGAGACTGTTCGGAGGTTCTTCCCTGAAACTTGGATATGGGAACTGTTTGATATTGGGTGAGTTGACACTGGCTGTTATTGGCATTGGCCAAAGATTTTGCAAAGAACAATGAGTATCCAGAGTTGGCCAACACCCAGTTTGTTCTACCTGGGGAGGAGGGAGGATACTGTTTTACTTTGCATTTAAAGGTGAATATAGCTAATTCTCACTTTCTGAAGCAATATGCAAATCAAAACAAAGTCAACCTTTGGAATTTGCACGTCTCCAAATTTTGCAGTGAAGTTCTCCACCCATGTATAAAAATGCATGTATCAGTAAATGTAACTTATAATAATAATAATAATAATAATAATTTATTATTTGTACCCCGCCCATCTGGCTGGGTCTCCCCAGCCACTCTGGGCGGCTTCCATAAAAACCAAAAATACACTAAAATATCACAGATTAAAAACTTCCCTGAACAGGGCTGCCTTAAGATGTCTTCTGAATGTCAGGTAGTTATTTATTGCTTTGACATCTGATGGGAGGGCGTTCCACAGGGCAGGCGCCACGACCGAGAAGGCCCTCTGCCTGGTTCCCTGTAGCTTTGCTTCTCGCAATGAGGGAACCGCCAGAAGGCCCTCGGCACTGGACCTCAGCGTCCGGGCAGAACTATGGAGGTGGAGACGCTCCTTCAGGTATACTGGGCCGAGGCCGTTTAGGGCTTTAAAGGTCAACACCAGCACTTTGAATTGTGCTCGGAAACGTACTGGGAGCCAATGTAGGTCTTTCAAGACCGGTGTTATGTGGTCTCGGCGGCCGCCCCCAGTCACCAGTCTAGCTGCCGCATTCTGGATTAGTTGTAGTTTCCGAGTCACCTTCAAAGGTAGCCCCACGTAGAGCGCATTGCAGTAGTCCAAGCAGGAGATAACTAGAGCATGCACCACTCTGGCGAGACAGTCCGCAGGCAGGTAGGGTCTCAGCCTGCGTACCAGGTGGAGTTGGTAGACAGCTGCCCTGGATACAGAATTGACCTGCGCCTCCATGGACAGCTGTGAGTCCAAAATGACTCCCAGGCTGCGCACCTGGTCCTTCAGGGGCACAGTTACCCCATTCAGGACCAGGGAGTCCTCCACACCAGCCCGCCCCCTGTCCCCCAAAAACAGTACTTCTGTCTTGTCAGGATTCAACCTCAATCCATTAGCCGCCATCCATCCTCCAACCGCCTCCAGGCACTCACACAGGACCTTCACCGCCTTCACTGGTTCTGATTTGAAAGAGAGGTAGAGCTGGGTATCATCTGCATATTGATGAACACCCAGTCCAAACCCCCTGATGATCTCTCCCAGCGGCTTCATATAGATGTTAAAAAGCATGGGGGAGAGGACGGAACCTTGAGGCACCCCACAAGTGAGGGCCCAGGGGTCTGAACACTCATCCCCCACCACCACTTTCTGAACACGGCCCAGGAGGAAGGAGCGAAACCACTGTATAACAGTGCCCCAACTTAGAAGAATGTGTAAGATTAGGGGAAATATGCTTTGCAAAAAAAGTGATATATTTGGCAAGATTGCATACAAAGCTGCGTGTAAGAGAAATTTGCACCAAAATGCTGGTGGATTTTCATAAAGACTTTTTAAAAAAATAACAAAAGGCATGTGGGGAACTAAATTTAAGATTGGGAAAACGGAAAGCTGAGAGAAGCAAAATTGGCAGATTCAACCATCCCTGGTTCTACCCCAGGGGTGGTTAACCTGTGGCCCTCCAGATGTTTTTGGACTACATTGGCTATGCTGACCGAGGCTAATGGGAGTTGGGAGTCCAGTAACATCTAGTGGGCCACAGAATCCCTCTTCCTGATCCCTCCTCCTTGCATGTCATTCCTCTTTCAAGTTGAAAGGGTGCTTCTGAGGGTACATTGCCTGAGATCTACCAAAATCTTGGGAACAGCTCTAGCTGGGAATGACATTCCCTGGGTTCAGTGCATATTCTGAGTCTTGCAAATAAGATTGTATTATGCAAACCACAGAAGGCCTTTCACTGCCCTCTCTGGCAATTTCTGCACAGGTTTGATTCTGTTTATAGAATCCTAGAATTGTACAGGTGGAAAAGATCCTGAGGGTCATCTAGTCCAACTCCCTGAAATGCAGGAATCTCAACAAAATCATGCATGGCAGATGACCACCCAACATCTGCTTAAAAGCCTC
Organism: Podarcis cretensis; assembly: GCF_951804945.1. Classification (NCBI taxonomy): domain Eukaryota; kingdom Metazoa; phylum Chordata; class Lepidosauria; order Squamata; family Lacertidae; genus Podarcis; species Podarcis cretensis. The sequence continues at coordinate 31,399,186 of NC_137187.1, forward strand.
CAAGGAAGGAGACTCTATCTCCCGTGGGAGTCTATTCCACTATCAAACAGCTCTTACTGTCGTAAAATTCTTCTTGATATTTAGTCCGACTCTCCTTCCTTGTAACTTGAAGCCATCGGTTTGGAAAATACAGGTATTCTGGGAGAGTATACATGCAGAACTGCAAAAAAATGCTAAAAATCTCTTTCAATAAAAAACCAGAGGCCTACCTCCTGGGAATAACAGATTTGGATATTCCACAAAAGAGGAAGGGTATCTTTTTATATGCGACGGCAGCAGCAAGAGTTTTGATCGCAGCAAAATGGAAGAGTAATGAAATCCCCTCTATACAAGATTGGATCCAAAAGCTGACAGAATATGCCGAATTAGATGGTTTATCAGAAAAGATAAAGAATAAATCAAAACAGGAATTTGTTTCTAAATGGGAGGTTTTCAAAGAATATCTGAAAAACAAATATAGTAGTTTAAATTCTGTTGCAGCATTCGAGGAACTTCAGTAATAGCTGCTAGGTAGATAGAAGAAATTAGATTTATTGAGAATAAGTTTAATTATGAAAAAAAATGTGTATTGGCAGTAAGTAACATGAATTTGAAATATGGAATAGACGGGAAGTTGGGTCTTTAGTGTTAAGACCAATAGATGTTTTATTGTTTGCCAAGAAAATTATGTGGCTATGGTTATTTTTGTAATTTGTGTGTAATTTGGTATTTGTGTTGTTTTTTTTTTTTTTTGTGTGTGTGTTTTTTCTTGTTGTATAAATAAATAAATAATTTTTTTTAAAAAAAGAAGCCATCAGTTTGGGTCCTAGACTCCGGAGCAGGAGAAAACAAGCCTGCTCCATCCTCCACGTTGACAGCCTCTTAGCTATTTGAAGATGGCTATCATATCTCCCTTCAGTTTCCTCTTTACCAGGCTAAAAATATGCAGTTCCCTCAATTCTCTTTGCTGCTCCCCGCTAACAGAGTTTCTATGCTGCAAACCAAATGATTCTTGCATCTGCTGTAACAGACGCTTTGGGTTGTGCGATTTCGGGTTGCACACCGTGCCGAACCTGGAAGTACCGGAATGGGTTACTTCCAGGTTTCGGTGCATGCGCAGAAGCGCTAAATCATGCTTTGTGCATGCACAGAACCGCCGAATCATGACCCGCGCGTGCACAGATGCGCCACTGCGGGTTGCGGATGCTGCGGGTTGCGAACGTGCTTCCCGCATGGATCACGTTCGCAACCCGAGCATCCACTGTACATAGTGTAGTCTGCTGCAGTAGAGAGAGTGGGTTTTTTTTTGTTTTTTTAAAGTGATGCGCATTTCAACTTAACCCAACACCATAAGAACGTGGTGAGGCTTTTCATCTTGGTAATGTGGATATAAATAGTCAAGCCTGGGGTTCTATATATACCTTTTTTGTTTTTCTCTCCTTATTAGTTCAGATGGACATGCAAAACTCACCTACGTCGTCCCTGATACCATCACAGAGTGGAAAGCCAGTGCCTTCTGCTTGGAGAAGCAGGCTGGGTTTGGCATCTCAAGGCCTGCCACCCTGATTGCCTTCCAGATATTCTTTGTTCATATGACGCTGCCTTACTCCATAGTTAGAGGGGAAGATTTCCTTTGTAGAGTCACTGTCTTCAACTACCTGCAGGAATGCATTCAGGTTCATCCTCTCATTCCTTCTTTGTTCTCTTTCATGTCTAGAAAAGACCCCTGCATATTGTTTTTGCGGGTTGGGGTACAAACCATCCACATCAGTGAGATAAACAGGAAAAGGTTAGACTAAAGCACATTACACTTGCAAACACATAGATTCCTACTGAGTTTGTACCAGTTTGGATGTTGTGCCTTTTCTTAGGAATCCTGGGGACTGTAGTTAGTTAAGGTGCTGAGAGTTTCCTTTCAGAGATCTCTAGCTCCCTTCTCACTACAATTCCTTGGGAAGTGAGACTGATGGCTAAACCAGTTGCACTCTGTCAGGGCTTTATTGGCCTGTATAAGCAACTTGTCTTTTTAATTAGCTGGCTTAATTTATAACACATTCCCATTTATTGTTTTTGCATTTGTATTTAAACAATTAGATGCAGTTATGTGCAAAGGATTTTCTTGGAACATTTACAGTGCCTTCTGATGGCCTACATAATAAATGTTGAACTACATTGGTTCCTTGATCTGGCAGAGATATTGTTTACACTAGTGCTGTGCACCAGATTCAGATAAATCCTGAACCCAATTGGGCCAATTCAAGGCCCTTTGTGCCCTGTCTGGCTCAAGTTGAAGTAGCTACAAATAACTGAAGGATGGATTGAGTTGTCCCAAATCTGTAGATCACTACAGTTTCTCAGAAAGCCAGACAGACTGCCTCCAAACTGTTGCAATTATTAATTACAGCACCATATAAGGAAGGAGAAGGGGAGGAAGGGAACTGAAAGAGGGCTAGAATGATCTCACCCAACTTCACCAATGATGGTGTTTGGGGAGAGAAGCTAGATTTTGAGAGCTGCCAGGATATCCTAGAATACTATCACACAACCCAACACTTTCCAAGTACTGTCCCTTAGAAAGTGTTTAGTGGAGTTGAGTGGCATTTATTCAGCTTGTGTTCATCCTCTATCCTTTCCCAAGCCATCCCAGTACTGTCCTTATTTTAAGTTTGTCTCCAAATTTTGGCTCTAGTTTTTAGGTAAGTTTTCTGTTACTATAGATCCCTGCTATAGTAGAGGAGACTGAATGAAATACCTTTTTGTCTTGGTTTTCTCTGCCCTGTCTGAGGTTAAAGCATCCTCCCTTAGTCCTAGGAAGCCACGCTAACTCTGTTAATTAACTGTAGTTTCTCCCCTTATGGCAGGTCAATGTATCAATGGCCGAATCCCGGGATTTCCAAGCCCAACTTCTCTCACCTTTGAATGATAAAGGATGTGTGTGTGGCGGTGAGAGGAAAACATACATTTGGAATATTAGTGTTAAAAAACTTGGTGAGTGAGCTTCTTTCTTCCTCTCTGCTTTGTAAACTGGTAGTCTTGTCTGTTTTAAACTTGCATAAGAAATGCAGTTCACCAAATGTAAATGCAGAATGCCTGCACATCTGACTAACCAAGTCTTTTTTTCTATAACCATTTTTAGATGCAGGTTTGTGTAGCCCTCCCCCTGTCAGGGAAGAGTGGGAGTGTCTCAGAGTTCTCTCTAGAAAACCTCCAGGAAAAAATCTGTGACCTTCAACTGATATCATGTGCCTATAAATTCTTGGCCTGACTGCCCTTTGAATATCCCACTGTTTGCCTAATACGCACATATTTACAAGGCAACTTTTTCTAATAAAATGAATTTTTGTATGTTATTTTTACTAATTTATGCATCCATATGCATGCTTTAGGGACGTGTGTGGCGCTGTGGGTTAAACCACAGAGCCTAGGACTTGCCGATCAGAAGGTCGGCAATTCGAATCCCCACGATGGGGTGAGCTCCCATTGCTCAGTCCCTGTTCCTGCCAACCTAGCAGTTCAAAAGTACGTCAAAGTGCAAGTAGATGAATAGGTACTGCTCCGGCAGGAAGGTAAACGGCGTTTCCGTGCGCTGCTCTGGTTCGCCAGAAGCAGCTTAGTCATGCTGGCCACATGACCCGGAAACTGTATGCTGGCTCCCTCAGCCAATAAAGTGAGATGAGTGCCACAACCCCAGAGTCGGCCACGACTGGACCTAATGGTCAGGGGTCCCTTTACCTTTATCTTATGCATGCTTCACCCTAGTACATGCATTTTTGTACACATTGCTTGGCTGGAGAACTGCATTGCACAATTTGTGGACGTGCAACTTTTGAAGGATGGCTGTGTGTCAGTTTGCATATTATTTCAGGAAATTATAATTAGGTATATAAACCTTTAAATACAAACTGAAACAATTTTCTCCCTCATCTGTAACCACAAGTTTGCAGGTCTATAATTGGCCTGTTTTCCAGTGTTGATCATCTCCCTAATTTTGTAGTTCCGTAGAACTCAATGGTTTAATTCTATTTTTGTTCATTTTATGAACCACCAGCTCTGCATTCTATTAAGCTCAGGTCCAGTTTCCCACTAGGAGTTTTTCAGTATCCTGGCCCTTCTTGCTTTCAGAGTTGTATCTGTAGAAGAAATCTGAAAAGCTGAAAATTTGCCCATGAAAGGTTTTACTTTGGGTTTTTGCTGCATCTTTTCCAGGAAGTATATCAAAAAGGCAAGCCGCCATGGGTAAATTACATGCACGTTCCAGAGAGAAACTGGCACAATGAGAGCAAGATCCTTGTGCAGAGAGAAGGCAAAAAACCTAAATTAATTGGTTTTCTATTTGTAATCTTCTTTCTAAGGGCTCATCCAGACTTCCTTTTGCGTTGCGCTTTAAAGCTCCGTATTCAAGTGGGTTTTGTTTTCTGGTTTTTGTCCCAACTCTTTCGGCAGGAAAATCCATGTTTTATCACTGAATTGGAGCAAATGGCAATCCACACACACAAACAAACTATTACTGCTTGCTTCGATTCAACAGTAAAATGCAGGGAAAGTGCCAGAACAAAAATAAAAATTAAAATGTTTGCTTTCAGGTGCTGTGACCTTGTCTGTTACTGCTGAAGCTCCAAAAAACAGCGGGGACTGTGGAAATGGAACATCTGGGGGCTTGGATGTGGGATGGAAGGACACCCTGATCAAAGAATTGCTAGTAGAGGTACAGTGGGAAGATCTGAGCTTCAAAAAATGTGCTTTCTTCTCAGCGGCTAATTAGCTAATTCAGTCAGGATCAAATGTGGAGCAATTCCCTTTTTTCCCTGCAAGGGTATCTCATACTTGCTACACCCTGCGTTTTACACCCAATGGACTGGACATTCATTTCCTTCCACCACTTTCCCTTTCCTTCCACTACTGTACAAATACAGTATAACATCCGAAGCACTTCGTGTTATTGTCATTTTGAAAATGTAAGTAGCTTTTATGAGCTGAAAGGCAGGAAAGAAAAACATTAAATGATGGTGATGATGATAATTTATTTATACCCCACCCATCTGGCTGGGTTTCCCCAACCACTCTGGGTGGCTCCCAACAGACTATTATTATTATTACTAACAAAGCAATAAAACATTCTGTACACAAAGCTTAACAGGCATTCCACAGGGCAGGCACCACTACCGAGAAGGCCCTCTCCCTGGTTCCCTGTAACCTCACTTCTCACAGTGAGGGAACCACCAGAAGGCCCTCGGAGCTGGACCTCAGTGTCCAGGCTGAACGATGAGGCACTCTGCATTGTGAAATTCCAGTAGCAAAGCTGGGTCAAAAAGCACCCCTCAAACCGTGGGCCTAATCCTTTAGCAGGGAGTACAGCCACCCTCCAGAACACCTGAATACCACCATCCAAGACAGAAAAACCACCAACCAAGAGGATCTCTTTCTTTGGTCAGGATCCAGTTTTAAATTCATTGGCCCTCATAAAGCTAAGTGTCATTCATAGACAGAGGTCCAACAGTTCTACTACAAGTGGATCTATTAGCTTGAATCACTGCATGAACTAGAATTAAAACAGAGCTGGTAATGGTGGATAAACCTTCATTTACTTTGGACTGGAACGTCATCCAAAAATGTAGTATCTTGAATCTTTGGGTGGGACTTCAAAATGTACTTGTTGCAAGAATAAAATTTGACTTTTAGTAATTCACTGGCATAGCATTCTAAAATAGGTATATTTTGGAGATTAAATGGCAAATTGTACTAGTATTGTACAAAAATGCACTAGAAATCAATGTGCTCTTGTGCTGCTCCTGTTTATTTCCACGGGTCTCATAGCATAGAGTTACCTGATAGGTTTTGTCTTAAAGATCTAAACAAATTAATAATAAATATAGTCGGGGTGTATATCTTTAACTTGCTCTTAGACTGTCTTGTTTGTTTTCGTGAATTACATTGTAATATCCAGCATCTACAAACAACAAAAATCTGATTGACGATAAGCAAGGGAATTCAGAGTTACCGTATTTTTTGCTCTGTAGGACGCACCCAACCATAGGACGCACCTTGTTTTAGAGGGGGAGAACAAGAAAAAAAAAATCTCTCCCTCTCTGCACAGCGCCCCTTCAGCGAAGTGGCAGGAGAAATGGAGCCCCTTCCATTTCTCCTCCCGCTTCGCTGAAGGGGCGCTGCGCAGAGAGGGAAAGCTGTGCAGCGCCTCTCCAGCGAAGCTAAGCCAGGAGAGCTCTCCAGGCTTCAGTGATAGCAACGCGAAGCCTCCGAAGCACAGTGGGAGCGCTCCTCTGGAGGCTTCACTTTGCTATCGCTGAAGCCATGGAGCCTGCATTCACTCCATAAGATGCACACACATTTCCCCTTAATTTTTGGAGGGGGGAAGTGCATCTTATAGAGCGAAAAATACGGTAGATTCCAAAAGCCATAGTAAGCCTAGACAGATTTAAGTCAGCATCATGTTACACTACAATATAATACTGCTTCTCAATGTGAGTGTCAGTGGTGATAGTTATCGTTTATAAAGATCTAGGATTTCCCTGTTTTGCTATTTCTTTGTTTCATTCATTCATTCATTCATTCATTCATTCATTCATTCATTTGTATGTCCTCTTTCTGCCTCTTTGTTCTCATAGCCTGAAGGCATTGAAAGAGAATTAACCCAGAGCAGCCTTATCTGTGCGAAAGGTAAGAGGGTTGCTCTCTTCTGGTGGGCTACTATGAGCATGGGAACTGGAGGAACCTGTCAAAAAGTAATGAAAGGTTCATGGGATCAGCTAATAGTACTGTACTGGGGATGCTGCCTTTTTCCTGCTACCTGCAAATAAAATAAAAATAAAGAAGAGCCTTGCATCACTTCTGCTGCAAATTTTCTATGCTCGGCTTATATGGGGGAAATGATTAAACCAGGGTTTAGGGGTTTGTTTTAGAGCCCTCTCAAATCATTAGGATGCACCAAGTCAGAAGAGGAATGCTTCCAACATTATCCTCAACTGAATTTCTGTTGATTTTTGGCGTTCCAAATTACCTGGGATTGTTTCTGAAGTGGAACTGGGCTCTTTTGTTCTAGTTTTCATATATATCTGAATGCTGTACAGAGCACAAACACAGGCAGTTTGCTGCTGTTCTTTATTCAGTTCATTTTGTCTTCCATTCCTCTACATACCTAGTGTGCAAAAAAGCATTTTTGTTACAGTATTTATGGCTAGTTGACTATTATTTTTGCATAGCGTTTCACTAATGTGCAGGAACATCGGTAAGAAAATATACCGAAAGCCTTGTATGGTAACATCAAGACTGCTCGACTGTGAGTGGGTTGTCGTTGAGATCTAGGGCTTCAGTTCTTGTGTCCCAGTTATGGAATTTCTTGTCCAGAAAAAAAATGCCTGGCCAATCTTTGTGCAATGGCCAGACAATTTTCTCTGGGCAAGATCTTTTGTGAACAGGATGGTGTGGCGTTTGCCCTCCTAGGTGTGTGACATCATACTGGGTTCATAAGGAAAGGGTTAACTAAGTGTAAAATGACTAACCAATAGGAACCCAAGAGGAGGAGTTAGAGTTAGAGTTAGAGTTGTTAAGAAGTCAGTCTGGAGTTAGAGAAGAGACAGAGAGAGGATAAGTCTGTGGGTTGGGCTAGTCTGATGTGTGTGAGAGAGAGAATCTGTTAAGATGAGTCAGTCAAACAGCTGAGATAATCAGTCAGAAGGTATTAGGAAGGTAGAGGCCGGTAAAGAAACTAAATTTAAGAAACTGACAAGAATATTATCTGAGAAACCATAAGCTTGTTAATACTTATAAAATAAGTTTAATTGGTTCAATTTTAACAACTGTCTAGACTCAGTGTGTACCCGAGAGTAATGGGTTGGTGGCAGTGGGGAAGCGAGCACAGTGGTGGCATAGGGATCACTAGACCGTCAAACGTCCGGGGACCCTGTGTGATCGCCACAGATGGCGTCAGGGCTGAACGGCTGTCAGCTGTCAGAGATGAACCAGGAATGGCGTCATGGTATCGCAGTGGAAGAACTGAGATAGGGGTCAGAGTCATGGAAGGAAGCCAGGAGAGCCCTTGGAGGCTGTGTTGCAAAGGGTCGCTTCGAAACCTGGAGACTTAGAAAAAACCTGCCTTACATAGCAGTGACACTCACAGCAAGCTTTTGAAATGTATATGTGAACAAACAGAAGAGGGCTCTCCCACGTTTATAAATAGGTAGCAAGATCAATCTCTTGAGGTTGATTGCTGTACACCTGTTTATGCTTATTTTCTGCATGTAGCACTTGGTTTCTATACACCTTTGCATTCAAATAAATAAGGAAGGAAGGAAGGAAGGAAGGAGAGAGAGAGAGAGAGAGAGAGAGAGAGATGAAAGAAAGAAAGAAAGAAAGAAAGAAAGAAAGAAAGAAAGAAAGAAAGATTGGCAAAATAAGCTATTGAACTATGCAGGACATATTAGTTAATTTGAAACCCAAGAAAGAAAGAGGACTGTGAAATGTTTAATGCATATCTGTTAAGCTTTGTGTACAGATTTTTACATTAGGAAAACTTTTATATGTCACTTGTAACATGATGAAGAAGGTTTAAAATTGAAACAGAAAGAGTATAAGGTTTTTTAAGAACGTGCGTGAAAGAGTATTAAATAATGAAACCAAGAGGGGGAGGGGAGTCCATCAAAATTATGGTTCAAAAATTTGTTGAAGATTTTTTTGTTTTTATATTTGGAAATTTAATAGTTATTTTAAAAATGCATTTAAATGTATTTTAAGTTTAATGTTTTAATTGCAGGTGCTGTCGTCTCTGAGCCAGTGTCTCTGAAACTCCCTGAAAATCTGGTGGAAGGATCAGCCAGAGCTTATTTCTCTTGCATAGGTCAGTTTATAGGTTTCTTGCAAAGACAAGCTTGTCATTCACTCTCACTCATTTGGATAACAATCTTGGAGAAGTTTTAATTGGAATCTTATTTTGCTGCTTATGAGTCAGGAGACATCTTGCATGTCAGAAAAGTTTTGTCTGTTTTTCTTTTAGCCTTTTACTACTTCTCCGTAGGCGTAAAGGCTTTATTTCCACTTCTGACTTTGCAATTGGCAGAGATACAGATTTCACATGCCATGCGGCTCCTCCTCAGTAAACCATTCCTGTCTTGGCAAAGATATATGGCATTATTACTGGTGTTCCTGCGACTATTTTTGCTCCCTCGTTGAGCCTCCCTAGTTCCAATGCAAGAGCTCCCACGTTCAGGCATCAGGAAGTGAGTTCCACGTGGTAACACTCCATATAGAAGTCATACGTTCATAGGTCTAGCTATGCACACCAGCCCAGTTGCAAGGAGCACAATTTCCACACAAGCATATGTTCTTGGCAACCAGTGATGTTTGATAGGTAAAGGTAAAGGGACCCCTGACCATTATGGTTCAGTCATGACCGACTCTGGGGTTGTGGTGCTCATCTCGCTTTATTGGCTGAGGGAGCCGGTGTACAGCTTCCGGGTCATGCGGCCAGCATGACTAAGCCGCTTCTGGCGAACCAGAGCAGCGCACGGAAACACCATTTACCTTCCCGCTGGAACGGTACCTATTTATCTACAGTGGTACCTCGGTTAAGTACTTAATTCGTTCCGGAGGTCCGTACTTAACCTGAAACTGTTCTTAACCTGAAGCACCACTTTAGCTAATGGGACCTCCTGCTGCTGCTGCGCCGCCGGAGCACGATTTCTGTTCTCATCCTGAAGCAAAGTTCTTAACCTGAAGCACTATTTCTAGGTTAGCAGGAAAATGTAACCTGAAGCATATGTAACCTGAAGCATATGTAACCTGAGGTACCACTGTACTTGCACTTTGACGTGCTTTCGAACTGCTAGGTTGGCAGGAGCACCCCGTCGCGGAGATCCAAACCGCCAACCTTCTGATCGGCAAGTCCTAGGCTCTGTGGTTTAACCCACAGCACCACCCGCTATCTCCATGCAATAAGGCTAGTGTGCATGCAAGTGTAGCAATTTCTGCATGTGTAATGAGCATCCAGGGGACGCAGGTGGCGCTGTGGGTTAAAGCCTCAGCGCCCAGGGCTTGCCGATCGAAAGGTCGGCGGTTCGAATCCCTGCGGCGGGGTGCGCTCCCGCTGCTCGGTCCCAGCGCCTGCCAACCTAGCAGTTCGAAAGCACCTCCGGGTGCAAGTAGATAAATAGGGACCGCTTACCAGCGGGAAGGTAAACGGCGTTTCCGTGTGCGGCTCTGGCTCGCCAGAGCAGCGATGTCACGCTGGCCACGTGACCCGGAAGTGTCTCCGGACAGCGCTGGCCCCTGGCCTCTTAAGTGAGATGGGCGCACAACCCCAGAGTCTGTCAAGACTGGCCCGTACGGGCAGGGGTACCTTTACCTTTACCTTTACCTAATGAGCATCCAGAAGCATTTTTGGGCAGCTTTCATGAGGGGACTATTCTAGGGTTGGGCATCAACAATATTCAGCTTAGAACTCCGCCCCCGCCCTTTGCACTTTAAACAGTCTGATTTGGCTCAGACCACTTTGGAGCTGCCAGATCCAACTTGAGGGTCCAAGTCTTCCGTGTTCTTTCTTCTCCATTCACTACAGTGGATGCTCAGGTTGCGAATGTGATCCATGCGGGATGCACATTCGCAACCTGCAGCGTTCACAAACTGCAGCGGCGCGTCTGCGCAGGCTGCGATTCAGCGCTTCTGCACATGCACAAAGCGCAATTTAGTGCTTCTGCGCATGTGTGACACCAAAACCCAGAAATAACCCGTTCTGGTACTTCCGAGTTTTGGTGGTCCATAACCTGAAAAAACGGAACCTGAAGCATCTGTAACCTGAGGTATGACCGTATTGGGAAATTTAAAAAAATTGCCTTTACATCTCTCTCTCTTTATGTTATGTCTCTTCCCCCCCCCCCACACCCCCTACTGCTAAAGAGAGAGAAAAGTCCCTCCAGAGTGGATAAAGCCAGCCAAATTAATAATGTTTTATTCTGAAATGTTTAAGATAATTTTTGTTGTTGTTAATTTTACTGTGTCAAATGTGCATTGTGTCACTGACCTCCTTGGTAATGTATTTAAGATAATATTTTAGTTTCCTGTTAATGCATTCCTGCCTTGAATGTATATTTTGTATTTGACACTTATTCCGGATTGTTTTATTGGATGGAGGTTGTAAACCTCTTGGATATTTTTTTCCCCTTAAAAATAGAAAGCGGTATAGAAATGAAATGATGATGATGAAGAAATTAGAGGCAAAAAGGTCCAGAGCCTTTTGTATCAAGTGCCTCTAAAATACAGAATGTGATCTTTTTAAAAAGCAGCTTTTTTATTTTGGGTGAAGAATTGGATGAAATTTGCAGGCAAGGTTGCCCCTTATGAGCGTATGAATCCTGGCAAATCTCAGAAGGATAGCTTCAGTGGTTTTTCTCACAGGGGCAGCCATTGTAGTTTTAGGGCCGGAATCACTTAATCTCTCCCAGTGTTTTCTGGACAAATGGTCTAAAATATTATAGACATAAGAGAGGTGCCTCTGCTTAAGAGACCTGTCAAACTGCAGACAAATAGGTTTTTGTGCTCAGCATCTTTCAAGTTGCTTTTGGCATTGGGAAGAACTAAAAGGGATTTGCTTTTCCAGGTAGAATCATTACCTCTGGTTATTAACTGAATTTGGCTGTCCCAGCAAGGCTTTTCATTTGGCTTTTCACCACTCTATTGCTTGCTCTTCTTCCAAAATCCATGATATCACAGTGTAGGATAAGTAAGTTGGGGAAGAAAATTGATTTGGGTCTTATTTGAAGCCGAACCTATCAAATTCACACTTTCAGAAGCAATGTGTGAATGGAAACACAGCAGTCTTTTGAAATGTTCACAGTGTGCCAAGAGAACAATGCTTACAAAAATGCATTTGCAAAAATGAAAGGGGGAAACATGCAGAAAAATAGGTTGGTGAAAATACACACAAACACATTGTGCTGGGGGGAACTGCTGGCAAAAATATGCACATATGTCATGCTGACAAAACCATATTTCTCCATACTTCTGTTAGAAGCTGGTGAATGCCCAATTTCAGCTAAAGCATGGTGGGCTGCCCTAAAACATTAGCTCAGGATTTCAGTGTTTGACCTAGGGAAGGTTTTGTGCCAACACCTGACCAATGAGGAGTTTGTCAGCAAATGGCAGAAAACCATGGCTAGAAAAGCCACCTCTATTGGTCTGTCACACCCCCCCCCAAACTGTATTACCTGGGTTATGAAGGCGCCCAAAAGATATTAAAGCAAAGATAATGCACACTGACTTGCGATCTCGATCACACGTAGTCTGTAGTCCACTGGCAGTAGGAGTACAATATGGGCATGCCTTTAAGTTAACGTCTTACATTAAAAACCTGACAGTACCAAATTAACGAAGGCTTTTCACCAAAGCCAGACTAAACGCCTTTCCTTCTACAGTGTTGGATGGCAGGTTGAGAGGAGTTCCCTACCAGGACAGACTTTGCTTTTGTGCTCAAGAAATCAATTCCATAAAACATACTTTGCTGCATTGTGCAAAATATGAGCAAGCCAGGGCTGAACTGATATTACCCTTGCTGGTACCTTTCTCGAGAAAATCAGAGGCTCACTACGTCAGGTTCCTATTGGAAGACCGGACAAACACTAGAACATTAGCAGTGGCAAAGTTTTTATCAGTGGTTGCAAGAACCAATGATCCCTATCTTTTGAACAAAATGCTTGTTTAACCTGGAGGTAGGCTGTATGAATTGTGCATTGCTTTGTAATGATTTGTTGGGTCTCTGGGCCCTAATAAAGATTGATTGATATTTTTGACAGGAGACCTCATGGGCACAGCCATGCAGAACCTTCATCAACTTCTCCGGATGCCCTATGGCTGTGGGGAGCAGAACATGGCGCTCTTTGCACCCATCATTTACGTCATGGAATATCTAAAGGCAACAGGACAACTGGATGAGGAGACCAAATCCAAGTCCATTGAATACTTAACCAGTGGTAGGAGGCTTGTGGGCTTTCCATGGCCGTCGTATTTGCCACAGTGTGAACAGAACACCAGACTAGATGGACCTTTCCTCTCATTCATTAGTGCTTTCCTTACATACTTATGGCTAACACTTGCCTTGGTATTCATTTTGCCCTGGACTAAATGTGGCATTGGATTGAACTGCATGTACACAAACACACATACTTCCCTCCATCTTCTCTGAAAATGTCCACTGGAAAGGCCATTTTACTTTTGAAACACAACGTGAGTCTGCATTTGTGGATCCAGGCTTTTAATTTAATTAAGAACACTTAACGGTTCCCCTGACTGTTAAGTCCAGTCGTGAATGACTCTGGGGTTGCAGTGCTCATCTCGCTTTACTGGCCAAGGGAGCCGGCATTTGTCCGCAGACAGTTTTTCTGGGTCATGTGGCCAGCATGACTAAGCCACTTCTGGCAAACCAGAGCAGCACATGGAAATGCTGTTTACCTTCCCGCTAGTGTGGTACCTATTTATTTACTTGCACTTTGATGTGCTTTCGGAATGCTAGGTTGGCAGGAGCAGAGACCGAACAATGGGAGCTCACCCCGTTGTGGGGATTCGAACTGCTGACCTTCTGATCGGCAAGTCCTAGGCTCTGTGGTTTAGACCACAGTGCCACCCGCGTCCCTAAGAACACTTAAGGGTGTTCTAATCATATAGTTAAATTTTATGTGACAACCATATAGGTCATCTTGAGCACTTTAGGGAAAACAAGGGTTGGATCTGCACTGACCTGTTTAACGTTTCCCCCCTCTATTGGAACCGTATTACATATGTTGTTCTAAAATGTCACAGGGCATGCTTGTTAATTCAAACATTTTTTACCTTGTTTTTGTCCCCGTCAAATGTAAGTAATGCCCGGCCACACCATCTTCCAAAATGCTGTTACTTTCCTGCGGCTGAGGGCTGGTTGCTGGTTGCTGGTTGCTCTGCTCCTCTCTCTGGGGTCACATTTTAATTCTCCCTCCCTCCATGTCTGTTGGAAGAAGCAAAGGGCAGGAGGAGAAACTGAACACTTCTCCTGGAATGACATTGGATAGGGTCGGAAATTGAATGCAGTAAAAAAAGTAAAACGCTACATAGGAATATGTGAGCAGTTTTTCACCAGTACAGCAGCATAAAATGATTAAAAATTAAGCAATAAAAAGACAAGGCAATAACACATTATGAATGTAAAAAGTAGGGTGTCATGTGTCCATCTACATTATCAAAAGCATTTTTAACTCTTCCTTAATGTTAAAAACAATAAGTGTAGGTTCGCCTTAGGTACATGTCCAGAGGCAAGATGGTACATCTTGGGTAGGGGCTCTACACACCTGAAGCCTTCTTTGAATTGCTCAACATTTTGCTCAGAAGATGCACAGAATTTGTTTTCCGTAATAATGTCACCAGTGCCAGAGTAGGCAATTAATCACCCTGGTTAAGGCTGCAATCCTAGGGTAGGAGTCAACTAATAAGTTCCACTAGTGGAAGTCAGTACGAAGTCTCCCAGTAGTGCAACAGGGATCCTCACATCTTATCCCCCTGTACACACCCCAGAATTGGCTTGGGGGTTCAGGAGAACCCCTAGACCAGTGTACAAGGGGAGCAGTGGGGGGGGGAACCATTACATCTGCCAAACTGAAAGTTTGGACTGACAAAACAATTGCTATAAAGCCACACTGAATTTTTCCCCGGGACACATTTACTTGGAAGTAAGCCCTAGTCGACAACATATGAACATGCTTTGGAAACATACATAGGATTGTGCTGTACTTTTAAACTGCTAAATTGCAAACACAAGTATTGGGGGCTTTTCACTTCATGTTAAATTAATGTGTTGTTTTACAAATGCGTGCTCAGTTTTTAAAAAAACTATGGACTTTTCGCATTCTTTTTTTTCAGGGTATCAGAGACAGCTGTCCTATAAGCACCCAGATGGGTCCTACAGCGCCTTTGGGAGCAGGGACAAGGAAGGCAACACCTGGTGAGAGCTTGGGAAATGCAGTAGTGTGATTGGTCACAGTGAGTGGATGCTTTAAGCAAGATGGTAGCCAGTTCTTCTCTGTTTACGTGGGATAACATTTCATGAAGTGAACTATAGTCCACAGAAAAGTTGCACTGTAGTGTCACTCTTCAGGGTGCCACAAGGCTCTTTCTTTTTTTCCTCTGGTCACTAACAATTCACTAACAAAAACGTTTACCTTCCTGCCACAGCA
The DNA here is from genome assembly GCF_951804945.1 of Podarcis cretensis. NCBI lineage: Eukaryota > Metazoa > Chordata > Lepidosauria > Squamata > Lacertidae > Podarcis > Podarcis cretensis. Next base: position 31,414,368 of record NC_137187.1, read on the forward strand.
GTAAGGTAAAGGTAAAGGTACCCCTGCCCGTACGGGCCAGTCTTGACAGACTCTGGGGTTGTGCGCCCATCTCACTTAAGAGGCCAGGGGCCAGCGCTGTCCGGAGACACTTCCGGGTCACGTGGCCAGCGTGACATCGCTGCTCTGGCGAGCCAGAGCCGCACACGGAAACGCCGTTTACCTTCCCGCTGGTAAGCGGTCCCTATTTATCTACTTGCACCCGGAGGTGCTTTCGAACTGCTAGGTTGGCAGGCACTGGGACCGAGCAGCGGGAGCGCACCCCGCCGCAGGGATTCGAACCGCCGACCTTTCGATCGGCAAGCCCTAGGCGCTGAGGCTTTAACCCACAGCGCCACCTGCGTCCCTTTTGCCACAGCAGTACCTACCGGTATTTATCTACTTGCACTGGTGTGCTTTCAAACTGCTAGGTTGGCAGGAGCTGGGACAGAGCAATGGGAGCTCACCCCATCACAGGGATTCAAACCGCCGACCTTCTGATTGGCAAGCCCAAGAGGCTCAGTGGTTTAGACCACAGCGCCACCCACTCCCACTGGGCTCAAGAGAGCTTGACCCGAGTTTGGCTGTGATTGCTAATATTCCATGGCATTCTTTTGCAGGCTCACTGGCTTCACGTACAAGTCTTTTGCAAGAGCTTCAAAGACCATTTTTATTGATCCAAATGTCCAAACTCAAAGCGTCATCTGGCTGTCCAGCAAGCAAAAATCAGACGGATGTTTCCAAAATGTTGGAAAACTCTTTAACAACGCATTGAAGGTGATGGCTATGGGCTTGTTGGTTTGTTGCAAAGCTCTCCTTGGGTGCTGATGCTTTTTTACTTCCTGGCAAATGTAGTGCTTCCTCTCCCTGAGATTTCTGACCCTAAGCTAACGTAAGTCCCTTTATTATTTGGAGACAGGCTGGGAGAAGGAGAAAGAGAGAGGGCTCGGGAACAAGAGACTTCTTGTTAGTATTATACATGACCTAGATTTAAGTGAGCCATGAAGTTTCCTGCCGTCACCTCTGAATCACAGCCTAAACCTCTCAGCCTGCTGCACATCACAGGACTATTACGAGGATAGAATGGGATAACTACTAGGTATGCCGCCTTGAGACACTCGGATAAAAAGCGGGTGTTATGTACTGAAGTTCTCACCCTGGGCCAGCAGGGGGATACTGTAGATAGTTCAGGTCCACATATGCAAATAAGGGATCGAAAGTGATGTTCAGTGATTGGATAGTTACAGAAAATGGTTACTGTTGCGTTCTAGTGGAGCTCTATATAAGCAGGCTGGCTGAACCCTTCAGTTCAGTTCTGTTCTGGCCTGTGAATAAACAATAGCTGTTTGAAGAATTGCTGTGTCATCTGATATGTTCACCCACAACTTAACAGCGGGGAACCAATGTGATTTTAATAACAAACATAATGGGCCTTTCAACAGCAGGTAAATGCCTTCATGTTCCAAGAGGCTTTGGGGAACCTCACCAAGCCTGCTATTTGCCTCCATGTTGTCCCCTCCCTCCCTCCATTCCTTCCTTCTTCATTTTTTTAACTTGTTCTCTCTTTCTGTGTTGTGCATTTCAAGGGAGGAGTAGAAGATGAGCTTTCACTGTCGGCCTACATCACTGCAGCTCTCCTTGAGTCTGGATTCCTCAGCTCGGTATTTATTTTCTAGTGTTGTCCAGTTGATTTAGTTCAGGATCGAAGAAAGTGCATGTAATAGTAGACTGGGAAGAAATAATTTAGGCATATAGAAATGGTGGAGAAAGGAGGCTATACATGGACTATTGTCCATGTTTCTGTTTTGAATGTCTAGATTGGATGCAGTGTGCCTGGAAGAACAGCATTGGATGTTTGCTTGATGTTTTTAACCTGTTTGATTTTTTTTGTGGCATCTGCAAACTCTGACAGAGCCTTTCTCTCCCTCCAACCCAGCATCCAGTGGTCCGAAATGCCTTGTATTGCTTGGAGGCCGGATTAGAAAAGGGAAATCTCACTGTCTATGACCAAGCACTTCTTGCTTATGCCTTTCGCCTAGCTGGTAATATGCCCAAAGCGGATCTCTTATTGGATGAGCTGATTAAATCAGCTACGAAAGTAGGTGAGTCGCATTTCCCAAAAATGTGGACACAATGACAGAATGAATGACGTGTTGAAAGAAGAATGAGCAGTCATATGAGCAAAATTATATAATGTTGTGGACATTCAGGAGTGCCAACCAGGCAGAGGGCCTTCTCGGTAGTGGCGCCCGCCCTGTGGAACACCCTCCCATCAGATGTCAAGGAAATAAACAACTACCTGACTTTTAGAAAGCATCTGAAGGCAGCCCTGTTTTTAATATTCTGTTGGGAGCTGCCCAGAGTGGCTGGGGATATGTAATGAATTATTATTATTATTATTATTATTATTATTATTATTATTATTATTATTTTCTTTGCACATAGGCTGGGCCCTCCATTACACTCACCAAATAAGACCCAAATTTGCATAGAATCTGCATACACTTTATGTCACATACAAATTTGTACCTTTTTTTCAGTCAGGGGTAGAGCACACAAAAACGAATCAGAAGTCACAAGTAATAAGCTGTCCAGCAAACAGAATATCAGCAGGTGAAGCAATCCCCAGAACTGTAGTCCCATACTATGAAAGGCTTACTCAGTTGAATAACTGCCTGCCACATAGTTGATAAAGGCATGAGAGCTATGCTGACCTCTCCTGCCAACCCTAAACCATGCAAAGAACTCAGGTTTAATGAGTTGTAACTTGTAAATGAGCCTATGCTACTGAAAATATTTTATGGAGTTTTTAGGTAGACAATACTGTATTTGTTGAGTGACCAGAAGTAGCATTTCAGATGTAGGAGGTCAAAAGTGACTTTAAGATTTATAGCAGTTCTGCTCAGATGCTCACATTTGGATAAATTCAAGATTTAAATAGTTAAAAAGCAAACAGTGTGTTCACTTGCTGGTGTTATTTATTAATACCTCATAACAGCTACAGCATTCCACCCCCTTCATTTTTGAACAAAAGGGATTTGAGATCCCCGCTCATGAAACTCACTTGCTGCCAATGAGTCAGGCACTGTCTCTTTGGCTAACTTGCCTCATGAGTTTCTTTGGAAAGTAAAATGGAAAGGGAAAGAACTGCTATCAGTAAATTGCAGCTAGGAAGGCAACATCATGTGCAATACTGACTCTTTTCTTGAAATTGAAACAACGTCCAAATACTTGTTAAAATATTCAAAAGCTTTAACTTGCCGAACATATAGCTAAAGAAGGGTATATATACATCAATTCCAAGAACCTCCATAACCAGAGAGGGGGTTTATGGGAGGGGGGGGGCATTCACCCTGAATATTGCTGCTATAGTTACCATATTTTTTGCACTATAAGGCTCACTTTTTCCTCCTAAAAAGTAAGGGGAAATGTGTGTGCGTCTTATGGAGCGAATGCAGGCTGTGCAGCTGAAATATATTCAGAGTCGCAAAGTGATTTCATGCTCTTTATTCAGCTCATAGTGGTGAGGAGGAATGAATGAAAGTCCCCTCAAAGTATCTGCTTTATATACATTATTTACACAATGGGCTGCACATGATTGGTTAATTCCGGAATTCTACTGTAAGCCAATCAGGTTGTGGATTCACTTCTATCTGGAGCATGATTGGGTGGTTCCTGCCAACCAATCATACTGCTGCATTGTTCTAGGACCAATCAGACTGCTGCATTCTGAATCCTATTGTTCTAGGACCAATCAGACTGCTGCAATTTGGATCCTATTCAATTCAGGACATAACAGCAGCTATCCCAGAAGTCAGAACAGCAAGAGGGATCACTGCTTTTGCTGTGCAGTGATCCCTCTTGCTGTTCTGGCTTCTGGGATTCAGAATATTTTTTTTCTTGTTTTCCTCCTCCAAAAACTAGGTGTGTCTTGTGGTCTGGTGCGTCTTATAGAGTGAAAAATGCGGGAATTTAACTAACCTGCCCCCCATTCCACTGTTGGAAGAAAACAACACATCAAGAGATCATATAACAACACTACTTCAATTGCGAAGCACATAGTGAATATTTCTCTCCATTCCACCATTCCACGCTGTTAAAAATAGCAGCAACAAAATGTTTGGGCTGCTCAATATATGTTTCAGATTAACTTGTGTAACTGTATATGGGGGGGGGGGAGAGAAAAAGAAGTGATGAGACTAGAAACCGAAGCTGAATAAAGTCCGGTGGTCTCTGTACAGAGGCTTAATGAGGCAGATCTCTGCTTCTGTGATATTTCCTCCCTGGATCTGGAGGAAGAGTATCAGATTCCTGCAAGGAAATATTGGTTTGACCTGCCTCTGGACTGTTTCCTTAGCCTCTCTTTCAATTGTTAGGTGGCTCATTATATTGGGAGCGTGAGGATAGGCCACCTGCAGAAGAGACTCCTTCCTTCTACCCTCGTGCCTCATCGTTTGAGGTCGAAATAGCTGCCTATGTGCTCCTTGCACTGCTCACCGGAACCACAGCGACTCCAGCACAACTGACAACAGCTTCGCAGATTGTCCTTTGGCTTACCAAGCAGCAGAATCCTTATGGAGGCTTCAGCACCACCCAGGTATAGTAACTCCTGTGCTCCGTCCTCCATCGCATGGGCTACAGCCAGGCGTACAGCTTCTGGGTCATGTGGCCAGCAGGACTAAGCCGCTTCTGGTGAACCAGAGTAGCGTACGGAAATGCCGTTTACCTTCCCCCCAGAGCGGTACCTATTTATCTACTTGCACTTTGACGTGCTTTCGTACTGCTAGGTGGGCAGGAGCAGGGACCGAGCAACGGGAGCTCACCCCGCCGCAGGGATTCAAACCTCCGACCTTCTGATCGGCAAGTCCTAGGCTCTGTGGTTTAACCCACAACGCCGCCCGCGTCCCCCATTGTACATACTCGGCAATAAAATCAACCAAATCAAGAGGGTGGGTAAGGGAAATGAAAGTCTGTGTGGTGTAACAGCTGGGAGTGGAGAGGCCTGGGTTCTACATCCTGCTGGGCCATGAAGCTCACTGCGTGGTGTTGGGTGTGCAAAATGTCTTCTGTGAGCATAACTTCTGCCCTTTTCCCAATCCACCCCCTAATGCTGATCTGGGGGATCCCCCAGCCCTCTGGAGCAGATTGGGGGAGAAGAGGGAAATGGTGTTTCATTGTATTCCTGTGTGCAATGATTTACAACCCTCTCAGCCTCACTGATCTAAGAAAACGTTGTAAAGAGAAAATAAAATATTAATAAAATAACAAAATACTGCTTTATTTGTTATAAGTTGTTTAAGGCATTTTTTATTATAACTTTTTGTGTATTGGATCAAATTGTTATAAAATGTGTGGTTCATGTTGTATATTTGTTGCTTCTTCAGCTTGTAAACTGCCTTGTGTATACCCATTGCTTTTTTTTCTTGGGGGACGCATCCTCTAAACATTTTGTGAATCTTTGTACTTTTGTCCATTTACTGTATTTATTGCCTCCGATTTGAACTATAAAATGCTGATTTTCTTAGTCAAAATGAGAGTACCCCTAAACATTTTAAAGAAAAAATGCACTGTGTATACCAATATTTAAAGGCAGTATACAAATTAAAAGTGAAATGAAAAGAAAAATTAAAATAGGATACCTCCCATATATGCTCCTCTGAGTACCTTGAGGGAAAAGGGAGGATGCAAATATGGGGAATAAAAAACAAATTATTCACCAAGAGAAGCTTTTTTGAGATTATGCAAATTTGTGTTTTAAAATGGATGTAAGAGTTGTTTGTATTGTCTTCCTTAACTGGGGAAATTGTTCCAGGCTTCAGGGAGACAAGGGTCTTCCATATCACCTGCTACATGAGATCCTTTTAAACGGGTGGTTCTGGAGAACAAGTATGAAAACTTCCGCATGCTGGTTTTTGTTTTAGTGAGCATAGGTTGTTCTTCAGGTTTTGCTATTTAAATCACTAACTAGCTTAAATAGAATACTGAAGGACCTCAGAAAAAAAAATGCAAATTAAGTTTGTGACATTAAGGCCTCCAACTTGGAAGAGGGGGAAACTGGGATCTGCACTTTGATAGGACATCTGTAGTAGCTACAAGACTTCTTATTGCTCTATTCTGGGGGGGGGGGGGGACCTGGAAGGGATACCATTGATGACATGGTATCAAAAAGTTTGGTAGATTGCTTTGAATGAAAAACTCACTGCTAAATTGAAAATAGCAAAAGGGAAATGGTGCAAAGACGCAATTTCCCATGGAACAATGCTGTTTTATTGCATACATGAGTGGAGAACAAAACAAGAGTCTATGGGATTTTTTTGTTGATCCTAGACCGGATACAGTAATATCCTTTTTTGTTTATGCATCCATAAATAGGAAAAGAAGAAAGAGATATGTAGATTGCTTTTTGTATTGTGCTGTATCCTGGGGTGGAGGGAGGACGTGCTTTTAGTTACCAGTGCTGAAAATTTCAATTTAAAGATATTAAAAGATAATAAAGGAACCACTCTGGCCTGTAAGAGAAATTTATAAACCTTTCCTACATAGCATTTGAACAAAGCTTTAAGCATCCTTTCATTGCCGCTATTCTCTTGCAGGACACGGTAGTGGCTATACAAGCTTTGGCCCTCTTCAGCCAATATACTTTCTCTAAAGATGGCCGGAACTCAGTCAGGATCCATTCCAACAAGCCTTTTGAGAGAGTCTTTGAAGTGAACAATGACAATCGCCTACTGCTGCAGCGGACTTCCCTGCCTGACGTTCCAGGAGAGTATACAGTGGAAGTGAATGGCACTGGGTGTGTCTTTACACAGGTGATTGTTGATGCACCTTCAGGGCTGTCTTAAGCATATGTGGTGCCAGGGTGCAAAGATCCGGCCGCCCCCCCCCCCCCGCCCCCAGGTTGCCCAGTCCCAGGTGTGCAGGAGGGAGGAGCCAGCCAGCCGGCCGCCTCAGCATCTTGCTGGCTCGGTCGCCCCCGAACTCGCGGCACAGAGCCTCCCGCAGCAGAAGAGCCAGCCATGGCGCTCCAACTGATGGGTGGGCTCTTCCCCAGACAGACTCAATTCTCGGGCCCTGGACTCTCAGCCTGGCACCCCTGAGAGCCCAGCGCCCGGGTGCCCCGCACCCCTAGCGCCTATGGGTAAGATGGCCCTGTGCACCTTGCACACTTCCAAAGATGAAAAGGATTTCAAATACCATCTTTTGCTATGTGCACATTATTCATTGTGGCACTAGCCAGGGATGGCAGCAGGATTTCCTGAGCCTGGTACACTATATGTGTGAAGTGAAGGCCCAAGACAGTGTTGATCATGATGTGAGCTGCGCACAGGTGGTCTGAAGCAAGCAAGCGAGCTACCACCATTCCTGTGGAGCCTCCTTTTATTGAGACAAACATGCAAGCTAGGCAAATACGTTTTTGGGCTGTGACCTTTACACATCTTCCGTCCCGAAATCGTGGGGTGGTACAAAGCTATTTTGGCACCTGTTCCACAGCGTCATTTTCCCCTTGCACAATGTATGACGAATGGAGACAAAGGTCTCATGGAAAAGGGTTACAGACTAGTCACCGCAAACTGCTGACATTGCGAAATGTCATGCAGAGGTGGAACGATGTACCAGACAGCTGTGGCTTGTCTGGGGGGTGGGGGTTTCCCTGCACCCCAAGGTCACGCGTGCAGGCAGACGTGGCTGCCTGCTAGTGGGGAAATGTGCTCCCTCTGAACCCCACTCCCCACTCCGCGATATCCCTACAATGTGGGTTGGGGCCCCTGCTTCACTGGTCCACCCCACAATCTGTTGATTATGTTGTTGTTGTTGTTGTTGTTGTTGTTGTTGTTGTTGTTGTTGTTGATGGAATTGTAGAGTTGGAAATGAGCACAAGGGTAATCTTTTGCCTAACCCACAACCCTGAGATTAAGAGTCTCATAGCGACTGAGCTAAGCAGGCAAGTCATTATGACTAATTTAATTTCTTTACCGCTTTATGTTTTTAAGAGAGAGAGAGAAACCTCAAAGTGGTTTGTGACACATTGAAGCATCAAATAAAACGATCCAGAACAGAACGTTACTGAAGAAAGTCAGATATAAAGCAACATAATTAACAGGAAACATATCTTAAGGATTCCAAATAAAACAGAATGTCTCTATGGACACAAATTCTGCTTGCAAAGCTAATTTGGCTTAGGTGGTGGTTGGGAGGATAGGTGGTGGTTGGCAGAAACCAAGCAATACTTCTAGGAACTAAAAGAATCTGCAAAATATGTGGACGTAGGTGATAACAAGATACACATGACCACCACAGGCAACAATATCTCTCTCATTTACTATCATTTAAGACTCTAAATAAGCTAGTGACTCTCTTCAAGACTATGCCTTTCACACACATTGTGAAGGCCACATTGCCTTGAGTTTATTCTTTCACTCCCCTGTTTTTTATTCCATGTTTTCTAGGCACTTATGAGATACAACGTCCTCCTTCCCAAAAAGTCTTCTGGGTTTTTCCTCTCTGTGCAGACAGCAAACGTCTCTTGTGGAGACACCTTCCAGACAAAGTTTGCCATTGCCATCACAGCCAGGTACCTTTTTATCAGCCTCGTATGCATAGATTGTATGTGTGTGGAAGGGAAAGAAAAAGAGGTGTAACTTAAAACCACAGTTCCGGAGAGACAGAGCAGAATAGTCCTGCGGCTGGGTACATTCCTGTATGTGCTTCCATTGCCAACCTTTTAAAATGGGTTTTCTCCTGTGACTTTCAGTACAGTAGTCTGGCATGTAAACAATAAGCTGGTGAAGGTTGCAGTCCTGTGCATTTAGGCCTAAACTCCATTGATAACAGGTATTTCTGGGTATGCATGCAGAAGTAATAACTTACAGGGACTATGAATATGGATGGATATGGACAATATGAGTGTGTTGCTGGTGTAACTGGACATGAGAAGGGGTTAATTTCCTTCATGAGCATAAATCACCCCATGGATGAGCTAATCGCAAGTGCAAGATCAGCCAGGCCAGTTGCTATGGTAACGGCCCAGTGCCCCAACTATATCTGTGAATTAATGCATGTCGGTTCACTTGCAGAGTCTGTTAGCAGAGTTGTCCAGTGTTACGTCCTGAATTGATGAAATTATTTAGAGCAATGGAGATACTTTGTACTTGTATGTATCTGTATATATCTGTATCTACAAGTTGTATATCTCTACGTCCATAACTGTGTTACTGAGCCTTATCTTCTGCAACAGAAAACTATCTGAACCTTTCTCTGCTTCCGTGTAGTGACTGGTACAGGGAGCAACTTCCACTGTGTGGGTATCTCACCTGAGATTTCCAACATGTGTGTAATTAGCAATTATGACAATGTTTTAGTACCCCTAGGATTTCATCCCAACATCAGATGTATAGACAGCAGGTCCCTCTGTCGTATGTTAGCTATCTAGCTTCCCACAAACTGCACCCCGGTCCCCAATGGGCAGCTGCTGCCACAGTACTGGAGATTGCATTTCCTAGAAGTACTGGAGTCATTCCCAGCCAAGTAGGCATGGAATGACAGTGGCCAAGGTATTTGAATCTGAAATGACTGCTCTGAGATGGTAAAGGAGCTCCAAAGCATAGACAGAGTACAAGCACACAATTTGTAAGCAACAGCATTTTCCCTCTTATCCTACAGATGCATTTTACCACCTAAACAATTAAATATATATATTGCACACTGTATCCCAAGATGGCTTTGGTCCAGGGATTCAGATTGACCCAGTCTTCCTTTCCTTTCAGATACACTGGAAAGCGCAATAATTCCAACATGGTCATCACTGATGTGAAGATGCTTACAGGCTTTGTACCTGACCAGGCATCCCTGCAAAAGGTAAATGTAAAACGTGGAATGGCTTTGGGGAATAGGATTGTGGGGCATTTAAATTTGCAAACGCATCACCTGCCACAAGAGACGGGAGGCTTCGCCTACTGGCTCCCACCAACCTGGCTATGACTACCAATCAGACAATGTGTCCTGTGTGTCCTGTGACTACCAATCAGACAATGTGGCCTGTGTGACAGCCAAAGGTCCATGCCCATACTGGACAGCTGTACCCTATCCCTGCAAAAAATGTCAGTTTGTTAGTGCTGAATACTGGGGTGTGGAGCAGTGTGACCTTGAGTTGCTTCCACTGAAGTAAAACAAGGGCATGGCTGACTTTCTTCTATGTAGACCCTCCAAGTGTCCCTATTTTCCAAGAACATCCCTCATTTAGAGAAGCTGTTCCAGCTTCTGATTTGATCCCGGAATGTCCTGTTTTTCCTTAGGATGCCTCTATTTTCATTGGAGAAATGTTGGAGGGTATGGAGTTATCCAACCCCCGAGCCGTCTGAAGGCAAACCTATATAGGGAAGTTTTTTAAATGTTTAATGTTTTATGATGTTTTTATATACGTTGGAAGCTGCCCAGAGTGCTAGGGCAACCCAATAAGATGTGTGGGGTATAAATAGTAAAATTATCATTATAGAACGGGACGTCCCTATTTTCATAAGAGAAATGTTGGAGGGTACGTCCATGCCCCATCTACCTTTGTGGGGTCCTGTGCCCACCTCCATACACGCCAATGCAACAGATTTTACCACCAGAACTGCTCTGGGAAGGAAGCGGTGAAGGTCGCCCGCAACACAATAAATATCTTTGATGACTGTTGCATTCAAAGGAAACAGGATAAGGGGAATAATCCTACAACTAACTGCATCCTGGTCATTGACTGCAGAGAACTGGCTTCTTCCAAACATACAATGTGGCTTTTCAACATTCTAAAATGTAACAGACTCCACTTGTTCTCTTTCCTTTTCATAAAGATGATCTATAATACATATATTTTATTGTTTCACGATGGATGCATGTATCAATATTATTCCAGCAAAGTTTATTGATTTCTTACATCTGTATCTGATTCGTCCCATGTTTCCCTTTTGTGTGCGTATTGCAATCCTTTGTCTTAAATAAAAATAAATAAAACCTCTCGCCAATGAAAGCAGGTGAAGGCGAAGAAGTAAACAAATACCTTTGGTGGAAACTGTGCATTTGTCAATTAGGTGTGATCAAGTGCTGCCCCGTGAGCCTTGCAAAGCGTTCTCCCCACGATGCATTAGAAGTCATTCCATACTCCTTCTAGTGTGTCTTCAGATGGCCAGTCAAGGTTCTCATCTTTCCTGTGCTTCCTTGTTCACAGCTTCGTGATGACAGAATTGTGATGAAGGTGGAAAGCAAAGAAAACCATGTCATCATCTACCTGGACTACGTATGTTCTGCTCAGATCTGCCTCTTGTTTTGTGGAGTATTAACTGGCTACAAGACTAACGATTCCCATTGTGCTTTTATTCCCAGGTCACATCCAAGGGAATCAGTTTCGGCTTCATAGTTGCCCAAGACCTTCCAGTTTCAAATCTCAAACCAGCCTCGGCGATCGTGTATGACTACTATGAAACAGGTAAAGAAAAATAATATGCCATAGAACAGCCTTCCCTCATCTGATGCCATCTAGATTTTTTCGACTTCCAACTGCCTTCATCCCCGACCAGTGACCATTCTGGCTGGGGCTGACGGGAGTTGTAAACTGAGAGAAAACTTTATTCTATACCTAGGCCTTGGACCTTTAACTATCTGTGGCCTTTTAGAAGTGGGTGGGATGTTTTTAATGTATTGATGTAGGAGTTTTGCTTCTTTTATGTTTGGTTGTAAGTCATTTTTGGGTTGCCTTGGGCAAGATAAAGCAACTAAAAATAATATTAAGAAATAATAAAATCATGAGAGCATTATTATTATTATTTTCATTTTTTTAAATTGAAAAAAATAACATTAGAAGGCATCAGGTCTGTGTGTGGTAGAATTAATTTGCCATGAAGCATATGGGATGGTCAAATAATCAAATTCTTTTACTTTCTCTGCTACAGATGAAATTGGTATTGCTGAATACAAGTTTCCTTGCCATGCTGATGATCCTTGAACCCTTTGGATAATTGGGAGAAAGTAAGTTGGAAGATAGGAGCATCAAACTTGGACGATCGTTATCATATCTGGTGACCGGGGATGGGGAGAAAGGCGGTGAAGAAGATGGTTTCATAGAAAGGATCCAGGAATGGTCTTCTGTGTATTACAGTTGGTCTTCTCTAAAAGCCATGAGAAGTCTTTACTTTTTCATCTACAGTCATGGAAGGAGTAGACACTCACTGGCCTCAGAAATTAAAAGTGCTAGAAGACATTCACATCATAGCTTCAACGCAAAAAAAGATGAGGGAATGATTTCACACTCCCAAACATCTTTCACTCATAAAGGCATCCTTGCAAAAGAATTTCACAATTGCATGACATTCTGAACCAAAATGTATTAGGAAGTTTTGTTGGGTTGAAATAGACGACAGACGAATGACAAGTGTCATATGGGAGGCATCTCTCGAGCATGTCTCGGGGAGTCCCTTTTATTGAATATTACAGCATTGCCACATATGTGCTTGTTGCTGATTGGTTAACAGAAATACAATGCAAGGGTTGCATATAGGCATTAATCATCAATAGATTAAAGGTTGGGAAAGGGAACACAGAATTGGACAGGTATGAAAACCTCCTTATTAAACTATTACTAGTGATTGATATAGCAGGACTTAAAAGAACATAACTATCGCACTCCGTAGATGTGGTTAACCATGCATTGAGAACAGGTCAGGGTACGATGTTTCATGAACTCAATGTGAACTAAACATTCTAGGGTGGGTGAGGAAGGAACGCTTCAGCTTAGAGCGGTTTGCCAGAGTCATGTGCAGAAGCAAAACTTCCCATCAAAGTTTGATTCTGGATGTTTAGCATTCAGTCAAGAATAGCATAACATCCTTCTCTGGGAAGGGGAATAGTGGTTGCAATGAGTGCCCCTGTTTGCCTCGCTGAGGGACAAATAATATATTTTTTGTTAGAAGATCAGCAATTTCACATTTGAGTTATTTGAGAACTCTTGGGTGGATGCCATCTGGACTCGGCAATTTGTCAGTTTTCATTTTGTTTATTAGGCCTAAAACTTTATCTCTTGTCACCACCACCTCCCTCAGTTCCTCAGACTAACTTTCTTGGAAAAGTTATTTCAGGTACTGGGATCTGCCCTATATTTTCTGTTGTGAAGTCAGGTGCTAGGGAAGTTTCCCTCTTCTTGAAAGCAATGTTCTCCTTCTCAGAGACTCTCATTCTCTCTGATAGCAGGGGAACTATCTTCGTGGGAGTGGGGCACAGCTATAATGTGCCCCCAAGGCCTCATCCACCAACCTCTCTGTCTCTCTTAGCTCTTCCAGGTCTGCCACCTTGGCCTTAAGGTAACAAATTTGTTCCTGGAGAGCCAGGAGCTCATTGCACCCTGTACACACTCATGACTTCTGTCGAACAGGGAGATAAGTCGTACATGTGGCAAACAATGCAAAACACTGGAAAGCCTTTATGCCCCTGCTGGCAATTCTAATTGCCTAGTTGTTTTTGTAGTTTAAGTTGCTTTATTTAGAGCTTGGGTTTTCTGTAAGTCAACGAAGGGAGGGACAGAATGACATGTCGTGGCCTCTTCTCTCTTCTCACACATATCTGCTTAACTTGCCTTGGTGCTTTGCCAGGGGGATCTCCCTGTAGCTTTCGGATCAGGTTCCCCACTTTGTTGTTGTTGTTTAGTCGTTTAGTCGTGTCTGACTCTTCGTGACCCCATGGACCAGAGAACGCCAGGCACTCCTGTCCTCCACTGCACCCCGCAGCTTGGTCAGACTCATGCTGGTAACCTCGAAAACACTATCCAACCATCTCATCCTCTGTCGCCCCCTTCTCCTTGTGCCCTCCATCTTTCCCAACATCAGGGTCTTCTCCAGGGAGTCTTCTCTTCTCATGAGGTGGCCAAAGTACTGGAGCCTCAGCTTCACAATCTGTCCTTCCAGTGAGCACTCAGGGCTGATTTCCTTCAGAATGGAGATGTTTGATCTTCTTGCAGTCCATGGGACTCTCAAGAGTCTCCTCCAGCACCATAATTCAAAAGCATCAATTCTTCGGCGATCAGCCTTCTTTATGGTCCAGCTCTCACTTCCATACATCACTACTGGGAAGCTTGCTCTAAATTTATACACCACCTGGCTAGTTCCTCCTAGCTGTAGTGTCTGCTTCTCAAAACTAAAATGATATTTCTGTAGTTTTACTCTGATTATTGTTCCCAAGTGTCATATTTCAGTATCTAAAACTAAGGCATCAAAGAGTAGCCTATGGAAGCTGAGCCATTCATTGTTTTAAATTGGGTTAATTAATGGTTTATTTTGTTTGTTTCCGCAGGGTAAAGTTATGTCATCATGAAAAGATATTCCTCAATTAAGTCTGCAACCATCCTAAGGGTGGTGCTCAGCATCAATCATATTTGTTAAACTATTAGGTCTTGGAAGAAAATCACTAGAAAATACACCTTTCAACTGAGAGTTCTGCCACTCATTTCAATGAGAGGCTGTTTCATCAGTTCTTTGCAATAAAATCTTGTGGTTATTAAGAGTGCCTTGCCTGCTCATTTTAATCTCCAATGCTGATGGTCCAGACTCTGTTTACACTGGGTGGATTATATAAGATCTGGTATAGGATAGTACCCTGGTATAGGATAGCTGGACACAGGTGATACTGTGGTCTAAACCATGGAGCCTCTTGGGCTTGCCGATCGGAAGGTCGGCAGTTCAAATCCCTGCGACAGAGTGAGCTCCCATTGCTCAGTCCCAGCTTCTGCCAACCTAACAGTTTGAAAGCATCCCAGTACGAGTAGATAAATAGGTACTGCTGTGGTAGGAAGGTAAATGGCGTTTCCGTATGCTCTGGCTTCTGTCACAGTGTCCCATTGTAGCAAGTAGCGGTTTAGTCATGCTGGCCACATGACCCGGAAAGCTGTCTGTGAACAAACGCCGGATCCCTCGGCCTGAAGCGAGATGAGCACCACACTTCATAGTGGCCTTTGACTGGATTTAACCATCCAGGGGCCCTTTACCTTTACCTTTTTTACCTACTACCCACCTTCCTTAACATTTGGTACCCTCCAGACATTCTGGACTATAACTTCCCTGTTCAAACCTCAATTCAGCCACAAATTCATTGGATAGCTTTACCCCAACCCAGTGCTTTTCTTCTAAAAAAAAAAAAAGGTACCAGTGCTGTGTACCCTTGAGTACCCCCAGAAAAAAGCATTTCCCCAACATAATATGGAAATCCTGAAGGTGGGCTATCTTACAATTTGTGTGAACCACTTGGAGCAAAAAATTTTGCAGCCGGCCCAGCCATTATGTGGGTTGAGGCCAGCACCAGGGGCAGAGGAGCCAGCACTGATTTTGGCCAAGATGTCTCCAATTTCAGATGAGATTTCATCAGAAACCAGCGAGATCTTCCCTGAAATCAGTCCCAATGCTGGCGCCACTTCTTGAAGGTGGCAGATGCAGGGCAGTGCTTCCTGTTTGACCTCAAGCAGCAAAATGGGACACACTACCCCTGAGCTGCTATAAAACCCAACTTCCATCTTGGTTTTGAATGGAGAAAATTCTGATAAGGAGCCAGAACATTTGACTGACAGCTGAGGCTTTGGGGTCTGGCCTACCGTCTCTTCAGGCCATGCTCTCTGAGAGGCCATGGTGCCATCACCAGCCACACTAATGGAACACTCCTGCAGGACCCATGGCCTCCTCTGGCACTGGAACAGCTACACAACATTCCCAGGAAGGAGTCCTGGTGTTCTGGGACTCACAGCTGTTCTCTTGTAAGCACCCGGTAAAGCAGAGGAAAAGCAGTGCAGACAGAGTTGAGGAGGTATCTGGGTATACCTACTTTATTTCTACTAATTACAGAATAAAGAACATAACAAACACGTATGAGAGGAGCAGCCCTTGTACAGACATCCTGTCTCGTCGCAATAGTACCAGAGACAGAAGTCACACAGACTGGCTTCCTTTCTCATTGAACAGAAAGTAAGCACGAATCAGATGATCCTTGCAATGGGAGGAACGAAATGCCACAGCTGCCTTCGAAAAGCAGCATTTCCCCATTTGCTCTGATAATAGTTGACCTCCATAAAGAGGCAAGGGCAGCAACTGACTGAGGAAATGAGGAATTTCTGCTTTAGAAATAGAAACCTGACTTGTTGCTGACAGGATGAGTTGATGGAACCACTGAGCCACCGTAATAATATAAAGGACAGGGCATTTTGTGTTATGGCCTCCTGGAGCACCCATACTTCTTTTCTACTTGTTACAGCTTCTCTCCATTATAGTCTCACCTTGCCACCCTCACCAAGGCAGGTACAGATTTTGTCCTTCCTCTGCAGACCCCTCCAATCTCAGTTGCAGATCTCAGAGCATTTTTAATTTGCATCATTTCCTGGACTAGTATGCGCAAATAAGCAACAGCTGTGCTTCCTTTCATGAGAACGGCAACAACTTCATAAAACATAAGCTAACCATTGTGAGTTTCTAGTTAATGACCGTAATCTGTGCACGTTCTTTAGGGGAAATGCTGTTTTAAGGGAAAAAAGACGCTAGAATTATGTAGGAGAAAAGCAATTATTGAGAAGAGGAAGAGGAAGGAGAACCTCATGCTAAACTTTTGAGCTGCTTGGCGTGAGAAAAGTGCGATATAAAAACGCGAATACGTTATTCATTTAAATCTTATTTATTAAATTTGTATACACCGCCCTTCATCCAAGGGTCGCCGAGGCGGCTTGCAGCATTTAAACCCCAAAAGCGCGTAGCATAATAGCGAACATGACATTAACACACTGCGCAGCATTTTATTTTATTTATCCCATTCATTTAATAAACGGTCAGATATTCAAAGTCTGAAGGGGAGGGAGGGGGGCCTCGTGACAATCCCGTGACAGCCGCTGAAGAGCCAATGAGAGGCGCCCTCGCCTTCACCAGCCTCCTCCTTGTCGTCGTCGACTAGACCAAGAACTGGAACGGAGGCGGCTTGGGCCCTGAGTCGCCTGTCACGCCGAAGCCCCTCCCCGAACCCGCTCCTCCGCCTCTCATTGGTCAGGTTGCAAGCACGGGAAGGCGGGGCCGGAGGTAGGTGAAGGCGAAACGACTCGGCGAGCCGCTTCCACCCGATTGGACCAAAACCGCCCCTTACCCCGCTTCCTCCTTCCGGTCGACAAGAGGATGAGCCTTCGGCTGTACGGCACGGGCTGCTGCTTCCTCTTCCGCTTGTGTAGCATGACTGGTCACGAGCCGCCCTCCTCTTCCTCCTCCTCCGGGCTCCGGTAACGGCTTCGGGGGCCGGCGACAGGCGCGGGGAGGAAGGCCGAGACGCGACGTCGAGCGCCGCAGTGGGCCGGGGCAGCCCCAGGTGACGGCGCCGCTCCGCGACCCTGCTCCCCTTCTCCCCGTCCCCTTTCCCCTCAGCCGCACCTCGCTTGCTGCAGGCTCCGGGGGGCGAGAGAGGGGAGGGGGCGGGGGGCATGTGGGACCCCCCTCCTCCTCCGAAAGCTCCGGCCTCGTCCGTCCCCCCCCCCCCCCTTGAAGAAGCCTGGCGGCAGTCGAGTTGAGGAAATGGCGGGGCTTTTGAGGCACTTGGGGGGTGGGGTGGGGGTCAGGGAAGGGCTTTGCAGGGCTGAGGTAGAGTAGAGAGGGTGAGCAGCAGGCGGCCTCGACGCCTGCCGTGCCGAAGGGCGAACCCGTCGCAGGGACACGCGCGCTATTCGTTACGTCTGAACGCGAAGCGGGGCGGACACGTGAGCCGCAGGCAGGTGGGTGCCCGGTGCCGCGTTCCGCGGGGCGCTCTACCCCCGCAACTCGAGTGACGGGAACGAGGCCGCCTCAGGAGTTTCGTCCCACCGCCGCCACCACCTGTATGCGGCTCCTTCCAAAGCTCTCTCCGCCCATCTGTGGAACAGATTCTTTGCAATTCTGAGCGCAAAGGCTGCCTCCTCCCCGCCTAACCCCAAATCCTTAGGATTTAATGTTTCAAACGGTGCATCCCCGAAACATCCATTTCGGGCTATCAAGGGTGAGAGTGGGTTCTCAGTTACTGAGTGGATCTTGACTTTTCCTGGGCTAATCTTTCAGAGCCCACACCCAGAGTTAGAGCAGCGAGAGTCTTCCAAGGTGAACATTTCCAACATGATAGGCCACACTCAAGACCTGAGCAAGATGGTCCTGTCATATTCCTTTGCTGCAACTGGCAATTTCGCCAAAATGGCTCTTTCAAGTGTGCTAATAATTAAGTATTAAAATTTATCAACAAAGTCAATGGCACTTTATGAGTTGCTTAAATTTGTCCGTGCTGTACCCATAATTAAAAAGAAGGTGACTATTCATGCATCAAAGACATTAGGCCAGCTTTGGAAATACATTCGCAGAAATTATCATGCAGCCCATCTACATTTGGATGGCTTGAAATGCAAAACAAAAAAGCAAAATGCACCTACTGACTGATTTCTAAAAGCTTCCATGTGTGGTCTGAGTGAATCATCGTTTATGAGATGCTCACTTCTTGTTTTAATGATTAACAACATAAAAATAGCATATGACAATGCAGAATTAACAACAGTTTCTGAGAGTGGTTTGAGATGAGACATAACGATAGTAAGAAACACTGAACAGAAGATGTACTTCATACATTTCAAAGAGGATGTGAAACATATCTGTTGGGGGAAATGAGGGTTCAGCCTACTGAGTAGATCCAGTTGGCCACTCCTGCCTTAAGTAGTGAATTTCCTCTCTCTCAGTGCCAAATTATTGCAGGTTGTCATTTATGTGAGACTAATATCCCAGTTTTCTCTTAATTTAGGACTGTGAGATTGCTTATAGAATGTCCACTTTTCCATGTAAAAGTCATAATGAAAAAGTAGACATTGATTGTTCAGTTGATCTCTGCAACTCAGATTTCATATGTCATGCTGCCATATTAATGCATTGTCTACATCTGTTCTTCATCACCTGCCCTTACTCTAGACAACTGCTTGTAGAATGTTCCTGGCTCACTGTTGCTGCCATGCTGTGCTGCTAGCCCTCATAACCACTGTGATGGCAAAGGACAATGAATGTGATCTACTTGGGGAGGAAGGCAGTGAATCCACAAAAGAAAAGCTGCTGCTGGAGAGGTTGACGCCAATTTTCGGCAGAAGGTACAGTGCCTGTGGCTGATTGACTTATTGGGGTGGCTTCAGTGTGGCTGATGTCAGGAGCAATTGCTCAAGAGGGATTTTTGAGTCACTGCCCTTGGGGAATATCCAACCACCTTAGCTGCTTGTCAGGCCTGGCTAGTGTGAACAAGTGATTTTCATAAGAATTCTACTTGCTCATAGCGACTGCGTTCCTGTTGTGAAAAGATGGCTGCTGAAGGAGTTTATTCTGTCCCCAATAAAATTAACAGCTCATTGGCAATATTCTGCTGTTCACGAGGCCTTGTGGACATCTGGTATAGATACTTAATGCCCTTACTGGGTAAGTCTCAGATATAATTTCCAGATGTTTTGGGACTACAACTCCCATCATCCCTGACCACTGGTCCTGTTAGCTAGGGATGATGGGAGTTGTAGTCCCAAAACATCTGGAGGGCCAAGTTTGGCCATGCCTGAAACAGCACCTCTGTTCTTGCACTACTTGAATACTTACCCCACCAATCCGCAATCCAAAATCTGCAAAAGGAAATACGCAGATATTCATTATTGACACCTGGGTGAGCAGGCTGGGAAGATTAGGCGTTAACTGAGCTTTTGGTCTCCAGCTATTTGGCGTGGCACCAATCCCAACTGGGTTGGGGAGAGTCACAGCTGTAATCCCTAAGGAGGCCAAACCCTACTGACTAGATTTGAGGGGTTTCATGGTGTTGAGTCATTGGAACAGACTGGGGATGCTGGTCTCTTGTCCACCCCATTGCATGGCACTTCCTTTGCTAACCAGAAGGTTATCTTGAGCATGGTGTTGGAGAATCCTTCCAGAGTGGTGTCACGTACCTTCAACACCCACTCCAATTCAGCCTCCAGTGAACTAGTTTGGGACCTCATGGCCACCTGGAGAACCATAGATTTGTCCTGATCAATCAGTGGTGCAACCCATGTGTCCAAACAAACATACTCTGGACCTGGTCTTTGCAACAGAGTGGGATAGCTTGGTTCAGTTGATTGTGGGGTTTGTAATGAGGCTGTTGTCCTGGATGGACCATTTCCTGATATGGTTTGGATTCCCTCTGATGGTATCACCCATAGGGATGGAGGGCCTATTGAGATGGTCCACCCTGTAGACTAATAGACTCATAAAGGTTCCTGAATACTTTGGGGGGATTTTCCAGCTGAGATGACTAGCACTCCTGTTGAGGCTCTACTCTTGCTGTAGAACAGCAAGATGCACTGGGCCATAAACACAGTTGCCCTCACGGGTCATCATTGCAACTGGTGAGCATGCCAGGGTTCCCTGGTATACCAGGGAACTGCATGATTAAACAGGAGCGGCAATGGCTAGATTGTAAATAGTGCAAAGCCCAATGCAACACTGACCAGATACAGGCAAGAATACTTGGTCATGTATACCACATGGCAGCGGTGACAGCAAATAAAGTGTGCCTCTCTGCCACCAGTGCCTCTTCAGTCCAGCAGGGCTGTTTCAAGTGGTGAATAAGCTGATTACATCTGCCCTACATAGGGTATCTTTGAAGTTCTGGGCACCAGTTACTATAGCAATACCAGATAACCATCTAACTCAAGATTTGTTGGCTCAATACAGAAGCTGGTTATAGGAGTTTGGCTGACTGACCCTTGCCCATCATGTCTTACACAGCTATCCAGAGGGGATTGGTGGAGTGGGCTCAAGGATTGATCAGTGCCATACTGCAGAAGGGGGATGTGCTGCCTGCCTTGAAGGACCAGAAGGATCCTTCAGAGGACCAGAAGTGTTACATTACAATTGCCTGTTCACAATCTTGGGCAAGATTCTTGAGAGGCTGGCGGCAAGCCACCTGCAGGCATTATTGGAGGAAGTAGATTAATCCGAACGGATTTCAAACTGGCTTCAGTCCCAGAGACGGAGCCTAAACTTCCTTGGCTGCCCTGCTAGATAATGTTTGTTGGGAGAGAGGCAGTTGAGTTGATTCCTCTCAAACTTTCCACACCTCTTGATTCCTTTCACCACGGTATCTTTCTGGCCTGGCTCTGAGTATGGAAGGCTCTGTGTTGCAGTGGTTCAGTTCCTGCCAGCAAGACAGGATCCTGGAGGTGATTGGAAGTGGAAGGACTTTGTTCCATCCAGGGGAATTGACTTGTGTTGTCCCACAGAGCTTCATCTTAACACCCTTGTTGTTCAACATTTATATGAAGTTGCCAGGGACACATAATGAGGTGTCATCAGTATGCCAATGATGCTCAGCTCTATCTCTTGTTATGTCAGAATTGGAAGAGGCCGTTCAGGTTCCTGACCAGTGCTTGCAAGTGGTAATAGGCTGAATGAAGACTCTTGAATTGAAACTGAATCAAGACAAGACAGTTTCTTGGAATGGGGGTGGGATGTCACACTGCCATGGAAAGGGGTTGCTCTTTGATCCAGCTCCGTCACTTGAGTCCCTGGTGACTTCAGAGCAAGGAGTGCTTATTTCTAGCTCTGGCTGATTTGCAGAGAAGGCTTAGCACCTGTGATCCATGCTCTGGATCAACCGTATTGGGGAAAGCCTTCTTTGTGATGGCTACTAAACCCTGGAACTTGCTGCCCCCAGATGTGTATGCTTTGTGTCTACGTCATTTACATTTTGGTGACATGCACACATTTTCACTCAGGTATTTGGGGGATGGTTGGATGTGAGTTTTCTGTATCCGAAGCTGTATTGTTTTACTTAGATCAGTGTTTTCAGCTTTTGGATTTTAAATACAGTTGTATTTTAATTTGTATTCCCCATCCTGGGACTTCTTGTAAAGAGCAGGTAACAAATATTGTTTTTTAAAAAATGAAGGAGATACATGCTGATCTCCCTTTTTTTCATGCCTCAGGATTTGGGGTGTTTCTCATTCACTTTAGAGCAGAATTTGTAGAATGTTATTTATTTATTTTTAAGTTTGTGAAAACCTCTCCTAATGGAATTTGGAATGAAAGAGGGTTGGCTGGTATAGATGCTCCTTAATTTGAGTGGGAAGGACTATTGTTAGGATCCCTCCCACCCCCGCAAATGTGTGAGCAGCAGTGTTTGTAAGGCTTCTCTTTGTGGCATCTCTCTCTGCAGTTTTGAAATTGAAGGTGAGAGTGAAGGTGAGAAATACACCTACAAGTTCCGGGTGTGTCGAAATGCTAGCAATAAGACCAATTCTGGCTTGGTGCAGATCAACAATAAGCAACAGACAAAGGTGTTGGGACGAATCAACGAGACCCATCTTGCCAGTGGAAGTAAGATACATTTATCCTTCAACAACTCTTCTCCATTGCTCTTCCAATACCACATATGCCTCACAGGGTGTCTTGGTTTTCTGTCTTGGCAGGTACATGGATTTTACTGACCTATAAGGGGGGAGACCCCTATAGTAGCCACTGTGGGAAGGAGCCGAGAAAAGCCATAGTAATGATCACCTGCAACAAGAAGACACTAGCAGTGAGTAGCTACTGGAAAGGGTTATTAAAAAATAATAATTCCAGGGTATATTGGCCAATGGTTAGGAGTCACCCCTCATTACACTACCTCCAGTATTAATCACGCTTAATAATTTAAGAGCTGAATTACATGCTTGGAAAATGAGATTTTTCAGCTTGGCAGGAATACCACGATGCTTGAACTTATATGTTGGTTGGAGGGGAAAGGCTGCTCACTTAGAAAATGAACACATTTTGAAGAAGGGTAAAAGGTAAAAGTAAAGGGACCCCTGACCATTAGGTCCAGTCGTGCCCGACTCTGGGGAGCCAGCGTACAGCTTCCAGGTCATGTGGCCAGCATGACTAAGCCACTTCTGGTGAACCAGAGCAGCGCACGAAAACACCGTTTACCTTCCCGCTGGAGAGGTACCTATTTATCTACTTGCACTTTAACGTGCTTTTGAACTGCTAGGTGGGCAGGAGCAGGGACCGAGCAACAGGAGCTCACCCCATCACGGGGATTCGAACCGCCAACCTTCTGATCAGCAAGTCCTAGGCTCTGTGGTTTAACCCACAGCGCCACCCGAAGAAGGGTAGTCCAGGCTATTGGGAGGGCTGGGAAGTTCCTGTTGTAAAGAAAAAGTCAAACACAGAGTCTCCTACTAGCATTTTAAAGTACAGCCCAGGAGGCCTACAGCATATATTTATCTGAACTTGTATCTCGCTCAGAAGTGGGAAGTGGCACTGTTAGATGGTTCTTGAAGAAGATGAAGGACACTGGCGAGCATAATTCTCTGGGGAAGGATGGAACTTTGTCCCTGTATATATTTAAGGTGATAGATGTCTTTTATTGCTATCTTCCCATAAACAGAGTGGTTTCACCATGGTGTCAGAAGAACGAGAAAAGATGGAGGAATGCTTCTACCTCTTTGAATTAGAGAGCAGCTTGGCCTGCCCTCCAGAAGACTCTCACTTAAGTATTGGCTCTATATTGCTCATTACGTAAGTTTGTCTAAAAGTTTTAATACTCCATCTTCGGTTTAGCGATTTCCAGGGTAGCTTACATGCATATTCTTTTTAAACATATAAAACGGGATTAAAAGATGAAAATAACAGTTAAAACTGAGCAGCATCAGAGCAACTTGAGAGATAAAAGCCATTCTGATAATACAGTTTAATAGTGCCTGGTTTCAACAATAAGTTCTTTACTTGGTGCCAGAAAGACATGAGATTTGGTACCAACAGCCTGGTGTATATGTGTACAATCTTAAGGCCTGTACTTTGGACTAGTTGAAATTTCAAATGTGCATTCAGTGCATCACGGCAGTGTAAGTTGTATGCCACCAGTTCATGAATAGTGGCTGTTTCTTTTCGGGTGGGAAGGTGGGCACCAGACTTGGAACGTAGACGGCACTTCATGCCATAAAAAGGTACAGTTTCCGGGTCATGTGGCCAGCATGACTAAGCCGCTTCTGGCGAACCAGAGCAGCGCACGGAAACGCCGTTTACCTTCCTGCCGGAGCAGTACCTATTTATCTATTTGCACTTTGACGCCATAGATGCCACTTAAAGGCTAGATCTTAAAAGCATTCAAAGCTGCAAAGTGCAACCCCATCTAAAATAGGCTGGGAACTACCTCTCAAAACAGGCACACGCCCTACCAACAAGTAGCTTCAATTTCTCAGGACTTGGCGAGAAAGTATTCCAGATTTTCAGAGTATCTCACCTGGCAGTTCAGTACAGATTTTAAACAGAATTGGGGACAAAGCTTTGAAGAGTACAAGTGGTAACGGACATTAGTATTCCCAGTGTCGCCCTTGTCAACTGAGCATACAGGGTAGAAATGAAACAGTGGAACACATTGTCCTCCATTACAGAAGGGTACCATGGTGCTGTTCCCTACTTTCAGTGCCTTATTAGAAAGGGTCTAGAAAAGTAATCTGCTGAAAGTTTATCCACGAGACACTTTTCTGTAAATGCGATTCCACAGAATCCGGTTTTGTATTGAGCATAGGGTGAATGAAGTAAAGGTCTTTGGCCATGGGGAATGGAAGGTTTATCCCAAGGCAGTTGCTTTAAGACAAAAGAATACATATGTAGTTAGGGGCACTGGCTTCCTGGTAAATATTTAGTCAGGCATGACAGTATGGCATGTGTTTATATCAGAGCTTTCCAAACTTTTCACGTTGGTGACACACTTTTTAGACATGCATCATTTCACGACACAGTAATTCAGTTTTACTAGCAAACTAGAGGTTAAACTAACCCCTTTCCAGCCCCGGGAGGAGTGCGGGGAGCATTTGTGGGACACACCTACACACTGCAACCGACACACTAACTTGTCATGACGCACAGTCTAGAAAGCTCTGGTTTATATTATACATGTGACAAATGCCCTAGGCCTTGCAATTTCATAGATGCACAGGAGAGCCTAAATTACTGCTCACTGTTTAGACACGAATTATAAGCACAACTTCAGATTGGGCTTCAGCAAATCTCACAAGATGTTGGAAGATTTGGATGCTACAAACGGATACAGTGGTACCTCGGGTTGCGAACTTAATTCATTCCGGGGGTCCGTTCTTAACATGAGGCGCGCTTTCGCTAATGGGGCCTTCTGCTGCCGCCGCGCTGCCAGCGCACAATTTCCATTCCCATCCTGGGGCAAAGTTCGCAGTCCGGAGCAACTACTTCCAGGTTAGCCGAGTTTGTAACCCGAGGTACCACTGCACAGGGAAATAAACTTGCACAAATGTCCTCAAGTGTAGCCTGCAATTTAGCTTCCCTAAAGTATACCCATTTTCCTCCCCATTTCTGGGCAAATAATTTGCCTGTCATATTGATCCCTATTCCCCATTCCCTTCCCATATTTTATGCTGCTGTGTATACTCCGTGTGATACCTAACAACCATTAAGCCTAAAGTTGTGCACATTGGGCTCTCCTCTGGTTGCTCAAAATTAGAATTTGACTAGCTGCTTTAGGAGTAACACATATCACGCCATAAAGGTTGGAATCTCCTATGCCAGTCAGCCTCATTATAAGTTCTTAAGCGGTTTGTAAGAGAACATCAACATGTTCTGAGTTTTATTAGAAATCATAGCTTTTGCCTTCCTGGTTTGTTTGTATTTTGACATTCTCTTTCAGGCTTGCTCCATTGGTTGCAGTGTACCTCATTGGGGGATTTCTTTACCAGCGTCTGTTGGTGGGAGCAAAAGGCATGGAGCAGTTCCCCCACTTGGCCTTCTGGCAAGATCTGGGCAACCTAGTGGCAGTAAGTAGCAAAACAGACAAATCCGTACAGCAGCAAGGGGCAACCTGTGATTCTTCCAGAGTTTGCATCTGATATCATGCACACAAGCTGCGTCTACCTGTGCCACAGGAAAGGTATACAGTGGTACCTCGGATTAAGTACTTAATTTGTTCTGGAGGTCCGTACTTAACCTGAAACTGTTCTTAACCTGAAGCACCACTTTAGCTAATGGGGCCTCCCGCTGCCGCCGGAGCACGATTTCTGTTCTCATCCTGAAGCAAAGTTCTTAACCCGAGGTACTATTTCTGGGGTAGCTGCGTCTGTAACCTGAAGTGTATGTAACCCGAGGTACCACTGTATGTGCATTCAGGCATTTTGATGAATCTTGTTTTAACATCTTGTTTTAAGCAGGCCTGGGTAACCTCCAACCTGTGGACCAATCATAGCCCGCAAAGCCATTTTCCTCATGACATCAGCTGATATGTGGGAGGATGGGATTGAATCCTGACAAACCCCATCCTGATTCAGGAGCTGGTTTGCATCAGAATCTTGCTAAAACGAAGGACTTTCAAACAGCCCTGTGCTGTTCTTTGAAGTCCTGACAATTTGGGCTTCAAAGCACAGCATCACCTGACACCATAGTGATGCCCACCTGTCGTATTCAGCCCTCCAAGGGAGGGAGATAAAAATGGCCCCTAGATAGAAAAGGTGCCTCCACCCCCATGTAAAGAAGCTGCAGTGAAGCTTGGGGACCCAGCTTGTTACAATTTTTTAAGTGCCATTTAGTATGATGTCTAATGCCAGACTGTGATTAATCTCTACTAATATTTGTTGATAAAAGCCACTCTCAGAGCAATGGTTTGAAATTGCATTGTGTCAACTAATAATTTGAGATTACCCAGTTTGCATTCGGACAAAATGATACACTGTTTAATCAGATGGAAGCAGAGCCTTTCAATTCCTTGCAGCTGCACTGAACGAGAGGGAGTGCATGAATTGAAAGTTTGTTCTGGCTAAATAAACAGATTTATTGCGTTGTCCAAATATAGCTATTGTTTTTGTTGGAGATTGCAGCTAATAAATTCCTGTCAACGGGCTTCTCTTTAGAGCTGGCTTGTTTCCTTGTGGGAACTTCTGAGCTGACACTCTCGTGCTAAGCTTTTACTTACTAGTTGCCTATGCAAAACCTTTGATGTGCTTTAGGTATGGCAGTTGTGCTTATTTGGCTGCCACGTCTTTCTGTAGTCCCTTTAGCATTGAAGTCCTCAAATCATGCTAAGAGGTGGAATCTGGATGGAGACAGGTTAATACTGCAATCACTATTTGTGGTCTGGCATTTGTACATTAACCTGTGTGTGCTTACAGGATGGCTGTGATTTTGTGTGCCGGTCGAAACCAAGGAATGTACCAGCTGCGTATCGTGGTGTTGGTGATGACCAACTAGGGGAAGAGTCTGAAGAGCGAGATGACCATTTGCTACCAATGTGATCTTTTCTTTCTTTTCCTTCCCTGTTTGTTCACATAAGCGGGTGTCACCTGGTCGCTTCCCCCTCATCTTTCTTGTGATCACCCCTTAAGCTGCTTGCTTTTTACCATGGCTGCCCCATTTTTCCTCTCCTGCTATGAATGAGTACTGGGACTGGGGCTTTTCTGAATGTAAATCTGTGGTAACAAAACTTTGAAATAGGGGGACTGGACAGAGCCCTGAAGGGCAAATGCTTCTCTAGATTGCCTGCTGAGGCTGATTTTCCTCAGCTTATGAAGAAGTGTTTGTAGGTTTAGAGTGGAGCAGCAAGGGGAACTTCAGTATGTGAAGTTAAAGGGAAGAACCTGAAGGTGCAGGGAAATACTAGTAGCCTTGGGTATGGGGGGTGGGTAGAGTGGCTGGGATTGAGTGCTTTTACATATTTTGTATGGGCTTTATTCTACAAAACACTGGATTTCTATTTTCAATTATTCATTTGTATATTTTTCTTGAAAGGTGAGGGAGCTTTCCTTGCATTTTCAGATTCACCCTTTTAAGATGCAGTAGACAGACAGTCTGGAGACTCTTCCATCTTAAAGTATGAATTAAAAGTAGATTTGAGGTCTTTTTTCCAGTTGCTGGTACATGATGATGGCAATAATATGTATATTTTGCTATATGGCCTGAATTGAAATAGAGGCAAAGAGGAAATAAAGTTTCTCAAAACAGCAGGTGCACCTGAGTGCACTCCCTGCATTATCACCCCTTTAACTGCTTTACGAGAAAGAGGAATTATCTAGCTTTAGTTGTTTATGTGCTTATGGCGGAGGTTGAAAAATATAAGACTAGTCCTCTTAGTAGTTCAACAGGGGAATAAGGGATGAAAGTCTGTCTGGGTGGTTCAAAATCTTAGCCACAAAAACCTATGGAATAAACTTATATCCTTCCAGACTAGTGCAAACATCACTGCTGGTCTGTTCTCAGTCGGGATGTTAATCTAAGTTGCACCTTCATCTGCTTCTTGGAAGGATTGGGACATGATAGGTCTGTTGCTTTAAGAGATTGCTTTCTCAACTTGGTGCATGCTATGCTATCACCTACTGAAGAGATCAGAGCTGCAGCTCAAAAATATTCCTTACTTTTGAAGATAAGCCATTAACAGTTCAAAGTCTCCTGAATTCACTAGTAACACCAGCTATCTCTTGTGAGGAATAATATATTTACTTTTAGGGAGAGCTGGTGGTTCAAACTGGGCAGCGGTCTGTGGGGTACACAGCAGGGCAGAATCTCTCCTTTTCTGACTCAAGAGCAATGATCAGCTCTCCTGGTGGAATGAAATTAGATAAACAAAGCTGCATCAAGTGTCTCAAGTTCCCTCCAACAGGGATAAGGTCACTGCAATGGTCACTTTTTCATGGTGGTGTTTAAAATAACTTTGTACAAAGACACAACTTTAAAATTAAAATGGCTTGAAGCCCTGAACTGTGTGTTTGTGAGTTAATCATAGACTGCAGCTAGGATCATGCTGATGGGAGTTGGAATTTAACAACATGGAAGGGCTGGAGGTTCCCCTCTCTTAAGTCAAAGAAAGCTGCAGCAAATTAACCTCGTTAAATACTACTTTCCTGTTCTTCCTGCTCTCCCAGCCACACAAGGAGAGGGAACATAGCTCAGTAATCAAACACAGAACTTGGCTGGAGGGTGCTTAAATTTCAGTTACCTGTACCTGTTTAGATTAAAGGACTGGGAATATCAACTACTGTATTGGCCTGAATATAAGCCGCACCCGCAAATAAGCTGCACCTTTAAAATTGATGGGGGGAGGAGGAAAAATGACAATACCCAGGCTGCTTCCTTGGTTGGGGAGGGCACCACTTTGCTGACAGCGTACGGTCGTGAATAAAAGCCGCACTTTTAGCTTTTCACTGTCTGATTTTTTTGGGGGGGGGGAGGGGAGTGCGGCTTATATGCAGGCCAGTGCTGTGCTTCACATAAACATGCTGTCAAAGGCCGCCTCAGCCACATCTTTTTGCTTAGTGCTATAGCATTATTTAAGCTATTCTTGTAGTTAAGAAGTATGAACCAGCACACACAATGAGATGGCTGCTGCTTCCCCCGCCCTTCCTATAATAGCTATTATAATCGCTTCAATTCACACTAAAATAGTGATCACTTTTAACCAATGGCAGAGGAAATCCGAGCACATTTGACTCTCCAGAGTACTCGAGAGATTCTATACTCCTTGTGGTTAAAAGCTCTCATTTGTTAGTGATATTAAACTTTGTGTTCAGATTTGGGTCAGTTTAGAAAACAAGCACTTGGCCGTATTGGGACCCCTAGTTAAGACCACCAAGCCACACACACCAGCCTGGATCTAACATCACGGAGTCTTAAAACCCAAGCACAGTACTTTACAAGACCCAACAATGCTTTTCAGGTTGATTTCAAACCTTGTGGGCAAAAACTGCTTGCTTGATGTCACTGACATCAAATAATAGGTGGACAATCCATGTCAAACTTGAGGCCCGAGGTGGGGAAGATAGTCTGGTGCTATGGAAGGAAATTTGATTCAGCCAACAGCCCAGAAAGCTAAGGCATGAATCTCAGCTGGTAGGCATGAAGTAATACTGCCAAAACTCTGGTTCCCTCTAGTGGGCTTTAAAAGGCCTTTTGAGTTGTGAAAATACTACATACCCTAACATTCAAAAAGTTTTAAAATGACATTTTGGCAGATAGAACTTATTAAACACTATTTCTACTAAGCAGAAGTAAATATGCTTAAGCTGAGCTTTATGCTAAGATATTAAGCACACTTAGGTTTGCAACAGAAATGAGTAAACTATAGAAATATATGGAAATCTCTACAAATGATTGCAAGGTAGGTTTAATTGTTTTAAACTACTATACTCCAAGAAATATTGCTAAATCTTGTTCAGTGTTCCAGAACTGTAGCAGAGGACATACAGTTTCAATCTCAGATTTGAAGTTAACACAGTTAACAAATTTCAGTATCCTTAACTGCAAGCTACAGTGACAAGTATCACACCTAGCTTTATAAGTACAAGTAAAGCTTTCTCCATAGCTCCCCTGCTCAGTACATGTCCCCCTCCTCAAATTACACTGCTTTAAAAAACTGTTAAAAACAGTTGTTGGAAAAAGGAATGGAAAAACACATCCTTGACCAAAAGCCATGGCTATCATCCAGCAGATACTGTAAACTGCCCTAAACCTATTACTGGAAGAGTCATACTTCAAAAGGGGTAATGATTAGTACTAGATATCACCACTGGTTGGAACAAGCCCGAAATATGCAAGCACAGAACAGTGGAAACACCTGCCCTAGTATAAACTCTCAGACACAACATAAAATTTGAAAGGTACAGACTTTGAGACAGACATACAGCTTACATCAAAACTAAGATTTTGAACATGCTCTGTATGAATTGTAACAAATCCCTTTTGTAGCTAAAAGCAAAGCTGTACCCTACTTTTGAATGATTTAACATGAACAGCAACAAAGCTTGCCTTCATTTAAACCTGCCATACATCTCTCCAAGTGAAACTTGCACTGGTGTGTATCAGGAAAGTCGGGGAGGGAAAAAAAATCAGGCCACGAGAGGACCGGCAACTTAATTTTTGAAGCATTCTTTTTACTGAAGAGAATATTTGTATAATAAACAAAAATAAACAGGCTTCTGACAGGAGATACAAACCTGCTAGAAGCAGCTTTGTCCCATATGCTCTCAGGGGGAGGGCAAGATACAAAACTAGTAAAAGAAAAAATTCAAAAGCAAGATAGAAACAAATGGTGCTTCGGTACAATTGGATTCTCCTTTGGATATTGAATGGCATCTTTCAACTCCACAAGACATGTAGAATTAAAGTTTTTTCTTTAAAAAAATCCCTCGATATCATAGAAGTGCTCATGTTGTCTTGGCAAGGGTCCTATTTAGGCATGAACAAGCTCCAATCCTTAAGTGATCCAGAACACTTTCCAGTGTTCTGTATGGGGTCAGTTTGCTACTTAATTCCACGTGACGCTATGAACTGAGAAAGGCGTCACTTAAAGGGCCTTCCAACTTCCCCTCCCTCCCCCTCATCAAAAGAACCCATTCCCAAACTTCAGCACTAACTGGTTCCCTGGAAAAATGAATCTGTGTAGGAGGGGAAAAGACCGCATGGGAAGGAAAATGAGAAAACAAAAGCAACTCTAATTCTGAGAAGAGGAAGGGTCCTTCTCAGCCCTTCCTCTGAGAAGCCTCACCAGAGAACTCTCATCATCCTTGCTGTATTGCCACCAGAACGATTCAGAGGCTAATTTTCAGGCATCATGAGATACTCCTGAAGAGGTGTTTCAAGGCCTCCTGGGGAGATATACTTCCTCCATGTAGCACCAAGACTGGGTTTAAGAGAGGTCAGTTTCCCTCCATTCAGTGTTGAGAGCTTGAAATGGTCCCAGCGCGACGAGGGGAAGAACTCTGGCTTCTTGTGTTACTAGGTCTCTTTGAGGATGTTGATCTTGGCACAGATCTTGAGGGCAGGACCCAGCTTGATATTCATGGCACTCATGAGGTGCTCTTCCTTCAGTAGGAGCAAAGCCTGACCGTCAATCTCCTGTGACCGAAACTCCTCCGCAATCTCCTGGCAGCCTATAGGATTCAAGAAGCAAAAAACCAAAACACCTTGTGAGATGTCAAAGAGGCAAGCAGTTGATGTCATTTTGAAGAACAGGATGTTTGTATCAAATCCCTTAGCAATCTCAACAATTCTCACAACAGGTCTGAGGTGAGTGAGCGAAAGAATAAAGGCTTGCTGAAGGAAAGCTGGCTGAAATGGAATTTCCTAGGCTACAGCTCACATTTTCAGTGATTATGCTGTTAACATACAGATAAGTCATCTATCGTCATGACCTTCATAATTCCTGGAGAACACAGAAAGGTGTTCATAGTACAGTGGTACCCTGGAAGTCAAATGGAATCTGTTTGGGAAGTGCATTTCACTTCCAAAACGTTCAGAAACCAAAACACAGCTTCTGATTGGCTGCAGGAAGCTCCTGTAGCCAATTGGAAGCCGCACAGGACATTTGGCTTCCGAAAATTGTTCAAAAACTGGAACACTCCCTTCAGAGTTTTGATCATTCAGGAGCTAAGGTGTTCGGGATCCAAGGTATGACTGTATATTACCGTTCCACAGACTGAAACCTCAGTTATACCCAAGCAACTTGTCGTCTAATCTCACTCCTCTTCTGGTGGTGTCAAACTCACCTTGCAGAGATGCAATGAACTCATACACTTCCTCTACACTCCAGCGGCTGGGGTTGCTGGAGAGGAAGACCGGGTTGATGCCATGGAGGTCAGGGGTAGGCTGAGACATGTTGGAGCTGGCAAGGTCTCGCTCTCCATGACTAGCCCTCACTGAAAGGGGTCCAGGAGATGTTGGGGACAATGCTTCATCATAACTGGAGTTATCAGATCCTCTACTAGAGTCTTCTTGGCCCTGAAAGATGCAAGCACCAGAAATAAAACAAGAGGGGGAAATCCTTAGGTTGGGGGTAGTCATTGAAAAAATGTAAGATGATGCACAAGACCTGGGTTCCTACACAGTCCCTTTACTGCTTTAGTTGTTGCCTAGCAAGTATCTTGGGAGCAGTTGCACTGCAAGTAGACTGTCAGAGAAACAGTGACTGCATGACTGGACACTCTTAATTGATCATGGTAATGAACGTGGGGAGAAGCCATCAAGTACATACTGGGCCCAAGCTACTAAATATTCTAGAGCTCAATACCTGTTAACTGTTAGCTTCATCTCACAGATTGAAGATGTACATACTCTGGTACACTGAACAAGATTTGGCAATACTGACCATTTACCTGGCTTCTGTGCTCTTCTGTGCTCTTCTGTCCCTCCTTTTTCATAAGGATGGCATGTCCATTGTGTCTTGTTTCTAATAAGACATCTTTGAGAGTATCCAGATAGTATTATCACCAGGGATTAAAGGTCTCATCTGATGTACGGAAAATGCAATATCCTATGTCTGAGCATACACCAGACATAGGATATTAATTTTTTCTTACGTCAGATCACACCTTTAATCAGATTTGACATATTGTTTGGATACTCTCAGAGATGATTGATTAGAAACAAAACACAAGGGACAGAACAGCACAAATCTGGGTTAACTCAGGCCAGCCTCTCCAGGTTGGACTACTGTTCTAAAATCAGCTCAACCTACTTATTCTTATACAGCCCCTACCCATATTCCCATGAACGAACAGCACAATCTTAGTTTACAAGAAGGAGCAGGACAGGCACCTGCCAATAGGTAGATTCTTCTTGCTTATTCAGTAGTTATCTAGAAGAAGTGCTGAGAACATGTATGAACTGAGGGAGCAGAGACCAAGTCCAGTAAGAATCCATTTTAAGAGTCCACAGAAAATTGCCATCCTCCTAGTAAGCACAGAGGAGAAAGGTGTGTAAAGATATAAGCAGGGGACCACCCCATTTGTTTTGCAAGGAGATAGTTGTTGCTATGCAACTTCCCTGGATCTTTTACTGGAATAAGGATTCAT
Organism: Podarcis cretensis; assembly: GCF_951804945.1. Lineage (NCBI taxonomy): Eukaryota > Metazoa > Chordata > Lepidosauria > Squamata > Lacertidae > Podarcis > Podarcis cretensis. The sequence goes on from NC_137187.1 coordinate 31,448,197, forward strand.
TATAAGCGTACAATCCACCTCAAAGGGTATGTCTTAGAAGGAAAAAAAAGGATTCCTAACATGAAGAAGAATCTTTATTATGGCCATAGGCCAGCATAAAAACGTGTTCGTGTTCCTCATTTACTAAGGGATAGAAACAAAAACACCTGGCCTTGATCTCTGACCCAAGGATGTGTGTAAGGTAGAAATCAGTAGTCTCTAAGCAGAAAGAGTGGGCATCAGAGGAGCTTATCCAGAAGATCCCACCTGACCTCTAGTGGTGGCATTAGAGAACAGCAGTTAACTTATTATGAATTAAGTAACAAATGTGCACTCTTCTCCACTGAAGTACAAGATTCTCTTCACCAAAGTCTAGTAACTTAGAGTTTCCACCTGTTTGGGAATTTTTCTCATGGTGGAGTGCATATAAACCCAAGTGTGCCATAAGGCAAAGCTGGCCAGACTTAATCCGGGTTTTAAGTCTCCAGTTTCGGGTTTTTAAATAGAAGATTTCGCTTGGCTTTAATATTGGAACTTACGCCACTGACAGACAACTGTGTAACAGTCAGGATGGCATACGATGCAAAGGCAATATTTTCTAGCCCTTATTTGAGTTGAGAGTCTGTGGTCAACACGACTGGAGACACGTCTTGTGTAATTTGTGGGTCGGTAGCTCCTTTCTGTCATGCATTCCCTAATAATTAATCCCCATTCAACAAACATAACCACACCAGAGACAAGCACAGCCACTTGGGCATCTAGTGTAGGAGCTTATAGAGGACCATACATTCCTTCAGCAAGTTAAAGGTGTGTTTTTACTCCAGTTCTGGAGGCTCGAAGATTAGGCCACTGTTCTCTCAAAGGAGCCTCAAAAGCGTCAAAGAAGGCAAGAATCTAATCTCTATCTTTTGGAAATATTTCCCTATTTCCCCTAGGCTTTAGCCAGGTTCTGTGGGGTCTTAAGTACAATTCCAGTACTTCAACGGCCTTAGCAAATATTGCCCTCATCTCCTTTTGAACTATTTTATTGATGGCTTTACTGTAATTGATGTTTCTTTTATTCTTGTTTTTACAGTGCTGTATGCTGTTATTTATATAAGAACGGCAGGGTATAAATATTTTAAGCAACAGACTTAAAAGACCCCCAGTCCCTGCCAGATAAACCCTCACAGCACCAGAGCAGGTGAAACTCTGCTGTCCTAGGCAAGGAGGAATGAGGGATGGAAGTATACCCTTACCCGGTGACGCTTGCCCTGTATCTTGGCTCGGGCAATCTCTGAGCTGCTGCGCCGAGGCCCCCGTCGTCGTCGGGCATAGTTCGCTTCCTGGAGCTCCTTCATTTTTTTCCTTTGAAGCCGAAGTTGGTGACTGCAGCCCACATTGTACCTGGCACAAGAAAGAAGGAAGAATAAATGAAGCAAGGCTCATTTGAGAATTCCTCTGCAAGCTGAAAATTCTAACGTGCTAGTCCTTTTCCAGCAAAACAGTTTTGAGTATGGGAGTGCTCAAGCCCTACATGAAGAGTCGTTTCTACATAAGCCATTTAACCAGGCTTATTGAGATCTTTCCATCAGGAGGTAGAAGCAACATACAGCCTCTAAATTATTACCCTCTAAATCTGGGCTTGAGGAATCCAATGGGAAAGGCAACCCTAATACCCAGGGTAACACTGTCTGTACAGGTTTAACCTCAACTTTCAGACTTGCTTTCCAGGGAAATAATTCATTATAAAGGTGCCTGAAACATTCTAGGTGCTATTCAGAAAGGGTACTTATTGAAAGGGATGCGGGTGGCGCTGTGGGTTAAACCGCAGAGCCTAGGACTTGCTGATCAGAAGGTTGGCGGTTAGAATCTCCACGACGGGGTGAGCTCCCGTTGCTTGGTCGCTGCTCCTGCCAACCTAGCAGTTTGAAATCACGTCAAAGTGCAAGTAGATAAATAGGTACCGCTCCAGCGGGAAGGTAAACGGTGTTTCCGTGTGCTGCTCTAGTTCACCAGAAGCGGCTTAGTCATGCTGGCCACATGACCCGGAAGCTGTACGCCGGCTCCCTCGGCCAATAAAGCGAGATGAGCACCGTAACTCCAGAGTCGGCCACGACTGGACCTAATGGTCAGGGGTCCCTTTACCTTTCTTATTGAAAAAGTACTTTCTCTTGAGCAGGTAGAAGGAGGCATCCATCCACTAATGGGATAAGTCCCCAGGGGGCTGGGAGAGGCAAGGAACCACATGACTACTTTTGTATAATGTCCCTCCTGTCCAATTAGTGGAGTGATCCTAGGAGATGAAGACTTCCTTCTAACAGAGGAGAAGAATTAAGAGCAATATATGGTGGCCTTAGGGACGCGGGTGGCACTGTGGGTAAAACCTCAGCACCTAGGGCTTGCCAATCGCATGGTCGGCGGTTCGAATCCCCGCGGCGGGGTGAGCTCCCGTCTTTTGGTCCCAGCTCCTGCCCACCTAGCAGTTCGAAAGCACCCTCAAGTGCAAGTAGATAAATAGGTACCGCTTTATAGCGGGAAGGTAAACGGCGTTTCCGTGTGCTGTGCTGGTGCCGGCTCACCAGAGCAGCTTTGTCACGCTGGCCACGTGACCCGGAAGTGTCTCCGGACAGCGCTGGCCCCCCGGCCTCTTAAGTGAGATGGGCACACAACCCTAGAGTCGGACACGACTGGCCCGTACGGGCAGGGGTACCTTTACCTTTACCTTTTTATGGTGGCCTTGGTGGCACAAAGTGCCTTCCATTAACTTTGGCTGGTGGCTCAACTGTAACCCTATCTGGACAGGGATAACCTTCAGTTGTTTATGCTATGGAAGCCTGTAGTTTAGGATACTTCAATGCTTTGCAAACGCAGCTGGTTCTGAAGATGTTTTGTAAAATACTTCTGGTGTAGAATTCGGTGGTGAGACCGGGACCAGAAGATCTGAAAATATTACATCGGTTCTGGCCCAACTGCAGTGGCTACTGATTAGTTTCCAGTCTCTATTCAAAGTGGTGGTTTTGACCTATAAAGCTTCAAGACCAGAGTAGCTCAACAAGTGCCTCGACCAGCCCAGGCTCTGCAGTGCATTGGGGTCCCTTCTACAAGTGCTCACTCAAAGGAGGTGCAGAGGGTAACCACATGACAACAAGCCTTTTCAGTGATTTTATCCTGATACTGGCCACTGACCACAATAAAATGACTTTGCAGGGGTGGCTCCCATCTGTGGAATGGTATCCCCAAGGAAACACACCTGTCTCCATCATTATCAAGTCTCAAGGAGGAGTTTCCAAGCGCCATTACCTCTTGGCACACGTTACAGAACAGAACCTTTTGGAACCACGAAATTGATTGGCTGGGCCGTATTTTCCGCAGAACTCGCATTTCAGCAGATTCCCTTTCTTGTCTTGCTCTGAGGAAGCAGGAGAAGCAGACACTTAATAGTAAAACAACTAGCTTCATTAACCAGCAACATCAGAATGCAAGCTTAAGATTGTCTGTTTGATAGCAAGCTATACTCTCTGTTGAAAGCCAAGTATGGGAGACTCCCCAGAGAGAAAGAACTGGAAACCCCATTAGCCATTAGATCTGCAAAGCTATGTGTAACAAAAGCACATCCCTTGTTCACCTATGCTTATTTTGAGAGTGTGAAGTGGTGCTCTTCCTTATTCCACAGATAAAATGGGTAGCGCTTCAGTATAAACCATGTGATCCAATACAGCACCTCCACTCCTTCTCCTTTCCCCTGGGCACCCTTTCAGGAAAGAGTAATTAAAGCTAAGCATTTGGCTTGGCTCTCAGTAACCTACGTGTTTGACAAAGGTGGAAAATGTGAACGTAGAACTTGAAAGACCCTTACCCCACCCTACTCCTTCTCATCGACTACAGTCCCTAGAGGGGACTCACCTGCAGCAACGCTTTCCCCTCCTGGGGAGTTGCTAGGCTGGTTATCGGTTTGCCTAGAGGGAACTCCTCCCTGAAGGGGCTTTTCAAATTCTTTTAGGAGCTGAGAGCAGCTCACCTGCATTCAAGACAGTCGAAGGGGGAAACCCGAGTCAGAAAGCAACTTTGTGCAAGAGTTTCGTTGTCTGATGCTAAGCATGCTTCAACTACAGGACTACTAGAATTTCTTTCCTGGCTTTAGCTAACATAAGCCAAGTTAGCAAACAGATCATGCTGGCAGTACAAAGAGAGAAAGAAGCAGAGAGCAGTCCCTGCCCTAGATACCCCAGGCTGAACCCTCTTACCGGAAAAGGCTCTGCCCCTTCCTGAATGACAAAGCCCTCTATGATGTGCGTAAGAATCTGAGGCTTGACAATGGCTTGCGGAGGTTTGGAATCTCCCGTCTGGCGTGACAACATGGCTAAGGTAGGCATAGGAGCAGCTGTAGGAGTGACAGAGCTGGAGTCACTTGGAGGTGCATTGGGGGAGGCACTGGGGAGGGACTCAGATTTCTCTGAAATAACAGAAGCAGCATTAACAAATTAGACCCATCTGAATTCTGTATGCAACTATGCAAATAATGTATTTGCAAATTATGTATTTGCATACATAAAAAAAATAGGCGGAATTGGTTTGGTTTGCGACATTTGTGGACTGCAAACGTTACTGTATCAGTATGGCTTGCGTAGGGCATGCAGAGCTGGGCAGAGAAAGCTGCAGATGTCCACTATGGCAGGACAGCTCCTGCTCATTGTCAACTTCAAGTCATGGATGCCAAACACACAAGATGATCACATGTTGACCAAAGGCATTCACAGGACTGCATTTGTGAGCCGTGTAAGGAAGAAAGTTAAGCCATAAAACAAGTCCTGATCCAAATCATTTCCCCCAAGATTCAGAAGCTTCACCTGTGGTTTATGTGTGTGTTTTCAAGTTATACTCCATCACCACGATTCCGCTCTGTGCACAGGGGCATTCTAGTCCATTTATACATTCCACCCTCAATCTGCCACCAGGCCTAACCACTTATCTACTCTTCAGGGAGCAGGCAGAACTTACCCTTGTTCCCTTCACTTCCAAGGCCCCCCTTATCTTCTGTGGCTTTGGGACTCTCTGCCACAGGAGACGACTTAGCAGGCAGGAGAGAAGGTGGTGCACTGGAGTCATCCCTCTCCTCTTCAGATTCTGCTTTGCGCTTGACTGCCGAAGTCTGTGGTTTGCTCTGTATGGGAAGATGGGAAGGGACATGCAGATCCAAGAGAAGGAAGGAAATAATTCTATCCCAGACACTAAATAGGCAGCGAAATGCTGCTAACCTCCATAGGCTGTATGCAAAGAGATGCAAGTGGAAATCACACCACAGGAATCTGCTTCTTCTTCACACTGCATTTCCTTGCACCCCCACCCCCAAAAGCCATTCCTGAAGGTCCATGCTGGAACAGCATGGTAATAGTTTTGAGAATTCAAGTGACTGAAGGCAGAAAATATGAAATGGAACTGCACCACAGTGGGTATGATCTACCAGGAAATTTTCCTACGATGCCTTCATTAAATTAAACAAGAGCTGCAATGTTGTTCGAGTGCAGTAACTTTGTGGATTGGGGGGAAAGGCCTGATAATAGATGGAACCACTGGGTGAGCTGCAAATTATGATCTCCCAAGAAGTGCCATGAGAAAACCCTCCCAATTGCTTTACCACCTTTGAAAGATCCCTATCCAGATGACAGCATTTCACAGCTCACCCACTGTCTTGTAAAAAAAGATTGGGAAATGCTACCTGGACACCACAGTCTACAGTCCATTCCTGGTAACCAAGGCTACTAGGGAGTCTGTGAAACAGGCAACATACAAATGCAGTCCACCAGTCACATAAAACAGCACACAAAAAGCTAAATAACCATCCTGTTTAGCTGCTTGCCTAGGTCACCAAATACAAGAGGACTGTAAAACAGCAAGCAAGCAGATCACCGACAAACATGGCAGATGGACCATATGCTTTGCAGGCCTGATTGTACATGGTAAAGGGAATGACTCTCAGTTACTGGATAGCTAGGCTATGTAATCTCCCAAAGCCACATGTGTGAGCAAGTGCGGATTTTGCCCCCTTCCAACATTCCTACTGTACTTGTGAGGTAACTTACAGGTAACTGGACAGGCTGCACGTAGTAGGCAGATGTTTGTGCCTGAGCCATGACGGGAGAGGAAACCGTATTCTTCACCTGGGTCGTGCCCTGGACCTGGGCCACGTTGACCCCCGAAGTGAGCAGTGGAGGAGCTTCTTGTAGAGGAGGAGGAGAACAAGTAGAAAAGGAGGCAGAAGAGGTCTGGGACAATGAGGATGCCGTGTGGGCCTGGGACACCGGCTGGACAACGGCTGGCAGGCCCCGGGGGGCCTGCACTGCTGTGTTCATCTGCGGAAGACCCAGAGCCTGAGCCTGGGCTGAACCTTGCTGGCGGCTGCCAACAACCTGCACTGGGATATGAGGCGGGGGCTGCTGGGATGCTGACATTTTGGCGGCCCCGAGCTGCGGAGACTTGAGAGGGGCTATGGGCGGCTTCGACTGAATGGGGACAGGCGTCTTAGTAGCTGCCTGGCAGAGGTTCTCCTGCTGGAGCTGCACCGGCTGAGGTTGTGACTGCAGCATGGGCTGGACGACAAGGGTCTGGGCTTGCTGTTGGCTCTGGAGGGGCGGGGCCTGCTGCTGAGCCTGCGCTGGCCCCTGCTGCTGCTGGGCCAGGGGTGGAGCTTGCTGCTGCTGCTGCGCCAGCTGGAGGTGTGTGGCAGTGTGCAAGAGCTGGGACTGGCGGTGCTGGAACTGCTGCTGGTGATGGATGGCAATTTGCTGCTGGATCACCACTTGCTTCTGGAGGTGGATCTGTTGTTGCTGCTGGATCAGCGAGTGAGGCTGGATTTGGGTATATGTGGCTGTAAAAAAACCCACAGTATTATGACACACCATCAGGGTGCACACCGCTTTATAAAGCAATTTAGGCAAAAGAGACCAACCCCAAGAAAACTGCAATCTTGGGCAAGGCCAGGCCACAAGGGTAGGAGGCGAGCAAAAGCAGTTGAATACACTTAAGAGTGGGGAGGTATGGTTGCTTAGTGGCAGAGTGCAGTCCCTGGCCCAAACTCTGGCATTTCCAGAAAAGAAACTAATGTAGTAGAGCTGAACAGGACCTCTGCCCAAGACCTTGCAGAGCTACTGCATGCATCACAAAAGTGGCACCTGCAGGCAGCCAAAGAGGTCTTCATTGACACTCACTCCTCTCCTTCTGCAACTGGATTTGATGGGGAAAGAAGAAAACAAAACAAAACTTTTTTTCAAAGCCAACTGGTGCCTAGGGGTTTGGGAGGAGGCACACCGTTGTGAGGCATGTGTGGTGCCCATGACAGTTTCTCTGGAAATATGCCCAGAAGCCCAAAAGGGCTGGCGTCCCCACCAATACAGACTAGAAGGACAAGCAGAAGGCAGCTTTATATGCTTCACATCTCAGTAATAAGCCATCAGCGCAAAATGAAGGAAGTGAGTGAGAGTACACTCTCCAGGGCACATCGACTCCAAGCCAACTGCCCAACAAGAAGCAAGCAATGGGCTAAAATAGATTGCAGCCAATCTGCCCTGAGCCATCCAGCAAGGGGCTGTACAATTGTGAAGATGGTGAGCCTGGTTAAGGGGTACATGGATGAAGGTATCAGTCAAGTCACTGGAAGGGTCACCAGTAAGGAAAGCATGAACTGTCACCTACCAGAACTGATCAAGGTCTGGCTTGGGGCTGGTGTCGCTGTCCTGGTCAAGTTCATGCCTACAGTCTGTTGACCATTACCATCTGCTTCAGCCTTCTTTGCTGCTGCATTTTCTCCTTCCGTCTGACTTCCCTGGCTCACAGTCACTGCCTGGGCAGCAGAAGCCACCGGTAAAGGCTGAACTACACCAGTACCCTTCCTCTGGCAGCTGCCCCCTGGGCCGGATGAGGCTGCTTGGCTTAGCCCGGAAGTAGTGTGGCTCCCCACTGAAGATGCCACAACCCCAGAGATGCCATTGCTTCCCGCTGCCCCTTGACTGAGATTAAGTGACTGGCCTACATTGCCAGAAGCGGCTTGAGTCACTGTCAAGGTCTGGCCAGCATGGGTGGCCTGGGGTAGTACTGAAGACTGGGAATTCCCAGATAAAACAGCCTTTGGAGCAGAAGCCTGGAGCTGTGCATTAGCTGCTGAGGTCTGCTGACTTCTGACAGCCAAATTCTGCACCTGGGAAAAAATGCAGAGAGAGAGATAGAAAAAGAAAAAGAGGGAGAGAGAGAAATAAATGACTCATTAGCTTCAGGTTACAAGAGGCAGGGACCCCTGGTATCTACTCTGGCTTAACCAGCAGTAAAAACTGACCATGCTGAACAGCTGTTAGGAAGCTCTTTTCACTTTTATTTTGGTGCTGCACCCTTTGTCTTGTACCCAAAAATAAGTGTCACAAGGTACTACAGGGAGTGAGGAATCAAGCTTTTTATTATTTTAAAGGGATCAATCCTTTAAAATCGCAGCTCGTTTCTTCCTCATTTTCAGTAAAATTAAAGATCTCATGGCACTTTCTGTAAGGAGCTTAAAGACAATCCATTTAACTCAACCCTGTGCAGTCACCCTCATTGTGTTGAAAGGCTGCTCCCTCAAACTGAACCTTGTATATTTGTTTTATGGTTCTCTTTTGTAAGCTATCTTGAAAATCTAGATTTAAATACACATTTTCAAATAAATAAATAAAAATTAACAGAAAAGAAACTGAACCTTTTCTCTCTGCAACCCCTTGGTGCACAGCTTGGTGCACACTAGGGCCTAACATATATTATTGCCTGTGTTTGGATACACTTTCTCCTAATGCAGTTTTGGGATAAAAGATTACTTTTACCTAAAAACCACTAATTGAGATAGAAAATAGATGCAGAGAAGTTAGTTGCGAAATGTCTTTAAAGGCTCTAAGAAATGCTGGGGAGGAAGGAGGAGGAGGAGAAGAAGGCAAGATATGTAACAGGCGGCAAGCCACAGTCAAAGCCTAAGCAACACTGAAGGTCCACAGAGGTCATTTCTCCTGTCTTGTCAAATTAGTCGTTGGCCTCCCCTTCCCCCCACTTTACCTGGAAAAACCCTCATCATGCAGAAACAGACACCTCAGGTTTCTGGAGCCCCATCAAGTCTGATTGTTAAATCTGGAGTACTTGTCAAGCGGCAAACAGCACATGTTCTTCGCATCAGGACGAGAATACAAGGGCATAACCAATCAATGGGGGGATAACCAATCAATGCAAAAAGTGCAGCTGACTAGCTAGCTTCAGTCATCTGCAAGCATGAACCCAGGTTTTGAGAACCGGAAGGCCACTGGCTGAAGTGTGCAGGGACTGAGTGGAATGGGGATGTTCTTCTCATGGGATGTTTGAGCCAGAGGGACACACCCGAGACTGGGGCAGGCCAGGCTGGTCATGGGAACCCCAGAAGAGGGTGTCACTGACCTGGTCTGTGTCTGTGTGGACCCCAGGAGAATGAGTGGGTGGTGCCTCCTGCTGAACAGCAGCCACGGCCCCGTTAGGCATCAGGATGAGCTGGGAGGTAAGAGGTACATTGCGGCCCAAGGTCCGGTTCACCTGCAACAGGTTCCCCAGCTGCGGCTGTTGAGGGAGGGTTAGGTGGTGTGGAGATGGGAACAGCAGGAGGGAGAAAAAGGAGGAAAGAAAGCGAACCACAAGCAAATAGGTTATCACGGTGCATGGGGCCTAGGGTCTCCGATAAGACAGCCATTCTGTCTCAGCATTTTCCTCCATCATGGCCACTTTGCAGGCGGTGGAAAGCAGGTTTATTATTTCCAAAAGCCAAACCACCTCCATCTCTCCATACTGGGCCAGCAGCATAGGTTACCTATAGGTTTGTGTGGCAGATGTTAAGCGTGGAGTGAAGGGAATGAGGGACCCCTGCTAGCTTAGATCAACTGCAAAACTTTTCCCATACTGAAAAGCTGTAACCAAGATAACTAAATATAATCTGAGGCCAAACAGATCAAAAGGAGTTTGCTATTTCACAGATATGCAACCAAAGTCAAGGATGGAAATGTGAGGAGGGAAGAGTACAAAGAAGTGTGTTTCTCATTTAGCCTAATTAAGAAGATGGCTTTCCGGAAACTCTTTAAAGAACAGAAGAGAAAGCATTAAAAGTCAGGGTATTTAAAATGGATGAAATGGAGTCGTATTTCAGATGAGCACTTTATCAAGGCTGCTTTAAAAGAGATCTGTTTTGTAATGCATTACATAAAATCGTACCAAGTGCCATGGGGTCTTTAAGATTCATGGAAAATAAAACTGCAAATGACACTAAATATCCTCTGTCCCTGTAGTACATCTGCTGAATTGAGAATCAACCAACTGTTCAAGGGAACAGAGATTGCTAACTTTTGTCTGAGCACAAAATAGCAGACTGTATGAAAGCTGGAGATTCATCAGGGGGCTGCGAGGTATTTATGATGGGTGAAAGCAACACATGTACAACTCTTACCCGAAGGTACATCTGAGCTTGTGACTGGTTAAGAGGTGGTGATGTGGTGTTACCAAGGAGCACCGATTGTGTCAAGGTGGTGGCACTAGGTGAACTCACACTCTGCGAACGGCTGATTAACTGTGCAGCTGATGTGGTAGCCAAATTAATCTGTAAAGTGAAAAGTTGGTGTGGAGGGAGGGGGTAGATGAAAAGTAATATTAACAGAATCTAAGCTAGAAACAATTTCAAAGAAAGTGTGGCTGAACTCCAGCAATACAACTGGAACAAGGCCCACCAGCCACTTTCGTGCTCCCCTCCCAAACTCACCTTGTTAAGAGCCCAGAAATTATCTGAAAGAAAAGTGTGTGGGGAACACAACCCACTCTTTTCAGCAGCCCTACCAGACTATGTGAAAAGGAGCAGGGGAGGGGAGGGGAGTGCAGCAGCTGCTCTCCAAAACCTCTTTGCTCAAATTATTCTCAGAACTTCAGCAACTGGAAGAACATAACAATGGACTTGCAAACAATGACCATTCGATTATGATTTCTGCACCAGAAGCACTAAATAAAAGCAGCATATGCAGTTTTATTATCAACAGGCGACAAGTGCTTGACACAGCCCTCTTCTGTAGATGCTAATGTTCCCCTTTTATTCAGTTATCATTAGGAAGGAATATCCCCTCTAGGGATGCTGCTCAGTCTTCTCACTTGCAAATAAGGAACTCCCATTCTCTTTTCCCACCCTGACTGACAATACTATCTACAGTCATACCTCATGTTACGTTTGCTGCCGGTTGCGCGTTTTCAGGTTGCGTCCTGCGGCGACCCAGAAGTACCGGAAAGGGTTACTTCCGGGTTACGCCACTCACGTATGCGCAGACGTGCAAAATGACATCACGCGCATGCACAGAAGCGGCGAATCACGACCCATGTGTGCGCAGACACAGGTTGTGTTCTTTTAAGGTTGCAAACAGGCCTCCGGAATGGCTCCCGTTTGCAACCAGAGGTACCACTGTACTCTCCTCCACCAATACTAGCAAACATTCTCTCAACATTGAAGTTACCCATCCAGAGCCAACTAATTCTCCAAGAAAACAGACATCGGATGCCCAATCATTTGAGGGCAAGTTAGCTGCTTACCGAAGCCTGTGTAGTAGCTGTCTGTTGAGAAGTGCTTGTGTTTGGAGAGCTTGCTTGTCGGCTCGCTGCAATTGTAGCCTGTAAGAAACATTATATATTCTTCCAAAACCAAGATTTAGCCAAGGGCCCCATTATTCCCATGTTTTCTGGTCCTCAAAAGGTAAAACACAACAAAATGGTCATTAACATCTGCCTCGTGTTTATTTCTCTAGTTTAGTTGAAATGCAGCCGCTATACCAGGGGTGGCTAACCTTTTCCTCGCTATATGTTGCTGGACTACAATTCCCATCATCTCTGGTTATTGCTCATATTGCCTGGAGCTTATGGGAATTGTACGGCAGCTGCAGGGCTAATGGTAAGCCACCTCGACCCTTCAATGTAATTAAACTTGCCCCTCCACAATGCTCCCCAACAAAGAGCAAAAGAAGTGAGGAATTAACCTATCATAAATACATACTCTCTCTTCAATCAGACAAATAACCAGATATCTTAATTCTGTTTAAGAACCAGTGTAGGCTGAAGCTACCATTTATTTAGATGATTTGAGCAAATCGTTGGTATTTCTAGATGTGAGGGAGTTGGGAGTAGAGTTTGTGATGTGCAAGACAAGACCTTTACTCTGCTATAAAAGCATTTTGAAAGCAATGTAGCCATTGCTAGGACAATGGCAGGTGCTGGGCAAGACCTTTTACATGGGCAGAAGGGAAGTATTTTCATCACAAGCTACAACCGACAGCTACACCTGCTCTGTCAGAATAGGCATTTATCAGACATAGAAGAAACACCTACTCAGGCTCACATCTACAACACTAAGTCAAGTTGTTTCAAAACCTGTCAGGGAACAGACTTAACATCCCTTTCCACACTGCACCTTCCTGCAGGATCTCTGCCAGCAAGAGCCATGCCACCAAATGTAAGGGGTGAAAGCGAAGTTTTGTCTTTAACTGCAACTGTGTCCCAGAACCAAGCTGGAGTGCTACAGCTTGTAGTGAACTAGCTGGTAGATAGAAAAGTTCAAAATGCATGTAAAATCGTATACAGGCAATGACCATTCTGTGCATGACCAAGGCACACATGACTACATGCACACACATCATTTTTGGCCCCAGAAGTGGGCAGGGCAGGCTTACATGCGCTCCGCCAACACATGGGATGACCCAGAATGTAATCCCCACGCAAATGGGGAGTTGCCTGTACTGGAAAACCTGTACCAATAAGCTCTTAAAGAGGCAAGAGTTAATAAGCATTTTTTTTTTCAGAGCAGAACAATTAGTGTCCACTAAGTCCATTGCTGTGAAAGTACAATGTTCTTTTCCCTTCCTTTGAGATCCCCTCTTTGGGCCCTATCCATCCAAAACCTCATTTGTTTATTCCAAACTAGGTGTTTCACTCTTCCCTGTTTTAGGTAACTCCTGTCTTTTGAACAGTCTGTCTCACCTGCTGGACTGCAGCCAGACTGTGTAACTGAGCACTGTTGAGCTGCTGTTGGAGCATAAACTGGTGGAAATACTGGGCTGCATTGGGCTGCCTCTGCAGTGCTTGAAGCGCCTGTAATAAAAAAATTAAAAAAATAAAAATTCAGAATACAAAACAGAACACATCCTAACATGCCCAAGGTCTCACAGGACAAAATAAGTGAAAACATATAGAATCACAGCCCCCTTTCAGCAGATCTGGACCACCACATATTTATTAGTGGAATAGCAGAATATTAGGCTAAAAATGGTTCCACCAGCTTAATTAGAATGGCCAGGAACACAATAATCCTTAGATCTATTAGGTATTAAGCAGGACCTAGCAATGCATGGGGCATGTTTGAGGCCTCACACTGATTTTCCTAGGCCACTGGATAAGGCAGGAGCGGAGAACTGGAATTGGTCAAAGGATTTGATCCTTACCACCCCACTCCTGGGGACCAACTTTGACAACTTCAAAGGGACTGATCAGCTGATTGACAGTTACAATGAGCCCCTCTGAAGTACATTTGCTGGCAGATTGGATTCAAACTGTACATACAAACTCTGCAGCTATCTGGAGAGGGAAAATATCCATTTTCAGGTGCAAATGGACAAAGTGGGGCTTGCAGCGAGTCCTCTTGAAGGCACACTGCCAGTTCCAATTGCATCACCAATGCTGAAAGTACACCTTCAAAGGGACACACGGATAGGCACTGACCACAACACCCCCCCCCCCCGCAAAGGCATTAGGGAATTCCTGATGGAGAACTCCTTAGTGCAGCTGATCCCAGTAGGGCTTGCCATCAGTACCAATCAAGCAAACCCTCACTTGAAACTCCCAATAGCTCCTTTGGAGCTACCTACTTACCTGCCCCAAACCTGACATCAGTATGGTGGGGAGTACTTAGGGGGATACCGCCCTGCAGACTAAACTGGGAGCCATGCTGAACTTAACAACTGCTTTGCTGCTTCCTGCTCTGGGCATCTTCAGGAAGAAGAGCAAAACAGAAATTGAAGAAATAATAAGGCCTGTAATTTGGAGGTTCACCACCCTTGAGATAAGGAGAGGTATTCACTTCTCAAGACTGGCCTCTTCTTTCCTGAAGAGAAGGCTGTCTGCTTCTCCTCTTATGTGAGGAACATAACCAATTCAGTGCTAGTCTCCTACAGGTTCACTGCACTGGCTAAGGCTCTGGAGCAATTTCCCCTGTGCTCATAAACAGGGCACCTACTGGCTAAGCAGCAATTTAAAGTGATGTGCTGCTACTCTGATGATGAAACCTTCCAGGGCAGTTTTTCCCCAAGAACAAAGATGGTCCCCACCTGCACTGCCTGCCGCTCATATAGAGTCATCTGAGAGATCTGAGGGCGAGTGCTTCCTCCAGAGCTTGAGCTGCCACTAGCAGAGTTTGAGTTTTGCTCGCTTTCCGTCTCCATAGTGTCAGGTCCCCAAGATCCTTGCCTGAAGCTTTGTCTCAAGCCCTAGATGAAGAAAACTGGGGGTTAGCTCATGTCACAGAAACTACAACATTTATCTCCCCCTGCATTATAAATTTATGGAACCTGTCCTTCCTAAGCTCATCATCACACCGCTTAACCAAAGCCTCTAAAATGTCTTACAATACTGAGAGAAGAATCTGTGGGACCCCAATAATTGAGGCTATATTTAAAATAACCATTAAAATCACACATGTTGATATGCAAATTCCTCCAGATTTATAGCCATGATTCTATAGCACTAAAGCAAAGTTAGGTTACCTGTGACGGTTTAAAGACATGGAAGTCAAGAACAATGTAGATTATTCATAACAAGCATTCATCACTGGGGCTCATCATAGTTTTGTTTTTGTTTTTTTACCAGGAAGCATAAGGTGGACAAAGGAATATCTGACGGGCTTATACAACATATGGGCTTATGCATGTAACAAATAGGAAGTTTCATAAGAACCGCCTAATGGATTAAGTACCAACAAGTTTTCTTCTAGCACCACACT
This sequence comes from Podarcis cretensis, assembly GCF_951804945.1. NCBI lineage: Eukaryota > Metazoa > Chordata > Lepidosauria > Squamata > Lacertidae > Podarcis > Podarcis cretensis. Next base: position 31,463,201 of record NC_137187.1, read on the forward strand.
CAGAAATATGCCTGAACTTCTTTGGGGATGTGTCAGGGTACTGGAATGGTTTTGTATCAACTTCCTAGAATGCCCCCAACACACATCCCTTGGAGATGTGATGTTGATTGGACAAGGGTGGAATCCGAGAGGGAGACTCTGACTGTCCCACACTGGAGCCCAGTGAGAAATATAGATCTGAGTTATCCTATGGCCCTGGGATGCTATCCTTGGGACTGTAAGATTCCACCCTTGGTATAAAGGTGACTCTCAACTTATGTGCGGGTTTCGTTCTGGCGCATAAAGCCAAAATTGAGTATGGCCAGAATACATTTGGTTCAATGGCAGGTGAGATTGTCAAAGTCTTTTTTTCCTGGACACCCACCCCCTTTCCATTTTTTTTTTAAAAAAGATTTGCCAAGCGTGTTAAGCTGAATGCGCACAAGTTAAATGTGCGTAAGTTGTGAGTTACTTGTAAGGCTATTTCCAAACAATTCAAAGCTTTACATGGAAAATGTGTTTATTGCAATACTTTAAAATACTTTAAGCAGAGCATACTCAAGAGCATACACTTTATTTGCATTGTTGGATTTTAAGGAAAGCATACCGAAATATTTTCGGTCCATTTTCTGTAGCAGCTCAAACTACCAGGATCTGAATAAAGTCTCAAACCACATAAAGGCGGCGACCGTTTTAGGTGTGTCCCATTGATGCACAACGCATGGGTCCTTTTAGACTTGGAAGAGGGCAGAACGGAGCATGGAATCCTTATGCACATTCCGCCAACATGTGCAGAGGGGCCAAGAATGGAACCCCTGTGCAAAATGGTCACCGTTTATACAATATGTATAACCAAGTAATACATAGATTCGTCATTTTCCTAATTGTACACCATTCTGAACTGTGCTTAGCTTTTTAAAAAAGAAAATTTAAAATAGAAGAGCATGTAGAACAAAGGGGAGATACAGATATTTAAGGCAGTCACTACGACTGGGCTTGCAAAGTGTTTCACATCCTTAAGTATAAGGATCAAATGTTTTAACAGCTATGATTTTTCCAGCTTGGAATTATATTAAATCTTATTAACAGCATTACAGCCTTAATACATAACATTACGAAGAGACCTGCATCACAAGAAAGGTTCATTATTTGTGTGATGAAGCATGGAATGTTGGAAGAAAAGCAACATACTCCACCAACTGAATTCAAATGTTACCTTCCCAAGTATTGCATTTATTATATAACTGATTTACACATTTGCAGATCCTATTTATATACTTATCTGAGGGTGGAATATTTGTTTTTATAACTTGTTTTTAATTACGAGCATTGTGGCAGAAAGCAGGGTATGAGTAACTGATGAGATATCAGCCTGTGAAACTCTCAAATTCCCTCCATAATTTTACCAAATCATACACCCACTAGCTTTTGTTAATAAGTCTATCTGTACAGATCTGACTGAAAACCTCAGCACCTGTGGCTTTTATAGCTCAATATTAAGTGCCAATACACATCCTATCTAAATTCAGAAGATGTGCCCAAGCATGGAGAATTATTTAAGCTGCTATCTATCCACACAGCAGTGGCTCTTTCAAGATTATCAAATTTTTGTTGCAACTTGTTTCTTACAGACATTCTATTGCAGGGATATTGCAATTTCCTAGAACTAGCTATGCTGCATTTATCAGAAAACCAAATAATTTTCCAAGATAGCATATGCATCGTCTCTGCAGCTTCAAATACAGGTTCATTAATATTCTGATTTTCAAAGCTGTTAACTTTGTCTCCCCAGTTGTGGGGTACACATTTAATGTAATTATTAGTTGCCTGAAATAATAGATAGAAAACTGTATAGTCAAGAGTGCTATGAGATCCATCATGGGAGAAAGGTGGGATATAAAGGTGCCAAATATTTGAGGACTACACTGGCTGCTGCAGAGAGTGAATAAATTTAAATTAAACCAAATTTTAATTCAATTGTTTTTAATAGAAATGACAGTAATTACTACTTTTTGTTTTAAAGGAAATCTTAAGTTAATGCAAACAGATATGTTAAAATCTACCCCACTTGAAATTGAATCATGACTATATCAGACACACTGAATTAAAGTTGTTTTTCTGTTTCAACAAAAAAACAAAGGGAGGGAAATCTCACTTTTGAGGTTAAGTATTACATGTGCCACACCATAAGCTTGTTCAGACAATCGTATCTCAGACTATTAAGACAATATGCATGTGATTTTGTCACACACAAAGCTCTATTGTACATGCTGCAATTAAACCAGGAAGCTTCCAATTAACCGTACTTTCCCACTTCATCCAAACTAGCAAAATGTTATCAGCTTTGGAACAAGCCAGGATATTACACCAAAGTTTGAAGCCAGCATATTAGCCCAGTAAGGTTAATTAGAAGTTTCTTGATTTAATCAAAGCTTACGGCAAAGGGAAAAACACAGAGACCGCCTATGCAGGCAAAAGGCTTGGGTATATCACAACTTTATAATCCAAGGTATGATTGGTCTAAATGTTGCCCCAGGGCCAGGAAGCAGGGTGGATTTGATTTAAATCAAATCGATTTAAATAACGATTTAATAATAATAATAATAATATTAATTTATTATTTGTACCCCGCCCATCTGGCTGGGTTTCCCCAGCCACTCTGGGCGGCTTCCATAAAAACCAAAAATACACTAAAATATCACAGATTAGAAACTTCCCTGAACAGGGCTGCCTTAAGATGTCTTCTGAATGTCAGGTAGTTATTTATCGCTTTGACATCTGATGGGAGGGCATTCCACAGGGCAGGCGCCACGACCGAGAAGGCCCTCTGCCTGGTTCCCTGTAGCTTTGCTTCTCGCAATGAAGGAACCGCCAGAAGGCCCTCGGCGCTGGACCTCAGCGTCCGGGCAGAACGATGGGGGTGGAGTACTAGTCAGTAAGACTTGATTTAAATAATTGTTTTTTTTAAAAAAACATTCCTGCTGGTATAATCTTAATATTTACAACCAGATGAAGGTTTGATTTTTGGAATAATAAATTTTATAATATTATTTTAATAAATAATAAATTTTCAGAGTAGTTTTTACAGTTATATCAAAAATTACAGATTTGGTTATACTATTAGAAATACATAGACAGATAATTATGAAATTATTGTGAGGCTTAATAAGTTAACTGTTTATATTTGGACAACTTTTCCACTGTACATTATTGGAAGAAGAAAAATAATCATTTCCTTAATAACAATTTGAACATTATAGTATATGTATCCATGTTTGTTAACTGATGTGGTTAAACTTTTTTAAAAAAACAACCAACTTAGACTGAGTTTCAGCACACATGAAGAACTTAAAACAAATCCTTATTTCCTGATTATAGCCTTTGGACTATAATGTAACTTAAATAGAAAACTATCTTTAGAAATATTTTTCCTTCCAAAAGCATTTTATTTTAAAAATCCCATTTAAATCAAAATAATCAATTAATTATTTTTTTAAATCCCATTTAAATTTTTAAAAATCTGATTTATTTTTTTTTTTTTAAAAATCATTGATTTATCCACCCTGCCAGCAAGCCATCAGTGGCTCAAGGATCCAGTATTTCACCAGCATCCTCCACTGAACCAGCAGGGTGATCTGTACATACCGTATTTTTCGCTCTATAACACGCACCAGACCATAACACGCACGTAGTTTTTAGAGGAGGAAAACAAGAGGGGAAAAATTCTAAACGAAACAGTGGATGTATGATTTTTGTGGTTCATGCTATGGCCACAGACATGTGATCTGACAGTGAGTTTGGAGTAGCCCAATGCAAAAATCCTGAGGATCCATGCTTTGTAACCACGTTTTTGCACCACTGCGGCCCCAGGCAACAGTGGGTGCGTGATTTTTTTGGTGCAAGATGTAGCCATGGACATGCTATGTGATCTGATGGTGAATTTGGGGTGACCCAGTGCAAAAATCCTGAGGATCCATGTGGATCCGTGCTTTGTAACCACGTTTAAAGTGGGGAGGGAAGGAAAAGCACTCAAGGGACAAGGAGCACGTGTGGGGTATGCGGAGAAGGATGCTGCTAATAATGCAGAACAGGGGTTTAAGGGGAGAAGAAGCATGCGTGGGGTGGGTGGAGAAGGATGCTGCTAATAATGAAGAAGAGGAGTATAAGGGGAAAAGGCTCCTCTCCCACTTTTCTCCTTTAAAGCAAGCAGGCTCTGCTTTTCTCCCTCCTCCCTGCTCATCCCCGGCTTAGTGAGCTGAAAAACTTTGCTGCTATTTAGCGAGTGGGGAGGAGAGAGGGACAGAGAGCCTGCTTGCTTTAAAGGAGCAAAGCGGGAGAGGAGAGGAGCCGCTTACATGGCTCTTCTCACGCTTTGCTGTTTCAAAGTGAGCCACGGAGGAGGGAAGGAAGGGGAACCATGGATCCTCTGCTCACGACTGCAGCAGATCCCCCCCCCCCCGCCACCCATAGGCATTCGCTCCATAACACGCACAGACACTTCCCCTTACTTTCTAGGAGGAAAAAAGTGAGTGTTATGGTGCAAAAAATACGGTACTTGTTTTACATCCTCTGATGGAGGGATCTTAAGAGAGCTGTGCATAAACAAATGCTAGCAAACCTCAATGGACTGAAGCAAACTTGTAAAAAAAGAGTGGACCAAAATTCTTCCACAAGGATGTAAGAGACTGATGAAGTCTAAATTATTTTTATAGCCTCTACGGGTATTAAATCTGCCCCTGGGGCTTTCCCGTTTCAGTTGGGCTACCAGACTCTAGATCAACGGTCCACAAACTAAGGGCCATGGGCCGGATAAGGGACTTGTTTATCCGGCCCACGCCCCCCCCCCCACAGCTCTTACCGGCGCTGTGCTGCACGGCTGCCCACTTCCAGGTCAGAAGAGCACTGGAAATAGCTTGTGCACATGCACTATTTCCGGTGCACATCTGGGTCAGAGGAGGTCCGTGCACATGTGCACAAGCTATTTCCGGTGCTCCTCCGACCCAGAAGTGCGCCAGAAATAGCATGTGCGCACGCATATGGGCACGTGCTCCCCCGCCCTCTGGCCTGCCGCACGATCGGCGCTGGAGACACTGGCCCGAAGCCTGGCAAGTTTGCTGACCCCTGCTCTAGATCTCTTGACGTTGTCTGGGCAGCATGAAACAACAGAGCATGCCCTTCTTCATTTCCAGTATTACACAGACATTCGAACCAGGTTTATCCAACCCATCTTATATAAGTTCCCTGGGCATTCAAAACAACACAAGATCTCCCTGTTACTACAGGACAAAAGCCCAGAAATTACATATTCAGTCACCAGATTTTGCGTTGCCATGATAGATATTCGTCGAAGGATGGTCTATGATACAACTCAGTCCTAAACTGAAGGCCCATATTGTTAGATCCACTCTTTTGAAGCCCCACCCTACATAGTTGTTTTAACTGGTCTTTTTAAAATTTTCTCATCAGTTTTTTTTTTCATCCTTTATTAATTAAGTATTAATTAATTAAGTATTCTATGTATAAGGTTTAAGCTATATTTGGTTCTTGCTCCCAATTATTTAATAATTATTTGCTTAGACTCTTACTGTTATACTATTTATTTAGATGCTCTGCTTATGCTGGTCTGTGACCGTAATAAAGTAAATTTCAACTGATGAAGTCATACAGAAAATGATGACTTATTGCTGCTGAAGGTGGTTCATGAGGTGTACTTAGTTTTTCACACATAGCTTTTCCACTTTGGCTTTATTTCTGCTAAATAAATCATGACACTGTGTAGGATGTCATGTGCTGCTGTCCATCTGAGGTTGTATTTACCAAATTTTAAGACCTCATATGTAAAACCACAGAATTCAAAGAGTATGTACCGTATTTTTCGTCCTATAGGGCGCACCGGCCCATAGGACGCACCTCGTTTTTTGGGGTGGGGAATGAATAAAAAAAATTATTCCCCCCCCCCAGCTGCGGCTGCCGCCCCAAGCCTTGCACACGCCTGCAAGCCTTGCACACGCCTCCGGAGGGCTCCCTGTGCTTCGGGCAACAGGCTGCCGCCCCAAGCCTTGCGCGCTTGGCGGGAGCTCCTGCCGGGCGCGCAAGGCTTGCAGACACTCGCCCGAAGCACGGGGAGCCCTCCGGAGGGCTCCGCGTGCTTCGGGCGGCAGGCTGCCGTCCCAAGCCTCGCGTGCCCGGCGGGAGCTCCTGCCGGGCGCGCAAGGCTTGCAGACACTCGCCCGAAGCACGGGGAGCCCTCCGGAGGGCTCCGCGTGCTTCGGGCGGCAGGCTGCCGCCCCAAGCCTCGCGCGCCCGGCGGGAGCTCCTGCCGGGCGCACAAGGCTTGCAGACACTCGCCGGGGCTGCAGGCTGCTGCCAGCAAGCCTTGTGAGCCCGCAGGAACTCCCGCCGGGCTTGCAAGGCTTGCGGATATCTTCCTGAAGCCTGGAGAGCGAGAGGGGTTGGTGCGCACCGATGCCTCTCGCTCTCCAGGCTTCAGCGAAAGCCTGCATTCGCCCCATAGGACGCACACACTTTTCCCCTTCATTTTTGGAGGGGGAAAAGTGCGTCCTATGGGGCGAAAAATACGGTACTTCCTTTTTCCTGTGATTGTATAGGATAGCTTATGACAATCCTGGAACATTAGCTACTGTCACAAACTGAGATCAAGGGAACCCCTTAGAGACATCTCTAAATGCAGAATAGATCATGTAAGGAAGATTACAACTGAAGTCATAATACAGATAGTACGGTCAGAGAGTTAAGCATATGGAAAACATTTAATACATTTTACAGGAAGGTAAAGACAGATGATTTTCTGGTACTGTATATTACATTCCCTACACATAAACACATACCAGCAGCAGGCATACCCTATGAGGCTTACAGGATGGATTTTTGCTGATGCTGCCACCTATATTTTATCTCTCGGGAAGAAAGCTCAACAAATGCAGCTCTGCAAAATTGGCATCAAGTAAATGTCCCATTGATTGAAAATAGGAACTTCCAAACATCATTCTTAGGAATAAATACATTTTCACCAAAGCAGCAAAAACAACATTCCCAAAATTTTGGCTGAAGATATGTTTGGAAGGCCACTAACATCATTGAGTGTGTAACCCTCTTACCTCAATGCAAAAATAATTAATTACTGTAACACAGTCACTTTTCAGTGCCTGTTTCTGAAAGTTGGCCAGAGTATTGCAATACACAAGGTAGATTATCAATGCCAGTTTTCATACTGTTAAAATCAACACATTTTGTCTTATACTGGTATACAGCAGAAAAACTAAGACACTTTAGCCACACCTGTGCCTTGAATCAATTGATTGAAAGGCACTATAACATATTTACTTACATTATTTATTTTTGGAAAGATATTTGCTAAGCCTGCATTTTTTACAACTTAGGACAGGGTGAATTTTTCATAGTGAAAGGAAATATAAAAGGGCACACTAGACAGTAGATCTTGCTACAGGGACACAAAAGATCTGTACGCTAAATTCTACCTTGATCTAGCATATTTTGGGGAAAGTGGTTTGTTTTTCCTTCTGTTCTCTGTGGGTTTGGATGCTTCTTGTTATATTGCTGTCAAACTTGGCACAAGGTTTCCCAAGGTGAGGGTATTAGTTTTCATCAACGCTGGACTGCTGGCCACCATTCTGAATCAACATTGTGGGCCCAAGCATTATCTTTGTGTGATCACACATTTTAGGGCATGAAGGGTCCAAACTACAGCAATTTTGAAACTATTTGGCAGGTCTTTGTCAAATCTGTCACGATGGTTATAACCTGCGCCTAACCTGGCATGAAAGGGCCTGAGGTGGACAAACTGATCTTCATCTACATTTGGACACTAGAGGCAGTTTTTAATCAATATGGTAGGTCAAATTAACCCTAATTAAACTTTAGTTCACAGAGAGAGAGAAATTGATTCGGGGTCATGCAGACCCCTGGGTTAGTGTGTGTGTATGCACAGTCCTGTTGTCTTTGTCCCCATGGAGAAGGGGACGACAGAGGACGAGATGGTTGGATAGTGTTCTCGAAGCTACCAGCATGAGTTTGACCAAACTGCGGGAGGCAGTGGAAGACAGGGGTGCCTGGCGTGCTCTGGTCCATGGGGTCACAAAGAGTCGGACACGACTAAATGACTAAACAACAACAACATGCACAGTCCTAAAACTTAAAAAAAATGCACTATCCACTCAAAAATATTTTGAGATTTATTCAAATTCCTGGGCGGTGCCAGGCATTTCCCACTAGTAATATATTAAAAAGGAGCATACTTTGGAGTAAAATGAAAATCTGATCTAAGTTTCAAATGTGAAAATCAACTCTCAAACTGAAGACACTAAGATGGCCACGGCTGGTCCTCTCACAAGCCAATCCCATCTGACATAGGAAGTATTTCTATCACTGACTTCTCACCAGAGAGAAACAATAATGATTGCCCTTCTAGAATTCTCCTAATCTTCAAACATCAAGACTGCTCTGCCCAACCATTTTCCATCACCAGATAAAACTTCCAAATATTTTTGTTTAAAAAGCAGCTATACTGTTGCAAGCAAAGAAACCACACATCATCTGTTTTATCCTAATTATACATATTTCGATGAAGAGTGCTTCCCACTATGTATTGCCACAAAAAACTCATTTCTCATTTACAGTGGTGCCTCGCAAGACTAAATTAATCCGTTCCGTGAGGCTCTTCGTATAGCGGTTTTTTCGTCTTGCGAAGCAAGCCCATTGACAGCTTAGTGGATTAGGGCTATTAGCGGCTTTTAGCGGATCAGCTGATAAGCGGTTTATCAGCGGATCAGCTGATAAGCGGCTTAGGGCTTAGGAAAAGGGGGGGGGAGGGAAAAAACCCCGCAGGAACTCGCAAGACATTTTCGTCTTGCGAAGCAAGCCCATAGGGAAATTCGTTTTGCGAAGCGCCTCCAAAACGGAAAACCCTTTCGTCTAGCGGGTTTTCCGTCTTGCGAGGCGTTCGTCTTGCGGGGCACCACTGTAGTTTGCACACTATTATATGTTGTCTATATACATTCCTTCATCTGCATAGAAAAAAGCAGCATTTAGTCACAAATAACCACAAGCATAAGCTTCTGATGTTTTAGGTTGCTCATTGTTTACTTCTGTTCCTTCTACAGAAGGGACTGTTAGTTGATTGATTCCCAGATGTCCTGGATTAAACATATTCCACTTGAATCTAGGTAAAAGCCCTGCTTATCCCTGGGCTTGAGAAATCATATGAGCAGATCGCTTTGGAGACTTCTTACAAACTTTGCGGCCAGCTCTCATGGTTCACCTGACCCCCCCACTCAAAGGATTACAAGCCAAATGGGAATGAAAATGTGAGTGGGAAAAGGCCATATAAGCTGCCATGATAACCAGCTGCCTCCTGGCCAGCAGTTGAAACAAACAATGTAATTTACTCACATAAGATTTGGTGTAAGGAGTTGCTACGAGTATCAGCCCTGTTTCGTATCTTGCCTCAACCAGGCATATACTAAGTGGTTTCCACAAGGCACTGTTCTTCCAGCCTTAACATATAATAATAAATACTAGTTGTCCACTTTTCACAGCTGTTGTTAATGTTACTGAAGACCTTTCCACATGTGAAATATGCTGTGCAAGGGCTGCTTTAAAGCTGATGTGATCATAGCACCCTGATTAATGGATTAACCAGTCCTGTGCAACTCTTCCCAAATAGCAGCAGCTCCTGGTGCAAATCCACTCCATGTTTGTGCATAAGCATCAAATATTTCTAAGTTACATTTACCCACTGTAAACAGTTACCATATAAAAGCATATAGTAAAGCCTGGGGGTCAAGTGCAGCCCTCAATGCATCCCTATCTGGCCCTCAGGACTCTCCTCCAGGCCACACACCCTCCTTGGATGTTTTTGAACTCTGATTATGTCTCATTCCCCTGAATTGAGGATAAAGAGAGATACACAAATGTGTGTAGAAACAAGCCTAGTGTAGAAGGGTAGAAAAAATACATTAACTACTCCACCCACTTTTGCCGCTGCCCCTACCCGCCACTGGCATGCGGGTCCTAGAAGACTGTGGCCAAATGGTATACAAATGTACAGCAAATAGTCTTGGCCAAAAAACTTACATATAGAAAATAATCAGACAAGAGAACTTCAATACAGACTGGCATTGCTTCACTATGCATGTTAACTTATCAGTCTACTAAACGAGACTGCCATCAGCAGATAGAGACCTATGGAGAGACTATTAAGATAACGCTGATGCATTTTACTGTATATGTGTACAAAGGACATGCTGAGATTGTTTTGTTCATGTCTTATTTTAAAAATGCCCAGAAGGGACTGAAGCCCTTACTCTGAATAACTTTCCAAACACTTGGTGTTTAGAAACCCATTATTTAATGCATTTCTCAAGTGCTCAAACTGTTTAACACACATAATCTCACAAAATGCAAGGCAGGTCCATATTATTGTCCTCCTATTACAAAAGGTGGGGGTGGGGCATGAAGGAAACCCTAAATATTAAGTATTATTATCAAAGCCTCTTGCATGCAGAGGAAGCACGGTGGAAGCATTGTTTTTTATATTGTATTTTTTATGCTCCAAACAATCCTGATATCTACGGGTAAGGGCGCTATACAAATTTAAAAAGCAATGATAAGTAATAATAAACCAAACAGCAGAAGCAGCAAACCATTGAAAGACAAAGTAATGATGGGAGACCCCAGAGCAAGACGAAAACACTCTAGAGATAAAAGCCTCTTTTTTCTTTTGCAAAAGACTAAAAAACCCTGAAGACGCTCCACAGCCTAGAGCAGGACCAGGGCAAACACGTGTTTGCCGACACAGGTACCGGGGTTACCTGTAGCTTGCCTGCAAAACATGCACAGCCCAGACAGCACAACCCAGGTCTACAGGTCGCCGTAACGTGTGAATCAGCCCTGTGGGGTGTTTTGGAAGGAAGAGCACGGGATGCGATTTGGGGGGAGCGGGGCGAAGCGGCCTCGGAAAGGCGGCTCCGGGGAGGCCCGATAACGAGCTAATAACGGGCAGCGGCTGCTGGCGAAGGGGGCGTGGAGCGGGGCGGGCGGCGCTGGCCGCCGCAGCGGGAACAGCCGGGGGCCGCCGGCGCTCGCTTACCTTCGGTTCCGCCTAGGCCCGGTCCGTGCCCCGAGGGCGGCTGCGCCTCCTGAGGGGCCGGCCGAGGGCCAAGTGGGCCCCCTGCCTTGACGGGAGGCGGGGACGCGGAGCAGGGGCGGAGCCGGGGCCCAGCGGGGAGCGGGGGGAGGGGCCCGGCGGGCTGAGGAACCGCGCCCCCCTCCGCGGGTGGGTGGGCCGGCCTCCCTGAGGACTAGCGCCGCTCTGCGCCCTCCCAGACGCGAAGACGCCGCCGCCTCCCAGGAATTTCTTTGGCTGCTTGGCTCCCCCTCCTCTCTCTCTCTCTCTCTCTCTCTCTCCCTCAGCCTCTCCACTTCCTGCCAGAGGGGGCGCCGGAGAGGCGCTTTTCCGGGCCACGTGACCGCCCTGCCTCCGACTCCGCCTCGCGCAGGTTTTGCGGTTGCCATGGGGACGGGAAATAGGGCCTAGAGGGGCCTAGCGAGCCCCGCCCTCGCCTGCTTTAGCGGGCCGAGCCGGCCCTCTGGTAGTAACAGGACTTTGCCACCTGGGTAGGTGCGGCTCGTCTTAACTCGGCCCGGCGAGCGGTAGATCCCGTCGCATCTAGCCGAGGCCGATGCGTCGGTTGCGATTCCCTTGCAGGGTTCACGCCAAGCGCACGCAGGCAGGAATTCAGCCGGTGAAGCTCGAGGCGGAAAGTTGAACCTTTTGGCCTGTTGCGCGGTGCTCGAAATAGTCCGTGATTTAAATAAATAATAATAATAATAAGACTGGCGCAGCCTTACCTGAACCGGTGTGTGTGTAAACTTCGTTTGTTTGTTGTTTAGTCGTGTCCGACTCTTCGTGACCCCCTGGACCAGAGCACGCCAGGCACTCCTGTCTTCCACTGCCTCCCGCACTTTGGTCAAACTCATGCTGGTAGCTTCGAGAACACTGTCCAGCCATCTCGTCCTCTGTCGTCCCCTTCTCCTTGTGCCCTCCATCTTTCCCAGCATCAGGGTCTTTTCCAGGGAGTATTCTCTTCTCATGAGGTGGCCAAAGTACTGGAGCCTCAGCTTCAGGATCTGTCCTTCCAGTGAGCACTCAGGGCTGATTTCCTTCAGGATGGAGAGGTTTGATCTTCTTGCAGTCCATGGGACTCTCAAGAGACTCCGCCAGCACCATAATTCAAAAGCATCAATTCTTCACAATCAGCCTTCTTGATGGTCCAGCTCTCACTTCCATACATCACTACTGGGAAAACCATAGCTATACGGAGCTTTGTTGGCAAGGTGATGTCTCTGCTTTTTAAGATGCTGTCTAGGTTTGTCACTGCTTTTCTCCCAAGAAGCAGGCGTCTTTTAATGTCGTGACTGCTGTCACCATCTGCAGTGATCATGGAGCCCAAGAAAGTAAAATCTCTCACTGCCTCCATTTCTTCGCCTTCTATTTGCCAGGAGGTGATGGGCCCAGTGGCCATGATATCTGTTTTTTTGATGTTGAGCTTCAGACCATATTTTGCGCTCTCCTCTTTCACCCTCATTAAAAGGTTCTTTAATTCCTCCTCACTTTCTGCTATCAAGGTTGTGTCATCTGCATATCTGAGGTTGTTGATATTTCTTCCGGCAATCTTAATTCCGTCTTGGGATTCATCCAGCCCAGCCTTTCGCATGATGAATTCTGCATATAAGTTAAATAAGCAGGGAGACAATATACAGCCTTGCCGTACTCCTTTCCCAATTTTGAACCAATTAGTTGTTCCATATCCATATCCATATCCAGTTCTAACTAGCTTCTTGTCCCACATAGAGATTTCTCAGGAGATAGATGAGGTGACCAGGCACTCCTATTTCCTTAAGAACTTGCCATAGTTTGCAGTAAACTTTGTAGGAGCTTGCTATGTCCATAGTCACACACCTATTTACTGTTTCTTTCTATTTACAGCATTTCTGTGCTGCTTAATTCTTTGCATTTCTAGGTGGTGCACATAAAAATAATCTGTAGAAAATGAGGCAATTTTTTTTTAATGCAGCATCAAACCAAACACAACAAATGGGGCCTCTGCATTTTTCACCTGAGGTCCTGCTCCACACACTGCCTCCAGGGGAGGTGTAGAGAATAGTGGCATGGAAAGAGACCTTTTCAGTGTTAGCTCCCCATTTATGGAATGCTATCCCCAGGGTAGGCATGCCTGGTGCAATCACTATCTGGCTTTAGGCACCAGGTAAAAAACATTTTTATTTACGCAGGTGTTTAGATCTTAATTTTCTACTTATCTTTTTGTAGTTGATGGGTGAGATATAGTGCGAGTCACTTTCTCTAATAAATACTTTCCTATTTTGTGTTTGGGATGGCCCTCTGTTTAGGTCAAATCAAATGCACTGCCATCTGTTGGAGGATTATGGTTTGAGTCCCCTCTCAATGAATGAATTCTGGCTTATGCTGCAGAGTTCCTAGTAATGAAGTCTTAACTCATTTGACTTCTCCTTTGCCTCCCTCTTTTCTCCCCCTCCCCCAGAATCACAGCTCTTGTGCCTTCAGGAAAAATTGATCAGGTCAAACTTCCCAATAGCCCAGTCCAATGCATGCTTACTCAGCGAAGTCCTATGTTCAAGGAGGCTTACTCTCAGGTAATGTGTATAGGATTGTAGTCTTACTCTTGTTGTGGGAGGGTTCACGTTATGCTAAATTTCTGCTTGTTATGTACCCATTTCTGTTCATTTTTAGCTGCTCAGTGCTGCTGCTGTATTGCTTTAAATTTAATATTAATAGAATTTATATAGCCACCAATTTTATATTTCTGTAGCCTTGTGGGCAGGATGGCATATATCAACATTTGCAGGCAGTTGTAAAAGGATATTATGAGACATTTGTTGTTGCATATAAAAACTTGGCAAATAATAGTACAGGGGAAGAGATGGGTTAGGATTCAGATGTATTGACCCCAACCAATGTGTGGGAGGGAAGAAATTGGATACTTGCCAATGGATCAATAGGATCTGTTTCAAAGGGGGGGTCAAATATATCTTCTACAAAATCAATGACTAAATACATTTTTCCTGCCTGCTGTCGCCCTACTGGATTCAATGAGGCTTTTGTAGGATTGCAGTATTATAAGGTCTTCCTTCATCCTTATGGAAAGGCATGTGGGAGTTATATGTTAGTCTAAGATTCTGCAAATTAATAGTCTTTAAGGTTCCATAAGTGACTTTTATTCTTTTTTGCAATATATAGAAATGAGAGACTCTATTTCAAGTTGAGGGAGAGAGGCGTAAACTTTATTCTCGTGGTTTGCTTTTGATATGTGTGTTTTCATCTATCTCACAGTGCAATCCTACATACGGGTCTATTCAGAAGTAGGTGCTTACAGGTAGGTGCTTATAGTATAACAGATTAAGTTACCTCTCATTCATGCTGTTGACAATTTTTTTAAAAAGCATTTATACAACTTCAGTGCTTCGGTGACTACTGCTTCAAGGGAAGAGGATGGTGAGGAAGTAGGACTTCTTTGGCCCCAAAGCAGCCACCAGCAGGTCCCTAAGTCACCAGCTGTCACTTGATCAATAACCTCCCCTCCACCTCTTTTTGGAACACCCTTTTTGGCCACCACCACAGAGCATGTTTCTGTCCTCAAAATAGCTTCACTGCCACACTGAAGCATCTCTGGTGGTGGACCTGCATGGAGAGGGAGATGCAGAGAATCCAACAGCTCCTGAAACACCCTTTCCAGGAGCTAAAGATTGCTCTCTCCTAAGCTCTAGATTTTGTTCCAATATTTTAACTCTTGTCCTGTTCTCTTACACAATTACCATAGCAAAAAAGGCTGGTCTGTGTACATAAAAATGTCTTTATTTACATCCATGAATAAGCATGCTACTCTGCTACATTGAAAGGAATTAATGCTTAGCAAATAAATGTCACAGTTGCCAAGATTCTGGACTTCCTTCTCTGGATCTGCAGTAATGAGATACTGAAGAACTCTTTGGAAGAAAGAAGAATTGATCTTATTTAAACTACAGATAAGCAAAATCAATTATTAAATAGTAATACCATAGCAGGCAGTTGATCAAATATTGTTAAATACTAAATATATTTACATATCATTTATCCTCATAATGAATTGATCGCATATCAACACAGTGCTTGTGGGGTATAATGACCGCATCATAGTTTCCAAGTCCATTCTGTGCCAGTGTGTGTGTCTGCTGAAAACACGTGTGGCAAGATGCTTAACAGGTTCTGTGCGCTGCTGAGTATGAGGCATTATGGTTCATATTTTATCTTTTGTTCCAAATGACGTTAGTGCTTTCTGTAGATGCTGAACATTTTAAGCTGGGTCTAAGGTTTTAAACTCCAAATTGATGAAGTTGCTAAGTGGTTTGGCTAAAGCCTCTCAAGCTCTAAGTGCCATCTCTGTAAGATGTTCATTTGTCTAGCTGTCCCCAGTAAAAGCAACGATCAATAGGGTCTTGTGGCTTGGAAAGCCTATCTCTGGCTTCTCCCAACAAAGAACAGAGCACAGCCCCAGTGTGCAAGTGAAGGTAGCCTCAGAATGTCTTCCTCATTTATTCCGACATTTTCTCAGGATGCAGGTGTTCATGACAGCGGAGAAGGGAAAACTGGGACATGGAGTTGAACATTTCAAGACTATTCTTCCTGGAGTGTTGCTGAAATGCCATTTCCCCTCCCCATTGCCCACTACCTTAGCATTTCAGAGTCCAAGGATTCGGAAAGCATCTCGCAAGTCATCAACCTCATAAAGTGGCTGTGAAAGAAAGAAGAGAATGGTCAGGTTTGCAGGAGGCACAGGAAGAAGGAGAACAAAAGGTTAGAGGTAAAGCTGATGAGGAATGAACAAAGATAAGGGCAGAAAAAGATGGAGGCTAGTGATCCTGAAAAATCAAGTTAAAGGAAGCAGAGAATGACAGGTGAGAAAAACAAGGGCAGCAAGGAAGGAGGGGAAGAGGTACAAGAAAAGGGGTATAAAACCTCGTTCAGAGGGAAATACTTCTCACCAAAAGGATACGGCGGAGCCTTCTGGTTAGACGCACAGAATTTTCATGAAGCCCTTCCCAAGCTTTGAAGGTCTTCTTGCGGTTCTCTACAAAGGTGTTCCAGCAGTAAAAGTAATCTGACAAAAGAGAGACGTGGTGTTCATTTTCCATTGCTCAACTTCCCTCCAGATCTTATGCCACCTCCTAAACCCATCCCTAATGGGATGCGGGTGGCACTGTGGTCTAAACCACAGAGCCTAGGGCTTGCCGATCAGAAGGTTGGCGGTTTGAATACCTGCAACGGGGTGAGCTCCCGTTGCTCAGTCCCTCTCCTGTCAACCTAGCAGTTTGAAAGCACGTCCAAGTGCAAGTAGATAAATAGGTACCGCTCTGGCGGGAAGGTAAACAACGTTTCCGTGCGCTGCTCTGGTTTGCCAGAAGCGGCTTAGTCATGCTGGCCACATGACCCAGAAGCTGTACGCTGGCTCCCTCGGCCAGTAAAGCAAGATGAGCGCCGCAACCCCAGAGTCATCCGTGACTGGACCTAACGGTCAGGGGTACCTTTACCTTTACCTAAACCCATCCCTCTGCCCTGTTTCACCTTTGAAGGTCATGATGGCAATCTGAGCTCCTGCCCGGTGGAGACGACGCAGCCCCTCAGGTTCGGCATTCCGTTCCTCACAGAAGTACAGGCGGGCAGCAAAGATGCGCAGGCTTAGGTTAGGGTAGGCATACAAGAAGTCGGCCACATGCCGGGCGCAGTCATAGCACGGACTCCATGAGGTGAACCAAGTGATCCGATAGCAGTGCCTTGGGTCCAGGTCCCAGGTGGCGATGTAACGCAGGAAGAGAACTTCAACGTGGCAACCCGACTGAAGTAGCAAGGCAGAAGGATGGGGGGGTGGGGCAGGATCAAGATAATACCGATAAACAATGAATGGTCAAAGCATTTGTGCTGAGAGACAAGAAGTGAAGGTGTGAGAGAACATAAGACATTACTGTTTCCAGGACTGAGTTGGTTAGTCTACAAGTAAGTGCTTGGACTAGTTTGTACAATTAGCAGAATCAAATGTTTTCCCTCAAGGATACCATTTTGCCTGTGTATTTGAATGATACCTTCCAGAACCCTGCCCAGAAACTCAAAAGTACACAAGTAAAAAGCACATCAAAGAGAAGATTAGATGAGCTTTATGCATATAGTGGTACCTCGGTTTTCAAGCATAATGCGTTCCGGAAGACCGTTTGAGTTCTGAAACATTCAAAAACTGAGGCACAGTCAGTCACAAAAACAAATTGGTTGCAAGACAGCTCCTGAGATTATCTGAACACAGATTGATTGCATGCAGAAGCCACGTGGCATGTTCAACTTCCGAGGCGTGTTTGAAAACCGAAGCATTTACTTCTGGGTTTACAGCATTCGAAAACCAAAATGTTCATCAACAGACGTTCGAAAACCAAGGTACCACTGTATAATAATAATAATAACAATAATAACAATAATAATAATAATAATTTATTTATTTATTTATACCCCACCCATCTGGCTGGGTTTCTGCCACTCTGGGCGGCTCCCGACATCATCCTCATCCATCATCATAAAGCGATAAAATATCAAGCATTAAAACTTCCCTAAACGGGGCTGCCTTGTCTGACGTTCTGTATGTGTGTAAAATGAACACATGGAGAGCCAGTGGGGATCAGTACGCAAGCTCCACCCTGTTTGTACTCGAGCCTCAAGTCTTTATTTTACATGCAGGCATTTCTAAAGAACCCAAATTACAATGTGAAGGGAGGGTGGTTGTGGGGAGCATGCAGTCAAGCCGCTCTCCAGATCTGTCTCAAAGTGCATAGGTAAAGTTTTGCCATTTGGTTCTGCTATTTGTATTATCTGGCCATTAGATTAAGATGTTTAGAAGGTATAGGGATGATTGGAGGGGAAATGGAAGAATGGGTAGTGGAGGTGCTTGCTCTTAGGCGGCGGCAAATCCATACGTCAGTTCAAATAGAATGCTGTATGGATTTCTAAGGGTCTTAGATATAGGTCTTGTATTCCATTAGTGGTGCCGTTGCTGTTTCCGTGTTATCAGTTCCTATGTCACTCTAGTCATGTTGGAACTGAGATGCCACAATAGGGTTACTGCTAATTCCACAATCACTCCTCTTGAAGGCTGGGCAACCTTGGCATAGGAAGCAATCATATTGTCAGGCTATCCAGTGTGATCTCTCCAAATCCAGCAGTACTGAACCAGTGTGGGAATATGCAGAAGTGGCAATTGCACCGCTAGGATCTAATCTGAGAGTGAAATTGATTGCTAAAATATGGATAAGATGCTGAGCATTCCATTGCTCATTGGTGCAGAAGGATGTATTAATGGATATGAGCTTCACTCGTGTTTTGTACCTTATTGCGCAGATATCCAAAGTCCAGGGAGCAGGATGTTGCACTGTTCCGCCGTTTGACCACATAGCAAAGGTATGTTTCGTGACGGCCTTTGGCCCAGCGCAAGTTCTTGAAGTTGTAGAGGAATTTCTTTTGTTTCAGAAGGACACTGCGGAGGGAAACAGACTTTGAATTTGAATGTATTTAAGTATGAATGGGGACAGCTGTGATCTGAACAGAGAGCAACTTTAGTGGAGTCCATTGGTTCAGGAAAAATATATAGAAATGAGAATTCGTGGATGCCAGGATTCAAGTTTGGGGCAAGTTCTCTTTGGTGAGAGAACCCCAGCAGAGATTTAAAGTCACAAAATTTGCAGCAATGTAAAGCGTGGTAATACAGTGGTAAGGGATGCGGGTGGCAGTGTGGGTTAAACCACAGAGCCTCGGACTTGCCGATCAGAAGGTCGGTGGTTTGAATCCCCGTGACGGGGTGAGCTCCCGTTGCTCAGTCCCTGCTCCTGCCAACCTAGCAGTTCGAAAGCACATCCAAGTGCAAGTAGATAAATAGGTACAGCTCCAGCGGGAAGGTAAACAGCGTTTCCGTGCGCTGCTCTGGTTCGCCAGAAGCGGCTTAGTCATGCTGGCCGCATGACCCGGAAGCTGTAACCTGAAGTGTATGTAACCTGAAGCATATGTAACCCAAGGTACTACTGTATAGGCTGTAAAACCTTAATGTGCGCCCTTTAAAAAGTTCCTTCCAAGGTTTCCCAGTTCTCCCAGCATAGGAAAAAGACCACACATTTGTTAAGTTACCAGTGGTTTACATACAAACTCTTCAAAGGTCAGGTTCTTGTGCTTTGGAAAAGTTGCACAGGCACTTTTTACAAAGTGGTAAAAAAATCCTAGATTATTAGTATAGGAACTCAAGAGTGGCTTGTGAAACCCATGCTGAAACCTCTTTGCATGCTGAGCTTTTCAGGTAGACTAAGGGTGAAAGGCTATTATCACCATCATTTCCCCACTAAGGTTAATAATAAGAAGACATAAAATACCATGATGTCTGCCAGAGGCTTCTTTTTATACCGTATAATGTCTCTAAAGCAGGGTGGGAGCAAGTGTGAAAAGTACAGAGCAGGAGTGTGAAGAAGTCTGTTCACCAAAGCGAAACATTTACTCCCCCAAAGGCAATGCAAAACAGAAACGAATGGGTTAAAAATAATCCCAGCGCACCATCACCTCCTTTCTCTGCACTCTCAGTATGGGCTCAGCCAGCTACTTTAGTTTCCATGCATGGATGATCTGAGGGTGGACTGAAACACAGGCTTTATAAGTTTGAGCGCTCATACAAGCACAGTATAATGACCCGATGCCAACAGAGAGGCTGGGTCCTGTCTCACCTTCAAAGCAAACTAGATTTTACTGTAGCATGGCAAGCAACCTGGGCCATATTGGCAACTTCATAAGCCCATGAAGCAGGAGATTATAGGTGCTTTCAGATGGTTTCAGTTCTATGGGTGAGAGTCAACGTCATACTAAGGAGAATGTTCCGAAGACCTCCCCTCTTCCTGTGTCCCCAGGCCCATGCATTGTTCTGAGGGGTTTCCCAACACTCCAGAGGTGGGGGGGGGGGCAGTTGTGAGCGAATTCCTGTTGCACTAGCAGAAGTGTTGGCTTCCACTACTGGAACTGGGTAAGGTAAGGTAAAAGGTAAAGGACCCCTAGATGGTTACGTCCAGTCAAAGGCGACTGTGGGGTGCAGCACTCATCTCGCTTCAGGCTGAGGGACCCGGTGCTTGAACGCAGACAGCTTTCTGGGTCATGTGGCCAGCATGACTAAACCGCTTCTGGTGCAACAGGAGACCATGACGAGTGCCAGAGTGCACGGAAATGCCGTTTACCTTCCCGCCGCAGCGGTAGCTATTTATCTACTTGCACTGATGTGTTTTCAAACTGCTAAGTTGGCAGAAGTTGGGACAGAACAACGGGAGCTCGCCCCGTCGCGCGGATTCAAACCACCAACCTTCCAATTGGCATGCCCGTAAGGCGCTGTGGTTTAGACCACAGCGCCACCCCATCCACAATGGAACCGGGTAGTTGAATCTGGCCTTATATTCCCAGGGCTACAGTGGGAAGATGCTGTCCTGCATATATGGAGCGACATGTTTGGGCCATAGGAAACAGCACCTGTGCTAATTTATATCCATTATTTGCTGCTGTTGTAATTTCCAGTAGATTATAGGCCAGGGGTGGGTAACCTTTATTTTCTGTCATGGGCCACATTTTCTTGGGAATAATCTGCCAGGTGCCACAGGCCCATAGTGGATGGGGCTCAAATCAAAAGTTGGAGAGACTTTGAAATATTTCAGGATTGCATACCTCCCTCCCTCCTCTTTGTCTGTCCATTTCAGCTTCTCCTGTCCCATTTCTCCCCATCCATTTACACAGCTTAGAACCATTCATTTGCAGAAGGCTATCCATCTCAGCTCTGTCCATTTCCAGGGCTCATCCAGACTTCCATTGGTGCCATCACTTTCACCCTCGAGCCTCTGCTCCAGGCTAAAGCAGGCTAGAGTGCTCTGGCATAACAACAAGTGTGCCATGAGAAACTCATTCACTGATGAAACATCCTTGTGGAACCAAAGCAGCTTCCCATAGAGGAGACCTCTATGTAATTTAATTCCGGCCTTGCCTTCTTCCAAACAACCTTCATTAGATTCAGGCACATCAAGCTTGCTACATCAAGTGTGATTGAATCATCTAATCACTTCTGATGCAAAGAAGAAAATATCTAACCTAAGAAGGGGCTTCCTGTTGTGTTTCTGTATGAGTCACTGTTCTGGGCTTGTTTCTTTGCACCAGAAGCATGTGCAGAACATATGCCCATGCAGAAACGCAGGGGGATGGATTCCTTTGAAGGACTCCTCTTCTGAGTGATTCTTATTTGTAAACACTCTAAGGGTGCATAATAATGTGCAACATTTGAATAGTGGGCCCCACTGTCAAAGCACACACCTTCCCCCCCCCCAAAAAAAAAACATACAATTTTCTCTTCAAGATGGAATTTCTGTGTATTTGCAACAGAGACTGGCTGTGCAAAGCGCAGATAAGCTGCAGTTTGTATGATCAAATGAACCAACCTTCATTCCCTTTCCCTAGGCAGATTTCCAACATTTTAAAGTACTGGCAAATGTACTTTTAATTGAATAAATGTGTGTGAAGTACTTTACAAATAAAAATGGCTGAGAGTCCCCCTGTAGCATGGGGTGGGGGGAGAGGTGGAAAGCTGATAGCTGGACATGTGGCAAACGCATTGTGCACAGCAGAGAGGAAAAGCAGACGCCCACTTAAGAATAAGAAAAATTGCTGAGTGCAGTTTCTTTTTTCAATACGTGCACACCCATTACGTTTGTCGACCCATTATGTATGTGCACATCCTAAAAGCAATTTGGATCTCTCAGTCTGGTAGTATGCAGAAGATCTTGGACTGCTTCCAAGTCCTAGTGTCCCGTTGAAAAACATCTGGTCCCAGAACAAGAAATAGCTATATGTGAAAAGCCAATCCTGGTGTAGCAGTTCAAAAGCGGATTGCATGTTAAAATGGGACTGGCTTTGGGAGGCAAGAGTTCCTTGCAACTATAATCCTGTCTTATCAGCACCAGCCTATTTTGCATCCTGGCAGCCCTGAAGTACCGTATTTTTCGCTCCATAAGATGTACTTTTTCCCTCCTAAAAAGTAAGGGGAAATGTGTCTGCGTCTTATGGAGCGAATGCAGGCGGGAGGCTCTGCTCAGCGCTTCCTTTAAAGAAGCATGTGTGCATCTCTTGGGGGCTTTTCCCTGAGGAGGGAGAAGGGCAGCCCATCAGTCCCTTCTCCCTCCTCGGGGAAAAGCCCCCAAGAGCCGCACTCCCTTTAAAGAGCCGCATGGAGCATGTGTGCAGCTCTTGGGGGATTTTCCCCAAGGAGGGAGAAGGGCAACCCGTCAGTGACAGATTGCCCTTCGCCCTCCCTCCCCGGGGAAAAGCCTGCAAGCACTGCACACACGCTCCACGCGGCTCTCGTGAACGGGAGCGCTGAGCAGGATGCATACAGCGCTCCCTTTAAAGAATTTTTTTTCTTGCATTCCCCCTCTAAAAACTAGGTGCGTCTTATGGTCAGGTGCGTCTTATGGAGTGAAAAATACAGTAGGTTAGGATGAAGAAATAATAAACTGCCCAAGTGACCCCTTGAGTCTCATTGCCAAGAAAAGATTTGAACGTGGGCTTTAATTCCCAAGCAATGCTCTTCCCACAGCAACCCACTGGCTCAGTGGAAGTAGATTGCAACCTCTGATTTCCAGAGCAGAAACCAGGGAAATGTGGCAGCCAAGGTTAATAAGCACTTTCACACCCGTCTGAATCCAAGGGGCGAGACTTAAGCACATGCGTATTAGTCACTTACTGTAATACATGGGGACTTGAAAGGGCTTATATTTGGCTGTCATGTGCCCCAAAGTTTCCACTCTTCTGGAAATGGGAGTTCACAAACTACTCCAAAGAGGGGTAGGGAAAGGCATGTCATGAGACATTTTTTTCCAGATGAATCTGATAAAGTCTTCTAATTCTTTAATGAGTTATTAGCTTTCCCATTTGCCCAGATTAACCCAGGGAAATGTTCAACCCTTTGCTGGGGTAATACCGAGGTAAGAGGGAGAGGGAGCTGAGAAACTAGAGGCAGATCGCAGAGTGAGGTGGAAATTTAGATAGTATCTCACACTATTTTCAGCAGCAGATGGCACAAAATGAGAGACTTTTTGTGGTTGCTGCGGACATACTCCTAAAGTAGCTAACACACACTTGCATCTGATTTAAAGAAATGAAACAGAGGAGGGGGAGGTACTCAGTACAAGTTAATATAAGTTATGCTACAATACAACTTGATACACGTTATGATCCTCCGTGACGAAGGAGGAGTGTTTTATGAATAATAGAAATATTACATATTCTGAAATTCTGAATTGTGCATCTAAGGACAAGTGCACACTCACAAGAGGGACTGGAAGACCTATAATTTAAGACCTATCAGGTCTTAGTTTTGAATTCGTTTGAAAAAATCATTTTTCTTTTTAAATGATATACTGTATTATGTTTTTAATTTTTATCAGCTGAAAAGGAGCTTCATTGTGAGACAAAAACTGAGACAAAGATATTATGATAAATAGACAAATAGATATGAGTCATTCACATCTGGAAACTGCAATTAGACACATTCATCTATAGAAAGCTGCTTTCTTGCTAATCCCAAAATAAAAGATGCATTTGTTAATTATGATGCTTTCTCTTTGCTAATGTGAATGAATGCAGATTCAGAAAATTTGCAATTAGGTCCATTCATCTATAGGCTAGACAGGTGTTCTGTTAGCACCCGTACATGCAAAGTATTGGAAATCTTTATTGGAGCAACACTTTTTGATGCATGAAAACATAAGCTTTTGAGTTACACAGAAATCTCACCCCACTTGTCTAATTATTTTAATTGCCCAAAAAGGCATTGTAACCAAAGCCTAAGTATGTGAAACTGTATATAATTGTTCTCTGTTAAACTCATTGCCCTCCCCTCTGTTGCACCCATCATTGTTGATTGTAAGCTTCTTGGGGCAGTGTCTGTTTCTTTTGATTCTGTTATTATATACTACAGACATGAAAGTCAAGAAGAAGAAATAATAATGATATCCCTTATTTTCAAGAGTGTATGGAACAAACTGAATTAAAGGGGGGAAATTATCTTAGCAAACCATCTGCAAAAAGAGAGAGAGAAAGAACAGAAAAATTACTGGGGACATGGGTAGAAAACAATAATGATAAAACGTGTGTGAGCAAGAGAGAGATAGAAAGAGTCAACAGCATCAGAATATTGGTTACTGAGAGATATGGGAAGAAGTCATCTGGAGAGCTGAGTCAGATGGGGAAAAGAGAATAAAACACAGAGCAAGTTCATACTCAATGAATTCAGTGATGTAGCAATTATGCACTGGGGCAAAAGCTGCCCATTTACCTGTCCATGACTGCGCTGGGGCTGATGTGGGAAGTCGCTTTGAGTCACCAAGCTGCTACGCCGTGGGTCTGAATAGCCTTATGACTGAGGTACAGAAATGAGAAGTGTCGTTGGGTGGGTGTTCCCAACCCCCTCGACTCCCCTTAGGAGTCATTTTGTCTGGGGTGGAGTTACACAGTTCGCTGGAGTTGTGGGCCCCCATTCTAAAAAAGATGCTTGGTTCTGATTGGCTCCAGTTTCTTCAGCCTCCTCCCTCCTTAGAAATATATCTGTCAATTATCACATTAAAGTGTGGGTAGGTAAGAAAAATAGTTACTGGTTCCAGCAAAAAAAATAAAGTTTGTGTGCCTAGGTTTTGCTTTCAGTTGCCCCATGGCTCAGCTGGTTTTCTTTTCCTTTTGGGTACTTTAAATTTCCTTGGAGACCCCCCCCCAAAAAAAAATACATTGTGAAAACCTGCATTCCCACACATACACTGCAACCAATAACAGTATACAGTGGTACCTCGGGTTACATACGCTTCAGGTGACATACGCTTCAGGTTACAGATTCCACTAACCCAGAAATATTGCTTCGGGTTAAGAACTTTGCTTCAGGATGAGAACAGAAATCGTGCTCCGGCAGCGCGGCAGCAGCAGGAGGCCCCATTAGCTAAAGTGGTGCTTCAGGTTAAGAACAGTTTCAGGTTAAGAACGGACCTCTGGAACGAATTAAGTACTTAACCTGAGGTACCACTGTACATCTGTAAAGCATGTAATGGATGCTTTAGTTGTGATTCCTGCGTTGTAGAGGGTTGGATTGGATGACCCCTGGGGTCCCTTCCAAGTCTACAATTCTATGATTCTATGTTCTTATTAAGTGATCCACAAATTGGTATCACCCCTTGGAACTGGCCTTTGGTTTTCTGGAGAACATGCAAAGGAAACAACGCACCACCATTCTCCTGCAAAGGCACCTTTGTGCTTCGTTCCTCTTGCCAATCTCAATTTGTGAGTCAATTTTTACATAATGCTCTCTTGTGCCCAAGCGCTCAAGTTCCTCCGTTGATTTTCTAGCAAAGGGGCTATACAGTGGTACCTCAGGTTACAGACGCTTCAGGTTACAGACTCCGCTAACCCAGAAATAGTACCTGGGGTTAAGAACTTTGCTTCAGGATGAGAACAGAAATTGCGCTGCGGCAGCGGGAGGCCCCATTAGCTCAAGTGGTACCTCGGGTTAAGAACAGTTTCAGGTTAAGAACAGACCTCCAGAACGAATTAAGTTCTTAACCTGAGGTACCACTGTACTTCAAAGAATGCTATGCAAGCTGGACTTAAAAGGTTCAGGGGTCCTTTACCTTTAACTTCTTTCTCTTTCTCTCCTTGTGACTCCACCCCGTGCTGCTCAGCTGCCTAAGGAACAGCTAGGGGTGTAGCATGGGTTGCCGGTGCCTGGGGCTGGGCAAATGTTGTGGACTGGGCAGTAGTCAATCCCTTCACCAGCCAGCATCGAATCAAGGGAGTCTCTTCTTGCAAACTAGCCCCAACTTGGGAGCAGAGAGAAGGTATAGAAAAGCGATGCCAGGAGTGCCGCTGTGTTGCCTTGCAGTGGCCTTGCAGTGAGGCACTCTGGGTAACGCACATTGCTCTGGCAGTGCTTTCCCGCCTTCTTACTCCTCCCTCCCTCATAGGTGGGCAGCGGCACCCTCCCCCTCCCTCTCGGCCAGCCAGGGGCGGCGGGATGTGGCGCACGCAGGCATCCTTTTGCCGGCCTTGAAGAGAAGGAGGAAGCGCCCCTGCCCCAAAGGCCCAGGCCTCGTTGCACATCTTCAGAATTTTGTTCCCGGGGCTACGGCCCCTCTGCCGCACCCATGCTACAGCACTGGGAACAGCTGGGATTGGTGCAAAGGAGGCTGGACTGTAGCAGGGAAAAGCTGATCCATAAAGAAGGCTGATTGCCGAAGAATTGATGCTTTTGAATTATGGTGCTGGAGGAGACTCTTGAGAGTCCCATGGACTGCAAGAAGATCAAACCTATCCATTCTTAAGGAAATCAGCCCTGAGTGCTCACTGGAAGGACAGATCGTGAAGCTGAGGCTCCAATACTTTGGCCACCTCATGAGAAGAGAAGACTCCCTGGAAAAGACCCAAGAGTCTCCTCCAGCACCATCAATTCTTCGGCGATCTGCCTTCTTTATGGTCCAGCTCTCACTTCCATACATCACTACTGGGAAAACCATAGCTTTAACTATACGGACCTTTGCATCAATTTATTTGTTTTTTCAAAAGCACACACAATGTGACATCAGATTAGTTTGTACGTCATACTTGCTAACAAAGCACACTGGCTCTCCTAACCCCTTCACCACGGCTGTTTGGTCCTAGATACTGAAGCTTTTACAATGATGTTCCTCAAGAATATAATCCCTAATACACATCTCAAAAATGATACTGGAGAACTGGAGAAGATGCAAAAAATGGCAAGCAAAATGATCTTGAGCCCATTGATTGACCTTGCCACTGATTGACACACATTTGGATGTGATAACTGCAACGTCAAGGGACAACATACATGTATGAATACCTTATGTATAACTTTTTTATGTTTCTTCAGATGCAGGGCTTGACAATTAAGCCTGTTCACACAAACACATGGTTGCTAATCAAGTGTAGAGAAATCAAGTGATATACATGCATGTGTGAACCAGGGCTGCATTAGGAAAGCTTGCATTTGATGGGCATTGCCTTTAAAACTCCCTTGACCCATCCATTCTCACTGAAGATTCAGTCAGCAGTAACCTGGCCAAAAATCAATCACAGAACAGAAATACATTTCAGCCAAAGCACTTGGAGGGGCAGATTGTCTGCTTAATCAACAGGAAGTGGTGTGATCGGCTTGTAAGATATAAATAACTGTTTATTTTCCACTCACCTACTTGCTCAGAAATCACAATTTGAATTACGCGCCGACAGCTTCAGTTGGTTTAAATAAAAAAAAAATCTTTAGCCACTTCCTTTTCCCCTAAAGTGAAAACCTCACTGCTGAACTTTCTCCGCTTGCTAAATGTAAAGCTGAAACTGTAGTAGCAACCTCTGCTTTGTGGGCTAATTATCACTTTGTGTACTCTGGTCTAAATCTATACTTTCCCCCTTTTTCTTTTTCAAAGCTATAGTCCCACTGTTTTGGCTCCAAAGCAAATCCTGCAATTGCCAAGTAAAAGAAGGAGAAAATATATAATGTCCCAAATTCAAACAATGCCATGGCAAAACCACCAGCAGAATAAAAACAAGCAAGCCAGCCAGTCCAAAAGTATTTAGAAAAAAATACATTAAAATCAGTTAAAACAATTTGCAATCAAAAGGATGGGGTGGGCAATGTGCTCTCTGCAACAGGCAGAGATACAAAATATACATTAGCATGACTATGTATAAAATTTGGTGCATAGCTCTTTACAAAAGCAGGGGGCTTATTTCCTCCACATTTCCACCTTTGTGTTCTTTAAAGCAACATCCATACATTTCTGTGCATGAGCAACTTGAACGCTAGATGTATTTTGTGTTTGGTAGTTCAATCCACACATAGTTCAATCCCCACTTTTCTTTCATCACCTGCTTCAGAATCCTCTGATTGTAGTCATGGTACATCTCAGTCTGTTCCCATCGCTCAATTTAGCCTGTTTACAAGACTTGCAAACAGGAACCGTTTTTCATACCAAGGGCCATTACCCAAGGCCAGAGCTGGCCCAAAATATTTTGCTGCCTGAAGCAAAGGACAAGATGAGACCCCCTCCCACTTTTGCGTACCAGAAACTGCTGAATCCTTCTTCAACACTGGTGATTCAGCAGCATCCTCCATCACACCAGAAGGCTGCATGCAAGCTTTTGTAAGGCAGAGCCTCTGGTACACACAGCTCTGTCCGCCAACATTCCCTGCAACCCTTCAGCATTTGCCACCTGAGGCAGCTCCCTCACTTTGCCAAGTAGTAGGGTCACCGCTGCCCAAGGCTTACCGCCATCATTACCACTGTGCATTGAGGAAGTCTCCACTTCAGAGCAGGGTAAGCCCTGCCTGGTTTAAAGTGACCCATGAGCTGTTAGGCTGCGAAATGAGCTCCTTTCCTGTTCTGATCAACAAGGAATAGCTCAGTAGGGAGAAAGAGGGTGGGAAAGAGAGTGTGTAGGTGCACTGTGTTGCTAAGAGTGGGGCAAGATTCCCATTCTTGGATACTTCTATTGTAATATGAAATTACTGACTGGCATGCATGAAAGGGTTAACCTGAGCCCTGAGCTCAAGTTGCCATTGGTGAGACTTAGCGGGCTCCCAGCAGCTTTTGCTTTCTCCCTCCCTCTCCTGCTTCTTGGAAGAGGCTGCAGGCAAATAACGGCTTGCTCAGCCTCTGAAAATGTATGCATGACTAAAGGATCTTTAAACAAATATTTTCTTGTTGATTTGTTTGTGGGGAAAATTAGGGGGACAGAAAAAAATGTGGGGGGCTGCCCCACCTCCCTAGTCACTTCCTTTCCTCTCAGCCCTCCTAAGCACAGAGATTTGTGTTGTCAAATTGTGGTGTTTATTAGTCACTATAAGCATGTTGGGCCATTTGATGAGGTTCACCCACAGAGGCTGGCCAAGCAGGAGCAGCCGAAGGTCACACGTTCTTGCTGCACAGGTGGTGAGCAGGATGTGGTCTGGGCAGGATGCTGTCTGCAGCAGCAATCGTCCTGTTCATCTTCACCAGCAAATGGCTAAAACCATGTGCTCCCCCAGATGCAGATTGCTGCATCACTATTTGGTGTAAGAGAAATGCAGGGGAAACAATCAAGAATTATTCACTTGCAACCAGAGCAGTGTGATTTTTAGATTCCCATGTAGGGGCCATAGATCACAGGTACACATTGTTGCATAACAGAAGTCCCTGGTCCTAGGTCCTATCACTGACAATTCACAAATGAAGGATCTCAAGCAGCAGGAATAACTCTTTAGTATAGAGTGGCCCCAAATCTGACTTGGTGTAAAGCAATTCTGTATGGATCTCATACATCTCCTCCTTTGGAATTTAACACTATAGAACTCTTCTACAGTTCTCAATTATTTAGGTGAGGCTTGTGCAGGAGAACAACTCGGTGGATTATTGTACCCTAGGATGGATCAGATCTGCTATCTTGTGGCACACAGGGCAGAAACCCCTTAAGATGGTAGGCTTACTTTGCTGCATAAACCCTGTGCAAGACAAAAAAATGCTGGTTTCAGAACACAGAGAGTGTGGCAGGGGTGGTGTTGGTCCACAGTCTTGATCCAAGCCACTGAGATTTTGGGTGGAATTAGCAACACTCTTCTCTAGCTGCGGCCATTAAGAGCAGATTAGAACACTCTGGAGGCAAGAAAAAACACTCCAATCTGCTAAATACTGTGCAAGTGCTTGTCCCAACCAAAGGACAAAAACTGGGAGGAACAGGGTAATTTGTCAGGTATAGGTCCCAGCAATCCATAACAGAGCTAAAGTAAAGGTAAAGGGACCCCTGACCATTAGGTCCAGTCGTGGCTGACTCTGGGGTTGCGGAGCTCATCTCACTTTATTGGCCGAGGGAGCCGGAGTACAGCTTTTGGGTCATGCGGCCAGCATGACTGAGCCACTTCTGGCGAACCAGAGCAGCGCACGGAAACACTGTTTACCTTCCCGCCGGAGCGGTACCTATTTATCTACTTGCACTTTGATGTGCTTTCGAACTGCTAGGTTGGCAGGAATAACAGAGCTACAGGAAATCAATTTATCTTATAATGGCAAATACCTATTTAAGGATCATTTATTCTGTTTATTCTAAAAAATGTGTACCCCACATTTATACTTTAAAGGCCCCTTGAGGTGGATAAAGTATATACTAATACAAAGTGTGAACAAGTCACTGGGAAGAAAGGGTGACATACAGCCATTGGGGAGGAAGACTTGTCTAGGCTGTGGCTCCACATTGTGGTTGCCACGTTGGCTGACGTGTGTGACTGCATTATTGTTTCTGGTAAGAAAGTAGAGTTGTTTAGCAGATCCAGCTGATACACACACACACACACACACACACACACACACACACATTAAAGACAGAAGCATAACATGCACAGGTACAAGGATCAATAGGAAAACAAGTTGTCTTTTAATATGTTTGAATTGTGTGTGCATTCCATAAAATATAAATTCTGCTTATGCAGTGCTTTTTTCCCTAGAAATTCCATTCCATAAAATATAGCAGTGAAGCAGCATAAGAAATAATTTGCATTCTTTCAAAATTTGTGAACGTGTTTTATATATTTATATGTTGTACAATAACTATGGAATACATTCATATATGTTTACATTTGCATTTGGTATTCAGAACAGATTTAGATCTATTATATATGTGCCTTCTAACAACTGATGCATATCAACTTCCCACAGTAAGGCCATCCCTTTTTAAAAAAAATAAAATCAGGCAGTTATTCTCTATAAAGACAAATCGTACTTCTTTCTTGTTACTGTGCCTTTTTACAGACACAGATATAAAGTGATGGGGAAAATTTCACCAACTTAATTTCTGCCCATCCAGCCACTGCTAGAGGCTTAAGACAAGGGCCAGTTAAAAACAAAGTCACCAACTCTACTGAAGAATTTGTGTACCATATAGTATCTACAGCAGGGCTGAGGAGCCTGTGGTCTTCCAGAGATTTCTGGACTACAGCTCTCAATATCCCTGACTATTAGCAGGCCTGGCACAAGCAGTTGGCCAGATCCAACAATGGCTGAATGCCTTAAGGGCTTGAATGGGCCCCAACTCAGGCCTGCCCTCACTCCCCACCCCCCTTGGTGGCGCCCCAGAGGCTTTGCAATAGCAGGCAATGGTGGCGTTTTGAGTAGGAGCCATGCTCCGCTCCCATCTGCCATGGTCACCTGCCATTTTAGGTTACCTGAACTAGGAAGCCCCAACCCACAGCTCCATTAAGTGAATTGGTTT
Organism: Podarcis cretensis; assembly: GCF_951804945.1. Lineage (NCBI taxonomy): Eukaryota > Metazoa > Chordata > Lepidosauria > Squamata > Lacertidae > Podarcis > Podarcis cretensis. The sequence continues at coordinate 31,494,627 of NC_137187.1, forward strand.
CACAGATCTGTGGGCTAGGGCGTTGCATTTGGGGCGAGTTAAGATGGCGGTTGGCCATCACAGATGGAAGTTGAGCTTAGCTCCCATTCAAAAACACCAGTGAAGCATATCCAAGGATCTGGTGGAGAACAGTGAATGGTGCTGCCATTGTGAAAGCAGCAGCAACTGCCCAGCCCAGCCCTAACTGGCAGGGCCCTTGAATAGCACCATGCCAAGGATTCCCCAAAGTCTAGCACCAGTCCTGGTCATTGGCCATTTTGGCTTTGCCTGACAGGAGCTGATCCAACAACATCATAAGGGCTGCAGGTTACCCACCATTTAGTGGGGGGTAAGAGAGCTGGGAGGGGAATTCACATCTGGCAAGCAAAGTGCCCCTTTGGTTTCAGATAGTACATGGGTAGATGAGTCTTAAAAGCCCAGGACACAAATTTTCACAGCCCTCTAGTGGCTATGGTGGCTCATTTACGAGAAGTAATGTAACTCTGGAAGCGTATACTCGATTCTGACCAAGCTAGGCCTCCTGATGTATATTTTGCCAGATGTACAATATATTGGCTTATTTTCAGCTCTCTTCCCCTACTACTTGCTCCTTGGCTGTTTCGCATATAAATGTTGATCATTCACTGGCTACAGCTTCTAGCGATGGTTTGCATGCATAAAATGAGCAACAACACACAGAGCTTTCCTGTCGCCCGATGACAACATAAAGAATACATGTCAGCAAAAACCAATCACACATTCCATTAAGCGCTGAGAGAGATCAAGTAACATGTGAACTTGTCAAACTCCTTAATAATACCCCTTTTCAATAGGAGATTTCTTCCCTGCAAATATATGGGAGCTTCAGTTCACACAATCTACACAAACGGTAATTGGCATGAATAACTAACTTTTTGTCATGCCACATGCCAAGATTGCAGCTCATTCCCTTGTGGAAGATGGTGAAGGTATGGACTGAGCAATTAGGTGATGAGTAAGACGCATAACTCTGGCACATGGCAGAGCACTGACAAGACCAGTGACTGCATCAAAAATGGCAATTCCAGGTGGCTACCCCATGTCAGAATTACTAGTTGGAAACACTTCTCTCACTGTTTTATCTGTGCCATATTTCCATGGGGCAAGAATGTTGTTGCTGGCTTCCCTCTGCCACACCTACTTTTCTTTCAACAGAACAGTATTTCCCCCTACCCCTCTATTTCTGAACTGGACAAATTAAAAAACAACACTCCAGAATTATTGTAGCAGTGTAAGGAAGGCCCAGCAAACTGTCAAAGACCCCCCAAAAATCTGGAGTCAGGCCTGACAGTTGTGCACCAGCACAGCTCCCATTCACTGGCTTACTGGGGCTTGCCAGTAGAGAACACCATGGTGGATTGTGCCCCTAGCCACTTGGACATCAGATATCCTGTCCACTATTCACTGATCTAGACATACTTTTACATTCCTTTACCTAAGACTTCAACCAAGTGCCTTGCCCGTTGCGTTCAGTTTGATGGACAGCGCTGGATCACAAAAGTGTTATGTAATTACAAAGCCAGCAAGAAATATTTATACCATTGTTCTGTTGGCATCAGTGTTGCTAAAGGAATTCACTTCAGCATATGGACTAGCACCAGATGGCAGCCTGGATCATTTTGATCCATGTTGCAATAAGGACTTATAAAGGGCAGTGAAGAGGAGAAGCTGTAAAGCATGGGGCAGGTGCCGAGTTACTAAATAAAAAGAGTTAAGTTAAATAATGTTGAAAGGTTGCTATGCAATTTCTCTTTTTAAAAAAATAGAAACCAGAACATGTGGAGGTGTTTACTATATGCAGGAGATGAAGGGCTCTAGCAAAGGTACCACAGAAGTAAATTAACAGCTTCCCTTTGGGACATATGGTAGCTGGAGACGAGAATTGCTTTTTCAAATATCTCAAAGGCTGAGAGAGGGGCTACACAGTTCAGTGATAGAGCACATCTGTCACCAGCAGAAGGTCCCATGTAACTGCTGCCAACCAGAGTAGATGGACTCAGGATAAGAGAGTCTCAATATCTCTTTGGTAAAGGCATCATTATTCATGGTGTGTAGACTCACTGTTGCTGCCCCCCAATTATCTCTCTTGTAGTTTTGGCTAAAGGCAACAATGGGCAAAAGAAACGAGCACATACACCATGGGCAATGATGCCACTTTCAACTCTCATGCAAACAACTCTCCGTTTCCAGCTACACTGTGTCAGCAATGACAGCCCATGGTTAATATAAACAGGCACTTCAACCATCCAGTATTACTGAAAAGCTCATACTTCTCTGAGACCTTGGCTTAAGGTTTCACTAATGCGTGCTTGTGCATGACCTTGCAGTGTGGTCCTTGCAGTGTCTCCACTATGGCCAGATTTGAGCCACCGTGTCTCCTTCCCTCCCCCACCTCTTGTCTCTTCCGCCAAAGTTGTTGTGTGGTGGTCAATTGTTTTGAGGAACAACCACCACCCAGGATCCAAGTTGTACACTGCGAGTGGAAAAATGAGGCAGCCAAGTGGAGACAGTGAGAAGTAGAGGTGGGGCTGTTGATGTTCTGCAGTGATGTAACCATACTTAGAATCAAACTAAGTATTGGTGCATCCATGGTGTTTGGGGGACCACCTATCAGTAGTACCATGCAGACAGACTAGAATTTATTTCTCTTCCTGCTCTTCCACTGCAGCTCTGTCATGTGCATGTGCAATCAAATCTCTCAGCCCTACACTGGCTTAGTCTCATTTCCATTATGGAACACTGGTGGCTGAGAGAACTAATAACCAATTTTTCTTTACATGGGTTTAACTTTAAGTGGTGTGTGCCAATGACTGAAGCTTCCTTCCCACTGCAAGAGCAATGCAGAAATCAAGTCGAGCAACTCCTGGATGTTGGCATGTTGTGCCTCCAACCTCCCAAGGAGAGCTAACTTCAGTCCTAGGTACACACAGCTCAGGGGACACCAAGCTCTGGGGCAGGATGCACATTATCCTACTGCCCCACAGGCTGAGTATACACATCTGTATATATTAAGGCAGGTGTGAACAGAGCTTTTATAAGCAGCTTGGGGCAAGAGTAACACAAAAGCATGAGCATACGAGGGTCTTGGTATCACATTTCAAAGGTGTCATCAGCTGCCACCTGTGACATGTGGGCACGGAAAGTCCCTGGCCTGGAGCACCTCCCAAGGCAGGAAGTTGGGGGAAGAAGGCAAACTTATGCTGGGTTGTAGACTGTCTGGGTTCGCCGTGATTTCATCTCCTCCTCCTTTTTATCATGCCTGCAGTTTGTTGGTCACTGAGCATCAACAGCATTCTGTCGTTGGCGCTGAGCCCGCCGGCAGGGTGGTCCTCGAGGGCGACCCGAGCGGCGGAGGCGGCGTGGTGGCAGGCCAGCCATCTGGCGGCAGATCTCCTCTAGAGACAGACGAGAGAGAGAAGGAACTCAAGAGTGGGTTAACCATGCCACATAATTTACAACCCGGCCGTATGTACACGGGGGTGTACGTTATAGTTAGTGGTTAACAGCACATCTGTGAGGGGGGGGAAAGGTTGCAGGGAAAGAGTGTGACACCCCTCTCTCCCTATTTTCTCCTCCTGAAGCAGTTTTACTTAAAGGGGGGGAGCATCAGCAGCATTGTGAAATAGAATGGCCCCCATTCAGACTCTTCAAATTGTGGCCACTGAGAAAGGACAACTTGCTTCCATATATGCCAAGTATAGGATCAGAGGGATGCTGGGGCTGATTTCAAGACACTTTCTTGGGAGTAGGGGTGGGAAAGAAATTCAATTCAGCTTGCACTTAAAGGCCAATCTATCAAATCTGCACTTTCAGGAACAGTGTGAGAACTGAAACAGCCGTTCTTTGAAACTTGAACTTAGCTGAATTTTGCGATGTATTTCTCCAACCACAAATGTCTTATATTCAAGACAGAACATCTCTGGGTCTTCACTTTTCTCCACTATTGCTTTTGCCATTAAGCCCTTCACCATTTTTGTACCTTTTCCCATTTGCCAGCACCCTTCTTGGATTATGTTGCCTGCCTCTGAATGTTGGCCATTCACACAAGGGCATACACCTATGATATTGGCCATCTTCTTCCTCTAAGAGAAATTGAGCAACTTAATTTCTTCCTTGTTTATCGGGCACATCCCTATGGACATCTTTACTCACCCTGCATGGCTTCATCCTCTTTGCAGACAATGCGAGAGCAGATTTCCTTATTTATCATATATGTCCGACGGACACTGTCACCAGAAAGGGGTGGGGGAGAGAAGGCAAACAGTAGGAACATAAATCCTTGTGCACCAAAAACTGATACCAACAAATAACTGTGGCTAAATCATTGCTAGCAGAGGTGCAAAAGGCCTAACTACACATTACACACAAATGTATGTTACAGAACCTACACAAGCCTGTTTTACTACGCTTTACCTAGGTTGAGCTAGGATTATAATACTTCAGAATTTGTGGGGGGGGGGTTCTACCCACTTTTTTCTTTTTTTTTGAATTTTGGTCATTTAAAGTTTATGATTTTTCTATTTCCTTTTGAGGAAACTGAATAATTCAGTGAAATGAGATTTGTAGCTGGCATCCTGTAAAGGATTTGTACAATTTTAGGTTTTTCTAATTTTTTCCTTAAGCTTTTTGCTTTTTCTTATTATTTAGTTTATTTCTTCAAGATAATATTTCTAGTCAATTACTTCTTGTTTCAGGGATTTTCACAGTATTTCATTTGATTTGTTTTACAGGAAAAGCAGATGTGGGGACTGTGATTTGGAAAAGATAAGCAGTTGCTGGGGGAAAGGGGAGGAGTACGAATTCCCTGCCCTGCCCTTTGCTTCCTTGTTCCAAATCTGCCTTCTAGAGTCTGGTGTTCTCTAGATTACTCAAAACTACCATTGGACTCAACCAGCAATATCTGGAATACAGATAATGGCCCTGTGCCCTGGGTAATTGCTGAGAAATATGATCAAGTGAAACTTTCATTTGGACAAAAAAGCAAGTCTCCAGCTGTTGCGGCTGCAGAAAATGGATGAAAATAGATGGCCAGTTCCTGCTTCAAACTGTGCAAAAAATGGGGTGGGTTAGTATCTGGTGGGGGTGGGAAATTCCAGTGATAGTTCACAGCTTCCTGTGCCACTCGTGGCATTCATCCTTTTGTCTTTCTGCCATGGTATACCAGCTGCCCCTTTAAATGAGTCCTGGTTGTTTAAATGTTGGCGGTTGTGGTGTTTAACCATTTTCAAATGTTTTTAAAATTGGTTACAAGTCTCCTAGAGATAGCCCTGTGTTAGGCAACTAACAAATTAAATTAATAATAATTACTTTTCACAGATCATTGTAAGAAATCGTATCCAAAGATGCCTGCCAAAACTATCTGTATTATCTTGTAGAATCATAGAATTTTAGAAAATTCCTAAACCTTCTCAGCTTCTACCAGAGCATTTCCTCTCTTACCTGGTAACACACAAGTAACTGATGCATTGCTTCACTGGCTTATGAACAGAGTACAACCGTGTACAAGGAAATTGCTCTTCACGGCATTCTGGGAGCAAACAAAGAGGGACATGTTCAAGTTAATGCCATCAGTGTGGCTACATCAACGGGATGGTGGCTCATTGAAACTGACTGCCAAGAGACCAAGTGAGATATTTCCTTTAATGACACTGGCTTGCAGTAACTTTTCTACCGTTTCCCCTTGCAGAGTAAAATTTCATCCTGCTCACACCATGCCATCCTATTCACATGCTGAATTTTGTGCAAAGTACTCCACCCACAGAAAATGTTTCGCAAGCAACTTAGCATGCTGGGGGATAAAATCATCGCAGAGCTGTGTCGTGCAGACTTTGGCGGTATATTCAATCTGGAACAGACACCTATGAAAGCCAGCTGGAAAATAAGTGGGAAGACCTTCTGAACTAACTAGCAGTGGCTGACTAGGAACAGGATCCTGAGGTTGTAGTGGGTAAGTCCATGAAAACATCAAGTGAGGAAATCAAATCCCATGCTACGGATTGAAAGGGATCAAAAATGAAACTGTCATGATCACAACACATTTATATTAATTTATGGCGCAGACACATTTGGAATACTTGAGTAGAGTTTTGGGCACCACATGTCACAAATTGTAGTATTTTGGGACAGACACAAAGAAGTACCTCTGCACACAATGAATAGTTAAAACTGGAATTTATTCCCAAAAGATACAGTCAGTGGCATCGCAAGGGGGGGGCGGTGCACCCCCGGTGTCATGCCTGGGTGTGTGTGTGACAAGAAGGCACCCCATGGGGTGCTCGTCCCACTGCCCCCAGGCGCGGCAGCGCAAGCAGCCATCGCACTGCCACAGCTGCATGTGAAGGATCCTCTGTTCACAGCCGCAGCTGTGAGCAGAGGATCCCGCCACTGTATGGTGTTCGAGTGGCGCCGGCGGCAAACCGCTATGCACAACGCATGCGCAGTGTTGCACGCATGTGCTGTATGTAGTGACACTGCACATGTGCTGTACATAGCAGTTTGCCACCGGCGCCACCCAAGCGCCGTACAGACGGCGGTGGGATCCCTCAATCGCCGCTACAGCCGCAAGCGGAGTATCCCACCACCACTGCTGCAGCCACAAGCAAAGGATCCCACCACCGTCCGTACGGCGCTTGGGTGGCGCTATGTACAATGCCGCTATGTAGAATGCATGCGCTATATGTAGCAATGCCACACATGCGTCCTACGTAGCGATGCCACACATGCGTCATATGTAGTGACGCCACACATGGATTGTATGTAGCGGTGCAACGCATGCGCAGCCGGCGTTTTCCCCTGCCCTGGGTGTTGGTTTGCCTTCGTTCGCCCCTGCATAGAGTGGTGGCCATGGACTTAAATGTACACAACTTGCAGTCTCTCTGTCTTGTGGGTTTATTGGGAGATAGTGAAGGCTAGTCAAATTCGCACCAATTCAATGCTGGAGTGGTATGTTGCATCAAGCAGACAATCTGAGCATCTTTAAAATTCCTGCTGCCACCAAGCCATCTCCAGATGTATTGGTAGCTACCCTTGCACTAGATTTACCCTATGAGATCAAAAGGGGCTCACAGAACTGGGAAATGGAGCCTCTGAATGACTGGCCCAATTTGTGCCGCAGACCCTGGGGAGGACACCGTTCCTTCCTTGCTTTCACCCAAAGAGATGCTGAAAACCCATTTCTTCACAACAGAGGTTTCCATTAGCACCCTTAACCAGGGCTTTTTCAGGGGGAACTCATAGGAACTCCGATCCGGCGGGTGGGTGCCATTGCCATTCTAAGAGAACAAGGGAGGTGTTCATGGTGAGTTCCAGCGCCTCTTTTTCTAGAAAAATTGCACTGCCCTTAACCCTTAAGCTTTGGCTAATACATTTTATGGATTCAGGTTGATTGTTTTTATACTATACTTTTGCAAGCCACTTTGACGTGTGTGTTTTAAGTGGGCTTTACTTCTTTTTTTCATGAGTTTATATGGGAAACAGTGTTTGAATCATGCACATTATTAATCTCTGCAACTCTAATTCAGGTAAAAGTCCAAAATGTGGATGGGGTCAGTATCTGCACATGACTCAGTCCTGCCCACTCAATCCCCAGCCTATGTGAATAAAATGAACAAACCAAAAAGCCCCTTGCTTGCTTAGCACAGGAAATCTGGGGCCAACGTACACCGGACCAGACACATGGGGTAGGAGGTGGGACTTGCACACATATCCCTGCAGCTGCCCACACTTTGAGCTTGTGTGTGCTCAGACAAATGCCTGAACATGGCTATGGATCGAAATAGCCAATATTTAATATGCAGATGTGGAACTGTGTGGATTCTTTCTGCTAATACAGGAACCAGAAAGCACCTCATGAAATTCACAGCAGATGAGTGCATTTCTCGGCACTGATACACCCAGCGCAATGTTGACCCACAAATTTCAAAAACAACTACAGTGGAACCTTGGTTCTCAAACGCCTTGGTGCTCGAACATCATCATTTTTATAAGGAAACCGAATACTTTTCTTTTTAAGTCATTTGGAACCTTTTTTCATCTTCACCTTACTGCCAATGGATGAAGACTTGTTTGCTGTAACTTCTGGAAGCTCCGTGATTAAAACATTCGCTTGAACCTGCTCAAAAGTTTCTGCAATGCTCCTTCTCTGCCACCAAACCACAGATCAAATAATAAGAATCTGGCTCGTCGTGTGGTCTGAACTCAGGCACATGGTTTGTTCCTTCCAAACACGCCATGAGCACTAAGTCCAGAACAAATATGGGTTTATTTCTGGTTTATCTGGAGGAAATAAACTACAAGCCCAGGTTTGGATAATGCAGGGCACAGTGGAGGGGTATGGGGAGAGAGAAGCGTCATGAAAACCTTTAGAGCAATGTGCACCAGCAAGCCAATCATCTGCATTAACCCCATTTTGTTTTAAATCATGGTTTTATGTGAGGTGTGAGCCAGGCCATTGGTTAAACAGGGGAAAGCAAGCAGGAGAAGAAAGGGATAGAGAACAAAATTGAACTTACCAGGTGCTGTTGATGGGGCAGTGTCACCTAGAATGAAAAATGGAAAGGGTTTAAACACAATTAAATAATAATAATAATAATAATAATAATAATAATAATAATAATAATAATAATTATTATTATTATTATTATTATTAATTCATACCCCGCCCATCTGGCTGGGCCTCCCCAGCCACTCTGGGCAGCTTCCAACAGAATATTAAAAACACGATAAAACATCAAACATAAAAAACTTCCTTAGACAGGGTTGATGTCTTCAGATAGTTGTTTACTTCCTCGTCATCTTATGGGAGGGTGTTCCACAGGGTGGGCACCACTACCAAGAAGGCCCTCTGCCTGGTTCCCTGTAACCTCATTTCTCGCAGGGAGGGAACTGCCAGAAGGCCCTCGGTGCTGGATCTCTGTGTCCGGGCTGAATGATGGGGGTGGAGATGCATTTCCCAAACTGTGGGTCAGGAATCCCGTGCAACTAGGTTGCTTGCCTTATAAATAAACCCCAAATAATTATTGTTTTAAATTTCCAGTTAGATCCTTACTGAACTGCTGCCCGCATAGCATTTGCTGGAGCCCGTGATGCAAACTTTGTTGCTAGTCATTGGGAGAAAATGTTGGCAGGCACTCACCCGCTTGCCCACTCCCTCCCTCCTCCCCTCCTAAGTGTGCCCTCAAACCCTTTCTTCACCAGAGCAGATTGGGGAAAGAGAAGCAGGTAGGGTGCTCAGCTGCAAACTTCAGCCCCAGCCCCAGGCCTTGTAAAGTAATCTTCTAATTCATAGCAGCAAAGAGCCATCACTGAAGGCTGACAAGGCATTGCGTGCACCAAAATGGGAACTGACCTGGCACATCTGCTGCTCCTGCTGCAGGGTCAGCTGCATCTGTTGAAAGGAGAAGGGATATTATAGTGTGGGTGTGCATATATATATATATATATACAAGGAGCATTCCACACATTATGTGGCAGCAAACCTGGGACTTCCACCACATGTTCACTTGGCAGACCTGGTGATGCACATACAGTCGTACCTTGGATCCCAAACGCCTTGGTACTCAGAAGTTTCGGCTCCCAAACACTGCAAACCTGGAAGTGTTCTGGTTTGCAGATGTTCTTTGGAACCCGAACATTCGATGGGGCTTCCATGGCTTCTGATTGGCTGCAGGAACTTCCTGCAGCCAATCAGAAGCCGCAAATTGGTTTCTGAACGTTTTGGAAGTTGAACAGACTTCCAGAACAGCTTCCATTTGACTTCTGAGGTACCACTGTACAGTGGTACCTCTGGTTACGTACTTAATTCGTTCTGGAGGTCCGTTCTTAACCTGAAACTGTTCTTAACCTGAAGCACCACTTTAGCTAATGGGGCCTCCCACTGCTGCCGCGCCACCGGAGCACGATTTCTGTTCTCATCCTGAAGCAAAGTTCTTAACCTGAGGTAATATTTCTGGGTTAGCGAAGTCTGTAACCGGAAGCGTATGTAACCTGAGGTACCACTGTACTTGTATGATACCTGCGTTTGCAAACAGAGGTTTGTCTTCTTCATTAAGCTGCACACTAAAAAAATCAACAAAATCTTAGGCATAAACACAGAAAGCAGCATGTGCGAATTGGCCTTGACACTAGAGGTGGATGTGCAAAAAGAAGAACTCAACTCACCCACATCACCTGGTATATCAGGTGCATCTGAAAAAAAAGAGACAACAGGTTTGTAGCCATCAGTTGTTTGGTGCAGAGCTATGCACACAGTTGTTTGTTTCTCTTTATGAATCATTTCCTATGAAACATCTTGAAGCAGTTTTACAGTAAAACACAAACAATAAAAAATTAAAACAAGTTGATATATAAAAACAATTTCAAATCAGATCCATCAGGCTATGGTGCTAGTGGATCTGAGGACCGGTCAGGCCCAGAGGTGAGGGGGTGATGATGTGGCTGTTTTTACTTACACACCCACCCACAACCCACCCACTGCTGCTATTGGGCAAATTCTCAGTTCCACATTTTAAAATTCTCCAGAAAATATTTGCTTGTCACATTGTAACTGGCAAAACCACAAAAGAATGCTGAAGGACACACGGCTGTGAACAACAAGATAATAATGAGAGATGTTTACAATAAAGTAGACAAAATATCAGTACAAGCACAATGTGTACATACTTTCCAGCATTACAAAGAACCATGCAGTACAAATATTGTTGAAGAATGCTCTAAGCCGCTGACAAATATCCTAACACTTGTAAAGTATACATTTCTGGAAGGTTTTTGCCTGCCCATCATTTTGGACCTTTGCAGTGGTATTGATTCGTTTTGGAATCAAGTAAATTCTTTGGAGAAATAGACATCCCCCAAGTCCTCCCAGTTATGAAAACTGCAATTGGGGCCTTAAAACACTTTTGAAGTCTTATTATCTGAGGAAGTTCTTGGAAGCAGGCCCTTATCCGGAAGCCGGTCGTCAACTGCTTTGAGCATTCTTCAATGCCAGCTATAGTACTGTTTGTGCTTTATGGTTCTTAATAAGCATTGCTTGAATGGGCACTCTGCACTTTCAGTGATATTTTGTACTATACAAAGAGCAAGCATTCGAAAATGAAGGGAATCTGGCTACTTCACAGGATGTAGCATGCATGCTGTCCTATTTCATTATCAGAATATCATATTTTATATGGGCATGCATGATTTATGCTCAGATACATGCCTATGCATATATGTGTGTGCGTGCACACACACACACACACACACACACACACACAGCCATATTATAGGTCCCATATAGACCCTTAATATGTGCCTACCCATATATGAACACACAAATTCAAACATCACACTACAGAGTTGCATAACTGCACTAAACATGATTATGCAGACTGAGGCTGAATCTACTCCGATCTAAAAAACCCCCACTATATAACTCCATGCAGTTTTCCATTGGCTGCTGTACAGAGCCCCCTGGTGTCACATTTTTATAACACATATATAATGTTATAACTCACAAGTACTGTATAGATTAGTTCTGAGTCTAGTGAGATATACTTCCTGGTCAGGGGTCCCTTTACCTTTTTACATCTGTTTAGGATTGAAGCATTGGTGCAGAATTAAAGGAAACGTACCTGTAGGATCGTCCTGAGCAATGACCACAGGCAGAAACCAGTCTAGGACAAAGAAAAAGATTGTTTCCCTTGTGTAATTCTCATGTGTTAAAAGAAAGCAAGAGCAACAAATTAGTGATATCCTTACTCTTTCCCCCACCAAAGATGGAACTGCAGTTCCCACATTGTTAAAGAAAGGGAAGCAGGAGAGAGAGACATGCAGGTGTTTTTTGTGGGGGGGGGGGTGTTGTTTTTTTTGGAGGAAAAAGAATAAATAATTTATACTTTTTCCACCCTTCACAACAAGATCTCAGACCAGGTTAGAACAATGCAGTAATATAAAACCATATAAAGCGTACAGTTACAAAGATTAAACAAACCCAGCCAGAACACAACACTATATATTCAGCAGAATAGGTGGGTCCAGCAAAGCAAAATATCTTTATGTCAGCGTATTGTTTGTTTGTTTGTTTGTTTGTTTTTGTTGTTGTTGTTGTTGTTGTTGTTGTTGTTGTTGTTGTTTCAATTTATATACTGCCCTTTATCAAAAGATCCCAGGGAGGTGTACAATAGAACATCAATGATAAAAATATAATAAAAAGCCTACTGTCGGACAGCCTAATAAAAAAAATAGCCATCATAACAACAGTCCTCTCCTGTCTCAGTCTGCTCATGGACAGGCCAGCCCTGACAGTGACCAAGCCCTTTCTGTCCAAGAGAGATTGTACAGTGGTACCTCGCAAGACGAATGCCTCGCAAGACGAAAAACGCGCAAGACGAAAGTGTTTTCCGTTTTTTGAGTCGTTCCGCAAGACGAGTTTCCCTATGGGCTTGCTTCGCAAGATGAAACGTCTTGCGAGTTCTTGCGAGTTTGTTTCCTTTTTCTTAAAGCCGCTAAGCCGCTAAGCTGCTAATAGCCGTGCTTCGCAAGACGAAAAAACCGCAAGACGAAGAGACTCGCGGAACAGATTAATTTCGTCTTGCGAGGCACCACTGTACCTGGTGATCCAGCTTCTCCCAGCCACTGAGGCTGCATGAGCCTCCAAGGGCAGAGTTGGACCCCCAAGCCCCGCCTCCCAAAGGCATGGACTTGACCCTTCCAGGGCAGTGCAGAACATGTCACCTCTCCACCTCCCAGACTTGAGAACTCAAAACATATAAGGCCTGTTCATTTTCAGGATTCAACTTTAATTTATTTACCCACATAAATGGGACTTTAAAAACTAACCAAATGTAATACGGTACAGTGGTACCTCAGGTTACAGACACTTCAGGTTACAGACTTTGCTAATCCGGAAGTTGTACCTCGGGTTAAGAACTTTACCTCAGGATGAGAACAGAAATCGTGCAGTGGCAGCAGCGGGAGGCCCCATTAGCTAAAGTGGTGCTTCAGGTTACGAACAGTTTCAGGTTAAGAACGGACCTCCAGAACGAATTACGGTAAGTTCTTAACCCGAGGTACTGTATACGCTTTTGTAGACTCAAACCCAGGCTTATGCCATAATAAATGTGTTAATCTTTAAGCTGCTGAAAGACCCTTTGACTGAATTTAGACTGCTACAGCCATAATTCTCTGTTATGCAAAATGCCCCTCTCCCCTCTAGATTTTGTATAGCTTTATACATGTTGGCAATCTGTGGAGTCTCCCAATTAATGAACAACAAACATTCCAAACATCTGGAATATATCAAGGCCAAACTGCATATGATAAAGGAGGTCTGTGATTGAATTTCCTAACATTTATAAAACAACAGCTGTGTGTGTGCCTGTTGATTTCATATTGGAAGGCAGTTAACCTTCTCCCCCTGTGCTGTTTTCCCAGTAAAAATCTGTCCCTGCAACTAATATTACAACTCTTAGGGGAGCAAAGGAAAGGGTTAAACTCCCTCCCATCCTTGGTGATGCTTCTGTGTTCAAATTAATACCTCCTACAGCTGCTTTGAATTTTTGAAGTTAAAGGGAAAGATATGGGTGATGCAGCAAAGCCCATTGCCACCTGCCCAGCTATTGGCTGCTCAGTGCTGTTTTTCTGGGGGATGCAGGGGTATGCATACCCCTAAACATTTTGTGAATCTAAGTTTGGCCTCATTGAGGAGCAGAATTTCAAGATGAGTAGGAAAATGAGAGTATCCCTAAACGTGTTTGGGTTTTTTTAAGCACTAGCTGAAATTAAAATTGGGAGGTGGGATAAAGTGATAGAATGAGCAACTTCAGGTGTGCTTCAGTTGTTTTAGACTGCCTGCTTGCTGGAAGGCTATCTGCTTGATATGTATGTTTGTAAATTAATTAATGGATATTTAAACACTAGTTGCCACTAGGCCTCCCTCCTCCAGACAAAACTGACCTGCAGCGCTATCCTGGAACCTCTCTGCTGTTGGGGTGGCCCATCCTATTTCACCACCTGAGGCAACGGAAAGGTGCCTTTGCCCCTCCACTGCTGCCTCTGCCCACCTGCCAGTCCTCACTGGGGTTGTGTGGTGGTGGCTTCCAAGTTCTGGCAAGATCTTGTGAGAGGTCCGTGAGATCTCACGAGAACCCAGAAGCTGCCTGACAGGAATGAGCCAGCGGGAAACCACACAGACCAAGTTGGAGTTAACTTTTTATTAGCAAAGACAGGATCTGCACAGGAGTGTCAAGCCTAATGGGCACAGCAGCTCATCTCTGGCAGGTCTTGCCCCCATGAAGCAGTTGCTGAGACTGAAGGTCCCCTCCTCTCCAGGGCCTTTCCCAGGCAACCTGAAACTGTGCCTTCATGAAGCTAACTTTCCTCTGCTCTCTTCATGCCTCTTCTGGTTCTGGGAGACTGGGAGGGAGGGGAGCTTGTTGCAGCAGGAAGGTGAGACACCCATGACTCTTCACTGGCCTAACTCATCTCTGCCTCTTGGCCTCCCTCCTCCCTCTTGCTTCAGTTTTTCCCTCTGACTCTGGATTTCACTTTCCCAGCAGACTCTCCCAGCTCACTAAGCCGTTGCCTCGTCAGCTTCTGAAACCTCCCCCTCCCAGTCTTCTCCCTCTTCTTCCTCTGACCACTCATTGTCGTCCCACCATCACTCCTGGGCTTTGAGCTGTCTTGCCCTGGAGGTTCCCTAGCTGGTTTCTCCCACCATTGCTCAGCGTCCAACCAGTCCACAACAGCAGAGAAGAAGCAATGGCTTCCATTGAGATCTTGCTAGAACCCGGAAGTGGTGGCGAAGGAACCATCTCCGGCACCCGGGGCGGGACACCGAGGGGTGGGGGCCAACTGCTCAGTGGTGCACACGCAATGTCCATACTGATTACGCATGCGCAGCAGCGCATGCACTCCATACAGGATGCCGCACATGTGCAGTCTGTATGGGCTGCCGCTCGCGTGCGACGTCCATACAGACTGCACATGTGCAGCATCCTGTATGGAGTGCGCATGCGAGGTCATATGGACGCCGTGTGAGAGTGGAAGCCCGTACAGACGCCACATGCGGTGCACATACTGACTGCATGCGCCCTCGGCCACTCTACAGCTGGGGGAGGCAGAGGTCATCTTGTCACCCACCCACCACAGAGTGGCACCCAGGGTGGCCCGACCCCTCCGCCCCCCACTTCGTATACCCCTGATCGGAAGCCACCACTGCAGTTGCTTCTCCAGTGGCTTCTGGTGAGATCTTGCGAGACCTTCTGGAATCTAGAAGCTGCCACCGCCACTTCTCCAGTGGCAGGGTGCCCATGGGGTTATTGTCCCTTGGATTCCATGGCCCATGATAGACTATATGGGACTGGCAGAAATGACCGGCAGAATCCGAGACCAGGGAGAAGAGTCGGCGGAAGAAGACTGGAAGAAGTTTAAAGACTATTTGTGGAAATATTGTAAAATTAATGAATGTTAGAATGATGTTGGATAGAAATTAAGTGGTTTCCAGCTGTAATGCTTAAGAGACATGGAAAATAAGGTTTTAAAATAAGTATAAACTAATGGTGAGGATTTGCTGAACTGATAACTTGAATTGGAATATAAGAAAGGGAGGTATGAGGAGGTCTGAAAAATAAGTTAAAAGAAAATAATTAAATGGAAATTTTATGTGTTTTTAATTGTTTTTATTTTTGTATTTTTGTATTTTTGTTGTTTCTTTTCTTTTTGGTTTTTATATTGTATTACTTTTGAAAATTTTAATAAATATCTTATTTAAAAAAAAAAATCCGTGGCCCGAGGTGCCTGCCTCAGTCTGCCTCATGGATGGGCCAGCCCTGCTCTGCTCCAAGGGGAAGGTTGCAAAACCACGCTTTGCTTGTTTGAAACTACAAAAGGACAAGGGAAGTGATCGTTCTGGTAGTTGAAAGATGGGAAAGGTTCTTTGTAGAACTGGACAGGAGGAAACAGCTGCATTAGCTGTAAAACTGGCAATGCATAGCAGCAAACGGCAGATGAAAACAACAGGCAACAAGGAGATGGGGTAACCCTTTAGATACAGTTAGATTTAAAACTTCTATTGGTTTTAGACCAGTTT
Source organism: Podarcis cretensis (assembly GCF_951804945.1). Taxonomy (NCBI): domain Eukaryota; kingdom Metazoa; phylum Chordata; class Lepidosauria; order Squamata; family Lacertidae; genus Podarcis; species Podarcis cretensis. The sequence continues at coordinate 31,510,711 of NC_137187.1, forward strand.
AACTATTATGGCGTTTCCCCCTGAAGAATCGTGGCAACTGTAGTTTAGTGATAATTTTGAGAATTCTGTGTTAGTGGTTCCCAGCCCTCTCACAGAACAGGTCCCAATATTCCCCAGGAAGAGGGAATTATTCTAAAAACTATACTGAAATCTTGTGCCACAATTACACAGGAACAGGCCCCACAATACTAAGTGGGTTTTATATCTGTGGTTGCATGTCAATAGCGTAGAAATAAGCCATAGCCTGCAGCCAATTTGTAGTGTTATGCTGTAGATCCTGCTTTTAAAATACACACACACACACACACACACACACACACACTTGTAAAACTTACCCTGGGGTTGAGCTAATGTTTTAAAAGCTCTGAGTTGGGGCAGGGGCTGACTCTCATGGAAAACATTGCAGAACATTCACGTTGTAAATAAAATTTAAAAGAAAATGCTTTTTAAAAAAATAAAAGACCAGCTTGTTTCATTTTAAAAAGCATACACTTTCTTAGTCTACAATTCACTTTATCAGGTGCTGAAATTGGATGAACAGCAAGTATGAAAGTTTTTTCAATTGGAAGGAAAGCTCCTTGGTGAAATCTTAAAGTGATATGCATTCCTTTCTTAATTAAATTAATTTCTTGTTCTATCAAGAGAGAGGAGTCCATAGTCCACCAAAGACCTCACGTGACAGACCTCAGATAAGTTGGTTCAGGCAGATAGAAGGAAAGTGAGATTGCAGGAAAAGAACAGATCCAAATATTTTGTTGCCTGAACAAATCACTGGATTCTTTAACCAGATGGAAGGAATTATGATCTATTGCTATTAAGATGAAGATTCCAGTGAGGTTTCCTTCTAAAATGTTTGTTGTCATTTGCTTCATTTCAGCACCTGATAAAATGTTAGAATCACAGAATTGTAGAGTTGGAAGGGACACTGAGGGTCATCTAGTCCATAGCTGTCAACTTACAGATTTGAAAATAAGGGACCAGCAGCCTTGAAAATAAGGGACCAGCAGCCTTGAAAATAAGGGATCAGCAGCCATAATAAGGGATCAACAATTACTTTGATAAAATACATATTTCGTTGCATGCAAATGGCTTTAGATACCTATTAGGTCCATAAATTACCATATAGCATATATTCAACACAAAAAACAGCAACAATTTGTTGTTGACAAAGGACAGCTGGATATAGAAAGGGCTCCATTACCTTCGGTAGCTTATTTAAGGGACATCATCAATAAGGGACAGCAGCGGTACATGGCGCTGGGATAAGGGACTGTCCCGCCAAATAAGGGATGCTTGACAGCTATGATCTAGTCCAACGCTGGAATCGCAACTAAAGCATCCATGACAGTTGGCCACCCAGCCTCTGTTAATGAAAGCTCATGCTCCTCAAGTACACACACACACATGCACAAACTGACCTGACTCTGAACTTAAATTTTGTCAGTATAGAACAGCCTCCATGTCAATTTTGCCCCTGGGCAAATGTTCCTTTCATCCTAGCCTGGTCTCCTCCTCCTCCTGTCCTCTCTTGCCCTTGGTGCATCTTCTGCATCAAATCCTTTTTATCACAGAACAATAGCTTCTACATTAGCATATAAGCATCAGGAAAAATATGGCAAATCCTGTTTTAGCTTGCACCGGATAGACTCACCAGTTGACAGGGCAACGAGAGCTACAAGACACAGCAGCTTCTGAGCTCCACAGGCCATCATCCCTGGAAAGTGAGGAAGAAAGAGAGACAATCAGTTAAAGCTACTTGCAAATTTTGTGCACATTTTTGTTTTTTCACCAACTGATGTCCAGCAGGCTCCTTTATCTCCCTCCCCATTTTCTATGACCAGAAGGCTTGCTTGCTCTACCTGATAACCACACAATTCAAAATAATTCTAACGGAACACAACTCTGTCTTCCCTTCCCTTTCTTCTCTTCTAACCTCCCGACATCTATGTGCTGTCTTGTACCCACTTACTATGTCGATTGCTCGCTTAGAAAGATGTCTTGACAAAATCCCCCTCTGCGAAAAAATGAAAAAATAAAAAAAATGAGACACAACTTCCCTTCACTGTCATTGAGGGACTCGGTTCCTTTGCACTGTGGACAGAGTCTCCTCCCTTCAGCTGGTCCCCCTAGCTTGGCCAGAGTGCCTGGCCTCTCCCAGTCCCAGTAAACGTTCTCCTTTGGCTTGCCTTCAAAATTCAATTCAGCAAAGTAGTAGTAGGATTTGGTGTCATCATGCAGATGGAATGAGGAGAGGGGGAGGAAAAAAACTGTCCCATGACCTCACTGAGTTTATTGTAGCTCAAGAGGAATCGGCACCTCCTATTCCCTCCGGATGAGGAATAGCCAGAGATGGAGTCCCACCGTCTGTCATGCAAGTACATAATCTGCTTCATTTTGCCCTGAAGAGGATGAAGCAACGCTTATTTTCCCGTGCGAATTCTTCCCAACACAATGTATCTTTTTCCTGGAAAGAAGCATTCCAGTAAACCCAAGCCTGGCCTCAAGGCCAGCCTGACCGTTAGGTAGGGGGGAAGCAGCATAACTGTTGAGGCAGAAGAACTGGAGGTACCACCACAGAGCAGCAAATTGTCAACAGCCTAGTTTACTGTTGTTGTTTTTAAATGCCACAAAAAGAGTTGCCATTAGGGATGTTCTGCCTTGGGCATCAAAATATCTTGTGTGTCTGCTTGTCCATAAGGTGCAGTAAGGTGGCAACCTTGCATGGTGATGGTGGCCGATGGGTCTCAAACCCACAGTGCGTGGGTTCTCCTACATGTGAAGACAGGCTCCAGCAGATTGAGTTGACAAGACTCAGACTGGGTCCAATAGATAAAAAGGCAGTTTCTGCGAATGCTGCAGAAGGAAGTGAAGGGCAGTGAAGGAAAATTCTGATCCTAAAACCTCTGCCTTGTGGGATATCTTCAGGGAAAGAAAAGGCTAAGAAGTAAACCTTACACAAATACAGAGTGGATTTGTCCCTAAGACAGTTGCATGACGTCTCCTTCCAGCTGGTGCCAAATAATAATAATAATAATAATAATAATAATAATAATAATAATAATAATAATAATTTATTTATACCCTGCCCATCTGGCTGGGTCCCCCCAGCCACTCTGGGCGGCTTCCAACAAAACACTAAAATACAATAACCTATTAAACATTAAAAGCTTCCCTAAACAGGGCTGCCTTTAGATATCTTCTAAAAGTTTGGTAGTTGTTGTTCTCTTTGACATCTGGTGGGAGGGCGTTCCACAGGGCGGGCGCCACTACCGAGAAGGCCCTCTGCCTGGTTCCCTGTAACTTGGCTTCTTGCAGCGAGGGAACCACCAGAAGGCCCTCGACGCTGGACCTCAGTGTCCAGGCAGGACGATGGAGGTGGAGACGCTCCTTCGGGTATACTGGACCGAGGCCATTTAGGGCTTTAAAGGTCAGCACCAACACTTTGAATTGTGCTCAGAAACGTATTGCTCTGCTTTCTTTTGGACCACATCAGTGAGGCCGAGAGCAGGGTCCTGTCACCTGGGCAGCCCAGGGCCATCTTACAAACTTGCCCAGGCTTGCAGCCTGGGGAGGTCACTTTGATACTGCTAATACAGCAGTTTGACTTCACTCCCGGAGGTGCACTCCATTGTCTTTTGAGACTGATGCCAGCAACACTTAAATGGCCGACCTTACAGGGTCGATGCAAATGCTTTTCTATAACTACAATGTAGTTAATTTTTCTCCCTCCTTACTGCAGCAGAGCTTCTCGTCTCCACAGAACAAAGCATCATTGAGTTTGCTGAGACTTACTCAGATATAAAAAAAAAATAAAAAAATAAATTCCTTCTAGTAGCACCTTAAAGACCAACTAAGTTAGTTCTTGGTATGAGCTTTCGTGTGCATGCACACTTCTTCAGATACGTATCTTCATTTATTTTTTCATTTTGTTTTGACTATGGCAGACCAACACGGCTACCTATCTGTAACTCAGATATACATGTGTACACTGTACAGGGTTGCACCCTTAACCAATTTTCTGGAAAAAAATAAAACGAGGAAAATATAAGGGTAAAAAATTGTTTGCTTAGAAATGTGCTAACAAAATCACTCATGTAACAAGAAGCATGGGAACTGCAAGTTTCCCACCTGAACTTCCATGGCACTTAAGCTGAAAACACTGGCCTGACTCAGTCTTTTTGTTGTTTTGTTTCATAAAATGTATACACCACTTCACTGCAAAAAACTTTAAAGCGGTTTATATATATATTATGAGTTATTAAATTTGCATACTGTCCTTCATCTGGAGATCTCAGGGCGGTTCACAGCATAAAGATAAAAGATAACACACACAAAAAAAAACCCAAGAAAAATCATGAAAAAATTCACAACCCTACTTTGCAACATGCAAAAGTTAGGATACTAAAACAGATTAAAATTATTTCAACTTTCTAAGCATCTAGGTAGGTTTGTCTAAACCAGAATGTTTTTAGCAGGCATCAGAAAGTTTACAGTGAAGACATCTGTTTGATCTCAGTAGGCAAGGAGTTCCAAATGATCATGTTCTTAGAAATGGTTTGTGCTATCTTAGAATTAGCCTTCAAGGCCATACATTCATAATTTCCCTTGGTCTTTCATGCCCAATTCTCTGCAGTGATACTGATACTGAAACGGGATCAGTGGAGTGCAGATTTTCACTGTGCATTTACCGTAAATTATAATAACCAACATCTTGCAATGCTAAGGCTCACCTGCAGAACACAATCCTAGAAAATTGTGGCAAAACCAGTAGTAGCTAAATATATATGTATATACAGTATTCCAAATACAAAGCAATATAGCCAAATACAGATGTATCCTCAGAATATTCTCTTATATCAGACATAGGCAACCTTCAGCCCTCCAGATGTTTTGGACTACAGTTGCCATCATCCCTGACCACTGGTCCTGTTAGCTAGGGATCATAGGAGTTGTAGGCCAAAACATCTGAGGGCCGAAGGCTGCCTATGCCTGTCATATATGGAAGTAAATCCCATTGAACTCAATGTGACTCACTTTTGAGTAGACATGCCTAGACTGGCACTGTAAATCTGATGATCAACTCTTGCAAAGCTTAAAGTTGCAGACTACAATCTTGTGCATATTTAAGCAGGAAAGGAACTCTTGAAGCATTTTTAGAAGATTAGCCTTGCTCTGCTCTGTTGGTAAATTCCAAGTATGTAATAAAATCATTTTGAAAAGAGCCAGTCTGTTGCATGGCTCCTAAATGCAGTATATACTCACCTCTCTCCTGCCAAACTATGTGTCACTACATGGTGATCTAACCCAAATGAAAGGATTTAGGGAAAGTGTTGGAATCCTGGAAGCCAAGACCTAAGTTTGGGGCGAGTACTCTTTAGTGAGAGAACCCCAACAGAGATTTAACATCACAAAACATGTTAAATGAAAGGAAAGCATGGAAATGTAGGCTCTAAAACCTTTTAAATATGCCCTTCTGCCCCAAAATGTCCCCCTTTAAAAGCTCTTTCCAAGCTATCCCACTTCCCTATCATAGAGATAGACCACATATTTGGTAAGTCATAAAACAGTTTACTTACGGGACTTCCGGGTTGGCACCATCGCCGAATGGCGGACTCCCTCCGAGCTCCGGAGGGAGCCTGCTCGGCAGGGGCTGGGTTCTACCGCGCCGGCGACGCGGGGACCCTCAAAAACCATGGGCGCTGAAACCCATGGGCATGGTGACTCGGCTGGCACCGTTTGCGCCCCCCCCCCGACCACACGAAGGAGCCTTTTTAAAGGCTGCGGAGCGGGTGACAGGGGGGGGGGGTGCTGTGAGTCCTCCGCTTCCCCTGCCGAGCGAAGCCGCATGCCATTTGGCGGAGAGCGCTGACTTCTTCCATTGAAAATCTGGACTTAAAAGAACAACCCGTGAGTAATTGGAACTTGGATTAAAAAGGGGAATAAATTTTTTCTTAAATTCGGAGCGAGCGGGGGAGGTATAAAAAGGAAGTCAACCTCCCCCCTGTTGTAGAGGAGCTAAAGCAAAGGACCTGACAACTAAGATCGAGCGCAACCTTTTCTTTTGATAAAGATATTAATTTCGCGATGGAAAATTATAAGCTGGGCTGGAGGAGAAGAGTGGAATGTGAATTAAAATACAACCCCCCCCCCGGAAGCCCCGGGAGCGATCCGTGAGAGCGCCTGGAGAGGAGAAATAGAGGTTTTGACAGCTGTCAAAGGAGCTGCCAAAACTGAAGAACAAAAAGAGAACTTTGTTACGAGGACTTTGCTGGTTACATTTGTTATAAATTGGATATAAACTGTTTAAAACAAGGAATAATAAGTTACTTTGACTGGTGGGTGAGATCGGGAATGAAACTGAGTTACTATAATCCCTCTAGAGGAGCTGTGGGTTATTACAAGTATCGCTGGCATGGAATTTGAATCGGACATTTTATCTCCTGGGAAACTGCAGAAATGGAACACTATTTTGTCTACAGAGGTCTACACACTAAAGGAGACAATAGATTTATCTATTGAAGAATGGAAGGGACTTGACGTAATGTTTGGCTCCTGAATAACAAAGCCTCTGTAGAGGAATTACAAGCTTTTTGGAATTAGAACATTTGTGCAGGAGAGCAGGGGGGAAAAAAGAAAAAAAAAAGAGGAGAAGAGAGAACATCAAGAACAACAAGAAAAACAAGAACTGGACAAAGTTGGAAGATAGACCCTTTCTAAGATTGGACATTTGAAATTAAAGATGATTAAAAGACGGTAAAGATTACTAAAAAGACGGCAAAGCGGACTGGTGAAGGATTATGGCTTAGATTATGGTTCAGATGTGGGAGCTCCAGGAGACAGTGGATTTGATGGACATTGGGAACGCAACCGGGAAAGGGGGGAGGGAAATTTGGAATCCAAAGGGTGTTAAATTATATTTTATTCTTTTTTTAATTCTTTTATGTTAATCTGTATCTTATATTAAAGAGGGGAACTCGTGGAAGGGAACAGGTCGATTTTAGGGGATGGGAAAATATTTTTTAAATTGGGTTAATGATAATAATTTTAAAATTTGGGGTAAGAATTTGTTGAATCTATTTGAAAGAATTGGAATACAAGAGGGGGTGGGGAGGGGGAAGTCCTGGAAAGATGATATTGAAAATAAGGCCTTAAATTTGGATGTTTTTCTTTTTTTTGTTATATTTGAAAATCTTTAATAAATATTATTAAAAAAAATAAAATAAAACAGTTTACTTACAAAACTCATCAAAGGCCAAGTTCATGTGCTTTTCCACACAGCAGTCATAAAAGATGCATAGGCAGTCAAAACATTGCTTAGTTATAGAAGGTAGAAGTTTCTGAACTACTGGTAGAGGAAAAACATTAGTTCCATTCTGGTCTGAAACAAAAAAAGGCTGATTAAAGCCATGTGCTGGAATGTCCAGCTCAGAGTTCTTTACATGCTGGAAATTGCATGGTGAGAAAGAGATAACGAAGGCTCAGTGGCCCATTTCCTTACAAGGTGGGAAGTGATGACATAGGCTAAGCCTAGCAGAACAGCTTACCCTATTGTTTGACCATTTCATGCACAAATTAGATTCAAACATGCTAGAGTTTTATGAGGCTGGAACCCTACAAAAAGCAGGCCAAGTGTGCAACTAGGTGGGCACTGCCCTCAAGATGTCCTGCAATTCAGTGCCCCCCATACCCAGGTGGTGGTTAAAGAAGATTGTGGGTGAAAGACCCAAGAGGAAGTATGGGTGCATGTAAGCAATTGTAGTATTTGTTGGTTAGTTTGTTGTTGTTGCTGTTTAGTCGTTTAGTCGTGTCCGACTCTTCATGACCCCATGAACCAGAGCATGCCAGTCACTCCTGTCTTCCACTGCCTCCCGCAGCTTGGCCAAACTCATGCTGGTAGCTTCGAGAACACTGTCCAACCATCTCATCCTCTGTCGTCCCCTTCTCCTTTCACCCTCAATCTTTCCCAACATCAGGGTCTTTTCCAGGGAGTCTTCTCTTCTCATGACGTGGTCAAAGTATTGGAGCCTCAGCTTCAGGATCTGTCCTTCCAGTGAGCACTCAGGGCTGATTTCCTTCAGAATGGATCGGTTTGATCTTCTTGCAGTCCATGGAACTCTCAAGAGTCTCCTCCAGCACCGTAATTCAAAAGCATCAATTCTTCGGCGATCAGCCTTCTTTATGGTCCAGCTCTCACTTCCATACATCACTACTGGGAAAACCATAGCTTTAACTGTACGGACCTTTGTTGGTTAGTTTACAATTATTTATATCCTGCTTTTCAGTATACAAGCACTTCCAAGTAGTAAACAATGTATTTAAAAAGTCACTAGGGTCCTTACCACAGGGTAGTTGGTGGTAGAAAGGTCCTGTATTATTCTGCATGCCATGGAGTGAGAGAAAGCAAGGCCAGAAAAATAACACATGGGAAAGAAAAGCCTATGATAAAGATGCATGATTGCTTTAGACGGCTGACAGATGGAGGGCCTGGCAGTCAGTCAATCAGCTGGCAAGGAGTGTGATGACATCAGCTGATGGTCCCTAAGCCAGATGCTTAAAAAGCTAAACATCCTCCCTTTAGCTGGCTCCTAAGACATGGGAGGGACCTTGCCCCAGGGACTTCAGACTGTATAGCAGGGGAAGTGGAGAAGAGAGTAAAGGACAGAATGTGCAGATTGGGAGGGGAGACTTCTGCATTTAATTTAGCGTCTCTAGCAGCTCAACACAACAGAAAGTGGATGTTTGCGTATGTATTTAAAAATGAAAGATCTTTTAGGTGAAGGGAAGGTGAAGGGAAAGCTGAAGATTTTATGGCATGACCCTACTAGCAAATCCACCTACGGGACCTTGTTGAGTCTGAAGCTAAAGAAATGGGATTTGCAATGTTTACACAAGTTTCTCAAGTTTAAAGTGATAAGCACTGATAAGAAGGCATCATCATATGACATTATTTGGAGTAGGACTCTCAGGCCTGGGGAACCCAAGCTTATGAGTGTGTTTTGCAGGATGGCTGAGAGAGGGGGAATGATTTGGGTGGGGGGTTGCGTTGAGGTCTGTTGAAAGACAAACAATGGACAAAGTTGTTCTCTCCATCAAACACACACACACGTCTTATTTTCATAGAAATCATAGAATTGTATACTTGGAAGGGACCCTGAGGGTCATCTAGTCCAACCCCCTGCAAGGCAGGAATATGCAGCTGTCTCATACGGGGATCAGACCTGAAACCTTGGGGTTATCAGCACCACACTCTAACCAACTAAGGTATCCAGTATGATTTTGTTCTTTCTGTATATGAGGCTGGTTTGATGTTGGACTCCACCCCCAGCCTTTATTTCAAAAGTTGGCAATCCTAGCTTTGCAAGTCGATAATGAAATGGCCACCAAATGGTGGGAATGTGCATGAAAACACGCAGTTTCTTCATCTATCTCCAGCCCCTTTCTCCCTACCAGCTTTGGTTCTTTTCCATTTTAACCCATTCCTGCAGCCATGTTAGCAGGGGAAAGAGAGCATAGAGAGATGTGCATTCATGAGACCAAGAGACACTATTGTAATCTGTGTCTTTATTTCAGAGCTTTTTGCCCCATTCCGTAGGTGGTGTTGGTTGCTTGGCATGCAAACAGATCTGAACTGAGGCTGCCCCAACACTTCCTCCAGCTATGGTCTCCCTGAAAGATCCTTTGGAAGGAAGAAACAGGGCCCATTGTCACCAAACCTCAGAGGAAGGACAACAACCCAGATCTGCTGTATTTATCTCCTGTTGAAATGCAGAGCTATCTCTAGTTTGTGGCAAGCTTTGAAGCAGGCACTATGTCAGAACTGAAAGCTTAGAATGTGAGGGTACTTATACAATATTGACATACCATGAACCCAGGGCCAGCCCTTTCAGGAGGCAGAATGAGGCAGCTGCCTCAGGTGGCAAATTTTGAGGGGTAGAAAGTGGCTAGAAATGTGTGCTGTGTGATGCGTCCTGCAGCCCCTAAGCTAGCTTGCTGCCCCAGTGGAGGACCCTGCTCTGCCACCAGTGCTGAAGTAAAATTCAACCACCAACCTAGTTGGATATTGTGCACAGAATGGCCTTCGCCTCAGGCATAAAAATGGCTTGGGCCGCACCTGCATAAACCTGGCTTCAGTGTTGCTGCGAAATGCAGAAGAGGACTTGAGCTGAATGAGCATGGGAAAGTGCAGAGGTGACGTTGTAGGCAAAAACAATATTGTGAGGCTATATAGAATGCATGTTACCGCTAAGATAGGGTGAAAGTCTAAGCAGGAGCCATAGCCTAGCCATTTCTGTGCTTTTTTTGGCATCAGAAATCTGAATGTTAAACTGACGTCTTTGTTTTCTTAAATCCTGGCTCTTTCCCCCTCTAAAAAGCTGGCAAATGGTGCCATTGCACATTGTAAACACTGGAGGGAGCTGCAAGATAGCAACAAAGAAACCACATTTTCAAGCAGCCTCCATTTACATTGCACAGTTCCTCAAAATATGCAGTTCTCTGTGTTAGTTGCAGGAGATCGTAGGTCAGCTGAGTTCCGCTGCCCTCAGCAGTATCCTGACAGGACCCTGCTTTCTAGACCACAGTCCCTTGCCTAGATGCTGGAGACAAATCTTCAGTTGCCCAAACCCTGGATGTTTTTCCTTCGGTAAGCTGCAAATTTCTGGAATTCCCAGAATCGCTTCCCCCACCCCCAGGAACTCCAAGAAATGTCTACATTCATATTCAGACCATCAACGTAGGAGACCCTATTCTGTTTTCAGCTGTTTTGGTTCATGTTATTGACAAGAGAATTTTCCTCTCACCAGCTGTTCATTCCTGCACATCTAATGCACAATTCCTTCCCCGGGCATGGCTCCCCTGTTCCATAGCAATAACTGGTCTGTACCTTTGGAATTTTGATGGGTTTTTGAATCTCCATTAAATGGAGCGAGTGAAGACAGAGGCAGCTTTAGGGCAGCACAACCAGTTCCCCCGCACAGGGCGCCTTCCATCCTTCTTCCCAAAGCCTAGGAAGCGCCGGGCTTTGGGAGGGAGGTGTGAGGGCTCTGACAGATCCTAGAATCCTTTTGCCTCCTTCCCAAAACCTAGTTAGCGCTTGCCCAGCTTTGGAGTGGTGGCATGAGGGTTAGTGTGGTGGGTGCCAAATTTTGGCCTGGCACAAAAGGTAAAGGTAAAGGACCCCTGACAGTTAGGTCCAGTCGCAGACGACTCTGGGGTTGCGGCGCTTATCTCGCTTTACAGGCTGAGGGAGCCAGCGTTTGTCCGCAGACAGTTTTTCCGGGTCATGTGGCCAGCATGACTAAGCTGCTTCTGGCACAATGGAACACCGAAACCAGAGCAGCACAGGGAACCTTCCTGCTGGAGCGGTACCTATTTATCTACTTGCACTTTTTGGCATGCTTTCGAATTGCTAGATTGGCAGGAGCTGGGACCAAGCAATGGGAGCTCACCCTGTCGCAGGGATTCAAACCGCCGACCTTCTGATTGGCAAGCCCAAGAGGCTCAGTGGTTTAGACCACAGCGCCACCTGCATCCCAAACGGTAAAGGACCCCTGACAGTTAAGTCCAGTCGCAGATGACTCTGGGGTTGCGGCGCTCATCTTGCTTTACAGGCTGAGGGAGCTAGCGTTTGTCCACAGACAGGGCGCCATATTACCAAGGTCCACCTCTGATGAAGATCTATATCAGGAACAATGGTGTAATAAAGATCTACATCAGGAGCAAGGGTAGGACAAGACCGGCAGTGCCTTCAGTTTGGAGGAGGATGATCTGGCCTGCAAGGAGCAAGCCACAGCCATCACTGTTAACCATGCCAGCTGCAGCAGTGGGCAATGCATTCCTTGGAGCAAAGATCTGCTGCCTCTGTGGATCCTGCCGACTGAGGCAGTCACCTCACCTTGCCTCATGAGTGGGCTGGCCCTGGCAATACTTTTGACTGGGACCCTGGTTGATCCAAGGGGGTCTAGTGGTTTTGCTACTGCCAGTCCCAAGTTTCGCGATGCTTTCTGTGTCCAAAGTGGGAGGATTTTGTTGCATGCTTGAGAAACTTTTAAGAGTAGAAAAACTGTACAGGTACTAACTGCATGTTCCTTCTGTTCTCCCTCCTTCATTGTCCTGCGCTCATAAGCTAAACCTGCATTAAGTTACACATCAGTGATTAGGCATTAATGAGCTGCAGCGCAGTGTCTGAGCGCACCGGTGTGAATAATGTAAGAACTGTGTGTTCAGCTAAGTCACTGTGGGCGAGGTCACCAGTTCTTGGGTCACAAAGCTCACTTAACTGAATCCCACACAATGGCATGGCCTCCAGCAGTTTCATCTGCTCCTTTGTTGAGCCTCTGATATCAGCGCAGATTATTAACCTTATACGCCGCAAGTTTGTTTAGTGCCATTACTTTCCCAATTCTAACCGGAATTACGCTCAGCACATTTTAAAAACGGGAGCACTGCTAAAATCTAGAATGCTCAGGTATCTCTCACTTGCCTGTGTCCGTTTTGCAGCTGCAGCTTGATCTGGCAGCCGATGTCGTCAAACCTCCTCTTGTATCAAGATCACACAGGGAGAAACACAGTCCATGTAACCCACTTTTGCAGAGCAGTTTTTCAAAGTAACAGGCTGTGGTGGATCCCATCGATGCCGTCATTAAACACTTTAAAAAGAAACAAATAACAATTGGTGACCTGCAGTTTCTGTGGCAGATGGAAGCTCTTCATAAGCACCTGCTCCAATTTGTCTACTCCCACTCTAGCAGAGGGCTTGCCCCATTCCTAGTACTACACCCATGTGCTTTATTTCTTTTTGGCTACTGTTTCTTTTGACTATTTTATATATTTGTCTTTAACCATTTTTAGCAATAGTTTTTATGTTTTTATGCTGTGGTCTAAACCACTGAACCTAGGGCCTGCTGATCAGAAGGTCTGTGGTTTGAATCCCCACGACGGGGTGAACTCCCGTTGTTCAGTCCCTGCTCCTGCCAACCTAGCAGTTCGAAAGTACGTCAAAGTGCAGGTAGATTAATAGGTACCGCTCTGGCGGGAAGGTAAACGGTGTTTCCGTGCGCTGCTCTGGTTTCGCCAGAAGCGGCTTAGTCATGCTGGCCACATGACCTAGAAAAACTGTCTGTGGACAAACACCGGCTCCCTCAGCCAACAAAGAGAGATGAGCATCCCAACCCCAGTGTCGTTCGCGACTGGACCTATCTGTCAGGGGTCCTTTACCTTTACCTGCCCCTTAGATGTTTCCTTAACAGTCACATATAAATGCTGTTAAATAAATACACAAGGAAACCTCCTTGTGGTAATAAAAGTGCCAGAGCACTTGCAAAGCTAAGGAGGGTCTAATATGGTTTCAAATCCGATGGGGGACCACGTGTTGAGATTCCTGCATTGCAGGGGTTGGACTAGATGACCCTTGGGCACCTTCCAACTCTACGATTCTATGATAGAGATGTAGAACACATGGTTCTCATTCCTCCAGTGTATTTACTGTGCTTCAGAAATAGCACAGCTGACAGGAAGCTCCACAACATCAGTCAAGATAGCGACGCCAAGTCTCACCTTGAGTTTAAACAATACAGTGCAGCCCTTATCTGTTTAGGAGCTCAACCCCCAATCCAGGAATGGGGAAACCTGTGTGGCCCTCCAGATGTTGTTCAACTCCAACAAGCATGGTCAGTGGTCAGGGATGACGGAAGATTGAAGTCCGACAAAGAAAGCACCCAAAGTCAATGCCCATGAATTAGAATTTAGTGTGAACATCATGTCCCACACTTTATTTTGTGTGGATCCCCAGATCAGACTGAAAATGTGTGCTGTTAAGGACTCAGAAAGATGCTCTGAAATATGAGGGTCTGTTTTGAACTGTAACCCCCACAGCCTTTGAGCGGGATATCAGGAGGGGGGGACGGACCCAGACTTCTGCCCTCTTGGACTGGCCAAATACAATTTTGATGCTTGTAGCCGAAAATCCACATCTTTCCCACTAATTAAGATAGATTTTACCCCATCTGGACATTCTCTTGCTCAAGCTTTATTGAAATGAGGTGTTGTTGTGAGGCGTACATATCCCGTTCAAAACGACACAAAGACTTGGCTGCCTGAGGTGACTGGGCCACCACCACCACCTCCCCAATTCATATAGATGTCTGTGTGGAGAGAGATGCGGGAGGAAGGGAGAGGAAGAACAGCAGCGCTTGGCTCTCCTCCTGTTGGCTGCACTTTGCTCACACACCTTGGTTTATTTAATACTTAGCTTTCCAGAGTGCTTCCAAGTGCTCAGAGCACTTCACGTACCCTGGGCTAGATCCAAAGAGGCCCTAGCAAGAGTCAAGGTGCTTCTGCCTGCCTGGGGAGGGGTAACGTGACCTGCTATTTCCATTTGCAGCTCCCGCGCATCACCTCTCACAACATTCCCCTGAGTCCCCTGGGGCAGCACAGGGAGCTAGCTGTAGCATGGAGGAGGGAGCTGGGTAAAGTCCCATTCCGCAAGTGGAGTTATGTTCACTGTTTGCTGGATCAAAGCCGTCCCCTTGCTGCAATCCTTACAACAGTTTTGGAAGGAAGGTGGGCGTTATTATCAGCACATTGCACAAGGGAAGATGTGGCTAAGTGGGGCTTGCATAATTCAGGGCAAAGGTGAGGCTCAAATGGGGGGCTTCATTGATCCATAACTGAGTCACTCCCTCCCCACCGCCACACACAATTCTACACCAGCTCACTATTTAGATATTATTTGTTTAGTTGCTGCCTTTGTAGATGCCCTTCCAGGCAAAGAAGTTTACACTAACAATGTACAATTCAAGTCTTAAAAAATAAATCTAAGTTCCAATATGCCAAAAGTCTAACCAAACAGCAGAAAGCCTAAGCCAATCAAACGGAACGACAGCATAAGCCAAGTAACAAAGCTTTGAAAATCTAATTGCTGAGGGAACGGTGAAAAAGAGGGGAGAGTGTGTGTCTGCTGAATCTCCAGTGGAACAGAGCTTTAAGGAACAGAAAAAGACTAAAGCCACAATCTATGGTACCCAGAAAAAAGGACTTGGTTGGCAGATCTTAAGGCCTGCTGAGGCTCATACAAGATAAGATGCTTCCTGAAATAGGCAAGACTGGGCTTTAAAGATGAAGGCCAAAACCTTGAATTGAACGCAGGAGGAGCCTGGCAGCCAATAAAGATGTTTCAAAATAGTGGTTGTGTGTTTACAATGCCTTCAGCCCTTTAGCAGACAGGTTCTGAACCAGCTGAAGCTTCTGAACTGTCTTCAAGAGCAGTCACAGCAGAATCTCTAAGCCATGGAAGTCATCAATACAAGAATGACCATAGATGCCTCAGGGGAAGCCTTCCACAGGTTGCAGGCTACATCAGTCCCAGTATAGACAATGGTCAGGGGCAATGGAGCTGTGGTCCAACAACATCTGGAGGGCTATATCGCACTGACTGTATCAGAGCTAGAACCTAACCTAGCAACAGGAACAACTGGACTATTATCCAATGGTGATGGAAAGAACTCCAGACCACAGTGGTTACATGAGCATCTTGGAACTATGCTGAGCCCAGAAGTGCTTCCCAATTGTGAACATGATCCCTAAAGGACAAATGCAAAGCCATGAACCCTGAATAGCTCAGTTGGTTACAGCATGGTCTGATAATGCCAAGGTTGCAGGTTCAATTCCCATATTCCTGCATTGCAGGGGGTTGGACTAGATGATCCTCAAGGTCCCATCCAAATCTACAATTCTATGATTCTATGAAGAGAAGATTATTTCCGCAACCAACCTGTTTACTGAGCCTACCACCACCATCTCTGTATTGACTCTTGTCTGGGTTGAACTATTTATTCATCCTCATCTGGACCACCACTGACCAAGTACTCATTAAGGGTGGCAAAAGCCCCACCTCAACATGATGAAAAGGAGAAATAGAGCTGAGTGACATCAGCATTTTGATGCTACTGGACTCCAAATCTCTGAACAACTTCACCCAGTAGTACAATGTAGATGTTAAAAAGCCTGGGAGATTATTTCGTCTTTTTTGTGGTAAACCACTTTGAGATTTTCTCTACAGTCAAGCAATATAATATATCTCACAAAATAAATAAATAGAATCCCATGGAATCCTATGGAGGAACAAGAGTTTCTTAGACGCAACATCCAGAATACAGTGGTACCTGGAGTTAAGTACTTAATTCATTCCAGAGGTCCGTTCTTAACCTGAAACTGTTCTTAACCTGAAGCACCACTTTAGCTGGTTGGGCCTCCCGCTGCCGCCGCGTGCCTGAGCACGATTTCTGTTCTCATCCTGAAACAAAGTTCTTAACCCGAGGTAATATTTCTGGGTTAGTGGAGTCTGTAACCTGAAGCATATGTAACCTGAAGCGTATGTAATTCAAGGTACCACTGTATGTATGTCCGGAAGCAATGGAACAATCACAATACATGATCTCCAGACACTCAACAATACTCTCTTGCTAGTTCCTGAGCCCTCAACTTGCACTGGCAACTCTTGAAAGTGACCAGGTGTGATGGCCTGGGAATCCGATTCAGAGGCGGAACCGGAGGAACCCCAGCCTGCACAAGAGTCCCCGCCTCCAGGGCCGGCTGAGCTGGGGCGGGGCCTTGGATCTGAAGCACCTGCACCTGTGCCGGATCCTCAGGAGCAGGCACCAGGTGATTCCACTCTAGCTCCGGAGGTGATTAAGGACACAGTGCCTACAGGTGCGCCTCTCCCGGCCCTGCCAGAGGAAGGTGAGTCTCCCCCTGGGTCCAGTAACTCCCCAGCTTCTCCTGAACTGCAGAGGCTTAGGGCAGAGGCGGAGGGAACTAGTTTCTCCCAGGAGGAGTGCTCACCTTAAGGCCAGGAGAGGCAAGTCTCCTGGGGGCCAGGTCCGCCCCTGGCCTCAGAGAAGATAAAGGCCAGTCAGCCCGGTCCCAGGTTGTGGGAGCAACGTCGTTGAGTACCTGCTCCTGCCCGGACCCAGACCTGACCCTCCAGTGTTCCTGTCCCCGCCCGGCTTCCTGCTTCAGACCTCGCCCCGCTCCTTGTGAACTGTTTCCAGGCTAGTGACCCAGGACCGAACTTTGACTACGCCAATGGTAACCTTCCCCCGGGACCAGCACACCAGGACCCGCCCAGAAGAATTCAAGAAAAGTGCTGTGTTAATACTTTAAGAGAGCACAGAACTTCTTTGTTCCATGTGACTAACTGGACTGTTGCAGAGAAACAAGAGACATAAATAAGTCTTCCTTCAAATCTTGCTCACTTCTTTCTGACAACAGATACAGCTATCTTCCCAAGCATGTATTACTTTCAACTTTTGATTCAACTTTTGAAAGGTCGGCTTCAGCTCCTCCTGAGGCATCTAATCATAGCCTGCATTTTTAATCAAAGCTTATATTTTAAAATTCCTGTATATTAAAATGAGCTTAAAGATTTTCAAATGTTAAATGCCAGGCAGAAGACCAGCTGCCTAAGAACCTTGGCAAGATGTTTATCCTCCTGGACAAGGGGGCCCCCTGATTTATAGCAGAAAACAATTCTCAAAGTCGTAAAAAGGGAATTACAGGCTGAGAGCCAAGATTACACTGACCCTACATATTACAGAAGATAAAAAAAGCAGAGAAAAACATAATTAAGAGTGGGTAAATAGTAAAATAAAACCATGTGCCTCCCATTAAACTTGAGCCATATTTTCCTAAGGTTAAAAGGCCAAGAGCATCTGGCTGGCAGAAAGGGAGGGAGTATTTTGGGAAGTCTTTTTCTAAAGTTGTTTCTTTCTTAAACTGAGATCCTTTTAAGATTTCTTTTCCTTTTAAAAGGTTATTTATGTTATGTATTAAATATATTGGCTTAAATGTAATTATGCAAAGGAATTAGAAGCTAAGAAATGTTAAATCCTTATGCTAGATTCTTATTTCATATAGTTGGAAGAGACCACAGGGGCCATCAGCCCAGCCCCCCCTGCCAAGCAGGAAACATCATTAGAGCACACATATGGTTGTCAGGCCTTTGTTTAAAGACCTCCAAAAGAAGGAGATCTTTCAATGATGATGTGAACTCAAGATCCTTGACATCTGTTTAAGATAAAAATTTAAGATTAACCATCTGTTTTGGAGGGCAATAGGGCAAGGAGGGTAAGAGGTGAGCTGGTAATTAAGGTTCCTTGTTGAGACAAATGTAAGATATATGACTACTTATTTGTCATTTATAGGTAGAAGAATATATAGCTTTTTGTTTCCCATAAAAGGCAAAAAGGAAATGGGTGTATCTTTTGTGATTGGTTCTAGCAAACAGCCAATAGGAATTTCAATCAGACTGATTGGACAGAGGCAGCCACAGGAAGAGCAAGGGGGCTGGATTAAGGAAATATAAGTGCTGGCCATAACGGCAGGAGGCCAGGCCAGAGCTTGGTAACCATATACCACTGTGCCTCTCATTTATTTGTCTGACAAATAAATTATTATTTTAATTTCTCTATTGCTGCGTTGAATATTTCATTCCAGCTAAGCGTTAACCACAAGCAGGGTGCTACACTCCCACATTCAAACCTTTTGCAAAAAAATGGGATATATTTATGATTCCTGGTTCCTAGTTCCTTACTTGCATGAAAGGTCAAAACACAGTTCAACCAGAAAAGATTGGAAGTTTATATGTCCAGGAAGCAACTTCAGCAATGTACAGGGTTTTACCCTCTTAGCAAAATGTTCCATACACCTGAACTCTTGTTTTCACAACACAAAATGCAATACACTGCTAGCTATTCCTGCCGTAGGGAGTATTTCTGAGCTAAGGCATCAACAATCTTCTATTATCTGATTGGGTAAATTTCTACAAATAAACACCCACATTTTTGCAAGATGATACGTGGGTTAGTAACCTGTAGGTGGAGAAATGATTGAAACTTGGACAAAGGCTCAGCTGTGTCTTTATTTTTCCCCCCTCCAGCTTTTTACTTTACAGTTTGAGGGCACAACACATATTCACTACAGTACCATGAATTACACCTCCATTTAGGATTATTAGAGCAACATTGGACACTGATGAATGTAAGATACTTTCAATTTTATTCAGGTATCAGGAAATAAACTGTGCTCTGCAAGTCAGAACACACAATTTCTTTGGCTCACAATTGCTCAGTCAATGGAAGAAACTATAGGTTTCTGGGGAGTGGGGGGGGGGTGAGGTGCCTCCCTCTGCTTACACTGTGTGACAATAATCATGGAAACTTTCCTTGGGAATGACAACTAATATGTTGAGCTATCCTTATTCATCATTGCAACAGCCTTTGAAATGTCCTGAACCTCTCCCAGGACTGGGCTCAAAATTGGGGCAATTTGCAGCTCAAAATGTGCTGCTTGTATGCAAATGTTTACTCAAACGTTTTAAAGTTAAAACTGTGTGCTCATATCTCCCTTCCCTGATCCCTTTCCCTTCATCTTTAAGCAGTTCTCCCTGCTGAAAAGTTTTCTGCGTCTTTCCTTTCTTTAGGCTCAACACACTTTCCAAGTGTTGCCCACATTTTCCTGTCTGTGTCTGCTGCTCTCCATTTTGGTTTTTCCCGCTTCCACCATGGCTGCTCTCTTTCCCTTCTTGACATCCCTCTTCTTCTTTTTGTCTGCCTCTGTTCATCTTTCTCACAGCTCTCCTCTGTGCTCCTTGCTGCTGTCTCTCGCTTTCCCCTGTCTCCTTGGTTTCTTTTCAGTCACCTTCGCTGGAATGTTGGCAGCAACCTTTCTCTCCCCCAGCCCACCCCACCCTCCCATGCCTGAAAACAAAGAAACTAAATAAATTAAATATCTCAAAAAGCCTGTTGGCTGGCGAATTCTGCTTCTGAAGGCTCTGCATTCTGAAAGTCTTTCTTCTCCCTGTAGTCAGTGAATAGTTATGCTCTCTAGCCACCCCACCCCTCCAGACCTTGTGAGTGATGGATTACACTGCAGTAAAGGCTGGGAGCACTGCAGAAAGAAAAGGCTGGAGAGGGGAGGAGCAGAAGAAAAGACTGTCAGCATCAGGGTGGGAAGGAGAGGGATGAATGTGTGTGTGTGTGTGCGCGCGCGTGCATGAGCGCATGTGTGCAGACGGCGCCATTCTATCTTTGGCTGGGTAGATGGAACTAGGCATTGTGACAGGGAGCCAAAAGACAGGCTCTTGCCACTGACTGCTGTATCTAAAGCAAAGGTGCAGCGAACAGAAGCACACAGGAAGAAAAGAACAGCAGCAAGAGCACTTTTGCCAGAGAGGCACATCTCAGAACATAGGATACGGCTTGGAATGCAGAACTACTGTGTTTCCTTTGTGGTATGACCCATGCTCCACAACTGCACACTTCTTTGCACCAGCTAATGCAAAACAGCCTGTGCTGGTGATGTGAAAATGTGCAAAGAGTTGAGATGTGTGCAATAAGGATATGTGACAATATGACCTTCAGGTCAGAACTGGCAATGCTGGCTGAGTGGGGTGCAGCTTAAATGCTCCAGGAATGGTGCAGTGGGAAGGTCTAACGGTACTGGGAACACTGTGTGAGCCAGAACAAGAAGATACCATCCCTGACCGGCTAGCTCCAAGACATGCAGTGAAACTTTTGGAATTAGGTGCCTCAGAACATGTGCATCATAGCAAAGTGAAAAAGCAGGGAGCACTCTATGGTGCATTTTGGAATATTTTAAAATTTGAAAAAAATCTATTTGAAAAAAAAATAGATTGTTTGCACAAAGGACTCTCTTCAATTCTGTGTCCCATGCTTCATTTTATCTTCCCTCTCTCCCTCTATTTCTGCTCTGAATTCCATTTATTCTTCTCACCATCCCCCACAGCTTCCCCCTCATCTCGATTCCTTTTTGCCTCTTTTAAAAGCTGTCACTTCCTTTCCTTTCCTTCCATGCTTCTTCCTATTCCATCATCATTAGGAATCCTCTCTCTCTCTCCCATTGTCTCCTCCAGCCCCTCATTTGTTTCACCTATGCTGTTTCTCCATTCTCACATTTAGTGCAGGAAAACCAAGTGCATTCTAAGCAATCTTTCATTGTGATCAGTTCTGATTCAGGCAGGCAATAGTAACGAGGACTTGTAACTGACTGTGGCAGCCTTTTTTCTCATTCTCAGATAGGGTACTTCCCAAAAGGAGGAAGCAAGCAATGCGGATGGGAGGAAAGAAAGTGGAGGAGGGGAAAGGGAGTGTTTGCTGTTTGTGCAATCAGCTTTCAGGAAGAGTCCCCACCCTGCAACTGCTACCCTCACTATCTCCTCCTCCCCTGCTGCTACTGAAGCCTCCCTTGCAAGCTTGGCTTAGGTTCCCTTCCCGCCATTCCCTTCTTTCCCCATCTGCATCCTTCCTCCTAGCATCACAATGTATCAGAGGCAGCTGCCATCTACACACTGACCTACTTCTCCCTTCAAAGCATATCCTCCTCCTCCTCCTCCTCCTCTGCTTCCAGCAATTGCAGTGTCTGAAATAGAAAGAAGGTGGGGAGAGAGCAATTATCGGTTCATATCCTCAGTAAGCACAACATTCACCCTTTATGTAAGGCTACCCCACAGAGGAAATGGGTTATCAGGAGAGACCTTCCCCCACATTGCTTTTGAACATATGTGGTTATATTTACAGCCAGTACAGAACTATATGGTTAAAGGATGAAGCTGGAGAAAAAATTGAGGGAAAGGATAACTTTCCCACAATGAGACCAATCACTTCACCACTTTTACTATTTCAAAGCACAGGCACACAGGGTGTTGTAAGAACAAGGATATAAATAGAGGCTTTTAAAATTGGTTAATAAAGGCATACAGATTGCAGGGCAAATGGTGAAACATTCTTGAAAGGCACACGTTTTTCATGCCAACACAGGACACTCAAATGAAAATTCAGATCTGGCCAGCCCTGCTATTTGCTGAAGGATGTCTGGCAATCTGGCAGGAGTGAGATTTAAGAAAGGATGGAATGCAGGAAGAGTAGAGTGAATTAGCCATGGATAGACAGAGGTAGAAAGAAAAAGAACAGCACAATGGCTCTACACTTCATATAACAGACATAATTTCTGCAGACACAGTTTCACAGGTCTTTTACACAGACAGCATATACAGCACAGTTAACATTTCACGCTATAGTAGATAACAAAACTGCATTTTTAAAAAGACACTAATGCTTGGGTTGAGCCATAGCTATGCAAGGGGAGGGGCTAGCCAGGTTTTTTTGCCCTGTGACACCTCCAGAGGGGCACCACTGAGGCTCCCAACCTGTGTGGGTGTGTATGCAAATGTGCCTGGGGGTGTGTGCCAAACTGGGTCTTTGAGCTGGGTGATATAACGCTTAGTTTTGCCCCTGGCTTGGGAGCCCCATTCCAATCTCAAGATATTGGCATGTGTACATAGATGTTTAAAAATGCAGGTATACTACACACACTTGGTTTTTGCTGCAAGGAGTACCTGCAGCAGTTATGTCTGACACGTGGAGTCCAGAGCCACAAAGGAGAACAAAAGTGGGAAGGAGAACAGTCAAGACCAAGAAGAGGAAGATGGGATAATTACCAATGCATTCCTTCCACCTTGTTACTACTACACCTGAAAAATACATTTTCTTGCATTAACTAAGACGCGCACAGTTCCAAACAAAGAAGTGCAGTTTTGGCCTCAGACTGGTACAGGGTAAAAGGCTTAAGCTTTATTTTCCCATGATATTCTGCCTCCTGTTTGATATGGCACGCATAAACAGAAACAACACCAATGGCCTTCCTGCCCTTCCCTATTTTTCTCTCTTCTCTGGGTCTTCTCCTCAGGATGTGAGATGAGGTTTTACATTTCAGACTTGGTCCCATTGAGGCTTTTGGTCAGACTTCACTTCTCCTAATCCAATCAGCCCTTAAAAGCTATGGACAAACTTCAGGGGAGCACCTTCTGATATTTGTAGATGCCATTTTTGGATTGTTCCCATTTGTTCTCCATTAGTGGATACTATCTAATCTTAAATATTGATCAAATGACTTCAGAACAAAAGTGTACCTCCGTGTTTTGTTTGTGGCGACAAACCCATTTTTAATGAATGAATGAATGACTGAATGAATCTTTTGCTCTATTAGCATTCATTGGTTCTACAAACTGCTTTCCAGCCTGGATCTCACTCATCTAACAATTGTATGAAGGAAGCCATCAATAGCCCCATTTTGCAGTGAGAGTAACATACACAATCATTTCAATCGTGGCCAGGCAGTAACCACCACATAACGGAGCAGAGAACTATTAACACTGCCTTATAAAGTGATAGGTGAGGACTACATGACCCATGTGGTCCCTTCCAGTTCTATGGCTCTTCAGTTCTAGGTTTCTATGAATATGGCGGGACATGGGTGGCGCTGTGCCACAGAGCCTAGAACTTGCCGATTGGAAGGTTGGCGGTTCAAATCCCCGCGACACAGTGAGCTCCCATTGCTCGGTCCCTGCTCCTGCCAACCTAGCAGTTCAAAAGCACGTCAAAGTGCAAGTAGATAAATAGGTACTGCTCCGGTGGGAAGGTAAACGGCGTTTCCGTGCTCTGCTCTGGTTCACCAGAAGTGGCTTAGTCATGCTGGCCACATGACCCAGAAGCTGTACGCCGGCTCCCTCGGCCAATAAAATGAGATGAGCGCCGCAACCCCAGGGTCGGTCATGACTGGACCTAATGGCCAGGGGTCCCTTTACTATGAATATGGCAGGTGGTGCTTCCCTCCCATTGCTCCACCTCCATCCTCAGGCAAAGCTTTGCACACCAACTTAAAGGCGGCAGCCTCAGAAGGCATAATGGAAGGGTCAGTAAAAGAGATGGGGTTGCAACACTGCTCCAGACCTCCCAGCCTCCTTATGGAGATTCTGCGGCATGCCGGATCTTGGTGGTTCACAGGAGCGAATGTCAGAGTAGGACCTGGGAGAAAACAGGATTCAAATCCTCCCCAGCCAGCCATGAAGCTCCCTGGGTGAGCTTGGCTCAGTCACTGTCTCAGCCAGCCTAGCCTACCTCACATGGTTTTTGTGGGGATAAAATGGGGAGATGGAGAACCCTGCTTGCCACCTTGAGCTCCTTGCTAGATTATAAATGTGACAATTAAAATTCTAATTAATTAATGTGCGCCAACTTAATCTGGGAGAGCAAGCTCCGCTGAGATTTACTTAGACGTGTAGGGCTGCGGTGTTAGGAAGGGAATAAAAGTAATCGATTTTGGTCCAGCTGCACCCCTTTCTCCACTTCCCCTTGGTTCAATCCCGCAAGCAGAAGCGACGGCCGCAGCATCCTTTGGATAGGAAGGGACGGCCCCGGGGAAGGAGAAGCGTTCAGGCGCGTTCCTGTCCTTCTGAGGAGGTGGAGTCGCGGCCGCCGCCGCCCCTTTGCTGCTGCTGCTGCTTTCTGCTTCTGCTTCGGCCGGTTCTAGCCGGCTTGCACCAGAAGATGGCAAGGCGGCGCCGCAAAGCTGCAAAAGTCGCTGCCTGTGCTCCTCCAGCTGGCGCGCGAGGAAGGCAGGAAAGGGGAGGAGGCGGCGGCGCGCAAGCGGCTGCAGGCCCCGCGAACGCGCGCGCCACGTCCCCCACCCACCTCCCTGGGACGCAGAGCGCTCCCCCCCCCCCATTCTTCCCACTGATCGCCCCAGGAAAGAGGTCTTGCTGCGTTCTTGGACTCTTCGGCGGCCTGGCGCGAGGGAAGCATCTTGCCAGCCAACGCCCAGGTTTCCCAGGCTGGGCCTGGGTGCAGTCTTGGAAGAAGGCGCTCCGCTCGTCTTCCAGCCCCAGAAAGGCAGCGGACGCGCTTCTCACGCGCTTGGCTGAAATACGCATGCAGGCAGAGCCATCCACAAACACACACACACACGCGCGCGCGCGCAAATGGGGAGGGAAGCTGCAGCCTCGTAAGAGGCGAATGTGCTGCTGCAGGACATCTCCTTAGTAAGCAGGCAACAGACTCCGTGTGCCACGTGCAAAAAGCCGCTGCAAAGAACGGAGCTGCGGCGCGCTCCCCACGTCTGGTTTTCTGATCTGGCATCCGTTCAGGGCTAGTGTGCGTACTTCTCCTTGCGCCAGGTCCTCTGGAAATCGATACTCGGAGGACTAGCTCTCCAAAGGCCCTTGAATAAATGATCAGGGTCCGGCTTGCTGCTAAGGCAGGCAGAATACCAGGATCGGCGTCGGTGACACTAAAACAGTCCACTTTAGGAAGCTGAGTGCTGTACCGTTTTCTCTCTGCTGCAGTTTTTGCCTCCTTGGGATCAGCAGGAGCTGTGCAAGAGTGCTGGCACAATGGTGCGGGTCTTAGTCGCTTCAGCGGCATTGGACAGGAGAACCTCTGAGTGGGAATTATTCCATGTAGTAGTTTGCCTTAATGGTGCCTAAAGTCTGCCATCTGAGAGGGATGTTTCATGGCAGGGCTGCCCTTGCAAGGTCTGGGCGGGGTATAAATAATAAATTATTATTATTATTATTATTATAACTGATAGGCACTGGGCTGGATAATGCAGGGGTGGCTCCAAATGGGTTTGTGAATAGCAGGAATGTTACACGGTGTTTGCAGACCCAAATATGTCAGTATTTTTTCCCATCGCATCTCTGCCACAGTTGTACCTCACCTTTTCCCATTTTCTCTCTAAAGCTCATTTTATTTTATTTATAATCAAATGAAAATCTAGGCAGATTGTGTGATCATACAGTAGTCCCCCAGCAAAATTCCAGTTAATTTCCACAGATCTGCATTGCCTCCTTGCACTTTTTTAAGGTATGTTCTGATCTCAGAAACCACTGATCTATTGTACACTATAATTGTACAGCTATTAATCACACGTGGCAATACTACATGCATGCTTTTCTTTGGACAAAGGAACATAATATTAAGGGCCCAATCCTATACTTCAGCTACATGGGCTGGGGGGCTATTGAATATGGTGATTGCCTCCCTACACTGGCAGCATGTGAGATATGCCACCACCGTGTGAGAGCCACTAATATGACTGCACAGATATGCTGGGGTATGTTGCTCTGGTATAACAGTCAAAATGGAGATGAGACATGGGCGAGACGGGGAAGAAACAGGCTCTCATCAAATCCTATATGCCAGTTTGCTGCTGCAATTGTTTCTCGTGTCTCTCCTGCCTTGCTATATGTCAATACTATATTGTCCCCAACAGCTTCATTTAGATGTTAAAGCCTTGGGGAAAAGACTCTATTCTATGGCACCCTACAATATAACTGTCAGGGGACAGTGGAACAATTATCCAATGTTACCTACCCCCAGGGACGCAGGGACGCTGTGGCCCTAGTGTCCCTAGGGACGCAGGTGGCGCTGTGGGTTAAAGCCTCAGCGCCTAGGACTTGCCAATCGAAAGGTCGGCGGTTCGAATCCCTGCGGCGGGGTGCGCTCCCGCTGCTCGGTCCCAGCGCCTGCCAACCTAGCAGTTCGAAAGCACCTCCGGGTGCAAGTAGATAAATAGGGACCGCTTACCAGCGGGAAGGTAAACGGCGTTT
This sequence comes from Podarcis cretensis, assembly GCF_951804945.1. Taxonomy (NCBI): domain Eukaryota; kingdom Metazoa; phylum Chordata; class Lepidosauria; order Squamata; family Lacertidae; genus Podarcis; species Podarcis cretensis. The sequence goes on from NC_137187.1 coordinate 31,537,172, forward strand.
CCGTGTGCGGCTCTGGCTCGCCAGAGCAGCGATGTCACGCTGGCCACGTGACCCGGAAGTGTCTCCGGACAGCGCTGGCCCCTGGCCTCTTAAGTGAGATGGGCGCACAACCCCAGAGTCTGTCAAGACTGGCCCGTACGGGCAGGGGTACCTTTACCCTTTACCTTTACCTTTACCTACCCCCAGGCCAGTGCAAAGGGGGGCGGGCAGCCAGGTACACTTGCCCCAGCAATCACAGAAGTAGGCCTGCCACTATAATGTTCCCTTCTAGCAATGTCACCCAAACATATCCTGGTCAGTCCCAATCACTCACACGCTCACCAACCTTCCCGCTGGAAGAATCACACCAGTGTTCATGCATCCCTTATACTCTCATACAAACTACCCTCATGCATCCACATGTACCGTCATCACACTAGCTATCATGGGGGAAAATGACTTGCTGATAAACACCTTACAATATTCTAGCTATAAGGATAACATATAATAATGAGTTCTAGCACTCATCCCTTCCCTACTTCGTCAGGAGTCACAAACAATCCTCCCTATCTCTCACTCATAGCATCTGCCACAAATTGGTAGATAATTACTGGCAATTGGACTCAATCAAATGCAGCTACTTAGACCAGCTTGGTGCCCCCCAGATGTTTTTGACTACAATTCCCATCAGCCCCAGCCAGCAGGGCTCTGCAAGCTGTGAAATAAAGGTTTGAACTTTCAAGAAAAGTGACTGCCTTTCAAATGTTGATGAAAGTCAGGGCATGTTTTTAAAGGGGGATGCCACAACTATGTTGTTATTATTTTTTTATGATTTTGAAGATCTATGCCTCTATTCAAAAAAAGCTTCCCCAAGATGGCACATAGTCATTATAAAATATATTAAAATAACATAATTGTCTTAAATTGTAAAACAGCAGTATAAAATGCTTCACACCAGGAGAAAAGACACATTATTTAAATCTGTTGATTTAAATACACCATTAATGAATACAGCAGTAGGAAATATGTCTGACAGGGAAGTTCTTGCTTGAGTTCAAAGGGAAAGGGATAGAATACATGCATCTGCAATATACATTTAGAAAGCATGCATTTGCCTAAAAGATGGATAGAGACAACTGTTCGCTTTTTTAACAGTTAAAAGAAGGCTTCAGAATCAATACACGCCATGCCTAGTGACCCTAGGATGATGTCTGTATCTGCATTCCAACATTTTTTGATAATGTGGAACAGTGATGAAATTGCTTTTCTCCACCCCCTGAAAGTCAGCCAAGAATGTCAGCTGCCTGTAGGCCCATCCATATTCTCACATGACTAAAGACATTTATTCAGACAAGAGACTTTGCATTATGCTTTTGAAATTTATTTGTCAATCCTTGAATCACAATTCAGTATGAAATAGTACTGAATGATTCAAAGAACCAATTGAGTAGTTGACACAAACACTTCTCAAGAAATCAAATGACCAGAACTTACAAGTACAAATTTCTTATATTCGAATCAAAGAGTGAGTTCAAAGTCTAAATAGTACCATCTTTGTGTAAAGCCACCATTCAAGAAACCTAGAGTTGTATCCAACTAAGTTTTACTTAGAACAGACCCTTTGAAATTAATAGACCTACCTTAGCCATGCTAATTCATTTCCGTTCATTTTACTCTGAATAAAACTTTGTGGAATACCACCCCAGGACTCAATTTGTATATTTGGGCAAATGCTTCATCACCCTCATGCCTGAGATGTAAAGAAAAAATGAAGCATATTAAATTACTAAACAAAGAAAAGGGTGGGGAGGAACATTAACATGTCAAACACAAGCAGAAGTGCCTCACAACTGCTAATGCAGGGATATGACCCTAGTCTAGAGGAAGTTGGATTCCAACTCTGCTTGCATCTTCTATGTTGTAGTTTGGAAGTACCGGTACTTTCCCCCACATGGTATACCAGATTTAATTATTCTTTAGATACAGCAGATAATTTTTTTTAATACTCTTAACGTGCTTTTGTCTTCAATTATGTTGTTGTTCGCCACCTTGGTGACTTCTTGTTTAAAAGTTGTGTATAAATTGAAAAATAACCAGACTTATCCAGGATGTCTCTGCAACTTTTGAGCTGGAATATAAATGGCTGTAACATTCCGGAAAAAAGAAGGAAAATTTTTCATATATTGAAAAAGGAACAATTGGACATTATTTGCTTACAAGAAACACATGTGACTAGGCTCCACCGGAAAGTACTAATAAATAAAAGACTTGGTCAGGAATTTATATCTTCAGACAAAGTAAAGAAGAGAGGCGTGGTGATATATGCAAAAGAGAGCCTGTCACCTAAATTCTTATTTAAAGATGAATATGGAAGAATTTTGGCAATCGAAATACAACATCAAGGAGAAAAGATTCTGATATTAGGAATTTATGCACCAAATGAAGGGAAGTCGGAATTTTTCAAGAAGTTGCATGAGACTATGCTGGAACATCTGGATTATGACAACATCATCATGATGGGAGACATGAACGGGGTCGTATCAACAAACATGGATAAGTCACAAAGCCAGAATGTTACTAAAGATGGCAGACTACCAAAGACCTTTTTTGAACTGACTGACAATATGGACTGGATTGACATTTGGAGAACGAAGAATCCCTTGGGAAAAGAAGGAACATTCTTCTCTGAAGCTCAGCTGACTTGGACAAGAATCGACCAAATATGGATAACTAGAGGTCTGGCACCGAAGGTCAGAAAGGTGGAAATCTGCCCAAAAACCTGCTCCGACCATAACGCACTGAAAATGGATATGATACTATTACCAACTGGTTCCTTTAGATGGAAGATGAATGACAATCTGTTCAGAGATCAGGAGATTACTAAGAAGGCCCAGAAAGCATTGAAGGATTACTTTGAGATAAATATGAACACTGCGGTGGAAAAAAGAATTATTTGGGATGCAAGCAAAGCTGTGATGAGGGGGTTCTTGATACAACAGAATGCGGCAAGGAAGAGGATACAAAATGACAGAAAAGATAAGATTTTGGAGAAAATAAAAGAATTGGAGAAGAAGTTAAGATCAAACCCGAAGTCTCTGCCGATCTTGAGAGAAATCAAACTCTATCAAGCACAGTATTCTAAACTGATAAATCAGGAAATAGAGTGGAAGATTAAATTAATGAAACAAAAAACTTTTGAATCGGCAAACAAATGTGGGAAACTGCTAGCTTGGCAGTTGAAGAAGAGACAAAAATTGAATACAGTTACAAATTTGGAAATTGAAGGAAGAAACATTCAGAACCCCACGGAGATTAGAAAGTGTTTCCAGAAATATTTCAAAAAATTATATACTCAAGGGCCGCAGAATGAGGACGAGATAAAACAATTTTTGGAGAAAAATGGACTTAAAAGGCTGTCACAAGAAAATAGATCTCTCCTGAACAGTAAAATAACATGTCAAGAAATTGAACAAGCCATTCAAAACATGAAACCGGGCAAATCTCCAGGGCCAGACGGGCTAACCTCCAAGTATTATAAGATATTAAAAGACCATTTGATTCAACCACTGATGGAGGTTAGCAATGAAATTATGGAGGGGAGGAGGGCGCCGGAATCGTGGAAGGAAGCTTTCATCACATTGATACCAAAATCGGAAGCTGAAAAGACGCAACTTAAGAACTACCGTCCCATCTCCCTTTTAAATGTGGATTACAAAATTTTTGCAGATGTTTTGGCAAGTAGATTTAAAAAAGTTCTAAATGAAGTAATTCATAAAGACCAGGCAGGCTTTCTCCCAGGTAGACACATGTTTGCTAATACAAGGAACATTATTGACATTTTGGAACTTTTGCAAACTGATATAAATACAAAAGCAGTGTTAATCTTTATAGATGCGGAGAAGGCCTTTGATAATATCTCTTGGAAATTTATGAAGGGAAATTTAAAAGAAATGGGAGTGGGTCGGGGTTTTGAGAATGGGATTGATGCAATATATTCAGAACAAAAGGCTAAATTGATAGTAAACAATGTGGTTACTGAAGAGTTTAAAATTGAAAAAGGAACACGACAAGGCTGCCAGATTTCCCCTTTGTTATTTATATCAATTCTGGAGGTGCTCTTGAATATGATTAGAGGGGACCGGTTGGTGGAAGGGATTCAGGTCGGAGCGAAACAATATAAACTTAAAGCTTTTGCAGATGACCTAGTTTTGACCCTGCAGGAGCCAGAATCTAGTACAAAAAGAGTATTACAACTGATCCAAGATTTTGGTCGGGTGGCAGGATTTAAACTAAATAAACAGAAAACTAAGGTGTTGGGGAAAAATCTGACAGATGTAGAGTCGGAACAGTTTCAGAGAGAAACGGAACTAACTGTGGTTAAAAAAGTAAAGTACCTAGGGGTAAACATAACAGCAAAAAATCTGAGTCTATTTAAGGATAATTACGAAAAATGTTGGTCTGAAATTAAGAGAGATTTGGATAGTTGGACAAAATTGAAGCTTTCTCTGTTAGGCCGAATTGCCGCTGTTAAGATGAATGTATTGCCAAAGATGTTGTTTTTGTTTCAAACATTGCAGATTGTGGACAAGACAGAGTGTTTCCGGAAGTGGCAGAGAGATATATCTAGATTTGTCTGGCAGGGCAAAAAGCCCAGAATTAAGTTTAAGATACTAACTGATGCGAAAGAAAGAGGGGGCTTTGCCCTGCCGGACTTAAAGTTGTATTATGAAGCCGCAGCTTTTTGCTGGCTAAAAGACTGGCTACTTCTCGAAGACACTGACGTATTGGATTTGGAAGGGTTTAACAATGCTTTTGGTTGGCATGCATATCTATGGTATGATAAGGTTAAGATCAATAAGGTCTTCAAGAACCATATTGTCAGGAAAGCAGTTTTTAATGTCTGGACAAAATACAAAGACTTACTGGAAAACAAAACTCCGAGGTGGCTTTCACCTCTGGAAGCTAAGGCCCGAAAAAGACCCAATATGGAGGCCAAATGGCCAAAATATTGGGAAATATTAGAAAAAGATGGAGACAATTGGAAATTGCAGAGTTTGGAGAAAATGAAGGATAAAGTGCGAGATTGGTTACACTACGCTCAGATTAAAGAAGTTTTTAAAAATGACAAAAAGCTAGGGTTCCAGGTGGAGAAATCGAAGTTGGAAACAGAACTGTTAGAGCCTAAGACTAAGGTATTATCAAGAATGTATAACTTGCTGCTGAAATGGAATACACAAGACGAAATGGTTAAATCGGTTATGATAAAGTGGGCTCAGGATATTGGGCATAATATTATGTTTGAGGACTGGGAAAGGTTGTGGACCACTGGGCTGAACTTCACTGCATGTAATGCTCTGAAGGAAAATGTAATGAAAATGATATACAGATGGTACATGACCCCAGTTAAACTTGCCAAAATATACCATTTGTCTGATAATAAATGTTGGAAATGTAAAGAACATGAAGGAACATTCTTTCACCTCTGGTGGACTTGCCCTAGAGTGAAGGCCTTCTGGGAAATGATATATAATGAGTTGAAAAAGGTATTTAAGTACACCTTCACTAAGAAACCAGAGGCCTTCCTTCTGGGCATTGTCGGCCAGAAGGTGTTAAAGAAGGACCGAACATTTTTTATGTATGCAACAACGGCAGCAAGGATACTCATCGCCAAGAGCTGGAAAACTCAAGATCTACCCACGCTGGAAGAGTGGCAGATGCAGCTGATGGACTATATGCAACTGGCCGAGATGACTGGCAGAATCCGAGACCTGGGAGAAGAGAGGGTTGAAGAAGACTGGAAGAAATTCAAGATTTATCTACAAAAGTATTGTAATTTGGTTGAAGGCTAAGAAGGATGCTAGATCATAAATAATTGCCTACCACTGAATTAGATTTGAAACTGACGATAAGTGAGATTGAGGGAAATATAAAATTTGTGGAGAATAGATCAAATTAATTGAACAAAATTTAAGAATATAAACAAGATGATAAATTGCTGGGAAAAATTTATAACGATGTAAGTGGGAGTGGGAGACGTGAGGGAGTCCAAAGAAGTTCTGAAAAATGTGTTATGATTCATGTTATATTGTTTATTATTTTTGCATTTTGTATTTTAAAAAAAAATCCTAATAAATATTTATAAAAAAAAAAAAAAGTTGTGTATAAATTGTTTTAATAAATGAACCATCCTGAACCTTATTTTTTCCTCAGAACCTAACTCACCTTGCTCTGGGTTGGGGAAAAAGATTTTAAGAGCGCAGCCTAAGTCCTGCTGTTGAAATGTCCATATACAGTGCACTCTTTTTTCTTTCTCATGCTTTCTCTCAGAAGGGAACCAGTAAAAAAAAATTTCCTTCTTCTGACATGGTTCATAGGTGCTTTTTTCAGGAAAAGGTGTCTGCCTCATCCCCATACATGCTCATGGCTCATTCAGCCATGGAGGGTATGCCTGCCATTATGGAGGGTCACAATAAGCCCTTTTCTTCCTTTTGAATGGCATATGGGCACTGTAGACTGCCAGCCTAAACTGAAAGTGGTAATGCCTGGAGTTGTTTCAACCAGAGTTCTGCAAATTGCATCAGATATAGACATTTTTCTTCCTGCTCCAGTTCCATAGCTGAAGGGAAGGTCCGATAGCTACAGGTGCCACCACTACTCAGGCTAGAGAAAGTTCTTCCCCTTGTTATTTTAGAAGCAGAATCCATTCTAGGGGTATGTCCAGAAGTCAGGTTACATTTTTCTGCCTCCCCTATCTTTCCAAAGGCAATCCTGGGGGCAAAGTGCTTTTCCTATTGCTGTGTTCTGTGTTGATTGCCCCTTAAGAGAGAATGGTTCTTCCATTAACCTCTAGGCCCCAGCCCTGCAAATCTAGGGAGCTGCTCTCCTTTCCATTGGTTCTTTTGCTAGGGCTTCCTCCATTGATGGTAAGGGTTCTAATAATACTTTTGAAGAAGAATAGTGCACAGGGGCAAATCAGATTCTTTTTGGTCTGGTATGTTCTGGACACCTTTCAGTTAAATGTTTCAGAAACTCTTCCAGCACCCACCAAACCAGTTGGAATGGACCTACCTTTTCCTACTCTGTTTGTCTCAGGTTCCTTGGTTCTTTTCCTGGTGTGTGAATTTGCCATCAGAAAATAAAGAATGGGCTGAACCCTTTGGGTGGGGTAAACCATCCCTTTCTTGTTCAAGAAATTATATTACCCAATGGTGTTTTAACAAGTGTTGTGTGAAGAGATGGTTTAGTGGCTCCCTTAACTCCTAAAGCTCCATTAATTTGGATGAGATAATGTGGGGCTGACACGAACCCCTTGACATGTTGAAAGAATGTATTAAAGGGATTGTGGGACCCTCCCTGTTGCCATGCTCTCCTAATATCTGCATGTTCAAATTACATCAGAAGTTCTACTTGTGTACATGAGTAGAAGTTTTGATGTAACTTTGAATGTGTGGTCACCAGAAGAATGTGAGGGTGGTGTGGAGGCATGGCTTTCCCATGTGGCCTCATGCCCTCTTCCCATCTCCTCTAAATACATTGAGGGGTTGTGTGAAGCCCCAGATTGCAGAGTATACCTTGCATAGGAGAGCTGAGGCTTTAGCCCTAGCCTTTGAGCCTCCTCGGCTTCTTCATACTTGCCAGGGCTGCCCTCATATCAGCAAATGAGATTAGCCTCACCAGCAGTCTTTTTCACAGATGCTTTCCTAGATGCTTTGCAAACAGAAACCCACTCAAACAAGAGAGAGGCTGTCTATGTGTGCCTCCTAAAAAAGGGACCAGAAACCCTCCACTTTGAAACATTCCTTTCATCCCTCTTTTCTTCCCAGAATAGATGTGACAACAACAGGCTCAAATGGCATTCTTCCAAGTCAAAAGGCAGCTCCATATATTCTTAACCCTTTGGTAACAAGCCCTCTCTTCCTCACGACTAGAGGGATGCCAGCCTTAACTCCTTCCTTTTAGTGGCAAACTTCAGGCCTTTACAGACACCTGGAGGACCATCAGTTCATTAAGGAAGATGTTACAAATGCTTCATAAATGCTCTTTCCTTGGATACTTTCATATTTTGTTGGATTGGGTCATTCTATCCCCTGTCTGCAGCATGGAAGAACACAAGTTGAAATGTGTGCAGCAGAGGGCAACCAAGATGATGAAGGGTCTGGAAACAAAGCCTGATGAGGGAATGGTTGAGGGAACTGGGTATGTTCAGCGCAGAGAAGAAAAGATTGAGAGGTGATATGATACCCATCTTCAAATATCTGAAGGGCTGTCACAGGAAAGATGGAGCAAGCTTGTTTTCTGCTGCTCCAGAGGGTAGGATCTGAGCCAATGGCTTCACATTACAAGAAAGGAGATTCTGACTAAACATTAGGAAGAACTTTCTGATGGTAAGAACTGTTTGACATTGGAACAGGCTACTTCAGAAGGTGATGGACTTTCCTTCATAGGAGGTTTTTAAACAGAGGCTGGATATCCATCTGTGGGGGATTCTTCAGTTGTGATTCCTGCATTGCAGGAGGTTGGGCTAGATGACACTTGTATCCCTGATCCAGCTCTACAATTGTATGATTCTATTGCCTCCACATTCACGTTCACCCTTGTCATTGAACTTTCTAGGATTCGCTTGAAGGAACAACCAGTTCCAGTTTGGAGCCCTTTCCTTCAGTATCTTTTCCAGCCTCTGAAGCATCTGAGAACCCTGACTGCTCATCCATTTTACATAGATTATTTTTATTAGTGTCCCTTCCTTCCGCCAAGGAATCGGAACATCCACCTTACCTCAGCTGAGGTGTCTCAGCATCCTAGTAAACAAAACCTGTCCAATAGATCCAGCATCCAGGAGTTCCCCTCAATACATGTCTGAACAGTGTTTCTCTTTCAGAAGAGAGGATTTTGACCCCTTCAGAATAAGTTACCCAGTTCATCTTCAATCCCTCATCAGACTGCTAGGCAAGATGATTTGCATCATGGTTAGTCTCTTCAAAAACCTTTCTGTTACCCTTCTACGATGAGACCCTATCTTTCTTAAATCCTTCCCTAAGCGGTTCACAAGAGCTAGCACTTCAAGCAAGTCATCAATTCCTGCACTGTTCCATCAGCCTAGAGACTAGTGCCGGATTTACATATAAGTTAAACAAGCTCTAGCTTAGGGCCCCACTCTCTTGGAGGCCCCCCCAAAATTTAAAGGATGTACATTTCCAAAATATAAGACAAAAACAAATAAAATAAAACTTACATACAGCAACAGTGTTTTGTGTTGTGTAGGTTTCTATGATGTAAGTAATGGGCCCTGCCTGCTAGCCTGCTCCCTGAAATATCACATAAAAAGGGCCCCATTACCTTCAGTAGCTTAGGGCTGCATCAAACCTAAATCTGGCTCTGCTAGAAACTGTGGTAATAACTGGTGTCAACCAGTCTAGCTGAGCCATGCAAGCTGAGCAATGTTTAAGGGACATGGTGGCAGAAGGAGACCTCTTGCAGCATAAGCCTCTTTGAACTTTGGGTGAGTCAACTTCCATTGAAAGCCTTTCCTAAATGACACAGTCCCAGAGATATCCTTGTTCACCCAGACAGCATATGTACTAAGTCTTATGTCAACAGACAAGCAGGAATGAGTTTTCCACAACTCCTCAAAGAGGTGATCTGTTCGCTTCCTTGAGCAGAAACTTATTACTTCCCCGGTAACCCATAATCTGAGGAGAGGGCTTCTGGAAGACTTTTCAGGAGGTCTGGTTCTTATTTCCAGAACAATCAAGAGAATTAGGAATCAGAAGACACATATCATCTTTATTGCCCCTCATTTCCTACAGGTTTCAGACTCTCAATCCATGATCTCTTCTGGAAATTCTGTATTGCTGCATGACATGCCTCCTCCTACAACTGCCTGGAGGTTGAAAGGCAGACTCTTGTAGCCCCGAGCTGCCATCCCAGAGTAATTTCCACTCTTTTAGTCTCATGCAAATCTCCCACCTCTGTACCAATAATACTTTGGTTTCTACCCCCTTATACATGATTTCAAAATAAACTTAACAGAATAGAAGGGCCTTTTAAAAGGCTGTGACAAGTCAGACACAGCAGCCCTTGGAGCTTCCAGGCCTTCATATAAATTTCTTGAAAAGATGGATTTCTGCTGTTTCCAGCATAACTGCAAGTTCTGGAGGACATCCCATTTCTTCTAATACCTGCAAACTTCCTATCTGATATCTCCACCTCCAGTTCGCTGTATGCCTTCTTGGAGTCTAAATATGGCTTTCAAAGTTCCTCCTTGGAGCTTTTTAAACCCCTTGAAGCTGCTTCCCTTAATTTACTCACCCTCAAAACAAACTTGCTACTGACCGTAAACCTCAGCACACTGGGTTTTTTAGATCTGGGCCTTTTCTCTAGAACTTGAACTATGTATTCCATTCAGGTCGGAGTGAAGCAATATAAACTTAAAGCTTTTGCAGATGACCTAGTTTTGACCCTGCAGGAGCCAGAATCTAGTACAAAAAGAGTATTACAACTGATCCAAGATTTTGGTCGGGTGGCGGGATTTAAACTAAATAAACAGAAAACTAAGGTGTTGGGGAAAAATCTGACAGATGTAGAGTCGGAACAGTTTCAGAGAGAAACAGAACTAACTGTGGTTAAAAAAGTAAAGTACCTAGGAGTAAACATAACAGCAAAAAATCTGAGTCTATTTAAGGATAACTATGAAAAATGTTGGTTTGAAATTAAGAGAGACTTGGATAGTTGGACAAAATTGAAGCTTTCTTTGTTAGGCCGAATTGCTGCTGTTAAGATGAATGTATTGCCAAGAATGTTGTTTTTGTTTCAAACATTGCAGATTGTGGACAAAACAGAGTGCTTCCGGAAGTGGCAGAGAGATATATCTAAATTTGTCTGGCAGGGCAAAAAGCCCAGAATTAAGTTTAAGATACTAACTGATGCGAAAGAAAGAGGGGGCTTTGCCCTGCCGGACCTAAAGTTGTACTATGAAGCCGCAGCCTTCTGCTGGCTAAAAGACTGGCTACTTCTCGAAGACACTGACGTATTGGATTTGGAAGGGTTTAACAATGCTTTTGGTTGGCATGCATATCTATGGTATGATAAGGTTAAGATCAATAAGGTCTTTAAGAACCATATTGTCAGGAAAGCAGTTTTTAATGTCTGGACAAAATACAAAGACTTACTGGAAAACAAAACTCCGAGGTGGCTTTCACCTCTGGAAGCTAAGGCCCGAAAGAGACTCAATATGGAGGCCAAATGGCCAAAATATTGGGAAATATTAGAAAAAGACGGAGACAATTGGAAATTGCAGAGTTTGGAGAAAATGAAAGATAAAGTGCGAGACTGGTTACATTACGCTCAGATTAAAGAAGTTTTCAAAAATGACAAAAAGGTAGGGTTCCAGGTGGAGAAATCGAAGTTGGAAACAGAATTGTTAGAACCAAAAACTAAGGTATTATCAAGAATGTATAACTTGCTGCTGAAATGGAATACACAAGACGAAATGGTTAAATCGGTTATGATAAAGTGGGCTCAGGATATTGGGTATAATATTATGTTTGAGGATTGGGAAAGGTTGTGGACCACTGGGCTGAACTTCACTGCATGTAATGCTTTGAAGGAAAATGTAATGAAAATGATATATAGATGGTACATGACCCCAGTTAAACTTGCCAAAATATACAATTTGTCTGACAATAAATGTTGGAAATGTAAAGAACACGAAGGAACATTCTTTCACCTCTGGTGGACCTGTCCTAGAGTGAAGGCCTTCTGGGAAATGATATATAATGAGTTGAAAAAGGTATTTAAGTATACCTTCACTAAGAAACCAGAGGCCTTCCTTCTGGGCATTGTCGGCCAGAAGGTGTTAAAGAAGGACAGAACATTTTTTATGTATGCAACAACGGCAGCAAGGATACTCATCGCTAAGAGCTGGAAAACTCAAGATCTACCCACACTGGAAGAGTGGCAGATGCAGCTGATGGACTATATGCAACTGGCCGAGATGACTGGCAGAATCCGAGACCTGGGAGAAGAGAGGGTTGAAGAAGATTGGAAGAAATTCAAGATTTATTTACAAAAGTATTGTAATTTGGTTGAATGCTAAGAAGGATGCTAGATCATAAATAATTGCCTACCATTGAATTAGATTTGAATTTGATGATAAGTGAGATTGAGGGAAATATAAAATTTTTGAAGATTAGATTAAATTAACGGAACAAGATTCAAGAATATAAATAAGATGATAAATTGCTGGAAAAAAATTTATAATGATGTAAGTGGGAGTGGGAGACGCGAGGGAGTCCAAAGAAGTTCTGACAAATGTGTTATGATCCATGCTATATTGTTTATTATTTTTGCATTTTGTATTCAAAAAATTTCAATAAATATTTATAAAAAAAAAAAAATGAACTATGTATTCCCAAAATGACAAGAATTATCCTGTGTTATTACCCTCCAAGTTAACATTAATTTGACCTATCATGGAGCAGGGAATTGATCTTGCCATTCTTTAGCTCTTATCTCCCAAAGAACAAGCACCACGTTTCAGGAAAGAACCCCCCTGGATGATATGTTCAAAACAGCCTCTTGGGTCTCTGTAGACAGGCCACTACAGGACTGAAACATATGCCACTATTTAAGGCAGTTTCCTAAAGCAGGATCCATAACAACCTGTATATCCTAGGGCTCAGAATATGTGGGGGTATTTGGATACCAAGTTCTCCCTTCCAGGGATGTACAGTGGTACCTCGGTTTTTTAACGTCTCCGTTGACGAATGTTTTGGAACTCGAACGCCGTAAACCCAGAAGTAAATGCTTCGATTTTCGAACACGCCTTGGAAGTCAAACATGCCACATGGCTTTGATGTTGTGTTTTCCTTATTGAGACTTTCGTTTTGAGTTTTTGAATGTTTTGGAACTCGAACGGTCTTCTGGAACAGATTACATTCGAAAACCAAGGTATCACTGTACTACTTTTTAAAAATACCAGTCAGAAGTGTCTTCCTGCCCATGTGGGGAGAAAGTATTATTTTTACCCTGATGAACATTTATTCTCATGGGTAGGACATCCTGCCCATCTCTGCATTTACTCCAGTTACTATGAATCTTATATTTTCCAGATTTTGTTTGATTTTTTGGAGAGTGGGAATTATCTTGCTCTCTCTGTTCCAATTAATATGATCTGTTGGTTTCATTTCTTCCCATTCTATGGTGGTAGTTCTTCTTTCTAGCTCTTTCTATTGCAGATGCTTTTTCTTTAATTTGCTGTGTAATTGAGTATATGGTGAGCATTTCTCACCTTACAGGAAGTGACTTTTTAGCCCTGTTTTCACAGTCCCGGAGGCAGGACCTAACTGAATCCGGAATGTCCTCTGCCCCAAACCTGAATTCTCATCAGGTAAGAACTGCATTCCTCCACCATCCAAGACTTATCTCTGCTGTTTAACATTGTTGTAGAAGTATTGAATTGCATATGTCAGGAGTAGGCAACCTTTTTCTGACCAGTGGGGCAGATCTTAATCTCCTCACCCATGGTGGGACAAATCTGACAGGGCAGGGCGAGAGCACCTACCTGTCAGTCACCTGATGCCATAGTGATGTCAGGTGGTGCTATATTTTGAGGCCCTTGTTGTCACAACTTCAAAGTACTGTACAATGCAGGGCAGTTTTTTAAAGGTCTTTCAAACAGACCTGTGCTGTTCTTTGAACTTTGGGTTTTTGGAGGTTCAAAGAGCAATGCTGGGAGAGAGAAGTAGCTTCCAGTGTCCATCAGCTGTTGAGTAGAAGCAGGCCTTACTCTAGCAAAGGAATGATCTGGAGCTCACTTTAAGCTACTGATAGTTCCTTTTCAAAAATGTATTTATTAAACATTTATTAAACACTGAATTTTTATAAGTACATAGTTTCCTGATAAGTTCTTTTTGAAGCCCTGCCCTTATCCACCCCACACCTGACATCATGTGTAGAGACAGGTGTGTAGGGCAGGTGGATGTAACACCCCCAAAATGGCCCAGCAAGCCACATCTTGGATGACATGGGTACATGTGGGTGAAGAAAGTTCCATATAAATATTAAAGGTTGTGAAAATTACTTACATAAAATGAGTTTAAGTGGGAAGGTGGCTTTGAAGATGTGCGAGCATGAATTCCTGGAAGTTGCTCCATAGGGTTAAGAGAACTCATGTTAGGCAATGTGCGGCAAGCTGGGGGGCAGCAGCAATATTAGGCAGCAGCCCTAAACAATAGGTGGTTTCTACACTCATCTGTAATATGGAAATAACACTGGCTTGCTTCATAAGGTTGCTGTGTGTAGTGTGTTCATTTAGAAGAGTTCATCTTGCCTGTCTCCTAGGGATTCACCGCTAGCGTAGCATAAACCATACAAGGCACTCTGGCATGCCTTAAAATACTTGGTAAGTGATTTGATGACGTTTTGTGGCACTTCAGTTAAAAAATCAAGAGAATTTATGAGGTTCAGTGTCCTGAGTCCATGTTTTTGTGCTGTAGTGGTGCAGGGAACACACAGCCCACCTATTTTTGTGATGCAAACTGTGGGCAGGGATGTGATCTGATGACAATTTAGGTAGAATCCATGTGGATAGGTGGAGTGGATTGACATTTCTGCCTCATAGTGGTGCTGTTAAGCCCTGGATCTGTAACCGGCCCCCCCCCCCATTTCATGATGCCTTTTGGGGAAGCCTATACAGGAAAAAAACATGCCAATTCATGTATGTGTGCATGATCTCGCTTTTGCACCAGGATGGCTCTGCAATTTTCACAGTTCAGCTGATGAACGTTGATGCAAAGTGCAATTTAGCAGTTTTTTCGGGGGGGGGGGGCTGCCATGTAAAAACCACGTGCTGATTCTTGGTTTTGCGCCACGGCACCGGGTGTGGCAATTTTCCTGGCTGAGGGTGTAGCTTTGCCACCTGCAGTTTGATGGTGGAGGGCGGTGAGTGTCCCACCCCATGGAAAGATGCCGACAGTATTTTTAGGAACGTGACAGATCATTTCTCTCCTTCTTTTCAGCGTTATTCCACTCCTTTTTCCCTCAGAGCCCTCGCTGTGAGGCGTTCGCACCTCAGGGCAAGCGCGGGCTTACGTTTGCGCGTTTTCCTTTCACTCCAGAGGCCTACAAAGCGGGCGAATACGACGGAAAAAAAATTATTTTTGGCGGAGGAGGGGTTGGGATGCAGAACTGGCCACGAATTCTTGGGGTGCGTGGGGTTAAATATCTCCTCAGCTTCGCCGGGAACCATTACGCCGCGTCGGAGCCAGGAGAGGAGGAACGGCGGCGGCGGCGGCGGCGGCACTTCCCCCGGCTGCTTCCAGCTCACTTCCCCTTGTCTCTCCCTCACAACACGCAGCGCCCCCACCCCAAGTTTGTAACGATCCGAGCCACCTCAGAGGGCGGCAGCCCAGTTGGAGCGCGCGCTCGGCGGCGAGGGGAGGCGGGGCGCTCGCGCTCTCTCCGCGCGCCTTTCCCGCTCCTCGAGCCTGATTGGCTGCGAGGAAGGGGAGGGGGCTTCGAGACAACGGGCGCGCGAGGGAAAAGGGGCGGCGGCGGCGGCGGAGGCGCCCCTTCCCGCTCCCCCCACCCACCCTCCCTCTCACCGCGTACAGACTCGACGCCTTCCCTCGTTCCCCTCACGCCGCGGGCGCGCGCGCTGACGGCCGCGTCTTTCGGTTCCCCCCCTCCCCGCTTTTTCTCCCGTCCGCCTCCCTTTTAACCCTTTCCCTTTCTTCTCTTTAGGTCTGCCCGCTTTTTTTCCCCCACCGCCCGCTGCTCTTTTCCCCATCCGGCTCGTCGGTCGGTCAGTCGGGAAGGCAGAGCTCGGCCGTGAGGCGGTTTCTGAGGAGGCTCGCTCTGCAGAACAGCCTCTGGGGGCGGGCGAGCGAGCGAGCGAGCGGGCGGGAGCTGGGTGGGTGGGTGGGTTGCCTGCCTGCCTGCCTGCCTTTAAAGTCGAGGGGGGAGGGAGGCATTAATTGCTCGCTTCTAAACGAGGGCAAGTGGCCCCTCCCTCCTTCCCCCCTCCCCAACTTTCACGGTTTGGGTTGTGGACTCGCGGAAAGCTCCCCCCCCCAACAACCTCAAAGCGCGCGCGAGGAGGGCGGGGCAGATTCCGTCCACCCGTCTACGCCCCCCCCCCCTTTGTTTTCAGCCGTACTTCGCAATTTCTCCCAATTATTGATCATGATCACCGGAAATAATCGGGCAGGGTACTAAGGAGGGCGGGGAGGGGAGGGGGGAAAAACACCCCCACCCCCAATCTTTGTTCTTCGGATTCGCAAAGCGGTGGTTTAGCCCTCTTCGTTTTGCTGTAACTTCTCCCCTTCCCCCCTCTCCCACCCCACCCCCCCGTTTGAGCCCCCCCCTAGTTTATTTTTATTAACCCTCTTTCCCTAATAATCCAGGGAGGGGTCGGAAGACCGACGCATCTCTTTCTCTCTCTCCCCCCGACCCCCCAACCCTAAATCCAAAGTGCTGTTCACGGGAGGAGGAACAGGAGTCGGAAAGAAGCAACCAGGTTAGTCATTCGTGTAAAAGCCGTGCTGCCGACGTGATATTGGCTTCTGACTCATTTTTCTGTGTTCAAGATGGGGAACGCACGTGCATATTTTATTTTATAATTCTTTGTCTGAACGCAGGATGCTCCGGCGTTTGTGTCGACGTGCAAAAGCTACCGTGTGGGGAGTATAGTGTATTTTTGGCTTGTGTCATCTTAAAGCCCTTTCTGTTGGACCTTTAAAAAAAACATACCTGTTTTTTAAAGAACGAACGAACGGTAGCTTGGATAGAAAATACAATATCCCTGCAGACTTGTGTGCTAACGTCCGTTTTGTAGTAATTATTCTGCTTATTCCGTATACGCAAACTCTGTGCCTGAAACAATGACCTTTGCTTTTCTTGGGGGCTTAACAGTTTTACACATTAATTTGGCTTCACTTCGTTTCTGTATGACAGTAGTTCCGTTTAAGACGTGGGTGTTGAATGCAAGTTTTTACTAAAGCCAAGGCACAGATTTTGTCTTTTTAACTGTATCAAAAATGTAAAGCTCTGTTAGGCCAGTTTCTTTCCCCCTTTGAAGTTGCCTTAGGTTACACAGGGCTTTAGTAATTTGAGAATTTAACCATGAAGTTTGTCTTCTGTTGTACACCACTGTGTTAAGCTTTAAGTGTAGTAAACTAACCTGGATCTTTTCATTCTTTTTTTCCTAGATATTGCTGGTGCCAGGTGCAGCTTTTTAAGGGGCCCAGTTCTGAGGGAGCAGAAACACAAGAGGAGTTTACTGTACTTTGAATCCTCAGAATCTAAGATTCTTTTTTATCAACCTCCATTAGAGGGAGGAGGAATATAAAATCTGTCCCCCCACATTTCTTTACTCTTCAGAGCAGTAGTTAGGCATCACTCATTGGGGTACCAGGATAATACAGTTCACATGACAGCTTCTTTCTTATGGAGGCTCTGTGACCAAACCAAGCTTGAAGAGCTAAAAGGCACTGAGAGGACTTGATTACCTCCCTGGGGTGGGGTGGGGAGAAAGAGAGAAGGTCCCAAGAAAAGCCTCTTTGCATTGAAGGAAGATTGAAGCAACAGTCTCTGGATATTGCTGCTCTTCCCACCCCCAAGCGTTGGGTAAGTTACACTACCATTATTCACTTATTCATTCACTCTGTTCTGTTTCACTCCACCTCCACTCTACTATGTGGTGAAGAGACATGCCTCAATATGGTGAGCGTGGTGGTGGTGGGGAAGCAGGGATGACTGTGTGTTAGTGTAAAACATTGAAAAGAGGGTTTGTATCTCTTGCCTTGTGCATTACAAGTTTGGGGTTTATGTGCTGTTTATGTGGAAATAGCTGGCACCTGCAAAAAGGAATGCAGACTTAATGGGTGTGCAGAGACTTGTATCTCATAAGGGGATGACTTTTAGTATAATGGTACAAAAAAATAAGGATGAGTTGTACAAGTGAGTGGAAAAAAATCACACACACACACACACACCAAATGCACGGGAGGACACACAAAATGAGTTGGAAGATTAAGCAATGTTTTATGGTTCTGCAGTTGGACAAACACAATGGCTGAAACAGTCCTTTCTCTCCAGATTGGTGTCTTTTGCAAATAAAATAGGGATGCAGAGTAGTGGTGGTATTGATGTACGGATGCTTTCAAAGAAGTGTGTAGTTTATCACCTGGCTGCAGTGGCTGTTTCTATAATGGAGAGAGGATGAACAGCCAGAATATGCAGCTGTATGCAGGCTTCCCAGGTTGTGTTAACGCTTGCTCAATTTCAAATTGTGCTTCATTTTATGCTTTTAATACCTTGTGAGCCACTTTGGAAGGCATATTCCTGAAAGGAGCCTGTAATTAATGAAAGGAAAATCAAATATTTTTTATGTTCTAAGAACCAAAATTTGCTTATACAGATGATGGAGCAGAGTTTTCAACCAATGGGGTTTACAGTATCTGAGATGTGGTTTGGAATTGTATTTGTTTCATTGGGGTGATTCAGAGGCAATACCAAACCATGATTTGGCATTATATGAACAAGCCTGGCTGGGCCCTCAGGCATGTGGGCTTTGGTTTATTCTTCTGGATAAGCATAAATAATTTGCTGGTTTGGGATGAGGTGGCAAACTATGGGTTACCTCATACTAGGAAAGAAGGTTATAAATTGCTGTGCAGAAGGCACTGGAGATGGGAGGTGGAGTTTGTGAGCCTGAGGGACCAGCCAGACTCACGCACGTAATGCCAAGCCGTGTTTTGGTGTTATGTCTAAACCAACTCTTTACATGTAAGTTTTTACCTAAGTGTACTGAAATTCTGCACTTGTCCATTCTTCCTCTGGATCTTCTCATTTTGAAGTAGTATTTTAGCTAAATTATTTTTACATTTACACAACTGGGCTGTAATTTAAATGAATATGTTGTAAGGAACTTTAATTCCATTATGTGGCAATTGACCTTTTGGGTCCTGTCCACTGTCTGGTGGTTAGTGGGGATTCAATCAGGCTGACTTCTATTCCCAGCCATATAGGAAGGGTTGCTCCTGCCTAGGGGCCAAACTACATGTCACATTTGTCATGTAGTTGGTCCTTGAGTGCAAGCCTTTTCTTTTAGAAATTGCTAGTGTTCACCCCCATCCCAGATTGAGAATTTGACATTAAGGAGCTTTAACCCTGTGCTATGGTCATGGTACAGATTAGCTCACACCATCTTCAGATCAGGGCCCCAGTAGAGGTCAATGGACTAAATTCTTCTGAACTCATGGCAGGATCCTTGTCCAGATTGCCCCCTGCCCACACTGGCAATATGTGAAGGAAAAGTCTTGTACCCAAGACTTGAAAATCAAGTCTGGTTTGGCTTTAATCATCATAGTTCCTGAAGATTTTCCTGAAGAAAGTATGTATCATGGAATAAACAATTTAGCTTTTTAAAGTAATTTAAAAAATAATTTTCTAGTTTCACCCCAAGAAACAAAATCCAGTGCCAGAGATATTAAGGGGTAGGGCCACCCAGACAAGGGCTGTTCAGTCCTGCCATTGAATTCTATGGGATGTAGTAAACAATTTTGGACATAGTTGAATCGATGCGCTGCGATCAACAGAACTTGTTCCTCCCCCCCACTCCAGTGGTATCCTTGAGTGCATCACTTTACATGGGCCATAGTTCTATGGTAGAGCTCCTACTTTATGTACTGACTGTCCTAGGTTCAATCATTTGCATCTCCACAAATGCAGGTGATCAAAAAGATCTCTGCCAAAGGCCTCAGCACTTCTTCAGCAGCAGCTCCAAACCAAGTGTGTGTAACGGCTCGAGGCCCATCCCTGCTTTCGAGGACTAGGTAGACATAGGCAGATCTTACAGTCTCTGAATGCTCACTTTTGTATATGCTCCATTATTGGACTCCATATACTCCAGTTCCGCTGCTTAGAGACTTTAATTTGTATACCTACATAAATTGTTTCTCTTGCTTCCTCTCCCTATTAAATATCAGTTCTTACTGCTCCCATCCTCTTAAATTGTGCACTGGTTGTTTCCCTACTTACTTTCAGAAAGCCTGGGAGCTGGAGATACTGCACACTATTTAGGTGGACTCTGGTGTTCATACCTTCGTCAATCTCATTACTGTTTGAACCCAAGTTTCATAGTTCCCTCCACAAAAAGGGATTGCTGGTAGCAGTGCATTTTTCATAACAAAATGGGGTGCTGGTATTCATATATTGATAAATGTGCCGTGGGCGCCAGCACAAAATGGCTGCCATATGCAGCAAAAAAAGAATACTGTTGCAAAAAAAGCCCTTCTGGTAGAGAAATCAGGGGTTATGCTTAATTCACGCTTATAGGTGACTGGCTGTCATCCATTCCCATGGACACTCAAGGATAATATTGCAGCAGAGACAAAACCTCTCTACAAACCAAGACAGTTGGGCTGAATTTCATCCACAATACCCCATTGTAGTTACACAAAGTCTCTGCAGAGACCCATTGCCCCATCACCAGAGTCTCGTGTTCTTATGACTATGCAATGTATACTATGCCCATTGTGATGGATGTTGTGCACTAGTGTTGTACAGTAGTTTATATTGACTAATTCAGGATGCATTCTAGTGATAAAACACTCTTTCTTACTTTGATAATAATTGCTTGCAGTATACAAGACAGTATTAAAACATGTTTGTTTAAGCAAGCCTATCTAGACATGTAAGAAGTTAAATGTGTTTTAATCTGTTTTTTGTTGATTCTAGTTAGGTTTGTTTTACGTTTTTCTAAAACACCTGTTTTTAACTGTCTTTTATTGATATTTTTTGTAAACCACTTTGAGGTTTCGTTACAATCAAGTGGTTTACAAATTTTACAATCAAGTTTTATTTTACAAATTTTACAATCAAGTTTTATTTTACGAATTTACAAATTTTACAATCAAGGTTTACAATCAAGTGGTTTACAAATTTTGTTAAAGAATAAAATGCAATGAGGTTAGGTAAAGGCTACTGTAGATTATTGTTTTCTTAACAGGATATTCATGCCATTTTGCTTCCGCCTCAGTGGAAAGGAAAGATACAAAATATACATGGAAACTCACAAAAATAAATAAATTACTATATTCAGTTTAAGTAGATGCTTGTGAATCCTGGAACTGGGTCTGTCTCAAGTAGCAGGCAAAGAACTAATGCTGATTTTTCTCCTCACCCATCCCCCACTATTTTTCCACAGACAATTAAGGAATAGGTCACAATCACAAATCACATGCCTTAGATCTCATACCAAGTGGTGTACATTTTATAAATTGCCTTCAGGTCTAGTGGTGAAAAACATCTGGAAACATCTTACTCATTTTTGTTGCCTGGCATAGAAAATGAATACTTGATTTTGTTTTATTTGGTAAAAAAATTACAGCTTATGGCTGCTGCATGTTAAGGTTGAGAAACAATACTATGTGATTGAAAAATTGCTGCAAGACAGCTCCATATAAAATCTGTTTGGTTGCATTCTTGCTGCAAAATCTCATACTGCAGACAGAAGAAGTTAGGTCAGAACAATAGTTCCTGTGCATAGAGGGTGGTATATAAATTCAATAAATAATAATAATAACAGTTCCTTCTGTTCTTGTCAGTTAAAAGGAAACAGGAAAATGGGTTGATGGTCCACGGAGACTAGGTTCGCCAATGTTTGCACCATTGTTGTCTTAAAGCAGACCAGTTATATGGGTATAGGCTTGAAAATGTTTCTTGTATATAAAAAGCAGATTTGCAGGTCTCTAGCTACTCTTAAGATGGCCATTTTGATGTATTTAATGCTCACCTTATAAGGACTAGACTGCAAGAGATAACTGCCTTATCCAGTGCAGTCAAAATTCCACAATAGTGCTCTTAGTGGCTTGTGACAGCAATAAGCCAGGCTTTTTAGAGACCAGGTGACCATTTGTGTTGTGATCTTTTGATAGCGAACTGCTTTTTATGTTCACATTCAGCTTTGTACTCCAATCACGAGATCACAGCCTTAAACTCTTTAATCCAGAGAATACATAACACTCACAGACCTGAACTTTCAACAACTAATGTGACTTTGAATTTGTGCAGTACCTATGAAAAGGTCTGAAAAGTGGGAGTGGAGTCACTATTTAGCTAGTTGGATTATTATTGTGGAATAACTAATAACTAATTCTTCAGTAGGTGTCAATAGTGCGACCTAGGTGTGTATTAACCTCTGAAGACAACTTTGGGTTTGGTCCCCATACGTTTCTGCTAAACACATCAGTATAGTGAGCAGCATTTTTTGCATGAAGATTATATATGGGAAGTGTTGTATGCAAATGCAAGAAGGTATCTCTCCCAACTTTTTAATGTTTAAACCAGCTTAAACTCAACCAAGCAAGAACAGACCAGCCTTAAAACCTCCTGAGTCATCTTAACTACAGTTGCAGGAAAGTGTGGCAATATCAGCGTGAGGCATGGTGTCTGCAACTATGAGTGTATTTAAACAGACCCTTAAGGTGACACAAGTTTCTAGTGAAGGACAAATCAAGAGAGACTTTGTGAGTGACTTTATTCATTTTAAGTAGCTGAGGCTTGTAGTAGGGTGGGAGGCATGGCAAAATTAACTACACTTTGCTTCTACAGTGGAACCTCGTGTTACGTACTATCCCCCTTGTGAACACTGCGGGTTACGAGCTCCGCTAACCCGGAAGTAGATGCTCCCGGTTGCGGCCTTTGCCCCGTGATGCGAGCGGAAGTCGTGCGTCGGCAGCAGCAGGAGGTGCCATTAGTGAAAGCGTGCCTCATGTTATGAGCGGTTTCGGGTTACAAACGGACCTCTGGAATGGATTAAATTCGTAACCGGAGGTACCACTGTATTATTTAGTTAGAAATGAAACCACTTTGTGTTGAAAACTCATTATATATATATCAGAGGTGGGGACTGAATCTGGCCAGTGGTCCAGGTCATTATTTCCCCTCCCCATGCGGATGAAATTTAGTAAGGGGACAGAGCCATTCACACAGCAAACACTTTACATCACGGTGATGCCGGGTAACTTCTTATTACCTGCAGGGGCCTTCAAAAGCCCATGTAAAAGTGCTGTTTTTGCCCTGCATTTTTAATAGGGCTTTGTGCCTGGACACCCTTTTTATATTGAGCTGGGCTTTCATCTGCCCCATGCCTGGTGCCTCATATGACAACCGATGTAGGGCAACTGGACATGACTTGGCTGAAATGGTGAAGCTTGGTAGATCTAATTAGGTCCCAGGGCTGGCAGTCCCCCATCATATATTTTATCATCATAATGTTTATACCAAACTTGCAAGTTAGGCTATTTTTATTATTATCCCCTTTTAGTTCCTGTTTATTGCTTTCCTGGTTTGCCCAATAGTGCAGCAAGTGTGTTAGGCATACAGTGTGATCCATGATTGGGGAAACCCCTAGCCTGTGAGCTAAATAAGGTCAAGCAGGTGTCCTAATCTGGTGTGTGGAGTTGTTTCTCCCAAACCATCCTCCCCTGGCCGTAATACCATATACAATATCAGGTGGGAGGCAGGTGAAGGTGTGGCCCTCACTTGGAAGTTCATTTCCAAGTGCCTTCTATTAGGAACACACTTCAGAGGTGTAAAAAAATCCCGTGCATGTCAGCGGAGCACATGCAAGCCTGCTTTGCCTCTTTTTGTGAGGCATTTTGTCTTTATGATGTTTGGGGGATACTTCTGGGTTTCAACGTACAGTGGTACCTCGGGTTAAATACTTAATTCGTTCCAGAGGTCTGTTCTTAACCTGAAACTGTTCTTAACCTGAAGCACCACTTTAGCTAATGGGGCCTCCTGCTGCCGCTGCACCACCGGAGCATGATTTCTGTTCTCATCCTGAAGCAAAGTTCTTAACCCGAGGTACTATTCCTGGGTTAGCAGAGACTGTAACCTGAAGCGTATGTAACCTGAAGCGTATATAACCCGAGGTACCACTGTACGTGCACATTATTCAGACATGCCTAAATTAGTCATTAGCTATAATCTGACATTATTATCCACCTGTCAAACTTGGCCTGCAGGGTTTGGGCAGATAAAGATCTTGGCACACCAGAGAGAAAAGGCTTCCCACTGCCGGAGTAGTTCATTGTTGCCCCAGAAGATGGTTTGATGAGCTTTGGGGAGGTACTGGCACTGCACTGTTCAGTGGCTTGAATGAAGCAGTGGAGGAACAGGTGGGCAGACAAATAAGGAATAGAAACTCTGCCGTTATGAGCTGTTCTCAGCACACACTCACAAGAGATTTAGGATTTTTTGCTGGAGTCCGTGTGTGTGTTCATTATGAATATGTGTTCCTACCTGTAACTTCATGCCCAGCAAGAGGTTCGCACATCAGATGAATAAAGAAAGACTGGTTTATTGCATGAAATAAAAGGAGCATACATGAAATAAAAAAAGCCTCTGGCTGATGAACATCTTACACCCTTTTAAAATGTGTTTATGGGATGGGGGTTATTGGGTTTTTTGTTATTTTTTTATCAGGTATTTTGTGTTTTTATATTTTTATGTTGAGAACATCCTCGAGATCTACGAATAAAGGATGGCATACAAATTTAATAGTTATAATTATAATAATGGATGCTGCTTCGGGCAGCAAGGCGACATATAAGTGAGTAGCAAATCATACAGTACATACCCACCTTGATCTTAAAGAGTAAAAATAATCCCTAACCACACAAAAGCCTGAAGAATAGGCACAGCAATTTGCCACAAACTCACATTAAAAGTAGAGAGGAAAAGGGGAAGGTATCCCTAAGAGGAACCCAACTCAGGAATGAGAGATCTGTACCTTTTGCATGAGAGTTGAGCTCTCCCCATTGATTTACTGTACCAGCAAGGCTACAGCATCTCTCTCACTTGTTTCTTGGTCCATGGTCAGGTGATGCATGAAGCTGGTCCTTGAGAGTAAAGTCACAGTCCCATTAGAGCCTGTGAGCTACCCAGCAATTGCAAATCTGGAATTTTAAGTACAATTTTCTACCAATGCACCCTTATGGAGAGGGGAGGGGTCTTTCTGGATGAGTATTCCTTTGTACCATTGTTTACTTACTACAAGTTCCTGTCTGTCTATCATTTTGTTTACCTTACCCATTTTGAAATCTAAAGGTCATGATTCTCCTGCAAAACAACTGGTTATCTTGCATGTTTCCTCAACCATTTTTTCCTGTTTGCTTTTTATTAGTTTTCTTACTTGATGAACAAACACACACAGTAAAATAGTAAAATGACAAAAACAACCAAAATGGAATACACACACACACACACACACAACCATAAATCCATAAGTTCTTACATACGGATTTATGTCACCATATTCTTTAATCCCAATTCCTTTTGTTCTCTAATAGACTTTCGTCTGCCTCAACCCTGGTCTATTTTGTCTATTTGTTAAACTGCTCCTTTTATCCTTCCTTCATTTCCACAGTTTTCCACGTACCATACTTGTAATCCATGTTGTGATTTGTGAAAATTAAAGCAAATCCAGGTTTTGACTTGGGGGACACTGGTTTTTTTTAGATAATCTCTGTAAATTTCCCATTCCTTTGGGAATTTTTGATTAGGCTGTCTCCTAATCGCAACCGTCATTTTTGCTAGTTTGAGATAATCAAATAATTTATCCTTCCATTCCTTTTTTGTTGGTATGATTTCACTTTTCCAATTTCTAGCTATTAATATTCTTTCTGCCGTTGTTGCATATAAGAATATTCTCTTTTTTTCATTTGGGATATCTGAATCTAAAATGCCCCAAAGGAAAGCTTCTGATTTCTTTATAAAGGTTTGCCTAAACATTTTTTTTAGCTCCTCATATATAATATCCCAGAAGTTCTTAATTTTTTTGCAACCCCATCACATGTGAAACAGTGTCCCTTCTGCCTGTTTACACCTCCAGCAAGTATTAGATTTTGCATGCATGCGCAAACGGCGAAACCCGGAAGCAACCCTTTCCAGTACTTCCGGGTCTCCGCAAAACGTAACCTGAAAGAACATAACATGAGGTATGACTGTACCTTTGGTGGTGAGATGGAATTAATGAACTGATTTTTACATTAAGAATTAGGAGATCAGGATATGTACTCATGCCTTCCAGGTCATGTTTAAGATAAAGGTAGCTTATAATGGGGCTCTCTCTTTATATCCACAGAAAAAGTTCAGATTCACACCCATTGTTACACTTGCTGCTCCCCTATGCTACAGGAAACACGCGAGTGCACTATTACATGCTGGCATGTATGCAGCAAACACTCTTCGTGTGTGTGTGTGTGTGTGTGTGCGTGCGCGCGCGCGCACACACACACACACACACACACACACACACAGTAGCAGTAACTATGCATGAATGCATGCAGCAGGAGCACATATGTTATCCTCTTGTACACATGGGATGTTGCTCCCATTTGGCCTAATTTCATACAGGTGGAGGAGCCTGGAAAGGGCAAGGGGGAAGCAAAAATGGAAGGAGGAGCAGGAAGCCCTCTGGCAAGAAGAATCAGTCACTTTCTCTAGCATATTGTTAGGCAGGTAGGAAGGAAGAATGTGGGGTAAGCAGGGAGAAAGTGAGCTAACCTTGCCCCAATGTTGGCTCTGGCTTCTCCCACCATCAACATGCGACCCTTGATAGAGCAGGAACAGGGAACTTTTTTTTCTAACTATTGACATTCAGTACTATAGTCTGCCCAAGTCATTGCTGGGTCATTTTCTCTTGGAGAAACAGGTTTCACTTGGTCTCAGTCTGACATTCAGACATGTTGCATAATTTGCCCTTAGATCAGTTGACAGTGATTAAAATGAGCATCGAAACTTGTAACTTTAGGAATCCACAGTGGATTTGCAAACCAGTGAAAGCGACAGGCCTGCATTATATTTGATTTAAAAAAATACAACACATAATTTAAACATTCCAAATGAGGAATTGGTTGGCAGGGAGAGGAAATGTATGATCCTTGGACCTCAGTACAGAAACTCAGCCATTTTCTTTAGAACTTTCTTTGCCAAATTATACCTCTCATCAAGTTGAGTCTTCGTGTCAGATTTCATACCAATATGACAAACTGTATTTGATTTTTAAGATTTTTATTATAAAACCTAAGAGTGTTGAAAAGCCAGTACATCTTAAACTATAGGGCAACTTTCGCAGTTCTGTAATAAAACCCACTTTCAGGTTTCTGACTTTTGTCACACTCCAGCATGACCAAGAAAGGGTGCCTGTGGTGGGGCTGTACTGATAGGGGTACTGCTCATTCTTGTTGCCCCACTTTCTGTGTTGAAATGAAAATGTCTGACTGCCAGTCAGGTGTCCTTTCATTATATGGGCCCTTTCACCACCCTACCCCCACCTTAGTATTAGATCCTTGAGATATTTCATACTAGGTTTGGCATGTATGGTTTATGGAAATGATTAAATTCTCCTTAGGAACAGGGATCCTCCCTCTTCTCTTCTCCCTCCCTCTATGGTATGTGAGATTATCAGTGAAGGCATTTTTAGTAGTGTTACTATTCTTCCTGATGTTGCCATATTTTGCTGTAGAACTAAGTAAATATGTGTTGCTTGCCAATCTTAAAGCAACCAAACAGCCTAAGTAGGCCCTGGATCCTAAAAGGATACTGTCAAACATTATTTATATATGAAAAATAAGTGATTGATGAAACAGTTGTATCAAAGACAGTTTAGTTAAATGTTTCAGCTTTCATCTTCCTCAGTAACACAGTTGGGATTTCAAATAGATGCTGTAAGCCAAGGTGACAGTTTTAAGAACACTCAGGATGTAATCATTCTGAGCAGTGTGGCATGTGCAAAATTGAAGTCTAGATTGAAATGGATTGAGATTAAATTGATCACATGCATTACTCGTTGTATACAAATAAATAGTAGTAAATGAGAAAGATAGAAACCTTTTTGTGTGCTAAATTTCTTTCTTTAATTTTCTAGACATTCCTTTCAAAGGAGACCTGACGTCTGTGGGACTAGTTCAAGATGTGTAGTTCAGTTGCTCCCAGGCTCTGGTTTTTAACGGATCGTCGTATTAGGGAAGACTACCCTCAACAACAAATCCTGAGAGCACTCAAGGCCAAATGTTGTGAAGAGGACCTGGACTTCCGAGCTTTGGTGATGGATGAAGTGGTCCTGACCATTGAACAAGGAAACCTTGGTAAGAATAAAGGTTGTATGGAAAGGTGACAGTTGGGAGGACATGGTGTATCAAGCAAGTATGCCTCTGATTGCCACCTGCTGATAATTACAATTGTGAAGAGTGAGATGGCACTCAGGTCCTGTTTTCAGACCTCGTGGGGATCTGGTTGGCCACTGTGAGAACAAGATACAGTGGTACCTCGGGTTAAGTACTTAATTCGTTCCAGAGGTCCGTTCTTAACCTGAAACTGTTTTTAACCTGAAGCACCACGTTAGCTAATGGGGCCTCCTGCTGCTGCTGCGCCGCCAGAGTACGATTTCTGCTCTCATCCTGAAGCAAATTTCTTAACCCTATGTAATATTTATGGGTTAGTGGAGTCTGTAACCTGAAGCGTATGTAACCTGAAGTGTATGTAACCCGAGGTACCACTGTACTAGACTAGATGGGCCATTGGCCTGATCTTTCAGGCACTAATGCCTTTGCCTGTGAGTTGTTAAATTATAAATGCCAAAAAACAAAACTGAGAAAAGTTTGTTTCATTTCAAATTGTGTTGTCGTATTTTTCTGCCTGAGTGCTGTTTCAAGGCTGAGCGTCAACTCTTTAAAAATTAGTGGCTTAAGCACAGCCTCCTTTGCCAGTGCTTTGGGGGTTTAAGAGAGATTATTTGCCCCAATCTGCCATGTGTACAGTCAGGTTGTCAAGTGCTCTAGAGGCCCTCTGAGTACTGAGTGTTGGGTGGAAGCAGTCACGGAGATTAAAGCTTCACTCACTGCAAAGGCTTTGCATGTACTCCCTGATATTGCTACACATTAATTTTAAAATTGAGGCTGAGACATAGACTTCCATGGGACTCTACACCAGGGTGGATTGTGTCCCTTTTTCCACTGCTGCACCTGCAGAATTCTTAGTAGCAGATAAAAATTTGCTGGAACTAGATCATGCCACCATTGCCTACAGAGACTTTCACAGTACAAATAACTTAGGTTTCCAATTCTGTTCTGACTCCTGTGATTCTTATGGCAACATTTCCAAAGTCCATGGGCATGGCTCTACTCCAGCCCAATTGTTTTATGAGAAAGGATGAGGACTTTACTATGCAGACCTTCAGCTTGGATATGAACTTCAACTCTGACTTCTTTATACGTAACACAGCAGGGTTGGGCAGCCACAGGGGCCTCCCTGTCACTCCCACAGCATCATTATTTGTCTCACCTCTCCTCTACTACAGTTAGGCTTGCAAAAATCCTTCTGTTTGAGAAAATATGAGGTTTGGGGTTGTGGTTTTTTGCAAGCCTAATTGCCATAGGGCTAATCAGGAAGGGGGATTGCAGTTGATGAGGGAAGTGTTAAACTCCCTGCAAACCCTCTCCTCACTGAAAATGCCTTCCTTGCTGCAATTTGGGTTGGAAGAAGTAAGCTTAATTGTTTGTGGGTAGGTAGGTATGTAATTCAAACACAGTTTGTGCTTCACATGATGATGTCCTCCTTGCTGCACTTTGGAGATTTGGTGTCTTGTTTCTGTTACCCTGAGCTCTTGGAAGGGACATCAGGATCATCCCTGTACCCTTTTTCCTTCACC
The DNA here is from genome assembly GCF_951804945.1 of Podarcis cretensis. NCBI lineage: Eukaryota > Metazoa > Chordata > Lepidosauria > Squamata > Lacertidae > Podarcis > Podarcis cretensis. Next base: position 31,566,870 of record NC_137187.1, read on the forward strand.
ATGTTCCTGAAGAAATCAGGAAGATCATTCTCCCCAGAGGTGCCTAGGGCACCAACTGCTGTGAGCAACTTTGTCATCCACTGTTCCACACAGCTTTAAAATGGGAGTAGGCATCTACAAAATAATAAAATAGAAATATTGGAAAGAAGCTTCTATTACAGAACCACTTAGATACAAGCAGAGCTTATTTGCTAAAAATGGTTTTGTGGATGAAATGGCATAATTAGGGAGTGGCTTTGTAAAGATGGTGCCATTGTAGGACAATTGTAAATAAGAGGCGTTCATTTGATTCCTGCATTACAGGGGTTTGGACTAGATGACCCTTGGGTCCCTTCCAACTCTACGATTCTTTGTACAAAGTAAACAGGCCTTTGCTATGTGAACCTAGAGCTGAGCAGCTGCCCCTTTACAGCCGTTGAAGTTGCATGGCAAATTGTCACCACCTGGGGGTATTTCAAGTCAGTCACTGCAGTGAAGAATGTGCTTGTGGCAAGGTTGCTTAGACAGGGGAGGATAAAGGACAGCTGAAGAGGAAGAAGAATCTTGTGTGACAGGCTTGCCAGATTACAAAATGGATGCATGGCTAATGAATTGAACCTGGAGCTCTGGAATGAAGTGGAGAAGACAGTTGGGAGATGGTCTTGCATAATTGTATTCTCCATATAATCTCTACTGCCTAATCGGTTTTACTATCTTTTAAATGTATGTTGAAATTTAGAAAATATTAAATACACATGTATTTGTGGCTGTAGTGGCCAGGGATTGTTCCTGTGCTTGTCTCTTCTACAGGGAGATTTGATGTTTGTGCATGGAACTGCATTCAAAACTCCCATTGTTCTAGGCACATTTTGCAACAGGGAATTTGATTAGTGAGAGCAGTTTCTGAGCTTTGGGCACAGTGCTGCACCTAAAATTTCAGATTAAAACTGCCTCCCCACTTCCAGCTACTCTCTGAAGATTGGAGAAGGGACCGTCTTAAGAATATTAGTGGGGTGGGCAGGAGAAGGGCTAAACCATATGAAAAGTGATATAATATTTTAGCTGCAGTTCATTCATTTTCAGCTTTGTATTTTTATTATTAAAAAGTGCGCCTAGACATTTTGTTGTTGTACCCATAACCTAGGTTTAATGTGCCATTTAGCTCCTAGCTTTCATATCTCTGTTTCTAACACTGGCATGGAATGGTCACAGCTGTGGTGTGGCAGGAGGGCAGGCATTACAATTGATGCACCTTGGAGTAATTCAAGTCTGCTATGCAAGCAAAACAGGACAATTTCAGTTTTACTGTTAATATAGCAAAGAGTTTACCACCTCAAATCTTCTTATCGATGGAAGATCCAACATGGCGGCGAAGGTAGTTTCCGAGTAATTTCGCTTACCCCTATCAGAGTTTTTAAGTGGTTTTAAGCGGTTTTTATCCTCCCTTGTTTTTATCCGTGAGTTTTAATGATCTGCTGGCTGTGCTGGCTGTCTTTTAGTATCTTTTAGTATCCCGCTGCTTGTGTTATCTTTGTTTTCTTTTTATCTGGGTTGCTCTGACGCCCGGACTTGCCGCCACGGCTGCCGCCGCCTCCCTAACTGGGAGAGATAAGTGAAAGGTTCTCCTGGGCATAAATCCTCTGCCCTGTCGACCAGCTCTTTCCTTTAGCTTTTAGTTTATTGCATACTACGAAGTGAATTTTGCCCGACTGCTGGAACCGAGCTGTCTCGAAAATCCTAGGAACAAGGAAGAGGGGAAGGAAGAGGCTTGAACTAACTGCCTTACTGTGAGTAATTTTATGGCACCACTCTCCTGGAAGTGGTAGTATTCTTGTGAGGAAGACTAAAGGATTTAAGGAGCTCCCCAGCACAGTGCCCACGACGGTTCTCCTGCAAAATTGACTTATGGGTCATGGAAAACGTCCAAGAGACTCTGACGAGGCATTATCCTCTCCGAGGCCTAAGCAATTAAGAAAGGGTTCACCTAAAGGAGGGAGAGGCCCCGAGGAATGTACCTACTCAATAGCAACTCAAAATCGTTTCGATCCTCTAACTGCCCTTGAAACAACATCAGAAGATGAGGCCCCTGAGATGTTACAAATTGGAAACGCTAATGGTAACACAAATGGGGGTGGTCCCTATCCGAAGGAGGAGTTGGCAGCCGAATCGGACTGCACAGGATGCGAGCAACTCCATCTAATAATCAGAACTCTAAACTGTATATTTAAGAGAATTGACGGCCTATCCTCTCAGCTGCATAACCTTCAGCAAAAACTGGGTGACTAGCCGGCACAGATAGCCCAAGATGGGGCAGTAGATGTTCCATTGCGCCGGCAGAAAGCTCCACCAAACACTGATTGTATGAAGAACCGCAAATACAATCTCAACCCCGCACTGAATCACCAATCCCTGATTCTACATCCAAGGAAGATCTCCCTAACCTTCCGGGAAAGGGACCTAAGTTGGACAACGCTACATGGGTCTAAAGAGCACCTCAGATGGCTTCTAAAACTCGAGACATCACAAATAGATCTTTGTGCTGTGCTTCCCCTAGTCCGCCAGAACAGATATCAGAGAATAATGCTGGCTTTCCACTCTGCAAAAATCCCCTCTCTTATTATTCAGCAAAAAGTGTTTTTGAATAGTCTTGGCATTTTTCCAACGAGAGTTTTCATGGACTCCATAATTAGACCCCTCCTATCGGAGAGATCAATCAAGGAGACGGTACAACCTTCCCATCCTGAACCACAAAAGAGGGCTGAGCTGTACACCTCATGTCGGGGCCAGTCCCATAGTACCCCCACTCCTACAACTAAACACCATGATTGTGCCAGTAACTCTTTGACACCCCAGGAGGAAAGAGAGCTTATCGCCTCCTTTGGAGACTTACCAGCGATGGAACAACAAGAAATTATAAATAGGCTGGACTCACTTAAACTTCAGCTCGTAAGTATCGCCTGCAACGGAGTTACTATGAATAATACCCACTCTAACTTAGCGGTGCCATGCCCCATGGAGGTGGAAACAACAATCCCCCAATATCCAGCATATAAGGTGCCATCGGCATTGGATGGGAAGGTCTCACTGCTGGAGGCAGACTCTTCTCCCCTTCACACTGGTAACTCATCCCTGCTTTTAATAGACTTATCTGTTCCCTCTGAGATTAACCGATCAAAGAATGAATCTCAGGATAACACTCCCCTGGATAAATCGTCGCCCCTGCACCCCTCCATGCCGGACTTGGAATCAACATACATCGAAGACCATCCACGACCTGAGACAGTAGTGGCCACTCCAAGTCAGGCTTCTCCACCAAAAATCCAAAAACTACGTGAGGAAGACACTATAGTGTCGAGAGTCAACACAGAGTGGACTGAAGACCCAGCAGGACATATAAATCAAGTGATCACAAGTGTTTCGGTTAGATCCCCAAAGAGGACGGCTCCAGCGGACTTGGCAGGAGCCTCTTCAGAGCCTAGTTGGGCCCGACAGCTAAAATCGTCAAATATTATCTCTACCCACCAGGATGCTAACTCTTGTCTGCCCCCCCAAAATTCTGGCCCTTGCGACTTGATCGTGCCACAATCGGCTCGCACCAGGGCAAAAGACCCACCACAACCGGCGCGCACCAGAGCAAAAGACTCACCACACCAGGACGTCAACCCTCAGCAAAGGAAAATAACGGACTTCTTTAAGGGAGCGTCCTTGCTGCATAAGAGCTTCCCACAAGAATTTAAATGACGGTTAGCTGGACAACCCAAAAAAACACCAATATCGATCCTCTGTTGGAACATCGCTGGCTGGCGTAGGAAAAAAATGTGACCCAGAATTCCAGTCGTATATCAATTCGTTTCATATCATTCTATTGCAAGAAACTTGGGAGGAGGGTGAAATTGTTATAAACGGATTCGACCTTCTATCTCTTCCAGCTTGCCCCTCCCAGAAAGGAGGATGGCCGAAAGGTGGTCTAGTAATTGGTATCTCACTGAAGCTGCATTTCAAATTTTCATTAGTTTTGACTGCTCCCCCCTATGCTTTATCCGGGTTGATGTCGGGGGGGGGGGGGAAGTATCACTGCTAATCTCCAATGTCTACCTCCCGCCAGGGGGTTCGTCCCTTGAACTGCATGATAGATGGGAAATATTAGAAGATCATTTAGTATCATGCCGTGTTAAATATTCCAATAGCCAATCCTTAATTGGGGGTGACTTTAACGCACGCATAGCAGCAAATTGGGTCGATTTAACTAAAGCTAAATGGTGGTCTGCTCCATGCCTCGACAATTATGATTTGAGACATGCCATGAGGAGAACCTCAAAAGACTCTAAAGTAAACGAGGCGGGAGTACTTATTTACCAAATGGCTATTCGCTTAAACCTAGTACCCCTGAATGGTTGCTGCCCTCCCGATATACCGGGGGAGTATACCCACCTAGGCATAAAATCAAACAGTGTACTAGATTACCTTTTAGCCTCGAGTGATCTGATGCCGAAAGCTCTATCTTTTAAGATTGACAATATTCAGTTCAGTGACCACCTTCCACTTGCTGCTATGTTTGACCTAGACTGGCACGGGGACGAGTACAGTCATCCAACTCAATTAGACACTAACACAGAAAACCCGGTAGAGGGCATTAATACGGCATTACGAGTGAAGGGTATAAAGTGGTCTGTAACGCAGGCTCAAAAATATTCTCAATTTTTTCAGCAGGAGATCATACAAACCTATTCAGCCCTTGACATAACCTCATATGAACTCGATCAAACTATTAATCTATTTGCCAATCTGTTGAATGACCTCACGTCATTCTTTACTGTCCCAACCCACCAGGTAAATCGGGCCCACTCCAAGACAGGTGCACTGTGGTTTAACCGTAATTGCAAACAAGCCAAACAACATCTTTGTGCTATTTATAATGATTACAAATCCTCAGGGGCGACTATGCTTCCCAAGGAGTACTATCAGGCAAAATCAGCTTACAAATATGTGCAAAAAAAGGCCAAACAGGAATGGCAACTGAACCGCTGGCATGCACTTATAGCTGCCTCAAATACCCGTAACTCCCGAAAATTCTGGCTGTTGGTTAACAGAAAATCTAAAAGTTACCCACTAACCGTTATTCCTGCCCCAGTTTGGGAATCATTTCTAAGGAACTATTTTGCCTTACCAGACCTTAATATTAATACAATCGATGGATTCTATGAGCAGCTCCCTCTTTGGCCACCCACTGACCCGGAAGAAATCCACGGACTCATTTCCAATCTCAAAGTTGGTAAAGCCCCCGGTCCCGACCTAGTCCCGGCAGAAGCGATAAAACTTCATTCACACTGGTGGGCGAAAATCTTGGCCGTTACTTTTGATGCCGTAAACAACAGTGGGAAGGTTCCAAGAATTTGGAAGGATGCGATTATTATTCCAATTCATAAAAAGGGCTCGACAGATGACCCGGGAAACTACAGGAATATCAGTTTATTGTCAATAACTGGGAAAATATATGCACGGTTCTTGTTAACTAAGCTTACTAAGTGGGCCGAAGAGAACAACCTGATTGGGCCTGAACAGGCTGGTTTTAGACCGAATCAGTCAGCGGTTGATCATGTCTTAGTTTTATACCACCTTGCCCGGAAATATTCTGCCCCAAATAGAGGCCAACTTTGTGCGGCCTTTATTGATTTAAAGGCCGCTTTTGACAGCATCCCCAGGGGATTACTTTGGGGAAAACTAGCACGATGGGGAATAGACAAAAGACTTTTGTGGCTAATAACTAAATTGCATGACGGATCAGCCGCAAGGGTGAGAATCACTCCGGCCGGCGACCTCTCAAATTCAGTAACCATCAATAGAGGTGTCCGTCAAGGATGTATCCTTGCTCCGACCCTTTTTAATCTATTTATAAGTGATATGAGGGCGCCTCTGATAGATTCTCAAGAAACGATCCATGCCCCCCGCCTTGCCCAATATCGTTGCCCCCTTCTACTCTACGCAGACGACGCAGTGATCCTATCTTTCTCAAGAGTAGGCCTTAGGAGGGCACTGAAAATTTTTGATGCTTACTGCAAATCAAATTTTCTTACAATTAATCATGCCAAGTCCAAAGTTCTAATTTTCACCAAGAGTCGAAAAACCTATAATTGGAGAATAGACAGAAAAGCCATTGACCAAGTCTTTAAATTTCAATACTTGGGAGTCCTTCTCCAACACAACATGGGCTGGAAGGTCCATCTGGCATATGTATTAAATAGAGCTAAAGCCCTTTCCTTTGCGCTACTGCGTTTTTTCTTTTCAGATGGGGCTTTCCATATTCCATCAGTGTTAAAAGTTTTCAAGGCAAAGGTGATTGCAACAATAGCATATGCAATCCCAATATGGGGGTTCTTTGTTAATCTAACCCAATTGGAGGTAATCCAAAACCAGCTGCTAAGAAGGTTGCTAAAATTACCCAGGTGTGTAAGCAATACTGCTATACGTCTCGAACTAAATGTTACAGCTCTAGAAACCACATTATGGAAATGCATCCTCTGTTACTGCTTGGCATTATGGCATAAACTTCCAAATCTCCACTTGATACAGTGTCTCTGGAGAGACGACTTCCCTAGCCCTTGGGCAAAAATAATACATGGGAAACTTGTGTCCTTAGGACTATCTCCATCTGAACTACTAAAATTGGATTTAATTTCTGCCAAGAGAATTATAACTCACAAATTAGAGGAGATGGATTTACAATTTAATATTGCGACAGGTGGTGGCACCTGTTCGCCAATAAACCTTGGCTTAACACCACCAACGAAGCTTCCATCTTATTTAACTACCTTATCTGTGGTGATGCACAGGTATGCCTTTATAAAGGCTAGATTCAATGTTTTCCCATCAAATGTGTTGGGTAACAGACTCTCCAACGGACAGATCTCACTCCTCTGTGACTGTAAAAGTGGATCTATAGAATCGTTATATCATATAATCTTCTGTTGTCCTATACATTCGGCTTCACGGTCCAAGTTTCTGGCCCCATATTTATCGAGAATAGCTGACAGACCTCAGGAAGCCCAAATAATATACTTATTAAACGACGAAGACTCAAGTAGATCCCTTGCAGTCGCTAGATACCTGATTAATGTCTTATTTCATAAGAGGAGAAATGGATCACTGTATGACTCTGACAGCTTAGCCAAACTTAAGAACCATCAATAAGTGCCAGAACTAAGACGCATATCCCCCAAAATCTGAGGGATTTGAATTGCGGTTGACATAGAGGGAGCTTATTGTGTATAGTTTACTTAATTGAAGTAAAATTGGTTTTATAGGGGTGTTTTAACTTGGAACTGTTTAAATTGTATTGTTTATGGATAAATTTTGATGTATTGTTTTTAGATATGGGCCAATGGCCGTAATAAACCAATCAATCAAATCTTCTTGCAGCAGTATAGTATAGATGGTCCTACATGTTGTTATCTGGCCAACTTGTACAATCTCATACTAATTTTTTTGTCAGTAAAATACAGTAAAAGTAATCTGCCAAAGGTTTGTTTGAGAGAACAAGTTTGTATGTCTGACTCAAGTGAGTTTTATGAATGAGTAGAGAGTTGAATTTACATTTCCCTGGTCTAAGTCAAAACAGTCTATCTGTCAAACCAAACGTGACACTCTCAAGGCAGAGGCCAGAGCTTAGTGATTGAGTTTCCTGGTTCAGTCCCTGGCATCTTGCATTAAATTATCTCAGGAAGCAGAGCTATATGTTCAAATTTCTAGAGGTACTATTTGCATGTGAAAGCACTAAATTACAACAATGGAAACAGGTTTCCTACTCTAGCAACTCTGATTGTGTTCCTGCTCCATGCAGAAAACTCATTTTCAAAAATATCTTGATTTCACATCCACCCAGAAAGTCTAAGTTATTTTATGCAAGACAGCTGAATTCTATAATTTGCCAACTACTTTTGCTCTCAACCCTTGCATATATCTGCTTATATGAACTAGCTGAAGTGTCTTGATTGGGTGGGCCTATGGGGTGATAAATAATCTATATTTCATCAAGCTTGTCTGTAGCGCCATAACCTTCTTGAGCACCTTGCTCAAGAAGTGGGTATTTGCAGCTGCACAATATCTTCTGGATCCAGGGGAGGGCCTCTTAAGGTGGGGACACACACCGCAATCTCTTTCATGGTGACAGTTACGATTATCAGACCCTCTCCCTCAAAGATGCATTTTGATCTATTTCAATCCAGCTTTATTCCCGCTTTTGGCGCCAATATAGCTTTGGTTACTCCAATTGATGACTTGTATCAAGGGAGAGATGAGGGAGGTGCAACCCTATTAATCCTGCTCTTTCTCTCAGCAGCTTTTGATAATATTGACTATGGTCTTTTTCTGGAGTGACTCTGCAGGTTGTGGGTTGGGGCCTTGATAACACAGTGGTTTTGCTTCTGCCTTCTTGGTTATTTTCATAGAGTAGCAGTGGGTAATATTTGATTGACCCCATTGCTGGGTCCTTTGAAACATTGTAAGGCTCTATCCTGCCTCCCATGCTGTTTAACAACTATATGAAGTTGTTGGGGGCAGCTATTGGGGTTTTACAGGCCAGTGCCATCAGCATTCTGATAACACTAAGTTCTACCTCTCTATACCATCCAATCCATATGAAATTTGGTGTTGGTGTTGAACCAGTGCCTGGAGGCAATAATTTTATTGAATTTACCTTTTTTTAAAAAAGTAGTAGTGTTACTATTATTTACCATCTTGATTGTTTATGTGATTCTTTGATATTGTTTTGTTTTGATATAAATCACTTTGAGGTCATGATTTGACAAAAAGCTGTATGTAAGAATGCTAAATATTTATTTATTTAGCAGCTACCTACCTACCTCAGAGCACATCACCTCCAGTATTTCTGCAGCTATCATAAAATTATTTTATTATTTATCTTTGGGTGCAGTTCCTTTTAAATATTGTTAATGGGAATAATTTTGGGGATCCAAACACAGACTTTGAAGCTGAAATTAATAGTTTTTAATATTTGATTCCAAACAAATCTAGTTATAGGGGTAGGTAACCTGTGGCTCTCTAAATGTTGTTGGTATCCAGCACCCAGAATCCTTGATGCTGACTGAGGCTAATAGGAGTTGGCATCCACCATCTGGAGAGACAAAAGCTAGCAACTCCTCTGTTTCAGTATAAACACAGGACCACCAATAATGGTCAAAACACTTTTGTTTCCACACTTCCAGCAATAAATCGAGTTTTATTGATTGTTTAAATATTAATCTGTAAATTGCTTTGAGGTTTGTTTGTTTTACAATCAAGCAGTATATAAATTTTATGAAATAAATAAATTGTTGTATTTATTTTCATTGTGATAACATCTTAAATCAGTTTTCCTCTAGTGTAGAATCTATTCTATATTTATTAATTTCCCCCATAAATAATTCCATTATCCCCTGGAAATTTCTCTTGTGCCTTTTGTTGTCCACTTTTTCAAATATGCTGGGCAACTTGTTTTTTTACATACAACAGCAAGTGATATTTGAAAAGTGCTTTCTGTGGATTATGACAAAGATGCATTTAAAACATATTGACTCTTAGTTTTCGTATTACGTTACTTCTAATAAAGTCTGATTCATAAATACTTTTAATTGTGATCTTATTTCTCCCATTTTCTGTTGAAAGGATTTTATTTGTTCTTTTATCCAGTCTTTATATAAATAATAAAGGTGATTGTACTGGACAAAATACTTTCCTGTACAGGCAATGGCCGATTTAGGTGTGTCCAAATTTCTCGCAATCATGTGCACATGGCGTCAAACCTCGAAGTAACCCCTAAACATTATAAAGATTTCACAAAAAGGGGCAGGAGGCAGAGGGGGCTTACAAAGTTAAGGGAGCGATCCTGAGCACAAGAAACTAGTATAAATTACCTCAGCTTCTATTAAGCCAACATATAGTATGTCAGATCCAGAGTCCGTTCAGGATTCTTAGGTGGAGAGAAATGCTATCTAAGCTGGGCCCATTCTGGTGAAATGGGGAAAAAAACTACAGGAGAGCCAGCTTAGCCAGCATCAATCACCATGGGAACTGTGGCCTTCTGTTGATGCACAGAGAGTGTTTTTGGGCCCCATAATCAGATGCAAAGGAATTGTAAGGCTGCTCACATATAGCCCATGGGTAGCATCTTGGCAATCCCAAGCACAGGAATGCAAACAAACGAGATAAAGTGCACATGGTGTTCCCAGTAGTGCCTAGTGCAGAAGCCAGTCAACACATGACGTGTATTCAGTTACACCAATTTCCCAGCTACAGGTACCAACCAAGCAACACAACATGACCAGGGAAGGACCAGGTCACAGAGATCACCGTCACACCCTGCTCCTCATGGCACGCACACCTGGCAAACATCCACGCAGGCTATTGTAGGCCCCCACCCACCCAAAAACATTTATACGCAGGGAGATGTGACTGGGCAGTTACCAAAAGTACCCCAGAGCCAAAAGTACCCACAGCCAAAGGCACAGCAGAAGCCACAATAGGCCAGGAAGCACATGTGTACCTTGCAACAGGCTTGCAGGCAGGCGGGGGCTGGTGATAGGATCTTCCCTGAGGATAGGCAGCAGGTGCCGCCACCGCCTCCTCTTTGCCACAGCAAATGCTGTCTTCCCCCATCCCACTCAGGCAGCCACTGTAGCCGGCCTCTATACACACACACACACACTGTGCATCTGATCAGAAATGTGAGGGGCAATTCCTGAGTCCCCACAACAGCCATGTCCTGGCAGATACAGAAGACACTGACAGAAGATCTCCAGCTTACCACAGGTGGCAGCAACACCCCTATTCATAAGCTTTGAACACCATGTTCAGACTTCACCATTGCCTGTAACTGCATTGCCACCTCCCAGAGTGTGCATCACAGTTGAGGCCGTGGCAGCATCCTACCAAAGATCTCCAGCTTTGCAACACTCGTCTCTTGCCTGAGCCCACAGCACTGCCACTGTCGGAAGATGAGCCATCTGCCTGCCATAGCCCTGAAACCGAGCTCTTTACAAGAAGACTGGGAAGTAGGCAATGTTACACTGATCTCTAAAAAGGGATCGGACTTTCAAGGAAGGGACACGGGACTGAACGTCTTTTGTTGATAGGTTGCTGATGGAGATAATTGTATGGTGATTGATGGAAGCCAGGCATAAATCTTGGTTATTGAATTTGCTCTAGAGATAAGAATGAACAGGGGATTAACCTCTGATGCTATGAAAAAGCTGTTTTCTACGTATGGAGATGATGAAGAAGGAGAGTTTGGATTTGATATCCCGCCTTTCACTCCCTTTAAGGAGTCTCAAAGCGGCTAACATTCTCCTTTCCCTTCCTCCCCCACAACAAACACTCTGTGAGGTGAGTGGGGCTGAGAGACTACAAAGAAGTGTGACTGACCCAAGGTCACCCAGCAGCTGCATGTGGAGGAGCGGGGAAGCGAACCCCGTTCACCAGATTACGAGTCCACTGCTCTTAACCACTACACCACACCGGAGAAGTCGGCTCCTGGGAACCCCGATGGGGGTGAACAACATCAACATCTTGCCCAAAAGCCATGTTAAGAGCCTGGATGGGAACGGGATCCACAAAAGTATCCCTTTCTCTAATTATCTCTTCCTGCTGGGACTTGGGGTCAATTACCCCAGAGCTATGGAACTTTATTCCAACACATGATCGTGGCAGCAAGACTTTGATATGTGCAAAGATGGAAAGACTCATATTCACGAACAGTGGAAGGATGGTTGTTAACATTACTGGACTTAGCCAAGATGGCGAAACTGACACGTTTAATCAGAGAAAAAAGACTTCTAACACATTGGATTGAAAACCTCTTACAGATTTTTTGCACGATAAAATGAATTAATGGAATTTGGGCTTGAAGACTGAAGATAATGTTGGTTTATAGAAAGTGGTTTTGTTAGGTATAATACTGGAATGGATGAGTTGAATAATGTTTACAAATAGTTGATAGACTAATCAGAAGTTATTTATTTTTCTTTCCTTCTCCCGTTGTTTCTTCTCTTTTTCTTTTATCTCTCCCTCCCCCTTTTGTGTTTTGTGTTTTTATATAACTTTCTAAAATCAATTAGAAAAAATAATTTTGTGGGATCTCTTTGTTTCTGAATCTGAAACTAACTTATATTTGGCCTGCTTCAGTTACTAAAATGTATTTTCAGGACACAAAAGCCAAAAAGAATGGATTACAGCTAATGAGGAATTTTGCCATAGAACTCAATAGGGCATTGATTCAATTCAGTGCTGATTCCCAAGTTGGCCTTAGCCTGAGAGGTCTCATGTTTTTAATCATGGTGTTAAAATGACCACTTTGAAACAATACAAAGCCATGTAGCCCTTAGTGCACCCTCAGATTTTTATTTTTAGCACAGCAACATATTGCTGTAAACTCCAGTTTCTTGTGGCCTTGACCTTCCCTGCACAGCACTGGCTGTCAAGTGCTTTTAAACTATTCTTTAAGATTATTGCTGCTCTTTCATTCTGGAGGGCTTAAAAGTATTTCCAGAGTATTAGAAATACATATTTGTTAAAGAGTTAATGTGTGTCTAGAAGACTGATAGAGGGAAACTTCTCTTCCTCTTTTTTATAGCTCAAGAACTCAGGGCTATTTAATGAAGCTGATAGCGGGAGAATCAAGACAGACAAAAGGAAGTAATACTTCACTCGATGCATGTTAATTTAACATGCAACCCTGAAGAGAGACTGAAAATGCCCCATATTAGCTATTCAGTTGGGTTTCTACTCTCCTGCCTTTTTTAAAAAAAACCTCTCCTGTCACAGGTCAGACGCTAGATTCTGTGAGGCTCTGAAAGTAAGCAAATCTTTTGAATTGCAGGAAGTAAGAGGTCTATTCTCAACTGCTAAGCTGGATTCTTCTTTTGCCCCACCAAACTTTATCAAATCTGAGGTCAATTTGTAGGATTGTCTATCTATTTACCTACCAGGACTTCACCATAAGCAGCAACCTCCATCAGCACTGAGTTGGACAGGCTTCTTGGCAAGGCAGCTACAGTGATGGCTCATCACTCCAAAAGGGAGAATGTAATGCTAACGGCCAATAGCAAGATGAAGGTCTACCAGGCTTGTGTGTTGAGCACACTGCTTTCTGGTAGTGAGACGTGGGCAACTTACGCCCACCAGGAGCAACACCTCAGCGCTTTCCACATGAACTGCATCAGGAAGATTTTGGGTGTCACCTGGCAAGACAGACTCAAACAAAGATATGCTCTCCCAAGCCCACATTTCCATCATGTCTGCACTCCTGTCTCAGTAACATCAGGCAGCTAATTGCTTGGAGTTAATTGCATTGGCTGTACGTATAATTGCTTTTACAGAATTAAGGCCTAGCGTTTTACTCTCTACCTTTCTGGATGGCTGCTGTAAGAAATTACCTTTGGAACAGCATTTCTGTGTCTTTGTAAAATGGTTATAGATGACATTGTTCACCACATTACTCAATGTCCTCGGTAGAAAGATCCTTGTGAAAAATATCCGTCTTAGTTTAGCTGCTGGGATTTTTTTGTTACCTCAAGTAAGTTTGTGTGCTTTTTGCTGTGGGAAAATAAAAATTAAGTTACCATGTGTGTTTCTTTATTTGAGTTGGCTGCCAGGAAATTAAGAAACACATTTGTGACTCAACTCTGAATATCTTTTTTTTCTTTGTTATGGCTTAGAGCTAAACAAATAAAATTGTTTCTACAAACTGCAAACCAGCGTGTCTGGGAAACAGCTAGATAGAATTTGGAGGCACTAAATCTGAAAATTCTTATGTGGACAAAAGGTGTGGAAACACACAATCAATGACCTGCATATGTAGTAATGCCATAGTGTGGATGCAGCCTACAAAAGAAACAAAATTGATTAAAACGTTAAAAATATTTTAAAAATTCTAAATGTAAAAAATCAACAGCAGAGGAATTTTGTGCATATTGTCAATTTTAATCAAGTCTCTGTGTGGCTCGAAATGTAGCTTCTATCCTGTACCTCTGCTTATAGCAATGGTAGTCTGGTGATTGACAGCTGCTTCTAATAGACAAACTGAAATAAACGTTCATTTTTTCCAAAATGGCAGATTCTGTTTTTCATCTGGGGGAGTTGTCTTGTATTTTTAGAAATAGAAGCTAATCACTAGTGTATCTCAGAAGAGGTGACTCAATTTTACTGCTACTTCGACTATATTTCTGAAACTAACAAAAGGCAGTAACCTAAGTCGATTCATTTAAACGGATTAACCCTGACTAACTTCAGATTTATGCTGCAAATGTGACATTATGCTAAATTATCAGTGTTAACAGTTACATTTCTGAAATTCTGTGGAAGATGTAAGTGGCTTTTCCATTTCCTTTCAATGCAATATTGTGCAAATTTGCACAACCTTGATTGCGTAAAATAACTTGATATTGATGAGATGGCCAAACCAATGTTCAGACTGTTTACAGCAAAAACTAACAAGCACTTTGTCTGAATGCTGCTTAAACAAAGGGATCATTTTTTTCTGTGACTCTTTAGAGATGTAGTAGTGGTAGCTACTCCCCCCAATGCTTTTGAGGGTTTTTTCTGGGAGTTCATTTCACTGCAGTACATGCAGAGTTGAGAATGGTCTTGGAAATATTGCGGGTATTACTTGAGATTTAGGAGAGGATGCATGGCAGACTAGACACCCTTGATAACACCAGTCATCTTTCTTTCAAATTGGAACAATCCTCTAGCACGTGTAAGAGATCATGATAGGCTCCTTCATTGGAATCTAGTTTGTAAATACCCTGTTTTGGTTAGTGACAGTGCTTGAGAATTTGATCTGAAATTATGTGCATCTCTCTTTGTAACCACACTTCTTTACAAGCACAAGTCAGCTGCAATGCGGCAGTGCTCGCTTGCAGCTAATGAAGTGTGCTGCAGCAGTGTCTTGTCGTCTACTGCTCTTTCTATAAAATTATGAGGTCAGGATTGGGGAAGGGGAAGGGACAGCACAGCACAGCACATGAACTTGCTTAGTTTACTGCCTTCCGTAAATGTGGAGGTTGAAAAATGTCCAGTGGGGGCAGGGCAGGCAGCATCCTAAGCCGTGTACAGCTAAGGTTGCTAAGGCATTTTATACTCCAAGAGAACAGGAGAAACCAGAAGAAATTATTCCAGGTTGCTGGGGTGGGGGGGGAGAGAGCAATCATTGTGCATATAGCACCCCCTCTTGAGTACAAGCACGGCACTAAATTAAGGGAGCTTCCCAAATTTGTCCTGCCTGAGAGCAGGTAACAGGCTTAATTGGAGTGCCTAGTACAGTTTATAAAAAAATATACTGTACATTAAAAAACATTTTGTGTTTAGTTTTCTATTGCCTTTTCCTTAGCTCCAGGGAGCTTTGGGGGGGGGGAATCCCCCACAAGAAAAAGGAGAATGCCTTGCATGGCACCATTGTTATTTTTCCATTCCCCTATGACTGGAGGAAGCACTTGGAGGAGGTATAAGTTAAATTGCCAAGACTGATTTCTTCCTCTTTTCTCTCTCCCTCATTTCCTAGGAACAACCACAGGCTCCTCCCCATTGGGGAAGGTGTATTCCTGAGACAGGGACGCAGGTGGCGCTGTGGGTTAAAGCCTCAGCGCCTAGGACTTGCCGATCGAAAGGTCGGCGGTTCGAATCCCTGCGGCGGGGTGCGCTCCCGCTGCTCGGTCCCAGCTCCTGCCAACCTAGCAGTTCGAAAGCACCTCCGGGTGCAAGTAGATAAATAGGGACCGCTTACCAGCGGGAAGGTAAACGGCGTTTCCGTGTGCGGCTCTGGCTCGCCAGAGCAGCAATGTCACGCTGGCCACGTGACCCGGAAGTGTCTCCAGACAGCGCTGGCCCCTGGCCTCTTAAGTGAGATGGGCGCACAACCCCAGAGTCTGTCAAGACTGGCCCATACGGGCAGGGGTACCTTTACCTTTACCTATTCCTGAGACAGAAATCAAACATCAAATCAGCCTCGCTTTTCTCCCCACACTTCCACTAGGGCTTTGGAACACATAGTTCAAAATGGCAGATGTTCTTCTCTGTTGAGGGCAGAGAAGGAGAAGGCAGCTGGGATGGCTTTGTTTCCCTGTCACTTCATAACTTCACAGAACCTGTGGGTGCTGCCTTGTTGATGGGGCCCAGGGACTCTGTAGTGGCAATCACGCATGTGCAGTTCAATAGCTAACCTTTTGTTGGACTCAAAAAGTCAGGGATGAAGGGAGTTGTAGTTCCACAACTTTGGCAGGCCCACAGGTTAGCCATTCCTGGTCTAGGGGCTGAGGCATGTGTGTTAGCCCCAATGTTGTTGACCCACTTCTTTCTGAAATGATTCATATAATGTAAAGTTTGTGTCCCCTCTCTTTTTTTAATGGATTGTTCTTTACAGGGGATTTAAAGTCAAAATGGCCTCCCAGGCTAGCAATATTGTTTTCTTTCTCCCCTGCTGTCTTTAAAAAAAAATATTTTAAAAATCTGCCCCTTTTGTAAAGGAATCTGATCCAAAATAAGGCACAAACCAATTCTCAGTCATGCATGGAGTTATGTTGCGTTGCAGGTTGGTTTTGCTGCAAGACACTTAATATGACTGCCTCTCTGGAAACTCAAAAATAAAGACATCTGCTTACTGGCAGAAGATCATGGGGAAAGTGTTCCACCATTGTAAAAGTAGGGTGTGGTTTCTTGGCTGAAAAAAGCAGACTGAAAAGATGATAAACTTTTAAGTTAACAATTTGGAGTATTCTGGAGCATTAGTGATGGATCAGTAGTGTGTATCTGTGGCTAATTCCATCATTCTTGTCAAATGGATTATTAAAATGCTTTTGTTACCTAGAGCTGGCATTCTTTTATTTACTTTTTGTGGGAAGGGGAGGATTGGCCCTTGGTTTTCTTATCAGATTCTCATTCATTCCTTCATTTATTATTGCTGCAGGTCTTCGAGTCAACGGGGAACTCATCACTGCTTACCCACAGGTAGTGGTGGTGCGTGTGCCAACACCATGGGTCCAAAGTGACAGTGACATTACAGTTCTTCGCCATCTGGAGAAGATGGGCTGCCGGCTCATGAATCGTCCCCAAGCCATACTTAATTGTGTCAATAAGTTCTGGACTTTCCAGGAGCTAGCTGGCCATGGTGTGCCTCTTCCAGACACCTTTTCCTATGGTAAGCCACTTAGATTAAAATAATGCTATTGTCCATAGTGACCATAGTGACCTGGAGCAAGTGAGATCCTTACTAAAACTCTGAATGGTTTGGGGAAATTTGAATGAATCAAAAAAAGAATCAAAACTCTACAACTTGACTAGTGACAAATTGCCAAGTACAAATAAGAATAGAGTTGGGCCTCCTGTCCTTAAACAGGCATTAGTGTGTCCACTTCTGAAGAAGCTCCCTCTGGGCCTTGTGGTCTATAATAAGTACTGCCTGGTCATAAATACTCCATTCTTGGGTAAGGTGGTTGAGTGATAGCAGAACAGTTGCAGGAGCTCTGGAGGATTATCTGGATCTGTTTCAATCTGGATTCTGGCAGTTTTAGAACTGAATTGGTTGAACTGGTTCGAGAATGGAACCGGGAGAGTGTGACCCTGTATCTAGTTCTCTATGTGAGCGACTTGTGATACCGTTGACAATGGAATCCTTCTTGACCAACCATGGGGACACTGTTTTACTGTGGTTCTGCTCCTACCTGCAGGGATGTGTCCCGGGGGATAACATTGGGAGATGGGGTTTTGGCCCTGTGATCCTTGCACTGGAGGGCACTGTCTTGTCTCTAGTATTCTATATTGGAAGGCATTTTGGGGCAAAGTTTCATCAGTACACTGATGACATGCAGCTCTGTTTCTCCATAACACCTGAGTCAGGAGAGACTGCAATATCTCAGCCTCTGCCTGGGTGCAGTGGTGGATGGGGTGAAGACCAGTAAATGCATTTGAACACTGGGATTTTTAAATTTCAGCAGGTATTTTAAGTAAGTTTTTTATTTAATGGTTAATTTGAATTGATATCTAAGTGGTATGTAAACAAAATGAATGAATGAGGAATAGGCATGTTGGTTATTTTATTAATGCACTGCTGATAGGTACCGTTCCCCCACCACTTTTTTATCTTTTGTTGCTTTTACTTATGGAAGCTTAGCAACAGTATGTTCTTATAATGGTGACCATCCTAGAAACATTTTCTGCCTGGTAAATATGTAGCTAAACAAACTCCTATGCATTACATGATATTTTGTGGTCCTTGTTGAGGCATAGGGCTATTAATGGGGGTTAACAACACAAGTTACCTCAATGTTCATTCTGCTTTTTCACAGCCCCTCAGCAGGCCAGCTGCTGCTTTTCTAGGTCTGGGTAGTTAGGAGTTTAATGTTCAGGATGATAGATGTGTCCATCAGACTGTATTTAAGAATTCAGTCTGTGGAGGGCTAGAAATATGTTTTTCTTAGTGTGTATGCAAGGACCTGGACTCAGGCTTCTCTCTTCCCCTCAAGTGCCAGATGGTTAAAATGTAGGGCTGCCAAGAGAAGCAAGATGTCCTACAGCGCACGTATTCCTCTGAACAAGGAAAATGCAGAGCTGATTCTGGCTTGTTCTGCTAGCTTCTAATCAGGTTTTTAGTGCCTGTGCCTCTAAGCCTTGTTTTCCCATTTACTACCCTGCTGACACCTAATTTTCCTCCTTTGATTCCATAACTCTTCTGTTACAGGGAGAAGGACGCATTAATTGAAGGATGGGAGGCAGTTTGTCTTTTTTTAAAAAAAAATAATATTCAAATTTTGAAAATTACAAAAAGGAACAATAAAAAAGAAAAATAACAAAGACATAAAAAATACATACAATTAAAAACAACAACAAATCAGACCTTTACATAGCTTTCTTTCCTTTACTTATTTCCTTGACCACCTCACACCTCCCTTTTTTGTATTCTAATTCAATTAGATGTTTCAGCAAATCCTTTCCAGCTTTGTTTTTATCCTAATAATTTATCTTAATATACTGTAATTCTCGTCTTTCACCAATTAATAAATCAAGTTTAACCTAATCCTTTATATCATTTCTGCTAAAACCACATTACTTCATTCCAACAACCTTCTAACATTCCTTAATTTTGTAATGTTTCTGTAAATAAACTTTGAATTTCTTCCAATCTTCCTCCACCGACTCTTCTCCCTGGTCTCGGATTCTGCCAGTCATTTCCGCCAATTCCATATAGTCCATCACTTTCATCTGCCATTCTTCACGGGTGGGTAGATCTTGTGTCTTCGGGAGGCAGTTTGTCTTATATGAACCTCTGGCATAGGCCTCTTTGGTTATGTGTCAGGTGCTTCTCTGGCCTGTGAATGGCAAATGTAGCAGGGGTTTCTTGAGAACAGCTTCCTCACAGCCAGGGTGGGGAACTTCAGGCCCGGGATGAGTGTCAAATGTGGCTCTCCAAGCTTCTTTTTCTAGACGTCGGGACTATCTAGGGCTAGGCCCCTCATCATCCATACTGTGTGCCATCCTTGCATACTTTTGCCTCCCTGGAATGCGTTCCTGAACTGTGACAGGTCTTGCCTTGGTGAAGGACGGGTGGGGGGGGGGAACTGTGCAGGTAAACTTTTGACTTTCCTGTAGCATGAATCTAATCCACAGTACAAATCACTTTTGTTTGGCTCACTTTTTTGGCTCTGGCCTTGCTCACTACTTGGCGTGCAGCCCTTGGAAGTTTGCCCATGGGGAAATGTGGTCCCCAAGACTGAAAAAGGTTTCCCACACCCGTACTAAGCATTCAGTTTCTGGCCTGGAAAGGAGCTTGGCGCTTCAGAATACTCGTCTCTGGTTGCTTGATGAAAGAGGGAAATGAAGGGAGATAGTAGAACAAGGCTTGAAATGTTTGGTCTTCTTAGAAGGTTAGAGTTCATAAGATGGTAGCGATCTGTAGCATATTTTCAGCTGAAGAAAGAACAGGCTGTGATTTAATCCAGTAACTCAGGGCTGTTACTCACTGGATATTTTATGCGCAAGTACCTGAGTAAAGAATGCCTGGACTTTGCACCGTGTGTGATCATCACTTTTTACGGCAAGATGCATAGAATTGGTGGCGGCAAAAAATGTGTGCACAGGGAGAATTTCCAGGCTGGGGCCTACCACAGGAAGGGGTCTTTGTCATGGCCACCAGCTAAATAGACTTCACTGGCAGGTGCAGAAGCAGAGTCTCAGAGGCATCTCTTAATATCCAGGCAGGTTCATATGGATGTAGGCAGTCCTTTGAACAACTCTGCCCCAAATGACTTAGGACTCTTAAGGTCAGAACTAGCACTTTCAGTTGGACTGGGAGGTGTACCAATAACCAGTGTAACTGGTACAGAATTGAAGTTATGTGCTCCAGTCGCCTTGCTCCCACCAGAAACCAAGCAGCAACATTCCACACCATTTGGGATTTCCAGACCGATTTAAAGGTAGCCATATTTAAGGCACCACGTCTGAGGAGGCCGTATCCCTGATTACCACATGCCTAATTTCAAAGGGCAGGCAATCAGAAGAAGGGCCTCGGATGAAGAATGAAGGGTTGAAGCCAGTTTGTGTGGGAGAAGACCTTCCTTCAAGAAGCAAAGCCCCATGTAGGGTTTTGTAAAGAATGAGCAACACTTGAATTGTGTTCGGAAATGGAGTGGCAGCCAGTGCAGCTCTTGTAAGCTCTGATGAGATCTATAGCCAGTCCTAGTTAGTAACACAGCAGCTGTGTTGTGAGTTTACTTAAGTTTCTGGGAAATCACCAAAGGCAGCCCACATTGTATTGGTGCAGTCAAGCAGTTATTAGGGCATGGATCACTGTGGCCAAGCTGTATTTGTTGAGGAGCAGTTGCAGCTTGCATATCAGCCCTAGTTGGTACAAGACACTGCATGCTGTGGATATCATTTGCACTTCTAATGAAATCTGAATTGATCAGTGCCCTCAGGAAGCAAATTGATAATTGAAATTCTTTCAATAAAATATAAATACTAAAAATACAAAAAATAAGCAAATTGGATCTTTTGGGAGAAATTCATTCCCATGCAGAGCAGCTTGGACACTCCCTCACATGAGGCCTGTGATTGTTTCTACAGTACTATAATTGTAAACTTTTTAAAATTGAGGAAAGAAAAGGCATCAATGTTAAAATATGATGATGATCTGATATTAGAAAGTCACATTTTAACCAACATGTAAATTAATAGGAAATTCTATTCAGCATATGGCCAGAATAGATAACCTCTGTAAATTCTGATGTGAAAATGAACAATCTGGGTTCCAGGGTTGTCTTCTTAAATAATTGTGTTGGCGTTTGGAATATGCCTTTGCTAGAAATTGGCTGAACGCTTCACTGGCAACATGTACATATTTTTTCCTGTCCAGGTGGTCATGAAAATTTTGCCAAAATGATTGATGAAGCAGAAGTGTTGGAGTTCCCCATGGTTGTGAAGAACACACGTGGTCATAGAGGTGAGTGAGAATCTGTGCATAATTGCTATGGAGTGCTGAATGAGGATTGTGCTTTGTCTAAAGCTTCCTGGCTATTTCAGAAACTCTTTAAATATCCTAAACTCAGCCTTGACAAGAAGATGCAGATTTTTACAGTGATGTAGTAGTATCAACCCTTGCCTGAATAACAAACTGATGTACAGGCAATGACCAATTTAAGCATGTCCGAATGATGCGCGATCGGGCATAGCACCAAACCCAGAAGTAGCCCTAAACGTCAAAAAGACATTGTGGAAATGGGCAGAACAGGCAAATGAGGTTTGCCTAGACCTTCTAACTAAGGTGGTATACCTCTCTCAACATGTGGATAAGTAGAACACCAAGTGTTTTATTTAGCTACAAAATCACATAAGTGTATTTCTGCATGTTGAATCATTTTAATAAGAGGAACAAAAATCCTTACCTTTTCTCAGCTAGCGTAAAGTATAATTTATTGATAATTTTGGTGTTAGCATTTGAATTTAGAATTTAAACTCTGTTTAAGTGATTGATTTATATTAAGCTTATCGAACAACATTTGCAACAAAGCTTTTCTAGTTTCTGATTTTATTTATTTAGAGCATTTATAAACTGCTTAATATTTTTTAAAACTCTGCAATGTAATAAACAAACTGTATCATTGCAATAAAAATGCAACCTGAAGCCATTAAAACAAAGATTCAGGGTATCCCTTGAGGATAGCCTGGAGGTTAAGGTGGTCAATGACCCGTAGTCATGATGGCTGTATTTTACCTCTGTATCAGAGGCCTTATGCCTCTGAACACCAGTTGCTTCGGAAACACAAGTGGAGACTGTGTTGTTTCACTCATGTTGTGCTTGTGGCCTTCCTGTCAGCTTCTGGCTGGCCACTGTGAAAAGAGGATGCTGGTTTGATTCAGCAGGGTACTCAGATTATTTTCTAAAAATAAAATTACTGCATTTTGAGCAAGTATTTTAAGAAAATACTAAGACTAGAGCTATTGACTAGTAAGCAAAGATACAGTAGTTTACAAGGTGGAGGGGCGACCCCCTTCCCCCCCACCTCTCCCCCTCTTTCTTCCTAATGTAACCCTGATGTCTCAGCAAATGAAACTGACCTATGGAAAATGTAACTTGAAAAAAAGAGACATTGCGCATACCTGTGTAAACCAAGAAAACTTTAATAAAAAATACAAGGGGGAGGGGTGGCGGCGAACATTCTGCAGGACTAATAATAGTAATTGTGTTACTATCATATATGCAGGATCACCATACGGTCTGTTTCTAACAGTGGCCTGCTAAGTTGCATGTAATGTTAGCATGGTTTAATTAGGGTGCAATGTGCTCTTTGAAGCTAACCCTGAAGAACGCATAGCCTCCCAATAAGAAAGGTTTTGTGCATCTCTGAGAGAATGAGCTTTTTGCCAGTGAGGGGGAATGGAAACACTAGAGCAAGCAACATTTTCACAGGAAACCAACCCATGAACTTAGCAGTGATTTAGGAAATAATGGTTGAAGTCCTGTTTTTTGGTGGTGGCAGGGATGTGGAATTAAGGCTAAACCCTTGTTTTGGATATCTAGACAGTAACAATCGTGGAAGCAGCAAAAAGGGGTAGCTGGGTAGACAGGGCTAATATTTATGCTTTGTGGGGCAACTCTCTGACCACACAGTCAAAAGGAGCAGACAGAAGCAAGATATAATTACTTAAATCCTGTTCCCAGGCCTGCAGAACCAGCCATGTGCAATGGACTGAGGTGATTGCAGATGAAATTCTGGTGTGGAACACCACAGGCAAATGTTTGCTACACATAAATGCATGTGCACATGCACACCCACACATATCCCAGACAATTGTTCCAGAAAAAGCTTCAATGTATGTGAAATAAACACAGTGACAACTTAAAACAGCAGTAATTGGTGAGAAGTCGGTCTGGGCGATATCTGGCTTTCAACATTGTGATATATCATCAGCTGAACATTGTGATACACTGATAATATCATGATGTCTGAAATAAGGATGGAGCTGTGCAGAGGCACTGGCTGGCTTCACAGTTTTCCCCACATCGTGATTTTTGCATAGCAAACACACATCATGGTCCGCAATATATTGCCATGTCAAAAATTATGAAACTGATATGATATGGACTTTAAACCAGTTTTGGATGGTATATCAATTTAACGCCCAGCCCTAGTGAGGACACAGTGATCTAAGCATGGCTGAGTAAATCCACATCTGCAATGGGGCGTACCCAGATGAGTAGAAACAAACTTCTGTATTCCAGTCCAGCTATTTCATTCTGGGTTTTCCCTTTGAAATTCCTCTGTTGGACAATGCTTATGTTTTGTGTTTCTGTTATGTGGCCTCTTGCAGGAGAATAGCTGTTTGGGGCTTTGGGGGTTGTCTGAAAGAAAGAATTTGCCTGTAAGCAAAAGTCCAAGGCCTGTGGACACAGGATTGCATAAATACAGGGATGAAATATTTCCCTAAAGTAAACATTTTAAGCAAAAGTGATTTGCTTGCCTTATCAGTTGCTAAAAGGAATGACTTATCTTCATTTCACCAGGCTCTTGTGTGTTTCATGGCAAGTAGATAGTTTGAATAGGTCAGTTAAGGAAGAGGAAGGGCTGGAGATCAAGAATTGCACGGTGCAGTTATGGCTGTTTCAGAAGCAATGTATTGTGAAGCCTCACTGTACTGAGTGGTCCTAAGGGCTTAAGAAACTGACCGCTTGTGGGCAAGGCAGGAGCACAGATTTCTGTGAAGTGGGGCGTCACAGCTCCAGTTTCCTTTCCTGCCTTGTCGAGAGCAGTCAGCCTTTTGTTTGCTCCGCATCACCACTGCATCTGGGGCCTTAAGACTAGTTTAGGGGGCACTGCCACTTGAGGCAGCTTTCTGTATCAGTTTAGTTTTAGGCCTGGCTCAGGGTTCATTTTTCTAGGGATAATTTTTTTTATAGATTTTTTGTTGCATTCAGCTTACTGGTATAAACAACAAAAGAATATTTCCCATCTTAAATGATACTAAGAATTCTAATACTTCCCATGGATTTGCATTTGGCAAATAAATAATTTTTTATATTTTTCACTGTTGCACTAATTAGTAGCTACCAATTAATTGGGAGTGGTTCATTTTGGGTTCATCAGCTAATCATACACAGCACCTTGGAATCGGCTGTCATCTTTGGACTGTGATTGGTGCAGCCCTCTGTTTTATGTGTCTAGAGAACCCAAAACCTGTTGCAAAACGCTCTTGCAACCTAGTACTACTAGAATAGCACGGAATGGTACAGGCCAAGATTGAAGGATACTGGCAGACCTATACTGAGGGAGTTGAGAACTGGAATAAACGTTGGAAATTGTGAGTTTGCTTTAAGGTAATGTTTTGTTTTTCAAATTTCGCTATTTTTATAGCACTAAATGTGCAAAGCGCTTAACCAATTTTAATTTTATTCATACATGCACCAGTGCTGCCAGGATACTTTTTTGCAGCACTGAGATTAAGGATTATGTTTTTTATACCCTTTAAAAATATGCAGAAAATTCACTGATCTCCTCCCCCTTTCACCTTCTATACTGTTTTTATGCAGGTAAAGCTGTGTTTCTGGCAAGAGACAAGCACCATTTGGCAGACTTGAGCCATCTAATTCGTCATGAGGCCCCTTATCTATTCCAAAAATATGTCCAAGAATCCCATGGCAAAGATGTTCGTGTCATCGTAGTGGGAGGTCGTGTGGTGGGCACTATGCTGCGTTGCTCAACAGACGGTAGAATGCAGAGCAATTGCTCGCTTGGTAAGACTCGAAGTGTGCTTATTCTTGGGTGGAATTAGGGCCGGCAAAGGAGAGTTTAAAATCTAATTTAAGTGGCAGCCATTTCATGTGCAATTACAAATAATTAAGCTGTTACATTAAACATTAGATTTTGAAATTGGAGACTTGACCAACTTTTTCAAAAGACAAGATAATGGTATTTAGAATATTACGTAGTAGGCTTCCTTCAGTTTATATGTTTTATCTGGTCACAAATATAAAAGAATAGTGATGTGGTACGTGCCAACTTACTGCCAATGAACTGTGTGACTGGAAATAGGCTGTATTATCACTTATTTTATCTTGAAATGTTGTCTCCTTGGACCACTTTTATCTTTTCTGTGGCTGTTATATCCATGGTTACATATCTTGGGCTTTGATTATCCCACCAAGTTTTTAAATGCCTACTTTTATTTCATTCACTCCTTTTGCTTTACCTCTCATGGAGTGAGATCTTGAACCAAATGTGAGGGCACTATCATCTGCCTGTAAAGCTATATTAATCGTGAACCACTTTCAGAAGCAGTGTGGTTAAAAGCTGGTATTCAAATACTGTTAAGCAATTCTTTTTTAAAAAAATAGAATCTGTTTATCTCGCTCATCATCCCCTGCTGGATTGAAAAGTTTTTCTGTCACCTGTTTTCATAGAATTGTGGATTTGGAAGGGACACCAAGGGTCATCTAGTCCAAACACTTCCAATGCAGGAATATCAACTGAAACATCCATGACAGATGCCCATCCATTTATGCACTAGCTGTTGTGTTTTCTGTCATTCAGGTGGACTCCATCTTTTTGATACAGACTTCCCTAAATGTTCCCCCAAGACTTCAGTCTTATTCGTTATGGAGCCCCCGCATCTCTACCTGTTTGGTCCATGGGTTTTTTTTTTAAGATGTAGCCCCCAAATAGGTAGACCTTCAGTAGCCCCACCCCAAGATTTACCCTTCTCTCTTTTGCCAGGTGGCATAGGAATGATGTGCTCGCTGAGTGAACAAGGCAAGCAGCTGGCAATCCAGGTTTCCAACATCTTGGGGATGGATGTATGTGGCATCGACCTCCTCATGAAGGATGATGGCTCGTTCTACGTCTGCGAGGCCAATGCAAATGTAGGTTTCATTGCCTTTGACAAGGCTTGTAATCTAGATGTAGCTGGTATCATAGCGGACTATGCCGCTTCCCTTCTTCCCCCCGGTCGCTTGACACGACGCATGTCCTTGCTCTCTGTGGTATCCACGGCTAGCGAGACTAGCGAGCCAGAGCTGGGCCCTCCAGCTAGCGCCACTGTCGACAATATGAGCGCCAGCTCCAGCTCTGTCGACAGCGACCCTGAAACCACAGAGAGAGAGTTGCTCACCAAGCTCCCGGGGGGTATATTCAACATGAACCAGCTAATAGCCAATGAGATTAAGCTCCTGGTGGAGTGATGCCACATGTAAATAAATATGACCAACTTTCTTGTACATTTTTTTTAAAAAAACAACAACTACTTGTAGTGCTGTATATCGGAAGCAGCTTATGGAGGTGAAGGGAGGTTTTAGTCTGGGGATCAAGATCAAAACGCATGTTCTGTGAATGCTGCTTTTTTGCTACTTATTGATTTTGCAGAACATACGTTTAGTTGATATTTTTGACAGCCAATTTCCCTTTGGTCATGCCCAGTTAAGAACCTGCATTTGTGTGGGGGAGGGGGTTGGAACCTTTGCAACATTAGGGATGCCACTGTGATTTTTAAACTCATTGCAGAGCATGTGGGTTCATTGGGAAGTGATTCAGCTTGATTTGTGCTTTTGGAACTTAGAAGTTTTAATTCTCCAAAAGCATTTGTAAGCTATTGTCTGTAACCATCCCCTCACCTCATTAGCGCTCAGTCCTATTGGTTATTTTATACCCCTTGCTTTTTGTCCCATTAGGAGTTTATAGGTTAGGGCAGCCAATTTCTGTTTCATCCAAAGGTTCTAAATATCGGCATTTCCCATCTAACATCTGTAGGATCTGTGAGAATTTGCATCCCTGACAAACAGTCTGTAATGGCCTCAGAAGTCTGGCCCTTAAAGCAATTAAACAGGGTGCAGCATTTATTAGTTCAGCATGAGCTTTTGAACCAAACCTGTGACTTCTGCCATTTCAGTATTAACAGATGGGTTTATGTCCATACATTTATATTTAAAACAAACCACTTTCTTTCGGAGAAAGATTTTAGTATGTGTGGATTTTTAAGAAATTATTTTAATTCCTGGGGTGGGGGGAGAAGGTGTGTCTAAATTTCAGTCTTGTTCATTGATGGCAGAAGTGGCATGTTTTCTTTTGCGCAAAAGGCAAAGATAAACAGCACTGTTAACTTTTGGTGTACAAAATAATGTTTAATCCGATGTGAAAAAGAATAACACTAGTTGAAAACAAATGTGCATTGACTTGTATTTGTTAGTGTTTTAGTCCTTTTTGCAAGATATATGCTATGTTAATGTTTCGTTTTTAATACATGCTCGTCCAACACTTCCTTCTCCATGCCTGCATCTTTAACAGTGGCCAAACTTGAAAATACCCATACTGTTTAACATCACCACTATTTAACAAACAAAAACTAGACACCTTTTTTTTTAATCTGTTACCCTGAAAAATGTGGGAGGGGGTGTGGAGGAGGGTTGAAGTGGTTGCAAATTTCACAACCACCTTGGAGTAAACTTAACGTGTTACTACTATTGGTAACGTTTCTCTGTAGAACACATTAAAATCTAAAGTGACTTCCTTAAGAATAAATCTTGAAGAGAATTAAGCAGGTTTTGGGCAACAACATAGGACACTTTGCTAGTAAGGCCCAGCCAGAATGGGAATATGATTTAAGGCCACACTTCTGTGGATCTCAGGCCCCTATGTATGTGTCTGTATTTTGCTTTGTTTTGTCATTGGTTTTTTGTCTGTCCAGTTCGTCACTCTTTTTTCCAGAATGCCTGATGATCTCCTCTCCCAACCCCTACCCAATCCTGATACTTCTGGCTGTGCATTTTCTTATTAAATTTGATAAAAGAACCAAAACAGCAGCTTTGGGTCTGTTTTAATGGCCTCACCTTCCTCCTCCTCACCCATTTCTCACTCATTTATTTTCTTTGGGGTGTGTACAACATGGAAACAATATATACAGAATCCTATTACTTTTTATAAAAAACACCACATAGTAAATGTTTGCAACAGGAAGATGGTTTGTGGAAAGTTTTTGGAGGGTGGGCAGCTTATGTGTACAGTGCTGCTTTTATCTGGATGCCTCAAAGGAGCCTGGCCCCTCTGCCTTCTGAGGCTCTGAGCTTCATTCCTCTGGCCCATCCTCTCCACTTGGCTGTCTAACCTTCACTCGGATCTTAAATACACACCAGTTGAGGATTACTACGCAGAGAGGCGTCAGGCGGCAATAAACAGAAAAGTGTTAACCTGCTTTCATGGAGGTTTGGTCATGCCTTGTTTGTACATTTTTTTTGTTTTTTAAAATATGTACTCTTCTTTTTTGTAGAATTAAATATTATTTAAATCAAGTGGAAGGTTGACTGTTGACATTAGCTGATGAAGCAAATTGAGTGCCCAGGTTGGAACAAAAGATACAAAGGTTTTCATTTAAAAAACCCCAAACACCCAGCAACTCAGGCAAAGCCCAATCTTTGACAATTTTTTTCCTGGTTGGTGGTTCTTCAACCCTTTGCCAGCTACACGTGTCTTCTAAAATACAGGTTTCTCTGACAACCCAGTTGGGTAATCTTTTTCCTTATATGTGCTTTGAAACACTGAGCATATTTCAGGAATTTGAGCAAAGAATTATCCTTCTGTTATCTGATAGAACTTTACAAATCTCTGAATCACTCACTGAAAAGAAACAAAGTGAATCCAGGAAGGAACTGGTAACTCTTTGACAGTTCTGATAAGGGCTGCATTTAGTCTACGTTGCTTGAGCAAAACTGGTAGTGAGAAGTCTGATTTTCACACTCACGTGTCTTTGTTCCCCACCCCAAATTCCTAGACCCAGTTTACATCAGTATAAACACAGTGCAATGAAGCACACATTTCTTTCTAAAAAAGAACAACATACACACACAAACGAAACATGAAGAGTTTTTCAAGCTTTGATTTGTCTACTTGTCATGAGATGGTCATGGATGTATTGTGAGATGGAGGAAATTGTGGCTAATCTGTGGGAGAAGAAAAGTTGCACTAAAATCTCACAGGAAATTGTACTTAAAAAAAACAAGGGTTGTAGATTCATCCCCTACCCTGCCTATCGTAGCTCCACCAGGGAAATGTCATGGTAGAAGGTTTTTAAAACAACATACCTATCAGGTAAAGAAAATAAATCATGCTCTTACTAATCAGAGTGAAACTTCCACACAAGCTAATGCTACATGTCACACTTTTCTGAAGAATATTTACTTAAATACAGTAAGAGCACCAGCGTTGCTGATCATAGTTTGAAACTTTATGTTGAAATGAGCTCTTGGTAAGACAGAAGTCATAGTATCAGCATAGCCAATGACATAACACAAATGGAAGCAAAGTTGCTGGGATGTGTGGTGGTGGGTGGAGCTTGATGAATTCCATATGTTTTATTTGTATTTTTAATACGTTTGTACTTCTGTATAGCAATTTCTGCAGATAAAATGGTTACCTTCATACATTTTTGTATTGTGTAGAAATGCAGATTGTGTTTATAGCTTTGTATGTTTTCAGATCTTTAATGTCTTAATGTTTTGATAAATTTTATAAACCCTCCTCTCATTCTGGAACACTGTGATAGATCATCAGTAATAAATGATGGAAGGACAGCACACTCATGGACTACTTTTGTTCTTGTTGGGTTGCACTCACCTTTCAAACTGTGTGATCATGCTTCACTGACTTTGCCGGCAATGCCTCATGTGGATTATCTCCTAAGAAAAATGTTCTGGACCTGCGATGCTTATAAAAATTAAAAAGAACTCTACGAGAGGTGCTGCACCGGACTCTTACCAGAATCAACAAGTGGAATAAATCATTTAAACTTCTAAGAAGTCTCCCAGTTTAGAAAAGCAAAGCCCAAGTAGGTTAAATGTGTAAGGGCTTAAACATTGTAAGACGTATCAACATGTACAATTCTTTCTCATGGCTCACTCTTTTTGAGAAGGTTTATGAGCTATTTGGCTGGTGTGAGACTCACGACCCACTCCTGTTCTCTCTATGGAATTGTAGGTGCTCAGACAGGTAACCTCTGCTGCTACTGTCTCTTTTTATTTTTAATTTTTCTCTGTTCTAGGAATTCCTAAAATGCAAATTATTGTAGGATTAATAATGAAATGTTACCTTTTTCCTTTAGTTTTCTTTTACTTTTATTTTGAGTCTCCTGACCTTGGAGGGTGATTTTTGGGATGATCTGATGGTGGCTTGGACCATTGTTGGAAGTTTCCATACCCCCCTCTCATGTACCAGTTTTCAGTTGAATGTCTTTTATTTGATTAATGCACTGTCCATGTTTTAGGGTGGGAATTTGTAGTTCTTGGGGAACACTGTTCTGCTATGTAAACTTTTATATACATAGAATTCATTTTGCTGATGTTTCTAACAGTTCACACTTTCTTACTGTTCTTTGCAAAACTTTTCAGGAGCCAAAAAAGTCAAACAATCCAGAGAAAAACTTCCCTTCTCCCCTTTCTGATGGCAAGAGAAAGAGCTTGTGAAAAATCCTTGAGAATGTTCCTCCCTAAACTTTTCCCCCCTGTGGTAAAACAGTAAACGCAGCAGTTTGGTGGCATCCAGTACCGACCTGTTGGCAGGTAACTTTCAGCTCTTTTGATCATCCCATGTTTGCTAACATTGCTTTCCTTTCTTCTAACACCCTAGTTTTAATATTATTACTGTCCAGAAAGAATGAGGCTTAGGAAGCATGTTGAGTTCTTCTTGTTTTTGTTTTTTGCTTTTTTGCTAGAGCCATGTTTTAATAAACCTTTTCAGGATCCATGTGTTCAAGTAGGATCATGGCAAGGATGAGTTTAAACAACATGCACTGCTTCAGAAAGGAGTGGTGGGATGGTGTGTAATTCCATAAATTCTGCCATCTCCACCCTCCCATGTTCCTGTCTTGCTCTTCTCACTCCCTTCCCCCTCCCCCCATATACACTCTTGGCTTAAGTTTTTACAGGGCTTTGGTGCTTTCCAGGGGCACAATCAGCACAAAACTAATCGGCATCAATTAATAACAGGTATGAAAAACTAGCTGTACAAAGTTATATATAAAATTAATTTCTTATAGCAGGGCTGGGGGGGAGGAGGGTGGTTATCATCCTTTGTTAAGGCCATTTGAGGGTGACGTTTTCAGACATTTTTAGTATGTCCTGTTGAGGATGGTACTCATGTCAGTAATACTTGGTGATTCAAATGATCTCTTGATAACTTTGAAAACTATTTATTAACAGCCCGAAACTTGTATAGTGCTGCAACTGCAACGATATAGCCTATATTGAAGGTACTTTCTAATGAGGAAGAATATAATACTTCAGATAAACACTCTTAAAATCATTTTTTTAGTGTACAAGTTGGAAA
Organism: Podarcis cretensis; assembly: GCF_951804945.1. Taxonomy (NCBI): domain Eukaryota; kingdom Metazoa; phylum Chordata; class Lepidosauria; order Squamata; family Lacertidae; genus Podarcis; species Podarcis cretensis. The sequence goes on from NC_137187.1 coordinate 31,598,687, forward strand.
TAAGTCATTTTTCAGTGTTGCTGTATTTTAACATTTTGTGTGCACACCGCCTAAAGCAAAACATTTCTTTGCCAGTTTAACCCCATAACACGTTTTGAAATTTGTAGCTTGGGACATCTTTTAAGCAGCACTAGTGCAGGATTTGCCTTTTTATGTTTTAAGATTTCACAGTTGTTGCATATTGTTTTTACTGCTTCTCCTTTTCGCTTGGCATGGAAGGGTTACTCCTGAATATATTTTTGTCCTTTGATGGCTGAAAGAAATGGTTGTACCTTTTAGAGCTAGCTGAAGAGGGCACAATAATTTTGCAAACATTTTGACATATGCACCCTCTCTTGTGATTTTTGTTTTCTATGCAAACTGAGACAAAAAGTGCATGCGTGTGTACACACACACACACACACACACGCATGCATGCTGGTGAGGGGGCTGCTTTTGCAGTGTATTCCCTCCCCCTGTCGATTTGCAAACACCTGGCTAATTTAAAGGAGGTGGTTGAAAGCCTCTTTCGACTTGCAAACAGACTAAGGAAAAGTTCATGCTGCAGATTGCTTCCTTTAAATTGGCTGCGCCCTTGTGAACTGATATATTAAAGGAGGTAATCAGTTGTAGTCCCTTTGCTGAAAATAAAAGTATTCCCAATGGATTAGGAACACCTCAGGAAGCATTGTCCCTGCTCTGCCAGTATCATTCCTGGGAAGAGAGAGATCCAAGGGGGCAGGGAGAAGGATGAGAGTGGTGTTGAAGCAGTAGGAGTCTGTGGGAAGAGTGTTTGTGAACAGTGCCCAACAAAGGTTAAAACAAAGTGCTACTTTTTTCCCTTTGGGAGCCCAGGAAGGTGTTAACGTCTTCAGTAAAAGTTGTTTGGTTTTGTGATGTTCTATGTGGCTCAGGTCGTGTGTTTCAGATCTGTAGCTACTAATATGCTATAAGAAAGAATTAAATAGCCTTCTAGGTTCTACAGTACCTGGAAATTAGTTGAGCTCAACCCAACCGACAAAGCTACTGCACATCCCTTCCTACTGAAATATATGGAAGTCACATGGTAGCAGCGCCAGGTGGTATTTGCCTATCCTATTTTAATCTGTCCTTTATCCAGATAGTTCCATCTGTAGGGAGGCCTTCCAGAGCCTGTTACTGAGTATCGTCTGTCCAGAACTCTTTTTGAAGGGTGTGGGTGGATATGGGGGAAAGCTTGAAATAAGCTTTGGTGCCTTAAAAGGATCCCCATTGTATGATTTTTCTGCAAGCTGAACAAGAACTTCTTCTATATACCCTTGTGCTGCAACAGAGTAATAAAACTGGTAGGTGGCAGCAGAAGAAGGAACTTATTCAGATGGCACCCGTGAACTGAGAATGCTGCCATGTGTGGAGAGATGGATTCCAAAACATTAGCTGGTGTAACGTGCAAAGATGAGAGGCAGCTTCCCTGACTTGTCAATCTGCATGGTGAGTCTGACTCTTGGTCAATTCTTATCCACAATAATGGATCTTTACACTCCACATTTCTCCTTAATCTGGAATACTGACTAAAAGCCATTATGGAGGGCTGACAGACCTGTGTGTGCTTGTCTGGATTTCATGTTACACAGTACTTTAAGAGATTGTTGCTGACTAGTTTATCACAACCTTCCCCTAGGGCATCCATTTGCTCATGTTAAAAATATGCATCACTTTCTTCCAAAAAGTACTGCTAGATTGTATTTTTATCACTTCCATTTCAAAGGCATTTTCCATGTAGTATTTATACTTCTCATGTATTTCAAGGTGAAGGAAATGACTCTGTACAAATTTTGTTAAACAGAAATGGAATGTGAAATTTGACATTTGATCTCACTGTGGCCCAGATTTTCAGTTCCAAGGAATGTTCTGCATTAAAGAGCCATTGGCTCATACTTCATGTAGGCAATGCTGTGTGGAATGAGCAGTTAGAAATAGAACTCATTGGGGAAAATTGTCAGCAGCTGAGTGGAATGAGAAGCAAATATTTATGATCTCAAAACATATTACAGTAAGATTTCTTCAACTTTCATATTTTCCCTACAGACTTTTTCCAAAACTGCCCCTTGAAACTTCATATATTGGAAATCATTTGTAGCTGTACAAACAATTGCCATAAGAAATCTTTTACAACTATTTGCTTGCGATCATTACTGTGCCCATTAGATCACAGTTAACCTGGGAGTTAATGTGCCACAGATTTTAAACACAAGATAAACATTAATAATAAACCTATGAGACATTTCCACCAAATGTTCATGGTTTGCCATCTGAACAGCTTTGTGTAAGATAAGAAGAGTTAATGTGCAAGTGAATGACTGCTGTGATTGCAGGAATCACTAGAATCCATGCAGTACTGTTTGTGGGTAATAGGATTCTGTGGAAACAATTCATTGGTGCTGCCACATATGTGAACTTGTTCTTTGTTTGGTTAGACCAAGGTGCCCCTTGCTTCTCAATGATTTTTTGAGTGTCTGAAATATGACACTTCTGAGAAGCACAACATGAGTTTTGGGCTGCCTGTCTTATTTTTTTGGGGGGGGGGGGATTGCATGGAAACTGGATATGCTTACAAGACAGAACTTCAGTTAGAAAAAGCAAGGCAACCCTGAATGATATAATAATGCAACAAGTTACCTTTTCCCACCTACAGAGCACATAGTAGGGGTGGCTTAGAGGATCAGGTATCTTAAGCACCCTTTTTGCATTTGAAGGGACTTCCAAGAGATATGTATGTGACAGACTGACTTAGAGAAACAGTGGGGTGGATCAAGGCCTTTATTCACAGTGAAATGTGCAAAAGTCATGTTGGAGGTGCAGAGCGTGGGGAGGGGGAAATGCTGGAGCAGGAGGAAGCAGTGGAGCAGGTGGCAGCTGGACAACATTTGCTGATCTGTCTCAGGCAGTAAAACATCTTGAACAGGCCCTGGCTCCCCCCACCCCAATAATATTTACTTGAACTTGCTGAGTGATGGCCAAGAATTTGGGTTGAAGTGACCTTAGTATGTGGGTGTCATCCAACTCCCTCTAATCCAGATGTGGCAACCTCATTTCCAGTAATGGACTGGATGAGGGGTTATAAATTGAAGCTCAACCTGGATAAGCTGGAGGTGTGATTAGTGGGTGGGTAGGGGGCATTCAGTTTGTGCAAGATGGGATAGCACTCCCTCTTGAACTGGTTCACAGCTTGAGTGCAGGAAGCTCCTGCAGCCAATCAGAAGCCGCGCCTTGGTTTTCGAACAGTTTCAGGAGTCGAACAGACTCCCAGAACGGATTAAGTTCAAGAACCAAGGTACCACTGTATTGCAGAGTAGCAGGACTAGGAAAGAGTGATGTGGTCCTGGTTTTCTCCCAGTGCACCAACAACTGTAGTTTAAAGTGATGTGTGAACTGGACCATTGATTGTATGCCTCCTTAAGCTCATTTCTTATAAAAACTTGCTAAAACCAATGTAAATAATAAAATTAAATGCAGTAAAAGTAGTCATGCACTAGTCACCTGTGTCTAAGGAGTAATTCGATAACCTAGCATCCTTCCACCCAGGTCCTCTCTTTTTAATGTAGCTAAGGTGGCGCTGTGGGTTAAAGCCTTAGCGCCTAGGGCTTGCCGATCGAAAGGTCGGCGTTTCGAATCCCTGCGGCGGGGTGCGCTTCCGCTGCTCGGTCCCAGCGCCTGCCAACCTAGCAGTTCGAAAGCACCTCCGGGTGCAAGTAGATAAATAGGGACTGCTTACCAGCGGGAAGGTAAACGGCGTTTCCGTGTGCGGCTCTGGCTCGCCAGAGCAGCGATGTCACGCTGGCCACGTGACCCGGAAGTGTCTCCGGACAGCGCTGGCCCCTGGCCTCTTGAGTGAGATGGGCGCACAACCCCAGAGTCTGTCAAGACTGGCCCGTATGGGCAGGGGTACCTTTACCTTTACCTTTTAAAGAATGCTGATTTCAGTGCATACTGCAGACATGCCAGTAGTCTTTCCACCACACCTGCTTTTCCCAGCTGGCATACCTGATGAGTGTGTTCATGTCACTGGAGGGCCAGAGGAAGCAGCTGGGAGGAAAGCTTTGTAAGTGAAAAGGAGAGGAGCATTAGGAACCAGCACTGCCATCTTCCTCTGCTGCTGTGCCACTATTTAACAGAGACCCAAAGTGTCCACCCGTCCGCCCCCCGCCTGATATGTAGGTCTACATAAGTACTGCAGACCAATCTCTCAGTTGAGTACTTGTAATAAAATGTGATTTGTGCTTAAAAGGGGGAGTAGAAAAAAGCCAGAGACACTGCACTCTCATGCATTTTTTAAAAATATTTGAAATCATTGCTACAGAGTTAGAGATAAACAGCCAGATCCTTCACAGATTGAGTTAATATGCAGAATTCTTCCTCTCCCACCCCCATCTCCCTCTAGTTTCCAGAGCCCCTTTTATGTCCTGCCTGATTCAGCTTTCCTTCAGTGCCTTCATTTCTCCAACCCATGCTTCCCTTTGCTCTTCTTTTTCATGGTCCTGTACATAAGGGCTGTTGCTGTTGTTCACATCTGTCTGTCTTGATAGACAACAGAGTACACCTCTAGGGGGTGCAGCCAAACCGCTGCATTAGCAGTACTAAAGTGACCTCCCTGGGAAGCAAGCCTGGGCAGTGTGTATGGAGGTCCTGGGTTGCCCAGATGACAAGACCCCCATCTTGGCCTTGCTTGGCTGCAGGATTTGCAGGAAGGAGGCGTATCAAGCACCATCCAACCATCTTAGACACTCCATTCCAGATTTGTGTAGGGTTTGCTCCTTAGCTTGCTCTTCTCCTGAATATATCTCATGAGCCAACAGAGGTTTAGGATCAGAGTTTGCCTTTTCCTAGATTAGCTACCTTCCCAGGTTGACTAGTCCCATCTGTCCCTCACTTCCCTCTACAGCACGTGCGGAAACCGCCTTCTTGACCGATGGACCCACTCTTGGTCAATCCAGTGGAGCCTGTATTCGCATTCAGGGGAAGTACCTAACTCACCGAGGGTTTGAGACCCATCAGCTACTCTCACCTGGTTTAGTCAGCCAGTCGATGCTGTTCCTGGGATGTGGCCGCTGTCGCTCTGACAGCTTCTAGGAGCCACAGGTGAGAGCTGACTGCAGGGTGGGGACGAATGGTGGACGAACTACCCCAGAAGGAGCATGGCGTATCCCCCACCAGAGGCACTACTTCTCCACCAGCACCCTATACACGCCGCATAAAGGCTAGTAATGGTTTAAAGCCACACGAAGCTCATGGAAGCTCCAGGCACACTGCCTTCAGTTCTGTCATGGAAAAAAGATGTAATTTGAAATAACTTATGCAGCTTTTTTACACTGCCCTCCTTCGTGCCTCTAGGGCTCCCAAGACCTCAGCTACTTTCTTTACCAGGCACTCCTGTGTCTTCTCAAGATTCCTCCCTCTTGCTCCCTACAGCCTCATCAGTCCTTGGGCTCTGCGTGAAGCTATTCTTCCATCCAAATAGAAACTTTGAACAAAAGGTGACGTGACCATCTATGAGTCAAACTAGATGTGACAAGACAACCGTGTACGTGTGTGTTGTTCATATGCAGAACAGGGGGTTAGGCTGGATCTATTTTTGCATGAAAAGCAGTGTCAGTAAAGAGAATGAAACCCCTCTTGCCTTAGCTTGCTACATTCCAGTATTTCTAAAAATTCGCCGCTTCTCCTGCCCAGTCAAGCCCTATTAGCAAAGGAAGCTGAACTCTAGAGAAACTCTTGCTGCAGTGGAATGCAATAAGAGAAGGGAGGAGCTTAGTTTCACTCAAGTGCATTTTAAAAGAACACGTTCAAATTGCTTACTTTGTGCAACCTGCAGAGTTTATTCCACTTGTGTCCTAACAGTCTTGAGTTCTTGGGCTACTGGATTTTTAGTTTTGACTAAAGCAGACTTTCAATCATATGGTTAGTCTGCAGGTACTGGCAAATACTGCAAATTCATTTGATAAAGGAGCAAAGAGAATTGCTACGAAAGTGTTTTCCCCTTCCTTTCACATGAAGATTTCACACAGACTCACCTGTCCCTCAGAAAAGTGGGTAGCAGGAGCCCCACCAGCCTCTGACCCAGTGTTTGGAGGAATAAGCAAGATTACAGTTTGCTCTAGAAGGCCTTGGAGGCAAAACTGCTTCTCCACAAATTCCAGAACTGTTTTTGTTCCAAATGACATTTCCAGAGGCAAGCTTTGTAACTGCAGGAGAATAGAGTACTGTTGAGCTTGTGAAACTACTTATGCACTCCCCCCCCCCTTTCTATGCAATATTTTCACAGGACTCTGATGCTGGGTCAGCAGCCCCAGAGACTGCCACTATCTCGCCAGAGGACAGGTAATGCATGGCAGGGGGGTAATGGTAGCAACATGCTTGTTTGACCTGAGCTCATATTTTCTACTATACCTCTTTCTTCCCCAATAATGAAGAACCATCTTCAAGGCTAGTCAGTATCCTTGATGAGTCTCTGGTGGCTACCAACGACGAAGCCAACTACTCTGATGGTGGTTTTTGTGCTACTTGTCTCTCCATTCCCCCTCCCCAGCATTCCAGTTCCCTGGTTGGTTTTATATTACGGTGACCATTTCTCTCTTATTTCTGTAGGGTATATGAAGCATCAAGAGACCTTCCTTCCTTCTTTTTATGGGTTTTGTTCGTTGCCCTTTGTTTCTCCAGTTGTGAAGGGAATGGTGCAGGGTGGCATAAAGTCCAGAGACTGAAACAAAATGGCATCAGTGGGAATAACGTGTTCATCATATAATAGAAGATGCTCAATAAACTGCAATTAAAGAAAATTATGTGTATGTGGTTCTTCTGTAACTAATTGTGGTCATATCAGTTGGCTCCTCGGGCAAGTTGACCTCTAGGTTACTTTGATCAAACCTGCATCCCAGTGTTAGTACTATACATGTGTACGGATTCTGAATACATGCCAACAGTGCACAGCTGCCTTCTATGGAATCTAAGGGGATCTGCAAAGCTTCATGTCCTAATGGGAGTTTGTTAGATTATTAGAGTTTAGAGCATGGGGGTGGGGTTGAGCTTGGGTTTTTACTTCTCTCATTAACAGCACAGTTCATCCTGATTATTTAGAAATGATCAAGCCTTGGCATTGGAAGTTTTCCGCATGTCAAGAAACAAATAGTTTGTGCCTCATTCCACCTAGTCTTGCATACCAGTCAAGACATACAGAATCTGGTTTGGGGAGAGGATTGAAGGAGGAATCTGTATCACTTTAGCAAGTCATGTTTCTGTAGGCAGTCTTGCCTCGCAAAGCAGTATCCCTAGATCATTGCAATTACGCATTTATTTTTGGCTAAAGGCTTAAGGCCTTCAAAATTTTTGTTTCTGATGGAAAGTTGCCATAGCAACTATGACCATAAAATCATTCTGTACAAATATCCCACACGTTGACGGAATATAGGCTATCATGAATATCCATGACAGAGATATAGCCATGACCATTTTAAGTATTTCACTAGCTTGAGTATTTCAAATTTAGTAATACCTTTAGCAGTTTTGGCCAAATAATGAACTCTAAATATATCTGTTCAGATCCTTTTATCATGGACAAACACTAAATTGCCATCCTAGAAGAGTGGACAGCTAGTATGGTAGTGGACAACTGAAAGCCCCAAATTGCATCTCAAGAACAACTTCAGTAAAGCAATTAATATAAAATGCACAGAGTCCCCATGTTCTTGTTTCCCCTTACCAAGAGTATTGTACCCATCCTTGAGAGTGGTGGCACCTGAAATAAGCTACATGTGAAAGTCATGATAGCCTAGGGACAGCAACCCAACTTGAAAGTATTGTTTAGTGGCAACCAATGAATAGCTGAGTACCAGCAACTAAGATCTTGCAAAGGGAAGCGGTTCATCACAAAGTGGGTTGGGGTAAAATCTCACATAAGCCTGCCAATACATTTTAGGGAACAGTTCCTTTCGTCACTATGGCACTCTGGTGGAAAATGCTGTTTGTTAAAATTTCCTTTCTGAGCTATTAATAAAGCCAAGAGTTTTCTCAGTATGCTAAGAACATACAGAGAGCCTGCTGAAACAGACCAATGGCCCATCTACTCCAGCATTCAGTTTTTACCAGATACCTGTGGGAAGCTATCAAGCAGGCCTGTGTCTTGTCACATGAAACATACAATTTTGAGATTGTATGTTTGTTCGTTTGCCGTATAAAGGTTTATGGAGGCTGAAACCCTTCTAATTGTTAGTGCAATAGTGAGAATTGCTTTGGTGAAACTTAAAAAAGGATTTGTTACCTGCATTTCTGATGAAAACCCGAGCAAACATGGGATTCTGCCGCTGCATTTTATTCCTATCTTTGTATGTGGCCTTGCCCATTCTCAAATGCTAACAGGAAGAATGTTACAAAAATGTTTCTTGTATGCATGTCATTCCACCTAGTCCTGTAATCTAGAGTTTGTGGTATTGGAAAGCATATCTCTGACAGAAGAAAAGCCAAAATTAGACATTTAAAACACCATTGCCATGACCCGAGGAAGATTGGTGCTTCTGGAAGACGATAAGAGGTTGACCTCCTTCCTGTCTTTGATGCCCTGTTTTTTACTCAGTAGTTCAAATGCACAAAATCCCAGATACCACTCCTGCATCCTGCCAGAATAGTTCCCTGCATTTTGTTCTCTGCCTCCTTTTACTGTTTAGTTACTTTAAAAAAAAACAAAACACTTTACAACACAACATAGGACAAAACTATACACAGTATCTGGAATAACCTTTAAAAAACAAAAGCTGCATATTTCATTATAAAGTGTTCATTTTACAAAAATGAATAAAAGGAGATAAGTTTACAGTAAATTTGCTCCATAGTTGTATTTTTCATTTTTCTCACATGGTGAGTTTAAGTTCAAAATCCACCATTTGGTTTATCCATTAGCTGAAGGAGGGTGTAACTTGTATTCTCAGATATTATGCACAGAGAATCCTGTCTATTGTGACTATGAGGGGTGCTAATTCTTTGGTTTTGGTAATTTAGTTCATTCATGCAGTTCAAGTGTGTGTGTGTGTGTGTGTGTGTGTGTGTGTGTGTGTACAGTGTATCTAATGGAGCTGAATATCCTAGGATTGCTCTTTAAAATAATTTTTCCAATACCTTATGTGCCATAAAGCATTCCTGCCATTTTTGTTAAATTCTTTTTTTCATACTTACTCTTTATTGAAAATTTTCAGTGAGAAAGGGAAAGGGAAAATAAAAATAAAAAGAATACTTGAAATTGTGATACGGTACGGAGTATAGATATATAAGCAATACAGTTATTCCAACTACTGGGGGGGAAATGCTAGCAAGACATAATTTTTATAAATGCGTTTTTCTTAAATTCTTGTCCTTTTTAAAATTTCCAACACATTGGAAGTTAGGTGGGGATGAGTGAACCATATGAAATGGAGGCGTATTGATATATGTCATGTGGGAGAGTGTTTTTTTTTCTGTTGTAATTATTTTATATATATGGCTTGCCTGGATAAGTACTAGATAGAAGCACTCTACAACAGCCATATAACCCTGATAATACCATCTGTTCAGAAGTTCATTATTTATAGGGAAGGTTGAGATGTGGTAATGATGAAGTAAACAGATGGCTATATCAGAGGAAACAGTAGCACTTTCCCTCTTGTGATTGTGTCAAATTGTGTAAACCCACAATACATTGTAACATGCAAAAAGCTTCACTCCTGTGACATCAACATGTTTTACGTTTATTTAGCTCTATTGGTTGAAGGGGTCTTGGCAGTCAATGCACCTGTGTTACATCCAGGAGATTCCAGATCCAGATCCCATGTAGGGCTTGAAAATGCTCCTGCCTGACAACATTCAGACCATGACACAGTTAGCTAAAACCAGTATTAAGGGTAAAGGTAAAGGTACCCCTGCCCGTATGGGCCAGTCTTGACAGACTCTAGGGTTGTGCGCTCATCTCACTCTAGAGGCCGGGAGGCAGCGCAGTCCGCAGACTCTTCCGGGTCACGTGGCCAGTGTGACAAGCTGCATCTGCCGAGCCAGCACAGCACACGGAATGCCATTTACCTTCCTGCTGGTAAGCGGTCCCTATCTACTTGCACCTGGGGGTGCTTTCGAACTGCTAGGTTGGCAGGCGCTGGGACCGAACGACGGGAGCGCACCCCGCCGCGGGGATTCGAACCGCCGACCATGCGATCGGCAAGTCCTAGGCGCTGAGGTTTTACCCACAGCGCCACCAGGGTATGTATATACAAAGTAATGCCCAGAACAGATCATCCTTCAGCTAGCTGGCTCTCCTCCTCCAAACCCTTTCCCTGCATTTCCATTTTCCCTCCCATCTCATTCTTCTCATTCTTTGTCCTCCATTTTTCATCTTTCCAATTGCCAGTCTCACCACACACTCCAGCTGCTTCTCTGACTCCCAACTGTGGGATAACCAGCATCAGGCAACCAATATGCTTAATTGGTTAATACCATAAAGTAGGCTATCCTGCCAGGCTTAACCTAGGTCACTTCCCCTCACCTTGGGAGGAAATAGGTAAACAAGCTGATTGTCACAAACACACCCATCTATCTGATGAACTCGGTGTGTGGAAAACTGGTTGATCCAGCTTAGCTGCATGGCTCGCACAAGTCACTTTTGTGTTCTTATACCATTTAGGAATTTTCACTACATTCTAACTAAGCCACGTTTTACTGGTTGTGCAGTTATCTGAAGTCCACGAACCTGACCTTTGAAGAGTTTTTAAGTAAAGCGATTTTTATGCTGGGGGGAGAGGGAAACCTGAGAAAGTAAGTTTGTAAAAGACATTAAGGAACTCTTTTTCAAGAGCATATTTTAAAGGTCTAACCACCTATATTCCCATCCTGTACTTTGTTCCTTATTTTGTGATTTTAAATAACTGCTGGAGTTCTCATGCCAAAGGGTACTTGCCCCAAACCTGGCATCCAGGAATTCTTTCTATATAGTGTTCTGAATTAGGGAAGTTAAACTGGATGCAAGACCCCACTAATCACTGGAACCAGCAAGTGTTAAAATCTAAATCAAGCCAAGCTATCTTCCTGATGAGGTGATAGCCTAGCTGATGAACCATTAAGCAAGATTAAGGGATAGTGTGGGAGATGGCAAATACCACCCCTCAATTCAGGGCGGGGGAGAGCCAGGGTTGAGTGTTTGGGGGCAGGGATGTGACCTGGAAGGAAACAGCAAGTTGGAGAGAAAGAGAACAATTTTTGATGTTTGTTTGAATCCAAGGCTGTGGCTATGGGAGGACCAATACCCTTTGGGGTGTTAGCTGTGAACCCCTCAATCATAGTCTCTGGTTGTATATATTTGTGAATAAACCATATATCATAAAGATACCACAGTCTCCACTATTCCTCATTCCAAAGGAAATATGAACCCTAGGTAAGCACCTGGAATCTTGCACCCCTCAGAGTTTGGGTGGTGTGCATCAGTAAGTTCTGCACCAGCTCCAAACAACACTCCATCGCTTTCCTCTGCTCTCTGACATACCTCGGCTTATATCCTCTTATGCTTCCAGGACACTCTTTGGGGATTCCTCCTCACAGAGGATGGGATGGTCCTGAACAGATTGTACTGTGTATGCCCCTAAATCTTGTCAATCCTTTTCTTTTGGAGGGAATTTTGAAATCCCTCCATGTGATGTGTCATAAAACAACTGAAAGGGGCGTCTCACACACACAAACTCACACAGAAGTGATACTCCACACTGTCGCTGTGGAGAACAGGCTGGTGTTTGTGTCTGCCTATAAGATATGAAAAGAGCTATTTTGGCAGAATTGGAGCAAACCGGATGCTCCAGGGAAGCCCTACCTGGAGATGATGAGGATAGAACTTCTGCGTGGAAGGCAGGTGCTTTGCAACAAAGCCGTGGCCCTTAATCCACCTTTCCCATTGGCCACACCCACTTTTCTATGATTGGCTGCACAGAGAGCACAAAGAAGAACTCTTAATATCTTTCAAAATTCTTATCATTGCTGTTACAACGGCAACTTGTTATAATACGGTGATTTCCTTTCCTTTGTATTACACATTTTTGCAATGCTAACCCCTTGAAACTGACCAAACTGCGGGAGGCAGTGGAAGACAGGAGTGCCTGGCGTGCTCTGGTCCATGGGGTCATGAAGAGTCGGACACGACTAAACGACTAAACAACAAAACCACTTGAAGTGTTATGAAGGTGGCCTATAGATTCGTAGGATAAATTAAGCGAAAATAAATTGAACACATTTATATGGGTCTTGGATGGTTTTATTTCAGTTTTGACTAGTTTTCAAGATAATTAAATGACTGGTTGTGGTATGGGTGCATCATCTTGTAACATTTATGGGAATGAGATCCAGCTGATTTTCTTTCCAAATGGAAGGGTGTAACAACTTTGATTCACCTTTGCAGTCACACACAGTTCCAGGTTCAGGTGTCTTACTCATACATCTGCGCAAGAATCTGTGGAATAAAAGAGAGAAGCTCTCAGAGCAGAATGTGGAATTGGGACCAAGAATGCAAGTAAACACCAACCAGGGGCAATCAGGATCTACTTCATACCACTTATTTCCCCAACATAAACTACCTTGATCATCATTGCTAGAAAATTGTGATCCGTTTTGTTTAAAGAAAAAAGAAATTGCATCACTATTTATCTCAAATCTGGAAATAATAAGGCGTAAGAGAACCTCATATTACCAGATCTCTGAAGACAGATGATCTTGTCGACAGACAGATTTATTGACGCTGCAATCTCCTTGCATATTTCTATCACTTCCGTTGATGCTTCCTCTTCCCTGACTTCAGACCCCCAAAAAGTTGTCACATTGAGAAATAAGAGGGAGAAAAAAGAGATAGAACATACTTATTTTGGATCCCAGGCAACAAACGCATTTTGGAACTGAAGCACATAGTTAAAGGATGAAATCTGCCACAAAAGGGATGTGGATGGCTTCAAAAGGAAGTTTTTAATGGCTGATGTTTTATTGTGATTTTAATATTTGGTTGGGAGTCATGCAGAGTGACTGGGACAACCCAGTCAGATGGGCGGCATATAAATAATAAAATTATTAGATTATTATTATTTTCAAAAGGGGATAGGGGAATAGAACAGACACTATAAACAAAACATGCTGTGTGGCTTCCCAACATTGCAATGCAGATGCAGTGTATAATATCACATCAGTATACTTTGAAATATCTGCTGTGCTGGCTGAATAGCCTTTCAAAATATTCTGGACTCGTTTTGGCTTAGAAAGTCTTCAGAGGCATATGGTGGGAGAAGAGCTTCTTGTGTGTGCCTTCAGAGAGCCAATTTGTATAACACATTATGCTGCTGCAGATTCAGAGTGCTCTAAAGCCCTTCTGCAATGCAACGATGCCCAGGCCCCAAAGACTCAGTTTTCACTTTGCTCCTGCTCTCCTGTCTGTATCTGTACCTGCCATTCTCTAGCTGTATCCCGCTAGAGAAGACTTTATAAGACAAAGCACATCTGGCATGTATGACAACTACCACCCCCAGTTCCAAACATTCCCTTTTCAGGAAAGGTGCTCACGAGAACATTGGTCCTGTGGCTTCAGGCATACTAAGAGGAAACGAGTTATCTAGGCCCATTTCCGGTTGATTTTTGACCTGGGATTGGCACTGAAATGACTTCTCAGCACAATGGATGACTTATATTAGAGAAGAAGGAAAGAGGAGAGTGGGCCTGCTCCTGCTTCTTCGTGGTGCAGTGATTTTGGATACCATTGACTGGTACAGTGGCCTAGCGTGGGTTGCCAGCACCTGGGGCCTCGCAGACAGGAGGGAGGGAGGGAAACGGATGGAGTATGCATGCTAACGGTATCCATGTCATTTGCAGAGATAAGAGTCCTTGCATTGTCTGGAGAGGCCACATCCTGGTTTGCATGGAGAAGCTGTTGACAGTGGAGCCCAGCAACAGGAGCATGCTGCTGTATTGAAGCAGCAGAAAGTGTTGAAATTTTGTTTCTCCCAACAATTTTGCACCTGGGGCAACTGCCCCTGTCCCGCCTCCATGCTACACCAGTGCCATCATATTCTCCTGGACCAGCTCTGTGGTTGGGAAGGTAAACGTTACTTATTTTGAAAGAGGAGCTTTGGTGGAGATGATTTGGACTGGAAATGAAGAAACCTCATCTCTGCTTCAAATTGCACAACAGAGAGTGGAGGAAGGCTTTCAGAGGATCTAACACTCTTGTATATTTGCAGCTAAGGGAGCTGGGCATGTTTAGCCTGGAGAAGAGGAGGTTAAGGGGTGATATGATAGCCATGTTCAAATATATAAAAGGATGTCACATAGAGGAGGGAGAAAGGTTGTTTTCTGCTGCTCCACAGAAGTGGACACGGAGCAATGGTTCCGAACTACAAGAAAGAAGATTCCACCTAAACATTAGGAAGAACTTCCTGACAGTAAGAGCTGTTCGACATTGGAATTTGCTGCCAAGGAGTGTGGTGGAGTCTCCTCCCTTAGCTGTTCCTCATAAGGCATCGTTTCCAGGCCTTTGACCATTTTGGTCGCCCTCCTCTGGACACGTTCCAGTTTGTCAGTGTCCTTCTTGAACTGTGGTGCCCAGAACTGGACACAGTACTCCAGGTGTGGTCTGACCAGAGCAGAATACAGTGGCACTATTACTTCCCTTGACCTAGATGCCGCGTCACACTGTTGGCTCATGTCAAGTTTGTGGTCAACCAAGACTCCTAGATCCTTTTCACATGTACTGCTCTCAAGCCAGGTGTCACCCATCTTGTATTTGTGCCTCTCATTTTTTGTGTGGATCATCATTACATGCTGAAGGCTGAGGAGAACCTGATGTCAGTTTGCCTCCCTTCTTGTCGTCTGAATTGATCAAAAATACTTTCAGAGGTTTAGGAATGGGAAGTCCTTCACTGTGCAGAACTGGTTATGCTACTGTCCACCTCTTTTGCCCTGTGATGCCTGTGAGGCTTTGCTTTATAGTAATGAGCACATCATCTTACGTCAGAGATCATAAAGCCAAGATGTCATGACTCAACTGCAGGCCACCGGTCCTGGGCTTGGTGCGTATGATGCAATATGACACCGTATGGTGCAATCCGGAGTATGAAATGCAACGTTGCCAAATGAAATCATATACATAATGTGGACTGGGTCTTTTATACATGACCATCTTTGTATCTCCTCAACAGGAGCCGGTCAACAAATTTTATTATCATTATTGGGTTCAGCGCCTTGAAATTAGGAAAAGGGAGAGGCTGTTTTCATTTCAGAGGCATTTTGTGAATTGTGAAATTAAGGAAGTTCCATTACTTTCTAACTAAGTTTTACTGCCTGTGCAATTTTCTGAAGTCCATGAACCTGACCTTTGAAGAGTTTATAAGTAAATTACGTTTTATTTTCCAAACTTGTGGTCTCCTGGGGGAAGAAGGAAACTTTAGAAAGGTTTTTTTCTAATAGGGACATTTTGGAATTCACTGTAGAGAGCATATTTTAAAGGTCCAACAACCTATATTTCCATGCTTTACTTTGCTGCGCATTTTGTGATCTCGACTGGAGTTCTCTCACCAAAGAGTACTTGCCCCAAGCCTGGATCTCGGAATCCAGGAATTTTCCTTTTTATATAATGCTATGAATTTGGGGTGTACACATAATAGTTTCTTTCTCTTAAGGCCAACAGAAGAGAAAACAGTACCACTTATGTGATTAGAATACCATTTATGAATATATATCTGATCCAAATGATTCAAGTTTTCTTTCCAAATGGAATGGTTCACAATAGTGGTTGGTATTTGCAATGCAGGAGGCAGATTCCAGGATGATTCCTCTATCTCCATCCTCATGCAGATATCTTTCCCATGTTATTTTTGGCTTTCTGCATGGAATTGCAAAAGACAAGAGATCCCGTTATCACAGCAAGAAGTGGGGACCTTGACCCATGGAGAAAACCCACAAAGGTTGCAGATGTATTCCTCTGGACCCTGCTCCTGGTCATTTAACAAAAGCCTGATTTGCCGATGTTTTCAAATGATAATGTTCCTACTCTCCAGGCCATAGGTGACAACTGCCCTGGGACCTCTGGGCAGAGGGTAGTACATAAAATCCTTATAATCTTAATAATAATATCAGCAAATCAGCAGGAAGATGTCAGTGTCAGATTCAGTTGGATGCTGGAGGGGTCTCAGGTCTGAACTAGTTAAAATTATCATTGTTCATGGAGACTTCTGCCTGAGGCCTGGGGCTACCTTTGAAGGTGTCCCAAAAACTACAACTAATCCAGAATGTGGCAGCTAGGCTGGTGACTGGGAGTGGCCGCTGAGACCATATAACACTGGTCCTGAAAATCTTCATTGGCTCCCTGTATGTTTCCGAGCACAATTCAAAGTGTTGGTGCTGACCTTTAAAGCCCCTGGGACATGAGCCAGCCCCACCACTGCCTGCTCTCTGTTCCCCAGAGCTGGAGCATGAAGCTCCGCCACTGCCTTAGATGTGTCTACTCATGAGTAAACACCACTGAATTCAATAAAGCTTATGATCTGCCAGGTAAGTGTGCAGAGGACTAATTGTCTTACCTTTTCCATATCTTCTTATATACAGAGATCTGTGGATGAAAAGAAATGCTGTCAGTGAATGAGCAAGATGTGGGATTGGGTCCAGGGAACAGAACAAGTTAAGGATGATGATGATGATGATGATGATGATGATGATGATTTTGTTCCTTATGGGCCCTGCTCCATAGCCAACAATAGACTGGCTCTCAGATATCAGTAGGGTTTCTCTTTTTTAAAGGATCCATAATGCTTATCTACATGTGGAAAAAACCTTCTCTTGATAAAAGCTCAAGGGCTGCTTTTCTCCACATAAACCAACCTGGATCCTGCAATCATCATGTGTTTGTGGGAGAGATGGCTTATGGATGGGTTTTTTGTTATTTTTCTCCTTTTTATTATGTATTTTTTGTGTTTTTATATTGTATTTTTATACTGTGAACTGTCCCGAGATCTTCAAATTTAATAAATCCTAATAATGTAAGAAAGTACTTCCTGATGTTTAGTTGGAATCCCCTTTCTTGTAATTGGAATCCACTAGTTCAAAAGCTAGCCTCCAGAGCAGGAGAAATAATAATAATAATAATAATAATAATAATAATAATAATAATAAAATTATTTGTAACCTCGCCCATCTGGCTGGGTTTCCCCAGCCACTCTGAGTGGCTTCAACAAATACCAAAAATACACTAATATGTCATACATTAAAAACTTCCCTGAACAGGGAAGAAAAGAAGCTAGCTCCATCTTCTGTGTGACAGCCCAGGAGACATTTGAAGAGGACTGTCCCATCCTCTCTCTCAATCTCCTCTGCTCCAGGCTAAACACCACCCAATTCCCTCAACTGTTCCTTATCAGGCTTCATATCCAGATTCTAACAATACCTGGTGATCTCTAGAGTCCAAGCGGCTAGCATCATCATCACCATACCTTCAAACCAGGGCGGAGAAAATCTTAAGCATTAATTGCACTTACTATTTTCGGATACATAGGCAATTGCCTCTGGATCGAATTGCAAATCTGTGGCCAAAGTTTTAAATTTTTCTTTCACTTCATCTGACACAGTCTGTTCCCTGCCTTAAGACACAAACAAGGAGTTGGCATTGAGAATCAGCATCATAGTCCAGGAGGATAGATCATAGAATGGTACAGTTGGGGTCATCATGTGGGATGTAAACACAGGAGCAGTCGATGACAACATTCCTAGAGTGTACATGTTAGAACATGGAGAGGGATGTCTGTCTAGCAAGCAGGTAAACTTCCTGGGGACGGACTTCCTCCGCACGTGACCAGAGGTGGGTGTGGTCTCACCTGTGCAGGTAAATGATAAAAGCACAGGGCAGGCAGCCATATCTCTCTCTCTCATCTTCATCTTCTGAAGGAGCAATATGCCCTCTTGGCTCTCAGCCAAGAGAGGACAGTACTATCTTCCTATAAGATAGATTCTAAGTGTATGCAACCTTTTTAAAGCTGTCTGCCTTCTGGGATCATATTGTGAACAGAACGTGAGTAAACTCTTTTATACTTTTATAAAGACTGTGTCGTGTCTTGTATTTTAAGAGGGAACAAAAGGGGAAATTACCAGAGTAATTATTATAGAGGTTCTAGCGAACCTGTGCAGACATTACCGTTGCGAACTTAAAAGGGGAATATCATAAACTCTGGTGATATTTTGGGAACTTGTTAGCACAAGTTGGATGAGGAGAAAACAAGCATCTCCCTATTCCATGTGACAGTCCTTTCGATATTTGAATATGACTAGCATATATTCTCTCAGTCTCTTTTGCAAGCAAAGATAAACACTCCCTCAACCATTCCTCATATGGCTTCATTTGCATTTCTTTGATCATCTTGTTTGCCCTCCTCTGCACACATTCTAGCTTGTCAATATCCTCCTTAAATTGTGGCACCCAGAACTGGACACTGTATTCCAGGTGTGGTTGGACCAAGGCAGAATGGAGTGGTCCTGTGACTTCTTTGGATCTGGACACAATACTTCTGCTGATGCAGCTGAGATTTGCATTAGCTCTTTTTTGCTGCTGCATCACGCTGTTATGTATCTTAACAAATCCATCTTGCCTGACTCCTTACTTCCCTGCCCGCTTTTTAAAGAACAGCTTCAGAAGGAGGAGGTTTGAAATGAAAAACCAGAAGTGTAGGGTAAAGTTCCTTCTCCATTCTGAATTGTCCCATCCTGATCCAACCCTCAGGGACTTGTGAGGCACATTTGCACAGAGCATGTCAACCAGCGCTTTAAGCTCCCCTGCCTCGCAGGGTTGTCGTGGGGACAAAAAATTGAATTGCCAGTAGATTATGGCAAATTTGTTGTTGGTGTTTTATCGTGATGCTCAAAGTATTGTGACAAATCTAGCGGCGGGTTGGTGGTGGTGGGTGGATTACTCTATTGGCCATTAGTGGTGGTATTTACATATCCTTAGTCAAACTGGGAGGAAGGGTGAGATTTTCAAAAGCTGACAGGTGTGCCCAGTGTAGCCAAGGGCACCCAAAGAAGCTCCAGACATACCATAGAGCTGTAGCATGCCCATATGCTCCATTAGGAAGTGGATGATATGGTAAGTCTCATAATCTGTATCCACAATGTGTACTGTAGTCTTCTCATCTATTGAAATAAGAGCAACAAAGGATCCATTAACAGCCATGGGAGTCACTTACACAGATGCAAAAGAAAGGGCGTCCGTGTGTTGATGGAGATAATGGAGAAATCTATTAAACCTACCATCAGTATCAAATTCGGCTTGCTTTATAGGGTATAGAACAACTCTTCTACGCCGACAATCTCCATTTCTGGAAAGAAAGGCAGGGTTGTCAAGTTGCTTCCCCACCCAATCAGCACGCCCCCCCTCCCCCAATCTCTGCACAAGATTTCAAAGGGGTTCCAGGTGCTCAGCCAGGGCCATGGTTCCTCTGAGAATCAAGTTGTAGTGCCTTTAAGAAATATGGTTTCCTCTGTCCCAGCCAGAGAACAAATTTTCCTGTGACATCATCCCCATCAGCAGCTTGGAGTTGGCCAGTCCTGGAGTTCTGTGGGGCCCATTGCCCAGTTTCAGAAGAAGAGGGGGCAACGGGAAGCTGCCCAATAGACATTCAGAATCTCAGCTCATGTAATTGACTTTCGGGGATCAGGGATGCAGCTTAGGCTGGACCCCTGGGTGTACGACCTAGCCTCCCTGCTGAAAGAGGCAGGGGTAGGTAGGCAACAGGCCAAGCCTAGGACCCTTCCCTTTATACTGTGAAGGTAGATAATGATCATAGCAGTGGATGCAGACTTACTTAGGAACATCAATTTTGAGGACCAGTTCTCCATTCGTTTGGGGCTCCATTAAATAGCCATAGACTTCTCTCGTCTGTTTGTCATACTGTACTGTTGCAATAGGAAACCACTTACCAGTGAGCTACAAAGAAGAGGTTTGTTTGTGTGTTATTGAGAAAGACATTTTAATATATATTGTAGACTGGTAGCTAAAGTAGCATAGTGATCTCAGACTTTCCACTCTGGGCCCCTCTTTCAGAATGGAATTTTTTTCAAGCCACATCAAGTTGTTGTTGTTGTTGTTGTTGTTGTTGTTGTTGTTGTTGTTGTTGTTATTGATAAGAAATACATTTCAAAATGAAAAGAAGCAACTTCTAGCAGCTCTTGATTAATAACACAGAACACAACTACTTTATAAGTACAGTAGCACCTTGGTTCTCAAACTTAATCAGTTCCTGGAGTCTGTTTGCCTCCTGAAACCGTTTGAAAACCAAGGTGCGGCTTCTGATTGGCTGCAGGAGCTTCCTGCAGTCAAGCAGAAGCTGCATCAGATGTTCGGCTTCCGAAAAACGTTTGCAAACTGGAACACTTATTTCCAGGTTTGCAGCGTTCAGGAGCCAAAACGTATGAGTACCAAGGCGTTCGAGAACTAAGGTATGGCTGTATAAAACAATGCTATATACACATACTACACTGAAATGTTTAAATCTTTCTTTATTGGTCCTTGATTCTTCCTGCTAAATTTGCCATCCTCTCCTGCCACACCAGTGTGGTACAACACACCCTTGGAGAACCACTGGGTTAGGGCATGGGAGAGACCAGGATTCGAATTCCTGTTCGGCCATGAAGCTCACAGTCACTGCCTCTCGGCCCAATCTACCTCATAGGGTTGTTGTGGGGATTAAATGAGGAAGGGGAGAACCATGTACATCACCTTGCACTCCATGGAGAAACAGGTGGGTTATAAAGAGGGCACAGTCAGCTTGCAAAGTCTGTAAGCAGGTGAACATGGCTGTGCAAGCTCGATTATTGATAAATTTGTCACCATCCCTGGTTATAAGTGAAGGAGAAAAATGTTGCCGTTTACCTTCTTTAGTTTCAAGTCTGGCATCATCGGAATGGGTACAGGAACCTCGTACTTAGGAACTGCTGAGCAGGTGCCAGCAAACACAATAAGAATCAGCACACTGTTCATCCTTGCAAGGCTTTGCAGCAGTTCAGGAATGTCTGCGACTTCTGCAGAGACCTCGGTTCTTCAAGCAATGCCTGGATTTATATCCCTCTGCTTATGTCCCCAAATTTCATCTAAGCCAGTACAGTCCTGCAATTAAAAGAGGTCGTGGGGTGTTTGAGAGAGAGAACCAGGTGATTTTCAGAACTAATTGTTATCCGTGGTGAGTACATTTTCTAAAACCCTGGAACACTCTGCCCATCGATGCTTGTTCTGAAGGACTCCAAGGCCTGTGGCCTCCCCTGTTAGTTGTGGGTGGTGGTTTATGGTGAACTTCACCACCAACGGAGGCCTGGGCTATGATCAAAAGGAGCCGAGAGCCAGTTGTAACTAATGTTAGAATAAGGTTTGCACCTCCAGACCACATTCCTCACCTGGAACATCCCTGGGGCAGGTGTTGTGGGAACAAAGGAAATTCAACTTGCGTTGGCCTCTCCTTTTGGAGATAGCAGGGGTCCATCTGCTCCACACCCCCAGGACTAATCTTTTGTTGTTGAAATCATGTCTTGTTACGGGCATAAGACCCATCCAAGTTAAAATACAGTGCAGTGGTACCTTGTTTCTCAAACGCCCTGGTACTCAAACAACCTGGAAACCAAACACCGCAAACCCGGAAGTGTCCCAGTTTGCAAACTTTTTTCGGAAGGCAAACGTGCTCCATTTTGAGTGTCATGCTTCTGTTTTGAGTGCCACACTTCCATTTTGAGTGTTACGCTGAGGTCTGTCTGTCTTTGTTATTTATTTTGTGTTTTTGTTTTTGCGACTCTTTTTTTGTTTTTGTGACTGTGTAGAACGCAGTTCAGCTACTGATTGATTGATTGATTGATTGATTGATTGTGTGACTGCAGTACATTGTTTATTGCTTTCATTTTATGGATCAGTGGTCTCGTTAGATAGTAAAATCCATGTTAAACTGCTGTTTTAGGGCTTGTTTTTAAAAGTCTGGAATGGATTAATCCATTTTGCATTACTTTCTATGGGAAAGTGCGCCTTGGTTTTGGAACACTTTGCTTTTGGAATGGACTTCCAGAACAGATTAAGTTTGAGAACCAAGGTACCACTGTATGGAGTAAAAATGACAACACCTGAAACGATAGTGTTTTTCTAATTTTACTATTACAGTCAAGCCAGTTGATCTCTTACATGCAAGGCAATTAGGAAACAGCTAGATTCCTGCTCAGTGGTCCTCACAGTGCACCCTGAGTCATGTGGGGAAGGGGAGCGATGTGGAATTTAGGTTGGGCACATTACCAGTAGGACCATCAATCTGGTATGGTTAAGGAGGAAACTAACGACTCTCCAGTTGGTAGAGCATGAGACTCTTAATCTCAAATTAGCAAAAATATATAAATTTAAATCAAATACGTGTTGGAGATGTCAAGAGAAAGAAGGTTCTTTTTATCATATGTGGTGGTCTTGTAGTAAGGTTAAAGCTTATTGGGAAATGATATATAATGAATTGGAAAAGATGTTTAAAATAACGTTTGTAAAAAATGACAACAACCCAGAAGCTTTCCTTACAGGGACAGAACTACCTAAATTGTATAGAAATTTATTTCTGTATGCTACTACAGCAGCAAGAATGTGACTTGCCCCAAAGTGGAAAGAAGCAGAAGTCCCAGTAAAGGAAGAATGGATACAGAAACTCATGGAATATGCACAAATGGCAAAACTTACCGGAAAAATAAGAAATCAAGATAACAACCTTTTTATAAAAGAATGGAAATGGTTTATTGAATATTTCCAGATAAATTATAAACAGACAAAAATATTAGCGGGATTAATGTAATAACCTGCAATTTTATAAGAGTATGGATATGCAGAAGACAGAAAAAATGAATTTAAGGAACCACAGTAAGAGGGGGAAGGAAGTCAAATTTTGAAATGTTAAATTGATTGTAAAACTACCGGTAATGAAATGTCTAAATTTGAAAATATAAATAAAAAACTAAAAAAAGGAGACTCTTAATCTCAGGGTTATGGTTCTGAGCCCCATTTTGGGCAGGTTTCCTGCACTGCAGGGGTTGGACTAGATGACCCTTGCGGTCCCTTCCAGCTCTAAAACTCTGTGATTTTATGACTGTATGCTAAAATGAAGAACAGCCCCATATTAGCTACAAGGAGGGTTCTAGTATGCACAGTGAAAAATGGGTAGCGAAAGTCTTTCCAGGACTATGGTTGGACGAGAGATGTCAAGGTGCTGGACAGCAGGTGGCTGGGTAAACCATGAACAGCTAGGATGATGTATATTTGGCCATATAGGTATGCAACCCTGGAGGTTTGGCAGGGCAGAGGCCCATTCCTCTGGGTGGTCTTGTCTGAATTGCTCCCCTATCTCAGTCACCACTCCTGGCCAACATTTGTTATTGCTGCTGATCTGTGCACCAGTCAGGGTCAGTCTTCTTCTTCAAGCAGATCTGACAGACCATTTTTGTTTGTTTTCTGAGAGCAGTTGTTCCAGGCTTTCCAACAAGAACAACAAAAATGGTTCCCAGAGCAGTTTGCATACCATCAGTTAAGATAAGACAGCCCTGGTCCCTGCAGGCTTACATTCTAAAAAAAAGAACACAATGGGGCAGAAAAGTAGGGTAGCAATACTTTGGCACCAATTCTGAGGCCTTCTGCCTGGTTCCCTGTAATCTTGCTTTTCGCAATTAGGGAACCAGCAGAAGACCCTGAGAGGAAGACCTCAGCGTCCGGGCTGAACGATGGAGGTGGAGACGCTTCTTCAGGTATACTGAGCCAAAGCATTTAGGGCTTTAAAGGTCAGCACCAACACTTTGAATTGTGCTTGGAAAGGTACTGGGAACCAATGAAGATCCTTTATGACCGGTTTTATATAGTCTCGGCTGTCTCTCCCGGCCACCATTCTAGCTGCAGCATTCTGGATTAGTTGTAGTTTCCGGGTCACCTTCAAAGGTAGTCCCATGTTGAGAGCATTGCAGTAGTCCAAGCAGGAGATAACCATAGCATGTACCACTCTGGTGAAACAGTGTGCAGGCAGGTAGGACCTCAGCCAGCATACCAGGTGGAGCTGGTAGACAGTTCTGGACACAGAATTGACCTGAACTTCCATGGACAGCTGTGAGACCAAAATGACTCCCAGGCTGCACACCTGGTCCTTCAGGGGCACAGCTACCCCATTCAGGACCAGGGAGTCCCCCACACCCACACAACCCTGTCCCCCCAAAACAGTACTTCTTTCTTATCTTGTCAGGATTCAACCTCAATATGGCTTGGAGTAGGCTTGGGAGTCATGGGCACTGAATGTCACCTCCCTCAGTGATGACACCTGGGGCGGTCCACCCCCACCGCCCTCCTTCCTTCACCCCTGCCTGAGCTGACACAGCTGGTTTCAGAGGTGGTGTTGAGGACTGCTGGTTTTGAGGAAATTCAATAGCCATGGCTCAGAATTTCATGGCTGCCTCTTAAGATAGTTCAGAAATTTCAGCTGGTGCAGAATTTGGTGACTTGATTGCTCACCGGGGCAAGATGGTTGAGCATATTGTACCAATCCTGGCCCGACAGCACTGGCTGCCAATTATTTTCTGAGGCAGACAGCCCTGGTCCCTGCAGGCTTACAGTCTAAAAAAAATAATACAATGGACAAGAGGAAAGGTGCAGGGGCAGAAAAGGTAAAGTATTAATACTTTGGCACCAATTTTGAGGCCTTCTGCCTGGTTCCCTGTAATCTCACTTTTCGCAATTAGGGAACCAGCAGAAGTCCCTGAGAGGAGGACCTCAGCATCCGGGCTGAACGATGGAGTATACCGAGCCAAGGCATTTAGGGCTTTAAAGGTCAGCACGAACACTTTGAATTGTGCTCGGAAAGGTACTGGGAACCAATGAAGATCCTTTATGACCGGTTTTATATAGTCTCGGCTGTCCCTCCCGGCCACCAGTCTAGCTGCAGCATTCTGGATTAGTTGTAGTTTCCGGGTCACCTTCAAAGGTAGTCCCATGTCGAGAGCATTGCAGTAGTCCAAGTGGGAGATAACCAGAGCATGTACCACTTCTGGTGAAACAGTGTGCAGGCAGGTAGGACCTCAGCCAGCGTACCAGATGGAGCTGGTAGAGAGTTGTCCTGGACACAGAATTGACCTGAACTTCCATGGACAGCTGTGAGACCAAAATGACTCCTAGGCTGCACACCTGGTCCTTCAGGGGCACAGTTACCCCATTCAGGACCAGGGAGTCCCCCAAACCCACACACCCTCTGTCCTCCCAAAAGAGTACTTCTGTCTTATCTTGTCAGGATTCAACCTCAATATGGCTCGGGGTAGGCTTGGGAGTCATGGGTGGGTAGCTCACCCAATGTCACCTCCCTCAGTGTTGACACCTGGGGCGGCCAACCCCACCCCCGCCCTCTTTCCTTCACCCCTGCCTGAGCTGACACAGCTGGTTTTAGAGGTGGTGTTGAGGACTGCTGGTATTGAGCAACTTCAATATCCATGGCTCAGAATTTCATGACTACTTCTTAAGATAGTTCAGAAATTTCAGCTGGTGCAGAATTTGGTGACTTGAATTCTCACTGGGGCAAGATGGTTGAGCATATTGTACCAATCCTGGCCTGAATGCACTGGCTGCCAATTATTTTCTGAGGCAGACGTGCAGATCATCCTTACACGCTGAAGGCTGAGAAGAACTTGACTTCGGTTTGCCTCCCTTCTCGTCGTCTGAATTCATCAAAAATACAGTGGTACCTCTGGATGCGAACGGGATCCATTCCAGAGCCCCGTTCACATTCTGAAGAGAACTCAACCCGGTCTGCATGTGCACAGGTCGCAATTCGCCATTTCTGCGCATGACGTCATTTTGAGCGTCTGCGCATGTGCGAGTGGCAAAACCCAGAAGTAACACGTTCCATTACTTCCAGGTAGCCGCGGACCACAACCCGAAAATGCTCAACCTGAAGCAATTTTAACCCGAGGTATGACTATATTTTCAGAGGTTTGGGAATGGGCAGGGGCGGAGGAATGGGGCAGTGGGGGCGGAACACCCCGGGTGTCACTACTGGGGGGTGACAAAATGGCAGGCAGCACTCATTGTGGGGTCTGCAGCGCACCCAAGCCATGCGTCTCTCTTGGGAGTGATGGATTGGCTTGACTGCCCGCAGGTTCCTCACTTCCCCAAACAGTCCGCCATCTGCCTCCCCCTCAGCTGTAGATCGCTGACTGGGAGGAGGCAGGCAGGCTTCTCGGAGGCCCAGCGGAGCG
The DNA here is from genome assembly GCF_951804945.1 of Podarcis cretensis. Classification (NCBI taxonomy): domain Eukaryota; kingdom Metazoa; phylum Chordata; class Lepidosauria; order Squamata; family Lacertidae; genus Podarcis; species Podarcis cretensis. The sequence goes on from NC_137187.1 coordinate 31,624,946, forward strand.
TCCTGCCCTGGCTGGCCCCGCCCTGCCCTGTGGGTGACTGGCCCCACCACTGGGCGCAGGGCATGTACGCCGCCCCAGGTGCCCGATCGGCTTGCTCCGCCGCTGGGAATGGGAAGTCCTTCACTGTGCAGAACTGGTTATGCTACTGTACATTTCTTTCACCCTGTGATGCCTGCGAGGCTGTGCTTTACACTAATGAGTGCATCATCTTACGTCAGAGATAATAAAACCGGGATGTCATGACTCAACTGCAGGTCATTGGTCCTGGGGTTGGTGTGTATGATGCAATATGACACCGTATGGTGCAATCAGGAGTATGAAATGCAACGTTGCCAAATGAAATCATGTACACAATGTGGACTGGATATTTTAAAGGTCCAACAACCTATATTTCCATGCTTTACTTTGCTGCGCATTTTGTGATCTCGACTGGAGTTCTCTCACCAAAGAGTGCTTGCCCCAAGCCTGGACCTCAGAATTCAGGAATTTTCCTTTTTATATAGTGCTATGAATTTGGGGTGTACACCTAATAGTTTCTTTCTCTTAAGGCCAACAGAAGAGAAAACAGTACCACTTATGTGATTAGAATACCATTTATGAATATATATCTGATCCAAATGATTCAAGTTTTCTTTCCAAATGGAATGGTTAACAATAGTGGTTGATATTTGCAATGCAGGAGGCAGATTCCAGGATGATTCCTCTATCTCCATTCTCATGCAGACATCTTACCCATGTTCTTTTTGGCTTTCTGCATGGAATTGCAAAAGACAAGAGATCCCGTTATCACAGCAAGAAGTGGGGACCTTGGCCCATGGAGAAAACCCACAAAGGTTGCAGATGTTTTCTTCTGGTCCCTGCAGATGTTTTCAAATGATAATGTTCCTGTTCTCCAGGCCATAGGTGATAACCGCCCTGAGACCTCTGGGTAGAGGGTGGTATATAAAATCAATTAATAATAATAATATCAGCAAATCAGCAGGAAGGTGTCAATGTTGGAATCAGTTGGATGCTGGAGGGGTCTGTGCCGTCTTCCATTCCCCTGTAGAAGCACAAACAAGCATGCTGAGAGGTGATGATGAGCAAAGCCAGTGCTTTTTTCTGGGGGGGACACAGGGGTACGCAAACCCCTAAACATTTTGTGAATCTAAAGGGACAAGAAACTAAACATTTTAAGGAAGCACCAGGGCTCTGGCAGGATGCTGGGGCCTCCTCGGAATCCCAGGTGGTGTTTGGGAAGGTGGCAGGAGGGCTCTTGGACCTATCAGAGCATCATAATGCCTCCCTCCCTAAGCTGGGCAGAGGTTTCCTGGGCTTTGGGAAGGAGGCCCCAGGGGAAAATTTAGGGGACCAACCTTGTTCCCCTAATCCACTGCCCATACACCACTGCCAACATCATTTCGTATGAATCAAACACCCTTTCTTGGACACTCGCCAGGGTGGGGTGGGTGCTTTATCTCCCTGTCAGAGAACACGTTCTGCATATACAAGGTCCCAGGTCTAAACCAGCTAAAATTATCAGTGTTCATGGAGACTTCTGCCTGAGGCCTGGGTCTACCTTTGAAGGTGACCCGGAAATTACAACTAATCCAGAATGCGGCAGCTAGACAGGTGACTGGGAGTGGCCGCTGAGACCATATAACACCGGTCCTGAAATCAGTGGCGTAGCGTGGGTTGTCAGCACCCGGGGCAAGGCAAGTAATTTGCGCCCCCTAACCCTGGATTTGCGTCCCTAACCCTATCCCTAACCCTAACCCCCAGATGTTGCGCCCGGTGCGGCCGGCACCCCCTGCACCCCCCACGCTATGCCACTGCCTGAAATACCTACATTGGCTCCCAGTATGTTTCCGAGCACAATTCAAAGTGTTGGTGCTCACCTTTAAAGCCCTAAACAACCTCAGTCCAGTATACCTGAAGGAGTGTCTCCACCCCCATCGTTCAGCCCGGACACTGAGGTCCAGCACCGATGGCCTTCTGGCGGTTTCCTCACTGCGAGAAGTGAAGTTACAGGGAACCAGGCAGAAGGCCTTCTCAGTAGTGGTGCTCGCCCTGTGGAACGCCCTCCCATCAGATGTCAACTTTTAGAAGACATCTGAAGGCAGCCCTGTTTAGGGAACTTTCTAATGTCTGATGTTTTATCATGTTTTTAATATTGTGTTGGGAGCTGCCCAGAGTGGCTAGGGAGGCTGGCCAGATGGGCGGGGTATTATTATTATTATTATTATTATTATTATTATTATTATTATTACACATCTTGTATTTCAAGAATATTTAAAGCACGCTAAAGAATCCTGGGAACTGAGGTTTGTTCAGTGTGCATGGAGTTGTAGCTCTGAGAGGAGACCACAATTCCCAGGATCCTCTGGGGTGGGTTACACAGCTGGAATCTCCCCAAGGTAGGGGTATTGCCTTTTGGTTGTGACCTGAAACCCTTTTAAATGTGCTTTAAGGTATGGTGTCCTGTATATGACCCTGCAGAGCTGGAGTCAAATCAGAGTATAGTGCTTCTTCCTTGGGGACTCACAGCACAACCTTAGATGTGTCTACTCCTGAGTAAACACCACCGAATTCAATAAAGCTTATGACCTTCCAGGTAAGTGTGCAGAGGACTAATTATTGTACCTTTTTCGGATCTTCTTATTCACAGAGCTCTGTGGATGAAAAGAAATGCAGTTAATGAGTGAGCAAGATGTGGGATTGGGTCCAGGGCACAGAACAAGATCAGGATTATAATTATTTTGTTCCATAGCCAACAATAGACTGGCTGTCAGATATCAGTAGGGTTTCTCTTTTTTAAGGGATCCATAATGCTTATCTACATGTGGGGGAAACCTTCTCTAGGTAAAACTTCAAGGGCCGCTTTTCTCCATATGAACCAACCTGGATCCTACAATCATCATGTGAGGCCTTTCTTCATGTGCTTCTTCCACAAAAGGTCTGGAAGGTGGCAACACAAGAACAGACTTTTTCTGCAGTGGCTCCCCATTCTGTGGGCATTCTCCCCAGGGACGATCACCTGGAACCACCGTTATATCTATTTAGGCACTGGGCAAAAACGTTCCCCTTCAGCCAGGCCTTGGGCTGATGAACAGTCTATGTCCTTTTACATGTGTTTGTGGGAGGGATGGCTTATGGCAGGGGTCAGCAAGGTTTATCTTGCCTGGGCCGGATCAGTCCCATGGAGATCTCTCTGTGGGTTGGATTCTGCACGCACGTGAGTGGGCACACCCATGATTTTCAGCGTCGGCATCTGCGCAGATGTGATTTCCGGCATCTGCGCGTGCGCAGACGCGATTTACAGCACTGTGTAAGTGAGTCCCTGCGCTGCGCCGGTTTAGCGAGTGCGCAGCTTGGTTCGGGGGTGGCTCGTGGGCCGGTCAAACAACCTCCACGGGCTGCTTCTGGCCCATGGGCCTTAGGTTTCTGACCCCTGGCTTATGGGTTTGTTTTGTTATTGTTCTCCTTTTTATTATGTATTTTTATGTTTTTATATTGTATTTTTATACAGTGGTACCTTGGGTTAAGAACTTAATTCGTTCTAGAGGTCCATTCTTAACCTGAAACTGTTCTTAACCTGAAGCACCACTTTAGCTAATGCGGCCTCCCACTGCTGCCGTGTGATTTCTGTTCTCATCCTGAAGCAAAGTTCTTAACCCGAGGTACTATTTCTGGGTTAGTGGAGTCTGTAACCTGAAGCGTCTATAACCTTAGGTACCACTGTACTGCAAACTGTCCCGAGATCTTCCAATTTAATAAATCATAAAAATGTAAGAAAGTACTTCCTGATGTTTAGTTGGAACCCCCTGTCTTGTAATTGAAATCCACTGGTTCAGAAGCTAGCCTCCAGAGCAGGAGAAAACAAGCTAGCTCCATCTTCCATGTGACAGCCCAGGAGACATTTGAAGAGGACAATTCATCCTCTCTCAATCTCCTCTGCTCCAGGCTAAACACCACCCAATTCCCTCAACTGTTCCTTATCAGGGTTCATATCTAGATTCTAATAATACCTGGTGATCTCTAGAGTCCAAGTGGCTAGCATCACCATACCTTCAAACCAGGGCGGAGAAAATCTTAAGCATTAATTGCCCTTACCATTTTCCGATACATAGATGATTGCATCTGGATCGAATTGCATATCTTTGGCCAAAGTTATAAATTTTTCTTTCACTTCATCTGACACAGTCTGTTCCCTGCCTTAAGACACAAACAAGGAGTTGGCATTGAGAATCAGCATCATAGTGCAGGAGGATAGATCATAGAATGGTAGAGTTGGAGGCCATCCAACCTTTGCTTAAAAACTTCTAAGGAAGGAGAGTCCACAACCTCCTGAGGGAGTCCATTCCACTGTTGAACAGCTCTCACTGTCAGAAAATACCATATTTTTCGCTCTATAAGACGCACCAGACCACAAGATGCACCTAGTTTTTGGAGGAGGAAAACAAGAAAAAAAATATTCTGAATCTCAGAAGCCAGAACAGCAAGAGGGATAGCTGTGCATTGAAAGCAGCAATCCCTCTTGCTGTTCTGGCTTCTGGGATAGCTGTGCAGCCTGCATTCACTCCATAAGATTCACACACATTTCCCCTTACTTTTTAGGAGGGAAAAAGTGAGACTTATAGAGCGAAAAATATGGTACTTCAGGGTGTTTAGTCCAAATCTCTTTTCTTGTAACTTGAAGCCATTGTTTTTGAGAACTAACTCGCAGAGCAGGATAAAACAAGCGTGCTCCCTCTTCCATGTGACAGCCCTTAAGATATTTGAATATGACTATCATCTCTCAGTCTCCTCTTTACCAGGCTAAAGATACCTAGCTCCTTCAACCATTCCTCATAAGGCTTGGTTTTCAAACCCTTGATCACCTTGGTTGCCCTCCTCTGCACACATTCCAGCTTGTCAATATACTCCTTAAATTGTGGCACCCAGAACTGGACACTGTATTCCAGGTGTGGTTCCAGAATGGAGTGGTCCTGTGACTTCTTTGGATCTGGACACAAAACTTCTGCTGATGCAGCTAAGATTTGCATTAGCTCTTTTTTGCTGCTGCATCACGCTGTTAAGTATCTTAACAAATACCTCTTGCCTGATTCCTTCTCTTCCCCCTTTTTTAAAGAACAGCTTCAGAAGGAGGAGGTTTGAAATGAAAAACCAGAAGCCTGGGCAGTGTTACTTCTCCATTCTGAATTGTCCCATCCTGATGCAAACCTCAGGGGCTTGTGAGGCACATTTGCACAGAGCATGCCAACCAGCGCCTTAAGCTCCCCTGCCTCGCAGGGTTGTTGTGGGTACGAAAATTTGAATTGCCAGTAAAGGTAAAGGCACCCCTGACCATTAGGTCCAGTCACAGACGACTCTGGGGTTGCGACGCTCATCTCGTTTTAATGGCCTAAGGAGCCGTCGTGGCCAGCATGACTAAGCCGCTTCTGGCGAACCAGAGCAGCGCACAGAAATGCTGTTTACCTTCCCGCTGGAGCGGTACCTATTTATCTACTTGTGCTGCATGCTTTCGAACTGCTAGGTTGGCAGGAGCTGGGACTGAGCAACAGGAGCTCAGCCTGTCGCGGGGATTCGAACCACTGACCTTCTGATCGGCAAGCCGTAGGCTCTGTGGTTTAAATTGCCAGTAGATGGTGGCAAATTTGTTGTTGACATTTTATCAAGATGCTCAAAGTATTCTGACAAATCTAGTGGCGGGGGTGGGGAGTGGATTACTCTATTGGCAATTAGTGGTGGTATTTACATCTCCTTAGACAAACTGGGAGGAAGGGCAAGATTTCCAAAAGATGGGCACAATAGGTGTGCCCATCATAACCTACGACACCCAAACAAGCTCCCACGGGCCAGTCTCCAGACATACCAAAGAGCTGCAGCATGCCTGAATGCACTGATCTGAAGAGGATGGCATGGTAAGTCTCATAATCTGTATCCACGATGTGTACTATTGTCCACCCATCTATTGAAAAAGAGGCGCAAAAGATCCATTAATAGGCATGGGAGTCACTTCCACAGATGCAAAAGAAAGGTGTGTGGGGGGGGGTTTAGAGAAAGCACTTTTTCACTCAGCCCATAGTTAAACTATGGAACTCACTGCCCCAAGAGAGATTTGTGGAGGAGGAGAGGGCTATCAATGGCTCTGCCTCCACAGTTGGAGGAAGAAATGCTTCTGAATACCAGTTGCAGGAAACCACAGGAGGGGAGAGTTAATTAAGGAAACATTACTGCAGTTTGGAGACAGAGGAAATACCTACATTGGCTCCCAGTACGTTTCCAAGCACAATTCAAAGTGTTGGTGCTGACCTTTAAAGCCCTAAACGGCCTCAGTCCAGTATATCTGAAGGAGCATCTCCACCCCCATCGTTCAGCCCGGACACTGAGATCCAGCTCTGAGGGCCATCTGGCGGTTCCCTCACTGCGAGAAGTGGGGTTACCGAGAACCAGGCAGAGGGCCTTCTCGGTAGTGGCACCCGCCCTGTGGAACGCCCTCCCATCAGATGTCAAGGATATAATTAAGTATCTGACTTTTAGAAGGCATCTGAAGGCAGCCTTGTTTAGGGAAGTTTTTCATATTTTAATGTTGCCGCTTTTTTACTATTAATATTCTAATGGGAGCCGCCCAGAGTGGTTGGGGAAACCCGACCAGATGGACGGGATATACATAATTGAGAGAAGTCAAATATTCCATTCAGGCCCTTCCAGCTCTCAGGAGAAATCCATCTAACTCAATCCAGAAAGGAAGAGAAATCTGCTTCCATTTCTGGTAGCGAACTTGGCAAGTTGCTCTCCCAGGTTCGCTGGAGCTTGAGGGCGGTGTGTGTGTGTGTGGCTTGGATGGAGATAATGGTGGAGAAATCTATTAACACTTACCTACACTCTCGAATTCGGCCGGCTTTACAGGGCGTGCAACAACTGTTTTACTCAGACATTCTCCATCCCTGGAAAGAAAGGCAGGGTTGTGAAGTTGCTACCCCCCCCCCATTCAGCACGCCCCCCCCCCCAATCTCAGCACAAGATTTCAAAGGGGTTCCAGGTGCTCAGCCAGGGCCGTGTTTCCTCTGAAAATCATGCTGTATTGCCTTTAAGAAATATGGTTTAATTACACATATTTACACCCGATTTTAGCTTGAATGAACTTTATTACAGTCACAGACAGGATTTTTTGACCGATAATTGTTAGGGCAAATGAGGACAAGGAAACAGGCATAAAACATCCTAATAAAATACAAGATTAAACACAGGTAATGGATGGATAAAAAACTAATAATTAAAACAGATAAGAACTAAAAACCAACAAAGAAACACAGTTAAAACAACTGTAAGAGCATAAGAGCTAAAAGACTCGCAGATAAAACAACTATAAGAGGCTGCAGAGTAGAAGCCTCTTAAATAGAGTTTAGATGGAGTTAAAATGAGTTTAGATGGAGGAGTTGCAAATCTGACCACACCGTCATCTCAGGAGGAGTGTGATGGCCTGGGAATCCGATTCAGAGGCTGAACCGGAGGAATCCCAGCCTGCACAGGAGTCCCCGCCTCCAGGGCCGGCTGAACTGGGGCAGGGCCTTGATTCTGAAGCGCCTGCACCTGTGCCGGATCCTCAGGAGCAGGCACCAGGTGAATCCACTCTGGCTCCAGAGGTGGTTGAGGACTCAGTGCCTACAGGTGAGTCTCCCCCTGGGCCCAGTAACCCTTCAGCCTCTCCTGAACTGCAGAGGCTCAGGGCAGAGAGGCGAAGGGAACTGGTTTCTCCCAGGAGGAGTGCTCGCCTTAAGGCCAGGAGAGGCGGGTCTCCTGGGGGCCGGGACCGCCCCTGGCCTCAGAGAAGATAAAGGCCAGTCAGCCCGGTCCCAGGTTGCGGGAGCAACGTCGTTGATGAGCTGTTTCGGCCAGCATCCAGTCCTGTTTTCCCCAGAGTTCCTGTCCTTGCCTGGCTTCCCACTTGTGGACCCCACTTCGCCCGAGGAGGACTGTCTGCCAACCCTCAACTCAGGTCCTGGACCTCGCCCCACGGTAACCTCCCCCCCCCCGGACCAGCACAAGGAGGCTTGTTCCCCACAGTGGGGCAGCATTGGAATCCAAGGCATCCTCCCAGCCATCTCTAGGCCTCTGTCCCAGCCTGCCAAGATGGCCCCAACCTTTGCACTCCTTCCCCTTCCCAGCACCCCCCCCACAAAAGAACAAATTTCTCTGTGACATCATCCCCATTAGCAGCTTGGAGTTGGCCAGTCCTGGAGTTCTGGGGGGGGGGGCATTGCCCAGTTTCAGAAGAAGAGGGAGCAACGGGAAGCTGCCCAATAGACATTCAGAATCTCAGCTGATGTAACTGACTTTCGGGGACCAGGGATACAGCTAAGGCTGGACCTCAGACAAAATGACCGCTCCCCACATTAACTGGGGGGTGGCTTTTGTGTGGTTGGGCACAGTGCCCCCCCCCAGGACTACAGTGGTACCTCAGGTTACATACCCTTCAGGTTACATACGCTTCAGGTTACAGACTCCGCTAAACCAGAAATAGTGCTTCAAGTTAAGAACTTTGCTTCAGGATGAGAACAGAAGTTATGCTTCAGGATGAGAACAGAAGTTGTGCGGCGGCGGCGCAACAGCAGCAGGAGGTCCCATTAGTTAAAGTGGTGCTTCAGGTTAAGAACAGTTTCAGGTTAAGAACCGACCTCCGGAACAAATTAAGTACGTAACCAGAGGTACCACTGTACTAGACCCCCGGCAAGGTAGTTGGCTTCACCGCTCCCCCCCCCCCCAAGCTGGATACCTGGAGGTTCCCGCCTAGCCTCGTCAATCAGCCAATCCTGGCTGGGGGGGCACGTTGCCAAGGGAATTGCCCAGGTATAGTTAGGACCGCCCACACTCACAATAGAGGGTGTAACTTACCTGTTGGACCTCCTGAACTTAACCCACCCTGCCCTCCCTCAATTTATGCCTTCTTTCGCAGTTTAATCTTCTTCTTTACAGCTATGCAGGCGCTGCTGTGATCCTAGATGGTCACAGTTGAGGGACCGGGAAGGAATTCCCCTGCATTGGCAGGTTTCGCCTTCCCCGTAGCAAAACGTCACAACTTTGTATGCCTTGGGCGGAATCCTTTAGTCTATCTTCCCTCAATTGGGGGTGGAGGCGTGAAGCGCTGACCCACGCCCCCCCCGCACCGGATATTCTAGGGTTCCCCATTAAAGGAGTTATTTTGAGGGGAGGCACTGGCCATAGGCCAATGGGTTGTCAATGCTCTCCCCTACGACACAGCGAAATGGGGGGTGGGCTCTCTGCTTGAACAGACGTTCTCCAGAGTCAGCCCAATCGCCACACACTTTGGATAACCCTGATGTTCCCCAGATCCCCGGCTGGGGACTGGGAGGGATAAACGCCCAATGCCTAAGCCAAGGTCTTCCTACATCTGAGAATTTAATAAAATTGTAGCCAATTTTAATCCCATAACATGTTGTCAGGTGTCATTATTCCTCCTGGGGGGTGCCTGGGGCTAGGGGGGGGGTCTCTACCTGTCCAGGTAAAGTCCTGGGTATACGACCTAGCCTCCCTGCTGAAAGCCTCAGGACCCTTCCCCTTATTCTGTTCTGCGTGAGGGGAGATCATGATCACAGCAACGGAAGCAGACTTACCATGGATAATCAATTTTGAAGACCAGTCCTCCATCCTCTTGGGTCTCCATTGAATAACCAAAGGGTGGTCTCCTTTGTTTGTTATACTGTACCATTGCAATAGGATACCACTTACCGGTGAGCTACAAAGAAGATGTTTGTTTGTGTGTTACTGTTTTTGTGTTGTTGAGAAAGACATTTCTATATATATTGTAGGCTGGTAGCTAAAGTGGCGTAGTAGTCTCAGGCTTTCCACTCTGGGCCACACTTTCAGAATGAAAATTTGCTCAAGCCACATCAAGTTTTGTTTTTTTTAATTGATAAGAAATACATCGCAAAACAAAAAGAAGCAACTCCTAGCAGTGCTTGATTAATAACACAGAACACAACTGCTTTATAAGTACAGTAGCACCTTGGTTCTTGAACTTAATCCGTTCCTGGAGTCCGTTCGAGTCCCAAAACCGTTCGAAAACCAAGGTGCGGCTTCTGATGGGCTGCAGGAGGTTCCTGCAGTCAAGCGGAAGGTGCATCAGACGTTCGGCTTCCGAAAAACGTTCACAAACCGGAACACTTACTTCCGGGTTTGCAGCGTTCGGGAGCTAAAACCTATGAGTACCAAGGCGTTCGAGAACTAAGGTATGGCTGTATAAAACAATGCTACATACGAACATGGCTCGTTCCCAAAATATTCTTAGAGAAGTTAGGTGCCACCCCACACTCTGCCGAGCGGGTTCCAGGCACTCACCTAGGGTTTGTGCTCCTTAGGCGAGCTGAAGACACTGCGAAAATATGATTTATTCACATATTTACTTCTTCAGTCTGCATGGAGGGAGTCCAGATCTTATAGCATGGTCATTTCAAGAGGGGCTTGTGCCCCACAGGGGCGCAGCCCTAGAATCCAAGGCATCTCCCCAAGCCAGCCTTCCCAAGATGGATCCCACTCTTTCTTCTTCCTTCTTCTTCTTCCCAGAAAACCCTGCTAAAAACTCTCTTTCCCTGTCACCTCACACCCAGTTACCCTGGCAAACCCTTCAAACGCCCAGTCTCTGTTCACACCTCAGGGCAAGGCAGGAGGACATTGCTTTTGCATCTCCAATGACTCTCAATGGCCCTGATATGTTTCTTAATGGCCTTGGCTTGGCCAGGTCATTTTGCATAGGCTACCTCAGGAATCTCTTTATAGCTTGTAGTTCTCCCTTCACATCCCAAATAATCAAAATCCCACCATTTATTAATTTCTAGGGTTTGGGAGGGGTGTCCCCCAATCTATAACAATATAATTACAAACGAGCCTCTTACATATGTACCTTGCATATGTTTACAAACTCAATGAGAGGTGTGAGCTTGCATTTGTTTGGTAATCTCATTTTCATTAGGTGTAACATGAGACAAACAAACTCTTATCTCGTCAAGGCAAAGAAGCACTTCTCTTTTCTGAACTTTCGTATTTGTCAAGAGTTGAAAATGTCAATGTTTCTTAGTACAGAAAGTATTGATCTGATGTGTAGAGATCTTTCCTATTCTGATTAGTTCAAGAGGGTTCTAGAAGGTTCCTTCTCTTTGTGAAAGAAACCGGCAGAAGGTTTTTGTTTGGCTTATTCCTTCAGAGAAGCTGAGTACAGCTGGTTGAAACTGGTTCTGTTATCCTTTTGTCAAGATAATACTGACAATAATAGTAAGACCAGGAGGAGCCTGTGCTTCACTCACTTTCTCTTTTCTATCTCTTTAGTACAGTATGGTGTTCTGTATGCTGTCATGTTAAGGTTTAGACTTATAATTATAAGTTAGTAAGTTTTATTTTAAGTGCTGCAACTGGATTTTTTTAAATGGACTGTGCCAATCCTGAATGTTCTGGATTTGTGACTGTTATGCTTATTTTCCTTCAGCATCAGTAAAGCTCTGCTGGATGAAGTACGATTGCCTCTGGTCTATTTTTTGGAAACTTTGCTATGTTTTTAAGTGTTTTCCTCCTCCGGTGCTGGTGCAACAGAAAAAATATATTTTGGAGATCTATAGGGTAGCCAAAACTCTTGAAGAGAGGTGTGGATATTGTTTTTGGTTTTATATTCTCTCTCTCTCTCTCTCTCTCTCCCTCCCCCCCCCCCTCACACACACACTACACTGAAATGTTTAAATCTTTCTTTATTGGTCCTTGATTCTTCCTGCTAAACTTGCCATCCTCTCCTGCCACACCAGTGTAGCACAACACAGCCTTGGAGAACCACTGGGTTAGGGCATGGGAGAGACCAGGATTCGAATTCCTGTTCGGCCATGAAGCTCACAGTCACTGCCTCTCAGCCCAATCTACCTCATAGGGTTGTTGTGGGGATTAAATGAGGAAGGGGAGAACCATGTGCATCACCTTGTGCTCCGTGGAGAAACAGGTGGGTTATAAAGAGGGCACAGTCAGCTTGCAAAGTCTGTAAGCAGGTGAACAAGGCTGTGCAAGCTCAATTATTGCTAAATTTGTCACCATCCCTAGTTATAAGTGAAGGAGAAAAATGTTGCCGTTACCTTCTTTAGATCCAAGTCTGGCATCACCGGAATGGGTACAGGAATCTTGTACTTAGAAAATGCTGAGCAGGTGCCAGCAAACACAATAAGAATCAGCACACTGTTCATCCTTGCAAGGCTTTGCAGCAGTTCAGGAACGTTTGAGACTTCTGCAGAGACCTTGGCGATGTCTGGATTTATATCCCTCTGCTTATGTCCCCAAATTTCATCTAAGCCAGTACAGCCCTGCCATTAAAAGAGGTTGTGGGGTGAGAGAGAGAACCAGGCGATTTTCAGAACTAATTGTTATCCGTGGTGAGTACATTTTCTAAAAACCTGGGAACACTCTGCCCATCAATGCTTGTTCTGAAGGACTCCAAGGCCTGTGGCCTCCCCTGTTAGTTGTGGGTGGTGGTTTAAGGTGAACTTCACCACCAACGGAGGCCTGGGCTATGATCAAAAGGAGCCGAGAGCCAGTTGTAACTAATGTTAGAATAAGGTTTGCATCTCCAGACCACATTCCTCACCTGGAACATCCCTGGAGGAGGCATTGTGGGAACAAAGGAAATTCAAATTGTGTTGGCCTTTCTATTGCCTTTCTTCCCCTCCCCCCCCCCCCCGCCTCTGCTGCTCCTTGTCCTCTTCATGGAGTAAAAATGGCCAACACCTGAAACGATAGTGTTTTTCTAATTTTACTATTAAAGTCAAGCAAGTTGATGTCTTACATGCAAGGCAATTAGGAAACAGCTAGATGCCTGCTCAGTGGTCCTCACAGTGCACCCTGAGTCATGTGGGGAAGGGGAGCGATGTGGAATTTAGATTAGGCACATTACCAGTGAGACCATCAAACTGGTAAGAGCCAGTTAAGGAGGAACCTAACGTCTTTCCAGTTGGTAGAGCATGAGACTCTTAATCTCAAATTGGCAAAAATGTATAAATTTAAATCAAATACATGTTGCAAATGTCAAGTGAAATAAGATTCTTTTTATCATATGTGGTGGTCTTGTAGTAAGGTTAAAGCTTACAGTGGGACCTCAGGTTAAGAACTTAATTCGTTCCGGAGGTCTGTTCTTAACCTGAAACTGTTCTTAACCTGAAGCACCACTTTAGCTAATGGGGCCTCCTCCTGCTGCCGTGCCGCCAGAGCACGATTTCTGTTCTCATCCTGAAGCAAAGTTCTTAACCCAAGGTACTATTTCTGGGTTAGCAGAGTCTGTAACCTGAAGTGTCTGTAAGATGAAGTGTATGTAACCCGAGGTACCACTGTATTGGGAAATGATATACAGTCATAACTGGTGTTGCGTCCGCTTCATGTTGCGTCTTTTCGTGTTACGTCCCACGGCAACCCGGTAGTACCAGAATGGGTTGCTTCTGGCTTTCACCACTCGTGCATGCACAGAAGCGCCAAATCGCACCTTGCGCCTGTGTAGATGCGGCGCTTCAAGTTGTGGGCTTTTCATGTTGCGGACGGGCCTCCGGAACGGATCCCGTCCATAAGATGAGGTACAACTGTATAATGAATTGCAAAAAGATGTTTAAACTAACGTCTGTAAAAAAAACAAGAACCCAAAAGCTTTCCTTATGTGAATTATAGAGAGAGAACTGCTTAAATTGTATAGAAATTTATTTCTGTATGCTACTACAGCAGCAAGAAAGTTACTTGCCCAAAAGTGGAAAGAGGCAGAAGTCCCAATAAAGGAAGAATGGATACAAAAACTCATGGAATATGCACAAATGGCAAAAATTACCAGAGGATTGAGAAATAAAGATAACAAACTTTTTATAAAAGAATGGAAATGGTTTATTGAATATTTACAGATAAATTATAAACAGATAAAAACATTAGCAAGATTAATATAACAACCTGCCATTTTATAAGGGTATATATCTATAGCTGATAAAGAAATGAGTAGGTTAAATGAATTTGGATATGCAGAAGACAGAAAAAATGAATTTAATGAACCGCATAAAGAGGGGGAAGGAAGTCAAAATTTGAAATCTTAAATTGAATAATACTTCGACACCAATTTTGTGACAGTTTTCTTATAATGTCCAGCTGGCATTATAAGTGCGTTCATGGGTTGGAGGTGCATGATGGAGGTGGTCTTTTGGCAAAACTGATGCTTCTTTTCTCTTCCACCAAGGCACTTGAGGAAGAGGAAACTTGATGGAGGTCGTCTGTCACAACAAGAGCCAGCCCACCCATAAGGCAATGCAAAGCGAGCGCCTCAGGCAGCCGGATCCAGATTGGCAGCAGATCCTGTGTCCACGGCAGCTGTCTACCAGTTCCATCTGGTACGCAGGCTGAGACCCTACCTGCCTGCATACTGTCTCACAGGGGTGGTGCATGCTCTAATTATCTCCCGCTTGGACTACTCACAGGGATGTCCAACAGGTTGATCATGATCTACTGGTAGTTCCCATGGAGGTTAAGGTAGATCCCAGTTTCTTGGGAGTTGGCCACCCCTGGACTATTGCAATGTGCTCTGTGTGGGGTTACCTTTGAAGGTGGCTTGGAAACGGCAATTAATCCAGAATGCTGCAGCTTGAGTGGTGACTGGGAGTGGTCGCCAAGATATAACACTGGTCCTAAAGGATCTATACTGGCTCCCAGTATGTTTCCGAGCATAATTCAAATTGTTGGCACTGATCTTTAAAGCCCTAAACAGCCTTGGCCCTGTATACCTAAAGGACTGTCTCCACCCCCATTGTTCTGTCTGGACACTGAGGTCCACTTCCAAGGGCCTTCTGCTGGTTCTGTCAGTGCGAGAAGCAAAGTTACAGGGAACCAGGCAGAGGGCCTTCTCAGTAGTGGCGCCCTCCTTGTGGAATGCCCTCCCATCAGATGTCAAGGACTATACAACTTTTAGAAGAAATCTATCTGAAGGCAGCCCTGTATCGGGAAGTTTTTAATGTTTGATGTTTTGTTATGCTTGTATATGTGTTGTGAGCTGCCCAGAGTGGCTGGGGCAACGCAGCCAGATGGGTGGGGTATAAAAAAATTAAATTAAATTATTATTATTATTATTATTATTATTATTATTATTATTATTATTATTATTATCCAGCCTCTAAGAAATGCATCACCTGCTGCTGCCACCATAGTAGTAGCAATGGCTCTGGCATGAAGAACAATAAGAACAATATTATAAAATAATTTTTCTTTGCCTTTGTTTGTGCATGTTCAGTAATAAATATGGATAAACTGTCAAACTCAAAAGAAACCCCCCCATTTCCCCCTCCCCATTCATTCTATGTGTACCCAAGAAATAACAAAAACCAAGTTATACAAAAATACATACGTACATTGCAAAAAGGGTCAACTGTGAGCAATTATGGCTTTTAAAGCGGCAGCTTCTACCAACCGCATGACTTCATACCGAAAACAAGGAAGGCCTGAAACATGAGAAAAGAGGCCCTGTGGAAGGGGAGGAAAGAGAGGAAGCAAATGCATTTTTCCAGCTGTTGGGCTTAGGAATTTCATGTTTGGGTGTGTAATAGCAGTCAGTAATCACCACCACCCCACAGACGTACATTGATCTGGAGGTTAAATCAGCAGATTTTGATATGGCCAGAGGTTTTCTGTGAAAATCTTTTGGCTACAGCTCAGCTTAGGAAACAGAACTTAATGGAATTCCAGGAAGTTTTATACACCTCTACTGAAGGCATGGATGCGGGTGGCGCTGTGGGTTAAACCACAGATGTTGTCTGGATTCCATCCTGTCCAGGGAACTAACCACGATGTAAGTCAATTTTGCCGGTGGCGCTGTGGGTTAAACCACAGAGCCTAGGACTTGCCGATCAGAAGGTCGGCGGTTCGAATCCCCGCGACAGGGTGAGCTCCTGTTGCTCGGTAACTGCTCCTGCCAACCTAGCAGTTCGAAAGCACGTCCAAGTGCAAGTAGACAAATAGGTACTGCTCCAGCGGGAAGGTAAACAGCATTTCCGTGCGTTGCTCTGGTTCACCGGAAGCGGCTTAGTCATGCTGGCCACATGACCCGGAAGCTGTACGCCGGCTCCCTCGGCCAATAAAGCGAGATGAGCGCCGCAACCCCAGAGTCGGTCACGACTGGACCTAATGGTTAGGGGTCCCTTTACCTTTACTGAAGGCACCTCAGAAACAGAGGTGTCACATGGACTCCAGTCCTAGCTCTACCTGACTAAACTCCTCTAACTGCCCATGTGGCCAGGTAGCCCTCTTCCCTGAAGACCTAGAGCGACTGGCTGAAGAAGACTTCTTCAGAGCCTCAGGACAAGGTGCAATCCGGTGACAGTAGCTTCACCACTACCCAAGTCAATGAGGGGGCTTTAAAAGAGGAGTAGACAAGTTCATGGCTCATAAGGCTATCAATGGTGGCCAGGTTCTACCACCGCAGTCTCTGAATGCCTGTTGCTGCAAACCACAGAAACTCTTGGGTCCTGTTTTCAGACTTTTCATGGCCATCTAGTTGGCCATTGTGAAAACAGGATGCTGGACTAGATGGGCCACTGGCCTGATCCAGCAGAGCTTTCCTTATGTCTTTGTGAGAGCTAAACAAACCAACTCCTGTGTTGCAAAATATGAGTCAGCAATATTAAAAGCGACATGATGGCCAGAAACAATAACAATGTGAAAAAAATTATGGAATAATTCAAAACATCAAAACTAAAAAATTGAAGTCTCTGAAAGTCCTTAAATGAATCACGGTGCCAGACTTTACCTGGCGGAGAGCAAGCTGTGAAGCTTTGTATAATCAGCAAATGTCCAATTCTGATGTCTAACTCTGCTGTGTTTCCGGATAACAACTACTGTTTCATTGAATTCTTCATCAGCCAATTAGTTCGACACTTGTAAGTGAACATGAGCACTGTTCCAGAGTATTTTTCATTATATCTATACAAAAAAAAAAGATTGGTTAATGAAGAAATTACATATCTTTTTACTTTCCAGTTTGAATTATACCATAAAGTTTTTCACATTGTTATTGTTTCTGGACACCGTGTTGCTTTATGAGAGATAAAACTGACCTATGTTGCAGGCCTCTCATTTCATGCTTTAACTGTGGGACTGAATTTTAAACGTTTCCCAACAAACAAACAAGGCAAGAAAAGCATTAGCCCAGACTTCTCCCTGACATGCTAGATTGTGGTTTTCTTTTCTTTTTTTAACGTGTAGGGAAAATATTATAAGGGAACCAAGTCAAATCTTTCCCAATTTGCAGTGTTAAACAACACAGATTAGGGATCAACATATCTGTCAGTTTCAGTTTCTCAGCTTTCCAGTCCCAGATTTTTTTGTTTGCTATATTTCTGCATCAGTTCTTACGATTTCCCTCCAAGCATTTTAGTGTGCATTTCTCCTAAGACAATTTTTTGCAGGCAATATTTCCTGACACAATGCATTTTTATATGTTATTTTCACTTACTACTAATAATAACAATAACAACAACAATATTTTTTATTTATTGTGTCCGGGTAGAACGATGGGGGTGGAGATGCTCCCTCAGGTATACTGGGCCGAGGGCTTTAAAGGCCTCACTTTGCTTTTTATACACATTTTCACCTGGTATATGTATTTTTGTAAACATTTTTTGGTAGAAGAACTGGTCTGAAAAAATTGGATAACTGACAGTTTGATACAGTGGTACCTCTGGATGCGAACAGGATCCATTCCGGAGCCTCGCTCGCATCCTGAAGCGAACATAACATGTGACTGTGCATCTGCACGTGTGCGGGTCGCGTTTCGCTGCTTCTGCGCATGTGTGTGACGTCATTTTGAGCGTCTGCGCATGTGTGAGCAGCAAAACCCAGAAGTAACACGTTCCATTACTTCTGGGTAGCCACGGAGCACAACCTGAAAACGCTTAACCTGAAGCGTATTCTTCCCGAGGTATGACTGTATTTCAGTCCGTTTGTTAAAATGCCCACCAAGCTGAATCTATCTCATGCCCCTTGTACAGACAGAGACCACATTGGGGTTTTCTGCTCTTCTGTTTGTGTCTAGTCTCATGGGAGTCATTTCTGAAATTCTTCACATTCCCTTTTTCCTATGTGACAGGAAGTCTTCCACGTAGCTGTAACTTAGCTGTTGTCCAGATAAACCAGTTGGTGAGAGCGAGGAGAGAGGTAGCGAACGGGTTTCACTCCACTGAGGCAATGCTAGCCAGTTCAACCAGCAGATGTGGTTATCAAACTATTGGCTTGGGGAGACCTGGAGCTTTGCAAATACTGTGAGGTGGGGTGACTGCTGTCCCATTTGAGAAGCAAACAGGCCAAATTGCTTCCATCTCCTCCTACCTTTCGGCACATCTCTGTGGGCAACCTTTCTAGGTTCCCTCAGGCAACAAAACAGGTTGTGGATGTGTTTCTTTGCTTCTCCAAAACTGGCAAATGGTCCTTGTTTTGTTTCCCCATGGATGAGTTTTGGTTTTGCTGCCTGAAGTAGCTGCTGCTGTCAATATGATCGTTTAAAGTGTAGATTTGTGTAAGTCTATCTAGAACTTGCTGATAATTCCCAGGAAGTGGAGTTTTCCAAGGCCCAACCCATATACCTGACACAATAATTCCATCAGCTCCACTAAGGGATAAGCACCACTAGGAATCCTCTTCCTCAAATGCCAGCTGGGAGCAGCCATTCTTTCAAGTCAAGGTCTGATTAAGTTGGGCAGGGGGCCCTGGTGTGGTTCCCAAAATAAGTTTGTCCCTGCTTCCCTCCTGCAAAAGGAGCAGGCAGGGTCTACACTCAGCGGCATGCTAAACTGCTGGGTGAAGTAGGGTTGCAATATATCCTGAATTTCCTGGACATATCCAGAATATTGTAGTTGGAAGCAGTGTCTGGGCGAAAATTGCAATAACGTCTGGGAAAATCTGAATGTATGGCGACCCATGTTGGCAGTATCATTTTTGGTGATTTCCAAAGACAATAGCTCAGAAACTTTTTCTTTTTTGGCAAAAAAAAAGCTCAACATGGTTTCTGTCTGGATTTTCACTATTTGAAATATTGCAACCTTAAGGTGAAGGGCCTCTCCCCTCCATTAAACCTTGCTGCAGACATGCTTAATGGGGGAGAACTCCATTACATGGCTGTTGTAAAGATTTGAAAAGTGCTATAAGATGGCTGCAAAAGGGAACTTAGCACATGTACAATGGACATCAAATTCAAGTTTCTTTAAGCAGATGGATGCATCTTTGTTTTATAAAAGGCTTGTGTTTTCTGCACTCCATTGCCCCCCAAAGAGGTACCGTTCCAAGGCATCAACCAATCTTAATCTGGTCTGATTATTGTGTGTTTTAGATCCCCAAACTCCCTGTAACACCCCCCCTAAAAAACCCCCCTGCTCCCATTTTCCACTGCTCTGCTCTGGAAATCAACTGCATTTCCATCCAAGGACATTCAAAACCCACATTCGGGGATGAGTTTAAATGGATGAATACTAGTCTATTCCTTTTCAACTGAACAACCAGATACCAGTTTCTGTCCTTGGGTGGTGGTGGAGTGGGTTGGCTTTAATTATTGATTTAATTTCATTATTATTATTTTCACTTTCCTTTTCTCATTTCTTTCATTTCATTTTTAATGGCAGCATTTTGTTACAAAGAAAATATGAGTGGGAATGCATAATTCAAGTTCCTTGCAGGAACGGAAATGTGTGAGTAAACACTACAGGAAATTCTTGGGATGCTTCCAGATTATGGCTTCATAGCGCATTAATCTGGATTTGTTTACAGGGAAAGTAGACAGAGCTGGCAACTTAATTAGTATTCCTTCTCATTTGTATGTGGGGAGATTACATGATGTTGCATTGGAGCAAATGTTATCTCACACTTCCAAGCGCATTTCCCCATCACGTTCCTTATTGTAACAAGTCCAGTTGTGGGTTGTGCAATACCTCCATATCAGCCTTAATTGCATGACCAGAATTTGCCGGCTTGTGATGGAACCCCATTCCAAAATAGCAACAGTCTAGAAGAGACCTCGGTCATGGAGAAGAAGATTGCTGAGAAAATGCAACACTATTTGGAACATATATGGAAGTTGCATTTTAATTCTGGTTCCAAGTACTGTACTTGCGAAATAGCAACATCTTAGCAGTGCTTTAGGGTTCTAGTGTGGAAGTAACTATACTCAAACCCTTATTACCAGGGTCAGCAAACTTTTTCAGCAGGATGCTGGTCCACTGTCCCTCAGACCTTGTGGGGGGCTGGACTATATTTTGAAGAAAAAAAATGAATGAATTCCTATGCCCCACAAATAACCCAGAGATGCATTTTAAATAAAAAGACACATTCTACTCATGTAAAAACACACTGATTCCCGGACCGTCCGCAGGCCGGATTTAGAAGGTGATTGGGCCGGATCTGGCCCCTGGGCTTCAGTTTGCCTGCCCATGCCTTATTACAGTCCAGCTGTGAATGTTCATTCCCCATAGAGCTCTCCTTCGTTTTGCATCCAAAAGCACAATTCCAAAAGTCACGTCTTCACATCTGTGAAAGGACTGAGCAAAACACAGGCTTGACTGCCACATCTGCACTCATGCTAAATATAGTCTGGGCATGGTGCCAATTTCTGTGCTCTCCCATCAGAGACAATTTTGAGCAAATATCTTCAGCGTAAATATTGTTCCAGGTGTTTTCTGAGGTCCTCTCGCCCCCTGGTGACAAATTGTTAAAACTGTGCTGCCCCCATTTTTCGCTCTCTCATTGCACTTTCTGTAGACATTTCTTCCTGCTTGTCCAGGCTTTAAGATGTAATATTTGCCTTCCCAAAATGAAAAGAGTTGCTGATTCTTTTGAATCCAAAGTGAATGTATTTGGATAGGAAAATTCATATATCCCCAAATCACAAATTGTATATAAATATTTCCAGGAACATTTGTGCTAAAACCCCCCCAAATATAGTGGTACTTTGGGTTAAGTACTTAATTCGTTCCGGAGGTCCGTTCTTAACCTGAAACTGTTCTTAACCTGAGGTACCACTTTAGCTAATGGGGCCTCCTGCTGCTGCCACACCGCCGGAGCACGATTTCTGTTCTCATCCTGAAGCAAAGTTCTTAACCCGAGGTACTATTTCTGGGTTAGCGGAGTCTGTAACCTGAAGTGTATGTAACCTGAGGTACCACTGTAACTACTTTCCCCCAAAAAAAGCAGCCCCAAGAAGCTGTAAGAGAGATTGTCTGTTTGCAAAAGCATCATTGGTTTCCTCACTACTCAGGTTAAGGAAAATAAAGAGTTTTTTTCATGTCTCAGCTCAGAGATTTGCAGAGATTGTGGATTTGCAGATAGTGAGTCAGATGATGCTGGTGATGGTGAGATTTTTTAAAGACACAGCTGTATGGACTATCAACTTGCTATTAAGCGCTCCCAAGTTTGGCCCAGCCGCTACTGGAAAACTGAAAAGTTGACATCCCTTTATGTGTGCAGTGTGAAATAAATAGTCACTGCACAAGCACCTTTCAATGAGAGTTGCACAGGAGAACTTCTTGTTGGATTACGTCCCACATGGGAGTAGGGAAAAAATCAGTGTTTTTCTGACACCAAAGTGTCATTGGACAGCTCTGTCACCTAGTGAACCGACAGAGGGAATTTTATGCTGAGTATTAATGCTTCCGAAGTATGTGGAAGCTAGTTGCTGTAGCAGCACAGCATTAAATATTGAAACAGTGGCTATATTGGGTCTGATTCGACCAAAAATAAGCTGGCATGCACGATGGAAACAGATGCTTTGCCGCCCCCCTCCTTCCCCCCTTTTAGATTACACATACTTTTAAAGCAACAGATCAGCATTTTACAGCTGCTTAATGTTTCACATTAGAAAGCTCTTTCGGAATCGGTGAGAGAGGCTGAGAGTGCAGTTCTGCTAATGCAACCACAATAACAGGTTGAGGCCTTCAGTGAAAGGGCTGCAGTGCAAGTCTGTGGAGAGTCTTCCAAACAGGGTGGGTCCATTGGACCGTGGGTAAGCTGCTTGCAAAGCAATTTCTTCACAAGGATGAAGAAGTCAGCTGTAAAACTGCTTCTGCTTTTAGCGATCTGTGCCCTCATTCCTGAAGACATGTGCCTCTTTCCCTTGCCCACTCCATATCTTTGAAGGTCCTACATCTCTCTACTTTCTCCTCTTGAATCACCTTACTGGTGCTGCTGGAGAAGAATAAACAGGAACGGGAGGAAATAGACTATGTGTATGGGAAATGTGGACTTTTTCAACTGGGAAAAGGAACTCATGGCTGTCGTTGCTTTTAGGAGCTGTGTCCAGTCCTCTTTTATTTCCTCAAGCATTTTACCATTTGCTCTGTTCAGTCCTCATAAGCATACTCACACAACATTCAGAGCCAAAGTGTCCATTATAATTCCATTTTGGCACCATAAGCATGTTATCCAGGACCTTTCAAGTGCTCTGATGGAAGGATTCAATTCAGCTAATATTAAAACTCATCATCACTCCATAGTACATATTCTTCAAAGTGCTATCTATGCTATTTGCTGCCCTCCCAAATCCACACTCCACACGCACCTTTGCTTGAATTCCTCATGCTGTGATTCCTTCTAAAGGTAAAGGGACCCCAGTTGTGGCTGACTCTGGGGTTGTGGCGCTAATCTCGCTTTATTGGCCAAGGGAGCCGGCGTACAGCTTCTGGGTCATGTGGCCAGCATGACTAAGCTGCTTCTGGCGAACCAGAGCAGTGCACGGAAACGCCGTTTACCTTCCCGCCGGAGCGGTACCTAGTTATCTACTTGCACTTTGACGTGCTTTCAAACTGCTAGGTTGGCAGGAGCAGGGACCGAGCAACGGGAGCTCACCCCGTCACAGGGATTCAAACCGCCGACCTTCTGATCGGCAAGTCCTAGGCTCTGTGGTTTAACCCACAGCGCCACCCGCATCCCACGTGATTCCTTCTAGGACCTACCCAAAAGAGATTCTGGCAGGAATCTGTTTCTACTAATGAAGACTGGCATTAGTGTAGGCAGCATTTTGGATCATAGACCTTTCTTGATCACAGGCCATTGGAGAACTTTTGTAGATGGAGCTTTGAGTGGAGAATATCTGGCTAAGATCTGCACCAGCTTTCTCTTTCTAAAAAAGCAAACTTCTAGTCCTATGGCCGTCGAAGCAAGCTTGCAGTTATGTGATCGTAGCCTTGTAAAAGCTCAGAAGCCAGAGGATTTTACAGATTGAGATTTTCGGTGGCTTTGCTACCCTAGATAGCTCCTTGCTCTTCCTCAACACTAGAAGAAGCAAAAGTAATTATGTTGAATATGTGAAAAATTGCACAATTTTTACTCTTGCATAAGGCAGCTTTTTGTGACCTAGAATGTGGGTTGCAGTGGGCAAGTCCACCCCTCTTTTTCTTTAGCTTAAAGTACACACAGTCCCTCATTATAAACCATCATTTTAACTGATACAAGGGGCTGCCAGTTGTTATCAGCTTGGGTAGCTATTATTATCACCTTGTCCCAGTTGAGGGACCCTCAGATATGTAAGCTTTCTTGAGAACTAGAAGGATGTACCTCAGCTTTTGGTGGCCCTAGGTAAAGGTAAAGGGACCCCTGACCATCAAGTCCAGTCGTGTATGACTCTGGGGTTGTGGCACTCATCTCGCTTTAATGGCTGAGGGAGCCAGTGTTTGTCCGCAGACAGCTTCCTGGTCATGTGGCCAGCATGACTAAGCTTCTGGCAAACCAGAGCAGCGCACGGAAATGCCATTTACCTTCCTTCCGGAGCAGTACCTATTTATCTACTTGCACTCTGATGTGCATTCGAACTGCTAGGTTGGCAGGAGCAAGGACTGAACAACGGGAGCTCACCCCGTTGCAGGGATTCGAACCACCAACCTTTTGATCGGCAAGCCCTAGGCTCTAATTTGCAGACAAATTTGCAGGCAACCTCTGGATTGGTTTGCAGACTCTCATAAAAGGCAGCAAGGAGATCTTCTCCCTTGGACACTTCTCAGAAAGTTTTCTGAAGCTCCATAAGGTATTGCTTGCATCACTTTGTAAATCTAAAGAGACAGAAATAACCAGTTTAGCTATGATGATGTCCTAGCAACCTTTTTCTAAAACTGGTGTAACCTGTCCAGGATGCCAGAACTTCAGCTTTGATGGGACCCTTCAAGGTTAATTATCACCCCAAGGACATTGCAAGGGAAAAGGAATGGGACTGGCAGAAGCCCTGCTTCAGCCAATGTCAGGGGCTGGCTGGATGAGGAAGAGTGGTGAGAGCTGCCTACCCAAGAGCCCCCCAGGGAAGGCACAGAAGAAAAAGACTTAAATCCTGGACCCTGATGGTGGGAAATTGGCCACACCTCAGAGAAGGGGACAAGCTGGGAGGTACTAGAAGCAGGAAGAATGAGGGATTATGGAGAGGCAGAAGTAGGCAGGTGGCCCAGCCCAGGGAAGGATGATGAGGTTTCCAGTTTGGATTCAGACTCTGACAGAGACAACAGAGGGGAACCAGATCCTGCATCTCTCCCACAGCTCCCACAGGACAGCCTCTCTGGCCCCATTGACTGCCAGAACATGAAGGATATTATGGGCTGCTGAGCAACAGGCCAGTCAGGTACATAGAGAGGCTCCTGAGGTTCACTGTAGAAGACTATTACAGAGGAGGAGCCCTGGCTTGGAGGGCTAAGGAGCAAAGGAGGTGCTGGACGCCAGTTTGAGCAACTTCTTCACTGGAAGGGTTGCTCCTTGTATTTTTTCTGTTAGCCTCGCATTTCCCTCTCTTACCCATGAAGGACCTGATCATCCTGTCAGCGCCTTGACAGCCAAGCGAAGGGCCTAAGAGTACCGATTCCATAGTTCTACAAGAAGGAAGGGATTTACAAATGTACTTACTATGCCAAAAGCTGTTTATTTTCCCCTCTGTTTTTAAGGGTTGGCTAATAAGTTCATCGCTTGATGAATGAAGAATCAAATGTGCATGTGCGAATGCACCACCACAGATCTAATACAACATTGTTGTTGTTGTTGTTGGTTTCTATTGATTTATTGGTTGGTTTGTTGTTTGTATAGGATATTTTGTTTTTTTATATTTGATGTTTTGTTGTGTTTTTATATATGTTGGAAGCCTCCCACAGTGGCTGGGGAAACCCAGCCAGATGGGCAGGATATAAATTTAAAAATTATTATTATTATCATCATCATCATCATCAGAGATCTGGCTTTTGTGTAAGCCCACGCACAAGGATTTTCAGTGGAGTCAGTTTACCTATTTGTCTATTAATCATATAAAACAGGTTGACTTGTGTTACATGCATCACTTGCTTTCTTGATCCTTGATCACTGTACCCTTGAAGATGGGCAGCAGGATGTGTGAGCTGATTCAGTTGAGAAAAATAACTACACAACTTTTAGAAGACGTCTGAAGGCAGCCCTGTATAGAGAGGTTTTTAATGTTTGATGTTATATTATGTTTTTATGTGTTGAAAGTCACCCAGAGTACCTGGGGCAACCCAGCCAGATGGGCAGGGTATAAATAATAAAATTATTATTATTAAAATTATTGTTATTATTATTAGGGTTTACTCCATAGCCTTTTCTTCTTCCAAAGATATCCTGTAAGGCAGGCATGGCCAAACCTGGCTCTCCAGATGTTTTGGGACTACAACTCCCATCTGTTGAATGGTTTCTTTAAATTTTAGGTTTCATTGTTGTTTCACAATATGTATATGTCTTTAAGGGCCAGAGCAAATAAAGTTTTACAGCTGTGAAGCAGCATAGCAGGTGCTGTTAAGTTGTGTTAATTAAGCTGTTGGGTATGGTATATAAAGAGCAGCATGTAGCTCTCTCAGTACCCTGGTGAATGGGTTGTTCTTATTGATATATTGTAATTTAGTGTAAAAGGAGGTTTTTGTTATTAAAACCTAGCAAAAGTTATTTTGCATTTCTTGAATGTGTGGTCTCCCCAGCATGCTTTCTGCAGCGCAACTAATCTGCAAAATAACCAACACCATCATCCTTAGCTAACAGGACCAGTGGTCAGGGATGATGGGAATTGTAGTCCCAAAACATCTGGAGGGCCAAGTTTGGCTATGCCTGCTGTAAGGCAATGGAGGTTTAGAATCAGAGTATTCCTTCTCCTAGAGGGGCTACTTTCCTAGGTTGACAAGCCCCATCTGCCCCTCACTTCCCTCTACAGCACCTGCAGAAATCACCTTGTTGTTGTTGTTGTTAATGATGATGATGATGATGATACCCCACCCATCTGGCTGGGTTTCCCAGCCACTCTGGGCAGTTTTTGGGTGACTCACAGCATATATCAAGACATAATAAAACATCAAATATTAAAAACATCCCGATACAGGGCTGCCTTCAGATGTCTTCTAAAAGTCATATACAGTGACCTTGGGTTACAAACACTTTGGGTTACAGAGGCTTCAGGTTACAGACTCCGCTAACTCAGACGTAGTACCTCGAGTTAAGAACTTTACTTCAGGATGAGAACAGAAATCGCACAGCAGTAGCGGGATGGCGGCAGCAGGTGGCCCCATTAGCTAAAGTGGTACCTCAGGTTAAGAACAATTTCAGGTTAAGAACGGACCTCCGGAACGAATTAAGTTCTTAACCAGAGGTACCACTGTAGCTGTTTATTTCCTATTGGTCTCATCCACTCAATCTGCCGAAGCCTGTCTTCACATGCAGGGGAAGTCCCTAGGTCACCAAGGGTTTGAGACCCATTGGCTCCCCTCACCTGGCTTCGACAGGAACATGTAGTTGGGCTGAGAGAATTAATTGGCACTTGAGTATTGTCTGTGAAGGGTTTTCATTCAAAAACAACCATGGAATGCTAAAGTATTTGTTAACAGAACATAAAGATTTCAGCAGCTTGCATAAGACGTTATCGGGTTGGCATTTCTGCAAATGATGTCCATTGAAGCAACCAAAAGCATCTACAAAGAAGGAATTGTGCCTGACCTATTGAACATGCAAGCAGCTTAAGTTGCATACTGAAATATGAATTGGAAGCCTTCAGCCGCTGGGTGACTTTGGCTAATTTTAATGCAGCAGAAATGATTGGACCTAAATGTCAAAGCACAGACCACACAAACACCTGATCCTTATCTAAAAGTAAACAAACAATGGCTCAGAAACCTCAGTCGCTAACCCCCTGAAATAATAGCCTGCAGAAACAAGTCCTCAGTGATAAGTGAAAATGCTGTTGGTCAAGAACCCTATGCAAATTCTTTCACATCCCACCTATTAATGTAACCTATCATTTTCTCTTTGAGGGAGAGGGAAAACACTGGCTTCTGTTTTCTATGGTGTCATTGGTGAAATCAGAAAGGTCATTCATTCATTGAATTCCCTCATGCATAACATGCGCTGCTCACTACATCTATTTAGGAGAGAAACCAGCCCAGGACCCAAACAGGAAGGCTAGGGGGAACGAGTTATGCTTTGCCAAACTAAAGAACCACGAACTGCATATCATAATACAGTATATAGGCACCAATTTAGAAATAAATACTATAATTTGAATAGTGGGGAAGGCACCAGGAGATTTCTGTGCTTGTTTAGTCTGTTGACCAGACCTGGACTGAACAAATAGAGAACACCTTCAAATAGAGGACCGGCCTCTGTTAAGTGGGACACTTGGCAGGCACATTAAAAGACCTAGTGCCCTTCCATCTTAGCCACAGGCTGTTGGACAGTACAAGTCATTTTATTCAGTAGAAATAAGGTGTGTGGTTTTTTATACATAAATTTATTTAATTTTCTAATTTTCGAATGTACAAACCATCATCAAGCAACCAAAACAAAAAGAGAATTCCATAAATACCCACGGACTCTCTTCTTCCCCTTTGTGGGTCGTTATGTTAACTTTTTGCTCCTATATCTCTGTTGATCCAATTCTCTTAAGTCTCCCTTATAACCATAGTCCAACATCCAACCACAAAGGTGATTCCAATCCTACTAATAATTTTAATTGTTTACAGTGAGTTTTAAGATAAATTACATCTTTCCCCATTCCTTATTAAAATTTTGATCTCTCTGATTCCTAATTCTTCTGGTCATTTTTGCCATTTCTGCATAGTCCATCAGTTTAATCTGCCATTCATCTCTGATAGGGACTCTGTCTTCTTTCCATCTCTGGGCCAATAACATCCAGGCAGCAGTGGCCGCATACATAAGAAGTCTCTTCTGGTCCCTTAGTATTTCCTAGAAGAAATGCTTTGGGGGTTTTTTAAGAAAAGGTTAGTTTAAACTTTTTTTCCAGTTCTTTATATAAGGTAAAGGGACCCCTGACCATTAGGTCCAGTCGTGACCGACTCTGGGGCTGCGGCGCTCATCTCGCTTTATTGGCCTAGGGAGCTGGTGTGCAGCTTCTGGGTCATGTGGCCAGCATGACTAAGCCGCTTCTGGCGAACCAGAGCAGCGCACAGAAGTGCCGTTTACCTTCCCGCCAGAGCGGTACCTATTTATCTACTTGCACTTTGATGTGCTTTCAAACTGCTAGGTTGGTAGGAGCTGGGACTGAGCAACGGGAGCTCACCCTGTCGCGGGGATTCAAACCGCCGACCTTCTGATCGGCAAGTCCTAGGCTCTGTGGTTTAACCCACAGCGCCACCCGTGTCCCCTAGTTCTTTATATATCATCTCCCAAAATTCTTTTACTACTTTACAGGTCCACCACTTGTGGTAAAAGGTGCCCTCATTTTCCTTGCATTTCCAGCATGTATTTGACCCAGTAGAAATAGGGTGTTAACAGGTGTGAGTCTGAACCCACACATGTGTCCTGCACTCATGTGCATTCCTGCATGCACAACTAAGATATTTAGGAGCTTTTGCTAAGGGTTATAAAATACGTTTGTTTTGGATATGTGCTTGCCCTTAACCTTACGCCCACAAGAAGTTCACTCACAAGTGGAATAAAGAAGGGTTGGCTTATTACATGAAATGAGTGTGACAGAATACAGTCGTACATTGGATCCTGAACACCTTGGTACTAGCACGTTTTGGCTCCTGAACGCTGCAAACCCAGAAGTGAGTGTTCCGGTTTGCAAATGTTCTTTGGTACCCGAACATCTGACGCAGCTTCTGATTGGCTGCAGGAGCTTCCTGCAACCAATTGGAAGCTGTGCTTTGGTTTCCAAATGTTTTGGAAGTCAAACGGACTTCCAGAACAGATTCCGTTCGACTTCCAAAGTATGACTGTATATGGAAGTTGCTTTGGACAACAAAGTGACAATATAAGCAGGTAGCAACTCATACTTGATTCAAAGAGCAGAAGAAGCACCTCTATCAAACGTCTAAGGAGAGAGAGAGAGTGACATTTGTCGTAGCCCTCACATGAAAAGGAAAGCAAGAAAGGGAGAGAGAAGGGCATACCTGTCCTGAAGCAAGGCATAGTGTCAGGTGGGCCTTGAGACCTTAGGGTGAAAAGGGGGTCCATGCTGGAGCTGTAAGAGCAAGCCCACCATTGAACATCTAGGGGTTTTGTTCTTCCATGTATATTGCACAAACATTTAGACCACTGCAGTGCATAGGTGTTTGCATGCTCTGAAGGAGAAAAGGGAAAGGGGCATGTTAGTAAGTGGTCTGGCCAGCTTCTCAAGACACACCTGCCTCTGTCCCAAAGCCAGCTTCTTTCACACCTGCTGTATTTGACTTTCCTTCCCTGTTCTCTGTGTGAGCCTCAGGTGGCGGATCATATTTCTTAAACACTGGGCATAGAGGCCACTTAAGAGTCACACGCCAGGCAGAATGAGGATATAAAATGAGGATCAGATAAGCTGAGAAGCAAGTTAAGGGAGACGTCGAGTCCTCCCTCTTCCAAGTTCCTGCTTGGACATTTGCGGTGCCCTCTGCAGGCAGGTCTCCACAGAAATGTGGCTCTTCCTCATTCTCAGTGGCCTTGCTCCCTTCCTCAAGTTAGCTGGTGCAGATGACTCCATCCCGTAAGTTGTTATGTGGTTGGAAGACCTGTGATCTCAGGGAACCAGAATTATAGAGGACATGACTGGGAGGGAAAAGCTGGTCCTTATGACTTCAGAGTTGTGAGGGCCACAAAGGAGTATGTTGAGTGGGGGGAGGGGGCTATTAGGGTGAATGTATCGCTAGGGAAAAGAACAGATGGAAAGAAAGGAAAAGCAGAAGGGCTGAAGGAGGCACCTGCCTGCAAGGGAGAGTGAAGGAGTGAGGTTAACCCAGAGGGAATGCTAGGTAATAGTTGCTGCCTTTCCTGGAGCAACTTACAGTCTTCTGAGAGGAAGCTCAAAGTGGACTTTTATGACGAAGAAAAGTAGTGTTGCTACCAATTTTCAGCTGTTGAAACATTTGGAGGCAAATTTGGAGGTTCCCATTTGAGTGAAACATCAGAAGACTTTCTGAGGGAAGTCAAAAGTTGTAATGGAGATTATCAAAAGAGGTGGGTTGTCCGCTATGTGTTGTCCAATCATGTAGCTGCACCATGTTTTTCAACCTTGGGTCCCTAGATGTTGTTGGACTACAACTCCCATTATCCCCAATCAGCCAGTGGTCAGGGATGAAGGGAGTTGTAGCTCAACAACATGCGGAGACCCGACATTGAAGAATACTCCCAAGGCTGGAGAACAGTGATGTAGCAAGTAGGCACAATGCCGGAGACTCATTGGGCTTTTCCACACTTCCTCTTGTCCCGCGGGGGAAACTGCTCTTTAGCGCTCAATCAGAGCAAACAGCAATTCACATTTTCCTGGATTGCCATTTGTTCTGATTGATCACTAAAGAGCTGGTTTTCCCTGGGAAACGAATTGGGTAAGGGCACTTGGACCTGTGCTTACTAGGCACAGCACAAGCAGGAGTGTAGATGAGCCCAATCAGATGGACCCCTGAGACAAAAGCAGTAAATGTAGTTTCCTAAGCAGAATTCTGATGAAGGGACAGCTTTGTTCATTTTCCACTTCATTTGAACACATGGAGCTGCTTTATAGCATCAGACTGTTGGTCCAAGACAAGCATTGGCTACTCTCATAGCAGCTCTCCTCTAGAGCCTTGGACAGGCACCAGTTCTTCCACAACTCTGCTGCACAAAATCTGTTCATCTGGAGAGTCTTGCAACTAGGAAAGTACAGATGCTGTTGCTGTTCTGTTTGTTGTTGTGGTTACACTTACAATTATTAATGATCCTGCATTTCAGAATATAAATCCTTCCAGGGTGACTCATAAATTATACTGAGTACCACTCAAGTCTTGTGATGCTCTAGTTTCACACCGTTGCTCAGATATTCTGCTACTTTCTCCATACTATTATGCCCACAGAAATTCAATAAACCCTGCAGGAGTCAGAAGAATTTAACCTCTCTTTCAGCATGGGGATCAAACATTTGGACCCACTGCTTTTTAACCTTACTATGCCTGTATAGTTTTATCTGTGAACAGATGCCAAGGTTATGTTTTGACCCACATATTCCTGTTTTCTCTGTATGCCAATAGAGGTTGATTATTGATTGAGTTACGTTAAAATAAAATTAAAAATTAAAATACAATAAACAATAATCAGCATGTGAAAAATCATCATAGGAACAGAGGAAGCTGCCATACACCAAGGCAGTGTTGGATTTCAGGAAGGAATCCCCTTTAGAGTGCAAATAACTGGACTAATTACCTGCAAATAATCTCACTCCCTAAAGAAAGGTGTGTTCTTGTTCTCGTCTCCCTCTCATCTTCTGCATTCAGGAAATACATGCTGGTCCTTCCAGCCCGGCTGAACTACCCATCCAGTGATAAGTTGTGCATGGACCTGGGTGATGTGGAAACATCTGTAGTGCTCAGCATCACTTTGGAGACTAAGAACAAGACCCATGTTCTGCTGGATGGATTCAGATGGCATGAGAAACAGCTGAAGTGCCTGACTTTCACAGTGAGTGATGTATACCAGTAGTAAATCTGGTCTGAATGCATGAAAAAGAATAATAAAGTACAGAGTATAAATCAGAAGCATCAACTGTGCTTGTGCAGAATGGTGATCTTAGATCTATAGCATGCTGCTTCACCTCTGACACTGATTAGCTGAGCTGGTGTGATGTCATGGAATGCACAAGAACATTCCATCTGCTCAGGAACATTTTTAGAATTTTTGTAGTCCAACTTCTAAGAGGCCAGGAAAAAAGTTGTCAGTTTGACCGAGAGTAGTGGAAACACTAACCTGAGGAAAGGAAGAAGTGGCAGCTTCCTCCTGTAATCACAGTGGTACCTCGGGTTAAGTACTTAATTCATTCAGGAGGTCCGTTTTTAACCTGAAACTGTTCTTAACCTGAAGCACCACTTTAGCTAATGGGGCCTCCCACTACCGCTGCCGCTGCCGCTGCTGCTGCCGCCGCACGATTTCTGTTCTCATCCTGAAGCAAAGTTCTTAACCCGAGGTACTATTACTGGGTTAGCGAAGTCTGTAACCTGAAGCGTCTGTAACCTGAAACGTATGTAACCCAAGGTACCACTGTATTTGAATTGTACCCCATTCTATAGACTGTAGTCTCCTATCACTCCAGTCTGCGCTTGCCTGAAGAGATGCTAGAAGTAGGGATTTATTTTATTTTATTTTATTTTATTTTATTTTATTTTATTTTATTTTATTTTATTTTATTTTATTTTATTTTATTTTATTTTATTTTATTTTATTTTATTTTATTTTATTTTATTGTGAGGTGTTCCTGCCACAGAGTGACTGAGTCCTTGCAGCTCAAAGAGTGTCCCTTCAAAAGGGTTCACTCTTTCTTTTCCACACCCAGTGACCCAAAGCTCAACAAAAACCAGCAAAAGAGGCAGAACCAGCAGATCAGCCAGACAACTTTTGTTATTGGGTGGTATATAAATCTTGTTTATTTATTAAAAAAATATCTTTATTCCTCTGTGTCGTAAAAATATATATCAAAGTGGTTTACAGGAATGAAAACATAAAACCATTGAGAGGTTAAAAACAGACATCAATTAGCCGTTGTGGAAGAATGTATTCTTAATTGCCTGCATAAGCCTGGTGGAATAGAAATGTTTTCAGCAGGGATGTGGAAGTTGGCACAGAAGGTGCACATCACCACACACTGAGAATGAATGAAACAAGTTTTAAATTAAAGGCACAGTAGCCCTTTAAAGCATGGTGTGCTTTGTCTACCACACAAAACACTGCAATTGTACTTTAAAAATCACACACGGAAATGCCTTTGTGATGGCTGAAGCCCTGTCCATTGGGGAAGTCATTGTGGTTTGGTGATAAGGGTGTTGCTTTTGGCTGTAGAAGTGTCCGGTTCACAACTCTGCTCATCCATGAAATACATTGGGTGGTTGTGGGTCAACCTCCCTCCCTCTCAGCCTACTTGACAAGGCTAAACTGCAACAACCCCGTAGATGCTGCTTTGAATTCCATTCAGGGATGGAACATGCAATAATTAAATCATGCTCCCACATGGAGGTCCAGTGTTCAGATTACTGGATCCTGCCTATTCTCTTCCCGATATGGTCTCTCCGTCATGCTGTCCTTTGTTAGAAGTCCAGGACAATAGGAAACATCTGTAGGGGGTTTGACCTGTGTGCGTCACTGCCCTCCACCACCGCCCCATTCTCTCCATTTTCCTGCTCTTTCATTCACCCTTTCCTTTCAAATGCATGCATTTAATCCTTCCTGGATTGGGGAATCCTGTTAACGCTAAGTGACTTGTGTAAACCAGGTACCACCCCCTGCAGATGGCTCGGAGGAAGTTGCTGCCATCCGACTTTCTGATGCCCAGGGGAAAATAGATGAGCAGAAGCAGGTTCTTATTCAGAAAGCGGAAAGTGGCACTTTTCTGCAGATGGACAAGCCCATCTATTCTCCAGGACAACTGGGTAAGGAGAAAAGAGTCCCTAGGGCTGGTGGGCTGGCTCTTAATATGTAAGTCGGGCTAGTGGCAGGCACTTTTGATGGTAATGTGATAGTAAAAGAGGGCATACCAGCCCTCCTTCATTTTGGAGCCATGACACCACTGGTTACTGCAGAGCTGTGCGTAATCCTATTGCATGTGTTTATATATCTCTCCATTAGAGCATGTTACAGATATGAGGCAACAGACTCTATTAGGGAATTGTAAAGGTAAAGGTAAAGAGCCCCCTGACCATTAGGTCCAGTCGTGACCGACTCTGGGGTTGCGGCGCTCATCTTGCTTTATTGTCCGGGGGAGCCGACATACAGCTTCCGAGTCATGTGGCCAGCATGACTAAGCCACTTCTGGCGAACCAGAACAGTGCACGGAAACGCCGTTTACCTTCCCGGTGGAGCGGTACCTATTTATCTACTTGCACTTTGACGTGCTTTCGAACTGCTAGGTTGGCAGAAGCTGGGACAGAGCAACAGGAGCTCACCTCGTTGCTGGGATTCGAACAGCCAACCTTCTGATCAGCAAGTCGTAGGCTTTGTGGTTTAACCCACAGCGCCACCCGCGTTCCTATTAGAGAAATGTAGAAATGGTAGGATTTTGATTATGAAGGGAAAATACAAGCTGCAGAGGAGTTCCTGGGTTACCCCAGCCCCTTCAATACATTAAGACATAGTAAAACATCAAACATTAAAACCTTCCCTAAATAGGGCTGCCTTCAGATGTCTTCTAAAAGTCAGATAGTTGCTTATTTCCTTGACATCTGATGGGAGGGTGTTCCACAGGGCAGGTGCCACTACTAAGAAGGCGAAGAATGGCCAACATATACCATTGAGAGCCACTGGCAATGCAAGAGAACTGTGCTTGCCCTTGTCCTGAGTTATGAACAGAGACAGGTGATTTGGGCGTGATGTCCTTGGAAGAGTTTGGGGTCTTAACAGGAGTCTTGGAGGAGCTGAACAAAGATGAGAACAATCTCGGCTGGCAGATGGCAGGCTGGGAGAGACACCTTGGGCTCCAGCACTGCACTGTTGTGGGGAACGAGGCCCTCTCGTAAGATCTGCACTTTAAGAGGGTCATTTTGTGCGTTTGTTCTGTTGCAGTGCAATTTCGAATCATCACCCTGGATGAAGGATTTATGCCATTGGCTACTGAGGTGAGAAATGTGAACAGGGTGCAGGGAGGAATAAGCAAGACAAGATGGGAATGACCTGGGCTGGTCACTTCTTCTCCACCATTTATATTTCTCCTCACTCGAGTACAAAAGCATTTAGTGATGAGTGCAACAAATATGTGTGTAACAAAACTCTTGACGGCAGCTTTTGTTAAAGAAAGTCTGCTCTGAGATCAGCTTGCGCTTGCATGTAGTGATCGATGGTGCATTTAGGAGTTCCCAATCCGCAAGACTTGGGGGATTTTTCAGAGCTTTTATTTCGGTGAAAGAAAGAGCCCAGCTCTTTCTTGCAAACTTTCTTTCTGGCCTGGTTCCAAAAACAGCAAGATTGTAGGTTTTTTTGGTAATCGCTAGAAACACGAGCTGACAATGTGCTCATAAGTGATAGGAATGAGAGGACGGTTGAACCAGCCTCCCAAACAGCTTTTATTTTATTTTATTTTATTTTCCATGCACCAGATGTAGAATCCATGGAGAAATGGTCTGTCTGCATGCAGAACAGGTAAAAATAAATAAATAAAAAAGCACCAAGAAAGTTCAACAGATCTTCTGTGCTCAGTTTTCTGAACACCTGGCAGCTTTAGGGAAGCTAAATAGGGAATCTTCAGTTGCTTGGTATGACATTGTAGCTATGGCAACAGTATGGGATGTTCAGGAAGTTTCTGAATGGCTAGGATTCATTGACCCAGAGGGCATAAAATCCCAGAGTGTAGAGGCTGGGGTGCCATTTTACTGCAGATATTAGAAGCAGAGGACCAAGAATATGCCTTTCCTCCTCTCTGCCTGCCTAGCAAAATGTGTTTGCAAAAAAAAAATCAAAAAAATCCCTTATCTGCAGTTAAAGGTACTTGCTCATCCTTTGCATCTACAGGAGTGGGTAAGCTGCAGCTCTCCCAATGTTCTTGGGCTCCGGCCAGCACAACCAATGGTCAGGAATGGTAGAAAATACACTCCAGCAACATCTGTAGGGCCACAGATTTTCCACCCCCTCCCCTAACTTGATGAGTTGCAGGGTGGGAATTGTAGTTGGACGCATTATTCCTGCTGGAGACTAAAGGGATTACCTCTTGTTTTCTTCTTTAGCACCAGCTGGTGGAGTTGCAGGTGAGTACCCTCACGTTTCCCAGGGATCTTCTTCAGATGTAATTTGAAACACACACATCAATGTGGGGTGGAGGGCAGGGGAGAAGGCTGAGGAGGTTGCAGAACTTCCACCCTTTCAGAGATGCTTCCCAGCCCTCCTTTAGGAGATACTCAGGTATGTGATGCAATAATTCATGTTTTTTTTTTTTTTAATAAAAAAAATGTGGTTGCAGGATCCTGCAGGCAACCGAATTGCACAATGGAATAATGTGCAACCAGACAACGGGGTTGTGCAACTGTCCTACCAGTTGGCTGCTGAACCAATGCTGGGGATCTACACAATCATTGCGGATCATGGGAAGGCTTTCTTAAGCTTTGAAGTGCTTGAATATGGTATGAAATGGGTTTTGGAGAAGCATTGTCTCTTCCATTCATCACTAGTTAGAATTCAGTTTCTGTCAGCAGATATTGGGGACAACATCTGCCTCAAAATGCTACCCACTGATTTGGGAGCCTACCTGCCTGAACAAAGCCTGTTTAAATGTTCCATTGACCACACCTGGTACATGTTAAGCCATGGTTCTAGTTCAGACTCTGTTGATGCCAGTTGGTTCATCGTGCAGGATGAAGAAGTTCTGTTTTGCAGAGTCCTTTCTACCTCTGCAACACAGCCTCCATAACAGCATCATAAAAACCTCCCAGGTGAAGTAATCCAGAATCTGCTTATTAGAAAATGTCAGTTTGGAAAATAATGCTTGTAAACCTGTTAACTGCTTCTACATCTAAGCTTGTAGTGCTTAGTAGAGCCAGCGTGGTGTAGTGGTTAAGAGCGGTAGACTCGTAATCTGGTGAACCGGGTTCGCTTCCCCGCTCCTCCACCTGCAGCTGCTGGGTGACCTTGGGCTAGTCACACTTCTCTGAAGTCTCTCAGCCTCTCTCACCTCACAGAGTGTTTGTTGTGGGGGAGGAAGGGAAAGGAGATTGCTAGCTGCTTTGAGACTCCTTAGGGTAGTGATAAAGTGGGATATCAAATCCATACTACTACTACTCTTCTTCTTCTTCTTCTTCTTCTTCTTCTTCTTCTTCTTCTTCTTCTTCTTCTTCTCGTAAGTAAAAAGGAAAGGCAACAGTTTGAATCAACCCACTTTAAAACATGTCAAATGCCAACACACCTTCTCTTCAAGCTGATTCATGGTGTACCATGTAACAGTCTCTTCTCTTTCTTCTTCTCCAGTGATTCACAAATTTGAAGTGGTGGTGGTACAGCCTGCTATCATCTATTCAGCAGACAGCAACTTTCCTCTAAAAGTCTGTGGCAGGTATACATATCAGAGCACCCATCACTTTATTTGGGAGGGCAGAGCAGAGCTCATGACCTCATTTGAGCATTATTTAGCTGCTTATCTACTTTTTCTCTGTTGGAATGAGACTGGAGTAGTCCACACCTGCAAGTATTTGAACTTATATATGGGGAGCAATTTTGGTCTTTCCCGTTCATTCCCTTTTGTGTTTGCCCCTGTCTTCTGGTTTGTTGATTTTGTTATGTCGTCTAAATGCCAATAGGGCATGCAAGCTGCACATGCACCTTGTTTTGTTTTTTAAATTCCCAGGAAGTGCACAAAAGCACACAGTCAGGCAACTGTAAATTCTCAGCACACACTTTTGCAGTTTCCTGGTTTTGTGCAAATCTGATAGTTGCACATGTTCCCCAGTCTCTGAGCAAGGAGCAACTCCAGGGGGTTCCAGTGCTTTCCAGGGTCCAGTTTCCCTGGAATGAAGCTCAGCGGAGACTGGTGTTTTTAGGATATATGGTTTTATTTACACATATCTACAACCTGAGCCTAGAATGGAGGGACTCACAGCATTAACACCATGACAAAGGAACTAAGATGGATCTAAGCGGTGAATACAATTAACTACAAAAATCGAAAGGTTGATTCCTTTGGAATAAGGTTTATAAATAACTAAGAATGTTATCTTTAGCTGAAAGCAAAATAGTGGGTGGTTTTCAGGCTAAGTGGAGAAGTATCAATTAAAACACTGTCTGTGGAAATTCAAGGAGTGTCATTGCATGGCTGAAGTCTGTGTGAGTGGCATAGCGGGGCAGAAATCAGATTATCAGCACACACACCCTCCGAAAAGGTACCTTTAGCATTTGTATGACAAGTACAAAATTTAACCAGGGAAGGTTTCCCTTGCATTAATATAAAGCAATAGGGAAAGTTTCTCATCTTAATTTTCCAGCTTGATGCTATCAAAGACATAGGGGACCTGCCAAAGAAAAGCTGGCAACTCTAGGCTTGTGTGCAGCACATAGAAAAAGGAAAATAAAGAGTAATGGCTGGATTTATCTCTACTCCCCGCCTCCCCCTTTCTAGGTACACATACGGCAAGCCTGTCCATGGTTTAATGCAAATATCCTTGTGCCAGAAAGCTTACCGTTATTTCTGGAGGTCACCAGATACAACAGCTCCAGCACCTACTGACATCTGCCAGGATTTCAAAGAGCAGGTAATGGTGATCAAGAGGGGTTGGTGGTATGACTGGGAGAGAAAAATCTCTAGGGCTGGAGGACAGTGGAAATGAGGGGGCTCAGGAATAACCTGATGCTTCCAAAAATCTTAAATGTGCCATCGCAGGTGAGGCCCTGGCTTGGAAAGGAAGCTTAGTCTGTATTTTTCCACTGGCGTGAAATTTTCTCTTCAGTACTCCAATTATTAGCTAGATTCTGACGTTCATTAATTTCTACTATTCACTAATAGACTCTAGTACCCCAAATCTGTAACAACCTTCTGAGGAATAGGAGGAAGGCTCCATGAATTTGTGTTCTTTCTTGAGGCCAATGATTGGCATCTTAGCTACTTTCACTGACCGTTTATTTCAGACTGACAGGACTGGCTGCTTCTCTGCTGCCGTGGAATTGTCACAGTTCAGACCTTCGAGCTATGAATACAGCCACAGCATAGATGTGGAGGCCTCCCTGGAAGAAGCTGGAACAGGTAAGCTCTGGTGCTTGCAGGGATATGAGGAGCGAGGGGTGTGTGTGCGATTTGGGGGACACCCTCACCCAAGAGAGAGAGAGAGAACGCAATTAAAGGAAGG
The DNA here is from genome assembly GCF_951804945.1 of Podarcis cretensis. Lineage (NCBI taxonomy): Eukaryota > Metazoa > Chordata > Lepidosauria > Squamata > Lacertidae > Podarcis > Podarcis cretensis. The sequence goes on from NC_137187.1 coordinate 31,664,194, forward strand.
CATGGTTATCTGTGGAGGAGAGGCCACAGGGCCATGTACACCACTCAACTTCAGGAGAAGAAAAGGCTAAGGAGTAAACGCCACACAAATCTGGAGTGGAGTCCCTAAGGCGGTCAGATGGTACCTTGTACTCCTCCTTCTGGCAACTCCTGCCGCCAAGCTGCTGCCAAACGTATTGCTCTGATTTCCTTTTGTTGTAAACAAAATCTGCCCTTTTCCCCTTATGGAGTATCCAAGAGCCCATATAGAGTCCTTATGTGGGTTTCCTTTTTTTATATATTTATTAGGTTTTTCCAATTTAATACGAAACACAAACAAAAAAAAAAAACAAAAAAAATGCACAAAAAATGACAAAAATACAAAAAACCAAAACAAATATAATTTTCATTACTTATTCCATTATCTTATTTCCCGGACCTCCCCTCACCTCCCCCTTTTGTATTCCAATTCCAATTCTTAACTCAACAAATCCTTATTATAACTTATTATGACTTATTTTAACTTATTACTCAACCTTCACATTACAGCTGGAAACCAATTAATTTCTGTCCAACATCAATCTAACATTCATTAATTTTGCAATATTTCTGCAAATAGTCCTTAAATTTCTTCCAGTCTTCTTCCGCTGACTCTTTTCCCTGGTCTCAGATTCTGCCGGTCATTTCTGCCAGTCCCATGTAGTCAATCATCTTCATCTGACATTCTTCCAGAGTGGGTAAATCTTGTGTCTTCCAATATTTTGCAATCAGTATTCTTGCTGCTGTTGTAGCATACATAAAAAAGGTTCTGTCTTTCTTTGGCACCAATTGGCCAACCATGCCCAGGAGAAAGGCCTCTGGTTTCTTCAAGAAGGTATATTTAAATACCTTTTTCATTTCATTATAGATCATTTCCCAGAAAGCCTTAATCCTTGGGCACGTCCACCAAAGGTGAAAGAATGTACCTTCAGTTTCTTTACATTTCCAACATTTATTATCAGGCAAATGATAGATTTTTGCAAGCTTGACTGGGGTCATGTACCACCTATACATCATTTTCATAATATTCTCTCTTAAGGCATTACATGCCGTAAATTTCAAACCGGTGGTCCATAACTGTTCCCAGTCAGCAAACATAATATTATGTCCAACATCCTGTGCCCATTTAATCATAACAGACTTCACCGTTTCATCCTGCGTATTCCATTTCAACAGCAAGTTATACATCTTTGACAAAGTCTTAGTTTTAGGTTCTAGCAATTCTGTTTCTAGTTTCGATTTTTCCACCTGGAAACCAATTTTCTTGTCTAATTTAAAAGCCTCCATTATCTGATGGTAATGAAGCCAATCTCGCACTTTATCTTTTAATTTTTCAAAACTCTGCAATTTCCATTTGTCTCCTTCTTGCGCCAAAATTTCCCAATATTTTGGCCATTTGGACTCCATATTAAGTCTTTTATAAGCTTTCGCTTCCATTGGTGACAACCACCTTGGGGTTTTATTTTCCAATAGGTCTTTGTATCTTATCCAAACATTAAACAGTGCTTTCCTGACAATATGGTTTTTCAATGCTTTATGTACTTTAACCTTGTCATACCACAAATATGCATGCCATCCAAAAGCATTGTTAAATCCTTCTAAATCCAAGATGTCTGTGTTTTCAAGAAGCAGCCAATCTTTCAACCAGCAAAATGCTGCTGATTCATAATAAAGTCTAAGGTCTGGCAGGGCAAGTCCCCCCCCCCCCTTTCCTTTACATCTGTCAATATTTTAAATTTTATTCTGGGCTTCTTGCCCTGCCAGACAAATCTAGAAATATCTTTCTCCCACTTCTTGAAACAATCCATCTTGTCCACAATTTGCAATGTTTGAAACAAAAACAACATTCTAGGCAATACATTCATTTTTATAATTGCCTTATGTGGGTTTCCTATTGGTAGGAGAAAATAACAGGCCAACCAGAGAATACTGAGAAGCAAAGCAGCTAGTAAGCCTGATCTTTATTGATCTGTTGCAACAGGGTGCTCCCCTCACACACAGGAAAGGAGGAGGACCCAGAACCCAGGTGTGCCTGACCTTATATAGACATTTTAAATTCGCTGCCCTGGAGCTCAAGACCACCCCTCCATACATCAGACATGCATCACAGAAGGGGTGTAACCCAAGACCACCCCCCACAAACACCATACCTACATCGCAGAAAAGGTGGTCTACAACAGAAATTTGAATGTTGTTGTTTTTCCTGTCTGTCAGTTTATCTGATTGCCTTTCCTGGTAGTCTGGCCATTCCTTTGAGATGGTGATTTCCCAATTCCTGAGACAATGGGAAGGCTCCCTCACCCCCTCCCTCCTCGCAGAGAAAACATTTGGTCAGTTTGGGAGTCAAAATGGTTTCGGGTCAGTCTTCCTGTGCTGATCTATGTATGTGCTTGGTTGGTACATTTATGAACATTTATTATATATATATAAGACCTTAAACTTTATTATTACACTTTTGCACCACAACAGCAAGGCTGAGAGGGCAGTCTTGTTGTCTGGGCAGCCCAGAACCTCCATACAGACTGCCCCAGAGATGTCACTTTGGTGCTGCTAATGCCGCGGTTTACATCACCCCTGACGATCGAGACAATAGGGTGCCAACAATGAGTTGCTGGCCGAACTTGGGCATTTGCCTTATGCGTTGAAAAGGGCCTGCTATGTTGCACAGTGAGCCTCCTTGTGTAGAACAGGCTCCTCGCTGGGCAAATGGTTGCCCTCCAACCCATGGAGCAGGAAATGGCAACAGGGGGTGGAGTTATCAAGCTTGTCCCTTCTCTCTCCCTTCCCCCACCATTGTGTTGATTCAACACAGAGAACTTATGCCTGAATAGGGCTATTGACAAGTAATGTTCTTTCTCCCTGTCATCTGCAAAGCCATGTCTAAGTTTCTGTTTCTTGGTTGCACAACAGAATGCTTGGAACCAACCTTTTTAAATAACCATACGTTGGCATCTACTGAGTGCCACTACTCTAAGGTCTCTACTACCTATGGTTGAATAATCCACCATCATTGACTAGTTCTGGTCTGCATCAGTTAGGATTGCAGAGTATTCTGGTTAATATTGGAGCTCACTCCCCCCCCCCCCCGGACGATGTGTGCATGCTGTGTTATACGTTGCAAAAATATCCAACACTGCTAGGTAGGGTTTTCTGTGGGGTTTTTTTTTTTACAGGTGTACAAGCAAATGTTGCTCGTCAATTCTATATGTCTGATCAAGCTGGATCTATGAACTTTGTGGAGACAGATAATTACTACCATCAAGGTTATCCCTTCAGGGGAAAGGTAATTCCTATAATTTTCAAGAACTTCCTAGTACTCTTTGGTGCAATATTACAAATGAGCTCAATTGACCACATGATTTCAAACAAACACTCTCCTGCCAAACCTCCTTGCCCTCCCTTTACATCTGGTGAAATCAGCCACCCTTTTATACCTTGCCAACCTCTCACACCTCTCCCTTTACATCTCACCTGCCTCAGAACTTGCCATACTTCTTCAGCTTGCCTGGACTGTGGTCCTGGGTCACGTCCCTGCCTGCGTCTCCAACCTCCAGTTCCCTCCTCTTCATCTTACCTGGGTCTGCATCTCCATCTCCATCTCTCATCTCTTCTTGCCACACCTGTGCCACCCACCCTCCTAGCAGCTCAGCAGCTCACCACACTAGACTTTGCAAAAACACCTGTCTGTGGCCAAGCAAACTGCAGTGTGACAACATCATTACAATTTTATATATTGGAGAGAAAACCCATCTTCTCCCCCATTTTGGGAAGATTCTCTTTGCTCTGAAAGTCCTCTTTCTTTTGCATCTGATCTATCACCTAAACCCTCTAAAAGACGACTTGTTTTCTAAATGTTTCTTGAAGACTATGACGGATGTCATGAGGCAGCTGAGAAGCAACTGTGGATAATTTCAGTGATGTAAGTAAATCTCAACTCTCTTCCTCTTTCTCCTCACAGCTCAAAGCCTTGCAAAGAGACGGCTCCATCATGAAGAACCATGATGTGTTCTTAGTAATTAATTTCAATAACAACCAGAGCAACATGCTGCTTACTACTGACAGCAATGGCATAGCTGAGTTTTCTTTAGACACAGACGCGTGGAATGGAAAAGGGGTCTCTCTGGAGGTGAGGATACTGCTCTGCATTCTCTGTACACCACATAGCAAGAGGCAAAGGCATGGTTTCAGAACCAGACTTCAAAAACATTCTCTCAGGCTTCCTTGTTTCCATGAGAAATCTTGAATGGAAAAGCCATGCTTGGATTTTGCTCTAGCTCCTAGACTACAACACTTATCGTAAAATGAGAGAACAAAGTACATCTGGAGGATAATTAATGCAATGCAGTTTAGGGTGGCAAAAAATATTTTTATGCCACTTTTCTGCTATAGACCACCCCTCCCCCAAATCAGAATGTGTATGGTTTAAAATACAGAATAAGCAATGATATCAAACTTTCATTAACATTCTATAAACAAGGCTTGTCCAACTTCCAAGAGACTGCGATCTAATCCCACTATAAAAAAAAAACTGGTGGTGATCTACCCACTGGATTGACCAAAGTTGCTGAGCATTTTTTAGATCGTGATCCATCTGTTGGCCATATAATCCACCTGCTGATCAGAAGGTCGGCGGTTCGAATCCCCGTGACGGGGTGAGCTCCCATTGCTTGGTCCTTGCTCCTGCCAACCTAGCAGTTCGAAAGCACGTCAAAGTGCAAGTAGATAAATAGGTACCGCTCCAGCGTGCGCTGCTCTCATTTGCCAGAAGCAGCTTTGTCATGCTGGCCACATGACCCAGAAGCTGTACGCTGGCTCCCTCGGCCAGTAAAGCGAGATGAGCACCGCAACCCCAGAGTCGTCCGCGACTGGACCTAATGGTCAGGGGTCCCTTTACCTTTACCTTTAAGGAAGCAGAATAAGGCACAAGTCCTCAGCAGCCAAACATGAGACAAGCATGGCAGGTGGAGCAGAGTCCACTCTGGATATCATAGCAGGGGATCAGATGCAGGAAGGGAATTGCTAAGAACTGGGTGGGAAAGGAGGAGAAGCTAGGAACAGGAGCTGATCGTCTTTATAAAAGGTACCCCTGCCCGTATGGGCCAGTCGTGTCTGACTCTAGGGTTGCGCGCCCATCTCACTTAAGAGGCTGGGGGCCAGCGCTGTCCGGAGACACTTCCGGGTCACGTGGCCAGCGTGATGAAGCTGCTCTGGCGAGCCAGCACCAGCGCAGCACACGGAAACGCCATTTACCTTCCCGCTATAAAGCGGTACCTATTTATCTACTTGCGCTTAGGGGTGCTTTCGAACTGCTAGGTGGGCAGGAGCTGGGACTGAAAGACAGGAGCTAACCCCGCTGCGGGGATTCGAACCGCCGACCATGCGGTCGGCAAGTCCTAGGCACTGAGGTTTTACCCACAGCGCCACCCGCGTCCCTTCGATCGTCTTTATACATGAGGCTTAAATTTCCTGTAAGCCACTCTTGTGGTGCTTTATGGAAGAAGAAGCAGATGGGAGACATACTGTGAAGGAGCACTCTGTGCAACATGGGTCAATACAATACAAAGCCATTTTGGGACAGAGATGTTCTAGGCCTGAAGTGTGATAGTGGCTGTATCATCTTTCATACAGGATCAGTTCTGCTTCTCCCCACTTCCCAGCAGATGGTAGTGTTGCATCAGACATATCTTGAGTCAAGACAGCTGCTAATTTAATAGACACAAGAAGGGCTTTTTTTCAGCCTGAACGCATAGGAACTCAGTTCCAGCCCCTCTCAGGTGGGCTCCCCATTCAAAGAGAATGAGGGAGGTGTTCATAGTGAGTTCTGGCACCTCTTTCTCTAGAAAAATAGCAGTGGACGCAAGCATCTAATTACAGCTGTCGCCTGAATCAATCAATCAATCAATTAAATAACCCTGTATACATTTACATATGAATAGAATAGAACCTTTCTCTAGAAAAATAGCAGTGGACGCAAGCATCTAATTACAGCTGTCACCTGAATCAATCAATAACCCTGTATACATTTACATATGAATAGAAAAATAATTTTGAAGAAAGAAATGCATACTGAATTTGGCTTTAGGTGCTGCTTGCTGCAACATACACTCCTAATCTTAGGTCTTAACTTCACATGCCAAATGGTTAGCAATAAAGTTGTGATTTTTTTTTATTTTTATTTTTGGTAAACTAAAGACCAGCAACACCACCCTTACCTCAGATTGTTGTCACAATCGCAGCATATGGAGAGGGGTGGTTTAAACCTTCCCTCCCCATTCAACCCCCCAGCACAATTATCATTTGGGGCTCTTCAATTGGCACCAATGTGTGGGGTGGGGTGGGGATTCAGAGATCATGGATGGGGAGGGAAGCACTTAAATCTCCCCTCCCCATGTGCTGTGCTCCTGATAATAATAGGGGAGGAAAACCTAGAATTTATTTTTTTCACACACAATGTGATTGTTTTTGATTTGAGTTTCTACTGAAATGAGGCTGTATTTCAATGTTGTAGTTTAATCTTGTTTTTAAGTTGTATTTTAATCAATTGTTTTTATACCTGCTGTTAGCCACCCTGAGCCCGGTCTTGGCTGGGGAGGGCGGGGTATAAATATATTATTGATAATAATAATAATAATAATAATAATAATAATAATAATAATAATAATAATATTCATGCCATCAATGTTATGTATAGTTTGAGAAGAAGCATTCCATCATTATGAGAGCGAAGGGTAATGCCTCTTTTAAGACTTTTAATATTTTTAAGATGAAAATTAAAGATTCCACATGTCTCCTGATTTCTTAGGGAGTTTTTTTGTTGGTAGTCAAAGTTTTTTTGATCAGTCACTTTAACTGGTTGTTTGACTAAAGGCTGCAACTTTATCTCTTTCCCAGGGAAGACTCCATCTGGAGGATCCAGTGTATGAACTGGGGAAAATAAATCAGTACCACCAGAACGCTTTCCTCTATCTACAGCCTTACTACACCACGGCAAAGAGCTCTGTGAAAGTCCGGCGGGTGCCAGGAGTGCTGCCTTGCAATCAGGAGCAGGAGATTCAAGTGGATTACAGCATTAAGGATAGTGATCTAGGCGAAGAAGGCAAAGCGAAAGGAATCACCTTCTCTTATTATGTGAGCATCCTGGCTGAGGACAGAAGGTGCCAGGGTTGGCAAGACAAAAAAGCCACAACCCAAAACTAGCTGGCCAAAGAGAGAGGACAGGACTTCAGTTTTCACCCTTCCTGGTTCAGTTCTTGGAGTGTTTTCCAGAAGTGTAGTAATAATAATAATAATAATAATAATAATAATAATAATAATAATAATAATTTGAACCCTGCCCATCTGACTGGGTTGCCCCAGCCACTCGGGGGGGGGGGGGGCTTCCAGAATATATAAAAACATAGTGAAACATTAAACCTTAAAAAGTTTCCCTATACAGGGCTGCCTTCAGAGGTTTACTAAATGTTTTCTTCTTCTTCTTCTTCTTCTTCTTCTTCTTCTTCTTCTTCTTCTTCTTCTTCTTTTCTTTCTTTCATTCATTCATTCATTCCATGCCCATCTGATGGGTTTCCCCAGCCACTCTGGGTGGCTCTCAACAGAATATTAAAAAAACCGATAAAGCACCAAACATTAAAAGCTCCCCTAAACAGGGCTGCCTACAGATGTTTTCTAAAAGTCAGATAGTTGTTTATTTCCTTGACATCTGATGGGAGGGTGTTCCATAGGGCGGGTGCCACCACCAAGAAGGCCCTCTGCCTGGTTCCCTGTAACCTCGCTTCTCGCAGGGAGGGAACCACCAGAAGGCCCTCAGAGCTGGACCTCTGTGCCCAGGCTGAACGATGGGGGTGGAGACGCTCCTTCAGGTCTACTGGGCCGAGGCCGTTTAGGTCCTTTCCTCTATTGCTTCCACACTAGTGCCCTAATGTCTATGGCATCAAAACATCTGCCGCCTGAGAAATATGTCTCTTAAGAGTGTCCCTTTCTGGATGTTTTCATTCTGTATATGCCTCTTCCTTCTCCAGGTGACAGGAAAGGGGAAAATCCTTATGCATGGACAAAAGAATGTGGGTGGCGATGGGGGACGTAAGTCTATCTGTCAAATCCCTCCCCATGTCTGCATGTTTGACTTGCTCACAACTGGGTATACACGTGGCACTGGGAAATAGTTAAATCAATCAATTTAAACTGCAAAAAGGAGCTAAGTGGGGGGGGGGGAATGGCCTGAAAATAATGGGAAAACTTCAAAAACTGTGTGAAAAAGGTAGGGGAAATGGCTAGCAATCCCAGGAACCTTTGTATCTGCAATTCCACTAGTCTTTGCAGCAACCTTTGAAGCCTGTGGAGAGTTGGAGTTTCAGAAAGGAGGTTTGGAAGACCAAAATTTTAATAAGGAATGGGGGAAATATATAATTTACCTTAAAAACCACTGTAAACAATTAAAATTATTATTTGTAGGATTGCAATAACACTTGTAGTTTAATGTTGAATTTCAGGTATAATGGAGATTTTAAAAATTTGGATAAATAGACAAGATGCAGGAGGAAAATGTTAATATAAGGATCCACAAAGGGGTGGAGGGAAGTTCAGGAGACTCTTCAGAATTCTCTTTTTATGTTAAATAAATTTATTTTATTTTATTAAACTAAATAAAATTTTAAAGAGAGAGAGGGGAAGTTTGAAGGGAGTGTTTGTGGTGGTGTTTGGTGGATTTCTGTGACTTTTTGGCAGAGTTTGGCTTTTTAGATGGTGTTCCCACTAGACTATTATATGGACAATACCTGGGAATGTAAGTGGGGAGACACTTATATTTTATATTAGACTTAGAGTGGGGGGGGGCAGGTTAAAGGAGATGGCTTGTGAAGGAGAAGGGAGAGAATAAAGAGTGATTGAAAGTCTGGGGTTTGGTGTGGCGCTGTGGGTTAAAGCCTCAGCGCCTAGGACTTGCCTATCGAAAGGTCGGCGGTTCGAATCCCTGCGGCGGGGTGCGCTCCCGCTGCTCGGTCCCAGCGCCTGCCAACCTAGCAGTTCGAAAGCACCTCCGGGTGCAAGTAGATAAATAGGGACCGCTTACCAGCGGGAAGGTAAACGGCGTTTCCGTGTGCGGCTCTGGCTCGCCAGAGCAGCGATGTCACGCTGGCCACGTGACCCGGAAGTGTCTCCGGACAGCGCTGGCCCCTGGCCTCTTAAGTGAGATGGGCGCACAACCCCAGAGTCTGTCAAGACTGGCCCGTACGGGCAGGGGTACCTTTACCTTTACCTTTAAGGAGTCATATTGATGACTGAATCCTCCACTCTGAAACCTTCCTCCCCTCTTTCAGGTCTGCAAGGATCCTTCTCCATTTCATTGCCCTTCACCTCCGACTTTGCACCACAACCATCTTTGGTCGTTTATTCTCTCTTCCACGATGGAGGCGCCATTGCAGACAAAGTCAGCTTTGAAGTGTCCATGTGCTTCAAAAACCAGGTGAGCCGTAAACATGAGAGATTATCTGAGAGGCTGTAATCCCAGCCCATCCATCTGACTCCCACCCACCCCGCCCCTTTGATATTGAGGTCTTGCACAAAACCTCTTTATCACTTTTGCACTCTTGTGCAAGACCTCTGGATTATTATTATTTTAATGAAAAACAAAAGGTAGCTCTGTTTTTTAATCCCTTCTTTGATAGCAGAGCTGATCTGAGTGTCCTATGACATTACAATTTCCTGCTTTCCTTTCTGGTAAGGGACAAATGCCACAGCCCAGGTACATTCCATCAAGACCCACTTACTGGTGTGGATGGCAAGCAGCAGAACTGAATGCCATCAGACATGACTGGGGGGAAATAACAAGAATACATGGGTGTGATGTTAACATATGAGAGTGCTGGAGGTGAAATAGTTAAACAGGTTACCCAATCAGAACCCGGGGGTGGAGTCAGAGGGACTATAAAACCAGCTCTAGGAGGGGCGAAGTGGGGAGTTGGGTGGGAGTTGGGTGGTTGGTTGGAGTGGGAGTGAATTGGGATAGAGTCTGTGGGGAGGTTGAGTTAGTGTAGCGAAATAAGATGAGTCAGGAACATCTAGGGGCTAGGAAGACAAGTAAATATCTGAGAGGTGGTTTAGTGAGTGAGAGCAGGTAGCGGAAGCTATAGGTCTGGATAGGCACCCCATGAAAGTAATTGACTGATACCGTTTATGAAACCACATGCTTGTTAAATTGCAATAAATAAACAGAAGTTTATGTTCCAATTTAACCCTGACTAGACTCAGTATTGTACCAGGTAGGGCCTGGGTGGTGGTAACGAGAAATCAAGTGGTGCCACAGGGATCAATAGACAGTGAAACGTCCGGGGACCCTGTGTGATCGCCACAGGAAAGTGGCTCTCATGCATCAATCATGTACCCAGAAAATTGGGGGGGGGGAGATCCGAGGTACCCCTTTGCAAGTACACCACTGCCTTGAAGCACATGGAAACTTGATTTTAATTTTTTTTTAAGGCAGGGAAGGGTAAGGTTTTTAAAAAGTGGTGCTCAGGTCAGATGATTTATATCCTCCCCTCTCCCACCCACACATGCGTGTCACATCCACTGGTGTGGACAGAACATAGCAGGATGTGCAGACTCACAAAGTATGATACCCCCAGCTGTGTGGAAAGTCAGTTACAATTCCCCATGTCTCATACAGTGGAAGAGCAATGAATGGTGTTAGGAGCTACCATCATGATTGGGAGAAATATGATTTGGGACTAATACACACACACACAAGCGAGGAAGGAAGTAGCTGGGGCTGCCATACATCTGGATTTTCCCAGACGCATCTGGGAATCAGGTTCTGAAAATGGCGTCCGGGTGGATTTTTGCCAAATTGGCAAAATGTGTGGGATATCTTGGACGAATGGCAAGTAGGGTGATTAAAAATAAAAAAGCTTTAAAAATTAAAAAAGCCTAAAAACTTAATGAGGGGGGGAGAGATGTTCCCCCAAAAAAGCTCAAAAATTTTGTCCAGATTTTCACTTTTGGGAATATGGCAAACCTATAGTAGCACTGTAGAAAATTAAGAGATATTAAAGGGAGCTTATTGGGGGCAGGGAGATCTCATGTGAGGTGCACTTTCCCTGAGGTGCATTTTCTCATGTGAGTAAACAGTAAAAATAGTCTATCCAGTCTTAATCTGTTAGTAAATGTTATATCTTCTTCTTCTTTATTTATATATGCCTTTTTTTCCAGACTGGAACTCTCGGTGGCTTACACAAATTAAAACAACACAGATAAAACACACAGAGCTAAAAAGATACTGTTTTAATTAGTGTTTTTATAGTTGTTCTGATTTTGTGCGGAGTGCCCTACCTGGGTGGATGGAGCAGCCAAGTAATTTTCGTTGTCCCCGAGAGGGGGCAATGACAATAAAGATTATTATTATTATTATTATTATTATTATTATTATTATTATTATATACAGGATAATTGTGAAAAAGAAATTAAACTCTCATACAATGAAAATAATATACAGATTAAATACATATATTTAACACAACGTTTAAAGGTTAGAGAAAGTTTCATGCACCAGTGCCACAACTGAGTCAGACAGATGTTTTCTGGGTTGCCCATTCTAAAATAGGATTGTCTGCTTGGTAAATACTTGTCTATGGTTTTATGCCCCCTGCTTTGTTTTGGCACTTCTGATTCTCAGCATTCACATCTGCAGGTCAGCCTGGGGTTATCACAGCAGCAGGAGCTTCCCGGAACAAGCATCGAACTTGAACTGAAGGCAACCCCTGGGTCACTGTGTGCCATTCGGGCTGTGGACCAAAGTGTCTTGCTCCTCAGGAATGACAGAGACTTCACCAACACAACCGTAAGGCAGAGAGAGAATGAATGAAACTGAGATGTGATGGGCAGGGTTGGGCACTTATGCACTGTACATGTACTCCCATTACACACACACACACACACACACACACACACACATAATTGTCATTCACAATAAAAGGGTGAACTGTTCACAGGAGGAGAGAATAAACTCCTTAAGATAACAGCTGCTGAATTTTCCACCCCAGTTCCTGGCCATTTGTGCATCAGGTTCATATGAGAGGAGCACAGAGAAAAGCGTTCTTGAGAAATTTTCTCAAGTTTTCCAGGAGCATTTTCCTAGCAATGGCAGTCTTTATCCCCAAAGTCCTTTTCTGGGCAATAACATATCACTTGCTAGTGCATTCTCTTGCTTAATTTGAAAAAAAAACACCACTTGCACCCACTTGCTTTCCCCCCTGTAGATGGCCGGAAAATAAGTGTCCGTGTATTATTTTGATGTAGTGCATCAATTTCTTCTTGGGCAGCCTTTCTCCATAAATGAGCATTTGCTGAATTTCTTTGCAATCAGAGGATTCACGAGGATGCACTGTCCTTGCAGTGTAGGGCAATCTTACTAGTGGAATGCCGTTACTAGTGCCTGTTGGGATGCTGTCAGCGGCTCCCGGCTGGCTGGCCCAGGAAAGTATAAAGACAAGGAAAAGTTTCTTACCATCCTTTTTTATTTCAGTCTTTACAGAGAGAGGCTATAGAACCCAGCCTCTTGCAGAATGGCCTTTTCCCAAGTGAATCTCCACCCCTCATATCTCCCACTTCCTCATTCGTCACTTCTACAGGTGCTGCTACATGTCCTCTGTCTTTGAGCTCTTTGCTCTCCTACTTTTAAGGCTCGCCGGGTTCTGGGGGTTGGAGGGTCTAGAATGCTTTCTAGTGACAACGTGTCAGCCAGCAGCCGCTCCAGTTCTGCCTCCTCCTCCAACCCCATGATTTCCCAACTTTCCCCCTCATCTGCCTCTGAGTTGTGACCTCCTGCAAACCACTATTGTAAATCTATATGTTCTTCCTCTTCCTCCTCCCTGGAAGGGTCAAGATGGGGAGGTGGTCTCCACCATTCCTCCTCTGCCCAGTCCCTGACAGCGCCTGGTATCCAGTTTTGAAACTGCATCAGTATCCTCATCATATTCAGAGTTTGGCATTTCCCCAGCAGGTTGTCCTTTGACCCCTTCATCATTACTGCTGCTAGGAGTTTGGAGATCTACTCCTTCTCCTTTCTCATCTCCAGATCTATGTGGTGTAACTTTGGAAATTGAATTTGGTTATTCAGTTGTATGTTTTGGGAAATATATGAGAACTTGTGATTTATTCTCTGATGGTTTAGAATCGTCAGATATAGATCCTTTCACATCTACCCTCAGCAACTTAATTCACATCCTTTTGCTTGACACGCCATGTGTTCCTTTGCAGGTGTATGACAGGTTCTACTTCCTAGGAGGGTATCCTTATCAAGTCACCGAGTACGATCACTGCGATGGACCAGGACCAATCAGCGACCCTATGCCCCTGGCACGAAGCAAGCGCTACAGCTGGAGACCCTGGTTTGATGATGGTGGGGTAGACTTCTTCAGTTTCCTCAAAGTAAGTGCCCTTTATTATGCAGTATTCGACTGGAATAGGGGAGTTAGTGTAGAAGAGGCACTGAACAGCATTCAGGGATTCCCAGATCCAGATTAAATTTAAGAAAAACCAGGCTGGCATTTTGATGATGAACCTGTGGGAAAATGGCACTCGCCAGCTGTTGAGGTTGCCCAGCAAATTCCCTTTTGGAAACAACCCATTTTTCATTTCATATCCCTTTAAGAAATCGTGTGTGACTCTGACCCTAGAGAATGGGAGAAGGAGGGAGGAAAGGAAGACATGCGTGCTGTGTGGATAGATGGAAGAAGGTATAAAAAAAGCTGGCACCATTGTCCTGCACAACTAATGTGATTCCTTTCCTTGGTCTCTCTCACCACTGACAGGTTATGGGGCTGAAAGTCTTGTCAAACAACAAAATTAAGAAGCCAGCAACATGCAGGCACCACTACTCTCCCTATGGCATGGTCGCTTCAAGTAAGGAGGTTTCCAATTCCAGATTATTGGTGTATGTATCTGTGCTTACCATGTTGAAGGTGGTTTGACAGAGGGCTTAGCCACACACATCTTTTGCCCCACTCTTTCAAGGCAGAAGTCTAAGCATTTCTGTTTTGTTGGAGCAGGGTTGCTTGGAGGAGGTTTGCAGTCGGGGAGTAGACCGGCCCTCGCATCTGAATCCCGTCCTTGGTCGTCGGACGCAGACGTCGATGCTCAAGTCCGTCAGAACTTCCCTGAGACCTGGATCTGGAAGCTGTATAATGTTGAGTAAGTTTTGATTAATTCCTGAGCATGGGCGTAGCCTGGGGGCCAGGAAGGGGCAGCTCTGTTAGGATATAGTTCCGTTCCACCTTAAAAGGGTACAGGCATGACGGTTGTGTGTCACATGCCTGTTTACTTCCAGCACAGATCTTGCTGGGAACTTCCGTTTGTATATAGCTTTTGTGTTACTGCTGATTTGCTGGAGACAAAGGGAAGCAGACATGTTTTCCTCTGTTCCTGAACTATGCAGAATAAAATGCTGTACAGTGGTACCTCGCGTTACATACGCTTCAGGTTACAGACTCCGCTAACCCAGAAATAGTACTTCAGGTTAAGAACTTTGCTTCAGGATGAGAACAGAAATCGTGCTCCGGCGGCTCGGTGGCAGCTGGAGGCCCCATTAGTTAAAGTAGTGCGTCAGGTTAAGAACAGTTTCAGGTTAAGAATAGACCTCTGGAACGAATTAAGTACTTAACCTGAGGTACCACTGTACATTACGCTTACACATTTCTCTGTCCGCCTCTTCTGCTGTGAGAAGATTTACACACTCTGCTAATAGAGCGTGCACGGGTCTCTAAACATATCTGAGGCTCATGTCACTGATTGATGCTGTTCCAAGGGAGACCGGCTGCTGGCCAGTGGCTGGAGCCAGCTAGGGGCCCGCCTGATGCCCCTGTCTCCCCGGCAGTATCCCAACAAGCTCCACCCCCCAATCAATTAAAATCAATAAAAATACATAGCAAACTGAGGTTCTGCCCCCCCCCCAAAGACAAAAATCCTGGCTATGCCCATGTTCCTGAGATGGGCTTCTTCCAGATCTTGTGTTTAAATTACCATATTTTTCGCTCTATAAGACACACCCAACTATAAGACACACCTAGATTTTAGAGGAGGAAAACAAGAAACAAGAAAGCAACGCAAAGCCTCTTGAGGGAAGGGGCAGGAGCGCTCCCGCTGTGCTCAAGAGGCTTTGCGTGGCTATCCCTGAAGCCAGAAGAGCAAGAGGGATCGGTGTGCACCGATCCCTCTTGCTGTTCTGGCTTCTGGGATAGCTGCGCAGCCAGCATTCGCTCCATATGCGCACACACATTTCCCCTTACTTTTTAGGAGGGGAAAAGTGTGTCTTACAGAACGAAAAATATGGTACATTTCTCCCAGTTTTAAGTGAAATAAATACGGCAACACTAACGGCAGCCAAATATATCACGCAATACTGGAATTTCTACTCACATTTCTATTCCATGGTGCATGCTCATGGTCAGTGCTTTTCTTTCTAAAAAAATGTTTAGGGGTACTCTCATTTTGACTCAAGAAAATCACCATTTTCTAGTTCAAATCAGGGAAAATAAATACAGTAAATGGACAAAAGCACAAAGATGCGCAGAATGTTTAGGGGTATGCGTACCCCTGCGTCTCCCCAGAAAAAAAGCACTGCTCATGGTATATATCAGGAAGGAAGGAGAAAATATGAAGGTGACACTCATCCTTCTTGCAACTTGTCCTAACTCCAGAAAATACTAAGGCCCTAAATGTGCAGCTGCCAACCACATTTGAGGTTTTTGGTTTGCTTGTTTATTTAATAGAAAGCATGGAGGGACTCGGTTTTTATTGGGACTGCAATGCATGGGGAGGTTTTACCCTTCCCTTCTCCTATTACCAAATGCAGCTAAGGGAACTTTTGCAAGGGGCTTGATCCAGATTGGGGTTCTGCTGCAGCCCAGGATCCAGACCAGCCTCTCTGCCCCTGCTATTTCCATTCACTTGTTCCGAATGGGAACACTTCATTCAAATAGCTGGAGAGGGAGGGGTAAAGGGTTAAATCATCCACTCCCACCCACCCTGTCCTCCCACGCCAGGTTCCTGACCTTGCTACAAAAGCCATTCATGCAAACACATCAAGTTTGGCAACGATTTTAGACTGCCCTTCAGTAAGACGGAAGCTGATAAATGGACAACTTAACATTCAGTGCAAAGAAAAACGTATTTGCCTGGAACCAAAAAGTCAATACAGCTGGTACTTCCAGATAGGCATACCTGGGGTGGGCAGGGGTTGCCACCATATCAGTGTCCACCTCCCACCTGTGAGGTTACCCATAATTTGTCAAGGCCAGCCCTACCAGGTAAAAGGAGGTGGTACATTACAAGGTGGCAGGTTTTGGGATAACCCAAAAAGGAAGTGCATTGTCATTGATTCAATTTATCATTATATTTGACCTTCCTGAATGACAGGTGCCATTATTTGCCTCAAGCATCAAAATGTCCTTTGCAATCTCTGGTTGTGTTCATCTAAGGGCCAAATTACATGGACTTTGACCATGTGCCCAGCTGCTTTTCTTCAACCCCCCAGAGTGGTGAAATAAGGAGGCCTCAGCATGGAAGAAGCAATTTCAGTTTTTCCTATGGACAATCATGTTTTCGTTTGTTTCAATTATGCAAACAATATTGCAAATAAGTTGACATGTCTTACACTATTCCCCAAACATATCAACAGTAAAAAGCAAGCAAACAAACAGATAAATACATACCGTATTGGCCGGAATATAAGCCTCACTTTCCCCCCAAATTCCAACCTTGAAAAGTTAAAGTATGGCTTATATTTGTGACCTTATGGTATGCAGCCAGGAGCACAGGGCAAACAGTGCCAGGAGCGCAGCAAAATGGCGGCGCCCCACGCATAGTCCCCCATCCTCTTCCCCAAGACTGGGAAGTGAGAGAGAGAAAGCGAGGAAGGGGAAAGGCCACGGGCAACGCAGCGTGGCTCCCCCCCCCCAGTATGCAGCCAGGAGCAGCGAGGAATGGAGCTACTTATATTGGGGTGTTTTTTCTTTTTCTTCCCCCCACCTCCAATTTTAAAGGTGCAGCTTATATTCGGGCCAATACGGTATTAACCAAACTTGGGCATGCACTTTTGAAATGCATGATCTCTGCTGGGCGGGGGGGAGGGGGGAACCTCCCTTTTGCAAGGCAAACTGCTATCTCCTGCTCTCACTTCCCACATTCTTTGTAGTCCTTCAGGTGAGAAGTCAGTGGCACTCACAGTTCCGGACACCATCACTGAATGGAAAGTCAGCATGTTCTGCACCTCCCAAAGCAATGGGTTCGGTATTTCCCCGCCGGCAAGGCTGACAATCTTTAAGCCTTTCTTCGTGGACGTCACCCTGCCCTATTCTGTGGTTCGTGGGGAGTCGTTTCCAATGATTGCCACCGTCTTCAACTATTTGAAACACTGCATGTGGGTAAGGAAGATCTTCACTAATTCCCCATGCTCTAAGAATTCAATTCCTTGTTAAGTAGAGCAGGTGTATCACCTCTTTTAAGTCAGAGAGTTAACCAGGTGCCTCAGTGAAAGGAGTGAGGGCAAGGGATGTGCAAGAGTTTACAGTAGCCCAGAAATATAATTTTCCAATTTTGTTAGCTTTGGGGGGATTTATAAAAAAAAATTAACAAAGAAAAACTAGATACATGTATCATTTTCATCTAAACCAAAAAGCTAACGAATGAACGAACAAATTATAAAAATGCTAATAGATACAATGTATACACACACACACACAAATATATTATGGCATAAGCTGTTGTGGACTTCTAAAAATATTCTGAGTATTTAGAATTCCACATTTTAAACTCACTTATCATTAATTTTGCTCGCTTCCTTGAGCCAGCTACCAGAACTCTCAACCTAACCTACAGTAGCTCACATGACTGAAAATATGAGGTATAAGACCACTGCAAAGAGGGAGTTAGTGCTTGTGTTATTGGCATCAAATTTTGATTCCTTTTCTTTCACGGGTTAAAGAGTAAACAAAAGCACAGAATCAATATTTCTCCTGATTGTTGAGTTTTAAAACGAAAATAAAACCTGCTCTCACTATCCTGTGTTCTGTCCCAATATCAAAATCACTGAGATAACAAACATCATTTTAGGGCACCCTAAACCTATTCTCCTGATCCTGTGATTTGTGGAGGGCGGAGGTGGGGAGGGGAAGAGGGTGTTAAGTCCCATTGTACAAGCTGAAGTCATTCTGCTTAGGGTCTTGGCTCTTGCAGGCATGTGCCCTGGTAAACTTGCTCCAATTGCACCATTATAATCCATCCATGAGCAGAATCCGGAGTAAAACTTCCTTCCCTCTTTCCTGTCCCCACTGTTGCATAGGTCCAGGTTATCCTGTCCAAGTCTGAAGATTATCAGGTGCAGCCATGCAAGGACTGTGAATACACAAGTTGCTTATGTGCTGGTGAAGCGAAGACTTACTCCTGGAATGTGAAGGCCTCTAAACTGGGTGAGGTGGCCTAAGGAGAGATGGGCAGAGAGAAGATGAATGCACCATAACAGTGTTCCACCTTAAGCAATATCCCCATCTCCTTTATCCCTCCCAAAGTCTGAGCCATTCCATCTGTGCATCTGTCACTAGGCTACATTCTGGAACTCAGAATTCCTACATCCCTTATCTAGAACTCCTTGGCAAAATCTGATGCTGGAGGAGGGGAATGAAGAATCAGCTCAGCTGCAATAGCACCTGGGTTTCTGGGTCTTAATACTTTGTTGCAATTGGGGACTTCCTCCTTGATTCTAACAGTGATATAGTCATAACTTGGAAGTCGAATGGAATCCGTTCCAGAAGTCCATTCTACTTCCAAAACTTTCGGAAACCAAAGAGCGGCTTCTGATTAGCTGCCGGAAGCTCCTGCAGCCAATCGGAAGCCGATCGGAAGCCCCGTCAGACGTTCGGGTTCCATCGGAACTGTCACTTCTGGGTTTGCAGCATTCGGGAGCCAAAACATCTGAGTACCAAGGCATTCGGGATCCAAGGTACTACTGTATTTGTTGATGTTCTGTGCCTCTCACCCAGTGGCACAACAAAAGTACTGAATGGGGAAACAGGACAAATCCCTCAACAACCAGAGTGAGGTGACAACCACTTTGCAACTGGGTTGTAATGGCCAAGCCCAACCAGGCCTGAATCTAGACGCATCAAAGAGGCGATTCAGTTAAACACATTGTGAACTTCATACAGGGAAATCCTGTTGGCAGAAAACGGGACTCCATAGCTCCATCTGGTGTCACATTGTTATAACACATGTAAAATGCTTTATTTTGACCGATGTAGCTGAGTCCCAGATTCCTGTTGTGTAGAGCAGCTGGGACTCAGCTATACAGCTGCAAGTAAAAGGTTTTAAATGTATTGTAAAGTGCAATATACAAAGGTGACACTAAATGGCAACAGTGAGCTATGCTACATTCAATGTATTTTTCAAAACTTTTTTTAAAAAAAGTTTCACAGTGTTTTTTATATGTGTGTAGATTCCACCTAGGGGTCTGGTTCTCCCAGTCTTTTTTTGATAGAGGGTTTTCCTGGCATGGTATAACCAAGAACAGGTTGAGGGAAAGTCTCTTACACACTCCTCTCTCTCTCAGACCCTTTTCCAGATGAAGTTGGTCATCACAACTTCTGTTTCCCTGAAACCAAAGGAATTTTAGCTTGGAGTTTCACTGACTTCAGTAGGACTGAATCATGACTGACTCTAGATGGATTGGCCCTCTATGACTAATGTTATAACCATTGGGCCACTTATGCAATAGGCAGGCACTTCACAGGAAACAAATCCCATTTTTTTCAGAAATGTGTGCCTATTTCATGTGTGTTGGTAACATTGATATAATTACTACAAATTTTTAAAAAGTCACAACCTATAGATTTTTTTTAAGAAGTCAGAACTTATAGATTTTTTTAAAAAAGTCACAACCTATAGATTTTTTTAAAAAAGTCACAACCTATAGATTTTTTAAAAAATGCTCTGTATTTCTTTTTGCCATTTAATTTTAAAGTGAAGCAGAAGTGGAGTTGTTTGCCTCTCTGTCTACTGAAATCTGAAATTACCCCCATCTTTTTGCGCTACAATGTGGATAGTGATATTATTTATTTATTGTTATTTATTGGATTTATTTACCGCCCTATACCCGCAAGGTTTCAGGGCGGTTCACAGAATAAAATCAGAATATAAAACCACAAAATACATAATAAAAATAAAAATGACAACAATTCTTCCCCTGCTTCCACAATAAGCCTGCTTCCAATGAGAAGGAATATCTTTCTGGTAGCAAGTAATCTGGTGTTGACCGGGAAACGACAACAAATCCAGAATGCGGCCAGCTCCAAGTTCCCTCACTGCAGGAAGTGAGGTTACAGGGAACCGGGCAGAGGGCCTTCTCAGTAGTGGCACCCGCCCTGTGGAACACCATCCCATCCGATGTCAAGGAAATAAACAACTGCCTGACTTTTAGAAGACATCTGAAGGCAGCCCTGTTTAGGGAAGTTTTTAATGACTGATGTTTTAATGCATTTTTAATATTTTGTTGGAAGCTGCCCAGAGTGGCTGGGGAAACCCAGCCAAGTGGGCGGGGTATAAATAATAAATTACAGTGGTACCTCCGGTTATGAACTTAATTCCTTCTGGAGGTCCGTTCTTAACCTCAAACCATGAGGTGAGCTTTCGCTAATGGGGCCTTCTGCTGCTGCTGCGTCACCGGCACGCGACTTCCGCTCGCATCCCAGGGCAAAGTTTGCAACCAGGAGCATCAACTTCTGGGTTAGCAGAGCTTGTTACCCAAAGTGTTCAAAAGGAGGACGGTACATAACCCGAGGTTCCACTGTATTACAGTGGTACCTTGGGTTACATACGCTTCAGGTTACATACGCTTCAGGTTACAGACTCCGCTAACCCAGAAATAGTGCTTCAGGTTAAGAACTTTGCTTCAGGATGAGAACAGAAATCGTGCTCCGGCAGCAGCAGGAGGCCCCATTAGCTAAAGTGGTGCTTCAGGTTAAGAACAGTTTCAGGTTAAGAACGGACCTCCGGAACAAATTAAGTACTTAACCCGAGGTACCACTGTATTATTATTATTATTATTATTATTATTATTATTATTATTAATCACAGACTGTAAGACAAAGCCCTCTGGATCAGACCAAAAACCTATCTAGGTCCCACGTTCTCTTTCCACAGTACCAACCAGAAGCCTCTGAGAAAGCCATCTGACGGCTTATCCACACTTCACTTTTGCCCTGCACTTTTTATTTTATATTTTATATTAATAAAATTACTCCACAGAGGGAAGCCTCTTGAAGCAGTCTATCACCTATCAGCAATTATGAGATGGGCTTATTAGGAATTATCAGGGAGACCAGGCGGGGAGGAGGGGACCTTATAGAAATTGTTCCATTTCTGATTTCTGAAACAGCATGTTTTTGCAGGGATGAACGCATTTTCTGTCATTTGCCGTCAGGTGTGATGAACTTCACTGTCACCACAACCGCACTCAAAAGTGAGAAACTCTGCGGTGGTGAGGAGACCGCCATGCCAGAAAAGGGCCGAAGTGACACCTTGATCAAGTCTCTCTTTGTCCGGGTGAGTCTATAATACAGCATTTCTTCCTACCTCTGCAAATTCCCCTCCCTGTGACTCTATGGATAGCTCACCTGGTTAGAGCATGGTGCTGATGACGCCATGTTTGCAAGTTCAATCCCTGCATATTCCTGCATTGTAAGGGCTTAAACTAGATGTTCCTCAGGGTCCCTTCCAATTCTACGATTCTGTGGTTCCCCTGACATGAGGCTACTTGAAGTATGAGAAGTGGGACGTGACCTAATAATAATAATAATAATAATAATAATAATAATAATAATAATAAATTTTATTTATACCCCGCCCTCCCCGGTCAGAGCCAGGCTCAGGGTGGCTAACAACAGTAAAATTACAGTAAAAATATAATAGGGAAAAGAAAAAGAAAAAAACAATTTAAAATACAGGTTAAAATGCAATGTAAAATGCAGCCTCATCAAAACCATAAGGGGAGGGAAACATAAAGGTCAGACTGAGTCAGAACCGAAGGCCAGGCGAACAGCTTTGTCTTGCAGGCCCTGTGGAAAGACTAGTATTCAGTATATATAATACTGTCTCCCTCTCTTTCTCTCTCTCTATATATAATATACTAGACTAGTATTCATGACTACCTGTGCCTCACCTGTTCTTGTGAGAAGGAAGACATGTTCTGAATGTTCAGCAAGAGATGTAAAAGGGGGAAAGCGATTATTATTTTTGGAATGGCCCCTAATTTCAGGAAAGAGCCTTTTCCTGGGGTTCCCTGGAGAAGTACTGTATACACTCAGAAGTGAATATCTTTATTGTCCCCAAGGGATCAGCTCACAAGCAGAACTTGGCTGCAGAAGCATCAGAGAAGCTTCTGTCCTTTTCCTTCTCAGCTGCTAGCAAAAAGAATATCATCTTTTTACTGCTGCTTTCTACTGGCTGACATTCTTCCACCTTCTTCCACAAGGTGTCTGGGACTAACACTGTTAGAGGAGCACATATTACTCTGCTGATTCTGAATGACAGGGGTGAAGGGAGGGACCTTTTGAGACCCCCCCCCCCATGAAACACAGCAGGTGTTTAAATCTGAAAGCTATGTGAATATGTTGATGGCTTGAAAACTGATTTTTTCTCTCTCCCCATCCCTCGCAGCCTGAGGGCATCCTGGCTGAGAAAGCTCATAGCTCTCTGTTGTGTCCTGAAGGTCAGTAGCACCTAACACCTTTTAACTTGGGGGCCAAAAAGAGGTTTCAGGAATGAAAGGCAAGCTGCATTCACCACCACTTAGGGCTTATCCACGTGTGTGTGTGTGTGTGTGTGTGTGTGTGTGTGTGTTGGGGGGTCAACTGCTTTTTAGCACTCACTTGGCAATTCAGGTTTCTCCTGTATCACCACTTTTTCTGATCTGTCACTAAATAGTGGGTTTTCCCTGATTAGGAAACAAAACAAAACACCAAATTGCTGGTGCAGGGGCGAGGACTGAGCTGGAACAGGACAATGGCCTGGGGTGGGAGAGAAGCTTTGCCCTGCTGCAGGCTTACCCCCACCTCTGAATTGTTCCTGCCTATCCCTGCTAAAGGGACGCAGGTGGCGCGGTGGGTTAAACCACAGAGCCTAGGGCTTGCCGATCAGAAGGTCGGCGGTTCAAATCCCCGCAACGGGGTGAGCTCCTGTTGCTCTGTCCCTGCTCATGCCCACCTAGCAGTTCGAAAGCACGTCAAAGTGCAAGTAGATCAATAGGTACCACTCCGGTGGGAAGGTAAACAGCATTTCCGTGCGCTGCTCTGGTTCGCCAGAAGCGGTTTAGTCATGCTGGCCACATGACCCGGAAGCTGTACACTGGCTCCCTTGGCCAGTAAAGTGAGATGAGCGCCACAACCCCAGAGTCGGTCACCACTGACCCTAATGGTCTGGGGTCCCTTTACCTTTACCTTTATCCCTGCTAAGCAGAATGAGAGGAAAGGCCCCACTGTTGCCAATGGAAGAGCAGGCATGAGGACCGGGGGCGGTGAGGAATTCCACAGCGGTCAAATTTGGCTTCACTTGCAGAGCTTTCTGTGTGCACTTCTGTTACCCTCAAACTAAACGCGTATTCATCTCATTGTTAGGAGGTTCTGCTGCAGATTCATTCTCCTTGGAGCTTCCTGAAGATGTCGTGCCAGATTCTGCCAGGGCCCAGGTGTCTGTTCTTGGTAAGAAATCAAGAAACTTACCTGCGCGCTAAGTTTTCAGCAGATGTATACATACATGAACAAGTGTGGTAGACATAAGGAGATAATGAGAAGAGGTGCAATGAGTCTGTAGCCCTTGTGCATGCATTCCTCATGTGCAAGGCATAATTGAGTAGAGACTGGATCAGGGCCACACACTGTCAGCCCTGGCTCTGGCATCAGAACTTCTTTCTTCAACAGCCAAGTGTTGCGTGTAGTTGTATGGTAAGCCCAAGAAAACCTTGTTCACAGGCTTCATTCAGTTAGGAAATGGGCTGCTGAAGAACCAAGATTCGACATTGGGGGCAGGGCCCTGCTCTTGTCTGTACAAGGTGCTGCCTTCCATGCAGCCGCAGAGCAAGCCAATCAAGTGCCTGGGGCGGCGCGCGTGT
Organism: Podarcis cretensis; assembly: GCF_951804945.1. Classification (NCBI taxonomy): domain Eukaryota; kingdom Metazoa; phylum Chordata; class Lepidosauria; order Squamata; family Lacertidae; genus Podarcis; species Podarcis cretensis. The sequence continues at coordinate 31,688,356 of NC_137187.1, forward strand.
CCTGCGTCCAGGGGCGGGGCCAGCCGCATCACTCCCAGGAATGTGGTGGTGAATGGTGGAACATATCATCATCATCATCATCATCATCATCCCTTCCTGCAGACTTGTAGGGTGTTATGTACTGAGTTGAATATGATCCAGAATGCAGCAGTCTGATTGGTCCTAGAACAATAGGATCCAGAATGCAGCAGTCTGATTGGTGCACAGGAGCCACCCAATCCAGCTCCAGGTGGAAGTAAATCTGCAACCTGATTGGCCTACAGGAGAATCCTGGAATTAGCCAATCACGTGGAGCCCATTGTGTAAATAATGTATATAAAGCAGACATTCTGGGGGAACTTCCATTCCTTCTTACCACTGTGAGCTGAATAAAGAGCATGAAATCCACTCTCGACTCTGAGTATATTTCAAAGGGGATTCTTTTCGTTTGTGAAAGTTTCAGTGAAAATGCCCATGCCCTTCTTTTTACACAGGAATACAGTACAGGGTCAGTCAATGAATAGTGTGGCAATGGAAGCAAAGGCCCCTGCATTGGGTGCATGCCGTTGGTGATGAGGAGGGGGCATTTGGAACAAATTCTGGGATAGGTCTTTTGTGTCATGTGACTGATGGGGGCGGAGCAATGTTCAACCTGTCGGAAAGAGGGTAACTTTGTATTCACATCTGGCCAGGTGATATCATGGGAACGGCACTGCAGAACTTGGACAAACTGGTGCAGATGCCCAGTGGCTGCGGGGAGCAAAACATGGTGTTGTTTGCCCCCATCATCTATGTGCTGCAGTACTTGGAAAACACAGGACAGATGGATGAGGAGCTGAAGACAAAAGCGCTGGGCTACCTGCAGTCAGGTCTGTCATTTGCTTCTCTAGAGTCCTTTCTGTTAGGGATAATTCAGACTGAAATTCCCAGGTTCAAAAAAAGGTTATTTGTGTATGTCACAACTGCTGCCCATGTTTTTTTGTTAGCCCCAAAATGGAAAACGAGAGAGGTCCCAAACAAAGAAGAGTGGCAACTTGACAAGAATATGCACATCTTGCAGATTTAACATATAAAATAAGAGAACAAGAATAACATACGTTTAAAGAAGACTGGAAAATGTTTATTGAATATAAGGGAAATAACTGTATACAGCTGGAAATGCTGGGAGAATTAAGATAAATTCACCTGTGTAAATAAGCTTTGATAGATGCAATAATGGAATACTGAATGGTATAGTTTTTGTAAAATATGCATTGATTTATGATGTGTAAAATGAACCATGGAAAGAGTTACACTGCACAGGAAGCTCATGGTGCAAGCTCAGAGTTTTGCAGCAATGAGCCTAAATAACAATTGTGGGGCTGGGTGTGTGTTGTGTGTTGTGCAGATGTCCAAAGTCTTTCACCCTCCGATCCTCAGATTTCTTTTCCTTTCCCCCCGACAAGGGTACCAGAGACAACTTCAGTACAAACACAGGGATGGTTCTTATAGTGCATTTGGAGAGAGTGATGGGCAAGGCAATACCTGGTGAGTCATAGAACTGTAGAGCTGGAAGTGACCCCATACAACTCCCATCAGCCCTAACCAGCATGTCCAGTGGCCAGATATGATGGAAGTTGTAAATTAAACTTGTATAAGAGGGCAGGAAAATTTGAGGCAGCTGAAGGCGGTCACTTTTGTGAATGGGGATAAACAATCAGTAGCCTTTGAATCAGTAGCCTTTGAAAACAATCCAGCCATTATTTGCTTTCTCCATCTCTTCTCAAGGCTGACAGCTTTTGTGATCAAGGTTTTCAGCAAAGCTGAGGAATATACCTTCATAGACGATGAGGATATCCAGGCTGCTTTGCAGTGGTTGGCAAGTAACCAGCAGCCCGATGGCTCCTTTGCCAATGTGGGGAAACTCTTCCACAGAACAATGAAGGTAAGAGTTCAGAAGGCTGCAGTCATTAATGAAAGTGCTTTCATTTGCCAGACATCAATGTATAGTGGTACCTTGGTTTAAGTACTTAATTCGTTCCGGAGGTCCGTTTTTAACCTGAAACTGTTCTTAACCTGAAGCACCACTTTAGCTAATGGGGTCTCCTGCTGCCGCCACACCGGCGGAGCACGATTTCTGTTCTTATCCTGAAGCAAAATTCTTAACCTGAAGCACTATTTCTGGGTTAGCGGAGTCTGTAACCTGAAGCGTATGTAACCTGAAGCGTATGTAACCTGAGGTACCACTGTACAATTCTTTTTCACAATCACAGTTGCTGCTCACAGCACACACTGTGTAGAATACAATGCCAGATCACCCTTGTATTGTGGTACATGCTGCTGCAAATTGCAATAAGAAGTGCAGTAGGTCATGTGTATCATATCATCTATTTTTTAAAAATAAACACATCCCATGTATGTGCACCCCTGCAGGCAGCTAATGCAAGCTAATGAAGCAATACCGCTATTAATTTGCATAGGGGAAAAGAATAAACTGGATCCACAGAAATGGCTAGATAGGGAGCAATATCTGTTAGAGAGAGGTGTTTAGAAGAGAGATTCCTCTCCCATAGCAGAATTAAGCATAATAACGATTGCTCCAAGCACATTGAAACTTGGTTAGATTTGTATCTGCCCTCAGCCACCTTTAAACTAATGTTCCCCACACAAAAAACTTAGGCTAGAATAAATCACAGACACTTAGCTTTGCAAATAAGTGAATAGTTTACTCACAGAGTTTCCAGATGTTACAGCAAACAAGTCTCCATCCATTGGCAGTAAAATGAAGATGGGAAAGGTTCCAAGGATCATGTAATCTCTGAGGTAGCAAGATGCAGGCTATGAAATCTCCTTTTACAGAGATTCAGATCACATGCAGGGAGCCAAGGCCACATTGCTTCTTGCTTGTTCTAAGAAGCAGGAAGAAAAAAGGATTGAGAAGGGGTTGGGAGCAAAGCTGACTGAGCACCTTCTAAGCCACACCCACTTGCAACCTGAGCTCTGGGCTGAGGTTAACTCATTAATGCATACAAGTGTGAGTCAATAACTGTATAGTACAACAATTTGTCCGCCACTCCAGCAAGGACCCTCTTACCCCAAGGGTCTCTGTGAGGGGCAGGACTTCACTTACCAAGGTGCCCTTCCACTGTAGCAAACATTTAACCTTGCAGTGTGGTTGTCACTCCTTCTTGCCGCAGGCCTCTCTCTCTCTTCAGTCCTTTGCCTAAGGACAGCATATTGTACTAGACTAGGTTGAGCACTATAAATACTTCTGTCCCTACTGACTCCTGAAAGATCTTAGCATCCGTATTAATTGCTGTTTCATTTTTGCCCTTCATGCAAAAATTATCTCACAGTCTCGTTCCGTCTTTCTCTCTTTTGCCATGTGCTTCACAGGGAGGTGTAAATAATGTGATCTCTCTTACTGCTTATATCATTGGTGCGCTCTTGGAGGCCAAAAAGCCACTTGAGGTGAGTGTTGTGTAGTCTCGGGCCATGTGCGCATGAGCATTTGCTCAGTCTCCCGTGTACTCCCACCACTGGCGATTGAAGCCATGTGCACATGACATTAGCTGCAATCCATATGTATCCTGTAGATTCTTGAGAAATACTCCTGTCTGATGCTTTCCCCCTCTTGAGAAATACTCCTGTCTGATGCTTTCCCCCTCAAACCGAGTTGTGGCTTAGCTGAGACAGGCGCATTTGAAGCGGCCATTGTGCATGCACAGCTGACGGCATCCTTGAATATGAGTTCCATGGCTTGTAAGGGCAGGGAAACAAATGAGGCAGTGTCAGGGGCACCGACTCCTAGGAGCTGAGCTCCTTTGAGCTTGCTCCTCCCCCCCCCTCATATTTGTTAGCAGGGGCTGGGCCCCCTCAATGTTTGTCTGAGTGGGACGCCTCGATGTGATGCTGTCACACATGATGCCTGGACTTTGCATGCTTGTGCGAGCCAGGAATATGTCGGCTCTTTCTCCTCCTCCTCCTCCTCTTCCTCCTCCTCCTCCTCCTCCTCCTGCCATGGGGGGGAATCAGCCCCCAGCCCATGGCCGCGGCGTGAGGAAGAGGAGGAGGAGGAGGAGGAGATGCCAGCCATGGAAGCTGAGCTGCCACATGACACCCAGATGTCTCTAATAATAATAATAATAATAATAATAATAATAATAATAATAATAATTTTTATTTATACCCTGCCCTCTCCAGCCAGAGCCGGACTCAGGGCGGCTAACACCAGTAAAATTACAGTAAAAACATAATGGGGGGAGGGAACCGATTTAAAATATAGGTTAAAATGCAATTTAAAATGCAGCCTCATTTTAAAAGTAGCCCATAGATCAAAACCAGAAGGGGAGGGAAACATAAGGGTCAGACTGAGTCCATGTATCATGGACCATATCCAACGTCCGGGTGCCACAGACGACATTGTGACGTTGTGTGTGATGCCTCAACATGACATTAGGATGTTGTGCATGATGCCAGCCCCCCCTCCCATTTCTTTTGGAGTTGACGAGCCTGGGTAGTGTGCATTAGGAAAAGACACCCCCAGCCCCTCTCTGGTGTGTGTACAGGAAGTGCAAATGCAACTTGAAATACAGTGGGTCTGGGAGGGGGTGGGAGAGCGACCTTGCTGTGTTTTAATCCTGACCAGCAGGGTGTTAGTTTGCTTGCAGTGGCTAAGAGCTAAATGTTTCGCTTCCTTGGATGCCATAGAGCAGACATGTTCAACTGGTCGACCGCAATCGACAGGTAGATCCCCGGGGTGTTCCTGGTTGATCGGGGGTGTTCCTGGTCGGCCGCAGGATTAAATAAATTGTCAAAGGAATGCTTTCGCCCCCCTGCCCCTGGCGCTAGATCTCTCTGCTGCCACGGCAGCAGCGCGGGAAGCTGCGTTCGGTAGGAAGCGCAAGTAAGCGTGATGCTTCTGAGTGGCAGCGCTGGTCAGGCTGATGATCAATCTTTTGCATCGTTCCCTAAAATTAAAAGCTAATGAACCCTGCCCCCCCCCAAAGAAGCTTAAGTACTCTGAGCAACCCTCCCCCAAAAAAGCTCAACAACTTGGGGCTACCCCCCCCCCCCGCATGCTCCTCCTCCCTCCAATTACAATGGCTAGATCACTTTCAGTTTTTTTATACTGGGAGTAGATCGCAGTCTCTTGGCAGTTGGACGTGCCTGCCATAGAGTAAGCAGTCTATTCAAATGCATGGCAAATTGACTGTCAGCCGAGACAAAAACAAAACAAAACAAAACAAAGCACTGCTTTCAAGATCATTGGATGCAGTTACTTCCCTGAAGTCTCCTTTGACTGGATACACGTAACAAAATGGGAATATTGAGTTTCCAGACTTGACATTTGGACGTGCTCTTTCTCATAAAAAGCTAAGGCAATGATCAGACATTGCCCCAGGGAAGTGCCACCCCACGCTTGTCCACACTTACCTTTCCAGGGCACAGGTCCGCTCTTTAAAGCTGAAGCGTAACAAACAGCCATTTGGGTTTTCAGCAGATTGCCATTTGCTCCGATTCAGCAGTAAAGAGTGGATTTTCACAAGGAAAGCTCTGAAGCGGGGGGAAGGGGAGAGAGAGTTGCAAAAGAATGGACCATGACTGGAAAGCACAATGGAAAGGAAAGCATCGATAAGCCTTCCCTTTAAATGAAGAACTCACTTTGCTGTCTGCAATCACAACTGAGGGCTTGTCCATACTTCTTCTTGTTCTGCGCTTAGAAAGCATGGTTCCAAGTGGTGCTTTGTTTGTCCTCCTGCTTTCCCTGGGGAAACATGCTGTTTACTGCATGACAAGCGTCAATTGGTAATTCTGCCCATTGACTTTTGTTCTGGGAGAAGCGGAAGTATGGATGAGACCAGGAAGTGGAGTTCTAACTAGTGACTGCCCTTGGGGTTTGGTGCAGTGCAGCGGATTCTGCTTTGTCTTAAGGAAATAGCTGGTGTGAACATGCCTGGTGTTTTACCTTTCCAGTGGCCCACAATCATATTCAATCACTGCTACAAGGACAGGTCTTCTTAACACTTTGCCCTGCTACTTGTTTCTTTCTCTTCCAGGATCCAGTGGTGAAGAATGGCTTGGACTATCTCAAAACGACTGTCTCAGACACGACAGATATTTATGTGCAGGGATTGTTGGCATATGTCTTCACATTAGCTGGAGATGTAGCCATGAGACAAATGTTGCTTACCAAGCTAGACCAGCAAGCCATCAAGTCAGGTACTGAGGAGAATATGATGTCAACAATCATGGTCTAATAGTTTGTCTTCAGATTGAAATCCAAGACACAATTCGTACGATGCACCATTTCAGATTGTGTATGTGTAGGGGTGAGTCCAGTCCTATTTTTATAGAAAAAGAGATGCCAGAACTCAATCTGAACACCTCCCTTGTTCTCTTATAACGCCTGAGAACTGAGTTCTTGCAAGTTCCGGCTGAAAAAAGCTGTGGGTGAATCACATATCGTGTATCATTGTCTTGATATTAAGTACATAATAAGTAAAGTGTGTTCTGTTCACCGGCTGGATACTTTGTTTACTGTACATTAAATAAGCCTATTAATTCTGAGCACAATTCAAAGTGCTGACCTTTAAACTCCTAAATAGCCTTGGCCCAGTACAGTGGTGCCTCGCAAGATGAAAAGAATCTGTTCCGCGAGTCTCTTCGTCTAGCGGTTATTTCATCTTGCGAAGCAAGCCCATTGACGGCTTAGCGGATTAGCGCTATTAGCGGCTTAGCGGCTTTTAGCGGCTTTTAGCGGCTTAGCGGATAAGCGGCTTAGCGGCTTAGAAAAAGGGGGGGAGGGAAAAAAACCCGCAGGAACTCGCAAGACATTTTCGTCTTGCGAAGCAAGCCCATAGGAAATTCGTTTTGCGAAGCACCTCCAAAACGGAAAACTCTTTCGTCTAGCGAGTTTTCCGTCTTGCGAGGCATTCGTCTTGCGGGGCACCACTGTATATCTTAAGGAGTGTCTCCACCCCCATCTTTCAGCCCGGACACTGAGGTGAGGGGGAGCTGCCTCTGAAGGCGTTTCGGAAACTTCAGCTGATGCAGAATTCAGCGGCCAAGTTGCTCCCCGTAGCCAGGGGCGGAGGAAGGAGGGTGCAGTGGGTGCAAGTCGCCCTGGGTGTCACCACTGGGGGGGGGGGTGACAAAATGCCAAGCGGCACTCACCAGAGCTATGTGTCTCTCCTGGGAGAGACGCAGTGGCTTGGGCGCGCACAGGCTCCATGCTGCCCCAAATGGTCTGCCCACTGCCTCCCCCTCAGCTGTAGGGCGGCTGATTGGGAGGAGGCAGGCAGACTCTGGAGGCCCTGCAGTGCGCCCCGCCCTCACCCCACCCCTATGGGTGGCTCGCCTCACCCCTGGGCGTGCTGCCCCAGGCGCATGAGCTGCTTCCTCTGCTGCTGCCCGTGGCAAGACGGTTTGAGCATATAACCCAATCCTGGCTCAAGACCACATTACCTCAAGGACTACCTCTCCCCATGTGATCATCATCTTTAACCCTTCTTTGTGTGCCTCCTTCATGTGATGTCTTCGTTGGCTCTCCACTTATGGGATGCTCTCCCCTGAAAGGCTTACCTGACGCCTTTACTACATATCTTTAGGTGCCAAGCAAAAGCTTTCCTCTACAACCAGGTCTTTGGCCTTAAGCTATCTGTGGCCTTTTAGAAGTGGGTGGGATATTTTAAATATATTTCTTTTTCCTCTTGATTTTAATGTATCTATGCGAGTTAGTTGGTTTGCTATGGATGTTTGTATGTGATGTCAATAAAAGGTTTGATGATGATCATGTGTTGGTTGGTCTGGCTGGCTGGTTTTGAGCTGCTTTGGATTGCCCTGTGCAAAATAAAGCAACTAATATATTCAATAAGATTCAGTAAAATAAATTTCAATAAAATGAAACATTAACAGTTTACCCTGGCTCAATCCTTGCATGAGGAGTGGGTTTAAATTCCATTCCTGAGTGCATCTTCCCAGTGTTGGTGCATGTTCACAGGAGTAACTACAGGCCATGAGCTCATCCTTAACCCAAAACCCATTTCACCAACCTCAGATTGGCTCTTCCATGCTTACAAGTTTCATTTTTCTTTGGTAGGAGGGCAGATCTATTGGAGCCCAAGGACTGCCCCAGCATCCACCGAGAATCCTTGGTCCCAGCCTGAGTCTGTGAGTGTGGAGCTGACAGCATATGTGCTTCTGGCTAGGCTTTCACCCCAAAACGTGAGCAAAGAGGATATCAAGAAGGCCACAGACATTGTGGCCTGGCTGGCGAAGCAGCAGAATGCCTACGGAGGCTTTGCCTCAACTCAGGTAATGTTTCCTCTCTCACGGCTGGAGCCTGTATATTCTGAAAGATCACTTTCCCCACCACATCTGGCTGTCTCTTAACAACAAGCCGCACCTGCTGAAATTCCCTCTTCCAAAAGACTCGTGATTTACTTATGACAGTTTAAGTCCATCTATCCTCCAAGGAGGTAGCAGTTCATCCCATTTTCAACAGCCCTGCTAGGTAGGTAGGTTAGACTGAAAGATAATTATTGTTATTTATAAAATTTGTACATCGTCCTTTGCCTGAAGATCCCAGGGCAGTTCACAATGGAGCAGCAGGTTAAAGCAGTGGCATTAGGACTAGGTGCAAAACTCTTTCCCCCTGAGCCCTTTCCCCAGCGAGTTCTTTCCAGATACACTGCAGAAATGATCCCTCTGCAGGATACATTTAAAGAAAACGCCAGTGTTCCTGAGAGGCTGGCCCTACTGCAGGGTGATAAAGCTGGGTGGGTAGACCCAGTCTTGCTCTCGCAAGGCAATGCACTGGACCCTGTGAAGTCCACTGAGACCCTACCTGCCTGCGGACTGTCTCACCAGAGTGGTGCATGCTCTGGTTATCTCCCACTTGAACTACTGCAATAGGCTCTACATGGGGCTACCTTTGAAGGTGACCCAGAAACTACAATTAATCCAGAATGCGGCAGATAGACTGGTGACTGGGAGTGGCTGCCAAGACCACATAACAGCAGTCCTGAAATACCTACATTGGCTCCCACTACGTTTCTGAGCACAATTCAGAGTGTTGGTGCTGACCTTTAAAGCCCTAAACAGCCTCGGCCCAGTATACCTGAAGGAGCGTCTCCACCCTCATAGTTCAACCAGGACACTGAGGTCTAGCGCTGAGGGCCTTCTGGCGGTTCCCTCACTGCAAGAAGTGAGGTTACAGGGAACCAGGCAGAGGGCCTTCTTGGTAGTGGCGCCTGCCCTGTGGAACGTCTTCCCATCAGATGTCAAGGAAATAAACAACTACCTGACTTTTAGAAGACATCTGAATGATTGATGTTTTTAATAACTGATGTTTTAATGTATTTTTAATATTTTGTTGGAAACCCAGCCAGCTGAGCAGGGTATAAATAAATTATTTTTATTACTACTCTGCAACTGTTCTCCATTCCCAGGACACAGTGGTTGCACTCCAAGCCCTCGCCAAATATGGAGCAGTCACATACACTAGATCTGAAGACCTATTGATAACGGTGAAATCTGACAAGACCTTCCAGCAGTCATTCCACGTGGACGACACCAATCGGTTGGTTCTGCAGCAGGCTACCCTCCCAGACATACCTGGGGAGTACGCCATGCAAGCCTCTGGCAAAGGCTGTGGGTATGTCCAGGTGAGTGATGGTTCTTCAAGGAAGGCAAGGCAGCAACTGATCTTCCAGAAATAGACTGGAAAGAGAAGTTGCTGAATTGCAACTTATTACCAAACTTAAAACCATGGAGAAACCTGGTCTGAATAGAGACATTGGATTCTTATCTCATTATGCATGATAAAGCTATTTTTAGCCATCTCACCCCTTGCTTTTTCCTGTAAGACCAATTGCAGTCGTTAACAGTCGTCAACAGGTTTACCACACCTATCTTTTTTTTTTGGAAATAATATTTATTACCTTTTCCAACAATTTAAACACTACAAAAAATAAAAACCATACAATACAATACAATACAATACAATACAATACAATACAATACAATACAATACAATACAAAAAAGAAAAAAACTATACATTACACTAACAAAACACTAACATTAAACTAACAAAACAAAACAAACACAATTTGAAACACACAAATAATTTCAATATCTTTTCTTTCATTCCCTTATTTCCGCGACCTCCTCACACCTCCCTTTTTGTATTCCACTTCCATTAATTTTTTCAGCAATTCCTTTCCATCTTCCTCTATTTTTAATCCTATAATTATCTTAACACATTCTAACCTTATTTTCCCTTTAATACTCTATTAATCTAAAGGTAAAGGTAAAGGTACCCCTGCCCGTACGGGCCAGTCTTGACAGACTCTGGGGTTGTGCGCCCATCTCACTTAAGAGGCCAGGGGCCAGCGCTGTCCGGAGACACTTCCGGGTCACGTGGCCAGCGTGACATCGCTGCTCTGGCGAGCCAGAGCCGCACACGGAAACGCCGTTTACCTTCCCGCTGGTAAGCGGTCCCTATTTATCTACATGCACCCGGAGGTGCTTTCAAACTGCTAGGTTGGCAGGCGCAGGGATTGGAACCGCCGACCTTTCGATCGGCAAGTCCTAGGCGCTGAGGCTTTAACCCACAGCGCCACCTGCATCCCTAATCATGCGTCTATTAATCTATTTATCCTTAATTCCTTATAACATTTCTACTAAAGCCATATAACTTCATTCCAACATTTTTCTAACATTCATTAATTTTACAGTATTTCCGTAAATAGTCTTTAAACTTTTTCCAGTCTTCTTCCACCGAAAGGTTTACCACACCTATCAGCCAATCACCCATTCCCACCACCCTTCTGAGTAATACCCCTCCCCACCCTTCCCACCCTCTCACTATATATAAGGGTCTGGTGACTTCTGTTTCTGAAGAAGTGTGCATGCACACAAAAGCTCACACCAATAGCAAACTTAGTTGGTCTCTAAGGTGCTACTGGAAGGAATTTTCTTATTTCTATGTGTGCCTAATGCAGTATACTCAAAACTGCAAACATAGTAATAACAGAGGTAGGTAAAAGTAGGTAAAAACAGAATAACATTTCAAACATGGGCGCACATTGATTAGAAAGCTTTTGCAAAGATGCAGGGAACTGAGAGATACCCTTGCCTGAGATCATAAAGGATTTCACGGTATCCGAAAAGCATTTATCCTAATGGGCTGAGGGGTGGAAATGAGTGACTGGTAGATACAAGGACCCTAAAACGTTCCTAAAAGGTGTGAGCTTTTGAGAGCCCCAGTCAGACTGTATGTTATCGTTATGCAACTCTACAACTGTTGTGTTTTTGGTGCCTGTCCCATATCAGGCAGTCTTGCGATACAATATCCCTCCCTCGAAGAATGAAGATACCTTCACCCTGGATGTGAAAGCAGTAGGGAAAGGATGTGAACAAGAGGCAGCCCCTCGCTTCCTGACCCTTCACATCAGTGCAAGGTGAGAGGCAGCGAGCTTGCCAAAATTCATGTATGCCTATCCCTGAATGTAGACTTGTTCAGCTGGTAATGATCGGTTCCACTTCAAATTGAGCACTGTTTACCTAGAAATCTTGGTTGGGCTGTAATCAGACCAGGCCTTGGGCCTTTTAAATGTCTTGTGGGAGGGGGATTATTGGTTTGTTTTGTTATTTTCATTATCTTTCACTCTTATCTTATTGCAATTTTATGTTGTGAACCACCCTGAGATCTACGGGTGAAGAGCGGTATAATTTTTAAAATAATAATAATACCACTGAATTGTAAGAAATGTCAACTGGTTTTTCTGCAGATTGCTAGAGAGAGAGACTCTTGAGTAAGGGCACTTCTAGAAGGACCTGCTTATTGAACATTCAGCCTGATTTCTTTGCAGATGGATTAGGCTATTTAATGAGCACCCGTTCTAATTTGCTTGCGGGAAGGATAGATGACACTGCGTCAAGGGAAGCGTTTGTTGGACTATTCTAAAAAGACTCGAAGGATTGGTCTTGAACAGGTTGCTAGGCAACCGAAAAATCTACCCAGCAACAGGTGCCTTTATTAAGGGCATGTGATCAATAAGGGTCAGTGTAAAAGTGTCCGTGTGTAAATGAGCGTGAGTCGGCATTAGGTCTCTGGCCAGATGGCTGGAAGAGGAAATGATTGTGTTATTTGTATTCAACCAGTGTCGATTTTTGTAAATAATAAAGATGCTCAATTAAAAAAGGAAACTCTGCTGCAAGTCTATTAAAAGAAGAAAACCCAAGAGTAGATGCTGCACACATATCAACAGTGTTCTCCCTCATGTTCCAGGGACTGAATCCCACCTGAAAATAGTGATAGCCTAGAAGTGCCCTAGGAGTAAACAGCGCCATGGGGAAGCTGGTGGTTGGGACTTGAAATGGCTTATGTGCAACTCTTCCTCTTCTCTTGACAGTTATGTGGGCAGCCGTGGCACCTCCAACATGGCCATGATAGAGGTGAAGATGTTGTCTGGATTCCATCCTGTCCAGGGAACTAACCACGATGTAAGTCAATTTTGCCGGTGGCGCTGTGGGTTACACCACAGAGCCTAGGACTTGCAGATCAGAAGGTCGGTGGTTCGAATCCCTGCAATGTGGTGAGCTCCCGTTGCTCAGTCCCTGCTCCTGCCAACCTAGCAATTCAAAAGCACCTAAAAGTGCAAGTAGGTAAATAGGTATCGCTCCAGCAGGAAGGTAAACGGCGTTTTCGGGCGCTGCTCTGGTTCGCCATAAGCGGCTTAGTCATGCTGGCCACATGACCCAGAAGCTGTACACCAGCTCCCTCGGCCAATAAAGTGAGATGAGCGCCGCAACCCCAGAGTCGGTAACGACTGGACCTAATGGTCAGGGGTCCCTTTACCTTTTTAAGTACCTCTTGTCTGGGGATGGAGGAGAAATTTGATTCAGTACACATTCAAAATAAAATCCTATTAAATATCCACTTTCCCAAAAAAATATGTGGACCAGAAGGCAGCTATTCTTCAGTTCAGTTTGATTTATTGTGTTTAGTGAGCAGCCATTACAGATATAAAAATAATAATAACAAGAATGCAATAGTGGTTTACATTTCTACTCCCTGACCTTTACAGGATAAATGATTTCCCCTTTAAATTTTATTACATGAATTTGTAAAGCCTTGGCATGAAAATTGGGTGTTGCAAAATATATATTCTTCTCTAAATCAGACAACAAAAAACAGGTCTTTGCAGGAGACATCCTGTGATCTTAACAATGGGTGGATGTAATTGTTTCTAAGGTCATTATAAAAAGGTCATTCAAGGAGTACATGAGTTATGTCTTCTATTGACACCGTTGCAGCTGCAAACTCTATCCTTCTTAGGAACTCCTTTATCAGCTGCTCTTCAAAATTTGCACATCTGAATTTTGCGATGCAGTTCTCCATCCAGCCAAAGTTTACAAACTGCACATTGTACAGGAAAGTGTGCCTAAAAATGAAGATGTTACAATGCGTTTTTGTATGTTATTTTCAGTATCAGGGAAAGCTGCTTGCAAAAATGTGTACATGAGTCAAAACTGAGTGTAAAATGTGTTTATTAGGAGAAATTCGTACCAAAATGCTGGTGAATTTTCATGAGGATTTTTAAATTATTTTTTTAAAACTGCAAATTGCTGCAAAATGTGAGAACTGAATTTAAGATTGGAAAAATGAGGAACAGAGAGAACCAAAACTGAGAGATCCTTCCATCCCACTGTCTCTTTCCTCCCCTACCTGACAGAAATCAGTTTAGAAAGACAAAGTTCTTCTCGATGAACATAGCAAGTTCCAAATAATGTATTGAACAGGAGGAAGGGTGGACAATGGGGACAACTTATTGCAGATAGGACTGAAGCCAACAATAGGCTGGGTGGGGCTTTCCATTTTCTCTCTTTTTCTGACTCCGAGGGCCTTCTGGAATTCCTTCAATGTGAGAAGTGAGGTTATAGGGAACCAGGCAGAGGGCCTTCTTGGTATAAATAATAAATTTATTATTATTATTATTATTATTATTATTATTATTAGGCAAGTTTAACACCAATTTTAAAAAAGGGATCCAGAGGGCATCCTGGAAACCAGAAGCCCATTAGTTTAAGGGTTTTTTTCCTGGGAAAACTCATGAAAATACTTAACAATATATAGAAGTATATAGAAGAACAAGTCTTGCTCAAGAAGAACAAGCATGGCTTCTACAGGTTGCCGGGGAAGGACCCAGGTGAGAAGTCTTAGAAAACAGTGGAAAGGTGGGGATCTTCAGTCCTCGCAACTGCCCCATTGGGGCAAGACCTACTGGGAAGAGTTCTGTGACCACTAGGCCTGAGCTGTTTTGGTTCCTTTGAATAAAGAATTAACTTGGCTGACACGGTGTTTTATTGTTGACCTGCTCCTGACTCCCAGCTCCTGAAAGCAGTTTACAAGAACCTAGTGCTATGCAGCAATAACAGGCTCCACGATCTTTTTGCCAACCTCACACCTGTCAGGGACCTTCTGCTCTCTTTTGCCAAAGGAGGACAGTTCAGTACAGCTTCTTTAATGGAATCGGAGAACATTTCACAAAGTTCAGATATGGCTTCTACAAGGCTAAGTTCTGTCTCGCTAATCTTTATTTGAGATTGTCAGTAAGTATATAGATAGAGGTGATCCTATGAATATTGTTTCAAAAAGCTTTTGACAAAGTACCTACCCCCTTGAACGATTTGTTATCAAGCATTGCTACCTCCTTGCTCACTCCTGTTTCGAGAACATTTCCTCTCACTTTCTTTCCACTACCCACCATCCTCTCCCTCTCTCTCTCACGCACACATACTCATGTGTTCCTCTACTTAGTGGGCTGCTGAGAGAGAGAGCGATCCCTCTTACCCATGGTCTGCACAGATTGCTTGCAGAGGGATATCAAAATATATGATTTTGCAAGGGACATAATTCCTGATCCTCTTCTTTCAAAGATTTGCCAGTTATTCCTCAAACAATGCAAGCAACGAAAGACCTACGAAACCTCTCTTTGGTGACAAAACTGGTGGCATGTTGGAAAGGAAGCCTTAATTCTTTCATTCTGTATCCCCAGCTTAAGCAACAGCCCCTTGTGAAAAGAGTCGAGATTGGGGAGGAGCATCTCACAATCTACCTGGACCAGGTCAGTACGGGGAAAAGAAACACAGCTTTGTAACAGGCAAGCACACACATCATTCGACAACTGGGCCAGTGGCACTGCTGCATTGTAGTGGCCCCTTCACAAGTCGCCTCGCCAGGCAAAAAAGAAGACCAACGGTAACAGAAAAGGGCATTTCAACAGGTCCAGCTTGCCAAGTAAACAGCACTTTCTCGAATTTCCTCTTCTGCTTGCAGCATTCTTATGAGAACAATCCAGGCCTGTTAATAAGGAGAGTTGTTTAAATTGTCAATTTAATTATTGATCTAATTAATAATTCATTAAATTGTCACAATGGAAGGAGGAAGAAGAGCAGCAAAATGCAGGTCAAGGTAACTTTTCCATCTGTTTTTTGCTCCCACGCTCTGGTGAGAGCCAGCTGACCCACAGCACTGCTCGGAACCAAAAAAAAAAAGTGTGGCTTTTGGCCCTGTGCTCTGTCACGGACAGCCTGTAGGAGCAGTCTATTATATATAAAATCTGTTTTTATTCTATTAATGTTTAATTGTTTTTTATGATGTTTTTAGTGAATCTTGTTTTTATCTGTAAGCCACCTTGAGTCTCCGTCGAAGAAAAAGGCTGGTTATAAATAAATAAATATACTACTACAACAACAACAACAATTCAAACAGATGTACTCTGAAACTAGAGCCATGGATTTTCTGTTACTCTGTTCTCATCCAGAAACTATCCTATCTAAGCAGCCAGCATATTTGTTTCTGCGGTTTCACCTCCAATGGAGGTGATTGCAGGATGGCCTAACCATTTAGTGTTGACCTCAACCCCACCTTGTCCTCAGCTTCTCTTTACATCCAAAGTCTTTCTCTCAGCTAGGAAAGGAGAGGCAAACGTATACCTTGGCCATGAGCCAAGACATTCCAGTGAAGGACCTGAAGTCAGCAGCTGTCAAAGTCTATGACTATTATCAGCCAGGTAGGTTCTTCCTCATGTTGAAAAATAGTAACATTTTTAATTCATTGTGTTTCTCACAAGTCTGTGCAGCTTGTGACCTGTCCAGCCAAATAAAGCCCACCATCTGTGGCCTTCAGGCGTTCTGTAATCACCCTGTATTTACAGTCTCAGTCAGTCAGCAAAAATTTGTGGGCCATCATAGGTGCCTTCAGCTTAGGGAGGCCACACATTGTGAAGTCTAAGTTCCAGTTTGGAATCATATGGTTGATGGGAAGCCAACAAAGTTCTAGGCCTAATAGATGCAATAGCAACCGGCAAATTCTTCGGTCTGGGTGGTCTCCATCCAAGAGTTCTCAAAGAACTCAAATGTGAAACTGCTGATCTTCAAACAAAAATATGCGTCAGGAAGTGGCTAAAGTAGCAAGAAGCAGAGTGTAGGGAAAAATAGACAGTTCTCCTGCTGGAGGGATGTGAGTCCCCCAAGGTTCGGTATTGGGGCCTGTGGTTCTTAACTTGTTCATGAACGATCTAGAGTTAGAAGGGAGCAGTGAGATGGCCAAGTTTGCTGGTGGTACTAAATTGTTGAGGGTCATTAAAACAAAAACGGATTGTGAAGAGCTCCGAAAGGACCTAAGTGAATGGGCTGTAAAATGGCAAGTGTCCCACCAAGAATTATCATGGGTCTCTACAACTAGTTGCTTTATGTTGCCTTTCTGCATTGCAGAGGGTTAGACTATATGACCCCCAGAATCTCTTCCAACTCTACAATTCTGTGGTTCTATGGAAGAATGAAAAGAGGCATCAGGAAGTGAGGATATCATGATTGTGGCCAGTGCTGAGTTTAATGATCTGCTTTAATTTCTTTCAGATGAACAGTCCACAGTGGAATATGAAGACCCCTGCTACTGAGGTGAGTCATGCATAGGCCTGAAGTCAGACATCTATGCTTTAGGCCTCTGTGCATATAACGGTTTTGCCTTTCCTCCATTTCCCCCTGGAAAACCCACTCTTTAGTGCTAAATCGGAACAAACAGCAATCTGCAGAAAACCCCATTGCTGTTCGTTCTGACTCGCCTCTAAAGATCAGGTTTCCCTGAGGGTAATCGGTGGGGCAAGTGGAGGTATGGACAAGCCCTATGTCTAAAATGCTCTGTGATGCTAACAATGAACTGCTTTATTTATCCTAGGCTAATTTGCTTTTCATATAGTGGATGCAGATTTCACAGATATATAAGGCCTTTTCCTTCAGACTAATAGGCAGAAGGGAAAACCTATCCGGATTTATTATGTCCCCCTCCCTATTCCAGGAGAAGAAATGTGATTTCTATGTGCCCTAAAAGGATCCATTCCTGCATCTCCACTCTGGATTCCATATTGAAGAGAGCTTACACTTCTTTTTCTTCTTCTTGGTTTAGATGGAGAAATTCCTATGGTGCAACAAGCACAGGATGGGAAAGAAAAGGAATTCAGATGAGCCAAACTTAAGGAGCTGGGAACTGTTTGGGGGGAAAGTGGCTCTGTCTTTTACAACATGAACCATGCAATGGAACTCTAGTTCGGAAAATAAACAGAAACTTGAATTGCTTCTGTGGTGCTTTCTTCTATCAGATACCTTTGGTTGACTATTCCCTCCACAGGTTTATATAAAACCTTATAGATTGCAATTGCCTCATCTCTTAATTTCTAGTAGCCTTGCCAGCTATTGAACCCTGACTGTTCAATAGCTGATGCCAATCTCAATGTACTGTAGGTAGTCTGGCCAGTCACTGACCCACAGATCGCTCTCCCTCCATGTTTACCTGTCCTTCTTAGCATGTATAAAGTTCACTTGGAATCTATTCCGTATCATTCAAGGCACACGTACATGCAGTGTCATAATCAATCAATCCATCTGGCAGCCTCCTTCCCGACAGGAGGCAGAGTACAAACAAGCCAGCTGAGGGGGCCTGAAACTATTATTCAGCACGTCTAGTCCTTGCAGTATGCAAACCACATAGCCTGAGCTCATTCTTTATTTGTTTCTCCACCCAGAGGGGATGGAGAAATAGTGGGGGGTTTGCATCCAAACTACACAGACCATATCTTGAGCACACATTTTGCAAGAGTTCTAAATAAAAGGAGATAGCAGAGCTTGTGCAGGTGTTGTTGTCTGCTTAGCCAAGTAAGTTCTATCAGTTCTGGGTAGCACTCCTGCAAGCCAGGGTATCTTTTAGTTGTTGTTTTAAAAAGAAAAAAGCTCCCAAAAGGAAATATGGATAGCTTTTTTGGAGTCTGAAGGACATTTGGCCATCTGTCATAGATGCTTTAGCTGAAATTCCTGCATTGCAGGGATTTCGACTAGATGGGCCCCTTCCACCTCTACAATTCTATGATTCTATGAACATATTGCCCTTCCCTTTTGATTCCCAGGCCTCCAAGGATTTCCCACAGTTATCCAAGGACTATCTAGCCATTGAACACATCATATATCTCAATAGGATGATTCTTAGTTTCTGAATATCTATTCCCTCTCCGGGTGATGAAATCACAGAAACACTGTAGGCCTGTGGAAACAGGTATATATGTGTTGCCATTTGGTTGGCCCTCCTTAGATTCTGGTTCGAAGTTGTTGTTTAGTTGTTTAGTCTTGTCCGACTCTTCGTGACCCCATGGACCAGAGCACGCCAGGCACTCCTGTCTTCCACTGCCTCCCGCAGTTTGGTCAAACTCATTCTGGTAGCTTCGAGAACACTGTCCAACCATCTTGTCCTCTATCATCCTCTTCTCCTTGTGCCCTCCATCTTTCCCAACATCAGGGTCTTTTCCAGGGAGTCTTCTCTTCTCATGAGGTGGCCAGAGTACTGGAGCCTCAGCTTCAGGATCTGTCCTTCCAGTGAGCACTCAGGGCTGATTTCCTTCAGAATGGATTGGTTTGATCTTCTTGCAGTCCATGGGACTCTCAAGAGTTTCCTCCAGCACCATAATTCAAAAGCATCAATTCTTCGGTGATCAGCCTTCTTTATGGTCCAGCTCTCACTTCCATACATCACTACTGGGAAAAGACAAGACAATCTGTAGTCTTGTCTCCATGGACAAAGACAACAGATTCTGGTTCACACCATTTCTAATCCCTTCTCAGTCTGCCCTGAAGGCTGGCAGTGAGTGGTCTCTCTTTCATCTGAACAGTCGCAGCCACCTCCCTGCATGGAGTTGAAGGGAGGAGCCTCAGGGACATACGGTGTTTACTCTGAGGAGGAGGAGAGTCAATATTGACTCAGAGATGAAATTAAGTTCATGTGCCTTGTGGGTGAACAGAGGACTCACTGGGCAACTATTTAGGTCTCTACACCAGCGCTGGCTGTTCTGAGCACCAACGGAGATCTTTTCTCTGCAGCCCATCGCAGCTCCAACTATGGGGGCAGCTATGTTCCTCTGGGCCCTGGCTCTGCTCTCACTCACAGCTCCAGTCATTTCAGACCCGTAAGATGTTTATTTTTCATTTCTATTTCCTGGGCAGATTTTTAAGTGGGATGTGCGTAGTCCTCTAAATACCACTTGCTGGGGATCACAATTGGAGAGAATGCTGTGGTGCTCAGGTGCTTCTTCCAGGCATCTAGTTGGCTCCTGTGAGAACAGGGTGCTGGTCTGGAGGGGCTTTTGATTTGCCACAGTAGGGCTCTTCTTAATAATAATAATAATTTTATTATTTATACCCTGCCCATGTGGCTGGGTTTCCCCAGCCACTCCAGGCAACTTCCAGAACATATAAAAACAGAATTATTGTGGTCTTGGGTGGTTATTATGAAATTGCTACTCTTTGTTTTCATTTTTTTTTCCTGGGGAATGTCATCATCAAATTGTTTCCCTGGGCTTTTCCCATTACTTTTCGGAGCAAGGCTGGTGCCAGACCTCGGAGGTGCCGCATATGGGTGCCTCACCCTCACAGACAAGGCAGAGCCCTTGCCCGCTACCACATGCAAAGGCAGCAAGGACCCCTCTCCCGGACCACCCCACCTCCCAACACCCATGACAGGAAAATTGACATGGCTGCTGTGCACCATCCATTCCTCATGCTGGGATGACAGATCCATAGATAAATGTACAAATTTTATAGATCTACAGCCTCAGTATAGATCTATATACAGTGGTACCTCGGGTTACATACGCTTCAGGTTACATACACTTCAGGTTACAGACTCCGCTAACCCAGAAATAGTGCTTCAGGTTAGGAACTTTGCTTCAGGATGAGAACAGAAATGGTGCTCCGGTGGCACGGTGGCAGCAGGAGGCCCCATTAGCTAATGTGGTGCTTCAGGTTAAGAACAGTTTCAGGTTAAGTACGGAGCTCCGGAACGAATTAAGTACTAAACCCGAGGTTACAGACGCTTCAGGTTACAGACACTTCAGTTTACAGACTCCGCTAACCCAGAAATAGTACCTCGGGTTAAGAACTTTGCTTCAGGATAAGAACAGAAATCATGCAGCGGTAGTGTGGTGGCAGAGGGAGGCCTCATTAGCTAAAGTGGTACCTTGGGTTAATAACTTACCGTATTTTTCGCCCTATAGGATGCACTTTTTCCCCTCCAAAGATGAAGGGGAAATCTGGGTGCGTCCTATGGGGCGAATGCAGGCTTTCGCTGAAGCTTGGAGAGCAAGAGGGGTCGGTGCGCACCGACCCCTCTCGCTCTCCAGGCTTCAGGAAGACATCCGCAGCCTAGGCAGCCCTGCGGGAGTTCTCCACAGGGCTCCCCACGCTGCGGATAGCAGCCTGCCGCCCGGCAGGCGAACACCCTGAAGCAGAGCGCCCCGTGCGCCGGGCAGACATCCGCAGCGTGGGGAGCCCTGCAGGAGTTCCCCGCAGGGCTCCCCACGCTGCTGATAGCAGCCTGCCGCCTGAGGCAGACATCGGCCAGCCCCACAAGCTCGGGGGACAGCAGGGAGGCGCAGCGCCGTTCCTCAACCTGGTTCGGTTTCCCCGACCTGCTTTTGGGGGGGAAATAAAGGGAAAAATGTTTTCCTTTATTTCCCCCCAAAAAAACTAGGTGCGTCCTATGGGACGGAGCATCCTATGGGACGAAAGATATGGTAATTCATTCTGGAGGTCCGTTCTTAACCTGAAACTGTTCTTAACCTGAGGTACCACTTTAGCTAATGGGGTCTCCTTCTGCCACCATGCCACCACTGCACGATTTCTGTTCTTATCCTGAAGCAAAGTTCTTAACCCGAGGTACTATTTCTGGGTTAGTGGAGTCCGTAACTTGAAGCGTATGTAACCTGAAGCGTCTGTAACCCAAAGTACCACTGTATAGAAACACAAGCAGTTAATGGTACAAGTGAGAATAGCAGTCCCCCTGAGCCTACTTGGAGTATAGAAACATTTCTCATTACCTCATGCAAAGAAGCAAGCAAGCTGTTGCTGGCCAAAATACATTTAGATACATTTCACCTTGGCGCACTTGTGCTCAGCCTTAGCATCCTGGCATATAGCTTTATGCATTTCTAGATACATTCAACATTTGCAGTGTCTGCTTGTCCCTGGATGATCTGTTGCAAACGCTTATTGTGCTTTGTGCTCTGTACCATGTATTTGTGTGCTAGCGTGATAAGGATTTTAGCTGTTCTCTGCCCTGTTGGGGCGATGGGCGCTTGCAAAGTGAAAGGGATTCTCAGCAGTTCCTCAAAGCGATGTTGTTGTTGTTGTTTAGTCGTTTAGTCGTGTCCGACTCTTTGTAACCCCATGGACCAGAACACGCCAGCCACTCTTGTCTTCCACTGCCTCCCGCAGTTTGGTCAAACTCATGCTGGTAGCTTCGAGAACACTGTCCAACCATCTTGTCCTCTGTTGTCCCCTTCTCCTTGTGCCCTCCATCTTTCCCAACATCAGGGTCTTTTCCAGGGAGTCTTCTCTTCTCATGAGGTGGCCAAAGTATTGGAGCCTCAGCTTCAGGATCTGTCCTTCCAGTGAGCCTCAAAGCGATAGGCTACTATAAGTTCCCTCTTGGTGGTGGTACTCACTTTGTGGAATGTCCTCTCTAGTCTTGCTCATTCTTAACCTTCAGGAAGAATCTAAAAACATTCCCTAGGCATATGGTGGCTGGAAGATTTGCCCACTGTGATATTATTAGCTGTGAGAGTCAGTGGTTGTATATGTGTAGGTTTTTTTTCTTTAAGTTTTTAACATTTAAAGAAAATGTTAAGTGCTTTTAGAAGATTTTTTAAAAACTGGTTTTTAAAACTACCGGTATATTATTTTATGGATGTGTTTGCTGTTCTGGGCTCCTTTGGGAGGAAGGATGGGATCTAAATACTATAAGTTCCCTTTTGACAGTCATACTCGGGGGTCCACATTATCACATTTTGGGGCCCTTGGGGTCCCCCAACAGTAGCTTCTCATTTCCCAAACAGATGAGTGTATTCCAGGTAACAAGCTGCTTCTTTGTATAGCAAAGAGAGGGGTAAGCCAATTAAAATCTGACAGGTATATGAATGTGATTTGCAGGCTGCCAGCTGACCATCCCTGCCCCAGAAAGCAACAGGCGAGTGTCCTTTTAGCTGCTTCTCTAAAGGCCAAGAGCAACCTCTTCAATGGTCCTTTCTTCTTCTCTTGCAGCCACTATCTATTGACCTTCCCGGCAGTCATTCACCATCCGGATACTGAAGAGTTCTGTGTGCTTCTGAGCAACCTCCCGGAGACAGTCCACGTGAAAATAACATTAGAGATGACATTGCAGAACCACACCCTGCTGGAGAAGGATGTGGAGAAACCAGGGACCTATGAATGCACCAGCTTCCAGGCAAGCTTCATATATTGCAAGCAACTCAATGGCTTCCAGCTCCCGTCTGCCCCAATTAGTATGGATAATGATCAGGGATGATGGAAGTTGTAGCCCAGTGATATCTGCATGGCCACACCCCTGCAACTAGGGGAGCTCTCTTTCACATTATCTTTGTTTTTCAAATTATTTTTATTAATTTTCCTAATTATTACAAATCAAACCGAAATACTTAAATTTAATACAATTTCTTAAAATCAGGTTTCCTGCTCCTGTAGCAAACATATGTCGATCATTTCCTCCCGTAGCTGCATCATTTCTTATTTAATGTCCAGTTGTCATCTTTCACTTGCCACTCTTACAGTCGACCGCTTTTTCCTCCTTACAAACAGTTACATCTTATAAATATAAAATCCATTTCACGTGTGTAGTCTGTTTCACATTATCTTGCTTGTGCATCATAGTCATGAGCTACCATGTGAAGGCTGCTGGAAATAACCTTATTATTATTATTATTTCCATTTGTAGACCACTTACTAGCCAAAGATCTCAAAGTGGTTTACAATAGATACAATACGATACGATATCTTTATTGTCATTGTCCCTTGCAGAACAATGAAATTGAAAAACTACATAAAACTACATAAAAACTACATAAAACTACCACAAAACTACATAAAACTACATAAAACTACATAAAACATTCAAAAACCCCTTAAAAAACTCTAAAACCCCATTTTAAAATACACTATACTACAGAGACCCCTTATGCTGCGTTTAGAACCAGAATTGCATTAGCGTAGAAACTGTTTTTCAGGCGGCTAGTCCTGGCCTTTATAACCCTATACCTTCTTCCAAAAGGCAGAAGCTGAAAGAGATCATTTTCGGGGTGTGTACTATCATGTGCTATCTCTGCTGCTTTCTTATGGCACCTGGCAGCATAGATTTGAACTAAGGTGGGAAGAGTGCACCCAATAATTCTCTCTGCAGTCTTTACAACCCTGGATAGCATTGTTTTTTCCCTGGCCGTGCAGCTCCCAAACCACACACACAGACCATAAGTTAGTACGCTCTCCACAGTGCAATGGTAGAATGCCATCAGCAGGTCCTTTGAGAGATTGTTTTTCCGGAGGATTCTCAGAAAATATAACCTCTACTGTGCTCTCTTCACCAGGTCTTTGCTGTTCTCTCCCCAGGTTAGGTCGTCTCTCAACTCCATTCCCAGAAATCGAAACACTGAGACCTGTTCCATGCACTTCCCCTCAATAATAAGTGGCTGAATATTCAATTTACATTTCCTAAAGTACACAATGATCTCTTTTGTTTTCTTTAAGTTAAGCAGTAAGTTATTTTTCCTGCACCACTCCCCCAACTGCTCAACTTCCTTCCTATAGGCCGTCTCCCCCTCTTCAGCCGTAATTAAACCAACCACCGTTGTATCATCTGCGAACTTAATGATCTTATTACTGGGGTAATACGGTAAAGCTAAAGGGACCCCTGACCATTAGGTCCAGTCTTGGCCGACTCTGGGGTTGCGGCGCTCATCTCGCCAGTGTGGTGTAGTGGTTAAGAGCGGTAGTCTCCTAATCTGGGGAACCGGGTTCGCGTCTCCACTCCTCCACATGCAGCTGCTGGGTGACCTTGGGCCAGTCACACTTCTTTGAAGTCTCTCAGCCCCACTCACCTCACAGAGTGTTTGTTGTGGGGGAGGAAGGGAAAGGAGAATGTTAGCCGCTTTGAGACTCCTTAAAGGGAGTGAAAGGCGGGATATCAAATCCAAACTCTTCTTCTTCTTCTTTATTGGCCGAGAGAGCCGGCGTACAGCTTCCAGGTCATGTGGCCCACATGACTAAGCCGCTTCTGGCGAACCAGAGCAGTGCACAGAAACGCCGTTTACCTTCCTGCCGCAGTGATACCTATTTATCTACTTGCACTGGGGTACTTTTGAACTGCTAGCTTGGCAGGAGCAGGGACCGAGCAACGGGAGCTCACCCTGTTGTGGGGATTCGAACCGCCGACCTTTTGATCAGCAAGTCCTAGGCTCTGTGATTTAACCCACAGCACCACCTGCCTCCCTTACAATAGATAAAATACAATAAATAAGTAAAAATGCATAAATATATACAAGCATAATAAGTGCAATAAAAAACTATGTCAAATGATTTGCATTCAAATAAAAATGCATAAATAATATCAATATATAAACACAATATCAATATAATAAAGTCAGAGAATGGGACAGCCGTGTCTAATCCACCCTACATCCTGGACCACCAGCAGAAGGGATACCTAGCCACAATAGTGCATGCCCATCTCTTGTACTCACTGCCAATAAGAGATTAAGAGATCTATTCTTTGCCAGGCTGCCCCTTACCAAACAGCCTGCAAAATTTCCCAGGGGTCTCTCTGAAGCCTCCTTAGGTAGGGTGATAGTAAAACTGCAAGTGTTGAGAGTGTTTGGAATAATCAAAGACCACACGGGAACAGGAAAATAGTGTATAGGATGAATGGGAGCAGCAGGCACCGATGAAGTATAAAACATGCAAATGTTACAGAGGAATTACAGAAACTTGGAATATTCCCTTTGGAGCAAAAACAAATTAAAATTGGTTAAAAGCAACCCACTTGCTCTAGTTTAAAAGAGTCCCTAAATTCACTAGGCTCTTAGCAGGATTCCTTGTTCATAGGTAGGCCTTTCCTCCCAAGCTCAACAAAAAGTTCTGCATGTTACCTGAGGCCACTTTGATCTACTCACCTCCTAGGTATCTATCTTTTCCCACTAGACCTTCCTTGTCAATCATGCGCTCCTCCCCTTGGAACACCTGCTCAGAGAAGTTTTCAGATTTCCTGTCTTTGGAAAGAGAGAAATGTGCACTTAGGCACATCAGCAATGGTGGACACCTATTCCTTGGTTTTATGAACTGCAGGGCACCAGCAGACACGCAAAAATACGCATTCCCATTTTATACACGGGCGGTCCAGAACATTAAAGACCACATCCTTTACAGAGAGCATTACGTACAGTTGGAGCAAAATTCTCAGACGGAGCTGGTGAAGAGGCAGGTGTGGGAATGGGTCTAGGAATGATGGTGGGGTGGGGAGCAGGGATAGGTTTATGGATAAAGACAATGGCCTCAACTGAGCCCAGGACTAGCTGGCCAAACTCCTCTATGGCGAAAATATATCGCATGCCCGGATATGTTTCAACATGGTAAAAAGCAATGGTTCCTCTACTAAATCATCTTTATAGATTAAATCTACCCTGTTTTCACAGATGCTTCTCATACGTTTTCTGCTTTAATCTCTTACCTTTGTTGTACTTAACCCCTTTTCTTCCATTCCTCCTATGGGATATAATCCATTGGAAGTCAAGTGCAAGGCAAGGGGGTGTTACTCCTGTCAGTGTAACTTCCTGTTCCACTGATCTGGAGCATCCTCCCCCTGCATGTGATCTGGGAGATGGGCGTGGCCCTGGCTGACTCCATAAAAGAGCCGAGTCACGCAGCCATTTTCTCTCTCTTGATGCTGATCTCTTGCTGCCATGCTGCTCTCCTGAAGCCATTTTGTTCTCTTAATGTAATTTTGCTGTCTGCTGGCTCCCAGCCAGCAGCACATGAGCTCAATCTCCATATGAGACAAACTCAAACTTTGTTATGTAACTACTAAGTAAAGCCTGCCTTTCAGGGATCAAATGGTGAACTGAAATGTGAGTAAACTTCTTGTTACTTTTAAAGGAAAGACTCGTCTCTTTATTCTTTTAAGAGGATAAAAGGGGACACCAGGAATAATCCATCTGGGCAAGCAAGATTGGATTACTTAACTAAAGAGATTCAAACGAATCTGCAAATTAGCTTCCTGCTATATTGAGGGGTCCGTATAGTTAAAGCTATGGTTTTCCCAGTAGTGAAGTATGGAAGTGAGAGCTGGACCATAAAGAAGGCTGATCGCCGAAGAATTGATGCTTTTGAATTATGGTGCTGGAGGAGACTCTTGAGAGTCCCATGGACTGCAAGAAGATCAAACCTATCCATTCTGAAGGAAATCAGCCCTGAGTGCTCACTGGAAGGACAGATCCTGAAGCTGAGACTCCAATACTTTGGCCACCTCATGAGAAGAGAAGACTCCCTGGAAAAGACCCTGATGTTGGGAAAGATGGAGGGCACAAAGAGAAGGGGACGACAGAGGACGAGATGGTTGGACAGTGTTCTCGAAGCTACCAGCATGAGTTTGACTAAACTGTGGGAGGCAGTGGGAGGCAGGAGTGCCTGGCGTGCTCTGGTCCATGGGGTCACAAAGAGTCGGACACGACTAAACGACTAAACAACAACAACAATATTGAGGGGAATCTGCTCTGCTACATCACTCAGTAGTGTGAGTGAAGGAAGGATAATATTTATTCAGTATATTATTTCCTACTATCCTTAACATTCCCACACCTCCATCTTGCCCTCTTCAGGTACCAGCCTTTGTTGCCCAGAAAACAGAGAGCTACTACATTCCATTGGTAAGTCTTGCATTTCTCAATCATTCCCTTTCTTTCATGCACCCTTGGCACTAGGAGAATTTAAATTAGAGAGGAAGGGGGGAATGACTTAAGAGGAAGAGAAGAGAAGGGGATAGAGAAGCAGGTGGAGGTGGAACTGTACTGAGAGAACATGGATGAAAGAGAAAACCAAGATGGACATGCAAAGAGAGAGAAGGGGATGTGTATCTATTGGGAGGGGGAGTAATAAATGGAAGTGTGTGTGTGGTGTTGACTCCCTGATCCCTAGGGGAGAGCGAAGTTGGTAGAAGAGCAAGGGGCAGTTTTTGAGACATACCCTCTCTACTGCAAAATACTTTTCTGTTCTCGGTCCTCCTGCTAGAACATGTTTTGCTTTTCTCTTTGGCACTGTGAAGGAAGGAGAAATGGCCCGTGTTCACATCCTAGTCCTACAGGGTGACAGCGTAAGCTTTAAGGGCTCCAAGAAGGTGCAGGTCAAGAGCTCTCCCACAATTAACCTGATGGATCTAGACAAGCCCTTTTACAAGCCTGGAGAGAGAGGTGGGTATCGGAGTGGCCATGGAACCAGGAAGAAGACTGTAGCTTCTGTCCCATCTTTGGGGATGGAACGGTGTTCCCGGCATATAGGAATCAAATAAGCAAACTCAGTGTTCCAAGAACTAAGCTATTAAACCAAAGCCGAGTGCCTTTCAAGAGCCCAGATGCTCTACACATTTGCATACAATAATAAGTTGACATCAACAATTTGCCTTGCTAATTCAGCAGGGGGTGGAAATCTAGTCCTTGGTTTTAAAATGCAACAACATGAAGCAAGTATGTGGGAGCAACAACAAAAACCAGAAACAAGTAATCTCTCTGTTTCTTTGTTTTCCCCCTTCAGTAAAACTTCGAATTGTGCAGCTTGATGATCAATTTAAGGCCCGCAATAAATCTGTAAGTATTGGTCTCTTATTATGATCACAGACTATCAATTCCTCAAAATGTCATAAGCCCAGGAAGGTCTCCATACTGGACCCAGAGACAAATACTTTGTTATTTCTCAAGTGGTGGAACATCTTTAGGAGTTTCTCATGCTTCCATTCGCTTGTGAATTGGGCCCAGAGTTTCTGCGGGACATTAGCTCTGTATTAAAATGCACTGAGGAGCATTTCAGTGGTGATGAAACATGAGGAATTAGTACACAAACTTCACTATACAAACTGCAGATACAGATATCTCAGGCACGTCCAACAGGTAGATCATGATCTACCAGTAGATCACTAGATGTCTGTGGTAGATCACTGGCAGATCACTGGCACCCCCCAAAAAAGCTAAAACAAGCTCAACATTTTTGCCCTGCACCCCGCCAAAAATGAGGCTTTCCTCCTCCCTAAAAAAAGCTAAACAACTTTGACCTGAACCCCCCAAAAGGGGGTAGATCACTGCCAGTTTTTAACTCTGTGAGTAGATCGCAGTCTGTTGAGAGTTGGCCACCCCTGAGAGATCTGAACAGCCAGACCTGCGTGTGGTGCTGTAAACAAATAACGTAAGCCTTACTTTTTTGTGTTTTGCTGATTCACGACAGCCGTTTCACCATAAACCATGGTGGAAGGAAGGGAAAAGGTCCCCCCCCCCCTCTTTATCTTTTGCAAGGTTTCCAAGGGTTTTCCTATTTTCCCCTTTCATTTTGGGGTTAATATTTCACGCATTGGAAATTTCCCAATAGGAATCAAATTGTCAACTTGTTATGTGAACGCTTGCCTAAAAAACGATTTCCTGAGTTCGGATAGTGGGACTTCTGTGGTGCATCCACCAACCAGAACCCTTTCTTTACATTTCCTCTAGTGGTCACATGATCAATATCAGCATGATGGGGGCTGGTGCTTGAACAGATGTTCCCACATATGTAGGTCTGTAGGGGCAGGCACTGTCTCCCTTGGACGGTGGTGGACTCTCCTTCCTTGGAGAGTCCTTCCTTTTTAAGCAGAGTTTGGATGGCCATCTGTTATGGATGCTTTAGCTGAGATTCTTCCATTGCAGGTGACCCTAGATGACCCTTAGGGCCCCTTCCAATTCTAGAATTGGAATTCTAGAATTCTGATTCTATGGCAGAAGATTGGCAAGCAAGGCAAACAGCTGACCCAGCCTCATTTCCTATAGCCCACAGATGGGTTGCAATTGCTATCTTATCATGCTGCTAGTAATGTCAGTTCGAGAGTGCAGGCAGGACAGAACTGTCACTTCCTTGGCTGGTTTTACAGAATGCTGGGGGACTTGGAAGCTGCTCTGTTTCTCATTGACACTGACGTTGTCCCTCTCTCTTGTCATTTGCAGATCCCTTTGCTAGAGCTGAGAGTAAGTAACTAGGGTTGGTTGTGATGTTTTCCTTTTGTTCCCATCCTGTCCTTTGAGACCACTTGAACATCAGGGCATGTCTACACTACACATTTAAAGTAATATGGTTGCAATTGTAAACCTGGGAACTATAGTTTTGGCTTGGAGAGGCTGCTGGACAGGGAAAACAACCCCAGTGGTCCCTTCTGTGAGTTGCTCTTGTTAAAATAGATTTGCTTTTGGCTTGAACCTAAGTAGGCATACCATCAAAGAGCAGTGGGTGTGAAATGTAGGTCTAAGCTGCCCCTTTCTATGAATATTTATTAAGTACTTACCACCTGTTAGGCTACAGGGAATCCTGTCCCTCCCACGGTGGCAGTCAAGAAGCAGATAAATAATAATAATAATAATAATAATAATAATAATAATAATAATAATAATTTATTATTTATACCCCGCACATCTGGCTGGGCCTCCCCAGCCACTCTGGGCGGCTTACATAAAAACCAAAAATACAGTAAAATATCACATGTTAAAAACTCCCTGAACAGGGCTGCCTTAAGATGTCTTCTGAATGTCAGGTAGTTGTTTATCACTTTGACATCTGATGAGAGGGCGTTCCACAGGGCGGATGCCACTACCGAGAAGGCCCTCTGCCTGGTTCCCTGTAGCTTTGCTTCTCGCAATGAGGGAACCGCCAGAAGGCCCTCGGCGCTGGACCTCAGCGTCCGGGCAGAATGATGGGGGTGGAGACGCTCCTTCAGGTATACTGGACCGAGGCCGTTTAGGGCTTTAAAGGTCAGCACCAACACTTTGAATTGTGCTCGGAAACATACTGGGAGCCAATGTAGGTCTTTCAAGACCGGTGTTATATGGTCTCGGCGGCCACTCCCAGTCACCAGTCTAGCTGCCGCATTCTGGATTAGTTGTAGTTTCTGAGTCACCTTCAAAGGTAGCCCCACATAGAGTGCATTGCAGTAGTCCAAGCAGGAGATAACCAGAGCATGCACCACTCTGGCGAGACAGTCCGCAGGCAGATAGGGTCTCAGCCTACGTACCAGATGGAGCTGGTAAATAGCTGCCCTGGACACAGATTTGACCTGTGCTTCCATGGACAGCTGTGAGTCCAAAATGACTCCCAGGCTGCGCACCTGGTCCTTCAGGGGCACAGTTACCCCATTCAGGACCAGGGAATCCTCCACACCTGCCCGCCTCCTGTCCCCCCAAAACAGTACTTCTGTCTTGTCAGGATTCAACCTCAATCTGTTAGCCGCCATCCATCCTCCAACCGCCTCCAGACACTCACACAGGACCTTCACCGCCTTCACTGGTTCTGATTTAAAAGAGAGGTAGAGCTGGGTAACATCCGCATACTGATGAACACCCAGCCCAAACCTCCTGATGATCTCTCCCAGCGGCTGCATGTAGATGTTGAAAAGCATGGGGGAGAGGACAGAACCCTGAGGCACCCCACAAGTGAGAGCCCAGGGGTCTGAACACTCATCCCCCACCACCACTTTCTGAACACGGCTCAGGAGGAAGGAGCGGAACCACTGTATGACAGTGCCCCCAGCTCCCAGCCCCTCTAGACGGTCCAGAAGGATGTTATGGTCGATGGTATCAAACGCCGCTGAGAGATCCAGCAGAACTAGGAAACAGCTCTCACCTTTGTCCCTAGCCCGCCGGAGATCATCAACCAGTGCGACCAAGGCAGTTTCAGTCCCATGATGAGGCCTGAATCCCGACTGGAAGAGTTATTACCAAGTAGTTTAGTCAATATTCACAGAGAGAGAGAGATGCAGGAATATGGTCTTTCTTGGATAATGGTGTTGCTCCAAGTCCCACCCCCTCAGTCTCCCTTATCCTACGTCATCCCTGCTCTGGCTGATCTGTGCTTTCTGCCTCTGAGCTTTCTGTTCTACTACTCTCAATGCACGCCAGCTCCTGGGAGAAGGGGGGGGGTCAGGAATGCTTTCCAAAGACACCGAGTCTGTCAGCTGTCTCTCCCCTGGTGCTTCTTCTTCTTCCTGCTGTTCCTCTCCCAATATTTCCCAGCTTCTCCCCTCTGCAGCCTCTGAACTATGCCCTTCCACAAACCACTGTTGCAAATCTATACTGTCCTTCTCTTCTCGGGAACGTTCATGTTACGTTGTGGGTGAACATATCAGACGACACAGCGATTCTTCAAACAGCTCTTGTTTATTCAGAGGCCAGAACAGAACTGAGCTGAAGGGCTCAGTCAGCCTGCTTATATAGAGCTCTAGTACAACGTTACTGTAGCAACTTTCTAAAACTATCCAATCACTGAACGTCACTTTCGATCCTTCATATGCATAACTATCTACAGTATACCCCTGCTGGCCCAGGGTGAGAATTTCAGTACATAACAGTTCAGGAAGGGGAGGCGATCCCCACCATTCCTCCTCAGTCCAGTCCCTGACATCACCATGCATAGATATCCACATGATAAGCCAGTTGTCTATATTTCCCTGCCAAATTATGAGAACTGAGTCATACACCTGTACTACTGCATTCTCCTGTTCATGGGATGCAATCCAATAGTGGAATTATCCTCAACCTGTTGTAAGACTCAACAGAAGGTTATATGCCCCCACTGTGGTAAATGTTAATAACTATTTGGTCAAGGTTGCCTGCATTCAACCAAACACCTGCCAGCAACTGCTAAAGCAATATGAGAAGCGCCAATTGCCAATTGCCTTTCTGAATTGGCCCCCAAACTATTGCAAACTAAATGTGATGTCAATTGCCTGAATGCAATCAAAATGTACATTTTTACTATATAAATGGCAGCCTCAGGACTGTGAGGATGGAGGCAGGAAGTTGAGATTTAACTTTGTCACCCTTCCAAGTTCCAATAAAAGAAAACACCTCCCCAAAGCCGCTTTTTGGTTTTCAAGGGAAGACTTCGTTGGTAACAGTGGAAGCGTCATTTGAAATGCAAATACAGTGCACCTGCATCATACATGCATATTATTAGCGTGAATATTATTGGCTCTGGCAGCAGGAGGAAGGGAAGGGACCAAGGCAGAAGGGAAGAGAAAGAAATCTGTCTCTTTTGGCTGCAAGACGAGGATGGAAGAGAGTGTCTCCTGGGAAGAGAGATTGCCTGTTAAATGACTCTGGGAATGGTAGCTCTGCGAGGGAAATAAGGGAATCTCATAAGGACTTTCAGCACCCTTAACAAATGAAGGTTCCCAGGATTCCTTGGGGGAAGCCATAGTGGCATGATACTGCTTTGAAAGTGTTATACAGAGGTGGGGGCACTCCATTGCAACAGAAAAAATAAATATCTGCCTTGCTTTTCTTCTCTGGACTTAGGGGACTCTGAGCCCCTTGGGGAGTTGGACTGTAAAGGCCACCCCCCAATTTTGTACAACAAGTATATGGTGCAGACATGGGTGTAGCCAGGATTTTTGTTGGGGGGGGGGCAAGACATTTGTTAAGGGAAGCAAGCCTTTTGTTAGGGGAGGGAAGAAACTCAGCTATGCATTTTTATTTATTTTTATTGATTGGGGGGGCAGCTGCTTCTCTCTGGCACCCCTGGGCTACACCAAAGGGTGCAGATGGAGACAAATCCATTCCATTACGGAAAATTGCTTTGCCAAAGTGTGCATGTGTGGAGAAACTTGCACCAAGATGCTGATAAATTTCCACAAGGGCTTTAAAATCATCCCCATCATCTAATGTGAAAATGTCGAGAACTGAAGATCAGGGAAAGTTGGAAACTGAGAGGATTCCTTTATCCCTACCCCAAATGCAGCTTGGGGCTGAGGTGGCTCTCAGGTTGGAAAAAGTTGAAGACTGCTGTCCTGTCATCTTTGTGACTCTACAGTCATACCTTGGTTGTCGAACGCCTTGCAACTCAAACGTTTTGGCTCTCGAATGCCGCAAACCCAGAAGTGAGTGTTCCAGTTTGCGAACATTCTTTGGAACCCAAAAGTCCGACACAGGAACTTCCAGTTGAGTGCAGGAAGCTCCTGCAGCCAATCGGAAGCTGCACTTTGGTTTTCGAACATTTCCGGAAGTCAAACAGACTTCCGGAACGGATTCTGTATGAGAACAAAGGTATGACTGTACTGCCAGTCTAGTCAGCTCCTGCTCACAGTTTGCAGGGACGGGTGCTCAGGCAAGAGCATTTCTTATTTCTTGGGATAGCCCAGCCTTCTTCAGGATGTGGTTCATCTGGTTATATGAACATTGCTATTGCTGCAGCCAAGCGAACGAACCTCACAGTCCTTTTGGTCTTATCCCAGGATCCTAATGGGAACCGAATAGGCCAATGGGTAGACGTGAAGCCTCACCATGGCATTGTGGATCTGACTTTCCCTCTGGCCTCGGAAGCGGCCCTGGGATCGTACACCTTCAAAATGGGAGAGGACTACAGAAATAGGAAAGTATTCACTGTGGAGGAATATGGTAAGTTTCTGGGGAAGACCACATGGCTTGTGAGAATCGTTCTAGGAATAAAAGGAAGCATATGTTCAGGGAAGTTTTTAATGGTTGATGTTTTGTTGTGCTTTTAATACTTTGTGGGGAGATGCCCAGAATGGCTGGGGCAGCCCAGTCAGAAGGGTAGCATATAAATAATAAATTGTTATTGTTATTGTTAGGTTCCAAGTCTATGGGGCTGAGGACAGCTCAGCCCTACCCCAAAGTATGCGGGGATGTGCCTAAGTCCTTCCAATCTTGAGTGGCTGAGCCCCGTCGGGCCTCCCCACAGCAGCAGAGGGCCCCATTGTCCCTCCCTGCTGTGGCGGAAGGCCCCATGTCGGCAGGATTCAGAAGTAATGCCCTTTTGGGGGGACAAGAAATTACTCTAAGCAAGGAAAGGGTAGTCAGAGCCACATCTGTGGTTGGCCTAGCACAGATGCTTGGGGGCCAGTGGCTCAAGTCTTGAACCAGCTAACCCCGCCGGTGTCTTGGGAAGCCGAGATAGCTGAGTTTGGAGTGCCAACTCCTAATGCCATGCTTAAATGCTTGGAGGCAGCAGGAATGGGAGAGAAAGCGGGGCGAAAGGCAGTAGCAGGGCTTGGATGGGTTTTGCTGACTGCTCTCTGAGATGTGTGGCAGGAATTAGAAGCTACTTGGAAGAAAGGTCAACAGCTGGCTGGCAGGGCGCCCATAACGTCATCTATATCAGCATCTCCTCAGAATACAAATATCTTCCGGATAGATTGCCCATACACATGGGGCCATCTGCTGTGGTAGCAGGCCCTGCCTGGCCTCCCCATGCTGGTGGAGGGCCACATCAGGCCTCATGGCTTCCTTCCGATGTGCGTGAACTTGGCGCTTCTGAAAGGAAGAGAGATTTGCCTGCGCTGAAGTCCCTTTCAATACTGCCGTTTTCAGCTGTTCAAAATGCAGAAAGCAAACACAACAGCAGGTCGTTAGGTCATCTGCAGAAAAGACTCATGCCTGTACAGTAAGCCTGCAACTTACACACATTTAGCTTTTGCTCATCCAGCTTTATGTGCTTGGCAAAAAAATAAAATGGGGGGGGAGCAGAAAGGGGGCAGGTGTCCGGGGGGGGGGAGACTTTGGCGATCCCACCCACCATTGAACCCAATGTATTTTGACTAGATGCGATTTTGGTTTGGGGCTGATCACTGGAACATAACCCCCGCCATAAGTTGCGGGCTTACTATACAACTGTGGAGGGGGGTCAGGGGGGCTCCTGCTTGTGTTGCCCTGTGCACATGCTCATTCCCCATGCTAATTCTGTCTAGACATTGTGAATGGTTACTAGCTCTTCAATATGTTGCTGTCTTTCCTGGAACAAAATGCAGCAGTGATGTTCTAGAGAAAAGATCTGGGAGGAGGTAGAAATGTGAGGTGCTGATTTCAAAGAGAGAGAGAGAGAGAGAGAGAGAGAGAGAGAGAGAGAGAGAGAGCTACATTTATATCCTACCTTTCCTTCAATGAGCTCAAGATAGCATATACAGTGGTATCTCTGGATACGAATGGAATCCGTTCTGGAGCCCCGTTCACATCCAGGAGCAAATGTAACTAGCGACGGCATGTCTGCGCATGCGCACGTTGCTTTTCACCGCTTCTGCGTATGCGCGTGACGTCATTTTGAGCATCTGCACATGCACGAGCAGCGAAACCCGGAAGTAACGCACTCTGTTACTTCTGGGTTGCCACGGAGCGCAACTCAAATGCGCTCAACATGAAGCATATTCAACCCGAGGTATGACTGTATAGTCCTGTGAGGTAGGTTAGGCTGAGAGGCGACAATTGGTCCAAAGTCACCCACCCATGGCGGAGTTTGGTCCTTATCAAACACTCTAAGCACTGTACTGGCTCACAAATGCATCTCATGCAATGTCCCAGTGAACACAGTTGGTGAAGAAATGCAGACTAATTTGACACCTGTCACTTTGCAACCATCCCACATGCAGCAGAGGAAAAACGAGGAGATCAAAGTTAGGTCAAAACCTTATTGCATCGCCAGCTGGCTATGATAATATAATGCTAAAAAATGACCCTGAAGGAAGGCAAAACAATGCCTCCTTTTCCTTCCACCCACCCGCTAAATTAAAGCACCTACATCTATAGGTGTGTGCATTTTAAGTTCAGTTTAGGGTCAAGCAAGATATGATATGCAAGATCCATACAGAGGATCTCTTCTGGTTTGGAGTTTTGTTAATTTGCTTTTAAAATCAAAATACACTGCAGAAGCAAAATCTGACCAGACAGCAGCACTTGCTGGAGTTAACGTTCTCCTCTCGTATCTTTTAACCAAATGCAATTACCCCAGAACTATTGGTCTTGGTGTTTTTAGCAATCTGCTATTCCAGTTCTTCTTCTTCTTCTTTTTAAAGCATCCCTTACTGCTCTTCTTCTTCTTCTTCTTCTTCTTCTTCTCCTCCTCCTCCTCCTCCTCCTCTCCATTGCAGTGCTGCCAAAATCTGAAGTGCTATTTGAACTTCCGCAACTTGTCACCAGAGCAGATGAAGAAATTCAAGTCAAAGTGTTTGGCAGGTGAGCAAAATCTTGTGTGTCCTCAAAGACAATGCCAATGGTTGATGGATAATATTTCATCCCCAATAATGAGGACAGAATAGGCGGGCATCAGAACTGTGTCCTTTTCCCCTGCTCTGTTTCTGGAGGACTAAATTGCAGACGAAGAAAAGGATATTCCAAGCACCTGAGGTATTTGGTAAAGCAAATCTGTTTGTTCCAGTCCGCCTTCTTTCCTTTCACCTTTTTCTCTCTTTCCCTTCCAGTGACCTATCAATTATGGTCTAGCTTTTTGTTTGTCTGTCTGTCCAGAAAGCTTCTTTTCCTTTCCTGTCACTTTGCAGAAAAAGTCA
The DNA here is from genome assembly GCF_951804945.1 of Podarcis cretensis. Taxonomy (NCBI): domain Eukaryota; kingdom Metazoa; phylum Chordata; class Lepidosauria; order Squamata; family Lacertidae; genus Podarcis; species Podarcis cretensis. The sequence goes on from NC_137187.1 coordinate 31,725,282, forward strand.
AGCACCACTTCTTCCCTCCCTGCTCCCTCATACACATACTTTCCACATTTCCTGCATTTCTCCACAACAGGCCACCAAGTAATCTTTGCATCTGCATGTGAAACATTATTGGGAATGATTCTGCCGCAACTGTGGAGTCGAAAAGCTATAACGATTAGTGAAATTTTCATTCCCTTCAGAAAGTCTCTGGGTGGTATAAAAGGATTGTTCTGGCATGCCTGCCTCCAATATTAGTGTGGGATCGGGTCAGGAGTTCCAGCTTGGCCCCACGACTGTGGGTGCCCAGGGCTATGGGTGCCATGCAGCATGCATGGCCCTGGCACCAAAATTTGTGAGTGCCCGGCCCTTCATGGGGAATTTTGTGGGTGCTCGGACACCCAAGGCCCCAGGGAATCGGCACCTATGGATCAGGTGTTCTTTCCTTCAGTGTGAATTCACGGGGGAAATCTCTCCCTAAGGCTGGTCCACTCTTTCATTTACCGTATCCAAAATGCATGAGCTTTGCTGTGATAAAATGGCTGATGTGTTGTTTCTCAACTCAGCTTGGAAACCCTGAAGCCTTTCCTAGCTCATCTGTAGCCAAGATGTGAAAACACCTTTTTATAGGGATAAAGCAGGAATCAGCAAACTTTTTCAGCAGGGGGCCAGTCCACTGTCCCTCAGACCTTGTGGGGGGCCAGACTATATGGAAGAGCACCACAAGCCCCTGTGGCTGCTTACCTGTGTCTTGAGAGCGAAAGGGGCTGGTGGTGGCGATGGCGGAGGGAGGATGAGCGGCGTGCGAAAGGGCTCCGGAGAGGGGCTGCTTAAAATGGCGGCCGCTCGAGCGCTGCTGCTGCTGGCACCAACAAAGCCCAGCCCCCTTTCTCCTCTAGTAGAAAAAAGACAGTCACGGAACCGAGAAATTGCACAAAACAAATGAAATACCATGAAAATCCCTGAAACGAGAAGTAATCGACTAGAAATTGATCCCGTTAAGGCTTTGTTCAATTTTAGGTTTTTCTATTTTTTCCCTTAAAGTTTTTGATTTTTATTATTTAGTTTATTTCCATAAGACAATATTTCTAGTCGATTACTTCTCATTTCAGGGATTTTCACGGTATTTCATTTGTTTTGTGCCCCTTCCTCCTCTAGGCAGGGCAGGAAGAAGCCAGGAGGGAGGGAGGGAGGGAGGGAGGAGGCGCCGCTGCTGCCGCCGTGTGAGGGAGAGGGAGAGAACGCCCGTGCTGGCAATCCACATGGCGATTCCTGGACCGTCCATGGGCCGGATCCAAAAGGCAATTGGGCCTGATCTGGCCCGCGGCCCTTGGTTTGCCTACCCATGGGATAAAGACATCCCTGCCCTGTCAATGTCCATAGTGTGTTACACAAGCAGAAACAAATCTCACACTGTTTGAGGCGTGTTTATGTGAACAGCTGGGAAGAAAGTGCTGGAGAACTGCAACTTTGCTATGCTCAAAGGCAGTAATGTGAACAACACACCCTAAAGTGATTTTCCTACCATAAACTGTTCAATCAAGAAGTCTCTCTGTTTTTTTGGTGCTACCAGCTCCATTTCCACCACCACCACCACCCAGACAAATTAAAGCTGACTGTTTGCTTTAGGGGGTTTACTTTGTGATACTATTCTCCCACCTTCTGCTGCAGGTACACATATGGGAAGCCTGTTCATGGGAAAGTAGACCTACATGTAACTCGAGACATATCATTTTACTTTTTTTACGATACGCCAGTGAGACAACTCGATGCAATTCAAATGCACTACACAGGCCAGGTAAGCTAACTGAAGGGCTGAGACGACTGGCCATACTCCTGCCCTGAAATGCTATTCTGCTGCCCTTGGCTCTAAAATGAGAGTCCTTAATCATCTGCCTTTGCCTCCAAATATAATTTTTCATCTCTGTTTCCTCAGACAGACAAGAATGGTTATGTTTCTTTCACAATTAATGCAACCGATTTAAAGCTGCCTGAGAAAGGCTATTCTGATTTTGTTCAGCTTTCTGCGGAATTTGAAGAAGAAGGAACAGGTACAGAAATGGGGAAATAGAGGTTTTGATGTTTAGTAACCTTCCTTTGGGATGCGGGTGGCGCTGTGGGTTAAACCACAGAGCCTAGGACTTGCCGATCAGAAGGTTGGCGGTTTGAATCCCCGCGACGGGGTGAGCTCCTGTTGCTCGGTCCCAGCTCTTGCCAACCTAGCAGTTCGAAAGCACGTCAAAGTGCAAATAGATAAATAGGTACCGCTCTGGCGGGAAGGTAAACGGCATTTCCGTGCGCTGTTCTGGTTCGCCAGAAGCGGCTTAGTCATGCTGGCCACATGACCTGGAAACTGTACGCTGACTCCCTCGGCCAATAAAGCGAGATGAGTGCCCTAACCCCAGAGTCGGCCACAACTGGACCTTATGGTCAGGGGTACCTTTACCTTTACCTTTAACCTTTAGACCTCATACTCTTGTTTGATCTTCTCTCTCTCCCTTTCTACTTTCACGACATTTTTACAGTTTTTATTTTTTTTTATTTTTTTAAATATTTTATTAAATTTTCATAGTACACAATATACATACAAGATCCCTTCACCAAAAAATAGTACACAAAAAAGCCAGAACAAATACACCCAAAAAAACCATATCGAAAAAAGGAAATAAAAAATAAAAAAGGAAAATAAAAAAACCAACCATTCAATACAATTTTTTTATATATAACTAACTGGACTTCCTCACATCTCCTTTACCCTGCATTATTTATATTAAAAATATCAGCAAATTATTACCTTGTTTCATACCTTATTTTGTACTTTCCAAATATTATACTTCTAAATTTAAGATAATTTTTATCATTTACTCATACCTTAAATTTAAACATATTGTTGCCTTAAATTTCGACCTTTTCTTACTTATAACTTAATTTTCTATTTTACAAAATCTATTTGCTGGAACTGAGATTTTCTAAATCGTGCAGATACTTAACATTCATACAACTTATATTGTTTTTGTAAATAGTCTTAAACTTCTTCCAGTCCTCTTCTGTTGTTTCTTCTCCCAAGTCTCGGATTCTGCCAGTCATTTCAGCCAATTCCATATAATCCATCAATTGCATCTGCCACTCTTCCAGTGTGGGCAAGTCTTGTGTCTTCCAATACTTTGCAATAAGTATTCTTGCTGCTGTTGTCGCATACATAAAGAAACTTCTGTCCTTCTTTGACACTTTCTGGCCGACAATGCCCAAGAGGAAGGCCTCCGGTTTCTTAACGAAGGTATATTTAAATACCTTTTTTAGTTCATTATAGATCATTTCCCAGAAGACCCTCACTTTTGGGCATGTCCACCAGAGGTGAAAGAATGTCCCCTCAGCCTCTCTACATTTCCAACATTTATTATCAGACAGGTGATATATTTTTGCAAGCTTGACTGGGGTCATGTACCACCTATATATCATTTTCATAATATTCTCCTTCAAGGCATTACATGCCGTGAATTTTATTCCGGTGGTCCATAACCTTTCCCAGTCCTCAAACATAATGTTATACCCAATATCCTGAGCCCATTTTATCATGGCTGATTTAACAGTCTCATCCTGTGTGTTCCATTTAAGCAGCAAGATATACATTCTCGAAAGTACCTTAGTCTTTGGTTCCAACAGTTCTGTCTCTAATTTCGACTTCTCCACCTGGAATCCTATCTTTTTATCCAATATAAAAACCTCTTGAATTTGAGCGTAGTGTAACCAATCTTGCACCTTATTCTTTAATTTCTCCAAGCTCTGCAACCTCCATTTGTCTCCAATTTTTTCTATTATTTCCCAATATTTCGGCCAACAGGCCTCCATATTGAGTCTTTTCCGGGCCTTAGCCTCCATTGGTGATAGCCATCTCGGGGTCTTACTTTCTAGTAAGTCTTTATATTTTGTCCAGACAATAAATATTGCTTTTCTGACAATATGGTTTTTGAACATTTTATGAATCTTTACCTTGTCATACCACAAGTATGCATGCCAACCAAAAGCATTGTTAAACCCTTCCAGATCTAGGACATCAGTGTTCTCAAGAAGTAACCAATCTTTCATCCAGCAGAAAGCTGCAGCTTCATAATATAACTTTAAATCTGGTAGGGCAAACCCCCCTCTTTCTTTTGCATCAGTTAATATTTTAAATTTTATTCGGGGCTTTTTGCCCTGCCAGATAAATTTAGAAATATCTTTCTGCCATTTTCCAAAACATTCCACTCTGTCCACAATCTGTAGAGTTTGAAACTAAAACAACATCTTTGGCAATACATTCATCTTTATAGCTGCAATTCGACCCAGCAAGGAAAGTTTCAATCTTGACCAAATTTCTAAATCCTTTTTAATTTCTGACCAGCATTTTTCATAATTATCTTTAAATAAATTCAAATTTTTAGCAGTCAAATTAACCCCTAGGTACTTCACTTTTTTAACCACATTTAACTCTGTCTCATTCTGAAACCTTTCTGCTTCCAAAGATGTCAGATTTTTTACCAAAACCTTAGTTTTTTGCTTATTCAATTTGAATCCCGCCACCCGACCAAACTCATATATCAGTTCCAAAACTCTTTTCGTACTAGATTCTGGCTCCTGTAATGTTATTACCAAGTCATCTGCAAAAGCTTTCAATTTATACTGTTTCACTCCGACCTGTATTCCTTGCACCAACCGGTCCTCCCTAATCATGTTCAAAAGCACCTCTAGGACTGAAATAAATAACAGAGGGGATAAGGGGCAACCTTGTCGTGTTCCTTTTTCAATTTTAAACTCTTCTGTCACCACATTGTTAACTATCAATTTAGCTTTTTGCTCTGAGTAAATTGCCTCTATTCCATTTTCAAACCCCCGTCCCACTCCCATCCCTTCCAAGTTTTTCTTCATAAACCTCCAAGAAATGTTGTCAAAGGCCTTCTCCGCATCAATAAAAATTAACACTGCTTTTGTGTTAATATTAGTTTGCAAAAGTTCCAAAATGTCTATAATGTTCCTAGTATTATCAAACAAATGTCTACCTGGAAGAAAGCCTGCCTGATCTTTATGAATTACTTCATTTAGCACTTTTTTAAATCTACTTGCCAAAATATCCGCAAAGATTTTATAATCCACATTTAGGAATGAGATGGGACGGTAGTTCTTAAGTTGAGTCTTTTCAGATTCCACTTTAGGTATCAATGTGATGAAAGCTTCTTTCCACGATTCTGGTGCCTTCTTCCCCTCCATGATCTGGTTACAGACCTCCATTAGTGGTTGTGTCAAAAAATCTTTCAATGTCTTGTAATACTTGGAGGTAAGACCATCAGGTCCTGGAGATTTGCCTAGTTGCATATTCTGAATGGCACCCTAAATTTCTTGTTGCGTTATTTTATCATTTAGGATTGTTCTCTTTTACTGGGATAATTTTGGTAGTCCATTAATTTTTAGGAAATGGTCTATCTCAGTCTCTTGCATATAAAGTTGTTTGAAATATCTCTGGAAGCACTTTCTAATTTCCTCTGGTTTCTGGATATTCCTCCCTTCAATCTCTAAATTGATAACCGTGTTCAATTTTTGTCTCTTTTTCAACTGCCATGCAAGCAGTTTCCCACACTTATTCGCTGATTCAAATGATCTTTGTTTCATCTGTTTAATTTTCCACTCAACTTCTTGATTTATCAATTTAGCGTATTGTGCTTGGTAAAATTTAATTTCTCTCAGAACCTCCTGTGATTTAGGTTTTGATCTCAATTTTTTCTCACCATCTCTTATCTTGTCTAAAATTTTATCCTTTTTTTCATTCCAAAGTCTTTTCTTTATTGTGTTCTGTTGTATCAAAAACCCTCTCATAACTGCTTTACTTGCGTCCCAGATTATTCTTTTTTCCACCGTAGTATTCAAATTTATTTCAAAATAGTCTTTTAAAGTTTTTTGGGCCTTCTTGACAATCTCCTGATCTCTTAATAGGGTGTCATTCATTTTCCATCTGAAGGAACCGGTTGGAATAAGTCTCATTTCCACTTTCATAGCATTATGGTCGGAGCAGGTTTTTGGGCAGATTTCCACTTTTCTAGTCTTAGGTGCCAGTCCTCTAGTTATCCATATTTGGTCGATTCTTGTCCATGACAGGTGGGCTTCAGAAAAGAAAGTTCCTTCTCTGCCTAAGGGGTTCTTTGTCCTCCATATATCAATCAAATCCATATTGTCAGTTAGTTCAAAGAAAGTTTTAGGTAGTCTGCCGTCATTTGTTAAATTTTGATTTTGTGACTTATCCATATTTGTAGAGACCACCCCATTCATATCTCCCATCATAATGATGTTGGTATAGTCCAGATAGTCCAGAATTGTCTCATGCAGTTTCCTGTAAAATTCTGATTTCCCCTCATTCGGCGCATAAATTCCTAATATTAAACACTTTTCTCCTTGGACCTGTATTTCAATTGCCAAAATTCTTCCTTGCTCGTCTTTAAATAAGAGTTCTGGTGACAGGCTCTCCTTTGCATAAATCACCACTCCTCTTTTCTTAACTTTGTCCGATGAAATAAATTCTTGGCCTAGTCTTTTATTAATTAACACTTTTCTGTGAAGCCTAGTCACATGTGTTTCCTGCAAGCAAATAATGTCCAATTGTTCTTTTTTCAATATATGAAAAATTCTTCTTCTTTTTTCTGGGGAATTTCCGCCATTTATATTCCAACTAAGAAGCTGCAGAGACATCCTGGATCAGTCTGTTAGTCCTGTGGTGGCGTCTCTTTCTTTTGGTCCTCTGGTCCCGAGGGTGTAGGTGCAGGTGTAGGTATAGGTGGAGGTGGTGGCCAAGATCCTGTTGTTCCTTTCTGTAGGTCCTCTTCGTGGTTGTTCAAAAACTTTTGTTGATCTTCTGCTGTTTTGATTCTAACTTTCTTTCCTTTGAAGTTGAAGGATAGTCCTTGAGGGAACTCCCACCTAAAGGGAATTGAGTTGCTTCTCAGTAGTCTTGTTAATTCTATATAAGTATCTCTAAGGTCCAAAAGTTGTTTCGGGATGTCTTTGTAGATTTCTGCTTTGATGCCTTGAATAACAAGTGATTTTCCAAAATGAAGACCTAGTATTTTATCTCTCTCTTGCTTAGATCTCAAGATGATCAGACAGTCTCTGGATCTGTCCTTCCTCGCCACTCTTCCCAATCTAAAAGCAGTTACAATTTTAAAGTCCTTATCTTCTTCTATACTCCAGAACTTTGTAATTTCTGATGTCAAATAACCAATCAGACCTCCCTGTTCAAGTTCTGGGATAGCTCTCAACCTAAGATTATTTTCCCTATTCTTCAGTTCCGTCATAGCCATTTTGGACGAATGCTCATCCGCCTTTTTATTTAAAATTGCCAGTTGTTCCAAAATTTGATTTAAAACTGTTTCAGATTCCCCAGATGCCATATCCTTTGGTGCAGTTTGCGCAACTACCTCTTCTTGTACTAGAACAGCTGGGACAGAAGATCTGCGTGGCTGAGAAGTCAAAGTTGTTTGTACTAGTTGTTTAGCTTTCGTTTTAGCCAATCTTGCTTTCCCTGTGCCACTCATTCCAATCCTGACTACGTGCCAAGGTTAAGTTGTATACAGTCCCGTGGGAAAGACAGTTCCAAAGAGTAAACAACAAGGCAGCAAAGAGTCAAAACAAAATACAGTTCCCAGAAAATTATAAATTCAAAGTCCTCTAGGGGGAGTACATTTGTACTTCAGCAGAAAGAAAGGACTGTTCCGCCATTAAAATCCCAGCAGTTAAAGACAGATTTAAAGAGAACCTTCAAATTCCTTTTGGTTTATAGAGCTTCCTCAATGTTGAAACAAAGTCTTTAAAGATGTGCAAGATACAGTTCCCCAGTTTGTAACTAAACTGTAGCGCTCAAATGTAGCACTTTCAGAATTAAAAACATTTCAGCAATTTGACAGCTCTTCATTGCCCCGGCAGTCCGTGACTTTGGGCTTCTCAGTTTATAAATCCACAAAGGAGAGGAAAGGTCCAATCAAAAGCCAGCAAAATTAAAGCAAAATTGTCTCTTTTCAATTATTATTAAAAACAAAGTTGAATTATTGCGCGAAAATCCACGCTTTTTACAGCCCTTTTTGAATGCTTCCAGCTTGTCAAAATCTTTGCTTTGATCCTTTAAGCACAATCAGGAGACGGACTTCCTGGTTACGTCTCCCGCTTTTAGCCGAATTTCAATCACTTTAGTCCCAAATTTTTAGGATCCCCTACTCACGGGTTTGTAGTTTGAAGTCTGATGTTCCAGGAAAAAAGGTCGGCGCTCATCGGCAGCAGCCGCATGGCTTCACTTCCGCAGAAAGAGCGATGAACTCACAGCACCGCTCCCCCTTCCACGCTCCGGAGCCCCTTACGGGGTTCCTTCCTCGTTTCTGGGGGGGCTTCTGGTGCCCGCCGAGTCCCACGGCCACAGGCTCACTCTGCCTGTGGTTTTTCTTAATGGGTCTCCGCTTTGCCGTAGCGGACGACCCTTTTCTGCGGGGCCCCTCTTCACAGCGCGAAGAGGACCGCCATTGCCGTTTCGCGCCGCCTCCGGAAGTCCCATTTTTACAGTTTTTAAACAGTAGATTTGGGGGAGGTGGGCATTGGTTATGTGTGGTGCATTTTCAGGGTCTCAGATCCTTCAAGTGTCCCTGTTTTCCAGGAACAGTCCCAGATTTACAGATGTCGTCCCTGTTTTTGATTTGATCCCAGAATGTCCTGCTTTTCCTTAGGACGTCCCTATATACATTGGAGAAGTGTTGGGGGGTATGGAGCTATCCAACCCTCGAGCCATCTGAAGGCAGCCCTGAATAGGGAAGTTTTTTAATGTTTAATTGTGTTTTTATATATGTTGGAAGCTGCCCAGAGTGGCTAGGGCAACCCAGTCGGATGGGTGGGGTAAAAACAGTAAAATAGTAATAATCATAGAATCTTAAAGTTGGAAGGGACACCAATTGTCATCTAGTCCAACCCCTGCAATGGAGGAATCTCAGATAAAGCATGCATGACAGATGGCCATCCAACCTCTGTTTAAAAACCTCCAAAGAAGGAGAATTCACCACCTCTCGTGGGAGTCTGTTCCACAGCTGAACAGCTTGTACTGTCAGAAAGTTTTTCCGAGTGTTTAGCTGGAATCTACTTTCTTGCAACTTGAAGCCATTGGTTAGAGTCCTACCCTCCAGAGCAGGAGAAAACAAGTATGCTCCCTCCTCCATGAGACGGCCCTTAAGATACAGTGGTACCTCAGGTTACAAACGCTTCAGGTTACAGACTCCGCTAACCCATAAATAGTACCTTGGGTTAAGAACTTTGCTTCAGGATGAGAACAAAAATCGCGCAGCGGCAGCATGGCAGCAGCGGGAGGCCCCATTAGCTAAAGTGGTACCTCTAGTTAAGAACAGTTTCAGGTTAAGAACAGACCTCCAGAACGAATTAAGTTCTTAACCCAAGGTACCACTGTATTTGAAGATGACCATCATATCTCCTCTCAGTCTCCTCCTGCAAGAACATTGACAGTAAGGTCACTGTTGTTTCTCTCTCCTACAATTTTTACCCATATACTGTCAAACTGCTTTTCATGCTCCAGGCCATAGATTTCTTCACAAGTGTACACATCCTTTCTATACAATGCTGCCACTCCTCCCTGGTGTGTGTGTGTGTGTGTGTGTGTGTGTGTGTGTCACACACTTCCCACAGCTGCGCTGACTCCGGATGTCACCTCTCTTTTTCAGGAGTGAAAGTCACAGGAACCAATGGCTTCTCTGTTGTCGCCAGAGTAGCAAACATGCAGTTCCTAAATCTCAATCCGTTCTATAAGCATGGATTTCCCTACACTGGAAAGGTGAGGTCCTAAATACAGCTTTGCCCAATCTCTCTCTCAGCCAGACAGCTGATGAGACAGCTCAGTCGCATAAAATAGCTCAATATCTGATTGGAAGGTTGGGGAGAGGATGTTTTTAAAGGTGATGCTCAAGGTTTGAAGAGTGGGGGCAGCAAAGAGATAAGGAAATAAACAAATATTTCACCTGGGAGGGTGTCCAGTGAGGTTTAAATGCTAATTTCTATATTCAAGCTTACATGACTGTTATGTAGTGAAGTTTCACCCTGGGCCAGCAGGGGGATACTGTATATAGTTTTCACTCAGGTCTGTAGATAGTTTTCACTCAGGTCCACGTCAGTTATTTTAGGCAGGAAACGCTGGGCTGTTGTTGCTACAATGTTGACAGCCAGCTGCCTATAAAAGCAGGCCGGCTGAGCTGTTTGCAGTCAGTTCTATTCCAGCTTACAAGAATAAAGAGCTACTTGGAGAAATCGCTGTGTCGTCTGCTATGTCAACCCACAACTTAACAATGACCAAAAGCCATGTATTTTAGGAGCATTTGTCAGATGTAAATTATAGGAAATGTTCTGAACCAAGACCACTCTTTTGTTTCTGTGAAGAGACTTGTGCCTTTGGTGTGCATACATACCTAGTTCATAGATCCTCCTAGTGTGCAAAACTGTATCTGTCTGCTTGGAGGTCACCCTCACTGAGTTAAATGGGACTGACTTCCCAGCAACAGCTTACAGGACTGCAGACTATTTAATTCAACTTTACTTGAAAGAGCCTCTTTTAACAAATTATATTTATATTTTGTCCAATTTAAGAAAGAGGAAAGTTGTTTCAGTAAATCCAGTTACTTCTTATAGCCCACCTAATTGCCATCAGAGGAGACTAACATGGCATTAATTCCCAGTTTGTTCTTGCAGATGAAATGCACCATCAACGACGCACCCTTCAAGAATGAGACGGTCTATCTTACTGTCGATATCAATGACGTGGAGACAAACCTTCCTTACCGCACAGATGAGAATGGTGAAGTTGCTTTCTCCTTGGACACAACAGAATGGAAAGATATGGTTTCTCTACGGGTGAGTCATGAGCATATTGGCAAAGGAGTAGCATTGTAGTGGCAAATTCAGAAGTGCAGAGCCACACCCTTTCACAGCTGTGCCCCTTCTAAATTTGTAAGTTTGTGGTTCTCTTAAGATGTTTAGCATGGATTGGGGTGTTATCATGGTTGGTTTGTATCCAAGGTCTGTTACCTTATTATGGGTTTGTGTGTGTGTGTGTGTGTATGAAAAATTATTTTTTTGTTGTTGTTGCTAGCAGCGTATAATTTGAAATAACAAATAAAGGGTTTCTTTTGTTCCTTTTCACTTTTGCTTATTTATCCTATGCAAGTGCCTGCTGGAACTTTTGCAAATGAGCCTTAATACACTTTCCTTTTATCATTAACCTATGTCATTGTTGACAACTCATCAGTACAATTAACTTTCCAATTTCTTTTGTATTTTAACCTCTGACGTGCATCTGGTTCTTTCAGTCACCAACCAAAAACCTTTGACCTATTGTTTGTTTCTGACGCCTCCTGTCCCTTTTTGCTTTCTAGGGCAGGTACACTATTTTAAAGCAGCCTGGGGCCATTTCCTTTGACTTCCTGGAGACAATACGGACTGAAGCTTTCATATGGCTGATGCCCTTCTACTCAGAAAGCAACAGTTTCCTGGAGATACAGCATGTGGAGGAAGAGCTGCCCTGTGGAAAAGACCAGGAAGTCCTGGTGGATTACATCCTTGATCGGAAAGAGCTGGGCCCGGAAGCCGACCACGTAGATTTCTATTACTTGGTGAGTGTCTAGCAATTGATGGAAATGCCTGGAGCAATATGAGAAAAAGAAGCAAATCCTGTACAGGGGGGGGGAAGGGAAAGAAAAAAAGGAAGAAGAAGAAAAATGCAAGCTTGAAGAAGAGACAATATTAAAGAAGGTGGGAAAGAATCTCAGCAGAGAGAGAGAAAACAGAAGACTAACAGGAAAACTGTGGGAATGTTCAGGGATGCAGGAGAGGATATATTGTTTGATTATATCCTTTCCAACTTGTGTTAACGATTTCTACAATTTAGCAGAGTAACATTCCCCTTTTTAAACTTGCACAGAGGATGCGTTTGCTCAGACTCGCTAAAGCCTCTGAAATAACTATCCTTGGTAATTTCCCCTTTAGCCCTCATAAAAAGATAGACATGAAACAATCTTCTATAAAAGTATAAAAAGAGTTTACTCACTCACTCATTCTGTTCACAGATGGATCCCAGAAGGCAGACTTAAGTTACAAAAGTAATATACCTGGAACCTATCCCATAAAGAGACAGCTCCTTTGTCCTCTCTTGGCTGGAAGCCAATAGAGCACCTTAGGCTAGGCAGATGTTGCTTCTTCGACAAATGTAGTCAGAGAGATGGCGGCCTCCACTGAGGTATTTTGTTACCTGCATAGGTGAGGCCACGCCCACCTCTGGTCACATGTAAAGGAAGTCTGTCCCAGCCTAGGAGGAAACAGGAAGTTCTGACTGGCTGGTCCAGACTTCTCCTTTTTATGTCCACTCTAGGGATGTTGTATTTGACTGCTCTTGTGTTTCACATCCCACAAAAACTGCTAAAAAGAGCTTTTCCTCAAGCAGAGATTTTTCTCAGACTTATGTTGATGGGGCACTTTGCCGCTGACTAATATTGACCTGAAAGAAGTAGAAAACTTGGGGAGGGGCAGAAATAAGACATCGTCTTTATTGCACATTCATGACCATTTATGCTCATGATCCTATTTGGGCAGCTGCAAGCAATCCCATTTCCAATACTGTTTTGGGGTAGTCACACCACTTCACTTCCAATCAGTGCACATCCTGTAACTTCCTGCTGAAACCCTGTAACTTTATATACCACCAGTGTTCGGGTTTATGTTTGTTCTTTTGCTGTGCTATAGCCCACCCAGACAGCAATAATGTGGAAGCATTGCAGAACAAACTAAAACAGAATAAATCCACCATCCTTAACACACCATTACTGTGTCAAGAACACACTGAGGAATACACCCCCAATAAAATACTACTGGGCTGGAGTGGCCCTTGATTTGCATCAGATTGAATATCATGTGTAAGGGACGTGGGTGGCGCTGTGGGTTCAACCACAGAGCCTAAGGCTTGCCGATCAGAAGGTCGGTGGTTTGAATCCCCGCGACGGGTGAGCTCCCATTGCTCGGTCCCTGCTCCTGCCAATCTAGCAATTCGAAAGCACATCAAAGTGCAAGTAGATAAATAGGTATCGCTCCGGCGGGAAGGTAAACGGCATTTCCGTGCGCTGCTCTGGTTTGCCAGAAGCAGCTTAGTCATGCTGGCCACATGACCCGGAAGCTGTACGCCAGCTCCCTCGGCCAATATAGCGAAATGAGCGCCGCAACCCCAGAGTCGGCCATGACTGGACCTAATGGTCCTTTACCTTTACCTTTTATATCATGTGTGAAGTTTAAACCTGCATATATTCTCCAGAACATCCAAATATGAAAGTGTCAAGTGCCATAAGTGCTGTGTGTGTGTGTTGGGGAGGGGCAGACAGGTACGATTTAGGGGAAGTGGGCAAAGTTTGATGCCACTAACCTGAGGTTAAATTAAATGGTAAAAGAGAGATCTAAGAGCAGGGGTTGGCAACCTGCTGCCCATGGGCCACAAGCGGCCCACAGGGGTCATTTAAACAGCCCACAAGCTGCCCCTGAACTGAGCCGCCCGCTCGACGAGTCCCTGTGTGCTGTGCTAAACCACTGCAGTGCAGAGCGGGGACTCACTTCCGCAGTGCTGGAAATCGCATCTGCGCAGATGTGATCCAGCCCCCAGAGTGATCTCTGCGGGAGTGAACCGGCCCAGGTGAGGTAAACCTTTCTGACCCCTGTCTAAGAGTATTTGTTGTGGTTACTTTTTTAAACCTTGTAAGGCTGATATTAGTGTTATCAGTATAATATGAACAGGCCCATTGTTTTTCAGAAGCAAAGGCATTTTGCTCTTAGCACGCACACCTAGTATATAGGGGTTTCAAAATCACAATAACAAGAAACAGGGAGCTTGCCAGACACAGAGGTGCTGCCGAGGAAAAAGCTCATCTGACCATCCCAGGTCAGCTCTGTTCTCTCCTCCAGACCCAGTTGATTCCTGTCAGCATTCGTCTTCTGTCCTCTGGGTCTTGCTACGACTCTCTTACTTCTTCCTGGACCACCTCACTTCCATCTAAGCTCTGCAGGGGCACTTCAGAAATAACACTGTGTGTGCTCTGAAAGCAATAAAATAGAATGAATGCCATTCATGGTGTGGAAAGGGTGGGTGTCAGGACTAAGGCACCGGGACAGAGGTTTCCCCAATCAGTGCACCGTTCTCCCAATTAGCATTTTTCTTCTTTCACAGCTGCATTTGCCATACTGGTGAAAATATATATTTATCAGTATTCCCTGTCTCTCTGATCTGGTGCCCTCCTCCTCCTCTTCTTAAAAAATTGGGAGATCCTGATCCCATATCTCCTGGGCTACAAGTAATTTGGCCCTCAGGTGTTCTCTCTAAAAGTGCATTGTGTGAATAAGATAAATGTGTTTTCACGCCTATGTCAGACGTACAACTCCCATGGTATCTGTACTGTGACCACATCTTTCTCTCCCTCAGAACTCAAGATATCTCAAAATCTCACTGCTAGCCTATGATCTTCCTACAGCAAAATCCATGACTCTAGTCTTTCCCTGTCTCACTCCCCTCTCCCTTTTTCTGTATCTCTAGTTCCAAAGAGGTGAGGGCGGGCTCTTGCTTTTGTCCCTGGCCTAACATATTGTCTCCCTGCAGATTGTGTCCAAAGGGAAGATTGCCTTCAGTGGAAAGAAGCAGGTGCCAATTGGTCAGGATGAGAGTAAGTGGGAAAACTATACTGTTCCATCAAATAAGCCTCATGGGAAGCACCAGGCGTTATCAAGATGAACATGCTTGGTGCGCCTGATCTGCCTGGTCTGGTGTTTCTTTCAGTTATTATTCAATTTCAAACCCACCTTTCAAACAGGCCATTTCAGATCTGCAAGGCAACCTATGATAAGAGCAGAATAAAATAATAACACCATGCTAAAAATACTATAAAATTTCAAATTAAGGTATCATATCAGAAACAAACATTGCCAGCAGCATGAGATCTAATAAAACAATAGCACAAAACATGGTGCCTAAGAGTTTATGTCTGAACTGAGTCCTAATGTTCTGCTTTCTTCTTTAGCCCATTACAATTATACAGCAGAAGATCTGAACTGACATGAAAAATCCCAAATAATCTCCCTATTTTAATTGTCACTCCGTATGTGTGTGTTTACATATCATAAAAAGGTAAGATTGTCATCACGCAGCAGTTTGCTTGGCTTCCAATAGGTGGCATTGCAAACTGCAGTGTGATCACAGCCTTCTGAAAGCTGCTGATTGATCTTAGCAGCTTTGGAGTATGAGAAGAGAAACAGAGGTGGGAGACAGAAGTGGGCATTCCAGGGGTGCTGGAACAGCTCTAAAGGTAATAGGAAGGGGTGGTTTGGCAAGTTCTCAGGAGAGGGGGTGGGTAGATTTTGCAAGGTATAGAGGAGGGGTTGGTAGTTTTGGGGTTGTGTGAGGAGAGGAAGTGTGTTTGGCAAGGTGTAAGAGGCAGTAGGTTTGGTGAGAGGGTTTGGTGCAGAGTTGGTGGGTGAAGCGACACAAGCAGGGGTGCAGCCCCAGCTTGGAGAGCATGTACAGTGCTAGACATAACTTCCTGACACTGAGCAGAATTAAACCTTAGAAGCGATTCCTGAGGTTTTTCACTTGGCAAAGATCTCATTCTAAAGGTTTTGTTTTTAAGCAGTTGTGGGTTAAACCACAGAGCTCCCGTTGCTCGGTCCCAGCTCCTGCCAACCTAGCAGTTCAAAAGCACGTCAAAGTGCAAGTAGATAAATAGGTACCACTCCGGCGGGAAGGTAAATGGCGTTTCTGTGCGCTGCTCTGGTTTGCCAGAAGCAGCTTAGTCATGCTGGCCACATGACCCGGAAGCTGTACGCCAGCTCCCTCGGCCAATATAGCGAAATGAGCGCCGCAACCCCAGAGTCGATCACGACTGGACCTAATGGTCAGGGGTCCCTTTATCTTTACTATCAGATCCACAGTCAGT
Source organism: Podarcis cretensis (assembly GCF_951804945.1). Classification (NCBI taxonomy): domain Eukaryota; kingdom Metazoa; phylum Chordata; class Lepidosauria; order Squamata; family Lacertidae; genus Podarcis; species Podarcis cretensis. The sequence goes on from NC_137187.1 coordinate 31,741,274, forward strand.
GTCTTCAGGTAAGGTGAATTACCAAAGTGGACTGCTAGGCGGACCTAAACAGATGGAAACGGGTTTATTTTAGAACTCACCACGTGGTGCAGAATGGAATTTCTTCTTGGCAATAAACCAGTTATTAGGTTGAAGAGATGAGGGTTGGAATACTCCTGCAATGCGCAGGTGGTCTTGCTTCGTTTGGGGTGGGTCTCCTTGATTTTCTTAGCTTTACCACCATCTGGTAGAAGTGAGATTCACAGGGATGTTTTTTCTCATGCTGTAAGACATGGTTGCTCTCCTTCTCTTTCCTTTCCCACCATTCTCCCTTCCCCCTGACCCAGCTCTGAAAGGCACCTTCTCCCTCACCTTGTCTACGAGCTCTGACCTGGCACCCACAGTCAGGCTTCTGCTGTACGCTGTGTTTCTGGATGGCGAAGTGGCGGCTGATGTGGATAATTTCAGAATAGAGAAGTGCTTCAAACACAAGGTTAGTACATATAGTTCCTGGGACAGCAAAGTGGCGCACAGGGCAAGAAGGGAGCACATATTATGCATATAGATTCAGGTAGGTAGCCGTGTTGGTTTGACACAGTTGAAATATATTTTTAAAAATTTTTAAAAAACTAAGTTTGTTCTTGGTATAAGCTTTTGTGTGCATGCACACTTCTTCAGATACCAAGGACAAACTTAATTGGTCTCTAAGGTGCCACTGGACGATTTTTAATTTATATATATATATATATATATATATATATATATATATATATATATATATATATATATATTATGCATATGTGTGGCTCAAGGCAGATGGGCTGAAAGTTCTATGATAGAGCCATCACTCTCCATATTTGCACCCATTTTGCTTTCTCACTAGGATGGTTTAAATCACACACACACACACACACACACACACACACACACACACACAGGCAAGCATTAAAATAGTATGTGACGTACAGTGGTGTAGCATGGGGGGCATGGCTATACTGTAGTGCTTTGCTAGTCCTGCTCAGCGTGACCTGAGCATTGTCCATCGCTGTGGTTGAGAGAGCAGCATAAGATGGGGGAAAGAGCAGGAGAGTCCCAGGAGCCGCAAACTCAGCTGCCGCCACCTTCTCTCCAGTCCACTCCAGTGTGGTGTAGTGGTTAAGAGCGGTGGACTCGTAATCTGGTGAACGGGGTTCGCGTCTCCGCTCCTCCACATGCAGCTGCTGGGTGACCTTGGGCTAGTCACACTTCTCTGAAGTCTCTCAGCCCCACTCACCTCACAGAGTGTTTGTTGTGGGGGAGGAAGGGAAAGGAGAATGTGAGCCACTTTGAGACGCCTTCGGGTAGTGATAAAGCGGGATATCAAATCCAAACTCTTCTCTTCTTCTTCTCTTCCACTCCTATCCTTGACCTGCTCCATTCTGGTCAACAATTGGCCACTTCTGTTGCTCTGCCTCTATTGTTAGCTCATTCTCTGAGCATCCAGCTACTGCTTTGCCACTGTAAGAAAGAAGGAAAGGAATACACTGGAGTGGTGTTTGCAAGGTGGATTCCAAGTAGGAAATGCACAGAGTTCTGTGAGATACAGTGTTTAAAAATAAAGCAAGCAATTTATGTGGAACAATCCTGCAGTACACTGGAGCATTGCTTTATGTACAGTGGTAAGGTAAAGGTAAAGGTAAAGGTACCCCTGCCCGTACGGGCCAGTCTTGACAGACTCTGGGGTTGTGCGCCCATCTCAATCAAGAGGCCAGGGGCCAGCGCTGTCCGGAGACACTTCCGGGTCACGTGGCCAGCGTGACAAAGCTGCATCTGGCGAGCCAGAGCCGCACACGGAAACGCCGTTTACCTTCCCGCTGGTAAGCGGTCCCTATTTATCTACTTGCACCCGGAGGTGCTTTCGAACTGCTAGGTTGGCAGGCGCTGGGACCGAGCAGCGGGAGCGCACCCCGCCGCAGGGATTCGAACCGCCGACCTTTCGATCGGCAAGTCCTAGGCGCTGAGGCTTTAACCCACAGCGCCACCTGCGTCCCTCCATGTACAGTGGTACCTCAGGTTAAGTACTTAATTCGTTCCAGAGGTCCGTACTTAACCTGAAACTGTTCTTAACCTGAAGCACCACTTTAGCTAATGGGGCCTCCCACTGCTGCCACACCGCCAGAGCACAATTTCTGTTCTCATCCTGAAGCAAAGTTCTTAACCTGAAGCACTATTTCTGGGTTAGCGGAGTCTGTAACCTGAAGCGTATGTAACCCGAGGTACCACTGTATTTTAAGCACTGACAAAATGAACAAGGATTGTTCCGCACTTCGGTTCCCAGACATGGTAAAACTTACAATCTCTGGATTTCTGTAAATATTAACTTCACACACACACACACACACACACACTTCCTAAATTAAGTACAGCCATACCTTGGTTTTCGAACAGCTTAGTTCTTGAACGTTTTGGCACCCGAACGTCGCAAACCCAAAAGTGACTGTTCCGGTTGGCGAACTATTTTTGGAAGCTGAACATCCAATGGGGCTTATTTGGCTTCCAATTGGCTGCAGGACCTTCCTGCAGCCAATCAGAAGCCACACTTTGGTTTTTGAACGTTTTGGAAGTTGAACAGACTTCCGGAATGGATTCCATTTGACTTCCAAGATACAACTGTAATGCTGTTGACCGTGGTTAGGCTGGGTTTCACTGGAGTTGAAGACGTAGGGGAACGCATAATCACCAGCAACGTTACAGATCACCCCTCTGAAATAAAAGTGTGTTTCACACCTGAATAAATAGCACTGTAATTATGGTGAAATTTTTTTAAAAGTAAAAGTAAAAAAAACCTAGATGACGTGACAATAGTGGGGTAACATAAATGCAAAGGAATGCAGTGTTCACAGTAAACATCATCTAGATCAGTCAGTGCAACCTGCTGCCCTCCAAATGCCTGGGGCTGATGTGAGCTGTAGTCAAAAACATCTGGAAGGAGGGCACCAGGCTGATCTAGATTCTATATAAAAACTGAGTGATTGAGAGGAGAAAAATAGTAGTCTTCCCTCTGCATCTTTTCTCTCTTTGGTGTTCTAAATTATTGCTTTTCAGTTCAGGTTTTCCATCTGAAAATCTGTCTCCATCCACAGGTGACTCTGGGCTTCTCTGAGACAGAGGAACTTCCAGGAGCAAAGGTCAACCTGCAAATCGAAGCTGCCCCTGGTGCACTGTGCTCTCTCCGTGCTGTGGACAAAAGTGTCGCGCTGAAGGCAAATGCAACACTGACCCCAGAGGAAGTAAGAAAACTCATACTTCCCTCTTAGGCTCAATCAATTCCACTATTAGTGCCTCTGATAAGGCCTGATAAGTTTTGATGGATGCAATAATGGAATACTAAATGGTTTAGTTTTTGTAAAATATGCAGGGATTTATGATATGCAAAATGATCAATAGAAAGAGAAGAAGGGAAGTCATTAATATTTTAAGATTGTTTAAATGAGTTTTTTAAATTGTAAAACAGAAATTTAATAAAAATTACATTTTTAAAAAAAAATAATAATTCTATGATTATTAATTCCAGTATTATTCCTCCTCTACCACTGACCTAAAAAAGGAGGCAGGCTATATTATAGTACAGGAAGAACACTTGTCAACTCAAATACAATTTTGTGGAGATAAGTTCCTCTGTAGTTAATAGGGGTACCAGAATGAATATAAACACAGCAGATACCACATCTTAATCCCAAGAATGAAATTAAATGGGCGTGACCTGGAGTAAGATGGAATGAAATTCAAGGTTATGCATTTTGGGATAAAAAATGTTCATATCAACTGTGGGACTTGGGTCAGCTCAAACTCAATCCAGAAATCTCTGCTTTCAGGTGTATCAACATATTGAGTCTAGTGTGATTGGCTCCAGAGGGTTTTACTTTGACCTGGAAGACTTTGAGCCATATCCTTGTCTACCTTCTGAGGGTACAAAGACAAAACGGTCCATTATGGCCCCCTGGTTCCAAGCCCAGGGTGATGCCTACAGCCTGTTCAAAGTGAGTACCATCTGTTCCTAATCCAGTCTTCTCTGAAACCTCCTTTGTTTTGGATTGTCAATGGCATACGTTCTGATGGTTCCCAGGATCATTAAATAAGGAGGAGCTTCCAAGGTTTGTCCTGTGATTTACAGCTCATGGTTTTTCTGGGACTGTTAAACTACAAGCCCAGATTCAGATGACACACTAAACCAATCTATAGATAAGCTCAGCGCAGTAACAACTGAGGAGCAAAGAGAACTTAGTGAGTCAGGAACTCTCTAAAGCTTGCATTTTGCAGGTATGTCATATAATTTGGATGCCATATAATTGTAACAGAGACGGAGATGGTTGAGGCTAGTGCATCATCTTGTCATGTTGCTTGAAAGCATGTTGTTTGTCATGCTTTCTGCTTGTGCATGCTGAGAATGTTGATAACTTTCTTGAAGGGATGAAGCCTACCAGCTGATCCTTGCCCTTCTTGGCTAGTGAACTCTGCCAGACCTGGGCAGGGATGTGGACCTCAGAAGTCCTCCTGAAGACTTATTTCCAGTCTGGCTTCAGACCCAGTTTTGGAACTGAAAAGGACTTTTTCTGCTTCTCTTGGATCTTTCAGCAGGTTTCAGTACTTTCAACCATGGTATCCTTCTGGACCAGTCCAGTCTACAGCAGCTCCAGTTCTTCTTGGAGAATTGGTCTCAGAAAATGGCGTTGGGGGATTTCCATTCCAATGGGATTTCTTGGGGTTCTGTTCTATTGCCCAAACTTATCAGTATCCACATGAGAAGTCATTTGGAGGTTTGGGCTGAAGTGTCATTAATATGTAGATGGAACCCAGTTTATACCTCACTTTTCTACCTGCTTGTCCCAGGAGAGCTGTTGAATTTATGAATCAGTGTTTGGAGACTGTACAAGGTTGGAAAAGCGTAAACAATTGGAACTTAATCTTCACAAGAATAAGGTGCTGTTGGTGCTTCTTGGGAAAGCTCATATGATGGTGTTGGCCAGGGATGCCTTATTACCAGCCTCATCTGTTATGCTAGCTGTCACCCTATTTGGAGAGCACCAAATTTACAACTGTTGTCCATGCACTAGTGACTTCCAGGCTGGACAAGTGCAATGCACTCTTATTTTGAGGATGGTTTAGAAACCTCAACGTGGGATGCAGGTGGCGCTGTGGGTTAAAGCCTCAGCGCCTAGGACTTGCCGATCGAAAGGTCGGCGGTTCGAATCCCTGTGGCGGGGTGCGCTCCCGCTGCTCGGTCCCAGCGCCTACCAACCTAGCAGTTCGAAAGCACCTCCAGGTGCAAGTAGATAAATAGGGACCGCTTACCAGCGGGAAGGTAAACGGCGTTTCCGTGTGCGGCTCTGGCTCTGGCCAGAGCAGCGATGTCACGCTGGCCACGTGACCCGGAAGTGTCTCCGGACAGCGCTGGCCCCGGCCTCTTAAGTGAGATGGGTGCACAACCCCAGAGTCTGTCAAGACTGGCCCGTACGGGCAGGGGTACCTTTACCTTTTTTAGAAACCTCAACTATGGCAGAATGCAACGGCCTGACTACTAGTTAAGGCTGAGTGGCTGAATATTGTGCCACTAAGGCAGGGGTAGGCAACCTAAGGCCCGTGAGCCGGATGCAGCCCAATCGCCTTCTCAATCTGGCACATGGATCAGCGTGTTTTTACATGAGTAGAATGTGTCCTTTTATGTATCTCTGGGTTATTTGTGAGGCCTGCCTGGTGTTTTTACATGAGCAGAATGTGTGCTTTTATTTAAAATGCATCTCTGGGTTATTTGTGGGGCATAGGAATTCGTTCATTTCCCCCCCCCAAAAAAAAAAAATATATAGTCTGGCCCACCACATGGTCTGAGGGACAGTGGACCGGCCCACAGCTGAAAAAGGTTGCTGACCCTTGCACTAAGGCATTTCCAGGCCGAGTTCAAAGTCCTGGTTATAACCTTAAAATCCATTAATGGTTGAAGACCAGGTTCTCTTAAGGACTGCCTGCACCTGTTTCAATCTGCCCATACCTTAAGATCCTAATTGGAGATTTCTTGAGTTGCCAGTCTGTGCAAATAATTAGGCCTTTTCAGAAGTGGCCCCACAATTATGGAATATGTTTCTAAGTGAGATCAGGCAAGCATTAAGGCCCATTGCTCATTTTTAATGGGCCTTAATGACCCTTTTTATCATGAATTTGGGAAGCTAATCTGGATTATCAGTGTTGGCTGTTGTGGTGATGGTTGTTTTAGAGCTAGATGAGCTATTTTGTTGGTTTGTATGTTCGCAGGATAGAATTGGATATTTTAATTTTTCAACTGCCTTTCCTGTTGGATTTTATGAATTTGAGAGGCAGCTTGCCTGAAAAGTGATCTATAGGCCATTCAAATAAAAAATAAAAAAATTGTGTTCCACAAAGAACAAGGGGGGCGGGGGGGAAACATGATACAATGCACATGAAGTGGGAAGCATAACACACCAGTGTGTTTCTGTGAAATGTGTGCCCGTGTGTGCCTATAAATCTGGAGCTACATTTTGTAATCTTAAAAGAGGCTTCTGTTTTGTGGTCTATATGTGCATTCTTGTAACGTGGGAATATAAAGTAGTGACCTAAAAATGTCAATTTCAGAGTCTTCAGAGAAATCGTTTTCTTTTAGGCAAAGATATGAAGCCAACAGGGCAAAAAATATTGCCTCAGATAAACCTCATCTCCTCCTCTATTTCCCTTGATTGACACCTGAGCAGAGTTCAATGTTGTAACACAACGTAATATGCAGCGTGTGAGTCTCAAATCATTTTTGTGGAATTGTGGGTCAAACCTTGTACACATCCATTATTGGAACGCAGAGCATTTTGCAATGATTTCCCTGCCAGAGATTCAAATGACCTTGCCTCATATAATTTTTCTTTCATTTCATGTTGCTCTCATATGCCACCCCTCACTTTTCTCTTTGATTTTTACAGCAATTAAATATGAAAGTTATAACCAACACCAAAATTAAGAAGCCAGTGTCCTGTAGATTGCCAGAAATGGCACCTGTTCGCTATAGCTTAGGTGAGAATCACAATCATAATTTGACAGTTTCTCAACTGGAGTCTCCCTTTGGCAGGGTGGGATATAACAAGACTCATCCTTTTTATCTACCTTTCCTTTTATTGAACCCTTGGCTAGAGACAGATCATGCTTTTAAAGAGCTGTATAGGTTTTTGAAACATTGCAGAAGCGCAAGCATGCCAAATCTGTGAACAGAAATAATTATGGGAGGAATTTGCAAATATTTATCATGGGAAATGATTGCCCTATTATATTACCTTCAGATTCCAGGATGGGGTGGATTTCCATTCCCAGTTCTCTCCTGCTTGACCATCTTTGATTTCTGCTTCTTTGATTTCTGCAAAGGAGTAGGACTAGGTGGCATTGCACCGGCTGTGCCTAATGTTGCTTCCAGGAGTGAAGTGGTGCCTGAGGCTTTTTCTTCGGTCCCCGGGAAAGCAGAGGAAGCCAAACCCAGGACGTACTTTCCAGAGACTTGGGTTTGGGCTCTGGTCCCTGTCAAGTAAGTAAAACTCTGCTGGGGAGGGAACCAAATGCCATGTGGGAACAGGAAGTATCTTGCTTGGCCATCACTCATTTAGCGCTCACCTTTTGCTCCATGCTTCCCAGGCACAGACACACAATCTAAAGCCTTTGCTTTTGTTTGGTTTTGTTGCTCTGGAGCTTTCCCCACCAAAAACTCGGTCTTTAAAGTTGAAGTGCAACAAACATCTATTGGGGTTTTCTGAGGCTTGATGTTCGCTCCAATTTGACATTTTGCTCTTCTTCTTCTTCCACTCAGCTGGCATTATCTTAAGGCTATATTTTGTATTGTACATTGGCGTTTTATATAATAATTTCAAAAATGCATCTTTCTAATGTTTCTCTGAAAGCCTGCCCAGTGCCAGAAGTTTATGCTTATATCACTTACGAACCAGAGGTGTGCATTTGTAATTTTGTGGGGCTCGGATGGTGTCATTATACTGCTCATTATCATGCAGTATATACTTGCTCTACGGGAGCACAGGGGGCGGCGGGGGGAACTCTAGTAAAGTGGAAAATTCCACAAAAATAGGCAACTATTCTGTTCTTCCCACTGATTGCAAGTTTGTACCAACAGCGGGGGGGGGGCGGACGTGGGTGGCGCTGTGGGTTAAACCACAGAGCCTAGGACTTGCCGATCAGAAGGTCGGCGGTTTGAATCCCCGCAACGGGGTGAGCTCCCGTTGCTCGGTCCCAGCTCCTGCCAACCTAGCAGTTCGAAAGCACATCAAAGTGCAAGTAGATAAATAGGTACCGCTCCGGCGGGAAGGTAAACGGTGTTTCCGTGTGCTGCTCTGGTTCGCCAGAAGCGGCTTAGTCATGCTGGCCACATGACCTGGAAGCTGTACACTGGCTCCCTCGGCCAATAAAGTGTGATGAGTGCCGCAACCCCAGAGTCGGTCACGACTGGACCTAATGGTCAGGGGTCCCTTTACCAACAGCGGGAGTGCAGACCTCTCTGTAATATTTCCTGAAGCAGGTTTCTCTTTTGGTGAGGCCCACAACATTTTCATAAACACCAGTGGCAGAGAGTATAAATTCTTATACTTCCATCTCCAAATTCCTCTATTCTAACTGAGACCTAGCACAGAACTAGAGGCTTGGTTAAACTCATACTTGGAGGTGTGCTCCTCTGACCAAACAAACTTATATTCTGGTGATATTGGTTTTGCCTTAGCAGTGAACGACTCAGTTTTCTTGTCACTGAGGAAGTGACCTCTCTTCCTGTTCTTCAGCGAGGAGGGGAAAGCAACTTACCCGGTCACCGCTCCAGACACGATCACGGAGTGGAACGCTGATGCCTTCTGTGTGGCCGACATTGGCTTCGGACTCGCCCAACAAGCCAAGTTCCGGGTCTTCAAGCCGTTTTTTGTGGATCTGAGCCTGCCGTATTCTGTGGTCCGTGGGGAGACCTTGCTGCTAAAGTCCACCGTCTTCAATTACATGAAGGAATGTATCCAGGTTAGTGTCCATTGAGAACAAGCAAACAAGCTTCCCTTATATGTGTATCCAGAAAGAAAGGGGTGGAGGGAACCCCACAAGATAGAGATGGAGGCTGGGGGGCTGGACTTCACCAGGGCCTTGCCCGTCCTACACCTGTACTCACCTGTCTCTCCCAAGGGACAGGTCAGTAATTTTCCCTCCTCCCCCCACCACTCTGCGTTCAGTGTTGAGGGGACAGCTTGCATTTCTTGCTGTGGGTGAAGAAGCAGAAGCTCCACTTTGGATGTGCCACAGAAGTGTGGACAACAGGAAGCACAAGGCAGCCCCATCCCCTTCATGGCAGAAGAGGTCCATAGAGCACATTCCCTCCTCGCCCCCAAGTCCTGGGAACCTGCAGTTCTCCTCCCACAGCAACCCCTGAGTGTGCTTTAAAGGTGTGGTGTGTGCACAGCCCCATATGCAACACAGCCTTATTGCTGCAAGAGGCCAGAAGAGGCCAGAAAGCCACCCAGTCTGATCTGCTGCCAAGGCCTAGGGATGTCCATCTGCTGCCCCCTTCCTCTTCCCCACAGCCACAATTCAGGCCACCAGCTGAGGGGCTCACAGAGGAACAGCCATGAGGGGTTTGTGTGAGGAAGCCAAGCCACCCACTCGTAATCCTGAGGGTTTTTGCAAATGGCATAGAGGTCTTCCTATAAACTGTGTTGAGTGAATAAATCTTGCCAATCTGATCTGGGGTGGCATTCCTCACATGTTAATATGGTGCCCCCAAAGCTCAAGGAGGCCCCACTCACTGAGGTCTTACTTGGAACAGTCTACGCCCTACTCAGCTTCCCAATGTGGGGCACCCCTAGGCATGGGGTCTGGCTCTTCCTTCTGGCACAGGCCCATCTCCTGTGCTGCCCGTGCCTCTTCTCTGAATGTTTGCCCCTTGCTTTGGACTCGCTGCTCTGCCTGCTTCACGAGAGTCATTTTGCTGCATCTCCCAGGTGAGAGTGAAGCTGCTGGAGTCGCAGGAGGTGGATGTGAAGCCATGCCCGGCCTGCCAGTTCAGCACCTGCCTCTGTGCTGAGGAGGCCCACACCTTCTCCTGGAACGTGACGGCGACTCAGCTGGGTGAGGTTGAGGCACCTGAGTGGGTGGGAGGAGACTTGCGGCTGCCAAGGGTCCCTCTGTTTCTTCCCCAAAGACCTTGTCATCTGAGGACACTTGACAGAACCAACAGATTCTTCTGTTTGGAAGCCAAGCAGGCATTAAGTGGAATATGGAAAGTAATAAAAATGCCCCCTGCTGAATGTGCTATGGGTTTGTTTCCTCCCCATCCAAGATGGCGTCCCTCCCCAATTTCTGCTAATGGCAGCTGTGCATCAGGGCAGATTTGGGGACTAGGCTACAAAGGAGAGGTTGGGGGTCCATCTCCATTCAAGAACCCTCTATAATAATAATAATAATTTATTATTTATACCCCGCCCATCTGGCTGGGCTTCCCCAACCACTCTGGGCGGCTTCCAATAAAAATATTAAAATACTGTACTACATTACTATACTCCGACCTCTGTCCCTTACATCAGCCTCTTCCCCTCCCTGAGCTCCTGGCACTCATCATGGGTCTGTGCCAATTTTGCCTTCCTCTAGGGCACGTCAATCTCTCGATCACCGCTGAGGCAGAGGAGACGCATGAGCTGTGTGGCAATAAGATTTCCACCACACCTGCGCGAGGCCGGTCAGACACAATGGTCAAATCCCTGCTGGTCAAGGTCAGTGTCTATGTGGCCTTCAGCCCCTGGTGTCCAACTTTGGCTCACAGCTATCAAGTGCCAGCAACTGATTCAGAACTCTGGGTCTCCCCAAAACAGGTTTTTTTGAGGGGGGAATTGTATTCATTGGGTGCTGGGCAGGAGAGGGCCTTTGGATTTTTGCACAACCTCCCTGTTTCCAGGTCTAAGGTGATGTCAGCCAGGGGCTGTGATCAGTTGGAAGGCCTGGCAATTGTGAGAGCTGTTACACAGAGCAGGGGAAAGGCAGAGAAGGGAGAAGGAGATTATTCCCCTGAGAGAGCAGCCCCACTCACCCTCCCATTCTCTTTTCCTCCCACAGCCAGAAGGCGTCCTTGAAGAAGAGACCCACAATGCCTTCCTCTGCTCTTCAGGTGTGCTTAGGCTGCATCCCTTGCTCAGGGCAGCTTGGCTTGTGATGGGGCCCCAGAGAACGCAAGTTGGAGAGAAGAAGGAGTGTTGCTCTGGTTGTCATTGGGCTGGAGACGTGTCTCTTCCCTAGGGCAGTAGTGGGATGCAAACGAGACCAAAGACACACACTCTGTCTCTCTGCTTGCCAAGGGGAGTAGGGATGGGATGGAGAGGGGGTGAAAAACAGCTGAGAGAACACAGTGGCTAAAAACAGACTCACTGAGCTAGCAAGCTCCTAGTCCCATCTTTGCTGTGTGCAAGTCCAACTGCAGATTATGACCACTTGTTTAGAGTATTCAACTGCATTAATTCCTGTTCTTCATCTCCTTTCAGGGGACCCAGTTCACGATGAGGTTTCTCTAAAGCTGCCTGGAGCTGTTGTGGAGGGCTCTGGCCGAGCTACTGTCTCCTGCATTGGTGAGGAAATTTGCCCCCACATTTCTTCCCCATCTCTGGCCACATGAGAGATGAGAGTCCATTACAGATATTCAAACCACGCAGAACAAAGATGGATAAGAGAGAGAGGCAGCCTGGGGGCAGGCTCTGTCCTGTGCACATTCCCTTAGTGTCAGAGGAGAGCCAGCACAATCAGGAATCCCAGGGTCTTGATCATAATCTCCACATGTTTAAATAAAAGTGCATAGTGTTGGATGAGAGCCTGTTGTCTCCACATGCACATTAAACAAAAGTAATGTCCCCCACACAACCTCCAAGGCAAAAACATGCTTTAAAGGATATTCCAGATCAGATGCCCATGTTGATGCCTGACAAGGCCTTGGACGCATGGGGACTTCTTGACAAGTCTGGCCGTGCAGATGCTGGGCTTATCCAAGCAGATTTTATTGGACATAGTTCTCTGAATTTTAGGTGGCAGGTTGTTAGCAGAGAGGAGATTTTTTCCTAGATTCTCTGTAGGAGTTTGGGGAAAGGGCTCACAATGTTTTCTTCCATCGTTTTGTCAACATCCAGGAGACATTATGGGTGCTGCGCTAGAAAACATAGACCAGCTACTTCAAATGCCCTTTGGCTGTGGTGAGCAGAACATGGTAAAATTTGTTCCCAACATCTTTGTCCTCCAATACCTGGAGAAAACGAACCAAGTGACTCCTGAGATCAAAGAGAAGGCAATAGAATACATGAAGAGTGGTGAGTAGAGCATTTCTCTGTCACAAAAATGAGGAGAGGGCTGGCATGGACTGTGCAGATAGCAAAGGGATGGAATAGCGGTGCTATTTTTCTAGAAAAAGCCCCATGTATACCAGCTGTTAATTGCAAGGATAGGATACAAATGAGAGCCACTGTGATGTAGCATTTAGAGTGCTGGTCTATGTGCCTCTCCTTGTTTACTGTGCCTTCTGGCAGTTTCCTCACTGTGAGAAGTGAGGTTACAGGGAACCAAGCAGAGGGCCTTCTCGGTAGTGGCGCCCGTCCTGTGGAACACCCTCCCATCAGATGTCAAGGAAATAAACAACTGCAGTGGTACCTTGGTTCTCAAACTTAATCTGTTCCGGGAGTCTGTTTGACCCCCAAAACAGTTCAAAAACCAAGGCATGGCTTCCGATTGGCTGAAGGAACTTCCTGCACTCAATCGGAAGCCGCGTCGGACATTCAGCTTCCGAAAAACGTTTGCAAACCGGAACACTCACTTCTGGGTTTGCGACGTTCAGGAGCCGATTCATTCGGGAGCCAAGCCATTTGAATAACAAGGTACCACTGTATCTGACTTTTAGAAGACATCAGTAGGCAGTCCTCTTTAGGGAAGTTTTTAATATCTGATGTTTTATTGCGTTTTTAATATTCTGTTTTTTAAAAGGGACGCAGGTGGCGCTGTGGGTTAAAGCCTCAGCGCCTAGGACTTGCCGATCGAAAGGTCGGCGGTTCGAATCCCTGCGGCGGGGTGCGCTCCCGCTGCTCGGTCCCAGCGCCTGCCAACCTAGCAGTTCGAAAGCACCTCCGGGTGCAAGTAGATAAATAGGGACCGCTTACCAGTGGGAAGGTAAACGGCGTTTCCGTGTGCGGCTTTGGCTTGCCAGATGCAGCTTTGTCACGCTGGCCACGTGACCCGGAAGTGTCTGCGGACAGCGCTGGCTCCTGGCCTCTAGAGTGAGATGAGCGCACAACCCCAGAGTCTGTCAAGACTGGCCCATATGGGCAGGGGTACCTTTACCTTTACCTTTTAATATTCTGTTTGGAGCTGCCCAGAGTGGCTGGGGAAACCTAGCAAGATGGGCGGGGTAGAAATAATAAAATTATTATTATTATTATTATTATTATTATTATTATTATTATTATTATCACTCACTGCATCCAGCAAACCAGCCTCATTAAATTGCACATTCCCAAACTAATAGTACTGATTCTTCCCGGTTTCCTGTAGGGTACCAACGTGAGTTGCTCTACAAACATGACGATGGCTCCTACAGTGCTTTTGGGAAGAGCGATGCTGAAGGCAATACCTGGTGAGTAAGCTGAGCTGGTGCCAGTTGGGTAAAGGTGTGGCTGTTGCTTTGAGTGGGTCTGAGACTGGAGCTGATTCTCCTCCTCCGCTTTCTCTCCCGCTCTGCAGGCTGACAGCTTTTGTGGTTAAGGCCTTGAGCCATGCAAATGCCTATATCTCTGTTGATGAGAACCACATTCAGGAGGCTGTAGGCTGGCTGGGGAAGCACCAACTTCCCAGCGGCTGCTTTGAAAGTGTGGGGAGGCTCTTCAACAATGCCCTCAAGGTAAGAGCACTGTGAATTATGATAACAGCATCATACTGTTACAAAAGTTTGGTTCCTCCTCTCTGCTGAGCAGTAGCAAACCTACAGGGGGTTCCAGGGCCTGTGATCCTTTGGAGAATTGAGACGTGTCAAAGACTCTCGTGGCTTTAAGAAATATGGTTTATCCACCTACTTCCACTTTTCGTCTGCATGGAAGGAGACCAGATCTTACAGTATGGTCACTTCAAGAGGGGCTTGTTCTCCACAGCAGTGCAGCCATGGAGTCCAAGACATCTCCCCCAGCCAGCCTCCCCAAAATGGACCCCACTCTTTCTTCTTCCCAGAACACCCTGATAAAAACTCTCTTTTCCTGTCACCTCACACCCAGTTACCCTAGCAACCTTCCAAACCCCCAGTCTCTGTTCACACCTCAGGGCAAGAGGGGGGCAGTTCTCTTGCATTGCCAATGGCTCTCAATGGTCCTGATCTGTTTCTTAATGGCCCTGGCTTGGTCTGGTCATATTGCACAAGCTAGCTCAGGGATTCCTCTGATGCCCTGTGTATGAAGCTTCTTGAACATGCTGCTAAAGCCATGACAGATATTCATGGTAAAAAGGTAAAAGGTCAAGGTCAAGGACCCCAGGACGGTTAAGTCCAGTCAAAGGCAACTATGGGGGTTGCGGCACTCATCTCACTTTCAGGCCAAGGGAGCCAGAGTTTGTCCACAGACAGCTTTCTGGGTCATGTGGCCAGCATGACTAAACTGCCTCTGGTGCAACGAAGCACTGGGATGGAAACCAGAGCACACAGAAACACCGTTTACCTTCCCGCCACAGCGGTACCTATTTATCTACTTGCACTGGTGTGCTTTTGAACTGCTAGGTTGGCAGGAGCAGGGACCGAGCAACGGGAGCTCACCCCCTCGCAGGGATTCGAACCACCGACCTTCTGATCTGCAAGCCCTAGGCTCTGTGGTTTAACCCGTGTTGTTTTTACTTGGAGTAAAAATCTCTGTACACCTGAAACAGGAAGCTGATATAAGCCCATAAATCCGTCCCCAGGTTAGACCATGCTGGTGCTCTCTTAATAAAGGGGTCCTGAGGAGCAATCGTTAGCAATGCTCCTGTTGCCTTTTGTCTTGAGAAGTGCAAGAAGGGAGCTGCCTGTCCTCTCTCAGCATCCTTACAAGGTCAGCAGTGGAGGCTGAGGGTCACTCCCACCCTGCAGTTGCATTTCTCCGTCAGGCAGAATCTCTGGTGCAGAAGAAGGCAGCTTGCTATTTCCTTCCTGCGAAACAGCAGTAGCTGATGAACAACCAAGGCTCAGTATGTTTCTGGTGCCTTTGTCAGATTAACAGAAAGAACACAAATTATAATGAATGTAGTTCTGCAAGATCTCTCTCCTGCTTCCCGTGCTGCATGACCGATTCCTCCTGACTAAGGAATGTTTTGGCCACTCCTTGTATAAACTTCCTTGGGGCGTGGGCGATACCTTGAAATTACCTTTCCTGACATTTAAGGTGGGAGTTTCACACAGACAGGAGTGAATCACGTTGGTGCTTATAAGTGATGCTTAAAATAGTCATATACTCAAGGCCTGATCATTGCTTTCCAAACTGTGAGGAAATGGCTCTCATAGTCCTCTGGCTTGACTTCTCTCTTCCATTCTTAGGGCGGTGTGGATGATGACTTCTCACTAACAGCTTACATTGGTGCCTCATTGCTGGAACTGGGCAAGAATGTAAGTCCCCACAGAATTCTGGACCTTCCTCATTAGTCCTTTGTTAACCCAGGATCCAAAGGATGAACTTTATAAACAAGGAATAGATGTGTTTACTGGAATAGACACATGGGCTGTGTGCACATTCAAAGGACATTTCCCACCTCAAAGAATTCTGGGCCCTGTAGTTTGTTAAGGGTTGCTGGGAATTCTAACTCTTTGAGGGATAGAGTTAGAATTGCCCAGATTTCTTCAAGGAAAAGAATGCGCTTTGAGTGTGCTTTAAAGATATTTATACATGCCACCCCAATCTCCATGCAGCAAGAGATTCCTGGGGATCAAGCACTTGCCCAGAGGTCAGATTCCTTGGAATGAAGGTCAGCGGGGACTGTCTTTAGGATATACAGCTCTTTTTACCTATATATACAACCTGAGCATAGGATGGAGGAGCATTAACACCCCAAAATATATTGCTTCTACATTAGTGTGAGCTTTGGAAGCAGCACAGAGCAAGCATGTCTGTGTGTGTCCGTTTCTAGCAACTCGCACAGATCTCTCTGGTTGCTGATTGGCTGCTCCTGCATGCCAGTCAGGTCGCTGATTCACTTCCACCTGGAGCGGGAGTGGGTGGCTCCTGCGGACCAATCAGTCTCTCTGTTTAGGGAAGCTTTTAATGTTTAATAGGTTATTGTATATTAGTGTTTTATTGGAAGCTGCCCAGAGCGGCTGGGGAAACCTAGCCAGATCAGCGGGAAATAAATTATTATTATTATTATTATTATTATTATTATTATTATTATTATTTTGTCCTTGAAATATACTCGAAGTCGAATGTGAATTTCATGGTCTTTATTCAGCTCATAGTAGCAATGAATGAAACTTTCCCCAAAACGTCTAGCTTTATATACATTATTTACACAATGGGCCCTGCGTGATTGGCTAATTCCGAGCTGCTCCTGTAGGCCAATCAGGATGTGGATTCACCTCCTCCAGAAGCCTGATTGGCTGCTCCTGCAGGCCAGTCAGGTCGCTGATTTACTTCCACCTGGAGCTGGATTGGATGGCTCCTGCGGACTAATCAGACTGCTGTATTCTAGATCCTATTGTTCTAGGATTCAGCTCAGTACATAATAGTCCTCCTACTTAGGGGCAGGGAAGGGCAGGGAAGGGCCCACTCATTTGTTCTACGCCAAAGAGCAACTTCTTTTGTTATGCTCCTCATGGTGCTTAGCTAGTCAGCCAACGCCATTACCTAGACAAAGGAATTGGTTTGGCAAGCTTGCTGTCACGCATTCTACCATAACAGATACAGGATTCTGAAAATTGGAAGGGACTCAGGGCATCATCCGGACTGACACCCCACCCTCCAGCCCCGCAACTCATAACAGTATGTTGTGCACACTTTGCAACTGAAGCCATCAATGCAACTGAAGTGATTCATCCATTTCCTGGCATTTAGGCAGTTGAGTGAGCATTGAAAGCCCTTAACATGCTAAACCAGGCTTCCTCAACCACAGCCCTCCAGATGTTTTGAGACTACAATTCCCAACATCCCTGACCATTGGTCCTGCTAGTTAGGGATCATGGGACTTGTAGGCCAAAAACATCTGGAGGGTTGAGGTTGAGGAAGCCTGTGCTAAACCATGGGTAGGCAAATCCAGGGGCTGGATCTGGCCCAATCACCTAAATCCAGCCTGCGGACTGTCTGGGAATCAGAGTGGCTTTACATGAGCAGAATTTAAAATGCATCTCTGGGTTATTTGTGGGGCCTGCCTGTTGTTTTTACATGCATAGAATGTGTGCTTTTATTTAAAATTGCATCTCTGGGTTATTTGTGGGGCATAGGAATTTGTTCATATTTTTTTTCCAAAATATACTCCGGCCCCCGCAAGGTCTGAGGGACAGTGGATGAAAAAAAGTTTGCTGACCCCTGTGCTAAACCATGTTTATTTTGTTAACTGAATTTGATTACATTTTGAGAAGGCTATGCCGAAAACTTGAAAATTAGAGGCTGGTTTGTTGGGTGACCTTAAGCAAGAGGCCTTCATGCTCTACAACCACCCCAGTTTATTTCTCTGCTTCGTATGAATGTTAAAGGTTCAGGAGCATGCCTGACTGGGGAATTTCAGGTCAATAGGAAAGAAAAATGTGCACCACTTGTCAGCTTGTTGTTGGGTTTAAGCAATTTCTTGCTCAGCGTCCTGAAGCTTACCTCTCCAACACTGCCAACATTCAATCAGCCTGTTTAACAATTTTCTGACTATAAACTGTGGCTCTATAATATAATATAGCATTATGTGGATTTTTCTGCTGCCATATCATCATAATGTCTTGGGGCGACTAACAGCAATTTATTTCCCTATATTTTATGCAATTCATTTACATAAGATGTGGTAATATAAAGCCTGCCCCCTCATATAGGATATTATGAAATCATATCCAAGCTGCAAGCTAATTGAGTCATTTTATTTTTTAAAAAAAATTGCTTTAAAGGATACCATGGTAGAGAACGCCTTAGCGTGCCTTAAGAAGAACTTAAGTTCTGCAGAGAGCAGCTATTCCAAGGCTTTGCTAGCTTATGTCTTCACTTTGGCTGGAGACACAGAGATACGGCATCAGCTCTTAACAGCCTTAGATGAACAGGCTGAAAAAACAGGTAGGAGGGATTATTTCATTCAGTACAATCTTTGTTCTGGAGGTTGCTGTTTTGCAAGCCTGGTTTCCAGGCTTCCTTTTCCGATGCCCCATTCAGAATATTAGCCCTTTCCTCTGAAGGTGCTATGGGATAACCAGCCTCATATAAACAACATGCTTAAGTCTAATTAATGCATGAAGGGGTTAATATCATAGAGTAAGCTGTCCTGCCAGGCTTAGTGAGGCAACTTCCCCTTACCTTGGGAGGAAATAGGTAATCAAGCCTTTTCGCTCCAGTCTATCTGAGAAACTCAGCTTGTAAAGAGGTTTGATCTGATTGTCCACATGGAATTCATGCTGGAAACCCCCACTGGATTTCACTAGCACCTTCACATCACCTGTTGAGTTCTTGAGTTCCTGTATTCTGAGCACTTCACTTGCTGCCCTTCCCCTCTGAACATATACATATGTCAATTCATGTCTTTTTCAATCTGTGAAATAAGAAAATAAACCCTCCTGTGAAATAAGAAAATAAACCCTCCAGAATTATCAGGGTCTTTGGATTCTCAGGAATAATGGAGAAGGATTTGGGTTATTATGGAGCCGTAGGGCTGGCTTACTTTTATGTTCTGTTACTGAACGATGTTCTACTTTATTCTTTCCTCCTCCTTTGTAGATGGGGCCATATCCCTCTCAGATGTAGAGACAACAGCCTACTTTCTCTTGAGTTACATCTCCAATCCAGAGGTGTCCACTGATGAAATCAAATATGCCTCCCAGATTGTGCGTTCCCTCACCAAAGCACAGAATCCATACGGAGGCTTTTCTTCCACACAGGTAAGAGGCAAGATCTTTCCTCTATAGAAAGGGGAGGCATCTCAGACAAGGAGAGCTCCTCTTTGTCGAGTACATTTTGTCACACTAAATTGAAGGACTTGAATTTGCCTCAGCTAATGCAATCAGTATTGGTGACAATTTTTGTTTTAAAATGTTTATTTATTTGTTGAAATTATTGAACATGATACTAAGTGGATCACATAAAGTAAAGTGTCATGGGATGCAATAAATGAATAAGGGAACTGGTTAAATTTTTATCTTTCGGCAAATCACACTATTATATGCCTTGTGTCAAACTGGGCCACAAAATCATGGCGTGGAATGAAGACCCATAAAAATATATGAAGAAGGATAGCATTTGGAACACTATGGAAAAGGGAGATATAATATTTAAGAGAGGCATGTTGCATAATTCAGCACAGGACTGTTCCATGTAGATATGCACATGAGGATGTGCAGTAACATATCTAAATAATCAATAACCATGCCTGTTTATAATCTTCCTGCACATTCATTCATTGCAAACAGCTACGCTTGCATATGCATGAGAATGATTGCTACACGTTGCCAAAATTCCCAGTATTGGGTGATTTATCTGATGGTTTTAAAGAAGAATCTTGCACCTACCACACCCAAGATGATGGTTTGCTTTCCCCAGGACACAGTGGTTGCCCTGCAAGCTTTACCCAAGTACGCAGCATTGACCCATCGTGAAACAGGCGATGTGAAGGTCCTGGTGAAATCCAGTGGGGGTTTCCAGCATGAATTCCACGTGGACAAGCAGAACCGGCTGGTGTTGCAACAGGCCCCTCTCGCAGAGGTTCCTGGTCAATACAAAGTGGAGGTGTCGGGGGACGGCTGTGCTTATGTACAGGTAATCACATGGAAATCACAGGGGAAGAGTAGCTATGAAAATAAAGGTGTTTCATTGAAATTCTACTTGATATTGATCCAGAGCTCCAACGTATACTTAGCAGGGTAAAAATTTAAACACGTTGCAGGATTCCCACCCCCCAAAAATAGACCAGAGGCAATTGTATTTCATCCAGCAAAGCTTTACTGCCACTGAAGGCGAATGAGCATAATGGTCAGAAATCCAATACATCCAGGATTGGCACTGTCCATAAGAAATCCAGTTGCAGCAGACTTCACTTAAACTTACAATAACTTATAATAAGACCAAAACGAAACACCATATACAGAACACCACACCAGAAGGAAGAGAGATTGAAAGAGAAAGTGAAACCCAGGCTCCTTCTGGCCTTCCTTTTATAGTCACCCTTACCTTTCAGAAAGAGATAAGAGAACCAGTTTAAGCCAGCTCTACTCTGCTTCTCTGAAGGAATAACCCAAACATCATGAGCCTTCTGCTTGTTTCTTTCACACAGAGAAGCTTCCAGAACCCTCTTGAATTAATTAGAATAGGAAAGATCTCTACACATCAGATCAATACTTTCTGTACTAAGAAATGCAAACTGACAAGGATGTTATGTATGTTTCATCTGCATGCAAGCCCCACAGCTCTATGCAAATATACCACCCCTAGATCTGTCCACTGTGCTTTTTAAGATTGCAAGGATGAAAAGCTTTTTCTCCACAATGTAGTACAGTACTTGCTTGATATTGTTGCCATAAGGTAACAGGAGCTGGGAATAAAAACATTCTTTTTTTCTCCACCTAGACTACCCTTCGATTTAACTACTCACCTGAACAGACCAATGTTTTTGCTTTGAGTGTGGAGACGTCGCCAAAGGAATGCAACCAGGTTTCCAGGAAATTTTTCGATATCCATCTACAAGTGAGGTATGGAATTTACCCCGATTGGTTCCTGAGCTCAGAGAAACACAGGGAGAAGCAGCCTGTAAAGCTTTAGTGGCATGAAGAATTGCACCCAGCTCCCTTAGGAAGCTGTTAAGAAATGCTAGCCATTAAGCCTCATCTCTCCCTGGGTTGCTTTCTTTACTGAAACTTGACTCGTTTCCTCCGATAGCTACACAGGTCAACGGAAGACAAGCAACATGGCCCTGATAGAAGTGAACTTGGTATCAGGATTCATACCTCTCAAGAAGTCTGTGAAGAAGGTGAGAAAGTCTTCTGAACCTCCATCTTCTGCCCTTCCTCAGTGTATGCAAGATGCATTTGTTAGTGGCCATATAAATTGTACACTTGTAATGATCTGTTAGGGGACACGGGTGGCGCTGTGGGTTAAACCACAGAGCCTAGGACTTGCCGATCAGAAGGTCGGCGGTTCGATTCCCCTTGATGGGTTGAACTCCCGTTGCTCGGTCCCTGCTCCTGCCAACCTAGCAGTTCAAAATCACGGCAAAGTGCAAGTAAATAAATGTGTACCGCTCTGGCGGGAAGGTAAAAGGTGTTTCCATGCGCTGCTCTGGTTCGCCAGAAGCGGCTTAGTCATGCTGGCCACATGACCTGGAAGCTGTACGCCGGCTCCCTCGGCCAATAAAGCGAGCTGAGCGTCACAACCCTAGAGTTGGGCACGACTGGACCTAATGGTCAGGGGTCCCTTTACCTTTAATGATCTGTTGGGAGATGCTGCTTTAGGCTTGTTGTGAAAAACCAGTTATGGCCGTTTACCTCAAATCCTCTCATATTGGCACCATACCCGGCTTGCTGGAAGCATCTACCCACTGAAGAATCTGAAATGTTCCCCTGGCAAAAGAAAAAGGAGAACGCATGTCTGAATTGTTGCTTATACAACTCATTAGGCATCCTTTCCGGTGCAAGATGAGATGGAGAGGCACTTGCTTGAAATTGCTCTCTTATGTCCTGTCTAGGCCAAAAACAGTGTGCAATTTCTGATGGCAAGCAGCACTCCCAGGCGCAAAGGTCTTGGGGCATTCTCCTCCTTTGAACGAATAAGGGTTTCTGCCAGGTGGAATGTATGGAGGCTCAGGTCTGCCTAGCAAAGATCCAGCCAGGGAAGTAACGCGGTAGAAACAACCTACAGGCCACAATTCAGCCATCCCTAGTATTAAAACAAAGATGCAAATCTGTAGGTTGAGCAGCCCACACCTCACCTTTTGCATGAATGCACAGATCTCATGAGTGGCTGCAGTACAAGACTGGTATAAACAAAAATCCTTAACTGTGTCCTGCTGCTCTATATTCTGACAGCTGGAAGGGAAATCCAACGTAAAGAAGGTGGAATTTGACCCCGACAAGATAAGCATCTACCTGGATCAGGTGAGAACTTGGATCAGGAGTACTTGGGAGGGGGTGCCTTAAGAGACTTAATTTCAGAAGTCTAGGAATCTGGAAAAGCAGGTATGTATAATAGGGTTGCGGTCTGTAGGAGTGGTTACAAGAGCTAGATCTGATATTTTGCCCCACTCTTTCTCTTTAGTTGGACAGCACTGTTCAAACCTATGTTTTCTCTGTGGAGCAGGAAATTGACGTGCTGGATCTTAAGCCAGCAATAGTGAAAGTCTATGATTATTACCATCCAGGTAAGCATCTGATTGGTTACTCCCCATTAATATGCAACTGCATCATGACTCCACAAGTCCTGCCTTTTTGCTCCCACAGAACTTTGCCAGGACGCTTCAGTCTCTCAGCTGCTCTGATACTGTGGTGGTTTTTTTAAAAGTTGTTCTTCCCCAGTACCTGGCATCCATGGGCAGCTGCCAGGGCTCTCCACAGCTTGACAGGGTCCACTGCGACTGACATTTACCCTGGGCTCTAAGTAGCCCAAGATCGCTGGGTTCTAAGCTGCCATTTTAAATTCCCACCATCCCAATGTTGTGTCATTCCAGGACATTGCAAGAAATGTAATTAGTAGGCACTGTGGGTTAAACCACAGAACCTAGAACTTGCCGATCAGAAGGTTGGCGGTTCGAATCCCCGCGATGGGATGAGCTCCCGTTGCTCAGTTCCTGCTCCTGCCAACCTAGCAGTTCGAAAGCACATCAAAGTGCAAGTAGATAAATAGGTACCACTGTGGCGGGAAGGTACAGTGGTGCCCCGCAAGACGAATGCCTCGCAAGACGGAAAACCCGCTAGACGAAAGGGTTTTCCGTTTTGGGGGCGCTTCGCAAAACGAATTTCCCTATGGGCTTGCTTTGCAAGACGAAAATGTCTTGCGAGTTCCTGCGGGGTTTTTTCCCTCCCCCCCCTTTTCCTAAGCCCTAAGCCGCTTATCAGCGGATCCGCTGATAAGCCGCTTATCAGCTGATCCGCTAAAAGCCGCTAAACCGCTAATAGCGCTAATCCGCTAAGCTGTCAATGGGCTTGCTTCGCAAGACGAAAAAACCGCTATACGAAGAGCCTCACGGAACAGATTAATTTCGTCTTGCGAGGCACCACTGTAAATGATGTTTCTGTGCACTTTGGTTTCCGTCACGGTGTTCCGTTGCGGCAGAAATGGTTTGGTCCTGCTGGCCACATGACCCAGAAATCTGTTGTGGACAAACGCCGGTTCCCTTGGCCTGAAAGCAAGATGAGCGCCACAACCCCGTAGTCGCCTTTGACTGGACTTAACTGTCCAGAGGTCCTTTACCTTGACCTATTTGTGTTCTAATTTTGGGGGGTTGTTTTTTTATTGCTTTCAATATGTTACTGATATTTTGCTCTCTTAAACTTTGCTGCATGTTTTATTTCATTGCCCTGGGATTTGGGGCTGCAAGGTGGCATAGAAATAAAGGAGAACGTAACATCTCACAGGCAATTCTTCTCTCTCGCTCAGATGACCATGCAGCTGTCGAATATAATGCCCCCTGCAGCGCAGGTATGGAACAAAGCAGCTCTTGTGACTTGCTGGTTTGTATGGCTTGAGTCGCTTCTCAGGAAATCACCAAATCAGACCATTGATCCATCTTGCTCTGTATTGTCTACACTGGACTGGTAGCCGCTTTCCAGGGTTTCAGACAAGGATTCTCTCCCAACCCTACCTGAAGATGCTGAGGATTGGACCTGGGATGTGAAGTTGAACCAGACCTATTCAAGCACCCTGTTTATTTATTTTTATCCTTCCATTAGCACTTAACTCTCCATAACATGGGAATCCTCCCCTCCAGCCCCCCAAATTGCTATCTTCAAATTTCATCAGCAACAAGGCATTTCAATGGAACATAGTCCAAAATACCTGAAGAGCATCAGGTATGGGAAGGCTGCTTTAAAGTGTCCTGTGATCTGTAAAAGGGAGGTGAGGGGTATTTTTGTATCTTGTCCCCCACCCTTAGTCCCCCTTACCTTAGTGTGCTCAGCTGCTTTGAACTACATCATTCCTTCTTTCAAGAGCACTTAACTTTTAATTACAGTCATACTTTGGTTTTCGAACAGCTTAGTTCTCGAATGTTTTGGCTCCTGAACACCACAAACCCGGAAGTGACTGTTCCAGTTTGTGAACTATTTTTGGAACCCGAACGTCCGACGGGACTTCCGCAGCTTCCGATTGGCTGCAGGAGCTTCCTGCAGCCAATCAGAAGCCGCGCTTTGGTTTTGGAAGTCAAACAGACTTCCAGAACGGATTCCATTCAACTTCCGAGGTATGACTTCTAATTCCATTGTATCATTAAGAACAACAGCACAAATACATGATGGAATCATAACTTTTAAAAGCACAAGGAAAGGGCAGGAAATCAATTTGCCTCCTTAACAAAAAACAACAACAACAGAGCCACTCTTGTCAAGAACCTGCAAGAGCTTTAGGAAAGGAAAGCAGAGTGAGCAAGAATGTCTCCTTCTCACTCATATAACTATTGTTACAAAAGTCTGGCACCTGTCCCTCTCTCGGCCAAGCCGTGGCAAGAGCGCATAATAGGATCTCAGGCGCCTACATAGGATCTGTGTCCCTTTTCAGAATAGAAGACACAGTGGTGGCTGTTGTGCTTTAAGTAGTAGATTCCCCCCCCCACACACACACACACAAACACACCTGTTTACACCCTTGGTCTGCATGGAGCGGGTCCAGATCTTACTGCATTGCCCAAAGCATTGCGGGCAGTCCTTCCTTCTCTCTTGCCAAGATGGAGCCCACCCTTTCTTCGTCCCAGAAGCCCCTTGCCCTCCCCCAGAGCAGTTACCGTGGCAGCCTTCCAAATCTCCAGTCTCTGGTGTCTCACCTGAGAGCAGGAAGTACCATTGTCTTGTTAACGACCCATAATGGCTCTCTTAACTGCCCTAGTTTGGCCAGGCTACCCAGGAATTCCTTTGCAGCTTATATTCTCCCCTCAG
Organism: Podarcis cretensis; assembly: GCF_951804945.1. Taxonomy (NCBI): domain Eukaryota; kingdom Metazoa; phylum Chordata; class Lepidosauria; order Squamata; family Lacertidae; genus Podarcis; species Podarcis cretensis. Next base: position 31,766,538 of record NC_137187.1, read on the forward strand.
ATCACAAATAACCCCAAATCCTAGCATTTATTAATTCCAGTATTTAGGGGGACACCCCCTTGTGTAACACCATGTTCTGTCCCCTAGAGTGGATAGAGCACTGCAGCCTATGCAGAGGTGGGAAATTTGTGACCCTCCAGATGTTGTTGGACTCCAACTTCCATCAGCCCAGACAGCATGGCTGATGGTCAGGGATGATGGGAGTTGTAGTCCAGAAATGTCTTGAGGGACACAAGTTCCCCAGCCCTGCTCTAAAGCCTTGGTAGTGTAGACAGTCAATTGCAATTTTTCTTACAGCTTTCAGTGGTAGTGTTAAAGGCTTCCTGCTGGAAGCACCACCAGTCCACGAAAATGATTGATAAAAAGTTGAGGTATTGTACTATAGACTGATGTACATATGCATGCTTTAAAAATAAACTTGTGTTTCTTTCCACAGAAACCACAAAGGAAGATAACCACTGAGACAATCAACCATTGTAGCTGAAACACCCCAGTGTGAACAAAGAAATTGTTACAAAAGACTGTTCTCTTTGTGTGTCATTTTGGGGGGCGGGGGCAGGACTGCTTATTTTTATCACAAAAGCACTAAACAGTAGAGCTGAAAATTGTCGTGGAATTCTGCTCAGTATTGATCCAGGGCAGATACCAGCGTATAGTTAGCAGAGTAAAAACTTAAACACTTAACTTAAACTTACAATAACTTGTAATAAGTCTAAACCTTAACACTAAGCATACTATGTACAGAACACCACACCAGAAAGAAAAGAGATAGAAAGAGGAAGTGAAACCCAGGCTCCTCTAGCCTATTTTTATAGTTAGCATGAAGATCAGAGAACCAGTTTAAGCCAGCTGTGCTCTGATTCTCTTTGAAGGAATAACCCAAACTTCATGAACCTTCTGCTTGTTTCTTTCACACAGAAAAGCTTCCAGAAACCTCTTGAATTAATTAGAATAGGAAAGATCTCTACACATCAGATCAATACTTTCTGTACTAAGAAATGCAAACTGACAGAAATATCTGAGGATTGCTTTAGTGATAAGATCCACCTGGGTATTTAGTGGGAATGACGTTTAGAAAATGAAACCCAGAAATCTCAAGTGAAGACGCACTGCCACAAATCACAGGAGACAGAGACTTGCCTCAAGGCAGACAGAACGGCACATCTTTCTCGTTTCAGAAGAAGCTTGGTGCTGGAGGATTTTTCCATTCATATTTTTACCTTTCCTTCAGAATCCTGTTTTGGATTCTGGATGGCCTGGCTATGCTAATGAAATAGACTAGACTCTGTCACTGCAGAAAGCTTCAAGACAGGTTTGCTTTCCTCGAACAGTGGGTACAAGCAGAGGACAGGAAGCGCTGGACACTGGATAAGGTATTGCAATAATACAAGGGGACACACACACCAAATTGGTGTTGGGTGGGAAGAATGATCCACTCTGGGCACTGTCATGGGAATTGGAGGAACACTTGTCATTTGAATGCTGATATCTGAAAAACAGGAAAGTGCTAGTTTAAACAGTTTATGGAACAGACAATAGCAGGACAAACTCAACAGTGCTTCACCTCACCATTCTGGAGGAAAGTGGAATGGAATGAGTTACCAACAAAAGTGTCTGGATTCTCTGCCAAAACGGATGAAGTGAAAGACAGCCACTTCAGAAAAAGGGATCTCTTACACTAAATGCTCATAGCCAGCAGAATCATAGAATGTGACTAAGCTGCATAAAGAGTGTAAACACACCATCAAAACCTGTGCAGGATTTGGAAATTGATTCCCCTGTAGCCTCTTATTGCATTTTTCCCCACTCTGGTGTGGTTTATTGGGCTTGCCACCACAGCATTGGACCTTCTGTCTCACAACATTTCTGGTAACGTGGGGTGGGTCTTTTGTTCATCCTTAGTGTCCAGAAGTGGCTAGAGTGAAGAGCTTTCAGCCACCATCACTCAGCGCACACCAAACTGAGTATTTGGAAGATCTGCCATAAGATAATAATAATAATAATTTTTTTCTTTATACCCCGCCCATCTGGCTGTGTTTCCCCAGCCACTCAGGGCGGCTCCCAACAGAACACTAAAAATAGAATAAAACTTCAAACATTAAAAACTTCCCTAAACGGGGCTGCCTTCAGATGTCTTCTAAAAGTCAGATGTATATTTCCTTGACATCTGATGGGAGGGCATTCCACAGGACAGGAGGTGCCATGCCCCAATCTGGTGTGCCCACCTCATGCTCTCTCTCACATAGTGGAACAGGAGGTTTGCACATGCACACACACACAGATCCATCAAGCAATCTGGGAATCCATCAAGCAATATGCAGGCAGATGAGGTCCAGTGAGAGGGGACTGCAAAGCGCAAACTTACACAGCATGCCCTTCCACCGACCTCGTCCCAGAAGTTTGACCTACATGCCGCTGCTCTAGGACCAGGGACTCCCAGTTTTTGCCCTTTAACGGGCCCTGCAAGCACCACCGCATGGGGAGGGAGCATGAATGCATCCCCCCCCCGACTTGATGTTAGACTAAAGGATACCTTGCCAAGGCCTAAAACCGCCATAAGGTAAAGGTAAAGGTACCCCTGCCCGTACGGGCCAGTCGTGTCCGACTCTGGGGTTGCGCACCCATCTCGCTTAAGAGGCCGGGGGCCAGCGCTGTCCGAAGACACTTCCGGGTCACATGGCCAGCGTGACAAGCTGCATCTGGCGAGCCAGCACAGCACATGGAAACGCCGTTTACCTTCCCGCTAGTAAGCGGTCCCTATTTATCTACTTGCACCCGGGGGTGCTTTCGAACTGCTAGGTTGGCAGGCGCTGGGACCGAGCAGCGGGAGCGCACCCCGCCACGGGGATTCGAACCGCCGACCTGACGATCGGCAAGTCCTAGGCGCTGAGGTTTTACCCACAGCACCACCCGCGTCCCATAGTTGTGACAATACCGCCATAGTTGTGGCAAAATGCTACGTGGAAGGCGAAACCTGCCAATGCAGGGAAAATTCCTTCCCGGTTCTGAATACAGCAACCATCTTATGACCATAGCAGCACCCACTTGTGATAGGAATTTTGAGGTCTTAGATATATGTTAAATGTTCATAAGTGTACCAACCAAGCACATACATAGATCAGCACAGGATGACCGACCTGGAACCATTTTGATTCCCAAACTGTCCCAAACTGACCAAATGTTTTTCTCTACAAGGTCAAAGGAAAATGGAAAAGCCTCCCCATTGTCTTTTCTTTCACAAATCCTGTCTTAAGGGTATGTCTGTGTTTGAATATTTGACCAAACTGCGGGAGGCAGTGGAAGACAGAAGTGCCTGCTGTGCTCTGGTCCATGGGGTCACGAAGAGTCGGACACGACTAAACCACTAAACAACAACAACAACAACAACAACAACAACAACAACAACAACAACGTGTTTGAATAGGGTGTGAGCCTGTGACATGGCCCAGGAACTAAGTATTTATCATTACAAAAGACTGGCCAGGCTCCCCAGGAAATCCAATCAAGTAACCTGCCAGACAGGAGATAAACAATGACAAGAGAAAAACAACATTCAAATTTCTGTTTAGACCGCCTTTTTTGTGATGTAGGTGTGATGTATCTGAGGGGTGGTCTTGGGTTACACCCCTTCTGTGATGTATGTATGATGTTTCTGGGGGTGGTCTTGATCTACAGTGTGGCAATTTCAAAAGTCTTTATAAGGCCTTGCGCGCCATTTTTCTGGGTTCCTCTTCCTCTCCTGCGGGTGAGGGGAGCACCCTGTTGCAACAGATCAATAAAGATCAAGATTCCTAGCTGCTTTGCTTCTCAATATTCTCTGGTTGGCCTCTGTTATTCTATCCTACCAATAGGGAACCTATGTAAGGACTCTATATGGGCTCTTGGATCCCCCATAAGGGAAAAGGGCAATTTTTGTTTACAATACGCTGACCTGGAATGCAAAATATTAGCCTGTAAGGAAAGACTCATTAACTTGAAGACCGCTGACCTAGGATGAAATTATGGAGGCAAGAAATTATTAATATGAGGGAGGGAGGGTGGGTGATCCTGGAAGAAAAAACAGCAAAAGAGGCTTGGACAACGGAGTCTGCCTCTTTTCTTTTGGCCTTAGGTCCACCCCCAGCCGGCCGTCCATTGTCCTCCCTGGCCAAGGGCAGGTCAAAGTCCGGCCCAAGCAGGTGAGTGGCACCCGCCCAGGTGAGCGCCGCTTGGTGCCGCAAACCCCAGCCACCTGTGGGGAAGGAAGGGCGGATATTATCTCTTCAGGCCTTGCACACATGTGAGTGGCAACGTCCCAAGGTCTTTATCCCTGAAGCTGGTTTGTGAGTTGGTCAAAGAACAGAAGGATCACTTGGTTAAGCAGGAAGAAAGGAACAAAGGACCAAATGCCCAAATTTAGAAGATCTTTTCTAAAGAGCTGGGTCCTCTTTTTCAGGTGGCCAGCCTAGGGGGAAAGGGGGGGGTAGACCCAGCCCCAGGTCTGTGAAGAGATTTTGAAAGGGTTAACAGTTGAAAGTCAGCTGGAAGAGGATGGAATCAGTGGGTCTCCTTGGGGGTGGAGGGGAGAGTGTTCAGCAAGGAAAAACAGAGAGACGGTAAAGGGTTGAGGAGTTGGAAAGGGATTATTGTATGGCAGGGAGAATTCAGTTCCTATCTTAATGCAAATATATCTAGTTCTCCCTTGGGTGACCAAAACACAGCTTGTCCTTTGAAACATATGGTTTTTGAAGTGCAGCAATGCAACCTCACAATGGGTTTATTTGGGGAATACAAATATTTCATAAATGTCTGAAAAAAAATGCAGATATCTGCGAAAACATCGTACATAGATGCAAAATTTATTGGGGGGGGGTGCATTGCAAAAAAATGTGAGAATTATTAGGAATTGCTGTTGTTTGCCACTGTTTATGGTGTGAATGTAATTTGTAATTCTCCTTTATTGTGGTGCTTTTGTAACCCACCCTGGGACTTTCTGCTGAAGGATGTGCTATCAAATAAATAAGCAAATAAATAAATAAATAAATAAATAAATAAATAAATAAATAAATGCTGGAGTTTCGTTTGTTACCATGAGCCCTTTCTGGGGAATGGAAAGTGAAACAAAGAATGCTTCGTATAAAAGAAGCAACAAGTCCAGATGCTGGAAGCTCAGCAAGATGGATCAACAGCTGCCGACAGGAAGAGGTAAAATTCCAGTTCTGTGGGTGGATTCAATGAGGGCATGCTTTTTTCTCATGAATTGTCATGAATTCTCAATGAATTCTCACCTACCGCCCCCCCCATTGCACAATTATCATTTTTGCAGTCCCTCAGTAGTTGAAATACAGCCTGTGATGAACATACTATATGTGGGTGGCACTGTGGTCTAAACCACTAAGCCTCTTAGGCTTGCTGATCGGAAGGTCAGTGGTTCGAATCCCTACAATCCTCGCTGGCCCAAGTAGGACAAATTCAGCCAGCTAGCCCTGGTGATTATCTAATGCTTATTAGATGGATTTCCCCTAAATTGATTTCTGAACTTTATACTGTATTTTATGCTGCTTTTGCAATAAGTGTTTTAGATTTGTTGTTAGCCACCCTGAGCCCAGTTTTTGAACCAGGAAGGGTGGGGTATAAATATATTATTATTATTATTATTATTATTATTACAATGGGGTGAGCTCCCGTTGCTCTGTCCCAGCTCCTGCCAACCTAGCAGTTCGAAAGCACACCAGTACAAGTAGATAAATTTGTACCTCCGTGGCGGGAAGGTAAATGTCGTTTCCGTGCATTCTGACTTCCATTACGGTGTTCCGTTACACCAGAAGCGGTTTAGTCCTGCTGGCCACGTGACCCGGAAAGCTGTCTGTGGACAAACACCTGCTCCCTCGGCCTAAAAACGAGATGAGCACCACAACCCCATAGTCACCTTTGACGGGACTTAACCATCCAGGGGCCCTTTACCTTTACCTTTACTATATGACAGCACGTCCAGCTCCCAAGAGATTACGATCTACTCCCAGCTTTTGGTGGGGAGGGGGGAGGAGTTTTTTAGTCCAGCGATCGCTAAGGATCCCGTGATTGACAAGGATCAACAGGTGATCTACCGGTTGGACATGCCTGCTATATGATAACATCCTGGCAGTCCATAGGGTATTTTCACACATGAGACTCAGAGGCTGTAGTTCAGTCAGATTTGTAATAGGAAGATATAGCCTGCATTAACCAGAATACTGTAAAGAGAAGAGGTTGCCTTACGGTCAAATTCTGCCTGTGAAATTGCATCGTGTTTGCATATATGTGTATAATCTTGAAGATAAAGCTGTTTGGCTTAAGGCTCAATCAGACTTCCACTTGTCATGCCACTTTCTCCTGGGGAAACCCAGTCTTTACTGCTGAATCGCAGGGCAAACACCAAACCACTTGGACCCATGCTTTCTAGACACGGGACAAGGAGAAGTGTTGACAAGCCCATCTATATGCATCTTCGTCAATATATATTGTCTGTCTGTCTGTCTGTATATAATCCATGAGCAGATCATAGTGCAATAAGAAGTATTTTTGCTGGTTGTCACCTATGACAGCATCAGCACCATTCTGTAGTCCTTGAAATGCTTTGTGGGTCTTCTGTTTTGCAGCTGTATTGCCCTACATTCTGATTTATAGCCATTTCAAAATTCCCTCTATGTGGTCTTTGGCTTCCGACATTCAGTACAAATCATACAGGAGAACGGAAGTCAAACAGAAAACTTGTCATAATGGGGTTGTATGTGCTTAAATGTCATCGATTTCAATATGTGTGCATAACTGTGCATTGCCTTGTGGCCATTATTTTTAAAGTGACAATTCTTTAGAAGGTTTGAAAAGCCATGTTGCTTAATTGTGTAATTTACTTCCAACAGGTCCATTAGTCAGAGGCAACAACCATAGGTAAGAAAGGCAATTTTGTATATTGCACTCGAAACATAGAAAGCAACTCAGTCGTTCAGCCCGGACACTGAGGTCCAGCTCTGAGGGCCTTCTGGTAGTTCCCTCACTATGAGAAGTTACAGGGAGCCAGGCACAGGGCCTTCTCGGTAGTGGTGCTCACCCTATGGAATGCCCTCCCATCAGATGTCAAGGAGATAAATAATTATACAACCTTTAGAAGACATAGGGAAGTTTTAAATGTTTAATGTTTTACAGTGGTACCTCGGGTTAAGTACTTAATTCATTCCGGAGGTCCGTTCTTAACCTGAAACTGTTCTTAACCTGAAGCACCACTTTAGCTAATGGGGCCTCCCGCTGCTGCTGCTGGAGCACAATTTCTGTTCTCATCCTGAAGCAAAGTTCTTAACCCGAGGTACTATTTCTGGGTTAGCGGAGTCTGTAACTTGAATCGTATGTAACCCGAGGTACCACTGTATTATGTTTCTGTATATGCTGGAAACTGCCCAGAGTGGCTGGGGCAACCCAGTCAGATGGGTGGGGTACAAATAATAATAATAATAATAATCTACATTGAGGAGGCAGAAGCACTAAGAACCAGCTTCAAACAAGTTATGCAGTAACCAAACGTATCAAATATTTCTCTTTGCAAATGTCCACTTCTGTATAGTACAGTAGTTCTGTTCCTTTTTGTGTCAGTTTTTGCTTTTGCTTTTGCCTTTTTATTGCATTTCTTTACCTTTCTGCTTCTGAGTCATGTCAGTGTCAGGGACTGGGACGAGGAGAAATGGAGGAGATCTTCCCTGCCTGACCCCTCCAGAGAAGAAGAAGACAGTTCAGAATTACAACAGGGGTTTGAGGGATGTCACAGCTCAGAGGCAGATGAGGTGGGAAGCTGGGAAATAATGGGGGGAGGAGAAGGAGGAAAAGGAAGCACCAAGAGGGCAACAACTAACGGGCACAGTGTCTTTAGAAAGCATTCCAGATCCTCCATCTCCCAGAACCCAGTGAGCCTTGAAAGTAGGAGAGAAAAGAGCTTAGAGGCAGAGGGCACAAAGCAGCACCCATAGAAGTGATAGATGAGGAAGTGGGAGAGACAGAGGGGGTGGAGATTCACTCAGGGGAACGCCAATATTCCAAGAGTCTGAGTCGTGTCTGACTGTTATTGGGGTTCTTTAGTCAGGAGTTACATAGCAGGTATAAATAATAAAATTATCGTCGTCGTCGTCATCTGTGCAATAGATCACTCCACTGAGTAACCTCACTGCAACATCCTGCACCAGTGACAGCTTCTGGATCAGTCCTAAGGGAAGCCCTATGTAGATTAAGTACATTACAGCAAGACAATTTAGAGATTACCAATGGCCAGGGAAGCCTGGTCCAGGAACGGTTGTAGCTGGAATAGCAGCCAAAGGTGGAAGAAGACACTTCTGGTCACTAATAGCTGCTTGGGCTTCCAAGGGCAGAAATGAATCAAGGAGCACTCCCAGGGTGCATACTAATCCATTTAGGGGGATTCAAATCCAGGCAGGTCAGACACATTACTCTACTCCTAGACCTGGGAACCACCCAGCCATAGGAACCAAACTTCCCAGGATCCAGTTTCAGCTAATTGTCCATTATTGCATCCAGACATTGGTTTGGAAAATGCATGGCCTCATGTGATTCGGATATTGATGAGTGATGAAACGTTGACTGTCTGTTGTCTCATTTGCTCTAAAGGTGGAAACTCGAACCAGATGTGTTTTGGCGGAATTACACCCCTATAGGACGACCGGAGCGTACTCATCTCCTGTATGAAATCCAGTGGGGACGAAGCCGCAGGTACTGGAGAAACTGGTGTACAAGCAACCGCACCCACCATGCTGAAATCAACTTTTTGGAAAATGCCTGCGAGGAGATAGACCGTCGGACAACCACCCCATGCACTGTCACTTGGTTTCTAACATGGAGTCCTTGTGGTAAATGTAGTGGCCGCATAAAGCAGTTCTTGCAGGAACACCCACATGTGACGCTGGAGATACGTGCTGCACAATTATTCAGTCCTAATTCCAAGTTCAATCGGAAAGGCCTCAGGGACTTGGCTAATTTTGGAGTTCGGATATACATCATGCAGCTGGCTGGTAGGTTGCAAGCTTAATTTATAATTAGCAAATGGATGGTGGACAAAAGACTAGGCAGGGGGTTGATAAACAATAGGTCTTGTATGGCAAACCCATTTGCCCATAACTTTTGTGTCAGGGACTGGACTGAACAGGAAGGCTGGGAAGTGTCCTCTTGGTCTGCTCGGCTCCTCTCAGGAAAAGAGGGGGAGTGGGAAGTTTCACCTTCCTTGTCTACAGCAGTTTAAAGTGGAGGAGACAGGGTTGAATTACAGCTGAATAAAGAGTAGCCTAGTTAGGAGATGGTAGAGGAGGAGGTGGAGGGAGGGAGAGAGCAGCCAGCAGAGACCTCTCTGGGGGAACCTCCTTCTCCAAGGAGAAGAACAGAGAATGCAAAGGAGTGTAACTCTTGGGAATTTCCATAGGTACTCAGGATGTTGTTGGAGACGGAAGAGGAGGGACTCAGAGTAGGCAATGTCTCCTTTGCATGGAGACATGGATTCTTTGTCTTGCACCCAGACGACTGAATAAAAACCATAAATACAAACTTGCTTGTTCTTCTTGCCTTTGATGCTACCAGGGGAGAAGGGTATTCTCCATGCCTGACATTTTGCAAGAAGGAAAATTATGGGCGATCGGGTTTTCCGTGGGTTGACAATTGCTCTGATTCAGCAGTAAACAGCAGCGTAGCATCGTTTGCTGGTGCCCGGGGCGTTCAGGCATCAGGTGGGGAACAGAGGGTGAACGGAGCCCGCCACACTGGCCCAGTCCTCACCACCGGAACCAAGCAGGGCTGTGCTGTGCCTCCTGCCCACCTGTGCAGGGGGAACCCGGCCAGCTGACGTGGCCCTTGGCGAGCAAATCCACCGATGCCCATGGAGAGGAACACTGGGCCAGGCCATGCTGACGTCACCCCTTGCCTGCTTCCCTACACCTGCACCCATGGCCACTCACCATCCAAGGGAGGAATGAGCGAGTGCTAGCCAGACAGCCATTCAGTAAGGGGGCCAGGGACATGGTGGTGAGGCCAGACTGGACTCTGGAGCCCAGGGACCTGCAGCAGCAGGCAGGCCTGACAGGCATCCCTGCATGGGGTTTGTGCCCCCTCAAAATTGTGTGCCCAGAGCCATGGCCCCTCTTTCTGTTAGGATATTTCTGTTCCACCTTAAAAAGGGGACAGGCTGTTGTGAGTCACAGCCTGCGTACTTCCGGCTCACAGGAAGTTTCTGTTTTGTATATAGCTTTTGTTTCTCTCTGTTGCCTCGATACTAAGGCAGGCAGGCATGTTTTTCCTTTGTTCTGACCAATGCTGAATAAAGTTGTAAATATGCTCTCCTGGGTGCATCTTTCCTTGTGGAAGCTCTGCGAAAAGGGCATGCATGAGTCCTGGAATGTGGACAGCTATTTCCAAGGCTCGTGTCGCTAATTGACTGATACTGTTTCCAAAGAAGACCGGGAGACAACGTGGAGGCATGATGGCCTTTGTCTCCATGGCAGTATCCCAACACTCCCCCCCCACACACACACACATGGTACACCCCTGGCAATATATAGTGTGTTTTTCAGGGAGGGATTGTGGGACAAAAGCTTAACCACTTGGACCCATGCTTTCTAGACACAGGTCAAGCAGAAGGGCAGACAAGCCCTTAGACTTACAACCTATTTATTCCCTCAGATTATTTATATTGTTGGAGAACATTTGTGGCTCATCAAAGGAATGAAGAATACTTTTCGCCACCGTGGTATTTCTTGCCTTTAATAATGTTTTATTCCCAACAACTGGGCTCCATCCTCAGGTAAGTTCTACCTTGAAAGAGATGAGTACAAAATGTGTGAAATTTCCTTGAGGAAACTTGCTTGCCCTTCCATACTGCTTTTCCCAAAATGCCTGTAGCTACTTTCAGGAGGAGGAGGAAAAGACTCCCTGGGTGTCTGGGTTGCCCAAGCTTTTGACAGAGCCGCCCCAATCCTTTTGCCTCTAACTTCTGGCCACTAGTATCCTATGAACCTTGCTCCTTTTCTCTCTGCAACAGCTGTCATAGAAGAATCCTGCTCCACCCTAAACTCTCCAACTTCATCTCTCTTCACAGGCCTTTCTGAGTTATCCCAGGTGCTGTGGACCATCACCTTCTGCTGTCATCAGAGGATCTGTGATTTCCTTAAGAGCAGAAAGTTCTGATGATTCTTTTGCCAAGCCTTAAATATCTGTGTATTTCATGGGCAAACTAGGTGCAATAGCAAACACATTTATAAAGACATTGACCAACGACGGGCCCAGGATAGCACCCCACTTGTCACATTTTTCCAGGATGACAAGGAAGCATTAATGAGCACTCTTTGGGTTCGGCCAGCCAACCAGCTACAAATCCACCTAACAGTTACCTCGTTCAACCCACGTTTTACAAGCTGCCTCGCAAGAATATCATGAGCGATACATTATGTCCACAGCATTCTCCTGATCCACCATGCTTGTAACTCTGTCAGAAAAAAGATATGAGCGTCGTCTGGCATGACTTGTTTTTGAGAAACCCATGCCGGGTCTTAGTAATCACTCAATCCTTTTCTAAGTGCTTACAGACTGACTGCTGAATTATCTTTTCTAGGACATTTTCTGGTATCAATGTCAAGCTCAAATTTGTGGAAGACAAAGCTTTCATTGGCTACTAGGCAAGGTGTCCTTGTTCCACCTCCTCTGTCAGAGGCAATATGCCTCTGAATTGCAGTTGCTAGGAATCACCAGTGGGGAGTGCCCTGTTGCTCTCATGTTCTGCTTGCCTGAGTCCCATCTGGTTGGCCACTGTGAGAACAGGATGCCGGACTGGATCGGCCTTTGGCCTGATCCAGCACAGCTCTTCTAATGTTCTCATGAAGGTAACCTCTGAAAATCACTGTTAGGCACAATTAACTTCCCTTCCAAGGGTAATAGCAACTGCAGGGTGTGGAATGGCTTCTTCAGATCACAGCAGGGCAGTAGGATAAAACCTCCCCTACCTGCTTGCCTGCAGCAGTCCCAATTAAAATTGCCCCCAGACCCGCTATTAATTTTAAAATGGACATTGATACAATTTAAAATAATGTGTTTAGCATCTCGTTTGTCTACTTGTGTCTTCAAATGATTGTTATGCTTTTTAATAAGTTAGGAATTATTTTTATGATGTATGCACTTAAGTCCTGATTTTTCTGTGTCAAACAGTAATGTTCCTCCAGTCAGACTTCTAAAAATAAACTTTACTACTTTTCTTATGAACTGTGTGACAGACAGGGCTGTCTTAAGTATATCTGGCACCCTGGTGCAAAGCTCCCTCCACCCCCGGTTTCCCAGAGTTTTTTAGAGAGGACTGCGCTGCTGGAGGGACTGGAGGAGGCGGGCAGTGGCTGGAGGGCGGCTCCTCCGGTGGGGAAGAGACGGAGGCTGGACGCGGCACCTCCCGGCTCAGCTGGCCACTTCATGCCACGGTGGCCAGGGCAGATAGAGGCTCCAGGCGAGGCACTGCTTCAGAGCGGCATGGCGGAGGCGGGCGAGGGTGGCGAGCTGATGCCGGGAGGTATCCCTGCCACTAGCCCCACGCCACTAGCCTCTATGGGTAAGACGCTCCGGTGACAGACACCATCGCTGAACTGAGGCTTGGTTCCCAAGCTTCAGCAAAATGTAGGATCAATGATATGGACTCTAATACCATAGCAATACAAGGAGGCACAAAACAAGGATGCCCACTGTCTCCCTTCCTATTCATCCTAGCAATCCGAATCCGGGCAGCCCCTGGGAGTGGTAATAAAAGTCAAAATCTATAAATCAGGGCTCTTCACAGACGACCTGATGGTCACAACACCAGACCTCACAAACACAGCAATCACTCAACACATTCAGAATGGTGTCGGCTTACCAGTAAAATGTAAAGTCCAAGGCTATGTGTTTCAACACCCCACCTCATATACAAAAAGAATTTTCCAACCTCAGAAAGATAAAACTCTGCCGTACGAAATTCAGATACTTTGGGGCACAAATAATCAGAAACCTCAACAAACTATACCGCCACAATTCTAACCTCCTGTGGCGACAAATTAACAATGGCCGGAGGAGATGGAACAATACTAACTTCACTCTCTCAGATGAAATAGCCATGATCAAAATGATCACCCTTCCAAAACTGCCCTGCCCTATTCCAAACCCTTCCAATCTGGATTCCACTAACCCAACTCCGCAAATGGAAGAAAATAATGCACTCATTGATTTTAAAGAGCTGAACGTGGCTGCCTGCAGCTCTGTAGCTGGCTGTTGGTTCTCCATCCCATGACTGCCATGCAGCCTTAACAGCATCCTTGTGGAGACATCTATTCCATTTAAAAATACTAATTTGCCTTAACATTCAAAAGCAAAAGCAAAAACCACCTCTTAATATGTGATAAGAATGAAAGTGTGCCGCTCCGCTCTGTTAAAATGCCACTTCCTGTTGGACTGTTGTCATGGGAATGTGGGCTGGTTGGAGGTGGCAATTTATTGTTGGAGATGCTATATCAGCTGCACTGGCTCCCGGTGGAGTACAGGATCAGGTTCAAGGTGCTGGTTTTAATCTTTAAAGCCCTATATGGCTTAGGACCCTCGTACCTACGGGACCGCCTCTCCTGGTATGTCCCACGGAGGACCTTACGGTCTTCAAATAAAAACATCTTGGAGATCCCGGGCCACAGGGAGGTTAGGCTGGCCTCAACCAGAGCCAGGGCTTTTTCAGCCATGGCCCCGATCTGATGGAACACTATGTCATAAGAGACTAGGGCCCTGAGGGACTTGAAATCTTTCCGCAGGGCCTGCAAGACAGAGCTGTTCCACCAGGCCTTTGGCCAAGGCACAGTCAGACACCCTCCTTTGGTAATCCTCACAGAACTCTAGCCCAATGGTTGCCATTAATTTGATTTTGAATTGATTTTAGAATGAGTTGGTTTTAGAATGAATTGCTTGTGATTTTATGTAAATTGTGTTACTTTTATTTTTGTTAGCCACTCTGAGCCCGACTTCGGCTAGGGAGGGTGGGATATAAATAAATTTATTATCATCATCATCATCATCATCATCATCATCATCATTATTATTCCCCCTCTACATTGGGTGGTTGTTGCATAGGGGAGGGTTCTACTCACCTGAGATATCTCTAACTCTGCCCAGTTTGGGTATCTGCACTGGGGTAGCAGATGTGTAGCTTTCCACCAGCACATCTGAGCAGTTGGTGTTCACCTTGTTCACCTTGTGGCAGTGGTACATCTGGCATCGCACCAGCATAGTGAGGCTCCTGCAATAAATGCTCAGCCCCTTATCATACAGAAAGAAGATCGCACACGGGTGAAGTACTGGGTTGTGGGGGAGGGAGGTGAAGAGATTAATTGAAATTGTTAAAGATTGGTATAGGATTTAAGAGATTTAAATTTCCATAAAGATTCTATAAGGAAAGCAGAACGCAGCAAGAAATATCAAGTAAAGGTATTGGAAAGGAGATCATTGTGAATGAATACATGAGACTTATGGTTTTACTATATATGATTTTATTTTGGAGTTGTCTGTTGTAAAGAATGTATATTATGTGAAGAAGAAAAAAAAAATTAAAAAGAGAGAAGTGCTTTTGGGCTTGCACACAGTGATCTTTGGAGCCAAGACATCATCTGTACAGGACCTAACACAGCAGTCTCAAAACAATGACCTAAGATGGGAGATCTCCTGCAGCAATTGTGCTGTTCATCTGGGTTTGCTTCACGCCTCGGATGCAGAGCTAGTGGTGGTCTTTCTTTGTGCTCTCTGTGGGAAGAAATACAAAGAAAATAAGGCACCATATCTTAAGCCTTTGTGGGTCCAGGCCAGCCACCCATCTTGATGTGGAGGGAGGGGAGTTCTCCTTGCACAGTGGATGTCTGCATGATTCCACCTAAATCTCACCAGTGGCTATTATGAGCATTATGTGACTCTCCTTTCTGACCTGTGCCCAAGCCTCGTTCCATCCTTACCTGTGCTGCAGGGAGCGTTATATTCAACTTCCGCACTGTCTTCTGTGTATGAGAGAGAACAATTCATGAGACAGAGATCGAGCCCCAGAGCAAACCTCTCTCCCACCCCCCATCAGCAGGAAGTCAGGGTCCTCCAAAAGTTTCTGAACTACAACTCCCGTCATCCCTGACAATTGGCTGTGCTGGCGAGAGCACATGGGAGTTGGAGTCCCTTGGCATCTGGAGGACCTGAAGGATAGCTGAAGGATAACATGAGACTTCTAATCCCAGGGTCATAGCTTTGAGCCTCACGTTGGCCAAGAGATTCCTGCATTGTAGAGGGTTGGTTTAGATGACACTCGGGGTCCCTTCCAACTTTACAATTCTATGATTCTGTGTCCACAGGTTCCTCATCCCTGTTGCGGAATCCCACTCAGGGAGGGCAGTGTGAGAAGGACACAATGCACCCTTCCACCCCAGCCTCAAGGGGCTGGTGTCAGGGAATGGGGAATGCAATCCATGACAGACCAGCTTCTCTCTGATGGAGAGCTGGAGGGGGAAGAATCGTGCGCTCGCCCTCTTGCCCACAGCATGTTCAGAGAGAGAGGCAGAAGCTGAACAGCTTGGGGGGGGGGAGTTACCCAGTTACGAGATAATGACGACAGAACCAGAAAGGAGGGGGCAGCTAGCTGAGACATCTCTTGAGAGCGTGGAGGGCTCTCTTCCCCATGGACTTGGAGGTCTGAATGTATCAGAGAACAAAGGAGTCAGAGGGAGGGAGGAACTTCTCATAGACGCCCAGATTGCTGCGGAAGCCGGAAGGATGATTAGACTAGGGATCCGTTCTCCTTGCGGATAGCTGTGTGTTTGTGCTGGCAACATGACGCTGTAATAAAAGGACTATAAATTTATCAGCTGCTCGTTAATTCTGATCTGTGACGTTATCAAATGGAGGGGAGGACTCTCCACGCCTGACAGCTGGGATCGAAGGGTGTACGGCTGCGGAAATCCTTCTCATGCCGCCCTCCCCAAGCCGTGTTGCGAGGCTGGGATCCGTTCAGATCGCAGCATCACAACGCAGTGCAGGGATGGCTCAGGGATGGCAGCGTGAGTAGCGCTCTCCCCCACCCCGATGCACCCAGGGCAATCGCCCTGGCAGAAGCCACCACCACCACCCTTGGCAAAGGTAAGTGTGGAGAAGTCCAGCTAGCATGACTTCACACATGCAGACGCTTGGCATGAAAACAGACATAGAAGGATCGCAATGAAGGGTTACTGAATGTCCCTGGCAGAGTTCTTTGGAGCACATATGCTTAGGGAGAAGGGGATTGGGAGACAGGCAGGATTGGGGTGATCTATAAATGCACTTTGTGATGAATGGTACCCATTTCCAGCAATGAGATGCTTACCTGGATGGTAATAATCATACACTTTTACTATTGCTGGCTTTAGATCCATCACTTCTGTTTCTTGTTCCACCGACACACTGTAGTTTTGAACTTCACTATCCAGCTGAAGACAGGAAAGAGGGGTAGGAGATAAACATGGCAGGAAGTGTGTTCGTCCATCAGAAGGGGTGGGGTGGCAACAAATCTAATTAGGATCAACTGCAATGTGGGCTCGTCCACACCTCCATTTGCCCCACTGCTTTTGCCCCCAAAGAAATCTGGGGTTTACCACTGAATCAGACCAAATAGCAATCGGGTTTTCCATGGCTTGATGTTCGTTCTGACTTAGCAGCAAAAAACAGGTTTTCCAGGGGAAAGCTGCTCGAATCCACATCTCCACCCCCATCATTCAGCCCAGACACTGAGGGCCAGCTCTGAGGGCCTTCTGGTGGTTCCCTCACTGCGAAAAGTGAGGTTACAGAGAACCAGCCACAGGGCCTTTTCAGTAGTGGCACCTGCCCTGTAGAACGCTCTCCCATCAGATGTCAAGGAAATCAACAACTACCTGACTTTTAGAAGACATCTGAAGGCAACCCTGTCTAGGGACGTTTTTAATATTTGATGTTTTATCGTTTTTTAAATATTCTGTTGGGAGCCGCCCAGAGTGGCTGGGGAAACCCAGACAGTTGGGCAGGATATAAATAAATTATTATTATTATTATTATTATTATTATTAGACAAGTAGAAAACTGCTCAGAACTATACTTTCTAGGCACGGGGCAAGCAGAAGTGTGGGTGAGCCCTCTGATAGGCAAGTTTTTGAGTTCTCCAGGACACTTCTTCTGGCTTAAGGAAAAAGAGGGAGTAAGGAAAGGTCTCCCATTGAGGGCAGGCTTTGCTTTGGTCCTTACTTCCTTGCCCTCCCTGCCTGACTCAAAGGTGGAGCATTACCCCAGATCCCCTTCCACATATCCCTGATCTTTGTCAATCTGATAGAGATCTGAGTAGGCCTCACCTGATCCAGGTAGATGTGGATCTTGTCAGGCTCAAACTCCACCTTTTTGACAAGGGGCTTCATTAGGAGCTGTCAGAATATGAAAGAAATGGGCACTATGAATGAACAAATCAAGCCAGCAGCCCTAGGCCACCACTGGTGGGCTGCCATCCCATAAAACGTGGGCTCGTACAAAACAAGGACAACAGTTTTATAGATCCTCACAATTGTTGCACAGAAAATGACTAGAAGGTTCAGCACTCTGAGACACCTTACTGCAGAATATGATACATATATGATATACAAAAGAGAAAATAAGGATAAATATGAGTAAACGGGACACTTTATAACAGGCTTCATACAGGAACAGGGCACTGTTTGAAATGTGGAACTTCCCACACCTAGAAAAATAGGGGCTCCGTGTCACTTTAAATTGCGGGGACACATAGCAGCAGATTGTCACCAGACACCTTAATTCTGTCCACATCTTTGTCAGGATTGGCTACTTGGGGAGAGGAGTGGGCCACAGAACCTGTGGGAAATCTGGGCTTTGGGCATTTCTCCCGCCATCCCACCTTCAGAAGGACAAGGCCAAACACTTGCCTTCTTGGGCCTGGGTTCAAGGCCAATGCCCTTCCATTCATTTGCAACAGGAGTTGTAGGAAACAACCCAGCAAAGAAGTTTTGCGCTGATCAGATACCGTAGATTTCGGAGTATTAGGCGACTGGGTGTATAAGACGACCCCCAACTTTTGCTGTTCAATTTTAGAGTTTTAGAGTTATAGAGTTTGAGCGCCGCCAGAGGTGGAGCGCGCACCCCTCTGCTGCCTCTGCCGTCACAGCAGCAGCAGCCCGAGGCGAGGTGTTTGGCGGGAGGGTGAGCGGGTTAGCGCTGTGCTCAGAAGGACTTTCCGCGTCCCGTTCTGTGGGGAGGGAGGAAGAGTGACGGCAGAAGGGGCGCCTCTGCTCACCGGCTCCCTCTCCTCCTTCCCAATGCATATACCCGGCGTATAAGATGACCCTTGACTTTTGGGGTGATTTTCTAGGGATAAAAAGTCGTCTTATACGCCGGAACATATGGTAGGTGTTATTGGTGGATAAATTCCATGTTATATATTATGCAGTGCAGCAGCAGCAGCACATCAGAAAAGAACGTGATCTGTTAAGAGAGGATAGTAAAAATACATATACAGTTTTACCTAAAACAGATGCACACAAACACACACATCAAGCAAGCAAGCAAAAGCAAGGAAGTGGTACAAACACACTGCCCTCTACACATCCAGACAGTCTACCTCATTGCCTGATTCTGAAAGGAGAGCAGAGAAGAGAATGAAATATGTGGAAGGACCAGGGGAGAAGGATGTGCCTGAGAACTGGAGATCAGCTGGTTTAGAAGGAAGAGGCTGAGCAAGTGGGGATGGAGTCTGAAAATTAGACCCTGGGAGCTGGGCAAGGGAGCAGGGATGAAGAGAGATGGATGAATGAATGGCTGAAGCAACCTGGAGCTTGTGTCTCTTCCTGAAAGCCAAGATCCCTCCTGAAATGCTCTGCTTAAGCTGTTTTTTGGACATCTTAATTTCATTCTTCAGTTCTTACTGTTGCTTGTGGATCTTAATTTTGCTTTTGTCTTATAGAAGCCGTTCTGAACGACTCTACACAGCAGTGTCATGGGACGAAACAACTAAAACAAAAGGATTACTGAAAGATGGGGAGAAGCCAAGCCAAATGGTCTTACCTGCTTCGCAGACTTCTTCACAGGGATATACCCAGACAGCATATGCACCTCTATCAGGACCATGTTGGTTTCATTGCGCTCCCCTGTGTAGCTAACAGGAGAAAGGGAAAGGAGTTTCCATAAGAGAGGCAGCTGAAAAATCATCTGGGGAGATTTGGGATCCAGTACAGTTGTACCTTGGTTCTCAAACACCTTCGTACTTGTACATTTTGGCTCCTGAAGTGTCCGAGTTTTTGAATGTTCTTTGAAAGCTGAACATGGCTTCTGTGGCTTGAGTGCAGGAAGCTCCTGCAGCCAATCGGAAGCCGGGCTTTGGTTTTTGAATGGTTCCAGGAGTCAAATGGACTCCCAGAAGGGATTAGGTTCAACAATCAAGGTACTACTGTAGTGAACTTCCTTCCCCACTGCCGCACAAGTAAGCAGCCTGGAGGATGGGTTTAATCAATGTCTCGCTCTAGGCAGGGCCACCCTGAGGTGATTGCTGATGAGACTCACTACCCAGCTTGCTGCTGAGACAAAATGGTGGCTACAGCCATCAGAGCTGAGTGCTCCTCTCAGCCTGGGTGGCTGTGACCAGCAAGCAGAGGCCCATCACTCCAGAGCCCTCCCCTTGCTTCCATTCATCCTGGGGCCTAAATTGAAGGAACAGAAGACCTCAGAAGATGCATGGCCTCAGGCATACATACTACCGCCTCCATTCCTGTTCTTCGCAAGTCTCCCCCTTTTCCCTTCCAAATTCTCAGGCTCAGGGACTTAAAAGCAAAGAGCGAGAAGGCTTGCAAAAGCCTTTGCTGGTCTTTCCCCCCCCCCCCCTCCTTTCCCTTATAAGTCTCCATTCCATTGCGAGTATACAGGATTTTGACAAGTGGGCAGCCCTATTACCTTAGACAGAGCTCATGATTCTGAACCCAGCTCCCGGGGAACTCCAGCATGGGATGAGGTGGGAGGCAGAAATGTTTTTTATCAAATTTTTTTTGCAAATATGTTGTAAATAGGCAGAGCATATTTTTGCATGCAACTATTCACATGTTCCCAAAGCTTCACAAGCCGCTTCACCAGAGTTGTGATTTTTGGAGCCCCTTCAGAAGCAGTTTAGCAGAAGTACAGTACCTTACTTGTACATGAACATCAAAATATTTCCTGGTAGTCTGGTTGCATTCCTTTGGTGATGTCTCGACACTCAGAGCAAAAGCTTCCGACGGTGGAGGCTCTTTGTGGTATCGAAGAGTAGTCTACGTGGGGAAGAAAATTGCTGTATTCTGGGCTGACTTCTGGCATCTTCTGTGATGTGTATTATAATGCTTTCATCATTAAGGGCCACTATCTGAACGATAACCTTGCTCATTTGATTGCCCTTTTTACACATCACTGTCTTTTTATTTGTATATATTCCTTGTTTTATGTTGCCATGGCTGTTGGCTAATGCGAATAAAGTTTATCTTATCTTATCTTTCATCATGTGTGCTGTCAGTGGTACCTTGGTACTCAAACGCCTTGGTTCCCAAACGCTGAAAACCTGAAAGTAAGCGTTCTAGTTTTCAAACGTTTTTGGGAAGCCGGACATCTGATGCGGCTGTCGGCTATTGTTTCTGGGGCGCCTGCACCAATCAGAAGCTGTGCCTTGGTTTTTAGACATTTCAGAAGTCAAACAGACTTCTGGAACGGATTAAGTTTGGCACCTTTGTTTTTGCTATTTGTTTTGCGTTTTTGCTTTTTTAAAAAAATATATTTTATTAAGGGTTTTCTTGTTTTACAGCGTAAGTGTAATGCCTCGTATTTTTTTTTCCATGTAACTTTTTTACAAATCCATACATTTGTTGAGGCATTAGGGGGAGAAGGAAAAAAAAAAGGAAAAAAAAGAAGGGGTGGAGGGAGGGGAGATGGATGGGGGTGGGGGTGGGTTTGCGTTTTTGCTTTTGAGGCTTTTTCGGTTAATTTGTTTTTGTGACTGTGTGGAACCCAGTTCAGCTACGGACTGATTGATTGTGTGACTGCGGAAATGGATACAAGCCCCCTCCCCCCATCCAAACAAAGACTATCATCAGTGCATAATTTTAATTTTTATCATCTACAATACTGTCTTATTTCTTTTATAATACAGTACACTGATTATTGCTTTCATTTTATGGATCAATGGTCTTGTTAAATAGTAAAGCTCATGTTAAATTGCTGTTTTAGGGGTCATTTTTAAAAGTCTGGAACTGATTAATCCATTTTGCATTACTTTCTATGGGAAAGCGCACCTTGGTTTTGGAACGCTTTGGTTTTGGAACGGACTTACGGGAAGGATTAAGTTTGAGAACCAAGGTACCACTATAATATGTTTTTAAGGCCTTTCTGTTGGTTGGTTGGTTGGTTGGTTGGTTGGTTGGTTGGTTGGTTGGGGCTATAACCCATATTTGGCTGACCAATAAAATCTGGTGATGGTGGTGATGATGATATACAATATGGGCCACTCAGTGAGTGTTCCATCACGTCGTTTTCACCAGGAACTCTGTTGGAACTCTGCCCTATCCTAGCTATTAACTGTTGACCAACTTATACTCCCATTTATTTATCTAATTCTTTCTGTTACTGACGTTATTAACAACCCATGGCAAGAACCTCCATCTGCTGAATCTGTGCTAATGAATTGCCTTTCCCTTCAAACTTGCAAGAGTCAGTATGTTTCATTGGATTTTACCCAGCTATCCTGCTGTGGAGCACGATGAACACGAATGCTCTTTTCATTTTCTCAGGACTGCTCAGGATCTGAGACATGCCCCCCGCCAGCCTCTCCCTCCTTTGTGACAATCTGAAAAGTGCCTCGGTCTGGTTGCTTCTATCCTGCTCCCCGTGGATCAAAGGTGAGCCTTGTTTGTGCCTTTGTCCCCTGAGATTTCCATGGCTTACCTGCACATAGGCACAGCCATTCCCTGACACCTCCAGCTTGTATTGACCAGGAATCTCTGCAAGAGGGGCCTGTTGCAACACCAGCCGGTTCTTCTTGCCCACATGGAACTCTTGCTGGAAACCCCCACTGGATTTCACCAGCACCTTCACATCTTCTGCCTCACGATAGGTCAAGGCTGCATACTTGGATAAAGCCTGCAGGGCAATCACTGTGTTCTGGAGAAAGCAAACAGTCGTATTGGATGGTGGGGTGGAGATCCAGGAGACAAATTTTAACACTTACTGAGATCTTATAAACAATAACTCTTTTTGCCCCTCATCCTGCCACACCACTGCAGCCATTGAACATGGTGAACCTCAAATGATGGCTTTCGAGTGCCCGATAATTTTCTTTTTTAAAAAAAATATATGTTTTTTTAAAGATTTTAAAGGTTACAGAAAAAATAAATAAATAAAAAGAGAACAATCGAAAAAAAGAAGAAAAACAGTACATATAATTAAAAAAAATCATCAAAAAACAGAAAAGAGAAAAAAGAAGTAAAAAACAAGTCAAACCTTTAACTCACTTACTTACATTCACTTATTTCCTTGACTTCCTCACGCCTCCCATTTTTGTATTCTAATTCAATTAGATATTCCAGCAAATCCTTCCAACTTTGTTTTTATCCTAATAATTTATCTTATACTATAATTCCCCTCTTTGTAGTCTAATTCATATAAATATTTCAACAAATCCTTCATCTTATTTTTATCCTTATATCTTATCTTAATATACTATTGTCAGAGCTGCCCAAGGTCCCAGCTCACAGAGGACCAACGCCAGGTCGTGGTTATATACAAAAGTCTTTATTGAAGTTCAGTTTCCATTCCAAAGCCGTAGCGCGCAGCTCTACGTCTTAAACCCTAGACCGCCGAAGTTCCGTCTGAGTCTCCTCCCCCTAGACACCAGTTTAAGACTCTAGCCTTACTCCACCTCTTCCGTTGTTCTTTCCTCCTCTGGGTCCGTCTGCCCGCCGGGGTGTTGCCCTTTCTGGACTCTTCTGATGCTGAAGAGTCCCCGGATTCTTCCCCCTGCCTCCGGCGTGCTTTAGGACCTGGCTCCCAATCCGAGCTCCCTGCTGTCCCGCACGCCTGTACATTTGAACTTGGCGCGCGCGCCCAGCCGGCCACCTTCCTCCTGACTGTTACACTGCTCCTGTCACTGCTTCCCCCTTTGGGGGGGCTAGCTGGATCTGACTTCCCCTCCGTTCCCTCACTCAGCGATAGGGGCGTGGTCAGCCCTGACTCATGGGACTCTTCCCCCCCGCTACGCTCTGGTGGGGAAACTGGTCCCGATCTCCAGCTGCTGCTTTGGGAGTCGCTGCTGGCCCCTAGCTTCTGGTGCGTCCCTCCCGGGACCCCCCTTGCCCTGGCCATCGGAGCCCCCTTCTGTGAATCTTCCGATTCGCTGGAAAGGCTCATGGAATCTCTCGGGCCACTGTCATCTTCCCCTATGCTGCCCTCAGATTCTTCCCCTTCGCTCTCCATCTCCCCTCTTCCCTGTGCTTTTGCTCCTGAGCCCCTGACAACTATAATTTTCCATTCTTTCTTTCACCAAATAACCATCCACTTTTACTTTATTTAATCTTATTTCTCATTAAAACTTATATATCTGTACTTATTTCTTAAGACGTTTCCCCTGGGGTCAAAAAAGATTCCATTCCACGATTTTCCCCTCTCTCATTAAAAGAAAAAAAAAAATATTATATACACTTTAAATTCCCAATTTTCTTCCACCAGATCACCTCCCCAGTTTCGGCCCCTAGCAATAGTTCCATCAATCTCGGAAAACCATCAACCCGGAGATCTAAGTCCGAGGCTCTTAAGTCTCTTTCATGTCCCCTCTGCCGGTCTTTTTGATAGTCTTTGATGTTGAAAACCAGATCTCGGGGAAGCTCCAACCCAACGGTAATCATATTCCTTCCTGCCAAACTTCCATAGTTGAGAATAGGGCCTATAGGATATTCCAAATCTTGTTTCACACTCCTTTCAAATCCAAAGGCCCCCGAAGCTCCAACCTCCACCTGGCTCAGATTTGTATCCCAAGGGTCATTTGATCTCCACATAGGGTGATCTCTCCATCTTTCACTTTCCAGACCAAGCCAGGCTTCCATCTCCAAAAATTTGCTTCTCCTAGTTGCCATCATGTAATGCCTCAAATTGTAATCCACCGTTTGCCTTTGTAGGGTTGCGGCTCCCCCTTTCATCACTTTAATCACAACATGATTCTTCTTCTCAGATTTTTCAATTTGTTCAGTTGGAAGAGGTTCCTGTGCCGAGTTCTTGTCAGCTTCTTTACTAATACCCACTTTTGTTCCCAAAATTACAACATTAGTAGCCATAACATTTATCTGGTCTTGCAGCTTTCCCAAGAGATAAAATGTCCTGTTCAGTTCACACTCGATTTCCTTCCCGACCGCCATCCTTAAACAGTCCAAGGTCAAAAACTGGTTTCTCAGGGCTTTTATCTTTAAAAGCAATTTCCCAGCTGCTCCTTATGACAATATCCCAAAGCTCCCTCTAGAGGGATTCAAGTTCCTTTTCACTCCTTCCAGCACAGACCCAAAGGTCCCATACGTTAAATTGTAACAGTTCCTTCCTTCTTTTTAAATGTAAGATTGTAACAAAAACGGACAGTAGAAACAAAGTCCTTCTTTTGTATCTTGACAGCTAACTTGACAGCTGTCAAATTTATCTATTCACCGTCAGCGTGCTCTCACAGACCACTCCCAGGTTTAGGGAAGTGGCGCTTCAGTTCCCGAATTTTAACCTTCTCCTGCAGGTTCCCCTGCTTCCAAAAAGAATATTGATGGTAGTTTCAATCAGTGGAATTTAAATCCTTTACATAAAACTCTCCACGACCTTAGTTAACAGATTCTTTGCTTCAGTTTATTTACAGAAAGGGGAGGCGGACTTCCTGTTTAGACCTTCCCTGATCGGTGCCAATTTAAAAATACTTTAAAAATCCAATTTCCATTCTACTCACGGGTTGTTGTTTGAAATCCAATTGTCCACAAGAAAAAGTCAGCGCTCTCCGGCAACGGCTACACGGCTTCACTCCGTAAAAATAGCGGTCAATTCAAAACACCGCGCTACTCACCCCACGTCACTTCGGAACCCCCAAAAAGGGGTTTCCCTGTGGATAGGGGGGGCGCTCCTGGTGTCAGCCGAATCCCACGTTCCCAGCAATAGCAAGGGACAGTGGGAACTCCCCCTAAATACTCCCTCCAGCTTTTTGGCAGAGTATATTCAGGTGGATTAAATCTTTCCTCCTTTAATCCTTCCCATCTCTTTGCCCCCCCCCCCCAGCAAGTTTTTGTTCTGGAGTCATCCCTGCATTCGGCACACCCAAATCCCAAAATTTGGCACCCTGCCGCACCTCTTCCCTTGAGAAACAGCTGTCGCTACCTGTGTGGATGAAAGGCCTCCATAAAGACCCTGTAGGCTGGTGAGAGAAGGCACAACTTCAGAGGCATGGTTGAGGACATCTGTGGACACCTCTGCTGTGCTGAGGAGAGACAGCAGATAGTAGGCTGTTGTTTCCACATCTGAAAAGGATACAATTCCATCTATAGAGGGGAAAGAAAAGAAGGTGGGCTCATTTCAACTCCTGTAATAATAACCCAGAGCAATAATTGGAGCGGGAACTGCTGATGCTACTAAGTCTTTTTCTTTCTTTCTTTCTTTCTTTCTTTCTTTCTTTCTTTCTTTCTTTCTTTATTTCGCATTACTAGGCTGCCCCCTTGGATTCATTCATTCCAGGCACCAGGGATGGGAGCAGAGATTTAAAGTCTAATCATCCCAGCCACCAGCTCAGTAAATATTGACTCTTCTCCATATACACAGTACAGCAATTAGCATGGGGGGGGGAAGGCTCCTGTTGACCCCAATGGAGGCTTTTCCTGGCACAAATTGCCGCAGCTGCATGCAGTTGTGATTTTTACTGAGATGGCCGCTATGGAGAGAAGACTTATACTTCCCCGTCCTTTTCAAAAAAAACTAAGCAGTGGGATTGCCGGGTTGTTCGTCAAGTGTAGTTAGTCCCAGAAGTCATTCAGACTTGTTCTCTGCAGTGAGTCATGTTGGGCAGGGCACCACACCTTGAGTCTAGTCCCAAACCCCAGCAGAAAGATATCTTTGTAAGGAGGCTGGAAAGGGGTATGTAATGGCTTACATTGCTATCTGTAAAATGGGAATAAATAGTGGCAGGTCTCAGAAGACTGCCCTTATAAGACGAAGAGTTGGAAACATATAAAAACACTCTGAAATGCTTCATCATCACAGTAATTGTGGATAATTAATTCTGGGTCACCAAAGGATTACCTGAATTGACATGTTTGTTTAGAAATAATAGAAACTACTGGGGAACTCAGAATTTACCCCAATAGCCTAATCAGAAAAAGTTGCTACTCCAGATGTGGCAAAACAGCTGTCTCTGGAACAAGGGCTGTGTACACACGCCTGTCTTCTCTGTATGCACTGCACTCCCCCTGCTAGTTCCCCACCAAAATCAAATCCTGTCCATGGTGCGAAAGAGCACAACCTTGCTGCATTTTAGGTCAGTTAATGGGCACACAGCCTTCCTTTGCTCTGAATGAACCCCTCCTACCTGTTTTGTCAGCCCCTTCACGCAATTCTTTCAGGAGGTTCTGCTGTATCTCTGTGTCCCCAGACAACGTGAAGACGTAAGCCAGCAAGGCCTTGGGGTAGGCATCGTCCACAGAACTCAAGTTCCTCTTCAGGCAGCCCAAAGCATCATCTACCATTGTACGCTTTAACACAATTTTAAAAAGACTCTGTTAGGTTGCTGAGTGGGAGAACTGCACTTCTCTTAGGAGGTCGTGGAGGTCTTCTCACCAAAGTATAGTTCCCCAGGAATCCACAGGGGAGGCCATGAGAGCTATAGTGGAAAGATATACAGTGGTACCTCGGGTTACATACGCTTCAGGTTACAGATGCTTCAGGTTACAGACTCCACTAACCCAGAAATAGTACCTCGGGTTAAGAACTTTGCTTCAGGATGAGAACAGAAATCGTGCTCCGGCGGTGCGACGGCAGCAGGAGGCCCCATTAGCTAAAGTGGTGCTTCAGGTTAAGAACAGTTTCAGGTTAAGAACGGACCTCCAGAACGAATTAAGTACTTAACCTGAGGTACAGTGGAACCTCAGTTTTCAAACGTAATCCATTCCGGAAGACCGTTCGACTTCTGAAACGTTCAAAAACTGAGGCGCAAAGGGCAGTCTGCCAATTCAATAGAGAAAATTGTGGGAAAACAACAGATACACACTGTGGAAGCCATTCAATCTCTGAGGCGCGTTCGAAAATGGAAGCATTTACTTCTGGGTTTTCAGCGTTCGAAAACCGAAACATTCCGCAACGGAGATGTCCAAAAACTGAGGTAAAGGTAAAGGTAAAGGTACCCCTGCCCGTACGGGCCAGTCTTGACAGACTCTGGGGTTGTGCGCCCATCTCACTTAAGAGGCCAGGGGCCAGCGCTGTCCTGAGACACTTCCGGGTCACGTGGCCAGCGTGACATCGCTGCTCTGGCCAGAGCCAGAGCCAGAGCCAGAGCAGCACACGGAAACGCCGTTTACCTTCCCACTGGTAAGCGGTCCCTATTTATCTACTTATCTACTTATCTACTTATCTACTTTCGAACTGCTAGGTTGGCAGGCGCTGGGACCGAGCAGCGGGAGCGCACCCCGCCGCAGGGATTCGAACCGCCGACCTTTCGATCGGCAAGCCCTAGGCACTGAGGCTTTAACCCACAGCGCCACCTGCGTCCCACTGAGGTACTGCTGTATAATTATCAGGTCAGACATCTCCCTGGTGTTTCTTAGATGGACAGAAGGTGGAGATCATGTACTCCTGCCCTCTTTTGCAGAGACTTCCAGGCTACAAGGAATTCCCTTCCAGCATCTGGACACAAGCTGAACATACAAATGACTCCGCAAAGAGTAGCATTTTATGACATATCTGGTGCAGATATGGTAATTTTGTGCCCATTATCTGCCTGTACCACCATCATACAAACTGGGGTCAGAGACGTTCCCCCCCCCCAACTTGAGGGCTGCATTCCCTCACGGACAACCTGCAAGTAGTGTTCAGAGCCAGAAGCAAAAACTGGACAGAGCAATGGAGGGAGTTTGTATGGTAGACTACATTTGAGGCATGCAAAAGCCAGGTTTCTACAGAAGCATCAAGAGGCATCATGACTGCAGTTTGAGGCATGTCTCTCCATCCAGACAAGCTGAAGGCACACCAGACAGGGTGGGTGGCCAGTTACTAGAACCTGTGTTGAAAATCTTTGCCAGTAAAGTGGTTTCCCAGATGCTTCATGGGGTAGCTATATGGGGCATGGACCCAAATGCTAACAAAGCCTTAGAAATAGTGCAAATACTGAGCTGGTAGTTCTGCCCTGAGCATCAGAGTTGTACAAGGACTGATGGGGAGGTCACAAACATTTGTGGAAATCCTAAGGAAGGACTTACATTCTCCTTCATGTTGAGCTCCAGCAGTGAGGCAGCAACGTAAGCTGTTAGTGAAATCTCATCATCCACGCCACCCTAAGGATGTCAGGGGAAACACAAGAGAAAAGTCAAGGCGCTTCCAGACTCCCACTGTTTTGAGTGGGATTCCATGACATACCAGAAAAATGGAAGTTGTGCGGTTGAATTAGTTTCGAGACAGCAAAGCTGCTCCCCACCTCTCCCCAAACTGGACCTTTCGTGATCAGGAAAGTAACAGGAAAATACGTTGGGAAGCATGGGATAACAATTGCTTGATCCCATGTTGTATAACCTCCCCGCAAGCAAATGAATGCTCAGTGAAGGTACCTTTATGGCATTGTTGAAGACTCTTCCCACACTTTCAAAGCAGCCACTGGGAAGTTGGTGCTGCCCCAACCAGCGCACAGCATCCTGAATGTGCTTCTCATCAACATAGACATAAGTCTTGGCATGGCCAAAACCCTTAACCACAGCAGCCGTCAGCCTGCGGGATTGAAGCAAGAGTAAATTTAAAAATGAGGAGCAGCTTCTGAACTACAAGGGATCGTGCCCCACTATTTTTCATCTCAGCTTTTCTCCTGCAGCACTGAACAGAAAACAACAAAAGTGACAGAAGCCGTAAGGAGAAAGCTACTAACTGATGTTGCATGGGGACTTCCTTACATCGTGGCACTGACTTAAATTAAATAGGTAAATCAATGTGGGGAAAGCAAAATGTCACTTAGAGAAGGATCTGAAATAGTTTCTTGAAGCTTTAAATTGTTTTATTCTGGATTGTTTTGTTTCATGTGTTAATGGAGCGTTTGGAGATTTTTTCTTTAAAATTTAAAGTGGTATAGACATGGAATTAATAATAATAACAACAACAACAACAACAACAACAACAACAACAACAACAACAATAATAGAAGAAGAAACATGTTGGTCATAAGGTTAGGCAATGCTGCGCAATAAAATGCTACACTAAACCTCAATTTTAATTCCCATTCCACCTGATTCCAGAAGTAGTAATAGTTTGATTTTGCCTCTTAGGGGACACCCAAGACCACCTCCCTCCCACCCACCCACAAATTGATGGTAGGCTTCTGCCTCTTTAACAAGCAACATCACCCTGAGACCAAAAAAGGTGCTAACTGGGAGCAAGGACTGGCAGATTGCAGGCTGCAGGGTTGCCTGTATCACCTCCTTCTCCAACTGCTCATGACAGCAAATTCCTCAGCCTGAATGGCCACCCTGACAGCTTGGGTTGGCTGGTTCTAGCTCTGCTGCTAACTCACCAAGTATTCCCCTCAGCATCATGCATCCCAAAGGCACTGTAAGAGCCGTTATCGCGCTTGTAGAGCAGCTGGCGTTGATACCCTGGCAGAAGAGAAGAACAAAGTAGCACTGGCAATGCTAGGAGGGACCCTGATTTTACCCGCTTATATATTTAAGGGATTTACGACTTCCGGGTTGGCGCCATCGCCGAATGGCGGACTCCCTCCAAGCTCCGGAGGGAGCCTGCTCGGCAGGGGCTGGGTTCTACCGCGTCGGCGTCGCGGGGACCCTCAAAAACCATGGGCGCTGAAACCCATGGGCATGGTTACTCGGCGGCCACCGTTTGCGCTCCCCCCGACCCGCGAAGGAGCCTTTTTAAAGGCTACGGAGCGGGTGCCGGGGGGGTGTGTGTGGTGCTATGAGTCCTCCGCTTCCCCTGCCGAGCGAAGCCGCATGCCATTTGGCGGAGAGCGCTGACTTCTTCCATTGAAAATTCGGATTAAAGAACAACCCGTGAGTAATTGGAAACTGGACTTAAAAAGGGGGGAAAAAATTAAATTCGGAGCAAGCGGGGGAGGTGCAAAAAGGAAGTCCGTCTCCCCCCTGTCGTAGAGGATCTAAAGCAAAGGATTTAACAACTAAGATCGAGTGCTACCTTGGTTTGATAAAGTTACTAATTTCACGATGGAAAATTATAAGTGGGCTGGAGGAGAAAAGTAGAATGTGAGCTAAAATGCAACCCCCCCCCCCCCCGGGAACCGGGAGCGATTGGCGAGAGCACCGGGAGAGGAGAAATAGAGGCTTTGACAGCTGTCAAAGGAGCTGTCAAAGCTGAAGAATAAAAAGAGAACTTTGTTACGAGGACTTTGCCGGTTACATTTGTTACAAATTAGATATAAATTGTTTTAAACAAGGAATAACAAGTTATTTTGACTGTTGGGTGTGATCTGGAAGGAAACTGAGCTACTACAATCCCTCTAGAGGGGCTGTGGGACATTACAAGTATTGCTGGCATGGAATTTGAATTGGACCTTTTATCTCCTGGGAAACTGCAGAAATGGAACACTATTTTGTCTACAGAGGTCTCTGCACTAAAGGAGACAATAGATTTATCTATTGAAGAATGGAAGGGACTTGACGTAAAGTTTTGTTCCTGAATAACAAAGCCTCTGTAGGGGATTTAGAAGCTTTTGGAATTGGAACATTTTTGCAGTGGAGCAGGGAAAGAAACCAGAGGAAAGTGAGGAGAGAGAATAATAAGAACAACATGAACAACAAGAACTGGATAAAGCTGGAAGTGGGAACATTTGGGACATCCAGACTTGAAAGGCTTAAAGAAACAAAATTGGAGTTTTTACTCTTAAATATAGAGATCTGGATGGAAAAAATGGACCTTTTTGAGACAGAGTTTTTCCAAGATTGGACGTTTGAAATTAAAGATGATCAAAAAGATGGCAAAGACTATTAAAAAGACGGCAAAGTGGACTTGTGAAGGATTTTGGCTTAGATGTGGGATCTTCAGGATGACAACAGGCATTGATGGACATTGGGGAACGCAACCGGGAAAGGGGGGAGGGAAATTTGGAATCCAAAGGGTGTTAAACTATATTTTATTCTTTTTTCTATTTTCTTTTATTTTAACCTATTCTGCATATTAAAGAGGGGAATTCGTGGAAGGGAGTGGGGTCGATTTTACGGGAGGGAAAAATATTTTTAACATTGGGTTAATTATAATAAGTTTAAAATTTGGGGTAAGAATTTGTTGAATCTATTTGGAAGAATTGGAATACAAGAGGGGGTGGGGTGGGGAAGTCCTGGAAAGATGTCAATGAATACAAGGTTACAAAATGGATGTTTTATCTCATTTCTTTTTTCTGTTATATTTGAAAATGTTCAATAAATATTATTAAAAAAAAATATTTAAGGGATTTACAGTTTTTTAAAAACCACCTGACTAAGTGGCTGACGAAGTTAAAACAAAACAACAATCAGCACAGAAAACAATGTAGGACTGCAGCAGTGGGAAGATGATCATAAACCAGTTACATAGGCAGCCCAGCATCTTAAAAGGCCTGGGAAAACTAAATAGAAAGAAGTGTTCTTCCACTGCCGAAAAGACATCATGCGCCGCACAGGCAAGGTTTTGTTAGGGCAAACCTTGTATTAAGTGTCTATGAGACATTTGCAGTGAAAGATTTGACTGGTTATATTTGGCTGTTTATACTACATAGGGCTCATAAAGAGAAAACAGCTCCAGGCTGTAATGGAGGCTGTGGGGAGAGAGAGACCTCTGATTTTGGGTCTGTTTAGAGTTATTTTAATTTAGTAGGAAGATAATCCCGTGCTGGACATGCACATGATGCTATTCAACTACTTAGAGGTATAATTATTTGTTTTCTGCTCATAAAACTTGAATCATTTCCCCCTTTTCCCCTTTCCTTGTTTTTCTTTTTTCTGTATCACTTTACCTCTTTATAATTGAAATTCCTTCAATAAAATATTAATACCCAAAAAGTGGACCAAGGGATAAAGTGGTTGTGGGCTGGGTAAATTATAGGACTATGTCAGTATCTATCAAATGGTGAAAAGAACCACAAAGAACACAATGGATTGTGTCAGGGAACTGACATCAGAGTGAGAGGTGGAGGCAAGGCTCCAAAACGATGCAGGAGAGGGGACCAGCAGGGGGGAAGGAATTCAGCGTAACACCAGTGGAGAAGAGAAGGAGATGGAGGATTTGGAGACAGGGCTCCGAGACCCTTCACCAGAGACTAGTGGGGAGAGTGCTGACACGCCTCTGCCTTCCCCTTACCTGCGCAGACGAGTTCCGCGCAGGGAAAGTAGGAGGAGACTTGGCGTCAAACAGCTCTTATGCTGGAAGAGGTTTAAGAAACGCCCACTAACGGATTCTGCAAGTGACTGACCGGCCACAGAGTGTGGGCTGTCAGCCAAGGCATGGTGAGCCAGGCAATGTAACCGAAATTGAAGGCAACTTACGCACAAGTAACCCCTTACAGCCATTACAGATTGTGATTGCAAATTTGCCATGAGATCTCCACTCCCAGCAAACACTTTTTGATCTATGAAGAACAATCATAAATACATCCTACAGATAAAATTGAAATTCCTTTCTCCAAGGCTTCCAATGTCTTCTCAAGAGCACCTTCCATTTGCATGAACAAATTCACAACTGTCTCCTCAGCTTCCCTTCTCATTGGGCCAGTGATCTTCCAGACTTTTACTATTCACACAGTTCTTGCCAATGAACACCTGCCTTAAGCTACATTCCGAGGAGAAAAGAGGACCTACTCACCACTCTGTATGTACTTTATTACATCCTCTTTGAAGGTGGGGGTTGCCAGGTTGGTCTTCTCCATGTACCGGAGTATGTGAATGTTAGGAACAAACTTCATCAAGTTCTGCTCACCACAGCCCAGGGGTCGCTGAATCAGAAGGTCTATATATTGTATTGATGTGCCCATAATGTCCCCTAGATGTTGAGAAGATTGTTATTATTAAAACCACCACCACCATCATCATCTGGAAACCAAGTCTTTTGAGGAAAGGCTGCAGGAGTTGGGTATGTTTAGCCTGGATAAGAGAAGACTGAGAGGAGGTCTGGTGGCCATCTTCAAATCCTTAAAGAGCTGTCTCATGGAAGATGGAGCAAGCTTCTTTTCTCCTGCTCCGTGGACCATATGAGGAAAGGAATCAATGGCAGCCAGAATTGCACATGGGTAACTTGCATTATGATGTAGTGGAAAGGAAAGTCTCCTCCTCTCCAGATCTCTCATATGGCCAGAGATGGGGCAAGAATGTGGGGGCAAATTTCCTCACCAATGCAGGAGACGGTAGCTCGGCCAGAGCCCTCCACAACAGCTTCAGGCAGCTTTAGGGAAACCTCATCGTGAACTGGGTCCCCTGAAAGGACATGAAGAACAGGAATTAATGCAGTTGAATACACTAACCAAGTGGTCATAATCTGCAGTTGGACTTGCACACAGCGAAGATGGGACTAGGAGCTTGCTAGCTCAGTGAGTCTGTTTTTAGCCACTGTGTTCTCTCAGCTGTCGTTCCGCCCCCTCTCCATCCCATCCCTACTCCCCGTGGCAAGCAGAGAGACAGAGTGTGTGTCTTTGGTCTCTTTGGCATCTCACTACTGCCCTAGGGAAGAGACACGTCTCCAGCCCAATGACAAGCAGAGCAACACTTCGTCTTCTCTCCAACTTGCGTTCTCTGGGGCCCCATCACAAGCCAAGCTGCCCTGAGCAAGAGATGCAGCCTAAGCACACCTGAAGAGCAGAGGAAGGCATTGTGGGTCTCTTCTTCAAGGACGCCTTCTGGCTGTGGGAGGAAAAGAGAATGGGAGGGTGAGTGGGGCTGCTCTCTCAGGGGAATAATCTCCTTCTCCCTTCTCTGCCTTTCCCCTGCTCTGTGTAAGAGCTCTCGCAATTGCCAGGCCTTCCAACTGATCACAGCCCCTGGCTGACATCGCCTTAGACCTGGAAACAGGGAGGTTGTACAAAAATACAAAGCCCCCCCCCCTCAAAAAAACCTGTTTAGGGGAGACCCAGAGTTCTGAATCAGTTGCTGGCACTTGATAGCTGTGAGCCAAAGTTGGACATCAGGGGCTGAAGGCCACATAGACACTGACCTTGACCAGCAGGGATTTGACCACTGTGTCTGACCGGCCTCGCGGAGGTGTGGTGGAGATCTTATTGCCACACAGATCATGCGTCTCCTCTGCCTCAGCGGTAATCGAGAGATTGACGTGCCCTAGAGGAAGGCAAAATTGGCACAGACCCATGATGAGTGTCAGGAGCTCAGGGAGGGGAAGAGGCTGCTTGGGGGCCAGAGCCCCAGTCCAGCCCCACATCCGCCAACATGCCCACCATGCCTTCAGTCTGGAGACAGATGTAAGGGACAGAGGTCGGAGCATAGAGGGTTCTTGAATGGAGATGGACCCCCAACCTCTCCTTTGTAGCCCAGTCCCCAAATCTGCACAGCTGCCATTAGCAGAAATTGGGGATGGACGCCATCTTGGATGGGGAGGAAACAAACCCATAGCACATGCAACAGGGGGCACTGTTATTATTTTCCATATTCCACTTAATGCCCGGTTGGCTTCCAAACAGAAGAATCCGTTGGTTCTGCCAAGTGTCCTCAGATGACAAGGTCTTTGGGGAAGAAAGAGAGGGACCCTTGGCAGCCTCAACCCCACAAGTCTCCTCCCACCCACTCAGGTGCCTCAACCTCACCCAGCTGAGTCGCCGTCACGTTCCAGGAGAAGGTGTGGGCCTCCTCAGCACAGAGGCAGGTGCTGAACTGGCAGGCTGGGCATGGCTTCACGTCCACCTCCTGCGACTCCAGCAGATTCACTCTCACCTGGGAGATGCAGCAAAATGACCCTCGTGAAGCAGGCAGAGCAGCGAGTCCAAAGCAAGGGGCCAACATTCAGAGAAGAAGCACAGGAGGTGGGCCTATGCCAGGAGAAAGAGGCAGACCACATGCCTAGGGGTGCCCCACACTGAGAAGTTGAGTAGGGCGTAGACTGTGCCCAGTAAGACCTCAGTGAGTGGGGTCTCCTCGTGCTTTTGGGGCACCATATTAGCATCTGTGAGGAATGCCACCCCAGATCAGACTGGTGAGTTTTATTCACTCAACAAAGTTTACAGGAAGACCTCTAATCAAAAACCTTTGGGATTTAAGTGGGTGGCTTGGCTTCCTCACAGAAACCCCTCATGGCTGTTGCTTTGTGAGCCCCTCATGAAGCTCTTCAGCTGGTGGCCTGGATTGCGGCTGTGAGGAAGAGGAAGGGGGCAGCAGATGGACATCCTTAGGCCTTGGCAGCAGATCAGACTGGGTGGCTTTCTGGCCTCTTCTGGCCTCTTGCAGCAATAAGGCTGTGTTGCATATTGGGCTGTGCACACACCACACCTTTAAAGCACACTCAGGGGTTGCTGTGGGAGGAGAACTGCAGGTTCCCAGGACTGGGGGGCGAGGAGGGAATGTGCTCTATGGACCTCTTCTGCCATGGGGCTGCCTTGTGCTTCCTGTTGTCCACACTTCTGTGGCACATCCAAAGTGGAGCTTCTGCTTCTTCACCCACAGCAAGAAATGCAAGCTGTCCGCTCAACACTGAACGCAGAGTGGTGGGGGGAGGAGGGAAAAGTACTGACCTGTCCCTTGGGAGAGACAGGTGAGTGCAGGTGTAGGAAGGGCAAGGCCCTGGTGAGGTCCAGCCCCCAGCCTCCATCTCTATCTTGCGGGGTTCCCTCCACCTCTTTCTTTCTGGATACACATATAAGGGAAGCTTGTTTGCTTGTTCTCATTGGACACTAACCTGGATACATTCCTTCATGTAATTGAAGACGGTGGACTTTAGCAGCAAGGTCTCCCCACGGACCACAGAATACGGCAGGCTCAGATCCACAAAAAACGGCTTGAAGACCCGGAACTTGGCTTGTTGGGAGAGTCCGAAGCCAATGTCGGCCACACAGAAGGCATCAGCGTTCCACTCCGTGATCGTGTCTGGAGCCGTGACTGAGTGAGTTGCTTTCCCCTCCTCGCTGAAGAACAGGAAGAGAGGTCACTCCCTCAGTGACAACAAAACTATGGATCGGTTTTCTGAAGGCTGAAGTTACATTTCCAAGGGAAAACCAGGCTCCAGGCTATGAGAAAGCCCAGGCTAGTCCAGACAGGGATCTGTGGAAAATAATTCTGTCTGATCCTTACATTGAAGAAGAGCTTGGATCTCAAAGGGTTCACCCCACACCCCCACATCCCCGCTACTGAGATCCCAGGTAGATGGCATCATCTCAGCGGTTATCGTCCTTCCCTAGCACGGTTGACTTACTTCACTGATACTAAATCCCAGACCCAGGTCTCTGGGAAGTGTGTCCTGGGTTTAGCTTTCTCCTCCTTCTTGCTTTCTGTAGAATCAACAGCCTGAGGCTTCTCGGAAATCACATTCTCATGCTGAACACTTGTGAGCAGGCCTGGAGATAGGAGAAAAAGATCTCAAGTCCATCAGTAAAGATGAATCCGCAGCAGTGTGGCCAAATTTCTGAGGGAGATTATGATGGCAGCGATACAGCGATGCCACCAGGTCTCATCCGATGCACTGCACCCAGCAACGAAACCGTTGACTCAAGGGATGGGATGTCGACAGGGAGATCCCGCTTGGACATCATGAGGTGAGCAGGAATCAGTGGGAATAAAAGCCTTGAAAGGCAGAAACAACAAAAACTGATTTCTCTACTTGGGGACTTTCCAGCAGCGAAACAAGCAAATGACTGTGATTCTCACCTGTTTCAAAGCCACTTTTTAAACGTCTTGTTACTGGCAGGTCACAGGAAACAGGCTTTTTAACTTGCATGTTGGTGAAAATTTTCATTCGCATAAGCTATGGGAAACCAGGAGAGTGGAAAAGTGAGGTGTGAGTATTTGACTCCCAGTAAATTAGCAAAGATGCATAAGAATACAGTGGTACCTCGGGTTACAGACACTTCAGGTTACAGACTCCACTAACCCAGAAATAGCACCTTGGGTTAAGAACTTTGCTTCAGGATGAGAACAGAAATTGTGCTCCGGCGGCACCGCAACAGTGGGAAGCCCCATTAGCTAAAGTGGTACCTCAGGTTAAGAACAGTTTCAGGTTAAGAACAGACCTCCAGAACAAATTAAGTTCTTAACCCGAGGTACCACTGTACTTCAAAAATGTGTTGGAAATGCAAAGAAAAAGAGGGCACCTTTTATCATATGTGGTGGACTTGTAAGGAGATAAAATCATATTGGTAAATAATATATAATGAGTTGAAAAAGATGTTTAAGATAGCCTTCATTAAAAAAAAAAAACAGAAGCCTTTTTATTGGGAACAGTAGGCGCAGAGAAACCCAAGGGAGTACAAAATACTTTTTATGTATGCAACGATAGCAGCCTGGATAGTCCTAGGCCAAAGATGGAAAGAAGTCAAAATACCTACAAAAGAAGACTGGACAACAAAGCTGATGGACTATGCAGAGATGGCCAAAATCACTGGAAAAGTCAGGAACCAGGACGATAAAAACTTCAATAAAGACTGGGAAAAGTTTGTAATATATTTGAGAGCACAATGAAGCAATTAAAAACATTAGCAGGATTGAAATAACACTTGTAATGTGAGAAGAACTATGGATTTAAATAGAGTATTATGAAAATCTGGAGGAAGATATGATATGCAGTGAAAATGTTAATAAGAGGACTTCAGGGAGGGGAGAATGGAAGTCCGTGAATTCAGAAAATTCTACAATTTATGATTTTTATTTTATGTTTGAATGTAAAATTGCATTGCAAAGCTAATAAAGAATGATACAAAAAAAGGAAAAGTAAGGTGTGAAAGACCCAGCATTGGGAGGTGGTCCAGTCTGGCACCAGTTCCACCTCCCTCCCAGTCATGATACCGCCCCTACTTCTGCTGGGGTTCTCCCATTCTCCCTCCCTCTGCTCCCTTGCCTAGAGCAGATTTCAATGGGCAGAGGGGTGAGAGGATGAGAGAGGGGAGTCGGGGCCACCCATCAGACGTAGTTTCTTTAAACCTGGGACTGTCCCTGGAAAATAGGGGCACCGGGAGGGTCTGTAGGATGCATCTCATGGAAATGAGCAAGGCACCTTTCATTTTTTTTAAAATAGATATTTATTAAGGTTTTTAGCAAAATACAACAAAGAAGAAAAAACACAAAACACAAAAAATAGGTAAAAATAAAAAAGAAGAAAAAAGAAAATCCATTCTTCTTTTACTAACTTTGAAGCTCATATCCTTATTTTCCTGACCTCCTCGCACCTTCCCTTTTTGTATTCCCATTTACATAATCAGATCAGCAAATCCTTTACCCTCTTTTGTTTATCTTGACTCTATATCTTAACATGTTAAAACTCTATGTTTTCACCCATTATCAATTCACTTATTGCATACTCTTTTTAACTTTGTTGCTAATACCACTTATTTTCAATCGAACATCATTTTAACATTCATTAATTTTATAGTGTTTCTGCAGGTAGTCTTTAAATTTCTTCCAATCTTCTTCTCTTCCAATCTTCTTCTTCGAGCAAGGCACCTTTCAGAGAAGCTAAACTCAGGAGCAAATTCTACTCACCTTGAACAGGCTAAAAACATCGGCCTCACTCTGAGCCCAATGGGCTGCCTTCAGGGCCCTCTTTTGCTTTTGGCTTGGAGCCAGAGGAGGCAGGCAAGGATATGGCTCAAAGTCTTCCAAGCGATAGGGAAATCCTCTTCCAGAAGTTAAATACAAGTAATCGTAACTAAAATGACCGAACACCTGAAAGCAGAGAGTTGGAAGGAAGGAAACACGTAACT
Organism: Podarcis cretensis; assembly: GCF_951804945.1. Classification (NCBI taxonomy): domain Eukaryota; kingdom Metazoa; phylum Chordata; class Lepidosauria; order Squamata; family Lacertidae; genus Podarcis; species Podarcis cretensis. Next base: position 31,805,689 of record NC_137187.1, read on the forward strand.
ATACAGTGGTACCTCAGGTTACATACGCTTCAGGTTACATACGCTTCAGGTTACAGACTCCGCTAACCCAGAAATAGTGCTTCAGGTTAAGAACTTTGCTTCAGGATGAGAACAGAAATCGGGCTCCGGCGGCGTGGCCCCATTAGCTAAAGTGGTGCTTCAGGTTAAGATCAGTTTCAGGTTCCGGAACGAATTAAGTACTTAACCCGAGCTACCACTGTATTCAGTGTTGATAAAGCCAAATCATACTGGTTGAGCCCCAGGCCAGACTGAAGCCCCTTTTTGTCTGCTGACAAAAGGGAGGCCACAGAGGCAGTTGCCCTGGGTGCAAAATTTGTTTCGGGTGCAAAATTCCAACACAGAGAGCTGCGTCAATACAGCCACGTGCTTCCGTCACTGGGCTCCATTGCAAACAGCTTCTCCATGCAAACTAGGAACAAACTAGGAACTCCAGACAACAAATCGACTCTATGGCTGCGATCTCCTGGGTGATGCGGATGCTTTAAGCCGTTGAATGCACATATGTACTCCGTCCATTTCTGTTTCCCTCCCACCCTCCACCCACCTCTGCACGGCCCCGGGAGCTGGTAACCCAGGCTACACCACTGTGAATCAGTATTTCATTTGTAAATGCAATTGAGCAGCTCAGGCACTGCACTGCATGGAATACAACACTGTGTCTCCCTTCTTAATGATGTGCTTGTCAGGCAGCAGAGGAACCAACCCCCCACGGCAGGTTGCCAGGAATGGACAAGACAAGGGAAAGTCCTTACCATCTGTTTTTATTCAATATTCACAGAGAGTGGCTTGGGAATGTGACCTCTTGGAATAATGGCGTTGCTCCAAGTGAATCTCCACCCCCTCCCATTTCCTCATGAGTCATCTCTACGGTGCTGGGACGTGCCCTCTGCTCTCCTACTTTCAAGGCCCGTCGTGTTCTGGGAGAGAGGGGGTCTGGAATGCTATGCTTTCTAAAGACACTGAGTCCGTCAGCTGTTGCCCCTCTAGTGCTTCTTCTTCTTCTTCCTCCTCTTCCATTATTTCCCAGCTTTCCCCCTCATCTGCCTCTGAGCTGTGATCTCCCTCAAAGACCTGATTTTGACCTTTAAAGCCCTATGAGGCCTAGGACACACGTACCTACGGGACCGCCTCTCCTGGTGTGCCCCGCGGAGGACCTTAAGGTCCACAAATGACAACATTTTGGAGGTCCCAAGTCACAAGGTGGTTAGATTGCTCTCAACTAGGGCCAGGGCCTTTTCAGTAGTGGCCCCGACTTGGTGGAATGCTCTGTCACAAGAGACTAGGGCCCTGCAGGACTTGACATCTTTCCGCAGGGCCTGCAAGACAGAGCTGTTCCGCCTGGCCTTTGGTTTGGACTCAGTCTGACCCTTATGTTTCCCTCCCCTTATGGTTTTGATCTATGGGCTATTATTAAAATGAGGCTGCATTTTAAATTGTATTTTAACCCATATTTTAATAAATTGGTTTCCCACCCACCCCCATATGTTTTTATTATGATTTTACTGGTGTTAGCCGCCCTCAGCCTGGCTCTGGCCGAGGAGGGTGGGGTATAAATAAAATATTATTTATTTATTCATTCATTCATTCATTCTGAACTGTCTTCTTCTGTGGAAGAGTCAGGCTGGGGAGGCCGTCTCCACCATTCTTCCTCTGCCCAGTCCCTGACAGTGCTGTCATGCTACACACCATAGTATATCATTGGTAATGCAATAAAACGCTTCGGGTTACAAACGCTTCAGGTTACAGACTCCGCTAACCCAGAAGTAGTACCTTGGGTTAAGAACTTTACCTCAGGATGAGAACAGAAATCACACCGTGGCGGCAGGAGACCCCATTAGCTAAAGTGGTACCTCACGTTAAGAACAGTTTCAGGTTAAGAACGGACCTCCAGAACGAATTAAATTCTTAACCAGAGGTACCACTGTATCAAGGAAGGCCTTAAAGATAATGGAAGCATGGAAAGATGGGGTGTGGTGAGGAAATGAGGAAGGATGGAAGGAAGGGTTGCTAAAGTGCTACAAAGGCAGAAGGGCTTTTGGGATTCATAACCAAGGCCTCTGCTGCAGCTCATGACATGGAAGGGAAAAGGCAGAAGTTAAATAATGGAATGGAACCAACCATCCGTCAGTCCAGAAGTGCTAACTTGAATTAAATATTGGGGGCAGGGGATGGGAAGTCCTGCCCCACAGAATTGATCACATGACATGGTGTGTGTGTGTGTGTGTGTGTGTGTGTGTGTGTGTGCGCGCGCGCGCACGCACACACACACACACACACACACACACACTATTTGAATGGCAATGCCTATCAATTGGGGGTCTGGCCCCCTCAAAAAAATTATTGGGCGAAATCTTTATTGGGCAAAGATGCCTCAGCCCCTAAGAGTTGGCTCCTATGCGTCAGCCTGAAAATGAAAAGAAAAGAATAGGGCACAGGGAAGGAGCACTAATCTAATTAAGCAGCCCCAATGTATCTATGTGGAGTTTGCTGTCTGTTTGTTTGGTCGTGAGTTGCTTTTGGTTGCCCTGGGCAAAATAATGTGACTGACAAATTTAATAAAGAATAATAAACTAATAATAACTGAGAAGGATGAGCATCCTTACTTTCTTTGGTGTCAGCGTATCATCTTCCAACAGGAGGACACTTTTGTCCACAGCACGGAGAGAGCACAGAGCACCAGGAGCAGCCTCGAGCTGCAGACTGACTTTTGATCCTGGAAGCTCCTCCGCCGCAGAGAAGTCCAAATTCACCTGTGGAAGGATGCGAACAAAACAGGAATGGCCAGTTAGGAAACCTGCAGCGACGAGAGTGGATAACAGGCAGCACCAGGGCAAGAATGTCATGGAGGATGGTGGAGAAAGAGCGAGTATTGTGAACAGCAAAAAGGATCTGAAGATTTGCAGGATGCAAGGCCTCACCCTGCCCCACTTGCTTCCTTACCCACCTTATGTTTGAAGCACTTCTGTATCTCAAACTGATCCACGTCAGCCACCACCTCGCCATCCAGAAACACAGTGTACAGCAGAAGCCTGACTGTGGGTGCCAGGTCAGAGCTCGTAGACAAGGTGAGGGAGAAGTTGCCTTTCAGAGCTGGATCAGGGGAAAGGGAGAATGGAGGGAAAGGAGAGATAGAGAGATAGAGAGATAGAGAGATAGAGAGATAGATAGATAGAGAGAGAGAGAGAGAGAGAGAGAGAGAGAGCATTCATGTCATACAACATGAGAAAAAAACATCCCTGTGCATCTCACTTTTGCTAGATGGTGGTAAAGCAAATAAAATCAAGAAGACCCACCCCAAACGCAGCCAGCCCCCCTGTGCACTGCAGAAGTGTTCTAACCCTCATGTCTTGAACTTAATAACTGATTTATTGCTAATAACAAATTCCATTCTGCACTACACAGCAAGTTCTTTAAAAAAAAAAATCCTATTTCCATCTATCAGTCCACCATGGAAATTCGTCTTACTTGGAAGACACTGATTGTGAATCGTATGCCAACAAGCACTTTAGAATGAGATTCTTTGCCAAGTGAAAAAAACTCAGGAGTCATTCATAAGATTTAAATCTGTTCAGCGTCAGAAAGTTGTGCCCAGGATATGTGTGTGAGAGAGAGAGACACACACATCGGATGTGCATTGATTCCTGACAAATTCTGGATGTTGGGGCTGTCAAAAACAGGGGAGGAGGGTAGCCAAACAATCATCTGTTGAATCTGGGCTTTAAACCCTGAGGGTTGTATTCAATTCACTTTTACTCAGAGTACACCCACTGCAATCAAGGGCTATGACTAACTTAGGTCCATTCATTTCAGTGGGTAAAAATTAGTTGCATGCAAACTTCATGAACCACGCGGTTGGCAGGGGAAGCAGATGGTGCAGGTGAGAGTCTCCCACTTGTGGTAACTGCATGTTTAATTATGGTTTCACATCTGAATCAAACTTGGAGTCGTGGAAGGCCCCAGTTCAGACTCAGCCCGATCTGAGGTGTTGAACCAGATGGGGAGACAGACAGCTGCGTAATGTAAGCTGAGTGGTTAATACATTTGAAAAGTTTCCTCTTTTGAAGTCAAACGTGACTGTGCTAGGATTGCTTGGTGATGGTCCACCAGGCACAGTGGTGTCTCCAATTGGTTCAACACTCTCATCCCATGTCCTGGGTGCTACTAAAGTTCGTGGCCATCTCCTCATTCTTGAAAGACACACCAGACTACACAGATTAGGCCCACCAAACATTATCAGCTTGGCCAAGTGTGGTGCTTCTCCGATGGATCTCTCACTTACTCTCATCCTGGCCAACAGGAACGGTCTTCTGTCCGCTGGAGACAATCTTCCCTTTGGACACAATCTGCAGGGAGATGGTTTGTTAGGCCAGGGGCAAAAGGAAAAGCCTCCCCACCCTCTTTGGCAGTAGAAATACAGGAAAGGGAGAGAGAAATGTGGGACAGGAAGCAGCCTGCAGAGACTGTGCGATGGGTTTTGCTAGGGGAGGCTCATAGCTTGATAGAAACCGCAGTCACTACTTCAGAACGTGAAATTGGGGGCAATAACCAGGAAAGCCTGCAGCTCCCTGTCTTCTGCGCACTGGGCACAACAGCAACTGTTGCGTGTGAAGCCCTTCACTTTTATCTGAGATCTCAGCAAAGCTTTCCACGCAACAAGCCACAGATGGAATGAACCACTGAGGCTGATCTATCTCAGCTCAGCTTCTGCTATATCTCTGCTGATGGCTGGACAACCCATACAGGAGCCACAAAGGCCACTGGAAGGTCCCTGCTGTTTGGATCCAAACAGATTCACAATGAGCAAGAGAAACAGAAATACTGGCACACACTGCAACACAAATACTATTCTCAATTCTGCCCTTTTCCATCTTCTTGTTATTTTATTCCATTTTCATTTCTCCATTTCAACCTTTTCTGCTGTGTTGCCTTCAGTAATCATTTAATTTTATTCCCTTTTTTTTCTCTCTGTTTTCCTTTTGCACTCCCCTTTCCTTTTGTATGTACCCATTATTCCTCCATATACGCCATTCATTCTTTTCTCTCTCACACAGTTCTCCACTGTCCACAAAGAATGAGAAGGGCGTGGCCCAGCTACAGCCCAATCCGTAACCTCAGTCTAATTTCAGCAAGGAGAGGGGCTGGAGAGAAACAGAGAGAAAGAAGGAGAGGTATGCCTCACCATCAGCAGAGCATATGCCCACAGTGCTTGAGACATGCAGGCATGGAGGGCACCCTCCCGTGTGCCACAGGCCAGGGGAGGAAAAGAGCAGGGAAGCTGCTGCCCACTCTCCTCCTGCCCTCCGCCGCTAGGCAAGGCCTGACCCAATGGTGGAGCTGCTGCGGCTGGGTGCACCTCGCCATGACCAAGGAGAGCTGATGTAATCCACTGGGAGCAGTCAAGTACAACATTCCTTATAATGCTAGAGCAGACATCCGAGGGAATGTTTGGTCCAGCCAGTCGAAACTTCCTGTTCCTCCTGGCTGGAACATCCTTCCTTTTGCATTTGACAGAAGGTGGGTGTGACCTAACCTGCCCAGGTAACAAAAGGACGAGTCACGCAGCACCTCTCTCTCTCTTTTCCATCTTCCTTTCATCGTGTGAACTGCTGGACTGCTAGCTTGCAGTCACTGGGATTATTCCCCCATATGGGGTAGATCAACACGTACATGTTTGTAACTAAGTCTGCCTTCATGGATCCAACTGTGAACCGGTGTAAGTAAACTTCTTTTATTGACTTTAAATAAGATTGTGGCATCTTTATTCTTTTAAGAAGGATTCAAGGGAACTTACCAAGTTAGGAAGGATATAAATAAACAATATATCCTCTCCTGTCACCATTAACATTCCCACACACCCACCCTGGGTCAAGCGTGACCTGGGGACAGAGCTACTGCCAAGCATGAGTGCCGCAGCCTAAGCACTGTGTCTTCTTACGTGGAGCCAGACTCCACTGAAGGAGCCTGCTGTGGATAGGTGCCTGTTTGCGCCCCCTCACAAAATGGTGCCCAGGGCCACGGCCCCACTCCACTAGGCCCCTGTACCTCACTCCCAGACTCCCATGGGAGGTTGTGGACGACTCTCCTTCTTTGGAGTTTTTTAAGCAGAGGTTGGATGGCCATCTGTCATGGATGCTTTAGCTGAGATTCCGGCATTCCAGGGGGTTGGATTAGACCCTCGGGTCCCTTCCAGCTCCACAATTCTATGATTCAATTCTGGCTCTGGCCCCCAAATAATTAGTACTCGACTTTCCCTAGACCAGATGCTCACCAAATAATAGAAATCGACATGGTCAGCATCAGGGCCCAGTTCTTTCCGGTCTATGATGTAATCCACCAGCACTTCCTGGTCTTTTCCACAGGGCAGCTCTTCCTCCACATGCTGGATCTCCAGGAAACTATTGCTCTCAGAGTAGAAGGGCTTCAGCCACATGAAACTTTCGGATTCCGACATCATAAGACTCTCAAAGCCAGTCACATTCTCAAGGGTGTATCTACCCTATGGAGCAAAAAGAGAACAGCAAGGGTCATAATTAATTTAGGGTGTTTGGGGTGACAATCAACAAGAGACGACTGGGTAGCAATACAAGGCATGTGAACCTAACATTAGGGCACAGTATATACTACACATGTAAACCAGTCTTCACATCTTTGTAACTGTCATGGCTCCCAGCTAAGAATCATGGGAACTGCAGCGAAGAAAGTAACCATCTCTTCAAGGACTTCCTTTTCATTGTGGTGATTTGTGCTTGCAATGGCATTGAGGCAGTTCTGCACGATCCTGCTTCCGATATTGTCTGAGCCTGCCCAGTGTTTTGGGGCAGACATGCTGTTTTGTTTGCAACTACTACATGCTCCTAAGCTTCCTACGGAAATCCTGCAACTATGTAAAAGGTAAAGGTAAAGGAACCCTGGATGGTCAAAGGCGACTATGGGGTTTCAGGCTTTCATCTGGCTTTCAGGCCGAGGGAGCAGGCGCTTGTCCACAGACAGCCTTCCAGATCACGTGGCCAGCATGACTAAACCGCTTCTGGCACAACGGGACACCGTGACGGAAACCAGAGTGCACGGAAACGCTGTTTACCTTCCTGCCACAGCAGTACCTATTTATCTACTTGAACTGGCATGCTTTTGAACTGCCAGATTGGCAAGAGCTGGGACAGAGCAACGGGAGCTCACCCCGTCGCAGGGATTCGAACTGCCGACCTTCCGTTCTGCAAGCCCAAGAGGCTCAGTGGTTTAGATCACAGCGCCACCCGCGTCCCAGTAACTATATATACCACAAATGCTCCCATGCCCAAGAAATTGGCAATTCCCTACCCTCAATGGTGTTATTCTCTGCCTGAGGGAGCAGATTCACTGTCGTGCTTCTGGATCCAGCTTTGTCACTGAAAGTTCAGGTACCGTGACTAGAACACAGGTGCCCCAAGGCATTTCAGCACCAACTTAAAGATTCTACTTTTGCTAAATGAAACCATTAAAAGCTTGGGTCCAGTTTCCCTGTGAGATCGTCCTGTTTCATATATGTCCACTTAACTGCTGTGATCTGTGGAACTGGCACAGTTACTTGTGCCACACGCTAAGAAGACCAGGAGAAAAGAACTGGGAAAATAGTGGTCAATTGCAAAGGTGATTCGGACATTTAAGCTGGCACATTCTATCTGAGAACACCCTGCTATTCTATCATATGCAACAAATGATTGCTAGGAGACGTGACCGTGGTCTATTGTATTTGGTGGTTTTTATGGTTATTGTTGTTTTTCTTTTTGTTTCCTTTGCGAATGGTGCCATGGCCTTTGGCTAGTGCAATAAAGTGTATGATGATGATGTACCACACAATATTCTTTCAGCATTTGCAAAACACCAACCTTTTAGTGTGGTAGCACTTTGGAACTCCCTGCCTATTGACATCCCAGAATAAGCAGAATTGTGGACAAGCCCTAAGTTCCAGACGTAAATAATAGTAATAATAATAATAATAATAATAATAATAATAATAATAACAACAACAACAACAACAACAATAACAACAACAACCTATAGGAAAAGCAACCCTAAGGAAGGTGGGGGGGGATGCACAGGAAAATGCATCTCTTCGCCCCACCTCTTCCTTAAGACATGTCCAGATATTTAACTCACCCTTAAGGAAACCATGTCGTGCCACTTAGTTGTGTCCAGGGAGAAGGAAACTTCACCATTCTCATCTGTGACATAGGAAGTGGTTGTCTCCACATCATCAACGTCAACTGTGAGATAGACAGTCCTGTTCTTGACAGGCACTTCATTGACTGAAACCATCATCTGCGTGAATAAAAGGGAAATAAGCCAACCGCCTAACTTCTTTACAGCCAACTGTTCTCGCACGCAAATATATATATATATATATATGCTGAGGCATTTGTTCACTCCTGTGGGCAAGAGCACAACAACACTATTCAGATATTGCCCCTCAAGGTCTAATGATAAGGAGAGGGGCTGAGCTATCTTGGGATATGAATGCTCTCCTCCAGGTAGTCTGTCTGTCTGTCTGTCTGTCTGTCTGTCTGTCTGTCATGGACTGTAAGATTTCTGACTGGCATTTCTGCTGCTAGAAGAGGCAGTTCTAGGGCAGTGCTACCAGTGTGGCTGCCGGGGGCACCCCACTAATGCTATAAGGCAGGGGGTGCTGAATTTTAGCGTGGCACAGAGCACCACTGAAATCTGAGACCCCAAATTCTGCCACTGCTGCTAGCCCTCTTCCCTATTCTGCTTCCCTACCACAACATACAATATGAAGGAAGAAGCATCATTTGTGGCTGATTCACACATTTATTTGGAGGTTGTAAAGCCTGAGTGTTGTAAAGGCTGACATTACTACCTTGTTTTCAAGCAGAGTGCTGTTTATATCAAATAGTTCCTCCCCGTGAAGAATTAAAAGCTTACAGTTAGGGCCGGATTTAGGTTTGATGAGGCCCTAAGCTACTGAAGGTAATGGGGCCCTTTATATGTCCAGCTGTCCTTTGTCAACAACAAATTGTCGCTGTTTTTTTGTGTTGAATATAAGCTATATGGTAATTTATGGACCTAACAGGTATCTAAAGCCATTTGCACATAACAAAATATGTATTTTATCAAAGTACATCCAGGTTTTTTCCTTTAAAGTTTTTTTGGGGGGGCCAAGAGAGTGGAGCCCTAAGCTATAACTTGTTTAGCTTATATGTAAATTTAGCACTGCTTACAGTGGTGAAATAACTCAGTGCATCTGGCTGTTAACCGAAAGGTTGCTGGTTCAAGTCCACCCCCGGATTCCCACATTGCAGGGGACTGGTTTAGAAAAGCCTCAGGGTCCCTTCCAGGGCTCTTTTTTCAAGCCAGGACTCACCAGAACTCAGTTCTGGCACCTCTCAAGCAGTGGCGAAACTTCATGCTTCAGCACAGGGGGGTGGAGAGCAGGTGGGGGCATGATGTGCATCCTGGGGGTGTGGCATGCCGCCTGTGGGGGCATGGCACCCAGCGCGGGCAGGAGAGCAGCTGTGATGGCACCCCTGCGGGGTCAGTGCGCTCCCCCTGCACTCCTCTTCCTCCGCCAGTGCTCTCAAGTGGGTGCCATTGCCATTAAAGTTGTACCTTGGATCCCAAACACCTTGCGACTCGAACGTTTTGGCTCCCGAAGGCCGCAAACCCAGAAGTGAGTGTTCCGATGAGCAAATTTTTTTTGGAACCCCAACATCTGCCGTGGCATCTGCAGAGTGCAGGAAGCTACCTCAGCCAATCGGAAGCCGCGCCTTGGTGTTCGAACGTTTTGAGAAGTCGAATGGACTTCCGGAATGGATTCCGTTTGAGAACCAAGGTACGACTCTACAAGAAAACAAGGGAAGAATTCATAGTGAGTTCCGGCACCTCTTTTTCTTGAAAAATAGCACTGGTCCCTTCCAACTCTACAGCTCTATGATTCTAACATACTTCACCAGAGAAAGGCCGCTTTTCAATGTATTTTTTGGGAAGGTAAACTTTCATAGAAGGGCTATGTCACAAAAAGGTATCGTTTCAGTGCCTACTTCAAAAAGTAAGAGCAAATCTATCCTAAAGACTGCTTTTTTAAACAGAAAGGATAGGATGTTACCTCTCCTGTGTATGGGAAACCTTGTTTGTAGAATGGATTGAGTTTGCTAAACTCCACCTTGACTTCCTTTGCGGCAATAGGCAAGACACCGTATCCTGTCTGAATCACTCCTGCATAGAGAACAGACGGGTGGGTTTAGCACAGCAACTGGAATGCTACAAAAAGGACAGCGGTAGGTTTGACATTTCTGCAAAAGTTCTAGACACATTGTTAACTAGACCTTACACAAAACTGCAAGGACGTCACTCTCATGAGCATGTCTACATGGAGGCTTCCAGCACTTCCAGGTCTCTTAAACAAAAAACTGGTGTCACAGCTTACTGAGTCAGATATAACGACTTGCGAGAAATGCCATTTCTCTTGTGGAAACTGTACCACCAGGACAAAATTTGTTGTGTGAGCTGCAGAGGATTCCTAGGTATCTGCAAGGCAGGTCATGTGTGCCTTGAAAAATCAGATGAAATGCAGGAATGAACCCCAGCCCTGTAAATAGCCTGATACAAAAGCAACTTTCAATAGCCTAAGGGTTTGAAAACAGTTGACTGGAAAAAATCAGAAAGGCAAGGTGGTGGACTGATTTGCCAAAGGTGAAAATTGTATGTTCCCATTTCTTGTTATTTCCTTTGTACCTGTTCCTTTCTCCTCCAGTTCTGCCACAAAGTTGACATAATCATTATAGCCGCTTTGAGAAAGATTTAAATCAGACCCATTGATGGTAAAATAAGCAAAGCCGGTCTCATCTGTCTGGAGAGACAAAGAAAAGAAAGTACATTAGAGACTTCCTATTTGTCTGCCATGGCGAACGGCTGCGTCCATTTCATGCAGAGTTCAAGGATAATATGGGAGTAATTATCCTCCCCAACCCCCCCCCCCGGCTGGGGCGGCAGCTCCACCCACTGATCATCCAACACCTGCTGCCCATCTGGAAGGAAGAAGGGGCAGGGGGTGCTGGGTGCAATGTACCGTACGTTAGTGGCAACTCTCCAAAGTGAGGGTCGCCGAAGAGAAATGTTGGATCACAACAAGAAGATAAAGAAAATAAAGAAGAAAAACTAATTTCACACAGAACTACATAGGACTAATCTGCTCCCAAAATGAATTCAGAGGCTGTTAAAAATAAATGAAGGATCAACATCGGGAATGTTTTATTGGGACGACCTGGGTTATTTAAGGAACGCAGCGCAATGTGAGATCATCACTCCCTGAATTCAGAGCATGGGAAGTCACCCAAAGATACAAAAATCGGCATAAAACTTGGTCTTTTTGATTGTATTATAACTGGGAATATTTTTAATGTGGTTTTTATTGGATTGCTAAAATGGAAAATTTAATAAATATTGTTTAAAAAGGAAGTACATTAGCAAAGCTATACATGTAGATTCTGAGATACTGAGCTGCCGCACCAGCTGTCAATCATGTCAGCCTATACACTATCTGGATGGGATGGAGCAGAGGAATTGCAAATAAAAGGTGATCTGAAGGCACAGGAGGCCATTCCCTGGCTGAAGCTGAGCAGGTCTGAGTCTGGTGGTGGGATATAAACGCAACACAAGAAAATAAATAAAGTAGCCCTCCCTGGTTGTCTGCAGCCAGGGTCACATTCCATAAGGCATCATGCGGTAAAACTTGGTTGGTTGGTTTCTAGATCTGGAGTGCCTTAGCCTTGCACATTATTTTTTCAGAATTGTACTAGCCATGCAAAACAAGAAGCACGAGTCAGGCTCTGTTGTGGCAAATGCTCATTTGCTCCGAAAGCAACAGCTGTGCATCTTGTTCTCCCTTTTCTTGCTGTGACATTAACGTGTTATCACCACATCCACCTAAGCTATTATTGCTATTATTATTATACTTATTAAATTAAATTAAATTTCTATACTGCCCTTCATCTGAGGATCACAGGGCAGTTTACAGTTTACAATTTACAATATGTATTAAAGCAGAGACATCACCTTGCCGACAAAGGTCCGTATAATTAAAGCTATGGTTTTCCCAGTAGTGATGTATGGAAGTGAGAGCTGGACCATAAAGAAGGCTGATCATGGAAGAATTGATGCTTTTGCCATTCTGAAGGAAATCGGCCCTGAGCGCTCACTGGAAGGACAGATCCTGAAGCTGAGGCTCCAATACTTTGGCCACCTCATGAGAAGAGAAGACTCCCTGGAAAAGACCCTGATGTTGGGAAAGATGGAGGGCACAAGGAGAAAGGGACGACAGAGGACGAGATGGTTGGACAGTGTTCTCAAAGCTACCAGCATGAGTTTGACCAAACTGCGGGAGGCAGTGGAAGACAGGAGAGCCTGGCGTGATCTGGTCCATGGGGTCACGAAGAGTCGGACACGACTAAGCAACAATATGCAAGGTGCAATAATCATGGTCCTCACCTTTAGAAATAGCATCTTGCATCTGTTACAGAATCACATGATTAGGAGTGTGAACCACACCTAACAAAATAGGGACTGTTTTTGTATGAGGAGCACTGAATGCTCACTACCAAATGGACAAAATAAGATACTGAGGCATTTTCCCTACAGATCAATCTGGCACAAGGCAAATGTTTCTGATCCTCTCCATCCACCTTCTTCGTGGACATAGAGAAATGGAAGGCGAGCGCAACAGGATGAGGCCTCCAGTCTCTGAACCAAAGGGTAGGGGCAGATAACTCATCCCAGCCTCCATTCTGTCCAAAGTCAGCCCCCTCCCATTTATCTCACCTGAGCTGTGTACTCGTGTTCAATGTTCGATAATGTTTCGTTTGTATTACGCATAAGGAAATAATATGATAATCTTCTAGTGAGCTGGAGCTGCACATTTCCTTGAACACGCTTCCCATATGTGTACCTAAGGCACAGGCGACAGAGGAGAGAGGGAGTGGAGGGAGATGGAGAGAGAGAGAGAGAGAACACCGATGAAAGAAATATGTTTTAGTCTAAAGCAATTTGTCTTCAGGAGCTCACTAGAGGTCATTCAATAAGATTATCACCAGTGGCATAGCGGGGGAGGCAGTTGCCCGGGGCACAAAATTGTTAGGGGAACAAAACATCAACACCCGGTGCTGCCTCAGTACAGCTACACACTTCCGTTGCTGGGCTCCGTTGAAAACAGCTTCTCCATGCAAAGCAGGAAGTGACTTTTCCAGACAATGGAAGACGCTTCTTTTCTTATCTCTGCGACTGTGATCTCCTGGGTGATGCAGATGCTGTTAGACAGTTGCATGCACATGCATACTCCATCCATTTTCCTCCCACACATCCCCTCCACGTAGCCCCGGGCGTGAGCAACCCATGCTATGCTACTGATTATCACTACTGACAGAGAGGTTGTTCTCCATTGTTGATTCCCTTTTTATATGTGCTAACCACAGGAGAGAGCTAGGTATGATCTCAGAGCACTCAGCTCATGTGGAATGATAGCAAGTACATAGAGCACCCAGTATGAATTCAAAGTGGCTGCCCCAGAAAACTTCCCGAGAATTTTCTGTGGCACACAGAAATCCATTTTCAATGTGCAAGGAAGGTTTCCCTGACAGACAATTTGATGTGCGGAAGGGTTCTCTGAATGTAAAAAGCTAGCGGGGGGGGGAGCACAAATGCAAATGAACAGCTGCTTCCATAAACAGAATGAAGTGAGCCAAAACAACCGTTTTAATACAGAGGGGGAAATCTTGGAAGTTTGGGCGCCATAGCACATTATTTTATTTTCATTTTTAGAAGTACAAAAATGGGGGTGAGAGGGGACAAGGGCAAGCAATATACTGGTGCTACCTTACAAATTTATATTGGTTCTACTCTGATTTGACAGTCATAGTTTTACCCTCTCTTCCAAAAAAAAGTGTCTGAAAATCATAATTTGGCACAGGTGCTAAGCATTCTCTAGCAGATTGCTTCTTTCTTGTGGTTCTTTACAGGGAAACAAGCATGTCCCTGCATTATAAATGTGCATTGAGACAGAGAAGGAGAAAAACAAATAGACCCAAAGGTATGAAGAAACACATGTCAACACAGTAAAACTGGGTCTGGAAAGGTCCCATTATAGGAACATTGTTTACCATGAAATTTTACTTACTTGCCACACACTTTGACCTGGAATTCTTCATCTGCTGTGGTGACCAGTTTCGGAAACTCAATCTCAACTTCAAATTTAGGCAGCACTGTAATGAGTCAGGAAGAGAGACAGAGAAGAAGGTGAGTGGATAAAAAGTTCCACATGCAGCAGCTGCATCATCAAAACTGAACTCTGCTCCTTCTGCACTTTTAATTATTTTTATTTTTATTATTTTATTTATATACCACTTCTCTGATAAATTGGCTTCTAAGTGATTTGAAAGTAACAAAACATCTTTTTAAAAAATCATACATAAATAAAATGTACAATAAACCAATTCCATCAAAATAGTAAAGCATGCATAGTTAAAACATACAATAAACCAAGCCCATTAAGAATCATAGCAATTAAAACAGTTAAGAGAGCAATTAAAACAGGCATGTCCAAAGTCTGTTTCGGGGGCCTAATCTGTGGCACTTTATTTCCTGGGATGAAATCCTAAAAAAAAAAGCTCAACAATTTCAATCTGGGGTGGGCATGTTCACTTCTTCAGATCTGGCCCTCTTTGAAAAAAGTTTGGACACCCCTTAATTAAAACAATTAGATGAGAAAGTTCAATTTGAGAGGAATGCTTGTCTATACAGGTGTGTCTCTAAGAACTGGCAGAATACCAATACTGATGTGGTTTCTCGTATTTCAGCAGGGAAGGCAGTCCACAACAGTGGCATCACCAGTGGAAAAAGTCCATTACCATGCTACCGCAAGTCAAAAATATCCAGGCCACGGCAAAGCTATCTGGGTTCCATTTCCCAATTTTAAATGCCCACACTGGGCAGTGGAGGATAAGGGAGTTTTTCTAGTATCCCAATCCAGAGTTGTTTAGGGCTTTATATGTAAACAGTAGGATCTTAAAACTGGTTCAGTAGCTAATAGGCAGCAAGTGCAAATCCCTTAGCACTGGCGTGATATGTGCTAATAATTCACATTTCTGAATTCGAAGTCAGGAATCATTCCTAAGCTTTTGAAGCAGCATTTAAAAAAACCTCCTTCACCTGTGTCTGATGCTTACTCAACATTGCTCAGGACAAGTAAGTATAGGGCTCTGCATTGCGGTGCTTTCACGTGGTTCATACTAGGGGTTTACTCTGAAATTACTTTTTGTTCACTCACTTTTTTATGGGGCATTTACATGACCTGGTCACCAAATTATTTCACCCTTCGTTTTCCCTATGGCCCTTATGACTCTTTTGAGACCTCACAGAATCTGACTGTTGTTGGAAAGAAAGGAACAGCTATGTAAATTGTGTTTGCACTATTCTTTCATCTGTTGGAAGGGGTGTGGTTTTGCCATGTGTGGTGCCGTGGCACCCTGGGGTGCCTTGAATGATGGTCAGGGGTGCTGTGGGCAACACTGGCCTCTGTCCCTCTTTCCTTCCCTCCCTCTCCTCTGATGCCTTCTTGCGTCTCTGCCTCCCAAAGGCTTGTGCGACTGTTGTGCAGCCCTGGCTACAAGCTCCGCAAGCAAATGGTGCCTCTGGGGCTGGTCAGGGAGTGCTGGTTACTAGGAGCTGAGGCGGCCTCCGAGTGAGTAAGCAAGCAAGCAAGCATGTGAGGAAGCCCAGTCAGCCAGTCCACCTGCCCTTGCTTTTGAGAATGGGCAGACAATTCCTGGGCACCTGTGGGTCAGTGTGAGGAGGCACCTCTCTTTGAGGTGGGTGGGGGGCAGCTCAGAGACCAGGGGCGGCAGCACCAGAGGACTCCCAAGGAGAGGGGAGCGGAAAGGAGGCCGAGGGAACACTCCCCAAGGGAGGGTGTTCAAAAACGGGTGAGAGGCTGCCAGCTCTGCAGGCAAGGGGCGACATAACTGGGCTCCTGAGCCCCACAGGGTGCTGCGGGAAGAATGTGGTTGGTCAAGGGAGCCGTGGACTCAAAAAGGTTGAAAACCTCTGCCCTGGGGCAATTCCTTTGGCAGAATTTCCCAGAGCTTTGGAGAACATCACTAAGGTCAACTGAAGTCTGTCGCAAGTGGTGTGGGAATGGGGGGAAATCTGCATCTGTGCATCAGTAGCTCACATCCTGGGTTCAGATTATAAACAGATGTTGGTGAAGGGAGCTTCTCCCTTCATCTCTCTGCCCACGTAGCAATGAGAGGAGAAACGGCAAGCAACGGCACTGAGTGATTTCAGTTTTACACCACCATCTTTTGTGTGCCAACTCACATATAAGAATAACAGTTTTTAAGATGGGAGTCTAATTAAGGAGCTTGCCTTTCTTTCACTTTTTATTTAATAAAATAAAATTTAAAAATCCAAACATCTAAGGCAACTAGGATTCCTAGCCAGGACAGGTATGCTGTAAATTCAATCAATAACAAAAATACTGTATCCCTATTGCTACATATTATACCAAACAGAGTGAAAGGAAGGAATAATAATAATAATGTAATAGCCTGCATTCCTTTTCTTGTTAGCACATGCGTGAGCGCACACACACACAAACTGCAACCAAAGTGGTCTCCCTTTGAAATCTCACCATATTCTGCTACAAAGATCTCTCTTGTTGAATCCTGACGTGCAAAAAGTAAACTTCCAACTGCTATGATGTACTGTCCTTCGGCTGCTTCAGAGGCCAGAGGAAAAGACAGGTCCACAAAGCCATTTTGAGGCTTCACGTCCACCCACTGGCCTATTCGGTTATCATTAGGATCCTGGGCACAGGGATAAGACCAAAAAGACTGTGATGTTTGTGTGGTTTGTAACATCACAAAAGCAGTCAAATACATTTCCTGTTTGCCCAGAGCGGAAACACAGGGGAATGTTGCTCCAGCCAGGAGGACTTCCTGTCACACCTGGTCTGGAGCATCCTCTCCCTGTATGTGACCAGGTAGATGGGTGTGACCTTCTGAGACCCCATAAAAGGGCTGGTCACACAGCCCTCTTTCCCTTGATGCTCTTCCTCTTGTACTATCTTAATACTTTTTGCTGTGTGCTGGCTCTCGGCCAACAGCACATGGGCTCTTTCCTCACAAGAGGATGAACCCACACTTTTCTCTGTATCTGTAACTACAAGCTAAAGCCTGCCTTCAGGATCACACTGTGGACTGAAGGTGAGTAAACCTTATCATTACTTTAAAAGAAGATAGTAATCGTTGTCGTCGTTTTAAGAGGGAACAAATGGGGATTTACCAGGAACAAATCCAATCCAGACAAGCCAGACTGTATTGCTTAACTCAAGTGATTCTCACGAATCCAATCCATTAGCTTCCTGCTATGTACATGGTAATGCTACAAGCTCACTAGCGTGAGTGAGGAAGGATAATATTAATCAATATATCCTCTTCTATTGTCCTCAACATTCCCACAGTTCATTCACTTGGCAGCAGTCATCAGCAATACTGAGGCTGTGCCCCAACAGAGCACTGTGCAAGTGGCCCACAAAAGTCGACATACCGTATTTATCCGTGTATAAGACGCCCCCATGTATAAGACGCCCCCTGCTTTGGGGTACCGCAAATTTAGAAAATGGGCATATGCACTATCCGTGTATAAGACGCCCCCACATTTTAACCTTATTTTAAAGTAAAAAAAACCCTAGTCTTATACACAGAAAAGTACGGTACTGTTTTTTCAGTCAGCATCTTTCTTGATATTCTGCCGCTTACCGTCTATGCCGGCGGAAGGGGCTTGGGGGAAAAATATCCTCGCCGTGGGTTTGCTACCTTGCTTGTTTTTGCACCCGCAATCATTTCCCTTCCATTCCACTACTCTGTTGCTGCGATCTTTATCAGCTCCATTCCTTTACCCACCAGATCCCAATATCTGTAGCTATATGACGGACTGACAATTATTATTATCTGCTATGGCACCCACTTCTGAGTGTACCCACAACACTCCCTCCTCTGCGAAGGGGCAGAAAGCAAAACTCATGCAAAGGGGTTTTATCTCCTGGGAACTGTGAAGGAGTGAGAAGAGAGCTGTCACAGAGGGAAGATGCTATTTAATATTGTTGCATAATGCACTCTGCAAAAAAAACAACATGGAAGGGACAGTATTGCATACCGTATTTCACCGCATAATGGTCACATTTTTCCTTTGCAAACAAAGGGGGGGTGCAACCATTACATGAGGGAAAAACCTGGTGACCATGTAGGGTTGCCATATGTCTGGAATTTCCTGGACATAGCCTGGATTTGGCCGTTGGAAACAGTGCTGATGGAATACAAGTGAGGTCCCAATCAAAGAAGAATTTAATCATCTTAAATTGATGGAATATGTGCAGCTTGCAGATTTAACATACAGAATAAGAGAAGAAGAATAATATACGTTTAAAGAAGACTGGAAAGTGTTTACTGATTATTTGGGTGAAAGTTAAGTACATTTAAAAACACTGGGACTGTTAAGATAAATTCAGCAGTGTAAATATGTTTTGATGGTGTAACAATGGATTACTGGATGGTTTAGTTCATGTTAAAATATGCAGGAATGTATGGTGTGCAAAATGAACCATGGAAAGAGAAGAAGGGAAGTCATTAATTTAAGGTTGTCCAAATGATTATCTTGATATGCAAATTAGAAAAACTTAAGAAAAACTATTTTTTTTAAAAAAGGAAACTGCTGAAATATCCGGGAAACATATGACAGCCCATGTCAGTAGTGTAGATTTTGGCAAATTTCCTTTAACAACAAAAAGCTTTGCCAAAACCAACTTTTGTGTCTGGATTTTCACCTTTTGAAATATAGCAACCCTACATGATGTGGTGAGGAAACAAGTTGATCCATGCCCAGGGCTGGATTTTGGTTTGATGAGGCCCTAAGCTATTCAAGGTAGTGGGACCCTTTATATGTCCAGCTGTCCTTTGTCAACAACAAATTGTCGCTGTTTTTTGTGTTGAATATATGCTATATGGTAATTTATGGACCTAATAAGTATCTAAAGCCATATGCACATAACAAAATACGTATTTTATCAAAGTACCTCCAGGGGTTTTCTTCCTTCAAATTGTTTTGGAGCCCCCAAGAGAGTGGAGCCCTAAGCTATGGCTTGTTTAGCTTATATGTAAATCCAGCACTGTCTGTGCCTTAATGTATCCACCATACAGTTTAGATCTTGTGGGAAGAAGCAAGTCTTGTGAGTCTCTTGTGCCTCACTCTCCCCTCTTGCTTCCTGCCTGCCCACCTCCATCTGTTGCCTTCGGCCAGGAAGAGCATGCGCGGTGAAAGTAGCCCTGCAACTATTATGTGGGGACTATTCTGGGACCATTTTGGGGGTCAGAAAAAGGAGGGAGCGACTATTACGGGGTGGCGACTTGGATGTGATTAAATACTGCACTTCCACACGGTTTGTTACTATAACAAATAATTCTCAGTCTCTCATATAGCTACAATTATTGGGATCTGTGTATAAATTTTGTAATTTATGATTCAACTGCTCTACCCCCCCCCCCCCGCCATCTTACATTTTATTGTGTAGACATGCAAAGAGGTCTCAAAAGGCATGGAGGTTGCGTTCTGGGTCAGTGTGCACGTGCGTGAAAGTGAAACTCCCCTTTCCACCCCCATTCCACCCCCACCCCACCCTTTTCGTGACATCTTTTATGACATTTCCAAGTCACTTCTGGATTTGGCACTGTGCGCGTGTGCACGTTGTGCACCAATCGGTCACGCCTAAAACGGCAATTGCCTGTACTTACAGTCAACTGTATAAAAGGGATCTGCAAAGAATGAAGGAGAGAGACAAGAGTCAGAAAGAGCACAAAATCAGCCTCGTGAGGAAAAGAATAGCCTCCAGTTCCCACAAAATTCTGCAAAGCCAGCAAAATAATTTAGATCAAGTGAACCTGCCTTGCGTAAACCAGTCGTTTCTGACCTGCTGCCCTCCATACATTTTGGACTACAATTCCCATCATCCCTAGCAAGGCCAACCTACCCATGAGGCAAGGTGACTGCCTCGGGTGACAGAATCCACCAGGCCAGCAGATCCCAATGTGGATCTTTCTTTCCCCCCCATTGTTCCTGTTGTAGATCTCCCCTCACGCTTTCTTCCTTGGTAAGGAAGGAGACGCCATTTTGGCCAGGTGCCATAATGTCTTGGACCAGAGAGGCAATGACAAGACCCTTCTGGTATGAATGTTTCTGCACAGACCTTGAATGGAAAGCCTTCGCTCCTTGTGATACCGGGAGTAATACTCACCGTTTCATCAATGGCCTTAAATTCTTCATCAAGCCTCACAATGCGAAACCTGACTAAAAAAAGCAAATGCATGCATGTTATTTGCTATTGAAAAGAATTTTTTAAAGAGTGGATGTCCTTCTGTCTTAGGCTCTGTCTTATTTGAGTTTCATTCTCTACTTCATGTTGCTGTATATTTTTTTTAAAAAAAGAAAACAGAAGTAGGTGCTAATCTTTAGTTTCCCCTTCACTTCTGTTTTTCCTGCTATGTTATTTGCAACATAGATTTTGCTTATGCTAATTTAGCTTGTGTGAGCTTATGTTCACCTGCAGATGATTAGGGTCTACTGTGGTTTAGCAGCTTAGCTTTTACAATGCTTATTGTAATAGTTTCACATCACCCCACCCCAAAAGATGAAACAGCTGCTTCAGTCACCTTCCAGGTTCTTCTGGCCAGTCATGCAGACCCTCCAAGTGTCCCTATTTTCCAGGGAAAGTCCCAGATTTACAGAAGCTACCCCCGTTTCTGATTTGATCCCAGAATGTTCTACTTTTCCTTAAGGTAAAGGTAAAGGGACCCCTGACCATTAGGTCCAGTCGTGACCGACTCTGGGGTTGCAGTGCTCATCTCGCTTTATTGGCCGAGGGAGCTGGTGTACAGCTTCTGAGTCATGTGGCCAGCATGACTAAGCCGCTTCTGGTGAACCAGAGCAGCGCACGGAAACGCCGTTTACCTTCCCACCAGAGTGGTACCTATTTATCTACTTGCACTTTGAAGTGCTTTTGAACTGCTAGGGTGGCAGGAGCAGGGACTGAGCAATGGGAGCTCATCCCGTCGTGGTGATTCGAACTGCCGACTTTCAGATCGGCAAGTCCTAGGCTCTGTGGTTTAACCCACAGTGCCACCCGTGTCCCTTATTTTTCCTTATGACATCCTTATTTTCATCAGAGAAATGTTGGAGGGTATGGATTTATGTGACCCCCCGAGCTAAGGAGATAAGTAACTACACAATTTTTAGAAGATATCTGAAGGCAGCCCTGTATAGGGAGGTTTTTTAATGTTTAATGTTTTATTATGTTTTTATATGTGTTGGTAGCTGCCCAGAGTACCTGGGGCAACACCATCAGATGGGTGGGGTATAAATAATAAAATTATTAGTAATATTATTATGGAATAAAGAAAAAGGTAAAGGGACCCCTGACAGTTAAGTCCAGTTGCGAATGACTCTGGGGTTGCGGCGCTCATCTCACTTTACAGGCTAAAGGAGCTGGCGTTTGTCCGCTCCGCAGACAGTTTTTCCGGGTCATGTGGCCAGCTTGACTAAACCGCTTCTGGCGCAACGGAACACCGACATTGCACTTTTTGGCATGCTTTCGAACTGCTAGGTTGGCAGGAGCTGGGACCAAGCAACGGGAGCTCACCCCGTCACGGGGATTCGAACCACCAACGTTTTGATCGGCAAACCCTAGGCTCAGTGGTTTAGACCACAGCGCCACCCGCGTCCCTTTATTATGGAATAGGACATCCCTATTTTCATCAGATAAATGTTGGGGGGTATGGTCATGCCTACCTGTCTCTCCAGGCTTGTAATAGGGCTTGTCTGGCTTTATAATATGCCTGACATAAGCGTCCTGAACCAGCACCTTCTTCCTTTCGATAAAGATGGTGTCACCCGCTCGTATTAGGACACGCACACTGGCCAATTCTTCCTTAACAACATAAAGGAGGGGGGGAAACTGTTTCAACAGCAGGAGGACTGAGAAGAGAAGCATATTTTGCAGCTGGAGAAGATACCAGAGCATCCATCCAAAATTGTGACCCTCTTTTCCCCAGGAAATAGGGAAACAAGATCAAAAATTCTTCCCTTTATTATCCACACACAAAAGCCTTCTTTGCTTCCCTCTCTGCCCAGACACACTGTGGTTTGTTCCTCCATCCTTGTCTCTGCCAACCCCATTTCCTCCCCTCCGCCTCACTTTGCCCTATTCCTCCCGAGTTGTTCATATAGTCTCTCCCTCTTCTGTTACGTGAATCCTTCCAGTGACCAGAATGAAGGAATGGTTGGAAGCAGCAGCAAAGACTTACGGGTGGTTCACGTAGTTCCACTGGCTTCTTCCTGGGAACAAAGGCTGGGACCTAAAGAGAAAGAAACTGATTGGTGGACGAAAAAGAAGGGAGAAAAGTAAAATTCACACAGAACTTCACCTGTGCCATAGAATCATAGAATTGTAGAGTTAGCAGAGACCCCGAGGGTCATCTAGCCCAGTCCCCTACAATGCAGGAATCACAACTATTGAACCTTAATCATATTACCGCAATCTAATTCAAAAATGCACCAAAATAAAATTCTAATACAGTGGTACCTCGGGTTACATATGCTTCAGGTTACAGACTCCGCTAACCCAGAAATAGTGCTTCAGGTTAAGAAATTTGCTTCAGGATAAGAACAGAAATCGTGCTGCAGTGGCAGCAGGAGGCCCCATTAGCTAAAATGGTGCTTCAGGTTAAGAACAGTTTCAGGTTAAGTACGGACCTCCGGAACGAATTAAGTACTTAACCCGAGGTACCACTGTACATTACTTGGCAGCGTTGGTTTTATTTTTAAAGGTACGCCTAGCTATTTTTGACCTCAGAACACGTTCAGATTGGTCCACAATAAATACATCCACATGAAACAGGCTTGTAAACAGGAACTTGCCTATTTGCCGAAGTGGTTCTGAGGATGTGTAACAATTACCATTTACTCTGGCTCCAACGTGCTCTAGCCACTTGTGTTTGAAACCGAGTAGACATGGCGTGAGCAGCAATCCATCTCAACCCTGTAATTCCTGAGAAATACTGCTGGTTGGTTTGCTTTCCCTCAAACCCACTTCCATCCAATTTAAAAAACATAAGCAACAGCTAAGCTGAGGGGGTGTAGATTTTCAACATCCATTCTGAATGCAGAAATAGATGATGGTTTCACTACACAGGAATTCACAGGTGGCTAGTCAGAGCTTTTTCTGTCCTTTCTCTTTTGGGCTATGGGTGTTTCCCCCAAACAACTTACACTGATATTTCATTAATTGAATTTATATCCGATCCTTCCTCCTGAAACAGCAAACACGTCCACATTTTTTAAAGCATCCTAAAACAGTTGGAACATTCTAACAGCCGTTGCAGTTAAAGATATGTAAAACATCTGTGAGGGCAGATGAGCTCATAACAATTGTCATGGGTTCAAAGCATTTGCGAACTTACTTGCAATAATAGCATAATATTCATAATATTCCCAGTACGTTTCTGAGCCCAATTCAAAGTGTTGGTGCCGACCTTTAAAGCCCTAAACAGCCTTGGCCCAGGATACCTGAAGGAGCGTCTCCACCCCCATCGTTCTGCCCGGACCCCGAGGTCCAACACCAAGGTCCATCTGACGGTTCCCTCACTGCGAGAAGTGAGGTTACAGGGAACCTGACAGAGGGCCTTCTCAGTAGTGGCGCCTGCCCTGTGGAACGCCCTCCCATCAGATGTCAAGGAAATAAACAACTATCTGACTTTTAGAAGATACCTGAAAGCAACCCTGTATCGGGAAAATTTTAATGTCTAATGTTTTACAAAAAAAATTGTGTTGTAAGCTGCCCAGAGTGGCTGGGGAAACCCAGCCGGATGGACAGGGAATACATAATAAACTTATGATTATGATTATGATTATGATTATGATTATGATTATGATTATGATTATTATATTGCTGGAACCTCGACCGGACACTGATATGACTATTTCCACAGATAAACTGTTGCCCCTGCAATATTATCTCTCACCTACCCTGCCCCCACTTCTTGCCATAGGTTTACATGGGTTGGACTGGGGCAACTCGCCATACAACCATGGCACCAACTCACGTGGTGTGTTGTACTAAGCCTTAGGGGGGTTCACTGCAGGGATGGCAATCTCTACCATAGCTAGTGTGCTGCCTTGTTCCGTCCTTCACTGTGACCCGCTGCCCTTATCTAGCTAAGAAGCGAGAGCATCTTCTACTGAGTGGCTTGC
Organism: Podarcis cretensis; assembly: GCF_951804945.1. Classification (NCBI taxonomy): domain Eukaryota; kingdom Metazoa; phylum Chordata; class Lepidosauria; order Squamata; family Lacertidae; genus Podarcis; species Podarcis cretensis. Next base: position 31,830,049 of record NC_137187.1, read on the forward strand.
AAGGGATGAAACTTGCCTGGAAGCTGATGCATTCGTGGGTCCCTGGCTTCTCCACATCCTTCTCCAGCAGGGTGTGGTTCTGCAACGTCATCTCTAATGTCACCACCACGTGGGCCGTCTCTGGCAGGGACATCAGTTGCACACAAAACTTTTCTGTATTGGGATGGCGGATGATTGCAGGGAAAGCCACCAGATAGCGGCTGTGAGAGAAAAGAGGGGGGGGGCATCCTATGATCTGTAAGGCCTTTCCTGACAGATTTGGAGAAATTGTACTTTAGCAGTTGTTGCAAAGTTGCTCTGTGGGATCCAGACAATTTTAATTAAGTTATTTTATTTTTTAAAAAAATATTAGTTTTATATTATTTTATACATAACATGGGTGGCACTGTGGGTAAAACCACAGAGCCCAGGACTTGCCGATCAGAAGATCGGCGGTTCGAATCCCCGCGATGGGGTGAGCTCCCGTTGCTCGGTCCCTGCTCCTGTCAACCTAGCAGTTCGAAAGCACATCAAAGTGCAAGTAGATAAATAGGTACCGCTCCAGCGGGAAGGTAAACGGCATTTCCGTGCACTGCTCTGGTTTGGCAGAAGCGGCTTAGTCCTGCTGGCCACATGACCCAGAAGCTGTACACCGGCTCCCTCGGCCAGTAAAGCAAGATGAGCGCCGCAACCCCAGAGTCGGCCACGACTGGACCTAATGGCCAGGGGTCTCTTTACCTTTATACATAATAACTTTAACAATTTCAAATCATAAAAAGAAAAAGTTCTTTCGAACCTTCAGACCTCCTCCCTTCCCTCCATGGGTTCCATTTCCCCCCAAAAATATTCTTTTTCTTTTACCGTTATCCATCTGTTATATAATCGTGGATACCAAAGTTCATTTCACATTACAAGTGTCATTGTATCCCTGCCAAGATTTTAATTAAGTTATAGTCCCTTATCGGGGGGGGGGGGGAGGACATTTCTCAGTAATTGCTAACGCCTGTTGGCCGAACAATAAACTGAAGCAAACAAACAAAACAACCTAAAATAAAAAACTTTTTTTGTCACTGTATGAGGGATGCAGTTCTCCTGGGCAGCTGCAGGGTGTGGCAGATAAATTAGAATTATAGAATTGGAATTAGAGTTCGAAGGGACCCTGATGATCATCTAGACCAGGAGTAGTCAACCTTTTTATACCTACTGCCTACTAATCCATCTTTCCTGATGGTAAAATTTCCTTACTGCCCACCAGCCTCAATGGAAGGAGGATTCAGCTTGTGCCGTAGAGAACCCCCTACCGCCCACCTAGAATCCTGAAACACCCACTAGTGGGCGGTAGGGACCGGGTGGACAACCCCTGATCTAGACTAACTCCCCAAAATGCAGGAATACGCAGCTGTCCCATACAGGGATCAAACCTGCAACCCTGGTGTTATCAGCATCATGCCCTAACCACCTGAGCTCAGCTTAAAGGTTAGGCATGAGGGAAAGTTACAAAATTGGGGCAGGAGATTAGTTTAGATTATGTATGGTGTGGGTAAAGTTTTCTCCCTCTCTCCTAGAACCCAGCGGAGCTGAATGTTGCAAGAAATAACTCCCCACAGCATGCAGTTAAGCTATGGAATTAGCTCCAGCAACAAGCAGACTTCTATGTCATTGAATGGAAATTGTTTCTGAGTAAACGTGCATAAAACAGAGCTGCATGCCTGGTAACAGAATACCTGGAGGTTCTCCATTCAAAGCAATTCAACAAGTCAGTTTAAACCCAGTGCCTGAAAGTGCTCTAAAATCTGCCTCCGTGCAGAAGATAACCTGAGCCAGTGCGACCCACATTTGCAAAGGGAGCTCAGAATTGTCACTCTCTGCCCCATGCGCCCATCTGCATTCTTTTTTAAAAGTTTTTTTTATACTTTCCAAATTTATACATCCCATTATCTTTACAATCCATTTCACATTTCAAAATTTGATTCCCTCCCCCCCTTTCTGCGGTTCCTTAAATTTATTTTTTCATATCTTCTGCATATCCAAATTCATTTAAGTTACTCATTTAATTATCTACTATAAATAAATAGATACTCTCATGAAACTGCAGGTTATTACAATAACCCTGCTAATGTTTTTATCTGTTTACAATTTATCTGCAAATATTCAATAAACCATTTCCATTCATTTATAAAGAGTTAGTTATCTTGATTTCTTATTCTTTAGGTAAGTTTTGCCATTTCCTCATATTCCTTAGGTTTTTGTGCCCGTCTGCACTCCTATTCCACTATGAAACTGGCTGAGCAAAGAGAAATGGAAAATTAAAATCTTACGGGTCCGATATGACTGGAGCTGTGAGTGAGAGTACAGTCAAGGCACAGAGGAGTGGGGCTGCCCCCATGGCTGAGCTGTGATGGGCAGAACAGGCTGGTTCTCCAGACACCCAGCACTGGAGATGCAGAGATCTAAATACCCTCCTAGTGATCCCTTCGTGGGTCCACCCCTGTATTTACTGTATTTACTTTGCTAAGTAATCAACGTCCTCTCCAATGTCTCCTGCCCCCGCTGTGACTACATGACAACAGGGCAGCATAATGCAGCTAATACAGCCGATAATTTCTTGTCAATAGGGCATTGCGAAAAATTTGGTGCAGTTTGACTTTGAGATGCATCTGAATTGAGCCATGCAAAGGGCAGCATGCAGAGAGACTCATGGAATATCTGTGACATGGATACGCCATTTACCTTCCTGCTGCAGCAGTACCTATTTATCTACTCGCACTAGCGTGCTTTCGAACTGCTAGGTTGGCAGGAGCTGGGACAGAGCAACGGGAGCTCACCCCGTCGCGGGGATTCAAACCGCTGACCTTCCAACTGGCAAGCCCAAGAGGCTCAGTGGTTTAGACCACAGCGCCACCCACTTGCTAGAATACGGCAAAAATAGTGTTGGAGCAGAACAAACAATGTACAGTATTTGACGAGAAGAGAAGAAGAAGAGTTTGGACTTGATATCCCGCTACCCGAAGGAGTCTCAAAGTGGCTAACATTCTCCTTTCCCTTCCTCCCCCACAACAAACACTCTGTGAGATGAGTGGGGCTGAGAGACTTCAGAGAAGTGTGACCAGCCCAAGGTCACCCAGCAGCTGCATGTGGAGGAGCGGGGAAGCGAACCCGGTTCACCAGATTAGGAGACTACCACTCTTAACCACCACACCACCCTGGCAAGGAGCAGCCCCTCCACCACCAAGCCCTTACTTAGAACCAAGAGAGAGGGTGTCTGTACAGTTAAACTGGGCTGTTGTAGTTCAAGGGACATAGAGATTTGTTTTTCCCTGTGTTACATGCTTTCCTGAGAACTACCAGTCTCCTTATTCAAAGGAGGAGGGAGGGGGAAAGAGTCACGAATGCAGATCCCAGGGACAATGGAAGCAGTGCTGCTGGAAGGACTTACAGGATAGATAGATAGATAGATAGATAGATAGATAGATAGATAGATAGATAGATAGATAGATAGATAGATTAGATAGATAGATAGATAGATAGATAGATAGATAGATAGATAGATAGATGATAGATAGATAGATAGATAGATAGATAGATAGATAGATAGATAGATAGATGATAGATAGATATAGATATAGATTCTATTTTCAGTTATGTGTACATAAGGATGTGCTGTTTTGAGGAACAACAGAAAAGCCACCAGTAGTTATTTCAGATATAGCATATTTACTTGAGTCTAATGCACACCTTTTTTGCCAAATTAGGCTGCGAAAAATCGGGTGAACATTAGATTTGATGGTGCATTAGACTTGAGTAAATATAGAACTTGCATCTGAATAAACATGACTGGGATTGTGCATTGCTGTCCTTCTGGAAATATGGTATGTCCTTTCAACTCCAGAATGTAAGGGAACATCTGCCTGAAAACTACCTACCGGACTTTTCCGTGTATAAGACTAGGTTTTTTCCAATAAAGATCATGCTAAAAAGTGGGGGTGTCTTATACATGGGTAGTGCATAGCATAGCACGTTTGATTGGTTGCTGCCATGGCTGTCAATGGCTTTTGTGCATGTTATTGGTTGCTGTGTGGGTGGTGCTGACTGGGCGACACTGTGGCAATTTGCAGCCTCTGCTGGCTTGGGGATAGATAAGAGACGGATTTAGCGGTGCATGCTGGTGAGCGATTGTCAGCATAAAAAGCTCAACAACTCTGGGCAATTCTCTGCAAAAAAGATCAACAACTTTGTGCCATCTCACCCCATTTTCTAAATTTGAGTCCCCCAAAATACATGGGGCGTCTTATACATGGGGCGTATTACAGACGAAAAAGTATGGTACATTTCAGGTTTGGGAATCAAAATCAAGGGATAAAAATGTTGGGGTGAGGGAAATCCAGCACGACATAACTTCCTGACCTGTGCATTTCATCCCACAAAAATCAGCAGTAACTGCAGGCACGTTTACTCTCAGCCTGCTGTTTATGGAAGTTTGAGTAAGGATCCGGGATCTATGTGACTGTATGTCTTGGAACAGATTTAGAAATGTGAACTTTATACTTGCTGAGAAGGACAGTTAAACATAGTTGGAAAGTACAATGGGTCAGTGACTCCCAGTCACTATATCAAGATTGTCATCAAGGTGAAGCCTTCAGGTTCAATCCCCCATAGATGTTTCAAAAAGCTTTGATTAAGTCCCTCACAGCAGGCTCCTATAGAAACATTAGCATTTACAGACTGAGGGCCAGTCTTCTGACAGACAGGAAGCTGGTTGGGGATCCAGAAACAGATGGTCGGAAGAGTTAAAATGGAACAAACAGGAGTGTTCCAAGTAGAGGTACCAACTTGAATAAAATATTCAGTGGAGCCAGGAAAGCCTTGCCCTGCATAATCAATCACAGGTGCACACCACTTGAATGGCAATGCCCATCAACTTTGGGGGGGCAGCCCCTTCAAATATTTTATTGGGTGGGAGCAAAGGGACCTTGGCCCCCTAGGAGTCAGCTCCTATGGTTACAAGGAAATAAAGATAGTTGGAAGGCAGAACAGGGAATAGGGATTGAGCCTGGGCTGGATGGGGGGGTCACACTGCAGACACAGGTTTGCAGTTTAGATGTGCTCCTAGATGCCCAGGTCTCTGTGGTGGCCAGGAGGGCATTTGCACAGTTATAAAGCTAGTGTGGCAACTGCGCCCCTTCCTTGAGATGTCTGATTTGGCCGCAGTAAAACACACTTTAATTGCATCCCATTTGGTGTACATTTTCAAACGTCTCGAAAGCCGAGAGCTTTGGTTTCTGAATGCCGAAACCTGGAAGTAAATGCTTCGGTTTTCAAACATTTTGGAAGTCGAACAGTCTTTTGGTATGGATTACAGTGGTACCTTGGTTTACAACCATAATCCATTCCGGAGGTCCGGTTGTAAACCAAAACAGGTTGTAACCCAAGGCGCACTTTCGCTAGTGGGGCCTCCAAAAAAAAAATGGGTTGTAATCCAAAAAAAGGGACACACACTTCCGGGTTTGACGTGGTTGTAATCCACAACAGTTGTAATCCAAAACGGTTGCAAACCAAGGTACCACTGTGCGAGATTCCAGGTGCATACCCAGGATTCTTGTTTCCTTTTGAAAATGAGGCACAACAGAGACTGTGGTGTCTTTATGGCATATGGTTTATTTACACATATAGACAACCTGAGCCTATGAAGGAGGGGCTCCAAGAGGGTCTTGTTTCTCTCATAGTTGCAGCCTTGGATTCAAACAGGAATCAAATATTGTGCTCTGCTTCTCTGGCTTTCCAGCTTGCAGGGTTTTTTGTTGTCGCATCCAGCTGCTAGCTCACATAACCCATAACCCTCTAAGCCCTAGTTCTTCACATTGCTCCCTGACTCTCTCTCTCTCTGTGTAGGTCACATCAGTGATTCCCTAAACTCTGGCTTTATCTGTTGATCCCTTGACCCTTTGTTCTCTTAATGGCTCCATCTCCCAGGTGATTACCATAACATAGGAAGGTTGTTGTTTATTGTTGTTGTTTAGTCCTGTCCAACTCTTCATGACCCCATGGACCAGAGCACACCAGGCACTTCTATCTTCCACTGCCTCCCGCAGTTTGGTCAAACTCAGATTAGTAGCTTCAGGAACACTGTCCAACCATCTCGTCCTCTGTCGTCCCCTTCTCCTTGTGCCCTCAATCTTTCCCAACATCAGGGTCTTTTCCAGGGAGTCTTCTCTTCTCATGAGGTGGCCAAAGTATTGGAGCCTCAGCTTCAGGATTTCTCCTTCCCAATAGGAAGGTAGCCTGGCTTACATAGCTTTGTTTAGATTTTAGCACCTGCTGGATCCAGGGATCCACAAACTCATAACATTCTGGTAGGGTGAAACAAGCCACAATCTTGAGTTCAGACTAAGGCTGTGTACACATGTCTGTTTCCTCCAGCTAGCCCTGGTGTCTGAAGCCGATGTCAGCTACAATCCATCGCTATCCTGCAGTTCCTTGAGAACTACCGTTGTCTGATGTGTTTCCCTCAAATCAGCTTCCATCTGATTTGAAAACATAAGCCACATGCATTTCAGAAAAGCTGAGGTGTGTTCATTGGAGACTGCCGTTGCATAGGAGCTGGTGGGTTTGGAAGTATGGGGGGAGGTAAATTGGATGAAGACATCTGTACATGCAAATTTGACTTGAAAGTGAGGGAAAACGATCTCACTGTGTTCTAAGCTGGTAATGTGTACAGAGCCGTGGGTTGGCCCTTCATGGTTTGTTTACCACAGTTCATCTACCTTTCTGGGTAAATTTGCAAACCAGAGAAACTGTCTTGGGCCCCACACAACACTGCAGCCAACAACACACCACAAACTATTATTCTGGCCACAACAAAATGGTTCTTTCAAGCCTAGTTTCAGTGAGGGGAATTGTGTGAGGGGAAATGCAGCCATGACAAGCTGCACCTGCAGAAATTCCCTCTTCTACACAACTGTCAAAGGTGCAGGGAGAGGGGCCTGTCCTGTTCTGCACCTGACCACCCTACTTTTGATCCCAAAATTGATTAATTTTTATACCCTGCCTTTTCCCCTGACAGGGACTCAAGGCAGCTTACAGATAAAAATAAGAACTGCTTAAAAAACCGTTTAAGCATAATTGAAACTATCTATCTATATGTAAATGGGACGCAGGTGGCGCTGTGGGTTAAAGCCTCAGTGCCTAGGGCTTGCCGATCGAAAGGTCGGCGGTTCGAATCCCTGCGGCGGGGTGCGCTCCCGCTGCTCGGTCCCAGCGCCTGCCAACCTAGCAGTTCGAAAGCACCTCCGGGTGCAAGTAGATAAATAGGGACCGCTTACCAGTGGGAAGGTAAACGGCGTTTCCGTGTGCGACTCTGGCTCGCCAGAGCAGCGATGTCATGCTGGCCACGTGACCCGGAAGTGTCTCCGGACAGCGCTGGCCCCTGGCCTCTTAAGTGAGATGGGCGCACAACCCCAGAGTCTGTCAAGACTGGCCCGTACGGGCAGGGGTACCTTTACCTTTACCTTTATCTATATGTAAAACCTATGAAAAAACCATACAATAGTTGGAAGGACCTCAAGGAAGGACCCAGTCTAGTTTGTCTAGGGAGGGAGTTTCTCAGCCTGGGAGCAGCCACCGAGGAGGCCCTCTCTCCCGTCCCCACCAAGCATACCTGTGAGGGTGGCAGGACTGAGAGAAAGGCCTCCCCTGATGATCTCAGGACCTGGGCAGGTTCGTGTGAGGGAATACGGCCTGAGAGCTTGGATGGCTACATAGGTCATAACCTTTGAATTGAGCCTGAAAACAAACCTGTAGCCAGTGGAGCTATTGTAACAAGAGATATGTCTGCTCCCTACAACTAGCCCTGGTCAAAACTTTGGCTGCAGCTCTTTTCAAACTTTTCAAAATTCAGCCCCAAACAGAGTGCAATTCAGTACAGTGGTACTTCGGTTCTCGAACCTACGGTGGTACCTTGGTTTGCAACCGTTTTGGATTACAGCTGTTTTGGATTACAACCACATCAAACCCAGAAGTGTGTGTCCCTTTTTTTGGATTACAACCCTTTTTTTTTTTTTGGAGGCCCCGCTGGCGAAAGTGTGCCTTGGGTTACAACCTGTTTTGGTTTACAACCGGACCTCTGGAATGGATTATGGTTGTAAACCAAGGTACCACTGTAATCCATTCCAAAATACTGTTCAACTTCCAAAATGTTTGAAAACCGAAGCATTTACTTCCAGGTTTCGGCATTCAGAAACCAAAGCTCTCAGCTTCCGAGATATTTGAAAACCGAGGTACCGCTGTACTCCAAATGGGATGCAATTAAAGTGTGTTTTTTGAAACATCTATGGGGGATTGAACCTGAAGGCTTCACCTTGATGTCAATCTTGATATAGTGACTGGGAGTCACTGACCCATTGTACTTTCCAACTATGTTTAACTGACCTTCTCAGCAAGTATAAAGTTCACATTTCTAAATCTGTTCCAAGACATACAGTCACATAGATCCCGGATCCTTACTCAAACTTCCATAAACAGCAGGCTGAGAGTAAACGTGCCTGATGTTACTGCTGATTTTGTGGGATGAAATGCACAGGTCAGGAAGTTATGTCAAGTGCTGGATTTCCCTCACCCCAACATTTTTATCCCTTGATTTTGATTCCCAAACTGGAAATGTACCATACTTTTCCATGTATAACACGCCCCCATGTATAAGATGCCCCCTATTTGGGGGGACTCAAATTTAGAAAATGGGGTGAGATGGTCAAACTTGTTGACTTGTTGATCTTTTTTGCAGAGGACACACGCACCGCTAAATTCACCTCTCGTCTGTCCCCAAGCCAGCAGAGGCTGCAAATTGCCACAGCACCAGGGTTGCAGGTTTGATCCCTGTACGGGACAGCTACATATTCCTGCATTTTGGGGAATTAGTCTAGATCAGGGGTTGTCCACCTGGTCCCTACCGCCCACTAGTGGGTGTTTCAGGATTCTAGGTGGGCGGTAGGGGGTTCGCCTCATTCCCCAACCTTGGGCCTCCAGCTGTTTTTGGACTGCAATTCCCATCATCCTTGACCACTGGTCTTGCTAGCGAGGGATGATGGGAGTTGTAGTCCAAAAACAGCTGGAGGCCCAAGGTTGGGGAACACTGCGAGTCTACGGCACAAGCTGAATCCTCCTTCCATTGAGGCTGGTGGGCGGTAAGGAAATTTTACCATCAAGAAAGATGGATTAGTAGGCAGTAGGTATAAAAAGGTTGACTACCCCTGGTCTAGATGATCATCAGGGTCCCTTCCAGCTCTAATTCTTCCAACTCTAATTCCAATTCTATAATTCTAATTTATCTGCCACACCCTGCAGCTGCCCAGGAGAATTGAATCCCTTACCCAATGACAAAAAAAGTTTTTTTTATTTTAGGTTGTTTTGTTTGTTTGCTTCAGTTTGTTGTTTGGCCAAAGGCCTTAGCAATTACTGAGTAATGTCCCCCCCCCGCCCCCGATAAGGGACTATAACTTAATTAAAATCTTGGCAGGGATACAATGACACTTGTAATGTGAAATGAACTTTGGTATCCATAATTATATAACAGATGGATAACGGTAAAAGAAAAAGAATATTTTTGGGGGGAAATGGAACCATGGAGGGAAGGGAGGAGGTCTGAAGGTTCGAAAGAACCTTTTCTTTTTATGATTTGAAATGGTTAAAGTTATTATGTATAAATGTAAAGAGACCCCTGACCATTAGGTCCAGTCATGGCCGACTCTGGGGTTGCGGTGCTCATCTCACTTTACTGGCCGAGGGAGCCGGCGTACAGCTGTGGCCAGCATGACTAAGCTGCTTCTGGTGAACCAGAACAGCGCACGGAAACGCCGTTTACCTTCCCGCTGGAGCGGTACCTATTTATCTACTTGCACTTTGACGTACTTTCGAACTGCTAGGTTGGCAGGAGCAGGGACCGAGCAACGGGAGCTCACCCCGTCGCGGGGATTCAAACCGCCGACCTTCTGATCGGCAAGTCCGAGGCTCTGTGGTATAAATTATATATATAAATTAATGTAAAACTAATAATTTTTTAAAAAATAAAATAACTTAATTAAAATTGTCTGGATCCCACAGAGCAACTTTGCAACAACTGCTAAAGTACAATTTCTCCAAAACTGTCAGGAAAGGCCTTACAAATCATAGGATGCCCCCCTCTCTTTTCTCTCATAGCCGCTATCTGGTGGCTTTCCCTGCAATCATCCGCCATCCCAATACAGAAAGGTTTTGTGTGCAACTGATGTCCCTGCCAGAGACGGGCCACCTGACAGTGACGTGAACCACACTCCAGCAGGGTGTGGTTCTTCAATGTCAATTGAAGAACCACACCCTGCTGGAGAAGGATGTGGAGAAGCCAGGGACCCACGAATGCATCAGCTTCCAGGCAAGTTTCATGCATTGCAAGCCACTCAGTAGAAGATGCTCTCGCTTCTTAGCTAGATAAGGGCAACGGGTCACAGTGAAGGACGGAACAAGGCAGCACACTAGCTATGGTAGAGATTGCCATCCCTGCAGTGAACCCCCCCCCCTAAGGCTTAGTACAACACACCACGTGAGTTGGTGCCATGATTGTATGGCGAGTTGCCCCAGTCCAACCCATGTAAACCTACGGCAAGAAGTGGGGGCAGGGTAGGTGAGAGATAATATTGCAGGGGCAACAGTTTATCTGTGGAAATAGTCATATCAGTGTCCGGTCGAGGGTCCAGCAATATAATAATCATAATCATAATCATAATCATAATCATAATCATAATCATAATTTTATTATGTATACCCTGTCCATCCGGCTGGGTTTCCCCAGCCACTCTGGGCGGCTTACAACACATAAAAAATTGTAAAACATTAGACATTAAAATTTTCCTGATACAGGGTTGCTTTCAGGTATCTTCTAAAAGTCAGATAGTTGTTTATTTCCTCGACATCTGATGGGAGGGTGTTCCACAGGGCGGGTGCCACTACCGAGAAGGCCCTCTGCCTGGTTCCCTGTAACTTCACGTCTCGCAGTGAGGGAACCGTCAGATGGACCTTGGTGTTGGACCTCAGGGTCCGGGCAGAACGATGGGGGTGGAGACGCTCCTTTAGGTATACTGGGCCAAGGCTGTTTAGGGCTTTAAAGGTTGGCACCAACACTTTGAATTGGGCTCAGAAACGTACTGGGAATATTATGAATATTATGCTATTATTGCAAGTAAGTTCACAAATGCTTTGAACCCATGACAATTGTTATGAGCTCATCTGCCCTCACAGATGTTTTACATATTTTTAACTGCAACGGCTGTTAGAATGTTCCAACTTCCGGGTTGGCGCCCCCGGCAATGGCAGAGTTCCTCCGATTGGGAGGAACTTGCTCCATGGAAAGTTGGGTCTATACCGCCACGGCGAAGGCGGAGACCCATTGAAATCACAGGTGGAAGAAGCTTGTGAACCTGGGATTCGGCTGGCACCTTTTGCGCCTCCCCTACTCGCAGGGAAACCCTGTTTTTGGGAACCCTGTTTTGGGGAGCGACGTGGGGTGAGCGACGCGGTGCTTTGAATCGACCGCTTCTTTCATGGAGTGAAGCCACATTGCTGTTGCCGGAGAGCACTGACTTTTTCTTGTGGACAATTGGATTTTAAACAACAACCCATGAGTAAAACTGAAAATTGATCTTTAAATATCTTAATTTGGCATCGAATGGGGAAGGTTCAAAACAGGAAGTCCGCCTTCCCCTTTTGTAAATAGACTGAAGCAAAGAGCTTACAAGTAAATAGACTGAAGCAAAGAGCTTACAAGCCTTATGTAAAGGATTAAACTTCCATCGATTGAAATTATTAGACCCCCCCTTGGAAGCAGGAGAAGAGGGGGGAAATTTTGGACTGTGTATCCTGCAGGAGAGAGTGATTAAAATTAAATTACCACTGCTCTGAACCTGGGAACGGGCTCTCAGTGACTGATGTTTCAGAGTTCATTGACAGCGAAGAGAACGGATGTTGACAGTCAGTTAAATAAGAGAAATATATTGTTTCCATTGTCCGCTTCTGCGTTTAAAAGGGAGGAAAAGTATCTGAAAATTGAAACTATCTTTACTTTTTGATCTGTGTTGGAAAAGATTGATACAAGTGGAGACTGTTCCCCTCTAGAGGGAGCTTTTGAAACTGTTACAAGAGTGGAGCTGGGAAATCTCCAGCTGCTTGATAAGAACTGTGAGAACTAGAGATTGACCTTGGATATTCAAGAATGTCGACAGGAGAAGCCTTATGGACTGCATTTTCTAAGATAAGCCACTTGTTGGAACAGCTTCATAAAAAGATGGATGCTATGACTACTAAAATTGACATTTTGGAACCAAAAGTGAGCACCAATACAGAAATTATTCAGGATTTGGCACAGGAATCTATTTCAACAGGACAAATCGCTGAAAAGGAGAAGGAGAAAGTTGCTGTTGTCGAACCTAAAGTAATACAAGGGAGAGCCTTAGCCTTACAGAGGCAAATTGAGGACTACAAGTTGAGGCCCTTTATGATTGAGACTAGAAAACGTCAGATTTTGAAGATCGGAGCCTGGCCTGGACTAGAAAAGGAAAGTTGGAAAGATCCCTCTATGCAGGGATTAACTGACTTTTGGAATATGGACTTGGGTCAGGAGGAGATTGGAGTTCTGGGGGCCTTTGGATTTGGAGGAATTTTGAAACATGCCCGGAAATACTTTATGGATCCTAGTTTTAATTATGGAAATCTGGCTGACCTGTCGAGAAGGAATAAAAGTATCGTTGGATTGGAGTTTTCCCGAGATCTGCTCTTTAGCATCAAAGAATATGAAGAAGACTGGCAGAAGGGACGTGGAAAAGAGTTAAGAGCCTCGGACATAAGATCTCCAGGTTGATGGACTGTATGGAGTTGACGGAAGTGGCTGGTAGAGTCCGAGACTGGGGAGAGGAGATGGTGGAAGAAGATTGGAAATTTAAAGTCTATAGAAATATTGTAAAATTAATGAGTGATAGAAAAATGTTGGAAGGAAATTTTATGGCTTTAGCTGAAATGCTATAAGGAGTTAAGCTTAAATAAGTATACTAATTTTAATGGAAATAAGATTAAAAATATGTTAAGACATTTATATGATAGAAAATAGAGAAAGTTGGAAAGGAATTGCTGAAACAATTAATGGAAGTGGAATAAAAAGAGGGAGGTGAGAGGAGGTCAATGATACAAGGGAATGAAAGATAGAATATGGAAAAGGTATGATGTATGTTTTTAAATTGTTTTTGTTTGGTTTGGTTTACTTTATTGTGTTAATTTAATTTGTTAAGGTTGTGTTTTGTATTGTTTATGTATTGTATTGTTTTTTCTCTTTTTTGTTCTTTTGTCTTTTTTCTTCCTTTTCTTTTTTGTAAGCTTTAAAAGTAATAAATATTATTTTTTAAAAAAATTAAAAAATAGAATGTTCCAACTGTTTTAGGATGCTTTAAAAAATGTGGACGTGTTTGCTGTTTCAGGAGGAAGGATCGGATATAAATTCAATAAATGAAATATCAGTCAGTGTAAGTTGTTTGGGGGGAAACACCCATAGCCCAAAAGAGAAAGGACAGAAAAAGCTCTGACTAGCCACCTGTGAATTCCTGTGTAGTGAAACCATCATCTATTTCTGCATTCAGAATGGATGTTGAAAATCTACACCCCTCAGTTTATCTGTGGAAATAGTCATATCAGTGTCCGGTTGAGGGTCCAGCAATATAATAATAATAATAATAATAATAATAATAATAATAATAATTTTATTATGTATACCCTGTCCATCTGGCTGGGCTTCCCCAGCCACTCTGGGTGGCTTACAATACATAAAAAATCGTAAAACATTGGACATTCAAAATTTCCCAATACAGGGTTGCCTTAGTGTAGAGGCGTCGTTGCAGCTTCTCATCCTTCAGGCCACCGACGAGGCGGTCACGAAGCATGTTCTCCCGCTCTGAGAAGTTGCAGAACCGGGCGGCTTGGTGGAGAGAGATCACAAACCCAGTTATGGTTTCCCCAGGGGCTTGCCGCTTTGCGTAGAAGGCATTTCGACGAGCCACCACTGAGGGCTGCGGCGAAAAGTGCCCCTTCAGCTGTTCCATTATTGTTTTGTATGGAACAGTAGCGATGTCTTCAGGCGCAAGGAGAGCCCGGGCGATTTCAAACGTCTCCTCTCCGCAGACGCTGAAGAATATCGCCCTCTTCTTGGCATCTTCTTCATCGGTGACCCCTTTGGCTTCTAGGAGGAAGGTGAAACGGGAGGTGTACGCTTCCCAGTCTCCAGATGCTGGGTTGAACGGCGAGAAGCTGCTGTCGGTTGCCATTCTGAGTTCTTGTGTCCCGGAGCTGAAGCCTGGATACACGGTGCGAGGCAGCGGTGCGGCAGGTGGCGGTGCTGCGGTGCTGTGTGTGGCAGTCAGCTCAGTGGGATCCCACCCTCATCGCCAGTGAAATATACTCAGAGTCGCAAAGTGATTTCATGCTCTTTATTCAGCTCATAGTGGTGAGGAGGAATGAATGAATGTCCCCTCAAAGTATCTGCTTTATATACATTATTTACACAATGGGCTGCACATGATTGGCTAATTCTGGAATTCTACTGTAAGCCAATCAGGTTGTGGATTCACTTATATCTGGAACATGATTGGGTGGTTCCTGCCAACCAATCATACTGCTGCATTGTTCTAGGACCAATCAGACTGCTGCATTCTGAATCCTATTGTTCTAGGACCAATCAGACTGCTGCATTTTGTTTTTTGTTTTTATAAAGATTTTTATTGATTTCCAATTTTTTAACAAAAACAAAAAACAACATAAAAACAAACAAACAAAAAACTCATATTTTCTTAACCTTATTTCCATAACCCTCTTTTCCCGGACTTCCCCATACCTTTCCCTTTTTGCATCCTTAATTTAGTACCATTATTCAGCAACCTTTCTTGCCCAATTAAATATAAATTCATCCTCTTTTTCTATTCCACCCTAAAATTAAACCCAATTTTTCGCTGCAATTCTACGTTTTCTTTTCCCTCAGCATTTTAACACTCCTCAATTTTATAATAATTCTTAAGATACATCTTAAATTTGTTCCAATCTTCTTCCACAGTCTCTTTCTCTTGGTCGCGGATTCTGCCGGTCATTTCTGCAAGTCCCATAAAGTCAATCACTTTCGCCTGCCATTCCTCCAGCGTGGGTAGCTCTTGTGTCTTCCAATACTTTGCTAGAAGAATCCTTGCTGCCGTAGTAGCATACAAAAAGAAATTCTTATCCTTCTTCGACACCAGCTGGCCGACCATACCCAAGAGAAATGCCTCTGGTTTCTTGTTAAAGGTGCACTTAAGCACTTTCTTAATTTCATTATAAATCATTTCCCAGAAGGCCTTAATCTTTGGGCAGGTCCACCAAAGGTGGAAAAAGGTACCTTCAGTCTCTTTACATTTCCAACATTTGTTATTGGGCAAATGATAAATCTTCGCAAGCTTGACTGGGGTCATGTACCACCTATAAATCATTTTCATAATGTTTTCTCATAAGGCATTACATGCCGTAAATTTAATACCTGTGGTCCATAACTGCTCCCAGTCAGCAAACATAATGTCATGACCTATGTCCTGTGCCCATTTAACCATAGCAGACTTCACTGTCTCATCTATTGTATTCCACTTCAACAGCAAGTTGTACATTCTTGATAAATTCTTAGTATTGGGTTCTAACAATTCTGTTTCTAATTTCGATTTCTCCACCTGGAAACCAATTTTCCTGTCTTGTTTGAAAGCCTCCATTATTTGAAAATAATGGAGCCAATCTCGTACCTTAGACTTTATTTTCTCATAACTTTGTAGTTTAAATTCACCACCTTCTTGTTCTAAAATCTCAGAATATTTCGGCCAATTGGTTCTCATATTAAGTTTCTTTACCTCCTTAGCCTCCATAGGTGAAAGCCACCTGGGAGTTCTGTTTTCCAATAAATCTTTGTACCGTATCCAAACATTATATAGTGCTTTCCTGACAATATGATTTTTAAAACCCTTATACACTTTAACCTTGTCATACCAGATATATGCATGCCAACCAAAATTATTGTCAAATCCTTCCAAATCTAGAATGTCTGCATTTTCAAGAAGTAGCCAATCTTTTAACCAGCAGAAAGCTGCCGATTCATAGTAGAGTCTTAAGTCCGGCAGGGCAAACCCCCCTCTTTCTTTAGAATCGGTAAGTATCTTAAACTTAATTCTGGGCTTTTTGCCCTGCCAGACAAATTTAGATATGTCTTTCTGCCACTTCTTGAAACAGTCCAGTTTATCAACAATTTGTAATGTCTGAAACAAAAATAACATTCTAGGCAATACATTCATTTTGATTACTGCAATTCGACCTAACAAGGAAAGCTTCAGGTTTGACCATATTTCTAAATCTTTCTTTATCTCAGTCCAGCACTTATCATAGTTGTCCTTAAATAAGTTTACATTCTTAGATGTCATGTTAATCCCCAGGTATTTTACACTCTTTGCCACCACTAACCCAGTTTCCTCTTGGAATCTATCCCTTTCAACATTTGTTAAATTTTTTTCCAGTACCTTAGTTTTTTGTTTATTCAACTTAAATCCTGCGACCTGGCCAAATACTTGAATTAGTTCTAAAGCTCTTTTGGTACTAGTGTCTGGCTCTTGCAAGGTCAGTACTAAGTCATCTGCAAAAGCCTTTAATTTGTAATGTCTGGCTCCGACCTGAATCCCTTTTACCAGCTGGTCCCCCCTAATCATATTTAACAGGACCTCCAGGACCGATATAAAAAGTAATGGGGATATTGGGCACCCCTGACGTGTCCCTTTTTCTATAGGTAATTCATCCATAACTACATTATTTACAATTAGCTTTGCCTTTTGCTCAGAATAAATTGCACTTATACCATTTTCAAACCTTTGGCCTACCCCCATCCCGTGGAGATTCTTTTTCATAAATTTCCAAGATATATTGTCGAAGGCTTTCTCCGCGTCCACAAAAATTAAAACTGCCTTCGTATTAATGTTCACTGTCAACATTTCTATAATATCAATTATATTCCTTACATTAGTAGATACATGCCTACCCGGGAGAAAGCCTGCCTGATCTTTATGGATCTCCTCCACCAATACCTTCTTTAATCTTTTTGCCAAAATGTCTGCAAAAATTTTGTAATCCACATTAAGTAGTGATATAGGGCGGTAGTTCTTGATCTGTTTTTTATCAACCTCAGTCTTTGGTATAAGTGTGATGAAGGCTTCTTTCCACGTCTCAGGTGCCCTTTTCCCCTCTAGTATCTCGTTACAAACCTCCTTAAGCGGCTGAATTATCCAATTTTTCAAAGCTTTGTAATATCTGGAGGTTAGTCCATCTGGCCCTGGAGATTTCCCCGGTTGCATGTTTTGAATGGCACCCTCAATTTCTTGTTCAGATATTTTCTCATTTAAAAGCAACATACTTTGTTGCGAAATTTTTTGTAATCCATATTTCTTAAGAAATTCTTCCGGCCCTTGTGCATACAATCTTCTGAAATAACTCTGAAAGCAGTTACTGATCTCATTTGGTTTCCCCAAGTAGCCAATCCTGACAAAGATGTGGACAGAATTAAGGTGTCTGGTGACAATCTGCTGCTACGGGTCCCCGCAATCTAAAGTTACACTGAGCCCCTATTTTTCTAGGTGTGGGAAGTTCCACATTTCAAACAGTGCCCTGTTCCTGTATGAAGCATGTTATAAAGTGTCCCGTTTACTCATATTTATCCTTATTTTCTCTTTTGTATATCATATATGTATCATATTCTGCAGTAAGGTGTCTCAGAGTGCTGAACCTTCTAGTCATTTTCTGTGCAACAATTGTGAGGATCTATAAAACTGTTGTCCTTGTTTTGTACGAGCCCACGTTTTATGGGATGGCAGCCCACCAGTGGTGGCCTAGGGCTGCTGGCTTGATTTGTTCATTCACAATGCCCATTTCTTCCATATTCTGACAGCTCCTAATGAAGCCCCTCGTCAAAAAGGTGGAGTTTGAGCCTGACAAGATCCACATCTACCTGGATCAGGTGAGGCCTACTCAGATCTCTATCAGATTGACAAAGATCAGGGATATGTAGAAGGGGATCTGGGGTAATGCTCCACCTTTGAGTCAGGCAAGGAGGGCATGGAAGTAAGGACCAAAGCAAAGCCTGCCCTCAATGGGAGACCTTTCCTTACTCCTTCTTTTTCCTTAAGCCAGAAGAAGTGTCCTGGGGAACTCAAAAACTTGCCTATCAGAGGCTCTTCCACACTTCCACTTGCCCCGTGCCTAGAAAGTACAGTTCTGATCAGTTTTCTGCTTGTCTTCTGCTAATAATAATAATAATAATAATAATAATTTATTTATATCCCGCCCAACTGGCTGGGTTTCCCCAGCCACTTTGGGCGGCTCCCAACAGAATATTTAAAACACGATAAAACATCAAATATTAAAAATGTCCCTAAACAGGGTTGCCTTCAGATGTCTTCTAAAAGTCAGGTAGTCCTTGACATCTGATGGGAGGGCGTTCCACAGGGCAAGTGCCACTACTGAAAAGGCCCTGTGGCTGGTTCCCTGTAACATCACTTTTCACAGGGAGGGAACCACCAGAAGACTCTTGGAGCTGGACCTCAGTGTCTGGGCTGAACGATGAGGGTAGAGACATGGATTCGTTCTAGGTGTAGATTCGAGCAGCTTTGTGCTTGCCCTGCAGCTTTCCCCTGGAAAACCTGTTTTTTGCCGCTAAGTCGGAACGAAATCAAGCCATGGAAAACCCAACTGCCGTTTGGTCTGATTCAGCAGTAAACCCCAGATTTCTTCGGGGGCAAATGCAGTGGGGCAAATGGAGGTGTGGACATTGTAGTTCATCCTAATTACGGTGGTACCTCGGGTTAAGTACTTAATTCATTCCGGAGGTCCGTTCTTAACCTGAAACTGTTCTTAACCTGAAGCACCACTTTAGCTAATGGGGCCTCCTGCTGCCACTGTGCAATTTCTGTTCTCATCCTGAAGCAAAGTTCTTAACCTGAAGCACTATTTCAGGGTTAGCGGAGTCTGTAACCTGAAGCGTATGTAACCTGAAGCGTATGTAACCTGAGGTACCACTGTAGATTTGTTTGCCACCCCACCCATTCTGATGGACGAACACACTTCCTGCCATTTTTATCTCCTACCCCTCTTTCCTGTCTTCAGCTGGATAGTGAAGTTCAAAACTACAGTGTGTCGGTGGAACAAGAAACAGAAGTGATGGATCTAAAGCCAGCAATAGTAAAAGTGTATGATTATTACCATCCAGGTAAGCATCTCGTTGCTGGAAATGGGTACCATTCATCACAAAGTGCATTTATAGATCACCCCAATCCTGCCTGTCTCCCAATCCCCTTCTCCCTAAGCATATGTGCTCCAAAGAACTCTGCCAGGGACATTCAGTAACCCTTCATCGCGATCTTTCTATGTCTGTTTTCATGCCAAGTGTCTGCATGTGTGAAGTCATGCTAGTTGGACTTCTCCACACTTACCTTTGCCAAGGGTGGTGGTGGTGGCTTCTGCCAGGGCGATTGCCCTGGGTGCATCGGGGTGGGGGAGAGCGCTACTCACGCTGCCATCCCTGAGCCATCCCTGCACTGCGTTGTGATGCTGCGATCTGAACGGATCCCAGCCTCGCAACACGGCTTGGGGAGGGCGGCGTGAGAAGGATTTCCGCAGCCGTACACCCTTCGATCCCAGCTGTCAGGCGTGGAGAGTCCTCCCCTCACTTTGATAACTTCACAGATCAGAATTAACCAGCAGCTGATAAATTTATAGTCCTTTTATTACAGCGTCATGTTGCCAGCACAAACACACAGCTATCCGCAAGGAGAACGGGTGCCTAGTCTAATCATCCTTCCGGCTTCCGCAGCAATCTGGGCGTCTATGAGAAGTTCCTCCCTCCCTCTGACTCCTTTGTTCTCTGATACGTTCAGACCTCCAAGTCCATGGGGAAGAGAGCCCTCCACGCTCTCAAGAGATGTCTCAGCTAGCTGCCCCCTCCTTTCTGGTTCTGTCGTCATTATCTCGTAACTGGGTAACTCCCCCCCTAAGCTGTTCAGCTTCTGCCTCTCTCTCTGAACATGCTGTGGGCAAGAGGGCGAGCGCACAATTCTTCCCCCTCCAGCTCTCCATCAGAGAGAAGCTGGTCTGCTATGGATTGCATTCCCCATTCCCTGACACCAGCCCCTTGAGGCTGGGGTGGAAGGGCGCATTGTGTCCTTCTCACACTGCCCTCCCTGAGTGGGATTCCGCAACAGGGATGAGGAACCTGTGGACACAGAATCATAGAATTGTAAAGTTGGAAGGGACCCCGAGTGTCATCTAAACCAACCCTCTGTAATGCAGAAATCTCTTGGCCAACGTGAGGCTCAAAGCTATGACCCTGGGATTAGAAGTCTCATGTTATCCTTCAGCTATCCTTCAGGTCCTCCAGATGCCATGGGACTCCAACTCCCATGTGCTCTCGCCAGCACGGCCAATTGTCAGGGATGATGGGAGTTGTAGTTCAGAAACTTTTGGAGGACCCTGACTTCCTGCTGATGGGGGGTGGGAGAGAGGTTTGCTCTGGGGTTCGATCTCTGTCTCATGAATTGTTCTCTCTCATAAACAGAAGACAGTGCGGAAGTTGAATATAACGCTCCCTGCAGCACAGGTAAGGATGGAACGAGGCTTGGGCACAGGTCAGAAAGGAGAGTCACATAATGCTCATAATAGCCACTGGTGAGTTTTAGGTGGAATCATGCAGACATCCACTGTGCAAGGAGAACTCCCCTCGCTCCACATCATGATGGGTGGCTGGCCTGGACCCACAAAGGCTTAAGATATGGTGCCTTATTTTCTTTGTATTTCTTCCCACAGAGAGCACAAAGAAAGATCACCACTAGCTCTGCATCCGAGATGTGAAGCAAACCCAGATGAACAGCACAATTGCTGCGGGAGATCTCCCATCTTAGGTCATTGTTTTGAGACTGCTGTGTTAGGTCCTGTACAGATGATGTCTTGGCTCCAAAGATCACTGTGTGCAAGCCCAAAAGCACTTCTCTCTTTTTTATTTTATTTTATTTTTTTCTTCACGTAATATACATTCTTTACAACAGACAACTCCAAAATAAAATCATAAGTCTCATGTATTCATTCACACTGATCTCCTTTCCAATACCTTTACTTGATATTTCTTGCTGCTTTCTGCTTCCCTTATAGGAGCTTTATGGAAATTTAAATCTCTTAAATCCTATACCAGTCTTTAACAATTTCAATTAATCCCTTCACCTCCCTCCCCCACAACCCAGTACTTCACCTGTGTGCAATCTTCTTTGCTTACTATTATTTTTGTTATTGTTGCATTACTCATTTTATTTGTTATTCCATCCTTAATATAATATTATCCTATCTCCTTGTGCCTTTAAAACTTTTAAAGAATAGCACTTCTGTTAAGTTGTGGGTGAACATATCAGACAACACAGCGATTCTTCAAACAGCTCATGTTTATTCACAGGCCAGAACAGAACTGAACTGAAGGGTTCAGCCAGCCTGCTTATATAGAGCTCCACTACAACGCAACTGTAACCACTTTCTGTAACTATCCAATCACTGAACGTCACTTTCAGTCCTTTATTTGCATATGTGGACCTGAGTGAAAACTATCTACAGTATCCCCCTGCTGGCCCAGGGTGAGAACTTCAGTACATAACAACTTCTTCATGTATGCGGGGAGCCCACTGATTCCCGCCCCCTGCTTGCAGTTCCTCCACCTCATAAAATGCAGCATCACGTGTTGCTCCATGGAAGTTCTGCCAACCCTCTGAAGCAGCTTTTGTTTGGGTGAGTATAAGCCACTGCAATTAAGGGAGGAAACAGGCAGCTTTCCACACGTGTGCAAAGGTGCTATTGCCATAATTTACTACAGTATACAAGTTCTTTTTTCGGGGTCCCCAGATTGTTCTCTGATCAGACAAGTTCTGCAGGTGTTTACAATAGCACACATAGTGTCTTGAAAGAGTTGCTATATATCCCCAGAAGAGAAACCAGCAAATTTGCAATAGATGCGTGTTACAGGTGCCTATTGGATAATGCTCACGACAAGTGAGATTGACTAGACCAGAAGTTACTAACAAACTGGTCTAGTCAATTTCAAACACATCCCAGGTGCGACTAGGGTTCAGATTTAGGACAGAAAGTTAATGAGCCTCCCCCCTACCGCCAGTGAGACATCTCTGTAATGTATGTCTGACCAGTTCCCAGTATTATAGTGGTCTCCACTGTTTGGAAAAAATGTCTGAACACATGTTAGAATCATGTGATGACCTGGAATAAATTAGGTCACCCAGTTCAACCTTCGTCCCTCATCCTTAAGCAATTAATCTATTTCTAAAAGCAGTTGGTAGGGACGCGAGTGGCACTGTGGGTTAAACCACAGAGCCTAGGACTTGCCGATCAGAATCTTCTGATCAATTTTGGGGATAATCCATCTAATAAGCATTAGATAACCACCATGGCTATCTGGCTGAATTTGTCCTACTTGGGCCAGCGAGGATTGTAGGGATTCGAACTGCTGACCTTCCAATTAGCAGTGGTTTAGACCACAGCGCCACCCACATATAGTATGTTCATCACATGCTGTATTTCAACTACTGAGGGACTGCAAAAATTATAATTGTGCAATGGGGGGGGGCGTAGGTGAAAATTCATTGAGAATTCATGACAATTCATGAGAAAAAAGCATGCCCTCATTGAATCCACCCACAGAACTGGAATTTTACCTCTTCCTGTCGGCAGCTGTTGATCCATCTTGCTGAGCTTCCAGCATCTGGACTTGTTGCTTCTTTTATATGAAGCATTCTTTGTTTCACTTTCCATTCCCCAGAAAGGGCTCATGGTAACAAACGAAACTCCAGCATTTATTTCGTTATTTCTTTATTTGCTCATTTATTTGATAGTACATCCTTCAGCAGAAAGTCCCAGGGCAGGTTACAAAAGCATCACAATTAAGGAGAAATACAAATTACATTCACACTTCCATTTACATTTCCAATTACATTTCCATAAACAGTGGAAAACAACAGCAATTCCTAATAATTCTCACATTTTTTGCAATGCATTCCCCCCCAATAAATATTGCATCTGTGTATGATGTTTTCACAGATATCTGCATTTTTTTTTGCAGACATTTGTGAAATATTTGTATTCCCCAAATATACCCATTGTGGGGTTGGATTGCTGCACTTCAAAAACCATATGTTTCAAAGGACAAGCTGTGTTTTGGTCACCCAAGGGAGAACTAGATAGATTTGCATTAAGATAGGAACTGAATTCTCCCTGCCATACAATAATCCCTTTCTAACTCCTCAACCCTTTACGGTCTCTACTAAAGGGGCCAGGGCAGGATCCACACAGGAGAAATAATAGCTCTTCTCATACGTGACCAAAGGAGCTGCTCTCAGTTTATCTGCGTGACTGTCCAAAAAGCACAAAGGCCGTTCTTGCCACAAGCCTTTGGACAAATAATTTTTCCACTCTCCTCTATAACCTACCACAGGTGACCATTGCTCCCTCTTTCCCTCCCCTGTCCACCTAGTGAACTTTGTGAAAACAGAAAACTAAACTGAATTTCCTACTAAAGTTGGGATAGGCCTGATCTCTGTTCTATACTATTCCAGCGCATGAAGAGGTTGTGGAGGGAGAAATGCCAGCCAGGCCTGCAACATCCTCATCAGCTCAAACTCCAGCTTTTTCTGCACTAAGCACAAAGGTCTGGAGGAATCAGTACGTTTCCGAGCACAATTCAAAGTGTTGGTGCTGACCTTTAAAGCCCTAAACGGCCTCAGTCCTGTATACCTGAAGGAGCGTCTCCACCCCCATCGTTCAGCCCGGACACTGAGATCCAGCGCCGAGGGCCTTCTTACGGTTCCCTCGCTGCGAGAAGCAAGGTTACAGGGAACCAGGCAGAGGGCCTTCTCGGTAGTGGCGCCTGCCCTGTGGAACGTCCTCCCAGCAGATGTCAAAGCAATAAACAACTATTTTACTTTTAAAAGACAACTGAAGGCGGCCCTATTTAGGGAAGTTTTTAATGTCTGACGCTGTATTGTTTTTAATAGTCAGTTGGAAGCTGCCCAGAGTGGCTGGGGAAACCCAGCCAGATGGGAGGGGTATAAATAAATTTATTATTATTATTATTATTATTATTATTATTATTATTATTATTATGCGGGCAGCCTATGTGCAGCAAAACAGAGACCTAGCATGGTTCCCTCCAAGCAGTCTGTTGCACCAGGAGGGGGATGCACTTGGTGGCAAGGGCTCAGAAGAGGAAGGGTGAGGTGAGACTCTGCAACAGAGCCTTCTTAGTGTGCCCCCACCTTACCACCGCTAGGGGCTGCCCCTTCCCCACTTGCGGAGGGTGAGAAGGGCTTAGGAGCACCACCTGCTCTGACAGAGAGGGGAGGTTTGGAGAGTTGCGTGATTCCAGTGCTGTTTCCCAGGAGAGGAAGAAAAAAAAGAGGCGATTCAGGCCTCCAGGTGGAGCATCTGCCTGCTGGAATTTCTGCAGAGACAAGGATTCTCAAGAGTTGCTGAGTGTCCTCTGCTTCTGAGCTTGGCAGGCAGATGGTGAAACACAACGGGACAACTTTGCAGGCCCCAAGCCGTCTTGGAACTCTGGCCATGAATTTTAGACTCCTGAAGCTTCGTCCTTGCTCTCAAACCCGACTTCCTTACACCTTTGCCTTGCAAGAACAAGTGGACTAGATTCTGCTCTTCCCTAGCTACTGAGTTGGTACCATTATTATTATTTTTAATTATTTTTTCCCCATTCTTTATAATCACAGTTTCATCCAGGGATGTCAAATAACTTACAAAAAAAATCATTCAGTCGAAAATCTAACAATAACATGCATCAAAAATCATCCTATTAGTTATACATAACAGTATATACTTTTGTCCCTACTCATTTATCCTAATTTTCCCCCTTCCTCCCTCCCCTTTAACCCCTCCCCCCAAAAACTTGTTCTCTCTTCAGATCTTTAACCATGTGCGCAGATTATTTATTCAAATTTGGATGCTTGGGTTGGCTTCCCCCCATGCTATCCAATTCCTATAACTTGTCCATTTATTCAAAATCTTTTGACATTTGTTTTCCCATGTATCTTCCGTCATTACCTGTTCAAATATATCAGATTGTATATATTCAAAAACATAGTCATTCCATTTTTTCCATTGTCCATTTATCCTTTTCTTTCCACTATCACAGAAAACACCACTCAAATTGTAGCAAAGATTACCCCTGGGTTCCGGATTATGTGAGAAGCCTCCTCAAATTCACAAAGCAATGGCGACCAGGGTTACTCAATCCTATGGCTGTTTCCTTGGATGTTAATCCTGCTGGATTCAATGGGGCTCATTTCAAAGTTAAGTGTGCTTGAAATTGAGTCCTAAGAGTGAGATCCAAACCCCATTCTGATGCTCTGGACTGGGGGAAGTATGGATAAGGTAAGAACCCTCTGGCAGTGGACAACTTATAGAAATTTAATAAACAAGAGGGTAAAGGTAAAGGGACCCCTGACCATTAGGTCCAGTCGTGACCAACTCTGGGGTTGCGGCACTCATCTCACTTTATTGGCCGAGGGAGCCAGTGTACAGCTTCCAGGTCATGTGGCCAGCATGACTAAGCTGCTTCTGGCGAAACAGAGCAGCGCACGGAAACGCCGTTTACCTTTCCACTGGAGTGGTACCTATTTATCTACTTGCACTTTGACGTGCTTTCAAACTGCTGGGTTGGCAGGAGCAGGGACCGAGCAACGGGAGCTCACCCCATCGCAGGGATTCGAACCGCCAACCTTCCGATTGGCAAGTCCTAGGCTCTGTGGTTTAACCCACAGCACCACCCACGTCCCATAAACAAGAGGGAGGAGAGTATAAATTAAAAGAATTTAAAGAATTATGTGGAAATTAACAACATGCTTACAATATCATCATTTAAATGAAGTATTTAAGAAAGATAGGGCACTAGGGTTTAGGGAACAAATATCACAACTGGAGAGAGACCTGTTGTAATGTAATGTAAAAGTGTTGTCTAAAATGTATAAACTATTATTGGAAAGGGGGACAAAGGATGAGCAAGTAAAATCTGCAATGATACACTGGGCAATAGATATTGGTCATAATATAGATAGGGAAGCATGGGAACGTTTGTGGAATATGGATATAAAATTTTCAGCATGTTGTGTTTTAAGAGAAAATTAAATGACAGTGATATATCATTGGTATCTAACACAGAGTAAACTGGCAAAAATGTATAAACATAAAGCAAACAAGTGTTGGAAATTTGAAGAGCAAGAAGGTTTTTTATCATATGTGGTGGTCTTGTAGTAAGGTTAAAGCTTACTTGGAAATGATATTTAACGAATTGAAAAGGATGTTCAAAACAACTTTTGTAAAAAAAAAAAAGCAACAAAATACAGAAGCTTTACTTTTGGGAATTTTAGGGACAGAGCTACCTAACTTGTTCAGAAATTTTGAAAAATAGCAAGAATGCTACTTGCCCCAAAGTGGAAAGGAGCAGAAGTCCCCTCAAAGGAAGAATGGATACAAGAACTTAGGGAATATGCAGAAATGGCGAAACTTACCGGAAGAATAAGAAATAATTTTTTGTAATAAAAGAATGGAAATGGTTTATTGAATATTTACAGATAAATTGGAAACAGATAAAAACATTGGCAGGATAATTGTAACAACCTGCAGTTTCATGAGTATATATTTATAGATAATTAAATGAGCAAATTAAATGAATTTGAATATGCAGAAAATATTAAAAAATGAATTGAAGGAACCACAGAAAGAGGGGGAAAGAGGTCAGACTCTGAAATGTTAACTTGATTGTAAAACTAATGAAATGTATAAACCCTCTGGCAGAGAGGACCTGGCAGGTGCTCCTTAAGAGCAAGAACTCATCCTCCTGCCCATGGACAGGCCAGCAGGCAGCTGAGACATCCTCCAGCAATTGGGCCAGGGAAAGGCCACAAAAAAGGGCATCCCAAGGACATGGAAGTGCCATGGCAAGGGGTGGGTGCAGTTCTGCCACATCCAAACCCCTGTCAGATGCTGGCCACTCTTTTGCAACCTGGCAGATCCTCTGCTATTGTCAGAGCTGGCCGAAGGAGAATAGACCTCGCGAGAAGGCCCAGCAAGGTGTGTGAGGGCTCCTCTTTGCTGGCGCTATCTGCTTCTGGGTCTGTTTGGGCTGCGGTAAGCATTTCCGTGATTCCAACCAAGGCAATTTTGCCATCTTAAATGGCAGCAAATGTCAATCTGATTAAATTGCCCACGAATCCAGGGCTCAACTGCATGCAGAAGTGAATTGTGCTCCTTTTACTGGCATTCAGGTGCATTGCACATTTTTCCTTTTTTTGCAGATACAAAGGTAAAGGTAAAGGACCCCTGACAGTTAAGTCCAGTCGTGAACCACTCTGGGGTTGCGGCACTCATCTCACTTTACTGGCCGAGGGAGCTGGCGTTAGTCCGCAGACAGTTTTTCTGGGTCATGTGGCCAGCATGACTAAGCCGCTCCTGGCGAACCAGAGCAGCACATGGAAACGCCGTTTACCTTCCCGCCAGAGTGGTACCTATTTATCTACTTGCACTTTGACGTGCTTTCGATCTGCTAGGTTGGCAGGAGCAGGGACCGAGCAACGGGAGCTCATTCCATCACGGGGATTCGAACCACCGACCTTCCGATTGGCAAACCCAAGGCTCAGTGGTTTAAACCACAGCGCCACCCACAGATAGCAGTTGTCAAAAGTGAAATGGAGCCATGTCCCACTTATGGGTTCCTCAGAGGCAGATACAGGTTTTTGATACAGGTTTTGTTTCCCCCCATTATTTCCTTCAAGGAAACTGCTTGGAGCACTGGCTAAGCAAAGTAACTTCAGACACAAACAACTCACAGGGCCAAGTCATGGTTGCTTTAGCCAAGTTTCCTATATTGCAGGGGGTTGGACTAGATGACTTGGCGTCCCTTCCAACTCTACAGTTCTATGATTTCCACTACCAGAGAATTTTGTATATTATTATTTATTGACCATTCATTTCTGGCCACAGAGGGCAGCAGTTCACTGGCTTGGTGGGACTGATTGATTGATTGATTGATTGATTGATTGATTGATTGATTTTTACATACCTGACCCATCTGGCTAGGTTTCCCCAGCCACTCTGGGTGGCTTCCAACAAAATATTAAAAATACAATAAAACATCAGACATTAAAAACTTCCCTAAACAGGGCTGCCTTCAGGTGTCTTCTGAAAGTCAGATTGTGGTTAATTTCCTTGACATCTGATGGGAGGATTATTTTCAAATTTCCTACCTTCCTTCAACTAGTTTGACTTTGGACACTTGCAGTTGCTATACAAGTGTTATTGCTTTAGGGAAGAATGGCTGTCAGACTACTTAAAGAAATATTATACTACGATGAACTCATGAGCAGGATTTGAGCTATGAGCAACAGAAGTAATGAGATTATTGTATTGTGGTTCTGATTTAACAGATAGGAGATAAGGTGCAGCAGAAACTACAACTCCATGGAAAACGGGGTGGGAAGTCCACAAAAATAAGAGAAAAAAACATAATTGTGAATTGGATTTTATATGTCAAAAATGGTGCAACTTAATAAAATATATTCGTTTTTTAAAAGTGTTATTACTATTATTATTTCTACTACAATCAAAACATAACGCCAGGAAAACAGATGACACCTTAAGGAACAGTGTAACAAAATATACAAGTTACAATAAAAAAAATGTCTACACTATGAACACAAAGGAGCAGCAGCAGCAGCAGCCCATAAACATGCAGAAAATAAGCATGAAGAAAACTGCTCTCCAGATGAACTTCTACCTGCCTTGCAGCTGTTAAAGAAACATACAGTAAGCAAGGTCAATACAAAAACAAAACAAAACAAAAACACACAACAGAAAGCCAAAGAGCAGCCTTCTCTCCATGGCTTCCCCTCCCTTTATCTTTTTATCTCCTCCAACAAAAGCAGGTAAACTTCCTTCTTCCTTCAGTACCAGACATTCCCCCACCACTTCCATTCCACAGCGGAGAACTTTTCCAAACCTCCATTCAAATGGAGAGGAGCTATTTGGCCAAGGAGCCTGAGGCTCAAGTACTTGCTAATCGGCTATGAATGATGCTTGGGTCAGAAGAACCCAGGCTGGGATGTGGGGTTCCACCAAGCACAGGGGGGCTGCATAATACTGGGAATCTTTATTTTATTATATGCTTGAGTAAGAAGCCCAAAGGCACCTGGTGAAAGGGACAGCAGGTTGAAGTCTGAATCCTTGTTTATTTGTAGCCACTGAATTTGTTGGAGAAAAGGAATGCAGCATGAAGGCACCATCCTATGCACATTTACTCAAAAGTAAGCCCTCTTTATTTCAAAGGGACTTATCAAGTAAGTGTGCAGAGGCATGCAGCCTGATCTCTTTCAAACACGTTGCAATGTATTGAATTAAAATAATAATAATAATAATAATAATAATAATAATAATAATAATATATTTGTACCCCGCCCATCTGGCTGGGTTTCCCCAGCCACTCTGGGCGGCTTTCCAACAAAGTTTAAAAATACATTAAAATGTCACACATTAAAAGCTTCCCTAAACAGGGCTGCCTTCAGATGTCTTCTAAATCAAAATTAGAGGCAAAATAAAGCCAGTAATCATATTTTAACTTAAACGTAGGGAAAGTGCTATCTAAGTGCTATGCTTTATAAGATAAATACTAAGCTTTATAGTAACTATTGTCAAAATAAAGCACATCTGAGGGATGCAAAGCAAAAGACCAATTAATTGCCAAACAGTGCTCTTGCTTAAAATTAATAATGTGACATAATAGTTCATAATTTCTTTAAAAATCATCTCAGTAGAGTTTGTATTATACAATCTACTGCTATGCACCATTGGGAAGTTAGGTGCTAATTTATAAAAACAATTTGCAGTGCAGCTCCCTATATATACTTACCAATGGGTACATTCCATTGAACATTGCAAGATGTAAACTTATCACAGAATTACAGTTTTTTTAAAAAAACAAAAGGTTTAAGTGGTTTTTAAACAAATACAAATACAATAACCATTCTGGGATGTAGAAACTACATTGTTAGAAGCTAAATTAACCCTACTGTCACATCATACAATTCAACCACTTTGCCCATTTCAGATGCTTGGAAACATGGTAAAAACATATAACAGATTCCTATTTCTTCCTCATTATGATTTCTTAACATTTTCAATTTAAGTTAAAATATTGTACTTGGTTACTTTAATTTTGCCTTTAATTTTGATTTAATTTCATATGCTACAGTGAATTTGAAAGAGATCAGTCTATAATCCTCCACACACTTACTTTGATAAGTTCCTTTGAAATCAGCAGGACTTATCTTTGAGGAAATGTTCTCGAAACAAGAGTGAGCAACGAGGTAGCAATACTTGATTACAAATCCTTCAAGGGGGTAGGCACTTTGTCAAAAGCTTTTTGAAACTCTAAGTATACAATATTCATAGGATCACCTCTATATACTTTTTGACAATCTCAAGTAAAGATTAGTGAGACAGAACTTAGCCTTGTAGAAGCCATATCTGAACTTTGTGAAATGTTCTCTGATTCCATTAAAGAAGCTGTACTGAACTGTCCTCCTTTGGCAAAAGAGAGCAGAAGGTCCCTGACAGGTGTGAGGTTGGCAAAAAGATCATGGAGCCTGTTATTGCTGCATAGCACTAGGTTCTTGTAAACTGCTTTCAGGAGCTGGGAGTCAGGAGCAGGTCAACAATAAAACACCGTGTCAGCCAAGTTAATTCTTTATTCAAAGGAACCAAAACAGCTCAGGCCTAGTGGTCACAGAACTCTTCCCAGTAGGTCTTGCCCCAATGGGGCAGTTGCGAGGACTGAAGATCCCCACATTTCCACCATTTTCTAAGACTCCTCACCTGGGTCCTTCCCCGGCAACCTGTAGAAGCCATGCTCATTCTCCTTGGGCAAGACTTGTTCTTCTACAGTGGTACCTTGGGTTAAGTACTTAATTCACTCCAGAGGTACGTACTTAACCTAAAACTGTTCTTAACCTGAAGCACCACTTTAGCTAATGGGGCCTCCTGCTGCTGCCACGCTGCCAGAGCACGATTTCTGTTCTCATCCTGAAGCAAAGTTCTTAACCTGAAGCACTATTTCTGGGTTAGCGGAGTCTGTTACCTGAAGCGTATGTAACCTGAGGTACCACTGTATATACTTCTATATATAGTTAAGTATTTTCATGAGTTTTCCCAGGAAAAAAACCCTTAAACTAATGGGCTTCTGGTTTCTAGGATGCCCTCTGGATCCCTTTTTAAAGATTGGTGTTAATCTTGCCTAATAATAACAATAACAATAATATTTATACCAAGAAGGCCCTCTGCCTGGTTCCCTGTAATAATAATAATAATAATAATAATAATAATAATAATTTTATTTATATCCCGCCCTCCCCAGTCAAAGCCGGGCTCAGGGCGGCTAACAACAATAAAACAGTACAAAAGTACAGCACAAACAACACTCTAAAATCATTCATCATGCAGTGAAGGAACTCCAGAAGGCCCTCGGAGCTGGACCTCAGTGTCTGGGATGAATGATGGGGGTGGAAATGCTCCTTCAGATATACTGGGCCGAGGGCTTTAAAGGTTAGCACCAAGACTTTGAATTGTGCTCAGAAACGTACTGGAAGCCAATGTAGGTCTTCAGGACCGGTGCTACGTGGTCTCGGCGACCACTCCCAGTCACCAGTCTAGCTGCCACATTTTGGATTAGTTGTAGTTTCCGGGTCACCTTCAAAGGTAGCCCCACGTAGAAAGCATTGCAATAGTCCAAATAATGTAACATTAACATCAGATGACATTGTAACATAAGAGGGAACAATTTTAACTATTCTCACGAATGTGTGAGTTATTTTCAGGCTCAATATTTGGGCATCAAGTTAGAAAAAAAGGAAAGCGGCAAGACAAAGGAAGGAAGGGCAAAGAAAACTAAGATTGGTGCCTTCATTATACTACCTGTAGTTACCAAGCAAATGAGAGTAAGCTCTCCAGATGCAGGTGAGGGCCTCCTCCTCCTCCTTGCAGATGGTGTCCATCAGCCACACATTTTGAGGCAATTTTGGCAATTCTCAGTCAGAAAGCCTCTCTTACCTATGTGTCAAGTCACCACTTGACTTTTTTAAACAGACAAAGGTCACAGCCTGTTACAGTGGTACTCGGGTTAAGAACTTAATTCGTTCCAGAGGTCCGTTCTTAACCTGAAACTGTTCTTAACCTGAGGTACCACTTTAGCTAAAGGGACCTCCCGCGGCCACCGCACCGCCGCCGCACGATTTCTGTTCTCATCCTGAAGCAAAGTTCTTAACTTGAGGTACTATTTCTGTGTTAGTGGAGTCTGTAACCTGAAGTGTCTGTAAACTGAAGCGTCTGTAACCCGAGGTACCACTGTACTTCTCTTTGCACGCAGTGACACAATTTTTCATTTTGAGTGCAGAACTGATCCCAGGGTCCTCTCTCCTAAAAAGGTCCTTTGCTCCACTTTCCACACTAGGCAGTGAGTGGCTAGTTCTGGCCATTCATAATCAGGGTCAGGACAAACTCCTGACTAGTTACCCAATGTTATGATGATAAATCACCTTGTTTTATGTGTCCAAACCCTCCAGATGTTGCTGCTAGATTCCAACTGCCCTCCTCCCCTGCTCCATGACATCTGACATCCTGGATCTGCTGTCTAGAGCTGATAGTAATAATAATAATAATAATAATAATAATAATAATAATAATAATAATATTTTTATTTATACCCCGCCCTTCCCAACCAAGGCCGGGCTCAGGGCGGCTAACAAGCAATAATAAAAACAAGTTGAATGAATACAACTTAAAAACAAGATTAAAATACAACATTAAAATATTGAAACATTAAAATATTAAAATACAGCCTCATCACAGGAGGAGAAAGGAAAAAGGAAAAAGAAAGAGGGGGAGGGAATCAAATTGGCTCCAAGCCAAAGGCCAGGCGGAACAACTCTGTCTTACAGGCCCTGCGGAAAGAAATCAGATCCTGCAGGGCCCTGGTCTCATGAGGCAGAGCGTTCCACCAGGCAGGAGCCAGTGTTGAAAAGGCCCTGGCTCTGGTTGAGGCTAATCTAACTTCCTTAGGGCCCGGGACCACTAGGGTGTTGCTATTTATGGACCTTAAGGTCCTCCGTGGGGCATACCGGGAGATAGTGTGGGAAGGTTTACTTTAGCAGAGTTAAACAATCCCCTTTATAAGTTTATGCAGCCATCAGCTTGTTGCTGACTCATCTGAGTTCTACTAGTAAAGATGCCTTCCTGGTTAAAAATCCCTTTGAATACTTTTTAAAGAATACACACACAAATCTGATTCATGTTAATATAAAACTATTTTACCCTCAGATTCATTCAGGTTTACAGAACTGCACCTGAAGGCAGGCTTAGGTTACATAACAAGCACATAAACTATACCAGAGGGAAGCTGGTCCTGAGGTGACTGCAACTGAGCAGTTATTTTTCAAAACTACCAGCAACCGACAAACTGGTTGTCACAGCGACCGGTTAGAACATGGAGGCCGTTAGTCCTCTATCAGAATGTTGTACTTGACTGCACCTTTACATCCCCCAGATAGGAGTTGGGAGTTGAGAAACTAATTCAAGATGCTGGAAATGCGCCCAAGGGAGGGAATACTTAAGGGTGCGGTGTTATGTACTGAAGTTCTCACCCTGGGCAAGCAGGGGGATACTGTAGATAGTTATGCAAATGAAGGATCGAAAGTGACGTTCAGTGATTGGATAGTTTTAGAAAATGGTAACAGTTACATTGTTCTGGAGCTCTATATAAGCAAGCTGACTGAGCTCCTCAGTCAGTTCTGTTCCAGCTTACATATAAAGAGCTGCTTTGGAAGAATTGCTGTGTCGTCTGATATGTTCGCCCACAACTTAACATGTGGGTGTGAGCCCTGCAGAGGTGCGGTGTGTATTTTAGGGCTGAGTGAGCTCCTAAAAATTCCTATTTGTGGGTGGTGCAATTGGGGGCAGGGGGAGGATTTTACTGATTTTTTTTGGGGGGTGGTAATTCTCCTGCCATTTGGATGGAGACAAATGGAAAAAAATCAGAAAATTAACCAGAACACTCCATGGGAGCATGGGATTTATGAAGGTCAAAAAACCAATGAGCATCTTTAAAAACTGCCCATGGGGTGGGGGGGAGAACAAGGCTTCAGAATGTCTCCCCTCTTCCCCACTTACCTTACCTTCTGTGGCAGCAGAGGAGGCAGAAGACCATTGTCTGGGCTTTCAACTGAGCCAAAGATAGTTGTCGGAAGGAGACAGATGTTTCCAACGTCAACTGATCCAAAAAAGACAGTTCTCTGAAGCAGACAGACATCTGCAGAGTCAACTGATCTGAAGAAGACAGTTGAATGAGCTTTTAACTGATCTCAGGATCCTTTCAAACAACTCACCTGGTTTCCTGGGAAACAAAACATTCTGCAGCCCATTGTGAATTCAGATCTTGGCCAAGGCCTCGCCCAATGGACTGTGGGCTCTCTCTCTCTCTCTCTCTCTCTCTCTCTCTCTCTCTCTCTCTCTGGCCCATGTCAACACTTGGTATCTTCATCCAACTTCCAAGCACCTGCCTTGCCCCTTAATTTACCCCTCACCAGGAGGGCCAGGGCAGCTGGATCTAGGCTTCCCTTACAGTTTCGCACCCCCAGCTTTGCATCGCTGTGGGAATCAAAGGGAATAAAGTGGGCCCTGACTGTGATCCGGTTTCTACCACCTCATGAAAACTCACCTCCCTGTCCAAGGTGTTAGCTGGCTGTTCCACCTTTAGTCATTGTGTATTATCTGTTCCAGTGGTTTGAAAGTTCTTGCCTTTTCATTTTAGGGTGTGGGCTACACCTTCTCTTTCCACCTGGCTAACTCACCACCTCTAGGCAGCTTCCAAAAAACACATTTGTACTCAGGGGGTCTTCCGTGGTGCTTTATTTTCACTTGAACACCCCACCTTTCCTCCAAAGAACTCAATGTGGTATACATGGTGTGCTTTCCCTGTCCAAATTATCCTCGTAATCACCCTCTGAGGTAAGCTAGGCTGCCTCCAATACTGGAAGGAGTATGAGGCTATGGTGGCTTCGAATGATGCCCCCACACCCTGGGTTGGGGCTGGAGAATGAGAGCTGGAGGGTGGGGGGTTCACCCTGAGGGAGCCCCATCTCAGATTTTGTTCAAAATTTTTGTGTGTGTACATACCAATGAGATAACCTCAATTTTTTAAAGAGTTTTTGGTCCAAAATTGGGAGGAGAATTTTTTAAAAATTTTGATTTTCGCACGATTTAGGCAAATGAAATTTCTGTGTCAGTTTAGAAAAAAACCTCCTGTTCTGCTTATTTTTCAACCAACTGGGCTTATTTTGGTATCGAAATAAAGCTATTTTTGGTCTCTTTC
Source organism: Podarcis cretensis (assembly GCF_951804945.1). Taxonomy (NCBI): domain Eukaryota; kingdom Metazoa; phylum Chordata; class Lepidosauria; order Squamata; family Lacertidae; genus Podarcis; species Podarcis cretensis. The sequence goes on from NC_137187.1 coordinate 31,865,597, forward strand.
AAAATAAGGTATAAAAATGGTATTAAGTGCCACAGAAAAGGGTCACCAACTATTCAAAGTGAATGTTAGTCATTTTCTACCTTGGTTGGTTTGATTAGCCATAGCACACAAACCAAAACTAACACATGTATCATACTTCTTTAGTAGTAGTAGGATCTGTCTGTGTGTGGTGGCTCTTGATGCACTAACTCCAGCCTCAGTCCACTTCTTGTGAAAGTCCCCAACACGTTTGAATGGTCTTTTCCTGACAATCCTCTCCAGGCTGCAGTCATCCCTGCTGCTTGTGCACCTTTTTCTTCCACTCTTTCCCCTTCTGCATAACTTTCCATTAATGTGCTTCAATACAGCACTTTGGGAACATCAAATTTCTTCTGCAATTACCTTTCGAGGCTTTCCCTCCTTGTGGAGGGTCTCAATGGTGGCTTTCTGCACAACTGTCAGGTCAGCAGCCTTCCCCATGATTGTGCTTCCTACTGAACCAGATTGAGAGACCATTTAAAGGCCCAGGAACCCACTGCAGGTGTTATGGATTGACTAGCTATTGAACCTTTTCACAATAAATTGTTAATTTGGGGTTTTCATCAGCTGTATGCCATAATCATCACAATTATAACAAATAAAGGCTTGACATATCTCGCTTTGCATGTCATGAGTCTATCTCATGTATTAGTTTCACCTTTTAAGTTGAATTACTGAAATAAATGAACTTTTCCACGATATTCTAATTTTTTGAGTTTCACCTGTATATCTTTTCATACCATAAAGTCTCTCTGCACTGAAGCACAGGGCAGGAGGGGGCAGGGAAGAGCAGGGTGCTCCATCCTTTGCCCATTAGCTGCTCTGTCAACCTGTGCTTTCCCCTTTCACTCTCTATTCACACTTGCCCAGCCAAAGTCTTGTGCCCCAGGCTAGATTTTGACCCTGCATCTCCAATGCCAACATAAGCCTTAATGGTTCTGTGATGTTCAGATAATCAGGAGTCTGAGGCTTTAATGGCAGGGGAAGCTTGTCCTCTCAGTGACCTGACAGCCCCAAGGACAAATGGGAAGCAACTGTTCATATGCATAAAAATTCCTTTTCCAGGAAAGCTGCTGCAGGGGAGAGCAATGGGAGAACCGCCAGGACTGGTTTGGCCTGGTACTGTAGTTGTATTCATCCAGGATTACCTGGTTTCCTTAAAATTTAAAAATTAAGGGGGGATTAAGAAAAATTAAGGGGGGATTAAGAAAAATTAAGGGGGGGTTAAGAAAAACAACACCTTTTTTATTTTGATCTGATGCCTTAAAAATGCAAATGAAGGAACTTACTTGGCTCCTCCCATAAGCTGCAGAAATGATGAATAAAGCTATTTTGAAGGCTGTCCATCAGACCAGGTGAGAAGTATCCATGCCACTGTCATGACTATCTCCACCACAGATACCTGGGACTTCCAAGTGTTCTAGACAACAATGTAAGGTGGGGAAGGGGGGAAATCCATCAGTGTATTTTTCCACTTAAATGCTTCCACTTTTAGCAATGCACTGAAGGAGCATCTCTACCCCAATTGTTCAGCTGAGGTCCAGCTCTGAGGGCCTTCTGGCGGTTCCCTCACTGCGAGAAGTGAGGTTACAGGGAACCAGGCAGAGGGCCTTCTCGGTAGTGGCACCCACCCTGTGGAACGCCCTCCCACCAGATGTCAAGGAAATAAACAATGATCTGACTTTTAGAAGACATCTGAAAGTAGCCCTGTTTAGGGAAGTTTTTAATGTTTGGTGTTTTATCGTGTTTTTAATATTCTGTTGGGAGCCGCCCAGAGTGTCTGGGGAAACCCAGCCAGATGGGTGGGGTATAAATATATTATTATTATTATTATTATTATTATTATTATTATTATTATTATTATTCCATGAAATGAATTTGTCATGTTGTTGTCATACCCCACCTATAGGGCTAGGTTTCCCCAGCAACTCTGGGTGACTCCAAGCACATATAAGAACATAGCAAAACGTCAAACATTAAAAACCCTGCTTTCAGATGTCTTCTAAAAGTTGTATAGTTCTTTATCTCCTTGACATCTGATGGCAGGGTGTTCCACAGGAAGGGGAAGGCCCTCTGCCTTGCTCCCTGTAACTTCACCTATAACATGAAATAATAATAGGAAACCAGTGATATTTTAGGGAGCAGGCTAGCAGGTGAGGCCAATGACTTACCTCACAGGAGCCTACACAACACAAAACTCTGTTGCTGTATGTAGGCTTTATTTTATTTGTTTTTTATGTTATATTTTGGAAATGTACATCCAGGGTTTTCTTCTTTATTTTTTTTTGGGGGGGGGGCAAGAGAGTGGGGCCCTAAGCTATAGCTTGTTTAGCTTATACGTAAATCCAGCACTGGGGTTGTGGGTGGTTTTTCTTCTTTGGGTTAAATGTTTCTCCAGCATGCTGCAGCCTCCCCACCTGCCGGTGCTTCCTGATCTCAATATCATAGAATCTTAGAGCTGGAAGGGACCCACAAGGGTCATCTAGTCCAACCCCCTGCAAAGCAGGAATCTCAGCTAAAGCATCCATGACAGATGGCCAGCCAACCTCTGCTTAAGGAACCTCCAAGGAAGGAGAGGCCACCATCTTTCGTGGGAGTCTTTTCCACTGCTGAACAGCTCTTAATGTCAGAACATTTTTTCAAATGATTACTTGGAATCTCCTTTCTTGCCACGTGAAACCAGGAGATTCTTCAGTTGAGATTCCTGCATTGCAGAGGCTTGGACTAGATGACCTTTGGGTTCCCTTCCAACTCTACAGTTTTATGATTCCATATGCAGTTTTACTTATTTGGTATTTATCTATCAATCGTCTCTCTATCTATCCATCTATACAGAGGAGCATAGGGGACAAAATAGTAAAAGGTGGGGTTAAATGGCAATGAAAGTGGAAACAATGTGATAAGTAAATTAAAACCCATCAGTAAGTAGTGGTGATACTATCATCATCATCATGATGACTAACAGTGCAATTCTTCGTATGTCTACTCAGAAGTAAGGGGTGGTATTCAACTAAATTCTAGCCAAAGTAGACCCACTGGCATTAAATTAGCCATGTTCATTCATTTCAATAGGTCTACTCTGAGTATAACTTAAGTAGGCTACAACACACTAATTTCATCATGCTGTTGCATGTGTTTGCTTGGAACAGTAATACACAAAAAGCTGATTCCATTAGATTTGGCTAATGTTGCCTCTATTCAACTTGCCTAATTTGAGTTCTGATTGGTGTCCATTAATTACCTGAAAGGGCATCTCCACCTCCATCATCCAGCCCGGACACTAAGGACCTCCTCTGAGGGTTTTCTGGCGGTTCCCTCACTGCGAGAACAAGTTTCTAGAGACTAGATTATGAGTCTTTGTAAACTGTGTTTCTAAAGGAACTTTTGTTATTGCCAAATGGCAATGTGTTTGCATTATTAAGTTTGTTATGAATAAAAAATCATTTTAAGTTAGAGCATGATAATTATTTCACTATTAATATACTTCTTCTTAATTGTATTTCAGTTCAACAATTACTTTGATAAAATACATATTTTGTTGTGTGCAAATGGCTTTAGATACCTATTAGGTCCATAAATTACCATGTAGCATATATTCAACACACACACAAAAAACAGCAACAATTTGTTGTTGACAAAGGACAGCTGGATATATAAAGGGCCTCATTACCTTCAATAGCTTAGGGCCTCATCAAACCTAAATCCGGCCCTGAACAACCCATTTGCAAGTATAATACAAGATCAATCTCAAATTCTGAAGCAGCCTGTGAAACAGTCAGAAAAAATTGGATACTCTTCCACAGGTGGAGAAAACTCTGGAGAAAATGGAGGGCAGGCTTTGGTGGACACTAGATCAGACCAAAGGTCCTACATTCTTACAGTGACCAGCTAGATGCCAAAGGGGAACTCTTTAAGTTTGCTGCAGTAAAACAAACCACAAACCCTGGTTTGGAAGCCATACATGGTTTGCCTGAGTTGTTTCTTCCATGCAAGGAGCAACTAGCCCAGATAAGCAAGTTCATGGGAAACTATTAGCAGATTGAGGTTGAATCCTGACAAGACAGAAGTACTGTTTTGGGGGACAGGGGGCGGGTGGGTGTGGAGGACTCCCTGGTCCTGAATGGGGTATCTGTGCCCCTGAAGGGCCAGGTGCGCAGCCTGGAAGTCATTTTGGACTCACAGCTGTCCATGGAGGCGCAGGTTAATTCTTTGCCCAGGCAGCTGTCTACCAGCTCCATCTGGTACGCAGACTGAGACCCTCCCTGCCCGCAGACTGTCTCACCAGAGTGGTGCATGCTCTAGTTATCTCCCTCTTGGACTACTACAATGTGCTCTACGTGGGGCTACCTTTGAAGGTGACCTGGAAACTACAACTAATCCAGAATGGGGCAGCTAGACTGGTGACTGGGAGTGGCCGCCGGGACCACATAACACCGGTCCTGTGAGATCTGCATTGGCTCCCAGTACGTTTCCGAGCACAATTCAAAGTGTTGGTGCTGACCTTTAAAGCCCTAAACGGCCTCGGTCCTGTATACCTGAAGGAGCGTCTCCACCCCCATCCTTCAGCCCGGACACTGAGATCCAGCGCCGAGGGCCTTCTGGCAGTTCCCTCATTGCGAGATGTTTAGCCCTGTTTAAGGAAGTTTTTAATATTTAATGCTGTATTGTTTGTAACACTTTATTAGAAGCCGTCCAGAGTGGCTGGGGAAACTCAGCCAGATGGGCGGCGTATAAATAATAAATTATTATTATTATTATTATGAAAGACAGGTCACTATTATGATCCCTAGATTGCCATTGGGAATGTACTGTGGCTGAGCCTTGAATGAACGACTAACGCATTCATCCATTGACCATAGCAGGAAGTGACTGATCAGAATCAGATTCAGTGCAGCCTGGCTCTGGGTGCCGAACCAAGGGGGCGCTGCAGGGCTCTGCAATGGTGACACAGTGCATGTCCAGACCACAAGACAAGACGTCTGGGGTGGGGGGCAAAATATGGCCTCGCACAGGGCGCCGCTGAAATCTGGAAGACCGAAGTCCGCCTCTGGGATGAGCCTTTCACAAACTTGCTCTTCCATCCACCCTTCTTCTGCCCTCCAGGAAAACCCAGTTCAGCCCCCTACATTCCACTCCACATGGAAATTACAGGGGGTTGGACTAGATGACCCTTGGGTCCCAACTCTACAATTCTATGGTTCAAACACACGGGCAACCTTGCATTTGTGTTGCCCATAAGGAAACTCACCAGAGCTCAAGGGTGAACTGAAGGTGGTGGGAGACAGATTTTCGCCTCTCCCTGGAGCTCCTCCCCTGGGCCTTGACTCTTTTAATTGGAAGCAGGTGGTGGCAGTGAGGTGGTGAGGGCTCAAATCTTCATGTTGCATTTAGAAGTTCCTTGTTTGGAGAGAGAGAGAAAATTCCAATAAAATGTGTGTGTTAAAAATCCTCTCTCCCCATGGAACTTTGCCCAGTCCCCACACACCACTAGGAACTGCCGCATTAAAATACCTATCCAGATATAATAACTTTATAGCTTTATGCATCTTTTGGTCTTATTGGCCCCTCTGAGAGGCAATTCCCATTTTAGAGACAAGGAGCTGTGGCTGGGAAAGCAAGGGCTTCCTCAAGAAGTCCTTCCTCAGGGTCACAGCTGAGCTGAGGATTTAATCAGCTCTTCTAGAGCCTAAGCTCCACCTCTGGGTATCAGAAGGTCTCACAGGCATGCTGCAGATCATCTGCTTGGCCTCCTCTGAATTCAGTGGGCTTACTTCTGAGTAAACACATGGAAGATAAAGGAGCCTAGATACCAAGCCTGTCATCACATCCTTTTAGCACTTTTCCACCATCCCGGTTTCTGTGCCAACCCAATCTTAGCAACAACTACAATGGCTGTTTGGCAATGATTTGGCCTTTGCTTTGCATCCCTCAAATGTGCTTTATTTTGACAATAGCTACTATAAAGCTTAGTATTTATCTTATAAAGCATAGTATTTATATAGCACTTTCTTTGGTGACTTGCGTTCAAAGAAATAAGAACTGGCCTGCCAGCCATATGCCTCTGGAAAACTAAAGGAAAGGTGTGAAACTAATGGCATTTCCCCGTTGATTGTTCCCAGCACCTGATCCTTAGAAATATACTGTCCCTATACATGGAGGCTCCCTTCAGCTCTCTTGGCTTAGGTTCCTAGCTGTTGATCGACTGATCTTCCCTGGATTAATCTGCCCCCAGTATATCTGAATTAATACAGTATAAGAATAACAAACTGCTTTGAGGGTTAAAAACAAACAAGTTACTGGTTTGTTTTAGTTCTTGTTTTTATTATGTATTTTTATGTTATGCCCTGAGATCTACAGATGAAGGACTATTTAATAATAATACTGATTTTTTTATTTTGTTTCGACTACAGCAGACCAATGCAGCTACCTACCTGTAACTAATAATAATAATAATATATCTATATGATGCCCATCGACATACAAATTTAATAAATAAAATACTGAATAAATTGACATTCAATGCCCTTTTTTAAATGTGTTGGGGAGGGAGGGGGTTTATTGGGTTGTTTTTGCTTTTATTTATCTCATATATTTGCTGTTTTTACAGTGTGCTTTTATGTTACTGCGGGTCTAGGGCAGCATACAAATTTTATAAATAATAATAATAATAATAAATATTTAAAAGTTAGGAAATAAATTGCGAAGGAGGGTCTCCATCCTCCGATCTGCCGCCCCTCCCTCCCGCCCCGCCCAGCAAATTGGACCCCCTTTTAACATGATAATGACTGGGGAAGTCCTGCCTGCAGCCCATAAAAGATCCCCCAGGGGATCGCGGTCGCTTCGGTGATCCAGCCACGCTTCCGAAGGGTCCCGCCGGCTCCTCCATCCATGAGCATCCCACTGGCCCTCAATGCCTCTTACCGGGTCTACCCTGCAGGGGTGGTGGCCCCCGCTGACATGGGCTACGACGGTTACTACTGGCCCTCGGTGAAGGAGGAGATGGAGCCGGGGAGCTGCTCCGGGGGGTTCCCGGCCCCCGAGGCTGTTAACGGCCCGGAAGGGAAGGGCCCCAGCAATAACCCAGGTAAGCGGATCTCCTAGGAAAACGCGCAAAGGAGGTTGCAGCCCTCTTTGCCTAAGTCTCTTAAAGTCACTTCACCCGGGAAAGCTGACTCCATTCCACCAGGGTTCCCCCAAACATGGGTCTCTAGCTGTTTTTGGGGTACAGTTCCCATCATCCCTGACCACTGGTCCTGCTAGCTAGGGAGGATGGGACTTGTAGTCCCAAAAACAGCTGGAGACTCAAGTTTGGGGAGCCCTGCATTTACTGTACAGAATTCCCTTTCTCAGTTAAGCAAGCATTGGGAGCTTCTTGCAGCGAATGCAAAGCTTGGAATTCGCAAACTGTGAAGCAGAATACAGAACCCTTTTGGATGCAAAAGTTGGGCATTTCCTCCCTCGCTTGGTTTTAATGCACCTAAGCGGGGTTGCTTGTTCGGAAGTCGCTTGGGGTTGCCTGGGGCAAGATAAAGCGACTAACAAATTTAGTAAGTAATAATAATGATGATAATTTCGATGGGGGGCCTTTTAACCGAATTTGGATTGTGGCCTTTTCCATGATAGGCTTGGGTGATGTGCACGGCAGTAGGGCGTAGTGGGTAGAGGGGGTTGAACCCGGAGACCGGGGTTCAAAGGCTCGCTTAGCCATGAAACTCTGGGTTTCACCATCGGACTCTGCCTACCTCACAGGGTTGTTTTGAAGGATAAAATGGGGGGGGGCATGTGCACCACCCAGAACGCTTTGGAGGAAAGCCAGAATAGAAACGCAGTAGATAAAGAAATAGAATTGTTTCCTAGGGAGCCCATTTTGCTGACTGCGCAGGGAGCAGGTTGCAGGTGCGCAGCCGGATCCTATGCAAAGCTAGGTGCGCGGCGCCTAATTGGGCTAAAAAAGTTATGGATCTGGATTTCCACGCCAGCGCAAAAGCCCAGCCCCTGGTGGAGAGGAGGTATTCAAGGAACAATTGCCTGGGTTTGAAACTGCCCCTTAACTAGGTAGCAAAACAGGATCAGTGCTAGGAGTTGCTGCCTAGCCAAAGAAACCGCTTTCTGGCCGGAGAAGAAGGCGCTCACATCAGCACCACATTTAAAACGCATGGCTTTTTCCTCCTCCCCCAAGGCTACCCTTATCTCTTAACCTGGATTATTACTGGGCACAAATTGCTCAGTTCCCAACATTTTGCGGACTCGAAATGTGAGCGCGATCTGGGTGTCAACTCCTTAATCCTGCCCTTCCCTCTTGTCATGAACGTGAATTTTGCCGAAGCACTTTGCAAGCCAGTGACATACCAAACAGTGTTTTGCAGAGTCATTTAAGGATTGTCTTAAGCAAGAATTAAAGCATTGCTTACATTTAGTTCATGAGTGTTCTGCAGTCTAGTGATGCTAATGATAACTGTTAATTGATGGGCGTGGTCTGTTGGTCCTGGAGATGAGAAATGCAATCCTAGCAATGTTTACTCAGGTGTAAGTGCTAGTTAATTTACCTGGGCTTAGTCCCATGTTGGTGGAGTTAGGATTTGCAGCCTATTGAAGGTTTCCTTTTATGTTTCTATGTTCAGAGTGTGCAAACTTTCAAATATCACAGGAGGTCTGAGAAGTAGATACAGTTTGATCTTGCCTGATGCAAGGGTTCTGTATAGAAAGTTTGTGTACTGTTTTATAAAACTTATTTATCAAACACTTTTTGCATTCTGGCTTTTTAGGCCCCTTTCTTCCCTATTTATCCTTTGCATACTGTCTCTACTTGATTCCTAGATCTCTCCCCGAGGTCTTCCAGCTCTGGGATATTCACTTATACACCAGATTCTGCAACCAGCCCCAACAAGCTGCCCGGCTCCCCAGATCTAACTTCTACTCCCCAGCGGTGCAAGGAGGAAAGTAAAGGAGGCAAGAAGAGCAAAAATCGCACGGCTTTCTCTCAAAGGCAGCTGCAGGTCTTGCACCACAGATTCCAGATGCAGAAATATCTCAGTCCACAACAGATCCGAGAACTGGCCTCTGCCTTGGGACTCACCTACAAACAAGTAAGTGTTTTGCTGAAGCAGGGCAGGGTCAGGCCGGGAGACCTTTGGCCAGAATTTTTTTAAGATTTGCTCTTGTTGCACTTGACTTCCAGTCAAGTCAGAATTCCAGTTGTCAGAATTCCAGTTGTTCTAACTGGTGGCGGCTCTTGCATAAGCTGTCCTGCAGAACAGTACCTTTTCTGTCTTGAGATCCAGCCTTAATATTTGTCTGCCACACAGGAGGCACTTCTGACTGTGTATGCCTTGATTATTTGAGCCTTCCTTCCTCTCCTTCTACAGCTTCCTTTCTTACATAGCTTGCTTTATTCTTTCTTGGTGGCGTGCAGAATTGTATTTGTTTCCTTGTACTTTAACTGCCATGGCTTCTCTTAGCTTCCCTGGGAGTTCTAGTTTGGTGCTGGTGGTGAGATTTCCATAAGACATCTACAAGTTTGAACTGCAACAAAATGCTGCAGTGTGGGGTTATCTTGATTAGTCATTTAATCTTTTGCTTCCCCATCGCAACACACTAGTCAAAATTCCATAGCACACTTTCAGTTCTCATTAGGCTGTTTTTGAGGTCCTTCCTATTTTATGCACTGCGACTTTACTGTTTGTTTTCTGATATCTAATTTATTGGGTACTATTATATTCCAATGGGTTATTGAATATTACATCTGATGCAAGTTGTTTATTTTAAAGTTACGTTTTTATTATGACATTTTTGTATTGGGTCAAATTGTTATAAGGTGTGCAATCTTTGTTTCTTCTGCTTGTATACCGTCTTGTGTATAGTAATATAGAAAAGTGTATACAAATTAAAAATGAAATGAAATTGCATGCAAGTAGTGCCAATTTGGTAACAAATCTCCACCTACACATTGAAATGGAGGGAATGGCCGACTCTCTACTCACCTGCACAGAACTCCAGAGATCTCTTGAAAAGAAGGAATGCCAAGTTCATTCTAAGTGTGTTGTATAAACATGCTCACTGGGTGAGCTTTTTTGCCTTCGTGGCTGACAATGTAAAGATCTGAGTGTGTGTTTTGTGAGTGGTGCAAATACACCTTTGCATAGATTGACTACAGATGAAGGAAGTTGCTTCATCTTGTACTGTGTATTTCAGATAAAAACCTTGTACCAATCTTGTACTGTGTATTTCAGATAAAAACCTGGTTTCAGAATCAGCGGATGAAGTTTAAACGAACCCAGAAGGAAGCTGTGTGGATGAGAAGAGGAATATGCCAACCTCAGGTAATAAGGCGGCCCATTTGATGGAGCAGAACTTCTCCAACTTCTGACTGCTTGATGTTCCAGTGTGTTGCCTTTATAGTAGTGCCTGGCCCACAATGTGAGCAAAGGGTTGTAGATTCAATCCTTGGCATCTCTAGTAGGGCTGGGGAAAATCCCTGTGAAATCCTGAAAGTGCTGCTACCAAGTAGTCTAGACGATGACTGATGCTGAGATCCTTAGCTCATCTATCTGTATAAGACAGCTCCTTATGGTTTTGTCCCCAAATAAACAGGGCTTTCCAAATCCAACCTAGAACCATAGAATTGTAGAGTTGAAAGGGACCACAAGAGTCATCTAGCCTAACTGCCTGCAAGTCGAAAACCTTTTGCCAAACTTGGGGCTTCAACCCACAACCCTGAGATTAAGAGTCCCAAGATGTACAGACTGTACAGACTGAACTATCCCAGCTTGATCTAAGCCTCCATTTCTAAGCGTGGGGAGAGAGGACACGGGCACTTTTTTCCCCTTTCATGTATTGGGTTCTTCACTGACATGGGGGTCAGCAACAACAAACAAGTATAATGTCCCATATATGTATCTCACAAAAAAATACAAAGCAGGCCTCAGTATGACAATGGGGCTTTTAAATTAAATATTGGTCGAGGGAGCGGATCCGTTACATAGGTAGGGGCAGTGGCAGATATATCTGTTGAGACTACACCCACAGTGGCCTCAGACAGACCTGACACAAAGTAAAGACATCTTATCTGTCTAGACACACCATTTTTAATCATTATTTTAATGTGGAGTGTATTTAAGTTTGAAAACAAAAACCCTATTCCTTCAGAGCCGGGATGGATGGTATTATGGAGCATTTACAGTTCAGGACAATATTTTAATAGAAAATGTGTACAATTTAATATAAAAAGGTGGGAGTTCAGTTAGGGCAAAAGGGTCTGTCTTACATTGAAACATCCTCTGCCATGAACACACAGGGTGGCATCGGGCACCCCAATACTGGTCTCCACCCTCAATCTCCAGATGGGAATGATTTTTGCCTAACTTTTCTAAAGTTGCCTGAAGGACAGCTGAGATAATGGATAATAATTTAATAATAATAAATTATTATTTATAGCCCGCCCGTCGGGCTGGGTTTCCCCAGCCACTCTGGACAGCTCCGAACAGAAAATTAAAAACATTATCCTTGACATCTGATGGGAGGGCATTCCACAGGGCAGGTGCCACTACCAAGAAGGCCCTCTGCTTGGTGCCCTGTAACCTCACTTCTCCCAGTGAGGGAACCGCCAGAAGGCCCTCAAAGCTGGACCTCAGTGTCCGGGCAGAATGATGAGGGTGGAGACGCTCCTTCAGGTATACTGCGCCCAGGCTGTTTAGGGCTTTAAATGTCTGCACCAACACTTTGCATCCCAGTACGTTTCCAAGCACCTGTAGACAGGTGATGTCTCAATGCTAAGCATTGCTATTTGGGTGTGTGTTGAAACATCACTACTTTTCTCTTTACAGAACGGTTACCTGGACATAAACCCCAGCTATCACCAAGGATATGCCATCAACGATGCTAGGAATATCCATTCATTGGCCAATGCCCATGAGAACTACGCCAGCAATCCCGTCGGTGTCAACAACCAGAACTATAGCAGCGATCACAGCCAGATCTACGGCAGCCCCCAGGGTCTGTGTCCGGTTGTGGGGGAAGGAGAGGATGGAGGCTTCTTTGGGAAGGCTGCTGGGCCCTGTTATGGCCAACAGGCAATCGAGTACATCAGCCAGCAAAGGATGAACTTCTGTCACGGTTTCTCTGCAAGCCTGGAGTATGCTGCTGTGAAGATGGAGGGTGGATATCCTTTTCCCAGTGTATCTGCCACTGCACCAGGCACCTCTGTCCTGCAACATTATCAGACAGACCCTCTTGCAAACCCAAGGACACCAGAGCAGCTCTAATTCCCAGACTTTAGGTTCTCTCCCTGCCACCCAGGGCTCTCATTCTTTTACTGCTTTCTCTTCAGATTCTCTTGCTGCAAATAGGAGTCCCGCTCCTATCTTCCCACCTCCTTCACTGGCATCTGTGAGGGATCTTGGCACTTGGAAAAAAAACAGAAAATTGGCAGTTTTATTGCTGTCTTCTGACTCGGGGGGCTGTGTGTGTGTGTGTGTGTGTGTGTTGCATGTGTGGCTCTGAACTTGGCTTTCATCAGTTCATCCTGGCTGGTTCCAGGAAAAGGCACTCGATGTGTATGGAAAACCATGTTCATGTAGAGGAATCTGCAAATGTTAGAATTAACCGTGCTCCCGTCTCCCCTTGATTGTCTGCTGTGTGAGTCACTTCCTCAAGAGCTCAAAATTTGGCTGCCCCTCCCCAACCCAATTTGAAGGCAGCTTCTACTCTTAAAAAAATGGACTCTTTTTGTTTCTTTCCCCATTATCCTCTTTGATCTTTCATGAAAGATATTGTTTCTTCCCTAACAAGAGAGTATTTACTCTTGCTTCAACTGCCTATCTGTTAAGAGTAGGATGACTTGGGGGGCAGAGGACAGAACTTCTGGTTTATGGTACATCCACTACATGGAAGCAAAGGGGTTGCCTTTCTGACCTATATGACAACCTGCTGCTATTGAACCTGTCCTCTACTGCATCTCTTCACTTGAGGAGACCTCCAAAACCATAATGGACAGAGCCAGATATAATCAAGGTGAAAAGTGAGGTTTTCTTTATTTTGGCAGGAAACACTGTAGGGGGCTCTTTATTTCCCCTTGCACCACAAACCTTCAGGCAATAGCAAGGGGTGACCTCTGCAGGTTCTCTTTGATCAGTCCTGGAAGGACTGCATAAACAATCCCACAGTAACCCTCTAGCCAAAGGCTCTCTTAGGTAGGGCTTAGTTGCTGATGGCCAACTTGGAACTTAGTATTACATGCCCCCCAATTTTATTATAAAATATTTCATTCACCAATATGACAAGACCTATCGTCATAGGGGATCTACTGTAGCTGCCAGAAAAGATGGCGGCTTGTGTGCTTTTTTAATATGACACTGCAGGACACTGTTGATTTTTCCTCTGGCTAGCCTTGCTTTTTAAGTCTTACTATGTAGTGATTACTGGAAGGGGGAGGAAACTTCTGCCTCCTATCCGGCCATACGGTGGACCTACCTGCTTAGCAGCTGCCTAACTGCCTAGATTAGATTTTCTTTTGGAATGAGGGGAGAGTTAATGGACTTGCCAAATGTTTTTAGTGTTTCATATTCTCGTGGTTCATGTGTTTGCATACAGAACACACCTGCTTTCCAGTTAACAGTGTTTACTATATTACTGTCTCATTTTTAATCTGCATAAGGCATTGGTGTTATGATTGGTTAGTAAAAGTGCATCCTGATAACCGTGTTTCTGTTTAGCTTTTTTTGTTTTGTTTAAATAAGCCATTGGCAAGTATTTGCAGCTGTTATCGTACAAGAACCTTGTGATAAGTACATAACCTTGTTGCCCAAGGAGAAATGTTGCTAGCCAACCGATGTTAGTTTTGTTGAGGTTCAGGAAACCCATTTAAGACTCCCAATTAGCCATGATGCCCATAGACTTTCTTTAACTGAAACAGGCTCTGACTTACATTTCCCAATGATTTCATATATTGCTCAGAGCAGCTTGGATTAAGGTTACCTGAGGCTGAAAACTAGTTATCTTCATGCTAATAATAATAATAATAATAATAATAATAATAATAATAATGCAGCCTTCACTCATAGAGAAGCCTATTGCATCCTTCCCAGTACTGGAGCATTTTGTCTATTGTAAACCACAGAGCCTAGGGCTTGCTGATCAGAAGTTCGGCGGTTCAAATCCCCGCAAGCTCCCGTTGCTTGGTCCCTGCTCCTGCCAACCTAGCACTTTGAAAGCACACAGTGCAAGTAGATAAATAGGTACTGCTCAGTCATGCTGGCCACATGACCCAGAAGCTGTACGCTGGCTCCCTGTCAGGAAAGCGAGATGAGCGCCGCAACCCCAGAGTCATCCACACCTGGAACTAATGGTCAGGGTTCCCTTTACCTTTAAAGGTAAAGGTAAAGGTACCCCTGCCCGTACGGGCCAGTCTTGACAGACTCTGGGGTTGTGCGCCCATCTCACTTAAGAGGCCAGGGGCCAGCGCTGTCCGGAGACACTTCCGGGTCACGTGGCCAGCATGACATCGCTGCTCTGGCGAGCCAGAGCCAGAGCCGCACACGGAAACGCAGTTTACCTTCCCGCTGGTAAGCGGTCCCTATTTATCTACTTGCACCCGGAGGTGCTTTCGAACTGCTAGGTTGGCAGGCGCTGGGACCGAGCAGCGGGAGCGCACCCCGCCGCGGGGATTCGAACCGCCGACCTTTCGATCAGCAAGCCCTAGGCGCTGAGGCTTTAACCCACAGCACCACCTGCGTTACTCCGCTATATTTCCCCAAATATTTATGAATGAAAGGGCAAGATATCCCTGCCATGCTGCTTAATTATTTGCAATAGTCTGAAAGGTGAATTATACTCTCTCCCTTAAAATTACACCTTTGTGTCTATAAACTGTGGTCTAAGCTACTTTTTGAATCCATCTCTGCCAAAAGAAGAACTCACTTTGAAACTTATAGATGGTTCCTAACACCATGGAAGCTGGCAATGATAAACCCAGGAAACTCAACTAAATGCTGGAGAGGTTGCACCAGTACAGGCACATATATCTACATGTGGTGGGAATGTCTCAAAATTCAACACTTTTGGACATCAGTCCTACCAGAAATCTTCAAAACAACAAAAAGAGGTATTAGAAGCAACTCCAGAACTGGCCCTATTAAATATAGACAACAACATGCACTCAAACTACAAAGAACTCCTAAGCCACCTACTCTCAGTAGTTAGGAGCATCATAACTAGACACTGGAGGGGGACCTGTCAGGAGTGAACATGGACCACTGGTACCAAACCATATGGGAAACAGCTACTAGAAAAGCTAAGCAACTAATTGAAATGAGTACACGGACGAACAAAGGGGATGCCTTCACCCTGTGTGGCTCCCGTTCATTACACACACAGTCCAACAAGACAACAGCATAAAAACTCCTCCCTCTCAGACAAAACTCACTGCAAGCAACCGAACGCTGCACATGCACTATGCAAAAGAAGGAAAAATCATTGCCTCTCCTCTTTCTCCCACCCCTCCCCACATCTTTCTCCCCACCCCCAACCTCACAATGTCTATGATAGCAAGGTCTCACACCAAATGTAACTGACCTGTAGATAGGACTCTTGTAAACTGAAAACAAGAGGTGTTATATGTACCTTTGTTATCCATGAAAATTTTCAATAAGAACAATAAAAAATACACCTTGTTTTGGGTGTGGTACGCAATGCCGGGGCTGAAATTGTACCTAGATGCAAATAGAGCCATTAAAGAAAGAACATACATGGGGACACACATAATGACAACTAACCTAACATGAGGCAGGTGTCTTGGGATGTTGTTTAGTCGTGTCTGACTCTTCGTGACCCCATGGACCAGAGCACACCAGGCACTCCTGTCTTCCACTACCTCCCACAGTTTGGTCAGACTCATGTTCAAAGCTTCGAGAACACTGTCCAACCATCTTGTCCTCTGTCATCCCCTTCTCCTTGTGCCCTCCATCTTTCCCAACATCAGGGTCTTTTCCAGGGAGTCTTCTCTTCTCAAGAGGTGGCCAAAATATTGGAGCCCCAGCTTCAGATAGGCAACAGCAACTAAGGAAGGTTTATTTAGGAGTCAGCAACTTGGGTGATGGAGGGAAGGCAAGGTGGTGTGAGAACAACCCTAATATTCAGCTTATGACCTTCTGGAGGCCAGGAAGGGATTTTTAAATAATAATAGTGTCCTGCTTTTTGCCTGGGGTAACTTCTATAGGCTGGGAGTGGATCAGGCCAAAGGCTCATCTAGTCTAGCATATTTTCCTCAAGGTGCCCAACCAGAAGCATTGCTGCACTAAAACCCAGGGCAATCAATGTTTTTAGGAGGGGCGTCAAAGGAAATACAGCAATGTCCTGTACAATTAAGTGTTAGTATTAAGCACCTTAATATGGGTGTCAGGACAGCAGTGGGGGAAACTTGTTGGAAGCAAAGCAGGTTTCAGAAAAGCCAGCCTCACTGAATGCTTTCCCTAAACAGGAGGGCCTTCTGGGACAAATAGATGGAAAAGGAAAAGCAGAGCTGCATACTGTCTACATGTCACATTAACCCTCGGCTTCACCCCCGGGGGCACACTCCATTGTCTCTCGAGACAGATGGATGCCAACAATACCAATCAGGTTTCACTTCAGGTAGCAGTGATGGCCCCTCATCCACCTCCACAGGCCTCACAAGCTGTATCCTCAGTAACATGGCTGGGCAATCTTGCCATACGTTCATACGCGAGAAGGAACAGAAATAGGTTCAAGAATCTATTCCCTCCCAAGCAGCGCTATAGGGGCCTCAGTTGGATGAGGCTCAATAGAAGATCCTTGGATACGTTAGTCCTGCACAGAAGGAAGAAGCCCGGTTGCTCTGTGGTGATACTATAGCTGCCATCAGAAGTTACTTTATCCAATCAACCATCTTTGGAGAAGGGCAGGAGAACATGACCATTGCAAAAGGTCAGGAAGGCAACATTTCCCCATACTTGCCAATCTCCCACATCCTGGTGGGATAGCTATGTCAACAGAGCATAGAATTAGAGTTGGGAGGGGTCACGGGTCATCTAGTCCAATCCCCTGCAATGCGTGAGACTCTTAATTTCAGGGTTGTGGGTTCAAGCCCCACGTTGGGCAAAATATTCCTGCATTGCAGGGGCTTGGACTAGGTGAGCCTTGTGGCCCCTTCTACAAATATATGATTCTATCCCATTGTTCTACGCAATGCCTCCTCCCCCCTCTTGCTGCTGCATTGCTCCATGTCACAGAACCACAATGGTTGACTCCAGAATTGGCCAAGCTGTAAATGCGGAATTTGGCAGGCCTCTTAAATCTGAACATGATTTATTTTTTATTATCTATTACGATGTTTACTGTAGTGACTTTATCTCACTTAGAGCACTACTTGTGCAGAGAACACAACTTGTTTCCCCTGATAATTTTATGGTGGGGTTTTTTTGTAAACCCATTTGAGGTTTTAGTACAGCCAAGTGGTATATAAATATTGTACAATAAATAAAATAAAATAGTTTAACCTTTTAGTCTAATGATGCTCCTTTCGCTTGCCCACCTGCTCCACAAATTGCCGCAGTTTTGCAGGTAACATTGCCCCACCCTACAATATGCAAGAGGAAAATTAACTGCGAACCCCCAAAACCAAACCAGAGCCAAACTGTGTGCAATGAAATTCACCTCCCAGTGCAAATTGTTTCACTGCAGGGGAAGAAAATTTTGCATTTCTTCTCTCAGTGCTCAGGAGGGGGCATTGCCCCCTCTGGCTATGTCTGCTCTTTCAGGAAACCTTGGACCAAAGATGTTGATTGAATGAATCGCCAATCATCTTGCTTGCCTTGTTGTCAACAAGAGGGCAGCCTATGCTAATTCTTTGGCACTTTTCTGCTCTCCTGCATTAGGGGATGAAATTTTGCATGATAAATGGCAAAATCCCTGACTTAAATTTGGGAGATATCACTTCAGGGTTTCAGCTCCAGTAAGCTCCCCTCCTTCCTTGGCATCTAGATAACCTTACCTATCAACTCTATAGGGGGTGCCTTAGACTTTGCTCTTTTCAGTCTCACCCTCAACCCCCAAAATATGGGGATAATACTATATAGCTTCTTATAAGAGCCAACATGATGATGTATGTAGGGAACATCGGACACTATATAAATGCCAAGTATGATTTTTAAAAATCTGAGCAGTGTACTTTACAAAAGTGACAAGAAACACCATTCTAGGGTAGCTCTTAAGAGCAAACACCTGCAAATTATACAGCCACCTTTGTGTAGAAACCACACTTTTTTTATATATGCATTTTCACTGAAAGTTTTCAACACATAATTAAAACCAAACTAATACAAATAAAAATAGAGAAGAAAGGGAAAAGGAAATTAAAAAAAAAACAAAGAGAAAAAACAAAGAGAGAAAATAGGAGGAAGTAGAAAGGGAAATAAAATACAGAGCCCTCTATCAGGGGTGAATATTAATCCTTATCTCACACAGAAGAGGGTAAAGCCTCCCAGCTTTCACCAGGGAGCTTCTAAGATATCACAGTTTTAACACCTGTGTGTGTTGTTTTTTAAAAAAAGGATTCTTTGTAAGGTAAGACAGAACTTGGTTGCAATCAAATGTGTGCTAAAAATTAAATTCCAGGGAGGTTCGCACACCCTGGGACATATGCAGTCTTCTGAATTTCATAGAAATTGATCTGACAGAATAAAGAGGCAACATTTTGTTATATATGAAATCTGGGTTTCTCCAAATTCATAAATTTTAGCCGCGTGTGTGTGTGTGTGTAACAGAAAAGAATTACTTTCACTTGATTTCCACAACTATAGCTGTCTGTTGCAGTAAATACACACACATTACACACACACACATTATTATTATTATTATTATTATTATTATTATTATTATTATTCTGCATACATATTTGAGAGCAACCCTGTCCTTCCAGTAAACCTGCATAGGAATTCTCATCTGACAGAGCCCTAGTTGAAATTGAAGCAGGATAGTCTTTATTGCAGATCAGTCAAATCAGAAGACTCTGGTTCCACTATCATGCCAATCATCAGCAGGTTACTCCTGAGGTAAAAATAAAACATAAAATAAAAAATATATGATGAGTTTCCTCTTTTTGTTCCTACTGACCCCTCTCACTGTGTGGTATCTGGGAAACACTAGCCATACCGAAGGTTGTTTTGCGTTAAGATTCCAAATGGTAGCTGCATGCATTTGCAATGCAACATAATTTACAGCTGCAATTTGGAATCCTAACGCAAGACAACCTTCCGTGGCAATTCACTGGTAATCCACTCTGCTTTCAATGCAGTGCAGGACACATCATTGCCAGTGAATGGATATAGTATATTACTACAGCAGAGAGAGACACACAAAGAAAGAGCAAGCATATTATAACTGCTTGAGTGTCAGGGTAGGATTTGAGAGATGCACACCCTACAGTATTTCACATACGCAAGGGTGTAACTTGTAAAAAAATTTTTTTAAAAAAACTATTATCCTGAAACAGAAAAAAAAAACTGTTTCAAAATCCAAATAATTAGGACTTTCTTTTGTTTTCTACAATATTGATGGCTCTCATTATGTATTATTTCCCCAAATGGACTAAAACGCTTACCTTCACCTGGTGACAAAATCCTGAAATTACAGCTTCTTTCTTCCCACTCCCCGTTTGCTGCCATCTGGTGAATGGAACTATACAGTCAGGTACACAAAGATGCTCACCCCCTGCCCCAGTCAGGACCTCCAGCTTTACTTAGATGAATGCTCTCTTTTTTTGGTCTTCTCACTGTGCAGAAGTGAGAGTTGCTCATAGAACATAATAGAGAAATGCAGAAATATAGCCCAACTGTGTAAGGGCAAAAGTGCCCCCACCCCATCAAAAACGAAGAGGACAGGATCTATCGCCTTTCTCTAAGCCAGATCGTGGCCACTGGTCCCATCACCTCCTGGCAAATAGAAGGGGAAGAAATGGAGGCAGTGAGAGATTTTACTTTCTTGGGCTCCATGATCACTGCAGATGGTGACAGCAGCCACAAAATTAAAAGACGCCTACTTCTTGGGAGAAAAGCGATGACAAACTTAGACAGCATCTTAAAAAGTAGAGACATCACCTTGCCAACAAAGGTCCGTATAGTAAAAGCTATGGTTTTCGCAGTAGTGATGTATGGAAGTGAAAGCTGGACCATAAAGAAGGCTGATCGCCGAAGAATTGATGCTTTTGAATTATGGTGCTGGAGGAGACTCTTGAGAGTCCCATGGACTGCAAGAAGATCAAACCTCTCCATTCTGAAGGAAATCAGCCCTGAGTGCTCACTGGAAGGACAGATCGTGAAGCTGAGGCTCCAATACTTTGGCCACCTCATGAGAAGAGTAGATTCCCTGGAAAAGACCCTGTTGGGAAAGATGGAGGGCACAAGGAAAAGGGGACGACAGAGGATGAGATGGTTGGATAGTGTTCGCGAAGCTCCCAGCATGAGTTTGACCAAACTGCGGGAGGCAGTGGAAGACAGGAGTGCCTGGCGTGCTCTGGTCCATGGGGTGACGAAGAGTCGGACACGACTAAACGACTAAACAACAACAACAACTACAAGCCAGTATTATTTTTTGTCAACAATGTGATTAATTTAAAATGCAACACATTTAAAAGAGCAACATGTGTGCACTTCTGTGGAACAGAAGGCTTCTACATTAAGCTGAGCACTGAATTTGGGCTGTGAGATCCAAAGGGACAATTTACAAGTAACTTGACCTTTGCTGCTTCTCAAGAGTATTTTGGGCTAGAAATCCAAACTAGCCTCAGTGCATGGAGTTAGTTTTGCAGTAAAAGCATGACTTCATTAGTCATTACTTCCTTGCAATAAAAGCAACCCCCCTCTTCTAACCACAGGGACCCTCATTGAAATAAGGAACAGTTGTGTGTGCATAGTGCATTAAAAATAGGAATAGAAATTGAGGTGGGGAAAATCCATCACATCTTTTACAAAAATAGACCAGCCTTAGAAAGGTGCACAATTTAGAAGAGGAAAAGGCCTTTTTATTGTTGCTTTTATTAAACAATGGAGAGTCTGGATCCCCCTTGACAACTGAGCCTTGCTTTAAATTTCCTACTCCCTTGACTGCCACTCTGCTTCTGCCACCTGGTGACAAAATCCTGTAATTACTGCCTCTTTCTTCCCACTCCCTGTTCGCTGCCGTCTGGTGAATGGAACCAAAGCCACTCCAATTTGAACCTTCTCAAGACTCCCATGAGAGGTGGTGGACTCTCCTTCCTTGGAGGTTTCTAAGCAGAGGTTGGATAACCATCTGTCATGGATACTTTAGCTGAGATTCCTGCATTCTAAGACTTTTCTCTCCACTGGACTTAATAATGCAATTGCACCAGCTCTTTTGTTCTTTGCTGCTGTCAATGGACTGCCCCCTGCTTACAGGAGCTCATGAAAATGCAAAGATGAACACAAATTTAAAAAACCATCCTAACACATCTGACTAGTAGTGGAACACACTGGACATAAATTGGCATGTTCCAGGGCTGTGCTAGTGGCACCACTGTGGCTTGTGGAAAAAAAAACATTTCAAAGTCAGAGAAAGTAAAGGACAAGGTGACTGAGGGTTCTCCCATTCTGCTTCTGATGTTTTCCGTTTGACCCTCTGCCCCCAAAATCCCACAGCAAAATTGAAGACTGTAACCCTATACAAAGGTAAAGGTAAAGGGACCCCTGACATTAGGTCCAGTCGCAGACGACTCTGGGGTTGCGGCACTCGTCTCAGTGGGGCTTACTTCTGAACAGACACACATGGGAATATGCTATGAGCTATTTTTCACCTCAGATGGAAGATTTCCACGAGATATTAAACTAGGCAGCACTGTAATAACTCAAGATCTCCCAGCTTCTCACTAACAGTATTACAAAATACTTATTCAAGCACACATACTGTAGGAAAGGGGAGGCTTGGGGAAAAGTCAAGAGAATAACAAACCCTATACAGTGGTACCTTGGGTTACATACACTTCAGGTTACATATGCTTCAGGTTACACACTCCACTAAGCCAGAAACAGTGCTTCAGGTTAAGAACTTTGCTTCAGGATAAGAACAGAAATTGGGCTCTGGCGGCACGGCGGCAGCAGGAGGCCCCATTAGCTAAAGTGGTGCTTCAGGTTAAGAACAGTTTCAGGTTAAGAACGGACCTTCAGAACGGATTAAGTACTTAGCCTGAGGTACCACTTTACATCTTCAGAATAAGTTTTGGACAGAGCTCCTGTGGAGGTACAGCTCCTGAAAAATTAAATGTGAAGAACTGAAAGGGAGAGGGAATCAAATAAAATTTCATGACAAGGGGTGCTGCTTCTTTTTACTCATTTATTCACCATGCCTGGCTGAGTCTACATGAACAATACAGGGAAAATCAGGATCCTAGAAGAAAACAGACCATGTTCCTAACAGATCTTTTTCTTTGTTCCACCATCTCCAAAGGGAGATGATAAACTACAGCCACCAAGGTACATCAATGATGTCGATTTCCTTGACTCTCCCTTTCTGTTTGCTGGATCTGCTCCTCTGTCAGGACAACAGGCTTGTATTTCTCGTCAAAAAGTTTCTCGTTGGCTTCCGAATGGAGGTTATGGAAAGAAATTGTCCTGAGATGCTCTGGCAGGTGTTGAAACTCCTCCTCGTTAATGTCCGGATCCCGCATTTTGGAGTGCAGAACCCACCAGCGCCCCCAGAAGCCCACATCGAGGACTTGGCTGGGAACCTCCATCCAGCGTGGCTTCAGGTACTTGCAGTGCGCCTGGTAGAGATCTGCTCCCGCGTCAAAAGGAGCCTCGTAGACGAGAGAGAAGAAAAGCAGGCTCTGGAACCGCAACTGGCCCCGGTTCCGCAGCTTCGTCAGTCGCTGGACGTGCCCTTCCGAGCTGCTGCTGCGGGTCCAGGGCGAGAGCAGGAGGAGGGTGCCCGAGGCTTCCAGGAGGCTGGCCTCGAAGGAGGACTCACAGGGGCTGCGGAGGCTGCAGCCCACTGCTCCGGCCAGCAGTGAGAGGTAGAGCCCAGCTTTCCCCGGCCGCTGCTTGACACCCAGGGCAACCTCTTTGCAGGCTTCGGCATAGTCATGCAGGAGGCTCTTGCACCACAAAGCTGGGGGGGGGGGGTAGGCGGGAAAGAAGAAAATAGAGATGGTAAGAACAGAAGAAGAGCCTGCTGGATCAGGCCAATGGCTCAACTAGTCCTGCATCTGGTCTCACAGTGGCTAAACCAGGTGCCTCTTGTGGGAAACCAGTGACTAGGATTTGAGCACAAGAACAATTATCCCCATGCCAAGGTTTCCAGCTGTGGAGGTACAGCACAGCCATCATTGCTAGTACCTGGCCTATGCAGAGGGGTGCAATCAGGTGCACTTGCCTCGGGACTCGGTGGGCTAAGCTGGCCAGAGGAGCCCATCAGGGGCCTGCGGGTCTCATGCTCTCATGGCAAGAATGCCCCATGCCTCCCAGCCAACTGGGGGCTCCCACTCCAGGCCTCTGAAACACTCTGCATGGGCATGGCTAGTAGCCTTGGCTGATAGCCTTGTGGTTGTTTTATTTATGTATTTATTTCTTAAAGTTTATACACCTCTTGACTGTAAAAACCCTCACTTTGTGAAAAGACAAAACAGTAAAATTTAGACAAATTCACAACCCTACTTTAAAACATGCAAAAACGGAAGTACAGTGATACCTCGGTTACAGACACCTGTGGGGTAAGGCGATCTCACGGGTAAAGCAGCCCCAATTTGTTATGGATTTTATATGCTAATAGCAACACCTTGAACCCAGCCCGGCAGCCAATCAGCAACCAGCGCAAACCTCCTGAGCACTGATGCTCCTCCATGCCATGCAGGTCATATAGTAAACCGTGAACCAGGCCAAAATTTGGCACCGTTCAGGACTTTGAATTGGTACCTATATGAATATAGGTTTTATTATGATTACTCGATTATTGTGGTCTTTTTGTGTCCCCCTCGTCCAGGGATGGATTTAGGTTTGATGAGGCCCTAAGCTACTGAAGGTAATGGGTCCGTTATATGCCCAGTTGTCCTTTGTCAACAACAAATTATTGCTGTTTTTGTGTTACATATATGCTATATGGTAATTTATGGACATAATAGGTATCTAAAGCCATTTGCACATAACAAAATATGTATTTTATCAAAGTAATTGATATAGAAATGAGCAACCCAGTGATATTTTAGGGAGCAGGTGGGGCCCATGACTTACATCATAGGAGCCTACACAACACAAAACACTGTTGCTGTATGTAGGTTTTATTTTATTTGTATTTATCTTATATTTGTGGGACGCAGGTGGCGCTGTGGGTTAAAGCCTCAGCGCCTAGGGCTTGCCGATCGAAAGGTCGGCGGTTCGAATCCCTGCGGCGGGGTGCGCTCCCGCTGCTTGGTCCCAGCGCCTGCCAACCTAGCAGTTCGAAAGCACCTCCGGGTGCAAGTAGATAAATAGGGACCGCTTACCAGCGGGAAGGTAAACGGCGTTTCCGTGTGCGGCTCTGGCTCGCCAGAGCAGCGATGTCACGCTGGCCACGTGACCCGGAAGTGTCTCCGGACAGCGCTGGCCCCTGGCCTCTTAAGTGAGATGGGCGCACAACCCCAGAGTCTGTCAAGACTGGCCCGTACGGGCAGGGGTACCTTTACCTTTATCTTATATTTTGGAAATGTACATTCAGTTGTTGTTTTTCCTTTAATTTTTTTGGGGGGCCCCAAGAGAGTGGGGCCCTAAGCTAGAGCTTGTTTCGCTTAAACGTACTGCCCTCGTCTCAGCGCTCTGTGCGGGACAACAGTCCGCACCCCCTTTAATCCGGCGTTGCTCCTTGATTGTCTCTAATCCTTTTTGGGAGAGAGTTCCATAAACCTGACTCTGGTTAAGACTCTGTAACTGCGTGAGCTCCGCGCCGGGAGGAAGGAAAAGGCGACGGCCCCGGGCCGAGGGCAAAGCGCCCAGAAGGGCACCCACCACCTCCCGCTCCCAGGGAAGCAGGCAGGGAGGCGGCGGCGAACTTCTCCCTCCCTCCCCTCGGGGTAAGGTCTGAAGAAGCGGGCGGCGCTCAGGGGTCAAGCCCGGGCCTCCCCTCCAGCCCCCCTCTCGCCCGCCCGCCCGCCCGCCTCACCTATGCGGCCCGTGCGGAGCCGCCCCCAAAGGCGCCTCTTCTCCGGGCTCGGAGGATCCGACATCGCCGGCCTTTTCTGGGAGGACCGCGAAGCCGGACGCTCAAGCGCGACGGACCAGCTCAGCGGAGACCGGAAGAAGGAAGAGAAGCAGGAGCTCATAGAGATAGGAAAGGAGATCGGAAGGAGGAGGAGGGGAGGCGCAGGAGTTCATAGAGATAGGAAACCGTTAGACTAGCTTTTTTAAAGTATTGTTTTGTTCTCTGTGTAGTTTATACAGTAAACCGCCGTGTGATCCTAGGACAAAAGGGCGATATATATATATATATATTAAATTACTGATTTATTTCATAACATCTAGACACCGATTGGTTGTTGAAAAAAGCAAACAAAACACCTCGAAGCGGCTAATAAAAAAAGGGCGAGAATTAGTGAAAATTTCTGCATTGCAGAGGGTTGGGCTAGATGACCCTCGGGATCCCTTCCAACTCCCCAATTCTGGCATTCTTAGAACTTCAAAAGCCTGCCCTGCTTTCTTGCTTCTGCCTTGGGGCAGAAAAACACGCGCAGCTTTAAGTCCCGCCGGGTCGCTTTCCCTTCACGGGCTCCCTCCCTCGCAGCCCCGAAGCATCCGTATCCGTGTCCGTGTGGAAATCCCGTCACGTGACGCCCAGGGCCTCCAGTCTCGGCGGCGTTTCCGAGTCTATGAGCGCCAGGGGCACTCTTGACGCGCGCCGGAAGCCGGGAAGGGGCGGCGGCGGTGCCTGGCTGGAAGCTGCGCCCTCGTCGCCGTCCGAGGCTCCTCCGAGCTCCTGGTGAGGCTGGCCGAGCTTCTCCCCCACCCCCCCGCCGCTGAGGGACCCTCGTGGGGCGGGCTCTGCCTGCTAAGCCCCTCCGCTGGGTGACGAGAGCCTCGCCCGGGTAAGGGGCTTCTGGCTGCCAAGGGTGGGCTAAGGTTGCGGGGCGGGTGTCGCAAGCTACGCGTGGCAAGAGGCCGACCTGTGCTCTCTCTCAGGCCTGGAAAGCACGTCCGGTCTCTGAGCATGTGCAGAGTGCCTCTTCTCCCCCCCCCCCCCGCATTGGACAAGCAAGGGACTGTGATGCTCAGGGTCCAGGGCTGTTCCCTTCCGTGGCGCAGGCTTGTCATGGCAGAGGGAGGAGAGGGGCTTCCTGGAATATCCTAGAGTTGGATGGGGACACCCAGAGGGTCATCTAGCCCAACCCCCTGCGAGGCAGGATTCTCCCACCCCAAGCCAGACCCTGCTTAGCTTTGCAAAATGTTGCGGATGTTTTTATCTACACCACTAGAAGGCTTACTGAGGGCATTTGAGCAGCAGCAGCTGGGAACCGTTTCACGGCCAGTGCCAGTGCCAAATTTACATATAAACTAAACAAGCTGTAGCTTTAGGTCCCTACTCTCTTGGGGGGGGGGGCAAAAAAATTAAAGGGAAAAAAACCTGGATGTTCCAATATATAAGATAAAAAACAAATAAAATAAAACCTACATGTTGTGTAGGCTCACAATGGGCCCTGCCTGCTAGCCTGCTCCCTAAAATATCACTGGTTTGCTCATTTCTGTATCAATTACTTTGATAAAATACATATTTTGTTATGTGCAAATGGCTTTAGATACCTATTAGGTCCATAAATTACTATATAGCATATATGCAACACACAAAACAGCGACAATCTGTTGTTGACAAAGGACAGCTGGACATATAAAGGGCCCCATTACCTTCAGTAGCTGAGGGCCTCATCAAACCTAAATCCAGCCCTGGTTTCGCCCCAGCCATTTTTAAGTCAGAGGCCTAGCGGTGTCTCTGCCCCCCACCCCAGATGTTGTCATACTACAACTAGGAGCTGTTCAATGGTGAAAAGGACTCCCTCCTCCTTCCTTGGAGGATTTTAAGCAGTGGTTGGGTGGCCATCTGCTGTGGATGATCTAGTTCAGATTCCTGCATTGCAGCTCTCAGGATCCCTTCCAACTCTACAGTTCTATGATTCTAACTGCCAACGTCCCTGACTGTTGGTTGTGCTGACCCGGGTCTGATAAGCGTCCAGCAACAAACGGAAAGCCACAGGTTACCCCCACGTCTGTTTTGAAGCTGCCTTTAACTGCCTCCTGTCCATACATCCCAACCCAACCATCTAAATGTACACATCTGTATGTCTATAATATATGGACCTGCCAGTTTATGATTATGCTTCATGCATCTGAAGAAGTGGGCTGCGGTACATGAAGACTGATGCCATAATACAGTTTCAGCCTTTAAGGTGCTTCAAAGCTCTTTGATGTTTCTGCCAACGCAGTTTGTTATCTTTTCCAGGATAATCCAGTTGCATCATGGCTGCCCCAGATGAGCTCAAGTTTCATGGTGAGTATTTTAATTCTCCTGAGTGAGTTATGGATTGTGGCAAGCTTTGGGCACTATGCTGTTCAGTGTTCTTTCTCTACCCACCTCAAAACTTCCCTGTTCATACGTGCCCCACTTACAAGAGCATAACCTTTTGTTGGATTATCTACCTTTCCTATCTCATTAGTCTTCTATACCAGGAATAGTCAGTCTACAGCTCTTGGCAGTGTTAGAAACTGGGATAGAAAAGCTAGGAGCCAAATGGCTTCTGGGACTTGGGTTGTGGGCGCCAAAATCAGCTGTCTAGTTGCCACTGGGTGTGTGTGTGTGGTTTGACAATACTTTTTATTTATTATTTTGATAAGCATGAACTAAGTGATAAGCAATTCACATAAGTGACAGATTGTTAATGTCACATTTTTTTAGCAAAAATTGTTCATACGTGTTTCATTTGGTGTTTACAATAAAAATATTGCTACCGTACTTCGGTTTTCAGAACATTCTACTCTTTATTGTTAAACTCCTTAATATATTGTCTATCCTCAAGGCTTCAGAGCACATACATTTCAGTAATCCTCAGGTGTCAGCCAGGCGCAGAAAACAGCACCCAGACTTGCAGATGTGTTCGCAAATGCAGAAACTTTAGGTGCAAAATGTGCCTGGCGCCCTGCTAATTTCGAACTCTGGCTCTTGGAGAGTACCCACCTCATAAGATAACTTTTGTCCAGCTGCTGAGAACTTGCCTGCTGTTAAAAGAGGGTTGAAGGAGCAAGACTGAACCTTGTCATGGGAGCAGAATCCATTGAAGGCAACGGGTTTTACAGTGGAAGCCTATGCATGTCTGTTCAGTAGTAATCCTAAACACACAGTAGGAAGTAATCCCCATGGAACACAATGGGATTATTTCTGAGTAATCATGCATAGGAATAGCTGTGGTGGGACTTGAATTGGGGTTTTCCTGGCCCACAAACCATCATATACAACATCTCTCTCTTAGGTTCAGGAGAATATAATGAACAGTTTTTATACCTGTGGAGAATTTTTGCTTGGTGCAAAAAAAACACAACAACACGTGTTGTGAGCAGGCTGGGTTTGGGGGGGGGTATGTGTGTGCTGATTTTTCTTTGGTGTAGATTGCTCCGGCGGCCTCTGAAGGTAGGTAAGCCTACCTTGATTTCTTAAGGAAACACAAGTTCTTTGGAAGTATCTTAAGTTTTGTTTCTACCTTAAGCTAGGGTTGCCATATTTCAAAAAGTAAAAACCAGGACACCCTGAAAGTTGTTAAGCTTTTCTTGGGGAAAACCTCCCAAAAACACAGGTTGAAGCTAGGAGGGAGAAATGCAGAAGTTCTACTCGCCAAACAGTGGGGTCCTATACCTGTTCTTTCAGAATTTCAAACATTGCCTCTGGTACCACATACACATGAAATTGTACCTGAAACGCCAGTGTGGTGTGATGGTTAGAGTGCCAGCCTAGGACCTGGGAGACCAGGGTTCAAATCCCCACTTAGCCACAAAGCTCCCTGGCTCATCCTGGGCCAGTCGCTCACTCGCAGCCTGACTTACATCATAGGGTAGTTGTGAAAATAAAATGAGGGTGAGGGAGAACTGTGTACACTGGAATATAAATGTAATAAAGCCAAGCGAACAGCTAGAGGAACAAGCCGTCCAGGTTTTTCGCCTACTCTGTTGGTGGCATCCTGGGATTTTAAGCACCAGATGAGAAAATGGTGCAGAGACTGGCTTGGCTAACAATTTCTTCCAGACAACTAACTTGGCAGCTCTGCAATAGGCAGAGCAAAAATCTACTTCTGCTCACCTGCAAAACTGCTTTCATTGAGTGTCACTCTATGTAAGTGCTGTCCTAGCTTTGAGCTACAGGGGCTCTAGAGTGAAATCTGATTTGTGCTAGTATTTCTGTCCTGACTGCCTGACGTGTTTTATTTTATTTTTTGCAGAATTTGATGAAGCCATAGATTTGCTGGCTGAGAATGCGGATGCCACCACTCCTAGCATCAGTGAGCGGCAAAGCCACACAACCGTAAACATGTCTTCAGGTTACAATGAGGAGCCTGAGGCAGAAGAGGAGGATGATAAAACAGAGGTGCTGCTGTTTCAAATTCTGTCCTGCATGTTGATTTATAGCTAGCTGGAGAAGTAGCTGCTTTGCGGCAGGAAGGAAACATAGGCCTAGCCAAGGGGCTACTTCTATGGACCTGGAAGAGAGTGGGAAGGAGATAACAGGTCAAATGGGAGTTTTGATGTAAAGCACAGTGATTTACATAGATAAGGAGGATAGGAGGCATAGAATGCATATTACACCTGGTTTGTAGCAGTTGCACTGGTTCCCTCATAGCTTCCCAGCCCAATTTAAGGTGCTCTCTCACATTTGTGTTGAAAGCTTAGATAACGGGGCTCCAAACAGCTGAAAGAATGCCTCATTCCCTGTATATACTAGCTTGGGGCTTAAGATCAGCAGAGGAGGCCCTTCTAGTAGTTCTTCCACTCTTACAGGTTGGGGGGAGCTTGTGAGATTACCTTCTTGGTGGTAGCTCCAAGAATGTGGACCTCCCTTTCCACAGAGGTTTGTGTGGCTTCCATTGTTTGCTTTCAAAAGGGCATAATTTAGTTTTGTGTCCCGCCTGTAACGTGTTGTATGGAATTACTCTCTGTGTTTTTAATGTGCTTTAACCCACCCTGAATCCTTATTGTGAAGGGTGGGTAAGAAAGACAATAAATAACAACACAATGGAGCACTTTGCTGTGTCACCCTACCTAATTCAGCCAAAATTCCTATTGTTCCATGTGTGAAGAGTAACTGGAAGAATTTCCATAAAAATAATGTTCCCTAGTAATTATAGTCCCTCCCATAAGTTTCACGCCCCACCTCTTAACACACACAACTGCAGCCTATGGAGTTTCCTCAAAGCTTGCTGAAAGGAGTTCCTGGGAGGAGAAGCGTCCATGAAAGAAAGAGGTCTTCTTGGATCATTATTTGGAATGAAGCACTCTGCCTCTTTTTCTTTTCTTTTTTTAAGTAAGAATGCTTAGGGCACGAGATCAGGAGTTCTATCTTCACAAGAGGCCCAGGGGTTGGTTTGTCTCACCCAAAATATATTTCCTGGCCAAGGGCAAAGCAGTAACCTGCATTCTCATCCCTGCAGCTCTTGAGTTCCCAGAAGAAGCAATCCAGTTTCTGGACCTTTGAATATTACCAGGCTTTCTTCGATGTTGACACATACCAGGTAAGGGAATTCGTGTAGTTCTAGCTTCATAGGCGCAGCCAAGAATCAGCCACAGTTGACAAGATGAGGGAGTGTAGTAACTCAGCTTGCAAGTAACAAGCACAAGACCTGCCATACAGTTTGCAGTTGGCCCTCCAGCTGTTTTTTGGACTACAACTCCCATCATCCCTAGCTAACAGGACCAGTGGTCAGGGATGATGGGAATTGTAGTCGCAAAACAGCTGGAGGGCCAAGTTTGGCCACTACTGGGCTAAACCACCCATAGGGTCCAGTTCTATTTCATGGATGGAGCCACAACCTCATGGCTGGCACATTTTTATTGTCCTTTGAGCCTAATTTGGCTCCAGGATTCTGCTGTGGCTGAATTACCACCATTATTTTGTTGGGTACAAGTTGAAGATCTTCCTGATCGACTGATATTTTCAGGAGCTGAAATTCACAGCGGTGATGTTCTGACTATGGGGATGGAGATTTCCTAACCATGAAGTTAGAATAACGAATTGAGTTCAATCTTCCTTCCACCACAAGCTTGCTTGCTTGGCTTTGGGCAACCATATTATCCGTCTTCTCTCCATACCCTGACAATGGGATCTAGTGCAAGGCATAGAAATGCCTGTACAATATTTCTAGTAGTTCCTGCACCTCCTGAGATGGGAAGCAAAAAGCCCTGCATCCTTGCACGTCCCCCATGGGGTCCATTTTGCTGAGGCAAGGCCTATTTCTTGTTTATCAGGTGTTGGACAGGATAAAGGGGTCGCTGTTTCCGCTGCCAGGGAAAAACTTTGTATGGCACCATCTACGGAATAACCCTGACCTGTATGGTGAGTACAGAGAAGCTCAGACTAATGCAGAGTACTGCCTCCTGCTTTGCAAAGTCTGGATTGAACTGTAAACTGTGATGTAGCATACTATGCCCAGGACAGAGAATGCAGCTTGCTCAGCATCCTGAGAAACAAGTCCTGATTAAGTGGGGAGGGGGGTGAAGCTTGCTAGTCATCTTCCAGAAGTGCAGTCTTCATTTCCTTGCTCTGTCATCCCTAAATACATACCTTGCAAGTGGAAGGTCCCAGCTCATCAGTCAATGGATGTCTGACACTGGGAAAAGCCATGGGGAATTAGGACTAGGTCAGACTTCCCCATCGTGGTGCCCTACAAATTCTGCTTCTTCTTCTTTGGCGATCACTCGTAGCTGAGTAAGATAGTATTCCATGAACACGGTTTTAACAGTGAATCCATAAGTGGAGGTCAGTTCTGGATCCACACGTGCTTCCACAGTAGGGACATAGATTTCCGGGCAGTTGATCACGGTGAGGGTTTGCCAAGCGTGCCTTCCTCCTAGCATGTTTCTCCCTTTCGTCTTGAGTTTGAGCGTCTTCAAAGGCCATGACACCTTTGGTAAAGGCTGTTCTCCAATTGGAGCGCTCGCAGGCCAGTGTTTCCCAGCTGTTGGTGTTTATAGTACATTTTTTTTTATTTGTCTTGAGAGAGCCTTTAAACCTTTTTTGTTGACCACCAGCGTTATGCTTTCCATTTTTAAGTTTGGAATAGAGTAGTTGCTTTGGGAGACGATAATTGGGCATCCGAACAACATGACCAGTCCAAACGAAGTTGATGTCGAAGAAGAATCTTCATTGATTCTGATTCTTTCTTACAGATTATTTGGACTATAGCTCCTATCACCCCTGACCCTTGGGCCAAGCTTGCTGGGATGATGGGAGTTAAGCCCCAAACATCTGGAGAACAGCAGGTTGGGGGGGAGGCTGCACTAGATCAACTGGTAGCCTAACAATGTGTTACACTTTTGTGTGTCCAAGGTTTGTGCTTGGGGAATGTAGATTTCCCTCTAAGGCCTGCTCTACCAGGTGGCCTCCAGTGTTGTGCTGAGACACCTCCCCTGAGCCCCGGCTCTTTAGTTGCTTCCTTGTTCCGTATTTGGTAAATGAGTTCACAGCCGGCTCCATTCTTTGCCCCGTGCCGTGACAAGAAGTCTGCCCGTCTTTTTTGGTCTTCTAATGTTGTATTTCTGCCTCTCACAGGACCATTCTGGATCTGTGCCACGTTAGTCTTCACGCTGGCTATCAGCGGCAACTTGTCCAGCTTCCAGGAGAAAAAGGGCAGCCCCCAGTTCCACAAAGGTGAGCAGTCGATGAGGGAGTGTCTCTTGCAATTTAAGCTTTATGCAATCATAACCCTTTTATATATTGGGTATTGTTGAAGGCACACAAAGAATGGGCAAAATAGAGATTTTGGGGGGGAAAGGTAAAAAATACAGTAACTTGCACGTCACCTGCAAAAGCTTTTGAGCAAGGTGGCGTGCGGCCTACAAAAAAAGCAGGAAGCAAGAGTTGTAGTAATGACTCCTTTCTTTCCTACTGGGGATGTGTGAGATGGGTAAATGGACAGTATTCAGAATGTCTAAATTTTGGCTCCCAGATATCCTTAACTTCTCGCAGAATCTCCTTAGCATAACTTAGTCATAAAATGAATGGAAACTTTAAAAGTAGTTCTCAGTTATGATAAGTAAACACAAGAGAAAGGGAAGGAAGGAAGTTTTGTGCATGTGTGTACACACACACACACACACACACACACACCCTTCCCTCCCTCCCTCCCTCCCTCTTGTGTTTACTAGCATAACTGAGAACTACTTTTAAATCTTCCATTCCTTTTATGACTAAGTTATGCTAAGGAGCTTCTGCTCTTCTTAGCACCTGCCGGAGAAGGGCAGGCAGAAGGCAAATATGTTGAGGATTGTTCCAGGTAGGGTAAGCCCTGGTTACTGGCCCTGCCAGTGCTTTTGCCTTGGAGCAAATGCTGCTCTTAATATCATTTTCCTTTTCCATAGTGTCCATTGCTGGAATAATTATCTACTGCTATGCCTGGCTAGTACCCCTTGCCCTGTGGGGCTATTTGCAGTGGCGAAAGGGGGTCCAGGTCCATGTGGACTCCTACACCTTCCTGGAGATGGTGTGCGTCTATGGTTATTCCCTATTTGTGTACATCCCCACTGCGGTGAGTAAGGAAAATGGGGTTGCAGGGAAAAGACTGATTCATATGTCGTTTCTTTTCAGTTTGTAGAGCATAACGTTCCAGTAGAAAGTACTCAAAAGTCCTGCACCGTTGTGCTTTCCATTATTATTCATTCATTCATTCATTCATTCCCTGCCCATCTGGCTGGGTTTCCCCAGCTACTCTGGGCGGCTCCCAACAGAATATTAAAAACACGATAAAACATCAAACATTAAAAACTTCCCTAAACAGGGTTGCCTTCAGATGTCTTCTAAAAGTCAGATAGTTGTTTATTTCCTTGACATCTGATGGGAGGGTGTTCCACAGGGCTGGTGCCACTACCGAGAAGGTCCTCTGCATGGTTGCCTGAAACCACACTTTTCACAGGCAACTGCCAGAAGATCCTTGGAGCTGGACCTCAGTGTCTGGGCTGAATGTTGGGGGTGGGGATGCTCCTTCAAGTATACTGGGCCGAGGCTGTTTAGGACTTTAAAAGTCAGCACAAACACTTTGAATTGTGCTCAGAAATATACTGGAAGCCAATGTAGGTCTTTCAGAACCGGTGTTAGGTGGTCTCGGCGGCCACTCCCAGTCACCAGTCTAGCTGCCACATTTTGGATTAATTGTAGTTTCCGGGTCACCTTCACTGCAGTAGTCCCAAGTGGGAGATAACTAGAGCATGCACCACTCTGGCGAGATAGTCTGCGGACAGGTAGGGTCTCAGCCCGTGTACCAGATGGAGCTGGTAGACAGCTGCCCTGGACACAAAATTGACCTGCGCCTCCATGGACAGCCGCGAGTCCTAAATGACTCCCAGGCTGCGCATCTGGTCTTTCAGGGGCACAGTTACCCCATTCAGGACCAGGGAGTCCCCCACACCCACCCTCCCTGTTCCCCCCAAAACTTTACTTCTGGCTTGTCAGGATTCAGCCTCAATCTGTTAGCCGCCATCCATTCTCCAGCCACCTCCAGACATTCACACATTCCTCAAGCACTGCTAGTTTTGTGCAGTGGGATTTCAGCAAAAAGGACCTGAATTAAAACTCAGAGCTGCCACTGGATGAGAGTGTATGAGATCTTACTCAACTTCCACTTCCTTCATTCACAGATGCTGTGGCTGATTCCTATATCCTGGCTGCAGTGGCTGCTGCTCATCTGTGCAGTGGGTCTCTCTGGCTCAGTTCTGGTTCTTACCTTCTGGCCAGTTATCCGCTCAGACACCAGGCTGGCAGCTTGCGCCCTGTTGGCTGTCATTGTTTCTCTCCATGTCCTTCTGGCTATTGGTTGCAAGGTATGTTTTCTTCTCTTCCCACTAAGCTAGGGCAAGGTTTGGAGAGCAAAATGCTACTTGTGCCGAAAGGGGAAGGAAAAGTAGAGGGAAATAAGCTGTGTACGATGCAGCCACTAGAAAGTCAGATATTTCATAGAATCATAGAATCATAGAGTTGGAAGAGACCACAAGGGCCATCGAGTCCAACCCCCTGCCAAGCACTCCCGACATACGGTTGTCAAGCCTCTGCTTAAAGACCTCCAAAGAAGGAGACTCCACCACACTCCTTGGCAGCAAATTCCACTGTCAAACAGCTCTTACTGTCAGGAAGTTCTTCCTAATGTTTAGGTGGAATCTTCTTTCTTGTAGTTTGGAACCATTGCTCCGTGTCCGCTTCTCATTTCAAATGAGTTTTTAGCCTCGGAAGTTGCAGAGATTTTACTGCAGCAAAAGTACTCAGGGCTGGAAACATGATGATGTCATTGCATGGTTTTACTATATAATTCTGGGTACCCTGTGGCAATTTAGTATTATGAACATCTCTAAACCAGCCTTTGCCTTCCTGGTCATGCAGGCAGGGAGTTGTCTGGAGGGCAACAGGTTGACAAAATCTGCTCTGAACTTACAGTATTTGAGGTAGCTTTATATTGGACCCCTGAAAATATTGTTAGTATATGATGTAAACATTGCATAGTGGAAGTACAATGGGAGTACCTTGGAAGTCAAACGAAATCCATTCTAGAAGTCTGTTCAACTTCCAAAACATTTGACTTCCAAGGCGCGGCTTCCAGTTGGCTGCAGGAGCATCCTGCAGTCATTCGGAAGCCGTACCGTACATTCAGCTTCCGAAAATCATTCAAAAACCAGAACAATCACTTCCGGTTTTTGATTGCTCGGGAGCAGAAAGGTTCGAGATTACAGGTGTTCGGCTTCTCAGGTTCCACTGCATAGATAAAGTAATGCTAATTATATTATAGTGCTCATTGTGCCCAAAATTATGAGGAACAGAACAGGCATTTGATTAAGTAAGAAATAACAGGCTGTGATTTACCGTTGAAACCTTTCTAGTAACTGTTCCAGTACTGTTAAGGCCCAACAAAATGTTGGTCGGGAGCAAGACTTTGAGCTCATGAGAACTTTTCTTCAGACTGGTTGGACCACCAGGGGTGGGGGAAATGCTGCCAGATACAATGGGAAGGACATTTCTGGTGCAACAGACCTCCACTTGTGACGACATCCTGGGGTGAATGGAGGAGTAACGATTGCTCTCGCTTTGAAGATAGCAGCCATTTGGTTTTTCCGCTGGTGTACCTGCAAACCAGAGCTGGGGGGCGACTGGGCTTTCTCTGTATGAAGGCTGCATGCTGGTAGTGGGTGCAACTTGCCATAGCACAACATAAATCAGATTTATGCAACACATCTCTATCCAGGCAGGCTAGAAGCATCAACCCAGTTAAATCCAGACAGGAATATGCACGGAGATTATGCAGCAAGATTGGTGAGGGTCGTGATCCGGGGAGGGAAATGGTCAAGGAAGGAGGCAGCAAGAAGCCTGGAAGGTCCCTGAACCCTGGGGTGTAAGCTACACCTTTGATGTGGATTTTAATGTAATTAATGCATATATTCCACCGGGACGCAGGTGGCGCTGTGGGTTAAAGCCTCAGCGCCTAGGGCTTGCCGATCGAAAGGTCGGCGGTTCGAATCCCTGCGGCGGGGTGCGCTCCCGCTGCTCGGTCCCAGCGCCTGCCAACCTAGCAGTTCGAAAGCACCTCCGGGTGCAAGTAGATAAATAGGGACCGCTTACTAGTGGGAAGGTAAACGGCGTTTCCATGTGCGGCTCTGGCTCTGGCTCTGGCTCTGGCCAGAGCAGCGATGTCACGCTGGCCACGTGACCCGGAAGTGTCTCCGGACAGCGCTGGCCCCTGGCCTCTTAAGTGAGATGGGCGCACAACCCCAGAGTCTGTCAAGACTGGCCCGTACGGGCAGGGGTACCTTTACCTTTACCTTTAATGCATATATTGGCGCTGCTCGCAAATTTGCAGCACAGTGGGAAATGTATATGCTGTGTCAGCAGAAGCCGAATTTGTAAATGACGGAATATGGCTGGAACAGTGAAGTTGATGAAGTCTGTAAGATCCCAGAGTGTTACTTGTATACATCTAGACCAGACTGCTGCAATGCTGTTTATGTGGGGCTGCCTCTGAATAGGGTTCAGACCAGGGGTCGGCAAGGTTTACCTCGCCTGGGCCGGTTCACTCCAGCAGAGATCCCTTCGTGGGCCAGATCGCGCGCACAAGGTCGCGATTTCCGGTGCCTGTGCAGATGCGATTTTCAGCACCACGGAAGTGAGTCCCTGTGCCAGTTTAGCACGGCACAGAGGGACTTGACGAGCGGGCGGCTCAATTCGGGGGCAGCTCATGGGCCGGTTAAACAACCCCCATGGGCCATTTGTGGCCCATGGGCCTTAGGTTGCGTACCCCTGGCTCAGACCCTTGCCCTTGTGCAAAATGCAGCAGACTGGGTACCTGCAGGGGCTGGGCTCTTATATCAGAGTAATAGGTTCCATGAATTGCACTGGCTGCTTGTTGGCTTCCAAACCCAATTCAAAGTATGGATCATAACTTCTAAAGCCCGGAACAGTTTGGGACCAAGTTTGGGCCATTTTACCCGTATGGGACTGCCGGGCCTTGAAATCAGCTACAGAGCCTGTGCCTGCAGATTCACCACAAGGTAGTCAGGCTGGAAGGTGCAAAAGATGGTTTTCTTCAGCGACAGCCTTTCAACTATGGAACTCCCTTCCTCAAGAGATAGGTTTTGCTCCTTCCTCATCTTAAGCGGGCCCTAAAGATATTTTCAGTCCACCCGAGAAAACTGGGGGTAGTTTTTAATTGAATATTACACTCAGTGTAGTATTGGGATGTCTGTGATTTGTTTTTTGATAGTTTCATATTTTGTTTTAATTTGTAGGATTTTAATGGGTTTTTAAACATTTTATACTCCCTTGATTGTGAGCTGCTTTGAGAATACTTAGGGTTTCGAAGAGAGGCAAATGTTAATAGATATTAGTATTAATAGTCTAACATTCCTTAAAAGCTTGGTTTAGCCGCTTTTTGCTGTCTTTTCGTTTTATATTTTTAAACCTCAAAGCCTATTAAGTACAACGTAAGAAAAATAAATGAGCTGTTTTGCAGCTAGCCCCCCCATCCATTTTTTCCTTTGTTAAACTCCCTTCACTTTTGTCTTGTGTTTTCATATAGTTTTAGGCATGTTATAAAAAATACAGTTGGCGTTACAGTGTGGACCTTTCACATGCATGCATTTCAAGGTTCGGAAATGACACTGTAGGCTGAGACAGAGGAGTGCAATGTGCTCAGGATTAGTCACATTCTGCCCGCAACACTGAACTTAAATGAGAACTCTTAAGCAAACTCTTTGGCCCCACCTTGGTAGTGTCAATACAAACTCCACAGCCAAGATCCAACAAGGATGTGGATTATTGTTCTTACGCACATGCCTCAGGGCTGGCTTGGACATCCTGTACAAAGCTCTCGTCTAATAAACGGGGAAATAGTTATAGCTGGATATCCAGCCTAACATGGGATGGGGTGGATTAAATTACCCAGCTAAAGTGAATCCAGTTTTCCCACGTACATTTCAAGTATTAGTACGTGCCGATTGCAAATGTACAGATTTACGGTCTCACTATGCTACCCTAGGAAACTTCAGTTTCTTAAAGAAAACTTTGTGCTCTAGAAAATGGAGTATTATTTATACTTCTTCTGCCATCTGCCAAACTGGATTAGGATGGTAACAAGAAAAACAGTTACACAATGTTTCCAAACCCGATTCCCCCGGCCCCGGCATACTGAGAAATCTATGTATTTTTGGCACGTGCAGCTAAGCCTTGAGGAAACAGGTACTGAACAGTTTCTTTGTGAAATAGGAAATAAATGGTAATGCTTGCTCCCTCAGCAACTTGCAGGGACGCAGGCACATCCAGTGGGCTACTCTAGAGAATATAAGGCATCTCCAGCCCTTAATATAGGACCTTGTTTTACCGTTAACTTGGTAGCACAAAAGTAGCCCAAAAACAATTTGACATGGGTCATGTATTCAGTTTGAGACACGCAGGTTTTGCTTTTGCTTGTTTGCGTTCAGGTTTTGATTAAACCAGAGTATTCTTAAAAGTGCAGTCACTTTTCAAATTAACTTACTGATTCTAGGTGGAGGAAGGCAAGCCTGCTTGATTTCTACAACTGATTAATTTTCTTCTCTTTGAAGCTGTATTTCTTCCAGAATGCAACCGGCACACCTTCTCATCCCACGCCAGCTGCTCATTTCGGCAGAAGCACACCGCCTCACCCGGCCAACCACTCCAGTCCACATATGTGAAACGCAGCTGGTAAGAACTTCTGGCCATCCCGTATGGCATGAAACAGATGCTAAAAATGCCGCTGGGTGTCAAATATTCTTTGTCAAAGCGCCCACTGCTCCCCAATCCCCACCCCTACCAATGGAAGCATAGGAACTAATGTGCTTCTGGGAGAGGTAACAAGGGGTTGGCATCTCTCATCTTTCTCCCTTAGTGCATGCCCTGCTTACAAGACCTAAAATAAAATCTCTGTTGCAGACACTTTCATCATGAATGTCTGGCCTCAGGGAAAGCCCACAGGCGAAGGAAAGTGCGCACTTATTCAAGAGGCAAGGAGACACCTGAGCTGGAAAAGGGACCAAGCTGCATCACCTCACCATGTCAAGACTTTTGTTGTCCTACTTCAGCCAGCCATGTCACTAAGGCGCCCGATTTGCAAAGAACCCGACTTTTGGAAACAAATTTAAAGGCCTGGCTGTTAACATCACAAAGCGTTACTTGGGGTGGATGCAGCTGCCTTTTGCTCCTTCATCACAGGATGGGCCTGCAGTCCTGACAGGGCTGCAGAAAGCGACTGCATGGAGTGATTATTGTTCCCCTTCCAGTTAAATCTTTGGTAATGGAGGGATGTAGCAGAGTCAGCTGATGGCTGAGACTTTTTAGATCCTCGGTGAGTAAGGGTAGATGATCAGGAATAAAAGTAAGAGCTTCTTGGGAGGGAAGCTTGAATGATAGGGAGGTTGAGCACTTCAGATTACTTTGATTTAGTTTAGCTACTTGATTTTGTTTTCTATGGAAAGCTAATTTAAATAAAACTGCCTTTTAAGAGGAGTGTGGCTCTTTCCCAGCTTCTTTTCCAGCCAACACTGTCGTCCTCTGTGGCCACATTGTATAACACAGGATCAGCTAAAGTAGCCATGTAACATGCTGTCTTTGTCTGTGAAAGAGGGTGACCGAAAATCTGGTAGAAAGAAGCACCTAATGGCATGGGTGGAAAACTACTGGGTTTCCTCCTTGAGAATTTTGTACCCAAGTCTGAGGTACTAAAGGCAGCCATTGCACAGAGTGAGAGTCTCTTAACTGTATGTCAAAAATAGAGGCTTGTCTTTTGAAGATGTGAGTGAAAGGGAAATGAGGTTTGTGGAGTCACATCAAAACCTGAGGTGGGGGAAACCAGCCACTGTAAACAAGTCTTCAAAACCCTCCCAGTTTTATTCAATAGTCACAAAATCATTGATCAGCCAGACCTAACAATTGACTGTGTAGACCCCACAATTCAGCCACTATGGAGCTTCTGCACAAGACCCCTCCTCCCTCCCCCCCCCCAAATTCAGCCCACCAAGCCCCTGTTGGGAGCCAAAGGAAACTGCCTAAGTAAAACACACTCCCCCCCCCTCCATAAAACGGGTCCCTGCCAATTCCTTTCAAACATGCCA
Source organism: Podarcis cretensis (assembly GCF_951804945.1). Lineage (NCBI taxonomy): Eukaryota > Metazoa > Chordata > Lepidosauria > Squamata > Lacertidae > Podarcis > Podarcis cretensis. The sequence continues at coordinate 31,906,447 of NC_137187.1, forward strand.
ACTGGTGGCTCTGAAAGGAACAAAAGAAAGAAAATACCATAAATGGTTACAGGTTACACATACAAAGACTACAAAGGGGCTTCCATAACAGATGCCAGAACCATCTACTCTAAGAGTCCCTGGTGGCTACTGCAGGGAGCAGGCAAGTCTATATACTAAGCCACTTGGCACCCAGTCCCCACTGCCTGGCCAGCTGAAGAGAAAAATGGACTAGAGACAGCAGCTGCAACAGCCTAGAAAACAGGGTGGAAATGGAGCCAGAACTGGGCATAGCCGTCAAGATGAGCTGAGCAACAGGAAACCGATACACAAACTGTTCACTTTCAGCCAGCAACCTTTTTTTTCTTTTTGGTACATTCATGTTTTAAAATTTTTTAACCCTTTGATGCTACATCGAGATTCCCCCCCGAGACAGGCAATCATCAGACCGGCTGATAAGATACTCGTGGCACAACAGTCCATCTCATTTCAGATGTTCTTCCGGAAGCCCAAGATCTACAGCAGTAAGTTGCCAGAACTCCTCACAAAGCCAGCCAGGAGGGCTTGTCGGCCTTTTCTTTTCCCTCGCAGCAGGAAACACTTCCTCCTCCTAAGTCTTAGCAAAGCAATGAACCCAGAGGTTGGGTTGGGTGGAAGAAACCAACGCATAGATGGAAGGATGAGCAGCTGGATTTTCACCTGTGCCCACTCTACAGCCAGCTGCAGCCCCTTCGTTCAAAACACTGGGAGCAAGGATGAAGGCTCAGGTTACTAGCACTGCCGCTGGGCTGTCCACAGTACTGCTGAGAAGCCCTGTTGCAGCTTTGCTCTACAACCTGTGCCTAATGCTGATCAGTCATGGAAGATTTGAAGAATGATACCACTAGCGACATGATTGGTTGTAAGACACAGTGAGCGCAGGAACTCAGTCATGGTTGAGCAAGTTGAAGTTTCCAACATTTCATAAAAAAGTGTACAAGTCTGCTATCAAAGAACGAGTGGGGGGTGTCTTCTATTGTACAAGGGTCAGAACATCTCTGGCAAGCCTAATTTTTTTTTTTTTTTTTTGGGGGGGGAGGCAGGGGGTGGAAGAAATCCAGAGAAGCAATTGCCAAACTGAGGTGCAGAAGGCAGGTGGGCAGGGCGGAATTTTTTCTTCTTCATTTGGTTTCCTGGTGCTGTCAGTTCAGAGGATCAGGGGTGAGGGTCTCTTAGCTCCCATAATGCATTGTGTTGGTTGTGATGGACATGGGAGATGCCATGGAAATGGCCGGGCCTCCCATAGTGAACTGACTGTTGACAGGATAGTGAGCACTTGATGTTCCTCCACTCTGACCACTAGATGAACCTGCAGGAAAAAAAGAAAAAAGTTCAGAAGTCTCATATGTAAGGAATCAAGTCAGGTTTCTAACAGAAATAGAAATCCTGAGCACTAGACCACTAGCTTTATACAGTGGTACCTCTGGTTGCGAACAGGATCCGTTCCGGAGCCCCGTTCGCAACATGAACAGAACGCAACCCGTGTCTGCGCGTGTGCAGGTCGTGATTCGCTGCTTCTGCGCATGCGCATGCCATCATTTTGAGTGTATACACATGTGCGAGCAGCGAAACCCGGAAGTAACCCTTTCCGGTACTTCCGTGTCGTCACAGGACGCAACCCGAAAAGATTTAACCTGAAGCAAATGTTACAAGAGGTATGACTGTGTGTGTGTGTGTGCGCGCGCGCGCGTGCGCACACACACACACACACACACACACACAGAACCTCTGTGAGGGAGCTAAAGCAACTCTGAACTGACAGGTTTCAATATAAATTCAGATTCTTACTTTTGGGCGTTACATGGTCTGCATACATGGTTGAAAAATGAAATTCAACCAGCTTGGGCCACCACACCCTGCAGAAACAAGATGCAAAGTGATATGGCATGAAATTCTGTAGGCAATAGCTTGCTGAAGTTGATAGGAGACTGAAGCTGTCATGATATAGCCCACTAGCTCCTCGGTCCATGCATCTGAGACGGTGAATGCTTGTTTAGGGAAGCCTCTGTCACAATAAGCCAAGTCAATCTCTTCACCTACCCAATTCAGCTATTAATTCACCCATCACAAATAAAGTAATTTGATGCCAAAATGGGATGCTATCAATGTTCAGTGTTCACATTACTGGCATTTTGGGGATATCTAGTTTAAGCTTCAGGGGTGATATAGTACAGTCAAACCTCAGTTCTCTAACAGCTCTGTTCCCGAATGCCGAAAACCTGGAAGTAAATGCTCTGGTTTTCAAACATTTTTCAGAACCCAAACATCCAACATGGCTTCTGCTTGAGTGCAAGAAGCTCTTGCGACTGATGAGAAGCCGTGCCTCGGTTGTCAAATATTTTGGAAGTCGAACCATCTTCCTGAACAGATTACATTCGACAACTGAGGTTTGACTGCATTCTGCAATTAACATGGCAGCCTTTGACCTTTCTCGTTCCCAATGAAGTACCTGATCCCTTTGTGGCCATACAGCTCAAACCCCCAAAGAGGAGAAAGCTCAACGGAGGCACACACATCCTTTCCCCTCAACTCCAAGAAAGCCCAGACCAGGTTTACCTTGAACAATCCCTGTACTCATGATGGATCCCATCCGGGAATGGGTGTGATTGACAATCCCAGTGTTGGCTGCTCAGGAAGAAATAAAAGGAGGAGGAAAAACACAGACAGGTTCAATCTGCACTAGGCTACTTCACTTTACCTTAACCCCCACCTCCCAAGCTGTAAGCATGCACCACAGATGGACTATTCCCAACAGCATCTGAAAAACAGGCTGTACACATAGTGAATCCCACTCTCTGACTGCTTCTCCCACTCTGCCTCTGGCTTCTAATACTAAGCAGAGATAAAACACCTGGACCTCCAAACAAGTATGATCTCAAATTCAGAGGCATTTTGATTCGTGACGCCAGAACTACCCGAGCCTAAGATGCCTTGGACTCAATTTGAGCCACCCCAAACCATAACCAGTTCAAAATGAGTATCTCAGTTATTGAGGTCTGAGAGAAGTAGCTTAACTAGGTACAAAATAAATGCAGATGTGCCAATCCCAGAATCCTGCTTCCTGTCTCTCTCGGCCAACTTCTCTAGGGCTCAAGTGGTGAAAAAACCTATAATTCACCCACTTCAGGTCTAGAAAAGTAGGCCAAGAGAGACAGGAAGGGAGATTCTAAGATTGGTTGTTCTGCATTTACTTTGACCCCAAACCACTTCTCTCAGAGCAAAGAAACAGCAAATTTAAATAAAGTGTGCATGGCTAAATTTCTAAAGTTTCATATTCCAATGATGAACCGGCTGTGACTGACATTTATTCTCATTCATTCTCCCCCTTCCATCAGCATTTAGTGTGTGAGCTTCCTGGGGCAGGTACATGCCTATTGCTTAAGTATAATGCCAGCACTTGTTTAGCTAAGCCAGCTCACATCTTCTCATAACTTCCTTAGTTCCTTCATATTCAGGGTGACCAAAAAACAAGCCAGGATGGGGTTACAGATGGGGCATGACACAAGGGGCATGGAGTAGTTTTTATCTGTCCAGAATATGCCAATTGGTGTGTTTGCCCTTAAAGGTAATCGTTTGCCATTCATTCCCATAAGAAAACAAAGCACAATACTCGGAGCCAAGACTGCAGGGAGGGTAAAGCCTACTATCTACTGATAATGGGTCTCCTGATGTTCAAAAGCAAGGGATCCCACAGAGGACTACATCATGACCATCCCATCAATGACCCCAGGAGTCAACTGTGGCAAGGCTGTTCTGCATTCTGTTTTTATAAGAACATTGACATCCACCTTCAGGGATGTCAGCTTGTCAGTTATGCATGTGTGAATGCACAGAGATCACACCTGGTGGTGCAGGTTGCTTAACTATAACAACTGCTATCAGTGCAGTCACACAATCTGCCTTCCTTCCCCATGGCAGGTGCCTTTTCTTTGTGATTTACACTTGACATCTATGTGGCAGTTCCCACCTCACCCTCTGCTGCACATCCCTTGTTAGCTTCTTTTCAAGGGGACAAGGAGCAGGCCCCAATCCTCAAGCTAGTTCTGTAACTTGTTCCTGAAACTGGCTCTGCACAGACCCCCAAACCCATGTGTATGCACGACAGCACAGACTAGGCCTAAAGAATATCAGGTATGGACCCTACTTAATCTCTCTTGTCGCTTCTGCTTTTGGAATCTGGCACAGTTCAAACTATTTGAGTATATAACCCAACACAGAGAGGCCACCTTTCTGTTCCATCAGGAATCAAACATGACTGATGAGCTCTGAGGGATAGCAGTGCAGGCAACAGTTTTAAGAACAAATAATAATGTTAAATGTCAAGCGTACTCTTCAAAGGAATTACACTGTAAGCAAATGAGTTATGATAGTCTTATGAGTTCGATTTAAAACCATTTTGTAAAACTTAAGTGTTTGAACCAGAGAAATACAAATGAACTGGAACTGAACCCAAAATTCTAATTATTCAACCCAACTTCTTAGAACCTGCAGAGACACTCTTCTCTCGCAATTGGACTTAGTGCACATGGTAAACTCAAGGACAATGAGCAGGAAGATAATTCTGTGGCCAAATGCATGTATACCCTGTTGAACATTCACAAGCCCAGTACTTGGATGAAGTAGGGCAAAGGATCTCCTCACGACCTCTGAGCCAGGAGTAAAACCCCAAAGATCAGATGCTCAGGAGATCTGAGACCTGGGGCCTTCATCTCAGCCACTGACTCTCATGTTTCCTAGGATCCTCCCATTTAGATATAATCTGCTCCACATTGCAGATAAACTCACCTAGAGGAATAAGGTTGTTGTGGCCAACATTGGTGCCACCAGCAATCACGCTGCTGAGATCATAGGCTGTGGGCATCCCTGCAGCACGGGGTAGAAGGGAAGAGGGTGAGAAATGAGGAAGGCACTAACCAAGACACACACACCTAGACCTTCAAGCATCCTGCCCAGCACCGTTGTGGCAGGAGAGGCCATTACATGGTAAGTGTTACAGACGCATGAGCCTCTCCAAGCCACACACACTGCACCACCCCTCCTCCCATAAGCTGATTTTCAAAAGGGGGCAGGCTGTTCCAGGCAGGGATAGGGTTTTTCATGCAGAAGCTCTCCTGGGCAAACGCTGCAGTGAAGCTGGGCCGTAATCTGGTTCTTACAGAAAGATAAGAGAGGGGCTTCCTCACTCCACTCCACAGTACTTGGAAGTTCTCTCTTCCCTTCTATATGTCTGGCTGGGTTGCCTGAGAAAGAGATGCCTTGCCAAAATTGCCTTTGGAAGAGGAAGAAGTTGCTGCTTGAGAACTAGCTGAACAAAGGTGGATGGAATCTGGATTTTCTCTGTCGAGGAAGGCTGGCAGCCTTGTTGGAACCATCTCAGCAACTGATGGTGGCTACAGCATTTGCTGTGCCTGGGAGAGGGGACATAGGTGTTGGCCAACTCAACTCAGACAGGTACAAAGGGGGTGAACAGCAGTGGCCAGCGGAGAGAACCCAATAGGAGGATGGTCGAGGGAAAGGGAAATTTTCTCCCAACAGAAGCTGGGTAGACATCAAGCATACACCAGGCTGCTGTACCCCCGGGACAATAGGAGATTTATATTAATCACACTCCAAGTCCACTCTTCCTTGAAAAAAGCAGCTGACACAGGGCTCCCAGCAATCTCTCATCCACATCTGCTTAGCTTTACCAGTGCTAAAAGGTTACGACATTAGGTGCTCAGCAGAATGAGACACAACATTGAGCAAGCTGCTGAAGCTGTCTGCAGGTGACAGCAAGAAACACAAACAGAAAAATGTCGACAGCACCAGTGCAACAGGTACTCCTCAGTCTCAGTGTCCCAGTCAGCAAATGGGAATAGTAGTCAACATCAAAATGGTCAACTGGAGAAGGAAAATTCATGTCTGCTGTGTAAGTACGAGCATCTTCATGTGTGAGCTCGGGGCAAGGAAGCCAGCTTCTTTCTGCTCTGATATAATCTCCAACAGACTGAGGGTGTGCATGCCACACAATGATCTACTACATAACCACCAGCAGCGGCACGAAGGTTCTTGTAAGGATAGTGATTATATAGAAGTATGATATTCTGCATCACATATGTGCCAACTCTACAGAGAAAGAGAAAGGCAGTTGCCACATCCCAAGAATACTGTTTTAGTTGCAAATGATTTGCTTGATTAATGCTATGGACACAGTGTCAAGAAAGCTTGCCCTTGGAGGAGAAAATTTGCTCTTCATCACCCCATAGCTACTCAGCATCGAAACTCTGTGACATTGGCTAGAAAACCCTCCCACTTGTTATGCTTGCCTCTGCAGACTGCTCAATTTTGATTACATGGGTCTAAGATGTTCCTATGCTCCGCTGCAGAAAGGACTTTGAACCACCAGGATTGGATGAGATACGGCTGCAAACAAAACCAGATTGCGTGCCGCAGGCCCTCACGTTACTGTATGAGAAAGCTTTATGGCCAAAACCATTCAGTGAACCTTCAAATTGAAGGCAAAGCTCAAGCCCTGTGGCATCCAGCACTCCTGGCTGATGTCCTGACTGTCCAGACCCAAAATGACTGAGGAACATAGATGACCCATCAGCTTTGCCCAGGAGTGACAGTGAAGAAGGTACAGTACCAGCAACAGCCATCCCTGTGCTCATGTTGTAGGCGCCACCTGTGTTCCACATGTTCTCTGAAGGAGAGGTGTAGTGCGAGCCTGGCGGGGGTGAAGGAGTTGTACCTGTGTACCTGGAAGGCAGACACACACACCCTCACTCACACACACAAACACCAGCGCCAACGTCAATAGTCTGGAGATCAAACGCCCCAGTGGCTCATCATTCTAGACATAGTGGGCCATTTCCAACCATCATCCAGAGGAGCAGGAGAGTCTTGTGGCAACTTAAAAGCACAATAAATTTATTGCGGCATAAGCTTTTGTGGAATCCATGAAGTGGGTTACACAAACTGGCATAGAGAAGCTAATACTGTGGGGCCAAGAGACCACTGAATGAAAGTATAAGACATTTCCATATGCATTCAAATGCATTCTAGGATTTTATAAAAACATCCACCTTAGGTTTAAGAGAAGAACACACAACAAAGCAAAATTCTGCTTTTATCTTTAAAAAGAGGAGACAGGGGGATAGCTTACCTGAATGTTTATGCAGATAAAGAACTGATGTTTCAAGTAGTAAAATACAGAATATCTCTATCACTCACTCACACACTCACACAGATGTATGAGCACTGCCCAATAGATAGCCATGACAATCATGCCAAAATGTTCAGTTGCCTATTGCAGCAGTAACCCTCTCTACAATACTGTGTCTCCAAAAAGCTATTGTCAGTAAGAAGTTGGTGCCAGAATTCCTCTGCCACACTTTAATCCAAGGACAGCCCACAAAGTGCCATCCCATCACCCCAAAGCAGTGTGGGTCAGTGATCAGGGATTATAGGAGTTGTAGTTCGACATCACCTGGAAGGCCACAGCTTAGCCACCCTCTCAAACTAAACCAAGTATTCGAGAAGTGGTGGCGATGCATGTTGTACAACACAGAGACTTTGCCATCACATCCCACCAGTAGAAAGCAAGAGCAACTATTCTGCTTGCCACCGTTTTAAGGGTTCCTCTGTCCAAAACGCAAGATGCAGAGAGGCAACTATGCCACTGGATTTCTAGGGCTCCAGCAGTCACTGGCCAGGAGCAAATGTCTTTAAATATCTGCACACTAACCTTTCCTCACCCACTCAAGGTAGATCACAACATAAATTAGCAAGATGTTGTTGGAAATAAAAACAAGGACTAACTAGATGTGAATATTTTAAGGCAATAGAATCTGATTTACAACAAACCAGGACCCAAATGAGAAGATGTCTCCCTTCTTCTCATCAAAGAAATTGACTCATGCTTAGATTCCCGAAGTGTGAGCAATGAAGTAGCCTGGTTTGTGGAAGATGGCAAGTTATTCAAAATCTGGCTGGCCACTGAGGGAAACCCAGATACTGGGTGAGATGATTATGTGGGGTAATCCAGAGGGGCTTCTTATACTCTTAGCCTTGCTGAAAGGGCCCACATTCTAGTGGTTCACATTTATTGGGGGGCTCACCTCAGAAGATAAAGGAGGAATAGGAAGGAATATGCATCCTTCTGTCCCCTTGCTTTCCTCTCACCAGCAAAAAGCTATCTGACTATACTAGTAAGAAAGGAATGCATTTCTGCTCCTTTCCTACCCCCTTTGCCTGAAATCGCTGTGTGTCTTTCCAACCCAGCCCCCTATCCCTCCCAACACAGGTCATGAAAGCAAAACAATTCAGTCAGGAAGAGTTAGCTTGCTTCCCCTGCCAGTCTGCCCAGTGAAGACTTGCTTTTGAGTTACACAGAAGTAGTTCCCCGAAAAGCGGTTCCTCAAACACACTGCATCCTCACTCACACAAGCACACATTTAAAAAAGCAACAACTTTATTATAGAGGTGGGGGAAAACCCTTGTAAGATTCACCGTGACATACCTGAAAAATGGGTTTTTCAGGTCAAGGAGGTTGCTGGACTTGGAGCCTGTCTGATCAACTTGAGCAACAATACTGATGTCGTAACTTTGCCTGAAAGAGAAGGGGAAGAGATTCTGGTAAAGGACTCCCCAGTCCCTTCTGACAATTCGGCAGGGCCGTTTCTAATGGAGACCAGGACTTTGCAGGAGGGTGAGAGAATCTTGCTTATTGGGAAAGGAGATGGAGAAGTCCGGCAACATACACTTCCCAAGTGTTGCAGAAAGCTTCAAAGCTCAAACAAAGCCAGCTCCCCTTCTGTGCTACCAGTTCTACCTGGACGGGGGATATCTTAATTTATTGATCTTTAGCCTACTTTTCAACAGTTGTTCCTTAAGCGGGTTAGAGCTAAAGTATAACAGTGTAAATAAAATTAGAGTGACAATGATAAAACATTAAAAACATTAAAAACAACATCTTAGCAGCAGTTTGCCTGAAGAGAAATGTTTTAATAGCTCATTTAAGAGGGCCTGTTTCCTGGATATATCACACGGAAGTGATTTCAGAACTTGGGGGACCATCACAAAAAAGGATAATTTGGGGGCAGCCACCAGCATGATTGGATTCATAAGTCTCTTAATCTTAACTGCAGGCCTCCCTGATTCTATACTTTCAGAAGTCTTCGCAATGGCAATGAGCCGGCAGGCACAAAGGAGTGTAAGGCCTAAAACTCAGGCTCTTTCATAGCGTGAGTCACAGGAGAAGTTGGGGCAGATCCCAAAATGTCAGGAGTGCAATGGGCTTGCTCATACTGCTGGGTTCTACGAAGCAGAGTGAAACACCAAAATGACAGCTGTGACCAAAGCAAGCTGTGCAAAGGGAAGACAGGCAAATATTGCTCACAAGACCTTTCTGAGGTGCAAAAAAACTGCTAGCAGCCAAGAAGGCTAAGCTTGGATTCAAGTTACACAAGCCCAGAAGTAAGTTGCATCTTCCTGTTGGGAAAGTAACTAATATCCCTATTTATTGATGAAAAGTTAACAACCAGGGTGAATTTGATTTAAATCAAATCGATTTAAATAACTATTTAAATCACTAGTCAGTAAGACTTGATTTAAATCATTTTTTTACAGAAAGACTCATTCTTGATGGTAAATCTTAATATTTACAACCAGAAGAAGGTTTCATTTTTGGAATAAAAAATTTTCAGAGTAGTTCTTCCAAATTACTGATTTGGTTATACTAGTATAAATACATAGACAGATAATTATGAAATTATTGTGAGGTTTAATAAGTTAACTTTATATTTGGACACTTTTCTGCTGTACTTTATTGGAAGGAGAAAAATAATCATTTCCTTAATAACAATTTATTTAACTAAAACAGTAACATTATAGCATATGTATCCCTGTTTGTTAACTGATGTAGTTAAACAAAAAAAAATCGAGACTGAGTTTTAGCACACATGAAAAACTTAAAACAAATCCTTATTTCCTGATGAAGAGCCTTTGGACTATAATGTAACTTAAATAGAAAACTAGCTTTAGAAATATTTTCCCTCCAAAATCATTTTATTTTAAAAATCCGATTTAAATAACAAAATCCAATTTATATCCAAAAAAATCTGATTTTTAAAATTTATTTTTTAAATCATCAATTTTTCCCACCCTGGTAACAACTTAATCAGCCTGGCACATAGCTTTGAACTCATCTTTCTCTGGTTCAAGTCCAGCACACAACACCCTAGACGACACTGCCGCTGCAGAATCTGACCTGGCTGTAAGAGGGCTTGTTTTTCCATGTGGCTGAGCTGGCCCCTCTCAGCTTACCTCTTGTTTGCGATGAGCAGGCATGTCCCTGAGAGGGTGTCACCAGCCTTAGCAAAAAGTGGAGACTGAAAGAGGCACCGAACTTGGTACCAGTGGGTTAGAGGCTCTGTCGGAGCGGTTGAAAGCCAAACGGTCATTCTAGCGGAAGGAGAGAGGCAAGGGAGTCAGTCATGTTTAGACACAAGGACTTGAGTTGTCACAAATCCACATCCTACCCCTCTCAGATTGCTCTGTTTCCCAACTGTCAGCATATCCCTAGCTGCAAAGTAGCTGCACTCAGGTCTGGCTTGTCATATACCAATCTGTTTTCACTCTCCACAGAGAAACCAAGGCTCCCGTTTTTCCTCTTCAAGTCAGTCCCTCTTGAAAGTTCAGTTTGGTAGCAGGTGTGCATTTCGGAAGCACCTGTCAATACTTTCCTGCTTGATCTTGCTTTTAATGGTTAGTGTTACAGTACAGTCCTTTTAGTCAACTTTTATTAGTGCTTAATTCAATTTTAAATTGATTAAATTTTAACCAGCTGAAGCTTCACTTGATTAATGAGTGAGAGCCAACTTTAATTAGAAAGGCCACAATTAATAGTAGACTTGTTACTTTTTGAGGATATTTTGGTTCTGTTATGTTAGCAGTAACAGGAAACTGAAGATATGCTTTCCTTCTAATCATTATAGTCACTTTTGTGGACTAGTGGTTGTTGAAAACAACAATTCTCAAAACACTATTAAATTCAATCACAAAACACACAAAGTAAACACAGCTAAAATACTATAAAAACAGTGTAATAAGAGAGTATCTCCTCCAAAACACCCAACAAAACAGGGCCACCTTAGTCTGCTTGCAAAACAGTGACACAGCAAGACAAGCAGATATCCCAAGGGAGTTCTTTCTAGTGCTTTGAGACAATTACAGAAACAATTTAGCTATGTTTTGAAACTAATATGGCATCCATAAAAGGTAGTCGCTGCAATAGGACCTCATTAGATAATCTCAAAATCTCCCATGAGAGGCAGCATTCTCCCAAGATAGCCAGGGTTTTAAAAATTAAGAGCTTTAAAACCAACCAGTACCTTAATTGGACTTGGAATTAAATAAAGAAACAAAATGAGAATTGGCAAGCAAGCGTTCGCTCTATCAAACTGTGCAGCCAAGAGCAAATCTAGCGTTGTGAAGAAATGCAAGCTTCCATTTACTATCCCGAGGGCTGTTTTTTTCTAAGTATGTTTCCCTGCTGCCAAGTTAAACAAACATATTTACATTCATCTACCGAAGGACACAAGTCAAAAGATAATTTAATTTGAACTTGCCAGTTTACTGCAGTGTAGGAGTGATAATCAGTTATCTGTTTTATAAAATCCAAGTTCTGATGGGAGGAAAGAGCACTTTTGCCACCACTTACATTGAACCGATGAAGGCTACATCAAACCAGAAAGCCAACCCATGGACTAGACCTGAATGCAGCATGTGGAATTTGAACGGGATTTCTATCCTGGAAAACAAGAGGAGATGTCACATGAATTCACCCTCTCCCTCGCAGTCACATGGTTTCTTCTTAGTCAGCACAAAGTAAAAGGTAAAGGTAAAGGACCCCTGGGCAGTTAAGTCCAGTCAAAGGTGACTATGGAGTTGCAGTGCTCATCTTGCTTTTCAGGCAGAGGGAGCCGCCATTTGTCCACAGACAGCTTTCCAAGTCATGTGGTCAGCATGACTAAACTGCTTCTGATGCAACGGAACACTGTGACGGAAGCCAGAGCGCATGGAAACGCCATTTACCTTCCCACCACAGTGGTACCTATTTATCTACTTGCACTGGCGTGCTTTCGAACTGCTAGGTTGGCAGGAGTTGGGACACAGCAACAGGAGCTCACCCTGTCACAGGGATTCGAACTGCCGATCTTCTGATTGGCAAGCCCAAGAGGCTCAGTGGTTTAGACCACAGCGCCACCCACGTGCATGTATGTGCATGTATGTATGTAGCTGGAGATTTGAGACTGCCTCTGTCTCATATAGAGGCCATCTAAGATCTTCCTTTAAGTTGGGTCTTATCAGGCTGTGGCTCCCACTTTCTCCAGCTGCACTAATCCATAGTGTGTGGCTGCTTTCTTAAGGGTACTGGTTTTTTGCTTTTTTCATTCTAACCTGAATATAAATTTTGGACGTTCACATTTTCAGAAGGTCAAAAGATAAGAGCCACCTCGCTGATACAGACTTGAGACATGCAAGAACTATGCATAGTCATTCTACACTAGACGATTGTATCTTGTCATTGCTCAACAGCCTTCTTCTGGAAACAAGCCCAACCTGGATGTGGGTGGGAAATAGTTAAGACAAGACTCCATTGGCTTGAGGAAGGTTTTTTGACTTTGTATTTTTGTATAGGAAGTGGCAAAACAAGAGACTCCCCATGAGACAGTACCAGAATTAAGACCAGAGGCCCTGCTCTCCAACCAACTTGTAAGACTGGTTAGACTGTTGGAAACCAGAGACTGAGCGTTCTCCATGTTTGAAACTCCCAGAGAAATATGGCTTTGTCACTGCTGATTTTTAGGAAAACTCTGAAGAGATTTTTATTCTAATCTGTGTCTGATCTATTTACTATGCTAGAAGAATTTTAGCTGCTGGTGCTTTTAAATTAATGATTAAACTGTTGTTATTTTGATTTATTTTAAAACCTTACTTAACATTCCCTTCGCTGGACAGTGTGCCCTCAAAAACAGGTTGTAATTTTTTGAATGAACCATAAATAGCCTCAGCAGACATGGCCTGAAACCTCAACAAGCAGAGTGATGGATGGCAGAAAACACAAAGAACAGGAAGTCAACACGAACAATTCTTAAACATTGGCCCTCCGTAGTTTGGAACTCTCTTATACCAACTCAGCCCATTTTTGTTTATCCTGACCCCTGAGTCTGAGGTCTCCTGCAAGCCCCTAGACTGTTTCTAAAGGTAAAGGTAAAGGGACCTCTGACCATTAGGTCCAGTCGTGACCAACTCTGGGGTTGTGGCGCTCATCTCGCTTTATTGGCCGAGGGAGCCGGCGTTTGTCCGCAGACAGCTTCCGGGTCATGTGGCCAGCATGACTAAGCTGCTCCTGGCGAACCAGAGCAGCGCACGGAAACACCGTTTACCTTTCTGCCGGAGCAGTACCTATTTATCTACATGCACTTTAACGTGCTTTCGAACTGCTAGGTTGGCAGGAGCAGGGACCTAGCAACGGGAGCTCACCCCGTTGTGGGGATTCGAACCGCCGGCCTTCTGATCAGCAAGGCCTAGGCTCTGTGGTTTAACCCACAGTGCCACCCGTGTCCCTTAGACTGTTTCTAGCGAACCTTAATTGGTTAAAGGGTCAAGGGAAGAAGACTGGGCTCCTATGCAGAACCAAAATATGGTTCAGGAAAAACTGCCAGGCTACTTTCCTCTGGCTCTGCCACACAACAGTAACAATACAATCATGAAGACTCATACACTGGCATGTACTGCAGTGACAAATTCTTTTTTTCTTTTCTTTTTTAAGGACAGAAACAGTATAACTTTGGCTTCTCCCACCCCTGTGTAACAGACAGTTGGGAGCCAGACTGGATTATCTCTCTGTCTCCTATAAAGGGGATAACATACCTGTGCAAATCCGCTTCTTTGGCGTCTAAGAAGTTCACTGTGTATTTAACAGATTTGGCCATTAAAATCCTGATATCAAAGGTGTCCTTGGGAAGAGAAGCACATAAATGAAAACCTCTGGTTGGGTCAGGAAGTGGAAAACTACAAGTCTGAGCTGCTCTTCACCCACTTCCACTCCCAGACAAATGAAAGGAGACAGACAACAGACTACTAACCTACTCTGAGGGCCAGAAGATGCTTGTGAATATTATGCCATACAACAGAACAATGCCTTTCTTCCCTGCCACCCTAAGAGGGAAGCAGAGATGAGCATCATGGTTGCCAGCCTTGCTCTGTTCCATGCAAAACAGTGGCATGAACCAAGACACTCTACTCCCCCAGTGCTCAGTGCTTCCTTCAGATGGCAATACCTGTTCCCTGGTGTTTACTTGCTCCATTTGAAGAAGTCAGACCTGGGAGAAGTTACCGGCCACCCAATCTCACCTTTGTTTAAATGTGTCTAACAGCAAAGGCATAAAACTGATGGTTCTCTATATAAGAAAAATGCTCATGTCAAGTGCACTATGGTTTTCAAAATTAAAGTATAACAGGTGTTCAAGCCATCAAGAGGAGGCTGGAAGCTTGTGGGTTCTCATTACTTGTAAGAAAGTAACCAAGCTAGCCCATGGTATCAGACTCTAATGAACACACACAGGCTTCAGTGATTAGACTCCAAAAGCTGGAAAATCCACACACACCCCAAATTCTTCTGACAGAAGCTCCCTTAGGAAAGCTCCAAGGACTAGAGGCAGCTTTCAATCACATTTCATCCTTCCCCCTCACCATGCTCCCACCATCAGAAAGAATGTCAACTTTTGCCACAACATGTCGGTCCTGTATACCTGAAGGAGCGTCTCCACCCCCATCGTTCAGCCCAGACACTGAGATCCAGCACCAAGGGCCTTCTGGCGGTTCCCTCATTGTGAGAAGTGAGGTTACAGAGAACCAGACAGAGGGCCTTCTCAGTAGCGGCGCCTGCCCTGTGGAACGCCCTCCCGTCAGATGTGAAGGAAATAAGCAGCTATCTTATCTTTAAAAGAAATCTGAAGGCAGCCCTGTTTAGGGAAGTTTTTAATATTTAATGCTGTATTGTTTTTAACACTTGATTGGGAGCTGCCCAGAGTGGCTGGGGAAACTCAGCCAGATGGGCGGGATATTAATAATAATAATAATAACAATAACAACTACTACTACTATTATTATTATGATGTCAGCATTATAGGACAGACTTACCACAACAGGCTGCCTGAAATATTCATCTACTGCCGCACCCCGAAGTGCTGACAAGTCTACCCCATGGAAGGATGGCTGATACCTGCAAGACAAAACACAGCAGGCTAGGTGACATGGGAGGGTCCGGGTATCCAAGGAAGCACCAATGTGAGGTTTCAAATACCAGTCTCCTCCCAAAGAACCAATACTGGAAAGATAGCAGTTACACTGCAGAGGACCATGGAGGTTCTTCACTGCTATCTAGAAGACTAGGAAAGATGGGACTGCTAAGGTTTACCCAAACCTGAGTCTGTCTGGCACAGATCAACACTGCAGTTTGTTACATGAGCAGCTAGTTTTCTGTCAGGTAAACTGCAGCAGTTGTGGAACTGGGCTGAGAGCATTGCTTCCTAGGAAAAGTGGCTTACCAAAAGTTAGCTTTTGTGAATTGTTCCATGTAGAGCTGCTCATCTGTGAATGGTGCTAAGTGGACATCCCCAATGGTTGGAAACATATTTCCTGAAATTGAATGGAAGATGGACATAGTTTATTTATTTACAGAAATATACTTATGGTCCCCTTCCAATTCTAACAAAGAAAAACCCCAAGGTGGATAACTTCAGGATATGGAGTTGGGGGGGGGGGGGAGATCTGGGAAAAAAATTAATGAACAGGTTAAATAACAGACAGAATGGCAGCTAGGATTGATCAGGTTAAAAAGAAAAAGAAATTGGGAAAACAGTAAAATATAAACAAGTTAAAAGAGATAGGAGCAGCAGGTAAAGGTAGAGTGAGATTTACAAAACAAAACTGTCATTAATAATAAATCTGTTCTTGATTTATTTAAAGTGGCACCATGAATGCCTTCAAACCACTAATTTCCTTAACACTGCTGCACCTTGAGTCACTGCCACAAGCATTTGAAGGAAATCAACAGCACCTCAGCCAAAATCTCCCCACAGAATTGACTGAGTTCAATCCTGACCACGGGCCCACTGTATCACCTCACCAGGAGCCCACTGAAGAAGTGTCTGTTTCAAATGATGGCGGTTGTTCCTCGCGGTGCATTTATTATTCACTTTCCGCATAGCTTCTTCTCCTTAAAAACTGGTTTTTATTTGATCTACTGTTTTTATGGGGAATGCTTCCATTGTCAGCATCATCCTTCAGCCTCTACCAAGCTTCTGATGAACACCAGCAATGATGTCTTGCTAATTATAGAACCAATAGAGGGAGCGTCTCTATAAATCAAGGCGTGACCACTTTTAATTGTTCTACTATTATAAAGCATGACAATTTTGCAATTCCTTCCAGTAGCAAAATTGGCTGGTTGAGTGCAGATAAGTCTGGAAGCAAAATGGGGTCATCCTAGAAAATGGCAGTGGATACAATACACTTGAGTGACTTAATTTGTAAATTTAACAAAAAAATTTTTTTTTAAGTCAAAGTGCACAACAAGCACCTGTGAGCCTCTGGGACCAATGGCTTAGAGGTAAGAAAATAGTAACTCATTATCTGAAGAGTGAACTTCCAGATTTGCACTCCACAGCAATAAGACCTCCTGTCTTTGTTGCTTTTTAGGGAGCAGGGTGGAAGGACCATGACTATGTAAATAACCTGGATTTTACCATTTTGAACTAGAAATGGGGCAGGCTGAGTGCTTATCAATGCAGTCTATGACTGAGAGCAGTTATGGTGCCCACCACAAAAAAGAGAGGAGAAAATGGCTGGTGGATTGGAAACATCTGAAACACAGAATGTGAGGATGTCAGCTGAGGAAAATGGGAGGAAAATGGAAGGCAGAGGAAAGAGAGAGGAAACTGGCCTGCTGAGGAGCAGGCGGCACCTATTGATGCTATACGGTTAATGGAACTCCTCTCCCTGTCTATATGGGGACATTTCAGAAGGAAGGAATGGAGAAAGCCTTTTCCCTTTCACTCTCTCCAGAGCCACTGCCACCCCAGCTAATACAACTCAGATGCTCAGGTTTAGAACAGGAAGCTAGCCATGAACCTAACCCCTCTATAGTGCTACAGAGAACAATAGGAGGCTCCTACTTAAGGCTGGCTGGACCCTGAACTGCAGTGTTTGAGGGCAGGGGTGGGCAGAAGATCGCTGGGTGATTTGCAATAGATTAGCAAGCATTCCTGACTCCCAGCTGTTTTACCTTACCAGTGGCCAAAATGAAGAACACTAAACTGGAGTAACTTTTGTGCTAAATTACCGAGAGGTTGGTTTATTTCAGGTATTGGAGAGGGGGGGTGGTATTGTTTTTGTTTGTTACTAGGTTACGTACTTTTGTATTTTTATATTCTAAGCCTCCCTGTGATCCTCAGATGAAGGGTAGTATAGAAATTTAAATAATAATAACAATTAATAAAAATACTGAAAACGAATTCCCAGGATCTGAATGTGCTCACATGAATCTTGTTGTTCAATTCTAACAACATGTCTTTTGTATCTAGCTCGAATGGACAAACTTCAGGAATCAAGTGCCACAGACTCCCTGGGTGGGTTACACGGACCCCCTGGGATCCACAGCAAGGACCACCAATTGGGAACAACTGCTCTAGGGTACATATGGGAAATGAATGCAGCCTGCAGCCCAGAGGCTCCCTCTTCACTGCCCAGCAGTTGAATGGTGCCAAAGAGCACTTTGCTCAGCATGCTGCTTTGCTGCTTCGAGTGTAAGTCAGTGGGGGGGGGGGGCACATAGGAACGCTGAGATCGCCTTGCACACTGCACTCCTGCTCCACTGGCCAGCTGCTTGAGGAAGCACACCAAATGGAAAACTCCTCAAACAATGGGATCTCAAGATGCTGGGAGGAAAGGTTTAAACCTCTCTCCTCCCACCCTGATGCTCTGAGAATAGGGGGAGGGAAAGGGGAGAGAGAGTGCACAAGAGAAGGGAAAGTTGTGCCTGCTTTAGGGAAGATTGGATCCAAGCCCCACTTATCACTGGCTCCAGCCCCGCATTCCACATGGCCCTCAGGATCAAAAAAGGGAAGAGTAATAGACTGCAACACCTTCTTGCAAATCCCACGAGTTCCTTGTAGGATTGATTTATGATATGTCTTTTTTAGGGGGGAGGGGGTTCTTTTTTTAGCTCAGGTGTACAAGTTAGTTGAATGTTAAAAACACCAGATGTACCGTAAAAGGTTGAGTTTGAGCAGTTTAGGAATTTGGATACGAAGGCCCTTTGCTTCTGGCTACTTAGATGTTGTCATTTTTGGAAGTTGAAAGAATTCCCAAAATGCATGTTTATGTTGCTAGGGGGTGCCTTTGCTGGTTTCGAAAAATCCATTGTGTAGGATCAAACTTGCTAAGTTAAAACGTTTCCATTTTACTCAATGAAGAGAGAATTGTGGGCGACTTACCTAGTGAACGCTCCGTTGTGCTACTGAGGCCTGCTTGGAGAGGGAAGAGCTGCATCGGCATAGTGGAGCCTGCCGCTTGCTTCCCTTTAGTCTGGTGGGGCAAAGTGGAGGAAATTGGGCTTGGCGGATGTGTGCCGTTAGGCATCATCCAAACCAAATTCCTCTTCCTCAAGATGGATTGGGGTTGGGGTGGGGGGAACTCCCTCCCCCCACAAGCACACATTCCCTCCCATATACACACACACTGTAGAGAAGGAAGTTTCAGGTCTCAATGTGCACCTTGCTGTATTCCCTGCAGTCCACTAAAGCCAATCCACTACATTACAGGAAGGGTAGGGCTTCAACATCCCTCCACCCTGCAATGTATGGGACTGGATGCACACTATGATGTCGGAACTTTAAA
Source organism: Podarcis cretensis (assembly GCF_951804945.1). Taxonomy (NCBI): domain Eukaryota; kingdom Metazoa; phylum Chordata; class Lepidosauria; order Squamata; family Lacertidae; genus Podarcis; species Podarcis cretensis. The sequence goes on from NC_137187.1 coordinate 31,925,413, forward strand.
AAGCTTAGAAATTACAACAAAGGATCAAGTTTTCGTAAGGTAAGCTTTGCAAGGGACCGGTTGTGAAAATGAAGGGATTTGAGGCTTTGCATGCAAATTTTATTTTTGCTGATTTCTGTCCTGCCCTTAAACAACTACGGTATGTATCTTATTAAATACTGACTTAACACCACTGACGCCAGATTCACCGCTGCCCCAGCCTGCAAAACAAGTGAATCAGGGCTGAAAGACTAACAGAAAAGACTTGAGTGCATGAAGCCTATGCTGCAAGTGAGCCCCACATGCAAGATGACAGAACATGTTTAGGGCTTACAAGCCGCAGAAATTGAGGCAGGTGCATTAACCTGCCAGTTTTCATGCTTTCTGCTGCATGGGTGAATTTGGAACAGCTTTCTCTTAAACCAAAGGCTTTTTGATCAGAGCCCCTACTATAAACACTGGCATACAGAAGCTTCGCATGGCTTCCTAATCCTTCACTCTTTGGCCCACCTCTACTTTATACTAGCGTCAAAAGGTGAGTGAACCCCTGTTTAAAACCATGAAAAGGAAACTAGGTCGTCCCCAACTCTTCCTTCACCAGCATCTAAGGCAGACAGAGGAGAGTCACATTGAGCAAAACAGAGTAGGGTCACCTCCTGCAGCCTGCAAGATTATTGCCGTATTAAAATGCACTCCCCTCATATTAAAACATTATTCTGCAGGTACTTGACACACCACTTATTTATTGAGTAACCCAGTGCCATTTTGGCTTAGTGCGCCAGAAGAAGCCTTGACAAAAGCTCTTCTGCCCACCCAAGCCCCATCACTGCACCACTGGCGCAAGAGGAAGTCACTTACCACTGGGTTTTAAATACTTCTTGGCATGCAGATAGCTCTCCAGCATACGTTCATTGAACAGCATGTACCCCATTGGCTCAGAGATAATGATGTCCACCTGTTCTGGAAGGGAGACCTCCTCTACCTTCCCAGGAATGACCACGATCCGGTCATTGAGGTTATTACTCTTTACTAAAACCTGTTCAGGAGGAAATCATGGGAGGAAATCAGAAAGAGACTAGTCACTCACAGAAATTCCCCACCTGTTTGGTCCTTAGTTATCTTTTGTGAGAAAGGGGTGGATACTTTTAAGGGCTTCTCTAACAGTACAGTCATACCTCAGGTTGCACGATTTCGGGTTGTGCATTGCGCTGAACCCGAAAATACCAAAACAGTTACTTCGGGGTTTCGGCGCATGCGCAGAAGCACTAAATCGCAACCCACACGTGCGCAGACACACGGGTCGCAGGTTGTGAAAGCTGTGGGTTCCGAACGTGCCTCCCCCACGGATCACGTTCGCAACCCAAGCGTCCGCTGTATACCAAAAACAATATTATCCCAGACAGGTAGATAAGATACTCAGGGTTGCTGCTTATGTCACTGTCAGGACTGGGGACATGGAAACAAGTTCAGCAGGTAGCTAAGCAGTTCATCTTGACCTTAAGCAATGAATTCCTCACACTGAGATGTCAGGCCAGAATCAGATGCTTTGTTGACTCTTTTTGTCATCTGCTCTCTGCTGGACTGGTAGCAGCTGCAGTACAATCTTTTGGACAAGCAGCGGAGGTGGTGCTGCAGTTCCAGACAGCTGCCACAGCGTGCAGTGTTAGAAACTGAGATATGAAAGCTAGGAGCTAAATGGCACCTAAAACCTAGGTTATGGGTGCAGCAACAGAATGTCTAGGCACACTTCTTAATAACAAGAATACAAAGCTGAAAATGAATGAACTGCAGCTAAAATATTATGTTCACTTTTCATATGCTCTAGTGCCCATCCCCCTAATATTCTTAAGAGGGTCTCTTCTCTAGTCTACAGGGAGTAGTTGGAAGTGGGGAGGCAGGAAAAGGTCCCCCTTTCCTTCCACTCTGCAGTTTTACTCTGAAATCTTTGGCAAGGTACTGCAACCAGAGCTCAGAAACTGCTCGCGCTAATGAAATTCCCTGTCGCAAAATGCGCCTAGAACAACCAGAGTTTAAAACAGTGACAGCATGTACAGGGCACCTGGGACCCCATGATAAGAGTCCCCAGTTTCAGACACCTGGTGTCTTACAGATATGTTTTATACTTGGGTAGAGATATCCCGATACAAAAAACATATAGTAACAACAACAACAACAACAACAACAACAACAACAACAACAATTTATTTATACCAAGCCCATCTGGCTGGGCTTCCCCAGCCACTCTGGGCGGCTTCCAAAAAAATATTAAAATACTATAATACATCAAACATTAAAAGCTTCCCTAAACAGGGCTGCCTTCAGATGTCTTCTAAAAGTCTGGTAGTTGTTGTTCTCTTTGACATCTGGTGGGAGGGCGTTCCACAGGGTGGGTGCCACTACCAAGAAGGCCCTCTGCCTGGTTCCCTGTAACTTGGCTTCTCGCAGTGAGGGAACCGCCAGAAGGCCCTCGGTGCTGGACTTCAGTAGAACGATGGGGGTGGAGACGCTCCTTCAGATATACCGGACCAAGGCCGTTTAGGGCTTTAAAGGTCAACACCAACACTTTGAATTGTGCTCGGAAACATACCAGGAGCCAATGTAGGTCTTTCAAGACTGGTGTTATGTGGTCTCTGCGGCCTCTCCCAGTCACCAGTCTAGCTGCCATGTTCTGGATTAGTTGTAGTTTCCAGGTCACCTTCAAAGGTAGCCCCATGTATGTAATATCTGTGGGCTCATCCACACTTTCTTTTGTCCAGGATTTAAAGCTCTGTATCCAAGCGTGTGCTCTTTGGTCCCAGTACTTTCCCTGGGAAAACCCATGTTTTACTGCTGCATCGGAGCAAATGGCAATCGGATTTTTCGTTTCAGACAAAATGCAGGCTTTCCTAGGGAAAGTGCCAGGACAAAAAAACAACAACACACCAATGCTCGGATATGGAGCTTTATAGCGCCACCCGTGCCTGGAGCAAAAGGAAGTTTGAATCAGCCCTCAGTTGAAGGATGCGCATATGAACAATTTGCCATTTTCTCCTTTAAATAAAAGCAAAAAGTAGAACCATATAACTGTAGATTTAAGGGACCCCGAGGGTCATTTATTCCAACCCCCTGTGATGCAGGAATCTTTTGCCCAACGTTGGGCTTCAATCTCGTGGGATTAAGAGCCTCATGCTCTACCAACTGAGCTATCCCTTCAGTGCATCAGAAGGGATGCAGGTTCCTGCCATGTGTGCAAAATACAAGGAGCATTCCTAAATGCTAAAATAGTTCAAAATAACTCTGTTGAACAGCCTAAAGGGATCCCGAGTATCTTCCTTGGAACAGAATGTAACATTTGCCACCCGCCCTGTGGAACGCCCTCCCACCAGGTGTCAAAGAGAAAAACAACTACCAGACTTTTAGAAGCGTCTCCACCCCCATCGTTCTGCCCAGACACTGAGGTTCAGTGCCGAGGGCCTTCTGGCGGTTCCCTCACTGCGAGAAGCCAAGTTACAGGGAACCAGGGCAGAGGGCCTTCTCGGTAGTGGCACCCGCCCTGTGGAACACACTCCCACCACATGTCAAAGAGAAAAACAACTACCAGACTTTAATTATTATTAATTATTATTATTATTATTATTATTATTATTATTATTATTATTATTACCCCGCCCATCTGGCTGGGTTTCCCCAGCCACTCTGGGCGGCTTCCACAGAAACCAAAAAACACTAAAATATCACACATTAAAAACTTCCCTGAACAGGGCTGCCTTAAGATGTCTTCTGAATGTCAGGTAGTTGTTTATCGCTTTGACATCTGATGGGAGGGCGTTCCACAGGGCGGGCGCCACTACCGAGAAGGCCCTCTGCCTGGTTTTAGAAGACATCTGAAGGCAGCCCTGTTTAGGGAAGCTTTTAATGTTTAATAGACTATTGTATTTTAATATTCTGTTGGAAGCCACCCAGAGTGTCTGGGGAAACCCAGCCAGATGGGCAGGGTATTATTATTATTATTATTATTATTATTATTTGCAAACTTGCAGCAAGGATTAAAATGGCTATGGGGAAGTAATGAATTAGAGGCCCACCAGCATTTTAGACATGTGCAGAATCAGCCTAATTTGGGTTTAGCCCCATTCTGATGAAACATCACTTCGAATGCTAAATCAGAAATAACAATCCCACCTTCACAAAATGGCTGTAGAGAAAATTTAGAAACGTGGAAAATTTGGAAATGCGTCCCCAAAACTCAGTACTATAAACACGGGACGTTCCCTACAATATATTCACAACCAGACTGTGAAGTAGGTTAGGCTGTTCCAAAGTGAATTTCATACGTGTGCTCAAAAACCTTCCTCTGGACTTCTCCCCATCTTGACCTTCGAGATAATCTGAGCCAGACCGTCATACAAAATGCACACAAGCCAGAGGAGCTAAGAGCATGGGAAGTCAAACAAAGATTTATGATTTGGCTTAATATGATTTGGCTTAATATTTGGACTGTTGGATTATTTTATAATTCAGAATGTTTTTAATGTGGCCATTATTGGATTGTTAATTTGGAAAACTTAATAAATATTATTTTTAAAAAATAAATAAAATGCACACAAGCAAACTGATTGTATGGGGGGAAAGTCACTGAAGCCTGGTTTCTTCTCAATGCCTAAATCAACACCACTTTCACTTTATAAGGATAGAGCAGCACAAGGAAGAGAAGGGAAACTGTCCTGTCAGCTGCAAAATGTCAGCGTTTGTGACCTAAGTATGGGTGGATCCCCAGAGGCTTTTCCATAAGCCTTGAAACATCACTGACCTCTGCGTGTTGAGCCATTGTACTGGCTTCCACTGCATAGATTTTTCTTGCTCCGGCCTGTGCTGCGAAAAACGACAGGATGCCAGAACCACAGCCAACATCTAATACAATCTGGTGGGGAAAGTGAATAGACAACACATATAGTCAAGTCACTAAGCATAAGCAAATTCTCCCTCCTCCCAAATGACTTTGTAAATTCATTAAATATTTGTATAACAGGAAGTTAGCATGTAACACAAATTCTAACCAAACCAACTGCAAAATTCTAAAGTGTGGAATATTTCCATCTTTGAAGGAGGCAATTCCAGTGCCCAGAGATTCTATGTCGCATATTAGAGAACAAGCCAGCCAGCTAGAAGCATTTAAGCATAAGATTTCACTCTGTGACCTGTCCTGACCTAGTCAACATTTCTTCACTGACCCTGGAATTCCACTGCCCAGCAGTGGTGTACAGACAGAATTTCTTAGGATTCAGTTTAGGACCCTTGCCATGGGCATCAGGCCACATCTATTTTTAAATTTAATGTTATAAACTGCTTTTCAAATGCTCACATGTTATACCACTTTTCAAATACGCGAAATAGATAACATTTATTTTGAACACAGAAGAAATGCAGCCTGGGTGTGAAACTTGCAGACATTTGGTCTTGCTTTTCACGAACTCTGGATTATTAGGAGGTGCCTGTACTGCTGGCATCACAAATACAGGATGCACTCAAAAAGTGCCAGTAGACTCCACCCCCTTACCTTGTCTTTAAAGTCACTGTGGTTCTGCAGGATTGCTCGCTGGTACGTGCCTGTTCTGACATAATCCTGCATCATATTTTGCTGCTGAGATAAGTATCCATAAAACTAAAGGGAAACAAAAAGCCTCTGCTAAACATTTAACTCGAAGAAAGAAGCACCTCACTCAATATAAGCATTCAGTATCCAAAATGACAGCAATGCTTACGAGTAATTGCTACCAGAAGAACTCACTTCTTGCACTCACTCTCTCTCCATGCGACAGTGCTGTGGAAGCCACTTGGAAATATTAAATGCACAGATATTGCCAGTGTACAAGCCCTGGTAATTTTAGTTTGCAGAACTACTCTTGACACTACACTGTCCCAGTTTCTGACAACGACCAGCACATGCATCCAGCAATCTGCACAGTTGCAATTAAGGCCCATGACCTCATGATTTTGAAGAAAGCTGTGCCCACAATTTGGCCAGTTCTTTGAATGCTTTACAGCACACCGAGAATCTATGGAGGATTCCAGTAGACAAAGTTCTGCTCATCCTCCTATCATTCAGCCCTTAACATACAACTTTTGCTTTGCTTCCCAGAATTCCAAGCCTCCTCCCCAAATCCCTACCTCAACAGCTGAAAAAGTTAATGAGTGAGTAGCAAACAAGCAGACACACTCAATTAGCAGAAGTCCCTTGTTTACCAATAAGAAGCTTTAAAAATCCAACTTGCAAGAGACATACATTTGGAAATGAACACAAGGAACTTATAGTGACACACCAGAAAAAAGCATCAGCTGTTGAACTCACCCACCTACCTGAAAGTACTGCACAGCAGAAGACTCTTCTGTACGCTCACTGAACACAGACTGCTCAATGTTGTGGCCCCGACAGTTTTTCAAGATATTATAAAATGAGCAGAAGTCTAAAAGAAAAGTCAAACACGGCCTGTTTAGCATTCAAATGTCACTGTTCAGACCCAACACAGAACTTGGAGAACTAACAGGCAATACACTTTCTGGGGGATAGAGACTAGGATGGCAGCAAAAGGAGAGGGGCAATCGTCTCATATGCTGTGTTGAACCTATGTGGGCTATTAACATAGCATCTAGCCCTCTGACTGTATAAAGCTTCACAGCCTCAGCAACGAGCAAGTCAGAGACCACATAGCACCCTACAGTCAAGGCACTAGCATTGCAGACCAGACGGCTGCCCATATAAAGTGTATCTGGTGCCATCTTGAACCCAGCAAGGTTATTTTCTTCTGAAGTTGTTTTTAAGGAAGCAATCTGGAGTTTCACAGCCCCTTGAGCAGCAGACGTACATAAATCAAACACAAATCTGGTGGTACGTACCACTTGGCGTTGCGAACTGTATAAGAACGCTATTACACCCCAGTGTAATAATGAAAGACTGCTTGCCCACTCGACTGCATTCCGTCTCCTTCGACACAGAACACTTGAACACGCAAACATCATCTTCTGTGGAGAGAAAGGAAGGAAAGAAGAAAATAGAATCAGTGACTCCATCAAATGCTGAAACATTTGTCTCCTAAAAGATGGGACACAAGGGCAAATATCCAAATACAGTGGTACCTCAGGTTACATACGCTTCAGGTTAAAGACTCCGCTAACCCAGAAATATTGCTTCAGGTTAAGAACTTTGCTTCAGGATGAGAACAGAAATGGGGCTCCGGCGGCGCAGCCGCAGGAGGAGGCCCCATTAGCTAAAGTGGTGCTTCAGGGTAAGAACAGTTTCAGGTTAAGTACAGACCTCCGGAACGAATTAAGTACTTAACCTGAGGTACCACTGTATCTCATTCCTCCACCACACACACCCTAAATCTGTTGCGGGGTTTCCTCTAGTCCTCTGGAGCAGATCTGTGACTTCCGCAGAACAGTGACTTCTGCAGAAGCAAGAACCTGAATTTCAAGAACTTCCTAATCTTCATTACAGCAAAGAAATCTCTCACTACCTGTAGCCATTCCCTACTGATATTCAGTAAGGTGAGTAGGCACCTGTTAGTTCACATCAACCATATTTCTAGTAGTTATTGCCCCACAGTCCCCTTTGGTGGGTCATTTTGAAGAAAGTTCATATGCAGTCAAGATTTTTTTGGTTTGGATTATAGGAAAGCTGAACCCTAACCAGTGACAGGCTTTTGCTTCATTTACTTTTCATGCACTCAGTGCCTAGCACGTGCAAGGTTTGCAATAGCGTTATTCGGTTTTCTTTGTTTTGCACATATGCTACAGTGAGGGAATTCCTCCAACCTATTCTTTTTCATCTCTTATGCTTGCATATGTCCATTCATGAGAAACTTTTCCCACATGGTAAATTATATTATCTCCCTAGCAGATGTATTGCTTAATTCTCAAGTTGTGGTTTGTCAGCAATCTTCTCTCATATTCAGCCCTCCTTAAGATGCCAGTTAGGCAGCTAGTTAGTATTTGTGAAAGCTGTTTGAATGGAAACTGAAAGTTTAAGGTATTTGTCACATTTAGTTTTCAAATGATAATGTATAAGGATGCTTGCAAAAGTATATGTTGTCCCAACTACCTATATTCATGATTTGCTTTTTTACATATGTTTAGCACAATGGATTCAAAGGTTATATACCCTATACAGCAACATCACAGTGGGCTCCTCTAAAAGTAGGTAGTTCTTACTCTTGCACTCTTAAAGGTAAACTTTTGAGGCTGTAAAATGTGTTCTCAATATTAATTCAGGGAAAAGATGTGCATCAGCTATGAGAAATTTTGGAGAACAGTGCCTAGCCCCCAATACTAATTAATCTTATATAAACAAGATAAAATAAATAACCCACTGTAGATTCCAAGTCAATCCAAACTCTTCCTAAGTAAGCATCTTAACAATCCATCCAGGGTGCACTGTGGGCTGAACAAGTTAATCACATGCTGGCAAAGGTTAACAAGCAGAATAATTTATTCTGTCAACAGTTTAAGTTTAACAGTTTTGGCAATACTCTGTTCAGACGCTAGTCCACTTAATCATGGCCTGAGGAAAAGCAGCCCTGAGCATCTTTTGAGTCAGGATGGCTTGTCAAAAGGAAAGGGGGAAAGGAAGGAAGAGGGTTCACCTCTGCCTTGCAGCATCTATTCAGCAGTGTTTGCATCTGCTGTGGATCATAATGTCTGAGTGTCTAAGAAATTATTTTGATGTCAAAGTGCCTTCTCCAGTAGGGCTCTCTCCAAACCCTTAAAACATATGGAGAACCTCTGTCCCAGGTAACTATCGGAAGGTTACGTCCATAACCACCAAGCATGTTGCAGAACCACAACTGAATTCACGAGGCAGCAGGAGAAAACTCAACTGTTTCAGCAAATGTTGATGTTGGTTTTAGCTAAATGTCCTGTTATTTTTATGACAGCACTCTTGTGGCAGAGCAAGCTGTCTTATATGCAGTATTCAAAGAAACCTGACTAAGATTTCATATATTTCAGGAACCAGTGAGAATAAATGCAATAGCTCAGCAATGTCATATAACACAAGCCCGGAATGCAGTTGAAAGCCAGTAGTCAAGGCCTACATGTCGTTTTGTGCTACTGAATCGTTGCCAATTTAGGTGCGCAACTGTGAAATTTCTATTTTGTTCTATATTCACACGTAAAACTTGAAAAGTATCAGAATTTTCCAGAAACAAGGGCTGGTAATTACTGGAAAGAACAATGTTTTTCCATGACCTGGAAAGTTCACTTGACAGGGTCTAAATATACGTTGAAACATATCATGATGCAATGCATCTTGCATTCCCTTCCTTTTGAAGACAGGTGCTTGGTTAATCTGGGGTTCACATTCAAAATGCTCAATAGTGTTCAGAACACTCCAGAATAAAAAGTGGCGTGCCTGAGTCATCAGAGACAGCACACGGCTTTCTGTCTCACATCTTTTGACAAGGAAATGGGTGCAGAGATCAAGATGGGTTCGTTCTTTTAAACTGGATCTAGAGCAATGTACCAAATCCCATTCTAATATTTCAAGGCTCATCTTGAATTCAAGAGCTCAACATACTACATCATAGAAGGCCCAGAATCCTACCCTGAGTGGTTCAGAAAAGAAGGCCCTCTCCTTTTAATATGAGGTTGAATATAGGTGGTTACTCAAGTGACAAGATCAAACATAGCACACTTTCCTTAAAGAACAAGATTCTGAATGCTGGGGCTTCTAAATAATATAATCCTGGGACCACATCAATCTCTGTTATTCCTATAGTACAAAAAAGAGTGCTTCCTGGAAATGAACATTCATTTCCTCTGTTGGAAAGGAACACCAGGCTGTGGACACCACACACATTCACCCTCACAACCTCAGATTGCCCCACAGGCAAGCATTCAGAATACAAGCACAGAATGTCACAGAATACAAACACAGCATCCTTTTGGTAACACCAGTGGGCACTCTTGTAATTTATTTTAGTTTATCCCGAGCATCAAACTGCCCTCTTGGCTCCCGTATAATAAATGAATGAAACAACCAGTGCAAAACTGTCTGAAATTGAAGTGTAAAGACATTGTGCAATTTTTATACTAAGAGTTCGGAGAGGGACCTGACAATTTTGAGGGGGTTTTTCCTTTTGTTTGTTTGTTTTTTATTCTAAAGCTCTGCTCATTCCCCTGGATAGATTATGGCATGTTGTCCTAGGACAAAAAACCGAGAGGACAGGATGGAGGTGAAGAGGAAAAAAATCAAGAGTTCCACCAAGCAATCTCCCTGCAACACCAAGAGCTGCCAATTCAATGACAGGTCAGAGACAAGGCCATGAGCTCAGTTGGAGTCATTTTACTGCACAATGTAGTAAAATTAACACAATGAGGCTTGGTCTCCCTGAAGACATAAGCAGCCAGGATAGGATATGAACAATGCCTCAGACTGAAATTGACTGGAAAGGCAAGGGTTAGCCCAAGACAGGGAGGGGATAAAAATCCCAGAGCAGTTGTGTGCCTTGCAAAGAACACAATTCAGATCCTAGAAAAGAGAGCCCTGCCTTTTCAAGATTCTGCTTTTGAAAGCTATTCAATGTAAATGTCTCTCATGCACATTAATTAAGCTGTCAAGCTGGGCCTCCAAGTTCTTTGTGAGTGATAAAAGGGGCACAGCAGATGTGCCCTGGGCTTCCATACACTGAGCACAAAAGGGCTGAATGCTTGGTGAATTCAAAAAGGCCGCCAGAGTTTGTCACATCAGAGTTGGATTCATGAGATGAGATGCTTGCCTTGCTTCCACTCCAGAGTCCAGCTTTCTTCTTCCAATAGCAGGCTTATTCCAAGGGTGCAGCTTGTGTCTCACGCACCTCCCAAGATTTTATCTATGCTAAGCTCCAATGCTAGTACTGCAAAGCCAGAAAAAGTTGCTGCATTGGAAGGCATTTCTCCTTAGGTACTTTCTCTGTGTACTCCCAGCAAGTGCCAGGCTTAAATACAGAAGAGGAAAAATCAAAGACTGTTTATGTGATGATGTGATTGTTGTTCACAAAACAGGAGAAGCATCTGGAATAAGCATAAGCAATCCAAATACGGCCAATTTAGATTTTACATTTCCCAACGTTTAGGCTCATCTCCCTTACTGCTGTGAAACGAAATAAAATACTTTCAACTTGTTTTACAATGGTAGTGGTATGCCTCAGACACATTATATTGTGGTATGCCTCAGGCACCATTTCCCCAAGCAATCCAGAGAGTTGCAAGCAGAATAGTCCATGAAACCAAAGGCTCATCCTCACCCGCTCTGTTACATCCCAATAATCCTTTCCCTAAATAAAGATTAGTGGCTAGGTGCCTCACTACACCAATTCCAGCAACCAGGAATGTGTGGATGTCACCGGAGAACCAACATGGTTGTACTTAGTTCAAAAACAATCTGTAATCATGTTCTGAATATGATTTAAGTAGGGCATATATGGAGCAAGCAAGAGAGTAAGCATGTCTCTTAAGGTGGCTACTTGTCCTGGGAAAGTGGGGGGGGGCCTCCTTTTTGTACGACCCACAGTTTGAGAAGCACCAAGGAATTTTAGTCCTCAAAAAAGCAGATGGTAACAGCAGTCACAAAATTAAAAGCTGCCTGCTTCTTAGGAGAAAAGCGATGACAAACCTAGACAGCATCTTAAAAAGCAGAGACATCACCTTGCCAACCAAGGTTTTCCCAGTAGTGATGTATGGAAGTGAGAGCTGGACCATAAAGAAGGCTGGTCGCCGAAGAATTGATGCTTTTGAATTACGGTGCTGGAGGAGACTCTTGAGAGTCCTATGGACTGCAATAAGATCGGACATCAATTCTTAAGAAAATCAGCCCTGAGTGCTCACTGGAAGGACAGATCCTGAAGTTGAGGCTCCAATACTTTGGCCACCACATGAGAAGAGAAGACTCCCTGGAAAAGACCCTGATGTTGGGAAAGAGGGCACAAGGAGAAGGGGACGACAGAGGACGTGATGGTTGGACAATGTTCTCAAAGCTACTAACATGAGTCTGCCCAAACTGCGGGAGGTAGTGGAAGACAGGAGTGCCTGGCGTGCTCTGGTCCATGGGGTCACAAAGAGTCGGAAACGACAAAACAACAACAACAATAAAATACAATAGCCCTTTTAGGTGCCACAAGGCTCTTTCTGGATCTTGCTGTAAAGGTACAAAGAATACTAAATAAGGAGAAAGGGTATGTTAGTGCACACAACACTACTCTAGCCAGTGCTTTTTACATAACCTATGACTTTTACTTAAAACACTTGCAGACAGTGTATTTATCCTAGATGTACAGAGGGCAGAGCCCAATCAAGGTTGTCTGTCACTAGCATATCCAACCCACCACAAATGTCAGTCACACATTCATCCCTTTCCCCATGTCATTACTCTGTACAAATGAAAAAAGGCTACGCAGAAACTTCAGCTAATATTTTGAGTGTATGCAAAATATGTAGATTTACACATGTAGAGACTTCAATCATGAAATCATTACTCTGCTACAAAACACCCATGACTTACACGCCAATGTACTGGGTTGATTCCAGTGCTGCTCGCTCTGCTCACACAACAGACTTCTGCTTGCACAACAGGACGTCTCCCTTGACCCATCTCCCTGGCAGCACCCCCTGCCCCACAGTGCACCGCCATAATGTGTTCCAGAGGGTTGGGGGACAGGCTGGAGCAGATGGTGGGGGTATCATACTGCACAAGCATGACGTCACTCACAGAGAATTGGATATAACACACTGCATTTAAAATGCTTTGTTTAAAAGTTAAAAGCATTAGTATTCAGTAGTTTCATTTCACAGAACAGAATTATGGGGATTTTCTACAAAGGATACTTTGCTAATGTTAATGAGTAATAGGATCAGTGCTGGGGTACTGGACAGCTGTGGTCAATTACTGCATGAAACCAAGAAAGCCCTTCTGCAGATTGGCAGGCTGCCTTTCTTTGCATCATGGTGTCGTCTGAATTTGAAAAAGCCAGAGAGGTAACTCCTTGCTCCCTAGCCATCTTAGATTATGGCTACACAGACCTTGTCTGAGCTCCCCCAGGGTTCTAAATAAATGCCAAGAACTATGCAATCCTTTGATCAATGACATACATTTGAACACTGTTAATAGCTTAGAATTTAATTTAATATGCATAAATCCAACAAAAAGTGAGGCATGCTTAAGACAACTAAAAGAAATGGAATTAAGCATACCTATTTCTCCACTGGATTTCGGTCACAACTTAACGGGTTTTGTAGTAATACAATTCTACTAAAATAATTAACTGCATTACCTAAAGACGTAAAAAAAAATCAACTGACCAAGTTTTTTATGGCCAACCATATTGCTTTCACTCTTGCTTATAGACCCTGAGACCACTACAATGAGTTAAATGGGTAGAATTCAATTATAACAGGGATTCTAACTATGAATGTATCACAACAAAAATTCCCTTACTGATAGCAGTTATGCAGTGATTACTCCACCTGACAGCATGGTGTAGTGGATCCATGTTGTATATGGATCAAAGAGATTCAGCTTCAATTTTCTACTAGGCCAAGTCATTATCTTTCAAGAGGAATAGCGAAGCAAATGTATGGTGAACTGAATACAAAGGAGATACCTTGAAAACTAGAAGGAAACAGAAAAGATTGATGCCTGTCTGAACATCTTCAGACATATGAGTTTAATGTGTTAGCCAAGTAAAGGAAGCAATATCCAGAGCCCAGATAGTAAGCCACAGAAGTTGGGACCAAAGTGAAATGAAATGACATGAACCACCTTAACTATTACATCTGTATCTCATTCGATAACTGAATAGTGGATAAGGTACTTGATTTCTTCCCAGGTTTGGCTCCACCACTACAGGCTGAGCTGGATTCTGGCTATTGCTCCATTTACTTGGCTAACAAATATAAACACATAATACTTCAGGTTTGTGGGCTCAGAGCAGGCATTGTTTTTTAGCCTTTAGGCCAAGACCCAATACCAAGCAGAGTGTGCTCAGGGTAGGCACCAATCTTTTCTGTTTCCCTCTAATATCCATGTATATCCTCCTCTTTAACAGAAACAACATCCTCACCAATACTTAGCATTTATATGATGCTTTGGAGGAGTCAAAGGATTTCACATGTTTTACCTTGCAACCCATGACGGAAACAAGATTTGCACAAGGTCTCCCATCTGGACTCTACACTACACTAGCTCTCTAGATCTTCCAGGTCTGCATTCTCCAACTTTGTATACTACAGCGACACATACACAAGTTCTACAACCCAGCTACATAAGATGCAAATGTGTAAGAGGTATACAGTCCCTAAAATTCCCTTCTCCTCTGAAGAACTGGTTAAGTCCTTAGTTGTGCTAGGCAACAGTGGGCCTTTATAATGCATAACATTACTTAAACAGTCCCAGTAAAGAACAACAGAATTTAGCTAAAATCTGCAGAAGCATTAAAATTGTACAGGAGTCATTACTGTAATTCTTAAATACTAAATAGTGCACGGGCGGAGAACACACATTAGTCTAATGTCTACCCAGTCATTTAGAGCTAAACTCCAAACCAATAACGTTCACAAGGAACAATCAAGCAACCTTATGTCCCTGTCTAGTTGAAGTTCATTAGCTACATATGTGGCAAGGTATTTGGAAGGGAGTACCTGCTGGATGTCTGCCAGGGTTTCTATTACACTTGCTTGCTGCTGTGCTGGATTTCTACGGGGGACTCGCTATCTTTACTTATCTTGTAAAACTGATACAATCTGTCTTCTCAGTGTAAAATTTACATAGAGTATCTCTTGGGTGAGGGATAGAAAAGTTCAAAATTTCAGAAAAATCAGGTGGAAAATGCATGTTTAAATCATGAAGGCAGAAATCCCCCTCCCTCTATATATCAGAAAACTAACAAATCTGAGTTCCAGTTTATGTTTGAAAGCAATCGTATGTGAAGTTCTCATCATCTTGCATGCATATTGTAATATTCAACTACCATATTGCTGAAAGAGAAATTCAGGGCTGCACCTTCATTTTTTGAAACTCTCTGGTAGATGAATGAAAAAATATCAATTTTTATCTGATTTCTGTACAATTTAAATAGCTTATTATTCACTAATAGAAAGCTCAGCTAACAGAATACTAAAAATATGGTCACACCTTAGTTATACAAACGCTCCCTCAGCTATATGAGCTATGGATACTAAGGATCTGAGTGCTGCTGGATTTCCAAGTAGCACTTAGCTTAAATAGTGAAGCAGGACTATCATCTGCATACGGTCGTAACGTATTTTGTTAGCAACTGGAAACTTTGCCTGATAACTGTCAGGCATTAGAAGAAACTTTCCAGTGATCAGACCATTTCTTCCTTTTCTGAAACTACCAGGAACATGTTAAACAGACCTCTAGCCAGCTCTCACATTCCTAACTTTGCCCCATCCAACCAGAAGGGATGTGTCAAATCAATCAGCTGTCACTTTCATTCAACCCCAAACAACCAAGGAAATATGGTTGACCGGACTGAGATTCCAAAGCAATTTTTTCAGACCTGGCTGGCCTTACCATATTTTAATCAAGGTATTGTAAGAAGCTGACCCAGTATTTTACTCATAAGGGAAATGTTTTCAAGGCATAAGAGGTGCCCCACACTTCACTATTATCACGAGCCCTGTTACTTGCCTGAATAAGGGTCACTTACTTACAAGTAAGAGCCTCTGTTTACATATTTTGGGTGGCAGTCAGGACAGTGAAATCTCTTTTAGATTTTGCATGCAGTTGTCATGGCTGTGATGGGTCGTAGGTGCCCAATCCCTGTCAAGCCCTTTCTACTAGGTGATGCCAACGTATTATGTTTGTGCTTAGCACATCTGTAAGGGGATCAGTTTGTGTATAAAATATATACTTCTAGTCCCTGAACTACTGTCAGCAGAGTGGCCCTGAGAAAAGAGACATTGGGAACCCCTGTTTTACAGCATTATTTTGGATAGAAGTCATAATTTAGTAGGAAATACCGTTTAAATAAGATCCAATAGTTCACCTGGGTTTTTCCTTTTGGTAATTAGAAAAAAGAAAAGTAAGTGGTAGAAGGAAAAGAAGAAACTTGTTAGGGCTTAGAAAGAAACCTGGAAAAAAAGAGCTGTCAATTTCCCTTCAAATCATCTACAGTGGTGCCTCGCAAGACGAAATTAATCCGTTCCGTGAGGCTCTTCGTATAGCGGTTTTTTCGTCTTGCGAAGCAAGCCCATTGACAGCTTAGCGGATTAGCGCTATTAGCGGTTTAGCGGCTTTTAGCGATCAGCTGTTAAGCGGCTTATCAGCGGATCAGCTGATAAGCGGCTTAGGAAAAGGGGGGGGAAAGGGGAAAAAACCCGCAGGAACTCGCAAGACATTTTCGTCTTGCGAAGCAAGCCCATAGGGAAATTCATTTTGCGAAGCGCCTCCAAAATGGAAAACCCTTTCGTCTAGCGGGTTTTCCGTCTTGTGGGGCACCACTGTACTGAGCATCCCTTGAAATCAAAGTCGCAAGAGAAAGCTTAGGACAACAACATAGCAAAAACTGTTGCTTGATAAACAAGCTATAGTATCCCTTTCTCAAGATGTGGGGTTAATAGTTTGCCCACTTGCCCACCAATACACTATGGACAGAGGTCTTTCTTGGCTTTTAACATGGTTTCCTTCACAACAGATTAAACCTGAGAAACTACAGGCCCAAGCATCAGGTCACTTACCCTAGAAGGGTGGTTCCCAATTAGTGGTCTGCAGACCCAACGGATCCAAATAACCCTAATGGGAACCACTGCTCTAGAAGAATGTTCTGAAAGCTGCTGCTTGAGAAGTGAAGTTTTGTCTCCTGGTAACCTGGAGCAGCAGCAAAGCTTAAAGAATTCACTTTTGTGACATAGTTCAAAGGTTTATATTCCATCCTTTTTCCAGTTTTTTATATTTTCTTGAGTTGTTGATGTAATTCAGATTTTTGTCATCTTTTATTCTTTTACATATTTTAATGTGTTTTTTTATATTTGACTGCAGCCATTCTGGAGATCTTCTTGTTGAGGAAAAGAAATAGCTTGTATCTATTCATTAAGTCACCAAAAGTCCAGTCTGAGGTTTGAAAGGTGTCTCTAAATGTCAGCTAGCAATTAACTTCTACAAGAGGTGAGATGGGGAAAGTATACAAGGTATACTTTCAAGAATGCTGGTAATGGGTCTGGAGGGATGATAATATGAAACTCTCTTCTTTTTTATGTGATACCAGAATTTGCTGGTGGACACCAAGCGCATGTTTGTTTTGGTTAATGCAAAATGACTGTTGCTGTTTGTTTTGCATTAGTTTGCATACTTCACAGAAAAAAAATCAGTAAAGCTGTATTATTAAAAAGAAAATACTGGTAATGGAGGTTGCAGATTGCACAGTGTGTTTCAGCATACTAAAGCCAAGCACTAGAGTATAGCGCATTATCTTATTTCTTTGTGCTCTCTCCTGTTAGAAGACAACACCAAATCTCAGAGTTATTTGAAGTAAAGTATTGTGAGGCTTGGGACGCGGGTGGCGCTGTGGGTAAAACTGCAGTGCCTAGGACTTGCCGATCGTATGGTTGGCGGTTCGAATCCCCGCGACGGGGTGAGCTCCCGTCCTTCGGTCCCAGCTCCTGCCCACCTAGCAGTTCGAAAGCACTCCTAAGTGCAAGTAGATAAATAGGTACCGCTTTATAGCGGGAAGGTAAACAGCGTTTCCGTGTGCTGGTGCTGGCTTGCCAGAGCAGCTTCATCACGCTGGCCACGTGACCCGGAAGTGTCTTTGGACAGCGCTGGCCCCCGGCCTCTTAAGTGAGATGGGCGCACAACCCTAGAGTCGGACACGACTGGCCCGTACGGGCAGGGGTACCTTTATTGTGAGGCTTGTGTCCAATACAATGTAGGCACTAAAAATGCCAAGTTAAGAGGTCAAAAACAGCGATCAAAACAGCGGCACTTGCAAGAGACAGCACCTCCCGTAGCAGAAATCACTCCTGTTTTAGGCTGAACCCCTTGAGCCAGCTGCTTCTAAAATGGCTGTCACACTGCTCAGTGCTGGTAGTAGATATACCAACCAGTATACAAATTTAATTAATAATAATAATAACAACAACAACCTTTTCTGGAGTTTTAGATTCCCTTCAAACTGTATTTTGAGAAGCTGAAAAGGTTTCAGAAGACAGCTGGAAAGACCTATGTGTAGCCTAAAGAGAGGATTAAGGAGGACCCATGTTGAGTTCTCAAATGTTTTAAACAAAAGCAACAAACAATTGCTCTGCAAATTCACATCTACCAAAGAGTTTGTTACACTAGTGCATGAAAGCAGATGTCAAAATATTTTCCTTATATTTAACCTAAACTAGCAACAATTCAGTAAAGCTGATGAACACCTCAACCACCACACTGGATTCTCAACCACCACACTGGATTTGTCAGAATTATACAATTCCTTCAAGATTATACAATTCCTTCAAGAGAGTAATCTACTGAAAAAGCAAATTTGTGTGTTTGGCTGATGGGTTTTATCAGTGGTGTAAGTTTTCAAGAGGGGGAAACCCTATTCAATCTAGGGTAACTTCCCTATGCCAATTTGGGTAAGTTGCAAAAGAAAGTTTTATGATACCCCTAGAGAGCAGCCTATTTATTGCAATTTATTTTACTTGCATTTAATAAATAAATCTAAAAACTGAAACGGCCATGCCTGCCTAATACTGTATTTGCAATTGCATCCATTTGTTGTTACTAATGAACTTATGACGAAATCATTTTTCTGCAGAGAAATAAAAGCACTAGAAAAATGCCCACCCATTGTTGGGTCTCGCAGACAGGCAGGCCCCATTCCCCTGGACAGTCTTGCAATGAGTGAATCTTCCATAGTCAAGCAAAAAAGAAACCAGGCCTTTGAAAGACAAAAACCTATTCACTTGGCAGCATTTGCACTCTTGAGTCCCACAACCTTCCCTAGAGAAACCTGTCTCGTATATTAGCTTGGTGGTTTCTTGCTGTTCCCTGCAACACAAGAAAAGTATGTGGCCAGCTTCATGGTGGCTTTTGTTTCAATTTCAACCAGTTAACAGGTCGATTGTCATGGAGGCCATAAACTCATAAGCCAGCACTAAAGAGTCATCATGTATGGTGAAGTTTACGAAAATTTCCACATCACTTGTCAGACCAACTAAGCCTGAACAGGGTGCCTGTTGGGCAACAGAGTGGTCAGTTCTACTGCAGCCCCAAACACCAAGAGCTCACTTGGTTTGCAAGCTAGAAAGGATTAGAAATCATGTATACAAAATAGTCTGAACCTGTCAAGTCCAGCGCTGAGTTGTAGTCACCCTACTGAGGAGTCATGATGCATTGTGTTGCAACACACACGATTGCAGTGCTTTCATTCTAATAAAGTCAGTGGCTTCTTTCCACAGCTTCAAGTCTTTCAAGTCTCCCTGCAGTTGTCTCCGTAAGAGGCATCATCATCAAGCAAGAATGACAGCTAAAAGCACACACAGTCCACTCTGTGAGGCACTTACTGGCTAAACCTAGTAAGTGACTATGTTCTCTGCAGGTCTAAATGCAGACACTTTACTAGGGCACCGAATTCAAGGCTGATTCTGTTGCAAATATATGCACACCCATTGGCTGCAGCCTGCTCCTTCCTTCATTGATGTGAGCACATTAAAAGCCCTTAGAATAACAGCATCTTTGGATAACTTCCATAGTAACAATTTGGTCCCCTCTTGAACCACATACTCCAGTTTCATTGCACTTTCCCATTTTCTTCCTTATACTAGGAATCCTTTCCACCAATCATTCAGAGAATGATGCACTTGATAAAAGTGTTTCTGTCCCAGAAGCTAAAAGCCGGTTGCACTACTCTGCTATGTATGACTGACTTGGGCTGCAATCTTAACTCCACTTACCTAGAAGCCCCACTGAATTGAATAGTACTTACTTCTGAGTAGACTTGGTTCAGCATTGCATTGTTACTTGGGAACCTGGAACTACAATCCTGTACATATTAGCAGGTCCCTTTGAAGGACCTAGCTAACTAAACATACACAAAGCACAGCATTAGGATGTTACAACTGCCGCGGAATTTGCCAGTGGTGTTGCAGAGTAGCTTATACTGGGAGCTGCGAACTAGGAAGATCCAATTCAGATCTTATGCAGACATAAGCTCATTAGGCAACCTTTGACAACCACAGCCTCAACCTGGGATGATAAAACTGGTCTATTTTACTGAACTGGATTACTAAGATAATGAACAGAAACTTTAAAGTACTATACAGTCACTAAGTATTGTTATTACAATGGTGTAGCCATTCCAGCAGTATATGAAAACACTCTTAAAATGCCATTTGTATCCAGGACAAATGAACCTCACAACATATGCTTCTATAGTTTGATGACTGATTTGACAGTTCTTTCTTCTGATACTCAAAACAACCTCTTAACCCAGTTTCAAAAAAACCTGTCAGATTTTGGACCTGTTTGGCTTCCAGGCCAAAAATAAACTTAAGGATCTTCTCTACATTAGCAGAATTTTAAAATGCCCTATTCCAGTTTTAATCTCGGTATGACCGAAAAAAATCTTTTAAAATCTTTACTTACCTGGCCTTTCAACCCATTTACTTTTTTGTCTTCTAGAATCACAACAGACATTTCACATTCAGCTTTAACCACTATGTGTCCCCCTCAAAAAAACTTTTTTGAAATCAGCTATTGATGTGATGCCTGCCAACCTAGCAGTTCGAAAGCACCTCCGGGTGCAAGTAGATAAATAGGGACCGCTTACCAGCGGGAAGGTAAACGGCGTTTCCGTGTGCGGCTCTGGCTCGCCACAGCAGCGATGTCACGCTGGCCACGTGACCCGGAAGTGTCTCCGGACAGCGCTGGCCCCTGGCCTCTTAAGTGAGATGGGCGCACAACCCCAGAGTCTGTCAAGACTGGCCCGTACGGGCAGGGGTACCTTTACCTTTACCTTTATTGATGTGATAATTTGAGAGATGGCTTGGGGGAGGGGGGAATCAACTTCTACTAGTTTAGTTAAGGTACTTCAGATGCTAGACCGACATCTGCATCTCTTTTTGAAGAACCAACTGGACTCCCTGCAAGTTTTCCATAAGACTATGAAAGCCTTTCAAGGCAACACAGAACTAGTCATCCAGCAGGTGAAGTATTCCAAGAAACCTGTCAGTTTGTGTTTAAGAGCAAGAAGCAGAGACAGCCACTCAGCACGGACCAGGCAGGAATCTGGATAGGCATGGGATAGCCTCCCACTCCACATGCTTGCAAAGGAGGAGTAAAGATTACCACTGTCCCCACTTGGCCACAAAATTCAATGGGTGACCTTGGGCCAGCCGCTGCCTCTCAACCTAACAGGGTTGTTGCAAGCAAAAAATGTGGAGGAGCAGAATTTCTGTATTCCGTCTTGAGCTCTCTGAAGGAAAGGCGGAATACAGATGCAATTGATGGCAAGAATAATGAGCAGTCACCCGGCCCCATTCCTTCGAAGGACGATACCTGCCTGCCCCATCTTACAAACTTAAGGATAACCCCTGATGTATTCGGACAATTCAAGCCTGTCTACCTGGCCCAGCACCAGTGCTTTTTTTCCCCCTAAAAAAATGTTTAGGGGTACAGTGGTACCTCGAGTTACATACGCTTCAGGTTACAGACTTCGCTAACCCAGAAATAATACCTCGGGTTGAGAACTTTGCTTCGGGCTGGGAACAGAAATCTTGCTCCAGCAGCGCAGCAGCAGCAGGAGGAGGCCCCATTAGCTAAAGTGATACCTCAGGTTAAGAACAGTTTCAGGTTAAGTACGGACCTCCGGAACGAATTAAGTACTTAACCCGAGGTACCACTGTACTCTCATTTTGACTCAAGGAAATCACCATTTTATAGTTCAAATCCTGCTAACTTAATATAGTAAATGGACAAAAGTACAAAGACTCACAAAACGTTTAGGGGTATGCATACCCCTGCGTCCCCCCAAGAAAAAAAGCACTACTGCCCGGCACCTCAGCAGATGCCCATCGTGGCACAAAACATGCAAACTATCCCTGGGATGCAGGGCCGGCTCACCCACGAGGCAAGGCGACTGCCTCGGGCGGCAGGATCCCCAGGTCGGCATTTCATCCCAACCCCGTTCCTGAGGCACCTCTTCCCTGACCGCCTTCCTCCTCGGTACGGGGAGAGTTGGAGGAAGGGGACCGAAGTGCCGGCCCCCGTCCCTGGAAGCGTGGCGGAGGTGCGGCACTCTCCACATGCCCAGAGGCACCGCCGCCGGCCCTTCCGCGCCCTAGCCATCCATTCATCCACCCGTCCCTCAGCCCGAGCAGGCCCCTTCCCCGCGCCCGGCCACCTGCCCCGTCTCTCGCCTCCACTCACGGCTATAGAGGGCGAGGCAGGCGGCGTCGGGCCCGGTGCGGGCCTCCAGGCGGAGCGCCTGCTGCTCCTGGTGCCGCTGGATCTCGCCGTTGGCGTCGCCGATGGTCAGGAGCCGCACGCCGGGGAAGACCGACACCGACGCCGCCGACGCCATCTTGGCATCCCAGGCCCGACCCGCGGCCGCCGCTGCTGCTGCTGCTGCTGCTGTGAGGGGCGCCGAGGAGGAGGCGCAGCAGCAGGAGGAGAGGCCGGAAGCCGCGCCTGCTGAGCGTTGCCGCTCAGTGAGCGGGACAGCGCCCCGTGCGGGCGGCGGTGGAAGGAGCTCGCCGCGAAGGAGCCAGTGGGTGGGCGGGGGAGCGACAAGGGCGGAGGAGGGCGACCCCTGCCGGCCGACAGCGGGGACAAGCGCCCGAGGGGAAAAAGCGGGCGAAGGGGAAAAAAGAGAGGTTAAAGGGCCGAAGCGATCGTGCGCCGCGTGTCCGGATCCCAAGCAAAATCCTGCATTGTACGGAGCAAGGATGCATTGCATTGCAATTCATGAGCAAACTAGTACTTATTACTTAATAATATTATTACTAGTATTAATTATCTATTATTATTATTATTATTATTATTATTATTATTATTATATCCTGCATCTGCGGCGCAAAAACAGAGTGGGTATGCATTGAAATGGCAAACTCTGTAATTGTTGTTGTTGATTTATTTATTCTTCCCCCCCCCCTTTTCCCTGACAGGGACTCAAGGCAGCTTGTAGATAAAATGGGAACAGCTAAAAACATAGAAAAGAAAACAACTATCATAAAAAACCTTTTAATCATTAATAAAATTAAAAACATATATAAATATAAAAAACTAAATAAAAAAACTAGTCAAGCAAGTAGGAGGTTTCTTTCCCTTGCAGTGTTTTTCAAATAAACTGCACTGCCATAAAGAAGTGGGGGCAGCAGCCGGGGAATAATAATAATAATAATAATAATAATTTATTTACATGCCGCACTTCTGGCTGGGTTGCCACAGCCACTCTAGGCGGCTCCCAACAGAATATTACAAATACAATGACACATTAAACATTAAAAACTTCCCTAAACAAGTTCTTTTGAGAAGCCTTGTCATCGACTATAATGGGACCTCCAGGTTCAGAGGCCATATAGGGCAGATGCGCAAGGGACCGCTTTGCGTTTTGGTTTTCTTAATCTTAATTATTCTCTGCACTCTATAATGATGATGATGATGATGTTCAACAAAAAAGGTAGACAAAGATGTTATTTATTTATTTATTTATGTGTTTATTTACTTGGGACGCAGGTGGCGCTGTGGGTTAAAGCCTCAGCGCCTAGGACTTGCCGATCGAAAGGTCGGCGGTTCGAATCCCTGCGGCGGGGTGCGCTCCCGCTGCTCGGTCCCAGCGCCTGCCAACCTAGCAGTTCGAAAGCACCTCCGGGTGCAAGTAGATAAATAGGGACCGCTTACCAGCGGGAAGGTAAACGGCGTTTCCGTGTGCGGCTCTGGCTCGCCAGAGCAGCAATGTCACGCTGGCCACGTGACCCGGAAGTGTCTCCGGACAGCGCTGGCCCCTGGCCTCTTAAGTGAGATGGGCGCACAACCCCAGAGTCTGTCAAGACTGGCCCGTACGGGCAGGGGTACCTTTACCTTTTACCTTTTATTTACTTACTGACTGACAAGGTTCACACTCCCCCCCCCCCCGAAGAAGCTTAACAGAACGCAGAGGCAACAGGGGAGCTTTTCCCTCTGGAAGGAGGGGTGGGACGATCAAAATTTAAAAACAGTGTTGCCAGGAAGCTAAAACCAACCCCTTCTGACATGCTGCTTTGCCTGTATGTAATGAGTCCCCCTCCTCCTTGTCCCTGCAAGGAAGAGCACACAAACATACAAATCCCCCACTGAAGTGGTACAGTCCCTGCGCAGCTTCATTCTGCAAGGTGGTTGACGTGGCCACCAAAGCTTCAAGGAGATGTTTGTAGCAGGACAAAGGAACCGAGTATGCTATGGTGTGAGCGGAAATAAAGTTGCACTGTGTGGAGGGGAGCAGTTCTGGAAATAGCAGCAGAGAACTGAGAGCGGCAGCTGTTCTGAGACCAGGGAGGTTGACGTCTGAATTGCCCAGTGTTGAGAAATATTGGTCATTCTCCATTTCACTCACTTCCTGTTGCATCATAGTTTGCAGCGCCAGAGCGGGGAAGTCTGTAGTGGTTTTGAATGTGAGACATGGACTCATGGTTCAAATCCCAACTGCAATAAAACTCCCAGGGCAACCCTGACCAAGTCAGTTATCTCTCGGCCTAAGCTGCCTCACATGGCTGTTGTGAGAGGGAAAACAGTATGCGTGCCACTCTGAGTTCCTTGGAGGAAGGGCAGGGTAAAAATAAAGGAAATAACAAGTAAAAGGGGATTGAGCCCATTCACCTGTGCAAATTAACTGACCAGCATCATTATTGGTATCTGTCTCCATTCGTGGACCTCGCTTAGGCTGAATTTCAAGATAATTCCTCCTTGCAACATGAGACCTGAAAGCCAACTTATAGGTAAAAGGTAAAGGTATGGTAAAGGACCCCTGGATGGTTAAGTCCAGTCAAAGGCGACTATGGAGTTGCGGCACTCATCTCGCCTTCAGGCCGAGGTAGCCAGGATTTGTCCACAGACAGCTTTCCGGGTCATGTGGCCAGCATGACTGAACTGCTTCTGGTGCAACGGGACATCGTGACGGAAACCAGCACAGAAACGCCGTTTACCTTCCCACCAAAGTGGTACCTATTTATCTACTTGCACTGGCGTGCTTTCAAACTACTAGGTTGGCAGGAGCTGGGACAGAGCAATGGGAGCTCACCCCGTCACAGGGATTTGAACCGCCGACCTTCCAATCAGCAAGCCCAAGAGGCTCAGTGGTTTAGACCACAGCGCCACCCACATCCTGAAATACCAACTTATAACACCATAAAAAGGTAAAGGGACCCCTGACAGTTAAGTCCAGTTGCGAACGACTCTGGGGTTGCGGCGTTTGTCCGCTCCGCAGACAGTTTTTCTGGGTCATGTGGCCAGCATGACTAAGCCGCTTCTGGCAAAACCAGAGCAGCGCACAGAAACACCGTTTACCTTCCCGCCGGAGCAGTATCTATTTATCTACTTGCACTTTTTGGCATGCTTTCGAACTCCTAGGTTGGCAGGAGCTGGGACAGAGCTCACCCCGTTGCGGGGATTTGAACCTTTTGATCAGCAAGCCCTAGGCTTAGTGGTTTAGACCATAGTCACTCCTTAATGAGCTGGTACATTCCTTGGCAGTGGTCAGTAGACTTTCCTCAAACATAGCTGCTTAAATAGAAATGCTCAGTGTGACACACAGATGAGCTCCACTTTCTTTTTGGGGTGTTTGTGTGCGTTAGAATATGCTTCTCATTTTCACTGAGACAGAAAACAGCTTCAAGAGATTATGCTGAAGCCAAATACATCTGCCAAGCTGCTTGGTCCATCTTCTGCCCCCATACAGGTTGAAAAAGTAGGTTTTACGCTGGAAAGGGAATCTAAGATGCAGAGGAAGGAGAAGCACAGCTGAAGAACGCAGAGTCACCACTGCTGTTGTCACCAGAGCTCAGAGCCCCCCTTCTTGGCATCAGATGTCCTAGACCTCGCTCACTTCCTAGCAAGGCAAACAAACAGAAGTTTAAATCCAGAAACACTCCAAAAGAATGGCACCTTCTATCTGGATTCAAAACTGGATGCTGCAGACTGCAAACTGGGAAAGAGAGGAATCTCCACGGTCCCTGCAGCCCAGATTTTGTGGAGCCCAGATTTTGCTTTAGGATGCTGCAATGTTGCGCTGCATCCTGAATTTTTTTTGCAGTTAGGTGTGTATGCCTCTCCATGTGACTCTCTCAAGAAGTGCATGCTGTCTGAGAACATTTGCATTTATTTATTTAATATCCCACCCTTCCTCCCAGAGGGGCCCTGGGCAGTATATAAGAGGCCAGCTGAATTAAGCCAAAGGCCCATCTAGCCCAGAACTCTTTTCACAGTGGCCAACCAGGTGCATACAGGAATCCTGCAAGCCAAATCTGCTCACAAGAGTACTCTCTCCAACTACAATTGCCAGCAACTGGCATTCAGAGGTGGGCTGCCTCCGATAGTGGAAGTAGAACACTGCAGTGGCAGCTGGTGAAAGGTAAAAAGGTAAAGGACCCCTGGACGGTTAAGTCCAGTCAAAGGCGACTATGGGTTTTGCGGTGCTCATCTCGCTTTCAGGCCGAGGAAGCCGGCGTTTGTCCACAGACAGCTTTCCGGGTCATGTGGCCAGCAGGACTAAACCGCTTCTGGCGCAGTGGGACACCGTGACGGAAACCAGAGCACATGGAAACGCCGTTTACCTTCCCACCACAGCAGTACCTGTTTATCTACTTGCACTGGCGTGCTTTCGAGCTGCTAGGTTGGCAGGAGCAATTGATAGCCACACCTTCCACAAATTTGTCCCCAGAGTTCCTTAGCCACTGCTGGCATTTCCTGTGCGCAGGGTGTAGCAGGGCGGCCTTGGGTCCCCAGGGACTGCTGGACTACAACTCCCATCATCCCTAGCTACCAGGACTAGGGAGGATGGGAGTTGTAGTCCAACAACGTCTGGGGACCCAAGATTGAAAAAGGCTGCAACAGAGTATGGCAGCAGATTGGCAGCAGGGGGAAGCATACCCTGCAATGTTTTCTCACCCAAATCCAGAGCATACCCCGCCCTGCCGTCACCCCACCCGCTGCAGTCACCCCACCCCACAGCGTTGTTCATGTTGTTGCCTGTTGAGTGAAGGCAACTGACTAATTTACATGTATGCAAGTGAAGGATCAGTAGTAACCATCTTAGCTGGACCAAAAGAGCAGCCTGCCTGATGGACCAGTTTGCCTGGCAAAGGAACAGTTGGAAAATATTATGCAAGCCACTGCAGATACCAGTTTCTTCTCAGTAAGAGCTTATGCCACAACAGATATGTTCATTAGTCTTTAATGTGCCCCAGAATGCACTATTGCTTTTGATCCAGGAAAGTTATTCTGAATTTCCCAGTGTTTTTGGAAGGTAGGCTTTGGTTGCAGGCACTTAAGGAAAGATTGAGGATATGCGATCTAAATGCTGCTGTTTTTAGCAGAATAAAAACAAAAACTGTTCTTTTTGTCTCAAACATGCAAATGTGCAGGCAATTGCATTATTTTTGAAGGTTAAGTCACCCAGTTTTTATTCATCTCCTTCCAGTCTTGCCACAGTCCCAGAGCTGAAGAACTCTCAAAGTTCATCCTTATTGTTCCTACTTTTCCCAAATCAGGAATTCCAGAAATGGATGGAATCGGCAACATCTTCCCCACCTCCACATGACTCAAGTTCCGAATGTGTGATTGGCAGTGGAAGAGAAAGGTGAAGATGGAACTTTGTGATGGCAGGGACCAGGAGACTCTGGCCAAAAACGGTCGATGAACTCTGTTTCTGTTGATGATCTGAGAGGAACAACTTGCAGGGTATTGATGTCAGGGAGGAAGATTATCAGAGAGATCCTGAGCCGTGTGATCAAGTGAAAGGTCATTCTGATCCTCTAAAAGTACAAAAATCTGGCTTTTCCACAGAGCAGCGGGATGAAAGTCTTGTACTTGTAGCTGACGAGATCCAAGCACCGTTGTTCTCTATAGTTTCCTGGTCCGTTTTCTTGCGAGATAAAAATGCCAAGATGGAGATAAATTAAGGAGACAAAAAATACTAGAATGGGGAGAGCTAAACCATGGGGATGAGCTCCACATAACAGCCAAATCACCATTAAATTTCTCTCTCTCGTGATACGTTGGATGCCTTAACATATATCCTTGCTACCCAGCTCTTTTTGTGACTGCCTTAGGGTTATTCCTTGCTTTATAATAGCCCACAGAACTCTCTGATCTCAGTTCCTAAAAGCAACTAGATTCCAAGTTCTGGCTCCCATGTTAACAACTTACCATTGTAATAGTGTACATGGAGTTATCAAAGGATGTCTCTGCGGAAGAAGCAGCGTGAACAAGGTTACTTGATAACTGAATAAACTTTAGTTACACAAATGTCTTAACATCTAAAAGCAACCAAACAGCACTTGTAATATCTTCTTTTCATTGATCATGTGGGATCACACAGAATCAAGGAAGTTATGACATGTAGTGGTAAGATTATCAACACCAGCTCTAATTCCTTTTCAGTGAACTGATGGGTGTAATCTTTGTTCTTTCAGTGAAAAAAAGGAAAGGGGGTGGAAAGCATTCAGTACAAATGAATTAAAAAGTTATTCTGCTACTTTACTTTCTGTCCCTCCCTTCCCTCTGGAACTTTCCACTGTCAGCACAGCAACATAACATAGGAACAAGGTTTCTCTTACAGTAGTCTAAAGGTAAAGGGACCCCTGACCATTAGGTCCAGTCATGGCCGATTCTGGGGCTGCGGCGCTCATCTCACTTTATTGGCCGAGGGAGCCGGCGTACAGCTTCCGGGTCATGTGGCCAGCACGACTAAGCCGCTTCTGGCGAACCAGAGCAGCGCACGGAAATGCTGTTTACCTTCCCGCCGGAGCGGTACCTATTTATCTACTTGCACTTTGACGTGCTTTCGAACTGCTAGGTTGGCAGGAGCTGGGACCGAGCAACGGGAGCTCTCCCCGTCGCGGGGATTTGAACCGCCAACCTTCTGATCGGCAAGTCCTAGGCTCTGCGGTTTAACCCACAGCGCCACCCGCGTCCCTACAGTAGTCTAGAGATGCCAATAATAGGAATGGAACACGGTATGTAATATGCCTGCATCTCCCCCTGTTTGTAGAGTATGGCTTTGGCCTGGAGAGAACTTGTTTTGCTAAGGCAAAGCTTTCTTTTTTCTGGGCATTGGGCCACCAACATGAGCAGTAGTCCTTTCCTCCGCTGTTCCTGGCTTTGTCTGCTTTTAACTGGGCCAGACTCATTTTTCACCTGTATTTCTTAAATTCCTGATGTAAATAATACGTTGCCAATGATAAGCAAACCATCACTTGCAAAATCTGGGTTGTGATGCGAAGTGAATGGGCTCCTCTCTTTTGCGTGCCAATGAATACAAAGCTGCATAGCCCTGCTCAGGAATAAGAGCACAACCGATATCCTTGACCCCATTGCTGGGTCTTGTCCCAAGCTCAGCATTCAGGTGGTATTTGTGACCACTGATCTCTCTAGGCTGATGCTTCACCTGCCTCTGATACACAAATGCAAACAGAAGCAGCCACGGAAAATGTGCAGTCACCCGTCCTTGGCACTTACATTTAACATACCTGTGGTGGGGTAGCCTGTTTCTGTCCAGCAGGAGTCCAGTACCCTAAGCAAATAAAAATATATATAACTAACGGGAATATTCTGCAATTCTGCAGTACTTGTTAGCTCTCCCAAAGAAAGCTGCTGAGAGTTACTGCCTACATTAGTTTCCCACCTGGCTAATTTATCCTAATTTATCAGGTTTGATTTATCCTTTCAGGCACAAAGACAAGACTCTGTTTCCTGGGTCTGTTGTATAGACAAGTGGATTTCAACTGGAGCAAGCTCTGCCCTCTACTGCATGGAGTGTGGTGATCGCTATAAGCAAGGTTGCTTGTTCGCCCTTCACACTTTGTAGGACAATATACTGTATTTTTAGCCCTATAGGACGCACTTTTTCCGCTCCAAAAATGAAGGGGAAATGTGTGTGCATCCTATGGGGCGAATGCAGGCTTTCGCTGAAGCCTGGAGAGCGAGAGGCATCGGTGCACACCGACCCCTCTCGCTCACCAGGTTTCAGGAAGCTATCCGCAAGCCTCCCACGCGAGGCTTGGGGCGGCAGCCTGCATCCCGAAGCACGGGGTGCCCTCCGGAGGACGCCCCGTGCTTCGGGAAGGTGTCCGCAAGCCTCCCGCACCTGGTGGGAGTTCCCGCCGGGCTCCCAAGGCTTGCAGGCAGCAGCCTGTTCTGGGGGCTGGGATCGGGGGAAGCTCGGGCTTCCCCCGCGCCAGCCCCGTGCCTGGGGGGGGAAAATATTTTTTTTTCTTTATTTCCCCCCCAAAAAAATAGGTGCGTCTTATGGGGCGGTGCGTCCTATGGGGCGAAAAATACGGTAACCCCTTTGTGTTCCATGTTGCTTTTCTATTGTGCCAGGATAGGTCAGTTGGTTAGAACGTGGTCTGATAATGCCAAGGTTGCAGGTTCAATCCCTGGACAGCTGCATATTCCTGCATTGCAGGGGGCTGGACTAGATGATCCTCAGGGTCCCTTCCAACTCTACAATTCTTTGATACTCACCCCTTAGCTGGGGAAAACTTTCTTCAAGCAAGCCCCTCAGGAGAAACATCCACAAGGGGAAAAGCTACTCTCTGCCTCTGCCCCAGTAATTCCATACTCTAGCCAGGCACAGGTCTGCCCCACTGCACACACACACACACACACCCAATTTTCAGGACACATCGGAAATATTTCACCTCGACCAGTTTTTTGAAACTGCATAAGTGGGGGTGAGCTCCTCTCACCTTTGCTTCTTTCTTCTCTCTTTAACTAGTAAAATGGGAAGAAACAAGAGGGAAGTATCAGAATAGGAAATGCAGTCCTGTCATTATTAGGCACTCTGAAGGTACAAAGTCCCTACTGCTCGTGTCCAGTTGAGGGCTGCAATTTTAACAACAACAACAACAACAATTTTATATGCCCCCCCCCCATCTGACTGGGTTGTCCCAGCCACTTTGGGCAGCTCCAAACAGAAAATAATAAAAGCACAATACAACATCACACACTAAAAAATTCCCTGAACAGGGCTGCCTTCAGATGACTTAAAAATCACCTAGCAGTTTATCTGTTTGACATCTGCTGAGAGGGCATTCCACAGGGTGGGTGCCACTACCAAGAAGGCCCTCTGCCTGGTTCCCTGTAACTCTGCTTCTTGCAATGAGGGAACGGTCAGAAGGCCCTCGACGCTGGACCTCAGTGTCCAGGCTGGACGGTGGGGGTGGAGATGCATGCCATACTTACGGCATACATCACCCAGCTTGTGACCCTAAATTTCCTGCCTTTTACCCCCATGCATAACAATGGCTTCTCTTACCACTCTGCAGATACCTGGGCACACATTGCTCTGTCCTCGCGGTCCCCTTCATTGCCAGCTCTAGGCCTTATTCCCAACAGAGATCCGGGAGTTTCCAGAGCATGCACCCAACGAGAGGGGTTGTTGATGTGTGCAGCAGCCATGCTTCCCTGCCATCTGCACACGCTTTGGCAATTCACTTCACACACTGGCCAGATGTGGAAATGGCAAGGTGTGGGGATGGGGGCATTTTTACCTTGACAAGGATTAACTAACTGAATACATAGCTGTCAACATTTCCCTTTCCTTGCGAGGAATCCTATTCGGAATAAGGAGATTTCCCTTAAAAAAAGGAAAATGTTGACAGCTATGAACCGGAACTGTGTCAGCAATATGAATACTAAGGTGAAACTACTCAGACGTGGCGTGTGGTGAAATTTTTCATAGGAGAACAGGCACCACCTTGCAAGGGCAAGGGGGGAGGCGGGAGAAATGTCACACACGTGAGCATCTTTCTGGGCTTTGGGAAGGAGGAGCCAAACCTCTGACAGGATGTTGAAGACCTCCTGCCTCCTTCCCAAAATCAGTCATGCTGTGGGAAGGTGGCAGGAGGGCTCTTGGACCCTGTCTGAAGCATCATGCCTTCCTCCCTAAGCAAGGTAGAAGCTTCCCAGGCTTCGGGAAGGAGGCACCAGACTTTAAGACATAAAATACTCTAATTTACCAGGAACATTTGTGGGACTGGCCTAGTCAGCCACGTTCACCGACTGTACACCACCGCTAGTAAGAAACTGTACCTAATGCTTCCTGCTACACTATAGGACCCTTTAGCATTTCTAAGGCATTACTTTCCATAATCGGCTGGAAGTGGATTTAAAATGGTGTTTCTACATGGCAATTAGAACTCTATTATCTAGTAATGCTCAGGAGGCCCATGGCCAGAACACTGCTATAATATTTACTCAGAAGTAAGTCCCATTCAGCAAAGGTCCTCTTCAGTTTTCCCTTTAACTAGAAGCTTCCTCTTTGCGTCTTCTGTCCCTATAATAGCCCCGTTCAGCTAAATTGTTCCTTAATTAGTCAGTTCCTGTTCACTGCTGGAGTGGGGGCTAATTACTAGTCTCATCTCTGCAGCTAAAGTTTTTTTTAATTGAAATTTGTTTTTGATTGAAACAAATATGGGGGAAATACACAATAAAGACAAAAAAGATGCAAAAATAAGTATTCGCATATTCTACACACATACACAGACAAGGTAGCAGTGTTGGTCCATAAGAAAAAAACCTCAGAAATCTATCGTTGGATGATATCTTTATTAGGACCAACCAAAATGTCACAATCTGGTGGCAAGCTTTTAATCAGAAGAGATGTTACAGGAAGCAAGGGATGAGGAGGATGATACTAATATTCATTTTCTTTTTAAACACACAGTTGTAATTAGATGAAATAGTGTTTTTTTTAAAAATGAGATATTTCTTTGGCTGCAAAGAGGAAACCAGTAATTAAAATATTCTGCCTCTCTGCATAAAAACAGTACGGTAACTGATTAATTCAAGGCCAATCTCACAGTGAATGGGAAGGAACTAACTACAGAGGTTACAAGGAGGAAACTTCTAATTAAAGACACAGTAGCCCTAGAAAGCCATAATAGTGCTGTTCCTGCTCATATTGTATATTACTAAAGAAAAACATTGGTCTGCAATGGGCTGATAATGATGTCAACTGGATTTTCCATTTAAGAAAGTAATTACTTTTCAGAGCAGAGAGAATATAAATCTTTCAGATATTTTACAGCTAAAGTTTGTCAGCAGTCTAACCCCTCATCCAGTTTTCCATCACTGTTGCGTATCGTGCACTCATGGTTCGGGACTGTTTTGGCAAAATCTTTTGTCGTCAAGTAATATACCAAAAGGCCACAAAGTGAAACAGGGTCTGTAAGAAAGTCCTAGAGGTTTCCAACCTAGGCTAGGCATCATCCTTATTGGCCAGTGCCCTTAAACAGGAAGATTAGACATATTCATTTTCTGAATTCCACATACAGCGTCTCAATGCAACTGCGGCCACCAGCAGGATCACAGCCAGGAGCAATACTCCAACTACACTCAGGACAACGGGGAGAACCCAGAATGGACCTGGAAATGGAGGCAGCAAGAGAACAAAGCAAGAAAATATAAATCTACTTTTCTGGAGTGTGGATCAGTGTGTGTGTGTATTTGTGCTCTTTCTCTCCCCTATCCTGCCCCAGGTAAGCTCCAAAAGGCCTTTCGGCTGCACTTCCATGCATCTTTCCCCAAACATTTCCCTAGCAGCCCTCTGACACGTTTCCCAAACACTCACTGCTTATCTTCCCTTTAGCGCCTACCTTTTGAATCAGATCTCGGCTGAGCTGTTGGAGGGAAAGTGGTCAAGCTGGATGCTGAAACAAAAAAGAAAAAGAAGAGATGACCGGGCAGTTTTTCCTTTTTGAGAGGAATGTATAAATGTAAAAGAAAAAGTGGTTTGCTAAAGTCAGTCATCTCCCCACCCCTACAAGAGCCAAACATGGTCTCCAGGAACAGAAAAATGGGTGCTTCGAGATAATTAAAAGATCCAGTTTTTCTGTGGGCACATTTGGTACATCAGCTTCTACATATTCTGGCTTTTTTTCAGACATGGATTGCAATGATCTCAGGCAGGCAAGCAAGCCCTGATAAGAAGTAATGAGTCTCCGGCAGTTTTATGTATGTTTATTTACAAAAAACACACATCCAGAGCATGGCTTCTCACCTGCTCACATTGACGATAGTTGGTCAGTCTGAATCTTTGCCCCTCCCACAGCAGGAAGCAAGCCAAACTCCCGCCCTTCCCCTCTTGCCCTTCTGTTGTCTTCTGATCTTATTTTTCACTTGATACATTCAGTCCTCTGCTTATCTGCTGATTGCCTAGCAACACTCTGGCTGCCTCCTAACTCTCCCACTTCTTGAGAGCTAACAGTGTCTTCTTCTGGAAGCGGGAGTCAAACTGCCCCTTCTCGGCTCTGTCAGCCAGCTCTCATCTGCAGTCTGTCTCTCTCTCACTTAGCTCAATTTCTGAGCCTGACTCTTCCCCTGCGCTCTGGTAAGCCACGTTCCTGACATGGGTATTGATTGCTATTGCACTGCTCGTGAGTCACACCAGTGGGCAGAGCTTAACAGAATGTCTCCAGGTTGTGTTTTCCTGCCCATCCCCAAAGTCACTCCACCATGGACCTGCACTACCAATTAAAATTTATACAAAACTTATACATACACTGTTGTGGTGCAACGGTTAAAGTGTTGATCTAGGACCCATTCAGCCACAAAGCTCACTGGGTTTCATAGATCAATTTAATCTTTCTTTACGGCTTGTTTGTGTTTCCTTTCTGTCCCATCACCTTCCAGGGAGAGAAATCATGATCCTCTGCATACTGTCTAAACTGCCCAGCACTTCTAAGAATACCAGGCCAGGGTTTGTTTGTTTTTAAGAGGAGGGCTTAAGAAATGAATCAGTGGTGGTCCCTTTTAGGGCTCCAACAGGTTTCCAAGTTTGTCAGGTGCTAATTGCAGGCCCTGACCAATATTGTGAAAACCCTGCCAGAGCAAGGGATATCCCTACCAAGGTATAGCACAGTTGGTAGAGCATGAGACTCTTAATCTCTGGGTCATGGTTTTGAGACCATGAGTGAAAGATTCCTGCATTGGTTCAATTCGGCCTATCCTAAAAAACCTCAACAATTTCAATCAAAAAAAAAAAAAAAAGCTCAACAGCTTTGGGATAAAATCATAAAAAGGTCAACAACTTCAATCCTAAAAGCACAACTTTGGCCGGCCCTCACAGCCCTTCACTTCATCAAATTTGGCCCTCTTTGAAAAAAGTTTGGACACCACTGGAACATATTTTTAATTATTTTAGTTGTGTTCTATGTTATAAATCAAGCATTGCTAGAAATTGTGTGCCCCCCCCCGGTGTATTTCATTCATATAGATATTTGTTGTGGCGTGAGCACATTTTTATTTTGGAAGTGCGACCCAGAGGGGGGGAAGTTTGGGAACCTCTGGCCTAGAATTCAAAAGTCAAGATTCTCACCATACTATGTAGACCAGGGCTTTCCAACCTTTTCATGCCGATGACACATTTTAGACATGCATCATTCAGTTTTCCTAGCAAACCGGAGGTTAAACTAACCCCTTTTCCAGCCCCAGGATGAGCACAGGTAGTGTTCACACAACATACCTAAACACTGCAGCTGACACACTAACGTGTCACGACACACAGTTTGGAAAGCTCTGGTGTAGCCTCTACAATGGGGTATGATGTGGGTCATGCTTGCAAGCGGTGCGGGTGCGACCAATCCCCCAAAAGGAGCTCATCAAGCTTTGGTAGCACTCACCTTCCACTGTAATCTCAAGGGGGTTGCTAAACCCAGACGGTTTCAATGCACTTCCATTGTAGACGCCAAACTGGCACTTGTACTGCCCTCCATCACTGCGAGTGATGTTCTCCAGAAGGAAAATAACTTGGTGCTGTGCTTCTGCGGCATGCACAACCTGCAGCGGCTCCCCGTGGCTCACCTTGAACAAATAAAACAAGGCATCCTTGTACTGCCTGGGTGCCAAACAAACAATCTTAATGGAGTCTCCTTCGTTGAGTATGTCAGAAAGCACATCCAGAAAAATAAGTGGAGAGGGAAGAAGGCTGGAAGCCACCAAAGAGCCTGAAACAGCACAATGGAAAGAGTGAGGTTTCAATAATAATAATAATAATAATAATAATAATAATAATAATAATGCAGTTTCATCAGTAACGAGGTGGTACTTTCAAAAGGCACAGCCAAGTGATTGTACGAGTAGGAATCTGCTGAAGCAATGCTAGTCTTTCCTACAGCAGATGTGGTATAGATGTCCACCTTGTCTTGATCAGTTTTTGTGAGCTCTCAAATCATGAAAAAAAACAAAACAAAAAACAGGCATAAGTATTATGGTCAAATTTTCAGAAAATTCAGAGCTGGTGTTCTTAGACTGGGTGGGTGGGGTGGGGTGTTCTTTGGGTGCTTTCAGACTGGCTGTCTAGTTAAGGCTGTTTCCACCTTGGGCATTTACTGTGGAATAACCAGCCTTTTAAGAGGACATAACATAATGATCAAAACACCCTGCCCCAATATTTTTCCTGTCAAGCTTCTGTTGTCACCCTGCTTCCAAGCTCAGAAAACCCAACATTCATGTATCGATACAAACCTCTTTCTTTTCCCTTCTTGTTCAAATTCTTTCACTTTATCTGTCCACTGGAATTTTTCAATAAAATATAAATGTTTGGAGTTGCCTGCCACTCAAGCCTTTTTCCTGCCCTTTGCTCTGAATGCTGTAACTTCCCCTTTCCAACAATTACTACATCAGAGGGGCCTGTTCTTGCCCTCCTTTTCTGCTCAGGTCTTCAAGTTAGAGAAGCAGTACAGCAAACCAATAGACCCCACCTGGAGTCCTGCGTCCAGTTCTGGCCACCACAATTTAAGCAGGATATTGTCCTGCTGTGGAATGTGTGCAGAGGAGGGCAACCAAGATGATGAAGGGCCTGGAAACCAAGCCTTATGAGAAACGGTTGAGGGAGTGGGTATGTTTAGCCTGGATAAGAGAAGACTGAGAGAAAAGAGGACAGCCATCTTCAAGGGCTGTCACGTGGAGGATGGAGCTAGCTTGTTTTCTCCTACTCCAGATGGTAAGACTGGAACCAATGGCTTCAAGTCACAAGAAAGGAGATTCTGATCAAACATCAGGAAGAACTTTCTGGCGGTAAGAGCTGTTCGACAGGTGGTGGGCTCTCCTTCATTGGAGGTTTTTAAGGACAAGTTGGATGGCCATCTATCAGGGATGCTTTAGCTGAGATTCCTGCATTACAGGGGGTTGGAATAGATGACCCACAGAGCCTAGGACTTGCCGATCAGAAGGTTGGCGGTTCTAATCCCACGATGGGGTGAGCTCCCGTTGCTCGGTCCCTGCTCCTGCCAACCTAGTACAGTGGTACCTCAGGTTACATACACTTCAGGTTACATACTGTCAGGGACTCAGCGGGAGCGCAGGGAGGAGAGGAGATGGAAAGCGAGGGGGAGCAATCCGAGGGCAGCGTAGGAGAAGATGACAGCAGCCCGATAGATTCCATGAGCCTCTCCAGCGAATCGGAAGATTCACAGAAGGGGGCGCCGATGGGCAGGGCAAGGGGCGACCCAAGGGGGACACCCCAGAAGCAAGGGGCCAGCGGGGACTCCCAGAGCAGCAGTTGCAAATCAGGACCAGCTTCCCCACCAGAGCGTAGTGGGGGGGAGGAGTCCCAGGTGTCAGAGCCCACATATGCACCACCAGCGAGAGAAGATGAGTCAGGGTGGACCACGCCTCCATCGGAGAGCAAGTTAACGGTTAAGAGGAAAGTTGCAGGCTGGGCGCGCGCGCCAAGTTCAAAGGTACAGGCGAGCGGCACAGAAGGTAGCCCGGATAGGGAACCAGGTCCTAAAGCCCGCCGGAAGGAGGGGCAAGAATCGTCAGGGTCAGCGTCAGAGGAGTCCAGGAAGGATGAGACCCTAGCGGGCAGGAGGGCCCAGAGGAGAAAGGAATTTAGGAAGAGGTGGAGCAAAGCGAGAGTCTTAAACTGGTGTGGAGGGGGAGGAGACTCAGACAGGACTTCGCCGGTCTAAGGTCGGGACGTAGAGCTGCACGCTGCGGCTTTGAAATGGAGACTGAATCTCAATAAAGACTTTTGTACATAACTACAGCCTAGCGTTGGTCCTCTGTGAGCTGGGACCTGGAGGCAGCTCTGACACATACGCTTCAGGTTACAGACTCCGCTAACCCAGAAATATTACCTTGGGTTAAGAACTTTGCTTCAGGGTGAGAACAGAAATCGTGCTCCAGCGGCGCAGCAGCAACAGGAGGCCCCCATTAGATAAAGTGGTGCTTCAGGTTAAGAACAGTTTCAGGTTAAGAATAGACCTCCGGAACCAGTTAAGTACTTAACCCGAGGTACCACTGTAGTTCGAAAGCATGTGAAAGTGCAAGTAGATAAATAGGTACCACTCTGGCAAGAAGGTAAACTGAGTTTCCGTGTGCTGCTCTGGTTCGCCAGAAGAGGCTTAGTCATGCTGGCCACATGACCCGGAAGCTGTACGCCGGCTCCCTCGGCCAATAAAGCGAGATGAGCGCCGCAACCCCAGAGTCGTTTGCGACTGGACCTAACAGTCAGGGGTACCTTTACCTTTAGGGTCCCTTCCAATTCTACAATTATATGATTCTAACCATTCTATAATGTAACTGCACAGCAGAATCCGTTTAGCTCCGCCACAAAATTGGCTACATATGATGTTGTTGGGCCCCTGGAGGCCAATTCATATTTCTTCCCCTTACGTTGCGAATGCCGCAGAGCAAAATTCACACTATGCTTGCAAGCTTCTCAGCTTCTGAAATGAGCAGTGAACCTACTTTGCCCTTCTTGTGCTTCTAACGTCGTGTTAAGAACCTATCCAAATTTTGGCCTTAGGGAAAAGCTTTCCCTAAGGCTTTTTAATATTTATAAAATGCTTTAGTTATTTAGAAAGCTTTTTAACAATAAAAGAAAAAGTACTGATGTTTTGCATTAATGCTTGGGCAAAACATCATCAAAATTATCATCAAAATTATATAAACAGGAATCAGCTGTAATATATAAACAAGAATCATATGAAACATGATAGAGATGGTGATGTTTGGTTTTGTGCTCTTGCACACACACCTTACAAAATTCCCTGAAAGTGTGCAACAGGGCACTATCCCAAACTGAATATTATAGAACACTATCAAAAATTCCAGCCTGCTTTGTTTACTTATGACCTCTTTCCTTGTCAGATATGAATTTGTTATTTAGGCCACAATTGTGACTACCCGTGTTTTTGCGTAGCCTCATTCCCTCTTCTAATCTTTTTTTTTTATTTTTAATTGAGCATTGCAGGCTGTTTAACAACAAATAATATTTCCTCACCTTCAGCCCTCCTCTTTGTAACAGGTCTTCTTAGAATCCCATCCAATGGTTTAGTAAGGCCAAAGCCTACTCGAAAAGTCAACATCTCAGTGTAACATTAACAGTAAGTTGCCTACCGTACAAGCTAACACCTGGTTAGTTTTCCCTCCCTTCATTTTTTCCCCTCTCCCTTTTGGGTAGCCGTCAGAAAGTCCTTGCACAAAAGAAGGCGTTAAAAAATAGCAGAAAACATACCAGCTAGCAGAAGAAAGAGAATTTTCAGATCCATGGTTTTGTGGAGCATTTTGTATCTTTTGTAAACAGAGATGGAAAAAGCCAACTGTTCATTGCAAATTCCTTGCAAGATGTGAAAGAACAAAAAAAAGAGAAGACAATTTGCTTAATGTGGAGTTTCGCCACCTAAGGAGGAAATTGCAATCTGTCCAAAGTTACAAGACCTTTCAACTTCCTGTTGCGAATATGACTTTATTGTTTCCCTCTCAAATCCATTGCCATAACAAATGCACAATCACTGGTTGCTTTGTAACTACTGTAAGAGCTTCCCTATTGTAAAGAGTGTCCTGTCTAGCCCTGCAGAACCCAGAGTGCTCCCTATGACAATGAAACAGGGTGCCATGGGCAGAGATCCAGCACTGTTTAGAATACGCAACCATACCTCCCATGTGGCATTAATGACAGGATTTGTAAGCGAGAAGACAATGGGAAAGCTTTCCCCATTTGCCTCCCTTACAGCAGAGGAATATTTCAGGTCATTGGGAGAGTCAAAATTACTTCAGGATTGCTCTCCTGTACTATTTCAGACATATGGGTTATATATTTAGATATTTGTGCATTTATGAATATTTGTGTGGGTTAAACCACAGAGCCTAGGACTTCCCGATCAGAAGGTTGGCGGTTCGAATCCCCGTGACAGGGTGAGCTGCCATTGTTCAGTCCCAGCTCCTGCCAACCTAGCAGTTCAAAAGCACGCCAGTTCAAGTAGATAAATAGGTACCGCTCTGGCAGGAAGGTAAATGGCGTTTCCGTGCACTGCTCTGGTTTGGCAGAAGCGGCTTAGTCATGTGGCCACATGACCCGGCAGCTGTACGCTGGCTCCCTTGGACAGTAAAGCGAGATGAGCGCTGCAACCCCAGAGTCGTCCACGACTGGACCTAACGGTCATGGGTACCTTTACCTTTATTCTGTATTGGAGACCTCTGAATTCTTCTAACACCTGGAACCAAGGAGATAAGTAACTACAGTATCTGAAGGCAGCCCTGTATAGGGAAGTTGTTTTAATGTTTTATTATGTCTTTATATATGTTGGAAGCCACTCATAGAATGGCTGGAGCAGGCCAGTCAGATGGTTGGGTTATAACAACAATGTATAGAATAAGAGAACAAGGAGAACACACATTTTAAAAAGATTGGAAAATGTTTATTGAATATATGGGTGAAAATTGTGCACATTTAAAAACGCTGGCATCATTCAAGATAAATTCAACAGTGTAGATAAGTTTTGATGGATGTAAGAATGGAATACTGAATGGTTTAGTTTATGTAAAATATGCAGGGATTTATGGTATGTAAACTGAACCACGGAAAGAGAAGAAGGGAAGTCATTGATTTAAGGTTGTTTATATGAATATTCTGGACGCGGGTGGCGCTGTGGGTAAAAGCCTCAGAGCCTAGGGCTTGCCGATCGAAAGGTCGGCGGTTCGAATCCCTGCGGCGGGGTGCGCTCCCGCTGCTCGGTCCCAGCGCCTGCCAACCTAGCAGTTCGAAAGCACCTCCGGGTGCAAGTAGATAAATAGGGACCGCTTACCAGCGGGAAGGTAAACGGCGTTTCCGTGTGCGGCTCTGGCTTGCCAGAGCAGCGATGTCACACTGGCCACGTGACCTGGAAGTGTCTCCGGACAGCGCTGGCCCCCGGCCTCTTGAGTGAGATGGGCGCACAACCCCAGAGTCTGGCAAGACTGGCCCGTACGGGCAGGGGTACCTTTACCTTTTTTATATGAATATTCTAAAATGTAAAACAGAAAAAAAATTAATAAAAATTTAGCAGAGAAAGAAAGGAAGAAAAGAACGTCCCTATTCAATGTTGGAGGATATGCCTGAGGACAAGACCCCTTGTCGGGTCTCTTGCGCCCATGCCCAGTCAGGGGAACCAATTCTGCAATGGGCCAAGGACCCCGGAAATATTTTTGTAAGAGGATGGGCTCCATGCAGCGGATAGCACGAGCCACGCTGCCTCCTTTACGCGCGGCTTCCTGCCCGCCGAGTTTGTCTGGTCAGCCGCTTCGGCTTGCCCCGAGAAGGACAAAGCGATGGACAAATCGAATAACGAATAAGTAGAAGGGAGAGAGAAAGAACAATGCGGCCCGGGGCTCCGTCGGCCCGCGCGAGACTGCAGCTGCTCTGTGCGCGCCCTCCGGCGCCGGCGTCCCGCCCGAGCGCGGCCGCCTCTTCCTCTCCAAGGAGGCGGCCCGGCCCCGCTCTCCTTCCGGCGCCAGGAAGGACCCCGACGATGGCGGCGGCCGCGGCCCTTGCGCTCGGGCTGCCGCTGCTGCTCCTGGCGGCGCCCCGAGGGGTCCCCGGCCAGGCCCACCCGCCGCCGCCGCCGCCGCCCGCCCCGCAGGATGCCGAGTTCACCTTCCTGCTGCCGGCCGGGCGCCGGGAGTGCTTCTACCAGGGCGCGCCGGGCAACGGCTCCATGGAGCTGGAGTACCAGGTGAGGCTGGCAAGGGGTCCGCAATCCGGCCCCCCAAACCAGGCGCATGGGGATTGGACGGGGGGGGGCAACCGGCCCTCTTCTTCCTGCTCGGCCCCTGGTGGTGGTGGCGGCGGCAGAGGGGAGCGGGGTGGGGTAGACTGCCCCCGAAGGTGGAGTTCCCCCTTGGCTACCGCGACGCAGGCTGTGCGCGCACAGCGCTGCCCTTTGCTCCGCATCCAGGAGGACGTTAGTCGCGATCCGTACCACTTTCTTAGGAAACGCTGCTTTTTTATGCACTTCCCCTACACGCCCCACGCCCCCCCCCCCGCGCCACCACCAAACCA
Organism: Podarcis cretensis; assembly: GCF_951804945.1. Classification (NCBI taxonomy): domain Eukaryota; kingdom Metazoa; phylum Chordata; class Lepidosauria; order Squamata; family Lacertidae; genus Podarcis; species Podarcis cretensis. Next base: position 31,967,868 of record NC_137187.1, read on the forward strand.
GCTTTGATCCGAATTGGGTGGGAATGAATGACCTGGCTGCGTTTGAAGCCAGCAGAACCATGGAGCCTTTAAGTATTGCGTTCTGTGTGGATTTATCAGCAGCCAGATGACTCGCATGTTTTTTCTTCAGAGGGGAAATGGTACTTAGTAAAACAAAACCCTGTAACTTTTCGAGACAGTTTGAGCGGCCAATGTATCTGACAGATCCCTCTTAAAAGCCGTTTGCCATTGCCTTGCCAATTTTTAACTTTCCTTAACTTAACTTTTATTTAAGTTAAGTGATGAATTAATATGTTTAATTTCATAATGTGAAGATCTAAGGATGTTAATGTTTAAGTTAAATTTTATAAGAACTGTGATTTGGAAAACCGTTAAAAGGACCTGCAATGAAATTCTTTTTTTTTATTATTATTAATTTTTTAGAAAAATTTTCTTTTACAAATTTAAATAACACATTCACATACACTATAATGCCAAATTCTTTTGGACTTCCCCCCGCTCCCTCCACAATCCTCATAATTTTATATTTATTTCACATTTCCTTTATAATTGTATTGCCAGTTAATAAATCTTTACAACTCTTAACCCTCTCGCAATACCCTTTCTCATCACAAAGCCTCTTTAAATCCAACTAGCGTTGTCTGTTCATCACAAATATTTTCCAGATAAATCGTAAACTTTCTCCAGTCCTGTGTGAACTTGTGATCTTTCTGGTATCTAATTTTCCCTGTCAGTTTATCTAGTTCAGCAAAGTCCATCAATTTCCGTCTCCATTCTTCCAATGTTGGTAATTCTTCTTGTTTCCATTTTTGAGCCATTAAAATTCTTGCCGCAGTCACCGCATATTGAAAAAGTTTATAATCACTTCTATTAATTTCTCTTCCTGTAATTCCTGACAAAAAAGCTTCTGGTTTCTTCACAAACGTGTATTTAAACATCCTTTTCAACTCATTATATATCATTTCCCAGAAGCCTTTTACTTTCTTACACTCCCACCACATATGGTAAAATGTCCCTTCCCTCTCTTTACACTTCCAACATTTGTTACATGTCTTATACATTTTTGCTAATTTTACGGGAGTGATATACCATCTGTATACCATTTTCATAATATTTTCCTTTATCGTCATGCCTGCAGTGAATTTCATATTTTCCTTCCACACCTTCTCCCAATCTGCTAACTGTATATTATAACCAAAATCCCTGGCCCAATGTATCATAACTGATTTAACTTCTTCGTCCTTTGTTTGCCATTCCAATAACATTTTGTACATTTTTGACAATACCTTATAATCATTATTAATTATTTCTTTCTGGAATCTAGACTCTCCTTCAATATATTTCCTCTCTTTACAATCCTTCTTAAACATCTCATTTGTTTGGAAGTAGTGCAACCAATCATATACAGGACCTGCAATGAAATTCAACCAAGGGGAAGCGAGGAAGTCACTTAACAATGTTAATAAGTGTAATTTTTAATAAGGCTATGATTTATGTTTGTTTGTCTTATGTGTTTGTTTGTTTATAATGTTGTGAAAACTAATTTTAAAAAATTCGAAGTTTTTATTGTTTCCTTCCTAGTTGCCCAGCATAGTTACCCTCAGAACAGTCTTGCAAAGCGGGCTGGGTTTTTAAAAAGTTGCTCAGCCCCAGCAGGTTGCCTGATATTCAAATAAAGATTTGTAGCCATTTGCCACTTCTCTTGTATCATTGGTGGCTTTTCTGGGCATTGTGGTTCTTTCCATCACCCAACTCTTGCTGTTGCCATTTAGGTTATTGGTGGAGCAGGGCTGGACGTTGACTTCTCCTTGGAAAGTCCTTCAGGCACATTGCTGGTTGATGAATACCGGAGATCGGATGGGGTTCACACGTGAGTCATGCTGCTTTTATGCTTTGGAGTGAAGGATAATTCAGTGGCACTGAGTGGGGAGGGCCAGAGGGACAGTGGCTCTGGGTGAATTTTTTGGGGGGTGCATTTTGCTCCTCGCCTCCCTGCCAGCCCTGTGCCACTGCTTGGCTCTGGTGGGCAGTGGGGGTCACTCCAGCATCATCGGCAGCGAGGGCTGGAAGTGGGCTCCATTCACCCTCCACGCCCTCCCCCCCCCAGACGCGCATACCCGCTGGGATACTCATGAGAAAGCCATTGCTTGCCCATGGTCCAGGTGCTTTTACAAGTAGCAAAAGTATGAAGAATTTGTGTATCTGATTATTATTGTTTAATGCACTTTGGCTAGTCCAGCTTTGCAGGATATATCTGTCTTCATTACCCTCTTTGTTGGTATCTTTCAGCATTGAGCCTACGGAGGGAGGGGATTACAAGCTGTGCTTCGACAACTCCTTCAGCACTATATCGGAGAAGTTGGTGTTCTTTGAACTGATCTTTGACAGCGCCCAGGAAGATGAGGACTTGAACAATTGGGCAGAAGTGGCCGAACCAGAAGAGATGCTCGACATAAAGATAGAAGACATTAAGGTGGGCAAAGAGGCTGCAGGAGAAATGCCTAGTGCTGAGATGTGGTGGAGTTAGGCAGAATAACAGTGGCATTCGATGGGAAAGAGACCAGGATAGCTCCACTCTTCTGCAACTGTGCACAGAGTAACATTGCCAGACAAAGCAGATGGGGTCAGCTGCTGCCTGGGCTTCCAGGTATTTAGCTCATGCAGGAGGAATGCTCCACAATGGGAGCCTAACAATTAGTTCCTTTCCTGGATCTTCACTCCCCTTTTCCAAATGCCCCATGCCTGATGGGGATGGGTGGGAAAGAGCACCTGCATTTCTGGAGCGCTGGCCAAAGCCCTGCAAATCAACCCAAGTCCTATGTGTGGAATGGATCTTCCCATCATTACTGTCAATATGTGGCTAGTGGCTTAATAAATTAGGATGTTCACATTTGTGGCTTTGCCCCTAAGAGACCTACCATTTAGGCTTTGCTGAAGAGGTGAACATGGTAATTGACACACTTGTGTGAATTAGTGTCTGTTTGTGTGTGTAACTTTGTATTAATGTAGCATTTTTATATGTAACACTGTAGTTTCGCGATCGTTTTTTAAAAAAATATCTGTTGTGCCTTCAGTTTTTTGTACACCACATAGATACATTTTTGATATATTAAGCAGTATAGAAATTAAATAATCCATCTACATAGGTACATAAATTTGAAATAGACTTATGAGTAATTTTGGGTTAATACTAGAGGTAGTTGTTAATCAAAGCCCTTCCACTGTGTTCCAGAAATTGTGTTCAGAAAGCAGCTCCCTGTTGTTTCAAGACCCATTTATTTTATTTTACAACATTACCTATATGACAGAAATCTTTTCAGCTCCCCGAGATAAAAACCAGAGGGTGACTTGGTTCAAGGAAGGCTCCTGATTAATATTAACAGTGAAAGTTGGTCAACTAGCCAATTTCAACTCATAAGGTTACAAAGCTGACTTGTTTAACTGAGTAGTATTTGTTTTAAACCAGGAATCTTGGTTTTTGTTGTTTTTTTAAAAAGGTGTATCTAACAAAATTCCTCCTCAGCTGCACATCAGGGGAAAATACTGTGTCCAACTCATGGTGCGCAGGGTGTGGTCCGAAGGCGCATGATGTGCAGTCACCCTGCTGAAGCTAAGCAGCTCTGGGTCTCATTGTTGGTAGCGGCAGTACTTGCCAGGCACTTTGGTACACGTGGACTTTGAGACCAGAAATGCAGACAGCAGGTGTCTTCTTGTTACCGCCTTTGTGGCTTAGTACTCCGGTTAAAGAAGAAAATGAAACTAGCTGTTACTCTTAATAGGTTTTGGCAATCATTGCAAACCTGCATTTTCACTGCTTTGAAACAGTGCAAAGGCAACAGAAGGAGTAATTTTTTAATCCAGCCAGGAAAGGTTTTTCAATATCTTAAAATTATTTGGGTCAGCATAAAGGGAAGGTACAGATCTGTCAGGAATATCTCTGGGGCCTTTTAATGGATGTTGAAATACTTGTGCTTGAGTTCAGATGGTCACGATAAAAAATTTTTTGGTTAACAATAATAGACATGGTGCCTGATCATTTGTTGGGTGAAGAATCTGACTCCATGTGATTTGAATTTGGCTACAATGGTTTCCTTTGCCCCCAAACACATCTTTGCTCCAAACACATCTATTCTCCTTTGTTCTCACCATTGTAGGAATCTATTGAAACGATGAAGAGCCGCTTGGAGAGAAGCATTCAGATGCAGGCCCTGCTGCGAGCCTTTGAAGCTCGAGACCGCAATTTACAGGAAAACAACCTGAGCCGAGTCAACTTCTGGTCAGCTGTCAATCTCACTGTGCTCCTGGTGGTGTCATTTCTCCAGGTGTACATGTTGAAAAGCCTCTTTGAGGACAAGAGGAGAGTCTGGACGTAGCAGGAGGAGAAATGGCACCCCCTTTTTACCTATACGGGGCAGGTGTCCAGAAGAATGCCAGCACCCATATTGCCAAAGCTCAGTACTGTCCCAAGTGTAGCTGCCATTTCTGTCATGAGTCTCTTTACAGAAGGGGTTAAAATATCACAGCCAAGGTAAGGGAGGGATTTGGAGTGGGGACTGAACACCCCCACATCTTGTGCGATGGTGGCAACCTGTCGAAATTGAGAGCAGGATGAGGGAGTGCAAGAATTGGAGTTGTTAGGCAGTACACAACAAGCAAAAACAGCTGTTCTTCATACATTTCAATAGCTCCTCTGTTTACAATGAAGGGCCGGTGCTTCTCAATGTACTACAGCTTGCAGCGGAGTTTGCCTCTTGGCCTTAAAACTTTGATATTCTGCATCAGATGTCATCAACATGTGCCTTAGCAAAAGTCGCTGGTCTGGCTGGAAGCAGCTACGCCCCGGCCACTTTTGCTGTTGAGAGGCTCCTAGCCTCTGCTTTTTCCATGAAATCTCCCTGCCCTAAGAAGCCCCACAATACTTAAGGGCATTAAGAAAACTCTCCTAGTGGAATTGGTAATCTTTACCACCCAGGCTTCTGGGTTTGATTTTCCTCAGGCATGACGACATGAGGAGTATCGTCACTGCTAAAGACTCCCATGGTTAGCAATCTGCAAAGGGTGAAAAGGCCTGGTTTTGCACTCATTTGGTGCTAGCGTGTCCCCGATCTAGCATTCCAATTTTCAGCAGAAAGCAAGCAGAATGTGGCAAATTTTATTCCCTTGGGGGGAAATTATTGCCTTTCCAAGACCCAGCTCTTCAAGTATCTTTAAATGTTAGGAACTGTGAACAAGTAAATTCCTGATTATAGAAGGCTGACCTGCAGAGCACATGAGCTCTTGAATACATCTGGTGGAATTCTTCTCTGTTTCTCTTCTGGATTTAGGATATGAGAAATTTCACAAGTATAACTTGGGCCTAAATTACAAAATGGTGGCAGATTAGTGTTGTGTTACATGCTGTGATTGAAGCACATTTGCATTTAAAGTGGGCGTGGGTGGTGCATCTTCTCTTCTTCCTGCCACAGGTACGCCAGCAGACTGCTCAGTAGTGAGACAGGCTGGGAGAGGGCTGTGCAGAACAAGTGGGCAAAGGAAGAATTTAGCACTGCCATGGCAGTTTACAGTACTTTGTGCCCTCACTATAGACATTATTGAGGGACTTCTGAAATACACTCCTGGTACTTTCACTGGAGATTAAAGTTGAACGTTCAAGAGTAATTGATACCCCCAACCCCAAATAGCCTTTCAGATGGGCTGCTGCATTTCACTTCACATTCTTAGTACGTTAAAATTTCCCTGGACGTGGCAGTGCATTAGCCCGAGCTAACTGTTCAACGCTATTCCACTGGCTGCTCTTCAGGGCAGGATGCTGCCAGCTCCCATAGCTGCATCCCAGATCAGCTGGATTCTGGCGGCAAGAAACAGCTGTGTGTACACTCACACTATAAAAAGACTTACTTTGGGCTTCCTGATGTCAGAGAATGCCTGGCATAACAATGGGAGGCTGCCAGTGTTCACCCCTTTTCTAAGATTGTGTAGGCCATTGTTTTGTGGTTCAATAAATGGTCTTTGAATTGGAGCTTGTCCTCTCCTGAATCTGTCATTGGTCTTGGGTTGCAAGAAGATTGGTAACATACTTTTCCTTTTGAGAGTGCTTCTTGTCTAGAGGTAGTAAGCCCAGGAAGATGGGCCTGAACCATAGCTGTCAACTTTTCTCTTTTCTTTCGAGGAATCCTATTCAGAATAAGGGAATTTCCCTTAAAAAAAGGGAAGCGTTGACAGCTGTGCCCTGAACATTTCCCACTTTTCATTTCATTTAAATTGTGATGCCAAACCACTCAGCCCATTTTATTCTCCTGCCCCAAGCATCTCCGATTCCAAAGCATTTTGATGTCTTGCAGCACACCTTCTGGTGGGAACGTCACTACAGGAGCGAATGTTATCATTTTTCTCTCATTCTTCAGGTTGCAATACAAAATCCATAGAATGAAATTTGAACCCTCATGTCACTTAGTGATACAAAAACCTTCTCTGAGCAGCACCAGCAGGATTGTGAAAGGTGCTTAAAGAGAGCCCCTGTCTCCAACTCTTTAAATACGAACGGCTAAGGGAGCTGGGCATGTTTAGCCTGGAGAAGAGGAGGTTAAGGGGTGATATGATAGCCATGTTCAAATATATAAAAGGATGTCACATAGAGGAGGGAGAAAGGTTGTTTTCTGCTGCTCCAGAGAAGCGGACACGGAGCAATGGTTCCAAACTACAAGAAAGAAGATTCCACCTAAACATTAGGAAGAACTTCCTGACAGTAAGAGCTGTTTGACAGTGGGATTTGCTGCCAAGGAGTGTGGTGGAGTCTCCTTCTTTGGAGGTCTTTAAGCAGAGGCTTGACAACCATATGTCAGGAGTGCTCTGATAGTGTTTCCTGCTTGGCAGGGGGTTGGACTCGATGGCCCTTGTGGTCTCTTCCAACTCTATGATTCTAATATATGCCACCAATTATTGATGTAACCCGCAGAGAGGCATGAGCAAGGTCACAAGATGATCCCTCTAGCAAGAGAGTTGGGCCCAGATACTTCGCAAGTCAAAACAAGACAAGGAGGAGGGACTGCTGGTCCCAGGCACCCCCCCCCAAAAAAAAATGTCTTGATTTGGAGCTGAAGGACCAAGGAAAAATGTGGAGGCATGGATGGAAAGTTGCAAGCAAGCACAATTTGTGACCCTTTCCTGACTTCAGGGTATACCTGTTATCAAGTCTCCACTTCTGATATTTGAACTTTGTGGAGCATGAGCCAGTATGAGAGCCTTAACTCTCATCTTAAATCAGGTTTTTTAAAATCATCAAATTTACAATTAGCTGACTAAACTATTTTTATAACCAAAAAATTGAATTGTCTCTAAATGGACTTGTATAGTAATAGAATGCTGTGCTGTGATTTACAGCCAAATTAGTGATGCTAGCAAGACAGATGCACACAAAACAATCCATAAAAAGTGTAAATAACTTTTTTAAGAGACGGAATTGAAAAACACATTTGTTGTAAAACAAAAATATGCTACGTAAGAGCTTCTGGGTCCTGCATGCTACACTCACAGTGGCCAACCAGATGCTTATGGGAAGTCTGAGACATGCTGCCTGCAACAGTGAAGGTTGAACATAACTTTGTAGCTAGCAGGTAGCTTTGAAATTCATTCTTGAGGTGGACTGATGGTTGTTCATCCTTCGTTATTCTGCTCTTCATGTTTGCGAGAGATAACTCCAGAATTATAATAAACTGCAAGCTTTAAATTTTTTAAAGAAGTATAGTGGAAAATGTGAACATACTTGTAGTTATTCACCATTGCTATATAATGTAATCCTGGACACTGAGATCCAGTGCCGAGGGCCTTCTGGCGGTTCCCTCCCTGCGAGAAGCGAAGTTACAGGGAACCAGGCAGAGGACCTTCTCAGTAGTGGCGCCCGCCCTGTGGAACACCCTCCCATCAGATTTCAAGGAAATAAACCACTATCTGACTTTTAGAAGACATCTGAAGGCAGCCTTGTTTTGGGAAGCTTTTAATATTGGATGAATCATTGTATTTTAATATTTTGCTGGAAGCTGCCCAGAGTGCCTGGGGTAATAATAATAATAATTACTACTATATAATGAAAGTATTGTGCATTTTGGTCAAATCTTATAGGTCATGCTAATTAGGTGCTTTATAAAGTATGGCATATGTACCTTTCCTCAAGAACTGAAGTTGTCACAAGACTGACAGCATGATCTCCTTGCAAGTATTTCAGTATGAACGCATTCTTCATTGCTAGTCAACAAGATCTTCTAACTGGTACACTGTTTGTATTGAGACTCCCCAGGTAGGTGCAATTGCTGAGCATGTAACAGCCCTTCTGAGTGCTTGATCACCGCTGTCCACAAGATACATTTTTCTATAGGGACTGGCCATGATGAAACTACTATAGCAGGCAGCAGCTGCAAAAAGATGTCCCAATGTGCCCTGCAAAGGCTGTCTGCAAAAGCTTGCTCATTTGTATTTGGTTATTCCATGATCACTTGTTTTAATTTGAGAGGGAGGAGAGCTATAGGGGTACCTGTCCTCTGGGTGAGGAGGCACTTAAAAACAACTGGGTTAATCCTTTTCTGTGAATGCTGTTCAATTGGTATGTGATCCCTCATGGTCTAGGGCACCCTGTGTGACCAGTAATAGAACGCATTGCCCCTACTGTAAACAGACTTCATTTGCCCTTAGTGATACCAGCACACAGCCAAATCTGCCTGAGTATGAAGCACTGTGATGTTATCACATTGAGCATGATCACTTGAGAAAGGGGCAGGAAACAGCACTTAAACAGCACCTATATGTAAGGAATCAGTGGCTGTGGGTAGTCATAAACATATAAGATTAATATATTAGCCATAGCTAAATGTCCTTAAGCCTTATTAATTGGGGTTACGTTTAGCTTGTTTTATTGAGATATTGTACAACTGCCTCCCATCCAAAAGTCAAACTGAACAGGGCCAAACAATCAACCATTTGGGTTGGAGGCTGGTGCATAGAAGTGCCTCAAGGAAACTCAATTTGAGCTTTAGTTTCTTCTGCTCACTACCTCCTGGGTGTAGAAATTTTGAGAACCAATGAAAGACAACACACTCACACACAGAGACCCCAACACCACTGGCTGCCAGAGATTTTCCACCAGCAAAATTTCCCTTTATTTTAGTTTATTAATAGGATACATAATGGAGGCACTTATCTCAAACTGTTGGGATCTTTTTTTTCCATCTAAAGAAGAGGGAGAGAAGGTCCCACAGCCCCTTCACACATGGTAACAGGAAGAGTCAAGAGGAAGCAAATATGAACACAATGAATTAAAAGTAGAGGTCCATGCTACCAAGCATATGCTAGCTTTCGGAGAAGTGACCAGTGGGCAGTAGGTGGCACGAGGTTATGAAATGCACTGCAAGAGAGGGTCAAAAGTCCATGATAGTGACGTTGGAAGTAGAGGGACATTTATAGGAAGGCAACACTGGTTATTAGGGCAGTCAGCATGTAATTCAAGCAGTAAAGGCACGAAATTAGCACCGTCTATGGAAGTGTCATATCCTTCAGGACACGAAGCAAGGAACTACTGCTGCAGGTAGGCAGAAAGGGAAAAAAACATTTAAGGCAGGTGGTGTATGTGTGGCTGTTCCTTTTATCTTATCTCAGGAAGGGCTGAGGTATCCCTGATAGCCTTGTATAATGAGGGCTGGGCTTAACTGATGATTTCTCTTTTTAAAAAATCTAGAATTTATACAAGTATTAATACAGTCTGTCTTTCATAAGAAATATATACAACCACAGCCCAGGGAGGGCAGAGTGCTTTACTACTGCTGTTGAGAAGGCTCCAGTGTTACTCCGAACTCCAAGGCTCTACAGATGGAGCAGCCAACCCAAACACACAAAACACCCCACTCCGAAAGACCACAGATGCTAACAAGAGCTTCTGTGGGACCTTGTGGCACAAGTGTCGTAAGATCTATTATGGACACAGTTTGCCATGAAGAAACTGCCTTAGCCTAGAGGCACAGAGGTAAGCTGCAGTACAGCTGATCTCAAGCACAGGGCATTTCTTTCACGGGACAAAGTCACTCTTCTGATTAGGGAGGGGAAGGCTTTCCAACAGACACCACAATCCGTGCAGAGGATCACAATCCTGATAAAACACTTCGAAACCCTGGTACACACACACACACGCACTTCTCCATATGGACTGGGCAGGTGACAAATGGTCATAGCCAATCAGGGAACAGCCAGTTGGTATTACAGCTCCAAGTGACTAAGACATCCGCCATCTGGATGCCTCCCTGGTATAAATTAGGAGGGACCAACAGTCATGCTTATCTAGGTTACAGCTGAGCTGCCTCTGTTTAAGCATGAACGCTGGTTGTGCAGAGAGTGGCATGGCATTCAAATCAACTCTATACCTGAGGCTTAAAAGCAACCCAGTGCCACCTTCTTTCCAATTATTCTGCTTGGCAAAATCTTGCTCTAGTTCAGTGAACTGAATTTATAAGAAATTTGCTATCAGCAGTCCCATCATTTTGTTTTGGTTTTTACCCCTTCAAAGTTATAAAATGGAAATAAACTGATCAAATCTTGCATTGAAATTTATAGGGAGAAAGGAAAGGCAATCAAAGTGGGGAGGGGGGAGATTATATATATATATATTATAATACAAATAAATCCATAGCTGGGTGGGGAGGTTGAGGAGTTGGACAAACCCAATTAATGTGAATGGCGAAGGGAGATTCTACGTGTTGAATGCACAAGTGTTGGTGGAAATGCAAACTCGCCACTTTCACACATTCACAGGCAATCCCTTGCCAATCCCTCAACTAGGGGATCCTTTCTGTATTTTCAACAAAGTGCAAAACAACTCCACAAAACAGAATACTCCATGTTCCCATGTGGAATGGGTCTGGTGTGGCCACCAAGAGGAGGGTGAAGAAACTACCCCTCCCCTGCAATTTTCCAGAGAAGATTCAGGTCACCAAATCCCTCCCCAGCCAAGACCCAAGGACAGGGAGGGAACTACTACAAGGAATGCTTGGCCTCTCAGAGCTATTTACAAGTAATCAACCCACAGCACCCATCCCATGGTGGCTGCTACTGGAGGGAAGGAGACAGGAAGGAAGCGGGAAACGGGCCTTGGCTACAGTTGATCACAATTGCAAAGAGCTCTTTTACACAAGAGATTAGGCATGAGTTCTCTTCACAATATAGTTAACAAGCAACAGCTCTCCCTGGTAGTGGTTGTAGTTAATCTAATAAGGAGGGCTCAGCAGGCCTGATAATCGTGGGCCGGTTCGGTGCTGCAGGGGGTCTTCTGCTGTAGAGAGAACAAAACAGATGGAGAGAAATGAATACCGGAAAAGGGAGAACTGGACAGACGTCACTGTGAAATATTGTTAAGTGAAGCTAATGCCCACAACTCTCATGCCCACTCCACTATCCCACGTAAGCTGGGAAATTCTATGCCCAGAATAGTACATTTTGTGGCACATTTAGCCAACAAATAGAAGTGGTAGAAGCCATCATTTATCACTATTCTTTAGACAGCTTAGAACCACTCAACCTCCCAATATTTCACCTGTCTGGAAAAAAAAGTCTGCCTTTGGTATGACTAGTAGGGGTGACTTGGATAGACACCCAAATCCAATTTGCTTGACTCTGAAGGTGTGGTTCTGGGTGAACATTATGCAGGGTATGCGAGAGCCTGGATTGTACAGCTCCTTCAGAGAACAAGCCAGCTCAATAACACAATGACTAGTACCAGGGCACTGTATTCTGTCTGTCCCTGCACCCCGCAAACACCATATGATGTTGAGACTGCCCAATATACAGATAGAATAAAATATTCAGGGTGTAATCTATTTCTATATTAAAAAATTCTGTGTGGCGATAAACCAAATTCTGCAAAAAGATACACTAACTTCTGCAAAGTGTGTAGATTACTGTGTAGATTAGTTTATTCTGCTTCTGCTAACTTTGTGGAGGTGGCTGGCTACACAGGTGGCTACAAGGCTTTCCTCCTTTTTTCCCCTCTTTATTTTTTACACACACACACACACACACACACACACACACATCTCTGAAGTCGTAAGAGCTAGCAGTTTCAAGATGAAACTTGAAATTCTCAAGGAGCTAAATTCTGCTTCTTTTCTGTTGTTTTGAGAAATAAACACAGCACTGGCTAAAGAAACCAGTCTGCTTGCTAGCACTGCTGTCTTAGATGAGTCTCTAATTCAAAACTAGACATATTCCCATAATACACTCCACTAAAATCTCATACGAGCTTCAAAATGGAGAATGCTTCCTCCTCTGCAAAGCCTGCAACAGTGAAAGAAAAGAAATTCCACACAAGGAAGAATATGCAGTTTCAAGAAACATGACGACTCTTGAGCACCAAAGGAGAGGAAAAAAAGGCGTAAGATTTATATGATCTGAGGTGAAACCAGAGAATATTAAAATGCTCCAGACACAATTTTCAATGATTATTAACCAAGAGATTGAATGAAAAATTAAAATATTAAAACATAGAAACTTTGAATTTGCAAATAAACCTGGCAAACTCTTAGCTTGGCAGTTAAAAACAACCAGAATGGCAGGATAACAAATAAAATTAAAATTGAAGAAAAGATAACTGACGACCCAAAGGAAATTAATAGAAGCTTTGTAATTTTTTATGGAGAACTATACAGGGAAGGAACAGAAAATCATGATAAAATCGAAGAATACTTAGGGCAGAACAATTTATCAAAGATCTCAAAGGATAGACTCAGTCTCTTACATTCTCCTATTTCTGCACTGGAAGTTCAACAGGCAATCAATAAAGCAAAATCAGGGAAGGCCCCGGACCTGGATGGCCTATCCGCAAATTATTATAAAAAGCTAGAAGAGCCGCTATTCGAACCACTGAAGGACACAATGAATGACATAGTAAAGACTGGGAAACTACAGTAATCATGGACAGAAAGCTTTAGAACCTTAATTCCCAAGCAGGGAACTGATTTAACAATTGTTTCAAATTATCGGCCAATATCCCTTTTAAATAATGATTAAAAATTATTTGCCGACATACTTTCAAAAAGATTAAAGATGATTCTTAAAGACATCATTCACGAAGACCAGGCCGGCTTTCTCCCTGGACGCCTAGTGCAAAATAACATCAGAAATATCATTAACGTGTTGGAATATTTAGAAATCAGAAGTGACAAACCAGCAGTACTAATGCTGGTGGATGCAGAGAAAGCCTTTGACAACATCTCATGGAGATTTATGAAAAGAATGATGCAACAAATGGAGTCCGGTGAACAGTTTTGTAAAGGAATAGAGGCTATATACTCTGATCAACGGGCCAAGATCATCATCAATGGCAACATTACAGAAGACTGTATAATAAGAAAAGGAACAAGGCAAGGATGTCTGCTATCCCTGCTAATATTAGTTTTGGTAATGGAAGTGTTGAATAAAAAAATAAAGGAAGACAAAAACATAAAAGAAATAACACTAGGAGAGAAAGCTTATAAACGAAAGGCGTTTGCCGATGATCTTATTATTATGACAGAGAATACAAAAGGAAGTTTATTAAAGGTATTAGAAATAAATAAGAACTTTGGGCAGGTAGTGGGATTCAAATTAAACCGTTCCAAAACAAAGCTCTTGGTCAATAATATGGATTACGCCGAAAAACATCAATTTATTCTTATGCTAAAACTTGGATTGAAATTAAAGGAAATTTAAAAATATGGGGCAGATTAAATTTATCTTTTGGGGGGAGAATATCCACCATTAAAATGAATGTCTTACCAAAAATGCTTTTCCTATTTCAGACAATCCCTGGGATTGGAGTGACAGGCTGCCTCAAAAACTTGCAACGAGACATCTCTACATATTTGGCAGGGGGGAAAGCCCAGGATTACACATAAACTGTTAATTGATATCAAAGAAAGAGGGGGATTTTCCCTGCCAGATTTGACATTATATTACAAGGCAGCCTGTCTCTGCTGGATCAGGGAATGGTGTATACTACAGCACACAGGCCTTCTAGACCTGGAAGAACATGACAACTGGTATGGCTGGCATGTCTACTTAGGTTATGATAAAGTTAAGATCCCAAAAAAAATTAAATCAAATTATAAGGAAATTTCTCTACGTGGTTTGGGCAAAATACAAAGATCTGGGCAAAGGTTTGGGCAAAATACAAAGATCGAACTCCATGGTGGATATCTCCCTTTGAAGCATTAGTAGTGAAGAAAAAAATATGAAAGGGAATTGGCCAATATACAAAGTATTATTAAAAGGGGAAGAAAACCAGCTGAAACTAAAAAACTTCAAATTAGAACAAAGAAATGGCTTTGCAACAGAACCCTCCAGATTAGAAAAAGAACTGATTAACTCTAAAGTGAAAACTCTCTCCTCATGGAGGAGGAGGTAAAATCTGTAATGGTCAAGTGGCCCCAAGATTTTGGCTATAGCATCCCAATGAGTGCCTGGGAAAATCTATGGAAGGTTAACATGAAACCACCACATGCTATACCTTGAAAGATAATTTTATGAAGATGCAATTCCACTGGTTTTTGACACCACTAAAACTATCTAAAATGTACAAGGACATGTCAAGTAAATGCTGGAGATGTGGGGAAGTGGAAGGCTCAATGTTACCTATGTGATGGACATGTAAGAGAATAAAGGAATTTGGGGAGGTAATTTATAATGAGCTCAAAAGAATGATTAAGGTACCCTTCATAAAAAAAACCCGGAGGCTTTCCTCCTGGGGATACTAGGCCCAGACATCCCTAAAAATGCGAGAGAAATATTCTTGTATATCATGGTAGCTGCAAGAATATTAATCGCTATGAATTGGAAAGGACAGAAAATTCCATCAAAGCTGGAGTGGCAAAGTAAACTGTTGGAATACGCCAAGCTGGCAAAAATGACAGAAAAACTGAGAGGTCATACTGATCAAACATTTACTAGGAAATGGGACATGTATAAAAATATATATCAAGGATTACTGTAATAACATGACGCCAGTGGCAGGTATAGAATGACTTCTGTAGTATGATGGATAATTATAAGAGAATATTATATTGATGAAAATTAACAAAAGGAAACAAAAATAAACAGTGTGCTAGATAGAGTAAGTGGTAGCTACATAATGGGGTGATGGGAAGTTGCTAGAAACTCAGGAAGAATGTAAGGTGATGTGATGTAACAAATGTTACCATTTTTATTTCTCTTTTCTGGATAAACTTCTGTTTCTTACTTCTTTTTAAACTCAATAAAGCATATAATAAAAAAAGGTGAGAGAAAAATGCAGAAGCAGCTCTTTGGCCCTGAAGGGAAAGGTTACACCTGATCCTGCTTTCACATATTTCCTCTGTTCTAAGGCAGTTGTTTTAAGGCACTTGTACCACGCTAACATATTGCACGGTCCATGTTCCAGTTTTCAGGTCTGAATTCTCCCATTCCATTTTGATAATAGAGAAATTGTTATACAGGGTTAAAGAAATTAAGACTCATAAGTTCTAGAGTCCAGATGCTGCTGCACTCCGGTTCCCATCAGTCCCTGCCATCATGGCAAATGATCAGGGATGATGGGATCTACAGCCCAACAACTGGGCAGCAACAGGTTCATCATCCCAGCTCTAGAGCTGCTGCTATAGTATCTGCTCTAGCAGCAAAGAGAGGAGAACCTGAAGGATGCCTTACCTGGGCACACCTGGAGGGATGCCGGGTGGAACACGTGCTGGTCGTGAAGGAATCAGAGGAGGAGCTGAGAAAGGGTCATTATTAGCAACAAATGCACCTTGCGGTCCAGGGCGTGACGGAATGGGTGGTGCCACAAAAGAGGAAGGGCCTGCGGCTGGCATTGGGATCAAGGGGGGGCCTGGCATAGGGCCCCTCACTGCTGGCGGTCTCCCTGGTGGCAACACAGTCGAAGCAGGCCTGCGCTGTGGTGTCGGGCTGCCAAAGAGAGAAAAAGAAACCACCAGGACGGGGAAGGTAAGTTAGTGTCGTACAATACGGCAAAATGAAGCCAATGCAATCAGGTTCAACCCCAAACCCCATACGCTAAAGTATGAACTGTCTGCTTCACATTCTGTACAAGAGCTATTTTGTACAACTAGCCCCAGAACCAAACAATGTTATTTGAAGACCCTACAGAATGACAACCGAAGATTTAAGGCTACCAACAAGCATAGATCAAGGTTCAAGTTTGTCGTTAAGTATTGAAATCACATTGTCGGTGGGCCAAATACAGGTGCCTGGGCTCTTCCTGGAGTTCTGGCAGTAGGTCACTTGAAACTTCTGGCCTTGCTGGTTTCTATGCTTCCATCCCATGTGCCTAACAAAAAAATAAAGCACACCAGAAGCAGATAAGCCACCACCCCAACTCACCTATGCCCACTACTCCCTGACTGCAGCCATGTGTCATCCACAGGGGGAGGAACCGGTGTGGAAATGGTGCTGGTACTAATGTCTCCAATTATGTTCAAGGCCTCCTTCAGGGCGTGGTACATTCGCAGCATGTCGTCCCTGCGCTGCGCCTGGTCTGCAGACTCCTCCATCAAGCTGTTTTGGTCTGCGGAGGAGTACAGGTAGGCCAGCAGCTCCGAGTGGATGAAATCCTTGGTCTGTGAGGATGGGGGAAGGAAAGCACAAAAAAGAGGTGACGCTGTCCAAATGCGAAGGGGCTGGAAATGGTATATTCAAGCTGGAGTAACACCGTGAGCCAGACTAGTTTCTTAACCCTGGTCATGAGTTTTACCTGCAGTGGGGCGGCAGGGGGCTGGGGAGACACCCTTGCCTCTGCCACTGCTGTACTGGACTCCACAATGTTTTTATGGGAAGGCATTGTCTAATATTGGCAGATGTTGGAGGTATACTGCCGAAAACAACTTTTAAAGTGTTATAGCATGGGGATTAACACAGCAGGGCAAGTGGACTTTGAAAGCCCTAATGCAGGCATAGGCAAACTCCAGCCCTCCAGATGTTTGGGACTACAATTCCCATCATCCCTGACCACTGGTCCTGTTAGCTAGGGATGATGGGAATTGTAGTCCCAAACATCTGGAGGACCAGAGTTTGCCTATGCCTGCTCTAATGTTTGCTAAGAGACTTAGACTCAGCCTGGAAGGATAAATCTCCACCATTTATTACACAATGGTCTGAGGACCTCACAACTCTATAGGTATCCACATAAAATTGACATCTATATGAAGATATTTCATATAGATGTCAATTTTATGTGGCCTCCTATTTTGGACATTTAGAGAGCTTATTTTAAGTTGTAAGTTTAACTTAAGATGCATGCACTGCTGGCAAATTTATCCATTATGTGACCCGATTGTGTTTTTCTGTTACTATCAGTATTATTTTTACTTTATATTTATTATTTTATTTTTTAAACAATTCTTCTCCCCCAATCTTCCTTCCCCTTACATTCTTTGTTAAGTTTGCAAAATAAAATAAAATTAAAATTAAAATAATAATGGTGCATCAGCGGAGTGGTGGAACAATGTCTGCTTAGCCCCTGACAATAAACAAATAAATATCCAACTATGACTCACATTGTTTATCATTAGGTGCATTATTGTCTTTGGCATAAGATCCCGGATCGACTTGTTGATGATCCCAACATATGAATCAACAAGATTGCGGATAGTTTCCACTTGGCGCTCTAGCTGAGGATCCATGGAAAAGGTGTTTTCCTGGGATCCCTCTTCATTCTCCACCTGCACAGAAGAAAATTGGACAGCATTAGGTGACCTATGGAAGAATCAGCACAGGGAGAGTACCAGTTCAGGCCCTCAAGTCATTATTGGATCTCTGCATTCCCAAATATCCCAGTAATCATAGCATGGGTTTAGTTTGGACTAACCCAGATCTGCAGTGCTTATTAGCTGGCTGACATTTTAATGAGAATTCTAAGTGTTCTCTCCCTACCCTCCGCTGGCAATGAACAATTATTTCCTTATTATTGGGTTTAATTCTTGCACTGTATGGTTTGCTCTTGCTGATACAGCTAAAATCACAGCAGCCTCTTGCGCACCTGACCCAGAACCTCAAAATTTGTGCTCTGAATCAGCTTTCTCTTCCCTAGGCTGAGCATGCCCAGCTACCCTCACAAGTCTTTGGAGATGACTGTTTCCTGTATAGCTTTGGGAGAAGCACAAAGGGATTCCTGCTTTGCTCATTGGGCTTTGGGCTCATCCTCTTGAATCCTTCACAGCTCTTACACAGATACTACCTTCCACATCTAGAATGGCACTGCCTTATCCACACAACTTCAGGAGGTGGGTATGGGCGGAAGACAGCAGAAGTTTCTACCAACTTTCTCTCTTTCTAAGAAAACCCTACCAAGATTTTGGACAGCAAACTACCGCCAATCAAAGGTACGGTGCCCAACTTGATGGAACCTCTAACTGGCGAGAGTAGCTCCTAGCCAGAGGCAACAGCAGCTGCTAGGAGATCCTTGGTACAACAGTACCACTACTGGGCCTTCAGCACAAACCCCCCCCCTTCCTGCTGAAGGAAAAAAATGTTTACTTGGTCTTTCTCAGGGTAAACACCAGCACGGAGGAAGGAGGCCTTCCAGCTGTCCACGTCTTCCTGGGAGTCACACGCAAGCTCAATCTGACGCAGGTCTTTGTACACATTCCTAGTTTAGGGGTGCAGGAGAAAAGAGAGGAGTGGAAGAAGGACAAATGTCATTGGGTTAGTGAAAGAAAGTCCACATCAGGCAACAGGAATCCTGTAATAGGAAAGTTATATATATATTCCTTTATTTTCTAAGTACCTTGAAGTTCTAATCTCTATTGCCACAATAGAATGTGAGACTGTAGGAACACCCAACAAATGGAATAGAGTGCTACTCTACTTAGCCAAATGGTGCCCATAATAGTTGCATGTACAGAGTGAAGTATGGTCTCCATTGGCTTTTTGCTTCCACTTAAATGTCTTGCCATACACTCCAAAGCAGACATGGGGAACCACTTTGGCTAGCAGGCCAGATGCAATTGTGGCCAATCCTTTGCTAGTGACATTTGACAGTTGCAGTTCTGAGCCCTGGCCAAAACTGTGGGCAGCACTAAGTTTCAGCAGCACCACATGCATGCTGTGCTTGAAAACAGAACACTCAAGAGGGCACTCTAAGACTGCCTATTCCTTTGCAAGCATGACTTTACTATCCCACACGTGACACCAGGTGAGTGGCAGGTGGGTGTGCCTAGGAAGAAACAGCCTTGCCGGTCAAATTAGGAGGCCCAACAGGCCTATTGTTGTCTGTGGGCCCAGGATTCCCTAACCGTGCTCAAGACCTTCATCACTTTGCTACTCCTCACCTCCCTTGGTTTACCTTTCTGCTGGACCTAGTAAGAGATGCCTGCCATATTTTTCTTAAGGAGATTTTTTGACAAATCACATACTGAGCCAAGACAAGGAACATACTTTACAATATCGTCTTTTAAAGAGCCAAGTCTTTCCGCCGCGATCCAGTCCCTTGAAAAATCCTAGCTCAGGCAGCTCCAACCCCATCACATAATGTGAACAGGAGAGTAAAGTCAAACTCTTTAAGCTTAAATACTTAGCAGGCAATGAGCAAAGACGTTAAAGATAACTGACAACAGTGCAGAAAGTGTCAGTCAATACTTTCTGTGTCAAGATCAAGTCTTTCTGAATAGGACGTGTGCAACAAGCAATTCACCCAAGTGTACATGTGACCTCAGGACTTGCTAAGCCTGGACAGAACACGCAGCACACTTCTCATGTGTGTCAGAGAGAGCGAGAGAGCGAGAGCAAGAACGAGAGAGAGAGAGAGAGAGAGAGAGAGAGAGAGAGAGAGAGAGAGTTTTATGAAACATACAAAGTCTCTCTCCTTCTGTATGATCATGTCATGAATTGGCAGGATGATGGGGAGCAGAAAGAGGATCTCAGTGATGGGTGTAGCCAGGACTGCGACACACCAGGGCAAGCAGGTGATGGGGAAGAAAGTACTCATAGAGTGATGAAGGATGGCAAGGGGATGGGGGTCCGTGCACAGAAACCAGAGCAGCAGGACCCATCACCAGAGCCAGAGGGACCCCTGTTTCCCTGAACACGACAGGTTCTGAGGCATAGGGAGCAGTAGGAGGGGCACTCTAGGAGGCTGAGGCAGCCAAGGGCTCACAGCCCAGCTCACTAGCTGGCAAGGTGAGGCTCGCAAGCTCTGGGAGGTGTGTCATTCCTCAGCTGGAGTAGGCTTAGAACAGGTGAGGATCACATGCCTCATCAAGCTGCAATCAACATGCAAAGAACAAAAGGGAAGCAGAGCTGAGGTGCTGTGTCTGCCCAACTGCCTATGTTGGTAGACCTTGGCTTGGATGCTCCTGAATCGAGCTTTGGGTTTGACCCTGGACAGTATCTTGACTGCTGGACTTCAGACTTGGGCTACTTGGATTGACCCTGGACTGCGTTTCTTAACCTTTGGACCTCGGACTTTACTTTCTTGGATTGAACTTCAGACTTGACATACTGACTTGTGGCCAGGCAGGCTAGGGGTTTAGGACAGATCAGCACAGCAATTTTACTAGATCTGAATTCAGCCTAAGGTCCTGAAATGGCTTCTCATGAATCAGAAAGCACTGAGACATACTTCTCTTACCTTTGTTCTGTGTTAAAGATACCAAAGACGTGCTTGTTGGACATGAAGCCTTTTTCCACATCTCTAATTTTTAGGTTGTCCAGAGGGAGCATGTATTTCTTCTCCTTTTCCTATGAGGATAAAGAAGGGTGAAAAGCCCAAAACATCATACATGTTGGTTTGTTCTGGCATTCAATAGTCCAGTAAGAAAATCTGATCTTACAATATTTGCTGACATCCAAAATGATGATTACCGGTAAATGTAAACTGTTTTAGATTTGGCATGCCCACACCAGGCTTCAAGCTTCTAATTGAGGCCTAAAGAGTCTGGTTCAAAGTTCACACACTGTGCTCATATAAACCCTTAATAAGGGATTCCATCCACAAGTACGTTAACCCAGCATGCTTCATTCCATCATTAAATAACATTAGAAATGTTATTTTAAAGTCAGAGCTAGTCTCTTTTTTATAAGGCTCTTGCTACTGCCACTTACTGAAATCAGTTCTTGCTTGTTTCGAGTGTATAAATGTTAGAGTTCTGTCGTTGAAACATTTACTAGAAAAAGGACAGGGCTTTGCCAGTGGAAATCTATTGCAACCCCACATCCACCATACAGGACTTTGGGAAGGAAGAGGTAGCATAGAATAGACTTGAAAAAGCAAAAAGTAGGCTCCCTCAATCTTTTTGCTGTAGAACCCTGCTTTCTTTAACAAGTTGCAGGCTAGCAGTGGTGAGGGGCCCCCATATGAGTCACACAGAGCAGCCTCTCTGCAAAAACCCCACATCTGGAATTGTTTATAGCTCCAGATGCTGCCTGCCTGCCTGCCTGCCTGCCTGCCTCCCTCCCTCCATGCACACGCAGAATCCCAAAAGTGACGTTTTCCTTTATACAGAGGCCACAAACCTCACACCCGCCCCCCCTCTATGATTTCCTGAACAGCCCCAACCATTTTCCAGACTGGATTCAGCCGCAGACTTTGCCACGTCAGAGGAGACAAAGTAGGTTTTTTCCCCTGGAACTGCTCTACTTAACAAACCCTACAAAAGGAGAACAGAACTGGATTACATGGAAGAGAAGCTTCTGGATTCCAGCCCCGCCTGCCCAGTGTTCAGACTACCTGTTCAGGAAGCTATAAAGGTGTACAGTAGTCTGCACATTGGTTAGACTGGGTTTGGATAAGCATCACTTCAGGGGTGTTGGCTGTTCAGGTAAGCTTCTGCTTTGGGGAAGCAACTTTATTCTGAGTTTTGCTGCTACTGAGATTCCAGATCTATAAAGAAGCTGGCTAATTGTGCATAAAGGGTTTATGCCCTCCTTCGACAGTCACAAGACAGGATGACTTGAGAGTCGGGCTTTAAATGCAGCTTGCGCTGATAACTAAACAAACTTCTTAATCCCCTGCTTATTTCAGGAATGTGTGCTTTAAAGATGAATTTTCTAGGGAAGTGGACAGATATAAATTCAACGAGCAGTTTAGCTTCCCAGGCTTTGTCTCTGCTGGAGAGCTTTGTTCATGCTGGGCCTGCCGGTTGTCACCTTCCAGACAAGAACTCTCCCAGAGAGGCTTCTCACCCAGTAAATGGTTTGCCAGTGATTTGGAACAGGTTTTTTAAAATTTTATTATTATTATTGTTTGCTCAACCTATTTTACTTTTTATTTTAGGGAAACAGCCTCTGCTTGTGCAGCACCCCTGTTGAAGGTAATATCTGCCTGCAGTCTTGCTTGGAAGTTAAATGAGATATGGGTCTGGCTAGCTTTGAGGCGTGGGTGGCTGTGGACTGTGAGCACAAAAGAATATCTTGGCAGGGGAACAAAACGGCTCAAGAAATACATGTCTGTTTTGTACTGCAGTAGTTCAACTGAGCCTGCTGCCACCAGGTATTCAAAAGCACCAAGTTCTACCAGGCAAGCGTCTTTAAAACTTGAAATATTCTCCCCAAGGGTAGGATGCAATAGCAGAAAAGAACAAAATTGCAGGGGTGGAAGTACTGACTTGCTTCCAAACGAGAATCCATTTCTAAAGACTGCGTGTACACTAGTTGCAGTTAAACAAAAGCTAAGTATGGGCACCAAAACAAAGACCGCCACACTTCTCCCTGTAATGTCTGCCTTAAGATGCAGCCAGCTCTGCACAAACTCATGAGGTTTATTGTTCTCAAGGAAAGATTGGGGGGGGGAGGGTTTAATCCAAACACACCAACTTTTGCTGAGATTTGCTGAATGTAGCTGAACTCATGGTTGGCTGCTTTAAATATATAGCTTGCCTGTCAGTGATCAGTGCTCACATTGGCATTCTTTAAGATCACTGACAAAAGAGAGCCAAAGCAAACCTTGTATTTAAAAAGTGTATTAAAAAT
Source organism: Podarcis cretensis (assembly GCF_951804945.1). Lineage (NCBI taxonomy): Eukaryota > Metazoa > Chordata > Lepidosauria > Squamata > Lacertidae > Podarcis > Podarcis cretensis. Next base: position 31,990,833 of record NC_137187.1, read on the forward strand.
GCTTTATAGTTAAAATGTGTAAATGAATTCTTTCATATTTTTAAGTGGCAATACCACAATAGGTTCCACTGATCAATCTTCATTCTAGATGACGCACCGCTGAATATTATCGATGTCACACCTAAGCAGTCAGACAATTAATTTTCCAGGATTGAGAAACCTCTGGTTTGAAAAGAAAAGTTGAGATGTTTACAAATTCACTCATGCATCAAAACACACAGAAATTCTAAGTTAAGGTGTCCACCTTAACTTCTGCGCCACGTAAGCTGTAAATATGTCCCACTCTCACACTTATTGTGCTAGCTCATGACTTATCTTCCATGCACCCCACACTTTCCTTTGGTTTTTCAGCCCCAGTCTTTTCCTCTGCAGCTCAAGGGAACACCAAAGCTCATGATACCATGGGGGCCATGGCCACTAAACTGCACAAAACCGCCTGCATTCCCTATAAGTATTCATTTCAGTTTCAGGAAATTGTCTATGTTAGTTGTGATGGGCTGCATGTCACAGAATGGGGTGGGGTGGATGTGACACAAGACACCAGGATGACAGAAGAGTCTCCTAACAAATCACTGGTCAGTCCCCAGGGCAATCTGCAGGCAAAGAAGTGCCCACCTGGCAGACTAAGGCTTCTCTTCCCAGAAAGAGAAGCATAGCCATATCTCAGGATCCAATGGGATGATGGGGCAGGAGGCTCTAGAGGCAATCAGAGAAAGGAGAATGTGGGTTGCTGCCAACCTGAGTGGAGCGACAGCCACAAGAGAGACCCAGAGTGGGGAAAATAAGTATGGGTCAGCAAAATAAGTCTAACATACACATATCATGCCAGAGATCCCAATTAGTTCACATGCCTATTCCTGACACGGCATGCCACAATGCAAGGGAAGCAGCCCGTGCCCTTGTTTCTCGCAGAACAACAGCTTATGCCCTGTTGCAGAGCACACCACCAGAGTTCTGGGCCACTGAATGGTGAAAAGGGGGAAGATTGGTACATGTTAGCAGTGGATGGCTGCAAATGGGAGGGGTGGGGTCACAAGGGAGATGAAGAACACATGGAGGGGGACCTAAAATTGGGTGAAGTAGGCTATTGGGACAAATATCTGTATCACGAGAAGGCACACAAGCCAGCAAGCAAAAGGGGAAGGTTAAGCTCCACTTGTTGCTTTTACTTTTGGTTAAACATGCATAAGATTTGCAAATATTTCCTTAAGCTTTAGAGCACAGAGGCTGGCAGTCAGAATTAAAAGTTTAGCGCTTCCAAACACGGACATACCACTGAGCCCATCTCCACTGCTGCCCCAATCTGCAGAAGAAGAAGAAAAGGATTGGGGCTGAAAGACCAAAGGGAAGTGGGTGAAAGCACAACACTGTATGTGAGACTGTAGAATATGTTCGCTATTTACACGGCACAGAAGATAAGGCGAGTGCTCTAACTTCGAATTTCCAAGCAATGACACAGAAGGTCTAAGAAAACCCCCGCACAACAAATAAACAAATACATTTTCAGGCAAGCTCCTTCCGTCTTAATAAGGGGGTAGTTATCTGTTTCTTTCATGCCTCCAGAGTCTGCATTTCTCCAGCTAGGTACTCAGAAGGGCAGCTATGTTGGATATTGTAGTACATTTGCTGATAGTTGAAGCTGACATGAAGTTTGAAAAAATTACAGAATGATACTTTGGGCTTCTATGTCCCCAGCTGAAGCAAGCAATCTAGCAGGGAATTTCCAAACTACAAAGGCTCATGTATGCACCAAGAGCAGGACGTGAACCGTTTAAAAGCAAATCAGAGAGTTCAGTAGTTAGGAAAAGGAAAACAAACCACCAAGGCAGATAGACTGGGTGAGGGGGGGGGGGGGACTCCTGCTTAACCAAATTGCCAAAGGCAATAAAATTTTAAAGCTGCCACATCAGTGGTAATCTACAGAAGAAAAAGCAAAAACGTAGCTACCTAGCAATTTTTAAAAATATCAGCCTTTGTTTAACTGCACTACTCTGTTCTAGAGGATTTGGAGAGAGGTAGCCATGTCTATTGTAGCAAGAAGAAAGAACAAAGTGCTCTTTGTCCATTTCTTCTCAGGTAGAGGCTAAGTCGCTGCCTGTATTTTTCTACATTTCATTTCCATCTCACCTCCCTGTATAGAATTCCCCTAAATCATATATGTATATACACCTGTAACTCAATATAACACTTCAAGCATCTGATGAAGTGAACTGTAGCTCACAAAAGCATATACCATAAATGTTTTACGCTTTAGAGTGCAACAAGATACTTCTTCTTCATCTCAGGCCACAGAAGGTGGAAAGAGGGTCCAGCAAGATGCTGCCAGAGAGTTGTTTACAAAGGTGATATAATTGCAGTCCAAGATTCCTTGAACTCAAACAACATGCCTCCCATGGTATATAGATCCCACAATCCCAATACAGTCGTACTGCAGAAGTCGAATAGAATCAGTTCCGGAAGTCCGTTTGACTTCCAAAAACGTGGCTTCTGATTGGCTACAGGAAGCTCCTGCAGCCAATCAGAAGCCACAGAAGCCCCGCCGGACGTTCGGCTTCCAAAAGAAAGTTTGAAAACCAGAACACTCACTTCCGGTTTTTGATCGTTCAGGAGCTGGAACATTCCACTCCCAAGGTGTTTGGGAGCTGAGGTACGACTGTATTTGCATCAACCTGGCCTACTAAATTGACTTCCACCAGAGCCTGCAATGTCACTTACCTGACTCTGGGTCCAACTGCACACAAGAAGTACCTAACAGTGCCCTAATTATGGGATGCTCTCTCCCTACAAGCTTGCCTGGTGCACTCATTGTTTATATTAAGTAAAATGGAAGGTCTGTCATCAAGATATGCAAGGCATATGTAGATGTAGAGTTTCAATATTGAAAAGACCTGGCATGGAGATGGAGTGCACATGATTATCCCTGCCAGCAAAGACCAGCCCACCCAGTGTTAGGGATGGAAGGCAGGCTTTACTGAGGCTTCCAAGATTTCCCAAATTGCAACTATTTTGCTTTCTGTAATATGACACTAGGGAAAGGTAAGAGATGCACTCGGGGATATCTTTGGAATATGGGATGGCCCCTACTCTCTACTCGAGTCATCTCCCATTCATAAAGCATAATTCCAATTTGCAACACCCAGTGTTGAGTTTTGTTTCCAAGAAACCAAACTGTGAGGCACACACAACTGAGGGGGGGGGGCAAGGATGGGGGAGCAGTGCATCTCAACGTGCATACATATGTATCTGAAACAGGAAGTGGTGTGGGCTTTTCTGAGTGAAGTGACTCCCTTCCCTCTTTTGCTTCTTTAATGACAAATGAACAGCCTCCATTCTGAACTGAGTGTTTCTTCCTGTTTGTGCCCGCTTCCATGGCTCAAATGGGTAGGGCACCTTGTTTTTATTTGCAAAAGCACCCTGCATGTTTAGCAACTCAAATAATTTACTAGCGGAGGTGGTTTTGTGACTGACATATGGGCCGTACAACCAGCAGCGTGCAAATCCATCTTCTGCTGAAAACAGGGAAGTTTTCCCCAAGCTTGAATGCATCCCTTCTTCCTTACTTGGGATCTAGCATTGGTAGAAAGAAACAGAAAGGAAAGCATTCCCAGAATCTGAGTCTGAAGGATGGTAGATGGAAAAGCAACAAAAAAATATACTGCCTCCCACTGCTCCCAAAGCTAAGAAAGATGAAGTTAGGCTTGCCATACGTCAGGAATTTTGGGGTCTTCCTAAGAAAAATTCAACAACTTTGCGAGTGTCAGGAATTTTACTTTTTGAAATATGGCAACCCTAGATGAAGGAAATAGTCATGAAATGCACAACCTCTTTCCCTGCACCAAAACTAAGCAGGGACAAAGGGAGGCAAAGCATTCCTTCCTGTAGTCTGTGGCACTCCAGTCTGGGTAGGGAATTCCAGAGAAAGCGTATCCAGTTGCCACTTCTTACAAAACAAGGCTCTTCAGCCACTAAAGAGCTATGTGGGAGGACAAACTGGCAGTAGAACCACGAGAAAAAAGGATAACTTGCTAGAGATTCTCCCTTCTGCACATGTCATAACACAGAAGCCAGTCCTATATGGAATCTGGTTGTGATAAACTTGGAGCCAAGACTCCTGGAACTTATTGCCAGCATCAAGGAAGACACTTCCATGTTTCAAAATTGGTTCTCCTAACGGATAGGAAACAAATGTTGTAATGTGGATCACTCCTCTTTAAGAGTTCTAGCCAGCCAGTCATATCCTCTTTCACAATGCTGTACTACATTTCAACCACCCACATTCCCCAGTCAATTGGTATTCGCTGGCCACTGAACATGCTAAATCCTCATTAGGCTGGGGAACCCCCACCCCCGGTTTCTTCCTGAATACTTTTATATATATATATGCTTCTAACTTTGGAATTTCCCCAAGCCTGCCAATACCTTCCCACTGAGTGCCCTTTCGGCAATGTAACTCACATACACCAGATAATGATAATGTAATGATCATCAGTTTAATTAATTTAATAATCATCAGTTAATGATAACTTCATTTTCATCAGTCTCCCCCTATTCGGCCAACCTTTGCCCTGAGCTCAGTGGAGAAGGTAAAAGGAGGTGAAAGGAAAGTTAGCAGAGAGTTGGGAAGGGGAAGAGGGCAGAGGAGGCAAATGGACAGGTGGGAAGGAAGGGACAGGAGCGGAAAGGGAAGGACAAAATATTTTCCTCCTCACCACCATTACAATGCATTGCAGCTTCTCCTTTGTCTCTGTGATCACACCCTCGATATATTATTGTGGTCCACACAAACCCTTGCCCACAGTAGCTCATGCCATAAACATGGACTGCTGCAAGGCACTTTGCTGTCAGGTTGTTAACAGAACAAGGCTTGTGCACGTGGGGAGTCGTGGCATCCTTGCTGGTAAGTGGGCAGTTTTAGAGGTGTAGACAATACCCCATATTTCCATGTGTGTGATTTCAAGGACTCAATCTGAGTATCTACAACACCACCCAGGTGACTTCTCACTGCGACAATATCGCATGCATAATTACCCACCTCTTCATCCTTGTACCAAGACAAACTTTCCGCCGTCAGGACGAACCAATACTCCTTGGAGCCACCTTTCATGATGCTAATGTTGTTGATAGTCAGCCAGCCTCGCCGGATGACCTGGAGGAAATCAAGGAGTAGGTGAGGAAGGAAGAACAGGTTACAGGCTATCTTGGGGAACGTAAGATGGATGGGATTGCTTTATGTTCAAGAGATTTGGTGCAATGGCTTAAGATTCTAGCCCTCATGGCAATCACCAGGGGAGAAAAGGCCTGCTTCCAAAGTTAGCAGCTTGGAGGGCCCAGTGGAGGATGATGGGGTCTGAAGATTCCCACCTACAGCATTACTGTTACACGTGGACTTTGATTGCCTCTGAAATAGCAGCCTGGCTCATGATTGCAAAATTCCACCGTGTGATCAATGTTAAGCAATGAACCATTCTCACCAATATGCAACCCTAAAGCACCCATTGACACTTAGTGTACCCAAAATTAAATCTAGAGAATGCTAGATACAAGTGATAAACCTGTAAAGCAGAATTTTAAACATGCCATGACTAGCGCTCTGCAGCAGCAGGTAAAATCAGGAAAGGAACTCTGTGTAGCAGTCCAATACTCACTGACAGATGAACGGGTATCGCCAGAAATAAAAACAGGACAGGAGCTCCTTCTCTTTACAGCAAAAACATTGCTTATAGATGTCTATGAGGTCCCTCATAAATATATAATGCTATAGTACATGGCAGTGAAACCCATCAGCTTATAGCTGCTTATAGCATTCACAAGAACCCCCTGAAAAGATGCAGGCAGGAGCCAGAGTACGTTGGTGGCAACCCTCAGGTATCCATGTTTGCAACTTACAAAGCAGCCACAGATCTAGTGAAACTTAATAGGATGAAAAAGGAGTCTCCTGAACAAAGCTACACTGATTTGTGCAGGCCACAACTCTGCTTGCAGCTAGTTGTTTCCAACCACCTTTACTCCTATTTGCAAACAACCACTCAGTTACTCACTTCGTCTTGCATTTCACACTAATGACACACTCTCAGTTTGCCTGAAGGGGCAGCTCCCCACCTGATGAAGTCACACCAGTCTCACAGGTGACTCCACGAGAGCTACAAGCAAAATGTTTTGGAGCCAGTTCTTTGCTAGAGCCTGGCTAACCAAAAAGTCACAAAATGAAAATGTAAATGAGGTTAAGGGTTGAAATGGCAGTACTGATGCTCGTCTGCCTCTTGGTGGGATAATTTGTCCTCAAGACATTTGGCTCTAGGATGACGACATTCCTTTATCCTGAAGGAAGCTCCAAGGCTTGGCTTTTCCAATTGGACAACAACAAAAAATGTTTATGTTATTTAGTTACATTTGCATCCTATCCTCTCTCTAAAGTAGTGGTTTTCTTTTAGTGTTGCAGGGAGTTCTGGAGTTTTTCAGAAGCTTTCCCTGATGAAAAGTGATGAACAGTGGTAGACAAACTACTTTGAAAGGCAGCTTGCCCATCACTTCCAGTCTTTCCTGCAATGGACAGCCAGACAAAGCATGCTTCAATAGCAACAAGGAAACCTAATAGGCCTATGATCTCTGTGCAAACACATAGCTAGGTGTCTACTAGTAGATCTGAACCATTTACGGTACATCAGCAGTTTTCTGATTTCCAGTAGTTTTCACTATAATAAACAACAAACTTTTAGAAGACATCTGAAGGCAGCCATGTATAGGAAAGTTTTTAATGTTTGATGACTTACTGTGTTTTCATTTGTTGGAAACCACCCAGCATTTTAATATAATCATCATCATCAACAACAACAATTATAGTAAGCAAAACTGCAAGTAAAAGTATCATTGGCATGGCTGGAAATCTCTCTCAGCCTCTGTGTTCTTTTACCTAGAGCTGTTTTAACTGGCTTTAATACTATATTTTTACATTGCTGTGATCTGCACTGGGACCTTAAAGGGAAGGGGATGTAAGAAATCAAATAAATAATAATACAACATACATGTATTAACTGGTTGCTTTTAAATAAGTCTTTGTGCAGCTCTGCTAGGACAGTATTAGTGTGTCAGAACCCCTGATCTGTTGTAACTCAGAGGCAGACAATGCAAGCTGTCCCAGTGAATGACTCACAGGGTGTAGTAGACAATTTGCTTCACCCACTGAGTCACTATTATGTATCAAACTCCAACAGCTCACTAGCTGCTACTCTGAATCTGAGCTCTGATTGGCAGACTACTGGGTTTCAGTAAAAAAATAAGAGTAGATCCCACAAGCCCACCCTTGCCTAGTATGTACCCTAGAATCTTCCATAGCACACTGGATCTCCTCAGACAAATGATGTAGAAAGGATGCCCTGGAGAAAGGAAGTCTGAAAACCACTGCTCTGAAGAGCTCAGAATAAAAGTATCTTGCAAACTGATTAAGTCAATACTTGCCCAAAGAGTACCATATTTTAAACAGTTGTGTTAACTTGAGTGAGTACTTCCACATTGGAATGTACTAGTCTAGCCACCATGCCACGCTAGGAATTCTAATTGCCTGGCACAAGCCAAAAGCAACACCCAGCGTTGCCTGTGAGGCATCCCAAAATCTGCCCAACAATCAAATCCCCAATGCTGGAAGGATTTTAGCCCTTCCACTGAATATGTTGGTGCCAAGTCATTGAGCTCATTATAAATTTACTGGAATAAAAGCCAGCAAAGCAATTGGCGAGCCAGTCCTAGGTCCGGGATCTAGCCCCCTGTTCAGCCCTAAGTTTCTACACCTCTGTTCACTAAGAATGGCCAGGATCAATTCACTTCATAGGGCTTGCAAAGTATTAAGGATGAACCACTTGCCCTCAGAACTATGCTTTGAACATCTGAGTAGCTGTGTACATTTAAGCAAAGAATGATCATTTACAGCCAAGTAACTGGACAGAACCGCTCTTAACTTTTTATGTAGATTTTTTATGGTGGTTGATGGGCTGCTGAGAATATCCTGCAAGACTCACCAAGCCTGCAATAACCTTGAGCACGGTAGATAGTCCAACAAACTGCTTTAATTTAAACCCAACACAAATGAGTTTTACTTTTTCTCTCTGCTAGGATGAAAAGTATCTCTTTAGGATACCTGATCAACACCCCACCTCCTGTGTGGGCCTTTGGAGGAAAGACACAGCAACAAATACACTCTGCTCTGTCATTTATTCGTTTTTATGTCTGAACTATACTTTTCCTTTCAGAAGGAAAGGAAAACAGCAAAACATGTAAAACGTTTTCTACCCAAGTTAGTACCACCATAAATATTAGTAATGAGCAGATAGGAAAGGAAGTAGTCTATATGTTAAATCATTTAAATATAGCCAGGCTAAAGTATACTTTGGAGAAAGAGAGCAAACCTAATGGTGATGATTCAACTGTTAGATACGAAAGCTACAGATGTTAGAGGCAGGATTGCTGAGCAGCTCTGGAAAGGGACAGAGAATTTGGCTTGGCCTGTGCTTAAGCTTTCAAAACCAGCACTGAAAAAGCATGAGGGCAAAGAAATACATATCAACCAGGCATCCTCATCTTTTCAGACCTGCTCAGCTTCTTGCTAACATAAATACCAAGGTGGCAGACACACAGAAGGAGCGGAGCACTGGTGGGCATGGGCTGTTGCAAACTATATTTTAATTCAAATTAACTTGGCAGAGGAATGGAAGGTGTTGTCAAATCCAGACATAGGAAAGGGAGTCAGGTCAGATTTCCTCTCTGTGAAGCATTTCTCTTAATTAAAAAGATTCAGGATCAGAAGTCAGTCACATTTTAAATACAATTAGCTTTTAAAAGAATGGAGGCAAAGAATGGCCAGAAGGCAGAAGAGAAGGAGACCTTGAGACAGATGTGGAAGAAGAAAACAAAGAGCCCGAAAAAGACACACAGGGCTGTAACTGAGTTTGAGGAGCCCAGTCACGGGGCATCAGCCCAAGGGAAGCCAATTCTGCTGCGAACTTAAGAAAAGAGACTTGTCTAAATTGGTGTTTTTAAAGAGCTATGTTGAGTTAGAGGATAAGTTGGGGGCAAAAAGTGTGCAGCAGGGCAAGTTTTGGGCAGTATGGACCAAAAAAAATATTCCTGGAATCAATCTCCTTATTCTTTAGCCTGCTATTTTACCACCACCACCCAGACAGGCCTGCAAGAAGCTGAGGAAAGAAGAACATAATGTTCATTTAAAGCTCCAAACTGCCTCTCAAACACAGGAGGATGAGTTCGATCCAAAGTGTTGCCTGAAAAGTAAGTTTCACCTACTACTTTTAGTAAAATCAAACACAGCCCAGCCAGTCAGATCTCCACCTTCCTCTTACTGAAGCACAAACCACATTTTCAAAGCCAAGGATTGAAGATTGGGAATTGAAGACGAGGGATTGCATTGGAATTGGAGACATGGCAAATATGCAGACCCTCAGGGGGTATTATGGCAGTGTTTCTCAAACTCTTGCTAGGTTTGCCAAATTAAAATTTGGAGTGTAAGAGTAAGAATTAACTGCCTTCAAAGGAGCCCATCTAGAATGAGTTACTGTTCACAGGTTGCTTCCTGGTCAGAAACTGTAGCTCATGCAATCACATGGGCAGCATTCTCCATGGAAGGTTGATTTGAGTTCATATGAACCTCTAATTACTTTCAGCAAACTATTTGAGAATACTGCTCTGAGGTCTGCAGTTATCCTTAGGATATCATGAAAATGGATGCGTCAGCACTTTCAGACTCTTTGAAACACAGGATATAATGATGAGAACTGACAGGATGCCTGGGATTCCAGGGGAATGCTATGCCACTGATTTTAAACTCTCTCAGCATTCTACTCCACTGGATCAGAATATGGAATTGAGAGGAGATTCCTTGCCCAGTAGAAATAGCACTTGAATAGGAACCTCCCACACCTCCAATCTGAGCAAAGTTAACACATATGCATCAAAGCTAGCATATGTGTCACATATGTACAATAGTATATAGTGCAATATTCTTGTACCAAGTACATGTGAAAATTATTTCCAGGACAGAATGAGAGGAGGAGCACCTCTGCATCTGTTTTATTAAGAATTGTTCTTCTCACTTACATCCAAAAGTTTCTGGCGATTCCATTTTCTTGTAGAGTAAGCAATGTAACCATTTGATTTCCAACTCCAAGATTCCCATCCACAACACATCCTTCAGGGACTATGAGTTCAAAGGGCTGTATCAGTTCGTTTAATCATGGAGCAACCGATCCACCCACATTTCTTAGAATCTAGTGCACTTAAAGGAAAAGCATAGAGCAACACTGGTCTCACCAGACAAGGGAAAGGGCCACGTAGTAATGATAGGGCAAACAAATCTCTCTGTGCCTCAATAATCATAGAGAAGGCAGCAGCAGCTGAGATTTTAGATGGAGATATGAACACATCAAGATGAAAACTAACATGGAATACGTTTGTGACAATTGCCGACCAAGATGAGTGTATGGATGTAGAACATGGTACAATAAATGATGCTGGCCACTTGAGTCTCACCAGGTAGGAAGAACACAAGGTCTCAAGGGAGAAAATAACCAGGAATGCTAGCAGACAGAGCAGAAGCTCAGAATGCTGCAGTTACCAGTCAAGGTTCACTGGCACCTTTATCCTTCCATTGCGCTCTGTTGGTATGGTGGGTGTCATACCCAAGTCTGGCAGCCTCAAGCTTACTTTTATAGCTAAGACTCACAAGTCTCAGTTGCTTGAGTGTCACTGGACTCCAGCTTAGTGGATCTCCCTTCATCTGTATATGTCAGCTTGAAGAAAAGGCATGAAGATGGGATATTAAATAAGGACGATGTCTCACCTAATTTCTGATCCAAGGAGGGTTGGAACTAAAATCAAACCCCCTCAGGCTAAAATGAAGGGTTCAGAAAGCTACCTTTTCTACTTACAGTTTCATTCATTGCCCACTTGGTAAGTCCAAGAATTCAACAGTAGCAACTAAATTTAGAAAGATGGTTCCCATGCCTGGATCTCCTGGAATGCCATTTGAAGTTGCTTGCTTTTCTGTACAATTAAGTGCACTTTGTTTGAGGCAAAGAGGTTACACAACTTGGGGACCTTTACTTTTGCTGGGCAAGGAAGTCTCCATCACCAAATTTTACATATCAGTCACTAGCACATTATACAGGTACTTACCAGTATCTCACCCTTTACAGGTTGGCAAAATTAGTGGTGCAGGTAAAATAAGGAAAAGCAGGATGAGGGGACAGAACAGTGAAGAAAATCAAATAATGAGAGTAGAAGGGGAAGGGAGAAGCAGGAAGCACAAAAATGGTTGGAAAAAGGGGAAAGCAGAAAAAAACAGTAAAAGAAAAAAGTTACATGCAATTAATTATAATTGTTCAGTGTTAATGTTCCATTACAGTCTTTCCAAACAAGAATTAACATACGCAGATACATTATATAGAGACTAACTTTATGCACCAATTTTGTTTCCAGTCCTTTGCTCAAGTCTTGCTGCTCAGAAACAAAAGGGACTCAAGACTGAAAATGTTCCTTTATCGTTTCATTCTTCTGCCTTGAAGTTTCTCTCTTCTACTTGTGTTCATATTGGCATAGATTTGTGGTCACAACTGAAGGATAAATGATTTATTTTGGTGGAGGCACTGTACTTTCTGCACCTTGTGACCAGCTCCAAGTCATTTTCTGTCTTCAAATGACATAAGGCAAGGGTGGCACTTCTTCTTATAAAACTATGCCATGTTCACAAGCCTGTTCAACTCTGCGCAACTACACAGTGTGCCCAACAGGCTGGACTTAGTATGCTGACACTATGTTCTACTTGCCTAAAGGAAGGAGACATGCATCAGTACCTGATTTGGGATTGCTCTTTTCTTATTTGCTTGGGTGCTCCTTTGCTGTGCACTGCAAGAAAAGAGATGGTTTTACATTAAACATGCCTACTGGGTGTGGGAAAAAAGGTAAACTTGCATGTTAGATACACAGAATCACCAACACATTCATTCCTGTTCAAGTCAAGCAAAATTAGAGATGCAGATAAGGAAATGCCAACCCTCAAAGGAGAAAGTTCACCAGCAATGGAGCTGAAGTGATACATGCCATACGACAGATTTTTCCACCATAAAGACACTCTATACATTCACAGCGGTTCTGAAACATCCCACTTCAGATCTAAACCCAAGGGAGACAGGGGCTTGAACCTGTGACTACACACTACAGAGGCAAAAGACTTTAGGGAGGAAGCGGAAGACACTGCCTACTACAGGCCCCAGTGAATCTTTTCTTGAAAGAACCTGCCTTGTAGCATATGGAGAGAACACCCTAGTGTTTCAATCAATGGGATGTTAGACTGTCTTGCAGGATTGTCAATTTTCACAACTAATTAGTGGAATAATTCTGAGGTCCTCTGCTGGCTGGATGCAGCTTGCCTCCTACCAGTTACATGCACATGTACACAGAACATGCACATTTACTATGTGTCCCAAGGCTAGCCACTCATGTTGATATATCTTACTAGCCAACCATTACTATGCTTACCACTATGCCTCTCTCTCCTCCCTAGTTGACTCAGACATGCAAAAGGCTTAGGAAAGGGAAAGGCTATTTCTGGATTGTGCCACCCAGAAAAAGGAAATAATCTCTTCCACTCTTTTGAATTTCTTCTCAAAAGAAATTCCTGCTGTTGCTTACTTTGTCTAATCTGCAGCACAAATGAAATTTCAAGTGAGAGGACCTACACACTACCGGCCACTCTGCTTGCCAGAGGGTGAGGGGCACTTGCCATTGGAGAGCAGATTTATGGGAACACGTCTCCACTGACCACAGTCTTCATAAAGCCCCTTCAACAAGTTCTCCAAAGGGTTAGGCAAGCTACACTCTAGACCTAGTAAGGATAAACTCTCACAGGCAGATACGCACCCAGCCACCATGCGCTGCTCAGTGTAACAGCTGGGGAGATTTGGGAGAGGTTTGAGGCATCCAGAGGGAAGAGCAAAGTGAGTCAAAGAGAGAGAGAAACATGAGATGAAGGAAAAAGAAGGAACTGTAAATTAAGTGTGAAAGGATACATAAACAGACTACACACAAATTACACGAGAGGGAGAGAGAGAGAGATGGGGAATGGAAGGAGTATGTGAACAGGACACTATGCCTGAGTTGCTTGCTGGGCTGATGCCAAACAGCATTTCTTAAAATGCATTTAGGGTGTTTCTAAGTCATCCAATAACAAAAGTTCTAGGAACAGCATTACAAAATAAAAGGGAAATAAGTGGTAAGGGTTCAGGGACCTCCTACTGGGATCATTTGGTCTTGATGTCCTGAAAATTCTGCTTACAGGCCCCTACAAAAAAAAATCAGGGGTACTTCATATATTACATTTATAAAATGAACTTATCAAAGGTTTTATGCGAAAAGAGAAAAAGTAGTATTTTATCTTACACTCATATTAATGTTACAAATGTGTTTAATACACCTGCTTGAAAGCTGGCAAGTGAGTACAGGTTGTCCTAATTTTTGCACTAAGCATCATATATAGAAGTGTCCATTCTGTGCAGAGGCTGTGGGTGTGCACACCAAAATAAGCTTCTGAATCTTAAAAACAAGCAGGTTTTTTAGCAGCTAGAACTACAGTGGTGAGCTTGAGGAACAGGAAAAGACTGACAAAGGCACCTAGTGGAGATTTCTAGGGATACAGGGGGAAAGGTCTCAATCCCATGATGGCTGTTCCTGTAATGGTGTAGGAAATTATAACCCTAAGGCACAAGGACACCACACTGAAGAAATTAAATGCCATCCCACATAAATGTAGCCATAATTTGTGTAACCCTAGGATATTTCTTGGGAGTCACTCATGGAAGATCTGATCATTTACAAGTACTTCATTAAAGGTATAAATAATTTGTGAACGGTATGTGCTATTTTGTTATGAAGGCTGTGAATAGAAAGATGTATAGACAGACCACTATAAAGAAATCAGGAGTCAGCTAGAAGAATGGCACTGGGAAACAGTCAAAGGATACTGGATCCTAGGATTTAGGTAAGCAGTAAGTTCATGACCACCAAAATAGCTTTTTAAGAAACATTGCCACCTCCAAGACAAGTAGAACTATAGGGAGAGACTACTAATCACCTGCAGGTGATATAATCTGCAGGAACATTTTGGTCATTTCCCTAGTTGGTGAGGCTCATTTGACAACAAAATGGTTGTAAAGTAATGTTCACAATGGTTACTGGCATTTTGATTTGGGATGATTCATTTATTAGACGTAATGCTATCAACACACTTACGTTCTCAACTAGTGGGAAAGTTATGAATGAGAATTTAAAAGAATAAAATGTATCACTAGGAAGGTCCGATTCTTTGGGAAGCTGGAGTTTATAATTGCTTTAAACAGGATCAATCCAAACATCCCATATGTTAGAAAGCACATAAACCTGTCAAAACTAGATGCCAACATGTCTAAAGAGTCAAGGAGGCTAGAAAAAGCAAGACACTTCCTTTAAAAACTGGAAGTGTCTGTCCAATCACAGAGGAAAAGGAGGCACAGACTCAGGGAACCAAATGTAAATGTACAATGAGGCAAGCCATGAAGAAACAAGTAAGATCTAATGGAAAAAAGCAGAAGCAGAAAGCTAACTAGAAAGGGTGTGCAACAGCTGGATAAAAATAGTACCGGGGAAAGTCAGGGTAACTGCAGACAATTGATATATACTGTCATCAGTGTTGAAGGGTACCCACCCTTGAGTCCTTTATCTAAAGACCTGTATGCATCAGAGGTGACAAGATGAAATTTTTTAAAAAGTAATCACCAGAACCCAAGGGGCGTCTGAATTGGCTGCTGCATGTTGAAGTTCAGATTGTACTTCTAAGTCAAGCATGCTTTCCACATGGGGAAAAAATATGCATTCCCTTTTGCCATATTTAGATTCTGTAACCATTATTTTTGAATTTGAAAGCCTAAGATAAGATTACTGTAACGTGCTATACCAAGGGACTGCAATTGCTTACTTCAAACTTCATCACAGCAGTGATGGCAGGCACCCTGAAAACAATACATCAGTCCTCCATCATCTTCCATAACTCCCTATGTCCCTCAGAGCACCATGCAAAGTGTTTTTATCCTACAAAGCCCTGGAGCCCTACATGCCTACAAGCAATTCTCCTTTCCTATGTCCCAACACAATTTACAATAGCTCACATGAGGTTACCCTTAATATTATTAGTGCAGAACGTCAGGCTACTCAATACACAGAGGCATCCCCATAGGCTGCATTGCGCACTTTCCTGGGAGACTTGCCAAATAGTATTTCTGAAGTGGCGTAAGACCTTCCTATTTTGGCTGGCTTTTGCTAGTTAGAAATGTATTTGTGATAGGGCAGGTTAAAGTCATTGTAAGTGATAAAGATCTAATAATTGTTTTCATTTAACTGGCTTTTTTTTTAAAAAAAGCACCCAAGTTGCTTGCTCCGAAAATAGGATAGGTCACAAAGGAAAGCCAAAAATAAGTTTTGTCCCTCTCTCTCACACACATATCTCACTCATTGTTACCTTTACATCAAGCATTTGAGATTAAAGTTCATGACTAGTTTCAGCTTCTAGTTATTTGATTTCGGTTAACCCAAGTCATGAAATCTGTACTACCAGGCAGTCATCCAATCACAAGATGCTCTCTTCTGCTTGGCCAAAAAAAATTCTCCTCATTTCCTACGTCAGCAGTACTATTTGGGCCATATAATGTTTCTCAGTGGCCTGATTCACATGCAGTGTTAAACCACAATTAATACAGGAGTGCCCCCCCCCCAACAACAGATTTACATGCAACTACACCGGAAAATAAATAATTTAATTCAAACCCTGGCGGGAGCTGGAGAATCCTCTTGGCTCATGAGGAGACCGTCCCTGGAGCCCAAAGTCAGTGAGAGCAGAGGAAGCCCCAAAGAGATTGGAGGCACAGCAGGACTTTGTTTACGCTGCTCAGCTTCCCTGCCTAACAGCTGGTGCGAGTGGTAGCACAGAAGCAGGCAATTCCCCGCACATCCTCCAGCCAGGCCCACAGCTTCAATTCTAGTTGTGGATGTTTTGGGATATAGTAATTTTCATAAGGATAGGAGAGAGAGCAGCAGAGAGGGAGCCTGAAGGGTGTTTAGAGGGTGCTCCCCAGTTACACGATTTTCTCTTACGCACGTGGGGACTCAGAACAGAACCCCTGCTTAAGGGGTGGGGGCAACTCTAGTTAACTATGAATTTCAATGAATGAGCAGTGTACTAACGCATGCTGCTTTGCTTCTTCTCGACTCAATGCTAGGAACAAACTACAAGCATTGGCTTGCTATTCATTGAGCGGCGACTTAGAATAGTATGTAACTCCACACTGCCCATTCACATTAGACCATAGTTAAACATTTAACTGCAGTTTACTGTGACATGCGAGCCAAGCATCTCTGGGTGTTTATTTGGTAGCAGATACTCACTTGGCAAATCCAATGAAGTCTTCGTGGTTAGTGTTGATGTAGGACAGCTCTATGTCAATCAGCAGGAGAATCTGGAGAGAAGACAAAACCAGCTCAGCTGCATGACAACATCATGAGAAAGAGCCCATTTAGTCTACTCTTCTGCACACTGAAGCCTGTGAAAAGGACCTTGCCTTGATTATCTTCTTATGCATAGCCACACAAGAGCTCAGTACTTTCTGCACTGCTATAACAAGCAATTCTAGCTCAATGGAAACCCTGAGAAAGCTGAGCAAAGAAGGGGTTCACTTTGCTGTGATTGTCAGTTGAGAAAGTCATTGTAGATTCTGATTCTGCTATTCTCAGTCAGCCCAGAGGTTATTTGGTGAGTAAACAAAAAACCTGCTCACCTGGTCCTTAGTTTTCCCTTCTCGTTCTCTGATGTATGTCGTAACAATTCTCTCTGTTTCTTCTCGAAGCCTAGGGTAAGAACCAAGCTGAGGACAAGCGGAGAAGATATCAGATCACTGCAGTCTTAAGCATCAATTATAGACACACATATAGAGAGCAGAAGAGAAGAGGCTGGGCTATTTCTCAATTTTACCACTGGGACAGGTCTAAAGCACAAGAGGGATTTGGGGTGGGTTTTCTTTTGCCAGTTCAATAAGGATACAAAACGTTTTTCTGGGTGTTTGATGTGCACCCTATGCTCCCCATGGCTTTTGTCTGGGAAACAGCCCAAGACCTCTGTGGAGTTTAGCAGAAGGAACACATGAGACTGGCTTCTTAGTGCCACAGGAAAAAGAATGAGAGCTGCTTTCTTTTTGATTAAATGATAGGCCTACCCACAAGTCACTGTGGAAGGTGGTGATTACATATTACCAATATATTCTTAGAACAGATAAATGCCAGAGCTCTTTTCATGCTTCAGCGCTGAAACAAGCTTCTTTTGGCACAGAGCAGCTGAAAATCGTAGCCTTGTATTACAGGAAGTGCTCCTGAGATTTAGCCACTTTTCAAAGCATGTTCGACTACAGCTGCTACGGTCCAAGCAACACCAGTGCAATGTCTCTGTAGGGCCCTGCTGTGAAGCCAAACTGGACAATTCAACAGTCTGATGGACATTCCTCATATAGGATGCAGCTGCCCCCCCCCAATTATTAATATTTTTTATATTTTTATACAATTAAGTGATTTCTACTGAGATGTAAACTGCTTTGAGATTTCTTGAAACATAAAAGCAGTATTCAAATAAAGAAAAAAGAATGGCAGCTGCTGTGGCTCTGGCTCTGTTCAGGCACAGACTGCCTTCACTGAAAGCATTCAAACTTCCTTTTAGCTGGGCACCGCAAGTAGCCATATTCCAGGTGACAGGGAGATGGGGAGGGGAAATAAAAGAGTAGAGACTCATTACCTTCTCTGCACACTTTTTAATGACCATGGCCAGCTCTGAGACCACCAGATCAACACACTTCAAACTGGGCTCTTTGAGCTTTATAATCTGTTTTTTCACTATAGCTTCAAAAGCCATGTCAGGTGTGAAGAGCCCCGTCCTGCACCATGCAGAAAGCGCGAACAGAAAGGAGAGATTCCGAAGAAAAGCAGGAAAATAAAAAAAGTGACAGAGAGGGGAGAAAGAGATTCAAAAGGTTAGTAATGTGCAAAGGAAAAAGCAGCAGCACTTCCTCAGGAAGATCCTTCTTGCATTGCCAAACTCTTGACAAGGAACTACTCCCTTCCAGGAGCTGAGCTGCTCAGCAGGCTTCAAATTAGCTTCAAGTATTTCTGCAAAGGGACTATGTCCTGCCTGCCCCTTGCAGTACGAGTGTGCTTGGCAAAGTGGATAAAAACCTGTTTTTTTAAACGGCTCCCCAAAACTGAAAAAACAGGTCATGCTTGCTTCTTACTGTGCCCCGTTTGATTCTAGAGTATGAATGGCTAATCTATGGCAAGGATGCCGCAAGTAATTTGTTGCACTCCTAAAGTGAGGCAGAAAGGCCTCAGGGTCAGGCTGTGTCAAGTCAGGTATGCCCTGCCCACCTCTAGTGCTACTCTGCAGCCTGCTCGCCACCATGTTTGACTACAATCAAAATTCTCTCAGGCATGGGTTTGGGGGGCTACAGAACGACAGAACACAACTGGAGTGATCCCATTTGTGGCAAACTTGGCAAAAAGGTTGACTACCATTGCACTAGAGTCTTCCATGTTCCAAAACAGTACTTGGCAGGCATCTGTTAGCAGATGGAAGGAGGGAGAAGAGCTGTATACTTACAGTATTTGGTGATAACAAAATAAAAAAATTCCTTCCAGTAGCACCTTAAAGACCAACTAAGTTAGTTCTTGGTATGAGCTTTCGTGTGCATGCACACTTCTTCCACACTGTGACTGTTGTAGTCAACTTGTGCCTGGAATGGGAATACTAGGAATGGGGCTCACATGAATCAATGTTCCTCCATACATAAAAACAGTATCTCTACTAATGTGTCAGGAAAACTGAAAGCCTAGCACCCTTCTCTCTAACATGCTACTTCTCTATAAGGGGAAAATGTTCTGTAATAAGGAGCATTCCATCATCTGAAGTGGTACAGTCAACAAAGACTGGTCATATCCATAAGAATGAGGCCTGCCCCAGCAATCAGCATTTAACCTTTCATTTCTGATTCACTGGCTCATTTCACCTGCAAGGAATGGTATTTCCCCTGGCAAGTGACCCTCAGGTCTTGAAAAACCTGGATTTAGAGTCAATCCTCTCATGATGGTGTCCAAAATTGCTCCATTTCACAGTTCTGCCACTTCCCTGCCCCCAGCTTCATCAGTTGCTGTTCAGACTAGGAGCACTTCTTTGGGGAATGACTCCTGTACAAAATCCTTTGGAATCTGAATTCAAGAAAGCTGCCCAAACTCTACTCAGATACCTTGTGGGCCAGAAGACAGATGCAGATTCTGCTGCATCAGGATAGTCGGGATTTGAAGGACCTTGGAGAGCAAGTGCTGGCTTCTTCACATAACAACAAAAGCACACAACTCCTTTGTCAGAAATGGACCCGGAGTCCTACAGCATACACCACTGTAACAAGCAAGCAATGTAAACCGCTCTTAAGAGCAGCACTTTCGCTACTCTGCTGAAGATCAAAGTTCTTGTCCAGAGGGCACACAATTAGGCAGCATGATCCTGGAGCCTCAGTTTGTACACCCTGCTGTCGATTTCAGCAAATTAAGCAGGGGAGAAGCTAGCTCTTTGACAGGTCAGTTTTTCAATATGCATGTAGATGGGACAACCACACTGAAACAGTGAAATGAATTCCCAAGAGATGGCCTTTAGACTGGAAATGGTTCATTATGCCAATCAGTTCATTTGAAGCTAATTTGCCCAAACAGCAGCATGACCTTCTAACAGCCATGACTTTGCAAAAAACCTGAGGGAGCGGTTTAAATGGCAGATCAAGAAGCCATGCACTTAGAGAAGGGCCAAGATCCAAGAAGAATCTACCCACAGACCTAGCCAACCTCCAGAGAGCTAACAGCAGCTTCTATTTGCAGGCAGAGGATAAAAGCAGGAGAAGCTTAAAGCACAGACCAATCCTGCTTGCAGTGAGCCACAATTTCAAGACTGCAATCTGGACCATGTTGTAAGACAGTTTAACATTTCTGTAAAAGCCTATGAAACTTGATAGTCTCCCCTGCAGAGTAAACCCCAATCCCATCTTAACACCAGCCAATTAGGATTTTAGAAGATGCTTGTAGCTCTTCCTGGAGGTTGTGTTAGGCAAGTTGAGCAGATTAGAACAGTGCAGTTTTGGCAGGTTTTCCCAGCCCACTCAGTAAGGGCTAGGCTGCCTCCAGCTAGTTCAATACCTTACTGGTACACTGTCTAAATGTATTGATTAACTCCTGAATAACCAGGTCGACACATTTCAGACAAGGCTCTTTCAGCTTCACCAACTGTTTTTTCACAATGGCCTCAAATGCCAAGTCTGGTGTGAACAGCCCCGTCCTAGTCATCCACACGCAGGAGAAAGGAAGGCAAGACATGGCAGAGAAGAAAAACAAGGAGGGGGAAGAGAACATGTTTAAAGACTGTCAACATTCTAGAACACAATTCCCTCCCGCAACTATTAAAACCTTCCACTGCATCCAGCCCTCTCCCATTTAAATAATAAAGTTCAAAAGGTAGAATAAGGGCATCAGAAAATGAAAAAAATGTTGATAAGACAAAAGAGGGGAATGAACTCTAGTCTTTGCTACAGAAAGACAGTTTTGCAAACTGAATTCTAAACTGTACGTGTTTACAGAGGGTTTCTTCTTTCTAAGAAGCTTTGTATTCTAGATAAAATATGAGACAGGAGGCAGATAGGCAAGAAAGGAAATCGTGAGGATATGGGTTTTAGGGAAAATAACACACACACCCCAGATAATAATTAAGAAACCAAGGGCCTTGACAAGAAAAAGGATAGAATAAAAGCTGGCCAGGGCAAAGACATTACAGATAAAGGATAGTGGGAGGGGGAAGGAGAAGGAGATAAACAGAAGTTGATTACACTTGAAGCAATGGATCTTGAGTGCTATTGCCCCAAAAGGATAGTGTCTAAATGGAACTGTTCATTCCTCAACAGAACTACAGAAACTCCTGGCCTATACATCCTATCCTGAGCCCATTTCATATGGGCATTAAAAGCCTTTGGTCCTAACAAGAGTTCAAGTTTGTCTCCCATTGCTGCATTTATAAACAAAATGAAACAAAGGGTGCTGAAACTGGAGGAGAGGGGAAGAAAAAGCCACCAATCAGAAATGCTGTGCTGTTTTGTCTGACAGATGAGCTGTGCTAGAAGTATTTGCAAATGGATGTATAGCCCTGGACTTTCTCTTTCATTGCCTCTCACTCAAATTCCTCCAAGCAGAGGAAGGGTCCTCCCTTTAGGCTTGGTAAAGTACCAGGCACAGTGACAGGGTGGTCATCATTCTGTTTCCTTTCATCTTCTCGGTGACATTCTTCGTTTTGACTTGGGCAGAACGGGAACCACCATCAGTAGAAGGCATCTCAGACCAAATACCAGCTTGCCTTAGCATCCCAGATAGTTATCATTACATACAGTTTATCAGTGGAGAACAAGATAACACTGTGCTGCATTGAATCAGCTACTGTTCCTATACTTGCCTTACACCATGGATGTTTTTGATTGCATAGCTGATTTCTCGTCTCAAATCCTTCTCATCAAACTCCATCTAGAAGACAAAAAGCCCCCAATGCTAAAGCTGGTAGAAACGGGTGAAACAAAATTGCTGGTTGATCACAAAGAGGGGCCTCCTTTCTTCTTCAGATGCTTGCTCCTTAGAGAAGCCATACTTACCAAACACCTTAGAGAGAACTTATGCAAAGATCCAGGATACAAATTATATAGTAGCCAAGAACAGCACACTTGCCAAAGACCATTCTCCTCAATACAAGGAGTGCATTCTGGATCATGCATCCCCTGTGATTCAACCCCAAGGGCAAGCTCTGTCTTGGTCTAGTGCAAGTAGAGCCCCTGAATTTCACCCTGGGACAAAACTGACATCTGTGTGAACTGTCAATTGACTACTCACTGGTAAACAGAACACTCTGCCGACTGATGGGGTGGGTGGGCAGGGTACTTAACTTTCCCAGGAACTTAACTGTTTTTTAACCTTAAGATTGCTATTCCTGCTAGTGTCTCTTGCTACATTTTTCCTACTACAGGGAGTAGTCAACTGTTCTCCAAACCTCAAACCTACAGGCAAGACAAGGCCATTTAACACACAACAATATTGACGGCCAGCACCACAGCAGCTAAGCAACAGTTCTTGAAACCCTCTCCTGTTTGTAATGGCAGTTTTCACTGTGAAACTTGAACTGTATTTTGTGCTGTTTTATTTTGTTGTTCACATTGTATTGCTTTGAAAGTTTTGGATGCCGACTAAGATGCCAACTAAAGCATCAGGTTTTCAGCAGAAATGTGCTGACATCAGAGCTGGTAATAGAGCTGTAACACACTACAACAGCCTTCAGGCTGGTACGCTCCAGGTGTTGTGGGCACCAGCCCACAAATACACAAAGCAACATAATATAATAACAAAAATCAACACATCATAGCAGATACTCAACAATATAAAGTAATAGCTGAAATCTTCCCTTTTTTCTGTTGGATGTGCTTTGGAAATAACACTCTGGCCAGGAGCAGGTCAACAGGCTATGTAAGTAAAACTAAACTTGCCTCTTGTTATCTTTTAAAACATTGAGAATGGAGAAGAGGGCATTTGTTTGCCTTAGTACACCTCAAGGTCAGTACCAAGTGGTCAGCTAACAAATTTGAGTGCAAAGTTAAGAGATTTTAACCTTAAGGACTGCCTTTTGCCATAAAGACATGTTCAGTAAGCCCCATTATGTGTCCTACACTTGAATGAAATTAGGTCTGCAGGTGCATGATGCATGGCCTTCTTCCATATTGTTCTTGAAGGATAAAACTACTTCTATGGGATGGGACCCCAATTGTGCCTCTTTAACTTTGGGTGATTAGATAAGATCTTCCAAAGGGGTCTGGATCATCAGCCCAAAGCAGACACTTGTGACTTTGCTCTTTCCTAGCAAGCAACAGAACACTGCTAAGAGGGGGAAATGTGTCTTACTGATTGTCAACAGTGGGTTGAAAATACAGAAGTACTCTCATATGCACAGCTATAGCCTGCATAAACACCATACTTAATCACCAAACTCACAAACTGGCACAAAGTAAACATTAAAAAGGCTATAGATGAGAATACTTTTTTCAGAGAAAAGAAAGGTCCAACTGTCACCAAGAGCAATCAGTCAGTCTCAAGAGAGGGGATGACTCTTCCCCCAGGAGAGGTGGCAGAAGGCTTAAGAGGAACCTGACTGATCCTTCCAGTAGGGGGCATTGTCCCTATCAGGAATGTCCTCCAACAGCAGCTCGCAAATCACCCCAGGACATAAAATCCCATGTCTTTTACCTTGACAAGTTCGAAAGGGAACCTTTCGTGGAAGATGCGGTTTATTCGGGCTCCGCCTGATAGTTCTAATGTGTCTACTTGGTCCCCAGAGCCTTCAATCCGCTTCTCAAAGTCCACAGCAAACTGCTGTACCATCCTATGCAGATATAAATTAAAACCAAATTTATATATAAGTTTATATAATGCCACAGTCTGTTGAGTGAGCAGAAGCCATTATCAGCCAATCAGGAATGTAGAGTGAAAGGTAACACTTTTTACTAGATCAACTTCTTTTGGCATGAACGTATGAAATCTAATTCTTTGCCAGGAAGCTTTCAAAAAACACATACTGTGGTATCTCTGGGTGCGAACGGGATTCTTTCCGGAGCCGCGTTCGCATCCTGAAGAGAACGCAACCAAGTCTGCGTGTGTGCGGGTCGTGATTCGCCGCTTCTGCGCATGACGTCATTTTGAGCGTCTGCACTTGCGCAGCGAAACTCAGAAGTAACGCGTTGTCACGGAGCGCAACCTGAAAACACTCAACCTGAAGCAACTTTAACCCGAGGTATGACTGTAGTAGGAGATGACTTTATTTGGTACACTACTTCGGCACACACTACGCTATCATTATCACAACAATAAAACTTTTTACGCTGACATCTGAAAACTGCTTAGAAAAATCAAAACATGCAATTAGGCTGAAAAACAATAGATTTGATCATAATATAATCCATTATAAAAATGTAAGATGTTAAAAATACTCAAACTTTAGCCACCAATCTTGTCAAGGTGATCAAGTTCAAACTATGGACAATGTTTCGAAAAGGATTTGCTGTTCTACAACCATGCTACACAAAAATACCGCTCCACATGCACTTTACAACCAAATGTGGAATGTAAAAGAATGCAGAAGTCACATGTAATTTGTGCATCCTATACATCCAAAAGGATGCTCTCTTGTATGCATACTTTTTTCCTTATGCAACATTGAAAACTGCAACTTACACATAAATGATGCCGCACAAGTAAAAAATGAGCAGAGGAAGCACACTGGATGTTTGCCACAACACAGATATTCAACCAAGTTTTAACCAGGGTAAACTCACTGAAATTAATAAGCATGACTAGTTAGGTCAATTAATTTCAACAGGTCTGCTCTGAGTAAAACTTAGTTGGATACCACCCTACGTTTTCATGCTTCTCAAGATGAAAGCTAGCCTCTGAAAGCACAACACAACAAAGGAAGGAAACTCCCCATGTGAGAGGCACAGCTCAATGTAAATTTGACCTACTGAAGCAAGGCTTTCGTTTTCCGCGTAGGGTCATCAGGGCGGAAGTTCTTGTATTCCTCCACTTCTTTTTCAAGGGACAAAAGCTGGCTCTGGAGTTTGCTACGCAGTGATGGCAGAGTCTCCCGGATATGGTTTGTCAATTGCTATGGAGAAAAGAGAGCAATCATTTTATATCAACATCATTATAAGTAGTGTTGCTTAGTGCTGAATAAAAGCAGCTTTCCCTTTCAAGTCAGCTAGGTCGAGGGCTGTCCCTTTAGCTCTTGGATCAGAGGTGAGTTGTGGTGTGATGGAACTGTTGTTGTTTTTTGCCAATTATTTTTATTGATTTTCCAAATCATTGCCAAATTAATTCAATTTAAAACAATTTTCCAAAACCGGCTTCCCATTCTCCATATATGATATGTCCAAGATGAATCCCTATTGCTTTTTGTTCTCTCTAGTTAACATCCTCCAGTATTTACCAAAATTCTTATCCATCAGCTGCCCCTTTGTGGTGTGATGGAACTCTAAACTGGAGTAGGCTGTGATTCTTTGGTATATGACCCAAGAATGCCTAAATCCCCATCTCAGCCTAACAAAGCTGCAAGCCCACCATCTAGGTGAACACCTTATCCTTCTTTCTAGCACCAAAATCCTTTCCTTGTTGCCCTTGCTGAGGATGAACAAAGTTAAAAGAAAACTTGGCTGCTCCCAGCATAGCCCTTTCAACACTTCCAAAACAGGCACTGGCTTAGGGAAACCATCTACAGGTCTTTTCCTGCTACAACAAGTTTAATCCATATTCATTTGGAATAATTCCACGGAGAAAACTGTGTATGATGGGAGATTAGCAGGACTACATACTTATTTCATGTCAGCAACAAGCTGATACCTGAAAAATAAGCTAAAAACCAAAGACCCTTATTTTTGCTCTCCCTTGTTTCTTTCAAATGTTTAAACCAGCTATAAAATGATGAATAGCAGATTATTATTTTTTCGGTAAGAAAAAGTGAGGGGGGAGAATCACATTTGGGGTGAGAGGTACCAGCCACCTTCCTCCATACTATAACATCTCCACAAGGTTTAAGGGGAAACAGTGATGTTCAGCCAACTTTAAAGAGCCAGGCAAAAGAGCCAGGATGCCAGAGGAACAGCCTACCTGGTTGAGCAGCTTCTGCAAGTGGGGGGTTCCCATGCGGTCTGCCATGTGTCTGTAAGCAGGATGGGAAAGGAAGAACTTGCGCTCAGCTGCCAATGCTGCTCTGATGTCCTTCTTACCATCAATATCCTTCTGGCTCCGGTTCACAACTCCAATGTAGCCTATGAGTGGACAGCTCCATATATTAGTTTTTGCCTTATAGTTTTGCACAGGACCCCAGTACAAATGCAGGGAAAGCAGATAGGACACAACAGGGCAACCCTTGCAGAAAGCCACATAGTTGCAACGGTACAAAAGAAGTGGGGAATCCTAGCTTCTACAACAATCCACACTTAAAATTAAGAAGGGCCTATTGCTCCTATTTTAATTAAAAAGACAAGAAGCCATGAAGTGGGACATTCCACAGCCACTGGCTGGAATTTTTACACTCGGCATAGTTCTTTCCCATGGAACTTGGCCTCACACCCTGATGTCACAAGTTGTCTTCCTTAGTACATGAAAGCACTGTGACTCAGAAATTTACAGAAATCCAAGTGGTACAGCCCAAATAAAAAGGATGAAAATGTGCCTATTTTGCACTGTTTATTTCAAATGCCGAACTGTGATATTGAGCGGTATAGCAAGCATATTTATTGAAGGGGTAATCAAGAACCCACTCTTGTCAGACTCTGAGCTCATACTGGTGAGATGAGTCATCTCCTATTATACAGTATACAGACCTATACAGAGATCAAATCTGAACAAAGCTAATCAAGTTAAAAGCTACACAAGAGCCAGAGTAATTCATTAGGATCACAAATTGGCTCTAAATGCACAACACTCAGCTAGGATCATCACTAAGGTCCCTTCTACTGTGCAAATTGGAAGTTTCCAACAGGTATATGAAAATATATGGCGCCAACCACTGACTGCTTCCTGCCAAAAGAGTGGGTGGAAGAAAGAATCTGATAACTTCATGTCAAATATATTGGGCTTTGTCATGAAGCTTGGTCGCAGATCACGTCCCATATGCATCCTGCTGACATTTTGCACCCAAAGATGCTAGGAAGAAAAGAAAACTGATTGCCAGAAGCCCTGTACATCTGGGTGCTTTAGGAATGCTCTGGATGACAAAGGAACAAGATAAACAGCAAGCAGACTTCAAAACTAGCTACTTTCATTTGCTCCTTCATACCCAGAGTGCACATTAAATGCACATTGCATGATGGTTTGGAGCCCAGGTACTTCCTTCCCTCAAGCCTGATTAGCAAACACTCATTTTATTCAAGTCTATGAATCTGACCAATGCTATAGTACTTGAGTTCATTCACACAAATATCCATCAGTTATAAGTTGTAATAGCTTTCTACCTCTCCGCAAAGGTAAAAGTTTGTTCTCCAGAACATCTCTTGCATCAGTGCCTTCATCCATCAGGTCTAGTTTGGTTATTACCCCAATTGTCCGTAAGCCTGAGGGGGAAAAACAGAACGGCTGATCAACAGATGATCCAAATATTGAGGTGAGAGATTAAACAAGTTCTCAGGAACTATGATACATATTACAATAAATGATAAGCTTAGGACAGCAATTTTGCACATCAGTGTGATTAGGGCTTTCGTACAGCTCTTGATTTCTTTATTTTACTTCATAATGCACAGAACTGATTATTGCCACCAAGGGCATGAATTATTCCATCTTGTTCTGCCCTGCAATTTTAAGTTCCAGTTGTCCTAACCTTATGGTTTCTGCTACTATCATTCTGTTCCCAGGATCCTCTAGAAAATTCCTTTCAAAGACCAGCATTTTAGCAGAGAAAGGTATCTGGCACAGGACCATAGAAAAAGCACATTGGCACTGGACTATTATACCTAGAATGATTTGGGGCTTCCCAATTATTTTAGCTGAGAAGCTCAGAGTGAGATTTTGGAGACCCTACAGTATTCTGCCATGGAACTGTGTGGAATTTATCAGTGCAACAGGTGAAAGAGAAAAAAAAATCAGGATTTTTTTTTACCTTGTGGGTCAACTTCTTTGGCCATTTTGAGAGCATCTGAGTTGGCCAAATCCATGTTGGCTGGAGTCACAGCAAGAATCAGGCTACTCTCTCTGCTGATGAATTGCAAAATCATATCTTTTATCTGGTACTCAATGTCCTGGGGTTGGTCACCGACTGGCACCTTAGTGATACCCGGAAGGTCAATCAAAGTCAGATTCAATACTGAAAAGAAAAGTGAGCACAATGTTAAGAACTTCCTTTTGAGAAGGTCATCAAGTTTTGCTTTGTGACCTCAAGGAACTTTGCCAAAGTCTTTTCATACAAGGATGGAGAGAAGCCATTAGGGAGATCTAGCTAGTTATTCTCACGACAATAAGACCCTAAAGCCTTTTTTAACCATGATAATGCATCTAATGCCTTCACATCCTCCTACAGCTTCATATATATACAGACTTTTACTCCCTAAGTACCAAAGAAAGATATAGCTTTCCATTTTACTGAATATTTCCAGTCCAGGGTACTTGAGTAGTCCAGTAGCACTCAAATATATGTATTCAGTTCAGTAATATGTGCTTTTAAAATGTTCATCCAGAGCACAAAACCATACCTACCATGTGGTGAATACACCCTCAGGTTAATGGGAACAGGAGAGATGCCTTTATTTGTTCCTGTAACCCTGTCTGTTTCCGCTTCAATCTCCTGTCGGACTTCATCAAAATCTGTAAACTTCTTAGATTTGCAGTGCAAAAATTCTGCATATTCTGAAAGAGAAATCACTTTGTCAGATTGGAATTCACACCTCTGGAAAAGCTTTTGAGGGCTCAATCAGGAGCTGTCACCGAAAACCACTTTTAACTATACCAAATGTTTTATACTGCATGCCTGATTTAGTAGGGCTGCACAGCATGCTCAGCAGTTTCATTTTGTGAGATGAAAATATGAGGGGAGGGGGAGACACACTGTATTTCCTAAATTATGCAAATATCCATTGTCCATTTACTGTGTTGTGTTATGTTACCAAAGTGCTGCTGCTTTGGTCCCAAGGGATGTGCCCAGAGAGGTCTTCCACGGTGCCCACATGGTCCCTTCCCCTTATCCTTTCCCTGCTGAAACTGGGCTTGAAAGAAGCATTATACTGAAGCCCGTACAATAGGCTGCGGAGTGTGCTTGCTTGTGGGATGTGCAAGATGCCCACAACAATTTGCCCAGTTTGCAAATGTGTGCCCAAAAGCCCCAAATGGTTGGCAACTCCCGGATGGTTGGTCAGCTGCTAAGAATCATACTCTCAGGAGAGCCTATCACCACCCCATGACACATGATGTTCTGCTATCCAATGTGTCTGCCTGCCATAACCATAAGAAAGCTCTTTAAAAACCCGACAGAAAGCCTTCAATAGACCGCCACAGTTGCTCCTGTGCACCTCCACCAAACTAGGCAGTCAGTGCACAGTGCACAAGAAAGGGGAGGCTGCTACAGCTGTGCTGCAAGTTGTTTTTTGCTTAGCACACTGGCTCAGGTAGATGGTGCCAAGGTGTTGAGTGCAGTTCCTGTGAATGATGAACTGAGCAGCCAACCCTGGGCAGCGTGAGGAGAGATGCTATCATAGTCGTGCTATGCACTGTTTGTTGGGCACAGTGACCAACAAACTGTTGTTGCTGTTTGTCTTAGGTCAATCCCTTAGAACAGGGTGGCCCAGGCAGCAAGCTTAGTCTTGACTGCTGCATGACATCCCCAGGTTACTTCGTCACCCCACTGCCCCCTAATATTCATTCAGAGGAAGTGCAATCCCATCTAGAATAGGCAAAGTTCCTAATTCTTAGACCTCACTCACAATTTCTGTCTTAGGAGGATTCAATTTCAGCTTATTGGCCCACAAGTGCAGCAGGGCCTTGGTTCAACTTGTACACAGTCTCCCCTCACTCAGATTTAAGAATATAATTCTAATACTCTACAAAACTGATTGATTCATTATCCCTATTTGTTTTACAAGTCAAGTCAACGTATTCAGAAAAAGCATGTCCATGTTTTTTACCAAAGCATAGTAAATTACTTAATAAAGACACTGGCTTGGAAACATGTTAAGAACATTGAAATATAGTCCCACAAAGACATAAACAATGCTAGTTAACCAGAACAAATAAAGATTTCTGCATTCTAGAGTAGTCACAGTCAAAGAAGAAACTGCACACAGACATATCAGCATTCACACAAGGACTTGGGTCACTCTTCAAATACAATGAAAAAACCACATACCTGTTTTAGAAAAGATAAGCTGAAGAATGAGAGGACGTCTGGTAACAATTCCAGATCCACGGGGCAGGAAATCTCTGCAGAGTATTTTTACAAGATAATGTTACTTCAATGGAATAAAAAAAGATACTGCAATTATGAGGACTGACAAACAATACTTTAAAAATCCTATTCTGGAACAGCGCACTGTTCCAAAATTATGTCCATAGGATCTAATGGCCACCTTAATGAGAAAGCTGGCACATTTTGTAATAGCATACAAAGGAAGACAATGACAGTTTTATGAAGTAGTCAATGTGGTGTCCTCCATATGTTGGTGAACTACAAGTCCCATAACCCTTGACTATCAATCATGCTGGCTGGGGTTGATCAGATGTGGAGTCCAAAAGTATCTCAAGAACATCAATATGGCCACCCTGATGTATGGGAATGATAATGTTAAATACTGTACAGTTCAACATGTTGTTCATGGTTTCCACTGTTAATGACAGATTGTGCTTAGATTTATATTTTAAATTAGCAAATATTAAGAGTTGGTGCAATTACTGCTGCTTCCTTAACTATATAGCTAGTACATGGAGGCTCAGAAGCATAAAGAGCTTTCTTGGACGAAGCAAGTGGATCTGGAAGGTCTAAGTAAGACCTTGAGATATCTGATAGACATGGAAAGACTTTCAGAAGTCTCTGGTAGCAACTGAGAATTCCTAGCAACTTTACCAAATTAGATACATACAGATTTCTAAATGGATGCTGGTACAGAATTTTGGACAAGTCTTCAATCGTTTGTAAACATACAAAAAAGGCAGTAGTGTACAAACATCAGGCTTTCTATTTCCTGCCTTCCTTTTGTGGTATGCAAACTCAATTTTCTCCTGCCACCTCAGCCAACTGGTGTCCCTATATACAGGAGTCAGAGAAATACTTCCCAAACACCTGTGATACTATTAAAACATCATAAATCCATCTTTTTTTCCTACACTGGAATTAAGCTCTTAGGTGGCGCTGTGGGTTAAAGCCTCAGCGCCTAGGACTTGCCGATCGAAAGGTCGGCGGTTCGAATCCCTGCGGCGGGGTGCGCTCCCGCTGCTCGGTCCCAGCGCCTGCCAACCTAGCAGTTCGAAAGCACCTCCGGGTGCAAGTAGATAAATAGGGACCGCTTACTAGCGGGAAGGTAAACAGCGTTTCCGTGTGCGGCTCTGGCTCTGGCTCTGGCCAGAGCAGCGATGTCACGCTGGCCATGTGACCCGGAAGTGTCTCCGGACAGTGCTGGCCCCTGGCCTCTTAAGTGAGATGGGCGCACAACCCCAGAGTCTGTCAAGACTGGCCCGTACGGGCAGGGGTACCTTTACCTTTACCTTTATGTTAATAAAATAGATTTCATACTCTTGGAGTGGGGGGAGAGACTAAGAATCCATGTGGTTATCAAGAAGTACATGCCCCAAAGTTCTGGAAATGTTTGTCTTCCTAGCTAGCAGAACGCTACTTTTGCAATGCTTTGAAAAGAATTCCCCAGTCTTAAAACCTCTTGCTTTTTGGGTAACTACAGCTCAGTTGAAGCCTCCCAAAATCCACACAAACTCAAAACCAGAAGAGGTTTTTAAAAATTCAGGATAAAGAGATAAAAAACATTTGATTTTAGTCATTATTCCCTGCTGGTCTTTCGTTCCTAATAAAGCAGTGTTTTTAAATTATGTTGCATCTATTAGCCACCCTGCACTTAAGACTGCAGAAAACATAGGCTATAATAGCCCTGTACAAATAAATGAATGCTGAATGGACCACTGCAGTTTCCTTGTTGTTGAATTCAGAACACAGAACTGGGTAAGGCCCCATGAAAGCATATTTTGCTCTAAACCCCAAAGTGTTTTGAGACATTTCCCCAAGAGAATAGAATCTCCAATTACAAAAACAAGAACAAAGCACTTGGCAACTTGCCTTGAGAGTCACTCCCAATCCTCTCCCACTGAGTGCATGGTGTCCTATGCAGATCCATTGTGTGAGACTTAGTTACCTAGAAAGACATGTTCCTGTTGCTTTCTAGTCATGCTGACGAGACTACCGTATTCATAGGAAACAGGAACCAAGACTGAAAAGGTTCTATGATGTATTATCTTCATTTGACCATGAGCATTGGATCCTAGTTAAATGCATGATTTCCTAAAATTACTTGGCAGCAATGAATGGATATAAATGGATATAAATTTGCTCAGTCTGCACATCAAAGTAAGTGTAAAATAAATGCACAAAGCACTCCCACTTAGATCCTCTCCTAGCATGAGCAGGAGCAAAAACCATGAGCATTGGGCTTAGCATTACTTCTGAACTAAGGATCATGGTTTGTTTCATTTCAAACAAAACACAATTGGAAACCCAAGAACAATCATGGTTTGTTTGTAGCAAAACAAACTGCGATTCGCAGATGAAGTCATGGGTTGTGTTTTTTTGCTCTATTTACATATTCATGGTAATTAAAGTTTACTGAGACATGAAAGCACAGCCACCATCAAACTGGTGAACTAGAATGGACACAATAATAACAGTTTAAATCAAGGCTGTAATTAATTTCTCAGATGGCTATCCCCAGGAAGCTGATTTTTTTATGTGCATAGCAATTCAGGCATCCTAAAATTTTATTTAAATCTAAAGGTAAAGGAAGTAAGATGCTACAGAGTTGTCATTTCTCCAAATATTTTCAAGGAATCCAATAAAAAATTCTAAGTAATGCTATATGTTTGAATATAACATTTAAATCACACTAAGTACACCTTACTAATTTCCCCCTTAATATATTTTAGGTTTCTTTACTAACTGTTTTATTTTAGTATTTTAACATTTGTATGTTTAAGTATGGCTGTGAATTTTTCTCAGTTTTACTATTTTATCGTTTCTAAGCTGCTTTGAGGTTGCTGTTTTTTCAATCAAGCAGTGTATAAAATTTACACTAATCAAAATAAATCTTTAAACATTTACAAGTAAACAGTAATTCAATAAACTTGATAAATCAGATCTCAATTAATTTGCAGCTACAGAAAAGTTTCCAATTCTTTTCTTCTTCTTCTAGAAATCCAACATAACCAAGTTGGTGATGGCTGTGGTAAGTAATCTTCTTGGAAAAACAAACAAACCACAAGCACTGGTTTATAATGTTAAGCTGGCATTCCAGTTCGTTTTCTCCCTGCTTGGGGGGGGGGGAAGGAACAGGGTGGGCACAATATTAGCATTTGTGTTTGTTCATGATAAACCATAGCCTGGCTTGCCACAAGGTGCAAACCACAATACTATTATACTGACTGGGCAATGTTCCTTTGTCAGTAAATCCCAAGTAATCCAAACTTAAATTAGGTTTTTGTGGAATGTTCTGATAATTCTTGGTTTCATTCAAGTTAAAAGAAAAATGCTTATTGATGGCCAGGAATGTCTGGCAATGTTTTATTTAATGGTGACAAATGGCTGGGAAATATACAGAGATCTCTCTGGGATGTCTGGAAGAAGAAACCCATCAAAGATTGGAAAAGATGGTACACCTCTGCTACCTAAAGGGAGGGGGCTGATGGTGTGTGTAGGTAAGAAATGGAAATTTTGCAACAGAGACCAAGAAACATAAAAACAGAGATGGCTGACAGCTAGTTGTAAAAGAAGGTGGCTTGTAGGTACAAATATGTTTCTCTGTGATCGGATGTGGATTAGCAAATCTGGTTCTTTGTAGGAATGCATCAGTTGTGTTGGGTTTCAAGAGGCAACCAAATACACATCTGTGTAGACAGATTATGCCGCTTGGTTTCTGGCTATTATTAATAATAATAAACAAATAGTATTTTGTTTATTATATTTACTTTATTATATTACTTTAAATTTTTTATGTTATCCTCATCCCATTTAACCTTCAAAGTTGTTAGCTTAGTAAGGTAAAGGACCCCTGGATGGTTAAATCCAGTTGAATTCAACTATGGGGTGCGGCGTTCATCTCCACTTTCAGGCTGAGGGAGCCAGCATTTGTCCACAGATAGCTTTCCAGGTTATGTGGCCAGCATAACTAAACTGCTTCTGGCACAACAAGACACCATGACGGAAGCCAGAGCTCACAGATCTGCAGTCTGAAGAACTAGTACCAAGCAGACCCTCCAACGAGCCACCCCGTTATCAAGATATAAAACTTTAGAGCAGCTTTATACAAGCCTTCTCTATGAGAACGACTACATACTTAACTGCAGTCTGCACAGAAATCAATTATTTCAACATTATGTACAGGGAAAAACATCTTAGTTGCTTCAGTCACAACAGTGGTCTTCTTCAGTCACTTGGAAACTCTCAACCAAGGCTCTCATTTAGGTAGATTGGGAAAGCTGCATGGGGGGATGAAAAAAGGAAGACTGTCATCCCTTGCATTCATCTATTTTAGCAGAAGGCAGTACCTTGGTTTTATTTCTTATTTCCACCAAGTGAACCAGCAGAGACTCCCAAAAAGCATAGGGGAAGTTTTTAATGTTTGATGTTTTACTGTTTTTTAATATTTGTTCGGAGCCACAGAGTGACTAGGGCAACCTAGTCAGATGAGTTTCATATAAATAATACTATTATTATTATTATTATTATTATTATTATTATTATTATTATTATCATCATCATCATTACCATCATCATCATTGCCCCTGAGAAAAGGAGACTGGCCAAGTGTGCTTCCAAACTATAATCAATGAGCCACTGTCTCAACGAGATGTTTCTCTGGGCAACCACAGTGGAGGCCATGGACCAGGTGCCATACTGAAAAGCATCCAACAGAGCATCTGCCACAACAGCAGAAGCAGTTCTTTTTAAAGCCATCTCTGACAGCCTAGGACACATACATCCCTTGTACCAAGCTCCTCTGAAAAAACCCCTAAGTAGTTGTTGCTGTCCTAAAAACATGATTTCCACAACAGTTCACAGTCCTTCTGGTAAAAAACTACATCCATTTAAAACAAGAGCAGGCTCAGCACGACTCTCTTAGTCTCAGGGTTGTGGGTTTGAGCCCCACGCTGGGCCAAAAGATTCCTTCATTACAGGGGGTTGGACTAGGCACTGTGGAAGGTGGGGCCAGGACAAGCATCTCCCTTCCACCCTACACACTTAAACAAATACATACTCCATTCATACTCACAAACACCTGTTCTTCCTTCCCCTATCAACTTTAACTGATTGATCTGCTAATTAAAACTTGAAGTCCTACTGGAAACCATTTGATAAAAAGAGACAAGCTTTTAGCAAGTGGACACCAAAGGACATACATTACAAGACAGGAAGTATAACCACAGTGAGTCAGAGGAAGAGGCCCAGAGTCCTCTGTTGCATAATGCCAAAACAATTGAGCCTTACAACATTACTGACAGACAACTTCAATAGAGGTCAAAGGGAAACTTGGTTTGGTCATGAAGGAGAATGCTGAAATACATATGTATTAAACAAAGCTTCAAAGCACATTATGCAGTGGCTTTAACAAATGGCTATTTCATGGAGATAGAAGGAAGCACTCTGCAAATAAGAAATAAACAAAGCTGTATGTAGCACTGAAGCCAGGCTGTCCCTACACTAAACACAAATGGCAGCGTTGACAAGCCAAGGGCGTTTCTACCATTGCTTCAGTCCAGGCACTCATATCTCACTCAGAGCACCAAACAGGAGTGTTATCCTATAACAAACTCATTCTCTGAGCTTGGCACCCTACATAGCCAAAAATGTCACCATCCATGCAGATAAGGAAGGTTTCAATACACTTAACTGGCTTAAGAAACCCCAAGACACTCAAAAGCATAAAAGAAACTTGGGGGAGAAAAACAAAAGTACCGTATTTTTCGCCCTATAAGGCGCACTGGCCCATAGGACGCACCTCCTTTTTTTTGGGGGGGGGGGGAATGAATAAAAAAAATTATTCCCCCCCCCCAGCCGTGGGGCTGGGGCGGGGGAAGCCCAAGCTTCCCCCGATCCCAGCCCATAGAAAAGGCTTGCGGACATCTGCCTGAAGCACGGAAGCCTTGCGAGCCTGCAGGAACTCCCACCGGGCTCGCAAGGCTTGCGGAGAGCTTCCTGAAGCGTGGATAGCGAGAGGGGTCAATGCGCACCGATGCCTCTCGCTGTCCAGGCTTCAGCGAAAGCCTGCATTCGCCCCATAGGACGCACACACATTTCCCCTTCATTTTTGGAGGGGAAAAAGTGCGTCCTATAAGGCGAAAAATACGGTAATGATGGGGGAGAAAAACAAAAGTAGGCCCAACAAGGATGTAATATACTCAGTGGGCACAGAATGCTTACTGACTGGTGATGGGGGCGTACTGGGGGGAGAGAAATGAAAAACATAAGAGGTACAATGGAAGAGGGCATAGTTGGCTGGCCTCCTAAAAGTGTTTGCAATTTGTTGCAGGTTCCACTTATCCCTAGAAAACTCCAGTTGCGCAAACTTGTCAAAAGGTCATTTCCTCACCCAAAGTTCCACTACTGAAATGGCTCCATGAGGCAAGCACATACAAAGCAACTTAATATTTGCAGCGGCACATTTCAAAATAATTAGTACCACCAGCTAATCTAGCTGTTGTTGCCAAGGATTCATTCACATGCTCTCCATAACTGGCCCTAGCCATAAGCCTTTCTGCAGCTGCAGTTTCCAAATACAAAGGCAAGCCCCACATAATCTGTGCTGCAGTGATCCAAAAGAGATGAACCCACGGTGTACGTGCCATGATCTGATACCTCCAAGAACCAACGTAGTTGGCATCCCAGCCTCAACCCAGCAAAGTATCTTTAGTCACTACCAAAACCTGGGTACAAATGTCTGAGAGATTCTAGATGTATCACACACACACCCCAAATCATAAAATTGGAAGGGATCCCAGGGGTCATCAAGTCCAATGCAGGCATGATTTGTAGACTCTTGGGAATTCACTATTACAGGGATCCTTGGTGGGGATTTGTACCCTTCCTAGACAAGAAGACAGACCAGGGAAGCAGTAACCTTCTGTGTGACCATGTGTAAGTTAATACCACTATCTGCAGTTTGGTTGAAAAATTACAGCTGATCCCGAGGCACTGGGTGTTGTGATGCAAGCAGAACTTGGGCCTAGGTGTCAGACCTGGCTCCAGGAAACAGTGGCAAAGACAGCCTGTAGCCAGCAAGACCTGGTCTCCTAGCTATTCTTTTCTTCAGCCAGAGCTAGATGGTGGCACACAGGTTAAATACCTGCCCAGCATTTCTCATATCACTATCCTGACATCAAGCATACTAGGTACAACAGGGCCGAGCTCCACCATACAATGTGATAAAGAAGGGAATGCAGGGGTCAGCAAGCTTTTTCAGCAGGGCGGCAGTCCACTGTCCCTCAGACCTTGTGGGGGGCCAGACTATATTTTGGGGGGAAATGAACAAATTCCTATGCCCCACAAACAACCCAGAGATGCATTTTAAATAAAATGACACAGTCTACTCAAATAAAAACATGCTGATTCCCGGACCATCCGCAGGCCGGATTTAGAAGGCGATTGGGCTGGATACAGCCCCCAGGCCTTAGTTTGCCTACCCGTGGAATAAAGTAATACAAAAGAGCCAAATTGACTGAAATTGAAACTTAGGTTATCCCTACTTACATTGACCTAGGTAAGCTTCTTCAAAAGTTAGCCAAAGCTCTGACTCAAATCCCTTGGACCTGGCCCACTGTCTGTTCCTATCCAAGGATGGGCAGAGGCATCTTCTTGTGGTGCACAAATGTGCTGTTAGAGCACCAATGTGCTGTAGAGGTCTCTGCTGGTGGGCTGTGCAGCACTGTGCTCAGCAGGCAGTCACTAACCACAGTAAAGTCAGTCTGGGAAGTTCAGTAATATTTGCCAAAAACTCAAATATTCATATTTTTTGGCCCAGTGGAACCATTATTCTGTAACTGTTGATGCTTTACCACAAGTTTATTTCTCTCTCACCTGGTTACTGCTTCTTCCTTCTTAGTTTAGCTACCTGGCAATCCTAGCCAAATCATGAAATAGTTTTTATAAGATGATATCACAACACTCTGCAGCCTATCAGGTGAACAGAGCAAGAGGGGCAATGTAAATAAACAGGTAACTTTCTCATACAAATAGACAAAAGGGAACATCTGGCACTGGCAAAAATGTTCTGAAGGACAGTGAACAGTTTTTCTCAGCCCTAAGAATTCCTGACTAGTCTGCCCTAGCAGCACTTGCCACCCTATCACACACAATTATTGCTTATTATGCAGTTCCACTTCCTAGAGGAAGTGACCAATCCTCTTAAGAAAGGCAGACTTTCAGAAAATCGAACATACGAAGCTGCCTTATGCAGAGTCATACCAATGGTGTATCCACGACTTAAGAAACATGAAATACTAACAGCTCTGGTATAGTCATCAAAGCATGAACTCAAACACGATTTACAAGTTTTATCTGTAGCAACTAGGCTCTTAAAAGATTACAAATGAAGGTGCCAAGTATTAAGCAGTAATCATCTGCCAAAGCGTTATCAAGTAATAGCACTGCTGACTGTATACAGCATGAGTGGTTCACTGTTTTCAGCTCAAAGTCACAGTGAAGTTTAGCTAACCCTCTAAAAGCTGCATAGCAGTGTGGATGTGACCAAGTGCAGCACTGCAAATAAAAAGCAAAACTCTCAACTTATGCTTCAAAATCACCTCTTCTTCCTCAGGCATGGCACCACTGCTAGTAGAGACAAAAGACCTTCATGCAATGCCACCATGTCAGAAAATGACAACATGGTTTTTGCAGGGTAAGTTGAGAGGGGGAAAAAGGGATGTCTTATTAGGGAAAGGGTTGGTGAGTCAATGGAAGCAGTTGTAGATTTGCCACCCCTGATTTAAAGAAAATGTGCACTGTCTCATAATGGCAATTACCATAATGGTACCATTAATCTTATGCCCCAGCCACTAGTTACAGCCTCTGAAAGCATCATTGGTTCAATGATTCATCACTGGCCCATGCAACAGGGACACTTTCTGAACACTGTTATGTAGATATATAATGATACTGCTTTACATTAGAAATCTACTACACATCACTACACATGCTTCCCGCTTCCACCAAGAACACACCATAAAATCTACTATCTACAGGAGGGGTGGAGGACCTCAGATGTAAGGGCCACATGTGGCCCTCTAGGCCTCTCTATTTGGATCTCAAAAGTCTCCCCAAATCACAGCCATCATTGCCTGGAATGTGTCCTTGAACTCTGAAAATGCCTCTTGTCTGGGTGAAATGTTAGGAGGAGAGTGTGAAGAAGCCTAGTGTAAAAACAATTCACATTTGTTGTTTTGTCTACTTTGGCCTGCCACTATCAGTACATGGCCCTTGGAAGGCTGCCCAGAAGGGAATACGGCCCTGGGCAGAAAAGGGTTCCACCACCTGGTCTACAGCCAAGTCCTAAGGTAAAACTACATAAAGATTTATATTTCTTACCCAGTCAATTAAGTAAAAAAGCAAACCAACAACATCAGTCTGTTATCAAGGAACAATTTTCTACATGATAGACAAAAAGAAAGGAAGTGATGAAACACTTGTCAACAGTAGCTTCCAGATAAAACCATTACAAAACCTGCTGGAAAAAACTGAGGTCTGACACTTTTAAGATGAAGATTCTACGAAGACATTCTCTTTGAAAATTCAAAACATTTGCTATGTATTTGTTGTCCAATGCATTCAGCATCCAACAACACAAATTACATTCTACAAAATGGAAAAACTTCATGGAGGCTGAAAGCCAGTTAGTGCACACGGCCAAGCTTCCCACCCTCCCGGCTACCGCTTTACTTTAAATAACTAACCACAGAATAGCAGGGTACTTAAAATACAAAAGAATGATTTTCCATTGTTGACAGTTATATCAACAATGCTACTTACTAGTAATGACCTGCTTCCCAGAATAAGATATTCTTGTTGACCCTATTCAATTGTTTTATTGTGTTTTCCCATTGTTTTTAATTTGTATGTCACAAGCTGTATTGAACTTTTGGGAAAACCTCCAACAAAATGGTCACTAGCAAGGAGTAATACAAATAAGAACTTGTGCAGCAAAGAATATAAACAAGAAAATGTTACGTAAATTTAGTGCACACTCAAAATTTGGATTCAGATACGTATGGGGAAAGCACTATAGAGCCCCCAAAGTATCCCGTACCATGTAATAGTCCCTTTATGCAATACATTTTCCCAGATCTCTAACTGTGTTGCATCAGATCAACTGAAAGCAGAAGAGGCTCTCCTGTTTGTCAGCATCAATATGCACTCTGACAATGACACCTATTCATGGAAACATCAAAGACAACCCAAGCCTGCAACCATCAGAAATTTCCATAGACACGACACGTGTTATAAACATGCTTGGGTAAAGGATAACCTAAGCTAGCACATACAATAGCTTTAGTAAACTGAAATGACTTTAGTAAACTGAAATGTTTTATTGCAGGAGAGGGAAGACATATCTGATTAGATGTACTTTTTCAAAAGCAGGTGGGGATTTGAGGCTTTGTTCTACTTCTTTGACTCCACCTTCATGAGTCTGACTGCAGTTTAGTTATTGCAGTTTTTAGCATCACTGTTGAAATACAGCATTAATAAATGCAATCTCACTCATTAGGCTGCATCCCTCACAACTGTTCACAGAAGAGTACATGTGATGAACTCTGTGATAAAAATTCACACCAAGCTGGTTTTCTAAAGACTCAGATAGATTCAGATGCTTGCTCCACATCTTCCAGAAAACCAGATACTGGTCTCATGTCAATATAAAATGTTTTACGTGCAATGATTATGGCAAGGAATTCACTACTGGATCAAAATATACACCCAGGATTATAGCTGTTTAGTCATTGGTAGTGACTGATGTACAGTATATTAGAACACCAATTCCACTGAAAAATGTTTAAAATAGTTTGATCACTGCATTTCCTCATGGGCAAAATGCAGAAGTAGGAGGGCAATGCATGTAATTTTTACAGTATGCTACACTTCGTCCATACTAAAGCCACCTACATCAAGGCAAACAAGAGTACCGTATTTTTCGCCCTATAGGACGCACTTTTCCCCCTCCAAAAATGAAGGGGAAATCTGTGTGCGTCCTATGGGGTGAATACAGGCTTTCGCTGAAGCTTGGAGAGCGAGAGGGGTCGGTGCGCACCGACCCCTCTCGCTCTCCAGGCTTCAGGAAGCTATCAGCAAGCCTGGGGAGCCCGCGGGAGTTCCCACAGGGCTCCCTAGGCTGTGGACAGCAGCCTGCTGCACGGAGCGCGGGGTGCGCTGAAGCAGAGCGCCCCACGCTTCGGGCAGACATCGGCCAGCCCCACAAGCTCAGGGGACAGCAGGGAGGCGGAGCGCTGCCATACCGCTGTTCCCCGACCTGGTTTGGTTTCCTCAACCTGGTTTTGGGGGGGGAAATAAAGGGGGGGAAATTCCTTTATTTCCCCCCCCCAAAAAAAAAACTAGGTGCGTCCTATGGGACGGAGTGTCCTATGGGACGAAAAATACGGTAATTATCATACTTCCAGGACACATTCTAGACAGCAAAACACTCAAGGAAAATGCATAACAGCACTAGTGAGCAGAGTGGAGACATGGACTGGGGAGAGAGATGGCCTAGGAGGGAGAGTTCAATCTGGCTAGAGAAGCCTGGAGGACCTGGGCGGAAGTTCCCCACCATCACTTAAGGCTGTTCAAATCAGTGTTCACCAAGCACATTCAGACCAATGTGTGCTCCCTTTCTGTCACAATCACATTTCAGTAACATTTTCTACATATTCAGGTAGGTAGCCATGTAGGTGTGATGCAGCTGAAATAAATAAATAAATAAATAAATAAATAAATAAATAAATAAATAAAGTTCAGTAGCAGCTTAGAGACCAACTAAGAAGTGTGCTTGCAGGTATCTGAAGAAGTGTGCATGCACACGGAAAACTTATACCCAGAACATACTTAGTTGGTCTCTAAGGTGCTACTGGACTTTTTTTTCTCTACATATGAATGGGAGTGAGGGGGAAACAATCCCTGAGATATAGCTCCCTAATCACACTTTAAAGCAATTCCTAAATGGCAAATTGTGAAGACAAAGCAAATGAAAAGCAGCTAAGAAACCCCAAGGCAGAAATTTTTTTAGCATAAAGTTTCAAAGGTAGAATCCTCCAAGGTGTGAGATGGGTTATCTCTGGGTCCTCAGGTAGATACTGCACATTAAAATTAGTTGCAGGACAAAACAAATCACAGTCATTACTATTGGTATCATCATATGAGAAGGTATATCTCATCTTTTTTGTTACAGAAATGCTATTGAGCAATAATATACACTATGAATTTGTACATAGAGCTATCAGTCACTAATATTTAATGCAAGCAAAACACCCATTATATGTTGGGCGGGGTAGCAAAGACAAGCATAAGAAACTCTTAGCATAGGCTGCTCTGCTGCTTATCAGGGGTTAAAAGCAGACTAGTTACAGGTAGGTAGCCGTGTTGGTCTGCCGTAGTCGAAACAAAATAAAAAAATTCCTTCCAGTAGCACCTTAGAGACCAACTAAGTTTGTTTCTTCAGATTTCTGAAAAAGTGTGCATGCACACGAAAGCTCATACCAATAACAAACTTAGTTGATCTCTAAGGTGCTACTGGAAGGAATTTTTTTTATTTTGTTTCGACTAAAAGCAGACTGTCATTGTCACTGCTAATCCTCATGTACCATGGAGACATGTTTCAAGGATAGGTAAAAATGTCTAGAGTAGAATACTGTATTACATCACAATAGACCTGTTTGTGTTTTGTGGTACACTGAAAATGGTGTTGCTTGCTGCAACAGACTAACAAGTCTATTGCTTAGAGGTTATTTTGTTTAGATCATTTTGTGTAACAGACTGTCTAGCACAGTAGTCTATTTGACAGCACCATGCCATAGGGTGTGCAATCGGCAGTGGATTAATCAATGCTCAGGGACATGGAAGGAGGAATCAGCTGTCAAATAATTGTTTTTGATGACATGTTTTATTTTCCATCTTTCATTTTATATTTTATGTTACAGATTACTCGGAGCCTTTAAGAAAAAGTGGTATATTGAGCAAAGTAATTCTGTTCTTCAAATAACTATCCTATCAAGACAGCTGTCAGACAGAGCTCAGGACAGAACATTTAACCCAAAAGGCATGGCTCTGTGCAACCTAAGGTACAGAGTATACGGCTTTGCTAAAAAAACAACAACTACCAGACTTTTAGAAGACATCTGAAGGCAGCCCTGTTTAGGGACGCTTTTAATGTTTGATGTATCACAGTATTTTAATATTCTTTTGGAAGCCACCCAGAGTGCCTGGGGAAGCCCAGCCAGATGGGCAGAGTATAAATAATAAATAATAATAATAATATCCATTACATCCCAGTCCATAGCAGGCCTACTAATATAATGGCTTAGCTAGTGGTTAATAAGATATTGTGCATTTATTTCTGAAATTGTGGATCACTTTTATGTATCTTGCACACAAAAATAAGGAACAGCATTCATGTTCTGAATTCCAAATGTATTAAAAAGGTAAAGGTACCCCTGCCCATACGGGCCAGTCTTGACAGACTCTGGGGTTGTGCGCCCATCTCACTTAAGAGGCCAGGGGCCAGCGCTGTCCGGAGACACTTCCGGGTCAGGTGGCCAGCGTGACATCGCTGCTCTGGCGAGCCAGAGCCACACACAGAAACGCCGTTTACCTTCCCGCTGGTAAGCGGTCCCTATTTATCTACTTGCACCCGGAGGTGCTTTCGAACTGCTAGGTTGGCAGGCGCTGGGACCGAGCAGCGGGAGCGCACCACGCCGCAGGGATTCGAACCGCCGACCTTTCGATCGGCAAGCCCTAGGCGCTGAGGCTTTAACCCACAGCGCCAAATCTATTATGCAAGAGCAAAAGAGGGAAACTTGTTAGCTATGTGTAAAACTAAGCAACAGCAGAAAGCCAAAATGTGGTCTGCAAGACTTATTGCTAACTGTTCTTTATGGCACAAAAGTTCACAGGTGGAAGGCCGACATAATACTGTGTTACATCCTTATCTGTGAGACCATTACACAGAAAGCAGAAAGACAGGTGTAACCTCCCCCACCCTTGCAAGTCATAAGCTGTCTAGCAGCTTGAACTTTTTTACATTTAGCAATACCGCAAAGAAACCTGGAATCTGATGGGTTTTCATGCAAGAGGGGGCTGATGGATGTTACAAACCAGGCAAAGATCTTCTAGGAAAGAGGCTGTTGTAAATTTGTTGCTATTATTTTTAAAACTTATTTTATTATCTTGTATTTATGTAACCAGCCCTCCAACCCTATGAAGGGCAGGTAAACAATAATAATAACGGCAACAAGAGCAGAATCACCAAGATTGTTCCGCCCATTTCAAGTACCACCCTGCAGTTTATTTTATTTTATTTATTAAATTTATATACCACCCTTCATCCGAAGATCACAGGGCATTGTGTGTGTATATATTTTATATATATACAACATAGTAACA
The DNA here is from genome assembly GCF_951804945.1 of Podarcis cretensis. Lineage (NCBI taxonomy): Eukaryota > Metazoa > Chordata > Lepidosauria > Squamata > Lacertidae > Podarcis > Podarcis cretensis. The sequence goes on from NC_137187.1 coordinate 32,035,411, forward strand.
AAAGCTATACCTCCCACCCACAGTTTAAAAGGCCATGGATTGTTTAAATAGCAAGAGGCCTGGTAGAAGAAAGTTTTTGCCCGGCACCTAAAATATGTAACAATGGTGCCAGGCAAGCTTCCTTGGAGAGATCATTCCATAAATGGGGAGCCACTGCAAAAAAGGCCCATTCTCATGTTGGAAGGCGCACAAAGAATGGCCTCATGATTGCACGGTACAGGTAGGTTCATGTGGGGAGAGGTGGTCCTTGAGGTATTGCATTCCTGAATCGTTTCAGGCTTCATAGGTCAAAACCAGCACTTTGAATTGGTAAACTAACTGGCAGCCGGTGCAGTTGGGCCAGGATCGATGTAATACTCTCAAACAGTCTTGCCCTGATGAGCAACCTGGCCGCTGATTTCTGCACCAGCTGAAGTTTCCAAACAGTCTTCTTTGGCAGCCCTACGTGGGACGCATTGCAGTAATCTAACCTGGAGGTTAGGTAAGTAAGGGTAAAGGTACCCCTGCCCGTACGGGCCAGTCTTGCCAGACTCTAGGGTTGTGCGCTCATCTCACTCTAGAGGCCGGGAGCCAGCGCTGTCTGCAGACACTCCCGGGTCACGTGGCCAGCGTGACAAGCTGCATCTGGCGAGCCAGCGCAGCACACAGAACGCCGTTTACCTTCCCGCTGGTAAGCGGTCCCTATTTATCTACTTGCACCCGAGGGTGCTTTCGAACTGCTAGGTTGGCAGGCGCTGGGACCGAAGGACGGGAGCGCACCCCGCCGCGGGGATTCGAACCGCCGACCATGCGATCGGCAAGTCCTAGGCTCTGAGGTTTTTCCCACATCGCCACCCGCGTCCCTTAACCTGAAGGTTACCCCAGAATAAACGACAGAAGTTAGGCTATCCCTGTCCAGATCTAGGGGCACTGCTGGGCCTCCAGCCGAAGCTGATGGAAGGCACTGAGACCACCTGAGTCTCAATCGACAGCAAAGGACCCAGAAAAAACCCCGAGCTGTGTGCCTGCTCCTTTAGAGGGAGTGTAAGAGCAGGCAAGCTTCCCCATAGAGGTCACCGGAGCACAGGCGACAGAGTTTACCCGGGACAACCCGGAAAGGTGTGTGGGGCGAAGGGCAGCGCGAGGCCTCGCGGTGCTGACCCCTCCCCACACTCGCCCAGCAGAGCGGGAGGCGAGAAGGCAGGTGGCCCACACGCCGGCCATGGCGACAGTCGCAAAGCCACCTTTCCCGAGGGCCAGTCCCGCGCGCGACCCCTTTCGGCTCCATGGGGCAGAGAGGGGTCTCGGAGCGGAGAGGGGCTGGTTTTGGGCGGGCGGGCGGCGGCGGCTCTTCCCGGGCCGAGGCCGCCTCTACGGCAGAAGCGAGCTGAGGAGAGCGCAAGCCCGGCATTCTCGGAACTCATTTCCGCAAACTGCGCCGCGCGCCGCTGGTCTGCCTTAGGGAGCCTCCCTTGCGCAGTTTGCGTTTCCCTCTCTTCCTCCGCGCAAAGCCCCCCTCCCCCCACACGCACGATTCACTGACTGACCGGCCGACGAAGTTCTCGAGGACGGAGCTCTTGCCCGCGCTCTGGCCGCCCACCACGGCGATCTGCGGCAGGTCGAGGTGGCAGCTCTGCCCGATAGAGCTGAAGGCGTCCTGCAGCTTGTTCACCAGCGGGATGAGCTCCTCCATTCCTCGGTTGCCCATAGCAACGGCCTAAGGTGGGAGGGGGACAGATCCCCTCCTCCTCCCCCCGGCGCGCGCACCTCCCCGCTTCCTCTCACAACCCCAGGCAACAACCACCAAAACTTCCCCCCTCGGATTCTCCTCATCCGGCCTCGGCGAGGCGACGCCCCGCCCCGCCCTATTTCTGCCGGCCATTGCCGGCTATTGCTCGGAGGGCCTGTCATTCATCGGTCAGGACCAATAAGAAAAGCAAAACCGTCGCCCGCGGGCAGTGGTAGGGGCAGCGTTGGCCTGCTCCGCCCATTTCCGGTCGGTGTTCTAACTGGTAGTCTTCCCTGTCATTCGGCGCCCGCCTCTGCTCTCCTCACAACCAATGGAGACCTGAGGAGCTCGGTCCCCGCCCCGCAGCTTATTAGTTGCTTTTTTTTCTTTTTCTTTTTACTGGTCATGTTTCCTGTCCATCACGAAAAGAAACGAATAAGCTGTCAAAAGAACCGGGCCACCCGCCTCACTACATTCGCTTTTTATTGGCCAGTGTTTGCGTCACACTCTGTGAATAAGCCAATCGCTCCAGTAAAGAGAACTTTTCTTCTTCCTTTTTAAGGGGCATGAACAATGAGATGAAATGTTTATTTTTCTGCCTCGGTCCTTCTTTCGCCGCTAAACAATTATTGGTCCCTGCTCGTATTCATTCATTCATTCATTCATTTCGTAAAATGTATATACCGCTTGAGTGAAGAAAACCTCAAAAGCGGATAAAACAATAAAGCCAAGGGGAAAATGTTTTGCAGCCATACTTTAAAACATACAAAATTAAAATACTAAAACAGATCGAAAGGTACCTCAGCTTTCTCTTACCTCTACAGAAATCGCAGATCCCCAAATCTTTTTCACACCTTCCAGGGGGAAATGATTTTACCTGGCAGACATTATTCTACCTTTCTGGTGGCTGCAGCTGATGAGGGCATCTTGCGAGGAATTTGTGCATTTTCATTTGCAATACTTTTAAAAAAAACAGAAAACCAGAATTTCCCAGATTTTCTTTTCTTATTTTAAAAAGTATTCTTGTCAATTCTAAATATTCTGTGATTCAGAAAGTTTCCATTCAGCTATGAGCATTAAAGGCTGCAATATTGTAGAATAATTGTAGAGAATAATCAGATTCAGTGCAATTCTATTCTTATTTAAAGGTAAAGGGACCCCTGACCATTAGATCCAGTTGTGGCCGACTGGGGTTGTGCCACTCATCTCGCTTTATTGGCCGAGGGAGCCGGCATACAGCTTCCAGGTCATGTGTCCAGCATGACTAAGCTGCTTCTGGCGAACCAGAGCAGCGCACGGAAACGCCGTTTACCTTCCCGCTGGAGCGGTACCTATTTATCTATTTGCACTTTGATGTGATTTCAAACTGCTAGGTTGGCAGGAGCAGGGACCGAGCAACGGGAGCTCACCACGTCGTGGGGATTCGAACCGCCGACCTTCTGATCGGCAAGCCCTAGGCTCTGTGGTTTAACCCACAGCGCCACCCGTGTACTCGGTAGTAAATTCCACTGCGTTGCTATTGCTACATATTTATTTGCCCCATGTTGGGCAAAGGAGTGCTACATTGCAGGGGGTTGGACCAGATGACGCCCCCCCAGGCTTCCTTCCCACTCTACAATTTTTGATTCTGTGTATACCAGGCATGTCCAACTCCCAAAAGACTGCAATCTACTCCCACTATAAAAAAACTGGCAGTGATCTACCCAAAGTTGTTGAGCTTTTTTGGGGGGCGGAGATCAACCAGGATCACGCGGTCGACAGGGATCGACCAGGGACACCACGCAATTGACCAGTAGATCATGATCAACCGGTTGGACATGGCTGATATATACCCTAACACCTATTAAAAAACATGCAGATAATTACAATAAAAACAGTGTGGCACCAGGGAGTAGGCCTTACTCCTATGTTAGTGTGCATAGGATTGTACTGTCCACTCAAGTGCTATAGGCACACTCACTAGGAAGTGAGTACTGTGATCAATACTTGATGGCAGCAGGGATGGGGGATAAGATCAAGAGTTCCAAATAAGTGCAGTGCTTCCACTCCTCATGAGTAGTCACAGGTTCAGGACCAGGAAAGCATTCCCATCCAGTTGCACTTTAACCCATATGTGTTCCTATACAACTTGCCACTGAAATAATTTGTTCTATTTTAGTACTGCAAATTTTGTTACATATTAAAAGTCAGTTTAAAACTGTACAATTCTTACTACAAGTTATCTCAAAATTGCTACTAAACAGTTTCGATTTTTTGCTGTTATTTTACATTTCTCCCTGATAAAAAAACTTGTTCTTTAAAAAATGTTACATTACCTAATAAGTTGTCTTATCACTCTGCCTTCATATAGTCACAAGAATCCAATTATCCACAACCTCTGAATTCTCACTTCAGTAATTTAATTTATTCTGTCTGCACCTGCTGTAGGCATATCAGCATTCTTAGGGTATTTTTAATACATATTTTACTGTTCTACAGATCTCTGTCGTTTCTCTAGACCAGTGGTTCCCAATGAGGGGTCCAGAGACAAATGCAATCACACTGGGGCTGCTTCTATCCCCAGGATAACAGGTCTTTTTGCTGCACAATATAGAGGAGAGGAGCAAGGTGTATGTACATTTTTTTATCAGCTGTGGTTGTAACAATGGTACTGAGATACATGGTCTGTTTCTTCAACATTTCCCTGTTAAAAGTTGTTTCTTATCACCACCCTGGCTACCCACCAATATCCTACGGTGCCTTCATAAGATGCTACAATTGAACATTTTCAAAATAATGCACTGCACAGCTGTACCACAGCACGGGGTGGAGGGTAGTGGGATAAAAATATTGAAAGTACTTGACAATTGCATGGCAACACAACTATACATCTTTGCTTCTGCATTTATGCATTTTGCAAAGGGTCATGCTATAAATGCTTGCCTTTTCCACTGCTTGCTGATGGCCACAAAATGGAGAATCAGGAATGAGACTGATGGATCCAAGAAGCCACTTCTACTGGTGAAAGGTTACAGTAAAGGATAGCAAACTTGCAAAAATTTGGACGTTTTATGACCGTGATACTACAGTGAAGCTACAAAATAGTACAAGCAGTAGTACATAGCACAATAACAAAATGTGGATCATCATCACCTTTAAAAAAAATACATGAAAAAACACAGAACAAACAGGTACAAAATATGGGGCTGGTGTGGTATGTGGAAAATGTGGAACATGTGGAACATATGCATTCTAGTAATGGCTGCAACATCTCAAGTAGATTTATTCAGACTCCTCTTTACAGTATAACATATTATGAACTGAGAAAAGAATGGACCTGATACAGTGCGAGCAAAGTCCATTTCTTTGCAAGCATTTTGAAATTTAATGAGCAGATGAAAGGGTGTGGTTACTTGCTCTTTTGTAAAAACCCCATATAAATATAGTTTTGCTGTGTTCAGTTACTGATTTACTTGTGACTACCTGAGGCAAAAGCATTCGCATATATCATTTATCATAATCAACCACAAGAAGAATATTTCTCTTTAAACTCAGACAACTCCAGTCCCAGTTTCTGTGACAATCTTTTCTAGTATCATGAGGCAATGTGTTTTTGTTTCTTTGACTGACTGACTGACTGATTGTTTCTAAAAGTATGACATTCAATACATGGCAGCACAAAAAGCCTTCAAGCTGAGCATACATTTCTGGCAAAACAAGAAGTTTCCAAGCTTTCTTTTTTATTGCTCTGTGTTGACTCTTGGGCAGGGTGCTAAGTGGGCTGAATGCAACCAAGACATTGCGCAAGGAGAACAATTTATGCCTGCATAATAGAAACTCCCTAGTCGCTGGGCACCACCCACACCCACCAAATCTGCCACAAAGTAGGGATGACCCCAGAGCTGATTTTGGGCGTGATGCACAGGTGGGATAAATTCCCCTGCACTAGTGGAAGTTGTTACAGTTGCACAGTTATGTTGTTGGATACAGCTGAGTCATTATTCCCTTCTTATTTTCCATTACGTACACTTACCAAGCAGTCCTATATGCCAATTATAATGGGAGTGGAGATACATAGCTGCTATGCAGATGAACAGCTACCATATGTATTTCCCACTCAGCCAAGGTGGGTGGGAGAGAGAGAAGAGAAACACATGACACAGAAGTAGTAATACTGAAAAACAAACAAGCAAAAAACACAGAATAGTCACAGAGAGGGGGGGGGGAAGTGTTAATGTTCAAAGATCCCAGGGCCATTCACAACAACAACAACAAAATGAGAAGACAAAATACATCATAAAATAACGAAACAAACCAATAACCCCAGCCCCCGAGACCATTCCAAGTTTTTGGAAACCAATACCACAACATCTGCATAACGTTTGACGTACTTTTGTGCACTTTGCTAGAAATTTACCCTCTCCAAAACATTAGCTGAAATCAGTGTTCTTTTGTTAAAGCAGCAGAGCAGTTCACTTTCCATGAAATGGATGTTTTGTTATTTGGGCTTAGCCAGCCTCTGTCTGATATTCAGTTTCATGGGGAAATGACTTGTCTTTTAGCCTCACCTGTCTCCCTTGCGTGGAATAAGGGCTCTGTCACAGTAGTAAATTTTGTAATCGGCCACAGCCCCACAGCAGCCATTTTGTGACTACTGTTGCCTGAATAGCAGCAATGTTGTGGCGCTGCCTACAATACTTTCTCAAGATTTCAGATGTTCCCACTGTTCAGAAAAGTTTGGGGGGCCCTATTCTACATGTCACTTTCACAAGGTCACTCAGATGGTTGGATTCATATAAATCAGGGGTGGTGACCTCAGGGCTGGTGAGTGGGGAATGTGGCCCTTCATGCCTCTACGTGACCCTCGGGACTCTTTCCAGGCACACCTCTCACCAGTCCTGCTTTACACTCTTCTCAAGTGATTTCCCTCCTGTCTGAAATGTAACTCTGAGTGCCTCTTGCTTGCCTAGATGAAAAACTGTGCATACAGAAAATGATGATAATAATAAATTATTATTATTATTATGAGGGGCACACTCTTAGTCGGATTGAGGCATCTAATCATAAGCCTGCATTTTTATCAAAGCTTATATTTTTGATTAAGGCCTGTATATTAAGATGAGCTTAAAGATTTTCAAATGTTCATGCCAGGCAGAAGACCAGCTGCCTAAGAACCTTGGCAAGATGTTTATTCTCCTGGACAAGGGGGCCCCCTGATTTATAGCAGAAAACAATTCTCAAAGTCGTAAAAAGGGAATTACAGGCTGACAGCCAAGGTTACACTGACCCTACATATTACAGAAGATAAAAAAGCAGAGAAAAACATAATTAAGAGTGGGTAAATAGTAAAATAAAACCATGTGCCTCCCATTAAACTTGAGCCATATTTTCCTAAGGTTGAAAGGTCAAGAGCAGTGAAAAAGGCAACTGGCTTGGCTGGAGAAGGGGAGTGTAAAGAGAAGAAGAGGTTTTCTTTCTATTTTATTTTGAGGCTGTAAAATGTTCCTTCCTTTTTTACTTTGAAAAGGTTTATTCTTCTAAAAAGCTATCTATGTTATGTATTAAATATAATGGCTTAAATGTAATTATGCAAAGGAATTAGAAGCTAAGAAATGTTAAATCCTTATGCTAGATTCTTATTTCATATAGTTGGAAGAGATCACAGGGGCCATCAGCCACCAGCCCAGCCCCCCTGCCAAGCAGGAAACATCATTAGAGCACACATATGGTTGTCAGGCCTTTGTTTAAAGACCTCCAAGAGAAGGAGATCTTTCAATGATGATGTGAACTCAAGATCCTTGACATCTGTTTAAGATAAAAATTTAAGATTAAACCATCTGTTTTGGAGGGCAATAGGGCGAGGTGAGCTGGTAATTAAGGTTCCTTGTTGAGACACATGTAAGATATTTGTCATTTATAGATAGAAGAATATATAGCTTTTTGTTTCCCATAAAAGGGCAAGAGGAAATGGGTGTATCTTTTGTGATTGGTTCTAGCAAACAGCCAATAGGAATTTCAACCAGGCTGATTGGACAGAGGCAGCCACAGGAGGAGCAAGGGGGCTGGATTAAGGAAATATAAGTGCTGGCCAGAATAGCAGGAGGCCAGGCCAGAGCTTGGTAACCATATACCACTGTGCCTCATATTTATTTGTCTGACAAATAAATTATTATTTTAATTTCTCTATTGCTGCGTTGAATATTTCATTCCAGCTAAGCGTTAACCACAAGCAGGGTGCTACAGGATGGCTTGTGTGCTCTATTTTCCAGTTCTCTCTTTGAAGAACAATCCTCCGTTTGAAGAGCTGTTCAGTTTAAGTTTGGTTTAAAGGTAAAGAAGCTTAAACAAGGAGAGCGGAGGCCTTGAAATTGCCCACCACCAGCAGCTAGATGGCAGACTGAGCAGGCATTTAGGTTTGCCATATGTCCTCTTTTTCCAGGACACGTCCTCTTTCACATGGGTATACAAAATGAGAGCTGTCATAGCGATCCATAGTTAAAAGTAGAAGTCGGCAAATGTGTCCTCTTTCTTGCTGTTCAAAATATAAGCCAACTGTTCACATTTCCCTCCGCATTAGTGAGATGCAGGGTCTTTCCATGTAAATTATAGTAATGAATCAATATGTGTAAATAAGCAAATTTTATGCAAATTGATTGATTGATTCTATTTCTGTGCCGCTTTTCATGCAAATGAATCGCAAATCTGCTTACAAATTTGCATCCTCTTTTGTCACCTTTGAAAGGGCTGGGGCCGTTGTGTTTTCATTCTAATTCTTTGTATGGTTTGAGTACAAACCCAGTCAGATGGGTGGGGTATAAATAATAAAATTATTATTACTATTATTGATTACGCATATATTTTTTAACATTTAATATAATTAATAAAATCAATTAACTAATAATATAATTTAATAGATTATAATATTATACTGTATGTTTTAAGCGATTATTATTATAACGATAATAAGACACATACACACACACACACATATATATACTGTACAGTCTATGTTTTTAGCGGTTCTTATTTTTGTTTCTCTTATTTATATGTTTATATACCACAAATCTTTGCCAATCTAAAGATATCAATCGGGCCTGGTCGCTGTTGTTTTTTGCTGCCACAGGTTCCTACAGACCCGCCTCCGCAGTTATCCACCTCTACCCTCTGAGTTTGCGTATCTCTAGGGGCATTGATGCAGGCGCGGCCAATAACGTTCCGGCGTCAAGGGGTGGGCGCTGCGACACGTCCAATGAACAGCGTCGGGTCTCTCAGAAACCGAGAACCTTTGTATCTCTATAGGCGGACGTCGGGGTACGTAGAAGGGTTTTAAAAAAACCCATCCTTTAGCCCCGCCCCTCACAACGCCACGTCACGTGACAGGCCGCGTTGGCGCGGGGAGAGGGCGGCTCGGTTGCTATGGCTGCGGCGCCGGCCTTGTCTCTGCGCGTGGTGGCGGAATGCGGGCGAAGCAAGGCCCGCGCCTGCGAGCTGCGCTTGCCGCACGGCTCCGTCAACTGCCCGGTCTTCATGCCAGTCGGTACTCAGGGAACCATGAAGGGCCTCACCGCTACGCAGCTGGACGCGCTCGGGTGCCGCCTGTGCCTGGGCAACACCTACCATCTGGGCATGCGCCCCGTGAGTAAGACGACCCCCCCAACATCCGCCTCCCCAAACCTTGACTTGCCATTTATTTCTACTAGAGACGGCGAGGACGTTTCCTACTCTCAGTGGAATTCTCCCCCCCCCCCATCCTATTTTCGGGGGGGGCGGGAAGAAACCAAATATTCAGTTCAATTACAGTGATTGCAATATTTGGGGTTTTTTTAATTTAAAAAATGGATACTTTTTATTAATATTATTATTAATTATTTATTGAATTTAGATACCGCCTTATACAGTGGTTACCTCGGGTTACAGACGCTTCAGGTTACAGACTCCGCTAACCCAGAAATAGTACCTCGGGTTAAGAACTTTGCTTCAGGATGAGAACAGAAATCGTGCTCTGGCGGCGCGGCGGCAGCAGGAGGCCCCATTAGCTAAAGTGCTGCTTCAGGTTAAGAACAGTTTCAGGTTAAGAACGGATCTCCGGAACGAATTAAGTACTTAACCCGAAGTACCACTGTACCCAGAGGTCTCAGGGTGGCTCACAGAAAAGATCACAATACAGTATATAAAATAAAAATAAAAACAATGACTCAATAACAACCCCCCCAAAAAGAGCCACATTTTAAAAGGGTATAGGATGTCCCATCAGGTAAACCAAAGCCCTGGTTAAAAAGGAACGTTTTTGCCTGGTACCTAAAGGTGTATAATGAAAGCGTTAGATGAACTTCCCTGGGGATAGCATCCACAGGCAGGGAGCCACTGCAGAAAAGGCCCATTTTCTTTTTTTCTTTTTTATAAAATTTTTTATTTGCATTTTATAAATTTCCATCCAATTATTCCTTTAATCCCGCATACAACAAATTGTGACTGTTTTTGACTTCCCTCAGCATCTCTGACAATCATTCATATTTATACCTTTAGTACACATTCCTTTCTTTCGTATTGCCATTCTTTCTCCTTGCTCCCATTATTTCTAATAAACAATACTTATTTTTATTTACAGTGCCTCTTTAAATCCCACTAGCGTTGTGTTTACACCACATATATTTTTCAGATAATCCACAAATTTTCCCCAGTCCTCAATGAACTTTTGGTCTTTAGTATATCTGATTTTCCCAGTTAATTTATCCAATTCTGCATAGTCTATCACTTTTGATCTCCATTCTTCTATCGTCGGTATCTCCTCTTGTTTCCACTTCTGGGCCAACAGGATTCTGGCTGCCGTTACAGCATATTGGAAAAGCTTGCAGTCCTTTTTTCCTATGTCCTTTCCTACAATACCTAGAAGAAAAGCTTCGGGTTTTTTCACAAAAGTATATCTTAACATTTTTTTCAGCTCATTATATATCATTTCCCAAAAACTTTTCACTTTCTTACATTCCCACCACTGATGAAAGAATGGCATAAAGGCAATTTATACAGAACAGAGAGCAAAATTGATAGTGAACAACGTTATTACTGAAGAAAAGGCCCATTTTCGTGTTGCCACCCTCTGGACATCTTGAGGAGGAGGCATATGAAGGAGGGCCTCAGAAGATGATCTCAGGTTCTGGGTAGGTTCATATGGAAAGAGGCGGTCCTTCAGATACTGTGGTCCTGAGCCGTTTATTAGAATTAAGAGTTTCAAAACAAATATTTTGTAAGTGCATCAACAGAAAGACAAACACAAGGCCGTAACAGTTGCTGATAACGGAGAATCGTGGAATTGTAGAGTTGGAAGAGACCCCAAGGGTCCTCTATTTCAACCCCCTGCAACGCAGGAATCTGAGCTTAATCATACAAGACAGGTGCCAATCCAGTCTCTGCTTAAAAACCTCCAAAGAATGAGAGTCCACTACCCCTTGCGGGAGTCCGTTCCACTGTCTGTCACAAAGTTCCTTCTGATGTTCAGTTCGAATCTCTTTTCTTATAATTTGAAACCATTGGTTCGGGTTCTAGCCTCCAGAGCAGAAGAAAACAAGCTTGCTTTATCTTCCATAGGACAGCCCTTTAGGCCGTTGAAGGTGGTTTTCATAACTCCACTCGGTCTCCACTAAACATACTCCTTCAACCCATCCCCATAAGGCTTGGTTTCCACACCCTATTTATCATCTTGGTTGCCCTCCTTTGCATACATTCCAGCTTGTCAATATCCTTCTTAAACTGTGGCACCCAGAACTGGTCTCAGTACTCCAGATGTAGTCTGGCAAAGGCAGAATAGAAAGGTACTATTCCTTCCCTTGATCGTGACACTATACTTCTGTTGATGAAGCCTTACAATAGCATTAGCGTTTTTTTCTGCAGCATCACACTGTTGACTCATGTTAAGCTTGTGTTCTACTAAGAGCCCTAGGTCCTTTCAGTACTGGCAAGCCAGGTGTCCCCCATCTTATATTTGTGCAGCAGCTGGTTCTTGTTGCCTAAGTATTGAACCTTACATTTGTCACTATTGAAATTCATTTTATTAGTTGCTATTCTATGCTGTTATAGAAATGATTGGAATGTTTTAAGTTATAAGTAACAAAAGTTGAGGGTCAAATGAGGAGGAGGATTTTGGTTGTGTTTCTTTCTGGGCCGAGATGAATATTTAAAAAGTTACTTGTCCCAGAGATTTACAGCTGCCAGAGGGAAAAGTGGATGTTTTTAAATCTGCAAATGTTTTTGAGCCTGCAAATTCCCACCAGACTGAACAGAGAAGCCTGGAAGTTTTAAGTAGGTTGGCCGTTCCTAAAGCCTGAGAGGTGTTTTTTGTTTGGGAAGTTTTTGGCTTCAGAATCCAAACCAGCCTTGTACATGCCCAGCTTTGATTTGCAATGTTGATATAAACATGGGACTATATTGCAGGGTTGTTGTGAACCATTGAACTTCAGCTCCCCACAGCCTTGCAATAATGCATGAGCATTGGAAATCTGCATAGGTAGGGTTGTTTTTTAGATGTTTAAATTAAAAAGCTTCACACAGAAGAATACTTGGATTAAAAAGAGCATGAATTTCTCTACTGCTGCCTTTTATATGGGGACAGACGTGCTAGCCACAGCTTTATTGAAGTCTTTTATTTCTATGAGTAGTTATCATTTCTAAGCTATTCCAAATTCAAAAATGGTTTTTATCTGAACCAATAAATCTGGTCAATAGAATCCAACAGGACTGTGAGATAACCTCTCATTTTTTCTTATTTCTTTGACACTCTCTGTTAATCAGCGGACACAATGCTTCGTTCAATACAGGAATAGCTCTGAGCATGTCTTTCTCTTAGTATTAAGTAATCAGAGCCCCAAAGGACAAACCTTTTGCGTAAGCTTGGCCACGGTACCGGCTTTTAAGAAATCTAGTACAGAGTACAGGCCTATACTGAGGGATGTTTGCTGAGGTGGTTCCTGCTCTCCTTGGAAGCCAGGCAAGTGAGATTCCAGGGTTGGAACAAGCCAAAGGATACCCTTTTCTCAGCTCTCTTTTCAGATACTCCTTTTTCACGCTCCAGCCAAAAGCAAAATGGAGAAGGTCTTGCAGAACAAATGAGAAGGAAGATAATTAATGTTTACATGGTATTTTAGGTTTTAAAAATACTTCACACACTTGGTCTTATTGTATTCCTTCGACAGCCCTGTTAGGTGATATCTACACATTGCAGATGGATAGCTACAAAGAGAGAAAGAAAAGCAGATGTGAGATTCCAACCAAGCACTTTCTGATTCATGGTGTAGTCTGATAGCCAATTTATTGCAGCATCTCTCCTGTATTTTGGTTTGTTCTCCCCCATGTGCCCTTTTATTGGGAGCATCCTGCTCTGAATATTGCTGCAGGCACAGTCTCTGAATGTTAAGGGTCTGACCTTGTGCTGTTGCTGTTTTTAGCTTGGTCATATGCCAGATTATGAGAGGAAAGTTTCGATGCCTGGCATCAGTGGTGGGGGTCTTTGGCACTAGCTATGTTAGGCACTGATTATAACCTTTTATCCTTCTCTAGGGACCAGAGCTTATCCAAAAAGCCAATGGGCTCCATGGCTTTATGAACTGGTCACGAAACCTGCTCACGGTGAGTACTGAAGGGACTAATTAAAGCACTTGCCACTGGAAAACCAACCATCGGCTGTTGGCAAAAATAAGAAGCCATGGCTAATGAGAGATGGCAGGAATCTAGGCATTGTGGCAGCTGGGGTACATGTCTTACAGAAACACTTCAAGCACTTGGGAGACTCGCTGCTCAGTTGAATGTTAGTTTAGAACACGCAAAGCAGATACATTTTCATTTTGGATATTTTCCATAGCTGGAGAGATTGAGAGAAAAGGAATGTTCTTCACTTATTCATTCTTCTAGTGAGCAATATATGCAGCTGCCTGAGCTTCTTGTTGGGAGAAAGCAGTGACACTTTTTCTGCCACAGATTCTCTGTGTGGTTTTGCACAAATTGTTTTGAACTGTTCGCCTCACCAGGAATAGAAGTGAGTGTACCAGTTGCTGCTGGAGTGTTGAAAGGATGTGTTCAAACACAGAAGTTCAGAACACTAAATAACTATAGCTGAAGCACAAAGGGTTTTTTCTTTAATCCATCCCAGTTCTTCTCAGGCCTTTGTAGTCAAATGAACGCTTTGCTCTTCTGGCAATTATGGGAGCAGAGCACCAGAACAGAATAATTTTGCTTATTTCAGGTCTGTTCATAGTGTCACTGTTTTCCTGCAGGACAGCGGTGGGTTCCAGATGGTCTCTCTGGTGGAGCTGTCTAAGGTGACAGAGGAGGGAGTGTGCTTCCGTTCTCCTTATGATGGCAAGGAGATTCTGCTGACTCCAGAGAAATCCATTGAAATACAAAATGCTCTTGGTAACTATTCTGTCTTGCATAATGCCAACTGCTGAATTGACTGGTGCTTCATACCATGGACATTCTTCTCCTGCCACAGCTGTTTCCCTGCTTTGAAATTCCACATAGACATAGAACTTCAGAGGGAGGCAACCAGTTACTCTGGTGGTGACCCTTCTATTTGAGTTAATGGTGAATCTTCACTGAAGATCTCAAATGAGGCACCAATGAGATGAAAGCATTTTGTGAGCTGAGTAACTTTGGGGAATAATCCACAAAGGGCTATTAAAATTCACCTAAAGAGCCCAGAAATCAGAAATCCATACGTTGTAAATAATGAGATGATTCTGAGCACCTTCTTTAGCTCCATCCTGGCATTTACTACTGGGTGGAGGTCAGAAAGTGGAGCAGGGATCTAAAAAAAACTATTATGGTTAACTTCATCCCAGTTCTATAGAACAGCACCATATCATATAAAGGGATTTTTTTTAATCCTGGTGGGAGAGAGAGAGAGAGGCAGGCAGGCTTTTGAGTTAGCAAAATGTAGAGCCGCTTGCATTGATTTTCAGAATGTTAACATCTACTTAAGACTTTTCTGAAATAGATGTAGATGAAAAAAGATCCTAAATTCCTGAATTATTTTTAAATTCGTTGAATTAAAAAACCAATTAGTATACAATTGGGTTTCCTTTGAAAAAGGACCTTAGTTTCTTTGAGTATTAAGAAGTGTTTGAGTTTACAGTATTAGATAATTTTCACTAATATCTTAGAGATGCCTGCCTCTGCCAGTGTTAACTGAGGTGAGCTTGCTTATTTTTAGTAAAAGTACAGTGGGACAGCCGGCTGGACAATTGGCCAATGCTACTTATGTGTTAAATATTTTAATTAGCCTTTAGGACAAAAATTTAGAGAATGTCTTGTTTTAAATAAATAAATTTGAAATCTGTGGTGTGGACTGATCTCATCTGCTTTTGCTGACATACATTGCATTTTTCTTCCTTAGGCTCTGACATCATGATGCAGTTAGATGATGTGGTCAGCAGCACAGTTAGCGGCCCCCGGGTAGAAGAAGCCATGCTCAGGTTTGCTTTGTGTGTTGTGTTGATCTGTCTTTTGATCCCAACTCAGCTTCTCTGCGCCATTCACTTCTGTGGTGCTTACTCACACAGTCTTTTGGCCCGCCTTGCTTTTCTGGGCATGGAATCTTTGTTTACTACTAGTGAAGCATCTCAATTCTGTATGTTAAGCATGAGCAGGTAAAATTAGACAAATGTCATATGGCTGTAAAAGCTTTGTGTTAAACACAGACTTCATTCTGCGCAGGTAGAAGTCATCTGAGTTAATGCCAAATTTGTGCTAGGTTAAGCCCTGTATCCCTCCCTCACCCCAAAAAATCAACTACTGCACATATCCAAGGATAAGACTACAAGTCCGGATTGTGGGATTTCAAGTCAGCATGGCTCATTGCCTCTCTGCTGAGCTGCCAACTTGGAGTACATGCTTGAGGGGTAGTAAGAAACACTGAGCTGTGGTGCCTCCTCTGGAATGACTAATGCTGGAAGTTTGATGCACCTACATTTGCAACTCCCTGAGTAACATAATGTGTGACTGTGGAATGATGATAATAATAATAAATTTTTATTTATACCCCACCCTCCCCGACCAGAGCAAGGCTCAGGGCGGCTAACACCAGTAAAATTACAATAAAAACACAATGGGGGGGGGGGAACCAATTTAAAACACGGGTTAAAATGCAATTTAAAATGCGGCCTCATTTTAATAGTAGCCCATAGATCAAAACCATAAGGGTCGGGAAACATAAGGGTCAGACTGAGTCCAAACCAAAGGCCAGGCGGAACAGCTCTGTCTTGCAGGCCCTGCGGAAAGATGTCAGTGACAAATGCTACCTTTTCTTAACTGACCAGGAGATCTGTCTGTTGCAGGTCTATTCGCTGGCTGGACAGATGTATTGCTGCACATACCAAGCCTGACCAGCAGAATTTATTTGCTATTATCCAGGGTGGACTGGATCCTTCTCTCCGATCTAAGTGTCTGGAAGGTAAATTCATTTTTTTTGTATGGGCTTTGTCCACAAGCAACCTCTGGTCCCAGTTTAAAGCTATTTATATTTGAGGGCAAGACCAAAGAGAGTTTTGCTGAAATGCATATCCGCAGGGAGCCTCATGAGGGCAGTCCCCTTCTGTTGATCTCAGTTTCCCAGCCCTGAAGTTTTTCAGTTTCTGGCCACTAGTCTACCAATTCAATTTGCAAAGCTTCAGTCACTGATTGCTAAAGTTGCAAACCAGAGTTGCAGACATTAATTGACCGGCTAATTAGGTAAAGTTTCACTCGCAGTGGTGAAAATTTTACCCAGAGAGATTGTAAATTCATGACAAAATTGCTCACATGCTTGTTTAGGCTATTTTGGTTCTGGTGTGGTGTTAACAATAAGAAATGGAAGAGGAAATATTAAAAATGGCCTTTCCTCCTAAGAATGATCAGTTGCTTTGTTTATAAAAGCCTAAAAAGACACCAGGGGCATTGCAGAAGGGTTCTTATGTAGTATTCCTTATTCCTATTATAACTTACGTTATTCTAGGAGCCTCAGGCTAGGATAATTTTCTACAAATACAACAATTCCAAGAACCGCTTTTATACTTCCCTCATGCATTTGGAAAAGGAAGAAGATAGTGTATTTGTGGCTTATTTCCCAAGCCAAGAATCTACTATATATTTTGGAAAGTTGTTCGTCTGTTCACTGTACATTTGGGTACCTTCTCAGACATTGTAACTTGATTTTGCATCATGGTCTTGAGACCAAGGAACAGGTTTTTGTCTATGTTTCAATATAATTGGAGACCATTTTGAATCAAGACTGTGAATTGAACTTTTAAAAACGGTACAGAATTCCTGAGCAGCACTGGGTTCGAGATTGCTAGTAAATAAATAATACTTCAAACATTCACATCAACAACTGTGGAGGGGGTGGTCTGTTGGCATTCTTGTCTTGAGTTTCCTTAGGATGATGCTTCCCTAGAAGTAGAAGTTCACAGTTCTTACAGCTATCTCCCTCCCCCCCCCCTTCTCTCTCTGTCTGTTTCTCTCTTCCCCTCCCTATCGGCTAGAAATGACTAAACGAGACGTGCCGGGCTTTGCCATTGGGGGCCTGAGTGGTGGCGAGGCCAAAGATCACTTCTGGAGGATGGTAGATCTCAGTACGAATCATCTCCCCAGGAACAAACCTCGCTATCTCATGGGAGTGGGGTAGGAGCAAATGACACACTTCAGGAAAAGCATATTGGTGCCTGGGACATCATTGTCCTTTAGACTCCAGCAGGAACATGTCAAAATGGATTGCTGCTGGTAATGTGACCAGCTAGAAGAAACGACCAATTAACATGCGTCTGAATGATGCACAATTGCATTCATGGCTCCAAACCGGAAAGTGATCCACAAACATCACTAAACACGTCACTAAAAGGGTGGAACGGGGGTGGGGGCGCTTATACGTGCTCTGCCAACACGCTGGGAACCGATCCCCTTTGCAAAATGGTTGTTGCCTGTACTATATTCTCAAACCATTACAACCATCCCTCTTTCTCCTCCTTCAACCAGAATGACTTGACCGTTTCAAGTCAGTCCCCTTGCAGTTGTGCTCACCCTGACAATTTCTGGGCACAAGCTTACCACGAAAATGTTCCCATCTCTGCCATTAGAAGGCTGAGCATTCTTGATTGGGCCAGGCTGTGTCATAGACAGTGGGTGGGTACACTTGCAGCAGCTTCATCACCTGATGTGTCTCTCTCCATTTCTCATGAAGTTATGCTACTGACCTGGTGGTGTGTGTGGCTCTGGGCTGCGATATGTTTGATTGTGTCTTCCCTACGAGGACTGCAGTAAGTAGCTGTGTCGGCTGTGGGGGAAACCGGTAGTGGGCCCACTGGCGAGGGGGTGGGGGAGGAGGAGGGCCACTTCACCACACGGTGGAAGAACATATAACCTGGGGTGGGAGCACTATTCAAAGCAGTGATGTGTTTTGAAACCCCCACTAAACCTGGAAAGACTGATGAGTGCTGTTTGTGTTCTCCTGAATCTCCTGGCTGCTGACATCTTTGCACTTTCAACTTCCAGCGCTTTGGTTCAGCCTTGGTCCCCTGGGGCTCCCTGCAGCTAAAGAACAAGCAATATGTCAAGGATTTTCGGCCCATTGATGAGAACTGTGATTGCCCCACATGCCAGAGGTTGGTGAGCTTTGGGGATGGTGGTTGTTTTTTTAAAAAACTCACAGATTTGCCCTTTGCAAAGACAGATTCCTTAGCTGGAAGGCAGACCATTTTTCATCTATTGCTGAGGGCCTGAGGTATACTTTTAAAGGTGGAGTCAGGGAAGCAGAGTCGTAGAAAAGATATCTTTTGCTGAGTTTTGTCTTGCTGAGTTTTGTCAGTGCAACTCTGAGCAGAGAAGTCATCCTTAGGCATTGGGTAGACAGGGATGGGAGGAATGGGTGCGGGAATCACATTATCTTGGCCCATGACCAGTTGTGTAAGTAAACCAGTACAGCCAATATAAGATTATATCACTTGGGAAGACAGGCGAACTAATGCCAGTGTACTGGAAGAAGCAAAGATCACCAGCGTCAAAACAATGATTCTTCAACATCAACTTCATTGGACTGATCATGTTGTGTGGATGCCTGATTATCATCTTCCAAAGCAACTACTCTATTCCAAACTTAACAGTGGAAAGCGTAATGCTAGTGGTCAACAAAAGAGGTTTAAAGGCACATCAAGGCACATCTTTAAAAATGTAGTATAAAAACAGACAACTGGGAAACACTGGCCTGTGAGTGCTCCAATTAGAGAACAGCCTTTACCAAAGGTGTCACGGGCTTTGAAGACGTTCAAACTCAGGACAGAAGGGAGAAATGTGCTAAGAGGAAGGCATGCTTGGCAAACCCTCATGATCTACTCCCACCCAGAAACCTATGTCCCCACTGTGGAAGGATGTGTGGATCCAGAATTGACCTCCACGGACTCACTGTTAAAACCCTGCTTATGGAAGACAATCTTGCTCGGCTACGAGTGATCGCCAAAGAATAAGAAGATACCTCCTCTGATACATTTTAAGAAGTTTGTGTCAGATCCCTTTCATAGCATATACCCAAGATAATAGCATGGACCAATGACATCTGGGCACACCTTAACCACCTTTTAGTGCTTGCAAAGAAGAAAATATTTGAGTATGGTATCTTCGTCTACTTCAGTGCTACTTAACTATGGAAAGAAAGAGAAGCAGTAGTTTTATTCCATGCTCATTCCTGAACACTTCCTGTATCATAGTAGTCGGGGGATCAGATTAGATGCAGGGCAACTTAAGTTCAGATCCTCACTCAGCTAGGATACGTTAATTGTGTTTCTTAGGCCACATCACAGGGAGGATAAAATGGCTTGGAGAAAATTGGGTAGACCATTCCTGAAGGAGACTGAATAGATAATCGGGCATAATTTGTCTGTACCGTATAAGGCAGAGGCAGCCTAATTTCTATTAGTTGCTATGTTAGAATTATTTCAGAAGTCTCATATGAAGCTGATGGGCTAGATACACTTTCACGAGACAAGGAGGCTCTGATTGTTCTCAGGGAGGTGAAGGTTGTCAGGGGAAGTGTGAACTGCTCCCTTGCCTCTTTCAAAGGATCTTAACAAGGCTGAGCTAACATTCTCTGGGAGGCTTCTCACATCAAGGCCCTTTCCCATGAACTTCATGCTACACATATTTGTCTGTCTTTAAAGTACCGTAGGCCTTTTATTGTTCTTGTCAGGGAACTGCCATCGGAGCCAGAGGCGGAGGGAAGGCTCCAGAGGGATGCCGGAGAGGGTCCCAGTAGGGAGAGAGGCAGCCCATCTGCTGGGGAAGGAAATCAGCGTAGCACCAGTGGAGAAGGGGGGCAGATGGGGGAATCGGAGAGAAGGCTCCAGGACTCCTCGCCGGAGACCAGCAGGGAGAGCACAGGTTCTCCGCTGCCCACACCCTCCCTGCGCAGAAGACTTCCGCGCAGGGAGAGTAGGAGGAGACTGGGCGTCAAAGAACTTCTTTGCTGGAAGAAGTTCAAGAAACGCCCACTGACGGATTCTGCCAGCGATTGAGACAGCCACGGATGGGTGACTGTCTGGACAGAAAGGGTTCACCCAGGTAACCCAGCCAGGTGTGGCGACAACTTACGCACGAGCAACCCCCTAGAACCATTACAGTTCTCTACCTAAGTGTTTCTTTGATTTCTCTCTGACCTACTCCAATATTTACATGCCCCCACTTCTGATGAACTGCTGAATCCAGAAGTACTGCTCAACAATCTCCTTTGTAGACATCAAGGCTTTTATAGAACAAGGGATTGTGGGACCTAGGAAAACTATCTCCCTAGCACAAACTATCTCCCTAGCTTTTGTTGTCCTGTGGCAAAGTGGGTAGCTGTTAGCTTTTACTTTGGTAGGAAAGATTTGGTGATTTCCTCTTATTCTTCCTAGCATTGGTGTGTAGATTACCTTCCTTAGGCCTTGGCTCACAAGAGCATTCTCTTGTTCCTTATTTTGTCTCTTGACAGGTACAGCCGAGCGTTCTTGAATGCTCTCTTCCGGAGTGACACAGCTGCCATGCACCATGTTACTGTGCATAATATTGCATACCAGGTTGGTCCATCTTGTGCACCTTTTGTAGCCTCAAGGCTTTCTTCTATTAGGTAGTAAAGCCTGGCACCATTTGTAGGTGGTGGGAAAGATTCTCTAAGACACTGGGAAAACCAGGCTGTTCAGTAGCTCTTCAGTCTTCAGTCTCGTGAGTTTACAATGTCATCTTTGTTGTATGTTTTCCCCTGTTGATTGTGGTTGGGCCTTCCATGGGACTAGTTGTGCCGACGTTTACATGCATGGTGTTCGAAGCGCATCTGCTAAAGAGATGGCATCTCTGTCTTTCCCCCTCTTTTCAGCTGAACCTGATGCATTCAATCCGGGAGAGTATCATTGAACAGAGGTTCCCACAATTTGTTCAGGACTTTATGAAGACCATGTATGGCAACATCAGCAGCTACCCACAGTGGGCCATAGATGCCCTGGCCTCTGTTGGAATTATCCTGGAGTGAGAGGGATACAATTGTTCTGCCAGCGTCACCGAGCAAGCAAAATCCAACTTGGAGCCCAGCACCTGTGAACCAGCATGTGTCCCCTGGATCCAGGTCTCTCAATGATTGGTTGCCTTACTTGCATAGCTGGGCCAGTTTTCTTCCCAGAACAGTGCTCTAGGTGTTTGCAGCACTAAAATACCTCTTTCTATTCAAGGAGTGCTTGGGAAGAATCGGAGGAGCTGATGGTTTTTATTGCAATGGTCATTCATCAGTGCAGAGTCTTCATGGTTAAACTGGAGCTACCTTGAAAGTTCCTTATTTTTGTATTTTAGTATGTGAAAAATCCTAATTTTTATTTGCATTTTTATATGATTTCTCTGAACCGAAAAAAATATGTTTGTGGAGCTGGCGGATTGAGCAGAGCTGTCCACATTATGCAGATTCTTGGAGAAGCAATTCCTGTTCTGTGCCCAAATAAAAGTCTGCAACTGAAAACTGTGTGCATCCTTAAAGTTTTTATTCTCTGTTTGTAGGTGCTTGTTTGTTTGTTTGACAAGGAACAGTACAGAATCAAGGGAGAGGATACGTGGGGCAAAAGGGGAGGAGCATAATTAAGTCAGTGTGGTGTAGTGGTTAGGTTAGAAAGTCAAGTTGGGCCTGGGATACCAGGGTTTATATCCTCACTCAGCCATGAAGATCACTGGGTGACCTTGGGCCAGTCACAATCAAGTCATCGGGGCTGGGATTTCTCATTAGTTCCTCAGTTTCAGGTATTATCTCCTCTTCCTAGACTGATGGAGCTGGAACTTGACAAGGTTGGGTAGCCTTGCTTGTGCAGGCACTTCTGAAAGTCCAAGTGTGGTGGTATTAATACCTTGCCCCCAGTTTTTCAAATTTTAATCACAGGTGATTTAGGCCATGCTATTATTTAAAACTGCTTTACCTGGGCACATTCTCTGCCATCAGCTGTGCTTTGGGGCCTTAATTGTGTCAGAAGCTTGATCATTCTTCATTTGTTTCCTCCACGTTTTTGTACAACCCCAAAATCCGGGTCTCCCTGTTTTGAAAATTGAAGGCAGCTGGATGATTGTGTTAATTCAACTCAGTTTTGTTGTTGTGACCATTGTGGTCATTTCGACCATAACTAAAAAAGAAATATACATACTATACAGAGAGGGCATAGATACACCTTTAAAAGACAGTGTTAACCAATTTATACATATACCATAATTTTACATGTATAAGACAACCTTTTTTCCTGAACTTTTCGTAATAAATTGAGAGTCGTCTTCTACACGGGTTAATATGCTAAGTGTGAGATTTTGACCAGCTTCGGCCCATCCGAAGCTGAAGCTGATACAGGCTCGTCATATCTTGAGCCCAAGCAGAGCGTCATCACACAGCAGAAGGATAAGCAGTATGTGCCACATTCTCAACTTTATTTACACTTCTATGCTGAGAATATACAAACATGCATCTTGCCTCTGCGAGAGCAGAGAAGCAACTCCTCTTGGAAACAAAGAACACCGAGAGAAAGTGAAAAACAGGAAACCAGTGAACGTCACATCCAGTCTCCCATTCCCGTGGGAACCCAACAGTAACTCTGACTGTGGAATGCAAAACAATGTCCCGTGACTGCAGTTGCTGCTCAGTGAGGGAAATAGAAACCAACACTAAGTAAGTGGTGCCGGTGCTGCGGTGGAAGCAGGGAAATGTCAGAGAGGAGGCTGCTTACTCTTCCCGGCTTAGGAAGAGTATTTGGTGAGTGCCGGTATGTGGTGTATTATGGCACCTGTTCCGTCAGCCACAGTGGGGGATCCTCCAAAAGCTGCTCAACAGCTCAGCGAACTTACAAAAGAAGCTCAACAACTATTGAGGACTCCCAAAAATAGGGGTCTTCTTATAGATGGGGTCTTGTTATACACGGAAAAATACGGTATATCTTAAAATACAAACGTCAGTTACTTTATTTCATTGCCGACCATCTCTTTACAGTCCACCATATTATCTTTAATGAACATTCTTCTCAGTTTTGGGGCAGCCACCACAAATCTTGCAATGTTATTTGCCACAAATATATCAAAGTCAAACAGCAGGGTGGCTTGTGTACAAATGAGACATTAGCAGTCAGGTTATCGCCCATTTAATTGTAGTGATTAACATCTTGTCTATACCAGGAGGTTGATGTGGTCCCATGCCAGCCTGCGTAGTGAAACAGCCTGCATTGGGCAGTATATTTTTGGGGTGCTCTTCTAGGATAGCAAATAGCTAATTATTGTCAAGGGGCTAGTACTGGCTTATCACAGGGGTGGGAAGTGAAACACTATTTGCATTTCCTGCTTAGCCACCAAATACTCCTGGGTCATCCAGCTAAGCCACCTTTTGGAGCAGCTCTATTGTTTGCCTTGTGGCTCAGCTTATAAGTGAGTGTGGAGAAGATCCCAGGGGAAGTGACGGAGCTTATCCTTGGGAGTGCTGGTGGGCATTTGATTCTGGACCCTAAACGTTAGATGAATGGGAATGTCCAAATTGCAATGGAGATGATTCCATGGTCACTGGCCTTGGCTGATGCTTTCCTTTGCATGCCAGCAGAGGTCAGTAGATGCTGAATTATGTGTTCCCTGAAGCCAAGGGTAGCTATGACATGGTCTGCAACAAATTCTAGATAGGAGGTATCTTAAGGGTTAGTAGTAGTAGCTTTGGTCTGCAGAGTTCATAACAAAAGGATATAATCTGAAGCTAGTTTTTTTTTAAAAAAAGAATTGGGTTATTTATAATAGAATGGGGAGATGTGAAAGGAAACCAAGCTTGGGTAATTATAATCCTATAAAACATTTAATAGTAACTTTATTTCAACATAAAAGAGTCTTCTTGTGCAACCTGAAAAACCAAAACAACAAGAAACCTACAATTAATAAAAGAAGATGGTATAAACCCCAGAAAACAGGTGGACCAGCAAATTCTCCGGTTGTGGTGATGATAGAATACTTCCCAGTAAATTGAAAAAAGGAAATTGAAAAAGAAGCAAAAAAGAAGAAAATACTTAAAATAAAGGATTGGGTGGAGATAATGAGAAGCCAAGAACAAATAAGGGAAGCTCTAACAGGAAGTGAAATAACTTGGTTTAACTGTACAGTGGTACCTCGGGTTACAAACGCTTCAGTTTACATACACTTCAGGTTACACACTCCACTAATCCAGAAATAGTGCTTCAGGTTAAGAACTTTGCTTCAGGATAAGAACAGAAATCGGGCTCCGGCAGCACGGTGGCAGCAGGAGGTCCCATTAGCTAGAGTGGTGCTTCAGGTTAAGAACAGTTTCAGGTTAAGAACGGACCTCCGGAATGAATTAAGCACTTAACCTGAGGTACCACTGTATACAACTGGAGCAATGGACAAAGAAGTGGTTAAAGGGAAACAAGAACTGCAAAGAATATACAAAATTTGAAAAAATAATTATAATAGGGGGAGATGAAGAAAAAAAAATAGTTATAAAAGTGGAAACCAGTGAAATTTATAAAATAGTAGAAATGGAGGATCAAGAAGATCACTTAAAAGAAGTGTGGGAAAAGGAGACAATAAGACAGATAGTCAAAGCTGGGGGGAAATATGGGAGTATCATACACTGAAAATGTCTATAAGAATAAAAGAAAATTATTATAAATTAGTTTGGAGATAGTATTTAAAACCAGTCAGATTAAATCAAATGAACAGGAAATATTCGGTGTTACATTGGAGTGGATGCCAGGAAACCGGGAATTACGTTCACGTGGTGGGGTTGTAAATATGTACAATTTTACTGGCAAAGGGTGTTTAAGGAGATAATGGAAATAACTGGATTGAACCTGACCGAAAGTCCAGAGGTAGCATTATTATCAATTTACAATGGGGTGGAAGATTATGAAGGACTCGCTTGCAAATTTATTGACAGCTGCAGGAGTTCTAGCTAGGATGTGGAAGGGGCAAGATGAATATAAAATGGGAGAATGGTATAAAGAGGTGTGAGATACAGCTATTATAAACTGACATGTGTCATTAAAGTAAGATGGGGAATACGCAGGAGAAGTGATTTTGAGGAGATATGGAAGGTGTTTGTAGAATTTGTACTGTTAAGACAATGGAATGGTCTCAGCGGGTGGGATGCACATTTTTATTCTTATTTATTATTGTTACTTGGCAAAACAAAAAATGGAGGGGGGGCGGGACGAAAACAATCATTATGGCGTAAGTTTTTGTGACCTTGGCTGCAGTCCAGAACCCCTGCTGTTGTCTGGTGAGGCTTAACAGAGCAGTGGGACAATTCCTGCATCTGCAACCCTCTTGTGCATGGCAGGGGGAGCAAATCGCTATGCCAGCCTGAAGCTGCCACAGTGCCCAAATGGTGACAGTCTGCTGCCCTGCCTCAGGAATCCTCATGCCACGTCTGGTGACGATAACATGCGAGGTGGTCCTGTTTGGATGCTGGGTGCCGTTTTGAATCAAGGCGGCAGACCAAAAGGTCACTTTGGCGTGATGTTGGACATCTTTTGAGAGATCCGTCCCACACTTTGGATATCACCAAATTTGGCCTGAGGGTGGGCGGGGGTGCGGCAGTCTTAATCGCTGCTTGGTCTTCAGACCCCATTTCGAAACAAGATGTTGGACGAAAACGTGACTTTATTGTGACTTCACCCAGTATTTGGCATGGTGGGTCCAAAGTTCCAAATTACATCATCCATTTAAAGAACATGCAATATGCTTTGGTTTTTGTGTTCATGTTGTCAGGAGCCTTTTTCTTTTTGTTTTCAGGACTATGGATAACCAAGGATTTGTTTTATTTCCAGCATGGGATACAGATTGTTGCAAGCCACCCCTAACTCCAAGATACCAGGTGTGCAGGCACTTTTCTAGGATTCGTGTTTCCTTTTGGAAATGAGGCACAGTGGATATTGTGGTGTCTTTATGCTATATGGTTTATATATACCACGTGAACCTACGATAGAGGGCTTCACAGCATTAATACCTCACAAGGGTCTTGCTTCTCCCCTAGCTGCAGCCTTGGATTCCAACAGAAATTGTGCATGGCTCTCTCTCTCTCTCTCTTTGGCTTCTGGAGAAGTGTGCATGCACATGAAAGCTTATACCCAGAACAAACTTAGTTGGTCTCTAAGGTTGGTGCTGTGGGTTAAACCACAGAGCCTAGGACTTGCCGATCAGAAGGTCGGCGGTTCGAATCCCCGTGACAGGGTGAGCTCCTGTTGCTCGGTCCCTGCTCCTGCCAACCTAGCAGTTCAAAAGCATGTCAAAGTGCAAGTAGATAAATACGTACCGCTCCGGCGGGAAGGCGTTTCCATGCGCTGCTCTGGTTCGCCAGAAGCGGCTTAGTCATGCTGCCCACATGACCCGGAAGCTGTACGTCGGCTCCCTCAGCCAATAAAGCGAGATGAGCGCCGCAACCCCAGAGTCGGCCACAACTGGACCTAATGGTCAGGGGTCCCTTTACCTCTACCTAAGGTGCTACTGGACAATTTTTTAATTTATTTCAACTGCGTCAGAACAACACGGCTACCTATCTGAATCTGGCTTCCCAGACTTCAGCTTTGCTTCCAGCTTCTTGCTCACAGACACACAACTCTCAACTCTGTCTTTTATCTTTCTAACGACCAACAAACTGAGGTGGGGGGGCACCCATCTGCCTTCTGGCACCAAGCCACTTCCTTTATTTACCTTAACAACCCATATTTAGATAGCCATTATCACACCAGGAAGCTAGCTTGGTTATTCCAGGAATTTGGATCCTTCCTTAGATTTTCACTCTTGCTCGACCCAAGAGTTAGAAGGATCTTGGCATATAGCCCAGTCCCCCCTCCCCCCAACTGGTAGAACTATAGTAAGGACTGAAAGTAAGGGGACGGGGAGAGATTTGATGTAAAGTTAACTCAGGGGTCAGCAAACTTTTTCAGGAGGGGGCCTGTCCACTGTCTCTCAGACCTTGTGGGGGGCGGACTATATATTTTTTTTGGGGGGGATGAACGAATTCCTATGCCCCACAAATAACCCAGAGATGCATTTTAAATAAAAGGACACATTCTACTCATGTAAAAACATGCTGATTCCTGGACCATCCGTGGGCTGGATTTAGAAGGCGATAGGGACGCGGGTGGCGCTGTGGGTTAAACCACAAGCCTAGGACTTGCCGATCAGAAGGTTGGCAGTTCGAATCCCTGCGACGGGGTGAGCTCCCTTTGCTCGGTCCTTGCTCCTGCCAACCTAGCAGTTCGAAAGCATGCCAAAAAGTGCAAGTAGATAAATAGGTACCGCTCCAGTGGAAAGGTAAATGGCGTTTCCATGTGCTGCTCTGGTTCACCAGAAGCGGCTTAGTCATGCTGGCCACATGACCTGGAAGCTGTACACCGGCTCCCTCGGCCAATAAAGCGAGATGAGCGTCACAACCCCAGAGTCAACCACGACTGGACCTAATGGTCAGGGGTCCCTTTAGCTTTACCTGGGCCGCATCTGGCCTCGAGGCCTTAGGTTGCCTACCCATGAATTAACTGTTCTACTGTGGCAGTGTCCCAACTGAGGCAGTGAGTCAAGCTGCTGTGCCAAACTTACTTTTTACAAGAAAGCTGTTCCTTGGTTAAGCAATCATTTTGGCCTGGCTTCATCTCTGAAATAACCTGGCATAGGTTCAGGTTTATTTTAAATCAAACACGGAGTTCAGGAACGTCACTCACTTTCCCAACTCTTACAGCCTGTGCTGTTTCCTTATTAATATCATTGAAGAATATCAGTGGTTTTGAGATACGGGTAAAGTCTACAAAATGATGTTAGCAGATGACGTAGCACTGCTACTACTGGGCAAATATTTGGAATGCTGCAGTACTCATATAAAATACTTTTGTTCAGCGGCACTTCAATTCCTACAGTTCAGCGCTTAGGCAGGAAGAAACAGATGCACAAATATAAGATGGGGGACACCTGGCTTACTAGCAGTAAGTATCTAGGGGTCTTCGTGGACTACAAGCTTAACATGAGTCCACAGTGTGATGCAGCAGAAGGAAAAGAAAGAAAGAAAGAAAGAAAGAAAGAAAGAAAGAAAGAAAGAAAGAAAGAAAGCTGAAGCTGCATCAAAGATGCATAGAGTCCCAATCAAATAAAGTAATAATAGCACTCTATTCTGCCTTGTTCAAACCATGCCTGGAATATTGTGCTCAATTCTGAGCACTACAATTTAAGAAGGATGTTGACAAGCTGGAACGTGCGCAGAGGAGGGTCTAGAAACCAAGCCTTATGAGGAATGGTTGAAGGAGCTGGGTATGTTTAGTCTGAAAAACAGGAGACTGAGAGGATAGATTATAGGCACCTTCAAATATCTAAAAGGCTGTCACATGGAGGGTGGAGCAAGCTTGTTTTGTCCTGCTCTGGAGGGCAGGACCCAAACCCATGGCTTCAAGTTACAAGAAAGGAGATAACGCCGGAACATCAGAAATAGCTTTCTGACAGTGAGAGCTGTTTGACAGTGGGAAGGTTGTAGACTCTCTTTCGTTGGAGGTTTTCAAGCAGAGGTTGGCTATCCATCTGTTGAGATCAGTTGAGATTCCAGCATTGCAGGGGTTAGACTAGAAGACCCTTGGGGTCCCTTTCAACTCTACAATTCTATATTGTTGCATGCCACCCCAGTCTCTGAGCAGTGTGAGAGTCCAGGGATTCTAGGCATGCTTACCTAAGGTTCGCCTTTCCTTGTGGAAAAGAGGAGACTGTGGTTTCTTTGGGATATATTATTTATTTACACATATATACAACCTGAGCCTGCGATGTTCACAGTATTAATACCCCCAAAAGGTCTTGTTTCTCCCATGGCAGCAGCCTTGCATTCAAACAGAAATCAAACATTGCTCTCACCCTCTCTCTCTAGCTTGCCACTTTCCGTGCCCAGTTGCAGACCCCTCCATAGCTGTCAACTTTCAAATTTGAAAATAAGGGATCAGCAGCCTCGAAAATAAGGGATCAGCAGCCTCACCTGTGACGGGGACAGTCTAACAATCCGGGATAGTAGCGGGAAACAGCGCTGGAATAAGGGAATCTCCCGCAAAAAAGGTAAAGTTGACAGCTATGGACCCCTCGCCCTCGCGAGTCAGGCCCATATAAAACAAGACACAACACAGTAGTTATGGAATTAAAAGTAGGCCACAACTTTTTTAAAGTTCAGAGGTAGGAAACCTTGCCTTAGGCTTTGGGCATGTATTCCTCCCAGCCCCCAGCTGGGTACTGAGGCTGAGCAGAGGCAGGTCGGCAATATGGAGGACACTGCAAAATGGATGTTTACACAGCTGCCCCCCCCCCACTCATTCAGTTCTGGGAGTTTTGTTGCAGGTAAAAACCTGCTCTTCCTGGATCTTGCCAATGAGACACAGGAGACTGAGAGGAGAGTCCATCATTTATTAGTTTGTGCAAACTAACTGATTTAGCGGGATATTTCATAAAAGCTGAATGTCAGAGTTGAGGGCTTCTCTCTTCACCACAATCACCACGGAAGCCTCTTGACATTTTTATCGTCTGCTTACAGTTTTCACAGTGGGTCATAAGCACATTGTATCATCCATCAGAGTCAGTTAGTTCAGATCTCTGCTGAGGCCTGCGTTTGCCCTTCCAACAACTCATAAAATGACAAATCCCGGCTCACCAGCCCTTTCTGCCTCCTGCTCTTGGCTTATTCCAACTGCTCTCTCCTTACTCTCTCTCTCCCCCTCGGGCAGCTCATCCACTTCTTGCCCAGGGGACTTGAAACCTCTGGTTCGTCCCTGACACTGAACCCCAGGTGTTGTCCACTAAGACTTTTTATAGGGTGTACAAAACAAAGAATACACACGCAGTCCAATTGGAAGCTCCAAAACATCTGCAGAGGGTTGTTGGCGAACGCCCATTGGACACAGTCCTTCCGTAGTCCTTCCCAACTGCCGTACAATCTTTTCTTCAGTGTCTCCAGCAACAAAGCAGCAACTTGGCTGTTTGTGTCTTTTATGAACAAAAGGGAGCCTTTGTGAGCCAAGGGTTATAACAGAACCCCAGTGTCTCATTCAAAGAGGCTCCTACAGACCCCCAGATCTCCCCAGTGCCTCAGTTTGACCATACACCAAACACTCATGGCCAGTGTCTCACAGCAAAACCTCTCTAACAGGGCCCTGCTAACATGGCCGCGCGGTAGGTGCATAACCACGCTACTCCTCCATTCTGCTGATGGACTAAAGAATACAGCCCCAGGCCTAAAACTGCCAAAGCTGTGCCAACTGCTATGGGGAAAGCAAAACCTGCAGAGCAAGGGAATTTCTTCCCAGCTCTAGGAAACAGCAACCATCGTGCAACCGCAGCAACGCCCACAGACCCGAAAAGCAAAAGATTAACCTGCAACAACCATAAACCATTAGAGCAAGGGTTGGGTGGGTGATGCTCCAAAAACGACTGCAAGGGCTTTGTCGGCAGGAACATCCTTACCTGGCCTCTGGCTCTGCCCCAGGCCGCCGCCGATTGGCTGATTCAAACCAGGGCCGGCCGGGAGCCCTGTAGCCTCGGCAGCCATCCCAAGGGACGGAGCAACGGCCAGCCAGTCAAGGCTTGTCTCTGGGCCCGGGAAGCCATTTTTACCATAGTTTTTCATACATCACAAGCATTATTCAAATCCTGCCAAAGTTTTTAGTTGTTTACAGTGTTCTCTTAAATACATTTAATTCCCCCCCCCCCCCATTATTTCTTAAAGTTCTTCTCTTCCTGGTTTCTGATTTTCCTGGTCATTTTTGCCATTTCGGCGTAGTCCATCATCTTCATCAGCCATTCATCACTGTTTTTTTTTTAAAATAATATTTATTACTTTTAAACCTTACAAAAAAGAAAAAGAAAAAAAAGAAAAAGAAAGGAAAAACAATACATTACAATGTACACAACACAACATTAACACATTAAACTAAACAAAACAGAACAAAAACAATTTAAAAACATACATCATTCATTCCCTTGTTTCCTCGACCTCCTCTCACCTCCCTTTTTGTATTCCAATTCTATTAATTGTTTCAGCAATTCCTTTCCATCTTTCTCTATTTTCTGTCT
This sequence comes from Podarcis cretensis, assembly GCF_951804945.1. Lineage (NCBI taxonomy): Eukaryota > Metazoa > Chordata > Lepidosauria > Squamata > Lacertidae > Podarcis > Podarcis cretensis. Next base: position 32,066,675 of record NC_137187.1, read on the forward strand.
TATAATTATCTTAACTTATTTTAACCTTATTTTCCATTAATACTATAATACTTATTTATGCTTAACTCCTTATAACATTTCTACTAAAGCCATATAATTTCATTCCAACATTTTTCTAACACTCATTAATTTTACAATATTTCTATAAATAAACTTTAAACTTTTTCCAATATTCTTCTACCGTCTCTTCTCCCTGGTCTCGGATTCTGACAGTCATTTCTGTCAATTCCATATAGTCCATCAACCTGGTGATCTTCTGTCGGAGGCTCTTAACTCTTTTCCAAGTCCCTTCTGCATGTCTTCTTCATATTTATACATGCACTTTACTTTGTCTTCTGCTGATCTTATTCTTAATTTCCTTCCTTTGATGCTGAAGAGTAGATCTTGGGGAAGCTCCGACCTAGCAATGTTTTTATTTCTTCTCGAAAGGTCAGCCAAATCTCCGTAGTTAAAACTAAAATCCAAAAGATGTTTCAGGACGTGTTTCAAAATTCCTCCAAATCTGAAGGTCCCCACAACTGCAATCTCCTCCTGACCCAGGTCCAGGTCCCAAAGGTCAGTAAATCCCTGCATGAGGAGATCTATCCAACTTTCCTTCTCCAGTCCAAGCAGGGCTCCAATCCTCAAAATCTGACTTTCTCTGAATTCACTCATCGAAGGCAACAACTTATAGTCATCAAATTGCCTCTGTAAGACTGGGGCTCTCTCCCTCTCCACTTGTATTACTTTAGGTTCAACAACAACAACTTTCTCCCTCGCGTTCTCCACAGTTTGCCATATCAAAATAGATTCCTGTGTCGATTCCTGAATAGTTTCTGTATAGATATTCACTTTTTGTCCAAAATTAGTCACTTTTTGACCCAAATTATCAATTTTAATAGTCATCACGTCCATCTTCTTGTGGAGCTGTTCCAATGAATCACTTATCTTACAAAATGCAGTCACTAAGGCTTCTTCTGTCGACATTCTTAACCAATCCAAGGTCAATCTCTGGTTCTCATGATTTTTTATCTTGCAGCTGGAGATCCCCCCAGCTCAACTCCTGTAACAGCTTCAAAGGCTCCCTCTAGAGGGAAACAATTTCTATTTGTATCAGTCCTTTTAGGCACAGTTCAAGCAATAAAATTAGTTTCAATTTTCAGTTACTTTTACTCCTTTTTAAACGCAGAAGGAGACAATGGAAACAATGTATTTCTCTTATTTAACTAGCTGTCAACAACAATGAACTTTCCCAAAACGTCGGTCTTGCTAGCAGCCCATTTCCAGGTTCAGAGCGGTGGTAATTTAACTTTCTTCCCTCTCTCCTGCAGGCTTACGCGATTCAAAATTTCCCCCCTCTTCTCCTGCTTCCAAGGGGGGTTTAATAATTTTAGCTGATGGAAGTTTAATCCTTTACAGAGGACTTTCCAAGACTTTAGCTTACAAGCTCTTTGCTTCAGTCTATTTACAAAAGGGATAGGCGGACTTCCTGTTTAGAGCCTCCCCGTTTCGATGCCAAATTAAGACGTTTAAAAATCCAATTTTCCGTTCTACTCACGGGTAGTTGTTTAGAATCAAATTGTCCACAGGAAAAAGTCAGCGCTCTCTGGCAACAGCAATGCGGCTTCACTCTGTGAAAAAAGCAATCAATTCGAAGCACCGCGCCGCTCACCCCACGTCGCTCCGGATCCCCGAAACCAGGTCTCCCCGCAAGTAGGGGAGGCGCAAAAGGTGCCAGCCTAATCCCACGTTCACAGGCTTCTCCTGCCTGTGATTTTACTGGGTCTCCGCCTTCGCCGTGGCGGCCAGACCCTAATTTCCACGGAGCGAATTCCTCCCGATCAGAGGAATTCTGCCATTCTCCGGAGGCGCCAACCCGGAAGTCCTCCATCAGCCATTCATCTCTGGTCGCCTTTGTCTTTTTCTAACTACCACCCAGTCCCACAAGCCAGCTGAGAGAAGGTGCCCCACTCATTTCCTGTCTCACACGGATCAACTTTCCTTTGTTTCCCTTAATGGTTCATCAACCTCAACACAGAAAGCGAGCCTGGCTTAGATTTTAACACTTGCTGGATCCAGGAGTGAGGAGGGCCTTGCCATGGAGCCGACTTCCCCACCCCAAGCTCACAACAGCTTGAATGCTCTGAGAAGAAGCCACTCAGGGATGTTGCCCTTTAAGAATACAGCAAGAGCAGCAGTCCTATAGAGACTTATGCTGTAACAGGGCAGAGCTGAATGTGTAAAGGCTTTGGTAGTAAAACACAATAGTGGATAGTTGGTTTATTGACACAGTTTTTCATCAGTATGAACTTTTCTTTTGTTTTTGCTAAAGTATAAATGAAAAGGGTGACTAGGAATGAAGCAAGGTTATCCACTGTGATTTGCTCTTTCCATTGAACCCTTAACAGCATCAATAAAGCACAATGTAAAGTTTTGGAGTGTTAATATACAAGATTAAAGTCCACACGATCACTTTGTTCTCACATGAAATTGTGCTTTTATTGTCTAACCCAGAGGAAATGATGCCTGAAGTTTGGGGAGAATGAGAGGGATATGGAAATGTGGCTGGTCTGAAGACGAATGAAGCAAAATCTGATTTGCAACTTAGCTAGCTTCAACGTTTCCCTTTGATAACTAAAATATTTAGGCATGTGCAGGGTGTCTCCCCTGCCAGGTAAACAGCCTAGAATGCTGTTTTTATTCCAGACGTTGCAGATTTTGGACAAGATGGACTGTTTCAAGAAGTGGCAGAAAGACATATCAAAATTTGTCTGGCAGGGCAAAAAGCCCAGAATTAAATTTAAGATTTTAACTGATGCAAAGGATAGAGGGGGGTTTGCCCTGCCGGACTTAAGACTTTATTATGAATCGGCAGCTTTCTGCTGGTTGAAACACTGGCTACTTCTTGAGAACACGGACATTTTGGACCTGGAAGGGTACGACAATAGCTTTGGTTGGCATGCATACTTATGGTATGACAAGGTAAAGGTGTATAAAAGTTTTAAAAACCATATTGTAAGGAAAGCATTGTATAATGTTTGGATTAGATATAAAGATCTGCTGGAAAGTAAAACCCCTAGGTGGGTGTCACCAATGGAAGCTAGGGAAGTAAAAAAGCTTAATATGGACTCTAAATGGCCAAAATATCATGAGATTCTAGAATATGATGGCGAAAGGGTGAAACTTCAGAGTTATGAGAAACTAAAGCCTAAGGTTCGAGATTGGTTGCATTACCATCAGATAAATGAGACATTTAAACAGGACAGGAAAATAGGATTTCAGAAAGAGAAGTCAAAACTAGAAACAGAATTGTTGGAACCCAATACTAAGAACTTATCAAAAATGTATAACTTGCTGTTGAAATGGAATACACAGGATGAAACGGTGAAATCAGCAATGATTAAATGGGCACAAGATATTGGTCATGATATTATGTTTGCTGACTGGGAACAGTTATGGACCACCGGTATCAAATTTACTGCATGTAATGCTCTAAAAGAAAATATTATGAAAATGATCTATCGGTGGTACATGACCCCAGTCAAGCTTGCAAAAATTTACCATTTGCCTAATAATAAGTGTTGGAAATGTAATGAGACTGAAGGCACCTTCTACCACCTTTGGTGGACCTGCCCAAAGGTTAAAGCTTTCTGGGAAATGATCTATAATGAAATTAAGAAGGTCCTTAAGTGGACTTTTCCTAAGAAACCAGAGGCTTTTCTCTTGGGCATGGTTGGCCAAGTGGTGTTAAGGAAGGATAGGATTTTCTTTATGTATGCCACTACAGCAGCAAGAATTCTACTGGCAAAGTATTGGAAGACGCAAGAACTACCTACTCTGGAAGAATGGCAAACAAAGGTGATTGACTTTATGGGACTGGCCGAGATGACGGGCAGAATCCGTGACCAGGGGAAAGAGACAGTGGAAGAGGACTGGAAGAAATTTAAAATATATCTTAAAAATAATTGTAAAATTGAGGAATGTTAAGATGTCAGGGGGTAAGAGGTAAAGAATTGCAGCAGTAATCAAAAAAACTAAAGGAATCTTTATGAAAGGGAATTAAGATAATGGACCTAAGGGTTGCTAAAGAACCATTAAACAAGGATGCAGGGATGGGGAGGTATGGGGAAGTCAAAAGAAAGAAGGGTATGAAATGATGATTTTGAAGTTATATTGTTCTATACTGTTTTTATTATCTGTCTGAAAAACGAATAAAAATTATTAAAAAAAAAAATATTTAGGCATGTGTATCTGTAGTAATGCTCACCCCCAACCGCTTGCCCCTCCCTTCTCCTGTCTCTGCTCTCCGGCCAGACTAGGACGCCCAGGGCAAGGTTGGCGGGCTATTTACTTTTCCCAAAACAGAACAAACACGACCCGGTAGGGCTGCCACCACTCCCTATGTCCAGGGGACCCAGAACCACAACCCAGGGAGAAGGCTGTGACCCATTTAACCTGGCTGTCCCCCTGTTCCACAAGCTGCATCCACAGACTTGCAGGCAGAAGTTCTACGGTAGAGCGTAACCAAGCGTAAGGCTAGGACTTAGCTATTCCCTCCGGAAAGGCACACAACTAAAACAGTTTCATTCTTAAAAGGTTTATTTTAAAAATAACATAAAAAACATGCTAGAATAGCAGGCACTCTTTTGAACGTTACAGATAAGAAAACAAGAACATTGCATAGTATAACTAGCTATACATACTCACAAGCTCTAACACACAATAGGATAGTTGAAACCTTTAGGACCCTGCAAGTTGAAGGCTTTTGAAGATCTCCATTTTAAAAGGCAAAACGACGGCTGATAAGATGGGACATCAGAGCCGGGCCTCTATGCGGATTGCAGAGCAATGGCAGAGAGCGCAATTTCTCAAACAATTCCCTGATCCTTTATTCACAATTCGCATGAGGCGTCGTAACTTTCAAGCCAATCATAAGACTCAAATTATTTTTGAATACACCAATGACCGGCTTGCTGGTCAATCAATTTACCCCTTGACAGCTGGGCCAATTTGGAATCCAAACTTTAAATCAAAGGGTTTCCTCCCTTCTGTGGAAATTAGCCAGAGACACATTCCCAAGCAATTCAAGGACAGATAGCATCACTGAGGGGGGATGTTGACACCCTCAAACTCAGGTGTTAGATCTTTTCATTAAATCAAGGCTTCCTTGGTTCCCATAAAGCTTTCAACTAAGGAGCCATTTAGTCTAGAGTTTAAAGATACACACTTCTTTCCCAGGGTCCTTGTGGCTGATGAAACTCCCACAAGGCTTCACTCCCTTTGCTTGACCAAAGAATAATTTTCTAAATAAGACTAACTTTACTACACCCTCCCCTCTAAGATGAAATTATAGGGTGAAGTCCCATAATTTCATCAAAGAAAATTATTTACATACTGAGGTAGATCATCCGGTCCAGGGGGCTCCAGCAGCTTTTAAAACATACATTACTAGCAGCACCCCCCTAATCCGATTTTTCACAGTTCTTAGGCAATACTCAATAATAACATCACATGGAACAGATTGGTACATCCTAGACAAAGTATCAGCAACAACGTTGCTCTTTCCTGCGATGTGAGTGACTTTAAACTGAAAATCCTGAAGGGCCATACTCCACCTAAGCAATTTCTGGTTGGATGATTTTACCCTTTCCAGCCAACACAGTGGAGAATGGTCAGTTTGAACCTCAAAGGTGTTACCCCACAGATAAGGACGCAGTTTGGTCAGAGCCCAGACCAAAGCAAAACACTCCTTCTCTATGGTTGAATAATTTTGTTCAGAAGTGATCAACTTTTTACTCAAGTAAACCACGGGACGCCAATTTCCTTTTTCATCTTCTTGGAGCAAAACTGCTCCTAGTCCAGTCTGACTGGCATCAGTTTGCACTATAAACGGACGTCTCTGATCTGGGGCCAGCATGACTTGGGAACTCATAAGGGCATGTTTTAACAAATCAAAGGCCCTTTGGCACTCCTCGGTCCAATTTACTCTAACTGGCAGAGACTTCTTACAAAGGTTGGTGAGCGGAGCAGCTAAAGTTGCAAAATGGTTGACGAAGCGCCTATAATAATTCACCAACCCGATAAAAGACTGCACATCCTTCTTCACGATGGGGCGAGGCCATTCTTGAATGCACTGCACCTTGGCCTCTAAAGTCTTGATGTTTCCTGACCCCACTCTAAATCCTAAGTACACTACTTCCCCTTGGGCAAACTGGCATTTTGATATTTTAACAGTCAGGTTTGCCTCTTGCAACCGGGCCAAAACTCTCTGCACATGCTTAAGGTGTTCTGGCCACGATTCAGAAAAAATTGCTAGATCATCCAAATAAGCACAGCAAAACTCATTCAGGTCATGAATCAAGGAGTTGATTAACCGTTGGAAAGCTGCAGGAGCATTTCGTAATCCAAACGGCAGCACTTTAAACTGGTACAAGCCTACATGAGTGACAAAAGCAGACTTTTCAGAAGCTTCTGGGGACAGCGGGATTTGCCAATACCCTTTTGTCAAATCCATGACAGTGATGAATCTTGCCCATCCCAACTTCTCAATCAAGGTGTCAATTCTAGGTAAGGGAAACACATCAGGGACAGTAACTAGGTTAATTTTTCGATAGTCTATGCAAAAACGAATAGATCCGTCTGGTTTTGGAACCAGTACTATGGGAGAAGCCCAAGCACTCTTACTAGGTTCTATAACTCCCAACTCCAGCATTTCTTTCAATTCAATCTCAATATTCTGCGCATGTGCCTCACCAACTCGGTATGGACGTGAGGAAATGGGGGGAGTGTCCCCCGTAACAAAATGATGCTGAGCCAAGTGAGTCTTACCAGGCTTGGTGCTAAATGTGTTGCTATAAGGTTGCAGTGCCTCATAGAGCTCTTTAGCCTGAGTCTCACTTAAAGTCGGCAGCTGCAATACATCAGAAATACTTCCAGCCTGTTTGTATTCAGTTAAAAGATCCACAGGTGAAGCAGGCACCTCCTCCTGACTCCGCGAAATGGCCAGCACAGAGATCTTTTGTTCAACACACTCTTTCAAAGAATTAACATGATACTCGCGAGCAGTGGGGTGCAATTCCTTGCATTTTACAAGGTAACGCACAGGACTCAGCCTCGCTTCCACAACACCAGGACCTTGCCATTTCACATCTAACTTGTGGGGGCGAGACGGTCTTAAAATCCATACCTGATCCCCCACCTCAAACTGTTTGCACACAGCTTTGGCATCATGTACTCTTTTTTGATCTAATCGGGCGTTCTCTAAATTCTCTTTGGCCAGTTGCCAAATGTCTGCCAGAGTTCCTTTTAATTGGGCAAAATACTCACTAACAGAAGGCAGTTTTATCTCTTCCTCAGAACCTTCTCACTCTTTTCGAAGCATTGAGAGAGGGGTATTCAGAAGCCTTCCAAAAATCAACTGATTGGGTGCAAACCCAAGGCTTCTTTGATGGGCATCATTATAAGCAGCCACCACCAAAGGCAAATCTTGGTCCCAACTAGTACCATGGGCCAGGGCATACTTGCGCAGCATCTGAACCAAGGTCTTTTGCACTCTTTCCACCAACCCATTTCCCTGATGCTGGTAAGCAATGGATGTATGGTGGCGAACCTCAGACAAACGCAAGACCTCCTGGGTTACTTTAGCCATAAAATTAGTTCCCAAATCGCTCACCAAAACTTTAGGAATTCCTAGGGAACAGAAGGCAGAAATTAAAGCCTTAACCAGACTATTAGCAGAGGTATTAGTCAAACTTGTGGCATAAACATAACGAGACGCATAATCAATGATCACGCACAGATATTGCTTCCCTGAGCGAGTTTTTGGCAAGGGACCCACTAAATCAATTCCCCACTTTTCCAAAACATTTGCTTCTAAGGGGACACTCTGTAACTCATTGGGCAGGTTATCACGGTCATTCCCCACCTTCTGGCAAATTACACAAGAACGCACATATGCTTTAGTGGTTTGATACACATCAGGCCAGTAGAAGTAACGAGTCAGTCTCTCTAAGGTCTTTTGTAGTCCCATATGACCCGCCAAGCCGTCTTCATGGGCTAAGCTAAGAACAGTAGATCGCTTCTTTTCTGGAACCACTAGTTGTAAAACAAAATCTTTATCTTTCACCTTTTTTGGTACAAATTGTCGATATAAAAGTCCCTTTTTATACACAAATTGGGCCCTCTTCGTTCCTCGGAGAGGAGTTCCAACCGCCTCCCGACAATCCTGCAAGGAGGGGTCAGCCCTTTGCTCAGCAGCAAACTCTCCCAGATCTCCCAGTTCCACAGAACCATTAAGGTCCTTCTTGGTATCCTCATCCAAGACAGGTAACTCTCCCTCCCCTCCAGGTTTTTCATCCAACCCAGTCTCAATCTCCACCGAATCTCTCCCTGCCTGGGATGGGGTGGGGGGAGTTGCTACAGTTACCGGATCCACATTCAGCTGTTGCTGCAGATAGACTTGAAACCCAAGATCGTTCCCAACCAAAACGGGACTTTTGCAGACTTCTGGATCATGAACAATTACCAAATGGTCCCCACTATAACCTTTGTATTTAAGGGGAACTATTGCTGTTGGCTGGAAAATTTCCTCCACTCCATAAGGGCTAATCTTTAAAGGTTTAGCCTGCATCTGGCTGGGTAAAACCAGATCTTTCGACACACTAGTAATATCAGAACCAGTGTCCCGGTACGAGTCCACAACAGTTTTATTGATCTCAATAGGGGCGGAAAACTCCAAATTTGCCCAATTCACATGAGGTGTTTTTACAGGGTTCCTGGTGCATACAGGACCCACGGTCACAGCAGGGGGTTCAGGCTTACTCACAACAGGTGTTGCCCCACCCTCCTCCTCCAGAGCCAAACTTTCCACTGCTCCAGATTTTGTCGATTTCTCCTCCCAATTTTCCTCCTGCCGCTGTATCATACGGACAGCAGGGGTGGAGGTAAGAACGGGGGGGTTCTTCCCACTCAACTGGGGACAAACTGCCTTTACGTGCCCCGGTTTTTTGCAAAAGAAACACAGTCCAGAACTCGGGGGCACTTTAGCACGCTCTCCCCCAGCTGCAGCAGAGTCTTTAGCAGGTGTAGGCAATCCTTTGCTGGATTCTTTGATGGGGGGGGGGGCGGACCTTCCCGACGACGCTGTAGATTTATACATGTTACTCTGTCCTTTATTGACAAGATGGGTGCGGTTCAGCCAAAAAGATTCAGCAAGGGCGGTGGCTTCTGCCAGCGTCCTGGGCTTTTTATCGGCAACCAAACTAACAATTTCTGGGGGCAGGGAGCACATCAATTGTTCAATTAACAGCAGCTGCTTGATCCCTTTCAAATCCTCCACCCCCTCGGCTGCAAGCCACAGTTCAAAGTTTTGTGCCATTTTGGCAGAGAAGACTGCAATGTTGTCAGTGAGCCCTCCCCTTTCCACTTTCCGAAAAGCTTTTTGATAGTGTTCAGGATGTAAGCCATGCCGCTGCATGACTAATCTTTTAAAGCTTTCATAGTCATTCATCTCATCTGGGGGGAGGTGCCCCATAAGCTCTGACAAGTCACCACAAACTAGGGGACGTAACACCGCCATATACAGTTCTGGTGCAACCCCCATGTATGTCCCGGCAAGTCACCTCAAAAAGGTTTAGATAACTAAGGACATCAGTGGGGGGTGGTATTTCTGGAACACCTTCCAGTTAAGATTACTTAAAGTCAGTCCTGGAGGGGACCGTTGGTATTGGTCTCCCCCCCTCCTCGGGACAGGTTCATACCTTGGTGTAGGGTTAGGAGGCAATTGCGTGTAGCTGTTCCGCCGCCGTTGTTGCGTATCCACGCAGGGGTCTCTGGAAGTACTCTTCCTCCTCCTCTGCCTCGTACCTTCGCACCGGCACACGCCTCTCTCGAGCCCTCACCGGCGAGTAGACTCTGCCTGGGCTGATTGGACGCTGTCTCACCCTCCGGCGGACGTCCGGCGCTGGCGGCTCTCGACGGCAGTCTCCTACAGTCATCTCCTGTAGCTGCTGCGACAGGTCTTGAACGTGAGGTGCCATCCGGCTAGCTCTTGGTCCCATTAAAAGAGACTGGTTCACTCTAGGATACTTATCTCGGCAGCGGAATCCACCGTTCACCGGATCTCGCATCCACTCCACATCATGTCCTTCTGAGAAATCCATCTCTTTAGGTTCTGCATGGACAGAATAATTCTTTCTAGAACGCGTGGAGTCCACCACAGCCTCTGCCTCCTCACGAGGGGATAGGGTTCGGTTAATTGGCGTGCCCCTCCCCCTGTCCACAATGCAGGACTCTCGCTGGCCCCTCCGGACCGTGCTTATTTGACTGGCATCCACAGCTCTTCCTCCGATCCCGAGCCATCCGAAAACCAGGAAGCGGATTTCATTCCAGGGCTCACAGTTCTAGGGGGGTCGGCTTCCACCGGGAGGGAGCTATCTTCTCCCAAATCTCCCCATTGATCTAAAGTTTGTAATGATTGCTGTTGCGAAGTTGCCAAACTGTCCTCCATTCTCCTAACTATCACTATCCAAAAAAAAAAAAAACCACCTGTAACCCACAAAAGATTCGTGCCTAGTTTTTAAAAGATCAAAGTGCCTTTCCGTGGGAAGTTCAATCCCACCACGCTGCCAACATGTAGTAATGCTCACCCCCAACCGCTTGCCCCTCCCTTCTCCTGTCTCTGCTCTCCGGCCAGACTAGGACGCCCAGGGCAAGGTTGGCGGGCTATTTACTTTTCCCAAAACAGAACAAACACGACCCGGTAGGGCTGCCACCACTCCCTATGTCCAGGGGACCCAGAACCAAAACCCAGGGAGAAGGCTGTGACCCATTTAACCTGGCTGTCCCCCTGTTCCACAAGCTGCACCCACAGACTTGCAGGCAGAAGTTCTACGGTAGAGCGTAACCAAGCGTAAGGCTAGGACTTAGCTATTCCCTCCGGAAAGGCACACAACTAAAACAGTTTCATTCTTAAAAGGTTTATTTTAAAAATAACAAAAAACATGCTAGAATAGCAGGCACTCTTTTGAACGTTACTGTCAGAGCTGCCTCCAGGTCCCAGCTCACAGAGGACCAACGCTAGGCTGTAGTTATGTACAAAAGTCTTTATTGAGGTTCAGTTTCCATTTTAAAGCCGCAGCGTGCAGCTCTACGTCTCGACCTTAGACCGGCGAAGTCCCGTCTGAGTCTCCTCCCCTTCCACACCAGTTTAAGACTCTCGCCTTGCTCCACCTCTTCCTAAGTTCCTTTCTCCTCTGGGCCCTCCTGCCCGCTAGGGTCTCATCCTTCCTGGACTCCTCTGACGCTGACCCTGACGATTCTTGCCCCTCCTTCCGGCGGGCTTTAGGACCTGGTTCCCTATCCGGGCTACCTTCTATGCCGCTCGCCTGTACCTTTGAACTTGGTGCGCGCGCCCAGCCTGCAACTTTCCTCTTGACCGTTAACTCGCTCTCCGATGGAGGCGTGGTCAACCCTGACTCATCTTCTCTCGCTGGTGGTGCATATGTGGGCTCTGACACCTGGGACTCCTTCCCCCCACTACGCTCTGGTGGGGAAGCTGGTCCTGATTTCCAACTGCTGCTCTGGGAGTCCCCGCTGGCCCCTTGCTTCTGGGGTGTCCCCCTTGCCCTGCCCATCGGCGCCCCCTTCTGTGAATCTTCCGATTCGCTGGAGAGGCTCATGGAATCTATCGGGCTGCTGTCATATTCTCCTACGCTGCCCTCGGATTGCTCCCCCTCGCTCTCCATCTCCTCTCCTCCCTGCACTCCCGCTGAGTCCCTGACAGTTACAGATAAGAAAACAAGAACATTGCATAGTATAACTAGCTATACATACTCACAAGCTCTAACACACAATAGGATAGTTGAAACCTTTAGGACCCTGCAAGTTGAAGGCTTTTGAAGATCTCCATTTCAAAAGGCAAAACGACGGCTGATAAGATGGGACATCAGAGCCGGGCCTCTATGCGGATAGCAGAGCAATGGCAGAGAGCGCAATTTCTCAAACAATTCCCTGATCCTTTATTCACAATTCACATGAGGCGTCGTAACTTTCAAGCCAATCATAAGACTCAAATTATTTTTGAATACACCAATGACCGGCTTGCTGGTCAATCAATTTACCCCTTGACAGCTGGGCCAATTTGGAATCCAAACTTTAAATCAAAGGGTTTCCTCCCTTCTGTGGAAATTAGCCAGAGACACATTCCCAAGCAATTCAAGGACAGATAGCATCACTGAGGGGGGATGTTGACACCCTCAAACTCAGGTGTTAGATCTTTTCATTAAATCAAGGCTTCCTTGGTTCCCATAAAGCTTTCAACTAAGGAGCCATTTAGTCTAGAGTTTAAAGATACACACTTCTTTCCCAGGGTCCTTGTGGCTGATGAAACTCCCACAAGGCTTCACTCCCTTTGCTTGACCAAAGAATAATTTTCTAAATAAGACTAACTTTACTGCAGTATCTGTAAAGAAAATAAATTTTGCTCTCTTGCTCTGGCAGAGCAAAAAGAAAATGAAAACTAGGGGGAATCTAAATCTCTCCTGCCTTGGATGCATCACCACAGTGAAGATGTCAATTCTTGCAAGGTTTCTTCCTTTTTATTCCAAGTTTTACCAATTGTGATTGCTCCTCAGTGACAGGGTCCAATTCAGAAGTATCCTCAAGCTGCAGACCTGCTCCTTCCAGCAGTTTATAAAAATTATGCATAGCATAGAGAAAGCAGATTCAGAAAGCCTTTTCTCCCTCTCTAATAACACTTGAACTGGTGGATGTTCAGTGAAGCTGAAGGTTGGAAGATTTAGGATAGATAAAAGAAAGTACTTCTTCACTTCAAATTATGGAACTCTCACCCCATTATGAGGCAGGACTCGTAATTGCTTCCTTTTGCGTTGGAGACTCCCGCCCAAAAGAAGCTCAACAACTCTGGGCAATCTCCCCCCCCCCAAAAAAAAGCTCAACTTTGTGCAATTCCCTACCCCCCCCCCCCCCCCCCCGTTTTTGTTCAGGGCCAAAAAAATGTTGTTGTTGTTTAGTCATGTCCAACTCTTCGTGACCCCATGGACCAGAGCACGCCAGGCACTCCTGTCTTCCACTGCTTCCCGCAGTTTGGTCAGACTCATGTTAGTAGCTTCGAGAACACTGTCCAACCATCTTGTCCTCTGTCGTCCCCTTCTCCTTGTGCCCTCCATCTTTCCCAACATCAGGGTCTTTTCCAGGAAGTCTTCTCTTCTCATGAGGTGGCCAAAGTATTACATTAAACATTTTTAAAAAAACCTTCCCTATACAGGATTGCCTTCAGATGGCTTGGGGGGTCAGATAACTCCATACCCTCCAACTAGGTACATCCTAAGGAAAAGTGGGACATTCCAGGATGAAATCAGAAACTAGGATGGCTTCTCTAAATCAGGGATGTCCCTGGAAAACAGGGATACTTGGAGGATCTAAGAAACTCAGGTGATGCTCCAGTTTCTCCACTTGATACAGACTCTCATCCTCAATATTTAAAAGCTGGGCAGCTCTTTGTTCCAGAAAGTTGTGCTTAGTTGATTTTTAGTGTGCTTCAAGGTAGGGTTGGTTCCAGCTGAACCCTCATCCAACCCATTTTTACCAAGTGACCTCTGAGGTGCCAGAGCACTTAGAGGAATACAATCCAAAGGACTCTAAGAATGCTGCAGTGTTTTGCAGACATGTATGGATTCAAAAAATAATTGAGAAAGGTGTGCAAAATAGGCCTGGGATGTGTGATGGATGAGCCCCAATGTATTTCAAGCCAGAATAAGCCCTAAATGAGGAGGGAGGGATTTGGTTCACAACAAACTTCTTATGAAGTAAAGTTCCCCATTATGAAGAACTTATTCTAGCAGAAAGTGGGTGGGCTTGAATTTGTGATATCTGGGTTTGTGGACCAAATAAAATATTGTTTTATAAGTGGAATACAGTGGTAGTTCTTAACCTGAAGCACTATTTCTGGGTTAGCGGAGTCTGTAACCTGAAGCGTATGTAACCTGAAGCGTATGTAACCTGAAGCGTATGTAACCTGAAGCGTATGTAACCTGAGGTACCACTGTAGTTGGATGTTACCTTGGAGTGCTCTATAACACGCACCTGACCATAACACGCACGTAGTTTTTAGAGGAGGAAAATCCGTAGGCATGCCACCCATAGGCATTCCCTCCATAACACGCACAGACATTTCCCCTTACTTTCTAGGAGGAAAAAAGTGAGTGTTATGGTGCAAAAAATACGGTATATAGCTGACAGATGAAGAATCAGAATCCCCTTTTTTCTTTCTTTCTTTCTTTTCCTTTCTTTTTGTTTTTATTTAGATTAGGGTTTTTCATGCTTTTTGCATTGTAAAAAGCGATTTTGTAGTTGATATTAACATTTGTATATATTCTTTTAAGCTTTAATAAAATCTACGGGGGGGGGAATAAATGGGTGGGCTTATTTATCCCTTTGTTGTATTTTGCACATCTGACTCAAGAGTAAGGCCGGCCCTGCCATGAGGAAAGAGTGAGGCAGCTGCCTCAGGCGGGAAATATGGAGGGTCTGTCAGAGGAGAAAGTTCTCTGTGTTTGTATGCTGGGCAGCCTGTCCTGCACCCACTAAACTAGGCCACTGACCTCAAGGTGCAATGGAGGATGTGTAAATCAGGTTCAGTGGTCTGCTGAGCTTTTATACATGAAGCTTCAGGCAGAAAAGCCCCTTGATTTTCATGGGAAATTTTCATTGCTTGGATAACGTCATATTTGTTTTGCTGCTGCGTAATGGGCACCTCCAGTTCTGTTACCTATCCTGGTCTTTTCAAGCACAACTTGTTTGGAATGCATATTTCATATTGTGATTGCTTTGGGATACAGCATTATGCAGACCCTCAGCTATGTCCATATTTTCCAGGGACAGTCCCAGATTTACAGAAGCCATCCTGGTTTCTGATTTGACCTTCGAATGTCCTGCTTTTCCTTAAGACATCCCTATTTTCATCAGAAAAATGTTGGAGGGTTATGGAGTTATGCGACCCTTGAGCCAAGGAGACCGTTAGGTCCAGTTGCGGACAACTCTGAGGTTGTGCGCTCATCTCACTCTATAAGCCAAGGGAGCCAGTGTTTATCCGCAGATAGCTTCTGGGTCATATGGCTAGCATGACTAAACCGCTTCTGGCGAAACCAGAGCAGCGCACGGAAATGCCATTTACCTTCCCGCTGGAGTGGTACCTATTTATCTACTTGCACTTTGACGTGCTTTCGAACTGCTAGGTTGGCAGGAGCTGGGACAGAACAACGGGAGCTCACTCTGTCACGGGGATTCGAACGGCTGACCTTCTGATCGGCAAGCCCTAGGCTCTGTGGTTTAAACCATAGCGCCACCCGCATCCCTTTATATAAAATACATTTATATAAAATAAATGTATCCCTTTCATCTTGTTCTTGTGCTTGGCTTTGGGTTCTGAGGGGCATGTTCTTCTTTTCTGGTGTGTGTGTGAGATTCAGCATGGGATTGGCATGCAGGTGGTGAGTCCTTCCAGGTGCTTCAATGGTCCTGGAAAAAAGACTCTCCTGGGAGCAGAGTCCCTGCTCCCTCCCCTCTGTGTTAGCTGGATGACGTAGGCACTGTCCCTTCCCCTTGTGCCACACCCTCCCTGGGAAAGGTAAATTGCAGCTGACATGCAGCGGGAGTATTCTGTCAAAGGCAAGCGGCAACCTTGAGTGAACAGCACCTTGGGCAGGTAAGTGCTCACCTGAGATGCCGCAAAAGGCACCTCAGAGAAGAGAATGGGAGAGGGATAGAAAGGCCCTCAAGGAGGGAGAGAACAAATACCTGGAACACTGAATGAGATTGCCTTTGAAACTGATGATGGCAAAGGTGTTTCATAGAGCAGGCATGTATTTATTTAACCATCTGCTTGGTCACCACAGGTGACCAGGAGATGTATGCAGGTGAGTGAGCTGGGGGCTGCTGGGGACTGAGCACTCTGCCCCTCATGTGGCAGGCCCTTGTGCTTTTTTTCTTGGTTTTTTATTGAATTATTACAGAAAGAGAGAGAACAAACAAAGGAAAAAGGAAAAACACACTCTTTACACCTATACCATACAGAAAGTAAGTAAAGTTATTAGAAAACCAAATGAAAAACACAAATGACTGCTGGGGGCTGAACACTCTGTCTCTCATATGGCAGCCCCTTGTGTTTTTATACTGACTGTGGAGGAGACCTAGTCTAAGGTTGCCATATTTCAAACAGTGAAAGTCAGGACACAAAAGTTGCTGAAGTGTTTTTTTTGGGGGGGGCAGTTGTTGAATTTTTGGGGGAGGGCAAAGTTGTTGAGTTTTTGGAGGGGAAAGTTGTTTGTTGAGTTTTTTAGCAAAATTGTAAAAAACCCGATGTTTTTGAGCTTTTTTAAAGCAAAATTGACAAAAATGACACTGCCAACATGGGTTGTCATACGTCTGAATTTTACATTTCTGCCTGGACGCTGCTTCCAACTGCAGTATTCCGAGTATGTCTGGGAAATTTCGGACGTATGGCAACCCTGTTCTGGTTGCTAACCACATTTTTACTCAGGTTTGGTACAGATGGAATGAAATGCTTCATTTGTCCCACTCCCCTCCAAGTAAAAAGCCAGCCTAGCAATTTATGTGTTTATTATGTGACCTAGTAACTTTGGGAGGCTGTTAACTAATTCATGGTGCATAAGAAACAAATGCAAAGGTACCTGCCCCAAAGAGCTCACAGTGTAAAAGTATGCACAGGGGAAAGCTGCAAATAGATGGAAGCTGGGGACCAAGCTAGCCTTTTCCACTCCCTGAAGTGCTGACTGTTGTGTCTTCCTTCTCCCTCTCATGTGCAAAACACAACAGTGCAAACTGCAGGACCCAGAAGGAAGGGGTCTTATGGTGCGGTGATGCCACACGATGGAAGCAGCAAGAAGGGTCAGGTGGTGTGTAGAATTTGGGCAAAGAAATATCAATAGCAACTGGCAGTGCTGATACATTTTAAGAGCCTGGTCAGCTAAACAGAGGTGTAGTGTGGGGGGAGGCAGGGGGGCATGGCCCTGGCAGCACAATTTTGAGGGGGCACAAACCAGGCATCCCCATTCAGGGATCCCTGTCTCACCCTACCTGCTGCTGGGGGTCTCTGGGCTCCTAGTTCCAGGATGGTCTCACTGTCACATCCCTGGCCCCCTCGCTGAATGGCTGCCTGGCCAGTGCTCACCCACTCCTTGCTTGGACAGTGAGCTGGCACAGGCATAGACAAAGGGAGGTGGGCAAGGGTGACCCCAGAGTGGCCTGGTCTGGCACTCCTCTCTACGGGCATCAGGGGAATTTGCCCATCAAGGGCTGCATTGACCAGCTGGGCTCCCCCCTGCACAGGCAGGGAGGCAGGCAGTGCAGCACAGTCCCACTTGGTGCTGCTGGTGAGGGCTGGGCTGGCACAACAGGCTCCGTTCATCCTCCGTGGCCCCAGGCACCAGCAAACGCTGCTACACCACTGCAGCTAAAGTCCACTTTGGAAGAACAATAGAGCCTCTTTTCAAAACACTTGCTCCTGTATCTTCATTGTTAAAAAAAACCCTGCCCTTTCCTTTGTTGAATAGTTTATGAGTCTATTTTATTTGTCACTGAACCTTTCTTCCTGTGACCTTTTTCAAATGACCATCCTAGCTTTGAACTCCTAGTATTCAGTTTCTTTCTGCTAATCCTTTCCTCATCCCGTTAAACTGTTTTTTTCAATTTATGATTGGTATTTTGGGTGCCGTGAACATGACATTTCCCCCATCCAACTGGCAGCCAATGGATTTTCAACAAGGAAAATCCAAAAATGGGAAGTAAATCCAATACAAAAATCGCATTGTGGGGGTGGGTTTTGGTGCCATTTCTATGATCCCATCTATCCCTACACACACACACACCCTTTCCATTTTGCTTCTGTTAGCCAATAGAAAAGGATGCAGGTTCCTGGAAATTTAAAAATAATTTTTAAAACAGCTCACTTGTGCAGAAGAGATCTTCCACAAGGCAGCTGTATTTAATAATTATAATATAAGTTTGCCCTTGCAGGCACACAAAACAGGGAAGGAAAGGGGGGAAAGCGAGTGATTCCACATTGTTGCCTATTTCAGAGGGTGCGAGGCTTGTGCTAGGGAGGGTTTCTGCACATATCGGGAATTCAGCTGTCGGGGACAGTGTCCTGGCTGAAATCCCTGAAATGTCCAGGGAAATCTCAACAACTTTTGTGTCCGGATTTTCACTTTCTGAAATACGTGCAGAGATTTCATTCCGGGGCTCCCTGCTCCTACTCTGTTAAGGTAAAGGTAAAGGTACCCCTGCCCATACGGGCCAGTCTTGACAGACTCTGGGGTTGTGCGCCCATCTCACTTAAGAGGCCAGGGGCCAGCGCTGTCCGGAGACACTTCCTGGTCACGTGGCCAGCGTGACATCGCTGCTCTGGCGAGCCAGAGTCGCACACGGAAACGCCGTTTACCTTCCCGCTGGTAAGCGGTCCCTATTTATCTACTTGCACCCGGAGGTGCTTTCGAACTGCTAGGTTGGCAGGCGCTGGGACCGAGCAGCGGGAGCGCACCCCGCCGCAGGGATTCGAACCGCCGACCTTTCGATCGGCTTTAACCCACAGCGCCACCTGCGTCCCTACTTGGCTAAAATCAGATTTTTCACCATTCTGCTTCAGTGCAAGGTGGGACCACCCAAAACAAGCACAATAGGTGTGCCTATTCAGCAGAAAGCTGCAGCAACAGAAGGGAAATACGATGAGGCCTTAGATTGTCGCCTTAGATTTGTTGTCCAGATGTTGCTTCTTCTGCAGTAAAGGCAAGCCAGCTAGCTCAAGTTGTACTGGAGTCAGGATTGAAGTGTGGGAAAGGGCAAAGGCAGCAAAAAATCTCAGCAAAAATCTCAGCAAAATGCTCTCAAGTAATTAAGACCTATAAGGAAATCATTTATCAAAAACTATATTTAACAATAGGGTGAACAAGTTTCTAAAGGAAGAAGAGATCCTTTTAAACAAATAACATGAAGAACAGAACTAGATAAGGGAAACGTATGAATCACTGTGAATCTGAGAGCAATACAGACACACATATTGGTCCATGGCGGCCCACGAGATAAAATCCAAAAAGTGACAGCAGCAAAGCTCCTTTATTAAGATGGATTGAAAGTAATGAGCAAGCTTCCAAGTTCATCAGAATTCTTGTTCAGGGTGGATGTTAACCAAAAAGAAAAGGGAAAGGGTGTGTGTGTGATTGAACTGTTACTAGGCCAGCAACAGATTTAGGGGTTTGGCCACCCTGGGCATGGAGCCTCGAGAAGCAGGGGACACCCAACTGGCATCACACAGGGCACCGCGGAAATTTGAGACCCCCAAATCTACCACTGACTAGGCAATAGTCCTAAAAGGGAACAGAGGATGTTTTCTTCACACCTCATTTGGTTAGGCTGTGCACTTTGCAAAAAGGCCTCAGAGGTTGCAGCAGAATAATAGTCTCAGAGAACTGTAGAGGTGGAAGGGATCATGACTGCTTTCCCTTTGAAATAATAAAAGTCTACAGATCCTGAAGTAGGGACGCGGGTGGTGCTGTGGGTTAAACCACAGAGCCTAGGGCTTGCCGATCAGAAGGTCAGCGGTTCGAATCCCCGCGACAGGGTGAGCTCCCGTTGCTCGGTCCCTGCTCCTGCCAACCTAGCAGTTCGAAAGCATGTCAAAGTGCAAGTAGATAAATAGGTACTGCTCCGGCGGGAAGGTAAACAGCGTTTCCATGTGCTGCTTCGCCAGAAGCGGCTTAGTCATGCTGGCCACATGACCCGGAAGCTGTACGCCGGCTCCCTCGGCCAAGATGAGCACCGCAACCCCAGAGTCGGTCACGACTGGACCTAATGGTCAGGGGTCTCTTTACCTTTACCTTTACAGTTCCTGAGATCCAGCTTAATGGGAAAGAAGAATAGGGCAAGATGATAACTCTGAGGTACCTCCCAGCCCTATCGTTGACCAGTCCAGCAACGCGAATTGAACCAGAAGTCAGGTCCCAGAGAATCTAGGGCTCCTGTTGCCCATGTAAACCTCCTAGCTGATTAATCTGGGCAGCCCAAAGTGAAGCATATGGTAGCCAGTTTGCCCCCAGATGGCCTGAATATGAAGGGCCAGGAGGGTTTACTGAATGCATCTTGGACCAAGACCCCTTCTCCACATCTTCTCTTCTCTCTCCTCTGCCCAGGTGGGTGGGTGCTAGGCTAGATGATCAATGTCACGGGTCAGATCGCAGGCCATGCCAAACACGTATAGCGCTAAAGAAGCAAATGAAAAGGGGAAAGCTTTGGGCAAGAAGAGAGTGATGAACCATGCCTACCTGCCCTTTCCCCAAAAAGCTACCATCGCCCAGCTGCTTTTTTATGGTGGCTTCTGGGTCCCAACCAGAGGAAAATCAGGTCAAGGAAAGGGGTGCTTGGGGAAATGATGTTGACCAGGAAAACCAAGCAGGTGTCAAGTGAGAGGATACATGCAGTTTCATGCAGCCAGTGGGTGGGGATGCTGAACCAGTCTCAAGGTTGTGGGTTTGAGCCCCACGCTGGGCAAAAAGATTCCTGCATTGCAGGGAGTTGGACTAGATGACCCCTGTGGTCCCTTCCAGCTCCGTGATTCTATTATTCTAACTGGACCGCATGAAAATGCCTGTACCTGTTTGGTTTTGACATGCAACAGTTTAAATATCCTCCCCCGAATCTCGGCCAGGGACTCTTTGCTTCCATCTATAGCTGATGCTCTTAAATAGTGGGACAGATGCATACCCTCCCTCCAGGACGAATATAATTCCAGAGTGAGACAGGATCCTTTCCTAACCAACTAGGACATATGAAGGTTAAAGGCCCTCTAATGGAGGATCCCCTTTGGTTCATATTGGGTTTACTAGGGATGGCTACTCTCCTGGCCTGACCAATCTGGGAAGAGCAGATGTCAAAGCGATAAATAACTGCCTGACATTCAGAAGACATCTTAAGGCAGCCCTGTTCAGGGAAGTTTTTAGTCTGTGATATTTTACTGTATTTTTGGTTTCTATGGAAGCCGCCCAGAGTGGCTGGGGAAACCCAGCCAGATGGGCGGGGTACAAATAATAAATTATTATTATTAAATTATTTAAATTATTAGCAGTCGCTTGGTTCCAATGGTGTTTCCCTGGGTGCAGTTCTAGGAGGAGTCACAAATGTGTGGGAATCCTCATTTGCAGCAGTGGGGTCAAGGTTCTTAGTGGGCATCTCTGCCTGCAACATACTTAAACAGAGCTGCAGTGGTTTGGAGAAGCCAAGAAGAAGAAGAAGAAGCCAAGTGTTATTCCCCCACCCCACCCCCTCGCCTATTTTGTTGTTGCCTTGGCTCTTCTTCAAGGTGCCTGTCCACTTAAGTTCCTATGGGCTCTGAGGCAAAGTGGCATAGCCTTC
Source organism: Podarcis cretensis (assembly GCF_951804945.1). Classification (NCBI taxonomy): domain Eukaryota; kingdom Metazoa; phylum Chordata; class Lepidosauria; order Squamata; family Lacertidae; genus Podarcis; species Podarcis cretensis. The sequence continues at coordinate 32,088,095 of NC_137187.1, forward strand.
CTTCTCCCGAGGTCATCAATTCCTGTGTCCCCTGGTTGGTCTTCTACGTCCCTGGGGCTGTGCCGTGATTGGTGCTTGCGTTAGACTCCTGTCCTCCAATGGAGATAGAGAGGAGAGCAGCCCATTGATTTCAAAGGGAATGTTCCAATGGGTACCAGACCTTTTGTAGCTTTATGCCAACAAGGTAGGGGGAGGGAGCACATTCTGAGCAAGCATAACTCTGTGGACATACTCTGCTCCAACCCCACCATGTCTCCACCTCCACCCCTTTGAGCCACCAACATAGAGGCTCCACCAGCACAACAATGGTAGAACCACTGCGCTAATACATTTTCAGGCTCTGCCGGCCCAAGTGGAATTAAGAATGGTCCTATTCCCACTCAGAAGGTGTATGTCAAGACAACGATTGTACAAGAAGAGATATTGGGTTATGTCCCTCCATCTGGAGATGGCTCTCTCATCCAGCAGGGGCATCAATAATAATAATAATAATAATAATAATAATAATAATAATAATTTATTATTTATACCCCACACATATTAAAAACACGATAAAACATCAAACATTAAAAACTTCCCTAAACAGGGCTGCCTTCAAATGTTTTCTACATAAGTCAGATAGTTGTTTATTTCCTTGACATCTGATGGGAGGGTGTTCTACCGGGCAGGCTCCACTACCGAGAAGGCCCTCTGCCTGGTTCCCCATAGCTTCACTTCTCGCAGTGAGGGAACTGCCAGAAGGCCCTCGGAGCTGGACCTCAGTGTCTGGGCTGAATGATGGGGGTGGAGACGCTCCTTCAGGTATACTGGACCGAGGCCATTTAGGGCTTTAAAGGTCAGCACCAACACTTTGAATTGTGCTCAGAGGGGGGCATTCCATGTTTGTGCAGAGGGACAGAACCGGATAGGCACCGGTTCTAGTTTGCTTAAAGTCCCCTCTGGGCTTCCTTTCCTCTTGCCCTGCCATGCGTAGACCTATTACGTGGCTCCTGTAAGTGACATTGGCAGTGATCCACTGTACACAATTTCTGCGTAATCATGACTAATTTGTGGTTTTCATTCATTCTTAAATTCTTCATCACCAAATTCCAGACCTTTACCCTATAGGTGTCTTTCTCTTCCTTGGTTAAATACCTATGACGATGTTATCTTGGGCTGGTCACTTTCCTCCAGGGTCATTCATTTTCCTTGAGAAAATACCAGACCTCTGCTATTGTGATTGCAGCTTGCCATTGGCAGTCAAAGTGCTTATTAATGGAGACTGAGTAAGTGACGGGAAAAAGAAGAAAAGGATCTGTCCCCACCTGACCTTCTGCTGGAATCTTGGTTTCCTGTAACTGCAGGGCAGGAGAGGTCAAAGATTCTGCAGCTGCTTCAGCTTCCTTAGTTATCTCTGGTGTTCCAGGATCCTGGGTCAGAACTCCAGGATCCTGTGGTTGCTGAGTCAGTCGTTGCACTATGAACACTGCACTTACTGTTTAGCGAAAAGGTGATGGCAGCAGTGCAACAGAGCTTTTATATTTATCTTATACTACTGAGATAAAGCTACTGGACATGATAAGAGAACAGATATTAATATTGGTGCGCGCGCTCACACACACACACACACACACTCCTTTTTGCATTCCAGGGTCACCTAGGCCCAGGTTAAATTTGAGATTTGTACTAGTTGTCATGTAAATTAATTTACTTATGCTTGCAAATACAGTGGTACCTCGGGTTAAGTACTTAATTCGTTCTGGAGGTCCGTTCTTAACCTGAAACTGTTCTTAACCTGAAACACCACTTTAGCTAATGGGGGCCTCCTGCTGCCGCCATGCTGCCGGAGCACGATTTCTGTTCTCATCCTGAAGCAAAGTTCTTAACCTGAGGTACTATTTCTGGGTTAGCGGAGTCTGTAACCTGAAGCGTATGTAACCCGAGGTACCACTGTACTCTATATTTTAATTAGCCACTGAAGGGTAAAAGGGCATATTCTTTTGTTATCAGGGCTTTGTAGTTAATATTTCCGCTCTGCTTCTTTAAAATTTCCCCAGAGACTCCCCAAAATACATTATGGAAACCTGTATTCCCATATATACACCACAGTTGCCGGAAGGAGACATACAAGGCACCATCCAACCACCTTAGGGACTCCACTTGGGATTTGTATAGGGTTTACTCTTTAGCCTTTTCTTCTCCTAAAGATATCCCACAATGCAGTGGAGGTTTAGGATCAGAGTTTTCCTTCTCCTAGATGGGCTGCCTGTCTTCACATGCAAGGAAAGTACTTAAGTCACCGAGGGTTTGAGACCCATCAACAACTCTCACCTGGTTTAGCCAGCAATCAAAGTATTTTCCTGGGGTGTAGCTGCTGTCACATGCTGATAGCTTCTAGGAACCCACCCTAAATGCAGGGTGGGGACCAATGGTGGACAAACTATTCCAGAAGGAGCATGACGTGGTACTACCCCTGCCCAAACAACCCATACATCCGACTTATACACATCTGTAAAACACATTATTATTATTAAGTGATATTATTAAGTTAGCATAAACCTTTGGAATTGATCTTTGATTGTCTGGAAAACTCTTAAATGAAATGAAGCACCACCAGTCTTCCACAAAGGTATCTTTGTTCTTTGTTCTTTCCAGCCTTCATTTGTGAGTCAAATTTTCCATAAGGGCAATATGCCATACTCTCTTGTACAACTGCGGTTTATAGCTTAACCAACAACAACATACCCAAAACAGAGCTCCTTCTCCCTATAAATTTCAACATTAGGGTTGTGTTCAACAAAATTCAACATAGAGTATACCCACTGAAATGAATGGGCCTAAGATAGTCACGTCCATTAATTAAAATGAGTCTACACTGAGTATTACTAAGGTTGGATCCAACCCATCCTCAGAGAGGCACAAAAGCTGTCATAAGATTCTGAGATAGAATTTAGCAATCATTAAACAATTCCACCAAACGTGTATAAAGTCTGCCATTTTAGCGTCACATGTACACCATGTAAGCTATTCCTGTTTCAGAAGAATAACTTAGCGCTCTAAACGTGTTGAGACTACCTGTATTGCTCAATTTGCCTCCTGAACCTGCTGAATTTTTCTGTATGCTGCTGCTCTTTCAGTGCATTCTAACTTTTTTATGGGCTAATTTGGAAATACAGGGAGGAATTCCATGTAGCACAATGGCAATTGTTCCGTCAGTGCAAGCTTTTCACCTTACCAGACACCTGGTACACACCCAGCTGGGCACTTTACCCAGAGTTTGTGTTTCCTTTTGGAAGTGAGGCACAGTGGAGACTGTGTGGTCTTTATTTGGTTAATTGACACATACATATATACAACCGGAGCCCATGATGGAGAGGGCCGGAGCATAATCACCCCAATAAGTTATTGTTTCTCCCATAGCCACAGCTGTGGATCCCAGCAGAAATCAAACATCATGCTCTGCCTCTGTGCCTTTCCAGCCTGCAACTTTCCCTCTAGTTCACACCACAGTCCCCCAAACTTTAACTTTGTCTTTCTAGCTGGGGGAGGCTGGGGGAGGGGCCCCACCCATTTGCTGTCTCAGACAGAGCCCCTTCCCTTTCTTTTCCTTTAATGGCTCATCACCCAGGTGATTACCTCATCAGGAAGCTGGTCTGGCTTATATTTTAAAACTTACTGGATCCAGGAATTCAGGAGTCTGGCACCCACAAACTCATCTAACACTTTATTCGGATTCCAATGGATCTGTAAATAGATGGGTTGAGTGAATAATGCCAATCCCTGAGAGTGTATATTTTCCTTCCAGAAACAGATTGCAAGGGCAAAAAGGCATGTGTTATGAGCAGGGTTTGAGTGTGTCGGCAGTTGGCAGACTGATTCTCCGTGTGACCAGGCTTATGCCAAAAGCTCCCCTTGTGTGCATGCGCGCGCGCGCACACACACACACACACACACACACACACAGAGAACAGAATTCATCTCCCTCTCACTGGGCTTCTCTTTTGCAGGTTGTCTTTGGAAAAAGCATAGAGGTGGCCAGGATCTCTCCCCTACCCACATACAGTCTGCAAGTGCCCTCCTCCTGCCCACCAAAAGTATGGAAGGTGCCAGGAAGATGTTCATGACCCAGCTGCAGAATTTGCCCACTGTGGTCCTCTTCATTTCCTGCTCTGCTTTCCTGTTCCTACTTGTTGCGAAGAATGAATGGGAGTCCCTTGAGACGCTTTCCTCACCACACGACATCAAGCTCAAGGGCGGCCCAGATTCTGCAGACAATCGTAAGAGTGCCATGGTATTTGAATGGGAATCTGCACTGGAGAGGACAAAGGAGACCAAGCCCTCTGGTCTGATTTCCCCACCAAAACCAGTGGCCAAGCGGCATCCCTTGGAGGTTGTCTATTCCACTGATTATAAGTTCCTTCTCAACGAGCCAAAGAAATGCCTGGAGAGGAGCCCTTTCTTGATCCTGCTGGTGATAACTGAGCCCCAGGATTTTGCCACGAGGCAGGCCATCCGGCAGACGTGGGGCAATGAGAGCTCAGTGCCTGGGGTTTCCATTCTTCGTCTTTTTCTGACGGGTGTCCACCCAAAATTTGGATACCCGCTCCAGGCTCTTTTGGAAGAGGAGAGTTCCATCCACAAAGACATTATTCAGCAGGACTTCCTGGATAGCTACAACAACCTTACCCTGAAGACTCTGATGGGCATGGAGTGGATAAGCAAGTTCTGCCCCAATGCCACCTACGTGGTGAAGGCAGACACTGACATCTTTCTCAATGTGAACTACATGGTGTCCCACCTGCTGCAGCCTCACCTGCCACCCAAGAAGAACTACATGACAGGGTACATCTACTGGAAAACAAAGCCACTGCGTGACAAGGCCTACAAGTGGTATGTGCCACGGGCGGTGTACCCCAATGAGACCTACCCGCCCTACTGCGCAGGCCCAGGGTATGTGTTCTCTGGGGATCTGGCCAAGAAGATCTACCAGGTAGCAAAGACCATCAGGGTCATTAACATGGAAGATGCCTTCATGGGAATCTGCCTGCATGAGCTGGGCATCAGTGTGACAGAAAGCCCCTGGGGTCTCTTCAACGTGTACAAAGTCAAGTATGAGAAGTGCCAGTTCTCCAAGGTGGTGGTGGTGCATCACTACGGGCCAGAGGAGCTGCTGCAGATTTGGCCTGGCTTTCGGGACCAGAACCAGACTTGCAAGAGTTAAAAGGGAGGGAGGTGAACAGACACACAGCCTCTTGTGGAGAAGTTGGCGTAGAGGACTGGCAACATGCGTGCATGTTCCTGTACAATGGACAAATCCATGCCAACAAATTGTGATGAGGAATGGGAAGGATGGCTCAGAGAAGAAGGGAGATTCTCTGCTTGTCAAAATTGGTATTTATGCCCTCAGAAGCGAGCTGGTCCCACATAACATGCTCATCGTGCCGTGTGGTTCGTTGCCATTCACACTGCTCTCCTCCCCGTAGAATCTCTGCAGCTGCCCATAGCAACTTGTTTGGTCTGCTCTGAACTGACCACTGTGCTACTAATGTGCCAAATTGACAACCTCAGGGTTTTGAGATCATCACAGCCACCCCCTCACCTACTGGAATAGAGCAACCCTCAAGCCATGCAGGTGTGGCACTAGGTGTAGGATTGCCATACGTCCAGGAATTCCTGGAAATATCCTCTTTTTGGGGTCCTACATGCCCATCCAGGGGGAATTTTACATTTTAAAGCAATTGTTCGGGATTTTGGGTTTTTAAATATATATAAAATTTTTGTGTGCAAGCAGTTCTGTATGTTACCTCTTGAAATATGGCAACTAAAACAATTTTTGTGTCTGCAAACCCTACACTAGGGCAATGCACAATTCACCTGTTCCAACATGTTGAAATGCAGCCTGGTCATCTTTAGAGTAATTTAAAGCAGATCAGTAGAAGTTTCCTTCACAGTAGGAAGCCATACTCCACATAGGACCTGCCTCTTTGGGTTGTTGCCAGTTGTGCAAAAGACTTATTTGTCATCTTCTGCTGCTTTTTCATATATATAAATATATATGCACACACACATACACTGTCTGTTTTCAAAGAGCTTCTCCCAAGACACAACGCAGCATTATTTATACATGAATCACCATAAAGACGTTAACCCAGCCATTCCCTGTTCTCTTTGAAGGATGAGATACTGTTGAAAAGGAGGGGAAAGGTGAATCCTCAGCCAGGGAAGAGCATTCAGAAAAAGTAACGAAAGTATCGTCATACAAGTCCTCAATTTTGTCATGGTCCAGCAAAGTGGGATTCACTGAACCCACTTCTCAGAAGAACTGGGAATGCCCAGAACCCCCCTAACCCTAAAACACCTACACCCTGCAAAACTAATAAAAAACATTAGAAAGCAGGCAGCACATATCAGCCAACCCTCCCCTAAGCCAAAAGATCCTAGTTCATCATTAAAAATTGGTAGGGGCTGGGGGGGGGGTTCTTGATGGGCCTTGTAGTGCCCTTGGAGCTACGCTGGGGATCCCAAGAACAGACTTGATTATTTTTTACTGAGCGCCTTTTTCACTTGCCTTATAATTTTGGCTGGAGATTTAAATGCCTGTGTAAGAAAAACCTCATTGTTCCCTATTTAATTCATATAATCTATGTCTTTTGTTTTATTATGATTTTATTAAACTGATTTATTTATATATCTGTATCTTGTTTTTTTCTTAATTGTGTTTCTTAATTGTAAGTTGCTTTGCGGGCTGCTAAGTGGGAGAAAAGTTGTGTCTAAAATAAAGCTGTGGTTATGATGATACAATCTGAGAAGTGTTTTATTAGCTCGTAATATATAAGAAAGCCACTTGCCAGGTTTCCCGTATACCCTGAGGCCACACCAAAATAGACTCTGGGTGGGAATATGTTCCAGGTCACAGATATAATGAAATCGTCAGTCTCCAACAACATTTTCACGTACTGAAACTTCTTTCGGCTTCTGCCAGTTATTGGTGTTGCCCAAAAAACCATAACACACGTTGCTGATTTTTGTTAGTAAGAACACAAATGAACCTTTTGGGAGGAAAATGATGAGAAAGCTCATCAGAAACAGCTGTGAACTGCATTTACAGCATGCCATGGCCGCGTGGGTGTCAAGTAGACCTCTATATTTGGGGCCTGTAAAGCGGCAGCCCTGTCTTCTACTGTGCCCCTGGGATCAATTTCACCAGCCTTTCACCGACGCTTCCTCCATGCAGCCTATTATGCACAAGGAACTCTGGGGTTGTTTGTTCTTGAGAAAGCATGTCTCATAGGCAAGCACAAATCTCTCTGTATCTCAAGCTTCAGGTCCTCATTTAACTGCACAATCTCTCTCTGTTCTGCTGCACTGCCTGGAGTTGCCTTCTGGAAGGTCTCCCCATCCTTGGAAGATGCCACACTGCCCAAATTGGCCTGGGAAAGGTTGCCCCAGCCTGTGCAGCACCGAGAGACGCCAACAAAAGCTTACAGATAAACATAAGGACAGCTGAAAACATGGGGTGGGGGGAGAACCACAATCATTAAAAGACAATCCAACACTGATAGAATTAAAACATTGTTGTTGATCCTCTTAACTGAAGCATCATGTTTTAGGCCCTAGCAAGGGCCATCCATGCCAACAAAATCATAAAAGAAACGATTATAAAATAATAATAACATTATATAATAATAATTTATTATTTATACCCTGCCCATCTGACTGGGTTTCCCCAGCCACTCTGGGCGGCTCTCAAAGGAATATTAAAAACACAATAAAATATCAGACATTAAGAACTTCCCTAAACAGGGAAATACACAGTAAAAATGTCAGAATTCTCAGTTCAGCAAAACTTTTATTTGGGACAAACCCAAATACTACCCAAGTGGCAAGTGTTTAAGTTCTCCAGGCAAGATTTCAAATAAGGTATTTGAGGCGGGGGGTGGAGAAGAAGGAAAATAATAAATACAAAAATTACAGCAACCAGCTACAAGAATTTCTAAATAGGCCAATGTAAATCTGCTGCTACAGAACAATCAGAGCCACCTTTTTTAATATCCTTTTTCTGTTGGCAAGTGAAAATGCAAGGTTTTTGATGTTGTTGATTGGATCAGTAGCCTGGTGCAAGCAAAATGTGGAGGGAGAGATGGGCCAGCATCTTGGCCCCCATAGCTAGGAGGATGTGGATCAGGGGTCAGCAAACTTTTTCAGCAGGGGGCCGGTCCACCGTCCCTCAGACCTTGTGGGGGGCTGGACTATATTTTTTTTAAAAAGAAAAAGAACAACTTCCTATGCCCCACAAATAACCCAGAGATGCATTTTAAATAAAAGGACACGTTCTACTCATGTAAAAACATGCTGATTCCCGGACCGTCCGTGGGCCAGATTTAGAAGACAATTGGGCCGGATCCGGCCCCCGGGCCTTAGTTTGCCTACCCATGATGTGGATGATATCAAGGGGAAGGGATTTTGAGTTAAGTAAATCCTTGCTATTAGAAAAAGCTTAGAGATACTTTTATGATAATATCTGAATGCCTGCACCAGTAGCATACTGGAGTAGATTTGGAAAGTATTTTGAGCTAATCTTACGGTAAGATTTCCTTTCTTAAACATTTTGGCTTCTTGTTCTTCCTCATTCCTCACGTAGTGTCAGAGCATTCTGAAATAAAAAAATTAAGGTCTTATATATATAATAAATGTTCATAAATCTAACAATGAAGCACGTACATAGATATGTGGACCACATGTCTGGAGCAGCACAGGAAGACATCCTGAAACTATTTTGACTCCCAAACTGACCAAATGTTTTCTCTGCAAGGAGGGAGGAGGTGAGGAACCTTCCCATTGTCTCAGGAATTGGGTAATCAACATCTCAAAGGAATGGCCAGACTACTGGGAGAGGCAATCAGATAACCTGACAGACACGAAAAACAACAACATTCAAATTTCTGTTGTAGACCACCTTTTCTGTGGTGTAGGTATAATGTTTGTGGGGGGTGGTCTTGGGTTACACCCCTTCTGTGATGTAGGTATGATGTATGGATGGGTGGTCTTGAGCTCTAGGGCAGGGAATTTAAAATGTCTATATAAGGGCAGGCACACCTTGATTCTGGGTCCTCCTCTTTTCCTGCATGTGAGGGGAGCACCCTGTTGCAACAGTTCAATAAAGATCAGGCTTACTAGCTGCTTTGCTTCTCAATATTCTCTGGTTGGCCTCCGTTATTTTCTCCTACTGATGGAGAACCTATAAAGAACTCTATAAGGGCTCTTGTGCTTCCCATAAGGGCATAAGGGCAGATTTTGTTTACAACAATTCCTGGGAGGTAAGCTGTTAAATCCAGTGATCAACTCATCAGGGAAGTCATCAATAGGACTAAGCCTGTGTGAAACAGGGAGGGGTGAGGCTCCTCCTTAATATACCGGTATGTGTGTTAGTTGGCAGGGAAAGAAAAGGTTTAGGGTTTCAGCTTGGGAGACAGAGACTGAAGGAAAACTGTTTTTGTTTTTAATTACAAGTGCACAGAGTAAGAGGAGACACACAAAAAAGAAGAAACAAGAAATAATACCCATGTCGAAAGCAAAAGAGACCAACAACAAGAACCAGGGAACCAGGCAGAGCCTACAGGGAACCAGGCAGAGGGCCTTCTCGGTAGTGGCACCCGCCCTGTGGAACACCCTTCCAGCAGATGTCAAAGCGATTAACAACTACCTGACATTTAGAAGACATCTTAAGGCAGCCCTGTTCAGGGAAGTTTTTAACGTGTGATATTTTATTGTATTTTTGCTTTCTATGGAAGCCGCCCAGAGTGGCTGGGGAGGCCCAGCCAGATGGGCGGGGTATAAATAATAAATTATTATTATTAATTATTATAAGATATTGTGTATATTAAAAGGGGGGGATTGTTGTAGTAGTTAACCATACATTAATCTAATATGGTATTTGTTATGTACTGAAATTTTCACCCTGGGCCAGCAGGGGGATACTGTAGATAGCGCGGATCTTGGATGTGGCCGGGTGGAGTTCCTGGGCTATCTTATTGATGCCTCCAGCCTTCACTCGACCACATCCAAGAACCTGCTGGCCCAGGGTGAGAACTTCAGTACATAACAGTATTTATAAAAAATGAACTTCAAATGTCCTTGAATTGGTCTGTGGGAGGGTTACCTGCCTTGGTTGGGTCCCATGAAGTGCTTCAGATAAGTTGGGATTAAGGAGAGAGAGAGAGAGAGAGAGAGAGAGAGAGAGAGAGAGAGAGAGAAGGGGGGTCTGGGCCAATTGACTCGGAAGAAGATGCCCCCTGACAGGGACTGGGGACAGGACTCTGATCTGTGGTTTGGGGCTGTGGATGAACTGGGCCAGGATGTAGAAAGATGGAGAGGACCCCCAGCAGCCCCTCCAAGTGTCCTTATTTTCCAGGGACAGTCCCAGATTTACAGAAGCCGTCCCGGTTTTTTATTTGATCCCAGAATGTCATGCTTTTCCTTAGGACGTCCCTATCTTCATGGAAGAAATATTGGAGGGTATGGAGTTATGCGACACCCGAGCCAAGGAAATAAGTAACTATACCGTACAACCTTTAGAAGACATTTGAAGGCAGCCCAGTATGGGGATGTTTTTAAGTGTTTGTTTTATTATGTTTTTATATATGCTGGAAGCTGCCCAGAGTGGCTGGGTCAACCCAGTCAGATGGGCAGGGTATAAATAATAAAATGATTATTATGGAATACGACGTCACGTCTCTATTTTCAATAGAGAAATGCTGGAGGGTGTGCTAGTGAGAAAGCAGATTTGATCCTGGAATTGTGTCTTGAAGTGGCTGCAGAGATTGTTTCGGGACTGGGGTGCGAGTTTAGAGCTTCTGACCCACAACCAGAGTGGAGGCCAAAGCAAAACAGATGAGGTCCAGGAAGATTAATTTACTTGGACCGAGAAATTTGTGATGATACCAAGACAAGGAACTCTGTGGGGGGCCCAGGACAAAAGACCATGCAAGCAGCTGCCCACCGGGGGAGCAGGGCAGAGGTTTGAGTCTGTTATCTGAGACTCTTTTACTTTTCCCGCTGGTCTTAGCAATGGATTTTGTAGCACACTGCTTTTTTGTGTGTTTATGGTTTTTTACTATTTAATGTGATTTTAAAAAAAAGAATATCTCTGGTAACTGTTGGTGTGTTTGAAAGCTACCTTAGAGGTGCAACTCTGACTGAACTATGCACAAAGAAGGAGGGAGGAGGAAGCCTGGAGAATTCCTGGGGAACTGGAAATTGCTGGGTTGGTCTAAAAGTATTGTATTATAATCTGCTTTGATTTGTTCTAAATGCCTCTACTTACATTCTCTGTTATTTCATTTTACAGGAAAGTTGTGTACTTTTCCTTTCTGTTGGCACATCTGGGTCAAATGTGTGCCTTGGGAAGAGGTTGATGGTATGGGGTTGTGGGTACCCTGTTTGATCAGTACTTTTGAGAATTATTTATTTACGTATATATGCAACTTGAGTCTACATTGGAGGGATTCCCAGCATTCACATCTCAGGAGGGGCTTGCTTGCTTGCTACAGAAGCGCAGAACTGGATTCAGCGGCAGCCAAACAGTCCTCTCTGTGTCTCTTCAAAAACAGCTTGAAGAAAACAATTCTGCATCAGCCTACATCATCCAAGCTGGAACCCTCAACCTTTTCTTTCCCTGCCCACTAACACGCATAAGCTGGAGAAACCACTCCTCTCTTTCAGTTGATGACTTCCCTGATGAGTTGATGACTGGGCTTAAGGGCTTATCTCCCCAGGATGCCCAGGTCCAGAAAAACTAGGTTGGCCCACATTTTTACACTGCTAAATCAAATGTCTGTCAGCTCATCTTAATTGTCCAACAGGGAGCACAGACCCTGTGTACAGCATGCCAAGATCCCTGGACTCGGAGATTGGGGTGGCCTGTCATTTTTCTCTGAACAATAGAATCTTACGATTTACAGTAAGGGATTTTTGTGCTTTTTTAAAAAATAAAGACATTCTGGAATACTTAGATGCAACTGTGAAACAGGAGAATTCCATGTTGTGGATCATTAGGAAAGGGGATGAAAACTAAAATGTGAATATCATAATATTGTTATACGAATTTCTGTTGCAACAACCACTTGGAATACTGCTTACAATACTGGTTGCCTCACCTTATAGAATCGTAGAGTTGGAAGGGACCCCAAGAGTCATCTAGCCCAACCCCCTGTAATGCAGGACTCTCAGTATAAAGCATACAGTGGTACCTTGGGTTACATATGCTTCAGGTTACATACGCTTCAGGTTACACACTCCACTAACCCAGAAATAGGGCTTCAGGTTAAGAACTTTGTTTCAGGATAAGAACAGAAATTGGGATCAGGCGATGCGGCAGCAGTAGGAGACCCCATTAGCTAAAGTGGTGCTTCAGGTTAAGAACAGTTTCAGGTTAAGAACAGACCTCCGGAACGAATTAAGTACTTAACCTGAGGTACCACTGTACTGCAGAGCTGGGGGGTGGGGAGGGAATCAGAAATGGACAACCCAAACGAGCAAGGAATTGGAGCGACTTCTCTATGAGAAAAGGTTACAACACTGGGGGCTTTATAGTTTAGTGTAGATGGGAGGTTGCAGAACCCCTTGGTGGCATCTTTCCTGGAACAAATGTTTGTCCAGATCACCTCCAGCGCTTCATTCTGCAATCACATCCACCCCAAGCGTGATAATCAGACGCCACAAATTTGTGGAGGATAGTAGGCCTGGGGCTATGTATTGCCCACAACAAGCCTCTAAACCAGCAAGCCTCTACAACACCCATCATCCCTAGCTAGCAGGACCAGTGGTCAGGGATTGATGGGAGTTGTAGTCCAAAACAGCTGGATACCCAAGTTTGGGAAACACTGGTCTAAAACATTACAATTTTGGTGAGGAGCACTCATGTCAAGCATGTGGGGTGATCTAACCTTAGTTAAATCAGATTGTCCTAATGCTTCCTTGGTTGCTAAGTAACTTATCCTCTATTATTCCAGCTTGATGCCATAGAGTTTTCCACAGGACAAACAAAAGTTCTCTCACCTTGGCAACACTGGGCTACGACAAACAGGACCAGTCTAATGTGTGAGAGGAAGGAAGGAGAATGGAGGCGACATTTGGATCTCATGTTAGGATGACCAAGGGGGCAGGGATGCCAACTTGAATAAAATATTGGGGGTGGGGAGCGAGGTAAGCCTATCCCTTTGATATACAATGGATAATGGAGCTCATGAGACAGAACAGACATTGGACTGTTCCAATATATTTGTTGCAGAGGAGTCTAAATCTGTGTGCGACAAAACCATCTCCATTCAATACTGTATTGAGATATGGCAACGCAGTCAAGATAAATAAATAAATAAAACCTATAAATATAGGTTTGTTTGTTGTTGATGATGATGATTTTGCACTGCCTTGGCTCAGTGCCCAGTGCAGGTATACTGCTCATGCTGCCCTAAATCTGGCACTGCAGTTAGCATTACCGTATTGGCCAGTGATTGACCTAGTATGCACTGGCATTGATTGGATCCTCAGTTTAAGTTATGAGCACAAAGCTTGGTCTTGCATGTGCCTTTTGCCTCTTCTTCCTCCTGAGAGTGAGGGGAGGCTACTGAAAGCTTCTGCTTTTGTTTATGAATAATTCAAGCTTCCCAATTACAATGGTACCTTGGTTCTCAAACTTAATCCGTTCCGGAAGTCTGTTCAAAAACCAGTGTTCCAAAACAAAGGCAAGCTTTTCCATAGAAAGTAATGCAAAATGGATCGATCCATTCCAGACTTTTAAAAACAACCCCTAAAACAGTAATTTACCATGAATTTTCCATCTAACAAGACCATGAATCCATAAAATGAAAGCAATAAACAATGTACAGTGGTACCTCAGGTTACAGACGCTTCAGGTTACATACGCTTCAGGTTAAAGACTCCGCTAACCCAGAAATAGTACCTCGGGTTAAGAACTTTGCTTCAGGATGAGAACAGAAATTGTGCTCCGGTGGCGCAGCAGCAGCAGGAGGCCCCATTAGCTAAAGTGGTGCTTCAGATTAAGAACAGTTTCAGGTTAAGAATGGACCTCCAGAACGAATTAAGTACTTAACCCGAGGCACCACTCTACTGCACTAGAAAATACCACATTTTTCGCTCTATAAGATGCACTTTTTCCCTCCTAAAAAGTAAGGGGAAATATGTGTGTGTCTTATGGTCTGGTGCGTCTTATAGAGCGAAAAATACGGTACTTTTTCTAGGTGCTCTTCCCTGGTTGAGGATTCACCTTTTCCCTCCTTTTCAAACTTATCTCATCCTTCAAAGAGAACAGGGAATGGCTGGGTTAACGTCTTTATGGTGATTCATGTATAAATAATGCTGCGTTGTGTCTTGGGAGAAGCTCTTTGAAAACAGACAGTGTAACTTCCGGAGGCGGCGCGAACGGTAATGGCGGTCCTCTTCCACTAGTGAGGAGGAAGCTCCGCGGAATTGGGTCGTCCGCTACGGCGAAGCGGAGACCCACTTTGGAAACCCACAGGCAGCAAGAGCCTGTGGTCTCGAGACTCGGTGGGCGCCAGAAGCGACCCCCAAAGCGCTGAAGGAACCCCGTAAGGGGCTCCGGAACGTGGAGGGGGTAGCGGCGCTGTGAGTCGTTTCGCGATCCGCGGAGTGAAGCCGCGTTGCTGCTGCCGGTGAGCGCTGACCTCTCTTCCTGAAAACTTCTGATTCGGAAAAGCAACAACCCGTGAGTAAAGAAGGACTTTATAAAATTTGAGACTAAAAACTACTGAATTTGGCTGAAAGCGGAGCGACGTAAAAACAGGAAGTCCGTCTTCCGCTGTCACTGAATTTCAAAGCAAAGAGCTGGAGGAGTGGAGGCTTAGAAAGAATCCTCAGCCTATCTGATCTGAGCACCCATTGAACTTTTTTTTTTAACAAAATCAGGACTTTAAGCATTTGACTATCTGACTTATATTCGTACTGTGATACCTATCTTCTATTGGACTACAATTTGGATGAGAAACCCAGGTGCTGGAGCTGCCTGAGCAACTTGAGCTGTCAGTTCTGCAGATCTGGCTATTGTGTATTAGAACTTGCAACAATCTGAGGGGGTTTGGGCTTGTTACTTTGAAACATCAATTGAAGTACCAGTATGCACTGTCTGATACAATGTGGCTGTTAAATACCAACTCTGTTTAAAATCTACTATCGAAGGTCCCTGGACATTAAATTTGATTCTAGTAAAGCTATTAGAATCGGATTCTTCCCTTGAGACATTTTAAGCCCCCCCTAGAGGATTTGGGATTTATAGCAGTGACATTATTTCACTTTCCTTTTCCCCGACCTCCTGTTTGATTGTTTTTCTCTGGGCCGCTGCTTTCTCATGGGAACAACTCAGCTTGACCTTGACTTTTAGATAACTTTGGAATGAGTGGCGCAAGAAGGAGGGGAAGAACTAGACAAGCAACTTTGACAACTTTAACCTCAGTTTCGCAGGCACGTAGATCATCTGTACCTACTTTGCCTTCAGAGGAAGAAGCTGCTTCTCTGCCAAGGGCAGGAGAGGGAGAAACTGAACAGTTACAATTGGAAGATATGGCCTCAGGAGCAACTGCCTCTATTCTAGAGAAAATCTATGAAAAATTGGAATCTCTGGACAAGAGAGGGGAATCCTTGGACAAGAAAGTTGATGAACAAACAGCCAAAATTGAACAAAACACAGAATGTCTAAATAGATTAACCGGACAAGTATCACAGAACGCACAGGCAATTGGGCAGTTGATGGAGGCCACAGTAGAAAATCGGAAATTGGCCGAGGACACTAGCCAAAAATTAGAAAATCTAGAAAAAGAGGTAAGACCATTCTGCAAACAAGTAGGCGAACATCAGACTTATCTATCTATGATAGAACTGCGGAACCGGGAGAGTAATTTAAGGATAAGGGCGATACCAGAAGTGGAAGAAGGCAACTTAGCTGAGTTTCTGACTAAAGAATTTTCCAAGTTCTGGAATTTAGAGGAAAAGGACTTTAAAATTGTGTCTGCTTTCAGACTTGGAAGACTTATAAAGAAAGAAAAGCCCAGAGACTGTTTGATAATATTGAGATCAAAGGAGGAAAGGGATAAGATTTTGGGCCTACACTACGGAAAGTCACTGGACATCTTGGATAAAAGAATTGAGTTCTACAAAGATATTCCTAAACAACTGCTGGACCTTAGATCCGCCTACTTTGAACTGGTTAAACTGCTTAGGAGCAATTCAATTATCTTTAGGTGGGAATTTCCCCAAGGATTATCTTTCACCTTCAGAGGGAAGAAGGTTAAAATTAGAACACTGGAAGATAGAGACAAATTTCTGACCACATACGGAGAGGACCTTCAAAAAGGAATTGAACTACCTTTTGGGCCTGGAGCACCGGCGGTACCGGCACTCTTGGAACCTGAAGACCCAGCGAACAAGATACCACCCCTGGAAAAATAACTAGATTATTTCAGGATGTCTCTGCAACTTCTGAGCTGGAACATAAATGGCTGTAACATTCCGGAAAAAAGGAGGAAAATATTTCATATATTAAAAAAAGGAACAATTGGACATTATTTGCCTGCAAGAAACACATGTGACTAGGCTCCATAGAAAAGTGCTAACAAACAAAAGACTGGGCCAGGAATTTATATCTTCGGACAGAGTAAAGAAGAGAGGCGTGGTCATTTATGCAAAAGAGAGCCTGTCACCTAAATTTCTATTTAAAGATGAACATGGAAGAATTTTGGCAATCGAGATACAACATCAAGGAGAGAAATTTTTGATATTAGGAATTTACGTGCCAAATGAGGGGAAATCGGAATTTTATAAGAAGTTGCATGAGACCATGCTGGACTATCTGGACTACAACAACATCATTTTGATGGGAGATATGAACGGGGTCATATCAACCAACATGGATAAGTCACAAAGTCAAAATGTTACAAAGGATGGCAGATTACCAAAGACCTTTTTCGAAATGACAGACAATATGGACTTGATTGATATCTGGAGGATAAAGAACCCCTTGGGAAGAGAGGGAACATTCTTCTCTGAAGCCCAACTGACTTGGACAAGAATCAACCAAATATGGATATCCAGAGGTCTGGCACCCAAGATTAGAAAGGTGGAAATCTGCGCAAAGACCTGCTCCGACCATAATGCAGTAAAAATGGACATGACACTAATACCAACCGGCTCCTTTAGATGGAAGATGAATGACAATTTGTTTAGAGATCAGGAGATTGTTGAGAAGGCCCAAAAAGCCTTGAAGGACTATTTTGAGATAAACATGAACACTACGGTGGAAAAAAGAACTATCTGGGACGCAAGTAAGGCTGTAATGAGGGGGTTCTTGATACAACAGAATGCTGTAAAGAAAAGGAGACAAAATGAGAGGAAAGATAAGATATTGGAGAAAATTAAAGAATTGGAGAAGTTAAGATCAAATCCGAAGTCACAGCCGATCCTGAGAGAAATCAAACTTCACCAAACACAATATTCTAAATTGATAAACCAGGAAATAGAGTGGAAGATTAAATTAATGAAACAAAAAACTTTTGAATCGGCAAATAAATGTGGGAAACTGCTAGCTTGGCAGTTGAAGAGGAGACAAAAATTAAATACAGTTACAAATTTAGAAATTGAAGGAAGAAACATTCAGAACCCTGTGGAGATCAGAAAGTGCTTCCAGAGATATTTCAAAAGATTATATACTCAAGGGCCGCAAGATGAGGTTGAGATTAAACAATTTTTGGAAAAAAATGGACTAAAAAGATTGTCACAAGAAAATAGATCAATCCTGAATTGCAAAATAACAAGACAAGAGATTGAACAAGCCATTCAAAACATGCAATTGGGCAAATCCCCAGGGCCAGATGGGTTGACCTCCAAGTACTACAAGACATTAAAAGACTATCTGATACAACCACTGATGGAGGTCAGCAATGAAATTATGGAGGGGAAGAAGGCGCCGGAATCGTGGAAAGAAGCTTTTATCACATTGATACCAAAATCGGAAGCTGAAAAGACACAACTCAAGAACTATCGTCCCATCTCCCTTTTAAATGTGGATTACAAAATATTTGCAGACGTTTTGGCAAGTAGACTCAAAAAAGTATTAAATGAAGTAATTCATAAAGACCAGGCAGGCTTTCTCCCAGGTAGACACTTGTTTGCTAACACAAGGAATATCATTGACATTTTGGAACTTTTGCAAACAGACATAAATACAAAAGCAGTGTTAATTTTTATAGACGCGGAGAAGGCCTTTGACAATATCTCTTGGAAATTTATGAAGGGAAATTTAAAAGAAATGGGAGTGGGACGGGGTTTTGAGAATGGGATTGATGCAATATATTCAGAACAAAAAGCTAAATTGATAGTTAACAATGTGGTTTCAGAAGAGTTTAAAATTGAAAAAGGAACACGACAAGGCTGCCCCATTTCCCCTTTGCTATTTATTTCGGTTCTGGAGGTGCTCTTGAACATGATCAGAGGGGATCGGTTGGTGGAAGGAATCCAGGTCGGAGCGAAACAATACAAACTTAAAGCTTTTGCAGATGACCTAGTTTTGACTTTGCAGGAGCCAGAATCTAGTACGAAAAGAGTGTTACAATTGATTCAAGACTTTGGTCGGGTGGCGGGATTTAAATTAAACAAACAGAAAACTAAGGTGTTGGGAAAAAATTTGACAGATATAGAGTCGGAACGGTTTCAGAGAGAGACAGAACTAACTGTGGTTAAAAAAGTAAAGTACCTAGGGGTAAACATAACAGCAAAAAATCTGAGTCTTTTTAAGGATAACTATGAAAAATGTTGGTCTGAAATTAAAAGAGACTTAGACAGTTGGACAAAATTGAAACTTTCTCTGTTAGGCCGAATTGCCGCTATTAAGATGAATGTACTGCCAAAAATGTTGTTTTTGTTTCAAACACTACAGATTGTGGACAAGACGGAGTGCTTCCGGAAGTGGCAGAGAGACATCTCTAAGTTTGTCTGGCAGGGCAAAAAGCCCAGAATTAAGTTTAAGATATTAACTGACGCGAAAGAAAGAGGGGGCTTTGCCCTGCCAGACCTAAAGTTGTACTATGAGGCCGCAGCTTTCTGCTGGCTAAAAGACTGGCTACTTCTCGAGGACACTGACGTTCTGGACTTGGAAGGTTTTAACAATGCTTTTGGATGGCATGCATACTTATGGTATGACAAGGTTAAGATCAATAAGGCCTTTAAGAATCATATTGTCAGAAAAGCAGTGTTTAATGTCTGGACAAAATATAAAGACTTATTGGAAAATAAAACTCCAAGGTGGCTTTCACCGCTGGAAGCTAAGGCCCGGAAAAAACCCAATATGGAGGTCAAATGGCCAAAATATTGGGAAATACTAGAAAAAGATGGAGACAATTGGAAATTGCAGAGTTTGGAGAAAATGAAGGATAAAGTGCGAGACTGGTTACACTACGCTCAGATTAAAGAAGTTTTTAAAAATGACAAAAAGTTAGGGTTCCAGGTGGAGAAATCGAAATTGGAAACAGAACTGTTAGAACCTAAGACTAAGGTACTTTCAAGAATGTATAACTTGCTGTTAAAATGGAACACACAAGATGAAATGGTTAAATCGGCTATGATAAAGTGGGCACAGGATATTGGGTACAACATTATGTTTGAGGACTGGGAAAGGTTGTGGACCACTGGGTTGAACTTCACTGCATGTAATGCTTTGAAGGAAAATGTAATGAAAATGATATATAGATGGTACATGACCCCAGTCAAGCTTGCAAAGATATACCATGTGTCTGATAATAAATGTTGGAAGTGTAAAGAAGCTGAAGGAACATTTTTTCACCTCTGGTGGACTTGCCCTAGAGTGAAGGTTTTCTGGGAAATGATTTATAATGAACTGAAAAAGGTATTTAAGTATACTTTCCCCAAGAAACCAGAGGCCTTCCTCCTGGGTATTGTCGGCCAGAGGGTGATAAAGAAGGACAGAACTTTCTTCCTGTATGCAACAATGGCAGCAAGGATACTCATCGCTAAGCACTGGAAAACCCAAGATCTACCCACACTGGAAGAATGGCAGATGCAACTGATAGACTATATGGAATTGGCTGAGATGACTGGCAGAATCCGAGACCTGGGAGAGGAGAGGGTTGAAGAAGACTGGAAGAAATTTAGGATTTATTTACAAAAACATTGTAATTTAATTGGGTGTTAAGAAGGATGCCAGATCATAAACAATTGAGCACCACTAAATTAGACGTAATCTGGATGATAAATGAGATTGAGGAAAATATAATTTTTTTGGAGAATTATTAGACTAAATTAAATGAATGAGACTTAAGAATGTAAACAAGTTGATAAATTGCTGGAAAAAGTTTTACAATGATGCAAGTGGGAGCGGGGGATGTGAGGGAGTCCAAAGAAGCTCTGAAAATATGTTATGACACATGTCTTATTGTTTATTATTTGTGCACTTTTGTATTTAAAAAATCTCAATAAATATTAAAAAAAAATGAAAACAGACAGTGTATGTGTGTGTGCATATATATTTATATATATGAAAAAGCAACAGAAGATGACAAATAAGTCTTTTGCACAACTGGCAACAACTCAAAGGGGCAGGTCCTATGTGGAGTATGGCTTCCTACTGTGAAGGAAACTTCTACTGATCTGCTTTAAATTACTCTAAAGATGACCAGGCTGCATTTCAACATGTTGGAATAGGTGAATTCTGCATTGCCCTAGTGTAGGGTTTGCAGACACAAAAATTGTTGAGCTTTTTTTTGGTTGCCATATTTCAAGAGGTAAACATGCAGAACATGTATATATATTTTAAAACCCAAAATCCCGAACAATTGCTTTAAAATGTATAATTCCCCCAGATGGGCATTTAGGACTGCGAAAAGAGGAACTCCTGGAGGTATGTGAATCCTACGTAGTGCCAATCCTACGCATGGCTACGTAATGCCACACCTGCATGGCCTGAAGGTTGCTCTCTTCCAGTAGGTGAGGTGGTGGCTGTGATGATCTCAAAACCCTGAGGTTGTCAATTTGGCACATTAGTAGCACAGTGGTCAGTTCAGAGCAGACCAAACAAGTTGCTATGGGCAGCTGCAGATTCTACGGGGAGGAGAGCAGTGTGAATGGCAACGAACCACACGGCACGATGAGCATGTTATGTGGGGCCAGCTCGCTTCTGAGGGCATAAATGCCAATTTTGACAAGCAGAGAATCTCCCTTCTTCTCTGAGCCATCCTTCCCATTCCTCATCGCAATTTGTTGGCATGGATTTGTCCATTGTACAGGAACATGCACGCATGTTGCCAGTCCTCTACGCCAACTTCTCCAGAAGAGGCTGTGTGTCTGTTCACCTCCCTCCCTTTTAACTCTTGCAAGTCTGGTTCTGGTCCCGAAAGCCAGGCCAAATCTGCAGCAGCTCCTCTGGCCCGTAGTGATGCACCACCACCACCTTGGAGAACTGGCACTTCTCATACTTGACTTTGTACACGTTGAAGAGACCCCAGGGGCTGTTTGTCACACTGATGCCCAGCTCATGCAGGCAGATTCCCATGAAGGCATCTTCCATGTTAATGACCCTGATGGTCTTTGCTACCTGGTAGATCTTCTTGGCCAGATCCCCAGAGAACACATACCCTGGGCCTGCGCAGTAGGGCGGGTAGGTCTCATTGGGGTACACCTCCCGTGGCACATACCACTTGGAGGCCTTTTCATGCACAGGCTTTGCATTCCTATAGATGTGACCTGTCATGTAGTTCTTCTTGGGTGGCAGGTGAGGCTGCAGCAGGTGGGACACCATGTAGTTCACATTGAGAAAGATGTCACTGTCTGCCTTCACCACGTAGGTGGCATTGGGGCAGAACTTGCTTATCCATTCCATGCCCATCAGAGTCTTCAGGGTAAGGTTGTTGTAGGTATCCAGGAAGTCCTGCTGAATAATATCTTTGTGGATGGAACTCTCTTCTTCCAAAAGGTCCTGGAGCAGGAATCCAAATTTTGGGTGGACACCCGTCAGAAAGAGACAAAGAATGGAAATCCCAGGCACCGAGCTCTCGTTGCCCCACGTCTGCCGGATGGCCTGCCTCGTGGCAAAATCCTGGGGCTCAGTTATCACCAGCAGGATCAAGAAAGGGCTCCTCTCCAGGCATTTCTTTGGCTCGTTGAGAAGGAACATATAATCAGTGGAATAGACAACCTCCAAGGGATGCTGCTTGGCCACTGGTGGTGGTGGTGAAATCAGACCAGAGGGCTTGGTCTCCTTTGTCCTCTCCAGTGCAGATTCCCATTCAAATACCATGGCACTCTTACGATCGCGTGCGGAATTTGGGCCGCCCTTGAGCTTGATGTTGGGCGGCGAGGAAATCATCACAGGAGACTCCCATTTGTTCTTCGCAACAATTAGGAAAAGTAAAATAGAGCAGAAGAGGACCACAGTGGGCAAATTCTGCAGCTTGGTCATGAACATCTTCCTGGCACCTTCACTGTATGTGAGCTGGGAGAGATCCTGGCCACCTCTGTCCTGTTTCCAATGACAACCTGCAAAAGAGGAGCCCAGTGAAAGGGAGGTGAATTCTGTGTTCTCTCTCTCTCTCTCTCTCTCTCTCTCTCTGTGTGTGTGTGTGTGTGTGTGTGTATGTGTGTGCGTGCGCAATCTGTTTCTGGAAGGAAGATATGCACTCTCGGGGATTGGCATTATTCACTCAACCCATCTATTTACAGATCCATTGGAATCCAAATAAAGTGTTATATGAGTTTGTGGGTGCCAGTCTCCTGAATTCCTAGATCCAGTAAGTGTTAAACTATAAGCCAGACCAGCTTCCTGATGAGGTGATGAAGAAAACAAAGGGAAGGGGCTCTGTCTGGGACAGCAAATGGGTGGGGCCCCTCCCCCAGCCTCCCCCAGCTAGAAAGACAAAGTTAAAGTTTGGGGGACTGTGGTGTGAACTAGAGGGAAAGTTGCGGGCTGGAAAGGCACAGAGGCAGAGCATGATGTTTGATTTCTGCTGGGATCCAAAGCTGTGGCTACAGGAGAAACTATAACTTCTTTTCTTTTTTTCACAATAATATTTATTATTTTCCATATATGAACATAACAAAAAAGAAAAAAATGAGTGAAACCGAAAAAAGAAAATGAGTGAAACCGAAAAAAGAAAAAAAGACAAGGAAAGAAACCGAAAAAAGAAAAAAAGACAAGGAAAAAAGAATATAAAACATACAATACAAGAAATCATCACTTGACTAAAACTTAATTAATTAATTAACACCCATCTTCATATACATATTATTTGACTTCTTCAAATCTCTTCCATCTGAATTTCTTAGTAATTATATATAGCAGTTTCGAATATCATTATTTCATAAACCATATCACAGTCATAATCATATTTCCTAACTTTTCCTACATTTTCTTATTTATATATTTAATCCCAATTTAATCCTAGGCCTAATTGATTCTTTCAGGTGATTACATATCTGCAGTGATCATGGAGCCCAAGAAAGTAAAATCTCTCACTGCCTTATAGGTAAAGGTAAAGGTACCCCTGCCCGTATGGGCCAGTCTTGACAGACTCTGGGGTTGTGCGCCCATCTCACTTAAGAGGCCAGGGGCCAGCGCTGTCCGGAGACACTTCCGGGTCACGTGGCCAGCGTGACAAAGCTGCATCTGGCCAGAGCCAGAGCCAGAGCCAGAGCCAGAGCCGCACACGGAAACGCCGTTTACCTTCCCGCTGGTAAGCGGTCCCTATTTATCTACTTGCACCCGGAGGTGCTTTCGAACTGCTAGGTTGGCAGGCGCTGGGACCGAGCAGCGGGATTCGAACCGCCGACCTTTCGATAGGCAAGCCCTAGGCGCTGAGGCTTTAAACTGCCTTACATGTTCCCAAATACTTTAGTTATCAAAGGGAAACGTTGAAGCTAGCAAAGTTGCAAATCAGATTTTGCTTCATTAGTCTAATTCTCCCCAAACTTCAGGCATCATTTCCTCTGGGTTAGACAATAAAAGCACAATTTCATGTGAGAACAAAGTGATCATCTGGACTTTAGCCTTGTATATCAACACTCCAATACTTTACATTGTGTTTTTTTGGTGCTGTTAAGGGTTCAATGGAAAGAGCAAATAATAGTGGATACCCTTATTTATTTATTTAATTTCTATACCGCTTTATATTTTTAATAAAAATCTCAAAGTAGTTTACAGCGTATTAAATCAATAAAACAACAGCCGGACGATGTTTCTCCGGCCTCATGAGGAGCCTCTTTTGTAGGGCTGGTGAGTCTGGGCCTCACCCCCTAGGCCAGGGGGACAGGGCCTTGCAGGGAGCGGCAACAGGCAGCCCTGTTTAGGAAAGTTTTTAATGACTGATGTTTCAATGTATTTTTAACCTTCTGTTGGAAGCCACTCAGAGTGGCTGGAAAAACCCAACCAGATGGGCGGGGTAGATATAATAAATAACAGCAACAACAACAACAATGTATTTATACCCAGCCCTCCCCAGCCAAGACCGGGCTCAGGGCGCAAACAACCAATAATAAAAACAAGTTGAATGAATACAACTTAAAAACAAGATTAAAATACAACATTAAAACATTAAAATGCAGGCTCATCACAGGAGGAGAAAGGAAAAAGAAAGAGGGGGAGGGAATCAAATTGGCTCCAAGCCAAAGGCCAGGTGGAACAACTCTGTCTTACAGGCCCTGCGGAAAGAAATCAGATCCTGCAGGGCCCTGGTCTCATGAGGCAGAGCGTTCCACCAGGCCGGAGCCAGTGTTGAAAAGGCCCTGGCTCTGGTTGAAGCCAACACCACTAGTGTGTTGCTATTTATGGACCTTGAGGCTCTCCGTGGGGCATACTGGGAGAGGCGGTCCCGTAGGTACGAGGGTCCTAGGCCGTGAAGGGCTTTAAAGGTCAAAAGCAGCACCTTAAATCTGACCCTGTACTCCACCGGGAGCCAGTGCAGCTGGAAAAGCACTGGGTGAATATGCTCCCATGGCAGGGACCCCGTGAGGAGCCTCGCTGCAGCATTCTGCACCCGCTGGAGTTTCTGGGACAGCTTCAAGGGCAGCCCCGCGTAGAGCGAATTACAGTAGTCAAGCCTGGAGGTGACCATCGCATGGATCACTGTTTCCATATAATAATAATAATAATTCACCTCTTCAGTATGGCTGGTGGGCCTCACCCCCTAGACCAGGTGGAAAGGGCCTTGCAGGGAGCAGCCTTCATGCCTCACAGCTGGGCGATGTTCCTCCAGCCTCATGAAGGCAGCCCTCTTTAGGGAAGTTTTTAATGACAGATGTTTTAATGTATTTTTAACCTTCTGTTGGAAGCCGCTTAGAGTGGCTGGGGAAACCCAGCCAGATGGGCGGGGTTTAAATTAATAATAATAATAATAATAATAATAATAATAATAATAATAATAATTCACCTCTTCAGGAGGGCTGGTGAGGGCCTTGCAGGGAGCGGCCTTCATGCCTCACAGCCAGGCAATATTCCTCCGGCATCATGAAGGCAGCCCTCTTTGGGGAACTTTTTAATGACAGATGTTTTAATGTATTTTTACCCTTCTGTTGGAAGCTACTCAGAGTGGCTGGGGAAACCCAACCAGATGGGCGGGGTAGATAGGTAGATAGATAGATAGATAGATAGATAGATAGATAGATAGATAGATAATTCACCTCTTCAGTAGGGCTGGTGAGTGTGGGCCTCACCCCCTAGGCCAGGTGGAAAGGGCCTTGTGGGGAGCAGCCTTCATGCCTCACAACCAGGCGATGTTCCTCCGGCCTCATGAGGGGCCTCTTCGGTAGAACAGAGCAACAGGAGCTCACCCCTTCATGTGCATTCAAACTGCCAACCTTCTGACTGGCAAGCCCAAGAGGCTCTGTGGTTTAAACCACAGCGCAACGCACGTTCCTTTTCTAGACCTGATAGGAACCATCAGCCAGGATTGCCAGGCAAATGCCTTCTGTTGTCTCTATCCCAGAGAAGGTGCCTGCCTCACTTGTTCCTGCAACGTCCCAAAGATGGCTGTGGCATAGCTTCTCCCTGAAATACCCATGTGGACATCCGTGAGCATATCTGTCACTGCACTTTTGTTTGAAGTGCTGCAACTCAGCAACCTAAACAGAGGAAGATGGAAACATTTTCTGGATTCCCTGTTTAGCATCATTATTTGCTGCTGAAGATGTTGCACGAAGCTTCTCACACG
Organism: Podarcis cretensis; assembly: GCF_951804945.1. Classification (NCBI taxonomy): domain Eukaryota; kingdom Metazoa; phylum Chordata; class Lepidosauria; order Squamata; family Lacertidae; genus Podarcis; species Podarcis cretensis. The sequence goes on from NC_137187.1 coordinate 32,114,311, forward strand.
ATGGAATATTGCTGTAAACACGATGGAATATTGCTGTTGAGCTGTGTGCAATGTATTTTTTAAAATCGAAACTATATTTATTATATTTTCAGCCATTTTGAAGGGCATACTGCCAAAAAGCAGCTTTTTTTGGTTTAACTTTAACTAAATCTCTTAGCTTGCATTTGCACCAGCTCTAGTCAGCATTACCCCTTCCCTTTTTCCAGTAAAAGAAAAGGCAAAAGTGTCAAAGTACTCAAAATGCCTGATTTTGGCACTAGGTGTTGCTATGGTGTCAGAAGCTGGACTGCTCTTCTCACCTCTTTCCCCCTTTAGGAAAATTCCCTCCATCAACTCACTTCAGTTTGTCTTGGATGCCTACATTTTTTAGCCTTTGCCCCCTCTGCACCAACAAACATGGCTGAGTATGGCCAAATAAAACAAGCACTGTTCTAAAATCAAAGCCCTGCAAAGTCCTTGCTGTTCTGGTTTCTGTGATGGCCTGGGATTCGGATGCTGACCTGAGGAATCCCAGCCCGCACAGGATTCCCCGCCTCCAGAACCAGCTAAGCCGGGGCTGGGGCTTGAACCTGAAGGGTCCTCACCTGTGCTGGTACCAGCTGAGTCTGCTCTGGCTCCTGAGGTGATGGAGGACCCATTGCCTGCAGGTCCTCCATTCTCAGCCCCGTCAGGGGAAGCTGAGGTTGCCTCTGGGTCCGGTAACCCTCCAGCTTCTCCTTAGCTGCTGAGGGTCAGGGCAGAGAGGCGGAGGGAACTAAGTTCCCGCAGGAGGAGTGCTCGCCTCCAGGCCAGGAGAGGTGAGTCACCTGTGGACCGGGGCCGCCCTGCGCATCGGGACAGATAAAAGCCAGCTAGCCCCAGTCCCAAGTTGCGGGAGCAACGTTGTTAGTAGCCTGTTCCTGACTGCACCCTGTCCTGCCTCTCTGCCGGAGCTCCTGACCTCACCTGACTCGCTGCCTTGGACCCAGCATCAGCTTTGACGGACTGCCTCCATACTGCACCTTCGACCTCGGACTGGACTCGGACCTCGCCTCTCGGTTAGCCCACGGGACCAGCACAGCTTCTGGGATAGCTGCACAGCCTGCATTCGCTCCATAAGACGCACACATAATATAATGTCTCTTAACTCTTGAGTTGTTTCTTAATTGTTTCATTTGATTATTTGTATTTTCTTTGTACTGGTTCTTTAATCTCAATCTCCTTGTATTTGTATTGTTACTTTGCACTATACCTTTAAACTTGATACGGAAGGGGGGGGCATGTCTTCTTCACCTTCTTCTTCGCTACAATATATCCATTTATTTCCAATTGTCAATGTCAAAAGGGACTAAAATCTATAAAATTCATAGAAAATCAACGTGCCAGTTTGCTCAGTTTCTCTAGGACTCCATCACACCTCCCCTGTCCAGCATAATCCCTCAAGCAAGGTGTTAAGACCCTAATCCTGTCAAATCGCTCTGATCAGCCTTTCCTCCAGGCAATGTCAGGTGGCAGACTATGCATATTTGGGACCATTGTTTTCTCATCCCCAGGAAGTGTTTATCTGTGCATATCTCCAGCTCTGCATATTCCCCCCTCCCTCCTCCATATGTTAATCTGTGTAACCCAACCTCCCTTTAATATATTCATGATGTAATCTGTGTAACCAAACCTCTCTTTAATGTATTCATGACGTGTTTTGCACTGTATTCTGGGACATGGAGGGAGTTTCAAAAACTCATGTCACCCCTTTCTCACTGTTCAATCTCGCCTTGAACCTGTTGCGCAATAAACTTGGATCTCCTGCTGCTTGCTCCTGTCTCCGGCTGAGCTCATTTTCCTCCGCAGGGACCCACGGACTTAGTCCGATGAGCTGGGTGGCAGAGCAGCCTCGCACCCAGATTTTGCCGTAACAGATGGCGCCCAACGTGGGGCTTTGCGGTTCTCCTGTGTTGCTGACCGGGGGCCCTGAAATCTTCAGCCGGCACCAGGCCATTTTGCCTGGGAAGATCCTTTGGACCCCCGGCCATCTTCCGGGCGGTAATCGAAAGCCCCAGGAGTTCAGCCGGGGAGCAAAGAGGGATCCAGCCGGCTTATTCATCGATCCCGGGATCATCATAGAAGACGCGTGAGTATAAGGAAAAGGAAAATCCAGTGCACTGGTGGGAAAGGGGTGGAAATCTCCTGGCAACTGAATTCTCTGCCCTCCTCTCTATCGCTCCTTCTCGCCTGTCTCTTGGTCCAATTGGTGAGAGAGACCGTGGACTGCTGCTCAACCCAAAAGGGGGGTTCTGAGCTCTAGCTCTTTCTCCTCTCAAACCCTCCAGTCAGCCGCACCAACTGAGAGTCCGAAAGTAAGACGGAGAGACCCGACTTGAAAAACAGCCGACTCTCCGCAACGGGCATCTCAGTTGAAAGCAAGGGGCTGGAGTTCTTCTTCCGAACTTCCCGAGCGCCCTTACGGAGGGGGCAGGAAGGGGTCTGGCATTCTGTATCAATCCCAGCCGCACTGGTCGGTGCCATGTAACACGTGTATCGTGCGTGAGCCCGCTTCCAAAAGCAAGGGGGATTTTCAGTTCGAAATTCTATCCAGGGATCACCCGATCTGGCACCGCACGGCGCGGGCGTTCAGTAGGGCCCCTTTTCCTGAGATTACGACGATAGGTAGGAGGTTGCCAGGAGGGATAGCCCATGAGGAATTGGGCGGGATCGGCAGAGTGGAAAAGGACCCCAGGTTATCAAATAGGAAATAGGAAAGAGTAGAGAAAGGAACCGGGTAGGTAGAGCTCGTTAAATTGTTAGGAAGTTGCCAAGCAACAAGGAAAAGAAAAAACCCTAAATAGCCCCCTGTACAAGTTACCCAAATCCTAATCAACCCCTCTCCTTCTCCCTTCTCTATCCCCCCCAAAAAAAGAAAACAGCAACAAAAGCAACAACAACAACGCATGCATATATAAAGGGGTACCCAGTCAACTAAGCATTGTGAGCCCTGCCAGTTTGGTTAACTGGTGGTGTTTGAAGAGGCAAGGAGGCTCTTAAAACCATGTGGGACCTTCCTACTAATTTCACTTAATGAAGCTAAAGGAAGCGCCCAACTCCTTGCAATAACCAACTAAAGGATAAGAATATATATGTTTACATGTTGTCTGTTATGTGTGTTGTGTGTTAATACATATATGAGAATATGTATGTTTACATGTTGTCTGTTATGTGTGTTGTCTGTTCCTTCTGTCTCTGACAGACTGCCTTTCTTAAGCGCGCATAGTTTAAACTGCAAGCTTGCTTCAAAATTTAAATCTAAGGAAGCCATGCTGGACCTTATCAGTCCTAAATAAGACAAAATGAGAATGAAGGGTGCAAATGTTTACCCCACCTCTTGCTTTATTTGAGTGGTTATATCAACTGAAATAACCCTATGCTTATAAAATATTCTCTCCCAGATTCTCTTCCTATCTTATCTTAGGAAAACTGTTCTTCCTTTAGAGGGTTCTGTATAAAGCTGGGTACTTTTATTTTCCTCTTCCCTAGTACATGATGGGAGCATTGATTGTGCTCTCTTCCCCAGTAGTGCCTGTGTACATAAGTATGTGTGTGTAGTACAAATCTTGCTGTGAACCCTATATTTTGGAGGGTTGGACTAGATGACCCCAGGGTCCCTTTCAACTCTCCCAATTTGTGGCTGTGTGGAAGGACATGTGTCCGCAAGCATTGCAGGGTAATTCTTAAATTCTGGTGTGGTGATGGAGTTGAAATTCAGCCTAGCTTTGCTTTTTAGTTTTAAAAGGTGAGAGGTGAAGCTGTGATGTTTTGACGCACAACTGGTAATATCAAGCATTTGAGTGATTACAGTGTTTATCATTTTGTCTACTATTCAAAAATCAGACTTCAAAGTCAATTCAAAGTTTAAACACATACAAATACATATGGGCCTTGACCAATCCTGTAAATAAAGGGGCAGGAAAAATTTTGTCTGCAAATGGTAAGGCTGAAATAACTTAGAATGTTAAAAAAAATTTAAAAAAAAATCCTATGAATTCTGACTCTCTGGCCCTTTCCCCCCATATATAAGGGCGTGGCATTGTTCCGTGAATGGCCAGAGGGATATTAGCCCTTTCCTGTACATAAAGGAAGCAGCCGCTTTGCTTGGGCTGAACTTGCTAGCTTCTGTTGGTGAATACTTCAATTGCTGAATTTCTCCTTTTTGTTTTAAATCTAACCCTCTTTTAAAATCTACTCCTTACCCTTCCCTTATTCAAATTCTAATTTTGCCAAAAAATGCAACATTTCAATAGTATAAAAGGTTTGCTGAGACATGAACTCCACACATGCACAGAGACTAGATCAGCTAAAAAAAAAAAAAAAGGATAGGAAAAGAAAAGAGAGAGAGAGAGGAAGGAGGGGGAACTGTAGGGGGGGGGGAGAGGAGGTTTATGTAAAACTTGGAACCATTGAGAGAAATCACCCTTAATGTGTCCCAAGTTTGAAATCTTAACATGCCAAATTCTTTTCACAGGTAAATATCAAAGCATTCCACCCCTCAATGGGATTTAAGTCACAGACTTTGTTTGTGTGCATTTTAGGAACAGCACTTCCTGACAGGCTTCTCACATGAAATAATTTTCCCTTTTAACAGGATATGTGAACCCCGATAACAAAGTGTTTGTCCCTTTTTCCTCCCACAACAACTTTCTTTCTGTTCTGTGAAATCCCTGCTGTATTAGTGACTTCCATCTCTTTGTGGCTTTGACACTTTTAAAGTTACAAATAATCTGTTTCCATTTATTTAATCCGTTTTTCCATGATGTCTATGAAATTAATCGAAGCATAACCAAACATTGTTTGTGGAATGGTATTTGTTTACCTTTTGCCTGAGCATTTCTTATTAATTCTGTCATTTTGGCTAGTTCAAGGTACTTGCACAACTTTAAATTGCCATTAAGTCATTTTCCAGTATTTTGCTATTAACATTCTAGCCGATGTTGTCACATCAAGAAACACTCTTTTATTTTCATTGTTACTTCAGATTTCTTAAAATTCTGTGTCTTGGCATTTATTTATTTTGGTTCCTCATAGGTCATTGTGTGTGTGTGTTTGTGTGTGTGTTTTATTATTATTTTAACTGTGTCTTTTAAGTCCACCCTGACCTTACAGGATATCACTTCTACAAGTGTGTTACTACAGATCCAATGAAAAGCTTCGCCACCACAACAACAGACACCAAAGTTTTCAAAGTGGCCACAGCTATCTCTTTCAAATGATATAGACTGCCGGGGGAGTGGGGCTGACAAAGGGGGGTGGAGTTGAATTACAAGGACATTTTCTGACTTTTGAACCCCAAGATACATATATGAAATATCCCAATTGTCTCAAGATATGCAACTGATATTTAATTAGTTTGTTTTGTATTATGTGTTATTACGTAGGAATGTTGAAATGTGTCTGACAGTGTGTCATTTCCACAAATGGGGGGGCTATTTTTGTGGCTATTTTTGTGTGTAAGTGTTTTATGTCTAATGTCTTATTCCTTACACCCCAGTGGAGGATCCTCATACATTTTATGCCTTTTAACAGATCAGGCTATTATGTAGTCCAATGTTTAGACTTAGATAAATTTATAACCATATTTCGTTGTTTCACCTGGCACTCTGCCAACTTCCCTACCCATTTTAAAAATGTGCTAAAACTCACTTTACCAAGGAGAAGCTTCTAAGATACATGAAGGTGGATATGCTTTGGTTTAGCAGGAATGATCCCTTATAGAGTTAAATTGACTTATTTCGACAAGTGCCCTTTTAAGAATGGTTTTCTTTTAACAGATTGGTTTGAAGAGTTGAGAACCATGGGGAAAGATAAATTCAAATTGGACCCAGTGTGAATTGGGCAAGTGTATCCAGGCTGCAATTAGCTTTTGGTCCTTTTAAGTGCAAGTGAGCAACTTCCCATGACTGCAAGACCAGAGCCTCTAATAATAAAACCCCATAGAAAGGCCAAGGTAAAGACATTTCCCTCAGGACGTGTCCAAACCTGTGCCAGCTGTGATGGGTGCCAGGCAACATGGCTAATATGAAAGCCCTAAGTGGATTCACCAGGGATTGCCACTACTGTGACACGTGAGACCACAGAAGAGCTACCTTGACACCTGAGAACACAAAATGGCGGGGGGCAAAGCAAACTGCATTTTTTTTCAGTCAGTAGTGGACCTTCCTGCTAAATGTGAAGCATAGACCACTATTGAACAAAATACAACAGGTGTCCTTTTATGCGATATCCTATATCCAGCTATCTGCACTACTATACTTGCAAATGGCCTTAAGAGGCATGATTTGCAAGTCCCTTTCAGGTTTGCATAAACCCACACATCTGGTACGGTAGATACCAAGTTATTAGTTAGCGCATATCTATAACACGCATGTACATTGTATTGGTCAGTGTTGCTCCCTCCTTTGCTGCCCTGCTCAACCCACCTCCTTTTCCATTAGGGCCTATTCCCACTCACACGGCACCCCTACCTTCACCGAGATTTAGGGTGCGGAGAAAAGATTTGCAAGTTCTGTAAGTTCTTACAGAACTTTAATGCAAATCTATCTCCGAATGGGGGACTGATACGGAAGGGGGGGGGCATGTCTTCTTCACCTTCTTCGCTACAATATATCCATTTATTTCCAATTGTCAATGTCAAAAGGGACTAAAATCTATAAAATTCATAGAAAATCAACGTGCCAGTTTGCTCAATTTCTCTAGGACTCCATCACACCTCCCCTGTCCAGCATAATCCCTCAAGCAAGGTGTTAAGACCCTAATCCTGTCAAATCGCTCTGATCAGCCTTTCCTCCTGGCAATGTCAGGTGGCAGACTATGCATATTTGGGACCATTGTTTTCTCATCCCCAGGAAGTGTTTATCTGTGCATATCTCCAGCTCTGCATATTCCCCCCTCCCTCCTTCATATGTTAATCTGTGTAACCCAACCTCCCTTTAATATATTCATGATGTAATCTGTGTAACCAAACCTCTCTTTAATGTATTCATGACGTGTTTTGCACTGTATTCTGGGACATGGAGGGAGTTTCAAAAACTCATGTCACCCCTTTCTCACTGTTCAATTTCGCCTTGAACCTGTTGCGCAATAAACTTGGATCTCCTGCTGCTTGCTCCTGTCTCCGGCTGAGCTCATTTTCCTCCGCAGGGACCCACGGACTTAGTCCGATGAGCTGGGTGGCAGAGCAGCCTCGCACCCAGATTTTGCCGTAACAAAACTCAAACTCACTGTTATTAGCATCACCTGGAGTTGGCTTTAGATGTTTCTCAAAAAATATTCTTAGTTACAGTGACTACATTATTACATGAGCACTGCTCCTCAGCGTTTGATATTTTCACTCACGTATATTCATTAGAAATATGCAGGTCATAGTCTGTAAAATTTTATTTTCAGTTTATGAAACAATTCTATATTCTCCCACCGCGCTGACAAAGATCTACGAAACAGCAGTCAGTATCCGGAATCTCTGTTCAGTGTTGGACATTATATTTGCTGAATACACAAAGCTTCATAGCGTATCTTTCATAATACAAAGTTTGATACCTTGCTTCATTTAAAGATTTTCAGAGACTTTGAGACTGAGATTGCATTTTAAAGTTGTTATTGTTTGGAGGAATTCTATAAAGATTGTCTATGAAGTATGCATGTGGTCATTGTGTTGCCTAAACATTGTTGACGTTCTCTTTTGTACGACAGGGGTTTGTTTGGATACTACACTTGGCCTAGGGGGCAGGGCCCAGACTCACCCAGCCCCACTGAAGAGGCTCCTCATGAGGCCAGAGGAACATCGCCCGGCTATTGTTTTATTGTTTGCTCTTTCCATCGAACCCTTAACAGCATCAATAAAACACAATGTAAAGTTTTGGAGTGTTGATATACAAGGTTAAAGTCCAGATTATCACTTTGTTCCCACATGAAATTGTGCTTTTATTGTCTAACCCAGAGGAAATGATGCCTGAAGTTTGGGGAGAATTAGACTAATGAAGCAAAATCTGATTTGCAACTTAGCTAACTTCAACATTTCCCTTTGATAACTAAAGTATTTGGGAACATGTAACTGTAAGGAAAATAAATTTTGTTCTCTTGCTCTGGCAGGGCAAACAGAAAATGAAAACTAGGGGGAATCTAAATCTCTCATGCCTTGGATGCATCACCACAGTGAAATGTCAATTCTTGCAAGGTTTCTTCCTTTTTATTCCAAGTTTTACCAATTGTGATTGCTCCTCAGTGACAGGGTCCAATTCAGAAGTACCCTCAAGCTCCTTCCAGCAGTTTATAAAAATTATGCATAGCATAGAGAAAGCAGATTCAGAAAGCCTTTTCTCCCTCTAATAACTCTTGAACTTGTGGACATTCATTGAAGCTGAATGTTGGAAGATTTAGGACAGATAAAAGAAAGTACTTCTTCACTTCAAACTATGGAACTCTCACCCCATTATGAGGCAGGACTCGTAATTGCTTCGTTTTTCATTAAGGGTATTCCGAGGCCAAATATGTAGCCTGCCAATTAGGGCGAGTACAGGAGGTTGTTGACATTTCTTCCAGCAATCTTAATTCCAGTTTGGGATTCATCCAGTCATGCATGACAGGGGTTTGTTTGGATACTACACTTGGCCTAGGGGGCAGGGACCAGACTCACCCAGCCCCACTGAAGAGGCTCCTCATGAGGCCGGAGGAACATCACCCGGCTATTGTTTTATTGTTTATCTACCATTATATATTCAGGAAGCAAGAACAAATGTTTTATATTTTTATTGCCTTGGATGTGGTGTCTGCATAATAAACCTCACATTGGTAAACCAATGTGTTCTGGTCTGGAAGAATTATATGTTTAAATTAATCACATCTTACTTCATCTCACATTAGTGTCTATTCCTTCAGCCAAGCCACAGAGAAAGTGTACCCTAACTCTTGTGGGGGTGACTAGAGGTTGAAAACTGGCAGAAACCATACCCTCCAACATAATTTTACTATTTATACCCCACAAAAAACCTTCAGCTCTTTGTTCCGGAAAGTGGTGGTTAATTTATTTTTAGTGTGCTTCAAGGTAGGGTTGGTTCCAGCTGAATCCTCATCCAACCCATTTTTACCAAGTGACCTCTGAGGTGCCAGAGCACTTAGAGGAATACCCTCCTTGCAGACAAGTACAGATTCAAAAAATAATTGAGAAAGGTATGCAGAATAGGCCTGGGGTGTGTGACGGATGAGCCCCACTGCATTTCAAGCCAGAATAAGCCCTAAATGAGGGGGAAGGGATTTGGTTCACAACAAACCTCTTATGAAGTAATTTGTTGTTTAGTCGTGTCCGACTCTTCGTGACCCCATGGACCAGAGCACGCCAGGCACTCCTGTCTTCCACTGCCTCCCGCAGCTTGGTCAAACTCATGTTGGTAGCTTCAGGAACCTTTGGCTCCCCCCACCCCGCACTCCGTTCCTTTTGCTGCAGGGCCATCAGTGAGCCGCAGGATCCCGGGACACCCCAATGCTCCTCTTGGGGTTTTGGGGTAGGCGTATCACGCTCGCACTCTTCTCCTTCACTCCACAAAGCTGAATCTGACATAGCTGTCAGATTTGTGGTCTGCCTGCCATGTTGCAGAGACCTGGAAGTGGGAGGTTTTTTTAATGTTTAAAGGTAAAGGGACCCCTGACCATTAGGTCCAGTCATGGCCGACTCTGGGGTTGCGACGCTCATCTCACTTTATTGGCCGAGGGAGCCGGCGTACAGCTTCCAGGTCATGTGGCCAGCATGACGAAGCTGCTTCTGGCAAACCAGAGCAGAGCATGGAAACGCCGTTTACCTTCCCTCCGGAGCGGTACCTATTTATCTACTTGCACTTTGATGTGCTTTTGAACTGCTAGGTTGGCAGGAGCTGGGACCAAGCAACAGGAGCTCACCCCATCGCAGGGATTCGAACTGCCGACCTTCTCCCTATTTGGAGAAATGATGGAGGGTATGCATTATGATAACACCCATTGGCACATGTATATAATTTATATAAAATAATCATTTATATAAAATACATTTATATAAAATAAATGTATCCCTTTCATCTTGTTCTTGTGCTTGGCTTTGGGTTCTGAGGGGCATGTTCTTCTTTTCTGGTGTGTGTGTGAGATTCAGCATGGGATTGGCATGCAGGTGTTGAGTCCTTCCAGGTGCTTCAATGGTCCTGGAAAAAAGACTCTCCTGAAAGCAGAGTCCCTGCTCCCTCCCCTCTGTGTTAGCTGGATGACTTAGGCGTTGTCTCTTCCCCTTGTGCCGCACCCTCCCAGGGAAAGGTAAATTGCAGCTGACAAAGGCAGGTGGCAACCTTGAGTGAACAGCACCTCGGGCAGGTAAGTGCTCACCTGAGATGCCGCAAAAGGCACCTCAGAGAGGAGAATGGGAGAGGGGTAGAAAGGCCCTCAAGGAGGGAGAGAACAAATACCTGGAGCACTGAATGAGATTTCCTTTGAAATTGATGATGGCAAATCAGAGCAGGCATGTATTTATTTAACCATTTGCTTGGTCACCAAAGGTGACCAGGAGATGTATGCAGGTGAGTGGGCTGGGGGCTGATCACTCTGTCTCTCATATGGCAGCCCCTTGTGTTTTTATACTGTCTCTGGAAGAGACCTAGTCTAAGGTTGCCATATTTCAAACAGTGAAAATCAGGGGGTGAGGCCCAGACTCACCAGCCCTACAAAAGAGGCTCCTCATGAGGCCGGAGGAACATCGTCCGGCTGTTGTTTTATTGTTTTATTGATTTAATACGCTGTAAACCACTTAGAGATTTTTATTAAAAATATAAAGCGGTATAGAAATTAAATAAATAAATAAGGGTATCCACTATTATTTGCTCTTTCCATTGAACCCTTAACAGCACCAAAAAAACACAATGTAAAGTATTGGAGTGTTGATATACAAGGCTAAAGTCCAGATGATCACTTTGTTCTCACATGAAATTGTGCTTTTATTGTCTAACCCAGAGGAAATGATGCCTGAAGTTTGGGGAGAATTAGACTAATGAAGCAAAATCTGATTTGCAACTTTGCTAGCTTCAACGTTTCCCTTTGATAACTAAAGTATTTGGGAACATGTAAGGCAGTGAGAGATTTTACTTTCTTGGGCTCCATGATCACTGCAGATATGTAATCACCTGAAATAATCAATTAGGCCTAGGATTAAATTGGGATTAAATATATAAATAAGAAAATGTAGGAAAAGTTAGGAAATATGATTATGACTGTGATATGGTTTATGAAATAATGATATTGGAAACTGCTATACATAATTACTAAGAAATTCAGATGGAAGAGATTTGAAGAAGTCAAATAATATGTTTATGAAGATGGATGTTAATTAATTAATTAAGTTTTAGTCAAGTGATGATTTGTTGTATTGTATGTTTTATATTCTTTTTTCCTTGTCTTTTTTTTCTTTTGTCGGTTTCACTCTTTCTTTTTTCGGTTTCACTCATTTTTTTCTTTTTTGTTATGTTCATATATGGAAAATAATAAATATTATTGTGAAAAAAAGAAAAGAAGTTATTTTTTCTCCTGTAGCCACAGCTTTGGATCCCAGCAGAAATCAAACATCATGCTCTGCCTCTGTGCCTTTCCAGCCTGCAACTTTCCCTCTAGTTCACACCACAGTCCCCCAAACTTTAACTTTGTCTTTCTAGCTGGGGGAGGCTGGGGGAGGGGCCCCACCCATTTGCGGTCCCAGACAGAGCCCCTTCCCTTTGTTTTCTTCATCACCTCATCAGGAAGCTGGTCTGGCTTATAGTTTAACACTTACTGGATCTAGGAATTCAGGAGTCTGACACCCACAAACTCATATAACACTTTATTTGGATTCCAATGGATCTGTAAATAGATGGGTTGAGTGAATAATGCCAATCCCCGAGAGTGCATATCTTCCTTCCAGAAACAGATTGCAAGGGCAAGAAGGCAGGTGTTATGAGCAGGGTTTAAGTGTGTCGGCAGTTGGCAGACTGATCCCCAAAGCTCCCCTTGTGTGCGCACACACACACACACACACACACACACAGAACAGAATTCATCTCCCTTTCACTGGGCCTCTCTTTTGCAGGTTGTCTTTGGAAACGGGACAGAACTGGCCAGGATCTCTCCCAGCTCACATACAGTCTGCAAGTGAAGGTGCCAGGAAGATGCTCATGACCAAGCTGCAGAATTTGCCCACTGTGGTCCTCTTCTGCTCTATTTTCCTTTTCCTACTTGTTGCGAAGAACAAATGGGAGTCTCTTAAGATGCTTTTCTCACTGCACGACACCAAGGTCAAGGGCGGCCCAGATTCTGCAGGCGATCGCAAGAGTGCCATGGTATTTGAATGGGAATCTGCACTGGAGAGGACAAAGGAGACCAAGCCCTCTGGTCTGATTTCACCACCACAGCCAGTGGCCAAGCGACATCCCTTGGAGGTTGTCTATTCCACTGATTATAAGTTCCTTCTCAACGAGCCAAAGAAATGCTCGGAGAGGAGCCCTTTCTTGATCCTGCTGGTGATAACTGAGCCCCAGGATTTTGCCATGAGGCAGGCCATCCGGCAGACGTGGGGCAACGAGAGCTCAGTGCCTGGGGTTTCCATTCTTTGTCTCTTTCTGATGGGTGTCCACCCAAAATTTGGATACCTGCTCCAGGACCCTTTGGAAGAAGAGAGTTCCATCCACAGAGACATTATTCAGCAGGACTTCCTGGATACTTACAACAACCTTACCCTGAAGACTCTGATGGGCATGGAATGGATAAGCAAGTTCTGTCCCAATGCCACCTATGTGGTGAAGGCAGACAGTGACATCTTTCTCAATGTGAACTTCATGGTGTCCCACCTGCTGCAGCCTCACCTGCCACCCAAGAAGAACTACATGACAGGTCACATCTATAGGAATTCAAAGCCTGTGCGTGACAAGGCCTCCAAGTGGTATGTGCCACAGGAGGTGTACCCCAATGAGACCTACCCGCCCTACTGTGCAGGCCCAGGGTATGTGTTCTCTGGGGATCTGGCCAAGAAGATCTACCAGGTAGCAAAGACCATCAGGGTCATTAACATGGAAGATGCCTTCATGGGAATCTGCCTGCATGAGCTGGGCATCAGTGTGACAAACAGCCCCTGGGGTCTCTTCAACGTGTACAAAGTCAAGTATAAGAAGTGCCAGTTCTCCAAGGTGGTGGTGGTGCATCACTACGGGCCAGAGGAGCTGCTGCAGATTTGGCCTGGCTTTCGGGACCAGAACCAGACTTGCAAGGACCTGCCTCTTTGGGTTGTTGCCAGTTGTGCAAAAGACGTATTTGTCATCTTCTGTTGCTTTTTCATATATATAAATATATATGCACACTCTGTTTTCAAAGACCTTCTCCCAACACACAATGCAGCATTATTTATACATGAATCACCATAAAGATGTTAACGCAGCCATTTCCTGTTCTCTTTGAAGGATGAGATAAGGTTGAAAAGGTTAATCCTCAACCAGGGAAGAGCATTCAGAAAAAACACCGTATTTTTCACACTATAAGACGCCTTTTTCACTTGTCTTATAATTTTGGCCGGAGACTTAAATGCCTATGTAAGAAAAACCCCGTTGTTCCCTATTTAATTCATATAAACTATGTCTTTTGTTTTATTATGATTTTATTAAACTGATTTATTTATATATCTGTATCTTTTTTTTTTTTAGTATTGTTTGTGTTTCTTTAGTGTAAGTTGCTATGCGGGCCGCTAAGTGGGAGAAAAGTAGTGTCTAAAATAATGCTGTGGTTACGATGATACAATCTGAGAAGTGTTTTATTAGCTCTTAATATATAAGAAAGCCACTTGCCAGGTTTCTCGTGTACCCTGAGGCCCCCCCAGAATAGACTCCGGGTGGGAATATGTTCCAGGTCACGGATATAATGAAATTGTCAGTCTCCAACAACTTACTGAAACTTCTTCCTGAAACTTTCACTTACTGAAACTTCTTTCGGCTTCTGCCCAAATATACTCTGGTTGGCCTGTGTTATTTTCTCCTACCAATAGGGAACCCGCTTAAGGACTGTGGTGTTGCCCAAAAAACCACTAACACACGTTGCTGATTTTTGAACCTTCTGGGAGGAAAATTCTGAGAAAGCTCATCAGAAACAGCTGTGAACTGCATTTACAGCATGCCATGGCAGCGTGGGTGTCAAGTAGACCTCTAACATATATTTTGGGCCCGAAAAGCGGCAGTCCTGTCTTCTACTGTGCCCCTGGGATCAGTTTCACCAGCCTTTCACTGACGGTTCCTCCATGCAGCCTATTATGCACAAGGAACTTGGGGGTTGTTATAAACCGCTGGAAGGAGCAGGTCTACAGCTTGAGGGTACTTCTGAATTGGACCCTGTCACTGAGGAGCAATCACAATTGGTAAAACTTGGAATAAAAAGGAAGAAACCTTGCAAGAATTGACATCTTCACTGTGGTGATGCATCCAAGGCAGGAGAGATTTAGATTCCCCCTAGTTTTCATTTTCTGTTTGCCCTGCCAGAGAAAAAGAGCAAAATTTATTTTCCTTACAGTTAAAGGTAAAGGTAAAGGTACCCCTGCCTGTACGGGCCAGTCTTGACAGACTCTGGGGTTGTGCGCCCATCTCACTTAAGAGGCCAGGGGCCAGCGCTGTCTGGAGACACTTCCGGGTCACGTGGCCAGCGTGACATCGCTGCTCTGGCGAGCCAGAGCCGCACACGGAAACGCCGTTTACCTTCCCGCCGGTAAGCGGTCCCTATTTATCTACTTGCACCCGGAGGTGCTTTCGAACTGCTAGGTTGGCAGGCGCTGGGACCGAGCAGCGGGAGCGCACCCCGCCGCAGGGATTCGAACCGCCGACCTTTCGATCGGCAAGCCCTAGGCGCTGAGGCTTTAACCCACAGCGCCACCTGCGTTCCTTACAGTTACATGTTCCCAAATACTTTAGTTATCAAAGGGAAACGTTGAAGCTAGCAAAGTTGAAAATCAGATTTTGCTTCATTAGTCTAATTCTCCCCAAACTTCAGGCATCATTTCCTCTGGGTTAGACAATAAAAGCACAATTTCATGTGGGAACAAAGTGATAATCTGGACTTTAACCTTTTATTTCAACACTCCAAAAGTTTACATTGTGTTTTATTGGTGCTGTTAAGGGTTCAATGGAAAGAATAAATAATAGTGGATAACCTTATTGATTTATTTAATTTCTATACCGCTTTATATTTTTAATAAAAATCTCAAAGTGGTTTACAGCATATTAAATCAATAAAACAACAGCTGGGCGATGTTCCTCTTCAGTGGGGCTCTTCAGTGGGGCTGGTGAGTGTGGGCCTCACCCCCTAGACCAGGTGGAAAGGGCCTTGCAGGGAGCGCCTTCATGCCTCACAGTTGGGCAATTTTCCTTCGGCCACATGAAGGCAGCCCTCTTTAGGGAACTCTTCAATGACGGATGTTTTAATATACAGTGGGACCTCAGGTTAAGTACTTAATTCGTTCTGGAGGTTTGTACTTAACCTGAAACTGTTCTTAACCTGAAGCACCACTTTAGCCAATGGGGCCTCCCGCTGCCGCTGCGCCGCTGGAGCACAATTTCTGTTCTCATCCTGAAGCAAAGTTCTTAACCCGAGGTAATATTTCTGGGTTAGCGGAGTCTGTAACCTGAAGCGTATGTAACCCGAGGTATTTTTAACCTTCTGTTGGAAGCCGCTTAGAGTGGCTGGGGAAACCCAGCCAGATGGGCGGTGTAGAAATAATAATAATAATAATAATAATAATAATAATAATAATAACAACTATTATTATTAGCCTCTTTACTATGGCTGGTGAGTATGGGCCCTGCCCCCTAGGCCAGGTGGAAAGGACCTTGTAGGGAGCGGCCTTCATGCCTCACAGCCGGGCGATATTCCTCCAGCATCATGAAGGCAGCCCTCTTTAGGGAACTTTTTAATGACAGATGTTTTAATGTATTTTTAACCTTCTGTTGGAAGCCACTCAGAGTGGCTGGGGAAACCCAACCAGATGGGCAGGGTAGATATAATAATAATAAATTAATTAATAATAATAATTCACCTCTTCAGTGGGGCTGGTGAGTGTGGGCCTCACCCCCTAGGCCAGGTGGAAAGGGCCTTGTGGGGAGCAGCCTTCATGCCTCACAACCAGGCGATGTTCCTCCGGCCTCATGAGGGGCCTCTTCGGTAGAACAGAGCAACAGGAGCTCACCCCTTCATGTGCATTCAAACTGCCAACCTTCTGACTGGCAAGCCCAAGAGGCTCTGTGGTTTAGACCACAGCGCAACGCACATTCCTTTTCTAGACCTGATAGGAACCATCAGCCAGGATTGCCAGGAAAATGCCTTCTGTTGTCTCTATCCCAGAGAAGGTGCCTGCCTCACTTGTTCCTGCAACGTCCCAAAGATGGCTGTGGCATAGCTTCTCCCTGAAATACCCATGTGGACATCCGTGAGCATATCTGTCACTGCACTTTTGTTTGAAGTGCTGCAACTCAGCAACCTAAACAGAGGAAGATGGAAACATTTTCTGGATTCCCTGTTTAGCATCATTATTTGCTGCTGAAGATGTTGCACGAAGCTTCTCACACATTGTGACAGACTCGAAAGCTCCTTGAGGAAAAGAAACATTGGCAGTCATGGAAGAGAAGTAAACGTGCTCCCACCTATTTTCCACCCTAGCCGTTACCGCCACAGACCACCCTTTTTGTGAATTTTGTTGATCCTAAGAAGAGGTTTCTCTGATGTAAGCCATTGCTTTAGATTTGGGGGAGGAGGTTGCAGAGTCAACAGTCACACATGCAATTATTCAACACCTGGAGGGCCACAGGTTCTCCACTCCCAGTACGTTTCCGAGCACAATTCAAAGTGTTGGTGCTGACCTTGAAAGCCCTAAACGGCCTCAGTCCAGTATACCTGAAGGAGCGTCTCCACCCCCATCGTTCAGCCCGGACACTGAGATCCAGCGCTGAGGGCCTTCTGGCGGTTCCCTCATTGCGAGAAGTAAGGTTACAGGGAACCAGGCAGAGGGCCTTCTCGGTAGTGGCGCCTGCCCTGTGGAACGCCCTCCCTTCAGATGTCAAAGCAATAAACAACTATTTTACTTTTAAAAGACAACTGAAGGCAGCCCTCTTTAGGGAAGTTTTTAATGTCTGATGCTGTACTGTCTTTAATATTCAGTTGGAAACTGCCCAGAGTGGCTGGGGAAACCTGGCCGGTTGGGCGGGGTATAAATAATAAATTATTATTATTAAATTATTATTACTGAAGTTTTAGATTTTCTGTTGCACCTGTTTCTTTATAAACACGATGGAATATTGCTGTTGAGATGTGTGCAATGTATTTTTTAAAATCGAAACTATATTTACTATATTTTCAGTCATTTTGAAGGGCATACTGCCAAAAAGCAGCTTTTTTTGGTTTAACTTTAACTAAATCTCTTAGCTTGCATTTGCACCAGCTCTAGTCAGCATTACCCCTTCCCTTTTTCCAGTAAAAGAAAAGGCAAAAGTGTCAAGGTACTCAAAATGCCTGATTTTGCCACTAGGTGTTGCTATGGCACCAGAAACTGGACTGCTCTACTCCCCTCTTTCCCCCTTTAGGAAAATGCCCTCCATCAACTCACTTCAGTTTGTCTTGGATGCCTACATTTTTTAGCCTTTGCCCCCTCTGCACCAACGAACGTGGCCAAGTATGGCCAGATAAAACAAGGCACTGTTCTAAAATCGAAGTCCTACATTCCTTTATTGCGAGAGAGAAAATGTGGGAAGGTGAGGTTGCATTGCATGTATTTAAAGCACAGATGGGGAACTTGTGATCCTACAGGTGCTGGACTGTTCCACCATCCCTGACCATTGGCCATGCTGGCTGGAGATTATGGAAGCTCCAGCCCAACAACATATTGGAGGGCAGAGACAGAGGTTCTCCATCTCTAACTTACAGCTTTGCTACTGTTGCAATGCACATAAGAGAGTCCATAAAGAAATCATAATGTTGAGTAGGGATTTGAAGGGAGAGAGCTGAGAAAAGTAGTTCCAAGTGTAGGAGGCAGAAGATTAGCTGCATATTCATTTATATGAGCAGCAAGTCTTTTGGCCAGAAGGTGGAGCCCAGAAGCCACTATATGGTGGCAATTGTCTTGGCAGGCATGGAGGAAAACATCTGTGCAGACAACAATGGAAAAAGATGTGAAACCCAGCAACCCACACTCAGGAAACCTGATTGTTGCAGTTAGACAGCACACTGGGATGGTAAACCATAGCTTGTTCCTAGGTGTTTGTTTGTTTTTAAATAACAAGTCAGAATGACCACAATTTCTGAAGTTTCGATGTACAGTGGTTTTTGAACAACTTAGTTCATGAACAACTTGGAACTCAAATGCTGCAAAATCGGAGGTAGGTGTTCCAGTTTTTGAACTTTTTTTTTGGAAGCTGAACGTCCTCCGTTTTGAGTCCGTGTTTCTTGTTGCGCTGCTAATTTGCGTCCTCCCATTGTAATTCAAGCCTTCCGTTTCTGATTGCAGTGTTCTGAGGTGATATTTGGAGTTATATTTGGTGCTTTTGTTTTTGCTATTTACCGGTATTTTGCGTTTTTTGTTTTGAGGCTCTTTCAGTTAATTTTTTTTGGTGACTGTGTGGATCCCAGTTCAGCTACTGATTGATTGATTGATTGATTGATTGATTGTGCGATTGCGGAAATGGATAAAAGCCACCCATTCATACAGTGACTATCATCAGTGCAGGTAAGAATATTTTTTTTTAATTTTTATCATCTACAATACTGTTTTATTTATTTTATAGTACAGTACATTGTTTATTGCTTTCATTTTATGGATTCATGGTCCTGTTAGACAGTAAAATTCATGTTAAATTGCTGTTTTAGGGGTTGTTTTTAAAAGTCTGGAACGGATTAATCCATTTTGCATTACTTTCTATGGGAAAGCATGCCTTGGTTTTGGAACACTTTGATTTTGGAACAGACTTCCGGAACGGATTAAGTTTGAGAACCAAGGTACCACTGTAATGGGAAGCTTGATTTATTCATAAAGAAAAGCAGAAGCTTTCAGTTCATTCCAGCGCCATGTCCTGCTGCTGTCCCTTATTGATGGATGTCCCTTAAATGTCCCTTAAATGATGTCCCTTAAATTTCAAAGAAGCAGCTCCTCTCCCTCCCTCCCTGCTGGCCAGGGAGGAGGCAGGCTCCAACTGTGTTGCTTGGCTGTGTTGCTCACCCAATAAGAAGTCTAAGAATGACTGGGGGGTGGAGCTTGCATGCCTTGTGTGTGGCTAGTTAATGCAAGCTGAGGGGTTTTTTGAATGCTGGACGCCATTTTGTTGCACGTGCTGCTGCAAACTTTGCAGTGCAAAGCCAGGCCGGGGAGCCATCTTAAGTTGAGGCTGCATAGGCCTTGTGGTGCATGTGATTCAGATTCTGTTCAGTTGAACCTCTGGTTACAAAGTTGGTTGGACAGTGTTCTTGAAGCTACCCAGCATGAGTTTGACCAGACTGCAGGAGGACAGGAAGACTGGATGCCTAGAACAGGTGAGGCTGCAGGTCCCTTATCTTGGCTGCTGGTCCCTTATTTTCAAATCTTTAAGTTGACAGCTATGAGATGAGGCGGTGCAAAATTTTCAAAGATGATGCTGTTAAGGTGCTACACTCAATATGCCAGCAAATTTGGAAAACTCAGCAGTGGCCAAAGGATTGGAGAATTCAGTCTACATCCCAATTCCAAAGAAGGGCAGTGCCAAAGAATGCTCCAACTACCGTACAATTGCACTCATTTCACACGCTAGCAAGGTTATGCTTAAAATTCTACAAGGCAGGTTTAAGCAGTATGTGGACCGAGAACTCCCAGAAGTGCAAGCTGGATTTCAAAGGGGCAGAGGAACCAGAGACCAAATTGCAAACATGCGCTGGATTATGGAGAAAGCTAGAGAGTTCCAGAAAGACATCTACTTCTGCTTCATTGACTATGCAAAAGCCTTTGACTGTGTCGCCCACAGCAAACTATGGCAAGTTCTTAAATGGGAGTGCCTGATCACCTCATCTATCTCCTGAGAAATCTCTATGTGGGACAAGAAGCTACAGTTAGAACTGGATATGGAACAACTGATTGGTTCAAATTTGGGAAAGGAGTACGGCAAGGCTGTATATTGTCTCCCTGCTTATTTAACTTATATACAGAATTCATCATGCGAAAGGCTGGGCTGGATGAATCTCAAGCCAGAATTAAGATTGCCGGAAGAAATATCAACAACCTCAGACATGCAGATGACACAACCTTAATGGCAGAAAGTGAGGAGGAATTAAAGAACCTTTTAATGAGGGTGAAAGAGGAGAGCACAAAATATGGTCTGAAGCTCAGCATCAAAAAAACGATGATCATAGCCACTGGGCCCATCACCTCCTGGCAAATAGAAGGGGAAGAAATGGATGCAGTGAGAGATTTTACTTTCTTGCGCTCCATGATCACTGCAGATGGTGACAGCAGTCACGAAATTAAAAGACGCCTGCTCCTTGGGAGAAAGGCGATGGCAAACCTAAACAGCATCTTAAAAAGCAGAGACATCACCTTGCCAACAAAGGTCCGTATAGTTAAAGCTATGGTTTTCCCAGTAGTGATGTATGGAAGTGAGAGCTGGACCATCAAGAAGGCTGATCGCCGAAGAATTGATGCTTTTGAATTATGGTGCTGGAGGAGACTCTTGAGAATCCCATGGACTGCAAGAAGAACAAACCTCTCCATTCTTAAGGAAATCAGCCCTGAGTGCTCACTGGAAGGACAGATCCTGAAGCTGAGGCTCCAATACTTTGGCCACCTCATGAGAAGAGAAGACTCCCTGGAAAAGACCCTGATGATGGGAAAGATGGAGGGCACAAGGAGAAGGGGACGACAGAGGACAAGATGGTTGGACAGTGTTCTCGAAGCTACTAACATGAGTCTGACCAAACTGTGGGAGGCAGTGGAAGACAGGAGTGCCTGGCATGCTCTGGTCCATGGGGTCACAAAGAGTCAAGACACGACTAAACAACTAAACAAACAACACCATCAAACAAACCTATATTTATAGGTTTTATTTATTTATCTTGACTGTGTTGCTATCTCTCAATACAATATTGAGCGGAGATGGTATTGTCGCACACAGATTTAGACATGGAGACTCTGCAACAAATAAATTGGAACGGCCCAATTATTGTCTGTTCTGTCTCATGAGCTCCATTATCTGTTGTATATCAAAGGGATAGGCTTACCTCGCTCCCCACCCCCAATATTTTATTCAAGTTGGCATCCCCACCCCCTTGGTCACCCTAATATGAGATCCAAATGTCGCCTCCATTCTCCTTCCTGCCCTCACATATTAGACTGGTCCTGTTTGTCGTAGCCCAGTGTTGCCAAGGTGAGAGAACTTTTGTTTGTCCTGTGGAAAACTCTATGGCATCAAGCTGGAATAATAGAGGATAAGTTACTTAGCAACCAAGGAAGCATTAGGACAATCTGATTTAACTAAGGTTAGATCACCCCACATGCTTGACATGAGTGCTCCTCACCAAAAATGTAATGTTTTAGACCAGTGTTTCCCAAACTTGGGTCTCCAGCTGTTTTTGGACTACAACTCCCATCAATCCCTGGCCACTGGTCCTGCTAGCTAGGGATGATGGATGTTGTAGAGGCTTGCTGGTTTAGAGGCTTGTTGTGGGCAATACATAGCCCCATGCCTACTATCCTCCACAAATTTTTGGTGTCTGATTATCACGCTTGGGGTGGATGTGATCCCAGAATGAAGCGCTGGAAGGGATCTGGACAAACATTTGTTCCAGGAAAGATGCCACCAAGGGGTTCTGCAACCTCCCATCTACACTGAAGTAAAAAGCCCCCAGTGTTGTAACCTTTTCTCATAGAGAAGTCGCTCCAATTCCTTGCTCATTTGGGGTGTCCATTTCTGATTCCCTCCCCACCCCCCAGCTCTGCAGTACAGTGGTACCTCAGGTTAAGTACTTAATTCATTCCGGAGGTCTGTTCTTAACCTGAAACTGTTCTTAACCTGAAGCACCACTTTAGCTAATGGGGTCTCCTACTGCTGCCGCATCGCCTGATCCCAATTTCTGTTCTTATCCTGAAACAAAGTTCTTAACCTGAAGCCCTATTTCTGGGTTAGTGGAGTGTGCAACCTGAAGCGTATGTAACCTGAAGCATATGTAACCCAAGGTACCACTGTATGCTTTATACTGAGATTCCTGCATTGCAGGGGTTGGGCTAGATGACTCTTGGGGTCCCTTCCAACTCGACGATTCTATAAGGTGAGGCAACCAGTATTGTAAGCAGTATTCCAAGTGGTTGTTGCAACAGAAATTTGTATAACAATATTATGATATTCGCATTTTAGTTTTCATCCCCTTTCCTAATAATGATCCACAACATTGAATTCTCCTGTTTCACAGTTGTATCTAAGTATTCCAGTTTGTCTTTTTAAAAAAAAAAAAAAACACACACAAAAATCCGTTCCTGCAAACCGTAAGATTCTATTGTTCAGAGAAAAATAACAGGCCACCCCAATCTCTGAGTCCAGGGATCTTGACATGCTTCACACAGGGTCTGTGCTCCCTTTTGGACAATTATTTATTTACGTATATATGCAACTTGAGTCTACATTGGAGGGATTCCCAGCATTCACATCTCAGTAGAGGCTTGCTTGCTTGCTTGCTACAGAAGCGCAGCACTGGATTCAGCGGCAGCCAAACAGTCCTCTCTGTGTCTCTTCGAAAACAGCTTGAAGAAAACAATTCTGCATCAGCCTACATCATCCAAGCTGGAACCCTCAACCTTTTCTTTCCCTGCCCACTAACACGCATAAGCTGAAGAAACCACTCCTCTCTTTCAGTTGATGACTTCCCTGATGAGTTGATGACTGGGCTTAAGGGCTTATCTCCCCAGGATGCCCAGGTCCAGAAAAACCAGGTTGGCCCACATTTTTACACGGCTGAATAAAATGTCTGTCAGCTCATCTTAATTCTCAAAAGTACTGATCAAACACTGAAATATACTCCGAGTCGAGAGTGGATTTCATGCTCTTTATTCAGCTCATAGTGGTGAGGAGGAATGAAAGTTTCCTCAAAGTATCTTCTTTATCTACATTATTTACACAATGGGCTGCACGTGATTGGCTAATTCCGGAATTCTCCTGTAGGCCAATTAGGTTGTGGATTCACTTCCATCTGGAGCTGGATTGGGTGGCTCCTGCAGACCAATCATACTGCTGCATTGTTCTAGGACCAATCAGACTGCTTCATTTTGTATCCTATTGTTCTAGGACCAATCAGACTGCTGCATTTTAGATCCTATTCAACTCAGTACATAACAAACACCATCACTAAAGAATCTAGAGGGGATCAGGGCACCACAACCCCATAACATCAACCTCTTCCCGAAGCACACATCTGACCCAGATGTGCCAACGGAAAGGAAATGTACTGTTGTAAACAAAAATTGCCCTTTTTCCTTTATGGGGTATCCAAGAGCCCATAGAGAGTCCTTACATAGGTTCCCTATTGGTAGGAGAAAATAACAGAGGCCAACAAGAGAATATTGAGAAGCAAAGCAGCTAGTAAGCCTGATCTTTATCAAACTGTTGCAACAGGGTCCTCACTCACTACACACAGGAGGGAGGAACCCACAACAATGGCGCGCAAGGCCTTATATAGACATTTTGAAATTGCCACCCTGTAGATCAAGACCACCCCCAGAAACATCATACATACATCACAGAAGGGGTGTAACCTAAGACTACCCCTCAGATACATCATACCTACATCACAGAAAAAGCAGTCTAAAACAGAAATTTGAATGTTGTTTTTCTCCTGTCCTTGTTTATCTCCTGTCTGGCAGGTTACTTGGTTGGATACCCTGGGGAGCTGGCCAGTCTTTTGTAATGACAAATACTTAGTAATGATAAATACTTAATTCCTGAGTCAGGTCACAGGCTCACCCTATTCAAACAAGAGACATACCCTTAAGAAAGGATTTGTGAAGGAAAAGACAATGGGGAGGCTTTTCCATTTTCCTTTGGAGAGAAAACTTTCCTTTCTTGCAGAGAAAACACTTGGTCAGTTGGGGACAGTTTGGGAATCAAAAAGAGTTCCAGGTCAGTCTTCCTGTGCTGATCTATGTACTTGCTTGGTTGGTATACTCATGAACATTTAACATATATCTAAGACCTCAAAATTCCTATCACAGTACACAACTTTCCTGTAAAACGAAAATGTAAGTAGAGGCATTTAGAACAAATCAAAGCAGATCATAATACGATACTTTTAGCCCAACGCAGCAATTTCCAGTCCCTCTTGAATTCCCCAGGCTTCCTCCTTCCTCCTCCTTTGTGCATAGTTCAGTCAGAGCTGCATCTCAAAGGTGGATTTCAAACACACTAACAGTTATCAGAGCAATTCTTTTTTAAAAATCGCAATAGTGTTTTAAAAAATAGTTTAAAAATATAAACATGCAAAAAAGCACTGTGCTACAAAATCAATTGCTAAGACCAGCAGGAAAAGTAAAAGAGTCTCAGATAACAGACTCAAACCTCTGCCCTGCTCCCCCGGTGGGCAGCTGCTTGCATGGTCTTTTGTCCTGGGGCCCCCACAGAGTTCCTTGTCTTGGTATCGTCACAAATTTCTCGGTCCGAGTAAATTAATCTTCCTGGACCTCATCTGTTTTGCTTTGGCCTCCCCTCTGGTTGTGGGTCAGAAGCTCTAAACTCGCACCCAGTCCCAAAACAATCTCTGCAGCCACATCAAGACACACTTCCAGGATCAAATCTGCTTTCTCACTAGCACACCCTCCAACATTTCTCTATTGAAAACAAAGACGTGATGTCCTATTCCATAATAATCATTTTATTATTTATACCCTGCCCATCTGACTGGGTTGACCCAGCCACTCTGGGCAGCTTCCAGCATATATAAAAACATAATAAAACAAACATTCATAAACTTCCGCATACTGGGCTGCCTTCAAATGTCTCCTAAAGGTTGTACTGTATAGTTACTTATCTCCTTGGCTCGGGGGTCACATAACTCCACACCCTCCAATATTTCTTCGATGAAGACAGGGACGTCCTAAGGAAAAGCATGATATTCCGGGATCAAATAAAAAACCGGGACGGCTTCTGTAAATCTGGGATTGTCACAGGAAAATAAGGACACTTGGAGGGGCTGCTGGGGGTCCTCTCCATCTTTCTACATCCTGGCCCAGTTCATCCACAGCCCCAAACCACAGATCAGAGTCCTGTCCCCAGTCCCTGTCAGGGGGCATCTTCTTCTGAGTCAATTGGCCCAGACCCCCCCCCCCCTCTCTCTCTGCTTAATCCCAACTTATCTGAAGCTCTTCATGGGACCCAACCAAGGCAGGTAACCCTCCCACGGACCAATTCAAGGACATTTGAAGTTCATTTTTTATAAATACCATATTAGATTAATGTCTGGTTAACTAAAACAACAATTTCCGCCTTTTTAAAATATACACAGTATCTTCTTGTTGTTGATCTCTTTTGCTTTCGACATGGGTATTATTTCTTGTTTCTTCTTTTGTGTGTGTCTTCTCTTACTCTGTGCACTTGTAATTAAAAACAAATACAGTTTTCCATCAGGCTATGTCACCCAAGCTGAAACCCCTAAACCTTTTCTTTCCCTGCCAAATAACGCACATATATTGAGGAGGAGCCTCACACCCCCCCCTTTCACACAGGCTTAGCTCTATTGATGACTTCTCTGATGAGTTGATCACTGGATTTAACAGCTTGCCTCCCAGGAATGCGCTGACAATACATGGGGAACAAGGAAGAACAAGAGCCAAAATGTTTGAGAAAGGAAATCTTACTGACCGTATGATTAGCTACAAATGCTTTCCAAATTTACTCCAGTATGCTACTGGTGCAGGCATTCAGATATTATCATAAAAGTATCTCTAAGCTTCTTTTTCTAATACAAGGATTTGCTTAACTCAGAATGCCTTCCCCTTGTCATCATCCACATAATGGGTAGGCAAACAAAGGCTCAGGGGCTGGATCCCGCCCAATTGCCTTCTAAATCTGGCCCACAGACAGTCCGGGAATCAGCGTGTTTTTACTTGAGTAGAATGTGTCCTTTTATTTCAAATGCATCTCTGGGTTATTTGTGGGGCATAGGAAGTTGTTCTTTTTCTCTTTTTTTCAAAATATAGTCCGGCCCTCCACACAGTCTGAGGGACGTGGACCGGCCCCCTGCTGAAAAAGTTTGCTGACCCCTGATCCACATCCTCCTAGCTATGGGGGCCAAGATGCTGGTCCATCTCTCCCTCCACAGTAAAAGTGGTGTTACGGAAAATTCCGGGTGCGGAGTTGCCCTGCCACCCGGCTCGTCGGACGGAGTCCGCGGGTCCTAGCGGAAGAAATGAGTTCAGCCGGAGACGGAGCAAGATGCGGAGATCCAAGTTTATTGCGCAATAGGTTCAAGATGGGGTTGAACCCCGAGAGTGGGGCGACATAAACTTTTAAAAGTTCCCTCCAGGTCCCAGAATACAGTGCAGAAAACGTCACAAATACATCACAAGAGGTGGGGTTACACGGATCATCACTACAGGAAAGTGGGTGGTGGGTTTACACAAATCATCACTTCAGTAAGGTAGGCAGGGTAGAGATTGCATAGATCAGCACTTCAGTAAGGTAGGCAGGGTAGAGATTGCATAGATCAGCACTTCAGTAAGGTAGGCAGGGTAGAGATTGCATAGATCAGCACTTCAGTAAGGTAGGCAGGGTAGAGATTGCCTGGAGTAATAGAGATATGCATAAACGTTTCCTGAGTACAGGTGATGGCAAGACAATGGCACAGCCATGCATCGCCCATTACCTAGCATTGCCTGGAGGAAGGGCTTGACTGGACCATCTGACAGGATTAAGGTTTTCCTGGGTACGTGACCTGTCAGTTTGAGGATTATGGCGCTGGGAGTAGCATCATGGAGTCCGGAGGGAATCGAGTAGAATAACATTAAAATGGAGAAGATCGAAGCTTTGGCTGATTTTATATTATTTTCTGAAGTTTTCGGCTTCTTGCCGGTCAAGTGTATATTGTATATTGAAAGCGGAAACAAATGGATACAATGTAACAGGACTTTGACAGTTTTACGAGGTCGCTAGTTTCGGTTCCATTGTTGTAGCAGCGGGGAGCCGTCAACAACTTGTCAGGAGGTTTAATGAGGCGTGCAAGAACTCCCTGAGCTAGCTCCTGCAGGGGAATGCACGTTCTTGATTGGCTAAGGCGCAGCCATTATGGTCAATGGGGAAACAGTATGATACGGTCTACTCGTTATGGTCAATGGGGAAACAGTATGATACGGTCTACTCGTTAGAAATAGGGCGAACAAGACTTAAGAGGGAAAGGCTTATTTCGCCCGTATATAGAAGGGAAAGATATATATAAGGAGAAGATATTATTTATAAAGCCAAGGGTATAGTGTGGTGCTTGTGCAACAGTGTGGGGGTTCAGGAGTCACGACAGAGCTGGGCGCCGTCGAGGTCATCGCCTTGGGCCCCTTACTCACGAGGAAGAGGGGTGAGGAAAGGTACCCCCCCTCCTTCTGTATCAGTGGGACTGGAGGAGTCCCAAATACCTGGCTTACATTTTGCTTGCACCAGGTTACCGATCCAATCAACAACACCAAAAACCTTGCATTTTCACTTGCCAACAGGAAAATGTGAACGAAATTAAGAAGGTACTTAAATGTACTTTTCATAAGAAACCAGAGGCATTTCTTTTGGGCATGGTCGGCCAATTGGTGTCAAGGAAGGATAAGACTTTTTTTATGTACGCCACTACAGCAGCAAGGATTCTTCTAGCAAAGTATTGGAAGACACAAGAACTATCTACACTGGAAGAATGGCAGACGAAAGTGATTGACTTTATGGGATTGGCAGAAATGACCGGCAGAATCCGTGACCAAGAGAAAGAGACGGTGGAGGAAGATTGGAAGAAATTTAAAGCTTATCTTAAGAACTGTTATAAAATTGAGGGGTGCTAAAATGTCAAGGGAAAGGAAGATGCAGAATTACAGCTGAAACTGCTTGATGAATTAAGATGAAATTGAGAAATAATAAGTTATAAATTTAATTGGATTAAAGGGTTGCTGAAAAACTGTAAAACAGGGATGCAGTGAGGGTGAGGTATGGGGAAGTCTGAGGAAGAAAGCTTACGAAAATGAGGATATGAAATTATACTTGTTTGTATGTTTTTGTTTGTTGATGTGTGTATGTTATTTTGTTGTAAAATTGGAAAATCATTAAAAAAAATATTATTAAAAAAAGGAAAAGGATATTCAAAAAGGTGGCTCTCTTTGTTCTGTAGCAGCAAAATTACATTGGCCTATTTAGAAATTCTTGTAGCTGGTTGCTGTAATTTTTGTATTTATTATTTTCCTTCTTCTCCATCCCCCACCCCAAATACCTTATGTGAAATCTTGCCTGAAGAACTTAAACACTTGCCACTTGGGTGGTATTTGGGTTTGTCCCAAATAAAAGTTTTGCTGAACCGAGGATTCTGACATTTTTACTTTGTATTTCCCTGTTTAGGGAAGTTTTTAGTGTCTGATGTTTTATTGTGTTTTTAATATTCTGTTGAGAGCTGCCCAGAGTGGCTGGGGAAACCCAGTCAGATGGGTGGGGTATAAATAATAAATTATTATTATATCTTTTATTACTATTATTATTATTATATCTTTTAGAATTTTGTTGGCATGGATGGCCCTTGCTAGGGCCTAAAACATGATTCTTCAATTAAGAGGATCAACAATAATCAGTGTTGGATTGTCTTTTAATCATTGTGGTTCTCCCCCCCCCCCATGTTTTCAACTGTTCTTATTTTTATCTGTAAGCTTTTGTTGGCTTCTCTCGGTGCTGCACAGGTTGGGGCAACCTTTCCCAGGCCAATTTGGGCAGTGTGGCATCTTCCAAGGATGGGGAATTGCTTATAACTCAAGCATCTGTCAGAAGAGAAAGAGTGCACTTTTCTGGAGCCTCAAGATGCAAGGATTCCCAGCCCAGACTGCAAACCCATTACCATGAGGAGGGAAAGTGATGCTAAATTGTAGCTCATAGATGTATGTAGGTGCCTCCTGTCCAGCTCTCGTGAGATGTGCTGTTCTGCAGAACAGAGAGAGATTGTGCAGTTAAATGAGGACCTGAAGCTTGAGATAAAGAGAGATTTGTGCTTGCCTATGAGACATGCTTTCTCAAGAACAACTAACCCCAGAGTTCCTTGTGCATAATAGGCTGCATGGAGGAACCATCAGTGAAAGGCTGGTGAAATTGATCCCAGGGGCACAGTAGAAGACAGGGCTGCCGCTTTACAGGCCCAAAATATATGTTAGAGGTCTACTTCACACCCACGCTGCCATGGCGTGCTGCAAATGCAGTTCACAGCTGTTTCTGATGAGCTTTCTCAGAATTTTCCTCCCAAAGGGTTCATTTGTGTTCTTATTAACAAAAATCAACAACGTGTGTTATGGGTTTTTTGGGCAACGCCAATAACTGGCAGAAGCCGAAAGAAGTTTCAGTAAGTGAAAATGTTGTTGGAGACTCACGATTTCATTATATCCGTGACCTGGAACATATTCCCACTCGGAGTCTATTCTGGGGTGGCCTCAGGGTATACGAGAAACCTGGCAAGTGGCTTTCTTATATATTACGAGCTAATAAAACACTTCTGAGATTGTATCATCGTAAGCGCATTATTTTAGACACTACTTTTCTCCCACTTAGCGGCCCGCAAAGCAACTTACAATTAAGAAACACAAACAATACTAAAAAAAAAGAGATATAGATATATAAATAAATCAGTTTAATAAAATCATAATAAAACACAAGACATAGTTTATATGAATTAAATAGGGAACAACGGAGTTTTTCCTACACAGGCATTTAAGTCTCCGGCCAACATTATAAGACAAGTGAAAAAGGCGTTCAGTAAAAAAACATCAAGTCTCTTCTTGGGATCCCCAGCGTAGCTCCAAGGGCACTACAAGGCCCATTAAGACCCCCCAGCCCCTACCAATTTTTAACAACGAACTAGGGTCTTTTGGGACGCAGGTGGCGCTGTGGGTTAAAGCCTCAGCGCCTAGGGCTTGCCGATCGAAAGGTCGGCGGTTCGAATCCCTGCGGCGGGGTGCGCTCCCGCTGCTCGGTCCCAGCGCCTGCCAACCTAGCAGTTCGAAAGCACCTCCGGGTGCAAGTAGATAAATAGGGACCGCTTACCAGCGGGAAGGTAAACGGCGTTTCCGTGTGCGGCTCTGGCTCGCCAGAGCAGCGATGTCACGCTGGCCACGTGACCCGGAAGTGTCTCCGGACAGCGCTGGCCCCTGGCCTCTTAAGTGAGATGGGCGCACAACCCCAGAGTCTGTCAAGACTGGCCCGTACGGGCAGGGGTACCTTTACCTTTACCTTTACCTTTTAGGGTCTTTTGGCTTAGGGGAAGTTTGGCTGATACGTGCTGCCTGCTTTTTAATGTTTTTTATTTGTTTTGCGGGATGTAGGTGTTTTAGGGTTGGGGGGAGGTTCTGGGCATTCCCATTTTTTCTTCTGTGAAGTGGGTTCAGTGGAGCATGAAAAAATTTTGGACTTGTATAATGATACTTCAGTTACCTTTTCTGAATCCTATTCCCTGGTTTAGGATTCACCTTTTCCTTCCTTTTCATCCTTATCTCCCTCTTCCCTCCTTGTTCATTCCCCTTGAATGAGTGCAATCCAAACTCCTCAGGGCCTTCTACAAGTTCCTAGATGCATTTCAAATGCATGGGTCAGACTAGAAACAGGGATGATGAAAGTCGAAGCTCATATTAGTCTAACATGAATATATAAGTGGCTAACTCTGAAATTGCTCCTCCAAGGAATAGCCCCATTGATTCAGTCTGGCTGAAGTTTAAGCAGTCTTAAACACTCTTTAAGGGACGCAGGTGGCGCTGTGGGTTAAAGCCTCAGCGCCTAGGGCTTGCCGATCGAAAGGTCGGCGGTTCGAATCCCTGCGGCGGGGTGCGCTCCCGCTGCTCGGTCCCAGCGCCTGCCAACCTAGCAGTTCGAAAGCACCTCCGGGTGCAAGTAGATAAATAGGGACCGCTTACCAGCGGGAAGGTAAACGGCGTTTCCGTGTGCGGCTCTGGCTCTGGCTCTGGCTCTGGCCAGAGCAGCGATGTCACGCTGGCCACGTGACCCGGAAGTGTCTCCGGACAGCGCTGGCCCCTGGCCTCTTAAGTGAGATGGGCGCACAACCCCAGAGTCTGTCAAGACTGGCCCGTACGGGCAGGGGTACCTTTACCTTTACCTTTAAACACTCTTCAGAAACTGGGCCTTGCTCCCCAAACCCTCGTAAGTATGGGCCTGGGCCAAGCTAGATCTGTGGTTAGGCAAAGAATCATGGACATAGAGAGACAATGGGACTGTACAAGGATCCCCAATTATAAAATCATAGAAAACGGGAGATACATAGCCACTCCAGCAACATATCTCTATTGCATCACATCCAGAAATGCAAGAAGGGCTTTCACTCTTGCTAGAAGCTCAGCATTGCCCTCACCTGTTCTGGAAGGCTCCTATAGAAGAGTCCCATATGCACAGAGACTTTGCGCCTGCCCATTAGGAGAAATAGAAAGCCCCGAACATATATATTTTAGATGTCCTTTTTATGCTGAGATTCGTAGAGACACCACTGACCTTTTGCTGAAGAGGCTCGCCGATCTTTCAGACAAGTCTAAACTTAATTCTCTCCTCTTAGGCAAAGATCACAAGACGACTTGGCTGGTAGCCAGATTATGTGCCCAGATCATCCTCTAGAATAATATAGCTTACTAGGGAAAAGCTGAAGCCGCCCTTTGGGGCACCTCAGGGTCAGTTTTTATGGTAGCCCAAATCTCCGTTGTACATGTGTATGTATATATCTCAATTTTAACTCATGAGCTATTGCTGCAATCTGCTCTGATTGTATATTTTATCTTTATGAATGCTGTTTTTATTGTTTTTATTTATTATAAATTATCTATCTATCAACATCTCATCCTTCAAAGAGAACAGGGGATGGTTGTGTTAACGTCTTTATGGTGATTCATGTATAAATAATGCTGCGTTGTGTGTTGGGAGAAGCTTTCTGAAAACACAGTGTGTGTGTGTGTGTGTGTGTGTGTGTGTGTGTGTATTTATATATATGAAAAAGCAACAGAAGATGGCAAATAAGTCTTTTGCACAACTGGCAACAACCTAAAGAGGCATATCCTATGTGGAGTATGGCTTCCTACTGTGGAGGAAACTTCTAATGATCTGCTTTAAATTACTCTAAAGATGACCAGCCTGCATTTCAATATGTTGGAGCAGGTGAACTCTGCATTGCCCTAGTGTAGGGTTTGCGGACACAAAAATTGTTGAGCTTTTTTTGGTTGCCATATTTCAAGAGGTAAACATGCAGAACATGTATATATATTTTAAAACCCAAAATCCCGAACAATTGCTTTAAAATGTAAAATTCCCCCTGGATGGGCATGTAGGACCCCCAAAAGAGGATATTTCCAGGAATTCCTGGACGTATGGCAATCCTACACCTAGTGCCACACCTGCATGGCTTGAGGGTTGCTCTATTCCAGTAGGTGAGGGGGTGGCTGTGATGATCTCAAAACCCTGAGGTTGTCAGTTTGGCACATTAGTAGCACAGTGGTCAGTTCAGAGCAGACCAAACAAGTTGTTATGGGCAGCTGCAGAGATTCTACGGGGAGGAGAGCAGTGTGAATGGCAACGAACCACACGGCACAATGAGCATGTTATGTGGGACCAGCTAGCTTCTGAGGGCATAAATACCAATTTTGACAAGCAGAGAATCTCCCTTCTTCTCTGAGCCATCCTTCCCTTTCCTCATCACAATTTGTTGGCATGGATTTGTCCATTGTACAGGAACATGCACGCATGTTGCCAGTCCTCTACGCCAACTTCTCCACAAGAGGCTGTGTGTCTGTTCACCTCCCTCCCTTTTAACTCTTGCAAGTCTGGTTCTGGTCCCGAAAGCCAGGCCAAATCTGCAGCAGCTCCTCTGGCACCACCAGAGGATGCACCACCACCACCTTGGAGAACTGGCACTTCTCATACTTGACTTTGTACACGTTGAAGAGACCCCAGGGGCTGTTTGTCACACTGATGCCCAGCTCATGCAGGCAGATTCCCATGAAGGCATCTTCCATGTTAATGACCCTGATGGTCTTTGCTACCTGGTAGATCTTCTTGGCCAGATCCCCAGAGAACACATACCCTGGGCCTGCGCAGAAGGGCGGGTAGGTCTCATTGGGGTACACCTCCCGTGGCACATACCACTTGGAGGCCTTTTCACGCACAGGCTTTGAATTCCTGTAGATGTACCCTGTCATGTAGTTCTTCTTGGGTGGCAGTTGAGGCTGCAGCAGCTGGGACACCATGTAGTTCACATTGAGAAAGATGTCACTGTCTGCCTTCACCACGTAGGTGGCATTGGGGCAGAACTTGCTTATCCACTCCATGCCCATCAGAGTCTTCAGGGTAAGGTTGTTGTAGGTATCCAGGAAGTCCTGCTGAATAATGTCTCTGTGGGTGGAACTCTCCTCTTCCAAAAGGGCCTGGAGCAGGTATCCAAATTTTGGGTGGACACCCGTCAGAAAAAGACGAAGAATGGAAACGCCAGGCACTGAGCTCTCATTGCCCCACGTCTGCCGGATGGCCTGCCTCGTGGCAAAATCCTGGGGCTCAGTTATCACCAGCAGGATCAAGAAAGGGCTCCTCTCCAGGCATTTCTTTGGCTCGTTGAGAAGGAACTTATAATCAGTGGAATAGACAACCTCCAAGGGATGCCGCTTGGCCACTGGCGGTGGTGGTGAAATCAGACCAGAGGGCTTGGTCTCCTTTGTCCTCTCCCATTCAAATACCATGGCACTTTTACGATCGCCTGCAGAATTTGGGCTGCCCTTGAGCTTGATGTCGGGCGGCGAGGAAATCATCACAAGAGACTCCCATTTGTTCTTCGCAACAATTAGGAAAAGTAAAATAGAGCAGAAGAGGACCACAGTGGGCAAATTCTGCAGCTTGGTCATGAGCATCTTCCTGGCACCTTCACCTGCAGACTATGTGGGTGGGGGAGAGATCCTGGCCAGTTCTGTCCCATTTCCAAAGGCAACCTGCAAAAGAGAAGCCCAGTGAAAGGGAGATGAATTCTGTTCTCTCTCTCTCTCTCTCTCTCTCTCTCTCTCTCTCTCTCTGTGTGTGTGCGCGCGTGCGCGCGTGTGCGTGCACACAAGGGGAGCTTTGGGGATAAGGCTGGGCGCACATAGAATCAGTCTGTCAACTGTCAACACACTCAAGACCTGCTAATAACACCTGCCTTCTTGCCCTTGCAATCTGTTTCTGGAAGGAAAATATGCACTCTCAGGGATTGGCATTATTCACTCAACCCATCTACAGTGGTGCCTCGCAAGATGAAATTAATCCGTTCCGTGAGTCTCTTCGTCTAGCGGTTTTTTCGTCTTGCGAAGCAAGCCCATTGACGGCTTAGCGGATTAGCGCTATTAGCGCTTTTAGCGGCTTTTAGCGGCTTTTAGCGCCTTAGCGGCTTAGAAAAAGGGGGGGGAAGGGGGAAAAAACCGCAGGAACTCGCAATACATTTTCGTCTTCCGAAGCAAGCCCATAGGAAATTTGTTTTGCGAAGCACCTCCAAAACGGAAAACCCTTTCGTCTACCGTGTTTTCCGTCTTGCGAGGCATTCGTCTTGCGGGGCACCACTGTATTTACAGATCCATTGGAATCCGAATAAAGTGTTATATGAGTTTGTGGGTGCCAGACTCCTGAACTCCTGGATCCAGTAAGTGTTAAAGGAAAACAAAGGGAAGGGGCTCTGTCTGGGACAGCAAATGGGTGGGGCCCCTCCCCCAGCCTCCCCCAGCCTCCCCCAGCTAGAAAGACAAAGTTAAAGTTTGGGGGACTGTGGTGTGAACGAGAGGAAAAGCTGCAGGCTGGAAAGGCACAGAGGCAGAGCATGATGTTTGATTTCTGCTGGGATCCACAGCTGGGGCTACGGGAGAAACAATAACTTATTGAGGTGATTATGCTGGGACCCTCTCCAGCATAGGCTCAGGTTGTATATATGTATGTGTCAATTAACCAAATAAAGACCACACAGTCTCCACTGTGCCTCCCTTCCAAAAGGAAACACAAACTCTGGGTAAAGTGCCCAGCTGGGTGTGTGCCAGGTGTCTGGTAAGGTGAAAAGCTTGCACTGACGGAACAATTGCCATTGTGCTACATGGAATTCCTCCCTGTATTTCCAAATTAGCCCATAAAAAAGTTAGAATGCACTGAAAGAGCAGCAGCATACAGAAAAATTCAGCAGGTTCAGGAGGCAAATTGAGCAATACAGGTAGTCTCAACACGTTTAGAGCGCTAAGTTATTCTTCTGAAACAGGAATAGCTTACATGGTGTACATGTGATGCTAAAATGGCAGACTTTATACACGTTTGGTGGAATTGTTTAATGATTGCTAAATTCTATCTCAGAATCTTATGACAGCTTTTGTGCCTCTCTGAGGATGGGTTGGATCCAACCTTAGTAATACTCAGTGTAGACTCATTTTAATTAATGGACGTGACTATCTTAGGCCCATTCATTTCCTCCTTCCCCCTGCCTTGTTGGCATAAAGCTACAAAAGGTCGGGTACGCGTTAGAACATTGACTTTAAAATCAAAGTCCAAATAGTAATAGTTCAATCAAAACCCCACCCCTTTCCCTTTTCTTTTTCGTTAATATCCACCCGGAAGAGAAGAGAAGAATTCTGATGAACTTAGAAGCTTGCTACTTAGAAGATTGCTACAGAACTTAGAAGCTTGCTACAGATTGAGCTGGCTTGCCTTTTCTGCTTCTGCACCAGAAGAAGCAACAGCTTTCTGCTGAATATGGAGAAATGGACCAGGCACACCTGTGCTTGTTTATGGTGGTTCCACGTCTTTTTTCTTTCTTTTTTGCAATTTTGCCAAAAAGCTCAACAAACAACTTCCCCTCAACAAAATCTCAGCAGCTGCCCCCGCCCCCAAAAATTCAACAACTGCCCCCCCCCCAAAAGCCACTTCAGCAACTTTTGTGTCCTGATTTTCACTGTTTGAAATATGGCAACCTTAGACTAGGTCTCCTCCAGAGACAGTATAAAAACACAAGGGGCTGCCATATGAGAGACAGAGTGCTCAGCCCCCAGCCCACTCACCTGCATACATCTCCTTGTCACCTTTGGTGACCAAGCAAATGGTTAAATAAATACAAGCCTGCTCTATGAAACACCTTTGCCATCATCAATTTCAAAGGCAATCTCATTCAGTTCTCCTGGTATTTTTTCTCTCCCTCCTTGAGGGCCTTTCTATCCCTCTCCCATTCTCTTCTCTAAGGTGCCTTTTGCGGCATCTCAGGTGAGCACTTACCTGCTCGAGGTGCTGTTCACTCAAGGTTGCCACCTGCCTTTGTCAGCTGCAATTTACCTTTCCCTGGGAGGGTGTGGCACAAGGGGAAGGGACAACGCCTACGTCATCCAGCTAACACAGAGGGGAGGGAGCAGGGACTCTGCTTCCAGGAGAGTCTTTTTTCCAGGACCATTGAAGCACCTGGAAGGACTCACCACCTGCATGCCAATCCCATGCTGAATCTCACACACACACCAGAAAAGAACATGCCCCTCAGAACCCAAAGCCAAGCACAAAAACAAGATGAAAGGGATACATTTATTTTATATAAATGTATTTTATATAAATGATTATTTTATATAAATTATATACATGTGCCAATGGGTGTTAATATAATGTATACCCTCCATCATTTCTCCAAATAGGGATGCCCTGTTCATTTATTTTATTATTATTATTATATTACTACTACTACTTCTACTACTATTACTATTACTATTACTATTACTATTACTATTCTATTTATACCCTGCTCTGGGTGGTTTCCAACATTTAATAATAAAATATTAAACATTAAAAAACTTCCCACTTCCGGGTCTCAGCAACATGGCAGGCGGACTGTGAATCTGACAGCTATGTCATATTTGGCTTTGTGGAGTGAAGGGGAAGAGTGCGAGGGTGATGCGTCTCCCCCCAAAAACCCATGAGGAGCATTGGGATGTCCCGGGGTCCTGCGGCTCACTGATGGCGCTGCAGCGAAAGGAACTGTTAAGTTGTGGGTGAGCATATCAGACGACACAGTGATTCTTCAAAGAGCTCTTTTTTATTCCCAGGCCAGAACAGAACTGAACTGAAAGGTTTAGTCAGCCTGCTTATACAGAGCTCCAGTACAACGTAACTGTAACAATTTTCTAAAACTATCCAATCACTGAACGTCACTTTCGATTCCTGATTTGCATAACTATCTACAGTATACCCCTGCTGGCCCAGGGTGAGAACTTCAGTACATAACAGGAACAGAGTAGCGGGGAGCCAAAGGCGCTGGTGAGCTTGGCACCAGTGCAGCTCCACAGAAGCAAAGCCTCTGATTCAGTCACAAGTGGTTACCTTTCCAGCATACTGTGCCAATTGGAAGGTGAGAAAATATTAAGGAATTAATTAATTTGGCTGGTGCTATAGGCACAAAATATATGTGTGGATGAAATTTACTTTGGAAGAGAAGTTAACTAATGAACAATTAGGATTAAAAGACTGCACCCAGCTTCCGTTTATGCCAGTCTCAAGTTTTTTAAAAAATAATGATGTTGACCTGAACTCTAGTTGAACTTGGACATAGCACATGGTGAGATTGAACTTGACTTAAAATGGAGGTTAAACCTGAGAAGATTATAAGGTTAAGAGTACCGGTAGTTTAAATTTTCCTTCTGGGGAAAAAGACTGGACTGACTCTCTGGAAACTATCTCACTTCTGTGAAAGAGTTTCAGGATCTATTTGACTGTTGAAGAGGTTCAGCTTAATGTGTGGCAACCATGCTCAGGGAAAATATATATTTCTTTGCCTTATTGTCTTATTACTGTGCTACATGTGTCCTGTTGCTAAGAAAGCATGTTGCTATGTGACTTTTCGCTATGCGTCTTAAGAAAATACAATTACTGCTGTGTTTGCATTCTGAGGTTGGAAATGGCAGAAGCAAAAAATCTCATTGTTAAAGCAAACCAGCCAGGCCACAATGCCAGAGAATATAAGATATGAATTGTATGATTTGTTGTTAGATTTTAAAAGAGAACTGTTTGATCAGTTGAAGGAAGGTGTTAACAAAGCAGCTGTTAAATTCGGGAAAATACTAATTTAATGTCAGAAGCTGTGGGACAATTAATAGAAGTGAATGCACAAAATACCAAGGCAGAAAGGGTAGAGGGGTGAAGCTTGAGGAAAATACAAAGGAAGATAAGAGTGGTCCAAAATAAAAATGGTATCTCATGTGAAATGATCTGGGAGGCTCTGACTGTGATAGAGCAGAAACAGGAAGGGAGGGCAAAAAGGATAAAAGGTTTATGTAGCTGCAATGTAAAATAATTACCATAAGTAGGCCTGGAAAAAGATATATAAAGATTGGAAAGGAATGTGGAAAATGATTGTTGTTAAAAAACCCCTGAAGTTATGATATTGAGATGTACAGGTTTTGATGGACTTATTCAATGAAAGTCTTTGTTCCTATACTTAAGAGTGGATGCCAGGCCAAGACCAGCCAGTTCCTACAGAAGGAAGAAGCCTCTGCCTAAGAAGATAAAGAAGATTGGCAAAATAAACTACTGAACTTCGCAGGACAAATCAGTTAGCTTGAAACCCTAGAAAGAAAAGAAGACTTTGAATTAAAAGAGGGGGGACAAATGTTTAATGCATATTTTTTAAGCTTGGTGTATAGATTTTTGGAGGGACGCGGGTGGCGCTGTGGGTTAAACTACAGAGCCTAGGACTTGCTGATCAGAAGGTTGGCGGTTTGAATCCCTGCTCGCTCCCTGCTCCTGCCAACCTAGCAGTCTGAAAGCACGTCAAAGTGCAAATAGATGAATAGGTACCGCTCCGGTGGGAAGGTAAACGGCATTTCCGTGTGCCGCTCTGGTTCACCAAAAGCGGCTTAGTGATGCTGTACACCAGCTCCCTTGGCCAATAAAACGAGATGAGTGCCGCAACCCCAGAGTCGGCCACGACTGGACCTAATGGTCAGGGGTCCCTTTACCTTTACCTATAGATTTTTATGTTAGCATAACTTCTAAAAGTTCTAAACTTCTAAAAGTCACTTGTAACAAGATGAAGAAGGTTTATTTTTTAAAAAAATAAAAAGAATGAGACAAAGGAACTTTGAATCGGCTAACAAATCAGGTAAATGGCTGGCATGGCAAATCAAAAAAAGAAAAGAACAGAATTCAATCAACAAAATCATCGTGGAGGGTGAAGAAATAGACACTCTGAAAGGTATTAAAAAAGGATTCTTGGATTTTTATAGACATTTATATAAAAGAACAGAGAAGAATAATATGAGGAAGATAGAAAGATATTTAAAGGGGGAAAAGGTGCAGAAGATCCCGACAGAAAAAAAGATAGGCTGAATGCCCCAATAGAAATTGATGAAATAAAAGAGACTATAAAAGAACTTAAAAAAGGGAAAGCTCCGGGACCAGATGGATTTACAGCAAGCTACTATAAAGAAATGAAACACATCCTGTCAATACCCTTGAAAGAAGTTATGGATAATATTCTCAAGGAAAGGGAAATTCCAGAAACAGGGAAAGAAGCATTTATTACATTTATACCAAAACAAGATTCGGATTTAACACAAGTTAAAAATTATAGGCCTATTTCATTACTCAATGCAGATTACAAAATTTTTGCAAGTATTTTAGCAAAAAGGATTAAAAAAGTATTACAAGAAATTATTCATAAGGATCAAGCGGGTTTCCTACCTGGCAGACAGATGAAAGACAATGTAAGGAATATAATTAATATTTTGGAATATCTGACTGCCAGAAATGAGAAACAAGCTATGTTAATATTTGTGGACGCAGAAAAGGCCTTTGATAATATATCTTGGGATATATATCTTGGGATTTTATGTTAAAAGGAATTTCTCAATGGAATAAAGGCAATATATACTGAACAGAAAGCTAAATTATAACAGAAAGCTAATCATAAATTATAAATTATAACAGAAAGCTAATCATAAACAATATGATTACGGATGAAATAGGGATAACTAAGGGTACACGACAGGGGTGCCCACTTTCGCCACTGTTATTCATCATGGTGCTGGAGGTCTTTCTAAAATCCATAAGGGAAAATGAGGCAATAAAAGGTGTTGCAGTAGGCCGGAATGAATATAAGGTTAAAGCCTTTGCCGATGACCTGGTCATAACGGTGGAAGAGCCTTCGGAAAGTATTAAAAATATACTTGTTGAGGTGGAGAGATTTGGCCAAGTGGCAGGATTTATATTGAATAAGAAAAAGACCAAAATAATTGATAAGAATATGGATCCAGGCAAGACAGAAATAATACAACAACAAGTAGGTATAGAGGTGGTGAAAAAAGTGAAATACAGTGGTGCCTCGCAAGACGAAATTAATCCGTTCCGTGACGCTCTTCGTATAGCGGTTTTTTCGTCTTGCAAAGCAAGCCCATTGACAGCTTAGCGGATTAGCGCTATTAGCGGTTTAGCGGCTTTTAGCGATCAGCTGTTAAGCGGCTTATCAGCGGATCAGCTGATAAGCAGCTTAGCGGCTTAGGAAAAGGGGGGGAGGGGAAAAAACCCGCAGGAACTCGCAAGACATTTTCGTCTTGCGAAGCAAGCCCATAGGGAAATTCATTTTGCGAAGCGCCTCCAAAACGGAAAACCCTTTCGTCTAGCGGGTTTTCCGTCTTACGAGGCGTTCGTCTTGCGGGGCACCACTGTATTTGGGTATTTGGATAACCCCCAAGAATATAGATTTATATCAGAATAATTATATACCAGTGTGGAATGGGATAAAGAAAGATCTGGAAGTGTGGGGACGAATGAAATTGTCGTTTTGGGGGAGGATTTCAATGATAAAGATGAGCGTGCTGCCAAAGTTATTATTTCTATTTCAAACGATTCCAATAATCAAGGGGACTGGGACTTTTAAAGAATGGCAAAGAGTGATTTCAAGGTATATCTGGCAGGGTAAGAAGCCAAGAATTCAGTTTAAGTTATTAACTGACGCTAAAGAAAGAGGAGGCTTCGCCTTGCCAGACTTGAAACTGTACTATGAAGCCTCATGTCTCTGTTGGTTAAAGGAATGGATAAAACTAGAAAACACAGAGTTGCTAGACATAGAAGGATTTGATAACAGATTTGGATGGCACGCATATCTATGGGCTGAAAAGAAGAAAATCCATAAAGGTTTTGAGAACCACATTTTCTGAAGATCGTTGATAGAAATATGGGATAGGTATAAAAACCTACTTGAACCAAAAACTCCACACTGGTTGTCTCCATTAGAGGTTATGAGTGTTAAAAAAATTAATATGAGAAAGAATTGGATTACATATGGAAATTTGATTGTTAAAGAAGGGGGGAAATGGAAAATGAAACCCTATGAAGAAGTAAAAGAGTTGGTATATGACTGGTTGCATTATTTTCAAATAAATGAAATGTTTAAAAAAGATCTTAAAGAACATGGATATGTAGGGAAAGATTCTAAATTTCAATTAGAAATAATAAATAATGAATATAAAATTCTTTCCAAAATGTATAAGATATTGTTGGAATGGCATACAAAGGATGAAGAAGTCAAATCAGTTATGATACAATGGGCCAGAGACATTGGTCATAATATACAATTTAATGATTGGATAAAACTATGGAATGAAAGTATTAAATTTACTGCATGTACTGCATTATAGGAAAATGTTATGAAAATGATATATAGATGGTATATTACACCAGTAAAACTAGCAAAAATGTATAAAACTTGTAAGAAGTGTTGGAAATGTAAAGAAAAGGATGGTACGTTTTACCATATGTGGTGGGAATGTAAGAAAGTGAAAAGCTTCTGGGAGTTGATATATAATGAATTGAAAAAAATGTTGAAATATACATTTGTTAAGAAACCAGAGGCCTTTCTCTTAGGAATTGTCGGAAATCAGATAAATAGAAAGGATCATAAACTTTTCCAATATGCAGTAACTGCGGCAAGAATATTACTGGCCCAGAAATGGAAACAAGAACAAATACCAACGCTGCAGGAGTGGAGAATGAAGTTGATGGACTATGCAGAACTTGATAAACTGACTGGGAAGATCAGATATCTACGAGATCAAAAGTTCATCGAGGACTGGGGAAAGACAGTTGAGTATTGGGAGTGTATAAGTGATAATGGAATAACGTTAGTGGTATTTAAAGAAGCTTTGTAATAACATAAGAAATATTGTAAAAAGGGAAATAGCAAAATTTGGAAATGTGTAATTAAAGAAGATATAATTCGGATGATTGGCAGAGAGGCTGAAGGAAGTCAAAAATGGAAAAATTTATAGAAGTTGTAATGTGGTGTGATTTGTATTTTCTTTTGATGGAAAATTAATAAAATATAATTATTTAAAAAAAGATGAAGAAGGTTTAAAATTGGATTATTAAGAATATAAGGTTTTTAAGGACGTGCATGAATGAGTACTAAACAATGGAAGCGAGAGGGGGAGTAAAGGGAAGTCAGGCAAAATAATGGTTTAAAAATCTGTTTATTGTTATTTTTATTTTTGCTGTTATTTTTGGAAAATTAATAAAATGTTACCCCCACCCAAAAAACTTTCCTATACTGGGCTGCCTTCAGATGTCTTCTAAAGGTTGTCAGTTACAGTGGTACCTTGGTTTTTGAGTGTCTCGGAAGCAGAACGTTTCAAAAACTCAGAAGTAAATGCTTCCGTTTTCGAACGCGCCTCGGAAGTTAAACGGCTTCCACTGTGTTTTTTAAATTTTCTCCATTGACTTTGCAGACTGCAAAGTCTGCAACCTTTGCGCCTCAGTTGTCAAATGTTTGGGAAGTTGAACGGTCTTCCGAAATGGATTGCGTTCAACAACTGAACTACCACTGTACTTATCTCCTTGGCTCAAGGGTCGCATAACTCCATACCCTCCAACATTTCTCTGATGAAAATAGGGATGTCTTAAGGAAAAGCGGGACATTCAAAGATCAAATCAGATGGCTTCTGTAAATCCGGGACTGTGCCTGGAAAATATAGACTTGGCTGAGGGTCTGCATAATGCTGTATCCCAAAGCAATCAGAATATGAAATATACATTCCAAACAAGTTGTGCTTGAAAAGACCAGGATAGGTAACAGAACTGGAAGTGCCCATTACTCAGCAGCAAAACAAATATGACGTTATCCAAGCAATGAAAATTTCCCATGAAAATCAAGGGGCTTTTCTGCCTGAAGCAAAGGGCAAGAAGATGCCTTTTTTCACTTCATGTATAAAAGCTCAGCAGACCACTGAACCTGATTTACACATCCTCCGTTGCACCTTGAGGTCAGTGGCCTAGTTTAGTGGGTGCAGGATAGGCTGCCCAGCCTACAAACACAGAGAACTTTCTCCACTGACAGACCCTTCATATTTCCCGCCTGAGGCAGCTGCCTCACTCTTTCCTCATGGCAGGGCCGACCTTGATTACTCTTAAGTCAGATGTGCAAAATACAACAAAGGGATAAATAAGCCCACCCATTTATTCCCTCCCCCCAGTAGATTTTATTAAAGCTTAAACGAACATATAATAAATTGTTGTTGTTGTTGTTGTTGTTGTTGTTGTTGTTATTCGTCTGTCAGCTATATTAAAAAAATATTCAAAACATGCACTCCAAGGTAACCCCCAACTATTCCACTTATAAAACAATATTTTATTTGGTCCACAAACCCAGATATCACAAATTCAAGCCTACCAACTTCCGGCTAGAATAATGTGGAACTTTACTTCATAAGCTATCCATTCTGAAGGAAATCAGCCCTGACTGTTCACTGGAAGGACAGATCCTGAAGCTGAGGCTCCAATATTTTGGCCACTTCATGAGAAGAGAAGACTCCCTTGAAAACACCCTGATGTTGGGAAAGATGGAGGGTGTTAAGTTG
This sequence comes from Podarcis cretensis, assembly GCF_951804945.1. NCBI lineage: Eukaryota > Metazoa > Chordata > Lepidosauria > Squamata > Lacertidae > Podarcis > Podarcis cretensis. Next base: position 32,158,409 of record NC_137187.1, read on the forward strand.
TGGGTTGACATAGCAGACGACACAGCGATTTCTCCAAGTAGCTCTTTATTCTTGTAAGCTGGAATAGAACTGCCTGCAAACAGCTCAGCCGGCCTGCTTTTATAGGCAGCCGGCTGTCAACATTGTAACAACAACAGCCCGGAGTTCCCGCCTAAAATAACTGACGTGGACCTGAGGGAAAACTATCTACAGACCTGAGTGAAAACTATATACAGTATCCCCCTGCTGGCCCAGGGTGAAACTTCACTACATAACACCCCTCCCCATCGAGATAAGGCGTTAGTTACAATCGTAATGGTTTCCTTATATACAGCACTACGCGTAATGGATCAATTAGGCACAAAAGCATATTGGTTACATTTCCCATACTTAGACCAACAGTGATACATGTCCAACAACATAGTCCTTTAAATAAGTTGGGCGCTTGGAAACTCTGCCAGACCGCCGGGGACTGGTAGCCAAGTCCGGAGGGCCACACAGTTCTTGCTGAGGCTGTGGTGCGACCCTAGGTGGCGTTGGAACCAACTCCCCTGGATCCGCTGCTGTGGGTGGAGCCTCCGCAAGTGGAGTGGTCTGAGTCTGTGGTAAGTCTGGCAGACCCTCTGAAGCGGCTTGGTTCGGCTCCACGCTGGCAGTTTGCGAGGGAGGTGTAGGTGGGGCCTCGCCATCTGTACGTGTCTCTTCTGGAGCCGCAAGCGTAGTTGGGGGCACCTCGGTAGTGTCCAAGTCCTCAACCCTGCGCCTAAGCTGGTCTATGTGCCGTCGCCACAAGCGTCCGTCTTCGAGTGCCACCTGGTACGAGCGAGGTCCAGTGACTCCCACTACTGTGGCTGGCACCCAAGGAATGTCCCCCACATAGTTCCGGGCAAAGACCTGGTTTCCTGGGACAAATGACCGTGGCGCGTTGGCACAGCCTGGGGGTTCAGCCACGGCAAAGTCCGGGTGTAGCCGGTCGAGCGGTGACCTGAGGCGGCGGCCCATAAGCAGTTCAGCAGGACTCCGCCCTGTGGCCGCATGAGGGGTGATGTGTTGCATGAACAAGTATTCGGTGACCCGCTCATGCCAGTCTCCCCAGTCCAGGCGCGCCAGTGCCTCTTTTGCCGAGCGCACCATTCTTTCCGCTTGCCCGTTGCTGGATGGATGAAAGGGTGCCGTTAGGGCATGGCGGATGCCCAGTCCCAAAAGATACCGCTCAAACGTGCCTGACGTGAACTGCGGTCCGTTGTCAGAGACAAGGACATCAGGACACCCATGCGTTGCAAACAGGCCTCGCAGCACCCGGATGACAGCTTCGGTAGTGGTGGAGGGCATCAGGGCGACCTCCAGCCATTTGGAATAGGCGTCCACCACTACCATAAAGGTCCGGCCGTGAAAGGGGCCAGCCAGATCGATGTGCACCCTCGACCAGGGTGTCTTTGGCGTCTCCCAGGTGTGTCCCTTAGCTGCTGGTGGTGCAGGCCTCGACTCTTGGCACGCTTGACAGGCGGACACCCAGGCAGTGATGGCATCGTCCATATTAGGCCACCAGACGTAACACCGAGCCAACGCCTTCATTTTGACAATTCCCGGGTGGCCAACGTGCAGAGCCTCCAGGACGCGCTGACGGAGTCCCTGGGGAATCACGACGCGGTCTCCCCACAGCAGACAGCCGCGATGAGCTGAGAGTTCATGTTGTCTGGTTGCGAAGGGCTGGAACTCCAATGCAAAAGGCCCTTGTGGCCACCCCCTCCACACCCAGTTGAGCACCCGGCTGATGGTGCGATCCCGGGCAGACGCGGAGGCCACAGTGGCAGCCGATACAGGCGCTGCCGGAAGATCCTTAATCAGAAGGAGCGATGAAGCTGGAGCCGGGTCTTCCACAAATGCTGGAAGAGGGCAACGGCTGAGGGCGTCGGCATGGCCCATTGATTTCCCCGGGCGATGGATGAGCCGGTAGTGGTAGGCAGCCAGGAAAACAGTCCATCGCAGCATGCGTGGCGAGAGGACCGGTGGAGTTGGACGATCACCGGCGAGGAGGCCCAGGAGTGGCTTGTGGTCAGTGATGAGGTCAAAAGTCCTGCCATAGAGGTATTCATGGAACCTCTTCACTCCAGCCACAAGTGCCAGTGCCTCCTTGTCGAGCTGGCTGTAATTCCGTTCCGTCGGAGATAGCGTCCTGGAAAAGTAGGCGAGCGGTGCTTCTCTTCCATCTGGAAAACGGTGACTAAGGACAGCACCGATGCCAAAAGGTGAGGCGTCGCAGGCAAGGACCAGCAGCCTGGATTCACTGTACTGTACCAGCACACTGTCTGATGAAAGGAGAGCCTTGACCGCGTTGAAGGCCGCCGTCTCCCGATGACCCCAGGCCCAAGGCGTCTTAGTGCTAAGGAGTCGGTGAAGAGGCTCAGCCACTGTGGCTTTGTGGGGCAGGAACATGTTATAAAAGTTCAGCAGCCCCAGGAACGCCTGCAACTCCGTCTTGTTCTTTGGGGTGGGGGCCTGCTGGATAGCGCGGATCTTGGATGTGGTCGGGTGAAGGCCGGAGGCATCGATAAGATAGCCCAGGAACTCTACCTGTGGAACGGCGATCTGGCACTTCTCCCTCTTTACCTTGAGCCCAGCCTCTTGGAACCTGGTCAGCACGGCACGGAGGCGCTCAAACAGCTGCTGGTGTGAGTCTGCAGACACCAAGATGTCATCAAAATATGGTACCACACCCGGAAGCCCTTGCAGGAGACGCTCCATAAGGCTTTGGAAGATGCCAGGAGCCACACTTACCCCGAACTGCAACCGGCGGCAACGGAATGCCCCCCGGTGGGTGACGATCGTCTGGGCTTCAGCAGTGGCATCATCGACTGGCAGTTGTTGATAGGCTTGGGCAAGGTCCAGCTTAGCGAAGACCTTACCCTCACCCAGGGAATGCAGCAGGTGTTGGACAACAGGAACCAGATAAGCGTGCTGCTGAAGTGCCTTGTTGATCGTGCACTTGTAGTCAGCGCAGATTCTCACCGACCCATCTGGCTTGACAGGCGTGACGATGGGGGTTTCCCACTTGGCGTGGTCAACCGGCTCCAAAACTCCTTGGGCGATCAGTTTGTCCAGTTGTTCGTCCACCTTAGCCTTGAGAGCAAAGGGAACCCGGCGTGGCTTTAGCTTGATGGGGGCGACTTGTGGATCAAGGCTAAAGGAGATGGGCGTACCTGTATATTGCCCCAAGGTGCCGTCAAAAACCTCGGCAAAGTCTTTGACCAGACCCTCAGTCTCTGCGTTAGAGATGCAGTTGATGCCGGTGACTTCCAGGCCGAGGGCATCAAACCAGTCTAGCCCTAGAAGGCTTGGCCGCTGACCTTCGACCACCACCAACCGGAGCAGGCCCGAAAAATCCTTGAAGGCGATCCGGAACCGGCCAACGCCTACCACGGGAATGTCGTTTCCCTGGTAGTCTCTCAGGTGTACGCGGTGAGAGTCGAGTTGCCTTTTGGACACTCTGGGTACCAGTCTTTTGATGGTGCTCCATGACACGATGGACAGGGCAGACCCGGTGTCGATCTCCATGTCACATGGAGCTCCTTCAATGAGCACCGTGACGTTCAGCTTGCGTCGCGTAGGCGAGTCGGTTTGGCCAATCGTGGTTCCAGACGGGCAGCGGCAGTTGGTGAGAGCGAAACAACTTTCCTTGGCAGACTGGAGTGAAGACTTGGACTTGCGAGTCGATGAAGGGGGGGTGTCAGACGGAGCCGATCGGCAGACCTTAGCGATGTGGCCCCTTCTGGAACACTTCCTACAGATGGCGTCTCTGAATCGACACTTGGCACGGGAATGGTTGCCTCCGCAGCCGGCACATTCCGGTTGGCCCTTGGACTTCTGTTGGAACTTCCTGCGCTCCCGCTTTGTCTGGTGCACGTCATCGTCTTCACTGGAGGATGCCTCATCACTGCTGGCCTCTTCATGATGCACCGGAACTGGCTCCCTAGCAAGACGTGGGCTGCTGCACTTGCGGATCTCCTGGGCGGAGCGTTCAGCAGCTTCTGAGGCCGCAGCCTCCTCAATGGCTTTCTGTAGCGTGAGGTCTGGCTTGGCGAGGAGACGCCATTGCAGATGGATGTCCCGGACCCCGCAGACGATTCGATCCATCAGGGCATCGTCTAAGTCTCGGAACTCGCAGTGCATTGCAGCCTGTCGCAGGGCGGTGGTGTAGTTGTTGATTGACTCCCCCTCTGCCTGGTTCCGGTGGTAGAACGCATGGCGGGCAGCAATCTTGGATGGCTTTGGTGCGTAGTGGTTGCGGAGCTTCTCTTGGATCGTGTCCCATGGTGTTGCCTGGACTGCTTCAGGCGCAACCGTCTCAAACACCTCAGGCCCACAGAGGCTGAGGAATAGGCCCCGCTTCCGATCCATTGATACTGCTGTCAGCTCGTTGGCTTGGAGGTAGCAGTCGAACCGAGCGAGGTAGGAGTCCCATGATTCAGAGGCTGGCGCAAACGGCGGTAGAGGCACAAGTGAAGCCATGATTCCGATGCCGGCGTGAAGGGCGATGGATGGAACACAGTGCTCTTAGCCAGAACAGTCAGCTCTGAATTGGTTCTGTCCAGTGATTTCGCTCTGTGATTCAGCTCAGTGATTCAGCTCAGTTCAGAGGCTGGCCGCATCTGGCTGTGCTCTGATGTCCATCGATCCCACCTTCGTCGCCAGTGTTAAGTTGTGGGTTGACATAGCAGACGACACAGCGATTTCTCCAAGTAGCTCTTTATTCTTGTAAGCTGGAATAGAACTGCCTGCAAACAGCTCAGCCGGCCTGCTTTTATAGGCAGCCGGCTGTCAACATTGTAACAACAACAGCCCGGAGTTCCCGCCTAAAATAACTGACGTGGACCTGAGGGAAAACTATCTACAGACCTGAGTGAAAACTATATACAGTATCCCCCTGCTGGCCCAGGGTGAAACTTCACTACATAACAGAGGGCACAAGGGGAAGGGAACGACAGAGGACGAGATGGTTGGACAGTGTTCTCGAAGCTACCAGCGTGAGTTTGACCAAACTGCAGGAGGCAGTGGAAGACAGGAGTGCCTGGCGTGCTCTGGTCCAGGGGGTCACGAAGAGTCGGACACGACTAAACAACAAATTACTTCATAAGAGGTTTGTTGTGAACCAAATCCCTTCCCCCTCATTTAGGGCTTATTCTGGCTTGAAATCCATTGGGGCTCATCCATCACACATCCCAGGCCTATTCTGCATACCTTTCTCAATTATTTTTTGAATCCGTACTTGTCTGCAAAACACTGCAGCATTCTTAGAGTCCTTTGGATTGTATTCCTCTAAGTGCTCTGGCACTGCAGAGGTCACTTGGTAAAAATGGGTTGGATGAGGGTTCAGCTGGAACCAACCCTACCTTGAAGCACACTAAAAGTCAATTAAGCACAACTTTCTGGAACAAAGAGCTGCCCAGCTTTTAAATATTGAGGATGAGAGGCTGCATCAAGTGGAGAAACTGGAGCATCACCTGAGTTTCTCAAACTGTCCAAGTGGCCCTATGTTCCAGGGACATACCTGATTTAGAGAAGCCATACTGGTTTCTGATTTCATCCCAGAATGTCCTGCTTTTCCTTAGGATGTCCCTATTTTCATTGTAGAAATGTTGAAGGGGATGGAGTTATCTGTCCACGGAGCCATCTGAAGGCATTTCTGTATAGGGAAGTTTTTTGTGGGTTATAAATAGTAAAATAATCGTTATGGAATGGGACGTCCCTATTTTCATCAGAGAAATGTTGGAGGGTATGGTTTCTGCCAGTTTTCAACCTCTAGTCACCCCCACAAGTGTTAGGGTACACTTTCTCTGTGGCTTGGCTGAAAGAATAAAGAGACTAATGTGAGATGAAGTAAGATGTGATTCATTTAAACATATACCGTATTTTCTGCTCTGTAAGACGCACAACACCACAAAACACACCTAGTTTTTGGAGGAGAAAAACAAGAAAAAAAATATTCTGAATCTCAAAAGCCAGAACAGCAAGAGGGATCGCTGCACAGTGAAAGCAGCAATCCCTCTTGCTGTTCTGGCTTCTGGGATAGCTGCGCAGCCTGCATTCGCTCCATAAGACGCACACACATTTCCCCTTACTTTTTAGGAGGGAAAAAGTGAGTCTTATAGAGCAAAAACTACGGTAATTCTCCCGGACCTGAACACATTCGTTTACCAATGTGAGGTTTATTATGCAGACACCACATTCAAGGCAATAAAAATATAATAAAACAATTGTTGCTTCCTGTACTTGCCCTAATTGGCAGGCTATATTTGTTCACAGAATACCTTTAATGAAAAACGAAGCAATTACGAGTCCTGCCTTATAATGGGGTGAGAGTTCCATAGTTTGAAGTGAAGAAGTACTTTCTTTTATCTGTCCTAAATCTTCCAACATTCAGCTTCACTGAACGTCCACAAGTTCAAGTGTTAGAGAGGGAGAAAAGGCTTTCTGAATCTGCTTTCTCTATGCTATGCATAATTTTTATAAACTGCTGGAAGGAGCAGGTCTACAGCTTGAGGGTTATTCTGAATTGGACCCTGTCACTCAGGAGCAATCACAATTGGTAAAACTTGGAATAAAAAGGAAGAAACCTTGCAAGAATTGACATCTTCACTGTGGTTGATGCATCCAAGGCAGGAGAGATTTAGATTCCCCCTAGTTTAGTGGTGGACATGTGAAAAGATGAAAAAAGGGATATGATTTATAACGAATTGAAAAAATTATTTAAATATACCTTCCCAAAAAAACTAGAAGCTTTTCTGCTGGGGATGACAGGTGATGAATTAAGAAAGGCAGATCATAGACTATTTATGTACGCTATGACTGCTGCCAGAATCTTAGTAGCCCAAAAATGGAAATACCAACACTAATGGAGTGGCAGACAAAAATGGTTGAATATGTAGAATTAGCAAAACTGACCCACAGGATCCGTAACCAGAGGAAACAAAGTTCAAATAGGAATGGAGTAAATCTGTTGAATATATAGGTAATAACTGTAGAAGTTTAAAGACTGTAGCAGGATTAAAATAAGTCTTGTAGAATGTAATTAAAAATCTGTGAAAGAGAAAATTAAATACGAAAGCCGGATGAAGGGAGGGAGGGAAGTCCGCGTGGGATAGAGCGTGTAGTAAATAAGTAGAAATATGATTGTTTGAACTTTAGAGTATTTATTTTGTTTGTATATGTTATAGAAAATTCAATAAAAAGGATTTTTTTTAAAAAAAAAAAAGATTCCCCCTAGTTTTCATTTTCTGATTGCTCTGCCAGAGCAAGAGAGCAAAATTTATTTTCTTTACAGATACATGATACTTCAGTTATCAAAGGGAAACGCTGAAGCTAGCTAAGGTGCAAATCAGATTTTGCTTCATTAGTCTAATTCTCCCCAAACTTCAGGCATCATTTCCTCTGGGTTGGACAAGAAAAGCACAATTTCATGTGGGAACAAAGTGATTGTGTGGACTTTAACCTTGTATATCAACACTCCAAAACTTTACGTTGTGTTTTATTGATGCTGTTTAGGGTTCGATGGGAAGAGCAAATAATAGTGGATAAATAATAAAACAGTAGCCGGGCGATGTTGCTCCGGCCTCATGAGGAGCCTCTTCAGTGGGGCTGGTGAGTGTGGGCCCTGCCCCCTAGGCCACATGGACAGGGCCTTGCAGGGAGCGGCCTTCATGCCTCACAGCTGGGCCTCATGAAGGCAGCCCTCTTTAGGGAAGTTTTTCATGCCTGTTGTTTTAATATATTTTTAACCTTCTGTTGGAAGCTGCTCAGAGTGACTTGGGCAACCCAGCCAGATGGGTGGGGTAGAAATAAATAAATAAATAAATTCTACCCAGCCAGATGGGCAGGGTAGAAATAATATATTATTATTATTATTATTATTATTATTATTATTATTAGCCTCTTCAATAGGGCTGGTGAGTGTGGGCTCTGCCCCTAGGCCAGGTGGAGAGGACCTTGCAGGGAGCGGCCTTCATGTCTCACAGCCAGGCGATAGTTAAACGTTCGGAAAAAGTCAGAAGCCCAAGACAGTATAAGTTCCTCAACTAAGTTTATTCAACATGGTCAGTGACAATGGCTCACTCATAGGAAAACAAAACCCAAACGCACAGGACTACACAATAAAAGCCCCCACATGAACTGACCCTTGACAGTTGACAGTTGAAAGTGCATGCACTTACTTGCCATTAGAACGTTCGTCTACCAACGCTTATACGATTGGTTAGAACGCGCCTTGTAACATAAAAAGTGTTAAACCCAATAAATAACACTCCTCCCCCCAACTTCCTAACAAAAGGAACAAACATAGTCATCAAGGTGTGCTGGCCTTTTCCGCTCCCGCTGGGACTGTCACGGTTCCTGTGCCTGAGTGGTGACCCGGGAGGTTCCTCCGGTACCCATGGTCTGAGTGGGGTGGTCAGCTCCGAAGGGGTCACTGCCAGTGGAAGGAGTCACTGCCAATGGAGCCACTGAGGATTCCGGCCAGAAGTCACCCTGCTGGGGTAACTCAGTCACCGGCAACCCATCTGGTTCCCACCCTGGCTTGTGAACAGAATCTCCTGATGTACATATTTCTCTGTCCTCTGGTTCTGCTTGAAGTTCCGTGTTCGGAGATGCCCTGGCTCTGATCTGGTCGAGGTGTCTCTTCCACTCCAGTCCCCCCTCCAAACCTACCTCGTAGGAAACCAGACCTGTACAGTGGGCAATGATACCAGGGACCCAACCCTGTCCAGGCCCATAGTTTCAGATGTACAGAGTGTCCCCCAGGGAGAACCCTCTTGGAGCCCCCCATACCACAGTGGATGGCTGTTGCTCAAGAGCCCGGTTGGGTTGCATACGATCACAGGGGGTAGTGAGCCTCCTCCCCATAAGTAACTCCGCCGGGCTCCCGCCAGTCACTACGCTTGGGGTGATGTCTTGGGCCAATAAGAACTTCGCTAGCAGGAGAGTCTAATCTTCATGCACTATGCGCCTAAGCGCATCTTTGGTAGTACGGACCATGCGTTCAGCTTGGCCGTTAGTGGCCGGATGAAAAGGAGCGGAACGAATGTGGCGGATTCCATTCTTGGTTACAAATTCTTTGAATTCCGCCGAAGTAAAAGCAGTCCCATTATCACTCACCAGTGTGTCTGGCAAGCCATGCATCGCGAATAGCTTCCTGAGTGCGTTTATAGTCGCTCTAGTGGACACGGTTGAGGTCAGCACCACCTCGAGCCACTTGGACTGAGAGTCGACCACTATTAGGAAGTGTTGTCCCTGAAAAGGCCCTGCAAAATCCACGTGCACCTGGGACCATGGGGACTGTGTGGACTCCCAGGACTGTACTGGTGCCTTGGGTGGATCTAGCCAGAAGACCTGGCAGGGCTCGCAACATTTCACCCAGTCCTCTATCTCTGCATCTATGCCTGGCCACCACACATAGCTATGGGCCAATGCCTTCATCCAGACGATCCCCGGGTGAAACACATGCAGCCCTTCTAAGACTTTTTTTCTTGATGGGGGGGGGACGACGACTTTGTCCTGGATGGAGGCCATCTGCGTCAACCCGGAACCCCAGGAAATCACACTGCTCACTCCCAACAGGCACTTTTTCTGTTTTAACTTAAGTCCTGCTGCCTGGAAGCGTTGGAGTACTATCCGTAATCTGGCGGCAAAGTCCTCTCTCAACGATGTGGTGATCAGCACATCATTGAAAAACGGCGTCACTCCGGTGATGCCTTTAAGGAGACTTTCCATTAGACTCTGAAATAACCCTGGGGCCACGCTAACTGTAGGCGTTTGACCCTGAAAGCGCCCCTATGAGTCACGATTGTTTGGGCATCTGCGGTGACCTCTTCAATGGTTAGCTGCTGATAAGCTTACGCTAAATTCAGCTTCCTGAAGATCTTGGCTCCAGCCAGGGTTGCTAACACGTGGCTCACCACCGGAACCGGGTACACATGGTCCTGTAAGGCCCGGTTCAGGGTGCATTTGTAATCGCCACAGATACGGACTGAGCTGTCCGGCTTAACCGGTGTGACAATTGGGGTTTCCCGGGTCCCCAAAACTACCGGCTCTAAGACTCCTTGGGCGACTAAGCGATCAAGCTCCTCATCAATCCTGGGTTTAAGCGCAAATGGGACTGTATGGGCTTTAACCCGAATGGGTTGCACCGTGGGGTTGAGCCGTAGGGAAATCGGGGGTCCGTTGTACAGGCCCAGGGTTCCAATGAAGACTGATGGAAATTCCTGGCAGATCAATTTGAAATCTGCCCCTGGGGAAATCTGATTAAGCCCTGAAACACCTAAGCCTAACAGCCTGAACCATGCTAGGCCTAGAAGGCTAGTGAATGGGCCTTCAGTTATGATGAGGTTCAAATTCTTGGTGTACTTCTTAAACTGGACCTTGAAGCTGCCCATCCCCTTTAGCTGGATTCTTTTTCTCTGGAAGTCTCGTAGCACTACGGGAGCCAGGCGGAGAGGAGGACCGCCGTTAGGGCAAAGCTCTTTCAGAATCTTAGCAGATATTATGTGTCAGAGCTGCCTCCAGGTCCCAGCTCACAGAGGACCAACGCGAGGCTGTCGTTATGTACAAAAGTCTTTATTGAGGTTTAGTTTCCATTTCAAAGCCGCAGCGCGCAGCTCTACGTCTTAAAGCCTAGACCGGCGAAGTCCCGTCTGAGTCTCCGCCCCTTCCACACCAGTTTAAGACTCTCGCCTTGCTCCACCTCTTCCTTAGTTCCTTTCTCCTCTGGGCCCTCCTGCCCGCTGGGGTTTCATCCTTTCTGGACTCTTCTGACGCTGACCCCCCTGATTCTTCCCCCTCCTTCCAGCGGGCTTTAGGACCTGGTTCCCTATCTGGGCTACCTGCTGTGCCGCTCACCTGTACATTTGAACTTGGCGCGCGCGCCCAGCCGGCAACCTTCCTCTTGACCGTTCCCTCGCTCTCCGATGGAGGCGTGGCCAACCCTGACTCATCTTCTCTCGCTGGTGGTGAATACGTTGGCCCTGATATCTGGGACTCCTCCCCCCCCACTACGCTCTGGTGGGGAAGCTGGTCCTGATTTCCAACTGCTGCTCTGGGAGTCCCCGCTGGCCCCTTGCTTCTGGGGTGTCCCCCTTGGGTCCCCCCTTGCCCTGGCCATAGGCGCCCCCTTCTGTGAATCTTCCGATTCGCTGGAGAGGCTCATGGAATCTCTCGGGCTGCTGTCATCTTCTCCTACGCTGCCCTCGGATTGCTCCCCCTCGCTCTCCATCTCCTCCCCTCCCTGCGCTCCCGCTGAGTCCCTGACATTATGGAGTAGGATGAGCCGATATCCAACTCCATAGTGCACGGCGTTCCCTAAGCTTATTGGACCCCGGAGACGGAAGTTGAAGTACCCTGGCTGGAGAGGTGGACTGTAACTCCTCCTCTATGTAGGCCTCGTGGGCATGTTGCTGGGGTTCTGCTCCGGAGGTCTTGGAGTGGCAGACTCGACCAATGTGCCCAGTCTTCCCACAGCAGCGACATGTGGCGTCCCGAAACTTGCATGTCTGACGCTCATGGTTTTCTCCGCAGCTGGCACAGGTCCCTCAAGGTGTGTCAGATGATCACTGGTTCGACGATGCGCTCGTAGCTTGGGAACGGTGGTGTCGGTCGGATCGGTCCAAAGCTCGGTGGACATCCTCATTGTGGGAATCTATGGAAGATGACCGGTCTCGCTGGATGTGGTGAGTTCTCCTTCCGGTACGTGGGCTGTGGCCCGCCTCATGAGCATTATCCTTCTCAAAGGCCGTGGCCATATTCATTGCTTCCATCATCGTGATGTCATCTTTTGCCTGCAGCTTGCGGTGGAGACGGCTGTCTCGCATGCCACTGGTGAACCTTTCAAGAAGTCGTTCCTCGATGTCAGCGAATTGGCAATACATCACAATCACCCAGAGTGCTGTGATGTATTCACTCGCTGACTCTTGCACTTGTTGTTCTCTGTGCGCAAAGTCGTAGCGGTGGTGGTTCTTAGTTGGCTGAGGCGCGAGGTGTCTTGTCATAGCCTGTGTCAGCTCATCGAAAGTGCATGCCTCTATGAAATGGAATACTGAGGATGAAACGGTAAAATCTGCTATGATAAAATGGCCACAAGATATTGGTCATGACATTATGTTTGCTGACTGGGAACAGTTGTGGACCACAGGTATAAAATTCACGGCATGTAATGCCTTAAGAGAGAATATTATGAAAATGATATACAGGTGGTACATGACTCCAGTCAAGCTTGCAAAAATCTATCATTTGCCCGATAATAATTGTTGGAAATGTAAAGAGACTGAAGGTACATTTTTTCACCTCTGGTGGACGTGCCCAAGGATTAAGGCTTTCTGGGAAATGATCTATAATGAAATGAAAAAGGTATTTAAATATGCCTTCTTGAAGAAACCAGAGGCCTTTCTCCTGGGTATGGCCGGCCAATTAGTGCCAAAGAAGGATAGAACTTTCTTTATGTACGCTACAGCAGCAGCAAGAATACTCATCGCAAAGCATTGGAAGACACAAGACCTACCCACCTTGGAAGAATGGCAGATGCAAGTAATGGACTATATGGAATTGGCTGAAATGACCGGCAGAATCCGAGACCAGGGAGAAGAGTTGGTGGAAGAAGATTGGAAGAAATTTAAAATCTATCTACAGAAACACTGTAAAATTATGGAATTTTAATGACGTTGGAATGAAATGAAGTGGTTCTAGTAATAAGGTAAAATAAGAATATGTAAGAAGGGATGGATATTAGATGAAAATTTGAAGTTAGAATATGTGAGGATAAATAATTAAGGGTAAAATAAGAGGCTATGAATTTGCTGAACAAATTTTTAAATGGAATACAAAAAAGGAAGGTGTGAGGAAGTCACGAAAATAAGTAAATGAATGTAAGATATTATAAAAGAGGGATTTTTAGTTTTTAGTTTTTCCTTTTTATGTTAAATTTTGGTTTTTGTATTTTTGTATTTTTCTTTTGTGTGTTATTATTTTGTAACTCTTTTCTGTTAAAAATTTAATAAATATTAATAATTAAAAAAAAAGAAAGTGCATGCCTCTATGACCTTGGGTGCCATCAGACCTTCTGGTAGAGTGAAAGCGGAACTTCCCAGCACTGTCAGTAGCACATCCACCTTGTCTGCCTCCCTAGTGAAGCCTTGTAGTCGGACGTAGCTCCTTATTTGGCGGAGCCACTGCGGCCATTCTGCAGGATGGCTCATATTGAAGTCCGGTGCTGGCCGAATATGACTGATGGCCATCCTCGAACCTGGAGCAGTTGCTTGTGCGATTGTGGGTGGTTGCAAAGACGCGGCAGGCGCGGTCTCATTTCCGGGACTATTTGCTGAGTCCAGCGTGGCGGTGAGGTCACGCTTACTGCGAGGCGGCAGGTGGCGGTGCTGCAGTGCAGTCTTCGGCCTCTGGGAGCCGGTGGAAGCTCATGTATCCCACCTTCGTCGCCAATGTTAAATGTTCGGGAAAAGTCAGAAGCCCAAGGCAGTATAAGTTCCTCAACTAAGTTTATTCAACATTGTCAGTGACAATGGCTCACTCATAGGAAAACAAAACCCAAATTCACAGGACTACACAATAAAAGCCCCAACATGAACTGACCATTGACAGTTGACAGTTGAAAGTGCATGCCCTTACTTGCCATTAGAACGTTCGTCTACCAATGCTTATACAATTGGTTAGAATGCGCCTTGTAACATCAAAAGTGTTAAACCCAGTACATAACAGCGATGTTCCTCTGGCCCCATGAGGAGCCTCTTTTATAGGGCTGGGTGAGTGTGAGCCTCACCCCCTAGGGCAGGTGGAAAGGGCCTTGTGGGGAGCAGCCTTCATGCCTCACAACCAGGCGATGTTCCTCCAGCCTCATGAGGGGCCTCTTCGGTAGAACAGAGCAACAGGAGCTCACCCCTTCATGTGCATTCAAACTGCCAACCTTCTGACTGGCAAGCCCAAGAGGCTCAGTGGTTTAAACCACAGCGCAACGCACGTTCCTTTTCTAGACCTGATAGGAACCATCAGCCAGGATTGCCAGGCAAATGCCTTCTGTTGTCTCTATCCCAGAGAAGGTGCCTGCCTCACTTGTTCCTGCAACGTCCCAAAGATGGCTGTGGCATAGCTTCTCCCTGAAATACCCATGTGGACATCCATGAGCATATCTGTCACTGCACTTTTGTTTGAAGTGCTGCAACTCAGCAACCTAAACAGAGGAAGATGGAAACATTTTCTGGATTCCCTGTTTAGCATCATTATTTGCCGCTGAAGAATTTGCACGAAGCTTCTCGCACATTGTGACAGACTCGAAAGCTCCTTGAGGAAAAGAAACATTGGCAGTCATGGAAGAGAAGTACATGTGCTCCCACCTGTTTTTCAGCTATTCCACCCTAGCTGTTACCGCTACAGGCCACCCTATTCATGAATTTTGTTGATCCTTAGAAGAGGTTTCTCTGACCCAAACCATTTCTTTAGATTTGGGGGAGGAGGTTACAAAGTCAACAGTCACACATGCAATTATTCAACACCTGGAGGGCCACAGGTTCTCCACTGAAATATTAGATTTTCTGTTCCACCTTTTTCTTTATAAACACGATGGAATACTGCTGTTGAGCTGTGTACAATGTATTTTTTAAAATCGAAACTATATTTACTATATTTTCAGCCATTTTGAAGGGAATACTGCCAAAAAGCTGCTTTTTTTGGTTTGACTTTAACTAAATCCCTTAGCTTGCATTTGCACCAGCTCTAGTCAGCATTAAAAGGTAAAGGTGACCCCTGACCATTAGGTCCAGTCGTGACCGACTCTGGAGTTGCGGCGCTCATCTCGCTTTATTGGCCGAGGGAGCCGGCGTACAGCTTCCGGGTCATGTGGCCAGCATGACTAAGCTACTTCTGGCAAACCAGAGCAGCGCACGGAAATGCCGTTTACCTTCCCGCCAGAGCGGTACCTATTTATCTACTTGCACTTTGACGTGCTTTCGAACTGTTAGGTTGGCAGGAGCAGGGATTGAGCAACGGGAGCTCACCCCGTTGTGGGGATTCGAACTGCCGACATTCTGATCGGCAAGTCCTAGGCTCTGTGGTTTAACCCACAGCGCCACTCACGTCCCTCTAGTCAGCATTACCCCTTCCCTTTTTCCAGTAAAAGAAAAGGCAAAAGTGTCAAGGTACTCAAAATGCCTGATTTTGCCACTAGGTGTTGCTATGGCATCAGAAGCTGGACTGCTCTTCTCGCCTCTTTCCCCCTTTAGGAAAATGCCCTCCCTCAACTCACTTCAGTTTTGTCTTGAATGCCTACATTTTTTGGGAAAGTGGTGGCAAATTGATTTTTAGTCTGCTTCAAAATAGGATTGGTTCCAGCTGAATCCTCATCCAACCCATTTTTACCAAGTGACCTCTGCAGTGCCAGAGCACTTAGAGGAATACCCTCCAAAGGACTCTAAGAATGCTGCAGTGTTTTGCAGACAAGTACGGATTCAAAAAATAATTGAGAAAGGTATGCAGAATAGGCCTGGGGTGTGTGATGGATGAGCCCCAATGGATTTCAAGCCAGAATAAACCCTAAATGAGGGGGAAGGGATTTGGTTCACAACAAACCTCTTATGAAGTAATTTGTTGTTTAGTCGTGTCCGACTCTTCGTGACCCCCTGGACCAGAGCACGCCAGGCACTCCTGTCTTCCACTGCCTCCCACAGTTTGGTCAAACTCATGCTGGTAGCTTCGAGAACACTGTCCAACCATCTCGTCCTCTGTCGTCCCCTTCCCCTTGTGCCCTCCATCTTTCCCAACATCAGGGTCTTTTCCAGGGAGTCTTCTCTTCTCGTGAGGTGGCCAAAGTATTGGAGCCTCAGCTTCAGGATCTGTCCTTCCAGTGAGCACTCAGGGCTGATTTCCTTAAGAATGGATAGCTTATGAAGTAAAGTTCCACATTATAAAGAACATATTCTAGCCAGAAGCTGGTGGGCTTGAATTTGTGATATCTGGGTTTGTGGACCGAATAAAATATTGTTTTATAAGTGGAATAGTTGGGGGTTACCTTGGAGTGCATGTTTTGAATATTTTTTTTATATAGCTGACAGACGAATAACAACAACAACAACAACAACAACAACAACAACAACAACAACAATTTATTATTTATACCTGCCCATCTGGCTGGGTTTCCCCAGCCGCTCGGGGCAGCTTCCAACAAAACACTAAAATACAATAACCTATTAAACATTAAAAGCTTCCCTAAACAGGGCTGCCTTCAGATGTCTTCTAAAAGTTTGGCAGTTATTTTTCTCTTTGACACCTGGTGGGAGGGCGTTCCACAGGGCGGGTGCCACTACCGAGAAGGCCCTCTGCCTGGTTCCCTGTAACTTGGCTTCTCGCAGCGAGGGAACCACCAGTAGAATCAGAATCTCTCCCCTTCACTCTCTCTCTCTTTTTCTTTTTCTTTCTTCTTCCTTTGTTTTTTGGTTTAATTTAGATTAGAGTTTTTCATGCTTTTTTGCATTGTGGAAAGTTATTTTGTAGTTGATATTAACATTTGTACATGTTCTTTTAAGCTTTAATAAAATCTACTGGGGATGGGGAATAAATGGGTGGGGTTATTTACCCCTTTGTTGTATTTTGCATATCTAACTCAACAGTAATCAAGACCGGCCCTGCCATGAGGAAAGAGTGAGGATTTATTGTCTTTATTGGCCAGTAAAGTTGACTCAGAGGAATCGGTTCCAAATTCTGAGCAGTGCTTACAGAGCAGGCGCTCTCTGATATACAATTCTAAAGGCATGAATATGCATAAGCTTCTGTCCATTCTACTAATGAGATCCTTATATGGGCAACTCTAATTGCATGTGCATTAGAGGCAGAACAAAGACTCTAAGTATCACCTTGCAGCACGTGAAGGAGAGTGGGCCTTATTATGCATACACTCTGGTTTGTGGTAAACAAGCTTGTCAACACAAGAAATACAAGAGAAACTAGAAGACACCCAAATGCCCTGATTAACACAACACCAACTACATGCCCTCTTAAACAACCCAACAGTAAAATCAGCAGCAACTAGGCCCCTGACAACCTTTGAAAACCTCCTCCTAACAACAAAGGGAAATGGTAAAGGGACGGTATCCGCAATATACAAAATACTACTCCAAAATCCCGCAAATCCCCTAGACGCAATCAAAAAACAATGGGAGAATGACATAGGCTATGAGATTAACCCCACTCAATGGACCAGAATGTGGTCTAAACCCCCCTTTAAATCCATATCAACGAAAAGAAAAGAACTCACACTGAAACTCACCTACAGGTGGTACCTAACACCAAGGAAACTAGCGCTAATACACCCAGGAACCTCACCAAAATGCTGGAGAGGGTGCACCTCCACAGGCACATACCTCCACATGTGGTGGGAGTGTCCCAAAATCCAACTATTCTGGACAACAGCCATACAAGAAATATGTAAAATAACAAAGCAAGTATTAGACTTCACCCCAGAATTGGCCCTACTAAACATCTTCCAAGGCAACAATGCCCATTTACTCCACAAAGAACTCATAACCCACCTACTTTCAGCAGCCAGAAACACCATAACCAGACACTGGAGAGACCTGTCAGGAGTAAGCATGGACCAATGGTACCAAATAGTATGGGAAACAGCCCTACTAGAAAAATTAACTAACAAACTGAAACTGACACGGGGACAAACAGAAGAAGACACCTTCACCCCGGTATGGCTCCCCTTTATCACATACACAGCCCAATAGGACAATGACAATAATCCACCAACAGCATACAAATCAATATGGCTAACTTGATCCAAAACACCCACCCACCTCACTCACACACGAAAACAAAGATCACCACAGCCAATCACAAACAAACAATCACATCCTAGGCCAACCCCAACCTCTCTCACCACCAAAGGAACACAAGTGAACAACGCAAGCACGCTGACACCAAACTACATACATTAAGCATAATAGAAACACCGCTACCCCACCCCACCCCCATCCATCTCCCCTCCTTCCACCCTCCTTTCTTCTTTTTTTTTTTTTCTTTTCTTTTTTCTTCTCCCCCTAATGCCTAAACAAATGAAATGGATTTGTAAAAATGTTACACGGGAAAAAAAAAAAATACGAGGCATTACACTTACACTGTAAAACAAGAAAACCCTTAATAAAATATATTAAAAACAAACAAACAAACAAACAAAACAAAAAAAAAAGATAAGGAGTAAGGCCTTTCCTGGTACCTTAAGGACAGAATTTTTCCTGATACAATGGGGCAACTCTTTATTGCAAAGGAAATTAGCTAGAGGTCTTTGCTTCAATTGTAACTTTTATTTTGAGTCTATTCTGAGTCGAATTTAGTCCAATATTAGCAATGGCTAGTCCTCTTCTTTTAGTCTTGATTTTTAACCAGCTGGTGTCTTTCAATAAAGCAAGTAGATAATTGTAATTCCATTAAGTTGAACGTCTTCAACAGTCAAATTCTGAAACTCTTTCACAGAAGTGAGATAGTTTCCAGAGACTCAGTCCAGTCTTTTTCCCCAGAAGGGAAAATTTAAAGTACTCTTGTAGCAAGGATTTTTAAAGTACCTGTGACCCACTCAAACTGTGTCCAAGAATTGACAGATGCAGCAGTGGAGAAAAAGAAAGTCGTATTTTATTGCTGAGCAATAATGACCCAGTGGAATGGTTTCCAAAGGCGTTGTAGCTCTAGCTCCCTGAGGCTTTATACCTGAGTACATATATCATAAAACATGACATAATCATATACAGTCGCATATGGCAGCAAAAATAAAACCAATGAGCACATGCATAAACCTTGCCCTTGACCATGTAAAGAATTCCTCCCAACTTCTGCTTTCCCCAGATGGCACATCAGCCTGACCTTTCCCCTGATTTATAGTAAGAAAGGAGAAAAGAAACTTATTCGCCCCTTACTGTGTTGATAACCCTCCTACACAACATCTGTTATAAACGGGGACATTGTGATTAGCGTTTTCCTGTTTTTAGCTGCTGAGGAGCTTGCCTGGACGGAGGAAAGGGCCAGTACATCAGATTTATTGCTTCCTACTATGTTTGGTGGCATTAGAAGAACAAGGGGAGAGAAATGGGGCAGAGGTCATTTTGGATTTCTAAAATCTAAGCATTTCGCTCTTAGCTCTGCAGAAGCCTTCATGATTCAAACACCCTTTGTATACATGAATATATAGAAATCATCATACAGATATATGGATATATATGGATAGCTGATTTTATAGAAATCATAAGGGTAAAATTCATCCAGGTGATCCTGCTTCACTCTTAACCTTATAATCTTCTTAGGTTTAACCTCCATTTTAAGTCAAGTTCAATCTCACCATGTGCTATGTCCAAGTTCAACTAGAGTTCAGGTCAAGATCATTATTTTAGAAAATCTTGAGACTGGCATAAACGGAAGCTGGGTGCAGTCTTTTAATCCTAATTGTTCATTAGTTAACTTCTCTTCCAAAGTAAATTTCATCCACACATATATTTTGTGTCTATAGCACCAGTAATGGGAGCGGACTTCCTTTTTTCACTCCCATTTTCTTGCCGAAATTAGCCAAATTAATTCCTTAATATTTCCTCACCTTCCAATTGGCACAGTATGCTGGAAAGGTAACTACTTGTGACTGGATCAGAGGCTTTGCTTCTGTGGAGCTGCACTGGTGCCTAGCTGACCAGCGCATTTGGCTCCCCTCAATCCGTTCCTTTTGCTGCAGGGCCATCAGTGAGCCGCAGGATCCCGGGACACCCCAATGCTCCTCTTGGGGTTTTGGGGTAGGCGTATCACGCTCGCACTCTTCTCCTTCACTCCACAAAGCCGAATCTGACATAGCTGTCAGATTCGTGGTCCGCCTGCCATGTTGTGGAGACCCGGAAGTGGGAAGCTTTTTAATGTTTAAAGGTAAAGGGACCCCTGACCATTAGGTCCAGTCATGGCCGACTCTGGGGTTGCGGCACTCATCTCGCTTTATTGGCCGAGGGAGCCGGCATACAGCTTCCAGGTCATGTGGCCAGCATGACTAAGCTGCTTCTGGCAAACCAGAGCAGCACAAGGAAATGCCGTTTACCTTCCCGCCAGAGCGGTACCTATTTATCTACTTGCACTTTGACGTGCTTTCGAACTGTTAGGTTGGCAGGAGTTGGGACCGAGCAAACGGAGCTCACCCCATCACGGAGATTCGAACTGCCGACCTTCTGATCGGCAAGTCCTAGGCTCTGTGGTTTAACCCACAGTGCCACCCACATCCCTTTTAATGCTTAATGTTTAATGTTTATTATTATTATTATTATTATTATTATTATTATTATTAATGTTGGAAACAACCCAGAGCAGGGTATAAATATAACAACAACAACAACAACAACAGCAACAACAACAATTGAATGAATGCACAAGGCATCCCTATTTGGAGAAATGATGGAGGGTATGCATTATATTAACACCCATTGGCACATGTATATAATTTATATAAAATAATCATTTATATAAAATACATTTATATAAAATAAATGTATCCCTTTCATCTTGTTCTTGTTCTTGGCTTTGGGTTCTGAGGGGCATGTTCTTCTTTTCTGGTGTGTGTGTGAGATTCGGCATGGGATTGGCATGCAGGTGGTGAGTCCTTCCAGGTGCTTCAATGGTCCTGGAAAAAAGACTCTCCTGGAAGCAGAGTCCCTGCTCCCTCCCCTCTGTGTTAGCTGGATGACGTAGGCGTTGTCCCTTCCCCTTGTGCCGCACCCTCCCAGGGAAAGGTAAATTGCAGCTGACAAAGGCAGGTGGCAACCTTGAGTGAACAGCACCTCGAGCAGGTAAGTGCTCACCTGAGATGCCGCAAAAGGCACCTTAGAGAAGAGAATGGGAGAGGGATAGAAAGGCCCTCAAGGAGGGAGAGAAAAAATACCAGGAGAACTGAATGAGATTGCCTTTGAAATTGATGATGGCAAAGGTGTTTCATAGAGCAGGCTTGTATTTATTTAACCATTTGCTTGGTCACCAAAGGCGACAAGGAGATGTATGCAGGTGAGTGGGCTGGGGGCTGAGCACTCTGTCTCTCATATGGCAGCCCCTTGTGTTTTTATACTGTCTCTGGAGGAGACCTAGTCTAAGGTTGCCATATTTCAAACAGTGAAAATCAGGACACAAAAGTTGCTGAAGTGGCTTTGGGGGGGGGGGCAGTTGTTGAATTTTTGGGGGAGGGAAAAGTTGTTGAGTTTTTGTTGAGGGGAAGTTGTTGTTGAGCTTTTTGGAAAAATTGCAAAAAAAGAAAGAAAAAAGACGTGCAACCACCCGAAACAAGCGCAGGTGTGCCTGTACCATTTCTCCATATTCAGCAGAAAGCTGTTGCTTCTTCTGGTGCAGAAGCAGAAAAGGCAAGCCAGCTCAATCTGTACTGGAGCCAAGACTGAAGTCTGGAGAAGGGCAGGGGCAGCAAAGAATCCCAGCAAAATGCTTGCAAGTAATTAAGACCTATAAGTAGTTTATCAAAAACTATATTTAACAATAGGATTAACAAGTTCTTGAAGCAAGAAGAGAGTCTCCAGTTTATCGAGCTGCAAAAAAACCAACCTTTTAAACAAATAACATAAAGAACAGAACTAGAGAAGGGAACATATGAATCACTGTGAATCTGAAAGCAATACAGACACACATATTGGTCCATGGCGGCCCACAAGATAAAACCCAAAGAGCGACAGCAGCATAGCTCCTTTATTAATATGAATAATAATTTATTTCTACCCTGCCCATCTGGCTGGGTTTCCCCAGCCACTCTGAGCGGCTTCCAACAGAAGGTTAAAAATACATTAAAACATCCGTCATTAAAAACTTCACTAAACAGGGCTGCCTTTATGAGGCCAGGGAAAATCGCCTGACTGTGAGGCATGAAGGCCGCTCCCTGCAAGGCCCTTTCCACCTGGCCTAGGGGGTGAGGCCCACACTCACCAGCCCCACTGAAGAGGCTCCTCATGAGGCCGGAGGAACATCGCCCGGATATTGTTTTATTGTTTATCCACTTTTATATATTCTTTCCATCGAACCCTTAACAGCATCAATAAAACACAAGGTAAAGTTTTGGAGTGTTGACATACAAGGTTAAAGTCCAGATGATCACTTTGTTCTCACATGAAATTGTGCTTTTATTGTCTAACCCAGAGGAAATGATGCCTGAAGTTTGGGGAGAATTAGACTATTGAAGCAAAATCTGATTGGCAACTTAGCTAGCTTCAACGTTTCCCTTTGATAACTAAAGTATTTGGGAACATGTATCTATAAAGAAAATAAATTTTGTTCTCTTGCTCTGGCAGGGCAAACAGAAAATGAAAACTAGGGGGAATCTAAATCTCTCCTGCCTTGGATGCATCACCACAGTGAAGATGTCAATTCTTGCAAGGTTTCTTCCTTTTTATTCCAAGTATTACCAATTGTGATTGCTCCTGAGTGACAGGGTCGAATTCAGAAGTACCCTCAAGCTGCAGACCTGCTCCTTCCAGCAGTTTATAAAAATTATGCATAGCATAGAGAAAGCAGATTCAGAAAGCCTTTTCTCCCTCTCTAATAACACTTGAACTGCTGGATGTTCAGTGAAGCTGAAGGCTGGAAGATTTAGGACAGATAAAAGAAAGTACTTCTTCACTTCAAACTATGGAACTCTCACCCCATTATTAGGCAGGACTCGTAATTGCTTCGTTTTTCATTTAGGGTATTCTGTGGCCAAATATAACCTATGTAGCCTGCCAATTAGGGCAAGTACAGGAGGTTGTTGACATTTCTTCCAGCAATCTTAATTCCAGTTTGGGATTCATCCAGTCCAGCCTTTCGCATGATGAATTTTGCATATAAGTTAAATAAGCAGGGAGCCAATATACAGTACAATCCCCAAGAGTACATATTTTCCTTCCAGAAACAGAGAGCAAAGGCAAGAAGGCAGGTATTATTAGCAGGTCTTGAGTGTGTCGGCAGTTGGCAGACTGATTCTCCGTGCGCCCAGCCTGATCCCCAAAGCTCCCCTTGTGTGTGTGCGCGCGCACACACACACACACACACACACAGAGAGAGAGAGAGAGAGAGAGAGAGAGAGAGAGAGAGAGAGAGAACAGAATTCATCTCCCTTTCACTGGGCTTCTCTTTTGCAGGTTGTCATTGGAAACAGGACGGAGCTGGCCAGGATCTCTCCCCCACCCACGTAGTCTGCAAGTGCCCTCCTCCTGCCCACCAAAAGTATGGAAGGTGCCAGGAAGATGCTCATGACCAAGCTGCAGAATTTGCCCACTGTGGTCCTATTCTGTTCTATTTTCCTTTTCCTACTTGTTGCGAAGAGCAAATGGGAGTCTCTTGAGACGCTTTTCTCACCGCGTGACATCAAGCTCAAGGGCGGCCCAGATTCCGCAGGCGATCATAAAAGTGCCAAGCCCTCTGGTCTGATTTCACCACCACAGCCAGTGGCTAAGCGGCATCCCTTGGAGGTTGTCTATTCCACTGATCATAAGTTCCTTCTCAACGAGCCAAAGAAATGCCTGGAGAGGAGCCCTTTCTTGATCCTGCTGGTGATAACCGAGCCCCAGGATTTTGCCACGAGGCAGGCCATCCGGCAGACGTGGGGCAACGAGAGCTCAGTGCCTGGGGTTTCCATTCTTCGTCTTTTTCTGACGGGTGTCCACCCAAAATTTGGATACCCGCTCCAGGCCCTTTTGGAAGAGGAGAGTTCCACCCACAGAGACATTATTCAGCAGGACTTCCTGGATACCTACAACAACCTTACCCTGAAGACTCTGATGGGCATGGAGTGGATAAGCAAGTTCTGCCCCAATGCCACCTACGTGGTAAAGGCAGACAGTGACATCTTTCTCAATGTGAACTTCATGGTGTCCCACCTGCTGCAGCCTCACCTGCCACCCAAGAAGAACTACATGACAGGGTACATCTGTAGGAATTTTAAGCCAGTGCGTAATAAGGCCTCCAAGTGGTATGTGCCATGGGAGGTGTACCCCAATGAAACCTACCCGCCCTACTGTGCAGGCCCAGGGTATGTGTTCTCTGGGGATCTGGCCAAGAAGATCTACCAGGTAGCAAAGACCATCAGGGTCATTAACATGGAAGATGTCTTCATGGGAATCTGCCTGTATGAGCTGGGCATCAGTGTGACAAACAGCCCCGGGGGTCTCTTCAAGACATTCCATGTCAAGTATGAGAAATGCAAGCTGTCCAAGGTGGTGGTGGTGCATCCTCTGGTGGTGCCAGAGGAGCTGCTGCAGATTTGGCCTGGCTTTCGGGACCAGAACCAGACTTGCAAGAGTTAAAAGGGAGGGAGGTGAACAGACACACAGCCTCTTGTGGAGAAGTTGGCGTAGAGGACTGGCAACATGCAGGCATGTTCCTGTACAATGGACAAATCCATGCCAACAAATTGCAATGAGGGAAGGGAAGGATGGCTCAGAGAAGAAGGGAGATTCTGTGCTCTCCTCCCTGTAGAATCTCTAGCAACTTGTTGCCCATAGCAACTTGTTTGGCCCGTTCTGAACTGACCACTGTGCCACTAATGTGCCAAATTGACCTCAGAGTTTTGAGATCATCACAGCCACCGGAAGAGAGCAACCCTCAAGCATGCAGGTGTGGCACTAGGTGTAGGATTGCCATACGTCCAGGAATTCCTGGAAATATCCTCTTTTGGGGGTCCTACATGCCCATCCAGGGGGAATTTTACATTTAAATCAATTGTTCGGGATTTGGGGTTTTTAAATATATATACATTTTTTGTGTGTAATAGCTGGGCGATGTCCCTCCCCCTTCATGAGGAGCCTCTTCAGTAGGGCTGGTGAGTGTGGGCCTTGCTCCCTTGGTCAGGTGGACAGGGCCTTGCAAGGAGTGGCCTTCACACTCACAGCCGGGCAATGTATATTTATATATATATAAAAGCACAGAAGATGACAAATAAGTCTTTTGCACAAGTGGCAACAACCCAAAGAGGCATGTGCTATGTGGAGTATGGCTTCCTACTGTGAAGGAAACCTCTACTGATCTGCTTTAAATTACTCCCCAAATGAACACAGACTGTGGAAACTTCACACTGAACTTCAAGCACCTGGCATTGAGTGCCTCCCCATTATTCCTCCAGACTCTGGGTCCTGGGTTTCCACATGAGATGCAAAAGCTGCTCTCATCAGAAACGAGATTTGGGGAGCCATGTCATCAGCTGGTGTTGGTCCACTGTGCTTCATTAAGTCCAGGGTTCACACAGCCATCTACCAGGAGATTTTGGAGCACATCATGCTTCCTTCCGTTGACGAGCTTTATGGGGATGCTGGCTTCATTTTCCAGCAGGACTTTGGCACCTGCCCACACTGCCAAAAGTACCAAAAGATGGTTCAATGTCCATGGGATTACTGTGCTTGATTGGCCAGCAAACTTGCCTAACCTGAACCCCATAGAGAATCTATGGGGCATTGCCAAGAGACAAATGAGAGACATGAGACTGAGCAATGCAGAAGAGCTGAAGGCTGCTATTGAAGCATCCTGGTCTTCCATAACACCTCAGCAGTGCCACAGGCTGATAGCATCCATGCCACACTGCACTGAGGCAGTAATTGATGCAAAAGGGGCCCAAACCAACCACGGAAGACATATGCATGCTTCTACTTCTCAGAGGTCCAATATTGGTCTATTTGCAATCCTTGTTTTGCTGATTTCATTTAATATTCTAATTTTTTGAGACTGTTAATTTGGGGTTTTCATCAGCTGTATGCCATGATCATCACAATTATAACAAATAAAGGCTTGACATATCTCGCTTTGCATGTCATGAGTCTATCTCATATATTCGTTTCACCTTTTAAGTTGAACTGCTGAAATAAATGAACTTTTCCACAATATTCTAATTTTCCAAGTTTCACCTGTAGTATAGGGATGTTTTTAAATATTTGTTTTATTATGTTTTTATATATACTGGAAGCTACCCAGAGTGGCTGGGTCAACCCAGTCAGATGGGCAGGGTATAAATAATAAAATGATTATTATGGAATAGGATGTCACATCCCTATTTTCAACGGAGAAATGTTGGAGGGTGTGCTAGTGAGAAAGCAGATTTGATCCTGGAATTGTGTCTTGATGTGGCTGCAGATTGTTTCGGGACTGGGGTGCAAGTTTAGAGCTTCTGACCCACAACCAGAGGGGAGGCCAAAGCAAAACAGATGAGGTCCAAGACGATTAATTTACTTGGACCGAGAAATTTGTGATGATACCAAGACAAGGAACTCTGTGGGGGGCCCAGGACAAAAGACCATGCAAGCAGCTGCCCACTGGGGGAGCAGGGCAGAGGTTTGAGTCTGTTAATCGGAGACTCTTTACTTTTCCTGCTGGCCTTAGCAATTGATTTTGTAGCACAGTGCTTTTTTGTGTGTTTATGGTTTTTTACTATTTAATGTGATTTTTTTAAAATAAGTATTTCTCTGGTAACTGTTGGTGTGTTTGAAAGTTACCTTTGAGATGTAGCTCTGACTGAACTATGCACAAAGAAGGAGGGAGGAGGAAGCCTGGAGAATTCATGGGGAACTGGAAATTGCTGGGTTGGTTTAAAAGTATTATTATTATCTGCTTTGATTTGTTCTAAATGCCTCTACTTACATTTTCTGTTATTTATTTTTACAGGAAAGTTGTGTACTTTTCCTTTCCATCGGCACCTCTGGGTCAAATGTGTGCCTTGGGAAGAGGTTGAGGTTATGGGGTTGTGGGTGCCCTGATCCCCTTTAGATTCCTGAGTGATGGGGTTTGATCAGTACTTTTGAGAATTAATATGAGCTGACAGACATTTGATTCAGCAGTTTAAAAATGTGGGTTAATCTGGTTTCCCTGGACCTGAGCATCATGGGGAGATAAGCCCTGAAGCTCAGTTATCAACTCATGCCTGCCAAAACAATTGCCACCATAGTGGCTTCTGGGCTCCACCTTCTGGCCAAAAGACTTGCTGCTCCTATAAATCAATATGCACCTATTCTTCCACCTCCTACACTTGGAACTACTTTTCTCAGCTCTCTCCCTTCAAATCCCTACTCAACATTATGATTTCTTTATGGACTCTCTTATGTGCATTGCAACAGTAACAAAGCTGTAAGTTAGAGATGGAGAACCTCTGTCTCTGCCCTCCAATATGTTGCTGGGCTCCAGCTTCCATAATCTCCAGCCAGCATGGCCAATGGTCAGGGATGGTGGAACAGTCCGTCCAGCACCTGTAGGATCACAAGTTCCCCATCTGTGCTTTAAATACATGCAATGCAACCTCACCTTCCCACATTTTCTCTCTCGCAATAAAGGAATGTAGGACTTCGATTTTAGAACAGTGCCTTGTTTTATTTGGCCATACTTGGCCACGTTCGTTGGTGCAGAGGGGGCAAAGGCTAAAAAATGTAGGCATCCAAGACAAAACTGAAGTGAGTTGATGGAGGGCATTTTCCTAAAGGGGGAAAGAGGGGAGAGCAGTCCAGTTTCTGGTGCCATAGCAACACCTAGTGGCAAAATCAGGCATTTTGAGTACCTTGACACTTTTGCCTTTTCTTTTCCTGGAAAAGAGAAGGGGGTAGTAGTGCTGGCTAGAGCTGGTGAAAATGTTTCCATCTTCCTCTGTTTAAGTTGCTGATGCAGCACTTCAAACAAGTGCAGTGACAGATATAGTGATACCTTGGTTCTCAAACTTAATCAGTTCTGGAAGTCTTCCAAAACCATAGAAGCTTTCCCATAGAAAGTAATGCAAAATTGATTAATCTGTCCCAGACAATTAAAAACAACCCTTAAAACAGCAATTTAACATGAATTTTAGTATCTAATGAGACCATGGAGCCACAGAATGAAAGCGATAGACCAGGCTGCAATCTACTACCCAGTTTAAAAAACTGGAGTTATATACCCATTACCATTGGAGGGATGAGTGTGCGGGGTGCATGAAGGGGGAGGAAAGGGAGGCAAAAGTTCTCTGAGGAGCCAGTTGGCTCCTCTCCATCCGCTCCAGGCCAGCTTTTCTGGATTCCCCCCCCCCCAGCACCCATTCCTCACCTTCTTCAGGGCTAGCAGAAGCAGCAACCGCCCATGCCATTTGGATGTGTTCTCCTCACTGAAGAATTTACTGCAGTGGCAATGACAGCATCCTGCCCACACTGTCCCGTGCCCTGTGAGGCAGTCACTTCTGGGGCAGCAGAGGGACTAAGCGTTGCAGGGCAGCAGCAAAATCCGGAAGCCGAGAAGGGGGTCTTTGATGCTCAGCATGCCCTTCCCCACCTCGGTGCCTGCCGTGGCAACAAAATCCAGAAGCAGAGACGGGGGTCTTTGATATGGCGGTGCACAACTCCCCTCCATGCAGCTGTGAGAGGTGTACACTCTAGGGAGTGTTTCCCGCAGCTGCCGGCGCCGGGTTTAGGAAGGTTGTGCTGAGCAGGCAAAAAATATCGCTGCTGCCCATGCCGCCGCCGTTGCTACAGCATCAGTGACCCTCTTCTTGGCTTCTGGATTTTGCTGCCATGGCCAGCACTAAGTGAGGGAAGGCCATGTTGAGCAGGCAAGTGATGTCGCTGCCGCTCTGAGCCGCTTATTCCCTCTGCCACCGCCGTTGCTGCAGCATCAGCCACCCCCGCTTCCAGTACTGGGTGTTGCCAGTGACTGGCACTGAGTAAGGGGAGCCCAGGCCCGGAGGCAAGTGAGTGTGGCACTCAAAACGGAAGTGTACCCCCCAGAGTACGTTTGGGTTCCAAAAAAAGTTCGAAAACCGGAACACTCCTTTCTGGTTTTGAAGCGTTCAGGTTCCAAATAGTTTGTGAACTAAGCTGTTCGAAAACCAAAGTACCACTGTAGTGTTGAAATTACCCAGCTTCCAACTGGGATTTAACCTTGAAGGAAATGTAAATGAAATCCAGTAACTGCACAGGTTCCCTTTCCAATGACAATTCTATTCTTCTATGAATCTGTACCTCAGTATCATCGTAAGAACTCTGATAGGGAGGGTGTGTGTTAGGAAATGGTACAAACACTATTTTTGGCTTGTATTTACAGCTATTTGTTAGTATTTCCAATTTACCAGAATAGCTAGAGTACGCTTCATCAGTATCACATGCAAATTGTATCTTATTGCTTCAGCTCTGATGTGCTATTAATTAATGACTGAAAACTCAAAATAAGAATTGGACAAAATCACCAGTGTTTCTTGTTCCTTACCCCATTACTGTTTCATTGTTACCAAAGCTGCCTCTCATTCTTCCACCATCACTTCATCAGAATCTGTAATTCACATAACTGTTTTCTTGTGAAAGACTAAAAAAAGGCCGTTAGAGATGTTAATACAACTTGAGTGTTACTGGCCATGCAAAGTTTGGGCCTTTATAAGGGATTTTTTGAAAGTTACCACAAATTATTAGGATACAACAACCTAACGGCTTGCTTTGAAAGCTGAGAGGCAGTTGGTAGCAATCAGGTTATGGGATTTAGGCAGAATAAGAATCTAGACAGACACATGAAGAGTTTGTGTTTATTTGTCTACATTCAGCATAATCCAGATGTGCTGTCTGAATGACCCAGACATACAAAACCCACTCTTTCCCACAAGTTTTAAAATAAAATCCTCACTTATAAAACTGAAAAACACTAAAGCATTAAAATACAGAAAGCTTGTTTAAACTCACTTCACAAAAGCATTAGCAGAAGATATCCCTTATCTATTTAAAGCCATACTGTGTTAACACATGAATGTCATTTAAACAGAAAAAGGATACTGAACTCAAATTCTATTTAGACAGAAAATTGAAATGGCAAACAAACCATTAAATACACCATTAAATGTCCAAAATACAGCTAAGTATGGAATTACAAAGTACTCAACCATTAGTGACTGATATCACAAAGAGCACTGCAACATGGAAACAGGGTTTACATGTTTACTGTGATGCAATAAAACTCAATATTCAAAGGGTATGCAAGTTTAGAAGGTAACAAAGCTTCACACCCAAGAACAGACTGGTTTATCTATACTGATAGTTCATGCTGTGGTCATTTCTGCCATAACCAGCTTGGGAGACTTGGTAGGAATTGGGAGGTCCACTGTAATTCTGGTTTGAACCTGGGGAGTTGTAGTTTGGCTGAGAATATCCTCCTAGAGTGAAAAGGGAGAAAAGGGAGAAATCTCTACTTTGCTTATATAGTCTAAACTATCACATACACAAATAGCAGGCAACACACCACGACAGAATGAACATCGCCTCCCCAAAGTTTGGTAACTGAAGAGCACTTGGGGTACAATAATCTTTCCCTGCTGCACTTCTGTCTGCTCTGGTCTATCACCGCCTCCCTTTTTAATGTGATCTAAAATTATGCTTTAGTAACAAAGGCACTCCCATCAGCTTTTGGAAAAGAAAAGCAGCAACAGGAGTCCCCTCCTTGCACTGCTAATCTTTCTTGAAACTAAAGCCTAATCAAAGGAGTGACACTCTTCCACCTTTGTTCATTGCATGTTCCAGAGGACTGACTGACTGACTGACTGACTGAAGGAAGGGAGCAATAGCAGTGATCACATATAATGGATGGCTGATTAGCAAAGTCAAGATTTGTGATCTACCAAACAAAAGAACTTATTCCACTCAACATGCAAACACTTCAGGGTTGCTGTTATT
Source organism: Podarcis cretensis (assembly GCF_951804945.1). Lineage (NCBI taxonomy): Eukaryota > Metazoa > Chordata > Lepidosauria > Squamata > Lacertidae > Podarcis > Podarcis cretensis. The sequence goes on from NC_137187.1 coordinate 32,189,065, forward strand.
CTATACGGACATTGCTTACCTTGGTAAGATGACCCTCCTCCAGCTCCACCCCCATAGCCACCATGGGAACCAGCATTGTAGGCGGCTCCTGAGCCATAACTGTTCGCGCCACTACCGCCACGTCCACCACCACCACCACCGTAACCTGGAATTAAGAATGTATACTGAGGAAAGTCTCACATCAGGCTACTTTGGAAACATTCAAAATCAGAAAGCTGACTTCATATAATACCACCATATAATACACAGGGAGATTATCAGCTCTTATCATAGATGTCTCCCCTAGTTTCTTGCAACACAGCAGCAGTGGAGAGGCTATACTGAAACTAGCTGCATGATGAACGTTTCCCAACACACCTGCTCAAAATTATTAGATGCCTTCATTTATCACTGCAGCTCAACTCCACTGCCTTTTAAAAGATTCTCCTCTGATCTGCATCTCAACCCAGTTACTGGAATATCTCCTGTCCACAAGGGTCTTTAAAATACAGCTACTTTACTTAAGCATACAAAGTAACACAGAATCACATCAGTTCTTAAACTATCATGTTTCCTTTACAATTCCAATCTCTGTCCTTGCTCTCTGGGACTTACATAATGATAATAGCCCTGATGTGCAGTGTACGAGACATATGCTTATGCTAAAAGTGTATTAAGGGCTTTCACAACTCCCACCCCCCACGAGGAACACACTGAATTTACTTTCGTAATTGTAGTCTGATCCTCCTCCACCACCGCCAGGAGAGTTGTAGGAATTTGAGTAGGAAGCGTAGTTGCCTTGGTTATATCCCTTCTGCTTGCCTTGCGGTGGCCCATAGTTGCTATACTGGTTCTGGTTATACGATTGCTGTTGTTGGCCTTGATGGCCTTGATACCCTGAACCATAGGCGGGCTTTTGCTGTCCTCCATGCTGCGGCTTCTTCCCAGCGTGTTTAGGAGGGGCAGGAGAGCTGTAGTCGCCACCTTGGTAGTAGGAACCATACCCTGCGGATCCACCACCGCCTCCTGCATTGCCGGAATGGCCACCATTGCTGTAGAACTGACCTAAGGACAGGACAGAAAGCAGTCACCACACTTGTTCAAGCTATTTGAAACTGCTACATGCTCAGGAAGAAATGGGCCTAAAATGTGACTGTGTAGCATGACTTGTGTCGAGCTTCCCCCGCATCCTAGTAGAAATCCGGAGCAAACTGACACATTACCCCAGATGTCCTCCCTTCCCTAAAGGGATACTTAGGCTTGACTGGAGCCTTATACCTCTCTCTGGAAGGGCTATGCACTCTCCCACAATATTTGACATGAGAGTAACCCATTTTCTGTAGCAGTGACAATTCAAAATTTGGAATTCAATAGACTTGAAGTCAGACTTATTACATCAGCCATCTCAGGCAGATGCTTTTAGCTGGGAGTGAACATCCAACAAAGCAGTCTGGTATGATTTCAGTTCCCCATGTACCAGACTGCAAAATATCCCCTGGTGTGTAAAAGGAAGTGATGATCACAGCTGGAAACAATAGCAGAAGACAGAGTTACTTGGGTACATCTAAAGTCTGTAAAGATCCTGTTTTGAAATACAATTTGAGCACATAAGATTTGAACCCCCTTTTTAACATGATCTAAAATTATGCTTTAGTAACGAAGGCACCAGCTTTCAGACCCACAACAGGTGTTATAAGCCTATGGTTAAAAGTGCACAAGAATGGCTATTGTCTAGTAAGGTGACACATGCAGCTGATCTGCACAGCCTGGTATACTGGAAGGAACGCCACTAGTTTTAAATAACAATTTAGAAAATGATTTCTGGAAATAAGTCTTGGCTCCCCAAACCATCTTCACACTAACACCCACAACACAGTGGGTGTTAAAGTGAGTTTTCGCTCAGTTCAGAACTATGAAAAACACAGTTTCTCTTTTAAAAAAGGACATTTAACAACAAAACTCATTGGGAAAAACAATTTCCTCACCACAACCACTTGTAGTTACCATGTTAACTATTTTGTAAACTGCTTATTTAGTAATGATTTCATTTAGAATTCATTAACAAATAAATAACAATGTGTGTGCATGGGGGGGGTATTGCTTTTGTTTGTTACTATGTTATGCAATTTTGTGTTTTTATATTGTAAACCACCCCTGTGATGCTTGGATAAAAGGTGGTATAGAAATTTTAATCCCTAGACAGGGATCAAGATACACACTTTAAATCAACTACTGAAGCAAAGAAGACCAAACAGTATGTTTATTAAAAACCTCAACAACTAGTTTATTCCCTGTGCCTTTTCAGTGTTTAGTAGCTTTCATTTCTTGGACATTACATACACCTGATTTTGGGGACATGCACTGCAAAAAAGATAAGTAGCCATACCCTACAAGAATTTGAACCAACTTGCAAAGTGCTTTAGGCCTTTTATCTATAGTTGCAAAAAATGCCCACTGCAACTAATGAAACCATTCAATTTTAGAGGAATCGCAACCCAACCATTGTAGCTGAGGCTGGAGGTCCTGGATGTTATACCAATACAAGAAGCACAAAGGATGCAGATATTAAAATTAGCACATACTATTTCACATACAAGTCAATATCATGCATGCTTTAAACACTAAGTTGTCATAGATTCTGAATTGTTCAAATGTCTTTCCCATTATTATTAGAGGCATCTATCCACTTCGGGGAACCAAAAAGGTTAAGTTTTGTACAAAATCTGTTGTAAATTAAATCAAGTAGTTCACACATTATCATGTTCCTTAAAAATAAAGCGATGCTTTCCATAAAAAGCAAACGGGGGCCTTTTGCTTGTAAGCAGAACAGAGTTGGCTCTTTTTGTGCACAACGCACAAACACATTCCTTGAAATTTAGCTCCCCCATAGTGTACATCAATATGACCAAAGGCAAGTCACAATAAAAACTGCCACTGTTTGTAGGCTAACAGTTTCAGACAAGCTGCGGTGAAAAGCCACTGTTGAGAAACCCAGTGAAGCACAGGGACACAGCACGAACACTTTGGGTTTTGGAGTTCGAGAAAATTGGAGTAAAAAGCTGTTTTATGTGCAATACTTTTAGATGATCTAGGAAGACCCAAAATCATGATAGCCGTAGCAGTCTGTGAAAAAGTCACCTACAAAAGGGGGAGACAGAGCAGAGGAAAAAAAATTAGAATTTTTGGAAGATGGCAAAATGTGCCACATTTTTAAAATTTATTTTTATTTCTCTGCTCCCGTCTTCCCCCCCTCCCGAAACAAACCAAGCTGTGTATTTTAAAATTGTTTTAGGGAAAATGCTTTTCAGAATGGTGATTTGCTTCACTGGCATAAAGCAGAGAAATGTTTAGTTCATTTTAAAAGCAAGTGAGATTTGCTTTCAACATCAGATTTTCCTCATTTCGCTATGTAAAATAGAACTGAGCTTCACTACCCCCAGGGTGTTGTGTTTATTTTTTCCATGAACACTTACTATAGCCTGCTGTTGCAGAATTGCCACCGTAGCCATAGCTTCCATATCCAGCTCCTGGAACAAAATGAAGAATATATTAGTCACCTGACAATATTGCAAAAAAGGAGCGAATTAAGTAGACCATTTGGTATGTTTACACCATGGATTTACACTGATGCTCAGATTCAGGCGCATATATAAAAAGTGGACTCCATGGAACCACTGAGTTCAGCAACCATTAAGGCTTTCACCTGTATTTATCTTCCAGCTCCTCCTTAGTCTCAAATCTGCAAAAGGGAAATGGTCCTGCGCTCTCTCTCTCGCGCGCGCTCCCTCTCTCCCTCTCTCTCTCACACACACACACTATATGCAATGTTATAATGCCAAGGTGGTGAGCAAGTGCCCCTCTAGATGTTGTTGATCTCTCAATGGGCATCAGCTCCAGCCAACATGACCAATGATGGGAACCAGAATTTAACCAAACTTGTTGGGGTACAGGCCTCCCACCCTTGCTACGAAGCAGAAAAAGCAGCATGTGCAGGATGATTAATGCTAGCTTTCACACTTTAAAGTATGGAACAGAAAGGAAGTAACTCACCAGCATTCATATATCCTCCATGATTAGCACCACCAAATCCACCTCTTCCTCGACCGCGGCCTCGGATATTTCCTCCTCTACCACGACCCCGCATGTTTGGAGGGGGTGGCACTTCAGTATGCATAGGGCCTCCCATACCATAGCCTGGATTATGCTGTTGAACAGAAAGTCAACTAACTTATTTTTGATTCTTGCTATGTTAAGTATTTTGCATAATTCATTGCTAAGCAGCTCCTAGAACTGTAGCCACAAGCTATGCTTTTCAAATCAACCGCCAAATAGTCTATTAAGAGTACAGTCTCTCTAGGGGATTGAGTAAGTATTATTAATCTACCTGAAAGCACAAGTTATAGGGTTAAAATTTACCTTTACGGGAAATTTGGGTCCACCTCGCGCTGGCAAAGGGGCCCTTTTCTTCTTTTGCTCCATTGGAATGGGGGCATCTGGAAAAAGCTTTTCTAACGCAGCCAGTGCAGCATAAGCTTTCGCCACTTTTTTGTTTGAACCAGCTCCTTGGAATTTCTGACCATCAACCTCAACCTTTGAAGTAAGGAAAAGTGTCAGGGAGAGAACTGCACGTTCCCATGTTGTAACAGCATTAACTAATAGTAATTCTGAATGCAGCTTTGAATACCAGATCATCTCACCTCCATCACAAACCGCTTATCATGACTGCCGCCAGTTTCTGAGATCAGCTCATATTTTAAGCCACGTCGTTTCTCATTTAGCTCCATAACTGGGTTTTTCCCATGCTTTGTCAGTATTGGTCCCTGCTGCTTCACATTCTATGAAATTAAAATACCACTGCATTGGTGCCATTTCCACTTTTAAAAAATGTAGATCAATAATTGGGGGGACGGGTGTGTGTGTGCCAAACCACTACAGAAAAGCCGAAAGCCAAAAAATTATCTAGGTTAGCACCCCACCTTCCTAGTTAGCACAGTAGGGCAAGGCAAGATGCTGAGCACAGAGAAGCAAACCATGTGGTATTTGCCCACTAGAACAAGGCACTGGCTTTGTGAATGTGTAGTAGTAGAGGAAAAAGTAGGCTTTCAAAAGAGACCCCTGGGTGCTGGGGAGAAGTGTACCAGAAACTATAATGTACTGACTTTGTCTTCATTGACTATGGACAATTGATTATTAAAGTACACTTAGAACTATAATGTCAGATTTAGTTAAGCTATATATGTGAGAGATGTATCATTTGAATCCCCTCCATAATTATTTGGTGGTTATTGACTGTACAAGAGTTTCTAAAACGAAGTAGGAAATTGGCATTGATCTGGAGTGACAGGGATTCTAGCCTGAAGAGCAATGACCAGAGCCTAAAAGAGGCACAAGTAATGTACACCTACCTCTGTTTGCTCTGAAGGAGAAGCAGCACTGGGTGTACAAATAGTTTCTACTACAGGCGGAGCAGTAATAGCTACTGGTTTCTGATCTGTTTCCTCTGCTGATTCATCACCCCTCTCTCTTCCTTCTACACCTGTAGGCAATCCCATATCTTGTAACACCTAAGAAGAAAAAAATTGTCCTGATCAATTTAGAAGCTTCTGTACAACTTCAGACTACTGTTATATACTCAGTAACATCCATTAAGCCATTCAGTAGCCACACCTAACTAGTTTCACAAACTATAGCTTGAGCTTCCAAACACAGGACGTAACATGATCTAGAGCTTGCTTATCCAGGCCCGTGCAGAGCCTGTCTGATGCCCGGGTTGGAAGTCGTGTTAAAATAAAGCTATAAATTAAAAGAATAAAAGGGAAAAGGAGGAGCTGGTTTCTAGAGGCCCCCCCAGACAGCTTAGCCCTCCGAGGCATGGGGCAAGTATACCTGGCTGCTGGATCTCTTTGCATGGGTCTGTGCTTATCCCTCCCAGCTTCTAGGTAAAGCACCCTCATAGTTAACTGATACCATGGCAAATCATAAAGCACAAATTACATTGATTACATGTCTGTGTCAAATCATGGTTCTCCAATTTTGTCTTGTTGGTCAATTGCAAACTATGTGTATGTCAATACAAGCACAAGACTAAATAATAGTTTAAGCTTCCTTAACCATGGTTTGTAATGAATGACACAGATGTATTCTGGGAAAGGCACAAGATCCCCTTCCAGATGAAAGGAATTCAAGTTACGTTCAAAGCGAAACTGTATGTACTGACTTACAAATAATAGTTACGCACATATTCATAACCACTTCCTACCTTTACAGCTACATGCAGCTTGGCTGTTTTTTTGGAAGGTCCTGAAGCTTCATATGTGATGCCATCTACTTCCACAGACATGGTAAATATAGGAGCATGAACTGGACCTGTCTGAGACACTAGTTTATACTGAAGTCCTGGTTTCAGTTGGTTCAGTTTCATCAGTGCATTCATAGCTTGCGGCGGTTCTGATTTCTCCTCTGAACAAAAGAAGATATTAACATATTGACTGAAGACCCCACATTAATGTCTTTTGTGCTCTACGAAGTGCACAGTGTTAAGTTTATAGCTATAAAGCAAATCAGCCAAAGCAGAACAACTCAACATTTTTTCTACTTCCTACCATTCACTGACATTTACACATCAACATGAATCCGAAACATCTGGATTAGCAAGCACTTGGAAAACTATGTATACCTACCTCTTGCCAACTCAATACCTTTTTTCTGAATCTTCTTTTTCTTTTTGCTTGGAGACTTCTCCTCTCCGTCTTCTTCCATAGGACGTTTCAACGGAGCAATGGCATATGTGGTGCTAGGGGGAATCTGGACTGTAGACAGATTTTAGATTGTCAATAAAAACACCAACGTATTTTCTGTCAGAAATAAAATTCCAGACTACTGAAACCTACCAGTGTAATCAACTGGGTTTTCATTTTTGGGTTTCTTGGGCATCTTTGATGGCAACGGATCCATCCCCAAAACTTTATGAAGTTGGCCAAAAGCAGCAAGCCTTAACGCATGCTAGAGAGATAGAATGTGTATTACTGAGGTGTCCAAACTGCTCCTAGCTTTTTCCACATTCATAACAAAACCCATTCCCAGTATTTCAAGCCAGAAATTTCTGAATACCAAAGTCAGCAAGCACTCTGGAACTTACTGTTAAGTTTTAAAAACCTGACATCTTATTTTTGGCAAATCAGCAAAAACCTCCTGCATTACTTAATGGGACCCTTTTTCTGTTTCCGATTAAAGCCAGCCTCATTGGGAAAACTAGCTGTCATTAAGAACTCATTGCGGTTTTGTAACATCTGTAATCAAAACTATACCTGAGCACTCTGTGTGATATCTTCCCTTTGTTGTCTGTCTAGATGCCCAATAGCATCAGTGGCTTCTTTTTCACAAGGATCATAAATACCAGAACCATCTGAAGGCAGGAAACAAGGAAGATATGCAGAGAATTATCCTAGGGTCTCTATGTAGACTCAAATATTCCCTCAGCATCACCTAAGACTCAGAAATGTAAGTAGCTCAATTGAAGTTCTTGATCCAATGGGCAATAATTTGATCTAGTCTGCAATACAGATCATTAAGCCCAACACTGTGTGGCAAGATTGCCAAAGTCTTCAAGCACTCCAAAAGCAACCTGCACATTCTGTCACATCCCCATTAAGGGAGTTGGAATACTGGGTCCATAATTTTAAGAGCATTTGTTCAAGGTAATGTCATGCCCTGTACATCAAACCTTAAGTGAAAGAAACAGATAAAATATGGTCATGCCTAACATGGTGGAAACACAAAACCTTGACTAGAGCCAATTTCAGTCACTTCTATTGAAATTTCTCAAGAGTCGAGAACTATCTAACCTGGCATGACTATTCCTGATGCAAGGCATTCAAGAACTCTTCTCAGGGCCTCACCGGCTCCCATTGGTCGATTGGCTGTTCCAATTGATTTCTCACACAGCAGTTCTAGAGGCTGAAAAGACATTTCAGAAATTTGTAAGGAAAATAGTAAACAGTTATCAGTGCCCATAGTACAGATGCTGGCCTACCTTAACCATTAATCTATTAAATAACTCAGTTAAAGAGACACATGTATGACTAGAAAATTGGGTGTTGGATCTAGGAGACCTTGGTACAAGCTTGCCTATCACTGACTCAATGGGAATGTTAACATGCGGATGTTAGTGCCCTTTCTGTAAAATGGGAATCAGTGAATGAATAAAGTTTTTAAACTTAATAAGTGCAACATAAATAGTAGAAATAACAAGCTCTCTATAGCTTTAACATATAGAATGCTCATTGCTCACATATTAATTGCTTCTGCTTCAAAGTGGCTTCTCTGTTGCAGCTTCCGGGGGGGGGGGGGACTGTAGTTCCCTAGCCCGAGCTTCCCCCGACCCCAGCCCCCAGATCAGGCAGCTCTCCACAAGCCTTGGGAGACCGGCGCAATTTCCCGCCGGGCTCCCATGCCTTGCGGTTATCTGCCAGCTTCCAAACCAGGTCAGGGAACCGAAGCCCCTGATTTCGAGATGCAGGCTGCTATCCGAAAGCCTAAGGAGCCCGACGGGAACTCCCGCGGGCTCCCAAGGCTTGCGGAGAGCTTCCTGAAGCCTGGAGAGCGAGAGGGGTCGGTGCGCACCGACCCCTCTCGCTCTCCAGGCTTCAGTGAAAGCCTGCATTCGCCCCATAGGACGCACACACATTTCCCCTTCATTTTTGGAGGGGGAAAAGTGTGTCCTATAGGGCGAAAAATACGGTATTTTAAGTGTTTGAAATCAATGGTAATTGTTAAAAAAAGGGGGGTTTGCACTGTTCATCTTGGTGAAAGCAAGAATGATCTGCACGTTAAATGATACAGACATTTGCAATTTACTCGCCCTGCATTTATATTCCGCTCAAGCGGAATCCAATGAAGCTTAGCCAAGTTTGGTTGTAGGGGGTTGCTGTAAGGCAGCACAGGCAAACACTGGCCCTCCAGATGTTTGGGACTACAATTCCCATCATCCCTAGCTAACAGGACCAGTGGTCAGGGATGGTGGGAATTGTAGTCCCAAACATATGGAGGGCCAGTTTGCCTATGCCTGCTGTAAGGTGTGTGGTCGTCTAACCTGGACTAGAGTCACTTTTAGCTGTTGCCTGGGCATAAACTTAACTGAAGGTCAGAAATGTGTGTGAGGGGCTGTCTAATAATACCTGTGAAGTATTAGAATGGTAATCTGCATTGAAGACTGAATAACCTCACCACGTTCTCAAATATTCACTGGCAGCATAAACACATAAGCCAGACTTTCTGTGTGCTGGTGCATGTGGTCTGATCACTCCTCCTCTGGTACAAGTGAGATAAACACACCAGGAGGCCCTTGGCTTCCTTTTGCATTCTAACAAGCCACAATAAGCAAGTGAACAAAGCATGGTTTAAGATGGGCAGTGACTATGCTTTGTTGTCACAATCAAACTAACAACTTCCTGGTATACATATCCTGCTCACACCAGGAGAGGGTTGAAGTGGAAGTAAGCAGGCAGCATGCACTAGCTCACTGCTTGTTTACAGCTTACCATAATAAACTAGAAACTGGCTTATGACAATGTTCACAACCATTATATCTATGAAAACAATGGAAACTTCCTAAAATAGCATATATTCATTGCACATTCAAATTATTTATATGCCACTAAATGGGTATTATTCCCAAGCAGTGATTTCAAAACTATTCTCTCCCCCAGGCTACCTGAAATTTGCTAAGACTCTTGGTGGACTACTTAATGATTTTTCTGCCTCTTGCAGCAACTGTGTTAAATATTGTAATATTTCTAATTGTATTTTCATTATTTAATTCCTTAAATATTTTATTGTATTATAATTTGAATTCCATAGAACCCAGTTGCATTACAAAATACAGCATAATAAGTAATAAAATACAAACACAATTGAAATCAATATAACTGCTTAACAGGATGGATATGCTGGCTCTTGTTTTCAACCACAATCCAGAGATCTGAACCATCCGAATGCAGCTTGCAGACCACTCCTATTCTAAAAGCACAGAACAAGTCAATTTTGAGCCTCAACAACCTGATGAACCTATGCCATGAGGATACTCTAGCTATAAACCAAAGCAGACTTTTGGCAAGCATTTTAGAACTGTCAGGCTTCCACAATCCCTAAAAGCCACCTTACACTAGAACCTTTGGTCACATACAATCAGTCTCATTTAACAACCTAGGCAGTCTTACAAAGATTACGCTTTAATTAAATATTATTCAAATTTTTCACATTTTCATAGTGCCTTCCTCTCCATAGGATATAAAAAGCACCTGCTTTTTCTCACATACATTTGCATATTAAAAAAGAAATAACTTGAAAGATTACCCATCCTCTAAGTGGAGCCCAAGTAGGCACACGGGTACACAGATCTCTCAGCACTCTGATGACTATGACACATGATTTCAAGCCATTTGCCCTGGCCTAGAATAAAGTAATAAGCAACACAGGTTCAGTAATATACTGCATACCAGGACCAAATTGAGACAAAATATAAATTTCTTGTAGTGCTACTTTGTCAAGGGTAAACTATGTATACATCTCCATAGCTTTATTTCTTTAGTTTAATTACTATGTATGAAAACTTACTCTTAACACAAAGCAGCAGCAATGAAATCTACTCCATTCCTTCTCTGAAAAACTAAATTCATTCAAGTGCTTCTTTAGCAACTGTGCATTTAACAGATGCTAAGTTCTGCACATCTACAGCCCAGATTTAAAACCTTTTAATGAAGTTAGACAATTACAACTTACAAGTTTTCTACTTAAAGACAAATATAAGAACAAAATGCAAACCTGGAACCACTTGGCGTGTCGGAGTGACGCCAAGGCAGCAAGGCATTTCTGCCTGTCCAGAACGTCCGGTGAGTCGTTGACTGATAGCGTTTCTATTCGTGGGTGGAATAAGAAGACAAGGTACAGTTTGACCAAGGGGGTTCTGTCGGGTGGAGAGGGGATGAGGCAGTTTCCTAAAGGGCAGCTGAGGCTCCCAGAACTCTGATCTACAGCCCTGTACCTGAAAGTATAGCCTCAATACACTTTACTTTGTCACCCTTATGAACTAACAACTACATAAGGAGAACAATGTGAGGCACTAACTCACTCTTACAAAAGGAAAGGAAACCCTACAGGGAAGGACAGAAATCCTAAACTATTTTAACCAGGTTACAAAAAGGTATAGAACTATGCTAACCAACAGAATGGAAGGTTAAAATTATATCCCCACTCTATATCCGTAGAGGTACATAACTAAATGCTTTTCTAGATGGGAACCCCCTCCGCCCACAAGGCTCGACTGCCCTGGCCCCAGCCCATGACAGAGTGCGTCCTGTTGGTCAAAGGTCCAGCGTCCCTAAAATCGACAAACTAGAAGGCTTGGTAGATGTGGTCAGATATCAGAACCATAAAACAATCAGTAGCGAACAAAATTACTATCCAGTCTGTGCTGCAGCAAAACTGAACATAGGAAGAAGCCAGGGTTTTAGATAAGGCTAGTTCAGTCATTTGAAATGTGAGACCCTTTAAGCATTGTGTTCACCTGGCTACTGAAAAAACCATTCTAGATTTATTCAAATGTGAAGATTGCTTTTAATATTAAGGGTGAATTCACACATCCAAGCTCATCTCTGTACGATCAAGTGATGTGCATGTATGAAGACAGCTATCACACAAACACCGGATAGGTATTTTGTAGTATTTGATATCACCTCAAATACTTTGTGTGGACTGCCTCCTTTAAACTCAGCTGCAAATAATCAGGCTGAGTTATTATATACATGCTTGTCACTCAGACCCATAGATGTATAAGTAAGATGAAGGATGGAGTAACTTTATCCAAAACTCTGCATTACATTCTTGAATTCAGCTGAACAGGCTGAAACCCCAAAACGATCAAAAATACAAAAAGCAACTATCATTTTTGCTGCAACACAAACTGCTTTTATGTAACATATCCAATTTCATGAACATGCAGAAGTCATTTAAACTAAGACTTCATCTTAAGAGGTTTTAGTTTACATTTATAACGTCTGTATCCATCATTAAGGTCTGATGAAAAAAGTTATACCAGTGAGTTAATGTACTTGTACAAGGCCACACAAAAAGGCCCAAACATTTTAAAGTGATTTAATTTGGAAGGTGGTACTCAGATTCTAGAAGCCTATAATCCAGTTGTTCATAACCATGACACTGTGCAGCATTGTGACACAAAGTTGATTTGCATGAAATTGCTCTGCCTAATCAAAAACAGAACACCACAGTGAACAATGAAGTCAGTCTGGAAACTTATTCTGCGGCTGCTAGCAGTTTTCAGTCCTCCATACCTCCAGCTAACATTTTTTCCATTTCTTCTCTGACAACAGGGGATGTCAAGTGGATGGTAAGTGTCAGTGGAGGCTCTTTTGTATTCTTAATGATAATTGCAGCATCACTGATAGATTGGATAATTTCATATTTATCTTCAGTAATAGCCTGAAACACAAAGAAATGCCTTAGAGTTTTATCAGTCTCTCTCCCTTTCTGCAGTGCCAACATCCAAGTTAGAGCTTTGGGGCAACTATGTTTGATTTTGGCGTAGTTGGTATAGCTAAGAGCAACATAAAGAAATTCACTTCAGGAGCCCAAATGCTCCTTGGGCAAGCTGCAAGATATGGAATCCACTACACCTCCCTGCCCTTCACACATATCTCTCCACCCCCCCACCCCCCAATCTTGCACAATGACTGGAAAGGTTCTTCAGGCAGAAAATCCCTTTCAACACTACGACATTTCCTCTTATGAAGGTTCAACTAAAGCTTCCCATTTTGTCTGAGCAATGAGTTTATCTAGCCTATTCAAATATCAGACTAGTAAAAAAGATTTCTAAAGAGGAAATACTGACAATGAAATCATACTATGGTATCTAACTAGTTTCTCAAATAAGCCAGTGGTAGCAAATGAAGATGAGCTACCAAGTGCTGAGAAATGTTCACCAGCTTAATTTGTAACGTTCTGGAAGTTCTGAAGGGACAGACCCACAGGGCTAGTTACAAGAAGAGGTGCCAGCAACTGGACACAGAAAACTGGCAAGTGGTAGGCAAAGTACTTGGTAGATCTAATTACAGTGGGCCCACCACTTATGCAAAGGTTCAGTTCCGGAGCACCGTGCACAAAGTGCAAAGAATGGAACACCTGGAACGGCTACCTGCAAGGTGGATGGCTGCTTACTGGACTCTCGGAAGGCCACAGGACCACTTGGGAGCTTCCCACCCCCCTCCTGCAACCTTCCAGAGTCCAGTAAGCATGGCACTGGGCTTTGGGAAGGAGGCACAAGGGAGAGCCATGGCAGCTCCTTGCCAAACCTTGCTCAACTTTGGGAAGGAGAAGCATGGGCTTGGGCAGCTCCTTCCCAAAGCAGAGCTGCAAGAGAAACCCACTAGGTGCATGGGTTGGGCAGAAATAAATGAATAAATGGAGAGTGGGGAACGGTGGGTTTTCCCTGCTCTCCATTTATTTATTTATTCTCCCCACCCTGCATAAGTTTGTGTTTGCAAGTGACTGCAGCTCAATGTACTACATAAAATGTTCGCTCCTGAATTATCCCACGTCAGCAATGCTTTGATTACAAGGGAACTTAAAATGCTACAGTATATGATAGCAATGATTACAAGGGAACTTAAAATGCTACAGTATATGATAGCAAAATGCATGATTTTAGATGTTATAATTATTTATTAAATTTCTATACTGCCCTTCATGAAAGGAGCACAGGGCAGTTTACAATATAAAACCACAATACATTACATAGTAACAAACAAAAACTATAACCCCCCCCAACAGTTTTAAAAGCCACACATTGTTAAATTAGCCAAAGGCCTTGGAGAAAAGGAATGTTTTTGCCTGGCACCTAAAAATATGTAAATAGGTGCCTTTTACTCAGATTGAGTAACTTTATCCAAAACTGCATTACATTAGAGTACCCAAGTTGGCAGAACAGCAAAAATTCTGTGCACTCTTTGGCATGAAACCCCATAACCCAATAAAGTAGGGTAACATTGTATTTGTTGCATGAACAAGTAAAAAATAAACAAGATAAACGGTGGCAATTATAAACTTTTAAAAATTGCATATTTTTCATACTCACAGCAAGTTGGGTTCCAAGATTATCTGCCACTTTTTCCAAAAGACCAATAGTAGGCTTCTCCTTGCACAACAAAACCAACTCAAGATCCAAGTCTCCCTTAAGCAAGAGCCCCTTTGCTACAAGACCAACACGCATCACTCCACGAAGTGTCCGAGTTAAGTGCTCTGTGGTCTTCGGCTCACTAAGAAATGATGAAAAGAAGCTTTACAGAAAATGATGAAATGACAAACTGCTCTTTTATTGTGCTAAGTATTTGTTCAAATCAAACTTTCAGCACACAATGGAAACACTGGGCTGTTTCAAAATAGCCACCAAACTGTTTTGCACTACATGGAGGGACCCAAATATCTTTAAATGTTGATTCAAGTATAAAAAACACCATGACCTGGTATTACATTTCTATCAGCTCATCATTTCTAACAGTTTATCATCATGTACAGGTCATTTAATCCCCAAAGTATTCAATCTACCTGCCAGGGGTAAAATACAGTATTAGTAAAATTTTAATTTCAAGGAAAAAATACAAATAGAATATGGCCTCTTCTTCAGCAAAAAAATTGGAAAGGGTACTTCCTTGCCATGGAATACGGAGTCTTAGAAAAGTCAGGAAGCAGTGAGGCATAACAGCCAGTTGAAGTAAATGTCAGACTAGGATCTGGGAGACCAGAGTTCAAATCTCCACTCAGCCATAAAGTTACTGGGTGCCCTTGGGCCAGTCACTGCCTTCCAGCCTAACCTACCTTGCAGTGTTGCTATGGAGATTAAATGAGCTCCTTGGGGGAAAGGGTGGGATGTAAATGCAATAAATAACTGCTTCCAGAGCCTCTGAGGCTCAGCATGAAGCCTAGGAGATTCCCCACCATCCCAAACAGGGCAGAGGTGTGGGCAGAGAAGAGAGTTGCATTGCTGCTGTCTGAGCCTTTTAAACATTCATCAGAGTGAAGCATCCTACACCCTCCAGCTTGGTGTGTGGGCAAGTGAAAAGTTGCACTGGGCTCTAGAAACACTCATAAGTGTTTCTGAAATTCAGCAAGATGCCATTCCTTTCCTCTCAGGGTACAACGGGGCTGGTAGCAATCATAAGCATTCTAGGTGACTATGAAGGCTTCATATGCTTATGGGCCCCTGAAAATGGATGATCTGGACTACAGGAACAGAAGATGATGGAAACTCAAGAATAGCTAGTGGCAGAAAGACTGATCAAGAAAGGCACTGGGAGATACCTCCTAATCCAGCCATGAGCAAAGAGCTTCTTCTAAAGTGTTTCCCTCCTAGACGATAGCATGGAGAGTGCACCAGTGTCCTGGAGTCTAGACCACTGGGTACCAATGAACTGTGTATCCTTGGTTTAGTGAACAGACAGAAGTGCAGCCTGTGTAACGGTTATAGTGCATAACTATTAAACAGAGAACATTTAACTGAATATTTTAGTTTGCAATTAATATAATCCTGTGATGTGTTCCTCAAATGTTTCTTCCACCTTTGCATTAAAATGCAGAGGTCTACATGCTGTTACCAAGCAACAATGATAATCTTCATTCTATTTTCTTCAATGCTCTTAAGTTGAAACTTTTTTCCCCAACTGGAAAAAACAACAATTGGACACCTTTGGATGCTGTTCCATTCCAGATACATGGAATATCTGTTAAGCACTGTTTGGCTAAAGAGTATTTGGAGAGGCTGAGAGAGAATGGCTTCCCAAAGCTACTTAGTGAGTTCATGGCAAAGGCAAGATTTGAGCCAGCAATGTCCTGATTTGTAATCCAGTCTCTTATCTACTATGGTGCTGCAACTTCAAGAATGCCTTCTCCCAGCCCTACTCATTACCCACCAAGAAATCAGCCCTGAGGTTGTGATGTAGGGAGGAAAATTCTGTAAACATTCTACAGCTTTATTTTTTCATGGAACTTTCAGCTTAAAAATAAAAATACAGTGCCATTTTAAACTAAACCACTCTGCACATGGAATGACTTCTGTGAGCACAATGGAAATTGTACTCCCCCTGCATTCACCTATCTTCCCCAGAGGAACCCCCACATCAAGGTGGAGGTGGGTGGCTGCACAGCACGAGAAACTCCATTGTGCCCGCATAAGTCATCCCACACAGAATGATTTAGTTGGATGCAACACATTGTTTCTATAGGTTGCATCTAAATAAATACACTAAATATTTAAATGACTAAATACACTAAATGGATATTCTTCTTCTTCTTCTGTTTGGTTCAACTAGTATATATTATCCATTTAGTACTTTACTAATTGAAGCAACTAAAACACTGCACATGCGGAATGACTTTTTCTGGGGAAACTTACCTGAACCTTTTTTTGGGTGACTGACCCTAGTATGTCTGTGTGCATATATTATATAAATACATAGCTCTTTAGTGTGCAAAAATTAGCATATGAAGTTTTCAGCACCTTTATTACCTTTTAGAACTTAAACACCATAAGGAGGCATATGTGGTTGTGTTACCACATCCCTAAATATATTTACAACGTGTTACGCATGATTCCTCCCCCCCCCCCATTTCCTTTCCTTGTCAAAGTATTTAATTTCAAATATTTTTGGCTATTTGAAAATTCTTTGATAGTTATGCAACAGATGAAATTAGCATAGCAGATTTCTAGATTTGCTTACTAAAAATAAAAGTCAAAGATGCAAAATGAGTTCCCAACCTACATAATGCATCAGAAGTTTCCAATTCAAACATTTTCAGGAAAAAAATCCACTTTTTGATGTTTAAATTTATGCTGTACTAGTAGAACCCCAAGAAATGCAAAGGGGTATTATATCCTGACCATGTTTTCTCCTTGACAACACATACCCAACCTATACTGTATTTATAGGGAAATCTAGTGAAAAAAAGTGACACTTTCTAGTTCCAGGAAGACTTCAACACAATTACCGAAGATTCAAGAAAACACTACTCACACATATGTATGTGGTAATGTAGTTGGGCTGCAATCTTATACTCTTAGCTGGGAATAAGCCCAACTGACCTAAATGACACATTTCTGAGTAGATGTATATAGCACTGCACCGTATGAGATTCTGTGGTAGTGGCAAATCCTCCAGCAGCAATTAACTGAGTTGATGAAATGTTCTAAAATGTTTGTAACTGTTCTATCAGCTTAATCAGGGATGGAGAACCTGTAGTCCTCCAGATGGTGTTGGACCTGAATTTGCAACAGTCTCAGGAAGCATGGCCAGTAGTTAGGAGTGATAGGAGCTGGAATCCAACAACATATGAATGACCACAAGTTCTCCTCTCTCTATGGTAAATGAAACAACAAGAACTATGGACAACAGGAACAAAATCATGCTTACTGTTTCACCTACTGTGGCAACTGGAGATTTGCCTTTAGACGTAGAGATGGCTGCTTGCAATTGTGCCCTTTGATTTCTACTTAAGTATTTAGCAGCTGACTGATGAGCAGAAATGTTACTTACCTTCCTTCTTTGTTCTCTTCTTCAGCTACAGTCTCCATGGTCTCAGGTTCTGGCTGATCTCCGCTACCTTTCTCTTGTTCATTAATCCAGTCAGATACAGCCTTGAGAGCACGTTCAGTGTGAGAGACCATGTTCTGTACTGCTGTCAGCTCCTCTTGCGTTGGATAAACTGCAGAGTGTTTTGCCATAACATGGCGGTCATCATTCACAAAAATACGCATTGGCCGCTGAAAATAAAAACACAAATAGTAAACCACCAGTGTATGCTACAGTGGTGCCTCGCAAGACGAAATTAATTCGTTCCGCGAGTTGCTTCATCTTGCGATTTTTTCGTCTTGCGGAGCGCGGATTCCCCGGGTATTAACGGTTTTACAAAAAAGGAAGCAAACTCGCAAGACGTTTTCGTCTTGCAAAGCAAGCCCATAGGGAAATTCGTCTTGCGAAGCACCTCAAAAAATGGAAAACCCTTTCGTCTAGCGAGTTTTTCGTCTTGCGGGGCACCACTGTATTGGCTTTCACCTCTGAATGGCAGTCTCTTACCATTTTTGCTTTTGAACTTTGGCTGAATTTTTCAATAAATATTTGCTTCTTCCAATTTGTACTCGCTCAGTGTATTCAGTACTCTGGTAAAATGAAAAGGATAAACAATATCAGAAATCAATCAATCAATCATTATTGCGGTCATAGACCAGACAGAAAATTTAACAACAGAAACACACACTTCATCTTTATCCAATAATATCAGAAAACAAACTGGTGGACTTGTCACAACATGGTACAATTATGAATTTATATTATAACAGAATATACCCTGCTATATTTTATGTTAATCAATGATTTATCATGTTTACAGAGGTCTCATTCTGATCTCACCATCAACAAACCATGTTGCAAACCATGTGAGCAACAAGCTTATGCCCCCATGTTTAGCATTATGTCTGAGCTAGTGATCACCGTTTGTTTCATTCCAATCAAACCACAATGCAAAACCAAGATTTACTCTTGGCTTTCTGATTACAATTTTGAGTGAAGTGCTAAGCCAGAAATTGTGGTTTGTTGTTCCTTATAGGGGAGGGGTAAAGCCAGAGCCATCTCTGCATTCATGATAAACCAGCAACTATGGTGTACAGTGGTACCTCAAGTTACAAACACCTCAGGTTACAAACACTTTGGGTTACAGATTCCGCTAACCCGGAAGTTGTACCTCGGGTTAAGAACTTTACCTCAGGATGAGAACAGAAATCGTGTGCCAACAGCGCGGGAGGACCCATTAGCTAAAGTGGTACCTCAGGTTAAGAATGGTTTCAGGTTAAGAACAGACCTCCAGAACAAATTAAGTTCGTAACCAGAGGTACCACTGTACTACAGGGACAGGACATCTGTGGTCCTCCAGAGCCTGGACTCCAAGCTCCCTTAGAAAGCATGGCCAACGGTTGAAGAGAAGAACTGTGATCCAGTAGGATCTGGAGTGTCACCCATGGCTTGTTGTGTTGTGAGAATGGGGCAATGTGTTATGTGTTGCCATGAGAACAAATTGCTTTATTGTAGCAAGAACTTTGAGAAGTGCAGGACAGACACATTTGAAATACATAAAAAGAACTAAAAATAGAGCTTGCTGGTCACAGGAATGATTTAAGTTCGTAATTTGTGAAGTTAAGCATACTTAACTTATGCTATGCGGTCCTTTGAGCACAGCAGGATAAATATGTTTGGGATCAAACATAAAAATTTCTTTCAGTTTTTAACAGTAACAAACCATTTAGCACAACCCCCAGACTGTTCTGTTAAAAAATGTTAAACCAAAGTGACCCTACCTGCTAGAGATGGGGGGAAGGCAATAAATAACAACACATTACACTGCAGCATGAGGTTGATGAGGCAAAAAGCAATGTGTCTTGGACAAATGTTCAGATCACAGACAATGATGCTACACTAGACTAATACTACTAGCACAACTTTTCATACAGTAAGAATATAATTGATGTTGTAAACATTAAATGAAAACTAGTCTCAGTCTAACTTAGCTTTTAAGCCACAAATTAAGCACCTGTTTTAGCTAAGCTTGTGAAGCTGCACAGATTCAGTTGTATTCATCAATCTCAAATGCTCTGTAAGCCTATTTCAGAGCTGGTTTCTTGTGGGAAATGAGCTGCAAAGTTCAGGGAAGAACATTTTGTTTTCATTGTTGTTGGGGGAAGAGGAAGAAAGCAGAGAGACACTGGAAAATGCCTAGTCTGTACAACACTATTCAGTACATCCTATTGCCTTTAAGCCTTCCCCCAATTTGTGCACTACAGCATCTAATCCTGGATTCAGCTTGCATTAAATTATTTCAAATCACGGTTTAGTGGGGCTATGATTTCTTGATGCAACAATCCCGAGTAGCTGGTACACCCACCCCTATTTCTCTTTCCATTGGCTCAGGTGTTAACCCACTACTTTGAAATCGTAATTCCTAGCCAAACTTAATAGGAGCGCTACTTTTGTAAACGGAAAGCCAAGGCTCCTAAGCTGGGAAACGCCATCACCTCCTTTTGCTAGTTAACGGACAAAACAAAAGGCTGATAGTTGCCTAGAAGTCGTAGACTCTGAATAGAGCTGATTATCACAAACTTAAGATCCCCACTCGATCAAAACGTGGCTCTCCCCCTCCGCCCCGCCCCCCCCCAAAATGCACGCAGGGGCTCGGCCATTTGAACCTCACATCAGCCAGGAGATTACAAACCAGCTTCACACCTGCGGCCGTTCAGACGCGCGCAAGAAACCCGGCGCGGCCCAAAACCCCTTTTTCCCCGTAACCCGAAGAAGGGGACCCGGCCCTTGCCGCATTTTTTAACCACGTGGAGGGAGCGCGTGCCGACCTGGGCAAGGTTAGCCAGCAGGCAAAGCCATTACGGTATGTACCGGGGGGGGGGGTCGGGGAGAAAATGAGAGGGCGGCGCTTCATTTGGGGAAGGGGGCCGGCACAAAACGCGAGTCCGGCGGAGAGGAGGGGGCAAAGGGCGCCAAGCGAAGGGGGCCGGCGGCGGCGGCGGCCGCTGCAAAGGTCCCCTTCCCCTCTGTCTTCAAGGGGAACTCGAGGGCGGGATCGGCACTTATAGGAGGGGGGAGGTGGTGGCGGCGGCGGCGGCAGCACACGTGAGAGGAGGCATTGGGGAAGAGATGGAGGCCGGGGACCGGGGAAGAGCGCACCCACGTCCCCGGGGCCACTGGCTCCCCTTCCGTCGAGCCGCCCCGCGCGCCATGGCGCTTCTCTCCCTCCGATTCCCCCCTCCCTCCCGGCCCAGACAACGCTGCCGCCGCCGCCGCCGCCATTTTGTTCGCTCGACACAATGGAGCGCGCGCGCGCAGAGACAGAGACACAAGCGGGAGAGAGGATCCTCTTCGGAACGCAGGGAAACGTTAATTCCCCCTCCCACCCCCCGCCCCCCGTTCCCTCAGAAACGAGCCAAGCTCCCGCCGCCGCCTCAGGAGAACCCCGTGTTGTGTGTGGGAGGCGGGCCTGAGGCTCGGGCTTCTCCCTCATTCCCTCCCCTCGAAGCCCCTTCACTCACCGAGCGGGCTGGGCCCGTCGACAGCGGCGGCCTCGTCCAACGGCCGCCCCGCTCCCCTCTCCGCCACCGAAAGCGGGCGGTTGCCGGTATCGGGCTCGCGGCTTTCCCGCGCAGAAGGCGGTGGCGGCTACAGCGGCGACGTTGACGGCGGCTTCTCCTCCTCCTCCTTCGTCAGCCTCGAACTGCAGCGCGGTAGCGGCGGCGCGCGGGAGGGGGGAGGGGAGGGGCGGGGCTGCGCGGAGGAGAAAGGCAGGTCGCCGGACCACGTGGTTCGCGCCCCCTCTCCTCCAATGGCGGCCGGGCGAGGAGGCGCGCGCCTTGCCTGCGGGGTGGAGGAGCGCGGCGTTCTAGTCCTTCCGCCCCGCCTCCTTCCCCGCCGCCATCTTGTCTCCTCACACGCGAGCCGTGCGTAGCCGGCGGCCTGAGATGAGCGGGGCGCTCGACACCGCGCGTCCCCCCACACGCGAAACGGGACGGTTGCTTTCAAGTATTCGAGGAAAAAGGGGCTTGTGGAGGTGGAAGGAGGGCGCGACTACCTTTAGATATACAGTATATCTTTTTTATTTATTGAACTGGTCGGTCTCTTTATCTTGCACAGGCAGGGCGACCCAAATCGTCGTAACAGCCGCCGGCCTGCCCACCTTCCACGGAGCGAAGTGTGCGCAGTAAAGCTGCGATCCTAAACACCCATCGCTTCGGCGTCAGGAAGCTGCTCATCATACCATTAAAGGGGGTCCATCTACCTCAGTATTGTCTGCACTGACTGGCAACAGCTTCCCAGGATTTCTGGCAGGAGTCTCTCCCAACTCTGATCTGGGGGTGTCGGGGATCGAACCCGGGACCTTCGGCTTGCAAGGCGGAAGCTTTGCTACTCAGCTATGGTTGCTTGAAGTTCTTCACTTCCTACGGTGCCCATCAAATAAGAATAAAATACTCACGTTTAGGCACGCCCTTAATCCTTTTGTAGTCGGACACCTTGTTAATAATCCGCCTGTAGCATTTATAAATTGCACCCGTTAGACAAGCACCCTAGCCGAAAGCAAACTTCCGCTCAAGCGGATCTGCCTGCTTTACTTGGAAGCAAGTCCTATTGAGATCAGTGCGATTCTAACCATATCTACACCCAAGCAAGTCATGTTGAATTTAGTGGCATTTGCTACCAGGTAAATGGGGATGGGATTGATGCCTATGTCTTGTTTAGCCGCTGGTGGCGCTCTCAGGTGTGATACGACAAGGGAAACACTTAAGGTGCTTGCCACATGGCTGTAGCCACATTGCAACTTAAAAGGGATCTAGGGGAATGTCCAGACCGAACTAGTGATACTAGGTATTGTTTTACTGCTTGTATTTTCACATACAATACTGATTTTTGGCGGGATGTAAATTAAAAATGGAAGTAAGCGTGGAAAGGATAGCATAAAACAAGCTGCACACTACAGTTCTTATAAAATCCAGTAAAAATCTGGGAAACAAGCCCCACTGAGTAAGACTTATTTCTGTGTAAATAAATATGCTTAAGATTGGGCTGAAGAATGAACTATTAGAATAAGAATTGTGGGGTTAGAAGGGACCTCTAGGGTCATCTATTCCAACCCCCTGCAACGCAGGAATCGCAGCTAATGCATGACATGATCAACCTCTTCTTCAAAAACAAGGAAGGAGAGTCCACAACCTCTCAAGGGAGTCCATTCCACTGTCGAACAGCTCTCACTGTCAGAAGGTACTTCCTGATGTTGTCATAATCTCCTTCCTTGTAAATTGAATCCATTGGAGGAGAAACCCTCTGGAGGAGAAAACAAGCTTACTCGCATCTTCCATGTGACAGTCCTCTCAATATTTGAATATAACTATCATATATTCTCTCAGTCTCTTTTCCAGGCTAAAAATAACCACTCCCTCAATCATTCCTCATCAGTCTTAGTTTCCATTCCCTTGATCATCTTGTTTGCCCTACTCGGCACATGTTCCAGCTTGGCCATATCCTCCTTAAATTGTGGCACCCAGAACAACACTATTCCAGGTGGGGTTTGACCAAGGCAGAATAGAGCGGTACTATTGCATCCCTTGATCTGGAGACTACACTGGTTGATAGCATTAGCTTTTTTTTTACTGCTGCATCCCACTGTTGACTCATTAGCTACCCCCCTCCCCAAGTTTGGTGTCATCTGCAAATTTGGTGAGCATCCCTTCAATTCCTTCATTCAAGTTGTTTATAAAGACATTGGACAACAATGGGCCCAAGGCAGAACCCTGAGGCACCCCACTTTGCCACTCTTTTCCAGGATAAGGAACCATTAATGAGCACTCTTTGGGTTTGGTCAGTCAACCAGCTACAAATCCACCCAACAGTTACCTAATTCAGCCCATGTGTTACTAGCTGCTCTGCAAAAATATGTGGAACTTTGTCAAAAGCATTACTGAAATCAAGATACACTATGCCCACAGCATTCCCCTGATCCACCAAGCTTGTTACTTTATACAGTGGTACCTCGGGTTAAGTACTTAATTCGTTCCAGAGGTCCGTTCTTAACCTGAAACTGTTCTTAACCTGAAGCATCACTTTAGCTAATGGGGCCTCCTGCTGCTACCGCACCGCAGGAGCACTATTTCTGTTCTCATCCTGAAGCAAAGTTCTTAACCCGAGGTACTGGGTTTCTGGGTTAGCGGAGTCTTTAACCTGAAGCGTATGTAACCTGAGGTACCACTGTATATATAAAAAAGGAGTGAGATTCATCTGGCATGACATGTTTTTTTAGAAACCCATGCTGGGTCTTAGTAATCACATCATCCTTTTTCTAACTGTTCACAGACTGACTGTTTCATTAGTTAATAGGAACTCCCATAGACCTCAGTCTGCCTTACCCTTTGAGTAGTTCAGCCTTTAAGCATTATGTTCCAAGCAATGTTATAAAGTCATTCCAAGTTTCTGCACATCCTGGCTTTGCAGAATGGCTGCTCTGAAAATTGGATTTAAGGAGGCAGTCCTTCCCAACTACAGATCACTGATTCCAGCTTACATGGGAGCAAAGACCAGAATTATTTGCATGGTCCACATCTCTGTAGCTTTCTGTGGTGGGGTGAAGAGAACTTTTGTAATCTTGCTGCAGTATCCCACAATAATATGGGGATCCATTATTATTTTACAGTGATGTCATTCCTCCCAAAGGATCCAAAAGCAGCCATATAACATCATACTCAAAACATCATTAAAACAATTACAAAAAACAGAATTATTTATATTTTTTGGATTGATTCCTCACCCAAGCAAGCAGAAATGTTGGGATTTTAGTTAAATTAATCTGGTTGTGTTTACCTGTTAATTGTCTTAAGAGAGGGATTTATTGAACCTCATATTTTAAAAAACAAATCTAGTGAAGAAATTATAGAAGTTAAGCTTATATTTCCAAATTTGTTCTGGTTTCACAAATCATTTTTGAGGGAGAATAATACAGTGCAAAATAAGAACTCCCATTTAATACACTGAGCCAACGTTTCAAATGCACTATGCAGGGGGCACTTACATCAATTGCATTTTGGTCACTACTTGGGAATGCCAAGTACTGCAGTGCTGATTCCTTTCCAACCAACATTCCCTCTCACAGATGTGTAGCACTTAAATGATTAATCTTTTGTTATCAGATTTTTGCTCAAACAGATCTTGAAAGAAATAATAAATTGGGGAAAAGGGATGCCCACAGAAGATTGAAAAGGCACCCTAACACTTTATTAGAGTTTTTACTTTTTTCTTCTTGAGAGGTTTCTAAATTACTTTTTATTTGCACCTTTCATTTCTTCTCTCTGAAAATTCCTCTCCAGTCTCTGGTGCTTCTTTTGTAACCATGCTCATCACCTCCAATTTGTAACCATGTTCATCACCTCCAAAATTATAGAGACCAATTCTCGGCCTGGTCTGTATTGACCATGAGGCAATGGGAGGCAGAGGCAGGCTCGACTAGGTGCCTAATTCCAAGTTAGGCATATATTAGAACCCTGGCAGGGCGCTTGAGAGCAGAGAAACAGCAAAGGGTACAGGGCTCTTTTCTCACTTGTATACAAATTCCAAAGCCCCTTTAACTGCGGTTTCATATTTCAAGGTTTTGTTCTTGGCTGCAGCTCAGGGTAAGAGATGAAAGAACTGCTCTCTAAACTCTGCACAGTTGCATGATCCTGGTAAGTCATAGTTTTGATTGCCTTGTGTGAAGAGTGGCAGCACTAGAACAAAATGTCAGAGGGGAACATAGATGGGGAAACATGTATTTCTAGGTGGGTGAGTTGTGTTCCACATGTTAAGCTTTCCGAAAGAAAAATAACTATATGTTAATGTAGGAATCCAGTCGTGGTGGCAAGCTCCTTGTTTGTGATCCAGGCCACACAATGGCCTTGTTAATTTATGGACTAAGAGGCTGACTTTAATCACTGGTTGGGGCCCAAGTTTGCACATGCACCCCAGAAAGGTCACTTTGGTGCCATTTGATTTCACACCCGGAGACGCACTCCATTGTCTCTCGAGATAGGTGGAGGCCAACAAGTATGAGACCATTGAGTGGACTCCTATCACTTCACCCTGTGGATGGTACTGCCTTAATTCTTCTCTCACACAAAGTATCGCCTGCAAATAAAAGCCTGTTACATCAGAGGAGGATTCTAGCTCGCCCACTTACAGCTCTGGCAGGAATTATCAGCAAAACAATAATAGCAGTTAGCAGCTTTATTATTAGTACATAGGGGGATATTCAGAAACATGATCCCTGCCCCCAATCTGCAGATTAATAAAGTCCAAAGCCATGCTACCACCTTATTCCTATTTTGTACTGTTGCATGCATAGGCAGTCTTGGTTAGGTTTATTGAGTTGTGCCAGCAGAGGTGCGGGAACTGTTGTTAGGATCCCCAGCTCAATTAACCCTAACAAGACAAGCATATTAGCCTTGATCCCAGATAGATCCTTTCTTAAGCAGTCCAAGCTCTGAATCCCCCCCGCCCCCCCCCCCGTTAGTTTGGGCATTAAGGAGACAATGGTCTCGGAGGTAGCCATACAAATCTGCAAATCTTTCTCACTCTGCCCTATCAGTTCCTTTGGCTGTGGACTGAGCCTGTTGATTACAGGTAGAGCCTGTGTTGAACTGTGTGTTGTTATGATCCACATGTGTAATAAAATAATTTTCACATACTAGTGCTGGGTCAGGAGACCAGTTACCCAGCTGTTCATGGTCGGAGGAGTTTTGACAAGCATAGGCGATATTAGTTTCTCCCAGGTGTTTTCCAATATCTTTCCCCCTCTGGGATTTGGACATTTGTGTTGCCTCCCATTCTATCCGCTGCTATGTCTAGATTCTCTCTTTTCTGATGGAGGCATGCTGTAGTCTTTTTAGAACATTTTGCCTTTTCCTACTTCTACTGCCTTCTGGGACTTTTGGTCTATATTGGGTCCCTTTGAAGTTCCTTTAAGGGGAAATGTTGCAGCAACACGAGTCTCCTATTCAATCAGAGAAGCATTATTCCAACTCCTGGATGCGTGTGCAAGCCTTATAGAGGCATGGGATCACTAGCAGAGCCAAACTGTGCTCTGGGACACATGACTACTGTGCAGAGGAAACAGTCTGGGAAACAGTTGCGTTGAATCAAAGGTGACCTGTTCCAGAAGCTTCGCTAACACCATCTTAGTAATCAAGATAACCCCACAATTAATTGGTAGTTCTTGCAGCAATGAGCTCATATATATTCACTTGCTTTGATATAAGCTAATTAGCAGGCTCTAATGTTATCCTTAGGGATGTGGGTGGCGCTGTGGGTTAAACCACAGAGCCTAGGACTTGCCGATCAGAAGGTTGGCGGTTCGAATCCCCGTGACGGGGTGAACTCCCATTGTTTGGTCCCTGCTCCTGCCAACCTAGCAGTTTGAAAGCACGTCAAAGTGCAAGTAGATAAATAGGTACTGCTCTGGCAGGAAGGTAAACGGCGTTTCTCTGGTTCGCCAGAAGCGGCTTAGTCATGCTGGCCACATGACCTGGAAGCTATACACCGGCTCCCTCGGCCAGCAAAGCGAGATGAGCACCGCAACCCCAGAGTCGGTCATGACTGGACCTAATGGTCAGGGGTTCCTTTACCTTTAATGTTATCCTTATCTGTCAGCTTGGGGTGCTGTGCTGAGCCCAGAAAGGTTAACTATCTGTAAGATTTGGGTGTTTGCCACCTATGCTCTCATCTGGTTAGGTAAAGCGATGGGAAGTTGTGGCCAAAGTGACGTATGCTGCTTTGTGTATAAAGAATGTATGCATGCACTGGCGGAGGAAGAGGAGCGCGAGGGGAGCACACTGTCCCCGGCAGTGCAATCCTGGTGGGGTACCTGCGCTGGGCGTCCCACCCCCAGGACGAGTTCCAGTGCCAGCTCCGCCCCCGCCTGCTCTCCGCCTTCCCGGTGCCAGAGCATGAAGCTCCACCGCTATATACATGTTTGCTTGGGTGCGGACAAGCCATCTTGCTGCAGTATCCATCCTAAGTCTGTAAAGGCTGGGAGACCTAGCAGGCTGATCTGCTTTAAGTCTACACTTTACTTGAATAAAGCATTAGAACTGATCTCTCTGGCATTTTTGTCACCCTTCTTTGGTATCCCTTCAGCCAACAACTCACATGAGCCCTTCCTTTGGGGCAGTGGATCACCCTTTTTCTGATTCTTTTTTGCAGACACTGGCTGCAAGGGGTGATTTCTCCCATGTGCATCTGATACCTGCTAAATGTAGGCTTCTATTCTCATTTTCCTGTCAGCTGATGGGGAAGCATTTTGCCAGCACTTGAGCTTGGGGCTTTCCAGGCACTTGGGAACCCCACATAAGGGATTTTGACAGGTGGGGTGAAACAACCCCCTTCTCAACTGTGATGTCCTATTGAAAACATATGCTCAACAGGTGGGTTGTTCCCAATGCCTGAAATCACAGAATTAACCGTTTTGGGTGGTATCTTCTTTGAAATGAATGTTTCCTTAAGATATGCCAAGATACATTTAATTACATCTGGGATTATCTCGAGTTAAAGTGTTGATTTCCAACCTGATTATGGATCATGGAATCTGCTTACTCAGGTTCCTGAAAGAGGGCTGTGCCAAACACATAATTTCCCGTTTCTATTAAACTGTTTTTTGAACTAGAGTTCAGGTAAATAAATAGGTTTTCCTTTAATATATATTTGAAGTCCCCCAGCAATTTAAATGTAGAACATCTTCCATGCAGTGGATGAATTTTGGGATGGGGGAGAAAGACACCACTAATTACTTTGATTTCTAAAAATACAAATTGCGTTAGACTTCATAAGTTTTGTTGGAATTACAGATTGACTAAAAAAGAAAACCACACTAAACAGATGTACAAAACAAAATGTTTAATGTTTGTTATAAAATAATTTTTGAAAGATACAGGGATGTATAGGAGAGTAGAAAAGGACTATAAAAAGCAAACACAAAATTAACTGCCCAGATTTAAAAATTGATTGATGGTATTATCATTACCTTTGTGGAAAGTTACCAATTCCTGTAGCCACAATTTGGAACTCTTTCCAACTAATCCTCCTACATCCTTGCATTTTAGTGATACATTTTTTGCATATATTTAGGTTCTGCCTCATATTTAATTATTCCAAAGTTCATACTTACTTTGTTTACTTCCCCCCGCCCAACAAACACACAGCTTTTTTCTTGCAAATAATATTTTGAAGACCTTTCCCTATTTAGCAAGTCAAAGCTGCTACAACTATTTTGCCCCATCCTCATTCAAGAAACAACAGCGCTATTACCCAAGCTTTCTTTCACTGGCAACCCCAACAACAGTTGCCTATAAGCTTTTCTTCACAGCATTTGTATGAAAGGCTGCTAGTCATTTGGAAGAGGTTATAAATTATCCACGAAGTCAATGTGCCATGCTGAAAGGCAGCTTGCTCCTTTAAAGGTGTCTATCCCAAGTGGCAAAGGGTATATATAATGAAGTAAACACCACGGCAAGGAGAAAAGACACTTAGTAAATACAAATGGTTAAAAAATGTGTTATTGGAATGATCCAACTTCTCCAAGATTATTTGTTTTAAGATTAAGCCAGAACACTTGGATTGAGGCCAGTTTGGAGTCTACTGAAACAAGTTGATGGAATGAAATCAGCTCAGCTGGCTAGCGGGTTACAGCCTCCCTGGACTGTTGGCAACTGAAATCTAACGCTTCTGCAAACTGCTTCTGCACTGGCAAGCAAGAAACCCAGCCACTCCAGGCTGATCGTGAGCAGGGAGGCTTTGATTGACTTAGTAGCAGATACCTCTACACTCAAGACTTCAGATGGAGCTATTGTGACACAAGTTCCTCGTTTTTCAAGGGGGGTGGGCCAAGAGTGTTTCCAAATCAAGGGAAGCTACTGTTGTTCTGGCACAGCAAGTGGAAGCAGGACCCCCCAGGTTGCTGCTCTTCAAAGAAAAGGCTCGACAAATCTCAGACTGGTTAATTCCAGTGCGTCTGCTGCATGCTACCAACGGAAGCGACAGGAATGAACGGGAGGGCCAGCTATGCATCTGCTTGCTGTTTGTTGGTCTTCTTCAAGAGCTTTCTCAGATTAGATGACATGAAGTAAGGCTTTTCGGTAGAGCCATCATTACGTTCCAGATCTTCCACTGCAAAGAGAGACAAATTCCCCCAGCAAAAGGGATGTGAAAAAGTCTGTCTCCCAAGTACCAAATGGCAGGTATCTGGGATCAAGTAAGGCCATTACAAAGGGGAAGTGTTAGCAATCTGAACCTGTGAAAACACAGGGAAACCTGACACCACTAACTGGAGGCTGGGACTCCCCCCAAGCAAGCTAGTGTTCCCTGCTCTAGATGCATGTCCCAAACTGAGAAGGATGTCGAACTGACAAGTCAATCCTTCCACTTTTCCTCAAGGAAGATTGAACAATTCCTCATGGTGGAGGATATGGTCAGGATGGGTTTCCTCAACCATGTCTCGGTGAATCACCCCATTCTCAAGGCTATGGCAGTGTCCTAATGATTCTACAGATGTCAAGATCTAGATGAAATCTCACATTTGAGGCAACATTTGCATTAAGAAAATTAAGTGGGAAGCTCACAACTTCCCTCCTCTCTGCATGTAAATTGAGTGCTTAGAACGAAGCTGTCAGTTGAACCTTGCAATGCACAACAAGCAGGTACGTATGAACTCTGAACTGCACAGCTTCTTTTGAGGATAGAATTTAATTCAACAGCCTTTTAAATTTAGCAGGATTCCAGGTAAGCAGAATCGGAGGAGAAGATGAGGAGTTCAATTTGCATATTTAAAATGCAGAGTCAAGTTTTTACACCTGCTTTCTTTTTCCAAGGGGTGGCAATGAAGAGGATCTTTTTTCCTCCATGGGGAAGCAGGAAGAGAAGCTGAAGAATACTGCCTCTGGCCATGGCAGGAAGAGTGGTGGTGATAAGTTATATGAAGTTTTGCTCTGCTTGTCTTTTTATTTGGAAATTCTTTATCTTTTTTATTAGCATCAAACTGATCAATTAAGCTTTGTAAAGAGCACCATTCCCCTACTCACATCCTGACAAATACTTTGCCTCTTTTGTGATATAAGATCCAATGTATGTGAATAGCATACTGGCCCATTTGCCAGACGCATATCAAACCTGCATCTGGCCTTCTCTTCACAAAGTTCTGTCTTTGCAGCCTTTTGTCAACTTCCCTGCATATATATATATTTTTAAAAACTGGTGCAGCACAAGAAAGAGGCATATTCCTGATACAGGTATGAGTGATCTGCTCAAAACCAAAATTGGCTGCTCCAAAAAAAAGTCCACCAGAAACAGTGACGTCTTCAAAAACTTCAAAAAGTGCTCTGCCTGCTCAGGTCATCAACAGGCAGCAGTAGGACCATAGTTTTTTTGGATTTCATACCAGTATTGCCTTTGGAAAATGATTTTCACCTTTTATATTGCTTCCAGAACCTGTTTAGCCAGAGACAACCCTGGGGCAGAAGAAATGTCTACACATCATGGGAAGCAAAACCTTTCTCTCATTTAGCTCCTTTAGAAAACAACTGCCTGCCACTAGCCACAGGAGTTTCCAGGCTGGCCATTGTCTCATGAAACACTACAGAATTTATAATGCTTTTGGTCTCCAATTTCATCTTTAAAAAAACAAGTTTCCATCTCATTGTGATGAAGATCACTAGTGAGTCTTTGTCAACATTCATTTAATTTCATTTTGAATTGATCTTATGCTATCTTTTGCATGTTTACAGAATATCTGTGCCAAAAGCAACTCTCAAGGATAACCAAGAAGCTGTGGGCCAAAAAGCAAAAAAACCTTATCATAATTATATTTAATCAAAGGTAATTCCAGACCATAAACTTGAAGTGGATAATGTTCCACATGACACCTGGAGAGCTAACATAAAGGAAGTATCTCTTTAATAAGGCACTGAGTTTTCCGAGATGGAATCTGGAAGTTTGATGCCGTGTGGAACAAGATGCAGAATGTATTAAGTGTTTTCAAGAAAACCTCCCAATACAGCGTTCTGTCTGCCCCACTTTCCTTTCTGACTGCCTAGCCTCTGCCAAACCCACATAATTCCTTTTCATCCTTTCCTAAGCAAATTCACAAATGTTTGCTAACTCACCTTCCCTCCCCATCCCCACCAAAAACAAAAAACTATACCCTTTAGTTTTACAATGATTGGAGCCAGATTTGTTTTTCTGGCACAAGGAATAAATATCCTGACATATACTATGTTCAGCTAATAAAACTTTTGTAAAGCAGACAAAAATAAACTCCAGCTTTATACAATACTGAAAAACCAGGGGGGTTGTATTTTGAGGAAGAAAATCTAATACTTTATCTGCCATAGGAAGGAGATATCAGTCACAGATTTTTCAAGATCATTATTAGCTTAATTAAGGACTTTGCAAAGATGTACATTGGGAATTTCAAGGCTACACTGGGAATTTCAACACTACATTTTGACTATAGTTCAGTATGGTATGCTAAAACTTATGTATTTCAATGGGTTTAAGCATACATAGCTGTGTGGGATTGGGACCATAGCCTAGGAAGAGAGCCATTAGGGAAATTAGTAGCCATTGCTTTCCACATCAAGACAAGCTGTAGAGAAGTTACATACAAGCAAATGTTGTATATTGATAAAGATTACTCTGCAAGCTACTGTAATCTCAATGGCATGCTAGAGTGTCAGAACAGTTCAGTAAAAGGGATCATCCAGCAGGATAGCAAGCTTGCAGGTTGTACAGAATACTGCTTTTCAACAAAATAAGTAAAGGAACTGAAAATGAAGGAAACTCAAAGCTTCTGGGAGAAATGGCCAAGAGCCCCACAAAGTTGCAGCAGGAACTTCAAAACAAAGAAACAACTCTTTGCTGCTATGCTAGAATACCTTTCCTCCTCCACTTACTTCTGCCTGGAAGCAAGTCCTAAGCAATTCGAAGCCTCCCGTCTAAGTAGACTCAACTCAAAACCAGCCCAACCAGCCAAAGATATCCCTAGCACCTCAACAATTTTGGTTCTTTTGCCCCTTTGGACAAAAGCATCTGCTCTCGAAATTCACTGATAACCAAATAAATGGCTCTGTTCTACATCTGCCTAGTCAAGGAAAGGGCAAGTCCAAGAAATGATCCAAAACTTAATGGAAATATCTGCAGCACCCACTCTGTACTGTATGCATTCTGCTTATTTATGCAACCGGTTAAATAGCCAGACTTGGGGAGAGCAGAAAACAGCACCACATGGTGCAAACAACGGAGATTAAACGCATTCGGCCTTGAACTTCCGCTTCCGCTCCTCTGGCGCCAGAATGTTTGCCTCCCACTTGCCAGAGGAAGCACGGTTTCCCAGAACAGCAAAACTAGGAGGTTTGCACCAGTTCTCAGGGCAGCCATGAAGGAACAACACCTGCACACGGACCAGGCAGGTGTGCACAAGGTTCACAGTGGGGAACCTGCATGTGCCTCTCCCACTCCGTGCACCAGTCCCTATTCCTGGCTCTCAGCACTTTTGGACGATTCTAGGCTTCCCTTCAGCAGGATTTCACTCAGTGCGGGGGACATGTAATAAGGCCGCTCAGGAGATCCATCATTCCTTTCCAGGTCTTCACCTTTTGGGATCCCACGGAAGACAGAGAAAGCATCCGCAGAAGGATGGACAAGAGAGAAGCAAAGCAAAACAAATAAAGACAAAAGCAAAGGAATGCAAAACAAAAAGGGGAGAAAGAGAGAGAAAGAGAAGATTTGGAGTTAGTTGCAAATAGATTCCTCCACCCAGAAAGAGAGTAAGGCAGCTTAGGCAGTCAACTGCTTTTATGCTATGGAATATGCTTGCTACTATAGCAGAAGTGGAGGAGTTGCTAACTGAGCTGATGGTGGAGACATGAAGGAGAAATCAGAAGTTAATAGTTTCACAATCGCAAGAGGAGTCAGCTCGTACTGCCCTGCTACCACGGGGCTAAAACCCACATTACACTGGAAATGAGTCATTTCCAGAACCAGAGAGCTGGTATGGTGTAGTGCTTACGGATGCTTTCCTAAGATCTAGGAGACCAGGGTTCAAATCCTCACGCAGCCATGAAGCTCACTGCAGGACCTTGGGCCTGTCAATTATTCCCACACTGCATCCCCTCCCAAACCAGCTGGATGCCACAAGCCAAGCATAAACTCAACAGCTGTCCCAAGTTCTCTCTCTCCTGCATCAGGTAGACAAGAGGTATCCTAGCTGTGAATCCGGGTTGGTTCTGGATCACTGTTCTGACAAATAGTGAATGGCAGACTTCTCCTGATGCTTTTTAAAGTCTGCTGAATCGATGGCCATGATCATATCTTAGAACAGTGAGTTCCGTAAGCCAACTGTGTGAGAAAAGTCCTTCCTTTGATCAATCCTAAACTTTGGTTCTCTCCCCCCCCCCTTTTTTTTGTGTGCCTCACAGTGTGGGAGGCAGAGGCAAATGAAGACTTGAGATAGGAAGGCACATTCTGTCTGTCCTTGACTGCTACCTAATAGGGAAGACTGGGATGGCTACAGGGAGCCTCTCAGCTAAATAAAACTGCAACAATTCAGCCAAGTAGGCAGTTTTTTCTGCCTCTGCTGAAGATCTCTCTCACATGCACCTACAATTTGAGAAGCACTGAGGTGGTAAATGCAGTTACCTAATGGGGGAAAGTCACAGCCAGATAGAGGGTTTCTAATTCAGAGAAAGAAAAGGAATCGGGAAAGAGGCAGGAGACAACAAGAGCGGAATATGACCAAGGGAATGGGAAGGAAATTCTCCCTTGGGAACGGAATCGATTGGCTGCCTCAAACACATTTATTCAATATGCAATTCTGCTGCAATTCAAATGCAACAAAAAGACAGGCACATATAGGGGCACTCTAGGATTTAAATGATCAAAAAGGGCAACTACTTAAATCAAAATAAATGTGCAAGTTACCTAAACCTCAGAGGTGCCCTTTTCAGATATTATAGGAAGGAAGCATAGCGCAGCATGGCAATGGGAGCAAACCCCAATACAGTAAGTGGACATCTTTCTGAATAAGCATGAATAGGAGCGGGCTGTACATTTTAAATTACCACTCTTCATTTTTTAGCATTCCCCATGACAAGAAGATACTAAAATGCAAAGCAGGCTCAAAATCAAAACTCTCAGCCTTCCCGGTTAGAAACTGCCCTCTTCAGTTAATCAGCTTCAGCTGATTAAATCTACCAATTAAACTTCGTACTCCAATTGATTAGCAAACGAGTGCTGGAAAATGCAGAGGCAAAATAAGGGCAGAAGGGCTGAGGGTTCTTTTGTAGCCTGCAGCTTCTATGACTGGTATTCAAAAGTCAGTTTATCCGAATGTGTTCCCCCAGAAGAGAAGTCAGTGACAGATGACATGACATAGATCACAATGAATCTGTTAGCCTTCAATGCACAACAGCAGTCTGTGCTGTAGCAGACTGACATGGCTGTTAATCTGGAATGGAATATCACTAGAGCCCAACCTTTTGGCAAACCCAAGGCCCATGCAGGACCATTTCTTCTGGCCTGCATCATGCCTTCTGAGGGTCCTCTTGCACTATGGCCCAAGGAATCAGGAATTTGTGGTTCTTTTGTGGGTAGGGGAGGCATAGGAGGACATTTTCAGCAGCTGCTGGTTTAATACCACAATGACTGGAGCATTTCCTTTACAGTTTATAGTGCTTGGGCAAACGTGCTTGTTTCACTAGAACGGCACCAGAGCTGGATACTTACAGAAACACAGGAAGAGTGTGTCCACACACATGGCATACACACTGAAGAATCCGTGTGCAATTAGATAGGAGCCTACAACCACCGTCTGCAAGAAAAAAAGCAAGGAATCATCTCCGTTACGAGCTGCATCTCAGCTAGCCAGTGGCTGCAAATTAGGAATGGCATTGAAACTGCACCTTTTGCAAGAAGTCAAGAGTTGAAACCTGGGTTCATAAAAGTCAAGATGATGACCTTGGGACAGCCAGTTACTTTCTGCCAAAACTCACAGGGTTGTTGTGAGAATAAAATAGGTGGCGGGGAGAACCACACTCACCGCCTTGAACTTATTGCAGGTGAAATAAATGTAAGAGAGAGAGTCCAATATAGATATTACTGCAAATTAATAGTGGTTTTCTCCTCCCTTTCCCTGCGTCCTCAACAAGCAACACAACTAACAAGGACTAACTCAAACTATCATAGCTGAAGGACAGAGAATATGCGAAAGAAACTTTAGCTGCCAAGATATGTAGCAGGGGGGTTAAGAACTTAAGAAGTCCTTAACTTAGATACCAACCAGAATGGGGACCCAGTAGTAGTTAAGGGGTGGTGCTGTGTCTTGAATAACTTTTATCCTGTGGGTGAAAAAGAAGAAGGCAAGTATACCTAAAAGAGGAAAGAAAAACAAAATCATTTCATCTCAGAATTTTCTGCTTGATCTTCAAGTCAAACTTTTGAATCCATTTCTCCCCTCCTCCACCTCAGAAGCTATTCCCTCTGTGCCCCATGTCTCTTTCAACAAGGTCTCTGCACAAATAAACATCCCCCTTCTCTGCAAAATTAGCTCTTGGACCTTGCGTTTTCTATCAGTGTGTAGTGGGAACAAGCTGAGCAAAAAGGAAGTAAGAAGCAAAACAATGCTGGGAATGAGGGGGCGGAGGGCCTCTGCAAATGGAAGGCATTTCATCCCCGAGGAGAAGCTGAATAAATCAGTTCAGAGGATGAAGGATATTTGAGAGGAGGCCTGAAATATCCCCAAGAACTTACCAACACTTCCCACAATCAGGAGTTTGCCAAGGAAAAGCAGGAAGTCTGTGACTTTATCCAGAACAGCAACCCTGAAAGCAGATAGAAGGAGAAACAATAATTTTCTAAGCCTCCTCACCATTGTGGAATTATGTCAGAGAAATTTCTAGCATTGCCTAGAAGAGACTCCCGGGTAGAATTTCTGTAGGCAGCCTTTCCCAATCTGGTGCCCTCTAGATGTTGTTGGACTACAACTCTGAGAACATCAGGCAGTCTTAACAACATGTGGAGGGCACCAGGTTAGAGAAGGCCACTTTAGATTATAGGTAAACGAACCGCCATGCATTTTCCCTTGCTGGAGTGGGCACAACCTACAGATCATGGGTTGCAGACCCCTGCAGTACACATGCCATTTTTGTGGCTCAAGATTTATATTGCTTCCCCATTCACACCTCTGATACTGGATTTCACCATGCCTCTCCTCCCTCCACATTTCTCCTTTGTGCAGGGAAATTCTCAAGTCTGCATTCTCTCAAATAGCTGGTTCAAACAGCACATGAATCAAGCTGGTTCACATCAAAATCACCGTTTGCAAGAAAATGATCCATTCCCACTTTTGAATTTAGGACTGAAGCTTTCTTTGCACAGGAAATATAGAGCCCTAACCACATCCCCAAACCTTGCCCATAAGCCAGTGCAATGTTAATAACAATAATTTTATTATTAATATGCCACCCATTTGACTGGGTTGGCCCAGCCACACAGGGCAGCTTCCAGCAAAATATAAAAACACAATAAAATATTTAAAAATTCCTGCTTTCGGGTTGTATAGTTGTATAGTTATTAATCTCCTTGACATCTGGTGGTGATGGGGGGGATTCCACAGGGCAGGTGCCACTACCGAGAAGGCTCTCTGCACCAGCCAACCGACATCTATTCCCTATTGCCCATATGCCCATTTGGGACGCGAGTGGCACTGTGGGTTAAACCACAGAGCCTAGGACTTGCCAATCAGAAGGTCAGCGGTTCGAATCCCCACAATGGGGTGAGCTCCCGTTGCTTGGTCCCTGCTCCTGCCAACCTAGCAGTTTGAAAGCACATCAAAGTGCAAGTAGATAAATAGGTACCGCTCCGGCGGGAAGGTAAACAGCGTTTCCATGCGCTGCTCTGGTTCACCAGAAGTGGCTTAGTCATGCTGGCCACATGACCTGGAAGCTGTACGCCGGCTCCCTCGGCCAATAAAGCGCGATGAGCGCCGCAACCCCAGAGTCGGTCACAACTGGACCTAATGGTCAGGGGTCCCTTTACCCTTTACCTTTGGCACTTGGGATCCTTCCCAGTTCTAAAGATACGGGATACGACACCATGTCATTTTACATTTTGCGCCAGTTAGCAGAAGCTGCGCACCCTCTCTTGTAGCTCTGAGAGGATTCTTCAGCATGGGGCCGGGGCGGGTGGGAAGGCTGTCTCTGAACAAAGTGCTTAAAAAGAGGGGGAGGGAATGAGAGGGAACCTTAAAGCTGGAAGAATTTCATCCCGAAGTAGCTTGGCCAAGGAAGATGCTCCCCCACCAGCCCAAAGAAGCTGGCTATCCCTGTTTAAAGCCCTGAAGCAGTAATAACCAGGCAACTCATTGGCAGGTCCTCACCTGACGATATTCCTCATGAGCAGGAAAAAGGCATTTCTTGCAGAAGTGCAGAAGTTAGTGCCATAGATGGCAATCTGTGGGGGGGAAATCACCAAAGAGTATATGAACATTATGTAAAGTTGTCTAGGGTACTTTAATCAGGAGCTTTTGACCTCATGCCCTGGACCAGATGGATGATTTACATTGATCGTGGCTATGTGACATTTGCTCAACATCAGTGCTGCTCTGTTTCCAGAATGCCAAGAGGACTTGCAGGCAGAGAGAGCATGTTGGGAGTTTCTGTGCTTTCCTTTATGGTGTCTCTCTGTGCTGGTTCTTGTCAACTGTGGCCAAAGGTGGGATAACACCAAATGCAAGAATATAGATTGAATACCTCAACAGTTAACAAAGGATGGCTTATTGGCTTGGCCTAAAATGTTTCAAGTCTGTGGAACAGCCAACACAGCTCCTTTTCTAAAAAAAGTTAGTCATATCTTCCACGCCATATCTGAATATCTTTCGATAGAGCTCAAACCATAATGTCAACAGATTCAAAACACATTTGAGTCAATAGAACACCCTCTCTGCATCTTTGAGGTCTCCTCTTCATTTCCTTGTCATCAGAAGAACCAGCACAGGTTGAAAGAACAGGGATGTCTTGAGTACAAGGTTTGGTAGCAATACCAAACATGTCATGTTACAGCATTCCCCAAATCACAGGTATCACCAGAGCTTTCCAAACTGTGTCGCGACATGTTAGTGTGTCGGCTGCAGTGTGTAGGTGTGTTACACAAATGCAAATTGCTCCCCGTACTCCTCCCAGGGCTGGAGAGGGGTTAGTTTAACTTCCGGCTTGCTAGTAAAACTGAATTACTGCGTCACGAAATGATGCATTTCTAAAAGGTGTGTCACCAGCATGAAAAGTTTGGAAAGAACTGACCTAGACACATTTCAAGCCTCACCATACCTGAAAACAGAGGGTGGATCAACACTCATGGTTTTTAATGCTAAAAAAAGAGTTAAGGAATGATTCTGATAACCATATAGACGTATGATGTTCTTTTTTAACGTTCATAATGTGTTATTAAAATGTGACACCAGAGGGTGCTGCAGAGCAACTAACTACAATACGATCTTTATTGTCATTGTCCCATACAGAACAATGAAATTGAAAAAATCTACATCAGACATTCAAAACCAACAAGCCTGCTACTGGAAACCTGGAAGATGATGTGGAAAGGAAGCAAAGGAGAAACCAAAAGTGAACCTTCCCTGTCTTGACATTTTAGAACGATATTTCTAATTATTCTAATAACGTTTAAAAGCTGAGTGTAGATCTAGCCAGAGGCTTCTTCAAGGTCTAAAGCAGGGACATATATACTATGAAACTAATGAAGGTTAAGCTTCAGGTTCCCTAATCCTGGAGGGGACCCAGAAACAATTTAAGTCCACATTTCTTTTTTTAAGAAAATGGGTCTGGTAGGTGCAATTTGAGTCGCACGACTCAA
This sequence comes from Podarcis cretensis, assembly GCF_951804945.1. Lineage (NCBI taxonomy): Eukaryota > Metazoa > Chordata > Lepidosauria > Squamata > Lacertidae > Podarcis > Podarcis cretensis. The sequence continues at coordinate 32,228,583 of NC_137187.1, forward strand.
ACTGGTTACTTTTTTGTTGTACAGTCAAACCTCGGTTCCCGAATGCCTCCGTTTTGGAACGTTTTGGCTCCTGAATGCCAAAAACCCGGAAGTAACAGCTCTGGTTTTTGAACAATTTTCGGAAACAATTTCCAGCTTCCGAGCCGCGTTTTTCATTTTTTCCCATTGACTTTGCAGCCAGCCCACTGATCCTCGGTTTTCGAACTTTTCGGAAGCCAAACCAGTCTTCCGGAACGGATTAAGTTTAAAAACTGAGGTTCCACTGTATATATTTCAACAATCCCAAAGTTTGAGATTTGGTAGCACAGATGTTGTAAAGGTTGTTGTAAACGACCCCACTGAAGAAGCCAACAGTGGTTACCCAGACCTCATTGCTGGTTGCAAAGGGGGCCCCCATAACAGTTCAGGGTCCCCAAAATGTAGGTCCACCCCAGTCTAAAGTATGACTAAGGCATCTAATAGCCTCTCCTGCTAATAGCTTGGTTAACTGGTTTGGTAGTCATCCCCATTATCATCTGAGCATCTACAACTCTGGATGAATTCCCTGAGAATGGTCAGATTCCTCACCATAATGTAGGCATTCCTGTTCAAGAACTTGATGAACTTCTCGAGGCACCAGAAGCAGCATTTGAGACAGGTCAAGAAGAACTTGGCACACTTGTTGTCAGCAGCTAATGCAAGGATAGCAACAAGGAAGAGGAGGAGAAAAAATTATCTATTTGTCAGACTGGGCAGGAACCCATGATCACAGTTGCTCACAAGCACAGAATCTGGAATTGTCCTCAACACTTGAAGGATCCTAGCCTTTGTTATTAAAAAGAACAGCTTTTTAAAAGGGATAACTTCAAAAGTTATGCCCTTGGTCCAGAGTGCTGTGGAAAGCATCATTCAAGACAATAGGGAAATCTCAGCATGCCAGTGATCTATGTGTGCACCAGATCTGCAGGACCAAAGCATCTGTCTCTGTGAGTGGGGTGGGGTGGGAAGCTGCAGTGCTCAGGGGCCAGGGCTGTCTTGGCTTGTGGAGCTATTTGTAGTTCCCTCTTCCCCACCCTGTAATATACAGTCGTACCTCGGAAGTCGAACAGAATCTGTTCTGGAAGTCCATTCGACTTCCAAAACATTCGGAAACCAAAGCGCAGCTTCTGATTGGCTGCAGGAAGCTCCTGCAGACAATCAGAAGCCGCGGAAGCCCTGTAGGACGTTTGGCTTCCAAAAATAGTTCGCAAACCAGAACACTCACTTCTGGGTTTGCGGCATTCGGGAGCCAAAACGTTTGAGAACTAAGCTGTTCGAAAACCAAGGTACAACTGTACTGGGATATTCTGCTGCCGCTCAACTACCTGGCAAAAATTCCCCAAATCTGCAAAAATTTCAAGCCCTGACTGCATATCAAAGATGTGAGAAAACTGCAGAAAGAGACATCTGCAGAAATTTCACATTATTTCCATAGCTTGTTTTCTTGGCACAATTTTTACTTTGCTTATTGGGAGTTATAACTCATAGGCTTAACTGTATTCTTGGGCCAGGCACATCCTTCAACAGCACCCTGGAGCATAAAAAATATCTCTCTAAGAATACAAAAGGAGAGACTTAAGAATTCAAAGACAGCCCCAAGATGTCTAGCTAGGTGGCAGAAAAAGGGAGGGGAAGGGAGAAGATCTCCCAATCTAAACATGGAAAAATGATTTCATGCCAACTGAACCTACTGATGCGTGGCCAAAGGAAAGAGGCGGGCTCTCATTCCTAGCACACTTCCTGTACTAAATCCTTCCCCTTGCTCAGTACCTTTTAGCCTGTGATCCAAATATTCCAGCATGACTCGAATGACCTGGACAATAGCAAGAATGAGGGAGCCGAAGGCTAGTGAGCCAGTGTGATACCTGTTGGGGGGAGCAGAAAAATTGCATTTGCTGTGGCTTCAGAGCATTTGTGAACTCTGACAAAGGATGTTGTATCAGCCTGTACAGTGGGATAGGAGACCCTGCTTGTCTAGCCACTAGGTACACTGGCCTGAGATTCTCAAGTTCCATTTTGAACCCCAATTTCCACATTGGGTTTGCAGCATATCCTTATGGGCTGCTGGCCTACTTCTAAGGCTCCTTTACTCCAACTGGCTTTAAGCTCCCTCTGCCCTGAGCCTGACCTCCTCCTGGGAAGGTATCACCAAAGCCCCCTTCAGTCATGGAACCATGCTAAGCACCTTCCTAGAGCTTGCTTTGATATTAAATGCTTCTCGTTCTGCCCTGGGACACCCCCACAGATCATGCAAATCAACCGCCTCAAAATTATCCCGATTCAGATAAAGATGTCAACCAGAGATAAGGTTGTTGTTGGACTCCAAATCCCATCAGCCCCAGCCAGCATGGCCAATATCCAGAAATGATGGGAGTTGTAGCCTGGCAATATCTGAAGGGCCACAGGTTGCCCAGCCCTGATGTTAAGTTGTAAACAAGGCTCTATTCTCTGTATGCAATTGGAAATAACAAGCCTCTGCTGTGTGCCAGCTCCTAGGATATCAAAGCTCTTTTCTGTACCACAATGACTTGAACTCTCTACCATTTTCTAGTCTGGATGCCCTATCTAGCCCAGAGCGCAGATATTCCGATACTGAGCTGAAATCACTGTGCAGAAACCTGCCTTGTCTATCTAGGATCCCGTTCAGCCAACAAACCCTGCTTCCTTCCGTAGTCCTGCAGTGTGCAGGGCAATGTTTCTCAAACTCGGGTCTCCAGCTGTTGTTGGACTACAATTCCCATCATCCCTAGCCAGCAGGACCAGTGGCCAGGGAATGATGGGAGTTGTAGTCCAACAACAACCGAAGACCCAAATCATGAGAAACACTGATGCAGGGACTTCCGAAGGTCAAGAATTACATGCTGCAACTCTCCTGCCCACTCCAGTCTTGGTACCTGAGTGCTCTGCCGAAGGAGGAGAACAGAGGGAAGGCTGGCATGTCATCTGGTTTCTTAAAGGCCCAATAGTACGAGGCAAAGGCTCCGGCCAGCGTGACTTGGCCCAAGGCAATGACAAAGTTTGCCAGCCAGAAGAACATAAAGACATTGTAGATCTGGAAGATGATGAGGTACTTGTGGTAGGTGCTCTCGCCACCGTAGAAGGCAAAGAGGCAGCGAGCGCTTGGGCACACTTTGGTGACATTGGAAGTATTGAAGGTCTGAAAAAAGAAGGAAGAAAATGATGTTACTCTCATCGCTATGGGAGCCAGACAGGCAGCTTCAGAATTCCACTTGAATATATTTTCATTAAGGATTTCTTACATTTACAAAAATACATGCGTTGTCTCTTTTTTCAAGTTGTGTTTTCTACAGATCAGTTTCATTTCTTGTGAGACCTTAGTGTTACATACAGTGTTAGGTTGGGAAGAAAAGAGGTGGAAAGAGGGGGAGGAGGGAATGGTGAGTGGGGTTGGGTGACAATGCTTCTATTCTTCTACTTAGTGTGTGTGGGGGGGTTGTGTCAACATCACTTGTGTGGGTTCTCTTACTCTTTGCTTGTATTTCCTTGGTGGTGAGAGAGCTTGGGGTGGCCTAGGGTATGGTTGGCTGTCTTTGGTTGGCTGTAATGAGATTTGTTTTTGTGTGTGAGTGGGGTGTGTGTGTGTTTTTGGATCAGGTCAGCCAGATTGAATTGTATGCTGTCAGCGGATGTGATGTTAACATTTTGAAATCTCTCCCCAAACTGTGGGTCAGTATTTTAGAGTTAGGGTGGCGCTGTGGGTTAAACCACAGAGCCTAGGACTTGCCGATCAGAAGGTCGGTGGTTCGAATCCCCGTGATGGGGTGAGCTCCTGTTGTTCAGTCCCTGCTCCTGCCAACCTAGCAGTTTGAAAGCACGTCAAAGTGCAAGCAGATAAATAGGTACCACTCCGGTGGGAAGGTAAACAGCGTTTCCGTGCGCTGCTCTGGTTTGCCAGAAGCAGCTTAGTCAGGCTGGCATGACCCGGAAGCTGTACGCCGGCTCCCTCGACCAAAAATGAAGTCAGGTCATTCTTGCAAACGTGTCATGTGGGGCTTCCCTTTTCAGTTCTCCACGGGGTGGGCAGGCAGGGGGAACCGAGATATTGGGTCAAGCCATATTTCCCACCTCCTCAAAGGGTTGGGCAAATCCCCAGCAGAGAGAAGACTCTCACTGTACAGCTTTCATGGTGTTTGGTGGGGATGAAGTGGGGACACAGGGAAGCAAAACCACAATGTGAAAGGGGGCAATATGTAGCATGTACAACTGATCAGGAAGTTGGAGGCAGGCAGCAGCTGATTTCATATACAAACACAACCAATGAACTTATGCCTCTCCCAGGTGCAGGCATTTCCGCTGCCTCATGCTTTTGAGAACTAGTTCTCTAATCTAGTATCGTCCAGATTTGGGCAGACACCATGTGAGAGGTTTGCAGCTATCACAAGATAAGTGGACTCTGTGAAACTTTAATCACAGAGCAAAGTGGGCTTTCCACCTCCACGCAGCAGGTGACCATCAGACCACACAAATTGTCTGAATCCACCCAGAATCAGAATGCAAGGGAGATCCCACAGCCTCCATGGGCCACTCAGAATTTAAGCTTTCTACAACAGAAGTTCCCGACCTGTGGTCTGCAAGCTTTATTCAGGTGACCAGCAGTGTGTCTGTGGATTTGTGAGTGAACGTTCGTATCAATTTTTAATGGCGTTTTTACTGCTTCTTTTATTTCCCATACTTTTTGTTACTGTATTACAATCTGAATTCATTATCGAGTTTATGAGAGTTATTAATTTGTAAGAAATAAAAGCAGCAATGCAAATACAATTAAAGATCACGCGGCACATAGCACACCACATTACAATTGCTACAATAGGCAGAAAAATAATTAAGACCCTCGGCAGATTTTTGAGCAGTCCGACAGGAGAGGAGGAAGCATTTGGGAATGAATGCCTGCTCCAGAGTATTTGGGCCAAGTCTGCAACGTGACTCCTGGAGCGCTGCCTCAATTCCAGCAGGAAGCAGAATGCTCCATTCTGCACCCAGCTAAACCTTCAAGAGAAGCCCCATGGAGAAAGCAAGACAATAATTCTGGACACATCCTTTTTTGCCCATTATGCAATGAAGACAACTCCATTAGTGACCACTTCAGATTTCTTACCTCTGGGTTGCAGGTCGTTCTGGCGTAAATGCACTCTGTCTCGTTGAACACCTTGTACACAGCTTCATTGGAGGTAGACAAGAAACTGGGAGCAGTCAAGGAGCTTTGCACAAATTCACGACCCATTCTTGCTGGCTTGAAAGCATAGAATCATAGAGTTGGAAGAGACCACAAGGGCCATCGAGTCCAACCCCCTGCCAAGCAGGAAACACCATCAGAGTACTCCTGACATATGGTTGTCAAGCCTCTGCTTAAAGACCTCCAAAGAAGGAGACTCCACCACACTCCTTGGCAGCAAATTCCACTGTTGAACAGCTCTTACTGTCAGGAAGTTCTTCCTAATGTTTAGGTGGAATCTTCTTTCTTGTAGTTTGGAGCCATTGCTCCGTGTCCGCTTCTCAGGAGCAGCAGAAAACAACCTTTCTCCCTCCTCTATGACATCCTTTTATATATTTGAACATGGCTATCATATCACCCCTTAACCTCCTCTTCTCCAGGCTAAACATGCCCAGCTCCCTTAGCCGTTCCTCATAAGGCATCGTTTCCAGGCCTTTGACCATTTTGGTTGCCCTCCTCTGGACACGTTCCAGTTTGTCAGTGTCCTTCTTGAACTGTGGTGCCCAGAACTGGACACAGTACTCCAGGTGAGGTCTGACCAGAGCAGAATACAGTGGCACTATTACTTCCTTTGATCTAGATGCTATACTCCTATTGATGCAGCCCAGAATTGCATTGGCTTTTTTAGCTGCCACGTCACACTGTTGGCTCATGTCAAGTTTGTGGTCAACCAAGACTTCTAGATCCTTTTCACATGTACTGCTCTCAAGCCAGGTGTCACCCATCTTGTATTTTTGCCTCTCATTGTTTTGCCCAAGTGCAATACTTTACATTTCTCCCTGTTAAAGTTCATCTTGTTTGTTTTGGCCCAGTTCTCTAATCTGTCAAGGTCGTTTTGAAGTGTGATCCTGTCCTCTGGGGTGTTAGCCACCCCTCCCAGTTTGGTGTCATCTGCAAATTTGATCAGGATGCCCTTGAGTCCATCATCCAAAGCAGACTTGGAACACCGGGCAATTTCCTGGAATCCCTCCCTCCCACCCACCCAACCAACCAACCATACCCCATAATCCATTCTCCCATGAGAGCAGGGGAGGTGGGGGGGAAAACTGAGTAAGGATACACAGCTGTGCTGGCCCAATAAGCAATACAGAGACACACCAGGAAGAAAGTGCAGAGAGGGAACAGAAGAGATGTCATGATGTGACCAATCGCTCTGTCAGAGGGGACAGGAGAAAGAAAAGGTACACAAGTTAGTTTTGAGGCCCCAACTCTGTCTAGGCAGGGCAAGGACCATTTGTCACATTCCCCTTTAGCTTCGCTGTGGACTGGCTTCCTGTCCCACCAAGAAGAGTTGCCAGATCCCACTCTAGGAGTGACGATTCACTGCAGCTACTTTCCTCTCACACTTCTACTAGAAACAATTATCCAACGATCCCCTGGGAGTGGCGGGTCAGGCTGTGTCTGAGATGGGCATTCTCACTAACTACAGTCGTACCGTGGAAGTCGAACAGAATCCGTTCCGAAAGTCCATTCGACTTCCAAAATGTCCGAAAACAAAACTGCGGCTCCTGAAGCCAACCAGAAGCTGCAGAAGCCCCGTCGGACATTCGGGTTCCAAAAGAACGTTCACAAACCAGAACAATCACTTCTGGGTTTGCAGCATTCAGGAGCCAAAACGGACGAGTTCCAGGGCGTTCAGGATCAAAGGTATAACTGTACAGTATTTCTAGTTAGAAGGTAGTTGCCCTGAACCCTGGAACTGTCTGTTTTTGCCTCTTTGATGTTGGCAAGTCCCGCTAGATTTCCCAGCAGCAGAATCAGACAGAACAGCAAACTGCTGTGGATATCTGTAAACACTAGGGATGGGGGCGGGGCGGGGAGATAAAAGCACCCTTCCAAGGCGATCTATTGGGCACATGCCACATCAGGCTCACCTGCTGGCTTCCTTGATCAATGCAATGGCAATGAGAATCCTCTTGCGCAAGAAGATGAGCAGTAAAATGATGACAACCTCCACAATGCATAGGATGATCACTGGGCAAGGAAACAGAGAGAGGTGAAGTGGGAGAGAGAGAGAGACGAGAGAGGAACCTGAGCCCTCCTGTGCTCTGATTCCACAAAGCAGGGTAAAACACCAAACAAGTGACTCTGGATGGTTCTTAGAGCAAGTCACGTTCAGGGATCATCTGGCTCTTCTGATGTTGTTGGACTGCAACTTGCATCAGCCTCAACCAGCATGGCCAATAGTCAGGGATGATGCAAGATTGAGCTCAACCGTTCCTCAAGGGCTACAGACTTCCTATCCCTGGGTCTGCACAGAGACCTGAGGAAGTCCTTCTCCTCCTCCTGGTCTTTCATCAACACATAGGAGGGCATGGCTAACAAAGAGACACACTCATTGTGAAGCGCTCATCTGAGCAGAAGACTTACTGAAGGCCAGCCAGGTTTGCTTCAGATGGAGGTAGACACGGAGATCTGTCTGGAACCCAAGTTCTTTCAGGGAAACATCAGAACCAGCCTGTCCTTTCAGCTGGGCATATTCCATGTAGCAATGGAAGATTCCTGCAAGATGAAAGCAGCAGTGAACATGGTTGCCCATTGCCTTGGCTTAATACTTCCAACATACCAAATGGTTGAAAGCTGTCCTGCTCTTAAACACCAGAGTGCAAAGCGTACCAATGGGGAAGCAAGTTCAGAAGTGCCTGCCATATCAAAGGTTTAGGGAAGGAGCAGTCCAGGCTTGTCCTCAAGGCTTTACCTGACTTCCTGCATTCAATTCTGTTGCAACAGTTCATGAGAATTATTCAGAGTTTGAAAAGGATTTAGATCAGTTCAGTTCAAGGTGCCAGGTTGCAGGTAAAGGGGGAGTTGAATGATAATAATAATCATTTATTAACTGCTTAATGACATCATGTCCACACACATTCTGTGAAAACCAGATGCTGCTTACATGCAGAGAGGGGAAATATGTCAACAGTCTGAATATAACGTAAAGAGCACGGTCTTCCAAAGTGATATTCTAACACAGAATTAGAAAGACCAATTAACTTGCAACAGGGACAGGTTTATCATCTATTCAGAAATTACAGACTCTGTTGCAATCTTTTACAACTACAACTAAGTTGTTCACCTGGGCAACTTTCCATTCCTCTTCCTCAAGACATGAGTTATTTCTAAGAGCAACATAAAAAATAAAAATAACTATTTAAGGGGGACAGGAAGGATAACAGAAGAGGCTACTGTAGAAGTGACCGGTGCTACATCAAACTTCCTAACTTCTACTTGATCCTCAGCTCACCTTCCCTGGATTCACAGAGGAAACAATTTTATAATTTGCACAGCAAGATCTATAGAGGTCATTCAGAGCATCCCCTAAACTGAGGCAAAGATCCAAAACAATGCCATTACCCCAGGCCCAGTTCTAGCACCAACGAGCAAAGTCACAAGTAAGGGGATTCCCAAAGTGAGGTCTAGCAAGGCTCACCTGAGTGACAGAAAGCAAGCTGTGTCACCTGCCACAAGTGGAAAGGGAGACGTTTCACCACCAAGAGTAGGTGGAAAGAAGCATATGGTGCTGAGATAGACCATTAGAGAGAATGTATACCTGAAGGAGTGTCTCCACTCCCATCGTTCAGCCCAGACACTGAGGTCTAGCTTTGAGGGTCTTATGACAGTTCCTTCACTGTGAGAAGTGAAGTTACAGGGAAACTGGCAGAGAGCCTTCTCAGTAGTGGCACCCATCCTGTGGAATGCCCTCCCATCAGGTGTCAAGAAAACAAACAATTATATAAAGGCAATCCTATATAGAGAAGCTTTTGATGTTTGATGTTTTACTGCGTTTGATGTTTTAATTTCTTGGAAGCCGCCCAGAATGGGCAATCCAGTCAGAGAAGTGAGGTATAAGTAATAAATTATTATTATTATTTATTCCAGTAGGCATCCAGCCCACCTGCCCAGATCCCTGGGCTTAACCAAACTCACCATATCCAAGCACCAGGATCACCAGCACAATCATCACCCAGACCATGATCCCTGCTAGGAACCGGAGCAGGACAATAAAGATGAGACTGACCACCATGGAAATCACCAGACCTCTGCAGATAGAAGACAACAAGGGATTTCTCAAGACGTTCTTGAACTACCAAGCGACTCACAAGCTACTGGGTGAAGATGCTGCTTTGCACAAACATTTTAACAACTTGGGGTAAACGAATCAGTAGCAGAATGAAGGTGAACAGTGCAAATTATATCAAGGGAATTTAAGTTCATTATGGGTCACAAAAAGCTGACAAAAGGGACTATGAACCATTAGCAAGAAGGTTGTTGACAGGCAAAGAACTGCAGAGACCAGGAAACCAAAGAGATAAGAATGGGCAAAAAAGGGGTAGGAATCCCAGAGAATGGTCTGAGGGCCTTTGATACGCCATATAAGCAGCTCTGAGACTGTTCCCCTTAATCCATTGGAACAGGGATGTGATATATTATACACACAAATACATACATACATATAGAGAGAGAGAGAGAGAGAGAAGGGTGTGGGACTGAATCTGATACAGTGTTTTGAACCAATCATGAAAAAACCCTCTGGTTGCAAGTCTCAGTTCAATATATCCATCTTTAATAATGGAGAAAAGTGCCAAGTGGCCCATAAGGACTCTTGTGGTGTTCCTTTTCACTACTTTCAAGGGGGAAATACAGAAGACACAGGTCTTCACAATGGTGAAATGGCTCAGCTGGACATCCAGAACTTGAAAAACTTCTAAGATGGCCTGTAAGTCTGAAAGGTCCTTTGCCTTTGGAACAGAGCCAGAGCTTCCTTTTTGCTACTCCCATTAGACTTCTCATTCCACCCTTAGCTGGACTATTCCGTTCTCTGCTCACATTATTATCCAGTACCAGGAAACAGTGTAATCTTCAAAGATCTTCATAGCCACTTGTCTCGCCTCTAGAACCACATTTGCTTTTCTGGAATTCAAAGTAAGAAGAAGTGAGAAGCACAGGAAAGGTGAAGAAATGCACATCCAAGTTCTTTTCCTTTAATTTTTTTGGGGGGCCCCCAACAGAGTGTGGCCCTAAGCTATACAGTCATACCTCGGGTTGCAAACGTGATCCGTGTGGGAGGCACGTTCGCAACCCGCAGTGTTCGCAGCCTGAAGTGCTGCGTCTGCGCACACACATGACGCAATTCGGCACTTCTGCACATGACATCATTTTGCACTTCTGTGTATGCGCGCGTGCCAAAACCTGGAAGTACCGGTAATCCATTCTGGTATTTCTGGGTTCAGTGCAGTCAGCAACCCAAAAACACGCAACCCACAGCATTCGTAACCCAAGGTATGACTGTAGCTTGTTTAGCTTATACGTAAATCTGGCACTGGTGGAGACGCTCCTTCAGGTATATTGGGCCAAGGCTATTTAGAGCTTTAAAGTTCAGCACCAACACTTTGAATTGTATTTGGATACATACTGGGAGGTTTATTTAAGATAAGAAAGCTACAGAGTCTGGTGTTAGGTAGAGCACTAACTGCTCACTGACACTGCAGGAACTTCACTTCTGCTGGGTTAGGGCTACTCTCAACAATTGTGAGCACAGGATTTCCTTTTGCATGGGGAGAAGGATGGTTGACAAGCAGAGGGCAGTTCCATATATGCAGCACATTTAAGGTTCTATATCTCAAGGCCTGAGAAGCATTTTCATCATGCTGTCCAGAAGGACTTTGGCAGCATACCAGAAAAGGAATTGGAAAATCCTTGTAGCTGCCAGGGAACACGGGATATAGCATGTCTCCTGGAAGAAGTGGAACCTTTTTTTGGCCAGGGTAAGGTGGGACACGGGAGGCGCTGTGGTCTAAACCACTGAGCCTCTTGGGCTTGCCGATCAGAAGGTCGGCAGTTCGAATCCCTGCGACGGGGTGAGCTCCCATTGCTCAGTCCCAGCTCCTGCCAACCTAGCAGTTTGAAGGCACATAAATAGGTTTTGCCAGAAGCGGCTTAGTCATGCTGGCCACATGACCCGGAAAAACTCTCTGCGGACAAACACCGGCTCCCTCGGCGTATAGAGTGAGATGAGAGCACAACCCCAGAGCTGTCCACAACTGGACCTAACAGTCAGGGGTCCTTTACCTTTACCTTTTTAAGGTGGAAGATGGCATGTGATTTCCCCTAACAGATTAGAGGAGTAGTCAGATGGGGGTCTTCTCAGCACATACCCCACCTTTTCCTCTACAATCCCTGCCAGTCCCATCTGTTGTCTCAACACAACCCTTGTTTATCTAATGTCCCAGTTTCTGCCACCTGTGATGAAAAGAACTAGAGCAAGAAAGCTACAAATTACTGGGGACCAACTCCCCAGGCCAAGCAACTAGAATAACGCAAGTAAATTAAGCAAAGTCGGCAAAAAGTATTCTTTGGCCAAATTTGGAATAACTAGGTCTACAAAGCCCCTTTCTGCTCATTGCCACCCCACACACACACTTAAGACTCACTTGGCCCCTTCCAGAAGTTCCGTCACATTCCTCTCATGTCCTTTTCCGTCATTAAAGGTGGTCTTGTTCCCAACCATGATGACCCCTTTCTTCGAGCTGACTGCAGGTAGACATCTGCGAGCCACTGAGGATCACAACATATAAGAGAGATCTAAGCAGAAGGAAGACTAGTACGCACCCCCTCCCCTTGCTCTCTGCTTAAAAGACCCTCTATAATCAGCGGGCAGAGAGGAAAACTACAACACCCACCCACACCCCAAGCTGGTTTCAAGCAGGTAAGAGTGAGATTTGGCAACTGAAGAAGCAAAGTGGGGGTTGCGAATGGGCTACATCCATATGCATACTTGGCAATTTCATCTGATGCTTGGAGTGACCTCCCACAACTTACTACAGGAACCAGGGCTTCACTCAGCATATACTGAGTTGGTGTCAAGATACTTAGTGTAGAAAAAGACCTCTTTATAGATCATTGCATCTGCACCCCTTGCCCCAACACCCAAGAGTTACCATATTTTTCGCCCTATAGGATGCATTTTTCCCCTCCAAAAATGAAGGGGAAATGTGTGTGCGTCCTATGGGGCAAATGCAGGTTTTTGCTGAAGCCTGGAGAGCGAGAGGGGTCGGTGCGCACTGACCCCTCTCGCTCTCCAGGCTTCAGGAAGCTATCCGCAAGCCGTGGGAGAGCTGTGCAACTTGGTGCAGCTCTCCCATGGCATGCGGAGAGCTGCCTGCACCCCGAAGCCTGGGGGCACGCTGAGCTCAGTGCCCCCCAGGCTTCGGGCTTCGCGCAGCTCTCTGCAAGCTGTGGGAGGGCTGCATGACTTCGCGCAGCTCTCCCACGGCTTTTGGAGAGCTGCCTGCACCCCGAAGCCTGGGGGCACACTGAGCTCAGCGCCCCCCAGGCTTCACACAGCTCTCCCACGGCTTGTGGAGAGCTGCCTGTTCTGGGGGCTGGGAACGGGGGAAGCTCAGGCTTCCCCCACCCCAGCCCCGCGCCTGGGGGGAAAAAATAAATTTGGTTTTCTTTATTTCCCCCCCAAAAAACTAGGTGCGCCCTATGGGCCGGTGTGCCCTATGGGCTGAAAAATACGGTAACTGATAACTCACTGAGTAAGCAGCACCCCAAGGCCTCTCCCATCCAAGTGTTTGTAATGAACATGACTAGCCAGAAGACTTGTTTCGAACTTTGTTGTGATTTAATAGATGCTTTATTTGCCACAGACATTCAAAATGAGTCAGAGGGACAGGTGTAATCAGATTGCTTCCTTTACTCCTTCTGCAGCTGTAGCTGTCCTTCATGTTCAAATCCTCTTGCCTGGCTCACAGTTCTCCCTCATCCCCACAAAGGGTGCAGCTCGCAAGCAAAGTCAAGCCCTGGGGGTGAGGTGGGGTGAGGGGAGCCAGCAAGGAGTTCCCGACCTAGTATTCCCAGTCGTCACTGGGGGGAAAACATAACCTTTCTACCCAACCCAAATATCTATTTCTGCTTTCTTATGATCCTTCAGAATTAATTCAATTTTTTTAGAGAGGGGGTTGATATTCAATATTCACACCGAGCCAACCTGCTCGGGTGTGGGTTCAGGGATCACGTATGATAGCCAACTTTTAAGTTCAAAAATTTGGGTGGCAGATCAGGAGGCAGGGCCACACAAGGAAAAGTGCACAAGTGCAATTCCCACAACTGTGGGTGCCACATCGCCAGGTTGCTCTGCCTTTCCTCACCTTGGGTAAATAAAGCCTGATGGGGGAGGCAGCAGCAAAGGAACAGCACACATGAACCCCACAGTCTTTATTGCAGCCATGTCTGAAATGGTGTGCAAGGTCTGAAGTCAACTATCTTGTGCTCTAGTGCATATGTAGAGCGTACTAAAGGTGAAAATGATGCTTACTTCCATTCAAATAGTTACAGAAACTGAATAGCTTTGTTAGAAAAAAGCTGATAGCCATCCCGAATTTTTGGCTTTCTATCCCAAAAAACCTCTGGCAACTGGCTCAGAGGTTAAAATGAAACTAAAAACAGCCAGGCCATTTTCCCCCCTGGAGAGTTGGCAAGGTCCATGAGGATTATGGCCTTCATGCCAACAATAGAGATAACAACTGTTTAGTGCATGAAGTGGGGGATAATATATGCTGGGTCTGAGGCTCTGCTCTAGCCCAGAACAAGTGGGCTGGTTCCTCAGAAGCTTCTTGTTTTCAAATTTCAGATTCCCATACTCCCAGATAAGAAGCCTCAACGGAGTCACCATTGTGGTAGTCTTTGTGTGGAAAGGCTAAGCTGAGGCTCTATCTGACAATGGAAGTGGCTGGGAGTCACAGCCACTGAAAGCTTCAGCTGCATTAAGACTGACTACTGAGCTGTTCAAGAAACTGTTAATAAAATCCCTAGGCTTTCCCCCACTGGTTTGCTCCCTCGGACAGACTTACAGGGTTTGCTTGGAGTGAGCATGGCTGGGCACAGATCATCTTTCAAAACTTCAGGTGCACTCAGGGCCTGAGAGAGGGGGAAAAGGAATGGGTCATTCCTGCCCAAAGGAGGATAACCTCCCAGTAAAACAAAGGCAAAAGCAGAACGGAAGATCACCCTTAAGTCTGGACTAGTTCCCAGCCATTATGCATCCGTAATGCTCACTCACCTTCTTCCGGTTTTTAAATTCTGGGACACAAAACTGCTCATAGTATTTGAGTTCCTCGCTGGCTGCACCAACTGTTGAGGCCTGCAAGTAGGTGAGGTACCGATCTGGGCACTTTTCAACACAGATCTGAAACAGTCACAAGAAGCACAGCAATTTAGTATCACAATTCAGACACCATTTATCTAGCAGGGTTCCGATTCCCAGCAGCAGTGACAAATCTCTACATTACAGTGGTACCTTGGTTCTCAAACTTAATCGGTTCCGGAAGTCTGTTCCAAAACCAAAACATTCCAAAACCAAGGCACGCTTTCCCATAGAAAGTAATGCAAAACAGGTGGTGCAGGGGCTCCTTTAAACTTCTCCCTTGAGGGGAGTGCAGCCGCGAACCCCTTAATGGAAAGTGTCTGCTCACTTGCCGCCCGGCCTGCCTTCCCTCACTCGGAAAACGGAAGTGTGGCACTCAAAACGGAAGTTATACTCAGAACAGAGCACATTCAGCTTCCGAAAAAAGTTCGAAAACCAGAACACTCATTTCCGGGTTTGAAGTGTTCGGGCTCCAAGTAGTTTGAGCACTAAGCTGTTTGAAAACCAAGGTACCACTGTATTTAGTGGTTTTGTTCACATAGGGTTTTTCACCCATTATGAATAATAATGATAAAAGATAATAATAGATTTATACCCCACCCATCTGGTTGGGCTTCCCCAGCCACTCTGGGTGGCTTCCAACAAAATATTAAAATACAGTAATGCTTCCTAATGCTTTCATTTTGACTCCATCCCAATATTACCTTTCCCCCATTTTCCTCTGTTTTGCCTCTAATGTGCAGTTGTTCTGGACCACCCCACATTCCTTTGTTTTTCTTTCATCTAGCATCATAACCTTGGCCCCGCTATTGGGGAAAATTATTTGTGTCTTCTCTTGAGAACCCTTATATGATGGATTCCTTAAGGGACAACTACGAACGATATAATTAATTTGAACCAGGACTGCAGTGCTAAATTAAGAATTGGTTAGATCAACTTTTAACTGACTAAAAAGGTATCTCAGCAGTTATAACTGGGGTGTAGTTTTTTTAATCTAGAATTGTATAATAAATTGTGTACCATACATAAAATAACAGAATCGTCAATAGTCCCAAGTCTGGGTAAAAGGCAGGATATAAATAATAATATAACATTGTATCAAGACTGTAAACATTTTACATTTTCTGAAAATGAGTACTGAACAAATGAATTCCAATTTAACACAAAACTTCTTAGGTCAGCCAGCCTTTCTTGTCTTCTTGAAATGAGCTGATGCAAGAGTTTTACCATATACAGTGGTACCTCGGGTTACACACGCTTCAGGTTACATACGCTTCAGGTTACAGACTCCACTAACCCAGAAATAGTGCTTCAGGTTAAGAACTTTGCTTCAGGATAAAAACAGAAATCGTGCTCCAGCGGCGCGGCAGCAGCAGGAGGCCCCATTAGCTAAAGTGGTGCTTCAGGTTAAGAACAGTTTCAGCTTAAGTACGAACCTCCAGAACAAATTAAGTACTTAACCCGAGGTACCACTGTATGTGCTGCAGATCTTATTCAACCAATCTTTCAATTGTGGACCTTTGTGAATCTATTCTGGCCAGAATAGTTACGTTTGACACCAGTTCTTCCTTCCTTTTAGTTATCAAATGTTCAATGTAACCAAATGATAATATCCATGGTGTTACTTACTACATGAGTAATTCAACTGACAGTTTCAAACACCTCTTTCCAAATCATTGACCACTTCCAGATGCCTACCACAGGTAAAAGGCATTTGCTCCCAGTCTAATATATTTCCAGCAACAGAGAAGATTACTAACACATGCTAATACAATCTTACAGGGGTGCTTGGCATCTGTAAATAAAGTTTCTCACTGCCTCCTCACTCATTATCCAGAAACTAACATCTAAATTATACACCAGGTGGTATTTACTGCCAACAAAGCTACATCACCTGTCCTCACCACACTCTAAACGTGTCAAGAAAACTGTGACAGAGTGAGGCCTTATTTCCATATGCGGATTTGCCGTAAAATATAAAGAATTACCGGGTACAAACATCAGATCACATAAATAAAACTGCAGGATATTCTGTCGCTCCAGAACCCATAATAGCATTGCTAAACCATCTCAGTAAAGACAACATTCCCCCAGTATAAATAATTTTGCTTATATTACCTATAACAGTTGCCACATTTTAAAATAGCCTTATACTGGAAAAAAACAAAAACAACCTTAAAAAATTGAGAATCATTACAGTGCAGTAGACCTCACTCAATTGAAAACCATGTCAAACCCTGAATATCCTGACCATTTCATAAATACTGTAAATGCCTCCCATTCCTAACAGGCATGCTGTCTTTTGAAGACTTTTTATAAACAGCGTCTTGAAACATAACGGCACGCTTTTGTAACCATGTATAATTCACCAAACAAGCCTTCGCTGTCTCTCTTTTAATACAGGACTTTTAAAGCAGTTTTTCACATTCAAATTAAAGTCTGGAAAACCTAGCTCAGGGTGTATCTGGCTTGATAGTCTGATAGCAAGGGAGAACTAAAGAAGATTACGGCAATGGTAAAATCAAGCGAATAATAGATTACTGCAACACATACATGGGGCTGCCCCTGAAACTTCATCGGGTGCAGAATTCAGTGGCCGGGTAGCTCACCGGGGCAAGACAATTCAGGCATATTAAACTGATTCTGGCCCGACTCCACTGGCTGCCAATCAGTTTCGGGGCCCAATTCAAAGTGCAGGTTTTGACCTATAAAGCCTTAAATGGCTCAGGGGCCTGCAATACCTAAAGGACTGTCTTTCTCCATATGAACCTACCTGGACCCTGAGATCATCTTCCCAGGCCCTACTTCGCGTGCCTCCTCCGCAAAAGTCCAGGGGGCAGCAACACGAGAACGGGCCTTTTCTGCAGTGGCTCCGCACTTTTGGAACGCTCTCCCCAGGAAGGCTCACCTAGCACCTTCTTTAAATATCCTTAGGTGCAAGGCTAAAACATTTCTCTATAACCAGACCTTTCGCTAATTAACAATTCTGTGGCCTTTTAAATGTGTTTCTGGGAAGCTGGGTCATTGGTTTGTTTCTGTTTTTGTCTTATTACGTATTTTGAGTTCTCATTTTGCATTTTAATCTCGTGAACCGCTCTGTGATCTTCGGATGAAGGGTGATATACAGATTTAATAATAATAATAATAATAATAATAATAATAATAATAATAATTGTTATTCTGACCTACACACACACACACACACACACACACTCATACATCCCTGCATCACATTAAACTGAGGCAGTTTCAACATGGAGAGCACAACTTCTGTGACACGTCACAGATTTACATCCTTTTAATTCTACTGATTCCACGTCCACTTGTGGTGGGGTTCTAGTGAGAAGCTGAAGTCTCTCAGATGGAGGCAGCTTCAGGGACTTCAAAGAAAAGGCAAACATCACCCATTCAACCAGGATTTGGGCAGCTGCTCTTTGAAGTCTTTGCCCTCCCTTCCCATTTCCCCAATGTGACCAAGAGAGGATATAAGGTATCCTTGCTCTGACTCTCTTCCCATGCACTTTATTGGGCAACATGACACATCAGCTTGTCTATATCCAGATATCATTGAGCAAAAGCAACCCACCTTCCTTTTTGTCCATGAAGTTTTGTCCTATGCAGACAAGCACAAAGCTCTTGAAATTCTGACCTCTCTGGGACAAAGGTATTGACAAGGAGAGAAACCTTACCTGTGTGGTGGGACACTGAAACTCCAACAGCACCAAAGGGCTGGCACATTTCACGATGTTGAAGTAGAACAAGAAAGGTTTATTCCTGGAAACAGAGAAAGGACCATAAGAACATCCAAGCCAGCATATGTTTCTATCAGTAGATAGGTCCCAAAAGTTCAGCAAATCTTAAAGCGTTAAAATTGAGATGTGGAAAATATGGAAACAACGAACAGAGGCAGGATTGAGATTTGGAGATATGCTTCAAGGTCCAGACTATGGGAAGCCCCGAAAAATTAATAATTATAATTTGGATGATAATTTGGTCTTTTTTATTTTAGTTTTTTATTTTAATTGGATTATGATTTGATATGTTAATTGGATGTTTTTTATTGAAAAACTAATAAAAAGGATTTAACCCAAAGTTCAGCAAGTCTGACATACTGTGGAGATCTAGAAGATGAAGGAGATCGCTCATGCCAGCAGACTCTCCTGAACCACTTCTGAACAGGTTAGAATTCTCTATGCAGACCAGCCAGCACTGCTTGGGGATCACAGACAAAGTGATGTGCCAAGGGTTACCAGCCTTAGCCATCACCAGTTCTTAAAATGAAAGTTGCCACAGCTCAGGCCTATCTGGAAGTGACATCACCTAACCCATGCTGCATGAAGACCCAATGTGGTTGCCTACCAGGAGGAGAATTCAGTCTGCAAATGCTGAAATACACCCTTGTCTTATGTAATTGCCCCTGAAATTTCATACCTAACTATGGGGGAGGAGCCACTTCTCCTTATTCTATCCTCTCACGCTGCTCTGGCTTCCTCTCCCTCACTGAATTCAATGCCACCTCATCGGAGAGGGTGACAAGGAGAGTCAGAGGAAAGGCCCACCAGATCTCCTGTACAGCAGGGGTGAGGAACACCTTTGGGCCAGAAGGCTGGAATCAAACATGGCCGATCCTCCATGGGTTACTTTGATGGGCAAGTGGGGTTGCCCACCTGCTAATCACCTCAGGAGTGTTATATGACACCAGGTGTTTCAAGCCATGACTGCAAAGGAAGAATCAGGAGGTTGCTCTTGAAAGGGCCCATATCTGATGTCAGATGTGGCTAACCCAAAACACTCTTGTGAACCAAAGCAAGAGAACGGTTGGGCCTAATTAGGCCCGTGGGTCAGAATGATCCCACCACTGCTGCAGAGGCATAGATTTTCATTCCTGGTTTCACTTGGCCTAGAATACAGTGGTACCTCGGGTTAAGTACTTAATTCGTTCTGGAGGTTTGTTCTTAACCTGAAACTGTTCTTAACCTGAAGCACCACTTTAGCTAATGGGGCCTCCTGCTGCTGCTGCACCGCCGCCACACAATTTCTGTTCTCATCCTGAAGCAAAGTTCTTAACCTGAGGTACTATTTCTGGGTTAGCGGAGTCTGTAATCTGAAGCGTATGTATCCCGAGGTACCACTGTACCACTATTTGGGGTTTCCTGACATTCATCTGGCATGTGACACAACTGGCCCCAACTGACTGTGGCAACTCAGGAGAACATTCAAAGGGGGAATTTAAATGCCTCAGAAAATTCCAGGATTCCACATTAAGGGGGAAAACGAGTTGCCTCATGAATAAGACAAACAGGCCTTGCAAGAAACGAAGCTTTCCCTTTTCTACCCAGAAGAGATGACATGGAAAGGCAATCCGGAAAGGGAAGATGCATGTGCAAAATTCTCTCGTAATACAAAGTGCCTCATTGGCTATACTCGTGCAGATAACAAAGGATTTTTCTAAGACACTTACTCGTTGGGGGTTCCGGCCTGGCCACAGAACTGCCCACGGCTATCTGTGGGGTAGATCACCTTCCGGGGGTCTCCTTGTGTCCATGCTGAGAAGACAGAAATCCAGAGTTTGACAATGTGCTCCCCTCCACATTGTGCAACATCAACTGCTTTGGACTATGATTATATCTCTATTATTCACATGTACATTTCATCCTTCAACTTATGAGCTATGTTAACCTATGAAAGAAGTTTTTTGCTCAAGACTGTGCCGTGACTTGGTATCTGAATCCAAGTCCGAGTCTCCACCCACTGTGTTACACTGCCTCTCTGTCAAGAGTCTCCCAAATCTGCATGCAGCCACTCACAATATTAAAGGGGTTCCACATATCACCCCATGCGACTCTGCCCTGGGTGAGAAATGGCAACGTATGGCCAACTAAGACACCACTCAGCACAGGCACCATCACCACATTATTCTACATGAGCAACCCCTCCAAAAAGAGACAGAGGGAGGAGGCAATAAGATACTATCAGGGCAATTTCATGGCCTACCATGCTTTCACATTCAGTCCCACAGCTCATGTGGATTCCTAAGAGCCATGGTTTACTGTTGTCATTTTCTTTGTTTTAAAAAAGAGAATGTTTCACCAATAGTTCAGTTGATAGAGCACAGGACTTTTAATCTCAGGGATGTGAGTTCAAGCCCCACACTGGGCAAAATATTCCTGCATTAAAGGAGGTTGGACTAGATCAGCGGTTCTCAACTTGGGGGGTCCCCAGATGTTGTTGGACTACAACTCCCATCATCCCTGAGCTCTGGCCTTGCTAGCTAGGGATGGTGGTAGTTGTAGTCCAACAATATCTGGGGACCCCCCAAGTTGAGAACCGCTGGACTAGATGATCCTCATGTTCCCTCCAGCTCTACAATTCTATGATTCATGGCTATGAAGATGTGCATTCCACACACTTAAAAAAGAGTTTGCTTAAACCCCTTGTTTTCATAACGGTGCACCTTCTTGCCACATGTCCTCTTTCTCCAGAATGCTTTTACTTTTTCATGGTATGTAAAATGAGAGTCATGATAGTAATCCATAGTTAAACGAAGAAGTTTGAAAATGTGTCCTCTTTTTTTACTCTTCAAAATATGGCAACCCTACATCTACTTGCCCAGTCACCAGCAACACTCAGCTGTTGCCTAGAGCCAGAGAAAGGGAGATGGAGAGTTCTACAACACATACCCACGACTCCCACAGCGATGTAGCCCACAATGGCAACCAGAAGCAAGATGCAGCAGATGATATCGGTGCAACCCCTGAAGGAGAAAGCAAAAGGATTGAGATCAATACAACCGTCATGCTCTGCTTGTGTTCTGCTCCCCGCAGTCTGGTGGCTTTGATGCCTTGATCCCCTCTCCGCACAGCAGATTCGCAACTTCGGTATTTTATTTCTATTTTTATAAGCCCTGAATCGAACCAATCTCACCAATAGAGGCAAAGGCAGTTAAGAGGAAAAATACTCAGGGACCCTGGCCAACATATAAAGTACTTCTTAAAGGAGAATAATAACCAATTGAAATTAAAAAGTTTCGGGGAAATAAGAGAGTGTATTGTTGATTGGTTTCAATATCACCAATTATTTTAGACATTCAAAATTGGTAAACAAAAGGGTTTTTCCACTGAGACTTCCAGATTTGAATCGGATTTGGTGAATTCCAAAATTAAAACACTTTCTAAAGTATACCGACTCCTCCTTGACTGGGAAGGCAATGAGGAGGAGGTTACAGCGGCTATGATTAAGTGGTCACAAGATTTTGGGTACTCAATAACAATGAAGCAGTGGGAAAACCTGTGGTAAATAAATTGGAATTTTACAGCCTGTTACTCTCTGAGAGACAATTTTCTTAAAATGCAGCATTGGTGGTATTTAACCCCCTGGAAATTGTCCATGATGTTCAAAAATGTCCCTAATAATTGCTGGAGGTGTAAAGAAAAGCCAGGTACTTTATTCTATATGTGGTGGCAGTGTAAAGAAATCAAGGTGTTTTGGGAGGATATCCACATAGAATTGGAAAAAATATTAGAAATAATTTTATATATATATATATAATATTTATTAATAGTTTTTTTTTAAAATTATAACATAATAAACAAAACATACAAAAAACATCACATTTCATAACATATTTTCTTATCCTTTTTGGACTTCCTCACATCTCCCTCTCCTACGTTCCAAAATATAAAAATTAATTCAGCAATTTATCACCTTGTCCCCACCTTATCTAATTTTCCAGTGTTATATCTTAAATTTTAGATATATTCATTTGACTTTTTAAAACTTTTTAGTTTAGCCTAATCACTATCTAAAAGTTGATTTTTTCCTAAATTTAGCTTATCTTCATAGTTCAGTTTATCTAATTCAATGATGCCAAGTTGTTTGTGATCAAGCATCCTCCTTAACATTCATACAGTTTACAATATTTTTGCAAATAGTCCTTAAATTTCTTCCAATCTTCTTCCACCGTCTCCGCTCCCAGGTCTCGAATTCTGCCAGTCATCTCAGCCAGTTCCATATAGTCTATCAGTTGCATCTGCCATTCTTCCAGTGTGGGTAGATCTTGGGTTTTCCAATGCTTCGCAACGAGTATCCTTGCTGCTATTGTTGCATACATAAAAAATGTTCGGTCATTCCTTAGCACCCTCTGGTCAACGATGCCCAAAAGGAAGGCCTCTGGTTTCTTAGGGAAGGTATACTTAAATACCTTTTTCAGCTCATTGTATATCATTTCCCAGAAGGCCTTAACCCTAGGGCAAGTCCACCAGAGGTGAAAGAACGTTCCTTCACTTTCCCTGCATTTCCAACACTTATTATCAGACAAGTGGTATATTTTTGCAAGTTTGACTGGGGTCATGTACCATCTATATATCATTTTCATTACATTTTCTTTCAAAGCATTACATGCAGTGAAATTCAGCCCAATGGTCCATAACTTTTCCCAGTCCTCAAACATAATATTATACCCAATGTCCTGTGCCCACTTTATCATAGCCGATTTAACCATTTCATCTTGTGTGTTCCATTTTAACAGCAAGTTATACATTCTTGAGAGTATCTTAGTCTTAGGCTCTAACAGTTCCGTTTCTAACTTCGATTTTTCCACCTGGAATCCTAACTGTTAGAAATAAATTTTAATAGGAAACCGGAAGCTTTCCTTTTGGGAATCACAGAGTCGGATATTCCTAAAAAGGCTAAAGAGATCTTCTTATATGCTACGGTCGCAGCAAGAGTTCTCATTGCGGCAAACTGTAAAAGAGATAAAGTCCCATCAAGATAAGAATGGATTCAAAAATTGGCTGAATATGCGGAATTAGATAACATGTCAGAAAAGGAAAAAATAAACCAAAACAGTTATTTATCTCAAAATGGGAAGTTTTTAAAATATATTTGAAAAGCAATAATAGTACAGTACTTTAAGGTCATACGCAGCGTTCAAATAATTTCAGTAGCAGTGTTAAAAATGTGGAAAAACCAATGAATGGATCAAGGGATACTGAAATTGAACAAAACTCGTTATGCAGTGGCAGTGAACAACTAATACAGAATCTGTAATTAAGGAATAGACGGGAAGTATGGTAGGTAGAAAAAGACCACTTTTATTTTATGTTTTGAAGGTTACTAGTTGATGTACTAATTCTCTTTTTTTTCCTTTGGTGGCGATGGACATTTATGTTCTTTTTCTGTATGATGTGTTAATGTGAACAGTAACAATAAAATTTAATAAAAGGATAGAACATGAGACTCTTAATCTCAGGGACATGGGTTCGAGCTCCACACTTCAGTATTTTGCAACTTCAGTATTTTATTTCTATTTTTATAAGCCCTGAATCGAACCAAACAAAAGCACAGTATAAACCAGAACTGGCTCCAGGTTTTGGAGGCTTCTCAGACAATATGGGCCCTTCCCTATGTGAATGGGCCCCATCTACTCCTCGCCACTGTCCCTGCTGCCCATTCCCTTGCCCTCTTCCTCTGGGCCCAACCTATGAAACAAGCCACCAAGAAGGAAAATGTAAGGCAATAAAAGGAGGCGGCTTCCTGTCATCAACTCTGGTCCTTCTTTGCAGGTCTGGAGACTGGAAGTGAAAAATGTATTTATGTATTATAAGATTTGGGGCATGAGCAAGTGCCCAGCGATAGTGACCCTCAACACTAACCCTGGTATATACTTTCAAATCGTAAAAAGACACAAGCAGCATTTGAATAGTTTTGGAAAGCACACCTGAAGCATGGGGGATGGGCAAAATGAAGTAACTCCATATCTGAAGTGGAAACAAGTAGTGCCTTTCAACTGCAGTACAAAGGCAGGAAGAGAAGCTCACCTTGTGGGGGAGAAAAAAGGGGAATGCTCCTGTTTTTAGCGATATCTGTATACGCTTTTTGCTGCTACTTTCTGCTATGGGTTCTTAAAACAGGGTGTGTGTGCGTGTGTAAAAACTCAGTTCTCCTAGTCCTTTAAGTCAAAAGAAACCAACAGAAAAAAGCAAACAAAGTAAATCTAGATAGGCGAACAAACAGCTTCACTGGGTTTAAGTCAGAGTCTATTTCTGAAGGATATCTTGCAATCCCTTAGTTTCCATCAGGGCAGTTCTGCCACAAGAGAGAAGGGCTACTATATTATGACAGAAAGCGGTGTTTCTGTTCCACCACTTGGGCATTTCTTTGGATGAAAATGTGTGTTTGAAGCCTTTGCTCAAGTCACCTGTGACTCTCTCCTGGCAAGGCTGCTGGGGCCTGGATTGTGCTTGTGTGGCTTGATCTGAGGTCGGAGGTCGGAGGGCAGATGGCCCTGCCTCTTGGGCAAAGAGACTAGACCTCTTGACCTTTGATCATTCTAGTACTTTGATTCCATAACTGATGAAAGGCTCCTTCATCATTGTAATGGTTCTAGGGGTTGCTCATGCGTAAACTGGCGCCACACCTGGCTGGGTTGCCAGGACAGCTACTCGCCCATGGCTGTCTCAATCGCTGGCAGAATCCGTCAGTGGGCATTTCTTGAACTTCTTCCAGCAAAGAAGCTCTTTGACGCCTAGTCTCCGCCTACTCTCCCTGCGCGGAAGCCTTCTGCGCAAGGAGAGTGTGGGCAGCGGAGGACCCGTGCTCTCCCCGGCGAGGAGTCATGGGACCACCTCGCCGATTCCCCCATCTGCCCCCCTTCTCCACTGGTGCTACGCTGATTTCCTTCCCCAGAAGATGGGCTGCTTCTCCCCATCCCGGGACGCTCTCCGGAATCCCTCTGGAGCCCTCCCTCTCCCCCTGGCTCCGATGGCAGTTCCCTGACAATCATATTCCCAGGCAGAACAGAAATCTCTCATTTTTAAAACAACATCCATCAACATGAGGCAATAAAGCTGAATAGTGATTATAAACTGAGCAACCTAAGGTGGCATATCACATGTAGGTCCATGAAAGTAAAGTTAAAAGGGAAACATTTGATTAATTTATAAATACCATTTGACATTTCGGCAAAACATTAATTCGACGGGCGTTTTACTCAAGACAGACCTGACTCCCATGAATTACATCCTGACTCCCATGAAGCAAGGTCCAAGAAAGTACACAGGTAGAATGGCCTCCCTTTGCCACCTCCACACACCAAGACACAAAAGCTTGCCAGATCCCATGCAGCAGCTATGCACAGAATCATTTCATTTTGGTATTTTGAGTCTTAGGGTTGCAGGATTTGCACATACAGCAGCATGCCCCTCTTACTTTCCAAAATGCGGGTGGGGGCGGCGGCAATTCAGAACAAGAGACAGCTTCCCCGGGCAGTGTACCCCTTCCGCACACACTTTGCAAAACACCATCACACACCTTCACCAACAGGTTGCTCTTACCTGTCATATATGGGGCCTTTGAAAGTTGGGTCATATTTTTGGGGTGTCCCTAGGAGGGGAAAAAGAGAAAGAAAATATGTACTAAGTTAAGCAGTTACAGAAGGCAGGAACAGGATAATTGGGAAATATATTGATTTTAAGTACATCCATATTTTGGGACGTTCTCAGGTAGAAGCCTCACTAAAATGAACAGAACCCTGCCTTCTAAGCAGTGTGTGAGAGGGAGAGGGGTATTACATAATTTCCACAGAATCACTGACGGGCTAAACGTCTCCCATCTACTGTCCCTTGCCTCCAGGAACAACTTAGCCCCAGCCTCTCATCTGTGAAGTTTGCTCATCCACCACCTTCAGAACTCACACTTTGTCCAAAAACACTGTTGTATATTTCTCCCCTTGATTTCATTGTTTTATCTTTTTGTAAACCGCTTTGAGGTTTTCCCCAATCAGGTGGCGTAATACATTTTATGAAATAAATCAATAACAAACACATAAGAGCCTTTCCATACAAACCCCAGCCCATGTCCATGCAATTAGATTTGTCAGTCTAAGCCATAGGTAGGCAAACTAAGGCCCGGGGGCCAGATCCGGCCCAATCGCCTTCTAAATGCGGCCCGCGGACGGTTCGGGAACCAGCATGTTTTTACATGAGTAGAATGTGTCCTTATATTTGAAATGCATCTCTGGGTTATTTGTGGGGCATAGGAATTCGTTCATTCCCCCCCCCCCCCAAAAAAAATATAGTCCGGCCCCCCATAAGGTCTGAGGGAGAGTGGACCGGCCCCCTGCTGACAAAGTTTGCTGATCCCTGGTCTGAGCTCTCTCATTTCTCTCCCCTCCGTTGCCTCGGGACCCTCAGCAGTTGTTATCGTCCAGTCCCAAGCAGCCTGAAAGTCTAAGGCATACACCCTGCACCCCATGCCCAGCTAGTCTATTGCATTGAGTCACCCTATAAGCTCCTCTCCCTCCCTCTTGGTTAACCGACTGGGAGGGTAAAAAGAGGGAGAGGAATCATCCCAGCCAAAAGCAAAGCAGTAGCTATGGGGATGCCCTGTCACTGCGCACAAGAAGCAGGAAGGGAAATGGGGGAAGCTCCTCCTACACAGAAGGAGCAAAATTCTTTGCAAATTTGAATGGAGAAGAGTAAGCCACTCAGGATACGCTCCTACATGGATAGACAAAGGAGTAGGTGAAGCAGGGAGTCTGTGTTTCAAAGCTAAGCAAGTGAATAATCCCAGGAATAGCTGCAGAACAGGTTCTCTGCTGGTGGTTCCAGGCTGTTACTGGAAATTTTCAGGAGAGAAACACACACAAAAATCTCTCAGCGAGGGATTCTCATCAGAACTACATCTTAATCTGTGTTTACCCAGGAATTGGTCTTCAATGGCTATCCTCCAGAACACATTTTTATGCACTTATTTAAATGTATAACCTGCCCTATCATATGGGTTTGGGGGCAAGTGATAAATGAAGTAATGGTAAGGAAGAGAAGCCTCTCCACATGTGCAGAGTTCCTCTTCCACACTGGAAAGCCAAAACCACGAGCCTTCACACATCATGGGTTAATGGCAAGCCCATCTTCTAGGTTATGCCTTCTGGTGCAGACTGGAGAACCTCTCAATTTAGAAACTGGAGTGATCCCCACCTCCTTCACCCTGACTGAACTTTCCCAGCCCAGCAAACAGTTACTCCTTTCATCCGCAGGCTGCAATGCCTCCCATTCACCAAATAAGATTTCTCTGGTTAGACACCAGCCAGTGAAGCAAAATACTTTTCTCTATACCAGCATAGACCCTCCAGCCGAAAAGCCCTGGAATCGTTGCAAACCTCAGATATTATTATCTGCTCTAAAGTGCATCTGCACGACAGGCCTGAGGTTCCAGGAGAAACAGACAGGCTGGAGGTAAAGGCAACATCTTTTTTTTACTTTGCCCCACCTCCCAGTTGCACTTTCAGTGGGTACAGGCCTCCTCTGTCATCACTACTATTGCCTCCCCTTTGCAAAGGCCCTGCTGCAAATAGAGATGGGAGTCTTGCCAGCCTAATTTTACACCCTCTAAAATGACATCATGTCCCCCATCCACCCTGACTCAAAAGGGGGAAATTCTGAGTGAGCTGAAGTTCATTGTTCAAGATTCTTAAATCAGGTATTACTTTAGAATGCAAATAAAATGCAGTATGGTTTTTCACCACACACATCCTTACGATTCTTTTCAAGTATGTGTGTGTGGGGTTTGGATATTCCTCAGATTTCAATTAAAAGCAACCCCTATAGACAATTGATATAATTTCTTAAAGCAGCCTTAACTTGCCACTTTAGCTGGGCAACTGTGAACGCTGCCATTTGCTTAGAATAGGTTCCTTATATGTAATATTGGGCAAAATACAATACTAGCACCCCAGGAAAATGACTGGGGACTCCAGGTGGCGCTGTGGGTTAAAGCCTCAGCGCCCAGGAAAATGACTGGGGACGCAGGTGGCGCTGTGGGTTAAAGCCACAGCGCCTAGGACTTGCCGATCGAAAGGTCAGCGGTTCGAATCCCTGCGGCAGGGTGCGCTCCCGCTGCTCGGTCCCAGCGCCTGCCAACCTAGCAGTTCGAAAGCACCTCCGGGTGCAAGTAGATAAATAGGGACCGCTTACCAGCGGGAAGGTAAACGGCGTTTCCGTGTGCGGCTCTGGCTCGCCAGAGCAGCGATGTCACGCTAGCCACGTGACCCGGAAGTGTCTCCGGACAGCGCTGGCCCCTGGCCTCTTAAGTGAGATGGGCGCACAACCCCAGAGTCTGTCAAGACTGGCTTACCTTTTTATGTAATATTGGGCAAAATACAATACTAGCACCCCAGGAAAATGACTGGGGACTCCAGGGCTAGAGGTAAGGTCAGATATTCAACTGTTCTATTGATTTCTTTCAACAACTCTCTTGTTTCATTCTGCCAGAGTATTCACTGCCAATGCAGTTCCAGCAAATGTATCCTCTCCAAGCTGGAGGAAATTCTTGGTTTGGTTCCCGTTATATGTGGCTTTACATATACACCTCCTCCTGTCCTGGGTGGAAAACTCCATTTCCACAGGTCTCCAAGAAAACAGAGGTTTCAGGGAGAGGCAGAAAGGGACACACAGTTTTCCACATCCCTGAGAACTACAGCAACTAGCCATTCCTTCCACCCCGATTCAACGTTTCATACAAATACAAGTGTGGCACAAAATTAGCCTGTGGCTGATCTTAGCATGAGCCACAAAGGAATTATGGACTGGCAGCACTCTCAGCCAGTGAAGGGAAGACTGGAAGATATCCAATTCTCCCTGTTAGGAAAAGCGGGGTGGGGACTGATGAGTGAGCTACTCATTTAACTTCTGGTGGGATAATTGCCAAGGGTAATCAAATAGATTTGAGTTCCAAAGTATGTCCAGAAGAAAAAGCCACTTCCACTTCAGCATCTTCACCCCCACATAGTAGCCATAATGTGGTAAAAGAAGTCCTGGAAGACTTGGTTGAAGTCTCCCCAGGTAGCCAATACTTATTTTATTTTATTATTTTATTTATTTAACAAAATTATTTACCAACTACTCACAAGCAGAAAAACAGCTGACAAAAATTAAGGCAAAGTTAATTATTTTTTTCTATTAAGAATTCAAAATATAATTAAAATCAATAGCTAAAATGAATTATATTCACTTGAAACAATGTAATCTGGATGAGCAAATGAATTATGTCAATACAGCACAAGTGCTAGTATGGAAGCAATCCCGCGGAAAATAACTTTATACAGTACTAAGGTTTTGGTGATAAGATAAGGCTAAGATAAAGCACAACATCCTCGGCTATGTTGTGGAGAAGAGAGTACAAAATATTCTATTAGACATTTGGGGTGGGCAGGAGGTTATTCTGATGGACATCTAACAACATCAGCCAGGCTTAAAGACTGTGCTTTATTCTGGAGGACAGATACTCAAGAAAATGGTTCAGTGTTGGGGAGGAAACACCCTTCAATATTTCTGATGCAGAACACTTTGTTTTCAGATGAGGCATGCATTTGCCACAGAGGTATCAGAAGAGAGATTTCTCCTGTGTGAGAGAAAAGGCAGAATCTGCCTCTTTCAAGATACGCATAAGTCACCGGCCAATTTTATAAGCACGGACATATATTTAAACCTGCTGCTCAGTTCATCTGGGGCACTTTTTAAAGTTGCTTTAAATGTTCCAATTAATTAATCCGGCCAATGAATTGATTGCTGCAGTCCCAATTACCTCCTTGGGAGAAAAGGTGTTATATATAAAAGTAAACAACAAACAACAATGACAGCACCACTGTCACTGTTTCTCCAAGTTTCTCCATGGGCAGTTCCCAGAGAACATGTGAAGGGGGAGACTTTATTGCTACTATCAGGATACTTTGTTCCAGGGGCCTGTGGAAAAATGGTTGCCGTTTAAGTGTTGAATTCCCTCCCCACTCCAGTATTATTATTACATTATTATTATTATAAGCCAGGAGTACACCAGCCAGAGGAGGGAGTTGGGATAAGAAAAGGGGCTGGTGACTGTGTGGGTTTGTGTATATATACATATTGTGTCTCGCCAGAATGGTGCATTATCTCCCGCTTGGACTACTGCAACGCGCTCTACGTGGGGCTACCTTTGAAGGTGACCCGGAAACTGCAATTAATCCAGAATGCGGCAGCTAGACTGGTGACTGGGAGTGGCCGCCGGGACCACGTAACACCGGTTCTGAGAGATCTGCATTGGCTCCCAGTACGTTTCCGAGCACAATTCAAAGTGTTGGTGCTGACCTTTAAAGCCCTAAACGGCCTCGGTCCTGTATACCTGAAAGAGCATCTCCACCCCCATCGTTCAGCCCGGACATTGAGATCCAGCGCCGAGCGCCTTTTGGCGGTTCCCTCATTGCGAGAAGTGAGGTTACAGGGAACCAGACAGAGGGCCTTCTCGGTAGTGGCGCCTGCCCTGTGGAACGCCCTCCCTTCAGATATGAAGGAAATAAGCAGCTATCTTCTCTTTAAAAGACATCTGAAGGCAGCCCTGTTTAGGGAAGTTTTTAATATTTAATGTTGCATTGTTTTTAATGCTTGATTGGAAGCCGCCCAGAGTGGCTGGGGAAACTCAGCCAAATGGGTGGGGTATAAATAATAAATTATTATTATATTATATTATATTATATTATATTATATTATATTATATTAATTATATTATATTATATTATTATTATATAAAATAAAAAAATCCTTCCAGTAGTACCTTAGAGACCAACTAAGTTTGTTATTGGTATGAGCTTTTGTGTGCATGCACACTTCTTAAGATACGAAAGCTCATACCAGTAACAAATTTAGTTGGTCTCTAAGGTGCTACTGGAAGGAATTTTTTTTATTTTGTTTCGACTAAGGCAGACCAACACGGCTACGTGTGTGTGTGCGCGCGCGTGTGTGTGTGTATATATATATATATATATATATACACACACACACACACACATATATATATATATATATACACACACACACACACACACACACACATATATGTATACATACAGTACACGGCCAACAGTTTGTAGTTCCTTAGCCTTGAAGGGGTTATCCTGGTTCCCTTCCCCATAGCTAACCCCTGGCCGCCCCTACTGCTGCGAGTGCGCAAAGAGAGAGAACAGCGGCGCGTAGTTTTGGAAGCATTCTTTCCGGAACTCGCAAGTTTCTCTGCTTAGACCGGGCGCGCGTTTTGGGCAAGGGAGGCGGCGGCTCGCCTACATTCCTCCCCGGCTACTGCGCTCCCCCAGACTCCCAGAAGGCGCCTGCGTTCCAGAGCAGCTTCGCAGCCCCGCTGGGGATAGAAATCCGGTTTAAGGTTACGCGGAGCTGAGCGCCCGGTGGTACGTCCCGCCGTAAGAGGCGCGCGCCCACGGCCGGGAGGACTAGTGGATCAGCGGGAATAGTATTTTTAGTAAGCCCGTTTCCTAACCTCCACTCCAGAGGCGCAGAAACAAACTGCACCAGCAAGGACTTAAAATTGCGCACTGGGGGCGTCCCTAGCCCGGGAGGAGAGGAAGGGGCTCTTCCCTTCTTCGCGCCCTCCCCACGTCCACTGGAATTATTATTATTGATCCGGTAGCTGAACTAGTTCCCCCTCCCCCTGCCCCATTGATTGAACCGACGCGTTTGGCGCCAGCTGCCTCTTTCTGCCCAGAATTTGGACTTGCTGGGTGGCCGGTCTTAGACGGGAGGGACGGCGGTGCGCGCTCCAACCCGGGTTGCACCAACAGCATCTGGCGCAGCTCGCGCTTGGGGGCACCTCGGGAAGACGCCGCCAAGGCCGAGCTGCCTTGCGCCCCAAGGCCCAGCCCCGCCTCGAGGGTTTGCAGCTTCGCGATGGTGGACGCCGAAGCCCCCATAGCGGGGCTGCGCGCGGCCACCTGCTGCCCGCACCCCCTCCCTCCTCGGAGGGCTCAGGGGTGGCAGCCTGGGGCCTTACCATGCTTGCCATAGTAACTCTCCTCTTCCCTCGCCATCCCAGCCGAGTTCCCCTCCTGCTCGCTGGCTTGCTTTCCTTCTTTCTCTCCTTCTCACTCACTCACTCTCTCTCTCTCCTCCCTCCTTCCCCAGTCAGCTGCCGATCAACCGCCCAATGAGGCGCCTCGGGGGCCGAACTGGCCAAACCTGTAAAATACATTTGGAGGAAAGCAAAAAAGAAAAAAAAAGAGGCGGCACGCCCTTGCCTTGCAAAGAGCAAGCTGCTTTATTTGCAAATAAAGTATTCGGAGGCGCCTTTCCACCCACCCCAATCCAGGAACTGTTACAGAAAAGCAGCAGAAGCAGCGGACCGGAGGGAAGCTGCCTCCGGGAGACCCTCTCCGGATCAAAGACGCCCCGCCCCAAGCCTTTTTGCACAAGGGAGGCGTTGCACGTGCGACTCGCTTCTCCATAACCAACAGGGTTGCTCTCTGTTCACTGAGCAGCTCAGAAAGAACGCCTTAAGTTCAAGACAAGAAAAAGAAAGCCAATCCCGACAAGGTGGGTTGGGGGGGGGGCGCCGGCACTGGGCTTAAATATTTTTCCAGCAACCAAGCTCACTGTGTGACCTTGGAGTAGCTAACTTTCTCAACCAAGTAATTGCCCTGAGCAATCTGGAACAAATAATTATGTCAGGCTAGCAGTCTAAAGAATGCAAGACTCCCTCTGTTGGGCACCTGATTTTCCCTTCTGCCTCTCTCTTTCCACTTCCAAGTTACACTCACTCACTCACTCACTTTGCCCCAGGCCTGGTTCCCACAGCCACCACTCACACACCTACAGCTTCTACCTAACCAGGGGGCCAGGATGCACTGGTATGGTACTGAGCAGGCGCCTTGAGTTAATCACAGTTGCAATGTGTGTAAGGGTGTGTGTAAAAAGGTAAAGGTAAAGGACGAGTCGCAGACAACTTGGGGATTGTGGTGCTCATCTTGCTTTACAGGCCGAGGGAGTGGCGTTTGTCCACAGGCAGTTTTTCCGGGTCATGTGGCCAGCATGACTAAGCCGCTTCTGGAAACCAAAGCAGCACACGGAAATGCCGTTTACCTTCCCACCGGAGAGGTACCTATTTATCTACTTGCACTGTTTGGCGTGCTTTCGAACGTCTAGATTGGCAGGAGCTGGGACTGAGCAACGGGCCTCACCCTGTCGCAGAGATTCGAACCGCCAACCTTCTGATCAGCAAGCCCAAGAAGCTCAGTGGTTTAGACCACAACGCCACCCGCGTCCCCTAAGGGTGTGTGTACATCAGTGTATTATTTCTCAAACTTGTGTCTCCAGCTGTTGTGGATTACAACTCCCATCATCCCTAGCTAGCAGGACCGGTAGGGATGATGGGAGCTGTAGTCCAACAACAGCTGGAGGGCCAAGTTTGAGAAACGCTGCTGTACATCTGTTTGTGGGCTGCAACCCATGGGTTGGAGACATGCAGCAAGATGAAGGAACAAGCCCAACGTGGGCTGCCAGCAATGGGCAGGTCTGTGTTTCCAGCCACTCTCTTTTTCATCCACACTGTGTATACCACTTGCTAGAAACCACTGTAGTGCTTGGACCCCGCTTGTGGGCTTCTCCTGGAATGGCCACTGTGATTGCTGGAGGAGATGGGCCGCTGGCTTGATCCAGCAAGGCTCTTCTTATGTTCTTAGGGCAGTTTCCAGGATTTGCTGCTCCTTAAATTGTCAAGCACTACAGGGTGAGCTCCCATTGCTTGGTCCTTGCTCCTGCCAACCTAGCAGTTCGAAAGCACTTCAAAGTGCAAGTAGATAAATAGGTACCACTCTGGCGGGAAGGTAAATGGCGTTTCCATGCACTGCTCTGGTTTGCCAGAAGCGGCTTAGTCATGCTGGCCACATGACCCGGAAGCTGTACGCCGGCTCCCTCGGCCAGTAAAGCGAGATGAGCGCTGCAACCCCAGGGTCGTTCGTGACTAGACCTAATGGTCAGGGATCCCTTTACCTTTACCTTACTGGAGTTGGAGATGTCATTGGCTTAAGTTGTAAAACTACCATAAACAGATCAGATGAACAGTGCTAGGATGCCTTTTCATGAAATTAACCAAAACCAACAATTAGGCCTGGGAAAATCCCATGGGCTCAGCATGCTCAGACACTTAGAAATTTGCACTGACACCTAAAAACATCACCCAGGAATCTGAAACACTTTCCAGCCCTGCACCTAATAATACTCTTCCACATTTGTTATGCATGCAACTTCTGAGCATGGTAAACGCTTCTCATATGTTTTGTGTAACCCTTACAACCACACTGTGTGTAAAAGCCAGCATTGCTATCCTTGTTTTGCAGACAGTGCGGACTGGCAGCTAGGAGATAACAGCTTGCTTCAAGCCATCCACTGAGTTTCTGGTAGAAGTGAAAGTTGCCCCAGGCACTTCCAGAACTGTAGCCGTGTTTGTGTGTGTATTCCTCATTTACTAAAGCACATAATTGTCTTTTTCTTCAGGTTGCGTGTTCTACAAATCAGTTACACTCGAGGTCTAAAAAAAGGTAAAGGACTCCTGGATGGTTAAGTTCAGTCAAAGGTGACTATGGGGTGCGGTGCTCATCTCGCTGTCAGGCCAAGGGAGCCGGTGTTTGTTGGCAGGAGCTGGGATAGAGCAAACCGCCAATCATTGGCAAGCCCAAGAGGCTCAGTGGTTTAGACCACAGCGACACCCACGTCCCATAAGGTCTCAAGGTCTCCACACCACTGTGAATAGGTGTTATCCTCAAACTGTATGTCAAAGCAACAGCCATGCACTACACAAGGGGTTGATGTGGGCTTTGGGGCCACACATCCCATGCCTCTTGGGATAGTTTGAGCCTACCCTCTCACTTACTGCATGGGCAATGGCAGCAGCAGGGTGGTGGGGGTGTTAAGAATGCCTTGGAAGTTCCTGATGCAACCTACACTACAGCTAACAAGCACAGGGGATGCGGGCTAGAAGTTTCTCTTCTAGTGGAGGAAGGGAATCTGAACCCCCTTCCTCTCTACATTTTGTTGTTGTTGTTTATTTGTGTGCGACTCTTCGTGACCCCATGGACCAGAGCATGCCAGGCACTCCTGTCTTCCACTGCCTCCCTCAGTACTTATCACAGTTTGCATCACCACTGCTTAGAAAGCACAGTCTTATATCTGAAACCTGTTTAGCTGGGCAAAGGGGATGTGGGATGTCAGCCCTGGGCTGTCTCATAGTTGCAAGGAGACTGCAGGCCCACTATTCTAGGAACAGACTGAGAAAGTATATCTGCATATTTCTGAAGGCAAGGGTGAAGTGTGTTATCTAATTTTAGATAACCTGTGTCTCAGGTATGAAAACAGCAAGGAAACATCCATCTTAGGAGGCCTTGGTTCCTGGGGCAGCAATCAAAGCAGTCCACAGTAGTCAGCAGCAATGATGGGATGGCATATGCTACCATGCTGAGAATGTGTTAGCTGATCATTTATTTATGAAACGTATTTATCTCTCCGGGGGTAGAACGGTATGGCAGGAAATGCCCAGCCCTCCTGGCCCAAATGCTGTCACCTGCTCTGCTTCCGATTCTGATTTTGGAGCTGGGGGAGTGCTTTGGGGAGGGGTTGTTCTTGATCAGGGGCTAGGCAACCTGAACCTTGTCTGTAACTTTAAGAACTGCTTGGGTTTGATTCCTCCTTCCTATTCATTTCTCCTCACCTGTCATGTCTTTCTGGATTGTGAGCCTGAGGGCAGGGATTGTCTTATTTGACTGTTTCCCCCCCCTAATCCACACCTTTCTGGCTAAAGGGCAGGGTATAAATGCTGCAAGTAGGTAAGTAAACAAATAAATAAAAGTCCCTTTTATGTAAAGTGAAGCACAGAAAGAGACTAACATAAACAGTAACACCGTTAAAACAGCTAAAACTACCGATGTTGAAGGATTCTATTAATACAAAAGAGCAGCAGGAACTTCTAAGATTCTGAGTTTCCAATAAAAAGGAAAAGCTATAGTAAACCTTTACTTTCCCATGACATTAAACACAAGCAAGGAAGTGACTTTGCAGATCCACTTGGGGGAGAGGATTCTAAGGCACAGAAATCTTTCACTGCAGAAAGAGCGTCTACTTTGTGCCCAGAACACGAGTAAAGCCCTGCTCTCTAACCAAAGGGGGCAGGGAGGAATCTTAAGAGAGGACAGCCAGGTGGAACTTTGCGGTACCCACCAAAACTAGGCAACTTCCCCCAGTCCTTAAAAAGAAGGGTTTCCCCATTTAGTTTGAACAACCAACTGCAGCTGCAATGTGCCTCCTTCTTCTTAATGCAAATACCAAGTGCAGGAAAGCAGAGTCAGGACAGGTCATTCTGCAGCACAATTTTCAGCCACTGAAAAAGGAAGTTATTCTGCTATGAAAAAGTTCTATTGTCAGAGGACCCAGAGGGCTCAGCTTCATAGGAAGCACCCATCAGCCCAAAGTAAACATTGCTGGGAACTGCTCCCAGTTTCCATTCATCTTGTTTTATAGCCACTTACAGATGAGCCTTTGGATACATTTTCCTAGTCTTTTTCTGACCGTTCCTAACCGGTGGCGCTGTGGGTTAAACCACAGAGCCTAGGACTTGCCGATCAGAAGGTTGGCGGTTTGAATCCCCATGATGGAGTGAGCTCCCGTTGCTCGGTCCCTGCTCCTGCCAACCTAGCAGTTTGAAAGCACATCAAAGTGCAAGTAGATAAATACCATATTTTTTGCTCTATAAGACTCGCTTTTTCCCTCCTAAAAAGTAAGGGGAAATGTGTGTGCGTCTTATGGAGCGAATCCAGGCTGCACAGCTATCCCAGAAGCCAGAACAGCAAGAGGGATTGATGCTTTCACTGCACAGCGATCCCTCTTGCTGTTTTGGCTTCTGAGATGCAGAATATTATTTTTCTTGTTTTCCTCCTCCAAAAACTAGGTGCGTCTTGTGGTCTGGTGCGTCTTATAGAGCGAAAAATATGGTAGGTACCGCTCCGGCAGGAAGGTAAACAGCGTTTCCGTACGCTGCTCTGGTTCACCAGCGGCTTAGCTGGTCACATGACCTGGAAGCTGTACGCCGGCTCCCTCAGCAATAAAGCGAGATGAGCGCTGCAACCCCAGAGTCGCTCACGACTGGACCTAATAGTCAGGGGTCCCTTTACCTTTACCTATCCCTGACAATTGGTCCTACTGGCTGCAAGCCAATAGGAACTGTAGCCCAGGGAAAGTGATGGAACTAGAAGTCACAGACCAAACAGAAGTGTGGATGAGCCCTGTGAAACCAACACAAAAATAAAACAACAATAAAACTCAGCCAAACCTGGAATAACAGCTCCATTTTATATCAAACTATGTGTATTAACAACAGCTTGAACTGCAGACATTATCTCCTGCTAATGTTTATATTCACGCTGTGAATAGCTTCTTCTGATGATTTTTGCTGTTAAAGGCCCAAGAGCAACCCAGGGCTTTAGTTGATATCCTCTGCCTATCTTTTGATGCCTATCTTTTGGGAATGAGAACACACATGTTTGGGTCTCTACACTCCTGCTGACATCTCCTCTACTGGAGCAGGTGTGGCAGAAGCACTTCCTCAAAGAGCCACAACAACAAGAGTCCCAACCTCACTATCTATTTTTAGGAAGAACAGTTGGTTGCCCATCTCCCCCACCCTAGACTACCCAGGAAGTCAACTGACTTGTGTTGGGGCTGATAGCAACATCCATGAAGTCAACAGATTCATGCATCTTTTATTTGTAACATGCTACTTGTTAGGTGTCATTTGTGTAGATTGCTTGAACATCAACAATGCAGAACATGTGCTGAAACTCCCAAGATGGCCAATGGCACCTACGATCCCAACAAAGAAGATGGGGTCTTCCTCCAGCTGCAGCTCTGGATCAGATCGTGAATCTACTTGATTGGGACTTCACAAATCTTGTTCTCTGCTTTCCCCCTCTTTCCCCCACCCTTCACCTGAGAAAAAGTCTTCCCAAGATTCCCAAGGTATATATAAATGCAAATAACTTAAATTGTAATTATTATTGGCCATTTCTGTAGTGCTTTTTTGCCATACAAAGTGCTTCACAGACTTCTCTCATTTACCCGGTTAGGCAAGTCACTATCAGTCCCACTGATATTATTATTATTATCAGTCCCACTGTACAAATTGGAGAACTGTGGCCAAGAGGCAGTGGATTACCCAGGGACACTCACCTACAGTTAAGCCATATTGATCTAGCTGCAGGACTAAACTGGCTCCTAGCAGCTCTCCTTCTTAGCCAACTCTTTTGTTTAGTTCCATGCACAGCATCAAGTAAGCACAATCATTTTCTGTTAACTAGGCTCATGCAGAAGGTGGCAGTGTATCCCTAAATAGCAGTTTCTGGAAATGAGGAGGGTGTGCTCAGGTCCTGCTCGCATTTCTGTAAGAGCAGGATGCTGCACCACTTGTCTTAGGCCTTTGACCTGATACAACAGGGATCTTTTTATGTGCTTAGATGAGGCCTGACTTAATTACCTACAGGGCGTAATTTGTTTTTAAAACCACTGTTCCTTGCTGGCTTTACACACTTAAGATACAAACCCTTATCAAACCATTCTGAGATATTGGCACAAGAGTCCCCATTGAGATAGCGATGGATACCATGGGAAATTCAAACACCCCGCTGAAACCCCCAATAATCCACTGTCATCCCAATGTTGTTATTCTTTAAAAATGAGGTTTGGGCACTTGTGGGGGTTGTTGTTGTGGGGGAATGGGTGGCGCTGTAGTCTAAACCACTGAGCCTCTTGGGCTTGCTAAGCGGAAGGTTGCTGGTTCAAATCCGTGCAACAGAGTGAGCTCCCGTTGCTCTATCCCAGCTCTCGCCAGCCTAGCAATTCAAAAGCATGCCAGTGCAAGTAGATAAATAGGTCCCGCTGCAGCAGGAAGGTAAACACTGTTTCCATGTGCTCTGGCACTCGTCACGGTGTCCCATCGCACCAGAGGCGGTTTAGTCATGCTGGCCACATGACCCGGAAAACTGTCTGTGGACAAACGCCGGCTCCCTCAGCCTGAAAGCGAGATGAGCTCTGCAACCCCCTAGTCACCTTTGACTGGTCTTAACCGTCCAGGGGTCCTTTACCTTTTTACCTGTTGTTCAGTTGGGGGGGGGCTGTTGGAGTCTTCTTTCAGTCTGTGTTTATTTGTTTTGTCTGAGCATTGCCTGCTTTTCTTCTGCAACATAGGTATTTCTAAATGCCCACAAGTTTATTAGAGTTCTACATGCAGCACCAGATTTTTTTCTTACTAGTGGACGCCAGTGGTGTGTGTGAGTCATGGGCTGGCTCATAGCTGCATGGTCAGATGCAGGGCATTCTTCTGTGGCAGCTTTTTTTAATTTTTTAAAAAAGAAGGTTGGGAATCCCTGTCTTAAACTGTCAGGGACATATCCTGTTCTTGTCTTAAGGCACGATTTGCAGGACTGGGCAGCAGAAAGGATAAGCAAAGCCAGAAAGCGGCCAGGGCATGGATGTGGCTCTCCATAAGTCACTAGACTTCAACTCCTATCAAGCCCAGAGAATGCCCAATGGCTCTTGAAAACCAAGTGTGTCCACAACCATCAATGTTAGAATATTGTGAGGAAAGACAGAAAGCTGCCACAGAAGAACGCCCTGCATCTGACCATGCAGCTATGAGCCAGCCCATGACTCACACACACCACTGGCGTCCACTAGTAAGAAAAAAATACCGGAAGTGAAGCAACAATGCCAGGAATTAGCAAACTCAGGGGAGGAACCTATGAAGAGAGGTTGGTGCCATGGAAGACTAGGCGCTACTTCCTGCCTCATGCCCTCATTGCCCTGAGCCAGGATATCTGATGGGCCACATCTGCCTCTCTGGGTTTGGACATCCTGTTGCTGCTGCATGGTAACTCCTTTTAAACCAGCTACACCAGGTTAGCCCTAGCTGTCCTTCACCAAAATTCAACACACCCACCCTGCCTTTCAGCTTCTGTTCTACATCATTGTTGTGGCGCCCGCTGCAGCACCCTCTTGGCTTTGCGCCCAGTCTGGGCGAACCAGCTGCGCTCGCCTAAATCCGCCTCTGTTCCCCAAAATCTCTGCCAGGCTTCCTCAACCTCGGCCCTCCAGATGTTTTTGGCCTACAACTCCCAATGGTCAGGGATGATGGGAATTGTAGTCTCAAAACATCTGGAGGGCCGAGGCTGAGGAAGCCTGGCTTAGGCCCTTCCACCGGAGTCCACTTGGATAGTTCCATCTCCCTTGGTCCTCTCTACCCTGCTCCAATGGGAACTTCAACAAGGCTAGAGAATCCAGTGTTTGATTCTAGGGTCTTGTATGCCAAGATTATTTTATCTGTCTGAGTTACAATCCTTCTGGAAGTCCACAAAATGGGCATCCAGACTCGGCCCAGAATCCTGCCTTGCCACCCCTCTTGGCACTGCATGTTCTCACCATGTGGGTCAAGTTGCCCAACAAAGGGAATTAGAAGGCAGCAGGTGAGTAGAGGAGAAAATCAAGGACCACTCCAAGAGGCATTAGCAGCCATGGGAGCTGGAGGGATGGAGGGGCAAGCTAAATGTGATGGTAGAACCCAGAACCCAGGGTGCATCCCTACAAAGTGGAGAGGGACAAACAAGAAGGCCCATGGCAGGGGAGCCATGTCCCTCCTCCGCTCCACAAATGCTTTTAAGCCTAGCAGGGGATACATCCAGGAATGGTGTCTCACCAAAGAAACACAGCTTGGGGGCGAGTATCAGTTTCCATGGGGAAAGTATGAGTCAGGGGAAATATTGAGCTCCTCCATTCTTACTTGCCAATGCTCTGCCTCAAAGCTCTGCCCGCTTTTCCAGCCCTACTTTGTTGGGAATCAGCAGCAGCCCAACACTGACACACAGGGTGTCCTTTTGGCCCCAAACTGCATGCAGATTCTGTGGCTACAGACAATGCAGCTTGTTGTCTATATGGCACAAGCGAGTGTTGCTCTGCGACATGAAAGCTCTCTCTCTTTTAAAGTCCTTGTACTTAGGAGAAGTGGGACGCAGGTGGCGCTGTGGGTTAAAGCCTCAGCGCCTAGGGCTTGCCGATCGAAAGGTCAGCGGTTCGAATCCCTGCGGCGGGGTGCGCTCCCGCTGCTCGGTCCCAGCGCCTGCCAACCTAGCAGTTCGAAAGCACCTCCGGGTGCAAGTAGATAAATAGGGACCGCTTACCAGCGGGAAGGTAAACGGCGTTTCCGTGTGCGGCTCTGGCTCTGGCTCTGGCTCTGGCCAGAGCAGCGATGTCACGCTGGCCACGTGACCCGGAAGTGTCTCCGGACAGCGCTGGCCCCTGGCCTCTTAAGTGAGATGGGCGCACAACCCCAGAGTCTGTCAAGACTGGCCCGTACGGGCAGGGGTACCTTTACCTTTACCTTTACCTTTACTTAGGAGAAGCATGCACCACGAGAGCAACTTCAACCAGTCACAAATGATACAAGTGTAAAATAAAACACTTTCAGGAAACCCGGTAGGTATCAGGTGCACACGAACACACTGCAAATTTCTGTTTTGCTGCTTGCAAACAGAATGTAAATTTCACATGTGCAAATGTCGAAGTTTCAGCTGCTTTCAACATTCCCAAACTCTCCAACCCATCTGGAGGCGGCAGCTTCCTCAGTTTTTAGGGGAGGGAGGGAGAAGAGCCGTCCCACACACTTGTCATGAGGCTGACAAAACAGATGAGGAGCTAAATGGAAAATGGCTTAGCTAATTAAAAGGAGCAAATGTGCTTCTAGACAGCTTTTAAGGCTTTTATCTTTTATCGGCTGCTCAGCCAGGATCAAAAGACCCACCAATTGCTTGATGGAGGCCTTTGCTGGTTCTAACAACTACTCTAGGTCTTCTTGGCACACTCCTTGTGCCAAATCACAGGGAGAAAGCTCTGTAGTCTCACTGAAGGTGAAAGGAAAGAAAAGCAGAGGGTGTAATTCTTGCAGCTATATATCAGAGACCTGCAACTAGACCACCTAGATTCTTTTTCAAAGCTGAAAAGCAATCAACGGGGTGCAGAGCAGGAAGCAGACTAAATTGGACCCATTTCCCTCATCAAAATCCTCCCCTCCTAACCACTCAGAACTTGCTGTTAGCTTATCTTGAGAAATAACTCTGGGAGGATGGTTTTGATTGGGAAAACAGCAAAGGGAGGAGTTAAAATGCACCTCTGCTATCACTATTCAATTTGCTGCTTTAATATTTGAAAAGGATTCCAGTAATGGATCCCGCTGTCACATCAAGCCCTGTTTTCATTTTTATTATTATTTATTGAATTTATATACCACCCTATATAAATTCAGGGTGGTTCAGGAAGCATTGTTCCACCAGATTACCGGTGATGTTAAGAAGCAACAGTTGCTGAAATTCTCCTTTTGAGACAGGGCGGATAAAAATCAATGATTTTTTTATAAACAAATTAAAAAACGGATTTTCTTTATTTAAATCAGATTTTTAAAATAAAATGCTTTTGGAGGAAAAATCTTTCTAAAGATAGTTTTCTATTTAAGTTACCGTATTTTTTGCACCATAACACTCACTTTTTTCCTCCTAGAAAGTAAGGGGAAATGTCTGTGCGTGTTATGGAGCAAATGCCTGCGGGTGGCGGGGGGGATCTGCTGCAGTCGTGAGCAGAGGATCCATGGTTCCTCTTCCTTCCCTCCTCCGTGGTTACAAAGCATGGATCCACAGAAAATGAATACTGTAACAAGTTTAGAAATGGATGGAAAAATTATTCATAAACCCAATGAGATCAACAATTGTTTTCAAAGCTTCTTTAAGAAATTGTATGCACAAGGGCCAATTAACGAGCAAGAAATAGAAGAATTCATCAGAAAATACGGTTTACCAAAAATCTCAGAACAAAGTAAAAGGATCTTAAATGAGGAAATAACAGAACAAGAAATAGAGGGTGCCATTCAAAATATGAAATTGGGAAAATCACCAGGACCAGATGGCCTGACGGCCAAATACTACAAAATGTTGAAAGAATGGTTGACACAACCATTGAAGGAAGTCTGCAATGAAATTTTGAAGGGGAAAAAGGCACCTGAATCGTGGAAAGAGGCTTTCATCTCACTTATACCGAAAACAGAGACTGAGAAGAACCAGGTTAAAAACTACCGCCCTATATCCTTACTCAATGTGGATTACAAAATTTTTGCAGACATTTTGGCAAAAAGATTGAAAAGAGTTTTAGCAGAAGAGATTCATAAGGACCAAACAGGCTTTCTCCCAGGTAGACATATGTCAGACAATGTGAGAAACATTATAGATATTTTGGAGCTGTTGGACGTTGACATTAACAGGAAAGCAGTTTTGATTTTTGTGGATGCGGAGAAAGCCTTTGACAATATTTGTTGGACTTTTATGAAAAAGAATCTCCAAGGGATGGGGGTAGGCCAAGGTTTTGAAAACGGTATAGGTGCAATATATTCTCAACAAAAGGCCAAATTAATTGTAAATAATGTGGTAACAGAAGAAATATCCATAGAAAAAGGTACACGACAGGGTTGCCCAATATCCCCTTTGCTTTTTATATCAGTCCTGGAGGTATTGTTAAATATGATTAGAAAGGACCAGTTGGTTAAAGGAGTTCAGGTCGGAGTTAGACATTATAAATTAAGAGCATTCGCAGATGATCTAGTATTGACTTTGCAACAGCCAGACACCAGTACCAAAAGAGTATTAGAATTAATTGATACATTTGGTAGTGTAGCAGGTTTTAAATTGAATAGACAAAAAACGAAAGTGTTGCAAAAAAATTTAACAATGGAAGAAAGAGAGAGTTTTCAGAATGAAACAGGCTTGGAAATAACAAAAAGGGTAAAATACCTGGGGGTAAACTTAACATCCAAGAACGTGAACTTATTTAAGGACAATTATGAAAAATGTTGGTCAGAAGTTAAAAAGGATTTGGAAATATGGTCAAGGTTGAAACTTTCCTTGTTAGGCCGAATCGCTACTATTAAGATGAATGTATTGCCTAGAATGTTGTTTTTATTCCAGACGCTGCAGATTGTGGACAAGATGGAATGTTTCAAGAAGTGGCAGAAAGATATATCAAAATTTGTCTGGCAGGGCAAAAAGCCCAGAATTAAATTTAAGATTTTAACTGATGCAAAGGATAGAGGGGGGTTTGCCCTGCCGGACTTAAGACTTTATTATGAATCAGCAGCTTTCTGCTGGTTGAAACACTGGCTACTTCTTGAGAACACTGACATTTTGGACCTGGAAGGGTATGACAATAGTTTTGGCTGGCATGCATACTTATGGTACGACAAGGTAAAGGTGTATAAAAG
The DNA here is from genome assembly GCF_951804945.1 of Podarcis cretensis. Classification (NCBI taxonomy): domain Eukaryota; kingdom Metazoa; phylum Chordata; class Lepidosauria; order Squamata; family Lacertidae; genus Podarcis; species Podarcis cretensis. The sequence continues at coordinate 32,273,123 of NC_137187.1, forward strand.
TTTTAAAAACCATATTGTAAGGAAAGCATTGTATAACGTTTGGATCAGATACAAAGATTTGCTGGAAAGTAAAACCCCTAGGTGGGTGTCACCAATGGAAGCTAGGGAAGTAAAAAAGCTTAATATGGATTCTAAATGGCCAAAATATCATGAAATTTTAGAATATGATGGTGAAAGGGTGAAACTTCAGAGTTATGAGAAACTAAAGCCTAAGGTTCGAGATTGGCTGCATTACCATCAGATAAATGAGACATTTAAACAGGACAGGAAAATAGGATTTCAGAAAGAGAAGTCAAAATTAGAAACAGAACTGTTGGAATCCAATACTAAGAACTTATCAAAAATGTATAACTTGCTGCTAAAATGGAATACACAGGATGAAACGGTGAAATCAGCTATGATTAAATGGGCACAAGATATCGGTCATGATATTATGTTTGCTGACTGGGAACAGTTATGGACCACCGGTATTAAATTTACTGCATGTAATGCATTAAGAGAAAATATTATGAAAATGATCTACCGATGGTACATGACCCCAGTCAAGCTTGCAAAAATTTATCATTTGCCTAATAATAAGTGTTGGAAATGTAATGAGACTGAAGGCACTTTCTACCACCTTTGGTGGACCTGCCCAAAGGTTAAAGCTTTCTGGGAAATGATCTATAATGAAATTAAGAAGGTCCTTAAGTGGACTTTTCCTAAGAAACCAGAGGCTTTCCTCTTGGGCATGGTGGGCCAAGTGGTGTTAAGGAAGGATAGGACTTTCTTTATGTATGCCACTACAGCAGCAAGAATTCTACTGGCAAAGTATTGGAAGACGCAGGAACTACCTACTCTGGAAGAATGGCAAACAAAGGTGATTGACTTTATGGGACTCGCCGAGATGACGGGCAGAATCCGGGACCAGGGGAAAGAGACAGTGGAAGAGGACTGGAAGAACTTTAAAATATATCTTAAAAATAATTGCAAAATTGAGGAATGTTAGGATGTCAGGGGGTAAGAAGTAAAGAATTGCAGCAGTAAATCAAAAAACTTAAGGAATTTTTATGAAAGGGAACAAAGATAATGGACTCAAGGGTTGCTAAAGAATTATTAAACAAGGATGCAGGGATGGGGAGGTATGGGGAAGTCAGAGAAAGAAGGGTAAGAACCGATGAGTATGATGCGATACTGTTTTACATTGTTCTTTATTATATGTGTGGAAATTAATAAAAATTATTATAAAAAAAAAAAAAAAAGATCCACATGGATCCTCAGGATTTTTGCATTGGGCTACTCCAAACTCACTGTCAGATCACATGTCTGTGGCCACAGCATGAACCACAAAAATCATATATCCACTATTTCGTTTAGAATATTTTTTTTCTTGTTTTCCTCCTCTAAAAACTATGTGCGTGTTATGGTCTGGTGCGTGTTATAGAGCAAAAAATACGGTACATTATAGTCCAAAGGCGCTATCCCCACAACACCTACTCACTATGGGCCCTACAAAAGCAAACAGTCTAACTGGTCAGCGTCTAAAAGATATCAAGCATCAGAACAACCTGGCCACTATAAGGAAATTCTGCCCTTGGTATGTTCATTTTGCACCTTTCCATTTTGATTCTCTGGCCCTATATGTGCACAAACGTATTATCCCAAAATGCAGACGTGCTTTTACACTTGCAAGACTGGATGTTTTGCCAGTACTTGAGGGTCGATTCCAAAAGATCCCACCTGAGAAACGTCTTTGCCCCTGTGGAGACGGTAGCATCGAAACAGTGGCACACGTCCTCCTGTCTTGCACTCTCTACAAAGACCTGAGGAACGAGATCATCACCCCACTTGTACTAACCATCCCAGGGCGCTCAACCACTGCCACAATGTCCTTTCTTCTATCAGATCAAAATGAGCAGATAACAGCAAAGGTTGCTAGGTTCATAGCAGGGGCAATCAGAATAAGGGCCACTAACTGACGGCTGATTCAGGACTTTAAATTGTGCTCTTATATCAAATTCCCCTTTCTGCATATACTGTAATGTTTTATTGTTGCTATGGCCATTGGCTAATGTGAATAAAGTTTTTATCTATCTATCTTGTTGCTATTGCTATAGTCCAAAGGCTATTCATCAGGAAATAAGGATTTGTTTTAAGTTTTCTATGTGTGCTAAAACTCAGTCTTAAGTGTTTTTTAAAAAACAAAAACAAAAAACCCGTTGAACCACATCAGTTAACAAACATGGATACATATACTATAATGTTATTGTTTTAGTTAAATTGTTTAAATTGTTACCAATGATTATTTTTCCTTCCAATGAAATACAGCAGAAAAGTTGTCCAAATATAAACAGTTAACTTATTAAACCTCACAATAATTTCATACAGATAGGTAGCCGTGTTGGTCTGCCATAGTCAAAACAAAATAAAAAAATTCCTTCCAGTAGCACCTTAAAGACCAACTAAATTAGTTATTGGTATGAGCTTTCGTGTGCATGCATCAGGAAATAAGGATGTATCTTCAGCGTGTATCTGAAAAAGTGTGCATGCACACGAAAGCTCATACCAAGAACTAATTTAGTTGGTCTTTAAGGTGCTACTGGAAGGAATTTTTTTATTTTGTTTTAATAATTTCATAATTATCTGTCTATGTATTTCTAATAGTATAACCAAATCAGTAATTTTTGATATAACTGTAAAAACTAAATCAAGTCTTACTGACTAGTGTTTTAAATCGTGATTTAAATCGATTTGATTTAAATCAAATCCACCCTGTTTTGAGATAATGAATAAAGGCCCAGTTTAGGGCCTCAGTCTCAGAAGAGGCAGCATGAGAGTTTCTGGATGTCTCAGTCTTGTTTCTTTGTTTGCTTGAGGTCAAGAGGCCACTGGGGGACAGGTGCAATGGGCAAAGAGAGGCATTAAGCATCCTGCTGTACATTGGCCAGCTGGCAGACCTGGCCAGGGGGCACTTTTGTTTCTTCTTTAATGCCAGGAATCAGCAATGAGTGAGTGCCTCTCAGCTTTGCCCTCCCCCCCGCCTGCCAGAGAGCAATGGCAACCAGCTCCCTTGCATGCGAGAACTGGAAGCCCAGCATCTTATTCCCCGAGTCAGGCTTGAGGCGTGGCACCTCGCTCTTTTAAGAATCTCTCCTTCCTATCATTTCTTGTCCTCTTTTTACTTGAGAAACTGCTTCTAGGTGGCACACTATAGGGCAAGCTACACATGGTGCCAAGGTACAGTATAGCAGTTTTCCCCTGAGGTTTTTTCTTGTGGGTACAAAACGCAGCCTCTAACGCTGCAATCTGGAATGGACACATCCATTGGTGTGCCAAAGGGCTGCTTTGCAATCCTTTCCCTTCCAGCAATTTCTCCGCTGAAAATCAACCTCCCCAAGCTGCTTTTTCTCCCATGTGGGAGAAGCAGCTGAGGCTGGATTTCAGCTAAAAACTGCCAGTGGTGAAAGGATTAAAGGCAGTCTCTCTCTCCCTCTCTCTCTTTCCTTTCTCTCTCCCTTTCTCCCTCCCTCTCCTCTCCTCCCCTGCCTCAATGTCCCTTTTCTATTTTTTAAAATGCTTTTAAATGAGAGTCAGTGTGGTGTAGTACTTAGCACATGGGTAGGCAAACTAAGGTCCAGGGGCCGGATCCAGCCCAATTGCCTTCTCAATCTGGCCTGCAGACGGTCCGGGAATCAGCATGTTTTTACATGAGTAGAATGTGTCCTTTTAGTTAAAATTTATCTCTGGATTATTTGTGGGGCATAGGGATTTGTTCATTTCCCCCCAAAAAATATAGTCTAGCCCCCCCACCAAGGTGTGAGGGACAGTGGACCGGCCGCCTGCTGAAAAAGTTTGCTGACCCCTGGCATGTTGGACTAGGACCCGGGAGACCAAATTTCGAATCCCCACTCAGCCATGATCACCTGCGACCAAGTGAAGATGCCTGGGAGCCAGAATGGTGCCTGACATCTCCACCATCTGTGGTTCATTGGATCTGGACTGTTTTCACACACTAATACTCACTCCTGTAGAATTTTATCAGTTATATTTTATCTGCACGATCAGATTGAATTTCAGGAACCAATTAGATTTTTCTGTGCAGCCTGAGCAGGAGCAGCCAGCAGTAAGGGGGGAAAAGGTAGGAATAGGCCAAAATCCATATGGACAGTCCCTGGATCAAGTGACATTCTTCATTAAATTCTCAAAGCTCTTAACCTAGCTCCAGGTTGTCATCTGAACTAGCCAGATGTTTGACTGAGAACCAATCACAATCAGTCCATCCTTTGAAAAATAAGACTTTAGAGCTGTCTTACCCAAAAATGGCAACTAGATGTTATAATAATAATAATTTATATAATATTTACTTACTTACTTACTTACTTACTTACTTACTTACTTATACAGACAGACAGACAGACAGACAGACAGACAGACAGTGGTACCTCGGGTTAAGTACTTAATTCATTCCGGAGGTCCGTTCTTAACCTAAAACTGTTCTTAACCTGAAGCACCACTTTAGCTAATGGGGCCTCCAGCGGCTGCTGCGCCACCGGAGCCCAATTTATGTTCTCATCCTGAAGCAAAGTTCTTAACCTGAGGTACTATTTCTGGGTTAGCGGAGTCTGTAACCTGAAGCGTATGTAACCCGAGGTACCACTGTACATACATACATACCCCGCCCATCTGACTGGGTTTCCCCAGCCACTCTGGGCAGCTTCCAACAAAATATTAAAATACAATAATTGATCATATATTAAAAGCTTCCCTAAACGTTCTGTTTTGGCGACTGTAACCTTGGTTTTAAGAAGCCATTTGGTTCCTAGCTTATATATCTGAGTTTTCTAACACTGCATGGCTGTCAAAACTTGTGCTCCTCAGCTGATGATGAATGATCCAGTCACTGCCCAAGCTATTGTCTTAAGAAAAAGAAAGTGAAGTCATGCGTGAGGACAGAGTGATTAGAAGCAAGAATGGTTTTAGGGCGGATGTGGGTGGAAGAAAGGCAGCACATCCTTGTGTGTGAGAGAGAGAAACCCAGAGCGAAGCACAATTCAGAGGCAAAGCAACTCACTAAAACAGAGGCGGAAGGCCTTAAAGGAGTCCGCCTGGCACCCCACTGGTCACGTCTACATCTTCAGCACATGATGTAAGCACAACAACACTTCCTTCAAGGAAAGAGGAACTCCCACTGCCCACATTGCTCTGAGAGCAGCAACTAGAGTCAGGGTAGCAAGTGCCAATACTGGGGGCCTTCAGTGGAGAATTTGAAAAGTTGAGCAAGGGGAATTGGGCCAGCCTTCCAAAGTGCCGTTCTGCGGCCACAACAAACCCCTTTCCTTTCTGGTTGGCACTGGTGGAAGGGGCAGGCTGCCTCCTCGTGCACCATATTTGGGCACAGGACCTCCTGGTACGGACCCTCTAATATAGTAGCTTAAAAGTAAAAGTAACGGGACTCCTGACCATTAGGTCCAGTCACGGACGACTCTGGGGTTGCGGCGCTTGTCTCACTTTACTGGCCGAGGCAGCCAGCGTACAGCTTCTGGGTCATGTGGCCAGCATGACTAAGCCACTTCTGGCGAACCAGAGCAGCGCACGGAAACGCTGTTTACCTTCCTGCCGGAGTGGTACCTATTTATCTACTTGCACTGTGTGCTTTCGAACAGCGCCATCCACGTCCCTGTAAGTAGCTTACAATCAACCAATTCAACCTCACTCTCCTCTATCACTTCCTTAATCCGCTTCAGGCAGTGAGTTTAGAAAAGGCCTTTTGATGGAGCGTAGATAAAAGAGAGCTGCCTGCTGCTCTAGTTCAGAGGTTCTCAAACTTTTTTCCCTGGGCCACACTTTCAGAATAAAAATTTGCTCGTGCCACACTGAACTTTTTCTTGATAAGAAATACATTGCACAACAAAAAGAAACAACAACTAGCAGTGCTTGATTTATAACATCAAACACAACTGCTTTTTAATATGATAATGGGACATCTGGGGAGTATAAAACAATGCAGCTACATAATAACATGAATCATTCCCAAAATGTAATGATTAAACGAACCTCTTACATATGCACCTTATGTATACAAACTCAATGAGAGGTGCGAGCTTGCTTTTTAGACTGTTGTATTTTAATATTCTGTTGGAAGCCGCTCAGAGTGGCTGGGGAAACCCAGCCAGATGGGCGAGGTAAAAATAAATTATTATTATTATTATTATTATTATTATTATTATTATTATTTTGCAGGGTAATCTCATTTCTATGAGGTCCAATTTGAGACAAACCCTCATGTCCTCATCACCACAAAAAAGCCTTTCTCTTTTCTGATCTTCCATATTTATCAGAGTTCAAAATCCCTGTTCACAATATGCCATGAAGATCTGTAGAACAATAGCCAATTCTCTTGAAGAGAGGAGTAGATACTGTTTCTGGTTGTACATCCACACTACTCAGAAATGTTTAAATGTTTCTTTGATCTCTCTAGAATCTTCCCCGTCACACTTGCCATCCTCTCCTGCCACACCCTTGGAGAACCACTGTTTTGCAGTAGTTTAAATCCGAAGAGAACTCCTTCAAGCCGGTGGGCAGGGATAGATGCCCTCCTCCCCCAGCGTTTGAAAAAAAACCCTGCCTGCTAAGACACTTCGTCACCCACAAGCACTGCTGTTTTCACAGCTTCTGTCTGCTTCCTGTTTATATAGAGGTTCTCATACATCTTTGGCCAGCCCCCTTAGTCTGTTGCGGGAAAGACAACAAAGACTGTTGGGGCACCAGGATGCCGACTGTGGCGTAAGTTGCAGTCCATAAAGTCGGTGGTCCTCAAGAAATCCACGCCATAATCAATTTGCTCATCTTCTAATGGTTCACAAGACTAGCCAGGGAGACCAGGAGACATTCCTGGGCCAATGGAGAAGCAGAAGCTGCCTGAGCCAAGAGGTTGGACGATGATGAACACCCAAACAACGGTCAATGCACCTCGCATCAGGAGGGAGCTGGTGGTCATGGGGAGATGAGAAAGACCCCCCCCCCAACCATAGAAGTAAACACCTAGGGGCTGAGGTCCCTTTGCCATCCCCAATAAAACATTTGAGGGGACCACTCTGCCCAAAAGTTGAAGGGCATTGCTATTCAAATGGTGTTCGTGTGTCACATCTTGTGTTTGATTATGTGGGGCGGGGCTTACCTGGGTCTCCCCCCCCCCATAGTTTATTCAAGGAAATCAAGTTTTGAAATGTCAAAATGACTGTAAAATTAGTGAAATGTATAAACCTGAAAAGCATAAATAAAATTTCAAGTTGGCACCCCCGCTTCCTATCTTGCTCCAGGTAACAGGTTGCTACCTATAGACCCCTGGTTCCCAATGTGGGGCACAATTTGATTTTTAAGGGGGGATATTACAGAATGAGTTATTAACAGTGAATGGCCCTTAAGGCTTCCTCCACGTGAACAGGACTTTGCTTTTTGAATAATAAGAATTATATGTCACAGGGGTGGGGATGGGATCAGGATTTTGAAGACGCTTAGGTGGGGCATGGCCAAAGAAAAGGTTGGGAAGCACTGCTACAGAGGGAAGCTACAAACAAAGCAATATATCTTCTCTCCCCCCCCCCCCGCCCCCGGCAAAAAAAGAAGAAACCAGCAACCCCTTTCCCTTCCTCGTCGGGCCACACCTGTTACCTGGGAGAGGGGCTACGACCCATCCACCTGCCCTGGATTTCAGGTAGCGGGCGCCTGCCTATTTGCTGGAAGCAGCGCCGAGGGGAGAAGCCGGAGGCTCTGAGGAGCCACCCCGCCTTGGGCCGACGCCCTAGCCGGGCAGAGCCACCACCAGGAAAGCCCCTCACAAGGGGCGGGCGCCATTGTCGCAGCGGCCGGCGGGAGGGGAGGGAGGAAGGAAGGTCCTCGGTGCGAGCCCCGGCCCGAGGGATCCCTCCGCGCCCAATCTTCCCGCGCATCTTTCTTTACCGTAAGCTGGGTCGGCGTCGGAGGGCTCCTTGCCGCTCGGCTCGCCGTCCATCGCTGCCGGGACGGAGAGCGCTTCTGCTGCTGCTGTTGCTGCAGGCGCCGCCGGGGGACTGCGAGGAGGCGGAGAGAGGAGGCAGCGTTGCCTGGGCTGTGCAGCGAAGTCAGGCCCACCCGACGGCCCTCCGCCCCTTTCCTGCCTCGGCGCGGCCGCCTTCCTGCGCTTAGCGGTCCCGGCGTCAGAAGTAGCGGATCCGTTTGTCTTGCGCGCCCGCAGCGAGGAGGCGGCCGAGCCGCGCTGCGCGGTGCGTTTAAAAACCCGCTTCCTCCCGGAGAGGAAGTGCGGGAGGGAGAGGGCCTTTGTGGGTTGCTCAGCCAGCGAGGTTGAAGCTCCCTTCTCCACGTCAGGACTTAGATAATCAATATCTTCTTCCTTGGAGATCACTCGTAGATCTTTTGGAGTGATCTCCGAGTGAATTATGGTGCTGGAGGAGACTCTTGAGAGTCCCAGGGACTGCAAGAAGATCAAACCTCTCCATTCTGAAGGAAATCAGCCCTGAGTGCTCACTGGAAGGACAGATCCTGAAGCTGAGGCTCCAATACTTTGGCCACCTCATGAGAAGAGAAGACTCCCTGGAAAAGACCCTGATGTTGGGAAAGATGGAGGGCACAAGGAGAAGGGGACAACAGGGGACGAGATGGTTGGACAGTGTTCTCGAAGCTACCAGCATGAGTCTGACCAAACTGCGGGAGGCAGTGGAAGACAGGAGAGCCTGGCATGCTCTGGTCCATGGGGTCATGAAGAGTCAGGCACGACTAAACAACAACAACATAGCCGAGTCAGATTGTCTTCCATTAACACTTTTTTTTTACAGTGAGAACAAGAAATAGATGCAATACTCAAGGCTGTATGTGGGCCACTGAAGGATGGGATTCTGCATCCGAGAAAGCCCCAGCATGGCCTTGGGGAAACTGAACCCCCAAAACTGGGGCGCCAGAGAACATGCCATAACTTAGGATCTCGACTTCGTAGGCTTTGCGAGGCGGGACACATGCACACCTATTCCCACGACCAAAATCCCAAACGAGAGTTATACTAAAGCTTTTGGAAATGTCGGGGAACTCTTACACCTAGCTGAACAGAGCTTTTTTCTTCTTATTTTCCAAACAGCCTTTCAGAAAGCAACCCCCTTTTTTCAATCACGCTGTAAGCATAAGAGGCAACTCCTAGGGGACGAGGGGTCTTCAGCCCCCCCAATAAAATATTTGAGGGGGCTGCCCTCCAAAGTTTTGATGGCCATTGCCATTCAAATAGTTTGTACATCACGTGATTGATTATGTGGGGTGGCGATTACCTCCCCCCTCCCATTTTTTTTTCCAGGTTGGCACCCCTGACTTTAAGAGTTGGTTACTTAGCAGGCCTCCTCCCTCAAAGTCTGCTTGCCTGGGGGCAACTCTCCTCAGTTGATGTCATTGCCTGTTTGATCTAGGTGACTAATATGGCCCTTTTTGCTCCAGTACAAATATTATTTAAGTAACTATTTAGAATATGTGAGGCTCCACTAGCTGCCAGGTCTACAACCAGGGGTGGCCATACCATCAGTTACAGTGAGGCTATGTCCTCGAGCCACAAATGCCAAGGGGAGCCCACACTTCCAGGAAGAGGGAGGCAATTTTATGACCAGAAAAGAACAGAGGCATTTGGGCATCTTCTGCCTCAAGTGCCAAAATACCTTAACCAGCCTTGGGTACGACATACTTTGACCTGGGGCAGGCGGGGAGAGAGAGAGAGAGAGAATTTAAAGCTCTGTCTCAGGCAGCAACATATTTTGGGCTAGCTCTGCTGGCAGCCAGCGCAGTTGTGGCAAGATTGGCCAAATGTACTTCCTCCTCACAATATCTGTATGGCAGGTTCCCTTTCCCCGAACAAAAGCTCTTCTTGATATCAATGACTGGGGATCATGCAGCCCATTGGCCTTCCCTGGAAATTTGAGGGAAAAGAGTGACATTTTTAAAAGTATCTGATTTTCAGAACACAAGATGTAACAGCTCCACAACATAGAAACTGAGAACTGTTTTAAAATCTCTTGGATGTTTGTCTTGCACTCCGAGGCTGTTAAGGACAAGGAAACTCAACCACAGCACCATATTACTGCAGACAAACAACCTATAATTTCATCCTCCAGATCCAGGAATGACTCTCAGAGGCTGGCAACAGGCTCGTTCCTCCCTGACAATTTAAATGGGCGTTGACTCTGCTGCGGTGTGAGCTTTTGCCTTTCAAAGAATGTGCTGAGACCATTTAGGAACATGCTCTCCCAAGGATCAAAATGTATATCCATTGCTAGAACAGAATTGTTTAACAGACAGAATTTCCTCTCTTTCCTTTGTTTCTTCTGAGCTTAACATTCTGAAAACAGCTGTATATGAGAGCGAAGTATTCACAGTCCTCAACTCATTTGCAGAACACAGGTTTCTTAATGTGAAAAAGTTCGTATTTTCTAGAACAGGTAGGGAAATATACACTTTGAAGTTAAGGCTGCCATAAATGTTTAACTTGAACATGCCAGCCCCCACAGCCCACAAAAGCAGCTTGTTCATGCTGCTCACCTACCCCTCTAATTTATGTCTGATCTATGATACAGGACGTGGGTGGCGCTGTGGGTTAAACCACAGAGCCTAGGGCTTGCTCAGAAGGTCGGCGGTTCGAATACCTGCAACGGCCAATAAAACAAGATGAGCACCGCAACCCCAGAGTTGTCTGCGACTGGACCTAATGGTCAGGGGTTCCTTTACCTTTACCTTTATGATACAGGAAGACAGGTACTCATGTATGCTGAGACCATTAAGTAATCCAAGGACAGGCATGTAGTGGTGAATACACACAAGTTCTTTTTCCATAGTAATTCAAGCAAACAGGGATGCATTTTACAGTTTAAACCTCAGTTGCTGAAACAAATTAAAGCAAAAGCTGAGATCATTCTGGCCTATACCCTCTCAGGATTATTGCAGGAACTAATGTGCTCTGTCATCCAAAGGAAATCACACCCAGCAGCAATGGACTTGTAATTGCTCAGGGAAATACAGCCCAAGGCCACTCAAGTCCCGAAGGAAAGAATTTTCAGTTCAGCAACTTGGCCATCCCTTTTTGGTTGCCTATACAGACTGATGAAAAGAAAAGAAAAGAAAAGAAAGTCTGTGAGTTAGTTGTTTGTTTTTGGTTTGTTCTTTGCTTTCAGGCTAGCTACCAGAAAAGCAAGGCTCCTCCATGCCCATTCCCCAGCAAATTTTAAGATGTGTCCTCTGAGTATACATCTTTGCTGCTTGGCTTTGCCTCCAGAAATTGCAAGAATGAGGACCTGCCTCCCCACAAAAGCCAATTGGGTTCCACCTCCCAACTCAAAGTTGGCTCTGTCAAAAGGCCTAGGGGGCATTGCCCCAGAACCCGCTCAGCTGTATTTCAAGAATTGGTGACCGTACTCCTGCCCACCAACTGAATAACAACTTTGCAATCAAATTAGAGTTTCTGGCTGGGAAACCTCTGAGTGCATAGCTTCTTTGTGGTGAACAGCAGACTGTGCAACATTACCAGGCAAAGGAAGGCAGGAGGATAGAATACTTACTTGGGTCCTGCACTGAAAAGGAGGAGGGCAATACCAATGTACTTTTTGACAATCATATTTTCTACACACTTTGCTTTCTACTCTTGAAAGTGTCATAGGCAGTGGCAGTTGTGTGCCTGGGAAACCCACAGCAGCAGGAGATTTAGTCAGTGTGGTGGAAAGAAAGTTTGACCCCGGCCCCTGCTATGTGCATTTCTCCTCCAGCCCCTCCAAATTTTCCCCAGAAGGAATCCTTTGTACTGTTGCTTAACAGAAAACATTGCAACAGCCCTGCTCCTTCCCCCTCAGCTTCTTCTCTGCAGACTGCACCCACCTGGCTTTTAAAAAACAAAAAGCACAACGAACATGTAGTACTATCCTCATGTTGCTTCCACACTAGAGCCCTTTAACACTGGGGTAGAACTGATTTTCTGCAAGAAACCAGAAGCAGAATTATCACTGAGGTGACACACTAGCAACGTCCTTCTCCACAGCTAAGATTCTCTTACAATGTGAATTCACAAATCAATCCCATCCAGGAAAGGCCATTTCCAATGCTAATTAAAAGTTTCCCCCTTGTAGGTTCACACAGCCTGTTTTATTGCTTTCCAATAAGCATGGGACGCGGGTGGCACTATGGTCTAAACCACACAGCCTAGGGCATGCCGATCAGAAGGTCGGTGGGAAGGTAAATGGCGTTTCCATCACCGATAAAGCAAGATGAGCGCAGGCCGCAACCCCAGAGTCGTCCACGACTGGACCTAACGGTCTGGGGTCCCTTTACCTTTACCTTTACCTTTAATAAGCATGGAGGTGGGGGAATGAGTGATCAATAGTTTTATTAACTGCATCTCTTAATTATCCCAGTCAAGTTTCTGATCCAAGGGGAGCCTTTTTTGTTTTCTTTAGAAAAATAGCACCATTTTGCTGGGGGAAATGGAAAGAAAATGTACTGATGAGAGGAAATGAATACCTCTGCCTGCACACATGTAGCAACCGAAACTAACTTTCAGTAACGGGAGGCTGTGATGTCCCTGGCTTAAGAAACTGGATGGCTCTTAACTGGATTGTTGTTCAACCATGTCTGCTTCCACCCACATTGATCTTCTTCCTGAACTATTTAATATTATTTACAGTCCAGGAATGATGATGATGATGATGATGATAATTTATTCTTTATACCCCGCCCATCTGGCTGGGTTTCCCCAGCCACTCTGGGTGGCTCCCAACAGAATAGAATAGAATATTAAAAACACGACAAAACATCAAACATAAAAAAACTTCCTGATATGGGGCTGCCTTCAGGTGTCTTCTAAAAGTCAGATAGTTGTTTATTTCCTTGACATCTGATGGGAGGGCATTCGATAGGGTGGGCGCCACTACCGAGAAGGCCTTCTGCCTGGTTCCCTGTAACCTCACTTCTCGCATTGAGGGAACTGGAGCTGGACCTCAGTGGCTGGGCTGAATGAAGGAAGGATCTCAGCATTCCATGATTCATTATCCAGATGCTGAGTTATTTAAAGTTGTTGAGAGCAAATTAATTCATCCCTCTGCACTTTCTCAGAGGCACTGGTTACTACTTCCCAAGACCCCTGGCAGAGCACTGCCATTGAAAGAAGATTCTGGTCCTGGATCAAACTGATTTTTATTTCATTTTTTTGCTTATGGCAATATATGGAATGTTGCACCCCACTGTTATTCCTTCTGTAATCTGTTATCCCAGTGTGAAGACAGCTCTTCCTACCAAAACAATGTCCACCGATCCTTTTGTTAAAAAGAAACCTTTGCAATAGCTTCTAAACCTATGCTATAATAAATAAACAATATACAATATGCATCAGTGTTAGTGAGAAGCAAACCATTTCTAATTTGAATGTACTTTCTAGCCATTGCAAACCCATTAAAGATGCAGGAAATCCAAAACATCATGTTAATGTAATATGGAGAAATGTCCCGTCAGCTGAACAGATGTTCAAAGCATTGTGCAACCCTCTGCTGGTTAATGCAGCATATGACATGTGCCTGAAATGTTAATAATGTTTGTGTCTTGGGACACATGGAACAAACAGTAAGCGCAATTTGATCTTCTTTTAATCCATATAATAATGCAATTAAAATGAGAAAAGCAAGCTTTTAAATCTCACATGCTCATATGTTCAGAGCAAAATATATACAGTGGTACCTCAGGTTAAGTACTTAATTCGTTCCAGAGGTCCGTACTTAACCTGAAACTGTTCTTAACCTGAAGCACTACTTTAGCTAATGGGGCCGCCTGCTGCCGCCATGCCGCTAGAGCACAATTTCTGTTCTCATCCTGAAGCAAAGTTCTTGACCTGAAGCACTATTTCTGGGTTAGTGGAGTCTGTAACCTGAAGCGTATGTAACCTGAAGCGTATGTAACCTGAGGTACCACTGTATATACTTAAGCTGCAGTCTTATAAACACTTACTGGGAGCAAACCAGTGGAACTTACTTGCAAGCAGGCATGGAAAAGATTGCACTTCAAAATAGGCTTGATGTTCCTTTTATGCTCCTTTGATGATTTCTGAAGACCAGAAAGTTCAACCAGGTAACCAAGAGCCAGTGGCTACAGCAGACTCTGCATTTGAGTGATCACATATGTTTTGTTTTTGCTCACCGGACGACTCAGGACATGGTAATCCACCAGAGACAAAGGATTACTGGTGTGTGTGTGGAAATTAAAACTATAAGAGTAATGTCTTTCCAGTCTGCCTTCAGAAGGAGTCCTGTGCAATCTAATAGTTCACATATTTTAAACAGACACATGCTGGTTGTTATAAGACGCTCCTTTATTCTGTTTTGCCACTCTTCAATGATCAGCATGGCAACATGCTGAGACAACTAATTCCTATTTTAAAAATCTATTTGTAGTTCTATTCTGACAATTCACTTCTGGAACTTGGTGGTGTAAGCTAGAGCATTTCCAGACAGAAGTGTGTTTAGAACAAATGTGAATAATGGCTACACAGCCTTTCCTCCCCAGGGACCCAGGCCTGGTATGTACAGTATGATGCATCCTGGCAGAAGTTGGGGTGGGAAGCAAGATTGAGTATGGTGTCCCACTCTTGAACATTTAAAGTTAAACTGGAAGAAAACAACAGAGGATTTGCTGCAAGTATATTCTTAAATATCACTAAGGTAGTATGGTAGGCACAGGAAAACAAACATTTTTAAAAAAAGAATCTGTGCTTTTGACATGTATACATAATGTACAGTGGTACCTCGGGTTGCAGACGCTTCAGGTTACAGATGCTTCAGGTTACAGACTCCGCTAACCCAGAAATAGTACCTCGGGTTAAGAACTTTGCTTCAGGATGAGAACAGAAATTGCGCGGCGGCAGTGGGAGGCCCCATTAGCTAAAGTGATACTTTAGGTTAAGAACAGTTTCAGTTTCAGTTTAAGAACAGACCTCCAGAACGAATTAAGTACTTAACCCGAGGAATAGGAGGAATCCCTAATCATTCTTCAGGGCCTAGGGGTACATTAGGAAATCTAAGAAACAGTTCTGGATACCATAAAATACCCATTTCACAGAAGACAGACCAATGATTCCCAGATACACACAATAACAGGCAAAACACCTGCACGCACACTCCAGAACAATATCTACAGTAGATTGATTTTCATTCTGGGAGACTGGAGCATGGTTTAACCCACAAGCTGTAACAAGATGATGGCAAGTTTTGGAGAAACCATTAGAAGGCCAAAAGCAGGCAGTTCCGTCATTCCATTTGGCAACACTGTTAAGGAGAACTAGATGTTCCCTTCTTATATTGACCCGTCTCTGCTCTGCAACGTATTGCTAGAAAACTGCGCGCTATCTTTGAAATATGATTAGTTCCCTGCTTCTGTAAGCTTACAAAACTGAATTAGGATAATTGTATTTAAAAAGAGAATACATTTTGTGTTCTGCTTATCAAGGGGAAGGAATTGAGAACAGCTTCTTCTGCCCCCCGCACCCCACTTGCTAGCTTGGCTCCCAAATATGGAGAAAACATTAGAGTAAATCATAGCTTGATACTGAGTCACAGTGGAGACTTGTGCTTAGTTCTTCATGCAGCCATAGTTAAACTATGGTACTCTCTCCCACGGGACGCGGGTGGAGCTGTGGGTTAAACCACAGAGCCTAGGACTTGCCGATCAGAAGGTCAGCGGTTCAAATCCCTGCAACGGGGTGAGCTCCCATTGCTCGGTGTCTGCTCCTGCCAACCTAGCAGTTCAAAAGCACGTCAAAGTACAAGTAGATAAATAGGTACCACTCCGGCAGGAAGGTAAACGGCATTTCCATGCGCTGCTCTGGTTCACCAGAAGTGGCTTAGTCATGCTGGCCACATGACTCGGAAGCTGTACGCCGGCTCCCTCGGCCAATAAAGCGAGCTGAGCGCCGCAACCCCAGAGTCGGTCACGACTGGACCTAATGGTCAGGGGTCCCTTTACGTTTACTTACTCTCTCCCACAAGAGGCAGTCATGGCCACCAGCTAGGGTGGCTTTTAAAAAAAGGACTAGACAGCTTCATGGATGAGAGGGCTATTGGTGGCTCTGCTCCACTTCCACAGCTGGAGGCAGCAAAGCTTCTGAATACCAGTTGCTGAAAATCCCAGGTGGGGTGTGCATTGTTCTTGTGCTCAAATCCTGCTCCCTGGTTTCTGTAATAAACGAAAACCTGCCCTTATTCCCTTATGGGGAACACAAGAGCCCTTATAGAGTCCTTTGCAGGTTCTCCATTGCTCGGAGAAAATAACAGAGGCCAACCAGAGAATATTGAGAAGCAAGCGGCTAGTAAGGCTGATCTTTATTGAACTGTTGCAACAGGGTGCACCCCTCACACGCAGGAGAAGGAGGAGGAACCCAGAACCATGGTGTGCCTGCCCTTAAATAGACATTTTAAATTGCCTGCCCTGGAGTCCAAGACCACCCCCAGACATATCATACATACATCACAGAAGGGGTGTAGCTCAAGACCACCCCCAAGACACATCATACCTAAATCACAGAAAGGGCGGTCTACAACAGAAATCTGAGTGCGTTGTTTACCTCCTGTCTGGCAGGTTACCTGTTAATGCTGACTTGATTGGATACCCTGGGGAGCCTGGCCAGTCTTTTGTAATGATAAATACTTAGTTCCTGAGCCAGGTCACAGCCTCACCCTATTCATACACAGACATAGCCTTAAGACAGGATTTGTGAATGAAAAGGCAATGGGGAGGCTTTTCCATTTTCCTTGACCTTGAAGAGAAATCATCTGGTCAGTTTGGGGGTCAAAATGGTTTTCAGGGCTATTTTCTTGCGCTGCTTCAGACATGTGGTTTATACATTTATGTACATGTTTGCTTGGTACATTTATGAACATTTATTATATATGTCAGGGAACTGACATCGGAGCGAGAGGAGGAGGCAAGGCTCCAAAGCGATGCAGGAGAGGGGACCAGCGGGGGGAAGGAATTCAGTGCAACACCGGTAGAGAAGGGAGGGAGATGGAGGATTCGGAGAGAGATCTCCAAGACCCTTCACCCGAGATCAGTGGGGAGAGCGCAGACACGCCTCTGCCCTCCCCTTACTTGCGCAGACGAGTCCCGTGCAGGGAAAGTAGGAGGAGACTTGGTGTCAAACAGCTCTTATGCTGGAAGAGGTTCAAAAAACACCCACTGACGGATTCTGCAAGTGACTGACCGGCCACGGAGTGTGGGCTGTCAGCTAAGGCACGGTTGGCCCAGGCAACCTAACCAAAACTGAAGGCAACTTACGCACAAGTAACCACTTGCAACCATTACAATATATATAAGACCTAAAGAAGGCTGATCGCCGAAGAATTGATGCTTTTGAATTATGGTGCTGGAGGAGACTCTTGAGAGTCCCATGGACTGCAAGAAGATCAAACCTCTCCATTCTGAAGGAAATCAGCCCTGAGTGCTCACTGGAAGGACAGATCCTGAAGCTGAGACTCCAGTACTTTGGCCACCTCATGAGAAGAGAAGACTCCCTGGAAAAGACCCTGATGTTGGGAAAGATGGAGGGCGCAAGGAGAAGGGGACGACAGAGGATGAGATGGTTGGTCAGTGTTCTCGAAGCTACCAGCATGAGTTTGACCAAACTGCGGAAGGCAGTGGAAGACAGGAGTGCCTGCCGTGCTCTGGTCCATGGGGTCACGAAGAGGTGGACACAACTAAACAACTAAACAACAACATTTTTTTTATTTCATTTCCCACAGGCATCCGGTCGGCCACTGTGAGAACAGGATGTTGGACTAGATGGGCCACTGGCCTGATCTTCTTATGCTCTTATATACTTAATTGAGACTCTGGCTGTTAGGGCTACATAGAAAAGAGCCCTGCTGGAGCAAACCAAGGTCTGCTTCCAACTGCAGCCTACCAGATGCTTCGAAGAAGCGGCTCCTAAGCAGGGCATGAAGGCAAAAACCCCCCCAAACACTCCTTCACTGTCTGCATGCCAGTGGCTGGTATTCAAAGGCCCATTGCCTTTGGACTGGGAGATTCCATTGAGCTCTCTCTTTTTGGAAAAGTAAAATATTTATGAAGTGGCTTTTCAAACATCCAAAGCAGCATTCGTTTTTTCAGTGCAACAAGGCCAAATTATAAAACAAAGCTGAGAGACAGCTCAGTAGCTCAGTAACTCTTAATCTCAGGGTTGTGGGTTTGAGCCCCACACTGGGCGAAAGATGCCTGCTTTGGACTACACTGGGCGAAAGATGCCTGCTTTGGACTACAAGAACCTCATGGTCCCTTTCAGCTCTACAAGTCTGTGATTCTGAAAGCAGCAGACAATAACCCCAAGCCCAAACTCCTAAATCAACCAAACAACAGCTATTTAACAGACCATTGTATTTTAATATTTTGTTGGAAGCCACCCAGAGTAGCTAGGGAAACCCAGCCAGGTGGGCGGGTATAAATTATATGATGATCATGATCATGATGATGAAGACTTTAACTGTCAACGTTTTAACAAGCCGCTGCTGTGCAAAGTTTGATCTATAGATTTCTGAATGTCGAGCTGGCAATCCTACACGAGAGGCTCAAAGTCTTCCTGTTGATATTTTACCCTAAACCTTGCAGGGCCATTTGTAGCAGCTTTGGCCTGAGTTAACTAGCGACCATGGACTTGCTCCCAGTATGTGTGGTTTTCATGGTTTTACCAGTCAGTCCAAATTTTGATTTTGGTTATACCCAGAGTCTGGGCTGTAGCAACAAAAACAGATTTCTTCTCTTCTGCGACTGTGCCTGCAAACTGGTAGCCAGCCACTGGATCTTACTCATACAGTGGTACCTCGGGTTACATACGCTTCAGGTTACATACGCTTCAGGTTACAGACTCCGCTAACCCAGAAATAGTACCTCGGGTTAAGAACTTTGCTTCAGGATGAGAACAGAAATCGTGCTCCGGCAGCAGCGGGAGGCCCCATTAGCTAAAGTGGTGCTTCAGGTTAAGAACAGTTTCAGGTTAAGAATGGACCTCCGGAACGAATTAAGTACTTAACCTGAGGTACCACTGTACTGTGTAATCTAAGGTGACTAGGTGCTGTGTGAGGACAGGGCTCTTTCTGAATCTGTACAGAAGAGGGTACATGAGGCATATAGTTGGTGCTTGTCAATCAAGGGGGGGTGGGGGTAGGGGAGAGAAATGTGCTGGACAGCAGCTTTTCTGCAGAAGTTAATACATGAAGCTTTTTCATAGCATGGAGAAGGAGCATTCGCCAACATCTGGCAATCAAGCTGTTGTTAAAAGGCACAGGAGCCAGCTGGTGGGGACTGGTTGTAAAGGTTGGCAAGCTTATTTGGCAGGTGCAACTTGCCATGTAAGGGTTAAAAACACAAACGTGCACAACCTGATCTTCCATAATAGGCTTATCAGGTGCAAACAGGAAAACTGCCCTGCCACTTTAGCAGTGTGTGATAGAGAACAAAGGAAGGAAGGACACAGGAACATAGCTGTCAACTTACAGATTTGAAAATAAGGGACCAGCAGCCTCAAAAATAAGGGATCAGCAGCCAAAATAAGGGATTTTGCTATTGTAAAGAGTTACATACATTGGTAGGATTGACAGATGCTGTCAATCCAACATGAGGTGGTTGTGGCAGCCACTGAAGCACCGCCCTTCTGCGTCCCTCCCCATCCCCTCCTCTTCCTCCTCCCTCAGGCTGCCTCCTCAGCTGCCACCACCGCTGCCGCCTCCAGTCTCGTGGGCGTCATGGGCAAGAGTCTCTCTCCCTCCCCTCCCCTCTCTCGGGCAGGGAAGGGCCGATGGAACTCCTCGCGCCAGGACAATGGCGCCAGCGCGCTCTCTCGCACGCGGCGGAGGATCCCGAGCCGCTGCTTCCCTCCTGAGTCGGGCGAGCATGAAACCCAGGAAATTTAAGGGACATCATCAATAAGGGACAGCAGCGAGACACTGGGATAAGGGAGTTTCCTGTCAAATAAGGGACGGTTGACAGCTACGCTCAGGAATCCAGTACCTCAAGGACCGCCTCTTTCCATGTGAACCTACCCGGACGCTGAGATCATCTTCTGAGGTCCTCCTTTGTGTGCCTCCTCCTTGAAAGGTGCAGAGGGTGGCAACATGAGAAAGGGCCTTCTCTGCAGTGGCTCCCCATCTGCGGAATGCTCTCCCCAGGGAAGTTCACCTGGCGCCTTCGTTATACTCCTTTAAGTCCCAGGCAAAAATTTTCCTTTTTAACCAGGCATTTGGTTGATCTGATTTACATCCTATGCCCTTTTAAAATGTGGGGGGTTTTCGGGGGGGACTATTGGGGTATTATTATTATTATTATTATTATTATTATTATTATTATTATTATATGTATTTTGTGGTTTTATACTTGATTTTATTCTGTGAACTGCCCTGAGACCCCCGGGTATAGGGCGGTATATAAATCCATTAAATAAATCAATAAAACAATAAATAAAGTTGTGTTTCCCCTGGATCTGCTCTTCACCTGATCCCCTTGTCCACCCTCCAGCAAGTCTCCATAGAAGTACAAGAATCCTGTCTGCTCCAGAAGGTGGGAGGAATTGAAAAGGGCTGGGGGGAGGAGAAAGCACAGGTTAAGAACATAAGAAAAGCCTGCTGGGTCAGGCCAAGGGCGCCCGTCTAGTCCTGCATCCTTTTCTCCCAGTGGCTGGCCTGTGGGAAACCAGTGAGGAGAACATGAAAATAAAATAATAATAATAATAATAATAATAATAATAATAATAATAATATAAAAATAAAATATAATAATAATAATAATAATAATAATAATAATAATAATAATAATAATTTATTTATACCCAGCCACTCTGGGCGGCTTCCAACAAAGTATTAAAATACAGTGGTCTGTTAAACATTAAAAGCTTCCCTAAACAGGGCTGCCTTCAGATGTCTTCTAAAAGTCTGGTCATTGTTCTTCTCTTTGACATCTGGTGGGAGGGCGTTCCACAGGGCGGGTGCCAATACGGAGAAGGCCCTCTGCCTGGTTCTCTGTAACTTGGCTTCTCGCAGTGAGGGAACTGCCAGAAGGCCCTCAGAGCTGGACCTCAGTGTCCGGGCAGAACGATGGGGGTGGAGACGCTCCTTCAGGTATACTGGACCGAGGCCGTTTAGGGCTCTAAAGGTCAGCACCAACACTTGGAATTGTGCTCAGAAACATATAAGAGCCCTCTCCCTTCCTGTGGTTTCCAGCAACTTGTGTTTGACAGCATTGCTGTTTCCAGCTGTGCAGGTAGAGCATAACCATCATAGTACAACAATGGCACATAAAGTACCAGGACTCACAGACAGAACACAGCATCTTTGGCTGTGTTTGGTATTCATTCATTCATTCATTCATTCATTCATTCATTCATTCATTCATATCCAACCTGAAAGCATGCAAAGAGCTTTTTAAAACAGTATTCCTCCCTCCAGGCTTCAGAAGTCCTTTGTCCAGCTTTTCTGGCCTTCTACAGGGTCTTCTTGTGCCTCAGACATAGCGTTACTGACATTGCCTGCAGTGGAGGAGTTGTGCACATTCCAGCTGGGATTAATCCTAAGTCTAGCTTGCACACATACACACAGAGTTCTCCCGGCCTCATAAAGCCTGGCATTGTGTGAAGGGCATTGCTGCCTCCACTGAAATATCACTCCCATGCAGTCATCTCTGTCGCCAAAGCACAATGGAAGGCCTGCCATGCGCTGCCTCGTCAGCTGTAGAATTCCAGGCGGCCGGCTGCTTCTCCCACATTCACCCACCCCAGTCACAGCAGCTTCTCTGGGCATTGCCACCAGCAACACACAGAATCCAGCTTACAGCTAAGGGGTGGGGAGAACATTAGCACTATGATTAGCATTTATTATATTATTATCTTTTTAAATACCTAAAGGTATCCCAAGCAATTTGTTCAATCGTAAAAGTATTTATGTATTTAAAAAATGTTTTTCCTCGACTGAAGCACTCCTGGGTACAAATACATTGAGAAGTGAAAAGGAAGAGGAGTCAGAGATACTTCCCGATTGATTTGTATTGTTGGGGAACACCGTTTTTATGTGGATCACTCTTCTTCTTCTTCTTCTTCTTCTTCTTCTTCTTCTTCTTCTTCTTCTTCTTTATTCAATTTGTATACTACGCTTCATCCCCCTTCATCTGGATAGCACAGGGTGATTCACAACAGAAAAATACAAAATGAGAATACAGTACTAAGTGCATAATAAAACAAAAACTAAAAAAAACCCCACAAGCACATTTTAAAATGCTACTACAGTCATATCTTGGTTTCCTAACAGCTTAGTTCTCAAACGTTTTGGCTCCTGAATGCCGCAAACCCAGAAGTGACTGTTCTGGTTTGTGAACTACTTTTGGAAACCAAACGTCCAATGGGGCTTCCGTGGCTTCCGATTGGCTGCAGGAGCTTCCTGCAGCCAATCAGAAGCTGCACTTTGGTTTCCGAACATTTTGGAAGTCGAACAGAGTTCCAGAATGGATTCCATTCAACTTCCAAGGTACAACTGTACTGCAGCCCATGTTTCGTTAGCACAAAAACTGAAAACAAGCAAGGTCCCAACCAAAGAAGAGCAACAACTTAAGTTGACAGAATATGCACAACTCGCAGACTTAACATATAGAATAAGAGAACAAGAAGAACATACGTTTAGAGAAGATTGGAAAACGTTTATTGAATATATGGGAAATAACAGTGTACAGCTGAAAATGCTGGCAGCAGCATTAAGATAAATTCAACAGTGTAAATAAGTTTTGATGGATGTAATAATGGAATACTGAATGGTATAGTTTCTGTAAAATATGCAGGGATCTATGATATGTAAAATGGACCATGGAAAGAGAAGAAGGGAAGTCGTTGATGTCTGAAAGATGTAAAAATGAGTACTTTAAATGGTAAAACAGAAATGTTAATAAAAATGATATAAAAAATAAAATAAAAAGCCATAGAATGTTAATCAGCCTGGTTGAAGAGAAACGTTTTCGCCTGGCGCCTAAAGATATATATTGAAGGCACCAAGTGAGCCTTTCAATCAACATCATCCATGGGCATATTCAGGATTTCTGTTGGGAGGGCAGAACCTCAGTTAATTAAGTATTTTTATTGATTTACTTGATTTAGGGGGGGCGCCCCTCTTTGGCTACGCCCATGTCACCATCATCATTATGGTTATTGATTAGTATTTATTAAATTTGTTACTCCCCTTATCTTGCCCAGGGCAACTCAAAGAGCACTTACAACCCAACCCAACTAAACCCAACTCATCATCCGGATTCTATGGGGAAACCGAGAGGAGAATCAAGAACGGGGCGTTCCTCTGCTTCCCAGCCTCTCTTCACATGGGATTGGGATCTCGGCTGGGATCCTATGGGGCGCGTGCACACGTCTGTCCGGCCCCTCGAGAGAGAGAGAAACTGCGACGTCTGTCCTCCCACTTCCTTTCTGTCGGAGGACTTCTATCCCACACCCTCCTGCTGCTGCTGCCTCCGCCTCCTCTCCTCTCCTTTAAGGCAGCCCAGCTCACCTGTAGGCGCAGCGCCCTCACCTAGCCCAGGTGGCTGCCGAGAGCGAGCGAAGGAGAGGAGGAGGAAGTAGGAGCAGCATGTCCGCCTCGGCAGTTTTTATCCTTGACCTGAAAGGCAAGGTGAGTGTGACCCCAGATCTTCCTCTCAGGTGGGGCAGAGCACCTGAAAGGCAGCCTCCACCCTCCAGGCGAAGCTTCCCAAATAACTCCCCCTTCTCTCTATGCCCTCCAGTATTTCCGCTCGCCAGATCCAAGTTTCTGGGTGTTACCTGGTGCAGACTTCCATTCATACTGTGTACCCTTATCCCCCTCTTCACTTTTCAGCCTGGAGAAGTTAAAGCCTTTTGAGACCAGCTGGGGAATCGAGTAGCACCCAGGTGGCCTGGCTGTGCCTTCTAACTGCTAGGCCACCTTTGCCTCTGGGCACAAGGAGAGCGATGGGTGCTCCTGGCCCTGGTGCCAAGGTTTCTTCCTGCAGCTCCCACCTTCCGGGAGATGGGGCCCACCTCTGCTGCGTCTGGCTGGCATCCCCTATCCCAGAGCTGGGGCTTGTTGGTGCTCCGTCGCAGGCTCTTTCCTGTTGCAGTGGGTGTGGAGGAGATTCTTTTTGGCCCTCCTTTTCTAGGCTGAGGAGTGGTCTGAAAATTGTGACCGCTTAGTGAATGGAGGCAGCCTGGGAATGTTGTTCCCGGAGCGTGTGGACTTGCTTGCTGCCATCCTGCCGGCTCTGGTTGCGTCAGGGAGCCTGTTCGACCAGCTAGGTTGCTTCAAATGGGTGAAAAGGCAGGGCCAGAGCTGTAGCAGGAAAGCAGAATGAGCCCTGAGCCCATCACTTTAAGGAACAGAAACTGGAATAAACATTTGCTTTCTCGGTGATAAGCTTTGCACACTGGAACTGCCTGCTGCTACCTGTTCAAAACAACAACAACAACAGTTGATGGCAGGTGCAGAACAGTAGCAGGCCAATTTGTGGAAGAGAGGAATAGCATCAGAGCTAGCGCAAGGTAGCAGTAAGAATCTGAATGGAAAAATCAACATCTGAACACAAGATCAAGGAGATTGGTGACAAACAGATTTATTTGCTAGGCTGCTCCGTTTGTTCCATACTGGAATGAGAAGCATACTAATACTGTTCAGACATTTACCACCCCCCCTGGTTCTTATAGAATCCCCCCCACAAAGCAATTTTATTAACAATTACAATTACAGTGGTACCTCGGGTTGAGAACTTAATTTGTTCTGGAGATCTGTTCTTAACCGGAAACTGTTCTTAACCTGAGGCACCACTTAGTCAATGGGGCCTCCCGCTGCCGCCATGCTATTTCTGTTCTCATCCTGAAGCAAAGTTCTTAACCCGAGGTACTGTTTCTGGGTTAGCGGAGTCTGTAATCTGAAGCATCTGTAACCCGAGGTACCAGTGTACTGTGTAATAATGCAAATCTCAGCGCAGCTATAGCTTTACTACATGTTGTTAGGGAAATGACAGTCTACATCAGGCATAGGCAAACTTGGCCCTCCAGATGTTTTGGGACTACAACTCCCATCATCCCTGACCACTGGTCCTGTTAGCTAGGGATACTAGTTTGTCTGCATCACTGCCCCCTCCCCTTCTGTAATAGCATGGTAATAAATATACATAAGGGGCTGTTATACTCTGATTAAGCATTTTTAAACAATCCAAAAATTCATCTACATGCATATCATTAATAATAATAACAACTATTAAGGCTGCACTGCTATACCTACCTTCATGGAAGTAAGCCCAACTGAACCCAATGGAACTTACTTTTGGAGTAGTTAACTTATAGGAGTTTGCTGTAAGTGAAGTACTTGGGGAACCTTCTGATGATGGGTGCCCCCTATCTTACACAAAGCTGAGTTTATGCACTGCATTTTGAATAGGATCTTGTGCGGCAAAGATCATGGAGGTACAGTATCACATTTTTTAAAATAAGTGTGGCATGAAAGGAAAGCCTGGTCCATGACAGAGATAGCTCTGGGGGTTGGGAATATTATGGTACAGCTGCACTTTCCTTTTCCTCCCACCACATCTCTAAAATAACAACTTCATCGAAGGATGAAAAAGACCAGGGCTGGAACAAGACCATTTGCTGCCTGAAGCAAAGGACGATATTGCCTGCCTCCTTGTTCCATGTAGAGAAGCTGGCCAGAATGGCAGTTGAATCTTACTTCAGCTGTGCCAGGGGTACAGTTTCCTCCATCACACCTGACAGCAGCTGGCAAGTTTAGAGGGTATATGAGAGGTTTGTGGTGCACATCTCTGTTCTTCCACAGAGGTGAATGGTTAGAACTGTGGCTGCTGTTACCTGAGGCAATTGCTTCTTCTACCTAATGGCAGAGCCGGCTCTGAAAAGCACAAAAGAGAGAACCTAAAGGCCGTTAGGTGGAGAAGAGCTATTGTTTATTTGGCTGGGATGTGCTATGACTCACATATGTGGCCAGGGAATACAGGGTGAGAATGCAACCTTGAAGACTTGCGTCTAACAGCAGAATTCAAGAGTGTCTACTCAGATGTCTGTCCTATTAAGTTCTATGAGGCTTACTCCCAGGTAAGTGGGTAAAGGGTCCCAGTCTAAACCAGCTCCCTGGAAAATGGTGTGTGGGTGAATGACATACATGATGCTACTTAGAGGAAGCATCAGTGATAACGTGAGCAACGCACTATGGGTGTCTCAGTGTCAGCCATGCAGGCTGGCGTGACTTAAGCTTCTTTCCCATCCTCTAGCCCCTCATCAGCCGCAACTACAAAGGAGATGTGAGCATGTCAGAGATTGACTACTTCATGCCGCTCTTGATGCAGAAGGAGGAAGAAAGTGCCCTGACGCCACTCCTGTCCCGCGGGAAAGTGCATTTCCTTTGGATCAAGCACAGCAACATTTACTGTATCCTTTCAGAGCCTGAGCTAATTCCAGGGAGGGGGGGTGAGATGCTGCAGCCCCTGTGAGGGGCAAAACCCAAGTCCAACTGGATTCAGAAGCACTACTGCCTCCAACTGTGGCGCATAGCCAGCAGGGCTGGTAATCTTCAAAAGCCTTTTCCTCCATGAATTTGTCTTCCAATGCCATCCAAGTTTGGAGGATATCACTGCCTTCTCTGGGAGGGAGCACCACAGTCTATATGCTGCGTGAACGGCACACAGTATTCTAAATGCATTTGCACCATAGATTTGTATAACAGCAATATAATGTTGGCAGTTTATTTTCAGTTAGCCTTGCCCTGTGCCCTTAAGTTTCAGCGAAGTGGAGATTGCAGGCCCTGCGTTTCTGAACTTCTTTGGAATGATAGAGAAAGGGCAAGAACAGGGTAGGCAACCTAAGGCCCGGGGGCCAGATGCAGCCCAATCGCCTTCTAAATCCAGCCCACAAATGGTCCAGGAATCAGCATGTTTTTACATGAGTAGAATGCGTCCTTTTATTTAAAATGCATCTCTGGATTATTTGTGGGTCCTGCCTGGTGTTTTTACCTGAGTAGAATGTGTGCTTTTATTTCAAATGCACCTCTGGGTTATTTGTGGGGCATAGGAATTCATTCATATATATTTTTTCAAAACATAGTCCAGCCCACCACATGGTCTGAGGGATGGTGGACCGGCCCACAGCTGAAAAAGTTTGTTGACCCCTGGGCAAGAATGAAGCATGTGCAGAATCCCTTTGGCTAGGCAGAAGCCTCATGTTAGGAGATGAGTTGGGTTGAGAGCTGAAAGGCTGGTCCCAAAATGGGAAAACTGCAAACTGGTGCAAGATCCAGTCCAAGGAAACTTAACCTTTGAAAAATCCACATGAGGTTTCTGTGCCTCCCAATGTTCACCTACTACCTGGCACTGGTGACCATGCAGTGGCGTAGCGTGGGTTGTCAGCACCCGGGGCAAGGCAAGTAATTTGACCCCCTAACCTGTGGATTTGCGCCCCCTAACCCGTGGATTTGTGCCCCCTAACCCTAACCCCCAGATGTTGCGCCCGGTGCGGCCGGCCCCCCCTGCACCCCCACGCTACACCACTGTGGCCATGTCCTCTATTTTGGCTAGAGTCCCCCAAAGCCAATACTCCTTCCCTACCATTCCCAAGTCTCTAGTCCAGCGGTTCAGAAATCTCTCTCTTTACCCTTAACCTTTTGTGCAGTGGTGGCCTTAACCATGAAGAATGCCAATGCCTCACTGGTGTATTCTTTTCTCTATAAAGTGGTAGAGGTAAGTCAAGGAGCCATTTTTAGACGTACAAAGAAGAAATAGGCACCAAGATAGGAAAGGCTGATGCTATCTTTGAGTTCCCCATTGTGTTATTCTGTTGGCTGGAGCAGCATGCAGACAACACACACCCTCCCCCATAGAAGCCAACTCCTAGGGGCTGAGATCCCTTCGCCCCCCCCCAATAAAATATTTGATGGGGTCTGGGGCCCCCAAAGCTGATGGGCATTGCCATTCAAATGCTATGTGTCCACTGCATCATGTGATCGATTGTGGGGGGGCAGGGCGTACCTGGGTTCCCCCAATATTTTTGTCAGGTTGGCACCCCAGTCCTCCCCGCAAATGATCTTGAGGCTTTTGGTTTCATCTTGGCACTATACAAACCCTGATAGTATCTTTTTGGGGCCAGGGATGAAAGGCCAGTTTGCCCTTCGTAGCATAAAAAACTGGCTTCTTCTACCCCATTGATTCCAGCCTTTGAAAACTGAACTTGTGTGCTGTCTTTTAGTGTATTCACTCCCAAGTTTTGTTAGAAGGTAATAATAACTTCAAGGCACAGTTTTATAAAATTTACAGCAGGGGTGAAGAATTTGTGCCCTCCAGAAGCTCCCACCAGCCTGAGCCAGCATGGCAAATAGACAAGGATGGTGGAAGTTGTAGCTTGCAACATCTGGAGAGTCATAGGTTCCCCATCTCTGATTTACAACAATTAAAATAACAGAGCAATTAAAAAACAACAACATTTTAGCACCAACGGAAACCAGTTTACAATAACACTCTTACACTTAAGAATTTTAAATGTAAATCCAATTTACTTTGGATTTACCTCCCATTTTAATTCAGAGTAAAAGTGTGCTGCTTATCAGATGTTTGGGGAAATCTGAAGTAGAAGTCACCATCTGGCAAGGCTGGAATGGGGGTATAGCAACCCATATGAAACCAACTCTCTGCCCCCTATGCATACCAGAAAGGCCCACCTATCTTCCTTTCCCAATAACTAATGCATCCCACACTGGGAATTCTGCAAGAAAGATGCACTTGAGCCAAATGTAGATGGATCAAAGTTCTGGAATTTGGGTATGGGGGCTGCGGAATTCTAGGATCTTCACCCCTGGGCTGGGGGGGGGGCGGTTCACCTCTTCTGTATAAAACCCAGTAGGGTGAAACCTTTCATTCTCTCATTGTCAGGTCTTTTCTGAGTATTTCAAAGAGCTGGAAGAAGAGAGCATCCGCGACAATTTTGTCATTGTGTATGAACTGCTGGATGAGCTTATGGATTTTGGGTTTCCCCAGACAACAGATAGTAAAATTTTGCAGGAGTGAGTCACTTGGTCTGCTCCCCTTCTCCTAACTCTTTCCCCCCTGCTTTCCTGCTCTACCTCTTTCTGGCACTGTGCAAATGAATAACCTAACAGGATTTGAAAACTATAGGTGCTGAGGATGGGTATACAGTGGTACCTTGTTCTTAAACTTAATCCGTTCCAGAAGTCCGTGCCAAAACCAAAGCGTTCCAAAACCAAGGTGTGCTTTTCGATAGAAAGTAATGCAAAATGGATTAATCCATTCCAGACTTTGAAAAACAACCCCTAAAACAGCAATTTAACATGAATTTTACTATCTAACAAGACCATTGATCCATAAAATGAAAGCAATAATCAATGTACTGTACTATAAAATAAATAAGACAGTATTGTAGATGATAAAAAAAAATATCCCCCCCCTTACCTGCACTGATGACAGTCAGTCAGTCAGTCAATCAGTAGCTGAACTGGGTTCCACACAGTCCCAAAAACAAATTAACTGAAAAAGCCTCAAAAACATAAATGCAAAATATATAGCAAAAACAAAAGCACCAAACTTAATCCATTCCAGAATCTGTTTGACTTCCAAAATGTTCAAAAACCAAGGCGCAGCTTCTGATTGGTGCAGGCACCCTGGAAACAATAGCAAACAG
This sequence comes from Podarcis cretensis, assembly GCF_951804945.1. Classification (NCBI taxonomy): domain Eukaryota; kingdom Metazoa; phylum Chordata; class Lepidosauria; order Squamata; family Lacertidae; genus Podarcis; species Podarcis cretensis. The sequence goes on from NC_137187.1 coordinate 32,302,833, forward strand.
CCACATTGGACGTCTGGCTTCCGAAATAATGTTCGAAAACCGGAATACTTTCAGCGTTTGGGAACTAAGGCATTTGAGAACCAAGTTACCACTGTACAGTATAGGAGTTCAAGTGGGACAAAATGTTTCCCATTTGTAAAATTTCAAATGTTAAATTCATACGTTAATCATTCTTCTTGGGCCAAACTTTATTTCTGAGGGGGCCTCAGTTTGGGGGAAATGAGGTCTGAAGAGAAACTTAAATTTCAGTGTTGGGAGGCTCAGAAGCGAATGTCAAAATCTGAACTATCAATGCTTCAAACATTCATTTTATTCTGAATTGGCATTTCAGTCCAGGCAATGTGAAGTTTTGCTGAGATTCTGCTTCTGCTTTAGATAGCAGAAGGTGCTCTTTACAGTCCCCCACAATCCTTTGAAAAGGTGTGCTTGTTGGGAGGTGGAACGACTGCATCTTATGAGGGCAGTTCTGGATCTTGATATTGCCCCCTCTTCACCCTGTTGCAGGTACATCACTCAGCAGGGCAACAAGCTCGACACGGGCAAATCCCGCGTTCCACCCACCGTCACCAATGCAGTCTCCTGGAGGTCGGAGGGCATCAAATATAAGAAGAACGAAGTCTTCATTGATGTCATTGAATCTGTCAATCTGCTGGTGAGTTATTGCAGAAATGTGGGTCCGTCTGGCTCACCTAGGTATGTAGGGATCTGGGCAACATTGCAAGAAGCCTAAAAAGTTGTCATGGCCTTTTGTCTTGTGGTGCCTGCCCCATTGGAATTCCCTTCAATTAAGTATTACATGGGCATCAACTCTCGTAGTGTGAAGTTGCTCGGGTGCTTGGCCTTTCTCAGCAGAGTGCAGGAGGAAAGCTGTGTCCCTGGCAGCTGCTCAGAGGAGGCCGTGTGTGTCTCCCTTGAGAGAAAAGCTGGTTTCCATTGGTGACGGTGGTGCTCCCACAGGGATGGCGGTGATCTGCCCTGAACCAGTATTTTCTCCTCTTAGAGCATCAGCTTCGACAGCAAATGAGCTCGGAAGAGATGATGATAAGATGAGAAAAGGAAAGTGGGCAAAAGGTAGCTCGGGATCTACTGGAGATCCCTGGGCGATTTCTGGGTTTCTCAACAGCAACAGAAGCTGCTCCACGCCCCTTTCTGCTGAAATGAAGGGCAAGAATAGATTTCTCTCTCTTTATGATTAGAGTGTGTAGAGTCTTTATGATTAGAGCGTTGCTCGGTCCCAGCTCCTGCCAACCTAGCACTTCGAAAGCATATCCAAGTGCAAGTAGATAAATAGGTACCACTCTGGCGGAAGGTAAACAGCATTTCCGTGCGCTGCTCTGGTTCGCCAGAAGCGGCTTAGTCATGCTGGCCATGTTATGTAGTGAAGCTTCACCCTGGGCCAGCAGGGGGATACTGTAGATAGTTTTCACTCAGGTCTGTAGATAGTTTTCACTCAGGTCCACGTCAGTTATTTTAGGCGGGAAACTCTGGGTTGTTGTTGCTACAATGTTGACAGCTGGCTGCCTATAAAAGCAGGCCGGCTGAGCTGTTTGCTGTTCAGTTCTGTCCAGCTTGCAAGTAAAGAGCTGCTCTGGAGAAATCGCTGTGTCGTCTGCTATGTTCGCCCACAACTTAACAGGCCACATGACCTGGAAGCTGTACGCCGGCTCCCTCGGCCAATAAAGTGAGATGAGCGCCGCAACCCCAGAGTCGTCCGCGACTGGACCTAACGGTCAGGGGTCCCTTTGCCTTTACCTTATTTATTTAGTGCATTTCATAGAATTGTAGAGTTGGAAGGGATCCCGAATGTCATCTAGTCCAAGCCCCTGCAATACAAATATCCCACCTTCCCCACCACCCCCAGGAGCACAAAGTGACTTTTATGGTTCTCCCCCTCAGTTCTAGTACTGATCCACTTCTGGGCTGAGCATGTTCCTTAATTTTGTGTGTTGTTTCTCTCTCTACCCCCATTTTGCACCTAGATCCAGTTGGAGGATCTCTGGTTTCTAGTGCAAAAACAAAGCAGATCCGATATGCCTAAGTCTGCCCACTCATATAGGATTTTAGTTTGCACACAGCACATCTAAGTACTGAGTAATGTTGTTTCCATGATGTTTTGTGTACTGGTGGGTAACTTCCCTGGGCTTTGAAAGTCCATTTTAAAAGGGACTAGTTTGAATTCAAATTCAAGGTGTCCAAAAAGGAACAAATTCCAGTTTATATTCGTCCCTTTAGTTCTGTTCATGTTCAGTTCAAATACATCCAAATTATTTTACCCTCAGCATTCAGAATGTTACATGCTGCTGGGCTGAAGTATCAAATATGCTTAAGAAAACACAGTGGAATGTGAGTTGTTTGGTTTATTATTCCCAACAATTATGATCCTTAAATTTCAAAGCCCAAAGAATGTAATCAGTAGAAAATGCATGTAGGAGATTGAACCTGAAGCTAAGTATACATTTAAAAGCTCTCCCTCAAAATGAACAATTTACATTCAGTTCACTCGGCAGTTGTGGGAACTACACTAGTGGCCAAAGTTGTGGAAGCCTTTTGGAAAAAGTGCATTTCTGAGGTTTGACGACTCATAACATGTGATTATCTCTCTAAACACTCATGCTCATTGGTTGCATTCAGATGATGGGAAGCTACTGCATATCAACCTAAGCAAGTTGTGCTTCCTTTTTCTGGTTATTTGGCTATAACTTTTGATAGAACACAGATAACTGAACAAACTTTGTTGCATTACATTCTTCATTAAATTATCTTTCTATTGATATGTAATTTTATGGTATTACTCCAAAAAAAGTGGGGGGGGGGGCTATGAGCCATCAAACCTCAGAAATACACTATTTCCAAATGGTTTCCACAATTTTAATTGTATTAATCAATTGTATTAATTAAATGTATTAATCAATTGTATTAATTAATTCTATTAATTAATTCTATTAATTAATTGTATTAATTAATTAATTCTATTAATTAATCATATTAATTAATATAATTTTTTTATTATTTATACCCCACCCATCTGGCTGGGTTTCCCCAGCCACTCTGGGTGGCTTCCAACAGAACACTAAAAACACTCGTGTACTATGAGGCATAGTTCAGAGATTTTTGAACTAATTCAGCAAACTGCGTTAAACTGAACTAGCTCATTCCAAGACTGGTGCTGCAGTTTCAGCCTGGCTGTCATCAGGGACAGGAGGGAGAAGCCCCCCTTCTCCCAGGCAAAGAGAGGAGAGGGGAGGAGTTCTGACCCCAAGACTCAGACCCTGCTCTGTCTTCCAGGTTAATGCCAATGGGAGTGTCCTGCTGAGTGAGATTGTGGGCTCCATCAAGCTGAAGGTCTTCCTCTCTGGCATGCCAGAGCTACGTTTGGGCCTCAACGACAGGGTGCTCTTTGAGATCACAGGACGTAAGTCACCCAGTGCCCTGAAAGCAGGAGCACCAGCAGTTGAGTGGGCTGGGCCTAGAGAGCCTCCAGCAGCAAGAGATGTTGGGCTGAATGACACTAGATTTGGCTGGATTTTGCTTATTGTTGCGGTTTTTCATTTTATGTAGACAAGGTGTAATTTCAGCCCAGGAGCTTATTTTTAAAAGTAGCATTCATGGAGGTGCATTTTTGGGGGCATCTCTCTCTCTGTACTGAAACACCAGAGCAGCACCCACACATCTGGGTGTGTCTATGAAAAATGCAGTTTATTTCGTTCGTCATTAACTTGCTGGTAACTTTTAATGTGGACCTCGTGTTTTGGGAATGGACAACCTGTGTTCTGTCAAATACTCACATATTTCTGCTGCTTCCAGTCTTTGGGTGTTTGTGTTTTAAAGTTGAGAGCTTTAATAATAACTTTTAAAAAAACAAAAACCCTCCTTTTCAAAGTGTTGGTGCTGACCTTTAAAGTCCTAAACGGCCTCGGTCCAGTATACCTGAAGGAGCATCTCCACCTCCATCATTCTGCCCAGGCTCTGAGGGCCTTCTGGCGGTTCCCTCACTGTGAGAAGCCAAGTTACAGGGAACCAGGCAGAGGGCCTTCTCAGTAGTGGCACCTGCCCTGTGGAACACCCTCCCACCAGATGTCAAAGAGAAGAACTACTACCAGACTTTTAGAGAAGCTTTTAATGTTTAACAGACCACTGTATTTTAATACTTTGTTGGAAACCACCCAGAGTGGCTGGGGAAACCCAGCCAGATGGGTGGGGTATAAATAATAAATTATTATTTTATTTTATTTTTATTATTTGCAAGCACCTTCCCCACAGAATGCTTGGAGTTCTGAGTGTTAGCTATTTGCAGATTAGTTGCGCCTCAGAAGGCGTGCTAGGGAGACCACACATTACAAGGAACACAAAAGTAACTTTTGCTAGGTTTTAATAAAATAAAAAAAACTCATTTTACACTAAATCAATAAGCATGACCCATCCATTAGGGTACTGAGAGAGCTACATACTTCTCTTTATATACCATACCCAACAGCTTAATTACCACAACTTAACAGCACCTGCTATACTGCTTCACAGCTGTAAAACTAGGTCATGTTATTTGCTCTGGCCTTTAAAGAAATACACATCTTGTGGAACAATAATGAACCTTCAAATTTAAAGAGACCATTCAACACTGAGAGGCCAAGAATCACAAGGACAGGCAGCTGTTTCTCTGTGGCTAGAGCGTAGTCTTTCCCCTGCTATCCCCTGGGCAATTCTGACAGCCACACTTCTGACTTCTCAGGTGGAAAAAATAAGTCTGTGGAGCTGGAGGATGTCAAGTTCCATCAATGTGTGCGGCTGTCACGTTTTGACAATGACCGGACCATCTCCTTTATCCCACCTGATGGAGATTTTGAGCTCATGTCCTATCGGCTGAACACACAGGTTAGTCTGGGATTCAGAGCCTAGGAAAAAGTGATGCCATGGTGATCTCATTGGGTACAGAGGCAACTCCTTTGTGCATGGTTGCACTGAGGCAGTAGCTGCCTAATTTTCCCAGATTAGCTTTTTTCATGCCCAGCTAGGTCATTTGTCTACTTATCTATAGGCTGATGCTCTCAGGGAAGAGAAAGTTCCTTGCAGAAGGATAGCGGGAATTACGCCCAGTTGACAAACTGGTTCCTTGTTGAGGAAGCCATGTGTGTTATCTTCAGATCTTGAGCCACTCACGGTTGCAGCTGGCTGATTCTCTATATATTGAGACATCTATTTTCTGCCGCTATAAAACATGGACGCGGGTGGCGCTGTGGGTTAAAGCCTCAGCGCCTAGGACTTGCCGATCGAAAGGTCGGCGGTTCGAATCCCTGCGGCGGGGTGCGCTCCCGCTGCTCGGTCCCAGCGCCTGCCAACCTAGCAGTTCGAAAGCACCTCCGGGTGCAAGTAGATAAATAGGGACCGCTTACCAGCGGGAAGGTAAACGGCGTTTCCGTGTGCGGCTCTGGCTCGCCAGAGCAGCGATGTCACGCTGGCCACGTGACCCGGAAGTGTCTCCGGACAGCGCTGGCCCCTGGCCTCTTAAGTGAGATGGGCGCACAACCCCAGAGTCTGTCAAGACTGGCCCGTACGGGCAGGGGTACCTTTACCTTTACCTTTATAAAACATGTGGAACAGCAGTCCTATATATGTACTATGGTACTGTTTGGATAAACCACACTAGAAATAATCCCATCATTTTGTACATTCCCACAGTACTTTAAAAGGCATTGCTCTCTTTCTCAGATCTCTTTCCCCCCCAACATGACAGTTAATAGAACTCATTGTTGTTAAATGTTAACGCTCAGAGGAAGGCCAGAGATGGTCGCTCCCAAAACTCTCCATAGCTGTCAACGTTTCCCTTTTTTTAAGGGAAATTCCCTTATTCCAAATAGGATTCCTCACAAGAAAAGGGAAAAGTTGACAGCTATGAAACTCTCTCCAGTGGCGTAGCGTGGGGGGTGCGGGGGGGGGCCGCCCGCACCGGGCGCAACATCTGGGGGTTAGGGTTAGGGGGCGCAAATCCACGGGTTAGGGGGCGCAAATTACTTGCCTTGCCCCGGGTGCTGACAACCCACGCTACGCCACTGACTCTCTCCTCCTATCAGATGTGTCCTATTGCCCTGGCACTTCTTCAAGCAATAGGAAAATACTGTAACTATTTGTAGTATTTATCTTGCAATCACCAAATGATGATGATAACAGTTATTTGGTGAATGCAAGATAAATACGACCTGGTTCTTAGGGTCTTTTGCCTGGCTGCTCCAAGGTGGCACAAGATTTCTCAAGTATACAGGACTGATTAAGCCGAGATGACAGGATTTGTAGGTGTTCTGAGCTTTCATCATGCCTGACACACCTCCCATTAACCTTTTGTTCTTTGGCTGTAACCTGCTGGAGGCTCTGGACCCCAGGAATGAGATTCTCTCTCTCTTTGCTTGAAGGTGAAGCCCCTCATCTGGATAGAGTCTGTCATTGAGAAGTTCTCTCACAGCCGAGTGGAGATTATGGTGAAGGTGAGTTTCTTTGAGGGATACTGCTACCCTTTACCCAAGGCTTCCATAATAAGGGTGATTAGAGGAAAGCACATGATAAAGAGGACACAATATAGTTGGGTATTTATTGCTATAGAGTTTGTTCACTCTTAACAGCTTCTCCAGATCATCCAAAAGCGGGATTTGTATTAGCTTTGGATAAATGAGATCACTTCCCAGTCTTCCATGGAGCACTAAAGCAGTGATGAGCTCTGCCCCTCCTGCCTCAAAGCTTGCTTTGGCTCACCTTCTCTCTCTTTTTTTAAAAAAAATATTTTATTTTCATTTTTTAGACAAAATTCATATACATTTAAATCATTTTCAATTTATACACATCTGAGATTACTTAAATCCCCGGACTTCCCTCCCCCCTCCCCTGGTTTCCATTTTTTTCTATTTCTTCTATTGCATCTAATTACATTTTTCAAATTCATTTTGTATCCCCCGTTTTAAAACTTAAGTCATATTACATTATAAGTGTTATAACAATCCTGCTAACGTTTTTAGATATCTGCAGTGGTCTTTAAGATACTCTATAAATTTTTTCCACTCTTGACTAAATTTTTTATCGTCTTGGTGTCTGATCTTCAGGTCATCTTTGCCATTTCAGCATAGTCCATCATCTTGGTTATCTACTCTTCTTTGGTTGGGACTTTTTCTTCCTTCCGCTTCTGGGCAAAAAGCATTCTTGTGACTGTTGTTGCATACATAAACATACATCTTTTTAAGTCCTTAGGTCTTTCATCTCCTATTAGTCCCAATAAAAAGGCTTCTGGTTTTTTGATAAATTTACCTTAAACATTTTTTTCAGTTCATTCTATATCATTTCCCAGAATTCTTTTACTATTTTACATGTCCACCACATGTGGTAGAATGTACCTTGGCTTGCCTCCTCTTCTGGAAGAGACATAGTTGGGAGGGGTGAAACATAGACTGTTGTGAGCATCTCTCTGTCTTTCTCCCTCTCGGAAAGGCAAAGGGCCAATTCAAGAAGCAATCGGTGGCCAATGGAGTAGAGATATGTGTTCCGGTCCCGAGTGATGCCGACTCGCCCAAGTTCAAAACCAGCATCGGCAGTGCAAAATACCAGCCTGAGAAGAATGTTGTCGTCTGGAGCATCAAGTCGTTCCCGGTGAGAGAGACGCCCCCTTTCCCACAAATCTCCTCCTCCTCCATTCTGTCCTTTGAATTTTGCAGATGATTTCAAAGATGCAGGTTTAACCCCAGGACATTTCCATTGCATTTGGGAAGGGGGCAATTCTGTTACATGGTCCAGTGCTCCTGCAAGTTTGTTGGGTGGCAATGGAAGAGGTGAGCGTTGGTATTGGTCAAGAGCTTCCACTATTAAGTGTGCTATAGTTGCTCATGAATCCCTGCCCATTAGGTGCCAGCAAACCTTGAGAAAACATGAATGCAACTGATCCAAAAATCCACCCACCCACCCTCCACTCAAACAAAAAAACAAATCTCACTACAGCCAACCAAAGACACCCAACCACACCCTTGGCCACCCCAACCTCTCTCACCACTAAGGAAGTACAACACACAAATGGTAAGAGAACCCATACAAGTGATGCTGACGCAAAACCCCACACATGCACTAAGTAAAAGAATAGACGTATACCCGAAGGAGTGTCTCCACCCCCATCGTTCAGCCCTGACACTGAGGTCCAGCTCCGAGGGCCTTCTGGCGGTTCCCCCCCTGCAAGGAGTGAGGTTACAGGGAACCAGGCAGAGGGCCTTCTTGGTGGTGGTGCCTGCCCTGTGGATCGCCCTCCCATCAGATGTCAAGGAAGTAAACAACTCTCTGACTTTTTTCCAGTAGCACCTTAGAGACCAACTAAGTTAGTTATTGGTATGAGCTTTCGTGTGCATGCACACTTCTTCAGATAAACGGGTGCATGCACAAGAAAGTTCATACCAATAAGTAACTTAGTTGGTCTCTAAGGTGCTACTGGAAGGATTTTTTAATTTTTAAATTTAATTATTTTGTTTTGTTTCGACTACAACAGACCAACACGGCTACCTACCTGTAACTCTCTGACTTTTAGAAGACATCTGAAGGCAGCCTTGTTTAGGGAAGTTTTTAATGTTTGATGTTTTATCATGTTTTGAATATTCTGTTGGGAGCTGCGCAGAGTGGCTGGAGAAACCCAGCCAGATGGGCAGGGAAATAATAATAATAATAATAATAATAATAATATATTGTTATTATTGCATTTATTTATTTATTTATTGGCATTACCACCCCACTCCACTCACCATTCTCCCCTCCCCCCTTCCCAACCTAATACTGCATGTGATACTAATGTCTCACAACAAATGAAACTGATCCGTAGAAAATGCAACTTTAAAAAAGAGACAATGCACGTACTTTTGTAAAGAAATCTTTAATAAAAATACATTTTAAAAACACACACACACACACACACACACACACACGTGATCCGTAAGGACTTCCAGAAATGCCAAGGTGGATTTTCTTACCCCTTTCCTGTGGCCATTGATGAACTCCATTTATGCTTCTTGGTTATTAGGGTCAGGTTGTTGCATTGGCTGGCCTGCATAACCATTGACTTAAAGAAGAAGACCTTACCTTCTCTTGCATTTGGCTCTGCAGGGTGGCAAGGAGTACCTGATGAGAGCCCACTTTGGGCTGCCCAGTGTTGAGAATGAGGAGCTGGAGGGACGTCCGCCCATCTCAGTCCGTTTTGAGATCCCTTACTTCACAGTCTCTGGGATACAGGTGAGCTGGAGTTGACTGGAAGATGGAGAAGTGGGGCTCTGTACACTTGTGAGAATTAGCTTTTCTTGGGGGGGGGGGGGGTGACTGAAAGGCAAACTGGGTTGTCTGCAGGCTCCAAGCTGTGATTTAGCGCAAACGGCATGTGGTTGGCTAAAATGTTAAGAGCAGGGTAACTACCATCTCCTGATATACAGTGGTACCTCAGTTTAAGAACAGTCCTGTTTACAAACGATTCGGTTTACGAACTCCGCAAAATCAGCAGTAGTGTCCCAGTTTGAGAACTTTACCTCCGTCTAAGAATGGAATCCAAACGGTGGAAGGACACCGACGGTGGGAGGCCTCATTAGGGAAAGCGCGACTCGGTTTAAGAACGGTTTTGGTTCAAGAACGGACTTCCGGAACGGATTAAGTTCGTAAACCGAGGTACCACTGTAAAATGGTTCTTGGAATTATTCAAACTCTCTTCCCAAAGCTGCATACAAAAGGGGCATCTTGATTACACTGTAGCTGAGGAATTAAACTCTCTGGAAGTCCAATATTTGAACTTGTTTCAATGGCTCCTACTGGTGATTGGAGGGAATACACTGCAAACGGACGAGGAGGAGTGGAAGTATTTAGGGGAATATTTACAAAAAAAATTGACCTCAAATATAAATTCCAGGTAGGGGATACCTTTTGACCAACAGTTGACAACATATAAAGGTTATGAGAATGTGGAAAATAAGGTGAAGGAATTAATGTATATGCAGCTAAGTAAGATTTATAAAGAACTGTCATGGAACGCTGGGTGGGACGTCTAAAAGAACTACTGTAAAAGAATGGAAAATGCTGTAATTTTAAAGTTGAAAACTAATAATAATAATAATAATAATAATAATAATAGGCTTCCTAGCTCTCTGCCTAGCTCTCCTAGGTAGGATAGGGACTATGTAACCCAGAATCCTAGCCTTACCTGCAACCCTCTTTTTAAAAAATAAAATAAAACAACGGGTGTGTGTGTCTGCTGCAGTCTTTCTGCTCAACCCTCAACATGGAAAGTTCTCCTCTAGCAATGATAGAAGGATCACCTGTGGGTTTGACACACAATAAATCTCTATTGGGAATGTTGACTGTATGCGGTGTGTGTCAAGAGACTCCCTGGATGTTCCCATCCAATTTATGCTGCTGTAAACAGGGACCCAGTCCTTTCAAGCTCATTGTAGGGGGGAAAGGTGTTGTTTCCTTCTGTTCCTTAGCTAATAGAAATGGGAATGTCTGGAGTACAGGTGGAATGGCTTGTTTTCCTTCTCCGCCCTCCTACCTGTCCCCAATTAAGCAGACTTCCCAAGCCTGAACAAAGCAAATATGCAGATATAAAAGCTGACCATTTCTCTCTCTTTCCCCTCCTCTCATGTAAACCACACTTGGCTCACTAATTAGGTTATTGTTCCTTTAGGAACATAAGGAGATGCCTTTTGCTCAGGCAGACCATTGCAATGGTCCCTAGAGCAGCTTGGCATTGTCTATGCTGACAGTTCTGGGTTTCACAGATGAGTTTTTCCCAGCCCTACCAGGGATTGAATCAGGGAAACTTCTGCATGCAAAGGATCTGTCCTACCATGGAGCTACAACCCTTCCATTGCTTTGAGGCCAATATAAAATGTTCATTGAAAAATAATGATCCAAGCATTCCTTTCCCATGAACTTTAGATGGGCACAAACAAATGCCCTGGCACCTTCATTACATACATATATTATGCGCCAGGCGGATATGTTTCTCCTCAACCAGGCGTTTGGCTGATTAACATCCTATGTATGGTCTTTTAAATGTGTCTGTGGGAGGGGGGTTATTGGTGTGTTTTGCTTTGGTTATGTATTTTGTGTTTTCGTTTTGTATTTTTATGTTGTGAACTGCCCTGTGATCTTTGGATGAAGGGTGGCAAATAAATAAATAAATAAATAAATAAATAAATAAATAAGCAAGCAGCCAATATTTCTTTGGGAGAAGGTGGGGCAGGGGCAATTTGCCAAGATGTTGTGTAGACTCGAAGTGCCTTTCATTGTGACCAGCTGGCGATGGGTGGTTTAGAGGAGGTTGACGGATGCCCTCCTTTGATATTGTCCTCTCCTCTGCCTCTTTCCTCTAACCCAGGTGCGGTACATGAAGATAATTGAGAAGAGTGGGTACCAGGCTCTGCCTTGGGTCCGCTACATCACCCAGAGTGGGGGTAAGTTGTCAAGGAAGCTGAGCTGCATACAGGTTGTACAGACATTGGCTTTCCCTGGCTGAGCACTTTCCGTGTACAGTCATACCTTGGGTTACAGACGCTTCAAGTTGCGTTTTCTCGGGTTACGGACCCGCCGAGACCCGGAAGTATCGGAACGGATTACTTCTGGGTTTCGGGGGTCGCACATGCGCAGAAGCGCCAAATTGCTCTTTGCACATGCGCAGAAGTGCTGAATTGGAACCCACTTGTGTTCAGACTGCGGCTTGCGAACACTGCAGGTTGTGAACGTGCATCAGATCACATTCGCAACCCGAGCGTCCACTGTACTAAAAGCTGTATGACGATCCTTTTCTGCTGGAGCCAATGTGGTGTAGTGTTTAGATTGTCAGACCATGACCATGTCTAACAATTCCCCCTAAAAAATCTTGTCCCAAGTTTCCCTGTGCAGAAGCTATGCTGATTCCCTTTCAGCAAGGCTCGTTCTTCGCTTATATGTTTCGCAATTCTAGCTGTGAATCTACCCAAGAGAGAAGCAATACAGGTTTGTAATTATTCGGATTTCTCAATCTCTGAAAAATCCCCCCCTTTTTTAAATTGACGCAGTATTGGCCACTTTCCACCATCCTATTAGCCCTGTGGGGGAGCTTGTCAGTGTTCCCATTTCACAGACGAGAAACTTTTGAGAGCTGGAGAGAGCACGTTGCTAAATGTTCCTCCCTCCTTGCAGGTTCGTTCCTGCCTGTCCTGATCGCTCCGCATCTCCTACAGGCATAACAGCTACTCTGGGAAAAGGCAGAACTTTCAATAAGCTTACTGGCCCAACCCAGGCCTAACATAGTCTCTACCTTTTTTGTTCCAGATTACCAGCTCCGGACACATTAGTCGTGATCTTGCAGAGCTGGACACCATCAAGAATGAAGAAGCCTGAATGGTCCAAGAATCCTTTGTTGACACTCTCTGAAGCAAATATTGTGTGTGTGTGTGTGTGTGTGTGTGTGTGTGTCTCCTCCTCCTCTCAAAATGCCACCCTGCTCCTCTGCCCAACCACAGCTTGATTTGGCAACAGTTCTTGGGCTGGTTTGCCCAGTGCCTTAAGGGGGAAATGATGGCTCTGTGGTTGTTGCCTGAGATGACACCTGCATTGCTTCCCTACCTGAGTGGCAGTGGACTTACCTGTGGCGAAACGCTGACCGGATGTGCCTTGCCAGGACTCCTGGATGGAGAGACTCTTCCAGGTGCCTTGCCTTCTTTCAGAACCTCCCTCCTTTAGAAGGTTCCACAGTACCAGTGGTGACGCTTTGCTCCGAAGGTTTAGCTTGGCGTTCTCATCAGGGGGAGATGCGTTTGGCTTCACCTGCGGGTAGCATTCACCTGAGTGTAGCGTTCGGCTCAGCCTGGAAGGTAAGCTGAGCTCCCCACAAGCACCTTGTTGCTCTGCACCTTAGACTGGTGAGGAGAGAGGCAGGGAAAGCATGTCGTGCTATTGTGTGTAGAAGCTAGAACTAGGATCTTCTGGGCACAAACTCACTGGGTGGCTGCAAGCAAGCCCCTTTCCCCCCTCAGTCTGTTCCCTAATTGTATGATGAGAATAGTGGCTACCTCATTTTTAAGATTTGTGACTCAAAACTACTTCCCATTGTCCTTTAGACCACAACGAGCTGTAAATAGAAGTTGAAATGAAATTGGGCCATTTCAACAGGGTGACCATGACGCTGTTGTGTGTCATTAGTCCTCATTTCCTTTGGTTTTCTGTTCCACTTTCTTCCTTCATTCTAAGCACCCTCACTACAGCCAACAAGTGGAGCTGCTTGCAAGCATACTGGCCAGTTCTTACAATAGTGGGCCTTATCATTCTGGACACCTGACAGCGAAAATACCAAATATTATTTGGAGAGGAATGCTGAAGCTCAGGCCTATTTGTGCTCTCCAGAGCTCCTTTTGCTTCTCAGTCAGTTTATTTGAAAAACCAGATACTCCACATACAATTTTCCCTTATTAAATCTTTATTCGGTTTCATCTCTAAGGTCAGGAAAAGAGAATGTCCAGCTGATTAGCAATTAATCCACTTGATATTTATTGATACTAGTCTATGCACATTTATATTGGAGTGAGCCCCATTTAATGCAGTGACGTCATGTTTGAGTAAGAACACACAGAATTAGGATGCAGGAGTCTGATAACCTGTCTACCTATCTGCCTTTGATTTGCTCTTGTCTCAGTGATGTGGTTGCTATGGAAACAGTCTGAAGCTACTGTTGATTTGTATAGGAACCTGAACCTGAATCGGGCCCTTTGAGAAAAGGGAATTTTAGTTTCCCAACTTTCCCTTTTTAAGCCACTAAAAGCAAGCGGATAAAGTAAATGTGGTTATACTGTGAAAAAATACCTCAGCACAGTGCTTTTTTCTGGGGGTACGCATACCCCTAAATATTTTGTGAATCTAAGTTTGGCCTCATTGAGGGGCAGTATTTCAATATGAGTAGGAAAATGAGAGTTCCCCTAAACATTTTTTTTAAAGAAAAAAAGCACTGCCTCAGCATGTAAGTGGATCCATGTACAGATCTATTTCATTAGTAGTGAAGCTGCCTCAAAGTGAATGCTATTTAAGTACGGTACAGTGAGAAAAATCCCAGAAAATGATTTGTTGGTCTGCAGCGACAAGTTGGCAGAAAGTAATTGCATTAGAAAGGCCTCCAATTTAAGCCTGTCCCAGAATCTTCCACCTGTTAGGATTTTGGCACTCCCTAATATAATATAATAATATATTTGGGACGCAGGTGGCGCTGTGGGTTAAAGCCTCAGCGCCTAGGACTTGCCGATCGAAAGGTCGGCGGTTCGAATCCCTGCGGCGGGGTGCGCTCCCGCTGCTCGGTCCCAGCGCCTGCCAACCTAGCAGTTCGAAAGCACCTCCGGGTGCAAGTAGATAAATAGGGACCGCTTACCAGCGGGAAGGTAAACGGCGTTTCCGTGTGCGGCTCTGGCTCGCCAGAGCAGCGATGTCACGCTGGCCACGTGACCCGGAAGTGTCTCCGGACAGCGCTGGCCCCTGGCCTCTTAAGTGAGATGGGCGCACAACCCCAGAGTCTGTCAAGACTGGCCCGTACGGGCAGGGGTACCTTTACCTTTACCTTTAATATAATGCAGTTCATGCCTGATTAAGTTCCCCTGCAGATCCAGCAGTACCAACTGTAGCTCAGAGGCAAACTTACAAGCCTCCCAAACCAATTCCTGCAAAGTGGTTGGTGGCAGAGCAAATGCAAATGTCCTGGCACCTGGGTTCAAGCCTTTAAAATATCTGTGTGTGTCCTCCTCCCCTCAAACAAACAAAATAGCAAAACCCCACCTTAGATCTTGCATAAAGGAATGTGTGCAAATCAAAGAAATTAGTCTTGGGGTTGCTGGGTGATTTGTTCCAAGTCTGTACAATCGTACCTTGGAAGTTGAATGGAATCTGTTCTGGAAGTCTGTTCGACTTCCAAAACATTCAGAAACCAAGGCACGGCTTCAGATTGGCTGCAGGAAGCTCCTGCAGCCAATCGGAAGCCCTGTCGGACGTTCAGGTTCCAAAGAACGTTCCCAAACCAGAACACTCACTTCTGGGTTTGCGGCGTTTGGGAGCCAAAACGTTCGAGTCGCAAGGTGTTCAACTTCCGAGGTACGACTATATAAGCTTCCTATCTATGTTCAAGTAGAAACCTGCTAAACACAGCAAGCAGGGGAGCCAAAGCCCTCACCAGCAGATTTTGGCAGGTGCCCACTTCATGCAGGTATATAGGATTGCATGCTGCTCCAAGCCCTGTGCATTCCTCCCTGAGAGCAGTGGTTCCCCAAAGGGTGTGGCAGGGGAGGATGGAAAGCATGGCCGGAAGATTCCAGGAAAATCAATATTCTATTTTGGGAAAGATTCATTTTCTTCTGTAGCTGCATTGTTTTGTAATTTCTGGATGTCCAACGATCATAATATAAAATAGTTGTGTTCTGTGTTATAAATCAAGCACTGCTGAGAGTTGTGTGTTTTTGTTTCCCAATGTATTTCTTATCAATAAAAGAATTCTGTGTGGCAGAAGCAAATTTTTATTCTGAAAGTGAGGAAATAGGTTTGAGAACCACTGCTGGGTGGAACATGAGACTCTTAATTTCTGGGTTTGAGCCCCATGTTGAGCAAAGGATTCCTGCATGGCAGGGCAGTGGCGTAGCGTGGGGGGTGCAGGGGGGGCCGGCCGCACCGGGCGCAACATCTGGGGGTTAGGGTTAGGGTGCGCAAATCCATGGGTTGGGGGGCGCAAATCCACGGGTTAGGGGGCGCAAATTACTTGCCTTGCCCCGGGTGCTGACAACCCACGCTACGCCACTGTTGCAGGGGGTTGGACTAGATGAATGTCGGGGTCCCTTCCAACTCTACAGTTCTATGATTCTAATGACTCACGAGTAAACATAACTTGGATGAAGAAATTGTAGGGATGCTCATCAAATTTGCAGACGACACCAAACTGGGAGGGGTAGCTAATGCTGCAGAAGACAGAATTGGGATTCAAGATGACTTTAGCAAATTGGAGAACTGGATCCAAACTAACAAAATGAATTTCAGTAGGGACAAATGAAAGGTTCTACACTTAGGCAGGAAGAACCAGCTGCACAAATATAAAATAGAGGACACCTACCTTGACGGTAGTGCATGTGAAAGGAGCTAGGGGTCTTAGTGGACCACAAGCTTAACGTGAGTCAACAGTGTGATGCAGCAGCAAAAAAGGCTCATGCTATTCCAGACTGAATCCACATAAGTATAGTGACCAGTACAAGAGAAGTAATAGTACCACTCTAGGTTAAAGGGAAGGTAAATGACCCCTGGACAGTTGAGTTCGGTCAAAGGAAACTATGGAGTGTGGTGCTCATCTCGCTTTCAGGCCAAGGGAGCCAGCATTTGTTCACAGACAGCTTTCCGGATCATGTGGCCAGCATGACTAAACCGCTTCTGGCGCAACAGAACACTGGTATGGAAACCAGAGTACACAGAAACTCCATTTACCATCCTGTCGCAGCGGTACCTATTTATCTACTTGCACTGGTGTGCTTTCGAACTACTAGGTTAGCAGGAGCTGGGACAGAGCAACGGAAGCTCACCCCATCGCAGGGATTTGAACTGCCAACCCTCTGATCAGCAAGCCCTGGTCAGACTCCACCTGGAGTCCTGTCTCTAGTTCTGGGCACCACAATTTAAGGATGTTGACAAGCTGGAACATGTGCAAACAGAGGTGCCCAGGTAAGCCCCACCCCACTTAATCAAAGTATGTGGTGCACAAAAACCATTTGAATGACAATGCCTATATATTTGGGGGGTGGACCCCTCAAATATTTAATGGGGGGGCTGAAGGGACCTTGGCCTTTAGAAGTTGGCTCCTATGTGTGCTGATGAGATGATCCAGGGTCTGGAAACCAAGCCTTATGAGGTATGTACTGTTGAGAGAGTTGGGTATGTTTAGCCTGGAAAATTGAGATTGAGGAGACATAATAGCCATCTTCAAATATCTTAAGGGCTGTCACACAGAAGATGGCGTTAGCTTGTTTTCTCCTATTCGGGAGGGTAGGATCCGAAACCCATGGGCTTAAGTTGCAAGAGAGGAAATTCTAACTCAGGCATCCCCAACTTTGGCCCTCCAGATGTTTTGGGACTACAGTTCCCATCATTCCTAGCTAACAGGACCAGTGGTCAGGGATGATGGGAGTTGTAGTCCCATAAATATCTGGAGGGCCGAGGTGGGGGATGCCTGTTCTAACTAAATGTCAGGAAGGACTTCCTTACAGTAAGAACTGTTCGATGGACTCCAATGAGAGGTGGTGGACTCTCCTTTCCTTTTGGTTTAAGCAAAGGTCGAGTGGCCATCTGCCAGGGATTTATCTAGCTGAGATTCCAGCATTGCAGGGGTCCCTTGGGGTCCCGTCTAACTCTACAATTCTACGATCTAAGCGAGCATGTGCAGAGTGCAGGGCCTGGCGCGCAGCCCTGGCAGCCGCCGCCTCCCCGGCCTCCCTCCTCCCGCCCCGCTTCCCGGGGGTCGCGACCTCTGTCGCTCGCCTGGACCCGGCGAGGGCGCGATCGGAGCCTCGGAGCCTCTTCCCGCCCGAACCGCGCGTTTGAATCGCGGAGGCCCGCCCAGCGTCCCGCCCCAGGGCGGCCAATCAGGAGGCGGCAGACGCCTTCTCCTGCCTGGAGCCGGCTTCCGATTGGCCGGCGGCAGAAAAGAGAAAGCTCGGCAAAGGTTACAATTGTATCCGAAGCCGAGAGCGCAGAATGAAACCGGGGCGGGGCGAAAGAAACAACAAGGCACGTGGGGGCGGAGCCGGAGGAGGAGGAGGAGGAGGAGGGGCGGCGGCGGATTGCGGCTCCTGTCCGGGACAGGCTAGGCTCCAGCTCGGTAGGTGGGGCGGGGTGGGGTTAGCAGCCTGTGCCGGCTTCACCCTTTGCACCGACGGGGCAGCGCCCCCCCTCCCGGCTTCCCGCAGCAGCAGCCGCGGCCCCGACTAGCCAACCGAGCCCCCCGACGGCGCCGCCGCCGCCCAGGGCTCGGCATTCCAGCGCCGCCTCACCCTCGACGGCTGCCCTGCCGGCCTCGAGTTGCGCGAGCGAGAGGGCGATCCTGCGCCTGGAGGAGGAGGAGGAGCGGACCGCGGCGGAGACTGCGAGCGGCAGGGTCGGCCGACCGGACGGCTGCTGTCCGCTGGGACCGGGGTCCGTGCGGTGGGAACAGAGGTAGGCTGCGGCGGCGGCGGCGGCGGGGGGTGGGGTGGGGAAAGCCGCCGGGCGGCTGGTTGACAAGCGCCGAAGGGCGCGGGGGTGCACCTGAGCTTACGCAGAGTGCTTCTCCCCCTCTTTCGCGGGGAGGTGCATCTGAGCAAGTTGGATCCGCTACGGGTCTTGTAGTCGCAGGGCGGCCGGGCGGGCGACCCGCTAGCCCTTCTCACGCCCGGGGCCCTCCCGGCTCTCTTCCCCCGTCCAGGCGTCGTCGCGGGCATGCAGCCGGGGAGCGCCGGGGACCGGCTCAGCGGAGCTGCCGCCCGGGGAGACACCGGCGAAGTGCGGCGCCTCCTCTTCGAAGAGCTGGTGCAGCCGGACGCGCGCAACCGCTTTGGCAAGACCGCGCTACAGGTAGGCGAGGCAGACTCTGGTTTTGGTCCTGGAGATGATTTGGGAGCCCGTCTTCCTTCTCTCTTCTCTTTGGAAATTTGCCCCAATCCTTGTCTGGAACTCACCCTTCCTTTGTCTCCCAGTGGCATCTTCCCCGTTGACTTTGGACCACAGCACCCATCTCTCTCCCCTTTTATCGCCTCCTCCATCTCATCTTTCTGCTAGTCTTGGGAAGTTTCTCCAAAGCATAGATACCAACAACTGTTGTTCTGTCAACAAGAGGCAGGCATAGATTCCACAGGCTGCCCTCTTTCCTGCTGGGGCTCAGCTCAGCAGGGTCACTCGAGGGGCACAGAGCAACTGCTTGCAACCAACATGTGGGGGGAAAGATCCTGCCTTGACTGAGTAATGGATGCCAGGTGGTGTCTGAGCTGAAGTCTTTAAAGTCGCCCCATCCTGTCCCTTCTTGGTTGCGTGACAATTGACTCCATAGCAATTTCCACAATAGATTAAATCAAAATTCCAAAATCAAAGAAGCATGGAGTTTGTGCTGCTCTGGTAGCAATCCATAAATATGATTATTTCCATCAGAATGTGCCTTGTCTGCCGATCAGAAAACAGCCTAGCTAACTTGACAGGGACGCGGGTGGCGCTGTGGGTTAAACCACAGAGCCTAGGACTTGCTGATCAGAAGGTCAGCGGTTCGAATCCCCGTGACGGGGTGAGCTCCCGTTGCTCGGTCCTTGCTCCTGCCAACCTAGCAGTTCGGAAGCACATCAAAGTGCATGTAGATAAATAGGTACCGCTCCGGTGGGAAGGTAAACGGCGTTTCCGTGCACTTCTCTGGTTCGCCAGAAGCGGCTTAGTCATGCTGGCCACATGACCTGGAAGCTGTACCCTGGCTCCCTTGGCCAATAAAGCGAGATGAGCCCCTCAACCTCAGAGTCAGTCATGACTGGACCTAATGGTCAGGGGTCCCTTTACCTTTTAACTTGACAGTGGGCCCACCCCTCTCTGATTCCTTCACCTTCCCCCCTAGGTAATGATGTTTGGGAACGTTTTCGTGGCGCAGGAGCTGCTGAAGCAAGGGGCCAACCCTAACGTCCGCGACGAGTCGGGCACAGCGCCCGCTCACGACGCTGCCCGCACAGGCTTCCTCGACACCCTGAAAATCCTGGTGGAATACGGCGCGGATGTCAACGTCGCGGATGCTTCCGGCTCGCTGCCCCTCCACGTGGCCGTTCGGGAAGGCCACACGGACGTGGTCCTCTTCCTGGCGCCGCAGTCCAAGTTGCAGCACCGAGACTCTGACGGGCGGACGCCGCTGGAGCTCGCGCAGCACTTGGGGCTTTCGCACATCCAGGGCATCCTCGAGCAGCTCCTCTCTGCCCCAGCTTAACCCGAGGAAGGGCCACCTTGCAAAGAGAGCTGGATTAGCACTGAGCCAACTCCTCTCTCTTGTGTCTTAAGGTTCCCTTCCCCAAAGACTCTCCCTTTCTTCCCAGGGCCCTGGAACAAAGGCAGCTTCACCTGCCCTACCTCAGAGTGTGTGTTTGATTCTATTTGCTGTTGTTGCTATTTATGTGTATTTTATGAGCTCTCTTATCCGCTTCTGAATTTCTCCCCTTGTACCATCCTGCACTCAGCTTTGGCCAGCGTGCCTTAACTCTAACTACCATTTCCCGCTTCTTGTCTTGGGGAGGCCCTAGCCGCTAGTATACGCATCTCCTTGCCGTATTCAGGTGGGATGGGGAGGTTCTGATGCAAAGAACATCCCTGAAGGCAATGCTAGACCTTTGCTTCTCTCCCTTTCCCCACCCCTCAGTCTCCATGAGGAATACCAGCTTATTGGGAGAGCTCTGGGTGTGCTTTCTGAGAGCTATTCCTTCCTCGACGTTTGGCTCCTCTTCCCCTGCAGAGTCCAGAACTCCACAGCATCTAACCGCACAGGATTCTGTTCCCAAAGAGATCTTTATCCGCCCTGCAATTTCTCCCTAATTTCTGTATGGTCTTCTCTGGGGGGGCCTTGTGGTCCCTTAGCCATTAACAACTGTTTTCATCTCAGCCTTGTAGTAGTTCTCTTCTGTTATCTTTGACTTAAAAAAAAATGTTTAAGCCTTGTTTTTGGCAGCTTGTTCCCTGTAATGAATTTGTGGATCCGAGCTGTGTATATAGTAGATTTTAAAAGGAGGGCAGATTTATTCTATTTATTGTGATTTGCAAGAGTTTGTTTTATGGGATGATTAATTTAATGATTAAAAAATATTAAATCCATTTGCGACTTACGGCTTGTGATTCTGGGAAAACTTTTCTGGAGAGGAAGGCATCAAGAAACGCCTTCCTGTTGCTCTATTTCCCTCAGAAAATGTGGATGCGAGTACGAGGCTCTTGCTGAGCACCTGAACCCCAGAAAGCACATAGGGTAACTTCGCTGGAACATTAGAACTCACCCTATGTAAGATTGTTGGGAACACTTATTAAGCTGCTTCCAGGATTATAATTCTTTGTAATGGGTTGCATTCCTGTGTTCATAGGGAAACTGCTTTGCGCCTGAAAAATGCTTAGTGACTATGGGTCCTGGCAGCAGGCAACAGAGGACCCTTCGTTTTTCCCTCTTCACATTCATATTCCCCCAAGAAGCCCAAGACAGCATTTATGGCATTATATTCCCTCTCAACAACCCTGTTAGGAAGTTAGGCTGAAAGTGAGCCCACCAAGGAAGCTTTTCAGCTAAGCAGAGATTTAGAGGGTGTGAATTGTCATGTAGCAATTGATCTTGCAGTGCCTTTTTTCAACAGCGTAGTTAACAAAAAAAATTGGGTCGAAACAAGCCAACGGAATGGGCCTGACCTTCTGCCCACTGCAGGCTGACTGGGCCCTGAAGGCTGTAAGAAATATAGGTGAGCTGCAACTTCTTGTTTTCCTTCTAGGAATGCCGGAAACACTTAACAGAAGGAAGGAGATGGAAGTGTGAGCTGGGATGGGGGAGCCATTTGCAGCCGCAACGAATTTAGAGCAATGGTTCTTAACCTTTTTGGGCTCATAGACCCTTTGGGTATCTGATGAAAGCTGTGTACCCATTAACTCATATACAAAATATTTTGCATGCACCTTTATTGCATTGGGGAAAGCTCTTTTTTTTTTCCTGCACCTGGTTCACGGACCCTTTAGGACTCCTTATTACCTCTGGAGCAGAACCTCAGTGAACAAGTAATTTATGGGTTCGTCATCACTTCTGAAATTTGGCTATAATTTAAACAGCCCCGCTCTGCATAAGTGACAAATGCCATCGTCTAGAGAAGCATGGTGACCATTGCAACCCTTTGAATGATCCCCTCCTGTTCACACATTGAGCCTTCCTGGTGCTGAAGAGGTTAGTTGAGATTAGTTTCTGATCTGCTTTTCAACTGATTCTCCCTTTGAATATGGAGACTAAGGCCGAAGACATTTGTGTTGGGAAACAATTTTAAATCAGCCCCTAAGCACAGTGGCGTCTTCTACAGGAGGAAACTACAGAAGCAAAGTTGTTAGTGTTCCGTTTACAGTTTGGCGAAGTGGAGAAATAAACGACAAGGGAGGCTTTGGGTAAATCAGGCTGAGAGTTGCATTAAAGCACCTTGATTCCTATGCTCTTCAGATAGAGTACAACTGGCCTAGAAGCTCCATTCTCTCTAGGTTAGCCTCTTGAGCAAACCTGGAAGGGGCGAGCTATGCCTCCAGTACAACCCACCTCACTGCTTACTTCTCTGATACGTATATTGGTTGCTGTGGTTCGTGGAAGCCCTTGAAGCAATTTCCTGCTTCTCTCTGATGTTTGGGTGGGAGGCAGAGGTTTCGCCCTTTCAATCTGTGGTGGAATTCTACGGAGATCATGTGTCCCAATTCTGCAGCAGTGCTGAGACACCAGAAATAGTACAGCGAGGGGCGGCTTTTGTGCCGGGGAAGGCAGGCTGGCAGCAGCAAAAACAACCTGCTGGGTTGAACTTTATCGCCCAGAATAATGTCCCAGCTGCTGGGTGTGGCACCCAGCGATATAGGGAAGGAAGGAAGCCAAGTGTTTTGTAACACCAGTTGTCTGCCTTCTTGCCAAGCGGGGTGTGTGTGCGTGCGTGCGTCTACGTGCAACCCCAGACGGAGATAGCAGACGCTTTAAAAATGAAAGCACAAACAGCTGAGCCTGTTTTGCAACTTCACCAGGTTCGATTCTCTGCCAAGTACCCAGCATTTGCCAGGAAACCACTAACAGCTGAGAGTGGGGATTACCGGCAATGCATGAAAAACTACTGCTCCTTGTCTCTGAGCTGGGTGGTGTCCTGTCCTTGGGAGTGCTTTGAAATTCCTGGGTTTTATGTGTACCATAATGTTTCTCCTCTCTGCACTCCTCCCAGCAGTCATTCCTCTTCCAGTCACTGCTATGGATCCAGTAGTGATGTATGGAAGTGAGAGCTGGACCATAAAGAAGGCTGATCGCCGAAGAATTGATGCTTTTGAATTATGGTGCTGGAGGAGACACTTGAGAGTCCCATGGACTGCAAGAAGATCAAACCTCTCCATTCTGAAGGAAATCAGCCCTGACTGCTCACTGGAAGGACAGATCCTGAAGCTGAGGCTCTAATACTTTGGCCACCTCATGAGAAGAGAAGACTCCCTGGAAAAGACCCTGATGTTGGGAAAGATGGAGGGCACAAGGAGAAGGGGGCGACAGAGGACGAGATGGTTGGACAGTGTTCTCAAAGCTAGCAGCATGAGCATGACCAAACTGCGGGAGGCAGTGGAAGACAGGAGTGCCTGGCGTGCTCTGGTCCAGGGGGTCACGAAGAGTCAGACACGACTAAACGACTAAACAACAACAATGGATGCATGACCTGACTTGTGCGTCTCCAAGCACTGTGGTCATCTGCAACGGATTGCCACACGTTGCCAGCCTTCGTGTCAAGTTTGCAGACATCTTTGTAACACAGTTGGTTTGCCAATGGGCCTGGTGCCGGAAGCTAGCTCCCCGTAGACCACGTCCTTGAGGAACCTGCCATCTTCCCTTTTGGGGACATGACCATGCCAGGGTAGAGAAGCTCCACCTGCACCAGCACATCTGCCCCAGCTGCAACAAAACATGTCTCTCCTGTATCAGTCTCTGTAACTCTCCAACGGTTTCACTTCACCTCCGAAGGTGAACTCCATTGCCTCCCGGATGCCAGCGAACCACTGAGGTGGGAGGGGCAGGGCCTGCTGATGCCAGGAGGAAAAGGTGGACTTGACCACTGCTCAGCCCAGAGGCTCTCAAGACAGGTGTGCTCACATAATACAGAATTAGTTAACCTTTCTAAATATAATATTTTGCATTGTACTTGGCCCCACTGAGCACACAGTAGCTTCCCACCAAATAAATAAATATATGCTAGCTAGCAGCCTCCATATAAACCAGGGGTCATCAACCTTTTCCAGCCATGGGGCGCCCACTGTCCCTCAGACCATGTGGTGGGCTGGACTATTTTTTTGGGAATGAACAAATTCCTATGCCCCACAAATAACCCAGAGATGCATTTTAAATAAAAGGACACATTCTACTCATGTAAAACATGCTGATTCCTGGACCCTCCGTGAGCTGGATTGAGAAGGTGAATGGGCTGCATCCTGCCCCCGGGCCTTAGGTTGCCTACCTCGGATATAAACGAAGAATTAATAGTACGATGGTTTATATATTTTACTAGAATTAAAACTGCAGCTCCATACAGACTTAAACGGAAGCAATGTCCACCAAGCTGGATTTACTTCTTAGTAAACACACTTGAAAATGACCTACAAGAAAGGCAAAGCAGTGAACCAGCAAAAAAAAAAAAAAGTATTTCAATCAGATCTACAGTCTGGAAAAAAGTAGCCATTCATAATGTGTTTCCGTGAGTGAGTTTTTTTAGAACATCAGACTTGCAGGTAAGAAGGCGGAGACTGAAAATTTTTAAGACTTTAATAGCTCTGCTTCGTTAGTCACTGCAAAACTATATAATTACATGACAGTTTGACATACAGGCACACACATACATAGTGGGATAAAATCATTATGATTTTATTTACTGCACAACATTTATACTTAAAACGAGAAAGCAAAGAAAAAATCCGAAATCATACTTTTAAAGCATACGAAGGTTAAAAATATTTCTGAATCGGCCAGTGTTTGCATGCGTTTTCCTCCACGCCCCAGATCCTCGGCGACGAACCGAATATTGTTTTCCTGACTCCAGTCCACGATTCGAGACTTTTAAATCGGAATTAGCAGAAGCAACCGCACGATCTGCAGAGAGTTCTCCTCCTCCTGCTTTCCCTTTAACGGGGTGGGCGGAGCAGAACGGGCGTTTCGCAGCCGCGCGCCCTCACGTGCCGCCTTGACCCGGAAGCGCCCCGTTCCCACGTGCGGGAAGACACGGGGCGGAGGGAGCATGTCGGCGCAGCAGGAACTGAAGATCAACGCGGCGTTCGCGGCGCGCTACGGGCGCTACCGGCGGCGAGAGGAGCTGCAGCGGCGTGAGTGGCGGGCGCGGAGGGAAGCGGACCGAGCCAGAGCAGCTAGTGTTGCTTGCACTGGCCGGCAGCGGCTCCGCGGGATTTCAAGGCAGGGGAGTCTCTCCCAGCGCTGCCTGGGCTCGAACCAGTGCCGGATTTACGTATAAGCTAAACAAGCTATAGCTTAGGGCGCCACTCTCTTGGGGGACCCCAAAAATATTTAAAGGGGGGGGGGAACTGGATGTACATTTCCAAAATATAAGATAAAAAACAAATAAAATAAAACATACCTACAGCAACAGTGTTTTGTGTTGTGTAGGCTCCTATTTGTTATGTGCAAATGGCTTTAGATACCTATTAGGTCCATAAATTACCATATAGCATAACACTTAACATCTTTCCGCAGGGCCTGCAAGACAGAGCTGTTCCGCCTGGCCTTGGGTTTGGACTCATCTGACCCTTATGTTTCTTCTGCATATGGTTTTGATCTATGGGCTACTATTAAAATGAGGCTGCATTTTAAATTGTATTTTTAACCTGTATTTTAAATTGGTTCCCCCCCCCCTCCTTATGTTTTTTATTGTAATTTTACTGGTGTTAGCTACCCTGAGCCCGGTTCTGGCCAGGGAGGGCGGGGTATAAATAAATTATTATTATTATTATTTATTATTAAAAAACAGCGACAATTTGTTGTTGACAAAAGACAGCTGGACATATAAAGGGCCCCATTACCTTCAGTAGCTTAGGGCCTCATCAAACCTCAATCCGGCCCTGCTTCTGCCTGAGCTTGAACCCAGAACCTTCAGGGGCTGGAGGGATGGTCGCCCTTTGCTGCTCCTCTAACATCCTGCCCGGCTCCTTCTCTCCCCTCCTTCTCTCCCTTCCACCCCTGCAGTGCAGGACCGCTATGGGGATGGAGGCGAAGGCGACGGGTCAAGTTCTGAGTCTGAGACCAGTTCCGAAGATGAGGTGAGTCCTGCTTCTGTTTTTAGCCGCGGAGAAGTTTCTGTTTTCTGTTTTCAGAAGTTCTGTTTTCTCTGCTGGGAAAACTTGGGTTTTTTGTTTCTTTAAAAATGGTTTTTCATATTAAAAAGTTAAAGAGATTTTTTTCAAACATAAATCATAAAAACAAGACTCCAAGGCACGGAATCTCCTGGACTTACATCCTCCCCTTTGTGGGTCCTGTTATTAATCGAGAAGTCCGGAGGGTGGCAACACGAGAACAGGCCTTCTCTACAGTGGCTCCCTGTTTGTGGAATGCTCTCCCCAGAGAAGGTCACCTGGTGCCTTCATATCTTTAGGCGCCAGGCAAATACGTTCCTTTTTAACCAGGCCTTTGGCAGACCAGATTGACATTCAACACCCTTTTAGAATGTGGCTTTGGGGGAGGGGGCTGTTATTGGGTTATTGCTTTTGGTTTGATTTTATATGTTGTGGTCTTGTTGTGAACCTCCCGGAGACCTCCAGGTATAGGGCGGTGCATAAGTTGAAAAAATAATAATAATAATAATAATTCCATCTTGCATCTTATTATGATAAGCTAAATCTTTTACATCTCCATTGTGTCCAGAATTCACCCTACAAGTGATACTCCAATCCCACTAACAATTTTAACTGTTTACAATGTTTATAAATTTCCCCCGTTCCTCATTAAAATTTTGGTCTCATTAAAATTTTGATTTCTGACACTTTCAGTCATTTTAGCCATTTCAGCATAGTGATGGACTAAGTTGTAACTTGGGGTCTTCTGGTTTATTAATCAACTGTTTCTCAATAACCATGATATTTTTTTAATATCTCCTCTTTGTTTCTGTCTTTTTTCCTCTTTAATATGCTATTCTGCTGCAGAAAGAAACCCCTCATCACTGCCTTGCTGGCGTCCCAAACTATGCCAATATTAGTACCTTTACTTGTATTCAAATCAAAATATTCTTTAAGATATTTTTGAGCCCTTTCAAAAGTCTCCACATTATCTAATAAATTTTCATTTAATCTCCACCTAAAGGATGTTTTATCCTTACCTTTAAAGGCAATTAGTACCGAATTATGGCCAGATAGGGTTTTTGGCAAAATCTCAGCTTTTGTAATTCTTGGACTAAGTTGATAGAAATATTTGGGTTTTGTTCTTATTGGAGAAGGCCAGGAAGGCAGGTTCCCCTGAATATCTTTTTCAGAATATATCCAATCTTAATTTTGTTCTTCTCCTGTGGCAGGAGCTGGACCCCAGATTGGATCGCGCTTTTTACAGCACGCTGGCGTTGCTGAAAACCAAAGATCCCCGGATTTATCAGAAGGATGTCACGTTCTACCGCGAGGAAGGTAATCACTGATCCAGGTTATGATTTCTTGCCTTGGGGGCAACTGTGGAACGTTCTGGCTTGGCCCAGGGAGACTTTTCGGAGCATTTTCTGATCTAGTTTGGGTCCCGAGAGCAGCTTTTTTCTGGAATTGTCTGTTGGATCATCTATGGTTGCTTCTGCCTTCAGATTCTTCTTCAGATAGCGAAGGCGAGAAGCCGCCCCCCAAGAAGAAAGAAAAGCCCATGTTTCTGAAGGACTATGAGAGGAAGGTCATTCTGGACAAGGCAGGGTAAGATTTACCAACCAAAAGAAGAGTGGCAGATGAAATTACTGGACTATGCCAAACTGGAAAAACTGACTGGAAAAATCTGGAACCACCAGGATCCGACTTTTCTGAAAGTCTAGAATAAATTTGTGTTATATTTGAAAGACAACTGCAAACAACTAACATCGCTAGTAGGGTTACA
This sequence comes from Podarcis cretensis, assembly GCF_951804945.1. Taxonomy (NCBI): domain Eukaryota; kingdom Metazoa; phylum Chordata; class Lepidosauria; order Squamata; family Lacertidae; genus Podarcis; species Podarcis cretensis. The sequence goes on from NC_137187.1 coordinate 32,330,662, forward strand.
AGAAGTTTGTAAGGTTAAATTTATTACTTATTACAGTTAATTTAGTATGCAAACAAGATTATCATCTAATAGCAATAAGCTATACAAGAAACGCAGGTGGCGCTGTGGCTTGCCGATCGAAAGGTCGGCGGTTCGAATCCCTGCGGCGGGGTGCGCTCCCGCTGCTCGGTCCCAGCGCCTGCCAACCTAGCAGTTCGAAAGCACCTCCGGGTGCAAGTAGATAAATAGGGACCGCTTACCAGCGGGAAGGTAAACGGCGTTTCCGTGTGCGGCTCTGGCTCTGGCTCTGGCCAGAGCAGCGATGTCACACTGGCCACGTGACCCGGAAGTGTCTCCGGACAGCGCTGGCCCCTGGCCTCTTAAGTGAGATGGGCGCACAACCCCAGAGTCTGTCAAGACTGGCCCATATGGGCAGGGGTACCTTTACCTTTACCTATACAAGAAAATGCAGTACATAGAGAATATGCTTGAAAACCTCTTTGAGTGGTACCGTCAAGGAATCCCTCATTTCTTTGTAATAAGTCGCTGTGAAGCCATCCGGTCCTGGTGCCTTTCCTTTTTTCATCTCTCTTATGATTTCTGTTATCTCCTCATTCTCAATTGGGGCATTCAGTCTGTCTCTCTTTTCTGTCGGGATCTTTTGCACCTTTTTTTCTTTTAAGAATTTTTCTATTTTCTTCATATTATTTTTTTCTCGTTTTGCGTACAAATGTTTATAGAAGTCCAAGAATCCTTTTCTGATACCTTTTGGATTTTCTATCTCTTCTCCATCCACAATAATTTTATTAACTGTACTTTGCTCTTTTCTTTTCTTAATTTGCCATGCAAGCCATTTACCAGGTTTGTTTGCGAATTCAAAGTTTCTTTGTCTCAGTTTTTTAATGTTCCATTCCACTTCTTTGTTAATGATCATGGCAAACTGTGTCTGTAGAACTTTAATGTTTTGTTTTATTTTGACATTATTCGGTTTTTTGATTACCGTATTTTTCGCTCTATAACACGCACCTGACCATAACACGCACCTAGTTTTTAGAGGAGGAAAACAAGAAAAAAATATTCTAAACGAAGCAGTGGATGTATGATTTTTGTGGTTCATGCTGTGGCCACAGACATGTGATCTGACGGTGAGTTTGGAGTAGCCCAATGCAAAAATCCTGAGGATCCATGTGGATCCATGCTTTGTAACCACGTTTTTGCGCCATTGCGGCCCCATGAAACAGTGGGTGCGTGTGTTTTTTGGTGCAGGCTGTAGCAATGGATATGCTATGTGATCTGATGGTGAATTTGGGGTGACCTAGTGCAAAAATCCTGAGGATCCATGTGGATCCGTGCTTTGTAACCACGTTTTAAGTGGGGAGGGAAGGAAAAGAACTCAAGGGACAAGGAGCGCGCGTGGGGTGTGTGGAGAAGGATGCTGCTAATAATGCAGGAGAGGCTCCTCTCCGGCTTTGCTCCTTTAGAACAAGCAGGCTCTGCGTCTCTCCCTCCTCCCCGGCAAGGAAACCATGATAGTAACCACTCTGAGACAAATCAAGAAAAATTGCGACCAACACTCTCCCCCAACAAGCGCAGTGAGGTCAAAACACACACACACGCAGAGAGAGAACTGGCCCTAAAGTCGCAGGGCGCTGGAAGTCGCAGGGGCGCTGGGGGAGTGAACGGGAAGCAGGAGGAGGAGAAGGAGCCCTCACACACAGAGAGATACACAGAGTGTCAATTCTAAAGTCGCAGGGGCGCAGGGAGAGTGAACGGGAAGCAAGAGAAGGAGAAAGAGCCCTCTCTCTCACACACAGACACACAGAGTGTCAATTCTAAAGTCGGAGGGAGAGCGCAGGGGCGCAGGGAGAGTGAACGGGAAGCAGGAGGAGGAGGAGAACGATAGCTCAAGCACACACACACACAGCTTCTACAGTGGCTAATCCAAAATCGGACAGCAAAAAACTGCAGGCAGGGACAGAGAGCACGGGGTTGTTTTAAAGCAGCCAACCCCGCTCTGCTGCTTCTCACCCTCCTCCCGGCTAGGCTGGCTGAAAAGCTTTGCTGCTACTTAGCAGCTCAGTGGGGAGGAGAGAGGAACATAGAGGACGGGGTTGTTTTAAAGCAGCCAACCCCGCTCTGCTTCTCTCCCTCCTCCCTGGCTCCGCTAGCTGACAGGAGCCGCTTACACCCGCTTTGCTGTTTCTTTTTTTTTTTTAATATTTTATTAAGGGTTTTCTTGTTTTACAGTGTAAGTGTAATGCCTCGTATTTTTTTTTCCCCATGTAACATTTTTACAAATCCATTTCATTTGTTGAGGCATTAGGGGGAGAAGAAAAAAGAAAAAGAAAAGAAAGGCGGGGTGGAGGGAGGGGAGATGGATGGGGGTGGGGTCGGGTAGCGGTGTTTCTATTATGTTTAAAGTATGTAGTTTGGTGTCAGCGTGCTTGTGTTGTTCACTTGTGTTCCTTTGGTGGTGAGAGAGGTTGGGGTTGGCCTAGGATGTGATTGTTTGTTTGTGATTGGCTGTGGTGATCTTTGTTTTCGTGTGTGAGTGAGGTGGGTGGGTGTTTTGGATCAAGTTAGCCATATTGATTTGTATGCTGTTGGTGGATTATTGTCATTGTCCTGTTGGGCTGTGTATGTGATAAAGGGGAGCCATACCGGGGTGAAGGTGTCTTCTTCTGTTTGTCCCCGTGTCAGTTTCAGTTTGTTAGTTAATTTTTCCAGTAGGGCTGTTTCCCATACTATTTGGTACCATTGGTCCATGCTTACTCCTGACAGGTCTCTCCAGTGTCTGGTTATGGTGTTTCTGGCTGCTGAAAGTAGGTGGGTTATGAGTTCTTTGTGGTGTAAATGGGCATTGTTGTCTTGGAAGATGTTTAGTAGGGCCAATTCTGGGGTGAAGTCTAATACTTGCTTTGTTATTTTACATATTTCTTGTATGGCTGTTGTCCAGAATAGTTGGATTTTGGGACACTCCCACCACATGTGGAGGTATGTGCCTGTGGAGGTGCACCCTCTCCAGCATTTTGGTGAGGTTCCTGGGTGTATTAGCGCTAGTTTCCTTGGTGTTAGGTACCACCTGTAGGTGAGTTTCAGTGTGAGTTCTTTTCTTTTCGTGGATATGGATTTAAAGGGGGGTTTAGACCACATTCTGGTCCATTGAGTGGGGTTAATCTCATAGCCTATGTCATTCTCCCATTGTTTTTTGATTGCGTCTAGGGGATTTGCGGGATTTTGGAGTAGTATTTTGTATATTGCGGATACCGTCCCTTTACCGTTTCCCTTTGTTGTTAGGAGGAGGTTTTCAAAGGTTGTCAGGGACCTAGTTGCTGCTGATTTTACTGTTGGGTTGTTTAAGAGGGCATGTAGTTGGTGTTGTGCTAACCAGGGCATTTGGGTGTCTTCTAGTTTGTCTTGTATTTCTTGTGTTGACAAGGGTTTGTTATTTTTATAAAAGTCTATTAGGCGATATAAGCCTTTGGTTCGCCAGGCTTTTATCTGGAGGTTTTGTGCTGCATGGTGGAATAATGGGTGGTACGCCAGGGGGATTAGTGGGGATGGGGTTGGGGATAGTTTGCCTATTTGTGTTTTCCATGCTTTGAGCATGGTCTGTGTGTACCTGTTAAGTGTTGTGAGAATTTTCTTTAGTTTGTTTGGGAGGAATGGGTATGTTGTGGTGCAGGTATTTTCAATTGTGTCCCTCTCTAGGTGTACCCATTGTTTTGTCTCATCTTCTAGTATGTATGGGATTATATGACGTATTTGGTTGGCAATGTAATATGCTTCTATGTTGGGGATTCCCCATCCTCCTTCTGAGGTGGGGAGGTGCAGGTATTTGGGGCTTATTCTTGGTTTTTTATGTGAGAAGATGAAAGAGTGTAGTTTTCTCTGCCAACTGCGGAGTTGGGTTGAGGGGATCCAGATTGGGAGGGTTTGGAATAAGTAGGTTAGTTTTGGGAGTGTGATCATTTTGATCATGGCTATTTTGTCTGAGAGAGTGAAATTCGTGTTATTCCATCTCTTTAGGTCTTTGTTAATTTGTCGCCACAGGGGCTTGTAGTTGTGGAGGTACAATTTATTGAGGTTTCTGGTTATTTGTACCCCTAGGTATCTGAACTTGGTGTGGCAGAGTTTTATTTTGGTGACCTTTGTGAGTTCTTTTTGGGTGTGAGGAGGGGTGTTGAAGCACATAGCTTCTGACTTTGTAAAATTTACCTGTAGGCCTGACACCATTGCAAATTTGTTGAGTTCTCTGATTAGGGAGGTTGCTGTGCTTATGGGGTCTGGTGTTGTCACCATTAGGTCATCTGCAAAGAGCCCTAATTTATAGGTTCTGCCTTTTATTTCCACCCCCTTGATGTCTGTGGCTGTTTGGATGCGGATTGCTAAGGGTTCCAGAGCCAGGATAAATAAGAAGGGAGGCAGTGGGCATCCTTGTTTCGTGCCTCTTTGGATAGCTATAGTATTAGAATCCATATTGTTAATTCTGCATTTTGCTGAGGCTTGGGAGTATATTTGTTTGAGGATTTGTAGGAAGTTGGGGCCAAATTTCATGTTAGTTAGTACTGCTAATATGTATTTCCACTCTAAGCAATCAAAGGCTTTGAGGATGTCTAGGGACATAATTGTCAATGGGAGTTTCGTTGCCTTGCTGTGTTCGATCAGGTTCAGTAGTTTCCTGATGGGGTCTGTTATATTGTGGCCAGGGACAAAAAGCGAGCCACGGACTGCTCACAACTGCAGCAGATTCCCCCGCCATCTGTAGGCATTCGCTCCATAACACGCACAGACATTTCCCCTTACTTTCTAGGAGGAAAAATCTGCGTGTTATGGGGCGAAATTTAAGGTAACTTTTGTTCATTGTCCATTATTTGTCCATCAGTCAGGGAGGGGGGAAGTTGCAGGCTGATGAAGCCAAAACAAAAAACAAATATCTCCTCCCTCTGTCCGTCAGTTCATGTCCAGCAGAGATTCAAAGATAGAGGGAACAGCATCCCTCTCCTCTGTGTGAGCCTTGCATTGGAGGGGGCCCTTGCCTCACCCCTGGCCTAGATACGTTTCCGACTATCCCTTTTGCTTGATTTTTATTTTGCTGGTGATGTTCTCATTATTTTGATCTCATTTCATTCTGATGCGAGTTCCCTGCCACCGCTCCACGTTTATTTCTTAAAATTGAAGGTGAAGAAGATGACGCAGACAATCTCTGCACTTCACTCAGTCACAGCTACAGTTAGGGTCGCCCCCCCCCTTTCCTCTGATTTGTACATCTTACTGACTTTTTACAGCTGTCGTCTCAAAAATTAATTAAGATGCATTTAAAAAAACACACATGCTTCCCTGTGTTGTACAGAATGGAACTATCAACTCACTATCCCTCTTTTCCTACAGCAAATATGAAGATGAAGAAAACGATGAAGGAGAACCAGTTAAAAACAGAAAGGTGAGTCTGGGAATCTGGAGATCCCTGGAGATCCCCGCCTGAGAAACAGTTTTTATCCAAATGTGATTTTGGTTTTAAATGCAGTGTAAGGTAGTCTCTGTGGGAGTATATTGTATTTAATTATGGGGTATCAGAGTTTTTAGGGGGTTAACCAGGCTGGGATAGCAGGGATAGTAGGCTTGTTGGTTTTTGAATGTTTGATGTAGATTTTTTCAATTTCGTTGTTCTGTATAGGACAATGACAATAAAGATTATCGTATTGTATCATCAACTGGGGCTTGGTGCTGTACAGTTCTTGGAAAATTGTGCTGTTTCTGACCAAGGGAATTCCTGGCCCATTCTAGGAAAGGTGCACAGTTGTGGCACGGGGTATTAACCTTCTCCCCCCCCCCTCATTTTTCAGAGTTACGTAGAAGAGCAGAAGCAGCTTAAGGAGAGGTGAGCTGAGAACTGTGCTGGAGGGGAGAGCCAGACTCGTCAACATAACAGGCTTGTGGACAATATCTCCCCATCCCACTTTTGACATTCCTCTTTGAGTGTGCCATCTTTTTCCAGCGATGAGGTGCACAAGGGATCAGGCCCCATTCCCAAATACCATACATGGGGGAGTATGCTGCCATTACATAATGGGGGGGGATCACTGCACGTGCACAGCAGCCCCTTGTTGTTGTTGTTGTTTTCAGAAAACAGATTCTGAGACTGAGAATGGACTCCTTCCCTTCTCCTGAGCTGGGCTTTTCCCATCACCCCAACTCCCATCATCCCTAGCTAACAGGACCAGTAGTCAGGGATAATGGGAGTTGTAGTCCCAAAACATCTGGAGGGCAGAGTTTGCCTATGCCTAATGTATGTTGACTGTCCCTGTGCACCATGCGCATGCACAGAAGCAACACCTCTAGTTACAGATTTTTTGGGGTGCGCATGGCTGGTTAAATCTGTAACCAGCGGTACCACTGTATATCTGAGTTTTTAACACTCTTTCTAAACCCGACTTTGCCCCCCCCCCACTATGCAGCTTCCAAAAGTTTGTGGCTGACAGTGATGAAGATGATGATGAAGGTGGAAGCTCGACATCCTTGCTGCAGAAACGGCCCAAAAGTAAAGAGGAGAAGGTGTGTGTAATAATAATAATAATAATTAATAATAATAATTAATAATATTTTATTTATACCCCGCCCTCCCCAGCCAAGGCCGGGCTCAGAGCGGCTTACAAGCAATAATAAAAACAAGTTGAATGATTACAACTTAAAAACAAAATTAAAATACAACATTCAAATATTGAAACATTAAAATATTAAAATGTAGCCTCATCGCAGGAGGAGAAGGAAAGGAAAAAAGAAAGAGAGGGAGGGAATCAAATTGGCTCCAAGCCAAAGGCCAGGCGGAACAACTCTGTCTTACAGGCCCTGCGGAAAGAAATCAGATCCTGCAGGGCCCTGGTCTCAGGAGGCAGAGCGTTCCACCAGTCCGGAGCCAGAGTTGAAAAGGCCCTGGCTCTGGTTGAAGCCAATCTAACTTCCTTAGGGCCCGGGACCACTAGGGTGTTGCTATTTATGGACCTTGAGGCTCTCCGTGGGGCATACCGGGAGAGGCGGTCCCGTAGGTACGAGGGTCCTAGGCCGTGAAGGGCTTTAAAGGTCAAAAGCAGCACCTTAAATCTGACCCTGTACTCTACTGGGAGCCAGCGCAGTTTGAAAAGCACTGGGTGAATATGCTCCCATGGCAGAGACCCCGTGAGGAGTCTCGCTGCAGCATTCTGCACCCTCTGGAGTTTCTGGGTCAGCTTCAAGGGCAGCCCCGCGTAGAGCGAATTACAGTAGTCAAGCCTGGAGATGACCGTCGCATGGATCACTGTGGCCAGGTCGGGGCGGGAAAGGTAAGGGACCAACTGCTTGATGCGGCGAAGGTGGAAAAATGTCGCCTTGGCTGTTGCTGTAACTTGCACCTCCATGGAAAGGGAGGCGTCAAGGATTACACCCAAACTCTTAATGGAAGGCAATGGCACTAATTGGGCCCCCGCAAGAGAAGGGAGATGTAGAAGAGATGACTCAAATTGAAAGGCTAAGGGTGGCAACTACTTCACCATCCTATAGCAGTAGAAGTTGCTTTCCTGGCGATGCTCCAAAATTCAAGCTTGAGCATCAGCAGGAATGCTGTAAAGTGACCCTGGTGATACCTGGCTTTTGATGGCCCTGGTGAAGACACCTTTCTTAACGGGAGCAGGAGGTGAGGGGCTGAACGATGGGTATACATATTTTAATAGCCACTAAACTTTGAAATAGGGGACGCGGGTGGCGCTGTGGGTTAAACCACAGAGCCTAGGACTTGCCGATCAGAAGGTCGGCAGTTCGAATCCCCGCGACGAGGTGAGCTCCCGTTGCTTGGTCCCTGCTCCTGCCAACCTAGCAGTTTGAAAGCATGTCAAAATGCAAGTAGATAAATAGGTGTGAACGTAAATGGTGTTTCCGTGCGCTGCTCTGGTTTGCCAGAAGCGGCTTAGTCATGCTGGCCACATGACCTGGAAGCTGTACGCCGGCTCCCTTGGCCAGTAAAGCGAGATGAGCACCGCAGCCCCAGAGTCGGTCACAACTGGACCTAATGGTCAGGAGTCCCTTTACCTTTTTAAACTTCGAAATAAGGACGCAGGTGGCGCTGTGGTCTAAACCACAGAGCCTAGGGCTTGCCAATCAGAAGGTTGGCGGTTCAAATCCCCACAACAGGGTGAGCTCCCATTGCTCGGTCCCTGCTCCTGCCAACCTAGCAGTGCGAAAGCACGTCAAAGTGCAAGTAGATCAATAGGTACCGCTCTGGTGGGAAGGTAAACGGCGTTTCCGTGCCCTCCTCTGGTTTGCCAGAAGCGGCTTAGTCATGACCCAGAAGCCGTCTGTGGACAAACGCCGGCTCCCTCGGCCTATAGAGTGAGATGAGTGTGCAACCCCAGAGTCGTCCGTGACTGGACCTTACGGTCGGGGGTACAGTGGTGCCCCGCAAGACGAATGCCTTGCAAGACGGAAAACTCGCTAGACGAAAGAGTTTTCCGTTTTGGAGGTGCTTCGCAAAACAAATTTCCTATGGGCTTGCTTCGCAAGACGAAAATGTCTTGTGAGTTCCTGCGGGTTTCCCCCCCCCCCTTTTCTAAGCCGCTTATCCGATAACCCGCTAAAAGCCGCTAAACCGCTAATAGCGCTAAGCCGTCAATGGGCTTGCTTCGCAAGACGAAAAAACCGCTAGACAAAGAGACTCGCGGAACGGATTCTTTTCGTCTTGCGAGGCACCACTGTACGTTTACCTTTAAACTTTGAAATTTTAATGTTCAGATAACTGTAGCTGCCTTTAGTCAAGGTCAGGGTGGTGTGTTTTTGTGTTTGTTGTTTAGATTTATATACTGTGCTTCGTCTTAAGTTCTCAGGGTGGTTCACAGAATAAAATACAGGATAAAAACAAGCACATAATCTCACATTGCCACCCTCTAGACCTCATGTGGAGGAGGCACACAAAGAAGGGCCTCGGATGATAAATAGAGAATCTGAGATGGTTTATATGGGGAGAGGTGGACCTATAGGTATTGGGTTCCTGAGCTGTTTAAGGCTTTGTAGGTCAGAACCAGCACTTTGAATTGGGACCAGAAGCTAGTTGGCAGCCAGTGCAGCCAGGCGAAGATCGGTGTTCTGTGCCCAAGCCAGTGAGCAACCTGGCCTCCAGATTCTGTACCGGCTGAAGCTTCCGAACAGTTTTCAGAGGCAGCCCTGTGTATAATCCATGACATTGTTGCCTCGATTCTACCTTCTCTTCTGTTCTCTCAGGAGCACGAGGAGGCAGACTACATCAGTTGGTTAAAAGGTCAGGAGAAGCCACAAGCAGAGGAAGTGCTCCAGGACTTGGTATGTATTATTATTATTTTTTAATATATATTTTTTTATTTATATGCTGACAAGCAAACATAAAACACATAGATGTACAATATATTACAAACAAAATACAAATACTATATAAATGTAAAAATAGAAATAGAAAAAAGAGCAAAAAGGGAAAAGCAAAGAACGTATCTCAAAAATAAGGTATTTATTAACCTAAATTTGAATCCATTTTCTTTGTTGACTTCCTTTGTCCTCTACATGGGTCTAATATCAACCATGGTAATCTGCTTTCTTTAATCTTCTTCTTAACTTACTTTCTATTTTGATTGTCCTTATTCTAACCATACATCAGTTTACAGAAGTTAATTAAAACAAGTCCAAGAAGTAATATGTGGGCATTGCTTCTTCAGATAATCACTATATCACTACAAAAAATCACTACAAAAAACTGTATCTAAAGATTTTCTTCATTTCTTCAAAGACCAAGTCCCAGAAGCCTTTAACTTTTTCACATTGCCACCACATGTGTATAAGTGTACCCTCCGATCTGTTGCACCTCCAGCATAAGTTGGATTTAGTTTTAGAAATTTTTCAGATTTTTGTAGGTGTCAAATACCACCTGGTATGCAATGGGCTTGGGGACCCGTCACTTTGGACAACACTGAAAAATGGACTACAATGATGGGCAGCCCCATCTGGCTCTGTATGACCACTGTCTAGTTTGTGGCTTCTTCCTAATGAATAAAGGCACTGATTCCCTCAGACCTAGACAAGATTTTTGCAACAGGCTTCAGGAACAGCTGCGACTACCAGAAACGCATGATTGGGGTTGCAGTGCCTCTCCCAAGATGCTCAGTGTGCTGGTCTTGGTCTTGAGAGTCTCAAGTTAGCTAGGAGAAGGGATCTGACCATTTGCTGTTTCCTTAAAAGGTAAAGGGACCCCTAACCATTAGGTCCAGTCGCGGATGACTCTGGGGTTGCGGCGCTCATCTCACTTTACTGGCTGAGGGAGCCGGCGTACAGCTTCCGGGTCATGTGGCCAGCATGACTAAGCCGCTTCTGGCAAACCAGAGCAGTGCATGGAAACGCCGTTTACCTTCCCGCCGGAGCGGTACCTATTTCACTAGTTGCACTTGACGTGCTTTCAAACTGCTAGGCTGGCAGGAGCTGGGACCGAGCAACAGGAGCTCACCACGTCGCGGGGATTTGAAGCGCTGACCTTCTGATCGGCAAGCCCTAGGCTCTGTGGTTTAACCCACATTTCCAGCCGCCTCAATAAAGTAACGGAACAGAAACAAGCATCTTGACACAGAAAGGATTGGGCTCCGTTAATTCCTGAGTCCTTCTAAATCCACACCTCGAGCTGTTTTCTGCTAGTCTGAGGCTAGCAGAACATTTTTCTGCGTGAGCAGGCGCTTCCCCACGTTGCTCCAGGAAAGCATGTGTCTGCCCCATTGATTGATTGATTGATTGATTGATTGAATTTATATACTGCCGTATACCCGGAGGTCTCAGGGCGGTTCACAGAAAAGATCACAGTATATAAAATAAAAATAAAAGCAGTAACCCAATAACAGCCCCCCCCCCCAGATCCACATTTTAAAAGGGTGTCTGATGTCCATCAGGTCAACCAAAGGCCTGGTTAAAAAGGGCCATTTTTGCCTGATGCCTAAAGGTGTATAATGAAGGCGCCAGGCGAACTTCCCTGGGCAGAGCATTCCACAGACAGGGAGGCCACTGCAGAGAAGGCCCCGTTCTCATGTTGCCACCCTCCGCACCTCTTGAAGAGGAGGCACACAAAGGAGGGCCTCATAAGATTATCCCAGGGTCCAGGCAGGTTCATATCAAAAGAGGCGGTCCTTGAGGTATTGCAGTCCTGAGCCGTTCAAGGCTTTATGGGTCAAAACCAGCACTTTGAATTGGGCCCGGAAACTAATTGGTAGCCAGTGCAGTTGGACCAGGATCGGTGTAGTATACTCAAACCGTCTTGCTCCGGTGGGCAACTGAATTCTGCACTATCTGAAGTTTTTGAACCGTCTTCAGAGGCAGTCCTACTTATAATGTGTATCTCACCCTGTTAGGATGAAATGGTCCTTTGGGGGATTTTCTGCACTGTCCCTGTCTTCCAGAGGAGTCTTTGGGTGTGGGTTTGATGGTATGATGAGCCTTGCTCGGGTCTTGAGGCGGGTGACTTCATTTCGGGTTTCCTCTGTTTCCCCAGGCTCCCCTTAAAGAATACTGGAACGACCCACAACTCGATGAGGGGGAGCGGTTCCTGCGAGATTATATCTTGAACAAGCGCTACAAGGAGGCAGATGATGGAGGGGAGGAAGAGGAGGAGGAGGAGGATGGGTGAGTGCCGAAGGATGGATTTTTGAGTTCCTTAAGGATAGGGCATAACTTTCCCTAGTGTGTCTCCCCCTGTCCCCAATCCAGGTGAAGGTAGATGGAAAGGAAAATTAATTTGTTGAGCTACCCTCTTCCCCCATTTACTGATAGTGCACCTTCATGGGCAAGATCTAACACAATGTCACTTAATGGAGGTTGATAATCTCTGGGCATGCCTTCTATAGTGACACCAGGATAACCTTATTCTTCCCATCTTTATTGGTAGAAATAAATTTTATTTTTTAAAGAATATTTCATCCATGCTCACATGGTCCAGAGGGTGGTGTTCATGGGTCCATGGGCTAAGTTATTTGCACAGTGTTCTTTCCTCTTAAAGTTTCTGATGTTCACCAGCAATACCAGGAAAGATCAGGCTTCGTAGCTGCTTTGCTTCTCAATATTCTCTGGTTGGCCTCTGTTATTTTCTCCTACCGATAGAGAGCCTACCTAAGGACTATATACGGGCTCTTGGGTACCCCGTAAGGGATAAAGTAGCAGTTATTTCTTATAACACTGTCCTTGCACTATATTCCCTCTTCCTGCTCATGTGCTTCCTTCTCCACAGGCTCCCCGGAGCGCAGCTGGCTATATCGGATTCGTCGGATGAGGGCGAGCTGTTCTTAAAGAAGCAAGAGGATTTCGAGCGCAAGTACAACTTCCGCTTCGAGGAGCCTGAGGCCCAGTTGGTGAGGGGAAACGTTCTCTGCCTGCGCGGGCCTGGGAAGTTAGGCTTTCTTCTCGGTGTCCTGGCGCCATTATGTTATGAGTGAGAAGAGGGGTGTCCTCTCTCTGTGAGGAGACTGGGGTGATGAAAGGGGGTCTGCTGGGATCTCTGCTCATCTGAAGAACGTGAGGCTGAAGAGTTCTTCTTTTCTCTTCTCCGATACCTGTACCGCCAGATGAAAACATATCCCCGCAACATTGCAACCTCGGTGCGCCGGAAGGACGAACGCCGTAAAGAGAAACGGCAGGAGACTCAGGAGCGCAAGAAGAAAGTGAGTTCTGCACAGATACAAGCGGAGGATGTTCAGCACTATTGGGCTGCCTAGGAGGGCTGAAACTTTTGCCTATTATTATTATTATTATTATTTATATACCGCTCTATACCCAGAGGTCTCAGGGCGGTTCACAGAACAAAATCAAAATATAAAACCACAAAATATATAATCAAAATGAAAACAACAACCCAATAACACATCCCCAAAACCCCCACATTTTAAAAGGGCATAGGGCAAGGGTAGGCAACCTAAGGCCCAGGGGCCGGATCCGGCCCAATCGCCTTCTCAATCCGGCCTGCGGACAGTCCAGGAATCAGCGTGTTTTTACATGAGTAGAATGCGTCCTTTTATTTAAAATGCATCTCTGGGTTATTTGTGGGACCTGCCTGGTGTTTTTACATGAGTAGAATGTGTGCTTTTATTTAAAATGCATCTCTGTTTATTTGTGGGGCATAGGAATTCGTTCATTTCCCCCCAAAAATATAGTTCGGCCCACCACATGGTCCACCACGGTGGACCGGTCCACGGCTGAAAAAGGTTGCTGACCCCTGGTATAGGGTGTCAAATCAAATCAACCAAAGGCCTGGTTAAAACGGAACGTTTTTGTGTGGTGCCTAAAGGTGTATAATCATTTCATTTCTGTACCGCTATACATTTTTCAGAAAAAAGCTCAAAGCAGTTTACAAACCTACAATAAAACATGAAAAAAAGTAATCCAGAATAAAACGTTACTGAAGAAAGTCAAATATAAATTATACATTCCAAGCAACATAAATAACGGGAAACTAAAATATTAAAGATTTCAAAATAAAACATTGCAAAGAAGGTAAACTATGGAACACACGTTTAATGCAGCAAAGTTAACCCAAAAAATTATCTGAAACATTTCAAAAGAAAACATTACTAAAGGAAGTCCAGTATAAAATGCACATTTAAAACAGCATAATTAGCAAGGAAATAAAATATAACCATAAATGTAGAGCATGTCTGCTGCTTTTGCTGCCATTTCTGCCAATGGTGGTTCATGGTGGGCGACAGCAATGGAAGCTCAGGCTCAGTGACCTGGGTCTGCACTCAGACAGCTGAGATGATCTCTGGTCTCTTCAGCAACCTCAGCTTTTGTAGCTGGAGTCAGTCCAGACCCCACCCTCTCAGGTCAGGTGGGAAAAGTCCTGCAAAGCGGGGAGCAGGTCTCTCAGGACTCACAGTGTAGGCGGGTTCAGGCATGAAGGCGCCAGGCGAACTTCCCCGGGGAGAGCATTCTACGTCTGCTGGATGCGCCAAATAATGGCCTCCTCCCATAATACTGTGCTTTTCTTCACCCTAAAAGGAGAAGGCTCAGAAACAGGAGGAGTTGAAGCAGCTGAAGAACCTGAAGCGCCGGGAGATCCTGGAACGGCTGGGGAAGCTGCGTGAGATCACCGGCAGTGCAAGCAGCACCTTCCAGGAAGTGGACCTTGAAGGGGACTTCGATCCCACCCAACATGACCAGCTGATGGAGGTGGGTGCATGTTGTATACCAATGCCGAGGGTTCTGGCTGGCAGCCAGAAGACACTGCCCCAGCCCCTCTCCAAAATGGTAGGGCCGTGTTAAGGCTGAGTCAGCTGAACCCCTTTCTCCTGCCACAACGAGAAATTGAGGGAAGTAGATTTGGCTTGTCGTTTGAAAACGGCTCAGTAAATTGATTTGAAACTGAGCAGTGCTTTTGCCTTCTAGGCATTAGCCAACTTCTTCTTTTTTTTTTTTTTTAGAAATCATTTTTATTTGATTTTACAAATATAAATTTATAACATTCCAAATGTGTATCCATATATAGAGATTACTCTGAATCTCGAGACTTCCCTCTCATCCCCTTCAAGGGCCCTATTGTCAACATTTACAACTGCATATTATTCCATATTCTATGTAGTCGTACCTTGGAAGTCGAACGGAATCCGTTCCAGAAGCCCATTCGACTTCCAAAACATTCGGAAGCCAAAGCGCAGCTTCTGATTGGCTGCAGGAGCTTCCAGCTGTTTGGGGACTACAATTCCCATCATCCCTGACCACTGGTCCTGTTAGCCAGGGGTGATGGGAGTTGTAGTCCCAAAACAGCTGGAGGGCCAAGTTGGGCCATCATTGGTTTAGGCAGTAGCCAATGCTTGAATTGATTTGTAGAGTTGGATGGGACCCTGAGGACCGTCTAGTCTAACCCTTCTCCCGGTATGCCCCACGGAGGACCTTAAGGTCCATAAATAGCAACACCCGAGAGGTCCCGGGCCCTAAGGAAGTTAGATTAGCCTCAACCAGAGCCAGGGCCTTTTCAACACTGGCTCCGGCCTGGTGGAACGCTCTGCCTCATGAGACCAGGGCCCTGCAGGGTCTGATTTCTTTCCGCAGGGCCTGTAAGACAGAGTTGTTCCACCTGGCTTTTGGCTTGGAATCAACTTGATCCCCTCCCCCTCTTTCCTCTTTCCTTTTTCCTTTCTCCTTCTGTGATGGAACTCCTATTTGGGGACTTCCCTGGCTTTTTCCTGGCCCTCGTAGGACCAGTCTGGATAGTTGGCCTTGGTGAAGACTTGACGTTTTCATCCCCCAAAAAGTTTTTGATTTGAGTTTCTACTGAAACGAGGCTCCATTTTAATGTTGTATTTTAATCTTGTTTTTAAGTTGTATTTCAATCAATTGTTTTTATACCTGGTGTTAGCCGCCCTGAGCCTGGTCTTGGCTGGGGAGGGCGGGGTATAAATAAAACATTATTATTATTATTATTATTATTATTATTATTATTATTATTATCATTCTCTGTTTCCTACAGAAATTATTTGGGGATGAGTATTACGGAGTTGGTGAGGAAGAGAAACCGCAGTTTGAGGCGGAGGAAGGAATTGACGGTATGTCGAGAAGATGCCCTGGCACATGGGCAGCTTCCCCTCTGTCTGAAAACAAATTTGCTTGTGAGGTCAGCATTGGGATCCCCAATTCTAGAGCAGTCCCCCCTCGACCTGGTGCTGTTCTGGGTGAGGATGGCAGGATCTCTTTGTCCAAACCATCTGGAGGGCACCACGTTGTGAAAGGCTGCTTTAGATGGGCACCTGGTCAGGTGACTTCTAATGATGTGTTTGTGGGGTGTTGCATGAAACTGGATCTACTTTGGCTTGATCCAGCAAGGTTCTTGTTAGTCTTCATTTTGGAAGATCTGTTGCAGAACTGGGAGATGTTTTTGGCTGGGAGAATTTTTGCTGAAGAGAACATGACCTGGGGACATGAAAGGAGGAAGGCAAGCAAGCCAGGAGTATTCTGCAGATGCTGCCCACGTAATCTGGAATCTGCCAGGAATGTTAAAATGAGTGCTGTGCTTTAGATATCCTCAGGAGTCATTTGGTGTATTCTTGCATGACGCTTGTTTCTTTTTTTTATTTATATATAATTTTTATTAAATTTTCTGATTTACATTTCAAAATATTCATTTAAACAACCTTAATGACTTCCCTTCTCTTTCCATGGTTCATTTTGCATACCACCCATCCTTCATATTTTACATAAACTAAACCATTCAGTAATCCATTGTTACATCCATCAGAACTTATTTTCACTGTTGAATTTATCTTAATGCTACCTGCATTCTTAAATGAACACAATTTTCACCCATATATTCAGTAAACATTTTCCAGTCTACATTCTTTTTGTTCTCTAATTCTGTATGTTACGTCTACAAGCTGCATGTATTCCATCAGTTTAAATTGCCATTCTTCTTTGGTTGTTACCTTCCTCGTTTTCTATTTTTGGGCTGACAAAACACGAGCCGCAGTCGTAGCATACATAAATAGTCTTTTTTGACACCTGGGAATTTCCCTCTGAATTATTCCCAACCAAAAGGACTCTGACTTCTGTTTGTTTTTTGGAAAAGTACTTTTAAACATTTTTTTCAATTCATTATATGTCATTTCCCAATACTCTTTTACCCTTTTACAAGTCCACCACATATGATAAAACATACCCTCAACCTCATTACATCTCCAGCACGTGAAGCTCGTTTCATGCCTTCAGATGCCTTAACAGGGGGACTCTGTTTCTTTATCCATCCCAACTTTGGTTGAAGGATTCTTGGGCATTACTGCAGGCCGGCTCCTGGGTGAGGTTCAGAAAGCAATGGCACCAAAGGCATCATTAGCTTAGAAAGCAAAAATGTCTTTTTCGTCTTCATCCCGAATGCAGATGAGTGGAATTGGGACAAGTGGACAGGAGGGGATGGAACTGAAGCAGAAGGTGACCTGGGGCTGCAGGACGAAGAAGAATACCACCCCCACTGCGAAGATCCTGACTTTGTGGTATGTCTGGCTTGCATTCTTAACCAGGGGGCCCAGCTCTGGTTGCTGAGGTGGTGTGGGTCTTAATAATAATAATAATAATAATAATAATGAAGCGATAAAACATCAAATATTAAAAACTTCCCTAAACAGGGCTGCCTTCAGATGTCTTCTAAAGATAGTTGTTTATTTTCTTGACATCTGATGGGAGGGCGTTCCACAGGGCGGGCGCCACCGCCAAGAAGGCCCTCTGCCTGGTTCCCTTTAACCTCACTTCTCGCAGGGAGGGAACCGCCAGAAGGCCCTCGGAGCTGGACCTCAGTGTCTGGGCTGAACGATGGGGGTGGACATGCTCCTTCAGGTATACCTACGGGACCGCCTCTCCTGGTCTGCCCCGCAGAGGACCTTAAGGTCCATGAATAATCATAGTTTAGAGGTCCCAGGCCCTAAGGAAGTTAGATTATCCTCCACCAGGGGCAGGGCCTTCTCAGTGATGGCTCCGACCTGGTGGAATGCTCTGTCTCATGAGTCCAGGATTTAACTTCCTTCTGCAGGGCCTGTAAGACAGAACTATTCCGTCTGGCTTTCAATTTGAACCTGGCCTGATCTTTTGTTCCCCTTCCTTCCCTCCCCTTCCCCTTTTTGTGAAGATTGCCCACTCTTGGGATCCCACAGCTGGTTCTCCCCTGGTCTCCTTGCTGGCCCAAGTGAGACTAATTTAGCCAGCTAGCCCTGGTGATCATCTAATGTTTATTGGATGGATTTTCCCCCTAAATGGATTTTTGATTTTATTGTTATTTACGCTTTATACCGTATTTTATGCTGTGTTTTTTTTTTGTTTTGTTTTTTAGCATCAATTAAGTGTTTTAAATTTGTTGTTAGCCGCCCTGAGCCCGGTTTCCTGAACCGGGAAGGGCGGGATATAAATAAAAAGTTGTTGTTGTTGTTGTTGTTATATTGGGCCAAGCTGTTTAGGGCTTTAAAGGTCAGCACCAACACTTTGAATTGCGCTTGGAAACACTTTGAATTGTGCTCGCGCCCTTCGTGCACTGCAGCCATGAACTGGCAGAAGATGGTGCCCATGAAGGGATGGGCAAATAGATGAGGGAAAGCCACAGTCTCTGGTCAGTGTGACCAGAAGGCTCCCTGCAGATTTAAGGACACTTAGCAAAAACGGTGACATCTAATAACTTAATAGAGAAAGGTGAAGAAAGGGGCAGACTTTGGGCAACATCTTTCATGAGATGATGGCAGGATTTGATCCATTTTTGCATGCAGCTGTCGCATCCAGACTTTCCTCCCTGAGGACTGGGAACATAATTAATGAAGAGTGGCAAAATCTGGATTTCCTAGGAGCCTTGCAACACCATAGGGGTGCAGTTGGTATTCTGTATGCCAAAGTGAGCAGCAGGAGAGATGCCCGTGCAAATACGATACGATAATGTTTATTGTCATTGCCCCATATAGAACAACGAAATTGAAAATCTACATCAGACATTCAGAAACCAACAAGCCTGCTATCCCAGCCTGGTTAGCCCCCTAAAAGCTCTGATACCCCATAATTAAATACAATATATAGTGGTACCTCAGGTTACATACGCTTCAGGTTACAGACTCCGCTAACCCAGAAATAGTACTTCAGGTTAAGAACTTTGCTTCAGGATGAGAACAGAAATCGTGCTCCGGTGGCGCAGCAGCAGTAGGAGACCCCATTAGCTAAAGAGGTTAAGAACAGTTTCAGGTTAAGAACGGACCTCCAGAACGAATTAAGTACTTAACCTGACGTACCACTATACTCCCATAGAGACTACCTTACACTATGTGTTTAAAACCAAAATCGCATTTGAATAGAAACTGTTTCTCAGGCGGCTAGTCCTAGTCTTTATAACCCTGTACCTTCTTCCAGAAGGCAAAAGCTGAAAGAGATAATTTCCGGGGTGCGCACTATCCTGCACTATCTCTGCATAGATTTGATCCAAGGTGGGAAGAGTGCACCCAGTTATTCTCTCTGCAATCTTTACAAGCCTGGACAGCACTGTTTATTCCCTGACCGTGCAGCTCCCAAACCACACACACAGACCATAAGTTAATACACAGTACAATGGTAAAATGCCATCAACAGGTCCTTTGAGAGGTTATTTTATGGGGGCGGGGGCTGGTGAGCGCTAAGCAGCAGCTTCTTGCTCTATGTCTGGTTGGGTTCTGGTCTTGTTTTCCCTGCGTGGACTTCTGGCACCAGGGGAGAAGGGAGGTTGGCTCTGCTCTCCTCCCAGGGTTTGCGCCGCCTGCGTGAAATGACCCTTGCTTTTCTCCTCTCTGCTCCCCTCCACAAACCACCTCTTCAGATGGATGCCGATTATGACCCCACCCAGGAGCCAGGCCCATCCCGAAAGCAACGGAGGCTGGAGGTTCCCCTTCTGGGCAAGAAGAAACGCAAGTCGCATTTTGCAGAGGTTGTCAGTCGGGAGAAAAAACCCTTTGACCCTGGTAAGGATGGTAATAATAATAATAATAATAATAATAATAATAATAATAATTATTTATTTATACCCCGCTCTTCCCAGTTCAGAAAACCGGGCTCAGGGTGGCTAACAACAAATTTAAAACACTTAATTGATTCAAGAAAAACCAGCATAAAATACAGTATAAAACGTGAATAACAATAAATTCAGAATTCAAAAATCAGTTTAGGGGGGAAATCCATCCAATAAACATTAGATGATCACCAGGGCTAGCTGGCTAAATTAGTCCTATTTGGGCCAGCGAGGAGACTAGGGGAGAATTAGCTGTGGGATCTCAGAGCGGGTAAGATGAGCAAGCCTTACTTGCATAGTGTCTTTTGCCCATAGAACCTCTCCCAGGCCAGGCGGTGTCAATTGCATTTGAGAATTGTTGGAACTGAGAGAGAAGGAGACTCTCTCTTGCTCTCTTTGGGTGATGGAGGCTTCAGTGAGAGAGTGAACGCTTCTGGGCATTTTTCAGCTTCCCCGTTTAGTGAAAATCTCCTTGCCCAGCCAAGCTTATTTCTCTCTTTCCCCCCCTCTCTCTTTTTTAAAAAATTATTTATGCTTCTCAGGTTTATACATTTCATTAATTTCACAATCATTTTAACGTTTCAAAATTTGACTTCCTTTGGTTCCTTAAATTTATTTTTAATATCTTCTGCATATCCAAATTCACCTTAATTTGCTCAATTATTTATCTACTTTAAATACTCTTATAAAACTGCAGGTTATTACAATAATCCTGCCGATGTTCTTACCTATTTAAAATTTATTTGTAAATACTCAATAAACTATTTCCATTCTTTTATAAGAAGTTTGCTA
Organism: Podarcis cretensis; assembly: GCF_951804945.1. Taxonomy (NCBI): domain Eukaryota; kingdom Metazoa; phylum Chordata; class Lepidosauria; order Squamata; family Lacertidae; genus Podarcis; species Podarcis cretensis. The sequence goes on from NC_137187.1 coordinate 32,350,943, forward strand.
TCTTGATTTCTTATTATTCTGGTAAGTTTCGCCATTTCTGCATATTCCATAAGTTTTTGTGTCCATTCTTCCTTTGCTGGGACTACTGCTTCTTTCCATTTTGGGGCGGGTAACATTCCTCCTGCTGTAGTAGCATACATAAATAAGATTCTTCTTATTCTATTTTTAAAAATATTTTTATTAAATTTTATTTAACAAATTTAAATTCAAACATTAAACATCCACATCATCATTTAAGCTTCTCTGAATCCTTCAACTCCCCTCCGCCCTTCCATGGTTACAATTATCAATCTTTTTTTCAACTGCTTCCCTTATATTCTCTATTTTTAAAAAAGAAATAATATGTTTTTTTACCATAGTTTTTCGTACATTACAAGCATTCCTGCAATCCTGCCAAAGTTTTTAATTGTTTACAGTGTTCTCTTAAATACATTGTAAATTTTTTACATTGGGGGAAAATATGCATAAATAAGTTTCTATACAATTTAGGTATTTCTGTCCCTATAATTCCCCAAATAAAAGCTTCTGGTGTTTTTGTTTTTACAAGGTTATTTAAAACTCTCTCTCTTTCTCTTTGCAGAGACAAAGACCTTTGAGCAGTACCTAGATGAATTCTACCGCCTGGACTATGAAGACCTGATAGGGGACCTGCCTTGCCGTTTCAAGTACCGAACCGTGGTCCCCTGCAGCTATGGCCTCTCGACCGAGGAGGTAGGTAACTTTACCCTTTTGCAGAGACTGAGGCGGATTTCTTTTCTCCCGCTGGGGTGGGGAGGACCGTTGTCTGTTTTGGTAATACAGCGGTACCTCGGGTTACATACGCTTCAGGTTACAGACTCCGCTAACACAGAAATACTGCTTCAGGTTAAGAACTTTGCTTCAGGATGAGAACAGAAATCGTACTCCAGCGGCACAGCAGCAGCAGGAGGCCCCATTAGCTAAAGTGGTGCTTCAGGTTAAGAACAGTTTCAGGTTAAGTACGGACCTCCGGAACGAATTAAGTACTTAACCTGAGGTACCACTGTATATTAGACGAGATCCAACAAACTGAAGCTCAATCCAGAGAAGATTGAGGCACTGTTTGTGGGCGGTTTGGTAGACTGGATGGATGGAAGATGACCTGCTCTTGATGGGGTTACATTCCTTTCGAAGGAGCTGGTATGTAAGCTTGGGGATACTTCTGGACCCATTGCTTGAGACTCAGGTGGCCTCAGTGGCATGGGGTGCCTTCTGTCTGCTGCGGCAGGTGGCCCACAGATGCCCCTGTTTGGACAGGGATAGCCTAACATCTGTCATCTAAGCTCACGTAACCTCCGGGCTAGATTATTGCAATACGTTCTACATAGGGCTGCCTCTGAAGACGATTCAGAAATTTCAGCTGGTACAGAATGCGGCAGTCAAGTTGCTCAAGACCATGGGTCAGCAACCTTTTTCAGCTGTGGGCCAGTCCACCGTCCCTCAGACCATGTGGTGGGCCGGACTATATTTTGAAGGAAAAAATGAACGAATTCCTATGCCCCACAAATAACCCAGAGATGCATTTTAAATAAAAGTACACATTCTACTCATGTAAAAACACCAAGCAGGCCCCACAAATAACCCAGGGATACATTTTAAATAAAAGGGCACATTCTACTCATGTAAAAACACGCTGATTGGTGCAACATTCGGACTGCCTCACCAGAGTGGTGCATGCTCTGGTTATCTCCCGCTTGGACTACTGCAACGCGCTCTACGTGGGGCTACCTTTGAAGGTGACCCGGAAACTACAACTAAGCCAGAATGCGGCAGCCAGACTGGTGACCGGGAGTGGCCGCCAAGACCACATAACACCGGTCTTGCAAGACCTACATTGGCTCCCAGTAAGTTTCCGAGCACAATTCAAAGTGTTGGTGCTGACCTTGAAAGCCTAAACGGCCTCGGTCCAGTATATCTGAAGGAGCGTCTCCACCCCCAACGTTCTGCCCGGACACTGAGGTCCAATGCTGAGGGCCTTCTGGCAGTTCCCTCCCTGCGAGAAGTGAGGTTACAGGGAACCAGGCAGAGGGCCTTCTTGGTAGTGACACCCGCCCTGTGGAATGCCCTCCCATCAGATGTCAAGGAAATAAACAACTATCTAACTTTTAGAAGACATCTGAAGGTAGCCCTGTTTAGGGAAGCTTTTAATGTTTGATGCATTACTGTATTAATATTTTGTTGGAAGCCTCCCAGAGTGGCTGGGGAAGCCCAGCCAGATGGGCGGGGTATAAATAATAATTTTTTATTATTATTATTCAAATAAGAAATGAATGATTCTTTCTCCCTAGATCCTGGCAGCTGATGACAAGGAGCTGAACCGCTGGTGTTCTTTGCGGAAGACCTGTATGTACAGGTGAGGCGCAGGAAGGATGTGGTGTCCGTCTACACTGGAAACCAAATAAAAGTGGGGATCCTGCTGTGTGCAGTGTGGCTTGGGGACCAGGACTCCTGGGTTCTAGCCCACTTCTGGTTGTGCTGGTCGCCGCGACTCGTGCTTCGGTTTTTTCGAAGAATTCAAGATTTTCTGGCAAGCGACGATGAACAAAGGGGCCTGCAAGTTTGGGAATGGGGCGGAGGTGTCGGCTTCTGAGTCACAGAGCAATCCACCGCAGCTCTAATGTCTAGCAAAGAGGAATCATTGCAGACCTCTTGGTTTTTGGGGGTTCTGCACCTGCACAGGGCACCATCCACTACCTGCCATGCTATTGTCTACAATGAGATGGTTTTGTTCCTTGCTGTTCCTCTCCCACCCCCATCAGGGTGAGAAGGCAGGGAAGGAGGGCATCTTACATGTGACACCTGACAGGTGTATTCTCCATGCAGGTCTGAGAAGGAGGAACTGCGAGACAAAACGGCCTATGAGCAGAAAGGCCAGAATACTTGGAAGAAGAAGCAGGTTCTCAAATCCCTTCAGTCAGAGTACGTTCTCTATTCTATATCTATCTATATTACTATTTTATTTGGTTTCAAGATTGCATTTTAATACTCAATAATTATACTCTTTCAATGCTAATGACTTTCTGCTTGTCCATCCTCAAAGTTCATAAATATAATTTCACGTAACTGCGTTTTAAAGTACCCCCATGTCAAGCTTCATCCTCTTTAACAGGTTTCTTAATATAATCTACTATTTTTTCCCTTAAACCTCAAACCCCACTGTGGACTTCATGTATAAAGAATTACTTTTTAAGTCAGGCAGGTCCAAAGTCCATTTCAGGGGCCTAATCCCACCTGCCGGTTGGTTTAATCCGGTCCCTGTGGCAGTTTATTTCCTGGGGTAAAATCCTTTAAAAGGCCAACAACTTTGGTCGGCCCTCACAGCCCTTCGCATTATCAAATCTGGCCCTCTTTGAAAAAAGTTTGGACACCACTGTTTTAAGTAAATTAAGCAAGGTCTCCTGTCCTCCTTGCAAGGATCTAAGCTGGTCAGTTTGGTCATCTCTGCGTATTCTTTGATTTTTGTCAGCCAGTCTTCCTTGGAAGGTATTCTTTCCTCCTCCCACTTATGAGCATAAAGATTTCATCCCATTGTGATTACCGTATCTTTTGTTCCATAGGGCACACCGGACCATAGGGCGCACCTAGTTTTTAGGGGGGAAATAAAGAAAAAAAATTATTTAAGCCTGAGCTTCCCCTGACCCCAGCCCGCAGAACAGGCTGCTATCCGCAAGCCTTCAGAGCCCGGCGGGAACTCCCGGCGCACTCAGAAGGCTTGTGGATAGCTGCCTGAAGCGCACCGACCCCTCTCGCTCTCCAGGCTTCAGCGAAAGCCCGCATTCGCTCCATAGGACACACACACATTTCCCCTTCATTTTTGGAGGGGAAAAAGTGCGTCCTATAGAGCAAAAAATACGGTACATTCCCTCCTGAGGCCATCTCTTTCACTCTGCAACGCAGCAGTAGCCCTCTGAGATACGCACGAAGTGTTTTCGTCCTGTTTTATTCATCCGTTTGCTCCCCTTTCAGGGCGGAGGAGCCGGAAAGCGAAAAGAAAACGCCGGGCAAGAAAGGAAAGAAGGGCAGGAACAAGGCCAAGCGCCAGGAGCTGCCTGCTAAAGAGCTGCAGCCGCCTGGCGCCAAATGCGAGGAAGAACGGCTCCTGCTTCCCAAGGGAGATCCCGGACCGAAACCAGCGCCAGCCACAAGCAGCCGGGTGGAGACTGCCACTCCACAGGACCCCTCTCCTGCCCTCCCCAGAGTCCAGAGGCCGAAGAAGAGAAGCAGGAAGGGGGTGGCGCGGGTCCGTGTGGGCCGCTTGGAGTTCAGCCGCCAGCGACTCCAGGCGTACGGCCTCAACGCAAAGCGCCTGCACTTCCGCCAGCTTCTCCGCGAGAAAAGGCGGAGGAAGCCTAAGGAGGGCACTCAAGACCAGGCCAAGAAAGCAGCTCAGGCCTGAGCTATCCTGCTGCGGCTCATCTTCGGAGCAAAAGTTTCCTTTCCTTGGACAAGCGATCTGTTTGATGGCTGCAAGCGATCGCCCAGAAGGTAGCGCTTGGTGCCTCTGGGCTTCAGGGCAGGATTCGTGCGGAAGAATGATTCAAATACATTGCCGGTTGATACCTTTGTCCCTCTTGGCATTTTTTATCGGCTCAATTGCGTCGTTCTGTTCTTCCACCCCAGTGTTTCCCAAATTTGGATCTCCAGCTGTTTTGGATGGAGTACAGTTCCCATCATCCCTGATCACTGGTCCTGCTAGCTAGGGATGATGGGAGTTGTAGTCCAAAAGCAGCTAGAGACCCAATATTTGGGAAACCTTATTGTAGCCTTGTAAGTCTGGGCCCATTACAGTGTCTGTTTTCTCGTCAGTCCTTATACAGCATCCAGACCATTTCTTTCCAAGACCTGATTGGGGTTGGTGAGTTTCCTGTAAAATGCAGTTGCAGAACCAGCTGGGTCCCATGTGGATTGGCAAAATGCTCTCAAAACTTTTCAGAGCTCCTGTGACAATAATGAAGCATTCCTCTCTTTTTCTCTTCTTCCTCTTCTTCTTCTTCTTCCTCATCAGTATGGGTAGGAGGTTGTTGGTGAATAGCTCATTAATTTGTCCTTTAATATCTCTTGAATTCCACTATCTCTTTCTGCAGGGACGTGGGGGCCTTTAATTCCTGGTTTCTTTTTCCATTTTATTTTTTGATAGCTCAATAGCAGTATTTTTAAAAGTGGGAGAAGGAATCGTGAATTAAAACCCACAGAAACTGATGCTGACATTGGGGCAACGGAGAGGCTGTCACCAATTGGCTACCTAGCTACTTGTTGGGAAGCAATAAAACCAGGCTCTGAACATCACCAAGGCTTGCTTGAGAGTTAAAATTACAGAAGGCTCATGGTTGTGAGGGAAGGGCATTGCTGGATGATCTGCTAAAATAAGTACTATGTGGAGCCTTCATTTTAATTTTGCTTTCACCTAATTATAGAAAATAAATTCATGGGCAGTGCAAAAGTGAAGCAGATAGTATTAGATATCTAGTTTCAAGTTGCAAGCAAGTCCTGCAAGCTGTTTTCCTTTTGTAATTTGTTCCAAAAACCATTCAAGATGAAACTATTTATGTACGCAACCACGGCTGCATAGACTCTCTTAGCCCAGAAATGGAAAGATGGTACAACTCCGAGCAAAGAAGAGTGGCAAGACAAAATTGATGAACTATGCCGAGATGGCAAAGCTTACAGGAAAAATTAGAAACCAGGAAGAGGAGGTCTTTAATAAAGAATGGGGGAATTTATAATTCATTTGAAAAGCTGTTGTAAACAATTACATATGTTGGTAGGATTGACAGAAAACTTGTAGTAAATAATTGAACTATGGATTGACAAAGGATTTATAAGAAATAGAGTTATGCTAGAGGTGCAGAGGGGAAAATTGTTACATTAAGATCCACAGTTGGGGGGGTGAGTCAGAAGGGCTTATATGTTTATGTGTTTAACTCATTTGTTTATGCAAAATAGAAAAGGCAAAAATAAAATTTGTTTAAAAAATCAAAAACCATTCAAGAGGCCGTGCTCAAAATAAGATGTACATATTTTCTTTGCGGGAAGGCCAGAAGGGTCCAGAATTGGCTTCCACAGTCACTTGAAGACTCCCTATTAAGACCGTGATCACGGAAGACAATCTTACTCATTGCGAGAAGCAAAGCTACAGGGAACCAGGCAGAGGGCCTTCTCGGTAGTGGCGCCTGCCCTATGGAACGCCCTCCCATCAGATGTCAAAGCGATAAATAACTACCTGACATTCAGAAGACATCTTAAGGCAGCCCTGTTCAGGGAAGTTTTTAATCTGTGATATTTTAGTGTATTTTTGGTTTTATGGAAGCCGCCCAGAGTGGCTGGGGAACAAATAATAAATTATTATTATTATTATTATTATTATTATTATTATTATTACTCGGCCACGAGTGGTCACCAAGGAAAAGAAAATATAGTTAATGAGAGGCGAGCAGATCAGGAGCTGTGTGCCCTGGACACTCGATCACTCATTCACACATACAATCTGCAAAACAAAGGTGGGATTCAATCTAGACTCTGTTCAGCCCATCTGGTTGAAATCAAAAGAAATCTTTTCTTAACAAACCACAGAAGGCAGGCCTCTCCCGCTGGCTTCTCTAGTTTGTGACCTCGAGAGAACTTGCTTAAGGCAGCTTGATGCTGGCATTAAACATGTCCTTGGGATCTGTAATCCTGAAGTGGGTGTATTGCTCCACGGGGAGGCCAGGGCAGAATGCAGAGAGGAAAATGCCACGTAGATGGGACCCAGAACAGGTCAGTTCGGTTCTTGAAATTCAACACGTAGCATCTTTTACCGGAGGGCTGCTGTGCGCCGCTTTTCCCTGAGTGCGTTCTTAATGCTGTGGTTAGGCCACTAAGTCTTTTAACTTGCCTACAGTATTGCATTTTGTGTTTTTTATATTGAGATGTGCTCTTGTGCACCACCCTGAGGCCTGCAGGTATAGGGCGGTATACAATTTTAATAAATAAGAACAACATCTGGAAATGTGTGTCGGGACTAAACGACCGACAAGCTTCTTCTTTTTTTATTTTTAATTCTTAGTTTTATGTGGTGCTTGGGTTTGGCAGCAGGAATGGGGAACTGGTGACAAGAACCTTCCCCCCAACCAGCTGCTGTTGGGCTTCAGGCCCTATTCTCCCAGACCATGCTAGCTAGGACTGTTGCGAGTCTGGAGGACCACACAATTCACACCAAATCTCTCTTTTTTATATATATTTATTAAATTTTTCATTTTACAATTTAAAATACCGTACTCATTTTACATCCTTAAGATATCAATGATTTCCCTTCTCTTTCCACGGTTCATTTTACATACCATAAATCCCTGCATATTTTACAAAAACTATACCATTCAGTGGGACGCAGGTGGCGCTGTGGGTTAAACCACAGAGTCTAGGACTTGCCAATCAGAAGGTCAGCAGTTCAACGAGGTGAGCTCCCTTTGCTCGGTCCCTGCTCCTGCCAACCTAGCAGTTCAAAAGCACGTCAAAGTGCAAGTAGATAAATAGGTACCGCTCCAGCGGGAAGGTAAACGGCGTTTCCATGCGCTGCTCTGGTTTGGCAGAAGCGGCTTAGTCATGCTGGCCACATGTACGCCGGCTCCCTCAGCCAATAAAGTGAGATGAGCGCCGCAACCCCAGAGTCGGTCACGACTGGACCTAATGGTCAGGGGTCCCTTTACCTTTATACCATTCAGTATTCCATTATAGCATCCATCAAAACTTGTTTACGCTGATGAATTTATCTTCATGCTGCCAGCGTTTTCAGCTGTACACTGTTATTTCCCATATATTCAATAAACGTTTTCCAATTTTCTCTAAACGTATGTTCTTGTTTTCTTATTCTATATGTTTAAGTCTCTGAGTCGTGCATATTCTGTCAACTTAAGTTGTCATTCTTCTTTGGTTGGGATCTCATTCGTTTTCCACTTTGGGGCCAACAAAACACGGGCCCCAGTACAGTCGTATCTTGGAAGCCGAACGGAATCCATTCCGAAAGTCCGTTTGACTTCCAAAACGTTCGGAAACCAAAGTGCAGTTTCTGAAGCTCCTGCAGCCACTTGGAAGCCACGGAAGCCCTGCCGGATGTTTGGCTTCCAAAAATAGTTCTCAAACTAGAACAGTCACTTCCAAGTTAGTGGCGTTCGGGAGCCAAAATGTTCGAGAACTAAGCTGTTCGGAAACCAAGGTAGTTGGTTTAGCATACATAAATAACCTTTTTTGATTCCCACCAAATCTCAGCACTCTGGTTTTTTTTTTTTTACTGAAATCATTTCTGTCGCTTGCAGCCTTGCAGGTATCATTTTCAGGGCACCTTTTCCAGGACTTGGGGCACCTGTTCCCTGAAGTGCCCATCTCCCTTTTCTGATGCCTTCCAGATAACACGAAACCCTCCGCAACCAAGGAGGCTGTGTTACTCCTTTGCAACTCAGTCTGCATTTTATTCAAAACTTGGGGCAGGCAGCTGGGTTATTTAATAGGTTTTGGGTACGATGTGTCATTTCTTAGCCTCTCACGAAGGGGGTCAGGCTGCTGTCCTGTCTTTTGGGTCCCCCTCCTTAAGAAGCCTCGGCCCCCTGTGCCCAGCAGCTGCTCTCTTGAGGCCGGGAGACTTTGACGCGTCAGATCTTCCATCTGCTTGTTTGGCTGCTTTGTATCTTGTAATAGTCTGTGGAAGTTCTGAGCCGCTTTAGGGAGGTGAGGCGAGGTAAGACACCCATTGACTGAGAGGCTTAACTTGGCCACTGGGCGAAAAGCGTGATTTGGTGACTATTTGGAGCTGAGCTGCGCTGAGCGTGGGGAGCCTCTACCCCAGGCCCTGAAATTCCAGAGGGGTGCTGCCTTGCCTAACCACTGCTCTGAAGATGAACTGCTTTTGCCTCTCAGTTGCCATCTGGAGACACCGCTCCTTGCTCCTGGGTGCCATTTTCCTGCTTCTGCTGCTGCTCCTCAGGCAACTGACCAAGCAGTGAGTATTGGTATGTGGGGTACAAGGGAGCTTTGTAGAGAGAACTGTCTTGGTACTGGTACGATCCTGACCTTGAAAGACCATTGCTCACCTCTCTGCTTGATTTCTGAAAAAGGGGTTCAGAGCCAACGCAGAAGAGATGTGTTTTTGAGCAGGTGTTGCGGAATAACCACAGCCAGCTCCTTGAATCTGGTCCCAGAGGGAAGGATTGCCAGTCTGCAAGAAATGTCTTCCATCCTCACTTTTGTGTGTGTGTGTTTAATAAATACATCCCTATCCTGCTCTTCCTCCCAAAGCAGCTCAGGGCACAATTAGAAATTAAGCCTTGTGTAAGAAGACTGAGAAATAAATTAGTCTTTGGTACTGAGGTATCCTTAGCAGCTGCCTTCTGCAAAACTGCCTTTTCGGTTTGTTGGTTCTTTTGGGTAGCTCTAGAGATGTGCTCTAGAGATGGCACTCTGTAATTTTTGGTTCCAAGCGTCCAGATGGTCTCTTTCCAGTCCATGTGTGGAGCTGGTTGTTTTATATATATATATATATATATATATATATATATATATATATATATATATATATATATTGTTTTACAACACAAATATACAATTTTATCCAATTTTTAACAAACAAATTCTCTCTTTTTGGACTTCCTTCAGCTTCTCTGACAATCATCCATCTGTACCTCTTAGTTACGCATTCCTTCTCCTTTAGTATTGTCTTTAGTCTTCCCTCCCACATCTATTGTTTTTGACAATACCTCTTAAATTTCACAAGGCTTCTTTAAATCCCAATAACGTTGTTTGCACATCACATATATTTTTCAGATATTCTACAAATTTCCCCCAGTCTTCAATGAACTTATGGGAATTATGGGAAGATAACTTGTCCAATAACTTTTCCTGTAATCCCTAAAAGAAAAGCTTCTGGTTTCTTTACAAATGTATACTTTAACATCTTTTTCAGCTCGTTATATATCATCTCCCAGAAACTTTTAACTTTCTTACAATCCCACCACATATGATAAATGTTGTCATGGATATGGGGAATGGGAAGTATCCAGGTAGGATTGTCAAAGGCCTGTAATGTACACAAGGGACTAGTTTATGAGCATTTAGCACACACCCTCCTGAAGGCATTTCCCAGTTACCGGTACTAGCAGAGCACAGAACTTAACACGTGGCATTGTTCAGTCCTGACCAAGAAGCCAGAAACATTTTCTCTCTGTCTTTCTTTGGCAATAATTTGTGCACAGTAAGATTGCCTTCCATGAACGTGGTCTTAAAAGTGAGTCCGTAAGTGACTGTGGAGGCCAATTCTGGATCCACATGCCCTTCCACAGTGGGGACATAGGTTTCTGGGCGGGAGTTGATCACGGTGAGGGTTTGCCAAACGTGTCTTCCTCTTAGCATGTTTTCCCCTTTCGTCCTGAGTTTGAGCATCTTCAAAGCCCATGACACCTTTGGTAAAGGCTGGTCTCCAACTGGAGCGCTTGCAGGCCAGCGTTTCCCAGTTGTTGGTGTTTATACTACATTTTTAAAGATTTGCCTTGAAAAGAGTCTTTAAACCTCTTTCGTTAATCCACTGGCGGAGAAAGAGGAGTGGGGGGAGAGCACACTGCCCCCGGCAGCGCGATCCCGGTGGGGTGCCATTGTGGCTGCCTCCCCTCCCACACTGGGTGCCACGCCTCCACAGGACATGCGTCACGCCCCTGCGGGCAGCACGCCATGCCCCTGCCTGCTCTCCGCCCCCCCCCCCCCAGTACCGGAGCTTGAAGCTTCACTACTGTGTTCATCACCAGCATTACACTTTCCATTTTAAAGTTTTCTCTCTAACCCACTCAAGACAAGCTTCAGATCATTTCTGGTATGTACAGCAAGGAGTTTGGCCATTCAGCCATCACCGAGGGGCAGAGTAGTATAAAGTAATCCCAAGGCTGGTCCTACTTATACATTATCCTTAAAGTGACTAGACAGATGATTACAAAAATATCCTAATACCCCAAAGACCCCTACCCCAAGCTGTGCCAAAGTAACTGTGCTGCTGTGGCCTCTTGCTGTGGCACTGCGGTCTAAACCACTGAGCTTCTTGGGCTTGCTGATCAGAAGGTCGGCAGTTCAAATCTGTGCAATGGGGTGAGCGCCTGTTACTCTGTCCCAGCTCCTGCCAACCTAGCAGTGCAAGGAGATAAATAGGTACTGCTGCAGCGTGAAGGTAAAAGGCATTTCCGTGCGCTCTGGTTTCCGTCACAGTGCTCTGTTGCGCCAGAAGCTGTTTAGTCCTGCTGGCCACATGACCAGGAAAGCTGTCTGTGGACAAACACTGGCTCCCTTGGCTTGAAAGCGAAATGAGCACCGCAACCCCATAGTCAGCCTTGACTGGACTTAACCATCCAGGGGTCCTTTAAAGGTAAAGGTACAGGTAAAGGGACCCCTGACCATTAGGTCCAGTCGTGACCGACTCTGGGGTTGCGGCGCTCATCTCGCTTTATTGGCCGAGGGAGCCAGTGTACAGCTTTCGGGTCATGTGGCCAGCATGACTAAGCCACTTCTGGCAAACCAGAGCAGCGCACGGAAACGCCATTTACCTTCCTGCCAGATCGGTACCTATTTATCTACTTGCACTTTGATGTGCTTTTGAACTGCTAGGTTGGCAGGAGCAGGGACCGAGCAACGGGAGCTTACCCCGTCACAGGGATTCAAACCGCCGACCTTCTGATCAGCAAGTCCTAGGCTCTGTGGTTTAACATATGGGGTCCTTTACCTTTTTTAAAACCTTACCTTGCAGAGAAGTATTGCGGATCAGCCCTGCAGAAGAACTGCTGAATCTGCATCGGAAAAACGCATCCACTCGCTCTCTGGCTGTTCAGCAGCTGCAGGGGAAGACGGGCTTGGAAGAGCCGGTGGGCCTTAATGTTGTCTTTCTGAAGACCCACAAAACAGGCGGCAGCACGGTGCAGAACATCCTCTTCCGGGCTGGGGAGCGGCGGAACCTGACCGTGGCCTTTCCACTCTATTCATACCAGTTTGCCTACCCAGAGGCCTTCTCCAGGACATTTGTGGAGGACCTCCCCACCGGGGCCACCCATTTCAACCTGCTCTGCAGCCATATGCGGCTGGCGGTTGGCGAAGTCCAGGCAGTCATGCCGCCACACAGCATCTTCCTCACGATCCTGCGCCACCCCGTTCAAACGTTCGAGTCCGTCTTCCACTACTACCTCAACGTCGTGCCTGCCTTCCAGATGCTGGCCAACTACTCCAGGCCGCTGATGGCTTTCCTGGAGGCATCGGATCGCTACTACGATGCCAGGGATGCCAGCAATGGGCTGGCCAAAAACCCCATGGCCTTTGACCTAGGCCTGAATGCCAGTCAGGAAGAAGCGCCGAGCGGCCGGTGGCTGAGAGAGCTGGAAAGGCTGAATCGGACTTTTCAGCTGGTGATGATCGCGGAGCACTTTGACGAGTCGCTCCTCCTGGCGAGGGAGCTGCTGGGGCTGGACATGGAAGAGCTGGTGTACGTCAGGCTCAACGTGCGCCACAAAGAGGGCGAGCCTCTGCCCAAGGCACTGGTGCAGAAGATCCAGGCCTGGAACTGGTTGGACATGCAGATCTACAGGTTTTTCCAGGGCGTTTTCTGGCACAAGGTGGAGCGCTATGGATACATGCGCATGAAGAGGGAGTTGGACGCCTTCCATGTGCTGCTCAGGGAGACGGGGGCCAGGTGCCTGTCAGGGGAGCCTGTAGGACCTGAGCGCATGACCGATGAGCTGCGGCCTTGGCAGCCGGGCAGTGTCACCATTCTGGGCTACAGCCTCAAACAGAACCTCACCTATGCCCAGTACAACGGCTGCTTCCGTATCATCCTGCCTGAGCTCCAGTATCACACTTACCTCTATTACAGGCAATATGGGAGGGACATGCGCCCTTAGTGGGTTCCTGGCTATTATTTGGGGGATATTGGGTGCAATCCTGCTCTCCTCTCTGTCCCTTGACCTCATCTGTCCTACTCATTTGTTTTCCATTGGTTCTCTTGGGTGCGATTCCTGCATTGCAGGGGTTTGGACTAAATGATCCTAGGGATCCTTTCTGATTTAATAACAATTATACCCCACCCATCTGACTGGGTTGCCTGAGCCACTTTGGGCAGCTTCCAACCTATATAAAAACATAATAAATCATTACACTTTAAAAAGCTTCCCTAGACAGGACTGCTTTCTAAAGGTTATATAGCTACTTGATATCTGATGAGAGGGTATTCCACAGGGTGGGTGCCGCTACCAAGAAGGCCCTCTGCCTGGTTCCCTGTAGCTTCCCTTCTTGCAGGTAGGGAACGGCCAAAAGGCCATTGGAGCTGGATCTCAGTGTCTGGGCTGAATGATGAGGGTGGAGATGCTCCTTCAGGTATACTGGGCCAAAGCCATTTAGGGATTTAAAGGTCAACACCAACACTTTGAATTTTGCTCGGAAATGTACTGGGAGCCAATGTACTGTAGGTTTTTCAGGACCAGTGTTATATGGTCCTGGCGGACACTTCCAGCCACCAGTCTCGCTGCCACATTCTGGATTAGCTGTAGACTCTACAACTAAGCAAATGTCAAAGATACTCCTGGATAAAACACTTGATCCATTTCAATCTAGTGCCCTGCTATACAGAGACAGAATCCAAGCCTCTCTTGGACGACCAAAGAGAATTGGCTTTTCTTCTACAGTTCTCCACAACATAGTGTTGTGAACAGGGATTTTCAGATATGAAAGATCAGAAAAGAGAAAGGCTTCTTTGTGCTGATGAGTGTTTGTCTCAAATTGAGATTACCTGACAAATGATTACCTGACAAAAGCAAGCTCACGCTTCTGATTGAGTTTGTATACCTACTTGAGGGACATTTGTAAGAGGCTTGTTTATTATTATATTATATTCATGTTATTATGTAGCTGCACTGTTTTATACTCCCTGGATGTCCCATGATCGTATTATAAAGTAGTTGTGTTCTATGTTATAAATCAAGCACTGCTAGTTGTCTATTTTTGTTTTCCAATGTATTTTTTATCAATTAAAAAATTGGAGTGCTGCAAGCAAATTTTTATTCTGAAAGTGTGGTCCAGATGAAAAAAGTTTGAGAACCACTGACCTGAAGTCGTCTTCTGCCACCTCTGGTTAAGAACCCTTTAACACTAGTCTCTTGTTCACCAGCACAGAAACTAACTGTGAAAAATCTGAAGTTCTAATGTTTAAGTCCAAACTCTATCACCCACAATCCAGCCTGCGATGCAGTGCATTTGCTTCCTCTTTGCCTTCCCAGCCTATTCACCTAGATTCAGAAAGGAAGGGACCATCATGTCAATTCCAAAGCGATTGGCTTGCCTGCCTTGGAGAACTTTCAAGGACAAAGAAGTGCATTCAGGAAGATGGGCAAAGTCTATGAGTAGGAGGAGATCTTGAGGCTCCTCTTAATGGTATTTCCAATTACAAGGAGTTGATCCCATTAGGAACCTAACAAGGGGCAGGATTCAATTAGGCTTCTGCACTAGCTGGTCCCATGCTCTTCCCAAACTGGCACCATGGGTGGGAGAGAATGTTCCCCTTAGTGCTATGCTGAATACAACTTGGCGTAAACGCTTCTGCATTGTAAGCTTCAGCTGCAGCCTATGAAACACCCTAATATGGAGGCAAGTAGCCAAAGAGCTTTTTTCTTTCACAGGTAATATAGCCGATAATTTGCTTTGCAGGTACCACGAGTTTGGTCATGGTCTGAACTCTACAGGCTGGGAGTTTGGGGGGAGGGCAGGGGAGCGGCTGTTGTGCATGTACCAGGGGCGTAGGAAGGGGGGACGGTCCGCCCCAGGTGTCATCCCAGAGGGGGGATGACAAAATCCCCCCGGGCGGATTGCTGCTGCACTGATCTGCCCCCGTGGGTGGTTTGCCCCACCCCTGGGTGAACAGCATGTGTGACGCTCAGGGTGTCCGAGCGGCTAGCTCCACTGCTGGCTTGTACCCTGTTTATGGGCATCTATGGTGTAGTGGTTAAGAGCGGTGGACTCGTAATCTGGTGAACCTGGTTCGCTTCCCTGCACCTCCACATGCAGCTGGTGGGTGACCTTGGGCTAGTCACACTTCTTTGAAGTCTCTCAGCCCCACTCACCTCACAGTGTTTGTTGTGGGAGAGGAAGGGAAAGGAGATTGTTAGCCGCTTTGAGACTCCTTAGGGTAGTGATAAAGCAGGATATCAAATCCAAATCCACTAAAAGAACAGGGGATTGGACCAGGCAGTCTCTGGTTTGGAGAAGCAAGGATTTTTGCCAGTAAACTGGTTCCTGAGTTGTAGCCAGGTCAATGAAAAGCTACACCGTAAAAGTACACCTGTTGGAGCAGAGCTTTTATTGATCAAACAGATCTGGGAGGAGGAGTGTTGCCTCTGAAGGGGGGAGTCTGGGTTGCCAGCAGAGTCATCCACACAGCAAACCTGGCTGACCACAAACACACCTGAGTTAAGAAAAGCAGAAGAGCACCCAAGCCCACTTCTGAGAGTTGTCAGTCTAACCTTTGCTTTAGCAGCTGCTGAAGAAAGACTGATAAGGCAGGAGGAAGTGCAGGGAGGGGAAAGAGAATTCAAGCAACTGTCTCCAGGGTAAAGTATACAGGTGGTTGTTTAATACCCTTTTGCCACGGATCTCTCAACCAATATGCAAGGCTCTATCTATCCCAGGGATGCATCTCTGTAGCGAATCCTATTCTCCCCCGATACTAACCTGAACTGTCCCCTCCACTCTTCTTTAGCCTCCTTCCAAAGGGAGACCTTCCTCTACACTTTGAAACCATGTCATAATACTAATTATTCAAGTCCACCCAATACATCATTAACCAAACAGGCCTTGTGTCTCTTTTGTTCTTCCCCAGCCACCTGTTAAGCAGTGAACAACCTCTAGCTTGTAAAGTCTTCATCCCTCAATTTAAGTGAATACAGATTTGTCTCTATACATACACCTCAGTTAAAAAATAGACAAGACAAGCTGTGCCCCTCCCTCTTCTTTTATGGGCCTATGGAGTGCACTGAAACAAATTGATGGGGAGAAGCAACCACACAAGCAGAGTAGCAAAGAACCTCAACTTGAGCGCAATAATGCACGGGTTAATAGCCTGGCCCTGAGTTCAGGACTGAGTTCTCTGTGTAGTTAATGAAGTTGCCTTGAACTCGCAGTCGAAGAGAGAGAAACCTACTTTTAGAAAATCAACCCAGAACCACCTTGCTAAAGGTTTCCCTCTCCTCACTGTGAACTGCCTTGGCTCTCGCCATTGTACAGTCATTTCAGTGCTCAATATCGCTTGCCCACGTTCTGTGGGTTATTCCAGTGTCTTGACTTCCTTTTAGCAGCATCCTAACGATCGAGGAGTTTGGTAACCCCCACAAGACATTTCAATTGCAGCCTCTGACATGGAGTGCTACCTGACTGCTACAGGCTGGAGTAGCAGAAGACAAGTCACTGCAAGAGTGACACAGGGACTCTCCCTCTCTCCTGGATCAAAAGGGGAGAGGGCTGCCATAGGCATCTACATAAATAAAAATAAATATGTCAGTGGTGTTGGGGCTGCCTCGCCAGAAATCATAAGACGACAAAATCCTCTGTGGTTGCCTTTTTCGCCCTGCCCCTCTTGCTGGGCCGCTGCCCTTGCACAGTTTGCTGGGAGAATCGGGAACAGAGCTCTTCTAAACCATAGTCCTGAGCGCAGCCATCTACAATGGAAAACATGGGGTATTTCTCTTTGGCAGCCGCAGAATTGAGGACCTGCAGTAGACACAAAGGAGGACAATTGGCACAATCCGAATACTTGAGGCAGAGACAATATGAGAAGGTCTCTATGCCGGAACAAAATATAGCTAGAGTCTATTTCTTCTCTGTTTTGTGATAGTCCAAGTACAGAGAAGAATTACAGGGATCTAACACCTTGTGGTAGAACCCCTGTACAAAAGAATTTGCACATCCTCCTCTCCTTTTGTGAGTTATCATAAAGAAACACACCATAGTTCACAATGCCCATGAACAGGAAACAGGGAAGCTCATGCAGCCAATCAGAAGTTACGGACGCCGCGCTGAACGTTCCAAAGAATGTTCACAAACCGGAACATTCACTTCTGGGTTTGCAGCATTCGGGAGCAAAAATGTACGAGTGCCAAGGCGTTCGGCTTCCAAGGTACGACTGTACTTCCATCATTGCCTCAAATCACCTCAACCAGATCCTCACCCTCAACATTTCCACATTTCAGAATTCTGCAAACCCTGCTCCCACTAAACCCTAGGAGTGTTTTTTCAGATCCACACATCAATTCAAAGCTGGCCCCACTGGCAGGGCTTGGAGTTGCCTCAAGGCAAACATAACCCTCACCTGTGTCAATTCCACGCACAGGCCCTCAAACTCTCTTCTGTGGCTGACGTAGAAGCCAATGGTGCAGCTGGGATCCACCTTGCTGAAGGCTGTTTTCCGGGGTGAGTTGCAGTGGAAGGACTGGAAAAAGGGGATACAGCAAAACGTGACATTCACAGAGCTGTCTCACATCAAGGTGACCCAGAGACTATGTATTTAGCATTGCCAATTTATACACCACTGAGCACTGTAGCTTCTAAGTGGTGTACAATTAGGTTGCAAAAGATCAGTTAAAATCACCCATGAAGTCAGAAAATCTTGTTCAAAATGCCTGCTGAAATTTCAGAGAGTATTCACCAAGTGCCTGAAGTTCAACCAGGGTGTGTGTGTGTCCTGTCTGATCTCAGCCAAGAAGGAAAATCTAGTGGAGAATTTATCTTGCACAAGTAAAGCCTTCAATATCACCCTGCATCTCAAAACATGTTTTAAAAATGCATCTGTAGCATATAGACCCAATGATTTTCCTGTTTCTTCTCCATGTAGAGAATTTATAAGTATCACAACTGACCTTGAGGGAAAATTAAAATGCCTTTAGTTTTTTACTCCACTGATGAAAATATGCCTTGCCCAGTTTTGTTCTTTCTGTAAGCGTCAGAAATGTAACACCAGCTCTTGCTTTGACTACTTACTTTTTACCATACTTCTCTTAAAAGGGCTATTATGCTTCCTCACTTTTTAGCAACAAAACACATTTATGTTTTGGCAGTTAAGCTGTAAACTCTCCACACCGGATGCAAGGTTAACTATTTTGTCACAGTTGTGCCTAAGGTGCAATGATACATACTGGCTCCCATGCCATCCTGGAGCTCTAAGCAGCTGCTTACCTCCAGGGGGAAATTCTCCTTAGTGGTGTCCACAAAGAGCTGGCAATAATGCGGGTCCAGGAACAGAAGTGTGTCATCTGGAAGACAAGAGAAGTGGGAGATCAATTATGGATCCTATTTTGTCTTATGGGAGGACAGATCCTGAAGCTGAGGCTCGAATACTTTGACACCTCATGAGAAGTGAAGACTCCCTGGAAAAGACCCTGATGTTCGGAAAGATTGAGGGCACAAGGAGAAAGGGACAACAGAGGACGAGATGGTTGGACAGTGTTCTCAAAGCTACCAGCATGAGTTTGACCGAACTGCGGGAGGCAGTGGAAGACAGGAGTGCCTGGCGTGCTCTGGTCCATGGGGTCACGAAGAGCCGGACACGACTAAACGACTAAATAACAACAACATTTTGTCTTATGAATGAGTGTGGTGGGGGTATGAGGGAGGAAGGGACACCTTTAAACTGTGCACCACTAGGAAATGTTTACGAATGTTTACGTACCTTGGTTTTCAAACAGAATGCGTTCCAGAAGTCTGTTTGACTTCCGAAATGTTGGGAAACCAAGGCACGGCTTCCGATTGGCTTAAGGAGTGTCCTGCAGCCAATCAGAAGCCGCACCAGACGTTCGGCTTCCGAGGCAAAGTTCGCAAACCAGAACACCTACTTCTGGGTTTGCGATGTTCGAGTTCCAATGTTTGAAACAACGGCCAGTAACAAAAATGGCAAAGTTCTGCATGTTAACTTACATTCAGTAACTTCTGCAATTGCATTTTGGTCCATACTGAGCATATGAGTGACCAAGTATGGATGAAAATGTATGCAAATTACAGAAATGGATGAATGTTATGCTAACAATTTTGGTGAAGCATTTTGGTGGAGAATTTGGGGTGCCTGCCCTTGTTGGGGAAAAGCAAAGCAGCACATAATAACCCAACATCTGGAGGAGGAGAGGGGAGACCAGACATTTCTGCACCTCAGCAATGAAATCTATTACCTTGATATCCAACGAAGTACAGGGAATGCCTTGGTTTTCCTCCAATGATCCCAATACAGAAATCCAGCCTCAGAAGTTCCTGCACAAGAAAGGAACTTAAATCACACCACCTTTGACCAGCTTCCTTTCCAAGGGATCGCCCAGTGATGTAAGGAAACAAATAGCTCAGTTGGTAGAGCATGATACTCTTAATCTCAGGGTCATCGGTTTGAGCCCCATGCTGGGCAAAAGATTCTTGCATTGACCCTGGTGGTTCCTTCCAACTCCATGAGTCTGTGATTCTACTCTGTGGTATGCCCTGATGCAGAATGACCAGGAGAGACACCAAACACCACCACCCACTTTGAGCATTACGCAGGGCAAGAGGAATGCAACTGGTAAGTGCACTTGGGTGGGCAGGGAAGTAGTCAAACATGTTTAATTCACTGCTCTTCTTGAGTAATTGCAATCATGAGAGCCAGTTTCTCTGTCGTGGCTACACAACTTGGCCATCGTTACGCAGCAAAGGAACCTCCCACCCCACCCCTCCTTCCACAGAATGGGCACAATCCTCCTTAAAGAACTGTTACATTTTCATTCTATCCCATAGAGCCAAAGACGTAAAGGACCCATGGATGGTTAAGTCCAGTCAAAGGCGACTATGGGGTTGCGGCGCTCATCTCGCTTTCAGGATGAGGGAGCTGGCGTTTGTCCACAGACAGCTTTCCGGGTCATGTGGCCAGCATGACTAAACCACTTCTGGCACAATGGAACACCGTGACAGAAACCAGAGTGCACAGAAATGCCGTTTAGCTTCCCGTTGCAGTGGTACCTATTTATCTACTTGCACTGGCGTGCTTTCGAGCTGCTAGGTTGGCAGGAGCTGGGACACAGCAAAGGAACTCACCCCGTCATGGGGATTCGAACCGCCCACCTTCCAATCAGCAAGCCCAAGGGGATCAGTGGTTTAGACCACAGCGCCACCCGCGTCCCATAGAGCCATCAGCCTGGATTCCAACAAGGATGTGCCCATTTGAGTCCCAGAGTCCATCTCACACCTATTCCCAAGTCACCTTAACACAGTCCACGTAGGCGGGGTTAAACGTCTCTCCCCCTAGCCGCATGGGCACCAGGATGATGACTGCTTTCCATTCGGCGCCAGGGTCCCACGCAGTCCTGTCTTTGCTTCTATTGGCCAGGTTTGCCACATCATCTTTGTACACTATGGGAAGCAGCAGAGCAAGGAATTCAGGTCCTGCAGCCAAGGGGATCTCAGCCCAGCTACCTGGGCTATGACCTCCCAGGTGCTTCATGAACCACAGGCAGGGCTGCTTACCCCCCACCCCCCTTCAGCTCCTTTTACCTGTGCAGTCCTGAGACACATACACTGCCAGGTTGCCTGCTTCCGAACAGCAATCCACTGCTTTCCTGCAGGGGGGAGAAGGTGCACTTCAGTTGGACACAGCGTTGCCTCCCGACCCCACTCTCCAGCCAGCCTCATCCCTGCAAGACCACCACCAGAGGATTGAGGACAAAAGGAAGAAGCTATAGATTTCTAGCTTCCGAGGTCAGCAAAGGAAGTGGAGCAGCAGAACAGCCCGTCTGTCAGCTTCAGGGCTCCTTTGCTTTTGATGCTTGGCAAAATTCCCTCAACGCCCCCCCCCCCCAATACAAACAACAACAACAACACCAAAGTGCTAAAGACTCAAAGGCAGAAGGCAGGCTGGAATCTGTGCCCCTCCCACTGACTAAACACTGCTGGATCAACACAAGAAGGAAAGAAGGAAGGAAGGAAGGAAGGAAGGAAGGAAGGAGAAAAGACCAACTGTTCCTTTTGCTGAAACTTCTGGGTCAGGACCACATACACACACCGTGCAGAAATACACAATTTAACATTCTGGAGGGACACATATTATCCTTTGATTGCAATCCTTGGCAGCAGGCCAAGACTTGTCTCTTAATTTTAACGCTGTAGTCTCATAGCCCCATTCACAAGATAAAACCTTTGCCTGTTCTCATGGCTTAAACTTTGAATCGCCTGATGCCATATGCAGTGAGATGATCCACAACCCAGTCAAAATGGGGTGGCAGAGGCAGGCCATTTCTGGATGTTCTGTAGATTGGAAAGCCTTTGCAATGCCAAATCTCGAAACACTAAATATTCTTGGCCGAGCATCTTGATTTGTCTTGTGCACTAAGCACAGCCATGCAATAATTGGCAAAAACACACGGAAAATGAGCTTTTACAACAAATATAGATCTCCTGATCAGAGCTGGCAATTTGCCCCACCCCATTGCACCAATATTCCTGGTGAAAATTTGCCAAAATCGAACACCCCTACCCCCACTTATTTCCTGGAAGTCAAATCATTTATTGTGTCTTATCACCTCTCACCTGATTATGTGGGCTACAATAGAAGGCCCATACCAGTCCCCTGCTTTCTTCCCTGAACTGTGCCCCAGTTCAACCAAACGGTGAATTCCAAAGGGTGCTTGCGGCCGATCAGCAAACCATGAGATAATCTTCCGGTGGTAACGCTCTTTTTCCAGTTCATCAGGACTGCAGGCGCGCCTAGGGGCCTGCAGCTCCCAGGGTCCCCTGCTCCTGTCAGTAGGGATAGGTGGGACCTGGTGCAGGTTAGCTGTGCTGGGGCAGGGCAGAGGGGTGGCTTTCATGGGCTCCATCTCCGCCAAACTGGGGGTATAAAGGGCATCTGACCAGGTCCAATCTGAAAAGCGGAACAGAAAACCAAAAAGCGAGCTAAGGACTTGGGCACCCTTCATTCCCATTAACCACCCAAACATTGAAGCATCCCAAATGCAAAGCCGTTTCACTTGCTCAAGACTGCAAATAATTATAGCCTACATTTTGATTGGGATGGCCCGAGCCATTTGGCTTTGCAAGTGAAATCAACTATGTACAACTCGTAGTGCTACTTGTCCTGCAAAAAACTTTTCCACTGCTCAACTCTCCTTCAATTATCGATTTTGGGGTGGGGTGGCAGGTGCAATGGGAGGAGGGGCTGTTCAGTCTAGATGGCTCTTTGGGATGCTCTGGGATTCTGGGGCACACTGCAGATACCTGCATGCGTGAATGCATGCTTTAAGAAGGGACAGGGGAATGGGGAGGAGTGGGCGAGAGGGATCCTCTCATGACATGACGCACACAGAGCTGTGCCTCTCACCTCTGCCAAGGAAATGGACGACGAGACCCTGAGCCAGCAGCATCTGACCACTGCGCAGCATGCAGCCCCAGCCACAGTCAGTGGTCCACATAGTGCCTTCTAACTGCTGAAATTCCCGTCGGTAGGTTAGCCAGATGCGTGAGGCAAAGTCCTTCTGAAAGCACTCCACATCCTCTGTAAGGCAGAACAGAGACCGGTAAGGAAGAGGCCTGGCCAACAGCAGCACACAAACAAGCCCAGAGGCAGAACTTTTCCTTTGTGCATCACAATGCCCCCAGCCATATTTACAGGGAGACCCTCTAGCTCACGGACAGGGAAGTTCAGGACCAGCAGAGGTCTCAGTTTGGCCTCTGAGGCTGTTTTCCCCAAACCATGCTCACCTGCCCCGCACCTAACATCTTATGGGCAGGCGGAACTGTGGCTGCCAGTGCACAAATGTGAGTCCCAAAGTCCTGATTGTGCACTGGCTAGGCTGGCTGTGCTACAGGCGGTCAGCCAGTTCCCAACAGGGCTCTCACCAAGTCCCGACAATTCAGAGTACCTGTCCCCTAACGCGGTTTTTCACAAACCTGTGGTCAGGGATGATGGAAGCTGTAGTCCAACAACAGCTGGACCAATGAAACATTGCCCTAATGTCATTGCGACATCAGATGATCATCAGGTGGGTGACCATGTCCACTTGTCAAATCTGGCCCACAAAGGATCTGTTGGCAGATCCAGTTCCCCACCCCCTTTCTCTAGCTGTACTGTCAAGATAATCCTCTTCATCTAAGTCAGGCTTCCTCAAACTCAGCCCTCCAGATGTTTTGAGACTACAATTCCCATCATCCCTGACCACTGGTCCTGCTAGCTAGGGATCATGGGAGTTGTAGGCCAAAAACACCTGGAGGGCCAAGGTTGAGGAAGCCTGATCCAAGTAGTTAGGATAAATGAATAAGGATCAGAACAAACTGAATTAATGCTTTACATCTCAAACGTTAAGGAAATAAAGGGCAGGTATGAGCTTGTAATTCCTCCTTGGCTATCCAAGACAAAGAAGAGGCAGAGAGAGAAAAGCAACAAAGGGCTGGCATGAAAGGACTTCTTGGCCTTGATCTTCAAATTTGCCATCTCCTATCTGTACTCCTGCACTGCTAAGAGGATTGGCAGCCTCTTTCAGAAATGCATCCATTGTCATCGACTGAGGGATTTTACACCAAATCAATAGTGTCTTGTTGGGGGTCAGAGGAAGAGGCAGGCAGAGGTTGCATGAAGGAACTGCACAATACCATTGCAAAACAAAAATGAACCCAAGTTCTGGGAATCCCCTCCACCCTGCCTCCCAAGCCACTCACCTTCACGTTCAAAGCGGTAGATGTGCCCAAAGAGGTAGACTGGGGAAAGCTTGCTGAAATTAGTTTTGGTCTTGACCGTCCAACCTCGGGAGGAAAAGGAGGCAGGTAGGTTTGTTACAAGCCATGTGGCATTCAACACTGGGCCTCCACTTCCTTCCTGCGGGTTCATATGGAGATCCAGGCTTGACCTAGCTTCCTAACCAGTGGCCTCCAGTGGCAGAACTCCCCACACCCACCCTGACTGCATAACAATCTGCATAGGGAACACCTTTCCCTGCACACTCCTGCTTAAGACGTTGCCTTCCATAGAGCTTACCCACCAATAAACATTCACCAATGCACTAGAAGCCACCCCCCAAATGTTATTTATTGCAGTTTGCGTTCTCACATTCACTTCAGTCTTCACGTATGTGAATGCATGGCTGTAGTTGGGAGCATCTATCCAAGAATAGCCTGCATGAACAGATCTCGTTCTCCACATGCAACAACTTTGTTAAATCTCACCTGGTGTTATTTAGACAGGCCTTTGAAATGGGAATTTTCTTTTAACCAACCACAACTTATGGAAGTTTTTACTGATGCTTTATTGACATTCTTATGATTGTATCTTTTGTATGGTGAACACTGGCTAGTAATTATAATTATAATTATTATTACTACTACTACTACAGAAGTGTGGTTTATAAATGCTTAAATGAACAGATAAAGTATTCACCAGCATGTGCTTGCAATGGGAAATTCTACAATGTGCTGAAGCTCAGTGCTCAGGTGTAGAAAGAGCACTATAAATGTTTTATTTTTTTCCAGCCTCTCAACTACAGATTAAAAGCAACCCCATCCAAATTGCCCCTGTTCATTCCTGACAAGCCTGACAAGAGAAGCTACCTGGAATCATACAATGCAGGTGCTCTTGGTGCAGGAGAAAATACAAGGAGGGAAGATAGGGTGGATTTCTGCTCCCACAGCCAGAATAAAGCAATCAAGTTAAACATTACACAAAAAGAAAGCAGAACTAAATCTCTCCAACCCCACCCCTGCCTCTTGGATTAGTTTTGAAATGCCATGGGGTAAGATATGAAATCCTTATCTGTAAACACAAAACACACAATCAGTGTTGTAAGTAGAATTTAATAGGACATTTTCACCAACCCAGATAGATCTGTGCTCACATTCACTCTCCACAGCCATGATTCAAGGAGCTAATGCAGAAGCAGAAGCTGGCAGGGGAGGTGTTCTCAAACCAACCAGAAAAGCATGCAAGAGGTGACAGCTTTATTAGCCCAGCAGAGGCTAATGACAAGATGACAAGAAAACAGAAGTAGAACCTGCTCTCCAAATCGTATTATCTTCCCCACCCCATGACCAGTAAGGCTAGCCATATTTGTTCAAGGTGTGTAAGCCTCCTACACACATTTGCTCTCTGCTCTTTTCGTAAAAAACACACTTGGCAGCTGTTCTCAGAAACAAATACTGACATATCAAAAGCCTGTGCTCAGCCTCCAAATCTAACAGGGATTTTGGGTAAGCTTGGCATGAAAGTGCCTTTTGTCAATGAATGAATGCTTTTGTTGCAAGACCTGGAGATTTGCCATATCCCAGAGGACATGGCAGAATTCCAGATCTCAACATATGGAGGAATTTCAGAGGAGCTCTTGCAGCACAAACAAAGGAAGTCACTCCATGGCACGACAAGTCGTGCCAAATAAAGGAAGTCACTTCATGGCACAACAAGACAAAGGCCAACATGAGAATCAGGCCTCTCAATAGTGCAGGCTACAAATTGTCTTGAAGTTTGGGGCCATCTTGATTCTCAAAGACAACATCTACCCACAAGCCTTATGACACTGAAATCTGGGGATATCCTGGGTCTCCCAAAATCATACAAAGCCAAATGCTAATAATTTTACTGAGTACTCCCAGAGCCATACCTTCTATATCACTGTAGGCTAAAACTAGCACACTGCCAATTTAGTATTTGATTCCATAAAAATTATATACCACTTGATTGCAAAAAAACAAACACCTTCAAAGTGGTTTAAAAACAACAAAACAAAATTAGTTCAAAACAACTATTTAAAATATTTATAAAATAAATTAAACATTAAGTTAAAAACCTGATTAAAACACAATTGAGATGCATACATGTTTAATTTCTGGTTTAAGATTCTAGACATAGATGATTAGTGGCTAACAAAGCTTTCTCAATAAACAATTTTCAATTGTTCATTTTTTAAGATAAGGATGCATTGCTTAAAAAGAGAATCCAACCACTATCCCCCTTTTTGTTCTGACTTAAAACCAGAAACTGCTACTATATTTTGGAATATTGGGGCTAGAAGTTTATGTTTCATTTTTTCTAGCTTTTAATATTTTTATAATATTAAATATTTGTTATAATTGTACGATTCTGTAATTTAATTGTATGCCACCTTTGGTGGGGTTTTCCCTCTTAAAGGAAGCACAAACATTTATTTAAACTTGTCAAGTGGAGGACTAAGCAGAAGAAGGATTATTTCCCTTAATTTCCATGCAACAACCGCAAGTCTGACTCACCATATTTCACATTGTTCCAGACAGAGAAGAGCTTGCTTTTGATCTTGTCCACTTCGTCAGGCTCGCTATGTTGGCTGCGTGCGGCACCCCCTCCGGGGAAGAGCCCTGGGTAGTTCCCCCCTTGACTGCTGGACCTGGGATTAAAGAGTTGCCTTCCGTCTGAGTGGCGCAGCTCATCCTGGCTTAAGTACTGCACTGAGGTGGGTGACACGGAATTCATTTAACAACTGGGACCAGTGCAGGCTGCGTCTTCTGTGGGGGGTTGGGATGAAACTTCCATGTGCCTCGCCAGGGAAGCAGAACTGCAGAAGCATCAGAAACAAGGGTGAGAATCTCACTAAAAAAGCAACTAAGGAAGCTCAAAGACCCCAAACATTTTAAAGTACAAATCAATACATTTGCAAACAAGACTCGTGTTACTCCCACCTCCTGCTCTGTCTGTCTGTCTGTCTGACTCAAACCTTCATGGTCAGCAGTATGAGATGTGTCAAGGAAAAACATTTAAGGGACGCTAAGCTGTAAAGAGCAAATGGGAGAATTCATCCAAAGTCTGCCTCTTTTTCAAACAATGGCTGTGAATCCCTGGCATCTCCAGTTTAAAGGATCTCTTGCACCAGGACTAAGAACAACTGTGTCTTAGACTGGACTAAGAGAGTGGAAAGGAATCAGAGAAAATCCTACAGCTCCCCCCACCCACCCAGCACCCTCTGCCTCCTTTAAATGAAAGCTGTGTAAACCAGGGGTCAGAACCTTTTTCAGCCGTGGGCCGGTCCACTGTCCCTCAGACCATGTGGTGGGCTGGACTATATCTTTTTTTTTTGGGGGGGGGGGAGGAATGACCGAATTCCTATGCCCCAGAAATAACCCAGAGATGCATTTTAAATAAAAGGACACATTCTACTCATGTAAAAACACGCTGATTCCGGATTGTCCGCGGGCTGGATTGAGGTGATTGGGCCGCATCCGGTCCATGGGCCTTAGGTTGCCTACCCCTGGTGTAAATCATGGTTTTTATCAGTCCAGAGACTGACATACCACCATCTCCCCAGCTGAACCTTTTAGAGCAGCATACAATATTCTGAACCAGTAACAACAGGGTGGGGGGAGAAAGTGAAAGGCACCATATTTCAAGCAATATACAGTGGTACCTCGGGTTAAGTACTTAATTCGTTCTGGAGGTCCGTTCTTAACCTGAAGCACCACTTTAGCTAATGGGGCCGCTGGAGCACAATTTCTGTTCTCATCCTGAAGCAAAGTTCTTAACCTGAAGCACTATTTCTGGGTTAGCGGATTCTGTAACCTGAAGCGTATGTAACCCGAGGTACCACTGTGTACCAGTGTGGTGTAGTGGTTAAGAGCGGTAGTCTTGTAATCTGGGGAACCGGGTTCGAGTCTCCGCTCCTCCACCTGCAGCTGCTGGGTGACCTTGGGCCAGTCACACTTCTTTGAAGTCTCTCAGCCCCACTCACCTCACAGTGTGTTTGTTGTGGGGGAGGAAGGGAAAAGGAGAATGTTAGCCGCTTTGAGACTCCTGAAGGGGAGTGAAAGGCGGGATATCAAATCCAAACTCTTCTTCTTCTTCTGTATTGGGAAGTCTTTAATGTCTAATGTTTTATCGTGCTTTTAATATTCTGTTGGGAGCCGCCCAGAATGGCTGGGGAAACCCGGCCAGATGGGCGAGGTATAAATCATATTATTATTATTATTATTATTATTATTATTATTATTATTATTATATATTGAATGGCTGGGGAAACCCGGCCAGATGGGCGAGGTATAAATCTTATTATTATTATTATTATTATTATTATTTCAGCAGGCAGGCGTCGCAGAAAGAGTGAAGGGAAAGGCGCCTGCTTGATCTCCATAGGCAGGGAGCTCCCAAATGCAGGCGATGCCCCACTAAGCGGCCGAGTCCTCGCAGATGCGGGAGCGGCCGAGGGACCCTCTCCCCCTCCCAACCCAGCAAGCGCGGCCCTAGCAACCCAGCTCGCCCCCAGCAACCAGCGCCCATTCCACCGCCACGGAAACCTTCCCCTCTCCCTCCTGCAGCGACACACGGCCCAGGCGAGCCCCGCTTCCCCCCGGACCCCCTCACACCCAACCTGGGTGGGCATGGGACGAGGTAGCCCGTTTCCCCGGGGCGAGCCGCTGCCGTTCAGTCCGCCATGACTTGGGGAGACCCTTCGGCCGCGAGCGGCAGCGACAGCGCCACCGCCATCTTAGATCCCCGGAAGCAGCTGAGAAGCGCCCGACGTCCGGGCGGAAATGGTCCTTCGCCCTCAGACGGCTGCCGGAAGTGGCTGCTCTCCCCTTGGCGAACCTAGAGATAGAAATGTAGAGGAGGAAAAGCTCAACGTTGGAGAGCCTCACCACCACAAGACTACAACTCCCATCATCCCTAGCGGGAAGGACTAGGGGTCCAACAATATCTTGGGAGGCTCAAGGTTGAGCAAAAATCATAGAATTGGAAGGGATCCACTAACCTCCTGCAATTTCAGAAATCATATATATATATAGTTTATTTATTTATACTTTTCAAGTTTATATGTTTCATTAATTTTATACATTGCACTAATTTTGCAATCATTTTAGCATTTCAAAACTTGACTTCCTTCCCCCACTTTCTGCCGTTCCTTAAATTTGTTTTTAATATTATCTGCATATCCATATTAACTTAATTTGCTCATTTATTCATCTTTAAATATATACTCTTATGAAACTGCTGGTTATTGCAAAAATGCTGCCAATGTTTTTATCTGTTTATCATTTATCTGTAAATATTTAATAAAACATTTCGATTCTTTTATTTAAAAATTATTATCTTGATTTTTTTATTCTTCCTGTAAGTTGCACCATTTCTGCATATCCATAAGTTTTTGTATCCATTCTTCTTTTGCTGGGACTTCTGCTTCTTTCCATTTTGGGGCAAGTAACATTCTTGCTGCTGTAGTACCATACATGAATAAGTTTCTATACATTTTAGGTAGTTCTGTCCCTATAATTTTCAAAAGAAAATCTTCTGGATTTTTATTTATTTATTTTTTGCAAAGGTTCTTTTAAACATCTTTTTCATTTCATTACTGATACGGAAGGGGGGGCATGTCTTCTTCACCTTCTTCTTCGCTACAATATATCCATTTATTTCCAATTGTCAATGTCAAAAGGGACTAAAATCTATAAAATTCATAGAAACTCAACGTGCCAATTTGCTCAATTTCTCTAGGACTCCATGACACCTCCCCTGTCCTCCATAATCCCTCAAGCAAGGTGTCAAGACCCTAATCCTGTCAAATCACTCTGCCAAGCCTTTCCTCCGGGCAATGCCAGTACATGGACCATTGTCTTCTCATCACTGGTACTCAGGATGTGCTTATCTGCGCATATCTCCAGCTCTGCATATTCCCACCTCCCTCCTCCATATGTTAATCCTGTGTAACCCAACCTCTTCTTAATGTATTCATGATGTAATCTGTGTAACCCAACCTCTTCTTAATGTATTCATGATGTAACTGGGATGTATTTTGCACTGTATTCTGGGACATGGAGGGAAGTTTCAAAAGTTCATGTCACCCCTTTCTCGCTGTTCAATCTCGCCTTGAACCTGTTGCGCAATAAACTTGGATCTTCTGCAGCTTGCTCCTGTCTCCAGCTGAGCTCATTTTCCTCCGCAGGGACCCGCGGACTTAGTCCGACGAACTGGGTGGCAGAGCAGCCTCGCACCCAGATTTTACCGTAACAATTACATATCATTTCAGAAATCTAAGCTGATGCTTCCATGACAGAGAGACAGCTGCACTAAAGGATGAAATAGACACACAAACCAGACTCACAGTGTACCCTGTTCAATTTGAAACCTCTCTCTCTCTGCAGTCATACCTCAAACCCCTTGGCTCCCAAACAAATCAGTTCCCGAACGACGGAAACCCGGAAGTGAGTGTTCCAGTTTTCGAAAGACTTTTGGAAGCCAAACGTCCAGCGCACCTTCTGTGGCTTCCGATTGGCTGCAGGACACTCCTGCAGCCAATTGGAAGCCGTGCATTGGTTTTCAAACGGTTCCAGGAGTCGAACGGACTCCCAGAATGCATTCTGTTTGAGAACCAAGATACGCCTGTATATATTTTCGCATGGGGGCTGGGGCTGGCCCAGGCTGTGGCACACCATAAGCTCATGTCTGGAACAGGGGTGAATGGCCAAAGAAGGCCTCAAGGGGAATGGCCAGGAGGCGGATCTGCCTGATGCTGCTACTTTCACCCTCCTCCGTCTGCTGCCTGAGGCAACTGCCCCGCTCTGCCTAATGGTAGAGCCAGCCTCGGACACATCATTGCTTTCGCCAGTGCACAGAAAAGTCCATGAACTGTAAATGGGAAATCTGTGTGGAGCTCTTCAACCCTTTCTCAATGACCGGAGTTCTTCAATTTAGTAATAGGGAAATGAAATCCTTGGCTCCACTGTCGGGGTTGGATAAGGAAGTTCTGAACACGGCCTTTGGTTCTTCCCTCTTGCTTCCCGAAAAGGACAGCTGAGGTCAGGCTTGCATTACGGTATTTCCAGAAGAGGGACTATCACACTGTGGTTGCAATGCAAAGTCAGAAGGCTTTCCTCTGCTGGGAATACGGTCACTGATTTCTTGTAGTTCAGTCAGTGTACAGTGGTACCTCAGGTTAAGAACTTAATTCGTTCCGGAGGTCCGTTCTTAACCTGAAACTGTTCTTAACCTGAAACACCACTTTAGCTAATGGGGCCTCCCGCTGCCACCGCACTGCCGGAGTACGATTTCTGTTCTCATCCTGAAGCAAAGTTCTTAACCCGAGGTAGTATTTCTGGGTTAGCCAAGTCTGTAACCTGAAGCATACGTAACCTGAAGCGTATGTAACTCGAGGTACCACTGTACAGTCAAAATTGTGGAACTGAGGCACAAGTCCCCAGTAAGAATACCACAGCCATCGTGTTGCTGAAATACTGTGTTCTTATCTCAGAGAGAAGATGGGAATTTGAGAGTTGATTAACAATTCAGATTTAGAAGTGGGACCTGCAACAACATGTTGCAGTATAGGATGCTCCTTGTCAGGGTTCTAGTAAGCCAACTATGCCTTTTTGGTAGCCAACCCACCCCATGGCTTATTTCATTCTTCCTTGTGTTTCTTTCTTCTTTGGCAATCACTCATAGCTGAGTAAGATTGTCTTCCATAAACACAGTTTTAACAATGAGTCCGTAAGTGACTGTGGAGGCCAATTCTGGATCCACACGCCCTTCCACAGTGAGGCATTGGTTTCCGGGCAGGAGTTGATCACAGTGTGGATTTGCCAAGCGTGCCTTCCTCCTAGCACATTTCTCCCTTGCGTCCTGAGTTTGAGTGTCTTCAAAGCCCATGACACCTTTGGTAACAGCTGTTCTCCAATTGGAGCACTCGCAGGCCAGTGTTTCCCAGTTGTCAGTGTTTATACTACATTTTTTTAGATTTGCCTTGAGACAGTCTTTAAAGCTCTTTTGATGACCACCAGCATTATGATTTCCATTTTTAAGTTCGGAATAGAGTAGTTGCTTTGGAAGACGATCATCAGGCATCCACACAACATAACCAGTCCAACGAAGTTGATGTTGAAGAATCATTGCTTCAAAACTGGTGATATTTGCTTCTTCCAGTACACTGATATTAGTTTGCCTGTCTTCCCAAGTGATGTGTAAAATTTTCCGGAGACACCATTGATGGAATCTTTCGAGGAGTTGGAGATGGCGTTTATAAGTGGTCCATGTTTCACAAGCATACAGTAAGGTTGGTAGTACAATAGCTTTGTAAACAAGCATTTTGGTTTCCCTGCAAATTTCCGGGTCCTCAAACACTCTGCACTTCAATCAGGAATAAGCTGCACTCGCAGAGCTCAGGCAATGCTGGATTTTGGCATCAATGTTGGCCCTTGTGGAGAGATAACTTCCTAGGTAGGAGAAGTGATCAACATTTTCCAATGCTACACCATTGAGTTGGATTTGTGGCGCTGCAGAGGGGTTATTTTGTACTTGTTGGTGCAGCACTTTGGTTTTTTGGATGTTGAGTGATAGGCCAAGCTTTTCATAAGCTTCTGCAAAGATATTTAGGATGGTTTGGAAGTCATCCTCTGAGCATGTGCACAGTACGTTGTCATCAGCATACTGAAGCTCTAAGATGGAAGTTACGGTAACCTTACTCTTTGCTTTCAGCCTGCTCAGATTGAAGAGCTTTCCATCTGTTCGATATATGATTTCTACTCCGGTGGGGAGTTTCCCTTTGACAAAGTGTAGGATCATGGCAATGAAAATAATTAATAGAGCTGGGGCGATAACACATACTATAGGCTGTATAAAATAGGATAATTCTTGGTGCTTGAACAGGGGTAAATGGTAGTCATTTTAATAGTATAGTCCCATTGAGTTCGGTAGGATTTATCCTCGAGTAAATATGCATAGGATTGCTATAGCAGCCATTACCTTTTTTGCCCTCTTAGTGGTACACTGCTTGGGTTTTGCTTGCTAAGCCTGGGAAAGCTCTGCGTCACAGAAGGGCAGTGAAGTCTCCTGAACAGGTTAGCCTGGAAGAGCTAACTATTAGTGCTGGATAAACAATTAAAACAGAGATATATATCAGTGGGGGGAAAGATCAGAGACATGTCATTTGTGTCCTAAATAGCTGTATATGGCTTGGTCCCAATTAGACAGCTTTATAGAGATGTAATCTGCATCCTTAGCTGGTAGAGAGGAATTGAACACTACCCTGTTATCAGGATAACTTCCTGATAGCATCTGAGGGGAGCACAGACTTGTTCTCTGCTAAGCCCTTCCTTTGCTTCCTCATCGACAGGCGGTTGTAATTACCTTTTCTAAATATCTGCTTGTTTTTCTTACTTGCACTTTCTTTGTATCAACACGTCTTAGAGACAGAAAAAGCTCTAAGGGCTTTCTAGTTAGACATCCGCTGACTTCAACATCAGCCAATAGCAACCCAAGTCAGACCTTCCTGGTAAAGCACTTGGGTCCTGTTTCAAGGAATTTCAGCTTATTTCATTTCTGAGCGGGTCTGACAGTGTTCTTTCCGCCTGTGACCCTCTTTGTTTTTGTTAAGTTGTGAGTGAACATATCAGACGACATAGCGATTCTTCAAACAGCTCTTGTTTATTCACAGGCCAGAAAAGAACTGGGCTGAAGGGTTCGGCCAACCTGCTTATATAGAGCTCAACTACAAAGCAACAGTAACAACTTTCTGTAACTATCCAATCACTGAACGTCACTTTCAATTCCTTATTTGCATATGTGGACCTGAGTGAAAACTATCTACAGTATCCCCCTGCTGCCCCAGGCTGAGAACTTCAGCACATAACAG
The DNA here is from genome assembly GCF_951804945.1 of Podarcis cretensis. Taxonomy (NCBI): domain Eukaryota; kingdom Metazoa; phylum Chordata; class Lepidosauria; order Squamata; family Lacertidae; genus Podarcis; species Podarcis cretensis. Next base: position 32,384,557 of record NC_137187.1, read on the forward strand.
TTTTCTCTCATCTTCATGCATGTAGCAGTCACTGCAAAAGACTGTCCTTCAGCTAAAGTCTGAATTGAGCCACAGCAGGGGCGCCAACTATAGGGGGCAGAAGGGGCTTCAGCTCCTTCAATATTTGTGGTAGGGGGGGTGAGCCCCCCATTATTGAAGGGGCTGCCATCCCCCACAGCCCGCTGCCACTGGGCAGGGGTGGAACATGCAGAGGGGCGCATGACTTGTATGTGATGTCATGTGACCTCAGGTCCCCTCAGTGTGGGGGACTCGTTGTCGTCCCTGACCCAGAGACTTCCCACCCAGTATCCATTCTTTGAGGGCCCCAAAGTCCTAAAATGTCTGCGGTTATCTATCAGGTTCTGAGTCATATGCAGTTGAAAGTGAGCCTCTCTGGAGGACTGAAATGATTCATTCCAAAACAAACTGGGTCATCTCATTCCAGCCAGGATTCAAAAATTGTTTTTCTATTGCTTTTAGAAATTGTTTGTTCCTTGTACTCTTATAGATATTATGCAGGCTTTATTATTATGCTACATGCCTCTCTGAGTGCTTTTAGTAAAAGAGCACAATAATATATTGTTACTATTATTATTATTATTAGTAGTAGTAGTAGTAGTAGTAGTAGGAGGGGTATTGTTAGTATTATTTCTTAGGGCAGTAAAACATGTTGCAACTCTAAATCAGTCCTGTTACCTAACGATCTGCTGAGGTCCTCTGATATTTTTCCTTCCCCATCCCTTGCTCTGGAAATGTTTGTCTCCCACAATCGTGTGAATCAAGTTTTGCCATAAAATTCTTTTTCTGCCCAGCATGTGGTTTGGTAGGGTATAAGAGATGAAAAATGAGAGGGCTGAAATGCTTTCATACCATCATGGCTACAGCCAGATATTGAGCCCAGCAAAACAAACAGGATGACATCTGCCAGAAAGTAGGAGACTATAATTAAGCCCAGAGTTTTAGAAACAGCAAAGGCCCCAGGAAACTATCTGAGAGTTTTTCGGAGCGAACGAATGAGAGAGGGACTCTGAAGCTGTGTTTCATGGAAGTCTGGGGGAATCTGCTTTTGTGAATGTGTATCATGTGTGTACAATTTCTGCCTCTTAAAAGTACAGGAGAGTCAAGATCCATTCCTAGTTAAAGGGAATATGAACGGATCTCAAAAGGAAGCAGGCTGGGATGCTTGAGATCCACTTACACAGTTTGTACACTCTGATTTTGAGTCCCCAGGACTCAGCTAGACTGTCAATTATATTTTTAACAAAATTTTTAAAATCCTTCCAGTAGCACCTTAGAGACCAACCAAGTTAGTTATTGGTATGAGCTTTTGTGTGCATGCATACTTCTTCAGATATAGCAAACCAACATGGCTGTTGTTGTTGTTTAGTCGTTTAGTCATGTCCGACTCTTTGTGACCCCATGGACCAGAGCACGCCAGGCACTCCTGTCTTCCATTGCCTCCTGCAGTTTGGTCAAACTCATGCTGGTAGCTTCGAGAACACTGTCCAACCATCTCATCCTCTGTCGTCCCCTTCTCCTTGTGCCCTCCATCTTTCCCAACATCAGGGTCTTTTCCAGGGAGTCTTCTCTTCTCATGAGGTGGCCAAAGTATTGGAGCCTCAGCTTCAGGATCTGTCCTTCCAGTGAGCACTCAGGGCTGATTTCCTTAAGAATGGATAGGTTTGATCTTCTTGCAGTACATGGGACTCTCAAGAGTCTCCTCCAGCACCATAATTCAAAAGCATCAATTCTTTGGCGATCAGCCTTCTTTATGGTCGAGCTCCCACTTTCATACATCACTACTGGGAAAACCATAGCTTTTACTATACAGACCTTTGTTAGCAAGGTGATATCTCTGCTTTTTAAGATGCTGTCTAGGTTTGTCATTGCTTTTCTCCCAAGAAGCAGGCGTATTTTAATTTTGTGGCTGCTGTCACCATCTGCAGTGATCATGGAGCCCAAGAAAGTAAAATCTCTCACTGCCTCCATTTCTTCCCCTTCTATTTGCCAGGAGGTGATGGGCCCAGTGGCCATGATCTTCGTTTTTTTTATGTTGAGCTTCAGACCATATTTTGCACTCTTCTCTTTCACCCTCATTAAAAGGTTCTTTAATTCCTCCTCACTTTCTGCCATCAAGGTTGTGTCATCTGCATATCTGAGGTTGTTGATATTTCTTCCGGCAATCTTAATTCCGAAAGAAATATCAACAACCAGCTACCTACCTGCAATTATATTTTTATAACTGTGTGATAAACATGTGGCAACAGGTGGCACCATAGAGCAGCCCAAATTGCCTCTGGGATTTTACATTATGAGCTTTGGAACGCATTTTCCTGTAATTTATTTTTTAATGTGCCTAGGGCTAGATCTAGGAAAGGATCTGCAAGTCTTGAAATGTGGGTTCATGAAGCAAAACATTTTGGGGGTGCCTTTGGTAGGGCTGCCATACGTCTGGGAATCAGGGTGCAAAATGGCTTCCGGGCGGATTTTTGCTGAATTGGCAAAATGTCCGAGGAGAAGCTCAACAACTTTGTCCAGATTTCCACATTTGGCAGCTCTTGTCTTTGGAGTCTTGTTCCTTGTTGTTTGAGGCCATTGCAGCAGTCCTGCATAAGTAGTGTTATCCACCTCTAGGTTTTTGGGAAGGCAGATACAAGAAAGAGGAGAGAGGGAATCCTTTCAACCACTGTAAAGGAAGAAAACTATAAGGCAATTGAATGGCCGGCCCTTCCAGTTCCCCTTTGCCTTCCATAATCCCTTTTTTTGCTTGCTATTTTTTTTCTTTTCTAATTGGAATAGAAAGCGGTTTCTCTGTCCCCATCTTTCTGGTGGCAGCAGCTGTCGGGCTTCTGCCCTCCAAGTTGTGTCACAAGCCACCAGGTGTCTGTATTACATTGCTGCCTCCCATTCCCTTCAGACTTCTGGGCGGAGTGAAGTGGGATTGTCGGCTGAGGCTGATTCTCTTGCACTGCGGAAAAGCCTTTGTTCCCATTGCCCAGTCCAGAGCTTTTGGTTCTGTTCCATAAGCTTCATCCTGCTGGCTCACAGCCCTGTTTATTTTGGCGCATCATGCAGTCTTGGAAAGGTCTTGTTGCATTGGCCTCTCTTAACTGTTCTGCCAAATAAGTAAAACTTGGGGAAAGAAATTAAGCAAAAACAAAAACAAACCCAAACCCTGAGAAATACTTTGGCTTCCAAATCCATCATTGAATACTGTAATTTAAGGAAGGGAGAGGGCAGTCATCTGAGATAGTTACAAAGGAAGCTGTCTTCTGCCAAAGGAGACCGCTGGGTTCCTCTCCCTCAATAGACTCTACACTGACTGTCCAGCGTTTCAGACAGGGAGTCTTTTCCAGGGGTATCTGGAGATACCAGGGATCAAACCAGGACCTTCTACAGCCAAACCAGATGTTCTGCCACTTGTTGTTGTTTAGTCGTTTAGTCGTGTCCGACTCTTCGTGACCCCATGGACCAGAGCACACCAGGCACTTCTGTCTTTCACTGCCTCCCGCAGTTTGGTCAAACTCATGCTGGTAGCTTTGAGAACACTATCCAACCATCTCATCCTCTGTCGTCCCCTTCTCCTTGTGCCCTCCATCTTTCCCAACATCAGGGTCTTTTCCAGGGAGTCTTCTCTTCTCATGAGGTGGCCAAAGTATTGGAGCCTCAGCTTCACGATCTGTCCTTCCAGTGACTACTCAGGGCTGATTTTCTTAAGAATGGATAGGTTTGATCTTCTTGCAGTACATGGCACTCTCAAGAGTCTCCTCCAGCACCATAATTCAAAAGCATCAATTCTTCAGCGATCAGCCTTCTTTATGGTCGAGCTCCCACTTTCATACATCACTACTGGGAAAACCATAGCTTTTACTATATGGACCTTTGTTGGCAAGTTGATGTTTCTACTTTTTAAGATGCTGTCTAGGTTTGTCATTGCTTTTCTCCCAAGAAGCAGGCGTCTTTTAATTTCGTGGCTGCTGTCACCATCTGCACTGAGTTAGGTCTATTCCCCATCTGGATCAGCTATGGGAGGTTCTCCAACTGTCCCTGCCTGTTCTGTTATTTCCCCTTGCTATCAATAGCATCTTCTTACCTATTCAAGCTATATGATGCATTTGGAGAGGGAGGTGCATGACAGCATATCCACTTTATGTGCATCAACAGAAGGTTGAATTTCTGTAGAGAAATACCTTGGAGGAATAAGCAATCACAGCGAGACTTTTAATGGGAAAATAAGAAAGATGGTTTCGTTACTGGACATAGATATTTTGAATAGAGAAGATCCCTAGCCTAGCTAACTAACTTACCGTATTTTTCACTCTATAACATGCACCCGACCATAACACGCACATAGTTTTTAGAGGAGGAAAATCCGTAGGCATGCCACCCGTAGGCATTCCCTCCATAACACGCACAGACATTTCCCCTTACTTTCTAGGAGGAAAAAAGTGAGTGTTATGGTGCAAAAAATACGGTAGTTGGAGAAACAAAGGCACCCACACTTCCCCCTTTGTTCTCAGGAGAGCTAGATCCCGGATGACCTTGTGTTGAGGTCCAAAGAGAGGAGGGAGAGTGGAAGTGGGGGTGATGCAACCTGAGATTTCCATTCTGCACAGCACAAGATCAAATATACTGAGACAGTCTAGGAAGCTGGAGGTCTCCTACTCCAGGCTTCCTCAATCTCTGCCCTCCAGATGTTTTTGGCCTACAATTCCCATGATCCCTAGCTAGCAGGATCAGTGGTCAGGGATGATGGGAATTGTAGCCTCAAAACATCTGGGGGGCCAAGGTTGAGGAAGCCTGTCCTATGCAGTCTGTCTTAACCTCTTACAAACCCTATATCTCAGCAAACTGAGCTGCAACCCACTTCCAACAGTTCATAGACAGAGAGATGTTCTTTGTGGCACCTCTTACTTGCCAAACATAACTCTGAGCCTTGTTTGGAAGTGTTGCAACAACTTCTTTTAAAGTTGAATCAGGAAAGCTAGGGATTAGTATGTTATTATTTTTGGGGGGTTTAATGTGTCTTTAATGAGATATTTTGGAGCCATAGTTTAATAATTGCCTTCAGGTTTATCAAAAGGACAGATTACTATAAGCAATTAAGATTAGGTACCTCAAGAAGAGATCACAGAAAAACAAAGGAAATTATGAGAGCTGCTGGTTCTCATCACTATTGAGGCATCTAATCATAAGCCTGCATTTTTATCAAGCTTATATTTTGATCAGGGCCTGTATCTTAAAATGAGCTTAAAGATTTTCAAATGTTCATGCCAGGCAGAAGAGCAGCTGCCTAAGAACCTTGGCAAAATGTTTCTCCTCCTAGACAAGGGGGCCCCCTGATTTATAGCAGAAAACAATTCTCAAAGTCGTAAAAAGGGAATTACAGGCTGACAGCCAAGGTTACACTGACCCTACATATTACAGAAGATAAAAAAAGAGATAAACATAATTAAGAGTGGGTAAATAGTAAAATAAAACCATGTGCCTCCCATTAAACTTGAGCCATATTTTCCTAAGGTTCAAAGGTCAAGAGCAATGGAAAAGCATCTAGCTGGCAGAAAGGAAGAGAATATTTTGGGAAGTCTTTTTCTAAAGTTGTTTCTTTCTTAAACTGAGATCCTTTTAAGATTTCTTTTCCTTTTAAAAGGTTATTTATGTTATGTATTAAATATATTGGCTTAAATGTAATTATGCAAAGGAATTAGAAGCTAAGAAATGTTAAATCCTTATGCTAGATTCTTATTTCATATAGTTGGAAGAGATCACAGGGGCCATCAGCCACCAGCCCAGCCCCCCCTTGCCAAGCAGGAAACATCATTAGATCACACATATGGTTGTCAGGCCTTTGTTTAAAAGACCTTCAAGGAAGGAGATATTTCAATGATGATCCTTGACATCTGTTTAAGATAAAAATTTAAGATTAACCATCTGTTTTGGAGGGCAATAGGGCAAGGTGAGCTGGTAATTAAGGTTCCTTGTTGAGACACATGTAAGATATATTACTACTTATTTGTCATTTATAGATAGAAGAATATATAGCTTTTTGTTTCCCATAAAAGGACAAGAGGAAATGGGTGTATCTTTTGTGATTGGTTCTAGCAAACAGCCAATAGGAATTTCAACCAGGCTGATTGGACAGAGGCAGCCACAGGAGGAGCAAGGGGGCTGGATTAAGGAAATATAAGTGCTGGCCAGAATGGCAAGAGGCCAGGCCAAAGCTTGGTAACCATATACCACTGTGCCTCATATTTATTTGTCTGACAAATAAATTACTATTTTAATTTCTCTATTGCTGCGTTGAATATTTCATTCCAGCTAAGCGTTAACCACAAGCAGGGTGCTACACTATCACATCAGTTGAGGATACAAACATAGCCATTCAATGATTGGCAATCCATCCTTAAATGGGAGACTAGCACGCCATCACTTGGCATCCAAAACTGAACCACCCAGTTACTGAAAACGACACAGGGACTGAGAAAGGCACAGGTTCCCAATCAGCATCAGTCAAAATTCAGTTGTCACGTTCAGAATTTGAAATAGTTTGCTTCCATCTCAGGGCATTTTACTGCTTGACAGAAGCAGAACTCAAACAATAGTTCCACTGGGCATTATATTCCCCATAACAATCCTGCAAAGCCTAAGGGCAAGATCCACACAAGCGTTTACTCAGAAGTCATGTTCAGCAAAAGTCTCAGTTCACTTAGCTTTGAGCCCTTTAATTAGTTTCTTGGTCTTTGTTCATTTGTTTTATTGTGATAATACAATTGCGATGATGATAATGTAGCTCCGGCTACAAAGAGAAAAGTACACACAGTGGTACCTTGGGTTACATACGCTTCAGGTTACAGACACTTCAGGTTACAGACTCCGTTAACCCAGAAATAGTACCTCGGGTTAAGAACTTTGCTTCAGGATGAGAACAGAAATCGTGATTCAGCGGCGCGGCGGCAGCAGGAGGCCCCATTAGCTAAAGTGGTGCTTCAGGTTAAGAACAGTTTCAGGTTAAGAACAGACCTCCAGAATGAATTAAGTTCTTAACCCGAGGTGCCACTGTAATTAAAAAGCCCACCAGCAATGGCAAGCCAAACCAGGAATCTCCAGGCCAAGACTAAATGGAAGCAACTAATCTGAGAATTAAGATGTGTACACTTTTAAACTAGCATCGTCCTTCCCTCAAATAATTTTGGGCACTGCAGTTTACCTCTCACAGAGTTGCAATTCCCAACAACCCTTAACAAACCATTGCACGAAGCAGCTGAGAAACAGATGCTGATTTTAGAAAGGGCAAGGATGGAATGCTGCATCAAAGGGCTTAAAAGCAGAGAGAAGCCTCCATAGTGCTTTGCCAGTTCACACCAGTGATCCCGCTGAACCCTGTAATTGCTTAATCCAAAATACAAATATGACACATTTGTAAACTGCCCCAGTGTTATGAACTGGGCCTTCGCCCTCAATGGAAGTTCTCTGGCACAGCTCACAATAGCAATCTTCCAAGAATGGGGGTTGGCAAGAGAGTGTGTGTGCTTTGTGACAAGAAAGTAGGTGAAAGGCGAAGGCAGATGATGAAAAGAGGAAGGAGGAAAGGGTTAGGGAAAGAACCTTCCTTCCTTCTCTCCCTGCCTGCCATTCCCATTACAGTGGTACCTCTAGTTACGAACTTAATTCATTCTGGAGGTCCGTTCTTAACCTGAAACTGTTCTTAACTAGAGGCATGCTTTCGCTAATGGGGCCTCTTGCTGCTGCTGCACCACTGGCACATGATTTCCGTTCTCATCCTGGGGCAAAGTTCTCAACTCGAGGTAACTCTTCACGGTTAGCAGAGTTTGTAACCTGAAGCGTTTGTAACCTGAGGCGGTTGTAACTCAAGGTACCACAGTACTTGCAATGGAGGAGGAGCCAATGCCACAAAAGCGGCAGGCAAAGGGGATTGGTGCCTTACTTTGGGGTAGGAATTCAGAACCTGAAACACCACTGATGATGTTACCTGGGGCATAATAGGGTCCGAATTGTGCTGTTTCCTGATCGTTCAAGGGGCGCACAGTGTCTCCAATGTAGTGATGTGACAGGGCAAGAAGCAAACCTGGGCAGTCCCGAGAGAGATCTGGAATGCCAGAATATGAGAGGAAGTATTCTTCCCATTTTTAGGGTTGCTATACGTCCAGATTTTCCCAGACATTACCAGGATTTCAAAGGCAGAATTGACGTCTGGGTGGAATTTCTGAAAGGCGGCACTTTGTCCTGGATTTTAGGCAAGTCAATTGAAAAATTGCTTCTTCTTCTTTTGGGGGGCATTCTTGTAAAAAAAAAGGGGGGAGAAGCACAACTGCTTTGAGGGTGTCCTGGTTTTTACTTATTGAAATACAGCAACCCTAACCATTATCTCTATTCGGAGTCCCAGAGAGAAACCATGGGAAGCACATATTCCCTCCTTTTCTGTAAAGGAGCGGTGCTTTGAGAAATGGGAAAGGACTCCTGGGTTTGACACCTATTTGCATGGCACTGTGGGTTAAACCACAGAGCCTAGGACTTGCCAATCAGAAGGTCAGCGGTTCGAATCCCTGTGATGGGGTGAGCTCCCGTTGCTCAGTCCCTGCTCCTGCCAACCTAGCAGTTTGAAAGCACGTCAAAGTGCAAGTAGATAAATAGGTACTGCTCCGGTGGGAAGGTAAATGGCGTTTCCGTGCACTGCTCTGGTTCGCCAGAAGCGGCTTTGTCATGCTGGCCACATGACCCGGAAGCTGTACGCCGGCTCCCTCAGCCAATAAAGCAAGATGAGCGCCACAACCCCAGAGTTGGTCACGATGGACCTAATGGTCAGGGGTCCCTTTACCTTTTACTGCTTCTGCCTGTGAAGCATTCTGGGACTGCATCTGTGAGGCAATCTGGGATTTCATCTTGCACCATTATTTAATTTCTTCCACATGGGGCCAGAGATCTTCTAAGATGCCCCTAAAAGGACAACAACTGAGTGGGCAGCCAAAAATATGGTCTGTTACATCCACAGTAGGAAACTCTCTGTTTCCTGACCCAAGACCCACATGACGGCCTTCAATGTAGCACAGATGCAGCCTGGGAAGATTTCTCTCCCCGGTCCCAATAAATCCTGTTTCTCTGAATTTGATGTGAACTGATGGGGGTTTAGTGTGTCAGTTGCTCAAGCACTCATTTTTAGCCCTGTCGGCAGCAGTGATGAAAAGGCACGCAAAGTCCTGCTGTCGTCATCCTGAGTGCCGCAAACTATGCGCTATGGCATGCTCTCCCTTCTCCAAAATCACTCAAATAAAAAATAGAACACAAAGCAGACCCTCTCACTCCCCTCTGATACAAGTATGCAATAAATCTCTTTCTCAAATGCAAACACACCTAGGAGCTGGCAACCCACCACACAAACCCCTGCCCTTAATGTACACAAAGGCAGCTCCGTAATGAAAATGCAGGCTGTTTGCTAACTGCTGCTGGACCTCTCTGCTGAACCAAGCTGTGCAATGGTCCCTAGAAAATATGAGGTCCACAGCAGTTATATGGAGCTGTTGTCTCAGGTTCCAGGAAGGTAGCTGTGTCTTTTCTTGAAAACCCCCCAGCAAAGAATAATTCCTCACAGGAAAGTCCTTCAGTGGTTTGGGTAAACTGGTCAAAAGAATCCCAGCCTTTTCTCGTGCCTTTTAACATTAGCCAACCCCAGACTGCGAAACTTTTGAAAATAAACGTGATCACCTACTAATGCCGGCACACATTTTGGCACCTGAGGTGAACCACAAAATGGCGCCCCCTCCCCACTAGGGAAGAAGGGGTGAGCGAAGATCCACACCAGGAGCAAGGATGGAATAAAGATCTTCATTGGGGTCTGCTACCCCTATGGATTCTGTCACAGCCTGAGGTGGTCACCTCACCTCACTGTCTAATAATAATAATAATAATAATAATAATAATAATAATAGTAGTAGTAGTATTTATACCCCATCTGTCTTGCTGAGTTTACCCAGCCACTCTGGGCGGCTTACAGCATATCTAGAAACATAATAAAAACACCAAGCATTAAAAACCTCCTGATACAGGGCTGCCTTCAGATGTCTTCTAAAAGTTGTGTACAGTGGTACCTCAGGCTACATATGCTTCAGGTTACATATGCTTCAGGTTACAGACTCCGCTAACCCAGAAATAGTGCTTCAGGTTAAGAACTTTGCTTCAGGATGAGAACAGAAATTGTGCTCTGGCGGCGTGGCGGCAGCAGGAGGCCCCATTAGCTAAAGTGGTGCTTCAGGTTAAGAACTGTTTCAGGTTAAGAACAGACCACTGGAACGAATTAAGTACTTAACCCGAGGTACCACTGTAATTCTTTATCTCCTTGACAACTGCTGGGAGGGCGTTCTACAGGGCGGGTGCCACTACCAAGAAGGCCCTCTGCCTGGTTCCCTGTAACTTTGCTTCTCACCAGCAGAAGACCCTCGGAGGGTGGGCCGGCCCTGTCCGCACATACTGCTAAAGGTGGTTGACTGAAAAAAATTGGCAAGCCTGTCCTTCAGGAAACTCACTGCTTGTGTGAAGTTTCAGAGAGTCAGACAGTGCTGAATTTAAACCTGATAATCCTGAGTTCAGACCTCAGAGAGCTCAAATAGGAAATACCTCAGAGCTGTTGCAAAGATGAAACGAGCTAAGAAAATATAGTTTCTCACTCTGGGACTCTAAGATGAGGTAGCGTCTAAGCAAAGAAAGTGATAAGATGTGGAGGTTACTCCTGAAGCTGCTTGCTGAGATTAACAAAACTGGACTAAGATGGTGTAACCACAAGGTGAGGCAATGCTGGAATGGGGAAATGCTGACACTCAGAATGCAGGCCACAAAATGTGTGGTGTCATTTAGGGACCTGAGAACTTTCAACTTTAAAAAAAAAAAAAATATGGAGAGGGAATTAGAAACAAAAAGAGACACTGAAGAGTACCTTCTATCTGCTGTGCTGTAGCTGCCAAACTTGTCGAAATCTGGACGGACAAGAAAATCTTCATTCATAACCTGCATTCAGTTTCTGAAATTCAGCACCGAAAATTCATTACTGGCACCAAACGGTGACTCTCAATCCTTTCCCTGTTTCCTTCTTTAAAAAAAAAAAAGAAAACTATTCCAGCCATTATGGTGCTGAAATGCACCTATGTGTCAAAAAAGAAAGAAAAAGTCTAAAGTTTTTGTTTGCTTTTTTAAATAGGTTGATATCACAAAATCTTGTGGCAGTGAGTTCCATAAGCTGATGTTGTGTTTGGGGAAAATTTTACCACTAGACAGTTTTACTATTCTCTCTTCCTACCATTTATGCTGCCTGGTATTGTGGAGGTTTAGACCTCATGAAGGTCATTCTGAGTTATGTACTTTTTATTCCAGTGACCCCCAACAACAAGGAGTCATCCCCTTGGGGTCATTCCAAAGAATAAAGGGTCTCCGAGTTGTTAATCACTGTCCCCACTTATTTTGTGGGGACACCTTTCTAAAAATGTCAGTGATGGATTTGAGTTGCTGTTCTTTCAGACCTAAAATGTCTCGAAACTTTTAGCTGGTTTTTCTGCATGTTTCAAACTGCTCCCGTTTTAAACAAAGAGTTGTGGTTTTGTCATTGTCCTATACAAGAAAAAGAAGAATTTGCTTAAACACTGCTAGACTACAATGCAGATGTAGGACAATCAGAACTCTTACAATAAAGAAAACAAATGAATCAGCCTGTTTGCTTTTCAATACTTTCAATAAATTTATTTTCCCCTTTCCTTATTCTTTAGTTATCTTTACCTATTTCTGCAATCTGATAGATCTTTCCCAGGCATCAGTTCAAAGATGGATGGTTCAGAATTGCTACTGTACACATTCTCCTGGCACCTAAAATGTTTTTAACAAGTTTCATATCCCACAAATGAAGCCAACACTACAAATATTTTAAATTCATCACTATTGGGTATCTTGGGAATACACAACACCCTTCTTAAGACTGTAATCTTGCAGAATCACCATATATGCATGAAATCGGATGGATTCCTTTTTCATCTATAAAAATTTGCAAGGTGCAAATTGCACATTTGCTGGTTTTGAATACACTGAAATTATATATATTCCTCTTTGGGGTTGTGAATACTTTCAGAGGGGATATTATGCCAAACTTGGTCTGTACTGCACATCTTGTGGGAAAGGGAGATTTAGGTTCTTCCCTCATTTAGGCTGCAATCGTAACATAATAGGAGTAACCTGCTCCATGCCCGCTAAACATTGTGGCACTTTACTTCTGAGTAAACATTGGAGGAAGTTAATGGTTGGATGTTTACCATTCCTTCTCCCTCTGTACCCCCCTGAAAATCTTCTCCAGATGCTCTCTTCCCCCAAAGTTCCTGGCAACTCATCCCACATTGTTGAGGACACAGCAACTCTTAGCTGGGTGCTCCAATTCATGGCAAAGTTGTAGAAAGCATGGATCCATTTACTCAGGGTAGGGCTGCATCTCTCCTCCACTCATCACTCACAGGCAGATGGGCAGATGGAGTGCATTCAGCAGAATCAGGAGCAGTACATAACTATCCCTTGCCCACTTTGCACCTCGCACTTATTTTAGTCTGTGTTTCTGGTTATTACATCCCATTTTCAGCCATACTCCTTTATTGATTCTTGCTGACATGCAGATGCACCAGCCATGGAGCAAATTTTAGGAGAATTGCATGCAGTGCAAACAGAGCTCAGGGAATTGCAATGCTAAGCCAAGAAATCATGTAAGGTTTCTTGGAAAGATAGCAAGAGGGTCTTGAATCATTAGCCTGACCCAGAGGCAAATGCTTGAGGAGTAGAGGAGAAAGAGAGAGAGAGAGAGAGAGAGAGAGAGAGAGAGAGAGAGAGAGAGAGAACTGTACATATTTTGCAAAATACTAAGTGGCACTGCCTGTGTTTGTGTTTCTCAAAAAAAACACAAAAAACCCCAAGCTTAGTGCAAATTCACACGTGGTTAGGAAATTGCCACCTAACATGCACTGTCACACCCAGAAGGTCCACAGCATTGATTGCTCTATCTGTAACCGGATGTGGGCTAATTTGCAAGCGTCTCGAAAGCAGAATATATTGGAGATGTAACAAAGGTGGGAAATAATTTCTCACGCTGCAGCAATCTATAAATGGAGGCTGGGACTTTACACGTGTTAACCTCAAACACTTTGCAATTTGATATGACAGCATCAACTGTAGAGGGAATGGCATTGTGGCACGATTCTGTTGCAAGACTCCCAGCATTGTTCAGAAGATACACAGAAGCCCAAAAAACAAGTGAACCGCTGACCCTAGTGAGGTTCATGAATGGTCAATATTTGAAGGCAGGGGGGCCGGGGCGATGAACTATTGAAGTGTTAGTTCTCTGTATAAAGAGAAGCAAAAGAGTTTGAACCAGTAGGCTGACCCAGGAGCAGTGCGTGGGGAAGAGAGAAACAAGATTACAACTCCTACATACATAAAGGTAAAGGTAAAGGTACCCCTGCCCGTACGGGCCAGTCTTGACAGACTCTGGGGTTGTGCGCCCATCTCACTTAAGAGGCCAGGGGCCAGCGCTGTCCGGAGACACTTCCGGGTCACGTTGCCAGCGTGACAAAGCTGCATCTGGCGAGCCAGAGCCGCACACGGAAACGCCGTTTACCTTCCCGCTGGTAAGCGGTCCCTATTTATCTACTTGCACCCGGAGGTGCTTTCGAACTGCTAGGTTGGCAGGCGCTGGGACCGAGCAGCGGGAGCGCACCCCGCCGCAGGGATTCGAACCGCCGACCTTTCGATTGGCAGGCCCTAGGCACTGAGGCTTTAACCCACAGCGCCACCTACATACATACATTTGATATATTATAATACTGGCTTACTTTACAGATTGGTTGTAGAGATTACAGAAATATTTATCTCAGTAATCTTTACAAGGAATCTGTAAAGTAGGCCAGTATTATCATCCCCATATTGCACATGACCTGGCCAATGTGTGCATGACACAATTGTCCAAGGCTCCTGACATTGCAAAAGGGCACCCAATAGGGTTGCCACCCTTGGTTGGGCAAAATATGGCGAACTAATACCAGTGTACTGGAAGAAGCAAAGATCACCAGTGTCGAAGCAATGATTCTTCAACATCAACCTTGTTGGACTGGTCATGTTCTGCGGGTCCCTGATTATCGTCTTCCAAAGCAACTACTCTATTCCGAACTTAAAAATGGAAAGCATAATGCTAGTGGTCAACAAAAGAGGTTTAAAGACTGTCTCAAGGCAAATTTTTAAAAATATAGTATAAACCCCCACAACTGGGAAACACTTGCCTGCGAGTGCTCCAGTTGGAGAACAGCCTTTACCAAAGGTGTCATGGGCTTTGAAGACACTCAAACTCAGGACGAAAGGGAGCAACGTGCTAAGAGGAAGGCACACTTGGCAAATCCACCCTGTGATCAACTCCTGCCCGGAAACCTATGTCCCCACTGTGGAAGGATGTGTGGATCCAGAATTGGCCTCCACAGTCATTTACAGACTCATTGTTAAAACCGTGTTTATGGAAGACAATCTTACTCGGTTACGAGTGATCGCCAAAGAAAGTCATTTGATGTATTATAATACTGGCTTAGCTTACAGTTTTGTTGTAGAGCAGGCATAGGCAAACTTGGCCCTCCAGATGTTTTGGGACTACAACTCCCATCATCCCTGACCACTGGTCCTGTTAGCTAGGGATGGTGGGAGTTGTAGTCCCAAAACATCTGGAGGGCCGAGTTTGCCTATGCCTGTTGTAGAGATTACAGAGATATTTATCTCAGTAATCTCTACACGGACTCTGTAAAGTAGGCCAGTATTATTATCCCCGTATTGCACATGACCTGGCCAATGTGTGCATGGGACAATTGCCCAAACATTGCAAAAGGGCATCCAATAGGGTTGCCACCTTTGGTAGGGCAAAATATGGAACAAGTGGGGGGGGGGGGGGAGGACAGATTGGGGTGGGTGGGGATGGGGGGCACACGCACTCTCATGACAACAAAACCTCCCCCGCCCGTTTGTGGAGGGGGGCTCCCACATTCAGCCTTCTACCTCCCTTGCCACCCTGGCCCTGCTTTCCCCCTTGACTCACATAGGTGGGCAGGGGCTAGGGGTAGATGGCCAGCTTCCTTGGGAGACTTGAGCCATAGCGCCAGCCTCTCACCCATTTGGCATTGGAAGAGACTTGAGTGCATAGAAGGAGGAGAGAGGAGGGAGGAGGAGAGGTCAGGTCAGGGTGGCAGAGGAGAATATTATTATTATTATTATTATTATTTATTTATTTCTTTATGCCCCGCCCATCTGGCTGGGCTACCCCAGCCACTCTGGGCGGCTTTCAACAAAATATTAAAATGCAATATTGCATCAAACATTAAAAGCTTCTCTAAACAGGGCTGCCTTCAGATGTCTTCTAAAAGTCTGGTAGTTGTTGTTCTCTTTGACATCTGGTGGGAGGGCGTTCCACAGGGCGGGTGCCACTACCGAGAAGGCCCTCTGCCTGGTTCCCTGAGGTGGAGCACTAGCGAGAGGGAAGGAAGGAGGGGATAAGGGAGAGAGTGGAGAAGATCGTTCTTGCCCCCTTCTCTCTATTGTCGCTCAGGCTGGGCCAGGCTCCATCTCAGCCGCACCAACAGTGACCATTTGGGGCTGGTTGAGCTTGACTATGGAAAAAAGGCATCTTGTCTGAAGTCCAAATGGGATAGGGGACACTTATGTTCAAAAACGGGGTGATCCTGTTTTCCTGGGGACAGGTGGCCAACCTAGCCCCCAATGATTTCCCGCGAAAACAAAGATTTGAATCAGGAACTTCAAGCAGTACAGTCTTAGAAAGCTTTACTCAGAAGCAATTGGCACCAAATTTAAAAGGGGCTTACTCCCCGGCAAACATGCTGAGTAATACCAGCTGATGATACAAATATCAGCCCATCTTCCTTCAGGTGCGAATTAAAATTGTGCATTCTCGTGCCTTCCAAACTTTGTGAAAGGCATACATTAGTTATGTACCACAGAGGTGTGTTTGTGTGTCGGAACCTGCTTTTACAGTCTTCTGTGAAATTTAGGATTGCCATATTTTGAAGAGCAAAAAAGAGGACACATTTGCCAACTTCTACTTTTAATTAGGGACGCAGGGGATGCTGTGGCCTAAACCACAGAGACTAGGGCTTGCCAATCGAAAGGTCAGCGGTTTGAATCCCCGCAATGGCGTGAGCTCCCGTTGCTCAGTCCCAGCTCCTGCCAACCTAGCAGTTCAAAAGCACGGCAAAGTGCAATTACAGTGGTACCTCGGGTTACAGATGCTTCAGGTTACAGATGCTTCAGGTTACAGATGCTTCAGGTTACAGACTCCGCTAACCCAGAAATAGTACCTCAGGTTAAGAACTTTGCTTCAGGTTGAGAACAGAAATTGGGTGGCAGTGGCGCGGCAGCAGCGGGAGGCCCCATTAGCTAAAGTGGTGCTTCAGGTTAACCTCCAGAACAAATTAAGTTCTTAACCTGAGGTACCACTGTAGATAAATAGGTATCACTCTGGCAGGAAAGGAAGGTAAACGGCATTTCCGTGAGCTGCTCTGGTTTTGCCAGAAGCGGCTTAGTCATGCTGGCCACATGACCCGGAAAAACTGTCTGCGGACAAACGTTGGCTCCCTCAGCCAGTAAAGCGAGATGAGCGCTGAAACCCCAGAGTCCAGTGGCGTAGCGTGGGGGGTGCAGGGGGGGCCGGCCGCACTGGGCGCAACATCTGGGGTTAGGGCAAATCCACGGGTTAGGGGGCGCAAATCCATGGGTTAGGGGGCGCAAATCCATGGGTTAGGGGGCGCAAATTACTTGCCTTGCCCCGGGTGCTGACAACCCACGCTACGCCACTGCCAGAGTCGTTCGCGACTGGACTTAACTGTCAGGGGTCCTTTACCTTTACCTTTTACTTTTATCTACTGATCGCTAGGACAACTCTCATTTTAAATGCCCCTACTATATGTAGGCTAGAAAAACTGTGTTATATTGCTAGTAGTAATGTTCTTAACTTTCAACAACAAAATAATAATAATAATAGATATTGCTCCCTGACTTGCCACATGAAAGTATTTGGGCTCATGTTCACATCTTTGTGAACATAATTGTGCACAGAACAATTTATTAAACTGTTTAACATGTACATATGGACTCTCCTTAAGGGCAGGGGCATGTTAACTCTTGCCCTCCCAGACTCCTTATCCAAGATATTGTAGCTGAGCCAGCATCCTTTTAGTTCAGCCACAAGAGAAGGGATTTATACAATATGTAGCTGGTTTAAGATGCTGCTTTGTTGTGATTCTATGCTGCAGACTAGCTTAGTCAGGTGCCTTAGATCTGTGTCTAATGCACCAGAAAAAAATTATTGGGTTACTGTAAACAAACAGAAAACCTGGACATTTTGCCAAATTTTAAAAATCTACCTGGACAGAAATTTTAATCCTGAAAAAGAGGGTGTAGCTGGGGAAAAATAGGACATATAGCAACCAGACCTGAAAAAGAGGATGTGTCCTGGAAAAAGAGGACATATGGCAAGCCTACCTTAGACCAGCCTTCACCAAGCTGGTGCCCTCCAGATTTTTTTGACTATAACTCTCATCAGCCCCAGGCAGCATGGTGAGGGATTATAGGAGTTGCATCATGGGATTATGAGAGTGTTTTCATACAAAGAAAAACATTTTGACTAATAAGACGGTGGAGAAACCTGCCTGCTGTATCCTGGGGCTCTGGACCTGCTCCCAAACACACCACCAAGCCTTCTCCAATGGGATGCACCACAGGAGCCAAGGCCGCTTCAGGGTGGGAACATCCCATTCCCAGGACATAATCAGTGCCAGGCTGCATTCCCAGGAGAGAACAAAGCTCTTAGCCATTCTCCTTCTACTGTGATAAAATCGTCAGCATTCAAGGTAGCTGCAAATAAGCATTAATAAAATTACCAGATGAAGTAAAGATTCGTCCTTTGTTCCTTGAAGTTGTCTCCCTGTGCTTTTTTGTTGTTGCCTTTTTCAGGGCTTGAAAATCTCTCTCTCTCTCTCTCTCTCTCTCTCTCACACACACACACACACACACACACACACACACGGGTTCAAAATAGGAACAGGAAAGTAAGTCATGCCTCTCTCCCCAGGGGTCAGCAAACTTTTTCAGCAAGGGGCCGGTCCACTGTCCCTCAGACCTTGTGGGGGGGTCGGACTATATTTTGGAGAGAAAAAAATGAACGAATTCCTATGCCCCACAAATAACCCAGAGAGGCATTTTAAATAAAAGGACACATTCTACTCACGTAAAAACACGCTGATTCCTGGACCATCCGCGGGCCAGATTGAGAAGGCAATTGGGCTGGATCCGGCCCCCGGGCCTTAGTTTGCCTACCCATGCTCTCTCCATAGAGAGACTCAGTTGTAATTTTAGGAATAGAGCTTGAATTTGCAAGTGTATTTATCCCAGCTTCCAAAGAAGGGAAGAAGGAAACATGTCTAGAGGAATCTGAAGCAGCCAAACATACTCACTTGGCGTACTGATAGAAAGCTCTCAGCCAAGCAGCCAGCCAACTACATTCATCATCCTTTAAAATGATATAATATGCTCTCCTCTTTGAGAGCTACATGACCTATGGGGGTCACCCTCATCGTCTTTTTTTCTCCTTTCCTTCTTCCTTCTCTTCCTCTTTTTGCTGCTGTGTCAGCAACAACGAAGCTCTTCTACTTAACACTGAGGCAACTTTTATTTATACAGCCAAGCAGCTCAGCCCTTTGTTGAAGGGGTTGCCAATCTGTTGGCATCTACAAACACATGTGGTGGAGCTGCCCTCAAGTTGCAGACTTTAGGATTTAAGGAAATCACCTTAATAATGATACAGACAGTCATGGCTTCTCCATATTTAGCTCTTCTATGTCTATTTTTGGAGTCACATGGACAGTGGCGGACCTTGGGGGTCTCAAATTTCAGCAGTGCCCTGTGTGGTGCCAAAATCAGTGCCTTCCACCTCTTGGCTTCCCTTCTCTCTCATAGCTGCAGCACTCCCTGAGGCGCCCCCGAGACTCTGTGCCCAGTTGCGCTCCCATAAATCCACCTCTGAGTTAGAGAATTGGAAAAAGTAAGGAACTCACCTTGCCTTTTTTTTTTTTTTTTGACAGCGTCAAGAGCATCTGTGGCAAAATTTTTGAAACCTTTGATCTGAATAATTTACATTATTAGTATTTGAAAGTCTGGCAGACAGCCTTGCTTGAGAAGAATTCCCATAAACTTAAGGGGGATATAGTAAGGAGGATACATTTATTGCAATGTGGGGCAATTTCATTTCAAATGTGAATGTGGAGGCTGATGGTGGGAAGGTTCCTTCAGCATACACTATGGTGTGGAATGCATGAAAACAGAAAAGTTTTTGTTTTTTTAAATCCTCTTTCTTGGATAAAACGGAATCTTGTATATAAAACACAGGAGGCCTTTTTCTATTACTCCCCCCCCCCTTTTTTAATAGTAATTTGGGTAATCTGCCAAAAAGTATATTGTTATATATTTTTGCTCAGAAGGTTCTTCATCCAGTCTTTTCTTCTCTTTTCACTACAACTCCCATGGTCCCCTGATTTATTTCACACTGACAAAAGAAGCACACACAGAATCCTGTAACAACTAGTTAAGAGGTAGAACTAATCACCAGAAGCTTTTCTTTTGGGAATTGTAGGGGCAGAACTATACAGAAATTTATTCATGTATGCAACTACAGCGGCAAGAATGCTATTTGCCCAAAAATGGAAAGAAGGAGTCCCGACGAAAGAAGAATGGATGCAAAAACTTATGGAATATGCAGAAATGGCGAAACTTACCAGAAAAAATAAGAAATCAAGATAACAAACATTTTATATAAAAAAGAATGGAAATGGTTTCTTGAATATTTACAAACAAACTGTAAACAGATAAGAACATGGGAAGGATTATTGTAATAACCTGCAGTTTTATTAAGAGCTACATTGAAAGAGTTACATTTAATGGAGATGAATAAATGGTTTAGTTAATTTGGAATATGCTGAAAATATAAAAAAATTAATTTAAGGAACCGTAGAAAGAGGGGGAAGGAAGTCGAGTTTCGAAATGTTAAAATGATTGCAAAATTAATGAAATGTATAAAATTGAAAACCATAAATAAAAATCTAAAAAGAAGAGGTATAACTGATCTGTGCTTGGTGTTCCTGAGGGCACACTCTTGCTCAAAAACACAGCGATGTGTTTTGCCTGGTCCAAGTGTCACCTTGTCTCACATTCTTGCCATGGGTCCTAATAGCCAGCAGCTCCCTGAGACCATCCAGTGGTCCACCGACCTCCCTTCTCCTCATCCCAGGGCTAGGCAGCAGTTTGAGCATCACCTACTCCAGGAATCGTGTCTTCTAGCAGGCAAAGGGAAGGGGGCGGGGAATTGCTACGGGCCTGGACAGATCACCACTGCTGTGAATAGTGTGGGAACCTTCACCATCTCCTCTTGAAGTCTTCAATTGTTTAGGGAGGGCCCAGCTAATTAACGGAGCAATTTAAGTTCATTTTGTGGCCATTTCATTAAGAGGAAACTAGTTTGGTTGGACAGCCACATGTGATGCCCTTTTTAAATGGAGGCTGAGAAACTTCCCCTCTCCAGAGAGCAACAGCAGCAGCAGCAACAGCACCCAAAGATCCATTCCCCTTCTGTCTTCTCCTCCTCTCAACAGCCCATCGGGTGGTCCCTCGGTCCTGCTCTTCCTGGCATCTCCATCTGAGGTCCGTAACATGTCTACCCAGCAAGAAATTCCCAAAGCATCCCTATATGCCTCTAGTGGGCTGCAGAAGCACTGATACACTGAGAGATACACCATCAGAACAGGAGAAGGTGGGGAGCAAGCTCCATCGCAGACAAAGGTAATGCTAACACACATCATTTCCTTAAGCTTGGCTAATTGTCTTGCAGGCTGCCAGCAGCCTTCTAGGTTGGCAGGCCCAGGAAGCCCAAATTTGCTGGAGCTAACATGACCTACCATGGAGTTAGGAGGCTCCCTTGGTGTGGGTGCTGCAAAGAGGGAGAGCAGAGGTAAGCTTAGGGGCAGTGCCAAGCAAGGGTGTGGCTGGACCAAAGAGCTGGTCTGAACTTGCAGGCTAGGCTTGCATGAGAAAGCGGGTGAGGACCGAGCTGAGGAAGCTGCCCTGGGGATTGGGACAAGCAGAACCAGTTCAGCAACAGGCCAATCACAGCAGGGTCCTTGGCAGCGCCTGTAGGATGCAGAAAGCGGCAGCATTGCTCCTGACAGAAAGACCATTTTGAATCAGCAGCACCGCTTAGCCTTGTGGAGTTCTGTCAGGGGCAAATCAAATGTCAAGGAAAGCAACTGCAACCCGGAAGCTGAAAACGGAAGCATGTATGCAAATGTCGGCAACATTCGCTCTGCAGCAGTGAGTAGACTGGTGAAGAGATGGAAATCCCATTCAGTATTATGGCTACTCTGCGTTGCAGACATTAAGCTGTGCAGCAGAAACCACCAGCTTCCACAGCAAGCACTGGGGTGGTTTGGGGGATGATGATGATAATATTTTATACCCCACCTATCTGGCTGGGTTTCCCCAGCCACTCTGGGCAGCTCCCAACAGAAATAATAATAATAATAATAATAATAATAATAATAATAATAATAATAATAACTGATAAAACATCAAACATTAAATCTTCCCTAAACAGAGCTGCCTTCAGATGTCTTCTAAAAGTCAGATAGCTGTTTATTTCCTTGACCTCTGATGGAAGGGCGTTCCACAGGGTGGGCACCACTACCAAGAAGGCCCTGTGCCTGGTTCCCTGTAACATCACTTTTCACAGTGAGGGAACTGCCAGAAGCCCCTCAGAGGTGGACCTCGGTGTCTGAGCTGAACGAAGAGGTATACTGAAGAGTCTGCTTTTCTTCGCCACACACCGTCTTCTAGTGTCCCAGCTGTGAGGACGACCAACAGGGTAGTCCATGAGGCAGAGTGAGGCAGCAGCCACAGGTGGCAAATTCTGTGGGGCAGAAGGTGGCTGGAAATGTGTACCAGGGCAGTTCCTAAGCTGGCTTGCTGCCCTAGGGTCTGGTGGAGGCCTCTGCTCCATCAACAGCACTGAAGTAAGATCCACCTACCTGTCTGGTCAGATTTTGTGTGCAGAGAATGGGAAACACGCCATCCTGTGCTTTGCCTCAGGCAGCAAAATGGCTTGGGCCTCTCCTGACTACCCAAGCCATACATCTTGGCTGGACCACCTCTGTTCTGGGTGTCTTGCAGTTCCCCTGTTGCTCTTATTAATCTGTCTGCAGTCAGTCAAGGGATTCATTTCTAAGAGCCATTCCAGGGAGTGATTATAACTGCATCATAAATGGACAATTATTGTGCCATTATTGCTCGGATCTAGAAAACCTTTCCTTTTCCCGCAAGGGAACACTGTTGATGCCTGAAGAAGAGGGGTGGGGGTTTGTTTTTCCAACACTCGCAGCATTTTAAGTACACACTCAGCAAGTGCCTTCTTCCAGAATCTGACTGCATGAGTGTTAAAACAGAAGTTTTGTGGAGCTGCTAGCCTTACTTCGGCTGCAGGTTTTACAGTCTATTATGCTTACTGAATATTATGCTTACTGAATAAGGGACGTGGGTGGCGCTTTGGGTTAAACCACAAAGCCTAGGACTTGCTGATCAGAAGGTCGGTGGTTCAATTCCCCTTGACGGGGTGAGCTCCCGTTGCTCGGTCCATGCTCCTGCTAATCTAGCAGTTCAAAAGCATGTCAAAGTGCAAGTAGATAAATAGGTACCACTCCGGCGGGAAGGTAAACGGCGTTTCCGTGCGCTGCTCTGGTTTGCCACATGACCTGAAGCTGTACACTGGCTCCCTCGGCCAGTAAAGCGCCACAACCCCAGAGTCGGCCACAACTGGACCTAATGGTCAGGGGTCCCTTTACCTTTATGTTACAGATAGGTAGCCGTGTTGGTCTGCCATAGTCAAAACAAAATAAAAAAATTCCTTCCAGTAGATATCTGAAGAAGTGTGCATGCACACAAAAGCTCATACCAAGAACTAACTTAGTCTTTAAGGTGCTACTGGAAGGAATTTTTTAATTTTGTTTTTACCTTTA
Source organism: Podarcis cretensis (assembly GCF_951804945.1). NCBI lineage: Eukaryota > Metazoa > Chordata > Lepidosauria > Squamata > Lacertidae > Podarcis > Podarcis cretensis. The sequence continues at coordinate 32,407,692 of NC_137187.1, forward strand.
TGGTTACTGAAGCACTTGCAAGCACTGAAGTCTTGCCAATGTAAAAGGGATTGCGAAAGAGAGCCGGAATCTACGGCACCAGTTATTAGCCACTGGCAGATCATCTCTGCTTTAAGGGCACTGGCTTTCTGGCTCTGAAATATTTGAAGTGTGAACAATTTGGCAGATGGTAATAGGCTGTATCTGGAGTCCCAGAGGGCCCTATACACTTCGTATAGTTGGTGCCTGCAAAAGGAGTCAGAGCAGCCTGGTGCTGCCAGGGTTTAGTCAAACCTCCTTCATGACTTTAGTCACACATCACCCCAAACATAGCCAGAGCTCTCTTCCTACCAAGACGCCCCGAATTCTGCAAAACCCCAAAGGATGGTTCAAAATAAACCATGAATATCGAGTAAGCTTTTGCAACACATCCTTGCATAACTGCATTGGTTGGCATAATTTGTGGGATGGTTTTTTGGGGGGATCCAAACTATTTGACTTATAGGGTATGGAATGAAGTCCATGAGAGTTGATGTCATAATACGTGTTGTAGACTGTGCACACACTGTAGCACATTTGAAGCACATTTGAAGTATGTTCCTTCCTTCAAAGGACTCTGGGCACTGCTGTTTACTCCTCACAGATTCACAATTCCCAGCAACATTTAACAAACTCCAGTGTCCAGAATTTTTCAAGGGAAAGAATGTGTTGTGACGTGGGGTTTGTGATTTCAGCTCTCTTGACATAATATGCTGGAGACAGTTCTCTAGTAACACTTCTTTATTAAAGCAACAAGACTAAGGCCTGAGGAGGGGAGAGCTACATTTATAAGGACAGGGAACTAGCTAGAAAGGATACATTTTGGAGGGAACAATATCAGGCAATCACAGTCCTGCCTTTTGGAGGAAACCAATAAGACAGAGGATCCAAATACAGCAGCTTAAATGAACCAATAGTAGCTGTACCCTCTGGAACCAAAAGGCAGTTAAAGGTAAAGGTAAAGGTACCCCTGCCCGTACGGGCCAGTCTTGCCAGACTCTGGGGTTGGTGCGCCCATCTCACTCAAGAGGCCGGGGGCCAGCGCTGTCCGGAGACACTTCCGGGTCACGTGGCCAGCGTGACATCGCTGCTCTGGCCAGAGCCAGAGCCAGAGCCAGAGCCGCACAAGGAAACGCCGTTTACCTTCCCGCTAGTAAGCGGTCCCTATTTATCTACTTGCACCCAGGGGTGCTTTCGAACTGCTAGGTTGGCAGGCGCTGGGACCGAACAACGGGAGCGCACCCTGCCGCAGGGATTCGAACCGCCGACCTTTCGATCGGCAAGCCCTAGGCGCTGAGGCTTTTACCCACAGCGCCACCTGCAAACTGTAAAGGCAGTTACTTTACCCTAATGCCAATACAGACAATAATAATACAGATATAAAATCCTTTGACTCAATACACAACAGAATGTTCTTCAAATGCGCTCCAAAGGCATCCTGCGCTACAAAACACCATTTTGTTTTTGCCACAACGGGCTAACATGGCTACTTGGAATGGATGAATATGTCAATTTTGGTTTCTCATTTTCCCACTCTTAAGCACACTTTGTCACATTTCTGCAGCCATCTGCAAATTTTGCTATAAACAGTCATCAGAATAGTGGTGCCCATTTCTCCTGCGACACATGTTTATATGCTGTTCCCCCTGATATCCACATTCTTTGCAAGCCATTTCTCCTAATACAATGCACCTTTAAGGTGGTTTCACCAAGATATGCATTTTCACACGTTCTCCTAATGTACATTCAGTGGTACCTCGGGTTAAGAACTTAATTCGTTCTGGAGGTCTGTTCTTAACCTGAAACTGTTCTTAACCTGAGGTACCACTTTAGCTAATGGGGCCTCCCACTGCCACCATGCGATTTCTGTTCTCATCCTGAAGCAAAGTTCTTAACCCGAGATTCTATTCCTGGGTTAGCACAGTCTGTAACCTTAAGCGTCTGTAATCTGAAGAATCTGTAACCTGAGGTACCACTGTATTTTTGTGCACATTTTGTGATTGGCGAGCTGCACTGCAAAGTTTGGACAGGTGTGAATTTCAAAGGATAACTGCTTTTTTTGTTTGTGTATTGCTTTGAGAAGTGCAAATTAGGTCAAACTGAATTTCTCTGCCCTGCCCCCAGTATCTCCCCTCTGGCAGATGCAGAATGTGGACAGAGGCAACCAACACAGGGCAAATCTGTATATGTCTTGGGGGTGTTTCTAGCAAGTACCCAGCACATTGCTGGGCCTGTGGCTCAAGTCTTCTGCCTTCTCAAAGCCGCTAAGGAGCTGGGCCACAGGAGGAGCCCAGGGTGGCTCTCAGCCACATCCTGCCATGTCCTCCAGCCCATGTTGCTTGTGGGTCCCAGCATTGGAGTTGGCCTTTTATTGTCTCCGCATTAGGCATGGCTGCTGGTCCCTCTGCCTGCCTCAATGGGGCATTGTTCGCCATGCCCAAGGGAAGCCAAGGGAATGCCTGTGTGGAAGCAGCAGACCATCCCTAAGCGCTGAACTGGGAATGGGGACTGAAAGTCACCGAGAAAACTGAGGACTGGCACAACTGCAGGGAACAAACCAAAAGCCCATCCAACCCCGGCTGAAACTGGGTTTAAGCAGAAGGGGGTTGCCAGGTGGGGCAGAGCTGATATGCGCTTGGAAACATAGGGACAGCACCTGAGGTTCACCTGCCATGCAGAGCAAATACCAGCTATCCAGTCGCTTATGATGCTTCCTTCCTAGAGAGGCTTGTCCAATAGCCTTTTTCAGTTTGACCCTGAAAATGATGAGGGTTATGTTGAATCATTATGAACATCCCAATGTAAATATGTTGCATTGTTTTTATGATGCTGTAAGCTGCCTTGGGTGGGCTATACTACCAAAAGGTGGCATATAATTCTTTTTATATAGGTAAAGGTAAAGGGCTTGGAGGTCCAGTCGTGACCGACTCTGGGGTTGTGGCGCTCATCTCGCTTTATTGGCCGAGGGAGCCAGCGTACAGCTTCCGGGTCATGTGGCCAGCATGACTAAGCCACTTCTGGCGAACCACAGCAGCGCACGGAAATGCCATTTACCTTCCCACCGGAGCGGTACCTATTTATCTACTTGCACTTTGACGTGCTTTCGAACTGCTAGGTTGGCAGGAGCAGGGACCAAGAAATGGGAGCTCACCCTGTCGCAGGGATTCGAACCGCCGACCTTCTAATCGGCAAGCCCTAGGCTCTGTGTTTTAACCCACAGATAAATAAATAAAGGGTCCTTCCCAGTGTTTGTTCTACTCAAAGCAGACCCACTGAAATTAATGGAAATTAAGCGGATCTGCTTCGAGGAGAAGTTGGTTGGATGCAACCTGAAACTAAATGAATAAACAGATCCAAGTCAGGGGTGTCCCTGCTTCCCCGTGTTCTCACATAAGTCAAAACGGGCCTGGGAGAGAACTTACAACTTCATGGTGAGGATCATAGAATCATAGAGTTGGAAGAGACCACAAGGGCCATCGAGTCCAACCCCCTGCCAAGCAGGAAACACCATCAGAGCACTCCTGACATATGGTTGTCAAGCCTCTGCTTAAAGACCTCCAAAGAAGGAGACTCCACCACACTCCTTGGCAGCAAATTCCACTGTCGAACAGCTCTTACTGTCAGGAAGTTCTTCCTAATGTTTAGGTGGAATCTTCTTTCTTGTAGGATGATAAATGGCAACAGGCATAATACGCTTCTTGCACAAAGTAATTGCTCCCTCGGATGGTATAATATTCCCAGTGCCTGTTAGTGTGAAGGCCATCAGCTTGGATGGCAAACCTGCTTTTGTTACCTGGATCAAAGAATTCTAAGCCCAGGTTCTCTTTAAAGGTTTCACATTTAACCAGAAGGAGTAAAACCCCTTGAAGTCAGCAGGGCTTACTTCTGAGTACATATGCATAGGTTTGCACCACATGTTTAAAAAAAAAAAAAAGGATTTGAGGATGAAGCCCAAAAAGTCTCCTGCCCAGATCTGTTCTGTTGCATTAACATGATATCACAAAGTCAATCTCCTGTTCCAAATAACATTGCAGATTCTGCAGCAACTCAGCTCTGCTTTTATAGCTAGTTCTTTCCTACGCTGAACAACATTTTGGAAACAGCATCATCCATGAGGCTTTTGACTAGTAATTCAGAGAGTGCCTCTAGCCAGGCACCACACCCTGAAGCTGAAGAGATCCTTGGATATCTGCCATAAATACTCACAAGTGAAGGAATTAACATTTCATCAGCCTCCTGTGCTGCAAGGGTTTTTGCCTTTCTTCCCAACTTTCCATGTTTTTCCTTCTCTAGCGGTGGCCTTTTCTTCCCTTAACCGCTGAGTTGAGCAAGGCTTCCTCCAGACATTTCACCAGCCTCCTGGGACTGATGACCCTCCTTGCTAGCCTATTAATAATTATTCCCAGCTCTTTAGGGGGAAGGGAGAGGACTTCTGCATTCTCCCATTGCCAGTTCCGGGAAAGGAGTGGGCTTTAGTGATTCAACCACAGGCAGCTGCCCACCGGGAATTCTGAATTCATTTGCTAAGCTGCCCTGAATTACACAAAACCACCTGGAGAAGCCATGTTTCCAACGGCCACCAGGGAAGCTACCATGTGCCTGCCCACGAAGCATTGCACCCCAAGAGATCTCTTGCAGGGTGATGCAGGAAACCACCCACTGCAACAGTGCAAATGATCTCTTGACTCATACTGTACCCCTGAGAAGGAGGTGCAGCGTGAAGTGTCCTGGGCCAACACAGCTACTTCTGGGAAGGAGAGGGTCTGAGCTTGGCTTCTGGCAGGGTAGAGGGGATTTGAGTGGGGAGTGGAGGCCCGGAGACCCAGAAAATGTGAACCCTGCCTGAAACATTTAAGCTCTGCAGTGCAGGGATTTAATCCCAAAACATAAGAGCTAACTTCTAGGGGCCAATGTCCCTCCCTAAAATATTTGAGGGGGCCAGCTCCTCCCCCCCCCCAGTTGATGGGCATTGCCATTCAAATTGTGTGCATGCACCGCGTCCTGTGATCGATTATGCAGGGCGGGGGTTACCTGCAACTCCCCCAATATTTTATCCAAGTTGGCACCCCTGTCCCAGAAGAGACAAACCCTTAGGCCAGAGGCTCAGCCGTCTGTCTCTCAGAAACCAGCCCGCGAGCTGGGGTATAGCAAGAGCGCCCCTGAGAGCGCGCAGAGTACCTGTCCCTCGCTGCAGCCGGTGGCACCAGGGGCCGGGATATCCGGGCGGCCTTGAACATCCGCCCCCCTCCCAGACCAAGCCCTCGAACCAGATCCTTGTCCCCGGCCTGCCCATTCCTGCGCGGCATCAGACGTGTCCCGGCTGGCCCCGGCCCGGCCCGCCAAGGAGGCAGAGGCTTCCCTCCTTGGGCAGCTGCGAGGGAGCGCCTCTCTCGAGCGCTAAGCCCGGGACAGACGACCCGACGGAGTGGGAGCGCTCGGCGGCTCACAGCCAGCTCTCTCTTCCCCACCCCGGATCGCGGAGGGTCTCGGCTCCACCCGCAGCTTGCTGGCTGCCCCGAGCTGTCGGCGCTCGGCTCCACGCCTAGACTTGGTGGGAGCGGGAGGTGCTGCCAGCGGCCGCCGCCCCCTCGAATCTCAGCGGGGACGGGGAGCTCTTGCTGCGACCCGAAGTTTTCCGCAGCTCTTCTGGGTTGGGGGAGAAAACGCAAGGGAGCCCAGCCGGGGCCGCCTCTCCGGGGCGCGGTCAGGAGCCAAGACCCAGGGGGCGCGCCGACGGACGAGAGCAAGCTGCTGCTTCTACTCCCGAGGCTCCCCGTCCCGCCTCAAGAGCAACTCGGGTAGTAGCCGGCCATTTCTGGCGGTCACAGACCAGCAAGAAGAGCAAGTCAAGTAGGACTTAGACGGGGCGGACGCGTTGCGCTCCCCGTGGGCAGGGTCGCCAGCTAGAACTTGCACGGCGGTTCTGAGGGGCACAACCCAGGATTCTCATGCCTCCTTCTTGCGCTTCCCACAACCCCGCCAGGTAGGTCACGGAAAACCTTTCACAATCCAGGACTTGGGCTGGTTAGCATTCCTTGTTCTTCTAAATCCGTATGTGGGAGGGAGGTTTATTGGTTTTGATTTGCTCTTTCTTCATTAGGTACCCTGTGTTCTTCAGATTAAAGGCTGTAACCAAATTTAGTAAATAGCAGCGATAGCAAGAACATCGAAAGCCTTCATGCATTTGCCTAAACCTTTTCAAGCCACCCACGCTTTCCGCCTCTTGTGGGAGTGAGTTCCACAGTTTAATTGAAAAGTATTTTCTTTTCTCTGTCCTGAACTTCCCAACATTCTGCTTCAGGGTGGGGGGCTTATTATTTTTCTTTCTTACTAGGTTATGTTATGGTTACCAGATTTTTTCAATGAATCCGGGGACACTTTTTTAAATTTTATTTTTTTAAGCTGAGTAGCAACGAGAGTCAGTAGTGGGGATGATGAGGCAAAAGACCCAGGACCCAAGCATATAGTGGTACCTCGGGTTAAGAACTTAGTTCATTCTGGAGGTCCATTCTTAACCTGAAACTGTTCTTAACCTGAAGCACCACTTTAGCTAGTGGGGCCTCCTGCTGCCGTCATGCCGCTGGAGCACGATTTCTGTTCTCATCCTGAAGCAAAGTTCTTAACCCGAGGTACTATTTCTGGGTTAGCAGAGTCTGTAACCTGAAGCGTCTGTAACCCGAGGTACCACTCTACATGCACATTGTATAAGGTGCAAAGGCCTTCTTTTGCACCCTGTGAAACATAAATGCGCAGAGTTTTTTAAAAAATGGGCAATGGCTGTCCACCTGTGACTCCCGAGCCTCCCCTGATCAGTCAAAACAAAGGGGGGAAGGGGGTAGGAGATCCCACAAGACACATCATATGCGCACAAGACACATCATATGGGGACTTCTAGTGAGGAAAAATGGCAGGCACCATGGCAGCAAGCAGCTCCTGAAGCCAGCCAGAGCCAACTGTGCTACCAGGCTGGCTCCGGGCTGCTGAGGCTGCCGCTGCCACGTTTCCTGGGGACAGATTTGAAAATATGGGGACATTCTGGGGACGGAATTTGTCCGGGGACAGATTTGCAAATCCGGGGAGTGTCCCCAGGAACCGGGGACGTCTGGTAACCCTAGGTTATGTATTTTTCTGCTTTTATGTTGTAAACTGCCCTGTGATCCTCAGATGAAGGGTAGTATAGAAATTTAATAATAATAATAATAATAATAATAATAATAATAATAATATCCCCTATTTTCTGGAAAACCAAGAGAGAGCAAGCGAGGCATCTTCTCCACGGGTTGGGCACTTTAAAAGGTGGTCATCAGTGTAATAATATTACCTACCTCCAAGGTAGCAATGCAGAATCTGGAATCATGAGTTCTGAACGGAAGTGCTCCATTTCTGTTCCAGGATGGCTTCTTTTAGAGTAGCCTCATCTTAAACACATCATAGGAAAAGTGTTTCTTTAAACTTCCCTGGTTATCTGGGAAAGGGTCCTCTGCAATCTGGCAGTGAGGCTGCAGTCCAAAAAACGCTTATCTGGAAGTTAAAGCCAAAGGAACTCAATGCGGCTTTGTTTCCGTATAGATATACATAAGTCTGAGCAGTAAATCTCCTGGTTAGGAGTGTGGGGCAATGGGTGGGGGTCAACCTTGAGGCACAGCTCATTTAACTGTTTGGGGAAAAATGATAGTGGGGTGTCCTCTCCACACACACACCATTTCCCCCTCTTATAGGTTTAACGTTTGCTGGTAACTGATCACAACCCCCTGCAGCTATGCTTTACACAGCACAAGTGAAAGAAAAAGAAAAGGAGGGAGAAGGGAGGGAAATATTGGTCTCTGCTGCGTTGAGCTTACAGGCTATAAAGTTGGACAGTGTCAGGAATAAGCGGTTAGCTGGGGAAAGAAAGAATGTGTAGCATGGGAAGAATGGAAACAGATGCCGTTGGGAAGGGACTGGGAAATTCAGCAAATGGATTTCGTGGGAGAGGAGAGCTTTGAAGAGAGATTTGCAGGAATTGAGATCGAGAGGGAGTTGCAGCCAGCAGATGGGAAAGCAAAAGAAGTCGGTCCCCTTCTGCCTTCTCTCCTCCTAGCATACCTGCTTTCCTGCAGGGGCTCTTTTTTTTTCATTCTCTAAGAGAAAAGCAGCTTCAGGAGGGGGACAATGGAGAGCAGAGAGAAGAGGGTGAGGAGGAGCAAGGGCCTTTAACTCTTCCCAATGCCTGCCTGCCTTTCCTGCTAGCAGCCCTGCAAGCTCAGGAAATCCAGCCTTCTCTTTGCCCTGCCTTTGCATGTCCCATCCAGTTCAGGCTCCATTGTGGGCATGGCAAGGCAGGCAACCAATGTTCAATGTATGTAGGGACAAAACGGAGAAGTTTGCCAAGCCAGGTGAATCAATCTGCCTGGGATTATGTCCCTGATTGCGAGGCTGGCATCGGCTTCTCTTGAATATCTTGGCCTTCATTGTCCATGATTGACTCTGTGTGTGTGTGCATATCATATAGTGCAGGGGTCAGCCAACTTTTTCAGCAGGGGGCCGGTCCACTGTTCCTCAGACCTTGTGGGGGGCCGGACTATATTTTGAAAAATAATAACAATAATAATGAACGAATTCCTATGCCCCACAAATAACCCAGAGATGCATTTGAAAGAAAAGGGCACATTCTACTCATGTAAAAACATGCTGATTCCCGGACCATCCGCAGGCTGGACTGAGAAGGCTATTGGGCCGGATCCGGTCCCCGGGCTTTAGTTTGCCTACCCATGATATAGTGTGATGCCCTGCTTCTGTCCTGCCAGGATCTGGGTCAGTTGTTCCTCACTGACCTTTGGGTGGAGAAGCTGTTGCACCTCCCTCTGATGGTGTGAAAAGGCTCAGCTAGCCTGGATCCCAGTTTTGAGCATGTTTCTTGGAAGTCAGTCCCACTTGGGATTACATTATGAGTGCAGAAGAGTAGCAGCCATAGGTTGAATTTCCATGTCCAGTGTCTAAGGATATCAGGACATAGAGATATCCCCTTCTACTAGCCCAATGCTAGCTATGACTCTCCAAGGTTTTGCACAAAAGGCATTCCTGGCTATTTCCTGAGAGCCCAATGGGAGATGAACCTAGGATCCTAGACATGCAAAAGGGGTACTATGCTGCCAAATTAAGCTGCACACACTGTACAATTGATTTTTTTTGGGGGGGGGATCAATGGTAGGTCTGTGCCTCCCCATTTCAACTTTCAGTTTGTGATCACTAATGGCACTTGGTGAGAGTCTGCCATAGCTCCATGCATTTAACTGCTGGGTGGTAGTTTTGTGTACCGATTGCGTTCCCTCCCCCTCCCTCCCTCCCCCATTCAATCGTTGTATATAAAATTGTGCAAAGTCAAGGGCAATTCCTCACAGCCTGGCCTTTGCAGCTTTTTTCCATAAATCACTGCAAATGTTGATGTTCTGTGGGGCATCTTCCCCGTACTTTTGAGCAGAGAGCGCCTGTTGATCTGTTTGAAGCCATCAGGCTTTGCAGGTTACAGTTCCCAGCCTGGGAATCTCTTCTTGTCGCTCCTCTCACACCCCTCTCTGAAACTTCTTTGTCTCTCATCCCTCAGAAATGACCCCATCCTGAACCCAGTTTCTGGGCTTATGAACAGGAGGATCACCCTCAGATTGATTACATTGCTGCCTCACCCCCTCCCTTCCATGAGGCCAATGTGGGGAGAGTTATTTCACAAACTCTGCTTCCTCTACATGGAGGAAGAAAGCCCCAGACCCTCACAATGCCCAATGATCACACACCCATGTCTGCTTTGCCTAGCATTGGGAAGCTGTGAGTGGCAAGCCGCAGTGTGTGTGTGTGTGTGTTTGGATAACCAGATAAAATGAAAGAAAGAATGCTTCATCTCCATGACCAACTTCCAAGATGTCTCTAATCATTCTGAAAACAAGTGGTTGATAGATTGGGGATAAAAAAAAAGCACATTGCAAATGTTGCATGGAACTTGTGGACTGCACTAGGAAAAGCCTGCTGACCTAGACCCACAATGACAGGGGCCCCTTGGGGAGGGAAGGCAGAGGTGGATTTAGGGGAGAGCAACCAGTTTGGTCGTACTGGGTGCAGAGCCTTGGAGGCACCACAGTCCTTGGGGGCGTGGGTGGCACTGTGGTCTAAACTACTGAGACTCTTGGGCTTGCCAATCAGAAGGTCGGCGGTTCAAATCCCCACAACGGGTGAGCTCCCGTTGCTCTGTCCCAGCTCCTGCCAACCTAGCAGTTCGAAAGCACACCAGTGCAAGTAGATAAATAGGTACCACTGCAAAAATGAATGGCAAGATCTTGTGTCGCTCTGGCAGAAGAGAATTGCCTTCTAGGTGAGAAACAGCACATTCTGTGCTGCTTTTGGCTTCACCAGCACCATTCCTTGAGAAAGTTTTGCTGGAGAAGTGGTGTTGAGAAACAGCCTGCAATTCATAATCTATTGAGGATCAAAGACTTTGTCCGGTTAATCCAACTCCTTTCCCTATCCAACCAGTATTATCTTGATTGTTGCTTTGTAGAAGCAGCCAAGAATGAGCTATTGGGAAGCACCATATGCATGCACAAACCCCTTCTTCTTCTTCCTCTTCCTCTTCTAATATATTTTTATTACAGATTTTTTAGTTTAGAAAAATATGTGCATTGTCTCTTTTTTCAAGTTGTGTTTTCTACTGATCAGTTTCATTTGTTGTGAGACATTAGTGTTGCATGCAGTGTTAGGTTAGGAAGAAAAGAGGGGGAAAGAGGGGGGATAATGAGTGGGGTGGGGTGGCAATGCGTCTATTCTTATACTTAGTATATGTGTGGGGTTTTGTGTCAGTGTCACTCATGTGGGTTCTCTTACTATTCACTTGTTGTAATTCCTTGGTGGTGAAAGAGGTTCGGGGTGGCCTAGGGTGTGGTTGTCTGTCTTTGGTAGTCTGTAGTCAGATTTTGTTTTTGTGTCTGAGTAGGGTGTGTGTGTGTGTGTTTGGATTACGTTAGCCAGATTGATTCGTATGCTGTCAGTGGATTCTTATTATTGTTTTGTTGGGCTGTGTATGTGATAAAGGGGAACCATACCAGGGTGAAGGTGTCTTCTTCTATTTGTCCCTGTATCAGTATCAGTTTATTGGTTAGTTTTTCTAATAAGGATGTTTTCCCACGCTATTTGATACCATCAGTCCATGCTCATTCCTGACACGTCTCTCCAGTGTCTGGCTAAGATGTTCCTGGCTGCTGAAAGTAGGTGGGTTATGAGCTCTTTATGAAGTGAGTGGGCATTATTATCACGAAAGATTGCACGAACTCCTTCTGAGCAGATTTTGCACCTCTTCCTCACATGTTGCTTTTGAAGCAGCCCACCTCCTCCCAAAGTGATGTGGGGAGCAGCTCTCGCCGGCTGAAAATCACCGTGCCTTGCTGCTTTGCACCTCACCTGCAGTGAACCTATTTCAACTGAGAAATGTAGGAATCCAGAAGTCATTGCAATGGCCAGATCTATCACCAGTTTGATTGGGTGAGAAGCAGCTCGCAAGCTCCTTCAGTCTGGTGGGGGGTGATGATGCCATTATCTGAGGTTCTGCCCCCATAGCAGCTTGCAGAGGGAGGAAATCCAGACCCTCAGTGTTAAAACGTTGGCCATCCCTGCACAAGACAACTGAGCCTAGGGAGTAGATTCGCTGTTCAAATTTGGAATTTGGAAGGCAGGTTGAGTATTGCTTTTCTGAATTGCTTTGAATCAGTTGCTTACTTTTGAGAGTCATGCTGTAGAGAGCTCTGCCGAGGCAGAGTGGAAACAAAAGCTTGCATGCTGCTGGGTTTTTTGTTTTTTTTTTTGGGGGGGGGGAGGGTTGCTGCACACAGCCTGGGAACTTATCTGCCTTTTATGTGGCAGGGAGGGGCAAAAGAAGTCTCTGCCAGGGGACTTTTTTGCTCATTAGTGTAACGGTTGTGGAAGCTGTTGTGCCAATTAAGTTTCTTCCAGCTGAAATTCAAAGTGAGACGATTTCTGGCTGTGTGGGTGTAGGAATCCCCAGGACACCAGGGGTAGATGTTCCATTGATGGCATCAGAGCGAGCACTGTGAGAAACTAGCCGAGATAGTGTGCATGTGAGGCTTGCAAGAACTTGTCAAAAGGGAGGGTGAAGTTTCCCCGATGCAGAACAATGTGTGCGAGCATGAAGGGTTCCGGATTTCAGAAACTAAGTACGGAGACAACAGCAGTTCGAAAGAAAAGGTCACCTTTCAACCCTGTCCTAAATGATGCTGCTAATGGCCGGGTATTTGTGTGGGATTGTTGGTTCAGACAAGGCGGACAGATTTTTATTTTTGTTATTGAGACTGCTCCATGGCTCAGTGCCTAATTTCCAAAATGAGAAACCCTGGGGCTTGTTTTTTTAGCTGACAGGCTCTCGCCAGAGGTATGCTAGAGCTACTTCTAAAAGGAACTCTACACATGCGCAAAGGTGCTCTAGCCATATGCTTCAGGGTCAAGTCCTGACAACTGATAAGATGTTCTGAGGCTGGATAATGGTGGGCTGTCTCTCTAATGAAGCCTTGGCTCAGGTTCAGATGATAGAGGTTCGGGTGTGACAGAGAGAGTGTGTGAATGCTTTGGGGATGATGCATCTCTTCTCTACAAAGTTTCTTCCAGGGCTGTTGTCCTTCATGGTCCCAGACAGCCCTGCTTTCCCCGCATTTCTCCACCAACTCGCTTTTAAACACCCCGGTCTTACCAGCAGGGCAGAGTTTCTTTTAGATACTGCCTGGTAGGCAACAAAGTCCCCTAAGTCCATGATCGGTCAGAGAAGGATGGGTGGAGGCAGGATCCAGTGGAAAGCAAGGCAGATTTTTATTTTTCTGTTGTAAAGGAGGAAGAGACCCTGAACAAAAGCGTGCAGGAACCTTTAAAAACTTTTGACATTGCCAAACTCCCTTAGCCAAAGACCACCCCAAAATCATCATAAATACATCATAGGAGGTGGTCTCCTGGGATACCTGATAATGGTCGCTGATTACATTACTTAGGCAGCCTGGCCATTCTTTTGTGATGGTTATTCCTGAATCCAGGTCACAAGCTCACCCTATTCTTGCACAAACATGCCCTTAAGAGAGGATTTATAAGCGGAAAGACATGGGAAGGCTTTTGCCATTTGCCTCCCTTACCACAGAGGAATATTTGAGGCCATCGGGAGAGTCAAAATGACTTCAGGATTGCTCTTCTGTACTGTTTCAGACACATGGGTTATATATTTAGATATGTGTGCATTTACGAATATTTATTCTGTATTTGAGACCTTAAAATTCTTATAACACTACGTTAAAGGCAATGAAGTGTCTGTGTGCGTATGTGTGCATGCAATACATTCTCCGGAGTGTGAGAGGTCATTTGGGGGCCTGTCTGGAATGTTTTGTGTGCTCAGCAGAAGACTATTGTTGTATGTGTGAGAGAGAGGCGGGGGGCGGGGGGCAAGATATTGAACAGAGCAGAGCAGAATTCTTAGGAATGCAGGGGAAGGGGGAGGAAATTGGGCAGATGGACAGGACTTTATTACAAAAAGTTTCTTGATTGCAATTATTTTATCTCATTGCTGTACTCTTGACTTTCAGAGGTCTTTTAAGTTGCAAAAGCAGCAGCAACAAACCTTTCCAAACTTGGCTCTATATGACCCTTTCATCAGAGTGCTCTCTCAGTTCTTTTCGCTTTACGGACTGGTGATGTCTGTAGCTGTATTGGGAAGGTGGAGTGTGAATTGCGTCCACGTAACATTTTCAAGATTCTTTCCCACCTCCGTTCCGCAGGGATTAAACTGGGAACACCTTGGAACTGGATGCTCGGGTTCTGAGTATCCTGCACTGCATCGGTATAAAATGGCAAGTCCCATAAATGGCAGGATATCTTGACGATATGACTGATATTGTGCTAAGTGGTTCCCTGGTCATGTCTCACCCCTCTGCTAAATTGGTGAGACCCTCACTCAGCCTTTAAAAGGGACATCTGTAACTTGCATACAAGACGGATGCTCACGTTTGTGTCAAATTAATGTATTAATTTAAACCATTTCCAGTTTGAAAAGGCTCCCGGATCAATTAAAAAGAAGACAATTCCTGCTCTCAGGCTTACAATATAAAGAACACAATACAAAAGGCAGCTGGCCTTTCACCAGAGCTGTTTCCCTTCTCTTGCTCTCTTTTTCTCTCCTACAACCTAGTTTTACAATCTTGGCTCCCAAAATTGTCCCTGGTCTTGTAAACAGCCACCTGCCGATTGCCTGTGGTGAATAAGGATATCCTCTATGCAGGGAAACACTGGGATACCAGTGTTTTTAGACCACTGACGTGCTACAAATGACTAATTTCTTTAGGTGTGAGCAGGTGGGCTAGTAACTCGTGGGCCAATAACGGCAGCCTTGCTTGAGACATTTGGAGCTCTGTTGTATTTGCAAAGGTGTACTGCTCTCCTAGGACTGTGCATAAGAGTGTGAGAATGTAAGAAAAGCTTGCTGGATCAGAGCAGTGGCTCATGTAGTCTGATCCTGTTCTCAGTGTGGCCAACCAGCTGCTTATGGGGAAACCAGCAAGCAGGATTCTTGCAAAACACCAACGTTCTTCGCTACCTCCAAACTGAGAGGGGAAATGTAAACTCAGGTCACCAGGACAATGGGGCAAAATGAGTTGTGCTTCAAGGCAGGAGGAGCGAGTGACTCAGTCATTCCTAAAACAAAAAGATACTGACAACCAAAGTGAATGTCAAAGGGCACATTCGTAAAAAGAGAGCTGAAAAGCCTGTGGTTAGGGAGATGCAATGGTTAGAAGACGGCAAGTTAGAGTTTTAATAGGATTAAAGTGTGAAGAAAGGAGTTGGCGGGGGCAGTGGAATAAGCCAAAGGTGTTTGGACATAGATGATAGGAGCTGGGACATTATTTGTACCCCGCCCATCCGACTGGGTTGCCTCAGCCACTCTGGGTGCCTTCCAACAAATATAAAAGCATAATAAAATATCAAACATTGAAACCTCCTTTATACGGGGCCAGTGGCCTTCCGGGTTAGCGCGATCTGGTTAATGGCGGATTCCCTCCGAGCTCCGGAGGGAATCGGCTCCACTGGAGAAGGGTTCTAACGCGACGGCGACGCGGGGACCCTCAGAAACCGCAGGCGCTGAAGCCTGCGGACTTGGTGACTCGGCGGGCACCTTAAGCGCCCCCCCGACCCACGAAGAGCCTTTTTAAAGGCTGCGGAGAGGGTACGGGGAGCGGCGTGGTGCTGTGAGTGGACCGCTACTGCAGTGGAGCGTAGCCGCGAGCCATGGCCGGAGACCGCTGACTTTCTTCCCTGAAATTCGGACTTTAATTAACCCGTGAGTAGAATGGAATTTGGACTTTAAAAATTTTACTTTTGAATTCGGCACGATCGGGGGATGTGCTAAAGGGAAGTCCGCACCCCCCTGCTTACAGAAGATTTAAAGCAAGGATCGGAGAACTAAGGTGGAGAGTTTTTTCTTTTTGGTGTTTTTTAAAAGATAATATTTTCATGAGTTTGACAGAAGAATATTTGTGCTGGAGAGTAAGAGTGGAATTTTAGAAGCTTTTGTTTAACACACACCCCCCCCCCTTTAGACCCGGGAGTGTCCTGTATGTGAGCTGGAGAAAAAGGAACAGGAGTTTGACAGCTGTCAAAGGAGCTGTCAAACGGGCAGTGAAAGTTAAAAATCTTATTATTTAACACTTCTCTGGACTAAATTTGTTACATTTGAATTAAAGAGGTTGGGAACAAAGTAGTGAAATAACAAAGTAACAGACTGTTGGGAAAGGACTATTAAGTAACCAGAATCCCCCTAGGGGAAACATTGAAACACTACAATGGCAGAGATAGAAAGAATGTTCTTTCTCGTGGGAATTTTGCAGGAGCAGACTACGGTTATGAGTAAACAACTTATAACCTTGAATTCTAAAATAAGTGACTCTGCTGAACGCACAATGGACTTGACCGGGAAAAAATCTGCAGCTGAATTAGAAGAGATAACTTTGGAACAGGAGGAGAGGGAACAAGGAGTGGAGCATGTACAGATGGAGAGTACCAACCAGAAGCCTACATTGTTAGAACATAAAGAAGAAGACTTTTGGATTACAAATCTACGAAAGATGCGAGAGAGGAGGGAGGAAGCCCCCGGAACACTTGGAATACTTGAATTTAAAAGAAACAAGAAATATGATTGGGGCTTCCTCTTTGAGTATGGAAGATCAGTTGATCTTTCGCAGCAGCTGTTACCAAGTATTTTGGATGGAAGAAAATCTGATGAGACTGAGCTAGAATTCCTTCGAGACCCGATGACCAACAAAGAGGGCTACCAACAAAATCGGCAGAGAGAGACTGACAGAGACTTGAAGGCCTCATATGTGAGGAATCCAGGCTAAAAACTGTTCTTGTGGACATTCATTTGGGAAGGGACAGAAACCGGGGCGGGGGGGGGGGAGAAAGAATTTTAAAAATGTTTATGACCTTTGTGTTTGATTGTTATGACCTATTTTTAAGATAAAAGGGAAATTCGTGGAAGGAATTTGGGTCGACCTTAGAAAAGGATTTAATATTTATAAGAAAATTGGATAAGTAAAATTTGGCCAAGTAATATGAATCAAGCATTTTTTTTAAAAAAAAAATATACTTATAGAACAACAATATGTAAAGGATGAGAGATATGAGCTTGCTGAGTTAATTTAATTAAATTAGGATGTATGAAGGGGGGGTGGGGGGAGGTCAAGAACTGGGGTTAGGAAAGTAAGGACATGAAACCTTATATGTGTTGTTTTTGTCTGTGTGTGTCTGTGTTTATAAAATGTGAAAATCCAATAAAAATTTTATAAATATATATATATATATATACGGGGCCAGTGGTGTAGCAAGCCGTTTGGGTGCCTGGGGCAGCGCCCAGGGCCAGGCACCCACGGGGGGTGGAACCAGCTGCCCGTGGGGTGGGGTGAACTGGGGCAGGATGCTGTGGGGGGCCTCTGAGGAGTCTGACTGCTTCCTCCCACTCAGCCGCCCTACAACTGAAGGGTAGGCGGTGGGTGGAACGTTTGGGGCAGCGTGGAGCCTGTGAGCACCCAAGCCACCACGTCACTCCCAGGAGAGATGCATGGCTCGGGCACACTGCAGGCCCCGTGGTGAGTGCCGCCTGCCATTTTGTCACCCCCCCCCCCAGTAGTGACACCTGAGGCGTATCGCCCCCACCACACACCCCTTCCTCCGCCCCTGTACAGGGCTGCCTTCAGATGTCTGCTAAAGGTTGTTTAGTTACTTATCTCCTTGACATCTGATGGGAGGGCATTCCACAGGATGGGTGCCACTAGCAAGAAGGCCCTCCGCCTGGTTCTTTATAACTTTGCTTCTTGCAGTGAGGAAACTGCCAGAAGGCCCTTGGCACTGGATTTCAGTGTCCGGGCTGACCAATGATGTCCTGGGTCGAGGTCGTATAGGACTTTCAAGGCCAGCTACAACACTTTGAATTGTGCTCAGAAATGTACTGGGAGATAGGAAGATTGGCAAGCAATAGCTAATGTGAGACAGAGTGAGAGCTGAGATAAGGATTTTTAGTAGGTTTAATAGATTTTAAAAGCTGAACTTAAGAAACATTGTAGAGAGAGAACCAACAAACCTTAGCTGGAGCAGTAAAATAAGCCAAGAAGGAAAGAAATGGTTAGCTTGCAGAAGAGTTTCCATATGAAGGAGAAAGCAAAAGTAGACTGAAATATACTTTGCTTTGCTAGCTTTTGGAGGCAGGAATTGCTTGGAGGAATTTGCTTCAGCTGGGCATGAGCAGGAACCTCTTAACGGAGGAAGAGCCTCCTTGACCAGGCCATAGGCTTCTCATGGCTTGTGCTTCCTTCCTGCATCAGGCAAAGGACTACGAGAATGAGTCACTTCTTCAGTGGTCCTCAAACATTTTCCTCTACTTGAAAATTGCTGAGGATCTTGGCAGGCCACATAATGATTTTTCTGCCTGCTGTAGCAACTGTCAAGTGTTGTGCTAGAATGGGTTTTTTATGGTGCTTTTACAGAAATGTCATGGGCCACCTAAATGAAGTTTGCGGATCAGTGGTGGCCCATAGGCTACAGTTCTGGAACCCCCCAGGGGCGGAGGAAGGGGTGTGTGGTGGATGCGGGTTGCCCCGGGTGTCACCACTAAGGGGAGAGGTTACAAAATGCTGTGCAGCACTCACCACGGGGCCTGCAGCACACCCGAGCCACGTGTCTCTCCTGGGAGTGACGTGGTGGCTTAAGCGTGCGCAGGCTCCATGCTGCCCAAACTGTCCACCTGCTGCCCCCCCCCCCAGCTGTAGGGCGGCCGAGTGGGAGGAGGCAGACAGACTCCTCAGAGACTCCGTGGAGTGTCTTGCCCCGGCTCGCCCTTCCCCATGCGCCCGAGCGGCTTCCTCCACTGCTGGAACCCCTGATATAGCTCATAAACCTTGTGCTGTGTGTACAAAAGGCACTGGCAGAAAATCCTGGAGATCTGTGATCAGTAGGGGGGCAAGATGGACTTTGATTAATAATAATAATAATAATAATAATAATAATAATAATAATAATAATAATTTATTGTTTATACCCCGCCCATCTGGCTGGGTTTCCCCAGCCACTCTGGGTGGCTTCCATAAAAACCAAAAATACACTAAAATATCACAGATTAAAAACTTCCCTGAACAGGGCTGCCTTAAGATGTCTTCTGAATGTCAGGTAGTTATTTATTGCTTTGACATCTGATGGGAGGGCGTTCCACAGGGCAGGTGCCACTACCGAGAAGGCCCTCTGCCTGGTTCCCTGTAGCTTTGCTTCTCGCAATGAGGGAACTGCCAGAAGGCCCTCAGCGCTGGGCCTCAGTGTCCGGGCAGAACTCCTTCAGGTATACTGGGCCGAGGCCGTTTAGGGCTTTAAAGGTCAACACCAGTACTTTGAATTGTGCTCGGAAACGTACTGGGAGCCAATGTAGGTCTTTCAAGACCGGTGTTATGTGGTCTTTCAAGACCGGTGTTATGTGGTCTTTCAAGACCGGTGTTATGTGGTCTCGGCGGCCGCCCCCAGTCACCAGTCTAGCTGCCGCATTCTGGATTAGTTGTAGTTTCCGAGTCACCTTCAAAGGTAGCCCTACGTAAAGCGCATTGCAGTAGTCCAAGCGGGAGATAACTAGAGCATGCACCACTCTGGCGAGACAGTCCGCGGGCAGGTAGGGTCTCAGCCTGCGTACCAGGTGGAGTTGGTAGACAGCTGCCCTGGATATAGAATTGACCTGCGCCTCCATGGACAGCTGTGAGTCCAAAATGACTCCCAGGCTGCGCACCTGGTCCTTCAGGGGCACAGTTACCCTATTCAGGACCAGGGAGTCCTCCACACCAGCCCACCCCCTGTCCCCCCAAAACAGTACTTCTGTCTTGTCAGGATTCAACCTCAATCCATTAGACGCCATCCATCCTCCAACCGCCTCCAGGCACTCACTCCTATTGCCCAGCTTCTGTTATGATAGACCCTTTTCAATTCACTGGGCATCACCTGGAAACAGTGGCACTGCATCATTCGCTGGTGCTCAGGCTGCGCATGTGCATACACATGTGCATCAGGCAGGACAAGGAGCTGGGCATGGAGGGTAAACGAAACCTGCCATGCCAGCCCAACCCTTGCCACTGCTGCCTCTGGGTCGGCGCGGGGCACAGAGGGTTCATGGGGCTACACAGGGAGGAGCCTGGCTAGACGTGGCCCATGGCGGGTGCATCCCCCAACTGTGACATTCAGCAAGGGGGCCAGGGGCATGGCCGCAAGGCCCCTAGTGGCAGGTAGGATGGGGGTCCCTGCCTGGTCCTCCCCACACTATGCTTCTGCCTGGAAAGCTGGGTTGGTTTCATGCTTTTCAAGCATTCCACTCACAAGTCTTTCTCTTGAATTTCTAGGCTCCCACTTGGTTGGTCAGAATGGAAAGAGTCTGCTAATGCTGTGATGGCTTCTCCAAAATGGCCACCGGTGGACGTGTTAACTACTGACGAAAATTAATCTCATTTGTGAAATGCCAACTTCTCCGGTGTGGGACATGCGCAAGACTGGCACAGCATGATGGAAAGGACTATGCCGTGCTATGCGAACCAATGAAACTGAAGGTGGAGAGGTGTTCGTGGGATGGAATTTGCCAGCATGGAGATCCCACGCTCTTTGGGCCAGATCTACCGAGAGTACCACAACAACAATGTGATTTCTTTGCACTACAACTACACAGGCAAGCTCCATGGCAGCAAATACAAGGGCAGTCTCAAGGCGGATGCCATTGTGTTCCTGGTGGTGTGCGCCTTCATTGTGGTGGAGAACCTCGTGGTCCTGCTGGCTATCTGGAGGAACAAGAAGTTTCATTTGCCCATGTACTACCTGATTGGGAACTTGACCCTGTCGGACCTGCTTGCTGGCGTGGCCTACACTGCCAATATTGTCATGTCCGGGCCCAACACCCTTAAGCTCACCCCTGTGCAGTGGTTTCTGCGGGAAGGCGGGGTCTTTGTCACGCTGGCTGCCTCCGTCCTCAGCCTCCTTGCAATTGCCATCGAGCGCCATGTCACAATGGTCCGCATGAGACTCTACCACGGGGACAAGAAAGGGCGGATGTTCCTTCTCGTGGGGGCCAGCTGGCTGGCCTCCATATTGCTCGGGGTGCTACCGATCCTGGGCTGGAACTGCATCGAAAACCTCCCCGAGTGTTCCACAGTGTTGCCCCTCTATTCTAAGCATTATGTCCTCTTCTGCATCACCGTTTTCCTGGCCATCCTGGTCTCCATTGTGGTGCTCTATGCCCGCATCTACCGCATGGTCAAGTTCAACGGGCAGCGGCTGGGCAGCCTCCGCAAAGGCATGCTCAAGAAGTCCCAGAAGTATATGGCCCTGCTGAAGACGGTGACCATTGTGGTGGGCACTTTCATCGCCTGCTGGCTACCCCTCTTCCTCCTCCTGTTGTTGGACGTTGCCTGCCAGGCCCAGGCCTGCAGCGTGCTCTACAAAGCAGACTATTTCCTGGGCCTGGCGATGATTAACTCCCTCCTGAATCCCATCATTTACACCCTGACCAGTAAGGACATGAGACGGGCCATTCTCAAGTTGCTATGCTGCCTGCTGGTGGTCACTCCTGGCACGGAGGAGAGCCGTGCCAAGCGCTTTGGTCTGCCCATACTGGAGGGCAGCACCAGCAAATCAGAGCGCTCATCGCACCAGCATGAGGGGCCTAATGTTAGCATGTCACTTGGGAACAGCACCCCCAAAGCCATCAAGGCAATGGTGCTGAAGGCCGTCTACTGAAGACCTTTGGTTATCTTGCCCCAGGGGCCAGTAGTGCAGTATGAGCAGCCAGGGGTCAAGAAGGGGGCTGAGGGGCCAAGTCCCAGCAGAGTGGGACTAGGTCCTAAAGGAAAATGCTGTGGCAGATCTTGGGAGGAAACCTAGGCAGGGCTAGCAGGTAAACCAGGAGACTTGAGGAGCAGACAAGGAACCAGGGGTGTCCTGGTACTTGGCACCCGAACCGAATCTGGTTCTTGCCCAGGCAAAGACTGATTTGGAAACCTGGTGGCTAGGCCAAGCAGCCTGAGTGGCTGGATCTTCTTGAACACCTAGAATGATAACAAAGTCCAGTTACTTCTACCCTGTAGCCTAAAGTAGTTCATCACAAGATCAGGAGGCCCACCCTTCTAGTCCTTGTTGCTCCTGTGCAAAATCAAGGCCCCCAAACCCATAGAAACAACCCTTCCCTCCACCAAGGTCTTGCTAGAACTAGACTGAGTGCCCTGGAGAGATATGAAGATAGAGATAGGCAAGAGCTCTTTTGGAGAACGTCAGTGGCTTCTTTTTGAAGGAAAACACCACCTTTGTGCTGTTTTATCTCTCTGCAGTGCTCACTCCAACCTGCCCATTTCTATGTCCCAGCCTCCACCCCCAGGGGCTGGTCCTCCTAATACCTTCATACTGACCACTTAGTCCTTCATGATGCTGATAAAAAGTGGTGGAAAGACAGATCTAATTCATTATAGTGCTATTGAGGGCAGAGACTAACCTAGCCTGGAATCCAGCCCCCATGAAATGGAGGTTTACATGTACATGTATAAAGTTCAGTGTCTTTAGATAGACATACAAGTGCACTGTATATCCTTGTATGTGAGCTTATGTTGATGATGCCATTAAATTATGTCTCTTTGGGCCCAAAACCGATCCCGCCCCCCCCCCAAAAAATAAAGCTGTTTAATAAAAAAAGTTGTCCTGCTGGTTTGGGCCACATTAAGTGGCTATGGAATGGTTGTAAGTTGCCCTGTTGTTGTCTTGGCTGTTCTATCTCCTACCCCAAAGAACTAAGGAAGAAATATCCCATTCTTCTTCCACCTCCATTTGCTTAAGGGGCACACAGAATGCAGCAAAAAGGAAGGAAGGAAACCTCCAAGTCTGGTATCCTAACCTTGTATATAAAACTACAACCCACTATTAAAGAGATAAACGTCAGAAAGCATTCGCTGGACTCTCTGAAATATGCAAAAAAAAAGCAGCACTTCTCTTTTGCCTAAATCCTTAGTGATGCTAAGGTACTCTGCCAGGATGGGCAAGTTTGTTTGTTTGTTTGTTTGTAACAGAAATGACCTAGCAAGCCCCACTCCCACCCCAGCACTCTGTTACTGCTTGCAAAATGGCACCTGCCATTATGCAGCTGTGTAATCTTTTGCAGGGACGCAGGTGGCGCTGTGGGTTAAAGCCTCAGCGCCTAGGGCTTGCCGATCGAAAGGTCGGCGGTTCGAATCCCTGCGGCGGGGTGCGCTCCCGCTGCTCGGTCCCAGCGCCTGCCAACCTAGCAGTTCGAAAGCACCTGCGGGTGCAAGTAGATAAATAGGGACCGCTTACCAGCGGGAAGGTAAACGGCGTTTCCGTGTGTGGCTCTGGCTCGCCAGAGCAGCGATGTCACGCTGGCCACGTGACCCGGAAGTGTCTCCGGACAGCGCTGGCCCCTGGCCTCTTAAGTGAGATGGGCGCACAACCCCAGAGTCTGTCAAGACTGGCCCGTACGGGCAGGGGTACCTTTACCTTTACCTTTACTCTTTTGCTTTCTTTGACTTACGGCTGTTGCACAAAATCTAGCTACCGTAGATTCCGGCGTATTAGGTGATTGGGCATATTAGACGACCCCCCAAATCGGCAGCTGCAATTTGGGGGTTCATCTTATAAGCCCAGTTGCCTAATATGCTGGACAGCTGTGCGCCGGGAGAAAGCCTCCCGACGTGGAGTGGAGCCTGCCGCCCAGCTGCTTCCGAAGCAGCAGCGGGAGGGGGGGCCTCTGCGCTGGGAGAAAGCCACCTGGAGTGGAGCAGAGCCTGCCGCCGCCTCTGCTGCTTCCGAGCCACCAGGTGCTGCAGCAGGGAGCGGATACCCGGAGTATAAGACGACCCCCGACTTTTTAACCTCTTTTCCCGGGTTAAAAAGTCGTCTGATACGCCGGAATTTACGGTACATTTCTAGTGACATACGAATTCTAGTCGGACAAGAGGTGATTTAAATAGTATTCCTCTGTCCTCCCTGGCACTTTTTGTACAAGCTGGGTTATGGGACAGGCTCTGGAATAAAATAAGCAAGAATCTCCTGGCTTCAGTGAAAGGAACCCGAAGCCTTTGGAGCACAGCACGAGTTCCCGCTGCGCTCCAAAGGCTTCAGCTGGCTATCCCTGAAGCCTTTGGAGCGCACTGGGACCTCACGTTGCGCTCCAAAGGCTTCGGGTTCCTTTAGCTGAAGCCGGGAGAGCAAGACTCTCCTGGCTTCAGCAGAGAGGGAGAGCTGCGCAGCACCCCTTCAGCGAAGCGGGAGGAGAAATGGAAGGGGCTCCGTTTCTCCTGCCGCTTCGCTGAAGGGGTGCTGAGCAGAGGGGGGGAATTTTTCCTCCTTGTTCTCCCCCTCCTATGGTTCGATACGTCCTATGGTCCAGTGCGTCCTATAGAGCGAAAAATATGGTATATTTGCAAACAGTATGCATAATAACATAACTCTGGAATTAGGGATCATAAAACTTCAAACGGCAGACTTGGACAACAGCCCAGACTGGAAGATAACAGTAAAAGAAAAGCTGCGCTAGCAAACAGACAAGGGAACATACACACACACACACACACACACAAAAAGCTGTGCTTGTCAGATGAAAGGATACATGATTGAGAATTGATTAGCCAGGGACTGGGGACTTTGAGAGTTTAAGATCGGAATGTGGAAATTATGAGATCAACAAGGAGGCAGAAATATAATTATGTGAGATGATTCTTCAGAGGTCTAGAATATGGAAAGTCCGTTTGAAATTTAATAATTAATAATTTGGATTGTAATTTGGGGTTTTTTTTCTTGAATTATGATTTGCTTTGATATTATTTGGATGTTCTTAATGAATTTTTTTTTAAAAAAAATAAAGATGAAGAAATATACAATAACTTGAATATAATAGTAAATGCTTGTGCAACCAGTTAAGCAATAAAGAAGCTCATATAAATATATATAATACAAATACATCTCACTTCTTCAGAGAGAATTAAAAAAATGCGAACCCGGAAGATCTCTACCCAAACATTACTCTATTTCCCTCCCTTTCAACCTCCGTGGATTACAGACTGCGTTTTGCTACGAGTCGCGACTTGGGACAAGCAACCTGGCGGCTATCGCCACCCGCTGCCAACCGCCCTCTCGAGGAATCGTTCGCTCGCCGCGTGACGTCACGCCGTCGCGCCCCCAGTGACACGGCGCGGGTTGCTAGGTAACAGCCGGCGGGGCCTGTATGTGTATATGTGTGTGGGGGGGGGGGAAAGGGAGTGGGGGAATTTTTTTTGGGGGGGGGGAGCGCTCGTCTGCACGCGCAGTCCCGTGTCTGTGCGGAGGAGCCAGCCCGTTTTCTGCTTCCTAGAAGCCAGGCCTCGAGCCCGTGAGGGGGTGGGTGGGGGGATGCGCGCGCACAGAGCCCTCTTCTTCCCCCTCCCTCTCTGGCGGCCTTCACCGGCCCGAGGGGCGCCTGAGGCGGGTTGCGTGTTACGTGTTCGTGTGAATGCGGCCTCTGCCCCAGTGCCCCGCCCTGGCCCTGAGGCAAAATTTGCCGGAGCCACGCCGTCCCGTCGCCTGCAGAGAGAAGCGGCTGGCGCTCCCTCAGCAGCCCTTCCCTGGCGGAAGGCGGGCCCGACGGCGAAGGCGGGGCCGCTTCCAGCCTGCCTGCCTGCCTGCCTTGCCTCTCCCCCTTCCATCCTGGCCCTACTCTCTCCTGGCTTCCCGACGGTGGCGGTGACGTTTCGCTCTCGTTTTGTAAGTTTGGGGGGGGGTCGCTTTGGCAAACTTTGGTGGCGGCCAGGGATGGGAAGCGGTGGTGCGGCGCAGTGGTTAGAGATCTGGGCTAGGACCAGGGTTCGAATCCTCACCGCTCAGGAGCCGCGGGGAAGCTTGCTGGGCGGGTGAGCTCGTGCAACGGGGGTGGGGGTGGGATCGGGCAGTCGTCGCCTCTCTCAACCCCGCCTACCCACCACCTTCTTCTTTGGCGATCACTCTTAGCCGGGGAAGATTGTCTTCCGTGAACACGGTCTCAATAGTGAGTCCGTAAATGACTGTGGAGCCAATTCTGGAGCCACACCTCCTTCCATAGTGGGGACATAGGTATCCGGGTGGAAGTTGATCACGGTGAGGGTTTGCCAGACGTGCCTTCCTCTTTGCACGTTAAGAGGAGGAGTAAAGGTGGATTGGAGACAAAGAAGGGGGGGTTGGGGGTAGGGAGGGGAAGGATCTTCCTCTCCAGGGAAAGAAAGTGAGATAAAAGGTTAATATTTGTATATTAATACAAATCTATAAATGGGGACTAGAAGGACAAGAAATGCCATTTCCTTAGTCATATGTATTAGACAGGGGTTTCATTCATCCATTTAGTGAGTTGTGCTAAAATGAAGCTATGGGCTGTAGCTGATGCTGAGACAGCTCATAGGGGACTCTCTTGTGGTAAGTGGAGTGCAGAATTTGGGTTGCCCAAAGCTTTTTTTAGGGTGCAAAGGTGTACATGGAAAACAGAGGTCTGTGGGCGTATATTGAGATTTAAGTAAGAATCTGTTTGGAATGATACTAATTTAAATTAGTTCCAAGGTTAAACCACATTAAGCAATGATTGAGTATTGCTGCTGAACAAATCCTATCAGGGAGAAAGTTCCCTGAGTGTACTCTGGACTCACCATTATGATTGCAGATACAACTGCTTTGGTTTTGTTGGTTCACCTTCTGGTAAGATCCTCCTAGTTCTTTTCTTTGCCTTATTCTTTAGAAACTGAATCATGAATTTTTGGCACCAACATTTTGGACAAGTATGAGGATGCTGTAGGGTTCTAATGTGGTAGAAAGGTAAATCTGTATAAAACCAGTTTACCTAGTACGTAATACAGAATTTCAGGAATAAAAGTGCAAAACTCAATTAAGACAAAAATAGGGTGGAAAAACGGGGGCTCTTGTGTGGTAGACATATTGAGCAAATGGCACTGCTGAAGTAACAGAAGGACTCTCTCTTCCACAGCAGTACAATTCTATGCAAGTCTACTTAAGCACATTTTAGTTCAAGAGGACTTACTCCCCATTTAGTATATGATTCAGCCTCCATGTTTTTAACAAATCTACAATATTTAATATATCTGGTGCAGGGATTTCATTATTTCTGGTTTCTTCCGACACAGTTCCACAGTTGAGCAGCAGTGTGCATATGTGGTGATGGAGTGAGAATGGGATGGGATAAACCTGCTGCTCAACAGGTGGGGAGGAAGGATCAAGGAAGGGGATGGTGGAGTGGATGCTGTCTATCAGCGATGACTTATAATTTTCATTTATAGCAAAGGTGTAGGCATGCCCAGTAGGGCTGGGCGATATCTGGTTTTCAATATCACAATATATCATCAGCTAAACATTGAGATATACTGATATATCACGATATCTGAAATAAGATGGAGCTACGTAGAGGTGAACATGGTAATGTCTTGGCAACTGTTACCAAGTCGCGGGTCTGAATCACCACACACTGATGAAATCATCACTTTCATCAGCAGGCAAGCCAAAATGCATCCAAACAGGACTTTGGTTTGGGGCTTGGATACCAAATGGTGGTATTCAGGTCCAGGACAATCCAAAATACAGTAATGAGTCATAGTGAACACAAATAATCTGGGAAAATACTGGGGCGGGGGGGGGGGAGGATTCTAAACTTGATGCATATAATTACATGAAAATTAACTCAATGATAGCATGCTTCAACTAAACCATTAAATATTTCTGGAGAATATATTAATATTCTATGCAGTTTTGGGGGCAAATTTACAAAAGTAGTAGATTTAGTAAGAATATTAATTAAACTTGCATATGGTTAAGAATTTAATCTGTTTTCTACTAATTTACGAGTAGTTTATGTAATTTGCTAGTGTCAAGTGCATCTCCTTCCCCACTCAGAGGGCCAGCTCCAATTCTATGCATGAGTAAGCCCCACTCAGTTCAACTAAACTTACTTCTGCTCTTGCTGCTGGTGAACAAGGAAGAGGTTGCGGTCCATTTGCTCCTGCTGTGAAATATCTGTCTCCACCAAGCTTACTCTGTCCAGATGTGAAGGGCAAGCTCATGGTCATGCGGGTTGACTTCAATGTTCCAATGAAGGACCATAAAATAACCAGCAACCAAAGAATCAAGGCAGCTGTCCTAAGCATTAAGCATTGCTTGGACGATGGAGCCAAGTCTGTGGTGCTGATGAGCCACCTGGGTCAGCCTGGTGGGGTTCCTATGCCTGACAAATACTCCCTGAAGCCAGTAGCAGCAGAGCTCAGAGCTTTGCTAAGCAGGGATGTCACATTCCTGAATGAGTGTGTGGGTATAGATGTGGAAGCTGCTTGCGCAACTGGCTCAGTCTTTCTTCTGGAAAACTTCCGATTCCACATGGAAGAGGAAGGCAAGGGAAAGGGAAAGGATACTTCAAGAACAAGATCAAGGCCAATTCTGCAAAGGTGGATGCTTTCAGAGTGTTGCTTTCTAAACTTGGAGATGTTTATATCTATGATGCATTTGAAACTGCACACAGAGCTCACAGTGTCAATCTGCCTCACAAAGCTGCTGGTTTCCTGATGAAGAAAAAACTGGAGTATTTTGCAAAAGCTCTAGAGAACCCAGAGCAGCCCTTCCCAACAATCCTGGGAGGCGCTAAAGTTCAGGATAAGATTCAGCTGTTCAAAAACATGCTGGATCAAGTCAATGAGATGGTTATCTATTGTGGGATGGCTTTTACCTTCCTTAAAGTGCTCAAAAACATGAAAATTGGCAACTCTTTGTATGATGAGGAAGGATAAAAAATAGTCAAGGACCTGATGGCAAAAGCAGAGAATAATTGTGTACACATCACTTTGCCTGTTGACCTCATCACTGCAGGTAAATTTGATGAGAATGCTAACATTGGAGAAGCCACTGTGGATTCTGGGGTCCCTGATGGATGGATGGGTTTGGATTGTGGTTCTGAAAGCATTAAGCTGTTGGTGGAAGCTGTGGGCAGGGCCAAGCTGATTGGGTGGAACGATCCAGTCAGTGTCAGTGGGACAAGTTTTCCAAAGGAACCAAAGCTTTGATGGATAAAGCTGTGGAAGTTACATCCAAAGGTACCATCATTGGAGGTGAAGACACTGCTACATGATGCGCCAAATGGGGCACCGAGGAGAAAGTTAGTCATGTTAGTACTGGAGGTTGGTGCCGACTTGGAATTCCTGGAAGGTAAAGTTCTTCCTGGTGTGGCTGCTCTGAGCAATGTTTAGCAGTAGATCATGGGATGAATAAGAGCGCCTCCTGGACATGTTCCTGTGCACAGCCTTTAAAGTAACCACTTCTATATTTGTACTGGCAGCAGGGTCAAATAAAGTAACCTGCAAGATTTACAGCAATGTTAAAATGGCTCTTGTCTTGTAGAGTCTGCAGTTTACCTGATGTTGACTGGTCCCCTGTTGCTCCACCTGAGCTACTGTAGTGTTAAATGGTTTTTGTGATATTTAGAGTGGATATATTTATATTTTTTTGCCTTTTGACCAAGGCCAAGTTCCCCTACTCGTAGTCAGTACCTCAAAGCAAATTCCTTCATTCAATCTCAACAGCGTGTTTAGCTACTGCTACTTTTCACCTTTGCACAGTACCACAAGGTGGAGGGAAAATTCAGGTGTCAACTGCAATGTTAGCTTCTAAATAAATGTTTTCAGCAGGGCTTATTTCTGACGACACGCATTTGCTTGCTCTGCTTAACAACAAGCACCCACCCTCCCCATCATTCTCACCTCACAACAACCACCTAATCTCCCATTTAAGCATAAAGCAGCAACAGTCAAATCTCCGCCCCTTCATTTCCTCATATTGTGACATAGAAGGGCCCCCAAAAGCCCCTATCCCACCAATCTCTCTCCCTTTTTATCAAAGGGAAGGAGGAAGGGGAGACGGGAATAAACGGAGCCATCAGGGCAACTTGGTTTTTTTGTTCTTATTTTAAAAGGGGAATGGTGCTCCCCGTTCCACCCTCAGATGGGTAGTAAAGACATCAGAGAGGTTAAAGAAAGGCTTCTTGCATGTGCACACAAACGCAGGCAGAAGAGGAGATGGGAGTAAAGAAAAAGAGTTAAAAAACAGGACAACGTTTTTCGTTCTTACTCTGAAGAAAACAACCTGTTTCTTTTTTCATGGCGGTAAGGAAGGGGAAATAGGGCTCCCAGCAAGAAGCCCTGAGCCAGGCCAGACCAGCACCTACCAACTTGTTCCACCAGCTACTAGACTGCTGAACCGGGGCTTTCTGCAAAATCAAAAGAAGTATAAGGGCTGATAAGCTGGCTGGCTGCTGCTTTCCCAGCTTTTTTCATAATCGTCACTTGAGTTTGTAGAGGCAGTTGCACAATCAAAAGAATCGTAGCGACTTCGGCTATGCCTGCTCTTGTGTGTCAGTCTCTCACTGCTCCTGCAGGAGGCAGCGGAAGCCCTAAGAAGTACATACTAGCCGGCTACACAGTTTTCTCAAAATCGCGATGCTTGACGGACAACATTTTATGAAACTCATATTGTGCTGTGGACTTCATAACCAGTTTTGAACGATATGTTGAAAAATTGTCCAGGTCTAGTGCCCAGTAAGACATCAGTAAATAGAAGTACACATCTCGTTTCTGGGCTTTGGCTAGATAGCAAGGAAGTTCCCTGCACACTAATCATGCTGCAAAGTTACAGAACTGATGGCTGCGGTCAAAGATTGGGTAGGTTAATCAAAGCAACATGTGAACGTGTTTCTCTTATCTCTGAAGCTCCTGGCTTTCTATATTTTCTCTTCCAATTTTCATTTTTATTAAAAATAACTCCACCTGGCTTTCTCTTTCTGTGGACACTAAGCCGCTGCCTCCTGGCCTAGGCCATTTCCTTCATCCGTCTCTGCTGCCTT
Source organism: Podarcis cretensis (assembly GCF_951804945.1). NCBI lineage: Eukaryota > Metazoa > Chordata > Lepidosauria > Squamata > Lacertidae > Podarcis > Podarcis cretensis. The sequence continues at coordinate 32,438,176 of NC_137187.1, forward strand.
GCCAGAGACTGAACTGCTACAAATTCTTGGTGCATAACTATGTATGTTAGATAAAACTGAATCACAGTTTGAGAGAATTTGCCCTGCATTTTTTAGATTAAAAAAATCCCTTGTCTGTCACCTCAAGAAAACTAGAAATAAACTAAGTATTTGTGTTACAGAATAGAACTGCTACAGCATTGCTGGCATGCAGCTGAGGCAAACAAGTTACAGAATGGTACTTCTGTGTTTTGTCTTCCTTTCGGGACAGGAGTGCATCTATAGCTGACACAAATGAATCCTGACGTGCCTGCTGCCGCCTCGGCTCTAGAAGGCTCCTCGACATGGCTGTTGGCGCTGCTGGGAAGCCTTACAGTGACTCTTCTTGGGGTAGCTCACAAACTGGGGCTCATCTATCAGCTGTGGCATCAGGTAAAGCATAAATCAGTGACTGCCTTTAGATGCGGCTTCTTTATCCATAGGGCAGTGATTGGAAATCCACAACCCTCTGGATGCTGCTGGATTACAAATTCCATCCTTCAATATTCACTGTGCTGGCTGGGGCTGGTGGGGGTTGGAGTCCTACAACATTTGAAGGGCTACAGGTTCTCCATCTCTGTTATAGGGGAGCCAAAGGCCTTAAGAGAGAGTAGGCAGGTTATGAACAGCTTAGGTCCAAAATGGAATTATGTCTCCCACCCTCCCTTTGCAAGGATGTATACTATATTGCTTTTGGGGCCCAGTATTAATTGATTTCTGTTCAGATGATCTTGGTGGTGAAACGTTCGCAGCAGGTGTCTTTCACCAGACATCCGGATGTTAAACAACAGTTAGTCCTGTCGATGCCCTTTGCTTTCCTGCGCCCCAGTCCCATTGGCTCTGTATCAAAGGCACAGTAAGAAGTAGTAGAGGAAGGACTGTAGTTAACCAGTAGAGCTTTGCATGGAAAAAAGTCGCAGGTTCAAACCCTGGCATTTTCAGGAAGGGTTGAGGCAAAAACCCTATGAAAAATCCTGGACTAGCGGTCTGACTCTGCATCAAGCAGTTTCCTGTGCACAAAACTTAGGATGAGAGTGGATTTTGCATTTGAGCACCTCAGCTTCTCATCTTGAAAAGAGTATTGTTTCTGGGAGAAGAATTCATTGGTTGTGGACACCGAATGCTAAATATTTATGCATCAGAAGCAGTTTCAGTAGGACTGGGTACCGGGAGCTGAAGGCCTAGCATCATCCTTGTTTCTAAGCCCCTGACCTTTTATTGCATTGTTCATGGGAAGCCAGGACCAAAAGACAGACTTGTCTGTTCCAGGTGGACACCAAGAGCACTCGGCATGGTGGAGAAACTGTGGCAGAAGTGCTGAAAGCCCATGGTGTGCGCTTTGTGTTCACACTGCCGGGTGGACATATCTCTCCCATTTTGGTGGCTTGCGAGAAGCTGGGCATTCGTGTTGTGGACACGAGGCATGAGGCAACGGCTGTATTTGCAGCAGATGCAGTGGCCAGGCTATCAGGTACCACATTTCTCCCCGTTTGTTGCTTGCTGAAGAGGGAGGAGCACAAAGTGACACTTGCCTCTGCATTTTTCTGTTGCAGGAACAGTGGGAGTTGCTGTAACGACAGCAGGACCAGGAGTGACTAACACTGTGACAGCTATGAAAAATGCCCAGATGGCAGAGTCTCCTGTGTTGTTGATTGGAGGGGCAACAGCCAGATTGCAGAAGGTAGGCTGCTCAGTCTGGTGGCCCTAGAATCAAAGGACAGTGACAGAGTAGCTAGAACTTGATGCTGCTCCTGTTTGATTTAAGTAGGACTTTGGTCTTTCTGTGTTCACTGACACTGACTCTCCCCAGCAGCAGCTTAGCAGGCAATTTTTCTGCATGTGTATTTTTGAGGGCAATTGAGCTGCAGCTGTGTGGGATTGTGAACGAGCTTTCTCCTTTCTCCATCCCCAGGGCAGAGGAGCTCTCCAAGACATTGATCAGTTGTCCCTCTTTAAACCACTCTGCAAATTCTGTGCGTCCGTGACGTCTGTCCGAGAGATTGCCCCTGTGTTGCGAAAGGCCATTGCCATTGCCCAGTGTGACACTCCAGGTATGCTGCCGTGCCGTTGGCTTGCAACAAGTATCTTCCACCCACACAGGATTGTGGCTGTTAGGTTCTGGCTGTTTTTGTACTTAAGCCAAGGAAGTAATAAAAGTTCAAGGGCTCAGTGTGGGCTACAGATATCTTTCTTTTATTGTCCAATAAGCCTTGAAAGGTTGGTTAGGTTTGAATAAAAAATATCAGGCTTTTCTTTCTTTTTTTACTATTTACAGTATTTTTTACTGTGAATGGAAGAGCAAAAAGTTCTCTCTGAATTTTCTCAACACCCAGTAGGCTATTTGCCTACACTTTGGAACAAAATCCTTTCACCACAGTAGAACAGTATTTTGTCATGGAGGCATCTCTTCCAGCCTCACCCCCTGAAGTCAAATGCCCATGTGCAAGATCTCAGGGCTGAGAGTGTGGGAATAACAGCTTATTCTTCGAGTATCTTATTGGCTCTTACCTGCCCACCTGACTCTGATGCTGGACTTGTAGAACTTGTCAACCTATCTCCTCACATGAAGCCAATTTTGACCCATTGGAGCTCACTGATAGGCCACTATCAGCTTCGGCAGCCGTATCTCTGAGTTTCAAAGACTCCTAGGCTGACTTTAGAGAAGCACTGTGGCTCTCTTCTGAGCATGCTAGGACACTTATTTTTTGATGGATGAGGAATGGTGGATACAGGAATCCAGGGCCGACACTTCTGATATGGGAGATCCTTCTAATAGGGTGCTGCCACGTGGGCGGTAGAGCTCAAGATGTTCACGGTTTTGTGCCAAAAAAGGTTGCAAGGTCCATGAGTGAGCAAGTGGGTTGGTCTCGGTGCATGCTTCTAACTAGATTTTTTTTCTTTGGACAGTTCCTTGCCAACGGGGATTTTCTTTACAGATTGAGGTGGTTATGGAACTTCCTGTTTGTCTTGTAGGGCCTGTGTTTGTAGAGTTCCCCTTGGATATCCTGTATCCCTATCATCTAGTAGAGAGAGAGATTTTCAAGAACTTCACTTCTAAAAGCCTTTTGGGAAAGATTGTTAACTGGTGAGTGAGCTGCCTTCCACCCTCCCATATCAGCAAAGGTATTAACTGGTGAGCGGTTCTGTGGAGGGCCTAGTGATGGAGCCCTGGAGAATTTTATAGGTCTCTCTCTTACCCTCCCCCCTCTTTTTAAACTGATTCACCTGCTCCTTAATTACAAGATGCCCCAATTCTTCGATCTGGTCCTCTATATCGGGGAGGAAGATTTCTCTTGCTCTTCTGCTGTATTTTACAGATTGCCACCATGAAGACCTTGAGCTTCTTGGTAGCTGGTTGGTGCTCATACTTTGGGTAGCAAACTAACACCTTGCCTTCTGTGGTATAGGCTACAGCCTCCTCCTCATCACTACCATGGCAAGATCTTGGCCTTCAAGACCACATTCTTTTTGTTGTCACCCAGGTATCTGCGCAGTTACATAGGGAACCTCTTTGCCGGGGCATGGGAGATGCAGGACCTTTCACCTCTGCCAGTGAACTTGCCAAAGGCTTCAAAGGGACAGGTGAGAATCCATAGAGTCCCAGCTCCAACTGAACTAGCAAAGTTAATGTGTGGAGCTGGGAGCATCTTACTTCTCAATTATAATTAAGTCCTACATTTCAGACAAATATTACCTTCCTTTTATGGCCAAATTCTGTGTGATTGCCATAAAACATAGGGAACAAGCTTTGATATCATCATGATTAAGGTTTTAAATGACAACTTCAGGTTATATTTTAGTGAGTAAGATCTAATTTATATATTTTAATTGCTGCTATATCTGTACTGTCCCTGTTATAACTGCAAATTTAGATGTATCCCTATTGTGTTTCATGACTTCCTATACCTTCTGACTTCCTCTGGCCTTTACTGTCTTCTGTAAAGAGGGCAACTCACTATTCCTCTGGAAAGGAGGGCAAATTGAAACTGAATGATGTAGCTTTCATCCTCTTACCTGTAAAGTCCTAGATTTACTGCCTTTTCACAGTCACCGTCCCCCCCACCCCAGTGAGGAGCTGCTGTTTTCCTCTTTTGAAGCTATTCTCTCTCCTCCCCCCGCCCCCAGTAATAGCTGTGTTGTTGCTTTGAAAACTTGGTCATTTTTCTCAGACTGACCCTCACCTGGGCATGCCTCTGTGCAGGTGCAACAGTGTGTGGAGCTCATCAGCCGAGCTAAGAAGCCAGTCATCATCCTTGGTAGTCAGGTGACCCTACCACCAACACCAGTAAAGATACTCAGGTGAGGGGTGGTACCTTGCAATTTTGGCTCCCCTCGGATCCCATTTACATTTGTCTGTGGCACACTAATCAGTATCGGCCATTAGCGAGGCTACCCCTAAAGCTGAGGAGTGCCATCGTTTCTTAGGTGAAGTAGTCTGGGATGGGGTAGCCAAACCAGTAAGGACGTGAGAACTGGGACTGGGGTTGGGCAGGAGTCTGGTGTAATGGGTAAAGCTGGGGCTCTGGAGGGGACTGAGGCTATGGGCCACAGCCGGATAAAGCTGTTATGTTGCTGGCCAATAATGGAACATTGTTGCTGAAGTCTCTGCAGTGAGATCCTCCTATCCTTCCAGAGATACCTTAGAAGAACTGGGGATCCCATGTTTTCTTGGAGGCATGGCTCGCGGCATGCTGGGGAAAAATAGCCCACTGCACATCCGTCAAAACCGGCGTGACGCACTCAAGGAGGCAGATGTGGTCATTCTAGCAGGTAGATATGCTCATTGTAGTTGCCAGTGCTAACCTGTTGCTAAAGGGGGGCTGCCTGGAAGTAGGTGGCCTATTTGGGTGTGTGATGGGTGTCTTTAGTTATATGTGAACAGCCCTAAGATCTTGTGATGAAGGGCGGTAAATAGGTAGGTAGGTAGGTAGGTAGATAGAAAGCAAGCAAGCAAGCAGTTTGTCTCATTCCCATAATTTCTGTTCTGCTCTCTAGGCACAGTCTGTGATTTTCGTCTGTCATTCGGGGGGATCCTAAGTAAACGCAGCAAAATCATTGCTGTCAACAGGAACCGGGAGCAGCTGCTGAAGAACGCACATGTGTTGTGGAAACCCACCGTGGCCATTCAGGGTGAGGGGCCTGCCAAGGTCTGCAATATGGGGGTTGTGAGGGGCTGGCCCTATTGCTGGAGGGAGAGAGGATGTGCTTCGTGGCATGGCTCGGTGAAGTCAATGACCCTGAGGAAGAGGATACATTGGCTGCATTGTGCATCCCTTCCTGGTCAGAGCCTTGCGCTTTTCAGGCCTCCTGCAACTCCTTTCCTACAGGGGATGCTGCCTGCTTCCTGGTGTCCTTGAGCCAAGCGTTGAAGGGCTATTCGTGTCCCCAGGACTGGGTAACAGGCCTGAAGGCGGTTGATCGCATAAAGGAGAAGGCAAACAGGTGAGAAACACATATGTGCACTGTTCCTTTTTCTCGTCCTTGTATAACTGATATTCGGAGAGTAATGCTGGCCTTGGGCATGTCTTGAATTAGTCTGTGGGCCATGTTCCTCCCCAGGGAGAAGGCAGAAAAACCGACAGAGCAGCACCTCAACCCACTGAAGCTGCTGCACCATTTGGATAGTTTGCTTCCTGAAGACAGCTTGTTGATTGCTGACGGGGGTGACTTTGTTGCAAGTGCCGCCTACATTGTAAAGCCCAGGGGGCCACTGACCTGGTTGGATCCAGGTAACACGACATTAGCGAGATGTTGGGAAGTGTAATGTATTCTGGGGGTAGGGGGGTTGATTTTGCTGATTCTGGTATCTACAGCTTCTGAACTGCTGTTCTGCTGCGATATGAAGCAGCAAAAATGTCTCCTTCCTTTGAGCAGATACCTGTCTTTTTGCTAAACACACATCCAATTTCACAATTCCATAGAAATGAGCCTTGTAGAATAGACACTCCACCCCATTTTCATAGAGGCTGTGGGATGGATACGTCTAAGGAAGGCTGTGCTGTTTTGCTTTCCTGTATTAACCATGGTGGAAGGCACCATCTGGAGAACATAATTTTAAAAAGGTTTTGGAAAGAGCAATTTCCTCCAGAAATTAAAATTGAGGAAAATACCAGAAGGAGTTTCCTAACTTCAAGAATTGTTTTGCATTGACCTAAGATGCCTTTAAGAGTTCTGCTTGCCTCCTTTAGGAGGCTCTCCCCTTTTTTTTAAAAAAAAAAAGCTGGAACAAGTTCTTATCATCAGGACTGCTTGGATTTTGTGTTTCTTTTCTTGGCACACAGCTCCTTGTCTTTGTTTATGAAAAATATTAACGTTCAGCCTTTCTGTCTCATGTCTGAGATGCCCAAGGTGACTAATCCCAGCAAAGTTTAATAACAACCATATAATAAAAAACGAACCAACAAATTCTGCTTTTGAAAAAGCTAGAGGATATCAATGCAGGAACGGGTCAGCCTGTGAGCTGCTGGGATAGCAAGGCAACCTACTGGCTTCCTTCAATCACTGCTCTTCTACTTTTGCTCGTTTCAGGAGCCTTTGGGACCTTAGGGGTTGGTGGAGGCTTTGCGCTGGGAGCCAAGCTCTGCAGGCCGGACTCAGAGGTTAGTGCACAGTATTGGGAAGCCAAGGGTAGAAGCTGTGGTTAAACAACTCCTGTTGCCCCAAAGAGGTAGTTGGGCTGATTGCCTGAGTCCCCATTGGGTTATTGCAAAGTGGGTTTTGTTCCTTTTATTACTGCCCCAATCAATTTAATTTTTTTCAACTGCTTTTTTATTTGTGTGTTTTTAAATTTGGGTTGTTGTTGTTTTTAATTGAAAGGTGTGCCTGGGAAGAGAGGGACTGGGGAGAACAAGGGGAGCCCAAATCACAGTGGTTCAGGGGAGGGGGGCAGGCCAGGTAAGGGTCACACGACACAGGCAGTTAGTGACTGTGCTGTGTGCCAGCCCCTCCTCCAACTTGGGGAATTGCGGTTGTCCTATCAGCCAGCCCTCAAGGACTGCCTCTTATATAAACCGATACGGATCCTATGATCTTCATCTGAGGCCCTTCAGCGTGTGCTTCCTCCACGAGAGGTCCAGAGGGTGGCAACACAAGAATGGGCCTTTCTGCTGTGGCCCCCCATTTGCAGAATGCTCTCCCCAGGGGGGCTCGCCTGGCGCCTTCATTACATATATTTAGGCGCCAGGTGAAAACGTTTCTCTGTAACCAAGCCTTTTAAATGTGGCCTTTTAAATGTGTTTGTGGAAGGGGTTTTTGGTTTGCTTTTGTTTTATTATGTATTTTGTGTTCTCATTTCGTATTTTTATGTTGTGAGCTGCTGTAAGGTCTTCATTTGAAGGGTGGTATGCAAATGTAATAAATAACAATAATTAATAATTTTTGCTTATATGGCCCTTCTTCAGATTGATAAGCCCTCCTTCTCTTTTTTAAAAAAATCATTTTTATTAAATTTTCCACTTTAACGATCCAATCAAATCACATTAAATATTCCAAATTATACATATACATATCAAATAATCTGAATATTCTGCCAAATTAGAAGTTTTTTTAATAGGAATTCCTATGCTTCAAGTTCGGAGGGTTCTGATCGATAAGCCCTTCTCAGTGATGGTTGCTTACTTGTAGGAAAATCAATAGGGTGATGAGAACATGTGATGTTGCATTTCACCTCACTGGCTGCTGCATCTATTCTCACTCACTCTTTAATAAAAAAATCCTTGGCAGGTCTGGATCATATATGGAGATGGCTCCCTTGGGTTCAGCATCATGGAATTTGACACCTTTGTGCGACACAAGGTAACCCTAGCTCTGCCCAATTTGTGTTCTCTCTGCATCTGTGGGTGGGGTTATTGAAAGCAGCTGGAGATGGTCAGAGTTGGAAAGCTGTGGCTGCTGGCAGCTTTGCCAAGAGATCACTTCACTGGTCAGAATCACCTTGTTTAACTAGATTTTGTCTGGCAGCCAGTTTTGGGGGTGAGCTGCTTTGAGAGGCAACAGTAGAGTCAAAGTGTCTTCTTCCGTTACCTATTGTAGCCTGCCAGCAAATCCAGCCAGGCACATTTTCTACCCAACTTCCCCCTCCCAAGTCACAGGAGAGGTTAACCTGTGCATTTCCTAAAACCTGTCTGGAGGACTGCTGGAGCAAGACTGAGTGATAAATGACTGCCTCCTTGCTTTTTGGCAGAGATATTTCCCCCCTTCTGTCCTCCCACCCCACCCCCAATATGTCTCAGGAATAGGATAGATAGACAGGTCTTCCTTTCCTCTTGCTTCTGTTTCTTCATCCTTCTCAGCTCTCCTGTTTCAGGTAGTGTGGAGAGATGAGGATAACAGGCTGAATAGGGCGCGTGAGCCACATGACAGAGAATTCCCTCTCTCTACATATTTGGGCAACAGGTGGAGAGGGCTTAGTTCTGACATCCAAGATTGCAGTATAGTCTCTCTTCCTTCTCTCTCATAGTAGGGGCTCTGGATAATGGCCTCCTCCATAATTTCTTACTGTCCTTTTGTCACTGTTCATCCTAATATATAAAAAGGTAGGGTAGAAGACTGTGAGTACCCTTTCTTAATTCCTGTTTAGGTCTATAACATTTTGTTCTGCTCTGTCAGACACCTGTCATCGCCCTGGTGGGGAACGATGCTTGCTGGAGCCAGATTTCCCGGGAGCAAGTTCCCATGCTTGGCAGCAATGTAGCCTGCGGCCTGGATTATCTAGGTGAGTTAACAGCCTTATTAGTGCCGGATATGGCATCCTATACACAAATTCATAAGTGGATCTTGGCAAAGTTGAAGCAAAGAAGCTTGGCTTGGCTGTTCTTTTAAGCAGGGTCAGGAAGATAGTGTCTTGCCTGGCCTCTGGGACAGAGCAAATTCTGCTTGTAGGGCAATTCCCCCTCATGCTCTGTGTCAGAGAGATGCAATTGCTCCGCTCTTGTGAGCACACCCAATTGGAATTTAAACGGATCATAATCCGATTAGACTTTCACACTTGCACCTCAGATCCACAGGCTGCCCCCACTATCTCCCTTTTCAAAACTGGGTTTAAGCTCCGCCAAACAAGTGGCAAACATGGCTCATTTGAACAGAACACAGTATAATGTGGTTCATTGTACTTAAAGTGCATGTATGTGCTTTTCTGCTGAACTTATTGCAAGTGTAAATTAGTTTGCAAATCATCCATGTGATACACTTTCTCATAGCCTACATTAGGGTTGTCATTAGGGTTACTTGTGAGTAAATTTGCACAGTTGCATCCTTATGGTAAAAGATCAATCATACAGGGGGAATATTAATCAAACATATCTGTTCCTAAACCTCTTTGCTGTGCAAGCTAGACAGAACCCATCATCGATTGCTTACAATGGCATATGAGATGTCTATGAAGATATCACCTTTAAATGTCAGCATAACTGGTTTCATCTGTCAACAATTCTTATGCTGCAAATTGATTATTTTTTTAATACTGTATTTTCCATTTCTGTGTGTGAGCTTTCCAGAGAACATTTTATATAAAATGCCATAAATAAATAGTTAACCTCTAGATGAACTTCATTCCTATACTGTACTGAAAGTCAGAATGCATGCATTGGTCCAAATATATGCATATTTGAACCATTGTGTATTTGGACCAGTAGAGAGTATTGACACATGCCTTAGTTTTAACTTGGTATATCCCTTTCCCAAAAGCTGGATTTGGAGATATCCACATCAACAGTTTTAATATAAAACTCTTTAAATTTACTCACAAGCAATTTTACTGATTTCTGGCTTAGCTGCTTCATCTGTGTTCAGCATGATTTTAATGATTTATTGGGATGCGGGTGGCGCTGTAGTCTAAACCACCGAGTCTCTTGGGCTTTCCGATTGTAAGGTCGGTGGTTCGAATGCCCGCGATGGGGTGAGCTCCCGTTGCTTTGTTCCAGCTCCTGCCAACCTAGCAGTTCAAAAGCATACCAGTGCAAGTTGATAAATAGCCATGCTGCGGAGGGAAGGTAAATGGCGTTTCCATGCACACTGGCTTCCATCACGGTGTCCCGTTGTGGTTTAGTCATGCTGCCCGCATGACCTGGAAAAGCTGTCTGTGTTCAAACGCCAGCTCCTTTAGCCTGAAAGCGAAGATGAGCACTGCATCCCATAGTCAAATTTGACTGGACGTAACCGTCCAGGGGTCCTTTACCTTTACTTTTTTTACCCGCATGATTTGCAAACTATTTACACCTGTAATACGCAGTTGCTAGCCTGCGTAACGCAGTTACTACAATAAAAAGGGGGTGTATGAAAAGCGAAAGCCTTTAGAAAACCAGTGGAAAATATCACAGGCCTAATTTATATTTTCTGTAATGATAAGAGATAAGAAAAGGAGACACACATTTTGTTAGCATTCAGGAATTTTGAGTCCAACTGAAGGAGCAGGCAAGGAGGTCAGCTGCCACAAGCCCATGAAACTCAGGGTAGGTAACTTAGCTTATTAATTTGAGTGAACCACTGCCTGACCTTGGAAGTGTTCTGTCACATGCTCTGGGATATAAAAAGTAGAAGAGAGCTTTTGTATACTCCTTGTTGAAGGGTAAATCCAGAAGGGTTTCTAGTGACAGCAGCATCAGCCTTGAGCTCCAGCCCCTTTCATTTTAGGAAGAAAGTCCATCTCCCCTTCCGTGTGTTTTTCCTCCTTGCTCATGTGCTGCTTTTCTTTGCAGATTACCATGTGGTGGCAAAAGGCTTAGGAGGGAAAGGCTTCCTGCTCAACCGCGAGAATGAGGATCAAACGGAGGAACTTATCAGGACAGCACAGTCTGAATGCAGGCAAGGGCACCCTGTCCTTCTCAACGTCCTCATTGGGAAAACAGACTTCCGTGAAGGCTCCATCTCTGTGTAGGGCTTAGCTTGCAGATACAAGTATGTGGGATTTGGCTGGACAGCAAAGTGACTGCTTTGCATGGAAGATATGGTTCATCTGAATTGATCTCAAGCAAAGGGATGGGGCCTTGGCAGTCCTGAGGTCTCATGCCCTCCCTTATTGGGCTTCCTTGGGGTAGTTCTTCCGATAGCTGGTTTCCTCCACTTTCCAACTCTTGTTTTGCTGCTGAAGCACTAGCTCGTGTTCCACCTCCACCCATCACACCATGGCTGTTGTCTGAAGTGGGAGCAGCAAAGCAGTTCTTCGTGAATCACTTTGACTTGTTCCTTTTGGTTATTATGTCTAACAGGTTGGCTTCACTAATTGATGCAGCTAATACATTAATAACCATAGTTGGGACGAAAGAACACACGCCTCTCTAGTTTGCCATTCCTTCATCTGAGGATTTAGGTGCACCCTTTTTCTTTTCTTTTTTAAATAATTTTTATTAAGTTTTGCATTTAACAATCCAATCATATTACATTAATTGATCGGTGCACCCCTTTTCAACACCGGTAGATACTTACCATTCCCAAAGGAAGTGCAAAAGTGAATCTATACTATTTGGTTTGAAACAGAAACTATACCTTTCTGTCGTCCCCCTACCCCACCACAGATGAGGACCTCGATTTCCACCTTGGACCTCAGAAGGGTCCTTTTGCTCATGCATCTTTGGTGCATGTGACCATCTAGCCATGCTAATTCAGCTGATAATACAGGTTTCTAAGTCCCAACCTTACATTCCCTAGGGCCGTATAGGCCTGTAATCCTAGTCCCATCCTCACAACTACTTTAATGCCACAGCAGTTGCTCATGTTCTGTTACAGGGCAGTGTTAGTCCTGTGGTCAATTTTCTCTTAGGCTGTACCCCCAAATCTATTTAAGTCTAATTTTCCCTGCCACTTTGGCAAACATTCTCAGGGGAGGGGGCAGCAGGCAACACATGAGTGAGTGTCCAGTAATACTTTGTGGACGGCTATATTTGCCTCTGTCCCTGCAGAAGCTACAATGCAGCGTTTTGCAGTGCATACAATAAAGGGATATAATTCTTGCTACCTTTGGAGTGTTGTCTGTTCCAGCTTTGCATCAATGCTAGGGAGATGTTCTTCCATCAGTGAATTCACAAGTGCTCACCATCTCTCTGGAACATGTGGCAGGCCTGATGCCTGCATGTCCTTGGGAAAGGACTGAAACTGCCTTGGTCGCACTGGTCAATGATCTCTGGTGGGCTAGGGACAAAGGTGAGAGCTGTTTCCTAGTTCTGCTGGATCTCTCAGCGGCTTTTGATACCATCAACCATAACATCCTTCTGGACCGTCTAGAGGGGCTGGGAGCTGGGGGCACTGTTATACAGTGGTTCCGCTCCTTCCTTCTGGGCAGTGTTCAGAAAGTGGTGTGGGGGATGAGTGTTCAGACCCCTGATCTCTCACTTGTGGGGTGCCTCAGGGTTCTGTCCTCTCCCCCCTGCAACATCTACATGCAGCCCCTGGGAGAGATCATCAGGGAGTTTGGACTGGGTGTCCATCAATATGCAGATGATACCCAGCTCTACCTCTCTTTCAAATCAGAACCAGTGAAGGCGGTGAAGGTCCTGTGTGAGTGTCTGGAGGCGGTTGGAGGATGGATGGTGGCTAACAGATTGAGGTTGAATCCTGACAAGACAGAAGTATTGTTTTGGGGGGACAGGAGGTGGGCAGGTGTGGAGGACTCCCTAGTCCTGAATGGTGTAACTGTGCCCCTAAAGGACCTGGTGCGCAGCCTGGGAGTCATTTTGGACTCCCAGCTGTCCATGGAGGTGCAGGTCAATTCTGTGTCCAGGACAGCTGTTTATCAGCTCCATCTGGTACGCAGGTTGAGACCCTACCTGCCCGCAGACTGTCTCACCAGAGTGGTGCATGCTCTGGTTATCTCCCGCTTGGACTACTGCAATGCGCTCTACGTGGGGCTACCTTTGCAGGTGACCCGGAAACTACAACTAATCCAGAATGCGGCTCCTAGACTGGTGACTGGGAGTGGCCGCCAAGACCACATAGCACCGGTCCTGAACACTGGCTCCTAGTACGTTTCCGAGCACAATTCACAGTGTTGGTGCTGACATTTAAAGCCCTAAATGGCCTCGGTCCAGTATACCTGAAAGAGCATCTCCACCCCCTTCGTTCTGCCCAGACACTGATGTTGAGTGCTGAGGGCCTTCTGACAGTTCCCTCGCTGTGAGAAGCCAGGTTACAGGGAACCAGGCAGAGGGCCTTCTCATTACTGGCACCCGCCCTGTGGAATGCTCTCCCATTAGAGGTCAATAAACTATAGACTATTGTATTTTAATATTTTGTTGGAAGCCGCCCAGAGTGGCTGGGGAAACCCAGCCAGATTGGGGGGGGGGGTATAAATAATAAATAAATTATTATTATTATTATTATTATTATTATTATTATTATTAAGGATTTGTCTTACAGCAATGATCTTGTGTATGCTTACTCAGAAGCAAACAGTGTCAAACTTAGTAGAATTTAATTCCAAATAGGTCCTCTTACTGGGATAAGGAGAGAGCAAGAACAACCTATAACAACCCTGAAATTCTTCCCGCCAATGACTTGGTTGCAGGGGAATTGAATCCTGTAACTTGCTTAGTGTTCTTCCAAATCAATGGAATCAATATGAAAATATGATGCTGGGGTTTCTGATCTAGTATTTACTGAGGCAGAGTGCTGGGGCTTAGTGTATTTGTCTCCTCTCTCCCCCCACCCCCTGCTTCCTTCCCCCTGAACAGCTGTTTGGTACAATTGTTGAATTTTTTTACAGCGCTAATGCACATGCAGCAGCTGGGTAGAGGCCAAAACGTACTATTAAAATACCTCTCTGAGGCAGCCACAAACCAGACACACTGAAGCCAAGAGAATGTAATGGAAATGTGCCAGGAGAGTCTATAATCCTCTGAATGCTATGAGGTTGGTTTCCATGCAAATACAGTCTTTGAGGAGGATGAAGAGGCAATTCTCAGCTGCTGCTATACCAGCTAGTTCTCCATGGAGAGCATTTGGTTGAAATGTAGGAAGCACTTATGTTTCCTTCTGGCCTCTGGCTGGTTTCTCATAATTGTGAGATTACAGCATGCACAAACAGCTACTTACCTTTTAATGTCCAGAGAGGGAGATTCCGTTGAAATGTGAAAAGCAAGTGTAAACTGTCTCAGAGGCTCGAATTCAGGGAAATGCATGAAAGATCATTCCCTACTAATGGGCAGGGAAGCTTGCCACAGGGGTGTTTATGTGATTAAAAAACACACTGAGAGTTCAGGAGATAGTGTTTTCTGAAAAACATCTATCCCATATCAAAAGTGAAATGTGTCAGTCGCAAGTGTCTTCCCAGCAAAGAGCAAAACATTTTTTCAGCGGTAGGCAACTTAGCCCACAAGCAACATGAGCTAAGGTTCACCTGGTGGCTAGTCTATACAGGTTCAAATATATTTATTGTAGCACAATCCTAGCCTTGTTAGCATTTGGCTCTCTGTGTATGCATGTACAACTGCATAGCTATAAGATGTGGGAGACATAGCTTGGCAGTCATACGTGTGAAGAGGATATTTAGATTGTAGTTGATGAAAAGTCGAACAGAAGCCAGCAGTGTGATGCAGCTGCAAATATGCTAATGTGTATTAATAGTACAAATCATGGAAAGGAATTCTTCTGCTTAATTCTTGCAGTCTGTTAGCTTCACCTTGTGGAGTGGGTGCAGAAAGGCTGGCAGGAGGCGAGGTGGGCTTTATCCAATTCCTACCATCGGTCCCAAACAACCTGTCTAGCCCTGCATTCTGTTTCCTTTAGTCGTTAAGCCGATGCTTCCAAGAGAGCCTGTAGGAACACAACTTGTCCTGCAACTGGGAGTAGTTTGCTGCCTTTGATACTGGAGGTAATATATAAGCATCATGACTAGTAGCCATTTATCAGATTCTCCTGCATGTATTTATCCAGTTCCCCTTTAAACTAATGACAGTCACCATCTCGTAGCTGTGAATTTCATTACAGGCGTACCAAAATGAAGGTCTAGCAGGTTTGCATGTTGAACATGCTGCTTTCCTGTAGCGAGACATGCACAACTTATCCCTCACTTGGACTACTGCAATGCGCTCTATGTGGGGCTACCTTTGAAGGTGACCTGGAAACTACAACTAATCCAGAATGCGGCTGCTAGACTGGTGATTGGGAGCGGCCACCGAGACCACATAACATCGGTCTTGAAAGACCTACACTGGCTCCTAGTACATTTCCGAGCACAATTCACAGTGTTGGTGCTGACCTTAAAAACCCTAAACGGCCTCGGTCCAGTATACCTGAAGGAGCGTCTCCACCCCCATCATTCTGCCCGGACACTGAGGTCCAGCGCCGAGGGCCTTCTGGTGGTTTCCTCACTGCGAGAAGCTAAGTTACAGGGAACCAGGCAGAGTGCCTTCTCGGTAGTGGCACCTGCCCTGTGGAATGCCCTCCCACCAGATGTCAAAGAGCAAAACAACTACCAGACTTTTAGAAGACCTCTGAAGGCAGCCCTGTTTAGGGAAGCTTTTAATGTTTAATACATTATTGTATTTTAATATTCTCTTGGAAGCCGCCCAGAGTGGCTGGGGAAACCCAGCCAGATGGGCAGGGTATAAAGAAATTTGTTGTTGTTGTTGTTGTTGTTGTTGTTGTTGTTATTTTATTATTATTATCTGCCAGGAGTGATGCCACATGCACTGCGTCAGGAAGATTTTGGGCATCACATGCAAGCCAGAGTCTCAAAGATGTGCTTGCCCAAGCCCACATTCCCGCCTTGTTTGCACTCCTCAGTAGCGTCAATGTTGGCTTGGGTCATGTCCACAGTATGGAAGATGTCAGGACCCCCAAGGATGTGCTCTACGGGGACCAGACCTGTTGGCAGACCAACTCTGCATTACAAAGATGTCTGCAGATGTGACACGAAGGCTGGCAACATTAACCCTGCTAGCTGGGGATCCCTTGCAGATGAACACAGCACCTGGTTGTGTATCTGCAGCACTGAGCAGTGGAAGAATGGCCACTGGGAGGAGTGCAGAGAGAATGCATCTGCATCAGCACAACCAGATACCTTCAACTGCCTCTTCTGCAACAAAACATGTCTCTCCCATATCGGTCTCTGCAGCCATAGCAGGCGCTGTAACTCTGCAAAGGTCTGACTTCAGCCCTGAAGGCACACTCTTCCATTGTCTCCTGAGACAGATGCCAGCCAGAAGCCTATCATTTTGACTCTCCTGCCTGTCAGCAGTCCTTGGAGGACGCTCTGCTTGAAAAGTGAGAGGGAGAACAACTTTCTACAGTATCTCCTTTCTCCACACGGTGCATAAATTTTTTTTATAAACTTCCATTATGTCCCCCAAACACAGCCTCATCAGTTGCTGCATGCCAAATCTGGGCATCATTCCTGCAAAAATTCTCATGACTGCTGAGTGGAGTGCTGATAATATGGCTGTGGTGTGTGCAATGTTTGGCCACATCCCAGAGCAGCTAAGTGGGCCAGAGTGCATATCAGTGGGTCTTTGTGTAGGTTCGTTTACTTGCTTTTTATTACAGAAGGAACCATGTGGCCCAGTTCACGTTTACCAGAACAGTGGTGGTGGTCGCTTTCCTATGACTGGATCCCAGTTAGTATCGATGCCATCTGAATTATGTGTAATGGGTTCACTTTTCATATCAGCCGAGCTTTTTTGGGGGAGCATCAGTGGAAAGCATGGACTTTCCATAACATCCATCCCAGGAAAGAAATTTGTGTGCTGTAGGGTTTTGCCATGGAAAAGAGTTAACTCTGCCACACCAGTTGTATGACTGAAGCTTGTGCAATGGCATGGAGATACAGAGTTTTCTCCATGCTGCCACAAATTGCCCATTTGTGTGCCCCGGGTGGCACTGTGGGTTAAACCACAGAGCCTAGGACTTGCCGATCAGAAGGTCGGCAGTTTGAATCACCGCAACGGGGGTGAGCTCCTGTTGCTTGGTCCCTGCTCCTGCCAACCTAGCAGTTCGAAAGCACGTCAAAGTGCAAGTAGATAAATAGGTATCACTGCAGCGGGAAGGTAAACAGTGTTTCTGTGCGCTGCTCTGGTTTGCCAGAAGCGGCTTAGTCATGCTGGCCACATGACCCGGAAGCTGTACGCTGGCTCCCTCGGCCAATAAAGCGAGATGAGCACCGCAACCCCAGAGTCGGTCACGACTGGACCTAATGGTAAGGGGTCCCTTTACCTTTACCTGGAGGCAAAAAAATCTTGGGTACATACGTGGAGTCCATAACATGAATTTCCTACACCAGAATTGTGCCTCTGTTTTTTTTTTTTTTTGTTTTTTTTTTTATAATAATTTTTATTAATTTTCCACACAGATAATAAGCAGCAATATAACACAATATAACTTCATACTCATCGGTTCATAACCTTTTTTCTTTGACTTCCCCATACCTCCCCATCCCTGCATCCTTGTTTAATAATTCTTTAGCAACCCTTAAGTCCGTTGTCTTAATTCCTTTTCGTAAATATTTCTTAAGTTTTTTTTTTGTTTACTGCTGCAATTCTTTACTTCTTACCCCCTGACATCTTAACATTCCTCAATTTTACAATTATTTTTAAGATATATTTTGAAATTCTTCCAGTCCTCTTCCACTGTCTCTTTCCCCTGGTCCCGGATTCTGCCCGTCATCTCGGCCAGTCCCATAAAATCAATCACCTTTGTTTGCCATTCTTCCAGAGTAGGTAATTCTTGCGTCTTCCAATACTTTGCCAGTAGAATTCTTGCTGCTGTAGTGGCATACATAAAGAAAGTCCTATCCTTTCTTAACACCGCTTGGCCCACCATACCCAAAAGGAAAGCCTCTGGTTTCTTAGGAAAAGTCCACTTAAGGACCTTCTTAATTTCATTATAGATCATTTCCCAGAAAGCTTTAACCTTTGGGCAGGTCCACCAAAGGTGGTAGAAAGTGCCTTCAATCTCATTACATTTCCAACACTTATTATTAGGCAAATGATAAATCTTTGCTAGCTTGACTGGGGTCATGTACCACCGATAGATCATTTTCATAATATTTTCTTTTAAAGCATTACATGCAGTAAATTTAATACCGGTGGTCCATAATTGTTCCCAGTCAGCAAACATGATATCATGACCTATATCTTGTGCCCATTTGATCATAGCTGATTTCACCGTTTCATCCTGTGTATTCCATTTTAACAGCAAGTTATACATTCTTGATAAATTCTTAGTATTGGGTTCCAACAATTCTGTTTCTAATTTTGACTTCTCTTTCTGAAATCCTATTTTCCTGTCCTGTTTAAACGTCTCATTTATCTGATAGTAATGCAACCAGTCTCGAACCTTAGGTTTTAGTTTCTCATAACTCTGAAGTTTCACCCTTTCACCATCGTATTCTATGATCTCATGATATTTTGGCCATTTAGAATCCATATTAAGCTTTTTTACTTCCCTAGCTTCCATTGGTGACACCCACCTAGGGGTTTTACTTTCCAACAAATCTTTGTATCTAATCCAAACGTTGTACAATGCTTTCCTTACAATATGGTTTTTAAAACTTTTATACACCTTTACCTTGTCATACCATAAATATGCATGCCAACCAAAACTATTGTCATACCCTTCCAGATCCAAAATGTCAGTATTCTCAAGAAGTAGCCAGTGTTTCAACCAGCAGAAAGCTGCTGATTCATAATAAAGTCTTAAGTCCGGCAGGGCAAACCCCCCTCTATCCTTTGCATCAGTTAAAATCTTAAATTTAATTCTGGGCTTTTTGCCCTGCCAGACAAATTTTGATATGTCTTTCTGCCACTTCTTGAAACAGTCCATCTTGTCCACAATCTGCAACGTCTGGAATAAAAACAGCATTCTAGGCAATACATTCATCTTAATAGTAGCGATTCGGCCTAACAAGGAAAGTTTCAGCCTTGACCATATTTCCAGATCCTTTTTAACTTCTGACCAACATTTTTCATAATTATCCTTAAATAAGTTCACATTCTTGGATGTTAAGTTTACCCCCAGGTATTTTACCCTTTTTGTAATTTCCAAACCTGTTTCATTCTGAAAACTCTCTCTTTCTTCCATTGTTAAATTAGAAGAAAACAAAGAAGCAAGGAAGTATAACAGTAGCCAAAAGTTTCCAATGTCCAAATTGTAATATCTCTATTTTTCTATGTGGCCAAAATGCAGCAAAGTACATCTAAGGTCCGATAACTTTTTTGCAAACAAGTCCCCACTTCTCAAAGTTTGACAGTCCACGTCCCGGTGTCTTGTTTGGGCAGCCCGACCCCAGGGGATTTGGCAATGGAAGGTCTTAATTTTCCATTAATTTTCCAGCAGATTAACAACGTTCCAATCCCTTCCCCCCTTCTCCTGCCAATCTGCCAATCTGGGGGGAGGTTTTAAGTCCGATGTCAGTTTGACAGCTTAAAAAAATTAGAAAGGTTCCCTTTAAGTGCAGCTTGATTTCGTTGCTTTATTCCTTCTGCAGTTCCGGGGAGGCAGACTTCCTTAATTTTTGCCTTTCCCGTTTTCAGCCAATTTTTTTTTTTTAAAGTCCCGTTACTTTTCCAATCTTACTCACGGGTGTTGTGGTCAAATTCCAATTGCAGGAAGGAATCGGCGCTCTCCGCTCATGGCGACGCGGCTTCACTCCGCTAGCTGGGTGACGACTCTCAGCACCGCGCTTACCCCGATGCCGCTCAGAAGCCTTTAAAAAGGCTCCCTCACAGTACCGGGGGGCGCAAAGGGTGCCCACCGAATCTCCTTTGTTCACAGGCTCCGCGCCTGTGATTTTAGGGGTCCCCCGCTAGCCGTAGCGGGTAAGACCCGAACTAACGGAGCAGTCCTGCCTCGGAGCTCGAGGCTCGGACCGCCATTAAGCGCTGGCGCCGACCGGAAGTCCAGAATTGTGCCTCTGAACAACCGGCAGAGAAAGGCACCACATTGTGGGCTCCTTCAATGCTGGTGTGTTCATCCATTGCACTTTGGGTAATGTTTGTGGTAGGTAAGTCCCCACACCACCCAGGTGTTCTGCGAGGGGTGTTGCTGGCATGAAAATGATCCACTAAGTATATATGAACTGAGACAAGTGTGGATTTGCCCTGCAGATTTTCTGTGGCCGAGTCGAAATTATACAGTTGCACTTGGAGATACCTGGGGTTGCTTGCAAAAGTAAAGGAAAAAGTGTTGTGCCTGTTTGAACAAGTCATCTTATTTTTAATAATAATAATAATAATAATAATAATAATAATAATATCAACAACTAATTAATTATATGCCACCTTTTTAGGTGGCAGGGCTCAGAGCCAGTTACAGATTAAAATATGAACTAAATATAGAGGGGGAAAACGTGAAATAAGTAAACATTGATAGTTTTATTTCTATCTGTTGATCTATTAAAACCATACAAATTACTTCTCCGCCCAGTTGCTTCTGTGTGTCTCCTTCAGTCTGCAGGGTGAGTTTTCTCCGCTTCCCCGTCTGCCTCCCCCCCCAGCATTGCCCCCTCCCCACACTTTTCTCTGCGGATTCTCTGCCCCATCCGGATCTAGCCTGCAGATCTACCCTTGCGGGCGGTCGCATCGCACCAGCCCCTCGGAAGAAACCCACAAGCGCCAGCCCAAGCAGCAAGCGGACGGGGAGCCCGGGGGTGAGCCGACGGATGGGCAGCCGGCGCGACAGCCCCTTCGAGCTGCACGGTCGGAGGTGATGCCAGCTGGGCACGCTTTGCCCCGGGCGGCCCCGTCCGTCCCGCTTGGGCTCCGGGCATGCGGTGCGACTGCGATCGCCGCCGTTCTCCGAGGGCAGATTGGATCCGCCCACTGGGCGCTGCTGCCTCTGCAACTGTGGGTGGGCTGCAGCGGGGCTGGCGGGCGGCGGAGGGATGGTCCTGAGTCCTGCGACCGCCCTCCTCTCCTCCTCCTCCTCCTCCCCGGCCCAGGACGGCGGGCCACCCTCCCGCCTCGCATGGAGCCTGGGAAGGAACCGGGCGCCCCTCGGGACGCCAGCGGAAGTGGCTTCCCCTCGCCCGCTCCTCGGGGCGGCTAGAAGCCCGAAAAAGAGGCCTGGCCGACCCTCCAGGCTGGGCGGGCTCCGGGCTGAGTCCGACGGGGCGGGCGGGCGGGCGGGCGGCCCTCCTCCCTCCTCTCCGCCTCCCCCGAGTCGCGGCCACCGGAGCAGCTCAGGGCTCGGCAGGCATCCGAGGAATTCGCTCCCGCCGAGCGCGGCGCGAGGTCCGGGCGAGGCGGGGCGACGGGGCCGGAGGAAGAGGGGGGAGGACGCCGCCGCCGCCGCCGCCCCGTCGAGTGATGGCCCAGCCTCTGCTGCGGAAAACTTTCTCCCGCCTGCGGGGCAAGGAGCGCCTGGGGCGCAAAAAGGCGGCGCAGCGCAAAGAGCCAGGTAAGGGCGCCCCGGGGAGACGGGGGTGGGGTGGGGTGGGTGCGCCCCCCGCCAGGGAGCCCACCCCACCCTGCGCCAGCCAGCGAGAGGCGGGGGGTCCGCTGGAGGGCTGGGGCCAGAAGGCATCTCCGGCATTTCCTCTGCCGTCGCTGCTAAAATAGGCAAAAGGAAGCGAGGGGAAGGAGCTGCCAAGGATGGATGGGCGGCGGGTGCCGTCTTTCCTTGTCGGGGGGCTCTTTCCTCTCCAGGTGGAGGGGCACTTCTGCCGGGATATCCCCCACCTACCCAAAAAACAGGTCACAGATCCCTCCAGATCCCACCTTGACAGGCCCTGGTCAGAGTTTGGCCCCCCCATGTCACAAACTCGCCGGCCAACTTCTCAATCGCCTTGGCAGTGCCAGAGCCAGCCCAAGGCATTTTGCAGCCTGAGGCTAAGGGCAAGATGGTCTCCAGGAGAGGGTGCCGGGAAACCAGGAATTATGTTCACATGTGGTGGGAGTGTAAATATATATATTGGCAAAGGGTGTTTAAGGAGGTAACAGAAATCGCTGGGTTAAAGCTGACCAAAAGTCCAGAAGTAGCATTATTCTCAATTTATGATGGGGTGGACCTGCAAATTTATTGACAGCTGCAGGAGTTCTAGCTAGGAAGTGGAAGGGGCAAGGTGAATATAAAATGGAAGAATGTTATAAAGAGGTGTGAGATATAGCTATTAATGATAAATTAAGCTGCACTATTAAGGTAAGACGGGGAATATGCCGGAGAAATGATTTTGAGGAAGGTGTTTGTTGTAGAATTTGTACTGTTAAAATGGAAAGGGGCCAAACCATCCCAAGAGGAGTTGAAATTTTGGGAGGTTGGATAGTTACCATGGAATGGTCTTGGGAGTGGGGTGCACATTCATATTTATTTATGATTATTACTTTGTCAAAATAAAAATGAAATTATATGGGGGAAAAGATGGTCCCCTCCTTGGTTCCATGTTCTGAAGGTGACTGGGCTGATTCCATCTTCAGTACAGACATTAGGATGGCAGCAGTATCCCTGGCACACCCCGAGGGCTGCTGGCTGGTTTAGTGGGTGCAGGACAGACCGCCTGGCACACCCGCTTGTGTGCCCTCCAGCAGAAGAGGCAGAGCTGCCCCTCAGCAACTGCTGCCTGAGGTGCTTGGTTCCCTCTACCCAGTGGTCCTGCTGGCCTTGTGTAGCACATTCCATGAGCAAAGTGGAGGGGCTGGCCCAAGGTGGCAGCTTAGAGGGCAGGGGGTGGGGAGGCAGAAAATGGGCAGGTGGGCGAGTCAGGCAAGGGCCAGGCAGCCTGGGGGATACAACAAGTGCTTTGTCCCTGAAGTATCGTGTCTTTAGCCCAAGGACAGAGTTGTGCAGCCCCAATCCAGGTGAGCATCTGGCAGACAGGGAGCGGATGGTGCATGCAACTGCTGGTCACCACATGATGCCAATCTAGCTGGGCCATGGTGTAGTTTTGTCACCACAAATGCGTTTTTGTGACTGCCTGGCAGAAGCAGAATCCTGCACCTGGCAGTCGATGTGCCCACGGCTGTGTGAAATGTACCATTCAGGTATTCAAGCCCCGGAGATGTCAGCTGCTGTTTCCTTTAATTGGCTTTCTAGGCGAGCCATACAATTGAGAACAACCTTCATTCGGTATCCCTGCAACATTCAGTCCCACGGGCTCAAAATTCTGGGAGATCTGAGTTCACCTCGTTCTTTCTGGAAAAGCCCGTGGGGGAAGCCACACTTTCTCAGCCTCAGTACTCCTCCTGTAAAATGAGAGCAGCAATCAGACTTGCAGGGCTGAGATGCAAAGGCATTTTCAGCAGTGGCACTATCCTTGCAGAACTCTGCTTGGTCCTGGGTCTGCTAGCCTTTCAGTGCCAGGCAAAAATCTGACCCAGGCACTGGGAATCTCTTTCTGAACTGCTTGTAATAGTTGCCGATTTCTCCCTTCCCCTTTAAGTTAATTGCTGTTTCTAACTTTGTACTGTTGTTTTATGTTTTTATTGTTTTATGTTTTTATTGTTTTATTTTATGACCGAAAACCTCCCTGAAAATTCTAATGGAACTGAGGGGCTGAATAATAACTGGTTGTTTTTTTTAAAAAAACCAACACCCTATAATAATCATTTTTAATTTTTTTCTTATAAAAAAAGTAGGTTTCCTGGAATCTTTCCCTTGGGTTGTTGATTATGTGGCATAATATAGTGCCTCCTTCTTATTCCCAGTTGTGCATCTGAGTTTGTCTTTCAGTGGCAGGTAAAAACTCGGGAGGGAAATAAGTATTCAGATATAAGGTTATATGAAATGAAATAAGGTTCTCTAATGCATTTCCTGGGAGCAACGCATCCCAAAGCAGCACCAGGGTAGCTCATTTGGTCAGAGCACGATGCTAATAACGCCAGGGTTGCAGGTTCGATCCCCGTGTGGGACAGCTTCATATTCCTGGATTGCAGGGGTTGGATGAGGTGAGCCTCAGAGTCCCTTCTAACTCTATGAGTCTTGTGTTCTGTGATCGTTTGCTGCTCCTTCCACGTCCCCTTTTGCTCCTCAGCTGCCTTCTCTGTGGCTTGTATGTTGGTTCTTGGGCTGCTCCCTGATCAATGGAGCTCTTCGTGTGCCGAGTTACTCGTGGACCTACAAAGGGAGCTCTGTGTCTTGGCCGGGGAGGGGACTGCGCAGTAAACAACAGGAAATCCAACTTGGCACCGGGTCTGAGCAGCTGGGAGATGGGAGGGACCTCCTGGCCTCAGCTGCATTGCAGGCCTTGGCTGCATGTCTTCAGGCCAAGCCTGGGTAGGAGTGGGCTTCAACCCCTCCAGGACCCTTTCCCCCACCACCTTTCCTCTGCCCCCCCCATTGGTCCTCACCCAAGGTTTCTGTGAGTTGCTTCTATCCAGAGCATGGATGCAGTACTCCGAAATCTGCTTGTGCCTGCTGCTTTCTTCTGCTGGGGGTTCCTTTGCTGTCTGGATGGTTTCAGAAGTTTCCTCCAGAGTTTAAACAGAAGCACTCAAGTCTCAGTGAGCTCATCCCTAGGAACATTCGTTCATATTAGCCAGGTCGCCTCAGCAGCCCTGAATCCCTTAATAGTATCAGTCTGTGGAGATAGGCTGAGTGCTGGAAGGGAACAGAGTACAGTGGTACCTTGGTTCTCAATCCGTTCCGGAAGTGCGTTCCAAAACCAAAGTGTTCCAAAACCAAGGCACGCTTTCCCATAGAAAGTCATGCAAAACGGATTAATCCGTTCCAGACTTTTAAAAACTACCCCCAAAACAGCAATTTAACAATAATTTTACTATCTAACGAGACCATGGATCCATAAAATGAAAGCAATAATCAATGGACTGTACTATAAAATAAATAAGGCAGTATTGTAGATGTTTAATTAAAAAATTCTTACCTGCACGAATGATAGTCATTGTTTGGATGGAGGGCTTTAACCCATTTCTGCAGTCACTCAATCCATCAGTAGCTGAACTGGTTTCCACACAGTCACAAAAACAAATTAACTGAAAAACCCTCAAAAACAAAAATGCAGAATAAATAGCAAAAGCAAAGGAGCCAAACTTAATCTGTTCCGGAAGTCCATTTGACTTCCGAAATGTTTGAAAACCAAGGCACAGATTCTGATTGGTGCAGGCACCCTGGAAACAATAGCTGACAGCCGCATGGGACGTTCGGCTTCCGAAAAATGTTCAAAAACCAAGTTTGGGAACCAAGGCGTTTGAGTACCAAGACACTAGAGAACCAAGGTACCAGTATAGTGGACTTTGAAGAGAGACCCAGAGTTCAGTTGGCACAACCCTTTCTTGTTGGGTAGCTCCAATGTGAGGCTGTTTTCAAGCCTAATTCCTATGTGTCTGTGTATGCGGAGGGTGTCACAGTGCATGGGGACATCTGTTTCAGCGCCCTGAAAATGCCCCCATGTGGCAGATAGGCTTCAAAACAGCCCTGTGTCTGCATGGGGGGTAGCCTGAAAAGGGGAGATGAGGAGACCCCGTCTGTTGCACCTGGTCCACGGGCCAGCTGTTCTGCTCCATCCCAAACAGGATAGCTGGCACCTAAAGCTTCCCTAAGAGCTTCCTTTGCCAAGTCTCTGCTCCTTTCCAGTTGCAAACCACCATATTGTTCAACAAGGCCTTGCCTAATGTTTAGCCAGTGTGGTGTAGTGGTTAAGAGCGGTGGACTCGTAATCTAGTGAACCGGGTTCGCATCTCTGCTCCTCCACATGCAGCTGCTGGGTGACTTTGGGCTAGTCACGCTTCTCTGAAGTCTCTCAGCCTCACTCACCTCATAGAGTGTTTGTTGTGGGGGAGGAAGGGAAAGGAGAATGTTAGCCGCTTTGAGACTTTCAGGTAGTGATAAAGCGGGATATCAAATCCAAACTCTTCTCTTCTTCTAATGCAACAAATTCAGTGTGTTCTGAACTTGGGTGGTACAACCACACACACACACAAACACAACATGCTTGTTTCTGTTCCCCACAGATTCTCCTTCCGAGGCTCCATCAGCTTTGGAGTCCCCCACGGAGTGTGGGCTTCTCCCACCGGGTGATGGACGCGCCAAAGGGCCCGCCGTCTCCGTGTCGAGGAAGCAAACCTGGGCCAAGTTTGCTTGGAGCAGCCAGGAAGACCCTCGCAGCAGGAAGCTGAGCTCTCCAAATGCTGCACAGATACCTGCTGACCTTGGCGAAACGCTGTCCCCAGAGAGCCATCCCCACATTGGCTCAGCGGCAACTGGGCCCAAGGACGCCGCTGAACCATTGGTCGGCCCAGCAGAGACCCGCACCTCCGGTATTGGTGCCAAGTGCAGCAGCCAGGGGGCCTACCTGCAGAGCCTGGAGAGGAGCAGCCGCCACTGGGTGCTCTCAGGGAAGACCCAGGGGGCAGAAGAACCTGCGGCCAGCTCCAGTACGGAGCAGGAGCCCAGCACGCTCTGCAGCAGCGAAGGGGATATCTGGTACAATCCCATCCCGGAGGATGAAGACCTTCAGCTCCCCAACCTTGACAAGAGGTGGGGCAGTGGTGCTGAGAACAGGAGCAGGAAGGGGAAGCCAAGGGAGGCCAAGGCTACAGGCGAAGGTCACCACCTGGCTGACTCGCAGCAGGCAGGTGGCGATGGTGTGCGGACTTCGCCGAGCCATGCAAAGCCAGCGAAGCAAGTGAAGGAGCCGAGCAGCAGCCACCAGTCCTGGGCCTTTGGTGAGAGATCATTTTTCTAAAACGATCCCCACGTTTTTACCATAGGGGTGGGAGAGCTGTGGCCAGATGTTGTCAGATTCCAGCCCCCGTCGGAGCCTGCAAGCATTGGCCAATGATCAGGGATAATGGGAGTTCTAGTCTAGCAACCTGTGGAAGGGGACGCGGGTGGTGCTGTGGGTTAAACCGCAGAGCCTAGGACTTGCCGATCAGAAGGTCGCCGTTTGAATCCCCGCGATGGGGTGAGCTCCCCTTGCTCGGTCCCTGCTCCTGCCAACCTAGCAGTTCGAAAGCACATCAAAGTACAAGTAGATAAATAGGTACTGCTCTGGCGGGAAGGTAAACGGCGTTTCTGTGCGCTGCTCTGGTTCGCCAGAAGTGGCTTAGTTATGCTGGCCACAACCCGGAAGCTGTATGCCGGCTCCCTCGGCCAATAAAGCGAGATGAGCGCTTCAACCCCAGAGTCGGCCATGACTGGACCTAATGGTCAGGGGTCCCTTTACTTTTACCTTTAACCTGTGGAAGACCACAGGTTCCCCCTCCTTGGTTTACAGCATCACTTCTCCATATTTCCCCCTTTCCCCTGCCTCCAGGGTGGATTTGATTTAAATCCAATTGATTTAAATCACGAGTCAGTAAAGACTTGATTGATTTTTTTTTTTTTTTTTACAGAAAGTCTCATTCTTGCTGGTATAATCTTAATATTTACAGCCAGATGAAGGTTTCATTTTTGGAATAATAAATTTTCAGAGTAGTTTTTACAGTTACATCAAAAACTACTGATTTGGTTATACTATTAGAAATACATAGAGAGATCATTATGAAATTATTGTGAGGTTTAATAAGCTAACTGTTTATATTTAGACAACTGCACTTTATTGGAAGGAGGAAAACAATCATTTGGCGCTGTGGTTTAAACCACTGAGCCTCTTGCTGATCAGAAGGTTGGCGGTTTGAAAGCATGCCAGTGCAAATAGATAAATAGGTACCGCTGTGGTGGGAAGGTAAATGGTGTTTCCATGCGCTCTGATTTCCGTCGCGGTGTTCCATTGCACCAGAAGCGGTTTAGTCATGCTGGCCACATGATCTGGAAAGCTGTCTGTGGACAAACGCTGGCTCCCTCGGCCTGCAAGCCGCAACCCCATAGTCGCATTTGACTGGACTTAACCATCCAGGGGTCCTATACCTTTTACCTTTTTCGTTAACTGATGTGGTTAAACAATTATTTAAAAAAGAAACTCAGACTGAGTTTTAGCACACATGAAAAACTTAAATCCTTGTTTCCTGATGAATAGCCTTTGGACTATAATGTAACTTAAATAGAAAACTATCTTTAGAAATATTTTTTCCTCCAAAAGCATTTCATTTTAAAAATCCTATTTAAATAAAAAAACCATTAAAAAAATATAAATCATTGATTTTTATCCACCCTGGGCTTCACCCATCGCCTCTCCCCCCCATCCCCTCTCCTGGCTCCATGGCCTCCCAGCCCCATTCTTATGGCATTTCTCCTTTCTCATCATCAGGACCAAGTTAATGACACAAAACCCCACATATCTTAAGTATAATAGAAACATCGCCACCCAACCCCCCATCTCCCCCCTTTCCCCCTTCTTCTTTCTAATGTCTCAACAAATGACACTGATCTGTAAAAAATGTTACTTGAAGAAAAAGAGAGAGGGAGGGAGACATTGCACGTACTTTTGTAAACAAATCTTTAATAAAAATACATTAAAATAATAATAACATCAGGGCCAAATTAACTGCCCCTCTGGCACAGCTGTCCCAGGGCAGCAAGCCAGGTTGCCTTGGGGCGTCATGTGAGTTTTATTCCTCTGACGTTGCGCGTATCTCACATCAGGGTTTTGACGTGGAAGTGCTCTTGGATGCCCTGGTTTAACAGGAAGGCTTTGCTGCTCAGCCCCTCTGGCCCTTCCCAGCCTTCCTTTCGGCTTGATGTCTCATTGCCCTTCTGCCCTCGTCTTCCCCACAGTCCCAGCCTGGCAGCTGCCCGTTTGCATCTTACAGCACCCATTGCACTACAGGCCAACTCAGTCTAAAGCAGATTTTAATAGGCTGCTTTATTGTCCATTTAGATCAGTGGCTCACTGAGTGACTGGCACTGCCTCCTGCGGGGAGGGGGGGTTAATTGGGGGGGCACTGGAGGTGTAAATGACTATCAGACTTCGAAAAGCTGACGTGTTGGATTTAGAAGGTTTTAACAACGTATTTGGGTGGCATGCATATTTGTGGTATGATAAGGTCAAAGCACATAAAGCATTTAAAAACCATATTGTCAGTAAAGCACTGTTTAATGTTTGGATAAGATATAAGGACTTGCTTGAAAATAAAACCCCAAGGTGGCTGTCACCAATGGAAGTGAAGGCTCAGAAAAAGCTCAATATGGAGGCCAAATGGCCGAAATATTGGGAAATTTTGGAACAAGATGGAGACAGACTAAAATTGCAGAGTTTTGAAAAATTAAAAAATAGAGTGCGAGATTGGCTTCATTATTACCAGATAATGGAGGCATATAATTTGGACAAAAAAAATTGGCTTCCAGGTGGAAAAATCAAAATTGGAAACAGAACTGCTAGATCCTAAAATTAAGAACTTATCAAGAATGTACAACTTGCTGTTGAAATGGAACACTCAGGATGAAACGGTGAAATCTGTTATGATTAAATGGGCACAAGACGTTGGACATAATATTATGATGGCTGACTGGGAACAGTTATGGACCACAGGTTTACGGCATGTAATGCCTTAAGAGAGAATATAATGAAAATGATTTACAGGTGGTACATGACACCAGTCAAGCTTGCAAAAATCTATCATCTGCCTGATAATAAATGTTGGAAATGTAAAGAGACCGAAGGTACACTCTTTCACCTTTGGTGGACGTGCCCAAGGATTAAGACCTTCTGGGAGATGATCTATAATGAAATGACCACTGCGTCAGGTTCCTTCAGTTCTGCTGAATTAATTTGTTTTGATCGTATTTTGAACAAATGTGCAATTTGTTGTTGCTGTTGTATTGTGTTGCTTTATTCCACAGTGGATTGTGCATGTAGACCTCTCTTCTGAATAATGTTTCTTGTGGGGTAGCAGAGGTGGCCCTGGGGATGAGTTTATGGAATCAAGGGGGCGGTGGCTCAAAAAGTTTTGGGAGTCTCTGGTTTGGATTACAGTGGTACCTTGGTTCGCAAACTTAATCCGTTCCGGAAGTCTGTTCCAAAACCAAAGCGTTCCAAAACCAAGGCGCGCTTTTCCATAGAAAGTCATGCAAAATGGATTAATCCATTCCAGACTTTTAAAAACAACCCCTAAAACAGCAATTTAACATGAATATTACTATCTAACGAGGCCATTGATCCATAAAATGAAAGCAATAAGCAATGTACAGTACTATAGAAGAAATAAGACAGTATTGTAGATGATAAAAATTAAAATTATTATTTTTCCCTTACCTGCACTGATGATAGTCATTGTTTGGATGGGGGGCTTTTTTCTATCTATCTATCTATCTATCTATCTATCTATCTATCTATCTATCATCTATCCATCTATCCATCTATCTATCTATCATCTATCTATATCTATCTATCTATCTATCTATCTATCTATCTATCTATCTATCTATCTATCTATCTATCTATCTATCATCTATCTCTATCTTTCTATCTCTATCTATCTATCTATCTGTAGCTGAACTGGGTTCCACACAGTCACGAAAACAAATTAACTGAAAAAGCCTCAAAAGCAAAAATGCAAAATAAATAGCAAAAACAAAAGTGCCAAACTTAATCCATTTCGGAAGTCCATTTGACTTCCGAAATGTTTGAAAACCAAGGCGCAGCTTCTGGTTGGTGCAGGTGCCCCGGAAACAATAGCCGACAGCCGCATTGGACGTTCAGCTTCCGAAAAACATTCAAAAACCAGAACACTTCTGGGTTTTTGGCGTTTGGGAACCAAGGCGTTTGAGTACCAAGGCACCACTGTATTTGTGCATTTCTTTGACCAAATCTTTATTGAGAAGCAGCTGATACACCTGTCAATAATAACCATTGCCCGTGAAAATGGTCTTGCGATGCTGAATTGTGGGTTCTCTAGTGTGCGTTTTGTTTGGCTTTGGCGTATTCTTCTTTGCAGTGCCGTTGTAACGGAGAGTTTGCCTGCGTTGTGCCCTCCAGGGGTCTTGGTCTACGGCTTCCACCAGCCCCAGTCGGAACAGAACCCCAGAGCCCAGCTGCCACTCTTTCCCCCGCCTCGGGGGTGATACCCACTGGGTGAGTGGCACTTGGTTTGACCTATCTTATACAGTTTCTCTCCGCAGGGAAAGCGGCAGTCACTAGTGAGGAGCCTGAGGAGAGGGCTGCGGGCGCCGTGTCAGCGGCCCAGAGCCCCAGTGCCCCCAAGAAGGGCCACTCCAAGGCCAAGTCCCCGGGCCCCGTGCGCAGCCTCTCGATGAAGATGAAGAAGCTTCCGGAATTGAGGCGGAAGCTGAGCCTGCGCAGCTCCCGGACCAGAGAGCCGGACGGAGGCCCCTCTCCCAAGGAGTCGGGCAACGTCATCAGCCGCTATCACCTCGACAGCAGCGTGGCTTCCCGGCAGACCCTGGCGCGGGCCAAGGCCGCCAGCAAAGGGGGCTACCTGAGCGACGGCGACTCCCCAGACCTCCTGGCGAAGCCTGAGGCCTGCCTGGGTCTCGAAGGGGGGTCCTTCCGACCGTACAGCTTCGCCGAGCAGCCCGGCTGCCTGCCGCACCTGTCCGGCCTGGTCAGCATCCACCTTCTGGGGGTGCAGGACTTCAGGCCCCCCAAGGCTGAAGCGAAGGAGGTCTTCTGTGTCCTACAGGTGGACTCGGTCAACAAGGCCCGCACGGCCCTGCTGCCTTGCCAAGCAGCCTTCCTCAGTCTCAACCATTCCTTCCAGCTGGAGCTTGAGGACGCCCAGCTCCTCAAAGTCGTGGTCTTCTCGTGTGACCCTGCGGTGGGCAAGAACCGAGTCTGCTGCCATGGCTCCATCCTTCTGCCCCATGTTTTCCAAGGTGATTTATTATCTTCTCCCACCCCTCACCATTGAAAACCCAGCCTTTTTTCTCCAAGGAGCTCAAAGTGGCTTGTGTGGTTCTTCCGTCTCCTTATTTAACTCCCACAACAACCCTGTGAGGTAGGTCAGGCAGAGAGGCAGCGACTGGTCCAGGTTCACCCAGTGAGTTTCACGGCTGAGTGTGGGATCCAACCCTGGTCTTCCATGTCTAGCATTTTAACCACTACATCACAATGGTTCTTTCTGTTTAGGGAAATCTTTAATGTTTGATGTTTTATCATGTTTTTAATATTCTGTTGGGAGCCGCCCAGAGTGGCTGAGGAAACCTGGCCTGATGGGCGGGTATAAATAAATAAATAATTTATTATTATTATTAAGCAGCAG
Source organism: Podarcis cretensis (assembly GCF_951804945.1). Lineage (NCBI taxonomy): Eukaryota > Metazoa > Chordata > Lepidosauria > Squamata > Lacertidae > Podarcis > Podarcis cretensis. The sequence goes on from NC_137187.1 coordinate 32,470,167, forward strand.
GTGGATAAGTCTGTTTCTAGGGGGGCAAGCAGAGAGGTTTGAGTGGTGGTGGTGCTTCAGGTTAAGAACAGTTTCAGGTTAAGAACAGACCTCTGGAACGAATTAAGTACTTAACCCGAGGTACCACTGTATTATTACCTGCACCTCCCTGGGCATTGATATACTGCAGAGCAGAATCCTCAACAAAGGCCAGTGAAATAATTCCTTCAAATAACTATCCATTGTATTTTCAACAGTGACAGCATACCCCCCCCACCAAAAAAAGGACAATAAGAAAATAACAAAACAGAAAAAGAAAATTCAGGGCTAGATTGAAGAGGAATGGTGGGGACTGCATCCCTTTCTCCTGAACCTTCCTGAGAACAGGAGGACAGTATAGATTGGGAACCGTGGTTTGCGGAAGGGCATAGTTCAAAGGCTGCAGAGGGGAGAAGCTGGGAAATATTGGGAGAGGAACAGCAGGAAGAAGAAGAAGCACCAGGGGAGAGACAGCTGACAGACTCAGGGTCTTTGGAAAGCCTTCCTGACCCCGCTTCTCCCAGGATCTGGCGCGCATTGAGAGTGGTAGAACAGAAAGCTCAGAGGCAGAAAGCACAGATCAGCTGGAGCAGGGATGACATAGGATAAGGGAAACTGAGGGGGTGAGACTTACTCAGAGCAACACTGCATTCCTTCGCCTCTCTCTGTGAATATTGAATAATGTACTTGGTAAGAACTCGTCTTGTTTATCTGCTTCTTGGCTGCCACCGTGGGAGGGATAGGATTCCCCGAAGCCTGACATCTTGGCTCTGGGGCTTGGGGAAGAGTGGATTTGAACTGGTGAAGGCAGACCAGGTAATGTGTTGCCCCTGTATGTGGGCTGAGATCCCCTTGCTGGCCGGAGGGAATGAATAGCTTGGGTCACAGAAGCTCCACGTTTGGGCCAAACATGACCAGGTGGGGAGTGGTGGAAGATTCTGTGGCAGGAGAGGGGGGTGAAGACAGATCCAGATGTGAGCACAGACCCTGTTTTCTGTCCAAGGTGCTGAAGTGCCCGGACAGGCCTCTTCCATGGTTGTCACTTGACAAAGACAGATGTCACCGGAGCTGACCTGATAGTGTGGCTTTGCCAAGGGGAAGGGCGTGGGGTGGAGTTGAGGGACCAGGCCATCCTCACAGCATCTCTCTCGGCTGCCCCTCCTTCCAGGTTGCAGGAGCCAACAGCTTGCCATGCAGCTGGAGCCACAGGGCCTCCTCTACATCAAACTCACCTTGGTAGACCAGTGGGATCCAGCCAGCAACCAACAGGAGCCCCAAGTCTTTGGAGTGAAGCTGAGCCAGCTGGTGGAGAGGGAAGGGGCTGCCATCAAAGTGCCATTGCTGATCCAGAAGTGTGTTGCCCAGATTGAGAAGCGGGGATTAAAGGTAAATGCACTCTCTCTATCTCTCTATCTCTCTTTCTCTCCATCCACCCATCTCCACTCGAACTAGGCTCTTCCCAGAAGGCATGGCATGGCTATTAAGGGGGTGAAACCTAATCTTTGCAATTTTTTGTCAGTGAGGAGTCTTAAAAATACATTTTTGGGTGTAAGGAAATCAAATCTATTATTTTTGTGATTGGACAACATTTAGCTTGCTAGGTCTACATTTGATTAAGAAGCAGATAAACTGCTCTTGGAAAACCGAAGGATTTTGATTTTACCTTCTGAAAGTGCCAGCTAATGTAAAATACAGTATGATTTATAAATAATACTAATACTAATATAAAATATAACTCCAAGTATTGGGCAATTTTAATGATTTCTGTGTACAGTTGTACCTTGGGAGTGGGGGGTGTATAAGATTGTGCATGGAGAAAATGGACAGGGAGGTTTTTTTTCTCCCTCTTTTGTAACACAGTCATACCTTGGAAGTCAAACGGAATCCATTTCAGAAGTCCGTTCAACTTCCAAAGCGTTCGGAAACCAAAGCGTGGCTTTTGACTGGCTGCAGGAACTTCCTGCAGCCATTCGGAAGCTGCGGAAGCCCTGTCTGACGTTCGGCTTCCAAAAATAATTTGCAAACCAGAACAGTCACTTCCGGGTTTGCAGCATTCAGGAGCCAAAACATTTGGGAACTAAGCTTTTCAAAATCCAAGGTACGATTGTACTTCGATACACATTTTGTTGACCAAATAAAACTAAATTGATTTAACCAAAATATCTTTTGGATTCCCAAGTCACGTTACAACTTTTTAGCACCGCTCACATTTGGAATTTGAAAGATGAAAAACTGAGCATGCCCTAATGCACTACTGAACCTGCCAGGGAAATGCCTTAAGCCAATGGGCCTCAGGTTTTGGGCCAGACCTCCTCCCTCTCTCCCAGGTTTTCCTGCAGCCAGGTCACCTGGCCTATGGAACAGCCCTCTGGAGAGGGGGCCCTTTTGCCCAAGTGACCGGCTGTGTCCTGCTTGTAGGTTGTGGGCCTGTATCGCTTGTGCGGCTCGGCGGCGGTGAAAAAGGAGTTGCGCGATGCTTTTGAGCGGGACAGCACTGCCGTGGTTCTCTCTGAGGACCTCTATCCAGACATCAATGTTGTTACAGGTCAGTGTCCTTGACCCCCAGCTTCGTATTCTTCCCTGTGGGCCCTGCAGAAACCAAACCCTGGCTGCTTTGCGGAGTCTTTGGGGAAGGTAGAGACACATCTATGCAGCTGTGCTTCCTATCTACTCTTGGCTGGAAATGCTGGCAGGCACTCCTGGTTTTATACTGCTTCCAAAGTCAATAATGGTCCTTTAGGAATTGCCTTGCTCCCTATTTGCATGCATTTTGACTTCTGAGGGGCAGGTGTTTTTGAAGGGACAATGAGGGAGTCCTCCAGGGTATCGCAGTCTTCTGCAGCCCGTAATACTTCTGACCGAACCTCAAGGGCTGAGGGCTGTGCACATGTGATGTCGGAGAAGTGGCCTGTTGGCAGGCCTGGAGTATGGCGGGGCTTTTCTGAGAAGGCGGAATCTGCCAATTGTTCGGATCATGGGAAGGGGAAGGGGGAGGCAAGCTCCAAATCATAGCCATTGGAAAGGAACTCGGAGGTCATCCAGCCCAGCCCCGAAGTGCAGGATGCAACTACGTCATCCCTGACCGGTGGCCATCCAGGCTTTACTTAAATGCTTCGAGCAAAGGGGAGCCCATCCACCTCCTGCGGCCGTCTGCCCCCCTGTGTCAAGCAACCCTGCCCGTTTTGGACGGTTTCTATGTTTCTCCGACGGTTTTGCTACCTTGCCATTTCCACCTGCTGGTTCTCCTTCCACTCTCTGGAGCTCCAGAGATGGTGAGGTGAGAGGTGGGGTAAAAATCTCCCCAGCACAGGGGGAGAGGGAGAGATTGAGAGATTATGAGCAGAGGGCCAGGAACTTTAAAGATGAATGGGAACCCTTTACAAAGTATTTGAAGACACAACAAAGTGAACTGGACTCTTTGGCAGGTTTTGAATAAACATTCACAAACTTTTTATTGATAATAATCAGCTAAATAGTTTGAGGATCTATACAACTTTGTAACATGCAGAAAACAGCAGTCTCAGAGAAACCAAGACTGGAACTGAGGGAAGTCAGGGGGTGGGTGGGGGGTGTTTGTGTGGGAGGGTGGGGGGAGGGAGGAAAAATGGGGTGAAAACAAGGATGATAGGTTTTTGGATAATGAGTCTTGTTTTAATTTTGAATAAAAAACTTTTTTAAAAAAGAAACTCAGTGAAATGCATATATAAAAATAGTTTTAATAAAAATAAATCAAAACCATATCGTCCATCTGTTTCCGTCTGGAAGAGCAGCTGTGTAGGTCTGTAGCAATAAAGGGGTCTGGCCTGGCCCCTTTCCAGCCCTCCTGCCTCCCCCCCCCCCCCGGCCCTGTGCCTCAGTCTTTGCATCCGTCACCCTCACAGTCCTCCCTCTTTGAAGGAAGCTTTTGCCTGAAAATGTCCCTTATGATGGGATAGGGCAGTTTAAGGTGTGGCAAGAACTACTCAGTACCATGATGACAGGAGCCCTCTCTAGTAAGGACTGAGTATGGGAGGGGACCCGTGGTGATGGTTAAATGGACTGAGGTATTTTCTCCTTTCCTCCTCCCCACTTGTCCCTCCCCCAGGAATCCTGAAAGATTACTTGCGTGAGCTCCCCACACCTCTCATCACTGACCCACTGTACCAAGTGGTCCTGGAAGCCATGTCCAATCGGGCGGCTGGGCAGGAGGCGAAAGAGACGACAACGACAGCTCTCCTAGATTGCCTGCCAGAAGCCGAGAAGGTGAGGACCCCCCAGAATGGCAGCTCTTCTGAGCCCAGGCCTCTCTGTTTGTGCCAAGGGTGACACACCCAGTACTAAAAAAAAAAGTGAAGGTAAAGGACCCCTGGATGTTTAAGTCCAGTCAAAGGCGACTGTGGGGTTGTGGCGCTCAACTTGCTTTCAGGCCGAGGGAGCTGGTGTTTGTCCACAGACAGCTTTCTGGGTCATGTGGCCAGCAGGACTAAACCGCTTCTGGCGCAACGGGACACTGTGACAGAAACCAGAGTGCATAGAAACGCTGTTTACCTTCCCACCTATTTATCAACTTGCACTGGCATGCTTTCAAACTGCTAGGTTGGCAGGAGCTGGGACAGAGCAACGGGAGCTCACCCTGTTGCGGGGATTCGAACCGCCGACCTTCCGATCGGCAAGCCCAAGAGGCTCAGTGGTTTAGACCACAGTGCCACCTGCATCCCATTATACCCAGTAGTGTAGTAGCCTCAACAGGCTGACCACAATGTGGCCCTTGAAGGAGTTTTGGACTCCCCATTGGAGGAAACGGACTTTCCTTCCCATCAGAACCAGGCCCATCAAATTCCCCCCAGGTTGTTGTCACTGTTGTTGTTTTGAAAAGAAGCATCCTCATCATTATTATTGTCATCGTCATTTTTTATACAGAATAGTTATTGACATAAGTACATGCAAAATGTAGTAAGAGTAATGAATGTGAAAAAAATGCAAATAGAAAAATAAAATGAGAATACAGAGGGGAGGGGAAAACATGGAGACCACTGAGAGTGCAGTGCTGCATAGGCTTGTCACATATAAGAAGGAAAAGGTGAGCCAAATTAGTTCTCACTAAAGCCTCGCCACATATTTATTGTGGAGCAGCCCAAAAATGAAAGGATGATAGGAAAGAAGAATGGCAAGCAAAACTTATGGACTACGCTGAAATGGCGAAGCTTACGGGAAAACTCAGAGACAAGGACAATAAAGACTTTTAAAAAGAATGGGAACCATTTATGACTCACTAGCAGGCTTTGAGTAAACATTTACAATTAAGGAAAAAAGTGTATAAGGAGCAATGTTATAAAATCTTAATTGGCTAATTGCTTTATGGCCCCAATTAGCCCCAGTTTATTGCGGTCCGGCACACTTCTTAGCCAAGCTGCGCCGACCTTCTTCTCTCCGGTTTCGCCTTGCAGAGTAAAAAACACAGCGGAAAAAACTGTTGCTGCTTGCTTAGATCCAAACACACCAAGCTCTGTGTCCAAATTTATCAGTTCTTTATTGCAGCAAAATATTTACAGCTCAGCATTTCTCAGATTCTCCTGGACTGCTAGCATTCATGGCTGCCTTCTCTTTCAGAGACAAAGAGAGAACAGAGAATAAAGCTCCTCCCTCCTTCCAAACGTCAGAATGTGAGGCATTACTCAGAATATCTTAACCCTATAAGTTCTGAATCCCAACACCCCCTCTTGCCTTGCATTCTGACGAGACCTGTGGATGTACCTTTGCAGACCTCTGTGAGATCAATCCCTTCCCCAATGCCTTGCGCCCTCTCCTGGCATTCCTGTCAGGCATCTGTGGAACATCCTCACAACTCTCAGATTCGCACTGTGCGAAACTTACCCACGCACCTGTGGCCTGATACCTCTCAGGTGGAATACCCTTCGTTGTGCGACTGGACCGCCTGGGCACAAGCTCAGGCACTTCCTCTGACTCACTGTGGTCAGCAGGTGTGTCCTCTGCATCCCGGGATTCCCCCTCTGACTTAAAGCGTCTTCGAATCCTTTGCATTACCCTCACAGGAGAACTAGGCTCACTCTTGGGCTCTCTTTTTACAACTTGTGGAGATGCCCCATCCTGCTCCTGACTTTGGTCAGTGAGCTGATTGTCATCAGCAGACTCAGCCCCTGGCTCTCCTTCCTCCTCATCAGAACCTTCCTGCTCTGAATCAGAAAGACATTCTGAAAGAATATCACGCCTGGCAGGAGTCTTTGACCTTTCATCCTGCTCATAGAACTCAGCGTGTTTACTGATCAGCAGCTTACTCTGATCACCTGACGGGTATGCAAACCTCCATGCACGAGCCGCTGGCTCATACCCACAGAAGATCATTTTCTGGAACTTGGGTCCACCTGGCCCTCGCAAAGCTTCAGGCACCGGCACCGAGGCCATTGACCCAAACGCACGGAGGAAGTGAACCTGAGGTTTCCTCCCGTGAAGCATGAAAAACGGGGTGTCTCCTACCACTGAATTGTAGGACCGATTCCAGGTGAAGCTCACATATTTAATTGACTCCATCCAAAACCTTGGAGGTAACCCAGAATCTGACAGCATCACCTGTGCAGCTTTAACCAGAGCCTCACTTCTGAGCTCTGCCACCCCCCTCTGTTGAGGAGAAGTCACTGTGTGACTTATCCCTTTCTTGTGAAAGAACTTCTGCAAAGCAGACCCAGTAAACCGTGTACCTCTGTCACTAGCAACTGCCTGCACTATCGTGGAGAACCTTAGTTCCACCTCCTCAATCCAACTTCTAACCAGCTGTGCTGCATCTTCCTTGGATTTGAGACCATGTGTCCAGGTGTTCTGCGAAAAATCATCCTGCAGCGTCAGCAGAAACCTGGCCCCTCCCAAACTTGGTTCCTTCATGGGACCCAACAGATCTATGTGCACAAGATCAAAAGGTTTTGTGGTTACCCTCTCCACCCTGGGGTAACTGCACCCTTTTACCTTTGCCTGTCTGCAAGCCTGACAATCTAGGACTCTTGCACATTCCTCAATTCTACAGCCTTTGCTAACCTCAGGTAGCACTTGTAGTTCTTCAAGAGAGCTATGAGCTGTCTTCTTATGCCAAGCACAAGCACATGAAACATGAGTGGGAACTGTAGCACGCAGGGCTTGTGCTTTCTCAACCTTCCCCTCACCCTCCAGAGATGTTTTAAGAGTGAAGAGATCATTCTGCCCCTTTGCAACTCTGACCAGTTGCTTCCCTCCTTTGGAGATTGTACAAAAATCGTGTTCAAAGCAAACCTTAAACCCCTTTTTCAACAAATAAGGCACAGATAAAATACAGTGTTGCATTCCTGGCACAATGCAAACTTCCATCTGCTCCTGCAAAACAGAAAAAAAGACATTTGCAACGTTAGTTACATTTTTCTTTTCTCCATTTGCAAACCGAACAGTTTTTCCAGCTGGAATTGCCGTGCAATTCCACATCTCGACTGCAGGGGTCTCTGGAATCAGATTGCGGTGAGCTCCTGAGTCGATTACAAAGCATAAGTCATTGTCTCTCTCAGAGCTGTTCTCAAACAACGCCATAGCAACAAACGTCTCACTGCCCCCTCTCTTTGGGCTTCTGCAGCTGTTCTCTCTGGTTGTCTCGGCAACCAACTCCCCCTTGCTTAGGACCTTGGCAGCTTCCGTAGAAGTAGCCTCCTCCGTTGCCTTGGAGACCGGACTGGCCTCTGCGTTCCCACGCAACTCTTTAGGCCTTATCTTCACTTTGTCCAGGTGGCCGACCTTGAAGCGTCTAGCTCTTCTCCGCAGCTTTCCAGACTTTGGCTGACGACGATCACCAGTGGAAAAACACTGCCCAGGGCTCCTTTCAGCTGGCCTGGCCCCCCTTCTTCCGGAAGAGCACTCTGTGCCAGCCCTGCCCTCGCTGAAACTGCGTTTCACTTCAGCACTCACAGTGGAAAACTTTTGAAACTTGCCTTTGGAATTCTCAGCCCCCCCGACTTGCACCTCAGGGACTGGGGCTACAGCCATTTCCAGGCTCTTCATGACTTCTCCAGGGCCCTGGCCTCCTGCTGAAGTTTCACACAAACTTCTCAGCACCTCCCAGGCAGCCCTTGCTGACTTTACGCCTTCCAAACTAGGCAAGAGCGATGCGTGTACGCATGCTTTCAGCATAGCAAGCTCTCTTTGCATTCTCTGCTGGCTATCTTCAGGCAACGCAGCCTCAAAGCCTGCAACGTCTGTCCCTTCAGGAACTGGATTTAGGGGTAGTGGCTCCTTCTGGCTTACATCCCAAAGCCCAGTAACCAGAAACCAACCCCTTACTCTTCTGGACCAGGTTGCCCAACTTCTTAAAGTGAGCTTTTCAAGCGGAACGTCCTCAAGGACCTGGCTGTCTGCCATTCTCTCCTCTTCCCCGGGGCCCCAGCTGCTACTCACGTAAAACCAGTCAGCTCTCCAGCACCCGATTTTTCAGCTGCTTTCCCAGCTCTTCTGCCTCTCAGCATCAGGCAAAAACACAGAACGCAGACCTCCGCTTCGGTAGCGTCTTCCCAGCTGACCAAGCTGACTTCAAAGCACACCGGCAGACTTTCAGCAACAGTTTTACAAGCGGTAATTAGTCCATAACCTGTTATACAATCTTAATTGGCTAATTGCTTTATGGCCCCAATTAGCCCCAGTTTATTGCGGTCCGGCACACTTCTTAGCCAAGCTGCGCCGACCTTCTTCTCTCCGGTTTCGCCTTGCAGAGTAAAAAACACAGCGGAAAAAACTGTTGCTGCTTGCTTAGATCCAAACACACCAAGCTCTGTGTCCAAATTTATCAGTTCTTTATTGCAGCAAAATATTTACAGCTCAGCATTTCTCAGATTCTCCTGGACTGCTAGCATTCATGGCTGCCTTCTCTTTCAGAGACAAAGAGAGAACAGAGAATAAAGCTCCTCCCTCCTTCCAAACGTGAGAATGTGAGGCATTACTCAGAATATCTTAACCCTATAAGTTCTGAATCCCAACAAGCAATAGTTGGGAAAACAACAAATCGTAAGATGCAATTGGGAAAGATATGGTATAAAAATGATAAGACTAGAAGAACAATTAGTAGAAAGATTTTAAAATCAAGGTAAACAAAATTAGCAGAAGTAGCAAATATTTAAAGAACCAGAAGAGGAGGTTGGGGGAAGTCAAGGGGGGTGTGAGATTTGGTTTCATGAATTTCTCATTGTATGACTGTGGAAATGGATAAAAGCCCCACATCCAAACAATGACTATCATCAGTGCAGGTAAGAAAAAAATGTAATTTTAAATTTTATCATCTACAATACTGTCTTACCTATTTTATAGTACAGTACATTGATTATGGCTTTCATTTTATGGATCCATGGTGTCGTTAGATAGTAGAATTCATGTTAAATTGTTGTTTTAAGTGTTGTTTTTAAAAGTCTGGAACAGATTAATCTGTTTTGCATGACTTTCTATGGGAAAGCACGCCTTGGTTTTGGAACACTTTGGTTTTGGAACGGACTTCCGGAATGGATTAAGTTTGCGAAACAAGGTACCACCATATATAGAAAGACCTCCAATATTTGATGTTCATCAAAATGGCACTAGCTGCTGCAGGAAGATAACTGTTTTGAATGGAATGGTTCGTGCATTTATTAAACGAACAACAAGGACCCAGTCCTGGCACTCCAACCCTTGGAGCCTGGTACCCATTTGCCCATCATGCACAAATCTTTTGAGTTCATGCTACTTGCTTAGCCAGAATGCCAGTGGCTTCCTATTGCAATTCCAACTCACCTCCTTCCCAAAAGTAGGGGATGTGGCACTGTCAGGACACTTGACACAAAAATGGAGAGTCCTTAATAGACCACTTTTATTTGACTAGGTAAACATTTTTCTACAATGTTAACTCATCTGCATAGCCCACTAAACCCTAGTGAAATCCTAGCCGCTGTTCTGACATACATGAATAGCTTATTCCGCTCTTTTGGCAAGGCCTGTCCTGTTATGCCTAACAAAAAAGCTTCTGGGTTTTTTTTAAACAAACGTTATTTTAAACATCTTTTTCATTTCGTTGCAAACCATTTCCCAGTAGTTCTTGATTACTTTACAGTTCCACCACATATGGTAAAACTTTCTCTTTGCACTTCCAGCACTTATTAGAACTTTTTCTATACATTTTGGCAATTTTCTCTTCTTCCATTTTCTAGGCCACCCTGACAATGCTGTTGGATCACCTCAGCCAGGTTGCTGCTTTCCATGCCTTCAACCGCATGAACGCCCAGAACCTGGCTGTGTGTTTTGGTCCTGTGTTGCTGAGCCAGGGAGCAGCGGGGCCGGGCCCCTGTGGCCCCAGCCACCACCACCGCACCATTGCCAGCACCATGGACTTCAAGCACCACATCGAAGTGTTGCATTACCTGCTGCAGGCCTGGCCAGGTGAGTGCCAAGTGGGGAGGCCAGTGGGCAAGAGAGGGCAGGTGCCCAGGAAGGGGCTGGCTAGAGGCATGCGGTGCTCTGGGTTTCAGTGACATGGAGGGCCCGGCACCTGCCAGCGTTCACGCTGCAGTTATAATAATTTAATAATAATAGTACAGTCGTACCTTGGATTTCAAACACCTTGGCTCCCGAACAAATCGGCTCCTGAACAAATTGGTTCCCGAACAATCGAAACCCAGAAGTGAGTGTTCCGGTTTTCGAACAAATTTCAGAAGCCGAATGTCCGGCACAGCTTCCATGGCTTCCGATTGGCTGCAGGAGCTTCCGAACATTTGGGAAGTCAAACAGACTTCCCAAACGGATTCCGTTTGACTTCCAAGGTACGACTGTAATGTTATTGTTTATATGTCGCCCATCTGACTGGGTTGCCCCAGCCACTCTGAAACATTAGCAGGATTTTAATCTCACTTGTAATGTAACAAATACAGTGGTACCTTGGGTTACATACGCTTCAGGTTACAGACTCCGCTAACCTAGAAATAGTACCTCAGGTTAAGAACTTTGCTTCAGGATGAGAACAGAAATCTTGCTCCGGCGGCGCAGCAGCAGCAGGAGGCCCCATTAGCTAAAGTGGTGCTTCAGGTTAAGAACAGTTTCAGGTTAAGAACGGACCTCCAGAACGAATTAAGTACTTAACCCGAGGTACCACTGTACTATGGACAATATGGATAGATACAAAATATAGATTACTAAATAATATGCAGTTGAAAATGTTGACAAAAGGACCCATGGGGGCATGGGGGGGTCTTGAGAATCAGAGTAATCTCTTTATATGGATGTGTATTTGGTATGGCTATAAATTTATATTTGTGAAATCAAAGAGAAATGATTAATAATAATAATAATTAGGGTTTGGATTTGATATCCCACTTTATCACTACCCTAAGGAGTCTCAAAGCGGCTAACAATCTCCTTTCCCTTCTTGCCCCACAACAAACACTCTGTGAGGTGAGTGAGGCTGAGAGACTTCAGAGAAGTGTGACTGGCCCAAGGTCACCCATCAGCTGCATGTGGAGGAGCAGGGAAGCAAACCCAGTTCACCAGATTACGAGTCCACTGCTCTTAACCACTACACCACACTGGCTCTCCGAAAATAAAAGAAACTGGAATGGCTTCTATAAATCCAAAACTGTCCCTGGAAAACAGGGACACTTGGAGGGCCTGTGCCTCAGGCCTTAGTGAACCAGATGCATTTGGTTTTCATAACTTGCTTTCCCTTTCCCTTCAGCCCCACGCAGGGTAACCGAAGAGGAGGGCGAGTGCCCCCTGCCCATGAAGCCACCCCAGCGCCACTGCCGCCCTCCCTTGGACCTGCCGCTGTTGCAGACCACCGTTGTGGCTCGGAGCCGCCCTCGAGGCCTGGAAAGCCCTCCCAGCAACCGCTACGCTGGGGACTGGAGTGTGTGTGAGCAGCAGTTTTCGGCGGGGCCCAGGCCGGGCGGCGACACAGACTACGACGAGGTGGCTGGCAGCGAGAGCGACAACGAAGAGGACAACAGAGAGGTGACTCTGCCGCACCACAACCGAGCCATCTTCGTAGGAGACTTCGCCTTGGTGGAAGACTCCGAGGCTCCCATCAGCGCGAGACTCAACCTGAAGGACTTTGATGCCCTCATCTTGGACCTGGAGCGAGAGCTTTCCAAGCAAATCAATGTCTGCCTGTGAGCCGTTCTCTCGGGGCAGAACATTGCGAGGCCTAAGGAAGGGCCGAGTGCGCCTCTGCCGGGCCCTTTGGACAGCCAGGCTGTGACCAAGCCAAGCTCAGGTGGTTGATCCTGCCTCCTTATCAGTATTCTTTCGGATCACGGTACTTCGAACCAAGTGGTCCGTCTTTTGTTGTTTTCGTATGTCTTTTCCCAAAGGGAGGTGCTTTCGCTGTGACTCTGGCTACCAGAGTGCAGTTTGTAGAGCGCTTTCAACCTCCTAAATTTCCACCGTGAAATTTATTGTGCGGGGACAGGAAGGAAGCGTTTCTTTTTCCTGCGTGTCGGCGGTTTCAAGGAAGAGAGGAGCTGACCAAGATGTTGTTTTCTTTGCTTGATAAACGTTGAACCGGTAGTATTTAAGTAGCACGTTTCTCCTCATCATCCAGAGCACTTCCAACAAACCCTCGAAGGTGGGTCAGTATTATTACCCTCCCTTTATTATAGATGGGAGCCAAGTTTGTGAAGCTGTCGCTTGCCAAAGGCAAACTCCTCTGCGAGTTTGTGCCTGAGCTCAGGTTTGAGGGATGCCCTTGGCAAAGCGTCCTGCAGGCCCTCTCTGGGTGGGCTTATCTGTCAGAGGCAGTGGTCTGGGCAGCCAAGAACTTCCATTTCAATTTCCCACAATGCCCCTGAAGGAGCATCAAACTGGAGCTTTCTGGGAAATTAAAACAAGAACTCCAAGTCACCTGGTGCTGAATGGAGCACGGAAAATATGTTTGGGGTGGGGGGCAAAGGCAGGCATCAATGCAGGGGAGAGCAGGGGCATAGTATGGAAGGGGGGCTGCCAGGGCGATGGCCCTGGGTGCATTTTTTAAGAGGGTGATGCACATTTGGCTTGTCATAGCCCCCTGGAGGTTCCAAGATGGCCCCAGGGCCACGTTGGCTGGCCAGGCTCCCCACTGTGCAGGAGGGCAGGCAGGGGGGCACTCTGGCAGTGTTGGTGGCAAGGGCTAGGCTGGCGCAGCAGGCTCCATTCACCCTCCATGCCTCACCCCCCTGGTGAACCCCACCCTGCTTCAGGCACCAGCAAACCACGCTATGCTGCTGGGTGAGGAGGCTGACCAGTTGGTTCAAGGGGTCTGCATGCTGAGGCCAGGCCTAACCGTGTTCCCCTAATTCTAATTTACGGTTTTTAAAATGGTGCAGCTTTTGTTTTGACTGTGGAACTGGGTGGGCAGTTCATTTTCACTTTCTTCCTGCCTGAAAGTAGGGTTGCCATATTTCAAAAAGTGAAAATCCAGGCAGAAAAGTTATTGAGCTTTTTTCTTTGCAAAATTGGATGCTTTTGAGCTATTTCTGAGCAAAAACGACACTGCCGACATCAGCTGCCGTACGTCCAGATTTTCCAAGACATTTAGCCGATTTCCACCCGGACATTGCTTTGCGGCTACAGTATTCCGGGTAATTCCGGATGTATGGCAACCCTACCTGAAAGTGAAAGGCTAAACTCTATGAAATGCCCAAGTCTTGGGGGGAGGGGCAAGGCAGGAAACCCCAAACCCAGTCTGTTCCTCTGCCCTGGAAGACACTAAAAGTGCAAGGGCTGGGATCCCAGTTCCTTCTCTGAAAATTCTCGCAGCCCTGTCTGTGACAGGGGCTTCAGTATGATCCTCCCTCTCGTTCTGCATTGCTGTGCAGCTGAGATTCCCCCTCCGGTGCCAAGACCTTTCTACGGCATCATTAGCGGCCCCTGACTCTGCTAAATTTCTGCTAAAAGGCAGAAATAGCCTGCTGCTAAATGGGATGGGAGAAAAGGAGAATGGTGCCACCTTGCCAGAAAAACAAATAACCCTGCCCCATTTGCATCAGAACATGCCCTTGCAGGATCAGCCCACTATCCCATTTAGGTCAGCATCCTGCCCTCACAGTGGCCAACGAGGACCTGAGTTACAACATCTCTCTCCCTGGCTGTGATTCCCAGCGACTGGCCTGTTGCCTCTGGCGGTGGAGCCAGAATGTAGCCTTCATGGATATAGAAGCCATTGATAGCCTCATGTTGCATTAATTTGTCTAATATCCTTTGAAAGCCACCAAGGTGGGTGGGCATCGCTACCTCCTATGGAAACAAGCTCCACACGATTAGCTATTCACTAGACTTACTTTGGTCTGTCCCAAATCTTTTAATGGTCAGCTTCGTTGGGTAGCCCCAGCTCCTAGTTCAGTCGTACCTTGGATCCCAAACGCCTTGCAAGTCGAATGTTTTGGCTCCTGAACACCGCAAACCCAGAAGTGATTGTTCCGGTTGGCGAACGTTCTTTTGGAACCCGAACATCTGACGGGGCTTCCGTGGCTTCTGATTGGCTGCAGGTGCTTCCTGCAGCCAATCAGAAACCGTGCTTCGGTTTTCGAACGTTTTGGAAGTCGAACAGACTTCTGGAACGGATTCCGTTTGGTTTCCAAGGTACGACTGTATTACAAGAAAGGGAGAACACCCCCCCCATCCATTTTCTCCATGCACAGTCTTATACACCCCCCTCCCAAGTTGCAGCCTCGTGGAGGCTTTGCTCATTCTGGTTGTCCTTTTCCTGAACTTTCCCCCAGCTCTACAATATCTTTTCTGAAGCACGGCAGCCAGGACTTTTTACACAGTGTTTCAAGTGTGGCTGCACCTTAGGCCTTCTGTAATGGCACGGCGATATTGACAGTATTATGTTCAAGTCCTTTTCCAATGATTCCGCCCCCCTCAACATGGGATGTGCCCCTGTGTGACAGGTAGTGTGAGTCTGACTCTACCTGAGCACACCTTTTTCGGAAGCATCTCACCTTCCGGCGGTCCTTTGCGGCACCGGCTAGTTGGCTAACTCCTCCCTTTCAAAGCGGGAGGAAGTTTTCCAGTGGAGAATGGCCGCCACTCGCTTCATCTTAGTCCGCCATATTGGGCTAGGCCAAGATGCTCTCCCCATAGGCCTGGTTAAACCTTTTAACATTCAAGTGGGGCAAGCATGCCATGGGGCAAGGTGTGTCTCAGAGGGCCTAACTACATGTGACTGAGGCAGCCCCAGCATGTGCCCGCCTCCCCACTTGCTGAGATGCCAATACAGTTGGCACCTCCCTTGCCAGCAGCTGCCACAGAACTGCAGAGGGGTGTGAGAGCAGCTCATGTGCTCCTTTGACCAAATAACGCCAGAAGATACGTGCCAGCAGTATATGTCCCCTGCAATAGATTTTTAGACCCTTAGGGTGCCAGGCCATAATCGAGCTGAGAAATCGGGACTTCATTTCACAATCCCCAGAATGCTGTGTACCTGTGTTGGTTATTTCCACATCCTTTTCAGTTTCCATCGTTTCCCCTTAATGCTGCCTTTGCGATGCAGTTTTCAGCTGATAGGACACCACGTTCTACAACTCGGGAGTGCAAAGCCATAGCCAGCCTAATGAAGAAATGCGGTACGGAAGATGTGGGCGTTTTTAAAAAAATATTTGTATGTCCTTATGGACAATTAAATATCTGTGAATGTACAAGTCTGGCTGTTTTTGTTTACGTCAGTGTGGGAGAATGCATATGGTATTCACGTGCGTATGACGTATCTTGGGGCCTCGATCCTGTTTTGCACAACAGTCGTTTTCCGCCATTCCAGCACTTGGCTGAACTAAATATAAAACCACCCAACCTCCATACCACAAAACCCTTAATTCTCTAATAGGGAAGTCCAGTGTTCCTTTCTTAACCCAATTAAAAAGTAAACACACACACACACTGTGATGTGGTAGAATACACATCGCTACCATTCCATTGTGCGGATGGTCAAAACGTGGGGAAAAAGTGTACTTGCATTCACAAAATAATGACTTTGATCCTTTATATTAGATGTCATGGAAGTGGAATCTACACGCATATAAAAAATGCTGTGAAAATGCTTTTACAAAAAAACATTTTGAAAAATACATTGAATTTTGTATAGCTCACCATCGCCATCTAGTGTCACATTTGTATATTGCACTTTACAGCACATTTAAAACGATTTATTTGCAGCTGTGTAGCTGAGTCAGGGGACAGGATCTGTCCTAAAGCACAATTCCCACAGATGATGGTGACATGCAAATAAGCAAAATGAAACATTTTACAAATCCCTAGATTCAGAAATTTCTGAAGCTTCATACCAATAAAATAAAGCTGTGCTATGTGCAGATTGTAGAAGAAGAACAAACAAGACAATAACAGCACACTGAGCGTGTTTCAGTAAAATAAGCAAGTTCACATTCATTTCCCAGACTTCTTCAGAACTTGTTTTGCCTGAAAACTTTCATTTTCTTTGCATTCCATTTTGACTGAGAGAATAGGGTGTGTCATTTTAGGGGGGGGGAGTGAAATTTAATTTTAGCAGATTTCTTCATTGAGGAATCCTAAAAATATGTTCTTGGGTGTGAGGAATTCCAATCATCTTATTTTTGCGACTGGACAACATTTAGCTTGGTAAAGTCTACAGCTGGTGAAGAAGCACATAAACTGTTTTGGAAAACCAAAGAATTTACCTTCTGAAAGTGTCCTGTAATGCTAAATAAGAAGAAACAATAAAAACAATATATAATAGATAGAAATAATATTAATTCAATTGCAAGTACTGGGCAATCGTTTTTAAAGATTTCTGTGCAATTTTACGCACAATAAAAGATACTAATTTTACCCAAATAAATTTTAAATTCCCAAGTCATGTTACAAATTTTTAGCACCCCTCATTCAGGAGATGGAAGTGAGCCGGGAAGTGATTTTGGTGGTGCCGAAAAAGCTGAGGGCAGGATGGCAATGTTGGCGACTGCACCTCACCAAACAGAAGCTGTCACAGATCCAGATGTTTCCCATCAGGCCACAATTCTTCATATCTCCATGACTGGACTCGTTTTGTTGCCAAGAGCTACAAAAACCCAAGCAAAACAGCATCACATACCAGATACCCCAACGATTCCTCAAAACTATTAAGGTTTCAGTAAAGCAACAAGTCAAATAGTTTAACCAAGTGAAATCATTGTGGTTTTTTTTTGGGGGGGGGGAATAGCCTGAGAACTCGTTTTTCTGCCCATGACCAAGCACTATATCACTCTGCCCGTGTAGGGAGTACACCAGGCCACTTAAAGTCCCAAACGTTACAGGACTGTTTGCTTGAGGAGCCAGAAATATCCACTTGGTAGCAGGACCAGGGCTGGATTTAGGTTTGATGAGGCCCTAAGCTACTGAAGTTAATGGGACCCTTTATATGTCCAGCTGCCGTTTGTCAACAACAAATGGTCGCTGTTTTTTGTCTTGAATATATGCTATATGGTCATTTAGGGAGCTAATAGGTATCTAAAGCCATTTGCACATAACAAAATATGTATTTTATCAAAGTAGGTAATTGTTGAACTGAAATACAATTAAGAAATATATTAATAGTAAAATACAGTTAAGAAGAAGTATATTAATAGTGAAGTGGGACGCAGGTGGCGCTGTGGGTTAAAGCCTCAGCGCCTAGGGCTTGCCGATCGAAAGGTCGGCAGTTCGAATCCCTGCGGCGGGGTGCGCTCCCGCTGCTCGGTCCCAGCGCCTGCCAACCTAGCAGTTCGAAAGCACCTCCGGGTGCAAGTAGATAAATAGGGACCGCTTACCAGCGGGAAGGTAAACGGCGTTTCCGTGTGCGGCTCTGGCCAGAGCAGTGATGTCACGCTGGCCACGTGACCCGGAAGTGTCTCCGGACAGCGCTGGCCCCTGGCCTCTTAAGTGAGATGGGCACACAACCCCAGAGTCTGTCAAGACTGGCCCGTACGGGCAGGGGTACCTTTACCTTTACCTTTTTATATTAATAGTGAAATAATGATTAAGCTCTAACTTAAAATGATTTTGGCAATAACAAAAGTTCCTTTAGAAACACAGTTTACAAAGACTCATAATCTAGTCTCTAGAAACTTACTATAACATGAACTAATAATAGGTGTAAATATATGATGCAAACTATATTATAAATACAGTGGTGCCCCGCAAGACGAATGCCTCGCAAGACAAAAAACCCGCTAGACGAAATAGTTTTCCGTTTTGGAGGCGCTTCGCAAAACGAATTTCCCTATGGGCTTGCTTTGCAAGACAAAATGTCTTGCGAGTTTTTCCGACTTTTTTTTCCTCCCCCCTCCTTTTTCTAAGCCGCTAAGCCGCTTATCTGCTTATCCGCTAAGCTGATAAGCGGCTAAAAGCCGCTAATAGCGCTAATCCGCTAAGCCGTCAAGAGGCTTGCTTCGCAAGATGAAAAAACTGCTAGACGAACAGAATCGCAGAACGGATTCTTTTCGTCTTGCGAGGCACCACTGTAGCAGAATGTAGGCACCCTATATATAGAAATGAGCAAACCACTGATATTTTAGGGAGCAGGCTAGCGAGCGGGGCCCATTACTTGCATCATAGGAGCCTACACAGCACAAAACACTGTTGCTGTATATAGGTTTTATTTATTTGTTTCTTATCTTATATTTTGGAAATGTACGTCCAGTTTTTTTCCTTTAAATTTTTTTTGGGCCCCAATAGAGTGGGGCCCTAAGCTATAGCTTGTTTAACTTATATGTACCGGTAAATCCGGCACTGGGAAGCTGGGAAGAAGAAAAACTTGGTTTGACTAGGTTGCCTACCTTTCTTCCCTCTCATGCTACAGGGTGCCCTCCATGCCCAGTGGTGCTTAGGGCCCTTTGGACTGGTGGGGCAGAAGTCAGGGAAACCAAGGGTGGATCTACACACAGGGGAAAAAACAAGTCATAAATTAAATTGTTATAATAAAGGGGGGAAATACTATGTAAAATTGCATAGAAAAGTTTTGTGCTCTACAGCGCCATCTGGTGGTGCATGTTTATAACACATTCATAACACAGACCCAGTTCTACCTCTCTTTTAAATCAGAACCAGTGAAGGTGGTGAATGTCCTGTGTGAGTGTCTGGAGGTGGTTGGAGGACGGATGGCGGCTAACAGATTGAGATTGAATCCTGAAAAGATAGAAGTACTGTTTTGGGACAGGGGGCAGGGAGGTGTGGGGAACTCTCTGGTCCTGAATGGGGTAACTGTGCCCCTAAAGGACCAGGTGCGCAGCCTGGGAGTCCTTTTGGACTCATAGCTGTCCATGGAGGTGCAGGTCAATTCTGTGTCCAGGGCAGCTGTTTATCTGAGCCGTGCCAACCCCAAAACAGATGCTGATGAGTTTTAGCATCCTTCTTTGCTGAGCTTTTTGAGAGCCAGAGTGCCTGCAGACAGAAATGGTTGCAGTACACAAGCCGGGGTACATGTCTCGGGACAGGAAGGACACAAACAGCACATTTAGGTGTCAGTTCTTAGCATTCCATAGCCAAATTGTTCTCTTCGCCTTTGACAATGTGCCCTTTGGCACGGGCTTTCATCCCCACCTCAGACCCTCCCAGTGTGCCTATTTTCCAGGGACGGTCCCGGATTTACAGAAGCTGTTCCAGTTTCTGATTCAATCCTGGAATGTCCCACTTTCCCTTCGGATGTCCCAATTTTCATTGGAGAAATATTGGAGGGTATGGAGTTATGCGACCGCCGAGCCAAGGAGATAAGTAACTACATGGCCTTCAGAAGACATCTGAAGGCAGCCCTGTATTCGGAAGGTTTTTTTCCCATGTTTCATGTTTTATTGTGCTTTTATATATGTTGAAAGCCACCCAGAGTGACTGGGGCAACCCAGTTAGAAGGGTTATTATTATTATGGAATAAAAAGGTAAAGGGACCCCTAACATTAGGTCCAGTCGTGGCCGACTCTGGGGTTGCGGCGCTCATCTCGCTTTATTGGCCGAGGGAGCCGGCGTACAGCTTCCGGGTCATGTGGCCAGCATGACTAAGCCACTTCTGGCGAACCAGAGCAGCGCACAGAAACGTCTTTTACCTTTCTGCCGGAGCAGTACCTATTTATCTACTTGCATTTTGTCGTGCTTTCAAACTGCTAGGTTGGCAGGAGCAGGGACCAAGCAACGGGAGCTCACCCCGTCGCGGGGATTTGAACCGCCGACCTTCTGATCGGCAAGTCCTAGGCTCTGTGGTTTAATCACCACCTACTTTCATTGGAGAAATGCTGGAGGGCATGCCGTCCGCCTTGGGCTCTGAAAGGGAGAGGTACTCTGCCAGGACTCACTGCTGCAGATGTTTTGGTGGGTGCCGTAGGTAAGCCAGCGACTCCAGGGCCCGTTGCCGTCAAACAGCATCACCACCCGGTCAAGACTGTTGCCGTAGTTGAAATACAGATCCTTGCCCTCCAGGGCCAGCAGATCGTGATCACGGCATTCCCACCGCTGGAGCGGGTTCGTCCCATTGCAGGGTTCCAGATGGACGGTCTCCCTTCTTTTGGCCTTGGGTGCTGCCACGCAGAGCAGTGAATCCACGTGAAGGAGGACGCCTCTGGAGAACCACCGAAAATGCTGCAGCCAATTCCTAGGGTCACAGGGCGCTTGTGTGAGAGAGTTGGGCTCCTTCCTCGTCACACAATGGCTGCGGTTCTCATTGTACAGCAAGAAGGAGCTGGGGACTGGCAAGGGGAACAGAGTTAGCATGGAGGAACAATGGCAGCCAGAGGCAGGCAGGGAGTGAATGGACAAGAGGAGGAAAGGGACTGAGAACGAGAGAACAAATGGAGTCAGGTCTCTGCAGCTTCTTACCAGAGAACAGGACTGAGACAGTAAAGTACAGTCATACCTCAGGTTACAGCCGCTTCAGGTTGAGTTTTTTGGGTTGCGGACCGCCGAAACCTGGAAGTACCGGAACAGGTTCCTTCCGGTTTCGGCGGTCGTGCATACACAGAAGCGCTAAATCAAGCTTTGCACATGCGCAGAAGCGCCGAGTCACAACCCGCGCATGCGCAGACGCGGGTTGCGAACATGCATCCCGCACGGATCATGTTCGCAACCCAAGCGTCCACTGCATATCAAGTGCAAGAAAAAGCAACAGTCCAGGCTAGGCATTGATAGCCAGTAAAAAGGTAAAGGTAAAAAGGACCCCCGGATGGTTGAGTCCAGTCCAAGGCAACTATGGGATTGCGGCGCTCATCTCGCTTTCAGGCCAAGGGAGCAGGCGTTTGTCCACAAACAGCTTTCCAGGTCATGTGGCCAGCAGGACTAAACCACTTCTGGCACAACAGGACACATTGACGGAAGCCAGAGCACATGGAAAAGCCGTTTACTTTCCCGCCACAGCAGTACCTATTTATCTACTTGCACTGGCGTGCTTTCGAACTGCTAGGTTGGCAGAAGCTGGGACAGCAATGGGAGCTCAAACCGTTTGTGGGGATTCGAACTGCCGACCTTCTGATTGGCAGGCCCAAGAGACTCAGTTGTTTAGACCACAGCGCCACCCGCAACCCTGTAGCCAGTGAAGACTATTTAGAACAGCATCTGCAAATGTTCAGAATTCACCCAACATTTCAATTTCAATATGGCCATTTTAAATTAACATTAAACATATGTTTTTTAAGTACGGCAAGGCCAATACACAATACAGACATTTTGACAAAAATAATGACTGGCCCTGACAATATTTTATAATATTTTTAGTAGGCAGAGAGTAATGATGAGAAAAAAATACGGGGCTTAATTTTATCTTCGAAATGTGGTCCAAAAACCAAAATGAAGGAAGCCCCTTTCCCCGTCTATGTACTGGTTTGAGGAGGGCATGACAAAATGTGCTAATTTTGTGGGAAGCTATCTTCCAGAACATTCAAACCCAGTCTATGATTCTTGGAGATTTTGTGCTATTAATCTTGCACCTAACTAATAAGTTTGGGACTAATTGCCAGCTCAGATGTTGCTATATTCCTTAGCAATATTCTGAGTTAGGGCTTGGGACTGGATGATGTCTTGGGGTCCTTACCATACCTGTGATTCTGTGATTGTAGGAGTGGGTTTTGCTGAGCTGGTCGCTCCATTTTTTATAGGACTGCTGGAAATTATCCTATCCTAGCCCGGGGAAGCAGGGCATTTCAAATTTGTCAACTTTCCAATTCCAAAAAATGAGGGGTGATAAAAAATTGTAAAATGACTCAGGAATCTAAAAGATATTTTGGTTAAACTGATATAACTTAGTTCTGCTTGGTTAATAAAATGTGTGTAAAATCGCATAAAAATCATTAAAAATGATTGCCAAGTACTTGCAGTTACGTTATATATTTATATTAGTTTGATTTATATGTTATACATATTTTATATTACCTGACACTTTCAGAAGGTAAAAATTTAAATTATTTGGTTTTCTCAAAGCAGTTATTTTGCTTCTTATTCAGATGTAGACTTGGTAAGCTAAATGTTGTCCAGTCACAAAAATTATAGCAGATTTGATTTCCTCACACCCAAAAATATGTTTTTAACATCCCCTCGCTGACAAAAATTGCAAAAATTAAGTTTCACCCCCTAAAATGACATGCCCTGTTGGGATATTCTCTCTTTTGCAGGCAAATGGTCCCCAGTGACTAGGGAATGTGCAAGGTGGCTTTGCAAAGGGAGCTTCCTCTTTCCCCTACTCCCAGCTGGGGAAAATGAATGTAAGCACGGAGTCCTTCGAAAGAACAATAGATCTGCAGAGTGAGAAGGATGAGATAGATGGGGAGGCTGTAAGGAAACGTACAGTTCCTTGTCAACTACTCTAGAGGTGTTTGGTTCTGGCAAAATAGCCACGTGCTTGCCACTAAAACAATATTTAGTGAGTACTATTATCTTCACTGCAACTATGTGGAATAGAAACCTACTTTCATAATAGAGCTTAGACTCTTGTCCATGTTCCATCTGAGCATCTAGTCTAGAATTTGAATAAAGCAGTCCCAGATACATCTATGGATAATCTGGTCAAGCTGTCGGGGTGTTTGAACTGCTCCAAAACTGAGCTGGAGGTCATTATAGTTTGGTTTGAAGGAGCTCATGAGATCTGAAGCTCTCACCAGCAGGCGGAAGGAAAAGTCCTGCTAACATCTAGAAACACGGAACAACCCCGAGAGGCGTTTTTGGAACATGGAGCTTCTGACAGAGACAGTAAAAAGCAGCTCTGTTGGACTGAAGAGACTAATTTCTGTTTAATATTAACTGAGACAACTGGTCATTTAATTGAGAAACACAATGATTTGTGATTGGGGTAAATAGGGCTGGCCCAAAACATTTTGCCGACTGAGGCAAATGACAAAATGGCACCCTTCCCTTTCCAGAAGCTGACTGGGCTGACGGATGACTCTTACTTCAGCATTCATGATGGGATAGACTTCCCCGCTGCACCTGAGAATTGCAGAGATAATTCTTTACAGAATTATTTGGTCCTCCCTGGAGTCTTTAATTTCCCACCCATTTTGACACTTTAAACATCTGCATACTTCTGGATTCTCCTCAGCAAGCCCATCTTTTCCCCTCTTGTTTATTAGTGGTCCCCTGTTGGTTCCAGTCAGGAGCAGCCCAGCCCATTTTGCCACCCAAGGTGCCTTCTGCCGGCCTGCCTGCATCACCACTTCTGCCGCCTGAGGCAGCTGCTTCACCCTGCCTCATGGGTGGGCTGGCTCTGGTTCCAGTCAGCCACCTAGGCTGGCTGTCAGCAGGTATATCATTTTCAAACGAGAAGTAAAAGATATTTCACAGCCAAGCGCATCACTGTTCTGCAGAGCTTTCCAGAAGTACCAAGACAGAACTTTTATTCTGCTCTCCAGAAAACCTCCACTCATGCTCCTAGCCTGAAATGTGGAGCTGAGCACCACCTTCCAGCCTTGGGGCAGTGAGGGCAGAGCCAGGGGGTCTTGAGCTCCTCCACAAGGTCCACCACAACTCCCATAGACACTCACCTGCCTCTTGGAGCTTCCTGTTCTCAGCACGCGCTTGCTCCAAAGCAGCAGACATCTTAGAATCTGTGCAGGGAGCCAACAAGAAGAAGTTGGTGCTGACCTTTAAAGCCCTAAACGGCCTTGGCCCAGTATACCTGAAGGAGTATCTCAACCCCCTGAGGTCCAGCACCGAGGGCCTTCTGGCGGTCCCCTCACTGCGAAAAGTGAGATTACAGGGAACCAGGCAGAGGGCCTTCTCGGTAGTGGCACCTGCCCTGTGGAACGCCCTCCCATCAGATGTCAAGGAAATAAACAACTATCTGACTTTTAGAAGGCATCTGAAGGCAGCCCTGTTTAGGGAAGTTTTTAATGTTTGGTGTTTTATTGTGTTTTTAATACAGTGGTACTCGGGTTACAAACACCTCGGGTTACAAACACTTCGGGTTACACCTCCGCTAACCTGGAAGTAGTACCTCGGGTTAAGAATTTTACCTCAGGATGAGAACAGAAATTGTGTGGCAGCGGCGTAGTGGCAGCAGCGGGAGGCCCCATATGCTAAAGTGGTACCTCAGGTTAAGAATGGTTTCAGGTTAAGAATGGACCTCCAGAATGAATTAAGTACGTAACCAGAGGTACCACTGTATTCTCTTGGGAGCTGCCCAGAGTGGGTGATGAAACACAGCCAGATGGGTGGGGTATTAATTAATTAATTAATTAATTAATTAATTAATTAATTAATTAATATTATTATTATTACTACTATCATCATCATCATCATCATCATCATCATCATCATTACAGGCTGGCTGAAGGATCAGTCCCAGAGGCTACCTTCACAGTAGCAACTGGTGAAAAAAGAAACTTTGAAGGCCCCGGGGTGCATGTGTCACAGTCTTAGCATCGTTACCTAAAAGTGATATCCTACCACTGGCTTGAAAAGGGAGCGTGGTACTCACCAAGCCTCATTGACCTTGTGACCATATGGAATTAACATCTGAAAGTGTCAACCATCACTTTTTGTACCATTTTAGTGCCCCCTTTCTTGGTTGCTGATTTTTTTAAAATCAGTGTATGCCAGGAAAATCGTTGCATAGAGTTAACTCTCCCTAAACTCTTCCTCACTCTCTCTCTCACACACACTGCTTCAATGCACTTCAATGTTGTACAATTGACTATAATGCACTTTGAATGAAGCTCCACCTTGGGGAGCAGAGGAACCTGCTGTATACCGAGCTTAGACCCATGGTTCCCACATGCCCCACAGGAGGGCAATTTGATTTTTAAGGGGGGCAATTTGGAAGCTTGTTTAGACCAAGTTAATGGCCTTTTCGGCTTCCTCCCATGAATAGGAGTTCACTTTTTGAATAATAAGAATTATATGTCACAGTGGTGGGGGCATCAGGATTTTAGAGATGCTTAGGTGGGGCATGGCCAAAAAAAAGGTTGGGAACCACTGGCCTAGACCACTGACAGCCTACCTTGGTATTGTCTACACCAGCTGCCAGCAACCTTTTGGGGTTTCAGGCAGGGGTCTTTGTCAGCCCCACATGGAGGTGGTGTGAGGGGCGAAACCTGGGAGGAACCTATGACATGCAAAGCATGCGCCCGACCACTAAACTATGCCTTTTCCCCAGCTGAGAATCCAGGCAGACATCCAGAGACCATGCATGTCTTCTGAATGATACAGGAAAAAAGTATATCAGTCTGGCAAACCCCTACCTGGCACCCCAGCAGCCTTTAGAGACCCAGCAGATCACTTACAGCGCATAATTCCCACCGCAAGCAGCAGCACGTTCAGGAACACCGAGGTAGCCAGCAGAGCCGCAACAGCTACTAAAACCACTTTGCGTGTCCAAGATGGCTTCCCAGCTGAGAAAAAGGGGTGGGGGTGGAGAGAGAGAGAGAGGGAGGGAGAGAGAGAGTCATTCTGCCTGTTCTCCACCTCCGCTCTGCCACCACCTTCCCCTCACCTGCCGCACCAATCCCTGTGGTATCACATAATTCTTTCTTCTTCATCATCATCATCATCATCACTCATAGCCGAGTAAGATTGTCTTCCATAAACAAGGTTTTAACAGTGAGTCCGTAAGTGACTGTGAAGGCCAATTCTGGATCCACAACAACCTTCCACATAGGTTCCCGGGCAGGAGTTGATCACAGTGAGGGTTTGCCAAGCATGCCTTCCTCTTAGCACGTTTGTCCCTTCCGTCCTGAGTTCAAGTGTCTTCAAAGGCCATGACACCTTTGGTAAAGGCTGTTCTCCAATTGGAGCGCTTGCAGGCCAGTGTTTCCCAGTTGTCGGGGTTTATACTACATTTTTAAAGATTTGCCTCGAGAGAGTCTTTCAACCTCTTTTGTTGACCACCAGCATTACGCTTTCCATTTTTAAGTTCAGAATAGAGTAGTTGCTTTGGAAGACAATAATCAGGCATCTGCAAAACATGACCAGTCCAACCAAGTTGATGTTGAAGAATCATTGCTTTGACACTGGTAATCTTTGCTTCTTCCAGTACGCTGGCATTAGTTTGCCTGTCTTCCCAAGTACGTGTAAAATATTTCAGAGACACTGTTGATGGAATCTTTCGAGGAGCTGGAAATGGCTTTTACAAGTGGTCCATGTTTCACAAGCATACAGTAAGGTTAGTAGTACAATAGCTTTGTAAACAAACTTGGCCCTCCAGCTGTTTTGGGACTACAACTCCCATCATCCCTAGCTAACAGGACCAGTGGTCAGGGATGATGGGAATTGTTGTCCCAAAACAGCTGGAGGGCCAAGTTTGGCCGTCACTGCCTTGCACAATATAGGCGGCTTCCCATTTCCTACTCTCTATTTTCTTATCTTTTCTTCCCCAGGCTGGAATAAAGATGGAGGTCCTTTGCATGGCCTTCTTAGTGACGAGGCTCCAATATTCTTCACTGCCAATGGGACTTTCCCCCCATGGTCCACTGCCTAAAGAACAGCCCCAGGGCAATACACGGTGACTTGTGGGTGAACTCCAGACCCGCCCCCCCCCCCAGGATCCCACTGAAGCTCAGACCAAACATACCTGGGCTCCATGGCGCAGCCACCTGTCCTGCTTGCTTGCCCTCCAAACTGGCCACAGCATCAAAGGGCTCATAGACACTCTCTTCCTCAGGGTACTCCTTGGTGCCTGCATGGAGGAAAGCAGGAGCCAAGTTAGGGCATTTCCAGACTGTCACTATTTTGGGGTGTCATCTGGCCAAGCCAGGTTGTGCACGTATCGTGGGTGGTGTGCTTGACAAACTCACCTCCCTGCCAGAACCAGTCTTTTCATGATAAGGAAAAGGACAAGGAAATGCATCTGTAAGTGTGGTCCCTGTAACCTCAATAAGATACCCTCCAACATTTCTCCAATGAAAAATGGGACACCCTATTCCTTAATAATAATAATAATAATTTTACTATTTATACCCCACCCATCTGACTGGGTTGCCCCAGCCACTCTGGGCGGCTCCCAACATATAAAAAATAATAATAAAACATTAAAAAACCCTTCCCTGTACAGGGCTGCCTTCAGATGGCTCTGGGGTCAGAGATAACTCAGTTCACCAATGAAAATACGGATGTCCTAAGGAAAAGTGGGACATTCCAGGATCAAATGAGAAACCGGGGCAGATTCTGTAAATCCGGAACTGTCCATGGAAAATAGGGACGTTTGGAGGGTCTGACAGTGAACTTTATCGTGGTCTGTACAAAAAACTAACTAACTGAAAAAAGCACTCTGCATCAAGTTAACCTAACATTTGTGTGAAGAGGGAAGCTGAAATTCCATGGGGGGGGGGCAAATTATGCAAACCAAGCAAAAACCGTGAATTGTTTAATCCGTTTAATTTTTTGTGCTTTTGCTACACGTTAAGTTAAAACCCCTCTCACTCCCTGTGTCTGCTTTGCAGCTATTTCAGCCAAACAGTGTCATTCAAATGTAGTTACAGATAGGTAGCCGTGTTGGTCTGCCATAGTCAAAACAAAATAAAAAAAATTCCTTCCAGTAGCACCTTAAAGACCAACTAAGTTAGTTCTTGGTATGAGCTTTCGTGTGCATGCACACTTCTTCAGATACACTGAAACAGAAGTCACCAGACCCTTCTATATAGTGAGAAGGTGGGGAGGGGTATTACTCAGAAGGGTGGTGGGATTGGGTGATTGGCAGATAGCTGTGATGAGCCCGTTGACGACTCTTAACGACTGCAATAGGTCTTACAGGAAAAAGCAAGGGGTGAGAAGGTGAAAAATGGCTTTGTCATGTATAATGAGATAAGAATCCAATGTCTTTGTTCAGACCAGGTCTCTCCATGGTTTTAAGTTTGGTAATAAGTTGCAATTCAGCAGCTTCTCTTTCCAGTCTATTTCTGAAATTCCTTTGTAATAGAACAGCTACTTTGAGATCTTGTATAGAATGTCCTGGGAGATTGAAGTGTTCTCCTACTGCTCCAGTTACAAATAGGTAGCCGTGTTGGTCTGCCATAGTCAAAACAAAATAAAAAAAAGGTGTATCTGAAAGGTGAAAGGTGTATCTGAAGAAGTGTGCATGCACACGAAAGCTCATACCAAGTACTAACCTAGTTGGTCTTTAAGGTGCTACTGGAAGAAATTTTTTTTTATTTTGTTCTCCTACTGGTTTCACTTCAATCTCCATTTTTCACCTTCTCAGTGTATCTGAAGAAGTGTGCATGCACACGAAAGCTCATACCAAGAACTAACTTAGTTGGTCTTTAAGGTGCTACTGGAAGGAATTTTTTTATTTTATTCAAATGTAGAGCAGTCAAGAGGGACGCAGGTGGCGCTGTGGGTAAAACCTCAGCGCCTAGGACTTGCCGATCGAAAGGTCGGCGGTTCGAATCCCTGCAGCGGGGTGCGCTCCCGTTGCTCGGTCCCAGCGCCTGCCAACCTAGCAGTTCGAAAGGACCTCCGGGTGCAAGTAGATAAATAGGGACTGCTTACTGGCAGGAAGGTAAACGGCGTTTCCGTGTGCTGCGCTGACTCGCCAGATGCAGCTTTGTCACGCTGGCCACGTGACCCGGAAGTGTCTCCGGACAGCGCTGGCCCTCGGCCTCTTAAGTGAGATGGGCGCACAACCCTAGAGTCTGTCAAGACTGGCCCGTACGGGCAGGGGTACCTTTACCTTTACCTAGAGCAGTCAAGAGACTTCTCTGCCATGGAAAATGGAGTGTGGGTTCCGTGTTTTGCCAGCTGTGCTTCAGCTGCCTGTCCAACTCCTTCAAGGCTTTGGGCTTCTCTGGAAACCTGGAAACCTGGGAGCATTTTGCTTTTGGTGTGGAAGCAGACGATGCCTATTGATACCCGAATCCCAAAACCTAACCCATTGGGCAAGAGTGGTTGTTGGCTTTCATGGACAAAGAAACATTTTTGAATCCAACTGGAGCCATAAACCTTTTGAGGCAAAGCTTTCCAAACTGTGTGTCGCTAGTGTAGGTGTGTCGTGCGAATGCTCCCTGCGATCCTCCCAGGGCTGGAAAGGGGTTAAATTAACCTCTTGTTTGCCAACAAAACTGAATTGCCATATTTTCCTGTGTATAACACACCCCCGTGTATAAGACGTCCCCTCTTTTGTGGGACTCCAAACTGAGAAAATGGGGGGAGAGTGCCCAGAGTTGTTGAGCTTTTTTGGGGGGAGGGTTTGCGGAATATTACTCACCCACAGGACCGCCACAACCACATCAACGAAACCACCAATCATCAGACCCCCCTAACAAAAGCAAGTGCCAATCACCCCGCCCATTTGCTGCAGCAGTCAATAGCCAGTGGACTTTGCCACACCCACCAATCACCCACAAAAACGCCGCTTACAATCTCCTGTTACCGGCAGCCACCAAACGCCAGTCTCACCTCTCCACTATCCATGTATAAGACGACCCCCCAAATTTTTAGCATAATTTTTAAATAAAATAACCTCATCTTATACACAGAAAAATACGGTCCCGTGTCATGAAACGGTGCATGTCCAGAAAGTGTGTCACCGATATGAAAAAGTTTGGAAAGCTCTGCTTTAGGACTAGACCATTATCAGGGGTCTGCCATGCCTACAGAAGTTGTGTGCCGTTTGGAGAAAATAAGTGGGCACAATAAGGGATGGGTGGGTGGGTGGGGAGAGAGATAAAAACACAACAGCCTTTGTTGAAGCTGCATCCTGTAGGGAGCTAGGAATGGAGGCAGGAGTAAGATCACCAACTCTGGCATTGCTCCACCAGGACCCTTGCCATCTCCTAATAATCCTCAGCAATGGACCCTTTTCCTATGCGCCTCATTCTGTTTATTTATTAAAGATATTCTTGATTTACAAAAGTGTGTGCAATGCCTCTCTCTCTCGTATTCCCCCCCCCATGTAACATTTTTACAAATCAGTTTCATTTGTTGCGACATTAGAAAGAAAAGGGGGAAAGAGGTGGGGGGGAGATGGGGGTGGCGGCGATGTTTCTATTTTACTTTAGGGTTTGGTGTCAGCGTTGCTTCTGCGGGTTCTTTGCTGTTCACTTGTGTTCCTTTGGTGGTGAGAGAGGTCAGGGTTGGCCTAGGGTGCGGTTATTCATTTGTGGTTGGCTGTGGTGGTCTTTGTTTTCATGTGTGAGTAGGGTGGAAATTACCCCAGAATTGGCCTTACTAAACATCCTCCAAGACAGCAATGCCCATTTACACCACAAAGAACTCATAACCCACCTACTTTCAGCAGCCAGAAGCATCATAACCAGACACTGGAGAGACCTGTCAGGAGTAAGCATGGACCAATGGTACCAAATAGTATGGGAAACAGCCCTACTAGAGAAATTACCCAATAAACTGAAACTGTAAAGGTAAAGGTAAAGGTACCCCTGCCCGTACGGGCCAGTCTTGACAGACTCTGGGGTTGTGCGCCCATCTCACTTAAGAGGCCAGGGGCCAGCGCTGTCCGGAGACACTTCCGGGTCACGTGGCCAGCGTGACATCGCTGCTCTGGCGAGCCAGAGCCGCACACGGAAACGCCGTTTACCTTCCCGCTGGTAAGCGGTCCCTATTTATCTACTTGCACCCGGAGGTGCTTTCGAACTGCTAGGTTGGCAGGCGCTGGGACCGAGCAGCGGGAGCGCACCCCGCCGCAGGGATTCGAACCGCCGACCTTTCGATCGGCAAGTCCTAGGCGCTGAGGCTTTAACCCACAGCGCCACCTGCGTCCCTAACTGAAACTGACATGGGGACAAATAGAAGACACCTTCATCCCGGTATGGCTCCCCTTTATCATATACACAGCCCAACAAGACAATGACCAAAATCCACCAACAGCATACAAATAAATATGGCTAACCTAATGTACCTCACTCTGTGCCACATACCTGATTGGCTCCTCTGCTCAGGGGCCTTTGGGTCTTCTAGCTCAAGGTCAACATTTCTGTAGAGTCCCTTCCACGATGCCATCACAGCAGAAGGCTCCTCGGAAAGCGCAACAGAGGATGCTTGCAGGCTGATAAACAGAGAACTGCGGGGCCAAAAGGCAAGGAGCAGGAGGATGCCACAAAGACCATGGCTGGCTTCCAGGAAGGAAATGATGCATTCAAAGGATGGCTCTCAGGTCCTCACTGCAAAGTGCAACCAATGAGACTTCTCCCATGGTGCCCTAAACTAGACAGTGGCTGTTTGGTGGGCAAATGCTGGCTGCCACCATCTGATGGGCGAAAGCTGAGATCTTGAGAGAGGAAACCCAGACAGAGCTTCAAATTTAATTAAAAATTTCCTATTTTTTTGGTGTTGTGTGTGTATGTACGCAAAGAACAAAAAAACCAAACGAACACTTTTGGTAATGTATTATCAACCAGCCAATAACCACATATCAGCATTTCACAGAATGGTTTTAGCTCACACAGCAAAAGTCCATTTCTTCACATCAGCCCAGTTTATTCATGGGCCTGCCTAATCTGCATTCAACCCTGAGTGAATCTGCTTCCTTCCTCCCAAATGACTCCATCCTATGGCACTATCTCTGTTTGCAAGGGATATATTTGCATGCAGCAGCCTTGCAGTTCACTGCTGCAAACAAGGCTCTCTGGATGAGGGTGGATGTTTTCCGTGAAATTTAAAGCTAAAGGCTTTCTCTGAAACTGTTAAACCATCTTGAACACGGGCTTGCTTTTAAGCTGGGACTGGAACTGTTAGGCGTCTTCCGGACAACGCGTTTCTTGAGCGTTCATACTGATTTGCTTGCACAAAGTTTGCAGGAAGGGTTCACAATGTCAGATGCTTATTGAAATTATTTCCGGTTTGGTTAAAAGACATTGTGTCAAGCAACTGTTAGACCAATGCATTTTCCAGTCACTTTTCTTACCGGTAGAAGTCTGTTGTTGTTCTTTTCCAGCAGCAGCACCAGGTTCATTGCACAAGAATGCCAAACCTGAAATTGCTGGCGTGTGGATGAATCCTACCTGCATAACAGCAGCAATCTGCACAGATTTCTGCCTTTGTGAGATATATATGGCAGCTGAGTGCATTACCATTTTACGATATTCATTGCCATTTTTAAGTGCAGCTTAGGATAGAAATGTAAACAATTAAATGCCCAGGTGCATACAATAGTTCTAGGCAATCTCTTTTATGGGTTGACAACCATCCTTTCCCAGTTGGAAGCCATGCAGTGCCAGCTGCTGTAGAGGTCCGGGCAGAGGATTAGTTCGGCGGTCAAGTCTTGTTATGTTTTTAACCTTCTGGCAAAGAGGAACACACTCAGGCAGCAAAACAGTTTTCTTTGGATTAAACGTTTGCCTATCAATTTGCTGCTGTGCTGATCACATTGGACAAAGTGTTTGTGCTGACCTTTAAAGCCCTAAACCAGGGGTCAGAAAACTTTTTCAGCAGGGGGCCGGTCCACTGTCCCTCAGACCTTGTGGGGGGCCTGACTATATTTTGAAAAAAAGAAAAAAGAACGAATTCCTATGCCCCACAAATAACCCAGAGATGCAGTTTAAATAAAAGAACACATTCTACAAATATAAAAACACGCTGATTCCCAGCCCCTGAGCCTTAGTTTGCCTACCCATGCCCTAAATGGCCTCGGCCCAGTATACCTGAAGGAGCGCCTCCAGCACTGAGGGCCTTCTGGCAGTTCTCTCACTGCAAGAAGTGAGGTTACAGGGAACCAGGCAGAGGGCCTTCTCAGTAGTGGCACCTGCCCTGTGAAACACCCAGATGAGCCCTGTAGGATATCGACAAAAAAGATGTGCCAAGGAGAGGAGGCAAGGTGCAGGAAGATCTCACCTGCCACCCCGAGAAACCACAGACTCACCTGGGTCACTCATCTGCGTCAATACAGCACACATCCAACATGAATGGATTTTTTAAAAATCAGTCCATGTTGCTTCCTGGGTAGGGGTGGCTCATATGAGCCCCCTCGTTTCCACCCCAGGAGCCCAGGCCTGCATGGTCAATGGTCAGGGACAATGGAAATGGTAGTTCAGGGACATCTGGAAAGACAAATGTTAGATACCCACCCCCTGCACTAGAGGTTGGGGGTCAGCAATAGGGGGAGAGGCTGCTAAGTGTTTATTTGAGTGCCAGGCCGGAAGGGAAGATCCTGGGTGCACAAGATGGGCAGGAAAAGCACATTGCACACCCTGTCTTGGGCCTGCACAGGAAGCTGCCTCTGTCTAATCAGCAGCCTGGTTTTTGCCCGATGCCAAGAAGTCAAGCCCAGAATCAGAAGAGGTGGCGGAAACAGCCAGCTGCCCCGGTGGCCGTGTGCCTCTTATCACTTCTCCAGCCCTGTGTCCTGTCCCCCTTTCCTCCCAGCTGGCTGCACTGCTGACAATCAGTCACACACAGGAATACATACACAAAGTGCCATCCAAGCACAGAATCCCAGAGGCTGGAGCCAAACTTCGACATCCAACCTTTTCAGGCTCTATTCCTGCCACCTGGCAGCCTGATCTTTATATCCACTGCCCACTGGTATTGCTTTTCTAGTATGCATTTCTAAGCAGCTCAGGACTGCAATATCTCAAGGACCGCCTCTTTCCTTATGAACCTACCCGGACTCCGAGATCATCTTCCGAGGCCCTCCTTCGTGTGCCTCCTCCTTGAGAGGTCGGCAACACGACAACAGGGCCTTCTCTGCAGTGGCTCCCCATCTGTGGAATGTTCGCCTGGCGCCTTCATTAGACAACTTTAGGCACCAGGCAAAAACGTTCCTTTTTAAGCAGGCCTTTGGTTGATCCAATTTACATCCTACGCCCTTTAAAAATGTGGTTTGGGTTGTTGTTTTTATTAGGTATTTTGTGGTTTTATATCTTGATTTTATTCTGTGAACCACCCTGAGACCCTCAGGTATAGGGTGGTAGATAAATTCTAATTCTAATAATGATGATGATGATGTCAGCAGCATAAGAAATCAATTGCCCTTTCTATTGCCCTCCCTGTCAGCTGCCTACCTTGAAAGCTCCTTTTTTGCAGAATGCTTTTGCATGATCTTCGAAGGGTGGCTTTGAAGGCGATAATCGCTGTGCTT
Source organism: Podarcis cretensis (assembly GCF_951804945.1). NCBI lineage: Eukaryota > Metazoa > Chordata > Lepidosauria > Squamata > Lacertidae > Podarcis > Podarcis cretensis. Next base: position 32,504,602 of record NC_137187.1, read on the forward strand.
CCCCCCTCCACCCCCCACAGAGTTTTCCTTGCAGGCATGCCAAATCTAGGGGAGCCATTCACACTAGGCCCCCTCAATCTTGGGGGCAACTTGCCCCTCAATCTTGGGGGCAACTTTCTTGTAATACTTTATGGTCCCAGGATATGTATGGTTTGAATGCAGATGAGCAGGCCTGGGTCTGGCCAAGGCCTGGATGAGGGTCTGCCAGAGAACCACACGGGCAGCACTTTTGCATCCCAAGGGGAAAGGGAATAAATAAATACAGTGCATGATAAACACCCCCCTCCCCGCCAAACATAAGCTCTGTATTTCTTCCCTGTAAATCCGAAGCAAAGAAAAAGTGGGTTTTTCATTCATTTCTTTTTTCCCCCCTTTTTAAATATAAAATAAAGAACAGTCTGTGTGGCCACAGCCTGAAACCTCAGGCAGGCTAGGAACATAAATGCCAAGGAGTGTCAGGGCTCAGCTCAAAGCAGGATTAAGTTAAGTCAACATAGGAACAAGGTATGTTTCTGTACCCTACTCACGGCGGTGGTTCTTCCATAACTGTTAATGCTTTGACTAGGAACGCTCAGCATCGGAGAGAGCCTCCTTTTGTCAGGTCACTGTGCAAGATGCCTCCCTAAGCTGGTTGGCCTAAAAGGGCACTGCCTGGGGACGGGCAGGATTCGAAACCGGTCCCTTGTGGTACTAGGCCAATGCAGGAGGAATCTGCAACGTCTTTTCCCTGGCCCCTTCCTAAAAATGGAGTGTAGTGTAAGTAAAATGCTGCCCTCTCCTCCCCTTCCCCACTCTCCGGCCTACTTCAGGGCTGTTTCAAGTAGGGGAAAGCTGGAGGAGAAAGGCAGCGGTCCAGCCAAGGAACCCTGAATGCACCCGGGCGCCAGAGTGGCCGGCTCCATCCCCACACTTGGGCAGGTAACTGTGATCAACATCTGCTTGGCAGCATCCTTCAGTTTGTGCTGGGAGGTCTACAGTTCCGTCCAGCGGGTCACCTTCTGGCGTGGTGCAAGAGGATCAAGGAGCACACCAGGGCCCTGCAGGGATGCCAGTGTGGCTGCCAGCCAGGCGGCAAAAGTTACAAACGGTTCGATCTGGAGGGCTCGTTGCTGCAACTTCCAGGAGGGCAAGTGCAAGGTTTGGTCTCAGTTTCTCTAGCTCAAGTAGCAGCACCCCTCTCAGGGGGTGGGGGTAGTCGGAAGGGCAGCGGCTTCCTGATGAGTTCCACGGCGATATCGTAGGCTCTTTTCCTCATCCTGAAAGAAGGGGGAAATGCTGCTGTGAAACCAGCGTTTATGGAAGAGAACCGCAGAGAGGCATTGACTTGATGTGACATTCAGGACACGATCAGGTATCAAAGGCATGGCAACTGCGGGGCAATCTGGCAGGAGAACAGAAACCTTGCCATCATGGCAGACGCACCAGTGGGATGCTGTCAGGCTTCAAGGGAATCTGATCCCTCCCACGGTGGGCAGCCAAGGAGTAGACAACAAGAAGAGTTCTTAAAGGGTAAAGGGACCCCTGACCATTAGGTCCAGTTGTGGCCGACTCTGGGGTTGCGGTGCTCATCTCGCTTTATTGGCCGAGGGAGCCGGCATACAGCTTCCAGGTCATGTGGCCAGCATGACGAAGCCGCTTCTGGCAAACCAGAGGAGCGCACAGAAACGCTGTTTACCTTCCCGCCGGAGTGGTACCTACTTATCTACTTGCACTTTGACGTGCTTTCGACCTGCTATGTTGGCAGGAGCAGGGACTGAGCAACAGGAGCTCACCCTGTCGCGGGGATTCGAATCACCGACCTTCTGATCGGCAAGTCCTAGGCTCTGTGGTTTAACCCACAGCGCCACCCGCGTCCCTCTAGAAGAGTTCTTACCAAGTCCTTTATTCAGTAAACACAGAGAGAGGCTTTGGAAAGTGTCTCTATATTGCAGTAATGGTGTTGCTCGGAGTAAAGCCCCACCCCTCTGTCTCTCCTATTCTACGTCATCCCTGTGCCGGTTGATCTGTGCTTTCTGCCCCTGAGCTTTCTGTTCCACTACTCTCAATGCATGTTGGGTCCTTGCGGGGGGAGGGGGTCTGGCATGCTTTCTGAAGACACTGAGTCTGTCAGCTGTCTCTCCCCTGGTCTGCTTCTTCTTCCTGCTGTTCCTCTCCCAATATTTCCCAGCTTCTCCCCACTGCAGCCTCTGAACTATGCGCTTCTGCAAACCACTGTTCTAAATCTATACTGTCCTCCTCTTCTCGGGAAGGTTCAGGAAGAGGAGGGGTCAGTCCCCACCATTCCTCCTCTGTCCAGGCCCTGAAAGATGCTCTGCACCAGCAGGACAGTTTTGCTGGTGAAGATGCCCCAAGCAAGAAATGAGCAGTTGGGCAGCCTTGGATGCCCCTGACCCAGGAAAAGGAAGGCTATGTCCCCCTCTAGCATTCAAGGCTAGAATTTAGCTTCCCTGCACAGGCTGGCCTTTACAGTCTGAGGAAACCTATTTCGTTTATCTATAGCTACAGATGAACATTTTCATAGTACTTTCACATACTCAGAGTACTTTGGCAACTTACTGTTTCAAAGACAGCATTCGGCTCTGCTGGGGCAAAGAGCAGCTCCTGCCCTTCTTCTTCTCGCACGGTGTCCATTCCTTCGTCCTCGTACTCAGTCAAGTAGTCTGACTCTTCCCCTGGTTTGCAGGCACACAGAAGAAGCTTCATTGCTGTGGTTTTGGTTGCTGTACAAAAAGCAGTACCCTTCCCACAGCCCAACCTCCCACTGCTGCCACCGCAGCTCCTAATCCCCTAGTGTGGGATTTTTGTAAATTTCCAGGTGTGCTCACACATCCTATTTGTGTGTGTGTGTGCGCGCTTGCGTGCACGAAAGAGCGAGATAAAACAAACACCAGCAAACCTTGCTAAGTCTTGCCACTGGTTACTTGATGTATAATAATAATAATAATAATAATAATAATAATAATAATAATATTATTTATTTATTTATAGCCCGCCCATCCACTTTGGGCGGATTCCAACAAAATATTAAAATACAGTAATGCATCCAACATTAAAAGCTTCCCTAAACAGGGCTGCCTTCAGATGTTTTCTAAAAGATATACTTGCTAACTTGATGTACATGGGAACTGTGGTGCCAGGCATGCCACATTCTGCTCACAAATATCTCCAGCTGGAAGCATCCCGAGTCCATTGCTAAAAGCGGGACCTGAACTAAGTTGAACCTGCTAAGCGATAAGTACTCACCATCGGCATAGCTGTCTGACAGGTAGCTCTTGGCTGGCTCGATACGGGACACAATCTCAGCCAGGTCTGTGAATCCTGCGCTGGGACACATCAGTACCTGAGGAAAGGAAAGGAAGTTGCCAGAACAGCTGAGACTGTCTTCGCACAACACAGAGGTGGAGGAGAAGTTGTGTGTGCCAGTACAGCCGTACCTTGGAAGTGGAACGGAATCCGTTCCAGAAGTCCGTTCGACTTCCAAAAATTTGGAAACCAAAGCACGGTTTCCGATTGGTTGCAGGAAGCTCCTGCAGCCAATTGGAAGCCACGGAAGTCCCGTCAGATGTTTGGCTTCCAAAATTAGTTCGCAAACCGCAAGTCACTTCCGGGGGTGCGGTATTCGGGAGACAAAACATTCGAGAACTAAGCTGTTTGACTTCCAAAGTACAACTGTAATTAGCAGGTACAACATCAGAGTGGTTGGTGTTCTGCCTGCAAAACGTCCCCTAGTTTGAAAGCAAATCATTCCAGTAGGGAATATTTGTTTATTTACATATTTGGATTTATTTTCTGCCCTGTCACAAAAGGTCCTACATACGTCCAATATTTTGAGTGACACTTTCTTATTTTGCATAAAGCGGGGCCTGGAGCTAAGAACTGAAGTCTATAGGAAGAGCCTGTCAGATCAGGCCGACAGCCTATCGAGTCCAGCATGCTATACTCACAGTAGCTTGTGGGAAACCCACAGGCAGGGCTTGAGTACAAGAATACACTGATATTCAGAAGCATTTATTGCCTCCAACTGTGGAGAGCAGACCATAGCCACCCTGGCAAGTAGCCACTGACAGCCCTCTCCTCCACGAATCGGCCTAATCCTCTTTTAAAGCCATCTATGTTGGGGGCCATTAGTGACTCCTGTGGGAATCATTTCCATAGTTTAACTAAATGCTGCATGAAGAAGTCCTTTCTTTTCTCCGTCCTGGATCTTCCAACGTTTGGCTTCATTTGACGTCCACGAGTTTGAGCATTAATTATGAGAGAAATTTTTCTCTATCCGCCTTCTCCGCACAGTGGTACCTCTGGATGCGAATGGGATCCATTCCGGAGCCCTGCCCTCACCCAGAAGCGAATGTAACCCACGTTCGCGTGGGTTGCGATTCACTGCTTCCGTGCATGCGTGTGACGTCATTTTGACTGTCTGCGCATGCATGAGTGCACACACAGCACACAACCCAAAAATACTTATCCTGAAGCTACTTCAACCCAAGGTATGACTGTACTGTGTATCATTTTACAAACTTATATTGTGTAATCGCTGACTCGTCTTTTCCCTAAACTGAAAAATCCCAAACGCTGCAACCTTCCTTCATGGGGCTTCTGTTCCAGCTGCTCTGGGCGGCTCCCAACAGAATATTAAAAACATGATAAAACATCAAACATTAAAAACTTCTCGGCTGCCCTTTCCTGAATTTTCCAGCTCTTCCGCACCCTTTTTGAGTCGAGGCAACCAGAACTGGGCCCAGCAAAAAGGGCCCCAGGTGAGGGCTGTTTTGGCTCCTTCCCAATCCCCAATCCCCCATGCCCACACTTACATCCATGCGTTTACTCTCATAGAAGTCTGCCGAATGCCGATCCTTCACCATTTTTTCGATGATGTCGCCACGGCACCAGCCGTCAAACACCACCTTCCCATGCTGGTACCCTACGTCCTATGGGAGAAGGGCAGAGGAAAGTCAATTCAGAGTTTCCTGGGTTTATAGGGAAGTTTCAAGAGGGTTCCTTCTGGGGGTTTTGCAGCAGACCCCAAGACCTTTTGACTGGAGATTACAGTTGCCATAGAAATGACACATCACACAGAATTTGAAACAAACGTGTGGGTGGGGTGGGGGTCCCTTGTCATATAAAACAGTGAAGAAACTTTAAAGAGCATCCAAGGACTCGGAGGTTATTGGCCCAGAGGTGGAAAGAAGATAAAGTCCCAAATACTGTAGAGAAGAATGGAAGATTAAATCGATGGATTATGCCGAAATGGCTTAAATAACCGGAAGAATCAGAAACCAGGAAGACCAAAATTTTAATAAAGAATGGGGAAAATTTATAACTTAACTTAGATTTTTAAATAAAGAATGGGGGAAATTTATAATTTATCTTAAAAACCATTGTAAACTGTGGTGGGATAATGAGCTGCTTGTGCGTTGAAACTCGATCCCTCAGAGCTCACTCAGTGTAGTGAAACCCTGCCTTGAGAGGAGCCCTTGAGCATGGCTCCCTCAGTCGCTGGTAGAATCTGACAGTGGGCGTTTGCGGAAGCGTTTCCAACATAAAAGCTGTTTCACAGACATGCGCCTCCTGGATTCCCTCCGTGACAGTTTCCGGCGGGGGGTGGGAGTCCTTAAGGGCTGTTCCGATACCTCCTCGCTGTTCCCACTGGAAGTATCCCAGAGCCTCCCCTCCGACTCCCTTTCCTTTGGACTCCCGCACTCCCCCTACTGGTTCCCTCTTCTGCTGAAGAAAAGGCTCTCCTATTCTCCTGAAGCCTTCTCACCACCTGTCCTTCCGATGGCAGTTCCCTGACATCCACCTCCCCCCCAGGGCCCCCTTCACCCCCTCCCGCCTCTTCTCTTACTGGCGGCGAGGACGGAAATCCCTGGAAGGAACTCCCCTCATCCTCCGAGGATTCAAACACTTCTAACCACGGCCTACCGCCTCTTTCCCCCTCTTCCTCTCCTTCGTCGGAATCTGTTTCCACCTCCACTCCCGACTCTGGGAACCCTTCAAATTCCCCTTCCTCATCTGTGGTCCCGAAGTGTTCCCTCCTAAACCTTGCCACCGGTTGTGGTTTACTTGGGAAACGCCGATGAAACGTTTCTATTAAAATCTCGTCTTTGACTTCCTCTGCCGGTACCCATGCGTTTTCTGACTCTTCCTCCCCCTCCCATTCTACCAAGTATTCCACCTGATTCCCCTTCCACCTGGAATCAATGATCCCTGCCACATCCATGTTGCGTTCTCTCTCTTCTATGACGGGTGTCCGGGTGACCTCCCTCTCATGTTCCCCCCACTCACACCCCTCTCTGTATGGCGACAGTAATGACCTGTGAAACACTGGGTGCAATTTCATGTGACTGGGCAATCGGAGTTTGAATGCTACTGGGTTGACCTGCTGTATGACCTCAAAGGGTCCCAACCGTTTGGGTCTCAATTTCTTACACCCTCCCTTGAACGGCAGTCCTTGGGTGGATAGCCACACCCGGTTACCCACCCTTATGGTTTCGCCTTCCCTCCTATTTCTGTCAGCTTGCTTCTTATATTCTTCTTTGGCTTTCTCTAAGTTGAGTTGGAGCTGACGGTGGATCGCTTCCATCTCTTCAACAAAATTTTCAGCTGCAGGTACACTCCACCTTCCCCCGCCCTCTCCTGGAAACGCCCGAGGATGACACCCATAATTGGCTAGAAAGGGACTCATCCCTGTGGACACGTTCTCCGCGTTGTTGTAGGCAAATTCTGCCAGAGGTAACCAGTCCACCCAATCCGTTTCTCTGTCCTTTACATAACACCTCAGATATTGTTGCAAAACCCCGTTTGCCCTTTCTGCTTGCCCATTTGTTTCTGGGTGTCTGGCGGTGGAAAAACTTACCTCCACATGCAACATGCTCATTAGTTTCCTCCAGAACCTAGAAGTAAATTGTTTTCCTCTGTCGCTCAAAACCCTCAAGGGGGCGCCATGCAACCTAAAAATGTGCTCCACAAACAACCTTGCGGTTTCTTCCGCTGTCACTGCATGTGAACAAGCTATAAAGTGGCACATCTTAGTTAGTAGATCTACCACCACCATGACCGCGGTTTTCCCTTTGGATCTCGGTAGATCGGTCATGAAGTCTATGGATACCACCTCCCATGGCCTTTCTGGGGTGGGTAAGGGTTCTAATAACCCCGCTGGCGCCAACCTCTCTCCCTTTGCTCTTTGGCACCTGTCGCATCCCCTGACATACTCCCGCACGTCCTCCCGCACCTTGGGCCACCAAAACTCCCTGGTAACCAACCACATGGTTTTGTGCTGCCCGAAGTGCCCCGCCGTGGGACTGTCATGCAACTGCTTAAGCACCCGCCCTCTTAGTTCCCCACCTGGTATGTAGAGCGCCCCTTTGTAATATAGTTTTCCGTTCTTTTCCTCAAACCCCCCTGCGTTCTCACCTGTCTCCCTGAGTTCCCTAAGTTTCTCTTGGGCATATTCATCGTTTTCAATACCCTCTACCAGTTCTCTTTGCCCCACCAATGCCGCCCCACAAACCCAGTGGTCCTCTGAGATGATATGTCTTTCTTCCGCCCCTCCTTCCCCCTCCAAGTACTCAGGTTTTCTGGAGAGAGCGTCCGCCCTGACATTCTCAGCCCCTGGCACGTAGCGAATCTCAAAATTGAACTTGGAGAACTCTTGCGCCCATCTTACTTGTCTCTGGTTCAACACTCGGGCTGTTCTCCAGTATTCTAGATTTTTGTGGTCTGTCCGCACTTGAACCTTGTGTTGCGCTCCAATCAACAGGTGTCTCCATCTCTTGAACGCTTCGTGGACAGCGAGTAATTCTCTGTCGTACACTGTATAATTCCTCTCAGACTTGTTCAATTTCCTCGAGAAGAAGGCACACGGCCTCCATTCCGACGTATTCGCTCCTGGCTGCAGAAGCACGGCCCCCACCGCTCTGTCAGACGCGTCGGTTTCCACCCTCATCGGCTGCTGCAGATCCACGTGTAAGAGTTGTTCTTCCGAAGCAAACGCCCTCTTTAAACTTTCGAAAGCTCGCTGCGCTTCTTCCGTCCAGACAAATTTCTTCTTACTGCTGAGACAATCCGTGATGGGGGCTGTTAAATGGGCGAAGTTCTTGATGAACTTCCGATAGAAGTTTCCGAACCCCAAAAACCTCTGCACATCTTTCTTAGTTTTCGGTGGCCTCCATTCCAGCACCGCTTGCACCTTGCTAGGATCCATGGCCAGCCCCTTGTCCGACAACCGGTACCCAAGGAATTCCACCTCCCTGGTGTGAAACTGACACTTCTCCAGTTTCACCCACAGCTGGTTTTCTTGCAGTTTGCTCAGTACTTCTCGCACATCTCGCACATGCTGCTCTTCATCCTCCGAGTACACCAGTACATCGTCCAAGAACGCAGCGCAGTTCTTGTACAGCAATGGCCCTAGTACGTGATTCATGAATGATTGAAATACTGCTGAACCCGCCTGGAGGCCGAAAGGCATAACGCAGTACTCAAATGCCCCCAAGGGGGTGAACATAGTGGTTTTCCACTCATCTCCCTTTCTCATACGTATCAGGTTATACGCCCCCCTCAGGTCCAGCTTGGTAAAAATCTTCCCTTTTCTCACCCGGGTCAGAATGTCATCGATTCTGGGCATAGGGAAGCTCACGGGTTCGGACACTGCGTTTAGGGCCCTGAAATCCACAATTAATCTCGGTTTGTCCGAGTTTTTTTTGTCTACAAAGAACACTGGACTACCCCCCACCGCTCGTGACTCCCTGATGAACCCACGCTTGAGGTTTTTGTCAATAAACTCCCTTAGCTCCTGCATCTCTCTGTCAGACATTGCATACACCTTGCCCACTGGCAATTGCGCTCCTGGAAGTAAGTTGATTTGGCAGTCAAAGGGTCTGTGCGGGGGTAGTTTATCTGCTTCCCTTTCGCTGAAGACGTCGGCAAAATCTGCATATTGTCGTGGTACCCTACCTTGTTCCATTGCTTCTATCTTTGCTAACGTGGCCTGAGTGCCTACTTGGCCCCCTTTTTCTGTGCAGTGTCCCATACAATGTGCTGACCCAAAGGAAACCACTCTCTGGTGCCATCCCACAAGCGGATCATGCAGCGCTAGCCAGCTCATCCCCAAAATGATGGGCGCTCCTCCCAACGTGGCTATATTAAACGCTATCCGTTCTGTGTGTCTTGCCACCCTCATTGTCATGGGGACAGTCTGCTGGTCTACTTCTCCCCCCAACAGCGCCCTCCCATCAATCGTGGTCACCTGCAGGGGATTTTTTAAAGGAATGGTTTGTATCTGATGGGCGGCTGCAAACTCCTTACTCATAAAGTTGCAGGAGCTGCCTGAGTCTAGTAACGCCTTCACTTTTAGTGGGTGTCCGTTTGCCAGCTCCAGCAATACCTCTATTACAAGAGCTGGTCTTGGGGGTTCTGGCGTGGGCACATTTACTGTTCCTTGGCCTGGCTGCTGTGCCCCGTCGGTGGCAGCCAGGCGTTGGCTTTTACTTGCTCCTTAGCTCCTTCTCCCTCCTCCCCAACAGCTCCCGCCATTCCTTGCCATTCCTTTCTTTGCGGACATACTCTGGCAAAATGACCTGGCTGTTGGCAGAGAAAACATTTCTTGGCGCCTTTTCCCTCCTTCTTCCGCCCTTCACTGGGGTTTGAAATTGCGCGCGCGCGCGCGCGCTGTTCCGATTTCCATCGGCTCTGCTGGCAGAGAAGGCTGCTCTGGCATCTCTGGAATGCGGAAATCCCTCCAACGCTCCCCTTTCCCTTCCCGCTTCTCCAAGGCTCTGGCCTCCTGGCGTGAGCCTATGGCCAGCGCTGATTTGGTCAGAAGGTCCATAGACTCCGCCCTGGGCCCCCGGGAAAGTTCGTCTTTCACTGCCGAAGATAGTCCTTCTTCGAACAGCATTTGTATCGGTTCCGCTGACAAATCCCATCCTAATTTATGGATCAACATGGTGAACTCAGTCCAGTACTCACGGACAGATCGGTTCCCTTGTTTACACGCCATTAACTGCCTGCGCGCCACTCCCTGCTCAATCTCGCTGGAAAACATCAGATCCATGGCGCGAAAAAACTTCCTTGTGTCCCTTAGGGCTTCATTATTGGCTGCCATTAGTGGTCTCACCCAATCTCTGGCCGGGCCTTCGAGATGCCCAATCACAAAAGCAACCCTCGAATCCTCATCAGGAAAATCATCAAACTGCAGATTGAGGGCATATTGCATCTCAGTCCTGAAGGCTTGATAATTCCTGGGATCACCCCCAAACTTCTGCACCAGTCCTGGCACTTTCCTCGAGAGCTGGGCGGCTTTCCCCTTTTCTGCATCATGAGCCCTCCTCTCCTCCAACCTCGCCGTTTGCAGAGCTAACTGTACCTCCAACATCCTGTACCTTTCTTCCAGGCTAGGACCGGCTGCAGCTGCTCCCCCATCTCCGGCTCCGGCTGGGTTGCTCATGATGCCTCTCTTTGCACAAGCTGCTTTCAGGGACTGTCAGATTGCTGTGGTGGGATAATGAGCTGCTTGTGCGTTGAAACTCGATCCCTCAGAGCTCACTCAGTGTAGTGAAACCCTGCCTTGAGAGGAGCCCTTGAGCATGGCTCCCTCAGTCGCTGGTAGAATCTGACAGTGGGCGTTTGCGGAAGCGTTTCCAACATAAAAGCTGTTTCACAGACATGCGCCTCCTGGATTCCCTCCGTGACAGTTTCCGGCGGGGGGTGGGAGTCCTTAAGGGCTGTTCCGATACCTCCTCGCTGTTCCCACTGGAAGTATCCCAGAGCCTCCCCTCCGACTCCCTTTCCTTTGGAGCTCCCGCACTCCCCCTACTGGTTCCCTCTTCTGCTGAAGAAAAGGCTCTCCTATTCTCCTGAAGCCTTCTCACCACCTGTCCTTCCGATGGCAGTTCCCTGACATAAACACTTAAATATGTTAGCAGGATTGGAACAACACTTGTAGTTTAATGGTGAATTTTGGATATAATGGAGATATAAAGGATGTGGAGTATTATAAAAGATGCAGGAGGAAATGACTAGCAATAGGACCCACAAAGGGGAGGAGGGAAGTCCAGGAGATTCCGAGGAATCTTGTTTGGTGTATGTTGGCTATGTGATTGTAAGACTGTAGTTCGAAAAACCAAATAAATAAATGAAAGGACTCCAAAAGAGTTTCAAGGAGATGAGCACAATTTCCGGGGCTGGCGATTAATTTGCACCCCACCCGGCAACTGGAGATGCTGCCAATCTTTTGTCAGCGGCCAGGAGGCCTGACATCTCTTTCTTTCAAGAATTTGAGCACTGTGAAAACACAGCTTACAACAGGCTTAGATTGAACACTGGGAATGCCTTCCAAGGCTCAACTGCTCTCCTAAGGAGGTATGCGTGGTCTGGAGAGGTTTAGCCTTCCGAAAAGGAAGAACAGATTTCTCGCCAGGAACACTGTAACTATCCCTCTCTCCTGATCAGAGAGTTGGCCCCTTCCAGCTCTGTGGGTCAGCAGGACGAGGCTGTCCTCCTGCCCTTGGCAGCCATTATGACTGGACGACCCTCCTGATATCTAAGGATGTTTACAGGCCCAGCTGGGGTCCCAGGACTCACGTAGATTTCATCAAACTTGCCGAAGTCCATGGTTTTGAAGCGATCGATGGGAGGGCGGATGTACTCACAGTACGAACTGCTCTTCACCACCTCCAGCTGCCTCACGCAAGAGACATAGGCCAGGCGAGACTGGATTTCAGCCATGTCGGGCACCTGGAAGGAAAGGGCAAAGGCACTCTGTGGCCACAAAGAGACAAGGTGCCTGTGTGTGTGTGTGTTTTCCCTCTGGCCATTTCCCAATTCCCTGTCCCCCCCCAAACCTTGTGTAGTGCAAGGAATAATAATAATAATAGTAACAACAATAATAATTTATTTATACCCCACCCATCTGGCTGGGTTTCCCCAGCCACTCTGGGCACAGAATATTAAAAACACAATAAACACCAAACATTAAAAACTTCCCTAAACAGGGCTGCCTTCAGATGTTTCCTAAGTCAGGTAGTTGTTTATTTATTTGACATCTGATGGGAGGGTTTTCCACAGGGCGGGCACCACTACCGAGAAGGCCCTCTGCCTGGTTCCCTGTAACTTCACTTCTCAAAGTGAGGGAACCACCAGAAGGCCATCAGCGCTGGACCTTAGTGTCTGGGCTGAACGATGGGGATATCCTTCAGGTATACTGGGCCGAGGCCGTTTAGGGTTTTAAAGGTCAGCACCAACACTTTGATTTGTGCTTGGAAATGTACTGGGAGCCAATGTAGGTCTTTTAGGACTGGTGTTATGTGGTCTTGAAGGAATGGGTTTCCCAAAACCCAAAAACTGACTGTGCAGGCAGTTTTAAACTGCACCAAAATCCCTATTTTTCCTTAGCTAAAATGCATAAACTCGAGCCATTGAGCAAATCCATAACAAGAATAAAGCTCTCTCCCTTATCAGTCCGTGGCGGCAATGAGTGACCTTGCCAAGTTCCAGTACAGCAGGGATGATGCGTGTGTGCCTTATCTTATGTGCTGACCACAAAGATGCGCAGACCCACGTCTGGGAATAATGCCAGAGTGTGTTCTCAGAAATGGTGACCTCTGCCTCCAAGATAAGAGTAGGAACAGGAATATCCTTTTATGGTCAGGAGTGCAGGAAGGAAATCCTTTTTATGGTTAAGAGTGTCGGAGCAGGAACATCTGTGATGTCAACCTGCGTGTACAAGCTGACGTGGCTGGGGAAGCGAGAGAGGTGCCTGGTGGATATATATACTGCATGAAACTTGTCATTTCTTTGGACTTGCTGTGGACTTGATCACGCAAGTGCCTTCTGCTATCCGGAGAGCAGAATAAACTCTTTCTTTGAACCAACTCGGTGTCATTCGACTTCCTTCCTCCTGTCCCGGAGCAACGCAGACCCAATCGGTGGCCGCTCCCAGTCACCAGTCTAGCTGCCACATTCTGTCACACCGTGACGGAAACCAGAGCGCACGGAAACACTGTTTACTTTCCTGTCACAGCGGTACCTATTTACCTACTTGCACTGGTGTGCTTTCGAACTGCTACGTTGGCAGGAGCTGGGACAGAGCAACGGGAGCTCACCCGTGGTGGGGATTTGAACCGCCAACCTTCTGATCCACAGGCCCAAGAGGCTCAGTGGTTTAGACCACAGCGCCACCCGCGTCCCTAATCATCTAGTTCTATATCGCCACATATAAAAGCAGTAATGTGAGTTATTAATGTTTCGCTATTTACATTGGCATTCCTGTGCAAAAAAGTCACTGGATTCCTCACAAAGAAAAGATCTACGCATTTAGAGGACCACCCCTCCAACAATATTTGAAAAGGTCCTAAAATGCATTATTAGAGTTATTATCTTGGAAGCGATGCTAAGGGGGAGGACTTCTTCTTGATTTGTGCTTTCTAGACAACAAACAAGAGATTCAACAACTTTTGAAAGCCTAGAAAGAAGAATGTTGTGACAGATTGGTAACTAATGAGCCCCACCCAGACAGGAATCTTCACCAGGAAGTTGTGGGGTAGCCTTACCTTGACCTTTTCAGCCCAGGGGTTGAGGCGCTTCCAAAGCAGCCACCAACCAGACAGGCAGTCTCCGTAGTTGCACAGGTCTGTTTCATCCTGACTACCCACATCGATGGCAATCACCGTCTTGGCTCCCATGTTGCGGGCAATGTCAGCTGCATCAAGAGGAGAGAGAGAGAGAGATGCCTCAGGGAGATGGAAGCAACCTGGATTTCGGAAGGGATGGGCCACAGGAGATGCCTAAGAGCATCACAACAATATCAGAGAGCTGTGGTGGGAGAGGGCAGAGCGTTGCCGGTACCCTGAGTTGCAGAAGGGGAATCTCTCTCATCTCAAACCTCTCTGTGAGTGGATGGAAGAGTCGCTGGAGTCACCTGCCAAATCTCTTTTTTGCCACACAGCTATTAAAGATGCCGAAAATTTGGGCCAGTAGCTAAGCAGCCTCACAAGACAGCTCCATCTCTTTTCTCCATTGGTTTTTGGAGAAGGGAAAAGCGAGCCAGAAAACAAGGCCAACGTCTCCCTCGGCTTCGCTTAGCAAGACAGCTTGAGCTTACCGGCCTGCCTGAATTGGAGGGACGGCAGCATAGCTTGCAGAGGGGCAGTTAAGGTAGCCGAGCCAAGCCCCTCACCCAGACTCCCTTCCTATAAGCTCTAGGAAATGAAAGAACCTGAAATTTAACATCCAGGGATGCTAAATCATTAATCAGGTTTGCAAAATGGTTTTCAACCATTTCTTTTAAAAAGTCCTGATTCGGATTCAACATCTTGCTCACATGTGGTTTGAAGAAAAGTCTAAACTGGCAATCCACTGAGTTTAATGTCTAGTATAGAATTGGATTCAGCATTCTGAACTTTCTTTAAAATGTTTCTAGCCCATATGGTGTTGAATACATTTAGAAAAACAACCACATGGGCAGTGAATGGTGACATCTCTGAAGGTGCTGAGTGGCTAAGGACAGGGAAATGTTTTAGAGGGGGAGATTCTTTGCAACTCCTGTGTAATCATCAGAAGCAGAATATATTGAAATAATGCATAATCTGTTCTGGTATCAGAACATGGCTTTTTATTGCTCGGCCATCACAAGAGCTCTGGTTGCAGCTGAGCACCAGTCAATCAGGCCAATCAGGTGCTGCAAGCACAGAAAACTAAGGCTGCAAGGACAGAAGCATCGGACAAAACCAAGGCAGCTTGGGGGAAGAATCCGCACTGAGATGACCTCGTTCGGGAGGTTGCAATTTCGTTATCACAAATCTGGAGGGGGGCTGAGAATGGGGGAACAGAGCAGGGGGAAGATCAGACAAAGGCTACACAGATAAAAGAAGACCCAGAACACATCAACAGCCCTTCCTGAGATACGAAAGGAAGAAAATACAAGTGTGCGTCAGCTCCACTGATCAGAGGAAGAAAAACCACGAGTCTGAATTTTACAAAGGCTGGGAAAGGATAAGTGTTAAGAGAGAGTTCAGCAATAGACCAGAAGCAGAAACACACATGTCCAGCAACATGCAGTAGCCTACGGGAAACGACTTTTGAAGGGGCTGCCTTGCGGTCCAGCCGTTGCTCCAGAGTGGGCATTACTGCACAAGATCTTGAGAACAAAAGGATGCCCACATTTTCCTTCTACCGTGTTACATACCTGCCTCTTGCAGTGCAGGCATTGGGCGAAATAGGAAGTAACCCATCATAAGTCCACCTGCAGTGCAAACCTGGGAGGAAATCTGGGAATTATAGTTTGGTGAATGCTCAGAGCCAAACTAAGTGCAGTGCGGAAGAGTCACCAACTGATCTTCTAGCGTCGTCTTCCTTTTGCTAAAAGTAGTCACGCTTTCAGACAGGGCTGATAAGAACTGAGACTGAGGTGGAAAGGTTCTTTTAACCCTTTCCCAACTGAAAATCCTGCCCACCTGGGCTCCCATCAGTGACAAAGGGGAAAACATAAAGGCATATATATATATATATATATATATATATATATATATATATATATATATAAAGGTAAAGGTACCCCTGCCCGTACGGGCCAGTCTTGACAGACTCTGGGGTTGTGTGCCCATCTCACTTAAGAGGCCGGGGGCCAGCGCTGTCCGGAGACACTTCCGGGTCACGTGGCCAGCGTGACATCGCTGCTCTGGCGAGCCAGAGCCGCACACGGAAACGCCGTTTACCTTCCCGCTGGTAAGCGGTCCCTATTTATCTACTTGCACCCGGAGGTGCTTTCGAACTGCTAGGTTGGCAGGCGCTGGGACCGAGCAGCGGGAGCGCACCCCGCCGCAGGGATTCGAACCGCCGACCTTTCGATCGGCAAGCCCTAGGCGCTGAGGCTTTAACCCACAGCGCCACCTGCGTCCC
The DNA here is from genome assembly GCF_951804945.1 of Podarcis cretensis. Classification (NCBI taxonomy): domain Eukaryota; kingdom Metazoa; phylum Chordata; class Lepidosauria; order Squamata; family Lacertidae; genus Podarcis; species Podarcis cretensis. The sequence goes on from NC_137187.1 coordinate 32,520,496, forward strand.
ATATATATATATATATATATATATATATATATATATATATATAATCTTGTGCCCTATGTTTTTTGCTCTGTGATCAACAACAGTTCCAGAGTGATTGGGGAGAATTTGCATCAGAAAATTGGAACAGGGGAACGAGGGACCATAATCAGGCAGCCTCTTTGTTCTGAACTGTGTGACAGCTTTTGAGGAAGACTCATGTTTTGTTCTGGGTTTTATTCCTCCACTATTATAGCCAAGGATTGTGATTGGTTTTTTTTTTTTAAAGCAATGGGCAATGCCTAGCAATTCATTATAGGGCCCTCCTGGTTGAGGTGTCCCAAATCTGAGATGTGCAAAGGCTCCAAAGGGATTTTTCTGTGGCATGGCTATTAGTTCCTAAGAGACATCCAACGCTTTTTAAAAAGAAATCCTGATTGGCGTAGGGGCATCATTTTCCTGGAACACCGAATGGGACTTGAACAGGAGATGCTCATAGGTGGATGGTGTACAAAAATGTTAGTCCTAATTAGCTGCAGAGATAAAATGAAAACATTGTATTGGAAATGTAAAATGAACAATCTGGCACAAGGCTTTCTTGGTTGTGGTGCCCCAGATTTAGAATGTGCTCCCCTGGGAGACTCTGCTGGTGCCAATGCTGTTCTGCTTGGAGTTTTTTTGTGTGTGAGTGAAACCCCCTTGTATTTTCTCAGCCCTTTCAGACCTTTTGGTTGTATGATGGCTGGAAGTTTCTCCTGTCGCTGATGTGACATGATTTTTTAAACAAAAACAAACAGTTGTTGTTCATTCAGAGAAGCAAACCACCTGAAGCAGTGGGACAAGATGAGAAAAGAGGAAACTGAGAGCTAAAAGCTATCTTCAAATATCTCAAGGGCTGTCCCGTTGAAGATGGAGAAAGCTGGTAGGACTCGAGCCAATGGCTTCAGTGACGGCTCCGACCTGGTGCTCTGTCCCATGGGACTAGGGCCCTGCAGGACTTGATCTCCTTCCGCAGGGCCTGTAAGACAGAGCTATTCTGCCTGGCCTTCAATTTGAATTAGCCTGATCCTCTATTCCATTTTCCCTTTCCTTTTCTATGAAGAAACCCTTTCTGGGATCCCACATTTAAATTCTTCCCTGGTCTCCTTACTGGCACTAATAGGACCAACTTGGCCAGTTAGCCCTGGTGATCATTTGATGTCTACTGACTGGGCACCCCCCCCAAAAAAAAAATCACCCCTGAATTTTATTGATATTGATGCTGCATTTTATGTTGTATTTTATGCTGTTTCTAAGTCTCATTTTAGTCAATGTTTTATATTTGCTGTTAGCCGCCCTGAGCCCGGTTTTTAAACCAGGCAGGGCGGGGTATAAATAAAAAATTATTATTATTATTATTACAGTGGTACCTCGGGTTAAGAACTTAATTCGTTCTGGAGGTCCGTTCTTAACCTGAAACTGTTCTTAACCTGAGGTACCACTTTAGCTAATGGGGCCTCCTGCTGCCGCCACGCGATTTCTGTTCTCATCCTGAAGCAAAGTTCTTAACCCGAGGTACTATTTCTGGGTTAGCGGAGTCTGTAACCTGAAGCATCTGTAACCCGAGGTACCACAGTATTATTATTATTATTATTATTATTATTATTATTATTATTATTATTATTAAAGTCGCAATAAAGGAGATTCTGACTAAACTTCAGGAAGAAGTTTCTGAGGGTAAGAGCTGCTTGACAATGGAACACTCTTCCTCCGGAGAGAGGTTTTTAAGCAGACGTTGGCTGGCCATCTGTCAAGGATGCTTTAGCAGAGATTCCTGCACTACAGGGGCTTGGATTGGATGATGCTTGAGGTCCCTCCTAACTCAACAATTCCTCTCCTCTCTCTCTCTGAATGAATAGAAATGAGCATGTGGGCCTTAGTCCACAGGGGCTCAAACTGGAAATCCCCCACAGGTTTCTCCCCTCACTGACACTGAGGAGCGACGGGGCAGGCAGGAGACCTGCGGGAGATGAAGTCACCAGCAGGCATGAACTGTGACCATACGATGCCTTCCTCTTCTTATGACTGCGCTATAAAAAGGGCCTCCTGGATGACCAGCTCAGTCCAGCCTCCTGCTCTCAAAATGGCCACAGGGGCCTGTTAGAAATCTGCAAGCAGGATTCAAGCGTGAGAGAACTCTGCTCGTGATTCCAAGCAAATGGAATTCAGATGTACGGCTGCCTCTGGCCACAGAGGCACGGCATACCCATTATTCTGTGAACCTCCCTTTATTCTGTGAATCGCCCTGGGACCCCCCCCCCCCGGGTATAGGGCAGTATTTAATTTCAGTAAGTAAATAAATAAAGGCAAGCAGTCCTGGGCCGCCTCATCCTGCCCTCCCTCAGCTCAGGGGATGTGGAATTCAGCGCTGAATTTTTCTGCATACTCTTCCCAACAGCAGATGCTAGTTTATTAGGGTGAATCCCTTTGTGTGAGCGGAAGCCATCATAAGGCACACACAGAGTTCCCAGGCCATTACGGTTTGTTCACTTCCATAACTTATGGCAAGGCGGGGCTTTAGTCGGTTCCCCAATTCCAGCCCGTGTCCTCCTCGTGAGGGCTGCTAAAGGTGTGTGCCCGCTGCTGAAAATGAGACGTTTCATGGGGTCGGGAGGCAAGGCGGGGTTTCCGCAACCCTGCTCCTTTTCCTCCGTGACCAGCTGATACTTGCCTGGGAGGTTGTTGATGTAGCCGCCGTCCATCAGCAAATTGCCGTCCTTGGGGTCGCAGAGTGGCGGTAGGTACCCGGAAAGGGTCATGCTAGCTCGCACGTACCGCCACAGCGAGCCTAACCAATGTGGGAACAAATGCAATCAGTAGAAGAGAGAGAAACCCAGAGCAGCAACGAGCCCTTCGGAAGAGGGATGGAGAAAGAGGCCCACAGCACGGCTCCCAAGGCCACCTTTCCCCTGGCAGGAGAATTCTGCATGGCTATCTTAGGGCAAACTCCTCCAGCCCCAAACCTACCGTATTTTTCACTCTATAGGATGCACCGGACCATAGGAGGGGGAGAACAGGAAAAAATAATTCTCCCCCTCTCTGCTCAGCGCCCCTTCAGCGAAGCAGCAGGAGAAACAGAGCCCCTTCCATTTCTCCTCCCGCTTCGCTGAAGGGGTGCTGTGCAGAGAGGGAAAACTGTGCAGCGCCTCTCCAGCGAAGCGAAGGCTGGAGAGCAAGAGGGATCGGTGTGCACCAACCCCTCTCACTCTCCAGGCGGCTATCCACAAGCCGTCGGAGTGCAGTGGGAACTCCTGCTGCGCTCCAAAGGCTTGTGGATAGCTGCCTGAAGCCCCTGGAGTGCAGTGGGAGTTCAGGCGGCTTCAGCGAAAGTAACACGAAGCCTCCGGAGCATGGGGGGAACTCTCCCTCTGCGCTTTGGAGGCTGCGCATTGATATCGCTGGAGCCAAGGAGCCTGCATGCGCTCCATAGGACGTACACACATTTCCCCTTCATTTTTTACCGCTATAAAGCGGTACCTATTTATCTACTTGCACTTTTAAGGGTGCTTTCGAACTGCTAGGTGGGCAGGAGCTGGGACCAAAGGATGGGAGCTCACCCCGCCACGGGGATTCGAATCGCCGACCATACGATTGGCAAGTCCTAGGCACTGTGGTTTTACCCACAGCGCCACCCACGTCCCAAAGTGCGTCCTATAGAGCGAAAAATACGGTACCAATTTGCCTCCCCTTCTAAGCCCAGCAGCAGCAGTAGGGAAGAACTGTTCCCTTTCCATCTTGGCCCGCCTTCCCATATTGGGAACTGTCCTCCACGGTGCACCAGCTTCCCTTGCCATGCAGAACCACCAGCCTGGGGAAAGGGTGCCCGTGGGCAGGAGACAGGCTTGTCGTAGCAGACGAAGGGCGGCGGCAGCAGTTCAGAAGGGTGAAAAGCGTGTCCCAAGTCAACTGACTGTCTCCATCCCCACTGCGCCCAGCAGCCAAGGTAGCGAGGCGAACGCAATGCTGACCTGGGACATTGTTAACATAGCAGCCATCCACAAGCAAGTGACTGTCCTTGGGGTCGCAGAGAGGAGGCAAATAGGGGGTGTAAGATGCACTGGCTCGGACGTAGCGCCACACGCTCCCTGCCGGATGGAAGACGGGAGATTCAATCAAAGGGAGAGAGGGGAGGGGAGGGGAAGGGAGAGGGGAAGGAGCACAGGACAGGAAATGACATCATGACAGAAGCTTCAGAAATACAACGTGGACGTGGTGGGGGAGTGAGGGTGGAGAAAAGGATTCTGGGAAGGCTTTCTTCACTGGAGAAGGACCAGGCTGTGCATCCATCAATCCATTTGATGTGAGAGGCCACGAAACAGAGCAGGCTTCTTGCTGAAATCCTGCCCTCTAGGAATGCAGCTGTGCTTCCTATCTCTTGCACAACTCTGCCACCTACCCACTGCTGTGCCGTGTCACTGAATTTGTTTCCTGGCCTCTCCTCCTGTTTAAGCTCCAAGTAGCATCTGAAGGGACACGGGTGGCGCTGTGGTCTAAACCACTGAGCCTAGGGCTTGCCGATCAAAAGGTCGGCGGTCTGAATCCCTGTGACGGGGTGAGCTCTTGTTGCTCGGTCCCTGCTCCTGCCAATCTAGCAGTTCAAAAGCATGTCAAAGTGCAAGTAGATGAATAGGTACTGCTCCAGCGGGAAGGTAAACAGCATTTCTGTGTGCTGCTCTGGTTTCGAACCGCCGACCTTCTGATTGGCAAGTCCTAGGCTCTGTGGTTTGACCCACAGCGCCACCCACGTCCCAACCTCTACGGTACAGCAGGCCAAATTAGGCCTGAGGGCCAGAAGCTCTCCATTGCTGGAGTAAAGGATATGGCAGAGTCTTCAGGGCAGCCATCATGGCCAAGAGATGGCAGAGTTCCAAAACAGGGAGGCTGGTTCTGGATCCCAAATCACTGGGAAACCAGAGAGCCCCTGCCTATGGAGCAGCAACCATAGTTACCTGGATCACAATGAGCGGGATTAGGGCAAAAACAACGAGGAACTTATGTTGCATGGAATGGGGGTTGCAATGAGATTGATTTGTTTCTTGAGGTTAACAGTCAGCCCTAACCAGGGTTCTCTGGGTGACGAACCATCTAAACAGTTCAAGAAAACACAAGGCCACTAAACCAACAACACAACAACCAGAGAGAGGTGGGACATCCCCTTCAGTGGGATGGGGGGGGGGGGTCCAGTAGGAGACTCTCCCAGGGGACTTTGCAAAGAGAAGTGTTGGAGTCCTTTGGCAGCTGACATGATGCAGACAGATTGCCACCACCATTGCTGGCAAGTCTAAGGCAGCAGCAGATAACTTGCCCTGCCTTGGTTGGCTCCCCACTCCCAGACTAGAAAAAAGAGAGCAGGGTGCTACCAGGAGCAGCACTTCATAGGAAACACTGGAATTTTCAGCCCCCCAAAGAAGAGAACATAGCACACTCGAGCTTTCCTTTGCAGGGTTTCCCAAACTTGGGTCTCCTCTCCAGCTATTTTTTTTTTATTACTACAATTCCCATCATCCCTGACCACTGACCCTGCTAGCTAGGGATGATGGGAGTTGTGGTCTAAAAACAGCTGGAGTTTGGGAAACGCTGCTCTATAGCCAATCTCTTGCAGATGGCAGGATCTGCAATGAAGCCCCCTCCTCCACCTTAGTTTGGAAGATCCGACTCCCTAGGTATGAAAAGATATATACAGTGGTACTTTGGGTTAAGAACTTAATTTGTTCTGGAGGTCCGTTCTTAACCTGAAACTGTTCTTAACCTGAAGCACCACTTTAGCTAATGGGGCCTCCCGCTGCCGCCGCGCCATCAGAGCATGATTTCTGTTCTCATCCTGAAGCAAAGTTCTTAACCTGAGGTACTATTTCTGGGTTAGCGGAGACTGTAACCTGAAGCGTCTGTAACCTGAGAACATGCACACACACACACACACACACACACAGCCTGACTACCTGGGGATAGGGAAGAAGGTGTTAGCTGTGTTAGGAAGGACAGAAAAGTGGGCAGAGAATGAAGAAAGCCAGGCAGTTATAGCCTCCCGGTACCCCTGCCCTGCAGACAGGCACGGCTGCTGTGACAATGTCCCAGGTGAGATCTGATGTTTGCAACAGTGGGGCCCGGAGGGGACACGGCAACACCCCCCCCCGCCTCCCTTCTCTGCCCCAGACACGATCCATCCCCCTTCTGGAGCAGGTTACAAAGCTCATTCATTCATTGCAGTTCACGGCGTTAAGACCGCTTGCCCACCCTTCTCTGCCCCGGCAGGACGCAGCTTGCAGGCACCCACTACCTCTCCCCCCTTGGGAAGGCTGGGAGAGGAGAGCTCTAGCCCCTGCTTGCCTTCTGGATCCCCCAAGAGATGGGAATCCGGTGCAAATATGGCAACAGTTAGTGAGTTTAGTGCAGAGCAGAAGGGTTACAAGGAAAAGCAGGCCGCAAGGTTGGGCTGGAGAGTGAGGAGGCCGTGGTGAAACAGATCACAGAGTGCTCTCTCCACTCTGCCAGCGCTGCCATTGGAGATGGAGGAATGGGACCCAATGAATGCCAGGACTCAACAAACCCCTGTCTCCCCGCCCCCCAAAACACCCCTTTTTGCAACCCAAGGGAAGTAGGTTCAACCTTAGTTCTTTTTGGCCTTCTCTAGTTGCCTCCAGAGCAGCGGTTCTCAACCTGTAGGTCCCCAGATGTTGTTGGATTACAACTCCCATCACCCCTGAGCTCTGGCCTTGCTAGCTAGGGGTGATGGGAGTTGTAGTTCAACAACATCTGGGGACTCACAGGTTGAGAAAGACTGCTCTAGAGAAAGGCAGGATGCAAAGGACTCATCTCCGGCCAAGTCTTCTATATTAAGGAAAGGCTAGCCACCCTGAGGGGCCACCCCAGATTTGGGTGGCGACCTAGGTCTTCTCAGCTTCTCCTGGCTTGCCTTTCAGCAAGCTGAAGACCTAACCTCACCAGATTGTGCTGCTAAGAGAGAAAGAAACTTGGGCCTTGCTCTAATGTGGGAGCTCTTTGACCAGAGACAAGTGTGAGGCCATAAAGGCCTGGGCCAAGATCTTTGGAAAGAAGAAACTTCTCTCTAAAGCAGGGAAGTTAACTGGGGGCCTGGGGGCCACATCTGCCTCCTCCAATTTTTTGTGTGGCCCTCTCAAGGACCCTCCTCCCCAAATTATCATTGTTTTATAGATCTATTTCTCTCTCTATCTCATTCACCCCATGGGCCCTTCCTGCCATGGTGTCATGATGTCAAGATGTTTTATTGTGGCTTTGCAAGGTTTCCCTCCTCCCCAAAATGTTGCCCATTAAACGAGGCTTTGCTCTGAAGGGCGCCTTGTCTTGGCTGCGAAAGGGGCGTTGAGTGGCGTTGAGAACTGAAGGGAAGCATCTGCCACAGAAAATTGTGCGTATTCAGGGGCAGGGTGACACAGTCGGCTCTCGCTTGGGCAAGCAACAGGCCCTCACATCTGTACCCCCCAACCTGAGGGGCCTGGGATTTTGCAGGAGACTCTACAGGTACATCAGTAGGACCACCACACCTCTTCCTGTGCCAGGAATTGAGTGTTACGATCCTCAAATGGGGATGCGGGCAAGAACCAAAACTGAGGCCTGGAACAACAACAGCAGTGCAACAGACCTATTTTGAGCAGGAAACCAGGGTTCTCTGGAGACACCCGTTTCCCCTTCAGTCTCATTACCTCCAACACCCCAGGGGCCTCTCTCTAGGGCATTCCCGAAACCACATTTCCTTCCAATTGGGGGGTTCAAGGCCAGAAGTGTTTGGACATCATGGGCCGTCGCTGAACTTCAGGGGCCTGGTGAGTGAGTGTGTGTGTTTCGAACCCAAGCCCCCTGGGCCAGAAGAGGAAATGCACACTTACCATCTTTGTGGACTCGCATGGCGGAAGCTGTGATGTCTGTCGTCACGTTAAAATACGGGAGCCACAGATCCTGCATTGGACACAGCAGAGTGGGACAGTGATCACATACACAGGAATCCCATCTTCAAGGGCTCTGAGGAGGGGGTGGCGAGGAAAGCCGCCAAGAGGACACATCTGACCTGCACATGTGAACTCACTTGCTCTCGCCCGAGTTCTATACCAGTCAAATTCTGCAGCTGGTACAATTTAGGTATATTGCTGTCTCTACTTGATTTGCTCTGTTCCTGGTAGCCTTAAGGGAAACATGCAGAGCCTTGCAGAGAAGGGATGGCTAACCTTTCTTCAGCCAGACAGCTGCTTTAATGGTCAGCCAGCCCTACAAGGGGTGCAGCAAGGGATGCGGTCAGCATACTGATACACTCACATGCCACACATGCACTGGGTATTTTAACACACACTCACTTGCAGTGCACACCCACCAGACATAGAATATCTTGCTCTTTTACCCACACACATATGCGTACACACTCATACTCATGCTCACTGGGGAAGACACGCAAACTAATGCCAGTGTACTGGAAGAAGCAAAGATCACCAGTGTCGAAGCAATGATTCTTCAACATCAACTTGGTTGGACTGGTCATGTTTTGCAGATGCCTGTTTATCGTCTTGCAAAGCAACTACTCTATTTCCGAACTTAAAAATGGGAAGTGTAATGCTGGTGGTCAACAAAAGAGGTTTAAAGACTCTCTCGAGGCAAATCTAAAAAAGTGTAGTATAAACCCCATCAACTGGGAAACACTGGCCTGCGAGCGCTCCAGTTGGAGAACAGCCTTTACCAAAGGTGTTATGGGCTTTGAAGACACTTGAACTCAGGTCAAAATGTGCTAAGAGGAAGGGACACTTGGCAAACCCTCACTGTGATCAACTTCTGCCCGGAAATCTATGTCCCCACTGTGGAAGGACGTGTGGATCCAGAATTGGCCTCCATAGTCACTTACGGACTCACTGTTAAGACTGTGTTCATGGAAGACAATCTTACTCGGCTACAAGCGATCGCTAAAGAAGACACACTCATACATACATTTTCACAGACAGACACACACACACACAAACAAACAAACAAACAAACAAACCATGTACTGAGCATTCCCAGTGCTCCTCCCTCCAGGACTGGGGCGGAATTGCAGGAAAACCTCGCCTTTTACTTTGCATAGAAGGATTTGTGAAAAGCAAACAGCAGCATTTCCACACATGCTCAAGTCCATTCTCGGTGGTGGCAGAAGGAAATGCTACCTTAAAGCCTCCTGCCTGCTCTTTGAGGTTAATCTCCAGACCGAGTGTTGCGGTGCTTAGTGCTAAAACCAGGGATAACAGATCCTTCTGACTGCTATTTATAGATTCTCTCGAAAAGGGCAGCCAGAGGGATTTGTAAACTCCCAATAAAGAGGGCTGATTGCCCTTTAGAAGTTGCTCTTTAAAGAACAGAAAGGCTTTATCTCCTGCTCAGATCAGCCGGGGGGGGGGGCTGGGGGGTTAGAGCACTGCCAGGGTTGGTGAGCTCCTTCCTGTGGTCTGGCAGGCCACATCTGGCCCACAGGTTTATCCTCACTGATGTAAACCAATGAATCTCTACTGCACGTGGCTCCAGACATTTAACACGGCAGCTTCCATACAATATCTTTATTGTCATTGTCCCATACAGAACAATGAAATTGAAATTCTACATAAAACATTCAAAACCCCCTAAAAACTCTGAAACCCCATTTTTAAAATAAATATACTATAGAGACATCTTATGTTGCATCTAGAACCAGAATTCCACATGTGGTAATTAGGAGAACGAGCCACAAAGCAGGCACCACCAAAATTATGGATTCTGCAATCCCCAGATCTCAACATCCTGCATTTTGGCAGTAAAAGGGTTAGCACAGGATGTTTCGGTGCTGGGGGCAAAACACACCACACCGCAGATCCGAACCCTGCCGATATGTTCTCAAGGAAAAGCGCTTGCAGAACCTCGCCATCAGGAAAGGGTAGGCCAAGACACCAGCGGGCATTTTGTTCCTTGGAGGCCAGATCTGCTGCTTCTGTGGATGCTGCTGCCCGAGGCAGCCGCCTCACCTGGCCTCACACACAAGCCGGCCCTGACCCAGCCCCTTTGCCAGACACAAAGCTGCCATGATACAGATCAAAATGGCAGTGGAAGAGACATGCACAGGCACCCCTCATGGTGGCCCTGGGAGCATACCTCAATCTGCTTGTCCTGGAACACCTTGTGAATGCTGGTGTTGAAGGCAGAGCCCGAGAACATGGAAGTTATGGGATAGGTGAGGTCCAGCACTGTGGCAAACACCGAATTCATGATCTGCAGAAGCGACAGAAAAGTGTCTTGATGTTAGACAGAAATGGGTGAAAAATTTAAAAAGGATTCAGCCTCACCAAATCTAGAACAATGGGCTTCCTTCCTCACTCATACTACCTCTTATAGCTTTATCAAATTTCATTTACGTGTTCTCATTTCTCAACTTATTTCATCTTCTGCATTCATGCTAACTTTTCGGGAAGAAAGTGTTGTTGCGTACACAGATTAAAAAGCATGAGGGAGACAGAACCCACCTCATCTAAAACTCTGAATCTGTCCTTCCAGTAAACATTCAAGAATTCAGTTGGCCCTCCCCCATTTTATTTACTACCTTCTAAGGCTGAGCGATACTTGGTTTTCAACATTGTGAGGTTTTCCCGGCTAACCATCGTGACACAGCGACAGATCACGATGTCTGAAATAACACTGGAAAAGGCTGGAAAAGTGGCTGGGCTGGGGAGATAGGGAACAACCAGGAGAAAGGGAAGGAGATTGCCTGCTTGCTTGGGCGAAGGAGGTCCTGCTTGCTCCCTCCCTCTCTAGCTCAGTCCTGGCCTTGGCAGAGGGAGCCTGAGAAGCTGCTCCATCTGCCTGCCTGCTGGTCTGTTGCTTAGCCTTTGCAAAGCAAGCAGGGCTGGCTCTTTCCTCCCGGTGGGTTGCAGGAGGAGTGAACATAGAAAAGATGTAGCCCACTTGCTTGGGAGAATCAAACGTGTAGGCAGATGTGCGATCAGGCAATTTAAGCTGCCAGTACATTGCAGCTCCCCGGCCGCCACCAGCACCGTGCCTTTCCCTCCTGCCTGCCTGTGCTGGGGAGCCGTGATGTATCGCCAGCTCAAGAAATCTGAAGTAGGCATTGCGATCTGAACTTCAAACCTGTTTCAGACAATGCATTGCAATATTGCCCAGCTCTACTGCCTTCTACCCACTTAGGGCTAAAAAAGGTTAAAGGATCCCTGGACAGTTAAGTCCAGTCAAAGGTGACTATGGGGTTGTAACGCTCATCTCGCTTTCAGGCCAAGGGAGCCGGTGTTTATCCACAGACAGCTTTCCAGGTCATGTGGCCAGCAGGACTAAACCGCTTCTGGCACAACGGGACACTCGGATGAGTGCCAGCGTACACAGAAACACCGTTTACCTTCCCGTCGTTGTGGTACCTATTTATCTACTTGCACTGGCATGCTTTCGAACTGGGAGATGCCAGTGGCTCTGTGCTCTAAACCACTGAGCCTCTAGGGCTTGCTGATGAGAAGGTCGGCTGTTCGAATCCCTGCGATGGGATGAGCTCCCGTTGCTCTGTCCCAGCTCCACCTAGGAGCCCTCAGTCAAGAACCAGGGATGCAAGAGAGAAGCGGATGTACCCGGCGTGCAAGACTCCAAGTGGAAACTCCTGCAAGGCACACTGGAATGCCTCTCTTAGCTTGGGGGAGCGCAGTAGCTCTGCGGAAGGGCACCTGCTTGCATGCAGAAGGCCAACATCAACAATGTCTAGGCAACACGATGACCATATACATACGTAATAGACAATCTTTATGGAATTCCCTCAAACCATAAAAAGTTCAAGATGAAATCTTTAGTCTCAAAGCCTCTGAAAATCTTTAAATGAAGCGAGGTGCCAAACTTTGTACGATGAAAGACAAGCTGTGAAGCTTCGTGTATTCAACAAATATGATGTCCAACACTGAACAGTGATTCTGGATATTGACTACTGTTTCGTAGAATTCTTCGTCAGCGTGGTGGGTGGCTATAGAATGCTTCATAAACCCATCTTATTTCGAATGAATGCAGTGACTACATTATTACACGAGCACTGTTCCACAGCATTTGATATTTTCATTTACGTACATTCATTCTTTGAGACTAAAGATTTCATTTTGAACTTTTTATGGTTTGAATGAATTCTATAAAGATTGTCTATTATGTATGCATATGGTCATGGTGTTGCCTAGACACTGCTGACGTTCTCTTTGCAACACAGGGGTTTGTTTGGATACTTACTGCATGCAGAATGCCCCAGGTCCAATCTCTGGGATCTTTGGTTCGGACTGGGAAGCCACCCGTCTGAAACCTTGGCGAGCCACGGCCAGGCAGTGAAGGCAATACTGGTCAGGCAGCCTCCTAGGTCCTTATGTTTCCCGAAATTTGGCAGGCTCAAATCAGCTGGAGTTTCCCCTCCCATTCCAAACCCTGCCGCTTCCAATACGTGCTCACTTTGGCCCACTCCCTGGCTCGCTGCTTCGTGCGCACGGCGCTCCTCTCCTCCGCGTACAAGGCGCCGATGAAGGAGCCGATCGAGGTGCCGCCAATCAGGTCGATGGGGAGACCAGCTTCCTCCATAGCCTTGATCACACCGATGTGAGAACAGCCCCTGCGGCGAAGGGAAGAGCCACACCTGAAGCAGGCCAGAGCGCAAAGACCGAGGGCAGCCGCGATGTCCCAGCCCTGGGCTGCTCCAAGAGTGTCTGGGCCCCTCCTTCGCTCCTCCCTAGTCCAAGGGAACCGGGACGGCTCTCCTCTTCTTCCAGAGGCGGGGAACGGTCAAAGGAAGGTCTGCCATGCTGCTCAAAGGTATCCCACCTCCCATTTCATGAGTGGAAGAAAGGTGGGCTCCAAAGGCTTGGCGGGGGAAAAGCTAGGCTCCTCTTCGGGGCAGGGGTGCTGGGCAAATAGCTGCCTTCCCAGGACCCAGGCAAGCTGCATTTGGGCACCCTCCGGACCTCCCTTTCGCCCCACCCCAATTATGTTTTATTAAGTTTCAATATTTTAAACTTATTCACTCAAAACACAATTTCTCCTTTTCTCTTATTTTTGTCGACTTCCCACCCTCATTTTCCATGGAGTTGTTGTTTCTCCCCTTCTGCTGTACCCTACCTGCTATTAATCATAACCATACAATTATAATCTAATTGCTTCAGTTGCTCATAGTTCAAATCCTGTGATAATATTTCTTCAAGTACAGTGGTACCTCAGGTTACAGACGCTTCAAGTTACAGACTCCGCTAACCCAGAAATAGTGCTTCAGGTTAAGAACTTTGCTTCAGGATGAGAACAGAAATTGTGCTCTGGCGGTGCTGCAGCAGCGGGAAGCCCCGCTGTCCCCCGAGCTTTTGGGCTGCAGGCTGCTGCCCGCAAGCCTTGCGAGCCCGCGGGAACTCCCGCCGGGCTTGCAAGACTTGCGGATAGCTTCCTGAAGCCTGGAGAGCGAGAGGGGTCGGTGCGCACCGACCCCTCTCGCTCTCCAGGCTTCAGCGAAAACCTGCATTCGCCCCATAGGACGCACACACATTTCCCCATCATTTTTGGAGGGGAAAAAGTGTGTCCTATAGGGCGAAAAATACGGTACATAAACAACTTGAAAATTTTCGGGGGGATTTCTGCCCCAATAATACCTAACAAAAACGCTTCAGGCTTTTTAAATAATATATACTCATTTTAAACAATTAAAAAAAAAATGTCATCACGTATAATTTCCCAAAATACCCTCGCTACTCCTCAAATCGTATAAATTTTTCAGACCTTCCCCGAGTGCTTGAGGGCAAATTACCTGGCTCCGCCACCCCCCAGCACTAAAGCGATGGTGTTCCCCGTGAGGACTCTCGCCAGGCGGGAGAAGTCGCTGTGGCGATCGGCGTTCTTCTCAAAGACCTTCTCGTACATCTCCCTCTGCAACGGGGGAAGCAGAAAAAGAGGGGAAGGGGGCTACTTCCATCAGCCTCCCAAGAAGCAGGAGACTGTAAAGGGGAGTCCTCGAGAGTTTGCCTGCTTCAAGGCATCAACTTTTCCCATCCAGAGAAAGGCACCCGGTGGGGAGGGAGGTCCACTCACCTAGCAGCAGAGCCCAAACAACAAAGGACACTTTCCCATTTAAGGAGCTGAGAGGTAGGGCTGTGCAATGGTTAGAGCGTCAGCCTAGGAGACTAGGGTTCAAATCTGCACTTGGCCATGAAGCTCAATGGCAGGGGTGGACTTTGGTAAACTTTGAGCAAGCCTAAAATTTGGCAACCCCCCCCCAAAAAAATGCGTTATACGTAGGGCTGCCTCTGAAGACGGTTCGGAAACTTCAGCTAGTGCAGAATTCAGTTGCTCATCGGAGCAAGACAGTTTGAGCATATTACACCTGTAATGGGGTTTGGGGTTGCTTGTGCGTAAGCCACAAACTGCTCCGAGCTGAGTAGTTTGGTTAAAACTTTCCCCAGGCTGGACAGTCAGTACACCGTGACTGTCTCAATCACTGGAAGAATCCGTCAGTGGGCGTTTCCTGAATTTCTTCCAACATAGAAGTTCTTTCACACCCAATCGACGCCTGCCTTCTCTGCGCGAAAGCTTTCTGCGCAGAGTGGGCGTCCCCAGAGGAGGTCCCGTGCTCTCCCCGCTGGCTTCACTGGAAGAGTCCTGGAGCCTTCTCTCCGCAGCTCCCTCAGACTCCCCTTTCTCCCTGGCGTCACGTCTATCTCCTTCCCCAGAGGAAGCTTCCTCTCTCTCTTTGCTGGTTCCCTCTCCAGCATCATTAGGGAGCCTTACCACCACCCTTGGCTCCGATGGCAGTTTCCTGACAACACTGATCCTGATCTGACTGCCCTGGCGACCAATTAGTATCTGGGCCCAACTCGAAGTGCCGGTTTTGACCTATAAAGCTTTAAACGACTCAGGGTCACAATACCTCAAGGACTGCCTCTTTCCATATGAACCTACCCAGACCATGATATCATCTTACGAGGCCTTCCTTCATGTGCATCCTCCTTGAGAGGTGTGGAGGGTGGCAGCACGAGAACGGGGCCTTCTCTGCAGTGGCTCCCTGCCTGTGGAATGCTCTCCCCCGGGAAGTTCGCCTGGCGCCTTCATTATACACCTTTAGGCGCAAGGCCAAAATTTCCCTTTTTAACCTGGCCTTTGGTTGACCCGATCAACATTCTACACTCTTTTAAAATGTGGCTCTTTTTTAGGGGGTTGTTATTAGGTTATTGTTTTTATTTTATATAGTGTGATCTTTTCTGTGAACCGCCCTGAGACCTCCAGATATAGGGCAGTATATAAATTCAACAAATAAATAAATAAAATAAAATAAATCTCTATTATGGCTCCTCTCAGTTTTGGGCCCTTTAGCTTGGCGCCCGGTGCAGTGGAACTGCCCGCAGCATCCTAAATCTGATGTCGTCACTGCCTTGGGACAGTCACCGCCTCTCGCACCCCAACAACAGGGTTGTCGCGAGGATTAAATGGGAGAACCACATAAGCCACCTTGAGCTCCTTGGAGGGAAGAAGACAGGGTACAAATGCGACAACAAACAAATACCGTATTTTTTGCTCTATAAGATGCACCAGACCATCAGATGCACCTAATTTTTGGAAGAGGAAAACAAGAAAAAAATAATTCTGAATCCCAGAAGCCAGGACAGCCAGCGGGATCGCAGCGCAGCAGTGTATGCAGCTCTTGGGGGCTTCTCCCCGAGGAGGGAGAACCGCACACACGCTCCACGCGGCTCTTTAAAGGGAGCGCTAAGCAGAGCCTCCAGCCTGCATTCGCTCCGTAAGACGCACACACATTTTCCCTTACTTTTTAGGAGGGGAAAAGTGTGTCTTATAGAGCGAAAAATACGGTAAATAAGCAGGGGAGGGGGTAGGTGTGGGAGGGAAGGAGGCTTGGAGTGAAGGGAAACACTATGCAAAGGCGAGTGGGGTTCTAGCGAGGAAGGAGACATGGAGATCCAGGGTGCTAAGCTCAAACAAAATAGGTTCGGGGAGGGCAGTAACATCCTCCTAAGAACGGGCAACTAAGCCTTGCCAGGGAGAGCAGTGGGATGAAGGGACAGGCTTTTGGGTGGGGAACACACATGGGAAAGTGGAATTGGCTGGTACCAGCTTGTTTGGGCTGCGTCTGGAGAAGACCCGACGCGGGCATTTGATGTGCAGGTGTCCCGAGCACCAGCTGCGCATGTTGAGCCACTCCACGGTGCGGGCAGGGCTGGGGCCGTCCTCTCGGTGCAAGAGGATGAGCTGTTTCAAGGCTCGGACGGCCGTGCTCTCCAGCATCTGCTCCAGCTGGGGAAAGGCAGAGAGAGGAAGGACACGGCGGGCAGGTCCTCTTTTTATCATCAAGTAATAATCATGAATAAATAAAAATAAAAATGTGCACCCCACCCCCGAGGCCATTCCATTGTAACTATCCGACCTCCCAATATTTCAACGCCTCTTGCGATGGTTAGACCCCTTTCTGTTTTAACAGTACAAAGTCTACAAACTCCCTCCATATCTCCTCAAAATCGTTTCTCCTGCATATTCCCCACCTTTATCATTAATAGCTACATCCCACACCTCTTTATACCACTCTTCCATTTTATATTCTGCTTGCCCCTTCCTAGCTATCGTAATCAGTGCAGCCATCAATAAATTTGTGAGCAAGTCCTTCATAGCCCGCGAACCTTCCACCCCATCGTAAATTGATAACAATGCTACCTCTGGACTTTCACTCAGCTTTAACCCAGTGATTTCTGTTATCTCCTTAAACACCCTTTGCCCAAAAAATTGTACAGATTTACAACCCCACCAAATGTGAACATAATTCCCTGTATCCTGGCATCCCCTCCAACATGACACTGAATATTCCTTTGTTTATTTGATTTAATCTGAGTGGTGTTAAATACCATCTCCAAACTAATTTATAGTAATTTTCTTGGATTCTTACAGACATTTTCAACGTACGTCCTCTTGCCTCTGCCAAGGGCTCCCTGATCCCTCCCTCCCGGGCCTCCGATCCCAGCAGAGCACACCTCGCTTCCCAGACCCTGCTCACCTCGCCCAGGGTGGGCTCCTGGTCCCCGAGGCCCACAATGAGGATGCAGTCGGCTTGGCGGATGCAGCGCACAGTCCATGGGGTCAGGGTGCAGTCGGTCTGGTACAGCACAATGCGATGGATGTCCTCTTGCTGGGCCAGCCAGCCAGACAGGCGGTATTCATGGATGCTGGAGGGTGTTTGGGGACATGGGAAATTTATTTTTATTTACTGCCATTTTTTATAGCCCACCTTTCAGGATGTGAACCCTACCAAGGTGGTTGACAAGCAGTATTCAACTATGTGTTTTAAAAGCTACAACAATGATATTAAAAATAAAAGGCAAGCTTTCAGACTTGCACAAACAAGACTTCTCTAACATTGAAAGCTTGAATTCGATTTCAACCAGAAGAAAAATGTTTAATTATAATTGGGGAGAAAAGGACAGCCGTTCATGTTCTCACTGTATCCTCCTCACTAGGTGGTACTCAAGGTGAGGAACGGAGGTGGGAGAGTAAATTTAGGGAAGTCAACCTTTTGCCTCTCTCCTTCCTATCCCCTCTTGACCCCGCAAAGTGCCCACCCTGCTGAAGAAGAGTTTGGATTTGATATCCCGCTTTATCACTACCCTAATGAGTCTCAAAGCGGCTAACAATCTCCTTTCCCTTCCTCTCCCACAACAAACACTCTATGAGGTGAGTGAGGCTGAGAGACTTCAGAGAAGTGTGACTAGCCCAAGGTCACCCAGCAGCTGCATGTGGAGGAGTGGGGAATCGAACCCGGTTCACCAGATTACGAGACTACGGCTCTTACCCACTACACCACCACTGCTGAGCTTCTAGAAAACCTAATATATGGGAAATAACTGTGTACAGCTGAAAACGCTGGCAGCATTAAGATAAATTCAACAGTGTAAACAAGTTTTGATGGATGCAATAATGGAATATTGAATGGTATAGTTTTTGTAAAATACGCAGGGATTTGTGATATGCAAAATGAACCGTGGAAAGAGAAGAAGGGAAATCATTGGTATCTTAAGGAAGTAAAATAAGTTTTTGAAATTGTAAAACAGGAAATGTAATAAAACCTCTAAACCCCTGGAAGAATCTGGCAATCACGACAATTCTGCCTTCAGACCCTGTGCAGGGGCACACAGGAGCACACAGAGAACTTACCTGTCCAGGGCGGAGGCCCCAAGACGGGCCCGGATGATGTCACTGGTGAGAAGCAAAGTTGGGCCTGAAAAAGCCAGAAGAAAAGTGGTCATGACTGGTGGAGCCAGGGCCAAGGAACGGGAGACAGAGAGAGTGAGAGTGAGAGCGAGAGAGGAGAGCGCTGTAGTTGGGCTCACCAATGGCGTTCAGGGCGTGCTTGAGTTCCAGGGTGAAAGCTGCCATGGGAACGTCGTCACACACCGGGAGGACGGCCACCGTGGAGAGGTTGCTGGCTGGATTGGTCAACTCTGAGCTGGAGGTCATGCCCAGTCCAGAACCTAGAGGACGAGACCCAGTGAGCATGTGGCTGGCCCAAGCATTCTATGAATGAAAATGGAACTCTCTACACACTCCTACCTGGGAAAGGGCCACGCAGCTGCTGCAAGTTCCCCAAGATCTTCTGGCTCAGTAGGTGTATAAGGCGAGTGACAACCTGTTTAAGGCAGAGGAAGTCAAGAAAACACAGAAACCAGCGAGTATCTCTGGCATGCTCAGCCTGGTTAAGCAGAATGCCGGATGAGCTGTTGTTGCCAGCTCCTGAGCAACACACACATTCATCTGATGTGGGGCTCTGAGCCAGGTATTGGATATACTATGAGCAAGGGGCTGGCTGGGCCACTTCCTTGCTTGAAGCTCACAGGACAGCCCTTCCTCTAGTCTTCCCTAAACAAAAAAGGTAAAGGTAAAGGACCCCTGGACGGTTAAGTCCAGTCAAAGGCGACTATGGGTTGCGGTACTCATCTCGCTTTCAGGCTGAGGGAGCCAGCGTTTGTCCACAGAAAGCTTTCCAGGTCATGTGGCCAGCATGACTAAACCGCTTCTGACAACGGGACACTCTGACGGAAACCAGAGCACACAGAAATGCTGTTTACCTTCCCGCCACAGTGGTGCCTATTTATCTACTTGCACTGGTGTGCTTTCAAACTGCTAGGTGGCAGAAGCTGGGACAGAGCAATGGGAGCTCACACCGTTTGTGGGGATTCGAACTGCCAACCTTCTGACCCACAAGCCCAAGAGGCTCAGTGGTTTAGACCACAGCACCACCCGCATCAAGGTCCTAAATAAAACAATAACTTCCTGCACACATTTTTAAAAATAGCTCCCTGAATGTCATCACTTCTGGCTACAGCTTCACTCAGGCACTAAAGAGCAATTCTAAAGTGTACCCCTTGGTAGGATTCTCTCCAGCTACCCTTTATGGGATAATGGACTCTAGCCTGATAATAATATTTGTAGGAGGCATCATGTTAAGTGTGAAGTAGCAACTTCTTGTTGCTGCTCTCACTCACCAAGGCGATGCAATATGCGTGTGTTTCAGAGGGTCTTTCTGCCACATGGCACAGCAAGTTCACGGCAGTCCAGGAGAAACTGCAATATGAGGATTTGCCGGCCTTCATCAATCAGATGTGTGGGTCTCAGCAACATCTCTGGGCATATTCAACAAACTTGGGATTAAGTTCATTTTGAAACAAGCAGAGGGCCCAGCACCCAATTAAAAACTGTCCAGAGAGTTTGCAGGCAGAAAAAGAAATTGCTAATTTGTTTTATAATCACCAGGAAAGTCAACTCTCTTTTTTCTGTGCGTTGTGCATTTATTCTCGTGGAATTTTAATACATATTTTGGGCAGTAACTGCTTACAATGGTGTGGTAGATGTTAGAAAAGTGCTTTGTTACGGCTCCAAGCTTTGCTCTCTCGCGCTTTTACCACTACTCTCTTTACTTTGAGTGTTTATAAAGCTACTCTGCCTGGGCACATCTTCTGTCCCAAACACTTATCCCATATGTTTACTATGCCAGGAGTTTCATATTACAAATGATGCTGAAATAAACCCTCAAACCAGTTGCACAAATTAAAGTATGCGAGTTCGGGACCTGTTTGTGAACCGGCATGCATAACTTACTTTGAAGGCAGAATCTGGTATTTCTTAAGCACAGAATTCCTCGCCACCCACCTGAGGATACCGTCGCTTGATGTTGTTGAGGGTCCCTTCTGGGAGCTTGGCCAGCTCTGTGTCCCTTACAGCGTGGACAGTGGTGGCTCGGACTTGGTGAGTCAGGGCTTCTACCTGAAGGGGCAAGAGGGGCAGGGGTGTCAGGAGTTCAGCCTACACTCAAGTAGGACCCTGGCAGAGACACATGCCCGACTGACATGTTCCCTCCCTCCTGGTCGATCATTTGGGAGCTTCATAAGCTTTCTTCAGCCTGAACATCACAGTGACTGATGCCAACCGACACTGGCACACTTAGGGATCCACAGAGTTTGTGCATCATGTGTGACAAACCTCAGCAACTCAGCATTTTGGCTAATCTACTTTATTTACATGTAAATACACACGGAGCACTGCAACATGGCTCCCTCTCTCTCTAGCATCGGACAGCAAAGAGAAAAAGGACAAAGGACAATAGTCCCACTTCACGGAACACAGTAACACAAACATCCTGTCTCCGTCACTTCCCACTCTGTGGAGCCAAAACATATACCGTCATGTGAAAGACAAAAATCCCATGACTGCAATCATGGAGCAGGAATTCTAACATCGGGGTCACATTAAGCAGAATTCCTAGCATGAAATGGATGATGTCAGAGCTGTGCCTGACAAATAATATGTTGGCATTAATGATTTACATTCCAGGCACAGAAGGACGGATATCTAGGAGGAGCCATGACTGGGCAAAAGCAGAGATGCTCACTGTGTGTGTCCAAGACTAGGCTAGGGCCACTGTACCCTCTCTCCCAAGAACAACCTTTGGGACCAACTTGGGTGGGTAGGTCTCTTTGTCACAATTACAAGGAAATAGGCCTCTGTTCCAGCAAGACCTCCCCTGAGCAGGTCCCAAGGTTGCTGCAGATGGTTCACCAACTACACGGGTCTACTCAGAGGAGGATCTGTATCTGCAAGGAATCTAACATTTGCTGCAAGTCCCAATGTTCTGCTGGTACAGAGGTCACGCTGATGGAGAGCGCAGTTTGGTGGTGCTGTGAAATTCTCCGTCGGCAATTAATGGGGTCTCTTCAACCCTACTTGTAGAATCACTTGTAGAATCACTCTGTTTTCCAGTCTGCTCCCTGAGCCTTTCACCCTTGGACAACTTCCCACCTTGAACTTTTATTTTCTGCTCACTATCTGCCCAACCAAACCACAACACTTTGCAAGGAGGGAGGAGCAAGTGGGCACAGTTGGGTCTCAGTTATGGCTTGTAAACCCTAGAAGTTACCAATGCCTTTGATTTGATAGGGGAAGTTGGAGGAGAGGGAGAGGGAGGGAGAGACTGTACCTGGGAGCAGAAGCATCCATTCAATGACTTAGAATTGCAGACTTGGAGGGGACTTAGCCAGACACACAGAGCAGGCAAGCTGCCCAGCATTCCTCTCCAAGACCCCCTTCTGCAACCCTCCGCTTAATAGCGACTCACCACTCCAATGAGGTCTCCACGGCCATATTCCCCAACCAGCTCCTTCTTGCCGTTGCCCTTCTGGATGACGGAGCGCAGCCGGCCATTCAGCACAATGTAGGTGCAGTCGGACCTATCGCCTTGCCTGGGAAAAATGGAAAGAGGAGGAAACCCTGGTCAAATTGCCCTCCCCCTCTCTGCAGGGCATCTCTTTCGACGGCTGGCTTTAGGGGACAGCAGAGGCCATCACCAAAGAGAGATATAATAATAATAATAATAATAATAATAATAATAATAACAACAACAACAACAACAACAACAACAACAAATTATTTATACTCTGCCCATCTGGTTGGGTTTCCTCAGCCACTCTGGGCAGCTCCCAACAGAATAATAATAATAATGCGATAAAACATCAAACATTAAGAAATTCCCTAAACAGGGCTGCCTTCAGATGTCTTCTAAAAGTCAGAAAGTTGTTTATTTCATTGACATCTGATGGGAGGGTGTTCCACAGGGTGGGCCCTACTACCGGGAAGGCCCTCTGCCTGGTTCCCTGTAACCTCACTTCTGGCAGGGAGGGAACCGCTAGAAGGTCCTCGGAGCTGGACCTCAGTGTCTGGGCAGAACAATGGGGGTGGACACGCTCCTTCAGGTATACTGGACCGAGGCTGTTTAGGGCTTTAAAGGTCAGCACTAATACTTTGAATTGTGCTTGGAAACTTACTGGGAGCCAATGTAGGTCTTTCAAGACCGGTGTTATGTGGTCTTGGCGGCCACTCCCAGTCTCCAGTCTAGCTGCCGCATTCTGGATTAGCTTGTAGTTTCCAGGTCACCTTCAAAGGTAGCCCCATGTAGAGCGCAGAAGGCCCTTGGAGCTGGACCTCAGGGCTGAGCAATGGGGGTGGAGGTGCTCCTTCAGGTATACTGGGCTGAGGCTGTTTGGAGAGTGGTTTGGAGAGAGGTTGGATGGGAACATGGTGACATGGAGCGCATGGGGGGGGGGAGAGGACCCACTGGGGCTTCCTAGCAAGAGGGTCCTCCTTCAGTGATGTCCTGGAAGCTCCTGATCCACTCTCCGCACTGAAGCAGCAGGAAAGGACGAGAAACTTATCCTCCGTGGGGAGGATAACTTCAGAGCCCTGCGCCAAGGAGAAATGGGGGGTTCTGGGCACAGGCTGGGCATGGGTGGCAACAGTGCTTGCCCCTTACCTGTAAAGCGCCCGGCCAGCCTCCACAGCCATCCAGTCAATAGCAAAGTCCATCTGGCGCACAAAGGGAGACATTCGAGCTGCTACCGTGTGAGCCACACTCAGGACCACACTGGGCTGTTCCCGCATAATCCTGGGGGGGGGGGGGGAAGAATCGCAGGTTAGTGGTAGAGGAAGTTGCCCCAGTTTGGTTCCCCCCACAACCCAGCCCAGCATTTCCAGGGCCAGCCCCAGGAAGCACTTCTGACTGAGACCCAGGAAAGGCCAGCCAGGGCTCACTGTACTTTTTTTTTAAAAAAATAATATTTTATTAGGTTTTCTCAAGAAAAAAGGACCACAAAATAACAAAAGAGAATAGACATCAAAAGACAAAAAACAAAGGAAAATTACAAAAATCAAAAATCAAGAATTCCACACAAAAAGCAAAAAGATAAGAAAAATAAAAATAAAAATCTCTCCTTTCAAATTCTCAGCATTCTTTTACTTATTTTCCTGACTTCCTCTCACCTCCCTCTTTGTATTCCATTTAAAAATTTATTTCAGCAAATTCATAGCCTCTTGTCTTGCCCTTAATTATATATCCCCATATAATATTACCTCATATTTTCATTTATAATCAAACCATTCTTACAAATTCTTATTTCCCCTTATTACTCAAACCATTTCATTTTTTCTTGCGTTAATTTCATTAGTTTTATCTTGTCCTCAAATCTTTAAAATTCTTAAATTTAAACCATATTTAACCTTTCTGCTAAAACCAATTACTTCCTTTCCAGCATCTCTTAATATTTCATTAGGATTACACTGATTCCATAAATATAAATTTGTTACAAAAAGCATTTCTCATTCTAGGCTTCTCCAACGTCCCTTTTCCTGGTTCCAAATAATGTCAGTCCTTAAGTCTTTAATCCTTGTCAGTCCGGTGTTCTAATATCTGAGGCTCTCGGGTCACTTCCAGGCCCCCTCTGCAGGTTTTCATGTTTCTGTTTGTAGTTACATACATCCTTGTTCCCTGTTGGATTCTTTCGCATTTTCTTCTCTTTCTCTTTGGGGAGCCAGTCTCTGGAGAGTTCTATGTAGTAGTATTCTTCATTTCCTTTTATCCAATTGTCCCATTCCCCAGTGTTGCACTCCCCAATATTTAGTTTGTAATCCAAAGGATAGTTATTCCAAAAATAGTCTTCCACTTGTTTCACAGGCCCACCAGAGATAGTGGCTTTCTTAAGTCCACAATTTAACCAGTGTCCTCCAAATTCCATCTCCCAGTGTTGCAGCTTCTGGTCATGTAGGACTTGAAGACTCTGTGTCTTGTATGGTGCGTTCGTAACCTCTTCCATCTTTCTCTGCCCTTGCACTTGCCCTGAATCAATTTCCTGGATAGATTGTTGTGCAGTTTCTGTAACTGCATTTTCCATTGGCACCTCCTTGCTGACTGCAGCTGTTATGTAGTCCATCTTTTGATTCA
The DNA here is from genome assembly GCF_951804945.1 of Podarcis cretensis. NCBI lineage: Eukaryota > Metazoa > Chordata > Lepidosauria > Squamata > Lacertidae > Podarcis > Podarcis cretensis. The sequence goes on from NC_137187.1 coordinate 32,544,794, forward strand.
TAAGAGACACTTTCTCATCCATCTGTCGCAGCACATCATATATTTTGTCCAGGGCAGATAAAACTTCCTCTCTAATCATTCTGTCAAGGTCAGGGAGCTGGTCCCACGATCTAATTTTCCCAGCTACTATGTTCTCTTTGTAGAGTAAAACAAAAGCACTGGCAGACTTCCTCTAGGGGGTGTAGTTACTTTTTAGCATCCATTTTTGAAATGTATCCAACAAGGAAAAATAAAGTTACTTTCGATTTTCATATATTTTGTTTCCTTTCAATATAAAACAAACAGGCAGAATGCAGCATTGGACTTATTTTTCCTTTTCCAAATCTATCTGTCAGTTTTCCTGCATTCCAATTGTAGGCACCACCAACAGTTTCTTTCCTTTCATTCCGTCCCGAAGGCTTATTTTCTTAGCTTACTCTCTGCAGGATTGAAAAAGTCACTATTTATTTTCCCCCTTTCCTCCTGCTGTCTAGGGGGATTTGGTGATTAAAAGAGCAGGAAATTCCATGCTGTCAATTTACGGCTTTTAGCTTGTAAGGTCTTTGCTTTGATCTTTATACAAAGAATGGGAGGCGGACTTCCTATTTGCACCTTCCCGTCTCGGCTCAAATTCAAAGGTATAATTTTAATCCACAAGTTTCAATTGTCCTACTCACGGGTTGTTGTTTGAAATCCGAATTGTCATAGGAAAAAGGACAGCGCTCTCCGACCTCAGCTGTGCAGCTTCGCTCCGCAGAAGTAGTGATTGACTCTCAGCACCGCGCCAACCCCCGTCTCACTCTGGAGCCCTTTGTGGGGCTCCTTTGCCAAACAGGGGGGCGCAAACGGTGCCCGCCGAGTCCCACGGTCGCAGGCTTCTTCCGCCTGTGGTTTTCGAAAGGGTCCCCGCTTCGCTGCAGCGGTAAGGCCCGATTTCTGTGGAGCTGTCTCCCTCTGAGTCAGAGGGAATCCGCCATTGTCGGAGGCGCCGCCTCCGGAAGTCCCAGTGTTCACTGTACAAGGCTAGCTGGAAAAGTGCCTGGGCTCAGTGCAAGGGCCAATTCACATACCAGCACTGAGTCACTACTAGCAGCAGAACAGCCCTCCCCAAAAACGGGGAGCAGGACTCTTTTGAAGATGTGTTTTTTTCCTCAGGCTTTTAGACGTGTTTTTTCTCTCAGGCTTTTACTGACCGCTAAAGGTGGGCCCTGCCCTTTTGAACACAAAGATCTTAATTACGATTGTAAGGATAATAATTTTATGATCGTGCTTTAAGATCTGTCCTTTTGAACTTTTATCACCTTAAAGATCATGATTTTATGATCGCACACTTTGATCTGCCCTTTTGAACTTTTATTTTTCCCCTCAATTTTTAAAAATTTGATTTTACATGTGCAAAATTCCAGTCATACCACAACACTTTCCAAAAATACAAGATTCCCACAAATCTCTGGACTTCCCTCTTCCCCCTCTGCGGGTCTCGTTATTAATCCTTTTCTCCAGCATCTTTTACAATAATCCAAATTTTAATATCTCCATTGTTTCCATAATTCTTGCTACATTGCAAGTGTTATTACTATCCGGCTAACAATTTTAACTCTTTGAATGGTCTCTAAGGTAAGTTATAAATTTTCCCTTTTGAACTTCATGACATTGTGCTCATCTTTACCTTTTGTACTTCATGATCATCAGATCTATTTATTTATTTTTAATTAACTGGTGTGGCTTTTACTGGCTTAAGCGGATGGTTTTACTGTACGCTTGAGTTTGCAGAACAACATTTGGTTATTTTTTTAAAAAAAATATAGTAACCAGTTTACTCCATTGCCCTAAATAAAGTAAATGAATAATAAATATTAAAATAAAAAGATGGAGACTGTCATAGTACCAGTTTCAACCATCCCAGCCAATCCTTTTGTTTTCAAAGAGATTAGCCAGCACGCTGAAAAAGTGAAAGATTTCCAGTGGCTGCTTTGCTACTCAAGAAAGGAATGAATAATCCTTAGTGGTGGAGGATAGGAAAGCCCCTCTCCTCCCCCTGTCCCCGGACTGTAGCCACATTACCAGAATGAAGAAATGAATGGAATCTGGGCTTTTCATTCTGCCCACCTGACCCTCCCTGGATCACATAGCAGAGGAGGAAGCATGGCAAAGGCGAAGAGAGCGGAAGTAACTAGGCAAGACTTGAGGAACAATATCAAGAGTCCAGGAGTGAGGAATGACAGGTGGGCAGGTGGGGAAAAACAGGTACCGCATAGCAAGGTGTCAGGGAACTGCCATCGGAAGGACAGGTGGTGAGAAGGCTTCAGCAGAATAGGAGAGCCTCTTCTTCAGGAGAAGAGGGAACCAGTAGGGGGAGTGCGGGAGCTCCAAAGGAAAGGGAGTCGGAGGGGAGGCTCTGGGATACTTCCAGTGAGAACAGCGAGGAGGTATCAGAACAGCCCATAAGGACTCCCACCCCCCGCCGGAAGCTGTCACGCAGGGAATCCAGGAGGCGCATGTCTGTGAAACAGCTCTTATGTTGGAAACGTTTCCGCAAACGCCCACTGTCAGATTCTACCAGCGACTGAGGGAGCCATGCTCAAGGGCTCTTCTCCAGGCAGGGTTTCACTACACAGAGTGAGCTCTGAGGGATCCAGCTTTAACGCACAAGCTGCTCATTATCCCACCACAGCAATCTGACAGTCCCTGAAAGCAGCTTGTGCAAAGAGAGGCATCATGAGCAACCCAGCCGGAGGCGGAGATGGGGGAGCAGCTGCAGCCGGTCCTAGCCTGGAAGAAAGGTACAGGATGTTGGAGGTACAGTTAGCTCTGCAAACGGCGAGGCTGGAGGAGAGGAGGGCTCATGATGCAGAAAAGGGGAAAGCCGCCCAGCTCTCGAGGAAAGTGCCAGGACTGGTGCAGAAGTTTGGGGGTGATCCCAGGAATTATCAAGCCTTCAGGACAGAGATGCAATATGCCCTCAATCTGCAGTTTGATGATTTTCCTGATGAGGATTCGAGGGTTGGTTTTGTGATTGGGCATCTCGAAGGCACAGCCCGGGATTGGGTGAGGCCACTAATGGCAGCCAATAATGAAGCCCTAAGGGACACAAGGAAGTTTTTTCGCGCCATGGATCTGATGTTTTCCAGCGAGATTGAGCAGGGAGTGGCGCGCAGGCAGTTAATGGCGTGTAAACAAGGGAACCGATCTGTCCGTGAGTACTGGACTGAGTTCACCATGTTGATCCATAAATTAGGATGGGATTTGTCAGCGGAACCGATACAAATGCTGTTCGAAGAAGGACTATCTTCGGCAGTGAAAGACGAACTTTCCCGGGGGCCCAGGGCGGAGTCTATGGACCTTCTGACTAAATCTGCGCTGGCCATAGGGTCACGCCAGGAGGCCAGAGCCTTGGAGAAGCGGGAAGGGAAAGGGGAGCGTTGGAGGGATTTCCGCATTCCAGAGATGCCAGAGCAGCCTTCTCTGCCAGCAGAGCCGATGGAAATCGGAACAGCGCGCGCGCGCGCGCAATTTCAAACCCCAGTGAAGGGCGGCAGAAGGAGGGGAAAGGCGCCAAGAAATGTTTTCTCTGCCAACAGCCAGGTCATTTTGCCAGAGTTTGTCCGCAAAGAAAGGAATGGCAAGGAATGGCGGGAGCTGTTGGGGAGGAGGGAGAAGGAGCTAAGGAGCAAGTAAAAGCCAACGCCTGGCTGCCACCGACGGGGCACAGCAGCCAGGCCAAGGAACAGTAAATGTGCCCACGCCAGAACCCCCAAGACCAGCTCTTGTAATAGAGGTATTGCTGGAGCTGGCAAACGGACACCCACTAAAAGTGAAGGCGCTATTAGACTCAGGCAGCTCCTGCAACTTTATGAGTAAGGAGTTTGCAGCCGCCCATCAGATACAAACCATTCCTTTAAAAAATCCCCTGCAGGTGACCACGATCGATGGGAGGGCGCTGTTGGGGGGAGAAGTAGACCAGCAGACGGTCCCCATGACAATGAGGGTGGCAAGACACACGGAACGGATAGCGTTTAATATAGCCACGTTGGGAGGAGCGCCCATCATTTTGGGGATGAGCTGGCTAGCGCTGCATGATCCGCTTGTGGGATGGCATCAGAGAGTGGTTTCCTTTGGGTCAGCACATTGTATGGGACACTGCACAGAAAAAGGGGGCCAAGCAGGCACTCAGGCCACGTTAGCAAAGATAGAAGCAATGGAACAAGGTAGGGTACCACGACAATATGCAGATTTTGCCGACGTCTTCAGCGAAAGGGAAGCAGATAAACTACCCCCGCACAGAGCCTTTGACTGCCAAATCAACTTACTTCCAGGAGCGCAATTGCCAGTGGGCAAGGTGTATGCAATGTCTGACAGAGAGATGCAGGAGCTAAGGGAGTTTATTGACAAAAACCTCAAGCGTGGGTTCATCAGGGAGTCACGAGCGGTGGGGGGTAGCCCAGTGTTCTTTGTAGACAAAAAAAACTCGGACAAACCGAGATTAATTGTGGATTTCAGGGCCCTAAACGCAGTGTCCGAACCCGTGACCTTCCCTATGCCCAGAATCGATGACATTCTGACCCGGGTGAGAAAAGGGAAGATTTTTACCAAGCTGGACCTGAGGGGGGCGTATAACCTGATACGTATGAGAAAGGGAGATGAGTGGAAAACCACTATGTTCACCCCCTTGGGGGCATTTGAGTACTGCGTTATGCCTTTCGGCCTCCAGGCGGGTTCCGCAGTATTTCAATCATTTATTAATCACGTACTAGGACCATTGCTGTACAAGAACTGCGCTGCGTTCTTGGACGATGTGCTGGTGTACTCAGAGGATGAAGAGCAGCATGTGCGAGATGTAAGAGAAGTACTGAGCAAACTGCAAGAAAACCAGCTGTGGGTGAAACTGGAGAAGTGTCAGTTTCACGCCAGGGAGGTGGAATTCCTTGGGTACCGGTTGTCGGACAAGGGGCTGGCCATGGATCCTAGCAAGGTGCAAGCAGTGCTGGAATGGAGGTCACCGAAAACTAAGAAAGATGTGCAGAGGTTTTTGGGGTTCGGAAACTTCTATCGGAAGTTCATCAAGAACTTCGCCCATTTAACAGCCCCCATCACGGATTGTCTCAGCAGTAAGAAGAAATTTGTCTGGACGGAAGAAGCGCAGCGAGCTTTCGAAAGTTTAAAGAGGGCGTTTGCTTCGGAAGAACAACTTTTACACGTGGATCTGCAGCAGCCGATGAGGGTGGAAACCGACGCGTCTGACAGAGCGGTGGGGGCCGTGCTTCTGCAGCCAGGAGCGAATACGTCGGAATGGAAGCCGTGTGCCTTCTTCTCGAGGAAATTGAACAAGTCTGAGAGGAATTATACAGTGTACGACAGAGAATTACTCGCTGTCCACGAAGCGTTCAAGAGATGGAGACACCTGTTGATTGGAGCGCAACACAAGGTTCAAGTACGGACAGACCACAAAAATCTAGAATACTGGAGAACAGCCCGAGTGTTGAACCAGAGACAAGTAAGATGGGCGCAAGAGTTCTCCAAGTTCAATTTTGAGATTTGCTACGTGCCAGGGGCTGAGAATGTCAGGGCGGACGCTCTCTCCAGAAAACCTGAGTACTTGGAGGGGGAAGGAGGGGCGGAAGAAAGACATATCATCTCAGAGGACCACTGGGTTTGTGGGGCGGCATTGGTGGGGCAAAGAGAACTGGTAGAGGGTATTGAAAACGATGAATATGCCCAAGAGAAACTTAGGGAACTCAGGGAGACAGGTGAAAACGCAGGGGGGTTTGAGGAAAAGAACGGAAAACTATATTACAAAGGGGCGCTCTACATACCAGGTGGGGAACTAAGAGGGCGAGTGCTTAAGCAGTTGCATGACAGCCCCACGGCCGGGCACTTCGGGCAGCACAAAACCATGTGGTTGGTTACCAGGGAGTTTTGGTGGCCCAAGGTGCGGGAGGACGTGCGGGAGTATGTCAGGGGATGCGACAGGTGCCAAAGAGCAAAGGGAGAGAGGTTGGCGCCAGCGGGGTTATTGGAACCCTTACCCACCCCAGAAAGGCCATGGGAGATGGTATCCATAGACTTCATGACCGATCTACCGAGATCCAAAGGGAAAACCGCGGTCATGGTGGTGGTAGATCTACTAACTAAGATGTGCCACTTTATAGCTTGTTCACATGCAGTGACAGCGGAAGAAACCGCAAGGTTGTTTGTGGAGCACATTTTCAGGTTGCATGGCGCCCCCTTGAGGGTTTTGAGCGACAGAGGAAAACAATTTACTTCTAGGTTCTGGAGGAAACTAATGAGCATGTTGCATGTGGAGGTAAGTTTTTCCACCGCCAGGCACCCAGAAACAAATGGGCAAGCAGAAAGGGCAAACGGGGTTTTGCAACAATATCTGAGGTGTTATGTAAAGGACAGAGAAACTGATTGGGTGGACTGGTTACCTCTGGCAGAATTTGCCTACAACAACGCGGAGAACGCGTCCACAGGGATGAGTCCCTTTCTAGCCAATTATGGGTGTCATCCTCGGGCGTTTCCAGGAGAGGGCGGGGGAAGGTGGAGTGTACCTGCAGCGGAAAATTTTGTTGAAGAGATGGAAGCGATCCACCGTCAGCTCCAACTCAACTTAGAGAAAGCCAAAGAAGAATATAAGAAGCAAGCTGACAGAAATAGGAGGGAAGGCGAAACCATAAGGGTGGGTAACCGGGTGTGGCTATCCACCCAAGGACTGCCGTTCAAGGGAGGGTGTAAGAAATTGAGACCCAAACGATTGGGACCCTTTGAGGTCATACAGCAGGTCAACCCAGTAGCATTCAAACTCCGATTGCCCAGTCACATGAAATTGCACCCAGTATTTCACAGGTCATTACTGTCGCCCTACAGAGAGGGGTGTGAGTGGGGGGAACGTGAGAGGGAGGTCACCCGGACACCCGTCATAGAAGAGAGAGAACGCAACATGGATGTGGCAGGGATCATTGATTCCAGGTGGAAGGGGAATCAGGTGGAATACTTGGTAGAATGGGAGGGGGAGGAAGAGTCAGAAAACGCATGGGTACCGGCAGAGGAAGTCAAGGACGAGATTTTAATAGAAACGTTTCATCGGCGTTTCCCAAGTAAACCACAACCAGTGGCAAGGTTTAGGAGGGAGCACTTCGGGACTACAGATGAGGAAGGGGAATTTGAAGGGTTCCCAGAGTCGGAAGTGGAGGTGGAAACAGATTCCGACGAAGGAGAGGAAGAGGGGGAAAGAGGCGGTAGGCCGTGGTTAGAAGTGTTTGAATCCTCGGAGGATGAGGGGAGTTCCTTCCAGGGATTTCCGTCCTCGCCGCCAGTAAGAGAAGAGGCGGGAGGGGGTGAAGGGGGCCCTGGGGGGGAGGTGGATGTCAGGGAACTGCCATCGGAAGGACAGGTGGTGAGAAGGCTTCAGCAGAATAGGAGAGCCTCTTCTTCAGGAGAAGAGGGAACCAGTAGGGGGAGTGCGGGAGCTCCAAAGGAAAGGGAGTCGGAGGGGAGGCTCTGGGATACTTCCAGTGAGAACAGCGAGGAGGTATCAGAACAGCCCATAAGGACTCCCACCCCCCGCCGGAAGCTGTCACGCAGGGAATCCAGGAGGCGCATGTCTGTGAAACAGCTCTTATGTTGGAAACGTTTCCGCAAACGCCCACTGTCAGATTCTACCAGCGACTGAGGGAGCCATGCTCAAGGGCTCTTCTCCAGGCAGGGTTTCACTACACAGAGTGAGCTCTGAGGGATCCAGCTTTAACGCACAAGCTGCTCATTATCCCACCACACAAGGCATGGGTGGAGATGTGTGTTTCTCAGTTTGCATTTCTTAGTTCAGAAAGTATTGATCTGATGTGTGTGATCTTTCTTATTCTACTTAATTCACGAGGGTTCTGGAAGCTTCTCTGTGTGAAAGAAACAAGCAGAAGGTTCCTCATGTTTGGGTTATTCCTTCAGAGAAGCTGAGTACAGCTGGCTTAAACTGGTCCTGTTATCTCTTTCTGTCAAGGTCATGCTGACTGTAATAAGAGTATACAACAAAGAAAATCCCGTGTTGCAAAACAGAAAACTCTGAACAACCACAAGCAACATGCAGCTAATAATGTATTAACAATAAATTTGTAACATTATATTGTTCCACAATTCATAAACAACAAACATGTAAACATGCATAAAGTCACAAATTATAGGAGTCGAGTTCCATCAGCTTACTACACTTTTAAGTGATTGTTGATCCATTGCTATTAGATGTACCTGTATGGACAATCTATTTGCTGATAAAGAATCATCTTTGAAACAGTTCATCTATCCAGGAAAAACTGTTCTGTTTGCTACTGTCTTTTGCTGCTCTCGGTATACCGTATTTCTACATTTGGAGCACTTACCACCGCATATTTGAAGGATATTGACTGTTGAAAGGCTTTTTGCCTCCATCTCATTATTCTTTGATAGTCACTGACTACACCAAATATTTCTGTTCATGGAACATTATTGGACTCCTATCATTATGCACATTTACATGTTTGTTGTTTATGAACTGAGAAACAATATAATGTTATAAATTTATTGTTAATACATTATTAGGTGCGCGTTGCTTGTGGTTGTTCGGACTATAATAAGAGGCAGAAGGCGTCTGGGTTTCACTTTCTCTTTCTATCTCTTTTCCTTCTGGTGTGGTGTTCTGCAGATAGATAGTGTTAAGGCTTAGTCTTATTATAAGTTACTGTAGGTTAAGTCTAATGCAAGTGGATTCCTTATGGACAGTGCCAACCCTGAATGTATTGGATTTGTGACCATTATGCTCATTTGCCTTCAGTAGCAGTAAAGCTCTGGTGGATGCAATACAATTGCCTCTGGTCTATTTTTGGGGGAATCTTGCAATGTGTTTAAGTTTGTACTCTGCTAACTACTGTATTTTTCGCTCTATAAGACGCACTTTTCCCCTCCTAAAAAGTAAGGGGAAGTATGTGTGCATCTTATGGAGCAAATGCAGGCGGGAAGCTCTGCTCAGCGCTCCCTTTAAAGAACCGCGTGGAGCGTGTGTGCGCTTCTCCCTCCTCGGGGAAAAGCCCACATGAGCCACACACACACTCCACACCCTCTTTAAAGGGAGCGCGGCTCTTGGGGAGCTTTAGCCGCGCACAGCCTCTCCCGGACAACAGGAGCCTTCAGGAAAACAAGAAAAAAAAATTCTGAATCCCATAAGCCAGGACAGCAAGCGGGATTTCTGCGCTGCGATCCCTCTTGCTGTCCTGGCTTCTGGGATTCAGAATATTTTTTTTCTTGTTTTCCTCCTCCAAAAACTAGGTGCGCCTTATGGTCTGGTGCATCTTATAGAGCAAAAAATACGGTATACACTGGAGTTCCATGACCGCATTCACGTGCCACTCACTCGTAGAAGTCGGACTTGGAGATCTTGAGGAAAGTGCAGTCGCGGTTGGCCTTGATGGTGAAGATGAGCGGCTCCCCAGTAAGCACGGCCAGCTGGCCCACCATCTCTCCGGGCTGCGTCAGGAAGAGGCACACGTCTTCGGCCTTGTCAATCATCCTCTGGTAAACGTGCAGGCAGCCCCAAAGCACAAAGTGCAGACTGACATCCTGCAAGAGAGATCAGCGTGAGCAGTGTCTCCCCAGGGAACAGGCTCACTTTGGAGCATGAACCCAACAGCAGAGCTCTAGAAAAAGCACAGTATTATTTTTTTAACAAAAGATTTTATTAAAGTTGTAATGGTTCTAGGGTTGCTCGTGCGTAAGTTGCCGCCACTCCTGGCTAGGTTACCTGGTTGAACCCTTTCTGTCTGGACAGCCCTTCACTTCGTGGCTGTCTCAGTCGCTGGCAGAATCCGTCAGTGGGCGTTTCTTGAACTTCTTCCAGCAAAGAAGTTCTTTGACACCAAGTCTCCTCCTACTCTCCCTGCGCGGAAGTCTTCTGCGCAGGGAGGGTGTGGGCAGCGGAGGACCCGTGCTCTCCCCGCTGGTCTCCGGTGAAGAGTCCTGGAGCCTCCTCTCCGATTCCCCCATCTGCCCCCCTTCTCCACTGGTGTTACACTGTTTTCCTTCCCCAGCAGATGGGCTGCCTCTCTCCCTACTGGGACCCTCTCCGGCATCCCTCTGGAGCCTTCCCTCTGCCTCTAGCTCCGATGGCAGTTCCCTGACAAAAGTTTTCTTGGTTTACAAAGGTATGCGCAATGTCTCTTTTTTCAAGTTACATTTTCCACAGGTCAGTTTAATTTTTGAGACATTAGGGTTACATTAGGTAGAAAAAAGGGGGAAAGAGGTGGAGGGGGTCTTGGTGGGTGGGGATGGGGTCAGGAGGCGATATTTCTATTTTGCTTAATGTATGTGTCAGCACGTTCTCTTAGCTATTCGCTTGTGTTCCTTTGGTGGTGAGAGAAATTGTGGTTGGCCTAAGGTGCGGTTAAAAGCACAGTATTTTATACATTTTTTAAAGCCGCATTCTGCCCCTTACAATCCGAAATCACGTTTGCAGTTTCTGCTGAAGATTTCAAAATTCCAGAGCGGGCATTCTGACGGTGGCAACAAATACTTCTTGGAGCCAGCCTGGCATTCCGCTCCTTTTCTCTTGCTCCAGTTCTCATGCCCTCTCCCGATAGATTTATTCCCCTCCTTTTCTAGTCCATGACAAAAAATGTAAAAAAAAAAAAGGTCTGTGCTTTAAATTCCACAGAGCAACAGCAAACCACAGAATTAGAAATGTAAGGCAGAGAGGAACCTCCAGCAAGATGAAAAACAAGTACAGTGGTGCCCCGCAAGACGAATGCCTTGCAAGACGAAAAACTCGCTAGACGAAAGAATTTTCCGTCTTTTGAGGTGCTTCGCAAGAGGAATTTCCCTATGGGCTTGCTTCGCAAGACGAAACGTCGGGCGAGTTCTTGCGAGTTTCCCCCCTTTCCCCCCCTTTTTCTAAGCCGCTAAGCCACTAATAGTGCGAATCCGCAAGCTGCTAATAGCCGTGCTTCGCAAGACAAAGAGACTCGCGGAACGAATTAATTTCGTCTTGCGAGGCACCACTGTAACTCATGCAACTCACTACCTGTAAACACTCGTTCCATTTGCTTGTTGCTGTGTTTGGGTGTTTGCTGGTGCTAAGAGCCTGAGGCCATGGGGAGGTATACCAGGAACCAGATCTAAAGGGCAATTGGGTCTTCGGTTCCTGGTCTCTGTATGAGCTGAAGCAAGAAAGATAACTGGAGCTGAAACTCGGAGGCCATCAGGCAGGTGGCAAAGTTAGAAGGCCAGGTTCTTGGTAACTAAGCATTAGTAGTCTGTCTATCAATTACAGGGAATTATGATATTACAGGGGGACGCGGGTGGCGCTGTGGGTAAAAGCCTCAGCGCCTAGGGCTTGCCGATCGAAAGGTTGGCGGTTCGAATCCCCGCAGCGGGGTGCACTCCCGCTGCTCGGTCCCAGCGCCTGCCAACCTAGCAGTTCGAAAGCACCCCCGGGTGCAAGTAGATAAATAGGGACCGCTTACTAGCGGGAAGGTAAACGGCGTTTCCGTGTGCTGCGCTGGTTTGCCAGATGCAGCTTTGTCACGCTGGCCACGTGACCCGGAAGTGTCTCCGGACAGCGCTGGCCCCCGGCCGCTTGAGTGAGATGGGCGCACAACCCCAGAGTCTGTCAAGACTGGCCCGTACGGGCAGGGGTACCTTTACCTTTTTACTATGATATTACAACTCCCTAGTATCTTCCATAGCTGGTTTGCTTGTTAAGTGCTAATCATGGACCCTGAGGCTCTGGGTTCAATCCTTTCACCTCCCAATAAACTTAGACCACTATGATGTGCAAGGATTTGTTAATCTGTACACAAGTGCCCATCTCATTGTGTTAATTGCTATCTGTGAGTCAATTTAGTTCAATGGGTTGCAAATGAGTCCATCCCAGCATTAGAAAAATAATGATGATAATAATGATAATATTTATACCCACCCATCTGGGTGGCTTACAGCATACATAAAAATAGAATAATAATAAGTAGTTTTATTTATACCCCGCCCTCCCCAGCCAAAGCCAGGCTCAGGGCGGCTAACAACCAATAATAAAAACAAGTTGAATGAATACAACTTAAAAACAAGATTAAAATGCAACATTAAAACATTAAAATGCAGCCTCATCACAGGAGGAGAAAGGAAAAAAGAAAGAAGGGGAGGGAATCAAACTGACTCCAAGCCTAAGGCCAGGCGGAACAACTCTGTCTTACAGGCCCTGCGGAAAGAAATCAGATCCTGCAGGGTCCTGGTCTCATGAGGCAGAGCGTTCCACCAGGCCGGAGCCAGTGTTGAAAAGGCCCTGGCTCTGGTTGAAGCCAATCTAACTTCCTTAGGGCCCGGGACCACTAGTGTGTTGCTATTTATGGACCTTGAGGCTCTCTGTGGGGCATACCGGGTGAGGCAGTCCCGTAGGTATGAGGGTCCTAGGCCGTGAAGGGCTTTAAAGGTCAAAAGCAGCACCTTAAATCTGACCCTGTACTCCACCGGGAGTCAGTGCAGCTGGAAAAGCACTGGGTGAATATGCTCCCATGGCAGGGACCCCGTGAGGAGCCTCGCTGCAGCATTCTGCACCCACTGGAGTTTCTGGGACAGCTTCAAGGGCAGCCCCACGTAGAGCGAATTACAGTAGTCAAGCCTAAATGTTTAATAAAACATTAAACGCTAAAAAACAGAATATCTTATACAGATTACTAATAATACTAATAATGTTTACAGTTATACCCAAATTAAAATAACCGCCAACCCAACTAAACATTTAACCAGCCTCAACCCAACAAAAACAAAACAGAAGAACCAAAATTAAAACCGTTTAAAACATTTTAAAACATGTTAGCTAGTTTCCCCAATCCAATATTTGGTCCTTCTGGCCCTCCATGGGGAAGAAAGGTCTTTTAAGGTACATCCAACCACAAGTCCTATGAGTGCTTAAGAACCACACCTTCCAATGCCTTTCCAGCCTCCTCTGGGTAACCTGACCAGCTCCAACGCGACCTGCCCCCTGCTTAGCTTGGAAACCCTTCCCAATGCTGAACTTAAATTTGCCTGCCTACAGTTTCATAGTATCACTTCTTGTCCTGTCCATGGATGCCCAAAACTTGAAAAAGATCCAAGAGACAATCGAGGGCCTACAATAATATAAAACGAGGCTGAAGGAACCAGAGAGCAGAAGTCGCAGCAAAGGAAGAATGGATACAAAAACTTACGGAATATGCATAAATGGTGAAACTTACCGGAAAAATAAGAAATCAAGATAACAATTTTTTAAATAAAAGAATGGAAATGGACTATTGAATATTTACAGATAAATTGTAGACAGTTAAGAACATTGGCAGGATTACTGTAATAACCTGCAGTTTTATAAGAGTATATATTTAAAGAAGATTACTAAATGAGGAAATTAAGTTAATTTGGCTATGCAGAGGATATTAAAAATAAATTTAAGGAACCACAGAAAGAGGCGGAAAGAAGTCAAGTTTTGAAATGTCAAAATGATTGTAAATTAAGTGAAACGTATAAACTTGAAAAGTATAAATAAAAAGTTAAACAATAATAAAAGGAAGCAGAGGGTGTGGAGAAAGGCTTGGGGAGGCAGGAATTTCTAAGAAACATGTCCATCAAACATTGGGGGGGGGGGGCAGCACTAGATGTAGTCTCCTGGTAAAGGCAACTATTTTATGAGAGAGAGGGTGACAAAGAGAGGGGAATGTGCACTTTCCAATTCTTTCCTGTGCTTCATCATTGCATCCTCTCACTATATCTGTGTGTGTGTGTGTGTGTGTGTGTGTGTGTGTGTGTGTGTGTTTGTGTGTGTTGGTCCTGTGGGTTACTTGAGAGGCAAGGTCCAAGTCCGGTCTGTGGTCAAAGGTGCAACATGAAGGCAGTCTGTATGAGCTGAAGCTGGGTGCAGGGCAGGAAGTCGGGTGAAGTCAGGAACAGGCTTGCAAGCAGGAAGCCAGGGCGGCTCAAGAGCTCAGGCAGGAAAGCAGGACAGGGTTCAGGCAGGAACTAACAACCAACAATGTTGCTCCCGCAACTTGGGACTGAGGCTGGCCGGCTTTTATCTGCCCTGAGGCATAGGGCGTCCCCGATCCTCTGGTGACTCGCCTCTCCTGGCCTGGAGGCGAGCACTCTTCCTGCGGGAACTTAGTTCCCTCCGCCTCTCTGCCCTGAGCCTCTGGAGCTCAGGAGAGGCTGGAGGGTTACCAGACCCAGAGGCAACCTCACCTTCCTCTGATGGGGCTGAGAGTGGAGCACCTGCAGGCAATGGGTCCTCCATCACCTCAGGAGCCAGAGCAGACTCAGCTGGTACCTGCACCTGAGGATCCAGCACAGGTGAGGACCCTTCAGGCTCAAGCCCCAGCCCCGGCTCAGCTGGTTCTGGAGGTGGGGAATCCTGTGCAGGCTGGGATCCCTCAGGTTCAGCATCTGAGTCCGAATCCCAGGCCATCACAGTGTGTGTGTGTGTGTGTGTGTGTGTGTGTGTGTGTGTATTTAACACTGCACCCCATCCTCCCTCCTCTGGGCCAGACGACTTTGCGGGTGCCACCCATAAAACTTACTTGATCTCCTTGGCGGGCGATGACTGTCCCAGCCTTGGCATGGTGCAGCAACACCCGGTTATTGAGCAAAGAGGAATCCTGTGGAAAGAGAAGAAGGGTGAGGGCATTCTGGGACGAGGTTGTGCTATCAGGGCTGTAGTCCAAGCCCTGCAAGAGGAGCCAGGGTCTCCAACACCTGGTGGAGCAAAATAATAATAATCATAATATTTTTTATTTATACCCCACCCTCCCCAGCCAAGGCCGGGCTCAGGGTGGCTAACAAGCAATAATAAAAACACATTGAATGAATACAACATAAAAACAAGATTAAAATACAACATTAAAATATTGAAACATTAAAATATTAAAATGCAGCCTCATCACAGGAGGAGAAAGGAAAAAGAAAAAAGAAAGAGGGGGAGGGAATCAAATTGGCTCCAAGCCAAAGGCCAGGCAGAACAACTCTGTCTTACAGGCCCTTCGGAAAGAAATCAGATCCCGCAGGGCCCTGGTCTCATGAGGCAGAGCGTTCCACCAGGCCGGAGCCAGTGTTGAAAAGGCCCTGGCTCTGGTTGAAGCCAATCTAACTTCCTTAGGGCCCTGGACCACTAGGGTGTTGCTATTTATGGACCTTGAGGCTCTCTGTGGGGCATACCGGGTGAGGCAGTCCCGTAGGTACGAGGGTCCTAGGCCGTGAAGGGCTTTAAAGGTCAAAAGCAGCACCTTAAATCTGACCCTGTACTCCACCGGGAGTCAGTGCAGCTGGAAAAGCACTGGGTGAATATGCTCCCATGGCAGGGACCCCGTGAGGAGCCTCGCTGCAGCATTCTGCACCCACTGGAGTTTCTGGGACAGCTTCAAGGGCAGCCCCGCGTAGAGCGAATTACAGTAGTCAAGCCTGGAGGTGACCGTCGCATGGATCACTGTGGCCAGGTCGGGGTGGGAAAGGTAAAAGGAGCCAGGCCAGTGACCGATCCTGCAGCAAAGAAGCCAGGTCCTCAGCATGTCAAGGCCCATGTACAGCCCAGCTCCTGCAGCGGCAGACGTGGGGTAGCTGAGCTCCCAGAAGGGAGACAACCTGTTGGGCCAGGTGAGGAAATCAGCACTCTTGAAAATTCCCTGGCCTGATCGTGACAGGTGAACATTGCACTGGCTCTCAACCCAAGCATAGTAAAAGAAACATCAACCCAAGAAATGAAACTAATTCGGAACCGGTCTAGCTATCATGGCTCGCCTCAAAGACCCTGGGAACCGCAGTTGTCTCAAGGCACCAAAACTCACCTCCTTTCCAGGCCTCAAGAGGCTCTGAACCTTAAAGCAGTTGGATAGAAGCCCTGACCCCAATTGTTTATGTAATTTACAGGGCATTTAATTTCTGTTAATTTCAATGCAAATTGACCTGATCGGCACCTCCCAGACTAATGTGTAGATCAGAACGTAATTATTCTTTTACGCAATCAGGCTTTTATGAGTTTTGCAGTCACGGTTCTTGAGTGACTCCAGACTGTCGGTATTTTGTGGGAGTGATTCAACCGCATGTCAGAAATTTAGGTTTCCGCAATTAAGGAGGATTAAATAATGGGCCCTGCCGCCAACAAATCCACGACCAAATTCTTACAGGTAGGAAGAAGACAGTGTGGGATTAACAACTGATTGATGGAAAGATGCATAGTCTTTGAAACCTTAAGTTCTTTTTCCTAACCAGTTTTGATTGATTTTTAAAAATTCCTTTTAATGTAATTTTGTATGTTGTATAACGCCTTGCTGCATTCCCCCCCCCAAAAAACCCTCAGTCTATGAACATTGAAATATATATGAAATATATATTTAAAAGTCTCTGCACAAACAAGTAGAGAGAGCTCACTACTTGTGATCCCCAGCAACTGGAAATCAGGGACATAATGGCACAAAACTAGCCACTAATGATCAGAAGCCTCTTATGTGGCCTTGAAAACAGAGCAATCGAGAATTTCTGAAACAACAATGAGATATTAGCTCTGCCCAAGGCGTGATGGAGTACAGCAACAACCAGGAAAAGATAGGCATAATATTTTACAAGGACAGGAAGAAACATCACGGACAGAATAATAGCCACACACAGGAAAAACAAGGATACAGTTTGAGTGCCTCACCTGTAGTTTTATAAATCATTTAATGCATGGGTAGGCCCAGGGGCCAGATCCAGCCCAAATGCCTTCTAAATCCGGCCCACAATGGTCCAGGAATCAGCGTGTTTTTACATGAATAGAATGTGTCTTTTTATTTAAAACACATCTCCAGGTTATTTGTGTGGCCTGCCTGGTGTTTTTACATGAGTAAAATGTGTGCTTTTATTTAATGTGCATATCTGGGTTATTTGTGGGGCATAGGAATTTGTTCATTCCCCTCCCCCCCAAAAAAATATAGTCCGGCCCCCCACAAGGTCTGAGTGGACTGGCCTCCTGCTGAAAAATTTGCTGCCCCCTGATTTAATGTGTCAATACGAATGTAAGTCGTTAATATTTCAGTTGTTGTATAAGGGATTGTCATTTTGACCGGAGTGTAATTGAAATTAATAAGATTTTGGAATGCAGAAATAAAGTAAATCATCCATCCATCAATTCTAGCATGCGCGGGGGGGGGGGGGGGGCTAAATGATATAATTTGGCATCTGAAAGATTGGTATTAGGAACTGTATTATAATTTGGCATTGTTAAAATGAGGCTATTATTGGTTTACAGTGGTACCTCGGGTTACAAACACCTCGGGTTACACTTAGGGTTACAGACTCTGCTAACTCGGAAGTAGTACCTCAGGTTAAGAACTTTACCTCAGGATAAGAACAAAAATTGTGTGGCGGCGGCGTGGCAGGCCCCTTTAGCTAAAGTGGTACCTCAGGTTAAGAACGGTTTCAGGTTAAGAACGGACCTCCGGAACGAATTAAGTTCATAACCAGAGGTATGTATTGTATTGTACAGTGAAACAACCAATTCCCATGCAGAATGAAAAGTAAGGGATCCCAGACGGCATCTACCTCAATCTTCATGAGCTTGACCAGCTCCCGCTTGGCAGCCTCAAAGATGGCGCTCGTCTGGCATCCTTGGTAGGGGCCGAAGGGGCAGTCGCCCGTTGCAGAGTCATCCTCACAGTAGTTGTAGTGGTAGATCCCGGACGGCTGCTCCTCCACCGTCACAGACTTCCGCTCCCGGGGCTCATGGGATGTCGACTGCCAAGGATGGTGACAAGGTAAGCTCGGGGTGGGCGGCAGAGGGGGCAAGAAGCTACTGGAGAGGAAGGCTCCCATGAGAGGGAAAGGAAAAAAACCCACCATCTCCACCAGGCACAACCCGTTTTTTTATATACTGTATAAATACACTGGAACCTTGGTTTTGGTTTTTTTTTTACTTTTTCAATTTAAAGTTTTACAATCAATTATCCAACAACCAAATAAAAACAAGCTTACAAAGATTCTCCTGAACTTCCCTCCTCCCCTCTGTGGGTTCTTTCATTAACCATTTCCTCCTGCATCTTTTAGAATAATCCAAATCTTTTACATCTCCATTATATCCAAAAATAAACTACAAGTGTCATTCCAATCCTGCTAATGATTTTAGCTGTTTACAATGGCTTTTAAGATAATTTCCCCCCATTCCTTGTTAAAAATTTGGTCTTCCCGATTTCTCCTTTTGCCCTTCTAGGCTCTGACGCTTTCTGGTTTAAATTTCTGATTCTTTGCTTCTTTTTGTCATATGCTTGCACTTTGGTTGTTGCTATTGAATCAATAAGAAAAACAAAACAATGCAAGAGTTTTTACAAAAGCAGGGTAGCTCTAATTCCCTCTCACCTGAAGTCATCTGACTGAGAGACTACAACCACACATCACCACCTGACAGGCTCCATCTTGGGGAAACCCAGCCAGATGGGTGTGGTATGTATGTATGTACAGTGGTGCCCCGCAAGACGAACGCCTCGCAAGACGGAAAACCCGCTAGACGAAAGGGTTTTCCGTTTTGGAGGTGCTTCGCAAAACGAATTTCCCTATGGGCTTGCTTCGCAAGACGAAAATGTCTTGCGAGTTCCTGCGGGGTTTTTTCCCTTTCCCCCCCCCTTTTCCTAAGCCGCTAAGCCGCTTATCAGCTGATCCGCTGATAAGCCGCTTAACAGCTGATCGCTAAAAGCCGCTAAACCGCTAATAGCGCTAATCCGCTAAGCTGTCAATGGGCTTGCATCGCAAGACGAAAAAACCGCTATACGAAGAGCCTCACAGAACGGATTAATTTCGTCTTGCGAGGCACCACTGTATGTATGTATGAATAAATAAATTATTATTATTATTATTCCCTCCCTTGCTGTGTATCTATCTAGGGCAGCAGCAGCAGCATCCCAATGGCCAGAGACTCACCCGGGCGAAGCCAGCCAGTGAGACGGAGCTGTCTTCTTGAAGGGACACTGAGATGCGGCCTCGTTCGTAGGCCATGTCAAAGTCTGAGCGGGGCCCCCTCTGGATCCCTGGGTGAGGAAAGAACACCAGAGAAATGGAGCAGACTGAGTCCAAGGCCCTTGGATGCTGCATCTCCGCAGGAAGGCAGAAGGTGGTCAAGGCAGAGAGAGAGAGACACATACCTGAGATATCAACTGGCATGGAGATGCAGCGACTCAGCAGCGGGGCAGCAGGAGGTTCCAGCAGACCTGCTTTCAATGGGTCACCTGGCAGTATAAAAGACTGTCACTCACCAGGCCCAGGAGAAACGTGGGCACCTCATGTTGTAAATAAATAAATAAATAAATAAATAAAATTTATTTATTTATACCCCGCCCATCTGGCTGGGTTTCCCAAGCCACTCTGGGTGGCTCCCAACAGAACACGAAAAACAGAATAAAACTTCAAACGTTAAAAACTTCCCTAAACAGGGCTGCTTTCAGATGTCTTCTAAAAGTCAGATAGTTGTTTATTTCCTTGACATCTGATAGGAGGGCGTTCCACAGGGTGGGCAGCATTACTGAGAAGGCCCTCTGCCTGGTTCACTGTACATTTCTCGCTGTGAGTGAACGGCCAGAAGGCCCTCGGAGCTGGACATCAGTGTCCGGGCTGAACGATGGGGATATCCTTCAGGTATACTGGGCTGAGGCCATTTAGGGCTTGAAAGGTCAGCACCAATACTTTGATTTGTGCTCGGAAACGTACTGGAAGCCAATGTAGGTTTTTCAGGACCAGTTTTGTATGGTCTCAGCGGCCACTCCTAGTCACCAGTCTAGCTACCGCATTCTGGATTAATTGTAGTTTCCGGGTCACCTTCAAAGAAAGCATGGCAGTAGTCCAAGCAGAAAGCATGGCAGTAGTCCAAGCAGGATGCTCACATCCATGAGAGGGACACCCAGACCCCCCCAAACACACATGTGCCACAAAATCATTCCCGGGGACATTTCTGCCCAGGGATAACCATCTCAGATACTGTCAGGGACTGGCTGGATGAAGGGAACACCCAGAGGAGGAAGGCTCAGAGCCAGGGGATTGGTGGCAGGATACTGAGAAGCGGCCAGAGGGAGAAGTTTGGTGGGAGGTGGTGTTAGAAGCCGAAGGGGCAATAGGCTTTAGTGAGCAGGAAGAACCTGTGACAGAGAGCAGTTCAGACTTCGAGGCTGAAGCAGAGGAGGGCAGTCAAGAGGCTGCTGAAGACTCCAGGGAGTCTCCCCTCTCCTGCTGCGACAAGCTCCCCTCTCCACTGGTCTCCAAGAATGCGCAGGATAATGATGGCAACAGAGCAGAGGCCAGAGGTGCGCAGAAGCATTTTGAGACTGCTTGGGAAGCACCTAGAAGAGGAGGAGCCTTAAGGTTGGCAGATACCTTCAGTCCTGGCAACTGCTCCATAGGGGCAAGACCTACTGGGAGGTGTTGTTGAGACCACTAGGCTGAGTGTATGTTCGTTTCCTTGAGAAAAGAGCTCACTGAAAACAGAGATCTGCTTCTTTTAGCGCTGACCATCATCTGGCTCTAGCCTTGACAGATACGTACACCTGCCAAGGCCAAGGCTATGCAGGGAAAGGAGGAAGGACAGCGAAGAGGGGAGAATCAGCTGAGAAAATGTGGGGTGCTGCTCTCCCGGCTGCTATGTAACTCGGACAGAGTCCTGCAGAGGCCGCCAGTAGCATCTCAGCCTCCCTCCCAGCTCCTGTGGTGCCATATTGAGGGGAAGCCACTGGAGGCAGAAGCCAAGCTTCTTTGCTGCCCCAAACATTGGCGCACCCAAGAGAAGCGGCTTAAATTTCTGCCTGCTCGGAAGGAGTCAAATACAGCTGTCTGGGGCACAGTAGACAAGAGGGCAGGCTCAGACTGCTCAGAAAACTGACAACCCACGCTTGTCTCCCCTGAGCTCCAGTTTTGATTCCAAGAACAGCCCTTATTTCCTTCCCCCGGAACGGACAGCTAAATCCTTTGTTTTTACCTCCCTTGCCTCATCTGCGTTGGGGAAGTTGAAGGTCAAGGTGGGGATGAGCTAAATGTTTAGTAGCTGGGGCCTGCAAAGCACCAGGCTCTCTGGAAACAGAGGACCCACCCACAGCCTCCCCATGGATAAGTCAGATGTACGCGGGTTAAATTCCCTTACCTTGGTCCCTGGAGGAAGCTTCCCCCTGCCTTCCAGAGCTATCCTTGGCATCCTCGATGGAGGAGGCGCTAATGACACGCTTGCTGTGTCGGACGGGGCTGGTACGAGAGGTGTGGCCCGACTGGGGGAATAGCCGGAGTGGTTGCATCTCCTGGAGATGGAGAACACAGTCATGTTTGTCCAAGTACGTTTCCGAGCACAATTCAAAGTGTTGGTGTTGACCTTTGAAGCCCTAAACGGCCTCGGTCCAGTATACCTGAAGGAGCATCTCCACCCACATCGTTCTGCCTGGATGCTGAGGTCCAGCGCCGAGGGCCTTCTGGCGGTTCCCTCATTGCAAGAAGCAAAGCTACAGGGAACCAGGCAGAGGGCCTTCTCGGTAGTGGCGCCCGCCCTGTGGAACGCCCTCCCATCAGATTTCAAAGAGATAAACAATTACCTGACATTTAGAAGACATCTGAAGGCAGCCCTGTTCTGGGAATTTTTTAATGTGTGACATTCTAATGTATTTTTAATCTTTGTTGGAAGCCGCCCAGAGTGGCTGGGGAGACCCAGCCAGATGGGCGGGGTACAAATAATATGTTGTTGTTGTTGTTGCATAAGCGGGGGGGGGGGGGAAGGGGGGTGGTAGTGGAGGAGAGATGCTGCCCACCAAAGCCTTTTGCTTATCTTAGAAGCCCTAACCCCTAACACAGCGGAGGGAAGGTGCGATGCGTTCTGCACATGCTCAAGGGAAAGGTAAGGTTGCTTCCCACTCTGAAAGCAGATTCCAGCCGGACAAGGGTGGGGGAGAGAAGGTGGAATGGGGTAGGACAGGAACTCACGTGGCTGAAAAGCTCATTGGTCAAGCCAAGGTAGTTGTGCAAAGCCAAGAAGGTGACTCTCTGAAGGCGCACCATGATGATCTGAAAGGGAAAGAGGCAGAAGGGCAGGTCAGTTGTACAATTTCCTTGCAAAGGGAGCTTTTCAATTCTCTCAGTCCGAGGGTTGCTTCAGTCTGATCATAGCTTGTGGGGTTCTCTATAGCAGGGACTGGCGAGGAGGTTTCAGAAACCTCTCTTCACCACCACCGCATCTTTCAAGGACTTGGAAGCTGCTCGGTTTATCAAAAAGACTGAGCCGCACAATTCTGCCTTGGATTGGCTAAATCCAAATGGCATTTGCATGCCTAGAAGACGAAACCCCTCCCAAAAAGGATAAAAGCCTCCAGCAGCTGTTAAGTTCCTGGGCATGCCTTGGCTGAACACTTTCAGAGATGCGGTGTTCTGAAGATTGTGACAAGTGGGAGATGAGCCCTCTTTTTCCATCATCATCATCATCTCGTGGCCTGCTTCTGCCAATCATGGGGAGAGTCAATGACTTACACAAACACACACAAACATCCCAGAAACCCCTGCTCAACCCTCACCCATGGCAAGTATGTGAAATATGCTCAACAACATGATCTGGAGGTCAACTGCTGTACATGTAAGCCAGGCCAAATGCATGAACCAGTGTCAGTCTGCTGCCAGCAACTCCCGGCTGGTTGCCCAGGAACGTACAAAGACAAGGGAATGTTTCTTACCGTCCGTTTTTTATTAGTATTTACAGAGAGAAGCTATAGAACCCAGCCTCTGGGATAATGGCCTTGTCCCGAGTGAATATCCACCCCGTCTCTCCCACTTCCTCATTCATCATTCTCATAGTCTCCTCTACATTCCCTCTGTCTTTGAGCTCTTTGCTCTCCTACTTTCAAGGCTCGTCAGGTTCTAGGATCTGGAATGCTTTCTAAAGACACTGTGTCCGTTGGCTGTCACCCCCTTGGTGCCTCTTCCTCTTCCTCTTCCATTATTTCTCAGCTTTTCTTCTTATCTGCCTCTGAGCTGCGACCTCCCGCAAACCCGTGTTGTAAATCTAAATGGTCTTCCTTTTCCTCCTCCCTGCTCAATCTGGGGAGGTGGTCTCCACCATCCCTCCTCTGCCCAGTCCCTGGCTGAGTGGGAGCTGTAACACTCATGCAAGCCAGAAAATAGAGAACAGAGATGGTGGAGGCGCAGAAGTAAGGGGAGACAGAGAGAGAGGGAGAGAGAGAGAAAGAGAGAGAGAGAGAGAGAGAGAAGGGAGGGGAGGATGGGGGACAGAGAGGGAGAGACCACTCTGGAGACAGTGAAGCAATGGACAGGGCACTCACCTGCACCACCCGGACCAGGCTCTCAGGGTACTTCTCAAAGACAGCCGAGAAGGCTTCCACTGGCAGACGCAGGACTGTGGAGTCCTCAGCTACCCGTGCAGAGACTGTCCGGTACGGGCGTTGGTGACCCTGTTGGGAAGCCAATCTTAGAACAACAGGAGGCTGGCCCCTGATTCGACCCACACCCGCCGCTCCAAAGAGCCCATCTTCCTAGACAACCATGCCTTTTTTGTCAGAAGGCAGTATCAGTACGCCTTTCAACCGATGTCAGCGACTGGGCTCAATAACTGGTTCTGCCCCAACTGGGCTAGGCGACTGGAGCACTTTCAGAGACCCTCCAATCCTGGAAAGCAGGTCTCGGGGCACTGGACTCACAACTGTGCATTGTGACTCAGACTCAGACTCAGCAGAGTATAAATAACATGGAAGCTAGCTGTGAAGAATAACTAAGCCTCAGCGCCTAGGGCTTGCCGATCGAAAGGTCGGCGGTTCGAATCCCTGCGGCGGGGTGCGCTCCCGCTGCTCGGTCCCAGCGCCTGCCAACCTAGCAATTCGAAAGCACCTCCGGGTGCAAGTAGATAAATAGGGACCGCTTACCAGCGGGAAGGTAAACGGCGTTTCCGTGTGCAGCTCTGGCTCGCCAGAGCAGCGATGTCACGCTGGCCACGTGACCCGGAAGTGTCTCCGGACAGCGCTGGCCCCTGGCCTCTTAAGTGAGATGGGCGCACAACCCCAGAGTCTGTCAAGACTGGCCCGTACGGGCAGGGGTACCTTTACCTTTACTACAAAATAAAGAACTGGCTTGCATGAGTGTTACAGCTCCCACTCAGCCATCTAGTCACTACATAGATAAGACTCTCTCCACACACAGAGTCAGGCAGGAGCGGAAGAAGAGAAGAGTAGTTTCCGCCCCCTCCTTTCTCAAAACATCAGATCAGGAGATTCTTGCAATGGGAGGGGGTGAAAATATCAACAGGCAGACACTTAAAACGGGGAAGTGGCAGGGGGGAGAGGAACTTGTGGGGGCCCACCAAGCATTGTTGGACTCCAACTCCAACCCTAGCCAGCACGGCCAATGGTCATGGATGATGGGAAGAAGAGAAGAAGAAGAGTTTGGATTTGATATCCCGCTTTATCACTACCCGAAGGAGTCTCAAAGCGGCTAACATTCTCCTTTCCATTTCTCCCCACAACAAACACTCTGTGAGGTGAGTAGGGCTGAGAGACTTCAAAGAAGTGTGATTGGCCCAAGGTCACAGAGCAGCTGCATGTGGAGGAGCGGGGAAGTGAACCCGGTTCACCAGATTACGAGTCCACCGCTCTTAACCACTACACCACACTAGCTCTCTCCAACACCGGGCGTTGTTGGACTCCAACTCCAACCCTAGCCAGCACAGCCAATGGACATGGATAATGGGAGGTGGAGCCTAGCAACAGCTGCAGCACCTTCATGGGTCAGCACCCCTGGACTTAAACAGATCTGGATCCTTCTGCTCCACCAATTTCATGACACAGAAGAGATCATGGTGCCTCGGCTGCTGCTAGCCTAGGGATCAGTCCCTACCTTTAGCTCATCCCGTGGGGCAAGCCAGGGGAGGGAGTGGCATAGGAGGCAGAAGGAGCAATGAGGCTGGAGCCCACAACTAGAAGAATGTGGAGCCTTGAGCCACATGGTGGAAATGGCAAGGAAACAGATTTAGGCGTAACCGCAAGAGTTGTCTGACAGGGGAACAGACTTGCCTCAGGAAGGGGTGGGCTCTCCTCCCCTGGAAGTCTGGGATGCTGTGGTTGCATCCTGCATTGCAGACCCTGCGTGGAGGAAGGGGCCAGAGTAGATGGCTCCGCAGGCCCCTTCCGTATCTAGGATTCTAACAAGTTGAGGAGGACAAGGATCCTACCGTGATGACGTCCAGGATGCTGAGGAGGCTGTGTACGCTGTCACCCGGAAAGACCTCCTTCACAAGGGTCTCTTTCCCATCCTGAATCAAACAAAGAGATTTATTTATTTTTTAAACAATTGTTTATTTGGTTTTCAAATCAAAGTTTTACAATCACATATCCAATATATAACAAGACTCCAAGGAATCTCCTGGACTTCCCTCCTCCCCTCTGTGGGTCCTATTGTTAATCATTTCCTCCTGAATCTTTTATAATAATCCAAATCTTTTACATCTCCATTCTGTCCAAAATTCAACATTAAACTACAGTTGTACCTCGGCTCCCGAACACCTTGGGAGTCGAACATGCTGGCTCCCAAATGATCAAAAACCAGAAGTGAGTGTTCTGGTTTTTGGATGTTTTTTGGGAAGCCAAATGTCCAGTGCAGCTTCTGCTATTGTTTCCGGTGCACCTGCGCAATTGGAAACCAAACGGAAGCCACACCTTGCTTTCCGAACATTTCGGAAGTCGAACGGACTCCGTTCGACTTCCAAGGTACAACTGTACAAGTGTTATTGCAGTCAGGCTAACAATTTTAACTGTTTACAATGGTTTTTAAGATAAATGATAAATGTTCCCCATTCCTTATTGAAATGTTGGTCTTCCCGATTTCTAATTCTTCCAGTCATTTTTGCCAATTTGGCATTTTCCATCAACTTAATCTGCCATTCTTTTCTGGTAGGGACTCTGCCTTCTTTAGCCAAACAAAGAGATTTGCAATTGGCTAGCCGCGCTCAAAGCCAACTAGGGGACTACGTCATCCTTTGCAGGAACCACAATCAAGGTCTCCTGCACAAGCCCCACTGAAACGAACGAGAGCTGCATGCAACTGTGCCAATGGGTCTTGTGCAGCTCTGTTTGTTCCTTGCCGCGATGAACGCCAGGCCATGCCCAACTCTTGCTCTCTGAGCCGCATAGCCATGCACGGCTGTGGAATCGTCCCCATGGAGTTTCCTGGTGTTGCCCAACTGAGCTCCCCGCTGCCCTCACCTGCTCAGACAGGAAGAGCTCCAGCTTTCCATCTTGGACCACGTAGATGCTGGTGTCGGGCTGACCTGGGCGAAAAACGTACTCGCCTTGCTGGCACTGCTGGAAGGTCATGTGCTTGCACAGCTCCAGGAACAAAGGCTTCTCAAAGTGGCCTAGCACCCTGCGAGGAAGGAAAAGGGCGCCATCACCACAACACGCTCCTTGCACCATGCCATGTCCCTGAAGAGGGTTCAGAAACATCAGCTAGTTCAGAAACATCAGGATTCAGTTGCTGATCGGAGCAAGACGGTTTGAGCATATTACACCGATACCGGTCTGACTGCCCTGGCCACCGATTAGTTTCCGGGCCCAATTCAAAGTGCCGGTTTTGACCTATAAAGCCTTAAATGGCTCAGGGTCACAATACCTCAGGGACCGCCTCTTTCCATATGAACCTACCAGGACCCTGAGATCAACTTCTGAGGCCCTTCGTCGTGCGCCTCCTTCACGAGAGGTCCAGAGGGTGGCAACACGAGAACGGGCCTTCTCTGCAGTGGCTCCCGTCTGTGGAATGCTCTCCCCAGGGAAGTTTGCCTGGCGCCTTCATTATACACCTTTAGACACCAGGCAAAAACATGCCTCTTCAACTAGGCCTCTGGCTGATTTGAAATTTGTTTTAAAATTTGTTGTGGACAAGGCGAATTATTGGGTTGTTTTTGTTTTTATTACATATTTTGTGTTTTTATACTGTGATTTTGCATTAAGAACCACCTTGAGATCTGCAGGTATAGGGTAATATACTACTACTACTACTAATACTAATAACAATGTTGGCTATTTGCCTTGGGCTGGCTGCAGAACCCATAAGGACAGCATTAGCAGCAGCAAAGCTAAGGAGCTGGGGAGAGGATTTAGCAACCTGTTCCCCAGGGACAATTTCCTCTTCAGGGTGAGGCTATATGCACATCCTCTATGAGGTGTGGTGAATGTGCACAAAGGCCACTTGTTCGGAACATTAATTCTTGTTATTCCCCACACACAGCAATCCAATTTGCTTGAATTCCCTCCCTTCCCCGACAGGCATTTCTGTGTACTGTTCTAAAAACCAGTTCGTTGGATTCTCTTGAGAGTATCAGACACAGCAAGAAGAAGAATGGCAGAAGCTAGTAAACGGCCGCCCCAAATGTTGTGTGGAACCGACACTGCTCAAATCTACGCCAAGGAAAACAATGCAGGGAAACTTGAAAGCTGGAGATGTAGCTGTTACTTCAGGGGTAGCCAAGATGGTGGCCTCCAGATTTTTCGGACTACAACTCCCATAATCCCTTGCTGGCTGAGGCTGATGGGAGTTGTCCACAATATGAGGAGGGCACCAAGTTGCCTGTTCAGCAGCCTCAAATTGGGAAGCGTTTTGGCAAAAGCTGAAAAACGGCCTCTCTCCCGCTTGAAGCATGCATGCAAAAGCATCGCCTTCCCCACCGCCATCATATTCTTATTAATTTTGTTAACTGTATCATCATCTGGCTTCCTGCATTCTGGTGAAGGGTTGTGGCCTGGCAACAGGATCCTGACTCTGTGGCAAAGCAGAGGCACGCTCTGTTCCATGGCACTGCCAGCTGCCCAGGTACTTCCTGCGGCTTCCCCCTTGACCTCCTATCCAGGTCACAACCTGAAACCCCGGCACGTACCGCACATTCTTCAGCATGTAGAGCACTTCGGAGGGCAGGTGAGAGTTGGCCACGTCAAACTCTGTGAGATCAGCCTCCAGGACAGAGGGGGGCGGCTCCTTCAGCTGAAGGGTGGGCAGCTCCTTCTTGATACGCAGGATCCTGTGCGGAGGGAGGAAAAGGCGGAGGTTCCTCAGAGGGATGGAAGGAAGCCAACCAACCAACCAACCAACCAGCTTCTTGTTCTTGCAAATAAAGACAGAGACTCCCTCCTTCCCTCTACAGTGGATGCTCGGGTTGCGAATGTGATCCATGCAGGAGGCACATCTGCAACTCGCAGTGTTCGCAACCCGCAGCGCCACATCTGCGCACGTGCGGATCGCGATTTAGCACTTCTGCACATGCACCAAAATCCGGAAGCAACCCGTTCCGGTACTTCTGGGTTCGGCGTGGTGCGCAACGCGAAAACACACAACCTGAAGCATCTGTAACCCAAGGTATGACTATATATATAAAATATTTTTTTATTTATACCCCGCCCATCTGGCTGAGTTTCCCCAGCCACTCTGGGCAGCTCCAAATTGAGTGTTTAAAACAATACAACATTACATATTAAAAACTTCCCTAAACAGGGCCGGCTTCAGATGTCTTTTAAAAATAGGATAGCTGCTTATTTCCTTGACATCTGATGGGAGGGCGTTCCACAGTTTTAAAGGCCTGAAAGAGGCACTGATTGACTCCCTCCCTCACACCGGGTCCTCTGTTTCATTTCTATATCGCTATTCTGCCCCGAGTTCACTGTGCCCACTTAGGAATAAACAACTTTGCAAGTTTCAAGGCTCATGAAGCATGCTCTCTCTATCTCTCTTCAAGTTTCTAGTCCTCACAGGTGAAGGGAGCAAAGATGCAGAACTTGAAGGGATACAGAGGCATGTCCGAAGAAGGACCCAATTTGTGCCTTTGTACAGGTTACCTACCTGCTTGCAGACTGTCTCACCAGAGTGGTGCATGCTCTAGTTATCTCCCGCTTGGATACTGCAATGCGCTCTATGTTGGGCTACCTTTGAAGGTGACCTGGAAACTACACATAATCCAGAATGCAGCAGCTAGACCAGGCATAGGCAAACTCAGCCCTCCAGATGTTTTTGGCTGCCATGATCCCTAGCTAGCAGGGCCAGTGGTCAGGGATGATGGGAACTGTAGTCCCAAAACATCTGGAAAGCCGAGTTTGCCTATGCCTCTTTCCCTGACATTTGCATGCTTTCTGCTCTAGCTGACCGACTCACTTTTTGGCAATGTTCAACATCTTGAGCTTCTTCTTCATGCGCGGACGGGAAGCAGACATGGTGGTGTCAACCAGAGAGGAAGTGGATTGAGAAACCTAGCAAGAAAGGAAATGTGGTAAGTGGAAGGAGGAACCCTGCAGCCACCCAGCCCTATATACCTGCTGCTGGTCTTTTGTTACGCATTTACTAGCCAGGATTAAGGCACCTCAACAAAGGCTGCAGGTTACCCTCCCAAGAGCCATGCATTACTGTCAGGGAACTGCCATCGGAGCCAGAGGAGGAGGGAGGGCTCCAGAGGGATGCCGGAGAGCGTCCCAGGAGGGAGAGAGGCAGCCCATCTGCTGGGGAAGGAAATCAGTGTAGCACCAGTGGAGAAGGGGGGCAGATGGGGGAATCGGCGAGGGGGCTCCATGACTCCTCGCCGGAGACCAGCGGGGAGAGCACGGGTCCTCCGCTGCCCACACCCTCCCTGCGCAGAAGACTTCCGCGCAGGGAGAGTAGGCGGAGACTAGGCGTCAAAGAGCTTCTTTGCTGGAAGAAGTTCAAGAAACGCCCACTGACGGATTCTGCCAGCGATTGAGGCAGCCACGGGTGAGTGGCTGTCCGGACAGAAAGGGTTCACCCAGGTAACCCAGCCAGGTGTGGCGACGACTTACGCACAATCAACCCCTAGAACCATTACAATTACATATCAGCTTCTCCTCTTGGGAACCACATGACAAATATCAACAGGAAGGGAATATCCTGGCCCAGCCACACAAACACCCTCAACAGTCCCTACTCCCACACCTGCCAAAGCCTTGACTGTCCAAGATATTTTCCTGAATAAGCAGACTGAAATTCCTAGCTGTCAAAAAGGGTCATTTATATAAGCCACTACTGTGGCACGAGTTTTGTTAGCCCCAAAATGGAAAATGAGCAAGGTCCCAACCAAAGAAGAGTGGCAACTTTAGTTGACAGAGTACGAGCAGCTAGCAGACTTAACATATAGAATAAGAGAACAAGAAGAACAGGCGTTTAGAGAAGATTGGAAAATGTTTATTTAATAGATGGGAAATAACAGTGTACAGTTGAAAACGCTGACAGCGTTAAGATAAATTCAGCAATGTAAATAAGTTATGATGGGTGTAATAATGGAATAATGAATTGTATCGTTTCTGTAAAATATGAAGGAATTTATGATATGTAATATGAACCATGGAAAGAGAAGAAGGGAAGTCACTGATATTTTAAGGATGTAAAAATGAGTACAGTCGTAGCTTGGAAGTCAAACGTAATCCGTTCCTGAAGTCCATTCGACTTCCAAAACATTCGGAAACCAAGGCACGGCTTCTGATTGGCCGCAGGAAGCTCCTGCAGCCAATCGGAAGCCCCGTTCGATGTTTGGGTTCCAAAGAATGTTTGCAAACCGGAACACTCTCTTCCAGGTTTGCGGCGTTTGAGAGCCAAAACGTTTGACTCGCAAGGCGTTCAGGATCCAAGGTGGGGCTATAAATTGGAAAACAGAAAATTTAATAAAAATTATAAGCAATAGCAGAAGGGCCAGAGTCACGGTGACCGACCCAGACAGACCAACCCCAACTGAGCTTTGGGATGCATAAAAGCCATTCGCTGAGACGCCGCATAATTCCCCATTCCCAAGTCAACCAATTCATCTCAAAGAAGTCGTTCTACCACTCCAGCACAACCATTCCATGCCACACACACACACACACACACACACACACACACACACACAAAAAGTGGGTCCTGTCCCTTTCCTCCAATTACCTTGCGCATTATCTTCCTCCCGTAGAACAACACTTTGTCCCGCTTGCGAAACCGATATTTGGGTTGTTCCTGGGCCTGGACCTCTGCAGGGAAGGGAGGAAGGAGGAGACCAAAGATCAGGTCAGGTCAGCAGGCCCGGTCTGGCCCGGCCCCACCTTGGCAAAAAAGCTGCCCACTGGCATGGCGCGCCCACTTCCCACAGCCCCATAGGAACTTACTCTGAAGGCGGAACCGGCGGATCAGCACCAGGATCAAGGCGGCAACAAGCAGCACAGAGAGACCGACTCCTATCATGACACCCAGCACCTGTGGGGAAGGGTTAGCGCCCAATTGACGTGTGGGTTATGGCCTGCTGGGAAAGTGGCAGGCTGGCATTCTGTGCCCGGCCGTTGATTCACTTTACTGTGGGAGTCACTCAGGACAGCCCCGTTCCTTTGTGCAGAAACACAGCCCAAGAGGCTCTACTGTTCTAGGTCGATGCATAGAAGATTCCAACCTTGAACAGGCAGCTGTCAATTATCTGTCGTGGGTGTGGCCCCAGGGGTTTGCCCATCACTGGAATTTATAGGTAAAGTGGGTTTGGGTGTGTGAGATAATTGCTTTTAACATCCACCTGCCCTGGAGAGCCAGAATGCGACTGGCCTTAGGAAGCCACACGGATTGCGAAGCTCACCAGTCCAAACCTCTTTACTGCCTTTAAAATGCAATAGCAGGATAATAATTTTGTGACTAAACGGGCATAATTTTAGCCTCCAATGAGGCGAGTCTGTTTTCTTGACGCTGCTGGTAAATGCAATGAAACAAGCCTCTGGCGCCCGTCTCGGCACACAGAATCTAGCTGCTGTGTGTATAGCAAGCCAACACTGTGGGACACCCCCCCCCCCCCATTCAGAGATCTTCTTCTCATCCTGCTTATAGGAAGGTACCCGAGACTCTACTGCTTTGACAGGCTTTGAATTCTCAGTGATAGATGTTGCTGATTGAAGTGTGTTTAAATCTGGCTTATTCCTTATCTTGGAGACCACTGTAAGCAGATGAAAACACTAGCAGGGTTGCAATAACACTTGTAATGTAGTAAGAACTATGGAGACAATGGAGTTTTACCAAAGATGGACTATTGAAAAAGATGTAGTAGAGAAGGTTTGATAATGGGATCCATGGAGGGGGAAGGTGGGAAGTCCAGAGATTCAGAGGAATCTCTCAACCGTTGATGTGTATGGTTGTATTGCTATAATTTTATATGTGTAAAATCAAATAAAAAAATATTTCAATAAATAAATAAATCTGGCTTATTCCAGGGCTGTTTTCTGAGGTGCTTCAAGTGGCTTACTCTGAGATTATGGTATTTTTATTGGCTGCTTTTATACTGGACTTCGATTAGGCGTTAATGGTTGGGTCACCAACTTGCTCAGAGAAGCAAGATAAAACAAGCAAACAAAGGCATGGCACTTTGCTTTTATCGTGCAAGAGCAAATATGGTGACAGTTCCCACATCCACCTTATAAGGTGGGGAGGTGAAGCCCGGAATCTGCTTTCTGAAGGACTGAAGAAACAGATCCCTTTCCTCAGAATTACACAACCCACCCTCTAGCAGTGTGTGTCCTTCCCCACTTAGTTTGACACCCATGCAAAGAGGTGTCTGTCCCTGGCAGCAGGAAACACAGACCTAGCTTTCCTGGTGTCTCTGCTAGGAGGTGGTTTTGTACAGGTGTGCCACAGGTGGCAGCACCCATCGCATACCTCCCTGAGGCAGACCCCCCAAAAGTGGTGTCTGTCCCCTTTCTACTCACCATGCTGGCCTGCAGCTGATCTGCCACAAAGAGCTTGACGTTGGAAAGTACAGCGGTCAGGGTTGCATCCTGCAGTGGGAGAGAACACAGCAGACACTGAAGGGCAGGATCAAGGATGGAGGACTCCAACACAGAGGAGGGGGAAAGAGATTAGAGGGCTTCCTGGGGCAGTGGGTATAGGCCAGGTTGTGGCGGGTGTTTCAAGGATATAGTTAGAGTGCCTCACTTGTAGCTTCATAAATCATTTAATGTGTGAACACAAATATGTTATTAATATTGCAGTTGCTGTATATGGAATTATTATTTTGACTGGAATGTAACAGAAATTAATAAGATTTTGGAACGCAGAAATAAAGAAAATCATCACACCATCAGTTCTAGCACATGGGGGGGGCCATCTAAATTATATAATTTGGTATTTGAATGATTGGTATTAGTAACTGTATTATAATTTGGCATTGTTATAATGAGGCTATTATTGGACTATAATTGAAAACTAATAAAAATTATTATATAAAAAAGATTATGTTTCAAGCAGTCATGCCCAAGTTTCCATTCAGCTCACACAAGAAATGTTCCTTTGACAGATACTAATAGGTAAAGGGACCCCTGACGGTTAGGTCCACATACGGACGACTCTGGTGTTGCGGCGCTCATCTCGCTTTACTGGCCTAGGGAGCTGGCGTACAGCTTCTGGGTCATGTGGCCAGCATGACTAAGCCGCTTCTGGTGAACCACAGCAGCGCACAGAAACGCTGTTTACCTTCCTGCCGGAGCAGTACCTATTTATCTACTTGCACTGGTGTGCTTTTGAACTGCTAGGTTGGCAGGAGCAGGGACCAAGCAACGGGAGCTCACCCTGTCGCAGGGATTCGAACCACCGACCTTCTGATCAGCAAGCCCTAGGCTCTGTGGTTTAACACACAGTGCCAACCGCATCCCATTAATTAATTAACTAGGGTCCCATTAATTCCCAAGGCCTTCAAATAACAGAGCCAACCAACAAGCAAAAATAACGTCTCCGTCTAGAAGCAAAGCTGTTTCTCTGTACGGCAACAGAAACTTAACAGGGATAAAGGAAAGCTGCAAAAAGGATGGATGGGCAAATTGCAGGTGGGAAAGCAGAACAGCTCTAGCCTGTTCTTGGCGTTACCTCTTGCTCCTCCTGTGGCTCTGATTCACTCTGCCCCATGACGGCTATCGATTTCGCTTCCAGGCCCAGTGCATTAAGGACCCTGCATACAAGAGAGAAATTTTATATAGCACCCAGGACAATATAAAATGTGTGTTTTTCATGTAACTGGGCTTCAAGTCGTGTACGGTTAGTGGGAGAGGAATCGAGGTGGGCCTGTCAATAGTGGTGGTTCTACGGCAGACACCACTATGGTTTTCCAGGGAGTAAGAGCCTCTGTACACCCTCATTCATCCAAGACATTATTTTACAAACCTCTAGGCTGGGATCTTTCAAGAGAAGGATATGGCTTGATTTTAGGTTGCCAATATTCTGTCTAGCCTGTGGGTCATGATGGGCGACACATATGTAAAAAAATTGGTTTCATGACCTCCAACTTTTCACGAGAGAAAGATGAGTCGTTTTTCTACGTTAAGAGAAGAATGGTTTCATAGGGAGCATGATGAACCTCTGAATGATCTGCAAGCATGCCTTGCCAAAGAAGTATTGAAATATCATTTACAAAAATATTTGTTCTTTATGGAACATTGGGCTGTGTTCAACATAGCACCAAGAAGCATTTGCACAAGTGAAAAAACTGCTTGTACTACGAGACTTTCCCCTGATCCTCCCATCTCCTATGCTCCCCCAAATCTCTCTGGAGAAGATTTGAGCACATAACAGAGGGGCAGGGTTTGGAGTGAGAGTCCGCTCACACATTTATATTTTTTAAAAAAGGTTTTTTATTTATATTTTTCAAATTTATACATTTCATTAGTTTTACAATCAAGTTAACATTTCAAAATTTGACTTCCTTCCCCCTCTCTTCTGCAGTTCCTTAAATTTATTTTTTCAATATCTTCTGCTTATTTATCTATTGCAAATATATACTCATATAAAACTGCAGGTTATTACATTAATCCTGCCAATGTTCTTATCTGTTTGCAATTGATCTGTAGATATTCAATAAACCATTTCCATTCTTTTACAAAAGGTTTGTTGTCTGGATTTCTTACTCTTCTGGTAAGTTTCGCCATTTCTGCATATTCCACAAGTTTTCATATCCATTCTTCCTTTGCTGGGACTTCTGCTTCTTTCCACTTTTGGGCAAGTAGCATTCTTGTTGCTGCAGTAGTATACATAAATTTCTATACAGTCGTACCTCGTTTTGCGGCCAGGATCCATTCCGGAGCCCCGGTCGCTAGCTGAAAAGGACGCAGGGCAAAGCGCCATGCCTGCGCACGTGCACGTAGCGCGATTTAGCACTTCTGCACATGCGGCAAACCTGGAAGTAACCCGTTCTGGTACTTCCAGGTTTGCTGCGGACGTTCGCCGGAATGGACGTTAGACAAGGCGGATGTTAGCGGAGGCAAAAGGTAAAGGTACCCCTGACCATTAGGTCCAGTTGTGACCGACTCTGGAGTTGCGACGCTCATCTCCCTTTATTGGCCGAGGGAGCCAGCGTACAGCTTCCGGGTCATGTGGCCAGCATGACTAACTACAACTAATCCAGAATGTGATGTCCAGCGCTGAGGGCCTTCTTGCGGTTCCCTCATTGTGAGAAGCCAAGTTACAGGGAACCAGGCAGAGGGCCTTCTCGGTAGTGGCACCCACCCTGTGGAATGCCCTCCCACCAGATGTCAAAGAGAACAACAACTACCAGACTTTAAAAAGACATCTGAAGGCAGTCCTGTTTAGGGAAGCTTTTAATGTTTGATGCATTACTGTATTTTAATATTTTGTTGGAAGCTTTCCAGAGTGGCTGGGGAAGCCCAGCCAGATGGGCGGGGTATAAATAATAAATTATTATTATATTATTATGAAAGACAGTTCCCTTCCTTCCCATTCTGAGGCTACTGAGGAGGAAGAACTGGGAAGAGAGGCCTCTCAAAGCTGAAACACCATTTCACATTTTTAAAATTTCAATTGTCACCAGCATCTCATTCCTTTCACACTAGCAACATGACCAAACAGAGTCCTTGCCACTCAATTTCCCATTTCCTGGGAAATGATATACAATGAATTGAAAAGGATAAGTTTTATTTAAAACCCCCCAAAAACCCAGAAATCTTTCTTTTGGTATTTTTATGGACAAAACTACCTAAATTGTACAGAAATTTATTTACGTATGCTACTACAGCAGCAAGAATGCTACTTGCCCCAAAGTGGAAAGAAGCAGAAGTCCCAGTAAAGGAAGAATGGATACAGAAACTTAGGCAATATGTGGAAATGATGAAACTTACTGGAACAACAAAAAATCAAGATAACAAGCTTCTTATAAAAGAATGGAAATGGTTTATTGAATATTTACAGATAAATTGTAAACAGATAAGAACATTGGCAGGATTATTGTAACAACATGCAGTTTTATAAGAGTATATATTTAAAATAGATGAATAAATGAGCAAATTAAATGAATTTGGATATGCAGAAGATATTAAAAAAATAATTTAAGGAACTGCAGAAAGAGGGGGAAGGAAGTCAAACTTTGAAATGTTAAATTGATTGTAAAACTAATGAAATTGTATAAAATTGAAAAGTATAAATAAAAACTTGCCACTCAAAATGCAATGACAAAACAGGCCATGTGCAGATAATACGCAAAAAGCAGGATACTCCTGGACCGCTTGGTGGCTTTTGATCCCAATGACCTCAGGTATGGGGCTAGAGTCTACCATTTTGAAGTGGCTCCGAAGGTACCCAGTGTAGATTCCAGAAGCTGATGCCGAAAGGCTGCTGCTCTGCTCCATAGCTGCTGGGTTAGAGGGAGCCACAAGATTTCATCTCAGGTCCTGTGCTTTTCAATCCCTATGTCGGGATGAAGAACCTGCGGGCTTGAACCTCCACCATCCTTAGCCATTGACCATGCTGGCTGGGGCTGATGTCGGGTGGCAACTCACGGCATCGGGAATGCCAGTGTTCCCGGCCCCTGGTCTACGTTAAAATTCTGGGACCCAGAATGTGGCTGGAAAGGCAACTCCCATCCCCCCCAGGACGATGCGTATGATTGACACCGAGCACCGAGCACCCACCCTCTTGCTTCCAACTTCTGAACTCCAAGAGGCAGGAGAAGTTTTGAACTGGTTGGCGGTAAGCCTAGACCAGACGAAGATGAACAAGATGAAACCTAATAAAAAAATTCCTTCCAGTAGCACCTTAGAGACCAACTAAGTTTGTTATTGGTATGAGCTTTCGTATGCACGCACACTTCTTCAGATACCTAATCCCTTCCAAATGTATTAAAGCCCTTCTCAGTGAAGGTGAGGATTTGCCATTTGCAGAGTTCTCCTGCACCTGAATGCTCAGGTAACACCAGTGGCCACATATATATGTAGATCGTCTTCCAAAGCAGCTACTCTATTCCGAACTTAAAAGTGGAAAGCGTAATGCTGGTGGTCAACAAAAGAGGTTTAAAGACTCTAGGCAAAGCTAAAAAACATGTAGTATAGACACTGACAACTGGCCTGCGAAACATTGGCCTGCGAGGGCTCCAACTGGAAAACAGCCTTTACCAAAGGTGTCATGGACTTTGAAGACACTCAAACTTGGGACGAAAGGGAGAAACGTGCCAAGAGGAAGGCACACTTGGCAAATCCTCACTGTGATCAACTCCTGCCCGGAAACCTATGTCCCCACTGTGAAAGGACATGTGGATCCAGAACTGGCCTCCACAGTCACTTATAGACTCACTGTTAAAACTGTGTTTATGGAAGACACTCTTACTAGGCTACGAGGGATCGCCAAAGAAGAAGACTCCACATAAGACAATGCACAGAGCCACAAAGACAAGACAAGGTGGCGAGGGCTGCACAGTGGGAGCCAACACCATGTGCCTACTGACCCACAGGAATCTGGAGATCAATAGTCACCAAGTGTGCCTTCCTCAGCAGTCACATAAGAACCCTGCTCTCCCACTCTGGGGGAACATGATGCGCACATGTGCACGCACACACACAAAGCACTTACCTGTCCTGTGACGTGGAGGCAAACAAACAACAAATACTGGTATTCGACAAGGCAGCCAGCCTACAAGAGAAGCTCCTCAGGCAGTTCCCCTGACCACAACTTGTGGGGAACTTGCCTCCCCCCCAGTAGATTTTGCATTAAAGCTGAGCTTTCAGGAATGGTCCATTCTTGCTCCTCTTCCCTGATCAACAGGCCAGCCAGCAGAAGTCGCGCACTGTGTCTTTAGCCGGCTTCCCGGTGCAAGAGCAGGGTCATGTTCTCCTTCTGGCATGTTTCACAATAGCGAGAGCCTGAGGCGCAGTTGCTTCATGCCCAGGGATTGCAGCATCGGCAGACTGCTCCTGCTCCAAGACACACAGAAACCTCTTTTCTCCTCTGGAGCCAGCCTCAAAAAGAGACAGAGGAGGTGGACAGAAGCTCTAAGGAGTGTAGCTGCGCTAGCCTCAGGCAGCAGAAAGACACAGGAATAGCCAAGGGTTAAACCACATTGCTCAGATGAGGCAACAGGAAAACAACATCCTCAGCTGGCAGTGCGAAACAGGGGTTTCATACAGAGCCCAGCTTCTGCCGGAAGGTCAAAGCATGAATATGCAGCTTCCATAGACCATGTCACCAAGTGGGAGACAATTACTATTGTAGTGCAGGAACCACCCACAATCGTATTATAGGAAGAATAACCATTAAGGAATGGGGAATCCTCAAACTTGCCTTCAGGTGTTTGTTGGGACTTGCTCAGCGCAGGCACGGAGGGCCAGACAAGAAGCAGCAGCTCATTTTTTCAGAAATCTCGATGATGCCCCACCCACATAGTAAAAGCAACACAAATCTAACTCAGCATGGATGTGGCCACTGCTATTTAGACTGCAAGTCTATGAACGCTTGGCTAGGGGGAAGCCATACTGAAAACAGTGGGGGCTCATACAATGCAGAGGACTGAGGCACCACCCAGCTACTGCTGACTGGTAGTATAAAGTAATATTGCAGGATTAAACAGACAATGGGCAAAAAACATAAGTGGTGTAAAACAGGATGCAATAAGTTCTTTCTGGACAGCGGATGCACACCTATGCTAATGAGTGCAGAGAGGTTGTCTCCCTATTCCCATGTGTCAAAAAAGGTTGTTTATGTATGCCATTACTGTGGCCCGTGTTTCGTTAGCCCAAAAATGGAAAACGAGCAAGGTCCCAACTAAAGAAAAATGGCAACTTAAACTGATGGAATATGTGCAGCTTGTGGACCTAAACATATAGAATAAGAGAACAAGAAGAACATACATTTAAAGAAGACTGGAAAACGTTTATTGAATAAATGGGGAGGAAATTGTGTACACTTGAAAATGTTGGCAGCATTAAGATAAATTCAACAGTGTAAATAAGTTTTGGTGGATGTAACAATGGAATACTGAATGGTTTCTTTTATGTAAAACGTGCAGGGATTTATGTTATGCAAAATGAACCATGGAAAGAAATGAAGGGAAATCATCGATATTTTAAGGTTGCTTAAATGAATATTCTAAATTGTAAAACAGAAAATTTAATTAAAAATTATATTAATAAAAGAGAAGTTGCCTCCCTAAGATCGTGGCAGACTTCCACACATGGCTTGTGGTCAGTTTAGAGACGCAGTGCATGAACTCAATTTGAAGTGAAATAAGAAAGCATTCACCCTGCCATATGAAATCTATTTGTTCTGGCCAGGAAGCAGCAGTGTACACCCCTCCCTCCTTTTTCTCCCGATCAGAGACTCAGATTCAGGTGGGACAACACAAAGATATACCCGTTCCCACCTACACCCCCTCCCTAAGGGAAAGTGAAGATGTGGAGAAGGCTGGGAGAAGCAATTTGGTTCTCCAGCAGCACCCAAGTCTGACAGTTAGCAGGAGGCAAAATAAGCCCAGATGGGGTATGGGGGAACCTGGTGAGAAATAACCAGGATTAAACAAAGCCGGGGGGGGGGGGCAGGCAACTCCACTGGCAGCGCTTACCTCTCCTTCCAGTTCAGGGGACAGTCATGCTAAGAGATAAAGAATAAACCAAAGACTCAGACAAACTGCTTCAAGGACTAGTTGGGGGGATACTAAAAGGCTGCGGAGCCTTACTGTGGCTTAGAACGTTACAAATCCTGCTCACTTCAATGGGGCAGGCACAGGACACACCCCTGGCAGAAGGACCCACATCTGGCAAGTCGCTGGAAACCCATTTTGGAAAACAATGGAGCAAACACACCAGCTGCCCTGTAGCCACAAACAAGAGGAAGCCTGGAACCAGCAAGGACTGATGGATTGCAGTGAGCGTGTTAATGTCTGACTTGGCAGAGGGCCAGGCAGAGAGGCAGCTAAGAGGTCCTGGGAGGAAGCCAAACACAACCATTTATCCAGTCATCCTCTTTTCATCTGGGATGGGCGAGGGTGGAGCTCGTCCAATCAGTTCTGCTAAAGGCAAAAGTCCACTGAGAGGGAGACCCAGGAACAATCGAGCTCTGCTGTTTTGTTTTCTTTGCCCGGCGATTGACTGCAGATTAGAACCCCATAGCCTAAGACTGGAAAATGTTTATTGAATATATGGGGGGAAATTGTGCACACTTGAAAACGTTGGCAGCATGAAGATAAACTCAACAGCGTAAATAAGTTTGGATGGATGTCAAAATGGAGTACTGAACGGTTTGGTTTATGTACAATATGCAGGGTTTTATGGTATGCAAAATGGAAAGCGAAGAAGGGAAGTCATTGATATTTTAAGGATGTTTCAATAAACCACTGAGACTAGGGCTTGCCGATCGGAAGGTCCGCGGTTCGAATCCCCGTGATGGGGTGAGCTCCTGTTGTTCGGTCCCAGCTCCTGCCAACCTAGCAGCTTGAAAGCACGTCAAAGTGAAAGTAGATAAATAGGTACTGCTCCGGTGGGAAGGTAAACGGCGTTTCCGTGCGCTGATCTGGTTTTGCAAGAAGTGGCTTAGTCATGCTGGCCACATGACCCAGAAAAACTGTCTACAGACAAACATTGGCTCCCTTGGCCAGTAAAGCAAGATGAGCGCTGCAACCCCAGAGTCATCCGCAACACACACACACACACACACACACACACACGAATCCCATACCCAGACAGCAAAAAGCCAAAAGATGCACAGGGATCTCTATGGCCATGGCTTTGCTTTCTCAAGCATTCAGTGGCTTGCCATGCTCCTGAAGCAGGGCGGGGAGCAAGAAGGAAGATGAGGAAATGGGAGCCTCAGGGGCTGTTGACACAATTCAGGAAGTTATCCTTCCAGAGAAGTCCTGGCTGCGTCAACCTGGCCTCTTCAGGGACATCGCCAACAGTGCATGTTTACTCAGAAGTCAGTCCTACTCTGTTCAGTGGCGCTTACTCTCTAGTAAGTGCGTTTGGGAGTGCAGCCAACACACACCTCTCTCTCTCTCCGGCGGGAACAAGCAAACCCTGCTACTGCTGGGTTGTATGTTGGAAGATGAAAGATGGTGTGTGTTGGAAGACAAAGAACCTTGTTTGTTGACTCTCCCGCACAGCCTGCTGAATGTGCAAAACAAAGCAGAGGCGAAGTGAGTTCACAAGCGCTTAGCTCGGGGTTACTCGTTCTGTAAGTTCTTGCCTGGAACAGCAGCTCTCATGTCCTAACACCCTCATACGCACCTGCCAGAGCCTTTCACTTGGCTTCTGTGGGTCACCACGCCCTATACCGGGAACATTTTTGCCGGGCGCCTAAAGGTGTATAATGATTTGTTTGTTTGTTTGTTTGTTGATTGAATTTATATACTGCCCTATACCCGGAGGTCTCAGGGTGGTTCACAGAAAAGATCACACTATATAAAATAAAAACAATAACTCAATAACACCCCCCTAAAAAAGAGCCGCATTTTAAAAGAGCATAGGATGTTGATCAGGTCAACCAAAGGCCTGATTAAAAAGGAATGTTTTTGCCTGGCGCCTAAAGGTGTATAATGAAGGTGCCAGGCAAACTTCCCTGAGGAGAGCACTCCACAGACAGGGAGCCACTGCAGAGAAGGCCCTGTTCTCATTTTGCCACCCTCCGGACCTCTTGTGGAGGAGGCACAGAAAGGAGGGCCTCAGAAGTTGATCTCAGGGTCCGGGTAGGTTCCTAGGGAAAGAGGTGGTCCTTGAGGTATTACAGTCCTGAGCCATTTAAGGCTTCATAGGCCAAAACCAGCACTTTGAATGTGAGGAGGCTTAGGGAAACATCTTCCGGCCCAAGGGCTGCCTTCCCTCCTGAGGCAATACTCTGGATGGAACTCTCACCAGTGAAGCAAGAGCTGCATTCTAGCCATACGAAAGCCAGAGGTTTCTCTGCTCATCACACTGGCCTCTGCCCTGCCCTTCTCCATACAGGAAACTAGAAGCACAATCACAGTTACA
Organism: Podarcis cretensis; assembly: GCF_951804945.1. NCBI lineage: Eukaryota > Metazoa > Chordata > Lepidosauria > Squamata > Lacertidae > Podarcis > Podarcis cretensis. The sequence goes on from NC_137187.1 coordinate 32,587,006, forward strand.
AGAACACACTCCAGCCAGGCAAAAGCACCCAAGCAAGGCTGGTGCTGACTGGCCTGAAAAGCCCTCACGCAGGCCTGGACACAAAGCCTGAGGGTCTTGACCCCTGGGCTAGAGAAAGGAATTTCCCTTGCACAGCCATACACTGACACCGGGATGAAGTCCTAAAGCTATTTTTCTGTTCTTTTTGTGCAAAAGCAGAAGGAATCCTAAATACCCTCTGGCAAAGAAATCCAATCACTGTGGACGCCAATTCCTGCTTATCAGACGGCACTTGCTGATCAGAGGAACTTGAGAACACCAACCTTGGGCTAAAGCTGGTGAGCTGGAATCAGTGCAAACTTGCCAGCTTTTAAAATCCCAAAGCACAGAGAGGATTCAGGGCCCCAGCTTTATAGATTTTGGTTTATTCTTTCGGGTCCGTCTCTTGGCTCTTGTAATGTATGAAGGGGCCTGGAAATTCTGAGCCTGCAAAAGGGCCCACTGGAAAGGGGAGAATTGGGACCAGAGGATGCACAGTCTGCAATGACCCCATCTCTCGCACTCCTTTGAGTGTCAAAGCTGTTAGGCAACAATGCACCAGCAGGAGCACGGCCAGCTAGGACAGACTTCCTCAAACTCAGCCCTCCAGATGTTTGGAGACTACAGTTCCCATCATCCCTGACCACTGGTCCTGCTAGCTAAGGATCATGGGAGTTGTAGGCTAAAAACAGCTGGAGGGACGAGTTTGAGGAAGCCTGAGCTAGAAGGTTGCCACCACATCTTAAGAGCTCCTGGGATAGGAAGGCCCCAGGAGATCCCTGCCAACAAACATCATCTCCACCCCAGGTTACTTCGTGCAGAAAGTTCACATGAGAGGAGGGAGGCCACTTTTGTAGGTGGTGGCAACCGTCTGCCTCGAGAGACAATGGAGTGTGCCTCTGGGGGTGAAGCCAAACCGCTGTGTTAAAAGCACTGAAGTGACCTCCAAGGGGTGCAAGTCTGGGCAGTGTGTTTGGAGGTCTTGGGCTGTCCAGACAAGACCGCCGCCCTCAGTCCAAAGGAAAGCAGAGCAATACATTTGGCACCAGTTTGGCTGCAGGAGTTGCCAGGAGGAGGTGTACAAGGCACCATCCAACCGTCTTAGGGACTCCACTCCAGATTTTTTGTAGTAGTAGTAGTAATAATAATAATAATAATAATAATAATAATAATAATTTATTATTTATACTCCGCCCAACTGGCTGGGTTTCCCCAGCCACTCTGGACGGCTTCCAACAAAACACTAAAATACAATAACCTATTAAACATTAAAAGCTTCCCTAAACAGGGCTGCCTTCAGATGTCTTCTAAAAGTTTGGTAGTTATTTTTCTCTTTAACATCTGGTGGGAGGGCGTTCCACAGGGCAGGTGCCACTACTGAGAAGGCCCTCTGCCTGGTTCCCTGTAACTTGGCTTCTCGCAGCAAGGGAGCCGCCAGAAGGCCCTCGGTGCTGGACCTCTGTGTCCCGGCAGAACGATGGAGGTGGAGACACTCCTTCAGGTATACTGGACCGAGGCGTTTAGGAATTTACTCCTTTTCTTTTCCCGAAGATATCCCACAAAGCAGCAGAAGTTTAGAGTCAGAGTTTTCCTTCTCCTAGATGGGCTACCCTTCCCAAGCAGAAGAACTTCATTTGCCCCTCATTGAAGTGTAGGCAACATTTTCTGCATTCCCTCCTGGGCAACTCCATGCAGAGGCTGTACATACCACTAGTATAGGCATCCCCAACCTTCGGCCCTCCAGATGTTTTGGACTACATATCCCATCACCGCTGACCACTGGTCCTGTTAGCTAGGGATCATGGGAGTTGTAGGCTAAAACATCTGGAGGGCCGCAGGTTGGGGATGCCTGCACTAGTAGGTGGACCCCAAACTGGCAGTGAATGTGGCAAGGTCCAAAAGTTGGCAAGACTGCAAAGGAAGAGATATAATGCTCAGGAACTGATTGCTCACAAGGTGCTTTTGACCTTAATCTGAGGGCTGCATTAAATTAGATGGAGAGCTGCCAGGGTCCCTGTCCTGAATTTGGATTAGATGACCCTTAGGGTCCCTTCCAGGGGACGCAGGTGGCGCTGTGGGTTAAAGCCTCAGCGCCTAGGACTTGCCGATTGAAAGGTCGGCGGTTCGAATCCCTGCGGCGGGGTGCGCTCCCGCTGCTCGGTCCCAGCGCCTGCCAACCTAGCAGTTCGAAAGCACCTCCGGGTGCAAGTAGATAAATAGGGACCGCTTACCAGCGGGAAGGTAAACGGCATTTCCGTGTGCGGCTCTGGCTCGCCAGAGCAGCGATGTCACGCTGGCCACGTGACCCGGAAGTGTCTCCGGACAGCGCTGGCCCCTGGCCTCTTAAGTGAGATGGGCGCACAACCCCAGAGTCTGTCAAGACTGGCCCGTACGGGCAGGGGTACCTTTACCTTTACCTTTACCTTTACCTAGGGTCCCTTCCAGCTCTACAACTCTATAATCAGGAGCGTAAACATCTATCATATAATGTAGTGTCAGGCATGGAAATAAGGATTCTAGAAATCTCAGCTTTCTTTAAAGAAAGGAAAAACACCCTTTTGTCCTTATAATGGCAGAGCCCATTTCAAAGTGTGCAGTCCATGCGTGGTAAACTCTTGAACACCAAAAGGCTTTATTGCCACTGCCCCTCACTGGGACTTGTGGAAGAGGAACAAATTGTGGAAAACGAGCAAATGCATGCCAGTGCAATTTGTACAAATGTTTCGGATCAACCCTAGGAATAAACAACTGTCAGATAATGAACCAGCACCGCAACAATTTCACCACAGTATGCAGGAGGAGGCATGGAATACCTGAAAAAGATTCCCCAAGGCAGCCTTCTAGATCTCATTCACACAGAAGGAAACCTCGATAAGTGTGGGGACAGTTTGTGCACATAGCCCCTGGGTACTATTAGGGCAAGGAAGTTCTCCTCATTCAGCACAGGTCCCCAGTTCCTGCCTTTCTGTCTTGTAATAAAGTTGTATAAAAAGGTAAAGGTACCCCTGCCCGTACGGGCCAGTCTTGACAGACTCTGGGGTTGTGCGCCCATCTCACTTAAGAGGCCAGGGGCCAGCGCTGTCTGGAGACACTTCCGGGTCACGTGGCCAGCGCGACATCGCTGCTCTGGCGAGCCAGAGCCGCACACGGAAACGCCGTTTACCTTCCCGCTGGTAAGCGGTCCCTATTTATCTACTTGCACCCGGAGGTGCTTTCGAACTGCTAGGTTGGCAGGCGCTGGGACCGAGCAGCGGGAGCGCACCCCGCCGCAGGGATTCGAACCGCCGACCTTTCGATCGGCAAGCCCTAGGCGCTGAGGCTTTAACCCACAGCGCCACCTGCGTCCCGTAATAAAGTTGTATAAATAAATATAAATATAAATGCCCCCACACACACCCTGCCCTGTGATCCTTGGGTGAAAGGTGTTATAGAAATTTAATTAATAAATAATAATATACCCCCTGATCATCAACAAATAACTACAGTGGTACCTCGGGCTAAGTACTTAATTCGTTCCGGAGGTCTGTTCTTAACCTGAAACTGTTCTTAACCTGAAGCACAACTTTAGATAATGGGGCCTCCTGCTGCCGCCGCGCCGCCTGAGCACGATTTCTGTTCTCATCCTGAAGCAAAGTTCTTAACCCGAGGTACTATTTCTGAGTTAGCAGAGTCTGGAACCTGAAGCGTATGTAACCTGAAGCGTATGTAACCCGAGGTACCACTATATTATTATTATTATTATTATTATTATTATTATTATATCACCTTTTATCTGAAGATCACAGGGCAGTTCACAACATGAAAATACAAAGCGAGAACACAAAATACCTAATAAAAAAGAACCAAAACAAAGACCAACCGGTAACCCCCTCCCCCATCACGCAAACACATTTAAAAAGCCGTGGAATGTTAATGAGCCCAAGGCATAATTAAAGAGAAACCGTTTTTTTGCTTGGCAAGTCCTCCAAGACTGATAGTAGGATGGCCCTGGGAGGAGCGAAAGGCTGAGCCACAGTGTCCTCAGGGTAAAGTTTAATTGCCAGCTCCATGAGTTGTCAATCTGAACCAGCCTCCCCCTGCAAGCGCATGTTAATTTTCCTACCAATGAAAACAAGACACTGAGTATTTATTTACTTACTGCATTTATATCACTCCTACTCCCTGGCTGGGGGGTCCAGCCTTTCTCTCTGCGGTTTCATGCCAGGCAATCCCCCTGCCCACCCACCCCCATTTCTGCCTAGGCAATGGCTCTTCCATACCTTCCCTCCTTCCTCTGCTTCTGTTTTGCTGGGGTTTAAAAAATTACTGACTTACTGCATACATACCACCCTCTCACGGCCTGTTTGGACAGTCTGATTTCATCACGCTCTGCCCCTTTTGTGCCCCCAACAAAAGCCAATTCGTGCCCATCTGATGATAAACAGATGACCTTGAGCCTAGGCTGGGCACGTGTTGCTGGAAGGGGTCCAGGTTGCCAGGCAATGCGGCCTGCTTGAAATATTGGCTCCTGTGCAGGGCCCCACTGAACACCCCCTGCCCTCATTGGATGGCACCAACCCAACTGGGCAGGACCACCAGCAGGCTGGGATTGGTCAGCTGGACCCCTTCCCGGGTCACTTAATGGGGGGAGGGTGAAGGGAGCAGCTGTCCTGGCGCTCATCTGGACAGTCAGCCGGCCCCGCTCTCTGCCATCAGACCCCCCAGCCCAGCAGGAGTCTACTGACTCTTTGGCACTGTCTTTCCTGACACACCTTTTTTGCCTTCAGCTACGCCCCCCTGCCCACCTGATAGCTCCAGAAGGGCATGTGCCACCTTTGTGCTCCAGGCAGCACCTGGTCCACCCGGGCAGCAGCCAAGCCAGGCCGTGGAGGGGGCCGGCTGGCCTTAGCCTCACCCAGAGCGGGTCTCAATCTCTTAGCAACGCTCCATTGGCATGACCCAGGCCTGGGGAAGGTTTTGACCCCAGAGCCACAGTTAGGGAGGCTATGCTCTATTACCACAAACGAGGGCAGCAAAATGAACCAGAATTCCAGGTACACAGCAGTCTCCATCCCAGTGCCTGAATGTCTGCAGCACAACTCCTGCTCCCAGCCTTTCTCTCTGCGGCTTCATGCCAGGCAATGCCCCTGCCCGCCCGTCCACCCACCCATTTCTGCCCAAGCGACGGCTCGTCCATGCCTTCCCTCAACCCCCTGCTGCTGCCTGGATGGGGTTTTAAAAATTCCCAAATGGAGAGGGACCAAGGCTCAAAGGCTCTCCCCCTTTCGGCGCAAGATATAAGGGCCAGCGTGGCCTCAGGGTTACAGTTTCGGGCTAGGACCCTGGGAGAGACCAGGGTTCAAATCCCCACTACTGGGCCAGGAAGTTCCCTGGGGTGACCTTGGCCCAGCCACTGACTGCCTCATCTCTCGGCCTCCCAGGGCTGTAGTGGGGATTCAATCTGGAGGGGGTGGGTAGCTCAGTCCGTAGAGCACGAGACTATGGATCTGAGTCATGGGTTCCAGCGATGGGGCGAAAGGGGGTTGGACTAGATGACCCTGGTGGTCCCTTCAACTTCTAAGAACGTTTGTGGGCGGGGGGGGGGGTATGTACACCGAGAAAAAGCTGGACTACAAGTGCAATAAACACGCGAATAAATATTTGACGTGGTGTTTCTGGCTGAAGGAAGAGCGGGTGGCGGGGAATACGCGCGCGCACTCTGTGCATGCTCAGAGGCTCCACTGCCGCCTCTTCATGTCTTCGCACGTTACCGAGCGGGACCCCAGCGCTGGACTCCAGCCTTTCTTTTTCTTCCCCCGCCCTCTCGCATTGCTGTTACCCGCTCAAGACTTACCCGCCGCCGGCTCCGATCTGCAGGGCGGCCCTTTGAAGCCCATGCCTCTCTCTCTGCCTCCGGCTGGTTGCGGCGCCCTGGCCAATGACATCATCGCGCCGCGCCGCCGAGCTGGCAGCCGGCCGCCATGTTGCGAGGGGCAGAGAGGCAGCGCCTTTGCGGGAAAGACGCCATGGGAGGCTAGGAAGCGGATTTTGTAGGGTTGTGGGAAAGGGTTACAAAAGGGTCTAGAAAGGGGTGGTGGTGGAGGAGCCACACCCCTAGGAAGGAAGGTTGCAGTGCTTAGGGCTTGTTGTCTATATAATAATAATAATAATAATTTTTATTTGGCCGCCCTCCCCAGCCAAGACCCGGCTCAGGGCGGCTAACAAGCAATAATAAAAACAAGTTGAATGAATACAACTTAAAAACAAGATTAAAATACAACATTAAAATATTGAAACAGTAAAATATTAAAATGCAGCCTCATCACAGGAGGAGAGAGGAAAAAGAAAAGGGGGGAGGGAATCAAATTGGCATTATCAATTATTATTAATAATAATAATTCATTTATACCCCGCCCATCTACTTTTTCCTCTGGCCTAAAGTTGAGAATAAGATAATTGTAAAGTTGGAAGGGACCCTTAGGCTCATCTAGTCCAACCCCCTGTGTAATAAACAAAAATCTGCGCTTTTTCCTTTATGGGGGACACAAGAACCCTTATACTGTAGAGTCCTTTGTAGGTTTCCATCGGTAGGAGAAAAGAACAGAGGCCAACCAGAGAATATTGAGAAGCAAAGCAGCTCCTAAGCCTGATCTTTATTGATCTGTTGCAACAGGGTGCTCCCATCACATGCAGGAAAAGAGGAGAACCCAGAGTCAAGGTGTGCCTACCCTTATATAGACATTTTAAATTCCCTTCCCTGGAGCTCAAGATTCCCCTCCATACATCATACCAACATCACCGAAAAGGTGGTCTACAACAGAAATTTGAATGTTGTTGTTTTTCCTGTCTGTCAGGTTATCTGAGAATACCTTATCTGATTGCCTTTCCTTTTCTGGCTATTCCTTTGAGATGGTGATTTCCCAATTCCGAGACAATGGGAAGGTTCCCTCACCCCCTCCCTCCTTGCAGAGAAAACATTTGGTCAGTTTGGGAGTCAAAATGGTTTCAGGACTCTTTTCCTGTGCTGCTTCAGACATGTATATTTATGTACGTGCTTTGTTGGTACATTTATAAAAACACACACACACATACACACACACACACACACACACACACACATATATGACCTTCAATTTTTTATTTCATCTGCAATGCAGGAAGATGCAGTCGAACAAACCGGGAAACTTGGCATTATCAGCCCCATGCTCTAACCAGCTGAGCTCTCTAGAAAGGAGTCAGCTCAATGGATAAAGAAAAGGCGCTTACTATATGTGGATTACAACACTGTGACACCAGATGGCGCTGCAGAGTTCTGTTTTTGCCAGCACGATTTCTCATATAAAGTTTACAACGGGATTCCCTTTTTTATTTATGCTTTTAAGATTTATATATGTCACTAATTTTACAATCATTTTAACATTTCAAAGTCTGACTTCCTCCTCTTTCTGCGGTTCCTTAAATTTATTTTTAACATCTTCTGCATATCCAGATTAACTTAAATTTGCTCATTTGTTCAACTACAGTCGTACCTTGGTTCTTGAACGGAATCCGTTCCAGAAGCCTGTTCGACTTCCGAAAACGTTTGAAAACAAAGGCGTGACTTCCGATTGGCTGCAGGAGCTTCCTGCACTCAATCGGAATCCATAGAAGCCACATCAGATGTTCGGGTTTCAAAGAACATTCACAAACCAGAACACTCACTTCCGGGTTTGCTGTGTTCAAGAACCAAGGTATGACTGTACTTTAAATATACACTCGTATGAAACTGCAGGTTATTACAATAATCCTGCCAATGTTCTTATCTGTTTGCAATTTATTCATAAATATTCAATAAACCATTTCCTTTCCTTTATAAAGTTTGTTGTCTTGACCTTTTCCCCCCGGCAAGTTTCACCATTTCTGCATATTCCATAAGTTTTTGTATCCAGTCTTCCTTTGCTGGGACTTCTGCTTCTTTCCATTTTACAACGCATTTTCCGGAAACACTTCTTCGATGTGTCTAGATCCAGCATTGTGAAGTTTCTGAGGTGGGTGTCAAATGGTTCTCAGGGGAGGATCACTGTTATATGATATCAATTAAACAATCGTTCGGTAGCTGGGACAGAGAAGTGACCCCTTCTGCTGCTGTGCAATTCACCAAAAGGAAGGTACAGTGGTGCTTCGCAAGACGAAATTAATCCGTTCCACGATTTTCTTTGTCTAGCGGTTTTTTCGTCTTGCGAAGCAAGCCCATTGACAGCTTAGCGGATTAGCGCTATTAGCGGTCTAGCGGCTTTTAGCGATCAGCTGAGAAGCGGCTTATCAGCGGAACAGCTGATAAGCAGCTTAGCGCTTAGGCAAAGGGCGTAAAAAAGCGGGGGGGAAAGCGGGAACTCGCAAGATTTTTTCGTCTTGCGAAGCAACCCCACAGAGAAATTCGTTTAGCGAAGCGCCTCCAAAAACGGAAAACCCTTTCGTCTAGCGGGTTTTTCGTCTTGCGAGGCGTTCGTCTTGCGGGGCACCACTGTACTTCTGGAACACCTCCATATTGGACATATGGGATTTGGGGGGGGGGGGGGGCGGGGGTGAAACAAGCATTATCTTGAAGGGGGCAAAACTGTTGTCTGCAATGCAGTTGGTCATTTAGTTAAATATTTTTATTTTCTTGATGGGGTGGTTGCCCCCCCCCCACCTACAGTCATGACTGGATATCACATTTTTTTGAGTTAGTCTGTTCTGTCTACACCAGCCTTTCTCAACCTATGGGTCCCCAGATGTTGTTGAACTACAACTCCCATCACCCCTAGCTAGCAAGGCCAGAGCTCAGAGATGATGGAAGTTGTAGTCCAACAACATCTGGGGACCCACAGGTTGAGAACCACTGGACTACACCATGGGTAGGCAAACTAAGGCTCGGGGGCCGGATCCAGCCCAATTGCCTTCTCAGTCCGGCCCATAGATGGTCTGGGAATCAGCGTATTTTTACATGAGTAGAATGTGTCCTTTTATTTAAAATGCATCTCTGGGTTATTTGTGGGGCCTGCTTGGTGTTTTTACATGAGTAGAATGTGTGCTTTTATTTAAAATGCATCTCTGGGGTATTTGTGGGGCATAGGAATTCGTTCATATTATTTTTCAAAATATAGTCCGGCCCCCCCACAAGGTCTGAAGGACAGTGAACCGGCCCCCTGCTGAAAAACTTTGCTGACCCCTGGGTCCACACCATGTGAGACATACAGGAGCATGACAGCAGCTGGTTGCAGTTAAGTTACAGTGTGCGAAATGTTCTTATGCTGCTATTGCCTTTGATCCATGCTGGCCCAGGGTATTTGGCCACCTGAGGCAAACCACAAAATAACTCCCCACCCTCCTGCCAGGAAAGAAGGGTGAAGATCTGTGTCGGGAACAAGAGGAGGAATCAAATCAACCTCACCCGACAGTTGACGTGGGAATCAAAGGCTGCCATGGTGCAGGGAGCAAGGGGCTCACTCTGAATCATGCTGGGTGGGTACAGGAGAGCAGCTCCTGCAATTTCCTCCTCTTGAGAGACCACTGTAGAGGTGGCATAGGAGGGCTGAAGCCAAGGAGGCCTCCAAGGAAGAAGTCCAAACCGTTGCCACTGTGGTAGCAGGCGATGCATTCCTTGCAGGACAGATCTGCTGGCCCTGTGGATCCTGCCGCCTGACACGGTTGCCTCACCTTGCCTCACTGGTAATAATAATAATTATTATTACTATTATTTATACCCCGCCCATCTGGCTGGGTTTCCCCAGCCACTCTGGGCGGCTTCCAACAGAATATTAAAATACAATTGTCAGGGGCTCAGGAGCAGAGACACAGGGGAGAGAGGAAACGGAGAGCGAAGGGGAAGAATCTGAGGGCAGCGTAGGGGAGTATGACAGTGGCCCGAGAGATTCCATGAGCTTCTCCAGCGATTCAGAAGATTCCCAGAGGGAGGCGCCGATGGCCAGGGCAAGGGGGGTCCCAGGGGGGACACACCAGAAACAAGGTGCCAGCGGGGACTCCCAAAGCAGCAGCGGGAGATCAGGACCAGTTCCCCCACCAGAGCGGAGTGGGGGGGAAGAGTCCCATGTATCAGGGCCAGCGTCTCCTCCAGTAGGGAGAGAAGATGAGTCAGGGCTGGCCACGCCTCTATCGCAGAGTGAGGGAACGGAGGGGAAGTCAGTTCCAGCTAGCCCCCCCGAAGGGGGAAGCAGTGACAGGAGCAGTGTAACGGTCAGGAGAAAGGTTGCCGGCTGGGCGCGCGCGCCAAGTCCAAATGTACAGGCGCGCGGGACAGCAGAAAACCCGGATTGGGAACCAGGTCCTAAAGCCCGCCGGAGGCAGGGGGAAGACTCAGGGGACTCAGCGTCAGAAGAGTCTAGAAAGGGCAAGACCCCAGCGGACAGGCGGACCCAGAGGAGGAAAGAGCAAAGGAAGAGGTGGAGCAAGGCTAGAGTCTTAAACTGGTGTCTGGGGGGAGGAGATTCAGACGGAGCTTCAGCGGTCTAGAGTTTAAGACGTAGAGCTGCGCGCCGCGGCTTTGAAATCGAAACTGCACTTCAATAAAGACTTTTATATATAACAACGGACTGGCGTTGGTCCTTTGTGAGCTGGGACCTCGGGCGGCTGACAACAATCATCTATTAAACATTAAAAGCTTCCCTAAACAAGGCTGCCTTCAGATGTCTTCTAAAAGTCTGGTAGTTGTTTTTCTCTTAGACATCTGATGGGAGGGCATTCCACAGGGCAGGTGCCACTACCGAGAAGGCCCTCTGCCTGGTTCCCTGTAACTTGGCTTCTCGCAGCGAGGGAACCGCCAGAAGGCCCTCGGCACTGGACCTCAGTGTCCGGGCAGAACAACAGGGGTGGAGACACTCCTTCAGGTATACTGGACCGAGGCCGTTTAGGGTTTTAAACGTCAGCACCAACACTTTGAATTGTGCTCGGAAATGTACTGGGAGCCAATGTAGGTCTTTCAAGACTGGTGTTATATGGTCTCAGCGGCCGCTCCCAGTCACCAGTCTAGCTGCCGCCACTGGCTGTGGCGTTCATACAGAGCCCCCGGTTGTTTCACGGACTATTGACCTGTACACCACTGCTTTCTTCTTCCGCTGCCACCAACCAGGTTTCTTTTGGTGAAATACTGAGTCTCTGTCACGTTGTAAAGTCAATAACGAAGATTAAAGTTTATTGAAGAACAAACAAGTTTTAAATATGTTTAGAACGGTTTCTCAAATGCGCGCCCTTAACTAGATGTGGCACTATCTCACATTGTCACGTTGTTCTCTCTCAGTTCCATCGCTGTCTCTCACTCTGTCACAACCGCTATATTTGTCTTTTACTCGTTCTGTCCGACTCTGACTCTCCTATCTCCCCATGGCAAAACCCCTGGGCTGGGCTGAGCCTCAAAGCCAGGTAGGTTCCGCCTCTTAGCTTTCTCACTGGTCAATCTACATTAAACATCGCCATCCCCCTGTACAAACATAATCACAAGGAATGGGCAAACGCCACACTGGCCACATTGGTAATTACTGGACAAAAGGTAGGGGGATGAGACAGCATTGTCTGGCTAAATTATAGCATCAAGAATAATAGTTTCTCAGCTGTTCCTGGCATTGAAACAATTGGCTGCTGAGAACTTTCCCCTCAGAGAGGTCTTGTCTTAGCTGAGAAGTTCAAATGATGTACAAATGTTTATGCAGAATGACTATGCATCTATTACAACTACGAAGGACATTGCCCCCCCTTTTTTTTAAGAATATGGAACAGGCCCAGAGGGTTACTTACTGAGAACTGGCAAGTTCTGTTGGAGAAAGGAACTTTCTTGCTATGTTCCAGTTGATGCCTTCTCACAGCTCTCAAAAGCACTGCAGCCAGGATGCCCCCTCGCCATTGAGGTTGAGATGTGGCTAAGAATCTTCCCCATTATTCAATTAATCACTGACACAAGTCGTTACAGAGATGCATCTTGCCGATACGTTAATCTCGCAAATATGTGTCGCAAGCAGAACATTCTGCCTTTTAAGGATATTAAGATACCAAGAAGAACAGTCACATTTCAAAAGAACTAGTCAAATTTCACAAGGTAGAAGAAGCCGGAGTGTTTACATGGTTTCATTTTTATTTTTGTTTCATTATGGCTACCAATAATCTTAAGATTAAGAACTGGTATGATGGAAACTCAAGCCTAGTTAAATTACTGGCTGAGCTGGGTTTGGTCATTTTGGGTCAACTCCCAGATTTTACTAAGTTGCTTTTTATTGATTTCATTACATTTCTCGCACCATATCAACCCACCCATTTTATTTTATAATGCCTTTGGTTGCATTCATTCCTGTTTTAGTTTAGACTGTGATAGGCTATGGGTCAATGCAACGTGTTTGAGCCGACTGACTGAACTTCAGCACAAACAGCGACAGGTAGAGGAACACATTTAATAATTCCTGCTTGCTCTTAGGCCAGTTCCCAGCAGACACTGCATACTGCTCTCACCCTGAATTTTCCAAGAGGCTGCAAAGCCTCCTTTGGCGAAGAGAAAGCAAGTGGTAAATTGTGCCAAACCCTGCGGTGGAATCTCCACCCCCATCGTTCAGCCGAGACACTGAGATCCAGCGCCGAGGGCCTTCTGGCGGTTCCCTCATTGAGAGAAGTGAGGTTACAGGGAACCAGGCAGAGGGCCTTCTCGGTAGTGGCGCCCGCCTTGTGGAACGCCCTCCCTTCAGATGTGAAGGAAATAAGCAGCTATCTTCTATAAAAGACATCTGTAGGCAGCCCTGTTTAGGGAAGTTTTTAATATTTAATGCTGTATTGTTTTTAACACTTGATTGGAAGCCGCCCAGAGTGGCTGGGGAAACTCAGCCAGGTGGGCGGGGTATAAATAAATAAATTATTATTATTATTATTATTATTATTATTAATAATAATATATTGCTTTTGTCTCGAGCACATTCACGCAGGGACAAGCTCACAGAAAGCAATTCACAGAAAGAGGAGTGGAGATTCTTTGCTCCTGAAGCTATCAGCAGCAGAAAGGGCAATCTCCTCATAGGAGCCAGAGTCTAAGCTAACTGAGATTAGACAATTTCACATGGCAGACTTCTAGTCTGCTTTCTCTTGCACCATGTGCTCCTCCTATCTCCCTTGCCTAGTATTTGATGGCAGGAACTGGCACATGACCTTATGGTGCCAACGAACTTCTTTAATCAAAGCAACCTTTCCACCAGCATTCAGGTTTGGGCTATGAGGTTTCCGGCAGCATGGGTGTTCCAACCTTGACACCACAGTACACCCATGTTTGTGCTTCTATCCCTCCCTCTTCAAGATGAGGACATGCGTTATATTTCAGCCCCCTGGCCAACATATCAGGAGGTTTCCTCTGCTGTTCTTGAGAAGCTGCAGCAGCTCCAGAATTCACAAAAGCCAAGAAAGAATCTGCAAAACCTACCCCGCTTTTTAATGTGGCGCCAAATCACCCCAAGGGAGAACCAGCAGGGGAAGGGAAAAAATCTGTATGCAAAAAAGCACATGTTTGATGAACACACTGTTCCTGTCAGCGCAACAGACCAGGGAAAAACTTAGCATGAATTTTTTAGACCTTCAATAAGAAGAAAGCTAATCAGCTCATGTTCACACGGGCAGGGACACTTGTCAATTAGTTCACCAACAATTTCTTAAAGCTGAGGAATTCTTTACATAGATGGCAATCTACTATTTTAATTGTAGATGATTGTGCCATCAGGTGAAAAATAAGCAGTATTATTATTATTATTATTATTATTATTATTATCATCATCATCATCACCACCCACCCATCTGGCTGGGTTTCCCCAGCCACTCTGGGCAGCTCATAGCATATCTAAAAATATAATAGAGTGGTACCTCGGGTTAAGTATTTAATTCGTTCTGGAGGTCTGCTCTTAACCTGAAGCACCTCTTTAGCTAATGGAGCCTCCTGCTGCTGTTGCGCCACCGCTGCACAATTTCTGTTCTCATCCTGAAGCAAAGTTCTTAACCCGAGGTACTATCTCTGGGTTAGCGGAGTCTGTAACCTGAAGCATATGTAACCTGAAGCGTATGTAACCCAAGGTACCACTGTAAAAACATCCAGCATTAAGAACCTCCTGATACTGGGCTGCCTTCAAATGTCTTTTAAAAGTTGTACAATTCGTTATCTCCTCGACATCTGAAGGGAGGGCTTTCCACAGGGAGGGTGCCACTACCGAGAAGGCCCTCCTCCTGGTTCACTCTAACTTTGCTTCTCTCAGTGAGGGAACCAGCAGAAGACCCTTGGAGGACCTCATAAGGTTGCTGTTGCAGACCCTTCTGCAAAGGGATGCAGAAGGAAGGGAAGATCCTGTCTACACACTCACACCCACCACTTAGAACAGGTGTGGCTAATCTTTCTCAGCTGGAGGGCAGCACCAATCCTCTGAGGGCTGCATGCCAGTGCCAGGCATGGCCAAAGCAAAAACGGATGTGCCCAAATTGGGCATTAACACTCATGTGCAGGCACAACAAATGCAGATAACCTCTCCTCCCTGCAATCTCTCCCGTTTTTCTAGACCTTTCCAACCAGGGAGCTTCCGGCTTCAGCATCACCTTCTGGCAGATCTGGGCTCTCTCTTCCTACTCAAGCCAGCTCTGCATTCACTTTTCCTCTTCAAGAGAGAAAAGGGGGTCAAGGCTAAGCCTCCAGGAACCCCAGCTGGCCGACCTGACTGGAAGAATCCGCGACCAGAAAGAAGAGGAGACGCAAGAGGACTGGAAGAAATTTAAAGAAGATTTAGCTGAATATTGTAATATAAGATAAATAGGAAATTCTTGGAAGTAACAAATAGGCCTAGGGGTAGAATAAGAATATGTGTTAATAATTATTATGGATTTCAATATTAATAAAGGAGAAGAAGTTAGTAAATGAAAGAAGTTAATAGTACAGTGGTACCTCAGCTTAAGTACTTAATTTGTTCTTAAGTACTTAATTTGTACTTAATTTGTTCCAGAGGTCCATACTTAACCTGAAACTGTTCTGAACCTGAAGCACCACTTTAGCTAATGCGGCCTCCCACTGCCGCTGCGCCGCCGGAGCACGATTTCTGTTCTCATCCTGAAGCAAAGCTCTTAACCTGAAGCACTATTTCTGGGTTAGCGGAGTCTGTAACCTGAAGCGTATGTAACCCGAGGTACCACTGTATTAGAAATATTAATTTGGAGAACTGTTAAATAGGTGATATAATGAAATTCAGTTAGAGGGGATTTGAGGAAGTCGGTTATTATTGTAATGAAATTAGTAATTTGAAGTAAGAGTTTATTTTTGTGTGTTTTTTGTTGTGTGTTTTGTAATGTTTTTCCTTTTTCCTTTTTATTTTTTATGTGATAAACGTGAATATCAATAAAAAAAAAAAATTGGAAAAAAAAGGAACCTCAACTTCAAGACACTCCTCACTCCCAGCTCCCTAGCTGGCCTGCAATGAGGATATGGACAGCTGCAATAAAGCCGAAAGAAGCCTCTGAATAGCATCCTGGTCAGAAAGATCCAATGAGTTCATCAGGGAGCTCAGAAGCCTCTGAGCTGTGGAATTAATGTTGAAGGAGCCCCCTCTGCCTTTTCCCATGTTAGGCAATGGAATATTCATTCTTAAGAACCAACAAAGTTTTTGCAGTTGATATTTGAAATTACAAATACAAGACCCATAACTGTTTTAGCAAACCCTCCAGGAGACAAAAGCCAAACAAAAAACAACCCAAACGCTGAAACATCACTTTTCTCATACCTGTATTTCTGTTTAGCTGTAAATTATTTACTTCAGTCATTCAGAACTGAACTTCGTTGTTTCATAAATTATATTAACACTCAAAATTGGTTACATCTCATTTGTTGTAGCAGTTCTATAAAATTAATGCTTTAAAACAAGTGACCATTATTTGACAATACTTAAGAGGTCAACAGACCTCCCTCTCTCTCTTTTTTCACTAGTTCATTTATAGACAGTGGAAGGGAAGGAATGGCACAGTTAGCTCCTCTTCCTCCTGACAGAGTCCGGTAAGGCAAATTCTAAACTTGGTCGTAGACATTTCTGCGCCTGAAGTGAAGAGTTGCAATAATCCCCTTCGTCTCCTGGAACAGAGCTCATTTTTCTAAAGGAGGCCCAGAGAAAGCAGGAGAAAATGGTGTCCTTACTCATAAAAGCAACTGTTTCGGAGTAGAGCCGGAGCACTCTTGGGAATCAGTGGATGTGGTGATCCCTCGTTGGCATAAATACCAATATCTTCCTTAGCCTCAATGCAAAATCCCAAACAACATGGAATTGTGTGCAAGAGACTGCCTTGAAGATCAAACTACCCACAGAAAGCGGTCCCATGCCTTAGCTGTAGGCAAGTGCCTCTTCTGAAGCAGAAAAAAAATGTTCTCCAAAGTAGATTCCAGTCTTAGCCTACTGACATTTCATTTAAGATCCCATATTCTCTTAATCCTAAACTTGACCAGGGAGCATGCTGCAATCTTCCTGTGCAACAATCCAGGGGAAATAAATTGATATACTGATACCTGATTGAAACGCAAGCCATGCCCAGCACAGTTGTCTATACAGAGGCTGCAGAAATGGGATTAGATGTGTCATCCTTAAGACAGGCCTACCTGCCTGACCGAGAACAGAATCTGTTCCAAACCAAAACAGCAACAAGGCCACGGACTGGAAGAGGATGGGAAGAACACTTTAGCCGAACCCCAGAGCAAATCCTGCAGAGGGCGAGGCAGGAAAAGCCTTGCCCTTCACCCCAGTGTTTTGAAACAGCTTCCCCACCCCTTACGATGTAGAGGCTTTGTTAAAATCCATCCTGTAGCATCCCGAACCTGCCAAGTGCCAGCCAGATGTCAGGTGCTTGAGGGAAACAAAGCAGAACCTTTGCGCCAGTCTTTCGGAGGCAAATGTGGCACTTGGAAAGGTTGATGCGCAGGCAGCGTGGAAACCTCCACAAAGTCCTCAAAAGCGACGTAAAGGGCTTTGCCTTGACTCACTCCTGGCGTAACCCTTTGTAAGTCTTTTTTCTTCCAAAATAAAACTTTTCTTAAAAAACAACAACACAGCAAAACTGCATTCCCCCACTGCAACTGTCTGGCAAACCTGCTAATCTCACAGGGAGCCTGGGAAAAGCTGGTACACACAGGCCAGCAATAAATCAGCCGGGACTATTGCAGCGCCAGTTCAAGACTGGGGGAGATACTGGTTAAAACTCTAGTCCCTGCCCCCTCCCCCTGGTCCCCCAAGTGTCTGTTGCTCAGACACCAAGGACTGTCTCAACGGCTCTCCGTGGAACCGGCACATAAGGTCGCAGGAGGCAAGGATATCGGCTGCCCCCTCCCGTCCTAGTCCCTGCCGGAAGACAGGGGACAGGAGGCGTCGTCAGTCTCAGAGGTCCAGCTACAGATCCGTGCCCAGCAATAATCAGTCAAGGCAGTCCTTCTCGCTCTCTGTCACAGCGCTCAGTTCACCACCAGGACATTCTCCTGCAGTGGGGTTCTTGCGGGAGGGTTCAAGGAGGGAGAAATAATTTTACAATGGATAATAGATCGCAAACGCTGCAGAGAGAACGTGAATCACAAAACAATATGGGGCTAGACACAAAATGGGCGCTGACTGGTGACAAACAACTACTGGAAAGTGAAATATGAAATGCAGAAATAAAGAAAATCATCAAACCATCAGTTCTAGCATGCGGGGGGAGGCACCTAAATTATGTAATTTGGTATCTGAATGATTGGTATCAGTAATTGTATTATTGTTCAGCATTGTTATAATGAGGCTGTTATTGGACTGTAATTGAAAACTAAAAAAAATTATTATCAAGATGCGAAATATGGTGGAGAAGATAAAAATGGCGGCAAACGCAAAAGAAAGTACAATTAATATAGATATAGTAATGATTTAAAGTGGACAGGCAGGGGGATGTATAACTTTAGTTTTTTAAGGGAATATATTGTATATACGAGCAGGAATTGATAGATAGATAGCTGGTGGATAAGGGGTAAGGGAATTTAAAAGAAATAATAACTGTAAACTGAATATAAGGAATGAAATGCGAATTAGAAATAAATATGTAATATCAAGCAATGGGGGAAAGTAGGGACACATTTAGGATGAAGAGTGGGAAGACAACTTTTCGGGAAAAAATATATCCAATTTGATGTAATTTGGTATTGATGCATTAAAAATTTGGAAAACTTATAAATATTATGTGGGAAAGAAAAAGGAGGGAGAAGAGAGAACCACCAAGCTTTGCGCCCTAAGTGCCCCCTCCCCCAAAGATGTGTCCTGGGCTCCAAGCGCTGGCTTCTCTGTCCCCAATGAGTCCTTTAATACCTGTTCTGGAGGAACAGCCCTGACCCCCTGCACAGAAGAGGGATTTGGGAAGGGGCAAGGTGGGGTCTTATGGGACACGGATGGCGCTGTGGTCTAAAGCACTGAGCCTTGGGCTTGCCGATCGGAAGGTCGGTGGTTCGAATCCCCACTATGGAGTGAGCTCCCGTTGCTCGGTCCTGCTCCTGACAACCTAGCAGTTCAAAAGCACACCAGTGCAAGCAAATAAATAGGGAAGGTAAACAGCATTTCTGTGCGCTGCTCTGGTTCGCCAGAAGTGGCTTAGTCATGCTGGCCACATGACCCGTAAAAACCGTCTGTGGACAAACATCGGCTCCCTCGGCCAGTAAAGCGAGATGAGTGCCACAACCCCAGAGTTGTTCGCGACTGGACTTAACCGTCAGGGGTCCTTTACCTTTTTTTTTGTTTTAAAGGTGGGGTCTGTTCTTGGAGTACAAACGGGGCCTGGTCACCCAAAGAAGAGTTTGGATTTGATATCCTGCTTTATCACTACCCAAAGGAGTCTCAAAGCGGCTAACAATCTCCTTTCCCTTGCTCCCTCCACAACAAACACTCTGTGAGGTGAGTGAGGCTGAGAGACTTCAGAGAAGGGTGACTGGCCCAAGGTCATCCATCAGCTGCATGTGGAGGAGCGGGGAAGCGAACCCGGTTCACCAGATTACGAGTCTACTGCTCTTAACCACTACACCACACTGGCTCTCTCAAATGGCTGGAGTCCAAGAACAGGCGTTCAGAATAGCGTGGAAGTCACTCGAGACCCATCCCCTGCAGACTCACCTCTCGCAGCAGCAGAAGACCGAACACGAGGAAGCACTGTCCTGGCGGAACTTGCCCGATTTGGGGCTGTCTTTGCACTCGGCTATGTAAGCGTGGAGCTGGGTGATGGCTGCTTCCCCCTCACACTGATGCTGCAAGAGCAAGAGACAAGAGAGAGGGTCAGAGCAGTTCTGGGACTGCAGGAAGGACAGGACTCCTGTCAGACACAAAAATTCAGACGGTGTCTCTGGACTGGCGCTAGGCCTCAGGGCTGGAGTCAGATGCAGCTGAGCAGAAGAAGCAGAGCCAGCTGTTAGTGAAGTTACCTTCTTTATTCAAGGCAACAAGCACACACTCAGCAACGCTCTCAATAGGTCTCACCAGGTTGGATAAAAATCAATTATTTTTTAAAAAAAATAATGGTTTTTTTTAATTTAAATCATATTTTTTTTAATTGGATTTTTAAAATAAAATGCTTTTGGAGGAAAATAGCTTTCTAAAGATAGTTTTCTATTTAAGTTACATTACATATAGTCCTAAGGCTATTCATCAGGAAATAAGGATTTAAGTTTTTCATGTGTGCTAAAACTCAGGATATTTTTTTTTAAAAGTCATTTAACCACATCAGTTAACAAACATGGATACATATGCTATAATGTTATTGTTTTAGTTAAATAAATGGTTTAATTTGTTATTAAGGAAATGATTATTTTTCTCCTTCTAATGAAGTACAGCAGAAAAGTTGTCCAAATATAAACAGTTAACTTATTAAACCTCACAATAATTTCATAATTATCTGTCAATGTATTTCTAATAGTATAAGCAAATCAGTAGTTTTTGATATAACTGTAAAAACTTCTCTGAAAATTTATTATTCAAAAAAATGAAACCTTCATCTGCTTGTAAATATTAAGATTATACCAGCAAGAATGAGTCTTTCTGTAAAAAAAGTTATTTAAGTCAAGTCTTACTGACTAGTGATTTAAATCAAGTCCTACTGACTAGTGATTTAAATTGTGAGGGCACAAGGAGAAGGAGACGACAGAAGACGAGATGGTTGGACAGTGTTCTCGAAGCTACCAGCATGAGTTTGACCAAACTGCGGGAGGCAGTGGAAGACAGGAGTGCCTGGCGTGCTCATGGGGTCACGAAGAGTCGGACACGACTAAATGACTAAACAACAACAAACCTTGATGGTCTCGTAGGAGCCAGTGATGAGAGCAATAAAGAGGCTGAGCACCATGTAGATAAACAGGCTGATGAAAGTGTACAGGTAGACCTGGCTAAAAAGCCACACCAAGTAGCTGTTCTGCTGCATCGCGGCAAAGGTCACAAACATGTCGTCCCCGTTGATGAGCGAAAAAAGGCATTCTGACACCATTGAGAGGGTGCGGAACTGAAACCAAAACAGCAGACAAGAGCTGAGGACAAGCGAGGCCCCAAATCTGGAGACAATAGGTGAGTGGGAGAAACAGCCATTTATGACAACGACGACAACGATTTTCAGGTTTTCAATAATTTGCTGGCTTCACTCCTACTGCTTCGCTATGAAGCCAGAAGAGCAAGAGCCGCTGTACAGCTATCGCTCTTACTCTGCTGGCTTCAGTGAGAGCTGCGCAGCGCCTCTTGCTCCTGCTGGCTTCCCACCTTGCTGTAAAACAAGCAAAGCACCTGCCCGGTGTCTCCTCCTTCTCTTCTTGCTCTGGCGTCACCGTGCTTTACAGCGAGGCGGGAGGAGGGATGGGCGAGCAAGTGAGAGCTGCGCAAAGCGGAAGAGAAGCCATGTAAGCGGCTCTCGCTTTGCTTGCTTTAAAGCAAGAAAAGCGAGAGTCGCTTACATGCTCTGTGCAGAATTGGTTTTCTTGCTTTTCCCCTCTAAAAACTTATGGTCAGGTGCGTCTTACGGAGCGAAAAATACGGTAATTCGGTATTTGAATGATTGGTATTATCAATTGTACAGTGGTACCTCGGGTTACGTACGCTTCAGGTTACATACACTTCAGGTTACAGACTCCTCTAACCCAGAAATAGTACCTCGGGTTAAGAACTTTGCTTCAGGATGAGAACAGAAATTGTGCTCCGGTGGCGTGGCAGCAGCGGGAGGCCCCATTAGCTAAAGTGGTGCTTCAGGTTAAGAACAGTTTCAGGTTAAGAACGGACCTCCGGAACGAATTGAGTACTTAACCTGAGGTACCACTGTATTATAATTTGGTATTGTTATGATGAGGCTATTATTGGATTGTAATTGAAAATAAATAAATAAATAAATAAATAAATAATAATAATAATAATAATAATACCTACAAGCACTTGGCTCTGTTGTAGCGTTAACTCTTCCAAGATTTAGGCAACCATCCCTTTCCCCAAGGAAGACACATATTAACAGTGACAATGATCTGAAAAGTTCATTGCTTTGTTTGCACTGAAGCTGGTGGCTCCATGACAGTTCTGTCCCCCCTGCTCCCCTTTCCACATACCTTGACATGGTAGGGTCCCAGCACAATCCAACCACAGAAGCAGTAGCCCAGGTAGATGACGGCCACACAGCAGCAGAAACGGATGACGTTGGGGAGGGCAACCCGCATGGTGACAATGAGGATCTAGGGAGACAGCAAGCGAGAAAACTTGAGTGGGAAAATGCTGCCCTCAATTAGGATCAGGGAGACCTGGTTACAAGTCTCAGGTCGGCTCTTGTCTTGGTGAAATTAGTAGTGACCCAGATAAGGAACATTGAAGCTGCAAGAGCATCGGGCAACAGGCAGGAGATACAAATACAACATTTGTTTTGGGGTACAGAATCCATCACCCAGGAAATCTCAGGTTTCTCATACATGGTGGACATGTAAGGTAGTAAAAGAATTCTGGGAGATGATATATAATGAACTGAAAAAAATGTTCAAAACAACCTTTTCTTAAAAACCCGAAGCTTTTCTTTTAGGAATTTCAGGTGCCGAACTCCCAATGGATCAGAAAAGACTATTTATGTACGTGACCACTGCTGTTTGGATGTTATTAGCTCAGAGACAGAAAGAAGAAAGAGTCCCTATCAGAAAAGAATGGCAGATTAAGTTGATGGATTATGCCGAATTGGCAAAAATGACTGGAAAAATCAGAAATCAGAAATTTTAATAAGGAATGGGGAAAATATATAATTTACCTTAAAAACCACTGTAAACAATTATTAGTAGGATTGTAGTTTAACTTGTAGTTTAATGTTGAATTTTGGGTATAATGGAGATTTAAAAGATTTGGATTAATAGAGGATTAATGCAGGAGGAAAAGGTTGATATAAGGACCCACAAAGGGGAGGAAGGAAGTTCAGGAGTCTTCAGAATTCTGTTTCTATGTTGGTTGTTTGATAATTGCTTGTAAATTTCAAAATTTGAAAAATTAAATAATTAAAAACAAAACAAAAAAACAAGAGCAGCTTTGTTTGTCAACATTTAGCAGGCGAAACTCTTCCTGATAAGGAGATGCCAGGAAGCACCATCTGGTAAAATTTTGCATTTCATTCAGTTATTAAAGGCATGGGAGTTGTATGATGCAAAAAAAATATGGATCCCTAATGTAGATCTGTAAGGAAATTTCCACTGGGTGGAGAGAAACTCAGAACACCTGAATCTCAAAACCAAATAATTTTTTATTTTTTTTAAAAAAGGAAATCTCAGGTTTCATTTTTAAAAAGATAAAATAAAGGATTCATTTTGGGATCTTGCTCCTGTCTGTATATACTGTATAGGGCATGAGAAAGCAAGCAAGGGGACTCAGCTTACATTGTACTTCTGGAAGAAGCTGAGATAACGCATGACGCCGACCCAAACCAGGAGTGTGGAGGTGCCCAGGAGAATTCCACATACGTCATAGTTGGCAAAGTTCTGCAAATAAACAACACATTGTGCGGGGTTGCTCTTTACGTGTGGTGAGAGCAGGGTCTCTTCTGCTCAGACTGTAGCCCAGGATCTGAGACCTTCTTCCCTGGGCTCTAGCCCTCAGGCTGCCTGGTGTCAAGGCTTCAGGAAATCCTATCCCTCCCCCGGTGGGATGCCGAAAAGCAGAAAAACAAAGAGAGTTCTTACCAAGTATAATCATCATAATCATAATTTAATATTTATACCCCACCCATCTGGCTGGGTTTCCCCAGCCACTCTGGGTGGCTTCCAGCTGAATATTAAAAACAATACAGCATCAGACATTAAAAACTTCCCTAAAGAGGGCTGCCTTCAGTTGTCTTTTAAAAGTAAAATAGTTGTTTATCTCTTTGACATCTGATGGGAGGGCGTTCCACAGGGCGGGTGCCGCTACCGAGAAGGCCCTCTGCCTGGTTCCCTGTAACCTCACTTCTTGCAGCGAGGGAACCGCCAGAAGGCCCTCGGAGCTGGATGATGGGGGTGGAGACACTCCTTCAGGTATACAGGACCAAGGCTGTTTAGGGCTTTAAAGGTCAGCACCAACACTTTGAACTGTGCTAGGAAACGTACTGGTAGTTTATTCAATACAGTCACACCTCGTGTTGCGCTAGGTTCATGGTGGTCTTTTCAGCTTGTGAACGCGGCAAACGTTTTGCCGGGCGCACACGTGCAGAAGCACTCTATTGCGCTCCGCGCTTGCGCCGCTCCAGTTGTGGACTTTTCGGGGTGCGAATGGCACCCCGGAACGGATCGTGTCCACAACTAGAGGTACCACTGTATTCACAGAGAGACAAAGGAAGCAGTCTCTCTTGGATAATGGCGTTGCTCTGAGTAAAGTCCCACCCCCTCAGTCCCTCCTATTCTACGCCACCCTTGCGCCGGCTAATCTTTCTGCCTCTGAGATTTCTGTTCTGCTACTCTCATTGCACACCTGCTTCTGGAAGATGGGGGATCAGGAATGCTTTCAAGAGACACTGAGTTTGTTAGCTGTCTCTCCCCCAATATTTCCCAGCTTTCCCCCTCTGCAGCCTCTGAACCATGCCCTTCTGCAAACCACTGTTCTAAATCTATACTGCCCTCCTCTTCTCTCCCCCCCCCCCTTCCTCCTCAGTCCAGCTCCTGACACCTAGACTGTTTCTTACCTTGGACTCAATCCCAATCTTCATGATAGTTCCGGACACAGTAAGGATGTCGCTCACCACCAGCAGGATGTACCAACCATTCACAAATTCCAGGCGGTCGGACAGGCAGATGTCTTGATTGTAGCGGCGCTGGAAAAAATGGCTGAACTCCTGTGCAAGGAAAAGGAGCTGCTGGTGAGCTTCCCACCTCCTGAAAAACACACGGCCTCTTGTTCCCTCCTGTCAAAGTCCCCGCCGCTCTCGATTGCTCTCCTTTCCTGCTTCCCTTGCTCCAGAAGGGGGAGATAAGGACTTCTACCATTAAGCTTGGAAGACTCCAACCACAATGCACAAGCCTAGGCAGCAACACAGTACTTACGAGGCAACCGCTAGCTATTCCGCAATGGAGGGGGAAAACTAAGGCTGGGCGATATCTGGTTTCCAACATCGCGATAACAGCTAAACATTGCAATATACTGATATATCACAATGTCTGAAATAAGGATGGAGCCACGTAGAGGCATTGACTGGCTTCACGGTTTTTCCCCCACATTGTGTTTTTTGCATAGCGCACGCGCACACATACACACCAGGAGTCACAATATATTACCAGGTCAAAAACTATGAAACCAATACAAGATATGGAATTCAAATCGGGTTCGGATGATATATTGCTATATCACCCAGCCTGATAAAAAAACTTGGCCGACATAGTCCCCACTGCTAGAAGAATACGGCACTGGAGTCTCTGCAGAATAAAAGCTGCTGGATCACATAAACGCAGGATTTTTAATTTTGAAAGCAATTTTTGATTGCTACATTAAGCATTGCCTTAAGCAGACGATGAAGTTTTCACCAATGTCCTTTGCTAACATCCCTGGGCAAAAGTCTCATCTACGTTCTGCCCCATCCTAACAACATTTTTCATGTTCTTCTTTTAAAAGTTGTTTTGGCACATTATTCCCCACCCCACCCTGCTACAACCACCAGAACTCCCTTCAATTTTATGTGTCTGTGTGTGTTCTGGAGGGGTTGTAGTCACCTGGTGCCTTTCAAACCCTTCCCCTCCCTATTTCTGCACTCCACACAACTATTGCTGTGGCAGGTCCTCGTGCCGTGGCCTGGCCAGACCTTGAGTTGCACGGGATCCAGGTTTATGAATGCAAACATACTTTGGAATATTTGTCTTCTTGCCCCACCAACGCTACAATCACTTTCAGCTACTGCTCTTTACTGGAGCGGATTAGCGCAACAAAGCTTTTGCCTGCAGACAGCAGCAGCCTGAAATTTGTGTGTGGCTGGCTCAGTGACAAGAGCATAGACTTTTCACGCAGAAAGTCCTGGGTGGTACGTCTGTAAATAAGGATGACCCAGCAATGCTCACTTGCTGCAGGAGAAGCCCCCTGATGATGGAGCGGCCGCACAAGATGAAAGATAGTACGCAGATGAGGAGCACCACCACGTCAAAGAACATCCGGAAGCTGTTGTCTCCTGCAAGAAAGGAGGAAGGCAGTGTTGGGTTTCTAGAAAATGCGGGGAGCTAGAGAACAAGGAAATGGTCACACTCCCCACCCGCAGAATTTTCAGTCCAAATAGGCTAGTTAGAGAACCCAGAGGTTGCTGGGGGATGGAAGTTTCTGCAGGCAGCAAAAATGATGCTATGAGGCACATGGAAGAAGTCCTCGAGTTTCTGGAGGGAAAAGTAGGCCAGCTGGAGCAGGGACAGAGAGAATTGTGGGAAAAGGGGGCAACGGGGGGTTGCCAAAAGCAAAAATGGGAGAAGAAGAGAGAACAGCCTGAGCTGTAGGGACTTAGGACTGATCGAGCCTAATTGGGATAAAAAACACACAGGACAAAGACCTTGGGATCACTGAGAATATAAGCCATTTGGCTGTGACCATTGTAAAAAGGGCCAATTCAATGTTTGAAATAATTAAAAATGGAACTGAAAGTACCGTATTTTTCGCTCTATAAGACACACTTTTTCCCTCCTAAAAAGTAAGGGGAAATGTGTGTGATTCTTATAGAGCGAATGCAGGCTGCGCAGATATCGCTGAAGCCAGAACAGCAAGAGGGATTGCTGCGCAGCAATCCCTCTTGCTGTTCTGGCTTCAGGGATAGCCGTGCAAAGCCTCTTCAACAACATTTGATTCAGAATATTTTTTTTCTTGTTTTCCTCCTCCAAAAGCTAGGTGTGTCTTGCGGTTGGGTGCGTCTTATAGAGCGAAAAATACGGTAAAACAGCAGGAGTCACAATGCCATTATACTAATCTGTAGCATGCCTGGAATATAAGGTATAGTCTGGTCATCCCAGCCCTTCAAAGAAAAGTTTATGTGAGAAGGTGCAGAAAAAGGACAAATAAACCTTAGTGATGCAGACACCCTTCCCTATGAAGAAAATCTTAAAGAGGTTGAGACTTTTGAATTTAGAAAACGAAAATCACCAGCTAATGAGACGAATATGACAAAGAGTTTAAACATCATCATCATTGTGGACATCAGTTTGTGAAACTGGATACTAAAGAAATATGTTCCTTTCTGCAGCATAAGCTTATGAAATGATCGTCTCAGGCTTTGGCAAGTCATTAAACTAGATGGCTAAGAAGGAACTGAGAGGTTTCCATAATCAAAGATGCAATTCAATGGGTTCATGAATGGGATGTCAGCAACGTGGAGGCTGAGAAAGAGTTCCACATAACACTCAAATCTCTTTTTCTGAAGTCCGTATTTTGGCAGGATGAGGCTAGCCTTATGGACACATTCAGATTTACAGTGCCATGAAAAAACCAAATATCCTTTAAGTCAATTAGGATATTGATTCTCATTAGCCAGGAACTAAAGACCAAACCCTTAAAAAAATCAATCTGCAAACGGTCCCTGAGCAGTGCTTTAAGCGCTGCTCTTATACAGGTGAGGTGCTGCCTTCGAAAATGTTTGTATTGCTCCCCCTGAAACCCCCTGATACCTTTGCCAGAGACACTGGGGTCTTTGCATTCCTGGATATCCACTTTGTTGTCCAAGTGAATCTTCACTCGGCCACTGTGTGCTTTATTGTCAAATGTGATCTGAGGGTGGAGGAGGAGTAGAAGAAGAAAAGAATGACAATGTACATCCTGGGGGAAATTCCACTGGGCAGCACAGCAGAAGAAGCCCCAGAGCAGTATCTCCGGCCCTCTCAGTCCAACGTGTAAATGAGGGCTCCTCAAACACAGGCGGAAAGGAGGCAAAAGCAACACCTCCTCAAGCATCCTTACTCACTGTGATGGAAAAGGTGTAGCAGTCCGGGATTTCGTTGTTGATGATGGTTTGGATGTTGATGGCTTTCAGCTTAAACCGGATGGTGACATTGATGAGCCTGGCAGAGACAAGACGTGGGGGGTCAGCTCTGTCACAATCTACCACCGAACGTCACAGTTTCCCACTGAATGACTGCAAACAGAATGGAGAGCCTCTCTTGTCAGAAAAACTGAAGGGAGCTGAGCCTTATAAGCTCAGAAAAAAGGAGGCAAAACCTGCACATTTTGAAAACCATGTGCTTCAGGGACTCGACTTCCTCCCCGACATTTGGCCGTAGATAAGCAGAACAAAGCGAAAGGAGTCTCTTACCACTTACAAATTTTAATGATCACAGCGAGAGAAGAAAGAACCCATCCCTCGGAATGAAGGTGCTCCCAATTAAGGGTTCCACTTCCTCCCTAGTCCCCACCCCACCCCCCGTCACTCCCGCATCTTGCAACCTGATCTTGCAACCATTGTGCTTTCTGTGCTGCCCTCCTTGACCTTGGGCTGTGCTGCTCTCCTTGACCTTGGGCTGAGCGGATGGACGCTTTCCAGAGAAAGTGGATCTGTTAACTCTCTCTCTCTCTCCCAGTTCTTCTCCTCCTAGCTGGACTACTGCAATGCGCTCTACGTGGGGCTACCTTTGAAGATGATCCGGAAACTACAATTAATCCAGAATGCGGCAGCTAGACTGGTGACTGGGAGCAGCCGCCAAGACCATATAACACCGGTACTGAAAGACCTACATTGGCTCCCAGTACGTTTCCAAGCACAATTCAAAGTGATGGTGTTGACCTTTAAAGCCCTAAATGGCCTCGGTCCTGTATACCTGAAGGAGCGTCTCCACCCCCATCGTTCTGCCCGGACACTGAGGTCCAGCGCTGAGAGCCTTCTGGCGGTTCCCTCATTGCGAGAAGCAAAGCTACAGAGAACCAGGCAGAGGGCCTTCTCGGTAGTGGCGCCTGCCCTGTGGAACGCCCTCCCGTCAGATGTCAAAGAGATAAACAACTACCTGACATTCAGAAGACATCTGAAGGCAGCCCTGCTCAGGAAAGTTTTTAATATGTGATATCTTAGTATATTTTTGGTCTTTGTTGGAAGCCGCCCAGAGTGGTTGGGGAAACCCAGCCAGATGGGCGGGGTACAAATAATAAATTACTATTATTATAGCTGTTCCCCACCCAGTACTTCCCAGCTTCTGCCTTCTGAACTATGTCCCTCTGCAAACCGCTGTTCCAAATCTATACTACTTCCCTGCTGCTGGGAAGATTCAGGATCCTGATCAGGAGCAGGGGGAGGCTCCCACCATTCCTCCTCAGCATGGTCCCTGACACCATGTTGGGTACAAAAATCAACAGCTGCAACATGTCAATTGATAAATGTAAGATTAGTAGGCAGAAACCTTCAGATCTGCAAAGCTGTCCCCCCCAAATGTAATGGGAGGCAGGAAGCATCAATGACTTTAAAAAAAGTTGCAAGGAAAAACATGAATTCCCCCCTGCGAATTCCTCCAGTTGGAGTGTGTGTCTTACCCTTCCGGCTATTGCAAACACCAAGAAAGTGTGTCTACTTACTTGTAAAACTTGAGAGTAAAGTTCCTGTAGCTGCGGTCTGGCTCCAGGAGGGCTCCAGATGTCTCCTCAGAGTCCTGGGCAGAAGGTATATTCTGTGGGGGATCAATGCCAACGCACTCTACACAGAAAAGAGGAACAGATTCATATGTGTAGGGGCAGCATTGGGGAGAAAGGAAAAAACGCCAGCAGTTTTGTGGTATCTTCTCAAACTAAAGTGACACTTGCTACTCATTTTTTATTGGTAAGAGGTAAAACGCAGAGAATAGCATTCCATAATAATAGCTCCTGCACGAACAAGGCAGCTTCCCTCAATCTGGGTCACAGATCAACAAGAGTCAAGTAACTTAGAAACCTGAAAGAAGCACAACTCAGGAAAGCAGAAAGTGTAAAGAGCTGAGTTTCCAGACTCTACAAGGAATTGTGCCTTAACTCTAAACGCACGCCTTTCCTCTAAACTAGGTTTGCCATGTGTCAGGAAAATTCCTGACATGTCCTGGTTTTCAGGTGTAAAAATGGCATTGGGGAAAAATTTGTCAAATTGGCAAAATGTCCGGGAATACTTGGATGTATGGCGATGTGATGGAAAAAGCAGCTGGTTTGTTCCGAAAACAAAGTTCAACAATTTTGGTGTGTTTCCAAAAAACAAAACAAAACAAAAAACCCTCAACTTTATGGGTGTCAGAAATTTTACTTTTTGAAATATGGCAACCCTACTCTAAACCGCAGTGTGGAACTCAAACAGCAAGATGGGTCATCTCCACAGGTAAGGTAAAGGACCCCTGGACGGTTAAGTCCAGTCAAAGGCAACTGTGGGGTTGTGGAACTCATCTCGCTTTCAGGCCGAGGGAGCCGGTGTTTGTCCACAGACAGCTTTCCGGGTCATGTGGCTGGCATGACTAAACTGCTTCTGGCACAATGGGACACAGTGACGGAAACCAGAGCACATTGAAACGCCGTTTACCTTCCCGCCACAGCGGTACCTATTTATCTACTTGCACTGGTGTGCTTTCAAACTGCTAGGTTGGCAGGAGCTGGGACAGAGCAACAGAAGCTCACCCCGTCGTGCGGATTCGAACCGCCAAGCTTCCATTCAGCAAGCCCAAGAGGCTCAGTGGTTTAGACCACAGCGCCACCCGCATCCCTCGCAGAGCATAGAGGATGCTGGAGGCCCTAGGAAAGGCACTTGCTCACCTGTGATGACTTTGGGGTCTATGTTGAAGGTGTCATTGGCCGGGTCAATCCTTCCTTTCCGGTAGTAATGCTGGCAAAGCATGAGCGCCGACTGGTTTGCACTCCCCGCATGCACGTAGGCATAGCGTCCGACTGTCTCGTTCGCAACGGCCAGGTACTACAGGGGGAAGTTGCAATGGTCATCCTGGTCAAGTCCAGCTGCCTTCCCCTTCCCCACCAGCTTTCTACTCGCTTCTCACCTTATCCACTGCGTAGACCATGTGATCATAGACATCTGCCTGTGTATAAACTGCATAGGTCTCCTCTGCCCCATCCACATAGTTCTTCAGGAAGAGGTGCTTGAAGGTCATCGTGTTCTCCTCTTTGAAGGTGACCACCATCTGATTGCTGAGCCCAAATAGGACGAGCTGTGTGGAGGGGAGGCAGAGAGCAGGGACCAAGCAGAGGAGCAGTTAAGAATCTATGACACACTGGGCAATAGATATAGGACATAATATAGATTTTAATTTTCCAGATTCATTTCTTTTTTTAACGTTTCAGTTTAATATTTGGTAAACGAGCGGCTATATGTCCTTTTCAAGGGGGTTTCAGCATCGTAAGTCTGTGTTGCAGTTTATCTGGGTCTGAGGTAACTTCTGTTTCTGCTTGTCTTACTTTCATATTGTTAAACTTTGGCTGTATCTGCACTACACATTAAAAGCTCTGGGATAACATTTTTGAATAATGGGGCTGGGGCTCCCTCAGGGTGAACCCCCCACCCTCCAGCTCTCATTCCCCACCCCAGGGTGTGGGGGCATCATTCGAAGCCACCATAGCCTCATACTCCTTCCAGTATTGGAGGCAGCCTAGCTTACCTCAGAGGGTTATTGCCAGGATAATTTGGACAGGGAAAGCACACCATGTATACCACCTTGACTTCCTTGGAGGAAGGGTAGGGTGTTCAAGTGAAAATAAGGCACCAAGGAAGACCTCCTGAGAGTACAAATGTGTTTTTGAAAGCGCCTAGAGGTGGTGAGTTAGCCAGGTGGAGAGAGAAGCCCCCACCCTAAAATGAAAAGGCAAGAACTTTCAAACCACTGGAACCGATAATGCACAATGACTAAACGAGGAACAGCCAGCCAGCCAACACCTTGGGCAGGCAGGCAAGTTTTCATGAGGTGTTGGAAACTGGATCACAATCAGGGCCCATTTCATTTCCTTCGATTCCCATAGGGATGCGAGGCAGGGGGTGTTTGGGGGAATCTATAACGGAAGCCCAGATCCAGCTGCCCTGGCCCTCCTGGTGAGGGGTAAATTAAGGGGCAGGGCAGGTGCTTGGAAGTTGAATGAGGATACCAAGTGTTGACATGGGCCTGAGATGGAGAGAGAGAGAGAGAGCCCACAGTCCATTGGGTGAGGTCTTGGCCAAGATCTGACTTCACAATGGGCTGCAGAATGTTTTGTTTCCCAGGAAACCAGGTGAGTTGTTTGAAAGGCTCCTGAGATCAGTTAAAAGCTCATTCAGTTATCTCCTTCAGATCAGTTGACACCACAGATGCCTGTCTGCTTTAGAGAACTGTCTTTTCTGGATCAGTTAGCATCAGAAACATCTGTCTACTTTGGACAACTATCTTTGGCTCAGTTGAAAGCCCAGAGAATGGTCTCCTGCCTCCCCTGCTGCCACAGAAGGTAAGGTAAAAGGCGAAGAGGGGAGACATTCTGAAGCTTTCTTCTCCCCCCTACCCCATGGGCAGTTTTTAAAGAAGCTCCTTGGTTATTTGGCCTTCTGGTTAATTTTCTGAGTTTTTCATTTGTCTCCATCCAAATGTCGGGATAATTGCCACCTCCCCCCCTCAAAAAACCAGTAAAATCCTCCCCCTCCCTCACTTTTACCACCCACAAATTTCTAGGAGCTCATTTTTCACTCAACCCTAAAATACACACCCCACCTCTGCAGGGCTCACACCTGCACCCTTAAGTTCTCCCTCCATCGGGTGCATTTCCAGCAAATTGAATTTCTCAACTCCCAACTCCTATCAGCCCTAGACAGCAGATCCAGGGTGTCAGATGTCATGGAGTGGGGGAGGAGGGCAGTTGGAATCTAGCAGCAACATCTGGAGGGTTTGGACACATAAAACAAGGTGATTTATCATCATAACACTGGGTAACTAGTCAGGAGTTTGTCCTGACCCTGATTATGAATGGCCAGAACTAGCCACTCACTGCCTAGTGTGGAAAGTGGAGCAAAGGACGTTTTAGGAGAGCAGACCCTGGGATCAGTTCTGCACTCAGAATGAAAAATTGTGTCACTGTGTGCAAAGAGAAGTAACCGGCTGTGACCTTTGTTTTAAAAAGTCAAGTGGTGACCTGACACATAGGTAAGAGAGGCTTTCCGACTGAGAAATGCCAAAATCGCCTCAAAATGTGTGGCTGATGGGCACCATCTGCAAGGAGGAGGAGGAGGCCCTCACCTGCATCTGGAGAGCTTACTCTCATTTGCTTGGCACCTAAAGGTGTATAATGAAGGCACCAGGTGAGCCTCACTTGAGAAAATAAAAGCCCTTTTATAAAAATTCCTCCTTGTTCTTGGTGCCCGCTTGTGGACCCAGAAACATGTCACCTCTTCCTTCAGCCCTTTTCTTGGAAATGCAGGCAGAGCACTGCAAGAAAGAGGGAGAGAGGGTAATGTCTTCTGCTCTGAATCTCTCTCTGTGTGTTGGGGGGCAGGCAGGGGGCAGAGAGAGTTAAAGGCCAAAGGCCTGGTTATAGAAGAAACCTTTTTGCCTGGTGCCTAAAAATATATGATGGTAGTCCCAGTACAACTGTGAAACCTTTTCTATCTGTGGTAACTGACTAGAGCAGGTTACAGGTAGGTAGCCATGTTGGTCTGCCATAGTCGAAACAAAACAAAACAAAGCAAAGCAAAACAAAACAAAACAAATCCTTCCAGTAGCGGTTAAGTCCAGTCAAAGGTCACGATGGGGTTGCGGAGCTCATCTCGCTTTCAGGCTGAAGGAGCAGGCATTTGTCCTGTTTGTCCACAGCTTGTCCAGTTTGTCCATGTGGCCAGCATGACTAAACCGCTTCTGGCACAATGGGACACAGTGACGGAAACCAGAGCGCATGGAAACGCCATTTACCTTTCCGCTGCAGTGGTATCTATTTATCTACTTGCACTGGCGTGCTTTCGAACTGCTAGGTTGGCAGGAGCTGGGACTGAACAACGGGAGCTCATCCCATCGCGGGGATTCGAACTGGCGACATTCCGATCGGCAAGCCCAAGAGGCTCGGTGGTTTAGACCACAGCGCCACCTGCATCTCACATACCTGAATGGTGACTATTAGGATCTTGATCAGCTGGAGCACCAGTTTGAATGGCTTGCGGCCTTTGGCACGAAACTTGTCACAGGGGCTCATGAAGAAATACTTCAGACGCCTGCGGAGCTCCTCTTCTTCTGGTTGAATGGAAGCAAAGCCCAAGTCTGGCCTCGTGTCCCCATCCTGGGACCCATAGCTATTCACTGGGGTGAGCAGCTTCTGTGTCTCTGCAAAGAGGGGGGAAAGCATGCAGGTTTCTACAGTCCTGATTTCATGCCATAAGGAAGGGGACTGAAATCCTTTCTGTTCACATCAGCGTGATCCAGAGATTCCTGTGGTTTAGCCAGATTAGATTACTCAAGCGCTGAAACATACAGTGTTACAGCAATTAACCCCATCAAAGCATAGCTCAATTTTACATCCCGATACCCAGGAATCTGACCAATCAACAGGAAATAAACTTCACAGCTTTGCAACGTTCACAGCAATGTCCTCTGCCCTTACCCATCCCGCAGTTTCGGAGTCAGCTGCTATCAGAAGAGTCTCTCACAAGACCGGCTTTGTGACTTTTTGCTGCTTTTCGATCCCCTTTGAGGCGTTGTTTGCCAGCGAGGACCTAAGAACAACACAAACGCATGTCTTTGAAGATGCAGCCATGGCAAATTATGCCTAGGCGCAACATCAGCCCCAGCAGCTCTAGGAAATGTGAGCAGGCAAGACAGGCCTTGCCACAAAACAGCTTGTTTTGCCGTTCGTGATGCTGTTGTGCAAAGCGAGCACAAAACAGCTGCTCCCAGCTCCTTTGAGGCAGGGAAGGAGGGAGGTTCACCTAGCGCTCCGGCTGAACTGCAAAAAGGAGGAACCGTTCTCAGTGAGACAACCCTGTGTTTCTGGTTACTAGTCCAAAGAGGAAATTCCACACAGGATCTAAACTGCTGATTGGCACAGACACAAAGTTCAGCACACTGAACAAAAGAAACCACAGTGTTGTATTCTTCACCGCGCGCACACACACGCACACCCTAAAATCCAAGACATGCCCCCTGAGAGCCTCTGAAGGCAGGAGAGTTCCCTAAACCAAATATAAATATTGCATTTATATCCCACTGTTCATCCGCCACCATTTTTTCCTCAATCAATCCTGTGAGGTTGGTTAGGATGAAATCGAGCAGCTAGCCCACGGGTGGGCAAACTAAGGCCCAAGGGCCGGATCTGGCCCAATCGCCTTCTAAATCCAGCCCACAGACGGTCCAGGGAACAGCGTGTTTTTACATGAGTAGAAAGTGTGCTTTTATTTAAAATGCATCTCTGGGTTATTTGTGGGGCATAGGAATTCGTTCATCACCCCACCAAAAAAATATAGTCCGGCCCCCCACAAGGTCTGAGGGACAGTAAACTGGCCCCCTGCTGAAAAAGTCTGCAAAAAAAGTTTGCTAACAAGGTCACCCAGTTAGCTTGATGGCTCAAGTGAGGATTTGAAGATAGCTCTCGCCCATGCTTTAGCTAACAGAAAATGACTACTGGGGTCCCTTCGAACTTTACCATTCTATGATTCTATTATCCTAGCTCATTTCGCTAACCGCTGCACCCCACTTGCTCTCAGGTAACCCCACCTCTGTCTCCTCAAAAGGCTCGGCTGCTGAGATTTTGTAGTCTTTCACTTCTTCATTTGCCCTCGAGACTTTTCATTCAGTCAAGCTCATGGGATTTAGGAGGAACACAACAAAATGCAATTTTAGCACACGCCCAACCAATCATGACAAAGGACAACCAACTCCTTGACGAAGGAATTTTTGCACATTTCTGCATCGGCAGCCGTGACAATACCCGTATTATTGTTTTGAAACTAAGAACGTTATCTGCTATAGTGGATTTCCACTGAAAGCAGTTTTACTGGGGCCACATAAGGCGAGAACGGCAAGTTGTACACGTTTGAAAACTAATCATACAGTAGGCTACTGTCCTTGTGAACACTTTTAAGTTTAACAGGGCAAGCCAGGTTAAATATTTAGAGAATGCCTTATTGTTGTTAGCCGCTTTGAGCCTGGCTCTGGCTGGGGAGGGTGGGATATAAATAATAATTATTATTATTATTGTTGTTGTTGTTGTTGTTGTTGTTATTTAGAATTTGTCAGCTAAGGAATGAGAAGCGCTTTGGGACCATTCTTCTATTTCTGCCTTCGGAGAAGCTCAACTCTTTCCCACCTAGACTTATCTGTTAAAGATTAGCTGGGCAGTGCCAGGCTTACATGGCGGAGACTAGGGAGCGCATATGAAGGGATACAGGACTTGTAGCCCCATGGAACATGTTTTTTTTCCCCAGCACCCGCTTGCAGAGCAGAGGCGGAGAACTGGCAAGGCAAGCTCTCTCCAAGAGCAGTTTGTACGGATGTTGAGCAACCTCAGGTTTCCACCAGACGCAATCGGAAAACCTGAAGGGTTGGCTAAGGACACTTGGAACTCCATCTGGGTCCAAACATTAAAAAGCGGCATGAGAAAGTCTGGGGGAAATGATTCACGGATGGTATTTAACTCCGAGTAAGCTTGCTAAGATGTATAAGACTGAATCAAGTAAGTGCTGGAGATGCAAAGAGGTGGAGGAAACGTTCTTTCATACGTGGTGGACTTGTAAAAGGGTAAAAGAGTATTGGGAAATGATCCATAATGAATTGAAAAAAAAATGTTTAAAAGTACTTTGCCAAAAAAAACCAGAGTCCTTCCCGTTGGGGATAATTAAGACTGAAATTCCCAGGTGTCAAAAACGGTTATTTATGTATGCTACTACTGCAGTCCGTGTTTTGTTAGCCCCCAAAAAAGGGAAAACGAGCGAGGTCCCAACCAAAGAAGAGTGGCCACTTAAATTGACAGAATATGCACAACTTGCAGACTTAACATACAGAATAAGAGAGCAAGAAGAACATACGTTTAGAGAAGATTGGAAAATGTTTATTGAATAGATGGGAAATAATTGTGTACAGCTGAAAACGCTGGAAGCATCAAGATAAATTCAACTGTGTAAATAAGTTTTGATGGCTGCAATAATGGAATGCTGAATGGTATAGTTTTTGTAAAATATGCAGGGATTTAGGATATGTAAAATGAACCGTGGAAAGAGAAGGGAAGTCATTGATATTTTAAGGATGCAAAATGAGTATTTTAAAACAGAAAATTTAATAAAAATTATAGAGAGAGAGAGAAAGTCAGGGGAAAGAGGAGAGAGAAGAAAAGAGAGGAATTGGTAGGACTGGACACACTTTTGATTAGTAAAGGGGAAGCAGAAAAGAATTGGAATGCAACACTGCCAAATTTGGTCCCAGCAGATCCAGGGACCTTCTAGTTCACCACAGAAACTGTCCCTCTTTATTCAGCTATTTCATTCTTGACACTATTGATCCTGCTATTCTCGGTTTCTGCTCCCAGACTTTGGAACTCCCTCCCTAGAGAAGTCATTCCAGCTCCCAGGCGAAGACGACTTTTCTTGTTCCAGTTACAGATAGGTAGCCGTGTTGGTCTGCCATAGTCAAAACAAAATAAAAAAATTCCTTCCAGTAGCACCTTAAAGACCAACTAAGTTAGTTCTAGGTATGAGCTTTCGAAGTGTGCATGCACACGAAAGCTCATACCTAGAACTAACTTAGTTGGTCTTTAAGGTGCTACTGGAAGGAATTTTTTTATTTTGTTTTTTCTTGTTCCAACAGGCTTACGGGAACCAACTGCTTTTAATGAAAGTGTCGGTGCAGTGCTGTTTTAATTGCAATAATCAGTACGTTCTTAATAGATCTTACACCCACATACATAGTTTTAAAAGCCAGTGTGGTGTCGTGGTTGGAGTGTCGGACTAGGGCCTGGTAGACCAGGGTTCGAATCCCTGCTTGAGCCATGAAACTCACTAGGTGACCTTGGGGGCCAGTCACTGACCTACCTCAAAGGGCTGTTGTGTGGATTAAATGAGGAGGGGGAGAACTACCTACACAACCTTGGGCTCCTTGGGAGAAAAGGTGGGGCAGAAATGCAATCAATCAATCAATGGTTTGTTTTTAATTAAATGTTTGGCGCTCCCCACAACTATGTTTTTAGCTGTTCTTATTTTTATGCATAAAGTGCCTTGAGTCCCTGTCAGTGGAAAAGGTGGGGTAATAATAATAATAATACTAATAATAATAATAGCCAGTCTGCAGTAGACTATCCTGCTCCCCGCTCTGATAGAATCTCATTCATTTGATTAGATCCTGTGTGCTATTGTTCTCTGAACTGTCCTGGGGCATAAACACCTCCTCTCAATTGCTCTTCAATTGTGTGGCAACTTTTTGCCCGTGTTCTCCTTCCCTCCCCGTTCGCAGGATCCGTCTCCTTCCCTCCCCACAACCACCCCAGGCGAGGCTCCATCAAGGGGCGCTGGGGGCAAACGGTCGCACCCCCTCCCTCCGTGCCGCAGCCCCGATCCAACCCGCCTCCCCAGCCCCCGATGCGGGCAGCTTTCCCGCAGCGAAAATAAAGGTCGTCGGGATCCCCCGGACACGCGTCCCTCCTACACGTCACGTCTGGTTTCACCACTTTGGGTGACAGTCAGCCAGATGCTCTTTGGCTTTCCGAGGGTCGCCCGCACTCAATCCCGGAATCCCAACGCCGGACCCACATAACTACACGCGCGCGTGCATGCACACGTTCAACATGAAAGCTTCGTTTTTTCGGGGTTGGGGGGACGACGGCGGGACTCCCTTACCTCCTTCGCGGCCGGCTCGGAAAGTAACAACAAGAGGATCCCAACATCCGGTCAGGAGCCCAGAAGGGGCGGGCAGGGGCGGGGCGAGGTCGCGTCAGAACCCGGAGGAAGGGGGAGGGGAAGCGGGGGAGGCGGCGCTGGATTTCCGGGCTTAGAATGTGGCAAAGAGGCGCAGAGATGCTCGCGCTTCAACTCGGAGCTGCACACGTTTCAGTTCAGATATGCACGCGTTTATGTGCAGGCGCTTTAATCCAGATGTGCACGCGCGTTTCGATTCAGATATGCCCGTGTTTAAGGTCAGATGTGCACGCGTTTGAACTCGGATATGCACGCGTTTATATGCACACGCTTTAATTCAGATATGCACGCGTTTCAGTTCAGATATGCACGCGTTTATATGCACACGCTTTAATTCAGATATGCACGCGTTTCAGTTCAGATATGCACGCGTTTATATGCACACGCTTTAATTCAGATATGCCCGTGTTTAAGGTCAGATATGCACGCGTTTGAACTCGGATATGCACGGGTTTATATGCACACGCTTTAATTCAGATGTGCACGCCTTTATATGCATGTGGTTTAGTTCAGATATGCCGGTGTCTGAACTCAGATGTGCCTGTGTTTTATGTCTGATACAGGGCCGGATTTAGGTTTCATGAGGCCCTAAGTTACTGAAGGTAATGGGGCCCTTTATATGTCCAGCTGTCCTTTGCCAACAACAAATTGTCGCTGTTTTTTGTGTTGAATATATGCTGTATGGTAATTTATGGACCTAATAGGTATCTAAGGCCATTTGCACATAACAAAATATGTATTTTATCAAAGTAATTGTTGAACTGAAATACAATTAAGAAGAAGTATATTAATAGTTCTTATATTATATTAATATTGAAATACAATATTAATATATATTAATAGTTATATTTTATTATATTATATTATATTATATTATATTATATTATATTATATTATATTAATAGTGAAATACAATTAAGAGGTATATACCAGTCCATGCAGAATGTAGACATCCTATATATAAGGTAAAGGTAAAGGTAAAGGTACCCCTGCCCGTATGGGCCAGTCTTGACAGACTCTGGGGTTGTGCGCCCATCTCACTTAAGAGGCCGGGGGCCAGCGCTGTCCGGAGACACTTCCGGGTCACGTGGCCAGCGTGACATCGCTGCTCTGGCGAGCCAGAGCTGCACACGGAAACGCCGTTTACCTTCCCGCTGGTAAGCGGTCCCTATTTATCTACATGCACCCGGAGGTGCTTTCAAACTGCTAGGTTGGCAGGCGCTGGGACCGAGCAGCGGGAGCGCACCCCGCCGCAGGGATTCGAACCGCCGACCTTTCGATCGGCAAGCCCTAGGCGCTGAGGCTTTAACCCACAGCGCCACCTGCGTCCCTATATATATATATCCTATATATAGAAATGAGCAAACCAGTGATATTTTAGGGAGCAGGCTAGCAGGTGGGCCCATTACTTACAGCAAAATGACATTTAGAAGAACAGTACTCCTAGAACCATAGGATTGTAGAGTTGGAAGGGACCCTGAGGGTCAACTCCTGGCAATGCAAGGAATCTCTTGCCCAATGTGGGGATTGAACCCACAACACTGAAGTTAAGAGTCTCATGCTCTACGAACTGATAAAACATTTGGTACCACATAAAAACTTAAAAAGCAGAGACATCACCTTGCCGACAAAGGTCCGTATAGTTAAAGCTATGTTTTTCCCATAGTGATGTATGGAAGTGAGAGCTGGACCATAAAGAAGGCTGATCGCCGAAGAATTGATGCTTTTGAATTATGGTGCTGGAGGAGACACTTGAGAGTCCCATGGACTGCAAGAAGATCAAACCTATCCATTCTGAAGGAAATTAGCCCTGAGTGCTCACTGGAAGGACAGATCCTGAAGCTGAGGCTCCAGTACTTTGGCCACCTCATGAGAAGACTCCCTGGAAAAGACCCTGATGTTGGGAAAGATGGAGGGCACAAGGAGAAGGGGACGACAGAGCACGAGATGGTTGGATAGTGTTCTCGAAGCTACCAACATGAGTTTGACCAAGCTGCGGGAGGCAGTGGAAGACAGGAGTGCCTGGCGTGCTCTGGTCCATGGGGTCACGAAGAGTCGGACATGACTAAACGACTACAACAACCATATAAAAACACATTAGGGGTAACAGCAAAGATTAAATGGCCTCTTTAACCCAAAGTTGAATATTGTACAGTACTTATTTGGAGACAAGAATTATTTGGAGGCAAGGCACATTGTACTCCCCAACAATGCACAACGGAGATAAAAGATTTGTAAAAAAAAAAACAGCAAGATGGTGGGTCTATAGGCATTCACGTTCCGCTTTGCCCTTTGCTCTCTGGCTGTGGAGAGGTGCCCTTTGCTAGGCCGATTGCTTGGATAGATGACAATGATCAATTTATATTTTTTCAAAGGGAGGCCTGGGGACACTCTGGTTAATAATCTACACACAGAGTGGGATCTGAGATAAGTGTTTGTGAAGCAGTAGCTGGACCTAAATCAAATCCTCAACAAGTTCCTTAATACCCTGGTATTGATTTCAGTGTCCTTTCTCCAGGGCATTGAAACTGTTGTTTTCTGATCCAAGGTTCAACCACAACGTGTGTAGAACCTATGGAATTTGCCCAGTGATGCCAAACGCAGCAAGCATTTCACTAAATGTGCTGCTAGGTGCTTATTTCTTGCAAAGGTGAAGGACATGCAAATTTTCCAAGAAGCAGTTGTGCGGTACCATAGAGACCAAACTATTTTGTGGCATGGGTTTTCATAAGGCTAAGGCTAGCGCGCTTCTCAGATAGCTTGGAAAGAACTTCTAAAAGGCGACATTTTGTGGACTCGCCAGGTGGGCACTTTTTAAAGGTTTTACAGCCTATATTTCCATGTTTTTCTTTGCTGCCTGCTTTGCAGTGTTAAATCTCAGCTGCCGTTCTCTCACCAAAGAGTGCTTGGGTTGTACTGTGGTCCCCTCCATGTAGGTTTTTTTCTAAGGTCTTTTGTACTTTTGCAAAACTTGGGCATCGCCCCAGCCTGGAGACACCTCCATCTTCTGTGTGGACTGTGGCTACTTAAGGATTGGCACTCACTTCTTCAGAAGAGGGAAATATTTTCTTTTTCACGCAAAAATGTTTCCGATTCTTAATAACTGTCAATGATTTTGAACTTGGATTTGAAGACTGAAACAATAGTGGCTTATAGAAAATAGAATAGTTGGATGTTAATGAGTGAATACTATATTTAGGTGGCAGAGAACCAGAAGTCTTTCCCTCTCTGTTTTTCTTTTTTCTTCTTTTTGCTCCTGTTCCTTTTTAGGTTACACCCTTGTGCACATTAATTGAAACAAAGCATGTTTTCTATGCCACATCAATCAGTCTGTCAGGCACCCACAAAAGAAGATGTTTTGGGGATACTTCAGTTATTATGCTGTCAGAAGCCTGCTATATATTTGTGGGCTATATATGCAAAAGTTGCCTCTGAGCTGTAGACTGTACGACTATGGAGAAGCTCACTCAGGCGCTGATTCAGGTGTGGTACAGGGATCCGAACATCAACAGTAGCTGTTCGAAACTAGTAGACTCCATGCCAAACCGTGTTCAAATGCTGCTTAAAAATCGCGGAGGTCATATCCATTACTAATGTACATATATCTGAATTTTGTACATGTATATGTGAGTTTTGTACAATAAAGTACTGTACTAAATTCATTGTTAGTTTCAATTAATTGGCATATAGCCCACAAATTCTCAATGGGATTTATGTCTGGGGAATTCCCTGGCCAATCAAGTACCTGTATTTGCTGCTCTGTCATGAATTTCTTCACCACTTTTGATGTGTGACGGGGGGCTAGATCCTGCTGCAATATCCCAGTACCGTCAGGATACCTCTTTTCCAGCTCTAGAATAACTCTCTTTTGTAGAACCTCAATCTATTGTGGTGAGCGCATCATTCCTTCTATTGGCTGCAGACTTCTGACACCATAATAACTGAAGTACACCCAAAACATCTTTTGTGGGTGCTTGACAAACTGATCAATGTGGCATAGAAAAACATGCTTTGTTTCAATTTAATTTGCACAAGGGTGTAGATTTAAAAATATTTCTTTTATTCTGGTGTATTAGAAAAAGATACTTTGTAATGGGCATGAATGTTATATATCTTTTGATAAGTATCAATAAAAATATATATTTTACATAGAAAGAGAAGGAACATGCAAATTTTTCAAGAAGCAAAGTGACTATACTATTTTATTTTTTTTAGCACTCTCTCATCCAAAGGTTGGAGGCCCTGGTCTTCTCAAGATCAGGACCAAGGGGAGCACTCAACCAACATGAAGTGTAAACAAGGGAGCCTCTTTCAACCGAAGCCAAAGTTTGTTTGCAATGCCTGCCTTCAGATGTGCTCCTTTACAACTCAGGAAGTAGATTCTCTTATTGATACCAGACAGGCCCTATGGCTAGAGTTGTGCAGCAAACTGCTAGGGAGATGGTGGATCTTATGTGCATGCCATTATCTGTCAGGGATCTACAGCAAAATCAAAACTGCATTTTATGGTCAAGACACTTCATCTTTAATGTAGCACAAACCTATTGCTAGCGCCTTCACAAAGGCAAGACAGGCAAGACGGGAACGAGGGCTCTGAGGCAAAGACAATTGAGTCATGCCTTCCGTGTTGTTTGGGGCAGAGGGCTCTCTGGCCACCATAAATCTCTTTGCACATTACAGTGCAAGCTGAAACGCTGGAACAGAGACTTCAAATCTTCTGCATCTCCCCGATCATTGCCGGGCACGCACTGGCTCCACCTGTAGCCACAGTCCATTTTCTGCCCGTAGAATTAATGCTGGCAAACGACGCACGGCTTGGCTCTCATCCAGCCTCACCACAAACCTCAGCAGGGTCAAGGCCAAGGCCACCTTCAACTCTGACATAGCAAAGTTCTGCCCGATGCAGTTCCTGCAAACGTAAAAGAG
Source organism: Podarcis cretensis (assembly GCF_951804945.1). Lineage (NCBI taxonomy): Eukaryota > Metazoa > Chordata > Lepidosauria > Squamata > Lacertidae > Podarcis > Podarcis cretensis. The sequence continues at coordinate 32,630,212 of NC_137187.1, forward strand.
GTCAGTGTCATGGAAGGCACCCCAACATTCCTTCCCCCACCACACTGCCAAGAGGAAATACAGTGGTACCTCGGGTTACAGACGCTTCAGGTTACATATGCTTCAGGTTACAGACTCCACTAACCCAGCAATAGTACCTCGGGTTAATAACTTTGCTTCAGAATGAGAACAGAAATCGTGCGGCGCAATGGCAGCGGGAGGCCCCGTTAGCTAAAGTGGCGCTTCAGGTTAAGAACAGTTTCAGGTTAAGAATGGACCTCCAGAACGAATTAAGTTCTTAACCCGAGGTACCACTGTAGATGATCAATGTGAGCATGTAAGGAGAGCAGTCAACAATGATTCCGTGGGCCAAAGACGTAAGTCATCGTATTGATATGGCTTCTTGGGAGAAGTTATGGGAAAAGGATATGAAATTCACTGCTTGTAAATTAAGAGTAAATTATCTTCAGATGATGTACAGGTGGTATTTAACAGCATATAAACCAGCCAAGATGTATAAAAATGTGTCAAGCATATGTTGGAAATGTAAGCAGATAGATGAGTCTGTTATAAGAATTTTCAGGCCTCAAATATAGAATATTCTTAAATCACACATATATGTGCGGTATATGAACCATGTGTCTGAAATAGTATGGGAGAGCAATCCTGAAGCCATTTTGACACTCCCAATGACCTCCTATATTCCTCTGAAGTAAGGCAGGCAAATGGGGAAAGCCTTCCCATTGTCTTCTTGCTTGCAAATCCTGTCTTAAGGGCGTATTTGTGTATGAATAGGGTGAGCCTATTCAAAAGAATAGTCATACAAAAGAATGGCCAGGCTGCCCAGGTAATGCAATCAGTGACAGTTATCAGGTATCCTGGCAGGCAGGATTTCTGCTGTAGACCGCCTCCTGTGATGTATGTATAATGTTTTGGGGGTGGTCTTGGGCTACAGGGTGGGCAATTTCAAAAGTTTATATAAGGGCTTGCACACTATTGCTCTGGGTTCTCCCTCCTGCATGTGGTGAGTGGGGATCAGGCTTACTAACTGCTTTGCATCTCAATATACTCTGGTTGGCCTCTGTTATTTTCTCTTACCAATAGGGAACCCATTTAAGGACTCCATACAGGCTCTGGAATACCTCATAAAGCAAAGGGAGCAGATTTTCTTACAATAGGTCATTCTTCCATATATGGTGGACATGGAAAAAAGCTAAAGGCTTTTTGGGAAATGATATATAAGGAAATGAAATTTAAATGGGCTATTCCCAAAAGATGAGAAGCTTTCCTTATAGGCATAACAGGGACGGAGGTTCCAAATACGATGACTAAACCATTTATGTACGTGACAATGGCAGCTAGAATATCATATGCACAGAAATGGAAAGGAGAGCAAGTTACAGTGAAGGAAGAATAGCTTTTGAAAGTAATGGACTATGCAGAAATGGCAAAGCTGACAGTGAGATTAAGAAATCGAAATGACGAACTTTTCATAGAAGAATGGACTTAAAAAAAAAAAAATACTATACAGTGGTACCTCTGGTTATGAACTTAATTCGTTCCGGAGGTCTGTTCTTAAGCTGAAACTGTTCTTAACTTGAGGTGTGCTTTTGCTAATGGGGCCTCCTGCTGTGCGCGCACCAGAGGCGCATGATTTCCATTCACATCCCGGAGCAAAGTTCGTAACCAGGAACACCTACTTCTGGGTTAGCAGAGCTCGTACCCTGAAGCCTTCGTAACCAGAGGTACCACTGTAGTCAATTTATGAAACAATGTAATTCTTTGATATGAATATGATTGTGAAAATGTTTGAAAATGTTACTAAAAGATTATACAGTGAGAATGTAAGAAGAGCCTGCTGAATCAAGCCAAAGGCCCATCCTGTTTTCACAACTGTGGAGGCAGAGCATAGTGATCATGTAGGGTTGCCATATTTCAAAAAATAAAAACCAGGACACTCCAAAGTTGTTGACAAAACTTGGTTTACCAAAAACGCCCCCCGAAAAACCGATTGACTTGCCTAAGACCCAGGACAAAGCGCCGCCTTTTGAAAATTCCCCCCGGATGTCAATTCCGCCTTTGAAATACAGTGGTACCTCAGGTTACAGACGCTTCAGGTTACAGACTCCGCTAACCCAGAAATAGTACCTCAGCTTAAGAACTTTGCTTCAGGATGAGAACAGAAATTGGGCAGCGGCAACGGCAGTGGGAGGCCCCATTAGCTAAAGTGGTACCTCAGGTTAAGAACAGTTTCAGGTTAAGAACGGACCTCCAGAACGGATTAAGTTCTTAACCCGAGGTACCATTGTACCAATAATGTCCAGGAAAATCTGGACGTATGGGCAGCCCTATCATCATAGCTAGTAGCCACTGACATCAGTCTCCTTCATGGTTTGATGTTATGTGCCCATAGATAAGCTGTTTACATTTTTACTGATTAGCACTGGAAACTTCTATCCCTTTCACACAGGGACCAAAATAAATTCAGATGTCCCTGACCGCGAGCTCTTTCTGGGGGAATAACTGCGGAAGGAGAGGCCTTTTCATAGAATCAAGAGCTGGAAGGCACCATGAGGGTCATGGCATGCAGGAATCTTTACATCCTACATGGGGGCTCAAAACCACAACCCTGAGATGAAGAGTCTCGTGCTCTACCAACTGAGCTATTTCGCCTGCAGCAGTCTCCTCCATGAATTTGTCTAATCCTCTTTTAAAGGCCTCCAGGGGGAGGGAGTTCGATAGACTGACTGCACAGCATGAAGGGACACTGCTGCTGCCGCTTTGCCGTGCGTTGTGGGGAGGGCTCTTCCCCCTGCAGGCCCACTCTCCACCAGGCCAGGGGGCGGGGCCCACGCTCACCACCGACGCAGCCTCGGGGACACTGGTGCTGCTGCAGCAGTTGTTGGAAGTGTTTTTATATGTTTTAAACTGTTTTTATTTTTTTTTTGCTTTGTTGTACCACCATAAGCGGTGGTTTTTATCCATGTACTTTTATTTTGTTTTGATTTATTGTGGGTTGGGGTGGGGTGGTTGGGGAGTGGGGTGGGGATTGGTTTTGTTTTTTGTAATTGTTTTTGTTTGTTTGTTTTTATATTCTGTAAATGGAGGCAAGTATGAGGCCTGGGATTCCTACTGTGGAGGGGCGAGGGAGGTATGGCGGTGGGGGCAGATGTCATAGGCGAAGGGGATCGAGATACGGATATGCTCGTACCCCTTCCAATCTGCGCCCCATCCCGAGAGACGAGGGTAGGGTGAGCAAGGATTACTCACCTCCGTCACTGGTGTTGTGCAATGCCAGGTCTATAGTCAACAAAACCGCCACCCTGCGAGATTTCTTCACCTCGCAGGGGGTTGACCTGGCATGTGTGACTGAGACCTGGGTGCGCGAAGGGGATACTGTTACCCTACGAGAGATGGCGCCCCCGGGTTTCTCCGTCCTTCACCAGTCGCGGACTGTGGGCCGGGGGGGAGGGGTGGCGTTATTAATCCGGGAAGATTGTTCTTTCAGGGCTCTACCATCGCCATCGATCCCCGGCATTGAATGTGTTGGCCTAGTGTGGGGCTCCGAGGTGAGCTTGGCTGTCTGGCTGGTGTACCGGCCACCTAGCGCACCAGCAGCCACCCTGTCAGGCCTGCTGGAGGCGGTGGCCGGCTGGGCCTTGGAGTTCCCTAACCTATTGGTATTGGGGGACTTCAACATCCATGCTGATGCCACTCCCTCCTCACAGGCTCTGGACCTGGTGTCTTCCATGGCGACACTAGGGCTCTCCCAGTTTGTTTCGGGCCCCACACATCAAGCAGGCCACACGCTGGATTTGATCTTTGGCGTCGGTATAGATGTGATCATGTTTCCTTCGATGAAGGTGCCATGGTCTGATCACTATGCTCTGAAAGCCAGGATTGACGTTCCACCCCCACCCTGCTTGGGTGGCGAGCCAATTTGGGCTCGCCCGCAGAGGCTGATGGACCCTGATAGATTCCGTCAAGCCTTGCGGGACCTTTCTCCCCCTGGCGACTCATTGACTGAGCTTGTTGAGGCCTGGAATACCCAGCTCCTGGCAGCCATCAATGAGATCGCACCTAAGCGCCCTCTGCGACCCCGCAGAAACCGGGCTCCCTGGTTTACCGAGGAGCTCCGGAAAATGAAGCGGGACCTCAGACGGCTAGAGCGAGTATGGCGGGGTGCCCGTGACGGAGCCTCAAGAACATCTTATAGGGCTTTTATGAAAACCTATGAGATGGCAGTGAAGGCCGCTAAAAAGTCCTACTTCTCGGCCTCCATTGCATCCGCTAGCTCTCGCCCGGCACAATTATTTAGTATAATTCGGTCTTTAACGTCCCTCGAAGGACAGCCAAATTTAAATAACAATTTGACACACAGCTGTGAGGCATTTGCGAGCTTTTTTGCGGAGAAGGTCTTGTTGCTCCGCCATGACCTCCCTGCCAATTTGGATACAATAAAGGAACTGGAGGCCCCTCGACTGTCCTCGGGTTCAGTATTGGACCACTTTGACTGGATATCCCCAGCTGATGTAGACAGATTCCTCCGAGCTGGAAAGCCCACCACCTGTCCTCTCGACCCGTGCCCGTCCTGGCTGATTAGAGCGTGTCCAGAAGAGGTGCGGGCCCCCCTGGGGGATATCATCAATCTGTCCCTTGGCACCGGGACATTCCCAGGGGAACTGAAGGAGGCAGTGGTGCGCCCGCTCTTAAAGAAAACATCATCAGATCCCTCAGATCTATCCAATTACCGCCCGGTTTCGAATCTTCCATTCCTGGGTAAGGTGATTGAGAGAGCGGTTGCTGAACAGCTTGGTAGGTTTCTGGATGAAACATCAGCTCTGGATCCATTCCAGTCCGGCTTCCGCGCTGGTCATGGGACCGAGACGGCTCTGGTCGCCCTAACAGATGATCTCCGCAGGCAGCTGGATCGAGGCGGGTCGGGGCTGCTGATTCTTCTAGACCTGTCAGCAGCCTTTGACATGGTCGATCACGAACTCCTGGACCACCGCCTTGCCGACGTGGGGATCCAGGGCACAGTCCTTCAATGGCTGCGCTCGTTTCTCTCTGGTCGGGGACAGAGGGTGGCGCTTGGGGGGGAATTGTCATCCCGCCACTCCTTGGTGTGTGGTGTGCCTCAGGGTGCAATACTCTCCCCGATGCTTTTTAACATCTTTATGCGCCCCCTCGCCCAGCTTGTCCGGAGTTTTGGGCTGGGCTGCCATCAGTATGCTGATGACACCCAACTCTATTTGTTGATGGACGGCCACCCGGACTCGGCCCCAGACACACTGATCAGATGCTTGGAGGCTGTGGCTGGATGGTTACGTGGGAGCCGGCTGAAGTTAAATCCTTCGAAGACAGAGGTCCTCTGGCTGGGACGGGACGACATGGGACTGAGGGGGCAACTCCCATCTCTTGCGGGGGTGCAATTAGTGCCAGCACCGTCCGTTAAGAGTTTGGGTGTAATCTTCGATACCTCCCTCTCCATGGAGGCGCAGATTGCAGCTACAACAAAGGCGGCATTTTTTCATCTCCGCCAAGCTAAGCAGTTGGCTCCTTACCTCTCTCGCCCTGACCTAGCCACTGTGATCCACGCGACGGTCACCTCCAGACTGGATTATTGTAACTCGCTCTACGTGGGGCTGCCCTTGAGACTGACCCAGAAACTCCAGCGGGTGCAGAATGCCGCAGCGAGACTCCTTACGGGGTCCTCGCTTAGAGATCACATTCATCCGGTGCTATACCAGCTGCACTGGCTCCCGGTGGAGTACAGGATCAGGTTTAAGGTGCTGGTTTTAACCTTCAAAGCCCTATACGGCCTAGGGCCCTCGTACCTACGGGACCGCCTCTCCTGGTATGCCCCACAGAGGAACTTACGATCTTCAAATAAAAACACCTTGAGGGTCCCAGGCCTCAGAGAGGTTAGGCTGGCCTCAACTAGAGCCAGGGCTTTTTCGGCTGCGGCTCCAACCTGGTGGAACGCTCTGTCGCAAGAGACAAGGGCCCTGCAGGACTTGACATCTTTCCGCAGGGCCTGCAAGACAGAGCTGTTCCACCTGGCATTTGGTCAGGGCGCAGCCTGACCCCCTCCTCTGGCAATCTTTACAAAGTTTTAGTTTATGGTTGCCATCAATTTTGATTTTAATTCTTTTTTATAATGTTTTATAATGTCACACTGTTTTAATGTTGTTAGCCGCCCTGAGCCCGGCTTCGGCTGGGGAGGGCGGGATATAAATAAAATTTATTATTATTATTATTATTATTATTAAGAACGACTTTCTTCTTCTAAGAGGAAGTGGCCACTGTCAGTATTATCTAGGTCAGAATATCTCACGATACCCTGCAGTAGCCAACACTCAAGAAAATTAAGACCTGGCTCCAAGAGGCTCTCTGTTACCTGGGTCCCGCTGAGAAGGGCACGAAGGCCAGCGGTGACTGGTTCTGCAAGGCCTTCGGTTCAAAGCGGTGTGGGTTATAGACCTATAAGAACAAAAACAGACTGAGCTTATGGGTGACTGGAAAGAAGGTAGGTAGCCATGTTGGTCTGATGCAGTCAAAATATATATAAAAATTGTCCACTAGCACCTTAGAGAGGGATGCGGGTGGCGCTGTGGTCTAAACCACAGAGCCTAGGACTTGCCGATCAGAAGGTCGGCGGTTCGAATTCCCATGACAGGGTGAGCTCCCGTTGTTCAGTCCCAGCTCCTGCCCACCTAGCAGTTAGAAAGCACGTCAAAGTGCAAGTAGATGAATAGGTACCACTCTGGTGGGAAGGTAAATGGTGTTTTTGTGCACTGCTCTGGTTCACCAGAAGCGGCTTAGTCATGCTGGCCACATGACCTGGAAGCTGTCTGTGGACAAACGCCGGCTCCCTCGGCCTATAGAGTGAGATGAGCGCGCAACCCCAGAGTCGTCTGCGACTGGACCGAACGATCAGGGGTACCTTTACCTTTAGCACGTTAGAGACTAACTTTGTTCTTGGTATAAGCTTTTGTGTGCATGCACACTTCAGAAGAAGAAAGAAGAAGTGAGATGTTTGGGAGTAAAAGAAATTAGCAACACGACCTACTGAGTCCTCGTAGAGCAGCCCCCACGCCCAGGAAAGGGTCCCAAAGGGTCCCAAGGGAGAGGGGAAGAAACAGAAAATACACAGCAGAAACTGATACCTCAGGCTCTGGCCAGACGGCAGGGTTGTGATGGGTTCCGAAGATACTGACCAAGCAGATGTTCCCTGGGGAGGGAAGAGTTTCTAATCAATGTGTGGATATGCACACCATAGAGAATGTCACGCACAATGTGTTGGGTTGTTGTTTTTATTCTGATTATATATGTTGTGATCTTTTCTGTGAGACCTCCGGGTATAGGGCAGTATATAAACTCAATAAATAATAATAATAATAATAATAATAATAATAATAATAATGAGATTCGGAAGAGCAGAACACTAAAGACTATGGACTCAGCTTAAGAGCTGCCGTTAACGCTTTGCAACGGCACATTCTGAGCAAAAATTGCTCCACATCTCTGTTAGTGTTGCTGGCTCTCAATGAACTCAGGATCTTCTTTTGGCTGGGGTGGGGGTCGTATCCATGTACATCATCATCATCATCATCATCTATTATTTATACCCTGCCCACCTGACTGGTTTCCCCAGCCAATTTGGGCGGTTCCAACAGACTATTCAAAGCACAATAAAACATCAAACATTAAAAACTTCGCTAAACAGGGCTGCCTTCAGCTGTCTTCTAAAAGTCAGATAGCTGTTTATTTCCTTGACATCTGAAGGGAGGGTGTTCCACAGGGCGGGTGCCACTACCCAGAAGGCCCTCTGCCTGTAACCTCACTTCTCGCAGGGAGGGAACTGCCAGAAGGCCCTCGGAGCTGGACCTCAGCGTCCAGGCTGAATTATGCCGTGTTCTGTTCATGCAGTGGGGCTTCGCTTTCCTCTCCTGTCTCTGCACACCCTTAACGTCTTTTCCAGAGGGTCAGCCAACCATCTGGAGCAGATGTTAGGGGTGAGCAATGGTAGCAGCCACGTCCGAGGCATCCCACCCACAAGACAAAGGTCAGCAGTGGATCCAGAGGCCTAGCTTGCTGCAGTTACAAAAAGAGCCCTAAGGACATACAAACACTGCAAGCTTCTCAGTACTATGGTATATTCAGTGGTATGTTCCAAGGATTAACATACCATTTACTTGTCACGGGTAATCACCCGTGGAACATACCAACATGAATGCTGCTGTTAAGTGTCCTTAATCGTCCTTTTGGTGGAAAAGCAAGGTAAAAAGTCAAAACAAAAATGTTTTTATAAGTCACCATCACTTGGGTCCAGATTATATATCACCAGGGAGACATGACAGCCTCTCTGAGCCATCTCTCCCTCGTATCTTTTTGTTAATGTACACTTGAAAATGCACAACTTGATCCCACCGTGTGTTGCCTGATCTCCTGAATGTGGAAGCCAAAGAAGCAGAGCAGAGGGCAGGAAAACAACCGAAACCAATTAATGAGGCTGGATTACTTATTAATGTCCTTCCTCAACACTTTTAGACTCACAACCATGGCAGTGAACGAATAATGGGGGGGGGGGTAATCCATCCCCTTCCCCATTTTCTGATACAATTTTGCATCAAATATGGCTTCTGATGAATCTTACGACTTGTAATTATAGATTAACCTGGACTGAAAACATGTACCCTCAAAGCATTTGAATTTTTCATACAGTCATACCACATGTTACATTTGCTTCATGATACCTTTTTTTCAGGTTCTGTCCCACGACAACCTGGAAGTACCGGAAAGGGTTACTTCCAGGTTTCGCCACATGTGCAGACACGCAAAATGACATCATGCGCATGTGCAGAAGCAGCGAATCGCGACCCGCGCGTGCGCAGATGCACAGACGTGGGTTGTGTTCTTTTCAGGTTGCGAACGGGCCTCCGGAATGGATCCCGTTTGCAACCAGAGCTACTACTGTAAATGTATACGTAAAGACTTCACGGTATAAGAGTGAGCAAGCCAAACAAGCAACCCAGTTCCTGCGGGACATTCTGAAATATGGACTTAATTCCCTACCGCCAGTTTGAATACCTTTAGGGATCACGGCCTCCTGCCAACCTAGCAGTTTGAAAGCATGTCAAAGTGCAAGTAGATAAATAGGTACCACTGCGGCAGGAAGGTAAACGGCGTTAACGTGCGCTGCTCTGGTTCGCCAGAAACAGCATAGTCATGCTGGCCACATGACCTGGAAGCTGTACGCCAGCTCCCTCGGCCAATAAAGCGAGATGAGCGCCACAACCCGAGAGTCGGCCACGACTGGACCTAGTGGTCAGGGGTCCCTTTACCCTTTACCTAGGGCTCACGGCATCTCTTGTTCTGACAGGGCAGTAAAAATACAACAGCACAGCAGCACCTTTAACCCCAGACTGCCGCTGCTGCAGGATGTAGCAGTGGAGGAGGGGAGGAGTCTGAGGAGATTTCACCCCTCCCATATCCAAGAATCTCCTGAGGAGCCTGCTGATTCTACAGAGAGGAGGAGCAATGTTCTGCTTTCTACTTAGTGAGTGAATCAGTCAGCGAGTCAGTCAGTCAGTGTATTGGAGAGAGAGAGAGTGTTAGAGATCGTGTCTAGAGATAAGGTTGCTAAGAGCAGCTGCAGACTCTCAGTGTAGCATTGATTTATGCTTAGATCTTTTAGCTCTGTATATAGTTTTGTATCATAGTTGTAGCTATAGAATAAAAGGAAGATATTCTACAGAGCTGCTCTCCGGGTGGTTTATACTCTGCAAGACTCTGCAAAACTCTGCTGCGCAACGACTGTATTATTGTGCAAGTGAATCCGGTGCTCTCAGCTCTAAGCTGTGAGTCCACAGCACGGTGACCTGTCCCTGTGAGAAAGGTGGTCGCTGGCAGTGCTACCCAGCTCGCCTAGCCCAGTTGGGGTTGTAGTGCATGAGTCCAGTTGGTACACTGGCTCAAGGGCGATGCTGACAGAGTCCACCTGCCAGGTGCTGGCACAGGGCATGATGCCAACTGGCATGGGATGGGCTGAGGCCAGGTACCTTTGGGGATTATCTTTCCATCAGGCAGTTTCACATCCTCGGTGCAGCGGCGGGAAACGGCCGTGACTGGCGGGTGGAGGCGCAAGCTCTCTTTAATGCACATGGTGGTGAAAGGCATATGGGACAGGTCTTCCCTAAAAAGAGGAAACATCACCGTTACTGTTTATGACGGCCAACTGGCATCATGGCATCACGGAACCATAGAGTAGGTGCATTATAGCATCAGTGCGCAGGACTACAGGTGGCAATCCCTCTACTCTTTCTCTTCCTGCCCTAGGGATGTGGCGTGGATGTTGCATTCTGGGGACCTTGGTAAGGAACTGTGGCGTTTGCCTCCTAGGTGGGTCATAAGGAAAGGGTTAAAATGAGTGTGATGTGATTGGCCAGTGAGAATGCAAGGGGGGAGTAAAAGTTAGAGTGGGAGGTTTTGAAAGTCAGTGGAGGTTTGGGTTGTTGACAGTTGAGGTTAGGGGTTGAGAGTTGAGGTTTGGGAGCGGAAGAAGGAAGAGGGAGGAATAGGCAGTGGGTTGGTAGAGTTGTATTGTGAGAAAGAGTGAGAGGAATTGTTAGGTTGAGTTAGATAGATAGTTGGAATAATCAATTTGGATGTGGGTTTAGAAATTAAGTGGTTTTCAGCGGTATTGATTAAGAAAAAAGAAAGGAAAAGTGAAAATTAATTTGAGAATAAGGGAGAGGATTTGTTGAACTGATAATACAGAAATTGGAATACAGAAAGGGGAGGTATGAGGAGGTCGGGGAAGTTAGGTATATGAAAATAAGGGATTGAAATTATACTTGTTTGTTTTTTGTTCTTTATCAATGTGCTTTCTTTTTGTGTAATATTTGAAAATGTAATAAATATCTTTTTTTAAAAAAAAGGAATAATCAATTTGGAGTTGTTAGGAACTAAGATTAAGAAACTGACAAGAGAAAAATAAACTGAAACCATACGCCTGTTCCTGCATTTAAAAATAAACTTGATTATTTGTTAATGTTAACAACGGTCTGGACTCCGTGTGTCCCCGTGAGAAGCGGGGTGGTGGCAGCGAAGAAAGCAATCACAGTGGTGGCACAGGGTCAATAGACCGTCAAACGTTCGGGGGCTCTTGTGTGATCGCCACAGGAACATGTGGCAAACTGCCACAACATAGCCTATCTTAAGGCTGTGTTGACTGCATGGTATCGTTCTTGTTGAAATGGGTGCCCCTCGTCGTGTTCCCCTTTCCCTCACTTCAAAATAGGGAATGAGAACAGGAGCGGTGCCAAGTAGACACACCCTTTGAGCTTTTTCGCTGCGGAAGCATAAATAATGGCGCCTGCAGACTTTTCCTATATAATAGAAACATAACTGTTCTTTGAGATTTGTACGCAAGGCTTTGTGCTTGTCTGTCAAAATGCTGGCTCTACAGCAGTGGTCCTCAAAGTGTGGGGGTGGGCTGCCTTGGGATGCTCAAAATGTCAGGGGAAAATAAGAGTCTTGAGGCAAAGGTTCCTACCTTCCTTCCATCAGAAGCATAGGCATACTTGGGATGGATGCCCCCATGGCAGAGGATCCACGTTGGATTTGTGAGGGTGGCTGTTCCGCCTAATCAAATTTGGGAAGAGCACTGCTTATCGTTCCAATATCGTTTCCCTCTGTGTGGTTTTAGGCAGGCCAGAAATACCCAATTGCAGTGGTACCTTGGTTTGTGAACAGAATGCGTTCTTGGGAGTCCATTCGACTCCCGGAACCGTTCATAAACCAAAGTATGGCTTCCGATTGGCTGCAGGAGCATCCTGCAGCCAATCGGAAGCCACGGAAGCCACACCGGATGTTTGGCTTCCGAAAACCGTTCGAAAACTGGAACACTCACTTCCAGATTTTGATCGTTTGGGAGCCGATTTGTTTGGGAGCCAAGGTGTTCAACTGCCAAGGTACGACTGTATACTCCTCATGTTGGGTGGGTGGGTGGGGGGGAGAATAACAGATATTAAACAGTAGATAGTAGCTGCACAGTTTTGAACACAGAACCTTTTCCCGCTCACCAGATGGCCGGTGCTGAGCTGAGGGTGAATTTAGAAGTGAATTTAGAAAGGAGACGTAAGATCAGATTTGAGGAGTACCACTTGGCACACCAGATTCATAAACATAATATGCTGAAAGATGCCTTTTAAGAAAAATAAGCACAGGAGATCTGCAGAGGTGTGTCAGTGAAGCTACGCTTTGTCAACGCTCAGCCATTTTCATTTTCATTGGCAAGACTGGATGAAATGAGAGCCTAGCACTAAATCCTCTGTGGATTACCTTATTTTCTAAGCTGTGCACGTGCAGATGGACATACATGCACAAAAACATTAAACTGCATTGTAGATGAGCAACCCACACCTGGGCTCAGTTCCACCTGCCACCCTCTTGATTGCCCACTTCATATCCCATCACCATTCAATCTCCTCTGTCTCCCGGCCTCGCAGCAGATTCTGAATCTCTTCCCGGCACTGGTCTTGGTAGTTGGGATGTCGAGCCAGGTTGTACAGCACCCAGGACAAGCCGCTTGCTGTTGTGTCGTGGCCTGTGGGGAGGGAGAGTGAGTGTGAACTCACAGAAGAGGCATCCCGGTCCACCCGGAGCTTCAGATCAACCACAGCACTGGCTGACAACAGAAGGTCCAACCAGGGAAGATTTCCCTGGACCTCTAATTGTCTAATTGGCTGTCAATAGTACCAAAAGTTGGAAGATCCCAACTGGAGAGGACTGAGCTGCAACCCCAAAGTAAAGCTGGAGACCTACTACCCATGAGCACAAGGAAATAATAATAATAATAATAATAATAATAATAATAATAATAATAATAATAATAATAATTCTACCCTGCCCATCTGGCTGGGTTTCCCCAGCCCTCTGGGCGGCTCCCAACAGAACACTAAAAAAGAATAAAACTTCAAACATTAAAAACTTCCCTAAACAGGGCTGCCTTCAGATGTCTTCTAATAGATAGTTGTTTATTTCCTTTACATCTGATGGGAGGGCGTTCCACAGGGTGGGTGCCACTACCGAGAAGGCCCCCTGCCTGGTTCCCTGTAACTTGGCTTCTCGCAGCGAGGGAACCACCAGAAGGCCCTTGGAGCTGGACCTCAATGAACGATGGGGGTGGCGACGCTCCTTCAGGTATACTGGGCCGGGCTGTTTAGGGCTTTAAAGGTCAGCACCAACACTTTGAATTGTGCCCGGAAACGTACTAGGAGCCAGTGTGGATCTTTCAGGACCGGTTTTATATGGTCTTGGCGGCCGCTCCCGGTCACCAGTCTAGCTGCTGCATTCTGGATTAATTGTAGTTTCTGGGTCACCTTCAAAGGATCATCCAGTTGACAAAAGCATCTAATCCCAGAGAGCCCCCCCCCTCTCTCTCCACCTCACCCCCAGCTGCACATATAACCCCAGAGTCTGGTTTTTACTGAAACGAAAGTATTGTGTCTCAGGAAACCAGCACACAATGACTGACCTGACCCCAATGGCTGTGGATAAAGGCTGTATGCAGCGGAACTGGGGCAACAGCAGGTCAGAACCACGGACAGTACACAATGATCCTCTCTGGGAAGTATTTCACCTCATGGGGGGTCAGAACCCATAATTCAACCCCTCCTAAACACTCAGTTGCTGAACATGACCTGAAAATCCTTCTTGTCCTTCTGTGACTTGGAGGAGGAAATGTGGCCTGATTGTGTCACCCCAGAAAGATACTGCAAACGGTGACTGATCAGACCCAATCCAGGCACCTCACCTTCAAACATGAAGGTGTCAGCTTCAGCTGCGATGTCAGCATCAGACAAGTGTCGACCCTCTTCATCCTGCAAGCACAAAGGCAGGCGTTTGCAACGACACAAAGACCCGTTGATAGTCTCACAAGCGTCTCTGCCAGGGGAGGGCACCAGGATTAGACCCCTGGTTAGTGTAGCTCAGGCTTCCTCAAACTCAGCCCTCCAGATGTTTTGAGACAACAATTCCCATCATCCCTGACCACTGGTCCTGCTAGATAGGGATCATGGGAGTTGTAGGCCAAAAGCATCTGGAGGGCAGAGTTTGAGGAAGCCTGGTGTAGCTCAGCTCCACACTGACTGGAAATGAATCTCTCTAATGGACTACGCAGAATTAGATAAGATGACAGGAAGAATTTGAAATCTTAGGGACCAAAGATTCACAGAAGATTGGAACAATTATGTGAACTATTTGAAGAGCAATTGTAATCAACAAATTACACTAGTAGGACTACAAGAAGCTTTGTAAGGAGGAATATATGAAATATTGCAAAGAAGATAAAGAAGAGAGACATTAGTTATGATAATTAAAAGCAATAGTGAAAGTAAGAAATGTAAATTAAGTGGAAAAGATTTGAAAATTTTCAGATGTGATTGCCGAAAGTCGGGTGGGGGGGGGGAATTGTATAAGATATAAAAGTATGTTTTATTATTGTTGAAAATGATATGTTAAAAATTTTTATATACCGTATTTTTCGCTCTATAGGACGCACTTTTTCCCCTCCCAAAATTGAGGGGAAATGTGTGTGCGTCCTATGGAGCGAATGCAGGCTCCTTGGCTTCAGCGATAGCGATAGCGAAGCCTCCGAAGTGCAGAGGGAGCACTCCGTCTGTGCTCCAAAAGCTTCGCGTTGCTTTCGCTGAAGCCTGGAGCGTGAGAGGCGTCGGTGCGCACCAACCTCTCTTGCTCTCCAGGCTTCAGGGATAGCCGCGCGCAACCCCTCCAACAGGGAGAAGCTGCACGGGGCTATGGCTTCTTTAGCCCCGTGCAGCTTCTCCCGGCAGGGAGAGGTTGCGTGGGGCTAAAGAGGAAGCCAAAACAGTGAGCGGGATCCATCCTGCTGGATGCCTTGGCTTGTGCCATAGCCGCACGCAACCCCTCCGGCAGGGAGAGGTTGCGCGCATCCTGTACGCTGCTCTTTGGGGCTGGGGGGAATAAGATTTTTTTTCTTGATTTCCCCCCCTAAAAACGGGGTGAGCCCTATGGTCCGGTGCGCCCTATGGAGCGAAAAATACGGTGTGTATATATAGAAGGAAATGAATCTCTGGGGTTTCAGATAAGGAACCTTTTCCATTTAACACAAATGGTTAACCACTGAGCTATGGCTCTTCCCTTTCCTTGTCTCCAAATAGTCTGGTCTACCTCTTCTATAAGCCACAGGGTTAAGCTTTCCCAAGTTGACGCCAACCTTCCTCTTTAGGCAGGGCATCAGTTCCCATAAAACTCCCCTCTTCCATAGACAAGGAGCCACACTGTCCCTTTCCTTGCCCTCTCTCTGCCTAGTACCTTTGCCAACAAAAGAACATCAATGAAGTCCACGGTTTTGCCTTGCTTGGATTTGAGCCAGGCATCATCCCCCAAGCGGCTATGTGCCATTCGTCGCTGCTGAATCACATTGGCTGTGAAGCGGTGCACAGTGTCACACGCACGGCGGAAGCGGCGGCCGTTCGTCGATAGATAGTAGAGCCAGTCAAAATGGTGGACCAGGGCATGCTGCCGCAGCACGACAAGATTGCTGAGTTCCAAGATGGCAGCAATGTAGTCACTTGATTTCCTGGAACATATAACAAGTCTACTTGTCAGGAGAAGACATGGGAGGAAGTCTCAGCAGAAGCTGTCCAAGGGAGTCTGAGAACAGGTTCTTTGGGGAACATTGTTCAGGTCTTGACATGGCCCCAGTATGAGGAGAAGAAGAAGAAGAAGAGGAGTTTGGATTTGATATCCCGCCTTTCACTCCCTTTAAGGAGTCTCAAAGCAGCTAACATTCTCCTTTCCCTTCCTCCCCCACAACAAACACTCTGTGAGGTGAGTGGGGCTGAGAGACTTCAGAGAAGTGTGACTGGCCCAAGGTCACCCAGCAGCTGCATGTGGAGGAGCGGAGACGCGAACCCCATTCACCAGATTACGAGTCTACTGCTCTTAACCACTACACCACACTGGCTCTCAAGTGTGCAAGCAAGCAGCACAGGCCCAAACAGCTGAAAAACTCCCCAAATGATTGAACATTTAACAGGTAACAGTACCTGTTTCTCATTAGCACTGAAACTGCAAAAAGCCTAGGCTTTTGCTGTTAGAATGCCCACGGAGAAACATCTAGTGAAGTACTGTCAATGGATACTTGTGATGCCCCAATAACACAGGTGTAGCACCATGCTAGGTGTTTACTCCTTGGTAAATCCCACTGAGTTCAATAGCGTCCCAAGGCAGCCCTCTGCTTCATGAACCTGCTGCAGACCAACATAGCCACCTTTCTGAGTCAAATACTTTTGTTTCTTCCTGTGCAAAACATTTAAGGCATTGTCAAAGCTGCTGAACTATTGCGGATCCCTGCGAACACACCTTGTAGGGATTTCCAAGGAACACTTGTTTACATCCTGAGGAAGCCCCCTGCCTACTGGGTTGCTACGAGAGTGACTCATACACGCCATTTGCTATTCTGTCACGTAACATAACCTCGTATCTTTTTCTGTGGGGGGAAAAGAGGATCTAATCTGAGAACAAGTAGGCAGTTCCTCCTTCTCCTGAGTCCTGGTTTACCCTCTCCTCCCCACTTCCATGGGCTTTCCAGATCCTTATGATGTTGGGGCTACAGCACTGAAGCTAGCTTGCTCCAGAATCAATGGGTAAAGGGCCTTGTGGAACAACCTAGAGGCTGGGCGACAAAGGATCTGGAAAGATATGAGTTCCCCCAGCGTTCCTTCTGCCAGCCTACTCACTCTTGGCAGTTGCTGTCGTAGCTGAAGACACATTTCTGCAAGCTGTCCAACGTCATGAGGCTGATCTGCTCAAACATGTCAATGGAGGCCGGGCCTGCCGAGGTCAACTTGCGCCACTTGGCCTGCCAAAAAATGGAAGGGGAGAACAAGAATCAACATTTTGGAAGGCAGCAAATGGCGAAGGACTGACCAGTGAGGTGACACAGCACGGGCAGAAGGGCAGCAGGGGAAGGCCCATGCTGGGGACAGAACCACATTACAGAGTGGGTGCAATGATGGCAGATGAGTGAAGCTGAGAGACAGAGAAAGACAGACAGACAGACAGACAGACAGACAGAGATGCTAATGTTCAATATCTATACAGGAAAGAGCTGAAAACAGAACTTTCAGCAGCTGACTGTGTAGCATCCCTATTACATGGCCCCTTTGAGGCATGCTTCCACGTCATGCTTAAATTATATTCAAACACACACAGACCATGCATACACATTTATCAACATTAAAAATGAAACATGAGTTTATTCAGTGCTAACTGCAGGTGTGGCATTCTAAAGTAGAGGAGCAAAGTAGGATTCAAAAAGTGCAGTTACTTTACAGGCAAATCCCTATAAAGCCCTTCAAAACTGCTCGAGAAGCGGTAATATATTATACTTTTGCAGCACACTGTCAGCAAGAAAATACTGAGTGGGGAGGCAACTGAAAAAGCATACAAACCTTCAATACTAAGATAGGTACAAGCAGTGGAAGTAGCTGGAACATTGCAAGTGTTCAAACACCCCCCCCCATTTGTATAACATAAACTTTCTGAAAAGCTTGGATGGAGAAGTGAGTTTCCCAATGTCGGAAAACTCAAAATTATTTTTTAAACAACAACAACAACACTGAGTATTTGAATAAAACAAGGAGATAGGATGAAGTTTCTCTCTGACTAAGTGTTCCTTTGCAGGTATTCCCCCCCCCCCTTAAAAATCTCAATCTCAACAGCAATTATGGAGGAAAGGAATGCCCTGAATGCTGACACACAAGTTTCCTAGGCACAAGGCACAACTCTTTGATCGGAGTACATGACAAGTGGAAACAACAGAATGAATGCAGGCCATCTCTTCCAAACAGAAAGCAAGTGTGCATTGACTCTCACACACAAGGTCATGCAGACGAACCCCAGTTCATATAAGTTCCAGGGTAGAAAGCAACCCAAAATTGGTTGCATTGCACAGATGGTGCTGAGGCAGAGCGATGTGTAAGAGCAGGGCTCAGCAAACTTTTTCATCAGGGGGCCAGTCCACTGTCCCTCAGAGCTTAGGGGAGGTGGACTATATTTTGAAAAATATAAATACCGTATTTTTTGCTCTATAAGAGCAAAGTAAGGGGAAATGTGTGTGCGTCTTATGGAGCGAATGCAGGCTGTGCAGCTGTCCCAGAAACCAGAACAGCAAGAGGGATCGCTGCTTTCGCTGCACAGTGATCCCTCTTGCGGTTCTGGCTTCTGGGATTCAGAATATTTTTTTTCTTGTTTTCCTCCTCCAAAAACTAGTTGCGTCTTATGGTCTGGTGCGTCTTATAGAGCGAAAAATACGGTACCCTGCAAGCCGCAGCTGCCTCTGGACCTGGAGGAGGAACGCACTCTGCACACGCTCAGGAGCGTGTCTCAGCGCCGCCCGCTCACCGGCGTTGTTGATGAGCAGCAGTCGCTCCATGGGCCCATCCCCGTGGAGCTCCCAGGTGGAGTGCACCATGCACTGTGGCCCGTCGTCCAAGGCTAGGTCGGCGGGCAGGCAGCGCACACGGAACGCTGGGCAGTCGGTGTGCAGCTCGCCCTCCAGCTGTTCCAGCAGCAGCAGCAGCACTGAGCCGGGCACCAGGCACGGGGCCAGAAGGCACGCCAAGCTCCAGCTGAAGCCCCATGATGTGCCCGTCACGATGCCCATGGCGAGGCCCAGACCCGACGCCCACCCACCGGCCTCTCCATCCACGGCCACACTGGGGCACACGCGGGCAGCAAGGCCTTGGATTGGCTGCAGGAACTTCCTGCAGCCAATCCAAAGCTGTGCCACTCAGAGGTGTCTGTGGCTTCAGATTGGCTGCAGGAACTTCCTGCAGCCAATCCAAAGCCATTCCAGCATCCTGGAAGTCAGTCCCCTCACGACGAGGAGTCTGCGGCTTCTTTTCAAGGAAATGCCACACCGGACTGACCGAGTGGGCATCAGGGTCCACGGGCCGGATTTACAAACCTGGTGGGCTGCATCCAGTCCCCTGTGTAAGAGCATGAGGAGAAGCACATGGAGCGAAAGTGCATTAGCACGAGTATTTTGAAGGCACTCACGTGCATGATGTCTGTGCTCTGGTTGAAGAATTTCATGTAAGGCTTCAGGATGTCAAAATGAAAAGCCGGGGTGAGCATCCGCCGATGTCGTCCCCACTTCTTTCCACCGCTCAGAAGTAATCCATCGCCTGGCACAAGGAAACAGAGGCTCATTGAGGTGCAGTATTGTGGCAGCGGAATGGCCTGCCTGCAGCCAGTGAAACTCCCAGAGAAGATGAACAGCCAGGTCCACAAAACCACACCCCAAAGATCAAAATATCCACCCTGATGGGAAAACATGGGTGGAACTGTCAGCGCTCGATTTTGCCTAGGTATACCACTAGTTCTACTAGTAAAAAAGGAAAAGGTAAAGGACCCCTGGACGATTAAGTTCAGTCAAAGGTGACTATGGGGTGCGGCACTCATCTCGCTTTCAGGCCGAGGGAGCCGGCGTTTGTCCACAGACAGCTTTCTGGGTCATGTGGCCAGCATGACTAAACCACTTCTGGCACAACAGAACACCGGGATGGAAACCAGAGTGCACGGAAATGCCATTTGCCTTCCCGCTACAGCGGTACCTGTTTATCTACTTGCACTGGTGTGCTTTCGAACTGCTAGGTTGGCAGGAGCTGGGACAGAGCAACCGGAGCTCACCCTGTCATGGAGATTCAAACTGCCGACCTTCCAAGCAGCAAGCACAAGGGGATCAGTGGTTTAGACCACAGCGCCACCTGCGTCCCTCACTCTACTAGTAGCTAATGATCATAAAAGATAAAAGCAGAATCGCCATATTCAGGCACAAGATACCTCCATCAGATGGTGCGGACTAAGAATGAAGGATGGGCACTGGATCCTACCCTTGTCTGGCCACCCTGGGATTATCTGCCTTGCTTCTCCTGATAGGCAGGATGTTGAACTGCATCTGAGCTCAGAGGACATTAATCTGGTAGGGTTGTCTACGGAGACTAAGGGGCGTCACTGTGGATGCAAAATTATCTCTTTACAAGGAAGTTCTAAAGGAACAGATAACAACTTGATCTCCCAATCAGAAGTCGATAGACCTGCAGGTAATTAGTTGCCCTAATTAGGCGGCAGTTGTGAAGTCAGCTCAACAATGATGCAACAGTCCCTTTGGGAGATGAATAGCGGTAGCTTTCTGGCGCCCACAAATTAGAAGCCTTGCAGAGAATGATTTTATTGCTGTAAAGTGTCTCCTACTGTGTAGATCTCCCGCTTGGACTACTGCAATGCACTCTACGTGGGGCTACCTTTGAAGGTGACTCGGAAACTACAACTAATCCAGAATGTGGCAGCTAGACTGGTGACTGGGGGCGGCCGCTGAGACCATATAACACCGGTCTTGAAAGATCTACACTGGCTCCCAGTACGTTTCCGAGCACAATTCAAAGTGTTGGTGCTGACCTTTAAAGCCCTAAATGGCCTCGGTCCTTTTTTTTTTTTATAATGATTTTTATTAATTTTCCACACATAAAATAAAGAACAATGTAACACAGTATAACTTCATAATCATCGGTTCATAACCTTTTTTCTCTGACTTCCCCATACCTCCCTATCCCTGCATCCTTGTTTAAAATTCTTTAGCAACCCTTAAGTCCATTGTCTTAGTTCTTTTTCATAAATATTTCTTAAGTTTTTTTTGTTTACTGCTGCAATTCTTTACTTCTTACCCCCTGACATCTTAACATTCCTCAATTTTACAGTTATTTTTAAGATATATCTTGAAATTCTTCCAGTCCTCTTCCACTGTCTCTTTCCCCTGGTCCCGGATTCTGCCCGTCATCTCAGCCAGTCCCATAAAGTCAATCACCTTTGTTTGCCATTCTTCCAGAGTAGGTAGTTCTTGCGTCTTCCAATACTTTGCCAGTAGAATTCTTGCTGCTGTAGTGGCATACATAAAGAATGTCCTATCCTTCCTTAACACCACTTGGCCCACCATACCCAAGAGGAAAGCCTCTGGTTTCTTAGGAAAAGTCCACTTAAGGACCTTCTTAATTTCATTATAGATCATTTCCCAGAAAGCTTTAACCTTTGGGCAGGTCCACCAAAGGTGGTAGAAAGTGCCTTCAGTCTCATTACATTTCCAACACTTATTATTAGGCAAATGATAAATTTTTGCAAGCTTGACTGGGGTCATGTACCACCGGTAGATCATTTTCATAATATTTTCTTTTAAAGCATTACATGCAGTAAATTTGATACCGGTGGTCCATAACTGTTCCCAGTCAGCAAACATAATATCATGACCTATGTCTTGTGCCCATTTAATCATAGCTGATTTCACCGTTTCATCCTGTGTATTCCATTTTAACAGCAAGTTATACATTCTTGATAAATTCTTAGTATTGGGTTCCAACAATTCTGTTTCTAATTTTGACTTCTCTTTCTGAAATCCTATTTTCCTGTCCTGTTTAAACGTCTCATTTATCTGGTAGTAATGCAACCAATCTCGAACCTTAGGTTTTAGTTTCTCATAACTCTGAAGTTTCACCCTTTCACCATCGTATTCTATAATCTCATGATATTTTGGCCATTTAGAATCCATATTAAGCTTTTTTACTTCCCTAGCTTCCATTGGTGACACCCACCTAGGGGTTTTGCTTTCCAACAGATCTTTGTATCTAATCCAAACATTATACAATGCTTTCCTTACAATATGGTTTTTAAAACTTTTGTACACCTTTACCTTGTCGTACCATAAATATGCATGCCAACCAAAGCTATTGTCATACCCTTCCAGATCTAAAATGTCAGTATTCTCAAGAAGTAGCCAGTGTTTCAACCAGCAGAAAGCTGCTGATTCATAGTAGAGTCTTAAGTCCGGCAGGGCAAACCCCCCTCTATCCTTTGCATCAGTTAAAATCTTAAATTTAATCCTGGGCTTTTTGCCCTGCCAGACAAATTTTGATATATCTTTCTGCCACTTCTTGAAACAATCCATCTTGTCCACAATCTGCAGCATCTGGAATAAAAACAGCATTCTAGGCAATACATTCATCTTAATAGTAGCGATTCGGCCTAACAAGGAAAGTTTCAGCCTTGACCAAATTTCCAGATCCTTTTTAACTTCTGACCAACATTTTTCATAATTATCCTTAAATAAATTCACATTCTTAGATGTTAAGTTTACCCCTAGGTATTTTACCCTTTTTGTTATTTCCAAGCCTGTTTCATTCTGAAAACTCTCTCTTTCTTCCATTGTTAAATTTTTTTCCAACACTTTCGTTTTTTGTCTGTTCAATTTAAAACCTGCTACTCGACCAAATATTTCAATTAATTCTAAAACTCTTTTAGTACTAGTGTCTGGCTGTTGCAAGGTCAATACTAGATCATCTGCAAATGCTCTTAATTTATAATGTCTAACTCCGACCTGAACTCCTTTAACCAACTGGTCCTTTCTGATCATGTTTAACAAAACCTCCAGGACTGATATAAAAAGTAAAGGGGATATTGGGCAACCTTGTCGTGTACCTTTTTCTATAGGTATTTCTTCTGTTACCACGTTATTTACAATTAATTTGGCTTTTTGTTGAGAATATATTGCACCTATACCGTTTTCAAAACCTTGACCTACCCCCATCCCTTGGAGATTCTTTTTCATAAAAGTCCAACAAATGTTGTCAAAGGCTTTCTCCGCATCCACAAAAATCAAAACTGCTTTCCTATTAATGTCAACGTCCAGCAGCTCCAAAATGTCTATAATGTTCCTCACATTGTCTGACATATGTCTACCTGGGAGAAAGCCTGTTTGGTCCTTATGAATCTCTTCTACCAACACTCTTTTCAATCTTTTTGCCAAAATGTCTGCAAAAATTTTGTAATCCACATTGAGTAAAGATATAGGGCGGTAGTTTTTAACTTGGTTCTTCTCAGTCTCTGTTTTCGGTATAAGTGAGATGAAAGCCTCTTTCCACGATTCAGGTGCCTTTTTCCCCTTCAAAATTTCATTGCAAACTTCCTTCAATGGTTGTATCAGCCATTCTTTCAGCATTTTGTAATATTTGGCCGTCAGGCCATCTGGTCCTGGTGATTTTCCCAGTTTCATATTTTGAATGGTACCCTCTATTTCTTGTTCTGTTATTTCCTCGTTTAAGATCCTTTTACTTTGTTCTGAAATTTTTGGTAAACCGTATTTTCTGATGAATTCTTCTATTTCTTGCTCGTTGGTTGGCCCTTGTGCATACAATTTCTTAAAAAAGCTTTGAAAACAATTGTTGATCTCGTTGGGTTTGTGGATAATCTTTCCATCCATTTCTAAACTTGTTACCGTATTCATTTTCTGCCTTTTTTTCAATTGCCATGACAGAAGTTTCCCACATTTATCCGCTGATTCAAAAGTTTTTTGTCTCATTTGCTTTATCTTCCATTCTATTTGTTGGTTCATGAGTTCCATATATTGCATCTGATGAAACTTTATTTCTCTCAAAATCTCATGAGACTTTGGTTTGGACCTCAACTTCTTCTCTCCTTCTTTTATTTTTTCTAAAATTTTTTCCTTCTTTTCATTTTGTTGCTTCCTCTTAATAGAATTTTGTTGAATTAGGAAACCTCGCATCACGGCTTTGCTTGCGTCCCAAATTATTCTTTTTTCCACATCTGTTTTCCTGTTGATCTCAAAATAATCTTTTAATGTTTTAAGGGCCTTCTTGTGGATCTCTTCGTCCTTAAATAGGGTGTCATTCATTCTCCATCTAAAGGAACCAGTAGTTGTTAGTTTCATCTCCATCTTAACCGCGTTGTGGTCGGAGCACGTTTTTGGGCAGATTTCTACTTTTTTTGTTCTTGACGCCAGACTGCTAGAAATCCAAATTTGGTCTATTCTTGTCCATGTCATTTTTGCTTCTGAGAAGAAAGTTCCCTCTCTCTCTAAAGGATTCTTTGTTCTCCAAATGTCAATCAAGTCCATTGTTTCAATCATTTCAAAAAAGATCCTTGGTAGTCTCCCTTCTTTCGAGATCACTTGTCTCTGTGCTTTATCCATGTTTGTTGAGACAACTCCATTCATATCTCCCATCATTAGGATTTTATAATCTAAAAAGTCAACTAATGTCTCATGCAACTTCCTAAAGAATTCCGCCTTCCCTTCATTTGGGGCATAAACTCCCACAATTAATATCTTTTCTCCTTGAATTTGTATTTCAATTGCCAGGTATCTTCCTTGTTCATCTTTAAATATCAATTTTGGAGCCAACTTTTCCTTTGCATAGATCACCACACCTCTTTTCTTTACTTTATCTGATGAAATGAATTCTTGACCGAGTCTCTTATTTATTAATAATTTCCTGTGTATCCTGGCAATATGGGTTTCTTGCAAACATATTATGTCTAATTGTTCTTTCTTCAAAATGTGAAAAACCTGTCTTCTTTTCCGAGGAAGGTTCAAACCATTACAGTTCCAACTAAGGAGTTGCAGAGACATTTTGTATTTAGGTAGCTGTTCCTCCAACTGCTCCAAGCTTCTGCTCTTCCTCCGATGGTGGTAATGAAAGTCCAAATGACAAATTTGCTATATCGGGTGGTTCCCTCTCCTCCACGGTTCCTTTCTGCAAATCCTCCAGATACTTCTCTAGAAATAGTTCTTTATCCTGAATTGTTTTTATTTTAATCTTCCTTCCATTGAAGTTAAAGGACAATCCTTGTGGAAATTCCCATCTGAATGGTATAGTATTTTTCTTCAGCAGGTCTACTAAACTCTTGTAATATGTTCTCACCTCTAAAATGTATTTAGGAATGTCCTTAAAAATCTGTATCTGACAATTTTGGATCACCAGTGCCTTTTGGTAATGCAAATTCAATATTCTATCTCTTTCTTCTTTTGATCTCAATGTAATTAGGCAGTCCCTTGGTTTTTTGTCCTGCCTTCTACCCAGTCGAAAGGCTGATATTATCTCAAGTTCCTCATCTTCCTCCCATTCCTCCCGCCAAAAAGTTATGATGTTCTCTGTGAGAAATTTCACAAGGTTGTCCCCTTCCACTTCAGGCACCAATCTAAATTTTAAATTCTTCTCTTTACGTTGAAGTTCCAGTAAGGAGAGGGCTGCATCATGCTCATTCACTTTTTTAATAATAGGCCCAAATTTTTCCCTTGTCTCTTCAGCTGTTATTTTTGCACTTTCTGCAATCTTTCGTGTTTCTGAATTTTCCTGAATTAATCTATTTATAGAATCTGTGTTCGATGCGACACTAGCCGTATTCACATCCAACCTTGTTGTCAACTCTGTTAATTTTTTAGAATTCTCTGTCGAAAGTTTTGTCAATGCTTCCAGGGATTGATTTATTTTAAGTAGAGCCTGAGTCATAGGATCCATAGAAGCTGGTGTTTTTTCCTGCACAGCTGCAGTTCCTGATATAGAGGCCCTTTTCTTGTGAGATTGTTTTGCCTTCTGCCTTGTTACTATCTCTTCTGTAGGGGCACTCATATCCTCAAGGTCGTTTTCACAGAGTTGATTCCCAAGTGGAAAATCCCACTGTTACTTTTTCAAGTGCAACAGTTTCAGATAGAGCCCTCTAGAGGGAGCATTCAATTGTATCCAAATGGCAAAGATGGAAAAAAAAACAAAGAAGCAAGGGAGTATAACAGTAGCCAAAAGTTTCGAATGTCCAAATTATAAAGTCTCTATTTTTCTATGTGGCCAAAATGCAGCAAAGTACATCTAAGGTCCGATAACTTTTTTGCAAACAAGTCCCCGCTTCTCAAAGTTTGACAGTCCACGTCCCAGGTGTCTTGTTTGGGCAGCCCGACCCCAGGGGATTTGGCAATGGAAGGTCTTAATTTCCATTAATTTTCCAGCAGATTAACAACATTCCAATCCCTTCCCCCCTTCTCCTGCCAGTCTGGGGGGAGATTTTAAGTCCGATGTCAGTTTGACAGCTTAAAAAAATTAGAAAGGTTCCCTTTAAGTGCAGCTTGATTTTCGTTGCTTTATTCCTTCTGCAGTTCCGGGGAGGCAGACTTCCTTAATTTTTGCCTTTCCCGTTTTCAGCCAAATTTATTTTTTAAAAGTCCCGTTGCTTTTCCAATCTTACTCACGGGTGTTGTGGTCAAATTCCAATTGCAGGAAGGAATCGGCGCTCTCCGCTCATGGCGACGCGGCTTCACTCCGCTAGCTGGGTGACGACTCTCAGCACCGCGCTTACCCCGATGCCGCTCAGAAGCCTTTAAAAAGGCTCCCTCACAGTACCGGGGGGCGCAAAGGGTGCCCACCGAATCTCCTTTGTTCACAGGCTCCGCGCCTGTGATTTTAGGGGTCCCCCGCTTGCCGTAGCGGGTGAGACCCGAACTAACGGAGCAGTCCTGCCTCGGAGCTCGAGGCTCGGACCGCCATTAAGCGCTGGCGCCGACCGGAAGTGAAAATGGCCTCGGTCCTGTATACCTGAAGGAGCATCTCCACCCCCATCGTTCTGCCCGGACGCTGAGATCCAGCGCCGAGGGCCTTCTGGCAGTTCCCTCATTGCGAGAAGCAAAGCTACAGGGAACCAGGCAGAGGGCCTTCTCGGTAGTGGCGCCCGCCCTGTGGAACGCCCTTCCAGCAGATGTCAAAGCAATAAACAACTACCTGACATTCAGAAGACATCTTAAGGCAGCCCTGTTCAGGGAAGTTTTTAATCTGTGATATTTTACTGTATTTTTGGTTTCTATGGAAGCTGCCCAGAGTGGCTGGGGAGGCCCAGCCAGATGGGTGGAGTATAAATAATACATTATTATTATTATTATTATTATTATTATTATTAATCAAGGGGACACCAACAACTTCAATGAGTGCTTGTTCAAGATTAACTGCAGTGTGAGAGGGGAATTTCTGAGCTTGCAATGCCTTAAGGAAGATGGAGCGAGCTTGTTTTCTTCTGCTCTGGGGGGTAGGACTCGAACCCATGGCTTCAAGTTACAAGACAGGAGATTCCAGCTAAGGGTCAGGAAAAACTTTTTGACAGCAAGAGCTGTTTGACAGTGGAACAGTCTCCCTCGGGAGGACTCTTCTTCCTTGGAGGTTTCAAAGCAGAGGCTGAATGGCCAACTGCCATGGATGCTTTAGCTGAGATTCCTGCTTTGCACGGGACTGGACTAGATGACCGTTGGGTCCTCTCGAACTCTACAATTCTATGTTCCTGGCTGCTGTTAAAATTCATCCCTGTCTTTAAACAAAAGGCTGATCCAGGTACAAATTAAACTCCCAAGATTCACGTTTGTTTGTGGCTCGTCTTGTCTTGTGCTGTAACGCTGGTAACTCTCTGTTTTTTAAATAACTTTTTTATTCAAAATTAAAACAAAACATATTATCCAGAAACATATCATCCTTATTCCCCCCCCCCATTTTTCCTCCCTCCCTCCCCCCACAGAACCCACCCACCCCCACCCCCCGACTTCCCTCTGTTCCAGTCTTTGACTTCTCTAAAAATGCTGTTTTCTGCATGTTACACAGTTGCATAGATCCTCAAACTATTTAGCTGATTATTATCAATAAAAAGCTTGTGAATGTTTATTCAAAACCAGCCAAGGAGTCCAGTTCACTCTGTTGCATCTTCAAATACTTTGTAAAGGGTTCCCATTCATCCTTAAAGTCACAGTTATCCTAACGCTGGTAACTCTTATAAGGTAAAGTAAGCTCAGTTGTTTCATTGGCTGTAAAAACGACTCTCATACTGTGCTTTCAGTACTATAGCACAGTGTTTCCCAAACTTGGGCCTCCAGCTGTTTTTGAACTACAATTCCCATCATCCCTGACCACTGGTCTTGCTAGCTAGGGATGATGGGAGTTGTAGTCCAAAAACAGCTGGAGGCCCAAGGTTGGGAAACACTGCCAGGTATGGAAGCACCTTAACCATGTCAGGGTCCTGTCTGATGTCCCTACCTAAGCCCAATCAAGACCTATCTATCACTCCAAAGTGACTGGAAGCTTATGCATGCCAGGATAAGCACTCCACTGGCAGACAGAATACAGTCCTTTTTGAACTTCTATATTACTGGTCTTCAATTGGTGGGTCGGGATAGGAGCAGTAGCACCGTGCAGATATATGGCTAAAGGTTTGAAAATGGGTCCCCAAAGGCATGTTTGGGTGAAAAGCAGGGCAAGGATCTGAACAGGTTGCAGATCCCTGACCGGAAGAATCAGAAATCAGGAAAACCAAAATTTTAATAAAGAATGGGGAAAATATATAATTTATCTTAAAAACCATTGTAAACAGTTAAAATTGTTAGTAGGATTGGAATAGGGATGTGGGTGGCACTGTAGGTTAAACCACTGAGCCTAGGACTTGCCGATCAGAAGGTCAGCGGTTCGAATCCCCGTGACGGGATGAGCGCCCGTTGCTTGGTCTCTGCTCGAAAGCACGTCAAAGTGCAAGTTGATAAATAGGTACCGCTCCGGCGGGAAGGTAAACAGCGTTTCCGTGTGCTGCTCTGGCTCACCAGAAGCGGCTTAGTCATGCTGGCCACATGACCCGGAAGCTGTACACCGGCTCCCTCGGCCAGTAAAGCGAGATGAGCGCCGCAACCCCAAAGTCGGCCACGACTGGACCTAGTGGTCAGGGGTCCCTTTACATTTACCTTTAGGATTGGAATAACCCTTGTAGTTTAATAGTGAAATTTGGATATAATGGGGAGGTAAAAGATTTGGATTACAGCAGAACCTCTACTCACAACCACAATCCATTCCGGAGGCCCGTCCGGAAGTCGAAACAGGTCGCTGGGAGAGGCGCCGTTGTACGCAGGTAGCGTTTGCCTGCTTCTGCGCATGCGCGAACAGCAATCACCGCTCCTGCGCATGCGCGAACGGCGGCAAACCCACTGGTTACTTCTGGGTTTGCCATGGACTTTGGGCAAAATGGATGCGAGTGGAGGCGGGCATAAGAAGAGGTTTGACTGTATTATAAAAGATGCAGGAGGAAATGATTAACAATAGGACCCACAAAGGAGAGAAGGGAAGTCCAGGAGATTCTATGGAATCTTGTCTTTATGTTGTATGTTGGATATGTGATTGTAAAACTGTCATTTGAAAAACCAAACGAACTGGTTGCAGACATAGCTGTCAACTTACAGATTTGAAAATAAGGGGCCAGCAGCCTCGGAAATCAGGGATCAGCAGCCAAAATAAGGGATTTTCAGAGCGCAGGTATGTTCGACTTCTGAGCCCCTCCGAGCCAAAGGCAGAAAGCCCAACCAGCAGCCAAACAAAGCCTCAAGCGGTGGTTCCCACAGCACAGCAACCCGGCAAAGGGGGTGCAGCAAGGAAAACCACTGTCACCTCTCCACTGGGAAGCGCTGAGCAAAGGTGAATCCCCAGGCAACGCGGCCGATTTGATCGGCACAAGGCATGCAAGCTCCACCCCCCAGTCGTTCTTAGACTCCTTATTGGGTGAGCAACGCAGCCAAGCAACACAGTTGGAGCTTCCCTCCTCCCTGGCCGGCAGGGAGGGAGGGAGGGAGAGGAGCTGCTTCCTTTGAAACCTGGGAAATTTAAGGGACATCATCAATAAGGGACAGCAGCGGGACACGGCGCTGGGATAAGGGACTTTCCCGCCAAATAAGGGACAGTTGACATTTATGGTTGCAGATCCCTGTTCTGCATCAATTGTGGGGAACCCCTGTCCCTCCAGATGTTGCAGAACTACCACCAGCTCCAGCAAGCATGGCCAATGGCCAAGAATGAGGGGAGTTGTAGTTTAGTAACATCTGGAGGGCCAAAGGTTCCCCACACCTGCTCTACGTACTTATCCCTGGCACAAGAGCTCATGGTCTGACAAGTTTCAGGTGTGGGGCAGGGTACCTTACCAAGCCAAGGCTTCAAGAAGCCGTAGAAGAGTTTGTCTTTGGGAGCAACAGCAGCTGTAGGGCAGAGAAAAACAGAAACACATTCAGTCTAGTCCTCAGATCTCCAGACATTTAAGTATTGAAGAAATTAGGCATACAATTATTATGATGTTTATTTATATCCTACTCCCCCCCCCCAGACTGCGACTCAAGGTGGCTTACACAAATCAAAGCAATAAAAATAATTTAAAGTGTTTTCAGGGGCACCTCCACTGGGGAGTGGAGCAAGGGAATTGGAACACCTTCTGCCTAGCAGCACAGAGCAAAGGCTCAGGAAGGGATCATCCCAGCCCCAGATATTTGCATCTGCATCAGACTAGAAGCACAGAATGGGCGCACTTGCAGGGAAGCTCACTGAGGCCAAGCAGCCACAAAAATGGAATTATCATCAGATTAAAATAAAATTAAAATAAAATAAAAGAAGCGTGGCAAAGATAGCACAGGCTTACTTTTGCCATGCTTTTATTTTGTCGGAGAGGTGGTGTAGTTGTTTTTATTTTCTTTACAAAAATCAACTTTTTTCCTACAGAACTCCGCATCCTTGGAGTAATGCAGCCATGCTCAGATCCATAATCTGCATGGCACCCTTCAACGCACTTTACAAAACCTTCCCTCTCCCATCTCAATTGAAGCAAAATTAACCACGCAGCATTAAACTTTGAGTCTACAAATTAATAGATGCAGAGCATGAATATAGACATACACAAGCACACTCCAGGTAAGGCAAAGGCAGGGTGGGACATTCTCATTTCCCTGACAGAGAAGGAAGACACAGATCTGGTTTTCACATGATTTGTTTAGGCTTACTATGATTTACGGGTGTGGGGGGTGTTAAGGGAGGGGTTTGTCAACCTGGGAAGGTGGTCCATGTAGGACGGGGTCAGCAAGGCTTACCGGGCACGGGCCGGATCACTCCTGCGGAGATCCTCCGTGGGCCGGACCGACACAGCGCAACACCGTAAACCGCGTCTGCACATGTCCGCGGCGCCGGAAGTCACTCCAGACAATCGCCAGGGCACAAAAACTCAACGCAAGAGCAGTTGGGAAAACAAAGCAAGCTTTGGAGAAACAAGTTTGCTTCTCTGCAGGGAAGCTCACTGAGGCCAAGCAGCCACAAAAATGAAATTATCATCAGACTAAAATAAAATAAAAATAAAATAAAATAAGCGTGGCAAAGAGAGCACAGACTTACATTTGCCATGCTTTTATTTTGTTGGAGAGGTGGTGTGGTTGTTTTTATTTTCTTTACAAAAATCAACTTTTTCCTACTCCGCCCTGAGAACATGCAGGGAGTGATGCAGCCAGGCTCAGATCCCCTAATTTGTACAGCACCCTTCAACGCAGGCGTGATTTCCGGCGTCTGGGCATGCGCAGAAGCGATTTCTGGAGAAGTGGAAGATGGTCCCCGCGCCGCACCGGTTTAGCGCAGCGCGTGGGGACTCACCGAGTGGGCGGCTTGGTTCGGGGGCAGCTCACGAGCCGGTTAAGCGACGCTCATGGACCACTTCTGGCCCATGGGCCTTAGGTTGCTGACCTCTGATGTAGGAGAAGGAAAACTCTGATCCAAATCTGCACTGCTTTGCAGGATATATTAGGCAGAAGAAAAGGCTAAGGCCCTACACAAATCCAAAGTAGAGTCCCTAAGATGTTGGATGGCTCCTTATATGCCTCCTTCCGGACCACATCAGCGAGGCCGAAAGGGGGGTCTTGTCGACTGGGCAGCCCAGGACGCCCATGCACATTGCTTAGGCTTGCACGCTGCAGAGGTCCCTTTGGTGCTGCCAATGCAGCGGTCTGACTTCAGCCCCAGAGGTGAACTCCACTGTCTCTCAAGAAAGACAGATGCCAACGACAGCAAACCCAGCTCGGCAGACTAATCATAAATTGTTTTCTGCCAAAAAATTGTGGTGGAACGCCATAATTTGGTCTTAGCTTATGACCCATGGCACGCTTGGCGTTATGTCTGAACCAGATAGCCCTAATTGGTCCAATCCTGTTTGGCCAGTCCACTCCAGACAATTGCTGGGGCACAAAAACCCAAAGCAAGAGCAGTTGGGAAAACAAAGCAAGCTTTGGAGAAACAAGTTAGAGATTGTTTGCTTCTCTGTGGGACAATTCATGGTTTCCTGAACAAACCATGGTGAAAACAAGCCTTCCTAAAAGCATCTAACAATGTCCCTTTGCAATGATGAGTGGAAGGATTCCTCTGACAAAGCCATGCTGCACATTCAGCTTCCGACAATTGACCATCCATTGTAATTACAGAGAATGCATGATTGGGTCTACAACTGCCAAAGGCTCCAGTGAGAAAATATAATGGAAGCCATCTCCATTGATAATTGATATATCCACAACCAGTTGATTATCATTTTGCATTTATGGCCATGCGTGAACACTATTGCAAATGCAGCAGTTTCCCGAGGTTTCTTGCTGTGGAATATTCTGAATGTGTGTGTTTGTTGTGCAACTCACTTCATTTCCTCTTATTCGTCACATAAAAGAATTTCTCCCTATATTATCGCCAGTTCTCCATATTAATTTCTCTCCCCTCCCCCAATAAAGTCACGTCTAAGATGGTAGTCTGAAGGTCAAAACCTGAACCAAGCAGGCAGGCATGGGGCAAGTTGTCAATGGCTCATTGAATTCTATGGACTGAAGCGGATACGCTGCTTTGAAAATAGGGATGCCCAGTGCTATTTTTCAGAAAAAGAGGTGCCGGAACTCACCACGAACACCTCCCTCTTTCTCTTAGAATGGCAGTGCTGCCAGAACTGAGCTGCTGCTGCTGCTGTTTTTTTAAAAAAATATTACGTATACTTTTCAGATATATACATTTCACTGATTTTACAATCACTTTGACATTTTAAAGCTTGACTTCCTTCCCCCTCTTTCTGCGGTTCCTTAAATTTATTTTTAATGCCTTCTGCATATCCAAATTAACTTAACTTACTCATTTATTTATCTCCTTTAAATATATACTCTTACGTAACTGCAGGTTATTACAATGACCCTGCCAGTGTTTTGATCTGTTTACAATTTATCTGCAAATACTCAACAAACCATTTCCATTCTTTGCTAAAAAGTTTGTTATCTTGATTTCTTATTCTTCTGGTACGTTTTGCCATTTCTGCATATTCCATCAGTTTTTGTATCCATTCTTCCTTGAGTTCTGGTGAGTTCCAGCTGAAAAAAAGCCCTGGGGACATCCTATTCCGTAGCCTCCAACGTTTTCCCAATGAAAATAGGGACGCCCTAAGGAAAAGCGGGACATTTCGGGATCAAATCAGAAACCGGGACGGCTTCTGTAAATCCGGGACTGTCCCTGGAAATTAGGGGCGCTTGGAGAGTCTGATCCAACAGGCTCTTCTGATGTTCTTATGCCCGACATGAGACCTACAGGCAGCCAGATGCCACCCTCAAGTCAGCCCGCTGCATGGCTCCAGCTTTGTGCCCTAAGGAACATCCTCTACACGTGCCCACTTCCTGTGCCACAATCTACCTGATTCCCGGAGCACAGGGCCGATGGTCTCTGGATGGAAAAGCCTCAGAATTGGAACCCAGGGCCCAAACCACCAGACACAGATCTGCCCGTACTGGGCAGTCAGCTGCGCGGCATCCTGCAGCCCTTCCTCGTTGCTTCGTGCCTAGGACAAGGATTGGGTTAGCAGAGACGCCAGCTCAGCCTGCTCCCCAAGATCTGTGTGAGTAAATAACGCAAAAAGCTTGCTAGCCTGCAAAGAAACAGTTAGTTAAGAGTCCTGAGGTCGGAGAGCTCCAGCTTGTCGCATTTCGATTGTAGGTACAGTGGGGAGATGGCACACTCCATGCTCTGTCCACCAACCCATTCACTCGCTTGTGTGTAATTCCTCATCACCAGTGGCTTCCAGGCTAATGACTAATTGCAAGGCCCAAGCCTTCCTGGAATGGAAGCGATATTAACTCTCTCCGTGTGCCAGGGGGAAAGATGGCAGCCCGCAAGAAGAACCAAGCAGAAAAAGAAGGAAAGACAAAATGCAATATACTAGACCTCTCCATTCTCAACCTTGGGTCTCCAGATATTAAAAAGGTAAAGGGACCCCTGACCATTAGGTCCAGTCATGACCGACTCTGGGGTTGTGGCGCTCATCTCGCTTTATTGGCCGAGGGAGCCGGCGTACAGCTTCCGGGTCATGTGGCCAGCATGACTAAGCCGCTTCTGGAGAACCAGAGCAGTGCACGGAAACACCGTTTACCTTCCTGCCGGAGTGGTACCTATTTATCTACTTGCACTTTGATGTGCTTTCAAACTGCTAGGTTGGCAGGAGCAGGGACTGAGCAACGGGAGGTCACTCCGTGGCGGGGATTCAAACCACCGACCTTCTGACCAGCAAGTCCTAGGATCTGTGGTTTAACCCACAGCGCCACCCGCATCCCTCTCTCCACCCGCGTCCCTCCAGATATTACTGAACTACAACTCCCGTTATATCTGACAGTAGTTCTACTACTCCTGACCGCTGGCCATGCTGGCTAGGAATGGTAGGAGTTGTAATCCAACAATGCCTGTGGATCAAAGGTTGAGAAAGGTTGCAGTTATAGAGAGAACTGGTACTGTTCCTATGACAAGTGTGATAGGAAAACGAGGAAGCTAAAAAGCTGTGGTGTCTTCTTTAGACACGCACCTTAGCTAGAAAGTGACTAGCTGGCCAGGGGGCATAGTCCAATATTGAAACGCTTGCTTTGTTTACAAAAGGCCTCTGGCATCTCCAGGAAGCAGGTGTGCCAACTCAGGCTTGTGGGTGCCCGCTGCCACAACGTGGACATGCGATGTCACACACACATGCCTGCACATAGTGCATTTGACATCACACGCACCACGTGCAGACGTGTGTGTGTGATGTTGCATGTCCGCGTGGAGGCGGCTCCTCTTTGCAGCCAGCGAGTCACCCTTTTCCACAAGGAGGGGAACACTCAGAGACCGTGCCTCCATGTCTGAGGCCTTCCCCCCCGTCCGAAAAGGGTGCTTCGTTCGCTGGCTGCAGAGGTCAGGGCTGAACTGCTTCTCTCTCGGAGAAGAGAGCCGTCGGAGAAGAGAGCCACTGCCGCCTACCGGCTTTTCTCATTGACTTTGTGGGTGCCAAGCCCCCACGATTATATTATTGTGGGTGCCTAAGCACCCACGGCCCCCTGGAGTTGGCTCCTGTGCCAGGTAGGGTTAGGGAAACGCTGGAAAGCTTCTGCAAGTGTTCACAATAATGAGCAACCTTGATCATCTTGGGAGAACGAGATAAGAGGCGGATGTGGCGTTGAGAAGGAGGAGGAGGAGTTGTTTGGACTCGATATCCTACCTTTCACTCCCCTTAAGGAGTCTCAAAGCGGCTAACAATCTCCTTTTCCTTCCTCCCCCACAACAAACACTCTGTGAGGTGAGTGAGGCTGAGAGACTTCAGAGAAGTGTGACTAGCCCAAGGTCACCCAGCAGCTGCATGTGGAGGAGCGGAGACGTGAACCCGGTTCCGCAGATTACAAGACTACCGCTCTTAACCACTACACCACTGCTGGCTCCAAAAGTGCCTGGACTCCAAAGATCTGTTCACTTCTGTGCTTTACTTCTACATGAGGCAGCAAGCAAAGAAGGCCTGCTTCGGGAAAAACCAGGACTTCAAAGGTCATACCCTTGAGGCTCCAGCTGTGTTTGGATCGTGGCCAGGAAATGCTATGTGTCATAACCTCCATTATTCATGACACCAAATCTAGGGCAACCAGTGTTTTACCAGCGAGGGATTTGGGGAATCCTGCCAGTCAGTGATAGCCGTTCTCTGATCGATGGCACATCATATTCCCCTTCTCTCTCAAGAACGGACGCAGGAATCGCTTAGAGGCTGCTGCCCTGACTCCTCGATCAAATCAATCGTCTTAGCTTCAGCATCTGAACTGAAACCCACTTCCTAGCTGCCTTCCTATAAGATGCTGAATTCATTACCGTCTAGCACCCCTGCCTGTGCTTGAAAGGGTCCGCCTTTCACAATCATGGCTCCTTAGGAACTCTCTCTGTCATCACCACGGCTTATCGTATTGCTAGATCCATTTCAGCTGGAGTTTAGGACTGGTTTGGACACAGAAACTACTTTGGTCACCCTGTATGATGACCTATGTCAGGAGAGAGACAGGGAAAATGTCTCCCTGTAAATTCTCCTCAACCTCTAAGCAGCTTTTGAAACCATCAACCATGGTATCGTTCTGGAACAGCTTCCCAAGTTAGGGGGGCAGTGGCACCACTTTGCAGTGGTCCCGGTCAGGGCATAGAGGGCGTAGCAAGGGAGGTGCAGTAGGTACAGTTCGCCTCGGGTGTCCCCACTGGGGGAGGGGTTTGACAAAATGGCGAGCGGCACTCACCATGGGGCCTGCAATGCGCCCAAGCCACGCGACTTTAAGCTATGTCTGTGAGGTGTGTATGTGTTCTGGTCATTGTTTGCTATGCTGTTGTGTATTTCTGTGTTTTTCTGTTATACAGTGGTACCTCGGATTACAAACTTAATTCATTCCAGAGGTCCATTCTTAACCTGAAACCGTTCTTAACATGAGGCACGCTTTCACTAATGGGGCTTCCCGCTGTCGCCGTGCTGTCACTGTGCGATTTCCATTCTCATCCTGGGGCAAAGTTCGTAACCCAAGGTACTACTTCCGGGTTAGCGGAGTTCGTAACCCGAAGCGTTTGTAACCTGAAGTGTTTGTAACCCGAGGTACCACTGTACTGTCAACCAGTGGCGTAGCGTGGGTTATCAGCACCCAGGGCAAGGCAAGTAATTTGCGCCCCCTAACCCATGGATTTGCGCCCCCTAACCCATGGATTTCCCTAACCCCCAGATGTTGCGCCCGGTGCGGCCGGCCCCCCCTGCACCCCCCACGCTACGCCACTGCTGTCAACCACCCTGTGATCCTTGAATGAAGCGTGGCACAGAAATATCATAGATAACAATAATTATTATTCCTCCTGCAGCTAGATAGAATCATTAACACACAACCTATTCATAATAATAAAACCATCCTGAAAATCCACCATAAGAAAATGAAAAAAATACTTGCAGTGTTACATTTATTTTTGTTTGCTTCTTCATTTAAAACATTGTATACTGCCCTTTCACTAGGGTGGTCATGTTACTCAGTTTAAGTCTGGTTTGAGGATAATCAATCCTAAGGAGGAAGGAGTTGTCTATCAATAGTTAGCTACTGGACAGCAGACTGAAAGGGTACACGCAGTTCACCCAGTTAGCCTTTGACAAGACGGCAAGATGTCCTGCATTAAATCAATCATTAACAACTTTGCATCTATATATGCAAATCAGTACATTTTACATGCAATTTTCTGTCCTTTTTTTTGGGGGGGGGGGTGAAGGGCCGCTCAACCCTTCCTCAACAGATTCCTGGGTGGTAATGAAACCCTAAAAACACAATAAAATTGTTGCATTAAGGATAATACAAGGCGGCCACTAAAAATGACCACAAATTTAAATGTCCAAGAAAGCAAAACGCCCTAATCTAGAAACAAAACAAGAATCGAATGTAGGCACCGGCTGCACTTCTTTAAGTAAGACATGTGCTAATTCATTATTAAATGAATAAAACAAAGTCTTCTGCTTTGTTGTTATTCGGAGCACTTCCAGTTGGGAAGGGCCCTTAGAGAACAGCCTCAGCAGATCTCAGCACGTGGGCAAGCTGGTTTCAATCACAATACAATATCATGGTTAAAGTTATTGCATCTCTCATCTCAACACTGTTTCCTTCACTCCCATCCTGCCTTCCCCCCCCCCCCCGTCAGTTCAGTGCCTGTGTTGAAACTCTGGTCTGAGGGGTGGGGGAAACAACTTCATACCAGCATGAGACCATGTATTTGGCCAAGGTCCACCTTTCGCTATGGAAACTCCATCATTCACGCCTGGAGAAGATGGCCGCTACTGAATGCTCTTGGGCCTGCGATCGACTCTGAGTCTTGCCACAATCTACCACCACAGTACCTGAGGCTGTTGCAACTGGCTTGATATAATCAGGATGAACCAAGGAAATGAGCGGTATGAAGGGCCCCATCCACGTCACAAATCCCTGGGAGTAGGTGGCTACCAGCTCGGAGACTTTGGCCAAACCCTCATCACAGGGCAAAACCTGGAAGCAACAGAGGCAGTGAGTGTGGGCACCAGCAGGGGCCGCGGTGCCATTGGGACAGGATTCTGGGGGCTAAGTCCGAAGCCCACCAGCCAGCAGAATGAGGAAGAGGGCCACCAAAGGAAATAGGTGACATAGAGAGAGAGACCCATGTGGGGCTGTTAAGTCCAAGGTCCAACCACATCTAATGGCATCACTGTCCAAGTGGCAGGACTGCCAAGAACGAGGCAAAGGGAGCGATGGATGCCGGCCAAGGTTTGCAACAAGAACAAGAGGAAAGAGGTGGCACTTCATAAAACGAGCTTGCTGTGGGGCATCTCAAGGTCTGGCAAAGGCCCCGTTCATCTCAGTGGGACGGGCACCGATGTTCCCACTGGCTGTGTGGGTGACTATACATACAGCAGCTGGTAGGCAGCAATGAGTCCCAAAGCCAGCAGCTTTCTCAGAATTCCAGAGTGGTGCTTCATATTCACTAGAGATGCTAAAGAGACAAGAGCATTGCTTAAGGAGGCATATACTGCCACCCAGTGCTTTTCTTCTAGATAAAATGGGGCTGGCACTGCGTACCCTTGTTTATGCTCAGAGAAAAGCACTGTTGCCACCCATCCCTAAGCCCTGGGTGGGGGGAAGGATGGGGGAATGAGCAGTGGCGGAGCAAGCCAATCGGGTGCCTGGGGCGGTGTGTGTGCCCTGCACCCAGAGGCGGGGCCAGCTGCCTGGGGGGGGGCAGCTGCGGCAAGGTGCTCTGTGGGTGTGATGGCCTGGGATTCAGACTCGGAGGCTGAACCTGAGGAACCCCAGCCTGCACAGGATTCCCCGCCTCCAGAACCAGCTGAGCCAGGGCTGGGGCTTGAGCCTGAAGGGTCCTCACCTGTGCTGGATCCTCAGGTGCAGGTACCAGCTGAGTCTGCTCTGGCTCCTGAGGTGATGGAGGACCCATTGCCTACAGGTGCTCCACTCTCAGCCCTGTCAGGGGAAGCTGAGGTTGCCTCTGGGTCTGGTAACCCTCCAGCCTCTCCTGAGCTGCAGAGGCTCAGGGCAGAGAGGCGGAGGGAACTAAGTTCCCGCAGGAGGAGTGCTCGCCTCCAGGCCAGGAGAGGCGAGTCACCTGTGGACAGGGGCCGCCCTATGCCTCAGGGCAGATAAAAAGCCAGCCAGCCCCAGTCCCAAGTTGTAGAAGCAACATTGTTGGTAGCCAGTTCCTGCCTGCACCCTGTCCTGCCTCTCTGCCGGAGCTCCTGACCTCACCCAACTCCCTGCCTTGGACCCCGCTTCATCTTTGACGGACTGCCTCCATACTGCACCCCCGACCTCACACTGGACTCGGACCTCGCCTCACGGTTAACCCACGGGACCAGCACAGTGGGGCCTCCTCCCATTCAGCTGCCCTACAGCTGAGGGGGAGGCGGCGGGTGGACCGTTTGGGGCAGCGTGGGGCCTGCGGGTGCCCAAGCCACTACGTCACTCCCAGGAGAGATGTGTGGCTTGGGCACGCTGCAGGCCCCGTGGTGAGTGCCACCCGCCATTTTGCCACCCCCCTCAGTGGTGACACCCGGGGTGGCCCACCCCCACTGGCCCCCCTTCCTCCTCCGCCCCTAGGAATGAGGATGATGAGTGCATAGGGGTTGATTGGGTGGGGCAAAGGGCCCAAGCCTATGAACCTCTGGGGGATAATTTGACAGACATACCCATGCAAACAGCCAGGAACAAAGGCAAGCAAATGAGGGTTTATCCTCAGTGACTGAGTGCTCTTTTTTTTCGCCCCACAGCTTTCACCACAAAAGGATGACACAAAAGGATCACAAAAGGATATGGAGGTTATCCACAGGTTGCCATCAGCTCTGATTCAGTGGTAAACAGTGTTTTTTTTGCAGGGAAACTCCAGAATTAGAGAGAGAGAGAGAGAGAGCGCGCGTGCGCACTTGGACACAGAGCTTTAAAGTGCAGACTGTGACTGGAAAGTGTGAATAAAACCCGAGATAGCCTTGTCATGTCCCTGCCATGGGCACTGCTCTACCCCAAAGTCGTCTCTGGGTTCATGCCCAGTCCCATCTTGGCAACTATGCTCCAGGGAAGCCCGGCCTGCTCATTAACAGCTCAGCAAAGACCTCAGCAGCTCCTGCCAAGAAGCTGGCCTCCTGAGAGACGTGTCACCAGGCCCAGGGCTCACAGTGTGCCTTGAAACAGTCCTGCGAGCGAGGGACGGTGAGAGGAGAAAAACAGAGGGAGAAAACAGAGGAAGCACTGTGAAGTTCTGGGGAAAGAAGAGCAAGGAGCCCGCTAGGAAGGGAGCTGAGTGCATGTTTCTGGAGCCTTTAATTTCTCTCCACCCCCCCAATTAAGGTGACCGGGTCTTGCTGCTATCGCATTCTGAAGGGAATTGCTGGGAGCAGAAACCTCTGCCTGACTTGTACACAGCTCTGCCATTTCTGGAGGTCTTTAGGCAGAGGCTTGACAACCATATGTCAGGAGTGCTCTGATGGTGTTTCCTGCTTGGCAGGGGGTTGGACTCAATGGCCCTTGTGGTCTCTTCCAACTCTATGATTCTATTATTCTATGATTTCTGTGGCTGGGAGCAATCTGCTGGGAGGACAAGCCAAACTGTGGCAGAGCAGAGCTGGGTTCAAATAACCTGCAAGGAGAAAACGCAAGGAAGAGGAAGACAGGACCGTGGTTGGGGATGCGGCAACATTTGAGCAAGCTGGGAGTGGAAGTTGTTTGTGAGAACAAAGGACCCATTCAATCTGTCCTGTACCCGTTGTGGCAAGCAAGATCTTTTTTTTGATACAAATTTTTCTCCCTTCCTCACATTCCAGCTAGAGCGCATTCCCAATCTGAAAACATGTGCCCTTTGGGCTGGCTCTCTCCTCATTTCTGCCTCCCATTTACAGTGGTACCTCAGGTTAAGTATTTAATTTGTTCCGGAGGTCAGTTCTTAACCTGAAACTGTTCTTAACCTGAAGCCCCACTTAGCTAATGGGGCCTCCTGCTGCTGCCGCGTGCCGGACCCCGATTTCTGTTCTTATCCTGAAGCAAAGTTCTTAACCTGAAGCACTATTTCTGAGTTAGCGGAGTCTGTAACCTGAAGCGTATGTAACCTGAAGCGTATGTAACCTGAAGCGTATGTAACCTGAGGTACCACTGTATAACACAAATGAATGGATGGATGGATGGTGTCTCAGACTGAAAGACATTCTTAGAATGGCACAACCAGCCCTCCCTGCAGTTCTGAATTTAGGCAAGCCTTGCGAGCCATCGGCACCCAGATATGGCGGTCTTCATCCCTTGCCCACCACAAGGAGGGATGGCTGCTTCAGTGCCCCCTCCTTTCCCTCCCCTCAGCCAA
Organism: Podarcis cretensis; assembly: GCF_951804945.1. NCBI lineage: Eukaryota > Metazoa > Chordata > Lepidosauria > Squamata > Lacertidae > Podarcis > Podarcis cretensis. Next base: position 32,671,593 of record NC_137187.1, read on the forward strand.
GCTGGAGACCCCCCCTCCTTGACCAATCCAAGCCGCAGCTCCAGAGGCCACACTTACCAGGTTGAGGTGCCCTAGGAGCCAGTTGCGACGCGGGGGCTCTGGGAAGCAACGCAATCTCTGGCAGTTAACGTAAAAGCGGTGGCACATGCCAAAGACGTCTGTAAGCGAACGGAAGAGCAAAGCCAGCAGCAAAAGCCAGAGGCTGGAGACAGCCATGGTCCGGAACAGGGTCTTCTCGAGAGCCAGTTTCTCCAGGATCCAGTCAGTGAAGGGCAACATTCTGGAAGAGAGAGGCAAGGAGGAGAGGGAGGCAGAAGAGACACAGTGTGCTCAGTGGGAGAGGGAGGTTGAGAGCAAGAATTTAAGCAAGCCTCCGCCACCCCCAGAATCGGTCACATTGGACTCTCTCCCTTCACACTGGCTCCCCCCCAAACCCGCTACACCCTGCCAGACCGGTGCACATTGAAACTGGAGTAGGCGCCCTTTGGTGATAGGCCAACAAAACAAGAAAATTCCACCTTCAGACAGACTCACTTTCCAATTTCCCTCACGGTGCTGGCAGCCCTGCAACTCCTCAAACAGTGGGCGGAATGAGATTCCAATTAGTCATGTGTATCCACCCTCCACTGTCCCTGGAACACTTTTATTCATTCACTTAAGTTGTCTTGGCGGTTGTGATCAGGGCCAGGAGACCGGCTGGAGGGGGGCTACTTTCCCTTCCACCTTTTTTTTTTTTTTTGCCTCACTCCAATTCACTTCCATGGGAAAGATAACAGTGCTAACATATTTTCTTCCGGGGGGGGGGGAATACCCGGGGGCAATTTTGAGTGCAAAAATAGCACAATGGGATATGGTGAAGCTGCTCGGGACTGTAATACTTCAAGGACACCTCTTTCCATATGAACCTACCCAGACCCTGAGATCACCTTCTGAGGCCCTCCTTTGTGTGCCTCCTCCTTGAAAGGTCCAGAGGGTGGCAACATGAGAACAGGGCCTTCTCTGCAGTGGCTCCCTGCCTGTGGAATGCTCTCCCCAGGGAATTTCGCCTGGCACCTTCATTAGACTCCTTTAGGTGCCAGGCAAAACGTTCCTTTTTAACCAGGCCTTTGGTTGATCTGATTTACATCCTACGCCCTTTTAAAATGTATGGGTTTTTTTTGGGGGGGGGCTATTGGGTTGTTGTTTCTATTTTTATTAGGTATTTTGTGGTTTCTTATCTTGATTTTATTCTGTGAACCGCCCTGAGACCCCCAGGTATAGGGCGGTATATAAACTCAATAAATTAATAATAATTGTAATAATTTCCTCTGCTGCTTCTCCACTCAAACTCAAGTCTCCCCCAGATCCTGGCAGAAAGATAACCAATTTGGACCCAAAACAAACATCGACGCAAAGCAGCTTCTTTACGTCTGGGAATATGCTTGCTGCCTTGACCAATTGCTCGCCTCTCATTTATCACCATTCAAAAAGCAGAAAACCTGCCGTGAGAATGAAGGGTGACTTTGTGACGTCACAGGAGGCAGCCAATCAGAGAGCTTTGTTCTGCAGACTGGCTTCCGTCACTGTTAAGACCCAGCTTGCAACCAAAGTGGATGTTGGGGTGAATAAGAGGGATCCCACCACTCGCTGCCCCGGGGCAAGTCCTGTATGTAGAGATTGCCTTTGATTCCCCAGACAGAAACTGGGAGCATGGGAGGAGATGCTGCTTGGGGTGACTCAGAAAGAGCCCTAGTGTTGCCATAGCCGAGTTTCTCAAATCTGGGCTGCCTAATCCACTAATTGCTTTCGGTTTGCACAGTAGGGCAAGGTGCAGCAGAAAAGATTGCCTGCTTGCACAAACTTTTGAAAGAGTGGTCTCCCTCATCTGCTCTGCCTTCCTTCCTTCTGAGAACACGAGACCCCAGTGGGTCCTTGTCTCCCACTTCTGCAGCTCAAACAGTGCAGGACTTCACGTAACGCTCTGTGGTTACGTGAGAGTAGAAATTACAAGTGCGAGAAAGAGGTTATTGTTTTCCCCCTAAACCCTAGAAGCCTTGGCAGCTGTGTGCTAGAAACACAACACTCATCTTTAGCAAGTAAAGTTTCAGGTGACATAACCAGTTATACTGAATGCATTTGGGGTGGGGTGGGGATTGTGGTGGCGGGAAAGGTAAAGGACCCCTGGACGGTTAAGTCCAGTCAAAGGCGACTATGGGGTTGCGGCGCTCATCTCGCTTTCAGGCTCAGGGAGCCGGCATTTGTCCACAGACAGCTTTCTGGGTCATGTGGCCAGCAGGACTAAACCGCTTCTGGCGCAACAGAACACCGTGACAGAAACCAGAGCGCATGAAAACGCCATTTACCTTCCTGCCACAGTGGTACCTATTTATCTACTTGCACTGGGGTGCTTTCAAACTGCTAGGTAAGCAGGAGCTGGGACAGAGCAATAGGAGCTCACCCCGTTGTGCGGATTCGAACCGCCAGCCTTCCAATCGGCAAGCCCAAGAGGCTCAGTGGTTTAGACCACAGCGCCACCCGCATCCCCTGTGGTGGCAAGCCCCACCCATTACAATTAGGCACATTATTTCCATAGGGCTTAAAGACAACAGTCTGCAATCCAAATACTGGTGTGAAGAAGAGAAACACCAGAATGCTTGCATTCATGACTGCTGCTATGAATGGTCCATATGGGCATCTTGAGTGTTACATAGACCACGATCCCCCCCCCCCTAATTTGGACCCATTGTTCTCTTTCTTTCCCTCCCTTCTTCGCTTTGGTATTCCTTTTTTTTTGAGAAGGTTGCAAATTCCAAGACAGTGTCCTGGGAGACTGAGATATCCTCCCACTTTTATTTTCCTTTTAAAAGAAATGTTGCCATTTCTGATGGCAGATTGGTGCCCATTTGTTCTTTTAATATAGCGAGAACAAACACAGAGACTGTACTTTTTGCATTTAGTTATCACTTGGTTCCCCCCTCACCCATCCACATCCCAAAGTATGCATGTATAGGGATTAAGTGAAGATGATGCCGTCTCTAGTCTGCCAAAGTTCATACATTCTGCCAGAGTCAGTGTGTTGGTCTTCCTCACTGCACTTCCTAGGTCAGGGTCCATGTTTTTAGAGCGCTAGCCCTTTGACAGGAAGACGTGGCCAGACTGCGTCCACTAGAAAAGTGTTGGGAAACTAAGGCAGCCAACTTTCTTTCTGTGCCACAAGCGCAGCTTGATTTTTCTAGGTGCCGAAATTCCAACAGATCAGAACAGACTATTTATGTACGTGACCACTGCTGCTCGGATGTAACTAGCAGGGTCAGATTTAGGTTTGATGAGGCCCTAAGCTACTGAAGGTAATGGGGTCCTTTATATGGCCAGCTGTTCTTTGTCAACAACAATTTGTTGCTGTTTTTTGTGTTGAATATATGCTATATGGTAATTTATGGACCTAATAGGTCCAGACACAACACAAAACACTCTTGCTGTATGTAGGTTTTATTTTATTTGTTTTTATCTTATATTTTGGAAATGTACATCCAGGTATTTTTTCTTTAATTTTTTTGGGGGCCCCCAAGAGAGTGGGGCCCTAAGCTATAGCTTGCTTAACTTATACACAAATCCGGCACTGGTTACTAGCCCAGAGATGGAAAGAAGACAGAATCCCTACCAGGGAAGAGTGGCAGATTAAGTTGATGGGCTATGCCAAAATGGCAAAAATGACCAGAAGAATCAGAAATCAGGAAGAAAGACCAAAATTTTAACAAGGAATGGGGAAAAGATGTAATTTACCCTTAAAACCATTGTAAACAATTAAAGTTATTAGTAGGATTAGAATAAACACTTGTGATTTAATGTTGAATTACGGATGTAATGGAGATTTAATAGATTTGGATTGATAGACAAGATGCAGGAGGAAAAGGTCAATATAAGGATCCACAAAGGGGAGAAGGGGAGTCCAGTAGATTCTTCGGAATTCTCTTTCTATGCTGGTTGATAACTGTTTGTAAATTTCAAAATTTGAAAAAAATAATAATTATAAAATAAGGGCAGCTTGGTTTGTCAACATTTAGCAGAGGACCTCCTTGGTAGTGGTGCCCGCCCTGTGGAATGCCCTCCCATCAGATGTCAAGGAAAGAAACAACTTACCTGACTTTTAGAAGACATCTGAAGGCAGCCCTGTTTAGGGAAGCTTTTAATGTTCAGTGTTTTATTGTGTTTTTAATATTCTGTTGGGAGCTGCCCAGAGTGGCTGGGGAAACCCAGCTAGAGGGGTGGGGTATGAAATAGTAATAATAATAATAATAATAATAATAATAATAATAATAGTTGTTGTTGTTGTTGTTGTTGTTGTTGTTGTTAAAAGGTAGGGTACTTTGGGGGGGGGAATTATGGGTAAATATACCCCCAAAAAAGGACATTACGGGAGGCAGGCTTTGGTTGGGGGGCAGGTTTCCGCTGGGGGGGGGAGAACCTCAGTTAATTGATTACTTTCAATGCTTTTCCATATTTTTTGTTGATCTAGGGAAGGCAGCCGGCCCCCTTGGCTACACCCATGGGGGCGCGCGTCTGTGCCCTTTTTGTAATATTTATTTCCTCTTGATTGCATACTTACATAGTTTATCTCCCCTTTCCTTTCTAACACACAAACCTGCGAGGCACTCCGCGTTACGCACAGAAGGAAACCCAGCAACCGACCGAGCGAGCGCCTCCCGATCCTCCTTCCCCTGCGGGGGTCTCTGCGCTCCGCTCCGCCTTGCTCGGGGCCACTTTCCCGACGTTGCTTTGGCAGGTGCCAGGAATGCAGCCGAGCAGGTGCGGAGGGGTGGGGAGCCAGGGAGGGAGGCGGCGCTTCGGCGGGATCTGGGCTGCCCAGGAACCTACAGCATCACCTCCCCATCCCGGAGAGGATGCCCTTTGGACTGCTGGAAGCTGGCGCAGGACCTGGGCTGCCAAAGCCAGAAAACGTGTCTCGTCGGAATGGCTGGAGATCCGCGAGGAACGCGGACGGCAGCTCAGCGGGGGCGAAGCATCTCCTCTCTCCAAAGAGTCCCCCTGCAGCGCACGGCTTCCCTTCCTTACCTGGCCTCGCGCGTGCGCTCCCCTTCCCCTTTTCTACTCCGTCTCTTTCTGTGCTGTGCAGGTGAGAAGGTGCTCAGCAGGCGCCCATCTCCGCCTCCCTTCTTCCCGCCCCTCCAGGCGGGGCAAAGATGAGGCGCTTCTTCTGCCCCCTTGTGGCCTTACCCACCTCCAGGCTCATCCACACTCCCCTTTGCCCCACATTTCTTTCTGGCGTTGTAAGAATTCCAAGGTGTCAAATACAGAATGAATATTCATAAATGCGCACATATCTAAATATGTAAACCAAGTGTCTGAAATTGTACAGGAGAGCAATCCTGAAGCCATTTTGACTCTCCCAATGACCTCAAATATTCCTCTGCAGTAAGGGAGGCAAATGGGGAAAGCCTTCTCTGAGGAAAAGCCCCACGCCCCAGCAGATCACACACAGCCCTCTAGTGGGGAAATAGGAAAACCAAAGGAAATTCCGGCTCCCATGCAACCAACCCTTCTCTTGACATTGCAAAGAAATCCCGTGTACCCTAACATAACAAAAAAGGATCAAGATAAAACAACACAGACTTGTTGGAAGCTAACGTTAAATAATCACAAACTTGCCTTCACAATACTTCCCACAAATAGAGGTCACCCATCATATGCTCAAAGAAAAGTAAATATTCCCCAAAAAATTGGAATAGTCACCAGGGGCCTTGTGACAGCTGAAAATATCATCAAGGTAAAATTCCTCCCTCATGATACGGCCCAAAATAGGGGTATAGTGACTTTTAAGGACGGGCTCTCAACTAAACAGATCCTTTCAAATACAGACAATTTCCTGAGGGCTGGGTTGCTTGTGTACCGTTTCTTCGAAAACATTGAAGACCCTTTACCACTTCTAGGAGCACATAGGCCAGCCAGACCAAAAACCAAAACCAGCACTGCAGAATCCTTCCCATCGTCTTTTCGCTTACAAATCCTGTCTTAAGGATGTACAGTGGTACCTCGGGTTACATACGCTTCAGGTTACATATGCTTCAGGTTACAGACTCCACTAACCCAGAAATATTACCACGGGTTAAGAACTTTGCTTCAGGATGAGAACAGAAATCTTCCTCCGGCGGCACGGCGGCAGCAGGAGGCCCCATTAGCTAAAGTGGTGCTTCAGGTTAAGAACAGTTTCAGGTTAAGAACAGACCTCCAGAATGAATTAAGTACTTAACCCAATGTACCACTGTATTTGTGTATGAATAGGGTGAGCCTGTGACCTGGATTCAGGAACTAAAGTATTTACCATCGCAAAAGAATGGCCAAGCTGCCCAGGTAATGCAGCCAGCGACCATTATTAGGTATCCTGGCAGACAGGATTTCTGCTGAACACCTGCCTCCTATGATGTATGTATGATGATTTTGGGGTGGTCTTTGACTAAGGGGGTTGCACAATGTCAAAAGTCTTTAAAGGTTCCTGCACACTTTTGTTCAGGGTCTCTCCCTCCTTGGAAGGAGGGAAAGGAACTCTGTTGCAACAGAAAAATAAATATCTCCCTTGCTTTCTGCTGGATGCTGCCTCCATCCCTCCTCCTCTGAGCGATCATGGACTTAGGGGACTCAGAGTCCCATGGGGAGTTAGGCAGCAAAAGACCTTTAAATATTTGAAGGTGGATATCAGATTTCCTCTCAGTTTCCTCTTTTCCAGGCTAAACATACCCAACTCCCTCAACCATTTCTTATAAGGCTTGGTGTTATGTACTGAGTTGAATAGGATCCAAAATGCTGCAGTCTGATTGGTCCTAGAACAATAGGATCCAAAATGCAGCAGTCTGATTGGTCCTAGAACAATGCAGCAGTATGATTGGTTGGCAGGAACCACCCAATCATGCTCCAGATAGAAGTGAATCCACAACCTGATTGGCTTACAGTAGAATTCCGGAATTAGCCAATCATGTGCAGCCCATTGTGTAAATAATGTATATAAAACAGATACTTTGAGGGGACTTTCATTCATTCCTCCTCACCACTATGAGCTGAATAAAGAGCATGAAATCACTTTGCGACTCTGAGTATATTTCACTTGGTTTCTAGACCCTTTCTCCCCTGGGTCCTCCTCTGCTGCACACATTTCAGCTTGCTAATATCCTTCTTAAATTGTGATGCCCAGAACTGGACACAGGACTCCAGGTATTGTCTAATCAAGTCAGAATCGAGTGGTACTATTACATCCCTTGATCTGGACACTATACTTCTGTTGATGCAGCCTAGAATAACATTTGCATTTTTCCTGCTGCACCACACTATTGACTCATGTTAAACTTGCAGCCTACTAAGACCCCTAGATCCTTTTCACATGTACTACTGGCAAGCCAGGTGTCCCCAATATTATACTGGTGCAGCTGCTTCTTCCTGCCTGAGTGCAGAACCTTACATTTATCCCTTTAGTACCCCCTTCCTCATTTTCTTCTTGCCCACAGCATGAGGGTACGGTCATACTTCATGTTACGTCCGCTTAATGTTACATTCTTTCAGGTTATGTCCTGTGGTGACCCAGAAGTACTGGAAAGGGTTACTTCTGGGTTTATCGCTCACGCATGCGCAGAAGTGCAAAATGACATCACGCGCATGCGCAGAAGTGGCGAATCGAAACCGGTGCGCAGACGTGCCGCTGCGGGTTGCATTCTTTTAATGTTGCGAACAGGCCTCTGGAATGGATCCCGTTTGCAACCAGAGGTACCACTGTATTAGGAAAGAGTGTCACTCAACACAAAACAACTTTGACACCATTGTTCTGTATATAATGGAAACTGCTCTGCATACATACAGAGCTGGGGTTCCTTTTATATTTCCTGGCAGGGGCGATGGGTGAAGGTGGGGTGGAACAGGTGCTTGCCTCCTGCTCTGCTGCCCTCAGCTTTGTCCACTCCCTTCTCCTGGGTGGCATGGAAGTGTGGGCAGGCGGGCACCTGCGCTTCAAACATTTGCACTAGCCTGCCCAGGCTCTGACCGATGTTGGCAAGCTCCGAGCGAACGCGCCGCACAGCCGGCACCAGCTCCTGCAGCCACAGCGTTTGCTGCTCCTGCACAGCCTTCAGCCTGGCCTCCATGTGGGACAGCTGCTGCTCAAAGTTCTCTTCCTTGTCCCTCGGCTGCCTTTCCTCCACCCCAAGGCAAAGAGGTCTGGGTGCTGGCAAGGAGGAGGGAGACTTCAGCGAGCCAGGTGGCGTGGAGCAGCCGGCTTCTTGCATTGCACAAAGTGGGGTTCTGGGCCGAGAATGCCAATCCTCTGGGAAACGGGAGAGGATGCAGCAACTCGTACTCCTGCTTGGAGGCAAAGGGAGCTGAGAGGAAGACTTCTGCGACTGGGCCTTGCTTGGGCCTAAGCGTCCTGACTTGAGGCTGCTCGCTGTCTTCAAGCTGATGGCATCGTCGCTGAGGGAGCTGGACTTGGAGGAATCGCTCTGCATGGGGAATGTACTCACACTCTTGGCAGCAGGACTTGTGCGGGGGTTGGAGACCAGAGAGGAGGAAGAGGAGAGATCCTCCTCGGAGCAGGACATGGGCAGAACTGGAGTGGCATGGGAGACGTCTAATATCTGAGTTTCAGGTCGGAGAGTCCTGTGCTGCTGCTTCTTCCCTGAGGCTGGGGCTCTGGTTGAAAAGAGGCCCGGTGGCGGGGCAACCATTTTGTGATTCCACAGAGGTGGCACAAGTTGGGTTTGGACAGCATTCCAAGGCTGCTCTGGGATGGGCACCTTCCTTCACTTCCAGGGAAACCCAAGCGGCAGAACACCCAGAGGGGGTCGGGTTTTATGCCAACACCAAGCAGTTGACGCAGCTGCTCCAAAGTCTCGGTGTGCCTCTGCCACTATCCCTGGGAAATGAGAGCAGTTCTGTTAATCCTGCAGCTGCAAGCGAGCGTAGACTAATCACAAGCAGATCAAAAGGATCTGGTGTCAGTGAGGGGATGGCAGTCAACCGTCTGGTTTTTGCTGCAAAACCGTTGCTGCACTTTGGCACTGGCTTGGAATGAATTGGACAACTCTGGGTTTCAAGATGATAGCTATGACCTCGGGCTGGCGTAGTGATTGCTTGGTTGGTGGGGTGCAGCAAAAGGCAGAGTTTTTGCTGCAAAACGCTGCAAAACAACTGCAACAGTTTGGCACAGAGTTGTTTTTAAAAATATATATATATTTGCATTTTCAAAAACTGGAACAGAGAGCATATTTAACCCACCTCCACTTCCCTTCCCTTCCCCTCCCCCACTTACAACTTCATACCAAATACAGCCTGTATACATATACCATGGACACAGGTGGCACTGTGGGTTAAACCACAGAGCCTAGGGCTTGCCGATCAGAAGGTCGGTGGTTTGAATCCCCGCAATGGGGTGAGCTCCCATTGCTCGGTCCCTGGTCCTGTCAACCTAGCAGTTCGAAGGCACGTCAAAGTGCAAGTAGAAAAATAGGTACTGCTTCGGTGGGAAGGTAAACAGCGCTTTTGTGTGCTGCTCTGGTTTTGTCAGAAGCGACTTAGTCATGCTGGCCACATGACCCGGAAAAACTGTCTGCGGACGAACGTTCGCTCCCTCAGCCAGTAAAGTGAGATGAACGCCACAACCCCAGAGTCGTTCGCGACTGGACATAACTGTCAGGGGTCTTTTACCTTTACTTTTTACAGCTAAGTTGGCACCAGAAAGATCTATGCAATCTGAGGGAAGTGGGGGAGGCAGAATCTGGAACTGGTTTGATAGTTGGCAGGGCAGAAGAAAAAGGAAGGCCTTCTTTCTGCTTCCCTGCTTTCAGCCACTACCTGAAGACTGGAGAAGCGACCCACATAAGGATATTGCTAGGCTGGGGCTGGGGCTGGGGCTGGGTCAGGCACCTTAAACCTTGCCTTCGCTATTTGGAGACATCTCCAGTTGACAAACTGTGAATTTGCCTCTCAACTGAACTTGAGATCCTGCCCTTATGTGGACCTGCCCTGAATCAATAATATAAACTGCAAAGGTCAAGGAAGCATTCGGTTGTTCAAAGTGCAATACGAGTCTGTTAGGTAACACCTGATTGGCTGGTTTTGTTTGGTTCTTCTCTTCCTTCCTGTCAAATTGTAGATTGTGAGTGCTCAGAGCGAGGGACTTGCCTTTTTTTTTTTAACTATGTGTCAAGAGACAGGCACATTTCTGGTGTTATATAAAGGATAACAGAGCAATTCTAGCTGGGCCAAGTCATTTGTGATGTTCTTTCCAGCTCTAACACGTTGTGCTTTGTTGGTTCTTGTTAAAAAAAAAGGGATGTGGTGAAACCAAGCTTAGGGGTGGCTATTAGAATTGTCATAGTTTAAAAACAAAACAACAAAAAGATGTACATATAAAATACCACAAAACTCAACAAAAAACCCAAACCTGATGTATTGATTTCACAAATGTTGTGAATTGGCCATAACTCATTTAATTACCCCATGCCTCTGAGTTATTGGGGAACAATAGTACAGGCTGCTGCACTCATGGCCTCTGTGTGTATTTCTCCGGTTGGCACTTGGGGGACAGAGGATGCTGGACTAGATAGGATATTGGACTGATCCAAGTGGGCTCTTAGGTGCTTACACTTTATTTTGTGGCATATGATCCGTCTCAACCATTAAAGGTGGAGAAATATGGGGTCTGGCTTGATCCAGGAGAATCAGGTTATGCCCATGCTCATGTGGCAGCACTTCTGATGCCACAGATCCTCTAAGCTTGAATTGTTCTGTTTCTTTTCTCTCTTTCAAATGCACACCCCCTTCCAGTGACACTTTGGCAAGCTGTGGCGAGAGAAGCTAGCCACAGCTTGCAAAATTCAGTGTGAGTTTGCCTGTCTTTTTCCACTACCTATTCCAGGAGCCTTGACTTCAGCACTTAGGTGATTTAAAGTAGCTCAGGAATTTTCTTCAGTGGGGGCAAGGAATTCCTTGAAGAGACAAGGAGAGCTGTTTTGACACAGGGGCAAGACCTAGAATAACGTCACTGTGTACTAGAACGATCCTCTTCTTTCAATGTACAATTATGTAAATCTTTGCAATTACGCATGAAAGTTCAAGGCAGCGTGCACTGCTACAATGTTTACAGATGACTGCCAAAGAATACTGTTATCTTGCATGACGCTAGAAACCATCTGGCACGGACATTGAAAAATATACACTTAGTATTTGGCTTAAAGCTCCAGGTCAAATCCAGGCCTGCCATCCTCTCTCTGAGCAACCTGTATCATTGGGCAAAACATTTTCCAATTCTGGGTGTGAACTCCTGGTTCCTCTCAAGGGAGCGTAGTGCTTCTCCCCAACAGATTGCCCAAGCACCTCTCCGATTAAGCACAGGATATCCTGCATGGTGTAGGACTGGCATCTTAGCAAGACTCAGGCTTTAAAATGGAGTTGCAGTAATCGAGACACACTGGCTTTTCGAAGCTAAGCCAGGCAATGGGTTTTCCACTGACTTGAAATATCACCATTCATGTTCTGAGAATGCTTGTTCCTTGGGTGGTTCTGGCCTTCAATTATACTTGTCAGAAAGCACCTGTGCTGTGAGGACAACATGAATCACACTGCAGCCCAATCTGACTGTGTATCCACAAGGAAGTAGGATATCAAATGAGGGCATAGAATCATGTACAAAACTGAATATCCATCTGTATCGCGATTGGTCAAGCATCTTATTTACAATAATTGACGCTTAAAGCTAGAGTTTTGTCATGGTAACCCCTGAGAGCTGGGGAACAGGAAAAAATTGGGAAATCCTTTTATAAATAAGGATCATTTAACTATTCTCACTATAATCTCACAGGTAATCCTTGCTGAGCAGTGGCGATTATTGTGTGGATGAAAACTCCATTCTTGTTTTCATTAGTCTGAATGGGCTGTTTTGTAAAGCTGGGGAGACAGGGTTGTAACAGGCATGTTACTTGCAACCAATAAGGTTACGAACACTCTTCTTTGGGGAAAGATGTGGCCATGTTCCATTTGCAATGTCCTCCTTCAAACAAGATGGTGCCCAAGATACTCAATGCCACAACAGTGTCATGCCTCTCCACCCTTGAATAGCAGCCGGACTTTATTCCTAAACTTAATGGCACCAGTGCTTTTTACGTAGAGTGTATTGTGCATTCCACAGGATCCCATGGGATCTGCTCCATGCTGGTGGTTCTGAGCCATAAGAGAAGCTCAGTTGCTGGTGCAACCATCGCCTGCGATCTTCATGTGTGCAATGATTGTTTCGATATCCAGACATAACACTCCACATCACTGCAGGTACTTAAAGCCATTCAACTCATCCTCCTGCATTCTATCACATCAGAGAAGCAGGAAGGAAAACAGCAAAGAACAGCTTAAACAGACAATGTCAGGCTAGGCATCTGATCACAGTTCCAAAAACCATGGTGAGGGATCTCAGTTCCGGGTTGTCTAACACCCAACCACAAACCAGTTTCACTGCGTAGGAAGAATCCTTCATAAACCCCAAATATAGCACATGCTGGGTATGAAAATCTATCAGTCAAGGTCTACCTTCCACACATATAAATATGATTGGAGTGCATGTCTGCTTAACCAGGCTTGTTATTTTGGGGGCACATACCTCTAAATAACTGGAGATTGTCAGCAAACGGGTTTATACCAAACACTCCAAAAGGTATGCTCTCAATCTGGGATAAGCCCACCTCTGAATCTTGGTTGTGCAAGCAAGCCTAGCAATGTAGCTTGGCTAGACCCACCGAGACCCCCAGAGCAGATCATCTTGAAGGACTGGGCAGTGCTAGTTTTTGACTAAAACATAACGGCCAATGAAAGATCATAAAGTTTGAGAAGAGTCTTGCCGAATTCTTGGGTCAACACCCATTTCCAGAGCTGTCCTCTCTGCCCTTTATCCTCACACCTTCCTCTGAAATCTATATGCTGAGGTAACGACCTTCTCATTTTCTCTTACCTGTGGGTAGCCATGACCATCACACATCAAGACCTCCCAGAAGTAACCAGCTCTACCTGGCTAAATTTCAAGGCAAATTAGTGTTTGGCAGGCTGGCCAATAGGAGTGGGGGAAAGGAAATTGTGAGAAACCATTGGTCAAAGGCATAATCACCAGCCCATCTGAGGCCACACCCCTCACTGTGAGGTACACAATGGCTCCTGGGAGTACAGGTGTCTGCATGTGAGAGGCTGTTCTGTAGCAAGATGAGAGCGCTCACTACTATGTTCAGTCAAAAAGTCACATAAACGCAATAGCTGAAAAAGCAACACTCCTCTCTGATCCCAGACGTCTTGAGTCAGGTTATCATCACTTACTCAGAAGAGACGTAGGTGGCGCTGTGGTCTAAACCACTGAGCCTTTTGGGCTTGCCAATCAGAAGGTTGGTGGTTTAAATCCCCACGACAGAGTGATCTCCCATTGCTCTGTCCCTGCTCCTGCCAACCTAGCAGTTCAAAAGCAGGCCAGTGCAAGTAGATAAATAGATATGGCTCCGACGGGAAGGTAAACAGCATTTCTGTGTGCTCTGGTTTCCGTCATGGTGTTCCGTTGCGCCAGAAGCAGCTTAGTCATGCTGGCCACATGACCCTGAAAGCTGTATGTGGTTTGTGGCTGTTACATTAGAGAAGCTGCTGAACATTTTGAAATAAACGTTGCCACTTGACACGCTCAAAGGCTTTTTCTGCATCTGTTACTTTCACAAAGGGGTAATGCAAATACAAAGGGGTGCAGAGGCACACCTTTAGCTCTAGCCATGTAGACCCTGTGGTCATGTGGCTTCTTGTGGCTTCCCATGTGTTTGGTCTGCAGTGGGGAGCCTGTTGTACTTGTGTAGGATTCCCCATGCATCAATGGCCATAAGAATACCTCTGAATACCAGTGGCTGGGAATCACAAGTGGGGAGAGGTCTGTTGCACCCAGGTCCTGCTTTCCAGGGGCACCTGGTTGGCCACTCTGAGAACAGCATGCAATACTAGATGGGCCTCTGACTTGATCCAGCAGGGTTCTTATGTTTTATGCCATCTAGAAGCCCCACAGTCTTTTGTACTCACATGACTCTTTCACACAAGTAACAAATTAATAGGGCTAGTATAGGAGTAATCTGCCTGCAATACAGCCCAGTGTCCTATTAGCTTGTTTACTTTGTAAACTTTACTGAAGGAGCGTCTCCAACCCCATCGTTCTGCCCGGACACTGAGATCCAGCGCCGAGGGCCTTCTGGCGGTTCCTTCATTGCGAGAAGCAAAGCTACAGAGAACCAGGCAGAGGGCCTTCTCGGTAGTGGCGCCTTCCCTGTGGAACGCCCTCCCATCAGATGTCAAAGCGATAAATAACTACCTGACATTCAGAAGACATCTTAAGGCAGCCCTGTTCAGGGAAGTTTTTAATCTGTGATATTTTAGTGTATTTTTGGTTTTTATGGAAGCCGCCCAGAGTGGCTGGGGAAACCCAGCCAGATGGCGGGGTACAAATAATAAATTATTATTATTATTATTTATTATTATTATTATAAAGATCTTATTGACCTGATTTGACAATTGTACAGCTAGAGGATTTCATCATTGTGGGGTTTCCCTTTTTCTTATATAGTAATTAAATCATTGCTTCATTCCAAGTATTTGGAACTGGGATGTTGTTGCAGACATGCATTTAATAGATTAATTCCTAGAAATAAGCGAAATACCTATAAGAGTCTTACACTGTTTAGTTAGAAGGTCATCCGATCCAGGTGCTTTGTTTACCTTCAGACTCTTTATAGATTCCATAGACTTTTTCACAAGACAACTAAAATACTGCTATTTCCTTTGGGAAAGAGCGGGTTTTCATGGGGAAATGCATGGCGGAGGATCAGGAAAGTCGGGATCTGTGCCTGGAAATGCAATGCAAAGGTAAATCTGGATGAGCCTCATGTTTATGTCACAGAGTTTTTGTGAGAAGAAAATGGGGGACGAGGAAATCAATCTGGCCCATATACCCAACTCCAGCATTACTCTCGTGGGACTATAAACTCCAAAACCGATCTCCCAGCTGAGTCATTTGTGACTCTTCTTGAGCAAATTGCAATTCACACGGGATACTTAATGCAGGAGTCATATATTGGTCCAAGCTTTAATCCTGATAAATACTGTAAATATATATTATCAATGTTTGTTCTTGTAGGGAAAAGCTTATTGTTCCAAGAATTGAGCTATGTTTTAAAATTTAAGAGTTATTGGTTCCTTTAACATTCAGCATCTAAACTTTATTTTACTTATGACACAGTCTAAAAAAAAAAACAATAAAAGAAGAAAAGAATATTTAAATTAGGCCATATAATTGACTGAGATTTGTTCATGTCTGTCCTTATGTAGGCTTCTAAGGCTTCAGTAATCAGAATTATTTTCTGTAATTTTCTATGTTTTTGATTCATTGTTCTGAAACTGTGCTTCTGTCACATCTGATTTGCCTAAGGTTACAGTTCTGTACTTGAAATGGGAGTAACCCCATTGCACTCAGTGGAGCAACATTGTGCCGCAATAAATTCCTCCGTCTCCTCTTTATTCTTGGTGTTCTTGTTCTTCGCACACGTATTTCAAAAGGGAATCCCCACTTTTACTTAATCTTCCCTTTAATCTCACAGTGAGATATTTGAAACCTGTCTTCTCGTAAAGTTATCAGCAACCTAGTTGCCAAGAAGACCCCCAAACACTGGAAATGTTGACCTTTCAATGTCAGGTCTCCCAAACAGCTGATATTATTGCTATGGGACAGCCAAAGAGACAAATATCTGTTTAATGTTTTCCTTCATGCTAGCACTGGATCAGGGGTCAGCAAACATTTTCATCAGGAGGCTGGTCCACTCCCTCAGACCTTGTGGTGGGTCAGACTATATTTTGAAAAATACAAATACAGTGGTACCTCGGGTTACAGATGCTTAATCAGATGCAGCCAATCCGAAGCCTCGTTGCCCGCGCACTGAGGTAAACCCGGCGCAGCCATAGATGGAGAGGCTGGCGGACAGGCAGCAGGTCTGGACCGCGCCATGGGCATCATGATGGGCGCATCACGGGGCTTCAGTCGGAGCATGGCATGCCTGCTGGACCCGTGCCTGGCACCCGGCTTGGTGCTGCTGCTGGTGGAGTGCTCGGCGGCCATGCTGAAGCACTTGGAGGGCAAGCTGCACACTGCCTGCCCAGCGCTCCACATGCGCGGCCTGCCCGCTGACCCGGCCTCAGACGACGGGTGGCAGCGCATGGTGCATGCCGCCTCGGAGCTCCATGGAGGCGGGGCGATGGAGAGGCTGCTGTTCATCAATGCCGGTGAGCAGGCATCGCCGAGACGTGCTCCTGAGCACATGCAGAGTGTGTACCTCCTCCAGGTCTGGAAGCAGCTGCGGGACTGGCTTGCAGTGTACAGTGGTACCTTAGGTTAAGAACTTAATTCGTTCTGAAGGTCCGTTCTTAACCTGAAGCACCACTTTAGCTAATGGGGCCTCCCGCTGCTGCCGCGCCGCCGGAGCACGATTTCTGTTCTCATCCTGAAGCAAAGTTCTTAACCCGAGGTAATATTTCTGGGTTAGCGGAGTCTGTAACCTGAAGCGTATGTAACCTGAAGCATATGTAACCCGAGGTACCACTGTACAAAGAATAGGAATAAAAAGTCAGTAACATAAAATAGATTTTAGGGTTTTGAATCAATAGTCAAATAGTGGATCTTATTCTGATTGCCCCAGCTAGAAACCTTACAACCTTTACTGTCACCTGCTCATCTTGATCTGCCAAGAGAAAGGACACTGTGGCAGTGGTTGGGCCACCCGGAACGGACAATAAAAGAGGAGTGATAATGTCATTCCTCAAGTCTTTATAAAGAGTGCAAGCCAGAAAGGTATGCGCCACCAATTCGGTACTGCTATCTCCGCAGGAACATAAGCGCTTTTCGTGTGGAATCTGTTGGAATCATCCCTCAAGTACAGCCGAGGGCAATACATTCAATCACAAATACTTTTTGGCAGCATTCCTCTACCTTTGTTGACTTCCGGCCTCCGCCCGTACGGTCAGTGTTTTTCCATTCTTACAACACAGCTTAACCCGCAAAGCCTGATCTGGCCTTATTGCCTCATAGTACCCTACATTAAAGAATGGCTTATACATCTGTAAACCTGGAAACTGGACAAGACCAGAAATCTCACCTAAAATGAGGGAAACGATGTGCTACGTGCATGCAACCAACCGCTACCCTTTCTATCACTGGCATTCAGTATTTCATTCGGCGTCAAAATGGCGCTAGCTGCTGTGCGGAACAAAAGAAGCCGTGTGGTATCAGCTCGGAGGACTTGCAGTCATCCCTAGATAAGCAGGTAGGTGGAGTTTAGTTAGGTCATTGCAGTGACCCAGGAGCACCTTAACATGATAACAGTCCTTAAAGGAATGATGCTACTCTTTCAGATCTGGACGGACCGGAACAGGCATTACCTGCAATTAATACTCTGACATTTATTTATTTTGTTTCGCAAGCTTTAGATACTGCTCGATTGTAATAACACCCGGAAGCAATTAAGTAATAAAAGGCTAAAATGACAATTTTTCAGGGAACAATCTATCTCATCCGGCAATAAGTCATTGGTCTGTTAGGGATTCTCCACCTTAAGCAAATCTGGATTTAGTTGCATGAAGCTCACTGGAAGATAACCATTCATCCAGCCCCAGGGGGATTGTGGGAATAAAATGGAACGCAGAGAACTATGTTTATGGCCTTGAGCTCCTTGAAGGAAAGGCAAAATATAAATGTAGGCAATAAATATGATGCAACATGGTAATTACCCGCAGATCTTAACTAAATTGCAGCACCTGACCTCCACTATCGCTATGTCATGTTTGGTGTCAATGCTGGCCAGCAAATCAACATTGGACTAAAGTTCTGTTTGTGGCAACTGATTGGTTGCCTTCCTCTTCCCATGTTCCAGCTTGTCAATATCCTTGTTAAACTGAGGTGCCCAGAACCCGTCACAGGACTCCAGGTGTGGTTCACAACTGCACAGATCTGGAGATGCCGAGTGGGGATGAGTGGCTAGCCTGGAGATTCTGGGGGCTAGATCCATAGGGGCACCAGTTGCCTATGGTTGTCCAAGAAGAGACTCTATGGCACACAGAAACGTTGGCCTCCATTAACAATCACGGGGCTGTGTTGCTGAGGGAAAACATTCTCTCCTTAATCTAGAAGTAAAATATCTGTAAGCTAGAAAGAAAGTTAGGCCTCTTAGCTGCTGTGGGTTTGTTGGGTTAGGAGTCAATACAGAGATGTTTCTATGCTTATGAATAGAGCAGGTAATTGAGTGAGCAAATGTGTTTTCTTTCTCTTTTTTTAATAACATTTTTGTTAGTTTTCAATTACAATCCAATAATAGCCTCATCATATCAATACTAATTTATTACAGTGGTACCACCATTTACATCCACCCTGTCTTCTGTCCATTGTGGTGAACGGGTTACTTCTGGGTTTGCTGCTTGCGCATGCACAGAAGCGCTAAATCATGCTTCATGCATGTGTACAAGCGCAAAACTGCTCCGTGTGTGCACACAGAATGGTGCTTTCGTTGGGCGTCCGGGGCTCTGGAACGGATCCCGGACTCAAAACAAGGTACCACTGTATACAATTATTATTACCAATCGTTCAAATACAGATTTAGATAATTTGGATAAAGTGGGCCCCCGCGTGCTAGAATTGGTGGCTTGATTATTTGCTTTATTTCTGCGTTCCAAAATCTTATTCATTTCCATTACATTCCAGTCATAATAATAATCCCTTATACAACAACTGCGATATTAATAACTTCTATTTGTGTTGACACATTAAATGATTTATAGAACTACAAGTGAGGCACTCAAACTATATCCTTGTTCTTCCTGCACGTGGCAATTATTATGTCCGTGGTGTTTCTTTCTGTCCTTGTAAGATGTTATGTCTTTTTGTCCCCCGGTTTGCGAACTATTTTTGGAAGCTAAACGTCTAATGGGGCTTCCGCAGCTTCTGATAGGCTGCAGGAGCTTCCTGCAGCCAATCAGAAGCTGTGCTTTGGTTTCTGAATGTTTTGGAAGTCAAACAGACTTCTGGAACGGATTCCATTCAACTTCCAAGGTACGACTGTAATGTGTTTTCTCCCCATCCTCTGCACATGGTGGATACTTTCATCAGCAAACACCGAACATCATCTTCTTCTCCACTGACTGAATCCACCAGGCATAATTTCTGCCAATTTGGAGATGCTGAGGAAATGAAACCCTTACCCTGCTGCCTCGGTTTCCCCACCCCAGATACCAAAGGATTGCGTGCCTTCATGTGTTGCCCTACTTTGTTTAGATTCCTTGTGTCAATAATGTGCCTCCCAGCAGAACACTGCCAAATCCCTGCTTGGAGCGCTTAGGGGATCTCCCTCAGCAGGTCAACAAGGTCAGAGCGCTGGGAATTCCTCCAAGCAGAGGGGTTGGGTAGCTCACCCACGTTGACAGAGCAGGTTTGCTAGCGGTGCAGAAACGGCAGCCTGTCGCATCTGTCATGAACGTGGGGAAATCGCTTGGGTAAGGCTGGCCGGCTGTCGGGAATGGTATAAGATCCCTGAGCCCAGGTAGCTGGCAGCATTACCACATTGGTTCCCTGCATGAGGAAGGTAAGCATCCATTTTCCAATTAGAACGTTAGCAGTGGCAAAGTTTTTATTGGTGGTTGCAAGAACCAATGATCCCTATATTCTGAACAAAATGCTTGTTTAACCTGGAGGTAGGCTGTATGAATTGTGTATTGCTTTGTAACAATTTGTTGGGTCTCTGGACTGTAATAAAGATTGTTGTTGCTGTTGTCCAGTTAGATAGCATAGGGGAATGGCTCTTGCGGGCTTTGGTGATGGGATTGCACAGAGAGCACTGTGCATAGAGGTGCCCTCTTCATTTTCTCCTCCCCTAAAAGAGGACAGGCTATTCTCCCCACGGCTACTGCACTCATCAGGAGTTCAGTCCTAAATGATTTTGCAAACTCCCTATTTTCTGGTTCTAGGTCTCCTCTGCATCTCACCCTTGTTGTTGTTTAGTCGTTTAGCCGTGTCCGACTCTTCGTGACCCCATGGACCAGAGCACGCCAGGCACTCCTGTCTTCCACTGCCTCCCGCAGTGTGGTCAAACTTAAGCTGGTAGCTTCAAGAACACTGTCCAACCATCTCGTCCTCTGTCGTCCCCTTCTCCTTGTGCCCTCCATCTTTCCCAGCATCAGGGTCTTTTCCAGAGAGTCTTCTCTTCTCATGAGGTGGCCAAAGTATTGGAGCCTCAGCTTCAGGATCTGCCCCTCCAGTGAGCACTCAAGGCTGATTTCCTTAAGAATGGATACGTTTGATCTTCTTGCAGTCCATGGGACTCTCAAGAGTCTCCTCCAGCCCCATAATTCAAAAGCATCAATTCTTCGGCGATCAGCCTTCTTTATGGTCCAGCTCTCACTTCCATACATCACTATTGGGAAAACCATAGTTTTAACTATATGGACCTTTGTCGGCAAGGTGATGTCTCTGCTTTTTAAGATGCTGTCTAGGTTTGTCATTGCTGCATCTCACCTTAGCTGTGCCAAAACTGTTGTGATCCCATAAATTCCAGGGATTTTATGCCCTTGAGTGAAATGGCTGTGGAGTGGAGAACCCCTGTAGGAGGACTTTTCCAGGGCAGCACTGAATAGCTTTTCTCTGTTGCGTTTAGTAAGCTGAAATGTAGAATTACAAAATTCTTCCTTTTACAAATAGAAAACCCATAGGGGCTACTGTGGTGGAAAGGAAGCTATGCTGAAATGCAGCTTCCTCACCTCCAGAAACCCTACAAAGACATGAGTGATTCCACTGCTATAGAAGTCTGCCGGGTGCTGTAATAAGCACAGAAATGCTGCAGTTACTTGCCCAAAGGAATGTTATTTCTGGATTCAACTGACAAGAACAGGGAGGGATCAGGAATATACGAGTAATCTGGATAGGGAGACAGGTTTTACTAAAGAAGCGAGGAAAATGGAATTCTGGTTTCCAAACCAACAGAAGAAAGAAGGCGTTTGTCACCTATGTTCTATCAACATGAGGACTAGAATCCTGAAATAACAACTGGATTCTGCATCAGAGGCCATTTGCTGCAGATTCTGAGATATACACCCTTGCCCGTGCCATGGCTTTTATCAGAAGGGGCACACTTTTTTTGGTGATGTTCTAAGCTTTGATCTAACCACAGTATCCTTGTTGAATTTTGAGGTGGGCGGGTAGGAGGAATAACGACCAAGCCCCTCTTGCAAAGAGAGGAGGAAAATGAAGTTGTTGTGCAGTGAGCAAGTTGTTAATAATTGTTTATATTCTGCTGGGAGAGGCCTAGAGTGACTGGGAAAACCCAGCCAGATAGGTAGGGAATTAATAATTAATTTTTAAAAAATTAATAGTGGGTTGTGATGCCTAGGTCCAGATTAAGATGTGTAGGA
The DNA here is from genome assembly GCF_951804945.1 of Podarcis cretensis. Lineage (NCBI taxonomy): Eukaryota > Metazoa > Chordata > Lepidosauria > Squamata > Lacertidae > Podarcis > Podarcis cretensis. Next base: position 32,693,070 of record NC_137187.1, read on the forward strand.
TGAAGGACAGAATATAAATTTAATCAATTAATTAATTAATAGAAGCAGCAGCAGCTGGATAGGCAGTCCAGCCTAAATTCTTTCTCTCTTTGGAGGAGAAAGACACAGTGTGTGGAACATGACTTTTTTTATGAATTGAGGCCAACTGGGTGCAATCATCGCCACTAGAAAACTGAATGAAAATTGTGCATGGGGATGTGTCAACTCTGCATACAACCAGCTAGTTTCTTGCAGGTGCCACCAGTGGCTTTGAATTAAGAGTTTTTGATGACACCACCGCAAACGACTTAAACAGTGTGAAGCGAGACAGGTACCTACCGTAATTCTGTTGCTCAAAACCAGCAGCCTGCAGAAAAGGAGCTGGTTTGTGCAGGAGTGAAGTAGTTGCTGCATGCCCAGCAACTGTTAGACTCAGCCCTTGGCATGAGTCATGCTGCCTTCTGCACATTCAGGGAGGCAAACAAGCATACCCACTCGGGTTATGAGGGAGGAAAGTTCACAGAGTTACAAAATTACCCCTCAGAGAGATAACAGAGAACTTTGTTTATTCTTGGAAAGGCATGTACCGTATCTAGTGAAATTGAATGATTTAGATAGGACTGAACAGGGTAGGAGACCAGCTGTTTCCTCACCAAGGGAAGTTGGCAGTGTGTGTGTGTGTGTGTCCAGACTTGCTGCTAAATCATTTTTAGGCTAGGGGTGATTCCTCCCTGATGGAAAGAATAGGTTGCACCAAGCAGGGAACACACCTCTTATCTTGGAAGGATATGTATTCTTAATGTTGTACAGTGGTACCTCGGGTTACAGACACTTCGGGTTACAGACTCTGCTAACTCAGAAATAGTACCTTGGGTTAAGAACTTTGCTTCAGGATGAGAACAGAAATCGCACAGCAGCGGTGTGGCGGCAGCAGGAGGCCCCATTAGCTAAAGTGGTAGCTCAGATGTGATTTAACAGAATCCCCCTCCCCTAATGAGTCAGAAATTAAGGACTTAAGCTGTGGATTTAAGGCTGTGTGGAGATAAACTTTCGATCCAAAGCAATGTTTCAAGATGAAGCTGGAAAGCTAAGAGTTTTGGAGTGACGCAGTCAGGAAAAAATGCCGTTCGCCATTTTGTGAGGCATTGTGGGAGCTCTTGGGTCTGGGAGGAGAAAGAGAGAAATAGAGTTGTTTACATATCGTGAATCAACTCCTCGGTGGGACTTAAGAGCGACAAATGCCAAAATTTACGATGGATAAAGTGATGTTATCTACGAAGGAGATATATGGAAACCATCTGGACAGTGAAGGAACGGGAAATCCACACAGGATTATTACACTTGCTATCGGCTTAAGGAGACTAACAGAAGAGATCGTAAAGGAAAAAGAGAAATTATATGAACAAGATATGATGTGGCAACACCAAGATAAGACTGGATAGAATTATGAACTTTGTTTGGACTGATTGGGACTGATTTGGACATTAACGCAGTAATAAGAAGATGATCTGAATTCCCCTTTGGATCTTGAAGTATGGGTTCCCCCAACAAAATTTAAAAATTTGGCTTTGTAATTCGGAATTTATATGATGTGATTTAATTTGATGTGATTGGCCAGTTAATAAAAATTATTAAAAAAATAAATAAATAAAGTGGTAGCTCAGGTTAAGAACACTTTCAGGTTAAGAACAGACCTCCAGAACGAATTAAGTACCCAAGGTACCACTGTACTAAGTGTCCTTCCAGATACCTGCTTCTGCCAGGTAATGTCCCCACTCCCAGTCTGGCTTTTATTTTTAGAAGCTAGAGAAGTGCAAAAAATGACACTTCAGGAATCAGTAAGGGTCTGGTATAAGGGCTCCTTCTTCCATGTGTTTCCGTCAAGTTTGTTTCAGGGTTGATCTGCACATTTCCTGCATCTTCAGACTATAGGCAATCCGTCATAGCTGCAATACTGGGTGCCTCAGGGACGCAGGTGACGCTGTGGTCTAAACCAATCAGGTCGGTGGTTCGAATCCCCATGACTGGGTGAGCTCCTGTTGCTCTGTCCCAGTTCCTGCCAACCTAGCAGTTTGAAAGCATGCCAGTGTGAGTAGATAAATAGGTACCGCTGCAGCAGGAAGGTAAACGGTGTTTCCGTGCACTCTGGTTTCCGTCATAGTGTTCTGTTGCGCCAGAAGCAGTTTAGTCATGCTGGCCACATGATCCGGAAAGCTGTCTGTGGACAAACACTGGCTCCCTCGGCCTGAAAGGGAGATGAGCACCGCAACCCCATAGTCACCTTTGACTGGACTTAACCATCCAGGGGTCCTTTACCTTTACCTTTTACTGGGTGCCTGTTTGCTGCTGTTCAGCAAGCCTAGCAAGGTCCAAACTGACAGTTCTCCTGACAAAAATATGCTCCATTGCATGTTCTGAGCAAGCCAAGCTGATGTAATACTTACACCACAATCCTAACCGCATCTACTTGGAAGTAAGTCCCCCTGAGGGACGATAGGGCTTACTCCTGGGTAAGTGGGGCTAGTCCCTAGTCCTGTATGCACTTATCTGGGAGTGAGGCCTACTTAACTCAATGGGATTCTTTCTGGGCAGACATGTATATGATTGTGGTGGTAACTGAAATGCAGTGTTACATCTAGAGAAAGTTTGGCTGTGTGTGTCACTGAGGAGTAATAAGAGAAAAAAATATGTGTTGGTCAGCTGCATTCATGGACAGCTGTTGTTGCAAGGCACTTTTCAAGGAGAAGTCAGACATACGGTGCATTGTACTAATCTAATCCAGAAGTCACCAAGGTTATGTGTGACCTCATAGCAGGATCTTTCATATCCAGGAAAGAACACTGTCTGTCACAGCTGCCTCCTGAATACCCTGTACAAAAGCCAGGTTCAAAAATAAGCTATGCACTTGACCATTCTTTCACTAATAAAATACAATGGAAAGTTTTTTAAACAGTTCCAAGAACATTCTGCACATATGTGTATCTCTGGATAGCTTTCTAGGTATTTCCAGATCAACTGCAGCAGAACAGGGTACAAAAAATATTAGAACTTGTGGAACATCAGCGTTTGCTTTGCAAAACCATTCGAGGGTCCTTAAAAAGCCGCTTTCTACAGAGCTTCTCAAGTGAAGAGGTGAAATTTGCATGTTCTGAAGACAGGCTTTGCCATTCAGGATGGTGGGGGGGGGGTATGAGCTGGGGATGTTGTGAACCACTGCCTTTCCTCATTGGCCTCCAGCTCACATTCAGCAGTCCAGCCCCTTGACATTTATTTGTTTCTCCCCTCTACGCCTCATTGCTTCAGGTGCCAGCTGGCTCCACAATCAAAGGCTGCACTTCACCCAGCAGACGAGATGTTGCTACCATGGCTGAGCCTCGTACCTGTGCTTTTCTGTGTCTCCGCGGACAGTACAGGTAAGACTCGACCAATATGCACCCAGAGCTGTGCTAGCTCTGTTCTCACAAAGCCTCTGGGGTGACAAACAAATGAGTTTGAGAAGGACAGAAGGGAATGGGTAGCGGCCTGAATTCTGTTTGAAATCACAGGTGTCCAGGTCTTAAAGTCTCGGCCAGGGAATTTGCTTCTAGCCCTGCCTCAAAACTTCCACTATTCCTGCATGCTTTTGCCGGATGAATAACCAGAAAGCCTCGTGAGCGCTATTCATTTCTGTTTTAACTCTCTCTCTTCACAAAGGGCATGTTCTGATAGACCTAATATGAGTCAGCCAATATGGGTACCAACAGCTGACTTGCATTAGCTGAGCAGTGTGTTAATTTTACAGTCCTGGCATCGGTTGCCAAAGGGCAGCCCAGTTCATTCAGGTGTAGGCTACAATCCTGTACCTACTTACCTGGTGGTTCCCTGATTTTCCTCTGTGCCAGCCCAGCCCTTGCCACCAACACCCCCAGGCGGGTGGGCACAGAGCCTATGCACCAGCCCATGCCTTGCCACCAGAGCCAAGCCGGGCTGCACTGTGCCATCTGCCTGCCTGTAGAGGGAGGAGACCAGCCGTCAACACAGCCCTTGACAAGTGAATACCCCCAGTGTTGGCTGAGCAGCCATTCAGTGAGAGACCCCCTTGCCTGGGGGCACCTGGTTTGCACACCCTGAAAACCATGTGCCCGGGGCTATGCCCCCCCTGACCCCATGCTATGCCCCTGGGTCTGTGCTTTTTTGGTCGTGTCTGAGCACTTCTGCCAATGCCACTTTCCCCACAGAAACCTGCTCTTTAAAATCTTCTTTCTCCTGTCCTACTGTCTGCTTGCTCGCTCCAATTGTGATATTTCAATCCTGCCCTTTCCAGATTATTTGACATTGCACATGGACTCTGTGACTGGAGTTTTGGAAGACTTTGAATCCCAGCTGAGAAGGACCCCGGACCAGACTGTGACAGAGCTTTTCCGGGAGCTGGAGTGTTGCGAGGGCGAGCTCTGCCAGCTTCTCCTCGGCCCCGTGACTTCGGTGCCCTCAGACGTGTCTTATTTGAGTGAGCAGCAGAGCATTTTCCTCAAAAACCTGGTGAACCACGAGGTTGACGCCTCCTTGGTAGAACATGGGGTGGTCTTGACTCCTGATGGGACTACAGTTTCGCTAAGTCCTCTTCTTGCTGGGATAGCTGCTGGGCTCCAGAGGAGCCATAAGGAGACTCTGCGTGCCACACCTTTGATCGCCAACTCCACCAATAGTTCTGTGGTAGAGCTACCCCTTACTCTGGAGCCCCTCTTTGCCACAACGATTGCCATGGACCTCGGCAAAGCCTTTCTCCTCTTTCACACCAACAAAAGCCAGGTGGCCCTGGGACCAGACGGCTGCTGGGACAGCATCTCTGCACCTCAAAAATTCACCTTGATGGGGGCTCCCTCAACTCTTCCAGATGCTTTTATCAATGGTGCAATGGATGGCCTCATTCTAGGTACTTACTTGGCAGAGAAAGCAGATCCGCCATCCAACATCAGTGTCCTGCTGAAGGACTATTATGGTGGAGAGGGCCTGGGAGGCGAAAGTCCGATGCAGAGCAACTTCCGACGAAAGAACTTTGCAGCTCTGGTGAGCGAGGAAAAGCTGAGGATGCAAGTAGAGGATTCTCTCCTCCTGCTCCGGAGGCTGAATGAAAGCAACCCCTTGTTTGATGGCCTCACAAATGAAGAACTGAGATCCATCGCAAACCAGGCTGTAGAAGAATTCACGGCTTTGTATGTAGGTATGGATCACATGTGGGAAACCATATCTCCAGAACGGATTTATTCCTGGAGAACTATATTGGCAAAATTAAAAGAAGGGCACATTTTGAAGGATGGGTGTGCTTTAGTTCTCAGATTGTTTCAAAAAGGGCAATACATTCTGCTGTAAATGCACACTAAATCAAATCCCTTCCCACATCCCTTGTTAGAGGTCCTTAAATGTAAAGATACTTCTCCCTACTAGTTCTCTGTTTGTCTCCTACCCTATTCCATCCTAAACAAGAGATCCTCTTACTACATAGATGGGATGCTGCCCACATGTACTTCTTTTCAAAGCCCTTTGTTCACGGGGTTCATTTATTTAACATAATCATATCCCACTTTTCTGCTAAGACCTTTGGAGCAAATTACACAGACTCTCATTTTGTGGAGGGAAAGGGGAAGAGTAGAGGACATGCATCACTCCAACCCATGCAAAATATTTGGGGCTGCTTGCTTGCCTCCCATGACCCCTCCCCATCCGCCACCCCCTTGCCTCTCCTAATGGCCGGCCAGCCTGCCTCCTCCCAGCTGCCCTTGTTCAGACATGCTCAGAAATGGTGCCAAAAAGGAGGAAGGCACCAACTTGCACAAAATATTGTGTGTGTGTCCCCCTAAATATTTTATTGGAGGGGCAAAGGGGCCAGGGCCTCATAGAGTTGGTGCCTATGACATTAGCAATGTAGACCAGGGGTCAAAAAGGTTTACCTCACCTGGGCCGGTTCACTCCAGCAGAGATCCCTCCATGGGCCGGATTGCGGTTGTGCCCGCGATTTCCGACGTCTGCGCATATGCAGACATGATTTCCGGCACCGCGGAAGTGAGTCCCTGCGCCACTCTGCGTCGGTTTAGTGCAGCACGCAGGGACTCACCGAGCGGGCAGCTTGATTTGGGGGCGGCTCATGGACCAGTTAAACGACCCTTGTGGGCCGCTTGTGGCCCATGGACCTTAGGTTGCCTACCCCTGATGTAAACTGTACATGAACACATACCTTTCAAGTATCCCGATTTGAGTGGGAACTCCTGGAATTATGGAAGCCATCCTTGCTTCTGGCTGGATCCTGGGATGTCCTCGTTTGGGGTCCATTGCTCTAGCATGAGTCAGTTGCCTCCCGTAAGAGCTTGGCACCAATTCTGATCACTAGGATGTTGGAGGGTATGTGATCGCAAAATGTAACCGGGTAGGGGGGACCATATGAGACTGGTTTATCCTGATGCACAAAGATAGCTGAGGGTGAAATCACATAGCAGCTCTAAGCACATGGAGAGCTGGATGTCTGTGATCTGGCCCTAGGATGCAGGTGGCACTGTGGTCTAAACCACTGAGCCTCTTGGGCTTGCTGATCAGAAGGTCGGTGGTTCAAATCCCTGTGACAGGGTGAGCTCCTGTTGCTCTGTCCCAGCTCCTGCCAACCTAGCCGTTCGAAAGCACGCCAGTGCAAGTAGATAAATAGGTACCGCTGTGGCGGGAAGGTAAACGGCATTTCCGTGCGCTCTGGTTTCTGTCACGGTGCCCTGTTGTGCCAGAAGCGGTTTAGTCATGCTGGCCACATGACCTGACAAGCTGTCTTTGGACAAACGCCGGCTCCCTCGGCCTGAAAGCGAGATGAGCGCTGCAACCCCATAGTCGCCTTTGACTGGATGGATCTGTCCAGGAGTCCTTTATCTACCCTTACCTAGGAGCTGTGCCTCAAATAACACCTTTGTCCTATAATTTGCCCCTCCACCAAGCAGACATGCTGGCTGACCTGCTTTTTAAACACATGACCTACTTTATCAGCCGTGTTCTTCTCCCCTCACAGAGTGTCCTGCAATCATCCCACGGTGCATGTGGGGCGCCCGACCCTACAGAGGAATACCCGCGCAGCTTCAGTTGCCCCTGGGCTTCCTATACATCCACCACACTAGCACCCCTGCAAAGCCATGCCGAAGCTTCCCATCGTGTGCAGCGGACATGCGCTCGATGCAGAGATTCCACCAGGATTTCCGTGGCTGGGATGACATTGGCTACAGGTAAGCACAGTCCTATTGCAATACACAACTGGGAATGGACAGATCTGTCACCTGTTAAGAGTTGTTTTCATAGGTTTTTTCCTTCCATTTCTGCATTAATGTGCATTAAAAAATTCAAAGCAATGCTTTCTAAACCCTATCTAAATGTTTTTTTTTCCTCACCATGCATATCTAAAGGCAGATTCCAATCAACTTAAGCTGCGAAATAACTGTCTTGCAACCTTTGAAGAAGTGCAGAATCTGGTGGATAACTTAGTTCTCATTTGTGTGTTAGGGTGGATCTAAACACAGATCTAAACCACAGAGCGTAGGGCTTGCTGGTCAGAAGGTCGGCGGTTCGAATCCCTGCAACGGGGTGAGCTCCTGTTGCTCGGTCCCTGCTCCTGCCCACTTAGCAGTATGAAAGCACGTCAAAGTGCAAGCAGATAAATAGGTACCACTCCAGCGGGAAGGTAAATGGCGTTTCCGTGCACTGTTCTGATTCGCCAGAAGCAGCTTAGTCATGCTGGCTACATGACCCGGAAGCTGTCTGCAGACAAACACCGGCTCCCTTGGTCTATAGAGTGAAATGAGTGCGCAACCCCAGAGTCGTCCACGACTGGATCTAACAGTCAGGGGTGCCTTTACCTTTAAACACAGGAAAGCAATGCTATAAATAAGCCAGAAATTACATTGTTTTAACAAAAGAAAAAATCTCTATGGAAAATAGCGTTTTAAAATTTCTTCCTCTCTGGCACCATCTGGTGTTGCATGTTTCTTTGCTAATGTAGCTGAGTCCTTATTCCACCCAGGGCATATCAAGGCCACTTAACTAATAAGTATCAATGAATATCAAATTCTTCAAGCATCCCTATGTTTAATGCACCGTAGGCTCAGAGAAGATTTCCCAGTGCAGAATCCTGCGAAAGGTGAATTGAGTTCTGCAAGTTGGGGTGAAATTGCAGTTAGATGTCGTTCCCATCCCAACCCATGCCATTCTTGGCTAAAAATAAACAAATGAGGCCTAATTCTCTGTGTTTCAGACTTAACTTCATACTGCTGGTGGTGGCTTATTTAAATAAATAACTAAAAACCCTGCATATGGGAAAGTCAGTCTAGAACCTATTTCCAGACTTCCAGTTTGGGGGTATTTTTGCATGGTTGTTGAGCATTCCATCATGCCAGGTGCCTTCTCACCTACGGCCTGAAGCTATACCTTCCAAAAAAAAGTTTATTACCACACCAAGAACTATGAAATTCCTAGATCAAGGAAAGGATCATAATTTAGTCCAGCTTCTGATCTCAAAAGCTTAATTTCACTCCTTTTGACACTGGAGTATAACACTAGAGTTCATGGAACACGTGGGCTTTTTTTCATCTGGAACTCACTGGAACTCAGTTCCAGCACTTCTTAGGTGGGAGACATTGTCATTATAAGAGAATGAGGGAGGTGTTCAGGATGAGTTCCTGCACCTCTTTTTCTAGAAAAAATAGCACTGTGGAACCGGATGAATAGCCTACCTTTCAACTGGAAAACGAGATTGCAGACTGGTTTTTGCTCTCAACCACAGAGCCTAGGACTTGCCGATCAGAAGGTCAGCGGTTCGAATCCCCGCGGTCCCAGCTCCTGCCAACCTAGCAGTTCGGAAGCATGTCAAAGTGCAAGTAGATAAATAGGTACCGCTCCGGCAGGAAGGTAAACGGTGTATCCGTGCGCTGCTCTGGTTTGCCAGAAGCGGCTTAGTCATGCTGGCCACATGATCCGGAAGCTGTACACCGGCTCCCTCGGCCAATAAAGTGAGATGAGCGCTGCAACCCCAGAGTCGGTCACGACAGGACCTAATGGTCAGGGGTTCCTTTACCTTTACCTTATGCAAAGCTGTGGGCAGCATTCAAGTAGCACATCCTGTCCCTTGCATGTGCCCCACACCCTCCCCAAATCTTATCCAGAGCATTGTGAAAGCCCTAGAAACATATTTAGGGGACATCCAGGGGTAGGGCAGGGGGTGACTGTTCCATTGTGCAAGTGGAAATCCTTGAACCGGTAATGATAATGATAAATTTTTATATGCCATCCATCTGACTTGGTTGCCCCAGCCACTCTGGGTGGCTTCTAACAAATTAAAGACATCAAGCACAGTAAAACATGATGATAGTCATTGTTTGGATGGGGGGCTTTTATCCATTTCCGCAGTCACACAATCAATCCATCAGTAGCTGAACTGGGTTCCACACAGTCACAAAAACAAATGAAGCGAAAAAGCCTCAAAAGCAAAAACGCAAAATAAATAGCAAAAACAAAGCACCAAACTTAATCCATTCCGGAAGTCTGTTTAGCTTCTGAGATGTTCAAAAAACAAAGCGCAGCTTCTGATTGGTGCAGGTGCCCCGGAAACAATAGCTGACAGCCGCACCGGCCATTCGGCTTCTGAAAAATGTTCGAAAACCGGAACACTTACTTCCGGGTTTTTGGCGTTAGAGAACCAAGGTACCACAGTATAAATATATACAGCCATACCTCGGGTTAAATGTGCTTCAGGTTGAGCATTTTCAAGTTACGCTCTGCAGCAACCCGGAAGTAACGGAGCGTGTTACTTCCGGGTTTCACCGCTTGCACATGTGCAGATGCTCAAAATGACATCACGCGCATGCGTGGAAGCGGCAAAACGCGACCCGCGCATGCGCAGACGCACAGTCACGTCTTACGTTCTATTAAGGATGCGAACGGGGCTCCGGAACGGATCCCGTTCGCATCCAGAGGTACCACTGTATATATATATATAGAGAGAGAGAATGACAGCAAGGCTGAGCTCCTTGGTAATACAACACTTATCTTCTATCCTTGCACAGCTATGTTGCCGGAGGTGATGGATACATCTACCAGGGGAGAGGCTGGCACTGGGTAGGAGCGCACACACGGAGCTACAACACCAAAGGCTACGGCATCAGCTTCATCGGGGACTACATGGAGGCGCTGCCAGACGCCCACAGCATGGAACTGGTGAAGAACAATTTCATAAAGTGTGCTGTGAGGGGCTCCAAGCTGCAAGCCAACTACACCATCCATGGGCACCGCCAGATGGGGAACACCCTATGCCCGGGAGACAGACTCTTCAAAGAGATTCAAACCTGGAAAGGTTTCGCAGTGAGGTGCTTTACAGACAAGGGTGTTCGTCGCTGCATCTGACATAGAGCTTCCTGATGTTGTTTCCTGATGTGAGAGTCTTCAAGAACCCATCATCCCACAGACTGGGGGAAGAGTGCCATCAATGCCCAAGTCCAACACCAGGGGGCGGCTGTTCAACACATGCAAGGAAGCCAGGGCTGAATTCAAAATCCTTAAGCAAAATAAATGATGACAGTCATACAATACTTTGATTTGAAAAACTGGGGAATGCAAATATAAGATCCATGGGACTATGGTGGGGGGCAGTGGTGTGGAAGAAAGGGACTGAAAATAATGAAGGAATGCAGCTGGAGGTGAACTAGAGAAATCTGTCCAAGAATTACACAGCCAGCCCACTGTGTGCCTCTGCTCCTCTCTGCAAGGGCAAATATACAGAATAGAGATACAGAGCCACTGAAAAAAGGCACTTTCATGTGCAAATTTTGTGTTTTCCCTAATGATAACAAAATGGCGTCCCAAATCAGAGCAGGGCAATACCATGCTATATCCAAGGCAGATTTTTTTTTGGGGGGGGGGGGTGAGACCCTGCAACTATGACATCCAATGAAAGGGAAGAGGTGGGAGAGGATGCCAAATTTTGGCATCGCCCAGGGTGCCACTGAAATTTGAGCTCTGCCACAGCTATATCATCAGCCCTGGACCTGAAAGCCATAGGGGGAGATTGCACCATTTCACATCTAGCTATATGTAAGATGACCGTTGTTATAAGAATAATACAGTACGTCTAATTCCCTTATGGAGTATCTAGAGCCCATATAGAGTCCCTCAGGAGATTTCTATTGGTCGGAGAAAATAACAGAGGCCAATTGTTAATTGAAAGCAAAGCAGCTAGTAAGCCTGATCTTTATTAAAGGAAATAAACCGTTGCAACAGGGTCCCCACTCACCACACGCAGGAGGGAGAACCCCAAACAAGACCCTATAAAGACTTTTGAAATTGCCCAAGACCATCCCCCAAAACATCATACATACATCACAGAAGGAGGCGGTCTCCGGCAGAAATTTGAGTGTTGCTTCTCTCCCGTCTGCCAGGATACCTGGTAATGCCTTATCTGATTACCTTTTCTGGGTAGCCTGGCCATTCCTTTGAGATGGTAGATACTTTAGTTTCTGAATCTCTTACACATATTGATAGTAGGATCAGCTTAACAGATACGGTACTTGCCTGACTGTATTTGAAAAGAGAGGTAAAAGCCCCTACAGTCCAAAGACAACTGGAAAGCTTTTCCTATTGCCTTCCTCCTTGCAGAGAAATATTTGAGGTCAATTTGGGAGAGCCAAAATGGCTTCAGGATTGCTCTCCTGTACTATTTCAGACACGTGGTTCATATACTTATGTATGTGTTTGCCTTGTACATTTGTGAACATTTATTCTATATTTGAGACCTTTGAATTCTTATAACACTGTGTCTACATGGTTTCTTCATAGCTACCAAGTTAGCAACAGCAGCTGTAATAATTGTTCTTATATTAGTTTCTCTGGCCCATCTGCACTGGACATTTAAATCAGTATCATATCGCATGAAGCAGTCATGGCTCCCCACTCAAAAAGAAAAAAATTCTGGGAACTATAGCTTGTTAAGGAAGCTGAGAGCTGTTAGGGGACCCCTTTTCCCCTCACAGAGTTACAGTTCCCAGAGTTCCCTGGGAAGAGTGATTGACTGCTAAGCCACTCCGTGTAGTTAAATCTATAATGTGGTCAGGGTCTCTGTGTGGCTCTGTCTAGGTTACGAAAATCAACACTGCAACTGCTTTCATGTCCAAAACAAAGTAAGACATCCTCATTCTATGTGATAAGCATGCATATTCTCCCACAGACCACAGAAAAGGCATTGTCACCCCACAGAAGAAAATACCCCACAACAATATAGAGTTCTGCAGAAAAATGCCAACCTTTTCACCATTATTGAGGCCATGTGTTTAGCAGCTGTGTTTTTAAAATAAACAGCATACCACTTTTGTAAAATATGATTGAATTGTCTAAATAGTTCAATTGTCTAAGCTTTGAGTGAAATGGGTTCTACTTCTTGGAAAAACATAAGCTTTCTGATTGACAAGGTGGGCAAAGATACCAAATGAAAAGCTGTCTTCTTAGGGCTGCTGAAAATGCTGTCATATTGCAAGGGCTGTCATATTTGCAAACTGCTGATGAAATCAATCAGCCCAGTTAGGTTAATAATCTCTGTGCCAACAGTTGCCAGGGAAGTATCTGCTTTGTGATGTAAGCTTGGGCCAAAATGTTGCTATGGAAACTAATTCACTAAGGATGCTTCAGGAAAGGGAGCAGAAAAAGGCACAACTTCCTCCCTTGACCCTGCCTGGAGATGATGCCATCGAAGTGTCTGCGTCCTTGAGGGAGAAAACCAGGCAGTTCTGGAACTGGTGCTGGAAAAGACACAGAGGCCTAACTTGCCCTCTGTGAGAACCAAACACTGACGGTTTGGGTGATGCCCCTAGAACCCTAATGGGGTCTCTGCTGGAGTGTTAATGTTGGGAACCCCTCCATCTTCTGTTCAGCCTGAATATACATGTAAAACAAGCCTTGGACCATAGAAAAAGACACCAGTCTCCAGGAAACCTTCAATTCAAGGAAGCCAGATGGAAGGTATGTCCCAAAACACTTGGGCTGCTCAGAGCCTGGGGGGTAGAGAATGAAAGGATATTTAGGAAAATGGGCCACTAGGTCCAGTGAAATAACTTGCCCAGGATGCTGTCAATGATACGAATGGCTGCCTCCATTCCTATCACTCTTTTCAGGAGTTAATATCTGCATGGCGGCAGGCTCTTGTGTTAGTTCCACCCACCATCAGACATGGGGGGGGGGATGGAGGGCAGGAGGTGGGGGAGACAGGGCTTTCTGCATGGCAGCCCCTACATAGCGGAGCTCCCTCTCCATGGAGATTTCCCTCCCTGCTGAAGATTTCATCTTTTTTTTAACCCTGACATTTCTGTCACACTCATCTCCTTTTGTTGAAATTTATACTGTTCTCCATCTGGAGCAGTTTTACTGGGGAAGCTGCCCAGAATGGCTAGGGAAGTCCAGCCAGATGGGCAGGGTATAAATATTATTATTATTATTATTATTAGTAGTAGTAGTAGTAGTAGTAGTAGTAGTAGTACCACAGAGGGTTGGACTAGATGATCCCTGGGTTCCCTTTCTAACTCTGGGCTTCTTTAATCTATTTTTATAATGGTATGCTATATAGCTGTCACCCACCCTGGGACCTTCTTGTGACGGGCAGGTAAGAAATCTTACAAATCAAATAAAAGGGAAGAAGTGAGAAGGGAGATGCTGGATGTGGTGCGGATGATGGAGACCACCTCCCCAAAGTTGGACAAAGAGAGCAAATTGGACCTTGGGGGAGACGGACTCACAGCTGGGAAGACATGAGAGATACCTGCAATAAACAGGGAGTGGGCAGGTGGGGAAAGCAGAAATCTGGCCAACCCTGAAGGCCAGCAGCCCCATCCCCTTTGCTGCCATCCCCAATTATAAGCCCATTTCATGAGGGGAACTGGGAGGCCTGAAAGACGGAGCATGGCCAGGGACAGGACTATTTGCAGGTGTGCACAGTTGCAGAGCAGCTACAGTCTTGCATCTTGCGGAAACTCCATGCGCCCCAAGTGTCATGATGTACGGGCCTCGTCAGGATGTTTCCCAGGCAGTCCTGAGCCCAGCTGCAGCCAACCCACCGGGAAACCCATCTGTCGAGGACAATCTGGCCTTGGGCAGCAGGGACTGTGACATCCCTTATGACGGGCAAAAGTTAAGAGTGTTCTGTCAGAATGACGAAACTTCTGGAACGACTGAGGCTCCTTCAAATGTGTAGTGTAGTTTGTTGGCAGAGATCAGTAGTTTTCAGAAGTAGGCACACCTTGAAAGAGGAGGTTTTCACCCCGGTATGGCTTCCCTGTATCACATATGATGGTAGTCCCAGTGCAACTGGTACAGATGTGAAGCCTTTTCTATCTGTGGTAAATTTGTCTGTGAAAGAAAGAGTTCTGCATCTTGCTAGAGAAATTGAAAATCTTAAGTTCCTTTTATGCTTTTATCCTTTTTTTTGTTTTAGGTCACTTTTTTCAGATTCTTTTTTTAACGTTTCAGTTTAATATTAGTTAAATAAGGGGCTATATTTCCTTTTCAAGGGGGATTCAGCATCATACGTTTGTTTGTGTTGTAGTTTATCTGGGTCTGAGGTAACTTCTGTTTCTGCTTGTCTTATTTTTGTATTGTTTAGGGAAGTCCTTAATGTTTGATGTTTTATCATGTTTTTAATATTCTGTTGGGAGCTGCCAAGAGTGTCTGAGAAAACCCAGCCAGATAGGCAGGGTATAAATAATAAATTATTATTATTATTAGGCCGTATCTGTGCTACACATTTAAAGTTCTGGGATGCCATTTTAATAATGGGGCTGGGGCTCTCTCAGGGTGAACCCCCCACCCTCCAGCTCTCATTCCCCAGCCCCCACCCCAGGGTGTGGGGGGCATCCTTCAAAGCCACTATAGCCTCATACTCCTTCCAGTATTGGAGGCAGCCTAGCTTACCTCAGAGGGTTATTGCGAGGATAATTTGGACAGGGAAAGCACACCATGTATACCACCTTGAGTTCCTTGGAGGAAATGTGGGGTTTTCAAGTGAAAATAAGGCACCAAGGAAGACCTCCTGAGAGTACAAATGTCTTTTTTGGAAGCTGCCTAGAGGTGGTGAGTTAGCCAGGTGGAGAGAGAAGGTGTAGCCCCTACCCTAAATTGAAAAAGCAAGAACTTTCAAACCACTGGAACTCATAATACACAATGACTAAAGGAGGAACAGCTGGCCAGCCAACACCTTGGGCAGGGAGGTGAGTTTTTATGAGGTGTTGGAAACCGGATCACAGTCATGGCCCACTTTATTCCCTTTGAATCCCATAGGGATGCAAGACTGGGGGTAGGAAACTGTCAGGAAAGCCCAGATCCAGCTGTCCTGGCCCTCCTGGTGAGGGGTAAATTAAGGGGCAGGGCAGGTGCTTGGAAGCTGGATGAAGATACCAAGTGTTGACATGGGCCTGAGATGGAGAGAGAGAGAGAGAGAGAGAGAGAGAGAGAGCCCACAGTCCATTGGGCGAGGCCTTGGCCAAGATCTGACTTCACAATGGGCTGCAGAATGTTTTGCTTCCCAGGAAACCAGGTGAGTTGTTTGAAAGGATCCTGAGATCAGTTAAATGCTCATTCAGCTGTCTCTTCAGATCAGTTGACACCACAGATGCCTGTCTGCTTTAAGAACTGTCTTTCTTGGATCAGTTGGCATCAGAAACATCTGTCTACTTTGGACAACTATCTTTGGCTCAACTGAAAGCCCAGAGAATGGTCTCCTGCCTCCCCTGCTGCCACAGAAAATAAGGTAAGAGGGGAGAAATTCTGAAGCCTTGTTCTTCTCCCCCTACCCCATGGACAATTTTTAAAGATGCTCCATTGTCCCATGGAGTGTTCTGGTTAATTTTCTGACCCCCCCCCCCCATTTGTCTCCATTCAAATGGCAGGAGAATTGCCACCTCCCCCCCCCAAAAAAAAATCAGTAAAATGCTCCCCTACCCCCAGTTTCACCACCCACAACTAGGAATTTCTAGGAGCTCACTCAGCCCTAAAATACACACCCCACCTCGCAGGGCTCACACCCGCACCCTTAAGTATTCCCTCCATCGGGTGCATTTCCAGCATCTTGAATTACGGTAGTTTCTCAACTCCTATCTGGGGGGTGTAAAGGTGCAGTCAAGTACAACATTCTGATAGAGGACTAACGGCCTCCATGTTCTAACCGGTCGCTGTGACAACCAGTTTGTCGGTTGCTGGTAGTTTTGAAAAATAACTGCTCAGTTGCAGTCACCTCAGGACCAGCTTCCCTCTGGTATAGTTTATGTGCTTGTTATGTAACCTAAGCCTGCCTTCAGGTGCAGTTCTGTAAACCTGAATGAATCTGAGGGTAAAATAGTTTTATATTAACATGAATCAGATTCGTGTGTATATTCTTTAAGATGTATTCAAAGGGATTTTTAACCAGGAAGGCATCTTTACTAGTAGAACTCAGACGACTCAGCAACAAGCTGGTGGCTGCATAAACTTATAAAGGGGATTGTTTAACTCTGCTAAAGTAAAACTTCCCACACTATCAGCCCTAGACAGCAGATTCGGGATGTCAGATGTCATGGAGTGGGGGAGGAGGGCAGTTGGAATCTAGCAGCAACATCTGGAGGGTTTGGACACATAAAACAAGGTGATTTATCATCATAACATTGGGTAACTAGTCAGGAGTTTGTCCTGACCCTGATTATGAATGGCCAGAACTAGCCACTCACTGCCTAGTGTGGAAAGTGGAGCAAAGGACCTTTTTAGGAGAGAGGACCCTGGGATCAGTTCTGTACTCAAAATGAAAAATTGTGTCACTGTGTGCAAAGAGAAGTAACCAGCTGTCACCTTTGTCTGTTTAAAAAATTGTGGTGACTTGACACATAGGTATGAAAGGCTTTCCGACTGAGAAGTGCCAAAATCGCCTCAAAATGTGTGGCTGGTGGACACAATCTGCAAGGAGGAGGCGGCCCTTACCTGCATCTGGAGAGCTTGCTCTCATTTGCTTGGCACCTAAAGGTGTATAATGAAGGCACCAGGTGAGCCTCACTTGAGAAAATAAAACCCCTTTTATAAAACTTCCTCCTGTTCTTGGTGCCCGCTCGTGGACCCACAAACATGGCACCTCTTCCTTCAGCCCTTTTCTTGGAAATGCAGACAGAGCACTGCAAGAAAGAGGGAGAGAGGCAATGTCTTCTGCTCCAAATCTCTCTCACTGTGTGTGTGTGTTGTGGGGCAGGCGGGGGGCAGAGAGAGTTAAAGGCCAAAGGCATGGTTATAGAAGATACCTTTTCACCTGGTGCCTAAAAACATATGGTGATCGTGCTAGTTTAACTATACAACTGTGAAGCCTCTTCTATCTTGGTAACAGAGGATAATTTGTCTGTGAAAGAAAGAGTTCTGTGTCTTGTCAGGGAGATTGAGAATCTTAAGTTCCTCTTATGCTTTTATCCTTTTTTTTTTTGGGTTATAGATCACTATTTCCAGATTCATTTCTTTTTTTTTAACATTTCAGTTTAATATTTGTTATAAATGAGGGGCAATATCTCCTTTTCAAGGGGAATTAAGCATAATGTTTGTGTTGTAGTTTATCTGGGCCTGGGGTAACTTCTGTTTCTGCTTGTCATGCTTTCATATTGTAAAAATTTGGCCGTATCTGCCAAAGGTCTAGGATACCATTTTTGAATAATGGGGTTGGGGCTCCCTCAGGGTGAACCCCCCACCCTCCAGCTCTCATTCCCCAGCCCCCAACCCAGGGTATCGGGGGCATCATTCGAAGCCTCCATAGCCTCATACTCCTTCCAGTATTGGAGGCAGCCTAGCTTACCTCAGAGGGTTATTGCCAAGATAATTTGGACAGGGAAAGCACACCATGTATACCACCTTGAGTTCCTTGGAGGAAAGGTGGGGTGTTCAAGTGAAAATAAAGCACCACGGAAGACCCCCTGAGAGTACAAATGTGTTTTTTGGAAGTTGCCTAGAGGTGGTGAGTTAGCCAGGTGGAAAGAGAAGGTGTAGCCCACACCCTCAGCGCCTAGGGCTTGCCGATCGAAAGGTCGGCGGTTCGAATCCCTGCGGCGGGGTGCGCTCCCGCTGCTCGGTCCCAGCGCCTGCCAACCTAGCAGTTCGAAAGCACCTCCAGGTGCAAGTAGATAAATAGGGACCGCTTACCAGCGGGAAGGTAAACGGCGTTTCCGTGTGCGGCTCTGGCTCGCCAGAGCAGCGATGTCACGCTGGCCACGTGACCCGGAAGTGTCTCCGGACAGCGCTGGCCCCTGGCCTCTTAAGTGAGATGGGCGCACAACCCCAGAGTCTGTCAAGACTGGCCCGTACGGGCAGGGGTACCTTTACCTTTACCTTTAGCCCACACCCTAAAATGAAAAGGCAAGAACTTTCAAACCACTGGAACAGATAATACACAATGACTAAAGGTGGAACAGCCAGCCAGCCAACACCTTGGGCAGGGAGGTGAGTTTTCATGAGGTGGTAGAAACCGGATCACAGTCAGGGCCCACTTTATTCCCTTTGATTCCCACAGCGATGCAAAGCTGGGGGTGCGAAACTGTAAGGGAAGCCTAGATCCAGCTGCCCTGGCCCTCCTGGTGAGGGGTAAATTAAGGGGCAAGGCAGGTGCTTGGAAGTTGGATGAAGATACCAAGTGTTGATATGGGCCTGAGAGAGAGAGAGAGAGAGAGAGAGAGAGAGAGAGAGAGAGAGAGAGAGCCCCCAGTCCATTGGGTGAGGCCTTGGCCAAGATCTGACTTCACAATGGGCTGCAGAATGTTTTGTTTCCCAGGAAACCAGGTGAGTTGTTTGAAAGGATCCTGAGATCAGTTAAAAGCTCATTCAACTGTCTCCTTCAGATCAATTGACACCAGAGATGCCTTTCTGCTTTAGAGAACTGTCTTTTTTGGATCAGTTGACATCAGAAACATCTCTCTACTTCGGACAACTACCTTTGGCTCAGTTGAAAGCCCAGAGAATGGTCGTCTGCCTCCCCTGCTGCCACAGAAGGTAAGGTAAGCGGGGAAGAGGGGAGACATTATGAAGCCTTGTTCTTCCCAACCCCATGGGCAGTTTTTAAAGATGCTCCTTGGTTTTTTGACCTTCATAAATTCCATGTTCCCAGGGAGTGTTCCAGTTATTTTTCTGAGTTTTTTTTGTTTGTCTCCATCCAAATGGCAGGAGAATTACCACCTCCCTGACCTGCCCCCCCAATCAGTGAAATGCTGTCCTGGCTGGCAAAGGGCCATTGCTCAGTAGCGGAGCCTGTCTTTTTGCATGAAAAATCCCTGGTGGCATTTCCAGGCAGTGCTGGGAAGGCCTCCTAGTTAGCTGCCTCTGCCAGTCAGTGTAAACCATAGGGAACTAGATGTGCTAATGTGGTTTGAGTCAGTAGAAGACAGCATCCTGTGTTCTCATTTAAATCAGCCCTTTGGGACTGTGAGGACTAGAATCTTATATTGTATTTAGGCAGGGGAGAAACTAGGCTTTATTTTCCCCAGGTCAAAGACCCAGTTTGGCACCCCGCCCCCATGCACATGGGACTGGGAAGGAAAGACTCCTGCCTGAGGCCCTGGAGTGCCACCTTCCAGTCAGCGTGGAGGTAGACCAATGATCTTACTGGACAAAGCAGCTCCTTAAGGCTCCACCAAGGGTGACTCTTTGGGCATTGCTCCCAGTCCAGGAAGACAGCGGGATCCATCTCTCCTTGAAAGGCAGAACCCAAATCTTCTTTAAAAACAAAACCTACTTTAGCTGTGTTGTTTCTGAACTCTGGTGGGATTTGGCGTCTATCTGATGTTCCTCCCCTTTCTGCCTTCTTTGTGCACAGCTGCTTATGATGGAGGCCTCTCACCTGCGGTTCCTGCACATCCCAACTGTCCTTCCCCAACCTTGGAGAGTTTCTAAAGATCCCAAAGAAGGCTGCTTCTCCTGCTCAAGTGTAGACCCTCCAGACTGTTGTGCAGGCCATCGCCTCGTCGTGGGTCCCTCTCCCCAGCTCATAGGCCTCGCTCAGGTCGGACAATTGGAGGACAGCAGCAGATGAACCCTGCAGCAACTGGATCATGCCCAAGGAACCCTGATAGAGTGGCAGCCTGTTCTCAAAAGGGCCTACAAGCAGCATGGCAAGAGGCCAGTGATAAAAAGGGAGACCATAAAACCACGTTTCCTCATTCAAAGGTGGGAAACTGCACAGGCCAGTCCTGGTGGGTAGACTCTTCCTCCGTCTTGTCTCTCTTCAGATCCACAAGTGTTCTACCACTTCGTCAGCACTTCAGAAGTGGCACCCCAGGTATATAAGTTGGTGGCGTCCAGCCCTTCTGAAAGGAGGCAGGGGCTTAAGCCACAAATGGAATCGGAGCCAGACTATTCTGTATGTGGCTGTGGCACATTCATCCTCCACTTCCCTGCTTTTTCAGTTATGGATGTTTCTTGCTATTCGACTGCTTGCTGTCCAGCTGTGGGTGAAGCTTGACAAGATGCCTGCAGCCTGAGTTTGGGAAGGTTTTGAAGCTCCCACCACAGTCCTCCACCAAGAGAAGCAGACAACAGCCACCACATAAGAAGGGAGCAGCCCCCCTAAGAGATGAGAGCATCTCTACACTCCCAGAGTATCTGTTTCTTTAAAACATATTAGCATTTTTTTCTTTTCTTTTATTAATATTTTCATTTATTTTCCAAATTACAGTAATAAAAATAAAAAACCCAATTGTCCAACAACAAACAACTAAAACTTGTCCTGGTATTTGTACAGACTTGTATCACTGGAATAAAGTTTCATTGAATTATTCCAAAAGGTCTCATTCAGTGGTTTCCTTCTGTGATCAACCATTGTTTCTCAACCTTGGGCCTTCATCATCCCTGACCACTTGGCCTACTAGCTAAGGATGAAGGGAATTGTAGTCCAAAAACAGCTGGAGGCCCAAGGTTGAGAGACACTGATCTAAACAATTCATATACTTAATAAACATTTGCCAGGTATCGTAACATGAAAATTTATTGTGTTTGCCTCTAGTTGCTCGGACCTAACAAGTCAGTTTCTCAGCCAGTACTACTGACTACACTCTAGCATACCAAGGTTCAGTGTTCAGATCCTCCCCTTTCTTCCAGGATCTGGGTAATCTGCATCCATGCAGGTGTTAACAGAAATGTTAGAAGCTCATTATTTGGCTAACCTTGAGTGATGAAGAGTCTTAATTCCTAGCAGCACCAGTGCAGGAGACAATTTAACCATCATGTTACATACCAAGTTAATTTTTTTAAAAATACATTGCTCCAGAAAGTTTTAATGTTATTGAGGTGCCACTACATATGAATATAAGTACCTTTAGCAGTACATTTCCTCCAACAATTGGGGCTAATTTCTTTAGCTATCCGGGATAGCCTTATTGGTACATAATGCCACCTAAGCAATAACTTTAATGAAGACTCCCAGATTATGACAGAAACTGATTTCAGTGTCAGACTACAAGGCAGGCTATTTTTCATTAGGTATGTGAATTTCTAAGGGACACGGGTGGTGCTGTGGGTTAAACAACAGAGCCTAGGACTTGCTGATCAGAAGGTCGGCGGTTCAAATCCCCGCGATGGGGTAGCTCCCGTTGCTTGGTCCCTGCTCCTGCCAACCTAGCAGTTCAAAAGCACGCCAGAGTGCAAGTAGATAAATAGGTACCGCTCTGGCGGGAAGGTAAACGGCGTTTCCGTGCCCTGCTCTGGTTCGCCAGAAGCTGCTTAGTCATGCTGGCCACATGACCTGGAGGCTGTAAGCCGGCTCCCTCGGCCAATAAAGCAAGATGAGTGCCGCAACCCCTGAGTCAGTCACAACTGGACCTAATGGTCAGGGGTCCCTTTACCTTTATGTGAATTTCTAGGTCCATTGTCCAGGACATTCTTGCACTTACAAAAGTGCCATATTCAGGGGCTATTAGCACTCTAAATTGAAGATGCTATCTCCTTAAACAATTGAAAAGTTAACAAAAATGTGTTCTAACATTGTCAGATTCCTGTATGCCTGGACAGAGAGATCTGGTTTTAAAAGTAATCCTAACAGCTGGTTAAGGTGATACCACAACCATCTGAGGGACGCGGGTGACACTGTGGGTAAAAGCCTCAGCGCCTAGGGCTTGCCGATCGAAAGGTCGGCGGTTCGAATCCCTGCGGCGGGGTGCGCTCCCGCTGCTCGGTCCCAGCGCCTGCCAACCTAGCAGTTCGAAAGGACCTCCAGGTGCAAGTAGATAAATAGGGACCGCTTACCAGTGGGAAGGTAAACGGCGTTTCCGTGTGCGGCTCTGGCTCACCAGAGCAGCGATGTCACGTTGGCCACGTGACCCGGAAGTGTCTCCGGACAGCGCTGGCCCCTGGCCTCTTAAGTGAGATGGGCGCACAACCCCAGAGTCCATCAAGACTGGCCCGTACGGGCAGGGGTACCTTTACCTTTACCTTTACAACCATCTGAGTGTTGTAGACTGACAAGGAAAAGTTCCCTCCATGTGGGAATACCATTTACATTAGAATCTTTTTAAAGTAGAGTCTGTTCCCAACTGCTCCAATGCTGCCATGCCCCCTGCCTCCTGAAAAGACAAGGTGCAAGGGGTGAGAAGAGAGATCAGCGGGACTAGCTTAAAAAACTTTTGATTTCCATATGGTCACTGTAGCATATAGGAAGGGGTTTGTGCCTTAGCAAGCAAAGTAAGTGAGAAAAGACCTGCTCTAGAGATTGATTCTGAAAGTTCTGTTTTCACACATGGCTTCCCCTTCAGCTAGTGGATTAGTGCCATCAAGTTTTTCAATTGAAAAGCATTATACTGCTGCATCATACGGGACGCAGGTGGCGCTGTGGGTTAAAGCCTCAGCGCCTAGGGCTTGCCGATCGAAAGGTCGGCGGTTCGAATCCCTGCGGCGGGGTGCGCTCCCACTGCTCGGTCCCAGCGCCTGCCAACCTAGCAGTTCGAAAGCACCTCCGGGTGCAAGTAGATAAATAGGGACCGCTTACCAGCGGGAAGGTAAACGGCGTTTCCGTGTGCGGCTCTGGCTCTGGCTCTGGCTCTGGCCAGAGCAGCGATGTCACGCTGGCCACGTGACCCGGAAGTGTCTCCGGACAGCGCTGGCCCCTGGCCTCTTAAAGTGAGATGGGCGCACAACCCCAGAGTCTGTCAAGACTGGCCCGTACGGGCAGGGGTACCTTTACCTTTACCTTTATACTGCTGCATCACACTGCTGACTCATGTTAAGCTTGAGTCCACAGTGTGAAAAACACACACCAAGAAATAAACACTAGAAAGGGGCAGGATTAGACACGTACGCACAAAACATTTTTTTTTAAAAAAATCAGGACTCCTTGTGCTCTGCTCCCCCTTTCTTCTTGCCCTCTGCGTGCGCCTCAGAGCTAGTGCATCACACGGGGCTTGCAGGGCCTTGCAGAGCCAGGCAGAGGCCTAGGTCAGGAAGATAATGTGCCCCACCCCTTTAACTGAAGTCTTATAAATAAGTAAGTATATAAATAATTTTTGTGAAAGTTATGCTGACAAATAATTTTATTTCAAGGCTTGAACCGTATCTGCATATAAAGACAAAATGGAAAATATAGATATACAGTGGTACCTCTAGATGTGAACGGGATCTATTCCGGAGCCCTGTTCGCACCTGGAAGCAAACGTAACCCGTGTCTGCGCGTTTGTGCATGCGCGGGTCACGTTTTGGCACTTCTGCGCATGCGTGTGATGTCATTTTGAGTGTCTGCGCAAGCAGTGAAACCCAGAAGTAACATGCTTCTGGGTTGCTGCTGAGCGCAACTCGAACGCGCTCATCCCGAAGCACATTCAACCCAAGGTATGACTGTACAATAGTGCTTTTTAAAAATGCATAGGGAATATATGCTGACCGAGGCCCCCTTTGGAATCGGAGGCCCGGGCCAAGTGGCCCCTATGCCCCCCCCCCCCTGTCTGGGCCTGGGGGCTGGATCTCACCAGGGGCAGCCTCCCCTCCTCCTCACCCACTTTTAGGCAACCGCTATGAGTTGCCCAAGGGAGGAGCTTGGCAACAGGGAGTTCTTTGCAACTGCAGCCACTGTGGAGACAACCGCAGGCTCATCCTCTTCCCCGAGCGCGATGGCAATGGCAGGGAAAATCGGGACATTCTGGGGCCAGGTCAGAAGCCGGGATGGCTTTCATAATCCCAGGACTGTCCTGGAAAATCGTGACACTTGGAGGGTATGATAGTACATGGAACTGAACCTCCTGATGGGATGATAGAGGCCTGCAGAGATCAGTTGAATACAGTGGTGCCTCGCAAGACGAAAAGAATCCGTTCCGCGAGTCTCTTCGTCTAGCGGTTTTTTCGTCTTGCGAAGCAAGCCCATTGACGGCTTAGCGGATTAGCGCTATTAGCGGTTTAGCGGCTTTTAGCAGCTTTTAGCGGCTTATCGGATAAGCGGTTTAGCGGCTTAGAAAAAGGGGGGGGAAAGAAAAAAAAAACCCGCAGGAACTCGCAAGACATTTTCGTCTTGCGAAGCAAGCCCATAGGAAATTCGTTTTGCAAAGCACCTCCAAAACGGAAAACTCTTTCGTCTAGCGAGTTTTCCGTCTTGCGAGGCATTCGTCTTGCGGGGCACCACTGTATGTAAGGGGTGAGATGTTTTTTCAGGTATCCTGATCCCAAGCTGCACATATCTTTTCACACCTTGAACTTAGCTTGGTAGTTGACTGGCAGCCAGTGCATTTCTTCAGCATAACACGGTGGTGACAGTGTTTTGGTGAGAAGCCGAGCTGCTGCAATCCACACTCGGCACATTTTCCGGGCCAAGTCTACAGGCAAAAGGAAATGCTGGTCTAGAACTTTCTGCAGCCAGCCCGGCCCTCAGCGCTGCTGCTGAAGGGCGAAAAAGGAGCGGCTGAAGCTTTGCCCCGGGATCCACACTGAAAATAATGAGCTTTTACTTTTATGTCAGCACCACAGTGCTGTCAGAGGAAACAGTAGCGCAGCTATTTTGAGAAACCACCACAATTTAGGTAAATCATGCAGTGCATTCAGTTGTGTGTGTGTGTGTGTTGGGGGAAGAGGACTCTACACATATTTTTTGATTCTGAATTGAACACTTTTTCATATCAGTCTGGTGTGGAAAACAGCTTGAAGCGCTGAGTTAAGTCTGCTTCCAATTACAGGCCTTTGTCCTCAAATGTAAGTCTGGCTTTCTCAGGTTGGTTGCGCTGTGGGGGGGCGGGGGGGGGCAGTACGATTATGAGTCTGCTGTCTGCATTCGATGGCCGTGGTGAAAACTGACAAACCTGCTCTTTCTAGCTGCTGTCAGTGGCCTCTGAGAAACAAGTCAGGTATCCTATCTGATGTAGCACTCTCCATCACTTGCTGCTTGGCAGGGCTTAATCTGGACGAGGGCTCCTCCGACCTACTGCAGTAGGTCTGTAGCTACTGTTCAGTAGCAGCGTGCATCTGAACATCTGCAGAGAGCCTTTGCCTTCCCAAAGAGTTATGGGGATTGCCACCCATGCCTTTGTATTAGAAAGAATGTTTCCAGACCAGAGGATGTGGTTTTCAGGCAGGCTTGAGCACCAGGCTTTGAGATACGTAATTCTTTTTTTTTCCAAATTTTATTTACACTTTTCAAGTTTATACATTTCAGTAGTTTTATACATTTCACTCATTTTTTTTTCTTCTTCTTTTTGGGCAAATCATTGGTTTCTTTTAAGTTACATTCATAGAATCACATTATAACATCTCAGTTCTCCTATGGTGAAACATGTATTTATAAATAATAATAAAACAAAAATAAAAATTGATTCATTCGTATTCCTTTTATACTTGACTTCCCTCCCCTTCTTACTTGGGTCCTCAGTTTTACTTATTTGAATGCCTCTCTTAACACATCTCTGAGTTTGTTTTCCTGTTTTTCCACCGCTGGTTTTGAGTGTTAACTCGGGACAGATTTTCAGGGCACTATGTTATTTCCATGTGGATTGCAACAGTCACGTTAGTTCACCTATGTTTTAAACTGTGGTTTAGGGGGTGAAAGTGCTTGGCTCCTCCCCTACTGCTGTGCTACGGGAAGGTAAACCATGGTTTGGCTTGGTGTTATGTCTAAACTTGGACTTATGGTTTGTTTCCCCCAAACAAACCATGAGTGGTTAGCCAAGAATAAACTTTGGTTACTGTCAGGGAACTGCCATCGGAGAGTCAGGTGGTGGAAGGGCTCCAGAAGGCTAGGAGACCCTCGCATGCTGAGGAAGGAACCAGCAGGGGGAGAGAGAGAGTTCCTGCAGAAACTCAGTCGGAGGGAGGGCTCCAAGATACTTCCAGTGAGAACAGCGGAGAGGTCTCGGTACCTCCGTTGGGGACGCCTACTCCGCGCAGGAAACTGTCACGCAGAGAATCCAGAAGGAGAGTTTCCGTTAAGGAACTCTTATGTTGGCGTAAATTCCGGAAGCGCCCACTGACGGATTCTGCCAGCGATTGAGGTAGCCATGCATCCATGGCTCCGCAGACTGGGAGAGTTTAGAAACTGATTGCATGAGTTTGAGAACTCAACCATTTACGCACAAGCAGTCCCTTAACCCATTACAGCAATCCGTCAGTCCTTGACGCTGCGTGTGCGAAAGAGAGGCATCATGAGCAACCCAACTGGAGACGGAGCAGCGGGAGGAGCTGGAGCGGGACCAACTCTGGAGGAGAGAAACAGAGCGTTGGAACACCAGCTGGCACTGCTAACGGCGCGTCTCGAGGAGAGGAGAGCTCAGGATGCACGGGGGAAGCCCACCCCCATCGCAAGGAAGGTACCGGGGTTGGTACAGAAATTCGGGGGGGGGGGGACCCAAGAAGCTACCAAGCCTTTAAGACAGAAATGCAGTACGCCCTGAACCTGCAGTTTGATGATTTTGCCGATGAGGAATCGAGAGTGGCTTTTGTGATTGGGCACCTCGAGGGAGGAGCTAGAGAATGGGTGAGGCCCCTGATGGCATCGAACAATGATGCCCTAAAAGACTTGAGGAAATTCTTTATCGCGATGGACTTGATGTTTTCCAGCCAGATTGAACAGGGAGCGGTACGGAGACAGTTAATGGCTTGCAAACAGGGGAATCAGTCCGTCCGAGAGTATTGCCCACAGTTTACCATGCTCATACATAAATTGGGGTGGGACCTGTCTTCTGACCCGATTCAAATGCTGTTTGAAGAAGGGCTAGCCCTGGCGGTGAAAGATGAACTTTCCCGCGTGCCCCGTCCGGAGTCCATGGATCAGCTGACCAAATCGGCGCTTGCGATTGGAGCGCGCCAAGAGGCAAGGGCTCTGGAGAAGCGGGAAGGGAGAGGAGAGCGTTGGAGTGATTTCCGCATTCCTGAGATGCCGGAGCAACCTTCCCCGCCAGTGGAACCAATGGAGATTGGGACTGCGCGCGCGCGCGCGGAATTTCAAACGTCAACGAAGGGCAGAAGAAGGAGGGGAAGAGCGCCAAAAAATGCTTCCTCTGTCAACAGCCAGGACATTTTGCCAGAGTGTGCCCACAAAGGAAGGGATGGCAAGGAATGGTGGGGGCTGTTGGGACTGAGGAGGAGGGGGTTAAGGAGCAGGTAAAAGCCAACGCCTGGCTGCCAGCGACAGGGCACAGCAGCCAGGCCAAGGATCAGTGAACGTGCCCAAGCCTGAACCCCCAAGAGCGGCTCTAGTCATAGAAGTGCTGCTAGAGCTACCCAATTGACATCCACTCACGATAAAAGCCCTGTTAGACTCAGGCAGCTCCTGCAATTTCATGAGTAAGGAATTTGCATCAGAGCACCAGATACAGACGCTGCCCTTAAGTAATTCCTTGCAGGTGACCACGATTGATGGGAGGGAACTTCTGGGAGGGGAAGTGAGCCAACAAACGGTCCCCATGACAATGAGGGTGGCAAGGCACATGGAAGTCATTGCATTTCACGTAGCCACCCTGGCGGGGCCGCCCATCATATTAGGAATGAGCTGGCTGGCGTTACATGACCCGCTAGTGGCATGGCACCAGCGGACAGTCTCTTTTGGGTCAGCTCATTGCCTAGAACACTGCAAGGGAAGAGAAACTCAGGGGGTGGCCAGGGCAAGCCTGGCAGGGACGGTGGTGGGAGAAAAGGGAGAAATACCACCACAATACGCAGACCTGAGTGATGTCTCCAGCGAGAAGGAAGCAGATAGACTGCCCCCGCATAGACCCTTTGACTGTCAAATTAACCTACTCCCGGGAGCCCAGCTACCAGTAGGCAAACTGTACGCTATGTCGGACAGGGAGATGCAGGAGTTAAGGGAGTTCATAGACAAGAACCTGAAACGAGGGTTCATCAGGGAGTCAAGAGCGGTGGGGGGCAGCCCAGTCTTTTTTGTGGACAAAAAGGACTCGAATAAACCCAGGTTGGTCGTGGACTTCCGGGCCGTCAATGCGGTGTCAGAACCAGTGGCCTTTCCCATGCCCAGGATTGACGACATTCTGACCAGGGTGAGGAAGGGAAAGATTTTTACCAAGCTGGACCTGAGGGGGGCATATAACCTGATACGGATGAGGAAGGGGGATGAATGGAAGACCACCATGTTCACCCCCTTGGGGGCCTTTGAGTATCTCGTTATGCCCTTCGGTTTACAGGCGGGCTCAGCATGCTTCCAATCCTTCATGCATCACGTCCTGGGACCTCTGCTCTATAAGAACTGTGTGGCCTTCTTAGACGACGTGTTAGTCTACTCAGAGAACGAGGAGCAGCATGTCCGAGATGTCCGGGAAGTCCTAAGCAGGCTGCAGGCAAACCAGCTGTGGGTAAAACTGGAGAAGTGCCAGTTCCATACCAGAGAGGTGGAATTCCTGGGGTACCGTTTGTCAGACAAGGGATTGGCCATGGATCCCAGTAAAGTCCAAGCGGTACTGGAATGGAAGACACCCAGAACCAGGAAGGACGTGCAGAGATTCCTGGGGTTTGGAAACTTCTATCGGAAGTTCATCAAAAACTTTGCCCACTTAACGGCGCCCATCACCGATTGTCTCAGTAGTAAGAAGAAATTTGTCTGGACGGAAGAGGCGCAGCGAGCTTTTGAACAGCTAAAGAAAGCGTTCGCGTCGGAGGAACAGCTCTTGCACGTAGATCTACAAAAGCCGATGAGGGTAGAGACGGACGCATCTGATCGAGCTGTAGGGGCGGTGCTTCTCCAGCCGGGAAAAGATGCGTCGGACTGGAGACCATGCGCCTTCTTCTCGCGGAAGTTGAACAAATCCGAAAGGAACTACACAGTGTACGACCGGGAACTGCTCGCCATTCATGAAGCGTTTCGGCGGTGGCGACACCTGCTGATCGTAGCGCAGCACAAGGTCCAGGTGTGCACGGACCACAAAAATCTGGAATATTGGAGAACGGCCCGAGTACTGAACCAGAGACAAGTGAGATGGGCGCAGGAGTTCTCCAAATTCAATTTTGAGATTTGCTACGTACCGGGACCAGAGAACGTCAGAGCGGATGCTCTCTCTCGAAAGCCAGAGTATATGGAGGGGGAGGGAGCGCCCGAAGAAAGGCATATTATCCCAGAGGACCACTGGGTTTGTGGAGCAGCATTGGTGGGGCAAAGAGAACTGGTAGAAGGGACAGAGAACAATGAATATGCCCAAGATAAGCTCAGAGGGCTCAGGAGAGCCGGGGAGAACACAGGGGGGTTTGAAGAAAGGAACGGGGCGTTGTATTACAAAGGGGCATTGTACATACCGGAAGGGGAATTGAGGGGTAGAGTACTCAAACAACTACACGACAGCCCCACCGCAGGGCACTTTGGGCAACACAAAACCATGTGGTTAGTTACCAGGCAGTTCTGGTGGCCCAAGGTGAGGGAAGATGTACGAGAGTATGTAAGGGGGTGCGACCGCTGCCAACGAGCAAAGGGGGAGAGGGCGGCACCAGCGGGGTTGCTGGAACCATTACCCACACCCGAAAGGCCATGGGAGGCAGTTTCCATAGATTTTATGACAGATTTACCAAAATCCAAGGGAAAGACTGCGGTAATGGTAGTGGTAGACCTGTTAACCAAGATGTGCCACTTTGTAGCTTGCTCACATGCGGTGACGGCGGAAGAAACCGCCAGGTTGTTTATAGAACACATTTTTAGGTTGCATGGCGCCCCCTTGAGGGTGGTCTCCGACAGAGGGAAACAATTTACGTCCAGGTTCTGGAGGAAGCTCATGAGCTTACTGCACGTAGAGGTCAATTTCTCGACCGCCAGACACCCAGAAACTAATGGGCAGGCGGAAAGGGCAAACAGTATTCTGCAACAATATCTGAGGTGTTATGTAAATGACAGAGAGAATTATTGGGTAGAGAAATTGGCCCTGGCCGAATTCGCCTACAATAACACGGAAAATGTGTCCACGGGCATGAGTCCATTTATGGCCAATTACGGGTGTCACCCTAGGGCCTTTCCAGGGGAAGGAGGGGAAAGATGGAGCGTACAGGCAGCAGAACATTTTGTGGAAGAAATGGAAGCCATACATCAACAGCTCAAGATGAATTTGGATAGGGCCAAGGAAGAATACAAGAAGCAGGCAGATAGGAGCAGAAGGGAAGGAGAAACCATAAGGGTGGGGGACCGGGTGTGGTTGTCAACACAAGGGTTGCCATTCAAGGGAGGGTGCAAGAAGTTGAGGCCGAAACGACTGGGACCCTTCGAGGTTATACAACAGGTCAATCCGGTGGCCTTCAGACTCAGGTTGCCAGACAACATGAAACTGCATCCAGTATTCCACAGGTCATTACTGTCACCATACCGGGAGGGGCGGGAATTTTTGGGACGTGAAGGTGAGGTTCCCGCGGTACCGGAAGTAGAAGAGAGGGAGTGCAGCAGTCATGTAGCAGAAATACTCGACTCTCAGTGGAAGGGTAAGCAGGTGGAATACTTAGTGACATGGGAAGGGGAACCGGAGTCCGAAAATACCTGGGTACCGGCAGAAACGGTCGAAGATGAGGTTTTAGCAGGAACGTTTCATCGCTGGTTCCCAAGGAAGCCTCAGCCCTTGGCTAGGTTCTGGGAGGAACACTTCGGCACCACTGATGAGGAAGAGGAGTTTGAGGGGTTCCCAGAATCAGGACAGGAAGAGGAAGAAGAATCAGATGGGGAGGAGTATTCGGGACGAAGGGACAGTAGTAGGTGGAGGGCGGTTTTCGAGTCATCCGAAGATGAGAGGGATTCCTTCAGGGGGATCCCAGTCTCACCACCCAGAGAAGAAGGGGAAACGGGGGGTGAGGGGGGTCCTGGAGGGGAGGTGGATGTCAGGGAACTGCCATCGGAGAGTCAGGTGGTGGAAGGGCTCAGGGAGGCTAGGAGACCCTCGGATGCTGAGGAAGGAACCAGCAGGGGGAGAGAGAGAGTTCCTGCAGAAACTCAGTCAGAGGGAGGGCTCCAAGATACTTCCAGTGAGAACAGCGGAGAAGTCTCAGGACCTCCGTTGGGGACGCCTACTCCGCGCAGGAAACTGTCACGCAGAGAATCCAGAAGGAGAGTTTCCGTTAAGGAACTCTTATGTTGGCGTAAATTCCGGAAGCGCCCACTGACGGATTCTGCCAGCGATTGAGGTAGCCATGCATCCATGGCTCCGCAGACTGGGAGAGTTTAGAAACTGATTGCATGAGTTTGAGAACTCAACCATTTACGCACAAGCAGCCCCTTAACCCATTACAGTTACAGTTCACTGTGGATTATTATTATTATTATTATTATTATTTATTGCATATTTATTATTGCATATTTGCAGGGACTCAAGGCAGCTGACAGATAAAAATAAGAGCTAAAAACATAGGAAATAAGCAATTGTTTTCTTAAAATTAAGCTTTGACAGAATTTATCTATATTTAAAAAAATCTATTAAAACCATACAAATAATAACAGTAAAACCAGGCCTTTCATTAAAAGCAGTCTGTTCCCAAGAGTCCTTGTCGGCAGAGGGACAACAAGGAGAGAAACAGTCAAAACAGGGAGGGAGTTCCAAAGTTGCCTGGGAGCAGCCACCAAGAAGACCCTTTCTCAGAATCTCAGAACCAGGGCAGGTTCACATGCGGGAGTATGGTATTTCAGAGAGGTAGGACCTAAGCCATGCAGGGCTTCATAGGTCATAACCGGCACTTTGAATTGTGCCTGGACACAGACCGGTAGCCGATGGAGCTCTTGCAACAAGGGAGTTGTCTGCTTCCTATAACCATTGCCAGGCAGCAATCTGGCTGCAGCTCTTTGAGCCAGCTGAAGTTTCCGAGCACTTTTAAAAGGCATGTTGCAGTAATCCAAATGGGGTGTAACTTAGGTGTGTGCCATTGTGGTAGGGCTGGTCCTGCAGTACTCAGGTGTAGGCCTGGAGAGTGTGGGAAAGGATGAGGAGGGAGCCTGAAGGCCGGGTGCTGTTGCTGTGTTGTCTGAGCAGGTGGAAGACCAGGCACCTCGCGTCAAAGCCAGACTTGGCAAATCCAGAGGCTTCATACTGCTCACCAATCGGAGACGCCGGTGTTGTCCATACTGGTGCAAGGGAAAAATAGATATAAACAGAGAATTCCTGGGTGCCAAGATCCAAGTCTGGGGCAAGTACTCTTTGGTGGGAGAAACACCAGTGGAGATTTAAAGTCGCAAAATATGCAGCAAACAGTGGAAATTTAGACTGTTAGACCTTTAAAATATGCCCTTCAAAGTGAGTTCCAGAGATTCCCTCTTCTTCCGGCATAGGAAAAAGACCACAAGTTTGGTAAGTTAAAAATTTTGCTTGATTATAAACTCTCTAAAGCTCAGATTCATGTGCTTCAGAAAGTTCACAGGCAATAAAACCTGGCTAAGTATAAAAGGAGAATAAGTTAGATTAATTTAGAATATGCAGAAAATGATAAAATAAATGCAAGGAACCACAGAAAGAGGAGGAAGGGAGGTTTGAAATGTTAGAACTATTGTTAAACTATTGAAATGTATATAAATGAAATCTATAAATAATTATGTTAAAAATTTAAGCTGGCTTAGTTGCAGAGTGGTGAAAGTTCCTGAATTATTGGTATAGGAACTCAAGAGAGGCTTGTGAGAGCCATGTGGTCTGAGCTGCAAGCAATCAACTCAAACCTCTTTACACAATGAGCTTCTCATGTTGACTGAATACAACATTAGGTAGGGGGAAGTGATCCAGCTAAGCCTGGCAGGACAGGACAGAGCTTACTCTATGGTTTTAACCCCTTCATACATGAATTAAGCATGGTGGTTATATGAGGCTCGTTGTCCCATCGTCTACCCATATTCTCTTCTGCACTTGATGAAAGCTGTGATGCCAGAGCTTTCACAGTTCCAAGAAGTTTGCTGCAGCCTATGAACATCTGCTCTGAACTTTGCTTTCATTTAGGTGTTAGGCAATTTTTTTTTTCTTTTCACCTAGACCTTATAAAATTATTTCAGAAATCATGAATATTTTGACATCTCTCATTGCTAATTGTGCTTTGATCTGCTGTATGTTTTGTTTATATTGTTTATCATTATTGAACTTGTTTTTAATGTTTACGAACCAATTGGAAATTATTAACAAAAGGTTGCTTATAAATATCAGTCAGTCAACCATAGGTCACACCAAAACACAGAAACTTTTCGAATAAATAAAAGACACACGTAGAATGGGTCAATGGCACAAGGTGAGAGGGTTTAGCTCACATCCCCATGTGTCATGACCCTGATCTAATTTGGGCTCCTTCACTTTGATCTTTTGAAAACAAAGAAGATCCAATCACAATTCTTGCTGTCGCATTTAATTTGGCCCTTGCTCCAGGGTCTTACCTGTTCAATTGTCTAAGAATCCTCTTTGCGCTGTTATGCTGGAGGCAGGCATCATTTGTCCTAGGAAACTTTTGCTGGCACTGCTGCAAAATGGACTTGCAGCATCTGAATGGTTGACTGGGGGCTCATCCACACTCCCCCCTGTCCTGTTGCTTTTCTCCAAGGAAAACTGCTCTTTAGCGCTCAATCGGAGCAAACAGCAATTCAGGTTTTCCCCAGATTGCCATTTGTTCTGACCTATCACTAAAGAGCTGGTTTTCCCTTGGAAAGAAGTGGAAAATTGCCGAGACCTGGGCTTTCTAGGCCCAAGACAAGCAGAAGGATGGGCAAGCCCTTTGATGCAAAAGCAAGATGCAAAACGGAATGAGTTTGATTCAACTGAATAGCCAGTACAACAGGTCCCACTAGTGCAATAAGGGCTTTTCTCCCCTCCTCTCCCACATCAGCTCTGCAGGATCTGAAGAACTCCCAAAATAGCATAAGGAAGGGAGAGATGGTTTGGCAACTGGCTCAAAGAATGATCACTGTAGCATGGTGTTAAATTCCACTCAATGTGTGCTCGTCACACACAAGTCTGGAGAAGAGCAATCCTGGGATCCTTGGATGAATGACGGATATGAATTTAATAAATAATAGTAATAATAATAACATCAAGGCTTGGCCCCCTTCAGCAAGTTGCCCGCTCTGAACTGGGTTGCCATGTGGCTCCTTATAGGAAGAAATGCAGATGTGAAATGTGTATAACCTGCTCTCTGGTGGCAGAATGGATCGACCGGGAGAGAGCTTTGGCTGAGCCTGGTCCAAGCAGCCCAAGTCCATTTTGCAAATGTGCACCTTCTGAGCTAGACAGACAGAGAATGGCTTCAGCCACCCACACTGTAAGAGGCAGCCTTGGTGCTGCTCAGGCAGAGGGAGGTGAGATTGTTATCTTTGATGCAGATCACATGGGGACTTTGCAGAGCACAGGATGAGGAGGGGAGGAAATCAGCCAGACAGTGAAGTGGTGAAGGCAGGATGGGGTGAGAAGCTCAGCAGGAAGCCAAGGTAACTGGGCAGATGGCTCTGTGCTGTGGTGGAAGGGGAACTGGTTATTGGGTGGGGGTTGCAGAATGAGGGGTGAGGAAGAGAAGTAACAGAATTGGGACAGGGAGATGTACTCTGCACCCCTTTGTTGCAGCAGATCTTGCCGTTGATTGGGCAGATACAATTGAAAATAAAACATTTTTTTAAAATGCAACAAAGGCAGGGCAAAAAACCAGAACATTTGTGGTGCAAAAGCTTGTATAACTAATGATTAAATTTCAGCAGGAAGCTATGGGGCATGCGCTGATTGCAAAGGAAGCAGTATGTTCCCCCCAAAACCTTTGCAGGTGGAAACAGTATTGAAAAGGGGATTGTGTACAACTGCCCTGATACCATCAGGAGCACAAAGAAACACTGATGCACAACAAAAAGTATATCCAGAGAGCCCAGGAAAGCACAACTGAGACTGAACGAAATCCTGCACAAATATCCCCTAAAAGATTTTGCTCTGCAGGTGTTACTCAGCCAGGATTTCCCTTCGGTGGTTTTTTGATGAACTTGTGCCAGACGAACCTGCTGCCCCAGTTCCTGTGGGTCGCATATTCTCACCCTCTGGACACCTCTGCAGTATTAAACCGGGGCTGTGGAGCTAGCTGCCTAGAACAAAGCAGTGCCCACAGCAGGGAGGAGGGTAGGAAATGAAAGGTTGGTCCTCTCTATGGGATGCACAGCAATCCCAGCTCAGAGCAATCCCTGCTCCAAGGCTGGCACCATGCAAGGAGTTGGGCAGGATGGCTTCCCAGTGCACAAGGGATGTGGTAGGACAGGTTCTGTGGGTCAGGGCAGAGCCGGTTGCTCAAGAGGCAAGCCCCACAGTGCCCCACCCATGGCTCTTTGGAGCTGGGCCACAGTCTGCGAGGTTTGGCAAAGCACGGCGAACCTTCTCTCGACGGTTTCAGACAAGGCAGATGGGCTTCTGTTGATACTCCACTGTCCGCTCCCAGATTCTGCAAGCCTCAAGGAGCTTAGCTTGCAAGTTACAATTAGCAACTCTGCGCGGTGCAATCTCTTTCATCACAGGAAGTGTCTGGGTATGAGAATGACAGTGTGGGGTGCAGTTGGGCTTGCCATCTTATTTTCTGTTCCTGTTGTTAAAGGCGCAGGAGCCTTGCTAGAAACATGTCCGTGACTGAAACACAGCCGGTGCAGGGCAGCATCTCTCAGGACCAGAAACCTCTCAGTTGCACTTCACGAATGGACAGGGATGGAATTTGACTGCGGTAACCCTGCTGCAACATCCACCTGCCACTAAAAAGGACTGTTCCTTGGTGGGGAAAGACTACCTTCTGGGTTTCAGGAGGAGAAAAGTGCATCTTTCAATTGCCCTGAGAAGCATAGCTGTCAACTTACAGATTTGAAAATAAGGGACCAGCAGCCTCGAAAATAAGGGACCAGCAGCCAAAATAAGGGATTTTCCGGGCACAGGTATGTTTAGCTTCTGAGCCCCTCCGAGCCAAAGGCAGAAAGCCCAGCCAGCAGCCAAACGAAGCCTCATCAATAAGGGACAGCAGCGGGACATGGTGCTGGGATAAGGGACTGTCCCGCCAAATACGGGACGCTTGATAGCTATGCTGAGAAGGCAGGTATCGCTTGTGTTTCCTTGCTGCTCAGGAGAGGGAACCATGTGGCTTTGGTCAAACTGCCAAGACAGGAAGAGTATTAGGCCATTCAGTAAGAACCAGAAGGTGGGAAATCTGGGCTCACTTTTAGCTTGACTGTGATATCCCGAAACCTTGCATGGAATACAAGGGTCTTTTGTTTTTGATGCTTTTTTGTTTTTTCTGGAACCTTCTGCATTTACGCTTTTGCTTTTCAGATGGAGGCTCCCCAGAAACACAGGTCCGGAACAGATACGCCGTCCTTGTTGAGGTCCTACAGGTGGCAGACAGTTCTACAGAATGGGGAGAAGGAACCGGAGTTGAACCATGCGACATGGGGCAGCAGCAGCCGCAGGGACAAGTTACAGAAATGGAGGCGAGTACAAAGCCAGCCAGAGACCGAGCTTTCTGAATCTAGCCATGAACATCCACAAGCACCGGCGGCCCCCCAAGACAGCAGAGCTGCTGCTAAGAGATCCGTCTTCCAGAGGGCTTTCTCCACTCCAGCCAAAGTGCCCAAGGCCCAGGAGAGAAGCAGTAAGATGAGTTTAAGGAAGTACTTGCGCTCTGTGTCCCACCGAAGGAACCAGGAGGGGACCCTCCGATCGGAAAGGGAGACTAAGGAAGCGAGCAAAGGTAAGACAGCTCTCCCCAAGGGCAGTTTTGTGATGGACCTTGCTGGGTTTCTGTGTTGTTTTTAACTAGAAGAGAGCAGACCATACGTGCAGGACAGGCTGGGGGAAGTAGGTAGCTGCATAAAGCTGGTTCAAGGCCTGATATTGCTCAAAAACACCTTCCACATCCTGTCTAGGGTTCTGTCGCTTACGACTGAGATATATTTTGAAAGCATGAAGGCAGTGATTGGTGAAATCCCAGGTGACAATGCAAGGAGCAACAAGGAATTGATGCTTCAGTGCTCTGCATGACTCTTTGCCTTGCACCCACCATAGTAGACTATATGCAAAATAAAAAAAGTAAAAAATAAAAGTAAAGGACCCCTGGACGCACGGAAACGCCATTTACCTTTCCACTGCAGCGGTACCTATTTATCCTTTTTTTTTCTTTCAAAGTTTCAAAAAACATTTTTACACACACACACACACCTGTTTACATTAACCCATAATCCATATCAGTACATATATGGGGTTCCCTGAACCCCCAGACTTCCCCCACCCCTCCCTTGGCTTCCATAATTTATCTTCCTTTTTTACTGCATCTAATTCAGTTTATCTAAACTATTACACTTCAACTTTATCCTTTGTTGTTTTAAATTATAAGTGCTAAAGCAATCCTGCTAACGTTTTTAAATGTTTACAGTGTTCTTTAATATATTGTATAAAGTTATGCCATTCTTTGTTGAATTTATTATCCTCTTGGTGCCTGATCTTCCCAGTCAGCCTTGCCATTTTGGCATAGTCCATCATCCTCATTATCCATTCTTCTTTCGATGCGGTTCTTTCTTCTTTCCATCCCTGGGCAGATAACATTCTTGCTGCTGTCACCGCATAAATAAACAGTACTTTCTTATCCTTCGGTTATTCTTCTCCTATTATACCTAATAAGAAAGCCTCTGGTTTTTTAAACAATAGTTATTTTAAACATTTTTTCCCAGTTCATTTATAAATCATTTCCCAGAAG
Source organism: Podarcis cretensis (assembly GCF_951804945.1). NCBI lineage: Eukaryota > Metazoa > Chordata > Lepidosauria > Squamata > Lacertidae > Podarcis > Podarcis cretensis. The sequence goes on from NC_137187.1 coordinate 32,731,158, forward strand.
AGAGGGGTGGTACCTATTTATCTACTTGCACTGGCATGCTTTCAAACTGCTAGGTTAGCAGGAGCTGGGACAGAGCAATGGGAGCTCATCCCATCATGGGGATTCAAACTGCTGACCTTCCAATCAGCAAGCCCAAGAAGCTCAGTGGTTTAGACCACCGCGCCACCCACGTCCCTATAAAGAGCAAAATAAATGCTCTTAATGTCCGTATTTTATTCATGCACAGAATTTGGGTTGTTTTAGCCAAGCTGACACAACCCCATAACTGTTCTGATCGGTATTAGAACGCAAAAAGAACCAAAGTGAAGTCGATATTCTGGATTAATCTGTCAAGGAAAATAAATGATGTGATACTATGTCTGGGCTGCCAGTGTCTTCCTCTGTTTCTCAAAGGGTGAGCCTCTTCACCTCTCCAGGAATTTCTCTTCTTGCCAAATTCTGGGAAGAATAATGGTTGGTTTTAAACCACAGTTTAGAAACTATTGTGCAATAAGTAAGAAGCTGTCTGTCTTTCATCAGGCTGCCATGAAAAGAAGAAGAAGGAAAGAACTGGTTTGGTGATTGGCTGGGGAGATAATTAAAAGTTTAGGAAAGTGCAAAGTTCCTAGTCTTCTTCAATTTACCCCTATACCACATTTCAGTTTAGGTGCAAAATTGAGTGGGATTTTCTTCCCTGTGGGGCAGAAGGGAGGAATGCTGGCTGAACTAAAGACGATGCAAAATAGATCTATTGCTGACCCAGTTAAGCTGAAACGATTGACTGCAAGCCACTTCCGTCCTATTGACACCATTCTGAAGTCAGTGAGGCTCTTGATGCCTAAAGTCATCTGAGCACATCTGAATGTGTTCTTTGATTTGATTCCAACTCTCAACCTGCAAAGGAAAATCCCTTGACACTCCCTGCCCTCTCCTGCTCCGTTGCTTCTGCCAACTGCTAATAATACGGTTTGGGTGAGCTTAGGTCTTCCTTAGGTGTCTGTTTCATGCCTTAGTTTGGTTTACTTGACTGCACCATTAAAAAAAGTCTGCATTGAAACATGCAAGCTTTTTCGTTCTGCTGGTGTTGAAATGATGGCCATAGTAGCTACTTCCTTCACTTTGGTGAAAGGACTTTCCTACATGAGTTGGCGTTCTGCTCCATAAATCTGCACTTGTTTGTTGTGCACGGCCCACACTCCTTACCTCAAAGCAGTGCTTTTGTGGAATGTGATTGTGAAACAGCTGTGTGTGGCGTATTTTATATCATTTATAATGAGTGACACATCCTCTCCCTTTGCTGCCGGTGCTACCGCTCTGCCTTTTGTTCCAGTTTATATTTTATTATTTAAGTTTGTTTGTTTGTTTGTTTGTTTTAAAAGCAAAGAAACTATTTATTTGGTGGCGTGCTTTTGTGTGAACTCCTGCAATGGGGAGGAAAGCGCAGCCAGTTTTCTTTCCTTTTAAAAAGTTTGATTTATGCTTTTCAGGTTTATACATTTCACTAATTTTCCAATCATTTTAACATTTCAAAACTTGACTTCCTTCCCCCTCTTTCTGTGGTTCCTTAAATTTATTTTTAATATCTTCTGCATGTTCAGAGAGCCAGCTTGGTGTAGTGGTTAAGAGTGGTAGACTCGTAATCTGGGGAACCGGGTTCGCGTCTCCGCTCCTCCACATGCAGCTGCTGGGTGACCTTGGGCTGGTCACACATCTCTGAAGTCTCTCAGCCTCACTCACCTCACACAGTGTTTGTTGTGGGGGAGGAAGGGAAAAGGAGATTGTTAGCCGCTTTGAGATTCCTTAAGGGGAGTGAAAGGCAGGATATCAAATCCAAACTCCTCCTCCTCCTCCTCCTCCTCCTCTTCTTCTTCTTCAATTTAACGTAATTTGCTCATTTATTTATCTTCTTTAAATGTATACTCTTATAAAACTGCAGGTTATTACAATAATCCTGCCAATGTTCTTATCTGTTTACAATTTGTAAATATTCAATAAACCATTTCTATTCTTTTATTAAAAAGTTTGTTATCCTCGATTTCTTAGTTTTCTGGTAAGTTTTGCTATTTCTGCATATTCCATAAGTTTTTGTATCCATTATTCCTTTTCTGGGACTTCTGCTTCTTTCCATTTTGGGGCAAGTAACATTCTTGCTGCTGTGGTCACATACATGAATAAGTTTCTATACAGTTAAAGTAGTTCTGGCTGTATAATTCCCAAAAGAAAAGCTTCTCTGTGTTGTTTTTTTTACAAACATTTTTTTTAAAAAAATATTTATTATTTTCCTCCTTAAACAGTATTTTCGACATTACAATACCAAACACAAAGACTTTCTGCTCTGCTCAGCATACGACTTCCCTCCTTCCCTTCAGTAGGTTTTCCACTTTCAGATCCAATCACACAGTTTAAATCGTTAACCTATTGTCCACATTGTGGGATTTATTTCAATCCTGCTCGTGTCTTCAGATTTTTGCAATTACGGTATTATTCAAATATGCAATAAATTTACTCCAGTCCCTTTGGAATTTCTGATTGTCCTGGTCTCGAATCCTACAAGTCAGTCTGGCGAGTTCTGCAAAGTCCATCATCTTCGCCTGCCACTGCAATGGTAGGTACCTCCTGTAACTTCCACTTTTGGGTCATTAAAGTTCTCACTGCAACTGTGGTGGTGTCCATAAATAGTCTTTGGTCTATCTTCGCAATTTCCTTTCCCATCAAACCTAGCAAAAATGCTTCTGGTTTTTTGGGGAAGGCAGGTGGCGCTGTGGGTTAAAGCCTCAGCGCCTAGGGCTTGCCGATCGAAAGGTCGGTGGTTCGAATCCCTGCGGCGGGGTGCGCTCCCGCTGCTCGGTCCCAGCGCCTGCCAACCTAGCAGTTCGAAAGCACCTCCGGGTGCAAGTAGATAAATAGGGACCGCTTACCAGCGGGAAGGTAAACGGCGTTTCCGTGTGCGGCTCTGGCTCGCCAGAGCAGCGATGTCACGCTGGCCACGTGACCCGGAAGTGTCTCCGGACAGCGCTGGCCCCTGGCCTCTTAAGTGAGATGGGCGCACAACCCCAGAATCTGTCAAGACTGGCCCGTACGGGCAGGGGTACCTTTACCTTTTTATATCTAAACATCTTTTAAAATTCATTATAGATCAGTTCCCAAAATATTTTTACTCTGTCACGAGTCCACCACATGTGATAAAAGTCACCGTCTGATTCTTTACATTTCCAGCATGTTTTATCTCTCATTCTATACATTTTAGCTAAATTTACTGGTGTCAAATACCACCTATACATCATCTTCATTACATTTTCTTTTAATGCCATACATGCTGTAAATTTCAAATTTTCATTCCACAATTTTATCCATGAATCAAACTCAATGTTGTGCCCAAAGTCTAGTGCCCATTTTATCATCACTTCTTTCACTTCCTCATCTTTGGTAAACCATTCTAACAACAAATTGTACATCGTAGATAAAAGTTTACTTCTGCTTTCCAACAGATCGATTTGAAATCTTGATTTTTTTGTTTTCAAAACCAACCTTCCTCTTATCAACATTAAATATGTCACTAACTTGATGATATTGCAACCACCCTGTAAATAAACCTTCAGTTTGATCATATGGTTTAAGTTTTAAGCCTTGCTTGGTTTCCATCAAAATCTCTTCATATGTGGCCCACCTTCCCTCCATATTTAATTTTTTGACCGTCAATACCTCAAACATTATTTTAAACAACCCAGCCAGTTCTCTCTCTCTCTCTCTCTCTCTCTCTCTCTCTCTCTCTCTCTCTCTCTCTCTGTGTGTGTGTGTGTGTGTGTGTTAGGAGATACAGTAGCATGGTAGTGTTGGGCTCCATCTTTTTTTTTTAAGTTAAGTCATCATAAACCTCTTAAAAATAAAAATAAAAATTCCAAGAGGTATGTGACGGGTGGTGAGAGAGAGAAAAAGGAAGTGAACTTGTAACATCTCAAGAGCTGGCCAGTTAGTGCTCTGACTTCTGCTATGAACAGGAAGACCTACGATGCATCTACACATCAGTTTAATGTACAGTGGTACCTCGGTTTTCGAACAGCTTAGTTCACGAACAACTTGGAACCCGAATGCTGCAAACCCGGAAGTAGGTGTTCCAGTTTTTGAACTTCTTTTCAGAAGCCGAATGCGCTCCGTTTTGAGTTCCCCTGTGTTTCCTGTTGCGCTGCTAAAATGAACCATGAAAAGAAAAGAAGGGAAGTCATTGATATATTAAGGATGTAAAAATGAGTACTTTAAATTGTAAAACAGAAAAATTAATACAATAGTACCTCGGTTTACAAACTTAATTCGTTCTGGAAGTCCGTTTTTAAACCAAAACTGTTCTTAAACTGAGGTGCGCTTTCCCTAATGAGGTCTCCTGCCGCTGGTGCCCTTCCACCGTTCAGATTCCGTTATTAGACTGAGGTAAAGTTCTCAAACCAAGACACTATTTCCGGTTTTGTGGAGTTTGTAAATCAAATCGTTCTTAAACCAGACTCTTCTTAAACCGAGGCACCACTGTAGTGTGTGTGTGTGTGTGTGTGTGTGGTTTCAGCTTGAGGGATCTGCCCTGTATCTTCTGCTGTGAAGACGGAATTAACACAGCTTCTCTGAAAACTCCTTCTCCTGCCTTTGCCTCCCTTGTCAGCCAAAGGTCCAGCTATCTCCCTAGCTTATTTCCTGCTGCTGATGCATTTAAAGAATGCTTGACTGTGGCAGGGATTGTGTGGAGATGGGAGGGACCAGTACCTCCTTCTACCTGACCATATTTTTCCTGGTGAGGAGCGCCTTGGGGAGCAGCTGGTGATGAGGGGAAGGAACAGGCAGCGACACTCTGTTGACGTTTTTGAGCTACATGGGTTGCCATATGTCCAGATTTTCCCAGATTTTTTTAAAAAAGTTTTTATATATACTTTTCAAGTTTACACATTTCATTAGTTTTACAATCAATTTAACATTTCAAAGTTTGACTTCCTTCCCCCTCTTTCTGCGGTTCCTTAAATTTATTTTCTAATATCTGGTTGCACTCGTATGCTTCTGAACTGCTAGGTTGGCAGGACCTGGGACAGAGCAATGGGAGCTCACTCCGTCGCAGGGATTCGAACTGCCGACCTTCCGTTCAGCAAGCCCAAGAGGCTCAGTGGTTTAGACCACAGTGCCACCCGCGTCAACCTAGCACCTGTCAACCTAGCAGTTCGAAAGCATGCAAGTGCAAGTAGATAAATAGGTACCACTGCGGTGGGAAGGTAAACAGTGTTTCCATGCACTCTGATTTCCATCACAGTGTCCCATTGCACCAGAAGCGGTTTAGTCATGCTGGCCACATGACCCAGAAAGCTGTCTGTGGACAAACGCCAGCTCCCTCGGGCTGAAAGCGAGATGAGCACCGCAACCCCAAGGTCGCCTTTGACTGGACTTAACCTTCCAGGGGACCTTTACTTCTATTTTTACCTTTGCCTTGTCTTATTCTTCAGCTAGAACAGGCCTGTCACACCAAAGAAGATTCTGCAGACTTTGGAGACGGCATCTTCCATTGATGAGGTTCTTTAGACCGAACGAAAAGTTCAAAACTGCATGGTTTCCTTTAGTTTAAAACCCATTTTCCTCCTCCTGTTCCTGCTCTTCCTTTGCAGGCCATTAAATATCTAGACCCAGGTGTCTAACGGCCTATGCATAGCTCATTTTCTTCAGCCTCTTCTACTCTGAAGATTTTCCTTTTGGATTCTTTGCCAACTTCCACTGAATGTTCTTCCATTCGGCAAAATGCTTCTTGAAGGGTGATGTGTAGAATAGTGGGGTTTCAGCAGCTATCTGCTCAGCTGTTTCAGATGCAGGAATCTACCCTAGATGATCAGCACTGAATTGAGAAACACATTTACTTCCTCAGCCCTAGAAATGGTGCTTCTCAAGTGCTATGGGTCCATCAGCAGGATCCCATGCAAGCGCAGAGAAAACGCAGAATGCAAACCGTGCCCAGAATTCTGCTTCATGTACTGAGAACGTTTTTGCTATTGCACGGAATGGACAGCCCCAGGTTTAATGTACAGTGAATAGTTTTGGTCTCTTGGGGTGTGATTTAATTTATGCAGGCTCTTATGAAAAAGTCAAAAGCAGTTTGGTTCCAGAAATCCTAGCCTGATCCTAAGTGGGTGATAGCAACCTTGCTGAAGAGAAAAGACTGCATGTGCTCAAGCATTCTCCTTTTAATCCTTCTTACAGTTCACAGATCACTTTGGAAGCTGACAATAAGCCGTAGAAAATAGATCCTTAAAAGAATTGAGGGCAAAACTCGTGTCCTTTGCACAGCCATGATTCCTCTTTCATTGCCTCATTGTTACATTCCTTTTTTAAAAATTAAATTTTATTAAAAAAGGTAAAGGTAAAGGTCCCCCTGCCCGTACGGGCCAGTCTTGACAGACTCTGGGGTTGTGCGCCCATCTCACTTAAGAGGCCAGGGGCCAGCGCTGTCCGGAGACACTTCCGGGTCACGTGGCCAGCGTGACATCGCTGCTCTGGCCAGAGCCAGAGCCAGAGCCGCACACGGAAACGCCGTTTACCTTCCCGCTGGTAAGCGGTCCCTATTTATCTACTTGCACCCGGAGGTGCTTTCGAACTGCTAGGTTGGCAGGCGCTGGGACCGAGCAGCAGGAGCGCACCCCGCCGCAGGGATTCGAACCGCCGACCTTTCGATCGGCAAGCCCTAGGCGCTGAGGCTTTAACCCACAGCGCCACCATTCACATTACATGTTAATTGCCATACACCTTTATCATTGTACATAACATGAATATATTATTTCTGCAAATTCCCCACATCTAACCCTGCAACCACCTCCCCTTGTACCCAAATACCAGTATGACTTCCTTCAGCCACATGCGTGATATCCAACTTATTACTTAATAAAAACCTCTAACATTGTGTTCATTTTTATTCATTATGATAGTCATTCATCTATTAAAAAAAGAGAAAAAAGAGGAAAACATAACTTCTTAACTTAATGGGTTCAGTCTAGAGATTTCTAATAGAATGATTTTGTACAATATATTCTTCAACCCATTTCCATTCCTTTCTTAATTTTTGTTTTGATTGCAATCTGATTGATGCTGTCATCTTGGCTAGTTCAATATATTCGCAAAATTTAATTTGCCACTCTGAGATTGAAGGAGTCTCTTCACTCTTCCAATTTTTGGCCACCAGTTTTCTATTTTTTTTTTTTTTATAAAATTTTTATTGAGTTTTCACATTTTATAAACACAGACACACACACACAGACAAAGACAACACATATAAAGTTCCATATCCTTACTTTCCTAACCCCAGTTCTTGACCTCCCCCCACCCCCCCTTCATACATCCTAATTCAATTAAATTAGCTCAGCAAGTTCATATCTCTCATCCTTTACATATTATTATTATATATATATGTTTTTAAAGAAATACTTAATTCTTATTACTTGGCCAAATTTTACTTATCCAGTTTTCTTATAAATATTAAATCCTTTTCTAAGGTCGACTCGAATTCCTTCCACGAATTTCCCTTTTATCTTAAAAATAGGTCATAATAATCAAACACAAAGGTCATAAACATATTTTTTAAAAATTCTTTCCCCCCCCCCCGCCCCGGTTTCTGTCCCTTCCCAATGTCCCCATGTCCACAAAAACAGTTTTTAGCCTGGATTCCTCACATCTGAGGCCTTTAAATCTCTGTCAGTCTCTCTCTGCCGATTTTGTTGGTAGCCCTCTTTGTTGGTCCTCGGGTCTCGAAGGAGTTCTAGCTCAGTCTCATCAGATTTTCTTCCATCCAAAGTACTTGATACCAGCTGCTGCAAAAGGTCAGCTAATCTTCCATACTCAAAGAGGAAGCCCCAATCATATTTCTTATTTCTTTTAAATTCAAATATTCCAAGTGTTCCAGGGGCTTCCTCCCTCCTCTTTCGCATCTTTCGCAAATTTGTAATCCAAAGGTCTTCTTCTTTGTGTTCTGACAATGTAGGCTTCTGGTTGGTACTCTCCATCTGTACTGGCCCTTGTTCCCTCTCCTCCTGTTCCGAAGTTATCTCTTCTAATTCAGCTGCAGATTTTTTCCCGGTCAAGTCCATTGTGCATTCAGCAGAGTCACTTATTTTAGAGTTCAAGGTTATAAGTTGTTTACTCATAGCCGTAGTCTGCTCCTGCAACTTTCCCACGAGAAAAAACATTCTTTCTATCTCTGCCTGTAATTTTCCATCTGCAGCCATTGCAGTGTTTCAATGTTTCCCCTAGGGGGATTCTGGTTACTTAATAGTCTTTTCCCAACAGTCCGTTACTTTGTTATTTCACTACTTTGTTCCCAACCACTTTAATTCAAATATAACAAATTTAGTCCAGAAAGGTGTTAAATAATAAGATTTTTAACTTTCACTGCCCGTTTGACAGCTCCTTTGACAGCTGTCAAACTCCTTGTTCCTTTTTCTCCAGCTCACATACAGGACACTCCCGGGTCTGGGGGGGGGGGGTTAAACAAAAGCTTCTAAAATTCCACTCTTACTCTCCAGCACAAATCTTCTTCTGTCAAATTCATGAAAATATTATCTTTTAAAAAACACCAAAAAGAAAAAACTCTCCACCTTAGTTCTCCGATCCTTGCTTTAAATCTTCTGTAAGCAGGGGGGTGCGGACTTCCCTTTAGCACATCCCCCGATCGTACCGAATTCAAGGGTAGAAATTTTAAAGTCCAAATTCCATTCTACTCACGGATTAATTAAAGTCCGAATTTCAGGGAAGAAAGTCAGCGGTCTCCGGCCATGGCTTGCGGCTTCGCTCCACTGCAGTAGCGGTCCACTCACAGCACCACGCCGCTCCCTGTACCCTCTCCGCAGCCTTTAAAAAGGCTCTTCGTGGGTCAGGGGGGGCGCTTTAGGTGCCCGCCGAGTCACCAAGTCTGCAGGCTTCAGCGCCTGCGGTTTCTGAGGGTCCCCGCGTCGCCGTCGCGGTAGAACCCTTCTCCAGCGGAGCCGATTCCCTCCGGAGCTCGGAGGGAATCCGCCATTAACCAGATCGCGCTAACCCGGAAGTCCTTGGCCACCAGTATTCTAGTGGCTGCTGTAGCATACAAAAAAACTCTAACCTTATCCTTGGGAATGTCTTCTGAGACTAGTCCAAGAAGACTTATTGTTACATTCCTATGTGCAATCCCTCCTGTCATTCACCCAACTCTTTTTCTTCCTGTTCCCACGTTGCTTCTGGCTACATGGAAATGCCCAGATTCTGATATCTCAGATTACCTAATGCAGGTGAAAGCATAGGGCAGCTGTTTATCAGCTCCATCTGGTACACAGGCTGAGACCCTACCTGACCCTCCCTGCCCGCAGACTGTCTCGCCAGAGTGGTGCATGCTCTGGTTATCTCTCGCTTGGACTACTGCAATGCGCTCTACATGGGGCTATCTTTGAAGGTGACCCAGAAACTACAACTAATCCAGAATGTGGCAGCTAGACTGGTGACTGGGAGCAGCCGCTGAGACCGTATAACACCGGTCTTGAAAGACCTACACTGGCTCCCAGTACGTTTCCGAGCACAATTCAAAGTGTTGGTGCTGACCTTTAAAGCCCTAAACGACCTCGGCCCAGTATACCTGAAGGAGCGTCTCCACCCCCATTGTTCTGCCCGGACGCTGAGGTCCAGCGCCGAGGGTCTTCTGGCAGTTCCCTCAATGCGAGAAGCCAAGTTACAGGGAACCAAGCGTAGGGCCTTCTCGGTAGTGGCACCCGCCCTGTGGAACACCCTCCCACCAGATGTCAAAGAGAAAAATAACTACCAGACTTTTAGAAGACATCTGAAGGCAGCCCTGTTTAGGGAAGCTTTTAATATTTAATAGGTTATTGTATTTTAGTGTTCTGTTGGAAGCCGCCCAGAGTGGCTGGGGAAACCCAGCCAGATGGGCGGGGTATAAATAAATTATTATTATTATTATTATTATTATTATTATTATTATTATTAACAGGGCATACTGACTGTGCAAAGCCATCCCATCCACATTATGTTGCATTTTTGTGTGGAGCTAGGTATACAAGTCTCTTCCCATTGGGTTTTGGTTTCCTTTCCCCCGCCCTTCCTAATTGCACCCAAACCCTCTATGCAAATTTTGTTTGGGATTGTTAAACTGGCAAATAATTGCTAGCTGCCGCTCAAAGGAGAGGGTGGGGTGGGCAGGGCTGCTGCTGTGGGTGGGGATGTCTTTCAAAGATTATCCTGTGGTGATTGGCATGTCAGAAAGAAGGTGGAACGGTATGGCACAAGCTTTGCTGTTTTGCAGGAACTAACTGCCCAATGATGCAGCTCTTGGTAGTAGTGGAAACTGCAGCTCAATGCTTTTCTGCTGCAACTGATTATGCCAACCCATCCAGCTTTCCGATCTCTATCTGCACATAACCGCACAAGTGCGGGCAGGATCCACCTCAGGGACAGGAGGAACCGGCAGCCACCCCCTCGTTTCCCTCTGACCTCTCCCTGTGCTTGAGTGGGATAGAAAATCCCAGCCACCAGGAGGACGGATGCGGCTCACAGGGAGGGCATGAGATGCTTGACTTTCTGGTGCCCACAGCCTGGCAGCTTAATATTTGAAAAGACCCTAGGTAGTGTGCCCATTAACCCCAAAACACCGGTACAGTGGTACCTTGGGTTACATAAGCTTCATGTTACAGATGCTTCAGGTTACAGACTCCGCTAACCGAGAAATAGGTTAAGAACTTTGCTTCAGGATGAGAACAGAAATCGTGCGGCGGCAGCGGGAGGCCCCATTAGCTAAAGTGGTACCTCAGGTTAAGAACAGTTTCAGGTTAAGAACAGACCTCCAGAACGAATTAAGTTCTTAACCAGAAGTACGACTGCATTGCCATTATTTCGCGTGTGTGACTCAGTGAAGCCAAGTTACAGGCTGTGCTACTTTCCATTGTTCAAGGCAAATCTAGTGAGGTGACCGTGGTCATAATGGTTGAGCTCAGCTTCCAAATAGATTTTGTTTGGTCTGTGTTTTTAAGGGATCCCATTAAGTGGGTGATTTGCAATTCCTGGATTAATATGCAGATCTGATGTCCTGCCTCGGTTTCCTAGAGCAGGGGTAGGCAACCTAAGGCCCAGGGGCTGGATGCGGCCCAATCACCTTCTCAATCCGGCCTGCGGACGGTCCAGGAATCAGCGTGTTTTTACATGAGTAGAATAATAATAATAATAATAATAATAATAATAATAATAATAATAATATTTTAAAAAATTATATCCCGCCCTTCCCAGCTGAAGCTGGGCTCAGAGTGGCTAACAACAGTAAAAAATAACACAGTTTACATAAAATCACAATCAATTAATTGAAATACTTTCTAAAATCAGTTCCTTCTAAAATCAATTCAAAATCAAATTAATGGCAACCCTTGGGCTGGAGTGCTATGAGGATTACAGAGGGAGGGGGTCAGACTGTGCCTTGGCCAAAGGCCTGGTGGAACAGCGCTGTCTTGCAGGCCCTGCGGAAAGATGTCAAGCCCTGCAGGGCCCTAGTCTCCTGTGACAGAGCGTTCCTCCAGATCGGGGCCACGGTTGAAAAAGCCCTGGCTCTGGTTGAGGCCAGCCTAACCTCCCTGTGGCCTGGGATCTCCAAGGTGTTTTTATTTGAAGAGCGTAAGGTCCTCTATGGGACATACCAGGAGAGGTAGGTACGAATGTGTGCTTTTATTTAAAATGCATCTCTGGGTTATCTGTGGGGCATAGGAATTCGTTCATTCCCCCTCCCCCCAAAAATATAGTCCGGCCCACCACATGGTCTGAGGGACGGTGGACCGGCCCACGGCTGAAAAAGGTTGCTGACTGCTGCCCTAGAGGAACTCACAGAGCAAGGCAGCAAAGCAGGCCAGGCATTGCAGCACTAAGGAGAGCTCCAAGTGTGCTCCAACAAAGGTCTAGGGGTGAACTGAGGACTTTTGAGCCTTTGTCCAGCTGTTCACTGCTGGGCTCTGAGGCCATGGCAGAACATCAGTTAACCTTCAGTTTTCACACATCTCTGAATCTTAAGATACACTTCTCTGGCCTAAACAAAAACAAACACTGTTCATAAATGCATATTGTATGTTAGAATGCATATAAAATGCCCCCCTATATATAATTAAATTTTCTTTTTTACAATTTAAAGTACTCATAATTACATCCTTAAGATATCAATGACTTCCCTTCTTTGCTTTCCATGGTTCATTTTACATATCATAAATCCCTGCATATTCCACAGAAACTATACCATTCAGTATGTCATTATTGCATCAATCAAAACATATTTACACTATTGAATTTATCTTAATGCTGCCAGCATTTTCAGCTGTACACAGTTATATATATGCTAAATCTAAAGTTGCCTGATTTATTCAATGGTGGTTATCTAGTCTTTTATATATTGTATGTGTTTGGATTATCAATGTATTTGGATGACTTTGTATGATTTTATTGTTGTAACTAGCCTTTATTGGCATAAGTTAAAAGTTACAAGTCACAAGGGCATAGCATATAATGGAAAGACACGTTGGTGGTAGTTACTTAGTTGGGAGGAAAATATATTTTGCTCTTACGTCTTCATTAGCAAGTATGAGCCCGGGTAAACTCAAATGCCTCCTTGTTCTTCTTCTTGCAGGTGATGTTTCTACTGTCCAGTTGACCCAACTGACTTCGGCTGTGCCAACGGATGCAACCATCTGGGATGTGGCCAATGTGTCGCTGGTGGATCGACAGCTAATGGTCTTGGGCAGAGATGAGGAGGTGGGGCCATCTCTGACATTCAAAACTGTAAGAGGGAGAAGGAGGGTGTATGTGTCTGTCTGAGCACACCCAGCACACGGTCGCATGTCAAGGAAGTGTATGCTTCTCAGGCCGTGAACTGCTGGCTGAGTGTTGACTGAAGCCACCGCTGCTCAGTCCAACTTTGATGGTTATGGATGGCATCAGTACAGTGGAACCTCGGGTTAAGCACTTAATTTGTTCCGGAGGTCCGTTCTTAACCTGAAACTGTTCTTAACTTGAAGCACCACTTTAGCTAATGGGGCCTCCTGCTGCTGCCACGCCGCCAGAACACGATTTCTGTTCTCATCCTGAAGCAAAGTTCTTAACCCGAGGTACTAAATCTGGGTTAGCAGAGTCTGTAACCTGAAGCATATGTAACCTGAAGCGTATGTAACCCGAGGTACCACTGTACCTAAAGGTTCCTGCCAAATTTTCTACACTGCCAGTAAGGATTCATAGAGTAATGGTCCTCCATGGGTCACAGATACAGGTCTCTCAACTCCAGGAAAGTAGAAAGGAAAATGGGCCTTCTATCCAGCCCCAATGCAGCACTCACTCTGGGGGTGGAAGAGTAAAAGCTAGGATGTCAGCGCCCGGGAAGCAGAGCAGAAATGGGAGCTCTATGTTAAGCTTGTTCTACAGGATCCCATGAGAGAAATCATCATGGGCCCATTTTCCTTTCTGCTTTCCTGGAGTTGAGAAATTTTCTACACTGGCTAAAAAGCCTTCTTCTTAACACACTGCTTTGGACCATGAAGGAAGTTGCCTCATTTGTTTATTTATTTATTTATTTATCTATTATTATATTTCATCATATTATTTATATACTGCCCTTCATCAAAAGATCTCAGGGCGGCTCACAAGATAAAAATACAAGGGGAAAGCACAAATAAATAGTTAAAACAAGAACAATAACACATACACTCCTCCCTCAAACACTAAAAATATATAATGAAGGCACCAGACGAACCTCCCTGGGGAGAGCATCCCACAAATGCAGAAAAGGCCTGTTCTGCGTTGCCACCCTCTGGACCTCTTGTGGAGTAGGCACACAAAGAAGGGCTTCAGTGGTTGAATAGAGAGTCCGGGATGGTTTCTATGGGGAGAGGCAGTCCTTGAGGTCTTGTGATCCTTGTTGCTGTTTAGTCGTTTAGTCGTGTCCAACTCTTCGTGACCCCAAGGAACTGTCCAAGTCCCTCAACTTCCCATTACATCTCCACCCCTGCTGTAAAAAAGTTATCAAATGGGGATAAATATGAGATAATTAAAATAAAACATATAACATTATCACTCAAAACCTATCTGTTGGTTCTGCTGCATAAGCATACGCGTGCCTTTAAAAACATTTTGTTGTTGTTTGTTGTTGTTTAGTCGTGTCTGACTTTTTGTGACCCCATGGACCAGAGCATGCCAGGCACTCCTGTCTTCCACTGCCTCCCGCAGTTTGGTCAAACTCATGCTGGTAGCTTCGAGAACACTGTCCAACCATCACGTCCTCTGTCATCCCCTTCTCCTTGTGCCCTCCATCTTTCCCAACATCAGGGTCTTTTCCAGGGAGTCTTCTCTTCTCATGAGGTGGCCAAAGTACTGGAGACTCAGCTTCAGGATCTGTCCTTCCAGTGAGCACTCAGGGCTGATTTCCTTCAGAATGGATAGGTTTGACCTTCTTGCAGTCCATGGGACTCTCAAGAGTCTCCTCCAGCACCATAATTCAAAAGCATCAATTCTTCAATGATCAGCCTTCTTTATGGTCCAGCTCTCACTTCCATACATCAGTTGTGGTCCTAAGCCCCATCTTTTTCCCTGACAGGGACTCAAGGAGGCTTACAGCTAAAATAGAAACCAGCTTAAAAGGTTGAGGGTGGGGGGAAGCAATCATTTAAAACAATCAAACTTTTTCCCCCCTGTTAAAACATACAGATCATTCCAATAAAAGCATCAGAGCACCAGCCCTTTCCTTTCCTTAAAAAACATTTCGTTCTTGTTGTTGGAACAATCAATCAATCAAACCTTTATTGCATTAGCATACAGCCATAGCAGGATAATAAATAAATAAATAAATAAATAAATAAATAAATAAAATGCTAGAGACAAACAACCAAACAAAATTCAAAGCGATATTACTGCAAATGTATATAAAGCATATAATGGCCCCAAAATAGGCTCGGGACATTAGGTTAAAAAGGTAATAAAAGAATTAAGACAGGTCCAGGTCTAGGACACACTACCCCGTCAGAGTAGCCCTGAGTTTCAAGGCCTGCACTATAAAGATTGCCACCCCACGTGAAACTTGGGGATTTGCGTCCACAAGAAGCGATTTCAAACAGTCTTCCTTAGATGTGATGGTGGACGGGATCAAGAGGAGGAGCTTAGTTCTTATTAGCTCATAAATAGGGCAGTAGAAAAAGAAATGTATGAAGTCCTCTACTTCATTCATTGTGCATGGACATAGACGCTGAGTAATAGGGGTCTTAGAGTAAATCCCCTGCAGGAAGGCCGTGGGTATAGAATGGAAACGGGCCATGGTAAACGGTCTTCTCAAATTGGGCTCCGTCAGGTCTATCAAGTAGTTGGCAAGTGATCTTACCACTTTCACTTTAGGGAGCCACATGGAGAGGCGAGCTGTGGTGGACTGTGCCCGGTCCATGGCCTCGTCTCTAGTAAGAATCCAGGCCCGGATTTTATGTTGATCCCAAGCTGACAGCGTGTCCAGATCTGGGAGGGAGTAGCGTGCAGTAATAGTCTCCATGGCCTTGGACCATTTATTGCTATGAGAACTAGTTAAAAAGGCTTGCCTGGCTGTTGTTGGAACAAGAAAGTCTTCACCTGCTGTAGTGTAGAAGAATGGGGAAGAGGGAAATCATTATCATTATCACCATCATCTATTTTGTCCGTGGTGTTTGGTTTGCTATTTTAGGGTCTGCTCCAGAATGGGAAACGAGCCAGTTCTGCTTCAGAGTCAAGTTTACTATACCCGCCAGGTACCCAGAGGGACAATGGTGAGTACTGAGAGATTGCCATATGCACACACACACAGAGAGAGAGTCTGTTGAAAAGGAGAGCAGGGCGTTGGAAGGATCCAGTCCTTGCCAGCCTCCGAGATCATGCCCAGGGTGTTTGTAATTTAGACATCAAAGCACAACAACCCAAATCATGTGAGCCACGGAGTCAGAGCCCTACCAACCACTGGGAAGCTAGTTTTCAGTAGCCACCAACCTGCCCCGTAAATTGGGCCAGTGAGGTCCTTTAAATGAGGTAACAGAGGTGGTGGAGCCTGAACAATTTCCCCTGGCACAAGATCAGGAGAGCCATTGTATCATGTGTCAAAACGTTTCCTTGAGAGCTCCAGTGTAGAAAGTACCGTATTTTTCGTTCTATAGGACGCACCGGACCGTAGGACGCACCAGACCATAGGAGGGGGAGAACAGGAAAAAAATAATTCTCCCCCTCTCTGCTCAGCGCCCCGGAGGCTTCGCGTTGCTTTCGCTGAAGCTGCCTGAAGCCCCCGGAGCGCAGCGGGAGTTCCCTGCGCTCCGGGGGCTTCAGGTGGCTTCAGCAAAAGCAACACAAAGCCTCTGGAGCGCAGGGGGAGCTCTCCCCCTGTGCTTTGGAGGCTTCGCGTTGCTATCGCTCAAGCCAAGGAGCCTGCATTCGCTCCATAGGACGCTCACACATTTCCCCTTCATTTTTGGAAGGGAAAAAGTGTGTCCTATAGAGCGAAAAATACGGTATTTGGTATGTGACCATTCATTTCGCAGGCTCACCTTACCCATGAGGCAAGGTGAGGCAGGTCCACGGGAGCAGCAGGTCCTGATGTCAATCTTTATTCCCCTCGTATTCCTTATATAGATCTTCCCTCACCTCTGGTCCCCTGGTGGGGAGGGGGGACACCATTTTGGTATCCGCCTCCAAAGTGCCAAAGTGCATTGGGTGGGTCAGAATTGGGCTGGCAAAGAGCCTCAGTCCAGGATACAGAGGGAGCAGCGAATGGTGAGCTGGGTGCTGGGTACTGGGTACCGCTTGCTCCCATCTTCCTGGAACTGCCTCTTCTGGCCAACATGACAGCCAACCAGTCCACTTTGCTTGGTCCATTTTGCTCCCGACAGAAATGCTCATCGAGGGAAGGAGCTTCTTAGACTCACAGACTCCCGAAAAAAGACCCTGCCAAGAGACTTCCTCCGGCTCGCAGCTCAGCAATGTGAAGGTACAGAAGATGTTCAGTATATTGCAGGTTCAAGGAGCCCAGACGGGTGCTTACTGGGAGCAGAGGAGAGATGGGGCCTTAGGAGGGAGGCATGACTCCTCAAGGGAGACGACGAAGAGCTATTTCATTTATATATTATTAGTTTTTTTAGCATATCATTTTCAACAATTATTAAACATACTTTTATATCTTATACAATTTTTTTTTACTTCCATCAATCACATCTGAATATCTTCCAATCTTTTTCACTTAATTTACATTTCTTATTTCACTATTACATTTAAATATCATAAATAATGTCTCTCTTCTTTGCAATATTTCATACATTCCTCCTTACAAAACTTCTTGTAGTCCTACTAGCGTAATTTGTTGATTACAGTTGCTCTTCAAATAGTTCCAGTCTTCTGTAAATATGTGGTTTAAAGGTAAAGGTAAAGGGACCCCTGACCATTAGGTCCAGTTGTGACCGACTCGGGTTGAGGTGCTCATCTCATTTTATTGGCCGAGGGAGGCGGCGTACAGCTTCCGGGTCATGTGGCCAGCATGTCTAAGCCGCTTCTGGCGAACCAGAGCAGCGCACGGAAACACCGTTTACCTTCCTGCCAGAGCAGGAACCCCGGGTACCTATTTATCTACTTGCACTTTGACGTGCTTTCGAACTGCTAGGTTGGCAGGAGCAGGGACTGAGCAATGGGAGCTCACCCCGTCGCAGGGATTCGAACCGCCGACCTTCTGATCGGCAAGTCCTGGGCTCTGTGGCTTAACCCACAGAGCCACCTGTGTCCCCAAATCTCTGCTTTATGAAGAACTATTTCAAAACAGCACTGGGCTGAGTGGGCTCATGATGGTCTGGTTTGGCATAAGGTACTACCATTATCTGCGCTGGGGCGCTTGTCAGATGAGACCTGTGTTCATCCAGATGTTGTTGGGCTCCAACTCTTGTCAGCCCCAACCTCCATGGCCGATAGTTGGGAGTAGCGGACATTGCTGTCCAGTCGCATCTAGAGCAAACCAAGTTCCACGCTCCTGTCATGGGGCAAGTCACACAGATAAACTCTCTTCTGCACTCAGAATTCCTTCGTTTCTTCATTTATTTATTGATTTTATTACATCTCACACCATCTCTAGGGGTTGCTATGGAAACGCATCAAGGACCGGAAAGGACGGCTCCAGGCCAAGACTGACTCCTCTACTGGACTTGTTGCTAATGGTAACAGGTAGGCCCTGAAGCCAGTTTGGAACAGAAGAGTCCATTGTTTTCCGTCTTTTATGCCTCTTTATGGATGCAATGGGCCCCGTTTCTTTCTGCCTCTGTTTTTATTTCCTGAGATCTAGAACGAAACCAAGATTAGATCAGGGGATTTGTCTAATAACTTGGATTGGCTGCATTAAATGCTGGCACCGTGTCTTTTTCAGAGGGGTTAGGATGCTATGGAAATTTTGTCAAGCTCACCATGCCTGAAAGGATGCTCTGTTTACTTTGTTGTGGGTACCATATTGCTTCACAACTGCTCTGTTTGGCTGGGGGCCCACACAGCCTCTTTCCCGGGTTGTGATCCTAGGAAGGGGTGACTCCCCTTGAACCCTGTATGTGCTCTGCCCCGTGATAGGGTCTTGCTCTTCTTCCAACGCCTCCTCCAGTTCTAGGTTGGTTCTGCTAGGAAAATGGCAGGAAAGAAGACAAAGCAAGATGTTAAGGGAGCGACAAGCCTCTAATAACTTTTTTTGCCAGATGCTGCAAAGTTAGTATAATCTGAGCAGAAATAAAAGTCTTAATAAAATATGCAAGGAAGGGATAATAATGCTTCTGTTGGTGATGGTGTCAGATGTTCAGGGTTGTCCATCCATCCACACTGTCTGCTTCTGTCCCGGCCCCTCTTGTCACTTCCTCCAGGGAGGCCCTTCCGGGCCCGGCTGTTCTCATGGACTTGGGCAACGAAAAGGATGCCTTGATCCGCCCACTTCACAACAGCCTTCTGGGAGAGCGGTACTGCTTTGAGGTATGAGCCTATTGTCATCCCTTGACCTGAGAAGCTGCATTTCTCCAGTTATGAAGGGAGACGTTCAGGGCCAGGCCTTGAGTGGGTGGGAGCTTGACCCAGCGATGAAAGAAATGCCTTCTGTACGCACTCGAGGACTCTGTCTCCTCCAGCTGGTCCAAGACGTGGAGAACTCGGCTTCCCAACCTCGACAAATCTGCCTTCAGTTCTCCATCATCTGCTATGTTGTTTTATCTATAAAGCTGTCGTGGCTACATGAGGGGCTGCAAGAAGCTCCTTTGTTGGGAATGGACCTGTAGATGAAGCAGAGGAGCATATTTTGGGGAAGAAGTAGGGCAAAGCCAGAGGCTGGCCATTCTTAGCAGGAGATAGCAATGCAAGCACTTTTTTAAAAGCTTACAGCGAGGCCCTAGCATTGGCACTGGGACGCAGTGCTGATGCCTGGCTTGGATTAAACCCTGCCTGTTCCTTGTCACTCCCAAGTCCCCCAGGGTTTGGTTGCCCATGGGACAAACCCAGGGCGTGTTCTTAAGCACAACCCTCCCTTCCTCTTCTCAGGTGCTGAGCACTGCAGGGCGCCGCTGCTTCAGCTGTGGCTCTGCTGCCGAGAGGACCCGCTGGATGGATGACTTGCGCCGGCTTGTCCAGCCCAGTATGGTAAAGAAGCATCTTCTGTACTTTGTGCTGCTTGCAAAGTGCGCATGATGCCTTTGTAACCGGTTTTCCCACTTGCCCTATGGTGTATTTGCCCACTCACCCACCCTTCCCTCTCGTCTTCTCCTATCCTTATTCCCTGTATAAATCCCTGTCCTCTATTGTCAGGCTTCGGGAAATCAGATCCCTCCCACGGTGGCAGCAAAGAAGCAGATAAAAAAGAAGAGTACCAATTAGTTTATTCAATAATCACAGCGATAGACAAAGGAATGCAGTCTCTCTCTAGAAATGGCGTTCCTCTAAGTAAAGTCCCACCCCTCCTTCGTCTCCCCTAATCTATGTCAGTCCTGCATCTGAGCTTTCTGTCTCTGAGCTCTCTGTTCTAATACCCTCAATGCCCTCCTGGTCCGCGGGGGGCGGGGGGCAGCGGGTCAGGAATGCTCTCCAAGGACACTGGACTCTGTCAGCTGTCTCCTCACTAGTGCTTCTTCTTCCTGCTGTTCCTCTTTCAATATTTCCCAGCTTCTCCCCTCTGCAGCCTCTGAACTATGCCCTTCTGCAAACCGCTGTTCTAAATCTATACTGTCCTCCTGTTCTCAGGAAGGTTCAGAAGAAAGGGGGGTGGTTCCCACCATTCCTCCTCAGTCCAGCCCCTGACATCTGTCCTGTTCTCTGCACTTGTCCACACCTCTCCTCTGGGGCAGAAGTTGTGACCTGACCATTCCAGGGTCTCATAGAAAAGTTAGCACTGCTGTACTTGGAATCAAACACAGGCCCTGAATTCCTCCCGTCTTTTGGCCTTGTCTCTGCTGGATTCTGCCACCATTGTTTTTTGTCCACCCCCCCCCCCCAGCTTTTTTTATTAAAAAGATGAATTAAGTCACCACTCTTTTAGTTCATTTATCAATGCGGGTTCATCTCTGAGCTATATATATTGCATAGCACATAGTTAAAATCCACAGTGGACAAGTGCATTCAAAGTCATTGCACAAGGCATTTTTTTCATTGGGTGCAAATTCAGGTTCCTTCCTCCCAACCCCCAATAACAAAATCAAGCAAATTAAATTTAACTTTGAGAATGAAACATATATTCAGCCTCCATTGTTGAACTAGATGACCCTCGGGGTCCCTTCCAAGTCTACAATTCCATTATTCCACCTTGACCCACCTTCCGCCTTCAACCTCATCCCACTTGCCTCTTGCTTTCCCTTCATCCTGCGTTCAGTCTGCCTCTCGAGTGATGGATTTCTGGCTGCATCTGCTTGCCTTGCTCCCTGTCTCGGTGTTTCTTAACCAAACCGCTGGCTCGTTTCCCCAGGACAACTGCGAGCGGATCGAACGCATGCTGAGCCTCTGGGTGTACGAAGCCCGCGACCTTGTTCCCAGGAAGCGCTACCTCGGCGAGGTGCGACTGGATGGGGTCCTCTACGCTCGCACCACAACCAAGGCAGCCAGCCCTGCTGGAACCATCTTCTGGGGGGAGCACTTTGACCTGAAGACTCTTCCACCAGCAGTGGAGCTGCAGGTCTGCCTGGTGCAGGAGGAGGACGGGCAGCAGCGGGCAAAGGGCAGCCCGGTTGCCAGCATGGCCGTTCCCCTGAAGGAACTGGCTGCAGTCCGCCAGCCCTTGGAAAGGTGGTACCCCTTGGGCAGAGACAGGCCCAACACGCCCGCCCTACGGCTACGTGGACGCTACTGCAACATCCGAGTGCTGCCCATCGTGCAATACAAAGAGTTTGCTGAGTATCTCACCTTCCACTATCGGGAGCTGTGTGCCGGACTGGAGCACAGCCTTAACGCCCGGGACAAGGAGGAGCTGACAGGGGTGCTGGTTCGCGTCCTGCAAAGCACAGGGAAAGCCAAGGTATCTCTTTGTTTGCAAAGGTAGACAGGGGCGGCCCACCCATGAGGCTAGGCAAGGCGACCGCCTTGGGTGGCAGGATCCACAGGGCCAGCAGATACCTAGGACTAGATGATCCTCAGGGTTCCTTCCAGCTCTATGATCCTATTATTCTACATCTGGAAGGGACCCTGAAGATCATTCAGTGCAACCTCCTGCAATGCAGGAATATGCAGCTGTTCCGTACGGGGATTGAACCTGCACCTGTCAGGATGCTGTCAGCGGCTCCTGGCTGGCTGCCCAGGAAAGTATAAAGACCAGGAAAAGTTTCTTACTGTCCTTTTTTATTTCAATCTTTACAGAGAGAGGCTATAGAGCCTAGCCTCTTGGATAGTGGCATTGTCCCGAGTGAATCTCCACCCGCCGTCTCTCCCACATTCTCATCATCTCCTCTACGGGTGCTGCTACGTGCCCTTTGTCTTAGAGCTCTTTGCTCTCCTACTTTTAAGGCTCGCTGTGTTCTGGGAGATGGAGGGTCTGGAATGCTTTCTAATGACAATGTGTCAGCCAGCTGTTGCTCCAGTTCTGCCTCCTCCTTCTCATTATTTCCCAACTTTCCCCCTCATCTGCCTCTGAGCTGTGACCTCCCGCAGACCACTGTTGTAAATCTAAATTGCCTTCCTCTTCCTCCTCCCTGGGAGGGTCAGGATGGGGAGGTGGTCTCCACTATTCCTCCTCCACTGCCTAGACCCAAACATCACCCTTGGCATTATCAGCACCATGCTCTAACCAACGGAACTATTGAGGCTGACTTATCCCCACGACCACTTTCAGCGCTAGAGGTGCTGGAACTCACCATGAACACCTCCCTCGTTCTCTTAGAATGGCAATGGCGTCCACCTGATTGGTTCTGGAATTGCGTTCCAGTGAGTTCCAGCTGGGGAAAAAAGCTCTGATGTTCCTGATGTAGATCTTCACCCACCCCTTCTTCCCTGGCAGGGAGTGGGACGCCATTTTGGGATCTGCCTCAGGTGCCAAAATGTCTTGGGGCTGGCCCACAACGTAGAAGATGGGAAGGCCTTGGATACAACAGCCGCACAGCCAGTTCAAAGCTGATTCCCCTCACCTGTCACTGTGTTCCGCTGGTTCTAGCCTTACAGCCTGCTGCCCTTCTAGGGTTTTCTAGTATTGCAGGGTTACTAAAGTGGCTCTCAGAAGCCAAGTTTGCTGCAAGAATAACCCTGGACTGCTTTGCGCTTTCCCAGAGCTGCAGCATGGACACAGGGCCCTGGATATCACTAGGTTGGGAGCCTGGTTCAGAATCAGGATTCCAGGGTGAGTCAGTTGGTATGGGAGATCTCTGAGGAAGGGTAGGGTTTGTTCAACTAACCATTCCTGTTTTGTGTTGCAGGACTTTCTCATTGACTTGGGTGTGTCAGAGCTGGACCGTTTCGATGAGCGCGAAGCACTGATTTTCCGTGAAAATACCCTTGCCACCAAAGCCATCGATGAATACATGAAGCTGGTGGGAGGCCCTTACCTGCTGTCCACACTGAGTAAGTTGGCAATCGGCGGATAGGGGCGTGCAGCATTTTCTGAAGGAGCTAGTTAGGTTTCCCTGCTTGATTGCTGCCAGAGGAAACTCCAGAGTTTGGGCCTCTAGCAACAAAGAGTATTGCACTCCCTTAAAGACTTAACATATTTTATTTTGTGAGCTAGAACCCACTTCAACATCTGCATGAGTGCTATCCTCAGTTGCAGGATTGGTACAGAATGTCATTCTTCTCTGGTTAAACTTAAACTGGCAGATTAAGTTGATGGATTATGCAGAAATGGCAAAAATGACTGGAAGAATCAGAAATCAGGAAAACCAGAATTTTAATAAGGAATGGGGAAAATTTATAATTTATAATTAAAAGTAATTGTAAACAGTTAAAATTGTTAGTAGGCTTGGAATAACACGTAGTTTAATGGTGAATTTTGGATATAATGGAGATGTAAAAGATTTGAATTATTATAAAAAATGCAGGAGGAAATGACTAACAATAGGACCCACAAAGGGGAGGAGGGAAGTCCAGGAGAGTCTTTGAAATCTTGTTTTTATGATGTATGTTGGATATGTGAGCGTAAAATGTTAATTTGAAAAACCAAATAAATAAATTTTAAAAAAGAAAAGAAGTGGCAACAGAATGCAAAAAGTACAGCTTGCAACTCTCTATGGCCTGTAAAAGTGTGGGCGAGAGGATAGTTATTATGATGATTATTTTTTTAGTAGGCTGTCGGTCAGTATGCCTTCTTTACTAAGTTATTATTGATGTTTTGTAAAGTGTTTCTAATATCATGCACCACCTTGAGATCTTTTGATAAAGGGTGGTATATAAAATTGAAATAAGAAGAAGTCATTTTGACCTCAGGTCTATGCAAAACGACCCTTCATGGCAGTATTAGCTGGGAATGCTCAAGTAGTCTGGTCAGTGCCGGATTTACGTGTAAGCTAAACAAGCTATAGCTTAGGGTCCCACTCTCTTGGGGGGGGGGCAAAAAAATTAAAGGAAAAAACTGGATGTACATTTCCAAAATACAAAATAAAAAACAAATTAAACAAAACCTACATATAGCAACAGTGTTTTGTGTTGTGTAGGCTCCTATGATGTAAGTCATGGGCCCCGCCTGCTAGCCTGCTCCCTAAAATACCACTGGTTCGCTCATTTCTATATATAGGGTGCCTACATTCTGCATGGCAACATGTGCAAATGGCTTTAGATACCTATTAGGTCTATAAATTATCATATAGCAAATGTTCAACACAAAAAACAGAGGTAATTTGTTGTTGACAAAGGACAGCTGGACATATAAAGGGCCCCATTACACCAACCTAGCAGTTCGAAAGCACGTCAAAGTGCAAGTAGATAAATAGGTACCGCTCTGGCGGGAAGGTAAACGGCATTTCCGTGCGCTGCTCTGGTTCGCCAGAAGCGGCTTAGTCATGCTGGCCACATGACCCGGAAGCTGTACGCCAGCTCCCTCAGCCAATAAAGCGAGATGAGCACCGCAACCCCAGAGTCGTCTGCGACTGGACCTAATGGTCAGGGGTCCCTTTACCTTTACCTTCAGTAGCTTAGGGCCTCATCAAACCTCAATCCGGCCCTGAGTCTGGTCTTCATTGTGGGTCATGTTGTAGTCTAAGGTATCCCTGTTGTAACTCTAGCCAACACTGTAGCCTGGCTGAAATTAAAGCATGAGGCTGTGTTGCAGGTGATATAGTCGCCCAGCCATACACTTTAGAGGACAGCTGTGAAGTGGATCCCAGCAAATGTGCGCCGTATGACCTGGCTGACAACCGCAGCAACCTGCAGCACATCTGTGAAGAGATCTTCCGGAGGATTGCTGTTTCTAGCCAGTGAGTGCTTGAGTGGGTCATTGGCGGGTGGAGGGGGGCGGACGCTCTCCCCACTGGGCCTGCAGAAGTGAAGCCGGGGGCACCATTTGTGGTTTTCTGTGCCCGCCACTATGCCTCTCATTCACAGAGTATCGAGCCAGAAAGTTGCAGTCCGGGATCCCTCTTACGGCCCCCTCAGCCAGGCAGCACTCTGGCCCAAATGAATGGGAAACAGCAGTGTGGGAATGTTCAGGGATGCAGAAGAGGATATATTGTTTGATTATAACCTTTCCAACTTGTGTAAACAAGTTCACAATTTAGCAGAGTAACCTTCCCCTTTTTAAACTCACAGCGGATGCGTTTGCTCAGGCTCGCTAAAGCCTCTATAATAACTGTTCTGGTATTTCCCCCCCCCCCCTTTATTGCCTCATAAAAGATAAGACATACCACAGTCTTCTATAAAAGTATAAAAAGAGTTTACTCACTCACATTCTGTTCATAATTGGATCCCAGAAGGCAGACTTAGCTTAGAAAAGCAACATACACCTGGAAACTATCTCATAAGGAGACAGTCCCTTTGTCCTCTCTTGGCTGGAGAACAAGAGAGCATCTTTGGCTAAGCAGATGTTGCTTCTTCGACAAAAGTAGTCATAGAGATGGAGAGATGGCGGCCAGTCCTATGCTTTTGTTACCTGCACAGGTGAGGCCACGCCCACCTCTAGTCACATGCAGAGGAAGTCTGTCCCAGCCCAGAAGGAAACAGGAAGTTTACCTGCTGGCTGGACAAACATTCCTCCCCATGTGTAAACATGTTCACTCTAGGAATATTGTACTTGACTGCTCTTGTGTTTCACATTCCACAGGCAGGGCATTCAGTTTCAGGAGGGGCTCCCCGAGATGTTGGGGCTCAGCAAGCGCTACCAGAGTGTCACTGTTTTGGGGTGGGATTCAGTCAAGTCCCAGGAAGTTCAGGCTGCACAGTTCATGCCGATTTGGAGCTCTTGTGAAACAAACCCACTTCCCCCAAAGATTGGATTTTTTATTTTATTTTTTGCGATAAGGAAAGAGTGAAATGGCCGCTGCTTGATGCAGATTTGTCTTATCAAGATGATTGCTCATTAGATAGCCAAGGTTGTCTAATCTCTGTAAACAAATTGGGCTGAATGCTCATTAAACAGGCTGCTTGGAAGCGACCTTAGTCATAATGAAAAGAGTGCCTTTGATTCTATGCTGGATAAGACAAGCAACTCTCATATCTGAGGACAAGAGAAAGGATTTCTAGCAGAGTGGATTGCACTATTTAGGTTAGTGCAATTGAAGTAGCGTGCTCCATTACCCCGGGGCAACAAATCCATTAAAAAACCCCAAAACAAACCTGTAGCCTTTTTGCAGTTAGGAAAGTGACATAGAAATGCCCTGAGAAGTGTGGGACGAAGATTAACAGGAAGATTTTTACGTATGCAACAGCTGTGGCCCATGTTTCGTTAGCCCAAAAATGGAAAACGAGCCAGGTCCCAACCAAAGAAGAGTGGCAACTTAAGCTGACAGAATATGCACAACTTGCAGACTTAACACATAGAATAAGAGAACAAGAAAAACATACATTTAAAGAAGATTGGAAAACATTTAGTGAATATATGGGAAATAATTGTGTACAGCTGAAAACGCTGGCAGCATTAAGATAAATTCAACAGTGTCAATAAGTTCCGATGGATGCAATAATGGAAAACTGATTGGTATAGTTTTTGCAAAATTTGCAGGGATTTAAGATATGTAAAATGAAATGTGGAAAGAGAAGAAGGGAAGTCATTGAGATCTTAAGGATGTAAAATGAGTATTTGAAATGGTAAAACAGAAAATTTAAGAAAAATTATATTTAAAGAAGATTAACAGGACGACTGCAAGGAATTCAGGATGAATGCTCATTGTCATATACTGTAAGCACCCTATAAGCAAATGAGAAGAAACATTCAATCAAGTATGGACTGTGGGCCTCTCGAGGCAGGTGTATCCTGCAATATGTAATCGTCAGTGATATATTTATAATAAATAAATTTATATTTATAATAAATAAATTTATATTTATAATAAATAAATTTATTAGTCTCTAATTCCTCCCCAATGTTTCCACATTATGCATGTCTAGGTGGGCTCTCTTGCACTATATAACACAGGAAAAGTGGGACGACAAGAATCGCCAGAATATTTGTGGGATTTCAACAAGAAGCTATAGGTCATTCACTGCTTGGGACTGAAGCAGTACTGTGGTGGGATAATGAGCTGCTTGTGCGTTAAAGCTTGATCCCTCAGAGCTCACTCAGTGTAGTGAAGCCCTGCCTTGAGCGGAGCCCTTTGGGGTGGCTCCGTCAGTCGCTGGTAGAATCTGACAGTGGGCGTTTGCGGAAACGTTTCCAACATAAAAGCTGTTTCACGGACATGCGCCTCCTGGATTCCCTGCGTGACAGTTTCCGGCGAGGGGTGGGGGTCCTTAAAGGGTGTCCTGATACCTCCTCACTGTTCTCACTGGAAGTATCCCAGAGCCTCCCCTCCGACTCCCTTTCCTTTGGAGCTCCCGCACTCCCCCTACTGGTTCCCTCTTCTGCTGAACTGTCTCTCCTATTCTCCTGGAGCCTTCTCACCACCTGTCCTTCCGATGGCAGTTCCCTGACAAGTACATCTGTCCTGAAACCTCTGTGGGCACAAACAGCATTGGAAGTGGGATTGCATATACTGTAACTGCCCTGACATTTTAATGAATGCCCAGAAACAAGGATGTCTGGAGAGGCCCATAATCTAACTGCTGTGTAAGCGAATCAGGATGATTGCAGAATAAGCAGATTGACAGGAGGAGTCCTCAGAGTTTCTGAGGCCAGTCACTGAGCCAGCCATTGACAAATCATTACTTTGGCTCAGGTAACAATGTGAACTAGTCAAGAGACCTTCCTTGGGTCTGTTATTGTTCACTTTCAGGATGTGCTTCTGTCCAACTCAGCTCTGTGTCACTCTGCTAGAACGGCAGCCATTGTGGGGAGAGCGGGGAGTTTCAGCTGAGGGATATTCCTGGATCTTTCCCCAAATGTCCAACTTCCACTTTAAGCGGCTGTAAAGTATGAGGAAAAAACGACGGAGCAGTATCATACTGCATTGTCCAATAAGCGGCAAAAATGCCTGACTTTGGCATTGTGTGCAAAAAACGCTGGCATTGCTGTCAAGCAGAAACTGATAATTTTATGAAACGGGGTGCTATTTTATGAATATCATAGCTTCAGATGTTTTAGTCGGTTTTGGCTTGTTCTGTAGCGATTCCCTATCCTATCCAGGTGTTCTGTGCGACCCCTTCATCCCAAAGTGTGTGCCCTCAGGCCTTCTCACAGCCAGCCAACTCCTTCTTTTCTCTCTGCAGCTCCTTCCCAGCTGAGCTCAGTGAGGTCTTCACTGCCTGGCAGGAGGCATGCCAGCTGAGGGGCAAAGCGAGCATCGGGCAGCGCCTCATCTCTGCCTCCTTGTTCTTGCGCTTCCTCTGCCCGGCCATCATGTCGCCCAGCCTCTTTGGCCTCACTCAAGAGTACCCGGATGACACCACCTCCCGCACCCTGACTCTGGTGGCTAAGGTTATCCAGAACCTGGCAAACTTTACCACGTAGGTAACTGTGTCTCTGGCTGTGTCCAGGAAGGGTGATTCAGTATGAGGCTTGAAAATGGCTTGGAGCCAGTGTGGTGTAGTGGTTAAGAGCGGTAGACTCGTAATCTGGTGAACCAGATTTGGTCGGCAGTTTTTAAAAGCAATCTGAAATGAGCACAAACAAGTAGATTGTTTAATCGTTCGATATAATAATAAATTAATTATTCAGAAATATTACAGTGTATTCATGTCTTGTTTGGGCAGGGTTAAACTCCTCGAAATACAATTGTCTTCTGCGTTTCCACTACAAACGCCCTCCCAGCAGATGTCAAGGCAATAAACAACTATTTTACTTTTAAAAGACAACTGAAGGCGGCCCTGTTTAGGGACGTTTTTAATGTCTGATGCTGTATTGTTTTTAATATTCGGTTGGAAGCCGCCCAGAATGGCTGGGGAAACCCAGCCAGATGGGTGGGGTATAAATTATTATTATTATTATTATTATTATTATTATTCCATTTTCTGCAGGTTTGGAGAAAAGGAGGCATACATGAGCTTCATGAATGAGTTTCTGGAGCGCAACTGGGGCACCATGAAGTCATTCCTCTGCAGCGTCTCCAGCCCTGGCAGTGCCATCCACTTGCCTGCTTATGACGACTCCATTGACCTGGCCCTGGAATTGTCCATCCTGCATTCCCTGCTCTGCAACATCTTTTCTACCCTGGAAGAGGTACCAGCTGCCTGTCTTGTGTGGCACCTCCACTTGGATGGGCTTGGCCTGCCCCCCTGGCGGCAAGATGCATTGACTGGGCCTGCTCATGGGTAGCGGAGCCTAGGAGGAGCCAGCAATTGGAGCAGAAGCCAATCCATCAGGGACTTTGCATCTGTCAACGCCTGTCATCCATGTTCCTCGGTCCCGCTGTGTATCCCCCTCCCTCCTGCAGCTCATTGGTGGCTTATACCAGCTATTTTACATAAAGGTGCCATCAATTTGGCTAATATTGCTATGGGCTGCTTACAGGCGGGTGTTTATTATAGGATGGGTGCTCCTGGTGTATGGAATCTTTTTTATTTTTTGCAGTAACTCCATGACATTCTTGGCACCAAAAGGTCAGCCCACATTTTCTCACCGTCTAATCCAAAAATTTCCTTTTCTGTGAAAAATCCGATAAATAATAACCACAAATCCCTGCTAGCCAGCTATCTGTTTGCAATATCTCAGTGACCCATTCACAAATTAAGTGTTAAATCTGGAAGAGAGGAACTCGGTGGCATTGCAGTCAGGAAGAAAAGGAATTGATTTGGGGACACAGGGAGACACAAGAAAGGGAGCAGTTTTTGTGATGGGATGTGTGAAGGTGGATTTGTTTCTGAATTTTGAAATTCACCATTTATTCTTCAGATATATTTGCTCATTCAGGCAGGATTGGAAGGGTTAGGTGGGTGGAGGGAGGTTCACCCAAAGCAGGAGATACCATTAAAATAAAGTATGTGTGTATATTTTAACAAATGCATAAATGTGACTTGTAGGGTCTAATCCAGGTGTGAGTGTGATCCTCTGCTCCCCTTTGTCAGAGGGAGAGCAAAGCCTTCAGTCAGTCGTGCCACGCCAGTAGCAGTGGTTTCTCATTTTTGCAAGCCCTCTGACTGCATTCTTCTTACCTGTACTTTTTGCTCTGTTGCATATAAGCGGACAAAAGACAGACTGGAGCCTCTGCCCACAATCCTCCGTGCTATACAAGAGGGGACACCGGTTCCTGTCATCGTTCGACTTGGGCCCAGTGCAGAGGACAGGTAACAAACGACTCACTTCTGGCTCTTGGGGTGGCTGGCAGGGAGGGAATACACTGATATCACAGCAATGGTTGCTGGCTCTTGAGGCTCAAGAAGAAAACCAGCTTTCAGAGAAATCCAGGAGATAGATCTTGATCATGCTCAGGGTTGAAATGGCCACTATATTTAATAATAATAATAATAATAATAATAATAATAATAATAATAATAAATTTTATTTATACCCCACCCTCCCCAGCCAAGACTGGGCTCAGGGTTGGCTAACACCAAATATAAAAACAATTGATTGAAACACAGCTTAAAAAACAAGATTAAAATACAACATTAAAACATTAAAATGCAGCCTCATTTCAGTGGAAACCCAATCATAAACTTTTTTGGGGATAAAAACGGCAAGTCTTCACCAAGGCTAACTATCCAGACTGGTCCTACATGGGCCAGAAAAAAGCCAGGGAAGTCCCCAAATCGGAGTTCCAACACAGAAGGAGAAAGGAAAAAAGAAAGAGGGGGAGGGGATCAAATTCATTTGGTGCTGTAAAGGCATTTCCCTCAGATGGGATTGGCTTCTGTCCTGCCATGGAGTTGCTTTCTTTGCGGTTTGGGTGTTGAGGGTTTGATAGGATGATGGTCAGTTCCCTCACTGTGAAAAGTGAGATTACAGGGAACCAGGAAAAGGGCCTTCTCAGTAGTGGCGCCCACCCTGTGGAACGCCCTCCCGTCAGATGTCAAGGAAATAAATAACTATCTGACTTTTAGAAGACAGCTGAAGGCAGCCCTGTTTAGGGAAGTTTTTAATGTTTGATGTTTTATCGTTTTTTGAATATTCTGTTGGGAGCTGCCCAGAGTGGCTGGGAAAACCCAGGCAGATGGGTCGGGTATAAATAATAAATAATTATTATTATGGTCCTACATCTTGGATAGAGACTAGGTGATTTCCTGGAATTTTCAGAAGGCCTCACAGGCCCTTGTTTACCTCAGCCCCAATTCCTGGCACCCACGTACCTCCTTGCCTGAAATGATTCTCCATCTTTTGCATGTTCAAATATCAGATTAAAATCAAAGAAACGTGAGTGCTTTATGCCATTTTTTAAAAATGCATATATTTCAGCTTTGCTATTTTTACATGAAATAAGACCATCCCTGCTATGTGCCCCCCAGCTCTACTCACACACAGTAAAAAAAAAAAAGGTAAAAGGTAAAGAACCCCTGGATGGTTAGGTCCAGTCAAAGGTGACTATGGGGTTGCAGCGCTCGTCTCGCTTTCAGGCCGAGGGAGCCGGCTTTCCGGGTCATGTGGCCAGCAGGACTAAACCACTTCTGGCACAACGGGACACCATGACAGAAGCCAGAGCGCACGGAAACACCGTTTACCTTCCCACCACATCAGTACCTATTTAGCTACTTGCACTGGTGTGCTTTCAAACTGCTAGGTTGGCAGGAGCTGGGGAGCCCACTCCATCGCAGGGATTCGAACCACCGACTTTCCGATCAGCAAGCCCAAGAGGCTCAGTGGTTTAGACCACATGTTCAGTAAAGAATTAACAGCCAGGGGTCATATCTCTCTCTCTCTCTCTCTGCTTTCAAACTGCTAGGTTGGCAGGAGCTGGGGAGCTCACTCCATCGCAGGGATTCGAACCACCGACTTTCCGATCAGCAAGCCCAAGAGGCTCAGTGGTTTAGACCACATGTTCAGTAAAGAATTAACAGCCAGGGGTCATATCTCTCTCTCTCTCTCTCTCTCTCTCTCTCTCTCTCTCGGTTTGATAGGTTCAAGTGCTGCCTGTTGCATTATAGTCACGCTGCACTCCCACCCTTCCAGCCAGTGTGGTGTAGTGGTTAAGAGCGGTGGACTCGTAATCTGGTGAACCGGGTTTGCGTCTTCGCTCCTCCACATGCAGCTGCTGGGTGACCTTGGGCCAGTCACACTTCTCTAAAGTCTCTCAGCCTCACTCACCTCACAGAGTGTCTGTTGTGGGGGAGGAGGGGAAAAGGAGATTGTTAGCCGCTTTGAGACTCCTTTGGGTAGTGATAAAGCGGGATATCCAATCCAAACTCTTCTTCTCTTCTTGTGTTCCAGACAGGCGGAAAACCAGAAGCCGGGTTTTGTGCCCCCACGGGAACTGGGCAAGCACAGTCCTCTGATCAAGAGCCAGTCCATGACCAGCATTCAGAAAGGCCGAGGAAAGGAAGAGCCGCTGGCCCCTTTGCACCCAGTCAGAAGCAGGACCAAAGTGCAGCGCACCCAGAGCGTCCCGACTCAGAACAAGGCAGCTCGACGTCTCCAGAAGCAAAGGAGCACCGAGCACGTGGCCGAGAGCAGGGAGAGCAGCCCTCGACTTTGTACCTCCTACCCGCATGGCAGCAGCAAAGCATCCCAGGTAATTGGGGCTCTAGACTGGCCCTCCTGACTACTGGTGGCCCCCAACTGCCTGCAGCTCAACACAAGTTCCCTGGAAAGGCGTAAAGTGTCAGCATCACCCTTGAGCCAGTGTCACCAACTGGACTCATGCACTTCAACCCCGACTGGGCTAGGCGGGCTAGGTAGCACTTCCAGAGACCACCTTCTGCACAGGAACAGGTCAAAGTGCTGTGGACTCACAGCTTAGAGTTGTGAGCACCGGATTCACTTCCACAATACAGTCGTCGCACAGCAGAGTATAGCAGAGTCTTGCAGTGTATAAACCACTCGGAGAGCAGCTCTGTAGAATATCTTCTTTTATTCTATAACTACAACTATAATACAAAACTATATACAGAGCTAAATAGGTCTAAGCATAAATGAATGCTGCACTGAGTGTCTGCAGCTGCTCTTAGCAGCAACCTTATCTCTACACACGATCTCTAACACTCAGTCTCTCTCTTTCTCCGACACACTGACTGACTGACTGACTCTTTGATGTGGTGCTGGAGCTGAATAAGTAGAAAGCAGAACACTGCTCCTCCTCTCTGGAGAATCAGCAGACTCATCAGGAGATTCTTGGATATGGGAGGGGTGAAACCTCCTCATAAAGAACCGGAATCTGTAAGACCCACAGGGAGTGCAGAATAGGCACCATCATGGGGGTCATCCACTGTCATAGAATCATAGGATCTTAGAGTCGGATGAGACCCCAGGGTCATCTAGTCCAACCCCCTGCAATGCCGGAATCTCAGCTAAAGCATCCATGATAGATGGATGTCATCTTTAGAGGAGTCATGTTTGGAGAGTGAATAGGGTCTGGGTGATCAGGGGTGACCTTTCTTCTTGACACAGGACAGCACCCTTGTCTTCCATGTCACTTTCCTAATTTGTTTACCCAGGAATCCCACTGCAATAGTTCAAATCCCCATGATGGGGTCAGCTCCCGTTGCTCTGTCCCAGCTCCTGCCAACCTAGCCATTCAAAAGCACACCAGTGCAAGCAGATAAATAGGTACCGCTGCAGTGGGAAGGTAAACGGTGTTTTCGTGGGCTCTGGTTTCCGTCCCGGTGTTCTGTTGCGCCAGTAACCACTTAGTCATGCTGGCCCCAGACCCGGAAAGCTGTCTGTGGACAAACGCCGGCTCCCTCGGTCTGAAGCAAGATGAGCCCCATAACCCCATAGTCACCTTTGACTGGACCTAACCACCCAGGGGTCCTTTACCTAGTAAAATATGCAGGTAAAATGAACCACGGAAAGAGAAGAAGGGAAGTCACTGGGTATCTTAAAGTTTGTAAAATGTTTATTTGAAATTGTAAAACAGAAAATTTAATAAAAATTATTGCATAGTAATAATAATGTTGATTGTGTTCTAGGGGTATCCGAAGCCCCACCCATCTGCATCACTGCCCCGGAAGCCCACTGTGCCTTGGCTGAGGCACTCTGAAGAAGCAGCTGCCCAGCAAAGCAGCCTCTATGCCATGCAGCCCCTGGAACAGGTGGGAGAATCACTTCCACTCAGAATATCAGACCCAGACACCCCAACTCCTGAGTGTACGCGCTAGTAGCACTTTGCATTCTGGTACCAGAACGACAGTCCACTATTGACTTGAGTTAGTTGTGATTTCTCAAAAAAATGTTGTTGTGGGCAATGATGTTTGGGTAGTTTAGAGGGGGCTTCCACCCTATAGACTGGTGCCCTGCCATGTCTAGAAAGGGATGAATTATGTCACCTGGAGGCAGTCTTTTGTTCCAGTACACTTAGCTACTTAAGGTAGAGTCCCCCTCCGCCACAGAACAAAAACCACAACGCTGTTTCATGCTTGGCATCCCATCATTTTTGCAGACTTGAGGAAGAGAATGGGATAGCGGGAAGATTCAGGACCTTCAGATGCTTCTGTAATGCTTAGACTTAGGAAGCAGGCCTGTTAATGTCATTCCTAGGCTATAAGAGGTGATGGTGGAGGACTGGGAATGCCTCCTAACAGGCTAATGGCCCAGGCAGGATTTGAACCCAGAACTCATCTCTCAGGGCTTATCCACACTTACCTTTCCCCAGCTCTTTCCAGGCACGGTCCGTGTTTAAAAGGTCTTTGTCAGGGTGCGTGTGTTTTTGCCGTAGAGCTTTCTCCATGAAAACCCACTCTTTAAAGCTCAATCGGAGCAAACAGCCATCTGCAGAAAATCCACATTGACTTTTGCTACGATTGAGTGCTAAAGGGTAGGTTTTCACAGGCAAAACTCTGGGCAGAAAACAAAACAAAAACACCATGCTAGGACACAGCGCTTTTAAGTGTGGACCTCTGCCTGGAAAGAGTGGGGCAAAAGTTAGGTGCGAATAAGCCCGATGCTCTAGCGGCGGGATTCCTGCCTCTGGGCCCCTTGCCATGGCTATGACCTTGCTTCTGCCCCATTGACCCTGTGCAAGGCCACCCGGGAGAGAGAGAGGTTTCACTGCTTCAAGCCCCTGACTGCTCTAACTACTAGCCTTGTTTACCCCCACAGTATGGGAAGCAGATGGAAGAGCTACAGATGGAGCTGACCACAGCGAGGGAGAAGCAGCAACTCTTCGAAGAGCAGCTGGAAAGACTGACGACCCAGAACCAAATGCTGCTAGAGGAACAGGCCAAGTTTCAGGAGCGGGAAGAGGCTCTCTGCAAGAGGCTGGAGGAGACCGAGAGCTGCCTTGTGCAGCTAAGCACCAGGTGAGGGATCCCACGAGATCCTCTAAAGACCTGCATGGTCACCTTAGTTCTGGTGCCTTGGCTCCTGGAAGTTTTTCAGTCTGTCCCTGATTTGAGTGCCTAGTCACGAGGCACTATCTTTTTTAAAAACATTTTTATTGATTTTTACAAATAATTTCCAAAAATCATATAACATGCTTTCTCATCTTATACAATGTTTTGGACTTCCATCAACTGCATCTGAAGATTTTCCAGTCTTTATCACTTAATCTGCATTTCATTATTTTCAGTATTACATTTAATACTCCTTCACTAATAATTCTTATCATAGTTTTCTCTGCAATATTTCGCATAGTCCTCCTTACAAAACTTCTTGCAAACCTACTAGCTTAATCTGCTGATTACAATTGCTTTTCAAATAATTCATATATTTACTCCAGTCCTCTGAGAATCTCTGTCCTGCAGGTTTCAAATCCTTCCTGTCATCTTATCCAGTTCTGCATAGTCCATTAATTTTGTCTGCCATTCTTCTTTCGTCGGTAGTTCTTCTTGTTTCCATTTCTGTGCCAACAATACTCTTGCTGCTGCTGTTGCATATAAAAACAGTTTATTGTCCTGTCCTTCATGAGGCACTGTCTTGGCCCAAGTCCCTTGCGAGGAAGCAAGACGAAGAGGCCATCTTCTGGAGCCAGAACCAAGCTGACCAAGGGCAGCTGCCCTGAATCTTGGCAGTCCAAGTAACTTGGTTGAAAGAAGGTCAGCTGATGAGTTAAATCCTGCTCAGGTTGGCAGGATTCCATGCAAAACACATCAGATCCACTGCTAAAATGAAGGTTTTTTCATCTGCTTTTGAACAAGGTTTAAAGAATGGGTTTTGCATTAGAATCCCCTGCCAAAATGAAGAGGTGGTGGAAATCTTCAATTTAGCAGCTCCTTATAAGGTTCTTTATGGGACGCAGGTGGCGCTGTGGGTTAAAGCCTCAGCGCCTAGGACTTGCCGATCGAAAGGTCGGCGGTTCGAATCCCTGCGGCGGGGTGCGCTCCCGCTGCTCGGTCCCAGCGCCTGCCAACCTAGCAGTTCGAAAGCACCTCCGGGTGCAAGTAGATAAATAGGGACCGCTTACCAGCGGGAAGGTAAACGGCGTTTCTGTGTGCGGCTCTGGCTCTGGCTCTGGCCAGAGCAGCGATGTCACGCTGGCCATGTGACCCGGAAGTGTCTCCAGACAGCGCTGGCCCCTGGCCTCTTAAGTGAGATGGGCGCACAACCCCAGAGTCTGTCAAGACTGGCCCGTACGGGCAGGGGTACCTTTACCTTTTATAAGGTTCTTTGAAGTTCCAAGTCCGATGAGGAAGTGGAGTAAAAAATGTTCCCCAGTGGTTTAGTGTATCTAGTGTGAGAAGAGTTTTGCATCTCTTTCTTATGTCCTTTGTAAGCCTTGTGAGGCCTTGGGCTGAGAGACAGTGACTTGTCCAAAGCCAGCCAGCATACCTATGGTAGGGACTGAGGAGGTTGAAACCAGGTCTTGCAGCTTGAGTTCGCTAGATTATACTGGATCCTCTTCTGTTGCAGGGTGACTAGTGTAGAGACCAGCTGGAAGAAGGATCACGAGAAGCTTCGAGCTAGTGAGGAGAAGACCAAGAATCTGGTAAGGGCTCTTTGTAGCCATTTAACCTGGTGGTCAAGGGGTAGGGGCAGGAGAAAATGGGGAGCCACTCAGGGGAATTGCTCAACAAAGGCTCAGGAACTAAACATCTTCCAAGATAATAATGCCCACTCACATCATAAAGAGCTCATAACCCACCTACTCTCAGCAGCCAGAAACATCTTAGCCAGACACTGGAGAGAGCTGTCAGGAATGTACATGTACCAATGGTATCAAATAGTGTGGGAAAACAGCCTTATTAGAAAAACTAAGCAAAATATCCAATTCAGGTAAACTCCCACTCTCCTTTTTTGATTTAATTGAAAATTTAAATCTTTACGATGCTTGGAGAACAAAAAACCCCAGGGTAAAGGATATTATTATTATTATTATTATTATTATTATTAATACCCCGCCCTCCCCAGCCAAGGCTGGGCTCAGAGCGGCTTACAAGCAATAATAAAAACAAGTTGAATGATTACAACTTAAAAACAAAATTAAAATACAACATTAAAATATTGAAACATTAAAATATTAAAATGTAGCCTCATCGCAGGAGGAGAAGGAATGGAAAAAAGAAAGAGAGGGAGGGAATCAAATTGGCTCCAAGCCAAAGGCCAGGCAGAATAATAACACATTACTCTGAAGCACATATATCAGGTGGACGAATTGATGCAATTTGGGTATCTAAAAAAATGATGTTGAATCTCAATAAAGCGGAAAAATTAACTAGATCTATATCAGATCACAATCCTGTAGCAATCTACATGAACAAAGAGTAAGTAAAGTGAAAGAAATCTTGAAAGAATTTTTTGAATTAAATGAGGAAAATAATTTGGGATGTGAGTAAAGCATTTATGAGAGGGTACAGAATACAGCAAATGGGGAGAATTAAGAAAAATAAGGGAAATAATATTATGGAAATAAATAAACAAATAAAAGAAAAAGAATTGGTAAAAAAATCCAAAAAATGAAGAAATGCTTCAGAGTATAAAAAAATTTACAATTGCATTTATCAAATTTACTGAAACTGAAACGGGGACAAACAGAAGAAGATGCCTTCGCCCCGGTAGGGTTCCCCTTTATTACATACACAGCCCAGCAAGACAATAACAAGAATCTGTCGACAGCATATGAATCAATCTGGCTAACCTGATCCAAACACACACACACACACACCCCACTCTCACACAAAACCAAGTCTCACTACAGCCAACCAAAGACAACCAACCACACTCTAGGCCACACCCAACCTCTCTCACCACCAAGGAAATACAGTGGTCCCTCGCAAGACGAAAAGAATCCGTTCCGCGAGTCTCTTCATCTAGCAGTTTTTTCGTCTTGCGAAGCAAGCCCATTAGCAGCTTAGCGGATTGGCGCTATTAGCGGTTTAGCGGCTTTTAGCGGATTAGCGCTATTAGCGGATAAGCGGATAAGCGGCTTAGCGGCTTAGAAAAAGGGGGGGAAGGGGGAAAAACCCGCGGGAACTCGCAAGACATTTTCGTCTTGCAAAGCAAGCCCATAGGAAATTCGTTTTGCGAAGCACCTCCAAAACGGAAAACTCTTTCGTCTAGCAAGTTTTCCGTCTTGCGAGGCATTCGTCTTGCGGGGCACCACTGTACAACAAGCGAATAGTAAGAGAACCCACACAAGTGACGCTGACACAAAACCCCACAGAAGAAGAGAAGCATTCCCACCCCACCCCACTCACCATTCCCCCCTCTTTTCTTCCTAACCTAACATTGTATGCAACACTAATGTCTCACAACAAATGAAACTGATCTGTAGAAAACACAACTTGAGAAAAGAGACAGTGCATGTATTTTTGTAAACTAAGAAATCTTTAATTATTTTTTTTAAAGGCTCAGAAAGAGTAAAGCATCCGTATCTCATTTAGGAGGCACACTCCAAAGAGATATTTCAGCACACAGGCCCATTTCATTGCAGTAAGGTGTGAGTCGCTGGACCAGCTGCAAAACGCCCACCTGATTGTTTTACTGCACATAGATATGCTGAAGTTAGACAATTGATTCACTGGGGGGTTCGGTGGCCCCCGCTTGCCCACTGCTTGATTTGTACAGTGAGAGGTGCTGGGGTTTAATAATAATAACTAATAATAAATTTTTATTTATATCTCGCCCTCCCGGGCCAGAGCCAGGCTCAGGGCAGCTAACACTAGTAAAATTACAATTAAATAAATAAATAAACCAATTTAAAATACAGGTTAAAATATAATTTAAAATGCAGCCTCATATTAACAGTAGCCCATAGATCAAAATCATAAGGGGGAGGGAAACATAAGGGTCAGACTGAGTCCAAACCAAAGGCCAGGTGGAACAGCTCTATCTTGCAAGCCCTGCGGAAAGATATCAAGTCCCGCAGGGCCCTAATCTCTTGTGACAGAGCGTTCCACCACGTCGGGGCCAGTACTGAAAAGGCCCTGGTCCTAGTTGAGACCAGTCTAACCTCCTTGCGGCTCGGGACCTCCAAAGGGTTGTTATTTGTGGACCTTAAGGTCCTCTGCAGGGCATACCAAGAGAGGCGGTCCCATAGGTATGTGAGTCCTAGGCCACATAGGGCTTTAAAGGTCAAAACCAGCACCTTAAACCTGACCATGTACTCCACCGGGAGCCAGTGCAGCTGGTAAAGCACAGGATGAATGTGATCCCACGGCAAGGACCCCGTAAGGAGCCTCGCTGGGGCATTCTGCACCCGCTGGAGTTTCTGGGTCAGCTTCAAGGGCAGCTCCGCGTAGAGCGAGTTTCAATAATCAAGCCTGGAGGTGACCGTTGCATGGATCACTGTGGCCAGACCAGGGCGAGAAAGATACACAAGCCAACTGTTTCTCCCATGTCCCCTTTGCAGGAGCGCCGCCTGTCTGGGATGGAGAGGGACCACGACCAGCTCCTCCGTGCTGTGGGCCAGATGCTGGGATATGCAGGGAAACCGTCCAATGCACAGCAGAAGCCCCACTCGGGGCCAGTGTGGGTGGACAGAGCTGAGAATGGGGATGAGACCTAGCCCGCTTCCCTTCGCATCCGAAAATGCAAAGCTGGCGCATCTCCGTAGTGGAAACTCTCCTCTCCCAGGACAGCCCTGGAAGTCTCTCCAAGGTGTACATTCCTGCACATCACTCTGGTGGATCCTTCAGCTGGAGCCCACAAGGAGCTTTGCTACAACCTCCTGTGCCTTCCTCTCGGCTTAGTTTCCAACGCTACGCAGCCATCGCCACCCTTTCATCCCCGCCTGAGATGGCATCCATTCCACAAGCCCTGGCTCTGCTTTCTGGCTGCAGCTTTCATCCGCAACAGCTGCTTTCCCTTCTCTTCTGAGATGAAGCATTTCTCCTCCCATCCGATTTGCCCCCCAGTATTTTCATATCACAAGGGACGCGGGTGGTGCTGTGGGTTAAACCACAGAGCCTAGAACTTGCCGATCAGAAGGTCGGTGGTTCAAATCCCCATGACGGGGTGAGCTCCCTTTGCTTGGTCCCTGCTCCTGCCAACCTAGCAGTTCGAAAGCACGTCAAAGTGCAAGTAGATAAATAGGTACCGCTCCAGCAGGAAGGTAAACGGCGTTTCCGTGCGCTGCTCTGGTTTGCCAGAAGCGGCTTAGTCATGCTGGCCACAAGACCTGGAAGCTGTACGCCGGCTCCCTTGGCCAATAAAGCGAGATGAGCGCCGCAACCTCAGAGTCGGCCATGACTGGACCTAATGGTCAGGGGTCCCTTTACCTTTACCTTATTTTCATATCACAATAGCAGAGATGTGGGTGTTTAAATCTGGATTTCCCCCAGCTATATAGAAAGGATGTGGGATTGTTCACGCTTCACTTCTCCCATGTCTAGAAAGCACGGGTCCGAGAGGTTTTCCACTTGCCCCGTTTGTAAAAACCCGATTACCGTTTGTTCCAACTGAGCGCTTAACCGCCCCGGTTTTCTCCAAGGGAAAGTGGCCAGGAAAATGTGAATGATCCCAAATTGCTAGGGTTGCCATACGTCTGGAATTTCCCAGACATAGCCGGAATACTGCAGTTAGAAGCA
This sequence comes from Podarcis cretensis, assembly GCF_951804945.1. Classification (NCBI taxonomy): domain Eukaryota; kingdom Metazoa; phylum Chordata; class Lepidosauria; order Squamata; family Lacertidae; genus Podarcis; species Podarcis cretensis. The sequence continues at coordinate 32,772,186 of NC_137187.1, forward strand.
GTATAATGTCCGGTTGTAAATTGCTTTTAAAAGGTCTTGGCCAAACGTTTGTGTCCGGATTTTCACTTTTTGAAACATGGCAACCCTACAAATTGCGAACCACCTTCTTCTTCTTGCGAATACAGTGGATCATCTGGATACAAATGTAATTCGTTCCAGGGGTCCGTACGTACCCCGAAAATCCGCAAGTAGAGGCACTGCTTCTGCATGGCATAATAGAGCACTTCTGCGCATTCACACGCGACAAAGGAATACACTTCTGGGTTTGCCGCGTTCGCAACCCGAAAGTTACGTTACCCAAAGGTCATGTAACCCGAGGGTCCACTGTATAGCCCATCAAGCAATAAAGGCATAAAAGTAAAAGCACTTGTGTGTGGACAAAGATACACAATTGTACACACAGAAACAGCAGCCCAATGTACGCATGAATGCCCTAGTGTGGACACAGCGTAAAAGAGTGAAGGGGGAAGAAACTGCACCTCTCTGAGCACACCACTTGCCTCCCTGCATTGTTTTCCCTTAGCCAGGCTCACTTCCAGTGTCAGAATCTGGCCAGGTGGCAGGCTCATTCTCCTGGAAGACAAAGACTGGTGAGAGAAGTAAGCCGTGAACAGAGAGCGGCTCCATACCTTTCACCCCTGCATCTCCTTTGCTATTTGACTCGGTTCCCTCCTCTGCCTCCCCCTTTCCTGCATGATCAGTACAGATCCAGGTTCAAATGCAGGGATCTGATGACACCTTGTTCAATTTGAAGCTGAGAATCAATAGTTTGTATCTTTCTGCCAGGCTTGTTTCGGCATGCCTGTATAATCCAGTGTCTGCCATTGACCTATGCAATGTCTCAACTTTCCTTTTACCATGCAAATATAATTCTGGTTTGTCGGTTTTGAGATATATATGTTAAGAGCTTGCAGTTTTTTTGGCAGGTACGAGGCTGTGGGGTGGGGATGTGGGGTACAAATGGATAAACTGTGTGCAGAGGGCCATCAGGACTCCTGCCCCCTTTCCATCAGAAGGTCTTAAATTATTTCTTTATAGGCATAAAGAGCTGGATTTTCTTGGGAAGAGGGTGTTGTTCACATTAACCCGTCAATACACTGAATCTCCAACTGGCCTTGGGGAATCTGCATAAATTGACTGAATTTTGTTCATTCTTCAGCCAAGCTTTGCAGATGCTTCAAGGGCCTCTGGGATGCACAATGCTGGCTTGAGTCCTGGACATTGGCCAGGATCAACTGGAATCTTACTTTCTTGGAGTCCTTTCCCATTTTGGTGGTTCTTTTCAGATGGAGTTCAAAAACATCAGAGTCCACTTTTGATGTGGCAACCAGGTTGTTGTATGACTCTGAGTGGGTCTTGTGCCTGGTGAGAGCATTTGTGCCGGTGTGCTTGGGACCAAACGTCTTTTCAGCCTGCCATGAAAACAATGATGCTGATGCACCGGCTCAATTTCAAGAGACGAGGTCCTGAGCTCAAGCACTGGGAACTCCCATCAACTCAGAACCATTCCTGGAGGGCCTGTGGGAACGTGGAATTTTGTTGCTGTACCGCGTGAGGCTTTGGGGACTCGGCTTCCTACACCCCCCCCCCCTTGGCCGTAGATAAGCAGAACAAAGCAAAAAGAGTCTCTCACCATTTAAAGAGTTTTTAATGATCACAGCAAAAGAACAAAGCATCCATTCTCGGAACGAAGGTGCTCCCAATTAAGGTTTCCACCCACTTCCCCCCTAGTCACTTCTGTGCCTTGAAACCTGATCTCACAACCACTGTGCTTTTTATGTAGCTACCTTATCTGCTCTGTGTGACCTTGGACTGATAGGCTGGACACTTTCCAGCGAGAGAGAGAGTCTGTTAGCTCTCTCTCTTCCAGTTCTTCTTCACTTTGCTGTTCACCCCCCAGTTCTTCCCAACTTTTGCCTTCAGAACTATGCCCCTCTGCAAACCACTGTTCCAGATGTATACTGCTCCACTGCTCCTGGGCAGCTTCAGGATCCTGGTCAGGGGGAGGGGGAGGCTCCCACCATTCCTCATCAGAGCCGTACTCCTCAGCCTGGTCTCTGACATACTGGAAACATATGTCCCTTGATTTCCAGGCACAGGTCTGAGCAGTTTTGCTTTTGTCATTCCACTTTCCCTGGGAAAACCCACTCTTTGCTGTTGAATCAGTACAAACGTACGTTGGGTTTCCCCAGAGATTGACATTTGTTCTGCTTTAGCAGCAAACGGCGGGTTTTCCTGGGGAAAGTGGTGGGACAAAAGTAAAACCTCCGAGACCTGTGCCTAAGAAATTGTGGGGCAAATGGAAGTAGGGATGAGCTCTTGCAACAGGGCTGGAGAAACCTTCCAAGGATTTTCCAGGAGTTGGCATCAGCTGAGGCCCCACATCATTTTAGAGCAAGGCGAAGCCTGCAGAAGAGGAGGTTAAGGGGTGATATGATAGCCATGTTCAAATATATAAAAGGATGTCACATAGAGGAGGGAGAAAGGTTGTTTTCTGCTGCTCCAGAGAAGCGGACACGGAGCAATGGTTCCAAACTACAAGAAAGAAGATTCCACCTAAACATTAGGAAGAACTTCCTGACAGTAAGAGCTGTTCGACAGTGGAATTTGCTGCCAAAGAGTGTGGTGGAGTCTCCTTCTTTGGAGGTCTTTAAGCAGAGGCTTGACAACCATATGTCAGGAGTGCTCTGATGGTGTTTCCTGCTTGGCAGGGGGTTGGACTCGATGGCCCTTGTGGTCTCTTCCAACTCTGATTCTATGATTCTATGAAGGATTGGTTTCATTTGCTTTCAACCGCCTTGTCACATAGCCAAATCGGATTGGCTACATAGTGCCATGATATCACCACATTCCCTACATATAATCCCTGCTTGGCTGGGATCACCTGGGGGAAAAGAGATCCAGGGCAGTGGGAAAGGGGTGATAGCGATGAAACAGGAGCAGAAGGGGAAACTAGAGCTCAAAAACTCAGTGAAAACTGAAAAAGTAAACGTACTGTTTAGAGGGGGGGGGGGTCATTTTGTGCCTCCAAAATCTGCTTTTCCTCCAAAAACATCCGTAGGGATAAAATCAGTGCCTCTAGGGCAGTTTACATCCACTGAAGTCCCACCACTGGTTTGGGAAATGGTTTACACACAACAATGTTAGTTGCAATCCGTATCAGTCCTATATCTATTCAGGGTTTTCTTAGGAGACGCTGAATGCTGATGCATTTTCCAGAAATCCAGCTTTAATCTGAACAAAGGAGGTGGGGAAGAAACAACCTAGCTGCATTTTAAGCCAGTCATGCGTCCAAAGCCAAGCAGCCAAAACTATATGTTGCAAAAAGCACTTCTGGACACTAGGAGGTGCCCTGTTTCCAAAAATAAAAGTTTTCCTTTTGACATACTTGTTCAAAGAAAAGGGACGCCTGCAACTTTCACCTCCAGGGCAAGGCAAATATTGTGCCCCCTAACCGGTGGTTCCTGTCAAGTCTGGGTGGTGATGGGGGTGAGAAAGGGTTTTCCCGGCAGGGAGAGGGAAGCTGGGGATGGAACAGCACCAACCGTTAATTTTATTATTATTTATTTCACTAATTTTTTACACCGCCTGTAACCCCTCAAACTGGATTGTTTTTCTTTTGAAATTTTGTGGGGCTCCTCTCTAATTTTGCACCCAGGGCAATAGCCCCTCTGCACACACACACTGCTGTGCCATTGGGCTCACCTACTGAATATGCCATCACACGTGTCAAAAACTCGCCTCTAGGAAGAGGCAGCAGTGGAACCTCCGTACCTGTGAGTGTTTTGCTTCTGTTCTCTTCTTCCTTCAGAAAAGAAAAAAAGGGGGGAAAGAGAGGTTTCACTTCAGAAGCTCTGTTCAAGGTCGGAGTCACCAGAGGTAGACTTCGGTATTTCAAATTTCAGCGGCGCCCTGTGCGAGGCCAAAATTTGGCAAACCCCCCCCCCCTTCTGTTCTGCTCATTTCACTACATCATAGATCTGACGCCCTGCACCACCCACTAGGCTTGGTGCCCAGTGCGGTCGCGTTGCCCTAAATGTGCCTCTGAAGTCATGACATCAAAATGCCAGTTCCCAAGGTTTTGTCACACTCTGCTGATGTGACAAAAAAACAAAACCTGGGAGGGTGTGAATGATCTGCAGTCTGCTGAGAAAGGACTAAACTTTGGAAAGAAGCAGAAGTCCCAGCAAAGGAAGAATAGATACAGAAACTTATGGAACTTATGCAGAAATGGCAAAACTTAAGGAAGAATAAGAAATAAAGATAGCAATTTAAAAAAAATAATAAAAGAATGGAAATGGCCTACAGTGGTGCCTCGCAAGACGAAATTAATTCGTTCCGCAAGTTTTTTCTTCTTGCGAGTTTTTCGTCTTGCGAAGCACGGTTTCCCATAGGAATGCACTGAAAATCAATTAATGCGTTCCTATGGAGACCGCTTGCCAGGCTGGCGGTGCGGAGAAGGGCTTTTCTCCCCACCGCAAGCCTTCAGGACAGGTACGGGAACAGAGGGGAAGGCGCACAGCGCTTCTCCTCTGTTCCCGGGGCTTGCGGTGGGAGGAGGGTTTTTCCTCCCCGCGCCAACATTCAGAACAGCATTCTGAAAGTTGGCGGTGGGAAGGAAAACCCTCCTCCCACCGCAAGTCTTCAGGACAGCCATCCCAAGGCTGGCGGCGGGAGGAGGTCTCTCCGCCCCTCCGGCAGCCTTCGGAGGAGGTCCGAGGACAGTGGGGAAGACGCGCTGCGCTTCCCCGCTGTCCCGGAGATTTCCCTATGGGCTTTCGTCTTGCGAAGGAAGCCCATAGGGAAATTCGTTTTGCGAAGCGCCTCCAAAATGGAAAACCCTTTCGTCTAGCGGGTTTTCTGTCTTGCGAGGCGTTCGTCTTGCGGGGCACCACTGTATTGACTATTTACAGAAAAATCATAAACAGATAAAAACATTGGCAGGATTATTGTAGCAACCTGCAGTTTCATAAGAGTATATATTTAAAGAAGGTGAATAAAGGAGCAGATTAAGTTAATTTGGATATGCAGAAGGTGTCAAAAATAAATTTAAGGAACCGCAGAAGAAGTTTTGAAATGTCAAAATGAATGTAAAATTGGTGAAATGTATAAAACTAGTGAAATGTATAAACGTGAAAAGAAAGAAAGGAAGGAAGGAAGGAAGGAAGGAAGGAAGGAAGGAAGGAAGGAAGGAAGGAAGGAAGGAAATAAGAAAGAAAACAATAAAGAGAGAGAGAGAGGACTAAACATGCGTCACATCCCAGACAAAGGCAGTATGTCTTTTTATTTTCTCCAGTACACATGAATGTTTGGTGGTTTCTCTTAAAGAGAAGGAAAGTACTGACGCAATGTTGTGGTTGGGGCAAACCGGCTTGCTGCCCCTGACCCGGAGACGCACCATGCTCACCACCAGGGCTTTGACAGAAAAGCATGCTCACTCAGTGCTTCGAGTGCCACTGTGGAGTCGTGGTGAAGAGTGTCGTGCTAGGATCTGGGAAAGACCAGGGTTCAAATCCATCCTAGACCATGAAGCTCCCTAGGTGATCTTAGACCAGCGCCTGTCTTTCAGCCCAACCTACCTTACAGGGTTGTTGTCGGGGTTAAATGAGTGGCGGGGGGGGGGGACATGAGCACCACCTAGAACCCCTTGGAGGAAAAAGTGGGATACAATTGGAATAAATTAAACAAACAAACAAACAAACCCTACTGGATGTCTTTGTGGCTCATTTATGGAATTTTTTTTTTTTTGGCTTGGTTTAAATAAGTGTGGGCTGTTTCTTCTAGAAAGAAGGTGCCAGTACTCGCTATGAAGTTGCTAGAGCAGGGGTCAGCAAACCTCTTCAGCAGGGGGCCGGTCCACTGTCCCTCAGACCTTGTGGGGGGGCTGGACTATATTTTTTTGGGGGGGGGGAAATGAGTTCCTATGCCCCACAAATAACCCAGAGATGCATTTTAAATAAAAGCACACATTCTACTCATGTAAAAACACGCTGATTCCCAGACTGTCTGTGGGCTGGATTGAGAAGGCGAATGGGCCGGATCCGGCCCCCGGGCCTTAGTTTGCCTACCCATGTGCTAGAGTAAGTGCAACACTTTTTAAGAAATAAAATGTGCCTGTACTGCGTACCCGCGAGTACTCTCAGAAAAAAAACACCTCACTGAGTGTGGGAAAAGGAAGTAGGCCCCACTGGTTGTCTTCTTCTTCTTCTTCTTCTTCTTCTTCTTCTTCTTCTTCTTCATGTCTGACCTGACCAAGGCTGAAACTGAAAACCCCTGGAATTCCCACAGTAGTTGCAGAAAGAGACTGAGATAAATTTATCGGAAGAACAGCTCTGGAGTGGCAGCAAGTATACACAACCATATAGCAAATAGTGTGGTTCCTTAAGAATGCAAATTGTCTATCCATAGGGTAGGAATCTTTCCCCACCTACCCAGCTCAAGCAACACATTCATCAACTCACAGACAATCTTCCGGGTTAGGGGTGGGACATGCTGTTTCACCACTTGAGGCAAAATGGAAAGTTCTGCTCCTCTCTGCAGCACTGATCACCCCATCCCTGCCACCCCACCATTCACCTCGGCTGGCACTGCCACCCGCCGCTGCCCCCTCTGCTAACTTAGGGCGAGCTCTCACGAGACCTTGCTGAAGCCTCACGAGATCTCTCACTCTCCATGAGATCTCGGCGAGATCTCTAGCCGGAAATTGGCACCAATGCTTCTCCACCTGCAGTGGAAGTCAGCAAAGCATGAAGCACTTGCAATTGAAGCTGCAACATGCTAGGGAATGTGTTCAGAAAGGACTAGTAACAGTGTCCTACATGCCGGGTAATGAAATTCCTGCTGATTTATTGCCCAAGGTTGTTCCGAAGGATCAACACTGTACCTATGTACAGAAACTGGGTTTGTACTGAGATTGTACTAACACCCTACCCAGTGGTGTTCACAGAAAGGGGGAGGATGTTAGTTTCTGTTTTTATCACTGTGCAGCTGCTTGGAGTCACAGGACTCTGTTTTACATTCCAGAGACATTCCAGACTGTTGGAAGTCTCACGGAAGACGGGAGACGGATGTGATGTTACTGTTTCCTGTTCTTTTGTTTTTGCAGTTGCTCTCTGCTTTCACAGAGAGAGGATGTATTTATTTTCTGTCTGCGTAGCTTAGTAATAAAACTCTTAGCATGTAGCTCATAAATCTCGTCACTTCTGCTGCTTTGAAACTCTAATGGGAACGTGCTTGGAGCCTTATCAAAGGCTCAGGTCGTTAATCACATCGGAGGAGTCACTCGGTCGAACGCAGGTTCCGACAGCCATGTGGGTGCTGCCTCGGGGGGCTTCAGCCTTATTTACGGAAGGCTTTTTAGGGGATGCCCCTCTAGAAGGGACATCTCCAGGGTCGGGGAGGTGGGAGGTGTGTGTGTGTGTGTGTGGTGCTTGTGCATTACATTGTAATGAAGGGGGGGGTCTCCTGCTACAAGGGGAAGGAGGTTTAAGAAACTAAGGGACATTGTCCTCTTTCTATGCTCCTCCTGATGGAAACATGCAGATGGGGACAGATATGCTCCTGCTTTAAGTTGTTTACATCCTGTCTTCTCTTGCACATTATTTACTATAAAGCTTGATGACTAAGCTCCTTAGTGACAAAATGTCGGATTACCGGAACAACACCCGAGCACTTAACCACTGGTATATCACAAGTAGGGCTGTGGGTGGCACTGTGGTCTAAACCTCTGAGCCTCTTAGGCTTGCCAATCAGAAGGTTGGTGGTTCGAATCCCCATGAAGGAGTGAGCTCCTGTTGCTCTGTCCCAGCTCCTGCCAACCTAGCAGTTCGAAAGCATACCAACGCAAGTAGATAAATAAGTACTGCTGTGACAAGATGGTAAACAGCGTGTTTGTGCGCTCTGGCTTCTGTCACGGTGTCCCGTTGCACCAGAAGCAGTTTAGTCATGCTGGCCACATGACCCGGAAAACTGTCGGTGGACAAATGCCAGCTCCTTTGGCCTGAAAACAAGATGAGTGCCACACCCCATAGTCGCCTTTGACTGTCCAGGGTTCCTTTACCTTTACCTTTTTATGTCACAAGTGGACTCTTTATTACTGTGTCTGCAATTGTTCAAGATAAAATCCATTTTGGAAAGAGAAGAAATTGAGCACCAAACCAGTTACAGTGGTACCTCGGGTTAAGTACTTAATTTGTTCCAGAGGTCCGTTCTTAACCTGAAACTGTTCTTAACCTGAAGCACCACTATAGCTAATGGGGCCTCCTGCTGCTGCTGCGCCGCCGGAGCACGATTTCTGTTCTCATCCTGAAGCAAAGTTCTTAACCTGAGGTACTATTCCTGAGTTAGTGGAGTCTGTAACCTAAAGCATATGTAACCTGAGGTCCCACTGTATTATATTACAAGTGAACTCTTTATTTTCTGCATTTGCTATTGTTTAAGATAAAATCTATTTGGGAGAGAAACTACTTTTGCCATTTGCATGGATGTCTATTGTTTGTTTACAGATAGTTGCCTTGGGGATATTATCTTGTGTCGATTGCAGGGGAAAGAGGCAGCAGTTTCCTCTCAATAGTGCTACTGCAGTGTTCATCAGATGGGTAGGGACAAGTTTGCAGTGGCAAGGTCAGGGGAACTCGTACCCTCCAACATTTCTCCATCCTATTCCATTCTACTACTACTACTACTACTACTACTACTACTAATAATAATAATAATAATTTATTAGTTATACCCTGCCCATCTGACTGGGTTGCCCCAGTCACTCTGGGTGTCTTCTAACATATAAATAATAATCAAACATTAAATGTTTTTTTAAAAACACCTTCCCTATACAGGGCTGCCTTCAGATGTCTTCTAAAGGTTGAAAAACTACTTATCTCCTTGGCTCGGGGGTTGCATAACTCCATACACTCCAACATTTCTCCAAGGAAAACAGGGACGTCCTAAGGAAAAGTGGGACATTCCGGGATCAAAACAGAACCAAAACAGCTTCTGTGTATCTGGGTCTGCCCCTGGAAAACAGAGACACTTGGATCGTCTGGGAGCTTGCCCAACCTCACTGCTGCCCCCTTACCCCACCCTGCCCTCTTGCAAGCCACCGCTGTGGTCTAGAGAGGTGGCATAGCCTGTCCCATGGGCAGGACAGAGAGGCCCAGAGGTCTCCATTTGGTCCCCATGCCTGTTGCATTCCCACTGCTGGTCTCTGGTTTGCCAGGAAGAAGCACCAGAATAGGAAATGTTCCTACCTGCCACTCCCAGATTTGCTCTTGCAGGCTCTGGTTTTCAAGAGTCTTTTCCCCACAACATGAAACAGGATGAAGTCATCCTTTCCCCACTTCTCAGGTTTGTTGACAAACCTGTCCAAGAATTTAAGGCTTGGTACCTATGAGTAATTCAGATGTGCCAATGCTGCCAGGTCTTCTTGACATGGCTTCTTTGCCTCAGATAATGTCCGTCCCAGGGAAGAAAAGGTTCAAGACCTGTGAAGTTTTGTCTTCCAAGTGGGGGCAGATTCCATTAGAAGGGGCTGCCTCTTAAGGCACACAGAAACGTTCACCGGACAGATGAGTTCTGTGTAAATCAAAAGTCTGTGTGGAACTCTTCTGCTGTCCTGTCTGGTTGGTGGGCCTTGAGGTAACAGCTGTCAGAACCCCCATAATCATCATGGAAATGTGAAGCTAGAGAAGACCCCACTCTGGGGGCCTGGGCACAAAAAATGGAGGCAAATTATTTCCTCAGTCTCATCTGAGTCAGAGATGCCTCATTGCAAGTGACAAGTGCCACACCTTGTGTGAGCAGAAAGCAAGCAGGTGGCCACCAAATCAGAAATAAACAGCACTGGGTGTCATGGCCCCTGAGAAGACAGGTGTGCATATATGGGTCATGCTGCCATCCAGAAGTGGGCCCCTCTGCCCCGATGCCTCTAAGGTCCAACAAGGCTTGGAGGAATTGGGTCTGTTTGCTTTTGCTGGGGGTCTGCTGGGGTCACTCCCCACCAAAGCTTCCCCTGCCCCCAAATGCTTTATTTGATACCCCCAGGGCTAGCTGATGAAGGTTTTGACATTTCAGGGTACAGAGAGTTGTGGACAAAATAGTACCACATAGGGGGCTATTTCTAGGGTGAGTGCAGGATGGTCTATTGGCCCCAAGACTCCAAACCATTCTGGTTTAAAGCCAAATGATATATAATGGGGCGGCTACCGTGAGTAGATTTTATTTATGCACCATTCACACATAATCTGAACAAACACAAACCCCTGTGTTGCAAAATGTAACAATCTACAAAAATGCAAACACAACACGCTGGCTAATAACTGTTAGTGAATTGGTTATTATGTCATTCAAAATATACGAATAAGCCACTTCAAAATGATGTATATATCATACAACACATCTCACAAAATATACAAGTAACTACAAGTTGTGATATGTATCAGAGTCAAACAAAGAATCAAACAAATCAATGAATGGCGAGGAATGCCAAGCCGTCTCTCAAAGGAAGACGTCTCACAAAAGTCTCAAAACCACAGTATATCCGGAAAAGTTCAACTGTTTCGGAATAAAGTCTTCATCAGCAAAGAATTATCAATTAAATATTCATATTAGTGGCGATCCACTAGCATGATCCCCACTAGTATGAATATTTCATTGATAATTATTCCAAAACAGTTGAACTATTCCGGATATTTTGAATGACATCATAACCGATTATATATTCATTAACAGTTATTAGCCAGCATGTTGTGTTTGCATTTTTGTAGACCATTCACGCATAAGGCAGCATCTGAGATGTCTTTTTTAAAAAAAAAATTGAAAGGAGTAAACTTAATTTACCTCTCACACCATATAACTGTGGCAGTTACTTTCAGTCCATAGGGATATCACACTGATTTAAGACAAAGGACTCGTGTATCTCCAAATCCCATGGGTGATGGTGCGTTTTTGACAACATGGGTGTGTATGTGTATGAAATCATGAGGGATGCAAAGTGCCTGCATGACCCACAGAAATCGGATCCTTATGATCCTTTGGCCTAAAGGGAAAAAACCTGAATGATTACGGGAGCTGAACATAATGCATGTAGTGCCAGAGCCGTCTTTCCCATTGGGCTTACTGGCGCGTTGCGCCAGGGTGCCAGCCTCTCGGGGCGCCCCAGCAAGTGGGGGAGCTGCACGGCTTTGCCAGCGGCCTCCCCTTTCCCTCCTGCATGCCCACCAGCTGCGCCCTGTCAACCATATGGCTGGTGGGCATGCAGCTTGCCTCCCAAGTCTCCTCGGGAGGAGAGCAATCCCCGCAGTGGCTTAGGATGGAAGCTGCGTCCCACCAACTATATGGCTGGCGGACGTGCAGCTTCCTTCCCAAGCCCCCATGGTAGGAGACCGATTCCTGCATAGGCTTGGGAAAAGATTGACAACTCTGGGAAACAGGGGGTGGGGTGCCAGAGGGATCTTTGCACCATGGTGCCGGATATGCTTAAGATGGCCTTGTGTAGTGCTCACTCTGTCAGTTCCACAGCAAATAGACCAATACACGTGCAACCACTGCTCCACTAGACACATAGGGTTTCCAGATGGGTGAGCATGTGAATCATGCCAAAGATTCACCCAGGGGCAGCCCATTTAGCCACCTGAGGCGAGGCAAGAATGTGCCACCCCTTAACACGCTCCTCTCCCAAAACATGGCATGAAAGAGGTGTTCCACAAGGCCTCGCTATTTGTCTTTTCCACCCGGGGGGAAATATCAGCAACACTGCACCCTCTCCCCAAAATGTGGCGACAGTGGGGCATCCTGGCAGTGGCAGAATCTGCAGGGCAGGTGGGGTGCTGCCTCTAGTGCTTCTGCCGCCCGAGGCAGCCGCTCTGTATGCGCCTTGAAAACTGACAACCTCCCACACCGGCTGAGCTTTCCTAGGCAAGAACCTGCTTCATCGTGACCTAAACAGACGTCCAGAATGGCTGAAGGACCCCAGCGCATAGTACAAATTCTAGAGGGAGGGAGAGGCAAATTGAAAATAACTGAAACACAAAAGGAGCGGCTTAAGGGCTCATCTGCTGCCTAGCAAAGCTCCTGCAAACATTGCATGCAAACACTCTCGGTTTCTGCCACTCCAACCAACCAGCTCTTCCGCCCAAGGGTGACCTAGGAGGGCTGTAGTCTGGAAAGCTGCTTCAGAGGCAGGAAGCCCAGCCCAGGATCTGAGGAGAAGGCTGCCCTCTGCAGCTGTTTTGGGCTTGGGGATTCCGCACATTCTCTGCATATCTCTACCCCACTCCATGCAGTCTTGCAGCCAACCCACGGCAGAGAGGGGAGGAGTTGCAAAGTGGTCTGTTGCACGTCATTGCGAATCAGCAGCATGTAGGAGGGCCTTTCCGGGGAAGCCAGAGATTCTTGAGATGTGGGCTGGGTGCCGCGTTCCTGGCAGATGTGCATAGCTGCACATAGAGTAACGTCCCACATGAGGGTGCTGTGTTGAAATCCTAGAATGAAATACATCTTTCTGCAGTGAGAGAGGGAGGAGGAGAGATTGTGGCCCTCAGCGTGGAGGCAAACAGTGTCTCTTATTTATGCCTTCAAAAAACATCAACAACCCTGCCCCATTGCTACATCTTTAGACTTCCTTGCTGTAATATTATGGGAGGAGTTCAATGTCGTGCTAAGGCAATCGTCCCACCAAGGCAAACTTTTTAAAAAACCACTTTATATTTTTCAACGTTGTTGTTGTTTAGTCGTTTAGTCGTGTCCGACTCTTCGTGACCCCATGGACCAGAGCATGCCAGGCACTCCTGTCTTCCACTGCCTCCCGCAGTTTGGTCACATTCACATTAAAATAAACCTGTCCCCATTCACATCTTTCTTTAAAATAAACCAGTCATTTACTACTTCCCTTCTTCCCCTTCCCTGGTTCCTTTAATTTTCCCACCTATCCCACATATTCTTGGCTATCCATCTAACTCCCTCATTCCTTTATGATTCCTTTGTTATGTGTTATAACTGTTGAATTTAAATCGACCTTACAAACGTTTTCACGTGTTTACAGTTGTTTTCCAGATACTCCACAAAAATATTTTTCCATTCCTCTTTATATATATATATATTTTTTAATAATTTTTATTGATTTCCAAATTTTAACATACACAAAAACAACAACATAAAAACAAACACAAAAAATCATATTTTCTTTACCTTATTTCCATAAACCTCTTTTCCCGGACTTCCCCATACCTTCCCCTTTTTGCATCCTTAATTTTAAACAATTGTTCAACAACCCTTTTTAGCCAATTAAATGTAAGTTCATTCTCCTTTTCAATTCCACCCTAAAATCAAACACAATTTACTGCTGCAATTCTGCGTCCTCCTTTCCCTCAGCATTTTAGCACTCCTCAATTTTATAATAATTCTTGAGATACGTCTTAAACTTCTTCCAGTCTTCTTCCACAGTCTCTTTCTCTTGGTCGCGGATTCTGCCAGTCATTTCTGCCAGTCCCATAAAGTCAATCACTTTCGCCTGCCATTCCTCCAGCGTGGGTAGCTCTTGTGTCTTCCAATACTTTGCTAGGAGAATCCTTGCTGCCGTAGTAGCGTACAAAAAGAAATTCTTATCCTTCTTCGGCACCAACTGGCCGACCATACCCAAGAGAAATGCCTCTGGTTTCTTGTTAAAGGTGCACTTAAGCACTTTCTTAATCTCGTTATAAATCATTTCCCAGAAGGCCTTAATCTTTGGGCAGGTCCACCAAAGGTGGAAAAAGGTACCTTCAGTCTCTTTACATTTCCAACATTTGTTATTGGGCAAATGGTAAATCTTCGCAAGCTTGACTGGGGTCATGTACCACCTGTAAATCATTTTCATAATGTTTTCTCGTAAGGCATTACATGCCGTAAATTTAATACCTGTGGTCCATAACTGCTCCCAGTCAGCAAACATAATGTCATGACCTATATCCTGTGCCCATTTAACCATAGCTGGCTTCACTGTCTCATCTATTGTATTCCACTTCAACAGCAAGTTATACATTCTTGATAAATTCTTAGTATTGGGTTCTAACAGTTCTGTTTCTAGTTTCGATTTCTCCACCTGGAAACCAATTTTCCTGTCTTGTTTATAGGCCTCCATTATTTGAAAATAATGGAGCCAATCTCGTACCTTGGACTTTATTTTCTCATAACTTTGTAATTTAAATTCACCACCTTCTTGTTCTAAAATTTCAGAATATTTCGGCCAATTAGTTCTCATATTAAGTTTCTTTACCTCCTTGGCCTCCATAGGTGAGAGCCACCTGGGAGTTTTATTTTCCAATAAATCTTTGTACCGTATCCAAACATTATATAGTGCTTTCCTGACAATGTGATTTTTAAAACCCTTATACACTTTAACCTTGTCATACCAGATATATGCATGCCAACCAAAGTTATTATCAAATCCTTCCAAATCTAGAATGTCTGCGTTTTCAAGAAGTAGCCAATCTTTTAACCAGCAGAAAGCTGCCAATTCATAGTAGAGTCTTAAGTCCGGCAGGGCAAACCCCCCTCTTTCTTTAGAATCGGTAAGTATCTTAAACTTAATTCTGGGCTTTTTGCCCTGCCAGACAAATTTAGATATATCTTTCTGCCACTTCTTGAAACAGTCCAGTTTATCAACAATTTGTAATGTCTGAAACAAAAATAACATTCTAGGCAATACATTCATTTTGATTACTGCGATTCGACCTAACAAGGAAAGCTTCAGGTTTGACCATATTTCTAAATCTTTCTTTATCTCAGTCCAGCACTTATCATAGTTATCCTTAAATAAGTTTACATTCTTAGATGTCATGTTAATCCCCAGGTATTTTACACTCTTTGCCACCACTAACCCAGTTTCCTCTTGGAATCTCTCTCTTTCAACATTTGTTAAGTTTTTTCCCAGTACCTTGGTTTTTTGTTTGTTCAACTTAAATCCTGCGACCTGGCCGAATACTTGAATTAGTTCTAGAGCTCTTTTGGTACTAGTGTCTGGCTCTTGCAAGGTCAATACTAAGTCATCTGCAAAGGCCTTCAATTTGTAGTGTCTGGCTCCGACCTGAATCCCTTTTACCAGCTGGTCCCCCCTAATCATATTTAGCAGAACCTCCAGGACCGATATAAAAAGTAATGGGGATATTGGGCACCCCTGACGTGTCCCTTTTTCTATAGGTAATTCATCCATAACCACATTATTTACAATTAACTTTGCCTTTTGCTCAGAATAAATTGCACTTATACCATTTTCAAACCTTTGACCTACCCCCATCCCATGGAGATTCTTTTTCATAAATTTCCAAGATATATTGTCGAAGGCTTTCTCCGCGTCCACAAAAATTAAAACTGCCTTTGTATTAATGTTCACTGTCAACATTTCTATAATGTCAATTATATTCCTTACATTAGTAGATATATGCCTACCCGGGAGAAAGCCTGTCTGATCTTTATGGATCTCCTCCACCAACACCTTCTTTAATCTTTTTGCCAAAATGTCTGCAAAAATTTTATAATCCACATTAAGTAGTGATATAGGGCGGTAGTTCTTGATCTGTTTTTTATCAACCTCAGTCTTTGGTATAAGTGTGATGAAGGCTTCTTTCCACGTCTCAGGTGCCCTTTTCCCCTCTAATATCTCGTTACAAACCTCCTTAAGTGGCTGTATTATCCAGTCTTTCAAAGCTTTGTAGTATCTGGAGGTTAATCCATCTGGCCCTGGAGATTTCCCCAATTGCATATTTTGAATGGCACCCTCAATTTCTTGTTCAGTTATTTTCTCATTTAAAAACAACATACTTTGTTGCGAAATTTTTTGTAATCCATGTTTCTTGAGAAATTCTTCCATTTCTCTTTCATTTTCCGGCCCTTGTGCGTACAGTCTTCTGAAATAACTCTGAAAGCAATTGCTGATCTCATTTGGTTTAGAAATGTTCTTTCCGTCTACCTCCAAACTTGTGACTGTGTTCAATTTCTGTCTCTTCTTCAATTGCCATGATAGGAGTTTTCCACATTTATCTGCCGATTCGAATGTCTTTTGTCTCATTCGTTTAATTTTCCATTCAATCTCCTGATTCATCACTTCCATATATTGCTTCTGATACAGTTTAATTTCTCTCAAGATCTCATGTGACTTTGGGTTAGATCTCAATTTCTTTTCACTATCTTTTATCTTTTCCAAAATTTTATCTTTCTTCTCCTGCTGTTTCCTCCTTTTCAAGGAATTCTGCTATATCAGGAAACCCCTCATCACGGCCTTGCTTGCGTCCCAGATCACTCGTTTCTCCACTTCTGTCCTCAGATTTATCTCAAAGTAGTCCTTCAAAGTCTTTTGGGCCTTTTGGTACACCTCTGGATCTCTGAATAAGGTGTCATTCATTCTCCATCTGAAGGAACCAGCTGTTGTTATTTTCATTTCCATCTTTACCGCATTATGGTTGGAGCATGTCTTTGGGCAGATTTCCACTTTCTTTATCTTTGGAGCCATTCCACTAGTAATCCATATTTGATCTATTCTTGTCCAGGTCATCTGTGATTCTGAAAAGAATGTTCCCTCCCTCTCGAGAGGATTTCTTGTTCTCCAAATGTCAATCAGGTCCAAGTTGTCAGTCATTTCAAAGAAAGTCTTAGGTAATCTCCCGTCCTTGGAGATCACCTGTCTTTGTGCTTTGTCCATATTTGTAGAGACGACACCATTCATATCGCCTAAAAGGATCACCTTATAATCCAAATAGTCCATTAATGTCTCGTGCAATTTCTTGTAAAATTCTGCCTTCCCTTCATTCGGTGCATAAATTCCAAATATCAGAATTTTTTCTCCTTGAATCTGTATCTCAATTGCCAAAATTCTACCCTGTTCATCTTTGAAGATCTGTTTTGGAGCCAGTTTCTCTTTTGCATAGATCACCACTCCTCTTTTCTTGACTTTATCTGATGAAATAAATTCTTGTCCCAATCTTTTATTTATAAGTAAACTTCTCTGTGCCCTTGTCACGTGGGTTTCTTGTAAACAAATCAGATCCAATTGTTCTCTTTTCAAAATGTGGAAAACCTCACGCCTTTTTCTGGGAAGGTTCAGTCCATTACAGTTCCAAGTTAAGAATCTCAGAGACATTGTTAATTAATTGCCTCCAACTGCACCCTGCAGCTGTTCTTCGTCCGTTGGTGATTTAAGTCCAAATGTCAAGTTCCCCAAATCTGTATCCGAGGTTGAGTTTAAAACCCCTTTCACCAAGTCCTCTCCGTACTTGTGCAGAAATTGTTCTTTATCTTGTACTGTTCTTATCTTGACTTTCTTTCCTCTAAAATTAAAAGACAGACCCTGTGGAAATTCCCACCTGAAAGGTATGTTGTTCTTCTTCAGCAGGTCCACCAAAGTCTTGAACTCAGTTCTCACCTCCAGAATGTATTTTGGGATATCCCTGTAGATTTGCACAGAGACGTTTTGAATCTGAAGTGTTTTCTAGTAATGCAAACTTAGTATCTTGTCTCTTTCCTCTTTGGATCTCAATGTTATCAGGCAGTCCCTTGGAATCTTCCTGCCTTGCCTTCTGCCCAGTCTGAAGGCAGTTGTTATCTCAAATTCTGTTCCCTCTAGGTTTTCCTGCCAAAAGTCTGAAATTTCTTTTGTGAGAAAGTCCACTAGGTTGTCCCCTTCACTTTCTGGAACCAGCCTGAGTCTTAAGTTCTTCTCCTTACGCTGCATGTCCCATAAAGACAGGGTCGCCTCATGTTGGTCAAGCCTCCTGCAGACCGGTACTAAATTTTCCTGTGTAGATTCCGCAGTGGATTTAGCTTCTTCTGCAATCTTCCTTATTGTGGCGTTTTCCTCAACCAATTTGTGAATAATCTGTGTGTTAGATGTCACACTCTTGGTGTTCAAGTCTAATTTTGCCGTTAAATCTGCCAGTTGCTTAGTATTTTCTGTACTCTGTTTATTCAATTTTTCTAAAGATTCATTTATTTTCAGTAATGCCTGCGTCACTGACTCCATGAATGCACTTGTTCCTTTTTCCTGTCCGCCTGGACCTGTTGGCAATAGTCCTGATAAAGAGCCCCTTTTCTTTTGTGCTGCCTTAGACTTAGATCTTGTTGCTATCTCATCTGCAGGGCCACTCATGTCCCAAGGTCGTTCTCACAGGAACAGGTTTTGAATGGAAAAATCCAGTGACTTTGTTTTTAACAGTCAGTGTTGCAACTGTTGCCTTCAGCCCTCTAGAGGGAGCCAAGATGTTCAATAAAACGAGGAAACAATGAGTCCAAAAACCCTCAGAGGGAAAAAGTTGCTAAAAACATCTCTCAGTCTTTTTAGTTGCAACCATATTATTTCTACAAAGTCTCAATAAATTGTGTCTAATAAAGTCCCCACTTTGCAACACATCTGACAGTTCCCTGTCAAAGTGCTTCACCCAGGCAGTCCGTTCCCAGAGTCAGAGTCTGCAGTAAATTGTCCCTTTAAAACTTTTCCCACAGGTTTCCTTTCTTCTTCTCCCCCCCCCCCCTGTTCCTGCTTACTAGGGGGGGGGGACTTAAGCTCAATGCTAGGGTTAGTCCTTTTAAAAATTTATCCTTAAATATATCAATTACAGCTTGCTGGATCCATTGCTTTAGCAGTCATGCAATCTGGGGAAGGCAGACTTCCTTTATTTACCGTCCCCACTTTCGGCCGAATTTTTAAGGGATTTAATTTAAAGTCCTGATAAGGTTGCCAATCCTACTCACGGGAGTCTCTTTCAGTCCAAATTTCAGGAAGGAATCGGCGCTCTCTGTTAATGGCGATGCGACTTCACTCCACGGGCTGGGTAGCGACTCTCAGCTCTGCGCACCCTCGATGCTCCTCCGGAGCCTTTAAAAAGGCTCTTTTGCAGTAAAAGGGGGCGCAAACGATGCCCACCGAGTCTCCTTGTTCACAGGCTTCCGCGCCTGTGATTTTAGGGGTCCCCGCTTCGCCGTAGCGGTCAGACCCGAACTCATGGAGCAGCTCCCTCTCCGGAGATCGGAGAGCAAGCCGCCATTAGCGTTGGCGCCAACCAGAAGTCCCTTTTGCGGTCCCATTCCTCTTTATATACTTGATCTTCTTGTTCTCTTATTTTACTTGTTAGACCCGCTAACGCTGCATATTCTGTCATTTTTAATTGCCAGTCCTTCTTATTCACTCACCTGCCAATTTCTGGGCTAACAAAATCCTAGATGCTGTAAGGAGGCAAACATTTTGGCTTGCCAAGTAGCACACTTCGCTAGAGATGTCTTGACCCACCTACGCCCCTCCCCCAGGCCAATTTTCTTTCTTCATTTATTTATTTATTTATACTTTTCAAGTTTGTACATTTCACTAATTTTATACATTTCGCTAATTTTGCAATCATTTTGACATTTCAAAACTTGACTTCCTTCCCCCTCTTTCTGCGGTTCCTTAAATTTGTTCTTAATATCTTCTGCATATCCAAATTAACTTAATTTGCTCATTTACTCATCTTCTTTAAATATATATACTCTTATGTAACTGCAGGTCATTACAGTAAACCTGCCAGTATTTTTATCTGTTAATGATTTATCTGTAAATATTCAAAAAAACGTTTCTATTTTTTTATTTTAAAAAAATGTTATCTTGATTTCTTATTCTTCCAGTAAGTTTCGCCATTTCTGCATATTCCATATTTTTTTCAGAGTCAATTTTGGGGCTGTGCGGGGAGTAGCTTTGCAAGTGGAAGCAGCTGCTCAGGGCTTCCCTAAGCTGAGTCCCATCCCTGTGCTGAATTGACGTAGGCTATAAGCTAAAAAAGCTATAGCTTAGGGCCCCACTCTCTTGGGGGGGGCAAAAAATTTAAAGGGAAGAAACCTGGATGTACATTTCCAAAATATAAGATAAAAATCAAATAGAACCTACATACAGCAACAGTGTTGTGTGTTGTGTAGGCTCCTATGATGGAAGTCATGGGCCCCGCCTGCTAGCCTACTCCCTAAAATATCACTGGTTTGCTCATTTCTATATACAGAGTGCCTACATTCTGCGTGGACTGGTTGCATGGTAAGAAGAAGAAGAAGAAGAAGAAGAAGAAGAAGAAGAAGAAGAAGAAGAATAGTAGTAGTAGTAGTAGTAGTTTGGACTTGATACCTCGCTTTTCATTCCCCTTAAGGAGTTTCAAAGCAGCTAACAATCTCCTTCCCCTTCTTCCCCCACAGCAAACACCCTGTGAGGTGAGTGAGGCTGAGAGACTTCAGAGAAGTGTGACTAGCCCAAGGTCACCCAGCAGCTCCATGTGGAGGAGCAGGGAAGCAAACCCAGTTCACCAGATAACGAGTCCACTGCTCTTAACCACTACACCACACTGGCTTTCATGTGCAACATGTGCAAATGGTTTTAGATACCAATTAGGTCCATAAATTACCATATAGCATATATTCAACACAAAAAGCAACAACAATTTGTTGTTGACAAAGACAGCTGGACATTTAAAGGGCCCCATTACCTTCAGTAGCTGAGGGCCTCATCACTGGCCCTGTCCCACCCACTGAGTCATTCTGTCGGATTGCCCTGTGAGGTCTTTGCAGGTTTCCCCCTCAATCTCTGCCATTCCCCAACCCTACCCATTACTGCCCTAGATATGGAACGGACTTTGGAGACCAACAAGTCCAACTCTCTGCCAGCTAGGATGCAATGAAGGCATCCCTGACAGACGGCCATCTAGCTTCTACTAGAATACCTCTAGGGAAGGAGAGCCTGTCCAATCTACTGTCAGAAGGTGGGGCGCGGGTGTCGCTGTGGTCCAAACCACTGAGCCTCTTGGGCTTGCCAATCAGAAGGTCGGCGGTTCAAATCCCCACAATGAGGTGATCTCCCGTTGCTCTGTCCCAGCTCCCGCCATTCTAGCAGTTCAAAAGCACACCAGTGCAAGTAGATAAATAGGTACAGCTGCGGCGGGAAGGTAAATGGCATTTCCGTGCACTCTGGTTTCCGTCGCGGTGTTCTGTTGCGCCGGAAGTGGTTTAGTCCTGCTGACCACATGACCCAGAAAGCTGTCTGTGGACAAAAGCTGGCTCTCTTGGCCTGAAAGCGAGATGATACCTTGCCATAGTCACCTTTGAGTGGACTTAACCATCCAGGGGTCCTTTAGCTTTACTGTCAGAAGACTCTTGTGGTTGGGCAGTTTCTCATAATGTTTGGCCAGATTCTGCCTCCTGACAATTCCAGCCCTCTGGCTCAAGACCCACTCTCTGCAGCAATGGAGAACAAGTCCACTCCATCTTTTTGTACACTCTGGTTTCTGTCACGGTGTCCTGTTGCACCAGAAGCATTTTAGTCCTGCTGGCCGCATGACCTGGAAAGCTGTTTGCGGACAAACGCCTCCTCCCTTGGCCTGAAAATGAGATGAGTGCCACACCCCACAATACCCTTGAGCAACCGTATGTTGGAAGTATTGTGCAAAATAAAAATGACCATCCAGACCTAGCTGCTTGGTATGAGGAGTCCGGGGCAAACATCAGGTCAGTAGTGGAGAAGTGTCCTGGTAGTGCCCAAAAGTGTCCTGTGGTAACACCAGACCTTTTGTGTATGTGTGTGTGGTTGTGGGACAGGGGGAGGAATATCCTCTTAGCAATGGAAGAATCTTCCTCATCCCAAAATACCCACTACAGTGGTACTTGGGTTACAGACGCTTCAGGTTACAGACTCTGCTAACCCAGAAATAGTACCTCGGGTTAAGAACTTTGCTTCAGGATAAGAACAGAAATCACACGGTGGCGGCGCAACGGCAGCGGGAGGCCCCATTAGCTAAAGTGGTACCTCAGGTTAAGAACAGTTTCAGGTTAAGAACGGACCTCAAGAACGAATTAAGTTCTTAACCTGAGGTACCACTTTAGCTAATGGGGCCTCCCGCTGCCGTTGCGCTGCCACCGTGTGATTTCTGTTCTTATCCTGAAGCAAAGTACTGTAGTCCCCTGACTCCTTTTCTTCAATTCACCCTCACAGAAAAAGTCACTTTAAAAAGTAACACACACACACACACGCAGAGAGAGAGAGAGAGAGAGAGTCCTGAGGAACGTGGCAACGATTGGGGAACAGGGCATTTTATCTCCTTTTTAATGGCATTGAAATGAGCCAGACAGACATCCTTGTGTACCCCAGGGGAGATGATGCCGAGGGGGGGGGGTTCCCCTGGCATTTGGGGAATGTGAACAAGCCCCTGGGTTGCAGCTGCTCTAGGAGTCTTTGTAGCAGCAGAATCCTGGAACCATAAAACCGTGTCCTCAAACCAAGGCAGGCATATGTTTAGTTTTGTGTTGGTAAACACAAGCTGAACTCTGAACGCAAACAGAGGGCAGGTTGAGAATGGCCTGTGGAAGCAAGATCCCTTTCTCCTCAGACAAATGACCCGGGTGGGAAACAAATAGATTCGATGCCGGTGGTGGAATACTAATCCCCCAGACATCAGCCGAGCTCTGCAACGTTCCCCTGGTGCAAAAGCAAGCTTGGCAGCAACACCTAGAATGGCTTGCAGCAGCAGCTATACATATAGAATAATCGCAAACTCAGAAGATGTGCAGATCTTTGCAGAGCCAAAAAAGCACCACCCGTTCCACATGCAAGTAGGAAATATCACCTGGCATGATGGGGGAAACCCAAGATTTGCAGATGTTCAAAAATATTTTGGGGGGCAAAAGCTACATAGCACTTGCCCCTCACCTCCCATTGGCTCCCCCAGCCAGCCAGCCAGCCACAATTGGTTTAAAAGCTGCTCTGCCATCTTTTTTTAACTTAAGTGGCAGCAGTTTAGGTCCATCCTTCTGTACATGCCCTTGTCTCAAAATGTTTCCCAGCGGCTAACCTCGTCCACATATTGACACTGCTCAGCTGTGGAACTGGCAGCATTTCAGAAAAAAAGCTACCTTGGACATTTCTGGCTTTCAGCCTCCTAAATAGCGACCTAAATCTTGCTTCAAGGACTTCACGCAACTCTATTTCCCCACATCAGGGGTGTCAACAAGAAACACAGACACTCACTTATAACTACATCACAACCCAGCAAACACCTGCACTCTCTTGAAAAGGGAGCCGTTGCTGTACACCAAAAGGCTCATTTAATTTTCCACTGCATTGTACCAAATGGGAATTGAGGAAAAGGTGAATCTGAAGAGAAACCAGAGTATTGAACGGGAATCAAGTAACTAACCGAGTCTAATGTGCCACTGAATCTAATGAGCACCTGAATTTTCAGAACCTTGAACCTTGTTGGTTGAATTTTCAGAACCTTCAGAACCTTGTTGGTGAATGCAAATGTGCCATCAAATCTAATGTGCACCTTAATTTTCACAACGTAATTTGGCCAAAAATGGTGAGCATTAGATTCGAGTAAATAAAGTCAGTTAGATTTCAGTTGGGTCAGCTTCTGAATATGATGACCTAGACCCAACCCAATAATTTGAAGCGGCAGTTTAATATCATCAAGCAGTAGCAATAGTAGGTGTTTGCTGCAGCATAAGAAAGACCCCTAACTGCACCTGGAGAAATTAATATTTGGTTTGCTGCTGAGGAGCATTGCCTAATGTGATTAGCTCAGTGTGGTTGCCAGGATTTAAATGTTATTTCACCACTCTTGCACCTTTGCCATTAAGAGCAACATGAAAGGGAAAACGTAGCAGGTGAAACTTTCTCCATCAAATCATCTCCCTGCCAACAACAACATACTTGCTGGATGAGGAGAGGATTGTGCACTCCTCCCCAACCTGGTGTCCTCAAGATGCTCTGAACTTTCATCATCCCTGACCATTGGGCTGAAACATCAAGAGAAGAGAAGCTTGGGAGAGGCTAACCTAGTTGTGTGGAATGCAAATACATGCCAGATTCACTCTCCTTTTACACTGACATGGTATAAATCAACTTATGCTGCTATCACTGGTACATGGGCAGAGTTTCGGCGTGTCAGGGCACACCTGAAATCCTACGATCACTCAGAAATTGCTCCTGTCTCTGAAATTGGCATAATGTTATTCCTGCAATTAATCAATTAATTTTATAGCACATGCCTCAATAATACTCCCACAGCTACAGACAGAACCAACAGTTCTCCAATCAACCCAGGAGGGAGAGGGGGATTGACAGTTAACGAAACACCGTGGGACCACCCTCCCCGCTTGGGGTGCGGTTGGTTGGGTTTTATCTTCTAGGGATACTTACCCTATCAAACCTTCACCTCTTCCCCATACCATTTTGACCCAGGAGTCCTGGCCCAGGGATGACTTGTTAATGAGGGGATGTTACCCCTCTATTGGAGAGGCTAGTATGGGGTCTGGGATTCCCACTATCGAGGGGCTAGGGAGGAATGGCGGTGGGGCTAGATATCACTATCGGTGAAGGGTTTTGAGATGCAGTGATGCTCAAACCCCTTCCAATCTACGCCCCATCCCAAGGGACGAGAGTAGGGCAAGCAGGGATTACCCACCTCCGTCATTGGTGCTGTGCAATGCCAGGTCCATAGGCAACAAAACCACCAGCATTACACTTTCCATTGTTAAGTTTGGAATAGAATAGTTGCTTTGGAAGACGATAATCAGGCATCTACACAACATAACCAGTCCAACAAAGCTGATGTTGAAGAATCACTGCAAGCTGTCGGGAATCTCTTACTCCTAGCAGGGTCACCCAAGGCGTTAAGATCAAAGGGAAGGAGCTAGACAAAGAATGATCCAAGAAGTCCTCAACTGCAGAACAGGCGGATGAAAACAATGTTGCAATTATAGCAAAAGCAGCACCTGGCAGGATTTTGCCTTCTTTGCAACTCTTACAGGTGCAAGAGACTCCAGCTCTTGTGATGAATTTTCTATTGAGCAGTAGAGGCCATACTGTGTGGGACTAGTCCTGTAAGACATGCCAAATAAGGATCAGCATATGAGTTCATAACTTTCTTTAGGAATCTCTTCGCTAGGCCATTCTCAACAAGTTCATTGGATTTTGTAGATCCCTTGGTCTGGATGTTTTGTGGATAGAGCCATCTAGCTCTGCAAATCCTTGGAACTTGCAGCCATCAAACTGATGTGTATTATCTGATTGTACTACGGCAGGCATGCCATGTTGAGCAAATACTGATGCAATGAGGGTGATTAATTAAACGGCTGTCATGTTGTCCAGTTGAGCTGTAAAACCTATTTTGAAGCTACGGAGCACAGCTATGGAATAGCTCTGTTCTCCTCCTCCGCATGTTCTGTTGATGTAAAGATTAGCTCCCTGCCGCCACATTCTATATGAATGGGGCAAGCATGTATTTCATGTATTGCCCTGCCTATTCAGTTTGGCCCAAGGTCAAAAGGAAGAGAATGCCATTAAAAAGAAGAGCTAATGCTCAGAGGTGGACAGCTGCACTCCTGCAGTTGGCTCTCCCATCCTATTATTGCAATTATAGAGAAAGCAGCACCTGGCAGGATTATCCCTTCTATGCAACTCTTAAAGGTGCAAGAGACTCCAGCTCCTTGAACCTAGCAGGTCTATGCCCTCTTGCTATTTTGGTCACAAAATTAACCCAGTTCCTTTTTCCTGGGCAGTGCATTTCATTCCGTCCCTGTGTGAGAGGTTTTGTCCCAGCCATAGTTCTGTCTTGGACCTTTCTTTTCTTTTCTTTTCTTTTCTTTTCTTTTCTTTTCTTTTCTTTTCTTTTCTTTCCTATAGAATTTTTATTTAATTTTCTGTTTTACCATTTAAAATACTCATTTTTACATCCTTAAAATATCAATGACCCCCTTCTTCTCTTTCCATGGTTCATTTTGCATATCATAAATCTCTGCATATTTTACCAAAACTAAACCATTCAGTATTCCATTATTGCATCCATTGAAACTTATTTAGACTGTTGAATTGATCTCAATGCTGCCAACGTTTCCAGGCGTACACAGTCCCCCCCCCATATATTCAATAAATGTCTTCCAATCTTCTTTAAACGGATGTTCTTCTTGTTCTCTTATTCTATATGTTAATTCTACAAGCTGCGCATATTCTGTCAGCTTAAGTTGCCATTCTTCTTCTATAGTTGGGACCTCGCTCATTTTCCATTTTGGGGCTAACAAAACACGGGCTGCAGTAGCGGCATACATAAATAACCTTTTTTGACACCTGGGAATTTCCGTCTGAATTATCCCCAACAGAAAGGCCTCTGGTTTTTTGTTTTGTTTTTTTGGTTCTGCCTTGAACCTTGCTTTCTTAATGCCTCCACTGCCCTAGTACAGCTCTACATGTGACATATTCCAGCATGGGAAATTGCTGGACCATGGGCACTTTTCATTTTTAATAGCATGCACCAGCGGCGTAGCGTGGCTTGTCAACACCCGGGGCAAGGCAAGTAATTTGCGCCCCCTAACCCGGGGCAAGGCAAGTACAGTAATTTACTCTCCCAAGCAGCAGCAGCGAGGCTTCTCTTTCCCCCGCGCTCTCCCGGAGCTGCCTCTTTTCTTTCCTTTTTTCCCTTTCTCCAAGGCTTTTCGCTTTCTCTCCTTAATTGATTCCCCCTCCACACCGCGGCGATTCCTGGCTGCTTCCCCCCCCCCTTTCCCCTGTCTCTCCTCCTCGCTCTGCTTGCCTTGCCCTGCCCTGCCTGAGGGCACCCTGAGGAGACTCCGCTCTCCTTTTTGACCAGGCGAGGTGGAAAAAAGGGAGGAAAGTCTCTTCCTGCCCCCTCGCCAGACTCCCTGCCTGGCTTGGCTCACTACCCAGAAGGCCAGTGGAGAGAGAGCCGCAATTACCATAAAGCTCCTCTCCCTCTGCTTCGCCAAGCTGTCAAAGCCTGGCAGCAGTGGCAACGGCAGCAGCAGGCGCAGCCAGACCCCCGCCAGCCAGCCCGCCTGCCCGCTCGGCTTCCTCTCCTTTTTTGGCCCGCGGCAGAAGGCTTCGCTCTCCCCCTTCCGCGACCTCCTCGCCAAGCCGAGCGAGCGCGGGCTCCCTAACCCGTGGATTTTAGTAGGGGCAGAGAGCTGCTAGTGCGAGCGCGCCCCCCGCCCATGTTGCGCCCGGTGCGGCCGCCCCCCCCCCTGCACCCCCCACGCTACGCCACTGGCATGCACCACTTTGGAAAAAGTAAACATGGAATTTGATGTCACGCTATGCTGGCGCAAGCACATCAGCTTGGTAGACAGAAGGTCCTCCCCTTCCCTCACCCTGCGCTCTGTTCTGGGGCTCCTCCTGACCTCTCCAGGGCCAGTGGCAGGCGTGGTACATGAGGGGAAGAGGTGGGGAAGCCCCATAGTGCCTTGGGAAGCCCTTCCTCAGGACCTCCAAAGACAAGGTTTGTTAGATGCCTCCTTCCCCATTCTCATGCAAAGTTAATGCATAGGCAGGGTTGTGGGTGTCAGATTTCAGCCTTGAGATTATCTCTGCCCCTTTCACTTGACTATTAAAGCAGGAAGGGATGGTTTCTCATTCTCCAGCCCATTCTCTCTCTGCCGGTCGTTTGTTCTACTACTAAACATCTTCCAAGACAGCAATGTCCATTTACACCACAAAGAACTCATAACCCACCTACTTTCAGCAGCCAGAAGCATCATAGCCAGATACTGGAGAGACCTGTCAGGAGTAAGCATGGACCAATGGTACCAAATAGTATGGGAAACAGCCCTACTAGAAAAATTAACCAATAAACTGAAACTGACATGGGGACAAATAGAAGACACCTTCATCCCGGTATGGCTCCCCTTTATCACATACACAGCCCAACAAGACAATGACCAAAATCCACCACAAGCATACAAATCAATATGGCTAACCTGATCCAAAACACCCACCCACCCCACTCACACACGAAAACAAAGACCACCACAGCCAATCGCAAACAAACAACCACACCCTAGGCCAACCCCAACCTCCCTCACCACCAAAGGAACACAAGTGAATAGCAGAGAACCTGCACAAGTGACGCTGACACAAAACCCCACATATATTAAGTAAAATAGAAATATTGCCACCCCCACCCCCCTTTCCCCCTTTCCTTCCTAATGTCTCAACAAATGAAACTGATCTGTAAAAAATGTTACGGGGGGGGGGGGGGTTGATTGCACATACCTTTGTAAACCAAGAAAATCTTTAATACAAATAACAAAGAACAAACAGCAAAAAACCCCAAAAAACCAAAACCAAAATACAAAGCCCACACACCACGGAGCAGATTGGGGAGGCAAGCAAATGAAAAGGTCACACAGGAGAAGCTGCGATTTCTCCATCTCCTACTTCTGCAGTCATTTTGAAAGGACAAATAAAAATATCCAGAATGTAATCTGGTGGCTAAAAGCAGACTGTTCCATTTAAACAATGCATTCAATGGGAATAAACCTGGCGATAATATGGAAGGAACTCAATGTTACTCTGTCATTCTGCGGGCGCAAGCATTTTGGCTTGCCGTATGGAACAATCCTCTGCACCCCACAAGAGCCAACTTCAGGGGGTGGGGTGAGGTGGAGTGGGGAAGAGAGTGGAGGAAAGCCCCATTGCATAAGCAGAAATCCTTGAGCAGAGCTTCCATTGACAAAACTCATTGTGGCACCTGAGGTCAACCTCGAAATGATGCCTGACCGTCGTGCCAAGGTAGAAAGGGGGAGTGAATACAGTGGTACCTCAGGCTAAGAACTTAATTCTTTCTGGAGGCCCATTCTTAACCTGAAACTGTTCTTAACCTGAGGCACCACTTTAGCTAATGGGGCCTCCTGCTGCCGCCGTGCTGTGGCCGCACAATTTCTGTTCTCATTCTGAAGCAAAGTTCTTAACCAGAGGTACTATTTCTGGGTTAGCGGAGTCTGTAACCTGAAGCATATGTAACCCGAGGTACCACTGTACCTACATTGGGAAAAAGAGTAGGAAGAGGTGAGCTAGAGAAGGAGGCGGCGCCGGCGTGTTGAAACGGCAATGGTGACAAGTTGCACAGCAACTGGGCTGCACGGGAACATATAGGATTTCAGATGTGATCTTCATGGTGTCGTGCTAGAATCTTGAGGTTTTAATCTGAGTCACCCCAATGGATGCGGAGAGTGATGTTGCCTTGGACATTTTAATCACAAATGTAGTCAGAGTCTTCCAAACAAGATGTCATTGAAAGATTGCGTTAGAGGGAGCAAATGTAATATACAAGCGTGGTGTTGGGAAAGTATTAATGAAGCTTCGGAAACCAAGGATTACAGCAACAATTTGGTCCTCAGGAAAAGTAATTTGCACAGGAGCTAAAGTGAAGAAGAAGCTAAATTTGGTGCCAGACGATTAGCTTGTAGTCTGCAGAAACTAGGTTTCCAGGTGATTTTTACAGATTTTAAAGTTGTCAATGTTTTAGCAGTATGCAATATGCCCTTTGAAATCAGATTGCCGGAAATCACAAAAAGCAACAGACCCCATGCTAAAATCTCTCAGAGCTACTTTACAGTTTTTTTCAACAGGAAGTATCACAGTTACAGGGCCAAACGTAAAGGCTGTTGCCACTGCAGTGGAACAAATTTATCCATTTGTGTTTGAAATCAGAAAAGAAATTTTATAAGTTGCCACTTCACGATTAGGCAACCTAACCCAGCACCTTTTATAAGACTGGACTAATAGCAAAAGAAAGAAGGTGGGGAAGAAAAGGACAACTGGACCAACACAGCTGAGGGGGTACAAACTCTTGGCCACGGTGATAATCTCCAGGCCCCTTTGGATTTTATTTGGAACAGTGCTATATTGTAAAAACAAACGTTTACAAGATACGAAATTCCTGGTTTTTACAAGACATTCTTTTTTTTTTTTTACAAGACATTCTTGTCTTGTCTCTTTTACATTTTGAATTATGGTGCTGGAGGAGACTCTTGAGAGTCCCATGGACTGCAAGAAGATCAAACCTCTCCATTCTGAAGGAAATCAGCCCTGAGTGCTCACTGGAAGGACAGGTCGTGAAGCTGAGGCTCCAATACTTTGGCCACCTCATGAGAAGAGAAGACTCCCTGGAAAAGACCCTTATGTTGGGAAAGATGGAGGGCACAAGGGGAAGGGGACGACAGAGGACGAGATGGTTGGGCAGTGTTCTCAAAGCTACCAGCATGAGTTTGACCAAACTGTGGGAGGCAGTGGAAGACAGGAGTGCCTGGCGTGCTCTGGTCCAGGGGGTCACGAAGAGTCGGACACAGCTAAATGGCCAAACAACAACAACAACACAAGACATTCTATTTATTTCTGCAGTAATTTCTGTGTGTACATAAGCAGATTTGTCATGATATGCACTAAATCTGAAAACACTTCTATAGGTTGAGCTTGTGTTTTTATTTGTGAATATTCTTTACATTTTTGTACGCTGAATGTTGGGCACCAAAGAAGCTGTAGACATTACCCTTTTTCATCTGATAAAACGTGCACACATAAAAGTCTGCAAAACTTTTCTTTAAAAAAAAAAGGAGTGGAAGGCGGCCAGCATAACCTCCTTCTTGCCAAGGAACTGGTGTGCTGTTGAGGGGCATATCCGGCTTCCAAGAATTGCACTGTAGCCGTTGCTGCAACAATTCATTCCTCGGAGGCGGTGTGATCCTGTCTCCTGAGGTGAGCTGCCTTACTTTGCCTCAAGAGTGAACTGGCCCTGCGTGAATTTCACCCAAGGAATTGCAAATGCTATGTAATTGAGAAGACACCCGATCACAGGGGGATTTTCAAAAACCCCCACACAGTCTCACAATGAAATTGACAGGCCAGAGTTTGTAATGCTGAAAAATAATCAGTGATAACCTCCTCCAAAACAGCTGAAAAGACCAAAATGTTTAAGGCATGGAGGGCGTCCCTGTGGTTTCTCAATGCTGTTAGACTCCTCTTGACCACAACCAGCTATTATTTCATCTGTCCAGAAGTTCTTATCTCAACACACTTTCCTTGAATTCCCGGGCCTTGGACTCCGCTTTCTCTGCAAACATCGCAAATGTTTCAAGGGCAGATAAACAATTAAGCTCACCAAGGCTTTCTGTGATGCTGTGGCAGGTCAGGGATTGCGAGGCCCTTCAGATGGGTGTTGCGTACGTCCCTCCGGAAGGATCGCTAGCCTGGTGATCAAAGGCAAGCTATAATTCCCCTCTGCCCTTGGCCCTTCTTGTGTGTGTGGGGGGGGGGGGGAATGCCACTGCAATTCCTGAGGCTTTACGTAGAAAGAAGCAGCAATCCCCTCAATTTTAGTGGTGCTCTCTCAGAATCTGCAGCCTGCTTTGCTGCTCCACTTACATCTCCGCCGTGTCCCCATGACAAGTAACTTCAGCATCCTGTCTGTGCTGGATTGCATTGCCAAGTCCTTTGGTCACCAGATTTCCCCCCTTATAAAATCCTTTCTCCTCTGGCAAGGATGGATAAGCTGCTGAGGCCCTGCCCTATATCCCACCTGGTTGTCAGGGAACATCTGTTGTCAGGGCTCTGCGACAGCGTTAGCTGCTCACCTGGTGGGTGCCCTAAGCCATGGGTAGGCAAACTAAGGCCCGGGGGCAGGATGCAGCCCAATCGCCTTCTAAATCTGGCCCGCGGATGGTCCAGGAATCAGCGTGTTTTTACATGAATAGAATGTGTCCTTTTATTTAGAATGCATCTCTGGGTTATTTGTGGGGCATAGGAATTCATTCATTTGTTCCCCTTCAAAATATAGTCCGCCTCCTCCCCCCACAAGGTCTGAGGGACGGTGGACCGGCCCCCTGCTGAAAAGTTTGCTGACCCCTGCACAATAGGAGAGCAATATCTCCTCGTAATGCTGGAAGGACAGCTTGAACGAGGTTTGTGTGAGGAGGGGGCGACACTGGATAGGAAACCTTAGAATGTCATAAGCAAACAGAAGACATCAAAGCGATACCAGCTCTCTCTCTCTCTCATTAAATTTTCTGTTTTACAATTTAAAATACTCATTTTACATCCTTAAGATATCAATGACTTCCCTTCTTCTCTTTCCATGGTTCATTTTACATATCATAAATCCCTGCATATTCTACAGAAACTATACCATTCAGTTTTCCATTACAGTATTACATCCATCATAACTTATTTACACTGCTGAATTTATCTTAATGCTGCCAGCGTTTTCAGCTGTACAGTTCTTTCCCATATATTCAATAAACGTCTTCCAGTCTTCTCTAAACGTATGTTCTTCTTGTTCTCTCATTCTATATGTTAAGTCTTGCAAGCTGCACATATTCCGTCAACTTAGGGTAAGTTGCCATTCTTCTGTGGTTGGGACCTCGCTAACAAAACACAGGCCACAATAGTGGCATGCATAAATAACCTTTTGTGACACCTGGGAATTTCAGTCTGAATTATCCCCAACAGAAAGGACTCTGGATTTTTTGGGGGGAAGTACTTTTAAACATTTTTTTTCAAGTTATTATGGATCATTTCCCAATACGCTTTTACCCTTTTACAAGTCCTCCACAAATGAAAGAACATTCTCTCCACCTGTTTGCATCTCCAGCACTCATCTGATTCAGTCTTATACATCTTAGCACGCCTGCTCAGAGTTAAATACCATTTGTGAATCATTTCCAAGTACGGTAGTTCTCCTTCAAAGAATAACATTCTGTGAACTTCAAATCACATTCCCAGAGGTTTCCCCAGAGGTTAAAATCTATATTGTGAAAGGCAGAGCCAACTCTCACCTCCTTCACCCCTTATGGCACCAATGAAATCAGCACCTATTTTGGTCCGGGGTGGAGACCTAAACCTTCCTGACAGATGTCAGAACTCTTCAATCTAATGTTGTTTCATTTATTGAACAATTGGAGGAGACAGTTAATATTACTTTCATCGTGGACCTGTGCTACCTCCCACCTGCATTCTGCCTCTTGCTGAGGCACCACCCAAATATATAAACTCCCAGAGGGTTTCCCGCCCAAACATGACATACCTCTTAAAGGGATATCACCACGTCTCCCTCTTTTGATATTAATAGTACCAACTGGAAGCAAACAAGAACACAATAAGGTAATATCCAGTGTTTTATTCGGTGGGGGGGGGACGCAAGGGTACGCGTACCCCCAAACATTTTGTGAATCTAAGTTTGGCCTCATTGAGGGGCAGTGATCGCCGAAGAATTGATGCTTTTGAATTATGGTGCTGGAGGAGACTCTTGAGAGTCCCATGGACTGCAAGAAGATCAAACGTATCCATTTTTAAGGAAATCAGCCCTGAGTGCCAACTGGAAGGACAGATTGTGAAGCTGAGGCTCCAGTACTTTGGCCACCTCATGAGAAGAGAAGACTCCCTGGAGAAGACCCTGATGTTGGGAAAGATGGAGGGCACAAGGAGAAGGGGGCGACAGAGGACGAGATGGTTGGATAGTGTTTTCGAGGTTACCAGCATGAGTCTGACCAAGCTGCGGGGGGCAGTGGAGGACAGGAGTGCCTGGCGTTCTCTGGTCCATGGGGTCACGAAGAGTCGGACACGACTAAACGACTAAACAACAACAAAGTTCAATAGACGTAGGAAAATGAGAGTACCCCTAAACATATTTTTTTTTAATAAAGAAAGCACTGAGTAATATCAAAACAAATGCTGACGAGTCTGTCTGTCTGTCTTATGGCTGTTGGACCTCTGTAAAAGGGTTCCAGTTTCTAGTGCCTGTTTGCTCATACCATATTCTTTTGCTGGCCTCCTCCTCTTTCATGGATTTCTTTTCTTTTCTTTTTTCTTTTTTCTTTTCTTTTTTCTTTTATTCATTTTAATACACAAAAAGGACAATTATCTGTATACATCAACACAAAAGAGAAAGAAAAATAATATACCAAAGAATAATCACAAAACAAAACAATAAAATAAAATAAATAAAATAAAATAAAATAAAGATGGTCTTTTTATTGTAGATCAGACTTCCCGTCCGCTCCTTACTTCATTTACTTGTCATTAACTTGCTGCCAATACATATCAAGTTATTATCAGAATTTAAATAAGTTTTAATCTGTCTTAGGTCTCACATCATATTTGAAACTACTACTGAAATTATTCGAATGCTGCAACAGATTTTAAGCTACAATAATTATTTTTCAAATATAGTTTGAAGACTTCCCATTTTGAGATAAATACCTGTTTTGGTTTATTCTTTATTTTTTCAGACAAGCTATCTAATAAAAAATATTTTTTTATAAAAAGGTGGAACCTTGTGGCATGATCATTAAATATGATAGCGGATCCCCTCGGCGGGACATTATGGCTTTCTGTTTCCATGTTGTGCCATCTGAAAGCAACACATTGTCATTTTCCTGAAGTGGTGGCAAGTTTTTAGCACCCTTATCGTAATGCCATTTTCTCTTGACCTTGCACAGATTTTTGTACGTGTAAATTTCACGTTGTCAACTGATCTTACTGTGTCATACTTGTGGCAGTCTTGTGATGAGCAGTAGTTTTCTTGGGAAGAGGCCATGCTGCGTGGTAACTAGTTCTGTAAGTAAGACACGCCAAATAAGGATCAGCCTTTGAGTTCATTGCTTTATTTAGGAATCTCTTTGCTAGGCCATTCTCAACAAGTTCATTGGATTTTGTAGATATCTTGAGCTGGATGTTTTGTGGATAAACCCATCTAGCTTTGCAAATCCTTGGAACTTGTGGCCATCAAACTGATGTGTGTTATCTGTTTGTACTACAGTAGGCATGCCGTGTTGAGCAAATACTGATGCAATGAGGGTGATTACTTAAATGGCTGTCATGTTGCCCAGATGAACTATCTCAGGGTAGTTGGAAAAACAGTCCATTATTAGCAGGACAGTTCTTTCCTGCTAGCTCAAGTCAGGGCCCACCTTTGACCGTGGATGCAGAAGCTCTCCCCAAAGCATCACAGGTTCTTCTATCAGAGCTGATATAAATTCCTGACATGCCAGGCTTTCCCTCTTCTTTCTCCGTCTACATTTATGTTTGGCCAGTAGCCTCTAGAAAAGTCTATCTATAATTACATTTTTCTATATCCAAGTGGCCTTCACGTACTCTTTGCGTCATATCTTCCTTTGAAGCCTTGCATGCAGTCTTGTACATTGGAACAAGATGTCACCTAGTACTGACAGTTCTTCCTTGAACTATATGACGATTCCAATTCTTTTGCAGGATATCATCTTGATCTATGAACTGGGCAAATGCAAACCTAGGGTTGCCATAGTTCAAAAAGTGAAAATCCAGATACAAAAGTTGTTGAGCTTCTTTGTATTTTTGGAGGAGGGAGGCAAAGTTGATGAGCTGGAGGCAAAGTTGATGAAAGCTGTCCGGGTCATGTGGTCAGCATGACAAAACACTGGCTCCCTCAGCCTGGCTCCCTTAGCCTGAAAGCGAGATGAGCGCCACAACCCTCTAGTCTCCTTTGACTTAACCATCCAGGGGTCCTTTACCTTTTTTACTTTTTAATGGTAATACCATGCTTTTTGATCTCTTTCAGGCAGCTAAAGTACCGTATTTTCCGCTCTATAAGACACACCAGACCACAAGACGCACCTAGTTTTTGGAGGAGGAAAACAAGAAATAAAATATTCTGAATCTCAGAAGCCAGAACAGCAAGAGGGATCGCTGCGCAGTGAAAGCAGCAATCCCTCTTGCTGTTCTGGCTTCTGGGATAGCTGCGCAGCCTGCATTCACTCCATAAGACGCACACACATTTCCCCTTACTTTTTAGGAGGGAAAAAGTGAGTCTTATAGAGCAAAAAATATGGTGTTTATTGCCTTTGAATTTCTAATTCTAAAGCTTTCTACTCTTTTTATGGTAAGAGCAGTTAACCAGTTGGAAGGACTACCTTGGGATGGGAGGTGGTGGACTCTCCTTCGCTGGAGGATTTTGAACAGAAATTGCATGGCCATCTATCAGAGATTCTTTAGGTATGATTCTTGCATTGGAGGGGGTTGCACTAGTTGAGTCTTGGCGTCCTTTGCAACTCTGCAGTTCTATGATTCTTCAGTTTTGTGGCTTTAAGAAGGTGATGGTCTTCATATTCTCTTTCTATTTGTATTCCCAAGTAGCGTGTTATGTTTCCTATATCCTTCTGTTGTAAGAAAATCTGCTCCTCTTTCCTTATGGGGTATCCAGGAGCCCATACAGAGTCCTTCTAAGGTTCCCTATCGGTAGGAGAAAGTAACAGAGGCCAACCAGAGTATATTGAGAAGCAAAGCGGCTAGTAAGCCTGATCTTTATTCAAGGAACGGTTGCAACAGGGTCCTCACTCATCACACACAGGAGGGAGAACCCCAAACAATGGTGCGCAAGCCCTTATATAGACTATTGAAATTGCCCACCCTGTAGCCCAAGATTCTCCCCAAAACATCATACATACATCACAGAAGGAGGCAGCCTAAGGCAGAAATCATGTCTGCCAGGATACCTAATAATGGTCACTGATTGCATTACCTTGGCAGCCCAGCCATTCTTTTGTGATGGTTAACACTTTAGTTCCTGAGTCCAGGTCACAGGCTCACCCTATTCATACACAAATACACCCTTAAGACAGGATTTGCAAGCAAAAAGACAATAGGAAGGCTTTCCCCATTTGTCTCCCTTACTGCAGAGGAATATTTGAGGTCATTGGGAGAGTCAAAATGGCTTCAGGATTGCCTTCCCATACTATTTCAGACACATGGTTCATATATTTAGATATGTGTGCATTTATGAATATTTATTCTATATTTGAGACCATAAAATTCTTATAACACTTCTTTCCGAGTTTTAGTTTAATACTTTAATTAGTTCATGATCATCCCCATCTTGTTCAAAGCAGATCATCGGATTATCTACATGCAATGGTACACGAATCCATCTCTGATCTGTTCTCTTTGAATACAGGCAGAGATCTGCTTTACTTTGGATGAATTTCCCCTTTGTCAGTACTTCATTTATTTTTGCATTCCATGCTCCGGCAGCTTGGTTAACCTTTGGGGGTCTTTAACCTAGAGGGGGAGGGCAGCATACAGATTCTACCGATGTTCCAAGGTGGTGGTCTTACCTTGGCTGGGAGTTCATTTGTTTTTCTTTCTTTCAGCTGCTGCTTTAAGTGGCATCTTGACTGTGTTCCCGGCACGGAAATCCCTTGGGAACACTTTGTCATGGTTCAGCGTCATTCCCAAGGGCAGGTTCAGCAAAGAAGCCTTTTTGTTGTCCTTGGGAAGAAAGAAGGAACCCCTCAGCTCCATCATAAAGATAAGACCACAACCTTTGAAGATTCATAAAATCCACCCATTTTCTAAAATTGTTGGGTATTTCCCCCCGCTTTTGTTGGATGGCAGTATTTGTCCCAGCTTTCGCCCGTGCATTTCCACTCCTGCTCCTCTATAACCATCTCTCCAGCCAGGGCCGTCTTACCCACAGACCCTAGTGGTGTGGGGCACCAGGGTGCCAAGTTCTAGAGGGTGCTGGGCAAGAGTCTGGGGAACACCGAACGAGCGCGCTGAGTAAGCGAGGGTGCGTGTGCTGCTCCCATTGAGTGTCAGCTAAGTTTTTTCCCTTTTAGCCTGCAGGTGCCAAATTCTGTGGGGCGCCAGAAGGCTAAAAGGGAAAAAACCGAGCCGGCACTCAGAGGAAGCAGCACACACCCCCTCACTTGCTCAACGCAGGCACGCTCACTCGGTGTGCTCACTCACCCAGTGTATGCCCAGTGGCTCCCATTTTACAAACCCCTTTAAGAGGGGACCCTAGAATCGCCGCTGTGGGGGTTGGGGTGAGTTACAACTTCATGCCCACCACCCCAGGAAGATAGACTAAAGGATTCTGCCCAAGGCCAAAACTGCCACCTGAGACAGCGATTGCATGTTTGCTGCTGACTCCGCCTCCTATTTATGTGTCTGGCCCCGCCTCCCAAGAGTGTTGATAGGTTAACTGGGGTTTGGCAGGAACCCCCAATGACTAGCGCAGGGAGGCGGGCCAGCCCAACCAGCTGGTGAGTCCCACGTGTCCAGAGGTGCTGTGCGCAGTCCCGCAAAGGGGGGCCCCCACAAAGGGAGGTGTGAGCGCTCATTGTTGAACATGTTCAAGTTCCAGAGATCTTATAATAAGTTTGCTGCTGAGGAAACGGGCATACAGCTTCCCAGTTATTGAGAGCAGGCTAATAGGCCTATAATTGGAAGGTACATCGGCCAATTGGTGTCAAGGAAGGACAAGACTTTTTTTATGTACGCCACTACAGCAGCAAGGATTCTTCTAGCAAAGTATTGGAAGACACAAGAACTACCCACACTGGAAGAATGGCAGACGAAAGTGATCGACTTTATGGGACTGGCAGAAATGACTGGCAGAATCCGTGACCAAGAGAAAGAGACGGTGGAGGAAGACTGGAAGAAGTATAAAGTATATCTTAAGGACTGTTACAAAATTGAGGAGTGCTAAAATGTCAAGGGGAAGGAAGACGCAGAATTACAGCTGAAATTGTTTGATGATTTAAGGTGAAATTGAGAAAGATAATAAGTTTAAATTTAATTGGCAAAAAGGGTTGCTGAAAAACTGTAAAATAAGGATGCAAAAAGGGTGAGGTATGGGGAAGTCCGAGAAAGGAGGTTTATGAAAATGAGGTTAAGAAACTACATTTGTATGTTTGTTTGTATTTGTTGATGTTTGTATGTTGTTATTGACTTGTTTTAAAATTGGAAAACTAATAAAAATTTAACAGAAAAAAAATATATAATTGGAAGGTACATTTGGGTGGCTTCTCTTAAAGATTGGAACTACTATAGTGTAGCACCCTGCTTGTGGTTAGCGCTTAGCTGGAATGAAATATTCAACGCAGCAATAGAGAAATTAAAATAATAATTTATTTGTCAGACAAATAAATATGAGGCACAGTGGTATATGGTTACCAAGCTCTGGCCTGGCCTCCTGCCATTCTGGCCAGCACTTATATTTCCTTAATCCAGCCCCCTTGCTCCTCCTGTGGCTGCCTCTGTCCAATCAGCCTGGTTGAAATTCCTATTGGCTGTTTGCTAGAACCAATCACAAAAGATACACCCATTTCCTCTTGTCCTTTTATGGGAAACAAAAAGATATATATTCTTCTATCTATAAATGACAAATAAGTAGTAATATATCTTACATGTGTCTCAATAAGGAACCTTAATTACCAGCTCACCTCGCCCTATTGCCCTCCAAAACAGATGGTTAATCTTAAATTTTTATCTTAAACAGATGTCAAGGATCATCATTGAAAGATCTCCTTCCTTTGGAGGTCTCTAAACAAAAGCTTGACAAATGCTCTAATGATGTCTCTTGCTTGGCAGGGGGGGGGCTAGGCTGGTGGCTGATGGCCCCTGTGATCTCTTCCAACTATATGAAATAAGAATCTAGCATAAGGATTTAACATTTCTTAGCTTCTAATTCCTTTGCATAATTACATTTAAGCCAATATATTTAATACATAACATAAATAACCTTTTAAAAGGAAAAGAAATCTTAAAAGGATCTCAGTTTAAGAAAGAAACAACTTTAGAAAAAGACTTCCCAAAATACTCTCTTCCTTTCTGCCAGCTAGATGCTTTTCCATTGCTCTTGACCTTTGAACCTTAGGAAAATATGGCTCAAGTTTAATGGGAGGCACATGGTTTTATTTTACTATTTACCCACTCTTAATTATGTTTATCTCTTTTTTTTATCTTCTGTAATATGTAGGGTCAGTGTAACCTTGGCTGTCAGCCTGTAATTCCCTTTTTACGACTTTGAGAATTGTTTTCTGCTATAAATCAGGGGGCCCCCTTGTCTAGGAGGAAAAACATTTTGCCAAGGTTCTTAGGCAGCTGCTCTTCTGCCTGGCATGAACATTCGAAAATCTTTAAGCTCATTTTAAGATACAGGCCCTGATCAAAATATAAGCTTGATAAAAATGCAGGCTTATGATTAGATGCCTCAATAGCATGTTTCCAGCTATATGGTACCTTACCCGAGTTATTTACTACCATAAAGAGTGCTGCCAGAAGCGGAGCCCACCAGTGCTGGTTTGATGTAATCAACTCTGCTGGGATAAAGTCTTTCCCCGGAGCCTTTCCACTCTTCAGATTCCCAATTAATGTATGGACTTCCTCCACAGTAACCGGCCTCCAATTAGGGAGCAGTGACAATTCTGCCCTGTTATCATCCTGTAAGCTGGAAGGGAGGTTTGGATTTTCCATAAATATATTTCTGAAGTGGTTCTCCCAAACCTGAGCTGGAATGACACAGCTGGGGGCTGAGGAACTATTTTTCATTGAGTCAGAGACCAGTTGCCAAAAGAGTTTAGTTTCATTGTTTAGTGAGGCAATCAATAGCATGGACCAGGAATTTTGTTCGGACTGCCTTTTTTTTTGAGGCCAAAAGGGCTTTATACTCTTTTTTGATTTTGAAATAAGATGGAGGTAAGTAGTTTAATCCAGCGTTTCTATAGGCCAAATAAGCATTTCTTAAGGCTTCCTTCTTTGTGCGGCACTCTTGGTCAAACGAACCGCGCCCTTTAGCAGTGCGTGGCTTGCCAGCTGAGTTTATGTTAACCGAGATCACATCTTGCAAGGACTCAATTAGATTTTCGTAAGCCGTCAGGGAGGAGTCTATTGATAAATTGTTTATTATAATTGATCTTAACTTAATTGCAGTTTGTGAATTCAATCTATTCTCAACTGCAATTGCTATCTCAGGTGTCCATTTTTTCCCACGCAGTGCTGGATAATTTGCTGAATTGTGAGAGTGCTGAATTGAATTTTGGCCAGTAGTGGAGATGATTAGAGGTAGGTGGTCGCTTTCAGTCCAGATTCAGTCCAGCGGTCCAGATTCAGCTCAACAGG
The DNA here is from genome assembly GCF_951804945.1 of Podarcis cretensis. Taxonomy (NCBI): domain Eukaryota; kingdom Metazoa; phylum Chordata; class Lepidosauria; order Squamata; family Lacertidae; genus Podarcis; species Podarcis cretensis. Next base: position 32,812,876 of record NC_137187.1, read on the forward strand.
AGCACTAGAGGGAGCCAGCACAAATCCTGCTAGTGCCGTGGTTCTTTTCCTCCTCTTTCCCCTTCATGTCACCCCCAAATTGCCACAGGAGTGTGGGAGAACACCCAGAACAGTGCCTGGGGTAGTGGAGATAAATACTTGCACTGGTGGAATGATCAGCTAAGCTGAACACTGAATTCTTCCCTCTGCTAAAAGTTGTTTTTGTTTTTTAAAGGAAACTGCTATGGGCAGTTTAGCTGTTTATCATAGAATCATAGAATCATAGAGTTGGAAGAGACCACAAGGGCCATCGAGTCCAACCCCCTGCCAAGCAGGAAACACCATCAGAGCACTCCTGACATATGGTTGTCAAGCCTCTGCTTAAAGACCTCCAAAGAAGGAGACTCCACCACACTCCTTGGCAGCAAATTCCACTGTCAAACAGCTCTTACTGTCAGGAAGTTCTTCCTAATGTTCAGGTGGAATCTTCTTTCTTGTAGTTTGGAACCATTGCTCCGTGTCCGCTTCTCTGGAGCAGCAGAAAACAACCTTTCTCCCTCCTCTATGTGACATCCTTTTATATATTTGAACATGGCTATCATATCACCCCTTAACCTCCTCTTCTCCAGGCTAAACATGCCCAGCTCCCTTAGCTGTTCCTCATAAGGCATCGTTTCCAGGCCTTTGACCATTTTGGTTGCCCTCCTCTGGACACGTTCCAGTTTGTCAGTGTCCTTCTTGAACTGTGGTGCCCAGAACTGGACACAGTACTCCAGGTGAGGTCTGACCAGAGCAGAATACAGTGGCACTATTACTTCCCTTGATCTAGATGCTATACTCCTATTGATGCAGCCCAGAATTGCATTGGCTTTTTTAGCTGCCGTGTCACACTATTGGCTCATGTCAAGTTTGTGGTCAACCAAGACTCCTAGATCCTTTTCACATGTACTGCTCTCAAGCCAGGTGTCACCCATCTTGTATTTGTGCCTCTCATTTTTTTTGCCCAAGTGCAATACTTTACATTTCTCCCTGTTAAAATTCATCTTGTTTGTTTTGGCCCAGTTCTCTAATCTGTCAAGGTCGTTTTGAAGTGTGATCCTGTCCTCTGGGGTGTTAGCCACCCCTCCCAGTTTAGTGTCATCTGCAAATTTGATCAGGATGCCCTTGAGTCCATCATCCAAGTTGTTGATAAAGATGTTGAATAAGACCGGGCCCAAGACAGAACCCTGTGGCACCCCACTAGTCACTCTTCTCCAGGATGAAGAGGAACCATTGATGAGCACCCTTTGGGTTCGGTCAGTCAGCCAGTTACAAATCCACTGAGTGGTAGCATAGTCAAGACCGCATTTTACCAGCTTTTACCGCATTTTTATTCAGCAGCTAGTGTAATAAATATCTGTTGCAGAGTATATTAAGACGCCATGCAGTGGTTGGAGAAGAGTCTGTAGCAATATGCAATAAGTGATTTGTGTGTGAGAGAGAGGGAGGGAGAAGAGACTGTTGAAGTGTGTTTCTAGTTTCAACCACAAAATGGTGAAACATGTGCCCCACCCAAATTGGCAGTGTCTTCATCTGGTGTGTGAAAGCTCTTAAAATAATCCCCCACTACCTAGAAAAAGGAAGATGGATGGCAAAACTAGTGCAAGTTGAATTGCTCAAAGGGAAGGATGCAACGCTGAGAGGGACCTGCTGTGTTACACACAACTGACGTCTTGTTGTGTCCTAGATGTGACCTGCAAAGGATTTGCAATACCGTATTATGTATGTATGTAGACAAAGGAAATCCTCTTTGCTATTCTACCGTTACGTGTTCAGGGTGCTGGATCCAGTAAGTGTTAGAAATTAATCAAGGCTTGCTGCATTAAACTGGATGCCAGACCATTTTCATCCCCAGCAAGTGTTAAAAGCTCAATAAGCAAGGCTAGCTTCCTGCTGTCAGGTGATTGCCTCTGCGATGAGCCATTAAGAGAGCAAAGGAAAGGGAGCTCTGTGTCGGGTGGCAAAGGGGTGGGACCCCTCCTTCAAACAGAACTTGAAAACAGTTTTATTCAGAGAATATTTTAAGGGGGCCATCTGCACTTCCACTTGTCCTGTCCCAGGAAAACCTGCTCCTTTCCATTGAATTGGAGCAAATATCAATAAGGTTTTCCGCTGAATTATATTTGCTCCTATAGAGTGGGGCAAATGGGAAACAACTCAGCCCCGTGCCTCTCAACAACAGTTGTTTAAACTTACTTTCTTTTGACCCCAAGTGCTCAGAAAAAAAATCTGTCAAAATCTTCAGGCGTTTGAAAACTAGGAAGTTAAATAAAGAAAAATTAACCACAGGGAGTACCTTTTGTGCGGTTCAGGAGTATATTTTGCAAAATTGCAAAGAGCATGCCTCTATTCATCTTTTTTTAAACTGAAACAAGTTTCCTTGGATTTGCTGAAAACCTTTTCAGCACTTCCTTCTCAAATTCCTCCTTTTTACCGATGCACGTTTTCTGTGCACACTCAGCAAGCCTAGCCCACTGACATGTTCCCCTGTCATCGTTGACCTTAGCCATGTCTTTACTCTCCAAAGGTATTGAATGACTGCTCTATGCTGCATGGCTGAGCAAGAGAGATGAGCAGAGCCTTTTTTGTGGTAGAGCCTTTCAATTTCAAATATCCTGATTATTTCTACTTGTAGTTAAGTATTTTTTATTTATTTACTTGATGGGGGGAGGAGCTGGCTCCCCCACCCCGCCCTGGCTACACCCATGACTGAGGATGAGCCCTTAGTTTAGGTTCTACTGCTGTTTTGAATGGCTGCTGTTTTTAATCATTCCCGTACTGGGGTGGTTCAAAATAATACATTAAATACACCCCACCCACCCACTCTGAGAGCCACAGATAGAAGCCAAAATCTGGGTGCCCCAAAATGGAAAGAAGCAGAAGTCCCAGCAAAGAAAGAATCAATACAAAAACTTATGGTATATGCAGAAATGGCGAAACTTACCGGAAGAATAAGAAATCAAGATAACAATTTTTTAAAAAATAAAAGAATGGAAATGGTTTATTGAATATTTACAAATAGATTGTAAACAGATAAGAACATTGGCAGGGTTGTTGTAATAACCTGCAGTTTCATAAAAGCATATATTTAAAGTAGATGAATAAATGAGCAAATTAAGTTAATTTGGATATGCAGAAGATATTAAAAATAAATTTAAGGAACCACTGAAAGAGGGGGAAGGAAGTCAAGGTTTGGAACCGGAAAAGTATAAATAATTAAAAAAAGAAACAGATAAAGTCCTAGTTAAAGAGGTAAACTTTTGCCTGCTGCCTAAAGGTATATTATGATGGCTTTGCAATTAAAGATGATCCAGAGCTCTTGCACAACAAACCCATAGCCCAAAAAGATCAGAGTTTCTGCTAAGAACAAAGGGATAGGGACGTGCCCTCGAGAAGGTGTGGTCACGCTTGCTTTGATGCAATCTCATCTAACCTCCCTACAAATAAATCAGAATGAATGCTCATTGAATAGCCACCATTGTCTAATAATACTACAAACAGATAAGGATGGCTGCTCAGTAAGCAAGCCCTCAGGAAGATCCCTTCGTTTGTGAGTCTTTAATATCGTATATGACATCTCCACCTTTTTTGCAAGCTGTTCTGAGTATTAATTTGAATGGAAGTGTAGGGCAGCAGTACTGTATGCTATTAAGAAATCAATCTATCTGCTTTTCCCTAATCCAGCTCAAGAGACTTCCCTCCCTTGCTTGGGGTGAATATTTATGCTTGCCTGCATTTGAAACCCTGTGGGAAAAGCCACTGAAAGGGATTGATTTGCAGTGGGGAATCAGTGGGCAGAGAAAGGTGTTTGGAGCTGTGCCATTCCCAGGGATAGGCTGCCCATGAGGCAGGTTGAAGCATGAGGGTCACATGGCAGCAGCTTCCAGTTAGATCTCGTGGCATTCTCGTGCAATCTCACCATGCAACCCCGGAAAGCAAGGCTTCAGCAGCAGGGGAGCAGCTGTGAAAGAGGACAGGCCACCACTGCCACTTGCCCAACTCTCTTCACTATCAGATGTGAACAAGGCAGGGCTGGGCTGGAAATTGCAGTTTGCATTGACCCGCGAGGGGTTTGGAGCGTTCAAAAAAATATTAAGTGGTTTATAAATGCATTAAAATAAATAAACATTGAAAAGCACTCCACTATGCAAGGTCTTGGGGACACAGGTGGCGCTGTGGTCTAAACCACTGAGCCTCTTGGGCATGGGTAGGCAAACTAAGGCCCAATCGCCTTCTCAATCTGGCCCGCGGACGGTCCGGGAATCAGGTGTATTTGCATGAGTAGAATGTGTGCTTTTATTGAAAATGCATCTCTGGGTTATTTGTGGGGCCTGCCTGGTGTTTTTACATGAGTAGAATGTGTGCTTTTATTGAAAATGCATCTCTGGGTTATTTGTGGGGCATAGGAATTTGTTCATCCCCCCCCCAAAAAAAAAATATAGTCCAGCCCCCCCACAAGGTCTGAGGGACAGTGGACTGGCCCCCTGTTGAAAAAGTTTACTGACCCCTTCTTTGGGCTTGCCCATCAGAAGGTTGGCGGTTCAAAACCTCGTGATGGGATGAGCTCCAGTTGTTCTGTCCCAGCTCCTGCCAACCTAGCAGTTCGAAAGCATGCCAGTGCAAGTAGATAAATAGGTACCACTGTGGAGGGAAGGTAAATGGCGTTTCTGTGTGCTTGGGTCTTGTTACAGTGTCCCGTTGCACCAGAAGCGGTTTAGTCCTGCTGGCCACATGACCCAGAAAGCTGTCTGTGGACAAACGCCAGCTCCCTCGGCCTGAAAGCGAGATGAGCGCCGCAACTCCATAGTCCCCTTTGACTGGACTTAACCATCCAGGGTTTATCTGGCCCGCTTTTGAACTGCTAGGTTGGCAGTAGCTGGGACAAAGCAAAGGGAGCTCACTCCATCACGGGGATTCGAACCATCAACCTTCTGATCGGCAAGCCCAAGAGGCTCAATGGTTTAGACCACAGGGCCACCCACGTCCCATGCTCTGCCTAAACGTTATTGCTAGCCATGCATTTCAGGCAGCAGTTCCATCTGGTGCACAGGTGGTTTGCTCTGAATATATTGTGCCCCTAATGGCTCACTTGCCACCCACACCTAAGTAAGCCCTACTGAGTGCAAAGGAACTTTCTTCTAGGTAATAGAGCGAAAAATACGGTAATTGTGTTCCTCCCTGCCTGTTCTCTTCTTGCAAAAAGGTGCTTGGGCTGGTGGGAAACGTGTAGGGAGTAAGTCCCTTTGCATTGAATAGGGCTCACTTCTGAGCAGAAGGCAGGTATCATGCCTCCTCATGGTCACAACATTCACAACACAAATTGAGTGTGCATTTGGAGACAGCCAAGAGGATGTATGGGGGAAACTGGAGGGCCATCTTTTATAGGTAGCTGTCAGGGGTTCAGGAGCAGAAGCACAGGGAAGAGGGGAGATGGAGAGTGAAGGGGAAGAATCTGAGGGCAGCGTAGGAGAAGATGACAGTGGCCCGAGAGATTCCATGAGCCTCTCCAGCGAATCGGAAGATTCACAGAAGGGGGCGCCAGTGGCCAGGGCAAGGGGATTCCCAAGGGGGACACTCCAGGAGCAAGGGGCCAGCAGGGACTCCCAGAGTAGCAGTTGGAAATCAGGACCAGCTTCCCCACCAGAGCATAGTGGGGGGGAAGAGTCCCAGGTATCGAGGGCAGAGGATTCCACACCAGGGAGTGAAGATAAGTCAGGGCTGGCCACACCTCCATCGGAGAGCCAGACAACGGAGGGGAGGTCAGATCCGGGCAGTATCCCGGAAGAGGGAAGCAGTGACAGAAGCAGTGTGACGGTCAGGAGGAAGGTCACTGGGTTGGCGCGAGAGGCAAGTTCAAATGTACAGGAGCGCGGGACAGCAGAGAATGAGGATTGGGAACCGAGTCCTAAAGCCCGCCGGAGACAGGGGGAGGAGTCAGGAGACTCAGCGTCGGAAGAGTCCAGAAAGGGGAAAGCCCCAGCGGGCAGGAGGACCCAGAGGAGGAGAGAACAACGGAAAAGGTGGAGCAGGGCTAGGATCTTAAACTGGTGTCAGAGGGGAGGAGATTCAGACGGGACTTCGCCGGTCTAGGGTTTAAGACGTAGGGCTGCGCGCTGCGGCTTTGGAATGGAAGTTGAACTTCAATAAAGACTTTTGTACATAATGACGATCGGGCGTTGGTCCTCTGTGAGCTGGGACCTAGGGGCAGCTCTGACAGTAGCTATCTTACTAGTGGGACGCGGGTGGCGCTGTGGGTTAAACCACAGAGCCTAGGACTTGCCAATCAGAAGGTCGGCGGTTCGAATCCCCTCAACGGGGTGAGCTCCCATTTCTCTGTCCCAGCTCCTGCCAACCTAGCAGTTCGAAAGCACGTCAAAGTGCAAGTAGATAAATAGGTACTGCTCCGGCGGGAGGGTAAACGGCGTTTCCATGCGCTGCTCTGGTTCGCCAGAAGTGGCTTAGTCATGCTGGCCACATGACCCAGAAGCTGTACGCCGTGAGGTTATATTACGAAGCTGCATGTCTTTGTTGGGTAAAAGACTGGATTGTCATCAAAAACAAAAATTTGTTAGATCTAGAGGGGTTTAATCTAAGATTCGGCTGGCATGCCTATTTATGGCGAGACAAGGGAAGGGTTCATAAAGGTTTTTCTAACCACATTTTCAGAGGGCCACTGCTGGAGGTGTGGGAAAGGAATAAAAAACTGTTGGAGCAGAAAACGCCCTGGTGGTTATCACCAATAGACATTTTAACAATTAAAAAATTAAATATAGAGGGGGAAAGATGGACATATGAAGATTTACTAACCAAAACAGAATCCGGGTGGAGGATTAGACCTTATGAAGAAATAAAAAGCAAGCTGACTGGCTGGATTCAATACCATCAAATTAATTCAATATGGAGGGAAGATAATAAGATCGGAATAAATGACAAGAAATCTAGATTTCAGATTGAAATAATAGAAAGTAAAACAAAATTATTATCAAAAATGTACAACCAGTTACTTGAGTGGGACACCAAGGACGAGGAAGTAAAGGATGTAATGGTGAAGTGGGCGGTAGACCTAGGGTACAACATAGAGTTTGACAAATGGAAGGCATTGTGGTGTAAAGATATGAATTTTTCAGCATGCACGACACTAAAGGAAAACATGTATAAGATGATGTACAGATGGTACATAACGCCGGTAAAACTACATAAAATGTATAGAACGGGCGATAAACTGTGTTGGAAATGTAAGAGCAAGGAGGGCGAATTCATTCATATGTGGTGGACGTGCGAGATTCTCAAAAAATTTTGGGAATCCATCTATAATGAATTAAAAAAAATTCTTAAATACACGTTTGTTAAAAAACCCGAAGCCTTCCTGCTGGGGATAATTGGTAAGGATATCAAAGAAGAAGATAGAACCTTTTTTCAATATGCAACGGTGGCCGCCAGAACCCTCATAGCACAGTACTGGAAAACACCAAAAATCCCAACACTAAAGGAGTGGCAACTTAAATTATCTGATTATTTGGAGCTGGCTAAATTGACACAGAAAATAAGAAATCAAAGAAGTGCAAAATTTAACAATGAATGGGATAAATTTAGGATATATATGGAAATAGAGACAAGGGGAAAATTAAAATGTTGATCAGAAACACATATGTACTTATAGAAATCACAGTAGGCATGAGATAACGCTTACTACGTAAAAAGTTTTATTAAGGAATAGACACAGCAGATAGATAAACAAGATAATAATTTCCGAAATCGAGATAAAGGGAAGTCGATCAATGTCATCAAAGTTGTATGTATTTCATGTTTTGTTTGTTTGTTTGTTTTCTCTTTTTCTGTTTTTTCTTTTTCATTTTGTCTTTTGTATGTTTGTGAAATATATTTATGTCAAAATTTAAAAAATTTTTTTTTTTTTAAAAAAAGAAGCTGTACGCCAGCTCCCTCGGCCAATAAAGCGAAATAAGCGCCACAACCCCAGAGTCAGTCACGACTGGACCTAATGGTAGGGTCCCTTTACGTTTATCTTACGGGTCACGTGGGGAGGTAGAGAGCAGAAGCAGGGAAAATCCAGGACAAAGGCAAGAATTGTGATACAATGAACATATATTAATGGGGAACCGTCATGTTAAGGTATTAAAAATCATTTTTGCACTACTCGCTGTTAAGAGAAAAGTGTTTTTTTGTTCCAGGACATCCAAAATGTGAGCAGAACAGTGGGAATGACATGTGGTCCCTTGTCCTCCCCCCAAAAACCAGGCTAAAAACTGTTTTTTGAGGATTTGTGGCTGAGCCTTGAGTGGACCATGTGGACCTTTGTTACATCCAGAGATCAACCAGCTGTGCCGGCCTTTGCTTGTGTGTCTGTCTAGTTGTGTATGACAGTGGAATGAATCTCTTTCCTCTTTAACTTGGAGGCTGGCTGCATGATGTTCAAAAATAGACACTGAAAGGCTTTTTTTTTTTTTTTGGTGCTTGCTCAAGGACCTTAGTGTACACTGTGATCTACGCTTTCAAAAAGAGTCATGCCGTTTCCTAAACTCTGATGATGCTCTGTGAGTAATCTATCAATAGGCACTACATGGAGAGGAACATATAGTTTATGTGCAGCTTCTATTAACCACAGTGTCAAAAGTATTATGCGTTTTTGCTAAAGTATGCTAAGACCTCCTTTGTTCCTTCCACTCGGGAGCCTTGCAGTACAATCCTGCGCATGTCTACTTAGAAGCACACTTCATGGGAGTAAGCCTCACTGATATCAGCTGAGTTGCCATCTGAGTAAATCTCCTTGGCCCCGAGCTATTTAGCAAGCTTCTCCTCTGTGGCTTACGTTTACCAAAATCTCGAAATGAATGTTCCACAGTACAAAACAAACAGAAACCTCATCATGTCCCAATCATCTTTTCGAATGATGTTTCCTCTTTTGTGATGATAAGTAGAGTCGGTGTTTCTTAAACAGCGGGCCTTCGGACACTGTGTGCCTCCTCTTTGCTTGACTCACGAGCCATACCATAGGATTTGGGTGGTGAGTAAAGGGAAGTTTTAGTTAGGGAAGGTCTACTTACTCTCTGAGGGGAAAAGGCAGAGGAACTATTGAAGGAAATTTGAAAATGAGATAAAATCTTTATTTATTTGTTATTGAATTCATATACCACCCTATACCCAGAGGTCTCAGGGCAGTTCACAGAACATAATCAAAATATAAAACCACAATATATATAATCAAAATAAAAACAACAACTCAATAACAACACCCCCCCAAAAAAGAACATTTTAAAAGGGCATAGGATGTCAATCAAGTCAATCAAAGGCCTGGCTAAAAAGGAACGTTTTTGCCTGGCGCCTAAAGGTGTCTAATGAAGGCACCAGGCGAACTTCCCTGGGGAGAGCATTCCACAGACGGAGCCACTGCAGAGAAGGCCCGTTCTCGTGTTGCCACCCTCCAAACCTCTCAAAGAGGTGGCACATGAAAGAGGGCCTCAGAAGATGGTATCAAATAATAATTGTTATTATTATTAATTATTAAGTTCATAAAATAGGAATAGAAAGGAAAGGAATAAGAGAGGAAGGTTGTTACAGGAGGCAGAAATGAATGTAAAGGGACCAGGAAGGAGGGATGGAAGAAACTGGTGCGGCAGAGTGATGGAAAGAAGATATGAATTGAGTGTGAAAGGAGAATGGGAGAAGAAATTACAGGAGATGGGTAAAAATACTTTGAGAAGCATGTGAGGGTTCTTCACTTCTGGACTCTGGACCAGCAAATGCTGCCTAAATAGAGAAGCTAAATACATGGGTAGCGAACATAGTGTCCTCAACTCCAGATATTGTTGGACTAAAGGTAAAGGTAAAGGTACCCCTGCCCATACGGGCCAGTCTTGACAGACTCTGGGGTTGTGCGCCCATCTCACTTAAGAGATTTTGTTGGACTACAAGTCCCATAATCTCTGAAAATTGGCCATATTGGCTCAGACTGATGGGAGTTGCAGAACCCCATGTTGGCTACCCATGCAATACCCCCAGAACCAATGTCTGTACTTGGCTTGAGGAAAAACTGAGCTTTGGAACTCCTTGCCACAAGGACAACACTATGGCAAAGAATTTTAGCCATTTCCATAGATGTATTAGAACTGGATATGGAACAACTGATTGGTTCAAAATTGGGAAAGGAGTATGACAAGGCTGTGTATTATCTCCCTGCTTATTTAACTTATATGCAGAATTCATCATGCGAAAGGCTGGGCTGGATGAATCCCTAGCCGGAACTAAGATTGCCGGAAGAAATATCAACAACCTCAGATATGCAGATCAACCTTGATGGCAGAAAGTGAGGAGGAATTAAAGAACCTTTTAATGAGGGTGAAAGAGGAGAGCGCAAAATATGGTCTGAAGCTCAACATCAAAAAAAACGAAGATCATGGCCACTGGTCCCATCACCTCCTGGCAAATAGAAGGGGAAGAAATGGAGGCAGTGAGAGATTTTCTTGGGCTCCATGATCACTGCAGATGGTGACAGCAGCCACGAAATTAAAAGACGCCTGCTTCTTGGGAGAAAAGCAATGACAAACCTAGACAGCATCTTAAAAAGCAGAGACATCACCTTGCCAACAAAGGTCCGTATAGTAAAAGCTATGGTTTTCCCAGCAGTGATGTATGGAAATGAGAGCTGGACCATAAAAAAGGCTGATTGCCGATGAATTGATGCTTTTGAATTATGGTGCTGGAGGAGACTCTTGAGAGTCCCATGGACTGCAAGAAGATCAAACGTATCCATTTTTAAGGAAATCAGCCCTGAGTGCTCACTGGAAGGACAGATCCTGAAGCTGAGGCGCCAATACTTTGGCCACCTCATGAGAAGAGAAGACTCCCTGGAAAAGACCCTGATGTTGGGAAAGATGGAGGGCACAAGGAGAAGGGGACGACAGAGGATGAGATGGTTGGACAGTGTTCTCGAAGCTACCAGCATGAGTTTGACCAAACTGCGGGAGGCAGTGGGAGACAGGAATGCCTGACGTGCTCTGGTCCATGGGGTCATGAAAAGTCGGACACAACTAAACAACTAAACAACAACAAATTAGATATCAAGAGAAAGTGGTGTCAGTAATTGCCCGCTGATAATGGCAGACTCTGCCTCCCTCTGCCACTATTTTGTGAAGGGTTCTGCCCCTACAGCACCATTTTGTGGCTGGTGGGGCTCAGTTATTTCCAGGCATCTGAAGTTGACCCTGGGGAGTAGAAGGTTTGAGAACCCATGAATTAGGTAACACTTGGGCTACTGTTGGGTTCACTACAATTAGGAATCAAAAAATTCTTGTGCTGCTGCTATATTGATCAATATTGATTTTGGAATACAGCAATTCCCTCCCCTCCTTTTCCTTTGTGTGTGTCCCTACATCACGGTGCCCTTCAAATATCGTTGGAGTACAGCTCCCATAATCCCTGACCACCGGCCATGCCAAATGCAGCTATTAGGAGTCGTAGTACAATAAATATCTAAGGGTCACCACGTTGACTATCTGCACTATATGAAGCTCTCATAGTCAACTGGCAATAAGTCACGCTGTGGGTTAAATCACAGAGCCTAGGACTTGCCGATCAGAAGGTCGGTGGTTCGAATCCCCGCAACGGGGTGAGCGCCCGTTCCTCGGTCCCTGCTCCTGCCAACCTAGCAGTTCGAAGGCATGTCAAAGTGCAAGTAGATAAATAGGTACTGCTCTGGTGGGAAGGTAAACGGCGTTTCTGTGCGCTGCTCTGGTTCGCCAGAAGCGGTTTAGTCATACTGGCCACATGACCCGGAAGCTGTACGCCGGCTCCCTCGGCCAATAAAGCGAGATGAGCGCCACAACCCCAGAGTCAGTCACGACTGGACCTAATGGTCAGGGGTCCCTTTACCTTTACACAACATCATGAAGCCAGTCAGATTTGGCAGGAGTGATGGCACTGAAGGCAAACTCATGGCTTGTCTGCATTTGGACATTGTCCGCTCTGTCTGTAAAGCATTGAGACTCTTAATCTCAAGGTCCTGGGTTCGAGTCCACATTGGGTGAAAGATACCTGCAATGCAGGGGGTTGGACTAAATGACCGGGGGGGGGGGTGTCCCTTCCAACTGTGATTCTGATTCAACCGTAGTAGTCCACACCCAAACATATTCTGATTGTTAGTTGAGCAGCAGCTTCAGTCTCTGTTTCCTGTTCACGCCTGGAGGCGTTGCCTTTTTGTGTTTGCCTTCTAATTTATTGATTATCTTATGCCACTTAAGTACTGACAGGGCATGCGTACTTTTTCTTCTTTTTAATTGCCCTGCCCAAGAAGTGTGCAAAAAGCACAAAGTCATGCAATTGTGAGTGAGGAAAAAAGCACAAAAGTCATGCAATCGTGAGTGACGGCCAGTGTTAAAAGTTTCGCTACATTACTGCAATGTTTTCTTTCCGGCCCCGCTTGCAAGACTGAAGCAGGATCTTTCCATTCATACCGGAGCAAATTACGAGACCCCCTGAGCCGCTCCTTCCTCTGTGTTTAAAAAGAAGCAGCCTCTGCAGCAACTCCCTCACGCCAGAGCCCGAGCCCCACCTTTCTCGGTCCCAAAACGCGGTGGGATAGAATCCCAGAACTGTCGAGTTGGAAGGGGGGGGCCCTCCCAGGGTCATCTAGTCCAACCGCCCGCCTGCAATGCACGAAGGTGTCAAATGCGTTTTGGCGTGTTATAGGAATTCTTAGGTCTCAAATATCGAATAAATGTTGATAATTGCACAAGGTAAACACACATACACAAGAATTTAAATTACATGTCTAAACTAGTAGGGGAGAGCAATCCAAAAGCCATCTTGGCTCCTGTAAAGTCTCTCAATATTTCCTCTGCCTCCTTAATTCTCTTTGCCTGAGAACAAGCAGGCAGATCGCAATCAGGGGAAGTTTCTGAATTGATTCCTCTTCTTATGATCCTCTCTTGTATTAATTGTCATTGTTTGCCCAGATAATTATAATAATTTATTATTTATACCTCGCCCAATGCTCTGCACTGAGGGATGTCCGACGGGCATCCCGGTTGTCTTTATCAAATGCCAATGTTTTGTGCAAACTGTGTTTGGAACCATGTGAAGCTTGCTAATTCCTCAGGAACAATATCCCTTGGCTTTATGCCTGATGTAATTTCTATTTGTAGAGGGGATGTCCTCCTCCTCCCATGCCAAAATGCAAACCCTTAAAAGAGGTGTTATCTTTTTGATTCTGGGTCTCTTTTGCCTCCTTTTGCCAGGAGGGGAAGGGAGCTCTGTTGCAACAGAAAAAAAATAAAGATCTGCCTTGCTTTCGCTGCATCCTGCCTCCATCCCTTCATCTCTGACCCATGGGGGACTCAAGAGTTCCATAGGGAAGCAAAAGGCAATCTCCCCTACTTTTCTAGATCAGGCGCATAGGGTGAAACCAGGAAGAGAAACGCTCACGCCCACCCTGGGCGCAAAGCAAGGCGGATATCCCCACCCCACCCAAAGGGGGCGGGGTGGGGAGAAGGACCGGGGAAAGAAGGGTTAACTCGCTGACGTCACATGGTGCGTTCGCAACTCCTCCCCCACGCGCTTGAATTGGGGAGGTTTGAAAATCACCCCATTGGAAGCTCCTCCCCCGCGCCGCTTGAATGGGGGAGCCGCGCGGAGAGGATGCTACAAATCTGGTTCAGCAGGGCGAGTGCGCGCACGTGCGGAGAAGCGGCGCTTTAGGGACCCATCGCCGGGCAGCCTCCCCGTTTGCGCGCCGCGGGTCTCCCTGCTTTACTCTCCCGGTGGGATCGAGAACAAGGGGCGAGCAGATTAAGCAGCAGCAGCAGCCCGAGGGAGCCACGATGAGTCCCGGTGGATTGCAAACGCCTTTGCTAGCCTTGGCGCTCGTGCTCTGCGCCCAAGTTTCTGGAAACGGTAAGCCCTCTAATCCCGATCTCAGTATATGTATATATATATATGGGACCTTCCCTTTGCGGAACGAGAGGGCTGGATGTTGCTCTTTATAAGAAGATCAGGTAGCAAAAGGCGGGTACGGGGGCCAGGGAAATGTATATATGTATTTATCTACTTTATTGCATTCGCATCCCCACTTTTCCTCCCAAGAAGCTTACGGTGGCGCGCATCCTGCCGCTCCCCATTTTATCCTCGCAACAACCTTGCGAGGTAGGCCGGCCCTCCGGTGGCTCAGCTTGCTTCTTCCAAGGTCTGGGTGGGGGGTGTGTGCCTTTTTGCGACTCCGGTTCCCGCAGCCCTCCCTTGAGTCCGCTTCTTTTGAATGGGGGTGTTCTAAACAAGGGCATCTCCAAGTAACAACCCTCCCCAGATATCGGGCTCCTAAATAGTGCTGACCGGAAACTGAATTCTTGGGCTACAAAGAGTTTTCTTTGCCCCCCCCCCCTTGTTCTGCCCCACCCCACAGCATCCTCTGCTTTTGATTCCGCAGGTATGAACTTTGGTGAGCTTAGGAGGGGCTGCTGGTGCCCGACCCCTTCCTACCCCCCCCCACCTGAGCTGTGATCTCTCTTCCATACCTGTTTCAAGGCAGGGCCCACTGGAAGGACTGGGTCTGCTGCTGGTTGCCCCGCCCTGAGCTTATAAGGGCGGCTCCTTCCCTGCCATCACATTGCCATCCATCCTTCAGGAGCAAGATCTCCCAAGCCTTAGCATCCCTTTAATGGCTTCAGGGTGGGGGCCATAGCCTGGGATGTGTGTGTCACTGTATTTTTTATTTTGCTGCTGTAAATTTAATAAATAGCAATGATAATATTGGGTGAAATAGATTCCCTCCCCAGGGATGATTTATTACCTGGCAGCCTTTACTGTTCTGTTAATGAGCAACATTCCCTGGGGTAGGATGAGATTCTTAAATGATTTCTCGATAAGATCCCACAGGATTATTTTGCTCCTCCTTTCATTATTTCCTTTCCTTTTGCTCATTTAAAGACACAAATCTTCCCTGTGAGGAAGCGCATCTTTTTTTCCCTGCCCCCCCCCAAAGGAGGGGTCAGGCATGCACATGGAAGGAAGTAGTTAAAACTTGATTTTGAGAAGAAGCGAAGACACATGCATGGAACTCTCTGCATTAGGGTTGCTAGCCTAGGCTCCAAATGGGACTCCTTTACCAGGAGGGGATTGTGTGTAAAATAATATGGGGGGGGGGAGAGAGGAGTGGCGAGGTGGGGAAAGCAAGAATGTTTGGAAATGCTGCGGAGTGTCTTGTGTCTTTTTGAAAATGGGCAGGAGGTCTGGGAAACCGATGGTGGTTTGATGGCAGAGAGGAATGGCACCTCCTGGCATGTTTGCATCTTTTAATAAGACCTCGGCAAAGGAATGACCACAAGCCCTTTTGTTTTTAAAGGGATATGGATCTCAGGACATGGAATGGTGTCATTTGCCTCTTTGGAACTAGCAACTACTTGGGTGTAAGAAGGGAGGGGAGCGAGTGACAGTGTTGGGTGGGGTTTATCGGAAGGTGCATGTTAGAAAGGGAGGCACCTCTGTCTTCAGCGGCACAAAGTCCAGCCAACCCGCTACCCGGCCCTCGCCCATTCGTTCCCCTTCCCCACACGCTCTGCTTCCCCATTGGTTTGTGGGCCAAACGGGCCATTTGTCGGCTTCTTTGCAATCCGCCAATGGGTGTCGGAGAAAGAAACACCCTCTGGCTTGGCTTGGAAAGGCACCTCTGGCAAACGTGGGCTAAACTTCCTTCAATGTGAAGGATTCTCTGGCTTTTGTTTGTTTGGACCCTTCAGCCTATCTGCCTCCGCTAATTTCACCTCTGTCAGCCTGAACTAACCCTGTATGCTGGTGTCTCGATGTGACAGCAAAGGAAATGTTTGTTTTCTTTTGTGTCAAAGGGAGTGCAAGATGTGTGGCCTCCTGGGCTCATAAGGCGTGTTCACACATTACATTCAACAAGTGTACAGTCCGTCTTCCTATGTACACAGTTAGCTGAGTGGTACGCTTGTAGCTGTACAAACCAACAAATGCAGACATTTGCTTGTGTAGAGACAACTTCTCCATCTGTTCGGTGTAAGAAGCCTATGATGTCTTGCCAGTTCTTGACTGAAACTTAAATTTAAGTTTAACTGGTTATACAAGACGCCGAACCGATGTAGAAATGAATAGCATCACTCCCATTAGGAGTGACCTAGATCCTTGCTTTTATTCCAGAAGCTTAACACCATGCGAAGTTTTGATAGTTGCATATCCATCTTTTAATGTGAAAGGCAGCATATCTCCTGCCATGCAACTGTTAATTATTGAGGGACGGCGTTTCTGCCCCCTTGGGAGCAAAGTTCTGAAGGACGGTAGCACCAGGTTTGGCTGCGTCCTAGGTATTTGCTTTAAAAACTTTGCTGTGAACTTCAGTCATGTTTACAAAAGGAGGTTGTTGGACATTGTAGAGAAACTCCACTTTGAAACCCCTTTTCGCCATTCTGGTAATACAGTGGTGCCCCGCAAGACGAACGCCTCGCAAGGCAGAACACCCGCTAGACGAAAGGGTTTTCCGTTTTGGAGGCGCTTCGCAAAACGAATTTCCCTATGGGCTTGCTTCGCAAGACGAAAATGTCTTGCGAGTTCCTGCGGCTTTCCCCCCCTTTCCCCCCCTTTTCCTAAGCCGCTAAGCCGCTTATCAGCTGATCCGCTGATAAGCCGCTTAACAGCTGATCGCTAAAAGCCGCTAAACCGCTAATAGCGCTAATCCGCTAAGCTGTCAATGGGCTTGCTTCGCAAGACGAAAAAACCGCTATACGAAGAGCCTCACAGAACGGATTAATTTCGTCTTGCGAGGCACCACTGTATTAAGGTGCGACTCCCAGAGCATGGCTTCCTCTTTACGAACAATAGAAGTTCTGATGAAATCGTTCTCTAAGTCCTCTCCAGTCTGCTGCCTCCCAGGTGTTTTTGCACTAACAGGTTCCCTTTTCCCACCTTCATCATGAGCAGCAATCAATGTTTGCAAGTTGCTCCTGGTCAACCTTCTCTCAACCCTCCGAGGAATGTTGCTAGCCCTAGAATCAAAGGAGGAAATGGGTAATTGTGAAGAAGCAGGAATGCTGATCCATCTGCCCTGCCCAAACCACGTTGTGATGCAGAGACCATCGTAAACGGTGTGGCCTTCCTGTTTGCAACATCCTACCCCACTGCTTGCATGTTATGTGTGCTAGGTAGAGAGGTTGGTTTGACCTCTTATGATGCATACTCCAGCCATTTGTTGTCAAGAGTGATACTTCATAGTTAGCAGCTTGTACAGTCGTACCTTGGTTGTCGAACGCCTTGGTACTCATACGTTTGGGCTTCCGAACGCTGCAAACCCGGAAGTGAGTGTTCCGGTTTGCAAACGTTCCTTGGAACCCAAACGTCTGATGCTGCTTCTGTGGTTTCCGATTGGGTGCAGGAAGCTCCTGCAGCCAATCGGAAGCTGTGCCTTGGTTTACGAACATTGTCAGAAGTCAAACAGACTTCTGGAATGGATTAAGTTCGACAACCAAGGTACCACTGTGTCGCTTTGGGTAGGGCAACATATTGGTGGTTTTGCTACTTCTCGGAGGCTAGAATCCTAACTGTACTTCCCTGGATTCAAATCTCTTCCAATACCCGTGGTTAGAATCGGGGGCCTATGTACCTATGCTGTACGCTCTTGACTCATTCTTACAACAGCTTTGAGGCAAGATCAGATGATATTTGAGCTCATCCATGCCCAGTAACACCACTAACCACTGAAAACTTCCAGACTTGGATTGGGTGACTTGCTGTGGTTGGACAACAGCCCGGGGTCACCTTCCAGCAGAAAGAAACCTCTTTTTGCTTTCATTTACTGTCACCTTGTGATCAATGCAACTCAAAGCTCATGACTTTGGTACGCTTTTTAAAAAAGAAAGGGGGGGGGAATGAACAAAAAAAGCCAACTACGTATGGGCCACATGAATTTCATGAGTTTAAGTCTGTGGGTTTTTAAGAGTAACCGAGGACCCTCACATCCATTTGTGTAAGGAAAAGTTCCTGGTCTGTATGCAAGGAGAAGACTTTGAAAATGTAAGGGGACCAAGAAGTCACAGAATTGGAAATAAATTTCTGCCAAATAAAAACAGGGCTGGGTGGATTTGGGTTTTCCACAGTAATGTTTCAAGAGTAGGCCTAGATGTTTTAGGTTTGATGTTAACAAGACTGTGCTTCACCCTGTTCATGAATATGTGCAAATTAAGTTGTTCCTACAACTCCCTCGAGTTTACCAATCAATTTCCCTGATGGACCTGAGAGCCAAGCATAATCTAACAGGATTTCTCTCCTTCCCTTGAGATTAAGGAGCAATGGCTGGATTTAGCAGTGCATTTTGGTACTATAGCTTCCAACTCCGCTTGTTCAAAATTATTGAATAATTATCCTTGGTACTTCAGTCTTTGCCAGAGATCAGGGGTCTCAAAACCTATTACCCTCAAGCCCCACGTGAGAGGACAGAAAATTCCTGAGACCCACCAATCGCAAAATGGTGGTGCAGAGGCAGAGCCATTCATGAAATGGTGGCAAGTGGTGACTGGCACAAGGAGCTTGATGCTACTGATGTCATTCTTCTGTTCATATCTAATCTCTCTTTAGAATTTGCTAAATTCTTTCCCACAATTTCCTCTTGGCGATGAACTCAACTTTCACATATGTGCACAGACCTTGTTTTTTTTTTTGGTGTATTTTAACTCTGTCCATTTTAGTTTTCCTTCACCCTTCCTCCCTGCTCCCTACACAATTTTTCTCTTAGAACAGCTTCTTTCTCCTGCACCCTCCATTTACTATTTCTAGTTGCATTGTTATTTTAAAAATATGGGCCTTATTTTTTTTAAAAAACAAAAAACCCTGGCCCTTTATCTTCTCTCTTGGATTTCCTCCAGCACCTTCTCTGTTGCATCTCCCCTCCCTCTATCTTTCTTGTCTCCTGCCATCTTTGCTCAACCTGTGAGGCAATGCTGGTGTTGACTGTGGTCCAGCCAAAAGGTTATAGAAAGGATGTGTTAATGGGGCAAGTGAGCAAGGAGGTACTGGGTGGGCTTTGCCACTGATGGCGCATGGCTCCCAAGTGGTATTGGGGGCATGGGAGAGGCATGTGATTTCAGTTTCTAGCTATTCTTGACACCTTTCTTTGGATGAGGCTGCATGTTTTTATAGGAATTCAGAGGTCTCAAATAAAAAATAAATGTTGATAATTGCGCAAGGTAAACACAGACACAGTGTTTGTACCTTGGGTTACAAACACTTCGGGTTACAGACTCCACTAACCTGGAAGTAGTACCTCGGGTTAAGAACTTTACCTCAGGATGAGAAGAGAAATTGCGCAGCAGCAGAAGGCCCCATTAGATAAAGTGGTACCTCAGGTTAAGAACGGACCTCCGGAACGAATTAAGTTCGTAACCAGAGGTACCACTGTATATAAGTATATAAACCACATGTCTAAAATACTATAGGAGAGCAATCCAAAAGCCATCTTGGCTCACCTAATGACTCTCAATATTTCCTTTCCCTCCTTAATCTCCCTTGCTTGAGAACACAGAGGCAAATAGCAATCAGGGGAAGTTCCTGAAGGGATTCCTCTCCTATATCTATGAACCTCCTTTGTATTAATTGTCATTTTTTGCCCAGATGCTCTGCACTGAGGGATGCCTGACCTGGGCATCCTGATTGTCTTATCAAATGCTAATGTTTTGTGCAAACTGTCTGGAACTCTGTGAAACTTGCTAAATTGCCCCTTGGCCTGTGTGAGCCACAGTGACATCACACCTTAGGTGTGATGTAATTTCTATTTATAGAGGGGATGTTCTTTTTCTTCCGGAAACCCTTAAAAGAGAAGTTTCTTCTTGGTTCTGGGTCTCTCTTGCCTCCTCGCCAGGAGAGGGAACTCTGTTGCAACAGAAAAATGAAGATCTGCCTTGCTTTCGTGGCCTCCTGCCTCCATCTATTCATCGGTGACCCATCGTGGACTTATGGGACTCAGAGTCCCATGGGGAGTTGGGCAGCAAAAGCCAACCACTCCTAAAAAAATTTCTAGATCAGTGTGGATGTTTAACTACGCTTGCCCTGACCTATTTGCCTTATTAATGAAGTTTCTGACAAACAGTTGCAGCAAATTCCTTCAGGCGTTCTCTTGTTGACCTTTTCTCTTTTCCTACATCTCCTCAATAAAGGACAAACATTTGCAGATAACGATTTAGATTTAGATAACATTCAGCACATGCCGTTCAAATGTAAGGCAAGCCAGATGTTGTTGTTTTTTATGTTGCGCAGAATTGGTCTCTATCTGAGCACCAGGGATAAGTAAGAGCAGGAAGGATCAAGCATGCAGATGCTTTGAATAAATAACCCACCCAAAAAACCCCAAATCACTCTTGTATTTCAGCTGAGGCTTAAATGCAGATGTGTGAAATGGTTCTCTCTCTTTCAGAATCCTTTGTCTCCAGCAAAAGTGCAAAATGGGAGAGGCCCGATTCTGGGTGTGTCCCTATATGGTTGTGTGTGCTGCTCGTAGAGAGGATATCCTTGTTGGTTCTTTTTAACTCTGCTGGTGGAGAGAGCTGTTTGCTAAGCAAGAGTCCTGTGCAAATATCTGGTGAAAGCTGTAAAAGTGCTGGGACCTCCCATCGGCCTGTCAATTCTCTGTCTTATGCTAATAGCGGAGGGTGGAGAGAGGAGGAGGGCCAATATCTGGACTGAATCTCCTGCTTGCGTTGCTGACACTGGCAGAAAACCTTGCGCAAAGCGAATGGATTTAAATCGCCTCAAAAGAGAGCGACCAGTTTAATTAGTTTTCCTTGTTTTGAAATAAGCATGTTTCCTGAGCCGTGCATCCTGTTTTAAGGGTTATAGCTTGCTGGTTTTCAACGAAGCAGAGTGTTTTTGTAAGCTAAAGGCACAGTTCTGCACCTTTCTCCATGAAGCCCACCGAGAACTACATCTGCTCATAGGCAAAGTATACATACATGCAAGGATGTGCGAAGGAAGATCACTTATGCAACAGCTTCGGTTATGTGCATCTTCAGTTGGAAATATGCCCCAGTGGATGAGCGGAATTTATTTCTGCCTTGAGGCAGATCATTGGTCCATCTAGCTGGCAATGGCTCTTCAGGGGTTCATAATTCCCATCCCCACCTTTAGTTAATATCTAAATACAAGGTCAGGACACAGGTGGCGCTGTGGTCTAAACCACTGAGCCTTGGGCTTGCCACTCAAAAGGTCGGTGTTTCGAATCCCCACGATGGGATGAGCTCCCGTTGCTCAGTCCCTGCTCCTGCCAACCTAGCAGTTCGAAAGCATGCCAGTGCAAGTAGATAAATAGGTACCGCTCCGGCAGGAAGGTAAACAGCTTTTCCGTGTGCTGCTCTGGTTTCGCCAGAAGCGGCTTAGTCATGCTGGCCACATGACCCAGAAAAACTGTCTGTGGACAAATGCCGGCTCCCTCGACCAGTAAAGTGAGATGAGCGCCGCAACCCCAGAGTCATTCGTGACTGGACTTAACTGTCAGGGGTCCCTTTACCTTTTACCCTAAATACAAGGTCATTTTTGTGGGCTTTAGGGATATCCATGGGTGAGATACAGCAATATCATCACTTTGATTCTAGCCCCTTTGATGATTCCCTGCAAAAATCCTGTGAAATAGGATGATCAGAGGGGCCCAGGGCCAGGTTAATTTTTTATGGGTCAGGATGGCCCCAAATTGGAGTGTCTGGTTAAATTTTACAATTTCCACACAAAAAAGCCTGCAGTTCCTGGTAGTTATGTTTGAAACCTTTATACGTGGCAGGGCAAATGTACACAGCTTCTCCATGCCAGCTGTTTATTTTGCTGCCGTGTCTACCTGCAGCTGTAAGTAGGTATTTAAAAAACAGCCTCTGAAACACAGAAGCATGTTTTGCCGGACATGCTGCTCTGAAGCTCCCATCACAATCAGCAAAATCTTCTTAGGATGTTAGCTGCACGAGAGAGCTTATGTTCCCTGGTCCTTTCTGGAAACTGTCAAGTTTCTAAAGAGGCTCATCTTGCAGAATGAGTTTACAGTCTTTATTTGAGTGTTTAAGGCATTTCCCCTTTATCTGAAGTGACCGGAGCTGGATTTTCTTTTCTTTAAACACTCATGTCTAAAGTTGGAAGTGGCGGTTGCTGTTTGTAGCTACGTATTAGTAGTGTACCTCTTGTTGCCAAGAAGTCCCAAGTCTGAGTTCCTGTAGTATAGAGTTGGGTTATCCCACAATACAATGAAGACATTGCTTGTTGTATTGTTGTCGTTATTTTTGCTGCTGTTACTATTTATTAAATTTGTATGCAGTCGTACCTTGGAAGTTGAACAGAATCTGTTCCGAAAGTCGGTTCGACTTCCAAAACGTTTGGAAACCAAAGTGCGGCTTCTGATTGGCTGCAGGAAGTTCCTGTAGCCAATCGGAAGCCGCACTAGATGTTTGGCTTCCGAAAATCGTTCAAAAACCGGAACGCTCACTTCCCGTTTTTGAGTTCCAAGGTCTTCGGCAACCAAGGTACAACTGTACTGCCCTTCAGCCAAAAATCACAAACACATTTAAAAGGGTATAAGATGTTAATCAGCCAAAAGCCTGGTTGAAGAGGAATGTTTTCACCTGGCACCTAAAGGTGTATGATGAAGGCTGCAGGTGAGCCTCTCTGGGGAGAGTATTCCACAGATGGGGAGCCACTGCAGAAAAGGCCCACTTGTGTTGCCACCCTTTGGACTTCTTGTGGTGGAGGCACATGAAGAAGGGCCTCAGCTGATGATTGCAGGGTTCATATGGGTAGAGGTCCTTGAGGTGTTGCTGTCCTGAGCCGTATTAGGTCAAAACCAGCACTTTGAATTGGGCCTGGAAACAAATTGGCAGCCAGTGCAGTTGAGCCAGGATCGGTGCAATATGCTCAAACCGTCTTGCCCCCCCCAGTCAGCCACGTGGCTGCCGACTTCTGCACTAGCTGAAGCTTCTGAACTGTCTCCAGAGGTAGCCCTACATATAATGTTTTGCAGTAATCTAGCCCAGAGGTTACCAGAGCATAGATGGCAGAAGTTAGGCTATCCCTAGGGGTGCAGCTGATGGAAGGCATTCTGCCCCACTGAGGCCACCTGACACTCAAACAACACAAAAGGATCCAGAACTAACCCCAAGCTACATACCTACTCCTTTAGACAGAGAGTCGCCCCATTAGGAGCAGACAACCTCCTAGCCATCTGGCAAAGGCAGATCCCAGGGAGCATGACCGGTTTGGTCGCACCAGGTGCCGAACCTCTGGGGCACCTCGACCGGCGCCGCTGTTGCGACGCACAACGGCAGGTGAGAGGCAGGGTGTGTGTCAGAGTTTGGCGTTGCAGAGGGTGCCACTGAAATGTGAGACGCTACTGCGTCTGTTCCAGGGAGCCAGCCACAAACTGCCTCAAGCTTATCAAGGGTTGTGCTTCAGTTTGTTGGCTCTTATCAAGCTATTATGTTGGCGCAATTCACACTCTGATTGCAGCAGTGGGAGATCCTATGAGATCATTGTTTCACTGGCCTTTCTGGCGGCTAACGATGTTGCTTGCTTCTCTCTTGCAGGTGTGGAGAAGTGTAGGAGGAGGGAGTTCCAGTGCGGGAATGGCGAATGCATCCCTTATAAATGGATATGTGATGGCAAGGCTGAATGCCAGGACGGCTCTGATGAATCCTTGGATGCCTGCAGTAAGTTGACTATTATTGACTCCCCACCCCCTCTCCCAAATCATCCTGCGTAGGAGGGAGCTGAAGGAAAACGTCTGTGTGTAAGAAAACACTCTGGGTTTTCCTTGACCCTGCCAATACTGGAACACTTAAGGGCTTCTAGTCTTGTAGATCATTCTCCAACCTCTATAAACCCTTTGAGCAGTCTCTTCTGCACCCCCGTGGGATGTAGATGAAGAAAGCAAGACTTGGATTGAGGGTGGGTGACTAACTTAACTGCCAGGTGAAGTAGGAATTTTTGAAAGCCAAGTGTGGGGAGAGACATCTTAGCTTTACCTTACTGGGAACGCGGGTGGCGCTGTGGTCTAAACCTCTAAGCCTCTTTGGGCTTGCCAATCGGAAGGTTGGCGGTTCGAATCCCCGCAACAGGGTGAGCTCCCATTGCTCTGTCCCAGCTCCTGCCAACCTAGCAGTTCGAAAGCACGCCAGTGCAAGTAGATAAATAGGTACCACTGTGGCAGGAAGGTAATGTGCTCTGGCTTCCGTCACGGTGTCCCGTTGTGCCAGAAGCGGTTTAGTCATGCTGGTCACATGACCCGGAAAGCTGTCGTGTGGACAAATGTCATCTCCCTTGGCCTGAAAGCGAGATGAGCGCTGCACCCCATAGTTCCCTTTGAATGGATTTAACCATCCAAGGGTCTTTTACCTTTTTTTTTTATTTCCTTCTACCTTAAATCACACTGGGGCAGGTATGCCTTGCCTTGGAACGGACTTACTTCAACATATGAGGCTGCAGCCTTGTGGCTAGGGAGTCCACTTTGACCTGCATCACCACACTGTGAAAATTCAGAACCATGGGACATTATGGCTTAAATGCTAGGCAGATGGATTTCCATTGGGCATTCGAGGGATTGTTGAGAGATGTGAGAAGACTGGAAGAAATTTAAGATTTATTTAAAAAAGCATTGTAATTTGGTTGAATGTTAAGAAGGATGCTAGATCATAAATAATTGAGCACCACTAAACTAGATGGAATTAGGATGACAAGTGAGATTGAGGAAAAAACATAAACCTTTGGGAGGATTATTAGATTATATTTTAAATGAATGGGATATAAGAATGTAAACAAGATGATAAATTGCGGGTAAGAATTGACAATGATGCAAGTGGGAGCGGGAGACGTGAGGGAGTCCAATGAAGCTAAGAAAATATGTTATGATATATGTTTCATTGTTTTTATTTCTGCATTTATGTTTAAAAATTTTAATAAATATATATATATAAAAAAAAAAAAGAGAGAGAGAGATGTGAGCTATGTGCTATTGACTCAAAGCAACAGTGGATTTATTAGATCAGCTTCCATGCCCGTCCGTTGCAGCAAAACAGCAAAGTGTCTTGGGGCACATTGAAAGTCATGAGAGATTGGTTCAGGTGCCTCAAGCCTTTTTGTGTCAAATGGATCGGTGTCGAAAGGTCTTTCCAATGACCTCTGCATCTCTTGGTCAGCAACCTGCTTCTGTTCAGACATAAGGAAGGAATAACAAGAAATACAGCCATTTCTTTTCTCTCCCTCCCCTTGCAGTCCAGAGCGAGCCAAGCAAGCATTGATGCTTTCCTTATAAATGCAACAGTGCTGCTGCTATGTGTCATAGCAGTTCTGATATTTTCCTGCTATTCCCCCTCAAAGTCAAGAGTTAACCTTTCCAGATGCATTGGAGGGTATTACCTATTTTATGGGTTTCAGGTTTGCCTGTCCTGGCTGCCCCCAAGGAACTTGAGAATTGACAACTTTGGGTCAGAGCCAGGAGTTGTTTGCAGTAGGGGTTCCTTAAAGGTAAAGGGACCCCTGACCATTAGGGTCCAGTTGTGGCCGACTCTGGGGTTGCGGCACTCATCTTGCTTTATTGGCCGAGGGAGCCGCCGTACAGCTTCCAGGTCATGTGGCCAGCATGACTTAAGCCGCTTCTGGCAAACCAGAGCAGCGCACAGAAACGCCGTTTACCTTCCTGCCTGAGCAGTACCTATTTATCTACTTGCACTTTGACGTGCTTTCGAACTGCTAGGTTGGCAGGAGCTGGGACAGAGCAATGGGAGCTCACCCCGTCACGGGGATTCGAACCACCAACCTTCAGATCGGCAAGTCCTAGGCTCTGTGGTTTAACCCACAGCGCCACCCGCATCCCTATGGGTTCCTTAGGAAACAGCTATTCACAAGGTCCAGGGGTTGCCAAGGGAGCAGAAATGAATACATTGCTTTGTCTGTTGTGTGCACACGCCCTAAGGCAAAGCAGAATCAATCTGAACAACAGCAAAGTTTGTTTTTATCCCAGATGGTTTAGTATTAGAGGGTTGAGTGGAGATGCATGGGCGTCCTGTGGGGGGTTTTAAAGTCCCCAAAGGAAGGGTGCAAAAATCCTGCCAGAAATAGGGGGAATGTATCCACTTGCTGTGTTTGCATGCAACAGGAAGAAAATTGCACCTCTCTTCTGCCCCTGGCCCAGTCACAATACAGTGGTACCTCGGGTTACAAACACCTTGGGTTACAAACGCTTTGGGTTACAGACTCCGCAGACCCGGAAGTAGTACCTTGGGTTAAGAACTTTGCCCCAGGATGAGAAGAGAAATCGTGCGCCAGCGGCAGCGGGAAGCCCCATTAGCTAAAGTGGTACCCCAGGTTAAGAGCGGTTTCAGGTTAAGAACGGACCTCCGGAACGAATTACCATATTTTTCGCTCTATAAGACGCACCAGACCATAAGATGCACCTAGTTTTGGGAGGAGGAAAACAAGGAAAAAAAAAAATTCTGAATCCCATAAGCCAGAACAGCAAGAGGGATTGCTGTGCAGCGAAAGCAGCAATCCCTCTTGCTGTTTTGGCTTCTGTGATAACTGCGAAGCCTGCATTCGCTTCATAAGATGCACACACATTTCCCCTTACTTTTTAGGAGGGAAAAAGTGAATCTTATATAGCAAAAAATACGGTAAGTTTGTAACCAGAGGTACCACTGTATGTACAATACATGGGGGTGGAAGTGGAATTTGGCAATTGTGTGCTGATGTGGCAGGAGGACTCTGTTTCATGTTATGTGAGCCTTGGACTTTTGGCACAGGTGAGCTTGACAGCCTTCCTGTAGCTTGCACTTGCCCACTGACACTATTGGTTTTCTGTCTTCCTAGCAGAGGCTGACCTGTAATGGACATTGTAGTGCCCCATAACCGCTTGGTGGCTCTGTGTCATCCATGCAAGAGCAGGCACAGAGCCCCAGTCCCACGCTGGCGATACTGAGGTGGCATTTTAACATCTGACTTGTCTTTTCCAGAGTCCGTGACCTGTGAGCCAGGGCAGTTCAGCTGTGGCGGCCGCATCAATCGGTGCATTGATATGTCCTGGCGGTGTGACTCGCAGATTGATTGTGAGAATGGCTCCGATGAAGAAAATTGCCGTAAGTCAGACTCTGTAGGCTTTGCTATGATAGTAATGGAGCTTTACCAAAGTGTCGGGCAGGGTCGAGGGGATGAAAATGGTGGGGAAACTCCTGGATTCTGCTTCTCTCTCTGGATTCAGGCTGGGTTTGGAGACTAGCATTGTAAGAACCCATGCTTCAGTAACACTCTGAAATTTGAAGCAATTGACCAGTTCTTCTACATCAAGGCCTATTGCCTGTAACTGAATTGGCAGCCTAGAGCCTCTGTGTGACCAGTAATCTTTATTGGCAAATAGAAGAGCTGCTCTCTTTGCCTGTCTGTAGCCGCTCAATTCAAGCTTTCACATTGCTTTTCAAGAGTTGCTTCCATAGCACAGAACTTCATCTATTCTGTCCTGTTGTAGTCTAGGAAAACAGATATAGCAGCCAAACCTCCAAATCCTTTTTGGGTACTTCTTCTTTTTTTTTTTTTAACTAAGAAAAAACTACCAAAGGGAAGCAGTTGAGATTAATTTGTTGTCTTCTAGTGCAAGCTTCCTCAGCCTTGGCCCTCCAGATGTTTTGAGACTACAGTTCCCATCATCCCTGACCACTGGTCCTGCTAGCTAGGGATCATGGGAGTTGTAGGCCAAAAATAGCTGGAGGGCCAAGGTTGAGGAAGCCTGTTCTAGTGCCTATAGCTGCAGTAGCTTGTATACACCCCTCACTGTCCTTCCCTTTAAATCACCTTGGAAATTTTAACTGAAAGGCAGTTGGGAAAGATCTAAATGAATCAGTTTAGACTGTAATGCCCCTAAGTCAGGACTGCAATACCTCAAGAACCGTCTCTTTCCATATGAACCTACCTGGTCCCTGAGATCATCTTCTTTGTGTACCTCCTCCTTGAAAGGTGTGGAGGGTGGCAACACGAGAACAGGGCCTTCTCTGCAGTGGTTCCCCATCTGTGGAATGCTCTCCCCAGGGAAGTTCGCCTGGCGCCTTCATTATACACCTTTAGGCACCAGGCAAAAATGTTCCTTTTTAACCAGGCCTTTGGTTGATCTGATTTACATCCTTTGCCCTTTTAAAATGTGTGGGTTTTTTTTGGGGGGGGGGACTATTGGGTTGTTGCTTTTATTTTTATTATGTATTTTGTGGTTTTATATCTTGTTTTTCTTCTGTGAACCACCCTGATACCCCTGGGTATAGGGCGGTATATAAATTCAATAAATAATAATAAGTCATTTGTTACTTGGTAAAAGCCATTTGTGTATTGATCCTGCTGTTTTTAAAATGGCAGCATGCTGCAGCCATTGACCCAGCCTGCAGGCACAGAACATGACTTGACGTTCTTGTCTTTTGCCCTTGCAGCCCCTAAACATTGCGCCGACAGCGAGTTCCAGTGCAAAGATGGGAACTGCATTTCTTTGAGTTTTGTCTGCGACGAAGACCACGACTGCGAGGACGGCAGTGACGAAGAAGGCTGCTCTGGCCCGACCTGCAGCCCTGAAATGTTTCACTGCAACAGCTCGGAGTGCATTCCCAAGCTCTGGGCCTGCGACAAAGATGCGGACTGCAAGGATGGGTCGGATGAGTCGCCCGAGCATTGTGGGAAGCTGGAGAAGGACAATCCTTGCTCTCCGCTGGAGTTCCACTGCGGAAGTGGCGAATGCATCCATCAGAAATGGCAGTGCGATGGGGGTTTTGATTGTGCAGACAACTCAGACGAGGCAGACTGTGGTAAATTCTGGGTACCGTAGTGTGCCTATATTTGCTTTCCGGAGGGATTAATAATAATTATAATAATTTATACCCCGCCTGTCTGGCTGGGTTTCCCCAGCCACTCTGGGCGGCACACAACATTATAAACTTCCCTAAACAGGGCCGCCTTCAGATGTCTTCTAAAAGTCAGATAGTTGTTTATTTCCTTGAGATCTGGTGGGAGGGTGTTCCACAGGGCGGGTGCCACTACCGAGAAGGCCCTCTGCCTGGTTCCCTGTAACCTCACTTCTCACAGTGAGGGAACCGCCAGAAGGCCCTCGGAGCTGGACCTCAGTGTCCGGGCTAAACGATGGGGGTGGAGACACTCCTTCAGGTATACTGGGCCAAGGCCGTTTAGGGCTTTAAAGGTCAGCACCAACACTTTGAATTGTTGTAGGGGATAAATGAGAGGTTAAGGTGGATGTGCATCATTTTGCATTTGGTACAGTGATGGCGCTTACTGCTTTCTGTTCACTGCTGCCCACAGTTAGGGCCAGCAGTTTGCACGCTGTTAGGATGCCTCTCACAACATGGGCAGCTATTGTGACGTGGAATCATATTAAACTCTACACTGTTAGGCTGTTAGGTGATTAAAATCTCAGCATAGTGGTCTCTTTCTAAGTTTCTGCTTCTCTCCCCCCCCCCCCCCCCAGCTAAAGTCACATGCCGCCCAGATGAATTTCAGTGCAATGATGGTACTTGCATCCATGGGAGCCTGCAGTGTAACAAGGAGATTGACTGCAAAGACAGGAGTGATGAGGTTGGCTGTGTCAACGGTATGTAACCCAGACAGGTTTTGTGGGCCTAGGGCAGATCTGAAGCCTGGCTTGAGCCAGCACTGCTGTGACAACTACTGCATCGACCCAATTATAGGCCACACCCTTAAAATGAGATCTAAACCCCCCCCCATTTAAATTAAGATGTTTTACACAGTTTATTCATCCCGGCTCTTAGTTTAAAAATTCTTCCTGTTCAAGTAAAGATCCTTTAATCTGCTCATATTCTCTTGTCTGCACAGTGACTGTCGAGAAATCTCCTTAAGATTTCTGTCTGCTTAAATGGGATGGTGCCATTCACGTTATGATGGCATTAGTGGGACAAAAATAACCCCCAGAAAGTCATTTAATAGCAAGCAGCAGCAGGTTTCTGCTATGAGAATCTGAGAGATGATTGATTTTTATATGTAACATTTTGCACGGCAGTGCAGCTCTCGAGCTGTTAATGTTGAGCAGAGTTTGCAAGCAAAAGAAGAATTTGCTTCTCTCCTCGCACTGCTTCCCTCTTTTTGGCTTGGTGCTTTATTTCACCTTAGAAGCTATTTTAACTGTTGGACTTAGGAACCAGTTAGGGCTTGGTTGGACTGTTGTCTTCTCACCTGTAAGTCTCAGCAGTGATCCTAAGGCAACAGGCCCTGTGCTTATATAGAAAGTCAGCTGCATTCTAGCCATTTAAGCTTGCTTCCCAATATACAAACATAGGATCGAGTTGCAGAACATGGAAATAAACGGGACAGACTATTTGCAGCACCAGCCTTTGCATGCTTATGTGGAAGCAAGCCATAGTGTGTTTTAACGGAGCTTACTTCCAGAATTGCTGCAATCCTAAACCTGTTTGCTTGGGAGTAAGGCCGCTTGAGTTAAATTGGACTTATTTATGAGTAGAAAACGCTAGGATTGCACTCTGAAACAACTAGATATAAAAGTAGGATTTCAGAACAGTCGCCCTTCTTGCAAAGCTTTCCCCTGTTAGGTTCTTATTTCTTCCCTGTGAAGAAGGGAAGACTTTGCTGCGGTCTGAAAGCCAACACTAGCTCAGCAACCCAGAGGGAAGGCAAGGTGTGTTTTGAAGGATTGACTGCCCAAGGCCCAGTATTTCCTTGCTTGGCTCACTCAATTCCATGGGGCTTATTCCCAAGCAAGTGTTATAAGCTTTCCCAGACCCTACCTCAAGCTACAGTAGCTTTCCCAGGGCTACTGAAAAGGAAATTGGTCTGAATTGCAATGACGGAATTAAAAACGTGCTTTCTTAATTTTGCAACAGTGACAACCTGTGAAGGGCCAAACATATTCAAGTGCCATTCTGGAGAATGTATCACTATGGACAAGGTCTGCAATGCGAAGAAAGACTGCAGGGATTGGTCGGATGAGCCCCTCAAGGAGTGCCGTAAGAATTTTTTAATACTTGTCTCTGTTGGTGTGCTGTAAGAAGGCTGCCTTGCATCTCCTCTGGCTTGGACTTTCAGGTCCCTTCCAACACTGCAATTCTATGAAAGTGATGTATTGCCATACACCTGGGACTTGGCTATACAACTGCAAATTATGTGGGATGTGGTTGGCACTGTGGTCTAAACCACTGAGCCTCTTGGGCTTTGCCGATCAGAAGGTAGGCAGTTCAAATCCCCACGACAGAGTGAGCTCTCGTTGCTCTGTCCCAGCTCCTGCCAACCTAGCAGTTCAAAAGCATATCAACGCAAGTAGATAAATAGGTACCACTGTGGCAGGAAGGTAAAGGTGTTTCTGTACGCTCTGGTTTCCATCACGGTGTTCGGTTGCACCAGAAGCAGTTTAGTCCTGCTGGCCACATGACCCGGAAAGCTGTCTGCAGGCAAACGCCAGCTCCCTCAGCCTGAAAGCAAGATGAGCGCCGCAACCCCATAGTCGCCTTTAACTGGACTTAACCATCCAGGGGTCCTTTACTTTTTTAAGTGCATTATACAAATGTGACACTAGATAGCGATGGTGAGCTAAGGGCAAATTCTCTCTATTTTTTAAAAAAGACATCTTTGCAGCATTTTTTAAAATAAATGTCTAGATTCAGCTGTGGTCTGTTAACTGGTTCCCTGCTGCAGTAATGAATAGCAGGAGCTGATATGAGCCCGTACGTAGCTCATTATCTTGTGGAAACAGATTAAACCCAAGTTTATTAGAAAGCACGAGAGGTGGAAGTGAAGTTGTTTTGTGAGTCAAAAACCCAGAGGCTTTTTTCCTCCATGCCACAATAAAGGATCAACTTGTGCCAGCACTGAGACAGCTGCATTCTTTGGTGTTGCCAGTTCAGATTTGCCTATCCTTGGAGAGCTTCTGTATCTTGATGCTGTAAAGAAGCTTTCCCCACTGCAATAGTTCTTGTGATGAATTGCTAAGTTGCCACTGATAGGGTAATCTTCATCCTTCCCAGCAGTTTTTTAAATCTGCAGGAGGATCCCAATGGGAAGCCCCAAGTTGAAAGACCAGTGTAGCACATCTCAAGCAACTTGAAGTTCTAGAGCTCCTATTTCTGCAAGAGACAGCATGGAATTGCCAGGCTGAGCACAGAGGTGCAGCTCCCTGAAAATGGGGACACGATTGCAAAATGTACGTGCTTCACGCCAGAAATCCTCACCACAAGCCTATTACAAGCCCTATATTTTAGATGTGATGGCTTTCCCCATCCACCGCCGGCAAGCTCATGGCAGAAGCAAAATTTGCAATGCAATCTTCTTCATTGGTCTTTGACACTTATCATCGTGTGTTTATTTGCACCCCACTTTTCCTCAAAATTGTGCCCAAAGTGATTCACAACATCTCATGCGATCAACTGAGTATAACTGTTAAATAAAATGCAAATTAGAAACAATAATATCAATCATTTTTTTTTAAATAATCCATACACATTTTATTTGAATTTGTAATAACTTGAAGTTCTTGCAGTATACAAGGTCCACCCTACCTAACCCAGCGTAAATGCTCACTGATGGGAGGCCTTTGTGTAAATGACATTATTTGATCACTCTCTTCTTTTTGTGGGGTGGAGGGGACTCAATATTCTTTGTTTTATACAAGTCTCGTTAGGAGCGTAAGCAATTTCTCTAAGAATATTAGAGGGACGATTCCAACAGATTCCACACGAAAAACACTTATGTCCCTGTGGAGATGGCAGTCCCAAGTCCCTTCTGGTTTGCACTCTTTATAAAGACTTGAGGAATGAGATTATCACCCCTCTTTTATTGTCCTTTCTGGGTCGCCCAGCCACTGCCACAGTGTCTTTCTCTTGGCGGATCAAGATGAGCAGATGACAGCAAAGGTTGCAAGGTTTTTAGCTGGGGCAATCAGAATAAGATCCAGTATTTGACGATTGATTCAAAACCCCAAAATGTATTTTCCATCATTGACTTTTTATTTCTATTCTTTGTATATTGTATTGTTGTTTTCTTGCTATGGCAGATGGCTGACACAAATAAAGATTCATTCATTCATTCATTCATTCACTAAGAATAGCATCATTATAAGCTCTTTGTTATCCCCTTCCAGGAACAAATGAATGTTTGGATAATAAGGGTGGTTGCTCCCACATATGCAACGATCTCAAAATTGGGTACGAGTGTTTATGCCCTGAAGGATTCCAGCTGATTAACCAAAGAAAATGTGAAGGTAAATGGGAAAGTTTTCTTCCTCTTTCCACAACACAAAACTTTCTTAATGCACCTCTAATTACTGTATTTTTCCGTGTATAAGACTAGGGTTGTTGTTTTTTTACCAAACAATAAGGTTTAAAATTGGGGCTTGTCTTATACACGGGTAGTGCTGAGGAGTGTTTTCTTAATTTGGAGTCCCCCCAAATAGGGCGTGTCTTATACTTGGAGGCATCTTATACACGGAAAAATACGGTAATTCATATCTGGTTGAAAGTTAATGGGAGTCAGGGAGGTTACTATGTTTCTCGTTATATGTTTTCTTTGGGAAAAGCAAGGCTTGGTGATCTGGCCAAGTCCATCCAGCTGAGGCCACAGTCCCAGGTTGAAAAATTTGGCCTTTCCGAAAGGATGTCTGCGATTGTGGCTTCTGAAGTTGTAGATGAGCATGCCGTTGGCGAAGCCTTGCGTTGTCCCATCTCCGTAAGAAAAAGGCAGGCAAGATACAATCAAATGTGCCTTTCTTCCCTTACACATAGGCAACAAACTCGGTCACTTGATTCCCCGAGCTGTTCTATAAAATGTTTATTTGCCCCTTTGTCAAGTTGAATCCCATAGACCTGGTCATGGAACTGTAGGCTGATGCTTCTTGTGGTGGCCACTGTGGGAAAAATCTGAGTAGTTCAAAGTCCAAGACCATTATGGGATACTTCCTGCTCCTCTTTGTTTGGGAGGTTCCAGGCAAGTAGCAGGTTGGCCGCAGTAGAGAAAACTTACTTGAGCCTCGGGGAGCAAATGTATTGTCGTACGTTACTGACTTCAGGCGATGAGTATCATCCTCTTGATTTTCCTAGATATCGATGAGTGTCTCAACCCTGATACCTGTAGCCAAATCTGTGTGAACTTGAAAGGAAGCTATAAGTGTGAATGTAATGAAGGCTATCAGATTGACCCTACCACGAAGGCCTGCAAAGCCATTGGTAAGTCTTGGGCATGTTCTACTCTAGAGTATTACTGTAACCATTGCAGGGTGGTGGTAAAAAAGTTAGGGTACCTGCAGGAGCCATCCTTCCCCTGGGAATACATCCAGCCCCAGAAACTTGTTTTTGCAGTTCCTTCCTTTTTAATGTAATATTGGGGACCTGAATTTACTTCTTTTCCTCCCCACTTCCTTTTTATTAGGTCCATTATAGTGTAAGATGCTTTTTTAACTTGTGACAAGGTGGGTTTGATTTAAATCAAGTTGATGTAAATCACTAGTCAGTAAGACTTGATTTAAATCTTTTTTTACAGAAAGACATTCTTGCTGGTATAATCTTAATATTCACAACCAGATGAAGGTTTCATTTTTGGAATAATAAATTTTCAGAGTAGTTTTTACAGTTATATCAAACATTACTGACAAACATTACTGTTAGAAATACCGTACATAGACAGATAATTATGAAATTATTGTGAAGTTTAGTAAGTTAACTGTTTATATTTGGTCAACTTTTATGCTGTACTTTATTGGCAGGAGAAAAACAATCAATTTCTTAATAACAATTTATACAATTTATTTAACTAAAACAATAACATTATAGCATATGTATCCATGTTTGTTAACTGATGTAGTTAAACATTTTTTTTAAAAAAAACACAACCCACACACCTTAGACTAGTTTTAGCACACATGAAAACCTTAAAACAAATCCTAATTTCCTGATGAATAGCCTTTGGACTATAATGTAACTTAAATAGAAAACTATCTTTGGAAAGATTTTTCCTCCAAAAGCATTTTATTTTAAAAATCCTATTTAAATTTTAAAAAATCTGATTTAAATAAAAAAAATCCAATAAAAAAAAATCTTCATCCACCCTGACTTGTGAAATGACGAGTGCATGGACAGTTGGAATGTGTAGTAAACAACTATTTATTTAGTGCACTTTGGATGCTGGGAAAATCCACTTATTGAATTGTAATAATTCTTCCGGGAGACCTTTTGATCTGCTTAGTTGCTTTCTGGAAGCTGAGAGAGAAGGTTTAAAAGCCACAGAGTTCCCAATATCCCTTTTCTTGCTCCTTTCCCCAGGCACCATTGCATATCTCTTCTTCACCAATCGCCACGAGGTCAGGAAGATGACTCTCGACCGCAGCGAGTACAGCAGCCTCATCCCCCGTCTCAAAAACGCGGTGGCTTTAGATATGGAAATAGCCAACAACAAACTCTACTGGTCTGACAGCTCTCAGAAAAAAATATACAGGTAAAAATAGATGAAATGTGTGCACTGCGGGCAGGAACTGGCAGGGCTCAGTAGTATTTGCGTTTTAAATCGCATCTGGGCACAGATGTGATCCAAAACACAACTACTTGGAGAAAACCAGTCCTGTATGGTATCCTGCAGCCCATGATGTATGACCCCGTCTCTCTCCTTCCTTCATTTCAATGGGGATTCTTTGTTTCTTTGTGATGCCTCCAGCACTCCAATAGACAAAGCAGACAACCACTCCCACCATGTCACCGTGATTGACAGCGGGATCAAATACCCAGATGGCCTCGCTGTGGACTGGGTGCACAGCAACATCTACTGGGCTGACTCTGCCCTGGGCACGATCTCTGTGGCCAGCAGTGAAGGCTTGAGGAGGAGGACCCTGATCAAGGAAGTTGAAGCCAAGCCGTGTGCCATCGTGGTGGATCCAGTCCACGGGTATGTTCTGCCTTAAATGCTGCGGGGATTTGCCAGTCTGTTGAGGAACTGGGCTCTTGTTTCTAGGGACATGCCCTAGTGAGAGGCAAAAGATATGTGTGAATGAGGCTGACCTTTGAGATGGGACCTCAGCAGTGGATTAGTAAGGGGGAATGGTCAATGTACGTTCTTTGCATGCAAAAAATCCCAGATCCAATCCTTGGCATCTCCAGATTAGACTGAGAAAAGACTCCTGTTTTCACTGCCCAGGGTTTTAGAGAAAGGATGGCAAACCTTTGGCTCTGCAGATGTTACAAGTCTACAACTATTTGGTTCTTAGCCATGCTGTCTCGGGCTGATGAGATTTGGGGAATCCAGTAACATCTGGAGGACTCCCCAGGTCCCCATGCCTAACACAGACAGCGCCGAACTGGATGGGCCAGTGGCCTGGCTATACAAAGATAGCTCTGTGGATCTGACAGCGTTTTAGGGTAGTGTTGACTTTAAAAGAATAGTGCTGGCTGTGGCTTCCTTAAGAGGCTTTCCATGGTCAAAAGGAGCACGGCATTTTGGGACAAGAGAGGGGCTTTGTCTACATGCATAGTCTAAGCATGCAACCATGGCTGCATGGATGTTACTGGCCCAGAGATGGAAAGAAGATAAAAGTCCCTATCAGAGAAGAATGGCAGATGAAGTTGATGGACTATTCTGAAATGGCTTAAATGACCGGAAGAGTTAGAAATCAGGAGGACCAAAATTTTAATAAGGAACAGGGAAAATTTACAACTTACCTTAAAGGCCATTGTAAACAGTTAAAATCGTTTGTAGGATTGGAATAACACTTGTAGTTTATAAGGGTGAATTCTGGACATAATGGAAGAAGTAAAGGATTTGGAGTATTATAAAAGATGTGGGAGGAAATGATTAATAACAGAACCTACAAAGGGGAGGATGGAAGTCCAGAAGATTCCTAGGAATCTTGTTTTTATTATGTTTGATATATCTCTGTAAAATGTTAATTTGAAAAACCCAATAAATTTGTATTTAAAAAAGAGGGTGAGAGCCTTTGCCAGGTTTGCTGTCCATTGAGGAGGAGGAGGGGCTTAGGGTCAACTCCCCCAAGGACAATGTTGCTCTGTGAGAGTTGGCTTAAATTGTGTGTTTGTTTCTCCCTTTCCTCATGTTAGGTTTATGTACTGGGCTGACTGGGGAACGTCTGCGAAAATTGCCAAAAGTGGTCTGAATGGGGTGGACAGCTTTCCCCTGGTGAAAGAAGGCATTCTTTGGCCTAACGGAATAACTCTAGGTAAGCTCTGCATAGCTCAGGGAAGAGAATAAGAAGAGCAGGCTGGAGGAAGACGAGGCTCTGTTGACTCATGATCCAAAGGGACTTGCTTTGTTGTTCAAATGTGGGGCTTGTTTGAGACTGATCTCTCTTCCTGCTTCTGTGCTGCTACAAAGTTTGCTCTCTTAGGCAACCCATTTGCAGCTGGATTAGCATCCCACTGCTAGGCGGTGCTGTCATCCTCCCTGACTCAGTTGTAGTGATGGAGTTAGGGAGCGCATTCGCAAACACAAGGGCCAGGCAAGGCTTAGCATATTTAGAAGGGCGGGGGGGGGGGGGGAGATGGACCTCCGATCCTAAGAATATCTGAAGCTCCTGAGTTGGATTCACAAACATTTTGGGGGGTCATGCATGAGGAGAAAAGGTGCAGTGAGAATTTCCATTTAAGTACAGTGGTACCTTGGGTTACAGACACTTCAGATTACAGACTCCAGTAACCCAGAAATAGTACCTTGGGTTAAGAACTTCACTTCAGGGTGAGAACAGAAATTGCGTGGCGGCGGCAGTGGGAGGCCCCATTAGCTAAAGTGGTACCTCAGGTTAAGAACAGACCTCCAGAACGAATTAAGTTCTTAACCTGAGGTGCCACTGTATATAGTTGTTAAAAGTAAAGGTCATAATGGTGATCAGTTAGGTTTTTGAGTGCAGATAATCACCCATTTTCCCCTTGTAGGCCTGGCTTTTGAGGGGCAGAGTTCTGAACAATGGCAAGTAACCAAAAGCGCTCTTGAGAAATTGTTAGGATAAAATGTTTCTGAAATCCAGTGGACCAAAAGCCAAGAACATCTTTTTGGGAATGGGCTGGCCCTTGGGTCTAAATAAAGCAGAGCAGTCTGATTTGGAGGGAACCCTTCTCATCTGAAAGCTGTATGCTGTAGTTTGTTGCAAGTATCAAAGACGTTTGGGGATGCAGCGCTAACTTACAACGCCTCTTGGCCAGTGTGTCATGTTCTCTGTTCTGAACTACCTTTATGCTTGGCTTGCTCCCTTTCATATGAATGGAAGGGTGTGTTCCTCTGGTCATGTGACACTTCTGACACCTTCTGTCTTTAGATTTGGCCAACCAGCGCCTCTACTGGGTAGACTCGAAGCTCCACTCCATCTCCAGCATAGATGTGAATGGGAGAAACAGAAAGACCATCCTTGTGAATGAGGACAAGCTGGCTCATCCTTTTGCCATCACAGTCTTTGAGGTGAGGCAGATTCAGAAATGGCCTCATTTTGGACATGTGGTCTTTGTTTATTGATCACATCAATAAGGCGGCACAGTTACTACATCCCCCTGTAGTGCATGCATCTCTATGGAGAGGACTAATTAATCTGTGAACCTATTGTGCATGTATCTTAGTGTTACTTTTTGAGTTGGCAAGCCATATGTTTCCCATGTGTTGCTTTGCATGGTGTGTTTTTTTTTTGGGGGGGGGGTTATGTTCACAGTATTACTGTTGAAAACTAAAAAAATCCATTTAAAAACAAATCACTGAATCTTCACCCAGGATAAAGTGTTCTGGACAGATGTCATGAACGAAGCAATTTTCAGCGCCAACCGCCTGACCGGCTCCGATATCGTCAAGGTGGCAGGGGACCTGTATTCACCCCAGGACCTGACGTTGTTTCATTCTGTACGGCAGCCAAAAGGTATTTGATCATGACCGCCTTCCTGCTGTTGCATCCCTAAATGCGTTTTTTCTCTTTTTTTTTCTTTCGCCTTGTGCTTTTTGGACTGTCAGGTGAGGGCAGCGCTTGTGCCGACAATAAGCAATTTAGCACGCTGCACTCTGCCGCCAGGGAAACCCCCTATTTTCCTGCAGCGGAGGAGAACAGCCATGTACGGGCTTTTTCTTCCACTTCCTGCAGAAGGCAGGGCTATTTAAGCGGTCTTTCTCTATTCCTTCCTGGGTGGCAGCATCTACCTCCAGCCCTTGGCCAGCTTCACTCCATCTCCTCTCATCTGCCAAAAAAGAGAGCCTTTTAGACCAGCCTTTCTCAACCTGTGGGTCCCCAGATGTCGTTGGACTACAACTCCCATCACCCCTAGCTAGCAAGGCCAGAGCTCAGGGATGATGGGAGTTGTAGTCCAACAACATCTGGGGACCCACAGGTTGAGAACTGCTGCTTTAGACAGCCCCCCCCCATCGCTATTAGCAGTGGTGGTTTTTGCTCTGTCTTGGAGGACTCCCACTGGGTGGGAAGGTGCAGTGTTTGTGTCACGGACTGGCCAGAGGAGGACCGGTGGAGGCCGCCTCCCCAGCCTGACCCTTCCAGAGAAGGGAACAGTTCAGAATTACAACGGGTTTGAGGGAGGTCTCAGCTCAGAGGCAGATGAGGGGGAAGCTGGGAGATAATGGGAGAGGAGGAGGAAGAAGAGGAAGAAGAAGAAGAAGCACTAGGGGAGTGACAGCTGAATATCTGCCCCATCTGCCTTTCACAAGTTGTTGAGGGCACCCTGGCATTATATATATCTGAAAGTTCTAGGGCATTTTTAAATCAAGGTTTTGAACAAGGTTATATTGAATTAAAGCATATGGTAAGGGCTTTTCCTTGTCTTGTCCATTCCTGGCCACCTGCCGTGGGGGGTTGGTTCCTCTGCTGCCTGACAATCTGAGATGCCATTCAGTGAGGATAACCTCTGGCTCCCCTTGAATTCCTCCTGTGTTCGTGAAGGTGAAGACTTGCGCAGGCACTTGTGCCATCCTGAGTCTCCTTTGTACAACTTCTCCCCCCCCCCTTTAACAGGTGTCAACTGGTGTGAGAAGAACGGAACTCCCAATGGAGGCTGCCAATACCTCTGTCTCCCTGCCCCGCAAATCACTGTTCACTCCGCCAAGTACACCTGTGCCTGTCCTGATGGCATGCACCTGGCCGCAGACATGAGAAGTTGCAGCACAGGTAAGCAGGCAAAATGGGTGAAGCGAGCCTTTGTGCAGTGAGCAGCTGGCAGCTGGGGTACAAACTCAGTGTGTGTGTGTGTGTGTGTGTGAGAGAGAGAGAGAGAGAGAGAGAGAGAGAGAGAGAGAGACAGACACTACAGTGGTGCCTCTGGATGTGAACAGCATCCGTTCTGGAGCCCCGTTCACATCCTGAAGCGAACGCAACCTGCGTCGTCGCAATTCTCTGCTTTTGCGCATGCACGTGACGCCACTTTGAGCGTCTGCGTGAGCGGCGAAACCTGGAAGTAACGCATTCCGTTACTTCCGGGTCGCCGCGGAGCGTAACCTGAAAACACTCGACCTGAAGCATATTTAAGGTACGACTGTACCCCCTTTTCCACAAAACGAGTATAGTCGTACCTTCAAAGTTAAACGGAATCCTTTCTGGAAGTCCATTAAACTTCCAAAATGTTCGAAAACTAAATCGCAGCTTCTGATTGGCTGCCGGGAGCTCCGGGTTCCAAAAGAACATTCACAAACCGGAACAATCTCTTCCGGGTTTGGGGCATTCAAGAGCCAAAACGTCCCGAGTTTCAGGGCGTTTGGGATCCAAGGTACGACTGCAAAAGTGTTTATTTGGAGAGATAATTGATATGTTGTTGTCTCCGCCACCCAGACACTGTTCCCGAGGCTCCTGCTTCCGTTGCTGCCACAACAACTCGGCAGCCTCCCTCAAGAACCACACCTTTGGGCCGGCTGCTCGCCACAACCAGTGCCCCCAGGCATGAAACTGAACGCCTGCCTGCCGCTGCCCCCACCGTTCTGAGCAAACTCATCCCAGGCATCTCTGAGCGTACCACGCCTCCGATGGTCACCCTGTCCCAGCAAGGTAAGAGCTTACACCGAGTGTGTGACACTCTTGTTATGGCTCCTTTGCACCTAAGTGCAAAGTGCTGTGCACATAGGAAAACTTAAGTTGGGTGCAAGTTCTTCTCCTTCTCCTCCTCCTCCTCCTCTCCTGTTGCCCCTTCCTTCCCCTCTGCATCTTTAGCAATATTCCAGACTGGAGAGGGCTTAATTTTAAGTTTCCTCTATTCCCCAGCGCGAAACGGAATTGCTGCTGAAACGGACGGGGCAAGGCAAGGGGGTCCCCCAGCGCTGTCAATTGTCCTACCACTGGGTAAGTTCCTCGCCAGGCAAAAGCGTTCCTTTTTAACCAGGCCTTGGGTTGATCTGATTTACATCCTATACCCTTTTAAAATGTCAAAATATATTAAAAAATTAAAACAATTATCTAGTAGCACCTTAGAGACCAACTAAGTTTGTTCTTGGTATAAGCTTTCATGTGCATGCACACTTCTTCAGATTTAAAATGTTTTTTTTGTGTGTGTGTGTGTGTGTCGGGGGAAGGTAGTGGCTTGCTGTTTTTATTTTTATTATTTTGTGGTTTTATATCTTGTTTTTATTCTGTGAACCCTGCCATAGGGTGGTATATAAATTCAATCAATCAGTGTAATAGTAATCGTAATAGTAACAAGAATAGTAATAAATAATAATACAGTTGTGCCTCGCAAGACGAAAAGAATCCGTTCCGCGATTCTCTTCGTCTAGTGGTTTTTTCGTCTTGCGAAGCAAGCCCATTGACAGCTTACCGGATTAGCGCTATTAGCGGTCTAGCGGCTTTTAGCGATCAGCTGTTAAGCGGCTTATCAGCGGAACAGCTGATAAGCAGCTTAGCGGCTTAGGAAGGGGGGGGGGGAGCGAAAAAACCCCATGGGAACTCGCAATATTTTTTCGTCTTGCAAAGCAACCCCATAGAGAAATTCATTTAGCGAAGCGCCTCCAAAATGGGAAACCCTTTCGTCTAGCAGGTTTTCAGTCTTGCGAGGCGTTCGTCTTGCGGGGCACCACTGTAGTTGTGGGCAAGGCAGAAGCCCAAATCAGTAGTCCTTCTCGGGATGCTCTTGAACTAAATATAATACAGTGGACACTCAGGTTGCGAACCTGATCCATGCGGGATGCACGTTCGCAACCCACGTCTGCGCATGCACGGGTTGCAATTTGGTGCTTCTGCACATGTGCAAAGCGCGATTTAGGGCTTCTGCACATTGCGTGACCGCCAAAACCCAGAAATAACCTGTTCCGGTACTTCCGGGTTTCGGCAGTCTGCAACCCGAAAAAATGCTACCTGAAGCAGCTGTAACGTGAGGTGTGACTGTATTGGTGTAGCAAATAAGTCACGGTGCATATTTTATTCATTAATTTCCTTAATTTCTCAGGTGTGCGTATACGGTATAGCGTACTTAGATTGTAAGCCTCTTGGGATACAGGCCTGTCATACGTTCTTTGTAAAGCCCCACGCACATAGATAGTGCTATATTCACCATCGTCCCCAGTGGTCTCCCGAGCAGTTAGGAGAGGTTGGTTTAAAATAACGTCCTGCCTTCTGGGATTTCTTTTTTTCAGTGCTGATTTGTTTAATCTCCTTTGGGGGTTTCCTTGTTTGGAAGAACTGGCGCCTGAGGAACATCAACAGCATCAATTTTGACAACCCTGTCTATCAGAAAACGACAGAGGACGAGGTTCACATCTGTCGGAGCCAGGAGGGGTACACATACCCATCGGTAAGCTGACATTCAGAATGGTGGGAACTTTGCAGTTTTCTGTACTGCTGGTGGGTGCTTTGTGTTCTTTGATATTAGTGGGGGTCCCAAGTCATTCTCATCCTGCCCCTCTCCTGAAGCCCTCCTGCCCCCATTCCTTCCCGCCATGGTTGACCGTGGTAATAGTGAAGAACATGGAAGAACAGTGCCCTTCAGGAAAGGTCTCGTGCAAAAGTAGCACGAGTGCTCATTGTTTGTATAAATCCATAATGTGAATTTTCTGGGTCTGGCAAGATGACTCCTTCCCCCCCTGCCCTTTTAAAAAACTTTTTAATTTATACTTTTCAAGTTTATACATTTCATTAGTTTTACAATCAACTTAACATTTCAAAGTTTAACTTCCTTCCCCTTCTTTCTGCGGTTCCTTAAATTTATTTTTTAAAATACCTTCTGCATATCCAAATTCATTTAACTTGCTTGTTTAATTATCTACTGTAAATATACACTCTTAAGAAACTGCAGGTTATTACAATAATCCTTCTAATGCTTTTATCTGTTTACAATTTATCTGTAAATATTCAATAAGCCATTTCCATTCTTTTATAAAAAGATTTTTTTATCTTGATTTCTTAGTCTTCTGGTAAGTTTCGCCATTTCTGCATATTCCATAAGTTTTTGTATCCATTCTTCCTTTACTGGGACTTCTGCTTTTTTCCACTTTGAAGCAAGTAGCATTCTTGCTGCTGTAGTAGCATACATAAATACATTTCTATACAATTTAGGTAGTTCTGTCCCTATAACTCCCAACAGTTGTTTCTGGTTGTTGTTTTTTTATAAAAGTTATTTTGAACACTCTTTTCAATTCATTGTACAGTCATACCTTAGAAATCAAACGGCTTAGTTGCTGAACGTTTTGGCTCCCGATCGGAAGGGATTGTTCCGGTTTTCGAATTTTATTTGGAACTCGAAAGTCCGGCACGACTTCCGCTGGTTCCGATTGGCTGCAGGAGCTTCCTGCAGCCAATCAGAAGCCGCGCCTTGTTTCCCAAACATTCTGGAAGTCAAACAGATATCCGGAACGGATTCCGATTGACTTCCAAGGTACGTCTGTATATCATTTCCCAGTAAGCTTTAACCTTACTACAAGATGACTCTTTTGAGAGACCGCAAAACACTGAACGCTGTCTTCTTGAGTAGGTTGGTTTCTGTTTCTCTCCTCAATCGGCTGGCAGGCTCACTTTTTATCCCTAATTGGGACATTTTGGCTTCTACGGTTGTTCCACCTAGCTAAACCCTTTGAGTAACTTCCTTTCCAATCTCTCTTCCCCAACAGAGACAAATGGTCAGCCTGGAAGACGACACCACAGCGTGAGCCCACCTCAACGCCTCCAAGTGCCTCTCCCCAGACTTTTGCTGCTGCTTTTCTGGGAGATCACGCACGCCCTGGCTTCCGTTGTCTCTCAGCCGTCTGACGCCACTTCCCCAGTGACTCGATGGACCTTTCCCTTCCTCAGCCCCTCACCTTTCCCTTTTTTAAAAGGAAGAAACTGTACGTCGGTCAGCAACTGTCTTTACAGGACAGAGCAGACGAACCAGGGCCACTTTGTTGAGTTTTTATGTTTCGATATATTTATTGTTGTATCCAGTGCTGCCACGGCACTGATAGGTCTGCTGTCCTCTGAGTCTCATTTTTAATCTGGGCAGGGTCACTTATTACTATTTTTTTCACGCACGTGAAGGACGGTAACTTGACAAAGGCAGTGGCTGTTCTCTGGATGCACACCTGGGTGTCTCGGGGTCCTTTTCACAAGCTGACGGTTGTGCCTAGCAATTTTCTCTCCAAAGGCCTGACAGGCTGGCATGAAGCAAGCTTGGAAGGGAATCGGGAACATGAGCCTTTGCTGAGAACTCGCCTTGCCTTCGTGAGCCTCTGGGCCCCTTTCTCCCAAGCTAGACTGGGGAAAATTTTAAAGAGTGGATTTTGCCATCCGTGCCGCAAAGAAGAAACAGTGACTTTTGCCCTCTTAAC
The DNA here is from genome assembly GCF_951804945.1 of Podarcis cretensis. NCBI lineage: Eukaryota > Metazoa > Chordata > Lepidosauria > Squamata > Lacertidae > Podarcis > Podarcis cretensis. The sequence goes on from NC_137187.1 coordinate 32,857,624, forward strand.
GTCCAAAGAAAGGAAGGACAACGTGGAGGTGTCCTGGATCCCTCTGTGGGCCCTGAGCTGCTAGATCTCTCTCAGCCTTCCCCCGCCACTTTCGTTTGATTTCTTCTCGTTTCTCTTTGCGACCCGTGTAGCTTTGTAACCTTGCATTTTCTGTATTTGCACTTGATTCCTTTCTTTTGGCTCTCTTGTCACGTGTTGCCAGGAGGGTGAGAGGGGGGGAAGAACTGAACCAATGAGACAAGCAGGCTGACTTTGGGGAGGGGAAAAGGGGGTTGTTGCGTTTTGCTCGGTGCTGGTCCGTTTTGTGCCTTTTGGCAGGTGGACAAAGGGCAATAGATTGTGCTGGCCAAGAAAGCAGGAATTGAAGCCATTCTCCTGTGTCTTCTACCTTCGTCACAGGTTTACAGTTGCCTTATCACTGCATCTCTCTATGCCAGGTATATTTTTTACAAATTTCCTGCCCTTAGCTTTGCCTTATTTTGTATACTGTTATCCCTTCTCTTACTAACGGAGGGCTTCTTAACTAAGGCAAACGCCAAATGGGACTCCCAGCCCCCTTCTAGAGTTGCACTAAACTCTGATTCTGCACCTTAGTTGAAATATATATATATATATATTGCATGTGATGCTTTTTAAGCTTTTGTGAATAGAAGCGCCAGGTTGCCACATGTTCTAAGGTGGGCTGAATTTGAGCTCATGGTGTGTTCTCTAGCTACCGTTCACCTAATGAAGGATCTTTACATTTTCAAGGAAGTAGAATCAGTGTAAATTCCAAATGTCTGCCGCAGCTCCAGTCCGTCCTAAACTCAGTAACGAACAAGCAGAAAATACCCACTTACCCTGCTATCCTAGGATAACAAATGGCAACTTTATTTTCTTGGCCTGACACATCTAGTTCCCTTCCTTTGACGGAGGGGACAGCACACTACATACCAAGGAAAAGCACTCAAAACCCCTTTGACCTGAAGCTGTGAAAGATTCCAACCACTTCCTCTGATTGTGGAGCATGTAAATGATGTATAATGTTTGAGATATATATTTCCTTTGCACAAAACGTTGCATTCTGTATGTACATAATGTTCATAAAATACATGCCTTATTTATTTATAAGTTTATTTTCTTATGGTTGTTGATGATTAGGCTTTATTCCATCATCCCACCTCTCTCTGTTGGGGTATTCCCCGATTCTCTGCAGTTATGGGTGCATATGATGGTGGATCAGCTAAAGTTGGGTCCCAATCTGAAGTAAGCGTTTTGCATGTCATAGTGAACCAAACCTTTGCGGTTTGCCATGAACATGGGTGTCTGAACCAGGGACTGCGGTTTTGTTTCACTCCAAGCAAACCACTGCTCCATGAAGCTTTTCGTATCTCCACAACTGCATAGATGCTTTGAGCGAATTGTACTTGATCGCTGCTCTTACTGGTGCTTTCAGCAGCAGTGCCCAAATGTTTTTTTTTGCTTGGGGGGGGGGAAACTGCAGCCAAAAAGGGGATTAACTTTTGCAATATTTATTCGCTTATTTAATGCGGTGGGGGCATATTTCCCATCACTGTCCGCAAATCTTGCCAGTTAGGTACAGTCTGATTTTTATCATTCCCCACCCCTTTCAGGCATGCAGCATGTTTTTTGCTGATTTGGCATGGGTCGATTGCAGTTGGAGATGATTTTGTCGTTTGCTGCATCCCCTACTCCTTTGCTGTTGCATTGTGAATGATGCTCATGTCTATATCATGTCAGCCACCTTGCATGGAGCAGTCGAATTTTTAAAAGCACAAGCCGGTTGATAGAATTGTGTGTGTTCATTTGTAAAGAAAAGTGTCAATGGCCTAAATGTCTATGAAATGCTCAGCTGCCTGCCCCAATGGTTTATTGTGTTAATGTCATTGGCTGTAGTAATTTGGGGGCCTTAAAATGAGCACTGAATAGATTTTTGTAGAAGTAAGATGTAGTATAGGGGAACACCCCCCCCAAAAAAAAAAAACCCTTAAGGGTATGTTTTACTTTGAGAAGGGAAAATAACAAAGCACTGTCAGTCTATGTATTTGCCCTGCTGTCACATAAGAGTGCCTTTCATTTGTCATGCTGATGAAGAGTCCTCAACTTCCTTTGGGTTGTTAATGGCTGCTTTAATGTCTTTCTCATACTTTTGTCTTTAAATCAAAGAGCAACAGATCACAGAAATGGGAATAGCTCTGAAACCTCTTGCTTAGTGCCTGAATCTTGTCAAAGCAGTGGCCCAGACCTGAGCATCATTCAGTAGGTCCTTTTCTGCTTCTGGTTGCCTTGAAAATTCCAAAGTAGGAAGCAACTTTCCTAGACAATGGGCAGTAATGGTGCTACTTTGAACAAAAGCAGTTGGGGATTTTGAGAAAGAAATGACAAGCTGTGCCTCTGGTCCTTTGGTCTAGTGCTCCCCTGCTATAGCATACAAAGCTGTTAGGCTCTGCAGGGTTGAGGGGGCAAGCAGGTTCCTTGTTGGGGCCGTTTGCATAGGAGAAACCACTGTAGGAGAACCCACAGCTGTATATCAATTGAGTTACATTTGATGAAGTCAAAAATGTTCCCTGAGCTTCAGGATGTTTGTGTTAGAAGCTCAGTACACCTTCCATTGTGTAATTGGAATGCGGATGGCGCTGTGGTCTGAACCACTGAGCCTCTTGGGCTTGCCAATCGGAAGGTTGGTGCTTCAAATCCCTCTGTGAGCTCCTGTTGCTCTGTCCCAGCTCCTACCAACCTAGCAGTTCGAAAGCACACCAGTGCAAGTAGATAAATAGGTACCGCTGCAGCGGGAAGGTAAATAGCATTTCCGTGAGCCCTGGCTTCCGTCAGTGTCCGAGAAGCAGTTTAGTCATGCTGGCTACATGACCTGGAAAGCTGTCTGTGGACAAACGCTGGCTGCTCGGCCTGAAAGCGAGATGAGCGCTGCACCCCATAGTCGCCTTTGACTGGACCTATCCATCCAGGGGTCCTTTACCTTTTTAATTCTGTAAGGACAGAAGTGGGGGGGAGAGAATAGTGCAACCTGGAGCTTAGGGAACAGCAGGATCCTCTCCCCCTTGGTGCACAACCCCTGTTTCATGCTTGCATAAGTCGCTGCTTAGTCCTTGCTGGGCTAGGCAAAAAATCCAGGCAAAGTCCCTTTAATAGCTCACCTGAGATTCTGCTTCTGCATAGTGAAGAACAGCAATCCATGTTTCCGTTTTCTAGATGTCAACATGAGATGCTGCAAGTCCCTGGACAGCAGGGGGAAGCTGTCTTAAGGCTGCATTCACATAGCAGTTTATTCCATTTCCCTGGCTGTTATGTATTATAGCTGAGCTTTCACACAATGTAAAGGACACTTCTGGAAGTCTAGCAGCGTGTAGGGGAAGTTTAGTGCTTTTTTCTGTGTTAATCACTTCTTGAGGGGGCATCCATCCGCAACCCCAACAACTTAGAAAATCAGAGGTGTTAAAGTGAGGAGATTTGGGGTAGTTAAGCCAGCATACAATTCTTTCCAACCATTTTCATGGGTGAATTGAGGGAAAGAAGCATTCATGTGTAGGAGTGACATTGTCCGTTGACATTCAGTGTGTCATACTCAGTGGTGTGAATGAAATTTGGCATATTGGTCAAAAGGCTGCAGTTCTTGAACGCAACAGGTACAGCATTGTGAAAGGAGTGTTAGCAAAAGGGACAGAAGTGCTAGCATTACAATCAGGAAAACGTAATGCAATAAACCAAAATGCATATATAGCCCCTAGTTCACGAATGCCACCGGAAAACATCTGGGAGAACCTGGTATTCTTACACAAGTTTTGTGAAGCTATTCAGGTGAACACCTGACCATTGAGAGGTTGTGTCCTTGCAGTTGCACTAAGTTATATTTTATCAAGCGTTTTCTTCACTGTTCCTTGATGAAAATCCTTGGGGGGGTTGTTCTTTCCCTAGATCGTGAATGAGTTTAATAAATATTTAAATACACTGAAAGTACTTCGTTTGTTCTTTCTTGGCCAGTGTGAAAGCTGCCGTTGTAGTGTTACTGATGGTGGGGTTGCTCGTTTGTTGCCACCCCAATTTGTGATCCAGTGCACTTTCAGAATGCTTTTCAATAAAGTATCTCCCTAAAGGTTTGGGAGGAAGGGGCGGATGTTTATGATCATTTAAAAATGGGAGGTGTGTCCCCACCCACTTTTGCCTCTAAACTGCCCATCATCTGGATTTGAAGACTGAAAAAATAATGGTTTATAGATGATAGAATGGTTGGATCTTAAGGAATGAATATCACATATAGCTGCAGGTTAGAGAAGTCCTTTTATTACTATTTTTTCTTCTGTATCTTTTAGATTTTTTCTTTCTTTTCCATTTTTTCTCTTTCGTTAGGTTTCTCCTTGTCTTTTCTTCCTTCTGACTGTTTTCTTATAGACTAAGTAGCTGTCTCAGTATATTATAAAACGATACTTGGTGATAGGTATGTATTTTTGCATTTCCTTGAATATCAATAAATTGAAAGAATAGGGGATGATGCCGACAGTACCCTCTGATTTCTTTTCTTTCTTTTTTTTTAAAAAGGGCTTTCTTGCCTGTACTCTTACCCCACCCAGAAACTTGTGCTGCTGCCACAAATATATATATATATATATATATATATATATATATATATATATATATATATATTTGCAGGTCATCTTGCCCATCAGACGGACTGGCACACTGCTTGTCTCCTGACTTCTGCACAGAACAGCTTCCTGGAAGGGCTTTTGAGAGCTATGCTAAGGAGCAGCAGTGAGGGACGCAGTTGCCAGCAAAGCCAGCAAAGCCGTATGCCCCTTGTTGATCCCCTGCAGAGATGAATGGCCTCGCCTGTCCAGGCTGGCTTTCCTTCTCTCAGGGAGCAGGCCAGTTCCCCAGTCTTCAGAGCCAAGTTGCCTGCGGGCAGGCAGAATGCAAAGCTCGCAGCGAGCCGATTCACTTTTATTCAGCCGCTGCCAAAGCCTGGAGCCAGCTCCTTAAGACTCGAGAGCAGCCGATTAGCCGCCGCTGCAGCAGACATAAGCCCTAGACCACAGGAGCATAATCACTGCTTAAGCCGATTGCCCAAAGTGGCTATTAGAAGCTTGTTAGCTTTTTAAATGAGGGAAGTTGTTTCCCTTCCCAGATTCTTCCACAACAGTTAGGGTGGGGATGGGGGGGGGGAGAGTGTTTCTTTCTGCTCTTGCTTAAATTTAAAGGTGCTGACCTATAAAGTCCAAAACAGCCTCAGTCCTGTATACCTGAAGGAGCGTCTCCACACTGAGGTCCAGCTTCAAGGGCCTTCTGGCAGTTCCCTCACTGCGAGAAGTGAGGTTACAGGGAACCAGGCAGAGGGCCTTCTCGGTAGTGGCACCCACTCCCACCAGATCTCAAGGAAATAAACAACTATCTGACTTTTAGAAAACATCTGATGGCAGCTCTGTTTAGGGAAGTTTTTTATGTTTGATGTTTTATCGTGTTTTTAATATTCTGTTGGGAACTGCCCAGAGTGGCTGGGGAAGCCCAGCCAGATGGGCAGGGTATAAATAATAAATTTATTATTATTAATAATAATAATCAGCACATTTAGGGAGGCGCAACTGTCTTGCCTGCACTGGGTGCCAAGCCAAGAGGATGCTGCTGGGGGAGCCACAACAATGACAGAATGAAAGATGAGACATGAAGGGAGGGGATTTTGGCATTTCACTTTCCATTGGTGCAGCCACCGTCACCTACTCTGCCCCTCACCCAGGAGGTGGCATTGCCTTCAGTGAAACCACGTGACACTTCAGGCAACTGGATACCACATTGACAGCTCTTTTACACTAGCAAAATGAGAGTAAAATGTGCCTGTTGCCCTGGTCATCAGTGGCGTAGCATGGGGGGGACAGACACAGTCGGTTGTCCTGGGTACAAAATTGTCAGTTTCCCTCCATCCCTTGCCCCCTCTGCATGGGCCTGGGCAATCCTTGCTATGCCGCTGATGGTCAGTGCTGGATTTACATATGGGCTGAGCAGGCTGCACCCAAGACCTCATAATCTAGGGTAGCCTCAGCCTCTTGCCAAAAATGATTTTAAAAACAGACAGATTTTACTATCTAGGCCCAGTTGCTTAGTAACATTAAACAGGTGACATGAGTCTATGGCCATGTAACAATTACACAAGCATGTACTTACCGTTTAATAAAGTTCGTAAAACAAGCTCGCTCTGACAAAGAAAATTTCAGCCACCAAGATACGTATCAAATAATATTCCAGGAGAAAATTCAGACAGCTTTTCCAAACGTGGAAACAATTTTTTAGATAGTTCCTGCATTTAAAGCTTACAAACTGTACTGGCAAACGATGGTTTTTTAGACTAAAGAATTATATATGGTCAACAATGTCCCAAGATCAGTTGTCTGATCTAAACATTCTCTGCATAGAAAATGATAAACTGGAACTTACTGATTTTAATGATATAACTGATAAGTTCGCATCCAAAAGAGCTCGAGAGAAACTGCTTTGACTTTGCATATAAAGGTAAAGGGTAAAGGGACCCCTGACCATTAGGTCCAGTCGTGGCCGACTCTGGGACTGCGGCGCTCATCTCGCTTTACTGGCCGAGGGAGCCAGCATACAGTTTCCGGGTCATGTGGCCAGCATAACTAAGCCGCTTCTGGCGAACCAGAGCAACACACAGAAATGCCATTTACCTTCCCGCTGGAGCGGTACTTATTTCTCTACTTGCACTTTGACGTGCTTTCGAACTGCTAGGTTGGCAGGAGCAGGGACCGAGCAACAGGAGCTCACCCCGTCGTGGGGATTCGAACCGCTGACCTTCTGATCGGCAAGTCCTAGGCTCTGTGGTTTAACCCACAGCGCCACCCGTGTCCCATGACTTTGCATATGGTGTGATGTTATAAAATAGCCATGGTCCCCCTATGAATCTTCTGTGTGAATGTCTTCATTCATTCCATACTTCAATAAACTTATTGAAGGTTACAAATTAATATGCAATCTTTTTATCAATGCTAAAATTTCAGCAATGTTCTGCTTTCATTGAGTAGATAAAGACGAGGACAAAAGGATCTGAGATCGGCAACTTACCAAAGGTTACTCAGGTTTTTCCTTGAGTTAATCTTGCTCCTCTTTTAAAAATCATACTTTTTGTGCAGGGAAAAAAAGTTATGACAATATTACAGATTTCTCTCTCTCAAGTTGCTATAAGGCGGACATTGCCAAACTTGGCCCTCCAGCTGTTTTGGGACTACAATTCCCATCATCCCTGACCACTGGTCCTGTTAGCTAAGGATGATGGGAGTTGTAGTCCCAAAACAGCTGGAGGGCCAAGTTTGGCCATGCCTACATAAGGGAACAAGGGACGCAGGTGGCGCTGTGGGTTAAAGCCTCAGCGCCTAGGACTTGCCGATCGAAAGGTCGGCGGTTCGAATCCCTGCGGCGGGGTGCGCTCCCGCTGCTCGGTCCCAGCGCCTGCCAACCTAGCAGTTCGAAAGCACTTCCGGGTGCAAGTAGATAAATAGGGACCGCTTACCAGCGGGAAGGTAAACGGCGTTTCCGTGTGCAGCTCTGGCTCGCCAGAGCAGCGATGTCACGCTGGCCACGTGACCCGGAAGTGTCTCCGGACAGCGCTGGCCCCTGGCCTCTTAAGTGAGATGGGCGCACAACCCCAGAGTCTGTCAAGACTGGCCCGTACGGGCAGGGGTACCTTTACCTTTACCTTTACATAAGGGAACACCCCTTTAACAGTAACACCGCTAGAAACAGAAAGAGTCACATCTGATCATTTTACGTTTATTATGGCTATAAATGACCTTAACTTCCTTTAAAAGTGTAGAAATATCATCATATGACAATCCTAAAAGAGATTACATTTATCCGAGGCGATAGCCCAAGTACAAGTTCCAAACACACTCCTAAAGACATGCAGTTTTCTAAAGCCTCCTGTTGCCCGTTCAAAATGTCTGCTTTGGGGGCAGCGACAGAAAACCATTGCCAGGAAGAAAGACTTGTACTGTCTGTGCGTTCGGAGCAACACAGGAGCCAACTGGCTCCAAATAAAGATCTGTTTTCAAGCCCAACTAGTGTCTCATGGCTTTTACACAAGGCAGAATAGAGACTGTGCAAATATATCAGCTGGCAGATTTGCAGCTTCAGACAGTAGTCCTTCGCCCAGCCAGTTACAACCCACCTCAACATTTTGGACGTTGTCTCCTCTAGAATTCCTTAAAAAATTCTGTGCACTAAAATAATTTATATAGTCGTTTTCTTGGTGTATATTAATATATATATATTTATATATTTATATAAAAATAGGTTGTACCCTTTTACTATTTCAAATTATTGGCATTAAAAAAACCCCAAAACCACTATGGTTTATCTTAATTATTATACTTTCCCCCCTCCCCTACTGATCATTGGTTGTTAGGAGAGACAGACATAAATTTTGGTATTAAAACTCCAAATAATTAATAAGCGAAGAGGACTTTTTCAACTTGCATAGCATCCATTAATGAATTCGGTGCTTCGGGTAATCCCAAAGAGGGAAACAGTTTGGGTCTGCCTAATTAGAACTGCGTTATTTTGACATTTTTAGGCAAATAATACCAGATATTTTCCTCAGATCCCAGTCATCCAACATCAGTAAATCAGATTGTAGAGAGTAACTGACAAGGAGAGCTGATTAGCACTCTGGGCAAAGGGTTCAATTCACTGGGAGAATATCTCCTGTGCAAATCTGTTTAATTGGAGCTGTGCAAAGGCCCATCAGCATTCAGCCACAACATTTCCTTGTGCAGAAGAAATAGCCTACAGCCTAGCCAAATAATGGTTATCATTTTGGAAAGAAATCTAATCCCATCTACCCCACCCATGGAAAATATACTATTGCTTCCTTACCAAGTTGGCGAACTCAGTGAGAATTCACATTTTGCCAAATCTGCAAAATTCACTCATTCGAACCTTTGTGTCAAATACTCATTTTAGTTCCATTGCAAAGTTGTTTGTATTACAATAACACACACACGTAGAAACTCCTACCCAAATGAAGAAACATTGATTCAAAACAGGGCCTGTTTCAGGCAGTGTGGCCTTCAAAAATTATTTCAAGTAATGTCGTGTTTAAGTATGGATTTTTTTTCTTGAAAAAGAGAAAAGGAAAATGGATTCTGTGTGGAGTTGCTTTAGGCAGGCCTCTTAACAATACATTAAGTCCCATTTTACAATGAGAGGAGGAGCTGAGACAAAGAGATGCCCAAGATTATTCAAGAAGTGCGCTGCAGAAGCCTATGTGTGGCATCCACTCAGTCTCTCTATAGATTCTCCATAACCCCTACCAAACTCATCAGCTCAGGCTCAAGAGACATCTTTCGCCTTGCAGAGACTTTTAGTACTGCAATGGACTTGGGTGAAAGTTGGGCGGAGAGGGAAACATGTCTCTAGAAAGCAGGAAAGCCTTTAAGCCATGCCAAGTTGGCTGAGAAGCTGTATCCAGAAGTCCTTCACCGATTCTTCCTCTTTGGCTCAATAGCTAGCAGAATTGCAGCTGATCAGGCTAAAGTGGCCGCTCAGAAACTGTAGGGGGAGCTCCTTCTCCTGGAAGGCCAACCAGTCCACTGAGTGTAGCCGATGAGAGAGATGCCAGCTGATGGGAGGGGTTGCAGGAGGCCGAGAACAGACAGCATTTCTTGGGAGATTTACATGCTTACATTATGCACCATTGGATGCTTAGGTTCTGCAGTCCTTGACAAGTTCTCAGGTACTTCTTCAAAGGGAAGTGTAGACAGACAGGAAACCGTCTCGTTTTGTGTTACTGAGCATCACCGGACATAGATGCTATCTTCTCATCTTTCGGCTGTTTGGGGGTCCCCTGAAAAGTGCATTTCATGGTTAGTCTTTAATTAAACAGCCCTACTTATCTCATTTTGCCTCCTGTGTTGCTCCTCAGCCCTTTCCTTTGCCAGAAACAGCCCCCTGAACTCAAAACTGACCCTCGTGCAAAGTTCCCTGCTCACTTAAGCAGGTGGACAAGTCTGTGCAGAGCCAGCCCATCAAATTTATTTTCTAAAAACATCGTTCACCACAAAAGATACAGTGGTACCTCGCAAGACGAATGCCTCGTAAGATGAAAAACTCGCAGGACGAAAGAGTTTTTCGTTTTTTTGAGTTGCTTCGCAAGACAAATTTCCCTATGGGCTTGCTTCGCAAGACGAAAACGTCTTGCAAGTTTGTTTCCTTTGTCTTGCAAGTTTGTTTCCTTTTTCTTAAAACCGTGCATTCACTTCGAGGAGCAACTCATAGCACACGGTGTGGTAGGCTTTTTTGAGGTTTTTGAAGACTTTGGTGATTTTTGAAGCTTTTCCAAAGTCCGTGCTTCGCAAGACGAAAAAATCACAAGACGAAAAAACTTGCAGAACAAATTAATTTTGTCTTGCGAGGTACCACTGTACTGTACACTGTACACTGTCGCATTTTAACATGGGCAACCCCCAGTGCATTAGACCCCCATTCTGCGTCTGATCTGCTGGATATCATGCCTCAAGCAGGGAGCTGGACCAACTGCGCTACGAGGCCGGTGCAATGATTCCTTGACTGTACATGGCAACTCACCGGAGACGAGGCTTTGGCAAAGTTCAGATGAGCATACAGCATGATGGCAATGTCATTCTGGCCTGCTTCCACTGCGATGGAGAGAGCTGTGCTGCCATCCTGCAGGAGGAGGGAAAATCCAAAGTGTTGGTGCTATATAGCCTCGGCCCAGTATACCTGAAGGAACGTCTCCACCCCCATCGTTCAGCCCGGACACTGAGGTCCAGCGCTTAGGGCCTTCTGGCGGTTCCCTCACTGCAAGAAGCCAAGTTATGGGGACCAGGCAGAGGGCCTTCTTGGTAGTGGCGCCTGCCCTGTGGAATGCCCTCCCACCAGATGTCAAGGAAATAAACAACTACCTGACTTTTAGAAGGCATCCGAAGGATGTTTAAGGAAGTTTTTAATGTTTTTAATGTTTGATGTTTTATCATGTTTTTAATATTCTGATGGGAACTGCCCGGAGTGGCTGGGGAAACCCAGCCAGATGGGTAAGGTATAAATAATACATTTATTATTATTATTATTATTATTATTATTATTATTATTAGCAGTGCCCAGTTACCAAATATATTATAGGGTCTATGAAACTTGGGGTGCTTCAGAAGTGGAAAGGATTCTCAACTAAGGAGAAATGGCTTATGAAATTGATGGACTATGTTGACATGGTAAAATTAACTGCCAAATTAAGAGGACATAATGACGAAGTAAGGGACGCAGGTGGCGCTGTGGGTTAAAGCCTCAGCGCCTAGGGCTTGCCGATCGAAAGGTCGGCGGTTCGAATCCCTGCGGCGGGGTGCGCTCCCGCTGCTCGGTCCCAGCGCCTGCCAACCTAGCAGTTCGAAAGCACCTCCGGGTGCAAGTAGATAAATAGGGACCGCTTACCAGCGGGAAGGTAAACGGCGTTTCCGTGTGCGGCTCTGGCTCTGGCTCTGGCTCTGGCTCTGGCCAGAGCAGCGATGTCACGCTGGCCACGTGACCCGGAAGTGTCTCCGGACAGCGCTGTCCCCTGGCCTTAAGTGAGATGGGCGCACAACCCCAGAGTCTGTCAAGACTGGCCCGTACGGGCCGGGGTACCTTTACCTTTACCTTAATGACGAAGTGTTTAAGGAAGAACACAAAGCACTGGTGGATTATCTATCAAATTATCACTTTCCGCTCAGCCTGCAGTGGAATGGGAGACAAAGGGTTTGTGCACTGTATGTCGTGATTCTGTCCTGTGAACTGCCCTGAAACCTGCAGGTACAGTGGTACCTTGGTACCTTGGTTCTTGAACTTAATCCATTCTGAAAGTTCATTCGACTCCCAACACCGTTCAAAAACCAAGGCACGGCTTCCGATTGACTGCGGGAGCTTCCTGCACTCACTTGGAAGCTGTAGAAGGCGTGTCGGATGTTCGGCTTCCGAAAAACATTCGCAAACCAGAACACTCACTTCCGGGTTTGCGGCATTCGGGAGCCAATTTGTTCGGGAGCCAAGCCGTTCGAGTATCAAGGTACCATTGTATAGGATATAGGGCGGTATACAAATTTAATAAATAACAAAAAGGGCTCACGTTGTCGGAGAGGGCAACGTCGCAGCCAGGTGTGGCCAAGAGCAGGCGGACGATCTCAGCATGGCCATGTTCACAGGCGCACATCAGCGCTGTGGACCCATCGTCATCTTGCAAGTTGACATCCGCTGCGCTAGCTAGCAAGGCACGAACCATGTCCAGGCGCCCGTGGCTGACGGCCAACATCAGTGCAGTTTGCCCAGCCTGCAGGAGCAGCGAGGAGAAAAGCAACAGTGTAAGTTGCAGTTATATACTAGGGCCAGGGTTGGGTGGGGTGGGGTGAGAATTGAGGGTGAAGGCTGCTGCAATCTCTGGCTCATCAGAATCGCTTGCCTCTGTTTAGTGCACAAAATTGAAATGCTGGGGAAGGTGGGAGCTCTTGATTTAAGCGTGATTTGACACCGTAAGCATTGATCCAGCTTGCAAAGAAAGAAAAGCCAACTGAGAGTACAAAAATCTGAAAAGCGTTTCACAATTACCTTAACTTGCAATCAAGCTGGGGCCTGCAAAGCTTTCAAGAAACTGAGCTGTTTTGCAAAGTGTGTTGCTTTGCTTTGACAGGAGCATTTCCTCAATTGCCAATGATACTGTTTAAGAAACCTCAGTAAGGCAAACATGTGCAAATGAGGAATGGGGGAAGAGAATCAGGCTTTAAAATCTCATTTGTGCCCTCAGAGCAGAAGAATTGGTGGTTCTGAGCACCCCACCCTGGCCAAAGCAGAAGCCTTTGCAAGGCTCTCTCATCACCTGACTTCCACCTCCACCTCCCTGCCCTGCAAGAAACTGCTAACTATTTGGATACCTGGCTGGCTTTGGCATTTACGTTGCCCATTTTCAGCAGTTGCACAATTGTGTCCATATCACTCTCTGAGCGGGAAGCGGCCAGTGCTGTCAGCATGATGGCCGTATAGCCAGCTTTGTTCTGTTGGTCCACGTGGCACAAACCTAGAAAGGCAAAGGAATCAACAAGAAGCCGCATCCCCTTGGAACCAAAGATTTAGAGCGAATGGGTTGTGTAGCCCCTAAGGCTGGCCTAAGATATTGCCAACAGGCACCTGTCTGAGCCTGATTTCAAAACCATCCATGGAAAAAGATCCCCCCTAACCTAGCCAGATTATTGTGAGCTACTTCCTGATGTTTTGCCTAGATCTTCGTTCTACCACTTCCTGCACAGACCAACATCAGTCACTGCACCCACTTCCCCTTGATTTAATCCACCCCCTTCTTATTCTTATTCATTTCATGTTTATACCACTTTATATTTTTATGAAAAAAATCTCAAAGCGGTCAACAACACATCTGTGATAGGAATTTTGAGGTCTTAGATATATGGTAATGTTCATAACCGCACGTACATAGATCAGCACAGGAAGACCAACCAAAGAACAATGGTAAGAGAAGTTGATGAACCATGCAGAACTGGCAAAAATGACAGATAGACTAAGAGAAAAAGACAACAGAGACTTTGAAAAAGACTGGGAACCATTCATATTATATTTGCAGAAACAAAGAAAGTCAATAGACTTGATGGCAGGATTTAAATAAACATTCACACTATCAGCATTAGAAAATGTTTAGAAGATAGTGAAATATGATGGTGTATTTACCGGTACTTTTATTTTTATGTTTTTAGGCTTGATGTTATGTTATTAATAACTTTTTCTGTTGAGAGATAGCAAAGTAGCAAACCAGAAGCGGAAGTTGGGGGAAGCCTTGGAGAGGAGGGAGGGAAGAATATATAGTAAATGTTAAGAATTTGAGATGTATGTAATGAATGAAAAAGAAAAATGAATAAAATTAAAAAGAAAAGAATTGTAGAGTTGGAAGGCATCCTGAGGGCCAACTAGTCCAACCACCCCACCCCCCCACTGCAATGCATGGTCCCCCGTCCAATTTGAAACCAGAGCGGACCCTGCTTAGCTTTGCAAGTGTGCTAGCAGTTTTATTGCTGCACCACTAGGAGGAAGATGGGAGGTATAGTCCAGCAACATCTGGAGGGCATCAGGCTCCCCATCCTTGCCATAAATAGCTAGCCTGACTGGACACCCAAATGGTGGCAGGCACGAGCTTCAGGCCACATGGAGTTCCAAAGGTGCTGAGCAGCTGAAGCACAAGAAGCTGCAGCAAAAGGGATGCCCCAGTGAACCACCAAGCTGTGGGCCAGCCCACCTCTGGATTCCAGATTTCCCCATTTCTCTCTATGCCCACCTACCTGTTTCAAGAAGCTTTGTGACCACTGGGAAGTTGGAATGTGAGACAGTGTAGTGGAGGGCCGTGTTGCCGTTGGCGTCGGCCATATTGATGATGAACTCCAGCAAGTGTGGGGAGATGCACCGGAAGGCAGCCAAGTGCTGTGAGACCAATTCTGGATCCGCTTCTTTGTGGCAGGAAAGCCTCAGCCAATAGTGGAGCACGGCAGTATAGGCCAATTTCTATGGAAACACAGGAAGGAAAGGGCAGCCGTGGCAACTGTCAGGTGTGTGAAGCTGTTACGTCCCACTTTTTTGTCTTCTTTGCTAAATGCTTTTGGATCTCCTCGGGCGTCTCCCCCTCCGCAAACACCTTCTTCTGGCATATGTGCATGGTGAACAGGAGGAGCAGTCCCAACTAGGGGTTGGGAAAGGGATTATGTGGCAGGCTCACTATCTCATCGGAAGCCCTGCCAGTTCCTGATAGCCAGGGTGGAAGACAATGGTTGTGGGGTGCTTTGGTTTTGCTTTCGCAGCTGAGGAATCAGGGACTGGGAGCACTGGGGATATTGACAAGGCCTTAGAACCCATCCGGTTCAAGGCCTCTGGGCCCTTGATCTGTTGAATACTGCTGGGAGATCTTCTTCCTGCCCCTTTTTCTGCAGCAAAGCTGCCCCTCCCTGTTCTACCCCAGCAGCACTCCTCCTCATCTCCCCACAAGCAATAAACTTTGGGGCCCTAGGATTACAGCCTTAATACACTTTTAATTTGGTTTAACAAGCATGGTTTCCCAAAGGAAGCCAACCCCAGGGAACTGTGGTTCCGTGAAGTGGCAGGGAAGCCCCTGTGCAAATGGCAAATCTGGTAGTTCTTCTCTAAGAGATAACCTCCTCTCCATGTGGATAGGGATCAAATGGTTTCTTTAGGTCTCTCTGAGCCAGCAAAACGCCTTTCCATGAAATCAGGAGCCTCTACAGCAGCGGTTCTCAACCTGTGGGTCCCCAGATGTTGTTGGACTACAACTCCCATCATCCCTAGCTAGCAAGGCCAGAGCTCAGGGATGATGGGAGTTGTAGTCCAACAACATCTGGGGACCCACAGGTTGAGAACCACTGCTATACAGTATCACAGATGCAGACAACAACAAATGAGAGCTATGCTCCCACTTTAAGCTCCCTTCCACCCTCCAGAGCTTCCGCCCTCAAGAATGAGAGTGCAGGTATACCATTTCTTCGTCCATGTGTTCATTGGGGCTCTCCAGGTATTTCTGAAGGACTTCACAAGCTGAAAGCAGCTCCTTGCTGAGTCCTGTCCTGGAATGGGTAGATAGAAAGAAGAACATGGGGGAAGTTAGTTTTTGGACAGTGAGTTCCTTTGAGAGAGGAAGACAGGTGTAACATTATAAACTCTGCTTATGTTACAGCTATGCACTATGAAAATCTGACTATGAATTTCCTGTCCAGAGTAAAAGAGAGATATCTGAACAGCGACTGAAGACGATATGTGATCTCAACCGTTTCCTTTCTCTCTGCCGCCTCACTTTTCCTCCCTGTATTCTGGTTTTTTAAAAAATTGCCCTTCCTTCCATTCACGAAAATATTAGCAAACGGTATTTGTGAGAATGAGCAAGAGGTGGCACGCGTTCTATGTGCATTGAATCATTCATTCTGGGAGTAAAGTTTTGTTTCTCCAGAGAAGAGAATGTGGAATATTTGGGGCACAGAGTCATGACAGCTAGGAAGATGCCCAAGGCTGATGGTTACCTTGTTTTGCCTGGTGGCTCCTTGCTGGCGCTTTCTGCGGCTGGCATCTCCCCGCTCTCGGCAGAGACTCCAGGGCGAGAGACGGCTGCGGCTGTCCCAAGGAGTTTTGGGGGCTCCACTGCCATTGCCTGGGCTGCAGGGAGCCCCTCGCTCGCCTCGTGGTATTCGCTCTCGGTGCTTTCATTGTCTGAGACGTTCTCAGCTGTGCTGGAGTCTTCAGAGGAGGTGGACTCATACCTGGGGTGGGGTGGGGGCAACAAGGGGGTGAGAAGGAACAACAGAGAAAACAGCCCCCCAGAGCAGAGAGGACAAATAGGGAAACCTCCTGAAAAGCTCTGTGCCTAGTTCCGCCTAGCTCTGTGCCATTAGAGTACTGCAGGGCAGAGGATTTCCCAGGTGCCAGGTGTGCTGATCTTGGATCACAAACCACATGGGGACTGGAAAATACCTCCTAGCTCCTGCAAGTGGAAATCCAGCAAATAGCACGACTCTGGCGCAAAATCCCACACATGTGTGTTTTGTGGTGGCGGTGACATTTGACTTCCTACAGTCCAGGTTTAGTGTGAAATCAGGCAACCAGGAGTGTGGGAAACTGCTGCTGCTGCCGCCTGGCTGCAGCCTCACTGGACTCAAGAGCAGACTGAAAGGCTCTCATTCTATTTTTATTTTGGGAGCAGAGGCTTCGCCATACCCGCCATTGACACCAACAAACTGCAGGCTCTTCTTGTTGGCCAGAAGCTCTGTAGGATCCTCCTTCTTCTTCATGATCGACCGAATCCCTGCTCCGAATGAAGCTGTGGGGAAATGAAGGAAGGTGGCAGCAGTCCATTAGAGTGTATTATTATTATTATTATTATTAATTGAGTTTATATACCGCCCTATACCTGGAGGTCTCAGGGCGGTTCACAGAAAAGATCACAACATATATAATCAGAATATAAACAACAGAATATAAATAACACCCCCCCCCCAAGAAAAGAGGCACATTTTAAAAGGGTATAGGATATCAATCAGATCAACCAAAGGCCTGGTTAAAAAGGAACATTTTTGCCTGGCACCTAAAGGTGTATAATGAAGGCACCAGGCGAGCTTCTCTGGGGAGAGCATTCCACAGACGAGGAGCCACTGCAGAGAAGACCCTGTTCTCGTGTTGCCACCCTCCAGACCTCTCGAGGTGGAGGCACACGAAGGAGGGCCTCAGAGGATGATCTCAGGGTCCGCATAGGTTCATATGGAAAGAGGCGGTCCTTGAGGTATTGCAGTCCTGAGCAGTTTAAGACTTTATAGGTCAAAACCAGCACTTGGAATTGGCCCAGAAACTACCGTATTTTTCGCTCCATAAAATGCACCTGACCATAAGACGCACCTAGTTTTTAGAGGGGGAATGCAAGAAAAAAAAAATTCTTTAAAGGGAGCGCTGAGCAGAGCTTGTATGCATCCCAGGCTCTGCTCAGCACTCCCTTTCACAAGCCGCGTGGAGCGTGTGTGCGGCGCTTGCAGGCTTTTCCCTGAGGAGGGAGAAGGGCAGCCATTCACTGACAGGCTGCCCTTCTCCCTCCTTGGGGAAAAGCCCCCAAGACCCGCACACACGCTCCACGCAGCTCTTTAAAGGGAGCGATGAGCAGAGTCTCCTGCCTGCATTCACTCCATAAGATGAACAAACATTCCCCCTTACTTTTTAGGAGGGGAAAAGTGCGTCTTATGGAGCGAAAAATACGGTAATTGTTAGCCAGTGCAGTCGGACCAGAATCGGTGTAATATGCTCAAACCATCTTGCTCTGGTGAGCAACCTGGCTGCTGAATTCTGCACTAGCTGAAGTTTCTGAACCGTCTTCAGAGGCAGCCCTAGGTATATGGAAGGCACTGTATGGAGGAGCCCACAGCACCTCTCTCCATCCCAGTCCTTACCTTGGTCCTCTCCCTCATCTCGTGCCTCTCGTTGAGGCTCCTGGGATATGCAGGGAGCCGCTTGCTCTGTCTGGAGGGAGTCGGGAACTGATTTCTTTAATGACCCATGAAGTTCTGGAAGAAGAAGAGAGAGGCAACTGCATCAGCACTAGCTTCTCTGAGGCGTTACTCACCAGGTAGGATGTCATGGCTCCTGTACTGAGCTGGGCATCCTGACTTGGGCTCTGGCTCTACCTTGCAGACTCTCCTCTTGCAATCCTTCCACCCCACAGGTTGCCTACAGCTGCAGCAATCCAAGGAAAGAGGGTGATCTCTTACTGAACTGGTTCTGTTGGTGTGAGGAGACCGTGCAAGATTTTGAGCTACACCAAATCCTCCAGGGAGATGGAAGATCAGGGTGGTAAACAGTCATTTCAGAGATTTTGTTCACTGACCTCCAAAGAGGCAAATCTCCCTGTACGAACATTCAGCAACAGGTATTGCGAGGTGGGGAGTAGAGATTGGAAGTTTCACGCCCCAGGGAAGGAGATGCTTTCAAAGGATTCTGGGAAAATGTCCTCCAACCATTGTGTTTTGTTTTTCTGCCTACAGCGTTTCTGTGAGTTTCTGGTTGGTTGTAACAAAGGTATTGCCCAACTGTGAACATGTACAATGGCAATGTGTGTAATCAGCTCAAAGCATCCAAGGCCTTCAGTTATTTCCCCCCAAACCTCTGGAATCCATGCAGCTGGATTCTCTACCAAGCAGCTGAAAATAAACTTGGAAAATCTTAACCATTTAATACAGCACCCACAATAATCTCCCCCAGCTCATGCCCATATCTGGGCACCAAGCTCTCAGCAGCAAATCCCCAGGTGGCTAGGAGTTCAAATCCAGATTATTCTGGAGCTTCTGCGGTGGCCTTTATATGCTGAGCAAAGGATGCACCCAGTTCCAAGAGAATTAGGAGGGACACCAGTCTCTCTTCTTGGGCTCTCCAGGGACCTGGAGTTCAGGCTGGTTCCTGACTCATGAGAGCTCTTTTTCCACCAATTCTTTGTGGCAAAGCTGGCTCATAAATGGAGCTTCCAATCATCTTTTCATTCCAGAACCTTTGATCTCACCCTGGGAACATCACAGACTATTTTAAGAGTTTCTCTTTCCCTTGCTCCTGCTATAAACAGCTGGTAAAAATCAGCGTATTAGTTACACAAAAGCCTTTTACGGGGCAGGGAGAAAACAGCTGAGCGTTGCCACTGATTTCAGTCCAGAGAGAGGGAGAAAGATGAGGGCGTGCATTTTCTGGTAAGCCCAGACAAGGAAGAGAAAAAGGGGCTGCCAGGACTCTCTTTCCCTGCAGACTCACCAAAGCTGGGACTTTTGACAGGCTGTTTTAATCGATTGTTTTGTTCTCTGGCAGCTTGAGTTAAGCTGGTATTGGGGGGGGGGGTCATTTTAATTTGATATAGAGCTTTATACTTAGTGGGTAAAAAAAAAAAATCAATCAGTTCAGAGAATGCACCCAACACATTTCAGCTTTTACAGGGTATTCCTGGCACTCCCAATTCAAAGGCAGCAGGTAAGCACAACATCCAGTCCACAAGTAAACAAAGAGAAGCATAGATTTGGGAGGCAGAAGGAGAGTCAAGCTGCTTGTTCTCTTCTCTTGGCCAAGAGTTTTGGGTCTCACACGACAACAGCACATCTGCAAACTGAATGGAAAGATCCTTACCACCATTTCCCCATTTATTTTTTTGCTGTTTTATTATGTACCCTAAGGACTTGGATGAAGAAATGACAGAAAAGTTTTATTTAGAGTGGGGAGCCCTAGTCGGAGGACTGGTGGGATTTGTGGGAAGAGTAACAGAATTGTAGAGTTGCAGGGAACCCGAGGGCCACCTCATCTAACCCCCTATAATGCAGGAAGATGCGACAGATTTTCCACAGTTGGGGTGAGTGTATTCTCCTTCAGAAACATACACACACACACACACACACACACACACACACACACACACAGAGCTTACCTGCTGTATCCTGCTGTCCATTCCCCTCTGTGCCAATGATGCTGATCTTTTTCACAGTGTGGAAGGTGGTAGCTGTGCTCTCTGCGCCAGCATGGACCGGGAACGTGGTCTCCATCACCTCGTTGCTGCGGTATGTGGCATAGAGCGGCACCATCGCTTCTTCCAGCCCTGCGTCTTTGCCCGCCAAAGCCTTGAGGCTGGCATAGGACTCCTTGTTCTCCAAGCTCTGTGCCCTCTGCGGCCTGTGGTCCAGCCCTGTGGCTGTGCTGGCGGCGACCTCTGGCTCCCTTTCCACTTGGACAACCTTGACTGTATCCACCCGAATGGGGACTTCCTGGGGCCTCTGAAACTCTCTGCCGCCCCCTTGTCCCGGACCCTCTCCCCCTGCTTCCCATTCTCTCAGGCCACCACCGGACGTTCCTTTGCCCCCCTTCTCCTTGCCCTGCAGCTCCAGTTTCTGCTGGGCGGCTTGAAGTTCTTGGAGTGCCCTCTTCAGCTGCACCTCTAGCACGGCAATCTTGGCGGACAGGGCCTGAACCGCCTGGCGCTGGCTCTCCTCCTCCAGGGAAGGCAACCCCAACTCCTCCTCCTTGACCGCCACCCCAACATCGCACCTCCCCACCTCTGCCTCTTCGGCTGACATGCCCACGCCCACTGACCTCACTTCCTTCTTGTCCAGCCTGCCTCCTGCATCAGGCCCCACGCTGCCCTCCTCATTTCCACCAGCCCCCTCCTCGGGGATATCTATGTAGAGCTCCCCCTTGGATTTTCCTTTGCCGAACCCCCCCGGGTGCCCCAAGAACTTCTGGCTCTTGAGCTGGACACTCAGCTGCCGCTTCTCCTCCTGCAGCACCGAGATCTTCACCTGCAGCACATGAAAATGATGTATCGTTGGTACTTAATTCCGAGTAAAACAGCAAAAATGTATAGGACAAGTTCAAATATTTGCTGGAAATGTAAAGAAAAAGAAGGCACCTTTTACCATATGTGGTGGAAGTGCAAGGTGGTAAAAGAATTCTGAGAAATGCTATATAATGAATTGGAAAAAAACAATGTTTAAAATAACTTTTGTTAAAAAACCAGAAGCTTTTTTTAGGTGCAGAAATACTAAAGGAGCACAAAAGACTGTTTCTGTACGGAACGACAGCTGCATGGATGCTCTTAGCCTCAGAGATGGAAGGAAGACAAAGTTCCCACCAGACAGGAACGGCAGACCAAATGGATTGACTATGCAAAGATGGTGAAAATGACTGGGAAAATCAGAAACCAGGAAGACCAGAATTTCAATAAAGAATGGGGGAAATTTATAATTTACCTTGGAGATCACTGTAAACACTTGAACTCTTTAGCAGGATTTGAATAACACTTGCAGTGTGACAGGTACTAGGGTACTTAAAATTTGGAGTGGCTTAAAATATGCAGCGGAAAAGGACTAATGATGGAACCCATGGAAGGGTGGGGGGAAGAAGCCCAGAGATTCGGGTGAATCTTTGTTTATTTACCTTTTTATTACTTACGACTTTGAAAGTAAATTTTAATTTGTAAAACCAAATAAAAAATTATTATACAGTGGTACCTCGGGTTAAGTACTTAATTCGTTCCAGAGGTCTGTACTTAATCTGAAACTGTTCTTAACCTGAAGCACCACTTAATTAATGGGGCCTCCTGCTGCTGCCGCGCCGCTGGAGCACGATTTCTGTTCTCATCCTGAAGCAAAGTTCTTAACCTGAAGCACTATTTCTGGGTTAGTGGAGTCTGTAACCTGAAGCATATATAACCCAAGGTACCACTGTATAAAAGAGAGATCTTCACCTGTAGCACTGGGATCATCTTGACCTGCTCCTCCAACTGGCGCAGCTTCTTCAAGGCTACGGCCATCTGCTCCCGGACATGCTGGAGGTGCCCTGGCGTTGGGGAGACTGGGGTGGAGAGTCCTGAGCCGATGGGCGTGAACTGCCCAGGGGCGCCTTGCTGTGAGCCATTGTAGGAAGTCTGGCGGGAAAGGCACTGGCTTCCCACCAAGGAGCTTGTTGATCCAGATACGCTGCTGTGGAGGCTCCCGAGACCACCTGCCCTGGTCCTTTCTCCATCTCCAGAATCCGCCTGGTCTTCTAGCTTCTTCCTGGCATCCAGCAAGGTCTTCTCCACGCGGGCATTGAAGCTGCCGGGCGTGGCGTACTGTGGGTAGAAGCTGCGCCCGCAGTAGGAATAGGAGGAGTGGCGGCTATCCATGCTGGCATTGGAGCAGAGGGACTCGGTGGAGGTCCACCATGAGCCAGTGTAACCATAGCCTCTTGGCAGGGAGCTGTAGCGTGGTCGGCGGTGGACTGGAATGCGCTTGATGGTGTGGCCCTTCTCAATGTCATCCACATATTTGAGGAAGTCCAGGTCCAGGCGGTAGCCATAGGGAGTCTCCACGGAATAGGGCAAGTCCTGTTCCTTCCCATGGAACGCCGTAGCAGAGGTGGGATTGGCCTTCCCTGCAAGAGCACAGAGGGGAAGAGATCAGCTTAAAACATTCCTTTGTTTTTGTAATTAGTTGAGCGCCCTTGAGAATGCACTGATCATCTCAAATACATGGTGAAGTCGGGACCATCACGTCCTGGCTCAACAAACATACCTGAAGGAGCATCTCCACCCCCATCGTTCAGCCTGGACACTGAGGTCCAGCTCCGAGGGCCTCCTGGCAGATCCCTCACTGTGAAGTTACAGGGAACCAGGCAGAGGGCCTTCTTGGTAGTGGCACCCGCCCTGTGGAATGCCCTTCCACCAGATGTCAAGGAAATAAACAACTATCATGTACTAACTTTGGAGCAATTAAGGCGTTTATGATTTTTCAGTGGCACCACAGGAGTTCTTCCACTGCCAAGTGGCGCCAATTTCAAACAAGGGAAGGATGGGTGAAAATGACAATTTTGATTTCTCTCAGTTCTCATTTTCCCAGTCTGAAGTTCACGTTTCCACCTCAGTCTGCAATTTTTTATTTTAAAAGTCATCAGCATTTCTCCTAAAACACTCATTTTCTAATGCACGTTCTCCTAACATATAGTATTTTTGTATGCTGCTTTCACTAATAGGCGCATTTCTATGTACTCTTCACCTGAGTATTTTACATTTTTCATTTCCGTACACACTCTGGTCCGTGACCGAAATTAATCTATTCATTCATTTCTGTACAAATTACTTGAATGGCAATATCTGGAGGAGTGTGAATTTTGAAAGACGGTGGTGTTTTGAAAGTGTGAATTACCGTATTTTTCCGTGTATAAGAGGCACCCATGTATAAGACGATCCCTAATTTTGGGGACTCAAAATTAAGAAAATGCACTATGCACTATCCGTGTATAAGACGACCCCTTATTTTAAACGTCAAAAATATACAGTAAGTAGATTTGCCTTTGAGTGCAAATGTACTCTTATTTCTCCCCATATGTAAGGGTTTGAAGTCTGTAGCCTATATTTCCCTCAGTTGTGTGTGTGTTGTATTTCCTATTTCTTGGCAAATCAGCATGTCATTCTTCTTCTTTTTACACAACTATATAAAAAGCCATTTGATGTTTGCTCTGATTTGGTGATAAGAGTGAGTTTTCCCAGCAGAAAGCCGTGGGAGAAGCAGAAGTGTGGACCAACCCTACACATTAAGAGCTTTATTTTGAAGCCTCAGCTTATTTCTCTACAACAGTCCTAGGTACTATAACAGCTGATGACAGCGGAATGCCTACAATAGCTCAGGTGACCCCCATAACCCAGTAGATTCTCTTGTTTTTAGTATGGTACTGCTTTTGTGTGAAGGCTCAAGATGCATCACACATTTTCGAGAAGCAGCATAAAATATTTTAAAAATCAAATTACAGAAGTTACAAAACTCACAGGGAAAACTGTAAAATGGTGTACACAGACTCTGGTGCGCAGGACTATTCAGGGCCACAATACATTTTGAAAGGTTAATAATTTGCCTTCAATTTTGTAGTAACATTTCTTTACACAGCTGCATTTCTTAATTTGGGGAACATGGCATGGGGTGTGCGATTAGGGAGACTGCCCTGATGAGCCCCTGCACTTCAGAATATACTGCTACTGCTTCCTATCAACCTCTGCATCAAATACTCTCTCCCTACCAAATCTAGGAAATGGATCTTCAGAATTTTATCTGAGGCCATACATCACATCCAGCAGGCCTGATGCCCCATTTTGCAGCTTTATCTGTCCAAACAAAAAGTGTTCATGCACATGCACACATACCTGGGAAAGCAGTGGTCTCCATGTGCAGAACCTGTGCCATTCTTGAATTCTGGCCCCAGTTCAAAGTGTGTGTCCAAAGCAACAAGGAAGCTCTTTCAGAGTACAGCGAGGAGCCACACAGCCTGCAAAGAAAAGCAGGTTGAATCCACATGTGCCAGATATGAGACTATATTATGAGGCAGCCTGTTTTTGTTGGTTGAAGGAATGGATGACATTAGAGAATTCACATATTTTGGACTTAGAAGGTCATGACAATATTTTTGGTTGGAATGCTTATTTCTGATATGAAAAGGTGGCAGTTCATAAAGATTTACAAATCATATAATCAGGAAAATTATTCCGTTGTTGAACGATGGAACTCATTGCTACGAGAGGCAGTGAGGGCCACCAACCTAGCTGGCTTTAAAAGAGGGTTAGGCAAATTCATTGAGGAGAGGGCTATCGCTGGGAACTAGCCATGATGGCTATGCTCTGCCTCCATAGTCGGAAGATGTATTGCTGCTGGAAACTGCAGGAGGGGACACTGCCCTTGTACTCAGATCCTGCTTCCGGGTTTCCCACAGCCATATGGCTAGCCTTCATTTTCTTCTTTTTTTTAAATAATATTTATTACTTTTAAACCTTACAAACAAGAAGAAAAAGAAAAGGAGAAAAAAAGAAAAAAAGAAAAGAAAGAAAAAACAATACAATACAATATATAAACAATACACCACACAACATTAACACATTAAACTAAACAAAACAGAACATAAACAATTTAAAAACATACATCATACCATTTCAATGCCTTTTCTTTCATTCCCTTGTTTCATCGACTTCCTCTCACCTCCCTTTTTGTATTCCACTTCTATTAATTGTTTCAGGAAATCCTTTCCATCTTTCACTATTTTCTGTCATATAAATATCTTAACTTATTTTAACCTTATTTTCCATTAATACTATAATACTTATTTATGCTTAACTCCTTATAACACTTCTACTAATGCCATATAATTTCATTCCAACATTTTTCTAATACTCATTAATTTTACCATATTTCTATAAATAAACTTTAAACTTTTCCCAATCTTCTTCCACCATCTCTTCTCCCTGGTCTCGGATTCTGCCAGTCATTTCCGCCAATTCCATATAGTCCATCAACCTGGTGCTCTTCTGTCCGAGGCTCTTAACTCTTTTCCAGGTCCCTTCTGCAAGTCTTCTTCATATTTATACATACACTTTACTTTGTCTTCTGCTGATCTTGTTCTTAATTTCCTTTCTTTGAAGCTGAAGAGTAGGTCTCGGGGGAGCTCCAACCTAACAATGTTTTTATTCCTTCTCGACATGTCATCCACATCTCCATGGTTAAAACTAAAATCCAAAAGATATTTCAGGACGTGTTTCAAAGTCCCTCCAAATCTGCAGGTCCCCACAACTCCAATTTCCTCCTGACCCAGGTCCAGATCCCAAAGGTCAGTAAATCCCTGCATGAGGTGATCTATCCAACTTACTTTCTCCAGTCCAAGCAGGGTTCCAATCTGACTTTCTCTGAATTCAATCATAGAGGGCAACAACTTGTAATCATCAACTTGCCTCTGTAAGGCTGGGGCTCTCTCCCTCTCCACTTGTATTACTTTAGGTTCAACAACCACAACTTTCTCCCTCGCTTTCTCCACCATTTGGCATGTCAAAGTAGATTCCTGTATCGGTTCCTGAATAGTTTCTGTGTAGATGTTCACTTTTTGTCCCAAAATATCAATTTTAATATTCATCACGCCCGTCTTCTTGTGGAGCTGTTCCAATGACTCACTTATCTTGCATAGTGCAATCACTAAGGCTTCTTCTGTCGACATTCTCAAGCATTCCAAGGTCAATCTCACGGTTTTCTCTTGCAGCTGGAGATTCCACCAGCCCAACTCTTGTAACAATTTCAAAGGCTCCCTCTAGAGGGAAACAATTTCTGTTTGTATCAATCCTTTTAAGCACAGTTCAAGCAGTAAAATTAGTTTCAATTTTCAGCTACTTTTACTCCTTTTTAAATGCAGAAGGAGACAATGAAAACAATGTATTTCTCTTATTTAACTAACTGTCACAGTCAATGAACTTTCCCAAAAATGTCAGTCTTACTAGCAGTCCATTTCCAGGTTCAGAGCGGTGGTGATCCAACTTTCTTCACTCTCTCCTGCAGGCTTACATGATCCAAATTCCCCCCCCCCTCTTCTCCTGCCTCCAAGGGGGGTTTAATGATTTTAGCCGATGGAAGTTTAATCCTTTACATAGGACTTTCCAAGACTTTAGCTTGCAAATTCTTTGCTTCAATCTATTTACAAAAGGGGAAGGCGGACTTCCTGTTTGAAACCTCCCCGTTTCGGTGCCAAATTAAGACGTTTAAAAATCCAATTTTCCGTTCTACTCATGGGTAGTTGTTTAGAGTCAAATTGTCCACAGGAAAAAGTCAGCGCTCTCCGGCAACAGCAATGCGGCTTCACTCTGTGAAAGAAGCAGTCAATTCGAAGCACTGCGCCGCTCACCCCACATCGCTCCGGATCCCCAAAACTGGGTCTCCCCGTGAGTAGAGGAGGCGCAAAAGGTGCCAGCCGAATCCCATGTTCACAGGCTTCTCCTGCCTGCGATTTTTAGTGGGTCTCCGCCTTTGCCGTGGCGGCCAGACCCTGAATTCCACGGAGCAAGTTCCTCCCGATCAGAGGAATTGCCGGAGGCGCTAACCCATAAGTCTCGGCTAGCCTTCATTTTCAAATGAAGGCAAATGTCCTACAAATATATAGAAAATAGTAAAAGAAAAAAGAAAAAGAAAGGTATAGGGCCCCTGGACGGTTAAGTCCAGTCAAAGGCGACTATGGGGTTGCACCACTCATCTTGCTTTCAGGCCGAGGGAGCCAGCGTTTGTCCACAGATAGCTTTCCGGGTTATGTGGTCAGGATGACTAAACCGCTTCTGGCACAACAGAAACACCGTGACAGAAACCAGAGTGCATGGAAGAGCTGTTTACCCTCCTGTCACAGCGGTACCGATTTATCTACTTGCACTGGTGTGCTTTCGAACTGCTAGGTTGACAGGAGCTGGGACAGAGCAACAGGAGCTCACCCCATTGTGGGGATTTGAAGCGCTGACCTTCTGATCGGCAAGCCCAAGAGGCTTAGTGGTTTGGACCACAGCACCACCCACGTCACATGCAAGGGGAAAAAAAGTAAATACTGGTGGGAAGGAGGACTGATTGCTACAGAGGTATGAGAACAGGAGGACATCAGGATCAACAACGGGGCAAGGAGCAGCAGCAGGAGGAGGGCTGAATTGTATTTATTGTTTTCTAATAGCCAGCCAAATCTTAGACTGCGGCTCCCCAGTATTGTTAACATTTCTTGGGGAATCGCTGAGAAGCCATTAAAATTCTTTATCTCCTTATCCATCTTCTCCATTCTGGCCTCACATTCTCTGGTTGCAAAGCACAACCACAAGGAAGGGGGTGGGTGGGAAGAGAGACTTCATTTGTGCACTGTCTTTCCCCCCCCCCCCCGCCATCCCATGTCGGAACCCCCAGCCCAGCCCCAGAGCTGGGTCAGCAGATAGTCTTGCACTCCTTTCTTCCAGCTCCTTCCCCTGCCAAAACCTCAACGCCACTAGACAGTCCTGCTGCCTCAGCCCTGTTCCCACCACCCTGCTCCTTCCGCGATCGAAGCCGAGGGCCTGGCAGCTGGCGAGAGAGCACGAGCCTTCCCAGCCAGAATTCCTGTGTCAGAGCGAAGGAGGACCACAAAAATGAGCATCGAGAGCTGAGGCCTGGAGCGGGAGGTGCCACGACTTCAACTGCAGGCGGCTGGCCAAGAATGACTCTCTGACAAGGGAGGCTGCTGGGACTCCTCTGGTGTGGAAGCCCTAATCCCTGACAGGAGTAGGGGTTTGGAGAGGAAAACGAGCTCTGCGCATGCTCAGAGTCCCTTGCAAGTCCAGGCATCGTGCTCCCCGCTCCCTAACCCGCAGGCAAATAAAGGACCACAAAGACTGGCTTGAATAGAAACAGGCCACAACTTTTCATGGGGCAATCAAAAATACTTGCCCACCGGAAGTGACACGTAGGTGAAATAGGGTGACCCCCCCCCCCGCAGGACCACTCCCCCCGGATCCCTTTAATGGGATAGCCCAGTGTTTGGAGGGGCAGGTAGAGACTAGAACCTCGCCTTCATCCAAGACAAAGGACTGCCCCAATGCCCAACTCAGTTGTGATGACTGCTATGAGGTAGGCAATTGGCCCGGTGGACAAATCCCTACCCATTCCCATAAAACAGCAACCACCATAGCCACAGCAAAGTCCTTAACCATCAGGTTCAACCAAGGGAGGAGGGGTGTCGAACCCGACAAGGAGAGGTGAGGGCTGTTTAAATGGCCAGGGAGTGGACCTGAGGGAAGCCTTCCTGCTCTGTTGGCTCTGCCCCCCACCCCCACCCCGTGTCCTAGTCTACATCCCTATTTGCCAATCTGGGATGCAGGCTAGGATCTGGCTTCTGATAGGAGATTTGAGCTTAAGCCCCCGCCCCCTATTTGGAAGGGACACCAATGCCGCGATTCCCTTGTCGGGGGCCTTGGAGGAGCCCCTGCCACCCTGCGACACCTCTGCCCCGAAAGGCTGAACGGACTTATTCTTCATAGTCATTTCACGTGCTTTAGGGCTAAACCCTGGAGAGATCCACAATTACCGTACTATTCGGTGTAATAAGGTGCGGCAATTACCTTGGACGGCACAAATTCCTGGAGTAGAGACAGTCTGTCATCTGCAGTTAATCATGAGAGCTAAACAGAACCACCCACAAGGGCACGGCAGAATAAGTGAGGGTGGGGAGAGCAGCTCCCCTCTCATGTGACTGGCATCACATGGAAGTAGAATACATGAATTGGTCTTTTGCAGCACACACCATCTGAAAGGAGGTTCCGGCTGAGAGCTAGAACTGCATTTAACCAGCAATGTCATATTCAGGGGCGGCGGGTGGAGAGAATGCAAGGATATGGCTTCACTGAGCTGTGATTCCTGTATTGCAGGGGGTTGAACTAAACGGGTCCCTTCCAACGCTACAATTCCATGATTCTATGATTCACACTTACAAAGGAACATCCAGGAAACTTAAGAGGGCCAAATGCAAGCCGTACGTACCATGTCTGCTGAGGTCAGATCCAGCTGGGATCACAGGCTGTCAGGTGACTGACAAATGGGCAGCTCCACCCCCTGTCAAATGTGGCCTGTTGAGTTGGCCACAATCTGATCTGGCCTGCTGGCCAAAAGTGGTTCCCCACTCCTAGACTGGAGTCCTGGGGCTACTCACCACCCTGTCCGAAATGCATTGGTGGGGGCAAATGTCTTAGGAGCTCTCACCCCTATACAATAATCCCAGTTGGAGAGGAAATGTGAGTTTCCCTTCCGCTAAGGCCCTCCACTTCATCTGGGTTAATGAATGAGCAAAGCTTTGCTGCTCTAAAGAGGGAATGGGGAGTCACTTTATTACCGCACAAATAATCAAGGAGGAAGGGGCTAACAATGCCTATTAGATGCCCTGGCTGGGCATGGTGAGAGAGAGGTGGTCGTGTCAACAGGTCTGATGCTTGGATTCAACAGCTTTTCTCTGCAAGCAACAGCTGGCTCATCTCATCCGCACTGCTATCCAAACAGCCTGCAGCACAAAGCCATTACTCAGACACAGAAAGCAGCCAGATCCCACACATCTTCAGGCTGGGGAGGCAGGGGGGGGGGCACGATGCACTAAGTCATGGTGATGGCTTAAGAAGGAGTGAGGGGGCTTCATATCCCAGGGTTTTGCTGGAAGAACTCCAGTTGACCCTACTGCTGCCAGAGCAAATGACGGCATCCTTTCCAAACCAAAACCACCTGCAATCCCTTCCCTATTTTTGGTTTCTGGGGCTGATGGAAATGCAACAAGCCTTTCCGAAAGAGGGGCTTGTGTGCTGCGATTTGGGATGCGGCCAGCCATTACATCACAGCCACGCCTTTTGGGCTGCACAGGCAAGGTGCTTGGCCAGATGTGAAGAGGACGCGTCTGGGAAATCTCTTGACAACTCTGCCTACCTCAACTCCAGTCTTGGAGGGTTTGCAACCCCGCACCCTCCTGCATGGGCAGCTATAGTTCCTCTTTGCTTCCTGGCTGCCAGAAAAAGCTCAGCCTATGGAATGTGAGCTGGCAAAGGCTGTGCAAATGGGAAAAGGTGTGTGTGTGTGTGTGTGTGTGTGAGAGAGAGAGAGAGAGAGAGAGAGAGAGAGAGAGAGAAGAGGAGGAGGAGGAGGAGTAGGAGTTTGGATTTGATATCCCACTTTATCACTACCCTAAGGAGTCTCAAAGGCTAACATTCTCCTTTCCCTTCCTCCCCCACAACAAACACTCTGTGAGATGAGTGGGGCTGAGAGACTTCAAATAAGTGTGACCAGCCCAAGGTCACCCAGCAGCTACATGCGGAGGAGCGGGGAAGCGAACCCAGTTCACCAGATTACGAGCCTACCGCTCTTAACCACTACACAACACTGAGAGACAGAGATAGAAAGAAACAGCCTAGGCAGCAAAGCCAGTGATGGAATGCAGGTGGCGCTGTGGGTTAAAGCCTCAGCGCCTAGGACTTGCCGATCGAAAGGTCAGCGGTTCGAATCCCTGCGGCGGGGTGCGCTCCCGCTGCTCCGTCCCAGCGTCTGCCAACCTAGCAGTTCGAAAGCACCTCCGGGTGCAAGTAGATAAATAGGGACCGCTTACCAGCGGGAAGGTAAACGGCGTTTCCGTGTGCGGCTCTGGCTCGCCAGAGCAGCGATGTCACGCTGGCCACGTGACCCGGAAGTGTCTCCGGACAGCGCTGGCCCCTGGCCTCTTAAGTGAGATGGGCGCACAACCCCAGAGTCTGTCAAGACTGGCCCGTACGGGCAGGGGTACCTTTACCTTTAAGGAGTCTCAAAGGCTAACATTCTCCTTTCCCTTCCTCCCCCACAACAAACACTCTGTGAGATGAGTGGGGCTGAGAGACTTCAAATAAGTGTGACCAGCCCAAGGTCACCCAGCAGCTACATGCGGAGGAGCGGGGAAGCGAACCCAGTTCACCAGATTACGAGCCTACCGCTCTTAACCACTACACCACACTGAGAGACAGAGATAGAAAGAAACAGCCTAGGCAGCAAAGTCAGTGATGGAACCATAGTAGTCCTTGGTTTCCGTAAGGCCTGGTCTACAGGTTGGTGGGGAAGGTAAACAAAAAGATGCCAGCGGCCGGGGGGGGGGGGGGGATGAGCAAAGCAAACATACCAAGGGTTTGAATTTTGTCAAAGTTCTTATTTATTTAGAAAGGATGCTGAGAAAAAAATATAATGACAGCTCTTACGTCATCACAGGTATGAGTTCCAGGCAGGCTAAGCCTCTCTTTTTGGACAGCTGCATATTCCTACATTTCAGGGGGGGGGGTGGACTAGACTCTAGAATTCTATGAATCTATGAAAATCAACTACCGGTAATAACTGAAAGGAGGAAATGCAATATTGGAGTGTCATGGTGTGCTCCCCAAGCCAGGAATAGGATCCAGGAATACTGGATGTTTATGTGTTTTAATCCATCCTTCTGTGATTGCTGAACTACAGCTGCCTTTCCAGACACAGGAGAAGATTCAGTCACAATTCTCAGCTTTGCTAGTAACTCCATTGCAGAGCCTGGGGCAGCCAGCCAGCCAGCCAGCCAGCCAGCCATCCGCTTGGCTCTAAACCCCCAGCTCTTCTTCCTAACCTTCACAGAGGCGAATATTGCCAGCAGGGTCTCTGGCCCAGCTGACTGTGAACAAATCTCACTCCCTTAAATGCAGGAGCATAGCGTGGAAAGAATTTCGGCCTGGTGGCACATTTAGTCCCGTATTATATCAGCAAAGCATCTGTAGCCCAGGGAAAAGAGGGCTGCTTCCCATGCAAGCCAAGACAGCCATGAGGTTTCTTTCCAGAGCTGTAGCCAGGCAGACCTGCAACTCCTAGCAAAATTCCATGCGGTTTGGTCACACACAAACACCCACCAGAGCCACTGCCAGGGATCTGGAAAGTCTGAGGCAGGCAGGGGAGTGACACTGAGTCATGGTTACGGATTTCATGCTTCTAAAACCATGCAACAAGCATTTGACCTCATGCAATAGGTTTCGGTTTGAGATGTCGGTTCTACTTGGCTTGAAAGGAACCAGCCTGCGGAGGTGGCTATAGGAAAGGACTCACATCTCAAACCTGGGGACTCTGCCCTGAAGGATGCTGAGCCAAGGTTGCCCCCAAAGCAGACCTTGGGCATGGAGCACATAAGTTTCCACTGTCTGCCCATGAAGCCACTATGCCCCGTATGGAACTAAGTGCTCATATCCACAACTTGTACTGCCATCAAAGCCTGACAGGCCTCATACTACTGGCTCATCCTTGAAGCACATGAAAGAGTGCATCTGAGCACACAAAGAGCACATATCCTAATTACCAGGCTCCCTTGTGTCCTTGGAAAGTACCTCCATGGCTGGGACAGACCATGGACCAAAAACTCAAAAAGGATGCTTTTTGCCGCATTTGACTCACTCCATGGCCATTGGGGTTGGGTCTGCTCTGCCTGGTCTCACCTCCTTTTCCTCTGTCAGTCTGTCTGTCTGAGCACGCAGGCAGGTGGGCTCTTAGCCACTCTCAGCCAGAGTGGATATAGATTGTATTTGCTCCCCGATGGACCTGACCCCTTGCCGGGGGCCAACCTGTCCAGCCCATGGCAATGGCCCTGATAATGAATGAATGTTTGGAGTACATTTCCAGGTTAGGGAAATGTGGTTTCGAGGTTTCCTTGAGCCTTGGCACTACTCTATTTAGAAATTAACCATTGCATTGTGACTCTACCCTGACAAGGCAGGAAGGACTAGGCTATCCAATGCACTGAGAGAGAGAAGATCATCACAGAATCATAGAATCGTAGAGCTGGAAGGGACCCCATGGGTAATCTAGTCCAAGCATCTACAATGCAGGAATCACAGCTAAAGCATCCATGACAGATGGCAATCTAACCTCTGCTTAAAGGTAAAGGTAAAGGGACCCCTGACCATTAGGTACAGTCGCGGACGACTCTGGGGTTGCGGCTCTCATCTCGCTTTATTGGCCGAGGGGACCAACGTACAGCTTCCGGGTCATGTGGCCAGCATGACTAAGCCGCTTCTGGCGAACCAGAGCAGCACACGGAAACGCCGTTTACCTTCCTGCCGGAGCGGTACCTATTTATCTACTTGCACTTCGTGCTTTCGAACTGCTAGGTGGGCAGGAGCAGGGACCAAGCAATGGGAACTCACCCCATCATGAGGATTCGAACCACCGACCTTCTGATCGGCAAGCCCTAGGCTCTGTGGTTTAACCCACAGTGCCACCCGTGTCCCTAACCTCTGCTTAAAAACCTCCAGTTAAGGAGAGTTCACCACCTCCCAAAGGAGTCCGTTCCACTATCAAACAGCTCTTACTGTCAGAAAGTTCTTCCTAATGTTTAGTCAGAATCTCCTTTCTTGTAATTTGAATCCATTGGTTTGAGCCCTACCATCCAGAGCAGCAGAAAACAAGCTCGCTGCATCTTCCATGTGACAGCCCTTTAGCTATCTGAAGATGGCTAACATTTCTCCTCTCAGTTTCCTCTTTTCCAGGCTAAAGATATCCAACTCCCTCAACCATTCCTCACAAGACTTGGTTTCCAGACCCTTCATCGTCTTGGTTGCCCTCCTCTGCACATGTTCCAGTTTGTCAATATCCTTCTTAAATTGTGGTCCCAGAACTGGACACAGGACTCAAGGTGGGGTCTGGCCAAGGCAGAACAGAGAAAGCCAACCTGTTTAGCTTATACAATCAGTTAAGTCAAGTTAAGTTGTCCCATGACAACACTTCATTCTCAAATTTGCTTCCATGACCAAGAAGAACCGTTCTGCCCTGGGAGTTCAAAGCGTGATGAGCAATCAGATAAGCAACTGCAGGGTTATCTTGCAAATGCAGAGATAGGTGAAGTTCAGAATGCAGTGTGAGTTAACAGTGACCTTGGGCTGCCAGCTGCACAAACAGAGCAAGCCAAATTGATTTGGGTGGGCCAGGAAAACACATGGTAGGCAGAGTTTGCAAACAGTACACAGCAAGAGTACAGTGTTTTGCACCATGACAAAACCTCACATATAAAGAATTTTACTTTTGAAGAGAGGGGGAAAATTGTGCCGCAGATGTGAAAAGGAAGTGTGTTTGCAACTTAAAAAATAAATAAATATGAAAGCTGACTAGTGTGGTCATAGGCTCATTGGGGAGAAGGACTGAAACATGCTATTCTGTACATGCGTGTTCACACACATGGTCTACATGGCATCTGGAACTCCTGGCAAACTCAGCATTAAAAAAAATGTCTCTGTAGACTATGTTTTTGTTGTAGCCAGCAGATAACTGCAAGCCTGCCTTGTAGTAAGGGCTTCTTCATTCTACTGTACCCCATACATGTGCCCTTTTCTGATAGTTATTGAAGATGACATCATAGCCAAAAGTGCCTATGACATTGGACAGGCGCAGTTCAGGAAATTTCGGCAAGCAAGGCTGCTTGACCTGTTGAAAGAGATCACAGGTCCAAATCTTGAAGGACTGTTTCCAGCTACTTGGAGAAGAGAAGAAGAGAGAGAAAAAGATGAAAGAAGATGCTGTTTCAAAAGAGGAGGAACAGAGCACTGATATGAAGAGGGACCTGAATCTGTTCTCAGGACTATTCATCACTTTCCATTCACAAAACAGGAGATCAAAGAGACTTCAAACACAAACACAATCTTTGGCTTTCAGCACCCAGAGAACTCTGGTGCAAAGTCTTACGACGAAGCATCTCTTTCTTTGCAGCAAACAGCAATGCTTGTCCCAAGAGTGATGCAGCAGTTGCTGTTTATTCTCTGTTGGTAAATTTGTGCAACTTTGACACTGCTAGAAATTTTCATGAATGTGCCAAGGTAGGTCTCCTTGCCAGGCACCAGCAGTCAAGCAAACTGATATCATTCGGGATGTGCATAAGAAAGACAGCTTGCAGAGAAGTGTTCAAGAGAATAGGGGTGCAAGCGTAGAGAGATTCTCTCAGCATGGCTCTTTGCCAACTGACTTCTTAAGAACTGATCCTTAAACCAAGACTGAACTGCTCAAGTACCTTACAAAGAAAATCTCAAAGCGTACCTGCAGAAGCTCATGACCAGCAGACATGGAAAGCAAGTCATTTTCAAATATCAGCCATTTCAACATGGGCAATGTTGTTCCATGCAACTATAAATAAGTCCATTCGAGAATAATGCTCCTAGCTAGTATGGGATGCTGCTGTTTCTGCCGCAGCGGCCCCTCATGGCTGCTCAAGATTCCTGATATAGTCTTTGCCATTTGAGTCTTTCTGTAGATTCCCACCAAGCTACTGGTGCTGGGCTTTGGTATTGGGAAGAACTATAGACACTAAGCTGCTCTATCGGCTGCCGTGAAAGGGGAAGACCGTGGCATAGCCGTCCTTCGTATTCATCCAGTGTCACAATGACTAAATGGAGATGACCAGCTCACAGCATGGGAAATGCAAAATATGCTTCAAAACAGCTCTTTCAGTATGTGTTAGAGCTAGGCTGAGTTAGCTTAGAATCATAGAATCACAGAGTTGGAAGAGACCACAAGGGCCATCGAGTCCAACCCCCTGCCAAGCAGGAAACACCATCAGAGCACTCCTGACATATGGTTGTCAAGCCTCTGCTTAAAGACCTCCAAAGAAGGAGACTCCACCACACTCCTTGGCAGCAAATTCCACTGTCAAACAGCTCTTACTGTCAGGAAGTTCTTCCTAATGTTTAGGTGGAATCTTCTTTCTTGTAGTTTGGAACCATTGCTCCGTGTCCGCTTCTCTGGAGCAGCAGAAAACAACCTTTCTCCCTCCTCTATGTGACATCCTTTTATATATTTGAACATGGCTATCATATCACCCCTTAACCTCCTCTTCTCCAGGCTAAACATGCCGCAGCTCCCATTGCCGTTCCTCATAAGGCCCTCCTCTGAACACGTTCCAGTTTGTCAGTGTCCTTCTTGAACTGTGGTGCCCAGAACTGGACACAGTACTCCAGGTGAGGTCTGACCAGAGCAGAATACAGTGGCACTATTACTTCCCTTGATCTAGATGCTATACTCCTATTGATGCAGCCCAGAATTGCATTGGCTTTTTTAGCTGCTGCGTCACACTGTTGGCTCATGTCAAGTTTGTGGTCAACCAAGACTCCTAGATCCTTTTCACATGTACTGCTCTCAAGCCAGGTGTCACCCATCTTGTATTTGTGCCTCTCATTTTTTTTGCCCAAGTGCAATACTTTACATTTCTCCCTGTTAAAATTCATCTTGTTTGTTTTGGCCCAGTTCTCTAATCTGTCAAGGTCGTTTTGAAGTGTGATCCTGTCCTCTGGGGTGTTAGCCACCCCTCCCAGTTTGGTGTCATCTGCAAATTTGATCAGGATGCCCTTGAGTCCATCATCCAAGTCGTTGATAAAGATGTTGAATAAGACCGGGCCCAAGACAGAACCCTGTGGCACCCCACTAGTCACTCTTCTCCAGGATGAAGAGGAACCATTGATGAGCACCCTTTGGGTTTGGTCAGTCAGCCAGTTACAAATCCACTGAGTGGTAGCATAGTCAAGTCCGCATTTTACCAGCTTCTTTACAAGAATATCATGGGGCACCTTAGGGCTCATCCACATTGCTGCTTGCCCCGTGCCAAAAAAAACATGGGTCCAAGAGGTTTCCCATTTGCCCTGCAACTTTTCCTGGGGAAACCCTCTCTTTACAGCTGAATCAGACCAAGCATCAATCCATGGTAAAGGGCATCAACATTTGCTCTAATTCAGAGGTAAAGAGCAGGTTTTCCCAGGGTAAAGCGGCAGGCAGGACAAGAAGTGTGGACAAGCCCTTTATTATTGGTCTTCTGTTTTGTAATTCCCAACAGTACTTTTCTAATTGTATTTCTTTGCTGGAATATGGGCTCTTTTTATGCTGCTACTTTTAAGTATTTTAAAATTAAGCTATCTCTTCAATTCTCGTAAAAGCCTTGGTATCAGATCCAGTTCCTTGGCCTCCTGGTGAAACAGCTACTGAGTAATTTTTATGAGCTTGAGGCTCAAACACAGGTTTTTAAGCTCTTGTCCCTGTGAACCTCAAGTGATCGTCAATAATGTCCTCTGGTTCAGAATGGTCGGACTACAGAAGTAGTGGCAGCTGTATTACCTTGCAGTAGGATTGGTTTTCAACTCTGGTCACTTAAAAAAAAAAAAGGTAAAGGACCACCATGACGGAAGCCAGAGTGCATGGAAACACCATTTACCTTCCCGCCGCAGCGGTACCTATTTATCTACTTGCACTGGCGTGCTTTCGAACTGCTAGGTTGACAGAAGCTCACTCCGTCATTGGGATTTGAACCGCCGACATTCTGACTGGCAAGCCCAAGAGGCTCAGTGGTTTAGACCACAGCGCCACCTGCTCCTTCTGGTCACTTAGCACATGCTAAACCAACAAGGGCCAGCTTCCAGGATTTGGGGGCCCCAGTCCTTGACAGACATGGCTGGCTTTGTAATATTTAATGTATTTTATAATATAATGAATCTACTAATTTCTGCTGCTGCTACAGATGAAGATCTTAATCCTACCTATTTCCTCTGTACACTCCTGTTTTGTCGGCATTTCATGATTCTTTGTTTACCAAGGTATTTAATTCTGACTCTCCAAATCAATATGTAATGCTTTCAATAAAACATTTTTCAACTGGTGTTTTGAGGGGAAGTTATCATTACAGGATGGGGGGAAAGTTTTTCTTTTTAATGTGACAAGATAAATGGTATTGACTGCAAAGCAGTGAAAGGACAGAATGTTAAAACAAGCATTATTGTGCATAATTTAAAATTACCCATGAACTTTACTTACTTATTTCTCAGTAAAGGAAGGAAGAAAAAAAGAACACAACAATGATTTATTTATTTAAAAAAAATATATTTAAAACTGCAAGTATTTAAACTTTAAAAGTATGTAAAGAATTTGTGTAGAAGAAATGATGGCGAAGACAAGTTGTTCGTGGGGGGAGGAACCCTACTCTAGCCATGAGACTCTTACTCAGGTGACTATTTTCACCTGCTAGCAATACTAATACTAACCAAGCATATAAGCACATTTGAAACACAGGGAAGTCTCATAGCTCAGTAAAGACACAGTAGAGATTCCTGCATTGCAGGAATAGATGAAACTTGGGGTCCCTTCCAACACTACGATTCTATGACTCCAAACTACCATGTATGAGGGTGTGTGGCAAAAAATAATTGCACGATATAGACTAAGCAATCATGTGATAAGCTGATTGGCTCTACTGGCTCATTGCTAGAAAAGGAGGAATCAAGAATGGGACACACCAGCAGTACTCCCAGATGGGGTGGGATGCGGGTGGCACTGTGGTCGAAACCACTGAGCCTCTTGGGCTTGCCAATCAGAAGGTTGGCAGCTCCTGCCAACCTGGCAGTTCGAAAGTATCTCAGTGCCAGTAGATGAACAGTGGAATTTGCTGCCAAGGAGTGTGGTGGAGTCTCCTTCTTTGGAGGTCTTTAAGCAGAGGCTTGACAACCATATGTCAGGAGTGCTCTGATGGTGTTTCCTGCTTGGCAGGGGGTTGGACTCGATGGCCCTTGTGGTCTCTTCCAACTCTATGATTCTATGATTCTATGAATAGGTACCGCTGTGGTGGGAAGGTAAATGGGGTTTCCTTGCGCTCTGGTTTCCGTCACGGTGTCCCATTATGCCAGAAGCAGTATAGTCATGTTGGCCACATGACCTGGAAAGCTGTCTGCAGACAAACACCAGATCCCTTGGCCTGAAAGTGAGATGAGTGCTGCAACCCCATAGTCGCCTTAAAGGTAAAAGTTAAAGGGACTCCTGACCATTAGGTCCAGTCGTGGACGACTCGGGGGTTGCGGCGCTTATCTCGCTTTACTGGCCAAGGGAGCCAGCATTTGTCCGCAGACAGCTTCCGGGTCATGTGGCCAACATGACTCTACCGCTTCTGGCAAACCAGAGCAGCGAACAGAAACGCCGTTTACCTTCCCATCAGAGCGGTACCTATTTATCGACTTGTACTTTGACATGCTTTCAAACTGCTAGGTTGGCAGGAGCAGGGACTGAGCAACGGGAGCTCACCCCGTCGTGGGGATTCGAACCGCCAACCTTTTGATCGGCAAACCCTAGGCTCTGTGGTTTAGACCACAGCGCCACCTGCGTCCCTTGGACT
The DNA here is from genome assembly GCF_951804945.1 of Podarcis cretensis. Taxonomy (NCBI): domain Eukaryota; kingdom Metazoa; phylum Chordata; class Lepidosauria; order Squamata; family Lacertidae; genus Podarcis; species Podarcis cretensis. The sequence goes on from NC_137187.1 coordinate 32,897,161, forward strand.
GGACTTAATCATCCAGGGGTCCTTTACCTTTACCCAGTGCTTTTTCTGGGGGTACGCATACCCCTAAACATTTTGTGAATCTATGTTTGGCCCCATTGAGGGGCAATATTTCAATATTAGGAAAATGAGAGTAGAAAAAAGCACTGCTTTTACCTTTACTCCCAGATCACACAGATAGGCTCAAATCACTTTCAACATTGAAAGACAAGGGAGCTTGAGCAGAACAATTTCTGGGACATTCAGATGTGGGGACAATAACTGGTGAAGAAACAAATACTTGTACAGGACTGAATGACACAAGAAAGAAATCACATTGGATCTCTTCTCCAAAGGTTCAGGATGTGTGTTCTGGACTGATTCGAGATGGATGTTATAGAAACTGTTTGTGTCAGAAGAATGAACTGTGTCAACAGCACGGCACAAAAGAGAATGACATTTTTTCAGGTTGCATCAACCAGAAGTCTCACTGCCATACGTTGGAAATTATACTATAATAACTCAGCTCCGGGAAGACTTCTTTGGAGTGCTGTGCTTGTTTCTGGGAATCCCAGTTCAAAGAGTGCTACAAGACTGGTACTAAACAGCAGTCTAAATCACAGATTCTTTGAGAAACAGCTGAAAGAAATGGCTATGCAAAGTCTCAAGGCTGAAATAGTTAAGGACTAATAAAGCAGAGACATGCTACAAGAGACCAAAGACCCATCTGGTCCAGGTGCTCTCTTCCCCACAGTTTCCTACCACATGCCTTCAAAGAGATAGCTCAGTCGCTAGAGCATGAGACTCTTAACCTCAGGGTTGTGGGTTCGAGCCCCACGTTGGGCAAAAAAAATCCTGCATTGCAGGGGGTTGGGCTAGATGACCCTTGTGATCCCTTCCAACTCTACAATTCTATGATCAGGGCCGTCTTTAGCATATGCGCCGCCAGAGTGCAAAGATCTGCCCAGCGCCCCTATATTTTGACATGACTGATCTCATGACTATTTCCCGCGTTGCCACCTGGGGAAAAGCAAGCGCCAGGTGACCTCTGTGCGCACCCTGGGCGAAAGTCCACCACTGTCAGGTGATGGTGTGATTGCTCGAGAGCAAACAGGCAAGACTCCAACCTGTCTTTTCCAGGCTTTATTATCTGTACAAACTATCTTACAGTGCAGAGCGTCACAAGTCCAGAATATGGGAGTGGGCGGTCCTTATACCTTCCCCAGCATAACAGTCCTGTGATCCCCATCCTTCTCCTCCTCTCTCTGCGCGCAAACCTACTGCGCAACGTGGGCGCTGGCAAAGGGGGACTTGCCTCCCCTCCCCTTTGCTCAGGCTCAGTGTTGAGGCTCTCCCTAGCATCTTCTGATCCCTGCGCCCCTTCCCCACTGGAGGCGGGGCTTCCCTCCTCGCCAGAGGAAGAACTGCTTCGCAAGATCTTCGGAGGCTCCCTGTAACACAACTGCTCTTCCACCTCTCGCCTCTGAGCTGATGGCAGTTCCCTGACAACCACCTTCCAAGGGAGCCTGTTCCACTGTTAAACAGCTCTTACCGTCCTAAAATACATGTTCTAGGAATTCTTTGGATGTGGTTTGCAGCATGTTTGCCAAAAAGCTTGGCCATGATTAATGCTGCCAAAGCAAAACCAGCAGGGATCAATACCTTTCTTGCAGGTGCAGGCTCCAGCCAGATCTCCCTCTCTCCATCCCCAACTCGGTCTCTCCCTCCCTCCAGATGCCACAGGGCCAGCCAACAGAACTGAGGGAGATTGCCCAAGAAGACAGAACTGGGCCAAAAGAAAGAAAGCAAAGCCAGGAAGCTGAGCAGCAGCCGGTAGCCTCAAAGGTGAGTCTGGCACCAAGACACAGAAGGAGCTCAGGAAACAGAAGGGGGCAAGCAGAATATAAAATGGAAGAATGGTATAAAGAGGTGTGGGATGTAGCTATTAGTGATAAATTAACATGTGCCATTAAGGTAAGGCAGGGAAATATGCAGGAGAAATGATTTTGAGGAGATAATGGAAGGTGTTTGTATAATTTGTGAAAGGGGTCAAACCATCGCAAAAGGTGTTTGAAATTTTTGGAGGTTGGATAGTTACAATGGCATGGTCTCAACTGTGGGGTGCACATTTTTATTCTTATTTATTTATGATTATTACTTTGTAATATATTTTTTAAAAATGTATAAAATGTAAATTAAAGAATGAATAAAATGGGGGGGGGGGGAGAGAGAGAAGGTGCTCAGAGACCAGCCATACCCTCCAATATTTCTCTGATGAAAATAGAGACACCCTATTCCATATTAATAATAATTCTAATGTTATTATTTGTGCCCCACCCATCTATCTGCCTTGCAACACATATAACAACATAATAAAATATTAAATATTAAAAAAACTATACAGGGCCACCTGCAGGTGTCTTCTAAAGGTTGTCTAGTTACTTATATACTTGGTTCAGGGGTTGAAAATAGGGATGTCCTAAGGAAAAGTGGGACATTCTGGGATCAAATCAGAAAACAGGACAGCTTATGTAAATCTGGGAGTGTCCTTGGAAAATAGGGACACTTGGAGGGTCTGGACCAGGGGTCAGCAAACCTTTTCAGCAGGGGGCCGGTCCACTGTCCCTCAGACCTTGAGGTGGGCTAGACTATATGGGGGGGGGCGCGCGGAAATGAACGAATTCCAATGCCTCACAAATCACGCCAGATTTAGAAGGTGATTGGGCCGGATCTGGCCCCTGGGCCTTAGTTTACCTACCCATGGTCCGGCCCTACCCTTCTTAATTTGGCCCGCGGACAGTCCAGGAATCAGTGTGTTTTTACATGAGTCGAATGTGTGCTTTTCTTTAAAATGCATCTCTGGGTTATTTGTGGGGCATAGGAATTCGTTCTTTTTTTTCTTTTCTTCCAAAATATAGTCCAGCCCCCCCCCACAAGGTCTGAGGGACAGTGGACCGGCCCTTTGCTGAAAAAGTTTGCTGACCCCTGCTCTGGACCATCTCCAGGCAAGAAACTTACACAGGGTCAAGACTGTATGGTGAACACACAAGGAGGGAGGGGCAGCCCAAGGCCCACTAACTACAAAGGGAAGCAGCAGCAAATAGGGGATAAGCCCCTAACCCAACAGTCAAAATGATGCCCAGTTGCAAGGCTGCATGCAGCTGGAGGTCTCTATTAACTGAATTTGTTAAATCTGCTTAGATTTAGAAGAGTGACTAGTGGGGTGCCACAGGGTTCTGTCTTGGGCCCGGTCTTATTCAACATCTTTATCAACGACTTGGATGATGGACTCAAGGGCATCCTGATCAAATTTGCAGATGACACCAAACTGGGAGGGGTGGCTAACACCCCAGAGGACAGGATCACACTTCAAAACGACCTTGACAGATTAGAGAACTGGGCCAAAACAAACAAGATGAATTTTAACAGGGAGAAATGTAAAGTATTGCACTTGGGCAAAAAAAATGAGAGGCACAAATACAAGATGGGTGACACCTGGCTTGAGAGCAGTACATGTGAAAAGGATCTAGGAGTCTTGGTTGACCACAAACTTGACATGAGCCAACAGTGTGATGCGGCAGCTAAAAAAGCCAATGCAGTTCTGGGCTGCAACAATAGGAGTATAGCATCTAGATCAAGGGAAGTAATAGTGCCACTGTATTCTGCTCTGGTCAGACCTCACCTGGAGTACTGTGTCCAGTTCTGGGCACCACAGTTCAAGAAGGACACTGACAAACTGGAACGTGTCCAGAGGAGGGCAACCAAAATGGTCAAAGGCCTGGAAACGATGCCTTATGAGGAACGGCTAAGGGAGCTGGGCATGTTTAGCCTGGAGAAGAGGAGGTTAAGGGGTGATATGATAGCCATGTTCAAATATATAAAAGGATGTCACATAGAGGAGGGAGAAAGGTTGTTTTCTGCTGCTCCAGAGAAGCGGACACGGAGCAATGGTTCCAAACTACAAGAAAGAAGATTCCACCTAAACATTAGGAAGAACTTCCTGACAGTAAGAGCTGTTCGACAGTGGAATTTGCTGCCAAGGAGTGTGGTGGAGTCTCCTTCTTTAGAGGTCTTTAAGCAGAGGCTTGACAACCATATGTCAGGAGTGCTCTGATGGTGTTTCCTGCTTGGCAGGGGGTTGGACTCGATGGCCCTTGTGGTCTCTTCCAACTCTGATTCTATGATTCTATGATTCTATGATTCTATGCTTACTCAGATTTATCCAAATAGTCTGAAGACGGAAAAATGAAAATAGATTTAGTACACAAAGAGCCAGCTTTGCAAAAAAATCCACAATGCATCCAGAAGAGAGGAACCTCTCGCACCCGATCCCAGCAACAGGGCCTCCACATCATGTTCCCTTCCCCAGAGGCCATGAGCAGAGATAGACAAAAGCAGCTGATTGGAGACAGGAAGGGTGGGTGGGCATCCTGACCCCAGGGGCTTCCTGCTCTACTAAAAAGTATAATCCATGATCAACAAGCATCCACTGGAAAAGGCAAACAAAGCTTTTAAAAATAGCAGCATGAGGCAGAGAGGAGGCTTTTGCTTTTGAGGCACAAAGACACTCAGAAGTTGCAGCTGAAAAGGGAAGGGCAGGCTTGGGGGACTGAGATCAGGGTTTGGAACAACAACAAAAATCCCACTAAAGTAGAGGATGAGGTTGACAATGGATTTGGCCATTGCATGTGACCGTTCCATGCCCTCTCCTGGGAGAGTCTGGTGGACAATGGGCTTAAGCCTTGCGTGTCAGATACTGAGCAGCAGTGGAAGAACCATCAGCGGAGAGGTGTCAGAAGAGTTATGCTCCTCACAAATGGATCCGCTACTGTAAAATCCCATCCTACCAGATTTCCCTGCAATGTGTTTAACTGAATCACTTCTTTGATGAGTCTAGATCCAGCCTTAGTAAACGGAGAACCTTCAGCAGAAAGAGACTAGGTCCAGGTTCTCCACTCCTGCATGGTAGGTCACTCACTACATACATATACCCTCCGACATTTCTCCAATGAAAACAGGGACGTCCTAAGGAAAAGCGGGAGATCCCGGGATTAAATCAGAAACCGGGGCAGCTTCTGTAAATCCGGGACTGTCCCTAGAAAATAGGGACACCTGCAGGGTGTGCATTTATACAGTTTCCTGCATGTTGAAATTTAGCATATCATGGGAAGGCCAAGACATAACTCTTCTCCCAACAACTTTTCTATATGGAAGTGTGTGTGTGTGTGTGTGCGCGCATGCACATGAGAGAGAGAGAGAGAGAGAGAGAGAGAGAGAGAGAGAGAGAGAGAGAGGGGGGGGACATTCTATTGCAGTCTGAAGTGGTACAGCACAAGCACATGTTTGCCACAGTGAAATTCAGAAAACAGGCTACCAGAAAGTTTAATGGTGGAGTGTTGCGGGAGCCGAGGAGGGAACTTGGGACTGTGCCTAAAATCTCAAGTGATGCGGCACTTAAAATTCAGAGTGGCAGCCGCCAGTTGTGGCTCCCTCACTTGGGGCTAGTTGACAATGAGGGAAGGAATACACATGTCAAAGGGATAGGATTTCACTGCAACCCAAATAGTGGAATGAACAGCAAGAGGCACCCCTCGGAAAAGTTCCCTTCCATTTGCAAGACAGGATGAATGGGAGGCATGCTAACCCCACTTTGAAAATACATTTGGGTGTAGCTTATCTCGGTTGTGGGTGCACTGAATGAGTTTAAACGCCAGAGGTCCAGCTCCAAAACGCGCCCACACCCTTCTTGGGAAGGAAAGGAAGCAGCAGCTTGGAAAACCCCCTGAAGGCTTGGAACTGGAGACAAAGTGCACCGTTGTTCAAACGGTCAAATTAGATTTCTGTTAGGTTGGGAAACATTGGCCCAAGGAAGGATGAGGGCCACTTTTAGAAAATGGGCGATGCTGGCATAAGGCATTGTCCCAGCTCCACTCCCCCTGGTTCTGCTGCAGTGAATGCTGCGTAGTCTCTACGTATTGCATCCCAGCATCCTCTTCCAATTCATTAAAAAAAATATTGAGAGAAATAAACAACATGCAAGTAAAGTAAAGGTAAAGGGACCCCTGACCATTAGGTCCAGTCGTGGCCAACTCTGGGGCTGGGGTGCTCATTTCGCTTTATTGGCCGAGGGAGCCGGCGTACAGCTTCCGGGAGGTCATGTGGCTAGCATGACTAAGCCGCTTCTGGCGAACCAGAGCAGCGCATGGAAACGCCGTTTACCTTCCCACCAGAGCGGTACCTATTTATCTACTTGCACTTTGATGTGCTTTTGAACTGCTAGGTTGGCAGGAGCAGGGACCAAGCAACGGGAGCTCACCCTGTCGCGGGGATTTGAACCACCAACCTTCTGATCGGCAAGTCCTAGGCTCTGTGGTTTAACCCATAGCGCCACCCGCGTCCCAACATGTAAGTAATATATGAAAAAATAAAATAAGAGTGAGATATAACTAATCCACAATGTGTTTTCATTTTTAGGCATGCCCTACGTAGCAAGCATACACCCTTATTGGCATTTTTAGGTAGTCTCTAGGGCATACCGTACTTATTGGATCAAGCGGCTGACTGGATTTATTTATTATTTATTAATCTTATATCCCACCTTCCCTCCAAGGTGTTGTACATGGTTCTCTCTCCCCCCACCCCACCCTCCGCACACTCCATTTTATCCTCAAAACAGGATTTGAACCTTGATCTCCCAGGTCCTAGTCTGGCACTCGGACCACTAGGCCACACTGCCTCTTGTGCAATCCTGGCAATGAGTTCACCATCGCAGTTGTCTTACGAGGAACTGCCGGTCAATGGAGAAGAGTCCATGGGGCGCTGGGGGTGGCAGGTGGGGGTTAAGAGAAAGAACTTAGCTGTTAAAGTATGTGGACAAAGGCATGCGAGAGAGGAGATGAAATGCGGGGAGTGCCCTTTATTTACTTATACACTGCTTTTCAATGACATTCTCCAACGCAGCTTACAAAAACAACTCATCTGTACGGCTAGAAGCAGTACAGATGAGTGGGAATGGGGAGGGCGGGCTTGCAGCCCCCAAGTATCGATGACCCCCAGGGTTCCCTATCCCTGCAAAAGAGGGATTCAATCACAGCCACAGAATGAAGTCAGCTTCAACCAGAAAAAAACCAAAACTGTCTTCTGCCAGAAAGAAATAATGGGCAGCACCAGCCAAGTCCCCATGGGGAGAACCCTCTGGGGCAGAGGTGCCACAACTGAAAAGGCCCCCCACTCTCCTAGTAGCCACCTCCTTGACCCGAAGAAGGGCCTCCGAACACACAGACAGGTCCATGTGGAAGAAGGCTTCACTTCAGGCACCCAAGTTCAAAGCTTCCCAGGACCTTAAAAGGGTAACCAGCAACCAGCAGTTTGAACTGAATTTGGAAATGCACCAGCAGTCAGCGAAACTGTTGTAAAACTAGTGAGATATATTTCATTGGCTGGGCCTAGCAAAGTTGGACACAGTCCATCATCCGAGCAGTGTTCAAAGGAAGCCCCACATCCAAAGGATTTCAGTAGGGCCCCCTTCACAACTGATGTGGTTTGCATGTGTTTTATTCTTAGACTTTTGCATCCATGCTTAAAAGCTGTTTTTATGTGGTTTTATTTTTAGTTACTTTGCGAAACCTGAGCAGCTCAATACCTCAAAACCTAAGGTCTAGCAAACTCTTTTTTTTTAATGGACAAAAACACACACTGGCCAAACATTGTCAACACACCTATCTACTGCAATAATTAATAAATATTTGCAATGCACCATCCACATGCTAGGTGTTGTTCAAAAGCATCACGTTGACAGACTAATCCAGGCTGCTTGATTTCTGCATCAAAACCTGAGTTTCTCCATAGCTTATTAGTTCAATCCACCCTTTTCCATGCCATTATCAGGTGCAGTATGAAGCCTGCAGGGGACGCAGGTGGCGCTGTGGGTTAAAGCCTCAGCGCCTAGGGCTTGCCGATCGAAAGGTCAGCGGTTCGAATCCCTGCGGCGGGGTGCGCTCCCGCTGCTCGGTCCCAGCGCCTGCCAACCTAGCAGTTCGAAAGCACCTCCGGGTGCAAGTAGATAAATAGGGACCGCTTACCAGCGGGAAGGTAAACGGCGTTTCCGTGTGCGGCTCTGGCTCTGGCCAGAGCAGCTTCGTCACGCTGGCCACGTGACCCGGAAGTGTCTCCGGACAGCGCTGGCCCCCGGCCTCTTGAGTGAGATGGGCGCACAACCCCAGAGTCTGTCAAGACTGGCCCGTACAGGCAGGGGTACCTTTACCTTTACCCATGAAGCCTGCAAATCGGACAAATGGACAATGGCTAGCTTACCCAGATGCTAGCATAAGAGCCAGTGGGCTGATAAGGACAGAGCAAGTTCGAGAGGAGCTGACAAGAGAGGAAAGAAGCAGGCCGCTCTTATTTTCAGGGTGGGCAAGCTTGTGGCAGCATTTGAAAGGAGCAGAGTAAGTTGAGCATCGCTCCTTCAAGAGACAGGCAGAGCAACTCTGGCCCTTTCCCCCTATATGGAAGCAATTTTCTCCAAAAATAAACAATTTTGCAGGCTGCTACATGAGAACTTCCTCCTGCTGACAAAGAAATCTTGGCAATGATGGGGGAGGAGCGGAGGATGAAACACCAACCCAGTGGGAGAGCAAGGAAGTTCAGTTTCAGCAGCCAGGCTTTTTCCCCAGAGCAGGAAGCTGGGGCGAGTTGCGGCGGGGGACATGCAGGGAAGCAAAGCGTTTGCAAGCAGAGTGGAGCTGAAGCAGCAAAAGTCGAACTTGGGAAAGTGGAAATAGGACTTCCCTTCTGGGGTCAGAAGGAGAGGGAGGGCTGGGCTGCGTGAGTGAGTGACTGATCATAAAATCATTGCTTCCGAGGGTCAGTGATAGGAGGCTTTGAAATCTGGTACAAGCAGAACTTGCAAAAATAAAAATAAAAAACCAGCACCCCAAAACCACATACCTAGAGGGCTGCTTGAACCTCCTGTCATGGGAGCAAAAAAGGTAAAGGTAAAGGTACCCCTGCCCGTACGGGCCAGTCTTGACAGACTCTGGGGTTGTGCGCCCATCTCACTTAAGAGGCCAGGGGCCAGCGCTGTCCGGAGACACTTCCGGGTCACGTGGCCAGCGTGACATCACTGCTCTGGCCAGAGCCAGAGCCGCACACAGAAACGCCGTTTACCTTCCCGCCGGTAAGCGGTCCCTATTTATCTACTTGCACCCGGAGGTGCTTTCGAACTGCTAGGTTGGCAGGCGCTGGGACCGAGCAGCGGGAGCGCACCCCGCCGCAGGGATTCGAACCGCCGACCTTTCGATCGGCAAGCCCTAGGCGCTGAGGCTTTAACCCACAGCGCCACCTGCGTCCCGTCATGGGAGCAAACTGCTACCCAAATAGCCCTAAATAGATCTGAGTGGTGGCATGCCACAGGCAAGTATGCCTCTGAACACTAGTTGCTAGGAATCACATGTGGAAAGAGTACAGTGGTACCTTGGGTTAAGAACTTAATTCGTTCTGGAGGTGTGTTCTTAACCTGAAGCACCACTTTAGCTAATGGGGCCTCCCGCTGCTGCCGCCATGCAATTTCTGTTCTCATCCTGAAGCAAAGTTCTTAACCTGAGGTACTATTTCTGGGTTAGTGGAGTCTGTAACCTAAAGCGTCTGTAACCTGAAGCGTCTGTAACCCGAGGTACCACTTTAATGTTGAACCCAGGCCCTGCTTGTGGCCTTCCTATGGAAATCTGTTTGGCTGTTGTGAGAACCATAAGCTGAACTAGATGGGCCACTGGCCTGATACAGCAGGATCTTATATTCTCATAGGTTTATGCCTTCTAAAACACAAACTAAGCATCAGTTCAGGCAGAAAGCAAGCCGCATTCATGTGCTCAAACTACTCAAAGCCAGTCTCCATCGGAGGTCTTTACAGTACCTCTCACTTGATAGCAATCCTGCTCACTTTTCAGGTTCTTTCCTTTTCAGTGGAGAAGGTGCCACAACTCTGCAAAGCGGCTTAGCTGGGGATAGCATTCGTCTACAACAGCTCCCACACCAATTGTGATTTTCAGAGAACCTGCCTCCAACAGAACTCATTGCTGAATTCTGAAACTGAACATTTGTTCCTACCACCCCCATTTTCCTACCAACCTTATAGAAGCCAGAATGACAATCGTCTCTCACAGAGCAAAAACAAATGCCAAATGTTCATTTCCATGTAGATACATAAACTCCATGACCTCTGCACAGGACTGGGAAAAGAGTCATTCCACTCTACTGGCAGAAAGACATCAGCCATCTTGCTGGCCGATGTTTCTTGATCTTCCTCAAATTTCTCTGCTGGTTGGGAGCCAGTTTCATCACTGGCCGTCTCGACAGCTTTAACAAAATCACTCTCCTCGCCACTTGCAGCTTCAACCACAATGCATTACTGGCAACCTGCTAGTGGTGCAGCAATAAAACTGTGAGCTCATTTGCAAAGCTAAGCAGTATCTGGTAATAGTTGTCCACCTTGAGGAGCCTCACCAAGAGGGCAATCTATCTACACACACACACACACACACATATACAGTATATCAGTTCTGCTTTATGAAGCAGGGACAGGACCTGAACTCATCACAGTGGAATTAAGCTGAAATTAGCCAGGAGGTGGATGCTGAGCCAACCTCCTTTCAACAGCCCCAACTCAAGCACCTCCAGCCACTTAGGATATCACTGCCACCAGACAGAAAAGGAGTGAGCTACAGCCACCTTATTGCTCCCAGGAATTCCTCCCAGCAGGCCAGACAGTAATGTTCATGCATTGTCCTTGGGAACAGAAATAGGTCTAGGAGATTTAGGTGCAGGGCTTGCTAATCCACAGCAACTTTTCCTCCGCTCTTTCTCAGCACAGTCCATGCTTTAAAGCTCCATGTCCAAGTGCCTTTCTTTTTGCCCTAAAGCTTTCCCCATGAAGACCTACTCTTTAAAGCTGAATTGGAGCAAACGTCAGCCCTGCGGAAAACCTGAATCGATGTTTGCTTTGATTGAGCACCCAAGAGCGGGTTTCCAAGGGGAAAGCTCCAGGGCAAAAATAAAAAAATAAAAACCATGTATAGAGATGGAGCAGGGCAAAAGGTCAGTGTGGCTAAGTCCATGGTCACAGGGTTTGTAGTGGCAGCATTGTGAAGGATCTGGCAGCATTGTGAAGTAGCAAAAGGGCTAGCAATCTGCAATTCCTAACATTGCAGAAGAAGTCCTGGTTGTTGTGCGCATCAAAAAGGTTTCTCTCACCTCAATCAGTGCCTCTCCCGTCTCTCTCTCTGCAGCCTGGAGATAAGGCAGCATGCCGATTCCACAAGTATGCCCCTCTCTTGTCCTTCTCTAGCCAGCAGTCCCCGTGTATCACTGTCCCTTGAAAAGAAAATAGGAAAAGGTCATTTCCTCACCTGCAGCTGGTCCAGAGAACAAGAGAATAAGGAGGGTGAACCTGGGGCCCTCCAGATGTTGCAGGACTTTAAGTCCCATCATCCCTGAACACTGGCTGTGACTGATGGGAGCTGGAGTCTAACAACATCTCCTGAAGGTCAGTATTCCAAGACAGCAACATTCACCCAATCCTGTAAGAGATCATTTTCCTCTGCTGGTTCAGGCAGAAAGAACATGTCCCCAAACCCTGATCATTCAGCATCCGTTGCTTTAGTGCTGCCTCTGACTAATCCCTGGACTTTAGCTGATGCTTTCTTAAAAGCCCCAAACCTCAAGGATTCTTGAAACCTCAAGCATATTTCCGCCATCCGCCAGTCATCTGGAACTCAGGCCTGCTGCTGTTGCTCCCATCAAATTGCTGCACGACTCAGCCTGTCTGGTTTTAATTTCTTGTAACATGGCATTGACAGCATAGAAAGCTTTGATTCTGCTCTGCCACCCAGCCCCAAGGAAGGAACCACAGAGGTTTTCCAAGGAGGAGGTCAGGAATCTGGGATTCATACTCTCTACTTGTAGACACAGCATGGGCTTTGTGTGCAAATTTTGATTGGAACAAAGAAGTTGATCTCGTGTCCATGAGGCGTCAGTATTTTACCTCTTAGTAAAGCCAGGATTACTTGTGGCTGAGCGTAGAAAAATGCATCAACACACATGGGGTCAACTGGACCATTGTCATTGTTCATATGAAAGCCGTAACACTTGGATGTGCGGCTGTGAGTTTCAAAATGCATCTAAAGAAGACTTTGCCCCCCAGATGTTTAGGACTGCAACTTCCATCAGCTTCAGCCAGTGTGTCCAATGGGAATTGACATTCAACATCTGGAGGGCACCAGGTTGCTGATTTAAAGGAGAATTCCCAAACCTGAGAAAGGCTATCAAAAGGCCTTCAGATCACTAGACATTGTCCAGATCTTTAACTAAGACCAACAACAGAACCACATGATGCAAAAATGAAGCACATGCTAGCTTTTAAATTGTCACCTCACATAGTTTCCTGACTTGGAGCAGCATTTTTAACTTTGATGATTGTCCTACTTGGTGGGACGATCTACTTGGCTCTCAACATGGACCATGTGGTCAGTCCTGATTCAGTCACATCGAGCAAGAGCAAAGGGCTAAAGTTCATTCAGTGACAGCAGGGAGCCAGAGACTAAGAACTCATTGTAAGCAAGACAGGACAGAGTTTGGAAGCCCCAAGCCACCAATTGTCCAACATCAACAGGAAGCCAGGAAGACCTGTCTGGTTCCACGCATCCCCTGTGTAGCCAGAGGCCCAAACATGACCTGATGCTGGATCCAGGCTTGCAACATTGGCTGACAATACTTCCCCACCTGGCTTTGATATCTAACCTCCTAACTTGCAAGAGTCCAAAACAAAAGCCATCTCCAGCTGTTTTTCACCCTCAGGTGAGCACTAAGCCCTGGAGTGACCCAAGCAGTCACTCAGAAAGACAATATTGTTCAGCCTGCCAAAAAATCGGATGGGTGAGTCAAGACATGTTGCCCTGTGGATAGAATTCCTTAGCACCGTTGTAGAGAGTGCATGCTTTGCATGCAGAATGGCCCAGGTTCAATCCCCAGTTAGATAATCTCAGGAAGCAGATGCTGGGAAAAAGAGACCCTTGGAGACTGACCGGCTGCCAAGTCAGAGAAGGTAATATTGAGCTAGATCAGGGATGGGAAACTTGTGTCCCTCTTGATGTTGTCAGCTCTCATCAGCCCAAGGCAGCATGGTCAATGCTCAGGTATTATAAACGGTGTGGTAGTCTAGCAGGCTACCAGTTCCACATCCTTGGGTGAGATGAATACAGTCTCAGTATAAGCACAATTGGTTTACCCCAAGCTCTCTTGCACTAGAATTTAAGATACTGGTGTGTATCTCTTTGATTCTGCAGTCACCTGGGGCAACAAAATAGCTTGGAGTGACTGTGAACAAATTTTAGGCTGCTTCACAGTAACCCCCCCCCCCAAAAAAAAACCCATATGGGGCTGAACAGGTTTTTTTTTAAAAAAAGCTGTGTTTAGTTACATTTTTCCTCTCAAAATTAGATTACGGAGTTAATCTTGAACACTGCAGAATTTAAAAGAGTAAGATTAATTAGCTGAACAGATTCACATCTGCTTATACAACAAGTTTAATTAGACTGATGAACAGTGATTTATCTTTCTGATAATCTTTAAATTAAATTCCATGTATCAAGTTGACTATTAATTTATTGCTGCTAATGCTACACCATGGTCAGTGGTAACGATTTTATTATGAAATGGGATGAACATCCGTTATTAGCTTCCAAGCATCACTGCTTAACCAAAAAGAAAAACATAGAGCAGTATCTTGGTGGTGGGGGTGATATTTTGGAACTCGGAGAATGTCAGCAGTTCAAAATCTGAAAGGATGTCGGTACTGCACAACCACAGAGAAAACAGAATCCCGCTGAACTGTCCGCTGTAGAAGTGCCATTAAGAGGCAAGTCAAGGCAAATTACATTGGATAAACTGAGCCCAGCTGCTTTTGCTAGAACCAAGGGGCTGCAAGGGATTTGGAGATCACGAACATGCAAGCCACAGCCCTGAAGACTGAGTAGTCAAAAGTGGGGAAACATCCAAAAAAGTCTGTGTTGTGGGGAAGCCCCAGGAAACACAACATGTTAGTCCCTGAGCATGAGCGAAACTTCATTCCCATGGCTTTTAAGGACTGCTGTCTCCTGTCCCCTATGGGGAAGCAGCAGGCAGCAAGAATGACGCCTTCTGGCAGGGCCTCATATTTGAAAATTCCATGTTCAGCGAATGTTCAGACACAGAACTTTAAGGTGTGGCCCTGTGCCCAGAGACATAGCAGAAAAGGAAGTCTGGATGAGCCCTTAGGCTATCTCTTCAGTTTATGGCTGGGGAAAAATTTGAGCTAAGAATTTGTTGATTCTTAATTGAGTGCAGGGACGCGGGTGGCACTGTGGGTTAAACCACAGAGCCTAGGGCTTGCCAATCAGAAGGTCGGCAGTTCGAATCCCTGCGACGGGGTGAGCTCCCGTTGCTCGGCCCCTGCTCCTGCCAACCTAGCAGTTCGAAAGCATGTCAAAGTGCAAGTAGATAAATAGGTACCGCTCCAGCGGGAAGGTAAACGGCATTTCCGTGCGCTGCTCTGGTTCGCCAGAAGCGGCTTAGCCATGCTGGCCACATGACCCGGAAGCTGTATGCCGGCTCCCTTGGCTAGTAAAGCAAGATGAGCGCTGCAACCCCAGAGTCGGCCACGACTGGACCTAATGGTCAGGGGTCCCTTTACCTTTAATTTAGCGCAACCCCATATACATCAACTCAGAAACAAGTCTCACTGAGCTCAGTGTGCTAACTACTTAAGCCAGTATAGGACAGCAGCCTCAGTCTCTTCCAGCGGAATTCGATACAGAGGTAAGTGGGGTATTTGTGCTGGTATGAGGTCCGCTCATGCAATGGGACCCCCCCCCCCCCCCCCGCATGTTCCCCTAAAGCTGTCCTGGGGTTTTCCCCAACTCTCCAGAGCAGATTTAGGGGGGCTTGGAGAGAGGAGGATGAGGAAGCCCTGTTACATAAGTGGACCTCATTCTGTGCATGCAACAACTTAGTGGAATCCCACCCATAACACTGGAAAGAGTTCTCTTTTGAGCCCATGCTAGAAAGTAAAGATTATTTTACACCAAGAGTAATTGGGACCTTGCAGTTGTTGCTGGACTTCAGCTCCCATAATCTCTGACATTAACCATGCTGGCTGGGACTGATTAAAGCAATATCTGATGGCTCCGTGTTGGCACACCCAAGATTTACACCTTGACATAATTTTGTGTAGCTACAACATTGCCGGCCTTGACATCTCAGCTAGTTCTCAGATTTTGAGATGAGCCAGTCCCTAGTTGCTCCTTCCTAGGGCTGTTAAAGCCACAATATCTACATTCATATATAAATTATGGCATTGTTCCATATGCTGTAGAAAGATAAATAGCAGGTGCATGGTACAGGTAGACAACAAAATATACATAAAGAATGAGCAAGTGTAACAATAATAAGCAAAGAAGGGAAAAAAGAACTAGTTCAATAGCACTGAATTTTCAGATGACTGAACTAAAGTTAATACTTGAATGACATTTATCTTTGCTGTTTGTTTGTACAAGTAAGTGTTCACAATATGCATACTTTTTACGGGTGTGCACCAACCACAAGATTCGACTTGTGTTTCTAACTTTGGGAAGCAGCCCAATCTTTAAGAACCATTCTGTGCCTTTAAAATTCAACTCATTATTGGGGGCCAAATCAGATCTGTTAAAAATGAAGGTCAGTCCCACCCCCTCCATTTACTACAGTGGTGAACCTACACACACATTACAGAAATGAATAAAATTTGAGGGCACAGCAGTTCCTCCAGATTAAGGGGTTGCATTAAGCTTGCCAAATTGCAGGCACATAAAGAACCTTTAAAATTAATGGCGTATTGGGGTTTTGGAAGGAAGGAAGGAAGGAAGGAAGGAAGGAAGGAAGGAAAGAAAGAAAGAAAGAAAAGTTCTCTTTTATTTTATGCCAGAATTGGATGCAATTTGCAAGCATGATAAACCCTTATGAGGGAATGAAGTCTGCCAAATTTCAGAATGATAGCAGCAAAGAAGACGGAAAGGAAAGGAAAGGAAGAATTATGGTTGCAGGGATTCTATTTTATCATTTTGGGGTGGGTACAACAGAAATCATGGAGATGATGGAGGCAAAAAGAGCATGGAAGAAAATGTCAGTCCCTCTCATGGACTCTGCTAGTGGTTGATTAAAAACAAAGTTCCCAGAGTGCATTGGAGAATTAGTAAGTCCCTGATCTAACTCAAGATGCCTTGTTAACAGCACAATCCAACTGAATTATGAAAACTGCCCCTCTATGTGCCCCATAATTTGAAAAGTACATAGGGCCGACACACATTCCTAATAAATATTAATATTGATATTACAAAAGTTAGTGCGAATTTGTCACATGGAACATGGGATATTTTCATTCAAGCGTCTAGGGTTTTAAAAATAAAAATCTGAGCAAGTTTAGGCCTTTAAAAGTATTAACCCCTTCCTTCAATTAAAAAAAAACACCACAATTCTACAAGCTAAGTCTAGCTACGCTACTGTTCTGTGCCTTTCCCCCCCAACTCCTCCTCCCAGTTCATTTCAGAGAGAAAGCAAGAAAGTCTCTCTTCTTCACAAAGCTGAACAAAGCAACTTAAAACTGCCTTCCAAAAACCCTTGTGAAAAGAAAACTGAAACAATTTTACCACAACAGCAAAACCTGCAGCCATTTGAAACCCCACTGGGGAAAGAAAGCCCAAGCCCGAACTTTAAAGCAGAGGGCCAGCTGTTTTATTTATTATTATTAAGAAAAAGGGATGGGGGATTGGATTCTTTCACCTGGTAAGCTTTCTGTGATATTGAACAAAGACAAAAGCAGAGTACAAGGCAAAACCATATTGTAGGGTGTTCAAAGCAGTTGGAGCATTGTCTTTTGCAGACAAGAATAAAAGCAACGGCAAGACCCACGTATGAAATACATGCAAAACAACCAAAAAGATGCAACAGAGATTCTCTGGGGATTTGCACCACAGTGTCTGACAAGAAAGTCGCGACTTTGACAAAAGTATTCCTAGGATTTACGAACATACAAAATGCAAAGCTTTGGCTCAGTGAGTTTGGATCAGGGGTAGGCAACCTAAGGCCCGGGGGCCGGATGCAGCCCAATTCACCTTTTCAATCCGGCCCGCGGATGGTCCAGGAATCAGCGTGTTTTTACATGAGTAGAATGTGTCCTTTTATTTAAAATGCATCTCTGGGTTATTTGTGGGGCCTGCCTGGTGTTTTTACATGAGTAGAACGTGTCCTTTTATTTAAAATGCATCTCTGGGTTATTTGTAGGGCCTGCCTGGTGTTTTTACATGAGTAGAATGTGTGTTTTTATTTAAAATGCATCTCTGGGTTATTTGTGGGGCATAGGAATTCATTCATTTTGTTCCACAAAATATAATCCAGCCCACCACATGGTCTGAGGGACGGTGGACCAGCCCATGGCTGAAAAAGGTTGCTGACCCCTGGTCTGGATAGCTCAGCTGGTTAGAGGGCTCTATTGATAGGTGGTGTCTGCAGTTGCAGTTGTTCAGTGTGCCTTCAACAAGTCTCCTGGATGGCCATAACAGCTATTCTTCATGGCGGTTCAATTACCCCAACTAGACTTGTGCAAGCATGCACTGCACAGATGGGGGCTGTAACTGAATTTCAGTGTGCTGCAGCGAACGTCGGTGCAAAGCCATATCCCCCATCATTTTAGGAGGGCAATTCAGGGGGACCTCCATCACCACCCCACTGACCCTGTCACTTGCCCCCTCCCTGCCGCTGATCCCTTCCTCGTCCACCCCGCCCTCCCTCCACAACCTCCTACCTTTGTCCAGTCCTCCTCCTCCACAGCCTCAGGGGTATGTCAGAAGACACCCCTACTGGAAGTTTGCCTCGGCCTCAGCTGTGTACAGAGACCCAGACCGGACCGGACCGGATCTGCCTCTTCCCCTACTCCTCCAGCACTGCAGACAAACCTTTGGTGCTGCCATGGAGGACGGAGGAAGAGGAGGTCAAGGTAAGTTTTCCTTCCATTTTTTTTGATCCTGCACTCTGGTGTGAGCCAACTGACTCATGCCACAGCACGGAACCAGAAAGCCCCCGTCTTTGGGTCTCTCGCTCTGGCGCAACTGGCACAGGGGAACAAAATCGGGGCATTTGGGATCAGAAGTGGCTTCTGTTAATTTGGGGTGTCCCGGTTAAATTGGGACACTTGGGGGTTATGCAGTGTGAGGGTACCTGGACTTGCCAGATGAAGCACCGCAGAGGGTTGCTGTCCTTCTAAGTGCTCTAAAAATGAGGATAAAATCTACAAATAGTTCCCTCTTAGCACTGCACGGCATACCGACCTCATGTTCTTGGTACGGTCAAATCTAGCAATTCCTGCAGTCCGTCAAAGGTATTTCTAATGAAAGGAATATCAAGAATCCACCACGGTATCTCGCCTAGTGTGGGGGAGGCAGCGGTCACACCATCACCCCCTATTCCCAACCTCCAGCCCCGCCTCCCATCTGCCTCCAATATAAATAGACAAGGGTGGGAGGAGAAGGAAGCGGCTGGTGGGAGAGAAAGCCACGAACTACAGTCTTGGTGACCTTTGGCTTTCCGACTTGGAGCTATAGACAACACTCTTGGCAATGTGCCTCCCTGGCTGTCCTCCAGCTGCATCCCTATTCCCCTAGGAGTAGGGATGTCTTCTTCGCCAGGGCTTCGCATCCAGGGCCTCGGAGGGTCGGCAGCTTCAACTGCCACGGCTCAGGGCTATTCTTAGCATCCGAAATGCTAGCGTGGAAAGGAGCCAGAAAGTTTGCAGTACAAAGGCCTGCTTGTCCGAGGAAGAGATGAAAAACAGCCTCCGAAAGCCTGGAGTTTAAGGAGGGATGGGAGAGGTTTGGCCCAGGCTGAAGGGGTGGGAAGAGAAGAGCTTCTGGAAGGAAAACAGAAGAAGAAACACAAGGAAAGGGGAGAAAACCAAGAAAAACAAACCCTTCTCAGCAGATGCATGAGTAGCCACACCCCAAAAGCAACCAGAATTCCAGCAAATAATCTTATTCCTCTGGTCCTTGCCTGTGAGTCACTCTTGGCTCCTCCCTAGGAATAAAACTTGCCCAGAGGCTTGGAAAAAAAGGGCTGCTTTGCAAGGGTCATGCGGCCCCAAGCCACGGGGGAATGATGAAAGCTGGGTAGGGCCCCTTGCCTTGCTAAAATCACAAGAGCCAGGAGTCCAGGGACTGAACCATATAAAGTTGCCATGTGGTCGGTTTCAAAACAGACCCAGCTGCCCATCACTGTCAATCCTCACTCCCAATCTTTTCACTCCCAATCACTGGGCAGTTTTAATTTCTGCTTGTGTCAGTCTTCAGAACTCCACACAGCTAGTTAATAAAGCTGCTTGTTGCATGGAGGTCTGCAGCCCTGCCTGTGGGAGCCAAAACGCAGACTGAGCGTAAACGCATAGTCAGAGGGCAGAGGCATTGCCATTACCCGCATGGTGGCAAAACAATTTTAATTGCAGGGAAATGCAGAGTTAATATACAAGTGGTACCTTGGGTGTTGAACAGCTTGGCTCCCAAACAAATCGGCTCCTGAATGCTGCAAACCCGGAAGTACCGTATTTTTCGTCCCATAGGACGCTCCGTCCCATAGCACACACCTAGTTTTTTTGGGGGGAAATAAAGGGGGAAAATTTCCTTTATTTTCCCCAAAAAACTAGGTCGGGGAAACCGAACCAGGTCGAGGAACAGCGGGATGGCGGCGCTGCGCCTCCTTGCTGTCCCCCGAGCTTGTGGGGCTGGCCGATGTCTGTCCGGCGAGCGGGGCACTCTGCTTAAGGGCGCTTGTCGCGCCGGACGGCAGGCTGCTATCCGCAGTGTGGGGAGCCCCGCAGGAACTCCCGCAGGGCTGCCTAGGCTGCGGATGTGCTCCAGAAGCCTGGAGAGCGAGAGGGGTCGGTGCGCCTCTCGCTCTCCAAGCTTCAGCGAAAGCCTGCATTCGCCCCATAGGACGCACCCAGATTTCCCCTTCATTTTTGGAGGGGGAAAAGTGTGTCCTATAGGGCGAAAAATACGGTAAGTGTTCCAGTTTGTGAATGTTTTTTTGGAAGATTAATGTCCGACGTGGACTCCGCAACTTCCAATTGAGTGTAGGAAGCTCCTGCGCCTAGTTTGTCCAATGGTTCCAGGAGTCGAACAGACTCCTGGAAGGGATTAAGTTCAACAACCAAGGTACCACTGTAATTCCAGCTGTCAACTGCCAACTTGGCAAAATATTTTTACTACATTGGGAATGGTGCTATTGGGGTTTTCCCCCTTAAGTAACCTCTAGAGGGTTTTTTTCGACACCTGTAATGGGAGACGGTGGGCAGGCCAGAAGAACAAGAACAAAGAAGGTGTTTGGGTCCGAATGACACATGGCAGATATACCCTCCAACATTTGTCTGATGAAAGTAGGGATGTCCTAAGGAAAAGTGGGACCATTTGGGGATCAAATCAGAGACCGGGGTGGCTTCTGTAAATCCAGGACTGTCCCTGGAAAACAGAGAGACTTGGAGGGTCTCAGATACAGTGGTACCTCGGGTTACAGACGGTTCAGGTTACAGACGCTTCAGGTTACAGACTCCACTAACCCAGAAATAGTACCTCGGGTTAAGAACTTTGCTTCAGGATGAGAACAGAAATCGCGCGGTGGCGGCGCGACAGCAGCAGGAGGCCCCATTAGCTAAAGTGGTACCTCAGGTTAAGAACAGTTTCAGGTTAAGAACGGACCTCCAGAACGAATTAAGTTCTTAACCCAAGGTACCACTGTATGCAAAAGAGAAAGTTGTAATGTCAGAATCCAACTCAGGACTCAGCCCCAGAACCTACTTTCATTGAAATTCAAGGTTAGCTGCTGAGCTTTCCAGAGGTCTAAGTGGACAGCAGGGGTCACTCCCCATTAGCAGAGGGTTTTTTGTTTTTGTTTTGAGGAGTACACCCCTCACAGTTACTCTTTGGATGGTACAGAGGACCTTGTATTTTCCTAGCACTCAAACTGAAACAATTTGTGTCTGGGAAATAGCACTTCTTCCCCCAGGATTGCACCTTCGCTGCTGTTGAGGCATGAGCAGTAACAGCTTATAGAGAATATTGCTTTTGACATAATTAACCCACAAGCAGACACAGCTTCTCTCTGCATAGTTGCTTAGAAACAGGATACTGGGTACCTTCTATCATATGTGGTGGACTTGCAAGGTAATAAAAGCTTTCTGGGAGATGATATATAATGAAATAAAAAAAAATGCTTAAAATAACTTTTGTTAAGAAACCAGAAGCTTTTTTATTAGGAATTACAGGTATCGACATACCAAAGGAGCAGAAAAGACTATGTATGGAACAACAGCCGCCCGGGTGCTATTAGCCCAGAGTTGAAAAGAAGACAAAGCCTTGACCAAAGAAAAATGGCAGACCAAGCTGATGGAATATGCTGAGATGGCAAAGCTGACTGTAAAACTCAGAAAACCAAGAGGATAAAGACTTTATAAAAGAGTGGGGGAAATTTGTAAGTTACCTGGGAGACTACTGTAAGTAGATGGAAACAAGAGCAGGATTCTGACTCACTTGTAGTGTAAAAAAAATATTAAGGACAATATGGTTTGGTATAAAAATTGGAGTACGGATGAATGTGCAGTTGTAGATGCTTAAAATTAGACTCCATGAAGGGGATGGAGGGAAGTTTCGAGATTCAGAGAATCTCCTTATGCATATATGTTCTTATTAGTTTGTGTTTATTTGTACTTGGTACTTGTAAAATCAATAAAAATGATTTATAAAAAGAAAAGAAACAGGATTCTGGGCAGGATGAGCCCCTTGTCAATGAAGCTCATACTTGCACATTTCATGGAACAGACAGTGAACCAGTGCAAAGGTGCTGTCTCACATATCCTTCTTTGCTTTGCCTCTCGTGTGGTTGGGTCCTGGCTACTCTTTGGATGGTACATCTTCCCCTTTAACCATCCACACATAGCAGCTGCCTGGTTTCCCCTCTGCTTCCAGCACATGGCAGGACAAAGCCAACTAATGAACCACACGTTACATAAGGTACTTGCATAACCTCGTGAGTGTTAAACTACCACTGCAGGAGGAGAGACGTGACCATTGCATTCTTTGAATGCAAGTTGGCCAATGGAAGGCAAACTTCAGATATCCATGAAATTTAATTTAATTTCATGGTGGCCGAGAGAGAATATTTGGTTCAGTTCTGCAATAGACTTCAATGCTGCCACTGGACACTCTAAGAGAAAAAGCCACATATACAGTTATTCAATTAAATGTGCATTCGTATCGTTTTTGTTTGTTTTTTCCAAAAAGAGAGAGAAAATAATAGGTTTTAGAAAGTTGAGAAACTGCTCCATGGGGGAAAGTGAGGTGGTTCATCCATTCCACCAATCAGTGAAGTACACAAACAAGTTTCTTTCAGAAACACACAACCAGTTTGCTCCAAGATGGATCTCGGAGAAAGAAAATACCAGTTGAACAAAATCTAATCGGTATGCTCAAATAATGCATGTTTGAATGCTTCCTGGATGTATGAACGGACTTCAATGATTTTCATATTTTTATGAAATTGTATGAATCTTCGGCTGGTGGAATTTGCTTTCTGATCACTGTCAGGCTTGCAAAGTCCTCATTTAGGGCAAAACATTGCATGCTAACACATACAGCAAACCTAGATAAAAAATGCTTTGGAAGGGAGCGGAGTAGAGAAGTAGGTAGGGGGGTGTAAACGCTCAACTCTTGCCTAGCCAGCCATTTGTTTTTGTTCTAAATCAGCCACAGACGCTGCTTGCTTCTGTGTTTCAAATACACACATGTAAGGGTACACACATTTTTGGAACTGGGGGGGCAGGGGTGGGAAGGGAGAGAGAGAACAGTGTGGGAGACGTCATAAAAAACACAACTGAATAGGTAACAGGGTTTAGTGAGCAGGAAGAGGCTGTGGCAGAAAGCAGTCCAGAATTGGAGGCAGAAGTAGAAGCAGGCTACTGAAGAAGGCAAGGAATTTCCTCCTCCCGCTGTGACCAGCTCGCCTCCTGCTTGGTCTCCCAGAACATAGAGAGGAATTAGAGAGCAGTGGGAGGGTAGGGACCTTCGATCCTCACAACTGCCTCGCTGATACAAGACCAACTGGGAAGAGTTGCAGTGATCACTAGGCCTGTGCTGTTTTGACTTCTTTGAATAAACAGTTAGCTTCTCGGGCACCAGGTGTTTTATTGCTGACCTGTCCAAAACTCTGGGTCCTGAAGACAGCTAAGACATCCCCAACATAATCTGCCTAGCCTCTGCAGTCTGCTCTCAGACCCCCTGGCCTGCAGTTTGCAGTGGGGGAGAGGAAGCTCCCACTAAATTCAGATCAGGTCCCCTCACAGGCAATTCATGAAAGGAAAAGCCTGCGCTCGGAGGCAAATGGCATGACAAACGTCACGTGTCACCCGTCCTTAAAGGTAAAAGGTAAAGGTACCCCTGCCCGTACGGGCCAGTCTTGACAGACTCTGGGGTTGTGCGCCCATCTCACTCAAGAGGCCAGGGGCCAGCGCTGTCCGGAGACACTTCCGGGTCACGTGGCCAGCGTGACATCGCTGCTCTGGCGAGCCAGAGCCGCACACGGAAACGCCGTTTACCTTCCCGCCGGTAAGCGGTCCCTATTTATCTACTTGCACCAGGAGGTGCTTTCAAACTGCTAGGTTGGCAGGCGCTGGGACCGAGCAGCGGGAGCGCACCCCGCCACAGGGATTCGAACCGCCGACCTTTCGATCGGCAAGTCAAGTCCTAGGCGCTGAGGCTTTAACCCACAGCGCCATCTGCGTCCCACTGTCACCCGTCCTTACTATCCAAAATAGCAAACCCAGCCACGTTTGTTAACTGATGCACATACAAGATGTCAAAAAGGGGGGGGAAATACTTTGTGGAAGATGTCAGAAAGCGGAGGGGGGAGAGCGGACCCTCTCTGGTGTGCATAATATAGTTGCTGTTCTGAAATTGCTCATTTAGTAATTGTGCATCTTCCACACTCTCATGAACAATGGAATCACAGTATATGGATGAGAGTGGGAGCCAGCAAAACATTTTCTCTTTCTCCAGCACAATACAAGGTTCCCTAGTGGGGTGGGGAAGTGCCAAAGGAGAATGATGGGGACAGCCATGTTTGCATTTCCCACATCTGTCTCATTCATGCTAAAATGTATCTGAATGCATGTGTGCCTTAATTTTCACATCAAAAGCTGCACACAGGTGAGCAAAGACAAAACCTCCTCTCCTGTGGTCTGTCTCCAGAATTCCCCCCCCCCAAAAAAAAAAAACACCCCCACACCCCTTACTTCCAGTATCAGAGCTGGGAGGAAAGTTCCTCAGACAACAGAGCATGAGGTGGGAAAGCAGGCTCAATGCCCATGTAATTGCAGCCATCTTTTCTCCATGCAAAAAAATAGACTCCATGAGATGGGAGGAGAAGGGGCTTTTATGCCTCAAGTTCTTGTATAATGCTACAACGGCAGCAAGAATATCAATAGCTAGAAATTGGAAAAGTGAAATGGTACCAACAAAAAAGGAATGGCAGGATAAATTATTTGAATATCTCAAACTGGCAAAAAGGATGGATGTGATTAGGATACATTCGTCGTGGAATTTAGTGCGAGGAGGATGCAGGCCTAAGACACTTCATGTCTTTAGACTTTTTGGAAGGGGCAGGTAAGTGTAAACTTTGAAAGCAGTAGAGTAGTGAGCAGAATGTTTAGCCTTTAACCAAGGAGAGCCAAATTCAAATCCCAGGCTCAGCCCTGAAGCTTCCTAGATGACCTTTGGCAAGTCACTCATCCATTGTAAGGATTAAAATGGGATAAACCCCCCGCGTTGCTGACGTCCCCCACCCCCCAAGTTCTTTGGAAGAAGGACAAAGACATAATTGCAACAGCCAACACAATTTGATCCTTTGGCTGCAGCCGAAATGCCTTTTTTTTGCATTGTGTTTTCAAGCTTGCTTTCCCGCTTTCCAGAACAGCTAATCCAAAACAATCTTAAAATATGCATCTTGTTCTACGAAATGTTGGGAGGGGATGAACAGGCAGGCTAAGAAGCCTTTGGAGAGGCCAGTGGCATGAGTCACTCACTTAGTCCCACTCCAGAGGCAAGGAAAGCACTTCTTAAGAGGTCCCTGGAGGCTCAGGATACGGGCAGCTGCTTCCTGAACAGCACTCACAGGGCAGCCCACTAGGAAAAAGGGACAAACCCAGCTATGCTAATCATCTCTGCCATTGCTTGTCATACCTTTTTTACCCTGTAAGCTGACGTTTGCTGTCGTACATACTGCCAGCTGGTGTCTTGAATGGGCCTGTAGTTCTCCAATGGCAGTCTGGGCCCTGAACCTGGGAAGGCTGTGTGAAAGAAGGTCACCCTTTAGTGCTTACAAAGCTCAAGAAATTTGCAAAGGTTGGACTTGAGCAAGAAGGTGGGTGAGCCATCAGGAAAGGGGGGGGGGAGATCACAAGGTAACTGAAACCATCAACAGAACTGTACGGAACAACCTTACATTTACAGAGCAAAATATCCTCTTGAATTATGCACCCAGCACATGGAACCCCACAAAAGGACAATACGAGTGGATTGTCCCTGCCCTGACCACAGCAAAAAGACTGATACTGGTGAACTGGAAAAATAAAAATGTGGCTCCCTCCTACGACTGGACTGAAGACTTATACAAACTCGCAGCATATGAACAACTTGCATATAAATGCAAACTTGCCATGAACAAATTCAGTGATACTAAGGCCCAACCGCCTTCTCAATCCGGCCCGTGGATGGTCCGGGAATCAGTGTGTTTTTACATGAGTAGAATGTGTTCTTTTGTTTAAAATGCATCTCTGGGTTATTTGTGGGGCATAGGAATTTGTTCATCCCCCCCCCCCCCAAAAAAAATATAGTCCGGCCTCCCACAATGTCTGAGGGACAGTGGACTGGCCCCCTGCTGAAAAGGTTTGCTGACCCCTGGGTTAAGATCTGGTGAAGTAAAGTATACAGTTTTGGGGGGGGGTTCCCTCCTCCCCCCCCCTTTTAAATGGGTTCTGTTTCTGTTTTTCTTTTTCTCTCTTTTATTTACGTCTCGCCATGTTTAGTGCACATATAATTATGTGCTTTTTGAACTTTTGATAAATATGTTCACTTAAAAAAGAAGGAAAGGGGGGAGATTAGCAGCCAGACTCAGCATTACTCTGTTAAGAACAGAGACGGCGCATTAGTTTCCACATTAAAGCCCTCTGCTCAAGAGTCACTTTCTCCCCACCTCAAAACGCAGCTCTTAAATGTCTCCCAGCATGTAAAGGGGCTGAAGCACCCAGCCCCAGCCCTCCCTCTTTGCAGTTAAAAGCTTCCCAGGACAGGAAGCAGCTGGTAGCAGTGGGCAAAGGGGAATGGAAGAGGGCCTTGGTCGGGCAGAACATCAACACACATGGTGCGCTGATTGTTACAGTGTGTGGGCGATGCAGCTGTGGAATGCTCCCCACCCAGTCCCCTTCTGTTTCTCAGAACTGAAGGGCAGGTATGGGACATTCCATGGTGCCTGTTCCCCTGCCTTTGCCAGCTTCTCCTTCAACAGTGAGGTGGGGTGTGGAATCAGTGTCTTGCTTACATGATGCACACCCAGCACATATAGTGAAGATGCTTGCACAAGCACTGGGGAGAAGAAATTGGATGGAAACCTGCCTAAATCCCTCTCATCTCATGCCAATATTCCTCTCTCCAGCACTGAATTTTCTCTCAGTGGAGAGACCAGTTCTCATCAGAAATCCTTTTTTTATATATACTTTTCAGATTTAGACATTTCACTGATTTTACAGTCATTTTGACATTTCAAAACTTGGCTTCCTCCCCCCGCCCCTTTCCGTGGTTTCTTATTTTCAGTACAGTGGTGCCTCGCAAGACGAAAAGAATCCGTTCCGCGAGTCTCTTCGTCTAGCGGTTTTTTCGTCTTGCGAAGCAAGCCCATTGACGGCTTAGCGGATTAGCGCTATTAGCGGTTTAGCGGCTTTTAGCGGCTTTTAGCGGCTTATCGGATAAGCGGCTTAGCGGCTTAGAAAAAGGGGGGGGAAGGAAAAAAAACCCGCAGTAACTCGCAAGACATTTTCGTCTTGCGAAGCAAGCCCATAGGAAATTCGTTTTGCGAAGCACCTCCAAAACGGAAAACTCTTTTGTCTAGCGGGTTTTCTGTCTTGCGAGGCGTTCGTCTTGCAGGGCACCACTGTATCTTCTGCACATCCAAATTAACTTAATTTGCTCATTTATTCATCTTCTTTAAATATACAGTCATACCTCAGAAGCGGCGAATCACGACCCGCGCACGCGCAGACGGGGGTTGCATTCACTTCAGGATGTGAACAGGGCTCCGGAACGGATCCCGATCACATCCAGAGGTACCACTGTACACTCTCATGCACGGGTAGGCAACCTAAGGCCTGGGGCCGGATGCGGCCCTATCGCCTTCTCAATCCGGCCTGCGGACAGTCCAGGAATCAGCGTGTTTTTACATGAGTAGAATGTATCCTTTTGCTTAAAATGCATCTCTGGAATTTAAAATGCATAGGAATTCATTCAAAATTTTCCCCCCCAAAATATAGTCCGGCCCACCAGATGGTCTGAGGGACGGTGGACCGGCCCACGGCTGAAAAAGGTTCCTGACCCCTGCTCTTATAAAACTGCAGGTTATTACAATTTCTCATCAGAAATCTAAAGGAACTGCATCCCTAGATTCCAACATTGGAAGTTACAGTCGGATTGTAGGCAAGATGGAATTCTTTCAGCCCTGAGCCAAAATATTTAGCCTTGCTGAATTTTTGGAAGTTTCATAGGTGAAAACACTCCCCAAAGAACGGTAGTAGCAGTGGGGGGAGGTTTAATTTAAATAATGTCTGGCTTTCCGTAAATATGAGGTGGCAGAAATTTTTCTTCTTTTAAACCAGAAAAAGAACCTCTTGACATTGTGCAGGACATGTCCCAGTGAGGCTGCCGTATTGTGACAACAGAGTCATTCTGTCCCAGGAAAAGAGTGTGGCCAGGATCTGCCCAGCATTGACCTGAAGCAATGGCAAAACAATGGTGGGGGTGGCGGCAAAACAAAACCTCTCATATTTTAAGGCAAACTAAGCATTTTAAAGATTTGCTTGTCCACCCCTGAAAGTCATTGAATATCCCCACCCACTCTTTCATTGGGATCAAATGATTCCATGATAGTAAGGATGGGGGTGGTATTGACACACCCATAACTTCTCCTTGAACATATCCAGCAAGCTAAGGGTGTTGCTGTCTTGCTTTGGCATTCGAAGCCAAATCAACATGTGGTTGCAGTCATGCTGTTTTGGATGAGTCATGGGCTGTGGAAGGGCCAGTAGACTGAAACTCAATCCTGCCAAATAGACAAACTATAGATCTGTGGTTTGTGTGACCAGGGAGGAGATGCTCAACCTGTTTTGGATGGGGTTGCATTCCACCTAGGTGAAAAAAGGTAAAGGTAAAGGACCCCTGGATGTTTAAGTCCAGTCAAAGGCGACTATGGGGTTGCGGCGCTCATCTCATTTTCAGGCCGAGGGAGCCAGTGTTTGTCCACAGACAGCTTTCTGGGTCATGTGGCCAGCAGGACTAAACCACTTCTGGCACAACGGAACACCGTGATGGAAACCAGAGTGCACAGAAACGCCGTTTACCTTCCCGCCACAGCGGTTTATCTACTTTCACTGGAGTGCTTTCAAACTGCTGGGTTGGCAGGAGCTGGGACAGAGCAACAGGAGCTCACCCTGTTGCAGAGATTCGAACTGCCAACCTTCTGATTGGCAAGCCCAAGAGGCTCAGTGGTTTAGACCACAGTGCCACCTGCATTTCCACCTAGAGAATCAGGCCCACAGTCTGGGGCTGCCAAGGGATCCACTTGTGTCTCCTTGGGACCCCAAGCATGGTGTGCCGCAGCTTTCAGCATCCAAAGCTCATGTGCCAGCTATGACCCCTCCTGGATTGAAATGCATGGCCGTGGTTCTCGGTGCTCTGACATCCTCTAGACTTGACCGTTCTAAGTCTGTAATGTGCAAGGCTGCCTTTGAAGACTGCTCATGTTATTCAAAAATGCAGCTCTGGGCTAGTAACTGGGACCAGTCAACAGGAACCAGTTTTAAAACAGCTCACCAGCTTCGGCCTCGGCCCAGTATACCTGAAAGAGCGTCTCCACTCCCATCGTTCAGCCCAGACACTGAGGTCCAGCTCTGAGGACCTTCTGGCAGTTCCCTTACTGCAAGAAGTGGAGTTACAGGGAACCAGGCAAAGGGCCTTCTTGGTAGTGGCACCTGCCCTATGGAACGCCCTCCCATCAGGTGTCAAGGAAATAAACAATTATCTGACTTTTAGAAGACACCTGAAGGCAACCCTGTTTAGGGAAGTTTTTAATGTTTGATGTTTTATCGTGTTTTTCATATTCTGTTGGGAGCTGCCCAGAGTGGCTGGAGAAACCAGCCAGATGGGCAGGGTATAAATAAAATAATAATAATGATAATAATGATTGTTGTTGTTGTTGTTGTTGTTGTTGTTGTTGTTACTACTACTACTGATGAACTGCTCCCCTGGCTGCCAGTTTGCTTCTGAGCAGAATTCAAAGAGCTGATGCTTACCTTTAAAGTCACTTGGGAAGCTGGGATTTGAAGGAACACTTTCACCCACACGACAGTGCCTGTACACCAAGTTCATCAGACGTGGGCCTCATCCAGGTCCATCTCTCCTCCCTGCAGCCTGGTAAGTTCTAGTAAGTGGCTAACTCACCACAAGATTAGTCTCTCCAGGGAGGTTTACTAGATAGAGCTGCCCTTCTGTTTCAGAAGAAGGCTAAAGACTTTTAAAGATCTAGATCATGGGTCGGCAAACTAAGGACCGCGGGCCGGATGAGGCCCAATTGCCTTCTGGATACGGTCCGCGGACGGTCTGGGAATCGCTGCATGGATCGCCAGCGCGCACAAATCGCCAGCGCGCACGTTCTTTCCCTCTCCCTCACACGGTGGTAGCGCCTCCTCCCTCCCTCCTCCTGGCTTCTCCCCGCCCTGCCTAGAGGAGGAAGGGGGCTGGGCTTTGTTGGTGCCAGCAGCAGCAGCGCTCAAGCGGCCGCCATTTTAAGCAGCCCCTCTCCAGAGCCCTTTTGCGCGCCACTCATCATTCTGCCATTGCCACCAGCCCCTGCTGCTTGCAAGACACAGGTAAGCAGCCACTGGGGCTCGTGGTGCTCTTTTATCTCCCCCCGCCCCCAAAAAATATAGTCCGGCCCCCCACAGGGTCTGAGGGACAGTGGACCGGCCCCCATGCTGAAAAAGTGTGCTGTCCCATGATCTAGATTGCAGCTGGCTTTATTCTGTTGCTCTACTGCCCCACCCCCATTCCCTTACTTCCCCCCTCCCCTGGTAACTTTTCATTTGCTGTATAAGAAATGGATAGCTTTATACATAACCAATTAAGCAACAGAGAAAACAGCATTACAGAGCTGCTGAATGAGTAAAAAATGACAAACCAGAATACAGAAATGCAGTCATGAATTCAGAGAATGTCGGATAGAATGCATATATCCCATTTTTATTCCCTTAATGACTTTTTTATCCCTTGTTTTATTATAAATATATGCTTTTATTTTATTTTTCAGTTGTATTGAAATTGGATTTTTTTTGTAAACCACTTTGAGGGTTTTTAATAAAAAATCGGTATATAAAAACCATAAAAGCACAAATAAATGGCATGTTGCTCCACCCAAATAGCCTTCACTTTATCTATAGGGCTTCCTTGCTTCTGCCTACATATCCCCACACTTTCTAATTTAGACCTTTTCATTAGATTGCCCTCCCTGGAGGCTCACCCAGTTCCAAATTTAGGGTGTCTCTCCAGGGCCAGGTGAAGAAAACATTTCTGTTTTGCCCAGATTCCATATATGTCACCTACTCTGGCTTTAATCCAGTGAACGCTTATTGATCCTGTGCTCTGCTGTTTAAATTTTATATCGTCGTAACTGAGTTTTGCTTGATAATGTTTTTATGACTCTGCAGTATCAGAAGCGGTTATAAATAACACAAATAAGAGGTGGGCATGCTAAGTCTTAGGTGGAATCTACACACATATAAAATCATTCTGAAAATGTTTTTTAAAGCGTTTTTAAAAATAAATTGAATTTTCCATAAAACTCATCATTGCCACCTAGTGTCACATTGTATATTGCACTTAAAACACACTTAAAACGTTGTATAGCTGAGTCCTAGGGATGCGGGTGGTGCTGTGGGTTAAACCACAGAGCCTAGGGCTTGCTGATTAGAAGGTTGGCGGTTTGAATCCCCGCGACGGGGTGAGCTCCCGTTGCTCGGTCCCTGCTGCTGCCAACCTAGCAGTTCAAAAGCATGTCAAAGTGCAAGTAGATAAATAGGTACCACTCCAGTGGGAAGGTTAACGGCGTTTCTGTGTGCTGATCTGGTTCGCCAGAAGTGGCTTAGTCATGCTGGCCACATGACCCGGAAGCTGTACGCCGGCTCCCTCGGCCAGTAAAGCGAGATGAGCGCCGCAACCCCAGAGTCGGCCACGACTGGACCTAATGGTCAGGGGTCCCTTTGCCTTTAGCTGAGCTCCTTAGTCACATAAACTCTGGCTGGGAGAGCAGGGTCAACCTCTCTCCCAGCAACATCACCAAGTTAGCTCAAGCAAGAGCAAGAATGATATTCCTAAGCAAACTCTGGATCTGTACACAATCCCTGAAACCTGAAGAACAGGACAAAACTCACAATTGCTGCTTCCTTCTATGAGACCCATGAGACTCAGTGGAGCTGAGCTGGTCAGATGCAATCCTGCCTGCTTGCCTGCCTGCCTAATGTTGCTTCAAGCCTCTGCCTTTGCCTTGTGAGCTTTCTTTTTCATATTATATTCATTACTGCACATTATCATCACTTCCATGCAACTGATAATGCTCTTGGGATGCTTGTGTATGCGTGCAAATCTCTTTTCAGATTTCTTTTCAGTGCTTCCCTGAGCATTAAAAGAGAGGTACACAGCCAATTGTTCAGTGCTATCATTATGGGACGCAGGTGGCGCTAAAGGTTAAAGCCTCAGCGCCTAGGACTTGCCGATCGAAAGGTCGGCGGTTCGAATCCCTGCGGCGGGGTGCGCTCCCGCTGCTCGGTCCCAGCGCCTGCCAACCTAGCAGTTCGAAAGCACCTCCGGGTGCAAGTAGATAAATAGGGACCGCTTACCGGCGGGAAGGTAAACGGCGTTTCCGTGTGCGGCTCTGGCTCGCCAGAGCAGCGATGTCACGCTGGCCACGTGACCCGGAAGTGGCCTCTTAAGTGAGATGGGCGCACAACCCCAGAGTCTGTCAAGACTGGCCCGTACGGGCAGGGGTACCTTTACCTTTACCTTTATCATTATATACCTGAGCAAGAATACCCACCAGTTTGATCTGATCCCCCTCCATACCAAACCAGAGCCTGCAGGAGAACAAGTATTAAGAACCCTATTGGTCCAACGAAAGGCATTGCATTTTCCAACCTTCCAAAAGCCTCCAACAGAAGGCAGCCCAGTGCCTCCAAACCATTTTCAAGTGAAAAAGGAGTCTAAACACTGATGGACACTTTCTATGGCGTGTAATCAGCATGGTTGGACTATAGCTGGGGGTCAAGAACAGCACCTCGTATTTGTCCACATCTCCAGGCCTCATCAGAAGTGACCAAATGACCCAACAAAGTCCAATGTCTATCTTTCTAGCTGGATAAGTTTCAGGGAAATCCTGTCCGATGCTCTAACAAGGAATGACAGCTACTTCCTCCCCTTCCCTCCATGAGGATGCCTCTTGGCAAAGATTTGGGATGGATCTAATAGCAATAACCAGGCTTGGATCTATTACAGAAACTGGTTCCACTCAGACATATAAATCTGGCCATTAACGGCACAAGGGAGGACTGGAACAAAGAACTGGATTGCCTTGAATGCTTGAGACAGTGGCAAACTATGTCGGCCTCTAGCGGGTGGCGCTGTGGGTTAAACCACAGAGCCTAGGACTTGCCGATCCAAAGGTTGGCATTTCGAATCCCCACAACAGGGTGATCTCCTGTTGTTCGGTCCCCGCTCCTGCCAACCTAGCAGTTCGAAAGCACGTCAAAGTGCAAGTAGATAAATAGGTACCGCTCCAGTGGGAAGGTAAACAGTGTTTCCGTGTGCTGCTCTGGTTCGCCAGAAGCGGCTTAGTCATGCTGGCCACATGACCTGGAAGCTGTACGCCGGCTCCCTCAGCCAATAAAGTGAGATGAGCGCCACAACCCCAGAGTCGGCCACGACTGGACCTAATGGTCAGGGGTCCCTTTACCTTTACTTTTAATGCAGCAAAAACTTGTCTTCGTCAGAAATGTCTTGCACCCACATTATGGCACACAAGTTGTGGCGCTGAAACATACAATCTGGTCATGCCCTATAGTGGCACTGTTTTGGATGGAAGCCATTCTCCGTATTAGTTTTGTCCTGGGAAAATACCAGAATTTATTGGATGCTCAAGTTATATTCCAACTCTGTGGGCCTTGGCATTGGGGCAACATAAGTGGACTATGCACACCCTGTTGGTGGCCAAGAGGCTTCTGAGAGGAACCAATGTCTCCACTGATTGATCAGTGGTCAGAAGACTTATCTACCATTGCAGCATATGAAAGAGCTATCTTTGGCAGGCGACACAAAGAGAATAATTTGGGATCCGTACTTGGAATTATTTGCATGAATTACATGCCCAGTGGGCATTTTCCTGCCCTACTCCCCCCCCCCCAGCTTCAGTGGTACAATTACCATACTTTTCTGTGTATAAGACTTTTTTATTATTATTCAAAAATCATGTTAAAAATTGGAGGTCGACTTATACATGGATAGTGCATTCTGGGGACGTGTGATTGGTTGCTGCCACTAGTCGGAGATTGTTATTGGTGGCTGCAGCAAGGGCTGGTGCTGATTTGCTGTCGTTTCGGCAATAGGGTGGGTGATTTGCTGCTCCTGTCGACGAGTGGATAGGTTGCATTTGGAGCAGCCTTGTTGGTCTGGCGGCTGAGCGATTTTTAACAATCCTTCCCCGAAAAAACGCAACAACTTTTCTTAATTTTGAGTCCCCCAAAATAGGGGGTGTCTTATACGCAGGGGCATGTTAAACACGGAAAAATACAGTAGTTAATTTTGCACCCTGGACTTAATGGTCTTTGGGAGATATGGGGTTAGACAGACATGGGTATTATTTTGGTTATCAATTGCACAGTTTCTTGTCTTCCCACTCATTTGTGGGGAGGGGGCTGGGCTGTGGGACCTAAGCTTTGGCCAAGAGATCCAGCCATATGTGCAACCTCGAACGGCTTCGCCCTGCCGCTTGCTCATCCTGGCTCTCATCACATGGAAGCAGAAACTGGGCGCATCAAGAGGCATGGTTCCAGAGCAGGACTTGGGGTGGGTGGGGAATGATTATTCTTCAGAATTACCAGGAGGGTCCAACCAGCTCGCTGATTCAACACTATGAGGCTGTATTACTCACCACCTCCAAAGAGTTGAAGGTGACTTGAAAGGGGGGGCGACTCTGGTGCCGCACTCGTCTTGTTTTTGCCTCTAGTAAACAACTTCCATCATTACGTTTGGGGCCAATGCTTTGCTTAAACCACTTTCAGCTCTCACAGAACCGCAATTCCCCTGTCATCTGTTGTCTAAAACCATTAAAATGGGGGCAGTATACTGGGTAGACGTGCTAAAGACAGACATCCCTTTGTTTTAACGAGAGACTGCTCATGGTAATGTTATGAACACAGCTCATTTATTATAAGGCACACCCCCAACTCTTCTTGAAGCAGCCACCCTTTTTTCCTTTCCTCTTTTTTCCAATAGTCTTCCTTCTTCCTTGGAGGTTTTTAAGCAGAGGATGGATGGCCAACTGTCACGGGTGCTTTAGCTGCATTGCAGGGGGTTGGTTGGACTAGATGACCCTTGGGGTCCCTTCCAACTATGCAATTCTATGATTCTACTGAGGGCTCATCCACACTTAGCTTCTGCCCTGCGATTTCCAGGCACAGGTCCATGCTTTAAAGCTCCACGTCCAAGCACTTTCCTTTTTACCTGTCACTTTCCCCTTTCCACTCTCTCATGCTGAATCGAAACAAATAGCAATTCGCAGTTTCCACTGATTGCCATTTGCTCCAATTCAGTGATAAAGAGTGGGTTTTTCTGGGGAAAGCTTCAGGGTGGGGGGGAAATTGCCCGGACCCAGAGCTTTAAAGCACAGACCCGTTCCTGGAAGCGCAGCACAAAATGAAGTCTCGGTGAGCCCTGAATCTGAAATGGCGAAAAGAGAGCTGGGGAGAATGTGTTCTAGCCCCTCCTCCCCAGCACAACCTGCCTCCTTCCCACCCCCCTGATCTGACAAACTCCTGTCTTCCAATCCTTCTCCCCCTCCTCCCCCAGGTGCAGCGGCCCCTTTAAGACAGCTCCGTCCGGCTGCCAAGCACACAAGGATCCAATTAGGTCCTGCTTGCAAGACCTGGAAGCTAGGCAGCTGGGTGGGGTCCCCCTGGAAGCCTGCCTTTCTGGATCAGCTTCTTCCGCTCAGATAGTATGATGGCATAGGGGGGGGGGTCCACTTGGATTGGGAGACTCCATGGCAGGCTGGCAGGCGGGTTCTGCTGGTTCATAACCAGGTCCATCGGTGCCACGATGCAGCTGAATCTGGCACTGAGCATTTGAAAAAGAACCCTTCAGCCCTCCCTAACCTGCAGAGGCTGGGGGAGGAAATTCTATTTCCTGGATGCCAATCTGGAGTGAGGTGACGGAGATATAAGAACCTCCGCTTAGCATTTTTAATGAAAATACAGTCTGTGGGCAGTTTGCCTGCTCATAACCAGGCGTATGCCTCCAAGAGAGCCCATCCAGGTCACAACTGAAAGCCAGAGAGCATGGAAGAGGCAAAGAAGGGCAAAGCAAGGGAGATTCTCCACTGCTCCTCTTCTAATCTCTAAGGATTAAGGGCAAACTGAGAGTCAGGGCCAGGAGCCAGTTCTGTTCCTCAGCAAATAACATTCAGGACAATGGAGGTCACCCGGGACAATTGTCAAGGCTGCCCAAGCAGCCTCTAGACCTTCCCACCTTGACCTGGGACAGGGGTCTCAAGGTGGGCTGGAGGGTGCTTAGAGAGGAATCCTCCCTCCTGCCCAGCTTTGGTGAAGACCAGTTGCTTCTGGGGGACATTAGATGAAGCCACTGTCTGCTCCCTTTTCCTTCTTTTACTCCCTCTTCCTTTGCACCAGCCACGGGGACCAAAAACAGGGTGCGCTGTGAGTTCCAAGCCACTGCCTCCCCCTGGAAGCGAAACAAGGGGAAAGTGCAAAAACTCTATAAAGATTTCCTGCCCAGCCCACCTGTTCATCTTATGCCATTCAGGAAGAGAGTGCAGTTGAAAGTCAGAGCAGTGCACAGTGAACATGAGGGTGGCCAGTTGGTGCTTTGCTCCTTGGGCCAAGCTAAACGCGACGCCATCCACACGACTGGGGAATTTTTAAAAGAAAAAAGCTGGTATGGAGCCCTCTCCACTGACTAGGATTGCAAAGGCTTAAAGCTTCCCTGCCTGCCTGACCCTCCCACCGGGGTCCCAATCCGGAAGAACCCCACACCGGCTGCTGACATATAAAAAAGCATCTGCACCAATCACATGAACATTGTCACATGTCATGTGGCCCTTGTTTTTTACTGTGCTCCCAGCAGCCGCTTGGTTTGAAGACAGTCCCAATGTAGAGGGTTGACCCAACTGGAGGAGTTCCTTGCCTTGAGTCAGCAAGGGCTGCAAGGGTGTTCAGCAACTTGCCTGCACAGGAAGCAATGAGAAAAAGTCAACTCCATTCGGTAATGGTGAAGGTAAAGGACCCCTGGACAGTTATGTCCAGTTAAAGGCAACTGTGGAGTTGAGGCGCTCATCTCACTTTCAGGCCGAGGGAACCAGTGTTTGTCCACAGACAGCTTTCTGG
Organism: Podarcis cretensis; assembly: GCF_951804945.1. Taxonomy (NCBI): domain Eukaryota; kingdom Metazoa; phylum Chordata; class Lepidosauria; order Squamata; family Lacertidae; genus Podarcis; species Podarcis cretensis. The sequence goes on from NC_137187.1 coordinate 32,934,224, forward strand.
GTCACGTGGCCAACATGACTAAACCACTTCTGGTGCAATGGGACACCAAGACAGAAACCAGAGTGCACAGAAATGCCGTTTACCTTCCTGCCAAAGTGGTACCTACTTATCTACTTGCACTGGTGTGCCTTCAAACTGCTGGGACAGAGCAACGGGAGCTCACCCCGTTGCAAGGATTTGAACCGCCGACTTTCTGAGAAGCACATGGGCCATCTCAGCAGCAGGCCTTTGAAGAGACCTGAATAAGGGGGTGGGGGAAGCTTCTACTGGAAATTGTGTCTTAGTTGATAAATCACATCTAAGTTATTAAAGTTTGCAGCATTAACTGAGGGGGAGAAGAATTCCATCCTTTGCCACTAAGGACTACAAGTATGAGGAGGAGGTGAAAGAATGCTAAGAGGTACCCATGTTGCAGCCAATGATCCTAACGGACTGCCTCTGGAGAACACACCGTGCCTTTTCTTAAGGGCTCTCTCTACTGTCCTAGTGTGCAGTCGTGCTTGTAAAGGGCAAGTGGGCATTTGGTTACACGCTCACAACACATGCAAGACAAGGGAAGGCCTTTGTGTTAGGGAAGGATGCCCACAACCATCTCTCGAGGGTGGGAGGGGAAAGTCAATGGCCTGAACCATTTTGCTGTGAGTGTTAGTGGCAAGGAGCAAGTTTCTAGCTTCAGGGCAAGAGGAGTGGAAGTGCAAGAGAAAAAGCCCATTTGAGCTTGGCTGGCCACTCCCCAAACCTTTCCTGCAGTGTGGGAGATGGGCGGAGAGAGGAGGAGGAGGAGGAAGGACTAGTTTTTAATAAGAGTCTCCAGCTGGCATGAAAGAGCCAATTGTATGATCTTGCCGAACTCCCAAGACCTCCTTATACAATGAGCCCCTTTAGCCCACAGAGCTGAAAGCTGCTACCTTTTGCCCTGCAGGCAACGCTTGCTTGCTTCTGGAGCTCTGCAAAAGCATTAGGCCCCTTCTGCGCAGCTCTTCAGAGGAACAGGTGCTGCCCCCTAGGGAAGAGGGGTGCAACTTTGGCAAGGCCAGGGCATGAGGTTGGTGTGGAAAAACACACAGCAGCAGGCATGGGTGGGTGGGGAGACTGACGTTCATCACAACAGACAAGAGTCCAATGCTGAACAGAACCAGGGTGGAAGAAACACACCATGTAGGTTTTTTGCCTCTGCGGGGGGAAAAAGGCAATCTTGAATTTGTCATCTCCGCCTGCTTTGCTCTGGGACATGATCATTGGCTATCACTCCAAGAGAGAAGACACCTGTTCTTGTGAAGTCAATAGGCCACTCAGGGGCTGAGGAATGCTGGGCTGCAGAAGAATTCTGACTCAAGACTCAACCAGCTGAGTCGAGAAGAGATGATTATTCCCTGTCTGTAGACATCTCTTGCCAAACCTTCTTTCCCTAGATCTTCCTCCCTGCTAACCCATCAAATTACCGTAAGATTGCAAGAAAGTTCCCAAGCAGAGAACCATCAGGCAAAAGGAACCTATTGTATTTTTGTGTTGGCCTGCTCTCATTTAACCCGATAACATAATCAGCACTTTCTTGGTGCTGAATTTGCAGTTCATTGGCACAGGACTTCCTATGCCTTGGTGCAAAATCATTTTCAAAGCGTATATGGGCCATGGCTTCTCTCAAATATAAACGTTACACTGCATGCCATCTTCTTCCCTTGAATTTCAAACCCAAGTGCAATCATTCACTTCAATATCAATAAAAGCGTGGTCTATGCATTCTAAGGTTCACAATTAAAGTGAGTTGGCTTGGGATGTGCTCAGCTATCATCTGCATCACCTTTTGAGGGTGCCCAGTTCCGCCAGTGTTGACAGCAAAAGTAGTCCCCACTGAAAGGTTTAAGTTTCTGGGTAATATTTATTGGGTGGACCATACAGAACTGATCCCATTTCACCTTGAGCAAGCCTGTTTCTCCGCTGGACAATCCTGAGCGATACCAGAGAACTTTCTGGTGGGAAGCCAGACCCACCCAGAGGAGTAATGGCCAACTAAGAATGGGTGGACTTTAAAACCAAGAGGAATGTGAGCTTTTTACAGGACCATCTTGCTCCTCCCCCTTAGGATGAAATTCTAAGTTGGTGCTCATAACATTTCCCACCCAATAGCCCTGCCCTCTGCATCCCCATATGTAGGGCTGGAATTCTAACGCAAGCAGCAGAGAGGCCCCACATCAAATTGTGGCTCCTTGCAGGCCCTCATTTGGCATTAATCAAGAGACAAGCCAAACAAACATATGCCAAAAAATATACAGGAGATTTTCTGTTGTCTGCTGCAGTCTATCTAATTGGCCCGAGAGACAATATGGGTTTGTGCATTTGTATTTTGCTTGCAAACAAATTGATGAACTAAAAGTTAGTTTTCTAAATATTTCACTTGCTCTCTCTTTCTGTTGTTTTCTACAAACCTAACTCAGGTGTTAAGTACTTGGGCTGTGTTCACACTCCTGTTTCCTGTGCAGTAATTTCTTTTCCAGTGCAGGGTTTTAAGCCATGTTCACATGGCACTATCCAAAATGCACACGTATCCTGTTGTTGGCATCTGTCTGTCTCAAGAGACAATGGATTGTGCCTCGAAATACTACTTTTTGATGTGTTGTTTCTCAAACCGACTGGAGTTCTTAAGCTGCTCCTAATATAACTCTACATAAGTGAACGCCTTTGCACAGGGTAAAGACATCCTGGCTGGCCAATGCTCCCTGGGGTGAACCCAAATGGAAACTAATCTGACACTAATGAAGCTGTGCTGATGTGAACAGCTAGAGAGGAAAGAGCTGTGAAATTCCCGAGGCCCCGAGAGCAACTTCGCTAAGGTGATAATGTGAACAGTCCCTAAGACCCCAAGATAAAAAGGTAGGCTGGACCCACCATTTAAAATAAGTAGATAAAAGGTAAAGGTACCCCTGCCCGTACGGGCCAGTCTTGACAGACTCTGGGGTTGTGCGCCCATCTCACTTAAGAGGCCAGGGGCCAGCGCTGTCCGGAGACACTTCCGGGTCACGTGGCCAGCGTGATAATGTGAACAGTCCCTAAGACCCCAAGATAAAAAGGTAGGCTGGACCCACCATTTAAAATAAGTAGATAGGCTGGTCTTATTGCACCCTTTCTTCCAGAATTCCAACCCCGTCCATACGAATATTCATTTAGTAAGTCAAGCAATAGAGCTATGAGTTAAAGCACTGCACTCCTCTGCCCCAGCACAAAATTTCTTCTTTGTGTCTTTGGATAATTTGGAGTTGGGACAATATCTGTGTTGTTACTGGCTGCTTTCTGCAAAGATCTATCTGAGAAAGGACAGCTTCTGGGCCAAAGCGCTGTTAGAAATTTAGATATATGAGCTAGGCGCCAAATGGCTCCTTAAACCAGGGCTACATTTGCCAAAATGGAATGCCTAGTTGCCATTTTGGGGCCAGATACGACTTTGGGGTTTCTGAAATCCATTCTGATTGTGCAGATAAAATATAGCAGATAGAATTCTACAGGATACGTTGCTAGTGTGTAAAAACAGTCAAGATCCAAGGATCCCCAGGCATGCAGCTCCAGGTGGTGAAGGTGTCAAGTGCCACCCTGATGCCTGGGCATATTCACTTGGTCGCAAGTGGCCGATAGCCAGGTTCAAAATGTACCTGGCGCCTGGCAAATTTCAAATGCTGGGCCAGAGTGACACTTTGAGAGCCCTTCTCCTCTCACTGGAGAATTTAGTGTGGCTAATTCTCATGCCCTGAGAATCAGAGAGACCGCATCATTTTGTCAGACAAGACACAGGACAGAGCACACACACACACTGAAAAACCAAAAGCCGCCTCCTCTTCATTTTACAGTCGTATGTGTGTGCAAAAGGGCTTTCTACAGCCACTGCCTGTCACCACCAATGAGCCAGGCTCAATTAGACCTTCAAGCCATCCACAGAAGACCATTAATTAGTTAATTCTTAATCACTCTCTAATCGGCTCACCACCCCCCCCCCCGCTCCCCCAGCTGTGATCCTGCTCCTCACAGTAGGGGATATCTGCGGGTCACAAGAACAGGGTGAGGCCAGGACACAAACTACTGCTCCAGACATACCTGCTTTCTCACGAAAGCCCCCACTGCCACCATCTTTATCACCATGTCCCCAGGAGGGCACAACACAACATGAGGCTACCTCAGCTACCATGTATTGGCAAACATGGCCAGTGATCCCAGGATGATAGGCGTTGAAGCCCAACAACAGCTGGAAGGAGACAGGTGGATCCAGTCTTGAAAGTGCAGCATGACCAGCTTCCTTCTCCAAAATGCTACTAGGTAGGTATTATCCAAGCCAGAGGCAGCTGCATTCCTGAACCACACTAAGATGCACATCACTGGACCAAAAGGATATTGCGGGTGTGTGTCCAGACACTAGGAGGGTGCCTCAAAACTCTCTGTACCACTAATATCTAACAGGCTAACACCAGAGGAGGAGGAGGGAAGCTTTGGGGGTTAGCTAGTCCAACTCCTGTCCAAATGCGTAGAGAATCCAGAGCTAGAGCATCAGCCTCTACTTGAAGACTTCCCAGCAATGGCACTGTGATTATCTGGCCAGGAACAGTCACTGACGCTGTTGACCAACTGGAGGCTGTCAGTTTACTGCACATTGTGCATCCCACCTGCACTGCTCCTATCTTCAAGGAAGGCACTTCCGTACGCCAATCGTCCACCCCCACAGCTGCCCAGAGGGCAGCTAGCCAGCCATGCTTATTCCCTTCTCAGAAGCTGGGAGGGAGGAAAGGTGTTCTTAAGCCACAGAGCAAGTCTGTGGCTGAGTCAGGAGCGGAAAGTAGTTAATGAGAATCACACCAGGCATCACAAAGATATCCTCGCCAAGGCAGCCCAAAAGCATGCTTCAAAGGACACACGCATACAATTGCTTCACCTTTCTTCTAAAGATCAGAGCCTTCAATTCCAGGCATTCTGCAAACTGCACCTTATATGTCCTGGGAGTCCTGCTCCAGAATCCCAGTTGTGTCAGTGAAAAATGTCCCTTCCTCTCCACTCTTTCTGCATCACACACTAAGTCCTGGGACTGAGAAGAGAGACTTCTCCTCCTGGCCAGAGACCCTGCCTGAAACAAATACCAAGCAAGGTGGTGGCAGGTTTTACTCCTCCCGGGGGCGGGGGGCTCAAGGCCACTCACAAATCCAGACTTGCTATTCTCCTACTTCTTGCCCATTGGTTCCTGAAAATCTACAGCAGCAGCAGCATTAGAGCCAAGGTGGAGAACTGCATCCGGCTGACACATTGGACCGGGAACTGGCCCATCCTTCATGGACCACTTTGACAGGCAGCCTAACATGATCCAGCTTTAAAGGAAGTTCTGAGAGCACACCCTAAGCACACTCTGAATTCCTCTCTTCCTTCTTTGCAGCCCCAGCTTGCATTCTGCATCAAATGCTAGCCCTCTGACTGTGATCCCCTGGTGGAGCATTCTCAAAGAGGGGGCTTGTGTTTGGTGCCAAATGTGAAAAGTGTCAATTAAATGCAAGGCCTGCCCGCTTGCAGAAGAACTCCTGGGAGTGTACTCCTGCCCCACCTGACTGTCATATGATGCCAGGTGGGTGTAGCGGGGCGGAGGACTGTGCAAGCCAGATTAGGACCACTGGCAGACTTAATTTGGGCCACAGGCTAGAAGGCTATATGCATCTCTCTCCCTTTCTTTCTCATTTGTTCTTGGGATAATAAGGCAATACTCATGACCCACAACTGTAACTTCTTTCTCCTTCCTCTGAAGACAATACAAGCCTACAGTATCATGTCCAGAGACAAGCAAAGGGACAGAAACAACGAATAGAAACAGAAAAACTCTTCCAAATCCAACTCGTCGTGGTACCTCTTAACTCTTTATTTGGGGGCATGTGCAAGGTTCACAGTGGCAAGAAACAACATCAACGATGAGGCATTTTAGCACTTAAACAAACAATTTGCGAGAGACTTGCAAAGGACAAGCTTCCACGGTTTGATAACAGCAAGTGAGAGCAATAAACCACAGCCCTTGCAAAGCATCTGGGTGTTCTGTAGGGGTGACGCATCTGTACGCTCCCACCCTCTGGTTCTCCCGCTCCCCCTGCAGCTTGGCCCAGCCCCATATCCTATGTCAGTCTGTCTTCCCTGCCTCCTGCCTTGCCTTCCCTGCCTGCGGAGCAGAGCAGAGGCACATTCTGAACCAATAATATTTTGTTGCAACACTACAGTCAAGAAGAGACCCTCCTTCACATAAGAGGAATGCAGTGTTTTGGGGGGCTATTCTACAACAAGGCCTGGGTGAGGCATTTCCCTTACACCCCCTAAAAATTAGTTTCTGCCAGCACTAAGCTTCTCTCCCAAGTGAACACTTGATTGTATCCTGGGGAAACTTGCTTTACATGTCTGTTAGCTTTACACCATGAAACTCCACTGGGGACCATTTTCAGGTCTGTATTACTCCAAACAGCTTCCTTCTGCAACAGGGCCTCCAAAGCTACCCAGAGGATAAGGTTGCGATAGAACAATGGCAATGCATGCTGATGCAGCTTCTGTCACGTTGGGTTCACAGAACTGTGCATAAGTAAGTGGGAGAGGGTTCTGTAGCAAGATCTCGACCCAGAAGCCAGCTCCCAGCATTCCATCCCAACTCTCTCAATGTTCTGGCAACCACTAGGAGGGGCTATGCCAGGAGACTCAAGGCTGCCCACAGACATTTTATCTCGATCTGGAATATTGTAAACAGCTGAAAGATGACCAAACGCCGCTCTCTGTTCACTAGAACAGTAGGAAGGTTTAGCAACACCCCCCCCAAAAAAAGTTTCCCAAAATGCACCCCTTTATTTTTGCTTTTGTTGGTGAGCGACTAGCACCCACTCCATTGGGTACAAAATAAGGACTACAGCTGGAGGGAACATTGCAGCAGGAGAAAACTCTCTTACACAGACCCACAGACACTGGGTTTCCTGGCCTCTACACTAACAGGAGCATTATGAGGGTGTTAGGCATCCTACAGTGTTGCTTTAGACACACTACATCCCTCGCTCTGCCATAGGATCTCTGCAATACAGTGGTACCTCAGGTTACGTACGCTTCAGGTTACATACGCTTCAGGTTAAAGACTCCACTAACCCAGAAATAGTACCTTGGGTTAAGAACTTTGCTTCAGGATGAGAACAGAAATCGTGCTGTGGCGGCACGGCGGCAGCAGGAGGCCCCATTAGCTAAAGTGGTGCTTCAGGTTAAGAACAATTTCAGGTTAAGAACGGACCTCCGGAACGAATTAAGTACTTAACCCGAGGTACCACTATATACCAAAGTCCCCTCTGCAACCAAGATGAAAATTCTGGTCCTGTCCATCTTCCTGGACTCCAGTTCTCACCATTCCTGGCCACTGGCCATGCTGGCTGGGGGGTGCTGATGGGAGCTGGGGTCCAGCAACACCTGGAGGGCCTCAGGTCTGTCACACCTCAGTCTACACAATCTCAGCCCATCAAGGCCACCAGTAGTTTGCTATTTCAGTGCAAGTCCGGAAACAGGGCGCACCTGGTGTGTCTTAGCTCAACTGAGCGCCTGCTCAAGTTGGAAAGGGTTTGCACCCAGCCTGCAAGACACTCTGTGGACAGATGGAGAGAGCGCTCCAAAATTGGAGAGGGCTTTTGATAAAGGCAGAAGTGCTGGCCCAAGCTTCCTGTTGCTCAGCAAGCCCAGGGGCCCCAAGGAGGCAGCAGGACTTGCTTGAAAGGCACTGAATGCCCTTCTCTCCCAAGGCTGCTGGAGGTGGGATATGGAGCTACCCAGCCTGCTCTGGTTTCCTGCAGGATGGCTATCCAGATGTTCTCAATTATGCTTCTCTCTCTGCACCAGCCCACCCCCGTCCGCCCCGCTGGCTATTTTCCGGGGAGCCCAACCGACCCCCCCCCTCCCATTCCTCCAGATCATGGCCAGAGATTGGACCGTGGGCCTTCCCCCTCCTTTCCCCCTCCTCCGGGTGCCAAACCCCGCCACTCCCGTCTGTTTGTCCCTGCTGCTGCCCCACCGATTCTTGCGGGCAGAGAGCGCGCGCCGATGCCAAGCTGCCCTCCCCGGAGCTCCCCAAGCGAGGAGTTGGGGGGGGGGGTGGCGAGGCGCGGAAAAAACAACTTGAAGAAGCCGAGTTCTGCCTGCCTGCCTGCCAGCCCAGCGAGGGCGGCTCTCGCTAATGGCCAACAGCTGGACGCCAACCCCCCCCCCCGCCCGAAAGGCGGGCGAGGCAGCGAGGGCGGGAGAGAGAGGCAGCTACACAGATGTCATTTGTTCCTTCGCTCCGGCTATTTCTTCCCTCGCACACATGGAACGCGCGCGGGGGGGCGGGGGGAGAGAGAAGCAGCGGCTTAAACCAAATTAAAACGGGGGGGGGGGAGTTGGGTAGCGTCTTCTTCCCTCAGCGCGGGGAGGGGTGTCTTTCGCTTTGTCTGGGCTTTTGAGGCAACTGGCAACCCCCCCCTTTTTTTTAACGAAATAAAAGAAGCCAGCTGAGGAGACTGAGGGCGCAAACTTCGTCCCCTCAGGACTTACCCGGAGCGAGACGCGCGCGGGGCGGAGGGCTGCCCGTCTCTCGCCTTCCCTGAGCCGCCTTGTCGGGGTCCCTTCCTAGAGTCCGAGGGGCGGGATGGGGGCAGAGAGAGAAAAGGGGGGGGGAGAAAAGGGAGGGGAAAGGCCGTTGAGAAGGTGCCGAAGTTTGGGGAGGCGCCTGGGAAGGAGAGGCGCCCCCGGAGCGGGAGGGGGCGAGGGGTAGCGGGGTTAGCGGAGCATCCTCTCCCCGAGGTACCTTCTCCTCTCGGCTTCGTCGGCTCCGCGCTGGAGAAGCTGCCTCGCCAGCCGAGCGGGGTCCCCGGGGCTGCGCGAGGCTCCGCCCCTCCCGTTGAGACCCCGCCCCTCCCGCCGAAGCCCCGCCTCCGCCGTCGGAAGGGCAACGGCGAGGAGGAGGAGGAGGAGAAGCGGAGCTGCCCCGCGAGCGGTGCGGACGGACGGACGGACGGCGCCTGCTTATGCCGCCCCGATCGGCCCATCCAAGCCGGGCGTTGTCTTCTGCCTGGTTGTTTGCGCGCTCGTAGGAACGCAGAGCCCCGTGAGACCATCGGGGGTCCCTCCAGCTCCGTGTTTTCCAAACTTGGGTCTGTTTTTGGACTACAGCTCCCATCATCCAAAGGTAGCAGAACCAGAGGTCAGGGATGATGGGAATTGTAGTCCAAAAAAACCAGCTGGAGACCCAGGTTTGGGAAACAATGTTGTAGCTCAGCATTGTCCACACTGACTGTGTGTGATGGCCTGGGATTCGGACTCGGAGGCTGAACCTGAGGAATCCCAGCCTGCATAGGAGTCCCCGCCTCCAGAACCAGCTGAGCCGGGGCTGGGGCTTGAGCCTGAAGGGTCCTCACCTGTGCTGGATCCTCAGGTGCAGGTACCAGCTGAGTCTGCTCTGGCTCCGGAGGTGATGGAGGACCCATTGCCTGCAGGTGCTCCACTCTCAGCCCCGTCAGGGGAAGCTGAGGCTGTCTCTGGGTCCGGTAACCCTCCAGCCTCTCCTGAGCTGCAGAGGCTCAGGGCAGAGAGGCGGAGGGAACTAAGTTCCTGCAGGAGGAGTGCTTGCCTCCAGGCCAGGAGAGGCGAGTCACCTGTGGACCGGGGCTGCCCTATGCCTTGGGGCAGATAAAAGCCAGCCAGCCCCAGTCCCAAGTTGCGGGAGCAACATTGTTGGTAGCCTGTTCCTGCCTGCACCTCTGCCAGAGTTCCTGACCTCACCTGACTCCCTGCCTTGGACCCTGCTTCAGCCTTGACGGACAGCCTTCATACCACACCCTCAACCTCGGACTGGACTCGGACCTTGCCACACGGTTAACCCTCGGCACCAGCACACTTTCAGCCCATCGGGGGAATCCATCTGCCTCAGTAGTGCCAGCACAGACTGGCAGCAGCTTTCCAGGATTTCTGGCAGGAGCCTCCCCGATTCTGATCTGGAGGGACTGAACTTGGCACCTTCCGCTTGTGAGGCAGACGCTTTGCCACTGAGCTGTGCCCTTGCCTTGCTTGTCATTCCCAACAACTGACAGTGGAGGGATTGCCTGGTCGGGCTGGCAGCCACTGATCCTGGAGCCTCTGACCCAGACTCTGACCTTCTGCCGCCTGAGGCAAAATGGGGAGGTGCTGCCCTGCACAAGTGCCACCCATCCATTCCTTGCCACCTCTGCCCAAGCCTCCCTTGCTGGGGTCGCATGGCTGTGGCTTCTGGGTTCCAGCGAGACCTCGCAAGAGCCCTGTGAGTTCACACAGAGGCCTTGCATTCCTGGAACCCCAGTGAGAAAGGGATCTCAGGAAGGTCGTGGGAGGCCTCTGCAAGATTTTGCGGGGTTCTTGCTTTGGCAGCGGAGGCACACCCATGAAGACACCTGTCTCAGTCTGCCTCGTGGAAGGGCCGACCTTGCTCTGTACACACTGTCAAGTAAAAACCCCACTTATTTTGGTTGAACTTCCTCTTAAATGCATATCAGCTGCAACCAATCTTGATTTTAGTGGATTTTTGTATTCCTCCTTATCAGTGCTGTTTTTCTAGAACTCGCTATGAATGCCTCCCTCATTCTCTTAGAATGCCAATGGCACCCACCTGAGAGGTGCTGGAACTGAGTTCCGGCTGGGGGGGCGGGCGGAAAGTGCCCTGCTTGTAATATGGCATAAGCAGTCTGCCCCCTACTCACAACTCCACCCCTTTAAGCTATGTGCCCCGGGCATCTTAACTGTCAGGACTCTTGTGCTGGCATATCGATCATGGCGATGTGGTGGCTCTCTCCGCAGAAGGGTGCAGAAAGAGCTGTGTTTTAATGTGGAAGCTTCTCAAGCACCTTCTCTTCCCATGTGAAAAGAAAATGGGAAGAACCATCTAAAGGATAAACCTAGGAGAGGGAGTCACACGAAGCTTAAGAATGGCAGAGAAATAGGTTGTTGCTCAAGTCAGATCAGTTGAGAAGGCGAGCGCTAGCTTTCAGGGGAGATGCCTGTTCCCCCACCCCCTGAAATGCTAAATTCAGTGCACAGCAAGAGTTGACAAAGTAGCCTCCAGGGAGAAAGTTCACACACACACTTGCTTTACTTGATTGCTGAAACATCAAAGGATGTTTTGCACATGTGTAAAAGCCTCCGCAGCTCTAACACCACAAAAATAACTTTCATATCAGCTCAGCTGCAGGACCCTTCCGTGGAGTCAGTTCACAACTTGAACTGTACTCAGGAAATATACATGCACAACCAAAGTGGCAGCCTCTTGCAAAGGCAGTGTGGGGTGCTGGGTTGGGGAGAGAAAATGTCTGCCTAGCAACAGCTTCTATCACTTCCAGGCAGACTACAACCTGCCATTGCCCACCATTTTCAGGAGGAGGCAAATGGACCAGAAGAGGGCAGTTAAGTTGGTTAGCAAAGTTTATGGCACAATGGCAGCTTGGGCACATATGCGCTGTGCTCTAGCCTAGTTGCATACATGGGAGAGTTCCTTTGTAAGTGATTTGTTCCTAATAATTTGAATGGTCTTGACAAGAAGACAGCCATTCACTAGAGCTCAGGGACCCAAATAAAGCTTGTTGACCGATCTTGTCACTCAAAAACAAAGAACTGGGTATGCAGAAAGGCAGAGATGGGGAATGTGGGGGCCTCAATATGTTGCTTGGTCCCAGCTCACATCAGGCCTAAGGGACGCGGGTGGCACTGTGGGTTAAACCAGATCAGAAGGTTGGTGGTTCGAATCCCCGTGATGGGGTGAGCTCCCGTTGCTCGGTCCCAGCTCCTGCCAACCTAGCAGTTCGAAAGCACGTCAAAGTGCAAGTAGATAAATAGGCACTGCTCCGGCGGGAAGGTAAACGATGTTTCCGTGCGCTGCTCTTGTTCGTCAGAAGTGGCTTAGTCATGCTGGCCACATGACCTGGAAGCTGTATGCTGGCTTCCTCGGCCAATAAAGCGAGATGAGCGCCGTAGCCCCAGAGTCGGTCACGACTGGACCTAATGGTCAGGGGTCCCTTTACCTTTTACCTTTACACATCAGGCCTAGCCAGCATGGCCAATGGCCCATGGTCAAGAATGACGGCAGCTGCAAGTCCAGGAACTTCTGGAGGGACCATGGGTTCCTCACGCCTGCAGAATCTGCTGTGCATTTGAGAATAGTGGGCACTCTGGCAAGATGCATTTAACAGGGAGAGGAACGACACAAGGCATGTATATGGGTGGGACCTTCCTCCTCAATTCATGCTGATGGTAAGGAACTTTCTGCCCAACCCTTAACTGAGCCAGGACAACTTCCTTCTTTCAGTCCTTAATGCATCTGACCATAGTTGAAGTCTTGGCTTCAGGTCAACAAGCTTGTTGGTCTGGTCTCCTTACAGCTTCTCACAAGCTGGGAGGTAGGTCAGCTGGCAGAAGTCCCTCGAGTCACAAAATAGTCCCTGTAGGCCTTTTAATGGCCTGGCCCTTCCTGTAAAGATTTCCAATTCCATTACATCTGTGATATTCAGCGGTTGCCCCAAACACAGAGCTCAGCAGACATTGAAGAAGGGAGAGTGTGGGCAGTCTCGTGATTTGGATAACCATTCAGTTCCTCCCAGCCAGTCGCCAGCAGCTAGCATGCCTTTGTATCAGAGCAGTTCCTCTTGAGCTCACCCCAAGGTGATTGTGGTGGGGCAGCTTCCCCCTCCTCTTATCGATACATTGGTAGTGGGTAGGAGAGAGTTGGGGCAGCAGGCAGGAAGTGGTCACCCCATAAATGTCGCCCAAAGGGAGGGCACAGATTGAGCAGACAGCTGCTAGGAAGTGATTCATTCAATAAGAGAGCAGGAGGGAAAATAACATGAGCAAATGAGATGCTCATGTTACATTGGGTGTCATTCTGGCACAGCTTTGGAGGGGATCCCAATTTTTGTAGTTCGTAGTTAATAAGCCTGTCGTTCCTTCAGGAAGAACAAGAGCATTTACTGTAGAAATCGCAGTGGGGCTAAAAAGTGACAAGTCTACCTTATAGCATCCATCTCATATTTCTAAACACACTTTCATGAAAGGAGTGAACATGCCCTCCTACATTTCTCCAATGAAAATAGGGACGTCCCATTCCATAATGATAATTTTACTATTTTTACTCCAGACATCTTACTGGGTTGCCCCAGCCACTCTGGGCAGCTTCCAACATATATAAAAACACAATAAAACATTAAAGAACCCCAAACCCCTTCCCTATACAGGATTGCCTTCAGATGGCTCAGGAGTCAGATAACTCCATAATGCCCTCCAACATTTCTCCAATGAAAATAGGGACATCCTAAGGGAAAATGGGACATTCCAGGATCAAATATGAAACCAGGCAAGCTTCTCTAAATCAGGGATGCCCCTGGAAAATAGGGACACTTGGAGGGTCTGAGAAGAAAGCTGGTTGAGCCTCTCCACTCTCACGAAGAATACTATGAGGTACATGTCCCCAGATTAAAATCTGAGTTTCCTGGAGTGATTTCTGCTATCACAGTGGTGGTTCCTGAAGTTCTGGGCTGAAATGGCTACCATACAGCAGATTAGTGTATCTGGGGACGTTCCCCGTTACACATAATGCCTTCTAAGCAGTCATGTCCACTAGGCTACATGACCTAATCTTATGGGCCATGGATTCCAGGGAGATTTCCTGCCTTCCTTCCAAACCAGTATGTTTAAGATTACAGCCTAAAGATTGTTAGGGTAGGGTGTGGCTTCCCACTAATTCAAAACCAAGGATCTGTTTTCTAAAAACATCCTCGACAAATATGGAAATCACTTGCAACGCTGTTTTCTCTTCCTTGGTGCTTTGCTTTGTTTTTTTCAGTCAGTGGTTAGGACAGTGGGAGGCATGATATTCCAGCTTTCAGGCAGGGGCGGAGGAAGGGGGATGCAGTGGGTGTGGGCCGCCCCGGGTGTCACCACTGAGGGGGGTGACAAAATGCCAGGCGGCACTCACCGTGGGGCCTGCAGTGTGCCCGAGCCACCGCGTCTCTCTTGAGAAAGACAGGGTGGCTTGGGCACACGCAGGCTCTGTTCGCCCGAGCGGCTTCCTCTGCTGCTGCTTTCAGGACAGACATCTGTTATGAAGTACACCCAAAAAAATCCAGCTTTTGCTATGGTAGCCTTCACCTGAAAAGGAAGCTCAATTTTGTCCTGGGGAAACGCAAGTACACTACATTCCCAGCAAGTTGAGTTGCAACACCTCCTGCTAAATCCTTGGGTTGCTCTCTCCTGCACATCAGCCTCTGTTATCATTTGTACATTTAAAGCAAACAAAAGAACACTGGGCTCCTTCTAGAAGTGTTATGCAAGGTAAGGTAAAGGGAAAGGGAAAGGGACCCCTGACCATTGGTCCAGTCGTGGCCAACTCTGGGGTTGCGGCACTCATCTTGCTTTACTGGCCACATGACCCGGTGTACAGCTTCCGGGTCATGTGGCCAGCATGACTAAGCCACTTCTGGCGAACCAGAGCAGCGCATGGAAACGCCGTTTACCTTCCTGCCAGAGCGGTACTATTTATCTATTTGCAGTTTGATGTGCTTTCGAACTGCTAGGTTGGCAGGAGCAGGGACCAAGCAACGGGAGCTCACCCCGTCGTGGGGATTCGAACCGCCAACCTTCTGATCGGCAAGTCCTAGGCTCTCTGGTTTAACCCACAGTGCCACCTGCATCCCAGTTACGCAAGGTACGATCACCTAAAATGTCACTCCTTTTTTGCACCTAATCAAATAGTTTCAGTGGTCTGAGGTTCTCACCAAATGAGCCCAAAGGGTATGCCAACCTCTTTCTTCCCATCCTACCTGTAAAGCGAAATAAGATGCATTTTTTGGAAGTCATTTCCCTGGCATGTAGGATGCCCCTTTCTTGGCTGGCACCATTTGAAAACTTTTAACGCCCACTCACTGCCAGGAAGTCAGGATTAGCAATCTTTGTCTTTAAGTGCATCTTGAACATAAAAAGTGATGCATTTCACCTTATCAACGGGGAATCTTTGGAGTCCCTAAGGATATATAATTCTTTCCACATTTCCTGTTCCTCACCCCATCCTGTTGGCTTGGGGGGTGGGGTGGGAATCAGCTCTCTCTTCTCCTTATCTGTGCTCATTCCCTCTTTCCACTGTTTTTCAGCCCCCAAACTCAGATCCTCCTTCTGTCACTATCTGTAGCCACTCACCGCAAAAAACTGGGCTTTTATTCTCAGCTGTTACCCCAAAGTCTCCTCCTGGCTCTCTTCTGGTTCTTACCTAACAACTTTCCCAAAGCCAGAGTCATAGCTACCGTGCGGGGCGCTAGCTGGGGTTTTTTTTTGCCCTGGGTGAAGCCTCCAGAGGGGTACCATTGAGGCTCCCAGCCTGTGTGTGTGCATGTCCTGGTTTTGGGGTGTAAAAATGGCATCATGGGTGAATTTTGCTGAATTGGCAAAATGTCAGGGAATACCCGGATGGCAATGCGATGGAAAAAGCAGTGGAAACAGCTCAAAGCGCATAAAATCACTATTTTTGCAGGTGTCAGGAATTTTTACTTTTTGAAATATGGCAACCCTATCTGGGGGTGTGTGTGTACCAAACGGGGTCTTTTACCCGAATGAAATCAAGCCTAGATTTGCCTCTGCCAAAACTCTCCAAAATTGCTACCCAAACTCCCTTCTCCTTTTCTGAATCCCTTGTTCCAAAACAAGCAGATCCTTCAGTCTAATCTTCCCTGTTCTCTCATTCAGCCAACATCATCCCCGCCCCCGCCCCCCCCCCCCCGCATTTCTCTTTCCTTACTTTTTCTGTGTTTTCAGGCATGCTTTTGGAACAATTGTTTTTTAACTCTTTCCTCTGTTCAAACATCTTTGGTAAGTATGTTACTTCCCTTTTTGATACAATAAAAATTGACGTTTGATCTTTCTGTTGCCCTTGCAGTGCCAAATTCTGGAGCGCATCCAGGTCTCCACGATAAAAAGATTCCAAAATATTACAGACAGATTCGTGATGAAGGTTAAAGGTTATCAAGGGCCATAATGGCTATGTTCAGAGGCCATGTACTGCACTCTCGGGCCTGCTTATGAGAAAGAGGAGAGCTTATTTACATGAACAGGGACGTGATAAGTGAAGCAGGTGAATCCATTCACCATCTCTCAACCTTCCCACTTAGCACCCTTTGAAGTAGCCTTTTAGCAGCATGCTGATTTTTTAGTTGATTTTTAAAATTTGCACTAACATGCCTTTTCACCTACGGTTAGTTTTAAAATATTCAGAAATCCCGCACAATAGTGGAGTGGTTAAACGAAAAAGCATTTTAGCATACATTTTCAAAAATGGACTATTTTTAAATCCCCCAGTGTTCAATTACCATAAAAACGCTTTTAGTTTGTTTGGTGTTGCTGTTGTTTTTAAGGGAGGAAAAAAGGTTAAATTGCAAAACATTGCCTCCCTAAAAAGTGCTCCAGCAGTGCAAATTAAAAAGCGACTGAGATTGTATTGTGAAGTGAATTTGCTCTTCCCCACCCAGATGGGTTTCAAATATCCAGTAGTATGAATGAAATATAATGAGATGTACACAAAGGGAAGAAAGAAAAGAAAAAACCTAACTCTCCTCCACAATTAAGTGTGGAAAGTAAATTACAGCCCTGCCAAAGTCTCACAGTGATAAGGGAGAGCTAAGAGCCATTGGTTTGGTCTATCACCCAGTAACAGCCAGAGGGTTCTATATGTGATGGCTTAAGAGGAAGCAAGAGAGACCAAGAGCACACATCTCTACATGCTTGGTTTAGGCATGTGGAAAATAATCCACTTCTGACAGTCCTCCTCTGCTTGGCTTTTCGAAGAGGACATTTCCATCATCCACTGTGGGACAAAGGACCTTGCGGGAACATGTCCCTGTCCCATTCTGCTGTTGCAATATGAAAGGGTTCATGGAACAAGGTAAAAAGGTAAAGGACCCCTGGACAGTTAAGTCCAATCAGATGAGACTATGGGGTTGCGGCGCTCATCTCACTTTCAGGCTGAGGGAGCCAGCGTTTGTCCATGGACAGCTTTCCGGGTCATGTGGCCAGCATGACTAAACTGCTTCTGGCACAACGGAACACCATGACGGAAACCAGAGCACACAGAAATGCTGTTTACCTTCCCGCTGCAGTGGTACCTATTTATCTACTTGCACTGGTGTGCTTTCATTATTATTATTTTTTAAATAATATTTATTAAAGATTTTCAAATATAACAGAAAAAGAAAAACATCCAAATTTAAAACCTTATTTTCATTGGCATCTTTCCAGGACTTCCCCTCCCCCCCCTTCTTGTATTCCAATTCTTTCAAATAGATTCAACAAATTCTTACCCCAAATTTTAAAATTATTATCATTGGCCCAATTTTAAAAAAATATTTTCCCATCCCCTAAAATCGACCTGTTCCCTTCCACGAGTTCCCGTCTTTAATATGCAATACAGATTAAGATAAACAGAAAGATAAAAAAAAAGAATAAAATGTAATTTAACACCCTTTGGATTCCAAATTTCCCTCCCCCCTTTCCCGGTTGCGTTCCCAATGTCCATCAATGTCTACTGTCATCCTGGAGCTCCCACATCTAAACCACAGTCCTTCACCAGTCCGCTTTGCCGTCTTTTTATTAGTCTTTGCCATCTTTTGGTCATCTTTGGTTTCACATGTCCAATCTTGGAAGGAGTCTATCTTCCAACTTTGTCCAGTTCTTGTTATTCTTATTGTTCTTGTTGTTCTCTCTCCTCCTCTTTTTTTTTTTTTTCCCCTGCTCTCCTGCACAAATGTTCTAATTCCAAAAAGCTTCTAATTCCTCTGCAGAGGCTTTGTTATTCAGGAACAAAACATTACGTCAAGTCCCTTCCATTCTTCAATAGATAAATCTATTGTCTCCTTTAGTGTGTAGACCTCTGTAGACAAAATAGTGTTCCATTTCTGCAGTTTCCCAGGCGATAAAAAGTCCTATTCAAATTCGATGCCCACAATACTTGTAGTGTCCCACAGCTCCTCTAGAGGGATTATAGTAACTCAGTTTTCTTCCCGATCACACCCAACAGTCAAAGTAACTTATTATTCCTTGTTTTAAACAATTTATATCCAATTTGTAACAAATGTGACCAGCAAAGTCTTCGTAACAAAGTTCTCTTTTTGTTCTTCCGCTTTGACAGCTCCTTTGACAGCTGTCAAAACCTCTATTTCTCCTCTCCCGGCGCTCTTTCAGATCGCTCCCGGGGTTTCCGGGGGGGGGGGTTGCATTTTAATTCACATTCCACTTTTCTCCTCCAGCCCAGTCTTATAATTTTCCATCGCGAAGTTAATAACTTTATCAAAAAAAGGTTACACTCGATCTTAGTTGTCAAATCCTTTGCTTTAGCTCCTCTACAACAGGGGGGAGGCTGACTTCCTTTTTGCACCTCCCCCGCTCACTCTGAATTTAAATAGAATTTTTCCCCTTTTTTAATCCAAGTTCCAATTACTCACGGGTTATTCTTTTAAAGACCAAATTTTCAATGGAAGAAGTCAGCGCTCTCCGTCGAATGGCATGTGGCTTCGCTCGGCAGGGGAAGCGGAGGACTCACAGCACCACCACCCCCCCTGTCACCCGCTCCGCAGCCTTTAAAAAGGCTCCTTCGCGGGTCGGGGGGGCGCAAACGGTGCCCGCCGAGTCACCATGCCCATGGGTTTCAGCGCCCATGGTTTTTGAGGGTCCCCGCGTCGCCGGCGCGGTAGAACCCAGCCCCTGCCGAGCAGGCTCCCTCCGGAGCTCGGAGGGAGTCCGCCATTCGGCGATGGCGCCAACCCGGAAGTCCCACTGGTGTGCTTTCAAACTGCTAGGTTGGCAGGAGCTGGGACAGAGCAACAGGAGCTCACCCCGTCGTGGGGGTTCAAACCACCAAACCTCTGATTGGCAAGCCCAAGAGACTCAGTGGTTTAGACCACAGCACCACCCGCGTCCCCTGGTTTGTGGAATAAGAGGGGGTCAAAAGGAGTCCATAGTCCTTTCACCCCTGCTTTGTTTTTAATGCACAATTACCCCATTTAAGGACAAATCACTAATTTTAGCATTACCTCCTGTCCCCATTAGCAGGGAGTCACTGCAGTTACAAATTTCTGAGCAAAGGCCTTTGTAGTGGAAAGCTCACATTTCTGCAGATATTCTCTTATTCTCTCCCAGTGTCTAGACATGGTTGCTGGCGCTTCTGGCTTTTAAAGTAATTTGTGCGGGGGGGGGGGGGAGTAACACAGGTTGTGTGTGAACCCAAACAACTGTTCTATTCTGAGCTGCCTTAGCAAAGCGCTTCCTTCACTGTTCTGTTTTATTTCTGCTAAGATAATCAGACAAGGACAAGATGCTATTTTCTGCTTTTGCTGTAAACATCCCAAAGTCATGGGGTTCCCATTAAATGTTCTGGGCCAGCAATGCTAACTCCTGCAAGTCCCAGGAGGCCCTCCCCAGATATGAAAGCGTCCCTTCAGAATTACGCCAAGACATGGAAGGACCTCTCCAATTGGACATTGAGGTACTATTATAATAACAGATCCAGCCGTGGAGTACCATATATTTCCGCCTATAAGACGCCCCTATGTATAAGACACCCCCTATTTTGGGGGATTCCAATTTAAGAAAATGGGGAGAGATGGCAAAGAGCTGTTGAGCTTTCAGAGGATTACCCAGAGTTGCTGAGCTTTTTTGGGGGGTGGATTACCCAGAGTTGCTAAGCTTTTTTTGAGGGGGAGTTGCTGAAAATCGCTCACCCGCTCGCATTGCTAAATCCGCTCCTGTCTGTCCCATCGCCAACAGAAGCTGCAAATTGCACGCCCAACTGCCGGAGCATCAGCCAATCAACACCACAGATTGATGCAGCAACCAATAACAGCCATTGACAGCTGTGGCAGCAGCTAATCAAACGTCCACCCTATGCACTATCCATGTATGACACCCACTTCTTTGGAAAAAACCTAGTCTTATACACAGAAAAGTACGGTATTTGCTGTCCACATTCCCGACACACGAGAAGCCCCCTTCTGGGGCTTTGCCATTAGCCTCCTGTCCTTCTATTACAATTTCACAATTCAAGCGTTCTTAACGGGGATTTCTTCTTCCCTTCACCCATTTCCAGTTCATAATAGCTTCATATCAGCCCAGTTTTCCCAATGCAGCAAAACATCAGCTGCCAACCTGGGCTGTGGCCTGGATGCTCATTAAAAACAGTGAAGAGCCTCGTGGCACCTGTATACATTTATTATGGAATAGACTACAACCCATGAGAAGGGTTCATCAAGAAGTGTGATCCTGAGTTACAGGCATATGCATAGACACACTTTGTTGTTTCTAATGCAAAAAGCTGGCACAGTTACTGCTCTGGAAACCATGAAAGCACTGAAGTGCCATGGATGGTCTAGTGTGATTACAGAGCCCACAGTGTGCCAATAGGTTTGCATGGTAGCTTCAATGATGAAAGCTCCCCGTACTTTCTTTCTTTTCAAATTGCCTGTGTTACTGCAAGACACCAGGTACCCCCAGCACTCGCCTGTGGGATTTCCTGTTGCTCCCTTATCTTTGGGCTCAACTCCTGCATCACTCTCTTCTTTCACTAGCTTGTTGGCCAGATGGTTTGCAAAAGCCCAGGCACAATTGCAAAACCAACCCATGGTCTGCAAACAAGGCCCCACTGAGCACCAGCTACGCCTTTGCCCTGCACCTGGGCACCAAACCCACACTGTTATTGGGAAACTTTGTCTGTAAGCTAGATCTTCCACCTTGGGATTCAAACTCTTCCCATTGTAACTGTCAGCCCTCCTGTGCCACGTTGTTGTTTTGTTTGTTCCTGGACAGCAGAGTACTAAGGTGGTACTTGGGAATGCTTTGCATAACGCATGCCTCTTCCATGTTAGTTTTTTTGCTTCATACGCCGCCTCCTCTCTTGGCTTCCTTGTTTGCAAATGCCTCTCCTCAAAACAGTTTCTCTGATTATTTTTCTAGGCCCCTGAATGCCCCATCCTTGGCACTGCAGCACTTGTGATTCAGAAGCATTGGTGCAGGAGGGCTAAAAGGCTGCACTAGAAATATAGCCACAATCGGCACCTGGAAAATACACATAGCCGAAGTTAAGTGTTTGCACGTTAAACAAATAAGTAGCTATCCTATTTTTAAAAGACATATTAAGGCAGCCCTGTTTAGGGAAGTTTTTAATATTTAATGCTGTATTGTTTTTAATACTTGATTGGGAGCCGCCCAGAGTGGCTGGGGAAACTCAGCCAGATGGGCGGGGTATAAATAATAAATTATTATTATTATTATTATTATTATTATTATTATTATTATTAGATAAATGTTTGGATTCAGAGCCATTGAGTTTTGTCAATGGCAGCAGAAAGGGTGTTTGTGGTGGTTAGAAAAACAAGTCTGTCAAAACAGAGAAGGAACAGGGATTAGGGGACAACAGCAGCCCTATCCCAAGGGTGTCCTAAAATTTCAAAGCACAAAGCAAACTCTGCCCATATCCGTGGGTTCTTGCTAACAATGAGGACCTAAAACTTGACCAGTTCAAAAATGGAAAGTTGGGTTCTCTGGATTCACTAGGCTCTTGGATTAGTTCTTGTATTCTGAAGTTTATGGCACAACTGTAGCTAATACAAATTCCTAGGTGACATGAGTGTGAGCAAATGACACAACCCTATTCATTAATAAGAACAGAATCAGTCTCTTTGGATTTTGTTTAATGGCATTATAAATAAAATGTTTACAAACTTCTCCACCAAGGAGCAAGACATACAGAAATCAAATCTCAGCTGCCTACCATTGGCCTGGCCATAGCACAAACGTAGCATTTACCATGTCCAGAATATCTGGCCTGGAGCAAGGTAAGAGGAGTGGAACTCTGATCCAGAGAGAAAGACATTTCTTAAACATGAGAACATGACATTTTGAATCTGAACTGTTGCAGTTTTGGTTATAAGTAAGCAACTGAACTCCAGCACTTAGCTCCTTTTGTCTTCCACTGTTAGGAAAGAGCACCAACCGTTAATTATTATTTTTTTAAAAAAGGTCTTTGGGTGGTTATGTGAAGGGGGTTACTGAGCAAGGGAGAGAAACAGTGGGAAGTTTCACCTGTTGGATTGGTCCAGTGCCTGTACGAATCTACAAAAACCAAAAAGGAGAAACTTGGAACCGAATCAGCACCGCTTACACAAATCTGTTTGTTCTAGCTTGTTTTGCTTTCACCAAAAATGATGCTAAACTGAGCAAGGGAAAAAAATACTTAGTCCAAATCAAGGGAGTCCATACAGAAATATCATCTGGATTAATCCTATGTATGTGGATGAAATGCTCCCCATTGCTTTCAAGTAAATCTGGATTTACTCTCTCCAGTAGTAAAAACACAAGAGCATTTTGCCGTTGCCCTCGATCCTCAAATCATCCCCTATTAAAGAAAGCAGAATACACCCATTTCTCCCAAATACACGTCGCTCTGCCACTATGGGCAGGGGCTAATCACTACTCCCCCAGGAGAAGGATGTTCATTCCTATAAGAGTGAGATCAAAGTCTAAACTCAACTCGAGCCTGCAGCGGTGATTTTCCTTCACTACCGCTTGCTTGGGAAGGTGGGGGAGAGGCACTGACGAAGGTGAGGGATGCTCACAGTTCATTCATCCTCTTAACGAACAAATGCACACACAACCCCTCCCCCTTGGCATTTTGGGGGGCGGAAGGAGGGGAACAGAACTCCTCTGCTCACTCTAGAAGGCACTGCTGTGATCAAGTGTGCGTGCAAATACTAGCCCCTGCCTCCGAAAGGGTATAGCAAGAGACATGTGAAATAGGGAAGGGTCTTTGGCCCATGCTGCAAGTGAGGAAGCTGAGGGTCCCAGAAGGCAGTTGGCAGAAGGCCATCACTTGGTGACCAGCTACATAAAAACCGGCAGTCAGGAGCTCCTGGGAAGGGGCTGGAGGGAAGAGAGGAGGAAGTATGGGGTCAGGATTCCTGGGTTTCAGCCCAAGCACTGGGTGGACATATCAAGCTCTTAGTGCAAGAGGACTTGTTCACCTCCAAAGGTGAGAAGCGAACCCAGGTGTCCTAGGTTTCAGCCCCCTAACTCAACCTCAGAGACCACTGCCTCTCTCTCTTCTCCCCACCCTCTCCAGTCAGGAATGGGAACAAGAACTTGGTCCTGTCATTCTTGTTGATTCATGAACAAATAGCTGGCAACTCTATGTGGTTGGTAGCCAAAAAGGGGAGTGTCAAAAACGGATCAGGAGAAAGGGGGAAACCTAGGTTTTTGGGCTAAGCCCAGCTGTCAAGACAGAAGACAAGACAGAATCCACAGTGGGTGGGCCTCCAACTGCAACCATACCCAGAGTTTCAAATCTGGCTATTCTTTGTGGAAGTCAAAGGCCCATGAGAGCAAAAGCAAATCTTCAGTTCATTAGGGAAGAGGATCTGCAGATGGTCTCACAGCTGGGGTGCTTCATCGAGAAAGCTGTGCACTGCAAGGCTTCCTGAGGGTGGGGCACAGCCCTGAGCTGCACAAATGTGGGAGCCAGATCACTCCCACCGCCAGCTCCCACAGAGATGTCTCCTTCCTCTTGAAGTGTCCGACTGGCCCACATCCTGGAGAGAGTCTGGAATGACATGGAAGCGTACTCCAAGTCTCAGCGTTGGCCTCCCAGAACAGAGCAAGCAGCCTGTCTTCCTGCTTGGCGGCAACCCTGGGGGATGCAAGGCTCAGTAGTTCCCTCCCACGAATGGTCCCTGCAGTTTTTCAGGTGGTCCGTTCCAGCGGGGGCTTCCCTTTCTAGGCTTCAGTCTTCCGCAAACTCAGTCTGCTGAAGGAGTTTCTGGCAGGAGGAAACAAGCACAGTGCAAGACTCAGAAGAAGAAAAAGCATGTTCTGTAACTGGGGATTGGGAGGGAACGATAACAGGAGGGCAAATGGCTTCATCCTGAAGGTTCAGGCAGATAAGACAGTACACATTTACTGTCCAAATCTAAGTCATCCTGAATGGATAAAAGCCACACTAGTAAAGCCTGAAGCACAGCTTCCAAAAAACTGCCACCTTTATAAAAGGTACAGAGCAAGCTGCCTATGCCAGCTCAAAAACCACTGGTCCACTTAGTTCAGTATTGTCTAAACCACTGAAGAGTCAAAGCCCCAAGGTATTTACACCTTAGAATTGGAGTGGGGTGGGCAGACAGGTGGTCCTCCAGATAAATGATGTTGGAATCTAACTCCCATGTCGAAACCAGCATAGCCAATGGCCAAGGATGACGTGAGCTATAAGTCCAGCAACTTCTATAGGCAGAGCCGCTGGTTAGCAAAACCTGCTAGGCTGAAACTATGCACATGAAGGAAGTGTCTGCACCAGCTATGTGCCGCAGTGCAGTATACTTGGGGGATGGGGAACGGCCCTTCAGAACTGGTGTACAGGATTGTGGGGACCCCAGAGGTTTTTTCCCACTGTGCTGGTGAGCAGATGGCCCTGGGCTCTGCCTTAAGAGGCTGGCTGGGGTGCCCTTCTGGTGCCTTCCAACTCTATGAGTAGGGGCTGTGAGCAAGGACCAGGACCAAAACTTCCTTTTCCTAACAAACAAACAAAAACGACATAAATGGGATAAAGGAATAAAACCAACATTTAGCAGAAATTGCGGATAGACTTCCAGGTTCAGGAAGGAACATGTCCTTTAAAAAAAAATGAAATGAAATGTATGGAGCTCATGCTGCACTCTGTGTTTTCTTTCCAGACATCCGGGCAAAATCCCAACAGGAGCTTCCTGCCCTGGGGAGCAGCACAAGGGCTTGGGGAGGTGCTTCCAGTCGATGGTGCCATGTCTGCAGAGAAACCCCAGTAGTCCCTTCTAGGCTTCTCATAAAGATCTTTGCTGAAGGGGGAAAGACAGAGGCCAAAACGACGAGTAGGTGGCCAGTGGAATCCTGGCAGCTGTCACCACCAAAGTTGCCTGTGTGGTCTGATCGAAGCATCTTCGATCTGAGTCTCTGCTCACGGCCTTTTTCGGAATCTGTGCAACAAGTTTCCCTCACCTGTGTGCAGAATGGGGGGCCAGAGGGGTGTAGAGTTGAGGGATCTTGCGGTTGAGAAGCGGGTGCAGGGCTTCCTTGAGGCGCTGGTAATTCCTCTCCAGCTCTCGGAGAAACTCCCGCTGGTCTGGTCCAATCAGCGTCTTGTTCTTGCGAAGGGCATCTTCACACCTAAAGAAAGAGGGCAGCGAGTAAGAGGTTCGTGGTGGAACCAGCTCAGGGCTGGTTGTCTCTCACTCC
Source organism: Podarcis cretensis (assembly GCF_951804945.1). Taxonomy (NCBI): domain Eukaryota; kingdom Metazoa; phylum Chordata; class Lepidosauria; order Squamata; family Lacertidae; genus Podarcis; species Podarcis cretensis. The sequence continues at coordinate 32,959,520 of NC_137187.1, forward strand.
AGGCACAGACTCCAGGTATAAAGTGCTGAAAAGCAGACCATCTAAATTTCCTTAGTTTAAAGAGAAGCACAACCAGGAATTAGAACTGTCAATCCTCTGGACAGAGGGGAGCTAGGTCTGTTCTCTGCCACAAGAAAACCCAAGACCATCCTCTCTGCCACAAGAAAACCCAGGCCTCCTCAGATGATTCTTAAGCTGCTATCCTATGCTCACTTACTTGAAAGTAAGTCCCTCTGAACTCAGTGGAACTTGCCTGAGCAGATAGGCAGACAATTGAACCATTAATAAACTATAAATAACATCTTCATGTTATTTTTAAGCATTTAGAGGCTTAAAAATTACAGGATATTCTCTGAAGGCACCACCTTTTTAAAAAAGAGTGGTCCTTCTTATTACCAGCTATTAAACTGCTCTGGAAGTGGTTGCAGGGGGCAGAATATACGTTATCCGATTCAAGTAATGTTGAGTATGCTGGCAGTCAAAACATCCTCAGTTTGTCAAGCTTCATGCTTTAAGGTGCTGGTGAAACCACCATATTGATTTCTACTGATGATGTGTTGTGGTTTTCTTGTTGGACTGACTGATTTTAATGTTTTTAAATGATTTTCTGGATTCTTGTATTTTGTTATTCTGTTAAGATGCCTTGGGGCATTTCACGTAAAGGGCAGGATACTAGTCTAATGAGAAATATAATATAGGCAGCCTGCAGGTGCTTTCCGCAGTCTCCCCCTGCATTGACAATTAAGGAATAGGTAGCTTCATGAAAAATAATCCTACTTTCCCACCCCCCTCGCTCAACAAGAATTGCACCAAGATCATGCAGCTGGATGGCTCGGTTGGTTACAGTGCGATGCTGGTAACGCCAAGGTTGCAGGTTTGATCCCCATAAGGGACAGCAGCATATTCCTGCATTGAAGGGGGTTGGACTAGATGATCCTCAAGGTCCCTTCCAACTCTATGATTCTGTGAATACTAGTGGGACTTGTCACAGATCAAAGTAGAGAACGAAACAGGAGCAAAGCCCCTTCCTGTTCAATGGCTGATGTGTGGGAATGGGATAGGAAGTAATTTCTAGCCTAGCCCTCCATTTTCAAAGCATTCAGCATAAATTTAGACATTCAAATCTCCTGGAAAGAAGGTAAGCTAAATTTCCAACAGCAACTTCACATCCACCAAGATTCAAATTGCGACAGGAAGCTCTTGGCAGGGTGTTTAATTAAACACAGCAGGATGCCAGACAAAAGCAGCCACAACAAAACGTACTAATAAGCAACCTCAATTCTCTGAAAAGGCACTTGAAGCAGAGCAAGATTGAGTGGATATATCCATGTAAGGGCATTACAGGCGGAAAAGGATTTCAAGCTACAGATTCAGGGCAGGTGTGCTTGTGCAGTACCTCTTGGTGAAGTCCTTGAAGCAGAGCCTCAGCTTATTGTGGTGTCGGTAGAGCTTGGGGTCTTCGGGGATCTCAGCCAAAAATACCTGCGCCACCTCCAGAGGTCCCTGGAACACAAGGGCCTTGGGGTCAAGGAGAAGTCCTCCTACTGCCCTCCACATTGATTCTGACTCAGTAACTCACTCTTAGCTATCACAATGGCACCAAGGGTCTCCATCCTGCTTTCAGGCTCCCTTCCCCTACCCTCTACTTCTGTGTTAACCTGAACTCCTTACCCCCATCAGACCCAGGATTAATTTCTGTTCTCACCCCACACCTGTGATCTGCTGACTCCACAGTCTCAAGGGGTTTGCTACTCTGGCTGGAAGCTTCCCTTTCCCCCCAAATCGATCACTTATTCCCATTCCGTGGGCAACTACCTGGTTGACTATGGTGCCAACACATCCTTGCAGCACCATCTGCAACATCTTGGCATCAGGTGGATCTTGGTGGGTGGCAAAGGCCAGCTCCTGGGTCTTCTTCTGCATGTCCTCTATGGCCACCTCTATGGGAATGAGAATAATCTGGGGAGAAGAGACCAAACAACAGAAACATGGCTGAAGCGTCAGGAGATGGGCATGTGCCATTCATCTAAAACCCCAAACAAGACATTCTGGGCCCAATCTAAATTCTGCATTAAAAAAAGGGGGTCTCAGTTCTGCCAACTGCAAAAATTAAGCAAATTGAGTATATATACTGTACATGCAAGTCTCACTTAGCAAATGCAATACATTCCCAGGAAATTGAGCATTCATATAATAAGAGCATTATGGGAACTTTTCAAATTTGTGATCTCTCTACCCCTCCCTACCATGTTTTTTTCCTAAAATGGCTGCAGTCAACAAGCAAGAGAAAGACAAAGGAAAAACTGATTTGTCCAATCTCTCCTGATTTTGATTTATCAAAATTTGCTCTCCATTGGCTCCCTCCATGCAGTGACAAACCTTGAGGTCTCAAATTTCAGCAGTGCCCCGTGCGATGCCAAAATTCAGTGGCCCCACCTCCTCTTGCCTTCCATTCTACATCATAATTGCAGCACCCCCTGTGGTACCCCTGAACCCAGTGTGACTGAACTGGTCGCGCTCCCCTAAATCCGCCTCTGCTCCATGGTTTCTGCCTGGAAATGGCAGGCGCCAACCAGTAAAGCATAAACAAGCAAGGCAGATGGTGAACTCTGGCTGTTCGGATATCTGAATCAGCCATGCACATAGCGAGGTCTGGGCATGATTCATTGTGTTTCGATAAGTGAATTTTGCACAATGAGCAAGCAGATTGTGGGACTCACATGTATGCTTAGAAAGTTGAGGTCATTTTAATCTGTTTTATATTTTAACTCTTGTATGCTTTAAAGTATAGTTACATTTTCTTCTTTATTTCACTGTTTTATCTTTTGTAAACTGCTTTGAGGTTGTTGTTGTTGTCTTAGTAATATAATCTTTATTAAGAATAACATGAAACAATACAAACAACAAATAATGGTACTGGTCACCAGAAACAAAACAAAAGACAGTCATAATATTTGTATGGCAGAAAATAATAGCAGCGTGTTAAGTTAAAGAACTATGCTTTGGGGTTTGTCTGTTTGTTTTACTATCAAGTGGTGAATAAATTCCATGAAATATAAACAAACAAGTAAGTAACTAAGCAAGCAAGCAAGCATGGCTTCTCTTTTATAATTTATTCTGCAATGTTTATTATTTATTTTGAGTTTTGTCAGTCTCACAAGGGGAGTGGGGAGAGACATTTTAGCAGAAATGCTGGATCCCACCCCACTGGAAAACATGTCACAGTTTTTCTGGTTTCTGAGATTGCGGAATGCATTGCTTACAAGCTCAGGGACTCAAAACGTGCTTTTGAATTTTTTTGAGATTCTTGCTTAGCTGAATTTTTTCACTACTGTCAGGGAACTGCCATCAGCTCAGAGGTGAGAGGTGGAAGGGCAGTTGTGTTATAGGGAACCTCCGAAGATCTTGTGAAGCAGTTCCAGTGGGGAGGAGGTGCAGAGACCAGGAGATGCTAGGGAGAGCCTCAACACGGAGCCTGAGAAAAGCGGAGGGGAGGGAAGTACCCCTTTGCCAGCGGCCAGTCTGCGCAGTAGGTTTCGGGTGCAGAGTGGGGGGGGGGGAGAAGGATGGGGGTCACACGGCTGTTATTCTGGGGGAGGTACAAGGACTGGCTACTCCCAGATTCTGCTAGCGACTAATCCAAACATGAACTTGCGACGCTCTGCACTGTAAATAGTTTGCACTAATAATAAAGCTGGAAAAGACAGGTTGGAGTCCAAGCAACCACACCACCACCTGACAACTACACTATTTTTTTATTTCTGAGAATTGTAGGCCCCGCGGCCCTGCTCCCCATTCTCATATGCCTCCACCCCCCCCACCCCAGAGTACCTCCTCCTTGTGGATGACATTGATGCGGGTCTTGATGTAGGGGAAAGCGTGGGAGGTGGTGAGCAGAGTCTTGCGCTTGAACTGCTCATGCAGGTCGCCGTGCGCTCGCCCGTCCAGCGTGAAGGGAGTACAGAACATGAAAGTGCGCAGGTTGTAGTTCTTGTCAAAGTATGTGACACGATCCTTCAGCTCATACGTGTCGAAGAACGGCTCCACGTAAGTCAACTGGATGTATGCCTGGGGCAAGGAAGACATCAAGGCGGCAGGGGCAGTCAGTAGAAAGCTGGGGCAGCATCACCTCGTTCTCCTCTGCCGCACAAGGGGTCTGCTTGTCCTGACTGTCATCTAAGCTACCAAACACACTGGGACCAACTGACTATGGGAGAAAGCATCTCTTGGTGCTGCAAAGGCTGGACTACAGATAAAAATGACCTTAGCAGACTGCGGTAATAAAATGCCTTTACCTGCTGCCAAAACTATTGCTATGGCATGGGTCACGCCATAATTTCAGCTTCCTATGAACAAACCAAGGGTTATGGAAGTAGTGGGGAAATAAGAACCTATTTTAATTGTGATATACGGGGCTGGGAGAAGGAAGGTGGCCATTTAGCCTAGAAGGAATAGCATGCATCAAATCTTGTAGAGATCTCTTTCCTTGCTGAACATGAGACACAATCCCAGACCACATGGGGCAGAAGTCCCCCTCCTCCGTTTAGTTATTCCAGCCCAACAAAATATGCAGACTAGTCCCTCAGCAGTGCCTGGCTTGCTAACGCAATGCACTCCCAACACATGATAAAGAGCGAAACTACCTTGTTAGGATCCAGCTTGGCTTTGTCCACAGGGTTGGAACCTTTGATGATTTCTACCATTTCATGCCCAAAGCGCTCAGTGTAAAACTCCTACAAAGGGGAAAGGATACAGGGGAGTTCGTCAGAGCATGACAAAAGGGACAGAGATGAACATTTGGGCTTCTCCAGCCACTGAGACCAAGGAAAATTCCTTACAGCTATCGTGGAGAGAGGCTTATTCTGCACTTGCTTCTGAAGGGCAAACCAGAATTACCATATTTTTCGCTCTGTAAGACACACCAGACCATAAGACGCACCTAGTTTTTGGCGGAGGAAAACAAGAAAAAAAAAATTCTGAATCCCAGAAGCCAGAACAGCAAGAGGGATCACTGTGCAGCGATCCCTCTTGCTGTTCTGGCTTCGCCACGCAGCTTGCATTTGCTCCATAAGATTTAGGAGGGAAAAAGTGCGTCTTATAGAGCGAAAAATACGGTATGTGTGTTTTATTAAGCATGCACTAGCCAATTTGGGTATAAAGAAGGGGTAGGTAGGAGTCCTTTTTCCTATCAAAGCGAGTGCATGACAGAAAGCCCACCTCTTTCCCTTCCCAGCTCAGACCCAGGCTGGGGGTGAGAAATAACTTAAAGCATCTGAGTGTGGCAAGCAAGGCTTTCAGTTTCCATACCACATCACGATGCTCAGTTTGATATACAAAGGAGACTCTACCACAACTATGCTATTTTGTCAAATAGGGAAGGATGCCTTTAAGAGACATATGCTCTCCTTGGTCCTCAGAGTAAATGGTGGGAAAAGCCCCGAGGACACGATGATCTGCATGGACAGGTGCCATGAATCAGCCCTGAGAAAGCAGGCAGCCGCCTCCACCAGAGCTGACTCCAAAACCTCTTCCCTTTGGCTCTGCTAGGACTACAGCTGAGCGACACCTTTGCCAAAAGCCACAGCTGCCGTGGCTAAAGCGAGGGAGCTTTTGGGAAGATGGATTGTGAAGGGAAAGGGTTGCGCACGTGTAGGAGGGAGTGTGAGTCTTGCTTGTTGTAAGTCACAGCTTCCTCCCTCCTTCAACACTGCTTTAGCTAAGTTAATTGCTGTACCATTCTTGGCAAGACAAGGAGAAGAGACAGGTTGAATCCATGCAAATAGAGGGGTCAAACATTAGCAGAACATCCCACCCCAACTAAGTGCAAACTCTTGCAGGTAGTTGAGAATAAAGGCCATTATTTCACATATGATGGAATCCCCACATGGAAATGTAACTGAGCTGAGTGCATCTTTCCTTCTATCTTCCTTGGCTCCCCTGGCTTTCATTGCCTTCCTCAGTGTCTAATTTGAGTGCCTCTGGGCAGCAGAATCTATATTTTTAAATTGTTATTGTGTAGACCACCATGTACTCTGATGATGTCATCTAAACAACAACTTGTGGGTTCCCTCCACGTAGAATATCTGAGCTGCATACATGTGCTTGAAAGCCAAGCCTAGCAGCATCTTCTCAGCACATTTATGCCAGGTATTTTTGACCTGTCCATCTCCTCCATCGTCCCCACTTCCGCCAAGGAAAATGTTGCATTACTTCTCTATTAGCCTTTTGGTGCCTGTTATTATGATGACTATTTTGATTATTTCATTATTAGGCTGTCTGTCAGTATGTGTTTTACCACGTTTTTATTGTGTTTTTTATAACTGATGTTCTGTAATGTATTTTTAATGTTGTACACTGCCCTGGGACCTTTTCATAAAGGGTGGTATATAAACTGAATAAATAATAAATAAAGATAATAAATAAAAATATTGATGAAGACATTCCTCTTTCAACAAGTCTTCTAAAATCTTTATCCTAGTTGGAATTGCTTTTGTGACTGTGTTTTAGACTGCTTTTATATTTATAGTTGTTGTTGTTTTTATAAAAAAGGTTTTTATATATGATTTATTTTTAAAAAGTGTTTTTTATGTGAAACTGTTGTATATGTAAGTCGCTTCGGGATGCTTCATAAGAAGCACTTCAATAACGACATAAATGACCAAACCGACTCTCAACCTTCATGCTTGATCCATACCTTTTTTCAAGGATGTTTTAACTCTTACCTCAAGCCGGTGAGAGATCTCAGCCAGCTTGGTGATGGAGGGTTCCTTGTAAACAAACTCTTGTTCATCCAAATCCCCAAACTTGCAGCCATAAAAACCAACTCGGAAATACGTTCCAAACATTCTCTTAAGTGATCTGCATGGTAAGAGTTAAGATAACCGCGACACAAATCAGGCAGGTAACTTGAATGCTGACTCTAAAGCCCCAGTAAGCATGGCTTACTAAATCAACCACCAAAATACCTGCCCTATTCCCAACCACTTCTCTCCCTGGAGGCTTCCATATGCACTATGGGTGAATCTGGTGCTTGAGATCCAGGAAGCCTACATTAATGTTCCCACTGTCATTGAGTCCATAAAGAACCAACTCAATGACCACTGGGTTTACAATGTGCTTTAGAGATCTTTGCAGGTGCTTAAATCACAAAATCTGCACCTGTGACCCCACCTGAAATACAGCTGCTACAGTTCTAGAATCTCCCCTGAAGCCTCCACCCCAATTCCTGTACAGTGGTACCTCGGGTTACAGACGCTTCAGGTTACAGATGCTTCAGGTTACAGACTCTGCTAACCCAAAAATAGTACCTTGGGTTAAGAACTTTGCTTCAGGATGAGAACAGAAATCGTGCTCCGGAGGCGTGGCAGCAGTGGGAGGCCCCATTAGCTAAAGTGGTGCTTCAGGTTGAGAACAGTTTCAGGTTAAGAACGGACCTCCGGAACTAATTAAGTACTTAACCCGAGGTACCACTGTAAGGTGAAAGTAGTTCTCCTTAATACACACACAAATGAACCAGACCACTGCTCCCCAAGACAAAATTTCAAGAAGTGCACTCCAACTTACCAAATCAGGCCAGCAGGACCACAAGCAGATGGCAAAGTTGAAAGAAAAGCAAAATAAGAAAAAAGAAGTTAGAAAGAGTACGGCAGCTACTGGAACACAGCAACTGTAAGGGCGGGTAAGTGGAGGGCAGCTGGACTGTTTCCATTTATTTTTCTGTTCTACAAAGTTCAAAATACCACCTCATTTCTAACAGCCGCTGCAAGCCCTACGACTGTGTGCAGAAAATTCTCTCCAGCGATCTCTCAGTTGTACTGCAGAATTATCATTACCTGCTGTGTGCTATTTTCCCCCCTCTCCCACCATACTCCCTGTCCAAATTGGTCTGACAGGTCTCTGCAGCAGGAGCACAACCTGATACACCACAACAGGTGTTTATACTGCCATGACTGGCACCCACAATATCGCTGGGTGATGAGAGGCACACCCTTTCTATACTGATACATGCAATGCCCGAAGAAGTTGTGCCAGCTCCTCTGGGTCTGGAAGAAGTAGGCGCAATTAAGCAAAAGCATTCCCTCTCACAACTACAGTCGTCAAGGCATTGCTGCTAGATCAGGGCTACAGCCACAGCAATGGTTAGGAGGACCTTGCTTCCATTTCTGCCCTAGAAATGACTGCCTGCACGCAGCCCAAAACTGAATGAAATTGCCCCCTCCACAGCATCATCTGTATTTCAAACACGCTCTGAGCATCTGCTTGACATTTATGGAACCACTTCTCCTGAAAATTCATCAGAGTCCTTTAAGAACAGGCCTGTCTTACCCATAGAGGCTAGTGGGGCGGGGCACCAGGGAACCAAGTTCTGGAGGGCGCCAGGCGTGAGTCTGGAGAACACCAAACGAGCGTGCTAAGTGAGCGAGGGTGCGTGCGCCGCTCCCGCCGAGTGTCAGTTCAGGTTTTTCCCTTTTAGCCTGCAGCCCCCAAATTCTGCGGGGCGCCAGAAGGATAAAAGGGAAAAAACCAAGCCGATGCTCGGGGAGCGACGCACACACCCTCGGTCGCTCAGCACAGGCCACCTCGCTCAGTGTGCTGCCTACCGTGGCATGAAGTGGCCAGTTGAGCCAGGAGGCCCTCCAGCCGCCACCTGCCTCCTCCAGCCCTAAAAAAAGGTTGAGAACTCTGGGAGTGGGGGGGCGCTGGAGGGATCTTGGCACCACAACGCCGGATAAGCTTAAGATAACCCTGTTTAAGAAGCACTAGGTGGCTGAGCTGGAGCTGTTTAAATCACTTCTATTTTAATGTTTCTGAGATATTCTATTACCTACCTCGAGCTTTCAGGGCAGTGGCAGGAGGACACCAATAAGTGGTGTCTTGGGGCCCCCTCCAAGGCAGGTAGCTGGCTTAGGGACCCACAGACACTCTCATGCCTCCTCTCCCACATCCAAATACCAGCACCTTTCACTGCTGGACTCTTCTATGCATAGCACTTTCTCTCTCTCTCCCTGGAAAGTGCAGGGAGATCTGGGTTTGGGAGGCTTTGACACTCTACAAAGATCTTATGCAGACTTGTCTGCTAAATTGCATGGTGTGCACATGGGGAAATGCATTAATGATGCACACTATGCAACAGAACCCCACATAACTAGAACTAGACCCAGCTGCTGTGCCTCAAGGCTCCCTTAGGGCCACTTCCTGGCCCCTCTGCCACAGCCTAAACTGAGGCTGTTCCTGATCCCCTGATTCCTTGCCAAGCAAAGGCATCAGTGGGCTTTAGAATGGTGTCTTCCATTTTCAGGACCACTTCGGATATTACAGAGCGCGACGGAAATGTTCAGAGCGCGATGTAAGAGTGTGTCTGCTCTGCAGTGGTCATATAGAATAGCTTCACTGAAGTCCAAAATGAAAGCAAAGAAGACTTGCATGGTAGTTAAAGATGGACCAGCCTTCTCCACTATTCGTGCATCTCAATATCGCCACGTGATAACATGCATTTTCAGAGCACAGGTAGGATAAAGTTACTTCAAAACCAGTGCTTGGGGGGAAAGAGAAAGTTTGGGTAGATTTCCCCGTGGTCTGTATGCGCTAGAAAAGGAAGCTGTACTGGTCTCAGAGGTAGGCTGTGTCAGCTAACGTCTATGCCAAGTATCCAGGCCTCAGTGCAGGCAAGATTTTAATCCAGTGGCTTGAAAAGCAAGTATCTTGAGCTGAGGGACCAAGAGGTAGGTAGACAATTCAACCAAAAGGACAGAGACATAGCCAGGTAGCATCTGCTGTAAGTTACCCAGACTGATGGAATGAAACAAACTTCGAAGCAAGCAGTGACTTGGGATTAGCTCTCCAGACTGGCCCTGATCCCTAAAGACCTGGAAGATTTTGGTATGTGGAGTTAGCATCCCCATATGGACCACCTTTAATTCTCTTATCTGTCCAGTGACAGTAAGAAACAAAGAATTTATCTACTCGGCTCTTGTTCTGAGTCCCCACAACACCCAACAATGCAGTGTTTTTGTGATACTAAGAGGCTTAAAACGAGTGACGCTTCCCTTGTGGTCTATCTTTTCAATGGAAAATCAGTTCTGGGACTGGTAAAAGCTAACAAATACCAAACAGGTTAAGAACGTTAAGAACCTCTATTCCTAAAATCCTTTGGATCCACTGTAGAGGTGCAGGCTACAATGTCAACACAGCACTTCACTGCCAAAAACCCCCATTCCTTCCATTCTTTCACACTCTGCATGTTTGTTTTGAGTGGGGTGTGTGGGTGCATACATCTGAACACACACAAAACTCAGGATTGGGGTGCTGCTCTTAGTAATAAGACACGCTGGTGTACAAGTGTAATCTTTAAACCAGATGAAAGTTCTGCAAATGCACTAAATTTGCTTTGAGTATTTTAGTAGGCGAAGATAAGATTGCTGGATGAAAAATACTGAACTGTCTGGGAAGAGGCCTGCCTACTCAGGGAAGATAATGCTTTGGGACATTTTAATTTATATTAAAAAAGCCAAGAAAGGGATGTGGATAAAGAGTACCCCCCCCCCCCAATCATACTACACTGGAACAATCCAAGCTGAATACTGGGAAGATTCAGGAGAGACAAACGCAAGCACTTCCTCACACAGCACATACTGTAGTTAAATCATGGCATTCACTCCCACAAAATGGGGAGTTGGCCACCAACTTACAATGGCTTTAAAAGGGGATCTGACATATTCACAGGGAGTAAGGCTATCCATGTCACTAGTCATGATGGCTATATATTATCTCTAGCATCAGAAGCTAGTATCTAGTCTCTTAATGACAGTTATTATGCCCTGCATGGGAGCCTTCTTGAGAGTGGCCCCAGCAGGCTTCCCTCTTCAGAACAGCTTTTAAGCACTGTTATTACCCAACTATGGGAGGGCTGAACTGAATGTGATTTGAGCCATTCTGTACTTTGAAGTCGTACTTTGATGTCTCCTTACTACATATATGTTTACTGCCTTGGCTCTGGTAAAGAGAAGTGCACATTGTAAGTCTGGGTGTAAATTTTCAAACAAGCAAACAATTTTATTATTTGCACTGCATTTTCTCAACCTGCTTAAATGGATGGCACCTGGTGCTGGATCATTTATTAACTTTGCTTGACAAAGGACTGCAAAAGTAGAAGTCACAACGACCCTAACCTATTACCTTAACAAAACCCGGTTATCCACTTGTGGATCTCATTATAGAGAAATACTTCTGAGCATACACTTCCAGACCCCCAGATCATATGGGATGCAGGGGGCAAGCCTCTGGGCAGAGGTCACGATCCCTAAGCAGCTGTTTTGAGAAATGGGGATGGGGAGAATAGAATGGAAATGGCAGGGCAAGAAGAGTATGGCCAGGACAGCTCCTTCTCTCCACCCAACAACTGAAAGCAGTGAGTGAGCAGCAGGCACAGAGCTCTCCAGTGCACACTATGCAAGGACCCACCAGCTGACGGAGATGTCATAGAGAGGCTGCAGGAAGGGCCTCAGCAAAGCAGCTGGAAGAGGAGCATGGACAGCACCAGCTGCAGGATATGTGGAAGGGGACAAAGGCTAGGGGCACAAATCTGCAGGGTGAGCTGGACCAATGGGACTGTAGCTAAGAGTGATGCTGGCTACCTGCCTGCCTCAGTCAGGTGTGTGTGGCTCTGGCGGTGGCTGGGAGCCCTCAAAAGGAAGGAATGCCACTCCCAACTATGATCTAAGGCAGAAGTTCTCAACCTGAGGGTCCCCAGGTGTTGTTGGACTACAACTCCCATCATCCCTGAGCTCTGGTCTTGCTTGTTCAACAACATCTGGGGACCCACAGGTGGAGAAAGGCTGATCTAAGGCATTTATAGAGCTGTTTTCAGACCTCACAGAGCAGTTTAGATAAAAAAATGATTTTTTAAATGATAACAAATAAACATTATTTCATAAAATAGAGAAGGCAAACCACTGCTTGTTGTTGTTGTTTATAAAAAGTTGCTTCTGCTTCTTTCCCTCTCCTCCGTGGGCAAGATAGAACATAAAGGTAAAGGTACCCCTGAGCATTAGGTCCAGTCGTGATCGACTCTGGGGTTGCGGCGCTCATCTCGCTCTATGGGCCGAGGGAGCCGGCGTTTGTCCGCAGACAGCTTCTGGGTCATGTGGCCAGCATGACTAAGCCACATCTGGTGAACCAGAGCAGCACACGGAAACGCTGTTTACCTTCCCACCGGGAAGGTACTTGCACTTTGACGTGCTTTCGAACTGCTAGGTTGGCAGGAGCAGGGACCGAGCAATGGGAGCTCACCCTGTCACGGGGATTCGAACCGCTGACCTTCTGATCAGCAAGTCCTCGGCTCTGTGGTCTAACCCAAAGCATCACCTGTGTCCCTACAGATAGAACATAGGAAGCTGCTTTATACTGAGTCAGACCACTGGCTCATCTAGCTCAGAAATGTCTGCACTGACCAGCAGCAGCTCTCAAGGATTTCAGGCAGGAGTCTCTCCCATCCATACCTGGAGATTCTGGGGATTAAACTTGCCGCTTTTTGCTTGCAAGCCAGACACTCTATCATAGAGTGATGGTTCTGCATAAGCTCCTGGCGTGGCAACAGGAGAAGGAAGGGGCCACTGGCAGCAGCTGGAGGGCAGTTAATAATAAATAACAGGCAAGGGCAAAACATGCTGCCCTCTGCAAACCTGTGTTGTGGTGTGTTTCCTCTCCACTGGAAGACTGCCAGGATAGTGGAAGGACAAAGAGCTTGGCAGCACAAGCTTTTTCAAAGGGGCTGAACATCCACAGGTGGCACACACTTTTTTTTTGCTTGCTTTAGGTACTCTGCAGCACAGAAGCAGTTTAGCCTGTTCAATCTGCATCGCAAGATTCCTAGTTTCAAAGGATGGGCTTCTCTTGAATGGGGAGTCTGGCCACCTGTGCTTCCTGCTGAGAATCTGTAGTACAGGAAGCTGCCACTCAATAGACACACTCCAAAAGCAAAAGAAAGCACCCTATACCAACTGCAGTCTTGGCACAAGGCTTGTGAAAATATGAATGGAGTTCCATCACTTTAGTCATGGAACAAACTGACCAGTCCTAGCCTACACCAAACGTATTAACTGGAGGGGGCCCAGAAAAGACAGAGAGGGCCTTTGGGGTCTCTGCAGACAGGGTCATGTCCATTCTCTTAGGCATTCCAGTAGGATTCTGCAACACAGTGGTGCTCCTTTCCCAGATGCTAGGCCCTCATCTACAATCTTCCTTATAGCAAAACAGATATGTCTCATACAATAAAAGACTGTTTTGCTGCTGCAAGATACAGCCTCCACACGTCCAGCAGGCCTTTTGTCAGTAGCCAGCCTCTAACATTTACAGCAAACATTATTCGTAAGAGTACTGTAGTGTGCAGGATAATGGCATAGATTTGGAACTATGATCCTGGGTGAGACCATGAAACTGCACTGTTTCCATCTATTTTCCCTGAGGATTGCTGCCATTTTGAGGCACGCACAAACATTTGCCTTGCTCAGCCTGCACAAGGAAAGTTCAGGGGCTCCCACTCGGGTGTCATTATCATTGATTAAATTTCCATATTCCCTTTCATCCAAAGATCACAGGGCAGCTCACAATATAGAAACACAAAAATATGTACCATAGCAACAAACAATAACCACCACCCCCTGACAAACACAAACACACACACACACACACACACACACACACACACACACGAGTTTAAAAGTTGCAGTAACTGCACCAACAATGCCAGCTAGAGGAGGAGTTTGGCCGTAAGTGCACAGAGGAGAGTGGAGATTACGGAAGCGACATGCACACTCACACAAACACTGACACAGAAAATGTAAGACATGATGCAGCCTACCTCCCAGCCAGAGGCCTGATTGACAGGACGGAGAGGACAGGAAGGGAACAGAGAAAACAGGAAGAAGAAGGTGGTTATTTATTTGTTTTCAAAACTCAGCACCCGTCTTGTCACAAGCCGACCACAGGCTAGGCCCAGGCATAACCCTGAATGGCCACAGTCCAATCTGAACATAACAATTCCTGTTCTTGTGAGGCATCCCAACCACTGCCAATTTCTCGAAGAAGCAAGCAGGAGATGGCACTATAATCCTAGCTCATTTCAAAGTGTATTCTACCATCATCTGCAAGACCCAGCCACAAAGACTAGCACACTGCCAACCTGAGACCTTGAACACAACTTTGACCTTGGCCCAGGAGGGCAGGGAGGGATGTTTTGGTTTAAAATGCCACCTGCAATCAGTATAGATCCATCAGCTCCCAATAGCTCTTTTCACCTTTTTTCAGGGTTGACATTTGATGGAATATCCAAGTGAACCCTGTAAGAATCTGGAGCTCCCTGTTTAGCTGTGATTACAAGAATAGAGAGTGGTAAGTTCTGGCTTGGCAGCATCCTCACTAGGCTCTAATCCTGTATGGAGCAAATCCTAGAATTCTGGACTCCTGGCTGCTCTATACCGAACCCATACTGGGCACATTCCCCTCTCTATGATTCAACAGGGGGGGACGGGACAGGCTATGGGTTCCAGTTCAGCAAATAGGGGTGCTGATGCTTTCCTCATGCTGTCACAAGGCCCTAGAGGACTTTATAGACTCCCACTGCAACTCTCTGTCTCAAAGCAGGACTGTCCATTCAACTGAGTGCATAAAGAGCACCTCCACTATGAACATTGCCCACAGCATCTTGATTTACAGTATGCCGAAGCTCAGAACTCCCATGCCACAGCCCACAGCCCCAAAGTTTCCCCTGCATAAAGGTTTCACATCACGTTTTCTTATTTTGACATGGGTAACGAAATGAAACGTGAGAAGGACTTAGGCAACCATGGAGGAAGGAGAGCTTATGCTGGCTCTCTTACTTCAGCCATCGCCCTAACAAGGCATTGCAAAAAAGGTCTAGAGACCAGGAGTGGGGAATCTCAGGCCCCAGGGCTGAATGTGACCCTCCAGGAATCTATATCGGGCCCTTAGAACTCTTCCTAGGACATGCCCCCTCTCCCCCGGCCACACCCCTCACTGGCTTTTGCTTCACACTCCAACTTCTTTTGCCTGGCTGGAATATGTCATTGAACCTTTTGATAGTCTGGATGCCAGAGACAGGTGGGTGAATTATGTATAGAAACTAGCCCACTGTACAAAGGTAAGATCTACGTTTACTGCCTCCAACTGCACCCACCTCTTGCCTGCGGCCCCTGGAAGAGAATGTGGCCCCTGGGGGGGAGAGAATTTGGTCATTGGCTTGAAAAAGGTTGTCCAAGAAGCTGCACTCACTTGGCTCGATATCTTGCTGAAGGCATCCTGCAGCTTGCCATGCAGCACTGCCAACTTCTTGAAGTCACGGTTGGCTTCATGGATGGGGATGAGGATCTTGTAGACCTCGTTGACAGCCTCATAAAGCCCACCCTGAAGAGAGCGAGAAGGAATTCAGAAAGTCACTTCAGTCCTCAGGAAAGACCTAACATGGGGCTGCAGGGGGTAAGGCAGCTGGACCACACACGGCTAGAACCTCACAGAGCCCCCAGTCAAGGTGGAGGCCTGTTTGGAAATATGCAAGCAGAGCTTGCCTGCAAAAGGTTTTAACTTTCATTGGAAGGCAATTAAGTCTCTCCTAAGGGATGAAGCTTTACTAAGTCTGCAATTATTATTATTATTATTAAATGAATTTATATACTGCCCTATACCCGGAGGTCTCAGGGCGGTTCAGAGAACAAACTCGAGATATAAAACTCCCTTCTACGATTGGATTGAAGATTTATACAAACTCGCAACATATGAACAACTTGCATATAAACGCAGACTTGCCATGGACAAATTCAATGATATTTGGAATCCATTCTTACAAATACTGTAATAGGTTGAGATCTGGTGAAGTACAATAACAACCTTGTAAAATATACAGTTTTGGTCCCGGTCCCCCCCCCCTTTTACTTTCCCTTCTACACGGGTTCTGTTTCTCTTTTTCTTTTTCTCTCTTTTATTTATGTCTCACCATGTTTAGTGCACATATAATTATGTACTTTTTGAACTTTCAATAAAGTTGTTTTTTAAAAAGATAAAACTACAAACTACATAATAAAAATGAAAACAACCCAATAGCCCCCCCCAAAAAACCCACACATTTTATATATATATATATATATATATATATATATATATATATATATACACACACACACACACACACACACACACACACACACACACACATTTTTAAAAGGCATAGGATGTCAATCAGATCAACCAAAGATCTGGTTAAAAAGGAACATTTTGCCCAGCGCCTAAAGGTGTATAATGAAGGAGCGAGGAGAACTTCCCTGGGGAAAGCGCATGCCACAGATGGGGAGCCACTGCAGAGAAGGCCCGTTCTCGTGTTGCCACCCTCCGGACCTCTCGAGGAGGAGGCACACAAAGGAAGGCCTCAGAAGATGATCTCAGGGTCCGAGTAGGGTCAAATGGAAAGAGGCGGTCCTGAGCAGTTTTCGTCCAATGGGGCAGGGGGAAGCAGCTAATTGTTACTTGTGGGTTACAACCAGGTTCCTACTTCTGCTTCTGGAAACGAACTGTATGAATTCACACTACTTCACACAACTGTTTATTTACAATCACCACCTACTGCAGCTTCATGCGCCAGGAGGGGGCTTTTGTGTGTGTGTTGTTTTAAAGGCAGTGTGGGAGGGGGAGAGAGGTCTGCGGTCTTCCACGTACTTTAATTTTCACTAAAAACAGAGGGACTGAGATACCTGCAGGGAAACACAATTGGCCCCTTGCCTAAATGTATTACCGAGAAGTGGAAAAAGCAACACCCCTGAAATCAGAGTGCTCCTTCCCTGAGGAAAGGCACCCCAGATAAGCAGTGGTGCATTTAATGCTCGGCAAACTGAGCATCTGGAAACAATCAAAGTGAAGGAATGCAGCCAACGTGTGGAGAAAAGATGGCTGAAGCTTACAGAAAAACAGACAATAGAAGAGATAGAAGAAAACAGGTGGGAAAGAATTTACAAGAATTGGCTGCTATGGGAAGGGCAGAAAACACAGCCTCTCTGTGACCATTCAAGTCCCACTCACCCACCCACCCACAATCCACACCATTCAGGTTTCTAAGCCATTTGCAGTTTTAAAAGGAAGCAGAAATTTGTGCACAAAAAGCTGTGTTCTATGGCACTGGTGCCCAATCTCCAGGAGTCTAGACACCTGGGATTCAGCCGCCTACTGCAGCAAGAGAAGGCAGCTGCCACCCTCAAGCACAGGGAATGCTCTCATACACTGAAAGTAAAAAGTTCAAGTTCTCACCATAGTAAAGGAGGAAGCCGCCTGCTCGAGCAACCCAACCAGCCCTTGCTCAGTGAAGTACTTTCCAGAGCAGATGCCCTCTTCATCAGGGGACAGGACGTCATCCGAGACAGCAGATTCTTCCAGCACGTTGGAAGAGATGTTCTTGGAAAAGGACAGATGTTATTGTGGGGGGGAGGGGCACACAGATCTTCTCACTCTTCCCTCCCAAACAGCCTGTCAGTTGAACAAGGCAAGAACTCTAGGTCTCCAGGGGCTTAGGGAAGCAGAGGCCTTGCTAGGGGCAGGGAACATCTGGGCATCACCCCAAGTTTTGGTTTAGGGGAAGGAGAAATGGGAGGTAGACCCTCTGTTCATTCATTTCTCCTACAGGAAAGTAGAACTGGGGCTACGGGTAAGTACTGAAGCTAAGAAAGAACAGAGAAGAGCAGGTCAATGCCTTGATGCAGCAGACCAGTCTTTTTTTGAAATGATGCTTTGGCTTTGCCCTTCGTCTTACCTGGAAAGTGACACAGCCCACAGGTAGGTAGCGGCAGTCCTCCAGCATACTCAGGTACTCAGCTACCAGGGCAGCGGAGTGCACCAGACACTGAGCGGCCTCTGCATGGTTCCCACGCTCAGAGTGCTTCGCTGCCATGTTCTGCAGCCAGGTCAGCCTCAGATCTGGTGATGTCTGGTACCCCTTGGCTATCCTGAGAGGCAGGTAATGAATGTTCAGGGACAGAAGTCCTGAGTTCTATGGCCGCCTTTGCTACGGACTCACTTTAAGGTGACTTGCTTCAGGTCAATGGAGTTTAATGGAGGTGCAGGTCAATTCTGTGTCCAGGGCAGTGGTCTACAAGCTCCATCTGGTATGCTGGCTAAGACCCTACCCACCCACAGACTGTCTCGCCAGAGTGGTCCATGCTCTGGCTATCTCCCACTACTGCAATGTGCTCTACGTGGGGCTACCTTTGAAGATGACCCGGAAACTACAACTGATCCAGAATGCAGTAGATAGACTGGTGACTGGGAGTGGTGCCAGGACCATATAACACCCGTCTTGAAAAACCTATATTGGCTTCCAGTACATTTCCGAGCACAATTCAAAGTGTTGGTGCTGACCTTTAAAGCCCTAAACGGCCTCAGCCCAGTATACCTGAAGGTCTCCACCCCCATCATTCAGCACAGACACTGAGGTCCAGCTCCGAGGGCCTTCTGGCAGTTCTCTCACTGCAAGAAGTGAGGTTATAGGGAACCAGGCAGAGGGCCTTCTTGGTAGTGATGCCTGCCCTGTGGAACGCCCTCCCATCAGATGTCAAGGAAATAAACAACTATCTGACTGTTAGAAGACATCTGAAGGCAGCCCTGTTTAGGGAAGTTTTTAATGTTTGATTGCGTTTTTAATATTCTGTTGGGAGTTGCCAAGAGAGGCTGGGGAAACCCAGCCAGATGGGCGGGGTATAAATAAATTGTTGTTGTTGGACACGAGTGAGTGATGCACAAACAGTGGCTGTGTTTGTGTCATGGACATATACCGGAATGCATCTCAATACATTTACATCAACACAAGGAGCAATAGACATTCCCCACCTGCATGATGTCGTCCCATTTGTGTCAGTGCTTTCTGCCTGGGTTGATTAAGCCTATCAGCTTACACAAACATCCACCAAGAGATGAACGCCTGCAAGGCTCTCCCCAACCCCACAGTAATGTTACCACGTAGTGTGAATTTTTCCTTTAATATTCTCTGGAAGGTGTGCACTCCCCAGACCACCCTTTTCCAGCCCCAGAGCGCTTGGCCCCCTCATATGAAGAAGGTTATCCCGGACAGCATAGGCTGTAAGGCTAGCTCACCCACTTCCATTACATGCTGAGTGGGAACAAAAAGAGGAGCTCTCACCATATGCAACATATGAGGTGAGTGTAAAAGCAGGGAGAGATCTCATGCTGCAACAGGCTTGCCAACAGCCAATGAGGCTGTGGATGATCTGAGATATGAACCTTCTTTGTTTCAGGTGCAAATGCAGTCACATTGGCTCCTGCATTTTGACACCCTCCCTTTGGGAAACTGAGGTGAAGAAAGCAGGCCTTGCTTGCCTCTGGGCCTTCCTGCCACTTCCGTACCCAGAGCGCTGGCTACTGTCTCACCTGTACATCAGGTCTATCAGCATCTCCGGGTCCTCCTGATGTTCCTTCATCTTTACTGTGTCTGTCAAGATCATGTGCAGGTTGAAGACGAGGTCTTGAACCTGGTCAGGGAAAAGAGGAAGCACCTTCTAAGTCACAAGCATGGAGAGCAGGCACAAGAACACACAAATGCCTCCATCAAGAGTGGGGATGCCGCAAGCACTCAAGTAAAGGCACTTGCGAAAGAGGACATCCCTGACGCAATACTTGCCGACAGGATTGAGATGGGCATAGCCCTGTTCACTTATGGGCTGTGTTCACCTCGATCCTGGTACCCCCCCCCCAATCTGCCCACTTTTCAGAAGGAGAATAGCAAAACAATTTCCAAATTTAAATATTCTAACCCAGGCATAGGCAAACTCAGCCCTCCAGATGTTTTGGGACTACAATCCCCATCATCCCTGACTAGCTAGGGATGGTGGGAGTTGTAGTCCCAAAACATCTGGAGGGCCGAGTTTGCCTATGCCTGCTCTAACCATTTCCCAAGGTATATAACCATTTTAAGCAATTTCAGGTTCCTACCAGAGGCAGATTTAGGGGAGCGTGACTAGTTTGGTGCCGCCAGGGACACAACTATGGTTTACAATGGAACGTGAGAGACAGAGGGGTGCTGAATTCTGGTGTCACACAGGGTGCTGCTGAAATTTGAGACCCCAAGATCCACCACTGTTTTTACTGAATACTGTAATTCTGGTTCAAGAAGAAATATCAACATTTTCTGATATAGGAGGTGATCATTTTTTTCTCATTTAGGCTTACACTTTATATTTCCATAGGATTCCACAATATGACTATACAATATGTATATTGTTATGTATTTTTACTTCCTGGGAAGATTTATGTTTCAAATTTAGTGAACAGTCTTGTAGTACAGTATCACATTTCAGTTTTTTAAATAAATATTTTTATTTAAAAATAATAGCAAAATGTTTGCTTTAGTTTGATCATACACTGTTATCTGGTAAATAAAGCATTGTAATATTTTTAAATAAATCCAATATATCTATCCAGTGCTTTTTTCTGGGGGTACGCAGGGGTACGCACATCCCTAAACATTTTGTGAAACTTTGTACTTTTGTCCATTTATTAATTTTCCCCGATTTGAACTACAGATTGGTGATTTTCTTGAGTCAAAACGAGAGTACCCCTAAACATTTTTTTAAGGAAAAAAGCACTGTATCTATCACACATGTATTGTTGAGAAATTGGAAAAATTGCCTAGAAATCCCAATGAAAATTAAATTGTTCATAATTAATTGCAGAAGCTGTAGAAGAGACTGCCAGGGTCAGAAGGTATCAGCTCAAGCCACAACCCAACTTCTGGAACTTCCAGAGGCCCCTAGTCTGATGTTTATGGGTCTGCCATCCAATGTACCTGCTCAGCAAATGTGGTTTCTCGCAGCTCTGGGTCTTCCTCGGCATAGGTCAGTATGGTCTTCAATGAGCGCCGCAAGTGCTCCTCATTGAAGTTCTGTGACGTTCCCACAAGCGAGGAGAGTGACATGGTGACTTGCATCTTCACTCGGGCAAAGTTCTGTGCAAGAGAGACGTGGCAGGAGTCAGCAAGGCAGGGCAAGCCAGAAAGATTATTCAAATCCTGAACCAAGTAAAAGCAGAGGCGACGCTTGGAATGGATTCCGCAGAACACAGTTCTAGAGTGGACTGATTTAAATTAAAAATCACCTAGAAAAACGGCTGGTTCAGAACACTTTAGAATTGAAGTTTCCTACTGGTATTATTTCCTTTAAAATGCGAATAGTAATTGCTTGGCCAACTGTTAAAACTAAAGAGAAAGTTAAAATTAAAGAGAAGGTTTACACTATTTAGGAGAGCATGCTTCTTTTCAACATTGCTGCTCCTTGTTTCATTTCCACTCCTCTTTCCTACACAACATTAATGCACATGCCTTTCTCTAAGACCACCCCCACCCCAGGAATACAAGTTAGATAACAATCCAAAACTGTTGCTTTTGGCAACTCATGTCAAACACTTTGAAGAAGCTGGTCATGCACATAAGGCTGTGAGAGAAGCAGGAGTCTGGAAGCGTCTCAGAGGGGATCCTCTCCCGTTTCCCATAGCAGCAACTGAAGGATGTCAGCTGGGGCATCCAGGCTGGTTCAAATGTATTATTTTTATTTACATAACGCCATCAGTGTATGCTGTATTTTACGGAGTAATCAAATCACGAGACGGGCCCCTGGCCCCAAGCAGCTTAACAATTTAAATTTTGACATAGGTGGGGGAAGAGAACAGACGCAGGGAAAGAGTTTGTGCAACGTGGCAATACTGCAGGGATCAATGAACTGATTGAACCTACCCGCACCCTGAGATCATCTTCTGAGGCCCTCCTTCGTGTGCCTTCTCTTCGAGAGGTCTGGAGGGTGGCAACACGAGAACAGGGCCTTCTCTGCAGTGGCTCCCCATCTGTGGAATGCTCTCCCCAGGGAAGTTCGCCTGGCGCCTTCATTATACACCTTTAGGCGCCAGGCAAAAACGTTCCTTTTTAACCAGGCCATTGGTTGATCTGATTTACATCCTATGCCCTTTTAAAATGTGGCTTTCTTTTTTCGGGGGGGGGGGTGTTATTGGGTTGTTGTTTGTATTTTGAATATATATATATATAGTGGGTTTTATGTTGATCTGTTCTGTTAACTGCCCTGAGAGCTCTGGGTATAGGGAGGTATATAAATTCATTCATTCATTCATTGGCTCCCAGTACGTTTCCGAGCACAATTCAAAGTGTTGGTGCTGACCTTTAAAGCCCTAAACAGCCTCGGTCCAGTATACCTGAAGGAGCGTCTCCATCCCCATTGTTCAGCCCAGACACTGAGGTCCAGCTCCGAGGGCCTTCTGGCGGTTCCCTCCCTGCGAGAAGAGAAGCTACAGGGATCCAGGCAGAGGGCCTTCTCGGTAGTGGCACCCGCCCTGTGGAACGCCCTCCCACCAGATGTCAAAGAGAAGAACAACTACCAGACTTTTAGAAGACATCTGAAGGCAGCCCTGTTTAGGGAAGGTTTTAATGTTTAACAGACCACTGTATTTTAATACTTTGTTGGAAGCCGCCCAGCCATATGGGCAGGGTATAAATAATAATAAATAATAAACAAATAATAATAATAATAGTAATTCAAACAACAACAACTGCTTGGACTCTGGTGATGGCCCAGGCCTGCTCCCAGGAAGCACCCTTACAGCAGAAGAGACAGAGGACAGCTCTAGCACCTCCTTACTCCATTGAGCACTTACGTTTCCAATCTCGAAGTTCTGTCGCATGAGAAGGTACAGCGAGGTGCTTGCATGGGTGCGGATGATGCCCACCTTGCTACTGCAATGGCGGAGAAGGCGCAGACACAGGTCAGCACACAGTTCTGTGTCCTCCTCAAAAAGCATTTCGGGAAACTGCAAGCAAGAGACTGGAATTATTTTATCTAACAATGATAATACTGGCCTTCCTATGGACTGCAAGGAAGGCAATATATAACACTGGTCAACAACAAATTTGTTGTCTGCGTTTTTTCAGTTGATTTAGGACGAATCTGGTGCGCTGAATCCAAAAATCACATTGGTTTTGCTCAATCAGGTCAAGTTTTTGAGCTATGGCCACATGTCTTTTTTTACGTTTTTGTTCACATGTACGCTTGTGTGGAGCATTTTAGAAGAAGTTGGTGGGGGTAAAATGCCATGTCGAATAATTGTTTTGATTGGAAATGATTATTTTAATGACAAGAAGTATTCAGGTCCGATAGTTCTGGGTGATTATGTCGAAAAGGGATCAGTTTGAAGTCATAAAACCTCGAAATCTTCCATAAATTGGTGCGGCAAAGCATAAACTTATTTTGGTATTAAACTTGGTGACCCGGATAAAGCTTGGGCACCACACATGGTGTGCAAGGCATGCACTGAGACTCTACGTGGGTGGACCAATGGCAAGAGGAGTCTGAACTTTGGAATTTCCATGGTTTGGAGGGAGCCGACAAACCATGTCACTGACTGCTACTTCTGCGCTGTTGATGTGACTGGGATCAACAGAAAGAACCGGAGCAGCCTCAAGTATCCTGATCTTCAATCAGCACATCGTCCTGTAGCTCATTGTGATGAAATTCCAGTGCCTATCTTCGGAGAACTTCCTGACATTAGTGACGAAGATGCCTCCAGTGTTGAAGGACATGAAGAAGAAGAAGTGGTTCTTGAAGATGATGCTCCACATCCATTTTCCCAAAAGGAGTTGAATGATTTAGTTCACGACCTCAGCTTGTCAAAGGACTCTGCTGAACTGTTGGCATCCAGATTGAAGGGGAAAAGACTCCTCTCTGACATCAGCTTCTTCCGCAACAGGCATCAAGAGTACCTCCGTTTTTTCTCGGAAGAGAAGGACTTGGTGTACTGTGCAGATATTGCGCAGCTTCTGCTCAAGCTTGGAGTGCCACACTACGAACCCAAAGATTGGAGACTGTTCATTGACAGCAGCAAGCGATCACTGAAATGTGTTCTGCTACACAACAGCAACCAGTTTGCCTCTATACCCCTGGCTCACTCGAGTACACTGAAGGAGAACTATGAAGCGGTGAAGTATGTGCTGGAGAAAATTGGTTATGATCAGCATAAGTGGTTTATTTGTGTTGACCTGAAGATGGTGAACTTTTTGTTGGGACAACAGTCTGGCTTCACCAAGTACCCATGTTTTCTGTGCATGTGGGATAGTAGGGACCGTGCTCAGCATTACACAAAGAAGGACAGGCCTGTGCGGGAGGAATTGGTGCCTTGCAAAGGCATATGTTCTGGTAGTGAAGGCATATGTTCTGGTAGTGAAAAACTTTCTTGGCAACAATAAGGCCAGAAACTATGCAGAACCTGTCAACAACATGCTGACTGCTTTCAGAAACCTGGGCTGCAACATGAGCGTTAAGATGCACTACCTATTTTCACATATGGACCGGTTTACTGAGAACCTGGGTTCAAGGAGTGACGAGCAGGGGGAGAGATTCCATCAGGACATGAAAGAGATGGAGACCAGGTATCAGGGTCGCTGGGATGCAGTCATGATGGCTGACTACTGTTGGACTCTGAAGAGAGACCTCCCTGCCGCTGAGCATTCCAGGAGTTCCAAGAAATGGAAGTTCAAGCCCTGAAGTTTGAAAAACGGTGAAGCAACATGCAATTTACGTGTACGTCCCATTATCAATGCCCACCATTCAGTTTACAGTAATCGATGTTTCTATCAGGTAATCAATATATGTTGTTGGAAAAACATTTTTTTCTCTTAAAAACATATTTAGGATGATATGTGTTGACAAAAATCAGCTGATAATGCCACAAAAATGTAATCGATTTTGTCACAAGATCTGATTTTTTACAAATCAACATAGCACAAAAACCTGGCCTGATGGAGAGAAACGGATGCCATTTCCTGATTCAGCAGTGCAAAAATACCCTAAATCAATTGTAGAAATCTAGACAACATTCAAAAGGTAAAAAATTGTTGCCCAGTGTAATAGATGCATAAAACCCAACAGGTGATAATCTTAAAAGCAAGGTATTAACGCACTTAAGAGAGGTAAGTTTTAATATTAAAAGCCTCTGTGAATCAGGTTTTCACCCAACACTTGGAAGCATAAAGTGAGGGGTCTGTCAGGCCCTTTTACAGAGGTTGTTCCAGATCTGCAGCATCATAATTAAGTAGACTCAAATCATAATGAGCTGGCTTTGGTCTCTATCTTTCAAGGCTGAAATAAAGCACTTATTCAATAATCCACCTTGGCATGGCAACAGCTTATTTCTGGAAAAACAAGGAAGAGTTTGCTTTGGGAAAGTGGGGTGATAGAATATGGCAACTGCTGGCTGCTGACATCACCCTTTGGCAATGCTGGCTCACTAGGGGTGAAACAGAATGGGGTGCCTTTTCAGATGACCGGGGGCCATTTGTCTCATAAATCAGTCTTGGGGAATCCAGGCCCCTGCTCCCACAGGTGCAATTTTTAAAGAATACATTGGCTTGGTTAAATAAGTACAGGAGGCGTGAAACAGGTCTTACATCTGGACATCATGTTTTGAAAGATATTTTGGAAACACACATTGTGAAGTTGGAGGATTCCCAGACATGGCGCAAACGCTCTGTAGGATTGAGGTTGGTATTCATATTCTGGTTTTATATATATTTTTGTGTGTGTGTGTGTGTGTGTGTGTGTGTGTGTGTGTTTGTTCACTCTCTCTCTTGCGCGCGCGCGCTCTCTCTCTCTCTCTCTCTCTCTCTCACACACACACACACACACACACACTCTCTTAAGTAAGCAGACTCTGCTGTGGACAATCTCAGAAAAACCCTGGAGAGAAAAAGCCCCTTGAGCAGAGTTAAAGGTTGGAGAACATGAGTGGTGACAGACAAAAGCTAACAACCTGAGGGATAGATTAAGCCCTTCTTGTTCCTGAAGTAGCCATGCTCCACTTACAACCAGAGCTGGCGAACTTGGATGCAGACAAGTCAATAGTCTCCCTGCACTGTCTTCTTAGGAGCAGAGCAAGATGCTTTGCAAAATCAGCTGGAATTCAACCGCATCATTCATGTCCGCTGAGTTTTCCCAACCAAGCAGCACTCACCTTGCTGACCAGCGCCCTCTGGGTAGCAAAGCAGTGTTGCAGGAAGGCAGCACTGGGAGTGCAGCCCATTGTGTGCAGGAGCACCCTCAGCACCCCGCCGAGGACACTCTCCTTGGCTTCCGATAAGATCACAGTCTGTGGAGAGGAAACCGGGGAGGAGAGGTAGGTAGAGAAAGAAAGAAAAAATGGGTGGGAAATTGTACTCAAATTAGGAACCCCTCCATCAAAGAATGTGTAGCCCCATTTGTAACATGGTGAGGCTGTCAAAATTGCTTCATCCAGGCCAGACTTCATCTTGCAACAAGAAGCCCATGGAAGTCACTGGGACATGAGTGGCCAAGGCAGAGATGTGACTTTGTAAAATGAACAAGCAAAGCTTATCATCTGCATGCCTTAGGTGTTCCGCTGCCTCTGCTAAAGACGGCAAAGGACCAAGAGCTATGCTGGCCAGTGAATTCCAGCCCCCGGACTATCCTGACAAGACAGAAGTACTGTTTTTGGGGGACAGGAGGCGGGCAGGTGAGGAGGATTCCCTGGTCCTGAATGGGGTAACTGTGCCCCTGAAGGACCAGGTGCGCAGCCTGGGAGTCATTTTGGACTCACAGCTGTCCATGGAAGCACAGGTCAAATCTGTGTCCAGGGCAGCTGTTTACCAGCTCCATCTGGTACGTAGGCTGAGACCCTATCTGCCTGTGGACTGTCTTGCCAGAGTGGTGCATGCTCTGGTTATCTCCCGCTTGGACTACTGCAATGCACTCTACGTGGGGCTACCTTTGAAAGTGACTCGGAAACTACAACTAATCCAGAATGCGGCAGCTAGACTGGTGACTGGGAGCGGCCGCCGAGACCATATAACACCGGTCTTGAAAGACCTACATTGGCTCCCAGTATGTTTCCGAGCACAATTCAAAGTGTTGGTGCTGACCTTTAAAGTCCTAAACGGCCTCGGTCCAGTATACCTGAAGGAGCGTCTCCACCCCCATCATTCTGCCCGGATGCTGAGGTCCAGCGCCGAGGGCCTTCTGGCGGTTCCCTCATTGCGAGAAGCAAAGCTACAGGGAACCAGGCAGAGGGCCTTCTCGGTAGTGGCGCCCGCCCTGTGGAACGCCCTTCCAGCAGATGTCAAAGTGATAAACAACTACCTGACATTCAGAAGACATTCAGAAGGCAGCCCTGTTCAGGGAAGTTTTTAACGTGTGATATTTTACTGTATTTTTGGTTTTTATGTAAGCCGCCCAGAGTGGCTGGGGAGGCCCAGCCAGATGGGCGGGGTATAAATAATAAATTATTATTATTATTAATATCTAGGAGAGCCCAGCTCAGCATAACCACAACAGAGAGGATCAAAACAGCCAAGGACAAAGAAGACAGATGTGGCTCTCAATGCACTCCAAGGAAACACTTTAGCAGTAATAGAAAAACTGGAGACAACTTTTGTCCTCCAGCTCACCAAATCAGACTCTGCTTATGGAAGCTGGATGAGAAAAGTTGTCTCCAGCAGTTTTCATCAAGAAACTGAATTTTCCTTGTGGGTGTGGCTTGTGAACTGTGAGGGGGCGGGGAAGAGCTACAATTCAGAAGGTACCGCTGCAGAGCATAGATAAGAGATGCAATCTTCACCCTGGAAGAACAAATTAATCCCAGAGCCTTGCTCTGGCGGGTGGGTGCAAGACTGCAGTCTCCATCAGATCCTACCTGCACAATGATTTCTAGGGTGTCCAGCACCACCATGTTGGCTTCTGTGGCCATATTCCCATCCACCAGAGCCTCATGTTCCATCTCTTCCTTGGATCTGAGCAAGGGACAAAAAAGGGTGTGGGTTTGTGACATTTAGAGTCACCAGATGCCAATCCTCGCTTGCATGGTTATTCCGGTTTTCTGCTCACTGTGCTGCTCGTACAGGCCTTCCAAAGGTTGGAGCTACACTAGGGACATGCAAAGCCAAAGTCATTTGGCTTCCATGAAATAGGTAGCTAGTTCCTGCAATTAGCTCTTGCCAAAGATCAGGTGCAGCCCAAAGGGGCCTGAGGCACCTTCTCTATAAGGGTGGGAAAGCTGGGATATGGGATAATGGCAAGCCAACGAGAAGAAACTAAAAGCACATCTCTTTCTTGGACTCATAATCTTTATCCCACACAGTCTTTTTCTCTATACGTTTTCCAACACAATCATGAAAACTAAAACCTGAGTTAATTTTTTAAATAAAAATAATAATAATCTAGTAGATGCCCTGAATGCCATGTGATCATGGCTATGCGACAAACCAAACACACTAATTTATGATTAAGGCACTGCACACAACTCACACACACACACCATGAGAGTCACTGTGTGTTCAGGCCCAAGTTTGGTTTCTGTTCTTGGGTAACTGCCTGCACTGTGGGGACTGTTCTATAGCTTACTGCTCGTGGTTTGTCTGGAGGAGATAAACCATGAACCTGGATTTCAGCGTTAATGCTTTCCCCCCCAAAAAAGTTTTATTGGTTTTCACAGTATTATAAACAAACAAACAAACATAAATCATAGCCTTATTGAAAATTACACTTATTAACTTTGTTAAGTGACTTCCTCGCTTCTCTTTGGTTGAATTTCATTGCATGTCCTTTTAACGGTTTTCCAAATCCCAATTCTTATGAAATTTAACTTAAACATTAACATCCTTAAATCTTCACCTTATGGAATTAAAACATATTAATTCATCACTTAATATAAATAACATCCTAAGCCAATTAAGTATCTGCAAGCTATTTTCAATTAATTTAAGTTAACAAATTTAACTAGATAATCATTAAATTTATTCCACTCTTCCTGATACTCCTCCTCCTTCTGGTCGCGGACTCTTCTGGTTAGGTCGGCTAGCCCCGAAAAATCCATCATCTTCATCTGCCATTCTTCTACCATGAACCTGGATTTCAGTGTTAATGCTATGCTAAACAATGACTTCATTTGCAACAGCAACAGGGCGGAGGGGGAGCAAAGCAGCCACCGTCTTCTAATTATTATTATTATTATTATTATTATTATTATTATTATTATTATTATTATTATTATTCCCGAAGGTCTCAGGGGGTTCACATAAACAGATCACAGTATATAAAATAAAAATAAAAGGGTTGCTCATTTGCACTAAGCCACGGTTTCGCTAAGCATTATAGGTAAACCAGTCCAATGTGTGCATGTAAACAAGGGACTACCTTTCTCCTGATCCCCCCCCCCCAGAGTTGCCCACAAACGCACTTGTCCACCTTGTCCGAATTCTGCCTCCAATGGGCAATATTCTTCCTCCAGCGAACATTTTCTTGGTTTCCAAATGGACTCCGCTCTGTGTAAGAAGGGAAGGAAGGGCATGAGTACCATGACAGATCAGAAAACTCTTCCCCACCAAGCCTAGTTCCAGTCACCTAAAGCCAGCCCTTAACGTTTGAAAGATGCTTCAGCTAGAGTGAGCCTTCAAGGGAATGAATAGAGTTCCCTTCTGTTCACCAGATGGTACTCCAAAGAGTTTATATCTGCTTACTTCCAGAAGCTTGCTTCTGGAGACTACAGAAGCAAGCTCATGATAAACAGCCCCACCCTCTCTCATTCTCACCTCGGCTGCGTCGCACCATCTCCTGGCGTGCCCCAATAGTACCCAGGATGGCTTCCTCCAGTCGTGCTTTCATGTCCAGAGACTTCTTGAAGGTCAGGCTGTTGATGCGCTCAAAGGCCTTCTTGCCCTGTGGATGGCAGTGAGTCTAAAAGTCCTTGCTGCTAAGCAAGAGGGGGAGTTTGGCTGCAGGAGCAAAACCTGGCAGGCCCAGAAATCACAGAACAGGCAGACAGTTGCTCACTGAAGAAAGTGGCCAAGTGCTCATTTCAACAGGCGCTGAGCAGTGGGATGTGAAGCCCCTTCAGCTTTTACCATGGAGAATGCTTCTGGCTAGGGCCACATCAGCACCAAATACAATAGGCAAGAATTGGTAGGCTGCCATACTTCACATCTTCACAAGAGGTATTTTGGGGCTCCAAATGCAAGGTTCCCACCACTCCCCATTTTAGCTCATAGCCAACAACAGCACTATATTGAACTGAATTGCACTCCTGGACTTCACAATATCTTATAGGAATGATGTCACTTTAAATTGTTAG
Organism: Podarcis cretensis; assembly: GCF_951804945.1. Classification (NCBI taxonomy): domain Eukaryota; kingdom Metazoa; phylum Chordata; class Lepidosauria; order Squamata; family Lacertidae; genus Podarcis; species Podarcis cretensis. Next base: position 32,989,718 of record NC_137187.1, read on the forward strand.
CGGCTTCTTACATTTAGCTTCCTATTCAATCTCCACGTTAGAAGAATTCTTACAGCAGGGGTGGGAAGAAGGTAGATCAGGATCTACTGGTCAATCTCTGTGTGGCATGAAGCAGATTGGCAAGGATTTATGCCCCCACAACTTAACAACAACAACACGACTCTCCCTGCTGAAATGGATCATGGTTGTACTTAGATGGGTGTGCATTTTGTATACGGAAAGACTGTGAACTTGACTCAGTTCTGGTACTGAGTACAAGTTCCTGGACTTAGAATTCTTTAACTGAAGTGTATGTTTTTTGCCTTAGACTCCAACAAGTGAACTCTCAGGGTTCTATTAAACAACAGAGAGGTCCTACAGCCTGAAGCCTTTCTGCTCTTGCCTTAAGACACCCAAAGTGTTGTAGAACCACTGTTTTCTAAGGCTCTCCTTGGAAGGAAATGAAGCCTCTGACTATTAAAGTCAGAGGCTGCATTTCTCTTGCCTCTTCTCCTCTCTTTCCTGGCCACGTTCTGTCAAAGACTGCATGCTTTGAGATCTGCAACCACTAAGGAGTTTGTCTAGGTGAGGAGTCCAGCCAGCTAAAGGTGGGATTCCTGTGTTCTGTCCCCCAAAGTCCTGGGATGGGCAGGAGGGAATCAGGGGAGCCATGTTTGATTCTCTCAGCGCCTGGACTCTAACCTTATACTCGAAGCAAGAGACGCAGAGGTAGAGCAGGTCAAGGAGACGGTTCACATGCAAAGCAGAGAGGTCAGCAAGCCAGCGATGCAGCACAGCTCCATCCGCATTCTTCAGTACCCACAGGAGACACACCAGCAGGTTGCGACTTGATTCAGCTGACAGCATGCTATACTGGCGTGGCGGCTGCAAACAAGCAAGAGATGAGCTCAGTGCAGCTCTTACAATTCACTTGACCCAGACCCCCATTCCCTCCCTTTCCCACTAAGAGTGCCTAAATGGCACAGTGCACCGAAGAAGGCCCTGCTGCTCTCTATTCATAATGACCTCCTTTCCTCTGGTTTTGAGCCCACATTGCCTAATGATTTCACTATGTCGGAATAGGAAATGCAAGTAGTAGCTGAATGGAGTTTTCAAATTGGCTGCTTCATGCAAGTCCTTGTGGTGTGTGTGTGTGTGTTTGTTTTTATTAAATGATTTTTCATAGTTACAAAAGAGGATGCCTTCACCCCAGAATGGCTGTCCTTTATTACATACACAGCCCAACAAGATAGTAATATAAACCTCGCAACAGCACACAAATTGATAAGGCTAATCTGACCCAATAACCGCCCCCCTCACATAAACAAACAAAACTCACTGTAATCAACTAATAGTTTTTGTACTGTTAAATCTCCTATTGTGTTGGAGAACAACCAAGTTACAAATCTGAACGCACAGAGACTTTCCTGCTGAGGACTGAGACCTGTATGCTCCTGGGTTCATTCCACAAGTTCCTAATAGACATGGCTTCTTGCCTAAACAGGAGGCTGTACAATACCAGGTATCATTATCACTGAGATAGGGAGCTTATGGTCTTCCAGATGATGTTGGATTCATCACCCCTGACCACTGGGCTGAAGGGAGGGAGTTGGGCGTCCAACAGCATTTGGAGAGCTATACAAACCCTCATCCCCTTCTAATGTGCAAGTATTCCCCACCCAACTTTCGGTTTCGTTCTCTAGCCCCAGAGGACAGTGTACACTCACCACTGATGGCATTTGGAAGACATTGGACCGATGAGCGTGGGGCAAGGGAGAGCCAGCAATGGCCATGGCAACTGACTGGCTAATGGTGCTGCCATCCCCATCGCCGTCCTCAACCGTCACAGAGGCCAGCCGCCCTCGCTGGCTGAGGTTCTCTGTAAAGTTGAATTAATTGCCCAATAAGGGCCGATAAGGGAAGAAAAGATAGCCCAGCCACCACCACCACCACCCAGTCAATAACTTTGGATAGTGATACTCTCTCTCTCTCTGTGTGTGTGTGTGTGTGTGTATGTATATATATGGACAGCTAATTTGCACAAATGTTCCTTAATAAGGTTTTGACTCTCATTTTCCTCTTCAGAGACATTCCAAGCAGCTAAAGTGAACAATAAAGGCAACGGAAGCTAAGCAACCCACCAAAGCTAATGTAAGCTAAGGTGATGGGAAAGTCACTTCAAGATTTTTTGTTTGGTTGATTTCACAGACTGATTTCGTTGAAGAGATTTCTGGCAAAATCAGAGCCAAGGCTAGGCTGGGGCCATGAACCACCTCTGCAGGCAAGAACTTCTGCAATGCTGACCACTAAAATGAAGAAGGGCCAGACTCCTAGCAGTGTATACTTGGCCATTCCAGGGGCCTCAAGCTACCTGCAAATTATTGGGGTAAAAAACCACACACTTCTTTCCCCTTATGTAAGCTCTGGGACAGGCTCTCTCAGCCTAGTGCCTTCCAGATTTTGTTGGACTCCCTCCGCTATCCTTGACCACTGGGCCAGAACAGCTCAGGCTAATGGGAGTTGTGGTCCAACAACTTCTCGAGATCCACAGATATGGAAGGCTGTTCTAGGACCGAGTTCACACAGTCCTGGGTAGCTTATCAAGTCAGTTCCAAGTGTCAGGCTGTGAGATTCCGTGCTTATAGCTCTGGATTCTATTAAAAGCACCAGACTTTAATCCCAGACTCTTCCTCTGGCTTTCTTTTCTTTTGTTCCTTCACAACTTCCTTGTTTTCCCTTTCATTAGCTTCTCTATACTATATCATGCAGTCTTTAAATCTGCATGACTTGAGACTTCCTTTGTGGCTCTGACTTTGCTTCAAATGTTGTACATTTCCCCAAAACAAATGAGAAACGACATGGGAAGCTATGACACATAACCAAGCCACAAATCACCACTCAAATTGTGGCTGTTTTCCAGGATTTCCTGAGCTGTGAGACTGACATGTTTCTGAATATTCAAAGACTGGTTCTCTCTTCTTAAGTGCCACTCTTAAGCTCACTTAAATTGCATTAGCTCAACTGACAGGCTTTAGATTTTTGCTTTTGTGTTGTTCAGTAAGTGTGTGCTGAACTGATGATGGGGAAACTGGCTAAGGATGTTGTAGTTAGGAATTAAAGGACAGAGTACAAAAGGAATTAACTAGGAAAAAACAGACGGCAAAGAAATATTTTTTTCTTCTTCTAGTCTTATAGCTGGGTGTCAAATCATAACACATTAAAAGGCATTGTATTTGGAACAAATCCTTTGTATCCTCTTAACCAGAGAACAGTTACTTCATTGACTTTGATATTAGAAAGAATGAATGCAGCAAGTTGCTCAGAATTTATAATTTCAGAGCTAGACAGAAAGCTAATTTGCTTTCATAAACTACAAATAGGAATCAAATGGCATCAGATGTAAGTGGAAATCTCTTTGATTGAATTTTCAGATACAAAGAGATGTCACCATTTGCACCTCTCACCAAGAGTGTGATTATTTTTGGAGAAACCTTAGATAAGGAGATGGAACAAACAGTTTTAATGGCGGGTGTGATAAGACCTAGCCAGAGGGATCCTCAGTGATACTAAAAACAATATAAAATAAAGAGAGAACCTGGTTTTAATAACAAGGCCAAAGTACTGACCAAATGCAGAACAGCAAAGCATTTTTTTAAAAGTCAGCTTGGTATGGCTTCACAGAATGACCACCATATCAAACCTCAGCTAGCAAAACTTATATGCTGGACAGCTGGATTCTCCTCCCTCGCTTGGGAGGGCAGCAGCTACAGTCAGTGAGTTTGACACAACTGGGATTGATGCCATGGCCACCCAAGCCCTCTGCTTAAGTGGCTCTATTCCAAGTATGCAGAACAAAACTGGTCAGCAGGCTTGCTGGCAGCAAGGAAGGTTGGGGAGAGGCTGTCGTTTCTGAAAACCGGCTAGGAATCTGCACACATTGGTACCTCCATCCATTACCACCCTCCTCCCTGCCTCCAGAAGGGCCCCCGGCCTCACCTGTGAAGTCGTAGAGCTGGGGCAGGGCATCCATGACGATGCCAATCAGAGGCAAGTACAGCTGAGCCACGTGCTCCCGTACCGAACGGTCCATGTAGCGAGGGTCCGAGTCGTGGCTGCACAGCAGGTTGTGAAGAGTGCTGATTGCCTTCTTGTGCAAGAAGAAGGCTCTGAGGCAAGGGAAGGGAAGAGAGCAGGGATGTCAGAAAGGGCTCTGGCTACAAGGGCATCAGGGAACCATCCCAAAGGACTGCACTTACCCCTCTGCATCTGGCTCCAGGATGAGAGCCAGCTCCATCAGCACCAGCCCTGCCAGGAAGTGCTGCTGCCGAAAAGCCACCGACAGCTCAAACATGCTGGCCACTCGTTGGTCCTGTGTGTGGCTGGAGAAGGCTGAGCCCTAGGAAAGGGGAAAGGCCATGAGAAATTAAGCAGAGCCGACTCCAGCCAGCGTGTCGCGAACGGTTCCTTTCCTTATCATTGCATGGAAAAGAACAGCATCCAAGCTTCACATCTCAGTTGCCATCATTTATTGGTAGCCTTTCGAATGAGCCACTCTCTCAGTTGTTGCTTTCGTGAACTACTTCTTTAAAAGGGGGGGGGGGCAAGGAAAAGAAAGGAAAAGTTCCACAAGTGTCAACTACGAAAGGTGATTGTGGCGTTTGCCCTCCTATGTGTGTGACATCATACTGGGTTCATAGGGAAAGGGTTAACTAATTGTAAAATGACTAACCAATGGGAACCCAAGGGGCAGAGTTAACTGTGTATAAGGTTTCAGCACAGAGAGAATTTGTTAAGAAGAGTTAGGGTTAGAGTGGTTGAGAAGACAGTCTGGAGTTAGACGAGAGAGGGAAGATAAGTCTGTGGGGGTTGGGCTAGTCTGGTGTGAGAGAGTGAGAGAATTTGTTAAGAGGAGTCAGTCAAACAGTTGAGATAATCAGTCAGAAGGTATTAGGAAGGTATAGGCTGGTAAAGAAACTAAAGTTAAGATACTGACAGGAATATTATCGGAGAAACCATAAACTTGTTCATGTTTGTAAAATAAACTTGGTTTTTTTTGTGGTTCACTTTTAACAACTGACTGGACTCAGTGTTTTACCAGAGAGTAACTGGCAGCAGGGAAGCGATCACAGTGGTGGCACAGGGATCAATAGACTGTTAAACATCCGGGGACCCTGTGTGATCACCACAGTGATATATAGCTCTGCAGGAGCAAGGGAAGCAGGAAGAGTTAATGGGCAGGGAATCAATCCTCTGCAGTGTTTCATTACTTCCTAGGGGTGACAGTGCTGCCCCTTTCAGCCATGGGGGCAGGGGACTGACCTCCCCAGGGAGAGTCAGCTCACATCTCCTGCCCAGTCACCACTTGGTCTCACTGATTGTGCCATCCATGGCAATGCTCCCAATTTCTTTTCTGTCCCTCCAATGCTGCCGTTTGCCTCTTGGTTTTTCAACATGCTGATTCCTCTCGCTACCAGTAAAAACTTTCTGTCTCTTTCAAGTCTTTCCTGGAAGCCTACTTCTTCGGCAAACCTTCTTTGAGCCAGTAGTCATCACCCCAACACACACCCCTACCCCAATTCCCAGTGGTATCTGCTACCTGCCCACTTGCTTAAGGCAGCTCTAAAAGGGATCAGACTACAGGGGTGCCCCGCAAGACGAATGCCTCGCAAGACGAAAAACCCGCTAGACGAAAGGGTTTTCTGTTTTGGAGGTGCTTCGCAAAACAAATTTCCCTATGGGCTTGCTTCGCAAGATGAAATGTCTTGCGAGTTTTTCCGACTTTTTTTCCCCTTTCCCCCCCCTTTTTCTAAGCCGCTAAGCCGCTTATCTGCTTATCCGCTAAGCTGATAAGCTGCTAAAAGCCGCAAAGCCGCTAATAGCGCTAATCCGCTAAGCCATCAATGGGCTTGTTTCGCAAGACGAAAAAACCGCTAGACGAAGAGAATCGTGGAACGGATTCTTTTCGTCTTGCGAGGGACCACTGTATTTCACAGAGAGGGCATCCCTTAGCTGTTCAGGATAGCAGAGGCTGGGGGCAACAGGGCAGCTGCTGCCTTCGTGCCCAGCTGGTGCGCTTGTGGAGGCACCTGGCTCAGGGTTGTTCAAGGCAGGCTGGTGGGACCGGATGGAGTCATGCTCTGACTCTGATCCACCAAGAGCATCCTCTTCTCACGTTCCCTTCCATTACGCTGGGCTGCTTACCTGGGAGGTTGCTGAAGAAACGGAGGGGGAGGGGGAAGCAGGTGGGGAGAGGCCACTGCAGGGCAGGTTCAGAGTGACGTAGTGCTCATGGCTGCAGATGATACGGATGAAGTCCATCCTCAGAGCAATGAGCGCGTTGGGGTTCTGGGTGGTCAGCAGCCTGTTATTGATCTGGAGAGGAGGAAGGAAGGTAGCTGTTGTGGGCTTGGTAAAGGTAAAAAAAGGTAAACCACCCCTGGATGGTTAAGTCCAGTCCAAGGCGACTATGGGGTTGTGGCATTCATCTAGATTTCAGGCCAAGGGAGCCGACGTTTGTCCACAGACAGCTTCCTGGGTCATGTGGCCAGCATGACTAAACTGATTCCAGTGCAACAGGACACCGTAACAGAAGCCAGAGTGGACGGAAATGCCGTTTACCTTCCCGCCGGAGCGGTACCTATTTATCTACTTGCACTGGCATGCTTTCAAACTGCTAGGTTGGCAGGAGCTGTGACAGAGCAACGGGAGCTCACTCCATCACAGGGATTCGAACCACCAACCTTCCAATCAGCATATGCAAGAGGCTCAGTGGTTTAGACCACAGCGCCAGTGGCATCCCTTGTAGGCTTGGTACAGCATTGTGAACCCTCCAGCCTCTAGCAGAGGCCACCCAGAGTCACCATCTCCTTCCCCAGTGTCCAGTCTAACATCAAAGCCCTGATTACAACTGAGTGAGGGTTCAAGCTTTAACCAATTAAAGGTAAAGGAACCCCTGACCATTAGGTCCAGTCGTGGCCGACTCTGGGGTTGTGGCACTCATCTCGCTTTATTGGCCGAGGGAGCTGGCGTACAGCTTCCGGGTCATGTGGCCAGCATGACTAAGCTGCTTCTGGCAAACCAGAGCGGCGCACGGAAACGCCGTTTACCTTCCCGTCAGAGCAGTACCTATTTATCTACTTGCACTTTGACGTGTTTTTGAACTGCTAGGTCGGCAGGAGCAGGGACCGAGCAACAGGAGCTCACCCCGTCATGGGGATTCGAACTGCCAACCTTCTGATTGGCAAGTCCTAGGCTCTGTGGTTTAACCCACAGCGCCACCTGCGTCCCTTTTAACCAATTACTTATGTATTTATTTGCATTCATACCCCACCTTTCCTCCAAAGAGCTCAAGCTGGCATACCTGCTTTTCTTCTTCCCCATTTTATCTTCACAACTACCCTACAAAGTAGACCTATGGCTGGCCCAAGGCCACCCTATGATCTTCATGGCTGAGCAGGGATTTGAACCCTGGTCTCTCAGGTCCTAGTCCAACACTCCAACCCCTACAACACACTGGATCTGAGTTCTGCACGTACAGAAAGTTTTCCGCAGCCACCTATCTAAATAAAACTCTTGCCCTCTCTCCTAGTTAATGTGCCCTCTTCCAGGAGGTAAAATTAGCAGCCTGGGAAAAGAGAACCACTGGGTTCCTCTTGTTACCTGCTTGTAGTAAGAACGCAGGAGGTTGAAGACAAAGCCACGATCCATGAGAGATAGTAGGTCATTGAGGAAAAAGGCCAGGCTGCTGTTGAGACGTTCCACCAGCTCAATATCCTGCAGAAGAAGCACAGAAGTATGTGAGGTGGCAATTGAAGGGGATTCCGTGGCGCTCTGGCAACCCCGAATGGAGGGTCAGAAAATGAGCAAGTGGGAGAGGGGATTAAGACCATGTGAGCGAGTGCAAACTGCTAGCACAGAATCAAAATGGGGCAGATATCTCACAGAATTCCCACACATCTCAATGAGGTTCATACAGAAGTTCTCAGCAGATTATACAAAAAGGTTTCCATTTTGCTCCAGTTGTGAATTTTAAAGGGAGATCAAGAACAACTAGCATTCTTTGGGGTTTTTTTGTGGTGTTATATAATCACATAAACCAACTTTAAAAAATTGTAGTCTGCGGGGGGGGGGGTTGCAGGGGTGTTAATACAGCTTAAGTTACTCAAATGTAATATATATGCATGAATGGATGCACATTTATAAAGAAGGTGGGTAAGACTTGCTGCATGTATCTACCTATATTATTAAGGGCTGCTATATCCCCACCATTAATGTTTTAATCTAGCAAGGATACTATTTTATACAGATAGTCTGCTTTGGTTGTTTTTTAAAAATCACATTTTACATGAAAAGTGGGTCACAACAATATATTCTAGGGCATTCAGTGAAGGGAATTCCATATCCATTATGTTTTTTGTCACTTGAGAGATCCTAGGAGTTAAATGAAAATGAAAAGCTTGGGTTTTATTTATTTACACCTGTAGTTTAGGAGGAAGAATATGGGAAAGCAGAGAAACCTGTACCTTGTTGCTCCCAACATTACACTTTTTAAAGTTTGCACTCTAATGCAGGTCAAGGTTTAAAACATGCAAACATGAATTAAGTCGCTTGGCGTGTTTGTGGAGTGATGCGGATAGGAAACTCTGAAGGAATGGATGGAGAGGCAGGCAAACGAAAGAAACCTTGCACAAACCTTCTGGCAACGGCTGGCGATTTCGGCACTAACGGTGCACACTAGGGCTGAGATGTCATCCACGAAACGGCCAGGGAAACGCAGCTTGCGAGGTGCCTCCAGCTTGTCACACAAGAACAGATGGTGTGCCATGCTCTTCACCTAAGAAAAGCATCAAGGGTGTTTCATCCTCCCTTTCATCCTCCCACTGCCCAATTATTCCAACCCCTTTGGGAATTCCAATTTAGACTGAGCTGACCTGTACGGCTGACCGTGGTTGGGCAAATCCTCTCTTAGAACAGTGCACTCTACTTGGGACTATCTGCATGTGAGCAGCTGAAAATCAGTTATGCTGCTTAAACTACAGTGCCAAAGCTGCTGGCCTGACTGAAGAGAGGTTAAATATCCAAAAAAGAACTGGCAAAATAAGACAGGCAGAAAAGAATTTCACTTTAAATCTGAGAAGTCTGCCACTGGGATTATCACAGAGCGACTGAGCCACTCATAATTCTGTTCCTTTCGGAAACCTTCCTCGACTTCCAAATACAAAATGATGAAATTTGGACCTAGGTGTGGTGCTTTCAACAGAGCACCTTGTAGAACTGCACATCAGTTCTTTTCATTGCTTAATATTTTAGGGAAGGTGGTTGGTTTTTTTTTTCAAAGGCTGATCTAGGATACACCTTGAGGGGCAACTCAGTTCTCTCATAACTTTCTGTAGTGACACTGTGCAAAGCAGAAATTTGGAAGCTGGACAGCAAAGGGACAGTCTACATAAGGCAACACATAAAGCCAGATCATGGATGCTCCTGGCCGGAAGGCCAACAATTTGTTTAGGGAGATCAGCAGCAAGGGGCATACCATCAACTGGAAGAAGAACCAGGCTTGATGCAAGGCAGCTTCCCGCACGGAACTGGTGCTCACTACCCACTGCAGGGCCAGTTCTTCATGAAGCAGCTAAAAGAGATTCACAAGGAGAGGAAACACTCAGCATGCCCCTTGCAGAAATTCAGGTCAACCATTGCAGGATTGAGTACAGAGCCACAGGCTGGTGCTTCTGGAGCTACCAGCTGCTTTCAAACCAGGGAAAGAGAGAGGGAGTAAAAATACAGCCCTCATCTGTACACCCTATCCTTCAACTCAAAACCTGATTGATTGCCTGTCAAAAAAAAGTCACAGATCTTCAGAAGATGCTGTTAGGTTAGAAAAACAATGACTGACAAAGACTAGGAAATGGGCCAGGTTTTGGAATAAAGGCCTAGCCTGAAAAACCACAGATCCCTAATGAGATTTCTGGGGAGTCATTCGTTCCCCAGTCAATTTACACAGATGGATGCTTCTTGGTGTAACTGACACCAACCAACTCATCTCACTTAGATCACTGCCTCATCTGAGTCAGTGGCCAAGGAGTCAGAAGCCTTGTAGCATACATGCTATAAACACAGCCATTTAGCGACTGGTTGTGTTTTCACTCCAGGCTTCCTGCATGCAGAATGGGAATGAGGGGAGCACACACAAAACTGCTCTCGTGTCTAAACAGAGGTATCAGCACCCAACTATCCCTTGTAGTTCTCAAAGCACTATTATCTGGATACAACAGCACAGTCTGGACTCCGGACCAATCTGTATTCAGAACTCGACAACCCAGACCCACTTCCTTCCCCTAGGTTGGGGTTTTTAAAAATCCATATAATGTTAAATATGTTATCAGTGAAATAACAAAAGCTGAAGTAGCCAAGAGTCTCAAGTTGTCCTCCCTCCCAATGAGCTCCAGCCAGGAGCAGCTTCCATCTAGGACTGCCTAAAAGCAAGAAGTCTACATGTTTATTCCTGGCAGACACATTGAATGTCTCCCATAGACGTGGGAGGAAGGTTCAGGTGAGTTGTGTATTATGAATAGAGGACTCAGAGCACCAGCTCTGCGAGAAAAAGCCAAAAAGATGGCAAATAACACTGAAGGAAAGAAAGTAGAAATGGAAGTATGAGAGCAAGCGGAATAGCATTCAGAGGAGGGTGGGATTTTTATCATGACTTAATTGGTTTGGTTCCCAATATCAGCAGGGCCTGAATTTCTTCATGGCAGAAACCAACCACAGATACATGATCTCCACCCAAAGGGCTTACCCAAGGCAATGCCACATTGCAGAGCTGCCTGCACTTCTGTTGCCTATTCAGAGCACATAACATTATTACACATTCACAACAACCAGTGCCATTTGCTTCTAAACCAAATACTTATACTCAGTGCTTTTTTTCTGGGGGGATGCATACCCTAAACATTTTGCGAATCTAAGTTTGGCCTCACTGAGGGGCAGTATTTCAATATGAGTAGGAAAATGAGAGTACCCCTAAACATTTTTTTTAGAAAAAAAGAAAGCACTGCTTATGCTAGATGGATTCGATGCATGTCTACTTGGAAGGAAGTTCCACTTAAATCCATGCAACTTACTCCCAAGGGTGCATAGGATCCTAGTCTTAAGTTTGTCTTCCAGGGCGACATTTCTGGGGTGCTTCCCAGGCTCTCTCTACCTTTTTGGTTGTTGATCTCATCGGGGTGGCCAGAGGAAAAGTGGAGTTCTCAAGATAGGAGGAGATACGATTAGGTGCTCGCTCCGCAGCCTGTGAGATGAGCAGAAGCAAGAGAGAAAAGAAGAGGACACAGTGGTGGTGAAGAGGTATTACTCAGGATGGAAGGAGGAGCGAGGTGATGGTTTGCAGGAACAGTGCCCGGCTTCCTTAATGAGAGGAAGGAGCTCAGAATTTGAAAGCAAACCACAATTTGGAAGGAAGCAGGAGTCTATAATGGATTTGCAAGGTCACCAAACTCAGGGCTGCTCAACCTAGACCAGATAGGCCAAACCAATGCTTATATGCAACTCAGTTAACAAACAGGACTACGTCCCACACACAAGGGGGGAGCACATTCAAGAAGAGTAATAAACACCAAGTGTAATCAACCTGTTGCCCTGGCAGGATGAGTACTTGTTGTACACAGGAAGAGCAGGAGGGTCCGTGGGGTGCTTTTAGGTAAAGACCCAGGCCTCCACTCCTGCCTGCCTCTCTAGTGGTGCACTGCTATCCAGTTCAGTAGATTAGAAGGCAAACATACAGCAGAGGTATGGAGAGTGCTTGCTTATAGCCATAGGATGCGCTCTCATCATAGCAGCTTTTTTTTTTTTTTAAGCAAGTGTAACTATCAGCAGTTAGGCAAGACCAGTACCTGCAGTCCACAAAGCTGCCATTAGATGGCACTGTTGCAGAGTGAAAGACAATTGCCCAATTTAGAGAGCTCTGATAAGGAAAATACAGTGATACCTTGGTTTACAAACATAATCTGTTCCGGAGGTCCGGTTGTAAACCAAAACAGGTTGCAACCCAAGGCGTGCTTTCGTCAATGGGGCCTTCCCCCCCAAAAAAAAAAATTGGTTGTAATCCCCCCCAAAAAAGGGACACTCACTTCAGGGTTTGACATGCTTGTAATCCAAAACGGTTGCAAACCAAGGTACTACTGTACCTAACACACCCTGTACTGAGAATGCTACATAAAATCACACGAATTGTGGCTTCTTCCCAAGAATATTCACTGACCACCAAGGGTAGGGTAGGATAGGATAGAATAGGATAGGTGGGGGAGACGCATCTTTCCCATGTAGCAGGAATGTCCAACGTCCAGCGCACATTAACAATTTCACAGAGAAGCATAATACCGGTCATATGTTTGCTGCGCATGGTGAAGGAAGCAGCTGTGCAAGCCAAGAAACTGCCTAATTTCACTGTGCAGGAGGACTTTGGAATGTGGGTATTATATGGTTGCAGAGAGAACCTTGGAAACCTTGAACCTCACATATGCCAGGGAGAAAATAATCCATGCTACTGTTTCCTTAAAACAAAGACACTTAACAAAATTATCTATCACATTTTTGCTACTGACTTTCTTCAGGGATCTCCAGGCAGCATACATGGGGTTAACCCCTATTCATTCTCATGCATCATCCTGCGGCACGTTAGGTTGTGAGGTGGAGACTGGTTCAAGGATATCCTGGAAACTTTATAATTGCTGACAGGGTGTTTTTTTAACTGAAATCCCCTTAGTCCAACTTCCACAATCTCTGCACTTCACCACAACGGCTCCTCCCACTCCCCCTTCCCCACTGCGCTTTGAAGTGTGGCCCCTGGCAAGCAGCAGTTCCTGCGTCAATAGTTTAGTCGCTGCTTTGGCCCAAATTAGACCTGCAAACCAAGCCAGTCGCTCCTCTGCATGCGCGATCCACCTGCCGTCTCCCCCTGCCCCTTCTGCCTTCCAGGCAGGGTTACCAAGTGCCAAGTGCAAAGAATCCTGCCAACTGTGATCCATCGTGGAAGGGAAACCGAAGCCTGAAGAGAATGCAGGTGGCATTTATAAAATAATCCATAAAGGAGATTTCATGACAGCCCTAACCCAGGAAGAAGCAGAGGAGGTGAGGTGCTGCCCAGGCTCCTAACTGCACCCTGGGTGTCAGACAGCATTATGTCTGCGCTGCTTTCAAATGCTCTTCCAAACTGCTTTCAGCGAGCACAAAAGGGTCAGTTGCGTGAGGAAAATAAATAAAACCTTGCACAGACCTTTGCAAACAAACCCCTCCCCTGACATTACCAAACCTCAGATGACGGAAGGCTACCGATATCAAAACTATGCTTTCCGTGTGAGGCAGTGCAACCTCATAATGCTGCGACTACACCTCTAAAACCTAAGGCTGCCTTGGGCTCTTTTGGGAGGAAGGGTGGAATATAAACAGAATAAATAACAATTAATATTAATAACAATCAGCGCTTTGGAGTAGAAAATGAAGTGCCAGTACTCCTATTTCGATCACAGTGTCATGGGAACCAGCACAAAATGGCTGCCATGGGGACTGAGAGCTGGAGGTGGGTTTTGTCACAAAAAGGCACAAATAATACAGTCAAACCTCGGTCATCAAACATAATCCGTTCCGGAAGCCCATTTGGCTTCCAAATGTTCAACAACCGAGGCGTGGCTTCTGATTGGCTGCAAGAGCTTCCTGAACTCAAGCAGAAGCCGTGGCGGATGTTCGACTTCCGAAAAACGTTCGAAAACCGGAACATTTACTTCCATGTTTTCGGCATTCGGGAGCCGAAATGTTCCAAAACAGAGGCGTTCGGAAACCGAGGTTTGACTGTAATGCCATTCTTTTGGAGTGGCAAAGGAGAAGCAGATGAAATTTCAAAGGTCAGTCCAAGAAGGCAGCTTTCATTTTCATTTTTTCATGAAAAACATGTCCCCTGATGCCTGTTGTGGGGCTCAACAGCCCCCCCAACTCGAGCCTTCTGGGAAAACATTACTCTTTACCCCAATGCAGGCATTAATGGCAGGCATACTCTGGTGAGCAAGTCAAGGAGAGGAGCAAGGGGTCGGAGCACCAGGGAGAGGGGAGGGGAAAGGCACCTGCTTCAGATCCATGCTGGAGTTCGGATGATTCCTACGAAGCACAGACTTTGGGCCTCCGGGGGCATATGCTGAGTTGACCCAGGAGTGAGAGCGGTCAATCCCCTAGGTAGCGTGCAAGAGAAGAGCAGGAAAGGAAAAACAATCAGAACCAAGAAACCAAGGGTAAAGAACCACAACCATTGCTGCTGTGATCGCAGAGAAGGAGAAGGAGCCTTAGTTAAACCAGGGCCTGCAATTGCCATGCAAGTGACCAAAAGGAACACACACAAAGCATCATAATGCATTAGAAGCCCAGGTTTTCCATTGCCACAAAGACCATTGATTTGGGGAGTTGTGTGCCATACGTTTTATGGTCACAGAATGCACCTGAGTGGGGCACCAGTTTGTAGGGAAGACAGGGAAGCAGGACAAATAATAGGGGAGGACATGGCATGAATCACCTGTAAGGGTCTATTCCTGGGGTTCCCAACATGCAGCACATGCCCCACAGGGCGGCAATTTGATTTTAAGGGGGTCAATTTGAAAATGAGTTATTAACAGTGTTTTTTGCATTTCTTATGGTTCTAGGGGCCTCATATACAGTATATAAATATATATTGTGACATACACATTTTTAAAATTAAAATAAAATTATATGTTGGGGGGGCATCAGGATTTTAGAGATGCTTAGGTGGGGCATGGCCCAAAAAAGGTTGATAACCACTGATCTATACTGTCTCCCACTCTGCCTTCCTCCAATTATGAACAGCAAGCATGCACGTGGAGGGGGTGATTCTGATCAGAACGACAGCAGAAGCAAAGGGCTAAAGACCACCACTCACCCAGCCACCCACCCACCTCATGCCATGGTCCCGATCCAGTTTGACCTCCTCACCCCAACACTGGCTGTACTTTCCTTTGTAAAAAACTTGCATACCAGGGCTAACCAAGTAACAAAACACCACACATAATCTGTCCCTTGAAAAAGCTTAATGGCAGTGATCACCCTCCAAGGTTTCAAAACAGCGAAAGTATTATTTCAGGCAATTGTTTTTCCAAAACAAAGAATTAGGATTAGTGGCAGGGTGGTACAAGTTGGTGCTGGGCCCAGAAGGGTGGCACTTGGGCACTCATGGCAAAGCTCACTGCTGCAATGACTACTGGGGTCCTATTTATGTGATTATTAAAATGCCAGATGTATACAGATAGTTTTTGACCAGTGGGAAACCTCTGGCCCTGTTAGGATATAGTTCCATTCCACCTTAAAAGGGTCAGTCATGATTGTTGTGTATCACATGCCTGTTTACTCCCAGCACTGTCTGCTGGGAACTTCCGTTTGTATATAGCTTTTGTATTCCAGCTGTTTTCCTGGACACGGAGGCAAGCAGTCATGTTTTTCCTTTGTTCTGAACTACGTTGAATAAAGCTGTAAATATGCTCTCTCTCTGTCTGCATCTTTCGTTGTGGAGACTCTGCTGAAAGGGTGTGCACAGGTCTTGGAATGTCTCTGAGGCTTGTGTCGCTAACTGACTGATGCTGTTCCACAGGAGACTGGTGATCGTCCGGAGACAACTGGGGGCCTGCCTGATGCCTCTGTCTCCCTGGCAGTATCCCAACCGGGCCTCCCCACTTGGCCCACGAGGCTGTTTCAGTCAAACCGCCTTCACCTGCCCTACATCTCATGTCACCTCCACCTGAAGTCATAAACGACATCTGGCCTGAGGCAGACTAAGATGGAGTTTGCAAGCACCCACAAAGTCCTGCGCCTGCAAACCACATTTAATTACTGGGGCTTGCAAATAAATGTGCCTTTGCCTACGTGGTTTGATTTCAAACCACGTAGACAAAAAAGGAAGAAAGGGGGTCACTTGACATCACTGTGCCATCCGGTGACTGACACATAAGCTGCCCCACCCCTCTATCAAACCTGCTCCATGGAGGGTGGGGGAGATAAGGCTCTGATCCAAGGGATGGATCCAGTTTCACATCCTTGTGGTATATGATGCTCGGACAACTTTGGAACTCCCTCCCTGAAGAAGCTAGACTGGCTTCTGCCTTGTCCTTCTGCCAACATGTAAAGACTTTCTTATTCCAAGAGGCTTTTGGGAACTGACTGCTTTTGATGAAAGGGCCGGTGCTGTGGTGTTTTTATTGCAACTCTCTGTATGATCTTTTATACCTATATATAGTTTTAATTCTATCATTTTTGTAATGATTGGGCTTTTTCTTCTTCTATGTTTTTAGCTGTTCCTATTCTATCTGTAGGGGACGCAGGTGGCGCTGTGGGTTAAAGCCTCAGCGCCTAGGGCTTGCCGATCGAAAGGTCGGCGGTTCGAATCCCTGCGGCGGGGTGCGCTCCCGCTGCTCGGTCCCAGCGCCTGCCAACCTAGCAGTTCGAAAGCACCTCCGGGTGCAAGTAGATAAATAGGGACCGCTTACCAGCGGGAAGGTAAACGGCGTTTCCATGTGCGGCTCTGGCTCTGGCTCTGGCCAGAGCAGCGATGTCACGCTGGCCACGTGACCCGGAAGTGTCTCCGGACAGCGCTGGCCCCTGGCCTCTTAAGTGAGATGGGCGCACAACCCCAGAGTCTGTCAAGACTGGCCCGTACGGGCAGGGGTACCTTTACCTTTACTTATTCTATCTGTATCCTGCCAACCTAGCAGTTCGAAAGCACGTCAAAGTGCAAGTAGATAAATAGGTACTGCTCCGGCGGGAAGGGATATGGCATTTCCGTGCGCTGCTCTGGTTCGCCAGAAGCGGCTTAGTCATGCTGGCCACATGACCCAGAAGCTGTACGCTGGCTCCCTCGGCCAATAAAGCGAGATGAGCGCCACAACCCCAGAGCCATCTGTGGCTGGACCTAACGGCCAGGGGTCCCTTTACCTTTACCTTTATTCTATCTGTAAGTCACCTTGAGCCCCCATCAGGGGAAAAGGTTAAGTATAAATAAATTAACAACAAGAACCCTCAGCAGCGCTTACCTTGCTGCCAACAATCTTCTGAACCTCTTCATCTGGGGAGTTTGGTGTGGTGGTCAGGTCAGGGTTGCTGTTGCTGATGCTTTTGGAGCGAGAGAGATTAAGGCTGACAGGGCGCCCAGTTGTGCGGGACAAGGTGGCGTACTGGATGGGGCCACTGTGGGGTGGCATTCCAGTCTCTGTAAAACACAAACACACACAAACCACTAGGTTAAGTCAAAGGACAGACGGGCATATTGGGGTGGGAAGAATGCTATTGAGGGATGATGCCTCCAGCAGTCACGAATAGGCCATCGCTTCCCATGGCCATGAGAAGACAATACGCTGCCACTGTGTCCCAATTTACCCTCCATTATTTTATCCTTGGATGCCTCCTCCCTGCACCAGAATGGAGCATCTCAAGTGAAGAGTCCTTCTGGCTCAGCCAGAGGGCGTGATCTGGCTGGGACACACTTCTGAGCTCCAGAATTGCTTCCCCCGTAGGATCTGGGATACCTTCTTTTCAATCCTTGTTTTTCCTCCATGTTCCGTTGGCATGGCCATGTTTTGTTGTTGGGTTTTATTAGTTGGTGCATCTTCTTAAGCTGTAGTACTTTCTGTCCTCAACCCCCTAATATCCCTATGGAAGTTTAAGGCTCTACAAGTCCTGTCTTTCCTGGTGGGTACAGTCAGTTGTCCATAAATCAGGCATAGGCAAACTCCAGCCCTCCAGATGTTTTGGAACTACAATTCCCATCATCCCTAGCTAATAGGACCAGTGGTCAGGGATCATGGGAATTGAAGTCTCAAAACATCTGGAGGGCTGGAGTTTGCCTATGCCTGCCATAAATTGATATCCTCTCTCCAGCGGAGCAGAAGAAACCTTCACAGTTAAGTCAATACTCTGTATTTCGGCGAGTCCTAATAACCTTTTCCACCCTTTTATGGGGTACATCATCATCCACATTTCTGAGTCGCTTTCCTCAAAAACGAGGACGATACTGCCTCTCTGCATACCAGAGACCACTGAAGAGCAAGTAGCTGTGTTTAGGCCACTCCTTTTTCTGTAGGGCCAAGAGTCTGGTTTCCCATCCCCACTGCCTCGTTCCTGGCACAGAGCTGCCACTGAACACCAAAGGCAGAATGTGGAAGAGGCACTGCTAGGGTGAAAATATGCAGGGAGTGTCTACACTGAGAAGAAACTCCAAGGGTTTGATGAAAGAAGCTCAGAACAGCAGTGGCTGCCCAGCTCCCTTGCTGTTTGGTGCCAGATCTAATCTGCGCTTTTAACTGCCAGGCATGGTGCCAAGAGAAGGGGAAAACAGAAATCCCCAACCCTTGCAGCTAGAAAAGTTAGAGGATGAGGAAGTCTTGAGATTTTTCTATTTTTGTCCCCCAAGAGACTTTTGATAGTACTGCAGTCCATGGAGGAAAACGACGAATGATCCCTCTCCCCTGGCCCCTTGGGAGTCTGGGTTTTCCAATACTGGGTGGAAGGAGCCAGCTCATAACTGGATGCTGTCTCCCTTCTGAGTGAGGAACATGCACAAGGGAGAATCTCAGTCCACTCCAATGATGACAGAATTGAGATTAAGGAGGATGTGTTCACCACCCGTAACAGTGTGTTGGCTGAACAGGAAGGGCTGCTAACTGGGAAGAGGTACTGCCTTCAGTGCTCCGTGCAATGGCCTTCACATGTATGGCCATGGATGTGGGGAAGGACCAAAGTCTCTCTTCTCCTCATCAGTGCAAGCCTGTTTCAAAGCAAGTTGACTTTCCTTCACCAATTTCAGTATGTGCCGCGTCTTTCCCACCATCTCCTGCAAACCGCAACAAATAATCTCCCCTTATGCATCTCACTAAGAGTGTTACTATGACGTCATTTCACTATCAGAACTTCTTGATGGTGGCTGGGGATGGAAGGGAAGGGATTGGTCCTCTTTTTCAAAGTGGGGGTGCTCTAAAAACCTCCTCCATCATATACATACATTCACTACCACCAATAAAGCTCATTCCTCTCACCCCACCCCTGTCAAGAATACAAGGAGAATGAAGATCTCATGATACTGTCAATATTGGCCTAGAGCACGGGGGGGGGGGGGGAGAGAGTACCATATTTCACTGCATAATGGTCACATTTTTAATGCTGATTTTTCTTTTCAAAAAAGCAGGGTGCAACTATTATGTGGTGGCGGCCATTACGCAGTGAGAGGCGGTAAATGCATAGCTTAGCTTAGGTCTCTAACCCAATCCTGCAAGCCCCACAGAGAGAAGCAGGAGGCTAGCTGCACAGGCCCTGTCTCAGGCAGTTACCGGGCACTGGGCACATCCACAGGTCCCAGCTGCCTGCCTCCAGGCAGGACCTTGCCGCTGTCGCATTTCTCCTCCATCGCTGGCTCTCGAGCCAGGCCTCCTCGGTTGCCACCGCCTTTGCTCCCCGTGTGAAACTGCCTCATCCTCCACAGGCTGAGGGCTGACTTGGCCAACAGGCAAGTCCCGCAGGCAAGCCTGGGCCCGCAGCGGAACACGAAGAGGGTGGGAAACAACTGTGCTAAGAGCTATTCCATTTACAAAAGCGGGCAAAACAAAACACTTCAGAGCAAAACAAAATGTCTGACTGACACCCCTGTGACTATTATGCAGGGAATGCTCTGGAGACTGATTTTAGGATCCGAAAAAGGGGTGTGTGTGTGACTATTACATGGGCATGGGGAAAGAGCTGATGTGCATTGAAACTAGTAGGGTTGGAGGTCAACAGTAAGTGGAGCCAATGATGGGTGAAGCCAACTAACTCCAAGTCTCCATCCTGCTCCCTACTGAGCTCTACAAAGGAGGCACTGAAACAAAGGAGGAAGAAGCTGAGAGCCAGCTGGTTGTAAGTTGGGGGTTGGCTGGGGGAAGAAATGAGGGAAGCACCCCATTTGCCCTAATGGACTAGCTTCCAGTAGCCACTAAGCCAGGGGTCGGCAAACTATGGGCCCCGGGCCGGATCAGGCCCATCTGGGTCCTGGATGCGGCCCGCACCGTGAAGCCGGAACCTGCCGCGAAGCCGAACCCCCTGGCAATGTCAATGGGAGGAAGAGGCCGAGCAGCAGCGGCTCTGCCCCTCAAACGCCGTGCCTGGTTTACCTCTGCCAATCAAACACCGCGCCTGGTTTACCTCAGTGGCGTTCGATTGGCAGAGACGTCCCCGCGCCGCGCTGAGGTAAACCAGGTATTTGATTAGCAGAGCCGCCGCTGCTCGGCCTCTTCCTCCCACCGCCGCCACCCTAGTGCTCCTAGTGGGCCAGAGAGCAGAGCGGATGAGTTCACTCTGCCTACCCACGAGAAGCAGCAGCAGCGGCGGTGGTGGTGGTGGCAGCCCCTGGGAAGGTAAGTGCAGCGGCTGGGGCTGAGGAGTGGGGAGTACTTGCCCCCCTCGCCTCTTCTTCCAGCTCCACACCCCCCGGTACCGCTTCTCCAGCCCACCACAAGGTCTGAGGGACAGTGGACCGGCCCACTACTAAAAAAAGTTGCCGACCCCTCCTCGTGTTCCATTTTGGGCTATGCACTTTGTCCCTAAAAGCTACTAGTCTACTGCTATGACTCATCTGCTTCAATTGGCCTCAAATTATTCATAAGTCCCATCTGTCCCACGTATGACCTTTCCTGGGAGGAAACTCGTGGAGCCAAGTTAGGTACCTCCCTGAACATGCCCATCTATCCCTTAGGGGCAGGCAACCTGCTGACTAATTTCATGGAGATAGAGGGAGGAGGAGAATAAGTGGAAGGAAAGAGATGGTAGGCAGAGAAGGAAGGAGCACTGCTCATTTTTGCCTCTCGACTCCAAAACTGCAAACATCTCACAGTGTCTGCTGGGTGCCGATCAAATCAGGCCGCTGTTTTCCTTGAGACAGAAACACACTGCTATCAGCACAAGGAGCTGGGCATCTCTCATAACTCCGGAGCGCCTGGGTTGCAGACCAGGGGAAATGGCACCCAGGGCAACATGAATGACAGCCAGGCACTTGCTCCTATCCCCACCTCGCACACATGGAACTAAACACTCTGTTCTATACCTGGTAAGCCTGGCTCTGCCACAGGCAGACGGAAAACGTAGAAGATGTAAGAGGCCAGCAGATGGTTGTGGCCATGCTGGTCCTGGCTGCTGTCAAGGTTCTTGTGGATCTGGTTCACCATCACAGCAATGGCTTCAAAGGCAGCACGGCCCAGGTTCACTGAGAAAATGGGGAGATGTGTGGACTTGTGTTAATGACCAAAAAGTGGCTCAAAACACCAAACACTGGAACAGAAAGGGCAAGCAAAGGTTAGATGGTTTTCAGCAAACAAGAAGGATGAAAGGCTGCTTGATCTTGGGAATTCATAGCATGTTAGGGCATGCATAAATTTGGAAAAAAGGAGCAACCGCGGGCTTTTTTATTGTCCAGTTTGCAAGGTCTACCACTTGTAGTTCTTCCTCCCCATCTCTAGCTCCTCGAACAACAAATGCACAGGCTGCTGAAAACTAAAAACCAAAAGAAAACACTTCCCTACGTTTAACCTGGGAAGAAGGTTGACCTTGTGCCAAAAATGTAGTGGATGTGTTTCCAAAAAATAATGTTTTCCTTCAGAAATCCTTACATAGAAAGATGCAGCTGTAGCTAGAATTTGGCGCAGAAGAATACAGATACAAATGGGACTTTGGTCTTCTTTATTGCTGCATGCTGTACTTTAGAAGAAGAAAGTCACATCGTAAATCTTTCTTGCTCACTGCTTCCAACACCTGCTTTAAAGCATGATGTGGGGTGGGGTGGGAAACATGAGGAGGGGTTCTTGACCCTGAAAGACCCCTTCCCATGAGTTCTCAGTTTTGGGCAGAGGACATGGGTGAGGGGGAAACAACATTGTCCCTAGCAAAAGGCAGATCTTTCAGAGAAGTGAATTTAATTGTGACAGCAACACTGGCAATCACGTAAATGGGAAAGTAATAAGCAACTGTCAGTACAGTCATACCTCGGGTTTAATGTGCTTCAGGTCGAGTGCTTTTGGGTTGCGCTCCGCGGCAACCAGGAAGTAACGGAGCGCGTTACTTCCGGGTTTTTTTTTTTTTTTTAATAAATGTTTATTAGCATTTCAATAATACACATAGACACACACAAAAAAAGAAAAAATAACAGAAAATACAAAAATTTAAAAAAAGAAAACAATTACAAACAAATGAAATTTCAATTTCTTATTTTCATATAACTTCTTTCTTAGACCTCCTCTCCCCTCCCCTTCTTGTATTCCAGTTCAAGTTATTAGTCCTGAAAATCCTTATTACTTAATTCTCAACCTTAAACTTAATAATTTTAACATACTGTAATTTTACCTTTCCTCATTCTTCCATAAAATTATTATTACATTCCTCATTTTCGTTTCCTTTTAACCATTTTAGACACCAATTTTAGCTTATCTAATCTTAAACATCTTATACATCATTTCTTATTCTTTAACATATTTCTTAAAGTCAATATTTCCCTTCCATAGCTTTCCCAACTTCCATACAAATATCAAAACAAATTAAAAGTAAGTAATTAAAAATTCTGTACCCTTTGGATTACCAAACTCCAACCCCCCTTTCCCGGTTTAGACCCCAATAAATGTTCATCAATCAATACTGTTTAACCTGGAGATCTCACGTCCGAGGCTCTCAAGTCACCCTCAGTTCCTCTCTGCCGGCCTCTTGGATAGTCCTTTAGGTTAAGCCCCAAGGCTCGAAGGGGCTCTGACCCAACAAGATCCATGATTTTTCCAGTTGACCCTCCATATTTAAGATTAATACTAATGAGGTGTTCCACTCTCAAATTTGCAATTTCCAACTCAGTCCAAACTTTCCACCTCAAGTTTTTATTCTCCTTTGTTGTCTGCATGCCAGGCCCCAAGCTGTAATTCTCCCTTGACATCTGCAAAATTACCAGTCCACCTTCCTTTTCCTCACAATCCACAGTCTCGTGACTCTCAAATTCCTCTTGTTGTTGATGTATATAAACTTCCTGCCTCCACTCCCTGTCAGCTTCAACAATGTTGTTTACTGCCAGGGCCAGGGTGTTCGCATTTGTAGTCAAAACATCTGTCTGATCTTGTAACTTTCCCAGGAGAGCCAGTATTTTGTTGAGTTTAGTCTGATTATTGCTTCTTTCAGCCATTTTTACAGTGTCTCTCAGTTTAAAAACCAGTCAGTAAGTTAATTTGTAGCTGCTCTCCCTTATTTTCTAGAAGTTGCAACAAATATAGCCAGCAGATGCAACAAAGACAAAGTTCCCTTTATCCTTTCCTTTTGACAGCTATTTTGACAGCTGTCAAAATCTTCAATAGTTCCTCAACAGGTTCTCTCACGGGGCGTCCCCGGGTTCTGGGGGGGTGAAACTTTAGCTCCAAACGTCAAGTTTATCCTCCGGTAAAGTTTATAGCGTCAAGCCGTGAAGTTTATTTTTTTTTTAAAAAAGTTCTCTCGACCTTAAGTTGCAAGCTCTTTGCGTTAGAATATCTACTCAAAGGGGGGGGCGACTTCCTTTTTGACCCTTCCCCGCTCGTTCCCAATTCAGGAAAAATTTGTTTAAGATCCAAATTCCATATTTACTCACGGGTTCTTGTTTTTGAGTCCGAATGTTTCAAGGAAAAAGTCAGCGCTTCTCCGGCAATGGCATGCGGCTTCGCTCCGCAGAAGGAGCAATCGACTCACAGCACCGCGCCGTCCCCCGTCCCCGTTCCTGAGCCTTTAAAAAGGCTCCTTCGCGGTTTGGGGGGGCGCAAATGGTGCCCGCCGAGTCACCACGTTCACAGGCATCCGCGCCTGTGATTTTTAAGGGTCCCCGCGTCGCCGGCGCGGACAAGACCCGATCCTGCGGAGCCGATTCCCTCCGGAGCTCGGAGGGAATCCGCCATTAATCGGCAGCGCTAACCCGGAAGTCCCGCGTTACTTCCGGGTTTTGCCGCTCGCGCATGCGCAGATGCTCAAAATGACGTCATGCGCATGCACGGAAGCGGCAAAACGTGACCCATGCATGCAAAGATGCGCCATCGCGTCTTACGTTCCATTCAGGATGCGAACGGGGCTCCGGAACAGATCCCGTTCGCATCCCAAGGTACCACTGTAGATGAATGGTTAAAACAACTGTGATACTGAAATGCCCCTAACATAACAGCCCTCCACTTTTATATTAAGAAAGGAGTTTTGTTCAAAAGTAGTCTCTTTTTTCCTTGGGAACCCCACCCAAATTTAACCAAATGAATGGTGCGCTCCTATATTTATGACTTGTTTTATGTGTATTTCTTTTTCATTCAACTCTTTCCAACCTGCGAGCTGACCCATTTTAACACACATCCTTCTACTTCCAGACTTATGAAGCCGGGATTCTACCACAACCCATGTTTCCCTTACCCTATCCTTGGAGTGAGTGATGCCAGTATGGAAAACCCTGTCTCTTACCATATGACTGTGCAAAATGTGAGAATGCTTCAATTTCAGATTTTGAAGACCCTTTGTGAAGCATGCCAGATGCTCAACCAAAGAACTCAATATGGCCCAGACAATGGTAACCATGGGACAGGGAGTGGAATAGGAGGAGAAGCACAGCACTCACCAATCTGCCCTGCGATAACAGGTGGGTACACAATGAGTTGGATGAGCTTGTTGAGAATCTGGTGGCTAAAGACAACCAGGGACTCCAAGCTAGCCACCCGTAGGTTGCCCACACTGGATTTCAGCTCAGAATCCATGTTGTTTTCTGTGAGGATTACGTCTTTTAGGCGGAAGGGGAAAGTGTATTCTTCCAGCACATGGATCAAGGTGAAAAACTTGTCCAGAAATGGGTCCTGCCAGGATAAAGGATAAGAAAACTATGGTGTAACTCAGAGTTCAAAGCATCTCTTAAATGTGGAGTGTCCTTTGTTCATTTCAACATCAGCAAAAGAACAGATATGTGCTATCTCAAGAATCCTTTGTATGTCTTTGATAATTTCTCTTTGAAAGATAAAGGATTGCCAAGTTGAACCAAACTGATGTTCAGTCCAGCTCAGTATCCTAAACCCCAGAGAGGTAAATGGCTCAGATGTATGTTCTCCCAACATGCATTGTTTTGATGAAGTAACCAAGAAAACCCCATTTTTCTCTCTGAGATGCTCCTTGATTTTTCAAACTGAAAAATAAGGCAACTGTTTTTGAGCTTCTAAAAAAACATTGCAAACAGCTTTCCACAAGCATGATGCTGGAAAGTGAGCTAGCATCAGGCTTTAATTTAGTTCAAGGCTTGGAGACAGGACAGTTGATGCAGGAGCAAAAATCCCAGCTGGCATGCAAGAACATGGCTCAACTGAGTCCTGCTTCTACTTGGCTCTACGTACATTCCATTCCTTGCAATGTGAAAACCTCCTCTCACCTGAGTATGGACAGAAGACACTGCCAGCACCTCCACATTGAAGACCCCCTTGTGGTTATCCACCCACTTCATGCCAGGCAGCTGCACCTACAAAGGAGCAACAGGGATAAAATATAATGCCACTAAAGGGTGTCTGGAAAGGAGTGAGAGAAGAAGGAAAGCTGGAGATGAGAGGCAACAAGGAAAAGAAGAAGAGAACATTCCTCACTTCAGCATAAGCAAGGAGAAGCCCTTCAAGGGACTCTCCTTTCCCCAGGCTACTTACAACAGCCGCTACTTACATCAGGGGTGAGTACCGAGTAGCTGGGAGGAGGCTTGTCAACAGACACAGGCAGGCAAAATTGTCCTGTTCTCAGCCGGCCATGTTGCATGAGGGGGATCCACTAGAGAGAGAGAGAGAGAAGGCCGGAGTGAGTCCTAGCAGGATGACATGTCTTCCCTTGTCAGTCCTTCACCTGCCCCTCCCTGCCCACAGACTGCCTTTACTGAGCAGGGGACAGCAGCAAATCAAATACTGCCCGCTGAGAAGGAAGATTTGTTACTGTACCCCACCTTGTAAATCTTCAGTACTCAAGGTGGATGGAAGGACAGGAATCCCACACAGGAGATGGAAGGGCACTCTCTGTGTCCAGGGCAGCTGTCTACCAGCTCCGTCTGGTACGCAGGCTGAGACCCTACCTGCCCGCAGACTGTCTCGCATGCTCTGATTATCTGCCACTTGGACTACTGTAATGCGCTCTATGTGGGGCTACCTTTGAAGATGAACCGGAAACTACAATTAATCCAGAATGCAGCAGCTAGACTGGGGACTGGGAGTGGTCACCAAGACCACATAACACCAGTCCTGAAAGACCTACATTGACTGGCAGTGCATTTCCGAGGACAATTCAAGGTGTTGGTGCTGACCTTCAAAGCCCTAAACAGCCTCCGCCCAGTATACCTGAAGGAGCGTCTCCACCTCCATCATTCAGCCTGGACACTGAGGTGAAGCTCTGAGGACCTTCTGGCAGTTTCCTCACTGCGAGAAGCCAAGTTACAGGGAACCAGGCAGAGGGCCTTGTTGGTAGTGGTGCCTGCCCTGTGGAACACCCTCCCATCAGATGTCAAGGAAATAAGCAACTACCTGACTTTCAGAAGACATCTGAAGGCAGCTCTGTTTAGGGAAATTTTTAATGTCTGGTGTTTTATCATGTTTTTAATATTCTGTTGGGTGTCGCCCAGAGTGGCTGGGGAAACCCAGTCAGATGGGCAGTGTATAAATAATAAAATTATTATTATTATTATTATTATTATTATTATTATTATTATTAGGCCTTCCACAGTGTCAGGATACGGGTTCATCTAGCCCAGAGCCGCTTAAGTGGCAGTTGCTCTCCAAAGTCTTAAAGTTACCAGAAATCTTTTGCCACCGGAGACATGGGTTTTGAACAGAGGAGCTTCTGCACATGAGCTCGGCTTCTGAGCTACAAAACGCCATGAGTTCTGAAAGCACTCACTGTGTAGCCAACTGGGGTCTCCAAAGGCGTATTCTGCTTCTGCTGACAGCTGATATGGTAAAAGGTAAAGAGCAGGTGGTGGTTGTCCGTCAGGTTGGCTGGGATCTTTAGCTTGAACTCCTCGTAAAACTCAGGGGACCTGCAGGATACAGGAGGGATGTCACAGTGGTCCACCAGGAGCCAGCACTGGCTAAGCCAGAGCCTCACCCACCCACAGGGGATCTTGAATGCATCAGACAATTTCTAATTTCCCCATGAAAGAAAACTGCCAGGAAGAAGATTGCACAGGAGAACAATCTTATTTTTATGAGGCAGTTAGCTTGGGAGACCGCTGGTTCCTTATCCAGGGAGCTGTGCATCCTGATCAAAGCTGCAACTCTCCCCTCCCCGCCTCATTTGCAACAATTATCCCGTCCTGCCACCATAGTTACTTAGGACTCACTTGTTATGGTATACAACAGCTGTGTAAGCTTCTTTTGCAAAGTCACTGCAACTCGATTTCCCAAAGATGACCTGGGGTTGTTAGGAAAGCCAGAAATAGACTTAGTCAGAGACAGGGAGGCTGAAGTCCAGCAGACCACAGGGAGGGAGCTGAGGACGCGACGGTCAAAGGGCCACCTGAAAAGGCTATGCAATTTTCAATGTTTGCTTACAAAAAAAAAATTACCCAGTATGTCTCAACGCTTTTCCACATTGGCTAGAGCCTCACCAATGCCACTGCCCTCTCCTCAATCCCCCCGAGAAACTAGAAGGGGTGGTGGCAACAGCAGCATCTGCCACCTGAACCAGGAATGCTACAGAAGGAGTTACTTTGGTCATTGGCTAGAATTCAGCATGGAAGGTCACCAGCTGCCCACCCTTAGCATGAAAGCACCACCCCTGGAGGCTTAGATCTGCTGTAGATGTAGCTATATTTTCCCATAGATGAGGACTAGGATCTTGACCCGAGGATATCACAAGAATAGGAACTGTGAATCTGCTTAGCAAAACTGTTCCCTCCAAGCTATGTATAATTAAGAGAAACGGGAGAGTTCAAAATACAGAGAGGGACTGGCTAGGAGACTAAACTTTGGGCAAATTGGCATATTGGGCTCTCTGTTTTCCTTTCTTATATTCAGATGCTCCCTCGCTCCCTCACAGCACAACCTAGATCTTTGCTCCAGAAGGCCAGTGGAGCTGCAAAAGTTGTAAGGAAGCCACAGGGAGGTTGCCTCACTCACTGGCATGGCTTGGCCAGGGTCCTCTCCAGCCATGAACTGGAGCTTCACCGCGATGTTCCGCACTGAACCTTGACGACTGCTAAAGTTCAGGCTTTGGGGATAAACATACAGCAGGTTCCTGCAAGAGAAGGGGAATCTTTACAGTTCTGAGGGAGAGCAGCAGCAAATGTGTACATGGCAGAGAGACCCATAACTGATGCGATTGCCAGAACACCTTCTCCTTATCTGCAAAAGAAATTAATGTACACCTGCTGGGAATCAGTTGCACTCAAAGATTAAGGTACAACTTAGTAGGGATTTTCACAGGCTATGCAGATAACTTAAAATGTGTTCTGTTCAGAGTTCCAGCCCACCAACAGCTCCTACTCCATTTCCTGCCCCTCTGGTCTCCCATTCTCTGCCCGCAGTTGGTCAGAGTTCCATATGCACAGAGCATGCTCAGTCCATAAAGGTAAAAGAGCAGGAGACCTTTGGAGCATCAAGTCTTTGCATCACGCCAGTCCTTCATGCCACCCTCTCCAAGAGGCAGCGGATTACATCACGTTGCTCGATCCCACAGCCCAGCCAGGATAAACATAGCCAGCATTTGGACAGACACGCCACCTTCCCCTCCCCGCAACCTCTTGCAACCGTTAAGAGGTGCCAGAATCCAAAGTTAGCCTTTAGGTACCTCTGCAATAAGCTGCCATCTGCCAGCATTGTGCAACTCTGTTGCCCCAGGTCAGAAGTTCTGTGCCCATGCTAAATGTGGGATGAGAGCCCAGGATTAAAATACTGCTGGCTCATTAAATGCTGGAGTGGGTTGTTCAGTCCAGCTCAATCGTCTCTTTCCCCATCGGACCCCTCCCTCGCTTCTGCATATAAAGCGGCAGGCTTACTTCCTTCGGTTTTTCCATTGGCTTGCAAGTCACAGCCATGCTGACTTTCCTATTCCTGAGTATCTTGCTGCCTTCTGCAGCCATACTTGCCCCTATCCTCACAGGCCAGCAGCAGCCCGCGGCTCCGCAGGAGGTAAACATTCTTTTCTACGGGGTAATGCAGTTTGCCAGCACGCTGAGTGACCTCTACGAGTCCACGACGCAGAAGCTTGACAAGATCAGATGCAGCTCCGACTTCTACGAGAGGGGCTTGGAGGAGCTGCGTCGTCAGACCCAAAGAGCCCAGCAGAAGCAGGAAGAGATCAGAGAGATTGTTGAGGGGCTGGAGGTAACTGTGTTTAAATTATAAGGGCAGGGGAAGGAGGGAAGACAGCGCCAGCCCAGATTAAAAGGCATTAGAGCAAAGCGGTAGTCATATTTTATTGGTGGGACAACAGGGCCTTGACCAGCTTTATGAAATGCTGCCCCCCCCCCTGCTGATTAGACAGGCACCTATGATCCTTTGCTTCAGATGCCTGTTGAAAACTTTTCCTTTTTAAAAAACCTCCCAGCTGAACTGTTGCTTTCAGTTTGCAGCCGATATGACAAAAAAATGAGCATTTTACTGTAATTTTGCTTACTGGCTGGTTTTTATATTACCGTATTGGCCTGAATATAAGCCTCACCTTTCCCCCCAAATTCCGACTGTGAAAAGTTAAAGTGCGGCTTATATTCGCGACCTTACGGTATGCAGCCAGGAGCGTGGGGCAAACAGTGCCAGGAGCGTGGCAAAGCAGTGCCCACCCCACACGTAGCCCCCCATCCTCTCCCCCAAGGCCTGGAAGGGAGACAGCGAGGAAGTGGAAAGGCTGCCAGCAACACAATGCGGCTTTCCTCCCCCCCACCTACCCCCCCCCCCAGTATGCAGCCAGGAGCAGCAAGAAATGGAGCGGCTTATATTCGGGTGTTTTTTAATTTCCCCCTCTCCAGTTTTAAAGGTGCGGCTTATATTCCGGGTGCGACTTATATTCAGGCCAATGCGGTATATGCTCTTGTCAACAGTTTGGATATTCTGTGTTAAGCATTTTACAATTAAAAAAATAAAAACAAATGAATAACGAAACCTAAGCAGGGGCTTACACCTATAGCTCCATTTTCAATCTTGTAATCTTCCGACCATACAATGCTAAGTTTCCCTACCTAGTCCACACCGCCAGGGTCCCAACTTCATCAGAGAGCCCCTTTGGTCAGTCTTCCTCATCCACCATTCCTGCTCTTTCTTTGATAGGATGAGAGCCTGGCAAGATGGCAGCAGGCTCACAGCAACAAGGAAGCGTTGCAGAAGATGCTTGCGGGCCAGCAGGACCTAGTGCGACAAGTGAAGGCTCTCGAAGGGATGCTGGCTATCATGGAAGAGCGAGGTTTCCAAAACAAGGGACGGGAATTTTCTGCTTTGAAGGTAATCCGCCACCTTCTCTTCTGTAAGGCGGCATCCTAAGTCACCTGCTCTGGCCCCCTTGCGGTTTCTGCCACTCTGCTCTCCAAAATCTCTAGGGGGCTTGAAGAAGTGCCTAGACAAGTGAACTCTGAGCTAATCTGTACAGCATGAGAAGCCATCTCCATGTAGCCCCACTGATCACTACACTCAAACTTACAGATACAGTAATGAACCAACTCATGCATAGATCAATGGACATGCACTCACATAGACAATCTTGCACATGGGTAGGCAAACTAAGGCCTGGGGGCCGGATCTGGCCCAATCACCTTCTAAATCCGGCCCGCGGATGGTCTGGGAATCAGTGTGTTTTTACATAAGTAGAATGTGTGCTTTTATTTAAAATGCATCTTTGGGTTATTTGTGGGGCATAGGAATTTGTTCATTTCCCCAAAAAAATATAGTCCAGCCCCCCACAAGGTCTGAGGGACAGTGGACTGGCTCCCTGCTGAAAAAGTTTGCTGACCCCTGATCTTGCCCCTCACCCCTCTAGCTCTTCCATTCATAGAAGGTGCAATCATTGAATGGGCCTTCTCCACAGGAGGAGGCATCCAACTGGTAGTGAAACCACAATTCCACCAGAGGCTTCTAGCTAGTCTGCCAGCAGACACAGGGAACTTGCCGAGGAGGATGGTTCAGCTTACTCAAGCAGTCACAGGGAGAGCAAAGGGGGAAGATAAAGAGGCTGCACCCCTGAAAGAAACTGGTCGGTGATGGGGACTGTCTTACTCCAAATGTCCCAGTAGAAGTGGGGACTTCCTCACCACCATTTATGGATCCTAGGAGGTTGCAAGCCTCCACAATCCCAACTACCTGCAAACTCTTCGGCATGGACAGCAGAAGCCTCAGTGGCTGCCGCCTGGCATTTGCACTGCTATCAAAGGCAGCCAGAGATCATGGAACCTTCTAAGCCTTTGACAGTGTTGCGTGATCAGGAGAAGCCCTACTGGAACCTCTTTGTGCCATGCAAAGCTGTTATTTGCAGCTGAGCCAATGTAATTGTGATTTCTGCATTGTAGAGGGCTGGATTAGATGATTCTCAGGGTCCCTTCCAACTCTACAATTCTATGATACTACAATAATAATTCCCATGGCCAGATGAAGTCCTGACAGAACCCCTGTGGGCTCCATGAAGCTGTCATTCTGAGGGCTGGCTGGGTGAGAAGGAGTTAAGTTGGGAATTTGTGTTATTCAAAGCCAGATAAGAATTTGGGAGCCTTGTAACCCTTTCCTCCTCTTTGAGTCAAGCTTGATGGGGCCCCAAAGCTCACATCCAGGCCTGAGCTAGGAAAGCTTCACACCAAGCACAGCGTAACATTCCAGCTCTCTCAAAAGCAACACACAGATGCTCGAAAGCTCAGTGGCAGCATCTCATTGCTCTGAAATATCAAGCCAGATCCCAACCCGTTTTAAACTCATAAGCTTATTTTCAGCTTATCCAAATCTCTTTTAAGGTACCGTCTGCTTTAACAGCATGAACAGCAGGGAGGGGTGTGCGTGGAGAGGGTAAGGATTAGGGCTCTCCGAGCTCAGTGCATAAATAAGACTAGGCAGTTATTTACTCCCAAGAGGGGAAGTACTGTTTTGGGGGGACAGGGGTCAGGCAGGTGTGGAGGACTCTCTGGTCCTTAATAATAATAATAATAATAATAATAATAATTTATTATTTGTACCCCGCCCATCTGGCTGGGTCTCCCCAGCCACTCTGGGCGGCTTCCATAAAAACCAAAAATACACTAAAATATCACAGATTAAAAACTTCCCTGAACAGGGCTGCCTTAAGATGTCTTCTGAATGTCAGGTAGTTATTTATTGCTTTGACATCTGCTGGAAGGGCATTCCACAGGGCAGGCGCCACTACCGAGAAGGCCCTCTGCCTGGTTCCCTGTAGCTTTGCTTCTCGCAATGAAGGAACCGCCAGAAGGCCCTCGGCGCTGGACCTCAGCGTCCGGGCAGAACGATGGGGGTGGAGACGCTCCTTCAGGTATACTGGGCCGAGGCCGTTTAGGGCTTTAAAGGTCAACACCAGCACTTTGAATTGTGCTCGGAAACGTACTGGGAGCCAATGTAGGTCTTTCAAGACCGGTGTTATGTGGTCTCGGCGGCCGCCCCCAGTCACCAGTCTAGCTGCCGCATTCTGGATTAGTTGTAGTTTCCGAGTCACCTTCAAAGGTAGCCCCACGTAGAGCGCATTGCAGTAGTCCAAGCGGGAGATAACCAGAGCATGCACCACTCTGGCGAGACAGTCCGCAGGCAGGTAGGGTCTCAGCCTGCGTACCAGGTGGAGTTGGTAGACAGCTGCCCTGGATACAGAATTGACCTGCGCCTCCATGGACAGCTGTGAGTCCAAAATGACTCCCAGGCTGCGCACCTGGTCCTTCAGGGGCACAGTTACCCTATTCAGTCTTCTGTCTTGTCAGGATTCAACCTCAATCCATTAGCCGTCATCCATCCTCCAACCGCCTCCAGGCACTCACACAGGACCTTCACTGCCTTCACTGGTTCTGATTTGAAAGAGAGGTAGAGCTGGGTATCATCTGCATATTGATGGACACCCAGTCCAAACCCCCTGATGATCTCTCCCAGCGGCTTCATATAGATGTTAAAAAGCATGGGGGAGAGGACGGAACCCTGAGGCACCCCACAAGTGAGGGCCCAGGGGTCTGAACACTCATCCCCCACCACCACTTTCTGAACACGGCCCAGGAGGAAGGAGCGAAACCACTGTATAACAGTGCCCCCAGCTCCCAGCCCCTCTAGACGGTCCAGAAGGATGTTATGGTCGATTGTATCAAAGGCCGCTGAGAGATCCAGCAGAACTAGGAAACAACTCTCACCTTTGTCCCTAGCTCGCCGGAGATCATCAACCAGTGCGACCAAGGCAGTTTCAGTCCCATGATGAGGCCTGAATCCCGATTGGAAGGGATCCAAATGGTCCGCATCCTCCAGGCGTGCCTGGAGTTGTTCAGCAACCACGCGCTCAATCACCTTGCCCAAGAAAGGAAGATTTGAGACTGGGCGATAGTTGGCCATACTGGCCGGGTCTAAAGATGGTTTTTTAAGAAGCGGTTTAATGAGGTAACTGTGCCCCTCAAGGACAAGTTGCGCAGCCTGGGAGTCATTTTGGACTCACAGCTGTCCATGGAGGCGCAGGTTAATTCTGTGTCCAGGGCAGCTGTTTATCAGCGCCATCTGGCATGCCGGCTGAGACCCTACCTGCCTGCGGACAGTCTTGACAGAGTGGTGCATGCTCTAGTTATCTCCTGCTTGGACTACTGCAATGCACTCTACGTGGGGCTACCTTTGAAGGTGACCCGGAAACTACAAGTAATCCAGAATGTGGCAGCTGGTCTGGGGACTGGGACTGGCTGCTGAGACCATATAACACTGATCCTGAAAGACCTACAATAGCTCCCAGTACATTTCCAAGCACAATTCAAAGTGTTGGTGCTGACCTTTCAAGCCCTAAACGGCCTTCGGCCCAGTATACCTAAAGGAGCATCTCCACCCCCATCGTTCAGCCCGGACACTGAGGTCCAGCTCTGAGGGCCTTCTGGCAGTTCCCTCACTGAGAGAAGTGAGGTTATAGAGAACCAGGCAGAGGGCCTTCTTGGTAATGGCGCCCATCCTGTGGAACGCCCTCCCATCAGATGTCAAGGAAATAAACAACTATCTGACTTTTAGAAGACATCTGAAGGCAGCCTTGTTTAGGGATGTTTTGTCGTGTTTTTAATATTCTGTTGGGAGCCGCCCAGAGTGGCTGGGAAAACACAGCCAGATGGGTGGGGTATAAATAATAAATTATTGTTAAGTTATAGAGGGAAACCTGTATGTAAGCAGCAGCAGCAGCAGCAGTAGTACCTCTGTCTCCTCCTGGCTCTTGATATCAACTTGTCATAAGAGCACCACACTCCTCTCTCTATTAGCACTGCTAGTAAATTGAGCATGTTACCCCTTGCAGAAAGCATTAGTAATGGCTGCAACAGCTCTCTAGGATTGACTTCTTGGGTGAAGCAGAGTACTAGGCTGAAATTGTGACTGCATAGTCCTGCTGAAGAGAGATCATATTCTGCACTGGTTGTGAGGGGAAGGGGCAGAGAGAAGGCCTGGTAACTGTATGAATAGATGGCCCAGAATGGGAAGTGAATGAAGTCATGGTTTAGGAGTCCCCAGGGTTGAAAACTGAGATGAGGAATTCCCCAGGGTTGCAGACTGAGATTAAGGGGTCTAAAACATCAGAAACTGCTAGCAATGGATAAAAGAACCCCCACCTCTCGGTTAACCGATATCCTCTCCCCTCAGGCACACATGCAACAGCAGAATCTCACCATCTGGTCCCTGCTGAGAGCTACCCAACAGCAACAGCAGCAAATGGCTCGGCAGACAGAACAGCTGCTCTGGATCCAAAGACTAGCAAGGCAAGAGGTGCTTCTTGGGGACGTTTCATAAACAAAGATCAAGTTAGTGTGTTGCTGTGATAAGGGCAGCTCCTGGCTCAAACTGCTGCCATTTGCTAGTTGTGGTAACCGTCTTTCTGATGCAGGGCACTCATGCCAAGATCTCAGTACTGTAAAGTACCCTTACTATAGTAATGGGCGCTGTGGTCTAAACCACTGAGCCTCTTGGGCTTGCCAATCGGAAGGTCAACGGTTCGAATCCCCGCAACGGAGTGAGCTCCCATTGCTCTGTCCCAGATCCTGCCAACCTAGCACACCAGTGCAAGCAGATAAATATGTACCGCTGTGGCAGAAATGTAAACAGCGTTTCCATGTGCTCTGGTTTCCGTCATGGTGTCCTGTTGTGCCGGAAGCGGTTTAGTTGTGCTGGCCACATGACCCGGAAGCTGTCTGTGGACAAATGCCGGCTCCCTTGGCCTGAAAGTGAGATGAGCGGCACAACCCCACAGTCGCCTTTGACTGGACTTAACTGTCCAAGGGTCCTTCACCTTTTCTCTTTTTTTACCTATAATAATAATAATGGGAGGGAAGGAACAAGTCTGATCCCCAAGACACAAAGTGCAACATACCTGCCTCTAACTTGCTAAGAAAGCAAAGACGATGACATACGCTAAGAGCCCAGGCCTCTGGGCCCACAAATAAGGAAGTCCACCTGAGAGAACGTAGGTTTGATCTTTGAGATCTGCTTGCTTAATGCCGTCTTACTTGTCCTTGTTTCTAGATGAAGAACCACAAAGCTGTGAAGCTGAATGTGGGGGACCTGAACAGAGACACCATGGCAACATTTGTGCCAAAGAGGGGATCGTGATTTTTGGAGCAGAAAACCTTTTGCTCACAGCGGCTTGGTGGTAACTATTTGCACCTGTCCTGAAACATGGCCGATTGTGTCATAGCATCCACAGGGTGGCCGGTAGGAGATCAGCAGCAGGCTAGAAGAATCCAGCCTCACGACGAGAACTCTCCAACACCTGCCGGATCTAATCTAAATATGTAGATCCTCACCTTCTCAAGTGAGGAACTGCGAGTCCTCCGAGGGATCTTTAGAAAAGTCGCAGTATCAGCAAAACAAGCAACCTTTCTGAAAGCTACATCGCCCTACCCAAGGCTACTGACTGCTGCATCAGAGATGGCTCTCATTATACAGAGCACATTATGTGTACACACTGAACATCTGCTTTTCAGTGTGGATGGGCATTCTGTGCTGCAATACTGCCTTGGCTGCCAGGGCTTACCAGGAATGAGAGTACAATATTATGAGTGCTTCACCAGATCAGACACTGGAAGGAAGCCGCAACAGTTGCTGCCAAAGGACTACAGTTTTATCTACTATGCGCCGAAAAAGATCTGGGTCATTATTCAGTATGATGACAGTGGCAGCTGAACACTTAAGGCCAGAATCTTGGTGCTGAACTCTTGACAACCCTGTGGTCATATTGCTACATAGCAACCTGCAGCCTGACAGGGGATGGGAGGAAGCTGGCAGCTTGTCACAGTTTCACTTAAAATTAGTACTGAGAACTGCAAGATCAACCAAGGAGAAACTCATCCCTTTGTTCCTGAGCACACAGTTTTAAGGAGTCAACACACATTATTCACAGAGGGCTAGGATAATGAGTGGAAGTCCTGAGTGGAGTTTCCTATAAAGGGAGGCAGCTTGTTGGCAACTAAGAAAAAACAGGTTACAGATGAACTGGTGGAGAAGGAGAGGGAACGAAAGCTGAAACCAATAGCTTGTTCAACCAATATCAGTTTACCATTGTAGCATTTGTTTCTGCCACTTCAGAATACAGAGGAATTCAGTACAAGGTTGAAAATATCAGAGCTGAAAAGCACGGAATTAAAGCACCACAAAGCACACAAAACAGAGCTGCTTTTGCACCCACTGGCCAGCAAAGCTGCCTTAAACCTACCTGTACGTTGTGTGTGGTGTGTAGACTTCCTTGACTGGAAACTCCAGGATCTCCTTGGTGGGCCGGACTCGGAGGTCAGGATACGGCAGCACATGCAGAAGTTCCGGCGACAGGCAGTAATGGGGGTTCTCCGGCACAGGAGAAATGTCGATCTTGAGCTGGGCTGTGAGGCAGAAACAAGAGGGCGTGTGGGTGTGGGTGTGTAAGGAAAGTTTGCATATAGAACCCAACATGACAAAACCGACAGACCTCTGAGACTGAGAATGTGTGGTAGAGGGCTGGAGAGTTCTAGGGTGCTTGAGTTTCCTGATCTCCATTATATCACTAAGAAGAATGAGCACACACACACAGATTGCACAAGGAATGGAAATGGACAACAGAAACTATGGATAGGCCTCCTTCACCTCAAACAGAGAACAATGATGAAGAATGGTTTAAAAACTTTTAAAATTAATAATAAACTACGCTGATTTGCTCTTGCTCTCATTTGACAGGATTCTGAAACACCTACAGCTATTTCTTGTAATGACTGATCTTTCTGCCTCACTTTGGGAGAAAACTGAACACAAACCCAGACACACACAAACACACACACACACACACACACACACAGACTTTTTCTCCGCTTTCTGTCCTCAGGAACCATTTCCTACTCTTGGCAAAAGTGGGATCTGGCCAAAGAGTTTTATTGCTTTTGTCACAACAGACTACATGGCTACCATAATCAACACCAGCTCCAGAATTTCCCACTCCACAGAGCTCTCAACAAGAGGCAGTGCCTTGTCGCAGGCTGATTTACAGGCACACACCTTACCTGTGACAGGTCGGAGTCTTCTTAGGACAGATGATGGCCGCCTCATGTCTGCCAGGAACTTGTATAGGTCCTCATCACTGAGACGATCACCTTCCTAGAGGTTTTTTTTTGGGGGGGGGGGAGGAAAAAAGGGGAGAGTTGAACCAGAACAGAAGAGTAACATCCACCAAGACAGTGGCATTAAGCCCCTTGTGAGTTCCTCAGTGGATGTGGCATTGCTCTAGCAATATTTGTTCCAATTTACTCATTTACCCTATGTATAGACTGTCCATTGCATTGCACTGCTAGGACTATTTCCAATAAGTCTAAACACATAATACAAGGAAACACATCAAAGCATACATAGGATAAAATCCAATCTTAAACCATTACAAATGATTGTTTGAGCAGTAAAGTACAAGATAAGATCTTGACACCAGACTGAAATAAAGCAATTCACCCGATGCCCTGAATTGGATTTTAACCTACATCAGAAACTCATTAACAGAGAGGGAGTATAAGCCTCTAGGGACAGGGAATTTCACGACTGAGGCACCACTACAGAGAAGGCGTTGCCAAACAAGTAGACGTGAGAGGCACCTGTAATATTCCTCAGGTTCATTTTAAGACTCTACCAGAACGTATACTTCACTGTATACAACTTAACTTTCAAAGTCCTAAATTGCAAGTCACTTGAAGGTTCTGTCAAGAATCTGAAGCTCTGTTGGAGCGTACAAGTTCTGAACATGCACTGAAGACTCTTGTGGAAAGTGCTTGAAAATCTTGAAGTTGTAAGAAAAGAAGGGGCCCTGCAAATAAAGGCAGAGAATCCTGCTGGGCCCTGGGCAGTGACCATACCCCATCTTCAACCCATTTCCCAGCATTTTATGCTGAGTGGGGAAAACAATGAAAGAAGAATCGCAGCTTCTTATGAAGAAAGAGAAAATTCTCTAGCACAAACAGGTAAAGGTGGACCATTTGGATCCCTTCCAATCGGGATTCAGGCCTCACCATGGGACTGAAACTGCCTTGGTCGCACTGGTTGATAATCTCCGGCGAGCTAGGGACAAAGGTGAGAGTTGTTTCCTGGCTCTGCTGGATCTCTCAGCGGCCTTTGATACAATCGACCATAACATCCTTCTGGACCGTCTAGAGGGGCTGGGAGCTGGGGGCACTGTTATACAGTGGTTTCGCTCCTTCCTCCTGGGCCATGTTCAGAAAGTGGTGGGGGGGGATGAGTGTTCAGACCCCTGGGCCCTCACTTGTGGGGTGCCTCAGGGTTCCGTCCTCTCCCCCATGCTTTTTAACATCTATATGAAGCCACTGGGAGAGATCATCAGGGGGTTTGGACTGGGTGTCCATCAATATGCAGATGATACCCAGCTCTACCTCTCTTTCAAATCAGAACCAGTGAAGGCAGTGAAGGTCCTGTGTGAGTGCCTGGAGGCGGTTGGAGGATGGATGGCGGCTAATGGATTGAAGTTGAATCCTGACAAGACAGAAGTACTGTTTTTGGGGGACAGGGGGCGGGCTGGTTTGGAGGACTCCCTGGTCCTGAATAGGGTAACTGTGCCCCTGAAGGACCAGGTGTGCAGCCTGGGAGTCATTTTGGACTCACAGCTGTCCATGGAAGTGCAGGTCAATTCTGTATCCAGGGCAGCTGTCTACCAGCTCCACCTGGTACGCAGGCTGAGACCCTACCTGTCCGTGGACTGTCTCGCCCGAGTGGTGCATGCTCTAGTTATCTCCCACTTGGACTACTGCAATGCGCTCTACATGGGGCTACCTTTGAAGGTGACTCAGAAACTACAACTAATCCAGAATGCGGCAGCTAGACACAGACTGGGGGCGGCCGCCAAGACCACATAACACCAGTCTTGAAAGACCTACATTGGCTCCCAGTACGTTTCCGAGCACAATTCAAAGTGCTGGTGTTGACCTTTAAAGCCCTAAACGGCCTCGGCCCAGTATACTTAAAGGAGTGTCTCCACCCCCATCGTTCTGCCCAGACGCTGAGGTCCAGCGCTGAGGGCCTTCTGGCGGTTCCCTCATTGCAAGAAGCAAAGCTACAGGGAACCAGGCAGAGGGCCTTCTCGGTAGTGGCACCCGCCCTGTGGAACGCCCTCCCATCAGATGTCAAAGCGATAAATAACTACCTGACATTCAGAAGACATCTTAAGGCAGCCCTGTTCAGGGAAGTTTTTAATCTGTGATATTTTACTGTATTTTTTGTTTCTATGGAAGCTGCCCAGAGTGGCTGGGGAAACCCAGCCAGATGGGCGGGGTACAAATAATAAATTATTATTATTATTATTATTATTATTATTATTATTAAGGTAAAGGTACCCCTGCCCGTACAGGCCAGTCGTGTCCGACTCTAGGGTTGTGCGCCCATCTCACTTAAGAGGCCGGGGGCCAGCACTGTCCGGAGACACTTCCGGGTCACGTGGCCAGCGTGACGAAGCTGCTCTGGCGAGCCTGCACCAGCGCAGCACACGGAAACGCCGTTTACCTTCCCAGTAGAAAGCGGTACCTATTTATCTACTTGCACTTAAGAGTGCTTTCGAACTGCTAGGTGGGCGGGAGCTGGGACCGAACGACGGGAGCTCACCCCGCCGCGGGGATTCGAACCGCCGACCATACGATCGGCAAGTCCTAGGTGCTGAGGTTTTACCCACAGCGCCACCCGCGTCCCCACGCACAAACAGGTAATTGCCTGCAAATCTCTGGTCCTGTTAGGTGCACTCCTACAGATGTGAAAACCAAAAGATAGTGATATTATGAATCAGTCCAGACAGCCCAGACTCCAAGCCTCCCACCTGCTTGAAGAAGTTGGTGACGGTGAGGGTAGCTGGGCGGAAGTTGCTGAAGCTGCACATCTCCTCCCCAACACTCATGCGCTCATATGTTTTCCTCTTGCGCTCATTCCAGGTTCCCTTGCGATCTAGAACAGAGGAAGATATGTTCAATAGGTGAGGTGCACACATGCACAAATAAGGAGTCATATTTAGGCAATAGGCAATGGTGAGAAGAGAACCGGGCTCTGCCAGGAACTCATGCTTGGTATTAGGCGAGTGGCTATCACTGCCTCTCAGCTTCATGTCCACAGCGCTGGGGAGGGGGATGTGGCCTACTTTGCAAGGTTGTTGTGAGGGCAAACCTAATGGAGACCACAATGCTGTACAACGCAATGGTAGCGCTAATAGGCATTTTGCAGAAACTACCCACAAGCTTCCTCAACAACTTAGAAGAGTTGTTTCTACAAAACCAACAGGTGTCCCACAATAACACTGGAAGCAGCTTTTCTAAAGTAGTGCAGTATTGTCCCTTGACAAATACCTTACAATTTGCAATGGAAATGAACTTCAGAATCTCCAGCCCAACCAAGGGGAGCTGTATCACTCATGTCATGCAGCTTTACACTTAAGCGATAAATGATTGATCGTAGCCAAGAAAACTAAGCCCCTTAATCTGTCAGAGTCTGCTACAGAGGTGGTACTTTGCACTGTGCTATATGGAGGCAGATGTACAGACACCAGGAAGCCCCTGAAGTTAAGTCCACTGAATAAAAAAACCCGTTTGCGTACTCTAGCAGACATGGTATAATGTGTAGCAAATTACACTTGAGGTCTGCCGTATAGAGCTCTCGGAAGATGCTCCTCATACCCAATTTTTCCCTGCTGATAGATTGAAGGATACCCTTGCTTGAAGAAAGGAGAGCAAAACGTAGAAACTGCCGCTTCCTTTGTCTCAGTCTCTAGCTCATGAGCATAAACAATCTACCTCATTCAACATTTCTGTTTTGTGAGCTTTAGGGCTGCATGGACATGACTGCAAATTTGTGGCTTGATTTTACTCTGTTTGTAATGCTAGCATGCTGTGAGTCAGCTTTAAACTACTCCTGTGATGCACAACTGCCAGTTACAAGTCATCCCATTTCTGATTATAAACATACGGTGCAATCTGTGGCACTGTTGTTGTTGTTACATCCCACCATTCCTTCAAGGAGCTCAAAGTGGCTTACAAAGTTCTCCTCCCCATTTTATCCTCACAAGAACCCTGTGAAGTAGATCAGGCTGAGAGTGTGTGACTGGCCCAAGGTCACCCAGTGAGCTTCATGACCATTTGGGAATTTAAACTCGGGTCCCAGTCTGACACTCTAACCCAGGCATAGGCAAACTTGGCCCTCCAGATGTTTTGGGACAACTCCCATCATCCCTAGCTAACAGGACCAGTGGTCAGGGATGATGGGAACTGTAGTCCCAAATCATCTGGATGGCTGAGTTTCCTATGTCTGCTCTAACCACTATATCACACTGCCTCAGTTCCCGAGGTTCCTTTGGACAAAAGCTCCATGTAACTGGGAAAAAGCAGCGTCAGCAGCCAACTCTCCACAGTAAAGGAAGCGTCCTTTCTCAAATGGCTTGGTCATGGCACTATACTCACCACTCTCAGAGTCGGAAGCATCCCTCTCAAGCATCCCAGTGCTGTTGATTATATTCACGAGGTGGATGGCAGTCCAGGCAAATGGCATGCGGTACCTTCCCAGACGGGTGCAGAACTGCTCTCCTGCCACCCGCAGCTTCTCCAGCTTCTCTTTGTTCTGGAAGCACAAGGGGGGAGAAATCAGGATAGCAAACTTTTTATAAAAGAATGGATATGGTTTATTGAATATTTGCAAATAAACTGTAAACTGATAGGAACAATGGCAGGATTACTGTAATAACCTGCAGTTTTATAAGAGTATACATTTAAAAAAGATGCATAAATGATTAAGTTAATTTGGAATAAGCAGAAAATATTTTTAAAAATAAATTTAAGGAACCGCAGAAAGAAGGGGAAGAAAGTCGATTTCCAAAATGTGAAAATGATTGTAAAATTATTGAAATGTATAAAAATTGAAAATCATAAATAAAAATTTAAAAAGGAAGCACAAGGGGGGAAACTTCACCATTACTGTGACCAAACTGTAAATGTTGAACCCCTTACTACATCCACCCATAAAATAAACCTGTAATGCAGGCCATTTTCATTCCATTGAGAACATGCAAGAGGTCATCCCAGGGCATCCAGGGATTTAATGATACAGGTAGAACTGAAACCTGGCGCCAAGTCTAGCATGCTAGCTAGCTAACACACACACACACACACACACACACACACAGAGAGAGAGAGAGAGAGAGAGAGAGAGAGAGAGAAAGAGAGAGAGAGCATGGCCAAGAATCCAACTGCTTCCTTATCACACACACACACACACACACACAAACTCACACACAGAGCATGGCCAGGAACCCAACTGCTTCCTCATCTTGCTTCCATCTACCTACCTTCAGAGCATCAGTCTCCTTCATGACCATGTATGGCTCACAGCATTCACTGATGTCCCCTTGCTGCAGCACCTTCTCCAGCTGGGCAGGGAAAGGAAAAGCAAGTTACTGGTGAAGAAGTCTAGCAGATGCCTTGGAAGTTCCCAAATATTAAACCAAGAGTGCTGTGAGCTCCACCTCATGTTCTACAACTAGCCCTGACGAGAGAGGCCTGCAACCAGAGAGGCCTCTCAGCTGTCCCTGAAGCTAAGGAAAGATGAAAAGTCCTGCACCTAGAGCTGGGCTTACTCAGTGCTTGAAAAGAAAATATGGGGCAAGGAGAAAAAAATAGTGTTCTGCACTATGTAATTACTTTTCTTTTGCTTATGTTTCTTTTGCGTTATTCATTCAGCTAACCAAAACCATAAGTAAAATGAAAAAGAATGGGCCCTCCCAGACCTCACTCCAGTTTCAGAGAGTCTGCTAGACCTTGCCCACACACATTCAAATCTCCCTCCAAACCCATGGGAACTAGAAACATGTTTTGTTTTGTTTTGTTTTAAGGATAGCTGAGATTCTCAAGCTGTTAATTCTGATGCCCAGCTCAAACAAGCTATTTCCCTGCACTCACAGAAGGAGGCAGAATATATGTGCCTCCATCGCTCACACAGCGCTTGCCAGAATGGCTGCAAAGGGGGATAAGCTCTGGAGGTATGACTGAAAATCAAACATCTTACCTTGATCACTAAGAATATATCTGGAGAAGGATGTGTGAGGGAGAAGATGGCTGAGCGAGCCAGCGTGGAGATAGCAGGGTGGGCACTGTGCGCTCGCAGAAGCCCCTTCATGTGCTCCGAATTCAGGTCAAAATAGAAGTTTTCAGAGATCTAGAAAAGTTGGGGAAATGGCAGAAGCCAGGCAAAGTTACCATGCATTCAAGACCCACTCCCAACCCGACACAGCAATAAAAGCAACAAAGCTAGGAGCACCACAACAGACAGCAGACTTTAGATCTGGACAAGGCCTATCCACTGTGGTCTTGAAATCTGGCTTGCTGTCGCCACCACTACTGTAACAAGACCTGGGACTTCTCTTTCCTGCAGCCAGAGAGCACCAGCCCTGTTTCCCACGGGCTTCTGCCAGATCTGCCTGGTTCCACACAGTAGTTTCCTGAGGCGCTTAATAAAGCCAAGCTTAGGAGACTGTGCTGGGGAGAAGTGACACTTGTCAATTACAGTGGTACCTTGGTTTAAGAACAACTTAGTTTATGAACAACTTGGATTAAGAATGCTGCAAACCCGGAAGTAGGTGTTTTGGTTTGCGGACTTTGGCTTGGAAGCAGAACATGTTGAGTGTGTTCCATTTGTAAATTGAGTCCCCCACAGCTATGGGAAAGCATGCCTTGGTTTAAGAACACTTTGGTTTAAGAACGGACTTCTGGAACGGATTAAGTTCATAAACCAAGGTACTACTGTATATCGCGTTATAACTGCGTTATAAACATGGTGCTTTAGAGCAGCGATCTGTCACCAATGGGATTTTCCATTAAGAGCTTTTATAGTGTTTTTTTAAAATCTGTATAGATCCAGCCAGAGAGAACTAAAGG
This sequence comes from Podarcis cretensis, assembly GCF_951804945.1. NCBI lineage: Eukaryota > Metazoa > Chordata > Lepidosauria > Squamata > Lacertidae > Podarcis > Podarcis cretensis. The sequence continues at coordinate 33,034,293 of NC_137187.1, forward strand.
CACAGAGACTAAAGGCAGCAGGGCATGCAGCTGGCTAGGCTTCTCACTGCAGCTGAAGTCACCCTGTGTCCTTGGGATGGGAATGAGGGGTCAGGTAAAGCACAATCTGAAGGCACCTGCATAGCTGCTGCCTGCGGAATGCTCTGATCCACCTTTCCCTCCTGGCTCAGCTGAGGCAGTTCATTCTCCTGCCTTTGAAACTCCTCTAACTAGAAGGAAGCGCTTGAGGCAGGAACCCACAAGAGTTTGCAGCACTAACTGAAGGCAGGGCAGTAGCTAGGGGAGAAAATGCCCCCTTTGCTCCAAATGTCTGGAGGCGGTTTCTACCTGTTCCAGAACAGGAAGAAACTGCAGACTGCTCTGATTCCAGGGGAACTAGTAAGAAGACACATCAAGTAGCCTTGTGTATGTGCTGCATGGACATAATCAAGAGCATCTCCAACCCAGCGCTTCCTATGTCTATCAAACTAGTCTTTCAAACATCTCAGCAATTTTAGGCAACTGACCAATTTGCATCCTACCTTGCTATGCTTTGCTCTCTGCCCATTTTATAAAATGGTCCTGCTTCTAGCTGTAAAGACAAGTATTGCTCAGAATCACATAGTACCTTCTTCTTCTCCTTCACATCGTAAAGCGCTAGCGATCCAAAGATCGGTTCGATCTCAATCTCAAACCTGCTCCATGGAAGGATATGAGAGAGAGAGAGAGAGAGAGAGAGAGAGAAGAGAAGAGAAGAGAAGAGAAGAGAGATGGTTCGGTGAGAAAACAACCATACATCAACCATAGCCAGCAGTGCACCTTGTGCTGTCCATGAACATGGGCATCTCCTGACAAAGCAACAAGGTGCCTTCTTCCCAAGGCAATTGCAGGTTGTTTGCAATTTAGCATGGGGGCCTCTTGTATGGACTGAACCTAGTGCCAGTGCTGCTCTCCACCATGAGATGATTGGAAACAGAGGCATGCACACCCTCCAGTGAGAACAGTGCATAAGAAATGGACCCCTGGATTCAGAATTTGGTTTTCCGCGGAGACAGCTTTGAAATCCTCCAGCAAAGTGTCATGTAATTCTACTCAATACTGATCCAGAGCAGAACTCGAATGTATAGTTAGCAGAGTAAAACTTAAACATGTTGCAAGATTCCCAAAAAGAGACCAGAGGCAATTAATATTTCACCCAGCAGAGCTTTGCTGCCACTGAAGGCAAATGAGCATAATGATCACAAATCCAATACACTCAGGACTGGCACTGTCCATAAGAAATCCAGTTGTAGGAGACTTAACTTACCCTTACAGTAACTTATAATAAGTCTAAACCTTAACACTAAGCATACTATGTACAGAACACCACACCAGACGGAAAAGAGATAGAAAGAGAAAGAGAAACCCAGGCTCCTTCTGGCTTATTATTAAAGTCAGCAAGACCTTGACAGAAGAGATAACAGAACCAGTTTAAGCCAGCTGTACTCAGCTTCTCTGAAGGAATAACCCAAACATCACAAACCTTCTGCTTGTTTCTTTCACACAGAGAAGCTTCCAGAACCCTCTTGAATTAATTAAATAGGAAAGAACTCTGCACATCTGATCAATACTTTCTGCACTAAGAAATGCAAACTGACACAAAGTTCAGCCAGGGCCTCACACCCTTTGCACAGCATCGCACCCTGAAGCATTTGTGAAAAGCAGTGCAATGGACCCAAACTTCCATGTATGTCCTACTTTGAGTTTGGTTTGGCAAATAAAAAGTGACTTACTTCAGAGACAAACACTTCACCAGGATCCTCTGACCAAAGTGCTCCTTGGGAACTTCTGGGATGCTGCAGCGTTCTACTGCCTCATCCTGAAAAGATAAAGGGAAGCACATCATCTATACAACCATGTGCTTAGCGTTAGGAAAACAGTATCGGAGCTTGCTAGAACAAAGGTGAGTCCAAACAGAGTGTCGTAGGGCAGGGAAGAGACTGGACAGTTCTGAGATCTCTGGAAGAGGAGGAAAGGAGGGGTGCCAGGCAAAGTAATGATCCCTCCCACTCCTCTTTCTTGACAAAACCACTTAAAAAAGAATGACAAGACTGTGGTGGTTCGTCCTCCAACCTTTACCACTCAGCAAAGTCTGTGGCCGTCAAAGCATCCTCTGCACAACCTGGTATCTGCCCCCAAGAGGCAAACAGGCACCTTCTAATCCTCATCAGCCTACATCCAAACATACCTGCCATCTCCTGGATGCTACAGGATCATGCAAAAGCTACTGGAATCTCAGGGCCTGCGCTCACCTCATCTGGGGCCGGGTAAAGGGCCAGGATTTCACCGTGCCGGTTCTTCTTGCGCAGCTCCTCATTCGTGCGGTCAGTCTCTTCGATGGCAGTGCGCACCAAGAGAGAGCGCAACAAGAAGTCGGCCGCGGAGTTCTTCAAGTCAAAGATGCTGGAGGCCCAGCTGCCACGGGGTGTATCATCGAGGGAGGTGGAGCAGCGTTTCAGGTCATCCTGGAAGGGACAAGGAATACCTGATGTTATGGTAAAAGGCCTTGTTGTCCACGGCATTGCCTTGTCGAGAGCCACATTGTCTTCCTACTGACAACAGCAAACTTCACAGAGCATCTAGCAAATGCACAGCAGCCCAGAGCATTTCGCCAGGCTCAGCATACCATATTTTCCCGTGTATAAGACACCCCGTGTACAAGACGCCCCGTGTATAAGACGCCATGTATAAGACGCCATTTTGGGGGGCTCAAAATTAAGAAAATGGGGGGAAATTACCCAGAGTTGTTGAGATTTTTTTTTGGGGGGGGGGGGATGCACCGCAGAAGCATCCAATCATATTTCTGCTCGCCGCCAGCAGCCGCCAATCGCCCGCCCAATTGCCACAGCAGCACCCAATCAACAGCAGCTATTGTCGCAGCCACCAATCACCCACACTAACCCCAGTGACAATCTACTGCTCACAGCAGGAAACAATACACCGCCCTGCCCCTGCACTACCTGTGTATAAGACGACCCCAATTTTTAACCATTATTTTAACGTAAAAATCCCACCTCATATACACGGAAATGTACGGTATTTGCATGCAGACCCCAGTGATGTGTTGTTGCACGCAGATATCCCAGACAAGCTAGCATGGTTTCTGTCTTCCAGCATTAGGCCAGACTGCAGCTTATACACAGTGAGGCAAAAGTCAGCATGGTCTAATTTTCTACCGCAATTTATTTGTGGGGGTTGGCGGGTTAGGAAAGATCACCTCTGTATATTCTCTGCCTTTCATCAGCTTGCATATGTAAACTTTGCCTTGCTAATTTGGCCTTCAAGTTTCAGAATATGCCAACGTATGTATTGTTTATGTATTTCCACCCTCTTTTTGCGCACCTGTGCGAACTAGAAATTTGGGACAGTATTCGACTTACTCGTCCCATCAGCGCAAGGATACCACTAGCACAACAAGGAGTCCTCTTCTCCCCCTGCATTACACCATCGCCAAATCTGCTCTAGAGATTTGGAGAAACTCCTAGAACAGATTTAGCAAGGAGCAGGGATAGGAAATATTAGGAAGTTCTGTTATGCAAGCAGTAGTCCTTGTGCTGACAGAACTACTTACTTAACACTACTTGCTTTATTTTTCTAAGATGCTCCTGATGCAATATTCCATGCCAAAGGTGTGAGTGACCTATACATATATGTAGCCATATATGTATAAGAAAAATATGAATGGGCTGGATTCAACTAAACAGCTGCATGTGTGAGAGGCAGCTCAATGTGGCCATTTTCTGTAGTCATGTCATATTTTTCCTTCTAGATAATTTCTTTCTCAAAAGCTGTTCTCCCAAAACACAGTTATTGTGGGGGGGCTGGTATTTGAAAATGGAATAAGAAGTCTAAACAAATACAGAAATCTAGGAAAGCAATTCCAGGAAAATAGGCACATGTACAGAATGTGTACTTCTGCATGGGGCCTTACATGTCATAGTTTTTGGAATAGGTTTTGGGCTTATGCAGATTTTCAGCCTACATTTTGGGCATAAAAATCCAATTAGGACCGTGCTGAATATTTGCCATGCTGCAATTACATTTGCTCCATTCACTGCCCAACTCACTCAAAATACTAAGAAAAAGGGGAGAAGGAGCTAAAAATATAGGCTTAAAATACAAGTGCCAGGTTTACAGAGATCGGAAGGCTTTTCTTCTGGGTATGGTTGGCCAATTGGTGCCAAGGAAGGATAGGACGTTTTTTATGTATGCTACTACAGCAGCAAGAATTCTTCTCGCAAAGTATTGGAAGACACAAGAACTACCCACTCTGGAAGAATGGCAGACGAAGGTGATTGAATATATGGGACTGGCAGAGATGACTGGCAGAATTCGTGACCAGGGGAAAGAGACAGCGGAAGAAGATTGGAAGAAATTCAAGATATATCTTAAAAATTATTGCAAAATTGAGAAGTGTTAGATGTCAGGGAATAAGAAATAGAGAATTGCAGCTGCAACTAATAAGTCAAAGAAAAAGGAATGTAATGAAAGTGAATTAAATAATTAATTATTGGAGAATTGCTAAAAAAATGTTAAAAATCAAGGATACAGTAAAAGGGAGGTATGGGGAAGTTGGAGAAACAAGGGGTATGAAAACAGGATTATGAAATTATACATGTTGTATATGTTTTTGTTTGTGTATGTGAATGTGTTGTTTGTTTTTATTTGTGTTGGAAAACCAATAAAAATTATTTTTTTAAAAAAAATACAGAGATCGGAATTTAACACTTTGAATTTCTGCATCCTTACATTCAGAAAGACTGATCAGATCTCAGCTTCTGATAATCTGAACTCAGCTTCTTTCCTATCAAGGCCACAGACTCTAGAGTACACTGCAGAACCTTTCTGTTGGCCAAGTTATTAGCTCTCCAGATGTCACAGGTTGAGTCCCTTCTGTTCCGGAATCTGGTGGATTCCTCCCCCCGACATCAAGAAAAGCCAGGTTCAACCTGTCATGGAATTGATCCAGAGCCAAACTCGCAACACATAGTTAGCAGAGTAAAAACTTAAACACGTTGTGGAATTCCCAGAAAATAGAGGCAATTAATATTTCATCCAGCAGAGTTTTACTGCTGCTGAAGGCAGTGAGCATAATTGTCACAAATCTAATACATTCAGGATTGGCACTGTCCATATGGAATCCAGTTGCAGCAGACTTAACTTAAACTTACAATAACTTACAGTAAGACTAAACCTTAACACTAAGCATACTATGTACAGAACACCACACCAGAAGGAAAAGAGGTAGAAAGAGAGAATGAAACCCAGGCTCCTTCTGGCCTATTATTATAGTCAGCATGACCTTCACAGAAGAGATAACAAAACAAGTTTAAGCTGGAACTCAGCTTCTCTGAAAGAATAACCCAAACATAATGAACTTTCTGCTTGCTTCTTTCACACAGAGAAGCTTCCAGAACCCTCTTGAATTAAGTAGAATAGGAAAGACCTCTACACATCTGATCAATACTTTCTGCAGTAAGAAATGCAAAGTGACTCTCAGAAAAGGAAGGATGGATACAAAAACTTGTGGAATATGCAGAAATGGTGAAACTTACCATAAGAATAAGAAATCAAACTTGTTACAAAAGAATAGAAATGGTGTATTGAATATTTACAGATAAACTGTAACCAGATAAGAACATTGGCAGGATTATTGTAATAACCCCCAGTTTTATAAGAGTACATATTTAAAGTAGATGAATAAATGAGCAAATTAAGTTAATTTGGAACCGCAAAAAGAGGGGGAAGGAAGTCAAACTTTGAAATGTTAAAACGATTGTAAAATTAGTGAAATGTATAAACCTGAAAAGTGTACATAAAATTTTAAAAAAGAAAAGAAATGCAAACTAACAGAACTCCACCCCCAAAAAAAGATGGTCTTTCATATTATATTGTGACTCTTTGCTCATGGATCCCATAGAGGACACAGAAGAGCTGCTCCAACATGCTAGATTTTACAAATCTGACTTGACTTACCGAATCCCCCTGACTGCTCCGCTCTTCAGCTACTTCATCAAGTTCAAAGACTTGCCTAGGCAGCCCCTTCTGCCTCTCCCTTTGCCTCTCGGCCGTAATAGCATTGTACATGGTGCTCAGCCTTTGGTACCTGAACCAGGGTAGAAGAAACTGTGATGGTAATGCCTGCTGGGAACCTTTGCGACTTAAAATGCAGAGACTTTAAAAGACAATCACATCAACCTCCACAAAGGTGCCATTCACCTTGCTATGACTATTTCAGGTATGCAAAAAGGATAATTTAATCTCAGAGGTCCCCCAAAAGGGGGTGGCTTCTTTCCTTTATACAATGTGCCCATGTGTTTCAGCCAAAAATGCCTCTGCCAAGGGCTTCTCTAAAGAGATCATACAATATTCATTAAACAATTGTCCAGTCACAAAATAAAAATGGTTAAAAAAAACTGAGAATTATTATATTAAAAATTCTAGCAAGTCAGAAATACGATGAAAAACTTATGTTAAACTGGAAGCAGCCATAACACCCACACAAAATTAAAAAGAAAAACCTAATACAAAAGAGCAACTTTATTTCTTACCAAACCTAGCTCAAACGTTTGAGCTGATAGGGCAAAAAAGCTTGTAGGAGGACCTCCTCAACCTGTGCATTTAAATAAAAGGTAAAGGTAAAGGTACCCCTGCCCGTACGGGCCAGTCTTGACAGACTCTGGGGTTGTGCGCCCATCTCACTTAAGAGGCCAGGGGCCAGCGCTGTCCGGAGACACTTCCGGGTCACGTGGCCAGCGTGACATTGCTGCTCTGGCGAGCCAGAGCCGCACACGGAAACGCCGTTTACCTTCCCGCTGGTAAGCGGTCCCTATTTATCTACTTGCACCCGGAGGTGCTTTCGAACTGCTAGGTTGGCAGGCGCTGGGACCGAGCAGCGGGAGCGCACCCCACCGCAGGGATTCGAACCGCCGACCTTTCGATCGGCAAGTCCTAGGCGCTGAGGCTTTAACCCACAGCGCCACCAGCGTCCCGTGCATTTAAATACTTTATGCCAAACACAGGTGTCTTAACTTCACTAACAAGGAGAGATTCGTTTCTCTTTTTTGTATGCAAACTTTGGCTGCTTCCTGATTTTTTGTATGAATACTTCTGGGCAACACAGTTTATTGTAGGGTGTCTCATTGGGGTTCCTCCATTGCCATAAAGCTAGGGGAACTTTCCAGCACAATTTGGTTGAGTGAGTGGGGGAGGGGAAGACAGAATGGCAGCACCAGAAAGGCAGGAAGAAGGAAAACCAAAAATTGGAAGGGAGGGAAATTGTGATATTATCAAGATGGCCTGTATGTCCTTTGTGGAACAGTCTAAATGAAAAAGCAAGCCGTTTCGGAACTGCTGCCCTAAAATGCTTTGAGAACTTTCTGAAAAATTATATGTGGATATTTTATAGCCGGAGGCTACCATTTGCGCAGAATGCTGCGGCACAATTGCTGACAGAAGTGAGGACTTGTCAGCATATAACTCAGAGCTCTGCACTGGTTGCCGATCAGCTACCAGGTCAGGTTCAAGGTGTTGCTCTTAGGCTAAAAGGTAAAGGTAAAGGGACCCCTGACCATTAGGTCCAGTCGTGGCTGACTCTGGGGTTGCGGCGCTCATCTCGCTTTATTGGCCGAGGGAGCTGGCATACAGCTTCCGGCCGCTTCTGGCGAACCAGAGCAGCGCACGGAAATGCTGTTTACCTTCCCGCCGGAGTGGTACCTATTTATCTACTTGCACTTTGACGTGCTTTCGAACAGCTAAGTTGGCAGGAGCAGGGACTGAGCAATGGGAGCTCTCCACGTCGCGGGGATTCAAACCACTGACCTTCTGATCGGCAAGTCCTAGGCTTTGTGGTTTAACCCACAGTGCCACCCGCGTCCCTTGCTCTTAGGCTACAAAGTCCTTAATAACTTGGGACCAGTTTACCTATAAGATAACCTTACCCCTATGTGCCCTTTGACTGCTTTGACCAGTGGAACTGGCACTGCAACATGTGCCACCTGTTCTGCATTTGTTAGAATTTGATCATTTAGTGTCGCAGTACCTACACTTTGGGAACTCCCTGCCTGTTGATATCAAGCAGGCACCTTCACCAAATTCTTTTCGACACCTTCTAAAAACATTCTTGTTTAGACAATCCTACCCAGATGCTTAGAAAGGTTTGTGTGAATTTTAATCTGCTTTAGTATTTAATATTTAGTTTTAGTATTTTAGTATTTTGTATCTACTCACTGGGTTTACCTGGTTAGGAAGGCAAGTCATCAATCACAGGCTGCAAGGCAGGGCACTGAAATGCTTGTTATGCAAGAACCAAAAGGCACTATTAATTAACAGTGAACTCTATTTGAAAGGCTCCCAAAAACTGAGATTACAATCCACAACATATACTATGGCTCATCTGAATGAAACAACTTTTCCACCACTACAGAATGACTGCTGAAGCAATAATTATGCAGCAATTGAAAGGACTTGGGCAACTAGGGCTCTGGCTATCAAATGGTCAATTATAAGCAGATACAATTATTACAGTGCAAGGATTCACTCCAATGCAATCTTAAAGAAGTTCCATAGAAAGTTAGGACTTTCCCTCCAACTTCTCTAGCCCTTCCATTGACACTTCAGAGGGCTGGAGGATGGGTGAATAACAGCTTGTGGGAAGGTGAAAGTCAAGGCTAGTCCAGCTGGAAGTAAGAGAAGTCAAATAGGTTCCTTTAGTTAGAATAATGTTTGTTTAAAATCTTTTTTCAGTTTGAAACGTAGCACTCCCCTACCAAAGGTTCTTTCTGTTAGGTCCATATTTAATCCACATCCAAAAAGATTAAGCACTGTCAGCAAATTTCACCACCGCCACAATAACGAAGAATCCGTCTTTGCTATCCTTTCTCAAATAAGAGGTGCAACCTACTTTCTTTGGACCATGACCCAGTCTTCTGTGTAGACTTGTACAGCATCTCGTACACGAGCATCCTGCTTCCTGGAGAAGAATGAAAGAGGAAGAAAAGCAGGCTAGTAAAAATGTCGACAGGTTAGTAACATCCAAAGACTTATCTGCAAGGAGAGATAAGTATCAAATTTCTCTCCACATGTTTTGCTTCCACACCTTTATTAAACAACAGATAATGCCTCCCGGATATTCTTTTTTCTCACATAGAAACAAATTTAAAATGTGGCCCTTGAAAACTACTAGCCTTAGTGCTTGGTAAACACTACAATAAGAGCCTCCTTGTGCTTTGAGCCTACAGGTGTTCCTGGGTTTTAGTAGCAGTCAAGAGTGGGTTTTCCCCCCTTGTATTTGAAAAGCTGGTCATTCCTTCCTATGAGCATGGTGAACTGGATAGTTTTTGTGATGATTTCTGCATCTTAGTGCCATGATGAATAGTGCACTGAAGTCTATTTTCCCTATTAATATGTTATTTTTCTGTGGGATTACCAAAAAGGCAGAATTGTGAAAACCCTTCAGAATTTTTTCCCACACATCTTAGGGGAAAGACCTGTAAGCAGAACCCACCCGGGGTTTATCTTGTAAAATCCCAGATGACTTTCAAGAATGACCTACACCTCTTCACCCTTAAGTCTCCTTTGGGAATTAAATGGATGCCTTCCCAAAAGCTTTGTGCAGATGTCAAAATTCAGTTATATTGCCATTTAAATCAGTCTTCCAAAGCAGCATTCAGCCACACTGAAATTGTTAATGTGAAGATTAAAAAATAGTCTTTGCCTACCACGTTTTCACTGGTCAATACTGCAGAACTAGCAAGTTCTAATGCAGAAAACTGCCAGCAAATTGCCAAGTACTTTTTCCTTGGCAACTCTTACATACGACTGTCCTGAGGTGAAGGGGGCTCTGCAGTGAAAGGCTGCAGGAGTAAATGGAAGCAGAGGTGCTTATCACAAGTATCAGAATAACCACAATCCACAATTAATAATCCCACCACTTACTCATCTTCAGGGATGCCAGGTTCCAGTGTTCGACAGTCCCGCGTTTGGTGGATCACCTCCAGGTCATCCGTGGGAAACTCAACCAGATCACGAAGTGGACCAGGCTCAGCATCTGGCACATGGCTGTCAAGGTACTCCTCAAAATCTACGGGCTCCACCACTTCTGTCAGAGGCACCTTAGAGAAGAAGGTCAAGGAGTGGGGTAAGGAAGAGGAACCTACAAGTCAGAAAGTCTTTAGCGCTCAATCAGAACAAATGGCCATTTGGGGTTTCTCCAGATTGATGTTTGCTCTGATTTAGAGCCAAACAGAGTTTTTTCCCTATCCAAGAGATATGCCTCCTCCTCTTTTTGGCTACAGGCCTGACTGGGCATGAAATTAAGTACAAATAAGCAACTACAGCAATATTTTTTTTAAAAAAAAACAAACAAACACAATTGTATAAGTTGTGTCTTTGCTTTCAATTTGTATTGTGTTGTTTTATGCACTGTGACTTGCTTTTTATTGATTACAGTTCAGAATAGTGTTTCCCAAAGTGGGTAGATCACCATTTGCTTTGATTGTTCACTAAACAGCAGTTTTTCCCTCGAAAGCAAGAGTCAAGCAGAAAACTGCTCCGGGTCCCTTCTTTCTAGGCACGGGACAAGCAGGAGTGTGGACAAGCTTTCACTTGCTGAAGTTGTCTGCTGTGCCTGAATCACTCCTAGCTGTAGCGCATCGTAACAAGGATGATAAGGATTTGTCCCAAGGCCTGAGTCTGGTATTCTCCATTTTATAGACTGGGAAATGGATGAACACCTTCCCATGAATCCATGATTCCAACATGTTTCAGGTAAATGCCCACTATTACCACCAAGTTAGACTATGAGAGCTAAAAAAAAAGTGTGTGAATTTCCCACCTCTTCCCCTCAGTCCAACAGAGGAGTCAGAGAAATACAGAGGTTTGGGGGCATTTCTTGGTCCTTCACAGAAGCTTCTGACAGAGGCGCCTCCCTTCATCTTGAAGGACAACAACAGGCCTGAGGGAGTTGCAGTCCTTCCAAGATGAGAATGCAGAAACCAAGGTGAGGAAGACTGCAGGAGCTCATCTTTAAGACTAGTAAATGTATTCCAGTTCCCACCACAATGCCCAACTAACCAGCACAAAAGTCATCTGAGCTGCCACAACACATAGCTCTGCTCTTAAATTATTACAATTACAACATAGTCTAAGTGACTTTGTTGAGCACTATTGTTCAGAGAGGAGCAAGAAGAAACAGGTGCTGTGGGGAGGAGAAGAAAGACCCCTTCGTTTCCTCAAGGCACAATTAACACTGCATGTCACAGGCCACTTGGAAACTGTCCAAATGCAAACATTTGTTCTTATGACAAATGGCAAAAGCTAAATTTTCTCTCCCTCCCATCTCCACCAACTGTCTTGCTGTTGCTGAGCAAGGGAGAGAGCCTACTGAGAGGCTAGGCGCTCTTCTGACAGCTTCTCAGTGAAAACCAGGGAGGAATCCCCTGAAAAAGTAACGAGGCTAAATGACAGAGAGACCTGCAAGAAGGGAAGAATGGGGAGAGGACACAAGCACAGAGGTCTGGGAGACTAAAACTATTTTTAAAGACATCCAAGCCAAACCTCACCCAAAAGATTCCAGTTTCAAACTCCTTCACACCTGGGAAATTGAAATCTACCCTGTCCTCACCCAACAGCTGCTTTAGGAAACACTACATAAGGGAAGCCCAGGAGTTTTTAGAAGGCCACAGATGTTTGTTTGTTTGTTTGTTTGTTTGTTTGTTTTAAAGCTGAAACTCCAGAAAATAAAGCATAGTTTCTGCAGCTGTTCTGGTCTTTATGCCACCCAGGAAGAACAAATAAAATGCAGCCAATATCAGAGATTGGGACTGGAGGTGGACTAGAGGAATAAGGCAACTAATTCATATGTAGCCATGGTTCCCCAATATGCTTCTTGCAGAAATGAAAGGAGATAGTAGTGGTTCTTATGCTTCTTCCAATTTTCCATCTCCGAAGAGGCCTCAGGTATGTCCATAGTGACAGTAAGCCAAAAGGAAATCCTGTCTCCCATGAGCAAATAGTGGAAGTCAGCAACCCACTGGCAAAGGGTAGCAGTTGGCTAAGAAAGGCAAAGATTTAGGACAGGAACGCAGCACATAGTCAAACTATGGAACTCACTCCCTGAGAAGGCAGAAGTGGCCACCAACTTGCATGTCTTAAAAAAATTAGAGAAGTTAATTAGGAATATTTAAATATAGATATCATTTAATTCAGTTGTTGTTTTTCTAAAAAAACAAACCCAATTCTAAATAAGAGGACTTCCTAAAGCACGAGCAAAATGGTTGTCCCTGCTATATGTTGGATTACTAGCAATTTCTAAAATGCCCTGGAAATGGGCAGTTTCCAAATTATGGTTGTCTGATACTGCCTATTTTCTTTGGGTGAACAGATTTTCTTCCCTGTCTTATTAGCCAGAAGCTGCGGTGTTTTCTGCCAGATCTCTACCCCCCACCAAGACATACTACTGAATAACTCACCGACTGTGGGGGGCCACCCCGCTTCTTGGAAAGCTGAGGGGAGTTGCCATATTCCCGGGACACCTGCTTCCTTACTTCAGCTGCCACCGTCCTGTAGGGGAGGAAGAAAACAATAAAACATCTACTTTTCTGGGTCTCAAAACGCTATCCTGAGAGGTATGCCCCATTGTGTCCCTGGAGAGAGTCTGGCAAAAACGGGAGCAGAATTTCTGCCCACCCACATTAGACTTCCCTAAGAAAGCATTCACTCCAAAAGCTGTCAAGCACGAGCAGCTTTTACCGTTATTGTCTGAAAACCAACTTTTAAGAACACCCCAGGTGCAATTACTATACAGAAGAGTCTAACACAAATATAATGTAATAATAATCAACCTCAGCAACTCATGAAGCACAATCCCTGCAGCAAGAAAATTAGTGTCATTTCACCAGCTCCTTCCAGGTCTTCTCTGCCACTGGCAGGAATCTTTACCACCACAAATACAAAACATAACAACTTACTGAACTATCAGGCAGAGGCCAGAAAGGCGGGGAGCAGGGGAAGGCTTGGTTTTGAAAAACCAAAAGCATTTAATCTGAAAGGGGAGAGGGAGCTGTGTTGTACAGTGGTACCTCCGGTTATGAGCTTAATTCATTCCGGAGGTCCGTTCTTAAGCCGAAAACATTCATAACCCAAGGTGCACGTTAGCTAATGGTGCCTCCCACTGCTGCCAGCATGCAACTTCCACTCGCATCCTGGGGCAAGGTTCACGACCGGGAGCATCTACTAGCAGAGCTCATAACCCGAAGCGTTTGCAAGAAGGACGGTACGTAACGTAAGGTTCCATGGCATCTTGCAATGTAAGAAATTCTTAAGATAGCCATCAGGCAAAAAACATTACTCGTAAGAAATACTAAAAGAAAATGGGGAGCAAGTTTTATGAGCATGAACCAAGAAGTCTTGAAAGTCCTGTTTGATCCACGGCCAAACCATTGGTTATGTTAATCACATGGTTTGCCCTTAAGTGCACAATGTTTATTTCACAAATAGAAAGTGCAGAGACCTGATCAGGATGGCGACGATGGTGTGGAGATAGGACATTTCCTCCCACTGCAACCTGACTATTAGCGTGGGAGGGGGAAGCTCCCACCGAAACTATATTTTTCCCATATTGCTGAGGAAGACCCACTGATTTATTGTGTTTAATCTTACAAATCACTTTGTGTACCCATGAACAGAAAAGCAGGGTAAAAATAGTAATCAGGATGATCCAGCATCTCCAAGGCTTCATCAAGCAAACTCCTCTTGGACAAAGGTTTTATGCACACTCAATCTCGAAAAAAAAGTCCTATTAAAATCAGTACATAAGATTGTGCAGGCTGCATAGAGACAACAAAGAAGCTATAGCTCTCTACACTCAACAATCAGCACCTGCTGGCCACCAAATTACACGCTGTCAGATACCTGTTAGGTATCTAAATCCAGCTGCAAATTCTATATACTTTTACTTCTTATGTTCCAAAATGGAACTCAGGGTTGTAATGATTTATTTAATACAGCAGATGTGACCAGCCAAGCTATAGAACTTCCTAAGACAGATTCAATTTGGCTTTGACGCAGCCCAGTGAAAAATCAGTGCTGGACCCTGTAGAAATCCACTGGAAACTACTTAAAGGGAACACTTTCAGTACCCTCTGGCTTCAGGCACAACACTAAAGGCAATAGATAACTGGGAGGCATCATGATGTGCCAGGCACAAACGGGCAGTACAAGCAAAATGGAAAAAGACAAGGGGACTCCTTTTCTCTGCCTTTCAAAGTAGTTCTACAATTATGAAACTGTCATGCAAGATTGGTGGACGTTGTTCTTCCATGAGTTCAGAAAGCCAGCTGTAAGGCAAGAGACAGAGAACTCTTAGAGTCCAAGTGCCTTGTTACTGGAGGGTTTCAGAAAGAAACTCACATCCTGGAGACTACCTCCGCAAGGATCAGCTCAGCTCACTAAATTACTCGGAAAGTGGGCAAATGCTGCACCTTTGGAAAAGCACCCAGTCTGCTAGCTTTACTGCATGTTCAAATTGCAGCTAATCATTCAACCACTTGAACTACTTTGGGAGGTTCTCTGATCTGACCTCTGTGTCCTCCAACCCATCCCCACCCTCTTAAAGGAGATCGGCTCATCACAGAGGCTGAATCAGCGTGTGGAAGTACAGTCATACCTTGGTTCTTGAACGCCTTGGTACTCATATGTTTTGGCTCCCAAATGCCAAAAACCTGGAAGTAAGTGTTCCGGTTTGCGAACGTTTTTTGGAAGCTGAACATCTGGTGCAGTGTCCATTTGACTGCAGGAAGCCTTGGTTTTCAAACAGTTTCGGGAGTCGAACAGACTCCCGGAATGGATTAGGTTCAAGAACCAAGGTACAACTGTACAAAGAAACCTATTCAGCATCTAGCAGCAGCTCTGTGTAAGAGGGAGGGAAAGAGAAGAGTACCTACCATCATTCCTGTCTTCTTTATTACTTTCCTGCATAGCCCCATCTTATGTTGCACATGGCATGGGAGCCCAGAAACCATGTCCAATAACCTTTTAGGCCCTGGTTCTCACATTACCTCAGTGGTACAGGATGAAGCCACAATACAGTAGCTCCCATACCACTTGTGTAACATAGGATAGAGCCACAGGTGCACCATTAAGGGTTTGATAGGAGGCTGGAGCAATCTCAACCTAAGACTTTAAATTGTTCACTCTGCTGGATAAAATTGTGGGCACCCAGCTCCACACCAACAAGCCATGCCTCTTAACCAATTGAATTCTGAAAACAAAGCAAATCTGGGCACTATTTTAAGGCAGGGTGTGCTTTCCTTTATCAAGACAAATTTCTCAGGGTAGAATTTACACAGAGTGAGGGCATATATAAGAGACAGACATGCTTGCCTAATTTTTTTTTTAATTAAGCCATGACATTTGTTGGATCCTTAACACAACAAAGTTTATCTCTCCTTTAATGGCCTAATAATAATCCAGCCCCATGTTCTGCCCCAGTTCCAAGTGGTTCCAATTATTCTTACATGGCATAATACAAATTAAGAGGCAGACAAGCTAGTAAAGGTAAAGGTACCCCTGCCCGTACGGGCCAGTCTTGACAGACTCTGGGGTTGTGCGCCCATCTCACTTAAGAGGCCAGGGGCCAGCGCTGTCCGGAGACACTTCCGGGTCACGTGGCCAGCGTGACAAAGCTGCATCTGGCGAGCCAGAGCCGCACACGGAAACGCCGTTTACCTTTCCGCTGGTAAGCGGTCCCTATTTATCTATTTGCACCCGGAGGTGCTTTCGAACTGCTAGGTTGGCAGGTGCTGGGACCGAGCAGCGGGAGCGCACCCCACCGCAGGGATTCGAACCGCCGACCTTTCGATCGCCAGTGACCACATATAATCTCAGCAGCTTGCTATGGCTATTTTTTTTTTAAGGAATATTCCCTATGGTAAAGCTGTACAAGATGAAAATCCCGTGCATGGTCTGCATCTTCTCTCTCTCCCCTCCCCATTCAAAGGGCTTCCAGGGGTGGGACAGACTGCTCTTGCCAGGGGTCTGAACCAACTGCTTACAGAGGGCTCCCATCCTCCTCCCTCAATCACTGCATCCGTTTTTGGCCTTTTTGCCCAATGCCCCTACCTTCTCTTCCTCTAGACTCCCCACCCAGGTAAAATTAAGCCAATGGCTACAATCTCAAAAGACTTGAGTTCCAGCTTCTGAAATCCACACTTCAGATCCATGGCTTTCCGGATACTTTTTTTTTAAAAAAATGCATCACACAAAATGCCTGCATGACAGTCTTAAGACCATCTGAGCATTAGGAAGGGGTGGGATATACATTTGACAACAATTGGAGTAGGATGGATTCTCAGTGAGTGAAATAATGGAACAGAGACAATAAAGACTGTGCAAATTCAAACAAAACAAGGACATCTGAAGAGCTTAACTGGTTTATTGTGGGATCTGTGTTTGTAAACAGAGTGAGAAAGAGCAGAGAATACATCCCATTCCATATTCTAGCAAGGCACGCCTTTGGAAACTTGTTCTTAGATCAACAGCAGGAACTGCTTCTCCTCCCCACCACACTCAACATCCCCAGTTAGCATATATTTGCCTCCAAGCAGGCTACTTAAAAAACAGACAGATGTACCACTAAATCCCCTAACAAGATCAAAGGGCATTTGGAGAAGAAGGGAGAGGAAGCAGGAGGTTGTAAATAAACTGTAATTAAGCGAGAACTTTGCAGCCTGGAAGGAAACAGGCAAGGCCTTAGGTTCTTGGGGACTGGTCCAGGAAACTACCTCACCCTTTCCTTTAGATAAGGAAGTTGCTTTATCAGTGAATCCATGAAGAACAATGCACACAGTTTCCGAGCAGAACAAAAACACCGCAAAGTCACATCACAGACTGGGAATGGTCCAAAAGGCAACCAAATATAACTGCCTGCTTCATGGAAAGACCCACACAGTTCCACATCAAACCAGATCACACTGAGTGCCTGAAGTAATAGCATATCTGAATAATATCCACTGTTTTTTATCCCGCATATACTCCAAAGAGCTTGGAGTGGCACTTTAGCTTTGCAACAAACCTATGAGGCAGTTTAGCAATTGGGCACGCAAGTTCTCAGAGTGCTGTAAAATCTGAAGACGGAACAATTGTTCTAAGTTTTATGAGTGTGCAGGCAACTCTGATGGTGCTAGGAGGGCTGTCCCTTTAACAGACCAAAGGCCTAGGTATTTGAGCGGCCAAAGCAACCCAGGGTTCATGAGTGAAGACGGAAGGTCACTATGCACATGAAGATTTCATTAGAGACCTTTTCCCAAGACCTCCCTGGCCCCCAAAGACATGTTTCTAACATTCACAACAACTACAGCTCGAAACAAGCTCAAAGCAGAGACTAAGTAAACCTTCCAGTGGCAGCAGGTTCTCTCTCTTCACTGCTTGGCACAGCCCTTGAGCAGATTTCCCCCAATAATCCTCTCGCATTACCTGATCAGGAAGTTACAGCCAATTGGCACAATTTCCCCTAGAATCCTGAATTTATAGTTTCCAGCTGCAGGGCTGAGGATTCTTTTTTATTTTCCTTTTTCCTGTTCAGAACTTAATATGCGTTCAAAACAAAACAAGAATTCTGGCCTACAGGTCCCAGAGATTAACTTTCCAATGCTAAAGTGAAGGCATTACTACTACATGTTACAGACATATATAACAAAACTCTGACAGCTGCTTCTATTAGGCAAAAGCACTATCAGGTTGGGGTGATGTGGAGCACAGAAACATCCGCCGTTTCCCCCCATTCCCCCCGCAAGGTTCAAGATGAATGTTTACCATCAAAAGCAACCATCTAGAATCTCATGGAAGCAGGGCTCAGGGCCAAACTAGATGAGATTTTTCAATTTAATGAGAATGGATTTTTAAAAATGCATGTTGCATCAGCAAAGAGAGTGGAACAAACAATGAGAAGAAATTTAACATCATCTATCCCTGCCACAGTCCTGAGGAAAAGCCTTATTCTGAAGTTAATGTTTTCTTCCATTGTGAACCCCCCCCCCCCGCACCTTCAGCAATCTCTTCAGGAACACATGGAGGAAATGTTTACATTCCTCCTATGCACCTGCTGTAATCCTTATAACTATATCTCACACACAGAGACGCACCAAAGCTGATACTATTTGCATTAAATAAATAAAAAAGCCTGCACTTAAAACACACAGTCATTTAACATCATATAATGGGCAGGGGTACCTTTACCTTTTTAATGTCTAGTTTGACCCCCAGGGAGAGTAACTGCAGCAGAAAAAATCAGCAAGCAGGGAAAGGGTTAAGTACCACCCACTCACCATCACTTTTCCACTCTAAATACCCCTTTTCCAATACTGGTTTTTTTTCCTAACTGCAGTTTCTGGCTGGGTTACCCATGCTTGTAAGTAATGTGTAGCTCTACCCTGAATCAGTTCCTGCTGATTTAACTGCGATGCTCCCCAGCCCAAATGGCCTAGAAGAAAAGATTAGAGGCCATAGGGGTCAAGGTCTGTTCAGTCCCCCCCCCCATAAAATATTTGAGGGGGGTGGGCTCCCACAAAGTTGATGGGCATTGCCATTCAAATGGCATGCAAGAGCTGCATCTTGTGACTGATTATGTGGGGTGGGGCTTACCTGGGCCCCGCCAATATTTTATTCAAGTTGGCCCCCCCTGTTGGGGCAACAGCCCAACAGTTTGGGGGGCCTGTTTTTGTTTTCTGAGGTGGGAGACTAACCATAGCCACAAGCCATAAATTATTCCTTGCTTGTGCTGTAGCCTGCCAAGCTGAATAAAGCAAAACGTTTTCCAAAGTGACACCTCTGCCATGCCTTTGTGTGCTCTAGAGCACTGAGCCAAACAGACTGATGCCTCGTTCATTTCTTCTGCACATACTGGCCTCCCAGAGAGAAAAGGGTACCATGCTCACTGTAAGTAACATTATCAAGAAGAACATTATCTGAAGGTTCTATAGGACATTTTTTTATGTATTATCAAGAACAAGGGGGAATATAGACTCCTCAGCCTTCTCCTTGAAACTGTTATTGAGAAACTCCACCCACCCTCAGGAAAGGACTATATAAGGATATAGATGATATAGCTAAAGGACAGGAAAGAAGCAAGCCGAAAGAACCTCTGGTTTTTAAAGTCTTGGTTTCCAAGTCCATTCCACACAAGAAGATATTTCAAAGTTCTCTCAACTTTGTCATACTTGAATATCATTCCTGAAAGCCAGGTTGCAGGGGCAGTTGAAGTTTCAACCAACTTCCACTGGATTCAAGTCTACCATTCTCAGATTCATATGTAACAATAGCCACCCACGAATTCAGGTTTCAAACTAATGAGAGTCCCGCTATAGCAACAAGGACTTGCTCTAGCACAGTAGGGCTTTCCCCGGCTCCTTGCACCATTCGCCTCTGAAATTAGTCACGGTGGGGTCTGGAGAATCCCCAGAAACAGCATGAAGGGGAAGGGGGGTGTTGTTCCATCTGGCAAGCTAAAAAAGGTTTGCACTGACATTACAATTGCCATAGCACTAGGTTGAATTCCTCCCCATGTCCAGACTACCTACACTGATTTCATGGCTCAACAAATTCTCCAAGTTGCCCGGAACACAAGCAACCAACCTTCCAACAGGCTGTCCCACATCCTGACCTGGCCACTTTTCCTGCAGTGTTTCAGATACTATCTCAAGGTGGCTGGGATGTAAAAAGTCCCAATGCTTGTGGAGGGCATCTCTCTGTCTTCCTCTCCTGCCCCTTTGTCATTGCTATGCTCAATTAATCTAACCTCAGTAACAATAATAGTACTGAACAAAGACACAACTCTCTGAGAACCTCACAGGCCAATCAATGAGGAACCTCACAGGTTTGTTGCAAGGCTAACGTAACACTCACACATTTTGGGAGGATGTGTAAGCTATTAACACAATGAATAATATTCAGAGACTGTTGTCTTGGGTGTAATCCTCAGACATTAAGAAGAAAGAATTCCAGGATTTCTAAGCAATACCTACTGCTGGCACTCTTGGGTTGAAGGTGAGTTCACATTTTTCTGTCTTTCTGAAATCATTCTCTGCTGTGATAAATGGCTCAGGGCGGACTGCCAGCCCTGAACACAAGAGCTTTATTGCTATATTTATGTAGCCGGAAAGGAAGGGAGTTCCTGTCATCAATGTTCACCTCATCCTATAAGCCTGTGTTTCTCAAACCTGTGTCCCCAGCTCTTGTTGGACTACAACTCCCATCATCCCTAGCTAGCAGGACCAGTGGTCAGGGATGCTATAAGCTGATAGGGTCCCCAAGGCAACTCACCTCTCACTCCATTTGTTTTCCCTTCCTTTCTCTCTTGGCTCACCTACCTTCAACCACAGACTTAACTCCTGGACTTCCAAACTGCCTAACTTTAGTTCCTTAGTTTAAATCATTTCCTCACTTCCCTGGAGAGAAAGTGCCTACAGAAAACAAGGAAGAGGTCTGTAAAGGAAAAGAAATTCTCCTAAGGACAGAAGGCAGATTGCAATTCACGGAACAACTTCTGGTGAACCACCTACCATCTGGTGATTGCTAGGACACCAGCAAAAGTAAATGAAAATGCTGGACTAGCTGGCCTTGGTTTAATCAAGACGGTCCTTTTTAAGCAAACGTGAAATATTTGAAATCACAAAACTAGTTAATTAACTGTTATGAGATCCTAAGAGTACCCTCTTCCTTTGTGAATTTAGCATACATCATTGGACCACAGGACCCTAGTTTTTTAAATTAAGCAAATCAGAACATACAAGACTGAAGTCAGCCAGCCCTTAACACCAGCAGCACTTGATCCTGTATATAATGCTATTAACTTGCTTCCAATACTGCAATCTCAGCTCTTCCATGGACAGCAATAGCCACAAAACTAACAAAACCAGGAGGTATACACTAGCAGAATCATCATTATTGAAGTAAAGCAAACCTGAAGTTCAACACTATGTGGAACAGGGCAAGAAGGGATTGTGCAAGTTAGTTAACTGTGTAAAGAAGGCACATGATCAAGCTGAATAGGTATGTCCCTGTAAACTGTCTGGATGGCTGAGTAGATAGGTGAATTGACAGATACATAAAATAAACTGCATCAGGTATTTGTGTGCCATAGACTTCCATGGCAGAAAATAGTACAGTGGAACCTCGGAAGTCGAACGTATTCCATTCCAGAAGGACATTCGACTTCTGAAACATTTGAATTCCGAGGGACGGCTTCTGATTGGTTGACAGATAGGCTTTTTGCAGATTGGAAGCTGCGTCGGACATTCGGGTTCCAATGAACATTCTAAAACAGGAACACTTACTTCCAGGTTTTCGATGTTCGGGAGCCGAAACGTTCGGGAATGGAGCGGTTCGAGAACCGAGGTTCCACTGTACAGTCAAATACAACCTTATCTCCTCATCTATTCACAATTACCCTTTAATACAAAATCTTGTAGTACCTCAAAGAGTTACAAATTTATTATGGCATAAACTTTCATAGACAAGTGTCTACACATCAGATGCATCCTAAACTGGCAGTATATTACACACACACACACACACACACACACACACACACTTGTATTAGGAAAAAAGAGATCTAAGTCTCCCTGTGGATAATAAAGGTGTACATTCCTCCATTTAAAGCAACCATTGAGGATCTGTTATTGCACCCATGTTCCTCTATAGGTCTATCACTGGCTTGATAAAGAAAGAGAAAACCAAGAGCAGCCACAGAACCACAGTACCAGAAATTATTCACCCTCAACTTCTGCCAGCACTGAAGTCACCCTGAGGCTCCCCACAGTGCCTTGTGCTTCACAAACAGGCAACCAGACGCATTTTAGTTATTTGTTGCCCGCTAGCATTTAGGGGAAGAAAGGGTGGAGTGGCAGGAAGAGAGAGAACATTTTGGTTTCAAAAACTGCTGCTCAAGTCTAAATGAGCTGCAACTGGAAGGGCTCACTCAAGAACCATTCAAGCAACAACAATAACCATTAGGCTGCATTCCAAAAACATTAGCTTGAACTTTCCAGTGAGCGGTCAAAAGGGAGCAAAGGCAGGAAGCAAATGGGGGGGGGGGGAATACATGCAAGAAAAATCATAGCACATCTGCCAAGGCTCCTCCCATCAAAAGGAAGATACTGTTTCCTTCCTTTCCATAAAACACTGCAAACAGCAGAGGGTAGATGGGACTGAGATTTAAGCATGCACTGCTACTTATCCACTAAGGATCTGCTCCCACAAACATGTTTCCTCCCACGCTTGCAACATGAGAGCTTCCTGAGAAGTCTCAGGCTTATTCAGGCAGACACCCTCAAGAAAGAGATTAGCTGTGCTAATCTGAAAACAAAATTCTCTCTCCTTCCTCTTCAGTATTAAAGTCCAGCTTAATATGCATTTGGGCTTCTTCCTGGCAAGCCTCCAGCTCCAGACCTTTAGCCCTTAGAATTACAGAAACCATTCTTCTTTCTCAGAATCCCCAAGCAAAAGTGCATCCCCACAAAAACTGAGACCTATTGTCAGTCTATTTGTCCTCCACAGAGCTAGAATTGTGCTGCATTTCAGTATTCTCCAAAGACAGCTTCTGAATATCCAAGACTAAAAGTTCTGCTCTGATGTTAGACTTGCAAGATCCTGAAAATGCCATGTATACTTGTCTTCCCTATTCTGGAGCCTTCCAGATGTTTTGGCAGGGCTGAAGGCAGTTGGAGCCAAAAACATCTGCAGGGTGCCAGATTGGGAAAGGCTGGTCTGCATAGCCAATACTGTATAGCTGAATGCCTATCAACTATCAAATTCATTCCCAAATACACACACACAAGATTGTACTTCAAATCTTCCCACAAACAAAGGTGGCTCACATCCAACTAAAGCATCCTCACTTTCTTTTCCTTTTCCTTTTTTCTTTATTTACTGTATGCTCTGTGAAGCTAAGTCATTAATATCCAGTGCAGGTAAGTAACGCAATGAGTATACAAAGGTACCGTAAATGATGCTACACTTATAACCCAACATCTATAAGAAGAATACAGTATAGCAATAGTAACAAACATTCCATCCGCTTAAAAGTTAGCCAGGAGGGGTTATCACTGTTAAAATTATGAGACTTGAGAATCCGAACCATCAATTAGCATTAACACTCATTTATGAGCTGCCTTAAGGCCACTGGTTCATCTAGCCCTATGTCCAGTACTCAAAAGGTTTCCAACACGGGTCTTTCCCAGCCTTACCAGAGGATGCAAAGGAACGACCTGCTTGCAAACGAGGCTCCCTGTCATTGTGCTAGGGCCCCTCACATTTTGATAGCTGAAGTACACTTTTTTCCTGAATTATAACTGGAGGCACAATCCAAGTCTGCAGCTCATAAAGTCTGTAAGAGTATATACATTCTCAAAGGAGCTCATCCTTCTGCATTTCCTAATAAGTCACTGATCTGAGTGTGTTTTCAGGATAGAAGGACAAGGCCAGAACAGTGTATCATGCAGAGACACAGCAGACAGATTCTCCTAGTAGACTCATGGGAGCTTTTACTCATATAATTACAGATTCATAGACTTGTAGAGTTGGATGGGGCCCGGAGGGTCATCTAGTCCAACTCCCTGCAATGCAGGCATATACAGATGGTCCATATGGACCCACAACATTGGCATTTTCAGCACCATGTTCTAACCAACTGAGCTACGAGTCATTCACTATGTTAGCAAAATGAGTGCTACAGCATGTGGGCACATTTGTAACCAAAAAAGGGAGGAGAACAGAGTGGGAAAAGGCTATCTATTGGGGGGGGGGTTAGGGTCCACATGATCACCTACATCCCCACCCCCACTGCAAGCCACAAAAGGTCACAGAGGTTGAGGACTAGTGACTTGCTTAAGGATGCTTAGTAAGTTTGTAGCAATAGTAGGACTTCAAGCAGCTCTCTTAACCACAATCTTATACTAGCTCTCAAAACAGATAATAAAAATGACCATTACAATTAATTAAACAACAGTATATTCTACTATCAACTATTTCACTGTTGAAAAATATCCTACAGATTCATATCGTTAAACATCTACCTATTTCACAGATCCACACACTGACGTATATGGACAACCTTGATTTTGAATAACACTTTATTTATTTATTTATTTATTTATTTATTCATTCATTCATTCATTCATTCATTCATATTCAGGCTACTAGTATACTATGGACATACACATTTTTAGTAGTCTGCAGAAAAACTTTCCCTACAAACAAATGTATGCATGTGCTTCGTTTGCTAAAAAGCTACTTGTTTCTAGCTTTTTAAAAACTTGAAGCTAATTATTAAAAGCTTACTCTTGCCTTGACTTGCTAAGAAGCTCCCATTTGTTTTTGTTTGTTTGTTTTAAAAAAAACCTTTTAAACTATGTATGTAGAGCAGAGATGGAGTGAAAGAGAATACCATGTCTTCATCCCCAGTTAACTCCAAGAAAAAGGAAAAATTAAGATACATAGTGTACAATATATGCCATGCTATCAATCAGAATGAGTACAGCAGATTGACACTGAAGATCTATAATCTGATTCTGGTAGTCTCGCACTCTACCTCCCTGAAAGTTACCGTATGTCCGTATGTCTCTTTCCCTACTGCTCCTGTCATGTGAACTCAACCAGTTCAAAGTAGCTTCACTTTATGAGGATGGGGAATATGGAAGATTACACATTCATCTATCACAAGAATGGGCAATCTGTTTTGCCTCCACCCCCATAAAGGTGATAATCTACTGTACCCTTGTTTGTAGGGCTGTTGTTCCACCATGAAGTATATTTCTTTTGAAAGGCAAATCAAGCCCTCGCTCTGTTCCACTACTTCTGGTGGAAAAATGGGAGTGTACAGATGAAGAAGAGGCCATTAGAACAGCAACAAGAAAGGGAGCGCCGCAGTGCATTTAACAGTTACATACACTGTCCCACTCATTTGTCGTTAAAATATATATTCAGCTTTGAAATGTACAGTGGTACCTCTGGTTACGTACTTAATTCGTTCCGTAGGTCTGTTCTTAACCTGAAACTCTTCTTAACCTGAAGGACCACTTTAGCTAATGGGGCCTCCCGCTGCTGCTTCGCCACTGGAGCACAATTTCTGTTCTCATCCTGAAGCAAAGTTCTTAACCCAAGGTACTATTTCTGGGTTAGCGGAGTCTGTAACCTGAAGCGTATGTAACCTGAAGCATATGTAATCCAAGGTACCACTGTATTGTTTAACCCTTGCTACCTCTGTGGCCTCACCCATATTAAAATGCTAATGTGTAAACTGCTTGGGATAGAGACCTGGCCTTTTGTATTACAGTGGTGCCTCGCAAGACGAAAAGAATCCGTTCCGCGAGTCTCTTTGTCTAGCGGTTTTTTCGTCTTGCGAAGCAAGCCCATTGACGGCTTAGCGGATTAGCGCTATTAGCGCCTTTTAGCGGCTTAGCGGATAAGCGGCTTAGTGGCTTAGAAAAGGGGGGGAGGGAAAAAAACCCGCAGGAACTCACAAGACATTTTCGTCTTGCAAAGCAAGCCCATAGGAAATTCGTTTTGCGAAGCACCTCCAAAACGGAAAACTCTTTCTTCTAGCGAGTTTTCCGTCTTGTGAGGCATTCGTCTTGCGGGGCACCACTGTACTCTGTAAGCTGTGTTGTTGTTGCTGCTGTTGTTTAGTCATGTCCAACTCTTCGTGACCCCATGGACCAGAGCACGCCAGGCACTCCTGTCTTCCACTGCCTCCCATAGTTTGGTCAAACTCATGCTGGTAGCTTCGAGAACACTGTCCAACCATCTCATCCTCTGTCATCCCCTTCTTCCCGTGCCCTCCATCTTTCCCAACATCAGGGTCTTTTCCAGGGAGTCTTCTCTTCTCATGCGGTGGCCAAAGTA
Source organism: Podarcis cretensis (assembly GCF_951804945.1). Taxonomy (NCBI): domain Eukaryota; kingdom Metazoa; phylum Chordata; class Lepidosauria; order Squamata; family Lacertidae; genus Podarcis; species Podarcis cretensis. The sequence goes on from NC_137187.1 coordinate 33,060,207, forward strand.
TTGGAGCCTCAGCTTCAGGATCTGTCCTTCCAGTGAGCACTCAGGGCTGTTTCCTTAAGAATGGATAGGTTTGGTCTTCTTGCAGTCCATGGGACTTTCAATAGTCTCCTCCAGCACCTTAATTCAAAAGCATCAATTCTTCGGGCAAGATACAGAATGAAGAAAACAGCAGCAGACACCCTGAATTTAAACAGGTGAGCACACAAGATCGCATCCTTGTGTTGCACATGAATTAACCTAGAGCAGCCATTAGCACCTGCCCACACACCCCTCCAGGACTGAACCCATACCGAAAGTGATAGTGTCTGGATGGATGGGCTCACTGTTCTTTTTCCTCTTTGACCTTACTTTTCTACATACAACCCCAAGACTGGAGTAACTTAGTAACTAGAGCATCCATTCAGGTAGCCCATGTAGTGGCACTCAGAGCAGAAACAAAAAAGGGCAAGATCAGGGATGGTCAATCTTTTGAACCACACTTACCTCCCCTACAACGTACCAGCGAACCCCAAAAGTCTTAGCAGAAGCATGCATAGGCAAGGAACAATTTCCTGAGGACTAGTTTCTATTCCTTTCCTCCCTCCCCCGCAACATACCAATGAACCGCAAGCAGCTTAGCGCTGGCATACATATAGGCAAGGGAGGAATAACAATAACAACAACAACAACAATAATAAAGTGGTTTCCCCAGTCACTTTTCGGAGGACTAGCAGGTTTCATGGGCATTCCCAAGGTTGGGCTTTCGTTTGTTTCCGGGAGTGTGGAAGGAGAAAAAGAAAGGCAAAGGCAAGGGAACCTTTGGAATCATAGGCACTATATGGAAGGGTCGAGCTGGACGGGACCCAGAGGATCACTTGGTCCAGGCCCCCTGCAATGCAGGAATCTCAACCAGATCATCCCTGGAAACCTCCAAGGGAGGCGAGTCCGCCACTTCTCGTGGGAGCCTGTTCCGCTGCCGAACAGCTGAGCGACTTAGGGAGGGGTCGGGTTGGCCAGCCTCACCCCCCCCCCCCGCCGCTCGCCAGCCGCTGAGCCCCGGGGTAGGAAGCCCCGCCATCCCCTCGACCCCGCTCGGCTGCTGGTGCGCGAACCCGCCCGCCTTCCCCCTCGCTTGCCCTCCCGTCGCCCCTCACCGGTTAATGCGGTGCGCGAAGGCCCTCCGCTCCGCAGCCGCCATTCCGCCTTGGCGTCGCCCGCGCCCGGCGCGCCTTCGGCTCTGGGGTGGCTTCCCTCAGAAGGTGCCTGGGCGCTTCTCCGGCGCAGCCTCGCGCCAGGGAAGGAGCGGCCGGCCGAGGAGGAGGAGGCGGGACCCCGTCCCCGAAACCCCGCCTCGGAGGCTAGGGCCGCCCCTGGCGGCTGAAGAGGCCGAGGCAACTCCAGCCTCTCTCTTTCCCTCGCTCGCTTTCTCCCGTCGGCCTCGGGATCGTTGCCTGAGGGCGGGCGGGAACGGCGCGAGGCAGGATGGGGCGGCCTTCTTTCCTTCCCTCCGCCCGGCGGCAGGTGCCTCAGGTTGCCTCCGTGGCAGGGCCGCCGGCCCACCCTAGAGGCGAGCTGAGGTAGCTGCCTCAGGCGGCAGGGTTCGCAGGAGCAGGTGCGGACTCTGGCTATAGGGCACCCTTCGCGAGGACAAGTTTTATATTCAAAATATTGTATATTTTGATTTTGTTCTGTGAACCACCCTGAGACTTCCAGGTCTAGGGTGGTATATAAATGCTCTATATATTGAATTTATATACAGTCATACCTCGGGTTGAAGTAGTTTCAGGTTAAGTATTTGCGAGTTGCGCTCTGCGGCGACCCGGAAGTAACAGAGCGCGCTACTTCCGGGTTTTGCCGCTCGTGCATGCGCAGACGCTCAAAATGACGTCACGCACATGCGCGGAAGTGGTGAATTACGACGCGCAGTCGCGGGTTACGCTCTGCTCAGGATGCGAACAGGGCTCTGGAACAGATCCCATTCGCATCCAGAGGTACCACTGTACTGCCTTATACCCTATTACATAAATATAGATAGGCATACATACATACACAGTGCTTTTTTTATTAAAAAATGCTTGGGATACTCTCATTTTCCTACTCGTATTGAAATACTGCCCCTCAATGAGGCCAAACTTAGATTTTCAAAATGTTTAGGGGTATGTGTACTCCTTCGTCCCCCCAGGAAAAAGCACGGGGTGGGTGTACACACACACACACATATATACACATACCAAGGAGTTCAAGGTGGAGTGCACATGGTTCTCCTCATTTCATGGTTCTTCTCATTTCATCCTCACAACAACCCTGTTGAAAAGATGGCTGGCCTAAGGTCCCCGAGGGAGCTTCATGGCTGAGTGGAGATTTGAACCCCGCTCTTCCAGGTCATATGTTCCAACACATCGTGCCACACTGGCTCTTATTTAGTCTCTCCCCCCCCCCATATTTCTTATTTGCATACACAAAATCCTTTTTAAATTTATTATTACTTTGCGCCCGCTCGGCTCAGCTTCCTGGGATCGCTCTTGATCCAGAAGCTGCGGTTTGGCACAGAATGCTGCAGCACGACTGGGCAGGCTGTGTCAGCGTGTAGCAGCCATGCTCAGAGGTCTGTGCTGGTTGCTGATTTGCTACCGTGCCAAGTTTCTGTTAGCATGTAAACCGCATAAGAACCTGGAGCCGGTTTACCTACAAGATCACCTTACCCCACATAACACCCATTTGACTGCTTTGATTGGTGGAATTGGTGCTAATACAGGTGCCACGTAATAACTGTTCTGCATTTGTAAGAACAGGATGATTTAGTGTGGCAGCACTTGGGAACACCCTGTCTATTAGAGCTCAAGCAGGTCGCTAACATCAGGGCACAATGAAAGTATCAGATTCTATCAGTCTGACTTTAACCTGGAAGTAACTGCAAGGGTCAATAGTATCTCTTAGAGAATCGCCAATGAAAATTCTCGTTATTACATATTTTACATGGCTGTTTATGTGTATATATTTTTAAAATTGTATATATGGATGTTTTATGATGCCCTATATTTGTAATGCCTAATAAAGGTTTGGCAAAGTAAATGATCAAGGAGGCACCCGCCTAGGACTTGCCGATCGAAAGGTCGGCGGTTCGAATCCCTGCGGCGGGGTGCGCTCCCGCTGCTCGGTCCCAGCGCCTGCCAACCTAGCAGTTCGAAAGCACCTCCGGGTGCAAGTAGATAAATAGGGACCGCTTACCAGCGGGAAGGTAAACGGCGTTTCCGTGTGCGGCTCTGGCTCGCCAGAGCAGCGATGTCACGCTGGCCACGTGACCCGGAAGTGTCTCCGGACAGCGCTGGCCCCTGGCCTCTTAAGTGAGATGGGCGCACAACCCCAGAGTCTGTCAAGACTGGCCCGTACGGGCAGGGGTACCTTTACCTTTACCTTAAAAAAACTCTTGTTTAGAGAAAAATACCCAGCTGCTTAGAAAGCCAAGGTAATTTTAATCTGCTTTAGTATTTTAACTTTTGTGTGTTTTAAAAGTATGGTTGTGATGTTTTTCTCGATTTTGTTGTTTTATCTTTGTGTAAACCGCTTTGAGGTATTTTTTTTTACAATCATGTCTTCTAGTGGAGACTTATCAAGCAGACCCTGCCTTTGAGCACTCTTTCTCACTTTATCTAATTATCCAAATTAAAGCTTCAGTTCATGGCTTCAGAGCTGGGCTTAAGTTTTGATCGCTGGCATCTTTTAAACTTATTTTTCAAAAAAACACAATTCTGTTTCTATTTTCTTCTTAGGATTTGCCTCAAATCAAATGTCTCCACTAGATGGAGACTTAACCATTAAAATGCTTTGAATTGTTCACATAGCAAGAGTCAGTCAAATGTAAAACTTGTAGACTTGTAGACAGAGATAGATAAATAATTACATGGGATCCGAATCAAAGTTTGTTAATATGTTCAAGTTTAAATGCAAGTTGTTAAACTAAAAACATTTGAATTGTGAAAACTAAATTTCACATGTATGCAAGCTTCAGGACAGCTCTTTTAAGCTTGTATCTAAAGTAAAATTGCATGTACTATTTTACTAACAGTTTTAAATATGAGTTATAAAAATAAGAATATATGTTAAAGAACTCCCTAGACTAGAAGATATTTTGAGTTCAGTTGTCATATTTATTTTCATTTTAAAAAAATGGTTGAAAGGGTGGAGAAATCCCCAGCAGCAGTCATTCAGGTGTGTACTGAAACACCTGTGCATTTCTGATTCCCTTTCTAAATCCAGGTTGTCAGGGGTTTTACTTTTTATACCAGAAGCCTGTGTGTAAATCATTTTCCATCTCTATTCGTAACAAAGCTTGGTTCTCATGCTCTCCTCCTCCTTACCTGGGATATTAGTTTGGTTATAGGGGATTCCATATGTATAAATGCCCAATTAGCATTTAGGATTCAAATTATGAGTTTTCCCCACAACATCCTTTTTAAAAATGGGGTGTTGGAAGTTTCTGCTGTTATAGGAATTCTAAGGTCTCTCATATCTATCATCTATCTATCTATCTATCTATCTATCTAAATAAAATGTTCATAAATTTACAATGCAAACACATACATAAGTATATAAACCATGTGTCTGAAATAGTACAGGAGATCAATCTTGAAACCATTTTGACTCTCCCAAACGGACCTCAAATATGTGTGTATGAATGGGGTGAGCCTGTGACCTGGTTTCAGGAATTAAAGCATTTACCATCACAAAAGATTGCCAGGCCTGCCCAGGTAGAGCAATGATTGACCATTGTCAGGTTTCCTGGCGGACAGGATTTCTGTAGTAGACTGCCCCCCCCTCCCGTGATGTATTTCTGCTGCGGACCGCCTCCTTCTGTGATGTATGTATGATGTTTGGGGGGGTGGTCTTGAGCTACAGGGTGGGCAATTTCAAAAGTCTATATAAGAGGTTGCACACTATTGTTCTGGGTTCCTCTCCTCCCTCCCTGTGTGGGGTGAGTAGGGGACCCTGTTGCAACAGTTTAATAAAGATCATGCTTTGCTTCTCAATATTCTCGGGTTGGTCTCTGTTATTTTCTCCTACCGAAAGAAAACCTACCTAAGGACTCTATACGGGCTCTTGGATACCCCATAAGGAAAAGGGAGCTGTTTTTTCTTATGACACTACCCTAAAAGGAACACCCTGTCTCATCATTACATTGGTGGTGATGCAGAGCACACTCCACAATGGCATCTATCTACCACAGAGGCATGCAACGACAAACTGGAATGCATCTTAACCACAACTTGTGTGTCGCCTTTTGATTGTAACATATGGGTGTCAAGGTGCCTCTTGTATAGGGACTGACTCTATAGGGCCCTGGGCCCTTCACCCAAATAAAATGTTTAGGGGGGGTGCATACACCACAATATTTTCTGCAAGTTGGCAACTTCCTCCCTCACAACCGTGGCCAGCCACCTCCCCACTAGCCGGAAGCTGCCCTCTTTTCCTGGCTTGGCTCCCCACAGCGGAGGAAGGTGGTGTGGGGAGAGAAGAGCAGGAGGGGGAGAGGCCCCGCCCCATATTTTGTTCAAGTTGGCGCCTATGGCTTCTTGTGCTCATATATTTACAAAGCACCTTTGACATTGTCTATAGCTGTAATGTGAGCAATAACAGCCAGAATTTCCAGAGTCTGATAAGATATTTGGGTGCAGGTCCTCTGGGGATAGCCAAGCCACTTGGGCGCAAATATAAACCAGCAGTTCCTTGGGTTTTGAAAATAAAGGGTTAAGGAGCTGTCTCATCTCCCGGGAGTGCTATGTAATCGCCTCCCTCTTCCCAGGCTGGGAGTTAAGGAGCAAAGAGGAGAAGAGACAAAACTGTTGCAGAACCAGGTGCAGGGCAGGGAGAGAAAGTATAGCTCTAGGCAGCAGGAATATGGGTGCCTGTTAAGTAGCTGGCCACACCCTGAAAACCAGAAGCACAGGAGGTGCTGGGGGCACAGCAGCACATTTCATAGCTGAAAACCATCTAAAGGTAAGTTGAGTAGAACAGCTGCTTCACCTGGATACATTGAAATGAGTGCAAAGTGTTGAATTTCTATTGAAGGACGTGCTGGGCCAGATCGAGCAGTGGCGTAGCGTGGGGGGTGCAGGGGGGCCCGGCCGCACCGGGCGCAACATCTGGGGGTTAGGGTTAGGGGGCGCAAATCCACGGGTTAGGGGACGCAAATCCACGGGTTAGGGGGTGCAACTTACTTGCCTTGCCCCGGGTGCTGACAACCCACGCTACGCCACTGAGATCGAGAGTGCCCTGACAGAAAGAAGGGCAGCAAGGCACCTCCATGTTTAAGAGCTGTATGATAAGACAAAAATCAGCAGGAGTTGCCAATGAATTTTAGTGAAATAGCTGCTTGGACACTGTGATTCAAAGCATAGTACCCAGTCTGCCCAGCCCTACATCTAATCTGATCTCTGGTTGACATGGATTGTTATCACATGGATAACTGCTTTCCTTTACCTAAGGATGGGGGTCCCATCAGAAGCTGGTTAATAAAGGCAAGGCTATCCCCCACCCAGATGGCAGCAGGGGAGGGCTGTAAAACTGAACTGATATGTGGTATGTCAGTGTTTCTTGACACCAGTATCTGGCCTCCGGAGCAGTTTAAGGTGCTTGTGAGATTGCCAACTCTCAGGTAGAGTTACCAGCTTCTTTCCCAGCTCCTGTAGATGTGCCTTTAAAGGTAAAGGTACCCCTGCCCATACGGGCCAGTCTTGACAGACTCTGGGGTTGTGCGCCCATCTCACTTAAGAGGCCAGGGGCCAGCGCTGTCCGGAGACACTTCCGGGTCACGTGGCCAGCGTGACATCGCTGCTCTGGCCAGAGCCAGAGCCAGAGCCAGAGCCGCACACGGAAATGCCGTTTACCTTCCCGCTGGTAAGCGGTCCCTATTTATCTACTTGCACCCGGAGGTGCTTTCGAACTGCTAGGTTGGCAGGCGCTGGGACCGAGCAGCGGGAGCGCACCCCGCCGCAGGGATTCGAACCGCCGACCTTTCGATCGGCAAGCCCTAGGCGTGCCTTTAATAGTAGCTTTATTTGCAGATATTAACAGGTGATAATGTTCATCACATTGCTTTGTTAAGTTTGACCTGTTGATTTCTGCAGCTCAAACAAGTAGAAGTGAGGGGTGCAAATCAAGCAGCCCTACTTTGAAGTTCTCAGGGTCTTTTCCTTTCTCAGAGTCTGATCTAACTTGGGGAATCAATGCAGTAGTTGGGGTGCTTTAGGTTAAGCCTGGCTGGCTCAGGGGAAAGATTGAACTAGCAGTTTCACAGAGACGTGCCCTCTCTTTCTTCAAATAGATGGGATCAGGCTTGAGGACTTGCTGTCCAGAATTATTCTTCCGTCAGAGTTTGGTTAATGTTTGCTTGCTGCATACTAAGACTTCAGTCAATGATTGTGTAGCCCAGTCAACCGTTGCAACTTTAGACTTCTAGCTACAAAGCGAAAGTTGGTGATTAGTCAGCATAAAAGTTCTAAACAGAACTCAGCAGGGACATTTCATGAGGAACTGAGGTTTATATGCACCTGCACCCCAAAACGAGCTTTGTCCCCCTCATATCATATATCTTCATAACTGGCAGACTTTCCCCTTTGAGATCCACAACCATTCTCAGCAGTGAAAATAATTGCTTTTGCACACCTGGATGCACATGACATTTTACAAATAAGTAACTGGGAGTGTGCAAGCCAAACTAGGGTTTGGGCCGCTCCATATCATACCCCTCCTACAAGAGAGAGTCCTCTACAGATGACAAAGAATAGTGTTTGGCCCAGTGCTTTGTTTAGTTACAAGATACCATCAAGCACAGCATCTCATGTCTACTATAGCCTGGATATGTATACATGGATAAGGAACTGGATTGTGCACCCCACAATAAGCTTTGGGCCAGAATTCTCTGGCTATGGCAATATGCAATGGGCCAAAGCTTTTTTAGGGGGACAGTTCCTTTTTAAGTTTTCCAATGGAGCTGTGCTCCAAGCTCTTACACAGATAACAAACTAGGAACTAGGAACTATAATCTTGTCCCATAGATTCTATTAGGTTCATATGAGCCAACTTCTAGAGGCCAAGGGGTCTTCAGCCCCTCCAAAAATATTTGAGGGTGCTGCCTCCCCCCAAAGTTTATGGGCATTGCCATTCACCAGCCACCACTGAAAAGCACCCAGGGGTCCAGTAGGGAGGGCTATGAATGATGGCATAGCTGCGATGGGCCAGTGAAGGACACTTCTAAACCACTGGAGATTCGGTGGGCACCTTTTGCGCCCCCCGGTACTGTGAGGGAGCCTTTTTAAAGGCTTCTGAGCGGCATCGGGGTAAGCGCGGTGCTGAGAGTCGTCACCCAGCTAGCGGAGTGAAGCCGCGTCGCCATGAGCGGAGAGCGCCGATTCCTTCCTGCAATTGGAATTTGACCACAACACCCGTGAGTAAGATTGGAAAAGTAACGGGACTTTTAAAAAAAAATAAAATTGGCTGAAAACGGGAAAGGCAAAAATTAAGGAAGTCTGCCTCCCCGGAACTGCAGAAGGAGCAAAGCAACGAAAATCAAGCTGCACTTAAAGGGAACCTTTCTAATTTTTTTAAGCTGTCAAACTGACATCGGACTTAAAACCTCCCCCCAGACTGGCAGGAGAAGGGGGGAAGGGATTGGAACGTTGTTAATCTGCTGGAAAATTAATGAAAAATTAAGAACTTCCATTGCCAAATCCCCTGGGGTCGGGCTGCCCAAACAAGACACCTGGGACGTGGTCTGTCCAACTCTGAGAAGTGGGGACTTGTTTGCAAAAAAGTTATCGGACCTTAGATGTACTTTGTTGCATTTTGGCCACATAGAAAAACAGAGACTTTACAATTTGGATATTGGAAACTTTTGGCTACTGTTGTATTCCCTTGCTTCTTTGTTGTTTTTCCATCTTTGCCATTTGGATACAATTGAATACTCCCTCTAGAGGGCTCTATCTGAAACTGTTGCACTTGAAAAAGTAACAGTGGGATTTTCCACTTGGGAATCAACTCTGTGAGAACGACCTTGAGGATATGAGTGCCCCTACAGATGAGATAGTAACAAGGCAGAAAGCAAAACTAGCTCACAAGAAAAGGGCCTCTATATCAGGAACTGCAGCTGTGCAGGAAAAAACACCAGCTTCTATGGATCCTATGACTCAGGCTCTACTTAAAATAAATCAATCCCTGGAAGCATTGACAAAACTTTCGACAGAGAACTCTAAAAAATTAACAGAGTTGACAACAAGGTTGGACGTGAATACGGCTAGTGTCGCATCGAACACAGATTCTATAAATAGATTAATTCAGGAAAATTCAGAAACACGAAAGATTGCAGAAAGTGCAAAAATAACAGCTGAAGAGACAAAGGAAAAATTTGGGCCTATTGTTAAAAAAGTGAATGAGCATGATGCAGCCCTCTCCTTACTGGAACTTCAACGTAAAGAGAAGAATTTAAAATTTAGATTGGTGCCTGAAGTGGAAGGGGACAACCTTGTGAAATTTCTCACAGAGAATATCATAACTTTTTGGCGGGAAGAATGGGAGGAAGATGAGGAACTTGAGATAATTTCAGCCTTTCGATTGGGTAGAAGGCAGGACAAAAAACCAAGGGATTGCTTAATTACTTTGAGATCAAAAGAAGAAAGAGATAGAATATTGAATTTGCATTACCAAAAGGCATTGGTGATCCAAAATTGTCAGATACAGATTTTTAAGGACATTCCTAAATACATTTTAGAGGTGAGAACATACTACAAGAGTCTAGTAGACCTGCTGAAGAAAAACACCATACCATTCAGATGGGAATTTCCACAAGGACTGTCCTTTAACTTCAATGGAAGGAAGATCAAAATAAAAACAATTCAGGACAAAGAACAATTTCTAGAGAAGTATCTGGAGGATTTGCAGAAAGGAACCGTGGAGGAGAGGGAACCACCCGATATAGCAAATTTGTCATTTGGACTTTCACTACCACCATCGGAGGAAGAGCAGAAGCTTGGAGCAGTTGGAGGAACAGCTACCTAAATACAAAATGTCTCTGCAACTCCTTAGTTGGAACTGTAATGGTTTGAACCTTCCTCGGAAAAGAAGACAGGTTTTTCACATTCTGAAGAAAGAACAATTAGACATAATATGTTTGCAAGAAACCCATATCGCCAGGATACACAGGAAATTATTAATAAATAAGAGACTCGGTCAAGAATTCATCTCATCAGATAAAGTAAAGAAAAGAGGTGTGGTGATCTATGCAAAGGAAAAGTTGGCTCCAAAATTAATATTTAAAGATGAACAAGGAAGATACCTGGCAATTGAAATACAAATTCAAGGAGAAAAGATATTAATTGTGGGAGTTTATGCCCCAAATGAAGGGAAGGCCGAATTCTTTAGGAAGTTGCATGAGACATTAGTTGACTTTTTAGACTATAAAATCCTAATGATGGGAGACATGAACGGAGTTGTTTCAACAAACATGGATAAAGCACAGAGACAAGTGATTTCAAAAGAAGGGAGACTACCAAAGATCTTTTTCGAAATGACTGAAACTATGGACTTGATTGATATTTGGAGAATAAAGAATCCTCTAGAGAGAGAGGGAACCTTCTTCTCTGAAGCAAAAATGACATGGACAAGAATAGACCAAATTTGGATTTCTAGTAGTCTGGCGTCAAGAACAAAAAAAGTAGAAATCTGCCCAAAAACGTGCTCCGACCACAACGCGGTCAAGATGGAGATGAAACTAACAACAACTGGTTCCTTTAGATGGAGAATGAATGACACCCTATTCAAGGATGAAGAGATCCATAAGAAGGCCCTTAAAACAATAAAAGATTATTTTGAGATCAACAGGAAAACAGATGTGGAAAAAAGAATAATTTGGGACGCAAGCAAAGCCGTGATGCGAGGTTTCCTAATTCAACAAAATTCCATTAAGAGGAAGCAACAAAATGAAAAGAAGGAAAAAATTTTAGAAAAAATAAAAGAAGGAGAGAAGAAGTTGAGGTCTAAACCAAAGTCTCATGAGATTTTGAGAGAAATAAAGTTTCATCAGATGCAATACATGGAACTTATGAACCAACAAATAGAATGGAAGATAAAGCAAATGAGACAAAAAACTTTTGAGTCAGCGGATAAATGTGGGAAACTTCTGTCATGGCAATTGAAAAAAAGGCAGAAAATGAACACGGTAACAAGTTTAGAAATGGATGGAAAGATTATCCACAAACCCAATGAGATCAACAATTGTTTTCAAAGCTTTTTTAAGAAATTGTATGCACAAGGGCCAACTAACGAGCAAGAAATAGAAGAATTCATTAGAAAATACGGCTTACCAAAAATCTCAGAACAAAGTAAAAGGATCTTAAATGAGGAAATAACAGAACAAGAAATAGAGGGTGCCATTCAAAATATGAAATTGGGAAAATCACCAGGACCAGATGGCCTGACGGCCAAATACTACAAATTGCTGAAAGAATGGCTGATACAACCATTGAAGGAAGTTTGCAATGAAATTTTAAAGGGGAAAAAGGCACCTGAATCGTGGAAAGAGGCTTTCATCTCACTTATACCGAAAACAGAGACTGAGAAGAACCAAGTTAAAAACTACCGCCCTATATCTTTACTTAATGTGGATTACAAAATTTTTGCAGACATTTTGGCAAAAAGATTGAAAAGAGTGTTGGCAGATGAGATTCATAAGGACCAAACAGGCTTTCTCCCAGGTAGACATATGTCAGACAATGTGAGGAACATTATAGACATTTTGGAGCTGCTGGATGTGGACATTAATAGGAAAGCAGTTTTGATTTTTGTGGATGCGGAGAAAGCCTTTGACAACATTTGTTGGACTTTTATGAAAAAGAATCTCCAAGGGATGGGGGTAGGACAAGGTTTTGAAAACGGTATAGGTGCAATATACTCTCAACAAAAGGCCAAATTAATTGTAAATAACGTGGTAACAGAAGAAATACCTATAGAAAAAGGTACACGACAGGGCTGCCCAATATCTCCTTTGCTTTTTATATCGGTCCTGGAGGTTTTGTTAAACATGATCAGAAAGGACCAGTTGGTTAAAGGAGTCCAGGTCGGAGTTAGACATTATAAATTAAGAGCATTTGCAGATGACCTAGTATTGACTTTGCAACAGCCAGACACTAGTACTAAAAGAGTATTAGAATTAATTGAAACATTTGGTCGAGTAGCAGGTTTTAAATTGAATAGACAAAAAACGAAAGTGTTGGAAAAAAATTTAACAATGGAAGAAAGAGAGAGTTTCCAGAATGAAACAGGTTTGGAAATTACAAAAAGGGTAAAATACCTGGGGGTAAACTTAACATCCAAGAATGTGAATTTATTTAAGGATAATTATGAAAAATGTTGGTCAGAAGTTAAAAAGGATTTGGAAATATGGTCAAGGCTGAAACTTTCCTTGTTAGGCCGAATTGCTACCATTAAGATGAATGTATTGCCTAGAATGCTGTTTTTATTCCAGACGCTGCAGATTGTGGATAAGATGGATTGTTTCAAGAAGTGGCAGAAAGATATATCAAAATTTGTCTGGCAGGGCAAAAAGCCCAGAATTAAATTTAAGATTTTAACTGATGCAAAGGATAGAGGGGGGTTTGCCCTGCCGGACTTAAGACTCTACTATGAATCAGCAGCTTTCTGCTGGTTGAAACACTGGCTACTTCTTGAGAATACTGATATTTTGGATCTGGAAGGGTATGACAATAGTTTTGGTTGGCATGCATATTTATGGTACGACAAGGTAAAGGTGTACAAAAGTTTTAAAAACCATATTGTAAGGAAAGCATTGTATAATGTTTGGATTAGATACAAAGATTTGTTGGAAAGCAAAACCCCTAGGTGGGTGTCACCGATGGAAGCTAGGGAAGTAAAAAAGCTTAATATGGATTCTAAATGGCCAAAATATCATGAGATTATAGAATACGATGGGGAAAGGGTGAAACTTCAGAGTTATGAGAAACTAAAACCTAAGGTTCGAGATTGGTTGCATTACCATCAGATAAATGAGACGTTTAAACAGGACAGGAAAATAGGATTTCAGAAAGAGAAGTCAAAATTAGAAACAGAATTGTTGGAACCCAATACTAAGAATTTATCAAGAATGTATAACTTGCTGTTAAAATGGAATACACAGGATGAAACGGTGAAATCAGCTATGATTAAATGGGCACAAGACATAGGTCATGATATTATGTTTGCTGACTGGGAACAGTTATGGACCACCGGTATTAAATTTACTGCATGTAATGCTTTAAAAGAAAATATTATGAAAATGATCTACCGGTGGTACATGACCCCAGTCAAGCTTGCAAAAATTTATCATTTGCCTAATAATAAGTGTTGGAAATGTAATGAGACTGAAGGCACTTTCTACCACCTTTGGTGGACCTGCCCAAAGGTTAAAGCTTTCTGGGAAATGATCTATAATGAAATTAAGAAGGTTCTTAAGTGGACTTTTCCTAAGAAACCAGAGGCTTTCCTCTTGGGTATGGTGGGCCAAGTGGTGTTAAGGAAGGATAGGACATTCTTTATGTATGCCACTACAGCAGCAAGAATTCTACTGGCAAAGTATTGGAAGACGCAAGAACTACCTACTCTGGAAGAATGGCAAACAAAGGTGATTGACTTTATGGGACTGGCTGAGATGACGGGCAGAATCCGGGACCAGGGGAAAGAGACAGTGGAAGAGGACTGGAAGAACTTCAAGATATATCTTAAAAATAATTGTAAAATTGAGGAATGTTAAGATGTCAGGGGGTAAGAAGTAAAGAATTGCAGCAGTAAACAAAAAAACTTAAGAAATATTTTTGAAAAAGAACTAAGACAATGGACTTAAGGGTTGCTAAAGAATTTTAAACAAGGATGCAGGGATTGGGAGGTATGGGGAAGTCAAAGTATGAACCGATGATTATGAAGTAATACTGTGTTACATTGTTCTTCATTTTATGTGTGGAAAATTAATAAAAATTATTATAAAAAAAAAAAAAGACAGTTCCTTTTTAAGTTTTCCAATGGAGCTGTGCTCCAAGCTCTTACACAGATAACAAACTAGGAACTAGGAACTATAATCTTGTCCCATAGATTCTATTAGGTTCATATGAGCCAACTTCTAGAGGCCAAGGGGTCTTCAGCCCCTCCAAAAATATTTGAGGGTGCTGCCTCCCCCCAAAGTTTATGGGCATTGCCATTCACCAGCCACCACTGAAAAGCACCCAGGGGTCCAGTAGGGAGGGCTATGAATGATGGCATAGCTGCGATGGGCCAGTGAAGGACACTTCTAAACCACTGGGCCCTCAGCTAGTGCCCAGTCTGGTCCTGACCGGATTGCATGCCTTATCACTGAGTCATCCCATATAGACCCAATATAACAAGGAGCAGATATGTAATTCTCTCAGTAGCAGTTTCAAGGGTTGACATTTGTGTGGGTTTAGTGAGGTGTTTTAAGAGTCCATCAAGGGACTGCAAGTTAGGGGAATGTTAAGTCAGGGGAAGGGAAGGCTGGGTCAGAGTCTGTGGGAATAGTTCATATGCAGGCCAAGGAGTCAAAGTTGGAGAACAGTAGTTTTGACAACTAGCAGTGGTAGCCCCCAAAATCTCCTAGGCTAGGGGTGAGGAAGCTCTGCCCCAAATGCAGCCCCCGAAGCCTGCCTGTCTTGCCCAGGGACTCCCCAAATCATGCTCCCATACCAGCTGGACCCACTCTTCCCAGGCCACACCCCACTGACCCTGATTCACACCTTCCTGTTGTGATGTGGCTATTTTGTGGTGCCTCTAAATGCTCTTAAAACCTTTTTAAATACGTTTGAATTTTGTCTTTCTTTGCATTGTTATTACCACTTTGCTGTTTGCTGCTCTGGGCTCCTTTGGGAGCGTGGGAGGGTTAGAAATGTAATTAATAAAATGCTATAAAATAATGCATAGTTCCACTCCAAGAGACCCTGCAGAGAACCCTGGGAAAGGACGCTTCCTTTGTCAGGCCTCCAAGCCAGGCACCCAGTTGAGGCTTTTGCTTCTTGTTCTGCAGGATGCATCAAGTGTGCTCAGCAGCGAAGGCTCCTGGTGGAGATTCCTCTGAGAAACCAAAGCCAGGCACTTCCGAGAAAAGAACAGTTGCTGCTGTGCTGCTAAGCAACAGCTTCGGCTTGTCTTCAGCAACAAGGAAAACAAGGGCCCAAGCTGAGCAACAAAAGGACGCTGGCAAAATGGCCCAGCAAAGCAGCAAATGCTGCTGTTGCCAGCAGTCTGGTGGCAAGCTGTCCACACCTTCTTGGAGACCTCAATCCAGAACCAACACATTCCATGTCTGGATTTAGGTACAGCCACTGCAGCCTTGACTGAGGGGGTCTTACGCTGAGGTCCAGCGCCGAGGGCCTTCTGGCGGTTCCCTCATTGCGAGAAGCAAAGCTACAGGGAACCAGGCAGAGGGCCTTCTTGGTAGTGGCGCCCGCTATGTGGAACACCCTTCCAGCAGATGTCTTTTTTTAAAAAAAATGATATTTATTCAACTTTTCAAAAATACAAAAACATTAAAACAACAGAGTAAAAAAAACAAAGACAAAAAGAAAAAAGGCAGAAAGAAGAAAAAAAGAAAAAAGTATATAAATTCAAAATTACTTCATTTCATTATCTTGTGTCTTAAACCTCCTCATACCTCCCTTTTTGTATTCCAATTTAGTCATTATTTCAGCAAATTCTTCCCATATTTGTAAAAAATAATTTATCTTAACAATCTATCTTAATTTATCAATATTATCTTAACTTTATCTTTACCTTCCGAACCATAAACTTTAAAATTTAGAATTTAAATTTATATTTATACTTAATACCTTCAAGTCTTTCTGCTAAAGCCAGTTATTTCCTTTCCGGCACAATCTATTATTTCATTAATATTACTCAGAAATAGCAAGATATATAAAAGAAAGTTATCTTCTAGTTTTATCCATCGTCCCTTTCTTCCTGGTTTCCGGTTGTGTCCGTCCTTTCTTCGCTTTAGGTCTTAACCTTCAGTCCGGTGTTCTAATGTCTGAGGCTCTCAAGTCACTTCCATGCCCCCTCTGTTGACTTTCTTGATCCTGATTATAGTACAACGCTTCCTTGTCCCTTGTTGAAGTCTTTCGTGGTTTCTTCCCTTTCTCATTGGGGAGTGGATCTCTGGGGAGTTCCATACAGTCATAGTCTCCATTTTCATTTGTCAGGTTGTTCCATTCCCCCCAGTTCCACTCCCCATTGCTGATTTTGTAATCCAAACAAAAGTTGCTCCAAAAATACTTGTCCTCTTGTTTCACAGTCCGACTAGAGTTAGGAATTTCCTTAACTTCAAAAGTTTGCAGACACCCTTTAAGTTCAATGATGTTAGATCTCTCATTTTGTAACTTTTGGGGTATAATAACAATCTCTTCCATCTTCCACTGCCCTTGGATTTGCCTTAAGTCAGTTTCCTGAATTGGTTGTTGTAGAGTTTCTCTCTCTTCTTCTCCTGTCAACTCATACTTCCTAGCTACAGCAGCCATGACATCCAGTTTTTCATCCACCAAGTTCATGTCCTCCTGCAGCTGCTGTAGCATAGCATCCACTTTGCCAAGGGCAGAAAGTAAAATCTCCTTCCCGCTCATTTCTAGTCAAGGTCAAGTATCTGGTCTCACGCTGATTCTCACAGCTGTTATGTCTCTTTGTGAACTACAACAAAGAAACTAACAAACTCCCTCTAGAGGGCACAGCTTCTGTTTAACCTCCATCTTTAAAATGTAGCAAACAAAGGAGAATTCACTTTCAATTTTCTAGTACTTTGTTTCCTTACAAAAAGCAAAAGCAGAGGGCAACATTAAAGTCAATTTGTTTCTCTTTTATTTCTATCTGTCCAAATCCGTTTTCTTCAAAGAATCTGTCCTGACGTCCCGTCCCCAGGTTAGGGGCAATGGGAATTTATATTCCTTAACTTTCTCTCTGCAGGCTTAGGTAATCAAAATTCTTTTACCCCCTTTCCTCCTGCTGTCAAGGGGGTTTTGATGGTCATAGGTGCAGGAAATTTCAATCTTAAATTCAAATTCAAGGCTATTTAGTTTGTACGATCTTTGCTTCAGTCTGTTTACAAAAAAGCGGGAGGCAGACTTCCTGTTTAGACCTTCCCGCTTCGTGCCTAATTCAGAAAGAATTTTCCCTTGGTCAAATCCTCTGTTTTTACTCACGGGTACTTGTTTAGAGTCCAAATGTCAATCAGGAAAAAGTCAGCGCTCTCCGACGATGGCTATGCAGCTTCCCTCCGTGGAAATAGCAATTGGTACGCTGCACCGCACTGCTCACCCCACTTTGCTCCGGAGCCCCGAAAAGGGGTTTCCTCGTGAGTAGGGGAGGCGCTCTTGGTGCTCTGCTGAACCCCACGTCCCCAGGCTTCTCCGCCTGAGGTTTCTAGCAGGTCCCCATCCTCGCCGCGGTGGGAAGACCCAAATTCCACGGAGCCTGTTCCTCCGGTCGGAGGAACTCCACCATTCGCCGATGGCGCCAACCTGGAAGTCCTCCACCCTTCCAGCAGATGTCAAAGCGATAAACAACTACCTGACATTCAGAAGACATCTATTAAGGCAGCCCTGTTCAGGGAAGTTTTAACGTGTGATATTTTAGTGTATATTTGGTTTCTATGGAAGCCGTCCAGAGTGGCTGGGGAGGCCCAGCCAGATGGACGGGGTATAAATAATACATTATTAGTAGTAGTAGTAGTAGTAGTATTACCATTCAGAAATCTTCCGAGGAAGATATGGGGAGCTTGACACATGTGAGGGCTAGAACTTAGCTGTTTGCCTTGCTTTCAGAGTTGCTGTGCAATAAGCATGTAGGAGGGGACGCGGGTGGCGCTGTGGGTTAAACCACAGAGCCTAGGGCTTGCCGATCAGAAGGACGGCGGTTCGAATCCCCGCAACGGGGTGAGCTCCCATTGCTCGGTTCCAGCTCCTGCCAACCTAGCAATTCAAAAGCACGTCAAAGTGCAAGTAGATAAATAGGTACCGCTCCGGTGGGAAGGTAAACAGCGTTTCTTTGCACTGCTCTGGTTCACCAGAAGTGGCTTAGTCATGCTGGCCACATAACCTGGAAGCTGTACGCTGGCTCCCTCGGCCAATAAAGCGAGATAAGTGCCGCAACCCCAGAGTCAGTCAGGACTGGACCTAATGGTCAGGGGTCCCTTTACCTTTACCTTTAAGTATGTAGGAGGTCAATACGTGATAACTAATCTGATGTGTGCAGACAGCTACACAGGCACTTGGTATAACGTCCCTGGCTCTGAAATGGTTTGTAGCAGGTTGGAAATCCCAGGGAAGGGATACCAAATGAATACAGGTGTGGCAAGACATGGTCAAAAGGAAAAGGGAGGCCTTGACAAACTTACTGGGGAGTGGCTATAGCAGTGATGTCACTTGACCAACTTTTCAGTGACAAAAAGTAAAAAAAAGTAAATGGCCCCTAGATGATTACATTCTGTCAAAGGCGACTATGGGGTTGCGGCGCTCATCTCACTTTCAGGCTGAGGGAGCTGGCGTTTGCCCACAGACAGCTTTCCGGGTCATGTGGCCAGCATGACTAAACTGCTTCTGGTGCAACGGAACCAGACATGCTTTCAAACTGCTACGTTGGCAGGAGCTGGGACAGAGCAACAGGAGTTTACCCCATCGTGGGGATTTGAACCACCAACCTTCTGATCGGCAAGCCCAAGAGGCTCAGTGTGGTGTAGTGGTTAAGAGCGGTAGTCTCGTAATCTGAGGAACCGGGTTCGCGTCTCCGCTCCTCCACATACAGCTGCTGGGTGACCTTGGGCCAGTCACACTTCTTTGAAGTCTCTCAGCCCCACTCACCTCACAGAGTGTTTGTTGTGGGGGAGGAAGGGAAAGGAGAACGTTAGCCACTTTGAGACTCCTGAAGGGGAGTGAAAGGCGGGATATCAAATCCAAACTCCTCCTCCTCCTCCTCTTCTTCTTCTTCTTCTTCTTCTTCTTCTTCTTCTTCTTCTTCAGTGGTTTAGACCACAGCACCACCCGCATAGCCAACTTTCTAGTTCCCACCACAGAGTGGCTGAAATCCTGTCTGATTGGTAACTGGGCACATCTGTCCTCTGCTACCAACTTTGCAGACGAAAACATAACTCATCAAGATTGGGTCAGCCCGACGTGCTATGCGTCTTAGTTGTAGTCACAACATTGTGATACTGGAGACTCAGCAGTGTGTGTGTGTGTGTGTCCCCAAACAGCATTGCTTGCTGGTGTGGAAGGTTTGTTCCCATGTTCATTCCCATCAAGGGCCTTTCCTGCCGCTTGTGTCTTTGCTCAGTGGATGATGTGGTTGCAACCCCTTTTGCTGAGTGATTTAATAATAATAATAATAATAATAATAATAATAATAATAATAAGTTATTATTTATACCCCGCCCATCTGGCTGGGTTTCCCCAGCCACTCTGGGTGGCTTTCAACATAATATTAAAATACAATAATCTATTAAACACTAAAAGCTTCCCTAAACAGGGCTGCCTTCAGAGGTCTTCTAAAAGTCTGGTAGTTATTTTTCTCTTTGACATCTGGTGGGAGGGTGTTCCACAGGGCGGGTGCCACTACTGAGGAGGCCCTCTGCCTGGTTCCCTGTAACTTGGCTTTTCGCAGTGAGGGAACCACCAGAAGGCCATCGGCGCTGGACCTCAATGTCCGGGCAGAATGATGGGGGTGGAGACACTCCTTCTATTTCTAACTGCTAGCAATATTCAATTTTGCCACCTGTCAGAGCTGCCTCCAGGTCCCAGCTCACAGAGGACCAACGCTAGGCTGTAGTTATGTACAAAAGTCTTTATTGCAATTCAGTTTCCATTTTAAAGCCGCAGCGTGCAGCTCTACGTCTCGACCTTAGACCGGCGAAGTCCCGTCTGAGTCTCCTCCCCTTCCACACCAGTTTAAGACTCTCGCTTTGCTCCACCTCTTCCTAAGTTCCTTTCTCCTCTGGGCCCTCCTGCCCGCTAGGGTCTCATCCTTCCTGGACTCCTCTGACGCTGACCCTGACGATTCTTGCCCCTCCTTCCGGCGGGCTTTAGGACCTGGTTCCCTATCCGGGCTACCTTCTGTGCCGCTCGCCTGTACCTTTGAACTTGGCGCGCGCGCCCAGCCTGCAACTTTCCTCTTGACCGTTAACTCGCTCTCCGATGGAGGCGTGGTCAACCCTGACTCATCTTCTCTCGCTGGTGGTGCATATGTGGGCTCTGACACCTGGGACTCCTCCCCCCCACTACGCTCTGGTGGGGAAGCTGGTCCTGATTTCCAACTGCTGCTCTGGGAGTCCCCGCTGGCCCCTTGCTTCTGGGGTGTCCCCCTTGGGTCGCCCCTTGCCCTGCCCATCGGCGCCCCCTTCTGTGAATCTTCCGATTCGCTGGAGAGGCTCATGGAATCTATCGGGCTGCTGTCATATTCTCCTACGCTGCCCTCGGATTGCTCCCCCTCGCTTTCCATCTCCTCTCCTCCCTGCGCTCCCGCTGAGTCCCTGACACCACCACTAATACTTTTCTTTATCCTGTATCCGTCCTTCCCTGCAAGGGTGCCAATTTGAATAAAATATGGGGGGGGGGGGGCTAGGCAAGCCCTGCACCACATCATTGATTACATGATGTGGTGCACACACACCATTTGAATGGCAATGCCCATCAACTGGGGGGGGGAATCCCCTCAAATATTTTATGGGGGACCCCCTCAGCCCCTAGGCATATGCTTCCCCTTGAACTTGAGTGTCAAGTTCAGATTTAATTATAATTGTCAAATTGGATTCAGAGAATTGCTTTGGAATACTGATTAGCATTACAAATGCCAAGCTGTGGATCCCTCAAAATAAATTGCAGATTCACAACTAGCGGGTGCTCAGCTAAGCAGCTGCCTCTGAAAACTCTTCATGAGCAGAACACCACAGGGCTGGCTGATGCTTCACCCTGCTGGTTTTTAAATTTTATTTTAAGTAACCACGTGGCAAAATAAAAGAAACATTAAATGTTGGATCCTCTCTTGGCCATCATGCCAATGGCAAATATCAGGTGAGGTCTATGCAGCAGATTGGAACTCCGTTGCGATTTCACTATGAAACAACTGCAGTGACAATCTCAGGACTGTAGTCAATGGCTAAGCATGGGATTTGCTTATTCTCTTGGCTTCATCCCTTTCAGCATCCTGAAAGAATTGCCTTAGAAGGAAGCTGCAATTAACCCAGCAAGCACATGTATGGGCAGCTAACCTAGTGGTGGGCAGCTTAGCAGCTTAGGGACTCAACCTTTCCCCCACTGCACTCCTGGAGAAGAAAGGGTCAAAGTGAGCAGATAGGAAGGAAAACAAATGCTCAAGAAGAGGGAACACCCACTCTCACTAGTAAGTGCTGTTGTTTCTCACCTCGCTCCAAATTTCATGCAGTAGGAGGGTGAAGATGGAGAATGGTTGCTTGATTTGCAAGCAAGCAATGGAAGATGTTGGGTTGGGGTCAGGGGTGCTAACTTGAATAAAATAGGGGGGCAGGTAAGCCCAACCCTGCACAATCAATCACATTTCACAGCTCATGCACACCATTTGAATGGCAATGCCACTTGAATGGCAATCAACTTTAGCCCCCCCCCCCCCCGCTCAGTCAAATATTTTATGGGGGCGGGATCTCAGCTTCTAGGAGTTGGCTCCTATGGTGGGGGTGGAATGAGTAGTTAACCTTCCAAAACCTATTCCTATCCAAAGCCAGTAGAAGTAGTTGCTGCTGACCTAGCCAAAGCCAGCATTACTTACCTGTGCAAATGTCAGCTCTTCTGTGGTCTCTTCACCTAGATGACAAACTCAGGACTGGTCAATGGCTAAGCAATGGCTTCATCTCTGCTGCTACAGGTGCAGAAAGATGGTTTGCTTCTCCCTTCTGAAGGTGATGATGTTTGTATTCAACGGCATAATATTTGTGAGTATGCAAGGTGGATGGTGAGTATGCAAGGTGGATGGGATGCGGGTGGCGCTGTGGGTTAAATCACAGAACCTAGGACTTGCCAATCAGAAAGTCAGCGGTTCGAATCCCCGTGACGGGGTGAGCTCCCGTTGCTCGGTCCCTGCTCCTGCCAACCTAGCAGTTCGAAAGCACGTCAAAGTGCAAGTAGATAAATAGGTAGCACTCCAGCGGGAAGGTAAACGGCGTTTTTGTGCACTGCTCTGGTTCTCCGGAAGCGGCTTAGTCATGCTGGCCACATGACCCAGAAGCTGTATGCCGGCTCCCTTGGCCAATAAAGCAAGATGAGCGCCGCAACCCCAGAGTCGGTCACGACTGGAGCTAATGGTCAGGGGTCCCTTTACCTTTACCTTAAGGTGGATGGTAGCCCAGGATGGCACGGCGGGGTGGGCCAAGCAGTGGAACAAATTCATAAACATTCCATGATTTTTTAAGGGCACAGCTAAATGTTGCAAAAGGGACGCGGGTGGCGCTGTGGGTTAAACCACTGAGCCTAGGGCTTGCCGGTCAAAAGGTCGGCGGTTCGAATCCCTGTGACAGGGTGAGCTCCCGTTGCTTGGTCCCAGCTCCTGCCAACCTAGCAGTTCAAAAGCACCTCAAAGTGCAAGTAGATAAATAGGTATCGCTCCAGCGGGAAGGTAAACGGCGTTTCCGTGTGCTGCTCTGGTTCGCCAGAAGCGGCTTAGTCATGCTGGCCACATGACCCGGAAGCTGTACGCTGGCTCCCTCAGCCAATAAAGCGAGATGAGCGCCGCAACCCCAGAGTCAGTCACGACTGGACCTGATGGTAAGGGGTCCCTTTACCTTTACCTTTAAATGTTGCAAAGACAAAACCACACGATTCCATTCAACTGCATATGTCTTTTATAATGGGGCATTCACTGGGGAGAAATAGTGATAGGAAGGAATGCAAATGCACCCCCAGGCTTATTGTATTGTCTTCCGCACCCCCTCAACTGGACACAAAGGCCAAGAGAAAAAGGCAAACTGTGTGGGAAACATAGGTAGGGAAATTTGCCTGGGAGAATTGGCCAGTGGAAAAATGGTTGAGCCCCCTCTCCTACCTGCAGAACTTTCCCTGCAGATGTCCAAAGCCCTGTATTTACTGGCATACATGTGATTAGGTAAAGGGTAAAGAGACCCCTGACCATTAGGTCCAGTTGTGGCCGACTCTGGGGTTGCGGCGCTCATCTCACTTTATTGGCCGAGGGAGCCGGCGTACAGCTTCCGGGTCATGTGGCCAGCATGACTAAGCTGCTTCTGGCGAACCAGAGCAGCGCACGGAAACGCCATTTACCTTCCCGCCGGAGTGATACCTATTTATCTACTTGCACTTTGACATGCTTTCGAACTGCTAGGTTGGCAGGAACATGTGATTAGAAACATGTTTTAACATGTTAACATCCTCAAAAGTGGATGTTAAGAGTTAAGGAAGCTGGAAACCGCTTTATATGTATAAAAGCTAACGGAATGGCAGAGTTCACTGCAGAATGACAGCTTCCTAGATGAGAAATGGCATCTTCTTACCTCTGTTCTCTCCCTTGCCTGTCCAGCTGGGGGGCCTGGCTTTGCTGGGAATCGGCATCTGGGTGAAGGTGGACGGCGGTTCCTTTGCGAAGGTCCTGGGAGCTGCAGCTCCACAGTTAATGCAGCTGATTAACGTGGGCTACCTGCTAATTGCCGTTGGCACCTTCCTACTTCTCATGGGCTTCACGGGATGCTGGGGGGCTGTGAAGGAAAGCAAATGCCTGTTGCTTGTGGTAAGTGCCCTAATTAAAATTGGGAAGGAAAGTCTCCCAGGGCTAGGCTTGGGTGTCATGGAACTTCTGCCTGGCTACAGGATTACACAAGGGCGTTTGCACATTCTGACTGAAATTTGTGCATCTGGGCCGTGTCTCGGAGTGTTAGCAGCAGCTAGTACAGGAGTAGGCAAACTAAGGCCCGGGGGCTGGATCCGGCCCAATCGCCTTCTAAATCCGGCCTGCGGACAGTCTGGGAATCAGCGTGTTTTTACATGAGTAGAATGTGTCCTTTGATTTAAAATGCATCTCTGGGTTATTTGTGGGGCCTGCCTGGTGTTTTTACATTTAAAATGTATTTTTATTTAAAATGCATCTCTGGGTTATTTGTTGGGCATAGGAATTCGTTCATTTATATTTTTCTTCAAAACATAGTCTGGCCCCCCACAAGGTCTGAGGGACAGTGGATCAGCCCCCTGCTGAAAAAGTTTTCTGAGCCCTGAGCTAGTAGCTCCAATATGCCATCTTGCCTAGGGGCTCCTAAAGGGTTGATGCATTTGGACAAGGTCCCTGACAGTGCTTTTTTCCAGGGGAAAAAAGGCGCCGGTATGCACCACACAAGGAAAGGTTCTTGGCACTGGCAGAAGAACGTGGGGGCGGGGGGAGCAGTCCTCCCCGGGTGCCATTCTGGGGGATGCCATCGTGCCCGCCCGCCCCCCACGACGCACACCGCTCGCCACTCGCCCCCGTGATGTACGCCACGCCCCCACGACGCGCACCAGCCATGCCCCCGCCTGTTCGCTGCTCTGGGTGCCAGAGATATTCCTCTGCCACTGGCACTCAGACCCTGCCAGAGCATTGCGCTTCCCTCCTTAAGCTGGGCAAAAGCTTCCCAGGCTTTGTGAAAGTGGCAAGAGATGTCTGACAGGAGATTTTGCAGCCCTCCTGCCTCCTTTCCAAAGTCGGGCGGGCTTTGGGAAAGAGATGTGAGGCTCTGATTTGGGGGGGGGGGGGTTTGCTGGTACTGCATAAAAGGTAAAGGTAAAGGTACCCCTGCCCATACGGGCCAGTCTTGACAGACTCTGGGGTTGTGCGCCCATCTCACTTAAGAGGCCAGGGGCCAGCGCTGTCCGGAGACACTTCCGGGTCACGTGGCCAGCGTGACATTGCTGCTCTGGCGAGCCAGAGCCGCACACGGAAACGCCGTTTACCTTCCCACTGGTAAGCGGTCCCTATTTATCTACTTGCACCCGGGGGTGCTTTCGAACTGCTAGGTTGGCAGGCGCTGGGACCGAGCAGCGGGAGCGCACCCCGCCGCAGGGATTCGAACCGCCGACCTTTCGATCGGCAAGCCCTAGGCGCTGAGGCTTTAACCCACAGCGCCACCTGCGTCCCATACTACCAGAAAAAAGCACTGGTCCCTGCACTTCCTGATCTTTGCAGGAGTCCTCCCTGGCTTCCCTGCACAAATTCCTCTCAGGTCAGTAACATGTAGAGCATTTAGCATGGATGGCTTTGAGCTGCAGTATCACCACTCAGTTCTTTTAAATCAAGAATGTATATGATGCACAGCAAGAGATGAAATCCATCAACCAGCACAGGCAGTTGTTGAACAGGAGAATACAGTGGTACCTCTGGTACCGGCATTTGTGCCGCTCCGGGTGCCAGAGCAGCTAGCTCCGCCTCTGATGTGATGTACTTTCAGATTTTCATTTTCATTTTCAAACATATTGACCCAGCTTGCACATAACACTAAGCCAAATGATGGCTAAGCTCAGAGGTGTGTAGTTAGAAAATTGCAGCTGCCTCACTTCTCCATTCCTACTGCTGCCACGCTACTGGGAGTGAAGCCATGGTTTGGCTTAGTTTTACAGTGGTACCTCGGGTTAAGTACTTAATTCGTTCCGGAGGTCCGTTCTTAACCTGAAACTGTTCTTAACCTGAAGCACCACTTTAGCTAATGGGGCCTCCTGCTGCCACCGTGCTGCCGGAGCACAATTTCTGTTCTCATCCTGAAGCAAAGTTCTTAACCCGAGGTACTATTTCTGGGTTACCGGAGTCTGTAACCTGAAGTGTCTGTAACCTGAAGCGTATGTAACCCAAGGTACCACTGTAAAAGGTAGCAAAAGGTTGATGGTGCTATGCTCAGCTATCTTGGAGTGCTTTCATGTGGAAGTATTTTTTGTGGAATCAGTGTTGTTCATGAATGCACATGTTTTTCACGGAGTCCACATGATGTGGTCATCATAAAAATGTCAGCCTATACATTTTTTACATTTAAGCCCCCCTTCCCTTCCGTGGGACATGTAAACATCTGACATGTAAAAATCTGACATGTAAAAATAACCCAAAATACACTGCCAATTTGAAAACGTGTTAGTGCATCTTGGGGGGGGCTTCATATTACACCAGTCAAATAAAACATCAGAATTAAAAAGTAAAAGTAAAAAAGAAATGGATGTTGCCCTCCCACAAAAACCTGATTTTTGCCCAATGTGAAACATGATAACCAAAGCTGGTAATGGTTGCTGTTATGAACTTCCAGGGATTTTTTTTTTAAAAAAAGGTTGTACACTTACACGTACAGAAATACCTGCATGCGTGCATGGCCAGAACAGAGAAATTCTCCTGGAGGTTGGGGAAGGAGTGATTGAAAGAAGGGTCTAAAAAACACAGCCCAGGAATATTCTGTTAAGCTTCACTTGTTGGTAGGGATGGCATAGCGGAATAGCAATTAATATCCATGGCTAAAAAAAACCAGGAATGTGCAAAGGTGGAAGGAACTTGTCACAGAAAAACCTGGTCTTTATGACTCGTTTGTGATATAAGGCTCCCCTTTCAGAACCACCTTTAAACTTTCAGTTATATTGAGAATGAGTGGAATCTGACCTTTCCGTAGGTGCACATAGACTCTTTTGAAAGAAGAGCTTAGGATCTACCACATTTGGCTCCCAGGAGGTCTGAACTAATTAGATTCAGCCAATTTTAACAAGACTCCCTTGGTGAGGTGGGCGGTGAACCTACTTCCTTTGAAGCTCTGAATTCACTGAACATGTTCATAAATAGTACAAAGGCCTCTCTAACCTAAGTTCTTTATAAAAGATCATAATATATAACCACCAGAGTTTTAAAACTTCAGAGGTAAAGGGTCAGACATAATTTATAGATGACTTAATGGGCAACTGTGGATGTTATGCTAAACCATCGTTTAACATTTCGCGAACAAGCTGACTTGGGTTTATGTGCCCCCAGCCCTTCCCAGCGCGGCCACAAGCAGGAGCCTGGAAGCTGGTGAAAATGAATGGCAACGTTTTTCTTCCCCCAGACAAATTGTAGTGTATCTTTGTTTAAAACGAGCCAGCTTAAAACCATAAGATTCTGAAGCTGGCTTGTTTCTACATAGCTAAGATTAACCATAGTTTAGAAGCTGGGTGGCATTCTAAACAATGTTTTTTTCAAATTCAGTGGTGAAAACTTTTATTTTTTCATTTTTTTAATTGGTTTTCCAAAATTTTTAGACAGACAAACAACCATACATCTTAACTGTACTTTATCCAATCTTAGTAACATTGTTAAGTGACTTCTTCAAATCCCCCTGGCTGAATTTCAGTGTATATCATTGTAACAGTTTTCCAAAACCGATTTTCTCATAAAATTAACTTAATCACTTAACCTCTTACTTTGTTTTCATTTTAACTTTAAACATATTATTCTCTAAAATTACATAATTAATTCCTAAGCCTATCTGGAATTTGCAAGTTTTTCCAATTAAGCTATCTTAGCATATTTAACTAAAGGTGAAGGGACCCCTGACCATTAGGTCCAGTCGTGGCCGACTCTGGGGTTGCAGTGCTCATCTTGCTTTATTGGCCAAGGGAGCCGGCGTACAGCTTTCCGGGTCATGTGACCAGCATGACTAAGCCGCTTCTGGCGAACCAGAGCAGTGCACGGAAACTCCGTTTACCTTCCCGCTGGAGTGGTACCTATTTATCTACTTGCACTTTGACGTGCTTTCGAACTGCTAGGTTGGCAGGAACAAGGACTGAGCAACGGGAGCTCACCCCGTCACGGGGATTCGAACCGCCGACCTTCTGATCGGCAAGTCCTAGGCTCTGTGGTTTAACCCACAGCGCCACCCGTGTCCCATACTAAATAGTCTTTAAATTTCATCCATTCCTCCTGGTACTCCTCCTCCTCTTCCAGTCAGGTCAGCTAGCTCCGAAAAGTCCATCATCTTCATCTGCCATTCCTCCACTGTCGGGACTTCTTGTGATTTCCAATTCTTAGCTAACAAAATTTTAGCTGCAGTTGTGGGAAAACTTCTGATCTCTTTGTTGTGCTTGTGGCACAGGGTGTGGAAGGCCAAATTTCACTACAGCTTGTTCTCATGCTAAACAATGGGTAGGAAACCTTTTTCAGAGTGACAGCAATTAATCTAAATTTCACCTTTGTATAGTTGGCTAGTTTTACACACACTCAAATGCACCCCTTTATCTTCCACCCAGAGAAGTAACAGAGTTCAAAGACACATTGCAGTCAGGCAAAGACACTTGACGATGTGAAATAGGACCAGTGAGGGGTGCGGCAGAGGAGGTGTATCCTGAGTAGAGTCCCGAGGGCCAAAAAAAGAAGTTTGGAGAGCTGCATTTGGCTCACAGGCCTCAGGTTCCCCACCTATGTACTAAACTATGGTCTGCTAAGATCTGTACTGGGGACTGGTGCTTTTAAACCTATTAAATTATCTGGGTTAGATGTTAGTAGTGATGAGCCCAGGTTTGCCCTGTTATGTACTGAGTTGAATAGGATCCAAATGCAGCAGTCTGATTGGTCCTAGAACAATGCAGCAGTATGACTGGTCTGCAGGAGCCACCCAGTCCAGCTCCAGGTGGAAGTGAATCCGCAACCTGATTGGCCTACAGGAGAATCCAGGAATTAGCCAATCACGTGCGGCCCATTGTGTAAATAATGTATATAAAGCAGATATTGTGGGGGAACTTTCATTCCTCACCACTATGAGCTGAATAAAGAGCATGAAATCCACTCTTGACTCCGAGTATATTTCAGCCCATTACCTCAAATTGCACTGATGACTTTAAAAACAGTGTGAAAGTGTAATGGAAATATTTGGGCTACGACAGATGTTACCATAAAACCTGGTTTACATCAGAGGAAGAAAGGCATCACGAGAACAAACCTTTTCAAAGGCTTTCTAACCTGAAGTTGGAGGCCATTATATGCTGCTGTCCTGAATGTCTTCAGGTAAAGAGAATGGGCAGCCGTTCCACTTTGAGTCCCCCAAGCTCCGAGTAATATTCAACTAAGTTTTATTCACAGTTCTTGCTCAACTTCATTATATTCATTAATTTCAACAAGTCTCCTCTGAGTTCATTGAATAGCACCCTCCTGTTTGCCACCTCAGGTGATCTCTCCCCTGGCATTTATGAGCTTTCTCTTTTTTTGCTGATTGTGGATTCCTCCTCCCTTTCCCTCTGTTTCTAGTTCTTTGTGGTCATACTGATTCTCTTCATAGCAGAAGTGGCCGGTGCTATCGTGGTGCTCCTTTTCTCTTCTGTGGTAAGTCAGTGCTGGCATCTGGAGTTTGTGGCTTCTGCAATTGGAATTTTAGCGGCAAAAGGATCCCTGACTAGAAGTAGAATCTGTGTTGTTTACCAGCAGGAGGCAACACAACACCACCTCTTAATTCTCACATTGTTTCTGGATTAAAGTGTCCCACTAGCTCCTGAAAAAGGCCGGGGGGTGGGCAGCACCAGATTTAGGGTGATGGGGGCAGTTCCCCCGCACAGGGCATACAAGAGTGTGCAAAACTATGATATAGTGGACGAAAGCATGCACAGTATGAAAGGGGAGAGGCGGAAGGGTGCCAAATTTTATCCTTGCTCAGCACACCATATTACAAAAGTCTGCCCCTCAAAGGAGGAGGGTTAGCACTCCCTTAGCATAAGCAACAAAGAGTGGCACTTAGTAGCCAGCAGAAGCTTAATAATAATAATAATAATAATAATAATAATAATAATAATAATAATTTATACCCCGCCCTCCCTGGCCAGAGCCAGGCTCAGGGCGGCTAACACCAACAAAATTACTGTAAAAACATAATAGGGGGGAAAGGGGAGGGGGGAAAGAAAAGAAAAAACCCCAATTTTAAATACAGGTTCAAATGCAATTTAAAATGCAGCCTCATTTTAAAGTAGCTGATAAATCAAGACCATAAGGGGAGGGAAACATAAGGGTCAGACCGAGTCCAAACCAAAGGTCAGGCGGAACATCTCTGTCTTGCAGGCCCTGGGGAAAGATGTCAAGTCCCGCAGGGCCCTAGTCTGTTGTGACAGAGTGTTCAACCAAGTCGGGGCCAGTACTGAAAAGGCCCTGGCCCTAGTTAAGAGCAATCTAACCTCCTTGAAGCTCGGGACCTCCAAAGTGTTGTTATTTGTGGACCTTAAGGTCCTCCGCGGAGCATACCAGGAGAGGGTATTAGAAGGTCTAGTGTATTTTCCTGTGGACTGAAGTTCCATAAGGTGGGCACCAAAACAAAAACGTCTTTGCTCCATGCTCAAATGATGCTACAGCAAATGATGAAATGCAGAGCAAGGTCTCTCACTTGTTGCCAACATTAAATACTCCTTCCTGAACAAGAAAGGTCTTGTTCAACCTTTTCCCATGTCTCCTCTTTTTTGGGAGTGCTGTCAGTCCCTCAACTCTGTGCATGATCCACTCAACTTTTCCTGTGGTTCCTGACTTCCTGCTGTCTCCCCAGTCCTTTAGCCTCTCTTCTTCTGGGCCTCCTCCCCACTTAGTTTCCTAGCTGTCAGCCTCCAAGTGCACCCTATATTTGTGTTCCCTCCTGCTACAGCACTCTTCTTGGCTGGGCACTATTTTCTTCAGCCAAATTGATCTTTCTATTCCTAAAGCTGTGTTTATCCTCAACATTCTGTTTCATTATATCCACAGCATTCAGCATGTTTGTGAACATTCCATGACTTCCATAGCTCATCCAGTGTCAGAGAAGAAGGGCAGGCAACAGTTTTAACCTATTGTATAAAACATGAGTGCAAGGAAGTCCTGGTTTTATGGTTCTTTATGGAAGTTATGATTTTCTTATTCACCTGTCTCCTGGTTGCAGGCAGATATATTTGTTGAGCACTTGCAAAATTGGGCCCTGAAGACTTTAAAAGAGGACTATGGCAAGCAAGAGGACATCACAGGCATTTGGGCAACAACAATGAAAGAGGTGAGTGAGGTTTGTTGTTGGGGGCACCAATCTATCTCAGGATAAATCCTAATTTCTGGTGTTGTAAGACAGAGGTTTTAAAAGAGCCTCCAAATACTTTTTGAAATGTTTTGAAATGTGCCTTGAGCTTTGTGGACGCCGTAAAATTCAGTCAAGTGATTTATTGCTTGACTGGTCATAAACGCATTAAAGGTAAAGGTAAAGGTACCCCTGCCCGTACGGGCCAGTCTTTCCAGACTCTAGGGATGTGCGCACATCTCACTCTATAGGCCGGGAGCCAGCGCTGTCTGCAGACACTTCCGGGTCACGTGGCCAGTGTGACAAGCTGCATCTGGCGAGCCAGCGCAGCACACGGAACGCCGTTTACCTTCCCGCTGGTAAGCGGTCCCTATTTATCTACTTGCAGCCGGGGGTGCTTTCGAACTGCTAGGTTGGCAGGCGCTGGGACCGAATGACAGGAGCGCACCCTACCGCGGGGATTCGAACCGCCGACCATGTGATCGGCAAGTCCTAGGCACTGAGGTTTTACCCACAGCGCCACCTGCGTCCCATCTCATAAACGCATTACAGTAGCACTATTTACAATCATTATAGCAACAGCTGTAACGGCATACTGTACTTAAGTTTCAGCCCCTCTTTAATGAACAGCAAGAAACAGACAGACAGCATCTATAGGTAGTCATGACGCAGCAGTTCGCAGACAGCATCTGTTGGTCAGTTGCCTGCAAAAATCGAAAACGAAAGTTGTTTTATTGGCACTTCCGGCTGAAGCTGCGCATGCCTGGAGTACCACTCCCACTTACATATGACTGTTCTGGAATCTTCTCCCTGTTTCTGGATGAATGACTCCCTAACAGATAGTACTCAACTGGTCTCCTTCTGGTTTTTGTGGCAGTTCAACTATCATCCGAACAGCTGGTGTAACCAGTTTTGTGATTGAAGGAAGATGAACACGTGTGCTTTTTTAAAAACATTTTTTTTACAGAGAAATTCTTTCTTGACGCTTCCTGTACTGCAACACTAAGGCTGTGTTCACAACACCTCCATTTACTGTGCACTCACTTGTGTTTCCAGTGCTGGGTTTTTGAAGCCATGTCCACAGAACGTTGCCCAAAATGTTTATGTATCTTGTACAGTGGTACCTCTGGTTGCGAACAGGATCTGTTCCGGAGGCCCATTCGCAACCTGAAAAGATCACAACCCGCCTCTGCGCATGCGCGGGTCGCGATTCGCCGCTTCTGCGCATGTGCGTGATGTCTTTTTGTGCGTCTGCGCATGCGCGAGTGGTGAAACCCAGAAGTAACTCTCCAGTATTTCTGGGTCGCCGCGGGACACAACCTGAAAACGCGCAACTTGAAGTAAACGTAACATGAGGTATAACTGTACTTTGATTAAGATACTGCAGCTTGATGTGTTGTTTCTCAAGCCAGCTTCACAAGGATTGGAGTCCTTAGGTCATTCCTAATTCAAATAGCCAAGGTGTGCACACCTTTGCAATGGATAAAGGCATTCCTGCCCTGACAGCATCCCCTGATGGGAACACAGACAAAAATAAATTGAAGCTGTGCTTTTGTGAAGAGCTGGGGGGTGGCAGAGCTGTGAAACATGATGTGGGGGACAATTTCATTGCACTTTAAGGCAGTAACGCGAGTACACCTTAAGCCAGGCATCCCCAAACTCGGCCCGCCAGATGTTTTGGGACTACAGCTCCCATCATCCCTAGCCAACAGGACCAGTGGTCAGGGATGATGGGAACTGTAGTCCCAAGACATCTGGAGGGCCGAGTTTGGGGGTGCCTGCCTTAAGCCAGCAGAGCAGGTAGCTCCTCTGCACAACTGCTCTCCTTAGAGTTGTACGACTCCAGCTCCCATCATCCCTGACCTTTGGCCATGCTGACAGGGGCTTAATGGGACTTGTAGTCCACATCTGGGTGGGCACCTAATTGGCTGTCCCTGCCCAAGCATTTCTTTTTTGTTCAATGGCTGCTTCCCAATCTCGAATGTGCATGCGATATAAAACGGCTACTATAAAACAAGATGGTTGTTTCTCTGTTTGTAGCTGAAATGCTGTGGATTCAACAACTACACTGATTTTAACAATTCCTACTTCTATCAAACACACACTGAGAAATACCCCTCCTTTTGCTGCTCAGAGAACAAAGAGTGCCAAGAATCCGAAGTAGACCATGACAAACAGGTAACTTGGCTTCCCAGAGATCACAGACTCCATGCATTTGTGTTATTGTGTGCCATGGGCTACCTAAAAAAAGGAGCGTAAAGCAAACTCAGCCCCATAAGTCTTTGTGGCAGGGAAAAACAACTGGCAAGTCAGAACCTCCTGGGTCAACTACGACTAATCTGGAAAGTAAGAAATGATAGTAGGAGTTCTCTTCTGTCGATAGAGAAGATCAGAAGATCAAAAAACTACTTAGGGTTAGGGTTAGGGTTAGGGTTAGGGGTTAGTGGTAGTGAGCATATTTCTGAAGCAGCCTCTTTTGCATAATATTATGTACTGAGTTGAATAGGATCCAAACTGATTGGTACTAGAACAATAGGATCCAAAATGCAGCAGTCTGATTGGTCCTAGAACAATAGGATTCAGAATGCAGCAGTCTGATTGGTCCTAGAACAATGGAGCAGTATGATTGGTCGGCAGGAGCCACCCAATCCGGCTCCAGATAGAAGTGAATCCACAACCTGATTGGCCTACAGGAGAATTCTGGAATTAGCCAATCACGTGCAGCCCATTGTGTAAATAATGTATATAAAGCAAATACTTTGAGGGAACTTTCATTCCCTCCTCACCACTATGAGCTGAATAAAGAGCATGAAATCCACTCTCGACATTATATTTCACATAATGTATTTATGTCTCCTTCCAGGGCTGCCTGAATGAATTCCAGGTGTTTCTGAGCCGCAATGGGAAAATTGTTGGAGGGGTGGCTCTAGCTATTGGGGTCCTTGAGGTAAGCTCACACACATATATGGCTTGATCACCGCAGGTGCTTCCAGAATGTCAGCATTTTGCATACCAGAACATTAGGTTTGTGCAGTTTAAAGTGGATTAAAAGACATTGTTGTACAAGTCAACAAAACAATAGCTTTTTGTGGTTTTGGAAAGTGCCAGGGAAATGCCTTGAAAAGGGTAGGATGAACAAATGATTAATGGGAAGATGCTTAACAATCTCATTAGCAAATCAGGATGGATGCTTGTTGGCATAAAACCACCCCATAAAGAAACCGGAACAAATGTTCAATAAAAATCAGACATAGTCCAATGGGACTATATGTCTCTTGCCCCTAGAGTACTACACTGCTTGCTAGTGAGCTACTGCACTGCTAGCATTCAAGGCCCTAAATGGTTTGGGACCTCAGTACCCCCCCCCCATATCAACCACCTTGGACTGACTGTAGATTGTATGAGACCCCATTGGTGATGCTGCCAATAGGAGTTGCCCAGTTGGCAGTGACCTGGGACAGGGCCTTCTAGGTGATGGTCCTTTGTTTTTAGTATGCCCTCTAGTGAGGTGCATCAGTCTTCCTCACTACAGTGGTACCTTGGTTCTCAAATGCCTTGGTTCTCAAACGCCTTCGTTCCCAAATGTTGGCTATTGTTTCTGGGGCACCTGCACCAATCAGAAGCTGCACCTTCATTTTCAAACATTTCGGAAGTCAAACAGACTTCTGGAATGGATTAAGTTTGGCGCTTTTGTTTTTGCTATTTATTTTGCATTTTTGTTTTTGAGGCTTTTTTCAGTTAATTTGTTTTTGTGACTGTGTGGAACCCAGTTCAGCTACTGATTGATAGATTGTGTGACTGCGGAAATGGATAAAAGCCCCCCATCCAAACAATGACTATCATCAGTACAGGTAAGGAAAAAATAATAATTTTAAATTTTATCATCTACAATACTGTCTTATTTCTTTTATAGTATAGTACATTGATTATTGCTTTCATTTTATGGATCAATGGTCTTGTTAGACAGTAACGAGTTGTTTTTAAAAGCCTGGAACGGATTAATCCGTTTTGCATTACTTTCTATGGGAAAGCGCGCCTTGGTTTTGGAACACTTTGGTTTTGGAACGGACTTCCGGAACAGATTAAGTTTGAGAACCAAGGTACCACTGTACTCACATTTAGGAGAACTTTAAAACCACTCCTGTTTACCCAGACATTTGATGGTTGAAAGTTATGTCCATGGCAACCCTGAAATTATTGGTTTGAAAGGAGGTGATAGCTTTTAGGAGTTTTAAACTATTTTTAGAAGTTTTAACTGTATTTTTAGAAGTTTTAACTGTATTGTTGACCACAAACTTGACATGAGCCAACAGTGTGACGCGGCAGCTAAAAAAGCCAATGCATTCTGGGCTGCATCAATAGGAGTATAGCATCTAGATCAAGGGAAGTAATAGTGCCACTGTATTCTGCTCTGGTCAGACTTCACCTGGAGTACTGTGTCCAGTTCTGGGCACCACAGTTCAAGAAGGATACTGACAAACTGGAACGTGTCCAGAGGAGGGCAACCAAAATGGTCAAAGGCCTGGAAACGATGCGTTATGAGGAATGGCTAAGGGAGCTGGGCATGTTTAGCCTGGAGAAGAGGAGGTTAAGGGGTGATATGATAGCCATGTTCAAATATATAAAAGGATGTCACATAGAGGAGGGAGAAAGGTTGTTTTCTGCTGCTCCAGAGAAGTGGACACGGAGCAATGGTTCCAAACTACAAGAAAGAAGATTCCACCTAAACATTAGGAAGAACTTCCTGACAGTAAGAGCTGTTCGACAGTGGAATTTGCTGCCAAGGAGTGTGGTGGAGTCTCCTTCTTTGGAGGTCTTTAAGCAGAGGCTTGACAACCATATGTCAGGAGTGCTCTGATGGTGTTTCCTGCTTGGCAGGGGGTTGGACTCGATGGCCCTTGTGGTCTTTTCCAACTCTAGGATTCTATGATTCTATGATTCTATGTTCTAGTACTGACAAGTTTGCTGCCGTGGGCTCTTCTGCGAGAAGGTGCAAGATGTGTATATAAACAGTATCACTTCCATGTGAACTTTATGCAATCTATTACCTTCTTCTGCTGTAACCCAGTTCTCAACTGATGTGTTTGCAGGAAATGCTAGCGTCGTGA
This sequence comes from Podarcis cretensis, assembly GCF_951804945.1. NCBI lineage: Eukaryota > Metazoa > Chordata > Lepidosauria > Squamata > Lacertidae > Podarcis > Podarcis cretensis. Next base: position 33,096,330 of record NC_137187.1, read on the forward strand.
CGAGATAGTAAAAATGGCCAACAGCATTGTTCCATGTCTTCCAGAAGCGTCCTGTGTGTTAAATGCTGCCTCACCTGTCCTTTTGCCCCCTAGCTGGCTGCCCTGGCTGTCTCCTTGATCCTGTACTGTCAGATTGGTACATATGCCTGAAGCAAAATTGGCTACCTACCGCTCTGGCTCCAGCTCTCAGCTTCTGCACCAGCCATGAAAGAGACATCGCAAGCATCCTTATTCAAAGAGCAGATGTGGCAATCACTTTTACTGGATCAAAAGAGCGACATGATCCTCATCCTCATTCATAATTATTAGCTACTAATCCATCACTAATCATTAAACCCTAGTTTAACAGTACTTGCTTTGAAAAAACACCCTGAAAAAATATGTAAATATGTTTTGTGCTTCCTTTGCCTTACGTTGTGGGAAATCCAGGGGAGCCTTTACATCAGGGGTTGGGAACATCCAGCCTGTGGGCTAAATATGGCCTCCCAGGCCTCTCCATCTCTCCCTTGGGACTCTCTCAGGCCAGCCCTATTCTGACCCTCCCTGAATTATTTTGCCTGGTTGCAATCTGTCCCTCAACATAATAATGCCTCTCATTTGTGAGGCTATAATTTGGGCAGACGTCTCATTTTTAAGGTGCTTTGGCTCTGGTGTAATAGAGAATGAAAATTTTATTATACTTCGTAAAATGGGTATCTCGCTTGATTGTGGAAAACCTCAAACCTGCATTCTTGCTTTCTGATTTGCGATGTAGGCTGAATTGTCTTTTGATCTGTACAGGCCTGCTATCATGTATGCAGGGTGATCAGGTGTGCAGTTTTAGTGCAGGGGAGATTTAAACTATACAGTGGTACCTCAGGTTACAGACGCTTCAGGTTACAGGTTCCGCTAACCCAGAAATAGTACTTCAGGTTAAGAACTTTGCTTCAGGATGAGAACAGAAATTTTGCGGTGGTGGCGTGGCAGTAGCGGGAGGCCCTATTAACTAAAGTGGTACCTCAGGTTAAGAACAGCATCAGGTTAAGAATGGACCTCCAGAACGAATTAAGTTCTTAACCTGAGGTACCACTGTGTGCAGTAATGGGACCTTAAATCAGGGGTGGACCAACTTTGATGGCCCTGAGGACCACATGAGGATGAGGCAGTGAGTTGGGGGCCACATATGCACACAAACACACACACATATAACACCCCACCAGCAACTGTTTTATGAACACACACACACTAGCTTCAGCATGCTCATCAGCTAGGTGGGGAGAAGACATGAAGAGATTGCTGAGATCTCTTCTCACGCTTCTATGCAGCCCAGTTTTTTGGCACTGGACAGAGCTGAGGAGTATATCACTCGGCAATGCTCCTCTTCTTTGGCCATCACTCATAGCTGAGTAAGATTGTCTTCCATAAACATGGTCTTAACAGTGAGTCCGTAAGTGACTGTGGAGGCCAATTCTGGATCCACACGTCCTTCCACAGTGGGGACATTGGATTCCGGGTGGGAGTTGATCACGGTGAGGGTTTGCCAAGCGTGCCTTCCTCTTAGCACATTTCTCCCTTTCATCCTGAGTTCGAGCATCTTCAAAGCCCATGACACCTTTGGTAAAGGCTGTTCTCCAACTGGAGCGCTCGCTGCCCAATCAGCTGGGCACTGGGGAGGGGCAAGGTAGGATCTCAGCAAATCGCTTGTTTGTCTTCTTCCCAGTCCCCAGCTGATCGGTGCACACAGTTGCCTTACTCTCAGATGTGCGGCAGGCTGAGGGGAGCAGGATGGTGATGGGGAAGATGGAAGGTACAAAGGGACAATCATCATCATGTGCCTTCCTCCCAACAGCTGAGGGATGCTGTCAGGAGTCCCAGTTTCCAACTTGATAACATAGCAAGCATGGATAACTAAAAAGGAAGATTTATTGCAAAAACAGAGTTCTCCAATTGGCTCTAACATGTCACCATTCTCATTAATCATGATGACCCTTCTGATAACTGCTTCCAGCGAGACCAGAAGCAACTGAACTTACATTTTGTACTTCTTTTCCTATCTTGGAGCCCTCCCATTCACCGAGACCTTGGAGAGATGGGGTCAGCTCCCTCCCCTTCCCCATTCGCTGAGAGGCTGTCTCTTAACTCTTTCCCACCTGTGTGTGCTTCCAGTGAGCTTTGACTGTCTCCCTGCCATTGCCTTATCAGCCTGCATTCCAAGGGGCGGAGACGATGCTCACCCTGCATGGCAGTTAACCCTCTCTGTTCCTGGCTTCTTCCTTCAATTGACAGCAACCCTTCCCTGAGGGCTGGCTGCAAACCTTCCCTGGGGGTTGGCTCATTCATGACAGATGCACAAGTGCCACTGCAAAGTTCCTGTGATTTCAGGGAGGGAAGGGAGCTATGTAATCTGTTTGAGGCTGCATATGCCCTTTGGGCAGAGCATTTTCTGTGGACTTTTTCTCCTCCATGCCTGCCTGCCTCTGCTCCCAGGCCCTTCTCAGATTGCCAAAATGTATTTCATTCCCATAGTTTGTAATTCCATCTCAAATTTAATAAACTGAGATTGTTGCAGGCAATATCTGTTAAAAGTACAGAAATTAGTTATTTAAGGATGTCAGCTTATTAAAGTACGCTTAGCTGATTAACCAGCTGTCAATTGAAGGGTAGCATACAAATTTAACAAATAATAATTTTCATATGAGCAGAACTTCAGTATACTTTGTTGAAATGTTTAATTAGTGAAGGCTCCTGCTCATTGATAGGAGGGAAGCTAATCTGTATGTATTATATGACTTCATTTTTCCACATAACAAAGTAAAAAAAAAGTGTTTTTATTACAGTGTAATAAATAATAACCATCGTTTCCCTTAATGATCGCAATCCAGAACTTCCCTGATGTGTTGAGGTACCAGGTGTCTAGTTCTACCTTCTTTGAGTAAAATTTATGTTGATGGAGGGAATGTAACATACAAGTCTGGCTTTCAATCTTGGGCAAAAAGCTCTACTTGGGTTTGCAAAATGGTGGAGAGATGGGAACCAGGATGTACCAATCAGAGAGGAATAACCACCATGTCCATCAAAGTACAATCAAGTCCAAGCTGTTTTCCCTTGATCAATCCAAGCAAGATGGACCAATCCTTGGAGCACTACAGAGGACAAGAACATCCAACATCATGCTTCCATCACTCCCTCGTTGTTTCAAGCCAGGCCCTCTTCTGTGGTCCTTGCCCCAGGGGATTATTTTGTCCTGTTTGATCCAAACAACCTTGGCATGGCAAGCAGGGAAGCTTGGTTGGCTTTGACACATTATGAGACTGTATTAGAAGTGCCATTGTTTGGCTTCCGGTTCTGGTCTGTCCTAATGGAGGCAGCTCCCATGATAGTGGAAGATCACTGGCGAAGGAAAAACAAGGATGATTGAGGGTAAGGTAAAGGTAAAGGTAAAGGTACCCCTGCCCGTATGGGCCAGTCTTGACAGACTCTGGGGTTGTGCGCCCATCTCACTTAAGAGGCCAGGGGCCAGCACTGTCCGGAGACACTTCCGGGTCACGTGGCCAGCGTGACATCGCTGCTCTGGCCATTGATTGAGGGTAATTATCCTTAAAAGTCCCCCCCAGGGATGTGGGCTTCACTCGCAGTTCATCTCAGTACCTGGCTCTCGCTCCGGCATGGAATGCGGGAGGCAGGGAGGTGCTGAGTGCAAAAGCACTTCACCTGCCAAAAACCCTCCTACGCCGCCATTAAGAAACAGGTTCTCCTGTTAAATAGAGCTTAATTTAGACTAAAGTACAGGCACATGCTGAATAATGCTAAAAGTACTTGGAATTTAATTGGAAGTATAACTGCTCATTTATCTTCTTATTGGTACATCCCGGTTCTCATCTTTCCACCATTTTGCCAACCCAAATAGAAAATCATCAAACCATCAATTCTAGCACATGGGAGGCCACCTAAATTATATAATTTGGTATATGAACAATTGGTATTAGCAATTGTATTATGATTTGGTATTGTTATAATGTTGGAAAGTCATACTTCTGATTTTGCAGTGCAATTCTCCAAGCAAAAAACAAAACAAAACAAAACAAAACACACACAGAAAAAAATTGTATATTGTGGGAAAGTGTGAATAAAAAATATACATATGTGAAAGCAGCACTAAGAGCGCATTATTTTAGGGAAAATGTGCCTGGAAGTGCACAGGAATACTAGCACAATTTTTCCCCCTCACACAACTTAATAGAGAAATTAGGCAAACTAGAAATTTGGAAAGAGGAGATACTGAAATAAGCCCTAAATTGACAGACTTCCCCTCCCCTGATCCTGCCCATCTCTCCAGGCCTCAGGCAGCCTGTCTTTATTTTTTCCTTCTTCTGAAACATTGCATTTATTCAGTTAAACTATAGATTTGTCTAATTTTTAAAGAAAGAGTACATTTTTTTTAGGTTGAAAAAGGGCCCTAGGGATGATTGCAAAGTGGTTTTTGCTGAGTTCAGTCTGGGAGAATATGATTTGTCTGACAAGAACACTGTGAATGCATTTGCAGAACAGCTGTGTTTCCACTGAGCAAATAAAGCTTTGCTCCTGTGCAGCCCAAGCTTTTATGATGTATATTTAATGAAAAACAAACACCTGTAGTAAAAAAAAGAAAAGGTTCACTTTCTGTTCAGCAACAGAGAAGTCTGATGTCATCAGACCTGATATTTAGTTAGTATGAAACAAAGCACCCAGAAGAGCCTCATTGGCTGGTGTTCAGTTTAATATATTAATTGTGTTCATTTAGTCTATATTTTTGGGACGCAGGTGGCGCTGTGGGTTAAAGCCTCAGCGCCTAGGGCTTGCCGATTGAAAGGTCGGTGGTTCGAATCCCTGCGGCGGGGTGCGCTCCCGCTGCTCGGTCCCAGCGCCTGCCAACCTAGCAGTTCGAAAGCACCTCCGGGTGCAAGTAGATAAATAGGGACCGCTTACTAGTGGGAAGGTAAACGGCGTTTCCGTGTGCGGCTCTGGCTCTGGCCAGAGCAGCGATGTCACGCTGGCCACGTGACCCGGAAGTGTCTCCGGACAGCGCTGGCCCCCGGCCTCTTAAGTGAGATGGGCGCACAACCCCAGAGTCTGTCAAGACTGGCCCGTACGGGCAGGGGTACCTTTACCTTTACCTTTAGGCTATATTTTTAGCCTGATGTTCAATCGTATTGATTTCCAAAGCAGAACACAATTAAATTACAATAATACAAATGTAATCAATGCTTTTTTTTCTTAAAAAAATGTTTAGGGGTACAGTGGACACTCGGGTTGCAAACGTGATCTGTGTGGGGGGCACGTTCGCAACCTGCAGCGCTTGCAACCCGCAGCGTCTGCGCACGTGCTGGTCACGATTCAGCGCTTCTGAGCATGCACAAAGTGTGATTTAGTGCTTCTGTGCATGCGCGAGTGCAGAAACCCAAAAGTAACCCGTTCCGGTACTTCCGGGTTCGGTGCAGTCCGCAACCCGAGGTATGACTGTACTCTCATTTTCCTACTCATATTGAAATGCTGCTCCTCAATGAGGTCAAACTTATAGTCACAAAATTTTTAGGGGTATGCGTCCCCCTGTGTCCCCCCAGAAAAAAGCACTGAATGTAATAATAAAACAATGCAACAGCAGAAGGCCAAGATAAAATCAAAAGCCAACAGTGAAAAATGGATCTTTGGTTAATGTTTCTACCTTCAGGGAACAGCTTTAGCCACAAAGTTAGTTGAAATAAAGCACTTAGAAAAGACAGATCTATTTCTCAGCTTGAATAATTATAGCACAAGTCCTTTTAAGCCTTCAAACTGGGCCCAGGGCTGTGATTAACCTGATGCTTCCTTAATTATCTAAAAAATGGGATATCTCAGTCTACCACTTCCCTTTATTTCTCCACATACCTTGGCTACTAGCAGCCTCCACACAATCACATAAAATGGGCTGATTTGGTAGTCAGCACTGTACAGTCATTGTTTGCTTTTATAATTGGGGTTTGGCTACAGTTCCCCGTGCAGTTGTAATCTAACTGGACTACTACAATGTACTTTATGTGGGGCTGTCCTTGAAGACAGTGCAGGCAGACGTTTCAGCTAGTGCAAAATGCTCAAGGCCAGTGGGGGCTGCAGAAAACAAACTGTCTGCACTGACTCCCAGTCAGCTCTTGAGATTGATTCTGAGTCCTGGTTGCTCTGAGAAATGGCTGGAGCCTTGAATACCTTTGTCTCCTGCTAAATATGCTGTTATAAGTTTGTGGGGGGCAAGACTCCCCTAAAAATTTCAGGATTCAGTAAAGAGTTAGAATTTAAGCAACCCCCTAAAATTCATGGGTAGGCAAACTAAGGCCCGGGGGCCGGATCCAGCCCAATCGCCTTCTAAATCTGGCCTGCAGATGGTCCGGGAATCATTGTGTTTTTACATGAGTAGAATGTGTCTTTTTATTTAAAATGCAACTCTGGGTTATTTGTGGGGCCTGCCGGGTGTTTTTACGTGAGTAGAATGTGTCCTTTTATTTAAAATGTATCTCTGGGTTATTTGTGGGGCATAGGAATTCATTCATCCCCCCCCCAATATAGTCCAGCCCCCCACAATGTCTGAGGGACAGTGGGTCGGCCCCCTGCTGAAAAAGTTTGCTGACCCCTGCATCCTTAGGTCCAGTAGGGACAGGAGTTCAAACCACTTTTTCCATATCCAGGAAATTTCCTGGTAGAAATTACCTGGCAGAGGAGCCATCAGGAAGAACAGGGGAGGAAGCGCTAGTTTTGCAAGATGGAGAAAGGGGCTGGAACACCACGTGGGCTTGCTGAGACAGGCTGTAATGAAGACACAGACAGCATGACTGATTTCTCTGTTGGCAGACCCAAGCCTGCTGCACCTATGCGAGAAGCAAAGGACCCTCAGGGTGCAATGTTGGGATTCTCCATCTAGGCTCAAGTTATATATAAACCATGGGTCGGCAAACTAAGGCCCGTGGGCCGGATCAGGCCCAATTGCCTTCTAAATCCAGCCCACAGACAGTCCGGGATTCACTGCGTGGATCACCAGTGCGTGGATCGTCAGCGCTCGAGCTCTTTCCCTCTCCCTCCTTCTCCCTCACACGGCAGTGGTGGCGGGCGCCTCCTCCCTCCCTCCTCCTGGCTTCTCCCTGCCCTGCCTAGAGGAGGAAGGGGGCTGGGCTTTGTTGGTGCCAGCCCCTCTCCGGAGCCCTTTCACACGCCGCTCATCGTCCCTCGTTCATTTTTTTTCTTTTCAAAATATAGTCCGGCCCCCCACAAAGTCTGAGGGACAGTGAACCGGCCCCCTGCTGAAAAAGTTTGAGGACCCCTGAAATAAACCATCTATCATAAAGTCACCACAGCATCCGTTGTGCCTCATTTCCAAAGGAAACACAAACCCTAGGTAAGTGCCTGGACCCCTGAAATCTTGCACCGCTCAGAGATCGGGCTGGTGTGTAACAATACATTAATGTATGTCTGTGGCCTTGTCCTGAGTCATCTAATTTACAGAGTTAAAGCAGTGCAATAACTGCAGGGTACTTCCATCTGGCAATATCTAGGAAGCTTCCATTGACAGGTAGAGAGCTTTCTCTGATCACATATGTTTTACAGACTTTGGTTCCATGCCCGCTGCTGCAAATGCCTTTATTGTGCTATTATTAGTTGATTGGTTATTCATTATGCTATATTTTTAGCTTTAAAGTTTAATGAGCTATTATTCATATCTGCAGCTCATTTTTTTAAAGGAAGTTTTAATGTAGCAAAGTGTCTGATCCATAATTCAGTCGATAAATATAAAGCATCCTTTAGTCAACCCAGCCAGCCTGTGTGTCTCCAGACCTTACACAACCACTTTGTTAATGTGGAGTTATGAACATTAGCTGCCTTTGGAGTGATTTGGGGCCGTGTGTTGTTCTTGGCATGGCGAGACCTTCAGTACATTCCTAGATCAAGGTCATCTGACTCAGCCTAGTGTTTTTTTTAAAGGGTTTCCAAAACATGATATGTGGCCTTGATGCACACTGTAGAATTCGCATAACCAAACCCGATGAGAAAGTCACCCTGTATTTCACTCATTTCAGCTCTTGATTAACAAAAATACAATTATGACTGAAGATGATTAACTCTAAAAATCCATGTTTGGCACAAAGATATTTGGACGTGTGTAGGTTGTAGCACCTATCTTTAAAAGACATCTGAAGGCAGCCCTGCTCAGGGAAGCTTTTAATATTTAATGCTGTACTGTTTTTAACATTTGATTGGGAGCCACCCAGAGTGGCTGGGGAAACTCAGCCAGATGAGCGGGGTATAAATAATAAATTATTATTATTATTATTATTATTATTATTATTATTATTATTATTATGGAACAACATCCCCTATTTTCAAAGCTCCTTAGTCCCTGTTTGGAAATTGCACGGAAGAGTAGGAGGCACTCAGCCCTGCTTCTCCACCGAGCCCTTTAAGTGATGTGTGGTTTGGGTCCTCCACTCAAAACAAATAGGGGAGGGGACTGTATAAATTAAGCAAATCCTTCACAGCACCTGATTGGCCAGATGAGGTTTTTGACCTGCCACTTAAGGTCCAATGACAGGGATGGCAAACTTGTGACCTTCCAGATGTTGTTAGATTGCAACTCCCATGAGTCCTGGTCAACGTGGCCAATGATCAGGCATTATGCAAGTTGTAGAAACATCTGGTGAGTTGCAGGTTCCCCATCCCTGCCCTACAAATATTGTAAGCATCTATCCTTAGTTATTCAAATGAAAAGTTTCCAGAAGAAGCTGAACAACATGAATATCTTGTAAAAAGTCAGTAAATAATGTCAAATGGTGCTCATTAGATCAGCTTCATCTGAAGGTGAAGGCATATACTCGCTGTGGACCCTGCTTTCGGATGAAATGATCTAGATGTTCATTCCACCCAAAATTAATGTGCAGGTAGGGGGCATAACACTGGTAGCCTCTTCCCTCTGTAGTGGAACATCTCGAGAGAGCTTCTTCAGCATTCTTCAGGACAGGTTGCCTGGGGTGAGGGGAGGGCTTATCTCCCCTTACCTTTTGCCTTGGTCTTTCTAGGCTCTTTAAAGCTGAAGCACAACAAATAGCAATTTGGGTTTTCTGCAGATTGCCATTTTCTCCAATTCAGCTTTAAAGAGTGGGTTTTCACAGGCAAAGCTATAGGGCAAAAACCAAAAACAAACAAAACCAGCACTTGGACACAGAAGTTTAAAGTGCAGACCTTTGCCTTACAAAAGGTAAGTGTGGATAATCTCTAACTGATGGGATTATTGTTTGATCTGCTTATTTGTCAGTCTTTTGCATTCTGGAGTGATCGCCTCATTGGAGAAAAGGCCATGTGACTCTTTTTAAAATGTCTGTAGGCACCTTAAGTGTGTCTCTGACAGCAGAGGGCTGACTTTTGCAGCAAAACCTTTTTCAAAAACCACAAGAGCTCTTCAGCTCACAAAATCTGGAACCTGTAGGCACAGTTTAACTTGCTTGCCCTTTCTATTACCTGTGGGCCATCATCCGTAACACTGTGCACCAACACCTCACATGATTCCTTCCTGAGTGTTGATCCTGGCTGGTTGACAATCAATTTACTGTGCTTAAGAATAGTGAATATGTCTTTTATCTTCTATTGCGCTCTCTCTCTCTCTCTCTCTCACACACACACACACACACACACACACACAGAGGGAGAGGGGTGTGTGGGGAGAGATAGACTTAAACTTGTTTGGTTACTTAGTGGAAAGCCTGTATTTGAACTGACGAGATGTTTCTAGCAGACATTCCATACACATAATAAGCTGATTTGAAACTCCTGTCACTGCTGTGAGCCCAGACAGTCTTCCTTTGTTTTCTGGACGGAGGTGAAAGCAGGAGCTAATACCCAGAAGGGACATATACAGCTTATCTGATCAGAGGGGGTGAAGGAATTGTGCACACAGTTGAAAAACAGGGTCCTCAGTCACTCAGTCATGCAGGGTTTGGTTCTCTGCTACATAAATTCATGAGGGGACCTATACCAAACCAGCTTTATTGATAACAAACTTGCAGGGTTAGATCTTTTGATGTGATGATAAACCTACAGAAATTGTATTTGAAACCATTTTTGGTAGCATTTGATCTGTCCTGCTTTAGAAATGTGGCTTCCTCAGTTACCTTCTCCATCCCCAGTAGATCTAGGAAGCCCACCTTTTGTGTGACCATCCTCACACCAAGGTCCTTTAGCAGCGCAGGTTGGTCTGATAGAGCCAATGGGGTACTGCCTCTCCTCCGGTCCCCACCTGCCTGCCCTCTTCCTTACCATGGGGTGGTACAGTCCATTAGCTTCCTTCTCTTTTGCTATCCTTGTTAGGATAATGATGTTCCGTTCCACCTAAACAGATGTGTGGAGCTGTTGTATGTCACATGTCTGTTTACGTTCCAGCACAGCTTGCTGGGAACTTCCATTTTGTGTATAGCTTTTGCCTAATGCTGTTTCTTGCTCTTGGACATGAAGGAGAGGAGACACGTTTTCTTTGTCCTGATCTATGCTGAATAAACTGCTTGTAAATATGCCTTACATATGCCTCTGTCCACCCTTCCGTCGCGAAGAGTTTGTTATCTCTGCTGGCTTGTGTGCTCAGCTTCTGAAAGGCTTCTGAAGCTCTGAGTCGCAGTTTTGATGCAGAACTGAGGACAGGAGTTCGACCAGCTGCCGGCTGGTGGGCTGGAGCCAGCTGGGGGGTCTGCCAATTGCCCCCGTTCCCTTGGACGCATCACAACAGTCCTTGTAGAAGTCAGCAGGAAGAAGGATGCAGAAGCAATTAACATTATTTGGCTCTGACGCTTCCTACTCTCCTCCCTGTATTCTACCCCTCAGTTCCCAATAGGCACCAGCCCTCATGCAGTGGGTGAAGTTTCTGTCTCCCTCTGGTTCACAGAATCCCTTGCTGCCCCATACAGCTTAGGGCTAGACCAGGGGTAGGCACCCTAAGGCCCGGGGGCCAGATGCAGCCCAATCGCCTTCTAAATCCAGCCTGCGGATGCTCTGGGAATCAGCGTGTTTTTACATGAGTAGAATGTGTCCTTTTATTTAAAATGAACCTCTGGGTTATTTTGGGGGACTGCCTGGTGTTTACATGAGTGGAATGTCTGCTTTTATTTAAAATGCATCCCTAGGTTATTTGGGGGGCATAGGAATTTGTTTATATTTTTTTCTTCAAAATATAATCCAGCCCATGACATGGTCTGAGGGATGGTGGACCAGCCCACGGCTGAAAAAGGTTGCTGAACCCTGGGCTAGACTATCGGAAAGATTGTATTCCCTCATACAAACCTGCCTGAGTGCTGAGATATTCGAGGGAGGCCCTTCTCCCAGTCCCACCACCCTTGGTGGGGATGCGGGAGAGAGCCTTCTTGGTGGCGGCTGCTCCTAGATTCTGGTACTCCCTCCCTAAAGAAGTTGTCCTTCCACCAACAGATGAAGGAAGACCTTCTTGTTCCAACAGGCTTTGGGGAACTGACTACTTTCAATGAAAGGGCTGGTGCCGTCCTGTTTTTAAGCTGCCTTGAGCCCCTGCCAGGGAAAAAGGCAGGATATAAATAAATGCATCATAATAACAATCAGAGGGACGCCGGTGGCGCTGTGGGTTAAACCACAGAGCCTAGGACTTGCCGATCAGAAGGTCGGCAGTTCAAATCCCCTCGATGGGGTGAGCTCCCGTTGCTCGGTCCCTGCTCCTGCCAACCTAGCAGTTCGAAAGCACATCAAAATGCAAGTAGATAAATAGGTAACGCTCCAGCGGGAAGGTAAACGGTGTTTCCGTGCGCTGCTCTGGTTCACAGAAGCAGCTTAGTCATGCTGGCCACATGACCTGGAAGCTGTACGCCGGCTCCCTCGGCCAATAAAGTGAGATGAGCTCCGCAACCCCAGAGTCGGTCACGACTGGACCTAATGGTCAGGGGTCCCTTTACCTTTATATTCCTTGGAAAAGGAATGCCTCCATAGCAAGCCAGCACTGAGAAATCAGCAAGGCTTGGAGATGTCTTCTGCATACATTAATTTGGAATGATGCAGGGGAAGAAGGAGCACAATGTCAAACTGCCCCCCTGCCAATATCTTGTCAGTTGCATTTGTTAGTGCAGAAAGTTCCTTGATCTGGTGTGTAGAGATCTTTCCTATTCTACTTAATTCAAGAGGGTTCTGGAAGCTTCTCTGTGTGAAAGAAACAAGCAGAAGGTTCCTGGTGTTTGGGTTATTCCTTCAGAGAAGCTGAGTACAGCTGGCTTAAACTGGTTCTCTTATCTCTTTCTGTCAAGGAGCCTGGGTTTCACTTTCTCTTTCTATCTCTTTTCTTTCTACTGTGGTGTTCTGCACATAGTGTTAATGTTTAGTCTTATTATGATTCATTGTAAGTTTAAGTTAAGTCTGCTGCAACTGGATTTCTTATGGACAGTTCCAACCTTGAATGTATTGGATTTGCGACCATTATGCTCATTTGCCTTCAGTAGCAGTAAAGCTCTGCTGGATGAAATACAATTGCCTCTGGTCTATTTTTTGGGAATCCTGCATTGTGTTTAAGTTTTTACTTTGCTAATTATACATTGGAATCTACTCTGGATCAATAGTGAGTAGAATTTCAATGACGTATCTTATTCCTTGTGTGTACCCACAGGTGGGGATAAAAACAGGTTTGTTTGTCTTTTATCCAAGCAGCACTTAAAATGGGGCAATTAAAATGTTAAAAGTTAAATAAACCTTGTGGAGGGAGGAGTGTTAAGGTATATAGAATTGTACATATGGTTGATTTGAATATGTTATTATTGATTATGTATACCCAATGTATCAGCTGCCTGGGGGTTTTCACTGTTTGTTTTCACTGTTTGTGTTTCGGTTGTTGGTAAAATCAATCAATCAATCAATCATCCATTCCCCTATGAACCACCCTGAAAGGAACAGGCCTCCCCAACTAGGTTAATGAATAGAACAATAATGGGTGGTAATTTCTTGTAAAGAAATAAAGTGGAAAAACGGGAAGTGTGGAATGGGAAGTCTAAGGGGAACAGATGTAGGGAAATATGTAGAATATGCATGTATGCATTGAAATTCTGGAAAAAACAAAATAAAAAAAGGAACAGGCCCCTCCATCACCCCACTGTGACAGCCCTTCAAGTTGTATTTCTCCCTCCCTTAAAAGCTCAGGAAATGCGGATATCCGTCATCAAACTGCCACTGGGTTTATTTTTTTAAATAGCGGAGAAGTTGGCAAAAGGCTGCTGAAGTTGGCAAAAAGAGAACTGGCCTCCCAATCTCTTCAGCGATACAGGCAGGTTTGGCTGGTAATGTATGTAAACGGTTGGAGTTTGGCTGGAGACTTGAAAAGAAGTTGGGGGAATTTCTCCACTGTTCAGGAGGTGGGTCAGCATCACCCAGGATGCAAAGATAGTTTGTATACTGGAAGGAGGGAGTGTGTGTGTGTCTCAGAGAGAGAGAGAAGGGCAGAGAGAACAGGCAATCATGCTCCTCTGCTAGAAAATGCCAATCATGCTATGGGGTGGGGGGCAGAGGGGGACTGGGCAGCTGGCACATGCTGTCAGAGGCAAAACAGGTACAGCCAGAGGCAAACAGGGCAGATCAGCCAACCAGAGGTCAGGTGAAGAGGTGCACAGCTGCTGAGCCTTCCTCTCTATGTACGACAATGAATTGCTACAGGGTCCAAGGGGTGGGCACAGTCCTATCTAGCAAGAGCAGCTGCTGGACTGTGCAGGCGGGGTCTCATTCAGGGCAGTGTTTTTGTGGTTGTTGCTGGCCATGCCAGGGCTGGCGTCCAGGCTCTCGTTCATCTTCTCGCAGATTATGTCCACCAAGCGCTCAAAGACTTGCTTGACGTTGATGTTGTCCTTTGCACTGGCCTCAAAGAATTCAAAACCTGTGAAGGGGGAAAAGCATTTTGTAAAAAAGAAGAAGAGGGGGCCAGAGGAGCACAGAAACTAAGAGCCCCGCGGGATCAGGCCCATGGCCCATCTAATCTGGCATCCTGTTCTCACAGTGGCCAACCAAATGCCCGCGGGAAACCCAAAAGCAGGACCTTGCAAGCAACTCTTCCTTCCTGCAGTTTCCAAAAACTGGTTTTCAGAAGTATGGCTAGTAGCCTTAGCCACTGGTGGAGGAAGGGGTAGGGTGGGGCCTGGGTGTCATCCCTGAGCAGGGGGGACTGTTAGAATTCCTGCTCCATGGTTGCAGTCATGGGATTGTTGTCTTTCACATGATGGTATATGTTTTGACTCCACAGAGTGGGAAGTTACGGAGACAGGATATTTGTGTTACTGTGTTCCGTGAAGTGGGACTATTGTCCTTTGTCCTTTTTCTCTTTGCTGTCTGATGCTAGAGAGAGAGAGAGGGAGCCATGTTGCAGTGCTCTGTGTGTGTTTATATGTAAATAAAGTAGATTAGCCAAAATGCAGAGTTGCCGGGGTTCTCCCACGCAAGCTATGAAGACTCTGCAGATCCCTAAGTGTGCCGATGTCGACTGGCATCGGTCGCTGTGATGTTTGGGCTGAAGAAAGCTTTTGAAGCTCCCGAACGATCGACCAGGAGGGAGGGAACATGCCAGTTGGGCATGTGTCTCTGCCAGGGTCCTACTTGAGTGTAGGCTGAACTCCTGACAGGGACATCACTGCCCTGCCCCCCGGGACGCTCGCCCCGTTCCTGGTGAACAGTATTGCGCACCGCTCTGGGTGCCAGAGCAGCTAGCTCTGCCTCTGGCCTTAGTTTCCATGAATTTGCCTAACCATCTCTTTAAGCCGTTCCAAGTTGTTGGCCGTCCCTGCCTTCTGTGCGAGTGGTTCACTATGTGCTGCGTGACAAAATGCTTTGAGGGGTGGGGTGTTGAGGCAGGGGTCTGATTTAATCTGGAGCTGTGTAGATAGGAGGTCAGGACACACCTAGCTCATCCGCCAGCCTCTTGCCGTCCTCAGTGGGTATCACTCGGTCATCCTCCAGGTCACACTTGTTCCCGACTAGAATCACTTGCGCATTGTCCCATGAGTAAGTCTTGATCTGAGTTGCCCTACAAGGGGGACAGAGAAGGCATTTTTGATCTTGTAATTCTTTTTTTGTGAAACGCTTTGAGTTTGTTTCTTTATGGTCAAGTATCATCATCATCATAATTTATTATTTATGGCTGGTTTTTCCAGCCACTCTAAATTTTGTGAAATAAATAAATGAAACCACCCAACTCTAAAATCACACAACAGCACCGCTGCCCTTCACTACGTCAATCTTGTGCAAAATAATAGTGATTTGGGCTAAAAAGAATGGGATTCCAGTTTCAGTGCCTACAGCAGGGATGGGGAATCTGCAGTCCTCCAGATATTGTTTTGTGTCTTGCTCCCATCAGACCCAGCCAGCACAGATTCCCCATCCTTGGCCTACAGAAACCACAGAACTGAGGGTTGTATGAGTATGGACGAGATCAGAATGAGCCATCAGCATGTACACATAATGCTCTCAGCTTTCCTGATCGCTGCTTCCAGCCACCCACACTGATCTTGCAAAGTCACACAATCCCTGACCACAGGGATCATGGAAGAAGCATGGCTGGCTTCTTGCTGTGGCCACTGTCCCAAGGGTGAAGGCTATCTGGTCTCCCCTACAAGAAGCTTCCTGTGTTCCTGGAATAATCTCTGTAAATAAAGGTTAAATGGGTTAAAATAGATATACGTATATACATAGATGTATATAGTGGTGCCTCGCAAGACGAAATTAATCCGTTCCGTGAGGCTCTTCGTATAGCGGTTTTTTCATCTTGCGAAGCAAGCCCATTGACAGCTTAGCGGATTAGCGCTATTAGCGGTTTAGCGGCTTTTAGCGATCAGCTGTTAAGCGGCTTATCAGCGGATCAGCTGATAAACGGCTTAGCGGCTTAGGAAAAGGGGGGAAAAGGGGGAAAAACCCGCAGGAACTCGCAAGACATTTTCGTCTTGCGAAGCAAGCCCATAGGGAAATTCGTTTTGCGAAGAGCCTCCAAAACGGAAAACCCTTTCGTCTAGTGGGTTTTCCGTCTTGCGAGGCGTTCATCTTGCGGGGCACCACTGTATTATTATTTTATTATGAATACGTTGATAAGTTTAGGTAATAGGTTTATTAGAGTGAAAAGATGTTGAGAAGGACGGGAAGTCAAATTTATGTACTAAATTTATACTAGGAAGACTTACATATACAGTGGTACCTCGGGTTAAGTACTTAATTCGTTCCAGAGGTCCGTTCTTAACCTGAAACTGTTCTTAATCTGAAGCACCACTTTAGCTAATGGGGCCTCCTGCTGCCACCACGCCGCCGGAGCGCGATTTCTGTTCTCATCCTGAAGCAAAGTTCTTAATCCAAGGTACTATTTCTGAGTTAGCAGAGTCTGTAACCTGAAGCGTATGTAACCTGAAGCGTATGTAACCCGAGGTACTACTGTATATTTGTTGGGATTTTTATTTTGATAAGTTTGATTTACAGATTATAAAATGTCTTTGATGTACGGATGCAATTACGGTTAATAAAGCATAAAAAAGAAAGTAATGCAAAAGACGCTTCCAAGTAGCATATTGCATTGTCAAATGCAACAACCAAACAAGGCTAAATGAACTCTTCAGCATGTGGAATGTAGACAGACACATCATTTGCCACACACTATTTGTTTAAGAACGAAGGGGGATAAACAGGCAAGAGCGCATGTGGTTTCTCTGTTGGGAAATTTAACAGGGGTGTTTAGCTCTCCTGGTCTGGTGCAACAAACACAGCCAAGAGCCTTGTGGAACCATAGAATCATAGAGTTGGCAGAGTCCACAACCGTAAGGGCTAACAGGCTTAATGTGGTTTCGAGCTTTCAGGGACTAGAGTCCTCTTCATCGGTGCTGGGCGTCATATGTACAGATGCCACTCTTGAATGCTTTGAGGGATACAATAATTATTAAGGTAGATAAACTCCAGATGTTTCTCAAGGCAGACCTCAGACGTGAAACCGAGATGGGCTTGCAGCTAAGCAGCTAATGCCTGAAAGATCTCTGCCAACGCAACAAAACCTGAGCAGGCTTGCAACTCCTCCTGGGTGTGTCTGTGCAAGAGCTTTTGGGGCTTTAGTTATCAAGCCAGAAGTGACTGATTGCGGGATGCTGCAACTTTTAACCCGCAGTCCAACCCAACAAGTCTCTTCGTCGGCTTGGAGGACTAGCCGGGATCAGCAGAGGGGATGGCTCTGGTGCTGTGAGGATTTCATGCAGTTTGAGCCGTGGAGAAATCCCCATGCAGACCTGCCCCAGCAAGCTCTCAAAAGAGCTGCCTGCAATTCATTTCCCTTAAAAGGCCATCTGCAAAAAGGGAATAAGTTTGAGGAACCCTGGAACAGGGTAACCCAATGCTTTGCTCCATAGGCACAGGAAAGAAAGAACAAAAGAACGAAAGTTTGGATTTGATATCCCGCTTTATCACTACCCGAAGGAGTCTCAAAGCGGCTAACATTCTCCTTTCCCTTCCTTCCCAACAACAAACACTCTGTGAGGTGAGTGGGGCTGAGAGACTTCAGAGAAGTGTGACTAGCCCAAGGTCACCCAGTAGCTGCATGTGGGAGGAGCGGGGAATCGAACCCAGTTCACCAGATTACGAGTCCACCGCTCTTAACTACTACACCACACTGGCTCTTCATGCATGCCAGGTCTTTACAGGTTTCAAGGCCTTTGCCATACATCCCATAACCTTATCCGACAGCAAGGGGACAATTGTATAGCGTATATTTCCTACATAAGAAGCTGCCTTATAACCAAGTCGCACCATTGGCCCACCTAGTTCAGTGGTGTCTACTCAGGCGGTCGGTGTCTCTTTGGAGCCTCAAACAGGGAAAGGTCTTCCCCAGCTCTCTAATCCAATATCCTGAACTGGAGACCTCTGGGTGCAAAGTGTGTGTCCCACCACTGAGCTATGGTGCCTTTGGCCCACTGGAGAAGGAACTTTGGCACTGAGCGCTTTCATAAAGACCTGTTCCATACTGGGTGTAGGCAAGCGGAAGACTAAGCGAGTTGCGTCATAGCATTTGAATTACGTTCTCTCGATACCAAAGCAGTGGCTGTCCTGAGAGAAAGGACCTCAGGCACACCCTGCTACACCTCTACCTGAGCACACCCCCTTTTCTGCTTTAAAGGCACACAGGTAAGGTTGGAAATCCACATCCTGGGAAATAGGAATACATGGATCCCAGTCTCATCCTAGGATTCTGTGCAGCGTTCCTTACCAGTCTTGTACAGCACTGAAAGACTCCTGGTTGGAAATATCATACATGAGTAAGAAGCCCATGGCTCCCCTGTAATAGGCTGTTGTTATCGTCCGATATCGCTCTTGGCCGGCTGTGTCCTTAGAGAAAGAGAAGAAGGTTATTTATGTACATGCCACTACTGCGGCCCATGTTTTGTTAGCCCCAAAATGGAAAATGAGTGAGGTCCCAACCAAAGGAAAGTGGCAACTTAAGTTGACAGAATATGTACAGCTTGCAGACTTAATAGAATAAGAGAAGAAGAAGAACATATGTTTAGAGAAGATTGGGAAACTATTGAATGTATGGGGGAATACTGTGTACACTTGAAAACGCTGGCAGCATTAAGATAAATTTGACAGTGGAAATAAGTTTTGATGGATGTAATAATGGAATAGTGAATGGTTTAGTTTATGTAAAATACGCAGGGATTTATGATATGCAAAATGAACCATGGAAAGAGAAGAAGGAAAGTCACTGATATTTTAAGGATGTTTAAATGAGTATTCTAAATTGTAAAACAGAAAAATTAATAAAAGTATATTAAAAAAAAGAGAAAGAGAAGGTGGTTAGCCAGTAAGAATACAGTCCTTTCAGCCAAAATTCCCAGGAAGGATCCATCTCACTTCACCCACTGTAAGGAATCCTAAGAGCTCTACTGAATCAGATCAAAACTCAATTAATAATAATAATAATAATAATAATAATAATAATAATTTTGTACCCTGCCCATCTGCCTGGGTTTCCAAAGCCACTCTAGGCGGCTTCCATCTTGTCTGGCAACCTGTTTCTCAAAGTGGCAAGAAAATTTCTCAGGCGTTCCCCAAACACGGCACCCTTCCCTTCCACCCACCCAACCAGAATCAGTTATTGCCTGACCAGCCATACATCTTCCAGACTGGTTTGTGGCTGAAAGATGATGCCATATGCACCCAGCTTTATACACTTGGCTTTTCGTAACTCCTCGAGAGGTCAGGCTTCTCATTTGGGGTGGGAATCTATATTTTAATTTTAAGGCCACCATGTTTATTTGTGCATCACTGCGAGCCCTCTCTTGAGTGGAAAACATGACTCATAAATACATATAATAGAGCACTAGAGGAATACACAATGATGACCAAGTGAGATATGGAGCAAGCGCTAAGGTCACACATAAAGCACAGATGCAGAAAGGCTGTGGAATGATAGCTCATCCCCAGCTGCTTAGCCTTGGAGACAAGAGTCGTCCCTGGTTCTTCCTGGACACCTGCTCCCCTGCAGCCCGGAGACTTGCCGTTACTGTGGAAACCAGAGCTTACTTTTCAGGGCTATGACATAGGTTTCCTTTCATGCTGACAGCAGGCTCAAGGGAGAGTTTCCATGATGGCTCTGATGTGCGTAAGGAGTGCCATTTGACTGCTATTAAAATTTAAAGAGGTGCAAAGCTTAATGGAGCATTTAAAAGGAAAGCGAGGTCTTACGAGGCACCACCCAAGGACCAAGAGTCAGGGAGATGCTCTGGGGAGGGCAGCAGACTTAGCTGGAAGGACAGCTGGGCGCCAAACAGCCAAGTCTTGATCAAAGAGATTCTCAGGATTGGAGATTTCTCCCCACTGCTGACCAGTTATCATGCCACAGTCCACAAAACAGTCTTCTAAAAAGCCATTCTGTCCTGTGGTTTTGTGGGGAATCCTTTGGGGCCCTTTTGTGGTTCTATGTTTTCTTTTTTCTTTATATTTGTAGATGGTGAAAGAGTAATCCTACGCAACAACCAGCCATCTCCCCAATCCCAGAACGATCTCTGTGAAGCCCACCCTCCTGGGGCAAAAGAAGCGACGAGGACTGAGAAAGCTCGTCTACACAGACTCACTCTTTTGCCACAGAGGAATGCTTTCACCCATTTGAAGAGACATTGCGGAGAATGTTTTCTAACAACCAGTGACTGTACATCCCATGAACTGGACCACCTGAGGTCCCTCTCTAAAGTGGG
The DNA here is from genome assembly GCF_951804945.1 of Podarcis cretensis. Classification (NCBI taxonomy): domain Eukaryota; kingdom Metazoa; phylum Chordata; class Lepidosauria; order Squamata; family Lacertidae; genus Podarcis; species Podarcis cretensis. The sequence continues at coordinate 33,116,555 of NC_137187.1, forward strand.
CTTCCTTTTTCTGGTCTAAGGTAGAGATGACATGCTAAGGCCACCTACACAGCAGGCAGGTGCCATTATAAGCACTAATAATAATAATAATTTATGATTTATTCCCCGCCCATCTGGCTGGGTTTCCCCAGCCACTCTGGGCGGCTCCCAAAAGAATATTAAAAACACGATAAAACATCAAACATTAAAAACTTCCCTAAACAGGGCTGCCTTCAGATGTCTTCTAAAAGTCAGACAGTTGTTTATTTCCCTGAAATCTGATGGGAGGGCATTCCACAGGGCGGGCGCCACTACCGAGAAGGCCCTCTGCCTGGTTCCCTGTAACCTCACTTCTTGCAGTGAGGGAACTGCCAGAAGGCCCTCGGAGCTGGACCTCAGTGTCTGGGCTGGACGATGGGTATGGAGACGCTTCTTCAGGTATGCTGGGCTGAGGCCATTTAGGGCTTTAAAGGTCAGCACCAACACTTTTCTGGAGTCAGTGCCTGCACCGTATTTCAGGAGTAAAGCTGGCCTTAGCCATTCTATGCCAGCTGAAGGACAGCTTCTTGAGGGAGCTTTCCTTTCCTCATATGATGCCTTACTTTGTCAATCCTGTTGACAACGGCTGGATGTCACTACCTTGGAGACCATAAGAGGCCCATTAGGGAGGAGGACTCTCCACCAAGCCCTGACCCGTTTGGCGACCAATGTCAGCTGCTGCCGCCACCTGCAAAAGACCCATTGTATCTAGTATTTGCACAGGATTATCACACAGCTGCCAAGTGGCTTGTTTTCCCATGTCAGCCAACACTCTGGAACAATGCTCCAAGAAAACTTGAGTTCCAAAAACAGCACACCAGAACAGTATGTTTTCTGGCACCACTTTGCAGTGGGCCCAGGCAAAGGGTGGGGTGTGTGTGTTAGGGGAGGGGTGGGGACACACCGTGCTCCTTCTGGGGTAGTTTGTCCACCTTTGGTTCCCAGCCTGCACTCAGCTCTCACCTGTGGCTCCTAGAAGCTGTCAGCATGTGACAGCGGCCACACCCTGGGACTGGCTTTGACTGGCTGGCTAAAGCAGGTGAAGGTAGCCAATGGCCCTCAAACCCTCTGTGAATTAGGGACTTCCCCTGCTTGCAAAGACAGCCTCTGGCAAATTCAGGAGACAAGACCAATAGCGGTCCAATAGTGGTTTCTGCATGAAGAAGAAGAGTTTGGGTTTGATATCCCGCTTTATCACTACCCTAAGGAATCTTAAAGTGGCTAACATTCTCCTTTCCCTTCCTCCCCCACAACAAACACTCTGTGAGGTGAGTGAGGCTGAGAGACTTCAGAGAAGTGTGACTAGCGCAAAGGCACCCAGCAGCTGCATGTGGAGGAGCGGAGACGCGAACCCGGTTCACTAGATTATGAGTCCACCGCTCTTAACCACTACACCACACTGGCTCTGTACAGCATGTGCTGTAGAGGGAAGTGAGGGGCAGATAGGGCCCATCAACCTGGGAAGGTAGCCCATCTAGGAGAAGAAAAACTCTGATCTTAAACATCTGCTGCCTTGTGGGACATCTTCAGGAGAAGAAAAGGCTAAGGAGCGAACCCTACACGAATCCAGAGTCCTTAAGATGGTTGGGATGGCGCCTTGTATGCCTTCTTCCAGAAACTCCTGCAGCCAAGCTGGTGCCAAACGTATTGCCCTGCTTTCCTTTGGACCACATCAGGGAGGCCGATAGCAGGCAGCCCAGGACCTCTATACGCACTGCCCAGCCTTGCACCCCGAAGAGGTCACTTCCGTGCTCCTAACGCAGCGGTTTGACTTCACCCCCGGAGGCGCACTCCATTGTCTCTGAAGGCAGACGGGTGTCAACAAACAACAGAAACAAGACAAGGTGCAGGCCAAGTCACTTGAGTCGAGAGTCGGCGGTGGTTCAGCTGGGCCCAGGACACTTGGACCAGAAGGTTTGCTCAGTTGTGGACATGCTGCAGTTGCTTCCCTCTCATCATGGTCACTATGGACCATGGAGAATGGTGCCATGTCAAGACAAGCAGAAGATACGTTGAAAGACCCTCCTCAGGTCTGGAGTTCTCTTCCCCCACAAACCCAAAAGTCTGAGCATCTTCCAACAGAAATATCACAGTTTTATATGTGGTTCAGCTTTTTGAGGTCTGAGACACTCCTTCTCCTGAATTTGGTTTTATCAATAGGGGAGCACTTTGATGAGTTGCTTTCAAATAATGCTGTAACCTACTCTGACTTTTCAGGGTTGGTGGACGCTCAAAGTCCAAATAAAGAGGAAGCCAGTGTAGGCCTTTGGATGCTGCCAGCAATTTCCTGCTCCACCAGAAGGTAGGACATTGTATTCAGTACCGGCAATGGTTGTCACTGGAGACTTCCACAAGCACACAACCTTTCTACCTAAACAGACATGTTCCATTTATTTAATTTATTTACTTATTGCAGGGTTATGTCTTCCTGTTATGTCATCTCTCTCCCAAAGGTGGCACTAGCTAGGACTCTGCTCCAAACCTGGACTGGGGACACCTGGCTGGATGTGGGTGGTACTGTGATCAAAACCATTGAGCTCTTGGGCTTGCCGATCAGAAGGTCAGCAGTTCAAATCCCTGTGATGGAGTGAGCTTCCATTTCTCTGTCCCAGCTCCTGCCAACCTAGCAGTTCAAAAGCACACCAGTGCAAGTAGATAAATAGGTACCATTGCAGTGGGAAGATAAACGGCGTTTCCAAGAGCTCTGGCTTCCATCACGGTATTCCGTTGCGCCAGAAGCGCTGGCCACATGACCCGGAAAGCTGTCTGTGGACAAACACCGGCTCCCTCGGCCTGAAAGCGAGATGAGCGCCGCAATGCCATAGTCGCCTTTGACTGGACTTCACCGTCCAGGGGTCCTTTTACCTTTTACCTTTTTAATGGAGGCACACAAAAAACTAGTGTGACACATAGCCTGAACCTTGGGTAAAAATGGAAAGTTCTATTGGCTGCCATTCTCTACAAGCACAGTGTGAGTCTATATAGTTTCACTATATAGTTGCCAGGGAGGCGAATGGAATCGTACTGTGCCTGTAGAGAATGGCGGCCAATTGAACTTTCCATTTTTGTTATTTTGTTATTGTGAGACCAGGTTTAAATCTAGAGTGCTGATATGGCCAGGACGTTGATGAACTCTGGCTTTTCTCTATAGCTCAGTGGCACATGAGAGCCCATGGAGCCTAAAGTCCTACATCATCAGACACCTTCAAGAGTTGTACTGTGTTAGCCCAACATACATGTCACCTTTCAGTGACACACCCAGATGAGTGAAGCAGCAGTGCTGGCACACAAGCCAGTGCCTTTCCCCATGTGCACTTGCTTCCAGCACTCTGGCTGGAGAGAAACTTGAGGATGAAGCAAGGAAACATGGAGCTGACAAGCTGCACTCTGAGCCCAGGAATAGTCAAAGCCAGAGCTGCTGGCATAGCGAAGCAAAAACATCTCCAGAGGAATGGACCAAAAAGCTAGCCACCTCAGTGCTTGGATTCAAGGGTTCAAAGGAAGCAGAGGGCTACACACCTGGCTGAATCAAGACACTAAAAATCAAAAACAGAAGAAGGTACAGTTTGGGCTTCCATAATATCTGCTCGCACCCTATTCAGGACACTCATGCCATGTAATACACACCATGGTCTGTTTCCAAGTGGAGAGAGATGCCAAGATTCTGCTGGAGCACAGAATTCAGATGAGAACCTCCCTTTTCATTTTTGTAAGTGCAAGTTTCTAGTTCTTATGACTGCCAAAATATACCCGAGTGGAGGGGGGTGGCAATGCCTCCAGAGATCTCTGAAGGCAGAAGTGAGGCTGAACCATAGTTCCATTGGTTGCTCCCCACTTTATTCCTTCTCTCTCCTCCAGCCTAGCAAAAGAAGGGACACCTGCAGGACTTGGATTGCCTGGGATTGGAACAGAAATTTAATTTGATATATTTACTACATAAAAAAGGTAAAGGGACCCCTGACCATTAGGTCCAGTTGTGACTGACTTTGGGGTTACGGCACTCATCTCGCTTTATTGGCCGAGGGAGCCAGCATACAGCTTCCGGGTCGTGTGGCCAGCGTGACTAAGCTGCTTCTGGTGAACCAGAGCAGTGCACAGAAACGCCATTTACCTTCCTGCTGGAGCGGTACCTATTTATCTACTTGCACTTTGACGTGCTTTCAAACTGCTAGGTGGGCAGGAACAGGGACCGAGCAATGGGAGCTCACCCCGTTGCGGGGATTTGAACCGCCGACCTTCTGATCGGCAAGTCCTAGGCCCTGTGGTTTAACCTACAGCACCACTCGCGTCCCATTAACTGCATAGGATACATACAACTGGCCAAGTTTCTGTGCACCCCTCGCCAAGAACGGTTTCTTACCCAGATCTGCAGCTTGACTCTCTTTTCATTCCTGTAGACAGTCTTGACCTTGAAGTCAATGCCCACAGTACTGACGAAGGCAGAAGTGAAGGAGTCGTCAGCGTATCGGAAGAGGAACGACGTCTTGCCTACACTGCTGTTGCCGATGATCAGTAGCTTGAACATGTAGTCAAAATTCTGGTCGGCGGCATCTTTGGGCGCCTGCCGGGTGTCATTTGCAGAGGCCATCTGTGAGACGAGAGGAAGGCAGTTCAAACTCCAAGGGTCAAATTCCCACCGCTCTTTCCAGAGCTCACAGAGAAAACCAGCTCCAGAGAGTCAAGGCTTCTGTTTGGCCCTCGAGTTTAACCAAACTGCTCACTGCTCCAGGAGTGGCACTTTACATGAGGTACTCAAGAAGATCAGGATTAATGCAGAGAGGGAAGACTCAGTATTCTAGGGCTGCCATATGTCCAGAATTTTCTGGAAATCATTGGTATTTAGCTATCAAAAATTGTGTCCGGGCAGAATTTTCGGGAACTGCTTTAAATGTCCAGGAAAACCCAGGCGTATGGCAACCCATGCCCGATTTTGCCAAAAAAACTCAACTCAACTTATGTGTCCGGAATTTCACTTTCTGAAATATGGCAACCCTACAGTATGGATCATGGGCATAGCAGGGAGGCTGTGTGTCCAGGGGGCAGCCGCCCACCCCATCAAGTAAATAATAATAAAAAATACTTAACTCAAAGTATAAATAATCAGAATATCTGAAATTGAAATGCTTGCTGAGGTCACTTGGATAATGTTGTGAAAGGTTTTCAGCCAATCCAATAAATCTTGTTTTAATTTAGATTTTTTAAAAGTAGGATTTAAAAAGGTACATGTTCTTTGTAATTTTGCAAAATATACTCATTAACCGCATAAAAGTTACTCCCTGATATTATTTTTTTAAAAAAACTTACTAGTTTTCAATTGACTGAAGTGTCTGACAGATTTTTTCCTGAGCACCTGCGGTCAAAAGAAAGTTAACAACTTTTTTTTTTTAAATTATTATTATTATTATTATTATTATTCAGTGTACCTTGGTTGACAAATGCCTTGCGACTTGAACGTTTTGGCTGCAAACCCAGAAGTGAGTGTTCCGGTTTGGGAATGTTCTTTGGAACCCGAACGTCTGATGCGGCTTCCGCAGCTTCCGATTGGCTGCAGGAGCTTCCTGCAGCCAATTGGAAGCCGCACCTTGGTTTCTGAACGTTTTGGAAGTCGAACGGACTTCCGGAATGGATTCCGTTCAACTTCCGAGGTACGAATGTATTTATACCCCACCCATTGAAAACAACTGTTGTTGAGACATTTCATTCCGAATCTGCTAGACAGAGCCAGGCAGAGGATGACAGCAGGTGGGTGTCCTGCCCCCCCCCCAACATAAATCCTGGCTACGGCCATGGTATGCATGCCTCTTGTAGGAGGGGGCCCACCGAGGGGGCCTTGCCTGACCCCCCTCCTCTCAAATCTTAAAGACGGCAGAACTCACAGACTCTGTTCTGAAGCTTTGATTAAAAGGAAGTGTCCCAAAACAGCATCACTTGCCTTCCTGCCCTTCGCATGGTTCAATCCATAGTTGTTGGCAGTAGACATAGGGATTGTGGTAGGAGATAGAGAGCGCATCATGCCACTGGTGGCAATAAAAGAGCAACACCTGCATAACTAGCTCTGGGCAATCTGCCATCGATTCTTGCAAAGGAACATGCCCACACCTAGTGACTCCCATTGTCCCTGCGGCTATAATATTAGAGCAATGTGTCAGGTTGCGTTATAACCCCGAAGACTGAACACTCTGGAACATGGGTCAGCAAACTAAGGACCAGGGGCCAGATGTGGACCACCAGACTCATAAATATGGCCCGTGGACCGTAAATACGGCCCCTGCTTGGTCAATCCCTCTGTGAGCAGCCGCCATCTTGGCTGCGTATATCCCGCCGCGCTCTCACATTTGCTTTCTCTCCCCATATATTGTATTGTTTTTCTTGTTTTTTGTGCACTACAAATAAAATATGTGCAGTGTGCATAGGAATTCGTTCATTATTTTTTTTTCAAAATATAGTGCGACCTCCCATAAGGTCTGAGGGACAGTGAACCGGCCCCCTGCTGAAAAAGGAAACAGGTGCCGGTATTCAACATGAAGTTTTTACAATAAGTGACACACTGGAGAAAGTGCCAGTACTGCGTATGCTTGAGAACCCCCAGAAAAAAGCACTGATCTCCACCTTTTCTAATATAAGCTCTCTCTGCAGGGTCAGATTTGAAAGTGGGCAGAACAATGCATGCAAATTTGACATTTGCACGGTGGCCTGGCCTCGTTTCTACAGACACCAGCCTCCATCCTTCATCCGGGCAATCAAGAGTCAATATCCAAGTTCAAGGGCATATTCCAGACAGGCAGAAACACTCAAGGAGGAGCAGTGAGGGTTGTGGCCTGGGAATGGTGCTGAGGGAGGCCCTGGGGGGGGGGCTGACATTCCACACCCCACCTTAGCACAAAGAACCCACATCCAACCTATTGATGGCTGCAATTCTGTTCACACCTGCAAAGACGGCTCCAAACCTAACCCCATTTACCTGGGAGTAAGCCCCACTGAGGGATGCGGGTGGCGCTATGGGTTAAACCACAGAGCTTAGGACGGCGGTTCGAATCCCCGTGATGGGGTGAACTCCCGTTACTCGGTCCCTGCTCCTGCCAACCTAGCAGTTCAAAAGCATGTCACAGTGCAAGTAGATAAATAGGTACCGCTCCGGCAGGAAGGTAAACGGCGTTTCCGTGTGCTGCTCTGGTTCGGCAGAAGCAGCTTAGTCATGCTGGCCACAGCTGTATGCCAGCTCCCTCAGCCAATAAAGCGAGATGAGCGCCGCAACCCCAGAGTCGGTCACAACTGGACCTAATGGTCAGGGGTCCCCTTACCTTTACCTTTAAGCCCCACTGAATCCAACAGGACTTACCTGTGTAGTCAAGAAATTTTAAAACCTTGTCCTCATTTAGAAACATGTGCTTTGGATCCCCCCCCCAACGCCAAGCCTTAAGAAAAGCTATTTAAAAAACCCAACAACTTTACGCTCAAGAAGCATACTGTGCAAATCTAAAGCTTGCACACTGCATTGTGCCCTTGGGTTGCCCCTAGCAAATACATTACTTTACTTACACTGGTTTGTCAGCCTTTGGACTTCCCGTTTAAGTTAAGTAGATTGTCAAATCCAAAGCAGAGTCTACTTCCCCTGATGCACACATATTCACACACAGAGAAACAGACCCATTTCAACAGCTGCTGGTGCAAGAAACAGCCTCTCTTCCTCTTCTCTTTGCAGACCAAACAGTGCAGAAATCCAGGAGGCAGAGGCGGCCACCTCCTTCTGACAGAGCGGAGCAGTAAAGCTCCAGTCCCTCACCACATCCGGAATCCCTCTTCAGGTGTGTCACCTCAGGCTAAGAAAGCACACAGAAGGAGTCACCGAGTTCTTCCCTGTTGTGAAAGCGAGTGCAACCCCCCCCTCCAAACTATGACACATCTCGACACATCCTAAATAGCAAACAGCTGTGTTTGAACATCCACCCAGAAGGAGCCCCACCCTGGCATGACTACGGGCACCTAAGACAGTTGGAAGATGAGGAGAACCCTGCTCAGGTATGACAGAATATTTCTTTATGAAATTAGCTGTTACTATACTGCTTCTTCTCCGGGACGCGGGTGGCGCTGTGGTCTAAACCACTGAGCCTCTTGGGCTTGCCAATCAGAAGATCAGTGGTTCAGATCCCCGCAACAGGGTGAGCTCCCATTGCTCGGTCCCAGCTCCTGCCAACCTAGCAGTTCAAATGCACACCAAAAGTGCAAGTAGATAAATAGATACGCTCTGGCGGGAAGGTAAATGGCGTTTCTGTGCGCTGCTCTGGTTTCAGTGTTCTGTTGCGCCAGAAGCAGCTTACTCATGCTGGCCACATGACCTGGAAAAACTGTCTGCGGACAAACACCAGCTCCCTCGGCCTGTAAAGCAAGATGAGCGCCGCAACCCCAGAGTCATTTGCGACTGGACTTAACTGTCAGGGGTCCTTTACCTTTTTTTATACTGCTTCTCCTTAGGCAAAGCCCCACCTCCACTGTCTCAGGGAAAGGTATTGACTGATGGCTCTTTGCAAACAGAGTCAGTGGCCAGTGTTGGAAACTCAGATATATAAGCTGGACGCGAAATGGCCCCTTGAACCACATTTACAGCCACCAAAACAGAATGTCTAGTTGCCCTTCAGGGCCAGACGGCACGAAAGTCTTATCTTTCAATACAATTTTGGGGTTCCTGAAATTCATTCTGATTGTGCAGATAAAATGTAACTGATAGAGTTCTACAGGGTGGGTGAAAGCTGTCAAGATCCAAGGATCCCAGGCATGCACCTCTAGATGGTGGAGACATCATGCGCCATCTTGGCGCCCGGGCATCTTCACTTGGTGTCAGAGACCAGGCTGAGGAGTACTGCTCTGCTGAGGAATGGTGGGAGCCTCCCCCCCCCCCGACCAGGATCCTGAAGCTGCCCAGGAGCAGAAAGACAGTATAGATTTGGAACAGTGGTTTGCAGAGGGGCATAGTTCTGAAGACAAAAGTTGGGAAGAACTGGGGGGTGAACAGCAAGGTGAAGAAGAACTGGAAGAGAGAGAGCTAACAGACTTTCTCTCACTGGAAAGGTAATGGGCATACTGGACAAATAAAAGGCCCCATTACCTTCAGTAGCTTAGGGCCTCATCAAACCTAAATCCGGCCCTGGGTACAAATAATAATTATTGAACTATTTAATCTTCTTATCCATTACACTCTACTCACAGTTATATTTTAGGCTAGCCAGCCTTCCCAGTATGCTAGTGATGTAGATGAATGAGCGCACTGATACACCTGAGCCTTACCTGGTCCTTCCTCTCTGGGCAGGCTTCCCATAGAGCAGACATGCAATCCAACCAGCCTGACAGGTTTAGCTCTCTGTGGCAAAGTGCTGCTCAGAAAAGCCACCTTTCCAGTTCCCCAAGTTTGATCAGCACCCAGGCCTACTGATTCCAGGGTTTCTGAACAGAAACAAATCCAGTTCAGGACCAAAGAAAACCTGGGACACAGGCAGCCTCTAGCCCTGAATTCTGAATCGAGTCCTGGCTTTTTTCTCTGCAGCTACAGCAGATTCCCCCGCAAGTTTTTATGTTTGGAACCAACTCTTACCAACTAAATCCCTCGTACAGTGGTGCCTCGCAAGACGAAATTAATCCGTTCCGTGAGGCTCTTCGTATAGCGGTTTTTTCGTCTTGCGAAGCAAGCCCATTGACAGCTTAGCGGATTAGCGCTATTAGCGGTTTAGCAGCTTTTAGCGGATCAGCTGATAAGCGGCTTAGGGCTTAGGAAAAGGGGGGGGGGGAAGGGAAAAACCTCCGCAGGAACTCGCAAGACATTTTCGTCTTGCGAAGCAAGCCCATAGGGAAATTCGTTTTGCGAAGTGCCTCCAAAACGGAAAACCCTTTCGTCTAGCGGGTTTTCCGTCTTGCGAGGCGTTCGTCTTGCGGGGCACCACTGTACTAAGATTCTTCTAAATAACCAGCTGAGTAGAAAGACTCAGCTACCAATAGTTCTACTGACTGACAAGAATGAGACAATATACTTTGCACTTCACATTTTACTACCGGTTTGCCACTAAATCATCTCTGCACTGCAAGAATCCTTTCATATGTTTTGTATGTGGGAACCCAGATTCAGTTTCTAAGTATTCCTGGTTTACTTTCATTATCACTTCATAAAAGTCACTCCACATCTCTGACAGACCCTCCAAGTGTCCCTATATTCCAGGGATAGTCCTGGGTTTACAGAAGCTGTTTTAGTTACCGTATTTTTCGCTCTATAAGACGCACCAGACCACAAGACGCACCTAGTTTTTGGAGGAGGAAAACAAGAAAAAAAATATTCTGAATCTCAGAAGCCAGAACAGCAAGAGGGATCGCTGCGCAGTGAAAGCAGCAATCCCTCTTGCTGTTCTGGCTTCTGGGATAGCTGCGCAGCCTGCATTCGCTCCATAAGACGCACACACATTTCCCCTTACTTTTTAGGAGGGAAAAAGCGAGCAAAAAATATGGTACTTATTTGATTTCAAAATGTCCCGCTTTTTCTTAGGACATCCCTATCTTCATTGGAGAAATGTTGGAGGCAAATCATCATCATTATTTGTGGTTTCATTTAACGTTAATTATACTTATTTTTAATTAGGATCTTCTTGTAACCTGCCCTGGGGCATTTGGTGTCAGATGAGCCGTAAGTACAATGAATAAATAAATAAATAAATAAATATGAATGACGTGTTTTATACTGAAATGGTTCTGTGTTCTAAATTTGTTAGAAAAGCTTCACTGGCCTGAATCCTAATGTATTCCGAATCTGGGGTGGGGGTGAGCGGGGGGAGGAAGCAAGGAAATGTCAAATTTTTTAAAACCATTTTTCTATTAAGAATAAAATCACCATTGACTGTCCCAATCCTAAGCCACTCATCTTCAAAATCAAAACAATATGGGCACCCTCTTATATACATATGTATATAATTAATATAGTTAACCCCCAGAGCGCCACAGAAGCTGACTGAGGGGCAGAATGCAGAGAAGAAAGAAGGAGAAGGAATGAAAGAGAGACAGGTAAGACAAGAGAAGGCTTGAAGGAATGGAGGGAGGCTCCAAACTGGGTGACTGGGGGGGGGGATAGGCTGAGGAAATAAGACATGGAGAGACATTGGGGACTCAGCTACATTAGTAAAGAAAAAGCGTTTTATATGTGTTATAACACTGTGACACCAGAGAGCGCTGTGGAGTCCCGTCTTCCGCCAACATGATTTTCCACTTACAATGCGATTTTCCACTTTACAATGTGTTTTCCTGAAAAGCTTTTTTGCTGTGACTAGATCCAGCCTGAATCTGAAAAGACGAGTCAACAATAGCGGCTAGAGCATCAGACGAGGATTGAGGAGACCCAGGTTCAAATCTTCGCTGGGCCATTTCTTGAGCCAGCTCCTAGCTCCCAGTCTAACCTCCCTCATAGGTTATTGTAAGCATAAAATGGTAGGGGGCAGAACACCACCCCTGGCTTCTTGGAAGAAAGGCAAAACGTGAATGTAATGAAATAAATAAACGTGAGACGAAGAGCGACCTGCTATGTCATCAACACAGATCATTGTACAGTGGGACCTTGTTTTTCGAACTTAATCCCTTCCGGAAGCCTATATGGCTTCCGAAAAATTCAAAAACCAAGGATCAATGGCTGGCTGCAAAGTCAATGGGAAAAAAAATGAAAAATGCGCCTTGGAAGACTTCCAAAAATCGTTAGAAAACCGGAGCAGTTACTTGCAGATTTTTTGAGTTCAGGAGCCGAAGTTTGACTGTAGATGATAAACCTCACACAGGGATTCTTGCATTACCTTGAGGTGGCTGGTATTTTTAGAAGAAAACCATTTAAGAAGACTGTCAGAGCTGCCTCCAGGTCCCAGCTCACAGAGGACCAACGCTAGGCTGTAGTTATGTACAAAAGTCTTTATTGAGTTTCAGTTTCCATTTTAAAGCCGCAGCGCGCAGCTCTACGTCTCGACCTTAGACCGGCGAAGTCCCGTCTGAGTCTCCGCCCCTTCCACACCAGTTTAACACTCTCGCTTTGCTCCACCTCTTCCTAAGTTCCTTTCTCCTCTGGGCCCTCCTGCCCGCTAGGGTCTCATCCTTCCTGGACTCCTCTGACGCTGACCCTGACGATTCTTGCCCCTCCTTCCGGCGGGCTTTAGGACCTGGTTCCCTATCCGGGCTACCTTCTGTGCCGCTCGCCTGTACCTTTGAACTTGGCGCGCGCGCCCAGCCTGCAACTTTCCTCTTGACCGTTCCCTCGCTCTCCGATGGAGGCGTGGCCAACCCTGACTCATCTTCTCTCGCTGGTGGTGCATATGTGGGCTCTGATACCTGGGACTCCTCCCCCCCACTACGCTCTGGTGGGGAAGCTGGTCCTGATTTCCAACTGCTGCTCTGGGAGTCCCCGCTGGCCCCTTGCTTCTGGGGTGTCCCCCTTGGGTCCCCCCTTGCCCTGCCCATCGGCGCCCCCTTCTGTGAATCTTCCGATTCGCTGGAGAGGCTCATGGAATCTATCAGGCTGCTGTCATCTTCTCCTACGCTGCCCTCGGATTGCTCTCCCTCGCTCTCCATCTCCTCTCCTCCCTGCGCTCCCGCTGAGTCCCTGACAAAGACCATTTAAACAAACCTTTCCATCTTCCAAACTCGCAAATGTATTGTGTTCCATTGGTTCTTTTAACCACTTCACTCGCATTCACTGTTCTCTGTCCTCTGCTTGTGCAATTGCCAGGGTAAGTTCAGGCTCAACCAATAACCTGAACCATCCCCTCCTCTTCAAGCACAGTGCAAGGGACAAACGCACCTTTTTAAAATGCTGCTTTTTAGAACACTGTGAAGCACGGAATAATATTTTAACTTTTGCTGAATGTGAGCCATACTGAACACCCCGCGGAATCATTAACCACTCTAATAATTAGAACATTTAAGTAGGGGTAAGATGTTAACTGATCCTCGTGAGGTGTTCCCAGATACATTACTTAAGAGCCACAAACCTGTGGGAAAGTGCTGCAGTATGGAATGGGAGTCAATTTAACTAGCCACGCAGATCCGTCTTTTCTTGGCAACAACACGGCACAGCTCAGCGCTGCGATAATCTTGCTGCTTCATCACCTCCTGCACATCACAGAGAGGAAGAACAGGGAGCCAGAGGGGTTGGAGATCTCAGCATCAGCACAAACTGGGGTGGGGAAGGTTTAAATGGGGTATTTTCTTTTTAATCAACAAATGCAAAACCTGCTCTGCTGAGGATGTGCATTAGGTTTCTTGTCCATATTCTGTCCTGTATTAGTAGTTTTCACATGTGACACAAGTAGCGTCTGAAGGACTCAAATATTTTTGGGGGGCCGGGTGGGGGGAATCCTATTTATTACAAGCCAGAAACAGATTTTGAAATCTGTTACACAAACTAACTTTTTGATTGAGAGGGGGTGGGCTCTCGTATACAGATAAGGTAAAGTGAAGGAAAAAAATAAACACGGATGAAGGAATCATAGTGGGAAGAGGAACACACATTCTGAGAGCTGTAATATTTATCACAAAATCTTGCTCCATCAGGAGGAAGAACAAGGTATGATTTTAAAAATAAAATTAGTTTTTGGAGTATCTGTTATAAGAACAATGCACAACTACTGTAGTATCAACTGGGTTCTTTTGGCACTTTGGTGTGACAAAAGCACATATCATCCTCTTTAAAAACCCAGAGGCATGCTGTTTGATGTGTCCAATTACAAATAAATAGTAAAAATGAAAAAGAAAACCTTTACAGAATCACACTGCCAACCGGTACATGATAAAATTAAAAACAAAACCCAAATCTCTAGAGGACAGAATTCCAAATTCCAAAGTCAGGAAGCCTCTTGAAGTCTGTGGGCATATAAATGTACATGGCAGTAAATTCCATTGAACTCAATGGACTCTGTTTCTATGCAGATATGTATAGGATTGCAATGCAAGGGCGCTCATGGGACCCGGGTGATATATCTAAAAAGGTATTCCTGGTTAATCCTGGAGAGAAAGTCAGTACAATGCCTAATTTAATACTGAATTTCACTGGACGCCTCTCAGACTCGTGTTATTTAAAAAATAGTTTTTTTAAAAAAAGGAATGCATTGCTCTAGTCCTCACCATGCAAACAGTGTCACTGGGAGCTCACAGGTTGAATGCTGGAAAATGTACAGTATTTAGATGATAATCAGACTACATTATGTAATCTAGGCAAATGCATGAATGACTGCATGATGAGTCTGCATAAAGATGAAGCAGGTCCTGCTTGCTCTGCACTTATGACATTGTTTTATACTAAGTTAGACTAATGTTGGTTCATCATCCAGCTTGGCACTTGCAGTGGCCGTCAGAGTCCTAAGGCAGAGGACTTTCTCAGCTCTGCTACCCAAAATGCTCAGGTCAAACTTAGGGCCTTCACCCTGCAAAGAATGGGCTCCGACGTGCAGCTGCGAGTGCACTCAAAATGCTCTATCGCTTAATTAGATTATTTGCATCCTGCCTTTCAATGAAATGATTCTCAAGAAGACTGTGATCTGAGCCTGCAATTCGAAGAGAGCACAGCTGAAATGATCTTCTGCATCCCCTCAAGACAACACACGATTCAGCCACTCTCGGTAGTGGCACCTGCCCTGTGGAACACCCTCCCACCAGATGTCAAAGAGAACAACAACTACCAGACTTTTAAGAGACCTCAAAAGGCAGCCCTGTTTAGGGAAGCTTTTAATGTTTAATAGACTGTTGTATTTTAATATTCTGTTGGAAGTCGCCCAGAGTGGCTGGGGAAACCCAGCCAGATGGGCGGGGTATAAATATTATTATTATTAAGAACAGCAGCAGGACATGTACATGAAATGAGGGAAAGAGGCAGGCAAAGAAAGTCATAGAATCATAAAATCATAGAGTTAGAAGGGTCCACAAGAGTCATCTAGTCCATCTCCCTGCAGTGCAGGAATCTCAACTAAAACACCCATGAGAGATGGCCACCCAACCTCTGCTTAAAAACCTCCAATGAGGGAGAGTCTACCACCTCCCGAGGGAGTCTGTTCCAATGTCAAACAGCTCTTACTGTCAGAAAGTTCTTCCTAATATTTACTTGGAATCTCCTTCTTTGTCATTTGAAGCCATTCGTTCCGAGTTCTACCCTCCAGAGCAGGAGAAAACAAGCTTGCTCCATCTTCCATGTGGAAGCCCTTTAGATATGTGAAAATGGCCATCACACCATCTCCTCTTTTACAGGCTCAACATACCCAGACCTCCTTCAATCGTTCCTCACAAGGCTTGGTTTCCAGACCCTTGATCATCTTGATTGCCCTTGTCTGCACACTTTCCGGCTTGTCAAGATGCTTCTTAAATTGTGACACCCAGAACTGGACACAGTATTCCAGGTGTGGTCTGACCAAGGCAGAATACAGAGGCACCATTACTTCCCTCACTCTGGACACAATACAACTGTTGATGCAGTCTAGAATAGCATTACTGTAGCTTATTTTGCCTGTGCATCAAACTCAGCGCCGGATTTATGCACAGTGGTGCCTTGCAAGACGAAAAGAATCCGTTCTGCGATTCTCTTTGTCTAGCGGTTTTTTCGTCTTGCGAAGCAAGCCCATTGACGGCTTAGCGGATTAGCGCTATTAGCGGCTTATCAGCTTTTAGCGGCTTATCGGCTTAGCGGTAAAGGGGGGGAAAGCAAAAAAAAGTCAGAAAAACTCGCAAGACATTTTCGTCTTGCGAAGCAAGCCCATAGGAAATTCGTTTTGCGAAGCACCTCCAAAACGGAAAACCCTTTCGTCTAGCGGGTTTTTCGTCTTGCGAGGCATTCGTCTTGCGGGGCACCACTGTATAAGCTAAACAAGCTATAGGCTAGGGCCCCAGTCTCTTGGGGGCCCCCCAAAAAATTAAAGGAAAAAAACCCTGGATGTACATTTCCAAAATATAAGATAAAAACCAAATAAAATAAAACCCACATACAGCAACAGTGTTTTGTGTTGCGTAGGCTCCTATTTGTTATGTGCAAATGGCTTTAGATACCTATTGGGTCCATAAATTACCATATATTATATATTCAACACAAAAAAGCGACAATTTGTTGTTGACAAAGGGCAGCTGGACATATAAAGGGCCCCATTATCTTCAGTAGCTTAGGGCCTCATCAAACCTCAATCCGGCCCTGATCACACAGTTGACTCATATTAAGCTTGTGGCCTACTAAGACCCGTTAGATGCTTTCCACATGTACAACCAGTAAGCCAAATGTCTCGCATCTGCTTATTCTTGCCTATGTGCAGAATGCTGCATTTGTCCCTACTGAAATTCAGTTTGCCACCACACTGCAGCAGCTGTGGGCACCTTCAAATTTATCCTTTCCCCTCAAAGTAAAGGTAAAGGTAAAGGGACCCCTGACCATTAGGTCCAGTCGTGGCTGACTCTGGGTTTGCGGCGCTCATCTCACTTTATTGGCCGGGTCATGTGGCCAGCATGACTAAGCTGCTTCTGGTGAACCAGAGCAGCACACGGAAATGCCGTTTACCTTCCCGCCAGAGTGGTACCTATTTATCTACTTGTGCTTTGACGTGCTTTCGAACTGCTAGGTTGGCAGGAGCAGGGACTGAGCAATGGAAGCTCACTCCGTCACAGGGATTCGAACTGCCAACCTTCTGATCAGCAAGTTCTAGGCTCTGTGGTTTAACCCACGGTGCCACCCGCGTACCCTCAAAGTAATTGCATCTTATGTCTACTCCCAATGGCAACTTCCTTGCTATTTAGCTTGGTTCTGTTATGTCTACCTGTTCTCACTACTATTGAAGTGACAGCTTTGCACCTGTTCCAGTTTCTCAGAGCCTGAATTTGGGTTAAAAAAACCATGCAGGCAGGACAGCAAGTTCTGGAGAAGGGTGGGAAGATTATTTGCCTTTTCCTAAGGTGCTTCCTGGCTTGTTTGAAGATGTGCCTTGAAGGAAACAAACTAGGGTCATTTGAGAACTCCTCATCAATGACCCCCAATAAGGTGAGGCCACCAACTTGCAACTTCCACTGGTGAATCCAGAGATGCTCATATGATTCTGCAGCAGAGCAGACACTTTAAAAAAAACTTTTTTTAAGAAATAATTTTTTATTAACCGACCAATCACATCAAATCAAACCAAATTACATAAATTCCAAATTACACAGCCAAATTTTAAATTTTTGTTGGGGCTACCCATATTTCAAGTTCCGAAGGGATCCAATCAACTTCTTGCTTCTTACTGCTGTTTTAATGTCCACAAATCTAACCTTATGATGTTCACAGTACTATCCAGTCCTTTCTTATTATTTTTCCACATCTCTTGTTGTTATTTTCATATATTTTTCCTTTCTCTTTGTGACCTCTGATAGTCTCCGCAAGCTGGTTAGTAGCCATATCCAGTAGCCATATCCAGATGTTTTCCATATAACATCACTTCCATACATCAAAACAGTCTTAGCGTCATTAATCTTCACCAATCTGCCTCCTTTCTCAAAACCTCTGAGGAGATTCACTAGGAATGCAGTCTGAAAACAAATCTGTTCTTCCTCCCGGCTATAAATCCTTTGGCAAGATGGCGACTCCGAATTAATTGCTGCACAATTCCGAAAAGCTCTTATTGCTTCTCGGTCTCCATAAAGCATACTTTTGGTTAAAGTTTATCTCCACACAGACCTTAATCATCCTGCTTGGGTCAGGCAGAAGAGCAGACACTTGTGGCTTCTTATACACACAGAGCACTAATAGGAAAACATACTTCCTCTTCTGCCTCCAATCCCAAGTGCAAACACTGAACAGCATTCAGAAAAAGATAACCTATGTAAGTGCAGCACCTAAATCAAGTTACAACAGTACTGTACATGCATAGGGCAAGGCTGAGAAGGGCAGGTTTATTTTTTTCTCAAGCTATGTGCAAAACAATATTGCAAAAAGAGCAGGCAGGGTTCATTTCCTGCCTGCTCCTCCAAAGCAACATGAAGCAATAGGTCTGCTCTCTTCTGAGCACAGAAAGGGAGACCTTGAAATGTGAGCTCTCTGTCAAAATAGGCTAGCCTCTTTTCTAGGAAGCAGAGTATGTACAACCCTCTTTGAGCCAGGGCTGACTGGGACTGTGCCACTCTTGCCACACCTCTTGCCCTCCAGCGCCTTATCCAACAAAGCCTAATCATGGATAAGCAGCGACAAGGAGAACAAAGCAGATCGGAAGAAGCCCTAAGGTTCCCCTCTATTAAGTTCTGAGTGGACATAGCAGGCGATACAGAGATTTCTCCAAATGGTTCTTTATAGTAGGCTGGAACTGAACTGAACAGCTCAGCCGGCCTGCTTTTATAGGCAGCCGGGTGTCAGCATTGTAACCACCACAACAACTCAGGGTTTCCCACCTAAATTACCATATTTTTCACCCTATAGGACACACTTTTCCCCCTCCAAAAATTAAGGGGAAATCTGTGTGCGTCCTATAGGGCGAATGCAGGCTTTCGCTGAAGCCTGGAGAGCGAGAGGGGTCGGTACGCACCGACCCCTCTCTCTCTCCAGGCTTCAGGAAGCTATCCGCAAGCCTTGGAAGCCTGTGGGAGTTCCCGCCAGGCTCCCAAGGCTTGCGGATAGCAGCCTGTTCTGGGGGCTGGGGTCGGGGGAAGCTCGGGCTTCCCCCGCCCCAGCTCCGCGCCTGGGGGGGAAATTTTTTTCTTTTTCTTTATCCTCCCCCCCCCCAAAAAAAATAGGTGCGCCCTATAGGGCGAAAAATACGATAACTTACGTGGACCTGAGTGAAAACTATGTACACAATACCCCTGGTGGCCAGGGTGAGAATGTCAATACATAACACCCTCCTTAGCTGCAAATAAGGCTCAACACATCATCAGGAGAACAGGTGCATTCTGGATTGGGCTACAGAAACATCGAAATGGCGGCATAATATGAATGAGGGGGGCGGGGAAATATTATGAGAAGGTGAATTTGGTGGGGAAATGGTTTTTGGAAGCAGAAATTATGTGCAGGGATCTGGGAAGGAGATTAAGCAGGAATGCCAGTGGGGCAGAAGAGTTGGAACTGGTTTAAATTGTTCTATAAGCACATAAGAAGATCCCAGCCAGATGGGTGGGGTATAAATAATATTTGGTCCAGGCAGATTGGAATGAATCTGCCCTTCCCTGTTTGTTTGTCTCTAGCATCTAGTAACTTACAAGTATACTGTACTACATCTTTGGATATATTATGGGCAACAGAAGGACATGCAGGAACAATACTGATTGGAGCATCCTCACATTTTTGAGGAAACCCTGACAATGTATAAATCACCAAAGGGGTAAGGTAAAGGGACCCCTGACCATTAGGTCCAGTCGTGACCAACTCTGGGGTTGCAGCGCTCATCTCGCTTTATTGGCCGAGGGAGCCGGTGTACAGCTTCCAGGTCATGTGGCCAGCATGACTAAGCCTCTTCTGGCGAACCAGAGCAGCGCACGGAAACGCTGTTTACCTTCCCGCCAGAGCGGTACCTATTTATCTACTTGCACTTTGACGTGCTTTTGAACTGCTAGGTTGGCAGGAGCAGGGACCGAGCAACAGGAGCTCACCCCGTCGCGGGGATTTGAACCGCCAACCTTCTGATCGGCAAGTCCTAGGGTCTGTAGTTTAACCCACAGCGCCACCCGTGTCCCTTCACCATAGGGGAGTGCTACGTAAATATTAAAACTGCATTTGCAAAGCATCTTGGGAACAGTGCATTTCAAAGAGCTGAACATATATATATTGTGTGTGTATGTTTTGAAATTAATTCTACACATTTCTGTCCCATGCTTCAGCTGTGAACGACTCCCAGAACACCTAACAATTCTTAAAAATGAAAATCAGAAGCAAAAATGCTAACTTTAAAACAACAGAAACAGATATTAAAACCAGAGCCTAGTAAGATCCAAACTGTTCTCAGTACAACATCTAACAGGTCTTCACCCAGGGCCAAAAGGATAACCAAATTGGTGCACAACATTCATTTCTACAGAGGCCCAGGATGTAGTAAAGGGAGCCTAAGTACAACAATTCAAAAAGAAACGCAATTAAAAATAATCCTACAGTTATAAAGCTACATAGTCACACAGTTATTAAACACCTGCAGCCAAATTAAGCCTTCAGAGTGCATACCTGAGAGAACAAAACTATATGGCCTAAATATGGCCAAACGCAGGGCCAGTGGGCAGAAATTTATGTAGATGACCCTCCTATGAACTTCAGAGATTTCTCATGGCGCAATGAAGGAGTTTCAGACAGGTCTTTCCAACAGATCTCAAAGGGTTATACAGTACAGTGGGACCTTGGTTGTTGAACTTAATCTGTTCCAGGAGTCCGTTCGACTCCTGGAACCATTCGAAAACCAAGGGGCAGCTTCCGATTGGCTGCAGGAGCTTCCTGCATTCAACTGGAAGCCACGTTGAATGTTTGGCTTCCAAAAAATGTTTGCAAACCGGAACACTCACTTCTGGGTTTGCAGTGTTTGGGAGCCAAAATGGACGAGTACCAAGGTGTTCAACAACCAAGGTACGACTGTACTGTCGTTGATACATATTGTCCATTTAGCTATTCTGAATCCTACAGCCATGGTGTAAAACATTTTACTGGTTTGGGTGGCCGACCAAAAATTTGTGATCACCAGGCCCCTTACCCCAAAGGGTGGAATCTTGTCCCTATTTTTATTTTACATGTCTCTTGATTGTAATAGGTGATAGGCGGATAAAGAAAGAAAGAAAGAAAGAAACAAAGAAAGAAAGAAAGAAATTAATTATTGGGGTGGGGGTGGGGTTTAAAAACAAGTATTTACAGTAAAACATTAACAAATAATTAAAATCAAAAGCAAGGTAAAACCAGATTAAAACGCTGCATTTTGGAGAACAACCCCTTGCATTGGTAGAATTGTGTTGCATACTCGGAGCATGGAAACTCTCGTGATAGAATCATAGAATCATAGAAGAGTTGGAATAGACCACAAGGGCCATCGAGTCCAACCCCCTGCCAAGCAGGTGATGCCTTTATTCAATCTGATTTTCATTAATTCTGATTAACTGCTCATTTAAAAGAGGTGTGGTAGTGGATTTTAAATGGTCGGTTTTGTGTGACTGTTTCTGCACACTGCCTGATGAGGATACTGGTCCCAAGAGGCAGAATAGAAATCTGGAGCTGGAAAGGGAGACAAAGATCGGCCCTTACATTTTATGCTACCTTGCTGCAGTTGTGGGGATGCTTGGAGGCCTCGGGAGGGCAAAGCCAAACTAGAAGACCTGGCCTTCCTCTCTGGGATATGATGGGCAGGGCTGAACGTTCGGCTGCTGTGCTTCCGAGACACTTGCAAAGCGTGTTCTCCTTCATGGAGAGCACGTGTTGCGGTGGGGGCCGCCAGGACACTCCAAAGTTGGGGGGCGGGCTAATTGATCGTTGGCCACTGATGCGATTGGGGCTTCCCTTGTCGCTGGGAAGAAGTTAATGTTGCCATTTATTGATTGACAGCCAGAAATAGTAAAACTCCTTGCACGAGGCTAGGGCTTCCTCTTTTCGCTCATGCATTGGATTGCCCGTCCCTCCCTCCCAAGAATAGGTTTGTTTGCTTTGACCTTGCTATGCCTGTCATGGGGTCGTCTGCTTTGGAGCAGGGGCCTGGTAGGAATTTTGTCCATCTGGCTGATTGGCTGGGGCCATTTGGTTTTTGCCTACTGCGTAGCAAATCGTCACAACTTGTAAGGTTCGCGGTTAGGCATTGGTTTATGGTTTGGTTGGTTGAGGGGCATGGATTGGCTGTGCCTGCCCCTCTAATGCTGCTGCTGCAAGGGATTCCGTTAAAGGAATTGGGGGCTAACTATTGCTTGCCCACTCTGTCAAGGGGGCTCGGGCCATAGCAATGAGCTCCTGGTTGCATTTGGGGTGAGGGCAGGTTCCCTGCTCCGCGTAACCCCCAAGTGTATTCCCCCATTCTGACTTTCGCATCGTGCGGAATGTCAGTCTGTCCCCCATGGTGGGGGCAGATAGTCGCAACCAATGCCTACGCAACCACTCACAAATTTGTATTTTAATAAAGTTGTGGCCAAAATTATGCCAAAAATCTTAAACAAAAATTTCTGTGTGATGTGTGAGTTATTGGGGTGGACCTGGGGACCTCGACACGCAACATATGCTTCAGGAGTGCAGAAGGAAAGCAAGCCCAGTCCGCTCCCAAGCTTGGACTTGCAACTGCAGGGCAATCCCCTGGCTGCTTCTCCAGCCCCCAAGGCTGGAAGTCTGAGGTTCATCCTGCTTGCCAGAAGGAAGCACAACATTTGCCATGAGGAGAGGAACTGTGGACCCTTGCCCATAGTCATTAGTGCTAACTGTTTAAGACTGGTTCCCCCCAGGAAACTACTTAGCTCCACAGCAGATAATTAAATTGGATTGCCACTGAGCAAAACACCAGTGGCAAAACCTGAGTGTCAAAAAGTGTCACAAGGCCATGCTGTGAAAAGCAGGCTTCCCTCCCTCTGCACTGCTGGAGTCTAACCAAAATCCAGCCCTTCCTTATTGCCACAGAAAAGCAGGAAGTAGCTGAAGGCTGCTGTGCACATTTGTCTATGACTGACAATGGAATGCTCCACTGTGCAATAATAATAATAATAATAATAATAATAATAATAATAATAAGAACAATAATAATAATTTATTTATATCCCGCCCTCCCCAGCCAAAGTTGGGCTCAGAGCGGCTAACAACAGTAAAACTAGCACAGTTTACATAAAATCACAGTCAATTCATTGAAACACATTCTAAAATCAATTCAGAGTCAAATTAATGGCAACCATTGGGCTAGAGTTCTATGAGGATTACAGAAGGGGAGAGGGGGTCAGACTGTGCCTTGGCCAAAGGCCTGGTGGAATAGCTCTGTATTGCAGGCCCTGAAAGATGTCAAGTCCCACGGGGCCCTAGTCTCTTGTGACAGAGCGTTCCACAAGATCGGGGCCACAGCCGAAAAAGCCCTGGTTCTGGTTGAGGCCAGCCTAATCTCTCTGTGGCCTGGGATCTCCAAGGTGTTTTTATTTGAAGACCGTAAGGTCCTCCGTGGGACATACTGGGAGAGGCGGTCCCGTAGGTACGAGGGTCCTAGACCGTATAGGGCTTTAAAGGTTAAAACCAGCACCTTAAACCTGACCCTGTACTCCACCGGGAGCCAGTGCAGCTGGTATAGCACCGGGGGAATGTGATCCCGCAGCGAGGACCCCGTAATTTAGGGAGGGGCATGGAGTTAAAATGAGAGTGTACTGTGCAGGTAGCCCAAATTATCAAATGGTTATCAAACGGTAACAGGGCTTAATTTGAACCCGATCACAATGCCAGGGACATGGCAGGTGCAACATGCCTTTCCAGTAAACAGCCACAACCAGAATTCAAACAGGTTGAACTGGGAGTCTTTTAAGGAGACTGTGACTTCCAGGCAAATATGACATCTCTGAACTACCGAACTGCAGTGAAGCAAATGGGCAGAATTTGAGGCATGGCTCTTACAGAGGTGTTGAAGATGTGCCTGGGCTGTACCACTTCTGTCACAGATGGGGGAATGCATGACAGAGTGCTTCTCCACTCAAAAGCAGAAGGAGGCTAAGTTAGAACACCTCCCCCCGCCCCTCGACCAACAGGCAGGTTTTGGACATTAAGGGATTTATTTTTATTATGGGTGTTCAGGTTTTCCAAAACCTCACATACTGTCTGAAGTGCTACAGTGCAGATGCAGCTTTAACACCTGGGTAAGAAGGCCTGGACACGGGTGGCGCTGTGGGTTAAACCACAGCGCCTAGGACTTGCCGATCAGAAGGTCGGCGGTTCGAATCCCTGTGACGGGGTGAGCTCCCGTTGCTCAGTCCCTGCTCCTGCCAACCTAGCAGTTTGAAAGCATGTCAAAGTGCAAGTAGATAAATAGGTACCGCTCCGGTGGGAAGGTAAACGGCGTTTCCGTGCGCTGCTCTGGTTCTCCAGAAGCAGCTTAGTCATGCTGGCCACATGACCTGGAAGCTGTACGCCGGCTCCCTTGGCCAATAAAGCAAGATGAGCACCGCAACCCCAGAGTCGTCCGCAACTGGACCTAATGGTCAGGGGTCCCTTTACCTTTTAAGAAGGCCTTAGACTTGGGCTCATTTTGTTGGGCTTTAATAAAACAAATAAACAAATGCTTTAATACTTCTCAAATTTGCCGTCGTGGCCTTTGTATGTGTGCATGGCAACACTGCTCTCAAGCTGTAACCAAGCCTTGCCCATCGTGGTGCCCTTCTGATTATGCCAGGCTACAAAACCTCTCCCCATCATCGCTGAGCATTGGCCATGCTGGTTGGGGTTGAGAACATCTGGAAAGCACCGCAATGAGGAATTTTAAAAAGTCAAAGCCCTAAATGTCAATTGCAATATAGGGTAAAGAAAAAGGTGCATAAACCTAGACCTACAGTGGCTTATCTGCATACCCCACCCAAGCTGTCCTGGCTTTGGGAATGCCCCTTTGAATTACTGAAAGCCAGGAAGAGGCATTCAATTCTGCGGGTGCCCTGCCCACCCCAGTGAGCACTGCCTGGAACTTATATATTTACATATATATTTAGCTTGCTACTGCCTAGCAAGTTCTGGCCACCTGCCAGGAGCATCAGATGTTCAACTTCCTGAAACCACCTTCCTCGCTATAGGAAGCGGTTGCCAACTAATCACAAGAGGCCAGGCACGTCCTGCTCCTGCGCCCGACAGAACTCAGCAGGTGAACCTCTATGCACCATGGGGCTGAATTCAGCAGGTGATAAGCAATGTCACCTGCTGGCCTGTGCACATCCTGGCTGCTGCCAAAAGCACAGAAGAGGCTGTTTTTTTTTTTTTTTTGTTTTTTTAAAAAAGGAGGGGCCAACTCATACCCCCTTCATTTTTGGAGTAAAGCCCACACTGCCTTTGTTTCTTGACTCAGGTGCTGAGCTGGCCCCAACATTGCCCAGGCGCAGAATTAATCTCCCTCCTACATCCTTTCCAAAAAGAGGGGTGGCACGGAAACCTCGCTGGCCAACGTTAACCCCAGCTTCAAAATAAAGACAATGCCATTCAGGCACCCGTTCCTGATCTCTTTATCCCTGGGCTCTAAATCGTGCTGCCCAAATATGCCCCACTAACCCCATTATTACTATTATTATTATTTAGGGGAGAAAAGCCGCGCGCCCACAGAATCGCTAATCCGGAGCTCGCCTCCGCTGCCCAAAAAACCAACGCCTTTTCTCCTCCGGCTGCGCCTGGCGGATCCAGCCCGAAGACTCTCCAAGGAGGCGTTTCTCTCCCGGGCAAGGCGGCTCTCCACCAGCGCGCAGGGAAGGCGGGGAGGTCCGAAGCCGGCTGCGCTATTGCGCGCCGCAACCCCCCAAGCCCTGTCTCGGCATCACCTCGCCTTTGGTCTCCCAGGAGGGAGCTGCCTCGCCGCCACCCCTTGCAAAAAACAAACAACACTCCCAACTCCCTCGGGATGAATGAGCAAGCAAAAATAATCACAACGAAGAAGCAAAGTTACCTTTTTTTGCTGCGGGGGGCGCGGAGCCTTTGGGGGCTTTTCCTGCCGCAGCTGCTACTGGAAGTTGCTTCTCCGCCTCCCCAGCCGGATGTCGGAGTCTTTGGAGGCAGCGGCAGCTCCTGGCTTGGAGCCTCCCTGGCGAAAGGAGGAAGGTGTGCCCGGGCTGCCTTTCCGCTGCAGATCTCAGCAATCGACCTTCCACATCACCCAGCCACTCCCTCCCTCCCTCCCGGAGCGGGTAAGGAGGGGAGGGCGGCGGCGGCGGCTGCGAGAAGCGCGCAGCCAGCCTGCCTGCTTGCTTTCGTCCGTGCGCCCTCGCCCATCCCTTGGCTTGGCTAGTGTTGGGAATATGCGCGCCGCCTGCAAGCAGGAGCCGGGCTGCAGAAAAGCCCCAAGGCGAAGCCTGCTGTCAGGGCCGGAGCAAGACGTTTGGGCGCCCGAGGCGGAACACAAAACGGAACAAGCGGGGAAGAAAGATCTACATCAGGAACAAGGGGCGCCCTATAGAGGCGCCATGGTGGGGGTCGTTGGCTGAGGAGGAGGCAGATCTGGCCACCAAAAAGAGTATCCGCTTCTGGCCAGATCTGCTGTCCCTGTGGATCCTGCCGCCCGAGGCAGTTGCCTCACCTTGCTGCTAAGGTGGGCCAGCCCTACCTGCTGTACCTTTGCTTCAGCCAGACCTACAATCCAAGAGGTTCTCCTGTCCACCTCACCTGCACAGGGTGCTCTCAATTCACCCACAAAGAGAGAGAGAGGTTTTATGGTTTCTTATTATTTATTAGTTTTGTTAGTCACTTTATCATGTCCAGGGCAACCCAGAGTAATTTACAACCTGTAACTTTAAGCTGCAATCCTTACCCTGCTGACCTGGGAGTAAGTGCACTTGAATCCAATAGGGCTTCCTTCTGAGTAGAGATGGCTAGGTCGGCACCATTAGTTACTGCTGGCGGCTGGCAAAATCCAGCAGGTGTTTCATATTTTAATTTTATTTATACCCTACCTTTTCCCCTAGACAAGGACTTAAGGCGGCTTACAGATAAAAATAAGAGCAGCTCAAAACATTGGGGGGAATAGTTCAAAATAAAACAATAAAAAATTGATAGTATAGATATAGATGTGCTTTTTGGGGGGAGTACGCAGTGGGTATGCATGCCCCAAAACATTTTGTGAACCTTTGTACTTTTGTCCATTTGCTGTATTTATTTTCCCCAATTTGAACTATAAAATGGTGGTTTTCTTGAGTCAAAATGAGAGTACCCCTAAACTTTTTTTAGAAAAAAACCCCACTGGAGATAGATTAGGTAGGTAGGTAGATAGATAGATAGATAGATATCGAGAAATAGATACAGATAAATAGATATTGCCAATAACTACAGTAAAACAGCATGGCACTAAGCCCTTGCATTAAATGCATTCAGTTCCCAAAAGCCTGTTGGAACAAGTTAAAAGTTCAAAGGTGAACGTATTCCATAATTTGCAGGCTTTTTCTCTGCCTGCTTTATTCCCACTCCATTTCGTTCCTGCTCTTCCCCCCTTGGAAGTTCTGGCCACGTTCGAGGAGTTAGGCCACTACCAGGACCTACAGTGCAGGATGAGAAATGGGTTTGCATCCAGACCAGGGAACGGGAGCCTGTGGCCTCTGTTCCCCATCAGCCCCAGCTAGCATTGGTTGGAGATGAAGTCAGTTGTGATCCAATAACCCTTGGAGGGTGCCCCCCCCCAATCCAGTGTAGGGTGCATAAGGAGGGGCTGGCTTTATCTGGAGCTTTCCTGCAGTTGGGCTCAGTGGCGTAGCATGGGGGGTGCAGGGGGGGGCCGGCCGCACCGGGCACAACATCTGGGGTCGCGTGCTCGCACTCGCAGCTCTCTGCCCCTACTAAAATCCATGGGTTAGGGGGCGCAAATTACTTGCCTTGCCCCGGGTGCTGACAACCCATGCTACGCCACTGGTTGGGCTGGCATTGTGATGGATTTGGGCCTCCTCTGAAATGCTTCTTTCTATTTTAAGGAATCCTCTGATTTTCATACAAGTGACTCTTGAGACTTTGAGATGGGCTTGTTGGCAGTAGGGGGGGTGACTCTTGCCCTGACCCCCTCGCCCAATTTGGTATTTTTGCCACTTGTTGGGAAAGAAGAAGAAATGAGATGGGAAATTAATGAACCTTGCCTTTAAAGACCAAACTTTGCTGTGGGATAAAGGCATGATGTTTTGTGGCCCTTTCTCCAGCTGTCTAGCACCATGAAATATCAGAGTCTTCAGGTGACCAATGCCAAGTTATTTTCAGCCCATAATAATGATAATTTATTATTTATACCACGCCCATCTGGCTGGGTTTCCCCAGCCACTCTGGACAGCTTCCAACAGAACATTAAAAACATGATAAAACATCATTACATTAAAAACTTCCCTAAACAGGGCTGCCTTCAGATGTCTTCTAAAAGTCAGAGAGTTGTTTATTTCCTTGACATCCGATGGGAGGGTGTTCCACAGGGTGGGTGCCACCACTAAGAAGGCCCTCTGCCTGGTTCCCTGTAACCTCACTTTTCGCAGTGAGGGAACTGCCAGAAGGCCCTTGGAGCTGGACCTCACCGTCAAAGCTGAACGATGGGGGTGGAGATGCTCCTTCAGGTATACTGGGCTGAGGCTGTTTAGGGCTTTAAAGGTCAGCGCTGTGGATTAAACCACAGAGCCTAGGGCTTGCCGATCAGAAAGTCGGCGGTTGAAATCCCCGTGACGGGGTGAGCTCCCATTGCTCAGTCCCTGCTCCTGCCAACCTAGCAGTTCGAAAGCACGTCAAAGTGCAAGTAGATAAATAGGTACTGCTCCGGCAGGAAGGTAAACGGCGTTTCTGTGCGCTGCTCTGGTTCGCCGGAAGCGGCTTAGTCATGCTGGCCACATGACCCTTGGCCAGTAAAGCGAGATGAGCGCTGCAACCCCAGAGTCGGCCACGACTGAACCTAATGGTCAGTGGTCCCTTTACCTTTAGCAACATTTAGAATTGTGTTTGGGAACCACTGCTCCTTGTCTCCACTGCTCGGCCCTAAACGGGTCTCAGCTCAGCCAGTGTCCAGATTGTGAAGACTGCCTGGCTTGCTAACTGACTTGCTCTTCTGCCTTTAGCAGCCACTTCTTTTGCACAAATCAGCAGGTGCTCTTCACGACCTAGTGGTCAATGTTGTCTCTTGCTGTACTTTGCCATTAAACGCACAGGTGCAGAGGCTGGTCAAGGCAAGTTGAGAACTTCATTCGCCAGCTTCTGAAAGAAGAGTAAAATGAGATGGGGGGCAGAGAGACCCAGAACAGCAGAAAACCTGAAGCGTTGAGGAAGGCTGACTAGGCTTTCATTAACTAAGCAAATATTTGTTTGCAGGTCTGTAGCAATATTCGGAAGAAACCGGATGCAGCTGTATAGCACCACCTAGTGGTGCTTAGAGTGGAAATCATACCAATTTTGAAGTGGAAAACATTTCCCTATTGCTGAAGTGTCACCCCCCCCGCCCCCATTTGATGTTAACATTTTATATACTAAAAATAATTTAACAATGTCCTCCCTCCAACAAGTTAGGGGCTGCAGATCTTCTGTGCACTCAGCACCAGAGATGTGGAAGAAGTGGCAGTTTGAGTATTGTTGCTTTTTTTTTGTAAAGCCGGAATTGGGGAATGTAGAGTGTTCCTTGCCAATCTATGGCTGATAGGCTCCTCAAGCCTCTGCGCTTTGCTGCTGTTGCTGCTGCTGCTGCATTCCTCAATGCTGCTTTCAAAGCTCTTCCTGCTTGGTCCCAGTTTCCTCCAGCTCTCAGTCCTCTCATCCATTCAACTTCATTTCTTCCTTTTTGATTTACAGTCTTGCTTTTTTCTTCCCTGTCTTCTTAACCTCCAATTTTAGCTTTACTCTTTCAACACATTCTGCTTGCACCTCATACCCAGGAGTAGCTCTTAAGTCATGAGGGCTGAGTTGCCATTGGGTTTTAAATAATATCCCTTCCTTTTCTACTGTAAGTGGATCTTGGATACAGAATAAACTACGTTTGTTGTGCATTAATGCTCTCCCTGGTATCTCTTGTGGATCATTCTGCACTAATTGGGTTCTTTAAAGCTCAGCGACCACTGCTGTTAGTCAAATATGACACATCTTGAAATTTGAGCACCCCTCTTTTTATATTGGGTTTTGTGGTTTCTGATTAAGAATTTTCCCACTTATAGCCAATTTGGCAGGCCTCTTTCCTGATCCATGAATTCTTTAAACAGCAGAACACTTGCTAGTACAGTGGTACCTCGGGTTACATACGCTTCAAGTTACAGACTCTGCTAACCCAGAAATAGTACCTCTGGTTAAGAACTTTGCTTCAGGATGAGAACAGAAATCGTGCTCCGGCGATGCGGCAGCAGCGGGAGGCCCCATTAGCTAAAGTGATGCTTCAGGTTAAGAACAGTTTCAGGTTAAGAACGGACCTCAGGTTTCAGGTTAAGAACGAATTAAGTACTTAACCTGAGGTCCCACTGTATTACTCTTTAGACCCTGTTAGGGGAGCAGGTGGAGCTGTGGTCTAAAACAACGAGCCTCTTGGGCTTGCTGATTGGAAGGTCTGTGGTTTGAAGCCATGCGGCTGGTTGAGCTCCCGTTGCTGTGTCCCACCTCCTGCCAACCTACCAGTTCGAAAGCACACCAGTGCAAGTAGATAAATAGGTACTGCTGCAGCGGGAAAGTAAATGGTGTTTCCATGCACTCTGGCACTTGTCACAGTGTCCCATTGCACCAGAAGCAGTTTAGTCATTCTGGACACATGACCTAGGAAGCTGTCTGTGGACAAACACCAGCTCCCTTGGTCTGAAAAGCAAGATGAGCACTGCAACCCCATAGTTGCCTTTGACTGGACTTAACCATCCAGGGGTCCTTCACCTTACCTTTACCTTTTTTAGACCCTGCCTAAGGAGGTAAGGAAGTCTTAATCTCTGCTAATTTTTTGCACTGATTGTGCACATTGTTAGATAATTATTTCAGATTGCACTTTAATTGATTGGGTGGTTTGTTCAGTTGATTATAATCTTTTTTAAAAAATAATTATTTTTATTTTGTTATTCGCTTTGGGCATTTGTGAAGAAATGTTGATAAATGAAAAAGATGCAGCATGTTCAAGCAACCATTGCTCGTGGTCAGGGAGGGGGATATTGTGACATTCATTCCTTACATCAGAAATTGCAGCCAGTTCGGTGCTCAGGAGATTTGCACAATCATATCCGATGGAAGAGTTATTATTATTTTTTAATAATATTTATTAAGATTTTGGGACGCAGGTGGCGCTGTGGGTTAAAGCCTCAGCGCCTAGGACTTGCCGATCGAAAGGTCGGCGGTTCGAATCCCTGCGGCGGGGTGCGCTCCCGCTGCTCGGTCCCAGCGCCTTGCCAACCTAGCAGTTCGAAAGCACCTCCGGGTACAAGTAGATAAATAGGGACCGCTTACCAGCGGGAAGGTAAACGGCGTTTCTGTGTGCGACTCTGGCTCGCCAGAGCAGCGATGTCACGCTGGCCACGTGACCCGGAAGTGTCTCCGGACAGCGCTGGCCCCTGGCCTCTTAAGTGAGATGGGCGCACAACCCCAGAGTCTGTCAAGACTGGCCCGTATGGGCAGGGGTACCTTTACCTTTACCTTTATTAAGATTTTAAAGGTTACAAAAAGAAAAAGAAAACACACCAAGTTAAACACAAACTTGTAAAAGAACAGAAAAATAGAAAAATAGAAACAATTAAAACAAAAGAAAAAAACCAAAAAAAAACCACAGCAAACCTTCCCATAACATATCTTTCATTTGCTTGTTTCCTTGACCTCCTCACACCTCCCTTTTTTGTATTCTAGTTCGGTTAGCTATTTCAACAAATCCTTTCCATCCTTCCCAATTTTTATCCTATAATTTATTTTAATATAATGTAAATTTACCTTTCCTCCTTTCATCCATTAACAGTCTATTTTTACTTAGTCCTTTATAATATTTATGCTAAAGCCACATAACTTCATTCCAGCCTCCTTCTAACATTCCTTAATTTTACAATGTTTCTGTAAATAAACTTTAAATTTCTTCCAATCTTCTTCCACCGACTCTTCTCCCTGGTCTCGGATTCTGCCATTCATTTCCACCAGTTCCATGTAGTCCATCACCTTCATCTGCCATTCTTCCCGGGTGGGTAGATCTTGTGTCTTCCAGTACTTTGCGATAAGTATTCTTGCTGCTGTTGTAGCATACATAAATAAAGTTCTCTCCTTCTTTGGCACCAATAGGCCGACCATGCCCAGGAGAAAGGCCTCTGGTTTCTTCAGAAAAGTATACTTAAATACCTTTTTCATTTCATTGTAGATCATTTCCGAGAAAGTCTTAATCCTTGGGCATGTCCACCAAAGGTGAAAGAATGTACCTTCAGTCTCTTTACATTTCCAACATTTATTATCGGGCAAATGGTAAATTTTTGCAAGCTTGACTGGTGTCATGTACCACCTGTAAATCATTTTCATTATATTCTCTCTTAAGGCATTACATGCCGTAAACTTCATACCTGTGGTCCATAACTGTTCCCAGTCAGCCATCATAATATTATGTCCAACATCTTGTGCCCATTTAATCATAACTGATTTCACCGTTTCATCCAGAAGAGTTAGGCTACCAGTGAATGTATTAATTTTTGGTGCAGTGTTCCAGGAATAAGATGTATGCACAGACTTCACCTTGCAGCATCATCACAGTAGGAAAAGTGAGTGGCCTCTGTGCAGCAAATGGAACACAAAGTGTGCACTGGGCTCTGATCATGACAAAAGATGGTAACCATTCGATCTTATGCATCACTGGGAAGATCTGAGTTCAAATCAAATCTTTGCTGGCTCAAGAAGCTTCCTGGCTATAGCTTATCACTGCTCTTGAGTTATCTGAGGGCCCTCTTCACACATGACATATTTCCTGCCACAGAAGCCGGAAAGAAAGCATCTACAACATGTGACAGTTATACTGTAAAGCTGCTGTAGGCTTTGGCTTCCCAACTTGAGCAATTTCAGCAAAACAGTCACTCAAAAGCCAGAAGACTGCACACAGAAGACTGGGTAATGCAGGTCTGTCACTGCATAATAGAGAAATGACTGGTAGAAATGACTTGAAAAGGCATTTCTGGCCTCTTATGGTGTATTCATTTACAGTTTAATATAGATTTGTCCCTATATTAGATCTATTTGGAGATGATAATATATACCGTATTTTTTGTTCCATAAGACACACTTTTTTCCTCCTAAAAAGTAAGGGGAAATGTCTGTGCGTCCTGTGGAGTGAATGCCTACAGATGGCGGGGGGATCTGCTGCAGTCAGCAGAGGATCCATGGTTCCCCTTCCTTCCCTCCTCCGTGGCTCGCTTTGAAGCAGCAAAGTGGGAGAGGAGCTGCTTACACGGGTGTAAGCGGCTCCTGTCCGGTTGGCTGCTTTAAGGCGAGGGTGCTCTCTTTCCCTCCCTCCTCCCCAGCTCAGCTTGCTTTGAAGCAGCAAAGCGGGAGAGGAGAGGAGCCGCTTACACCTGTGTAAGCAGCTCCTGTCCAGTTGGGCTGCTTTAAAGCGAGTGTGCTTTTTCCTTCCCTCCCCTTAAACTCCTCTCCTGGATTGTTAGTCGCCTCCTTCTCCACACACCCCACGCGTGCTCCTTGTCCCTTCAGTGTTTTTCCTTCCCTCTCCACTTAAAACGTGGTTACAAAGCATGGATCCACATGGATCCTCAGTATTTTTGCATTGGGTCACCCCAAATTCACCATCTGATCACAAAGCATGTCCATGGCTACAGCCTGCACCCAAAAATCACGTATCCACTGTTGCCTGGGGCCACAATGGTGCAAAAACGTGGTTACAAATCACGGATCCACATGGATCCTCAGGATTTTTGCATTGGGCTACCCCAAACTCACCGTCAAATCACATGTCTGTGGCCACAGCATGAACCACAAAAATCATACATCAACTGTTTCATTCAGAATATTTTTTCCCTTGTTTTTCTCCTCTAAAAACTAGGTGCGTCTTATGGAGCGAAAAATATGGTACATTTCAACCAGCTTACAGTGTTGATAGGTTTTCTACTGCATTGAGCATTCCTTCTAATTTGCTTACTGTAAATGCCTTCCCATTAGTCATTAGTTCTCTCCCCACCCCCCTTTTCATCCCATGCACCTCTTACCTTGGGGGTGTACACCTCCAATTCCTTATTCTTTTCTACATATTTTGGCTACTATTTGTGTGAGCAAACAGCCCTAACAGTGTGTCTCACCCAAGAAAAGCACCGAGTCAGGTGTAATTCGTTGGCATCTCGTAAAGGGTGCTCTCCTAGAGGTATGGATGTAAGATTCGGCATGGCCCCAAGTGTATTGTGGGGTTCACACCCCCAGTTCCCTATTTGCTGTTATTGTTCAAGATCACCATGTGTTTTTGAGCAACGCACAAATACAACAGGTTTTTTTATTAATAATTTTATTGTTTATTTAACATAATTGTTACAAAAGTTAAGCAAAATAGTACAAATACATACATACATACAAATTTCTAATAAGTACATATATATGAAAAAAGGGGAAAAAATTCTTCCAAATTTATTCTACAAATATCTCAATATGAAAAGTGTATATGGAACTGGCGGAAATGACTGGCAGAATCCGAGACCAGGGAGAAGAGTCGGTAGAAGAAGACTGGAAGAAATTTAAAGTCTATCTACAGAAACATTGTAAAATTAAGGAATGTTAGAAGGATGCTGGAATGAAGCTATGTGGTTTTAGCAGTAATGTTATAAAGGATTAAGTAAAAATGGATTGTTAACAGGTCAGAATGTAAAGTTACAATATATTAGATAAATTAGTAAGATAAAAACAAAGAAGGAAAGGATTTGCTGAAACAACTAATGAACTAGAATACAAAAAAGGGAGGTGTGAGGAGGTCAAGGAAACAAGCAAATGATAGATAAGATATGGAAAGATGGATTTGTTTTTAATTGTTTTTATTTTTTTGTATTTTGTATTTTCTGTTTTTCTTTTTCTTTCTTTTTTATTCTTGTAACTTTTTGAAACACCAATAAATATATATATATAAAAGAAAATAGTAATAAAATTTCATTGATTGACTTCCCTTGCTTACACTGCACTTCCTATATACATTTTAAGCAAGATTGTGTCTGTTATTCCATATTTTCCCCAATCTCACACAAATATTCTAATAAATAAGTTTTCTAAATCTCTCATAAATCTATTCTAAACATAACCAATACCTTACATTTAATCCTTGTCTACATAGATAATCATTTAAGCATTTCCATTGTTTCTGGATTATATTTTTTGGTTTTTGTTTTATCAAATCAGTCAACTTTTCTAATCCCAAGTATTCGCATAATTTATTCAACCATTCTTCTTTGATTGGAATATAATTTCCTTTCCAATTATACAGTTTTGATTTGAGAAAAGTGTTGTGGATCTTGGTCGGCTGCCCCCTATTCATGGATATATGATATGGGATAGACCAAAGGTTATTTTGGGGTTGAGGGAGATAAATCTCTTTTTTTTGAGTTTTCTAATTGAGTTGTGTGTCATGCAAAGAAGAAACATGGAACTAGCCACCAGCTGTTTTCAGAGAAACAGGAAATTGTGCCCAGCATTTGTGATGAATGTGGTGCTATATATGTGATTGTCCCCACTGTGTTCCATCCATCTCAGATCATCCCCAGGGAAGCAACCGGGAATTTAGCTTTTGCAGCTTCCTCTTACGCAGCGCTAAAGTGCTGCAATCTTTCTTCTTCAGAACTGTCTGCTGTTCAAGGGAACTTCCTGGTGGCTGGAGCATAGCTATAGCTACGGGGAGTGGGGTGGGGTGGGGGTGGCAGGTTTTTAGCCCTGGTCGAAGCCTGCAGAGAGCGCCATCGAGGCTCCTGGTCTGTGTGTGTGTTTGTGTGTGTGTGTGTGTGTGTTTGTACACAAATGCACATTAGGGTGCCAAACTGGGTCTTTGACCTGGGTGAAATAAAGCCGTTTGTTTCTTTTTCTTTTTTAAATTTTTTATTAACAATTTCAACATAACAAATTATCAAAACAAATCATCTTCATTATTCCCCCCCCTTTCCCCTCCTCCCTCCCTTCCCCCAAGACCTCCCTCAGCTCCTCTCTCTGATTTCTCAACTCATGTTATTCTCTGCATACTGTAAAATTGTACATATCCTTTTATTATCCGTATACTATATTAACCCTCAATAAATTTATGTATGTTTATTCAAAACCTGCCAAGGAGTCAAGTTCATTTCGCTGTCTTTTTAAATAATTTGTAAAAAGTTCCCCTTCTTCTTTAAAGTCACAGTTGTCCTTATCTCGCAATTTGTATGTCAGTTTCTCCAGTTCTGCACAGTTCATCCATTTCTCTTGCCGCTGTTCTTTTGTCAGGGTTTCCTCATTCTTCCATCCTTGTGCTGTCAAGACTCTTCCCTCTCTTCCTCCTTGTTATGTACTGAAGTTCTCACCCTGGGCCAGCAGGGGGATACTGTAGATAGTTTTCACTCAGGTCCACGTCAGTTATTTTAGGCGGGAAACCCTGGTGAGGCATCTAATCATAAGCCTGCATTTTTATTAAAGCTTATATGTTTAATCAGGGCCTGTATCTTAAAAGACCAGTCTTAGAAGACCAGTTGCCTAAAAACCTTGGCAAGATATTTTTACTCCTAGACAAGGGGCCCCCCTGATTTATAGCAGAAAACAATTCTCAAAGTCGTAAAAAGGGAATTACAGGCTGACAGCCAAGGTTACACTGACCCTACAAATTAAGAGTGGATAAATAGTAAAATGAGCCATATCTTCTTCCTAAGGTTAAGAAGGTCAAGAGCAGTGAAAAAGCATCTAGCTGGCAGAAACAGAACATTTTGGGAAATCTTTTCTAAAGCTGTTTCTTTCTTAAACTAAGATCCTTTTAAGATTTCTTTTCCTTTTAAAAGGTTGTTTATGTATTAAATATATTAGCTTAAATATAATTATGCAAAGGATTTAAGAAATGCTAGATTCTTATTTCATATAGTTGTAAGAGTTGTAACTATCCTGAAATTAAGTCAGGCACCAGCCAAGCCCCTTGCCAGACAGGAGACGCCATTGAGCACTCCTGATATATGGTTGTCAGGCCTTTTGTTTAGAAACCTTCAAATGAAGGAGATCTCAATGTTGATGTGAACTCAATCTTTGACATATGCATAAGATAAAAATTCAAGATTAATTATCTGTTTTGGAAGGCAATAGGGCAAGGAGGGCAAGAGGTGAGCTGGTAATTAAGATTCCTTGTTGAGACACATGTAAGATATATTACTACTTATTTGTCATTTATAGATAGAAGAATAT
The DNA here is from genome assembly GCF_951804945.1 of Podarcis cretensis. Classification (NCBI taxonomy): domain Eukaryota; kingdom Metazoa; phylum Chordata; class Lepidosauria; order Squamata; family Lacertidae; genus Podarcis; species Podarcis cretensis. Next base: position 33,153,489 of record NC_137187.1, read on the forward strand.
ATAGCTTTTTGATTTCCATAAAAGGGCAAGAAGGAAATGGGTGTATCTTTTGTGATTGGTTCTAGCAAACAGCCAATAGGAATTTCAGCCAGGCTGATTGGACAGAGGCAGCCACAGGAGGAGCAAGGGGGCTGGATTAAGGAAATATAAGTGCTGGCCAGAATGGCAAGAGGCCAGGCCAGAGCTTGGTAACCATATACCACTGTGCCTCATATTTATTTGTCTGACAAATAAATTACTATTTTAATTTCTCTATTGCTGCGTTGAATATTTCATTCCAGCTAAGCATTAACCACAAGCAGGGTGCTACACTGGCTTGTTGTTGCTACAATGTTGACAGCCGGCTGCCTATAAAAGCAGGCCGGCTGAGCTTTTTGCAGTCAGTTCTATTCCAGCTTGCAAAATAAAGAGCTGCTTTGGAGAAATCGCTGTGTCGTCTGCTATGTCAACCCACAACTTAACACTCCTCTTCCAGCCCAGGGGCGAAACTGGGCAAGAAATGAAGCCCAGTTTTGCCCCTGGGCTGGAAGAGGAGAAAGAGAGGGAAGATGGATTGTTGGTGTGCCTTGTAATGGCAGGCTCTCCTATGCAAACTTGCCTCTGCAGCAAGTACCGTATTTTTTGCTCTATAAGACTCACTTTTCCCCTCCTAAAAAGTAAGGGGAAATGTGTGTGCGTCTTATGGAGCGAATGCAAGCTGCGCAGCTATCCCAGAAGCCAGAACAGCAAGAGGGGTTCTGCTTTCACTGCACAGCGATCCCTCTTGCTGTTCTGGCTTCTGAGATTCAGAATATTTTTTTTCTTGTTTTCCTCCTCCAAAAACTAGGTGCATCTTGTGGTCTGGTGTGTCTTATAGAGTGAAAAATAGGGTACTTGAAAGCTTGTCTCACACAGGCTGAGGTGGGCGTAGGCTTGTGGAAAAAGGCTGTATTCCCAACTTGTAGCAGGCTTCCCTGAGTTTGCCACCAGTGACCCTATCAACTAAGAAAGGTGGGAACTTCCCCAAGAGTCAAAGGCCTTTCATTAAAGCTGTCAGGTTTTGCAGACAGGAAGGAAAGACTTTTGCCAGAGCTGATGCGCTAGTGGGATCTGGTGAGCTGCATGGCCCCAGTCAGACAGCGGATGCAGGAAGCATTTTGGGGCAATTGCTTCTGTCAGGAGACGAGAATGACAATCATGGAAGCAGGCAGAGCTGCTAGCCCAGCTGGTGGCAGAAAAGACATGCTTCCTTTTCTGACATCGCTTTGCAGCCGCAGCCCAAATCCGAGCCACAGCCGGGTCTGCAAACGGAGAATCGAGATCCAAGTAACTTCCACGTGCCTTCTTTCCAGCTGCAATCCAGCGCGTTTTGAACAGGTGTCAGAAAAGGGGTGCCAAATTATACCAGCAACCGGAGTGAAAGAGTCAGGGGTGTGCTCCTGGTTCTTCCTGTTTCAATACGTCCCCAGTGCTGGATTTACGTATAAGCTAAACAAACTATAGCTTAAGGCCCCACTCGCTTAAAGGACCCCTGACCATTAGGTCCAGTCGTGACCGACTCTGGGGTTGCGGCGCTCATCTCGCTTTATTGGCCGAGGGAGCCGGCGTACAGCTTCCAGGTCATGTGGCCAGCATGACTAAGCCGCTTCTGGCGAACCAGAGCAGCGCACGGAAACGCCGTTTACCTTCCCGCCGGAGCGGTACCTATTTATCTACTTGTGCTTTGATGTGCTTTCGAACTGCTAGGTTGGCAGGAGCAGGGACCGAACAATGGGAGCTCACCCCGTTGCGAGGATTCGAACAGCCGACCTTGTGATTGGCAAGTCCTAGGCTCTGTGGTTTAACCCACAGCGCCACCCGTGTCCCTCCCCACTCGCTTGGGAGACCCCCAAAAAATTTAAAGGGGAAAAACCTGGATGTACATTTACAAAATATAAGATAAAAAACAACTAAAATAAAACTACATACAGTAACAGTGTTTTGTGTTGTGTAGGCTCCTATGATGCAAGTAATGGGCCCCGCCTGCTAGCCTGCTCCCTAAAATATCACTGGTTTGCTCATTTCTATGTATAGGGTGCCTACATTCTGCATGGACTGGTATATACTTCTTCTTAATTGTATTTCACTATTAATATACTTCTTAATTGTATTTCAGTTCAACAATTACTTTGATAAAATGCATATTTTGTTAGGTGCAAATGTCTTTAGATACCTATTAGGTCCATAAATTACCATATAGCATATATTCAACACAAAAAACAGCAACAATTTGTTCTTGACAAAGGACAGCTGGACATATAAAGGGCCCCATTACATTCAGTAGTTTAGGGGCCCATCAAACCTAAATCCGTCCCTGTACATCCCTGCGGGTTTACCTGGCCTGTGCCTGATGTCAGGTGATGGGCAGGTAGGGTGGTCTCTGTGAATTGAGGCCCAGCAGGCCAGAAGTTCCCAACAGCTGTTTTATGACAAAAAAGGGAAGGAATGCTGCACTTCCAACGGAGAGAGATTGCTGCGGAAGGAGACACTCTGGCAACAAAAGACGGCAAGTGTGAACAAGGCTAACAATGGCTACAAGTCAAAATGGCTACACCCTACCTCTACTGTCAGAGGCCGCACGCTTCTGAATGCCCATGGCTGGGTATCCCAGGTGGGCACAGTGCTGTTGCACTCAAATCCAGTTTATAGGCTTTCCCATAGGCATCTGACTGGCCATTAAGAACAAGAAGGCTGGACGAGATGAGCCACTGGTCTGATCTAGCAGGCTCATCCTATGTTCTTAAGTACATGTGATACCACCCACAATCTGTTGATTGAGTCAAAAGTGGCAGGTAGCTCTGGAAAGAAGACAAAGTCCCTGCCAGAGAGGAATGGCAAGCTAAGATGATTGACTGTGCCGAAATGGCAAAGCTGGCTGAAAAGCTCAGGAACCAAGAGGACAAAAACTTTAAAAAGGGATGGGGAAAATTCGTAATTTATTTAGGAGACCGCTGCAAGCAGATGAAAACATTAGCAGGATTTTAATCCCACTTGTAATCTAACAAATACCATGGATAATATGGATTGATATAAAATATAGATTATGGAATAATATGCAGTTTATAATGTTTAAGACCCACAAAGGGGGGGGGGGAGTCGCGAAATTCAGAGTAATCTCTATATATGGATATGTATTTGGATTCTTACAATTTTACATTTGCAAAACCAATAAAAATAATTACAAAAAAGAAGTGATGGGTAAGATAGCTCAATGAAGGCGTCATAAAGCTTGCATTTGTTTTGCTTAATGTATTTGCTAATGATGTACTATAGCTAGCTCTAAACCCTGTTTGTTCCTCATATAGGATGTTATTTTCATGGAGCCAAAATCTGTCAGTTTGATGAGCGGGTGTCTAACTCAAGAGTTTGGAAGGAACATCCAGTAAACGATAATTGGGGGGGGGGTATACACTTTCTTATGAATTGTGGCAATGATATTTGATTTCCAGCCTGCTGGCATTTGGGCTGTGTTATTTATATGGGAATTTACTTTTTTGGGCTCCATGATCACTGCAGATGGTGACAGCAGCCACGAAATTAAAAGACGCCTGTTTCTTGGGAGAAAAGCAAAGACAAACCTAGACAGCATCTTAAAAAGCAGAGACATCGCCTTGCCAACAAAGGTCCGTATAGTAAAAGCTATGGTTTTCCCAGTAGTGATGTATGGAAGTGAGAGCTGGACCATAAAGAAGGCTGATCGCCGAAGAATTGATGCTTTTGAATTATGGTGCTGGAGGAGACTCTTGAGAGTCCCAGGGACTGCAAGAAGATCAAACCTCTCCATTCTGCAGGAAATCAACCCTGAGTGCTCACTGGAAGGACAGATCCAGAAGCTGAGGCTCCAATACTTTGGCCACTTCATGAGAAGAGAAGACTCCCTGGAAAAGACCCTGATGTTGGGAAAGGTGGAGGGCACAAGGAGAAGGGGGCGACAGAGGACGAGATGGTTGGACAGTGTTCTCGAAGCTACCAGCATGAGTTTGACCAAACTGCGGGAGGCAGTGGAAGACAGGAGTGCCTGGCGTGCTCTGGTCCATGGGGTCATGAAGAGTCGGACATGACTAAACGACTAAACAACAACAAATTTATATGGGTAATAGCCTAGCCAGGATGGGTTGCCAGCCATCTGTGTGTGCCTTAAAGAGCTCTCTGGTGGCATCATATTCTCACCTGGCGCATTATTTAGTTTCAGGCTTTCTCTGAAAGATTTGATTTCTGTAGGGGATACTGCTTGCCATTCTGGTAGTTTTGACCAATCAATGGTCATCTCTGCAGGATCTGATTTCTTTCCGCAGGGCGTGTAAGACAAGAGTTGTTCCGCCTGGCCTTTGGCTTGGAATCAACTTGATCCACTTCCCCTCTTTCCTTTTTCCTTCTGTGATGGAACTCCCATTTGGGGACTTCCCTGGCTTTTTTCTGGCCCACGTAGGACCAGTCTGGATAGTTGGCCTTGGTGAAGATTTGACGTTTTCATCCCCAAGAAGTTTTTGATTCGAGTTTCTACTGAAATGAGGCTGCACCTTAATGTTGTATTTTAATCTTGTTTTTAAGTTGTATTTTAATCAATTGTTTTTATATCTGGTGTTAACCACCCTGAGCCTGGTCTAAGCTGTGGAGGGCGGGGTATAAATAATAATAATAATAATAATAATAATAATAATAATAATAATAATTATTATCATCTTGGTAGCTGTGGTTGCCCTACCTGCAACACGCAATACCTGGTGTGTTGGTTTTTGGTGCTCACCATCAACTGCCCCTAATGTAGGTGGACGCAAATTTTGGAAGTCTGACATTTTATCAGAAGCAGTGGTGAGTCTTTTTTCGGTTTTTAAACAAGCTCCGTGGCTGGAACAAGCATGGACTGACATTTAAGTGACCTCTATTTAGAGGACTTTCAGTAATTTTGTATTGTTAAAAATGCCTGCTAGCTCCAATTAAGTGTTGGAAGTGTAAAGAGAAAGAAGGCACATTTTATCATATGTGGTGGAATTGTAAAATAATCAAAAACTATTGGGAAATGATAAGAATGTTTAAGACAATGTTTCTTAAAAGACCAGAAGCCTTTTTGTTAGGCATTATAGGTCAAGACTTGCCAAAAGTGTGGAAAAAAACTATTTATATATGCTACAACAGTGGTTAGGATGTTACTAGCCCAAAGTTGGAAAGACAACAAGACACCAATGAAAGAAGAATGGCAAGAAAAACTGATGGAATACGCTGAAATGGCGAAGCTAACTGGAAAATTAAGAGAGAAGGACAATAGAGATTTCAAAAAGGACTGTGAACCATTTATGTTGTACTTACAAAAACACTGTAAAGAAGTGGACTCACCAGCAGAGTTTGAGTAAGCACTTGCAAATAAGAAAACAAGCATAAAAAGTGTAAGCGTAAGATGTAATAATAGGGAAAATAACAAAATGTAAGGGTAATTTGAAAAAGATGGTACAAAAATGATAAGAATATAACAATATTTAACTAAAAGATTACAAAATTAAGGTAGAATAGGACAGGCAGGAGAAGCAAATATTTAAAGAACCAGAATAAGAAGTTGAGGGAAGTCACGGGAGGGAGAGATTGGGATTTATATACTGCAATGCACTCTATGTGGGGCTACCTTTGAAGGTGACCAGTGAAGGCAGTGAAGGTCCTGTGTGAGTGCCTGGAGGCGGTTGGAGGATGGATGGCGGCTAACGGATTGAGGTTGAATCATGACAAGACAGAAGTACTGTTTTTGGGGGACAGGGGGCGAGTGGGTGTGGGGATTCCCTATTCCTGAATGGGGTAACTGTGTCCCTGAAGGACACAGCTGGGAGTCATTTTGGACTCACAGCTGTCCATGGAGGCGCAGGTCAATTCTGTGTCAAGGGGAGCTGTCTACCAGCTCCACCTGGTACGCAGGCTAAGACCCTACCTGCCTGCGGACTGTCTCAATTAATCCAGAATGCGGCAGCTAGACTGGTGACTGGGAGTGGCGGCCAGGACCACATAACACCGGTTCTGAGAGACCTGCACTGGCTCCCAGTATGTTTCCGAGCACAATTCAAAGTGTTGGTGCTGACCTTTAAAGCCCTAAAGGGCCTTGGCCCTGTATACCTGAAGGAGCATCTCCACCCCCATCATTCTGCCCGGACACTGAGGTCCAGCGCCGAGGGCCTTCTGGCGGTTCCCTCATTGCAAGAAGTGAGGCTACAGGGAACCAGACAGAGGGGCTTCTCGGTAGTGGCGCCCGCCCTGTGGAACTCCCAGCAGATGTCAAAGACATAAACAACTACCTAACATTCAGAAGACATCTTAAGGCAGCCCTGTTCAGGAACGTTTTTAATATGTAACGCTGTACTGTTTTTAACACTTGATTGGGAGCCGCCCAGAGTGGCTGGGGAAATTCAGCCAGATGGGCGGGGTATAAATAATAAATTATTATTATTATTATTATTATTATTATTATTATTATTATTATTATTTTAGTATTTTGTGATAATGATGTTTGTGTTGAATATAAAACTGTAAAACTTAATAATAACTATTTTTAAAAAATGGGTGCTAGGCAATCTGAGATGCAGAAATAGAAATGGCTTTTATTCCCAAGGTGGCTTTCACCTATGGAAGCTAAAGCTGTGAAAAGACCCAATATGGAGGTCAAATGGCCGAAGTACTGGGAAATATTAGAAAGAGATGGAGACAATTGGAGATTGCAGAGTATGGAGAAACTAAAAGATAAAGTGTGAGATTGGTTACATTATGCTCAGATTAAAGAGGCTTTTAAATTGGATAAAAAGTTAGGATTCCAGGTGGAAAAATCGAAACTGGAAACAGAACTGTTAGAACCTAAGACTAAGGTACTTTCAAGAATGTATAACTTGTTGCTGAGGTGGAATACACAGGATGAAACGGTTAAATCAGCTATGATAAAGTGGGCACAGGACATTGGGTATAACATCATGTTTGCTGACTGGGAAAAGTTATGGACCACCGGTATGAAGTTTACAGCATGTAATGCCTTGAAAGAAAGCATTATGAAAATTATATACAGGTGGTACATGACCCCAGTCAAGCTAGCAAAAATATATCACCTGTCAGACAATAAGTGTTGGAAATGTAAGGAAACTGAAGGAACGTTCTTCCACCTCTGGTGGACTTGCCCTAGGGTTAAGGTCTTCTGGGAAATGATATATAATGAGTTGAAAAAGGTATTTAAGTATACCTTCCCTAAGAAACCAGAGGCCTTCCTTTTGGGCATTGTTGGCCAGAGGGTGTTAAAGAATGATCGAACATTTTTTATGTATGCAACAACAGCAGCAAGGATACTCGTAGCTAAATATTGGAAAACTCAAGATTTGCCCACCCTGGAAGAATGGCAGATGCAACTGATGGACTACATGGAGTTGGCAGAAATGACTGGCAGAATCCGGGACCTGGGAGAAGAAGCAGTGGAGGAGGATTGGAAGAAATTTAAGGACTATTTACAAAAACATTGTAAACTATATGAGTGTTAAGAAGGATGAGAGATTCGAAAACAACAGGGCACCATAAAGATAGTTGAAAAGACTATGAGAATGAGTGAATTGTATGAGAGTAATAAATTTTGAATAACTACTATTTTAAAATTAGGCATTTAGGATTTTGACAAAAATATTCAAAGTTATGGATAAAATATTGGAATTCTGTATAATAAGAATGAAAATAAGGTGATAAGTTGCTGGCTAAAGTTTTATTAACCTGGAAAGTAGGAGCGAGAGACGTGAGGAAGTCCAAAAGGAAAAAAAAATGAAGAAAAGATGGCTATTACAAGATGTATAATTTCATGTTTGTTTTATTCTTTGTTTCTTTTTTGTTTATTATGTCTTTTCTTTTTTCTTTCTTTATTAACAAAATTCTTAATAAAATTAAAAAAAGAAAAAAAAAAGAAATGGCTTTTATTTATGCAAAAGTGTCCAAAACATGATCATAGAATCTTAAAGAGTTGGAAGGGACCTAGAGGTCTGGGCACTGAGGAATATGACCAAACAGGCTTTAGTCTAGATTGCAAAACAGATTATCCAATTCTGTCCTTCAGGGAGGGGGAAAATCTGGCTGTTTCGGGAGTGGGTAGTTTCCCCCACACCCATTCACTCCAATGAATTGATTTCTGGCCGCTGTCAAACTCCTTCTCTCCAAGTGGTCAATCAGCTCAGAATACAGGCTGTCATATTTGCTTCGAGAGAAAGTTCGGTTTTGTGCCTTAGAAAACAATCCTGGAGCGACGGCAGGAGTAGATGGGTAGAGCGCCCCCTGCAGTCTAAAGGCTGTCCAGCTGCAGTGCTAGGCATGCCAAATTCACCCCAGTGCAGAAGACGCCAGCCAGGTTGCAGAGAGAGGACAGGCCGTGGAACTTGAAGAACTTTTGGCGCAGGTTCTGGTACTTGGCATCCTTCTCCTTCAGAAGCTGGTAAGCCTCCCGCCGAGCCGACAGCCCCACCTCGTCCCCGAGGCCATGCTCCCTTTCAATCTCCTGCATCTTGAACATGGTCTTGGTGGTGACTTGGGAGAGCCAGGAAGCATTGGAAGCTGCCAGAACGAGGCCAATAAAAAAGGACACAATCTGCAGAGGAGACACAAGGTATACCATGACCTTTTTCTGGAATTCTGGGGTGAAAACAGGGTGGATAAAAATCAATTTTTAAAAAAATCAAGAAGATTTTTTTTATTTAATTCATTTTTTTTATTTAAATCAGATTTCTTAAAAATTTAAATTGCATTTTTAAATAAAATGCTTTTGGTCATGTCACAGGAAACAACGTGGAAGGTCAAATCCACCACGATAAGGAACAGATGGAACCCCTATCTTCAATGGATAAAAACTACTGGAACAAAAGACATTCGGTGGAAACTAAAGACGCTATGCCCATGGCTGAGAATAATAGTTTGAACCCTTCCAATGGATAATTGGGGGAGGGAGGGAAAGGAAAGAAATTGTATGGGAAATTTAAAATTGGAAGGAGATAATATAATGTATGTAAAAATCCCAAACTCAAATAAAACTTCAAAAAAGAAAGAAAGAAAGAAAACAAAAAATAAAAATAAAATGCTTTTGGAGGAAAAATCTTTCTATTTATGTTACATTATAGTCCAAAGGCTGTTCATCAGGAAATAAGGATTTGTTTAAGTTTTTCATGTGTGCTAAAACTCAGTCTAAGATTTTTTGTTTTAATTGTTTAACCACATCAGTTAACAAACATACATACATATGCTATAATGTTATTGCTTTAGTTAAATAAATTGTTTAAATTGTTCACAAGGAAATGATTAGCAGAAAAGTTGCCCAAATATAAACAGTTAATTTATTAAACCTCACAACAATTTCATAATTATCGTTCTGTGTATTTCTAATAGAATAACCCAGGCATGTACAACACGTCGATTGACTGGCGGAACCTGAGACTGATTATGGCCAATCGCAACGCTCCTGGTTTTTGACCCGGAAAGCTGTCTGTGGACAAACGCCGGCTTCCTCGGCCTGAAAGCGAGATGAGCGCCGCAACCCCCTAGTCACCTTTGACTGGACTTAACTGTCCAGGGGTCATTTACCTTTTACCTATGGCTCCTATCTGGTAGATCAAATAGTCCCACCTCCTGTCCTCTAAAAGGATAGGCTGTACTTCAGTGCCTTCTCAACAAAGAGATTCCATGAACAGGTTTTTCCAGAGCTGGATTGCTCACATTTCTTCCTGATGCGCTCGGGTTTAAGAAACGGGGAGGTAGCTGTTCATGAAACCTACTGTGTCTTAAGTATCTGCAGCACACAAGGTGAAAACTGCTCCTCTTCCTCGTCACACCAGCCTCCCAGATACAAAGGACTGCTTTCCTTGCTGGAATGTTGTATTTTGTTTCCCACCTTCCTCATATGACACAATGGTCTTTATGGTAAATGATGTTCTAAGATTGAATTACAAATATTTTTAAAATGTTTGGGGGTGGGCAGAGGTTTGTGTAGCAGCAGGGTTGAATAAAGAGGAGTAGATCTTGGGTTCCTTTATACAGTTGTACCTCGGGTTACATACGCTTCAGATTACAGATGCTTCAGGTTACAGACTCCGCTAACCCAGAAACAGTACCTCGGGTTAAGAACTTTGCTTCAGGATGAGAACAAAAATTGCGCAGTGGCGGCGCAGCGGCCCCATTAGCTAAAGTGGTGCTTCAGGTTAAGAACAGTTTCAGGTTAAGAATGGACCTCCGGAACGAATTAAGTACGTAACCAGAGGTACCACTGTAAATATAAAACTTCTGAATGTGTTGTGATTGCCTTAGGCGAGGGGTCGCCAAGCTAAGGCCCATGGGCCACCAGCCGCCGTTGTTGTTGTTTAGTCGTTTAGTCGTGTCCGACTCTTCGTGACCCCATGGACCAGAGCACGCCAGGCACTTCTGTCTTCCACTGCCTCCAGCAGTTTGGTCAGACTTCAAGAACACCGTCCAACCATCTCGTCCTCTGTCGTCCCCTTCTCCTTGTGCCCTCCATCTTTCCCAACATCAGGGTCTTTTCCAGGGAGTCTTCTCTTCTCATGAGGTGGCCAAAGTCTTGGAGCCTCAGCTTCAGGATCTGCCCTTCCAGTGAGCACTCAGGGCTGATTTCCTTAAGAATGGATAGGTTTGAACTTCTTGCAGTCCATGGGACTCTCAAGAGTCTCCTCCAGCACCATAATTCCAAAGCATCAATTCTTTGGCGATCAGCCTTCTTTATGGTCCAGCTCTCACTTCCATACATCACTACTGGGAAAACCATGGTTTTAACTATACGGACCTTTGTTGGCAAGGTGATGTCTCTGCTTTTTAAGATACTGTCTAGGTTTGCCATCGCCTTTCGTCCAAGGAGCAGGCGTCTCTTAATTTCGTGACTGCTGTCACCACAAGCGGCCCTGGGGGTTGTTTAACCGGCCCACGAGACGACCCCGACTGCCCGCTCGGCAAGTCCCAACATGCTGCGCTAAATCGGCGCAGCACAGCACAGGGACTTGCTTCCGCGGTGCCGCAAATCACATCCGCACAGACACCGGAAATCGCGGGCGCGATCTGGCCCACAGAGGGATCTCCGCTGGAGTGAACTGGCCCAGGCGAGGTAAACCTTGCTGACCCCTGCCTTAGGCCTAAGCCTACCTGTGCTGCGATGGAACTAGGGAGGCAGGAAGAACACGGGGAAATCATGCAAAGGATCTTGGGACAGAAAGGCCTTGAAAGGTGAGGGAAATTCCATACAAAATACAAAGGAAGGAAAGAGGAGGTCTTAGAATCATAGAATCATAGAGTTGGAAGAGACCACAAGGGCCATCGAGTCCAACCCCCTGCCAAGCAGGAAACACCATCAGAGCACTCCTGATATATGGTTGTCAAGCCTCTGCTTAAAGACCTCCAAAGAAGGAGACTCCACCACACTCCTTGGCAGCAAATTCCACTGTCAAACAGCTCTTACTGTCAGGAAGTTCTTCCTAATTTTTAGGTGGAATCTTCTTTCTTGTAGTTTGGAACCATTGCTCCGTGTCCGCTTCTCTGGAGCAGCAAAAAACAACCTTTCTCCCTCCTCTATGTGACATCCTTTTATATATTTGAACATGGCTATCATATCACCCCTTAACCTCCTCTTCTCCAGGCTAAACATGCCCAGCTCCCCTAGCCGTTCCTCATAAGGCATCGTTTCCAGGCCTTTGACCATTTTGGTTGCCCTCCTCTGGACACGTTCCAGTTTGTCAGTGTCCTTCTTGAACTGTGGTGCCCAGAACTGGACTTCTTCTAAGAGACACAAATTGAACAGTAAAGCGGCTAGGCTTATTCCACAGAGGAAAGAATTTTTGCAGCATCAACACTGGCTTGTAGGTTTGGGGGGCTCACATCTTCAAACTGCAGGTGTCATGTGTGGGTGCAGGAGCCAGGCCACTGTGACCAATAGGACTCTGCAGGACTGGGGCCTTCCTAAGTTTGTTCTGAAGAGGCAAGGCGAGGCCGATTGGTAACTCACAGCACCTGGTGGCAAGAGCTGGGAAGAGATATAAGGTCAGCGCTTTCCCTTCAGCTCTTTGCCACAGCAACACGTTCCCTGCCTTGCTGTGTCTGACTCCTTGCTTCTTGATCCTCAGACCCTTGACTTCGTGACTCCTTGCTTCCTTACCTTCTGACCCTTGGCTTCTTGACTCCCGGCTCTCTGACCCTCAGACTCTTGACTTCCTGAGTCCTGGCTTCTGGACTCCCGTCCCTGCTCCCACCCCATCTTGCCCCTGTTCCCGACATCCCCAGCCGGGACTTCGATCGCCCATGAACCGGACTGTGACAGAAGGTCCATAGTTGATGATCTCAAGAAGCTACATGAAGGAGCACCTCCTGCACACAGGCCCCAGACGAAAAGCTGCAAGATTTGTAGATGACCGGTTGGTACCTACCTGGACTGTATCCCAGGCGCTGAGAAGCTCCCGCGGGTGGTACGAAGCGAAGATGACCAGGTTCAGGAAGGTGCAGCCAAGCAGGGTGTAGAAATAGAAAGGAAACAGCTTGCTTTGCACCAGGCCAAAGGTATGGCGGCTCACACCCCGGAAGAGAACAAACCCTGTGCAGGTGAGAGAAGGGAGTGGGTTACAGCAGGTGAAGGGCTCGTCCACACTTCCAATTGTCCCGTGCTCGGAGACCACAGGTCTTCACTTGTCCTGTGCTTTTCTATGCAGGTGTCTGAGGGATTTTGCCTTTGCCTCGTTGCTTGCCTCTTTGCTTGTTTAGGTTTGATGAGGCCCTAAGCTACTGAAGGTAATGGGACCCTTTAAATGTCCAGCTGTCAACAACAAATTCTCACTGTTTTTTGTGTTGAATATATGCTATATGGTAATTTATGGACCTAATAGGTATCTAAAGCCATTTGCGCATAACAAAATATGTATTTTATCAAAGTAATTGTTGAACTGAAATACAATTAAGAAGCATATTAATAGTGAAATAATTATTAAGCTCTAACTTAAAATGATTTTCTATTCATAACAAACTTAGTAATGCTAACACATTGGCATTTGGCAATAACAAAAGTTCCTTTACAAACATAATTTGCAAAGACTCATAATCTAGTCTCTAGAATCTTGCTATAACATTAAATTATAATAGGTGTAAATATACGATGCAAACTACTAATAATTCTAAATAGCAGAATGTAGGCACCCTATACTGTATATAGAAATGAGCAAACCAGTGATATTTTAGGGAGCAGGCTAGCAGGCGGGGCCCATGACTTACATCATAGGAGCCTACACAACACAAAACACTGTTGCTGTATGTAGGTTTTATTTTATTTGTTTGTTATTTTATATTTTGGAAATGTACACCCAGTTTTTTTCCTTTAATTTTTTTGGGGGGCCCCAAGAGAGTGGGGCCCTAAGTTATAGCTTGTTTAGCTTATACGTAAATCCGGCACTGGGCAAAGCAGCAGGGCAAACAAAGGTGTGAATAAGCCCTGAGTTCTGGAAGTGAGAAGCAATGGGCACAACAGAATCTGAAACGAATGCATTACAGCAGCCTTCTCCAGCAGCTGCGTTATAGTCCAAAGTATTTGGAGGGCACCAGGTTAAGAAGGGCTGCACTGGAGAAAAGGATCCGAGGAGCACATACCATTTCCTCCCCGGGCAGGCTAAAAATCCAAGTAAGCTTTGTCCCACCCCCACCCCACCCTGGGGAAACGTACCTGAAATAAAGGTAACCCATATCTGCATCCCCCAGGCTGTGGAGAGCACAAAAAGCTGGATGATTTTGACATAGCTGCTCGGCTCCCCCTCTGTTGCCATCTCTGCGGTAAGAGACCTAAGACTGGGCAGAGAGAAACGAAGATAATTGTGATAATTATAATAATAATTTATTATTTATACCCCACACATCCGGCTGGGTTTCTCCAGCCACTCTGGGCAGCTCCCAACAGAACACTAAAAACACAATAAAATATCAAACATAAAAAACTTCCCTAAACAGGGATGCCTTCAGATGCCTTCTAAAAGTCAGAGAGTTGTTTATTTCCTTGACATCTGCTGGGAGGGCGTTCCACAGGGCAGGTACCACTACCGAGAAGGCCCTCTGCCTGGTTCCCTGTAACCTCACCTCTCTCAGTGAGGGAACTGCCAGAAGGCCCTTGGAGCTGGACCTCAGTGTCCGGGCTGAACGATGGGGGTGGAGACACTCCTTCAGGAATGAGAACAGCAGTACAGTGGTACCTCTGGTTAAGAACTTAATTCGTTCTGGAGGTCCGTTCTTAACCTGAAACTGTTCTTAACCTGAGGCACCACTTTAGCTAATGGGGCCTCCCGCTGCCATGCGATTTCTGTTCTCATCGTGCGGTAAAGTTCTTAACCTGAGGTACTACTTCAGGGTTAGTGGAGTCTGTATCCTGAAGTGTCTGTAATCCGAGGTACCACTGTAATGAATAGGACATACAGACTTTCTCCTATCTCTCTCTCTGTGTTTTATGGTGATCACAGCAGTCTACCCTGGGAACTTGGCTGACCTTAGCCTCGTCACAGAAGGATGGCAGTCAGCTCCAGAAATTAACAGGGTCAGAAATACTCAAAAGAACTCGGGACACGGAACCTCAAGAAACATCTAGAAAGGGATTCTGACAAGTCTCAATCAGCCTAACATAATGGTGTCAGAGGCAGAATGCCTGTGCATATCCGCTGCGATGAGCCACAGGGAAGGAGAGGGCACTTGTATCCACGCCCTGTTTATGCGTACCCCACAAGCATTTGGTTGGTCCATGCAAGAACAAGAAACTTGGGCTAGAGGGAGCTCTTGCCTGGATCCTGCAGGCTCTTCTCGTCTTCTTAACGCCGTTGCCATGGATGGAAATGAGGGAAGCAGGGAACAGGTCAGTTCAACAGGGCAGCCTTATGCATTGTGACAGTTTTCACAGATATTAGCACAGTGCCCTTCATCTTTCTCTTCAGCCCCAGTTCGAAGACAGCAGGAAACTCTTACTCAGACGACTCCTTTGCTCTCTGGCAAGATGAGCCGTAATCAGTATAAAGTTGTTGTGCTCTGAAAGTGCACTGTTCTATGTGCTATGGCATGCCAAGATAGCGGGATATGGTTAGTTGCAACACAGGAAATACCCCATGAATCAGATCACAAGAGCTTAAAAATATATACACAATTCCTGATAAGAGAGCAAGATGAGCAGAGACTACTATGGGTATATAATTGGTTGGGTTGCATATCAAGACTATCCAAGGAATCAGCAACAGTGCAGAAGTTCTTTCAATATTTTGGTTAATTATTGGAACTGTTTTTCTCTTCGTTTATTTTATTTTCAACACGTTGGCTCGAAGAACAGATGTTTCTGTTTTTGTATGTTTTACTGAGCTGTGAATCATGTATTGTAACGGCACTGGAAATGAAATCATCCGCTCACATCATGCTAACAGTATTAAAAATCATTAGCATTTGAAAAACAAACGCTCAGAAGGCCTGGGTAAGTTTCTACTGCCTTCCCCACACTGTTCCAAACAGCAGCTGGCAGAAGGTGATAAGACGAGATGGGAGAGGCAGGCCCCACACAGGAGTCACGTGCAAAGCGATCTGTTCTTGTGTTTACTGAAAGCAGTTGTGCTACAGCGATCAAGTTTGAATTTCACCTCTGCCACGATCTCGCCAGGTGGTCTTAGGCAAGCTCCCCACCCCACCCCCAGCCTCAGTCCCCTTCCACCATCCAGCATTCAAAATGTGCCAGGTGCATTCTGCACTTGGCTATTGCCCATTTGTGACCAAGTGAGGATGCCAGGGAGCCAAGATGGCTCCTGACGTCTCCACCATCTGGAGCTATGCATGCCTGGGGATCCTTGGATCTTGACTGTTTTCACACACTAGCAACACATCCTGTAGAATTCTGTCTGTGATATTTCATCTGTACAATTGGAATGAATGTCGGGAACCAAAAAGTTGTTATCGAAATGACGACTTTTGAACCACCTGGCCCCCCAATGGTAACTAGCCATTGTGTTTTGGTGACAGTAACCCTGGTTTTAAGGAGCCATTATATCTGAATTTCTTTTTTTGTATATAATTTTTATTGAATTTTCTGTTTTACAATTTAGAGTACTCATTTTTATAACCTTAAGATATCTACGACTTCCCTTCTCTCTCCATGGTTCATTTTACTTATCATAAATCCCTGCATATTTACAAAAACTATACCATTCACTATTCCATTATTGCATCCTTCAAAACTTACTTACACTGTTGAATTTATCTTAATGCTGCCAGCGTTTTCAGCTGTACACAATTATTTCCCATATATTCAGTAAACGTTTTCCAATCTTCTTCCAATGTTCTTCTTGTTCTCTTATTCTATATGTTAGGTCTGCAAGCTGCGCATAGTCTGTCAACTTAAGTTGCCATTCTTCTTTGGTTGGGACCTCGCTTGTTTTCCATTTTTGGGCTAACAAAACACGGGCCGCAGTGGTGGCATACATAAATGACCTTTTTTGACACCTGGGAATTTCAGTCTAAATTATCCCCAACAGAAAGGACTCTGGGGTTTTTGGGGGGGAAAAGTACTTTTAAACACTTTTTTTCATTATGGATCATTTCACAATACTCTTTTACCCTTTTATAAGTCCACCACATATGAAAGAACGTTCCCTTATTATATCTTAATTTCTAACACTGACCCCATCCATGGAATGGGGATCATAAGACTAACTTACTTGACAATATGGGAGATGTGAAGTACTTTGAATACTCGAAAGTAGAGCAGGCGCAAGGCATTTTGCAGACCCTGACCATGCTATGCTCCTGAACTGGTTGGGAGTCAGAAGGCATTGTTTTACGGTCGTTCCACTCATACCTGCATGGCTGGCCTCAGAAAACAAGGTGCCACAAACAAGGTGTTTTGTCTCCCGTGCCACTATATGAAGTCACTGGGACCAGCCATCAGGAGGTTTGGGGAATAGTGTCACCCGTGTGTGCTGATGACACCCAGCTCTAGTGGTAGCCTCACATTTAGACTACTGTAATGTGTGCTTTGTGGGGCTTCCCTTGTGGCTGTTCTGGAGAGTCTGCAGCTGGCACAGAATGCCGCAACCTAGCTGGTAAGCAGAGCCCATTATCGATCACCTATTACACCAACATTACAGGATCTGTCACAGTGGCCGGCTCTTAACCACCAATCCAGTCTTAAGATCCTGGACGTGGGTGGTGCTGTGGGTTAAACCACAGAGCCTAGGACTTGCCGATCAGAAAGTCAGCAGTTCAAATCCCCACAATGGGGTGAGCTCCCGTTGTTTGGTCCCTGCTCCTGCCAACCTAGCAGTTTGAAAGCATGTCAAAATGCAAGTAGCTAAATAGGTATCACTCCGGCAGGAAGGTAAACAGCGTTTCCATGCTCTGCTCTGGTTCGCCAGAAGCGGCTTAGTCATGCTGGCCACACGCCCCGGAAGCTGTACGCCGGCTCCCTCGGCCAATAAAGCGAGATGAGAACCGCAACCACAGAGTCGGCCATGACTGGACCTAATGGTCAGGGGTCCCTTTACCTTTCCCCTCATATAAAGCCTTCTTACCCCAAACAGGCAGTTACCCTCCTCCCCTCCATTGTAAGGGCATGTAGCTGAACAAGTGGTTCTACCACAGCTGGATGATTGGGGTAAAACAGTGTTCGAAACTCCCATTCTAGGCGCATTTTGCGACAGGGAATTTCATGAGCGCGAGCAATTTCTGAGCTCTGGGTGCAGTACTGCGCCTAAGATTTCAGAGTAAAACTGCGGAGTGGAAGGAAAGGACAATTTTCTGCCTCCCCACTTCCAGCTACTCTCTGAAGACCGGAGAAGAGACCCTCTTAAGAATATTGGGGGGACGGGAAGGACTGGACCATGTAAAAAATGAAGTTAATATTTTAGCTGCAGTTTGTTCATTTCCAGCTTTGTGTTCTCGTTATAAAAAAGCACGCCTTGACATTCCGTTGCTGCAGCCATAACCTAAGTTTAAGGTACCATTTAGCTCCTAGCTTTCATGTCTCAGTCTCTAACCCTAGGGTAACATGGAGGCAGGCCTTTTCTGTGGTGGCCCCAATGCTGTGGAATAGTCTCCCTGCTGAAATGCGAGAGGCCCCATCAGTTCTGTCTGAAAGAAGACATAGCGCTTCGGACAAGCATTACCCTCACCTCGTGCACGAACCTCCTGTCTTAATTGTTTTAACCACTTGTTTTAAATTGTTCTAATTGTTACATCGTATGATAATGGCCTAGTGATGTATGGAAGTGAGAGCTGGACCATAAAGAAGGCTGATCGCCGAAGAATTGATGCTTTGGAATTATGGTGCTGGAGGAGACTCTTGAGAGTCCCATGGACTGCAAGAAGTTCAAACCTATCCATTCTGAAGGAAATCAGCCCTGAGTGCTCACTGGAAGGGCAGATCCTGAAGCTGAGGCTCCAAGACTTTGGCCACCTCATGAGAAGAGAAGACTCCCTGGAAAAGACCCTGATGTTGGGAAAGATGGAGGGCACAAGGAGAAGGGGACGACAGAGGACGAGATGGTTGGACAGTGTTCTTGAAGCTACAAACATGAGTCTGACCAAACTGCGGGAGGCAGTGGAAGACAGGAGTGCCTGGCGTGCTCTGGTCCATGGGGTCACGAAGAGTCGGACACGACTAAACAACAAATGATAATGGCCTACCCTACTTTTTAACGAAGGGTGCTTATTTTAACGAATTAGTTTTATTGTGCATTTGAATTATGTGCTGCTCTATTTTTTTGTAACTGCTTTTATAGTAAACCTCTTAGGAGCCATTTGGGCAGGTAAGCCTTATATAAGATCCATTATCAAGACAGTGTTCCACCTGTCCCATTCAATATACTGGTGTATCCTGGAGGGACACACAAGGGAGGGAAGCAGTCCAGCTTAATGGCCATGCCATGTGGCACATGCCACTCTGCCCAACAATCCACCCTTGCTCCCCTGCCCCCCAAGGCAGCCACCTAACTCAACCTCATGGGAGTCGGGCTCTGCCAAAAGCACAACACAAATGCTATGTATTAAGCAAGCCTGACTGAGTTTCACGTGACTCCCTCCCAACAGCCCACACTGCCTCCAAAAGCCTTTGCTCTTTTCTCCTAAGGGAGGTCTGGATGGTGCCCAAAATGCAGTTCTGTAGAATCCCAGGATTCCGCAATTGCTTTTCCATTTCAAAACAAAACAAAAACACCACTGGATGTCAGCCAGAGCTGTTCCATTCCCAGCTCAAAAACCGTACGTTTAACTCCAAAGTCACATCTGTTGTGTTGAAGGAAAGCGAGCAGTATGCCTTTTGAAAGCACATTTTCCTTCTCAAATAACGCAGACACAACCTTAGTTGTTAATTCCCAGCAATCCTTAACAAACTACAGTGGTACCTCGTGTTACATATGCTTCAGGTTACATACGCTTCAGGTTACAGACTCCGCTAACCCAGAAATAGTACCTCGGGTTAAGAACTTTGCTTCAGGATGAGAACAGCAATCGTGCTCCAGCGGCGCGGCGGCAGCAGGAGGCCCCATTAGCTAAAGTGGTGCTTCAGGTTAAGAACAGTTTCAGGTTAAGAACAGACCTTCAGAACAAATTAAGTTCTTAACCCGAGGTACCACTGTACAGTTCACAGAATCCTCTGAGGCGAAGCATGTGCTTTGAAGTGTGTACACCATGGGTAGGCAAACTAAGGCCCAGGGGCCAGATCCGGCCTAATCGCCCTCTGAATCCGGCCCAATCGCCCTCTGAATCCGTCCCACGGACGGTCTGAGAATCAGTGTGCTTTTACATGAGTAGAATGTGTCCTTTTATTTAAAATGCATCTCTGCGTTATTTGTGGGGCACAGAAATTCATTCATTCTCCCCCCCAATATAATCTGGCCCTCCATAAGGTCTGAGGGGCAGTGGACCGGCCCCCTGCTGAAAAAGTTTGCTGACTCCTGGTTTACACAAACCTTGCTGTCTGGCGGGGGGTGAAGAGGCCGACAGCCCCAGGGTTATAGAAGTCTGCTGGAATGGAGCCCATGGATTCTGGCTGGCTGCTCCCTTCTGGCCTTCCCCACCCAAGGGTGCTATGTTTCCTGTGCTGGGTGCATGGCGGTGAGTGGGGCGGAAGGGATGGGGATAAAGTCCAAACGCAGAGGGCAGACACTTTCCTGCATGCCAGGAGCACAAAGGAAGGTGGTGGGCTGGCAGGTGGGAACATAGGAGCCAACTCCTAGGGGCTGGTGTGTCTTCGCCCCCCCAAAAAAGTTAATGGACACTGCCATTCAAATGGTGTGTGTGTGCTATGTTATGTGATCAATTCTGAGATGATTACCTACTGTTCCCCAATATTTTATTCAAGTTAACACCCCCTTGTGGGAGGTTGCCAACTCATTCTATAGCAGTAAACGAAATGGGGTTAAGACCCGCTTTTGCTGTATTTCTTCTTGTATTTTAATCTTGTTTTTAAGTTGTATTCATTCAACTTGTTTTTATTATTGCTTGTTAGCCGCCCTGAGCCCGGCCTTGGCTGGGGAGGGCGGGGTATAAATAAAATTTATTATTATTATTATTGCAGTGGTACCTCGGGTTAAGTACTTAATTCGTTCCGGAGGTCTATTCTTAACCTGAAACGGTTCTTAACCTGAAGCACCACTTTAGCTAATGGGGCCTCCTGCTGCCGCCGCACTGCCGGAGCCCAATTTCTGTTCTTATCCTGAAGCAAAGTTCTTAACCCGATGTAATATTTCTGGGTTAGCAGAGTCTGTATGTAACCTGAAGCGTATGTAACCCGAGGTACCACTGTATTGCCACCACGAACAGGAGGCGCCAGTAGCCGTCCGGTCGTTACGAAACCCAGCTCGTGTCAGCGGAGGCAAGATCCTGCTATTTCAGCGAGGCTTACTCCAGAGAAAGCGCAAACAACACAACACCAGGACGGCAGCTCAAGCCTCTGGCGATATTTGCAAGAAAGACGCGTGTCGAGCGTTGAAAGGAAGCGGGTCGGGCTGCTGAGCCGCGGGAGTAAGAAATGCAAGGGGGGGGGGTGTCTGTTGGAAAACCCTTCCCACCCCCGCACCCCTACAAGAGGTGGGGGGCAGGGGTGCCAACTTGAATTAAATGAAATATTGGGGCGGCCCAGTTAAATCCCGCCCCGCACAATCGATCTCAAGACGAGGTGCAGCCCCCTCCAATTTTTTATATGGGGGTGTGCGTGCAAAGACCCTTCGGCCCCTAGAACTGGCTCCTCTGAGTGGAGGGGAGAGAGGGAAAGGGGGCTTCCATGCTCCTGCAACCCCGGTCCCAACAGTAGTATTTGCATCGGAAGGAGGTGGGAGGGAAATCGGGGGTGGGGTCGTTGGAACTCCCCGCCACCCCCTGAAAAAAAAAGAAGACGGGGTGAGCTAGGAAAAGGGGGGCTTCGATGCTCCTGCACCCCCGCCCCGTCCCCTTACACGCCGGACCGCGAGATCGCGCCTCCCCTACCTGATGCGCTTCTTCCGCCCTCGCGGCCGAGCTCCTCCGCAGCGCCTTAAGCAAGACCCCGCCCACGGAGGCGGGTCGCATTGGGGGGTGTGGCTGTGCTAAACAGCAGCGTCATGAAGAGAGGCGAGGCCACGAGGGACCACGCCCCTTTGTTACACGCCGGGGGGGGGGCGGCGTGCGGGATCCCTCGGGCTGCGCTCAGGCAGCTCCTGTCTGCGCCCGGCAGGGCAAGTGGAGGGCGCTCGGGGCAGAGCCGCGCGATGGACTCGAGAGAGGAGGTGGTGTTGGCCACGACGGTAAAAGAGGGGGAGATGGGGTGGGAAAGAATAGCATCCGCCGGGGGCAGGGTACCTGGGGGGCCAGAATCGGCGCAGGATCCGGATCAAGAGGCGCTCTTCCTCCCGGAGGTCTGAGCATCACGTCCACCCCAGGCACTCGGTCAGCCATGGAAGCTGGTGGTGGTTGGAAAAGTATATTTTTGGGAAAGTACTTTCCAAAACACACACACAACAACAACAACACACAAACACACACAAAAGAGTCCTTTTTATTAGGGATAATTCAGATGGAAACAACAACAACAGCACAGAAATACAAAAAACCAGAGTCCTTTTTGTTAGGGATGATTGAGATGGAAATTCCCAGGTTTCAAAAAAAAAAAAAAAAGGCTATTTATGTATGCCACTACTGCGCCCGTGTTTTGTTAGCCCCAAAATGGAAAACGAGCAATGTCCCAATTAAAGAAGAATGGCAACTTAAACTGATGGAATATATGCAGTTGGCAGACTAAACTTATAGAGTAAGAGGACAAGAAGAACATACGTGTAAAGAAGACTGGAAAACGTTTATTGAATATATGGGAAATAATTGGGTACGTTTGAAAATATTGGCAGCATTAAGATAAGTTAAACAGTAAATAAGTTTTTATGGATGTAAGAACGGATTACTGAATGGTTTAGTTTATGTAAAATATGCAGGGATCTATGGCGTGCAAATTGAACCGTGGAAGGAGGAGAAGGGAAGCCACTGATATTTTAAGGTTGCTCAAATGAATAGTCTAAAATGTAAAATAGAAAAACTTAATACAAATTATACACCCCCCTCCAAAGGAATCTGCAGCTGGTTGGAAGAGGGTGCCTGACCAAGGTAGCTGCAGCCTCCTTGCCTGTTTTAGGTGGTTTTAAGAAGCAAGTCTGAGGTCTCGCTTGCCTAGAAAGAAGGGACCCTGTGCAGTTCTCTGTTTGACTCATGATTTTGAGGGGGGAACCGCTGTTTAGTCATAAATCAGAGCACATGGTGATCCGCTCCCTTCAGGAAACACTGTTCTAAACTGTAATTAATAAAAATAACAGCAACTCAGTGCATAAAACATCACAATGCACATCGAAAGCAAAAGATACAACTTATACAATTTAATAATAATAATAATAATAATAATAATAATAATAAATTGCCGTAGCTGCCTATTTATACTTAATTTCATGCACACGACCTCCACCCAGTCAGGCCTGTAGGCAAAAAGTGGAAGAACCTCTCAAATAGCTTAGTGGGATATTTCTTTCTCTGAATAAGCCTTTCTCTAAAATGATTGAAACTAATTCTCTTAAGCCCTTCTACTTGTACATATATTAAGACAACTGTGCAGGAGATTCTCTTCTCCAGACTTTGCACTGGCTGAAGCTGATGTTCAGTTGTAAGGTAAAGGTAAAGGGACCCCTGACCATTAGGTCCAGCCGTGACTGACTCTGGGGTTGCGGCGCTCATCTCGCGTTATTGGCCGAGGGAGCCGGCTTACAGCTTCCAGGTCATGTGGCTAGCATGACTAAGCCGCTTCTGGTGAACCAGAGCAGCGCATGGAAATGCCGTTTACCTTCCCGCCGGAGCGGTACCTATTTATCTACTTGCACTTTGACGTGCTTTCGAACTGCTAGGTTGGCAGGAGCTGGGACTGAGCAACAGGAGCTCACCCCGTTGCGGGGATTCGAACCGCCGACCTTCTGATCGGCAAGTCCTAGGCTCTGTGGTTTAACCCACAGTGCCACCCGCATCCGTCTGATGTTCAGTTGTAGGCACTGGGAATAAAAACTTGCAGCACCACCTAGTGGCAAGTTTTCACACCTCCAGTCCAGGGGCTTGGAAACCAAGAGACTGGGGCACTATAGGGACTCGCCGCTCAGGTCCCAGCGTTCTGCTGGTTATTGGTCTGGGCCTCCTTTCTCTGACCCCCCTGCCAAATCAAATGTAAACTCTGCCTCCTTCTCTCCCAGGAGCCATTGCTGATGCCAGTTTCCTACGGTGATAAGTGCCGAAACCTCTCTCCTAGCTGGTGCCTGTCTCGGGCAGGCAGCACGGTGCCAATGGTAAGTGCCGTGGGTGGGCCACGAAAGGGTGGCAGAAAGTGCTTGTGTTCCACTAAAGGAAGGTTGGGAGTGGCAATCCTGGCTCCTTGGTGGGGACTGCTTAAATAGAGAGCCTGCCAAAGCTACAAGTGACCCACAAGCCACAAGCCTGTTCTGGTTATCCCTGACATGTGTGTGAGAGGGAGGCAGGTTTGCACCCACCAAGCTGTACTGCCAACATTACCGATGTTGGACATGTGGGGGCGGGGGGCGCTCAGTGGCGGAGCTTCATTTAAATCAAGTCTTACTGATTTAAATCAAGTCTTACTGACTAGTGATTTAAATCATGATTTAAATTTATTTGATTTAAATCAAATCCACCCTGCTGTAAACCATGGCCTGCTCAGTCGTTATCCCTCTATGTGACAGGGAGAAGCAGGATTGCGCCCTCTAACACTGCTTCTGACTTACAGAGGAGTCCATTCCACTGCTGAACGTTTCCTGAGGTTTAGGGGGAATCTCCTTTTTCGTAACTTGAAAGTATTGGTTTGCGTCCTGTCCTCCGAAGCAGGAGAAAACAAACTTGCTCCATCTAGAAAGAATAGCTTATGTTTGTACAACCTATAAGATTTAGGCATCCATCCCATGAGAAACCCAGTTCCTGACTGTCAGAATGCTGTCATCGGCTCCTGTCTGGTCGCCCAGGAAAGTATAAAGACAAGGAAAAGACACTGGGTGCCAGGCTATCTGATTCCATCCCACATGTCTCCACCAGGTTCTCTGGAGTTCTTGTGGACCATTGTTAAAGAGTTAGCTTATTGGAATGCGGCAGATGGTGATTATTATTATTATTATTATTATTATTATTATTATTATTATTTTGCTCCTTTTTGTGCAGCACGCCCAGACCCAGCTTGAGACAGCTACTATGAAGCCAACTGGTAAGTGATGTTCTTTGCCTTGTGACCTTGCAGAAACTTAGTTGACTGGTGATGGGGATAAATGTGGAAAGGCTAAGTGTCTCTCCCACTTGGAGGTGATCTGGAAGGAAGCAGGGAAAACAGCAGAGCTGGACCAACACTTTCTGGTTTACAGTCCCAGGCTCCAGCTGCAATGAGAATCGGGCTTCCGATGGAAGATAAAGGAGATAAAGTCCCTAACAGAGAAGATTGGCAGATTAAGTTGGTGGATTATGCCAGAATGGCTAAAATGACCAGAAGAATCAGAAATCAGGAAGACAAATTTTTTAATAAGGAATGGGGGGAATTTATAATATATCTTAAAAACCACTGTAAACAGCTAAGATTGTTAGTAAGATTGGAATAACATTTGTAGTTTAATGGTGAATTTCGGCTACAATGGTGATGTAAAAGATTTGGATTATCATAAAAGATTCAGGAGGAAATGATTAACAAGAGGACCCACAAAGGGGAGGAGGGAAGTCCAGGAGATTCTTTGGATTCTTGTTTTTATGTTGTATGTTGGATATGTAAAATTTTAATTTGAAAAACCAAATAAATAATTTCATATAAAAAAGAGAGAATTGGGATTTCTGATTTTAGCCTGAGCTTCAGATGTTGAATTCCACCCCTGGTGTTTCTTATGCATAGCTGCTGCCTTTCTCTTGCAGTGATGGTCCCAGAATCCCAGATGATGGTGAAAAACGAAGTGGATCTTATCAAAGCTCAGCTGCATGCTCAAACCAAGGTAAGGTCTTGGGCAGAGGTAAGGCTGTGGAAGATGCTCCTTTCTGATCCAGGTACATTTGGGAAAGCACTGGGCATTTAACCATTGGAGTTGGGAAGCTTTGGCTTAGTAGAAAGGGAAGGAGTCAGATAATTGGTCCATAGAGCTTAGCATTGGCTACAGCAACAGGTAGGTAATCTCTAGGGTTTCAGGCAAAGAACATTCCCAGCCCTACTTGGAGACTTGGAAGAATTTAACCTGGAACCTTTCCCACATTATTGCAGCACAGTTAATATTGGAAATGTATCTAACATGGCCAACAGCTTGGACTACTGCAATCCGCTCTACGTGGGGCTACCTTTGAAGGTGACTCAGAAACTACAACTGATCCAGAATGCGGCAGCTAGACTGGTGACTGGGAGTGGCTGCCAAGACCATATAACACTGGTCCTGAAAGACCTACATTGGTTCCCAGTACGTTTCCGAGCACAATTCAAAGTGTTGGTGCTAACCTTTAAAGCCCTAAATGGCCTCGGCCTAGTATACCTAAAGGAGCGTCTCCACCTCCATCATTCTGCCCTGACATGAGGTCCAGCACCGAGGGCCTTCTGGTGGTTCCCTCACTGCGATAAGTGAGATTACGGGGAACCAGGCAGAAGGCCTTCTCGGTAGTGGTGTCCGCCCTGTGGAACACCCATCAGATGTCAAGGATATAAACAACTATCTGGCTTTTAGAATACATCTGAAGGCAGCCCTGTTTAGGGAAGTTTTTAATGTCTAATGTTTTGCGATTTTTTATGTGCTGTAAGCCACCCAGAGTGGCTGGGGAAACCTAGCCAGATGGGTGGAAGATGATGATGATGATGATGATAGTGGTAGTAGTAGTAGTTGTTACCAGATAACCTCCAGGAAGCTCACAAGCAGAGCATGAAGGCAAGAGCTTTCTTTCTGCCCTGTGGTGAAGTCAGGGACCTTGACTACAAGAGGACTGTGTCTTCATGCCAGTCATCCAGTGCTGCTTTCCACTCTGCAGCCTCTGCTCTCCCCCGCTCTGGTACCCTAACACAGAGGAGAGAGACTTTCTGTTCCTCATCAGACAATGGCATTACTACCTGCCTTGCCCCACCTAGCCTTTCCCAGACCATGACTTTGAGAACAGCAGCAGCAGCTGGGAAAAGAGTTCAGGGATATTTTTTTTAAAAAATAGTTTTATAAATTGTGCTTCTTTGTTTCTCAGTTTGACCCTTTTACATGGTTTTGTATGTTTTTGTGGTATTTTATGCATTGTGATCTGCTGTTACTTCTGTTGATTATAGATTGGTAATTCTTTATTGTGGTTGAACTGCTGTTTAATTATTATTTGCTGGTGTTTAATTTTACTGTTTACTGTTAGATTACTGATGGATTGTTGAATGTTGCTTTGTTTGATATAAGTTGTTTATTTTAAAGTTATTGTGATTTTTATATTGGATCAGATTGTTTTATTATGTTTTCATGTCTTGGAGGCTTCCCAGAATGACTTGGGCAACCCAGCCAGATGGGTGGGGTATAAATGAAATATTACTATTACTACTACTACTAAAGTTAAAGGTAAAGGGACCCCTGACCATTTGGTCCACTTGTGACCGACTCTGGGGTTGCGGTGCTCATCTCGCTTTATTGGCCGAGGGAGCCAGCATACAGCTTCCGGGTCATGTGGCCAGCATGACTAAGCTGCTTCTGGTGAACCAGAGCAGCGCGCGGAAACGCCGTTTACCTTCCCACCAGAGTGGTACCTATTTATCTACTTGCACTTTGAAGTGCTTTTGAACTGCTAGGTTGGCAGGAGCAGGGACCGAGCAAGTCCTAGGCTCTGTGGTTTAACCCACAGCACCACCCATGTCCCTACTACTACAACAACAACAACAACAACAACAACAACAACAACAATAATAATTTATTATTTATACCCCGCCCATCTGGCTGGGTTTCCCCAGCCACTCTGGGCGGCTTCCAAAAGAATATTAAAATACTGTGATACATCAAATATTAAAAGCTTCCCTAAACACAAAGGCAGTGGCTGTGTGCATTAACCCTGTCTGTGCCATGTTTTCCTGCCAGGCTTTTCAGGCACTGAGCCACTCAATCACCTTGTTGGAGCACGAGAGCAACCAGCAACAAGGTCGGATCAAGGAGCTGGAAGGTAAGGATTGTGGAGACTCCTAAGCACCAGCCAATCTGGAGCACGGCTTTAAAATGCATTGGTGCTGCTTACGGCTTTGCAGAATGTGGTCTGCTCAGTATTTAGTATAGCTCCAAAGGGGGCATCACTTACCTGTGCAAAGGAGGAATGATGCTCACCTTTGGGGATTCCGTGTGTTCAGAATTCCCCATGAAGCCTGGTGTCTTAATGTGTCTGGTCCTGATGGCTATGAAATTTCTGCAGGTCTTCTATAGAAACACCACAGAAGTGAACTAGATCGCAATATTCGTTCATTTCAGTGTGACTCCATCTGGAAAAATTCCTAGTGCAGTTTTCCTTAGGATCCCAAGTCTATCATGACTAAGACTTTGAACAATTGGAGGAAAGTAACTTATTACAATGCCCCATGTTAATCGCAGGTCATGCTCTGTGTTCCAGTGTGTGCTAATGAGTTGGGTATTCTTCACAGTTCTACGTAGCCAGTTGATATTGATTTTGTAAATTACCATATTTTTTGGTAAGACGCACCTAGTTTTTGGAGGAGGAAAACAAGAAAAAAAATATTCTGAATCCCAGAAGCCAGAACAGCAAGAGGGATCGCTGCTCTTCTGGCTTCTGGGATAGCTGCGTAGCCTGCATTTGCTCCATAAGACACACACACATTTCCCCTTACTTTTTAGGAGGGAAAAAGTGAGTCTTATAGAGCAAAAAATACGGTAATTACCCTACTCTGTTAAAAGGAAAACCTGGAATGCTGCACCACGGAAAGGCCAAATTCTTCTATTCCGCCTCCGTTCTGCAAAGAACTTTGTAGCCTCCTGAAGTCCACCCTGCTCAGCTCTCCTAGCAAGACCAATATATTTTCAAGCTTCTCTCCACAGCCATAAGGACAAGAAACCCAATAACTTAAAAAAACGAAAGCCAAGAATGTTGGCAGGCTAAGTTCTGCCCCTGATGCGAAACCCCACACTTGCGCAGGTCGATCAAAGGTGTGCTGAATACCTGCCGCCTCCTCAGAATAGTGCAGGCCGTTTTGTCCTGCCTCTCCTTTGGAAAGCTCTGGTCTTGGAAAGCTCTGCTCCAACGACTCCTTTGTCTCTTCCTGTCCAGAGGAGGTGCAGTT
This sequence comes from Podarcis cretensis, assembly GCF_951804945.1. Lineage (NCBI taxonomy): Eukaryota > Metazoa > Chordata > Lepidosauria > Squamata > Lacertidae > Podarcis > Podarcis cretensis. Next base: position 33,182,293 of record NC_137187.1, read on the forward strand.
TTTTGCCCGCTCACCTCATGGGGAGATGTTTGATAGCCTCATCCAGAAAAGGATCCAGGATGTATGGAAAGTCATGACCAGAGAAGTCCAAGGACTCCATGGATCCATGATCGAGAAGGAAAGCTCCATGGAGAACCTGTCGCAAGAGGTCCTTGAGAGGTGGGAGAAAACACAGGGGGCGGGAGAAGAAGGCAGGGGCTGTTGGGTGGAGTGTGAGGTCATATTTCACAGTCCTCAGTTCAGTATCCAATGCATATCTGATCCTGGCCTGACTGCGCTGACTGCCAATTAGTTTCCGTGCCCAATTCAAAGTGCTGGTTTTGACCTATAAAGCCTTAAATGGCTCAGGACCACAATACCTCAAGGATCGCCTCTTTCCATATGAACCTTCCCGGACCCTGAGACCAACTTCTGAGGCCCTCCTTCGTGTGCCTCCTCCTTGAGAGGTCCGGATGGTGGCAACACGAGAACAGGGCCTTCTCTGCAGTGGCTCCCCATCTGTGGAATGCTCTCCCCAGGGAAGTTTGCCTGGCAGCTTCATTAGACACTTTTAGGCACCAGGCAAAACTGTTCCCTTTTAACCAGGCCTTTGGCTGACCAGATTGACATCCTATACCCTTTTAAAATGTGGCTCTTTTTGGGGGGGAGGTGTTATTGCGTTATTGTTTTTATTTTGATTTTATAGAATGTGATATTTTCTATGAACTACCCTGAGACCTCCGGGTATAGGGCGGTATATAAATTCAATAAATAAATACTGGGAGGAAGACTTGATCAAGGGCACCCCTGGCTCCATAGACCCACTGAAACATCTAAGCAGGCTTAGGTGTCAGGTTGGAGTGGAAGGAGTTTGGTGGATGATCTTAATCCAGATGTAACCAAGGTGGTACACTTTAGATGTTGGACTACAACTCTAGATGTTGGACTACAACTCCCATAATTCTTGACTATGCCCATAGTGGCTAGAGCTGATGGGAGTTGTAGTGCCAGAACAAGTGCCATGCACCATGTTGGAGACCTTCAACAGACCAAACTGGAGTGTGTTGCTCTCTTACTTTCTCAGTGAGTCTCCATTACTGTGTTTTGAAGTTCTCCCTTCTTTCTTTTCTCCCCCTCTCCCTACCCACCTTCCCTCAACCTGCAGCAAGAAGTTCCTTTGGGAGGAGCTGGAAGCTGTGCAGAGTGAACTGCGGCGCATTCATCAGAAACTGAGTATGTAGCTGCTCCGCTCATATTCCTTGTGTCCTTTGCAGGACCCGGAGCGTTCCCCCTCTCCGACATGCAGTGGGTGCCTCTCCAGCCATGTTGGAAGGAATTCGGCAATTACCGGTCATTCCGGTTATTCTGCCAATCAGAGTCTTTCAGCTTGTCAGGCGGAACAATCCCCCCTCTCCTCCTTCCCTCCTAGGTTTCAAAAATTAAATGGGTTGGCTTAATACACACACACACACACACACACACACACACACACAGAGTGGACCCTCGGGTTGCAAACGTGATCCGTGAGGGAGGCATGTTCGCAACCTGCAGCACCGCGTCTGCGCACATGTGGATCGCGATTTGGTGCTTTGCATGCGTGAGCACCGAAACCCGGAAGTATGTGTGTGTGTATCTCAGAGAAATAGAAGTTTGGAAACTAGACCTAACCCATTCACACATCACTAGCACTGCTAAAAAAGGTAAAATAAATTAAGCAGGGGTTTCATTCGTGAAGGGAAAAAGGGTTCTTTGCTTCCTGTTACAGTCAAACCTCGGTTGCCAAAAAGCTCTGTTTTGGAATGTTTCGGCTCCCGAATGCCGAAAACCCGGACGTAAATGCTCTGGATTTCAAACGTTTTTTGGAAGCCGAACGTCTGACGCGGCTTCTGCTTGAGTGCAGGAAGCTCCTGCAATGAATTGGAAGCCGCGCCTCGGTTGTCGAACGTTTTGGCAGCCAAACAGGCTTCTGGAACGGATTGCGTTCAACAACCAAGGTTTGACTGTGCTTTATATTTAATGAACGAATAAATAAATATTTGCAAGGATGGCTTTGGATTCTGACTCTGGATTGTGAGAGGAGGTTTTCCAGGTTCCCTTGTGCAGCAGAGAGAGAGAGAGAGAGAGAACATGCAGAAGGAAGGAGTGTACCTTAGGTGTTTAGTGGGACAGCACACAGTGTATTTGCCTTGACTATCTGTTAGTCTCAACCATGGGTAGGCAAACTTAGGCCTGGAGGCCGGATCCAGCCCAATCACCTTCTAAATCCGGCCCGCAGATGGTCCAGGAACCAGCGTTTTTTTACATGAGTAGAATGTGTCCTTTTATTTAAAATGCATCTCTGGGTTATTTGTGGGGCATAGGAATTCGTTCATATTTTTTTTTCAAAATACAGTCTGGCCCGCCCACAAGGTCTGAGGGACAGTGGACCGGCCTCCTGCTGAAAAAGTTTGCTGACCCCTGGAACCTTGCCCTCTACTGACTGGAGCCATGCAAGGTTGCTTATACCCAACACTCTCAATGCAAGAGCCAGTTTGAGGAGTGGGGGAACAGGAAGTATAAGAGAGTATTAGGAAATGATATATAATGAATTGGGGAAAATGTTTAAAAGTACCTTTCCAAAAAACCCAGAGTCCTCTCTGTTGGGGAGGGAAATTCCCAGGTGTCAGAAAAGACTATTAATGTATGCCACTACTGCACCCTGTGTTTTGCCAGCCCAAAAATGGAAAACAAGTGAGGTCCCAACTAAAGAAGAATGGCAACTTAAACTGATGGAATATGTGCAGCTTGCAGATTTTACATATAGAATAAGAGGACAAGAAGAATATACGTTTAAAGACTGGGAAAAGTTTACTGAATATATGGGTGAAAATTGTGTACAATTGAAAACGTTGGCCGCATTAAGATAAATTCAACAGTGTAAATAAGTTTTGATGGATGTAACAATGGATTACTGAATGGTTTAGTTCATGTAAAATATGCAGGGATGTTGGGTATGCAAAATGAACCACGGAAAGAGAAGAAGGGAAGTCTTTGATTTAAGGTTGTTTAAATGAATATTTTGAAATGTAAATTAGAAAATTTAATTTTATATCTATATCTATATTGTCAGATGGCTGGTGTGGTTGCTCGAGAGTAACCAGGCAGGACTCGAACCTGTCTTTTACAGGCTTTATTTTGGTGCAAACTATTTACAGTGAAGAGCGTCAAAAGTTCATGTCTGGCTCAATGGCTAGCAGAATCCGGGAGTGGTCTTTTTTTGGACCTCCCCCAACGTAAGAGTTTTGTTATCCCCAACCTTCTCCTTCCCTCTTTGCGCCTTAGGCTACTGCGCAGGATGGGCGATGGCAAGGGCGTGTTTCCCTTCTGTCCGCCTTGCCCAGGAGCAATGTTAAGGCTCCCACAAGCATCCTCTGGTCCTTGCACCTCTTCCCCACTAGAGGTGGGGCTTTCCTCCTCCCCAGAAGAGGAACTGCTTCGCAAGATTTTCGGAGGCTCCCTGTAACACAACTGCCCTTCTGTTCCTCGCTTCTGAGCCGATGGCAGTTCCCTGACATATATATATCTATATCTATATAGATATAGATAGATATCTATATACAGTGGTGCCCTGCAAGACGAATGCCTCGCAAGACAAAAAACCCGCTAGACGAAAGGGTTTTCCGTTTTTCGAGGCGCTTCGCAAAACGAATTTCCCTATGGGCTTGCTTCGCAAGACGAAATGTCTTGCGAGTTTTTCCGACTTTTTCCCCCTCCCCCCCTTTTTCTAAGCCGCTAAGCCGCTTATCTGTTTATCTGCTAAGCTGATAAGCCGCTAAAAGCCGCTAATAGCGCTAATCCGCTAAGCCGTCAATGGTCTTGCTTCGCAAGACGAAAAAACCGCTAGACGGAACAGATTCTTTTCGTCTTGCGAGGCACCACTGTAGATATCTATCACTGGAAGGACAGATCATGAAGCTGAGGCTCCAATACTTTGGCCACCTCATGAGAAGAGAAGACTCCCTGGAAAAGACCCTGATGTTGGGAAAGATGGAGGGCACAAGGAGAAGGGGACGACAGAGGACAAGATGGTTGGACAGTGTTCTCGAAGCTACCAGCATGATTTTGACCAAACTGTGGGAGGCAGTGGAGACAGGAGTGCCTGGCGTGCTCTGGTCCATGGAGTCACAAAGAGTCGGACACAACTAAACGACTAAACAACAACATATAGAGATATATATAGATAGGGGGGATACAGAGGAGGAGAGATGAGGAAAGCCCCTTTGCACTAGTGGAAGAACCTGCTGCTTCTGACTGCTAGTTGGGCTCTTTACCTGAATCCAGCCAGCATTCCTTCCCCTCCCTTCTGCAAACTCAAGCCATCCTGAATCTTCCTCTACAGGAGACCCTCCGTTATCCTCCCACAATCTGAGCGGGTGGCAAATGTGAATGGCTTTGGACTCAAGCGTAACTCTGTCTGCTGGGCCACCTAGTTTATACCTTCAGGGTATATAGAGGGGAAGGGTCTTTGCCCTCCCACTCAACTAGGGTAATAGAATTAAAATCTCCCATGTCCACATGTGTTCATTCAGTTGGCATTAGCCAGCCAAACTCTCCCTCCTACAACTGAATATTTTATAGACTTAAAAGCTTTTTTCTGGACCTTTTGCAACCTTTGCTTTAAAAATCTTGGAGGAAGGAGACTTTCCCAGCCTCCCAAAGCGACATGTTCTATCGAGTGAGCTGCTCCTGTTAATTAGAAAGATTTCCTTTAATTTAACACTCTTGCTTAATCTCGTCTCGTCCTCAGCGGTGAACTCTCTCATTCGCCTGTCTTCCGTTTGATTTTGTAACATCAGCAGCTGACCTTTGAGTGTGGTTTTTAAATTACTTGTTCTGCTTGCAGGAGGTTCCCCGTCCCCCCAGTTCTACGTATCTCAGCTTTGCTTAGGAGAATTGTGACCAATGTCGAGACCCCAGACATTGAGACTCTAGGCCCTGCCTCCCTTCCGCCTTCAAGTCAGGATCCACTAGGGCAAGGATGGGGAACCTGTGGCCTAGCAGATTTTGAGATCCAGCTCCCTTCAGCCCCAGCCAATGGTCAAGGAGGGTGGGAGTTGGCTGTGTCCTAAGTCATTGCTAGTATGCCTAAGGAAGGTTCCAGGAGCAGCATAATCACCCTACAAAAGGGGTGTCGGGGGTTCATTAAGATGTGGGCCCCCCACAGCATGTTAGAACAAATTCAATCCTGGATCTGAAAAGGCCGCTATTTCCATTTTTAAAAATTATTTTTGCGTTTTCAATTTTACAACCAATAACAACAAAAAAGAAACAAAATACAAACATCATTTTCCCTTTGACTTCCCTCCCCCTTTTTATAGATCCTTATGTTTTAATTTTCATTCTGCATCTCTTCACTAACTCAAAATGTTACAAGTCCTTATTCATACTTCAAATTTTAATACAAGTTTTCTGTCAAACCTACTAATAAATGTCGTTGTTTACAATATAAAAAAATTCCTTCCAGTAGCACCTTAGAGACCAACTAAGTTTGTTATTGGTATGAGCTTTCGTGTGCATGCACACTTCTTCAGATAGCAATAACTATTTACAATAGTTTTTCAAATACATTATATACCTTCCCCATTCTTTATTAAAGTTTGATTCTTCCTGACTCCTAATTCTTCCTGTAAGATTTGCCAATTCAGCATAGTTCGTTAATTATATCTGCCACTTGGTTGGAACTGTATTTCCTGAGGATCTCTGTTATAAACCACCAGTGACTTTAACAAAGGGGAAAACTATGTTGGTGCTGGCATGATTTGAATGACACAAATCCCATGTTGTCTACTAGGTTCTTGTATATGTGTGTCAAGATTCAGGCAGGCCTGCCTCCCCTCCCTTGCTATAGCTGTTCTGCTTTCTAGAGAAGGGCTAAGCCAGGGTCCGGTAGGTGGGAATTTTGGGAATTCTGAGGAAGTGCTGTGGGGAGCCCATCCCAAAATGGCTGCCACCTCTAAAAGCAGGAAAAGATACAAGGATGCAAAACGATGTAGCCCCACCACCAAAGGGGGGGGGGAAGAGAGAGAGACCTACGTCAACTGCCACCACCATCTTCACATTCGCTTTCGGAGAGGAGCTGTGTTTTTGTTTTGTTTTTTCAAATTTATACATTTTATTAGTTTTACAATCAATTCATCATTTCAAAATTTGACTTCCTTCCCCCTCTTTCTGTGGTTCCTTAAATTTATTTTTTAATACCTTCTGCATATGCAAATTCATTTAACTTGCTCATTTAATTATCTACTGTAAATATCTACTCTTATGAAACTGCAATATTATTATATTACAATATATTACAATAATATTACAATAATCCTGCTAATGTTTTTATCTGTTTACAATTTATTTGTAAATATTCAATCAACCATTTCCATTCTTTGATAAAAAAAAGTTTGTTATCTTGATTTCTTATTCCTCCGGTAAGTTTTACCATTTCTGCATATTCCAGAAGTTTTTGTATCCATTCTTCCTTTGCGGGGACTTCTTTCCATTTTGGGGCAAGTAACATTCTTGCTGATGTAGATTTCTATACAAGTTAGGTAGTTCTGTCCCTATAATTCCCAAAATAAAAGCTTCTGGGTTATTTTGTTTTTAAAATAAAAGTTATTTTGAACATCTTTTTCAATTCATTGTATATCATTTGCACCTCTCTTTGCACCTCTCCCTAGTTCTGAATGAACGGAAAGAGGGTCCAATCCCAGAATCCAATGAAATGTTGGCATGTTTAACAAGGAAAGTTTGGTGCAGGAGAGGCCAAACCAATTCAAGCAGGAGCTGAGAGCAAGCAACCTCTTGTGCATCATTGAATTTGAAGGGGTTATTTGCTGAGACCTTTGGCAGACACCATAGGAGGCAATGCCGGGCACATTGGTGACTCTCTGGGCTAAGTGCACTCCACCCCTTTGCATCTAGTAGAGCAAGGGGTCCTTACTGCACCAGACTCCAGAAACCTTCAGGCCTCTACTCCCAGCTGAGGGTCTAGGCTGTGGCTGTTGCGTGGCAAGTCCCCCCCCCCCCCCGTGGAAATAATGACACATGACACAATTATTAAGGTTAATGGGCTAAAAAAGGTCACAACTTTATTGGTTACAGGTGATGAATGGTATTGGCTTAGGCATTGGTCCTAACCAACTATATCCAACTTCAGCCCGTCCGCTTGAAGTCCGGGAAGGGTTAACCACCAGTAGGCGGAGTCCTGCTGATGCACATCAACTAGGAACTCCCCCGGAGTCACGCCTTAGGCCCTCACCTCCGTAGGCTTCAGAAAGGGCCACGCCCCCTGGAATCCTTTACCGGGCTACCCTTCAATATACGGGGCAGGTGATGGCGCTACCTCCCCACTTCCATCTACAGAACTATACCAATGCCTAACTGCCAATCCCAGAAAGTTATGACGATTTGCTACGAGGTAGGCGCAAACCAAGTGGCTGGTGCCAATTTGCCAAGTGGAAAAAAAATCCTACCAGGCCCCTCAACAGCGACCAACCAAGGTCCATAGCAAGGTCAAAGAACGAAAAACCTTATAGGGCGGGAGGGTGGGAAACCGGAACAGCTGATGAGTGGCAATGAGGGAGATCCCCAGCCGCGTCCTGCCTTTATAGGGCAGGCCACGCCCCCTGACCCAGCCAATTGGCCAGCCAGAGGGTGACGTGGCCAGGAATCCCCCCAATCGCACGGGGCTGGCCTCCACCCACTGTGTGCGTGGTGGGGCCGTGAAGCCCACAACCCCACCTCCTTCGTAGGGTGGAAGTGGCTTTTGCAAGGTCTAGCTGGCACAAGGAGGGTGTGTGTGCACAATTCCTGGGCAAGAAACAGAAAGGTTGAAATGCAGAGGGGAAAATCTTGACCCAAGTGTGTTTGGACTCTTACCATAGAGGACCAGGAGGTTGATATCACCAGGAACCTGGTCAGCATTAAGAAAATGCAGGCAAATCAACTGAAGTGCACCAAGGTGAGTAGCTTCTCTTGGCTCAGTTCTCTGAGATTTCCAACGTGTGTTTGTTGGACCTCTGCAAGGAGCCGGTGCTGTTTGTTGCACAAGTCTGTATCAAAGGAAGCAACACCCCATTGCCTTCAACTGTAGATTAATGAGTTGTGTTCAACTAACTTGCTCGGGGCAGACTCAAAGAAATTAACAGCTGCGATTAACATAGGTTCATTAATTTCAATAGGTCATCTGTGAGGTAGTGTCCGAGGCTGAGGCCACCTGAGGTTCTGAGGATCCTAGAGATCCAAAGATGGAGATCTCTGACCCAGATGAATAAGAAAACGGAAGCGCCAGCTCCTTTGACTTTGATGGGGGATGAAGTGTGTGTCATATAGATCACACAACACTTGTGTCCTGTTCGATGTGTGGCCATCTAGGCCATGGATCCTGTGGCAATAAGCTTGAGAAATTCATGCTCCTCCTTGGATCTTCTCTTCTTTGGCGATCACTCGTAGCTGAGTAAGATTGTCTTCCATAAACACGGTTTTAACAGAGAGTCCGTAAGTGACGGTGGAGGTCAATTCTGGATCCACACGTCCTTCCACAGTAGGGACATAGGTTTCCGGGTGGGAGTTAATCGCAGTGAGGGTTTGCCAAGTGTGCCTTCCTCTTAGCACATTTCTCCCTTTCGTCCTGAGTTTGAGCATCTTCAAAGCCCATGATACCTTTGGTAAAGGCTGTTCTCCAACTGGAGCACTCACAGGCCAGTGGTTCCCAGTTGTCAGTGTTTATACTACCTTTTTAAAAGATTTGCCTCCTTGGAGCACCCCTACTGGACAGCAGCAAATAGCTGCTGGCTGCCGTCCTCCCAGTTTTGTTCCTTACTTGTATCCTTCCCTGGTCTTCCTAGTTCCTGGGCCAGCTGAAGTGCAGAACAGCAGGCGATGCCTTAGAACCTGCAGATAATAAGCCTGTGACTGAAGAGCTGAACAATATCTGGTAAGTACATCATTTTGGGGATTCCTGTCAATAATCCCACCCTAAGCACTCAGCCTGCCCTGTCCCTTCTATTTCGTGCCCATGTGAGCTGCCTTGAGGGGTGAAAGAAAGGACAGCCCTCCCTCTTCTACTTTTGTGGACTTTGGTGTTGTGAGACATCACCTTTCCAACAAAGGTCCGTATAGTTAAAGCTATGGTTTTCCCAGTAGTGATGTATGGAAGTGAGAGCTGGAACATAAAGAAGGCTGGTCGCCGAAGAATTCATGCTTTTGAATTATGGTGCTGGAGGAGACTCTTGAGAGTCCCATGGACTGCAAGAAGATCAAACCTATCCATTCTGAAGGAAATCAGCCCTGAGTGCTCACTGGAAGGACAGATCCTGAAGCTGAGGCTCCAGTATTTTGGCCACCTCATGAGAAGAGAAGACTCCCTGGAAAAGACCCTGATGTTGAGAAAGATGGAGGGCACAAGGAGAAGGGGACGACAGAGGACGAGATGGTTGGATAGTGTTCTTGAAGCTACCAGCATGAGTTTGACCAAGCTGTGGGAGGCAGTGGAAGACAGGAGTGCCTGGCGTGCTCTGGTCCATGGGGTCACGAAGAGTCGGACACAACTAAGCAACTAAACAACAACAACAACAACAGCTTGTTCAACTCTGTAGGCCTTGAATTTCCTGTACCAGGAAGTTCCACCTCTGCTCCTTACTTTTACATTTTCATACACACAGATCCAAATTCCGGCATAAAGATCTGCCTGTATTTTGGATCAATGTGTACACATATCTGGAAATGAAAGGCTAAGTTTTCTTCCAGACACATACATCAGATTAAGAGAGAGAGAGAGAGAAAGAGAGAAGCATGTTACTGTTTTCACATTACAACATACATACCTTGGATTTCTGTATGAAAATGTAAAGAAGTCGCCTGGGTCTGAGGGATCAATTAGATCAGTGGTTCTTAATCTTTTTTGGGTCATAGACTCCTTTGAGAACCTGATGAAAGCCATGGGTTACAGAAAAATGCATGCAAGGATACAGAAATAAACAGGAAATAAATCAAATGAGGGGGATTGGGGTTTTTTTGCACCCGGTTCATGGCCCCTCTGAAGCCTATCCACGGCCCCAAGGTTAAGAACCCCTGAGCTAACCTGCCAAAGAAGTTGAAAAACATCTTCATGTATGCGACAACAGCGGCGAGAGTCTTAACAGCACAAGGATAAAAGACTGAGGAAATCCCGACTAAAGAATTATGGCAAGAGAAACTGATGGACTATGCAGAACTGGCAAAAATGACACATAAACTACAGGACAAGGATAACTGTGACTTTAAATGGGAACCTTTTACAAAGTATCTAAAGATGCAACAAAGTGAATCGGACTCCTTGGCAGGCCTCGAATAAACACTCACAAACTTTTTATTGATAATAATCAGTTAGATAAATTAAGGACTTATACAATTCTGTAACATGCAGGTTATAGCATTTATTGAGAAACCAAAGATTGGAACTGAGGGAAGTCGGGTTTGTTTATGGGAGGGAGGGGGGAAATGAGGGGGGAAATTAAGGATATGTTTTAAGATAATATGTTTTGTTGAATTACCTAATAATTTTTTTAAAACAAAACCCCTGAGCTAGACGTCGGTGACCACAGTGATCAAGAGCCTGGGTTCAGCCTGGAGAGTTTATTTCCTGTACTAGCTACCAAAGGGGAATGAAGACCCATGAAGGGGGGGGGGGCATGTTTCTGCTCTGCAGTCTCAGGAGCAGGCATTCTACACAGAGGTCCTTGTACAGTGGTACCTCAGGTTAAGTACTTAATTCGTTCCAGAGGTCCGTTCTTAACCTGAAACTGTTCTTAACCTGAAGCACCACTTTAGCTAATGGGGCCTCCAGCTGCTGCCGCGCTATGGGAGCACAATTTCTGTTCTCATCCTGAAGCAAAGTCCTTAACCTGAGGTACTGTTTCTGGGTTAGCGGAGTCTGTAACCTGAAGCATATGTAACCCGAGGTACCACTGTATCTTCCTCCCGTACAGGTCAGCTGTCAACACACTGCGCAACTCCTTCACCAACAGCATCTGGAGTGACAAGAGGGGGTCTCAGAGGATGAAAGGTGAGTTGCAGCAATGGCCCGGACTAGAGAGAAGGCACGTTGGAGAAAAGATTCCTGCATTGCAGTGGGTTGCACTAGATGACCCTCGTGGTCCCTTCCAACTCTACGGTTCTACGATTCTATGAAGTGTGGACCCCTTTGGGCTGGGTGACCTCAACCTATCTGGCATGGCTTTCCAATGGGGGCCTCTCCCTCTTGACTTCTTTGGACTTGAATCTTCAGCTTGCAGCTTGCATTTCTTAGTACAGAAAGTATTAATCTGATGTCTAGATATCTTTCCTATTTAATTAATTCAAGAGGGTTCTGGAAGCTTCTCTGTGTGAAAGAAACAAGCAGAAGACTCATGATGTTTGGGTTATTCCTTCAGAGAAGGCTTCAACTGGTTCTCTTATCTCTTTCTGTCAAGGCCCTGCTGACTATAATAGTGAGGCCAGAAGGAGCCTGGGTTTCACTTTCTCTTTCAATCTCCCTTCTGGTGTGGTGTTCTGTATATAGCATGCTTACTGTTAAGGTTTAGTCTTATTAAGTTAAGTCTGTTGCAACCGGATTTCTTATGGACAGTGCTAATCCTGAATATATTAGATTTGTGACCATTGTGCTCATTTGCCTTCAGTAGCAGTACAGCTCTGCTGGATGAAATGCAATTGCCTCTGGTCTATGTTTTGGGAATCCCGCGACGTGTTTGAGTTTTTACTCTGCTAACTATACGTTGGAGTTCTGCTCTAGATCAATATTGAGTAGAATTCCATGACAGGTGTGTATCGACCATTCTGGGGATAACAATTAGTGGAAAGGGTGGAGGGGACGTCGAAAGGAAAGGAAAGGAAAGTGCTAGAATAGGCCCATCTTGCTTAGTTTGTTTTGAAGACACCAGGAAAGGTAGGGAGAAGGGTGAGATGCTCAGCCATGTATAGCTCAGAGCTTTAAAAAGCTCTCTTGGATCTTTTTACAGGTCGGGGCAGCCGACATCACCGGAAATCTAGCTCACCTGAGGCCTTTTTATCGGACTCAGCCCTGTATCAGGCCCGCAGTAGCTCAGAGCACAGCTCGTAGAATGCAGAGGTGAGTCTGCAGGTTGTTTCTCGTCTCTCTCCCTCCTCATCCCAAATAAATAAATAAATAAATAAATAAATAAATAAATAAATAAAACAAATAAAACAAATAAAACAAACCAACCAACCAACCAACCAACCAACCCACCCCACCCATATGGCTGGGTTTCCCCAGCCACTCTGGGCAGCTTCCAACAAGGGATTAAAAATACATTAAAACACCAGTCATTAAAAACTTCCCTAAACAGGGCTGCCTTCAGATGTCTTCTAAACGTCAAATAGTTGTTTATTTCTTTGACATCTGGTGGGAGGGTGTTCCACAGGGCGGGCACCACTACCGAGAAGGCCCTCTGCCTGGTTCACTGTAACTTCGCTTCCCAGTGTCCGGGTTGAATGATGAGGGTGGAGACACTCCTTCAGGTATACAGTGGTACCTCGGGTTACATACGCTTCAGGTTAAAGACTCCACTAACCCAGAAATAGTACCTTGGGTTAAGAACTTTGCTTCAGTATGAGAACAGAAATCGTGCTCTGGCGGCGCGGCAGCAGCGGGAGGCCCCATTAGCTAAAGTGCTGCTTCAGGTTAAGAACAGTTTCAGGTTAAGAACAGACCTCTGGAACGAATTAAGTACTTAACCCGAGGTACCACTGTACAGGTAAATGGATGTACAAGCAATCTATCCCCTCCCACTCCACTTAAGAGACCACCAGGTGACCTCAGGCCAGTCCCTCATTCTCAGCCTAAACCTACCCTACAGAGTTCTTTGTGAGGATGAAATGCGGCGAAACCAGGGGGGGGGAAGAGAGGTAGGTACACTACCTTGAGTGGCTCAGAGGAAAGGTGAGGGTTCGAGGTCCCAACCCAAGAAGAATAGCAACTTAAACTGTTGGAATATGCGCAGCTTGTGGACCTAACATATAGAATAAGAGAACAAGAAGAACATACGTTTAAAGGAGATGGAAAATGTTTATTGAATATTTCGGGGGGGCGAATTGTGTACACTTGAAAACTTTGGCAGCATTAAGATAAATTCAACAGCGGGAACAAGTTTTGATGGTTGTAATAATGGAATACTGAATGGTTTAGTTTATATTCAACAGCGTAAACAAGTTTTGATGGTTGTAATAATGGAATACTGAACGGTTTAGTTTATGCAAAATATGCAGGGATTTATGTTATGCAAAATGAACCATGGAAAGAGAAAAAGGGAAGTCATTGACCTTTTAAGGTTGTTTAAATGAATATTCTCAGAAAATTTAATAAAAATTATACACAAAAGAAGAAGAGAGGTGGGGGCATAAATGCAATAAGTAAAAGAAATGAATAAGACTCAGGCGCCGGGCAGACTAACTGCACCTCCTGTCCTGTCTTTTAGGTATAGAGCAAGACTCAACTCAGGAACCTGGAAAGACTGGCACCTTCCTGGGGGCTGAATTATGGACAGTGCAGATGAAATTAAACCGCGCTGGTTGGAAAGAAGGTTGTCCTGGACATGACTAGCACAGGAACCCAGAAAGCTCCTTTCTGCCAAGTCTCAGGCCCTTGGTTCATCTAACACAATATCACCTGCATGCTGGTTAGCAGAGGTCTTTGCCAGTCCCACCTGGAGATGCCTAAAGGTGAACTAGGAGACGGGGTGTGCAGAGTGTGTGATCTGCCCCTGAGCCTTGGACCTTTCCTGTTGTTGTTTAGTCGTTTAGTCGGGTCCGCCTCTTCGTGACCCCATGGACCAGAGCACGCCAGGCACTCCTGTCTTCCACTGCCTCCCGCAGTTTGGTCAAACTCATGCTGGTAGCTGCAAGAACACTGTCCAACCATCTCGTCCTCTGTCGTCCCCTTCTCTTTGTGCCCTCCATCTTTCCCAACATCAGGGTCTTTTCCAGGGAGTCTTCTCTTCTCATGAGGTGGCCAAAGTATTGGAGCCTCAGCTTCAGGATCTGTCCTTCCAGTGAGCACTCAGGGTTGATTTCCTTAAGAATGGAGAGGTTTGATCTTCTTGCAGTCCATGGGACTCTCAAGAGTCTCCTCCAGCAACATAATTCAAAAGCATCAATTCTTTGGCGATCAGCCTTCTTTATGGTCCAGCTCTCACTTCCATACATCACTACTGGGAAAACCATAGCTTTCCTTGCTCCTTGCTTTTGGGCAGCTGGGGATCACCTGGTCAGCTACATTCCTGCCCCCCCCCCCCATAGTGGGTACCTGAACCCTGCCTCTTAGTCCCCACTCGCGCCTTTTCCATCCACTTGGTACTACTTCCCTTGTTTAAAGTGTGGTGTGAACTTCAATTAGTGCCAGCGCCTTCTGTCAAGAGCTTGGGTGTAACCTTCGACGCCTCCCTTCCCATGGAAGCGCAGGTTGCAGCCACAGCAAAGGTGGCATTTTTCCATCTCCATTAAGGATATTAATTAGGATTAATATTAAGGCGTTGGTCCCTTACCTTTCTCGCCCTGATCTGGCCACAGTGATCCATGCGACGGTCACCTCCAGGCTTGATTATTGTAACTCGCTGTGCGCGGGGCTGCTCTTGAAGCTGACCCAGAAACTCAAGCGGGTGCAGAATGCCGCGGCGATTCTCCTTACGGGGTCCTTGCCACGGGATCACATACATCCAGTCCTTTACCAACTGCACTGGCTCCTGGTGGAGTACATGGTCAGGTTTAAGGTGCTGGTTTTGACCTTTAAAGCCCTATGCGGCCTAGGACCCACGTACCTACGGGACCGCCTCTCCTCGTATGCCCCACAGAGGACCTTAAGGTCCACAAATGACAACATTTTGGAGGCCCAGGTCACAAGGTAGTTAGATTGGTCTCAACTAGGACCAGGGCCTTTTCAGTACTGGCCCCGACTTGGTGGAAGGCTCTGTCACAAGAGACTAGAGCCTGCAGGACTTGACATCTTTCCGCAGGGCCTGCAAGACAGAGCCGTTTCTGCCTGGCCTTTAGTTTGGACTCAGCCTGACCCTTATGTTTCCCTCCCCTTATGGTTTTGATCTATGGGCTACTTTTAAAATGAGACTGCATTTTAAACTGCATTTTAACCTGTATTTTAAATTGGTTTTTCCCTCCTACAGTTTTTGCTGTAATTTTACTGGTGTTAGCTGCCCTGAGCCTGGCTCTAACTGGGGAGGGCGGGGTGTAAATAAAATTTATTATTATTATTATTATTATTAAGGCTGAACGATCCAATGTTGGAGCCAAGGCTACAGCAAGAGAAGAAGGCTACTCGTTAGTCAAGTTATCTTGTTTTCCTTAAGTGCCGTTGCATTGAAAATGAGCTTGAACCAGCTTACTATTTTTAGCTTTCTGTGCTTGTCTGAACAGCGGAAAGGCAGGATCTGAGTTAAGCAACTGCCTTTCAATGCACGAAGGCGTCCTTGCCTGGGTTGCTCCCCTTGTTTACTCTGGGAAATAGGAGTATGCTAGTTGGGTTCGAATCCCTGCGGCGGGGTGCGCTCCCGCTGCTCGGTCCCAGCGCCTGCCAACCTAGCAGTTCGAAAGCACCTCCGGGTGCAAGTAGATAAATAGGGACCGCTTACCAGCGGGAAGGTAAACGGCGTTTCCGTGTGCGGCTCTGGCTCTGGCTCTGGCCAGAGCAGCGATGTCACGCTGGCCACGTGACCCGGAAGTGTCTCCGGACAGCGCTGGCCCCTGGCCTCTTAAGTGAGATGGGCGCACCAACCCCAGAGTCTGTCAAGACTGGCCCGTACGGGCAGGGGTACCTTTACCTTTACCTTTAGTTGGCTGAGGAACATAGGAAGCTTCCTGATACTGAGTCACACCAGAGGCTCATTTAACTCAGTATTGTTTGCACAGACAGGTACAGCTCTTGGGGGGGTGGGTGTTTCAGGCAGGAGTCTTTCCCAGCCCTACGTGGAGATAACCCTCCTCTAGAGGTGCAGAGGGTAGTAACACAAGAACGGGGCCTTCTCTGCAGTGGCTCCCTGTCTGTGGAATGCGTTCCCCAGGGAAGTTCGCCTGGCACCTTCATTACACACCTTTAGTTACCAGGCAGAAACATTTCTTTTTAACCAGGCCCTTGGTTGATCTTATTGACATCCAACACCCTTTTAGAATGTGGCTCTTTTCGGGGTTGGGTTGTTGTTTTTATTCTGATTATATATGTTGTGATCTTTTCTGTGAACCACCCTGAGTCCTCCGGGTATAGGGCAGTAAGGTAAAGGGACCCCTGACCATTAGGTCCAGTTGTGGACGAGTCTGGGGTTGCAACTCTCATCTCAGTTTACTGGCTGATGGACAGCTTCTGGGTCATGTGGCCAGCATGACTAAGCCGCTTCTGGCGAACCAGAGCAGTGCACAGAAACGCCGTTTACCTTCCCACCGGAGCGGTACCTATTTATCTACTTGCACTTTGACGTGCTTTTGAACTGCTAGGTTGGCAGGAGCAGGGACTGAGCAATGGGAGCTCACCCCGTCGTGGGGATTCGAACCGCCAAACTTCCAATCGGCAAGCCCAAGAGACTCAGTGGTTTAACCCATAGCACCACCCGCGTCCCTATAGGGCAGTATATAGACTCAATTAAGAAGAAGAAGAAGAAGGATGGAACCTGAGACTTCTGCACTCAAAGCAAATGCTTTCCTTAACAACAGAAGCAGAGCATGCTGGAATCAGGCCAGTGGACCATCTAGTGCAGACAATCCTTGTTTTGTGTGGGGGTTATGTTCCAGACCCCCATGTGGCATAGCACGCACAAGCGCACCCTGCCCTTTTTTGTGTGACGTCTTTATGACATTTGGGGGCTACTTCCAGGTTAGGTGCTCTGTGTGTGTGTGTGTGTGTGTGTGTGCATGATTGTGCATCATTCAGGCACGTCTAAATCAGTTGTTGCCTGTACAGTGGTACCTCTGGTTAAGAACTTAATTCATTCTGGAGGTCTGTTTTTAACCTGAAACTGTTCTTAACCTGAGGTACCACTTTAGCTAATGGGGCCTCCCGCTGCCGCTGCACGATTTCTGTTCTCATCCTGAAGCAAAGTTTAACCCGAGGTACTATTTCTGTGTTAGCGGAGTCTATAACCTGAAGCGTCTATAACCTGAAGTGTCTGCAACCTGAGGTACCACTGTACAACAACTAGTGGCCAACTAGAAGCCTGTGGGAAACTCTGCTGGGTTCTTTTGAAGGTGTTGCTGCTTTTTTCATTCCATTCTATTTTCAGATTTCCCAGCAGGGTCTTCTAAACGGGCCATTTTGCTTTCCCCCTTGGACTTAGCAGTGTCAAAAGCTTTTCCTGTCTCCAGCCTGCAGTCAATTGGCTATGCTTTGCTGCGATACTTGGGAATGCTCATTGGGGCAAACTTTGCCACCCCCAAGTTCTCTCCAGGCCTTCTGAGTACCCCATAATATCCTATCCATCATAGGAGAATCCACATCCCAAACCACTGATAAGCTGTAGGGTGGAATCTACCTTCCCCAAATATCCTTGGAACATATTTTTTTAACCTTTATGTCATTATTTCTGCTTCAAAGAAGGATTTTCTGCTCTACTTAAAGCGTGGTCTGATTCTTCTTCCCTTTGGTTATTTTTTCACACTTTTGTCCTCTCAGCCTCTCTTGATTGTGCTTAAAATTTAGCAGCCTTGGGATCTTTTCTGATGTTGAGTACAGTGGTACCTCGGGTTAAGAACTTAATTCGTTCTGGAGGCCTGTTCTTAACCTGAAACTGTTCTTAACCTGAAGCACCACTTTAGCTAATGGGGCCTCCTGCTGCCGCCGCACCTCCAGAGCCCGATTTTTGTTCTTATCCTGAAGCAAAGTTCTTAACCTGAAGCACTATTTCTGGGTTAGCGGAGTGTGTAACCTGAAGCGTATGTAAACCGAGGTACCACTGTATCTCTCTTGATGGCTTCTGCCCCTGGACCCCACCCTACAAAGGATTTTCCCCTCACCTCTTTGAGTCACGATGAGTCAGGTTGTTTCTAAGAAGCTGGATTACAAAAAGATTTCTGCTATTATCCTTATCTTGCCTTTCCACTTCATATGAGCTCATCCACACTTTTTGCTTGACCCACATTTTGATCGCATCGTGTACCAATTTATTCCCCCCGGGCCTGAGAGCTTTCCTCATTGTTCTGCAGCTGTGTTTTTGTCAAAGTCCCCTCTCACCCACTGAACTGAAACTCTGTTGAAGTAAAACCTCTCTTTGGTTGCTCTGCTCATCTGACAAGGTCCGGTTCAGCGGGTAGGATCGGATTTTGGCAAGGCACAGCCGCCGAGCCATGAGAAAAGCTTGTGCACAGATGGCATCTTCCTTGCAGAGGAGGAGTTTTTTTTGGGGGGGAATGAATTTTAAAAAATTATTTTTCCCCCCAGCTGCGGCTGCCGCCCCAAGCCTTGCGCGCTCGGTGGGACCTCCCGCCGGGCGCGCAAGGCTTGCGGACACTCGCCCGAAGCACGAGGAGCCCTCTGGAGGGCTCCGCGTGCTTCGGGCGGCAGGCTGCCGCCCCAAGCCTCGCGCGCCCGGCGGGACCTCCCACCGGGCACGCAAGGCTTGCGGACACTCGCCGGGGCTGCAGGCTGCTGCCCGCAAGCCTTGTGAGCCCGCGGGAACTCCCGCCGGGCTTGCAAGGCTTGTGGATAGCTTCTTGAAGCCTGGAGAGCGAGAGGGGTCGGTGCGCACGGACCCCTCTCGCTCTCCAGGCTTCATCGAAAGCCTGCATTCGCCCCATAGGACGCACACACATTTCACCTTCATTTTTGGAGGGGAAAAAGTGCGTCCTATGGGGCGAAAAATACGGTAAGTAATGCACATCAGGTAAAGACTCCCCCTCCCACCTCTCTGGTGTGTACAGCAACATAAAAATGTGACTTGAAATGCAGCAAAGGGGCTACTAATGTGTCAGAGGTGGTGACTAGTCAACATGCATTGGAGTCACACACCAACTTGCCTCCCATTTCAAAGCTCTGCTGGTGACGTCAGTCAGGGATCTGTCCTGGAAGTGTGTGTGTGTGTGTGTGTGTATGTGTGTGGATGAATGTGCAGCACAACCAGGCAGGTTCCCCCAGTGGCAGTAGGGATGCCAAGGGGCCCTTCTATCTATCTATCTATCTATCTATCTATCTATCTATCTATCTACACACACTTTGATTTTTAAAAGTACAGTCATACCTTGGGTTACAGCCGCTTCAGGTTGCGTTTCTTCGGGTTACGGACCACCAAAACCCGGAAGTGCAGGAACGGGTTACTTCTGGATTCTGGTCGCGCATGTGCAGAAGCGCCGAATCGCAACCCATACGCAGACATGCAGACACGGGTTGTGAATGCTGCAGGTTGCAAACATGCATCCCGCATGGATCATGTTCGCAACCCGAGCGTCCACTGTATATACATACAACAAAAAGCAATTCTGAATCCAAATGTTGAGATTGCTCTGAATCTCCTGACTTCCCGCCATCCCTTCCATGGGTCCTCACAGTATTTTTTTACAATTGCATATCCATACTTATCCAAATTTTTAATCCTTCTAAATTATCCATACTTTCCATTACTTTATAAGCGTGGCTAAAGTCCTGCTAACATTTTAACCTGTTTATAGTGGTCTCGTAAATACATTATAAACTTCCCATTCCTCCTTAAAGTTTTTGTCTTCTCAGTTTCTGAGCTTCCCAGTTAATTTTGCCATTTTGACATAGAGCGGTTGCTGAACAGCTTGGTAGGTTTCTGGATGAAACATCGGCCCTGGATCCATTCCAGTCCGGCTTCCGCGCTGGTCATGGGACCGAGACGGCTCTGGTCGCCCTAGCAGATGATCTCCGCAGGAAGCTGGATCGAGGCGGGTCGGGGCTGCTGATTCTTCTAGACCTGTCAGCAGCCTTCGACATGGTCGATCACGAACTCCTTGCCGACGTGGGGATCCAGGGCACAGTCCTTCAATGGCTGCGCTCGTTTCTCTCTGGTCGGGGACAGAGGGTGGCGCTTGGGGGAGAATTGTCATCGCGCCACTCCTTGGTGTGTGGAGTGCCTCAGGGTGCGATTCTCTCCCCAATGCTTTTTAACATCTTTATGCGCCCCCTCGCCCAGCTTGTCCGGAGTTTTGGGCTGGGTTGCCATCAGTATGCCGATGACACCCAACTCTATCTGTTGATGGATGGCCATCCTGACTCGGCCCCAGACACACTGGCGAGATGTCTAGAAGCTGTGGCTGGATGGTTACGTGGGAGCCGGTTGAAGTTAAATCCTTTGAAGACAGAGGTCCTCTGGCTGGGCCGGGACGATATGGGATTGAGGGGGCAACTCCCATCTCTTGCGGGGGTGCAATTAGTGCCAGCACCGTCCGTTAAGAGTTTGGGTGTAATCTTCGATACCTCCCTCTCTATGGAGGCGCAGATTACAGCTATAACAAAGGCAGCATGTTTTCATATCCGCCAAGCTAAGCAGTTGGCTCCTTATCTCTCTCACCCTGACCTAGCCACTGTGATCCACGCGACGGTCACCTCCAGACTGGATTATTGTAACTCGCTCTACGTGGGGCTACCCTTGAGACTGACCCAGAAACTCCAGTGGGTGCAGAATGCCGCGGCGAGACTCCTTATGGGGTCTTCGCTGCGAGATCACATTCACCCGGTACTATACCAGCTGCACTGGCTCCCAGTGGAGTACAGGATCAGGTTTAAGGTGCTAGTTTTAACCTTTAAAGCCCTATACGGTCTAGGACCCTCGTACCTACGGGACCGCCTCTCCTGGTATGTCCCACAGAGGAACTTACGGTCTGCAAATAAAAACATCTTGAATATCCCAGGCCACAGAGAGGTTAGGCTGGCCTCAACTAGAGCCAGGGCCTTTTCGGCCGCGGCTCCAATCTGGTGGAACGCTCTGTCACAAGAGACCAGGGCCCTGCGGGACTTGACATCTTTCCGCAGGGCCTGCAAAACAGAGCTGTTCCACCAGGCCTTTGGTCAGGGCGCAGCCTGACCCCCCTTCTCTGGCAATCTGCACAGAATTTTGCTTATTGGTTGCCATAAATTTGATTTTAATTAATTTTTATAATGAAATGTTTTTAGAATCGTTGGATTATTTTGATTGTTGTTAGCCACCCTGAGCCCAGCTTCGGCTGGGGAGGGCGGGATATAAATAAAATTTATTATTTATTATTATTATTATTACATCAACTTGGTTTGCCGTTCTTCTCTGTTCGGGGTTAGTTTCTTTCTTCCGCCAATGGGCCCTTCTGATCCCCAAGGAAACAGTACTGATCCCTCTGGCAACCTCTCCCTAACTCGGTTCCATGTGTTGCTCTTAAAAACAACAACCTCAAATACTTTCCCAGATCGGAGTCAAGAGAATTGGATCATTAACCACGTTCCCTAAGACAGAGTCCAGCTGGCCCCAGAGGGTGTATCCAGAGGGTGATTCCTGCTTCTGAGGCAAGAATTTTTTTATTTTTTATTTTTTGCTAAAGTGCTAAAATGAGGTAAAGGTAAAGGGACCCCTGACCATTAGGTCCAGTCATGACTGACTCTGGGGTTGCGGCGCTCATCTCGCTTTATTGGCTGAGGGAGCCGGCGTACAGCTTCCGGGTCATGTGGCCAGCATGACTAAGCTGCTTCTGGCGAACCAGAGCAGCACACAGAAACGCCGTTTACCTTCCCACCGGAGCGGTACCTATTTATCTACTTGCCCTTTGATGTGCTTTTGAATTGCCAGGGTGGCAGGAGCAGGGACTGAGCAACGGGAACTCACCCTGTTGCGGGGATTCGAACTGCCAACCTTCTGATCGGCAAGCCCTATTAAAGCCTTGTTGTTGAGAGTTCAGAAGATGAAGGTGCTTTTCATACCAACTTAATTCGCAGTGCCTGGCTGAATTATGGTTTTCACTCTGGGGTAATTAAACCTTGGAGTTTACTGTTCGGTTCGACACAAATGTGCTAGCTTGACAATGTGAAGATTCGGCACTTGCTCTTGGTACACGCCTGGTAAGTAAGCCAGGCTCGGTCAGCTGGTGCCTTAACTTTCCCATCTGTAAAATAGGAAGAAATTCCCAAGCAGGGCTCGGCCATTTAGGGCAAGAGAAGAGGGCAACCCGTAGCTATTGGAAGTTACTTTTCAACAGCAGAGTGAAATAGGCCAACACAATTGCAAGTACAGGCTGGTCGCAGACACGGGGAATCGAATGGATTTCAGCGAAGCCGTCTAGGTTGCGCCTCTTGCCCTTCTGACCCAGAGCGGACACAGGCAGCATTTCAATGAATTCTCCCCCTTGAAATATCCTCTCTCTCCCCTCTCTCCTCCCTCTGTGTGTGTGCGCGTGCATGCATGTGTAGATGTGTGTCGCTCCCCCCCCTCCTCTCCTCTCCCTGGAAGGGCTCCAGCTGCTAACACGAAACAACGTTTTAATCCAGCGGTCCAGCTTCTAATTGGGATATTGGCATGATCAGCATGGATTCCCCGCTGCATCCTGCAGACCGTTGAAATTGCTTAGGAGAGGAGGAAGAGAGCGAGGAGGAGAAGAGATTGGATGTGGGCCGGGGAAGCCATGGCTGCTGCCTAAAAAATACACAACACTCGCTGACATACAGAAGGTGAGAGAAGCAGTGGCTGGGCTGTGGGGCTGATGTGATGGCGGGGGGGCTGGGGGGGCAGAGTCTCACTTCATCCTGTGTCAAATGGGCTCTCCGTTTTCGAAGCATCAATTGCCTCTTTCTGTTTCCTTCTCCTCTCTCTCCCCCCACCCCAAACCCCCAGTTATCCATACAGTCATTGTCACAGCTTTGACAATTACTGGGCTCTCTCTCTGTGTGTGTATGTATATATATATATGTCTGCATTTCTGTTTTAAAGGCCACGTTGCTAAGTTACACACTCTGATGGTGGTGCAGAGATATGTGTGTGTGTGTTTGTTGGTGTGTCTGTCACTGTGTGTGTATACACGCACAGACACGGGTGCAGATTTGCTGGCGCTCGCTCTTTGCAGCCCAGCAGTAAGCAGATTCGGTTTGTCAGGAAGACGGAGCAGGCGGACTTCGTGTCTTAATCTCGGCTCATGGGGCTGGCGAGTTGCTCTTGGCGATGGGATGTTGGACTGAGGAGGAGGAGGGGGGCAGGCAGCGGAGCATCTTTGCAGCTGGATTCTCATGGCCCCGGCTCTACCGCTAGCAAAGTTGGGACAGGTGGCACTGAACTGGCATCTGTTGGGAGCGACGTGGTTCTGCTACTCTGGGGGTGGGTCATCTCCAGTTCTTTTAGGTGGGGCGCTGGTGGTGCGGTGGTCCTGCAAAAAGAAAGGAAGGAGGGCAGTTGAAGCCAGAACCTTTGCTTCATAATGGGAGAGACCTAGAGAAAGAGCTTGTGTCCCATGTGCATTTATCATGATTGACAGTGTGGATTGATTGAGCCCGTAATAGAAGACTTGAGGGTGTTCTCACGTACATCTCTGAGTCTTACTATTTAGAAGAGGGGCAATCCTCCGCTGCAAATCTCCCCGATCCAAATCCTGCACTATAAAGAAACCTGATTCTTTGCTCAAAATGAGGTCTGCTAATCACTACAGTGTACTAAAAAACAACACTTACCTCGTCCAGAGTTGTGTCTCCTTTATCCTGAACAGGGCATTTTGAATTTTCGGATTCTGTTGCTGGAGAGAAACATGGAGGCGGAGGCCAGGAAGTAAGAGGGGAGCAATAGAGGATCAGGGAGAAGGAAGCAGGGAGACAATTGCAGCTGGGTAGGAACACGGAGACAATTGGACCCAGCTCCCAAGTCCTAGATGCCAGTATAATCTATATACCGTTTCCCTCTTGCTGTATGCTAAAACACAGAGACCAAAATAAACTGCTGAAAGTTAACATTTGTTGAAATAAAACCGTGTTAAGTCCTCTAGAAATTGATCAAAAACGTAACAATTCTACTCATGGCTTGCTCCTCCCTTTCCCCTCAAATGTGAGATCGAGGGGTTTATTGTTTTAATCGATCTTCTGGCATGAGTTGGTCAATGGTTCTATAACGTTATAGTGAGGCAGAAACTTTCATTAAACCATTAAAATAAAAATCCGCGCCCTGAAGGAAAGGTGCAGCTTCATCATCAGCCTGGTTATGAGGGCTGCTGAGTTCTTGCTCCCAGGTAAGCATGCGTAGGATGCCAGCCTAAAGGACATGGAAGTTGCCACTGCCAATTGACTTGGCCCATCTGTGTGTACAGTGGTACCTCTGGATGTAAACAGGATCCATTCCGGAGCCCCGTTCGCATCCTGAGTAGAACTCAACCCGTGTCTGCGCGTGCACGGGTTGCAATTTGCCGCTTCTGTGCATGCGTATGACATCATTTTGAGTGTCTGCGCATGCGCGAGCAGCGAAACCCAGAAGTAACATGTTCCATTACTTCCGGGTCGCCGTGGAGCGCAACCTGAAAACACTCAACCTGAAGCGACTTTAACCCGAGGTATGACTATAATACAGTGTGTGGGTGTGGGTGTACACACACACACACACACGGGAGCACCAGCCCTACCTTTAAATAAAGTGAGATTACCTCAGGCAGTGCATGCTAGGAGATACTGGTGCTATCAGAACAGTTTGGGCCTGCGCCCTAAAAAAGGTAAAGGACCCCTGGATGGTTAAGTCCAGTCAAAGGCGACTATGGGGTGCAGCACTCCTCTTGGTTTCAGGCCGAGGGAGCCAGTGTTTGTCCACAGCTTTCCGGGTCATGTGGCCAGCATGACTAAACCGCTTCTGGCGCAACGGGACACCATGACGGAAGCCAGAGCACACGGAAACGCCGTTTACCTTCCCACTGCAGCAGTACCTATTTATCTACTTGCACTGGTGTGCTTTTGAACTGCTAGGTTGGCAGGAGCTGGGACAAAACAACCAGAGCTCACTTAGTCACGGGGATTCAAACCACCGACCTTCTGACTAGCAAGCCCAAGGGGCTCAGTGGTTTAGACCACAGCGCTACCTGCGTCCCTTTTGCCCTATACCTAGTTTGCTGCCCTCAGGTCAACTGCCAGTCCAGTCCACTTCTGACAGGAACACCATACATTTCTACCTCTGGTTGTGAACAGGATCCATTCCGTGGTCCGGCCACATCCTGAGGAATTCGCAACTAAAGGACTGCTTCTGCGCATGTGCGTGGCACGTAAAGTGCTTCTGTGCATGTGCGTGGTGAAACCCGGAAAAATACTTCTGGGTTTGCTTCGTTCGCATCCCGAAGATTACGTATCCAGAGGGCTACACAAGTGGAATTACGACTGTATTGTCCTTCACATCAGGTAGCAAAATTTCTTGGGATGGCTCTGCATATAAGTTTGCACAGAAGCTCACACACCCCAGTTCACTATGCTTATGTACTGCATTGAACTACAGTTTTTCTCCCCAGATACTATTGACACAAATTCAAATGCAATGTAGCAACTATGAGAGCTAGAACGGAGCTTCCTTTGAACCGGAAACTTGGATTTCTTTATGAGGTGTTCAAATTCTCTGTCAGATGCAGTTTTGTGCACCTCTGTTGACAGATGTGTCCATGATGATATGTGAGAACAGGAAAATGGGCAGGCTGGATTTCTGGGCTGGATTTCTGAGCCTGCTGAACACAAACTCTATTCCCTTGATCCCTTCAACACATTAGAATCATCCCACTAGGTTCCCACTAGGTTCATCTTCTTGAAGAACTTGACCCCTTCTTCAGCCTCTCAGAAGAATCAAATACAGGCTATGTGATGAAGCAGCAAAGTGACTTTTCATTTTTTATATGTCGAGATGTACAAAGTGACTCTATGTATGTCTGACTCACATAAAATCTCACTATTCAATAGTACCTACTTGCAAGAAAGTGTGGATTGCATTCTTAGGTGTGTTGTGAATGTGGGGTTGGTGAAGAAGTTCTACTCAGGACCAATTTAAAGCCAAATTTGCACTTTGTGAACCAAAATGCAGGTATCCTTTGAAATTCGCACATAGCCGAATATTGCTATGCAGTTCGTCAACAAGACAGTATTTACAAAAATGCATATATTCGGGGAAAGCGTGCATAAACATGAAAATAGCACACAAAAATGCATTACATATGGGGAAATTGCTTGCCAAAATGTGTTACTGTAGTCAAAATGGGACATTTATTAGAAATTCATCAAATGTTGATGAATTTTAATGAGGATTCTTTTTTAAAACACACACAAATTGTTTGCAAAATTTGGAGAATGGAATTTAAGACTGGAGAAAGGAGGAGAAGTGAAACTGACATATATTTAGGTGTGAGTAATACAAACTGAGAGAGGTTTGAAAAAAGAAATGGCTAGTTTTCATCCTGCTGTTTTTAACCATTCTGTCCTGTTTTCTTGTCTTAACACTGATTTCATTTTATCCTCTCTCTTTTTAACAAACCGCCCTGGTATCATTTATTCATTTTTAAAATGAAAGATGCTATTGTTTTAATTTTATTCATTTAGGTGCCATAGCCCTCTTTCAACTAGATGCTGGAACATCCTTTCCATTACAGAGTATGTGAAACCATCAATTTAACAGCCAGTGTAGCATAGTGCAGTATAGTGGTTAGAGCATCAGATGAGGACTTAGGAGACCATGGTTCAAATACCCACCCAACCATGCAGCACCCTGGGCCAGTCACTATTTCTCAGAGTAATCCTACCTGGAGTGGTTGTGGTGAGGATAAAATGGAAGCAGGAATTATGTAAGTAGCCTTGAGAAACTTGGAGGAAAGACACAATATACAGGCATCGCCGTCCCCCACCTATGCAGGGGTTATGTTCTGGCCTCCATAACTGAAATCATGTAAAATGGGGAGCATTCTCTAAAAAGCACCTGAACACCTGCTTTTTTCCTGCTCTCCAGCTCTCTCTCCAATCTAGACTAAAATATCTAGAGTTGAAGCTCTGGGGACCAGCTGGAGGCTGAAGAAGGCACAAGAAAGCAGTTGTTGCTGAACTTTCCTGCACGTCAGCTATTAGGTGGGGAGGCTGAGCTGCCTAAACAAAACCCCTCTGTGCCTTGAGTCTATTTGGGGCTTCCTCTGCCCTCACTGACGTCCTCTTTAGGCTCTGGGGAGGGTCTCCTCGTGAGCCACAAGGACTCTCAACCTCTCTCCCACTATTCCCGGGTTTGAATTAAATCGTTTATTTATTTCCCAGCACTGTTTGTAAACACTATGGTTACCAGATGTCCCCGTCTCCCAGGAACAGTCCCCGGATTTACAAATCTGTCCCCAGACAAAATCCGTCCCCGGATTTCATTTAATGTCCCCAGATTTATATTTTAAGTGTTGTAGATTTCTTAGTAGGGAATGAATGTTGAGTGATTGGTTCAACGGCACAAGACACATCATATGGGGACTTCCTTCGAGGCAAAATGGTGGGTGCCATGGCAGTGAGCAGCTCCTGAAGCCAGCCAGAGCCAACTGCACTACCAGGCTGGCTCCGGGCTGCTGAGACCGCCGCTGCCAAGAGGGAACCGGGGACGCCTGGCACGTCAACTGGGGGAGCTGCCGACCCCCCCATAACCCAAATCGAGCCAGGAGTGAGAGCCCCTGGCCACCTGGCCAACTGCCCAGCAGCGCTCCAGGGCCAGTAAAAACCCTGGAGCTGGTGTAGGGAGAAGGAGGAAAGGAGAAGGAGAAGGAAGAGAGAGAAAGAGGAAGGAGAAAAAAGAGGGGAGCCCCGACCTTGGTGCATTGCTGCCACACCCACTGCTGAGGAAGAGAGGGAGGAGGAGGAGGAGGAGGAGGAGGAGGAGGAGGAGGAGGAGGAGTTTGGATTTGATATCCCACTTTATCACTACCTGAAGGAGTCTCAAAGCGGCTAACAATCTCCTTTCCCTTCCTCCCCCACAACAAACACTGTGTGAGGTGAGTGGGGCTGAGAGACTTCAGAGAAGTGTGACTAGCCCAAGGTCACCCAGCAGCTACATGCGGAGGAGCGGGGACGCGAACCCGGTTCCCCAGATTACAAGTCCACCACTCTTAACCACTACACCACACTGGCTCTACACTCACACTGGTAGGACAGCACCGGGAGGGCAAGGACACGTGGCTGAGCCCAAGGCCCAACCTGAGCCTACTCCACAGCAGATAGCACTCCAAAAGATCAGGCTGGGGCCCAGAGGAAGGCTGCATGATAGAAGAGACCCAGAAGAGAAGATATTACTTCTTAATTATTTTAAAAAAATGATTTTTCCAAAAAAAAAAAGTGTCCCCGGATTCTTTGAAAACAATCTGGTAACCTTAGTAAACACAGTTGTGTGAGAGTCCATTGTGCATAAGTGGAGGGGAAGCCTGTAAATGAAAATGCAACTAAAATAATAAATGCCATCAAGGAGCAGGAAGGGTCAGGAGCTGGAGAGATTTAGCTTAGGGCTATACTGAAGAACTCCACAATGAATTTCACCCTTAATCAAAAGAGAAGTCATTTCAAACTTACAAACAAAATGCCACCCTGGTCCTGTAGCTTAGGGATGATGAACTTGAGGCCCTCCAGGTATTGCTGGACTCCAACTCCCATCAGTCCCGGTCAGCATGGCCAATGGTCAGGGATGATGGGAGTTAAAGTTCAGCTATATATACAAGGTCACAGCCAGTTCCTTCATCTATGATATGACTTCTGTGGAATGGGAAACGTCCAAATGTGACAAGATAAGGGGAAATCCCCATACGAACCATGAACAATAACTTGCTTGTGGGGCTACAGAGACCTCCATGGTGGGAGCTGGCTGGAGCAGCAAACTCTTTATCATCTCCTGATAGGATCACATGAAAAAGCATTTGGGCACAAGTGGCAGTGAGTCAAGGATTAAATACTTTGCATGCGCACGTGCTGTACCATCGCCGCTCCCAGTAGGAGTTTGAAACACCTGGTTTGAAGCCTGATCTCCAGACTTTCAGGTCAGATTTATTTTTAGCAGTTAAGGAAAGCTTTCCAAGGGCTCAGCTTGCGAAACCAAAGCAAAGCACAGAAACAGCTTTGACTCCTCCGCAGACTAGCTGAAATAAGCCTTGGGAAACCCAAGCTGCTAGACAAAATCTGAGCTTCCTTTGCAAAGCATGAGTAGCTGAAACAACAACAACATACTTAAATTGGCGCATGCTTATCCTTCAAGCAGGGCAACATGAAGTGGTGACTTTCAAGGGTTGAGATTATGACCATGCACTGGAGAAAAACGTGTGTGTGTGTGTGTGTGTGTGTGTGTGACCAAATCAGAATATATTGTTATGGATATGGGGGGGGGGGCAGATTCCCCTAAATGCCTGGGTGTCAGATCCTCTCCATAATTCCTGCATTTAGCATAACTTAGAAATGAAGTTTGATTAAACTTTACTAAACACGGAACCCCCCTGGATTTAGTTAGGCTTAGAAGCCAAGCCAGCTCAGCAGAGCTAGCAGGGTGGATCTTTAATGGTAAAGATAAAGGGACCCCTGACCATTAGGTCCAGTCATGGCCGACTCTGGGGTTGCGGCGCTCATCTCGCTTTACTGGCCGAGGGAGCCAGTGTACAGCTTCCGGGGTGTGTGGCCAGCATGACTAAGCTCCTTCTGGCGCAACAGAGCAGTGCATAAAGGTAAAGGTAAAGGTAAAGGTACCCCTGCCCATACGGGCCAGTCTTGACAGACTCTGGGGTTGTGCGCCCATCTCACTCAAGAGGCCAGGGGCCAGCGCTGTCCGGAGACACTTCCGGGTCACGTGGCCAGCGTGACATCGCTGCTCTGGCGAGCCAGAGCCGCACACGGAAACGCCGTTTACCTTCCCGCTGGTAAGCGGTCCCTTCCTGCCGGAGTGGTACCTATTTATCTACTTGCACTTTTGAGGTGCTTTCGAACTGCTAGGTTAGCAGGAGCAGGGACCGAGCAACGGGAGCTCACCCTGTTGCAGGGATTCGAACTGCCGACCTTCTGATTGGCAAGTCCTAGGCTCTGTGGTTTAAGCCAGGGACAAAGGCCAGTGATGACTCACGAAGGAAACCATTAGAGGGCAAGACTGCTAGGTAAGGGGGCCTCCTTTGTGGGGTGCTAGTGGGCAGAGGCAACGGCTGAGTTTACGGTTTTAACTTTGAATGGCATAGGCTGGGGGCAGGTCTTGGAGTCAGTCAGGAGCAAGAAGGAGAGGCAGAACTCCAAGTCATCTGGGGATGACAGGTTGGAATGAAGAGACACAGAGGACAGCTTTTTGCTGACTTGTGAATCCAATGTTGCCCTTATGGGAGAAGCCAGACCCTCATTTTTTAAAAAAAGTTACAGGACCCCTGGACAGAGCACACGGAAATGCTGTTTACCTCCCCTCCGCAGTGGTACCTATTTATCTACTTGCACTGGTGTGCTTTCAAACTGCTAGGTTGGCAGGAGCTGGGACAGAGCAACGGAAGCTCACCCTGTCGCGGGGATTTGAACCACCAACCTTCTGATCTGCAAGCCCAAGGGGCTCAGTGGTTTAGACCACAGCGCCACCCGTGTCAACCATAGGCTGCAAATGCTCTGCAATCACTCCATCTAGGTGCAGGTTGTGTAAATAAAACCATATATTGTAAAGACACCACAGTCTTTACCTAATTTCTGTGCCTAATTTCTGAAAGAAACATGAATCCTGGGTAAGTGCCTGGAATCTCACACTTTTCAGAGAGAGGAATGGCGCGTAACAATATTCTTGCTTGTCCGGAAGCCACTTGACCAACTTGCTTTGGTATCTCCTTTCTGTAGTTTACATCTTTCCTTGAGGAGAGATCCAGGCCCTGTCGACATGGCTGCTGATAAGCAGGAGCTTAAGAGAAGCATCTCCATCATCCCCTGCTTTGTGTTTGTAGAGGTAAGGATGCCACTGGATTTTGCCAAATGAACAAGTGACTGTTTCCCTGGTACTGAGAAAGGAGCAGCCAGCATGGGTTAGTTAGGCCTCCAGGGTGCAGTTGCATAAGGACAACCCCAATGCTGTAGTTAAGGGGTGTTGTTTCTTCTTTGGCGATCACTCGTAGCTGAGTAAGATTGTCTTCCATGAACACGGCTTTAACAGCGAGTCCGTAAGTGACTGTGGAGGCCAGTTTTGGATCCACACGTCCTTCCACAGTGGGGACATAGGTCTCCGGGCGAGAGTTGATCACGGTGTGGATTTGCCAAGCATGCCTTCCTCTCAGCACGTCTCTCTCTTTCGTCCTGTGTCCGAGCATCTTCAAAGCCCATGACACCTTTGGTAAAGGCTGTTCTCCAATTGGAGCGCTCACAGGCCAGCGTTTCCCAACTGTTAGTGTTTATACTACTTTTTTTTTTTAAGGTTTGCCTTGAGAGAGTCTTCAAACCTCTTTTGTTGACCACCAGCATTACGCTTTCCATTGTTAAGTTTTGAATAGAGTAGTTGCTTTGGAAGACAATAATCAGGCATCCGCACAACATGAACAGTCCAACATCAACAGTTGATGTTGAAGAATCATTGTTCAGCAGTGTGCTTGAACATACTGTGTTTCGCATTAACTGTGCTTCCAAGTCCTTTGAAGCCATTCAAAAGTATTTTATTCATGTCCAGCGCAGAGCATTTTGCCCGTCCTGGAGCAGCTGCTCAGTGCAATCTAAGCAATTTTGCTGCAGCAGCCTTTAGAATATCAACAGGGACTGTGATTGCACACAGTTGTTTCCTCAGTTGCTGGGTCCTGTTGCTTTGCTGGGGTGCAGAGACTGAATGGTTCAGGAAGTTGGGCATGTTTAGCCTGGAGAAGACCGAGAGGGGACGACAGCCACCTTCAAATATCTAAAGCAGGGGTCAGCAACCTTTTTCAGCCGTGGGCTGGTCCACTGTCCCTCAGACCTTGTGGGGGGCCAGACTATATTTTTTTGGGGGGGAAACATGAACGAATTCCTATGCCCCACAAATAACCCAGAGATGCTTTTTAAATGAAAGGACACATTCTATTCATGTAAAAACACGCTGATTCCCAGACAGTCCATGGGCCGGATTGAGAAGGTGACTGGGCCACTCTGGCCCCTGGGCCTTAGGTTGCCTACCCCTGATCTAAAGGGCTATTCCATGGAAGATGGAGCAAGCTTGTTCTCTGCTGCCCCAGAGGTTGGGACCCAAACCAATGGATTCACATCACAAAAAAGGAGATTCTGACTAAACATAAGGAGGAATTTTCTGATGGTAAGAGCCATTCGACTGTGGAATAGACTCCCTTGGAAAGTGGTGGAGTCTCCTTCCTTGGGGTTTTTTAAGCAGGTCTTGGATGGCCATCTGTCTGAGAGTCTTTAGCGGTGTTTCTTATATTGCAGGGGGTTGGCCTAGATCAGTGTTTCCCAACCTTGTGCCTCCAGCTGTTTTTGGACTACAATTCCCATCATCCCTTGCCACTGGTCTTGCTAGTCAGGGATGATGGGAGTTGTAGTTCAAAAACAGCTGGAGGCACAAGGTTGGGAAACACTGGCCTAGATAATCCTTGAGGTCCCTTCCAAGTCAACAATTCTATGGTTCCTTGCTAATTTTTCAAGGGCCTCTCTTTCCACACCCACCCACCCCATGGAGCCAGGAGCAGCTCTGGGAGATATTGAGTACGCACGTCTGAAGAGGGGCATGCAGACATAGACTTCCCCACTCCAGACCTCCCCAAGCAACCTAGAGGAGCCCTGGGAGGGAGGCTGGCAAAGAGGTATACATCTCTGGGGCAGTGTCAGCAGTGAGACACCGCTGCCCCTTCCTTGCATAGAGCTCCCTAGCATGCACGACACACATGGGGTGCAGTTTGAAAAGTTGCCTGGCCGTGGCAGGCAGGCAGGGATGGGAAATAAAACGGGCAGGTGTACGAGAGCTCTTGTGCTGGGCCTGGGAGTTAACCCGAGCAACGCGGTACAGGTCCGGTTCCGAATCCAAGGATTCCGCGAGGAGTCACTCCAACAGGGCCAAGGCAAGTGACAAGGCTAGGTCACAGGCTAGGTCAGGCACAGGGTCTCAGGCAGGTTCTAGCATACAGCAATGTTGCTCCCACACCTTGGGGTGGGGCCCGACAGCTTTTATCTCTGTGGGGGTAATGGCCGGTCCTGTTCCCCCAGTGACTCACCTCCCTGTCTCGCCCGAATGCAAGCACTTCTCCTGCGAGTACTCAGGGGCCCCCTGCTCTCAGACCTGAGTTTCTGCAGCTCGGAAGATGTCAGTGGGTTACTAGATCCAGAGACCGCCTCAACCTCTCCTGACCCAACTGGTAGTGGAGCAGCTGTAAGTGATGACCCAGCAGGTCATCGAGGTAATCCCCGCATCTGGAGCCAGGGCAGGCTCAGGCCCCTGACTCGGCCCAGCTGGTGTTTGTTGTAGGGGAACCTGTGCAGACTGGAATTCTTCAGGGTCAGGCCCCAGACCTGGTTCATATGCCGCCTGAGGCAGAGGATCCGGTGCGGACTGAGACTCCTCCGGTTCTGAGTCCGAGCCCGTCCCAGGCCATCACAGCTCAGCCCTTCCGCTCCCAAGCCCCTGAAAATGCGGCCACCTACACGTGGTCTCAGACACCAGCCCTCTCCCTGCGATCATCTGCAGTAGATCGCCAGGATATGGAATGGAGTTATTGGGTGCTCAGGAGGAGGGGGGGCAGGAGAAGGAGAAGGAGGGGTTGCATCAGAAGGAGGCAACTGTCTGCCTGACTTTGAGTCAGCAGGCTCGGTGCCTCTCCCGCCAGCTGTGATGTGATGCACAGCTACAGCAGGCACCCAAGCGTGAAAAGGAGTACACGAGGAATCTTGCACGGAGGAGCAGGCAGAGGGTGGGGTGGGGGCTGCCAAGCTCCAGCTACTCCAGGGACCCGGCTCTCCTGGCTGTGTCCATCTCCCATTCAGTCCTCAGCGCCGCTTCCCTGCCTGATGTGCCATGTTCTACTTCCAGCTGGTGATTATGGCGGGCACTGTGGTGCTGGCGTACCACTTCGAATACACGAACACTTTCCCGGTCCACCTCCAAGGCTTCTTCTGCTACGACAGTGCCTACGCAAAGCCCTACCCTGGCCCCGAAGACACAAGCCGAGCACCTCCCGTCCTCGTCTACTCTCTCGTCACTGCTGTGCCCACCATAACGGTAAGAGCCCAGCAGGGCACATGGTGGGTGGATGGGTGTGGAAGGGGTGACAACCCCCCTGCTGCTGTTGTGAGATTTGGGGCCACATGTTCCCTCTGGGGGTAAGATCACCAGGGAGCGTGGTTTCAGATATCAAAGTCAAGGAAGCAGAGGTACAGCTAGCTCTTTCTTTGCAAAGAACTTTGAAGCTCCTCCGGAAAAATGGTGTGGAATTGTTCAGTCATTTTCTTTTGTACTAGAATTCAATAACCATTCCGGCTTGTAGATCAACTGTGCCTGATGCACACATGCAGATATATGTGCTTGAGATGTAGGTGTGCTGTGACTACCCACCAAAGTCGGGCAGATTCATCCATTTCAGGCGCATGAATTTGACATGCGCTCATTCATGTCAGTACTGTCCCATTTCTGCATTAACCTGCAATTATGAATAAAGTCCTTACAAAAATGCATATTTAAAGGTGAACTTAAATTGTATTTTGGAATGCATTTTCTGAGAAAACACACACACACACAACCCTAAATTATGCATTTTGGTACATTTTATTAGCTGAACACTACATCACAAACTTTGGAGGCACACATTTCAAGCTCTGCATTCGCTCAGGAGCTTCTTGTCAGGCCACTTTGTATAGGAATTTCTAATGTATGAATTCTTCAAGAACTGCCGCTACACGCAAAAAAAGTCTGAGCAAGACACTCACATATAGGGATAGAGGAGAAATTAAATTTGGATTTCATTTAAAGCTGAATCCATGAAATCCACATTTTCTAGAACAATATGCAAACCAAAACACAGCTATCCTTTGAAATTCACACGTCTCTGAACTTTGCAATGCAGTTCTCTAACCAACCAATGTTTACAAAAAGGCATGTTTTAGAGGGAAGGGTGCATAGAAATGAAGATATTACTGAAACTAACATACAATAGCATTGTATGTTTGACACAAACGTGTGTCGAAACTACATATAAAATATGTTAATTAGGAGAAATTCGCAGAACTATGGAAAAATGAGAAACTGTGAGAACCAGAACTGAAATATCCTTGCATCCTTACTCTTGTGTAGGTTGAGAATTTACAATGCTCCACCTCAAATTTATTAATCTAATCTATTGTTACATTTTATTTTTATTTTTAATAGATTTTTATTAAGATTTTCAAAATTACATGAATAAAAAAAAATAAAAAAACCACACCCAATTAAACAAAAAGAAAACAAAACAATGTGTAAAAACAAATCACATCACAGGAAAAAAATAAAAATAAAGAAAACAGACAAAAAAAGGACAAATCAAACCTTTACATAACTTTCTTTCTTTAGCTTTTTTCCTTGACCTCCTCACACCTCCCCTCTTTGTATTCTAGTTCAGATAGATATTTCAGCAAATCCTTCATCTTTGTTTTTATCCTAATAATTTATCTTAATATACTGTAATTTTACATTCTCTTCTTTCACCAATTAACCATCCATTTTTACTTTATTTAATCTTACTTCTCCTTAAAACTGATATATTTGAACTTAATCTCTTAAGACATTTCCCCTAGGGTCATAAAAATTTCATTCCACGATTTTTCCAACTCTCATCAAAATTTTTTTTTTAAAAAATCTCCATATATACATTTTAAATTCCCAGTTTTCTTCCACCGTCCCCCCTCCCCGGTCTCGGCCCCTGCCGTCAGTTCCATCAACCTCCAACAGTCCATCAACCTGGAGATCTTATGTCCGAGGCTCTTAACTCTTCTTCATGTCCCATCTGCCGATCTTCTTGATAATCTTTGGTGCTAAAAAGCAGATCTCGGGGGAGCTCCAACGCATCAATGCTCATATTCCTTCTTAACAGGTTTACCAGATTTCCATAGTTAAAGCTAGGGCCCATAAAGTATTCCAAATCTTGTTTCACCTATTGTTACATTTTAATCCCACCCTCCCTGTAAGGAGCTCAAGGAAGCATGCGCAGATCTCCCGCCCTCTTCCCATGTATCCTCACACCATCTTGGTGAAGTGGGAGAGAGTGGGAGACAGGGATTGCCTAAGAGCACTGAGCAGGTATTTGAACCCAGTTCTCCCTACATCCACAGTCAAACCCGTTTGCCAGTCCATCATACTGGATCTCATCTTAAGTGCATCATGAATTAATATGCAGGAGAAATTGCAGACTGATATGCATACAGTAGGACTGAGCCAAGCTTACTGGGATTGTCTTCACTGCACACATTTAGAGTTAATATCACCCTACCGTTCTGTTAAGCATGCAAGCTGAATGTCTGACTATTCTCACTGCTGCTATCCCAGTGCCCTCCTTTAATTCAGACGCCATCTCTTGTCAGTGTCTGGATAGCAGTTCCCTTGGAGCAAGGACAGTGACCCACATTGCAAGAAGGCCGCTGGTTAATGATATCCTGACCAACCCAATCTTAAACCAGCTTTTTCAAAACAATCATCTTGCCATCATTTTATCTATTTTCAGACTTGTGTCTGTGGGATACCCAAAGTACAGACGCAACATTTAAATCAACAACACAGTTTTTTGGGTAACAACCTCCCAATCACCTATTAATTAAAAAATATAATGCCCTAACTTAAAAAGCTTGTCTAAAAAAGGACAAGTTTTTGTGGGAGTGTTCAGGGATGCAGGAGAGGATATATTGTTTGATTATATGCTTTCCAACTTGTGTTAACAATTTAGCAGAGTAACATTCCCCTTTTTAAACTTGCACAGTGGATGTGTTTGCTCAGGCTCGCTAAAGCCTCTAAAATACGCTTTCCTTTTGGTAATTCCCCATTTAGTCCCCATTTTTTAAAAGATAGACACGACGCAGTCTTCTATAAAAGTATAAAAAGGGTTTACTCACACATTCTGTTCACAATTGGATCCCAGAAGGCAGACTTAAGTTAGAAAAGTAATAATGAAAATGAAATGTAATAATGAAATGAAAAAATCCAGAAAAGGAAAATGTGCTACTTCCTAAAGGTAACACGTTCCAACGACATACTGCTGTTATCATTAGGAGATGCTTCCAGATGATCAAATCCATTTTTTCCCTTTCGGTCAGTGGCCTGGGGGAAATAGACTCCCTCAATGATTTCTGTTGACCTTCATCCTGCGTGGGAGAATGTGAAATAGTACCCAAAAACCTTGTGGAAATGTCCAAAAATTCATAATGGAGCTTCTGACACTCCAAGTGATTCACAGCCTTTGGCCATTCCTTTGCAAGCCTTCTGTTGCTTTGCAATCATTTGTTTTTACTGAAGGATTTTCATCATTAACAAGGATACATTTAACGTCTCTGTTTTCAATTCGTAGAGTCCTTTCTACAGGTCTGTTACATTCGGCATGAAACTCTGCTGTCATAGACCTTGTGAGATGTGGGGGGAGATAAATGGGGAGGGGGGGTGGGAGGAAAGAAGAGGGGATAATGATATTTCATGCTTTTGCTTACTGTATGTGCAGAGTTTTTTATGTCAGCGTCACGAGATTTTGCCAGCAAAAACAGACAAATAAAGAACCTCCAATCCTATTTTTAAATATCTATCTAATTTGTTTACTTATTTTCTTCGCCCTTCCCTCCCATTTTTGAGCTGTGCTTCATCAACGTGTAGTTCCAAGTATATACAGTGGAGACAATGATAATTAAATAATAATTATCACAATTAGAAAAGCCTTAGACTTTAAACCATAGCATCACCTCAGTCCAACTGATGGGAAAAAACACATAACCATGGTGAAGACCCTAGGTAAAGGTAAAGGCCGACTCTGGGGTTGCGGCGCTCATCTCGCTTTATTGGCCAAGGGAGCCGGCGTACAGCTTCCGGGTCATGTGGCCAGCATGACTAAGCCGCTTCCGGCGAACCAGAGAAGTGCACAGAAACGCCGTTTACCTTCCCGCCAGAGTGATACCTATTTATCTACTTGCACTTTGACATGCTTTTGAACTGCTAGGTTGGCAGGAGCAGGGACCGAGCAACGGGAGCTCACCCCGTCGCGGGGATTTGAACTGCCGACCTTCTGATCAGCAAGTCCTAGGCTCTGTGGTTTAACCCACAGCGCCACCCGCGTCCCAATGGTGAAGACCCTACTCAATCCCTAAAGCTTGGATTGCACCTGCAAACTATGCCTAAATCTCAGTAACGAGGGAGGCAGACCTGCTTCTAGAGGGAGGGAGTATATATTTTTTCTGTTTTTTTCTTGAAATAATTTTACCCTCTGCCTCCCATGGATGCTGATTCTCCCCCACTTTCATCCCAGGAAGAGGGAAAGAATAGGGAAGGCAGCAGCTGTGATTTGATACCCCTCCAGCCATTTCTATGCCTGCATCTGTGGCTTCTCTGCTGCTCCAGTCTGCCTGCTTCTCTTTATGGCACCTTCTGCTCCCTTGAGGTTGGGGCGATGTGGGCATGTCTCTCCTCACAGGCCCAGCTCCCTCTGATGGTCCATTCCATTAGCTAGGGCATCTCAGTGCTGCTGCCCACCCCACAACCACGGTACCATCTAGTGGGGAAGTGATATAGATAGGGAAAGTGCGCCTCGGTTTAAGAATGGTTTTGGTTTAAGAACAGACTTCTGGAACGGATTAAGTTCGTAAGCCGAGGTACGACTGCAACTCCCTACTAACTGACTGGGGAAGTGAAATATTAAGTGAGATTGTGACTCTTCTTGGGCTAAAACCCTGCAGATGGGTGAATGGGCCATAGGCTGTTGCAAAGAACTCTTTACCAAGCAGACTCTTCAGAAATGTCTGAAAGAAAGATTAAATATTTCTGCTCACCCCCCAAAATAGTCCTCTTGGCTGGTACATCGTGTTACTGTATACCCTGGGTTTCCCACATTTAAACCACACCTTTTGGCATACCAACATGTGAAATGTGGAGAAAAGATGAGCAGGTCCCCCACCCCCAAAGTAGTCTGTGGTCCATGAAAGTCTATGCTGAAATTCGGGATTTTGTGTATTTTTATGCTGCGAACTGCCCTGAGATCTTCAGATAAAGGGCAGTATACAAATTTAATGCATGGAAATAAAAATAAATAAACGCCTGTGCATAATTAATGTCTAAACACACAATACTGCCAGAAATGTAAAAAGCTAAAACAAATGGAACTAAGAGAAGCTAAAGGACACCCTCTGGTTTTTCCAAAAGAACTATTCTTTAGTTGGGTGGGTGGGTAATTTATTTGAGGTTATATATATGTGCAGTGACTACATTTCATATACAGTGGTACCTCGGAAGTCAAACAGAATTTATTTTGGAAGTCTGTTTGATTTCCAAAATGTTCGGGAACCAAGGCGCGGCTTCCGATTGGCTGCAGGAAGCTCCTGCAGCCAATCAGAAGCTGCATCAGACGTTCAGGCTCCAAAGAACGTTCACAAACTGGAACACTCACTTCCGCGTTTGTGAGCCAAAACGTTCAACTCGCAAGGCGTTCACGAATCAAGGTATGACTGTATTTTATTTAAAGGGGGGGGGAGGAAATGTGGATTTATTATTATTCAATTCAATTCACTTTATTTAAATTTTCATTTTTGAAAGGAGATAATAGACCCTCTCATAGTCACTTTACAGTATGGAAAGCAGGATCACATATAACTATTCCGATACCACCATGAGCGTAACTGAAGATTAAAAAAGAATGTCTGGAGAAATCCTAAGTAACAAATGTCAGGATTAGTAGCACAGATACACATAATTTTACATGGTTTTCTGATATTACCCTTAAACTCGGGCAAATAGGGATTGCAATAGATTTGCTTCTTCTATCGGATAAGTCACAAATCTTCTCTCTCATCAAGCAGAGACTGCTAGACCATGAAATCCCAAAAATCTACCTCTTTGTATGCCTTTGTATGCCTTCTGCTTACTTAGGATTTCAGCCCTACCAGGGAGTAATGCCTAATTACCTTTATAATCTAGATATTGCATCACAGACCTTTTATTTCTATTCGTCTAAATGCATTCCCCTCATCTGTTTTGTTCGGAAGGTTTCCAAAAACCCCCTTCCAGAACAGATTCTGCTCCTGTAATAAGAAAATACCAGATACAGCACATAATTTTGGACTGCACTCTTGGCAGAGATCTCCTTGTGCTTTCCTTACACCCTAAAATATCAATTTACAAAGAGTCTGTAATCCAATATTTATTGAGGGATGATACTCCTGAAACTACCAAGATTGTTTCGGGGTATTTTGCCGAGATTTTTTAAACTAAATCTAAAGTTGCCTGATTTACTCAATGGCGGCTATCTAGTCTTTTATATATTGTGTGTGTTCTGGATTATTAATGTATTTGGATGACATTGCATGATTTTATTGCTTAAACTTATGCCAATAAAGGCAATAACAATAGCAACAACAGTATCTCTGCAGACAGGTAAAGGTAAAGGGACCCCTGAAACATTAGGTCCAGTTGTGGCTGACTCTGGGGTTGCGGCGCTCATCTCACTTTATTGGCCGAGGGAGCTGGCGTACAGCTTCCGGGTCATGTGGCCAGCATGGCAAACCAGAGCAGCGCAAGGAAACGCCATTTACCTTCCCGCTGGAGCGGTACCTATTTATCTACTTGCACTTTGACATGCTTTTGAACTGCTAGGTTGGCAGGAGCAGGGACCACCAACGGGAGCTCACCCCGTCGCGGGGATTCGAACTGCCAACCTTCTGATCGGCAAGTCCTAGGCTCTGTGGTTATCCCACAGCGCCACCCGCGTCCCTTATCTGCAGACAGGAGCAGACTTAAATTGGACTCGGCTGGGTACCAGGCTCAAAGAGCAGAATTAGGTAGTCACATCTTTTTCTGCAGCAAGTGCCCATATATTTGTTTCAGCCATTTATGGTCACAGAAATGGATACCCCGACAAAGAGTGAGGTCCCTTCCTGCTAAATAAGTGTGTTGGACCTACAAGTGGTATAAAATCACTGTGTCAGAAGCACTTTCAAAGAAACAGATTCTTTCTCACTTCGGTGGTTAATGAATTGGGCTTGACTTGGCCAAAGCTTATCTTCTCTCTCTCTCTTACCCATTACTTGCCTGTCTCAGATTCTTGTTGGAGAACTGGCTGCCTTCTTCCTCCAGCCTGAGAGACGTGAGGAGAAGACAATCATCTCAGGAGAGTGTTGCTATTTCAACCCCCTTCTACGGCGCATCATTCGTTTTCTGGGTAAGAGAAAGATGACTTTACCATGCTGCCTTGTTTTCTTGCCTCAAGGTCACTCCCAAGGTTCCCTCCCCACTTTCAGCTCCACCCTGTTAAGAGTTATGTGAGCAGAATTCCCTGATCCGGACCTTGTGCAGAATATGGATCAATAAGCTCTCCACGCCGAGAAAAATAGAGTTCCAAAGTTTTACTGCAAACCATCTTTAAACTGGTTACAAAAAAAAGGTAACCGACTAAAATACAAATCAGCTCATTGCTCTTAAACAACTAGCAATGCAGTCCAGTTTTCTTTAGGTTCTTACCTAAGGACTGTTCTCTCTCTGGTCCCAGAGCAAGTTATCTGGCAATATGCCAGCAGTTTCTAAGAGAGGCCCAGTCTCCCAGTCATCAGTTAACATAAATACTGAAGCAAAAGGCCTATCTGCACTTCTGTTCAGCCCATGATTTCAAGTGTTTTCAAATCACAGATCTGAGAGGTTGGATTTTTTTGGTCCCACCCCTTTCCTCAGGAAAAGGAGCTGTTTACTGCTGAATTGGAAGAGAAAACTCGATTAACGTTTGTTCCAATTTGACAGTAAACGACAAGGTTTTGTGGGGAAAGCAGCGGGACAAAAAATATATTCCTCTTGGACCTGTGACATGAAAGCATGGGACAAATGAAAGTGTAAGGTAAAGGTAAAGGTACAGGGACCCCTGACCATTAGGTCCAGTTGTGGCCGACTCTGGGGTTGTGGCGCTCATCTCACTTTATTGGCCAAGGGAGCCAGCGTACAGCTTCCAGGTCATGTGGCCAGCATGACTAAGCCACTTCTGGCAAACCAGAGCAGCGCACGGAAATGCCGTTTACCTTACCGCCAGAGCAGTGCCTATTTATCTACTTGCACTTTGACATGCTTTTGAACTGCTAGGTTGGCAGGAGCTGGGACCGAGCAATGGGAGCTCACCCCATCGCAGGGATTCAAACAGGCGACCTTCTGATCAGCAAGTCCTAGGCTCTGTGGTTTAACCCACAGCGCCACTCGCGTCTCCAAATGAAAGTGTGGATGGCCCCAAAGTTTCCATCCTCTTGTGGCAGCTTTAGCTTCAATAGCACCTTTATTTGCACTTGCCACAATTCTCTGCAAAGCAGACGTTCAACATCGCAGTATATAGGCCAGCTAAACATCGTGATATACAGCTATATCATGGTGTCTGAAATAAGGAGGGAGCTATGTAGAGGCATCGGCTGGCCTCATAGCTTTTCCTGCATCATGATTTTGCTCTTGTGATTTATTGCTGCCTGCTTGAGGCAGGGGAGAGCTGATCCAGCAGAGTTAATGGGAGATGCAGGAATTGAGAGACACATAGGCTGGCTTCATGGTTTTGCACACATTGTGATTTTTGCATAGCACACACATACATGATAATTCATGATATACTGCCAGGAAGGGCTGGATTTAGGTTTGATGAGGCCCTAAGCTACTGAAGGTAATGGGGCCCTTTATATGTCCAGCTGTCCTTTGTCAGCAACAAATTGTCGCTGTTTTTGTGTGTTGAATATATGCTATATGGTAATTTATGGACCTAATAGGTATCTAAAGCCATTTGCACATAACAAAATATGTATTTTATCAAAGTAATTGTTGAACTGAAATACAATTAAGAAGAAGTATATTAATAGTGAAATAATTGTTAAGCTCTAACTTAAAATGATTTTTATTCACAACAAACTTAATAATGCAAACACACTGGCATTTGGCAATAACAAAAGTTCCTTTAGAAACAGAAGTTACTTATAATCTAGTCTCTATAAACTTGCTATAACATGAAATAATAATAGGTGTAAATATATGATGCAAATTACTAATAATTATAAATAGCAGAATGTAGGCACTCTATATATAGAAATGAGCAAACCAGTGATATTTTAGGGAGCAGGCTAGCAGGCGGGGCCCATGACTTACATCATAGGAGCCTACACAACACAAAACACCTATGTTGTATATAGGTTTTAATTTATTTGTTTTTTATCTTATATTTTGGAAATGTATATCCAGGGGTTTTTTCCTTAATTTTTTGGGGGGCCCCCAACAGAGTGGAACCCTAAGCTACAGCTTGTTTAGCTTATACGTAAATCCGTCACTGCTGCCAGGTGAAAAATTATGAAACCGATATCACGATATGGACTTCAAACTAGTTTTGGACGATATACCGTATTTTTCGCTCTATAGGACACACTTCCCCCCCCCCTCCAAAAATGAAGGGGAAATGTGTGTGCGTCCTATAGAGCGAATGCAGGCTTTCGCTGAAGCTATCCGCAAGCCTTCGGAGCACCGCGGAAGTGCCCGCCAGGCTCCAAAGGCTTGCGGATAGCAGCCTGAAGCCCGGGGAGCGCAGTGCCAACTGCGTTCCCCGGGCTTCAGGCAGCTATCCGCAAACCTTCAGAGCGCTCCCCCAGCCCACAAGCTCTGGGAGCGGTGACAAGGCTACGCAACCTTGCCTGTGCTCCCAGACCTGTTCTGGGGCCTGGGGTCGGGGGAAGCTCGGGCTGCCCCAGCCCCGCAGCTAAAAACGAAGCCGCACGCAGCCTCTCCTGGCTGGACAGTCTTGGCTTCTTTGCTCTTTGGGGCGGGGGGAGGGGAGAAATAATTTTTTTTCTTTATTTCCCCCCCTAAAAACTAGGTGCGCCCTATGGTCCGGTGCGCCCTATAGAGCGAAAAATACGGTATCTTTTACAAACCCCAGCTTCCCACCTCCAGCTGCTCATCTCCTTCCTTTCAGCCCATTTCTTCCCCTTTCCTTTCCCACAGGCATTTATTCCTTTGGCCTCTTCACTACCACTATCTTTGCCAACGCTGGCCAGGTGGTGACTGGCAACCAGACTCCGCACTTCCTGTCGGTGTGTCGACCCAA
Organism: Podarcis cretensis; assembly: GCF_951804945.1. NCBI lineage: Eukaryota > Metazoa > Chordata > Lepidosauria > Squamata > Lacertidae > Podarcis > Podarcis cretensis. The sequence goes on from NC_137187.1 coordinate 33,226,429, forward strand.
CTACACTGCCCTCGGCTGCCAGGCGCCCCCAGGCACCATCTACGTCACGGACAAGGCTGCCTGCACAGGCAACCCCGTCTTGGTCACCGCCGCCCGCAAGGCTTTCCCCTCCAAGGATGCTGCTCTCAGTGCCTACGCTGTAGCCTATACTGTGGTACGAGGCTCTGGTGGGTGGCGGGGCCGGGGAAATGGGTATCAGAGTGAGGAAGGAGCTGAAGTGACAGGGGTATGAAGAAAGCGCCCATCTCTTCCCACAAGGACATGTTGGATGTGGTGGAGGTGACTGCTGGGCCTGAACTTTCAGAGGCCACCTACACCAAATTTCCCCAAACTTGGGTCTCCAGCTGGTTTTGGACTACAGTTCCCATCATCTCTGGCCACTGCTCCTGCTAGCTAGGGATGATGAGAGTTGTGGCCCAAAAACAGCTGGAGATTCAAATCTGGGAGATCTAGGGTTGCCATATTTCAAAAAGGAAAAACCAGGGCACCCCGAAAGTTAGGAAGACCCCAGCATTGTTGAGTTGTTGTTTTTTTTAGGAAAACCCAAAAGCTGTAGAGTTGTTGTTTTGAATAACAAAAACGCCCCCCCCCAACCCAAATTCAATTGACTTGCCTAAAATCCAGGACAAAGCGTCACCTTTTGGAAATTCCCTCCCAAATGTCATTTCTGCCTTCGAAATCCTGATAATGTCTGGGGAAATCTGGATGTATGGCAGCCCTGGGGAAACTCTGACCTACAATCGCAAGGCATGCCAGCCAGCTCTGGGTTTTGTTTGCTCCACCCCAAAATGGGCTCCTTAGGAGGGCTAGGGTGCCTTCTGATGGACATGAAGGGAAAAAGAGGGGAGGAAAGTGAGCCTTTTGCTATCAAGGCTCAGAAAAGAAATGGGTTTGGTGGCTCAGCAGTGTCACAAAGTGTTGCCTGTTCTGAGCAGAGAACCTTCCCTCTTTTCAGATGGAGAAGACTGAATGGTCTACCTCCACAATTGGAGGCAACCATGCTTCTGAATACCTGTAGCTGGTAACCACGGGAGGGGAGAAGGCTTTTGTGCTCATGTTCCCCTCGCTGGTTCCCCACAAGACGTATCTGGTTGGCCACTGTGAGAACAGGACACTGGACTAGATGGGTCATTGGCCTGATCAGGCCGACGAGTTTGTTTCTATGTTCCTAAATAATTTCCCTTTGCCTCTCCAGCAACATCTGGTGGATGCCCAGGATCAGCAATAAAGACTTTAGCTGAGGTGGTGGCTGGAATCTGCTATGGGGTGGGAAGACATAAAGTCGGGAATAAAGGTTCATCCAAAATTCCATTTGCTCCACTACTGAATTGGAACCAATGGCAATTGGCTTTCTGCACAATGCTGCTTGTTCCAGAGAGAGGATTTCCAGGAAAAGTGAGAGAGCAGAGGCAAAATTGCTCGGACCAGAAAACCGCCCAGATCTGTGCTTTCTAGGCAAGGGACAAGCAGAAGTGTGGATGAGCCCTTAATATCTGCATGTCGAACAAGACTTTTCAATGTGTTTGCCTATGTTTGTTTGTGTGTGTGTGTAAGAGAGAGAAAGGGGGAGAAAGAAGATACATGGGCTCTGCCCTGGGCAGCAAAATGTCTTGGGGCAAGCAGTGGATGAAACAAGGGAGAAACTCATCATATCAAAGAACTGGAAGAGACCAAAAGATGATTAGAGCAGCCTCTATTCTGGGCTGCAGAGCCAGCTTCCCCATTAGGCCTCTTCCTGCATATGAAACACAGACCATGCAGCGCTGCCGAAAGGTGCTTGCTTATTTATTAGCTTTGTGCACTCGCTGGTTTCATGATTAAGATTTACATTATTAAGATTTATTATTATTAAGATTTTCATTATTAACATGATTAATAAGCTGAACAACCAGCTCTAGAGAACAAAGCAGCCGAGTCTTGCAGGAAGAAAGACACACATGCACAGATGCACTGCTGGCCAAACTGACTTGGCAGAGAACCTTTCCTGACCCCAGATATGTGGGCTGGTCAACCCCCCCCCCCCGAGAATAAAGAAAAGGCAGTGGCGTAGCGTGGGGGGTGCAGGGGGGCCCGGGCGCACCGGGCGCAACATCTGGGGGTTAGGGTTAGGGGGCGCAAATCCACGGGTTAGGGGGTGCAAATCCACGGGTTAGGGGGCGCAAATTACTTGCCTTGCCCCGGGTGCTGACAACCCACGCTACGCCACTGAGAAAAGGAGCCTTCCCACAGGAGAACCGATATGGGGCACACTGTTTCAATTGGGGTTAAAGCAGTGCTGTGTGTACTGAGCTTTCCATTGGGTGTGTGTGTGTGTGTGTGTGAGAGAGAGAGAGAGAGAGAGAGTTAGGGAGGAGGCACAGTGGCCAGGGGCAGGGATGCTGACTTGCCCCCACTATTGAGGGATCCAATGTCTGATGTCACACGACACGTCATGCAATGTACTGATTTCGCACGTGCCACGTAGTGCGAAGCGCTGATGTAACATGGGGGCCTGGCTCCCTCCTTAAGAACTTCGGGAGGGGCAAAGTATCTTGGCCCCCACTAGCTAACGCACCTGGTCACAGGTTTTGAGGAAATGTGGTGGCAGCGGCTACAGGAATGTAGGAAACTGCTGGTTGCTCTAAGGCCCATTTCAGTGGGAAGCTGCGGGGGGCAGGGGGGGAATGATTCAGGACTCTGCAGTTGACTGCTACCTCCCTGGAAGCTCCACAATACAGAATATTCGCAATAAGAACTGTAAACCCGCCTTCTTTATTTACATTTTAAAAAGACCACAACATAATAGCTGTGCATCCTGCAATGCCCGCTGCTCTGTTGTGCGTTCCTAACACCCTCCAAGGAAGACTAAGCAACTGCCCCCATTGCCAGCCTCCGAATGTGACCCTCTGTTGCTCCTCCCTCCCCCTGCAGATGTACGTGACCCTGGTCTTCCGGCTGAAGGGCTCTCGCCTGGCCAAGCCCTCCCTGTGCCTGGCTCTCTTGTGCCCTGCTTTCCTGGTGGGTGTGGTTCGCGTTGCGGAGTATCGGAACCACTGGTCCGATGTGCTGGCGGGGTTCCTCACCGGTGGGGCCATTGCTGCCTTCCTGGTAAGTGATGGTGTGTCTGTCGTGGGCAAGACTGAAGGCAGGCAGGGGGAGGTGGGGCTTCTGCACAGGACATGGGGAAGAGAGAGCTCGGGCCACTCCACCTGCAGATGCAGGATGTTATCTGGTGCAAGACCTTGAGATACAGGGAAATGGCCTAGATGCTCAGGAGTTGTGCCACATGGGCCTTCAAGGGGGGAAGGGGGGACTTTGTGAGCAGTAGGCTAATGTTCTGTTCTGTTCTCTTCATTCTTTTCTGTTTGGCGATTAATAATAATAATTGGGACGAGGGTGGCGCTGTGGGTTAAACCACAGAGCCTAGGACTTGCTGATCAGAAGGTTGGTGGTTCAAATCCCCATCACGGGGTGAGCTCCCGTTGCTCGGTCCCTGCTCCTGCCAACCTAGCAGGTCGAAAGCACGTCAAAGTGCAAGTAGATAAATAGGTACCACTCTGGTGGGAAGGTAAACGGCATTTCCGTGTGCTGCTCTGGTTCACCAGAAGTGGCTTAATCATGCTGGCCACATGACCCGGAAGCTGTATGCCGGCTTCCTCGGCCATTAAAGCGAGATGAGCACTGCAACCCCAGAGTCGGTCACAACTGGACCTAATGGTCAGGGGTCCCTTTACCTTTTAATAATAATAGTAATAATAATAATAATAATAAATGTTATTTATACCCCACCCTCCCCAGCCAAAGCCGGGCTCAGAGCAGCTAACAACAGTAAAAATAACACAGTTTACATAAAATCAGTTAACTGAAATACATTCTAAAATAAATTCATTCTAAAATAAATTCAGAGTCAAATTAATGGCAACCATTGGGCTAGAGTTCTATGAGGATTACAGAAGGAGAGAGGGGGTCAGATTGTGCCTTGGCCAAAGGCCTGGTGGAACAGCTCTGTCTTGCAGGCCCTGCGGAAAGATGTCAAGTCCCGCAGGGCCCTAGTCTCTTGTGACAGAGCGGTCCACCAGATCGGGGCCACGGTTGAAAAAGCCCTGGCTCTGGTTGAGGCCAGCCTAACCTCCCTGTGGCCTGGGATCTCCAAGGTGTTTTTATTTGAAGACCGTAAGGTCCTCCATGGGACATACCAGGAGAGGCGGTCCCGTAGGTATGAGGGTCCGAGGCTGTATAGGGCTTTAAAGGTTAAAACCAGCACCTTAAACCTGACCCTGTACACCACCGGGAGCCAGTGCAGCTGGTATAGCACCGGGTGAATGTGATCCCGCAGTGAGGACCCCATAAGGAGTCTTGTCATGGCATTCTGCACCCACTGGAGTTTCAAGGGCAGCCCACATAGAGTGAGTTCCATAATCAAGTCTGCAGGTGACCATCACGTGGATCATAGTGGCTAGGACAGGGCGAGAGAGGTAAGAAGATTGTCTTCCCTAAACACGGTTTTAACAATGCGTCCCTAAGTGACTGTGGAGGCCAATTCTGGATCCACATGTCCTTCCACAGTGGGGACATAGGTTTCCTGGTGGGAGTTGATCACGGTGAGGGTTTGCCAAGCATGCCTTCCTCTTAGCACATTTCTCCCTTTCGTCCTGAATCTGAGTGTCTTCAATGCCCATGACACCTTTGGTAAAGGCTGTTCTCCAACTGGAGCACTCGCAGGCCAGTGTTTCCCAGTTATCAGTGCTTATACTATATTTTTTCAGATTTGCTTTGAGAGCATCTTTAAACCTCTTTTGTTGTCCACCGGTATTTCGCTTTCTATTCTTAAGCTGGGAATAGAGTAGTTGCTTTGGAAGACGAAAGAAGCCTAATTTAATAAGTGTCTGCACAGCAGCTACAGGAGTCTCCTCACCAGATTATTAGTATTATTATCAGATTAGTACTTCACCTACACCGAAGCCTCTAGGTGCCGTACAACATACAAAGTAGGAAATGCAATTACATGGAAACATTGGCAAGCATTGTACAAAACTACGTGTAAAAAGCTTGCCTCTCCAAAATAACAGCCTCCGTAAATAATGTTACAAACCAACAGCAGGGGTGAAATGATAATTCTAACACCTTAAAAATCCTACCACTGTTAAAGCTGACAAAATTACCAAGGACTACAGAAAAATGAACAAACTCGTGGGGTGGGGCATAGCTTTGCCTGGTACCGAAAAGATGGCACAGAAGGCACCAGGTGATTTTCCCTGGGGAAAGTATACTATGGGAATCATAGAATCATAGAGTTGGAAGAGACCACAAGGGCCACCGAGTCCAACTCCCTGCCAAGCAGGAAACAAGGGAAGGGTGCCATCACCCAAAAAGTCCTGTCTCTTGACGCCACTCTTGTTTGTTCATTTGTTTGTTTGTTGTAATTTCCAATTTTATACATTTCAGTAATTTTACAATCATTTTAACATTTCAGTTTTTGGTGTATTTTTGTTTTAATTATACTTTTCAAGTTTATACATTTCATTAGTTTCACAATCAATTTAACATTTCAAAATTTGACTTCCTTCCCCCTCTTTCTGCGGTTTTAAAAAATATATTCTGCATATCCAAATTCATTTAATTTGCTCATTTAATTATCTACTTTAAATATATACTCTTATAAAACTGCAGGTTATTACAATAATCCTGCTAATGTTTCTATCTGTTTGCAATTTATCTGGAAATATATCATTTTAACATTCATAACTTGACTTCCTTCCTCCTCTTCCTGCGGTTGCTTAAATTCATTTTTAATATTTTCTGCATATCCAAATTAACTGAATTTGCTCATTTATTCATCTACTTTAAATACATACTCTTATAAAACTGCAGGTTATTACAATAATCCTGCCATTGTTCTTATCTGTTTGCAATTTATTTGTAAATACAGTATTCAACAAACCGTTTCCATTCTTTTATAAAAAGTTTGTTATCTTGATTTCTTATTCCTCCAGTAAGTTTCACCATTTCTGTGTATTCCAGAATTTTTTGTATCCATTCTTCCTTTGCTGGGACTTCTTCTTCTTTCCACTTTTGGGCGAGTAACATTCTTGCTGCTGTAGTTGCATACATGAATAAATTTCTATACAGTTTGGGTAGTTCTGTCCCTATAATTCCCAACTTGATGCCACTCTCTATACTTCCAGTGGAGCCATAATCTTGAAGAGAGCCCCCACTGACAATTGCAAAGTTAAGGTAGGCTCATCTAGGAGGAGTTCAGGTACCAGGTTCCTAAGTTGCATAAGGCTTTAAAAGTTAATACCAACACTTTGAATTGGCCCCAGAAACATCTGGCACCCACCTGTGTAATATCCTCAGAACACCTGATCCTAGTAAGTCACCGTGCTGCCAATTTCTCCACCAACTGAAGTTTCTGAACCAACTTCAATGGCAGCTTCCTGCATTAATCTAGAGGGAGGTTACCAGAGCATAGGTCACTAATGCTAGGCTATCTCCATCCAAGACAGGGTCACAGTTGTGCCACCAGCAGTCCACACCACAGGGAACGTCTGTGCCTTCAGTGGTAACAATGGATGTAGGAATGTTCCCAGTCTCCTTCAGGAAGAGTACAGCCACCTCCAGAACTGGCTGGGTACCACTTCTCTGGACCAAGAAGCCATCCTCAAACAGCACCTCTGTCTTGTTTGGATTTAGCCTAATTTTGTTGCTCTCATCCAGTCCATTGCTACGCCCAGCACATCCACACCCAGAGGAGATGAAAAGGAGAAACGTGTTTGTGTGTCCATCCGAAAAGTTGATAATGCACTCCAGAATGCCCCACTTGGCAGTTTAATGTACTGTAGATATTAAATAGCATAGGGGATGAGATTGAACCCTGTGGAGCCACAACCCCTAACTAGGTCAGCCATCCCAGAAGCATACCATGGTAGATGATGCCAAAAATGGTTAGAGCGGTTCTCAACCTGTGTGTCCCCAGATGTTGTTGGACTACACTCCCATCATCCCTGAGCTCTGGCCTTGCTAGCTAGGGGTGATGGGAGTTGTAGTTCAACAACATCTGGGGACCCACAGGTTGAGAAAAACTGGCTAGAAGAACCAAGAGGATCGCATTTCTACTGTCTCCTTCCTAGCACAGGGCAACCCAAGGTAGTGACAAAAGCACATGATATGGATCCAGAAAACCAGTGTCCTCCAAGAATATCTGAATCTGATCAGGTTTGGTGGTGCCTTTTAACAGGACCTTACCAGGGTTTCATTTGAGTTCATTTATGAGCATGGAAGTGTGTTTGTTTAAATGCCAGCAGGTGGTGGTATTGCTGCAGGGGACCTCAAATTAACTGCTGTAAGGGACCTCAAGAAACACCAGGAACAACTTAACATGACACAGCAGGGGGTTATTGTAATTGTAGTCCAAGAACTTCAGGAGGCCCGATGATACTCATACCTACCCTAGGTACTGTAGTGCACATAGAACTGAGTCCTGCAGCCCCAAACAAATTGTGTGGCTCATTGTGTGGCTAGGGTACTCTTTCCCCATTGTGGGAAAATAATGTGTGACTGCTTGGGCCCCCTTTGGTCTGACCCAGCAGGGCTTTCCCCATATATGGAAAGGAGTCAAGGAGCTTGGCCAATAGCCGTTGGCACGGAGTCAAGGAAGGCTAGCATTAGCAGAAAGTGCCATATGTGGTGGACCGGTAAAAGGGTAAAAGAGTATTGGGTAATAATTCATAATGAATTGAAGAAAATGTTTATAAGTACTTTTCCAGAGTCCTTTTTGTTGAGGATAATTCAGCCGGAAATTCCCAGGTGTCAAAAAAGGTTATTTATGTATGCCGCCACTGTGGCCCGTGTTTTGTTAGCCCAAAAATGGAAAACGAGCGATGTCCCAACCAAAGAAGAATGGCAACTTAAACTGATGGAATATGCACAGCTTGTGGACCTAACATATAGAATAAGAGAACAATAAGAACGTATATTTAAAGAAGATTTGAAGATGTTTATTGCATATATGGGGGGGGGGAATTGTGTACACTCGAAAACATGGGCAGCATTAAGATAAATTCAACAATGCAAACAAGGTTTGATGGATGTAATAATGGAATACTGAATGGTTTAGTTTATGTAAAATATGCAGGGATTTATGTTATGCAAAATGAACCATGGAAAGAGAAGAGGGGAAGTCATTGATGTTTTAAGGTTGTTTAAATGCATTTTCTAAAGTGTAAAACAGAAAATTGAATAAAAAATATACACGAAAAGGAAAAAAAAGGAAAGGAAAGGACTTGGGGAACTTGACCTATAGCCATGTGCATGGAGTCAAGGAAGGCTAGCATGAGCAGAAAGTGAAGAACTAAAGTAGAAGAACTAAAATTGGGCAGAAAGTTTAGTTGTTGTTGTTGTTGTTGTTGTTGTTTAGTCGTTTAGTCGTGTCCGACTCTTTGTGACCCCATGGACCAGAGCACGCCAGGCACTCCTGTCTTCCACTGCCTCCCGCAGTTTGGTCAGACTCATGCTGGTAGCTTCAAGAGTCTTCTCTTCTCATGAGGTGGCCAAAGTATTGGAGCCTCAGCTTCACGATCTGTCCTGCCAGTGAGCACTCAGGGCTGATTTCCTTCAGAATGGATAGGTTTGATCTTCTTGCAGTCCATGGGACTCTTAAGAGTCTTTTCTTTCACTGTATTGTTCGGGATCAGGTGAAGAGGGTTTTTATGCTCCTACCTTCTTTTGCTGGCAGGTGACTTGCGTGGTCAACAATTTCCAGAGCAGCCCACCTACGGCCAAGAAAACAACCCCAACTGAAAGCAGCTTGCCCAGTGTCCCTGTCATGGGCTTGCCCTGTGTGGACAGTTCCCTAGAAAAGTTGAGTGTGGCTCAGGTAAGCGGCATCCCGCCCAGCAACCCTTGCCTACCTCCTGCTCTGCGACATCCTGAAACATCTCTACAACTTATGCACAGACACACAGTTGGCTCCAGGTTTGGGGGTGGGCTGTGGGCAAAATGTGGCCCTCTATTGGGCTCCCTCCTCAGTCAGTGGGCCATGACAGGCCTACATGGCACAGTGGGAGCAGGAGTGGGGAGCAACTAAAGCTCTCTGATCAACTGGCTTTAGCCACCACTTAAATCCCATACAGCATCCCAGAGGAACACTATGTTGGGGCATTATGGGAAATTCCTCCAGTTTAGATGCTAGATCCAGTTGCTTGGAGTGCTGGGTCTGATAGATAGATAGATAGATAGATAGATAGATAGATAGATAGATAGATAAATAGATATATCTTCTGATATACATGTAAGGCTATCATCATTCAGTCCTACTTGGAGAATTTCTCATCACAACCCTGAGTTTGCATGAAGTTAGGGTGGGGAAGGGCAGCAAAAGCAGGTTGTAAAATGCCGCTTTTAAACAGCAGCATAGGTTGGACTAAAGGAAAAAGAGAAGGAGAAAGCGGTGATTTTAAAAAATGCAAAGGGTTTAAGTAGAGTGAGGAGGGGGTGGCACTGAGGGATGGAAAGTGGCAATTTAAAAGTTTGAGCACTGGAAGGAGTGAGTTAGGAAATGCTCTGTTGTGTTAGCTTCAGATAGTCCATAAGTAACTTCCCACAATCATACATTTCATTCCTGGTGCCTTGTGTTGTCCTCAACATGAAGTTCTGGGCTCGATGCAGTAATTTAGAAGAGATATTCTATGGGGAATTCCATGTATGACTACCTGAGTTCCACCATGAAAGTGGGATGTACCATAATAGACCAAACAAGGAGAATTCAAAAGTTTCTGTTGCTTAGAGGCCCATATAATCTTGGTGTGATGGAAAGGACAAAACTGGGAGAAGACATAATGTGTCTAGTGAAAAATGAGAGATGATAGCTGGAGGGAGTAATCAGGAAGCAAGAAAGGAGGTTGTGGTAATCCAGGAAATGTTTGGGTGGAAGAAATGAGTTTTAAAAGGGAAGGCAAAGATGAAAAACAGGTTGTCTCTGATGTAGGGAGCAGCTTAGCAAAAGGCTCCAAAGTGAGTGTTGAAGACTGGAGAGCAGATGAATTTGGGCAGAGGGAAGGGGGCAGGGGTTGAGAAAGACGGGAGGGCAGAGCTATAGAACAAGTTCACATAAAGCAACCTCTTTTGTGTGATGGGACATGTCTGGCTGTCCATCACATGGTACCTAAGCTGTCCTGCAGCCATCTTCTCATCTCTTTGCTCCACTTCAGGAGTGGTCAAAGGGAGGACTGACTAGCTGTTGCCTTGATGAACAACTGGGCAGCCGTTTTGACATGGTTTCCGAGAATTGCCCTTCTTACAGGGATATCTGAAACCTGGTGAATATCATCATTCACACATGAGTACCCACCATCACAGATGAATTTCATGATTGTCTGAAAGTAGAATATGTGTTTCCCCAGTTTTAGAAATGTACAAATGAATGCCAACAGCCAAACCAAGGTGACTATAAACATTCATTGGTGTATCTCCAAGCTTTCAGTTATTCACAAAATCTGTTTAGATTGCCAACCTTTACACATGAATTGTGACACACCCCAACTATTCTTTTGGCCTCTTTTACACTTACAACTGTTCTCTTTCTTCGTTATTTTCAGCACCAGAGCTTTCACTCACTAATAATCTATATGCATAGCATTGAGTTTTCCCCTCCATTCTAAACCACCTTTTTTCCCCACTCGTTTCTATCTCGATAAGGATTTGGGTCTCCAATTCTCTATCCAAGTATGTAGCCTTGGTGAGGTGTGTGTGTCAGGGGTGTGTGTTTGTGTAACTTTTTCTCACCCACCCACCCACCTCATCAAATTCTCTCTCTCTCTGTAGATCATGCCACGTATTTCCTTTTAATATTGCCAGAATCCATCCCTTTCTATAATCAGTTGCTAAATCGTTGCTTCGGGCTCTGATTGTTTCTCATCTGGGATTCCCGTCATGTTTTGTTTTCTGTCTGGCTCTCTCCCACCTTAAATGTTTCATTTCTCTTCCAAGTTCTGCTTGCTGAATAATCCATACCGCATGGTGGTGCTTTGATCATGTCATTCCTCTTTACTGCTTACTGGACTGGCTCCCTATTATCTTCCAGAGACACTTTTGCTTCCTGCTTCGACATCCTGGAAATACCTTTCGCCTCTTTGCACTTGCAGTTTCCGATCGCTCGCTATGTTGCACCGTCCGCTCTTTGCTCCCTCTCCTGACAAGGCCTTGGGTTTCTTGCCCTGTCCTTCCCTTCTCTACTTGCTAGGAGCCCTCTTTCTCCTGCTAATGTCTTGCTTTCTTCCATAAAAAAGCAAACAGAATACACAGGTGCTTTTTTAAAAAGTGCCTTGCTGTCTAAACAAATAACCACAGGAAAAAATAATCCACCATGCAAAAAGTGCTTGATCCGTTGGCTCACAGTCTGAATGCAGAGAGCTTTTAGAGATGCCTGGACTTGATGCCAAGAAAAAAATGGAGCAGTGCCAAAAAATTGAGTAGGGTGGGTTCATTTGTCAGAAGGAAAAATGCTCTTCTTGGCTGAGCTATTCTGAACCGTTTGAGAGGGGAAGGTTAGCATAAGGGAAGGCCAGGAAACAGAAGGTAAGCAGTTGCAGAACTTGGAAAGGTGGCTCTTTAGGGTGAAAAGGAGGAGGAAGCAGGGGGCAGCAAGACATGGCCAATATCTTGCCAGCTCTAACCTTAACAGGGAAGTGTGTCAGGCTAGCTACTCCCCTTAGTTCTTGAGCCCCTAACTCTAGCTGCCTCCCTGGATGTGGGAATGCTAACTGCCACAATGATTCTTGGACCACATGGGAGGAAGCCACCTGCCAGCCAACTCTCTTGAATTCCCAATCTCCTTGCAATTTGCTTATCTCAGAGCCTGCTCAGTCCACCCTTCCTTTCTCTGCTCACATATCTGTAAGCCCAGAGCGACTCCTATTCAAGCAAAGTCTCACCTTCAGCATGGTTGGGTGGGATTGGCAGTGTAGGGCATGGGTAGGGGACCTGTGGGTCCTCCAGATGTTGGTGAACTACCTCACCCCTGGCTATTGTCCATACTAGCTGGGACTGATGCAAATTTGAAGTGGGAAGTTCTCTGTGTCTACTTTCCCCCGTGCAGACACATCAGTCTCCAGTACAAGTTGCAGTCCCAACACTTTCAAACAACATCTGAAGGGCCACCTAGTCTCCATCCCTGCTTTAGACACAACCCCTGTGATGGAATTGTGGGACTGATTATGGACCTGTTTGGTCCTCTGCCCCAACCAAATGCTGCAGGCAGGCAAGGAGAAAGTGGCCCTTCTACACAGAAGGCATGAGTTTACATAGTTGTGAGTCAAGGCCATGCTTTGTGGTGAAATAAGACACACGGACACAAGTAGTTTAGGTTAATGGGCTAAAAAAGGCCACAACTTTATTGGTTACAGAATGTGAGTGGTATTGGCTTAGGCATTGGGATCCGAACAGACTATACTTGACTCCTGTCCGCTCTGCAGGGAGTCACATGAGTGTTAACAACCTGTAGGGGGAGCTTGTTGATGCAAATCAACTGGAAGCTTTCCCCTAGAGTCACCCAAGGGTCATGCCATGGCCCTAGCCACCACCTGGGCTTCGGACAGGAACCACGACCGCCAGATCCCTTTAACAGAATACCCTTCAAGGGGAGGGGGAGGTGATGGCCACAACCTCCCCTCCGACACACAATGCATTTCCAATGCCTAACAGCCAAACCTTACAAAGTTGTGATGATTTGCTACAAGGCAGGCAAAAAACCAAGTGGCAGGACCCAGTCTGCCAAGTGGAAAATATTTACTACCAGGCCCCTTGGGCAATCAATCAAGGCGACCGACTGAGGTCCATAGCAAGGTCAGGTGCTGAGGCAAAGCCTAAAGGGAGGGTGGGTGATCTGAGGAAGCCAGGAACCAGAAGGAGGAGCTTGTGGGGCCCGTGGCCGTTTTAAACAGCAAAACCACACCCACCAGCCCACCGGATTGGCTGGCTGGAGTGCGTGACACGGGCCCAGGACTCCAATGACACAGAGGGCCTGGCCACACCCCTCTGCGGCCGCAGGAAGCGATTCCCGCTCACAACACATCCCCACCGGGAAGAGGAGAGGCTTTACACATAAACAGAGTGAGTTTTTGTGAATCTATCCATGCCCCGAATTCTGGAACTTTGGGGATTCACAAGTCCTTCTTTGTGTGGCATGAGCCACTGTGTCCCCAAGCCCTCGCCATTCCCCACACCTTGAAAATAACCCAAAACTTCCATTTTCTTCCCTCCCCAATCCAAGCAAGTGTGTGTTGACCAAGCAGCTAATTGTTTCAATCTCTGTGTCGTTCTCTCCCAACCATCCATGTGTGCTCCCCCACTCCCCTGCTATGGTGCTGCCTGCCCGCCCCCCTTGGGGTGGGGTGGGGATGTAGCAGGTGAGGGACCCCCCAGAAGAACAGGAGTTTTCTACACTACTCTCAAGAGGCCTGGAAAGGCAGCTAGCACGATCTCTCCGCTTGGCGGCGCCTGGAAACGCAGCAATGGCCCGCCCCTACGAGTAAGTGACTGATCTGGAGGAAGGGGGAGGGAACTGCCTTTGGGTCAGACTCAGCCCCCTGCAAGATGCCATCCCCACTGCTTGCTCAAGGCGGAACACTCATTGAGGGAGAATAATATTTGGGCAGGGCGTCAGCGTAGGGAATAACTAGAGGTCAAGAAAGTTGAGGCCGCAAGAGTTGAGAAGAGAGGGCTGTGGGAATGGATGGGTCCAGAGAGACAGACATGAAGATGTCAAGGGAGTTGGGTCAGTTGCTTTGATGGTTTGAGGAGACCCTTCAGGCGGAAAGGAAGCATTGAAGGAAGCAAGAAGTTTCCCATCCACCTGGGCAGGGTGTATGGAGGTCCTGAGCTGCCCAGATGATCAGACCCCCCTCTTGGCCTTGCTGATGTGGTCCAAAGGAAAGCAGAGCAAGATGTACAAGGCACCATGCAACTGTCTTAGGAACTCAACTCTGGATTTGTGTAGAGTTTACTCCTTAGCCTTTTCTTCTCCCGAAGATATCCTGCAAGGGGGCAGACGTTTAGGACCAGAGTTTTCCTACTCCTAGATGGGTCCCTTTCCAGGTTGACGAGCCCCATCTGCCCCTCAGTGAGGGGGCAGCATCACCCTAAATCACAGAGAGCTCTCTTCATTTTAATGGCAGGGGATAGTCATCCTTGGGCGAGATCCTTATTCTGACAATTCTGTGTGCAACAGGAGGCCTGGCAACATGGCGGAGTAGGTTAACAAATGCCCTTGGAGGTGTGTTTGCATGGACAGCTTATCTGTGGATGCCCATTGCCCATCCTGCAGGCAACATGCACCAGCCTTTCCCCCCGCCCCCTGCTTCCCTGAGCTTGAGCATTAATAACCCACTTGCTCTGGCTGTGCCATGCTTTCTCTGATGCTTTGCAGAACAGCAGGAAGTGACCTCAACATACTGAGCAAAGTCCTGAGGGTTAGCCTGCTTGGGCAGCTGGGGTACAACCCAGCAGCTGGCTTCCTTAAGAATGTGACTGCCACACCATGCTTCTGCTTTGGTTTTGAGCACTGGAGGAAGACAGCACCTCTCTCTGAAGAGCAGCAGGGATGAGGTGGCAGTTCAGGAGAGCAAGGGACTCATGTCTGGGGGTAACTAGCTCCACTGGGTCCCAGGCTCCCTTCCCAGCAGCGCTGATGGGTCAAAGACAGGCTGAAAACAGAGCGTTGAATGCACTTCGTATCATATCTGCTGCAGATCATATGACCCTCGAGAAACAAACGCTTGCAGGCACATCCTTCAAAGGAAACCAGCAGCAATGTTGTGTTTATGTGTGTGTGTATTTGTGTGTGTGTGTGTGTGTGGTTCTGTGCTAGATACTCCAAATTCCGCAACTAGAAAAATTCTGAGACAAGAATAAATTATTCCAGCTAGATAAATTTACATAGCCAACCTAATCCACACACATAGGTCGCAATCCTATGCCCACTTACAGGGGTATAAGCCCCACTGAACACAGTGGAACTTACTCTTGAGTAAGTAGGCACAGAACTGCTGCAAGTCTTGGTTTTCTTTGTTGCTGTGCTGCTTTGCCTTTTATACATATGTGTTGTTCACACCAAAATAAACTTTTTGTTGTTGTTTGAGACATTTTTGCAACAACCAGAAGACGGGGGGTGAAGTCTCATATGGCAGGGCTATAAGTAAAGACTAGGTCAACTTTTCCTCTGAATTTTCCAAACCTATAAGCGGAAAATCCTCCCTTGCACTTAAAAACACCATCTTACAGCCACAAGGACTAGGAGTGTGCTTCTTTAAAATGCACACACATCAACAAGATGAGGAAAGCTTTAAATTTACTGGATTTACTCGAATGTAATGCACACCTTTTTTTGGCCGAATTATATCGCGAAAATTCAGGTGCGCATTATGTTTGATGGCACATTTACATTTGCCAGCAAATACTTTTTTGGTTTCAAGGTTTTGAAAATTGAGGTGTGCATTAGATTCGATGGCCCATTACATTTGAGTAAATGTGGTACTAAATTCTGCTTGATAGATTACCTTGGGTGTTGCACCACTGTCATGACCCTTCTGTTTTGGTTCTAGTAGGGCCCAGCTGAAGGTTCTGATCAAACTCAGACCTCTCTAACAATTTGTTACTGTTTCTGAAGGCAGAACTGACTCTCTTTCTTTTGCCTCTCCCTCTTTCTGTTCCAGAATCACGGAGTTGTGTTCTCAGAGGTCACCTGATCCTCAGCTGTGTCTTTTCCCCACCACCCCAGATGTCCTCATTCCCTCCCGGTCAGTCACAAGCGAAGTCTGACCTATGGAGGCACTCCTGGTCTCCTTAATGTGGGACTGGGCCTTTTTTTTCAGGGGGGTGGGGGCGTCTAACTTCTCACACTCTCAATTTCCCAACCTCCTCCTTGGCCTTTCCTGGGACCAGGTTCGTTGATTGTCATGACATACTTCAGATTATCTGATGCGAGTGTGCAACATAGCTTGGGGGCAGGGAGAGTAAGAATGAAACCTTCTACGTTTTCCAGGGAGCCTGGGGCTGTTTGCAGGGGCTCGATCTTGCTGCTAGTTGTGTGTCTTCTGGGAGACTGAACCTACTGGGACTTTAAGAGTTAAGACTCCTCACCACTTCCTTCTTGCTGTGGCCTTTTGTGCCTCTTTAAGGAAACTGGGATGCACACTGACCGACTTGGCACCCCCATCCTTTCCACAGCTGCTTTTTTCTCTTTTGGAATGGGGTTCAGTGCTGTTTCCAAGAAGTAGCTTTGTCTACATGGAATGACATCCCATACCCTTTGAGCCCAAAGGAAGCAGGTTCTCAGTTATATTCAACCAGGAATGAGCTGGGTGGAGTTTTGTCCAAAGACAAGGCCAATGGCCAACGTCTGAGGATATGGTTGGGGAACAAAGGAAGAGAAACCCAGGCAGGGAGGACAGAATGACTAAACCCAGGGGCTACTATAGCATTGTTTGGGAGACTGTTGACCTCCAGAGCTGGGGGCAAGGATAGGAAGTGTTTCCTTCTAGTGTTCAGCAAAGCGGACTAGAGGGAGGCATTTATGGAACACCAGCTTAGTGACTTACAGGCCGGCATCAGTCGGTCCACCAGAAAAGACAAAGGCCTCCAAATGCCAATCACTTAACAAGTGCTGTTTGCATACCAGCCTCTGTACACCCTGGGGAAGGGGAGGAACATGGGGAATGATGGGTTGGAAGCATTTCAGGAAGGCGTCTGTGGTGGGCTCTGTTTCTATGTGCAGCAGCTGATCTTGGCACCTTCTGGTGCCCCCCCCCCAAACTGGTGGTCATTTTAATAAAGAGCAGTTGTGTCAGGATCTCAATCTCAATCAGCAGAGAAGGACCTCTGCCTGAGACCTTGGAAAAACCATTGCTGGTCAGAATAGACATGATTCTGGTCTAGGCAGACCAATGACCTGAAACATACAGCCTCCACATGCTCATAGAACCAGGTTATGTGGCATTCTGCAAATGTTCCAGATCACTTTCTGCTGTGGCTCAAATTAAGCCTTTCCTAGTATGGACCAGGACCAGCTGCTGTGCTCTAGAAAGGGCTCCCGGAGCTCTGCGTTAGCATGACTCTAAGCATATAGAGTCCCTTGAGCCCTGAACCTTCAATGGCCCATTAGACCAGTTCCCTGTATCACATCCCCCATTGGGCTTGGAGCCGTTTGCATGTGGGTATTCTAGGGTGACTTAGGGCAGACCCTCCAACCCTGTTGTCTCTTAGGGGCATGCTCTCACTACTGATACATGAGTTGAAGCAACTTCTCTCAATTCCCATTCCCACTGTGGTCGAAGCCAGGTCAGGAATAACATTAGCTTACATGCATGACATAGATAGCTTCATTGTCCCCACCACACCTCTTTCGCCCGCCAGCAGCAACCCCACTCTTCCAGATATTTCAGTTGCAAGCATCTTGGCAGACAGTGCTGTCCTCACAACATCCTGCCTGCCCACTGTGGGTAACCCCCCAGCTTCTGGGAAGAAGCACTGCCCTGGGCCTCTCCGCCCATACATTTGAGAGACCCCCAACTCCCAGCCAAGCCAGCACCTCGCCCTGGTGCCGACAACCGCTGCTGTGCCAATGCAGCATAACCACTGGGCATATTTTGGATACAACCTGGGGGCAGAGGGATGCTTCAGAGAGCACCAGAGGCTCTGGGCTGCTGCTACTATGCTTGGAGCAATGGAACACCCACACGTTTCCAGAATGAATTGAATAAACTAATGTTTTAACAATCTCTCTTGTTCAGGCGAGTCATTCATTTGAGAAAGGGTTGTGGTGGTTTGAGTGGAACTTGGGAATGCCCAGTTCACTGTGGATCAAATATGGAGGGGTCACTGTTGGTTTCTCATTTTTCCAATCTTAAGTTCGATTCTCCACATCAGTTTGCAATTTTAGCCTTCCTTCGTGCTCTTCTTGAGTGCTTTTGCCTGGTCTCCTTGAACTGTCATAATGCCTCTTGTTTGGCTGGATGGAGAATGGAGTGGATGGGTGGGTGGGTGTGTCTAAACCTCTGACTTTCTGAGTGGCTGGAATAGAGCCTACTGTGCAAAGGTAAGAGCCACATCCATTAATCTGCGTATTGTTGCTTCGGGTGCCCTTCCATAAGGCGGAAGGAGTGAGGCAGCTGCCTCAGACAGCAAATTCTGAGGGAGGAAAGGTGGCTAGAAATGTGCCATGTGGTCTGTCCTACAGCCCCTAAACTAGCTTGCTGCCCTAAGGATGTGGTGGAAGACATTATTATTATTATTATTATTATTATTATTATTATTATTATTATTATTATTTTCATTATTTGTACCCCACCCATCTGACTGGGTTGTCCCAGTCTATTCCATCACCAGTGCTGAAGTAAGATTCAGCTGTCTAGTCAAATTTTGTGCAAAAAATGGGGAATTCACTTCCTTTCCCTTTGCCCCAGGTAGCAAAATGGCTTGGGCAGATCCTGACCTCTGGCCTGGAGTCCCATAAGGGAGAATATGGCCTCCAGGCTGAAAAGGTCTTGGTCTAAAGTGTCCTGGGTGCAGGGTCAGTGTAAAAAATAAATGATTTGCGAATGGTATATGCCCAAAGGTGGAAAGAAGAAACAGTCCCAATGAAAGAAGATCGGCAATTAAAACTGATGGAATATGAAGAGATGGCGAAACTTGCCAGAAGAATAAGAGATCCAGACGAGAGACTTTTTCAATATCAGAATGTGAATTTGTTAAATTTATGAAGACAAATTGTAAACAATTAAAAACGTTAGCAGGATTGACATAAACAGGAGCAGTAAAAAAACAACAACATAGAGAGTAAAAAGATTAAATTTATAAATAGGTTGGAATTGGTGATGCAGTAAGATTGTGATATAAAATAAGGAACAGCAGAGAGGAGGTGAAGCAGGTCGAAGAAAATGTTGGTTTTTGTTTAGATTAGATTTTTTTTTTTTTGGTAGAAACATTGTAAAATGAAAAATTGGAAAAATAAAATATTTTAAAAATAAATAAAATATTAAATGGCTTGCAGGGGGACAAGACAGAGTTTTGATGATTGTGTAAGGTGTCATGGGAGAAACTTCGTTCCAAGTTAGTTTCCCCTACCTCTTTCCTCCCTGATTAGGCTCCAGAGTTTCAAAAACAACAGCAGTATTGGTAGGCCTCTTCCAGGATCGGGTTTTCCTGTCAGTAATCTCCCTTTAATGAGGAGACGCCTTTGTATATGCCTGACCTGGAACAGAACAGCTGTTTTGTGTTGCAATGGGTATACATGATCTCTGGCAAATGACAAGGCTTTCTTTCTTCCTTGACTGTGGAGAATTCTTAGAAAAATTAAATTTGACTTCCCTATAACTTTAGGTATTAGCTAGCATTCTTATCCTCTCCCCATTCCCAGTTGTGTTTCATGTTTCGATTGTGATGAGCTGTATTTCTCTTATTAGAAATCTAGCCCATTTGTTGTTGTTTTTTTGGGGGGGGGGGGTTTAGGCTGTGGCCAAGGAACTTAAGGAGGCTTGTCACTATGCTCCTGGCACAACTTTGCAGCTTTGCAGTAACTGTAAAATATGGGGTGAGATCCAACATCAATCATACTCAAAGTAGACCCATTAAAAGTACTGGATTAAGTAAGTTGATTGATTTCAAAGGGTCTTTTCTGACTTAGTTGGATATCACCCATGGCATTTATTGCCTATAAAGATAGTTAAAAGTTTTGCTCGTTATTTTCCATAACTGGGAATTTCTCATTCCATCTAAAGAAATCCAGTACATGTGGAAAACTGTCATTGATTGATTTAACACCATCTGCTAACACAATTTTTCTTAACACCATCTGTTTACCATCCCATTTTGATGATAAGAAAAAGCAGTTTATAGAGAGGAACAGAAACACCTCTATCAAATATGAGAGTAACCCCTAAAATCGGGGAACAACATAAATAACAACTGAGAGAAGCCAGAGTAAGTTAGTTAACCATACATCAAATATTGCTTCTTGTAACTCATCCAAGACAGACATGACAAGGCCATTATCTGAAAATCTTATTACTGATGCATATTTGCCAAATAGTAAAGGTATAGTCTCAACTTTATATAAATTGCAGGGTTTGTTTAGCTTGGGAACAGAAGGGTTAACATTGATATGGGAACCAGGCATTGGGGAAACAATAGGTAAAGAAAAATGGCAAGCCCTGAGAGAGCAGGTAAGACTTTTTAAGATGGTCTCAGCAAAAGTTAGAGAGTCCTCTTTTAAACCATTGCTGGTATCATTCCCCAATTAAATTAACTCTGTCTGTTGCACAGGTTGCAGTAATAAAGGTACATTCCTCCACATGTGGTGGACTTGCCTCACTGTGCAATTTTTTGGAGACAAAGGTCTTTGCTGAACCTGGTAATGTAATTTGGCACAATGTACAACCATCTCAGAAGGCTTATCGCCAAAGAATGGATGCTTTTGAATTATGGTGCTGGAGGAGATTCTTGAGAGTCCCATGGACTGCAAGAAGATCAAACCTCTCCATTCTTAAGGAAATCAGCCCTGAGTGCTCACTGGAAGGAAAGATCCTGGAGCTGACGCTCCAATACTTTGGCCAGCTCATGAGAAGAGAAGACTCCCTGGAAAAGACCCTGATGTTGGGAAAGATGGAGGGCACAAGGAGAAGGGGATGACAGAGGATGAGATGGTTGGACAGTGTTCTCAAAGCTACCAGCATGAGTTTGACTAAACTGCGGGAGGCAGTGGAAGACAGGAGTGCCTGGCGTGCTCTGGTCCATGGGGTCACGAAGAGTCAGACATGACTAAACGACTAAACAACAACAACAACCATCTCTGGAACTTGCCCTGTTGCTATTGTCCAGAAAGCAAAACTGATTGCTACCTTTTATAGAAATAGTGACATACCTCCAGGATGCAGCAAGACAGCGAATAGCACTAGATTTCTGAAATAAATAACATTTATGGTTCAAGCAAGCATTTGCTGAAAACCCTACTAAACAATTAAGAGCATGAATAAACAAAAATTCTGAAGATGAATTTGCAGCACTGTCACTTAGATACATAATATATGTTAATGAACAAAGAAGGGAGGATCTCGCTGAATGGTGATTCACTTGGGTTAAGTATCCCATCTAAAATGGAACTGGTTTTAAGCTCTTTTGGACTATAGGTCTTGTTAGATCAGAGATTCCTTAACAAATCCTCCCATGGCTATGGAACAAAACAGACAATAAGATAAATATACCGTACTTCATGCTTATTGTTGGCAGATGGGGTGAAGGAGATAGGCACTCATACCTGTGAACAATAAAAATAAAATTCTAAGAAGATTTGGCAAAAACCTCAGGCAGCAGCAGCTCCTCCTCTTGCCATCCTGTCCTCCTTCCTGAAGCTAAGCTGAATTTTTATTATTTCGGTCACAGACCAGTTCCAGACCGCATACAATATCAAGGAAGTCATAAAACACAATAGGGATACATTTGAATTTGCAATTAGGCATAACAGGGACAATACAGATAGAGCAACAGTTAAAATATATATAAATTAAAACTTAGTCACTAACATATAACCTAAAATTATCATTTAAAACCTTAATCATTATGATAGCACAGCTTGTTCCCTAAGTTTTATGGCAATCGCACAGAATTTGGGTACCCTTAACGTGATCTCAGGATCCTTTTCCTCTACCAGGGATTTTAGACATTGAAGAGCATAAGACTCTTAACCTCAGGGTCATGGATTCGTGCCCCACGTTGGGCCTGAAGCTAAGCTTGCTTGGTGCCCTCCTTCAGGTATGGTGGAACATCACCAATTTTGAAACAAGATTCAGCTTCTACTCTCGTCAGATTCTCTCTGTGGTGGAATTTTGTGTGCCATCTTTAATAATAATAATAATAATAATAATAATAATAATAATAATAATAATAATACCTTTATTGTCAATATACAACCCGTGTACAATTAAATTAACTGAGCCTCCCCCCAAAAAAAACACTCAGTCTCATTGCACTCTGTGTGCTTGTCGCACAACACACCAACCCCGAAAGTCAGTTGCACTATATTATATATATCTTGTCCTTTCCCTTGGGCAGCAAAATGTCTTTAGGGAGCCCTGTTTGTTTACCCATGTTGAGTTGCGCTGGAATCTGGCACCACAACATTTAAATCTCTTCCATTAACAGCTACTAGTAATAACATGGCATCTTTGATAATTTTATTGTGGGGGTGGATTTCAAAATTCAACATTGCAGCAAGTTCTCTTAATAGTTCAAATAAATCCTTTGGGAGATTGGTCCCAATGGGATGCCAACCCATCAATCCCCGTTGAATGAACTTTATTCAGAGGAAATTGATCAGCAGGTTATCCCAGTTTCTATCAAGTTTTGGGCTGGCTAACTAGATGCAGTGGAAGACCAGGCAAAGATAAAGTTGATGTTGTCAGGTGTAGCTTGTCATATAGGGACAAGGAAAGCTGCAGATACTGTACTGAAATTCCTTCTTCCTCACAGTACAAAAATACAGTGGTAGCTCAGGTTAAGAACTTAATTTGTTCCGGAGGTCCGTTCTTAACCTGAAACTGTTCTTAACCTGAGGCACAACTTTAGCTAATGGGGCCTCCCGCTGCCACTGTGCCACCAGAGCACAATTTCTGTTCTCATCCTGAAGCAAAGTTCTTAACCTGAGGTACTATTTCTGGGTTAGCGGAGTCTGTAACCTGCAGCATCTGTAACCTGAAGTGTTTGTAACCTGTGGTACCACTGTAAAATAAAATACAGGAACCCTGCTGAGTCTTCCTCTGCATTTGGCCACCTGAGTTATGGGGTCGATCAGAAATCAAACTCTCTGCAGACTGTTTTCCATCAGATTCTTTCACATGACGTTGCTGAGGCAAAAGGAATCTCTTCCTTCCCTGCTTTCCTGTTGGAGAGATCAGAGTTGGTCTCAGTGGGTTTACATTTAGGTCTTCCCTGGACCCTGACAACAATGGGAAATGAATGCAAATATTAAAATATTTACTCTGATTGTCTTTTCTTTTATTTCTTTATGCATTTTTTTGTCCGTCCCCCCCAATTATGTTTTATTGTAATTTTATTGGTGTTAGCTGCCCTGAGCCTGGTTCTGGCTGGGGGGCGGGGGCGGGGTATAAATAAAAAATTATTATTGTATTATTATTATTATTATTACTATACCTCGGGTTAAGTACTTAATTCATCCCGGAGGTCTGTTCTTAACCTGAAACTGTTCTTAACCTGAAGCACCACTTTAGCTAATGGAAGCTGCCGCCGCGCCACCGGAGCAAGATTTCTGTTCTCATCCTGAAGCAAAGTTCTTAACCCGAGGTACTATTTCTGGGTTAGCGGAGTATGTAACCCGAAGCGTATGTAACCTGAAGTGTATGTAACCCGAGGTACCACTGTATTATTAAACAGTGGGTTTTGCGGGAGAGGGGGGTGCTGTGCTGCCTTCACCTCCATGCTTGGGATTTTCAAAAGCTAGCAGGCAGGGAGAGAACAGGGAGCTCTATTTGGTGAAGGGATTTGGGGTTCCCCACTTAATCCTTGTATCAAACCACATATTACTCCTTGAGAGTGCATTTCTGGCTGTCATCAGTGTAAAGCACTGACTCCAGTTTAAGGATTTAAGGCTGCAGTATGACGCTCACTTACCTGAGCCCAATGCAACATTGAAGGCAGTGACACAATTCTACTTTGCTTATGAAATGCATAGCAGTGGCTATGCTGAAAATGCTGAAAATATTACTACCTTTCGTACAAAAGGAACCACAAACAAATTTAAAAACACTACTCTTTTATGCTTTAATGTTTTCATAACTACATTTTCCTGAATTATGTTTGTAATCAACATTTGTAAAACAATTCGAAGTAGCATAACTCGCTTAGCTTAACCCATTATTATAATCATTTCAATTAATCTGAAAAATAGTATTAATGGCATCAGCAGCATATTTCTATACAGCAACTAAACAACAACCCCATCATATTGGATAATGTCTAGCGAGTCTCCAATATTCCATTCTTGGGCAAGATGCTTCAACATATAGCAGGGCTGCCATAGGTCCAGGTTGTCCCAGACATGTCCGGGAATTGGGCAGGAAAATGGCGTCTGGTTGGATTTTTGACAAATCAGCAAAAAGAAGAAGAAGAAGAAGAAGAAGAGGAAGAAGAAGAAGAAGAAGAAGAAGAAGAAGAAGAAGAAGAAGAAGAAGAAGAAGAAGTAGTCTGGAGAAACCCGTATGCAAGGAGCTTAATATATATATATTTAAATCAATTTTAAAAATTATAAAAATGCCAAAAACTTAGATCTTTTATGTTCTCAAAAAAAGCTCAACAACTTCAAACACAAAGCTTTTGGGAATATGGTGCCATCTCAATTTGAAGTGTTTCTGGATTAAGCAGATTATCAAAATTAATTAGTTTGTTGTTGTTGTTGTTTAGTCGTTTAGTCGTGTCCGACTCTTCGTGACCCCATGGACCAGAGAACGCCAGGCACTCCTGTCCTCCACTGCCCCCCGCAGCTTGGTCAGACTCATGCTGGTAACCTCGAAAACACTATCCAACCATCTCGTCCTCTGTCGCCCCCTTCTCCTTCTGCCCTCCATCTTTCCCAACATCAGGGTCTTCTCCAGGGAGTCTTCTCTTCTCAAGAGGTGGCCAAAGTACTGGAGCCTCAGCTTCACAATCTGTCCTTCCAGTGAGCACTCAGGGCTGATTTCCTTCAATTTGAAGTGTTTCTGGATTAAGCAGATTATCAAAATTAATTAGTTACTGGATGGTAACTGATTTGGTCACCTGATAGGAGATCTATACTAGGAACTGTGGAGGGTGTATGTATCCCTGTTGGTTGTGCTGGACCTCTCTGTAGCTTTTGATGCCATGGTACCTTTCTGGGCCGACTGGCTGGGATGGAACTTGAAGGCATTGTTTTATGGTGCTTCTGGTCATTTTTGGAGTACCGGTTTCAGAAGGTTGTGCTAAGAGACCCTTCTTTGACATCTTGGCCTTGGGTCTAGGGTGTCCCTCAGGGTTCCACCTTGTCCCCCATGTTATCTAACTCCTAAATGGAACTGCTGGAGGGTGTTCATGGGAGGTTTGGTGTCACCAACAGGCTGGTGACACTCACTCTCCTTTCCATCTAAATCCAAGGAAGCTGCTCCAGTTCTGAATCAGTGTCTGGACCAGATGAGACTGAGCATGCAGAAGCTTGATCCTGAAAAGATATTGGTTCACCTGGTCAGTCAAAGAGCTGATCAGGGAGTTCCACTTGTTTTGGAAAAGGTGCCATTCCTCATGAAAACTCAGGCTCACATTTTGGGTGCCCTCAGGGATTCATCCCAGAAGTGGACTGCCCAGGTTTTGGTGGCAGCCAGGAATGTTTTTGCACAGCTCAGGCTAACACGCCAGCAGCACCCGTCCCTATAAATGTATGATCTGCCCATGATGACACATTATTTATTTATATGGACTGACTCATGGGTCGGCAAACTAAGGCCCGCGGGCCAGATCAGGCACAATTGCCTTCTAAATCTGGCCCACAGATGGTCTGGGAATCGCCATGTGGATCACCAGCACGTGCGTTCTTTCCCTCTCCCTCCCTCTCCCTTACACGGTGGCAATGCCACCTCCTCCCTCCCTCCCTCCTCCTGGCTTCTCCCCGTCCTGCCTAGAGGAGGAAGGGGGCTGGGCTTTGTTGGTGTCAGCCCCTCTTCAGAGCCCTTTCGTGCGCCACTCATCATCCCTTCACCCCACCGCCGCCACCAGCCCCTGCCGCTCACAAGACACAGGAGCCGCAGTTGGCTGAGCGCCCCTCTTGAGTGGCCACCATTTAAAGCAGCCCCTCTCCAGAGCCCTTTCACGCGCCGCTCATCGCCCCTCATCCATTTTTTGTTTGTTTGACCAAAATCTAGTCCAGCCCTCCACAAAGTCTGAGGAAGAGTGGACCAGCCCCCTGCTGAAAAAGTTTGAGGATCCCTGGACTGACTGATCCAAGGTAGCCAGTTTAAGAGTTCTGTGTGTTCTGATCTCAGCCAGGAGATCCTGATTCAGTTATAGACAGAGGGGAGTTATGGCCAGCTGGGAAGCAACACTCAGATCTTCTCTCTTGACTTTTAGAAACTCCATGGCTTTCCCTTGTGGGCTAGACCAGACATGACACCTTTCACAAAATTAGCAACTGTGTTCTTTGAAAAATCAAATAACTGGTGCCTGGACAGCTCCTCCACTCTGGTGTAGGAAGGAAGACATTAATAACATTTTGTCACAATCCTGATCGTGAGGTGGAGGGCTTGCTCTTTGGGGAGATGCTTGCTCTCTGAATCAGGGAAGTTCAGTGCTCTGCCCTGTGATGGAGAGAGGTGAGTCTTCTAGTTTTCCCCCAATCCTTGGGAGAACTGTAGCACACCCAGCTTTGTTACCTTTCCAAACCTTCTCCTACCAAGCTCTTTCTTTCTCCCTAACATGACCTTTGCTCCTCCCTGGTTGTCATAGAGAGGAACCAGTCTTGTCAGCCCTCTGATAAGGTGCAGGTGCTCCACCTTATCCACACCATCTCAATAAATATTTCAGAGCACCCTCCGGGCAGACATTTCCCCCCATTAATCTCCCATTAGCTGAGAGTGGGTACATGAGATGGATCACCTAGGAAGACCATGATTCAATCACTGCCTTCCCAGGGGCTTGCCTTTTAAAGCCAGTCCATCATCCTAGGTGGAGACAGGCAGGGTGGGTTGCTGCCTGCAAATGCCCGGTCAGGTGATTTTGGGTGGGGGTGGTGCTCAGAAGCATGGATTGGGAGGTGGAGGGTAAGCATGGCACAGCAAGACAAGCAAAGAAAACGACCCTCTTCAGATGTTCTCATGCCACCCCTTGGGCATGTGGGTGGCATGAGAACAAATACATTACAGTGGTACCTTGGGTTACAGACGCTTCAGGTTACAGACACTTCAGGTTACAGACTCCGCTAACCCAGAAATAGTACCTTGGGTTAAGAACTTTGCTTCAGGATGAGAACAGAAATCGTGCTCCGGCAGTGTGGCAGCAGCAGGAGGCCCCTTTAGCTAAAGTGGTACCTCAGGTTAAGAACAGCTTCAGGTTAAGAACGGACCTCCAGAACAAATTAAGTTCTTAACCTGAGGTACCACTGTACTATAATGGTGATGTGTGCATTTCTGCAGAGAGAAGGGTAAGGGGAAGAGAAATGTTTGCATGTATCTCTCTCTGAGCATTTATTTGTGTCTGGTAGTGTGTTATTGTGCCCTTGTCTTAGTCTGGGCAAGGGGCCACTCCACACGTGGCATTCCTCATATGTGGGTGTGAAAGACTGCAGCAAAAACTTGCATCTGTTTGCAATGCATCATCATCTAGGAAGATCATGTATGTGCCTATTTCACTTCATGTCTCTGTGTGTGTGTGTGTGCTAAGCACCTACAGGTTTTTACCTGCAACAGGGTGAGCCCCAGGTTTTCTATTATTATTATTATTATTATTATTATTATTATTATTATTATTTTATTTTGCTACTCTTGGTGAACATCAATAATGTCCCTGTATCTTATCATACACTGGGCAACATAACAATAAGACATTAAGACATTTTTAATGACTGCTGCTTCTCTCCTTCCCATCCTTCCTTTTACCATTGCATGGACTGAGTCTATACTCTGGGTGGACAACTGATGGGTCTTGCTTGCATCCCCTAGAACAGTGTTTCCCAACCTTGGGCCTCCAGCTGTTTTTGGACTACAACTCCCATCATCCCTAGTTAGCAAGACCAGTGGTCAGGGATGATGGGAATTGTAGTTCAAAAACAGCTGGAGGCCCAAGGTTGGGAAACACTGCCCTAGAATACAAGACAGCATTGCCCAGTTGATGATGGTGATGACAACAACAACTTACCAGTATTACTCATACCCCGCCTGTCTGACTGAGTTGCCCCAGCCACTCTGAACAGCTTCCAACATTATTATTTTTTAAAAAACTTAGCAAACTTCAAACCTTTACAACTTCCTGATACAGGGTTGCCATCAGATGTCTTTGGAAAGTTGTATAATTATAAGCTGCCTCTCCAATACTGCATCTCTCCCAGAAGTACCAGCAATGGCTTTTACACAGTTCTGTAATTTTGCACACTTAGCTCCCCTTTGTGGACTGGGCCCTGCTCCTGTGTTGACCCATGGACAATTGTAGCATGATCATCTCACATGTGGGTGGGTGTTGATGTAAAAAGGGATCTCACAGGTGTTTTGTTCCTGCATCCATGAAGAAGAAGAAAATCTTGTAACATGAAGTGACTCTTTTCCTCTGAAGAGACATCTAGTCTCCTTCCTGCCTTCTTCTCTCCCTCTGTTATTTCCAGATTCGTTAACCAACCAACCAGAGCTTTAGGGATGCGAAATAGCAACATCCCAGCTGGCAGAGTGTGGTGAAGCAAATGTGTTGGCTAGCTGCAAACATCTTTGGGCACATGGAACGTGCATGGTCACCTTTGATCTAAGTGCAATCAATGGGAGTGGCTTGCCTGCAGCATGCTCTGTTTGGGGAAATCTGGCAAGCAAGGGGTGAGGAAGCAGGGCTATTTAACAGCTGAAAGGCCAAGCATGGTGGGATATTGATTGTAGATCCTCCTAGGAGGCTAAGTGTAAAGTTGGTCTGGGCAACTTTAAGGACAACAGAAGAGAAAGCAGACAGATCTATACCTGCCGCTGGGGGACAGAATACACAAGGCAACCTACAGAGGCACCCTGAAAAGAACAGGGCCCAAGTTCTTGCACAACTTCAGTCCCAATAGGGCTTGTTCAGGGAACCTTCCCCACAGGCTGATTAGAGTGGGGTTGACATCTTGGCCTGCCCTATAGTGCCTAGTTCTGCACTGGAGCTGAAATGAGCAGCTGCAAAGATCTGAAAATTGGCCAGGACCTAATATGCCACTATTGAGACTTTTGAAAGGTGACATTTGAAAGGTTTAATGGGAGGCTTAAACTTTAAAACATGAGTTGTTTAGATGACTGACATCTCTTGACTTTCAACATTAAAACAACAACTATAGAGTACAGGATAGCTGACAGCTTTTGAGATGTTTTGCTTAGCTGCCAAAATGGAGAAACGAAAAACAGAGACCAGGAAGTGTAAACCATTCCATTTCCCAGAATAAAAATTCATGTTCAATAACTGAGTGACAAAACTGGAGAAGGTTGCCAAATGTCACATTTTTGTTGGGTTTTCTTGCAGCTTCACCACGTTCCTGATCCTCTGAGTGACTCTGCTCCTACTTCTCTGCACCTCAAGCTGGTTTCTATGAAGCTTGTTCAGGAGAATTTCCTTAGGTGGCTGGTTGCCCATGCGATGGGCCGGGTCTGTTTGCCTTGCCCCCAATTCACCAGCTCTTAAGGGTGCCTCGCCTCATGGCAAGCCCAGTACACAACTCAGTTGCATCCTCTTCACTTGGCACATGCCCCCCCCCTTTGCAGGGCCCACCTGCCTGCCTGCCACATCCCAGTCAGAAAGAAAACATACTTCTATCTCCGCCACCCCTGCAAAGAAACCCATTTTTGAAAAGAAAACGTTTGCATCCTCCCTGAATTGCCTGCCAGCAGCTGCCAACGCTGCCTCAGCCCACTCCAAATTCAGAGGGGGGGGGGAGGCGGCACCCACGTGCCCAGCTAAGTTTCCATCCCTCCTGACATCTCCACTCTCCCCCACCCCCACCCCCGGGGCATTTGGGCTCCTGGGGAAAGTGGCACCAGGCTAGATGGCAGCTGAGCCCAGCCCTTTTCTGGGCTTGAAGTCGCTTTTGGCAAGGGGGGTCACACCTCCTGTTTCCATGGGGTGCGTTTCCCGCCCCCGCCCCCCCCATGCCTGCCAAGGTAGATTGTGTTTTAAGCTGGGTGGGGTGGTTCTCAGGCATCTCTCTGCGCTCTAGGCCAGGGCTGCGCCTCTCTGTGCGCGCGTCCATCAAGGCGCAGGAGGACTGGTTTTTTCGCTCCCCCGTTTTTGTACTCCGGGATGTGGGGTCGGGAGCCAGGAAGGGAATAGGATGGGTGGTGTGTTTTCCCTTCCCCTCCCCTCCCAGAAACATGGAGGTTTCTGGACGAGGGAGGGTGGGAAAGAGGAAGCATCGGCAGGGATGGTAGAGAGAGGAGGGAGGAGAAGGAGGTGGGAGGGAGGGAGAGAGAGAGGGAAGGAGGAGGGCGTAATCTCCATGCACACACCAGGATGGGATTCCATCAGAAATCCAGGGCTTTCCTCAACTGGGAATGGACCGCGGAGAAGAGAAGAGGGTGGAAGAGGCTGAGGCAGCCTTTGGGAAGCTCCCATCAGTATTGGAGAGGCCAAAAAAGGAAACGGGGGAAAGACCCACAAGGGTGAGTCGGGGCTTATGTCTGTCTTGTCTCTTTCTCGGTTTCGATCAGGGCGGAATCTCTGCTTGGAGCCTCCAGATTTCAAGGCAACCCCGATTTGTCTTCTCCCCCCCCCCCCCGTCCCACGTTTCTGCTCTTGCGTGTTCCAGACTGGACAGGTCTCCTGGTGTATTTCAGCTGCTCCGGGAAGATGGCATTATTGCTAAGGTGTGGCAGGGGGAGAGGAAAGAGGGCTGCTCTGAACTCCCACCCACCCCCCACCCCGCTCCAATTATTTTTTTAACACCTTCGTATTTCCCTCTGTTCCCATGGCTAAATCCTATCCCGTGTGTGTGTTGTGCTGCCGCTTTATTAATTCCCCCCCACCTGACTTTCTTAGCCCCCACTCCCGGGGGGGGGAGTTAATATTTCCTCCACCAGCTTTCCCAACTGACACTCTTGTGAGAAGAAGGAGAGGGATTGAAATGTCATTTCTGTAACCTGCTTCACGACCATTAAATTGTGGGAGGTATATGTGTATGCATTTTTGTATGAATTTAATTAGGAAGCAAGAATGTACTCCTATTCTTTCCATCTTTAAGAATGGTTTAAAGGTATTCCCAACATTTCCAATATCTTGATATGAGGTTCTTAATGTTTTTGGATTATTATTTTTTAAAATTACCTCCTCAATTTCTCTATCTAAAGAACGACCCTGGAGGCTTCTGTTGGGCCAAAAGGCCAGACAAAAACATTAAAAATGACAGCAGTGTTGTTCTGTTTTTTTGGTTTTGTTTTAAAAGAAATGATTGGCTTCATGCTCCTTTGTGAACTTAACATTTTAAAATGCTTTATTTATTTTTATGTTTAAAATGCACTCTTCCTAAATCTACTTATCCATACAGTTTCCCAATGGAATCTCTGGATTTGGGGGGGGGGGATGGGATTACTAAGGAAAAACTGAGTAACAAAAAATACTCTTCTGAAAATCCAGCGCTAGAGATGGCTTGATTTGTCTTGGGAAGATATTGATCTTCAGAAATGTTTGCATTCAAAGTTGCATCTTAAGTCACTTATAGAAAAGCCCTTATTAAAGCCTTAAGGGGACAGGGAGGCCATATGATATAAGGCAGAAAGAGCTGGTCTGGCTTCCTCCATCCAAACCTTTCACCTTCCATTTCCTATCACCAGAGCAAAAACATGCCTTCTTTCTGATCGGCAGTCAGTGTGCATGTGGGGAGGAGGGAGAGGGGGAGAGAGAGCGAGAGAAGTTAACTAAAGCTTATCCTTCCGCCTGGGGCTATATGGATCCAAGGCTGAGAGAACCCAGTTGCCAGATGGTTCCAGTATCTCCAATTCCCCCTGGATTGCATCTCACGTTGCCTGGTGCAAATGGCCCTCGTCAGATACTAGCGCAACAGACTGGATGTTAGAGGTGTGATCTGGAGTCGTCCATCAATGGGATTCATTGCCAGAGCCTCTAGCATTTCAACCAGGCTCTCCGCAATTATTAGTGTGGGGTTTGGTTTGGTTTTCAAAGCGGAGTGGGCTGATGGGAGCTGGCCTTGGTGCTGGAATTCAGCGGCACTTGAGGGCTGTAGCAAGCATGCAGCGGAGTAGAAAATAGCTTGGCCTGAATTTAACATGGTCCAGTATTGCTAGGGCTGACCCTGCCATGCATCAGAGTGAAGCAACCCACATCAGGGTGGGGAGGCTGGAGGCTTGAGTCTGAAAGTTGTAGCAAGACTTTTAAAAAGTGTTGGCCCCAGCAGGGAGGCACCATTTGGGGTCCAGTAAGGGACGCGGGTGGCGCTGTGGGTTAAACCACAGAGCCTAGGACTTGCCGATCAGAAAGTCGGTGGTTCGAATCCCCGCGATGGGGTGAGCTCCCGTTGCTCGGTCCCTGCTCCTGCCAACCTAGCAGTTCGAAATCATGTCAAAAGTGCAAGTAGATAAATAGGTACCACTCCGGCGGGAAGGTAAACGGCGTTTCCATGCGCTGCTCTCGTTCGCCAGAAGCAGCTTAGTCATGCTGGCCACATGACCCGGAAGCTGTACACTGGCTCCCTCGGCCAATAAAGCGAGATGAGTGCTGCAACCCCAGAGTCAGTCACGACTGGACCTAATGGTCAGGGGTCCCTTTACCTTTACCTTTACAGGAAGCAAAAGCTCTTGGGCCAACACAGATTGCTGCTTCAACAACCTAAGGAAACTTCAGCCAACAAGCAGAATACTATGAAGGTTTTGCTTTCAGGGCGCCTGGCAACAGAGGTTTGGAAAGTAGGTGGGCTGAAGTGTGTGTTGGGGGGGAGAGGAATAAACAACAAGAGGAAACTATTTACCTTTAGAGAAGCCACAAAACCCATCAGTCCTTATTCCCAAGCTTTTCCCACTCCCCATAAAACGTAGACACCTTCCTTCCTCCCCACAGTTCCCTTTTTTTTTGTCATCCAAGAAAAGAGAGAAGGCCTGATGCATACAATCATTTTCGGAGATCTGGGTTCCAAACATTTATTTTGCCTCCATCTCTTCATCTATAGAAGTGGTAGGAATTGTGGGCCATTTACCAGCTGACAGGTGAACATATGGCACACATAGTAATTTTAAGTCTGTAACATTGTACTGAGGGGCATTTTGCCACATATCTGCATCCCTGATCAGAAATCTGGTGAAGTAAAGGGAGTAGTAAAATTCTCTCCTCCAAGTGACTGTATACCATACAGTTCTGTACATACTTGGAAAGCCGTTGTTTTGTAATTGGTGTTCTGTGTTTGGCTAGTGACTGCCTTTGTTAGGGCACCAGATCTTAAAAGTGTGGGATAGGTCACACCATGGAGACTCAGTGAGGGTCCTCCCTTAAGTCTAAACCATTGTCTAGCACCGAACAAACCATTGCCTCTGTAAAGGTAAAGGTAAAGGGACCCCTGACCATTAGGTCCAGTCACGGACGACTCTGGGGTTGCGGAGCTCATCTTGCTTTATTGGCCTAGGGAGCAGGCGTACAGCTTCCGGGTCATGTGGCCAGCATGACTAAGCCACTTCTGGCGAACCAGAGCAACACATGGAAACGCCATTTACCTTCCCGCCGGAGCGGTACCTATTTATCTACTTGCAGTTTGACGTGCTTTCGAACTGCTTGGTTGGCAGGAGCTGGGACAGAGAAATGGGAGCTCACCCCGTTGAGGGGATTCGAACCGCCGACCTTCTGATTGACAAGTCCTAGGCTCTGTGGTTTAACCCACAGCACCACCCACATCCCAATTGCCTCTCTCAGCCCCCTCCCCCAATTTTTAGTCCTAGAAAGTGTTTGGTGCATAGTACATTGCCTCTGTACTATGCACCAAACACTTTGTAGGACTAAAAATTGGGAGAGGGGGCTGAGGGAGGCAAACCTTGTGCTCTTTCTCCTTCCCACCCCCATGTACTCTTGCTTTTTTCCTTTTAGCCTTGGCCTGCATGTCTCCAAGCCCAGATGACATTACAGTGGTACATCGGGTTAAGAGCTTAATTCGGAGTTAACCATCAAGGGGTCCTTTACCTTTTTTTAAGATACAGGGCACAGGCCCAAACAGTTCTGATAGCACCAGTATTTCCTAGCATGCACTGCCTGAGGTAACCTCACTTTACTTAAAGGTAGGGCTGGTACTCACAAATGTGTGTGTGTGTGTGTGTGTGTACATACACCCACCCACCCCCACTATATGGTGTTGGGGTAGTCTTGAAGATCGCGTCGGAGGACTTCACTATCTATGTTGGGAGAGCTCAGAATTTCATGGCCACCAGGACAACAATGAGGTTATCTCAGTGCATTGTGAGCCCAAAATATGTGGCAGATCTTCTGTTTAATCTGGTTTTGCTACAGAGTGCTTTGGGAAAGATCCAACAATAGGCTGGGTTCCATCTTACTCAGGTGTCATGGACAAATCACTCCCTGGAAAGATTTTGATTATGCGGGGCAGTCTCACCCTGCAATGGGGTGGGAGGTGGGGACCTATTAGCACATTCTAATGTGTGGCTTGGTGACCTCATACGTAAGAGTGACTTTAAGTAAGATGCAGTTGCTATCAGGTACAGTGGTACCTCGGGTTAAGAAATTAATTCGTTCCGGAGGTCCGTTCTTAACCTGAAAGTGTTCTTAACCTGAGGTACCACTTTAGCTAATGGAACCTCCAGCTGCCATTGCGCCACCCCCACACGATTTCTGTTCTCAGCCTGAAGCAAAGTTCTTAACCCGAGGTACTATTTCTGGGTTAGCAGAGTCTGTAACCTGAAGTGT
This sequence comes from Podarcis cretensis, assembly GCF_951804945.1. Taxonomy (NCBI): domain Eukaryota; kingdom Metazoa; phylum Chordata; class Lepidosauria; order Squamata; family Lacertidae; genus Podarcis; species Podarcis cretensis. Next base: position 33,261,043 of record NC_137187.1, read on the forward strand.
TTGTAACCTGAAGCGTCTGTAACCCAAGGTACCACTGTACCAGGCTGTCTCTGATCCTGGGGAGCCTTGCACAACCATCTGCAGTATTCTGGAGGTTCACTGGGATCCTTGCATTTCTGGCATCCCCTATGAGTCAACTGAAGGCTAGGTTGGTTTGCTCTGATGCCCGTCAGTTGAAAGCACAGTGTAAGGAATTCCTGTAAGAGGTCAAAGGTGACAGAAAGGCCACTTGGGGTGGAGCATGAGCCATCTCTTGCCCCAGTCTTCCTCCAACCCTCTGTCCTCTCTTCTCTAACTTTTCTGTGCTGAATTAGGACCATATCTGGAGGCGGTTGTACCAGCCCAAGTAATATCAGTTGTGCTCTTCCACCAGCAAAGCTCCAAGCTGGCATGATGCCACAAGTGATGAAGTTGTGCTAGCATCCTGGCAGTCCTTGTGTCTGATTCCTTGCACTAGTAGGATCGGGCTGTCAGTAAAGAAGCCCTGGTCTAGGCTGATGCTCAGTCTTGGCTGTGGAAGGGCCTGACTGTCTCAGTGTCATAGTGGGAACTCTATAGTGGTACCTCGGGTTAAGTACTTAATTCGTTCCGGAGGTCCGTTCTTAACCTGAAACACTTCTTAACCTGAAGCACCACTTTAGCTAATGGGGCCTCCTGCTGCTGCCGCGCTGTCGGAGCACAATTTCTGTTCTTATCCTGAAGCAAAGTTCTTAACCTGAAGCACTATTTCTGGGTTAGCGGAGTCTGTAACCTGAAGGGTATGTAACCTGAAGCGTATGTAACCCGAGGTACCACTGTGTGTGTGTGTGTGTGTGTGTGTGTGTATCAGTCTAAAAGAGACTTGTCTCCTGCAACTGGGCAAGGAAATGGGTCAAAGAGCCAATATAGGTTTTGGAGGCCTGAGCAAAAATGAGGAGAATGTGCTGAGAGAAAATAACGTTACACCACAGCTTTGTAATGAGAGCCACTTTTGTCATTTGTGGGGATTGTGTGACTGGTACTGTACAAACGTTGATATCCGCTCCATTCCTCTTGCCCTGAATAAATATGTTTCAGAGTAGTTCCACTTCTATGATCTGCTAAAAAGCCAAGGAGGAGGAAGGGGAGGCAGAGGGGATGGCCAGCTGTTTCTTTTCACACCTGGAAAACTGGCAATAGTGCGGTCCTATACATAATCCTACTCAGAAGTTAGTCTCATTGATTTTGACTGGGATTACTCCCATTTAAGTGGGTATAGGGCTGCACCATGAATGGGACAATGGGGGGGATCAAGCAATCTAGGCACAGATTTGTGCTTTAAAATTCCCTGTCCAAGCACATGTGTGTGTTTTTTGGTTTTTGGTTTTGGTTTAGTTTTGGGCCTCTGACTTCCCCCACAAAATTCCGCTCTTTACCAGTGAATTGGAGCAAACAGCAATCCTTTTTTTTTTTTTTAGAATAATATTTATTCAGGTTTTAAAACATTACAAAAAAAAAAGAGAGAAGAAAACACAATACAGAAAAACAAGACATTTCCAAGAAAAAATGCAAAGAATAAAAAAGTAAAAACAGATAAAAAGAAAAAAAATAATTAGAAAACACATACAATCAAAACAGAAAAAAAGTTAAACCTTTACATAATTTTTCTTTCTATGACTTATTTCCTTAACCTCCTCACACCTCCCCTCTTTGTTTTCTAAATCAAATAGATATTTCAGCAAATCCTTCATCTTTATTTCTATCCTAATAATTTATCTTAATATACTGTAATTTTCCATTCTCTCTTTCACCAATTAGCCATCCACTTTTACTTTATTTAATCTTGCAAACAGCAATCTACAGAGAACCCCGATTGCAAATTGTTCTGATTCAGCATTAAAGAGCAGGTTTTCCCAGCAAAGCAACGGGGCAAAAAAGGGCACTCAGACACCAATCAGGAAAGCGTGGAGTTGTGCCCAGGAAGCACAGGGCAAAAGGTCTGTGTGGATGAGCCCTAACTTCCAACAGACTACATGTTGGAAATGCAAGGAAGCCCAGGGCAAGGAGCTTGCGCAATCAGCTCAGGATATTGCTGTAGCATTTGTTTATGCTGTTATTTTTAATTGTAAGCTGCGTTAGGTGGCTTGACAGAATATAAATGCAATAAATAGAACCATAGAGTTGGAAGGGAGCTTGGGGATCATCTTGTCCAACCCCCTGCAGTGCAGGAATATGCAGCTGTCCCATATGGGGATCGAACCTGCAATCTTGGTATTATCAGAACCACAGCCTAACCAACTGAGCCATCCAGTGGGATAATAAATAAATGTGCCAGATACTCCAGCTTCACACCCCAAAGTCAACGAAAATGTGTGTGTCAGTCCATCGAGCCCAAATGGATGGAAAAACCAATGGACGAATGGGCAGTTGATAAAACTAGAATTAAGCGTTCATCCTTTCAGCTGTTATATATAGCTATAAATGGGAATTAAGAAGGAAAGACAGGGCTCATTCACACTTCCACTTTGCCCCAACACTTTCCACCGGGGAAACCCAATGTTTATCACTGAATCAGAGCAAACATCAATTGTGTTTTCTCTAGATTGCTGCTTGCTCCAATTTAGCGCTAAAGAGTGGGTTTTCTGGGGGGAAGCAGCTGGGCAAAGGCAAAACCTCTCAGACCCAAGCTGAAGTGTGGATAGTAGTAGTAGTAGTAGTAGTAGTAGTAGTAGTAGTAATTATTATTATTATTATTATTATTATTATTATTATTATTTATTATTTATACCCTGCCTATCTGGCTGGGTTTCCCCAGCCACTCTGGATGGCTCATATCAACATGCTAATATCACCTACACAGCAGGCAGGTGCCATTATTAGCACCTTTAATAACAATAATAATAATTATATATATATATATATATATATATATATATATATATATATTCCCCGCCCATCTGGCTGGGTTTCCCCAGCCACTCTGGACAGCTCCCAAAAGAATATTAAAAACACAATAAAACATCAAACATTAAAAACTTCCCTAAACAGGGCTGCCTTCAGATGTCTTCTAAAAGTCAGATAGTTGTTTATTTCCTTGACATCTGATGGGAGGGTGTTCCACAGGGCGGGTGCCACTATCAAGAAGGCCCTCTGCCTGGTTCACTGTAACCTCACTTCTCGCAGTGAGGGAACCACAAGAAGGCCCTCGGAGCTGGACCTCAGTGTTTGGGCTGAACAATGGGGGTGGAGATGCTCCTTCAGGTATACTGGTCCAAGGCTGTTTAGGACTTTAAAGGCCAGCACCAACACTTTGAATTGTGCTCGGAAATATACTGGGAGCCAATGTAGGTCTTTCAGGACCGGTGTTTTATGGTCTCGGTGGCCACTCCTAGTCACCAGTCCAGCTGCCCTCAGAGCATTTCTCAACAACTAGGCTAATGCTAGGAATACACATTAGGTCTGGAGTTCCAGGTCTCCTTTCAGCAGCTGTACATCAGCAGAGAGAGAGGAACAGTTGTTGTGGAGAAGCAGCTGGCAGGAGGAACTTAACCCTGCCCTCACCTGCTGCTTTTCCCTTGCAGGCTCATCCATAACCAGCGACTTCTGAGTAAGGGAAAGGGACAAGGTGCAAGTGGTTGCAGTGGGTGGAGAAAGGACTAAGCCTCTTTCGTCTACACTTGTGTTAAACCTCCCCTGCCACTTGGTAAGAACATGGGTTCCAACCCTTGACCTGTGGCTGAACATGTAAGTTAAAGGTAAAGGTAAAGGGACCCCTGACCACTAGGTCCAGTCGTGACCAACTCTGGGGTTGCGGCGCTCATCTCGCTTTATTGGCCGAGGGAGCCAACGTACAGCTTCCGGGTCATGTGGCCAGCATGACTAAGCTGCTTCTGGCGAACCACAGTAGTGCACGGAAACGCTGTTTACCTTCCCGCCAGAGTGGTACCTATTTATCTACTTGCACTTTGACGTGCTGTCGAACTGCTAGGTTGGCAGGAGCAGGGACCGAACAATGGGAGCTCACCCCGTCGCATTGATTCGAACCGCCGACCTTCTGATTGGCAAGCCCTAGGCTCTGTGGTTTAACCCACAGCGCCACCCGTGTCCCAGCTGAACATGTAGTTATCTCATAATGCTGCAATCCTGTGCACTCACACTTGAGAGTAAGTCCCACTGAAATGAGTGGGACTTACTCCTTGATACGTTGGTGCAACACAGGGCCAAAGCAACTGTGACTCAGGAAGTACCTGGTGCAGTCTCGGAGCTTGGAGTCTCAAATTTCAGCGGTGCCCTGTCTGACACCCAAATTTGGTGCTCCCTACCTCTCATGGTGCATTCTAAATAATAGCTGTAGCATCCTCTACAGCAGGGGTGTCCAATTGGTCGAGTTTTCGCTGTGAGGCAGATAGTTTTATTAGCGATTTTAATGGGGGCATGACTTTTCCCTTTTCCCCTTTCCTCAGTTTACCTGAACTGCTTAAAAAGGGACTTTCCCCCCTAAAAAAAGCTCAGCAACTTTGACCTGAATCCCAGCATCCCCAGGGCTCCGTGCGCAGCTGAACTGGTTGTGCTCCTGGGCTTCTTCCTGGTGTGGCCTTCACCAAGCCACAGTCTCTCAGTCTCAGCCCTCCATCTGCAATATGGGTAGTAGTGGGTTTTTTTTTCAGCTGGAGGATGCCAGAGTGCAGTTCTGGCACCTCTCAGGCGAACGCCATTGCGGGCCGGCGCTCCCCCTGCCCGCTTCTTACCTTGACATACTTCTGAGAAGCCCAAAACAAGCTTTCCAAGTCAATATGGAAGCTGGCCAGTCTTTTCAAGGCCAAATGAAAGCTGATCAGTGTGTACAAGTCTACAGTTCTTTTTGGCTCTGTGTCTCCACTTAGCTCCTAGCCGCTCCTAGCCATAATTGGTCAAGCTATGGGGCAGGGCCAATTTGTATTTCCTTTTCTTCAATCTGTCTCTGTGCTGGTCCCGGGGGGGGGGTGTTACCGTGCGGTGTGGTCTGAGTCCAGTTCTGGGTCGAGGGTCTGGAGGCTGTCCGTCAAGGGCGAAGCAGGGTCCAAGGCAAGGAGCCGGGCGTGGTCAGGAACTCCGGAAGAGCAGGCCAGGGTGCTGACAGGAACAGGTTTCCAACGATGTTGCTCCCGCAACCTGGGACTGGGCTGACTGGCCTTTACCTCCTCTGAGGCCTAGGGTGGCCCCGAACCTCAGGTGACTCGCCTCTCCTGGCCTTCAGGCAAGCACTCCTCCTGAGAGAACTTAGTTCCCTCCACCTCTCTGCCCTGAGCCTCTGCAGCTCTGGAGAGGCTGGAGGGTTACTGGACCCAGAGGCAACCTCACCTTCCCCTGACAGGGCTGGGAGAGGAGCACCTGTAGGCAATGGGTCCTCGATCACCTCTGGAGCCATAGCGGATTCAGCTGGCATCTGCACCTGAGGATCTGGCACAGGTGAGGGCCCTTCAGGCTCATGCCCCAGCCCCGGCTCAGCCGGCCCTGGAGGTGGGGACTCCTGTGCAGGCTGGGAATCCTAAGGTTCAGCCTCTGAATCCAGTTCCCAGGCCATTACAGTCTCCTTTGTAGTGGAAGCAAGTTTTAACCTTTCCATCCAGGTCTCTACCTGCACAGGGACTCTTCTGAGCTGCCCTAGCCATCTGCCTGAATCTAAGAGAATGAGGGGGTGCATTTATTTGACCTGCACCAGAACCAGGGGCAACCCCCAAACCAGCTAGGGAGATGGCTTGCCATAGTTTTTAACACCTCTGTGGGCAGTCAATGCGACTGTTGTCAAACCAGCATCCGTCAGGGCTGCCCCCAAGTCACCCGGCAATTTATTGTAACAATTTCATGGTGAGTTCTGGCACCTATTTATCTTGAAAGAAAGCACTGAATATGGGGGACAAAAAACCCCTCACTAAACTGTGAGTAAATATCTCTGACAGAGCGGTTACAAAGCACTTTGAACATTAGAAACCACTCTACCCACATTACACGGTGATGCAATTGTTAATAAATATGAATATGATTGGGCTGCAAGGATGCACACGTGCTAAGACAAATGAGTTTAGGATTAACTTGCTACCTTCTCTGAGGACCGTGGGAACTGTAGTTCTGTGAGAGGAGAGGAGATTTCCAGCAAGGAGTTCTGTGTAGTGTTTCAGCTTTCATCAAACTATGGTTCTCAGGATTTTTTGTGGAAGACAAGAGCAAAAGTGGAACCAAGATTCTGGGATTTGAATGCATGTGAGTCACAGTCTGAAATGTTACTCTACCCAGTGGGTCCCCAAACTAGGGGATCTTCATGATTCATCGCAACATAATATAAAGGGATCTTGGCCAGTAGAATCAGCAGAGCTGGGCTGCTGCCTGTCATTCACAGATATGGCCTTGTGCCAAATTGATTGCATCCCTGTATAGGGAAGTTTTTGATGTTTTATTGTGCTTTTAATATTCTGTTGGGAGCTGCCCAGAATGGCTGGAGCAACCTAGGCAGATGGGTGGCATATCATCATCATCATCATCATCATCATCATTATCATTACAGTCAAACCTTGGTTTCCAAATGCCTCCATTTTAGAATGTTTCAGCTCCCGACCGCTTCCCAAAAACCCGGAAGTAAGTGTTCTGGTTTTTGAACGTTTTTCGGAAGCTGAACATCCGACGTGGCTTCCACTAGAGTGCAGGAAGCTCCTGCAGCCAATCAGAAGCTGTGCCTCGGTTGTCGAACATTTCGGAAGCCGAACGGGATTACGTTTGATAATCGAGGTTTGACTATACAGTGGAACCTCAAGTTGTGGACATAATCCATCCTGGAGGTGTGTCCGCAACTCGAAGCATTTGCATCCAAAAGCGCTGTGATTTAGCGCTTCTGTGCATGCGTGAGCGACGGAACCCGGAAGTAACCATTCCGGTACTTCCAAGGTGCCGCAGGATGCAACTTGAAAAGACATAACCTGAAGTGAACACAACATGAGGTATGACTGTATTATTTTTAAGACAGCAGGGATAGAAAATTGTGCCCAGTTAAGCAAGAGGGCACTTTGTCTAGTCAGAACTAAAACTAGCCAACAGAAGATGCCTCTCCTTTTCTTTTTCTGTCTCTTTTTTTACAGGCCAAGATGCCTCCTTCAAGACAATTCCCGTGGTGGGACTTTGCTGAAGAGGACCCAGCTGAATGGTTGACTGACTAGCCCCCTTCGATGACGGGTATTCTTGGGTATATAATACAGATGGCGTTGTTATTGCTTGAGAATACGCGTAGTTGAGGGGAAGTTGATTCGTCTCCGCAACTGTTGGAAGGTGCTTTCCTGCCTCTCCCTTTCTCTTCCGCTTCCTACACCTCCAGAAGAGCGCACAGTGTGTCTTCCAGCCTTCTTTGAACAAAGCAAATGGAATGAAGAAACCCTACACATAAATAAACTTCACTGGGATCATCTTCTCCCAGGCCTTGGACTTCCTGTCCAGATTCCTGCTTGACGTATTTAGTCTGTAGAACTGATTGCTACTATATCTTGCTGTAGTTCAAAGCTTTACAGGATTCTAAGAACAGAATAGGATACAAGCTGCAACCATGTATTTAAGAGATATGTTCCTCCTCCCTCAGAAAGGCAGGTGGACAATCCAGTTGGTTCCTTTTAGATAGAATGTGAATAGCTCTGTTCCAGTGAAATGTTATTATTTTATTATTATTTATTGAATTTGTTGAATTTATAAACTGCCCTATACCCGGAGGTCTTAGGGCAGTTCACAAAAAAGATCACAATATATAAAATCAAAATAAATTTCCCCCCCCCAATAATACCACCCCCCCCACCCCCCCAGAAAGAGCCACATTTTAAAAGGGTATAGGATGTCAATCAGGTTAACCAAAGGCCTGGTTAAAAAAGAACGTTTTTGCCCGACACCTAAAGATGTATAATGAAGGCGCCAGGCAAACTTCCCTGGGGAGAGCATCCACAGACAGGGAGCCACTGCAGAGAAGGCCCTGTTTTCGTGCTGCCACCCTCCGGACCTCTCAAGGAGGAGGCACACGAAGGAGGGCCTCAGAAGATGGTCTCAGGGTTTGGGTAGGTTCATATGGAAAGAGGCGGTACTTGAGGTATTGTGGTCCTGAGCCGTTCAAGGCTTTATAGGTCAAAACCAGCACTTTGAATTGGGCCCAGAAACAAATTGGTAACCAGTGCAGTCAAACCAGGATTGGTGTAATGTGCTCAAACCGTCTTGCTCCGGTGAGCAACCTGAATTCTGCACTAGCTGAAGTTTCCGAGCCGTCTTCAAAGTTGACTTTGTAACACAGCTTCATGGCATGGCTCACCTGGCTAGCTGGCTCTGGAGTCTCCATGGCCTTTTGCAAGCTGAGCAGCTGTATTCAGAAGCATCTGGTACCTCCCTTTGTTGGGGACAGGAAGCTATTTTCAGCAGAACTGGGCTAATAACTGTCTGGTAATGCCCTTCATTCTATAGGGACGCGGGTGGCGCTATGGGTTAAACCACAGAGCCTAGGACTTGCTGATCAGAAGGTTGGAGGTTCGAATCCCTGCGACGGGGTGAGCTCCCGTTGCTTGGTCCCTGCTCCTGCCAACCTAGCAGTTCAAAAGCACGTCAAAGTGCAAGTAGATAAATAGGTACCACTCTGGTGGGAAGGTAAATGGCGTTTCCATGCACCAGAAGCGGCTTAGTCATGCTGGCCACATGACCCGGAAGATGTACGTCGGCTCCCTCGGCCAATAAAGCGAGATGAGCACCGCAACCCCAGAGTCGGCCATGACTGGACCTAATGGTCAGGGGTCCCTTTACCTTTACCTAATGCCCTTCATTCTAAGATCCTTCAGGCTAGTTTCATGGGAGGGTATGCCCCATCCTGTGCTATCCATCTTCCATGATGGGGTGGATATAGGTCAACTCCAAGGCACACAGCAGGTCACCCTCAGTGCATTGACCCCAAAGGGCAATCACCAAAGGGATTTACTCAGTGGCAGGAGCACCGCCCTCTTGATGGCTGGGAATAGGTTGAGAGGACTTCAATCCTAGGTGAGAGTCTGGGTCCAAGAGGGTGAAATCTCTTAGCCAAGAGAACTGCCCTATGTGTTGGGTAGGTGGTTGAGATACACAAACGTAAGAGCTGAAAGCCACCTATCATTTGGGAGAAGGGCTATGTGTATACTGTGCCCTGTGGAAATTCGTGGAATGAGGGGTTTGATTTTGACTACAGTAGCACTTTCTTGTGAGGTAAGCTATTTATGTATGCAAGCACAACTGTATTACGAACTATTGCTCTCTTGATGAGAACTGAAGGCTCTGGTTCTCTGGCCACTTAAAAGCACTGTAGCACTGTATTCTGGATTGCGGTTGCATTATTGGAGCCCTAGTATTTTGCATTTTCTGTTCATTTGCGGCCTTAGGAATGAAGAACTGTGGGGTCTGTGGAGTGGGGTTCAGCGGGTGCAACTATTAACAAGGTTTTGGTGCAGAAGGAAGTATGGGGCTGGGTGGTGGAAGGGGCCACAGATATTTAAAGCCCACTGCCCCATTTCCTGCATGTGATTTGGGTTGCCATGCCTGTTGGTTTTCCCACTTGGTGCTGTTGTTTTCGGATGCTAGCGCAGCCCATAATAAAAACAGAATCTGGTTGTGGTTGAAGGGGCTGACCTGTAGTGGATTACTGAGACCTGGGTGGATGAGCGGGGTGAGCCAGATTTGTCTACCTTGATGTTCGCTGCATCATCAGCACACTTCAGAAGGCTGGCTGGGTTCTTCTTGGCTTTTTTGCCACAATCCATGGAAATTCCATCTTTTCACGAGGCAACCAATCTTCTTGGGAGCTGGATTTGAGGGTTTGTGCCTGGTTTTGGGTCAGAGAAACAGAACAGGAGTTTTCCTGGTGCACTGTCCACCCTACTGGTGTTGGGGTAGTCTTGAAGATCGTACTGGAGGACTTCACTATCTATGTTGGGAGAGCTCAGAATTTCATGGCCACCAGGACAACTATGAGGTTATCTTAGTGCATTGTGAACCCAATATATGTGGTAGATCATCTGCTTAATCTGGTTTTGCTACAGAGTGGTTTGGGAAAGATCCAACAATAGGCTGGGTTCCATCTTACTCAGGTGTCATGGACAAATCACTCCCTGGAAAGATTTTGATTATGCGGGGCAGTCTCACCCCTGCAATGGGGTGGGAGGTGGGGACCTATTAGCATATTCTTATGTGTGGCTTGATGACCTCATACGTAAGAGTGACTTTAAGTAAGATGCAGTTGTTATCAGGTACAGTGGTACTTCAGGTTAAGAACTTAATTCTTTCCGGAGGTCCGTTCTTAACCTGAAACTGTTCTTAACCTGAGGTACCACTTTAGCTAATGGGGCTTCCCGCTGCTAAAGGTTGGCAGGAACTGCTAGGTTGGCAGGAGCTGGGACAGAGCAACAGGAGCTCATCCCATCGTGGGGATTCGAACCGCCGACCTTCTGATCGGCAAGAGGTTCAGTGGTTTAGACCACAGCGCCTACATCTCTGCATTGCTGGAGCAACTGGACTTTAGCCTTATAGAGGAACCCTGCAAAGGTTTCATCATAATTAAGTCTCGATGCATTCAAGGGACTTACTCCCAAGTGGCATATACCGTATAGTATGGCAAACTTAGTTACCCAATGGCTCTCTTCCCGGTTACCCACACACTCTGCCAGATCTTCAGTAAAGTCCCCCAGGCAGGGACAGGTGCCAGGTAACTATTGGTGAGGATTAACAGACTGTAGGGCTTCAGTATTCATTTCCTGGTGAAAGAAGCTCACAGCTTCAAATTCCCAGGTTTGTGAATCAGTCCACAAGAATCACCAGCCCACAAAAAAAAAAATACTAGCCCACCTGACCAAATATATCCCTTTTAGTGTGAAAGGAATGGTGTGAGCCTCCTGCAGGGCTTCCCAGCTTAGTCACCTAGAAGAGATTTTTCACTCACCGCAGATGAGCAGATCTGGTTCATCTCCTCATTCTCACCAACTTCCAGTCTCACCATTGGTAGAGTGGGGGGGGGGGATGAAGAAAAGACAGATAGCTTAAGACCCACCTCGTCTATATAAAATATATATGGTTTAAACATGCAGGCAGGTAGAACACTGTCAGATAACAGACACTTACTCTGTGGGAGACTGACTTGATCATACTGAAGAATAGAAAACTGTGTGGGGAGCCTTTGATTCAGGATTTGTACTGAAGGGTGAATCTTTTGAAGAACCTTGTTCTAAATTTGAGAACCTTTTGCAGAATCGTTTTTTTAAAAGGCTAAATTTGTGTGTACATGTGTGTTTGGTTCTTTACAGGAGAGGTCCAGGTCCAGGAAATGTCTTTGTCCTTTGACATTCATAAAGGCAGTGATCCAGCTACTGTACTTCAGTCTCTGGTCCACAGAGCCTCTTGATCAGGCAAGTGGTCTCTCTTCTGCCAGGCCTGCCCCTTCTCGTTGATCGCACACTTGCAGTTGTGCAAGGCAGTGACTCCCTGGCCGTCCTGCAAGTCGGATTTACACCTGGACGTTCCACCATTGATCACTGCTTAGTGTTAGATTATTTTGTTTATAAGTATGTGAAACATTGGAAAAAGTCATTGTATGCGGCCTTTGTGGACCTAAAGGCAGCATTTGATTCTGTATCCAGGGGTAGGCTCTGGGCCAAATTGGCCAATATGGGTATTAACAGAAGCTTATTACTTCTGATGATTAAGCTTCATGAGAACAATACCCTCCAGATATGAGTCGCACAGGACGGCAGACTCTCTAGAGAAATCCCAGTCCAAAGAGGAGTCAGACAAGTATGTCTATTAGCCCCATTTTTATTTAACATCTATGTTAACTCCCTGGTCACATGTTGCCGTGAAATCGAAACCCATCCCCCCGTGTTCTCTAAGGGCAGAAAAGTACCAGTTTTAATGTATGCGGATGACGCTGTTCTTCTCTCTCAAACCAAAGTGGGCTTGAAACGTGCCTTAGGAAAGTTTAGTGACCAATGTAACACTGAGCTGTTAACAATTAACTTTGCCAAAACCAAAATTGTACATTTTAACCGCTCCTTCAGGAAAGATAATTGGAGTGTAAAGGGAAACGCCATTGAACAGACTAAGATCTTCCAATACCTAGGCATTACTTTCTCTTATAATGCCAAATTGTCAACACACCTGACCACATCAGCTATATCAGCAGGAAGAAGTGCAAATGCCATCCTTAGATTATTCAGAAGGGAAGGAGCTGGCTTCCTCCCAATGGCCCTTAAAGTTTTCCAGGCAAAATCTTTAGCCCAACTCCTGTATGGCTCTCAAATTAGCCCTTCTACCACCCTTAAAACCCTTGAAACAGTACAATCAAAATTCTTAAGATCATTATTTGCTACCCCAAAGTGTACGCCTAATGCAGTCTTAAGGCAAGAGGCAGGACTGCCCAGAGTGGAATTAAAAGTCTGGGAGCAAGCAATATCCCTCTGGCTGAAAATCCACTACAATTCTAAGGGACTGTTACCTTACTTACTTCCTGGCCGCAGTTCCCTATCCTCCTTGGCTTATGCAAATAACTAACAATTTCAAACAAATTGGCCTAAACCCTGAAAATCTTCTTATTGGAACTCTGAACAAGGCAAAAGTAATTATCTTTTTTTTTTTTTAATAATATTTATTAAAGATTTTCAAATATAACAAAAAAAGAAAAACATCCAAATCTAAGGCCTTATTTTCAATATCATCTTTCCAGGACTTCCCCCTCCCCACCCCCTCTTGTATTCCAATTCTTTCCAATAGATCAAGCAAATTCTTACCCCAAATTTTAAAATTATTATCATTAACCCAATTTAAAAAATATTTTCCCATCCCCTAAAATCGACCTGTTCCCTTCCACGAGTTCCCCTCTTTAATATAAGATACAGATTGACATAAAAAAAATTAAAAAAAGAATAAAATATAATTTAACACCCTTTGGATTCCAAATTTCCCTCCCCCCTTTCCCGGTTGCGTTCCCAATGTCCATCAATATGTACTGTCTCCTGGAGCTCCCACATCTAAGCCATAATCCTTCACCAGTCCGCTTTGCCGTCTTTTTAATAGTCTTTACCGTCCTTTAATCATCTTTAATTTCAAATGTCCAATCTTGGAGGGGGTCTATCTTCCAACTTTGTCCAGTTCTTGTTATTCTTGTTGTTCTTGTTGTTCCCTCTTCTCCTCTTTCCCCCCCCCCCTGCTCTCCTGCACAAATGTTCTAATTCCAAAAAGCTTGTAATTCCTCTACAGAGGCTTTGTTATTCAGGAACAAAACATTACGTCAGGTCCCTTCCATTCTTCAATAGATAAATCTATTGTCTCCTTTAGTGTGTAGACCTCTGTAGACAAAATAGTGTTCCATTTCTGCAGTTTCCCAGGAGATAAAAAGTCCGATTCAAATTCCATGCCAGCGATACTTGTAATAACCCACAGCTCCTCTAGAGGGATTATAGTAACTCAGTTTCATTCCCGATCTCACCCACCAGTCAAAGTAACTTATTATTCCTTGTTTTGAACAGTTTATATCCAATTTATAACAAATGTAACCAGCAAAGTCCTTGTAACAAAGTTCTCTTTTTGTTCTTCAGTTTTGGCAGCTCCTTTGACAGCTGTCAAAACCTCTATTTCTCCTCTCCAGGCGCTCTCACGGATTGCTCCCGGGGTTTCCGGGGAGGGTTGTATTTTAATTCACATTCCACTCTTCTCCTCCAGCCCAGCTTATAATTTTCCATCGCGAAATTAATAACTTTATAAAAAAAAAAAAAAAAAGGTTGCACTCGATCTTAGTTGTCAGGTCCTTTGCTTTAGCTCCTCTACAACAGGGGGGAGGTTGACTTCCTTTTTATACCTCCCCCGCTCGCTCCGAATTTAAGAAAAAAATTATTCCCCTTTTTAATCCAAGTTCCAATTACTCACAGGTTATTCTTTTAAGTCCAGATTTTCAATGGAAGAAGTCAGCGCTCTCCGCCAAATGGCATGCGGCTTCGCTCAGCAGGGGAAGCGGAGGACTCACAGCACCACCCCCCCCCTGTTACCCGCTCCGCAGCCTTTAAAAAGGCTCCTTCGCGTGGTCGGGGGGCGCAAACGGTGCCCGCCGAGTCACCATGCCCATGGGTTTCAGCGCCCATGGTTTTTGAGGGTCCCCGCGTCGCTGGCGCAGTAGAACCCAGCCCCTGCCAAGCAGACTCCCTCCGGAGCTCGGAGGGAGTCCGCCATTCGGCGATGGCGCCAACCCGGAAGTCCAAGGCAAAAGTAATTATCACTCAGAGACTCTACGATGTCGAATTACAACAAGAAGACGCCCTACTCCCGGAGACGTATAGATGTTTAAAAGCTTGGTCTAATTTTGCAGCTGCCCCTTACTTAACTAACATCACTAACGAAGCTTATAGATGGGCTTTCTCCAGAGCCCGCTTTGAGACAATGCCCTCAGCAGTGCTGTACGGCAAATTTACGCGGGTACCAATGCATGCGCGTCTCTGCCCCTGTATGTCTAATAAGATAGAATCTGTCCCTCACATCCTTCTATTTTGCGAATTTTATAGTGAAGAACGAGTTCAACTTATTTTGCCGCTTTTATCAAAATTTATACCCCTACAACATTATTTGGAATCCTCCCCCGAAATTCTACTAAAATACCTTCTGGAAGATTCCTCAAGCTCAATATCATATGAGGTGGCCAAATTTTGCACTTTAGCAATCAGGAAGCGTAAATCTCTTTTGTTGAATGGCACACTGCGAAGTTCCCTTCTGTAATATTTTTTCCCCCTTGATGCTGTTGTTGATTTCCTTTTGTTTGATCTTGTGGTGTTCTGTGTCGCTGGCTTTTGCCGCAATAAAACTTGACTTGACTTGACTTGAGTCCTGCAAGTCTTGCCAAGCTGTGACCCACTCACCATTTAATCTGCCCCACCGCAGCGAAGGCAATTTACGGTAGAGCAATCAGTTCCACTGCAATGGATACCAAGCCTAGGGGGCACCACAGGGCTCTGCAACTACTATGTAGCGAGTTGTAAAGAACCAGTGGCATAGTGTGGTGGGGGAGCCCCACGGGGTGGTTGCCCTGGGCACAAATTTGTTCAAGGCACAAAATTTCAACACCCAGTGTTGCCTCAATACAGCTGTGTACTTCCGTTGTTGGGCTCTGTTGAAAATGGCTTCCTGTGAACTGGACAATGGAACGACTCTTCTTATCTTATCTCTGCTGCTATGATTTCCTGGGTGATGCAGACATCATTAGGCAATTGAATGTGCACAAGTATTCCATCCGTTTTCCTCCCTCCCTCCCACCCTGCCCTGGGCACTGGCATCCCATGCTACACCATTGGGCAGAGCAGGAGGCGAGAAGCAGAGAGTGGTGAATTTTGGCCTCCTGCAGGGTGCCACACTGAAAATTGAAAATGTGCCCCTGACCTCAGTTACCCACCCAGCTGCCACTAGTGCCAGAACAAGAAAGGGGGGTGTGAGCTAAAGGCGGCAGGCAGGCAGCATGACTTAGGTATGTGTCAGCCTTCCTTCTAGCTAGATCAAGCATGCTGGCTCGCCCCTGCGATTGAGGGGGCTGGCACCGTGTGCCACACTGATGCTGTGTGCGCACGCTGTGCAACATGCTAATGTCACTCATGCACAGCATTCAACATGCTGGTGTCACTTGGGCATCCCATGCGATGTGCTGACATTTCGCGAGCACCCTGTGGCATGCACAAGTGATGTCAGCATGTTGGGTGGCGTGCGGGAGGTGAGCATGTCGCATGGTGTTCACGCATGGCCACCACAGAATTTTGAGGAGGCCTGGCCCCCTCCTTGAAAAACATGTTGTTGTTGTTTTCAGTTGTTTTATATTTATTTAAAGCATTTTTTTAATTCAAAATTATAACAAGACATATTATCCAAAAACTTATCATCCTTGTCCCCCCCCCATTTTTCCTCCCTCCCCCCCCACAGAACCCACCCACCCCCACCCCCCGGCTTCCCTCAGTTCCAGTCTTTGGTTTCCCTAAGAATGCTGTTTTCTGCATGTTACAAAGTTGTATAGATCCTCAAACTATTTAGCTGATTATTATCAATAAAAAGTTTGTGAATGTTTATTCAAAACCTGCCAAGGAGTCCAGTTCGCTTTGTTGCGTCTTCAGATACTTTGTAAAGGGTTCCCATTCATCCTTAAAGTCACAGTTATCCTTGTCCCGTAGCTTATATGTCAGTTTTGCCAGTTTTGCATAGTCCATCAATTTTTCTTACCATGATTCTTTAGTTGGGGTTTCTTCAGTCTTCCATCCTTGTACTACCAGAACTCTCGCGGCCATTGTCGCATACATGAAAAAATTGTTTTGGGGGGCCATGGCTGCTTAGCCCCAGATGGCGCCCCTGAACTAGGTGGTTGTTTTTGCGCATGGAAATGTAGGCCTGAATATTGGGCAGGCTCTAAAAGGGCATGGGGCAAAAAGCTCAGGGAGACTCATACGAGGACTGATTGTAGCGGCTGGAGTTCAGGGACTGTGCCATCAACAGGAAAGACTGTATCAGCAACTGTTGGCTGTTAACAGAGAATTTAACTTCCACCAGGCTCCACTGTTTTCCAGCCTGGTCTGACTCAGTTCTGGCAGGACACCAGACTTCCAGGGCATGTCTGTTTCCTTACAGAGGCAGATCATCTGAGCCACTAAAAGGATGTTTCTATGTCTTTGAGCAGATGCATTGCATTGGCCTTCTGGGGAGCTGGAGACCAGCCATCTGGTTCCTGGGCGCCATACTCAAAAGCCATCCACCCCCAATCTGGACTTAATGGTGATTCTCGAGAGCCAATGGCCCCGTGGCCACCTCTGGGTAAAAGGTAACGTCCATCCTTTGAAAAACACATGGAACTGCCTGATATTGAGTGACATTACTGAGCAACCTAGTTCAGTATTGTCTACATCACAGACAGGCAAAATGGTGCCCCAGAGATGTTCTGGACTCTCATGAATCCCAGCCAGCAATGCTAGTGATCAAGGATGGTGGGAGTTGGAGTTCACAGCATCTAGAAGGCATCACTAGGAGTGCAGAGGAGTGCCTGGCATAGGGATGTAAGGAAACAGTGACTGCTGCCCCAGTCACAATCAGCGCTGTGTCAAAAAGTTCTTCCTGATGTTTAGGTGCAATCTCCTTTCTTGTAGCTTGAAGCCATTGGTTCAGCTCCTACCCTCCAGAGACGGACCCTGCCACCTCCATTTTTATCCTCATAATGATCTCCACCCATGGGCAGAGGAAAGGTCTCACATATCTGGAATGTTCAAAGGGCAGTATACCTCTAATTGTAGCAGAGTTATTACCTTCATGCCCTGGTTGTAGATCTTCTAGAGTCATGTGCCTGGCCTGGGTGGGAAACACAACACTGGGCTAGTTGAACCGTTGATCAGCTGTGTTTCATTGTGTTTGTTGACTGAACTAAAAAGTTGCAATACATATTATGTTGACTTGTTGAGGTTAATTAATTGTCAGACGAAGTTATTAAACTCATTTTGAATACCTCGGGTTAGAGACGCTTCAGGTTGTATGTTTTCGGAATATGGATGTGCCGAAACCCAGAAGTACCGGAACGGGTTACTTCCAGGTTTCGGTGCTCGCGCATGTGCAGAAACACTAAATTGCACTTTGCGCATGCACAGAAGCGCCAGATCACAACCCGCGCATGCACAGACACGGTGCTGTGGGTTGCGGATGCTGTGGGTTGCGAACGTGCCTCCTGCACGGATCACGTTCGCGACCCGAACATCCACCGTAATATTATTATTTTCCCAAAAAAGTGTTGTGAGCCCAATTTTTAAAATTTTATTTTAAAAACACATATTTTAGCCATTTTGTCACCCCCCTCAGTGATGACACCCGGGGTGGTCTGCACCCACCGCACCCCCCTTCCTACGTCACCGCCGTTGATCTGTTCCAGCAGCGCTTCATTAATGCTCCTGTGCTCTTCCTGGCTTGATGTGTCCAAATCAGTAATGCAGCTGGGTGCTTTTTCAGCTCTGGAATCAGCAACGGAGGAAGCCACTCAGGTGTCTGTAGGTGCACCGCCGGGCCTCCGAAGTCAGCCTGCCTCCTCCCACTCTGCCACCCTACAACTGGGGGCGGGGAGGCAGTGGGCAGACTGTTTGGGCAGTGCAGAGCCTGTGCGCGCAAGCCGCCACATCTCTCCCAGGAGAGACGTGTGGCTCGGGCATGTTGCAAGTCTCACGGTGAGTGCTGCCCAGCATTTTGTCAACCCTGCCCCCTCAGTGGTGACACCTAGGGCGGCCCACCTACCACACCCCCTTCCTCCGCCCCTGTCTGGAATTCATGGTCCTTGCAAAACTGGCCAGAGCACACCTCTAGTCCAAATAATGGCATTCTTAGCCGCTCAGTCTCTTGCTCTGATGCCAGGACAGACCCTCCAAGTGTCCCTATTTTCCAGTGACAGTCTCGGATTTACAGAAGCCATTCCGGTTGGTGGTTTGATCCCGGAATGTCCCGCTTTTCCTTTGGGCTTCCCTGTTTTCATCAGAGAAATGTTGGAGGGTATGCCAGGGTCAACCCTGGGATAAGAGACTCAAGCCATCGACCCCAACAATGGGGCTGCACCAGAGCAGTCCCAGAATTCCCACTGGCTCCCTGCATATGATAGGGAAACAGGTAAGAGACAGGATCTCACCCTGGGAAGGCAGAGTGAACTGGTGTGTTATTGCAATGGGACTGGCGGTGGTAATGCTGTGGGCACACTTTGGTCAACAAAGGAAATCCATCACTGAGATTTTTATTTGCTTCCATGCTTGTTTTCTTTCCCATTCCATTTAAAAACAAAAACAAAAAACATGATCTGAGAATGAAGAGCAATCTGCCCCAGCCAAATGCACTGTAATTGAATCAACCATTCTGTTCAATCCTTCTCTGCTCCTCACAATATCCAATTCCAGATCACTAATGGTCTGAGGAGGATATGCAAGACGTTTCTCCAAATTACCTTTTATTTTGTTTTTGCTGGTTCAAACGCTCGGAGCCCTTTTCAATCAATATCTGGTTCATTAAATTACATTTTCAGAAATGGAAGGCACTACAGGACCGAAACCTTTTGCTGTGGTACAAGAAGATGTGAACTCTGGCTATCACAGATTAAATAACTCACCAAGAATGTGTTTCTAAGAGTAAGGAAGATCCAGAGCATTTCATTTCTGATGCATCCTGTTCAGAAATATGAAACTCTCATATATGAAATTCAGAAACTCTCTTCCCCCATCAAATGGGGAAATTTGGGGAAATTTGGTTTTCATGTTGTGCTTTGCTGCTTTTATTTCTCTACATCAACTGCTCCCTGTTTGTTTGGAAAAGGCAACCTTTGCCTGGCTCCTGTGCTAGGCAACTTTTTTTGTTTGTCTTTGCTTTTGATTTAATTTTTTTTTAAATAAAAATCTTTATTTTAAAAAGGGGGTATTTTGCCACAGAGGCCCCCTGGCCCGAGCATGACTCCATGACCAGCAGTCCATTTCTTAAGACACATTACAGAGGAAAGCTTCAACTTGCTTGGAAACAGCTGAACTTGGCTGTTGTTAAGTAAAGGTAAAGGGACCCCTGACTATTAGGTCCAGTTGTGGCCGACTCTGCTGTTGCGGCACTCCTCTCGCTTTATTGGCCGAGGGAGCTGGCGTACAGCTTCCAGGTCATGTGGCCAGCATGACTAAGCCACTTCTGGCGAACCAGAGCAGCACACGGAAACGTCGTTTACCTTCCCTGCCAGAGCGGTACCTATTTATCTACTTGCACTTTGACATGCTTTCGAACTGCTAGGTTGGCAGGAGCTGGGACCGAGGAATGGGAGCTCACCCCGTTGTGGGGATTCGAACCGCCGACCTTCTGATTAGCAAGTCCTAGGCTCTGTGGTTTAACCCACAGCGCCACCCGCGTCCCTTGGCTGTTGTTACTTGGTGGCTAAAGGATGACTGTGTGTGCTTCAGGAGCTCCTTGTGTTTCAAAGCTGACTATGTCACTCAAATGAAGTGATGGAGTGGAATCTGGCTCAGATTAAGACCAGCCTGCAACCACAAGTAGCTTTGAGTTGCTTCTCAGTTATCGTGAAATGACAGCGAGAAAAGGAGAGAGAGAAAGGGAAAAGGTTGGTTGACCCTGTGGAGTTTTTTTACTGACTCTCGCATTTGTGTGCTTTTAATCGCAGCTAGGTCTGCAGGCATTAATCAGTGCTCCTGTTTATCCCCAGGCCTCAAAAAGCATCACCTGCTAATTCTTGCATATCAAGATGTTGTCAAAAACACAGGAGCAAACCAGGCTTGGTGTTTTCCTGCTCTGCTGGAAATCCTAACTGGGAGAATTGTTACAGCTTTCACAGGGGAGAAGCCAATTTCAATAAATGCAGAGAGTGAACTCATGTTTGATAGATGCTGTTGAATTGTACGTGCACACAGATGCACAGGTACAGTGGATGAAAACAAAGTTAACAAGAGGAAGGGGGAATAAATGTTAAAAACAGGCTGCTTATGTGGCAGCTTGTTCAAGTGTGGAAGACTTCCCATGCAGATATAACTTCAGAATAAGGGCAAGTATGCAAACTCTATCAAGCACAATGATAATCACATCTGTGTGTCTTTTTGTTTTGTGCCCTTGCCAGAATAGAGAAACTTTGGGAAGAAAGCCCTGTTTCTCACTGAGCACCAGGAAGCCTGCCTGGAATACTGAGGACTAAAAACATACTATCTATAAAATTGTGAATCTTAGAATCTGAGGCAGATTCTTCTTCTTTGGCGATCACTCATAGCCTAGTAAGATGGTCGTTCATGAACATGGTCTTAACAGTGAGTCCGTAAGTGACTGTGGAGGCCAATTCTGGAGCCACACGTCCTTCCCCAGTGGGGACATAGGTTTCCGGGCAGGAGTTGGTCACAGTGAGGGTTTGCCAAACATGTCTTCTTCTTAGCACATTTCCCCCTTTTGTCCTGAGTTTGTGCTTCTTGAAAGTCCATGACACCTTTGGTAAAGGCTGTTCTCCAATTGAAGCGCTCGCAGGCCAGTGTTTCCCAATTGTCAGTGTTTACACTACATTTTTTAGAGATCTGCCTTGAGGGAGTCTTTAAACCTCTTTTGTTGACCGCCAGCATTATACTTTCCATTTTTAAGTTTGGAATAGAGTAGTTGCTTTGGAAGATGATAATCAGGCATCCGCACAACATGACCAGTCCAGCAAAGTTAATGTTGAAGAGTCATGGCTTCAACACTGGTGAGCTTTGCTTCTTCCAGTACACTGGCATTAGTTTGCCTGTCTTCCCAAGTGATATGTAAAATTATTTGGAGATCCCAATGATGGACTCTTTCGATGAGTTGGAGATGGTGTTTATAAGTTGACCATGTTTCACAAGCATACAGCAAGGCTGGTAGTACAATAGCTTTGGAAACAAGCATTTTGGTTTCCCTGTGAATGTCCCAGTCCTCAAACACTCTGCACTTCAATTGGGAGAAAGCTGCACTTGCAGAGCTCAGGTGATGCTGGATTTTGGCATCAATGTCAGCCCTTGTGGAAAGATAACTGCCCAGGTAGGAGAAGTGACCAACGCTTTCCAACTAAGCCATTGAGTTGGATTTGTGGCGTTGCAGATGGGTTGCTTTGTGCTTGTTGGTGCAGCACTTTGGTTTTTTGGATGTTGAGCGATAGGCCAAGCTTTCCGTAAGCTTCTGTGAAGATATTTAGGATGGTTTGGAAGTCATCCTCTGGTGTGCAAACACTACATTGTCATCAGCATACTGAAGCTCTATGACTGAAGTTATGGTACTTACTCTTTATAAAAATAGGGAATCTTAGAATCTGAGGCAGATTATACACCTTCTGAGTCCAATGTCATCCCTTCCACAGTTGCCAGCTTTGGAGCTGTACCCTTCAAAAGATACCATATACATCTGACAGCAAAATCAGGGCTACCCTATATTTTATCTAGAGATAGATTGATCATTGATGACTACTCTAGTGGGTGCTCATATTGGGAAATGGCATAGGAGTGTTTGCTCATGTGCAGATAGATTTGGTGCCATTCATGTGTCTATGAAAGTACACATAATGAGGTCAGTCTGTGGTGTGAGCTCTGTGTATACACATACAGTGGTACGCGAGTGGCACTGTGGTCTAAACCACCAAGCCTCTTGGGCTTGCCGATCAGAAGGTTTGCAGTTCGAATCCCCACGACAGGGTGAGTTCCTGTTGCTCTGTCCCAGCACTTGCCAACCTAGCAGTTCGAAAGCACACCAGTGCAAGTAGATAAATAGGTACCGCTGTGGCGGGAAAGTAAACAGTATTTCCTTGCACTCTGGTTTCCATCACTGTGTTCCATTGTGCCGGAAGCGGTTTAGTCATGCTGGCCACATGACCTGGAAAGCTGTCTGTGGACAAAGGCCGGCTCCCTCGGCCTGAAAGCGAAATGAGCGCTGCAACCCCATAGTTGCCTTTGACTGGACTCAACTGTCCAGGGGTCCTTTACCTTTACCTTTTTTATACATGTACACACACACACAAGCACACACACAGAGTGATGGGGAGGGGAGTGTTGTGGAATGAATAAGTTTCTCAGGAAAGTGGAATTACGTCGCGATATTTCCCACCCAGAAACCCTAAGAGGCACACAGCATCACTTTCCATCTTACTGGTTGTCTCTGAGCTGTGGCATCTATATTTGCCAAGGAATGCAGAAAAAATATAATTAAGGGTTAATATAACCTTTTAAGTGGGTTGATGATAGGAATTGGGTGGTGGTTGGGGGTGGGGGTGGGGTGCTGGTTTGCTAACTATAAAAGTCTATCCATCAGAACCCTGAAAGGAGTTCTCTGCGTAACCTGGCAACCAGATCGGCAGTCACTAGGCAACGTGGTTGCTGGGCAGCACTAAAGGTGATTGGCAGCTCTGACAGGCAAGGCTAGAAAACTGCACTTGACCTGCCCCACCCCCACCGAGGAAGCTGCAGCACTTTGCTACATCATAGCCCCCCACCCTGAACGGAAATCAGATGTTGGTCTCTCACACTTGCAGCTGTGGGCGGAGGGGGTGGAGCAAAGGGACTCGCCTGTGTGGGTAGGTGAAAGCGTTTTGTTAGTTAATGACATGTCCATCAAAATAATCTGATGCGTGTCTTGGTCACAATGAAGTGATAAAAGATTTGAAGGGCTGGCGGCGGGAGAGAGGGAACTGGAAATTCAGTGTGGGAAAGTGGCAATATTATTCACTCTTCTCCGCCCCCCCCCCCCGGACTGAAATGGGAAAAGTGAGAAATCTTTAGGGGAGGAAACAATTGCCGCCTCCTTGGAATTATTATCTCTTTCAGGACAATCACTGAAATACTTTTGAGTGCTGTGTTGCAAAATTATTATTATTATTATTATTTTTAAAATTATCATCCAGCCATTTCCACCAAAGGCATAGCAAAGCCAAATGCACTGTACAATAACATAAAATATTGTTTGGGTAAATATAAAGTAAATAGGAAAGCTATAGAATACAAAACAGTCTTTAAAATGTTTTGTCCTTTTTAGGAGTCCATCAGCCTCCTGCAATGAGGTGCCATCAGTTGGATAAGACTGCGCAGTGTTCTGAAGATATGAGCAATTTAAAATGTTTTTGTGCTTTAAACAGCTCCCTGGGCTGATTCTGTAGAGTCTGAAAGTGCATCTAGCGACACGAAGGATGTCTTATACAAACTATTTTCCACTTAATGCCTCTTCGCCTCTCACTTGCCTCCAATTCCTTCATTTTATCCCTTTATTTGAATACCTGCATACTGCTTTCCCCAAACTTTCAAAGCAGTTTACATCAGAACAAACACACACACACACACTCTGACACAGAGAGAAAGACAGACAGACAGACAGACAGACAGACATACACACACACACACACACACACACACACACACACGTATCAAACAGAATATGAATCACTTGTGTAGCCATGGAAATAGCACTTCAATCGAAGCTTTCTTTTTTAAAAGGTAAGTCGTAGAATGCTTTTCAAAAATTCAACAAAGAGATAGGTTTCCATGCCTCTTCTGGAAGAAGCTTCCACAGTTTTGCAGCTGTTTCAAACGGCTGCTGTTTGCACCCGTTGCAAAGTCGGTAAAGGTAGGGTTGCCATATTCCCAATAGTGAAAATCTGCACAAAACTGTTGAGCCTTTTGGGGGTGGGGAGTTGTTGAGCTTTATTTGGGAACATCTCCCCAGAGATGTTTTTAAAAATCTCCCTACTTGCCATACGTCCAAGTTTTCCTGGACATTTTGCTGATTAAGCAAAAACCCACCTAGATTTTTATTTTATTTTATTTTTATTTTTTTGCAGTCTGATTCCCTGATATATCCAGGAAAACCCAAATGTATGGCAGCCCTGGTAAAGACAGCAGTGCTGCTGTCATAGACACAACACCCAGGACATTTCTCTGGTAATCACACATATAGCACATGAGGCCCACTTCCTGGGTCCCCCCCCCCATACCTTTTTAATACCTGGAAATGTTATCTGGGCAACCACAGTTTCTGTGAGTTGACAATATGCCTGCCGACCCCATTGCTGTGAGATGTTGATTCAGAAGCTTTTGTGACTTGGCCAGACCTTTTGTTCCAAGGGTGATTTCACAGGGCAAACCTAGATCTGTCCCTGTCCATCAATCCTCACTCCCTGACCAAGCAGACTTATATGATATGTGTGTTTGTAGACATCCGTATTGCACCTTTAGGTTTACATTGTAGCACATTGCACACTTAAAATAATGTAAAGGGACCCCTGTCCATTAGGTCCAGTTGGGACCGACTCTGGGGTTGCGGCACTCATCTTGCTTTATTGGCCAAGGGAGCCGGCGTACAGCTTCCAGGTCATGTGGCTAGCATGACTAAGCCGCTTCTGGTGAACCAGAGCAGCACACGGAAACGGTGTTTACCTTCCCGCCAGAGCGCTACCTATTTATCCACTTGCACTTTGACGTGCTTTCAAACTGCTAGGTTGGCAGGAGCAGGGACCGAGCAATGGGAGCTCACCCCGTCGTGGGGATTCGAACCGCCAACCTTCTGATTGGCAAGTCCTAGGCTCTGTGGTTTAACCCACAGCACGACCTGCGTCCCTAAAATAATGTAGTGCACACTTAAAACAATTTAGTAAAATACTCGTGTGCAGAGGAGAACCTCAGCACCTGCAAGAAAGTTGGACCCAACTGAACTCTTGGGTCTTGGTAAGTTGAGAATTTGGATCAAAGGGCTGCTTATTTTGTCTTCTGCCTCCCTTACTTGCTTCTCTTTCTCAAGAGCCAGCATGGTGGACTCGTAATCTGGTGAACCGGGTTCACTTCCCCGCTCCTCCACATGCAGCTGCTGGGTGACCTTGGGCTAGTCACACTTCTCTGAAGTCTCTCAGCCTCACTCACACCACGGAAGGGAAAAGGAGATTGTTAGCTGCTTTGAGACTCCTTAAGGGGAGTGAAAGGCGGGATATCAAGTCCAAACTCTTCTCCTTCTTCAACTAAAAAGCCCCCAAACTTTCGCTCATAGCGGAGCTACCATCATATGGCGGTAGCTGCTGCTGACATCTCAGATGGCTCCTCTGTGCCTAGGATCTAGCAGGACAGTATCTAACACAAGAAGACCTGACTCTTCCCCCACCTGCTGTTCTGGTCCCGGGGGAGGTTACCGTGAGGCATGGTCAAAGTCCGGTCCTGGGCCGAGGGTCTGGAGACTGCCCACTAAGGGGGAAGTGGGGTCCAAAGCAAGAAGCCAGGTGTGGTCGGGAACTCCGGAGAAACAGGTCTGGGTGCTGGCAGAAACAGGTTTCCAACGTTGTTGCTCCCGCAACCTGGGACTGGGCTGACTGGCCTTTATCTGGGCTGACTGGCCCACAGGTGACCCGCCTCTCCTGGCCTTAAGGTGAGCACTCCTTCTGAGAGAACCCAGTTCCCTCCACCTCTCTGCACTGAGCCTCTGCAGCTCAGGAGAGACTGGAGGGTTACTGGACCCAGGGGGAGACTCACCTTCCCCTGACAGGGCTGGGAGAGGCGAACCTGCAGGCAACGGGTCCTCGATCACCTCCGGAGCCAGAACGGATTCAGCTGGTGTCTGCTCCTGAGGATCCAGCACAGGTGAAGGCCCTTCAGGTTCAAGCCCCTGCTCCGGCTCAGCCGGCCCTGGAGGTAGGGATTCCTGTGCAGGCTGGGACTCCTCAGATCCAGCTTCTGAATCAGATTCCCAGGCCATCACACCTGCCTTTAAGTCAAGCACCAAGAAGAATCCAGCTCCTACCTTGCCGTGCGCGGGAGGAACCTCAGCCCTCCCTCCCCATTCTCATGCACTCGACAGATGGTGAGGGTTTGCATGCATCTCCATGCCTCAGCACTGCCAAGCATGCAGCAGATGGTGGCACCGGTCTGCTGAAAGCACCAGCATTTAGTAACTGCTAAATGTTTTAATTAAGCCCCTTGCTGCCTGCCCCTCATGTCTCAAAATGACCTCTGAAACACAAAGTCAGAATGAAGACAGGTGAACTATGTATCTGTGCAGGAGGGCAGCCTGCGTGCCTGGAGAGGGGCAAGGAGAAATCCCAAGGAATTGCAGACTCGAGGGCAACTCCCCAGTGAGAAGAGAGTTACAGCCGGTGCTTTTTTTCTAAGAAAAAAGAGGTGCTAGAACTCACCTTGAATGCCTCCCTTGTTCTCTTATAATGGCAATGATGCCCACCTGAGAGGTGCCAGAACTGAGTTCCCGTGAGTTCCAGCTGGGGGAAAAACCTGGTTACAGCATTTGTGGCTTCTTAGTTCGTAAAAAAAGGTAACTGGGCATGATTAAGATGCATGAAGATTTTTTGTGGCATGGAGAAAATGGAGTGTTTTTCTCCCTCTCTTGTAATACAGTGGTACCTCAGGTTAAGAACTTAATTCATTCTGGAAGTCCGTTCTTAACTGGAAACTGTTCTTAACCTGAAGTACCACTTTAGCTAATGGGGCCTCCCGCTACCGCCATGCGATTTCTGTTCTCATCCGGAAGCAAAGTTCTTAACCGGAGGTACTATTTCTGTGTTAGCGGAGTTTGTAACCTGAAGCGTCTGTAACCCAAGTTACCACTGTACTAGAACCTGGCACCATCCACTGAAGCTGAATGGTAAAAGATTCAGGGACAGATAAAAAGAAGCACTTTTCTATATAGCACATAAGCTGATTTATTGAGAGCCAGTGTGGTGCAACAGACTAAGACTTGCGAGACCAGAGTTCAAATCCCCACTGAGGCAGGAAGCTCACTGGGTGATCTTGGGCCAGCCACTAACCCTAGTCTACCTCGCAAGATTCTTCTGGGGATAAATGGTAAGGAGAACTATGTTCAATAACCTGAGCTCCTTGGGAGATGAATATAATAAATAAAATAAAAAAGATACCATGATGGTCACCAACTTCGGAAAATCTACTGAGATTAGATTAGACCACCCTTTCTCAATCCTGGGTCCCCAGATGATGTTGGACTACAACTTCCATGATCCTTGACCACTGGTCCTGCTAACTAGGGATGATGGGAGCTGTAGTCCATTTGGGGACCCCAGGTTGAGAAAGGCTGGATGAGGTAAGGCCCAACGATGGCTACCAGCCCCGAGAGCTATTTACTACCTGCAGAACCAGGACATCCATGCCACTGAATCCACTTACAGTGGAAGGTATTGGGGTTACATATGGCTTTCGGACAAAACCAGCATTTGAACTGAGCCCAGAAACTAACTAGTAACCAGTGCAGTCATGCCAGAACTGGTGTTTGGACCACCCTGCCCCAATCAATCTGGCCACTGAATTCTGCACCTGCTCTCTCTGCCTGAAGAACAGCTGCCTATCAAATTAGAAGTGAACTGACTCAATCTAAGGCAGCTTCACATGATCCTGATAAATCTACTTTATACATCCCAAAACTAAGTCCTGGCGTTAAATAAATATGATGGGCCTGTTTTGTGACTTACGCCTCCACCCAAATCATCGTAGGGATGGGTGCGAAAAGAGTGTGTTCTCTTCTAGGACCCTGTTGGGCAAGAGATACCCCCCACCCCTGCATTGCTTGCCATATGACAAGGCTCCTTCCTATTAAGGATAGCCGTGGGTGGGTTCAACACCCCCTCCCCCCTGGGATGTTCAGAGTAAAAAAGAAAGGTTGTGATCAATGCAATGTATAAGCATTCTACAATTTTAAATTTTAATTTGTTCTTAGATTTCTTTTTTTATTTGAGGGTGCATATGATTGTGACAAGCTCATTTCAACAATACTGAACATGGTAGTTTATAACTTTATTATTTATCCATTAGATAAGCAAGGTTTTTAAAAACAACAACAACAACCAAGTATACATACAATCATTACAAGCTCATTTCAACCATCTTTAATATGATAACTTAAGCAGATATATAAATGCACCTGAAAAGCAGACAACATTCCTCAAATCCGGGTTTGCCTTTCACTCCCTTGTGCCTTGTATTCCCACCACAATAATGGGTTGGTTTTGCTGCAGACTTTCACAGCAACTAATCTCTTATGGAGAAAGTGGAATATCACCTTAAAGAAACAAATAGAAAGCCAGAACAACGAAGCAATCTCCAGTTATTTTCCTCCTGCCTTGGGAGCCGTTAGGAAGCCGTCAATCAGTTAGCCTCCAAACCTCTCAGCGAAAGTCTGGGACAGTCCATGGTCCAGAAACTCGAAAAAAGTCGCACTTCTAATAAATAGCGCTGTGGCTTGACTGGGAAGGGGGTCCCCTAGGGCTGCTGCGACTGCCCACGCGAAGCCTGCGCGCCTTGCCCCGCCGCCCAGGCATGAACCAGTGGAGAGGCGCGATTTTTGCACCCATGTCCCGGGGGCGAACCTGACCAACTCTAGCTAGGCACCATCTGCTCACCAGACCTTGACCCTGAGCAACTCTTGCGGGTGCCGCAGCACGCTACTCCAAATAGGGGCTCGGTTCGGTGACCTGGTATTAGCAGCCTAACCACTACCTGCTCCGAATTCTTGGTGAGACCAGCTAGGAGCTGAATAAACAAAAATAATGGCAGCGCCGGATTGAGGGCAGTGTGGGCGGTTCCCTGCACAGGGTGCCAAGCCGAGCAGGCGCAAAATACTATTACTAATTCTGCTACTAAAAACAAACAAACAAAAACAAACACCCTATATTTATACGTAAAGAAAAGCAAAATGAATTATTGTGAAAATACATCTTTTAAAGGAGGGCGCCAATTTTGGCCTCGCCCAGGGCGCCATATTAGCAAAGTTGGAGCTCCTTAAGGGCGGGCAGCAGTGAGATCGCCGTTGTGCCAAAAAGATAAATAAAATAAAAAAGATACCATGATGGTCACCAACTTCGGAAAATCTACTGAGATTAGATTAGACCACCCTTTCTCAATCCTGGGTCCCCAGATGATGTTGGACCCCAATCCAAAGAGAGGCGGCTCGTGCGTAAAAGGAGCGCGGTGCCGATGTCCCGATTTGGCGACCTGCCTCTCCCCCCACCCCGTTCAGAAAGGATCAGTTGCACGAGACAAACAAAAAAAACCCACCTCCGACCCCCCGAACCCAGCTGCCTCTAGCATCGAGGGGACGTTCCCACGCGGCTGCGAAACCAGACCAGCCACCAAAGCGGAGCAATCCACATCCGCTGCGCCGCCGATTGGCTGTCGCCGCCGCCGCCGCGCCCACTCTCCGCGGCTTCCCCTCGGCAAAGGCGCGCGGGCGCCACCCGGTCGCCGGTTCCGGCCATGTCGGCGCTGCAGCAGCAGCAGCAGCAGCAGCCGGTTCCGGGCGCCGACCCGGCTAGCCTCCTCCTCCTCCTCCTGCCGCGGCCGGCGCTGCTGCTGCTGGGTCCCGCTGGCTCGGGGCGCTCGGCGCTCTCGTTCCGCGCGGCGCTGCTGGGCGCTGCTTCCTCCTCCTCCTCCTCGCGGGCTCGCGCGCTCTTCTTGGCGCCGCGGCCTCTGGAGCGCCTGCCGGCTGGAGGCGCAGATGCAGCCGGAGCCGGAGCCATCCAGGTGGGTGGGCGGGCGAGTGGGTAGGTGGACCAGCAGCCCACCCATGAGCCCAGATTGCGGGACCGGATTTAGGGCGGGGCGGGCGCGGTGGGCGGGCGATCAGCTGAAGGAGTGAATAACAACAACAAAAATACCTATACAGGATTTATGTGGGTCCCTACTGAGATTAATAAAAAAAAAAAGCAGCTGTATCAAAATGAATTATTGTGAAAATCAGAAATATTTTTTGGGGTGGGTGTCACATTTTGTCCTCATTCAAGGTGCCATTGAAATTTGAAAGGCCGAAGTCCACTGCAGCACCAGGGGACAAATATGGTAATATGGCGCCCTGAGCAAGGACAAAATTTGGTGCCCCCCCAATATTATTTTGCATTCCCTCGACTCCGTGCTATGGGGGTTTAGGGTGGTGCAGGTGGTTCCCCCTCCCCCGGGGCACGGAGTCGAGAGAATGCAAAATAATAATATTTGGGGGGGAGCACCAAATTTGGTCCTTACTCAGGGCGCCATATTCATAGCTGTCAACGTTTCCCTTTTCTTGTGCGGAATCCTATTTGAAATAAGGGAATTGCCCTTTAAAAAAAGGAAAAAGTTGACAGCTATGGCCATATTAGGGATGCGGGTGGCGCTGTGGGTTAAATCACAGAGCCCTAGGACTTGCTGATCAGAAGGTCGGTGGTTCGAATCCCAGCGACGGGGTGAGCTCCCATTGCTCGGTCCCTGCTCCTGCCAACCTAGCAGTTCAAAAGCACGTTAAAGTGCAAGTAGATAAATAGGTACCACTCCGGTGGGAAGGTAAACGGTGTTTCTGTGTGCTGCTCTTGGTTTGCCAGAAGTGATTTAGTCATGCTGGCCACATGACCCGGAAAGCTGTCTGTGGACAAACGCCGCCTCCCTCAGCCAGTAAAGCGAGATGAGCGCTGCAACCCCAGAGTCGGTCACGACTGGACGTAATGGTCAGCGGTCCCCTTTTATGGCCATATTACCAAAGTAATATGCAAGTGAGGCAACCACTGCCCTGGCCGGTAGTGTGGCTTATTCATTCCTACAAATTGGCCATTAACACTCTTCCCTTTCCTTCCCTAGAGAATCCACTTCCTGTACCCGCCATCGTTCCGGGAGCTGCTTCAGCTTGTGGCCTCCCTACATGAAACCTTTTCCTGCTCCCTCTCCCTAATCGTTCTGGATGGCTTGGAGGAATATTTGGGCAGCTGCTCCAGCCCAGCGATGGCAGCTCAGCTTGTGGCCTTGCTGCTGGACACGGCGAACCATTTCAGCCAGAAGCTCCCCGTGGAGTCTGCTGCAGGCTGCAAGCTCGTCGTTTCCATGAGGCTTTCTGGAGAAGCTGGGGAACAAGCGGAGTATTTCTCGGCAATTGAGCGCTACTTCCCAGCCCAGTGCTGGCTGCATCCGAGCACAGAGGAGATTGCTGGTTCAGGTAGCCAGGGCATCACCAAGCTGATTAGAGCACGTCTCTCCCAGCCGGGCACTAAGGACCAAGAATGGCTGGTGAGATTCGATCCACAAGGGGACATGAGGATTTCTCTGCTTCCGTGCGAAGGGGAGGTTGATGGGTGCACAGCTTCGAAGAGCAATCGACCCCCTGAGACTTAAGCCCATTCTTTTCTCGGCTCCCAATCTTAGGCCTCTGGTGGTCCTTAGTTGAGTCATTTTTGTGTTCAGGTAATCAACTACCTCTGACCCAAACGCATACATTCACATCCCAGGTGATAACCACTTTCTTACTCCAGTTTGTTGTTTGTTTCTTCCCAGCTTTGGGCTGAGAGGTTGCCTTTTTTGACAAGCAGCAAGTTCCAATGCTGTACTATAGAGTCATTTCAGCTTCCCCATCGACTCTGCTTACACCGGAGACCGGCTGCACCTCCGATCGCAAACGTGAAATGTACCTTTCTTGCTTTGCCAGTTGCAGAGAAAAGCCCTGGAAGGAAGCAGGGCCCTAAGACTCAGCAAACAGAACACCAAGAGATTAAATCTTACACTTCTGCGTTTGTTTGTTTTTTCGTCTTTTAAAAACCCAGTTGTACAGTGTGAGGGAAATGGTTTTCAGAGCGTGACCTGAGGGGAAGATGTGGACAGTTATCTATGGAGTGGGTGAGCAAAAGTGCCTCTTGGATTCTTCCCACTGTGTTACCTTGACCAAATAAAAAGAGAGAGATCTCTATCCCTCCGTTGACCTATTTTATGTTGGTTACACTACAACAGATAGGGAAAGTGGTGTTGGGTCTTTCACATACAGGTGATTCCCCACTTATGCGGGGCTTACATTCTGAGCATCAGTGCTCATAAGCGAAATGCACATAAGCAGGGTAAGTACAGTTTTCTTCCCAACAGCTGTTGCAGTGATAGCTCCTGCACACCTTTTTGGAGCCCTTGGAGCATTTTTTCCCCTGGACTTTGGACTCTGGGAAGGGATTTCCTGGCAAGGCACATATGTACAGTTGCGTGCAAGTCAATTGCACACAAGTGGTGGGGTCTGTATGTTTGTCATGTCTCATGTTTGCTTCCCAGAATAGTCAAAAGTGTACACAAAGCACATGCTCTTCCTAGGGAGTTGTGACCTAGTGCATGGCACGCATTCAGTGCACCACAATGTGAGAAATCCCTCTTGTGTTCCCCCTGGGTTTGTTTGCTCTTGTAACTGTGCTCCCCTGGGGTAAAATATATCACATGGGGCTTGATTTGGGCACACCGCTCATATTGCTGCCCTGCACTGTTGCGTTCGCAAAGTAAAGGAAGGATTGAACTCTGATTAATAAGAATACACACAGAGGCTTGAACCAGCAAGACTCTGGGAAGGGTGCGTATAATCGTGTCTCTCTGTGCTTGTCCGATGTCTGCAGCCCCCTGGCCCAGGTAGTTTTTATTCACAAAAGAGCTTTTTACAGAGTGTTCGTAAGAACCAATCAGATTTCTTCTGAGCATTTCCACAAACCCACATGGGGACAAGTTAAACTACTAAAACTAATTAAGCACAAATATTTCTGGGGTAAACAAAGAACAGAACTTCAAAGAAGAGCATCTGGCAACAAGCAATACATATGATAAGAAGGATGGCCAGGAGGACAGCGGATCATTATCACCTTCATGTGAGATCTGTTTCCAGGCCCTAAGATTAACATCCTAAGATTAATATACATTAGAGAGCTACTTCAAATAAGCTTGCCCACAATCTTTATGGCCCAGGATGCCTGCCTGGCGAAGCAACTGCTGAGCTGCTGTGTACGTGACATGTGAGGGGAGAGAGATGGGCAGCAGAGTCAAAAGGGCATGAATGTAGAATCTTATGGGATTTAATCAGAAATTATCGTCAATATATCAAACCCAGTCAACACAATGTCTTCATCGTGGACACGATAGCTTGATGTATATTCTATAATTCCTCATGGTAATCCCATCTGATCCCTACACTGCACTGGTCCCAGTGTCTGTCTTCATGGTTTCAGTGCCGCTGTGTTTCAGGGTAGAGCAGCACCATCTGCAGGATCAATTTGCCACATGCTTGCAGCTGCCCGGCCACTAGTCTCTCCACCACCTTCTCTCAACCAAGGGTATTTGTGTCTGGTCAGTAGTTATCCCAGTCTAAGATGTCCAGGACCAATTCCTTTAGGAGTGGCAGCTCCATCACCTCTTTCAAGGCAGCAGGGAACAGTTCCAGGGAGCATTCACCATGAATCAGTAAGCCACACCACCCAAAATAATTGCCAACTAGCTATAATAATAATAATTCATTATTTGTAGCCCGCCCATCTGGCTGGGTTTCCCCAGCCACTCTGGGTAGCTCTCAACAGCATATTAAAAACACAATAAAACATCAAACATTAAAAACTTCCCTAAACAGTATTGCCTTCAGATGTCTTTTAAAAGTTAGATAGTTGTTTATTTCCTTGACATCTGTTGGGAACGTGTTCCACAGGGCAGCTGCCACTACCGAGAAGGCCCTCTGCCTGGTTCCCTGTAACTTTGCCTTGCAGTGAGGGAACCGCCAGAAGGCCCTCGGAGCTGGACCTCAGTGTCCAAGCTAAATGTTGGGGGTGGAGATGCTCCTTCAGGTATACTGGGACAAGGCTGTTTAGGGCTTTAAAGGTCAGCACCAACACTTTGAATTGTGCTTGGAAACATATTGGGAGCCCTTTCAGGACCAGTGTTATATGGTTTCGGCGGCCACTCCCAGTAACCAGTCTAGCTGCCACTTTCTGGATTAGTTGTAGTTTCTGGGTCACCTTCAAAGGTAGCAGGATACAATGCAAGCTGCAAAAGAAGCCATGTTTTCACATGGCAGGCACGGTGGTTACACTAACCAGAGCTTGGTTGGCTTTGGAGCAAAATTTGTACCACTTGAGCACTGCAAGAATTTGGACTTCCAACACCAGGAAATCGCCGTGTTCCCCTCTCTACTCCTTATATCCGCTTAGTCTGAAAACAGTCTCAGCAATATGTAGCATCATGTCCCGATCGCCTGTTCTGTAATGGGCGCATGATGAACTGAAAGGACATTCTGTACCCTGTAATTTCTGCTGTGTTTCCTATAGTGCCTTGAGCTGTTTTGCATCCCACCATGTGCACCACATTGTAAAGGTAAAAAGGTAAAGGACCCCTGGACGGTTATGTCCAGACAAAGGCAACTATAGGGTTGTGGTGCTCATCTCGCTTTCAGGCCGAGGGAGCCGGCGTTTGTCCACAGACAGCTTCCTGGGTCATGCAGCCAGCATGACTAAACTGCTTCTGGCGCAACGGAACACTGTGATGGAAACCAGAGTGCAGGGAAACGCTGTTTATCTTCCCGCCGCAGTGGTTCCTATTTTTCTACCTGCACTGGCAAGCTTTCAAACTGCTAGGTTGGCCGGAGCTGGGACAGAGCAATGGGAGCTCACCCTGTCACGGGGATTCAAAAAGCCGACCTTCTGATCAGCAAGCCCAAGAGGCTCAGTGGTTTAGACCACAGTGCCACCTGTGTCCCATTGTACTGGAACCACAGACACAGGAAGGGGGACTGTTGTAGGTTTCACACCCCTCTTCACCAAATGCAGCCCCATAGCTTTCCCAGAAACAACATGCTGCCTGCGGTGTGCTCCACTTCCTCAACAGACCATTGGATTCAAGCCATTTTCTTTTCTCAAAGGGCCTGCGGTTCTAAAGGCAGTTCTGGCAAAATATTGGGGTGGCCAGGGAAACCTTATTGGAAGGTGAGGCCTGAGCTGCAACAGACACAGCTGGGCTTAAGCTGCCTGTTTGGACATGACTCATGAACCAGCCCAAAGCAGAGTCACAGGGGACCATTGCAACAAGCCCCCCAAAAGCATCTCACGGAACAGGGGAAAGGGCCTCCCCTCTCCCAGAAACAAGGGCCTATGCTGGTTCTGTTCTGGAGCTTGCCCAACATCAGCAAGCGGTGGGTTGGTCTCCTGCCACTTTTTGCAAGTTGCGTCCCTGATAACGGTTACAGAGGTGCTTGCTGCCACACTGATAAGCCCTATCACAACAGCGGGGCCAGGGCTGGGCCTGCTGTGCTGGTGGGCTCTTTTCAGAGGGCGTAAGGGTTGGGCATAACGTTTTTTTGAGTGTTGACAAGCAGCTGCCTTCCTGCCTGCCTGGTCTAAGCCCCTGATTGCTCTCTCATCTCCCAACAGTTTACCGCAAGGTTAAAAATCATACCTACGGTGTACAGGGAGATTTTGGGAGGGAGAATTGGGGAAATCAGAAGCTCCACCTTCTTCAAAAACTTCCTGTTGTTTGGCAAATTCTTTATTTAGCTTCAGGGCTTGTAGTTAGCCCCCAAACCCAGTTTTTTTTTGTTGTTGTTGCAATCCTATACACACATGGGAGCAAATCCTATTGAATCCAGTGGGTGATATCCAACTAGGGCATGTGCTAAGGTAGACCCATTGAAATCAACGAGCTGAGGAAACTTGAGTCTATTCTGAGTATGACTAACATCAGTGGAACTGTCAGTGATCTGTAGGACAACAGGATGTTTTCAGAGGGGATGGAGAATGGCCTTTCCCTTCTCCTGCCCTACCCTGTTAAGCCCTTCCAGGCTATAAAGGTAAAGGGACCCCTGACCATTAGGTCCAGTTGTGGCCGACTCTGGGGTTGCGGCGCTCATCTCGCTCTATAGGCCGAGGGAACCGGCGTACAGCTTCCGGGTCATGTGGCCAGCATGACTAAGCCGCTTCTGGCGAACCAGAGCAGTGCACGGAAACGCCGTTTACCTTCCCGCCTGAGCAGTACCTATTTATCTAATTGCACTTTGATGTGCTTTCGAACTGCTAGGTTGGCAGGAGCAGGGACCGAGCAACGGGAGCTCAACCCGTCATGGGGATTCGAACTGCTGACCTTCTGATTGGCAAGTCCTAGGCTCTGTGGTTTAACCCACAGCGCCACCCGCGTCCCTTCCTTCCAGACTAGCTGGAATCTTTTTCAGGAGCACCCCAGTTGCTGTGAGACTCCACACCCCCACACCTGTATCCTCCTAACTCGGAGGTCTGATTTGGTGCTCGTGAAATGGGGAAAGCAGTTCCCGGCAACAAAGGAAAGAAGAGAAGGGAATGGGGAAAACATTTGGGTGAACGTTAAGATATCATCTTGTTTCCCACAAGGACAAGGGAGTCAGAATGAGCAAAAACACTGTTTTTATATTTTTATTTTTATTTAAAAAAAACACTTTGGAGTATATAAAGTATATAAAAATATATCCAGTTTCTGTTTTGATACACAAATTCAAGAGGATAATTACAAAATCTTTGTGGCCATACCTGTGAGAGTTCAGATATTATACAGTCCTCCCAGCACCAGCCCCAGCACCTGATGCTGATCTGTGCCTTCGAAGGATCGTTCGGACACAAGGAAAATAACAGTAATATTCTAAACAGGGCATGTACAGTCCCCACACCTTTCTCTGCCCCACATGCAAGCCCTATGGCAGTAAACAGCTGGCAGAATAGCCATGCAATTCTCTTTGAGTTTTTGGGTTACTGCGCTTATTCAAGCCAAAATCGAAAGACAGCCCCTTTTAACATTTCAATTGGTATTTTGTTCGCCTAGTTTTGTAAATCCCCATTTTCAGTGTTATTTTTCTAGAAAAAGAGGTGCAGGGACTCACTGGGAACACCTCCCTCGTTCTCTTATAATGGCAATGGCACCCACCTGAGAGGTGCCAGGACTGAGCTCCAGCTGGGAAAAAAAAGCCCGGCCCATTTTACAGGAAGGTAAGCAAAGGCCACACAGTGCATTGTAGCAGAAATGAGACTCCTTCATTCTGCACACTCTTCCATGTCGTACCCCCTCAACACCCAAAAGACACCAGTTCCAACTCTGACATTTGGACATACATATTTTTGCAATAATTAGGCACATAGTATAATGGGCATATATGTCTGGCCAAAAAGCTTGGTAGTTAAAGGAACAGAGCAGGGTCAGAGGGGAAGGAGTTTCATCAGAAGAGTGTGGAGTGGGAGAAGGTTAGCTACCTGGCTAGCAAGCAAGTGCCGACAATAGTCCACACCTCAGTCTACAAACACCTCAAGCCTTAAGCCTGCGCTGCTACTTGCAAACCTGATGTGCCACACCAGAACTCTAGGTGTGCTTTTGGCCAAGTCCCCGATCCGCAGCCTTGTAGAACGCACTTGCCTTGGGGTGAGTACAAATGAAAGAAAGATGGCACAGCACATTTAATGTTAGAAAGGACTGCTTCAAAGGGTTGTTGTGGGAACAGCAAGTCTCTTTCGTGGGCCTCCTGCCCTTTCCTCATTCAAAACAGGATGGCTTTTAAAAAAAGGGATCCGGCAAATTCATGGAGGAGAGGGCTATCAAGGGCTATTAGCCGGGATGGCTATGCGCTACCTCCACAGTTGCGAGGTAGAAATGTTTCTGAACACCAGTTGCTGGAAACCAGGGGATGGGAGAGTGCTGTGGTGCTCATGTTCTGCTTCGTCTTCTGCTCAACGGTTTCCTGTTGAGACATCCAGTTGGCCACTGTGAGAACAGGATGCTGGTCTAGATGGGCCTGATCCAGCAGAGTTCTTCTTACGTCCTTCATCACCTTTCCGTGCATTTTGCAAACCTCTCTTCCTCCTCCAAGAGCGAGTTGGGCCCAACTGGAGCTTTGGAGGCCCCACGGCTGTGTCCATTGGCTTCCCCTGGCGTTTTGCTAGAACCAGGAAGGAAGTGGGAGGTGCCAGGCGCCTGGGATAGCATCTCTGCCTCAGTTCTCCTGCTGATCACTGCTGCTACGAGCACACAATGTAGGTGGGCAGGAATGGCTGTGGCCCTCCATCACAGAGGTTGGTGTATAAGCTCATCTGGCCAGCGTTGGACTCCACCAGGCTATAGTCGGCAGAGATCCCAGAGTCAGACACCATCTGGTAACTGCTCTTGAGCTGCGGCTCGATGTGGCGATGTTGTGGGGACAGACTCTTTGAGCTGGGGTCAAACACAGTGTACTCAAAGCTAGAAGAGGCCTGGCTGTTGTCTGGTGTCCCTACTCCTGCGTCGAGGGCCGGATCTGTGCCCTCGCTGCTGTTGCTGGCCAGCAAGAGCAGGGAAGCATCTCCTCCTAAGCAGCACGGCACCAAGTCTTCATCCAGTATCAGGTAATCATCTTGGGAGACTTCTGGGTTGCGAGGGAATTCCCCCACGCCACGTGCCTTGGGGGGAAGGAGCGGAGGAACGGGAGGGCCATCCACCTTGCGAACATCGCATTCAGACAGGATTTCCACCAAAAATGGCTGCTCCTCCAGGTAAGGAGAGTTCTGGCTCCACCACAGGTAGGTGCTCTGATGCCCCAGCCATAGCTGCAAAGAAAGGGGGAATATCAGCATCAAGGGGTGGGAGGTGAGGAAGGCCACACCTGGCTCCCTTTAACCCTGTTTTCAGACACTATATATTTCTCTCTTCTTTACACTCCTTTTATTTACTAATTTCATAAAATTTACCGTATTTTTCTCAATATAAGACGCACCCAGACCTTAAGACACAGCTAGTTTTTGGAGAAGGAAAACAAGAAAAAAAATATTCTGAATCCCAGAAGCCAGAACAGCAAGAGGGATCGCTGCTCAGCGAACCCTCTTGCTGTTCTGGCTTCAGTGAATGCAACACAAAGCCTCTTCAGGGCAGAGGGAAGAACGCTCCTCTTGCCCTGAAGAGGCTTCATTCGGCTATCCCAGAAGCCAGAACAGCAAGAGGGGTCGCTGTGCAGCAATCCTTCTTGCTGTTCTGGCTTCTGGGATAGCTGTGCAGCCTGCATTTGCTCCATAAGACGCACACACATTTCCCCTTACTTTTTAAGAGGGAAAAGGTGCGTCTTATAGAGCGAAAAATACGGTATACACAAATCGATTGTAAAAACAACAACTGCAAAACAGTTGACGAAACATAGGACCCTCAGAACCCCAGGCTTTGCAACAGGATAATACAGGAAGCCGAGGGAGAAGTCATATGAAGACAAGGAACTACAGCCAGTGTAATACCTGGAAGTTCCCCTTGTAAATTGTGAAAAGGTCCTTGAATTCACGCTCTGGGGTGGGGATTGCAGGCCAGATCTTCTTCTTTAAAAATCTGGTGGAAGATAATAGGCGAGAACAGACTTTAGTAAGAGTGTGCATAACAATCACAAGTGTTAAAACTCATTCCCACTCCATCACCACCTTAGTCCAGGGGTAGTCAACCTTTTTACACCTACCACTAATGCATCTTTCTGGATGGTAAAGTTTCTGTACCGCCTACCAGAGCTCGATGGAAGGATTCAGCTTGTGCTGTAGAACCCCCTACCGCCCACATAGAATCCTGAAACGCCCACTAGTAGGTGGTAGGGACCAGGTTGACAACCCCTGCCTTAGTCAGTACTTTTTTCTGGGGGTACACAGGGGTACGCATACCCCTAAACATTTTGTGAATCTGAGTTTGGCCTCATTGAGGGGCAGTATTTCAATATGAGTAGGAAAATGAGAGCACCCCTAAACATTTTTTAAAAGAAAAAAAGCACTGACCTTAGTAATGAAAACTAACTAGGGCAGGGATGGGGCACCTGTAGCCTTCCAGATGTTTCAACTCCCATCAGCCCCAGTTACTTTGGTCAATGGTCAGCGGTGGTGTTGATTGTGGTTCGGCAACACTGAGAGGGCCACAGGTGTCCCACTCCTCAATTTAGGGCATTTCCTGATGGCTCTAACTGCTGCGATTGAAAATGCTCTTACAGTCCCTCCAGACCTGATGGCCAAGGTCCCGGTACTCAAGAAGGCCACCCACCCTTTGGTGGGTAGGAGGGTTGGAAAATAAACGAACTGGGCATTACCTTCGGTTAAACATCAGGGTGAGGAAAGCCAGCAGCAGAACGATCAGCGCCAGAACGACAGACAGCGTCAGGATGAGGGGATCCAGTTCTGCAAGTCAGAAGAACAGGTTAGCCTAGCGAGAGGCACTTCATAAAAACCCTTTGGTTGGTACCCAAGTCTCCTTCAAACAACCTTCTGTTACATAGTCACTACATGGAGAAGGCACATACTTCTGGCAGTAGACATGGTAGGATGAACCAGTGATATGCTCTTGCCTAGATTTCAGCTTACTACCTGGTTCTTTTCAGATGTCCTGGTAGATAGTGAATCATGACTGTTAAATACTTCAGAGGACATACAAGGCCAGAACACCATGTTGAAATCTCCTGAGTAGGCCAACTGTGGTCATTACATCACATCATCTAGTCAACTGAGCGCTCTAACATGTATTCTTCTTGACCACTAAGTCTCCCACCATTCTATGGCCACCCCTCCATTCCTGGCCCAGATAATGAAGATTAGAAAATATTATCTGGAGAGGTAGTGCAGTGAGAATTGTCAAAGCACTATGAGCTGCACCTGCCTTCAGCAACCATATTGTGAGCAAGGTAAGCTATTGCTCCAGCCGGGAGTTGGAAGGGCAAGAAACCACAACAACTGAGGGAGGCTTCCACCCCCCCCCCCCCAATAACAATGCGGCAATGGTGTCAAGTTTGTGCTTGGTGATGGCATTTGAAGA
The DNA here is from genome assembly GCF_951804945.1 of Podarcis cretensis. Taxonomy (NCBI): domain Eukaryota; kingdom Metazoa; phylum Chordata; class Lepidosauria; order Squamata; family Lacertidae; genus Podarcis; species Podarcis cretensis. Next base: position 33,302,046 of record NC_137187.1, read on the forward strand.
CAGCAAAGGAGAGGCTGCAGATGTAGCTTGTGGAAGACACTGGGGACTGAAGGTGGAAAAAAATGAGCTCTTTCAACATTAGGTCCCTGTGGTATGATGGAACCACTCAGCCTGATGTCAGGGTCACTGTAGATGAATGAGCTGGGGCATGGCAGGGTGACAATAGAGTTTGCATGGGCACACCAGCAAACCATGCAGCCCTGACCTCATCACAACCATGTCCTGCCTGTCCAGGTAAGTTGCAGTGGCACCGGTTTGGGGAGGGTGAATCCACACCCACCATACAGGGTTGCTACTGATTAAACCAAATAACTGAAAAAAGTAAATAGACTGCTTAAAGAAAATAGAAAAAGGTGGATGGAAGAGGAAGCTAGTGGGGAACCTGTGGCCCTCCAAATGTAGGTAGATTCCAGCTTCATCAGTCCTGGCCAGCATGGTCAATGGACAGAGATGACCAACTGGAGGGCTACAGGTTGCCTAGTCCTGGACTAGAAATATGTGCATTAACAGCAATGGAACTTAGTATTGCCAAATTGCTGAAGTTCTACTTTTCCAATAAAATAATACCGGACCTTTTAATGAACTAAATCCTGTGGAGCTGTTAACTAATAAAACCCATTATCTTTTGGACTGTACAATAAACGAACTTGTCAAGAACATAGAAACATAGTAATTATGCATGGTAGATAATTATCATAGAGTTGGAAGGGACCATGAGTGTCATCTAGTCCAACCCCCTTCAATGTAGTACTTTTTTTTGCAAAAATTGGGCTTGAACCCACAAACGTGAGATTCAGAGTCTTATGCTCTACTGAGCTATCCCAGGTATGTTTAGTAGTTATATTTCTCTCACTGGCAAGTACTAAATTGCTAAACTACATGCTGCAATATCTGTGGCTGAGCTTATAGTGAAATAGTACTGCACTTTCTGGGTAGTATCTGCTGTTGTATTTATAATAGAATTATTTTTCACTGGAGTATTGTACAAAAGCAGCCATTAGGTAAAACTCTCACAGCTGCTATCCAGCTGAATGTAATAACTGGTGGTGGGTAAATTATAATTCTTGTTTAAGTTGCAATGTTTGATGCCCAAAGTAAAATGCAATATTGATTGTGAAGCAGAAAGTAAATATTAGCATCTGGATTAAAGGGCCATACTTTTGGATGTTTTTTGTTGTTAAGCATGAAAAACGTGTTTTGAGAATGGATGATATTAAAAAGATAAAGCATTTTGTATATCAAAAGTGAGAAACAGAGACTCCAAAAGGCAAACAGGAGGAAATGCAGAAATAAATGGAAATAGACTGGAAGAAAAATCTATTTTGAGGGAAGAATGGGAAATATGAAAGATTGCAAAAATGAGAACAAATAACAGAGGAGAAATGAATAGGAGATTAACGGGGTCTATATCCAACTGATATTTGAAGGATAATGTATGGAAAAATATAAACACAATTATGCATGTAAAGGAAGTAAAATCACAGCCTTTATTAATGGTTTTGATGCAGAAAAAGCTTTCGATAACATAACGGTATTTTCTTTTTTAAAACATTAAAAGCTTACTTTAGAGAAAAAAATATTTACTTTGATTAACATTATTAATAACAGCCCAACTGCAAGGATAGGGGTTGATGACCAAATATCAAATTCATTCTGAGTACTAGAAAAAGACACATATGTCCTGTCATTTTCATTATTTGTTCTCCATTTGGAACCTTTAAGAAGCATAAGAAACATTGGTGTGGTAATAGATGCAGAAAACAAAGGAACTGCACACAGAAAAATAGCTGGTATGTAACTGTCTTCACAGCAATGCCTAAACAATAATAGAGATTGTAAATTCTATCTGTAGCTGGAGAAGATTCTTTTTTCAATATTGGTCTTCTTGTTTGCCTTAAAATTAACAAGGACAAAACAGAAATAATCAATATATATTTACATATACAAAGTGATGTTTAAAAAAAGAACAAAATTAGATCACCAATAAGTAAGTATGAGATCTGTGTTATATTTATATAATATTAAGAAAAAGTGAAAGCATTTCTATGAAGATAATTTTGGGAAGATTATATAAGAAAAGAAGTTCCAAAGCAGAACAATAGCTTAAACATATTGATTTGACCACATGGCTAAAATTATAATCTTGCCCCAATTAAATGCCATTTTTCAGGCTTTGGCAAGATGAGTAAATGAATCTTACTTTAAAATGTGGCAAAGCCTAGTTGTGCAATTTATATGGAACAGGAAGCAGCCAAGAATTAATTAAATAGGTTGTATTGCTGGACAAGAAAAAAGGGTGGCATATCATTTCCAATTTATATTTATATTGCCAATGCCTTTAAATGGCTAAAAGAATGGATACACAATCTAGAGATGACTGGGGCTAAAACTGAACCATTCTTAAGACAATTTAATCTACAAGTTTTATTAATGAAATATTGGAAACCAGTTTAAACAAGGATAACGTCATAGCAAATTTACTAAGAATATGGGGTAAATATAAGTACAAGCAGAGTCTAGCAAAATGACAAGCAGCACCAATAGTTTATGATCTTCAATTTAACCCTAACTATGAAATACTGGGATGCGGGTGGCACTGTGGGTTAAACCACAGAGCCTAGGACTGCCAATCAGAAGGTCCCCGCGACAGGATGAGCTCCTGTTACTCGGTCCCTGCTCCTGCCAACCTAGCAGTTTGAAAGCACGTCAAAGTTCAAGTAGATAAATAGGTACTGCTCCGGTGGGAAGGTAAACAGTGTTTCTGTGCGCTGCTCTGGTTGGCCAGAAGCGGCTTCGTCATGCTGGCCACATGACCCGGAAGCTGTACACCGGCTCCCTTGCCCAATAAAGCGAGATGAGTGCCGCAACCCCAGAGTCGGTCACGACTGGACTTAATGGTCAGGGGTCCCTTTACCTTTACCTTATGAAATACTATGGCGAGTTGGTGGAGTGTGTGTGCGCGCGCGCGCATCATTGCCCATTCAAAGCCCTGCAAGGTTCTCACAAGCAGGGTGGAAGTGAGAATGGAGGGGCACTCTTGATAGGGTTGCCATGTGTCTTCTTTTTCCAGGACACGTCCTCTTCTTCAGGGGTAAAATTTCTGTCTGGGTGGATTTTTTATACTTGCCAAAATGTTTCTGGCTATCCTTTCTGGATGAGACATAGACATAACCGGTGGTTGAAGACTTGCTTTCCTCTTCTCTTCTCCTGCCCCGCTCAGTGATATATCACAGCTTCTATAGCAGGCATCCCCAACCTGGGGCCCTCCAGATGTTTTGGCCTACAACTCCCATGATTCCTAGCGAACAGGACCAGTGGTCAGGGGTGATGGGAATTGTAGTCCAAAACATCTGGAAGGCCAAAGGTTGGGGATGCCTGTTCTGTAGCCTACATATAGTCACGGGTATTTAAAATGAGTCGAATAGCATCATCTTTTTTGCGCTTCAAAATACGGCAACCCTACGTCTGTTTCATTTTTTACAATTTTAATTGTTATAACATAAATTTCCGGGAGAGATTTAGACCAATTTCCAAAGTGGTCTAAATTTCTCCCTGATTCGGGGTTGTATTAGGGAACCAAAATGGCTTTGGATACTTCAGATCCTGGTTCTCCCCCAACAATACTCCCACAAGCTTAACAAGCTGGGGTTTTTTGTCCCCACTGATATCTGAGTTTTGTTATTGGTTGGGCCAGGGCAATCAGATATCTCCTCAAAGAAAAAGAATTGCAGGCTGCCATTGTCTTCTAGAAATGCAAGGGAAATAGGGACTTTCTTCCATCTACAGTGGATCTATCTAACATTAACACACACACACACATACACACACACACACACACACACACAACAGAAATCACCTGTCTTTCATCAGCACCACTGATTTATGCACCATCTGGGCAGAAAATAGCTCTCTGGAAGAAGCCAAGGTTGGGAATTGAAAAGTGGCGGGAGAATTCTCCCATCTTTTTGCAGAGGTCCTATTCTCTTTGAATGGATGTGCTGGACAGATGTAAAGTGAATTGTACTCTGTTTTGGATTCCTTAGGCTTGGGATTTTGGTTCCAGTGTTATTGAGGCTTTTGTTCTTGTTGATTTTGGGGCTTTGGCTTTTGTTTCATTTTTCCTTAAAAGCAGCTTCTCAGCTTCTCGTGGTTTTATGAGCATCGCTCCATGCTAATTAAGTGACTATTTTCAACCGGCCCTGCACCATGGCTGCGGCCAAAATTGCCTGAAGACCACTTACCGCTGGGTATCATCGCCGACGCCGTCTGCGACCATCCACTCCAGAAGCCATCAAAGCTGACTCCGTTTGGCTTGGCCCGCACAGCCAATGTGTAGCGGGTTCCTCCTTTGAGATTCCGGAGGTAATATGTCTGCCCATTGGAAATCTCCACCTGGAGGGAGAAGGGGGGAAAGCAGAGGTCAGAGGGAGGGAGGGAAGGAGGGAGTTTCGAAAGCCAGGTAACTGTGATAGGAATTTTGAGGTCTTAGATATACCTTCGCGCTGCTCCCCGACCTGGTTTTGAGACTAGCAGTGGGGGAAAGCAGTGCTTCTCCCCACTGCCAGCCCCACAAGCTTGGGGGGCAATGGGAAGGCGGCACACCACCTCTGCGCTGCTCCTCGACCTGGTCTTTGGGGCTGGTGGTGGGGGAAAGAGCAGGTCAAAAGGAACCCAAAGCCTCCGGAGCCCAGCGTGAACTCCCACTGGGCTCCGGAGGCTTCAGGTGAACGCACCTTGAACGCACAGAACGCACCTTGTTTTAGAGGGGGAGAACAAGAAAAAAAAAATTCCCCCTGTTCTCCCCCTCCTATGGTCCGGTGCGTCCTATAGAGTGAAAAATACGGTATGTTAGATGTTCATAAGTTTACCAACCAAGCACGTACATAGATCAGCACAGGGAGACCGACCTGAAGCCGTTTTTGATTCCCAAACTGACCAAATGTTTTCTCTGCAAGGTCAAAGGAAAATGGAAAAGCCTCCCCATTGTCTTTTCCTTCACAAATCCTGTCTTAAGGGCACATTTAAGATATGAATAGGGTTTGAGCCTGTGACCTGGCTCAGGAACTAAGTATTTATCATTACAAAAGACTGGCCAGGTTCCTCAGGGTATCCAATCAAGTAAGCATTAACAGATAACCTGGCAGACAGGAGGTAAACAATGCAATCAAGATTTCTGCTGTAGACCACCCTTTCTGTGATGTAGGTAGGACGTATCTGGGGGGGTGGTCTTGAGCTACACCCCTTTTGTGATGTATGTATGATGTTTCTGGGGGTGGTCTTGGGCTCCAGGGAGGGAATTTAAAATGTCTATATAAGGGCAGGCACACTTTTGTTCTGGGTTCCTCCTCCTCTGCAACAGATCAATAAAGATCAGGCTTACTAGCTGCTTTGCTTCTCAATATTCTCTAGTTGGCCTCTGTTATTTTCTCCTACCAATAGGGAACGTATGTAAGGACTCTATATGGGCTCTTGGATACCCCATAAGGGGGGAAAAGGCAGATTTTTGTTTGTTGTTTGTTGTTGTTTAGTCGTTTAGTCGTGTCCGACTCTTCGTGACCCCATGGACCAGAGAACGCCAGGCACTCCTGTCCTCCACTGCCCCCCGCAGCTTGGTCAGACTCATGCTGGTAACCTCGAAAACACTATCCAACCATCTCGTCCTCTGTCGCCCCCTTCTCCTTGTGCCCTCCATCTTTCCCAACATCAGGGTCTTCTCCAGGGAGTCTTCTCTTCTCATGAGGTGGCCAAAGTACTGGAGCCTCAGCTTCACAATCTGTCCTTCCAGTGAGCACTCAGGGCTGATTTCCTTCAGAATGGAGAGGTTTGATCTTCTTGCAGTCCATGGGACTCTCAAGAGTCTCCTCCAGCACCATTTTTGTTTACAACATAACAAAGGACAAAAGCGACTTACCCGCTGGACTATGCTACCCTTATGGAAGATGGCCATCTCATAGAGGATGCTATTGTCCATGTATTGAATGGGGGGCTGCCAGCTCACATTCAGCTGTCCCGGAGGCCCCAACAGCTGCACTGCCAGGTTAGAGGGGGGGTCCAGGAAAACTGGAAGAGGAAAGGAGCAGGATGTGAGAACAGCCCAGTGGCGACAGAACAAAGGTCTTTCTTTCTTTTTACACTGTTGCAGGAATTTATGTATAGGTTGGGAGGGGTTGCCCCTCCAGCAGATATCATGCACATGCAGCCCACTACCAAAATCAGCACAATCACTTTTGTGACTTTTTGATTTGTCCCCACAAAACATTTCATCACAGTTTCTTCCTACTCAAAGGGCCTCTGCTGCACAATGCCAAATGTAAGAATTCACTGATAAATGTATCTACGTACTGGCTCACTGGGAAAACTTCAGAAATTCATATAGATGGGTGAGCTCAGCTACTCAGCAGCCCCTCTGCCTGAGTGATAATTCCTGGCATCCTGATACCTGAGTGCCAAGCAGGTAGCCATTCCAGAAATAACAAACCCAGATGAAGACAAAAGGGTGTGATTAACTTGGCTGGGAAACAGGGAAATGTAAATATCTCTTTTGTTACACTTGATGGGTGTTTGGTGGAGGGCAAGGGGAACCATGGGGCAGGGTCCAGGATGCTCAGATTACTGCCACCAGACCTCCCCTTTCATGATGTAACCATGATGTACTAGTGATGTAGTGTGGGGAGGGGGTGTAACATGGGAATTAGCAGCTAATAAAAGTTTGGGTTCTCTTTTGTTTGGGGCTTCCATCTTGTTTCACCTGGTGGCAGGTGGGAGTCCTGTCGTGACAATCTTCAGTAAAGACCAAGCTTACTGGCTTGGCCAAGCCTACATCAACTGCTCCCTCTTTCCTATCTAGTGCAAACTCATGTTATCTTGCCTCCTCCAGTTGATTGCACTGCTAGCCTCTGTTCCTCCCCCCGCAAAAAAACCCCAAGTAGTTTATGGTCGCAAAGAGTGCAGCTGATCTACTGGCTGGGCACTACAGGCTATGTTTATTTGGGAGTAAGCTTAGGGTTACCATATTTTGAATAGCAAAAAAGAGCACACTATAACGACTCTCATTTTAAATACCCCTACTGTATGTAGGCTATAGAAGCTGTGATCTATGACTATGGGGTGGGGGTGGGCACGAGAAGAGAAGCAAGCCTTCAACCACCAGTTATGTCTATGTCTCATCCAGAAAGTATAGCCAGAAACATTTTGGCCAATTTTTAAAAAATCCACCTGGGCAGAAATTTTACCCCTGAAAAAGAGGACGTGTCCTGGAAAAAGAGGAGACATGGCAACCCTATGTAAGCTCCATTGAACTCAGTGTGATCTTGTGAGCAAATGTGCACAAGCACATTTAAAAGAAAACCACTCTAAGTGCCCTTAAGCCCCAGAAAAAAGTACTGACCACTACGACTCACTCTGAACAATGTTTCTGTGACTTTAACAGCTGTAAAACATATAGGAATTGAACAGGTTTTAGAATGGAGGTCAGAAAACTTCACCTCTCCAGTTTCTGCCTCTGTTGTTGTAAAGGTATAGATAAGGTAGCCTTCACCAACTTGGTACCCAGCAGATGTTGTTATAATACATCTCTCATCACCCTTGACCTTTGGCCAAGCAGGCTGGGGCTAATGGGGCTTGTAGTCCAAAACATTGCTAGTCCTCCCCACACAAACACAAGTCTTCCTTAGACTCAGGTAGTCTGGAACCTGGATTATACTAGTGGGGAGGAAGTGCTACGGTTTGTTGAGCATTTTGAGAAATGAAGCTCTGTGGGACGTCTCTAAGCACCCTTAGCATTCTATAGTTCCCAGGATTCTTTGAGGGAAGTCACAGCTGTTGAATTGGTTTAAATGTGTGGTGTGGGTTAGGGTGCCTCTGAGCACATTCTGAACTTGTTTTCTTTTCCTTACAGAACTGAGCTCACCGTTCTGTTGCACAAAAGTCTATTCCTCTTGCGCTTTCTTCGTTTTGATAGCCTAATTCAGGTGGAAAGGGATCGTTTTGCTGCTGCGATCGTTAATCCACTGGGAGTCAGAAACCTTTGCTGACCTATAGCAAATAACCCAGAGTTCTACCACCACGGTTGCAGGTTTGATCCCCGTAAGGGACCACTACATATTTCTGCATTGCAGGGGGTTTAGCTCCTAGACAATCCTCAGGATCTATGATTCTATGATCCTGATCTACATTCTTCTTGCTTCCAGGTTCCCACCTACTCACCCACTCTAGGAAGACTTGGAGGTCATTTCTTGCAAGGCCCACCCCCCCCACCCCCGCATTGGGAACTTACGTAGTTTTTCCACAAAGATCGTTCTGTTGTGCAGAGTGCTCTTGGGGGAGCGCCCATCAAAGACCTTGATCTCAAGAGGGGAAAAGGCTGAAACATCTTGCCTCGGAAAGAAGCAAGTGTATCGCGTTGTATTCCGGGGTGTGTACTCCACAGTCAAGTTACACAATTTCAAAGAGTCGTCATCCCTGAATGAAAGCAGGCGGGAAATACTGTATTATCATTTAAAGTTTGGGAAGCAGCTTCTGTTGCAAGCATTGTGCCCAGTAGGGTTGAAGGAAGAAGATGGGAATTTAGGGCGGGGGGGCTCTTGAGGTCAAGGCCAACGTCCCTTAGGGCAGTTTTGACCTGTAAAGCTCATTGTCAACGCTCAGTGGCGTAGCGTGGGGGGTGCAGGGGGGGCCGGCCGCACCGGGCGCAACATCTGGGGGTTAGGGAAATCCACGGGTTAGGGGGCACAAATCCACGGGATAGGGGGCGCAAATCCATGGGTTAGGGGGCGCAAATTACTTGCCTTGCCCTGGGTGCTGATAACCCACGCTACGCCACTGTCAACGCTAGACAGCATAAGACTAAATTTTACATACTGAACTGTACTGTATTGGCTCTCCTGGCCTGCCATACAAGTCAGCTCTCAGGCACATGAGTTCCTGTTCTACATTTGAAGAAGCAGCCTGCTGTGGAACTGGCTTTCTTCTCCATAAAGCACTTGCATTAAAGTTGTTTTGGTTCATCCATCCTTTGAATGGCCTCGTCACGTTACCTTTGAGGCATACAATTTCTTCGTGAAGTAGAGAGACGATGTGTCTCTCACAAATCAATATGTGAACGTCAACCTTCCTCGTTTCAGCAGCTCCTATTTCTGTGCCCTTTCTTCTCTGCCCATTCTCCCTCCTCCACCACCTCAGCCTCCTCTTTCTACTTCCCATGTTTCCAAAGGAGCCCACTCAAGATAATTGCACGCAGAGTAGTTACACTCACAGAGCAATCTTAGGCATGTTTATCATAGAATCGTAGAACTGAAAGGCTGGAAGGGACCCCGAGTCCAAACCCCTGAAATGCAGGAATCTCAACTGAAGCATCCGTAACAGGTGGCACTCCAACCATTGCTTAAAAACCTGCAGTCCATTCCACTGTCAAACAGCACTTACTGTCAGAATCCTTTAGTACATTTCAAGATCTATTGTTTTATGCAACATAAAAATCAGTTTTCTAACATCTGGGTAATGTGAGGGTAAAATACAAGCTCCTGGGACTTTTGGGATACAGAAACCTATTTGACTAATACTACAGGTACAACCCTCATTCTGACCCGACTCTTTCCTATTTTGGCACTTCTGTATATATTTTACACAGGCACAATCCGCTAACACCACTTTGATGCATCTCCCAGGAGTCCTTCAAAACAGAAGAGAGATGTGGGAGGGAAGAATTTGGGAGTAGCGCATCCTAGATTTAGGAAAGGTCAGAGATATTGCAAAAAGGAAACCTGTATTGTGTACAGATGCATCAAAATACAAAGAAGCCTTCAAAAATAAACGGAAGCTATGTATTAGGTTTTGCAATAGTACAGTAACAATAATGAAAAACCAGACCAGGTTTTCAGATTGTCGATATAAGTATAGCTTCCCTTGGCATCTTGTTAGCACCGAAACTGTAATACTAGCTTCTCCTTTTTTATATATATTTTTCATAATAATTAATAAGGATAAATTTTAATAAGATAAAATATGTTAAGCCTGAATGTCCCTGAAATATTTTTGTTGTTGTTGTTTAGTCGTTTAGTCGTGTCCGACTCTTCGTGACCCCATGGACCAGAGAACGCCAGGCACTCCTGTCCTCCACTGCCCCCCGCAGCTTGGTCAGACTCATGCTGGTAACCTCGAAAACACTATCCAACCATCTCGTCCTCTGTCGCCCCCTTCTCCTTGTGCCCTCCATCTTTCCCAACATCAGGGTCTTCTCCAGGGAGTCTTCTCTTCTCATGAGGTGGCCAAAGTACTGGAACCTCAGCTTCACAATCTGTCCTTCCAGTGAGCACTCAGGGCTGATTTCCTTCAGAATGGAGAGGTTTGATCTTATATTGTGTAGTTAATTCTGCATACTCTCATATGTTGGAACTATTTGTTACTAATGATTATGTCAGACTGGAATGGTAGCCCTCATGGAGGGAATATAATGGAAGGTGGTGAACTCTCCTTCCTTGGAGGTTTTTAAGCAGAGGTTGGTTGGACGGCTGTCTGTCACGGATGCTTTAGCTGAGATCCCTGCATTGCAGGGGTTGGACTAGATGACCATTGGGTCTCCTCCAACTCTCTATGATTCTATATACGCTGCTGCTTTGCGTGCCTAAGAGGTAAGGCACTATATAAATATAACATAAAATGAAAACAATGCAGAACGTCTTAGGTGAAACCCCCATAACATCCTCAGGCTCTTAGAGGATCTGTAGACTAGATCAGGCTGAGCCTCTGAGACTGGCTGGCTCTGGTGCGGCTTATACACACACTTACTCATATTTGTATCCAAAGCTGTACACGCTCTGGTTGTTTTGCTCCTTCGGGGGTACAAATGTCTCCCAGAAGCAGGCCAGGTCTTCCAGCTGCTGGGTGAAACACTTGAGGTCCGAACGGTCCTCCGTCAACAGATACGCAGCTAGGTGCAAAGCAGACAGACAGGCATAACGTTACCAAATACCCTCCAACATTTCTCCAAAGAAAATAGGGACGTCCTATTCAACAACAACAACAACAACAACAATGTCCCATCCATCTGACTGGGTTGCCCCAGCTACTCTGGGCGTCTTCCAACATATATAAAAACATACCGTATTTTTCGCTCTATAGGACACACTTTTCCCCCTTCAAAAATTAAGGGGAAATGTGTGTGCGTCCTATGGAGCGAATGCAGGCTCCTTGGCTTCAGCGATAGCAACGCGAAGCCTCCGAAGGGCAGAGGGAGTGCCCATCCCTGACCTAAAGGACTAGAACCTTGTTTGCTTTGCTTATGGGTCACCTCCCCATAAAGCTTCTTAAAACAGCTTTAAAATGTAAAAGCAACTTAATACATTTTGTGAGAGTGGAATTTAATCCATATCTGATGTCTAATTACTTGGGGGGGGGGGTTCTAAGCAATATTCCTGGGTGTACAGTTCCTTTATCAGTGTGGAGTTTTGTGGGGGTTTTTTACTACAGGTTGTCATACTGTTTTTAAATTTCATATATGAAACAAAAAAGGTAAAGGTACCCCTGCCCGTACGGGCCAGTCTTGACAGACTCTGGGGTTGTGCGCCCATCTCACTTAAGAGGCCAGGGGCCAGCGCTGTCCGGAGACACTTCCGGGTCACGTGGCCAGCGTGACATCGCTGCTCTGGCGAGCCAGAGCCGCACACGGAAACGCCGTTTACCTTCCCGCTGGTAAGCGGTCCCTATTTATCTACTTGCACCCGGAGGTGCTTTCGAACTGCTAGGTTGGCAGGCGCTGGGACCGAGCAGCGGGAGCGCACCCCGCCGCAGGGATTCGAACCGCCGACCTTTCGATCGGCAAGCCCTAGGCGCTGAGGCTTTAACCCACAGCGCCACCTGCGTCCTACAGCGCCACCTGCGTAGGCTATTAAAAAAAATATTAATGAAAAAATTGAAATCTGAGGAGGTTCTCAGACCCAAATGAGGGATGAAAAACAAGTTGGCCTGCCACCTTCCTCTGTCTCCTTCCTGTGATTCTACAAAATTTTTGTTCAAGGAGATGAATGACGAGTTGCTGTTCTGCTCCAAGTTCTTCCACCCCTCAAAAGTTGCAGCCAAGAAAGGGTAGGAGGTGCAGGGGAACTTTCTCGTACAATATTATCCTACCATCTTTAGCTAAGCATCACCTGGGGCTCACAGAAATGAGGTTCCGTTTAGTGACAGTCACATGCTGCTCATAATGGAACATTTGAACTTTAGGAAGCTGAATTCTGGTCCCAGCAACCTTCTGCATTTTCTGCACAGAAATCCCGTTTTTAATTCCTTTCTTAATCTTGCCCAGCCGTTTCATGCTGTCTTTATTGCATGCCACATTCCGTGCCCCTTTTGCAGAGAAGGGGGCTTACAAATGCATGAAATACAGTAATAAATGAATAAATTAGCAGCAGCAGCAGCAGCAGCAAAGGAACAGCACTCTGTGTACTCTCAAAGATATTCTTGCCTTTACTCTTCTTACTTTAAATGCCTTCAGATAGGCTTCTGGTAATGAAAGCAACTTCATTACCGCCATAGAATCCAGATTTTGTTGGATTGTTGTTGTTGTTGTTTTAAGGGAAACAGTACAAACTGTCATATGCAAAGTCACATGATCGGCAGCTATGTATTTTATGACCCAGCTCTCTTCCTTACGTTACGCACACAAACACAGAAGTCTTACAGCCACCTCCTTCTGGCATCTGTTTCCCCGAGATAAGAGCTGGCTGCACACCCTCAGTCCCAGTAGAGTCTAGGCCGCGGGAGAAAGTACAGGAAAGAGGAGGGGGCAGCCATTTGTTTCTCCCACCCACCCACTTTTTATATGGGTCTGCCAGGAATCCTTAGCCTCACCCATTGGGGTCGGACCAATGGTTTTTAGCTAGCCACGTGGAGACAAGGGCTGGGCTGGGCAAAATGGGGGGGGGGGGTGATTCAAGATGAGCAACAGAAGCAGAGTTAATACAATTCCTTATTTCTCCTATTCCTCCATCCCCAGTTTTCTGCACTACAGAAACAGCATCCCTTGGGAAACTGTCAACAACAGAGAACAGCAGTTGTTAAGTTGCTGGCTCGGTTTGCACTTCTTTTGTTATCGAAATGGAGGCTGCAGGAATGGGAGGACAAAAGCAAATGAAACCTGCTTCTGCTGAAACTACAAGACGTGGGATGGCTGCTTGCTTATCCCAAGAAGAGATTGGTGTGTCCCTGAATGTGGAAAATGCACAAAACTGCAAAAACAGAATAGGTTCAGCCCAGATCAAAATAAACCGTATTACCTGAAGAGATGGTGTAGCGGCAGCTGGCTGGAAGGTTTTAGATTTTAGACATCGGGAAGAACTTCCAAAACCAGTAGAGTCTAGAACCCTTGGGGTTCTAGAATCTGCCTCTGGGCCTTGTGGAGAGGGGTGTTGTTGTTTTGCCTTACAGCAATACAGCTTATAGATTCATAGGAGAGACCACAAGGGTCATCGTCCAGCTTGCTGCAATGCAGGAATCTTTTGTCCCAGTGTGGAGCTTGAACCCGCAGCCCTGAGATTAAGAGTCTCACGCTCTACGGACTGAGCTATCTGGGTAGGGCTTTGATGTAAAAGCCCAGGCAAGCAAATGCCCTTTGCACTCATACACTTCCCTTGTTGAAAAGTTGCATTCAGAAACAGAGGCAACAGGTAAATTTCCTCTTGTTGGATTTAGGCATAGGATTGGAAACTGTCTTAAGTGGAAGGACTGACACCCCCCCACCCAATGGTACATGACTTGATTCTTCTGCACTTGACAATTTGCAGCTCAAAACTGAACAGGGGTCTAGGGTAGAATCAAAGCTTCCTTAATTTGACACAAGTCAAATAAGAACCATACAAAAAACCTCATTTTTATATGTTGAGTTCTCACTAGATGCTGCAGTCATAAAATAATGAGCAAGCATTGAATTGACCTTAAGTAAACTGAACAAACTATATTGGACTCCCCTAGGCAAACAAGCCAAGCACAGGCAGACTTGATAAATCACATGTGTTTTATAGTCTAGACAGCAGCCATTCATTACAAAGTATCTTAATATTTAGGCAAGTAATGTTTAAACAAAGTAGGAACACACACGTTATGGATGTGGAATCCCACCAGAAAATAATAATAATAATAATAATAATAATAATAATAATAATAATAATAATGTCAAAGTAGTTTCTTGCTCACATATTTCAATCTTCCCAATGGAAGCAAATCTGCATTTCACATTTTATTTTTCTACTTTTCCCATTTGGGTAGATGGGTCTGCAACTTTCCAAGAGAGCATCTGCCGCCATTGTAAATCCCACACATCTAACTACTGGGCTTACAAATCTAATGACTACATGGGTGAAGTCAGGAAACAACAATGTATTTCCTCACCCTGTGAGCTTTAACTACTGAACTTCAGCTGTCTGAGGGGAACAGGGATGTCAAAATTGCCACATTGGAAATTGTGCACTCTGAAATTTTGCATCTGCTTTGTTAATACACCCTCAGGTCTACTTGCGAGGGATGTGTGGCCAGGACTGCACAAAGGGTTGTCCACAAACATATTTTTTCCCACAGGAAAACAAACATACTGCAGCTTTAGACCCTCAAACTTTGGGGATGTCTTATTGGTGCTTTATTTCATTGACCTCTGAATTGGCCACCTCCTACCTTCAACAGAAATAGACCCAATAATTCTCACCCCCCGGTTTGCCTCAACCTGTTTCCCTTCCAGGTTACCCCAACACTGGTGTCCAGTTAAAGGATGGATCCTTTTTCTTTCTTTCTTTTTAAGTCGGAGACTTCAAATTTACAAGAAGAATCCAGCAGGCCTTACAAGAACCTGCTCCACGAGTTAAACCCCTCAGATCTCCTTTTTTCTTTAAAGGAGCAATGTCTGCCAAGCTGCAAAATTTCTGCTTTCAACGCGGCTGAGAACAGTGTTTCATCGCACTTAAAGCTCAGGAAGAGAGAGAGATAGTTTACATGAGAACCGCGAGGAGCAGATGAAGTACACAAACTAGGCAAGATCAGATCAGATCGATTTTGCGGAGGTTGCCTCATATTTTATTATTATCGCGCCACTGCCATATGGTGCAATCCATAGTACAGTGGTACCTCAGGTTAAGTACTTAGTTCGTTCCGGAGGTCCGTTCTTAACCTGAAACTGTTCTTAACCTGAAGCACCACTTTAGCTAATGGGGCCTTCTGCTGCTGCTGCATCGCCGGAGCCCGATTTCTGTTCTTATCCTGAAGCAAAGTTCTTAACCTAAAGCACTATTTCTGGGTTAGAGGAGTCTGTAACCTGAAGCGTATGTAACCTGAAGCGTATGTAACCCGAGGTACTACTGTACTGGAAAGAGACTCTGACCAGTTGCATGTTGGGCACACACAGTACATTCACAAGCAGTTTCTTAGCTTCTCTTTGAGTTCTCTTCACTCCTTGTCCCCCAGCTCCCCACCTTGGCAATTGCTCTCTTATCCCCTTTGACCGCCCCCACCCCCACTTTGACAGGGCCCAGGTGGCCAGCCCTATCTTCAAGCATGGTACCTTTGCTGTCGAAGCTGGCGCCCAGGTTTCCAAGCCCCTTGTGAGATGAGCCAGAGGCCCAGAGAACCAGGACCCAGAGGGCAGCGGCGTGTCTCCAGCCTCGCTCCATGCTTGCACGGCTGAAGGAGAGTCTCCCCGCCAAATGTGTCCTTCCACCTGCTCTGCGAATCTGCATCTGGTTGTCAGAGCTGCTTGCCCCTTGCCTTGCTCCCGGCTGGAGGCTGCAGATAAAGGGTGGGCTCTACTGTGTGGCGGCGGCGGCAGCAGCAGCAGCAGCAAAAGCAGCAACTCTGAGCAGAGGCTGAGAAGTCAGGGATCAGCCTCCCTGGATATTTCTCCTGAAATCCTCCTTCTTTGAGGATGCACTGCCGGAATAAGGGTGTATTTCTACCGCCATTACACAGAGGGGAACTGAAATTCTTTTTACATATATACTTTTTATTAATTTCAACATACCAATTATTATACATTCCACAGAACTGCACATCTTATACTAACTTTTTGGACTTCCATCAGCACCTCTGATGATCCACCATTTTTATCATTTCTTCTGCATTTCTTAAATTCCTATTGCCTTTAATTATCTTAACTCACAATCCACCTCTTTAACCATTTTTGCAATAATTCAAATAATTTACCTCACAAAACTTCTTGCAAACCTACAAACGCAGTCTGGTCATCACAATTACTTTTCAAATAGTCCATAAATTTACACCAGTCTTCTGTGAATCTCTGGTCCCGCAGGTTTCGAATTCTTCCAGTTAGTTTATCCAATTCTGCATAGTCCATCAATTTCATCCTCCATTCTTCTTTTGTCGGTAATTCTTCTTGCTTCCATTTTTGTGCCAATAATATTCTTGCTGCCGTCACTGCATATAAAAACAACTTACAATCCTTTCTGTTTATATCATCTCCTACAATGCCAAGTAAAAATGCTTCTGGTTTCTTAATAAATGTATATTTCAACATTTTTTTTATCTCATTATATATCATCTCCCAGAAGTTTTTCACCTTTTTACATTCCCACCACATATGATAAAATGTTCCCTCTTTTTCTTTGCATTTCCAACATTTATTGCTAACTTTATACGAGGGTAACTGAAATTCAAGGCCCATGCGTTCTATGCTCCTTCTGGCATCTAGCCTGTCCTCAGTGCTCAGGCTAAGCCCTGGAATATTTGACGTGGTGGTAACATGCATCAGTGCCTCTGATCATGTGCAAAGGGCACCCTTGGCCAAGGCACAGTCTGACCCCCTCCTTTGGTAATCCTCATAGAATTCTAGCCCAATGGTTGCCATTAATTTGATTTTGAATTGATTTTAGAATGAATTGATTTTAGAACGCTGGGTTACTTTTATTGTTGTTAGCCGCTCTAAGCCCGGCTTTGGCTGGGGAGGGCGGGATATAAATAAAAATTTATTTTATTATTATTATTATTATTAAGAGTACATTGCAGGCCCACCGGATCAGAAGGGTGACTTCCAGGTAGGCAGCCTCTCTGGGACATTAATTGCATGGAGAATTGGAAGAAAAGAAGACGTCAGGGTCAGCTCAAGGCATTTTGTTGCCTGCAGTGGAGGGCAAGATGGCCCCTTTGGTCTACGTATAGGGCAGCTGAATCCTTCAGTGCCCTCCACTGCCCCTGAGGGCAGCAGGAAAGTGCACCCACCTCTTCCAACACACTGTGCCAGTCCCCCAGCATCTGCCGCCTGAGACCCCTGCCTTGCCCTGCCTAAGGGTAGGGCCGGCCCTGGAAGAGGGAGGGAGGGAGGGAGGGAGAGAAAAGCTGTTTTCCAATGAACTGCAGGCAGGGTGCCCAGGTTGAGAGAAGAAAAACGACAGGTCTGGTGCATTTGCTTTGCTTTGGGTAGCGCAGTTGGAAGGTCTGTGTTCGGATGAGTGTACGACAGCCATTTCTTCATCTCCTTCCTTAAGGTGTGGACATGAGAAGTATGGAGAAATGGCTGCCATACAGCCATCCATTTTTTTCTGTTAATAGCAGCTCATTTGACCATATCATTGGGCTGGAAGGAGTCCTTGGGTTTTTCTTTTTCTAATTTTTTTATTGGCATAAAAAACAAAATTATACAGACAGCAAAACGAAGAAGCCTAAATTAACATTGCCTTCTACCGATAAGAAATAATAACAACTATTACAATAATGAAAATACTAAAAGTACATTTACGTCCCCTTTTAAATTTATATTCTGGTTACAATATATTACTATTCTATAAGAATCTGTTATATGTTTTGCTGTCCCATATATTATTTTATTTCCCAAATTCAGCCTAACCCTTCCCTCCTCCCCACTGCTTCCCTTCACCTGTGTGAGATCTTCCCAACATAATATTTTTTTCTAGTTGCTTTGATAAAATAGAGTAACATGAAAACTGTTAAATTATAATTACTTCTTTTGTCCTTGCACACTTAAGCGTGTAAGCGTGTCCTTGGGTTTTTCTTTAAATACAAAGTTCCATAAAATGATGGTCTTATTTCTGGAAAAAATCGACTTATAATTGAAGGGTCCCTTGGGGTGCAGCTAAACCTGTGGATTTTGCCTCCATTTGTTACATATAGGATAGCCCAATCATGGGGGGTGGCAATTGTTCATAATATTCATTTTGTGCGCTTTTCCGTTATCAGGTTGGTTTTGTTGTAACACGGATGTTATATGTGCAGCCACTTGCGAGCGTCTCGTGATTTTTTAAAAAGCCATTCTCATTGGTTTCCAAAGAAAAACACAGGGAAGTAGGTCATTATAATGAATTGATTTTAGAATGTATTTCAATTAATTGATTGTGATTTTATGTAAACTGTGTTATTTTACTGTTGTTAGCCGCTCTGAGCCTGGCTTCAGCTGGGGAGGGCGGGATATAAATAAAAATATTATTATTACTTTTATTATTATTATTAGAGAAGTGAAAGCTCAGCAACCAGAGGTGAAGGAGCTCTCCTGCAATCATAGAATCACGGTGCTGGAAGGGACAAGGTTCATCTTATTCAACCTCCTGCAAAGCGTGTTCTCCTTCATGGAGAGCACGTGTTGCGGTGGGGGCCGCCAGGACACTCCAAAGTTGTGGGGCGGGCTAATTGACCGTTGGCCACTGATGCGATTGGGCTTCCCTTGTCGCTGGGACGAAGTTAATGTTGCCATTTGTTGATTGACAGCCAGAAATGCTAAAACTCCTTGCACGAGGCTAGGGCTTCCTCTTTCCGCCCGTGCATCGGATTGCCCGTCCCTCCCTCCCTAGAATTAGGATTATTCACTTGACCTTGCTATGCCTGTCATGGGGTCATCTGCTCTTGGGGCAGGGGCCCAGTTGGAATTTTGTCCATCTGGCTGATTGGCTGGGGCCATTTGGTTTTTGCCTACTGCGTAGCAAATCGTCACAACTTGTAAGGTTGTGGTTAGGCGTTGGTTTATGGTTTGGTTGGTTGAGGGGCATGGATTGGCTGTGCCTGCCCCTCTAATGCTGCTGCTGCAAGGGATTCCGTTAAAGGAATCAGGGGCTAACTATTGCTTGTCCACTCTGTCAAGGGGGCTCGGGCCACTGCAAGAGCTCCTGGCTGCATTTGGGGTGGGCTGAGGGCAGGTTCCCTGCTCCGTCGCTACCCCCAAGTGTATTCCCCTTTTCTGACTTTCGCAGGCGTGCGGAATGTCAGACTGTCCCCCACGGTGGGGGCAGCTAGTTGCAACCAATGCCTAAGCAACCACTCACATGTTTGTATTTTAATAAAGTTGTGGCCAAAATTATGCCAAAAACCTTAAACAAAAATATTGGTGTGATGTGTGAGTTATTGGGGTGGCCCTGGGGACCTCGACACGCAATGCAGGAATCTTTTGACCAACAATGCCAGGGACGGGGCGACATTTTCAGGGAGTAGAAAATGGGGAACGGCAAAGCACATGGGCTTGTCTCACGTTTCCAGAGACTTTCCAAAGACCACTCCCTGTTCATGTGCGTGAGCGAAACTCCAGAGCAGGTCACTAGAGCAAGTGGCCTCTGTGCCAGTGCTAGATTTGGGAGGTGTGGGCCTTGGGGAGAAAAGTAGGCACAAACAAAAAGTGTTTGGCAGTGATAAGGCTCTAGCAGCTCTGTGCTCTCCTGCACAGCGGTTGTTTATCCCAGCCACTCTGTACTTTTTGAAAACATCCTCACGAAGTTATTCAAGCCATACCTTCTTATCTGATTCCCTTCCGCATTTGGCTGTTATATAGCTGCTGCTGCTGCTGCTTCCACCCCCAAAAAGAACTTTTCCCCCTGATCCAATTTAGTTTTTTAAAAGCCACAACAACAAAAACCCCTATTCCCTTTTCTCTAAAGTATATGTGATATATAATAGGCCTAATGAGATCAGAGCTCTGCTAAATTGGGTCAAATCTGTTTCTAGTCTACTCTCTGGTCTACCCAATGCCTCCATCCACTTTCTCAACTTCATGAGTAATTTTATATTTTATAAACTTCTATCGCGGCCCCTAGTCCTCACCCCCCGAATCAAAAGCCCTTGAACAATTTAGACTTCCCCAGTTGTCTGATCGCTTGATCATTTTGCTCACGCTCTTCTTCTCCCTTTTCTGTACCTACAGCACCTTTCTTGATTGAAGTGGCCAAAAACCTGCACACAAAATATTCTAAATGCAGCAACGGCATACAAAGGCTGATTCTCCCACCCCCCACTTCCCTTAACGGCATACTGGCTGATTCTCCCACCTCCACTTCCCTTAACAACCCCCCCCCCCTATTTTTTTTCCATCCTAATTCTTAGCTCTATTCACCACCACCACAAACTGAATTGATGTTTTCATTTATGTGTTGACTTGATTAGTATTGCAGTCCTACATTGTTGGTCATACATAAACCCCATGTATATGCAAAGCTAGAAAATAAATAAATGCAACAACATAAGTTGCCCCACCGGGCATCGCCTTGTTTATTTCGCAAATCGATTTGCTGTTTTGTTGCCTAGTCATCCATTCTGACAAAAGCTCTTTGCCGTCTCCTTGAGTTTTCACCAATGCCAGGTCAATGATTCATAAGACCACTGCCATCCATGACTTGATCATGGATGGAGGATTTGACCTGGCATGTGTAACAGAGACTTGGTTGGATGAAGCAGATGGGCCTGTCCTTGCCGCTGCTTGTCCACCAGGTTTCTCTTACGCACAGCAACCCAGGCCTTGTGGGCGGGGAGGGGGGGGTTGCAGTGATTTTTAGGAAGTCATTAGTTTGCACCAGGCGTCTTATTGAGAAGACCCAGTTCTCTGAGTGCATGTTCTGGAAGTTGGGCAATAGGGGCAGTACAGGATTCCTTCTGGTGTTCCGACCTCCCCGCTGCACCAAGGATTCCCTCCCTGAGTAGGATGTGAAATATGTTCCATTGGGTTGAATGGTGCTTTTGTAAGGACTGATAGCTTTGATAATACAGTGGTACCTCTGGTTAAGAACTTAATTCGTTCCGGAGGTCCGTTCTTAACCTGAAACTGTTCTTAACCTGAGGTACCACTTTAGCTAATGGGGCCTCCTGCTGCCGCCACACAATTTCTGTTCTCATCCTGAAGTAAAGTTCTTAACCCGAGGTACCACTGTAAATTTGATTGATGGCTGCTATCAATGTGCAGAAAGCAAGAGCAGCCATTCTAGGTCTGGTTCCCTAACCTAAAAGAGGAGAGTTCTCGGTCAGGTTTTGCTTTCGTACCACCTCCTTTTGTGTTACTCTTCTAGTTCCTGGTTCCTCCAGCCGGGGAGGGCAGGGTACAAACAAAATTATTATTATTATTATTATTATTATTATTATTATTATTATTATTTCTCTCTGCCAGGGCAAAGTGCACAGCTTCTGCAGAACAGATAGAGTTGGCGAAATCCTGAAAGTTTGCATTTCAACAAATTATTTTATTGAAGGGTGAGTCTCATGCAAAGTCAGCTGTTAGTGTAGTGTAGTGGTTAAGAGCAGTGGACTCGTAATCTGGTGAACCGGGTTTGCTTCCCCGCTCCTCCACATGCAGCTGCTGGGTGACCTTGGGCTAGTCACACTTCTCTGAAGTCTCTCGGCCTCACTCACCTCACAGAGTGTTTGTTGTGGGGGACAAAGGGAATGGAGATTGTTAGCCACTTTGAGATTCCTTAGGGTAGTGATAAAGCGGGATATCAAATCCAAACTGCTGCTGCTGCTGCTGCTGCTGCTGCTCTTCTTCTTCTTCTTCTTCTTCTTCTTCTTCTTCTTCTTATAATAATAATACAGGTCTGGAAGTCCAACACATACTTCCAGCTACAAGCTCACTGTCAGACAGGAGCTACCACTAGGCCTCCCTGCCACCCACCCACCTCTGCTCTTGACTACAGTGTTTAATTCTGGAGGGAGAATAAGGGAGTGAGGTGTTGCATTCCTCTGCAAAATATGGCTTGTCTCACTCAGGGCTGGCCCAAGACATTTTGGCACCTGAGACAAGCCACAGAATGTTTTCCGCCTCCCTGCCAGGGAAGAAGGGGGAGGGAAAATTTATATCAGGAATAAGTGGGTTTTCTTTATTATTATTTTTTGAGATTTACACTGGGAACAAAGAGGTGAATGAAGATCTACATAAGGAACAAGAGGGGGAATCAAATCAACCTTGCTTGGTGGTTGAACTGGGAATCAAAGGCCGTGGGGTTTATATACCGTATGTGACAACAGCCACAAGGATGCTACTAGCCCAGAGATGGAAGGAAGAGATAAACCCGACGAGAGAAGAATGGCAAACCAAGTTGATGGACTATGCCAAAATGGCGAAATTAACTGGGAAGCTCAGAAATCAAGAAGACAAGAACTTTAAGAAACAATGGGAAAAGTTCATAATTTATTTACGAGACCACTGTAAGCAGGTTAAAACATTAGCAGGATTTTAACCACACTTGTAAAGTAATGGAAAGTATGGATAATTTAGAAGGATGAAAAATAAGTACTGATTTGCAGTTGTAAATATGATTACTAGGACCCATGTAAGGGATGGGGGGAAGTCAGGAGATTCAGAGTAATCTCGATATTTGGATTCGGAATTGTTTTCTGTTACATGTTTATACTTAAAAAAAAATCAAATAAAAATTTTATTTAAAAAAATAAAGTCACTGGTGGCAAATGTCATAAATCAAAAGGGGGGGGGGACGAAACAAAACACCAGGACACTGGCACCCTGTGGCACCTCTGATCTCCGCTGGCAAGTTTCTGCTTACCTGGCTTGCATCAGTTGTGTTTTGTACTGAATGGCCTGTAAGCCCCTCTCTCTTGGCTCTACGATTCTAGGATTACTGAGGGGAGGCACAGCTACGGAACCTCACAGTGACCAATCCATTAACATCATCGCTCCCTCGTGGGGCACTCAGTTTTCCTGGCCATTTCTGTGTGGTCTCATGTAGGAGGGGCGTCTCTATTCGGTGATTAGCTATGGCCCTGAGTGCCCAGTTCTAGGTCAGGACTGCTCAGAGCTTCTAGAGTTTGGGAAGCTGAAAGGCGAGGGACGTCACAGTGACTGAGGGACCCTGACCCAAGGGATGACCCTGAGGAATAGCAAAGGGGCGACTGGCATGAAGAAGAAGGAGTCTTTGGCTTCTGCGAGGAGGAGGGCAGAACAACATGGGATGGAGCTGGACCGAAGGGTGAGTGGCGAGAAAGTGGCAGGGGGGATGGAGGAGAGCTTGGAGGGTCACTTGACGGCTGCCTGGAGGAAGGAGATGGAAATGGGGGTGCCAGGAGACACGAAGCTAGCCAGAGCTGTGGAGATGGTGAGCCATGTGGGGACAGGCCAGGAGGGCCTAGGTGTGGAGAACTGCAAGACGATGAAGCTCCGGTGCCACGGTCCTTGTGTGTGGGGGTGCCGTGGAGCGTGGTTTTGCTACCAGGCTGCATGGTCCCAATGGAGTTGGGGGCTCCTTCCTTGGGGCAGAGGAGGAAGTCGTGGGGGCCAGCGGGGTTCATAGCGTAGAAGGCATTGGCGCTGTCAGGGATCAGTAGCTCTTGAAGAATAGAGAGAGAGAGAGAGAGAGAGAGAGAGAGAGAGAGAGAGAACATGAGTGTTTTCCTCTCCATCCAGGTCCTGTGACCCGGAAACTACGACTAATCCAGAATGTGGCAGCTAGACTGGTGACTGGGAGCAGCCGCCGAGACCATATAACACCGGTCTTGAAAGACCTACATTGGCTCCCAGTACGTTTCCGAGCACAATTCAAAGTGTTGGTGCTGACCTTTAAAGCCCTAAACAGCCTCGGTCCAGTATATCTGAAGGAGCGTCTCCACCCCCATCGTTCAGCCCGGACACTGAGATCCAGCGCCGAGCGCCTTCTGGCGGTTCCCTCACTGCGAGAAGCCAAGTTACAGGGAACCAGGCAGAGGGCCTTCTTGGTAGTGGCGCCCTCCCTGTGGAACGCCCTCCCATCAGATGTCAAAGAGAACAACAACTACCAGACTTTTAGAAGACACCTGAAGGCAGCCCTGTTTAGGGAAGCTTTTAATGTTTGATGTATTACAGTAATTTAGTATTTTTTTGGAAGCCACCCAGAGTGGCTGGGGAAGCCCAGCCAGATGGACAGGGTATAAATAATAAATTATTATTATTATTATGATTATGATTATGATTATGATTATGATTATTATTATTATTATTATTATTATTATTGTTATCCCTCTCCTCACCTTGACCATCTCCCAACAGCTGCAGGAGCCGGTAGTTGTGCAGCGAGTGCCCTTCCAAGTTGTGCTTCTGCAGTGCACGCTGAACTACAGCCGTGGTCTTATCCTGGCTGGTGATCTGTGGGGGAAAGTCATACGCTAATGAGCCACAGAAGAGGGCACAGGGGTGGCCCAGCAATGTGGCACCACAACACAGAAGGTGTCCAGAGAGGCACAGGGGAGAATATTAACAAAAGTAGTGAAAACGCCTTCAATCACAGAGCCTAGGGCTTGCCGATCAGAAGGTCGGCGGTTTGAATCCCTGTGACGGAGTGAGCTCCCATTGCTCAGTCCCTGCTCCTGCCAACCCAGTTCGAAAGCACATCAAAGTGCAAGCAGATAAATACCCGGTGGGAAGGTAAACGGCGTTTCCGTGCGCTGCTCTGGTTCGCCAGAAGCGGCTCAGTCATGCTGGCCACATGACCCAGAAGCTGTACGCCGGCTCCCTTGGCCAATAAAGCGAGATGAGCGCCGCAACCCCAGAGTCGGCCATGACTGGACCTAATGGTCAGGGGTCCCTTTACCTTACTTACCTTACCTAATGCTAGCCGAATCAAAAAAGTGTCAGACTAAACCAGGGGTGGGGGGGTACGTGTGGCTTTCCTGGCGTTTGTTGGGCTCCAACCTGCATGAGGTGGGATGAAGCCATTTGTCATGGGCCAGGAGTTGGCTTCACCTGCTGAGCAGCAGCCTGAAGGAGCAGAAGGCAAAGTCGTGATTCGCAGCTTGGAAGTTTAGACAGCCAATCACGTTGGGAGTGGGAGTGGCACAGGCTTTCAGGAATGTATATAAGCAGTTGCTTTGCCCCTGTTTCCCAGTTATGTAGATCAATAAAGGTTCTTGCTGTTATCGCTGCGTCTTGCCTCATGGGAACCCGCCTTCACTTCACTCTTGACCTTAGGGCTAGACTGAACTTCTCGGTAGTGGCACCTGCCCTGTGGAATGCTCTCCCACCAGATGTCAAAGAGAAAAATAACTACCATACTTTTAGAAGACATCTGAAGGCAGCCCTGTTTAGGGAAGCTTTTAATGTTTGACAGACTACTGGATTTTAATATTTTGTTGGAAGCCACCCAGAGTGGCTGGGAAAACCCAGCCAGATGGGTGGGGTATAAATAAATTATTATTATTATTCCTCTTCATCCTGGAGAAGAGTAACTAGTGGGGTGCCACAGGGTTCTGTCTTGGGCACGGTCTTATTCAACATCTTTATCAACGACTTGGATGATGGACTCAAGGGCATCCTGATCAAATTTGCAGATGACACCAAACTGGGAGGAGTGGCTAACACCCCAGAGGACAGGATCACACTTCAAAACGACCTTGACAGATTAGAGAACTGGGCCAAAACAAAGAAGATGAATTTTAACAGGGAGAAATGTAAAGTATTGCACTTGGGCAAAAAAAATGAGAGGCACAAATACAAGATGGGTGACACCTGGCTTGAGAGCAGTACATGTGAAAAGGATCTAGGAGTCTTGGTTGACCACAAACTTGACATGAGCCAACAGTGTGACGCGGCAGCTAAAAAAGCCAATGCAATTCTGGGCTGCATCAATAGGAGTATAGCATCTAGATCAAGGGAAGTAATAGTGCCACTGTATTCTGCTCTGGTCAGACCTCACCTGGAGTACTGTGTCCAGTTCTGGGCACCACAGTTCAAGAAGGACACTGACAAACTGGAACGTGTCCAGAGGAGGGCAACCAAAATGGTCAAAGGCCTGGAAACGATGCCTTATGAGGAACGGCTAAGGGAGCTGGGCATGTTTAGCCTGGAGAAGAGGAGGTTAAGGGGTGATATGATAGCCATGTTCAAATATATAAAAGGATGTCACATAGAGGAGGGAGAAAGGTTGTTTTCTGCTGCTCCAGAGAAGCGGACACAGAGCAATGGTTCCAAACTACAAGAAAGAAGATTCCACCTAAACATTAGGAAGAACTTCCTGACAGTAAGAGCTGTTCGACAGTGGAATTTGCTGCCAAGGAGTGTGGTGGAGTCTCCTTCTTTGGAGGTCTTTAAGCAGAGGCTTGACAACCATATGTCAGGAGTGCTCTGATGGTGTTTCCTGCTTGGCAGGGGGTTGGACTTGATGGCCCTTGTGGTCTCTTCCAACTCTATGATTCTATTCTATTCTATTCTATTCTATTCTATTCTATTCTATTCTATTCTATTCTATTCTATTCTATTCTATTCTATTCTATTCTATCCAATTACCGCCTGGTTTCGAATCTTCCATTCCTGGGTAAGGTGATTGAGAGAGCGGTTGCTGAACAGCTTGGTAGGTTTCTGGATGAAACATCTGCTCTGGATCCATTCCAGTCCGGCTTCCGCGCTGGCCATGGGACCGAGACGGCTCTGGTCGCCCTAACAGATGATCTCCGCAGGCAGCTGGATCGAGGCGGGTCGGGGCTGCTGATTCTTCTAGATCTGTCAGCAGCTTTCGACATGGTCGATCACGAACTCCTGGACCACCACCTTGCCGACGTGGGGATCCAGGGCACAGTCCTTCAATGGCTGCGCTCGTTTCTCTCTGGTCGGGGACAGAGGGTGGCGCTTGGGGGGGGAATTGTCATCGCGCCACTCCTTGGTGTGTGGAGTGCCTCAGGGTGCGATTCTCTCCCCGATGCTTTTTAACATCTTTATGCGCTCCTCTTGCCCAGCTTGTCCGGAGTTTTGGGCTGGGTTGCCATCAGTATGCTGATGACACCCAACTCTATCTGTTGATGGATGGCCATCCTGACTCGGCCCCAGACACACTGGCGAGATGTCTAGAAGCTGTGGCTGGATGGTTACGTGGGAGCTGGTTAAATCCTTCGAAGACAGAGGTCCTCTGGCTGGGCCGGGACGATATGGGATTGAGGGGGCAACTCCCATCTCTTGCGGGGGTGCAATTAGTGCCAGCACCGTCCGTTAAGAGTTTGGGTGTAATCTTCGATACCTCCCTCTCTATGGAGGCGCAGATTACAGCTATAACAAAGGTGGCATTTTTTCATCTCCACCAAGCTAAGCAGTTGGCCCCTTATTTCTCTCACCCTGACCTAGCCACTGTGATCCATGCGACGGTCACCTCCAGACTGGATTATTGTAACTCGCTCTACGTGGGGCTGCCCTTGAGACTGACCCAGAAACTCCAGCGGGTGCAGAATGCTGCGGCGAGACTCCTTATGGGGTCTTCGCTGCGAGATCACATTCACCCAGTACTATACCAGCTGCACTGGCTCCCGGTGGAGTACAGGATCAGGTTTAAGGTGCTGGTTTTAACCTTTAAAGCCCTTTACGGCCTAGGACCCTCGTACCTACGGGACCGCCTCTCCTGGTATGCCCCACAGAGAAACCTATGGTCTGCAAATAATAACATCCTCAAGGTCCCAGGCCTCAGAGAGGTTAGGCTGGCCTCAACTAGAGCCAGGGCCTTCTCGGCTGCGGCTCCAATCTGGTGGAACGCTCTGTCACAAGAGACTAGGGCGCTGCGGGACCTGACATCTTTCCGCAGGGCCTGCAAGACAGAGTTGTTCCACCAGGCCTTTGGTCAGGGCGCAGCCTGACTCCCTCCTCTGGCAACCCGCACAGAATATTGCTTAATCGGTTGCCATTAATTTGATTTTAATTAATTTTTATAATGAATATTTTGAATGTGTGATTATTTGATTGTTTGATTATTTGATTATTGTTAGCCGCCCTGAGCCCGGCTTCGGCTGGGGAGGGCGGGATATAAATAAAATTTATTATTATTATTATTATTATTATTATTATTATTATTATTATTATTATTATTATTATATTCTCTTCTTCTTCTTCTTCTTCTTCTTCTTATTATTATTATTAACCTTGGACTCTGCCTCCAGGCAAGTACTCTCCCACCGAGACTCAATTGCTTGGCTGGCTTCTCCCTCCACTGAGCTCTGCCATGGCTGGCAGCACAGGACTATGACACTGTTTGCCTCAGTTGGTGGATCTGACCATTGCCCTGCCCTGCCATTGTGTCGCTACCTGCTCCTCTGGGACTTTGCCCATGCTGCTGAAGCAGGGCTGTTGCCCTCACTGTGCAGGGCATCTATGCGCTCCTCCCCTGCCCGGAAATCTTCACCCCCACACGCAGACATGATGCACACCATCCAGTCATGTCCAGATGTTCCTGGCAGCTTGTGTCCCTTGTCAACTCACCACAATGCTGCGATACAGGTTGCCGTTGCCATGCACATCATCCATGCTGACGCGGATGATGCGCGACTCTGTCCCTCGTTGCTTGGAGATGGGAGATGGTGGGGGCTGCTCCAGCGGAAGGCAGGGCCTTAGCTGCGGTACAGACAGATTCTGGTCAGGAGAAGACAACCAAAAAGGGGACCAGGAGATGAATCCATGAGTTGTGACTCCCTTTCCGCCCCACATTCCCATTACCTCTCTGGCCACCAACACCATCAAAACATCTTGCTCAGAAGTTTCTGCCACTTCATTCGCTGATATGTGCATCGGTGCTAAATGAAAGCTGGCTCTTCGTGGGT
This sequence comes from Podarcis cretensis, assembly GCF_951804945.1. Taxonomy (NCBI): domain Eukaryota; kingdom Metazoa; phylum Chordata; class Lepidosauria; order Squamata; family Lacertidae; genus Podarcis; species Podarcis cretensis. The sequence continues at coordinate 33,330,792 of NC_137187.1, forward strand.
TACCAGATGTCATTGGGTGACAGCTCCCATCAACCCTGACCTCTAGCTCTGGGGCTAGGGATGATGGGAGTTGTAGTTGAACAACTTTTGGTGACCCAAGGTGACAGCATGACTGGTCTTCAAGGCCGGCCTATCCAACAATATCAAAATAAGCTCCAATAAACAAGAGGGGAAGACTCAAGAATAGAAGCAGACCTCAGAACATTCCAAGGCACAGCCCATAGAATGATTCCTGCTACTCCTATCTTCAATGGACAGAAACTATTGGAACAAAAGACATTCAGTGGAAACTAAAGACGCTATACCTGTGGATAATTGTTTGAACCCTTCCAATGGATATGGGGGTGTGTGGGAAGGGAGGGGAAGGAAAAATTGTACGGAAAATTTAAAAATTGGAAGGAGATAATATAATGTATGTAAAAATCCCGAAAAAATAAAAAATAAAATAAATATTCCCCAGAGGAGGAGACGAGTGGGGGTGATAGGGGACCCTACTGAGGGGAACAGAGGCAGTAGTGTGTGGAGGAAATAGGATGTCATGGGAGGTGTGCTGTCTTCTGGGTTCCCTATCTATCTATCTATCTATCTATCTATCATCTATCTATCTGTCTGTCTATCTATCTATCTATCTATCTATCTATCTATCTATCTATCTATCATCTATTAAAATTGTATATTGCCCTTCATCCTAAGATCCATAGGGCGGTTCACGGCATAAACATACAAAATGAACACGCAAAACATACCAATATCCTCCCCTCCCCCCCCACCCCGCTGACACATTGAAAAGGTATTTATTTACAAAATACATTTATCTAGAGATCTGCTCTTCCCAGCTGTCAGAGATGAGAATCTTTCTATGTCTGTTTAGAGTCTAAATACCCCAGAACCAGTCTTGGAAGTGAAGTACTGTACTAATCAGTGGCTCCATCAAGGGCATTTAATTCAAGCTTGAATACCTACCAAGTGCCCTGGACATCCCATCTTTTGCATGAGAGCACAGAGGCCATTTTGGGTGCTGCGCTCTCACTCCCCCCCCCAAAAAAAACACCCCACAACACTTTATCTGGGTGAGAGTGAGGCATGGGTCACATGACTTGCCCGGGAGCACATCCCAGAAGATGCAAATCCTAGTTTTGGTTCTCAAAAGTTGGATGGCATGAACTTGCACCAGGAATGCATCCCAACATTTTATATTGCTGAAGTGGGGGGCTGGGAGAGTGGGACGGAGACTTCCCTAAATCTTGTATTTATTGGTCAATCATACCATTTTTTTCCAGCCACAGGTATAAAAAAATGACTGGTAAATTATTACAGTCATACCTCACGTTGTGTCCGCTTCAGGTTGCGTGTTTTCATTTTGCATCCCACGGCAACCCGGAAGTACTGGAATGGGCTACTTCCAGGTTTTGCTGCTCACGCCTGCGCAGAAGCGCCAAATTGCGCCGCACGTCTGCGCAGACACGGTGTTTCGAGTTGCGGGCTTTTCACATTACGGACAGGCCTCCGGAATGGATCCCATCCATAACACGAGGTACCACTGTACACCATTCTTGTATTATAATGATAGCTTTTAATATCTATTCCTTTCACATGTGTAGCTTTTAATATCTATTCCTTTCAAATGTGGGCTCATTTTTGGCTAGAAATGAAATCAGCCTACCACACTAATATTAATAATAATAATAATAATAATAATAATAATAATAATAATTTATACCCCGCCCATCTGGCCACCCCCCCCCCAGCCACTCTGGGCAGCTTCCAACAAAATATTAAAATACAATGGTCTGTTAAACATCAAAAGCTTCCTTAAACAGGGCTGCCTTCAGATGTCTTCTAAAAGTCTGGTAGTTGTTTTTCTCTTTGACATCTGGTGGGAGGGCGTTCCACAGGGAGGGTGCCACAACCGAGAAGGCCCTCTGCCTGGTTCCCTGTAACTTGGCTTCTCGCAGCGAGGGAACCGCCAGAAGGTTCTCGGCGCTGGACCTCAGCGTCCGGGCAGAACGATGGGGGTGGAGACGCTCCTTCAGCGATGCCGTCTCTTTGCACTCTCTGTGGCAACTGCATTACGAATCCCCAAGAGAATTTGCCTTCTTCTGCTTGCCCCTTGCTCTGCTCCATATTCCACCACCATCACAGGTGCAACTGGCAGTGACGCAAGTGCAGGCCTTTTGGGTGTGGGCACCCAGGCTGTGGAGGTCCCTCCCCAAAGAGACTCTGCTGCCCCCTTTTGAGATGCTCTGTCCCAGCTGTTTTATTTTGACAGGCATTTGGTTTGTGTTGATTATTTTCTCCCCTTCTGTTTTATAGCAACATACAGACTTCTGCATTTTATGTTATGCCCTTGTTAGCTGTCTCGGTCACATAACGAGATCTTCTAAGATTGTGAGTTGTTTCAGGGACCAAGAGAACGGGACAGAAATGGTTTTACAAAGAAAAATAAGCTACCTTGCTAGTGGGGAGTCCCCGAGTTGGTGAACAAGGGGTGCTGGATGCATCTTCAGAGGAAAGGCTGCTGCAGGAGCCCAGCGGTGAGATTCCGGGCTTCTCAGGGCTTGGAGAAGCAGCAGAGGCTTCTGAGCCCAGGAGAAGTCTGCAAAGGAAGAGCAGAGACAGTGACTCAGGTGTGGGAGCATCACTGTCGGGTAGTGGTTAGTTGTGTATCAGACAAGAGCTCCAGGGTCATATCCCTACTTCACCATGATATTCATTTGGTGACCTGGGGCCAGTCAGCATACCCATGTTAGAATTCCCGCTCCATGACTGCAGTCATGAGATTGTTGTCTATCACATGGCAGTATATGTTTTGACTCCACAAAGTGGGACGTGACAGAGACAGGATATTTGTGTTACTGTGTCCCGTGAAGTGGGACTATTGTCCTTTGTTCTTTTTCTCTTTGCTGTCTGATGCTAGAGAGAGAGGGAGCCATGTTGCAGTGCTCCGTGTGTGTTTCTATGTAAATAAAGTAGATTAGCCCAAATGCTGAGTTGCTGAGGTCTGTTATGCGAACTGCGAAGACTCTGCGGATCCCTAAGTGTGCCGATGTCTGTTGGCATCGGTCACTGTGATGTTCGGGCAGAAGAAAGCTTATGAAGCTCCCGAACGATCGACCAGGAGGGTGGGAACATGCTAGTCGGGCATGTGTCTCTGCCAGGGTCCTACTCGAGTGTAGGCCGAACTCCTGACAACCCAAGCATAGTTTGCCTTTCAAGATTGTTGTAAGGATAAATATGGAAGGAAGGAACCATTTATGCCTCCTACAGAACAAATCTCTCTTTCATCACCAATACACATGACACTGTACTCAGTAATAATATAAATCTTGGGCTTGCATGGACCAGCAGATCCATCCACTGCCATACACTCACGGTGTGGCCTCGGCCATTGCACTGCCTCTCAAATTGAGTGCTCCGAACTCTTGGGAAAAGTCAGGTTGCCAACTTTTATTTCTTTTACTTGGGACTCCTAGGTCCTACGCAGTGAAGGGGAATTTAGGAAGCGGTGCTTTCTCCAACAACATTCCCCTCCAACATTCCTCAGATGAAAATAGGGACAGTTCTCACTGCCCGCAACAGACCGTTCTCGACCCCCCATTTTTAGTCATCTCCTCCCCCCCCCAAAGCATTTCCTACGAGAAGAAGGGCAAATGCTATCAACACCACACCAACAGGACACGCACCATCTGCTGCCCTGAGAAAACCCCTTCATCCCTATTTTATTTTATTCTTTGGAAGATTTTAAAAAAGAAAATCTACGATCAAATCATATAAGTCAGGATGGCTTTCATAATTATGGGACTGTCCCTGGAAAATCAGGACACTTGGAGGGTATGCAGTAGTGTACCTGTAGGCCAGGAAAAGATTTGTTTGCCTGACAGCTGTTCAAGATGCAATAACCTTGTCAGAAAAACATAGCTACTTTGGGGAGGGAGGTGAGTGATCCCTTCCCTTAGGTAAAGCAGCCATTCTTCTAGATCAGGAATGAGGAACCTCAGCCAAGAAGGCTGCCAGGCTGGTTTTTAACCCAAGGGCGGCCCAACTGCAAAAGTGTAATCTTGTCATAACATGCGATTTTTTCGGAGGCAGACGAGGCCTAGTGGGAGGCAATGCCCAATCTCTCCAGCTTCACTTGCTCTGCCTCAAAAAACAACAACACAGAATGGGGTTCTCCAGGAGGCCGAAGGTCAACGGACAGAAGGGAAGTTTGTCCCAAGCATGGCAGGGTAGGAGCAGGGGGCACGAAGGAGAAAGGAGCAGGGAAGGAGCAGCGGGGCTGGCCCACCCATGAGGCGGACTGAAGCACCTGCCCCGGGCAGCAGAATCCCATGTGACCCTGGCAAGCAAGGCTTTGGCAGGAGGGAGCACCTTCCCATCTTGCCTTGGGTGGTGAAATGGGATGGGCCGTCCCCAGGCACAGGAAGTGTGCCCCCTCACGGAACCCGAAGGCTGACTTACGAACTGAAGCGCTTGGTCAGGCTGCGATGCAGCTTCGGCGAGTTGGGACAGGAGTCGGCTGGTGGCTCAATCACACGGGAAATTCGGTAGCTGCAGAGGGAGGAGAGCAGAAGAATGGCTATATCCATCCAGGCATGGCCTCCCACTCTTCTCTGTTGGTGTGTCTCTGTTCAACTGTCACTTCTGACATCCTGCTGCCCTGAAATTTCTCAAAAAGGACCTGCTTGGCTCTTTCCCTTGGCATCTGCCTTGTGCCACCCTCACAGTTATGCAGCCTGGTTTGGGGGTGGGATTGCAGGAAGGCCAGGAAAAAAAGACTTCCTCTCTTCCCATCCTTTTAGCTTCTCTCGGTCCCACCACCGTCTCAGGCATGCTTGGTGGGGACATGGGAGAGGGCCTTCTCGGTGGTGGCTGCCTCCAGACAACTCTCTCCCTGGAGAAGCCAGACTGGCTCCCTCCTTGTCGTCCTCCTGTCAGGTGGTGAAGACCTTTGTGTTCCAACAGGTTGTTGGGAGCTGAGTACTTTTAAGGAAAGGACTGTTGCCATGCTGTTTATAATTGTAATTATTAGTATGTGGGGTATGTGTTTGTGTCTGTGTTTTTTTCTTTGTTCTTAGTGGTTCTTATTTTTATCTGTAAGCTGCCTTGAGTCCCATCAGGGAAAAAGGCAGGGCATAAATAAATGAATAATAATAAATGAATAATAAGCTGTGTAGCCCACTGTGTGAACTTTGGGGCAATGGATTTAGATGGGAGATTGTTCTTGCTCTTGAGCTTGGGCGCCTAGGGAAGTGAGGACGGGTGCACATTCCCTGTGCATTTTTAGGTATCTGATAAGTGAAGAGTTGCTATCCCAGTGGGAAAACAGCTTTGCTATAGGAGATAGGTGACATTCCCTATCCCACTCTGTCACCATGGCGTTTTGGAGATACCAGGAGCCAGTGTGGTGCAGTGGTTAGTGTGTCTGACTAGGATGTGGGAGACCAGGGTTCAAATCCCCACTTGGATATGAAGCTCACCAGTCACTGCCTCTCTGCCTAACCTACCTCACAGGGTTGCTGTGAGTATTAAACGAGATAGGGGAGAGCCATGTACATCACCCTGAGCTCCTAGGTTGTATTCACTGCAGGAGTAAGTAGCAATTTGCACAACTGGAACAACTTACACTTGTGCAAAGGGACTCAATCCTCCAGAGCAGATCAGCAAGAGGGAAAGAGGGAAAGTCCTATTGCACAAGCAGTAGTCATTCCGTTCGTGCATTTACTTAGTTGGCTGCCACCCACTATCAACCATTCTCTTCCTTGGCAGAGAATCCAACACCTTTCCCTACCTCTGCTCCTCAGAGAGCTGCTGGTGCTGGTGAAAGGCAAGACGGAAGGATGGGTTTGGGCAAAGATGGTACTCTTGACATGACTCCTGCAGCTGGCAGATCCAGGAGAGGATCACTGCTTCCTGGGAGGGAAAAGAACATAGCAGTGAGGTGGGCGGTGGAACCACATTTTGCATTCCTGTGTTTTGAAAGGCAGTACTCTTCATCCCAGTTCCACATCCTATCATTCCCTCCATTCCCAGCTCTGGGCACTGAGCTAAGAGATGCAGAATCCCTCCCACCCCCCTCCAGCTTTTCCACCTTGGATTTACCTTGCGCCTCTTCTCAAAGTTAATGAGGTTGCTCTGTGGGATTGAAAAATAAGACAGGGATTGTGAGCAACACCAGGAGACACAAACCATGCTGCAGCGTTGTTTGAACCACCCTACATCAGTGGTTTTCAAACAGGGGTGCCCTGGGATGCCTTGAATGATGGTCAGAGGTGCCGCTGGCAACACTGACCTCTGTCCCTCTTTCTTTCCTTCCCTCCTTCCTTTGATGCCCTTTTGTGTCTCTGCCTCCCAAAGGTTTGCACAGCTGTTTGTTGCAGCAGCCCTGGCTATAAGCTGTGCAGGTGAATGGTGCCTCTGGGGCTGCCCAGGAGGTGTTTCCCAAGCCTCTATGGGGCAGTGTGAAGAGACTCCTCTCTTTGGGGCAGGGGGCACAGCTCAGAGACCAGGGGCGGCGGCAGCAGTAGCTGCCCTGAGGACTCCCAAGGAGAGAGGAGAGGAGGCTGAGGGAATCCTCCACAAGGGAGGGTGTTCGAAAAAGGGTGATAGGCTGCCAGCTCTACAGGCAAGGGGTGGCATAACTGGGCTCCTGGGCAGGGGTGCTGCAGAAAGAATGGAGTTGGTCAAGGGAGGTTGAAAACCTCTGCCCCATGTGGCTGCCAGCATTTGAAAAGCCTGAGTGCTTTTTCGTTTATAGAAAAAAAGGTGCTGGTACACACCATGAAGTTGTTACAGTAAGCGTCACACTTTTAATGGGGGGGGGGAGTGCCAGTACTCCCCTACCCTTAAGTACCCCCAGAAAAAAAGTACTGGAAACCCCAAAGGAGGAGACAAAGGCTTCATGGCTTCATTCACTGAACAAACTGAGTTATGTGCAGAGGCGGAGCTGTGCACCTGGGGGCGGGGCTAGACATGTGGGGTGGAGCTAGCCACCTGCAGGGCGGAGCTAGCTGCCCGCAGGGGCAGAGCAAGCGTCCAAGGGGGGTGCCGCAGGGGTGTGTGGTGAGCATCTCAGGGGGGCGGCACAGCGATGTCACCCCCCCCAGGGATGACACCTGGGGTGAGCCACCCCCACCGCACCCCCTTCCTCCGCCAGTGGTTACGTGACCCCCGAACCACCCTGAAGGGTTGATCTGAAACGGCTGCCCAACCCAAATGGCCAGGGATCAACAGGAAGTCATTTGCCAGAGGATGCTCAGCCACCCTGAAGAGGACAAGGGATGTTCTCGTGCCACCACTTCTTCCCCAAGATGCTCACCTCCACAAAATCTGGTAGTGCTGTGTCCAGCATGATCAGGTCAGTTAAAAAGGTGCCCAGATATGGGATGGTGGGAGCCTGCAACAAAGCACAATGGGACTCATGCACTCAGCCCTTTGATTGCCCAGTGCACCACCCTCCCTTGGGAAATTAAAACATTTGGTGACACTTCCTTAGCAAGATATGGCTCATATGCAAATGGTGTCCAGAATGAAGGAAAAGGATGCTGTAGTTTTCACTGTTTGTCGGGTTTCCCTTCTTACTAGCAAGTTCACTCCAGGGGATTTCAAAAGAGGCGGATGTGTGCAAATCTCTCTCTCTCTCTCTGTGTGTGTGTGTGTGTGTGTGCGTGCGTGCGTGCGTACGTGCGTGAAAACAAAGCTGAAACAAGACTGCTAAATTGGCAGATGTATGCATTATCAGCTATAATGTAAAAATCTCAAATATTTGTAATTGTGGAGATGAGATAATGTTAGGAGCAGTAGCAAAATCTTTAGCTGACAACTACTCTTGCTAAAAAAAAAAATCAAAAGAGCACCACGTTCTTTTTGGGGGGTCTTTTTTAGGTACTAATTTTAGGGTTATCCCCACTCACTCTGAAACAAAACACAAAGATGGTACAGGATACAGAATTACGATATAGCTCAGTTTGTTAGAGTGTGGTGCTAATAATGCCAAGGTTGCAGGTTTGATCCCCATCTGGGACAGCTGCTGACGAGAACCTGCTCGCCATCCGTAAATAATAACAAGCTGCATAGCAGAGAGTTGGACTATAGATGATCCTTAGGGGCCCTTCCAACTCTAGTTTTCTAAGAGGAAAGGGAATTCCAAAGGGCAGGTGCCGCCACGCTGAAAGACGGATTTCTTGCGGGTGCATAATGAATATTATGTGCCACTCGCAGCATGGCCAGTTCTACAGGTCAAAGCAGTCAAGTGGCATATGTGAGAGAAGGTGATTCTCTCAAGTAAAAAGTTTCCCTTTCTCTTCTATCACACTCCTTCAAAGTCATATTTGATGACATATCATGTGCAGACTTTCACAGAACTGTAAAATCAAGGAATTGTAGATTTGGAAAGGATCCTGAGCACCACCATCCTGCGATGCAGGAATCTCAACAGGCAGTTCCTGATCCAATTCGAAACCATACCTTTGACTAATCTTAAGTAGTATTTTCACACAAGAGGGAGTGTGTGGACACTCTGGTGGAAGTAATTCTTTGGTGAGAGTCTGGTTTTCAGGATCTAAATTGTGAGGGAGGTACATTAAACATGTATTTCTTACCTTCCCTTTATGTAAATTTTGTGGGAGGTGATCCATGAGAGGCAGTCAAGTACAACATACCTTGTAATGCTAGAGAAGACATGCGAAGGAATGTTTGGTCCAGCCAGTCGAAACTTCCTGTTCCTCCTGGCTGGAGCATCCTTCCTTTTGCATGTGATAGAAGGTGGGCATGACCTAACCTGCCCAAGTAACAAAAGGACAAGTCACGCAGCACACCTTCCCCCCCTTTTTTTACTTCCTTCTTCGTTTGACCAGCTTCTAGCTAGGACTGCTCTGCTAGCTCTCAGCTAGCAGAAGCACTGGGATTATTCTCCCATATGGGGTAGATCCACATGTACATATTTGTAACTAAGTCTGCCTTCAGGAATCCAACTGTGAACTGATGTGAGTAAACTTCTTTTATTGACTTTGAATAAGATTGTGGCGTCTTTATTCTTTAAAGAGGGATTCGAGGGGACTTACCAGGAACGTACAATTCAATCTGAGACAGATTAAATTGTGCAATAGTGAGAGGCTCACACGAGCCTGCAACCAGCTATCTGCTGTGCATATAAAAAGGGGGGAATGTAATTCTGCTACATAAAGGAACTTGCCAGCACAAGTTAGGAAGGATATCAGTAAACAATATATCCTCTCCTGCCACCCTGAACATTCCCACATATTTCCCTCAGAGTGGATGGACAGCTGGCTGGTGCGGGGGGGGGGGCAGGATGGCTCTCACCACTCCCTGGCCTGATGCTTCACCTTCGGAGATGCCCCAGCTGGGGGTTGTGTGCTGTTCCATCCATCACTGGAGCCCTGTATACCTCCTTCCTGCGAGAGACACAGAGACAGGCTGCAGGATAAAACTCAGCTGATGTCCGATGTACCTTGATCGAATTGTACAGAACTGACCCTCCCAGCAGGGGCTAATCTAAGAACTCAAAGGCTTCGGGACATTTCAGCAGGTGCCTCTCATTGCTGCAGCCCCTGAACCAAAAGAGGTTGCACCCAGGGCAATTGTAGCTCACACTGAACAGAGAATAACTCTTTCCCTGCTCCAAACATGGTGGCTTAATGCCCTGGGTAACACTTAACACAACATGGCAACTATCCTCAAGTCCAGTGGCGGAGCAAGCCGATCGGGCGCCTGGGGGGGCGCGCATGCCCTGCACCTGGGGGCGGGGCCAGCCGCCCATAGGGGCACCGCAGGGCCTCCAAGGAGTCTGCCTGCCTCCTTCCACTCAGCTGCCCTAAAGCTGAGAGGGAGGCAATAGGCGGACTGTTTGGGGAAGCAGGGAGCCTGTGGGCGCTCAAGGCAGTGTGTCACTCCCAGGAGAGACACGTAGCTCGGGCGTGCTACAGGCCCCGCAGTGAGTGCCGCCCACCATTTTGTCACCCCCTCAGTGGGGACACCCGGGGTGGACCGCACCCACCACATCCCCTTTGCTATGCCCCTGCTCAAGTCCCCACCCCACCTCAGAGAAATCACATTTTTTGGGGGGAGGGGGACCTTGGCCCCAAGGAGTTGGCTCCTATGCTATTGAACCCTCTCCTGATCCTGACAACACTGGACAATACATTACAGCTATACCTTGGGTTACAGACACCTCAAGTTGCATTTTTTCGGGTTATGGACCCACCAAAACCAGGAAGTACCGGAATGGGTTACTTCCAGGTTTCGGCGGTCACGCATGCGCAGAAGCACCAAATCGTAACCCGTGCGTGCGCAGGCGCAGTGCTGCGGGTTGCGAACGTGCCTCCTGCATGGACCATGTTCACAACCCGAGCGTCCACTGTACATCCTTCTGGGCACATTATCCTGCATAAAAAGACACACAACACACACAGACGCACACACAACATTGCTCTCCTCTTCCTCTCAAACGATGCAGTTCTGCTACCTGCAGCAAGATTTCTCGGCATTTCAGGTAATTGTTGTCTTCGGAGAAGATCTGCGAGAGCTTTCGGAAGGAGCCCCTGGTGTCCCTGGGAGAGAAGTCAGGCTCAGTTTTTGCAGCTCCTTGGCACAGGGCTCAGTGCAAGAGCCACAGCCAGTTCAAGCTGTTTTGCAGCCTGAGGCGAAGGGCAAAGACAGTGGCACAAACACACCTCCAGAAGACTGACTGGACTGGAAGCTGAATCTTTTTTTAGCAGTAGCTGCAAGAGAGCATCCTTCATGGCAGAAATAGGGCAGCAGGCTAGCAGGTCTTTCAAATTTCAGCGGCGCCCTGTGCAAGGTTAAAATTTGACACCCCTGCCTCTCGTCTCCTGTTTTGTGTGTGCACTACGTCGTAGTTCTGATGCCTTGTGGTGCCCCCCCCCCCAGCTTGGGGGTCAGAGTGGGGGAACCAGTCATCCTGCCCTAAATCTGCCCCTACAGACTAGCACAGGGCAGGCTGCGTGGCACAAAAAGCTCTGTCCTCCGAGAGAGGGGGAAATCTGTAGGAGTCAAGAAAAACAGTCTCCCTTAGGCGGCCATTTCATTCTGCTTAATTCTCCATGGATGGGCTTGTATCAACTGAAACCACCAACTGAGACTGGCAGGAGCTCATCTCTCTCTGTTTGGGTTTTTATTTAGATTACAGTGGTACCTTGGTTTACAACCATAAGCTGTTCCAGAGGTCTGTTTGTAAACCAAAACAGGTTGTAACCCAAGGCGCGCTTTCGCCAGTGGAGCCTCCAAAAATTTTTGTTCGTAATCCAAAAATAGGTTGCAAACCAGGACACACACTTCCAGGTTTGACATGTTTGTAATCCAAAATGTAAGCAAACCAAGATGTATGCAAACCAAGGTACCACTGTAGTTTCTTTTATCCTGCTGTATTATGTAAAAGCTTTCATAAAAATCTTGTTTGAAAAGAAAAAGACTGTCAGGAGCTCTCTGGGGTCGCAGGCAAAACTCTTCCCCAGTCCTGGTTGGGGACGATCCTTGAACCTGCCAGAGCCCTGTGGTTTCTCTCCAAAGAGAAGCAAGAGTCTACTGTGCCCTCCTTTACCCAGCCTTTACCCTAACCCTTTTTTAATGCTTTTCTTTTTTTTGGGGGGGGAAGGTGCTTACAATAAGTGCGACACAGTGGGAAACTGTTTTAACTGCTATAGCAAAGGTGCCTCTGGACCTTAAATTGAGGTTCATACAACAAAAAAATAATACAGTGGCGCCGCGCAAGACGAAAAGAATCCGTTCCACGAGTCTCTTCGTCTAGCGGTTTTTTCGTCTTGCGAAGCAAGCCCATTGACGGCTTAGCGGATTAGCGCTATTAGCGGTTTTTAGCGGCTTATCGGATAAGCGGCTTAGAAAAAGGGGGGGGGAAGGGAAAAAAACCCGCAGGAACTCGCAAGACATTTTCATCTTGTGAAGCAAGCCCATAGGAAATTCGTTTTGCGAAGCACCTCCAAAACGGAAAACTCTTTCGTCTAGCGAGTTTTCCGTCTTGCGGGGCACCACTGTATTTATAATATAGTGGACCCCATTATGTTTGTTTTAAAAAAGGGCTGTCTAAGGTATCTAACTGTTGGTGATGCAACAAGGATAATGCTTCTCTAAAACATGTTTTTTCATTGTCCTATATTGAAAGATTTTGGGCAGAAGGTAACTGAAACCATCAACAGAACTGTACGGAACAACCTTACATTTACAGAGCAAAATATCCTCTTGAATTATACACTCAGCACATGGAACCCCACAAAAGGACAATACGAGTGGACTCTCCGTGCCCTGACCACAGCAAAAAGACTGTTACCGATGAATTGGAAAAATAAAAATGCAGCTCCCTTCTATGATTGAGGACTTATAGAAACTCGCAACATATGAACAACCTGTATATAAATGCAGACTTGCCATGGACAAATTCAATGATATTTGGAATCCATTCTTACAAAGATGGTTAAATGGGAAAAAAGCGCCACACTTTTAACCAGGGCTTTTCTTCTAGGGAAAAATGGTGCCACCAAAAACCTCACCTGTGTACAGCAGCCCACGTCCGCTTCAGTCGGTAGATGGAGTTAGACTGTAGGGCAGAGAGGATGGCATGCAGCGAGGAGAAATTCCGGAGGGCCCGACATCGCTGGAGGGCAGGCGTACCATTTGGGGAATTGGGAGTGGGGAAATGACAAATATTTCAGTAAGAAAGGGGTAGGATTTAACGCCAGCGATTGGATTGATTGAAGATTGAACTGAACAGAAGTTCCTGCATTTTGAGTACAGCTGCAAGCTTTTGATTTGTTTGGTTGATAATCAAACCATTTTTGACGTGTGGACTGTGACTCAAGAGAAAACACAGCCATTGTGCAAGCTATTACCATAATACAGAAGAAAGAAGACCTTATCTTCTAACAATAGCTGGCAGCTTTTATTTAGTAAAAGAAACTCAAGTAATCTTGCACTTGTCAGTATCTCAACCCTCAACCCCCCACAGTGCTGAGGTTTTCATAAGGTACACATGTATTTCATAGAATCATAGAATCATGAGTTGGAAGAGACCACAAGGGCCATCGAGTCCAACCCCCTGCCAAGCAGGAAACACCATCAGAGCACTCCTGACATATGGTTGTCAAGCCTCTGCTTAAAGACCTCCAAAGAAGGAGACTCCACCACACTCCTTGGCAGTAAATTCCACTGTCGAACAGCTCTTACTGTCAGGAAGTTCTTCCTAATGTTTAGGTGGAATCTTTTTTCTTGTAGTTTGGAACCATTGCTCCGTGTCCGCTTCTCTGGAGCAGCAGAAAACAACCTTTCTCCCTCCTCTATGTGACATCCTTTTATATATTTGAACATGGCTATCATATCACCCCTTAACCTCCTCTTCTCCAGGCTAAACATGCCCAGCTCCCTTAGCCGTTCCTCATAAGGCATCGTTTCCAGGCCTTTGACCATTTTGGTTGCCCTCCTCTGGACACGTTCCAGTTTGTCCGTGTCCTTCTTGAACTGTGGTGCCCAGAACTGGACACAGTACTCCAGGTGAGGTCTGACCAGAGCAGAATACAGTGGCACTATTACTTCCCTTGATCTAGATGCTATACTATTGATGCAGCCCAGAATTGCATTGGCTTTTTTAGCTGCCGCGTCACACTGTTGGCTCACGTCAAGTTTGCGGTCAACCAAGACTCCTAGATCCTTTTCACATGTACTGCTCTCAAGCCACGTGTCACCCATCTTGTATTTGTGCCTCTTATTTTTTTTGCCCAAGTGCAATACTTTACATTTCTCCCTGTTAAAATTAATCTTGTTTGTTTTGGCCCAGTTCTCTAATCTGTCAAGGTCGTTTTGAAGTGTGATCCTGTCCTCTGGGGTGTTAGCCACCCCTCCCAGTTTGGTGTCATCTGCAAATTTGATCAGGATGCCCTTGAGTCCATCATCCAAGTCATTGATAAAGATGTTGAATAAGACCGGGCCCAAGACAGAACCCTGTGGCACCCCACTAGTCACTCTTCTCCAGGATGAAGAGGAACCATTGATGAGCACCCTTTGGGTTCAGTCAGTCAGCCAGTTTACATTCAATTAAACTGACAGATCAGTTAGAAGGCAGATGATAATTAAACATTCTTCAAATCCATTAGCGTTCCTCACTTTAATGCCACTTGTTTTGGTTATATTTTGATATATCATCTTAAGTTTACATTGTCAGCGTGTCTGTTACTTTTGCAATGAAAAGTTGAGGGGGTCTGTGCCTTTGGCTTGTGCAGCTATCATGTAGGCCCATTTTTGTAATATTCACAAATTGTGGAGAATCAATTAGCTGGCTGGAGGTACAATCCTGTATGTCGGTTTGTGTGCTGCCAGGAATACAGTGGTACCTTGAATCTGAAACGCCTTGGTACTCAAACAACTTGGAACCCAAACACTGTAAACCAGTAAGTAAGTGTTTGGGAACATTTTTCTGAAGCTGAACATTCTTCATTTTGAGTCCCACACTTCTGTTTTGAGTGTTACACTTGAAGGAGTATATTACAATATAATTGTTCTATTATTGAAGGACATGCTTAAATGTTACATTGCAAATGGGCCCCTCGTTAGAATGCCTAGCCTGGGCAGATAGAGATAAAGAACAAGGATTTATTGTCACACCAGGATGAGGGAGGTTTCAGGAAGGAGGGAGAGAAGACCAAGACCTTATATGGTAATATAGGAACTTATTATAAGTTTTGATTTCCCAGAAATCAGGTGACTTACAAGAAATCAGGTGACTTGCAAGAGATCAGGTGGTATTCTATTTTGCAAATCTATATAAAGGGGCGCACCCTGACTACTGTGTACAGGTTGCGTACTGATCGCCCTGTGCCTTTGTTCTGCATATGCACTTCAAATAAAAATCCTGTTAATAACCTGCAAGAGCGTTTTGCCGCTTTGTGTGAATCTGTGCTTCAGGGACCCAAATAGCAGATATGTGTGGTCCTTCACACTGAGGTCTGTCTGTTTTTGCTATTTATTTTGCATTTTAGTTTTCGCGGCTCTTTGTTTTTCTTTTTGAGACTGTGTGGAACCCAGTTCAGCTACTGACTGATTGTGTGACTGCAGTACATTGTATACTGCTTTCATTTTATGGATCAATGGTCTCATTAGATAGTAAAAATTGATGTTAAATTGCTGTTTTAGGGGTTGTTTTTGAAAGTCTGGCACGGATTAATCCATTTTGCATTACTTTCTATGGGAAAGCGCGCCTCAGTTTTGGAACACTTTGGTTTTGGAATGGACTTCTGGAACGGATTAAGTTTGAGAACCAAGGTACCACTGTAGTGGCAGGGCTAAGGAGACAAGGAATACTAAGGCCAGCTAGCTCACTGGACACAGAAGCTTTTACCTGGGCAATGTCGATCCATTTCTCTAGCAGGTGTGCCCGCTGGGGAAAGCGCAGAGTCAGGTCTCCCAGTACAGATGCAATGACACAGCTAGTGACTGCATTGAACTGGGCCACAGTGGCTCGGACACTGGGAGCCACGTGCTGATTCTCCTTCTTGTCTCGTTGCGACCACACGCAGCCCAGGCAGTGGAAGGGCCGCACTGCTCGGAAGAGTTCCTGGGAAGGAGAATGAGAGGGAGGATAAGAGAGAAGACCACCCCAATGCCACTCAGTGCAACCACTGCAGAAGAAGAAGAAGAAGAAGAAGAAGAAGAAGAAGAAGAAGAGGAGGAGGAGGAGGAGTTTGGATTTGATACCCCGCCTTTCACTCCCCTTCAGGAGTCTCAAAGCGGCTAACATTCTCCTTTCCCTTGCTCCTCCACAACAAACAGTCTGCGAGGTGAGTGGGGCTGAGAGACTTCAAAGCCACTCCCGACCTAATGAGGGGGTGAGGTTGCGGGTTCACGACCCCTACTACAATCTTGCGGGGCTGGCGTCAGCCCCGCGGGACTCAGGGATTCCCCTAGCTCATGAATATTCATCACCCACAGCGCCAGCCAATCGGATGGCGCTGGGGGCGGGCTTGCCAGGTGCACTTAAGGTCAGGTCAGCCCTGACTCGCCCCCTTTTCTCTCCTGCAGCAGCTATTAGCTTCGGATGGTCGCCGCAAGGGGCCTGGTAGGAGTTTTTCCATTTGGCAAATTGGCTGTATTTTGAAGCCACCTGGTTTTTTCGCCTACCTCGTAGCAAACGTCACAACTTCTGGTTTGGCGGTTAGGCATTGGCAGGGGTATTGTTATGCAAATGATGTCGGGGGGGGGGAGGAACGCCATCACCTCCCCCAAATCTTGATGGGTAGTTCGGTAAAGGACTCCGGGGGGCGTCGCCTCGTCCGAAACCTACGGAGGCTAGGGCCTAAAGCGTGCCCCCGAGCGGTAACCCCTTGGGGGAGCGCCTAGTGATGTGCATCTCGGGGGCTCCCCCTGTTGGTGCTTAACCCTTCCCGGTTAGACCAGATAGTCTGTTAGGGCCAATGCCTAAAAGCCAATACCACTCTTACCTGTAATCAATAAAGTTGTGGCCATTTTCACCCATTAACCTAAATTCTGGTGTCCGGTGTCTTTATTTACTCCATTTGTGGGAGGGGGTGGGTATCGCCACGCAAAAAAGTGTGACTGGCCCAAGTTCACCCAGCAGCTGCATGTGAAGGAGCGGAGACGCGAATCCGGTTCCCCAGATTACGAGACTACCGCTCTTAACCACTACACCACACTGGCTTTGGATCTTGGATCAGATCTCCAGGATTCAAAGTCAACTCTCTACCATTGAACTATAAACAATATACAGGGTAAAAGGTAAAGGTAAAGGACCCCTGGATGGTTAAGTCCAGTCAAAGGCAACTATGGGGTTGCGGTGCTCATCTCACTTTCAGGCTGAGGGAGCCAGCGTTTGTTCACAGACAGCTTTCCGGGTCATGTGGCCAGCATGACTAAAACGCTTCTGGCACAACAGGACACTCTGACGGAAACCAGAGCGCAGGGAAATGCCGTTTACCTTCCCGCCACAGTGGTACCTATTTGTCTACATGCACTGGTGTGCTTTCGAACTGCTACATTGGCAGGAGCTGGGACAGAGCAACGGGAGCTCACCCCATCGTGGGGATTCGAACCGTCAACCTTCTGATCGGCAAGCCCAAGAGGATCAGTGGTTTAGACCACAGCCCCACCCACGCCACAATATGCAGGGAAGTGATATACTGGCACTGTTAGGAAGGCTAGCAAATAGAAGGCTGCATAGCCTCTTTCTATGGGAGAAATGCGCAGAGAGACAGATTTGTTCATTTCTCTAAACTATCGATTGTACATTGTCTAGACTCTACTGTACAGCTTGATGATTAAACCCTTTGTGGGAAGAAACGCTGGTTATATCAGAACAGCATCCAGATGTTGATTTACGAGTTGATGTTGCTTCTGCTAATGCACAATTGACTGAAGTGTTGGTGCTGACCTTTAAAGCCCTAAACAGCCTCGGCCCAGTATACCTGAAGGATCGTCTCCACCCCCATCATTCAGCCTGGACACTAAGGTCCAGCTCTGAAGGCCTTCTGGCAGTTTCCTCACTGCGAGAAGTGAGGTTACAGGGAACCAGGCAGAGGGCCTTCTCGGTAGTGGCACCAGCCTGTGGAATGCCTTCCCATCAGAAGTCAAGGAAATAATGAATTATACAACTTTTAGAAGACACCTGAAGGCCCTGTATACAGAAGTTTTTAATGTTTGATATTTTATTGTATTTTTAATATTCTGTTGGGAGCCACCCAGAGTGTCTGGGGAAACCAGGCCAGATGGGCAGGGTATAAATAATAACTTATTATTATTATTATAAAGAAAAATACTGGGGGGGAAAGACTTCTGTGATTTATTTCTGTGGTGTATTTGTTTGCTTGTCCATACTGCTTTCTCTTTTGTAGTTGCTTGGATGATATATTTTTGCACAACACTGAACCATAAAGGCTGACCCAGTCCCTGTTTCCTTTCACCAGAGACCAATCACAAATGGTATGGCTTTGGAAAGGGCAGAGTGTGGAATCCAGACGTAGACATACTTAGTTGTGACTGAAATCCCATTGATTGCAATGGGTTTGTTCTTGGCAGAACTAAGTCTAGATCTAAGTCACAGACTCCTGGCTTCTATCACCCACCTCTCTGAGCCATTACCTTTCAACTCCTATATCTGGAAAATATATTAAAAAATCAGATTTTTAAAATTTAAATTGGATTTTTTTTAAAAAAAATCTGATTCTTTTGATTTAAATTGGATTCTTAAAATAAAATGCTTCTGGAGGAAAAATCTTTCTAAAGATAGTTTTCTATTTGTTACATTATAGTCCAAAGGCTATTCATCAGGAAATAAGAATTTGTTTTAAGTTTTTCATGCGTGCTAAAACTCAGTCTAAGTTTTTTAAAAATTGTTTAACCACATCAGTTAACAAACATGGATACTTATGCTATAATGTTATTGTTTTAGTTAAATAAATTGTTCGAATTGTTATTAAGGAAATGATTATATTTCTCCTTCCGATAAAATACAGCAGAAAAGTTGTCCAAATATAAACAGTTAACTTATTAAACCTCATAATAATTTCAAAAGCATCTGTCTGTGTATTTCTAATAGTATAACCAAGTCAGTAATTTTTTATATAACTGTGAAAACTATTCTGAAAATTTATTATTCAAAAAATGAAAACTTCATCTGATTGTAAATATTAAGATTATACAGTGCTACCTCTGGTTGCGAACGGGATCCATTCCGGAGGTCCATTTGCAACATGAAAAGAGCGCAACCCGCAGCGGCACGTCTGCGCACACACAGGTTGCGATTCGCTGCTTCTGCGCATGCGCAAGACGTCATTTTGCGCTTCTGCACATGCGGCAAAACCTGGAAGTAACTCTTTCCGGTACTTCCGGGTCACCACGGGACGTAACTTGAAACAACGTAACATGAAGCAGACGTAACGAGATATGTCTGTACCAGCAAGAATGAGTCTTTCCATTAAAAAATGATTTGAATCAACTCTTAATGACTAGTGATTTAAATTGATTTGATTTAAATCAAATCCACCCTGGCTGGAAATAACATTTAAGAGCCCGAGAGCCACACCACTCCCCCCATTAATGCTGTTTTCTTCTTCCCAAAGCATTTTGTCGTCCCTGACCCCTCTTACTCACTGCATCCATCAGGGTCAGCTGTTCAGCTACTTCATCCACCGAGAAGGACAGAAGGGCTGGTGTCTCCTCGCAGTCACCTGTCCCAGCTGCTTCTCGGATCACCTGTGGCAGCCCCATCCCTGTGGGTTCCCCTCCTGTTGGGCAGTGAGACAAGGGCCACCTGAGTGAATGTGCGCAAGCCCAACCCTGACAAAGGAAGAAGAGGGCCACACACTTGTGTGCATGGAGGTCCTTTCACTGGTCCAAGAAATGTGCATTCCCCCAGGATCTCCTAAAACGTTATGCAGAATTCAGGGACAACTCACAGGTCATGTGCTAGCTTTGCATCCTCTGAGCGCTGAGTCCCAGAATTGCAAGAGAGCCTTAGGTGCCCCTTGGTGCCCCTAAAGAGATCATCCCCTTGCCAGGTGACTGCTTGACTTGCTTCTACAATCAAACCCGTACCAGAAAGTGCATCACTGGCAGATCTCAAAACCTGCAGCAAAATCTGATGCGGCTTACGAAACATCTCTCCCCTCCCCAAAAAGTCTATACCGTAAATACCACATGATCAAGGGGAGGCATGATCCAGTACATGCAGAAAATTCTGAAAACAACAGCAATAACTATTATTATTATTATTATTATTTTATTTATATGCTGCTCATCTGATTGCGTTGCCCCAGCAACTCTGGGCAACTCTCAACAAAATATTGAAAACACAATAAAACATCTTCTGTTGCTCAGAAGATATAAAACCCAATGGGGCAAACTATCCTAAGGAGCGTCTCTCTTAGGCATGGGTAGGCAAACTAAGGCCCAGGGGCCGGATCCGGCCCAATCGCTTTCTAAATCTGTATTTTTTAATGTTCCCCAATGTAAAAATAACCTCTCTGCATGTGATACACTAGCACATCAGAGACACAATTCTCGTTTGCTATATACAGGGAGCTTTTTATGTGAGGAAGCATTCAAATATAGGACAACACCCTTCCTACCTGCAGTGTGAAGTATACCGTTCAAAATGATACTACCTCATTTTGCACCATGTGGATAATGGCACTATTTTCACCAGAGGAAGAAGCTTGAGCTAAGTAAGTTTAAAGGTTAGAAAGGTTAAAGGTCACCTGTGCGCCCACCGATTGCTCTTGGTCTATACAGACCAGCCTTTACCCAACTGGAATGATACATGTGATAAGATTGGGTTGGTTCCTACAACACCTTTGATTTGAGAACTCATGGTGGAATCTGGTTGACCAAGTCTGTTTGCTTTCTACAGTGGTACCTCGGGTTAAGTACTTAATTCATTCCGGAGGTCCGTTCTTAACCTGAAACTGTTCTTAACCTGAATCACCACTTTAGCTACTGGGGCCTCCTGCCACCGCCGCGCCGCCAGAGCACAATTTCTGTTCTCGTCCTGAAGCAAAGTTCTTAACCTGAAGCACTATTTCTGGGTTAGTGGAGTCTGTAACCTGGAGCGTATGTAACCTGGAGCGTATGTAACCTGAGGTACCACTGTATTTAATAATCTAAACTGGACTTCTGGAGAGAAAAAGAGAGAGAGCAGACGATCCCCTTAGAAAAGTCAGTTTTGTGACAGCACATTAAAGGTCTCGATGCTATTTGGTTTCTTTTCTTTTCTTTTCCCCCATCATAGAATTTAGATTTTCAGATAACTGGAGATGGTGGTCCTGATGCTGAATTGGACCAAGTGATGTTGCAGGGTGGAAAGATGCAGTGAGAGGCAGCCCAGGGCTAATTTTGCTTTTGGGATGGTTTTGCTTTTGGCATCACACCCACACACCCACAGACAGGCTGCCAAGAGGACACCAAATAGTCATGGGCTCCAGCATATAGGATAGCTGGCTAATGTGGCAGCAAGACTGGTGACTGGGGGCGGCCGCTGAGACCATATAACACTGGTCCTGAGAGACCTGCATTGGCTCCCAGTATGTTTCTGAGCCCAATTCAAAGTGTTGGTGCTGACCTAAACAACCTCGGCCCAGTATACCTGAAGAAGCCCGGACACTAAGGTCCAGCTCCGAGGGCCTTCTGGCAGTTCCCTCACTGCGAGAAGTGAAGTTACAGGGAACCAGGCAGAGGGCCTTCTCGGTAGTGGCACCCGCCCTGTGGAACACCCTCCCGCCAGATGTCAAGGAAATCTGACTTTCAAAATTATTATTATTATATTATTATTATAATAATGCAGACATGCCATCTAATAGGCTGAATAGGATGGCCCTGAGGACAATTGCATGTGGCTGAGGAGCTGAGGTCATGGGTGGAGACAGGGGCTGGACATGAGCCACAAACTTTCGGAGGCCGTCTGCTCTGGGCCGTCATGTCCCCAGGGTAGGAGAAATCCTTACCTTCTACCTCAGCAGCACCTGCCCTCCTGCGCTCCTCCTCCTCGTTGTCTTTGTGGGACAGCCACAGCCCCTCTGCCAGAGCAAGCACTGGGGAGTCACGAGCAGATTGGTGCAAGAAGCTCAAGGTTCTCTGCAGGTTGGGATGCTGGGGGGGCTCCCAGAAATCCCCAGGGTGAAGCTGCAGCCAGAGTTCCAATACGTGCAGCACTGCCCTGGAGCCGGAACGGAAACAGAGTCAGGCACCAACCATACACAAACACACGTACAGTGGTACCTCGGGTTAAGTACGTAATTCGTTCCGGAGGTCCGTTCTTAACCTGAAACTGTTCTTAACCTGAAGCACCACTTCAGCTAATGGGGCCTCCCGCTGCTGCTGCGCCGCCAGAGCACGATTTCTGTTCTCATCCTGAAGCAAAGTTCTTAACCCGAGGTAATATTTCTGGGTTACCGGAGTCTGTAACCTGAAGTGTATGTAACCCAAGGTACCACTGTACTCACAAACTGCTTAGGCTCTTATCCAGGGGTAGGCAACCTAAGGCCCGGGGGCCGGATGTGGCCCAATCGCCTTCTCAATCCGGCGTGCGGACGGTCCAGGAATTAGTGTGTTTTTACATGAGTAGAATGTGTCCTTTTATTTAAACTGCGTCTCTGGGTTATTTGTGTGGCCTGCCTGGTGTTTTGACATGAGTAGAATGTGTGTTTTTATTTAAAATGCATCTCTGGGTTATTTGTGGGGCATAGAATTCATTCATTCCACACACACACACACCCCAATATAGTCTGGTCCACCACATGGCCTGAGGGACGGTGGACCGGCCCACGCCTGAAAAAGGTTGCTGACCCCTCTCTCTCCCCCCCTTCCCGGTGCCCCTAACCCAGTGGTTCTCAACCTGTGGGTCCCCAGAAGTTGTTGGACTACAACTCCCATCATCCCTGAGCTCTGGCCTTGCTAGCTAGGGGTGATGGGAGTTGTAGTTCCCAAACATCTGGGGACCCACAAGTTGAGAAAGGCTGCCCTAACCCCTCCTGTCCCTGATAAGCTGCCTGCTGTTCAACAGCAGAACGGACTACCTTGGAAGGTGGACTCTCCCTCCTTTGGGGTTCTTAAGCAGAGGTCGAATAGCCATCTGTCCTGGATGCTTGAGATGAGATTCCTGCGCTGCAGGAGGTTGGACTAAAGGACCCCAGGGGTCCCTTCCAACTCTATGAGTCAATGATTCCATGCTGCCTTCACCAGGATTTCTTCCTGAGGGTGCCCCTCCTTATGCGTCCTGCCAGATTGTGCTGCTCGGACTTTGTAATGGTTCTAGGGGTTGCTTGTGCATAAATCGGTGCCACGCTTGGCTGGGATACCTGGGTGAACCCTTTCTGTCCGAACAGCCACTCATCCGTGGCTGCCTCAATCGCTGGCAGAATCCGTCAGTGGGCGTTTCTTGAACTTCTTCCAGCAAATAAGCTCTTTGACGCCTAGTCTCCACCTACTCTCCCTGCGCGGAAGCCTTCTGCGCAGGGAGGGTGTGAGCAGCGGAGGACCCTTACTCTCCCTGCTGGTCTCCGGCGAGGAGTCATGGAGCCCCCTCGCCGATTCCCCCATCTGCCCCCCTTCTCTACTGGTGCTACGCTGATTTCCTTCCCCAGAAGATGGGCTGCCTCTCTCCCTCCTGGGACACTCTCCGGAATCCCTCCGGAGCCCTCCCTCCTCCTCTGGCTCCGATGGCAGTTCCCTGACAGACTTCACCAAGCTTCACTGCCCATCTGGCATCTCATTACAGACAACTCCCTCTTTATGCAGAGGCCACATTCCAAAGCACCTTGTGCTTAAGTGAAATCACATATATTTGAAACACCATGGCAAAAGTCCCCAAACGTCCTGTTCCACCCCTGCCCCCTTCTACCCCCTTTTTAGGGGTCATTCCTGGATTCGGAACGATGCCCGTGTCCTCAGCTGCACACATATTGGATGCACCTAAAACAGTCACTGCCCTGTACAGTGGAACCTCGGTTTTCGAGCATCTCAGTAGCCGAATGTTTCGGAACCCGAACGCCGAAAACCCAGAAGTAATTGCTTCAGTTTTCGAATACGCCTCGGAAGTCAAACAGCTTCTAAGGCACATTTCTCAATTTTTTTCAGTTGAATTCCCCGACCACCCATTGTGCCTCAGTTGTCAAGTGTTTTGGAAGTTGAACATTCTTCCAGAACTGATTACATTCGACAACCTAGGCTCCACTGTATTTTCTTCCTATATCCAGTGCTTTTTTCGGGGGGGGGGGGACGGGACGCAGGGGTACGCATACCCCTAAACATTTTGTGAATCTTTGTACTGTTGTCCATTTATTTGTCTTTGTTTTTCCCAATTTGAACTATAAAATGGTGGGGTTTTTTAGTCCAACTGAGAGTGCCCCTAAACATTTTTTGAGGGGGGAAAGCACTGCCTATATCTGTCAGTTTGCATTTCTTATTACAGAATGTATTGATCTGGTGTGTAGAGATCTTTCCTATTCTACTTAATTCAAGAGGGTTCTGGAAGCTTCTCTGTGTGAAAGAAACAAGCAGAAGGTTCCTGATGTTTGGTTTATTCCTTCAGAGAAGCTGCGTACAGCTGGCTTAAACTGGTCCTGTTATCTCTTCTGTCAAGCTAACGCCGACTATAATAGTGAGGCCAGAAGGAGCCTGGGTTTCTCTTTCTCTTTCTATCTCTTTTCCTTCTGGTGTGGTGTTCTGTACATAGTATGCTTAGTGTGAAGGTTAAGACTTATTGTAAGTTATTCTAAGTGTAAGTCAAGTTTGCTGCAACTGGATTTCTTATGGACAGTGCCAATCCTGGATGTATTGGATTTGTGATCATTATGCTCATATGCCTTCAGTAGCAGTAAAACTCTGCTGGATGAAATATTAATCGCCTCTGGTCTATGTTTTGGGAATCCTGCAACGTGTTTCAGTTTTCACTCTGCTAACTATACGTTGGGAGTTCTGCTCTGGATCAATATTGAGTAGAATTTCAATGACAATAATACGTACTGCACCCACATGTCTATATATCCCCTTTCCAAAGAACACTTAATTGCATGAAACAAATAAATTCGCCCTGTACATACATGTCTACAGGGCGAAAAGCAAGGTGGGCATCACTCTGATACCCTGCCAGGTTAGAATTGCTTTTCCCAATTCGCCGCCCTGCCAGAATCAAGAACCAGCCCTTTTCCGGGCTCCTTATTCGGGAGCACACCTTGTCCAGCATTTTCCTCCTGCCCAAACCACCCACCTCCTACCCCTGTGCCTCACTTGTCCGGTCCCAGTGGCAGCAGCAGATCCAGCACCTGCGCAGGGTTGGCGAAGGCCCGGTAGGTGGCCAGGAAGCTGGGCACGTAGCCACGGTCACCCTCCACATCGGCAGACACCAGCCACTCCACCAGCCTGGGGAGTGTAGCAGCCCGCAACAGGCGCTTCTTGCATGTGCGGTACTGTACAAAGGGACACTCTGGTGTGCTGGAGACATCCTGTTGGGAAAGGGACAGGCACGATGAGGTGGGAGGAACTCACATAGCTGACACCTATTGAAGAGGTGCTTATCGTTGTCTAATACACAGGGTAGTGGTGTAACCTCCCTTCAGTGGGAACTGCACAGTTAAAAAAAAACCCTATTTGTGAAAAATCAGTTTAGTTAACATGGAAAATCTGATACTTGTGGAGTTATCTTGCCTTTGATACAGGAGATTCCAATGATTCCCATCACTTCTGAAAAGGTTACAACAAATCTTGGGGTCCCCAAATTTGCAATAATAATAGTTTCATAATAATTTGTTATTTATACCCTGCCCATCTGGCTGGGTTTTCCCAGCCACTCTGGGAGGCTCCCAACAGAACATTAAAAACACGATAAAACATCAAACATTAAAAACTTCCCTAAACAGGGCTGTCTTCAGATGTCTTCTAAAAGTCAGTTATTTGTTTATTTCCTTGACATCTGACGGGAGGGCGTTCCACTACCGAGAAGGCCCTTTGTCTGGTTCCCTGTAACCTCACTTCTCACAGTGAAGGAACTGCAGAAGGCCCTCAGCGCTGGACCTCAGTGTCCGGGCTGAACAATGAGGGTGGAGACGCTCCTTCAGGTATATTGGGCCGAGGCAGTTTAGGGCTTTAAAGGTCGGCACCAACACCTTGAATTGTGCTCAGAAACGTATTGGGAGTCAATGGTAGGTCTTTCAGGACTGGTGTTATGTGGTCCCAGAGGCCACTCCCAGTCACCAGTCTAGCTGCCGCATACTGGATTAATTGCAGTTTCTGGGTCACCTTCAAAGGTAGCCCCATGTAGAGCGCATTGCAGTAGTTCAAGCAGGAGATAACTAGAGCATGCACTACTCTGGCAAGACAGTCCGCAGGCAGGTAGGGTCTCAGCTTCCATACCAGGTGGAGTAAGGGAAAGAGAGGAGAGCTCCTTGTCATGATTGCATGCATGAGGCAGATGTACCGTATTTTTCGCGCTCTGTAAGATGCACCAGACCACAAGATGCACCTAGTTTTCAGAGGAGGAAAACAAGAAAAAAAATATTCTGAATCTCAGAAGCCAGAACAGCAAGAGGGATCGCTGTGCAGTGAAAGCAGCAATCCCTCTTGCTATTCTGGCTTCTGGGATAGCTGCGCAGCCTTCGTTCGCTCCATAAGACGCACACACATTTCCCCTTACTTTTTAGGAGGGAAAAGTGAGTCTTATAGAGCAAAAAATATGGTAACTTTCCATGCATGTGTCCCCTCTGCTGTCCAATAATAAAAACCAGTTTAGCATAGAAGGAGTGATCCGGTGTTCCCTATAAGGGAAGCTGCCACATACCAGCTGACACGATCTGTTGGCGATGGGCTCTGTCCTCACACGGTGAAGGATGATGCTGTAGATGGCCCCATCTTCTGCCTCTTCACCCCACTGCTGAAGGGGTGTCTGGGGAGAGGCAGAGAAGAAACAGAAGCAGAACTAAGATGCAGCTTTTGGGCTTCTTGGAACCATATGCATATGGCAGTGTAGAGCAGGGGTTCCCAACTGGTGGTCTGCAGAACCCAGGGGGTCCACGTAACCCACCTCGGGAGGGGTGTGTGGCACCATTCACATATCAAAAGCTATGATAGAGATATCAAAATTTTCTAAAGTAGGGGGTCCAGGGCTTGGCTCTGGAAAAACAGTACTTAGCTAATTGGGGACCAGTCGTGTAGAGCAAGGTCTAAACTGAGCTGGAAAGAGTTGAGTTGGGAGCCTAGAAAATGTTATTGTTAGGTAAAGGGAGGCTTCCACCCATTCAACGGTAGATGTTGGGGAGCAGAGAGCAGTGGTGAGATGCTGGAGCTGTGTGGACCATGTGGTCGTTCTTATACAGTGGTGCCTCGCAAGACGAAAATAATCCGTTCCGCGAGTCTCTTCGTCTTGCGGTTTTTTTGTCTTGCGAAGCAACCTATTAGCAGCTTAGCGGATTAGCGCTATTAGCGGCTTAGCAGCTTAGAAAAAGGGAGGGAAAGCGAAAAAAATCGCAAGACTCGCAAGACGTTTTGGTCTTGCGAAGCAAGCCCATAGGGAAATTCGTCTTGCGAAGTGCCTCGAAAAACGGAAAACCCTTTCGTCTAGCGGGTTTTTCGTCTTGCGAGGCATTCGTCTTGCGGGGCACCACTGTACCTCCTAAACTAGCCCCAGGTGTGATGAAGGCAGCCAGAACTGAAGTACTATTCAACAGCCAGTCTTGTCACATTCCCGTGCATGGAATTGCAGGAGGAGCCATCTTGCCTCAGGCAGAAAAATAAATTGAGCTGGCCCTGATCTTATTTTGTTGTATGGTGTGGCAGTTATGTTGTTTTGTCAGTATTAGCTGCCTTGAACATCCAATATGGAAAGCTGGGGTATATGTTTTAAAAATAAATAAGTAACAAATAAACTTGTGCGAAGTGCGCAAGGGAATGGAGTACCACTATCAGAGAAGGAAGACTGGCAGGTTTGCTTTTCCATCTCCAAAACAAAGGAAAAGGCTCAGGGCACAGCTGAACAGGAGATTTCTGGGGGTGAGAAAAGAGGCTTATGCATGGATGAGGGGCAAATCTCTGTCCTGTTTCCTATTTAGTGTTCTGCAAGCAAGTGTGGCCATTATTGTTTATCACAGTGATTCAAGCATCATACTTGGTGGCTCAGATAGACGGCACTGTCTGGGTTTCTGCAATGTTTTCTCCTTTCCGTAGGCTGCTGGTGCCACAGATGGAGCTTGCGGATTCAAGGCCGTTATTAATTGACCAACGTTCAACGGTCAGTCAAAGAGAAGAAGGCTTCATCTCCTTCACTTTGATTACCCGTCCTTTCCCAACTCAATCCTCACATCAAAGGCCAGCCTAAACCAGAGGTAGGCAACCTAAGGCCCGTGGGCCACAAGCGGCCCACGGGAGTCATTTAACCGGCCCACAAGCCACCC
Organism: Podarcis cretensis; assembly: GCF_951804945.1. Classification (NCBI taxonomy): domain Eukaryota; kingdom Metazoa; phylum Chordata; class Lepidosauria; order Squamata; family Lacertidae; genus Podarcis; species Podarcis cretensis. Next base: position 33,358,718 of record NC_137187.1, read on the forward strand.
CCGAATTGAGCTGCCTGCTCGGTGAGTTCCCACTCGCTGCACTAAACCGGCGCAGCGCGGCATGGGGACTTGCTTCCGCAGCGCTGGAAATCGCGTCTGCCCAGGTGCAGGGGCTGGAAATCGTGTCTGCGCAGACGCACACACTGGAAATTGTGGGCGTGGGAGCTTATGCACATGCACAATCCAGCCCCCGAAGGATCTCCGCTGGAGTGAACCGGCCCAGGCGAAGTAAACCCCTGGCCTAAAACCAACCCCACACAGTGTAGCTGCAGGGAGCTACTATTCTGGCTGAGGGCCCCCACCCCATGCCACCTATTTGCGAAACAAAGACCAGCTACACAATGCAAGTCACTTTTAGTCTGGCCCTGATTTAACGCTGCTAAGAAGCTTGTGTTGTTGTCATCATGGATTACTGCTGTTGTGAATGGTCACGTGCTTGTTTTGCATACATTTTAAGCTGCAATTGAATCATTGCACACTATGCTTTTGGCGTTTCTCAATCATTTAGCCCCATCGTAAGCTTTCCATTTCCCCCTCTGCACCCATGTGAATACAGTGGCACCTCGGGTTAAGAACTTAATTCGTTCCAGAGGTCTGTTCTTAACCTGAAACTGTTCTTAACCTGAGGTACCACTTTAGCTAATGGGGCCTCCCGCTGCTGTCGCGCCGCCGGAGCACAATTTCTGTTCTCATCCTGAAGCAAAGTTCTTAACCTGAGGTACTATTTCTGAGTTAGCGGAGTCTGTAACCTGAAGCGTATGTAACCCGAGGTACCACTGTATACACTTTCTAAGTATGACACTATATGCATCTGATGAAATGGATTCTAGTCCGCAAAAGCTTATGCCATATGAAATCTGTGGGGTCTTTTTTTTTTACCTGCTTATGATCCCCCTTAATAGCACAGGTGGTATCAGAGGAAGTGAGGAGGGGAGCCCCCCATCTGAGTAGCTTGCCCCATCTGTCCACCTGTTGCTGGCCCCTTGAAGCAAAGGCACTTTTCATATATTTACTGCCCTCCCCTCGCTGCTCTTTGGCCTTTCTGTGTGCTGCCCCCCCCCCCCCAATTTTATTCTATCTTATCTTTTGGGTGCCATCACTGTTTCAAAGCGACAAATTTTCTCCCCTCCTTTGAAATATGCCCAGAGTGCAGCTAGGGAAGAAACTAGAGCTGAAATGCAATTTCAGATAAATTTCAAAAATCACTTAAATTCATAACCACAGCTTCATTTTTAGCACTTTCAAATTTGTAGCATTTGAAAAATAAATCTCAGCTCTCATTAATTGATTTGAAGATAATAATGTTAAGTTACATTTAGTACATTTCCAGCCCAGTTCCATTCACAATTACCGGTACTTTGGGATATGCTCCCTAATAAGTGTGTTTAGGATTGCACCTTACTCTCTTAAAATATCTAAACAATACAGAGGGGGAAATGTTTCAATCAATATTGCACAAATCTGGGCTGGTTGGGGGGGTCTTGCATGTAAATTTGAGCAGGGAGAGAGGTTCTTCTCCAAATTTGGTTCAGTTTGATTTTTTAATGATTTATTATTTTTATTAATCGTCTCAGCTATAGTACAGGAAACCAATTACGGTATATGTTAATATTGTCTTATACAATAGCCCTTTGGGTTTGGAATTTATTTTTTTGATTGAGTATCTTAAGAGTTTGGGGGGAAATGTCAATTGGCTTCAAAACAGTCACCAGTCTACAGAACTTCAGAACCCACTTCTTTAATAAAAGTAGCAAACATAGTTACAATTTTAGAAGTGTCTGATTACACTTTTTATTGATTTGTCAAAATATCTGAATATTTTAAAGACTCTGTAGGGCTGTGTTCTTCCACTCCACTTCAGTGGGATTTCCAGGGGGAAACCATCCACTGAATTGTGCTCAATGGGCTTGCGCAGGGCCGGATTTAGGTTTGATGAGGCCCTGAGCTACTGAAGGTAATGGGGCCCTTCGTATGTCCAGCTGTCCTTTGTCAACAACAAATTGTCACTGTTTTTTTAGTGTTGAATATATGCTATATGGTAATTTATTGGCCAATGGGACGCAGGTGGCGCTGTGGGATAAAGCCTCAGCGCCTAGGACTTGCCGATCAAAAGGTTGGCGGTTCGAATCCCTGCGGCGGGGTGCGCTCCCGCTGCTCGGTCCCAGCGCCTGCCAACCTAGCAGTTCGAAAGCACCTCCGGGTGCAAGTAGATAAATAGGGACCGCTTACCAGCGGGAAGGTAAACGGCGTTTCCGTGTGCGGCTCTGGCTCGCCAGAGCAGCGATGTCACGCTGGCCACGTGACCCGGAAGTGTCTCCGGACAGCGCTGGCCCCTGGCCTCTTAAGTGAGATGGGCGCACAACCCCAGAGTCTGTCAAGACTGGCCCGTACGGGCAGGGGTACCTTTACCTTTAATTTATTGGCCTAATAGTTATCTAAAGCCATTTTCACATAACAAAATATGTATTTTATCAAAGTAATAGTTGAACTGAAATACAATTAATAAGAAGTATAAAAAGGTAGTATAAGAAGTATATTAATAGTGAAATTCAAAGTTTTTGGGGTTGTTTTCAAAAGTCTGGAACGGATTAATCTGTTTTGCATTACTTTCTATGGAAAAGCTCGCTTTGGTTTTGGAACACTTTGGTTTGGGAAAAGACTTCTGGAACAGATTACGTTTGAGAACCAAGGTACCACTGTATATAGATGTGAGCAAACCAGTGATATTTTAGGGAACAGGCTAGCAGGCGGGGCCCATGACTTACACTATAGGAGCCTACACAACACAAAACACTGTTGCTGTATGCAGGTTTTATTTCATTTGTTTTTATATTTTGGAAATGTACATCCAGGTTTTTTCCCCTTTAATTTTTTTGGGGCCCCCAATAGAGTGGGGCCCTAAGCTACAGCTTGTTTAGCTTATACGTAAATCGGGCACTGGGCTTGCTTCTAGGATTCACTCCCTGAATTTGTACGTATGGGGCGGCCTCTTTTTCTGTCCCTGCTCTTGTGCTTTTGTTTTGCTTTGTTTAACAGCAACCTGACATAGCAGCTTTTCCCACTCTGCCTGTCAGAAGCTTTATCCCCAGTGGTTGCTGCTGCTTAGAAAGCCCTTTCCGAGCATGGAGAGGAGAGGACGTTGCGAGCAGGACCCTCCCACATTCGCGGGGGCTTCCCTTGCCCCCTCGAGAGTTGGGGAATCCCTGGGCGTGCCTGCAACCCAGCCCGCCAATCGGTGGGCGAGGGGAGGCGCGGCCTGGGCTACTTAAGGCCAGGCACGCCCAGGGACCGCCCTCTTTTCCCCTCGCCCCAACAGCTGAGCGGTTTTCCCATCCCACCCACCCTTAGGCTTAGTTAGAATTGGCCTTGCTATGGACTTCGGTTGGTCGCCGCAAGGGGCCTGGTAGGAATTTTTCCAAATTGGCGCACTTCCTGCCAGTTGGTTTTTTCGCCTACCTCGTAGCAATCGTCACAACTTTCACGGTGTTGGCGGTTAGGCATTGGCATGGGGCAAATTATAGGAAAAAGGAGGGGGGAAGGGAGCGCCATCACCTTCCCCCAATGAGAAGGGGTAGTCCGGTAGAGGACTCCCAGGGGGGGCGTGGCCTTGTCCGAAGCCTGGAGAGGTAGGGCCTCCGGCACGCCCCCGAGCGGTGACACCCGTGGGACCCTAGTTGGTGTACTTCAACAGGACTCCTGCGGTGTGTTCAACCCTTCCCGGTCACCATGCCGGGTAGTCGATAGAAGCCAATGCCTAAGGCCAATACCTTCAATTCCGTAATCAATAAAGTTGTGGCCTTTCACGCCCATTAACCTTAAAGCAACGTGTCCGTGTCTTCATTTCAACTGGGGGAGGAAACTTGCCACGCAAAAGCACACAGGGAAGAAGAATGCAACTGCGGTCATGCTACCAATGTTGTCTGTACACAGGAGAAAAGTACTCTTTGATTTGGGTGTAGGAAAGACCAGACTGTTCTTTCCTTCCTCTCCTGGAGTGATGATATCTGGACTCAGAGTGGAATCGAGGAGTTCCATGCCAGGCGACCAAGCTGAACCCCCTCCTATCCAGTTAAGGTGAGATGGGGGAGACCCACTACAAACAGGTCGATCGCAATATAATAATAATAATAAATAATAATAATAATAATAATTTATTTATACCCCACCCTCCCCAGCCAGAGCTGGGCGCAGGGTGGCTAACACCAATAAAATTACAATAAAACATAATGGGGGAGAACAAACAAACAAACAAAAACCAGTTTATTAAAATACGGGTTAAAATACAATTTAAAATGCAGCCTCGTTTTAATAGTAGCCCATAAATCAAAACCATAAGGGGAGGGAAACATAAGGGTCAGACTGAGTCCAAACCAAAGGCCAGACGGAACAGCTCTGTCTTGCAGGCCCTGTGGAAAGATGTCAAGTCCCGCAGGGCCCTAGTCTCTTGTGACAGAGCGTTCCACCAAGTCGGGGCCAGTACTGAAAAGGCCCTGGCCCTAGTTGAGACCAATCTAACCACCTTGCGGCTCGGGACCTCCAAAGTGTTGTTATTTGTGGACCTTAAGGTCCTCCGTGGGACATACCAGGGGAGGCAGTCCTGTAGGGATGTCCCTGGTCGATCCATGTTGATCCTTGGACCCCCTGATAAATTTCAACAACTTTGGCTTCCTAAAAAAAGCTCAGCAACTCTGCCAGTTCTGCAGTTTCCTGGGAGTTGGACGTGACTGCGCTAAAGGATGAAAGTAGCCCTGCCTGGGGACAGGAATTCCTCCCGCTTGGTCTCTGCACCCCATCCAGTTGCTCCAGCTTCGTTCCTGTGACCTTCCTTGACATTTCCTGCTCAGCAGAGCCGCCAGACCGGTCCTGCAAGAGGTGGAAATGTAACACCACAACCATCTGCACTGCTCTGTGCCAGGTACCAGTGGCTGAAGGCAAAGGAAGCACAAATGCCCTCCGCCAGCTCTCACTAGAAGGGGCACAGAAACGAAAAGGGGGCATCTCTCTCTTTAAAAAAACCACACACACAAAACACCCTTTATCTCTCCCCACCCCTAAAAACTGTGGCTCTGCATTATTTGGAAACATCATTATAACTGAGAGAGTTGAACTAGGAAAATAATAAATATATCAAAATCAGTGAATAATAGCAACATTATTGATGCACAAAATGCATGATTGCCAACTAACTTTAAGCATTTTGCAAAGCCACAATATGAACTCTCTGTGTGTGTACATGCACACGCTTTGGATCCTGTAGCCAAATATTGTAAAAATTATGAATTCAAATACCGTACCAGAAATTCATATTATAAATATTAGGATATGTAGAAATCCATCTGCAAAGTCCCAAAACACATTCCTCTTTTTAAACATGTGGTGATATTGTTTCCTTCTTTGTATATCTCTTTCCTATTCTGTATTATTTAAATATACACATGTCTGGCCTATCTCCAGTGAAGAGAAGGTGTTATGAACAAGGGGGGGGGGGTCTGGATTCGGATCCTGAATTACACTCTCCAGGAGAAGCATCGTGAGAAGCAGGACTGTGTGTGTGTGAATTAAAAGAATTTGAGAGCAAGGGATTAGAAGCTTGGCCTCTGGAGTTTGTTCTTTTGCTTTTCAGTTTATGCTCTGCACTTTCCTGCTTCTCACTGAGAGACGCTTTCAATATCCGAACCTTCACCACAACCCTACATAAAAGCCATCCCTCCCTCCCATCCTAAGCCACAGCTGCGCCGTGCAACACTTTCGCTGCAGTTGGCATTGGGGGGAAGATGGCGAGAGGGTACCAGCCTTTGTTGTGGCTTCCAGAGCAGCAGTCCTAGATTTGTGCAAAGCCGCTTTGACTTCAAGGGGCACAGGGTCTTGCAGCCCCTCCCGTCTCGGGTTGCAGCCTTGGAGGCCTCCCTCCGCTGCAAAGCGGGATCAGCTCCAACGCGCCGCAGCACCCGAAGACCCTTAAGCAACTTGGCGGCGGCTTAACTGCCTTGCGGATCGGCTGTTTCTCAGGCAGCCTTTAACCCCGACGATGAAAGCGTGATAAGAGGGGGAAGTGTCTATTTGGAGAACAGTCGAAGGAGGAGAGTGCAGCAGGGCTTGGGTTCAAGAGCTGGGGGGGGGAGAGAGAGGAAATTCTGCAGGTGAAGCGCAGGCGTGGGAAAAGGTGCCCTTGACGAAATCCCCTCTTCTTCCAGGAGCAAGCCGCTCTCTTTTGTACATCTGCGCGCCCCCTTGCACCCCCAACCCCCCTGCCTCGCCTCCCTACCATTGCAATCTCCGCTTTGCCCATCCTCGTCGGGTCTCCTCGGAAGCAGCAGCCTCGGCCGGTCCCTCCGGGGGCTTTGCATGGGGCAGGCGATGGGGGCAGGCGCCTTGCCCGGACTCTGTTGCGAGGAGGGGCTGAAAGCTCCTGCCCGGGCTCGGGACTCCTCCTCGGGAGCCGTCCGGTTCGCCAGCGAGCTCAGAGGCAGCAGGAGGCGGAGCCGCCGTGCAAATTTCCTCCGCCCCGGCCCGGATCGGGCAGCCTTACAGCGCGGGCCGGTGCAGGTTGGCTTCTTGCGCCTGGTGCCCGGGGACCTCTTCCTTCGAGTCTTAAGGATGGGGGTAGAATCCCAAGGGAGCTACGCAAGAGAGAGTTTTCCTAAAAGATTCCCAAAGGCCTCCTCTCCTCCCCTCGGCATTTCTACTTACTTTTCATTTCTTAACACAAGGCTCCCCCCTTTTTTCTAGCAAGTTTTATTAGTTTCTCTCTATTGAGAGAAATAAATTGCAAAGCTTAATATCAAATATATATCCCTTATTATTATTATTATTATTATTATTATTATTAATACCCCACACATCTGGCTGGGTTTCCCCAACTACTCTGGGCGGCTCCCAACAGAATAGTAAAAATACGATAAAACACCAAATATGAAAAACTTCCCTAAACAGGGCTGCCTTCAGATGTCTTCTAAAAGTCAGATAGTTGTTTTATTTCCTTGACATCTGATGGGAGGGTGTTCCACAGGGAGGGCACCACTACTGAGAAGGCCCTCTGCCTGGTTTAACCGAACCAAGGCTTTGACAGGCAGAGAAAGGAGTAGAAAAAGAGAGAAATAAAGAAAAAGAGAGTGTAGAAAATAGGCTGAGACAGAAACATAAGATTCTGAAAGTAAAGAACTTCCAATTCTTCATTTCTCTCCTATATATAAACAATATTCACTTCGTCCAATGCAATATTACACAGGACTCTTATCAAGAGAGTAATTCATAATACTTGGCAAAGTGGGAACTGTAGTTCTGCAATGCCTGGAGGCGCCATGTTGGTTACTCCTGTTGTGGGGCTTTTGACTGGGATTTACAGATGTCATCGCAAGCATTTTTCACACCAACCCTGCAAAGCATCACCCCCCCCCAAGTAGCTGACAGGGGAAGAGGTGATAGTAGCTTGTCTAAACCTGTTTAGGTTGCCGGTGGCAGAGGCAAGATTTGAACCCGGGGTTTCCTTGCTTGCAACGGTAGTTTCTCAGCTGCTTTGCTAAACTGGCTCTCATCAGGGAGTGTGCGCATTTGCCATTGTTGGGTGTTGGCGGTGGATTTAGGGCAGTGTGGGGGCTTCCGACTCCCCACCCCCACAGAGTGCTGAGCTGAGAGAGCGCAAAACTGTGAAGATCCATTTTGGGGTGCCAAATTTTGGCCTCGTCAAATAACGAATGATTACCAAAGTCCACCCCTGGCATTCCCTTGTTTCCAGCTGATCTGAGTCCCTGGACAGCAGAGAATATTTATTTTTCACAATTCTGTGCTGCCCAGGAGTGTTTCCAGGGCAGCCTCTGAATACGCATTACGACAATAAAACTGTAATATGATAAAATGCAAACAGGAGTCGTAAAATGAGTCAAACACCTGCTAGTGGCTTAGCAACTAACCAAGTCACTTCAACTGCCTATTCCCTCCCTGCTCTTGGCCAGTGGGTACCATTTGCTGTGTCCAAGAGCAGTTCAGTGAAAGTCAGTAAGAAGAGCAACAACAATTTACAGCACAATCTACTCCCAAATTAGTCCCACTGAGTTCACTGGGACTTGTCCTTACAAGGCTCCAGTGTGCTCCCACCACTGATGTCTGAAGTGCACATGATGTTAGCCAAAATCCATAGGTATCCTGTAGTTTCTTGAGAAACTATCTTCCTTCATTCCTCCCCCCCCCTCCATCCAACTTGAAAATGCAAGATGCAGTTAAGCTGAGCTATGTTCAGTTCAGACAGCATCTGTGCATATGCAGATGGCAGATTCCTTGAACAGGAGCTGGGCAGGGGGATGGAATTGCAAGTGTGGGAAAACAAATCAGGTAATGCGCATCAGGTGGGCACCCCTATCCCCTCTCTGGTGTGTCCAGCCACATGCAAATGTGACTTGAAACACAGCAGAGGAAAACAACCTTGCTTTGTTTTATGCCACTAATGTGCACACAGTCCGAGTGAATATTGCAGCGTTAATGAAGGGGGTGGGATGGGGGTGGGGAGGACATGCTACCATGGAGCAATGCGAGTCCCCTGAGTGATTGGATAAATCTGATTCATTTTTAATGGAAGCTGCACCAAGGGTCTTTGTAGACTGAAAGGAAGAATAGAAATCAAAATTGACAAGAGATATTTGACAGTGGAAAGGGACTGCCTCGGGAGGTTTATTTGAGGTTTTTAAGCAGAGGTTGGGTGGCCCTCTGCCATGGATGCTGTAGTTGAGATTCCTCTATTGCAGGGGACTGGACTAGATGACTTTGGGGGTCCCTTCCAACTCTACAGTTCTATTATTCTGCGAGTGCATGATTCTGCCACACAGGACAGAAGAAACAAATACTATACAAAGAAAATCTACATGATATAGTTTACAGTGGTACCTTGGGTTACATACGCTTCAGGTTACAGACTCCGCTAACTCAGAAATAGTACCGCGGGTTAAGAACTTTGCTTCAGGATGAGAACCGAAATCGTGTGGCGGCAGCACGGTGGCAGCAGGAGGCCCCATTAGCTAAAGTGGTGTTTCAGGTTAAGAACAGTTTCAGGTTAAGAACGGACCTCCAGAACAAATTAAGTACTTAACCCAGGGTACCACTGTGCTGGAGCAGTTGCTGAATTGTTGCCCATGAGACCACACACGACTTTATCTTAGCACACCCACTACAACTCCTTCTGCATTTTTGTTCTGGGTGTTGCAGCCCACTCCCTCCCCACACCTCTGCTCTCTCAGAGCCTTTTCTCCCCCCCCCCCCCCGGGGACATTCTTAGCCTCCACAGCAGCATCCCAGCCAATCAGGGATACATAACATGGGATCTAAACAACCAAGGAAGGCTGCCTGCTCTTCTTTGTTTGCAATACAAACAAACCTGGGCCAAGCCCAGTTAGAAAGAGTGCACCATGTGGATTAGAGATACGTGAGATCCCACAATACAGTTTCTGGTCCTTTAATTCACTATTTTTCAGTGGGTGTGATTGCCTGAAATGACAGCCACACATAGTGAATCTGGCATTACCACTGATGGTCAGTCAGCAGAGAAGTGGGTGTGATTGCCTGAAATGACAGCCACACATAGTGAATCTGGCATTACCACTGATGGTCAGTCAGCAGAGAAGTTGAGGGACACCTGTTTGGCTAACATCAACTAACCAGGCTGTGCTTCTTTTTTAAAAGCCTGTATCCAGGAGATTTACACCAAATGAACAGCTTGGCCTCCCAACCATCTGCTTCCTTAGCCTTTGCAATACCAGCCTGATCTCTGTTTACAGTCCACCCCATCGCTGACAAAAGCACAGACAAGGAGGCAACTCAGCCTGAACAGGGTTTATTGCATCATACACAGCAAACACAGCACATAGTAACCCCGTTCCGCAACCAGAGTGTAACTGACTCTGAGCCCCCACCTCCATCCAGATATACCAGGGGGGTGATTGTGGCTGGAGCAAGGGGGGAAATCAGTCAAACTAAAGGCACGGTGGGGAGTATCTCTGCTCAGGGTTGAGAGATTCTGGAAAAGAGTCTGATTTAGCTGGGAGGTGGGCAAGGTGCACCCTCTTCCTTCCTGACAAACACCAGGGCCAAGCCACCCCACCCACTGAAGACCCCATGCTTTTCACATAGGTGAGAGCTGAAAGGCAGGGAGAGCAGGAGCTATCCACTGGCTGCAGCTCACTGTAGGTTCCTGCCTGCTCTCTGCCAGCATGGGAAACAGATCCACAAAGTGGTCATGTTTCTCCTTTCCTGGGGCCTGCAGACTTGGCGGGAGTGAAGTGTGGGACTGGCTCACACGGAAAATCAGTGGCTGGGAGGCACCTTTAATAGCCAAGGACTCTGGAGGACTGCAGGATCAGGGGAAGGTATGGAGGGGGGCTACATAGGATGCAGCTTCCCTTCCTTCTTTCTGTAGCGGGTGCGACGTTTGGTCTTCGATTCTATTATCTGCTGGGATTGACGCTTCAGGGCTGCACGGGTCACCACATCCGCATCATCCTCTCCGCTATCCTCCTCATCTGCAAAGAGACCAAAGGGTTTGTGGCAACACGAGAGCGGGGCCTTCTCTGCAGTGGCTCCCCGTCTGTGGAATGCTCTCCCCAGTGAAGTTTGCCTGGCGCCTTCATTAGATATCTTTAGGCACCAAGCAAAAACATTCCTTTTTAACCAGGTGGTTGATTTGATTGACATCCTATGACCTTTTAAAATGTGGTTGGTGGGGGTTTTTTGGGGGGGAGGGTTATTGTTTTTATTTTGATTATATATTTTGTGGTTTTATATTTTGATTTTGTTTTGTGAAGCTCCCTGAGACCTCTGGGTATAGGGCGGTGTATAAATTCAATAAATGAAATCATCATCACGCATGAGGTCACAAGGCTAAGGTTCCAAGCCCTGCACTGTGACATGGGACTAGCATCATAACCAAGTCCAGAGCCACGGAGAAAGGCTGCCCCTCAACAAAGCCCATAGCCCAAAGTCAAAGAAAGGTAAGTACTCTACATCTGTGACGTCACAAAGGGAAACATAAGTGTGCCAATGCCCCATAGCCATGTGTTCAAGGCCAATGATGTCGTAGGCAGAGAAGACCTGTGCCACATTGCTGCCACCCACAGAGAACCTGTAACTTAAAACTACCAAAGAGCCCACAGTGTGCTAAGACAAGGGCTGTGTGAACTCTGTGCAATACAGGAGAGAAATTCAGTGCCCAGGTAGTCCAAATTCTGGATTTTTTTTAAAAAAGAAATTCTGTAAAGTATGCAAACATGCATATTTACTCTGGTTTTGTATAATGTTCAGTGTTTTGTAAAAGTCATTATCATTTTGCTCATTTCCCCTCTCTGCTGAAAATCCAATTAAGCCATTTCTCCGATTTCAGAAATTTTAGCAGGCATTGTATACGTGCATTAAAACTTACCCGCACACCCACAAGTTGCAAATTCTCTTTTCAAAACAACTTTTTTAAAAAAATTCAGGAAGCTGAGGTCTATGCCCACAAGCACATTCTATGCTCCCACAAAATTGTGGCATGGCTAACACGACAAATGGTCCACAGCCACAGTCCACTAAGCTGCTTGTGCATTGCTTTGCATTGCACCCACCTGCAGAAGTTAGCTCAATATGGAACCCAAAACTATCAGCTATAGAAGCTATAGAGCACAGAAGTAGACAGGAGGCAACAGAATTTGCCTACAGGGAAGGCTCTCACTGTGCAATGTAGCTTCTATCCAATGGCCATGTGTTAGAAAACTTGGATACCTGCTGCTGAGACTTACCATAATACATGTCTGGCTTCTGTGCGGTGGGTAGTTTGACCCTCGTATTGTAGGCAGGCAGCCGTCTCTCAAGTTTAGAATGGAACTGCAACAACATAGGACAGAGGTTAGACTGGGACCATGGGAAATGGGGAGGGGCAACTCATTTGCTTGTGTATTAGGGCAAAGCCCAGCAGACCACGTAGCTCAGCAATTCTGGCCTGACTTGAAATGTATTGTCTTTGTAACTTTGACTGATTCATGTTTTGCCTTAATGTCACCTGATCGGGTCAGGGATTAAATAGAAGAATCTTAATACAGTGGTGCCCCGCAAGACGAATGCCTCGCAAGATGAGAAACCCGCTAGACGAAAGGGTTTTCCGTTTTTGAGGCGCTTCGCAAGACGAATTTCCCTATGGGCTTGCTTCGCAAGACGAAAACGTCTTGCGAGTCTTGCGGTTTTTTTCCGCTCCCCCCCCCCTTTTTCTAAGCCGCTAAGCCGCTAATAGCCGCTAAGCCGCTAATAGCGCTAATCCGCTAAGCCACTAATAGGGATGCTTCGCAAGACGAAAAAACCGCTAGACGAAGAGACTCGCGGAACGGATTCTTTTCGTCTTGCGAGGCACCACTGTAACTGGAATGCAGCCATAATGGCTGAGAAATTTATGTTCTCGGAATTCAGAACCTACCAGAGTTTGAAAATGGAGGGCTAAAGAGAAGTTTGGAGGGCAAAGAGTTTGGAGCCAGTCTGAATTTAGGCAGGGCAAGGATAGAGCCTTGAGTGCTTAGCTGAAACAGGAGTGTGCCTGGGAAGCACAAGTTGCTCCCTTTGGAGAACGGAGGCAGAATTAGCAACTGCACTGACTGCTTTCGGAGTCTGCTCCCCAAATGCTCAGTTGTGTATTCGTAAATAAAGCAAATAGGAAAAAAACATCACAAGTCTCAGTGCCCTCTTATCCATAGGAAGCTAAACCCCATAATTCCATGTGGATTATCACTGCCTGGTGAACTGAGGAATATGTCATTGTGTAGAATCCCAACAAAGGTGACTGAGAAGACAAATTAGTCTGGCCCTCTCAACCTTATCTGAACCCACCTCCACGTCTTCAATTCTCTGGAGAAGTTCCTTCTTGTCTCGATCCTTGAGAGAATCCATAAGGAACAGCAGCTTCTCCTCTGTCTGGGCCAGGAGGTCAAGGACATAATCACTGGCTTTTTCGTTCAATTGGGTAGAAGCAAAGCGGCTATCTTCCTAGGGAGAAGAAGAGATGTTCACTAGCTTCTGCCCAACAGAGCACAGCAGGGAAACCTATGAACTTGTTGGAACAGCTACTTGATCAGGGCTACACAGGGAGAGAACAAAGGCAAAATCCTGTTACCCTACTATAAGCATATCTTTCAGTGAGGTGAACAGAACCCTGGAGTTCTGCCTCACAGCTCCTGCTATAACCATTAGCCCCTGCTTTCTTCCTCCAAGACTCTCCTCTTCAGTGCAGAGCCTCAACCTGCCACTGATGGTGCTGCCAAGTAGTGCAGATTGTTGGGAACATCATGCAGGTCTTGGTTATGGTATTGATTGAGCTGTACGCTGTGTGTTGGGTGGGGAGCTGCCTGCTGTAGAGCCAGGACATGCTCAGCTGTGCACTCACCAGCTTGATGTGCTGCACTTTGGAGGCCAATTGCTCCACTCCAGTTTTGGCATTGAGCAGAACCTTGTTCACCTTGGACAGCTCTTCCCGGGTTGCATCACGCCTCTTCTCTTCTTTTTGCAGATGCGCGCGTAACTCCTTCATAAGGTTCTGGGCCCTGGGGGTGGGAGAGGGGGTGGGGTGGTTCACAGAAGAGAACCCTTGAGCCCCCCAGCTCCTAACCCTCATGTGGGTCAGGGAGCAAGGACTGGCACACTCTGCATGGCGGATCGCCAACATGTGCTCTTGCCTGTAAGCCAAGTGATACAAGTGGAGGAGCCAACTTACCCCACCTTCCGGGCCTCTCCCGAGTACTTGGTGTGCTCAAGTTCACGTTGCAATACATCCCTCTCCTCTTTTAGTCGCACCAGGGACTCTTCATTCTCATTCTTCATTTCCTCCAGGTGCTTGAAGGTTTCTTCTTGAGCCGCGAAGCAGGCCATAACATCCTGTCAAGATTTCACAGGGATGAATGGAAGTATCAGAGCTGTATGAATCTGGCCCCTGCCTGCTCGGCATGCATGCTACTCTTTCCATGCAAATAAGAGGCAGCCGTGGAACGATAGGATCCACCACAGCTCTGAGGCAAGCCTGCAGATCTTATTGGTCATGTCTGGCCCTTTTGCCTCCTACAGTAGTCATACCTCGGTTTGAATACACTTCGAGTTGAGCGCATTCGAGTTGCGCTCCGCGGCAACCCGGAAGTAACGGAGCGCATTACTTCTGGGTTTCACTGCTTGCGCATGCGCATACACTCAAAATGACGTCATGCGCATGCGCAGAAGTGGCGAAAAGCGACACGCATGTTCGCAGATGTGCCGTCACTAGTTACGTTTGCTTCTAGATGCGAATGGGGCTCCAGAACGGATCCCGTTTGTATCTAGAGGCACCACTGTACACTGGTACCTCCGGTTATGAACTTAATTCGTTCTGGAGGTCCGTTTGTAACTGGAAGCTGTTCTTATCCTGAGGAACACTTTTGTGAATGGGGCCCCCGCTGCGTGCACACGCTTCTGGCACGTGATTTCTGCTTGCATCCTGGGGCAAAGTTTGCTTCCGGGAGCAGCTACTTCCAGGTTAGCAGAATTCGTAACCCAAAGAGGTTCGCAACCAGAGGTATTACTGCACACATCAAAAGGAGCCTCAATAGGGAAACCACTGTGGCCAGCAAAGTCTCCTGTCTCTGCTAGAGCCAACTGCTGGTATCCAAGCTCCCAAAAAGATGAATTCTTACAGTTCAAGTAGACCAAGTTAAGAGAGCAACCAGCAGCACAGGGGCATGAGACAAGACAATGCAAACCTGCCAGCACACCATCAAAGTGTGGCAATCTCAGAATGGGGTATCTCTTTGGCTTAGAAGCTAACAGAAGCACAGAGAAGTCTGGAGCACAGAGAAGTCTTGCAAAAGACAGTTGTCCTGGTTCTAGAACCAACCTGAAACTTTCCTGTCTAGTTTGGGTGCCTTGTGATCCTCGCTAGATCAAATGGATTTGCAATGGGTCCAAAAAGCAGCTTGAGAGTAAATTAAAATGGTCTGTGTCATTCATGGGACAGTCATGCTTACAGGCAATGCTGCTTACAGGACAAGACACAGCTCTGAAATTTCAGGCATGGAGGAAGCGGGTCAAAAATTTCCAACTGGAGAGGACAACAGGAGGGGCATCCAATGATTTTCATCAACATACCAGGCTTTATAGGTTCAATTAATCTAGCCCTGCCACAAGCACATCCTCTCCAGTCCCTCAGCTTTACTGGAAAAGATCCAGATTTCATGTCCTTGGCCTTTTGCTCTCCAGGAACCTGCAGCACAAGTGCCTCTAAACTACGTCAGTGGGTGGCTGCCTGCAGGTCTGGCTCCTGCCAAAAAGCAACAATTGATTGTGCATAGATAGCTTGGCTGCAAGCCTGAGCCTCCTACGGGCACAGCAGCATTCCTGCTGGGTTCACAGTGCAGAAGACCTGAATGGGAATGGACATCCGGTTTTCCTAGAAATACCTTTTTTTAAAAAAAAACAAAACCAGGGCGTCTTTGGGATATTTAAGTAGAGACCAAAGTCATGAGAAAAATCAACTAAGGGCAAGGAATAAATTTATGAATGGAATTTGCCCAGAATGGCGTAAGAACACAGCCTGCAAGAGAAAAGGATAACTAAGTTTTGATTGGCTGGCAGCAGCTGGTACATGGAGAGCAGAGAATGTTTTGCCGTCACACATGAATAACTAGTGCCCTGAGCAACAATTGGACTTGTGGCGTCAACTGCATATCAGCAGGGAACAGTCATGGGATGTGCTGGAGCTGCTGCAAAACGGGGGCGAGGAAAGATGCAGATCAATTCTGAGTTTTATTATCTGGTCCTCTGCCTGAAAGAAGGCAGAGTAGCCAGGAAGCTGTTCTCCCAGTCTGAGAAGGGTGGCTGAATTCACTTCTGTTTGCAGTTCATCTGGGGGCAACAAAATTAACAGCATCCCCCCCTCCCCTTAGGAACTCCTTTTGGAAAGAAAATTAAGCAGGAATTGCACAGTGGCGTATCCTGCACTTGCTTTGTTTCTGTTTCAATGGACAAGCTGGAGGTTGAATTTGGGCTACTTTGCAAATTATACAGTGATAAAACAGACTCCTCCCCCTCCAGCAAGCTGCCTATTTCTCCTTCTGAATCTTGGGGTGCAAACCCTGACAGTGTCGGAACACTGGCTGGGCTTCCTAAATACGTTGCCAGTGAATGTGAGGCAGGTCAGATACATTTAGAGCAACCTGATCCACACCAAAACAACTAATGTTGTTGACTGGATTAATCTCAGACTGGGGAGCTAGAAATAACAAGCATCTTAAGTCTGGAAAGGGACCTAATGTTGCCCTCTCTCAGCAAAGGAAGGAGTCTGGGAGGAGGCAGCGGGCAAAGTTCTTACATTTGCATTTGTGACGCCAGTGGCTACTCGGATCTTGTCAAAGGCCTCTGCTGCAGTGAACATGGCTTGTTTGCTTTTCAGGATAGTTGATTTCTTGACCTGGGGCTCCTTGAGTACGTCGTCACTTCCAAATGGGATACGATCCTTCTGAGACTGCTGAAACAAATGGAGTGCATGTGGACAAGGTACAGCACACATAGCCCAAGAAAAAAAATCTCAAAATGGCTTCTGTTATGCTAAGGCCTTGCCAGTTGATTGTTGATTTGCTTTTAATTCCTCTCCTGCCTCATTTTATTGTATGCTGAACTGACTAGATTTCTTTCTATTCCCCCCCCCCATTTTGAATGATTTTCCCTTCTTCTATTTTTAGCCTTTGTTTGTTTATACTTTTCAAGTTTATACATTTCACTAATTTTATACATTTCACTAATTTCACAATCATTTTGACATTTCAAAACTTGACTTCCTTCCCCCTCTTTCTGCGGTTCCTTAAATTTGTTCTTAATATCTTCTGCATATCCAAATTAACTTAATTTGCTCATTTATTCATCTTTAAATATATACTCCTATAAAACTGAAGGTTATTACAATAACCCTGCTAGTGTTTTCATCTGTTTAATGATTTTCCCTTCTTTACTGCCTCTCCCCTTTACAATTGTGTCACGGCCCTGGACAGCTGGTGGCAACCAGAAGACCTTTGATCACCTTCCTTGGAGTATAGATGAGATCACCCAGCCAATGAGATGTTAAATTAAAAAGGGGCCGAGAACTCCCTTGGAACGCAGTTCAGGTGGCAATATGTGAAAGGGCCTCTGGGTAACCAAGGCACAGAGCTTCAAGATAATCTTGTCCTGCTCTTTCCCCTGGCAGGATCTTCTAAGTCATTGATCACATCCACATTAGCCCACCCTCAGATTAGTCAGGACACCCTGATTAAAGCCTTTCATGGGAGGGAATAAACAAAGTAGCCCCACTTCATAAAGGAGGATATAATTGCTCAGCTGCTACATAAACTAATTATTTCTTAACTGGATGCAGAGATCAATCGGGTGCTCAGAAAAATCATCCACTGAGCCTCTTCGCGAGCAACTTTTTGTTTATTTAACAAAATTTTACACGTAGATGGAAGAGGAAACAGCAGAGGTGGGGAGGGATTCATGCTGCAACAGTTGGCCTCTAAAATGTTTTTAAATGCCCTTAGTGGCCTGAGCCTCAGCTGGGTAATGAAACAATCCTAAACAGTCTAGTAATTTCCATACCCAGGGCTTGAGTTCAGTTGCCAAACCTTGTGGCCAGTGCTGAAGGACCAAAAATTCACTTGACTAGCCATAATGCCACACCTGGGAAAGAGATGGGACCTTGCTCAGATCCCTGGCTGACATTAGATTGGGGGCAGGGACCCATAGCCCTCTCAATGTTGTCGGACTCTGACTACCAGCAGCCCCAGCCAGCTTGGGATGATACAAATTGTAGTACAGGAACATCTGGCAGGCCACAAAGTTCCCCAGTCCTGGGTTAAAAACATGACTTCTGCACTTTCACACAGATGCAGCAAAACCACAGAATTTGCTAGTGGGGGCAGAATTATAATAATAAGACCTAACTCCTCTTTTCTCCTTACAGAAGGTTTAAAGCACATTCAGGCCTGTTCAGAGTCAGAGAGTGGCTGCTTGCCCATTTCAGACACTTGCGATCTTTATCTAGTCCACTTCTGAGATTTAAGTCCTTGCTGTTAGCACCAGGAAAACCAGAAGCTATCTAAGAGGCAAAATATCCTTTTGGCCTATTGTCAGTCTGAAGACAGGGGACAGACTTGGGGAGTGTCAGCCATTTAATGGAGAGAAGAAAACCCCACAGTACCCGTCTCTCTGTACGCTCATTCTGCGCTCTCTTTTCCTCGGTCAGCTTCTTCAGATCCTTCATCTTCTTATCACGAACTTTCCGTTCTCGGTAGATGATTTCTTCTTGGTTCAGGAGCTGTGCCTGCATTTTGGAGGGAAGAGAAGGTGAGCTTCTGTCCTGTCCTCGTAATCTCTAAATAGGATGCACTGTGAACATCTCTGCGCCTCTTAGGCCTGTTTTTGGACAGCCCAATACACCCATTGATGTGGTGAGACACCGATCTCAGGGATGTTGTGATGTTCCCTGAGGACCACTTCCTGGTGCTCTCTCCTAACCTACTCAACACTAGATCATAATTAGAGTTGTGTGGTTAATCTTATTTTATTTGTTTTAAATAAGAGTTCTAGGCTAATATGTTTGCTTTAAAAGCTTAACAAGTCTCCAGAACAAACCCCCAGTTATTTGAAAGTATGACTCTTAAGATCAGAGTAAAATATGTGAAATGAATAATATGTGTGCAAATAAAATTAATTATAACTGCAGCCCCTAGTGAGAATCTCCTTACAGTGGGAGGTATTGTATTATTTAATTATTATACAAGCTGAACATGTATATACAGTCATACCTTGGTACTTGAACGCCTTGTGACTCAAACGTTTTGGCTCCCGAGTGCTGCAAACTCGGAAGTGTTCCGGTTTGCGAATTTTTTTTGGAAGCTGAACATCTGATGTGGCTTCCGATTAAGTGCAGGAAGCTCCTGCAGCCAATCAGAAGCCGCGCTGTGGTTTTCGAACGGTTTCAGGAGTCAAACGGACTACTGAAACGGGTTCCGTTCAAGAACCAAGGTACGACTGTATTGCTCCTCACCACACAGTAGCCACAAACCATAACTGCTCCTTCATCCTGTATCCAACACTGTTCTGACTCCCTACCCTGGCTGTATCACGAGCATGTTGGGCTTCCGTGTTCACGCTTTCCAGGTCCTTAAGCTCGTTGCGCAGGCGTAAGATCTCAGCTTCCATAGCATCCAGCTTGTTCTGGAAGTGCAGGCTCTGCTCCTAGAAAAGGGATGAAGCATTCTAGGGTGGTTGTGGAGCAAACAGCCTTGATGCCTCATTCATCTTTGCAGAACACAAATCCCTAATCATCTAACTCCCTCAATGGCTCCTAACCCACTTAACTCAGTGCGTCTAGGACCTGGGAGATCAGGGTTCAAATCCTCACTCAGCCACAAAGCTTACTTTGTGACCTTGGGTGAGTACAGTCTCTTTGTTTAACCTACTTACCTGCCCTGTGGGTGAACAGGAGGCAAATGTGCAGGTGGATGGATTACATGTGAGCCTCTGGTCCAACCATACCTGCCATTTAGCCCCCAGAACATTACTCATGAAGAAACTTGGCTCTTGGGCTGGAAAAGTTTCCCCACTCCTATCTAAGAGTGTGTCTGTGTCTCACCTGCATATGCGATTTTAACTTCTGGTACATGCCGGTGATGCGTTGGGCCTCATCAGTCTTAAATCGGGCCTTTTCCAGTCGGTTCTCCAGCGTTCGCAGTGTCTGGATATAAAGAACAGCAAACTGAGCTAGCAGCCAGTAGGATGAAGTCTCTCCAAAAACCCATCTAGCTCAAAGATGTCCTTTTCCCAAGTTACAGCTGCAGGGATGCAAGCAACTTTCAGGTTCTATAGTCTAATCTTTCCATTACCACGTTCTTCAGATTGCATATGGCTGGACTGACAACCATCCCAAGTGCTTTACGAGTCAGTGGAAATTTTTACAATGACCTCATTGAGTTGTAGGGAATCTTCAAGGTGAGCAAACATGGTGATCGCTCCATGGTGACAGAACAAGGAAAAAACGGACCTGGCACATTGCCAGCTTGGAAGGGAAAACAAAATGCTGGTATAGCTCAGCCAGCAAGTGGAGAATAGTCCCCGGCGCAAGACCTCAGGATCTGGCAGGATGGGTGGCGGGTGAGAAAAGTCACCTGTTTGGCATGTGTGGTCTTCTCCTCTAATGACATTCATGCACAGACAGGACTGAGGGAACAAGAATGTCGTTGAATACAACCACTGTCTTCCTACTTCCTTTACTCAAACAAGTTTTATTTAAGTAATCAGAATACATTAGAAACCCCCACTTTCTGAGGCAAGTTCCAAGAATCTCTTCTGTTTGTTTTACAAGTGGTAGATATTGCAAATTTGGGTGATACCTTTATTCAGATTCCTGTGATCTGCTGGTTGCAACTGCTTGTTTTTCAGTTCATTTAGCTACAGTCAGTGCTTTTTTTCCTGGGGGGATGGAGGGGGACACATACCCCTAAACATTTTGTGAATCTTTGTACTTTTGTCCATTTACTGTATTTATTTTCCCCGATTTTAACTATAAAATGGTGATTTTCTTGAGTCAAAATGAGAGGGAAAAAAGCACTGACTACAGTAGGTGCTAAGCATTAGGTTTTGTATAACTGGATGTTCAAAATGGTGCTTGAGTCTCTCTCTTAGAAAAATAATGAGATATTGATATCTCTTAGAAAGATATCAAACACCAATATAAGTACCTAAGATTGTTTAAACAAAGATACTCTAGCATTTGAAAAATTAGAGCACAGTGATGTTGTGTCATTATACAGCAACCAAGTTATGTGCTCTTACCATCTAATAAAATAATCCTTTCAATACTTCAGTCGGATAACACATTCATGCATTTGCACACGGTTAATTGGGACACAGGTGGCGCTGTGGGTTAAAGCCTCAGCGCCTAGGGCTTGCCGATCGAAAGGTCGGCGGTTCGAATCCCTGCGGCGGGGTGCGCTCCCGCTGCTCGGTCCCAGCGCCTGCCAACCTAGCAGTTCGAAAGCACCTCCGGGTGCAAGTAGATAAATAGGGACCGCTTACCAGCGGGAAGGTAAACGGCGTTTCCGTGTGCGGCTCTGGCTCTGGCTCTGGCCAGAGCAGCGATGTCACGCTGGCCACGTGACCCGGAAGTGTCTCCGGACAGCGCTGGCCCCTGGCCTCTTAAGTGAGATGGGCGCACAACCCCAGAGTCTGTCAAGACTGGCCCGTACGGGCAGGGGTACCTTTGCCTTTTACCTTTAATTGCATCTGATAGAGGATGTTTGCCTACATTTTCAAGAATGCTTATTTTTCCAAACTACCACACAATTTTCCTCTTGTAGATAAAAACATCCCACACATGTGCACATGCAGTTAGCTGCAGGATAAGCTAAGCTTTGATTTGAACCTTCATATGAACATATGAAGCTCCCAAGCCAACCCAGACAACTGTTTCGTACCCCAGTACTGTATGCTCTGAATTGCAGAGGGTCTGCAGCCTTGTTATCCTCTTGTGTCAGATAATGCCAGGAATTTAACCTGAGAGATTATGCGCACAAAGCAAACCACATCACTGAATTATGGGTCCTTCTCTTATGGCTCCGAGCTCTTGCCCATTCACAGCCAAAATGTACTGAGTATATTAATCACAGGGTGGAGAATACAACTTTGTTCATGGGTTTGTGAAGGTGTGTATCAGTGTAGCTCCTGCCTGTATATTCAAGTGCATAAATCATTCATATCAGAGGACTAAAAGTGGAACAGTATCCCTATCATATCACTAACAGGAACAGTAAAGAGGTCTGGTGGATGAATTAAGGCCTGGGAGCTCAGGCACTGAGCTTTTGTCCTCAGTATCTCAGTGAACTACTCATCTCCCTTCTCTCTGTCTTGATGTCCTCATCTGAGAATAGGGCACGTACGGCAATTTCTCAATTTCAGACAGCTCCATTTACAAAACAGAATTATGACCTTAGAGGATCCAAGCACTGAAAAGATTATGGTGCCCCCATATGTAATTCAAAATAAAATCAATAGTAAACCATAAAACAAAATTTCAAAACAAAAGAAATCAAGATATTGCACCACATGACAGGATCTGACTTCCTTGCATTATTTTGAACTACTTGAGTAGGATGCCTCCTGGTTCAGGTGGGGATCAGTAATAGAGAACAGAAACATGAGGGGAAGATGTGTAGTGGAGTGTAAGTCTAACCAACTTCTGATTTCCCTCCGCGGTGACTACTTCAATTGGTTGGTTTTTTTGTTTTGCTTTTTACTTGCTTAAAAAACACAAAAAATAAATAAAAGTTAACATAAAAAAATAAAATAAAAGCCAAAGAAAACAATAACATATATACAAATTCCCCCTGTGGCTTCCCTCCCCCAAAACTCAACATTCTTTATTTTTACAGTCTTTTTACCATTGCATCTTTCATATATTATCCCTGATATTCCTAATACAGTGGTACCTCAGGTTACATATGCTTCAGGTTACAGACTCTGCTAACCCAGAAATAGTGCTTCAGGTTAAGAACTTTGCTTCAGGATGAGAACAGAAATTGGGCTCCGGTGGCGCGGCAGCAGCAGGAGGCCCCATTAGCTAAAGTGGTGCTTCAGGTTAAGAACAGTTTCAGGTTAAAAACGGACCTCTGGAATGAATTAAGTACTTAACCTGAGGTACCACTGTATTTTCTTATCCTGTGGGGTATCTTTTCCTAAAATGCCCAGCAAAACGCCTCTGGCTTTTTTTCTATAGAGATTTTGAACATCTTTTTTTTCTGTTTGTGAATGCACCCCCAGAATCTTTTAATTTTGTTTTGTTTTTTAATATTGAATGTCAAATTCTTCCCAAAAACATTTTCTTCTTGTTGTTTTTTTTTTGTTTTTGTTCCCCTGTTTTGCTAGTGCCCAAAGCATGTGCTTACTCTGCCTATTGGGCAATCCACTGCTGCCTATTACAGCTAAGTATCTAGAATGGGGACAATTAAGGAAAGTAATGCAGTGGTTCTTTGCCTCCCTCTTGCGGTGTGTTCACATAAGCTGCCAGAAAGAAATGGGGAGTCAAATTACACGTTATATTATATGTTAGCAACTGGTTGTTTTTTCTTTGATAAAGAGCAGCAGCAGGAGGAGGAGGGGCTCATCAGGATTGCAACCACAGATTTGGGAGGAAAGGGATAGAAATTCAGTCCTTTATTCCTGCTCTAGTTCTGGTCCAGATCAGTCCTGCTCTCCCACAGCTGCTGCTTGCCTTGGAAGGAAAGCTGCCATTCTTAGATGACATCCAATTTAGGATAACCAGATCTAGAATGCCAGGATGTCCTGCACTATAAATGTCAGTTAACACATTGTTGTTGTTGTTGTTGTTATTTCCATTTTCAATGCTCCGTTCTGCCGAGGTCAGACTCCACTTGGAGTACCAAGTCCAGTTCTGGGCACTACAATTTAGGAAGGATATTGACAAGCTGGAACATGTGCAGAGGAGGGCAACCAAGATGATAAAGGGCCTGGAAACCAAGCCTTATGAGGAATGGTTGAAGGAGCTGGGCATGTTTAGTCTGGAGGAGACTGAGAGATGATATGATAGCCAGTTTGAAATATATATTTTTTAAAAATGCTTTTTATTGGTGTTTCATTTAATACAAACAAACAAACAAACAAACAAAATACAGTAAAATTCAACACTCATTTATCCACATTCTTTCCCCACACTCTGCTGAGAACTGACTTCCTTCCCTCCCTTCAACAGGTTTTCTTATGTCAGTTACTTTCCCACAGTTTCTTATTGTATCCAATCCTGTCTACATCGTAAGATTTATTTCAGTCCTGCCAGAGTCTTCAAATTTGTACAGTTATTATTTATGTACTCCAATAAATTTACTCCAATCTTTTTGGAGTTTTGCTTCCTCCTGATTTCAGATTCTGCAGGTCAGTTTTGCTAGTTCCGCATAATCAACCATCTTCGTCTGCCACTCCTCTATCGTTTGTAATTCTGGTACTTTCCATTTTGCGGCTAACAAAGTTCTGGCAGCAGTCATAGAATACATAAATAACCTTTGATCTGCTTTTTCTATTTCCTCTCCCATCAAGCCTAGCAAGAACAGCTTCAAATATCTAAAGGGCTGTCACAAGGAAGATGGCTTAGACTAGATGGCCCTTAGGGTCCCTTCCAACTCTACAGTTCTATCATTATGAGAGAATAGCACAGACTCAAAAGAACTGCCATTCATGGGTTCTAAGAAGAAAAAGTGCTTTTCCAAAGAGATCCTCAGCATGCCAAGGACATGCAAACATCACACTGATGCCTCCTTGCCAATTAGTAACAATCAGAGAGCAAAAGAGACCAAACATGAGAGGTCCTGAATTCATCATTGCATCTCAGGGAGAGGAGCTACAGGAGTAGATATGACACATAAACCTTACAGCTGCCCCTGTGAGAAGAACATGCTCTCTGTGTTACCTTAGATAGCAGCTTTACTACAATCTGAGGGAATCAAAGCAGAAAGGAGCCATTTGCAAAATCATCGGTTCTTCTTCTCAAGAGACCTGAGGACTCAGGGAATCCAGACTTTTCAACTTCTCCACTCCACTGCACTAATCTGTCACTATATTGCACTGATCTGTCACTATAGAGAGGAGAACCCAGGACACCTTCAGGCACAAATAAACTTAACATTCTCAAGTTTTGTGACAATTGATCTGCTTTCTTTTTAGCTAAACCAGGACTCTGGTAGAAGGAAAGACTCCACTTGGAATACTACAACTAATAATACCTGCAACAGTCCAACTTCTGCAGAATGCAATCAATGATTGCATATATAAAAGATGAGATGAAATATAAAAGGTGAGGTGCCCATGACAAGAGTCCTCTTCAAGCATTCAAAGAGAAAGAGAGAGAGAGAAGTGGCAACAGCACTGCAGCAATGATTTGTTTTTGTTCTTATTTTTATTATGCATTATGTATTGCAGGCTTCCTCAGCCTCGGCCCTCCAGATGTATTTTGGCCTACAACTCCCATGATCCCTAGCTAGCAGGACCAGTGGTCAGGGATGATGGGAATTATAGTATCAAAACATCTGGAGGGCTGAGGTTGAGGAAGCCTGATGTATTATGTATTTGTATTATGTCTTTTATATTGTAATTTTATGTTGTGAACCGTCCTGAGATCTACAGATAAAAGATGGTATACAAATTTAACAACAACAACATTCTAGCCTAGTGAGAGGGAACCAATGGTGGAGCTTTTCAGCCGCCTCCTTCCAAAGGATTCAGATTTGACTCACCTTAGCTGCCTCTATATTCCGTTCTTCCATTTCTTGCATTTCAGTGATCTCTTTTGTTTTAACACCATACTGAAGCTGTAGCTCTTCCAGCCTGCGTTTCCGCATCTCCACCTGATGCTTCAGGTTGTTTAACTGATTGATTTTCTCACATAGCCGATGATTGATGATCTGAATAGCACCCTTTGGAACAGAGAGAAGAGGAGAAGAATTAAAGAAGCCTAAACAATTGTGCGGACAGTCATCCAGGTGAGGGTGAATTAGACTGGAGACAAAGAATAGGTTTTAATAAAGCTGAAACTGGTCTGAATTGAGGAAGGCTTTAAGATAAGGGGAAATTTGTAAATATATTTGAATTGGATATGCAGCAATAAAAAAGATATGAAATAAATAACCGCAGAAAGGAAAGGAAGGAATTCGAAGGGAAGGTAAATTAGATTTGTAAAGATTTTGTTTTTCTTGTCAAAATATTTGTATAAGCTGAAAATGAAAAATAAATTTATAAAAAACTGAATTGAGGAAAGCTTTTCATGTTGTGTGAATTTTTTTTGTCCTATTATTTCCTCTGAGCAAACGGATACTGCAGGTTTTTGAAATAATGTGCAAACCTGAAAAACTTGTTGCCCAATAGACACATTGTTTTTCCTTTGTGTTGCAGGGTTTTCAGTTTTTGCATTTTCATTCTGTGCAATGATATAACGGGACAGGGATCACCACCTACCTCTCCAGTTTTATTTTTCACAGACCCTTGCTCAGCTGGATGTTCGTGGAATGCAGCCTTGATGACTTTTTCTTCTCCCTGAAAAAAAACCCAAATAACTGTTTTCCTTTTCTGAAAGTCTGACATAAATCCAAGATGCATACAAGATGGAAGCATATTTCTTGGAACAGAGCTCGCCTTTTACAAGCAGGAAGGTAGGGCGACACCCCCTCTTCCCCACCAAAAGCCATAGTTCTTTCTCCCATCTTTTTAAAAATGCAGAGGAAACACTGGGAATGCTTTAAATGCAAACATGCAAGAAATAGTTAAGGCAACGTCTTTTTGGACCAACTCTGAAGCAGCACACAGATCTCCAGGTGACAAACACCTCTAGTAGATGGAATAGGAAGGGAAATGATTATCAGCAGTGTTGCATGAGTCCAAATTTTTTTTGCAAGTACAGATAATGGTCTAATGAAAAACCACTCATACGCAAGCAGAAGAATGAAGGTTGATAATGTCCCAAGTTATATATCCAGCCCACTTTGTATGCAATAAAATTATAAAAACTAAGGGTGCATAAGGGCCTTTCCCATCTTGCTATTGGCGAGCACATTATTAAACCTGGTGCGACAAACTCAGTGTGAGGTCAGGTAGACCCCCATCTTTCTCCAGACTTGAGAGATGGGAAGGGGCTGTTCCTCCAAGGCTTAGCAGAATGATAGTTACATTTGATGAGTTCTAGCATCTGTTTTGGAACAGAACGTACATTTAGTGGGATTTCAGTTGGAACCGAACATTTTGTTTTTTCCTTGTGTGTCCAACCAAAGCTTAGTTGGGTGGTGGATCAGAGCTGGAAGATGAATACCATACCATGGCTTGGGAAAGAGCATGTCTGACATTTCCCCAGTGGTTCCGTGGTGATAGTGAAGCAAGCTTTGGTGCACATGAACGGATAGCTCAGTTGGTTAGAGTATGAGACTCTTAACTTCAGGGTTGTGGGTTCAAGCTCCACATTGGGCAAAAAGATCCCTGCACAGCAGGGGGTTGGATTAGATGATCTTTGTGGTCCCTTCCAACTCTACAATTCTGTGAATATATTCCTACTAAATGTGCATTTGGAGTTTCCAGCCACCACACTTGTTGCTTGCATGTCTGCATTAATGTGACCAGGGATGGGGAACCTCAGACCTCTCCTATGGGACTTGCCCCAACCCATGCCTCTTACTAGCTCAACTTTGCACCCTCCCTGAGTGTGTTTGCTTGGCTGGAGCCAGTCCCTGAACACTGATGGTGCTTTTTGCTTGTTTGGAGGCTAGAGAGGGGTGTGCAAGTGTGTGTCAAAACTGCCTACTGTACAAAGGTATCATTCACATTTGTTGGTCTGCCCACATTTGCCTCTGCCTCTGGAAGGGAATGTGGATTTCAGGCTGAAAAAGGTGATAACAGCTACTAACCAGTGTTATAGCCTCACTGAGAACATCTTCAGTGTTTCCTTCGTTCATTCTTAGGCTTGACAGCCGTTCCAACGTCTTATTCATCATAGTTCCTTCCTTAGCACCTTGACAGTGTCCCAGAGTGTCACAGCCAGATTCAGAATGGGCTGCTAACAGACTTTGAGCAATACTTTTGTGTTTCTTTGCAGTTTGCCCTAGGCCAATGACTTGTGTTCCATGGCTTGTCACTTTCGTGCTTACTTTCCCTGACATATTAAACTTCCAGGAGTAGTTTACTAGCAAAACAAACACACCACTGTCATCTGAAACAGCCCTGATGCATTTGTGATGACACACAATGACAACATAGATTACTGGCTGCAACAAAATAATGTATGCTTCCTCGTGTGTTTTCAGGTCTCTATGCTAAGAGACAACATTGCAAAGGACTTGAGCTGCTACACTTGAACAGGTTAGCACATGTATATTTTCCATGCATTTTCTTTGACACACTGTACACATTTTGAACATAACACATTAATCATGTGCTTTTTCTTCTCAATATTTGTAAATACAACTTGTTTGGCCGGTAGGAGAAGTTTTTCAAAGTCTAAGGTATCCAGAAGTAGCTTTAGCTTGTTAAAGGTAAAGGTAAAGGTACCCCTGCCCGTACGGGCCAGTCTTGACAGACTCTGGGGTTGGTGCGCCCATCTCACTCAAGAGGCCGGGCCAGCGCTGTCCGGAGACACTTCTGGGTCACGTGGCCAGCGTGACAAAGCTGCATCTGGCGAGCCAGCGCAGCACACGGAAACGCCGTTTACCTTCCCGCCAGTAAGCGATCCCTATTTATCTACTTGCACCTGGGGGTGCTTTCGAACTGCTAGGTTGGCAGGCGCTGGGACCGAGTTATCGGGCAGCAAAATCAGTATCACATACAGTCACTATCTTTGGAAGAGTGGCAGATGCAGCTGATAGACTATATGGAACTAGCCGAGATGACCGGCAGAATCTGAGACCTGGGAGAAGAGAAGGTTGAAGAAGACTGGAAGAAATTTAAGATTTATTTAAAAAAGCATTGTAATTTGGTTGAATGTTAAGAAGGATGCTAGATCATAAATAATTGAGCACCACTAAACTAGATGGAATTAGGATGACAAGTGAGATTGAGGAAAAAACATAAACCTTTGGGAGGATTATTAGATTATATTTTAAATGAATGGGATATAAGAATGTAAACAAGATGATAAATTGCGGGGGAAAATTACAATGATGCAAGTGGGAGCGGGAGACGTGAGGGAGTCCAATGAAGCTAAGAAAATATGTTATGATATATGTTTCATTGTTTTTATTTCTGCATTTATGTTTATATATATATATATATATATAACTATCTTAAAGTGCAGAAATTGAAATAAAGTTGTTGATTTGCTTGAGTTCCAACCATTCATGTTGCTTGAAATTTTTTGGGGGCAACAATATTTGCC
The DNA here is from genome assembly GCF_951804945.1 of Podarcis cretensis. Taxonomy (NCBI): domain Eukaryota; kingdom Metazoa; phylum Chordata; class Lepidosauria; order Squamata; family Lacertidae; genus Podarcis; species Podarcis cretensis. The sequence goes on from NC_137187.1 coordinate 33,387,630, forward strand.
GCATGACACTTTCCAGCTTTCTTGGTAACTCAAACATTGGAGTCAAATATCTCAAATTGCCCAAAGGTTATAGAATGCCATTGTCTGGTTTCAGCATGTACACATGAAGGTGATATAAAAACACCTAAAAATCCATGTTGACCGCTTTGGCCCCTGAACAAAATGTCCAGAATTCCTGAGAAGCATCCCTGATAGATTGTGCAGTGACTGCTAATAGAGTAAAAGTATGGACAATGTATGCTTTTATATCTTTCCACCAAAAAGCACTCATGCCTAAGCAGTGCTTTTTTCTGGGGGGGACACAGGGGTAAGCATACCCCTAAACATTTTGTGAATCTAAGTTTGCCATCATTGAGGGGCAATATTTCAATACGAGTAGGAAAATGAGAGTACCCCTAAGGAAGAACTGTAGAGCTGGGGCCCTTATCTCAAAGTGAAAAGAGATCTTGGTCTGGGATGAGTGCCAGCATGAGCTGATATCATAAATTCTGCTCATTATTTCCGCTTGCTAGAAACAGGGGGGAACATAGCTATGAGGCTCACCGCTAGGAGATGTGCCAACGTTTTGTGCAACTTCTTATTCTCCTTTCTCAGTTGCAAAATTGACTCCTTGTTCTTCTTAATGTTCCATTGGGTGGTCTCATAGTAGGCTTTCCGATCACCTTCTGTAACGAGGACAAATAAAACCACTCTGCTTATGCTCATCCAAAAAAGCAGCAGCAGCAAAGCCAAACTTGTGGAAGTAGTTGCCAATTTGGGTAACTTTTAGTCATCTTCATATCCTCTCACAGATATGTGATTATGGCAGCTACATTATATAATGAATGAAATGACAGAAATTATGCTTTACCACATGACATACTTTGAGAGTTGAATTTAGTATTTCATTAGAATCAGGAGTGTAACCAAGGACAAAAAAGGCTTAACACAAGGCCTCTTTTTAATAGGAAATCCAATCTCCTTTTAGAGGTTTCAAGCATTTTGCTTTGGTCTGTATCTCTAGTCTGAAAATAGTGTTTTTAAATTTCTCAGTAGTTCCTTCCCATCCACAAAAATAGATATTGTAGGCCAATCATACATCTGTGGCAGTATAAATACCTTTCAGATGCCCCTCCACTTCTAGACCTCAACAAAAAGTGTACTAGTATTGGATGTACAAGACATGAACATATTAATTAGACTGTGGTGCTCACTAGAAATATGGATATTGGTACAGTCAATTGGATTAATGGGTTATATCCAATGTTGCCGTTCTACTTGCACAACAGACATCTTGCTTGAGCAAAGAAACTTGCCTCTCCTTTGCAGCCCCCGTGGGCCCCCAAAATCTGCTCTAGAGGACTGGGGGGACCATTTGGAACAGATTTTAGGGGGTGCACAGAGAAAGAAAGTCCTGTTGTACGAGTGGAACTCAGTACATGCTGTGCTGAATACAGCACTACTTAGCATCTAACTCGACTTTGTAGTAGCACAAGCATGGCTATAGTATGTTCTCACATTCTCCCTCTCTGCTGCTCCTAAGAGGCAACATCTTGGCTGTGTGTCCTGGAAGACCTGCTCTCTGCCTTGCTAGCCTTTTCCACCTGGCCTAGAAGGGCAGGGCCCTGACGGGCTGACTGGCCTCCAGCTACAAAAGCTGAGGCTGCTGAACAGACTACTGGGCTGGGGTATTTTTTAGGGAGGTTTAGTTGCTATTACTGATATCAATTTTTGTATCTTTATTTTTTATATATTATGATTTATGTGGAAATTGTTCAATTTGGCTGTGTACTTTTTCATGTGTTTTATTTATTGGTCATGACTACTTTATGTTTGTAATTATGTAACATCTTTTCATGTTGTAAGCCGCCTTGAGCATGGTTTTAACTTTGGAAAGGTGCCATACAATTTTATTTATTTTTAAGAGTGTTTCTGCAAAACCACATCAGTGGCTGAACTGTGCCAGTTTCTCGCGGTTCCCTCACTGCGAGAAGCGAAGTTACAGGGAACCAGGCAGAAGGCCTTCTCTGTAGTGGTGCCCGCCCTATGGAACACCCTCCCCATCAGGTGTCAAGGAAATAAACAACTATCTGACTTTTAGAAGACATCTGAAGGCGGTCCTGTTTAGGGAAGTTTTTTAATATTTAGTGTTTTATCGTATTTTTTAATATTTTGTTGGAAGCCATCCACAGTGGCTGGGGAAACCCAGCTAGATGGGCGGGGCATAAATAATAAATATTATTATTAATATTATTATTATTATTATTACTACTACTACTACATGCAACTGGTTAGTTAGAAATCCAAGTGGGAAAGCTCTGAAATGCAACAGCCAGGAGTCTGGTCATCTGCAGTGTAAGAATTAGCTTGAAGCCTTCAAACAGGGAAGTTTGACAAACATTCATGTTCCCGCACCCCTTTATACCACAAATGAATAGATAAAAGTGAGTGGACTACTAGTAATGTTCCACTTTCCCCATGGGTAGCTTTAGGAGGGAGCCCTTCCCTTTCTGCCTTCCCATTAACAAAATAGTGGTAATGACATAATTTACAGGGTGTTGCAAAAAGGAATGAAGCAATGGAATATTGTCCCTGAGGATTCTGCTGAGTGATTGCTACATCTAAAATAATCACATCATTGGTCCATCTTGCTCACCATTATCTACTTGGACTGGAAATGGGTTTCCATGGTTTCAGGCAGCTTCTATTCCCATCCCTACCTGGAGGCCCCGTGGATTGAACACAGGGGGTTTTTTACACAAAAGGCAGATGCTATGATTCTTCCCCAATACATAACACGCCACAGTTGTTGCTTTTTTAAAAATCAAAAAATTGCTGTGACAAACAGAAAAACACTTTCTGGGCCAACCTAGCACCTAACTTGTGGTCCTGCATGACAATTTGCAATCAGTTCAATATTATGCACACTTAGGTAAAGGTAAAGGGACCCCTGACCATTAGGTCCAGTCGCGGACGACTCTGGGGTTGCAGCGCTCATCTCGCTTTATTGGCCGAGGGAGCCGGTGTACAGCTTCCGGGTCATGTGGCCAGCATGACTAAGCCACTTCTGGCAAACCAGAGCAGCGCATAGAAACGCCGTTTACCTTCCCGCCGGAGCGGTACCTATTTATCTACATGCACTTGACGTGCTTTCAAACTGCTAGGTAGGCAGGAGCAGGGACCGAGCAACGGGAGCTCACCCCGTCATGGGGATTCGAACCGCCGACCTTCTGATTGGCAAGTCCTAGGCTCTGTGGTTTAACCCACAGCGCCACCCGCGTTCCTTTATTATGCACACTTGGTATATTATATATATTATATATATAATATTATGCACACTTGTTGTTTAATCGTTTAGTCATGTCCGACTCTTCGTGACCCCATGGACCAGAGCATGCCAGGCACTCCTGTCTTCCACTGCTTCCCGCAGTTTGGTCAAACTCATACTGGTAGCTTATGCACACTTATAAGTAAATTAATGTTTACTCCCGAGTAAGTGTGCACAGAAAAGCAGCCTTACTCAATACGGGATGCCTCCTCGCCCACTTCCGAACACTTTTCTCCCCTCAGCAGCCAGGCATCCCTTACCTAGGAGTTGTATCTTGTTCTGCAGCTCTGTAATCTGGTCGTGGACCGGGGGCTTAATCCCCTGCAGGGCTTGTGTCACTGGCATGGCGGAGTATCTCTCCTACCACCTCAAGCAGGGTCTGCTCGTCCCTTCCCCACCTGCACACGACCGCCGCCCGCGTCCCCAAGCCTCCCTGTCTTCCCCCTGCCCCGCTTCGCCAGGCTGCTTCCCCCTCACTCGACCATCAGCTGCATCCTTTCGCCTGCATCCGTCTCCATGACGACCAGCTCCTCCGATGCAAAGCGCCCATTGGCCAAGGGAAGCGACCCGCGAAAGGCATGGCGGGAGGAAGGTCAGGTTGTCTCGCTTTTCCTAGGCCGCAGCTGAAATCTATCCGCGGCCATCCTCGCCGTCGCCGTGCGGGGGAACGCGAGCAAATGCATTGGTGTCGTCCCTTGGCGGGGGAAAAGGGAACCAGGTCATGAAACACATGAGGCAGCGCCGTTGGAGGGCGGAACAAGCAAAGCGCACTTCCGCCACTCTCGCCATGGGCACCTAAAGGAAGGGGAAGTCCTCGAGAAAGCGCCTGAGGGAAAAGGACAGGAGCCGCTTCCGCCATACACCCCCCACACACGCGGTCGCGCGCACTTCGAAGCGGATGTTCCCGTCATCCCCTTCCGCTTCCTCGGACGGTTGGACTTGGGACCCGTTTTCCGCGAGGATTCCCGCGCCCCGTCGGTGAGGGAGGCTGCTGGGCTTGTGAGGGGGGTGCGGGTTCCTGGAGGGAGAGCGCCGGAGGCTGCTCTTGAGGGGCGCTGAAGGAAGAGCCGGGGAAAGGCGAGTTCCAGGGCCGGGGCGGGGGGGGGGGGGCGGGCAGGTCGCCCTGCACCTGCCTGTGGCAGCGGGGCTGATCCTGCCTTGGGCTTCGCCACGTTGCAGAACCCTGCCTGCTTTAAAATGGGGGTGCGGGATTCCGTGCTGTTTTTGTCGTGGTTCTGTGTTTTTTCAACATTGATTATCATTTCGAATTAAAGGTCGGCAGTCGCCCTTCATCCAAAGACCACAGGGCGCTTTTGCAATAGGAAAACGCAAAAATATTCAGCATGGTAACAAACGGAAACAAAAACAAAAACAAAAAAAACCCCACCCCAATTTAAAAGGCCACAGATGGTTTCCAGTGAAGACACCTCCTTGTTGTATTACAGTGGTACCTCGGGTTACATACGCTTCAGGTTACATATGCTTCAGGTTACAGACTCCGCTAACCCAGAAATAGTACCTCAGGTTAAGAACTTTACTTCAGGATGAGAACAGAAATTGTGTGGCGGCAGCAGTAGGCCCCATTCGCTAGTGGTGCTTCAGGTTAAGAACAGTTTCAGGTTAAGAACGGACCTCCAGAACGAATTAAGTGCATAACCCGAGGTACCACTGTATTGTTATTATTTATTAGATTTGTATGTCGCCCTTTGTTCTGAGATCGCAGGTTCAGTGTGAACATAAAATGCATAATACAGTGGTACCTCGGGTTACATATGCTTCAGGTTACATACGCTTCAGGTTACAGGCTCCACTAACCCAGAAATAGTACCTCGGGTTAAGAACTTTGCTTCAGGATGAGAACAGAAATCGTGCTCCGGTGGCAGTGGGAGGCCCCATTAGCTAAAGTGGTGCTTCAGGTTAAGAACTGTTTCAGGTTAAGAACGGATCTCCAGAACGAATTAAGTACTTAACCTGAGGTACCACTGTAAAACAAACCAATGACCCCCCCCCCCCGCACATAACTGCATTTGGAAGATTGTGAAACAGCCCAAGGCTTGGTTGAAGAGAAAAGTTTGTTCCTGGTGGCTAAATATATTTGGTGAAGGCACCAGCGAGACACCCTGGGTGGGGAGCATTCCACAGTCAGCCACAGTCTTTGGTTGCCACCTTCCAGACTTTTCAAAGGAGGGACACAAGGAAGTGCCTCAGATGGTGATTGCAGAGTCTAGGGTGATTCACATGGAGAGAGGCGGTCCTTGATGTACTGTGGTCCTGAGCAGGACTTTAGGAAAATGCACCTGGGAAGAATGGCAGATGAAGTTGATGGACTATATGGAATTGGCGGAAATGACTGGCAGAATCCGAGACCAGGGAGAAGAGTCGGTGGAAGAAGATTGGAAAAAATTTAAAGATTATTTACCGAAATATTGTAAAATGAGCTTTAGAAAAATGGTGGAATGAAGTTATATGGCTTTGGCAGAAATGTTATAAGGAACTAGGTACAGATAGACTGTTAATGTATTAAAGGGAAAAAACAAGGTTAGAATATGTTAAGATTAATTACAGGACAGAAAACAGGAAGATGGAAAGGAGTTGCTGAAACAGTTAATTGAAGTGGAATACAAAAAGGGAGCCGTGAGGAAGTCAGTGAAACAAGTGAATGAAAGATAAGCTTGAAAATATTGGAAGTGTTTTTAATTGTTCTTGTTTTGTTTTGTTAATTCAATGTTTTATGTAGTGTTTTTGTTTCTGTTTTTGTATTGTATTATATTGATTTGTTTAATTCTTTTTCTTTCTTTTTGTAATCTTTAAACTCTTAATAAATATTATTATTTATTTATTTTTTAAAAAATGACTTTAGGAAAATGGACCAGGGCAGTTTTATATTAGGTAGAGTTTCCATTTTTCATACTAATGAAGGTTGCTTTGAATTTAGCACTCCAAATACTGGAATGCTAGTTTGTTGAGGCAGAGCAGAATTTCTAATTTATACCTCTCTGAGATTATCTTGGACAGAAATTGGGAAATTCGCTTTGAGTGTAGCATTTCAGGCTATAAAATTGGCCAGTTCTTAGGTAGGTGGAAAGAGGTATGCTTTGATAAAGAATTGCACACGTTCAATAGAATTAAAAGCTTTGCTACCTGGTTCCCAAAATGGAGTTTCACCTTTTTAAAAATGGACGTTGGTAACGTGCTGGTCAAAATGTTGGCCCATATATACCTTGTTCATCACAGCTGGGCTTTAAAGGCAGAAGGAGCACGGGGGACTCATACTGCCTACCTCAAACCACTAGTAGGAAGAATAAGAATAAGATTCTCTGCCTCAAGTCCTTTGACAGGCACACAGAAAGACCAAGGCAGGATAGGAGGCAAGTGCTGCTGTTTCTTTATTCAGATCCCAACCCAATTCTTTTCTCAAGCCCAGATATAGCAACTGATTGGGCAATGATATTCTCTGAAGACCGGAGCATGTAGTTACCATAGAGATGCCATCTGAGGCTTTCCTACAGATGGTGCTATGTGCTGGCTGTAGCATAGATAATAACAGGCGGTGACGGTGTAGACTTCCACTGCAGGTAGTTGTATATGTTATGGCCAGAACAGGTGGCCTATTCTAAAGAGAAGCCTTCATTTACTTTATTTCTTAAATTTCTATAAAAACACAAAAAGACATAGTAACAAACCCAAACAATTCCCCCATGGGGTTATTAGCCCACCCATGGCAACTAACAAATGCTCTCATGTTTGTGGAGAGTCAGAGTTAGTAGGTGCCTGTTGATTCCCACCCAGAATCCTGTTTCATGTTTTGACAATCCTCAGTGACCCAGGTCTTAGGGTGTGGCCCTTTTGGAAAATGGGAAGCTTTTTTTGGGTTGGGGGGTGCACCAAAATAAAAGCAACTGGAGTAGTTTTTAAACATCAGTGATGGAAAAATAACTACAATTTCTAGTAAGGTGTGCAAAATGTTTTATGCACCCATCTTGTGTGAAGTTGAAAAGAATTCACTACAGCATCACCTTTAAAGGTACAGTGGTACCTCAGGTTAAGTACTTAATTCGTTCCGGAGGTCCATTCTTAACCTGAAACTGTTCTTAATCTGAAGCACCACTTTAGCTAATGGGGCCTCCTGCTGCTGCTGCGCTGCCGAAGCCCAATTTCTGTTCTTATCCTGAAGCAAAGTTCTTAACCTGAAGCACTATTTCTGGGTTAGTGGAGTGTGTAACTTGAAGCGTATGTAACCTGAAGTGTATGTAACCCAAGGTACCACTGTACTGAAAAGATGCCTTGATATCAGCCTCCTGAGTTTTGAGCCCTGAGAAAGATGATAAGTGTGTTTTAATTTCTTTTTGAAACTGGAATATTTTCTAAATTGTAGAGCATACTTGGGTCAAATAAAATATATGAATTCAAATTATGTTCTTGAGATGTGAATGGAATTGTGTTTTGGGTTGCGAGTGGAGGGAACAGAATTCTGCATCTTTGCCCCTTCACCTATTTCTGTTAGCATGGAAACTTCTGTAGCAACAGTCCTCTGTTTTTCTCTTTCCTTCAGGAGCCACTGCTGCTTTTTGCCTTTGGATCATGCTGCTGCTTACCCTGTTGTTGTTCTTGCTTTTGGGCCTAGCATCTCCTGTGGAGGTGAAGCGCCCACGGGGCGTCTCCTTAACAAGTGAGTTCCCAGCAGATAAAATGCCAAGCATTGTTCCACCAGCAAGCAACTCCTTCTGTTGATGTGGAGAATGGAAACAATATGTCTGTATTATAAATTTGTGCATCCACTTTCATTTCTTAGCAAAACCCTGCATTTGGTATATTCACTGTTTTTTCCTGGTTGAAAAATGGAGGAATGAGGGAAGACTCCAAGGGCTACCATTGCTTCCTGCTCTTAGTTCTACACTTCGTTTGGTGCTAGAGCCCTGACATTTGCAACTATGCACACATTTACACAGTTACTTCTTGTAGAGAAGGGTTGTCTTCTTCATGACTTGCTGTTCCTTTCTGGTAAAATTGTTAAACTTGGAAGCATTTCCTAATTCTCATAATTCTTTGAGGAGTCTCAATTCTTTTGAAAGTCAGTGGCAGTGGCCCCAGTGACTTGGTCTTGAGGTTTGTAATCACATTCTCGTTCTTCAGATTCCACTGTTCTTCCCCCCCTCCCCACTGGAACTGTTTTGCATAAAATGCTGAGACTTTCATTACACGAAACATTAAAGTGTATTAATCCTCCCTTGTGCTCTTTCTTCCTCATGTGGTGGAAAAGAGACTGTACATCTGAATGTGTAGCTTTTCTGGACTAGTTTAACTATGAGGTGAATTCATCTTATTAGCAGGTGCCCTGATTGAAGGGCAAAGTAGGTAGCACTACACTACTGGTTGCATTTTCTAGGAGATGGATTGCCAGAATGTGTCAAATCATTGAGTGGCTTTGGGGAGAAGATGGTGTTTTAGTGTCGGTTTGTGAAAGGTCAGTCATGTTTCCTGAATGGCTCCTGAGCCTCAAATGATTGCAGATCTTCCTAGCACTAAATACAGCCTCCTTTGAGTGGAACAGTGACAAGGTTGAAAAAGAAACTACTGTTCACAGCTTAATATTATTTCAGTGGCTTTGAATAAACAGTTCTTTGAAGCTCTCTAAAAAGCAAACTGATCCTATTTTGGTGCACAGCTGTCCTTCCCCTTCTGTTTCCTGTTGCAGTTTCCCTCAGTTCAAATGTCAATCTTCCCCTCTCCACCACATCACTATGGTTATCCATGGGTGATTGAGAGAGAGCGAGTGTGTTTAAGGATTTGGTATTGTATACGTGACTGGGGATGTTGGAAGACTATTCCATGATATTACTATTGGTGTTTTGTTTTTGTCCCATCACCCCAAATTTGTGTTGTTTGGCTTGTGCCTTGAATGCCTTTCTGGATTGGTGTATTTGCATTCTGCAATTTTTGTTCTCGGAACCAAGTGTCTCTTGCTGTCCTTCTCAGGCCATCACTTCTATGATGAATCGAAGCCATTTACTTGTCTAGATGGCTCAGCAACAATAGCCTTTGATAGAGTCAATGATGATTACTGTGACTGCAAAGATGGATCAGATGAGCCAGGTAAGCCCCACTCACACACCTTGCCTCCACCAGTGAAACATGCTGCTTATTGCTGCTGTAATTAGATACTTGCTAATATTGTACTTCATGGGGTTTCCTATTCCCTGAATGTGTGAAAATGTACAAGGCATGAAATGCACAAAGTTGCAAAAGCAGAATATGGTTTGCCTGGATTAAAAGCAAACATATTAGCTGAAGAGAGAGACAGCACAAGTCATAGCTGGGTGGGAGGTTTTAGATCAGACATCAGGACAGATTAGATCACGGGTGTCAAACACAAGGCCTGCAGGCCGAATCCGGCCTGCCAGACCTCGTCATGTGGCCCGTGTAGCCGCCGCCGGCCGCCAGCCTTCACCTTTTATTCTCGCTAATAAAGTCTACCATCCTAATCGAAGCCTAGGATAGTTGTGTCGGCAGCTGAAGCTGCAAAAAGAGAGACCAAAACAAAACAAAACCCTATTAGATTCAGAAGGAGCCGCAGGAGCTCCTGGCTGTGTGGGGAGCGCCGCTCTTCTCCTCCCCGCAGCTTCCCGGCCAAAAGACACACGCAGCCCGGCCTGCCCGCTTCCCCCTGCGAGGCGGCACGCTGTGGGTGGGGATGGGGGGCTGGAAGGCGGGCGGTGGAGAAAGCAAAGGTGCTCCCTTCCCGTGCCGTTACTCGGCTGGCCTGAGAGAAAATTTCTGAGGCGGCGGCGGCCTTCGTCCAGGGTCGGGGGGCCATGGCGGGACTTTGCCCTCCCGGCGGCCTGGAGCATCTGGAGCTGGGGCGGCTGCGGGACCCGCCGGGCGGCAGCGGCGGAGTTGTCGTCGGCGCTTCTTCTCCTTCTCCTTCGTCTTGCTCGCTGTCACCGCCGCTCTCGTCTTGCTCGAGGCAGGCCTGGAGCCGGGACAACCTGGGCTTCGAGCCCGAGGAGGAGGCGGGCGAAGCGGCCAGGGCGGCTGGAGGGAGCGCGGTGGCGGGGCCCATGCTGCAGATGGGCGTGGTGGAGTGGGGCTGAGAAGGGGCGCCTTCGCCCTCGGAGCCTGACGCCCAGGAGGGCCCGCCGATAGCGGGAGGCAGCGGAGGCGCAGGCGGCGCGGCGAAAAGGAGGAAGGCGGAGGGGAAGGCGAAGGCCAGTGGCCTTGCTCTGCCGGAGGCGCCTCGATGCCACGTTTCCCTCACGAAGAGACGGGCGAGGAGGTCGCCGAGCAGCCGCCGCCGCCTTGCCTGGGCCAAAGGGATGGCGCACTGCCTGCGAGGTGAGTCGCCGCCCGGCCGGGCCCTTCCGCTGCCCTTCCCAGCTCGCATCTCTCCTGTTTCACCTTATTACTTTTATGTTACTCGCGAGTCTTCTGCTCTGAAGACAGATGCAAATAATCTGTTCAGCTTCTCTGCAATCTCCTTTCCCACCTTTAGCACACCTTTGATTCCCTTGTTGGCCAAAGGCTCTACCACAGACATGTCCAAAGTCCGTTTCGGGGGCCTAATCCGGCCCCTTCGGCAGTTTATGGGGTAAAATCCTCAAAAAACCCCTCAACAACTTCAACCCTAAAAAAAAAGCTCAACAATTTCAATCCTAAAAAAAGCGCAACAACTTTGGTTGGCCCTCACGGCCCTTCACTTCATCAAATCTGGCCCTCCTTGAAAAAAGTTTGGGCACCACTGGATTAGATGTTCCTCACACAATAGAGGGGCAAGCACATGCCCATGGGTGCTCTGGAATCTGCATCTGGACTTTGGAGGGGTTGTTGTTCTTTTGCCTTACAGCAATACCACTTGTAGAATCACAGAATAGGAGAGTTGGAAGGGACCACAATGGTCATCTACTCCAACCCCCAGCAATGCAGGAATCATTTGCCCAGTGTGGGACTTTAGCCCATGGCCCTATGATTAGGAGTTTCACGCTCTACCAACTGAGTTATCAGCAATGCCTAGATGATAGGCAGGTCCTGGTCCACCTGAGGTGCAAAGTTGCTAGTGGTGCATGAGACAGCTGGATCTATATTGTCATCCTGCTTGCAACTTTGGCAAGAATCTGCATTGAAAATTGGGAGCAGGGGAGATGAAATTGATATATTACATTGGTGCAGAAAACTTGGATGTTCAACATTAGTCAAGAGTGAAAATGATATGTCCTAATGCCATTTTGAGTAAGGCTTTTTAGACCAGAAGTTATGTCTGAATATGTTACATTGGTTTGCTGCAATTTTTTAAAGAATTAATGGGAGAAGCTGAAGCATGAGGAAGATTGGATGTGAATAGTATGTTTGTGTGTGACTGAAAGTGACCTTTGGATTATCTTTCTCTTGTTTCAAGATCCTACATCCAACTCTTCATAATGGAAAAACAAGACAAAGTGGTCATAGTGACTAACTTCATAGCATGGGCAAATGCAACATGGCCAGTTTATCCCTAAATCACAGAATTAGCTGTAAGCATCTGATTTGTTAAGGAATTCACTAGTATCTTATCTCTCTGCCCAGGAACTGCTGCATGCCCTAGTGGCCGTTTCCACTGCTCCAATGCTGGCTACCGACCTCAGTACATCCCCTCCTCCCGTGTCAATGATGGAATTTGTGGTAAGCTTTGCTAGCTCATGTGGGTGGGAGACTTCAGGCTGCGGGCAGCCAAGCCCAAGTGAGTGAATGTTAATGGCTCTCCTTGTTGTTTGCCTTTAGACTGCTGTGATGCAACAGACGAGTACAACAGCGGCATCGTGTGTGAAAACACCTGCAAGTAAGGCATGGCCTATATCCTTTCAGGAAGTTTTTCCTCTCCTTGGACTGCTGATTCAAAGGCAGCTCCAGACTGGGTTTGGGCTAGTTTGGGGAAGGAAAGAGGATAAATGTACACTTGGTCCCAGGCAGCAGCAGCTCCCAAAATAATTTTGCACAACCTCTGGGAAACTTGGATCCTCCCCATCTTCAAAAAAATAAATCCACTTAACAGTTCTATTGTTTAATTACAGGGCACTACAATAATAAATCTCAGTATTAAAAACAGAAACCAACTCAGTCTTAATCAATCGGAGACATTTTAAAAGGCAAATTAAATAATGATGCCAGCTAAAACCAAACTCCAAAAAATAAAACAAATAAAACAAATGCATGGAAGCACGAGAAACATAATCTTCTTGTGCAATGCAAGTTTTCACTCTTAAAGACAGAGAGGGAGGTAACAATTCTTCATTCCCCTGATAACTTCTTTTCACGTGTTTGTCATTGGTGCTGGCTAAGCATAATGCGGTCCTACATTCTGTATTGTATTGTATTATATTGATCTTGATGTTTGTAAATATCATGAAAGGAAAAATGGGGCAGTAGCTGTATAGGTTTGCAGGGGTAGAGATTCTAAAATACTTTGATGCAGTATTTTCCAATGATCATTTTAATGCTATTTTTAGTTTATTTTGATTTATTAGTTATTTTAGGGGTTTTTTCTTAACCTTTTACTCTAAGCTGCCCTGAAAATGTATTTGAAGACTATTATTATTGTTGTTGTTGTTGTTATTAAACTCTGTAATAAATTCACAAAATAAATGGGGCAGAGTAGTCATATTTGTCAGGCTACCCATAGCTTTTGTCCTGCTGTCACATAATTCTGCAAACTTTTATGAATATGGAGTCATTCAGAATAAGAGGACTTGCATTGTGTGTCTTAATGCGAGCACTGCCTCTGGCTGCGCGGCCCAAGTTGGTTATCATTGACATTGCCTGGGTTGTAGCTTGCTGCTGTGCTGTCATTTCCAGTCATATACTCTATGCCTGAAAAAAGCTTGCTCCCCACCCCTTCTAGAATAGGGTCTCTCTTGCTGCACTGCATGGTGCTGTGGGTGGAAGGTGTCTTTGGGGCTCAGCTCCAGCTGTCTCTTTCCTTTCCCTGTGCAGAGAAATGGGCCGAAAGGAGCGGGAGGCACTAAAGCAGATGGCTGAAGTGGCCAGAGAAGGCTTCGAAATCAAGCAGGCCCTGATGAAGGAAGCTAGTAAGAGGAAGGAAGAAAAACAGGTGAGGATGCTGGCCTAGGAAGTGGAAACACTGTGCTGACAATACAGGGGAAGAGTGCCCATTGCCACCAGTGCTCATGAGCCTGGGCATTGTTCCTCTCACAGGAGCATTTTGGAGTCACTTGAAGAAGCCAAGCTATGGCTCTTTTCAGGTAGGCATTAGAAGTGACCTCTAGTGGGTGGGGAGCCAAGTTATAGAGATTCTGTACACACCTTGGGCTTGGACTGTTGAGAGGACCTCTTCTCTCTCCTCCCCACCCCCCAAACACTTTTAGATAAAGCTCACTGAGCTACAGGAGAGCAAGAAGTCTGTGGAGGAGCAAGTGGAGACTCTGAGGTCGCTAAAAGAAGCTGCTGAGAAACCTGAAAAAGAAGCCAAGGATATCCATCAGAAAGCCTGGGAGGGTGAGTGCACTTCTACCATGCGAGGGGATTTCATGGCACTGAAAGCCTCTGTGTCAGCCAACAGCCTCGTTTTTAAAGCAGGAGAACTTGTGGTCCTCCAGATGTTGAAATACAGCTTCCAGAATCCCTGATCATTGGCCACGCTGCCTTAAGATGGATGGGAGTTGGGAGTCCCATAGCAAACAGGTGGCCACAGATTTCCCAGCCCTGCCTTAATAGGAGGTTAGAGAATTTTATGATGGATGGGTTTACCCTCATGTCCTAGAATGGCTTCCTAGAAGTTTCTGCCTTGCCACTGATGGGGAGATGGGATGCTAGAGTTGCAGCCGGAGGTGCCTTTGTCTGCGCTGCTCACATTCTTGGTTCCAAGCCCAGCTCTTGCAGGGGCTCGGGGTGTTTGCCACGTCAACAGTTCAGCATGATAAAAGCAATACAATGAAATGCTTGGGTGAAATACTTAGTGCAGCATCCAGAAATGGATTGAAATTATCCTGCACCTGCTTAACGCTGGCCATTAAAAACAGACTCATATGAAGCTGTTGCAACACTTCTGGAAGATGTTTGGCAGGGCTTCAGGAAGAGGGAGCTGCACAGTTCTTGGGTAGTCATCAAGCCACTTAAATTGTTTTTCATCTTTATACGTTGCCATGTCTTGAGAATGAATTTGAAATGAAAAATAAGCAGAATAAATGTTGGGCATGACTCTCTGTTCCCTTTTTCTGTTAGGGCATGGATGGGATGTGTTTCCTTGGTGGTTCTCAAAGACTGCATTTATCAGGCAAATAAGTCTGCAGGGTTTTAGATTTTAATACATGTGTGTCTACCTTATTGTTTCATTGGAATGTGTGCTTTAGGGACAGGATTTGAGGTGCACAGAAATCCTAAAGCTGTTCTCCTAGTTGTAGAGAGAAGATGACTTTAGAAGTTATGCAGGGAAGTTACTTTGGTTTTTTTGAATGAATGAATAAGTTGAACTTGTTATTTGCCCACTTTGCAACAGAACAGAAAGCGGCCGAAAGAGCAGTGAGGGATCAAGCCAAAGCAGAAGAAGCCTTTCACGAGCTGGATGATGATGGAGATGGCATGTGAGTGAGATGATTCCCCCTTTCAGTAGCTTGTTCACAGACTCTGTCATCTGTGGTCAAAGGCATGTGGCAGGACAGATGTTGATCCAGCTGCTGATCCCTTTGTGTCCTGACGTCAAATTCTAGCGCTTAACTATTCCTGGATTTATTTGGAGCAGAGGAGCACTTATTGTTACCATCTCAAGGGCCATGTTGGCTCGGGAGGCATTAATTGTCTGTAAGATGTTTCAAACTGGTGAGAGGGCACAAACCCAATCCCATTGCTCTGAGACAAGATACCCTGTAACTTAAAAGCATCCCTAAGTGATGCTTTAAGTCTTCAAGAAATAATGAGGGCTAAAAACTTGCTCTTTTCCGTAAAATGAAAGCTAGGAACCTTGGAGTACACATGCCACAGGGACTGCTATATCAGTCTTTGTGTATGCAGAGTTGTGAAAGGCATGGTTAGTACCCTAATTGCCCTCCTGTGCCTTCAGGATATCTGTTGCTGAGCTCCAGACGCACCCTGAACTGGATGCAGATGGTGATGGGATCCTTTCAGAATCGGAAGCCCAGGTATGGTGGGGAATGTGCGCTTGTAGAGGGGGGCTTTTCTTCTCATGCAAGCGAAAACAGCTGTTCATGGTTATCCTTCGTTCTTTCTGTTAGGCCTTCTGCTTTCATGCACTTCCTGTGCTTTGCGGTTCTCTTCCCTCTCCCACCAAAAGCTCGGTTAAGATGAGACCACTTGACACTTGGAGTAGGGCTGGAGTCTGGAAGTAGACAAAGTTGTAGATCAAACCAAGAGTGTCCAAATACTGCCCGGCTGTGAACCTCCCCCCACCCGCCATATTGGTTAGAAGTCACTTGCTGGGCTTGGGGGTATATGTTAGGAAATCTGCCTTATCAGGAGAAACTGGCCACTCTCCAGGCACCCGGCACGATCTCCTGGTGACCTTCCTGTCTGCATTCCCGGCAGATGCAGGCTAGGTCGCGATCGGCGATCCTCCTCAGCGTGAGAAGAACACACCGCTCTTCCCCCTTCCCAGGTAGGGGGAAAGAGAGAGAGACAGAAATGTATCTACATGCCTTTATTTCTGTCTTTGCAGCATTACAGAGAAAACACGTCTGCTCTCATCAAAGTCCATCAGAAGAGAGAGAAAACTCCACCTCCTGTACTTCCTGTACAGGTCATATTACACTCAGAGCTAATTCCGGTGCTTTGCACTGAAAATAGACCCTCCCTCTGTTCCCACGGAACAGTTCCAACATTCCCATTATGTTTTGCTTCCAAGCCACCTGCTGCTCGCGGTCGCATTGCATCCATATCGTAACAATATATTGGGGTGGGGGAAGGTGTCAATAGACATTATACTGAAGACTCTGCTTTAGTTTACTTTTTTCCAGCCATTCCCAATATGTCCTGTGTGTGCTCAATAGCTCACTTCCTTTGTCAGATTTTTCTTGGATCTTTTCTTAACAGTACAGTCATACCTTGGGTTACAGATGCTTCAGGTTGCGGGTTTTTTTTTTGGTTACGGACCCGCTGAAACCCGGAAGTACTGGAACAAGTTACTTCTGGGTTTCTGTGGTCGTGCATGCGCAGAAGTGCCAAATCGCAACCTGCACATGCGCAGATGTGCCGCTGTGGGTTGTGAACGCTGTGGGTTGCGAACGTGTATCCCACACGGATCATGTTTGCAACCCGAGCGTCCACTGTACTGCTCCAAGGCCTTCGGGTATAGGGCAGTATATAAATTCAGTAAATAATAATAATAATACTTGAACCTTTAGTGCAGTGGTGTCTATCCAAAATCTTACTTTTTGACTTGCGTTTCTCTCTTCTTGTACACTGTAAAGCACAATCTTCATTTTCCTGCCACCTTTTCAGCCCCAGTGACGAGAGGTGCACACTTTTAAGCGAAAGCTGGAAACCTTTGTAAAAAGAGTCGTCCCATAAGTGCTTTAGAAGCTCCATTTTGCCTTTCTGTTGACCTGAAAACTCAGGCGCTTTTCAGTGCAATGCTACAAGGGGTCTACTGTGCCATTTTGGCGGGAGGGGGGATGACTAAGTCTGCTAGAGAAGAAGGGTGTTTCCTAGTTATGCAGCAACCAGTTATGTAGCAATCACTAAGCTCTTGCCCCTTTCCGATATATCTGTCACTTTTCCTCAGCCCTGGCAGACCAGTTTTCACATATCCCAACCTTTTGGAATGTTTATAATACTTGCAAAGGAGAAAAGTAACCACAAATCCATGTGTATTGCTATCAGATTCGGACAGTTTACATGTAGGTTTCAAACAGTTTCAAATTTAAAGTGCATCAAGAATTACAAATCTAAGTAATGTATGTTTAAGGAAATTAGCCCATGGGAGAAAACCTTTCTATTTCAACTTCAGTCTTTTTTCCCTTTTTTACTAGTGTGTGATTTATTTATTTATTTATTTACTTAAGCCTAAGGTGTCCACAAGGTGGCAGTAACACTGAACCTGCTCTACTTTCAGAGTGTGTTTTTAGGCTCTTTTTGCTGGCTGCTGAAACTATTATTTTACATCATTTCTTCATCCCAAGCGAACCCATCAAGGCTATGGAAGAGACTGTGGAAATCCTCCCAATCTGTGTTCTTGGTTCTGTAGAGTTGCATGGTTGAGAGCATCACAAATGAGGTTCTTCCCCCAAAAGTGAATGGCAGAGAGAAGGGCTAGCCCTGGGACATATGCAGCTGTGTATAAATACAGTTTTCCTGTTCTTTCAGACTTTACTGGACAATTCGTTGCAGGCGGATGTGGCCAGATTCCAGGACACTGTGTGGGCAGCGATCAAGGAGAAGTACAGAGCAGAGGTCAGTGTGCCAACCTTGTCTTTCTCTACCACAGATCCAAATAGTTTGAATGACCTTTTCTGGGGAATTGATTTCTGAAACAGTTTTGTTCCCATGCTTGGCTTGATGTCATTACTGTGCTTCAACTCTTCTTCATTTTGTACATCACTTTTTGGACTAATCAATATGTTCTGAAAAAATTCTGTGATGATTTCACGTACATTACTTACAGTGGTGCCCCACAAGACGAACGCCTCGCAAGACGGAAAACCCGCTAGACGAAAGGGTTTTCCGTTTTGGAGGCGCTTCGCAAAACGAATTTCCCTATGGGCTTGCTTCGCAAGACGAAATGTCTTGCGAGTTCCTGCGGGTTTTTTCCCCTCCCCCCCCCTTTTCCTAAGCCGCTAAGCCGCTTATCAGCTGATCCACTGATAAGCCGCTTAACAGCTGATCGCTAAAAGCCGCTAAACCGCTAATAGCGCTAATCCGCTAAGCTGTCAATGGGCTTGCTTCGCAAGACGAAAAAACCGCTATACGAAGAGCCTCACGGAACGGATTAATTTCGTCTTGCGAGGCACCACTGTATTCAATTTATATCTCACCCATCCTTCCTGAAGGAGCCTAGGTTACACAGTATAAATTATGTAGTGTTGATATATTATATGCTGCTTTGAATTCCTAGTTGGTTAGAAAGGCAGGATATCAATGGTAAGCATAAGTAGACTGGAGCATTTGGCAGAACTGTTTGGACTGCAGAATTAGAAGCATCTTGGCAGGCATTAATCATGGCTCCATCTGCAGCTACTGGAGAAGTGGGTCTTTCATGGAGAGGCAGGCCACTTTGGCTCTGGGAGTTCCTGAGTGACATCCATGGTATCCATTCTCCCTTGCTCCTCGAGAATTTCAAACACAGTTGCTAACTAAGGGCAGCCATGAGTTACAAGATGGGCTAAACTCAACTTTCCCCTCTCCAGAGCTTGGTTGATGTACAACCCCCACCAAAAGGCCCATCAGATGAAGAGCCAGATACTCAGCCCAATGCCCACGTGGACCAGTTGCCTCCTGATGACGATTATGACGAGGAGGAGGATGAAGATGAAGAACCTGAGGAAGACAGCATTGATGAGGAGGTGAAGGTACTAAACTGAGTTTCTGGAGTCTACAACTGAAATATACAGGGATATTCTTCTCCCCCGCCCCTCTCCTAACTTAAATTTTACATTCAAGATCACACACACCATAGGAAAACATATGTGTTTTTATTTTAGCACACTTTATTCTGAATACAATATTTGCATGGATGTTTGACTAGAGAGCAGCTGGTCATGGAGCAAGGTGTTGAGGGATTGGCGTTGAGTAAAGAATTTTGACCCCAAGCCTATAGACCAGTGTTCAAAACTCCCCTTGTTCTAGGCACATTTTGAGACAGGGAATTTCATTAGCGTGAGCAGTTTCTGAGCTCTGGGTGTAGTACTGCTAAGATTTCAGATTAAAACCGCAGTGTGGAAGGAAAGGAGGACCTTTTCTGCCTCCCCACTTCCATCTGCTCTCTGAAGATTGGAGAAGAGACCCTCTTAAGAATATTAGGGGGGTGGGTAAGGGAAAGGACTAGACCATGTGGAAAATGAACATAATATTTTAGCTGCAGTTCCTTCATTTTCAGCCTTGCATTCTTGTTATAAGAAAAGCGTGCCTAGACATTCCGTTGTTGTGCCCATAACCTAGGTTTAAGGTGCCGTTTAGCTCCTAGCTTTCATATCTCAGTTTCTAACACTACTATAGAGGGTGGGTGGAAAAGTAGCTATGCTGGTAGCGGGGGCTCATCCCCTCCAGAGCTTTTTGCTGATCTTGGGATAGGGTGGAATATTAAAGCCTGACAAATTGCTATGCCTGGTGTAATGAGAAGAATGGCAAGTTGCTAGTACTACAGTTTCACACAGAATTTTTGTTGCTGTTGCTTAACATTAGGAAGTGCATGAGAGTTCAGCGCGGGTCCTCTGTTCATCTCGCTCCCTCTGAGCCTCTCTTATCCTCCAAAGCAGGGATGGGGAGCCTTCCTCAGCCTGAGGGCTGCATTCCCTTCTGGGCACATTTCAGTCACACAAAATCATTCAGGGTGTGAAGCATGGCCGGTCCCCACTTGTCAGTTTCTCCCAGTCTCCTCTCCCCCTCTTGTTTATGGTCTATGTGGGATGCTTTTTGAACTGGAAGTGACGATGGCCACCTTCTGCCTCAATGTCTCCACAGGTCCCTTCCCCCATGCCATCGTCTGATGTCAAAGCGTCAGAAGATGAACTGGAGACGATGCCCCCTTATGATGAAGCCACACAAGCTCTAATTGAAGGTAAGCTATTCTTTAGAGCAGTGTTTCCCAACCTTGTGCCTCCAGCTGTTTTTGGACTACAATTCCCATCATCCCTTGCCACTGGTCTTGCTAGTCAGGGATGATGGGAGTTGTAGTTCAAAAACAGCTGGAGGCACAAGGTTGGGAAACACTGCTTTAGAGAACATCCTTTCAAATGCAAGAAACACCATGATTGTCTTTAGTGTGTGCAGGCCTGCCCGTGAACTTGCTGTGCAGAAAACAGCTATTTTCCAAAAGGGGTCAAGTCCAAGTGGAGTCAACCAGCAATGGTACAAAAGAAAGTTACTGCTTTCTTTCTGTTCAAATAAATGCCATAAAGAGGCTTAAGAACTTCAAGCAAGATGGGTGTTCTACCAGGTCAGAAAACAAAAGCCATTTGCTCCGAGAGGAGGTGAGCTGCAGCTTTTAACACATGGCTGAAAATTTTGAGCTGCCTCATTTCGAGAAAGTCCTGGAAAAAAATCAGAGCTGTTCAATATTTCTTTTTATCATGCAAGGAAGGTATTTGATCCAGTTGACCTTGTCCCAACGTGAGGTCGCATGAACACTTGATGCTGCTAACTGGTCATGTCTTGATTGCTTAGAGCTTTCTTCTCACACAGTAGTCAATGAGGCAAGCAGGAGTTTACAGGTAGCTGCTTGCTTTAACAAGTATCTGAACATGAGGAGAGGTGTGAAGTCAAGATGGGGCAAATCAAGCTGCTCTTAGAACGTGAGAGCCCTGCTGGATCAGTCTAGCATCCTGTTGCTGCAGTTGCCAACCAGATGCCCATGGGAAAACCTGAACACAAGAACAACTCTCCCCACTTACAATACCAAGCATCTGGTATTCAGAAGAATACTTTCTCCAACAGTGCAAACAGCGCATAGCCATCATGGCTTTTAGCCACTGAGAGCCTTATTTCTCTCCATTGGGGGTGAGATGAGTGGTTTAATCCTGTCATGGAACCATCTAGTGCCTCGTGGGTGAGAAATGGGCATCATACAAACTTTCTGCATGGCGCCAAAGAAAGAGACAGGGACAGACCCAGATGTGTACGTGTAGTTATGTATTTCACTAGCTGTATTCAAGAATTTCCATAGCTCACCCTTTTGGCTACTCTTCATGCTGTATATTCAGAGTGTATTGATTTTTCAAAAAAATATTTCTGTATTTGAACATTGGAGTAGAATCTTTGTAAATTGTTGCATCGCTTGACCATTTTTGCTCTGTTGGGAAAAGTTGAGTCACGTCTATGGAAAGGGCAAAGACACTTTAGCATCACCTTGAGTCTAAATATAGCACGAGGCAGCGGGGGAGGAGGATGTTTGTGTTTAGTGTTCCAGTAAGTTCCTTCCAGATAGATGTCATCATGGAACCACCTTTTGTTTAGCTATCATGTAGCCACACCTCCACTTTCTCTTCCTGAATTCATGTGGCTTTCCAAGCCTTTGGTACCCCAGTGAGGTGATCTAACTTCTTCAGCAGGGGTGGGGTGACCTCAGGCCCTCCAAGCCCTCTTTATCTGGCCCTTAGGATTCTCTGCAGGCCGCTCCTCCTCCCAAGGCTACTCTTCTCGGCCTAAACAGAACGTGACCTTGTACTGCTCAGAATACCTCTTGCCTGCTTGGATGGAGGGATGCAGATGTAGTAACCACAAACTCTTATGTGGCTGGACTATAGCCTACTGTACAGAGCAAAGAGTCATATATACTGCTCCACTCACCACTGGCATGTGCCCCCCCCCTCAAAATAACCCATGAGATTGTTCAGGCGGGCATGTGACCCTCTGGCTGAAAAAGGCTCACCAACCTGCAGTTCAGCATCGTATTTTACTTTAATGTGACGCTCTCTTTTCCCAGTGACCCAGGTGTGCTTGGTCTTTTGGAAGATTGAGTTTACCCAAAGCTATGCAGAGGCACCTTTTTCAGTAAACCTGGGAAGGCGGAGCTTTGTGTTTTTTGTGTTTTTTTACTGTTGCGAAAATGTAGGCTGGAGCTTAAAGGAGCAGCAGACCAAGTTGACCCAGGGTGCTTGAGAGGTTCTTCCAAGTCCACCCAGTTTCCAAGCAGGATCTGTCGATGCTGTAGAACGGAGCTTGTAAAAATGTACCAGACGTAGCCAAAAGCTGTTTTATAGCTGTAATAAAATGAACTGGGCAGCCAAAGGCATGTCTGCACTTTGTGTTCTGGGAACGTGCGCCATCCGAATAGATCACCGCCATTAGCATTGCTAAGCAGGCACCATTTCTTAGATATCTAATGTCCATGAAGCAAAAGGCAATCAATAGGCTGGACTTGCTCTTTGAAGTAGCTCACGTGGACTAAAGGGGAAGTAGCTCTGTGTGTGGTTTTCTCCTTGCAGCGGTGCAAAGCCATCAAAACGCACAATATGGACATGGGATTATAACATGTTTGTTTGTCTAACTTCTGATTTGCCTTTTCTTCCCTTTGCATTAGTTATAGGTACTGAAACGAGTTAATTCTGCTTTTCAGTAATTCCAGCTAGTTGGGGAGTGGACAGTGACATATACTTGAGACGTATGGACAGTTTTCAGTTGACAGCCACTAGGTGGTGGTGGTGGTGCATCCCAGATTCCCATTATTTTGTATACATTCTTCCAGAGAGGCTTGCTAAATTTGTTGTTGTTGTATTGTTGTTGTTTTTGTTAATTCTAATTAAATTTGTATAGCACCCTTCATTTGAAGATCACAGGGCAGTTCACAACAAAAATACAAAATGAGAATACATTTACTCCTTATCCTCCCAACCCTTGTAAGGAGCTACTTAGGGTTGAAAGTCTGGGGCAACTTTTACAGATATATGGGCATAGGTAAGGGTAAAGGGACCCCTGACCGTTGGGTCCAGTCGTGGACGACTCTGGGGTTGCGGTGCTCATCTCATTTTATTGGCCAAGGTAGCCGGCGTACAGCTTCTGGGTCATGTGACCAGCATGACTAAGCTGCTTCTAGCAAACCAGAGCAGCACATGGAAATGCCGTTTACCTTCCCGCTGGAGCAGTACCTGTTAATCTACTTGCACTTTGACATGCTTTCGAACTGCTAGGTTGGCAGGAGCAGGGACCGAGCAACGGGAGCTCACCCCGTCATGGGGATTCGAACCGTCGACCTTCCAATCAGCAAGTCCTAGGCTCTGTGGTTTAGACCACAGCGCCACCCACGTCCCTTGTATATATATGGGCATATTTTATTCTAAATTGAAAGATAAAAAAAATGTTGGTGCAATCGAGGGGAGATCTTAGCCATGAGATGGGAATCCAGAGGCAGCAAGCTCCCCCCCCCCCCAGTAGAGGAAGAGTAGTTTTTTGAACATAAGGGAGCCATAGATTCATGGTGCAGTCCAGACATATAAACAGCAACAGTTTGGGTTGCTCTTTTCTTCTCCCTCTTTTGTTTAATAGACAAAAGCAATTTTCTGGTAGAGGCACATTTGTATTATTGGAGAGAAGTGGATTGAATAGCTCTGCTCTTGAGAGGCTGGGTTAAGAAAATAGAGTGAGACCATTTGAAAGTCTTGATCTAGATAAGCAATCCTAATTCTTGATCTAGATAAGCTCCCGTTGCTCGGTCCCTGCTCCTGCCAACCTAGGAGTTCGAAAGCACATCAAAGTGCAAGTAGATAAATAGGTACCGCTCTAGCGGGAAGGTAAAACAGCGTTTCCATGCGCTGCTCTGGTTCACCAGAAGCGGCTTAGTCATGCTGGCCACATGACCCGGAAGCTGTAGGCCGGCTCCTTCGGCCAATAAAGCGAGATGAGTGCCACAAACCCGGAGTTGGCCACAACTGGACCTAATGGTCAAGGGTCCCTTTACCTTTAATAATAATAATATAATATAAAGAAAAGTCCTGGGCTGCAAGGTCACTACAAATTCTTGTGCTCCATAGCTTCATTCCTCTTTGCAGAGGGCAGAGATGAATGACATCTCCTGCACTGCTCTTAAGCTGTTTCCCAGAAGGATAGAAATTGGCCAGTGGTTAGCTCGTGGTCTGCAGTAAGAAGGAAATGGCCCTTTTAGGTAGCTATTAATAGACTGAATTTGAGCCGCAGATCCATCATTTCTTGTGTTCTCCCCTTCCTTTGGACAGGGCCCAGTGTTGAAGTCAGTTGCTTTTTCGCCATTTCTTGCTGTGGCTGTTGAATTTCAAGAGCATCTCCCATTTCATATATGTGAAAGGCTTCTCTGTGCTGGTTACTTGCAAGCCAACTAAACTCCCTAGGCAAAGAACAAATGTGCTTGCAAGGCGAAAGCAATGCAGTGCAGCTGGTGGAAATTTGGACCTCACTGGTGCAGTTCAGATCTCGAAAGTCCTGCTCTCAGTCTGGGTTCTCCTATAAAATGGAATGAATACTAGCCAACTTGGTATTAATTTGATACCAAGCAATCAATGTTAGCACTTACCTGGCCAATTTCCAGTCACCCACAATAAGTATAGACAAGCAGACAAATATAGAAGTAGTATTTTTTCTTTACAGTCACTCGTGTATTTGATAGAAGTAACATCAACTCATAAGTCAACTCCTAGCTTGGGCATCACATAACTACCGGTAGTTAGCATGCCAGAGTCTTGTTCGTTATCAGAATTAATCAGACAAATTGCTCCATCAACTAAGAGCAGCCATGCGCCGCCACCCCCAAAATCAAGAAACAGCTATCGATCTGTCAATTTTTTCTGTGTCTGGGCCAGACGAGCTTTTCCATATGGTGCATGGCCATTCTTAGTTGGATAGAGCGATTGGTCTTATTAATTCAGATAACGAACGAGACTCTGGCATGCTAACTAGTTATGCAACCCCCAAGCTGGGTGTTGACTTACGAATTGATGCTACTTCTATCAAATACATTAGTTATTGTAAAGAAAAAGACTACTTCTATATTTGTCTGCTTGTCTGTACTCCTTACTGTGGAGCACTTGTCCTTGGTGATATATTTATATATTTATACTATTCTATCACCATCCTCTGCATTGTCTGTTCAATTTCTAGTCATGGCACAGTTAACTGGGCACTCTAATCTGCGTTCATACTTACTCAATAGCAGCTCAATAAAGCATAACTAGTGATGAAAGGCCTTAAACTCAAGATTGTAGCTGAAATGCATCTTAATTGGTGTACAGTGCTTCATGTAAGCCGTATTATCTTCATACCGAAGATGATAATATTAAGAAGAAAAGAAAATAACCCTGAAACGGTGCAACATGGCAATATAGAAAACATTCTAGATTGCAAATTGTATAAGAATAGCATTAAGAATCTTCTTGCTCTCCTTCTGATTTTCCCCATACCATCTAGTTGTGAAACAGAATTTCTCATCTCTCCTAGCATGTTGGCATTCTGATATAAAGGTCATAGTTAGTCATCCAAGGCTATGGGCCAGGATCCTGTGGCCTTCAGCTGAGCACATGAGGTAGAGTTGGATAGATAGTGAGCAGAGACAGAGAGAATGTTTCCTTGAACACCTTTTATATTGATCAGTAGCTGGGTCAGGAGGATGGGTCAGTTATATGACATACTTAGGTGAACCAATGTAAGAGAGAAATTGTGGATTACCATGTGGGGGAAAGTTTTAAAAGGCAAATGGCATCCTATTTGTGCTGATAGTATGACCTCGTATTTCATCTTACTGTCATGTAAGATGCCAGGGACTCGCACGTTTGCCACTGAGAATCAGCTGAACAGCTCCCAGCAGCTTGCACATGAGGGGCCCAGAGTTGAATCTTACTGTTTGCTGAAGCTTGCTGTAGTGGGTTGCTTACAGGCCTTGTAGGGTCCTGATTTACACCTTGCAAAATTGCTACGGGGTTGTAAAGGACCCCAGTTGCAAACAACTCTGGGGTTGTGGCGCTCATCTCGCTTTACAGGCCAAGGGAGCCGGCGTTTGTCTGCTCCGCAGACTGTTTTTCCCGGTCATGTGGCCAGCATGACTGAGCCGCTTCTGGTGCAACGGAACACCGAAACCAGAGCAGAGCACGGAAACGCCGTTTCCTCCCCACCGAAGCGGTATCTATCTATCTACTTGCACTTTGACGTGCTTTTGAACTGCTAGGTTGGCAGGAGCTGGGACCGAGCAATGGGAGCTCACCCCCGTCGC
The DNA here is from genome assembly GCF_951804945.1 of Podarcis cretensis. Taxonomy (NCBI): domain Eukaryota; kingdom Metazoa; phylum Chordata; class Lepidosauria; order Squamata; family Lacertidae; genus Podarcis; species Podarcis cretensis. The sequence continues at coordinate 33,413,759 of NC_137187.1, forward strand.
GGGGATTCAAACCGCTAACTTTCTGATCGGCAAGCCCAAGAGGCTCAGTGGTTTAGACCACAGCGCCACCTGTGTCCCTATGGGGTTGGACTGGTTTGATTAGCAGGGCTGGTTTAATTAAGAAGTGAACTCTGCAGAAAAGTTGGTGGGAGTTACGTTTTTCATTCAGTTTTGCAGCCAGGCTTACTTTCCTGTATGTCTTCCAGCTGCCCAGAAGGCCAGAGAGCAGTTTGAAGAGGTAGAGAAGTCCCTGAAAGAAATGGAAGAGTCTATCAGGTATGGCTTTGGGCTGGCAGCCACAGTCTCTCAAGGGTGAGGTGGGTTTCCCTCTGGAGGAGGGGCAGAACAGAATCCATGTCACTTGCAAGGGTAAGTAAAGCCCTTTGATGAGAGTTAGGGGGACCAAGTCTTGCTGGCAGACCTTACTGGTGAGCCAAGCTTGACAGGTTGGGAAGGCCTCTCACCTTTCAGTCACAATGGCACTGGGTGATGTTTTTGCCCCCATCCCCATTTGAAATCATGCCATGTGAGCGAAGGCATAACCTGGGTGGAGCACGGAGCAAGGGCTTCACTACACAATACTTTACAAGAACTGTTGGAACCCCCCCCCCCTTTTTTTTTAGTTCAGCTTTGTCCTTACCTGCCTCATGCCTGATGTCATATATGTGATGTCAGGCGTAGGGTATGGGGACATGGCTTGGCCAAAACAGCCTAGCATGCCAAATGGGGAGGATTGATGGGCCTAATTAGCTGTGAAGGCTGGAGGTTCCCTCACCCCTGCCTTGGGTGAATTCTCCTTGAGGCCTGCAATATTTCTTTCTGCTTGACACTGACCCTTCCCCGTTGGGTTCCAGCAATGGCAATTTGTACCCCCTAGCCAGCTGTTTGTGTGATTTCCCCAGATACCTAATGGTCTGGATAGGTAGTACACTTGGCTTCAGTAGGCAAAGTTTTTGGGGGGTGGGTGATGACAGGCAGGTCCTTTCTCCTGGACATAGCTGTCAATTCCCTTATTCTGAATTGGATTCCTTGCAAGAAAAGGGAAACATTGACAGCTATGCTCCTGGACCATTTTCATTGTCATGAATCTAATCTATATGGCTTTTCCTCCTCCCTCTCTATCCCCTCCACCTCGCTACCCACCCTCTAAAGAAGAATGTGCCATTCTCCCCGCACCCCCCTTAGTTAGGGGAGCTCAGCAAGCTGGTGTTTGAGGGGGGGTTTGTCCATGGGAATTCTGTTGAGAACCACAAGGGTGATTTTTAAAGAGTTAAAAGGGCTGTTTTTTAAAATCCTATCCTTTGCCTGGTCTTTCTTGCTGCTTCTTACTTTGTTGATGCATCCTCAGCTAGGATGTTAGGAGAGGTTACTGTTTGTTATTTTACTGTGAAGATAAGAGCGCTTTGTACAGTTTCGCTCTAGGGGTTTGGGCATTGCTTTGATGCCACTTGCCATTCAAATCACATCTCCCCCCACCTTTCCCCGGTCCCAGGTGGGGGAGGGGAGAAGGATAGAAGCCAAAAATAAATTTCAAGCTGTCTCCTATTGATTGCATACATAATTATTGCCGTAATCACGCCACTCCTGAGTTCTTAGGCTGGGAGGGCTGATGCAGGGAGCAGATGGGAGACCTCGGCATGCTTAGCTTGGCTGACCTTGGTGACAGACACTTCATTTAGCTATTGGGGGGGGGTATATTTTGCTGGTTTCTGCCGCCTTCTCAGTGGAAGGGGATGTACAGTGGCAGAGGCACTAAACGGACCCTGTGGCTTGGTGATTTCTGGCCGCGTCTTCAGAGTCTCTTCACATACCCATTGTGGCATGGTGGTATTTTTTGACGTGCTCTATTACTTTGCATTGACTCCCAGTCTGATAAGTAAGTATTATCAGCTGTTCCTTCCTTTCTCCACTTCATCTTCGGAATGGCTATAGTCACTTGCAAGTGGTTAGAATGGATGCAGGTTTTGTTGTGATACAGCGCATTGCTCAAGTCAACCACCCGGTTCTTTCCGGCCAAAGGTTTTTGCACAATTTCCATGCTCTGTGCCTGAGACCATTTACCCTGTTGCTTCTGACAAATCTTCCACTAGCTTGCTTGGAAGTGCAGCAGGAGCTTCTCTGTCTGAGAGGAGTGTGCTAAAATAAATCTTATTCCGCCAACTGGCTATGAAGGGCTTGTCTGAATGAACCTCTTGTTACATCTATTACTCTTCCCTATAAATATGTTTTGGGGTTTTTTAAGGAAGCAGAATAAATTATACAGATTAAATCTATGAAAATGTAATTTATTCCGGGCATAGTATTGCAGCTTCCTGTGCACTGACTTTAACATCATCTTAAGTGGAGAGTCTACAGATTTATTCCCCCCCCCACATAAAGGGCAGGCTGTGAGCTGCCCATGGGGGCGCCTTAGTCTGACCAAGACCTCTGAACAGGCTCAGGGACAATGCAGTAGCTTCTCATTTATTTATTTGCACAAATTTATATGCCGTTTAATCATAGAGGAATATGAAACCGGTACGCATCAAGGAATCCAATACATCAAATACTTAAAATATAGGCACCAGTGAGTAATGAACTGCTAAGATATATCTGGGAAAGCCTGATATTTAGTGTGTTACTGTTGCTGCTTTCCCAGTATCAATGGCCAATCTCAATATTCCTTGATGGGTAGGTCTAGGATAGTGGTGGAGAACCTGGTCCAGATGTGGGATTCCCAACTCCCATAGCTCTAGCCAGAGTTAGGGATGATGGGAGTTGTAGTCCAGAAACATTTGGCGGATGCCCAGGTTCCTCACCCCTGACCAGCAGAGACTTTATGCCTCTGGAGCAACTTTCGGTCCAGAACTTCGAAAGGCATAGAGGTTGCAAGCCTAGACAGCAGGCTCTGGTTTCCAGAGAGAGTGTGCAGGCAGAGCGATTAACCTGCTTCTGTCATGAGCTGGAGTCCTTAGAAAGTATACAACTATGGCCAGTCAGACCTAGGGTTTTTTCCTGAGTTTGTAAGTGTGTGCCATGCCTGCAGCACTTCAGCTGGCAGGAAGGGGCTTGCATGACCAACAGTTTATCTGAGCGACCTCCCCCAAAACCCCCGTCTCTGCACATAGGCAGCAAGCATGTCAAGGAGCTGTAGGCTAGAGCCCTCCTTTCTGATATGCTAGTTTCCTCTGCTCAGGAAAGCGTGTGTTTTGCGGGGGCAGGGGGAGTTGCGTGGAGGAACATTTAGTCATACGAGCCACCCCCCAGCCATCTGAAGTGATACAGCCAAAACACATGTTTATCCCCCCAGGGAGAACTAGGCCTAAAACAGCAGGTGCAAAACAAGAGCTTTAATTGAAGTCCCTCTTCAGAATTAGCTCCACATGGGGCATTTCCCACCCAGCCATAACTCGGCTGCGCTTGCAGTGCAAACTGCCCCTCCCCACCCCAGGGAGATCTCTGGCTTGTCCCATTAGGAAGGCTTTTAAGGGGGTAGGGGTTGGAGAAAATGTGTCAGCTAAGTAAGCAGCTAATGGAAGTCTGGAGTCACAGCTGAGACCTGTTTTGTTGGTGTCATCTTTCCAAGCTCTCTTTTTTTTAAGTAATGAAAGGCATCTTTCCCTTCTAAAGGAAGGAGCATGTTTGACGGTCCCTTTTATTTAGGGCTACTACCTGCCCTCCCTTGAAAGTTTCAGCATGGCCGAACGTACTTGCTCACCCCTATCCTTACAGTCTCACAGGCTTGAGTCGCTGCTACCCCACTTTTCCCTGGTTGCTGGTGGGGGGCTGTTGCAGACAGAGAAGTGGCTTAAGGCTCCGAGGCAAAGTCTGGGTTAGGACCCAAGTGCCCACCTTGGCATGTCCTGCCACAACAAACCAAGGGAAGAGAGGACAGGAGTTTTTCCTTCTTCCTAAAAGCTATGTTGATCAGACCAGGGCAAAGTGGCTGCTATGGCAGGTCCTTTATTAAACAAAGAGCTTTGCATCTCTCTGTGCGCATGGGGGAGAGAGAGACCCGTAATTAGGAGTAGCCTTGGTGACAGGGCGGTAACCATGGGATCCAGCCTCCCCAACCAGTCCCTTTGCTGCTCCGTGGGGTCCCCTGGGAGGACAGGCAGATAAGGGCAAGGAACAAAGACAGCCACTTAACAAAGAGCTTGGGCAAAGGCCATTGACCCCTGACACAGGCTGGACTTGCCTTCCACCAGCGGGAGAGGGCAGAGGAGACCGATGCCAGGAGAACACTTGACTCCTGGTGGTCAGTGAAGCAAAAGGGACCTGCTGCCACACTGGCCGTCCTCTCTCAGCTCCCCGGCGTTGGCAGCTTGGGGGGAGCTGTAACTCAAGAGCGGGTAACACAGCCCTCTGCCTCTTCGCTGCAGAATCTGGAAAGCTCTTGCCCACCAGGGGAGGCCATGCTTCACTTAGATGGACCGTTGAGCTGGCTCAGCAATATGGCGGCGTCAGTTCCTCTTGTTTTAAAAAATTCATTTTTTCATTTAAAAAAAAAAAGACAATTTGTGAGAAGCATGAAACGTTTTGCCATCTTTGTCTCACGCCCGTCTCCTGCTGGCCTTTCTGGGATAATGTGTGTCCTGAGAGGAGGTTTCATCTCCACAGAACGCATGTATCCCGCAAAACCTTTCCTTGATTGCAACAGCTTCTTACTCTTTGTCCTTATCAACTGCACGGCCTCCCACTCCTGGAAATACCCCTTAAAGTTATGAGCCTGCTGTCTAGAGAAAGTCACTTAAAGGCTGCCAGGAGGTCTGCCTGCTTGTTTTAAATTTCTATCCATGCTTCTTGTCGCTTAGGCACAACTCGGAGCAGCCTTCAGAATTTTCAAATCACAATATCCCATGTGATAAAATGTTCAGTTAAAAATACAATAAACATTTCCTTCTCTTCTGGTCTTGGAACCAAAAGCCACATTTTTCCTCTTATGCCTTCTCCATATTTTCCTGTATTTGTTAAATAGTAGGAATTTCAAAGTATGAAGACAGATTTAGTGGTCAGCAATTCTCAGCCTTTCTTTGACTGGATTACTTTTGCCTTCTGAGCAAAACATCCCTCCTGTATTTCTGTTAAAATTGGCCCAGGAATATTCCAGTAACCCCCTAGTCCCATTAACCTTATTCCGTCAAATGTTCTGTTAGCCTGTGTGTATTTATTCTTTTAACAATGTCGCCTTCTTCCTTCCCTCTCCCAGGAGCCTGGAGAAAGAGATCTCCTTTGATTTTGGACCTCATGGTGAATTTTCTTACCTCTACGGCCAGTGCTATGAACTCACCACTAATGAGTAAGTGCCTGTGTCCCTTGCTTGACTATTTGTTTCCTCTGGGGAGTGGCTCTCTTCTCTCTGCTCAGCCCTATGACATCTGGAGTGCTCTCTTTGAACTGTATGTCTTACAAGCCGTCACTCTAGAGGTGCCAAAAAGTAGGTGGGTGGCCTGCCCACCTGCCAGGGTTAGCCTGTAGAGCGGCAAGAGATGGAGATCTGGCCAAAAGGTTCTTTGCTCCTGTTCTTGACTGTAAGACTAGCATTATTAATGAAAAGGAAGCTGGTTTTTACTCCCCAAATCTGTAGCTTGGTAGTATGGCAAATTCCTCTATAACAAGGTGGCTAGCTTTTGGCAAGCTTGCTGGGGCAGCTCAGGGTGAGAAGAAAGGCACCCCCTTCAAAACTGAAGATGGAAGGCTCCAAAATTGGAGCCAGGGATATAAGGCTCCATCAGAATTCATTTTTTACTAGTTCTTGGGGAAGTGAGGTTCTCCACTCAGTCAGAAGAGAAGAGGTGCTGTTCTTTGATCTAGGTATAGAGTCGTACCTTGGAAGTCAAACGGAATCCATTCAGGAAGTCCGTTCGCCTTCCAAAATGTTCGAAAACCAAACCGTGGCTTCTGATTGGCTGCAGGAAGCTCCTGCAGCCAATCTGAAGCCACGGAAGCCAGTCAGACGTTTGGCTTCCAAAAATAGTTCGCAAATTGGAACAGTCACTCCTGGGTTTGCGACGTTTAGGAGCCAAAGCATTCGAGAACTAAGCTGTTCGAAAACCAAGGTACGACCCGTACAAATAACTCCTCTTGAATGTTCATTATAGCTTCTAAACTGGATCTTGTATTGAGGGCCAAAGTTTGGTTTGGGTTCTTCCCATGTCCCCCAACATTTTGAATGCCTGGAATTTGGGTGCCTCTTGGCCATTATGTTGGTGATTGGGCAGGATAGCTTTGTGATGTGAAAGTTCTTAAGAGGCTTGCAATTCTTTGGACCAAGGTTGGGGAATGTGTCACCTTCCAGATGGACTTCAACTCCCATCGGGCCCAGCCAGCATTCCCAGTAGTTGGGAAAGATGGGAGTTATGGCCCAGCCCTTTAAGGCCCTGCTCCTAGTTGGGCTTCCTTTGTGCCATGGGCTGTACAGGAGGAGATGCCTTGTAGAGAGGGGACTAGGGGACAAGCAGGACTCCTTATAAGAAGAGTTATCCTAGGCATCAGTGTTCCACCCCACCATGATGATTAAGCAGGAGAGTGTTGCCTTCTAAAGCTTAGGTCATAGTAAGCCAGCTAGTGCAGTATTTGCCAGCCTGATGCTGCTGAGATATTTTGAACTACAATTCCTAACAGCCTCAGCCAGCACAGCCACACACCTGTAATCACCTGATGTCACCATGATGTTTCCCTTTGGAGACCTGCTTGACATCGAACAGACCTGCAAAGAAAAAAAGTTTCTTGGCCTGCACAGTTTGATTTTTTCAGTCAGAAACTTGCAACTGTAGACAATCCCAGCTGGCTTGCATTTGATAGCACATTTTGATTCCATGCCGAATGCAATCACCACTTGGAAGCTCTGATCAGGGACTCCTGAGTATAGCAGATCACAGCGGGGCTGGCATTTGGGGCCAAACACAGGCACTGCTTGCAGAAGAACCATTGAGAGTGCACCAAAAAGCTCCTGGTTTTCCTGTGTAGTGGCACCATCACCCACCCTAGACCTGGTGGCATATGGGTCAGAGGGAAAGGGCCATGTGGTTCAAATTAGGAAACCTGGGGGGCCTAATTTGATTTGGTTGGCAAGTTGGAGGTTGTTCTTTACTTGATAGACCAATAAGACTTCTATTCTGGATGCTCAGTATTTTTCCTTGTAAGCAGATCATTTTTAAAAGGTTGCACATAGTTGTATTCTGTGTGTTTCCATGGGGAACTCATCTCGTACATTCTTAAATTTCTGGTGTTGATAGCAAAATAATATTGGAAGCAAGGGATAGATCAGAGGCCTAGTCTTCTTCCTGCTATGCTTTCCCATTCCATCTAACCCCGAGCAGTATTCTTTCCAAATATATTTTGCCTTGGGTGCCATCGTTTTAGGAGCCAGGTCTAATGGTCTAATTATCCGCACTTCAAAGCATATGGCTCAGGGATCTCATGGATTTCTTTTATGCTCTTTTCCTCCTCAGATATATTTATCGCCTCTGTCCCTTTAGCAGAGTGTCTCAGAAACCCAAACATGGCGGCTCGGAGACCAGCCTTGGGTAAGAGCATGGGTTGGCAAACTAAGGCCCAGGGGCCAGATCTGGCCCAATCACCTTCTAAATCCAGCCCGCGGGTGGTCTGGGAATCAGCGTGTTTTTACATGAGTAGAATGTGTCCTTTTATTTAAAATGCATCTCTGGGTAATTTGTGGGGCCTGCCTGGTGTTTTTACATGAGTAGAATGTGTCCTTTTATTTAAAATGCATCTCTGGGTTATTTGTGGGGCATAGGAATTCGTTCACACCCCCCCCCCAAATATATATATAGTCTGGCTCCCCCACAAGGTCTGAGGGACAGTGGACCCGCCCCCTGCTGAAAAAGTTTGCTGACCGCTTGGTAAGAGACTCTAGCGCTCCAGGATTCAACATGTTTCACAACAGTTTGAGGTCACTAGCCTCCCAAGCTAAACAGGGAGATGTTGCAGTGTTTTAGTGACTAAGCAGAGGCTGAGCTACAGATCAGGAAGTGTATAGTTTGAACTTTGGCTTTGCTCTTCAACATGCTAGGAGGCCTTATTCTAGTCAAACTCTCAGCCTTAGGACACCTCGTAACAATCCTCATCTTGGGGGGTGATGATACTGACCTACCTTATAGGGCTGTAAGGATTAGGATTACAACCATGATGATGTACATCAGTCACTTCTGATAATCTAAAACACACACCTCTTTGTCCTGGCTTTTGACACTTGAGATGCATATTTTTAGGACCCACCTTATTTCTGTAACTGTAAGTTGTTTTTATGTGGTGACCCGCCCTTAGACCTTAAGGTGGAGGGCAGGTAATATATAAGCAATAAAATAATAATAATCACTACTATCAGTATGAATAATAAAGCCCTTCCCCTTAGCATCAGTCAGTGTAAGAATACCTACTCAATTAGAAACGGGGAAGAAAACTTCATGTGTGTGGTGTGCTGTTTTAAAAACACCTTGCTGCCTATTTTAACTTCCTGAAAATGGTCAGCTGTGCTGATAGGACCAGCCAACCCTGAAGCAGATTCATCCTGTGTAGAAGTGGCTCCATCTGGTTCTAAATGTTCCCTGATTAGCAGGGGCTACTTTGGGTGCTCTGAGTTGTTGCTTCCTTTCCAGCACGTGGGGCTCCTGGAGCGGTCCAGAGGACAACAAATTTGGTGTCATGAAGTACGAACATGGGACAGGCTGCTGGCAAGGCCCCAACCGATCCACCACAGTAAGTGATTCACGTAGTCCTGAGAGACCAGCAAGCTTGGTCGGGTGACCAGCAAGATACAGCTGCCTTTTCAAGGCCCAGCAGCAGCGAAGTGGCCTGTCACCCAGCTGACAGTATGCCTCCCTGTCTGCAGGCTGTGTGAAGCTTTTTGGTTTCCAGCACACCCAAGTTCTGGCTCAACTGGAACGGAAAACCCCAAACCTTTATTTTCTACTCCAAAACGTGCCCATTAATGTGGACTCCCTGATCCCAGTTAGTGAAGGAAACCTAGTTGAGAGTGGGAAGAGGGCAGTCTAACAGAAGAGGTGCACTTTTTAAGAAGTAAGTAGGAAGCAGAGTTGGCTACCTGTTGGAACATCTGAAAGTTTGGGGCTGGGCTGCCAGTTTTAGCAGACCAGCCTGAGGGGATGGGGCAGTGACCGTGGTTAAGTCATTTATTCATTCCTTGCCTCAGTGATGTCCTAGGATTTCGCTCTGTATCTTTTAAAATAAATTTTATTAGAGTTTATAAATACAAAATTTAATCTCAAATATATTTTTTGTTCAACATTAAGTAATAGGCCAGGACTCGCCGTCTGAAAAACAGTTTCTATGCTAATGCAATTCTGGTTCTAAACGCAGCATAAGGGGTCTCTGTAGTATAGTGTATTTTAAAATGGGGTTTTAGAGTTTTTTAGGGGTTTTTGAATGTTTTATGTAGTTTTAATGTAGTTTTATGTAGTTTTTATGTAGTTTTATGTAGTTTTTCAATTTCATTGTTCCGCAAGGGACAATGACAATAAAGATATCGTATCGTATTGTATATAAAAACATGGCAAAAAAGAAAAAGTAAGATAGAGAGATAAGAAAAAAGATAGGAAAAAGCTTTCAAGAGAAAATAGAAAAGATACAGTTCAGAAATTAAATAACTTCTGATTCTTCAGCTCTCTGCTGTATATAAACAACAATCACTTCATCTACTCCAACATAATAGGATTTCCCTTGGGAAGATTTGATGGATGGGGGAATTTTGTGCGAGTTCAGGATTAGGCTGGTCTGCCTTGCTTGGATCAGAGTAGGAATTCTCCCATCCCACATTGAACAGGCCCAGTGATTTGTCTCACCTGGCAGAAACTTGAGTTGGCTATCATGGCTGGCTGACACTGCTGCTAGTACGTTGTAAAGCTGGTGTGGGGAACCTTTGGCCCTCCAGGTGTTGCTGAACTACAACTCATCCATGTCTGAAAGCATGTTCAATGAGGAGATTTCACCCCTCCCATATCCAAGAAACTCCTGACGAGTCTGCTGATTCTCCAGAGAGGAGGAGCAGTGTTCTGCTTTCTACTTATTCAGCTCCAGCACCAAGTCAGTCAGTCAGTCAGTCAGTCAGTCAGTCAGTCAGTGTGTGTGTCGGAGAGAGAGAGAGACTGAGTGTTAGAGATCGTGTGTAGAGATAAGGTTGCTGCTAAGAGCAGCTGCAGACACTCAGTGCAGCATTCATTTATGCTTAGACCTATTTAGCTCTGTATATACCGTATTTTTTGCTCTATAAGACTCACTTTTCCCCTCCTAAAAAGTAAGGGGAAATGTGTGTGCGTCTTATGGAGCGAATGCAGGCTGCGCAGCTATCCCAAAAGCCAGAACAGCAAGAGGGATTGCTGCTTTCACTGCGTAGCGATCCCTCTTGCTGTTCTGGCTTCTGAGATTCAGAATATTTTTTTTCTTGTTTTCCTCCTCCAAAAACTAGGTGCGTCTTGTGGTCTGGCGCGTCTTATAGAGCGAAAAATACGGTAGTTTTGTATTATAGTTGTAGTTATAGAATAAAAGAAGATATTCTACAGAGCTGCTCTCCGAGTCGTGTATACACTGCTAGACACTGCCATACTCTGCTGTGCGACGACTGTATTGTGGAAGTGAATCCGGTGCTCACATCTCTAAGCTCTGAGTCCACAGCACTTTGACCTGTTCCTGTGAGAAAGGTGGTCTCTGGAAGTGCTACCCAGCTCGCCTAGCCCAGTCGGGGTTGAAGTGCATGAGTCCAGTTGGTGACACTGGCTCAAGGGCGATGCTGACAGTCAATAGCCAGGGATGATGGGAGTTGTAGTTCGGCAGCATCCCCAAGGAGTGACCAAAGAGGTTCCCCATGCCTGTTGCAAAGAAATGACAGTGGGTAAGGGAGGGTTTATGCCACAGGCAGCGGTAAGAGCGATGGGCTGCTGCACAGCAGCTGCAGTCCTAAGCCACAGAATCCATAGTGGGTAGCCAATGTCCTGTTTTCTCTCCTTCCAAGGTGAAACTTACATGTGGCAAGGAGACAGTGGTCACATCAACGACAGAGCCCAGCCGCTGCGAGTACTTGATGGAGTTTATCACCCCAGCAGCCTGTCAGGAGCCAAAAGACCTCGGTCACGATGAACTCTGAGGCTGGCAGGTGAGTTCCTTTGTCAAGTCTCAAGATGACACAGTAGCCATGGGCGCTGACAAACGGGGAAGGAAAACCATGTTCTAAGTTGTACAGACAAAAACTTTTAGTTTGGCAGCAGTTACACATTGGAACCCCCTGCCTGTTGACACCGGGCAGGTGTCCTGTAATCCCTTACTTTTGCTTTTAATTATTACCAAAACATTTTTTATTGTGCTTGCTGTTTTCATTGATAATTTTAATATTTCTTGTAAACTACTTAGGTTTTTTAATACAATCAAGTGGTGTATAAATTTTGTGTACGTAAAGAAAGTAAATAAAAGCACCGCTGGGAAAGGGGGGCAGAGTTTTTTGAGAAGGTTCCTCCACCCTTTACACCACTTGGCAACTACTCAAGTCGCTTGCCTCTCTTGCCCCCTTCTCCTTAATCAGAACTTATTTTTGTAATGTATTGAAGGAAGACCAGTGTCTCTGTCAGTTCTGTTCCCTTGGCTGATTTGTCCTGTCTGCGATTTCCCTCCTGCAGATTTGCAAAAGAGCTGTTGTCAGTGGGACCAGGTTCTAATCGACATGATTCAAAGAAGCACTGCAAAATTTACTTCTCTTCCCCCCTGGGGCTCCCCCACATGAACCCCCGACATCCTTTCTCCACTGTTCGCGCTGCTCTTCCTCAGTGGACTCTGGAGCTTTTGAATAATTATGTTTACCCTGTGAAACACTGGGGATTGAGTGTGCCCCCCTTTTTTTCCTTCCAGGGCACCATCTGCCCAGATCATGCACAACACACAGGACTGCTCAGCTGCTTGGGCCATTTTCTTGCAGGGGAAAAGGCTTCCTCTGCCTCTTATCGGTTGCTTCTTTGTGGAGGGAAGAGCGCTTACTTTTCAGCCATGCAGAGACTTCAGGCCTTTTCCCCTGAAGCTCTCTCTCCTGCCAGCATTTTCTGTTCTGAGCCAGATTTCCACTCTGTCTGAGACTTTGCACAGCTGAAGGAAGAAGACTGCGAAAAGAACCTGCTCCTTAGCTTGCCCCCTGCGCTGCCACTCACAGCCTGGTTGTTGTTGTTTTAATCTGCTGTCTGATGTTGAACTCTTATTAAAAAAACACACCACCACATTCCCTTCCAATAAACGTCTCTGCTCTCTTCTGTCTGTGGCCTCAAAGGTGAGATTCAGAGAGTTGTTTGGAAGGGGTTGTATGAAAGGGGGATGGCACAACATGGCCAGTTTTATGTCTGCCTTCCGTTCATGCAGCTGTTATCAGTGGCCTCCGCATGTGTCATTTCTCCAGGAGGGGCTGGCAGAAACTTCGACAGGATGCATTAGACCCAACAGGCCCTCCTCTTCCTTCCTCCTCCCCCCCCTCCACCTTTGGGGAACTGGGCCTCCCACGGCTGCTATGCTCCTCTTGATAAAGGTTTTGGGGGAGGGCAGCGCTGGTGCCTTTCACCTGCTCCCCTCGATTGCTGTCAAAGCCGGAGCATTTCCATAACAAAAAGGGAGGCGACTTCCCTCCCAGCCACCATTGTTTCCCATCTGAGCTCCTATCCCAAAAGGCGCCTGGTGCTGGGAAGAGGGGGTTGGGGGGTAGGTCTGACAAAAGGCCCCTCTGGTGACTGGGGACATGTTTACTGTATGGGTTCAGCCTCCCCTGGGCAAAGAAGCAGGGAAGCATGTGCAGTTGGTTATCTATGGGGGAGGGGCACACCATCTCATCCCCCCCAATCTTTCCAGAGGGGGAAGGAGGTGTTTCTCCCACACCCATGGGGTGACGTAGGCGGTTTCTGCTGGCGAAACAAGACATTAAATGGAAGCATCTGTTCTCAAACCAGATCTCAACTGGTGTGTGTTTATGCGCTCCCCTCAGTTCCCTTCCTTTGGATCAAATCCTCTGATCGCTGAAGGATGGATGGGTGAGACTCTTGTGCCCCACATCCCACAAGCACCATTCATTCCCCCCACCCCCACCCGCCGAAACACACTTCAAGTAAACTTGACTCTCATGCACAGGGCAAAACTTGAGTTAGCACCTCTTCTACCAACCCCATTCATTTGCTTCTATGCTTGGTTGCCATAGTGTGACAAATAGACCTCTTTTTTATTTATGCTAATAAAATGTCCCTCCATAAGGGGTGTTTTCATTGTTCCGGCAAGAGTGACTTAAATATGCAGAGTGTATCTGTTAGTGGGGACAGACCATCCACTGCAACAGCTCTCAGGTGTCAGTGTTCAGTTTCCCCCCACATAAGTGCATTGTGACCACTATAGAAGTAAGTAAAAGACAGAGTTTGGGCAAACCGCTGAGAATTGAGATTAAAATGGGCTTGTCTCGACAAAGGATCAGGCTTTGTTCCTTTGCTGTATGTTAACTGCTTCCTGTTTACTTTTTCTCATAGAACTCAAATGGGATCCACTGCAGGTAGACCCCCACCAACTGCAGAGCCCGTCTCAGTGTTGTTTCTTTTCAGTTGTATGACAGACCACAGGTACCACCTAGTTACTACTGCTGACTCCCCCAGTACGTATGAGTAACCCAGAGTAAGTGGAGCATCTGCTTCAGTAAATGTACAAGCCTGTATATTGTGTGTGTCTATCCCAACAGTTAACAGCCATGAGAACATGCATGGCTGCGTCCTTTGATTGCATGAGCCAGCCGAGATATACAGTGGTACCTTGGGTTACAGATGCTTCAGGTTACAGACTCCGCTAACCCAGAAATAGTACCTTGGGTTAAGAACTTTGCTTCAGGATGAGAACAGAAATCGTGTGGTGGTGGTGTGGCGGCAGCAGGAGGCCCCATTAGCTAAAGTGGTGCTTCAGGTTAAGAACAGTTTCAGGTTAAGAACGGACTCCAGAACGAATTAAGTTCTTAACCCAAGGTACCACTGTACTTTCTCCTCCCTGGCTAACACAAAATTTACAAGCATTCTGGGACTTTCCCATCATGTTGTGCAAGCCAGCCTTCAATCCAAAACAGACTTTTTGCGCTATGTTCATATTATATGTGTAAAAGGTAAGGTAAAGAACCCCTGCATGGTTAAGCCTAGTCAAAGGCAACTGTGGGGTGTGGCGTATGAATATTAGCACTGGGCTGTGTCCCAGTACATCAAAACACTTCTGATTTTGGGGGGTGTTTGTGTGGTTAAAGTGCTTCTCATCCCTAATTCTCATCTGGAAAAGTTGCTTCGCTTCTGAAGCAACTGGGCATTTGCTCTGATGTAGATATGTAAATTAAACACACTGCCAAAAATATTTGTTGGCAAGAGGAGAGAGGTGTTTGCTTGCAAAGGGCACGGGACTTTTTTCCTATTCAGAACGACACGCAACAGTTTCTATGGATAATGTGTGCTTTGTTGGTGCCTTCTGGAAGGGAGGACAACTTTTATCATTCCCTGTCCTGCCTTGCTAGAATTCTCTATCACATAAACAGACAAGCGGACTCTCATAAGATTCTGAACTTTTTATTTTCTGGCATGAAAAGTACAAATAATTAAACAATTCCATGTAAAAGATTCATACAGCCGCCGTGCCTGAAATCCCAGTAATAAATATTCTAAACTAAATGCAAAGTGTCATTTTTTTCTTTTTTTTAACAGCAGTTTTTTAAACCCTTCCCACATCAACAGACTCTCTCATGATTTTTTTTTTAAATATTGTTTTTAAAAACTGTCCCAATACACATGTGAAGCTTAAAGAGGCTCTGGGGGCCAGGTACTCCAGGCCTGTCATCTTTTCCCCTGAGCCCCACCATGCCCCATGACTAAATACATTGGTGGGGAGGGTGGAGGGCATGTAAAAAGGTTATTAGGATCTCGCCATTACAACAGACAGACAATTCTTTAAACCCTCTGCTCCCTTCAATGTTGCACCCTGACCCATCATTTGGAAGCAAATTTGCCTAGCAAACATAAGGAAATGCCACGAGCCCCGCTCGCTCGCTTGCTCGCTCTCTGGTGTCTGCCTTCGTTGGCATGCAGAATTCTCTCTTTCCCTCCCCACCCCTGCTCCAACCCCCGTTTCAATCCACTTCGCTTTTTTTTTTTAGTAAACTCAAACTGGCACTTATTGCTACTTGAAAAAATATAGTCGAGAAGAGGCTAGATTGCTGTGACCATTTTAGAAGCAACAGATCACAAAGAGAATTTCGTTTGCCACTAAATGCCCTCGTCGAGATGCAGGGAAGGGAGTCAGATGCAGGGGTGTGGTTGCGGGAGAAGAAATTAATCAGGATCTGAGCTGGCTAGCCAAAGGAAAAATGTCTTGACCAAATTAGCTGGAACTGGAGGCAAAGCTCCCTAAAGGAGCTGTGCTTTCCAATTTGCAGCTTAGCTCAGTGGCTCTGTTTCAGAACAGTTCTTTAAGCACACAAGTTATTTCGGTGGCTGCATGGTCTGCAAAGGGAGCCAGGCTCTAGGCTGTGTTGTGGGTAGCAAAAGAATTTTAGTGGGTTTCCATTTCCCACCCACAAGAGAACTTTGTAGGGGTGGAGTTTTTCTACCTTTTCCACTCCCACTATCATGCACACGGGTAGTTTATGCTTCTTCCTGCATATATTGAGTGGTATTGAGAAGACAGGACTTGTTACAGCTACAGGGCTGTGCTATTTTTCCTGCTCTAAGCTCCAAGGCATGGGTAGGCAAACTAAGGGCTGGATCCGGCGCAATCGCCTTCTAAATCCGGCCCGCAGATTTATCAGCTTGTTTTTACATGAGTAGAATGTGTCCTTTTATTGGGGGGCCACTAGGGGGCGCATCAGAAGATGGCTGACAATAACATCTCTCCGACCCACACGAGGTAATTTGGAGGCTGTGATGGGAGTAAATAGCCTCCCTACCCCCCCAGGATTGTGGGGTGGGACTGCCCTTGCCTGCTGTGCCCTATACCACCCCCGGATTTGTGGGGATGGGGACACTAGGCACAATGCCCTCCTGTGGGATTTCGGCGCTCCTGGACACCGTCTCTGATCCGCGCCACTAGCTGCAAGAACTTCAAAAGAAACAATTTGGATGAAGCAAATGCACATATTTCAAGGAAGAAGGGGGAGTAAAGACTGCTAACAGAAGAGATCTCTGATAAAACAAGAAGAGTCGAAGGAACAAGTATAAATCACGAGAAGATACGCCAAGACTCGGTATGGCAAAGGGACAGATGGGGGAGGGGGAAAAACTTTACTTTCTTTCTTATATGTGATTAAACAAGAACCCCCCCCCCCACAAGTCAGAAATGTTGTTTTAAGGACTTAAGCTGTGGATTTAAGGCTGTGTGGAGATAAACTTTTGAACCAAAGCATGTTTTGAGAAGAGCATGGAATGTATAAGGGCTTTGGAATGACGCAGTTAAAAGTGCTGTCGCCATATTGGGAAGTTCTGTCAGAGGACTTAAGTCTGAGAGGAGAAATAGAGAAATAGAGCTGTTTTTATATTGTGGGTGAAACTCCTCAGTGGGACTTAAGAACGACAGTTCTGTAATTGACGATGGAAAGAGCGCTGTTATCTATGAAGGCGATGATATATGGAAACCATCTCGATTTGAGGATTGAAAGAACGGAAAAATTCACACAGGATTATTATTGGTGTTTATCGGCTTAAGGAGACTATCAGAAGAGATCATAAAGAAAAAAGAGAAAATATATGAACAAGAGGTGATGTGGAAACAGCAAGATAAGACTGGATAGAATTATGAACTTTGTTTGGACTGATTTGGACATTAACGCAGTAGCAAGAAGATGATCAGAATCCCCCTTCGGATCTTAAAATATGGGTCCCCTCAACAAAATTTAAAATTCGGCTTTGTAATTCGGAATTTATGTGATTTGATTTGATTTGATTTGATTGGCCGGTTAATAAATTTTTAAAAAAAGAAAAAAAAGAATGTGTCCTTTTATTTAAAATGCATCTCTGGCTTATTTGTGGGGCATAGGAATTTGTTCATTATTTTTTTCCAAAATATAGTCCGGCCCCCCACAAGGTCTGAGGGACAGTGGACTGGCCCCCTGCTGAAAAAGTTTGCTGACCCCTGCTCCAAGGCATCACTCCTCTTGTCTGGAGGTGGGTCTGAATGCTGCCAAACAAGTTTCAGAGAGGAGTCATGTACAATTCGGAGCAGGGGTCCACTTTGGAATCCACAGCCCAGCGAATTTTGTGGCTAGCTAGTGTAAAGAGTTTGCAACATGACCTCTTTTCTAAGATTATTAAAGGCTAATCCCAGTGATAGAAGAGAACAGCCCAGGAACAGACCCTCCCACCCAGGAGTTCTTCAGCTACTGCAGTGGTTTTCTAAGGAGGCCACATGGCAGGGCACAAATCAAAGTAACTAAGCCACCTGACCGGGGGGGGGGGTCTAGCCTTCATCTAATCCGGGGTTTCCCAAACTTGGGTCACCAGCTGTTGTTGGACTACAACTCCCATCATCCCTAGCTAGCAGGACCAGTGGTGGTCAGGGATAATGGGAATTGTAGTCCAAAAACATCTGGAGACCCAAGTTTCGGGAAACCCCCAAGATGAATTTTGAGGAACAGCCCTCTCAAGGCCTGTGTTGAAGAAAAGGCCACCTTGGCCCCTCTTGGATTTGAAGTAGCTTCATTCAGTAGCCAAGAATGCAAGTTTTTTTTTAAGTTCAGTGGGCTTTTTTGAAAAGAAAATGCCTCAAAAGAGTAGCATGAGCTCAGTTTTTTTTTTACATTTGTTCCATCAGCACGTAGATCTATAGCTCCCAGCAGTCCCAGTATCTGGAAAGCGCCAACTGGGCAAAAGCTGACCTAATGCCATCCTGATTATTTAAATTTCAGAGAATTTATTTTCAAATGTGTTACTCGGCTCTAAGCTTTCTGATATATACCTTTTAGATTTTGTATACTTTGCCTGATTTCAGTTTCCTTTACTGGTGGCTCCCAAAGTCACTCGCTATATCATTACTAACCCAAGCAAGTAGCCTCTCCTTCCCTTTCTGCAGTGTTGCCAGGGGTTTGGTGAATTGCATTTGAAATTCTTCCTGAGTTGGGAGATTCCCGCTTCCCAGCCATCCAGCAGATTATTTGTCGTGACTAGAGATCTCCCCTTGTGCTTAAAGATCTCAGTGAATCAGAACCAAAGTGGGTCAAAAGCTTCCTTTGTGCCAGCCTGTCTCAGCTGCCTGTGGTGCCTGCTCAAATATTTAAAATAAAAGAAGCAAACTGTCACTGAAATAACTTTTTTTAACATGTGGGAGGGATGCTGAGTGGCAGCATGTAAAGGGCAGAGGGTACAAAACACAAGAATAAATAGAGAAAATGACAAGCTACATGTTTTCCCCCTCCCGCCCTCCCCTTTACTTTCTATTAGGATGAAGACTCAAATGTATTTTTCCCAACAAGACAAAAGTAGATGATGTAACATCGAACCCCACAAACAAACTTGCCTATAAAGTTTTTTTTGTTCTAAATGCCACATTTGTAGGTTGTCTTTTTTTTTTTTAGAAAAAGAAAAAATTACCTCTGTGCACTTTGCCCTGTTGGAGAGCCTGTCGTTTAAGCTTATATTATTATTATTGTTGTTGTTTTTTCAATTTTTGTTTGCTATTTAATAAATAAATTAGGAATAATCACTTCTCAGCAAATTAAAAAATATTTCCCTTTTAACTTGCAACTCTGATGAGAACATAAATATACACAAATGTACTTTTACAAGGCAGTAATAAATATTTAAGTTAACAATAAGTTAAAAACTACAAGAAGCTAAAATTCGCAAAAAGATACAAGAGTTAATGGTGCCAGTTTTTTTGTTCTTTTTTTTCTCATTTTATCGCAAACAGAAGCTGCCACAGACTCTTACAAAACACAAGTGAACACATTTATTGTCAAAAAATCAAGAAATCCTAAACTAATTTCTAAATCATTAAACAATTAAAACTCGAACTAATGCTAAAATGTTTTAATTATCATTAAGTTCGTCTTTTAAATGTTGTTCATTTTGTTTCCATTTTTTTTTTTTGCTTGAGAGCAAAAGAAAAATAAAAGTCCCTTGCTCCACAAGTGCCAACGATGACTTCGTTGTTTTCAGCAAACCAAAATAAATAAATAAATAAATTTTTAAAAAGAAGAACGGAAAATAGCCGATGTGCATTTTCAGGATGTGATTTGTGAACACAGATCCAAAGAGATGCCTCGGGAAAAGGCGGTAGCAGTTGCGTCCCCTTTTTAAAAGTTAAGGTTTTTTTTAAGAGAAACTTCCCTTCTCGTTCCCTTTGAAGTATGCGGAGGGGGAATTTAAATAAAAAAAAAAAAAAGCAACATGGACATGGATGTCAGTGTAGTACAACCCTTACAAACAGATTAATCCCACTTGAAGGCTCCATTCTGAAGGGAGACAACCATAAATTAAAATAAAATAAATTCTTTTTTATTTTTAAGCAGCAGCCCTACAGAGAGCAAGATTCAGACTTTTTTTAAAGAAATCATCCTGGGCTCTTTTGGCTTTAATTTGAGAAACCGGGCAATGCCTCCACGGAAATGGCTAAAACTCCAAAGGTATTTGGCATTTGTGACTGCCGGATGAGTGAAAAACTTGAGTAGATTTCTCTCCACCATCACCCCCCCCAAAAAAAAACCACACAATTTCTTGCTATTCTACCAAATAAATAAAAAATAAGCTGGGCAGTGCTGTGGAGGAACTGTCCCAAGTGAATGTTTTTGGCCTGTCCCCATTCAACAAACATACACACTCGAAAGGGATGAAGGCTCCCTGTGGAGGACCATGGAGCAAGAGATGTCTTGGTCCAAAGGTGGAACACTCTCACCTGTGCCAAGAACCTCATCTCTGCCCCTCTACCCACTCCATGATAGCACCTCCTATATCACAGGAAACTTACATACAGTAACAGAGATGACACCCTCAGGCGTGTTAATCCCGTTGTTAAAAACAACAACGCGGGGGGGAATTACAATGGGCAACGGTCAATGGGAAGAGATTTGGTATTTAGAACTGTCAGGGAAGCTTCCCCCAAGCCTTTGAATCGAGGCCTACGTGACAAAGGTGTGAGATATTGGAGCAGCAAGTTGCTTCCCTTCAAGGGTTGTGTTACGTACGGTGTAGTTTTAGCTTTCCGCAAAATAAACACAGCCTCGGACACACAAGGTCTATTTGGTTGAAGATGGTGGTGGATGGGGTTATTTTGCCCTTAGACTTGCTGACATGTTTAGGACATTTAATCGGACGGAGACTGAATCCAGGAGGGCCAGGTGGGATAGGTGGCTGGGTACACAGTCCCTGCAGGGTTTGATCAGGGAACAGCTCTAAGCATTGTTCCATCATCCTACTATCATGGTTAACAGGCAGGGGTGATGCTTATACTAGGATGCCATTAGGTGCCATGATAGTAACTTGGTCACAGCTTAGATGGCAAAGCCAGAAGCCGAAGCTGCTTGAAAGGTCTACGCTCCAGTGGGGTGAATCCTAGTTTCACCCTGGCTTCCCTTTTGAGCCAGAGAGCACATGCGTCCTTTTCCTTAAGCATGTGCAGAGGTGCTCACTCACATACGCACCTCTCTGGCTACATCAAAAAAGCTCTTGCTGCCTTCAATTTCTGCAGACAACCTAAGAACATTATTGGGTGCCTTGACCGAAGGAAATTCTGAGGAGGTGTCTCAATGCTTAGCCTCAAAGGGCAACTTAGCTGAAACATGTCGTTGTGTTTCACCAAACTGGCATCCAAATCTCTGCTGAGGAACCTGGTTAAGTACCTTTTCCTTCCAAACATGGACAAAGGGTTCCCCCCAATCTCTCCCCCATGATGGATCAGATACCACAAGACATCGGGTGGAGGGGAAAACATGCCATCAGCTTAGAATCAGAGCGGGGATGTCATGCTGAAAGCTAGATGTCCAGCAGACAAGAAGCATGTCTTTGGCAAGGATCCAGAAAGGTGGGCTGAGGCGCTCACCCTCCTGCGAGATGAGCACAAAGCAATCATACTGGCCCATGTCGTGACCACTGGCCCATGCTGCCTCGGACCAAGAACCCAAGCAGGAGTGTGCATCTCAAAAGACTGGAAGGTTTATTGCTGCCAAGAGGAAAAGAGAAGCCCCCTGAGAGAAATCTTAAAGCATGGGAATTGCAAGGCCTTCCTACGGGTCAGATTGCTCCACAACTGCCTTGCAGCATGGTGGAAAGAGCTCCGATCCTTTCTCCTACAGCTCAGCGCACCAGAGACCTTCTGCTGGAAAATCAGAAGACATCCTCGGCTGCTGGAGTCCACTGTGGCAAAGTGCAGTGTTGCTTTACAGAGGTGATTGGCTTTGTGGGGACGTATTCTCTCTTGGGAATGGACCAGCCACAGCAGAGCAGGCACTAAATCTAGCAGAATGGCTGAGGGCGAAAAGGTGGTGCCGTTTCAGAGCTGCCAGGGCATGTGGCTAATTCGGAGTGAGGGCGAGTGGGAAACGGAACTGACTTGAGTGAGCCGAGAGAAAGAATGAACACGGAGTTATCAAATGCCCAGATGGACACTTGACTGTTGGGTCTTGCCAATGCCTGCACCTAGGAAGGCGGAGGAGGAACAGAAAACTGTGCCCCTTATTGAAAAGGAAGGCGTGGCACAGCCATCCCTTGTGGCATCACCACCCCCCCCCCCCGGTGGATAGCAACCACCAGGAATCATGTTGGACTCATCCGCCCCACAAGCCGGGCCGTGCAGTTCCCTTGGCCAAGTGTGACTTGCGCTCAGCTGTTCTAGGGAGCCACATGGACAAAGCAGAGCAAAGACATTGCCAAAACAGCCCCGAGATCTCCACTGAACAGCGAAGGGGGTCAAAGAGCTGACCTATTTGGTTGCATTAAGCTGCCTGGAAAGGGCAAATGGAAAATGTTCTGCCTCGCGTCCACTCAAATGGTAGGGGAAGGAGAAGAATTGGTGCCTCCCTAGTGAGTGCTCGCTGCTCCCTTTCTAGTCCTTCCTCAGAAAATGCCAAGACAGACAATCTCACCCCCCAGGCCCCAAGTCAGCCTGTCTCCACTTCTGTTGCATCTTCTGAAGTACAATGCCAGGCTCCTAGGGGGGACCATTTGCAGATTCCCCAGCCTCCAGATGCATGACCTTCTTTGGACCAGTTTTCCCTACTCCCCGCCTACCCAACTTATCTTGGTCTCTTACATGAAACGGCTGGATCCATAATTAACATAAAGAGAACCCTTTAATTTTTAAGACTGTTGGAGCTGTGGACTCTAGTTACAGTATATGGATGTGGGATACTACCAGAAGTCAGTGTCAAACAAGAGACGCCCCTCAAAATAAGAGGGTCCCTGCCTTTCCTTCATGATCCTTCTTCTGATTGCCCCTGCACTTAGCCCATCATTATAGCACTACACTAAATGGACTGCCCAGGAGCCTCCCAAATTGGATCAAGCTGCCTTGCCTTTGGGAAACTGAATGTTAATCTACTTTCCCGTAATTGATGTCCATTGCGTCGTACACGGACCTCTGCGGATCTAACTCTCTTCTTTCCAATATGTTTTGCAGCATCATGCATAACAGCCTTGGCACGCCAGCAGTGGGCAGTGACATCTGAGTCAGTTCAGGCTTTGCGTCCTCTGCAACAGCTAGAGGAGTTGCTTGCAACCGTGCCCCCATTGAGGACCATGTTGTCTCTTTGCTAAGGGTAGATATCAGGCATGCATTGAGAGGTGGGTGAATAGAGCCTCTCTTTCCCCACCCACCAGCAGCAGGGTTTTCCTGCAGAACCAAACCTATCTGCACAAATCAGCTTCCATGCTCTAGCAGCACTAACTGTTTTGGGGTGCTTCTTTTTTCACTCGATGGCTTTTCCGATGAAAAAGCCAAAAGAAATCTTAGCGGGGAAACAACTCTGAAAATGGACGTGTGTAAAACTAATGCTGGTATTAAGCACACAGCCTAAACCATTGTTTTTTTTTAAAGAAATAAACTGTTTCCTAGGCTTTTTGTCCCTTTGGCAGGGGCTGGGTGGGTAAGAGAGAAGTCCGGTGGGGAAGTTGCAGAAAGCCATAAGGTGACTGCAGCCCCTTCTGCCCTGTCCCCAGCCCCTAACAAGACACACAAAGACAAGAAAAGCATTAAAATAAAATTAAAAAGGCTAGGGGGAAAAAGAATCCTGAAAGCAATTTGCTGCTTCTTCTGCCCAGCTAAGGGAGGGACAGAACAATCCAAAACCTTTGGGATCTAAGTGCTGCTCCTGCACAAGACTCTCAAAGGCTTTCCAGGCAACGGGATGCGGGCAAGGGAGAGGGTGTGGCAGGAAAAAGACGATAGGTCAAGAAAAGCAGCTACCTTCCCAGCATGCTTCTGGTGTGGAGAAAGCACATGGGCCTTACTGCTGTTTGGGGTACTTGTGAAACTGCTGCTATGCAACTGGCAGCAGCTGGCATCTGTTGGTACACCACCCTTTGGAAAAAGCCATGTCTTTTCTGTCCTGCTCCCAGCACCTCTCTATACGGCACTAACTGAACTCGGTTTCCTTTCTAATTCTCACGCTTTTAAAGCTTTTAAAAATGCCTTCAGTCACCGTGAGCCGCCACAGTTGTGCTCAGTTGCTTTCGCTGGCGTTTAAACCCTCCCTGCAACAAAGCCAGGCTCAACCCCAACTGCTGCACCGCCGTCGTTTTGCAAACCTGGGTGGAATTAGCAAAGGGAAGGAAAGGCTCAGCTTCCAGGAAGGAACCGTCCCAGCTCAGAACTATGGCTATCCCCCAACTCAATCAATCCCATAACAAAGCTGATGCCAAAATCCCAGTTCATTATATGGAGACTCTTGTGTGGCTCCAAGCTACCTGTATCTGTGAAATCTGATACAATACGGACATCCCCATCACTTGTCTGGAAAGGCCATTGGGAATGAATGACTGGTGTGTGTAGAGCAGTAGCACTTAGTGACTTGCTTTCCATTTCTCCCTTTGAATTTGTGTGTGTGTGTGTGTGTGTGTGTGTGTGAAGTTCAAGAATCCCAGTAAAAATTTCCAACAAGGTCTCTCTTCCTTTTTTATAAAAATAGATTTTTTTAAAATCTTTCTAAACGTTTGCTGTTGTTTTCGTTTTGTTTCCCATTTCAGCCTTTTTAATGTATCATTTCCCCCTTTCATTCAGTCATTAGATTGATCTAACATTGAAAAAGAGAAAGGGAAAACTCACCCACCAGCCCATTCCCACTCCTGTACCTCCCCCCTTTAATCAATAACAACTTTCTAGCTTATCAGGATAGTCAACTAACAGAGTTTGGGGGTGGGGGGTTGGCTCCCTCCTCTCTCTCTCAGATGGCCCCATGCTTGGTCTTAACAAATTCTTCGCCTAAAAATTTATAAAGAAAGAAGGAAAGAATGAAAGGCTTGATTTTGGGAGAGGAGGCAAAATAGCATGTTTAAATTGTACCACCACCTGATTCAAGTCCATATTTCTGACCCAAAAAGAAACTTGACCCATCTAGTCCACACAACCTGATTAATCGACTAGGAATCTTGGACACTGTGCCAGGTCCCTGGCCTCTCTCGCTTGCTTATCTCCACGACCCACGCTCTTACTTTAATCCCAAATAATTCCAGGACGTAAGCAAATTATCAAACCTGATATGCAAACTTACAAAACAGAGCAGAAAAAATATATATGGGGCCTTTGCTCTTCCCCCAGGGAATGAGGCTTCTCTGGGGAAAGGCGGGAAGGCCCCCGTTCAGGACATATGGGGTTGGGTTTATTTCCCAAATACAACATCATTCTAATTAAGGGCCAGGCAAGGTGGTAGGATTAACAAACAATATCGCTAACATTTTAGACCAAGGGATGAGATGAGAGCATTGTCCACCCACCACATTTGTACTTTTTTGTATTTTATTTTATTTTTGCATCCAAGAAGGACAAAAGTGGTGAGCTGGATTGTTGTAACTCCTCCCCTCTAGGCTAGCTCAGAAAAGCAGTCATGACAATTCTTGGATTTGCTGATCCGCAATATTGGGGGGGGGGGGGGAGAGAGTCGGGAGTGTTTCTATATCACACCTTACAGGAGAGAGTGGTTTTCGTCCCCCGTCCCCCCACGGCCAGGAAACCTGCCCATCAAAAGGAACAATGTAAGGGGTCAGAATTCAAAGAGGGAAGGAAGGATGGAAGATTGGGGAAAGCTTCTGACTTGGGTAAAGTATATTAGAAAAGCCTAGGACAAGGGACGGGGGGGGGGCGCAGTAGGGTCACAGAAACAGAGAGGTGTTCTATTCTGAGTGGATGTCTCCCCTGCACATTGCCAAGAGCAGGGATCGGTTTTCAAAAGGTGGCTGACATGTTGCCACGTCCGTGCTCCCTGCTGGGCTGTCGGGCACAGGGGAGGGGGAGCGGGAGAAGCCTCCTGCTTCCCAGAGAAGATCACGGTGTCTGGCGGTTTTGTGTTTTGTTTTAAATATTCTGCAACATTTGAGTCAATGAACATTTCCGTTCTCGTGGCGAGTCGGGGAAGAGGGCTGTTTTCCAGCATCCTTGCTGCTCACCCCACCCCACCCCTCCCGCCATCTCTCTCGCCCCGCTCGCTCGCTCATGCCTTGTGTTGCTTACTGGTCTTGAAGGAAACCTGGAGAATTCGGTCGCCCAGTCGGTAGCCGTTTAGGCTGGCGATGGCCATGGCTGCTTCGTCGTAGTTGGTCATGGTGACAAAGCCAAAGCCCTTGCACTTGTTGGTGGTGAAGTCGCGGATCACTTTGACGTTGGTGACTGCTCCAAAAGGCCCAAAGAGCTGCCACAGGACACTCTCATCGGCCTCTGGGGAGAGGTTGTACACAAAGATGCACCAGCCGGCACTGGAGGCCCCTGTCAGGTTGACTCCCGCCAGGCTGGTCATGCTGTCGATCGTGATGGGAGAGAACCTGGAGATCAAGGAGAGAGGACTACTTTGGGTGTAAGGCTGGCATTCTACCAGCATGAGCTCACTGCAATATGGACAGGTTAGGAAAAGCGCTGCCTACTTCTCAGGGGAAAGGGAGAGGCACCGGCAGTTCACTCCTACAAGCCTTGGCTCCAAGGGGCAGGAGGGAAAGGGCACAGGCACTTCCTACCAAAAGCCCTGGATCCTTCAGGTTGAATTTGATGTACAGTCGTACCTTGCTTGTCAAGCTTACTCCGTTCCCGGAGTCTGTTTGACTCCCGGAACAGTTCAAAAACCAAAGCATGGCTTCCGATTGGCTGCAGGAGCTTCCTGCACTCAATTGGAAGCTGCGGAAGCAATGCTGGATGCTCGGATTCCGAAAAACATTCGCAAATTGGAACACTCATTTCTGGGTTTGCGGCGTTCGGGAGCCAAAACGTCCAAGTACCACGGCATTCGACAACCAAGGTACCTCTGTACAAGCCTACCTTTGTAATTTCCCCCACAGATTTCGGTGAGGTGACATTTTAATTCACACTCTTTCAAGGGTATTTCTGCCTGTGCTAGATGTTCCCCCAGTTTGGTTCAGCCTGCAAGTGTGCCACGAGTCTCCCTGTTTGACCTTAAGGTTTCTTGGCTCTAATAACGAAGTAACCTCGAGGGTAAAATGGAAGGGCTCCTAACAAAGAAGACTGTGACATTTCCTGTGCATGAATGAGTTCATCATGCAAGTCCTGAAATTGGAATCCCATGCAGAATCTGGCACAATGAGAATCTCATTTTCCATTTAAAGAAAAACAAATTAAAACCCCCCCAACACCAAGTTATAAACTTCATGGTAGCAAATAACATCTTAGAAATGATTCTAATGAAACAGGGAGGAATTCAATGTTGTGCTCTTCCAATTGTTCAGTCAGCTCAAGCATTTCAGCTTGCCTCTCCACCCCTGAGCACTGTTATGGGGGTTCTCCCAAGCCCCCAAAGCCAATTCTGGCACAGGGAAGGGGGAGAGAAGGAGGGGAAAGCCCATTGCACAAGGGATTCCAGTGATGGGACTCATTAGGTGCATCCTACCCAGGATGTGGGGCAGAGCTTGCTGTGAGGAACAGGTATAGTACAAACTTCCCTATGTCTCTCTCTCTTCCCCCCGCCCAGCCAGCTATTGTTTTCTGACATGTTGCTGGTGACCACCTGTGCTCCAGTTATTTCCTTCCCTTTCCTTGTCCACCCCAGTTTTGGGGGAGAAGAAAGAAAATTGAAATGTTTGGATAACCTGGATCTGTGGGTTGATTCAGGTAAAAGGCAAAGGACTCCTGGACAGTTAAGTCCAGTCAAAGGCAACTATGGGGTTGCAGTGCTCATCTCGCTTTCAGGCTGAGGGAGCCGGCGTTTGTCCACAAACAGCTTTCCGGGTCGTGTGGCCAGCAGGACTAAATCGCTTCTGCTGCAAAGGGACATTGTGACGGAAACCAGAGCGCATGGAAATGCCATTTACCTTCCCGCTGCAGCAGTGCCTATTTATCTACTTGCACTGGCGTGCTTTCGAACTGCTAGGTTTGCAAGAGCTGGGACAGAGCAATGGGAACTCACCCCGTTGCAGAGATTGGAACCGCCAACCTTCTGATCGGCAAGCCCAAGAGGCTCCGTGGTTTAGACCACAGCGCCACCCGCGTCCCTCTGGGTTGTTTCACACCACAACTCTGTATATGGATGTGTAATTTTTGTTATTGATCCAGAACACACTGTTATTCGTGGCTGAATGGCTCACCAATACTACCTGCCTGCTGCAACTAAGCTTTCCTAATACAGGTTGAAGTGAATGTATTGGAGTGGTTCTGTGCAGAGAATATCTTAAACCTCCAGCCTGCTGCAGTAGAGCAGTCGTGTAAGTGTCTGCTAATTTACTTGACTTCAGCGGCAATCATTCTATGCTCATTTACTTGGAAGGAAGCCCCATTGACTTCAGTGGGATTTACGTCAGAATAAACACATGCACACGATTGTGCTATTGCATAGAAAATTCTCTGAACAACAACGCTCCCCTCTAATCTTGTTGGGAACAGGAGGCGTGAAGGAAAGCAGTTCTGCAGAAGAGTCAAGCTTCTTCTTGCTGAATCTGAGGAAACAGCTGGGCATTGCCAGGAATCTCCAGGGCAGACTGGACCACTCATGAAGGATGCTGGCATAGCAACCACTTAAAACGACACAGGCTCAATTTGGGGCCTAGGAATTTTGGACCTAAGGAGAAATGAGCTTGCTCAATGCCTGCATGTGGAACTACAGAGAGCTCCATTTAAGCTGCTCTGAGCTTTCGAAGGAAGATTGGGACGTGAAATATAAACAGTAATTGTTGTAACATCTTTGACAGCCTTCTAGCTCTCAGATGTATCTGTCTTTGGTATAAAGTTTGTCCGCCTTCCCAATTCACCTTTGGAGCAACCGTCTAATTTCTGTCCTTCAAGCAACGCAACTAAATGAAACCAAGAAGCACCCAACACAGTGACAACAGACAAACACAAGACCAAAAAAAAAAAAAAAAATTATATAAGGAACAGCCAGTCATCTGAGCAAAACAGCAAACCCTTCTCTCGAACCAAACCCAAAACAGAACAAAAAGAAGAGGCATGAAAGGTCTGTAGTGTGTCCCCCAAGACACACAAACCCAAATTCCACAGGCCTAAGGCAGAAGATGGAGGGATTCTATTGTTTTAACTTTTATAGTACTTTTAAATTCCCATGCTCGCTGAGGGAGGTGGGGGGAATAAGAAAAAAGAGGGGAAATGATTACAAATTAAAAAATTAGTATTGGGAAAGGGTGGGTATTGAACCAAGCAACCACAAATAAAGTTGTCTACGTTTTTTTTCTCCTTTAAGGTTAAGAAAAACAGTCAGATACCTTAGGAGACTACCAATGTTATGTCTAATCATGACACCCACATTTGCTTTCTAAAAGGATGAGTGCGGCTGCACTGTTAAGGCCGAGGTGGGGTAGGGGCTCTCGCCTCTGGGGCTGTGTTGACAATCACCTTTTTAAAATCCAGCCTTGTGCTGTGGGCCAAGGTGGGGAGGGAGGGGGGGAGTGGCGAGGAGCGTAGGCTTTTGAAGGCTATTTACCTCTTGACGCCGTATGCCATGTTTAGCAAATTGTCGAGCCTGTGGGAGGAAGAGGAAGACGAGGAGAGGCCATTGTTAGTAGACGATCTCGTAACAAGAGGGTCCTGCGGTGCCATCTGACTTGGCTATTAGTGCCGCAGCAAGGCAGCGCTTGCTTCCTGAGACTAAGCACAGGTTGCTGTTTGCACTTGGAGGCCCTGGAGGAATTTAAATGTCTTAGGTTTGGAAATATATATATATCTATGTATGTATATATATATATCTATGCTGAACAGCAATGGGAAAGGATCTCCATCTATTTTGGTTGTTTATAATCTGTTTTTCACATACTGAGATGCATGGGTAATGGGCAGGCACTAATTAATTAAGGGCAACGGTGTCTGCATTTCAGAAATGATGATGATGATTATGGTAATAATCAATCATTTTTTAAAAGAGAGAGAGAGAGAGAGAACACCTAGAACAGAACATGGGAAACATATTTACAGTTACAACTTGCCACCCCCTCTTGTTAGGACTTACTTTCCTCTGCAGAGCTGTGTCCAGATTTCATGCAGCAACTCTGAATTTTCTTCAATTTATTTGCTTAAGAATCTGCATGATTACCATCATGCCATGGAATCTCAGCACTTGCCTTACTCTTTATTTTTTAAAGGCAAGAGTTTAGTCTTAATAGTTGCTAGCAAAGATCTGAAAACCTGCAGGTTGCCTGAGCTTCCAGTGGTCAAAGCTACCAGCATTAGTACTTTTCCCTATTGGCCTTCCTGCTTCTATTGTCCTTTAAAATGGTCCCTCATCCCATCAGCTACACATATCTGGATTTCCAGAATCTCATCTCTTCAAAGAATGCGGTGCAGAAAGGCAAAATCTTGCTAAGAACTCCCCCAAATGGTGCAATTGCATACAGTATACACATTTCAGAAGCACAATTTTTATATCTTAGTAATAGGACTTGGGAGTATTTTTCCTAGTGCAGATATTCAGGCCTTACTTATGAGGTGCATTTCTAATAAACTAGATTGCACATGCGGGAGAGAGCATTTAATGGGTGAAACATAACATCTCCCAGATCCATGTATGTGTTTATTAGCATGTAAGTTGTGGCTCCATCATAAACGGAAGTTTAATGAGCCAAAACACAGAAAATATCTACGTCCGCATGTTCCATGCATATGTATGACTTTTGCATGTGTGTCATGTTATGGCATGTCGTACACCATGCAGATGCCATGCCTATGAACATCATCTGCGTATGGGTCCACCGGATATGTATGAGCAGGGAGTTCAAACATAAGTGACCCGAACCTACAATTCAGTCCATTACTTCACCAAACCGAACCAAAATTTATCCTGCCTGTTGGGACCTAAATTGGCTTTTGGACCAAAGGAAGAAGCGAGATATCAGAAAAGCCTTCCAGCAGCACAAAATTCCTCGTCTAGTAGGCAGAGAGGCTATTTTAATTTTCCTAGTGTATTGTTATTGCTTTCTTTCTGATAAAAGTATGTTTTAGATACTACAGCTAAAAGTTGACCTGGATTGTGGGAAAGTAGCTGGGTTGATAATCCCACTTTTTGGGAAGGGCTTAGACACATGGCCTTCTGGAAACACTGTATTCCTCACTTCTACACAGTACAGTGGTACCTTGGTTCTCATAAGCCTTTGTACTCAAACAACTTGGAACCCAAACACTGCAAAGTGTTCCAGTTTGCGAACTTTTTTGGGAAGTCAAGCGTGCTCCGTTTTCAGTGTTATGCTTCCAATTTGAGTGCCAAAACTTCAGTTTTGAGTGCCACACTTCCATCTTGGGTGCCATGTTTCTGTTTTGAGTATTATGCTGAGCTCTGCCTGTTTTTGCTATTTATTTTGTGTTTTTGTTTTTGCGGCTCTTTTTAGTGTGTTACTGTGTGGAACCCAGCTCAGCTACTGATTGATTGACAGTGTGACCGCAGTACATTGTTTACTGCTTTCATTTTATGGATCAGTGATCTCGTTAGATAGTAAAATTCATGTTAATTTGCTGTTTTAGGAGTTGTTTTTAAAAGTCTGGAACGGATCAATCCATTTTGCATTATTTTCTATGGGAAAGCATGCCTTGGTTTTGGGACGCTTTGGTTTTGGAACGGACTTCCGGAACGGATTAAGTTTGAGAACTAAGGTACCACTGTAATTCCATTTGGTGGTTTCTCTCTACCTGAATTGTCGGAATGTACCTGCATTAGCTGATGGGGTTAAAAGGGAAATTCACCACAGACATCTCTAAGAAAGAGGAGAAGGAATCACCAGATTCTAAACCTGGGTATGGCAGCTTACATTAGACCTTTCAGGACAGAAACTGAACTAGCCTACTAGCAACCCAAGGTCATTTTGCTCTCCATGGGAGAAGGCAAACGGAACAATTACAGAGCACTCAGTGGCACCATAGAACATGCCTGGAAGCCAAAACCCACTCCTTTAAATTCATCACAACTTCAACCAAAAGCGAGGCAGGGCTTTGGGATACAAGAATCTCCTTGAACTTTGAGCAGTCCGTTTACCCTGAGGAGTTCTCCCAGCCCCTGCCACACTTTAGGGCCAAAATAGACAATACAGTGGTACCTTGGGTTACATACGCTTCAGGTTACAGACTCCACTAACCCAGAAATATTACCTTGGGTTAAGAACTTTGCTTCAGGATGAGAATAGAAATCGTGCTCTGGCAGCGGGAGGCCCCATTAGCTAAAGTGGTGCTTCAGGTTAAGAACAGTTTCAGGTTAAGAACGGACCTCCAGAACAAATTAAGTACTTAACCCGAGGTACCACTGTATGTAAAACTATCATATCACCCGTAGCATGGCATAGCATGCGTGTGTTTGTATGTGCACGGTTAACCCAGCCCCACTTCCACCATCCTGACAAAAAAAAAAATTCCTTCCCTGCTGTAAAGGTGCTATTTGCTCCAGGAAGAGAAGCTGCCATTGATGCCTGTGCAAAACAGCAAGGCGGGGAGGGGGTTGTTGGGGCTAGGTACATTCAGTGCAATATACAGGTGTACCCTCTACTCCAAGTCGGTTCTTCTCAGACACAGCCCAGAATCCTTTGGGCTCCCATCCCAGCAAGAAGTGGACACAGAGTATGGCCAAGGTGGGTGGGTGGAGGAAAGAAATATGAAGAACTCACCCACCACCTGAAGGACATGGAATGTGGAGAGGCAACAGAAGGTAGGATTGTGCAAGATACTGTTCAAAATACTCAGTTTCCTGTTCTCAGACACCAAAGTGGCAACTAACCTCTCTCTATATATATAGATTTTAAAATCCATTGTTTCTAGGCTCCGGTTACAATATTGATATATCTAAACCTATGGCCTTTTTGGTTTCGAAGCAACCCTTCAAGGTGACAGAGAGGCACATGAGTGCAACAGAAATGTCTTCTGCTTAGATGATAAGGGAGCAGCAGGAGATTATTACCGGTTCAGCCTCACGGAGACGGGCAACAGAATAGTTCAGGAAGTCTACCTCCCAATCGCAGCAATTTCCTTCTCCAAGAAACAAAGGAAACACCCATAACAGTCCTCTGGGGAAGCAAGGCTAGAAAAATCTCTGTTCCCTGCTGCACTCAAAATGTTTTTAAGTCCAAAGGGCACAGCTGCTCACCCGCTCTACCACAAGCTTCCTCCACAAGCCCTGATATAGATTCTAGTATCCAAGCCACCTTTCCTACTGGATCACAAAAAAAAGTAAAGGACCCCTGACAGTTAAGTCCAATCGAAGACAATTCTGGGGTTGCAGCGTTCATCTTGCTTTACAGGCTTTACAGGAGCCGGCGTTTGTCCTCAGACAGTTTTTCCAGGTCATGTGGCTAGCATGACTAAGCAGCTTCTGGCACAATGGAACACCGAAAACACAGCAGTGCTTGGAAACACCGTTTACCTTCCCGCCGGAGCAGTACCTATTTATCTACTTGCACTGGTGTGCTTTCGAACTGCTAGATTGGCAGGAGCAGGGACCGAGCAACGGGAGCTCACCCCGTTGCGGGGATTCGAACCGCTGACCTTCTGATCGGCAAGCCCAAGTGGCTCAGTGGTTTAGACCACAGCGCCACCCACATCCTGGGTCAAATATGCACAGCCTATGCCCAAATCCATCACCGCCACCTAATACAAGCCTCTGTGCGTTTCTCCTTGCCACTGCTCTTTCCCCACCTGTGCCAGTTGGATGCAGCAGGCTGAATTATTTTAAAAACACAGCCACTTCCTGCAGCGAGTGCTCTAATCTTGCTATTTAGCTTGATATGCACAACACAACTTCTACTGCTTAGTGGGCAACATGAAGAGCTCAAGACCCAGGTTAAGTTCCACCTCAGCTATGAACTTCCCTGTGTTATCAAAGCCTGGGCATTTCCAGTGTTTGAAACTCCCATTGTTCTAGGCGCGTTTTGCGATGGGATTTCATTAGCGCGAGTAGTTTCTGAGCTCTGGGTGCAGTACTGCACCTAAGATTTCAGATTTCAGATTCCTTCAGTGTGGAAGGAAAGGAGGACCTTTTTCTGCCTCCCCACTTCCAGCTACTCTCTGAAGACTGGAGAAGAGACCTTCTTAAGAATATTAGGGGAAGGTGAGAAGGGGAAGGACTAGACCATGGGAAAAGTGAACATAATATTTTAGCTGCAGTTCATTCATTTTCAGCTTTGTATTCTCATTATAAAAAAGCCTGCCTAGGCATTCCATTGTGTGCCCATAACCTAGGTTTAAGGTGCCATTTAGCTCCTAGCTTTCGTATCTCAGTTTCCTTCCCAGTTTCCCTCTCAGCTCTCAAGCTGTTAGCTGGGACTACCAGCCATCCTAGAGCGTTAGGAAGATAAACAACTTCAGAGATTTGGGGACAGTATGAAGCTGAATAAATATGTGATGAGTAGGTACCACATAATGAGTCTCAAATGACATCACTTTGAAAAAGAAGTGAACAGTTCTCTCGCACATGATTCTTTTTCCTGCTTGGGCATGAAGATAAATCTGTGTTAATCCATGCACGCTGCCACACATGAAAGTCACATCGAAAGCAGACATATACACCATCATCACACCCAGCAGGTGTACACAGGGTGTTTTTCGATGCCATGTGGGAAAAATATTACGTGTGAAGCAGCAGATAAAAAAAATCAATGAAAAACATGGAAGAAAACATACATGTGATGCAGATCTGGAGTTCAGATGCAACCAGGCATTCAACGCCAAATCACGGGGAATGGGGGGTTAACAGCCTTGAGGCTTTATTTCAGTTTGCCTAAGACTTTTCAAATCCAAACTGGCTAAGGGGCTGCTTAGGGATTGCTGCAGACCTTCAGGTG
Organism: Podarcis cretensis; assembly: GCF_951804945.1. Taxonomy (NCBI): domain Eukaryota; kingdom Metazoa; phylum Chordata; class Lepidosauria; order Squamata; family Lacertidae; genus Podarcis; species Podarcis cretensis. The sequence continues at coordinate 33,448,141 of NC_137187.1, forward strand.
GCCCTCATAATCTGTCCCTCCCCATCTTACCTACAAATTGAAAAAAAGGAAATGGGGTACAGTGGTACCTCGGGTTACATATGCTTCAGGTTACAGACACTGCTAACCCAGAAATAGTACCTTGGGTTAAGAACTTTGCTTCAGGATGAGAACAGAAATTGTGCTCCGGTGGCGCAGCGGCAGCAGGAGGCCCCATTAGCTAAAGTGGTGCTTCAGGTTAAGAACAGTTTCAGGTATAGAACGGACCTCCAGAACGAATCAAGTACTTAACCCAAGGTACCACTGTATATGAGAATTCATGGATCATGATTCCCAAAACAATGTACAAAAAGAATTTCGTTTCTTACAGGACCTGCCCCACACAAAAGGAATCTGGACGCTCATCTGTCCCAGCCCTGCCCTGAGGAACACAATACAACTGGCAAATGGCACACATTGGTACTTAGGAAGATGGCACTTCCTCTGTTTACACCTGATGGAAATGTGGCTGCCCTCTAGATCCAGCAGAACCTCAAGCTATATCAACAACCGTCCCTTTACTGAATACTGAGATGTGGCTATTTCTGGAGTGGAGCGGCAGGGTCAGTAAAACTACTAGGGGAAAACACAGCTCGGCACAAAGAGGCCCACTCACAGTGGAAGTGCCTGGCCTCGCCACCACCAATCCTAGCAGTTTTCAGGTGAGCATCACTGGAGCACACAGACTGCTTCTAACCATCTGGTAGACCAGATGCCCTGTAATCTTTTCCAATTCAGCATAGCAACAATCTGAAAGAGACTCATAACTTGGTCCCTTCCTGCCTTGAAGAACTCAGCATGAGGTAGCCACTGAATGGTACTGTTCCTGTCTGCCTCGTTATTAAGACCCAAATGTAAGGCATGGGCTCAAGAGAAGGAGGGAGTCCAGGAGGAAATCCAGGAGCCCCCCAAGGTGCACTGATCCACAGTATATTAAAGAAGTGCACAGAGCAGTACCAGAACAAGGCCCAAGCTTAACGGGTCAGCTTTACAGAAGGCAATCTCTTAAGGAACAGCCAGTGAGATTGTGCTAAAGGGACACTGGAAGGTGGCAGATTATTCAACCACACATCTTCGCCTTGTGTTTACTTAGAGACTAGCCACACCTGTGGACACTCAGCTCTAACATACAGGCAAATGATGAGGCTGGGTATCTGAGTCCTAGGTTTCCCCCAAGCATAGGGCGGCAGCTGCCAGGGACCGGGTGAGGAGAAGAACAACCTGAACTCTCAGCCCTCCAGCAGAGGAGAGGGGAAGGTGTCTCACCTGAATCGCTGAGTCTGGTGGTGCAAAGGTCCCGTGTACCGCCGAGCTGTGGTCTGGTACAGATGCGTGAGCAAAGCTTGTCCTGTCTTCTGGCTGGGGTTGTTGGCAAACTTGACTGTGATGGGTTCGCTGGCGCCCAGGGGCTTCTGCCCGTTCAGCCCCTTGATGGCCTCCTCAGCTTCTATCCTCTTGTCGAAGCGGATGAAACCGACTCCTCTAGAGACACCTGGAAGAGTAGGAGTCAGAATGGCATGGGTGTCGTATGAATGCTGGTGAGGGCACCTGCTTTGTTGATAATGTGGGGCTACAGTATGGTACAGTCAACCCTCGGTTGTCGAATGTAATCCATTCCGGAAGCCCGTTTGGCTTCCAAAATGTTCAACAACCGAGCCGCAGCTTCCAATTGGTTGCAAGAGCTTCCTGCACTCAACCGGAAGCCATGTCGGACATTCAGCTTCCAAAAAACGTTCGAAAACCGGAGCATTTCGTTCTGGGTTTTTGGCGTTCGGGAGCCGAAATGTTCCAAAAGAGAGCTGTTTGGGAGCTGAGGTTTGACTATATCGCTCATCTGAAGACAGACACTTCTTGCATTTTTTTCCCTAGCACCTTGCATTCTTTGTAACATCTGTTTAATTTTCCTTTTTAGTGTCCCTGAATGTTTGAAACACATACAATATATAAAAGACTGGATAGCCACCATTGGATAAATCAGACTTTAGATTAAGTTTTATATATCTCAGCTAAGTACCCCGAAATAATCTTGGTAGTTTTGGAAGTATCATCCCTCAACAAATATTGGATTACAGACTCCTTGCAAGTCAATATTTTGAGCTGTGTGGGAGTCACTAGGAGATCTCTGCGAAGGGTGTCGAGAAAAGGGCAGTCCAAAATTATGTGGTGTATTGTATCTGGTGTTTTCTTATTACACGAACAGAATCTGTTCTGGAAAGGGATTTTTTGAAACCTTCCAAACAATACAGATGAGAATTCAAGAACTTCTAAGAAGTTATAGGGAGCCTGGGACCCACACAGTCTCAGCTTGAAGTCCTTCCCATACGTAGTATGGATCAGTGTAGCTACTCAGTGGAGGAAGAGCACCTGACATATGTAGAAAGCCGTGATTTCTGCACTCCCAGACACACAGCGGCATCATGGAAGAGATGGGACAAAGGGATGGAGAAATAAGCCCTACTGGGATGGAGAGTTTACAGTTCGAGCTTGCAAAGAGTTAGAAAGGTGCTGATTCTGGGGACCAAGCAAGGGTGCCCTAAGTGCTTTAGAAACAGGAAAAAGCAGATGGAATTCTTACAGAATTTCACATTATTTGTACCTCCACATACTTGGGGCGACAGGAGAGTCTCTCCTCCCCATTTCCCTTCCCTTGTTACATAGCAATCACACTCTGATTTTCCTCTTGGTGTGCTCCCCACTATGGATGATCCTCTGGGTCCAGGTATACTAGGAATATCTCCTATCGCATCTCCAATGAAGTGGTTGGAGCCAGGAGAAAAGGAAAACCTGGTAGGAGCAGCAGAATGGAGCAGAAAGGGGATCAAGAAGCAAACAAAGGAAAAAATGCCTTCCAAAATGGCATTCCCGTCTCTTCTCTTTTGCCGTGCCTACGGGTGGTTCACAAGAGGTGGAACTGGGGATAAAGGGGTTGTCACTGCCCCAGGTAAGGTAAAGGTAAAGGTAAAGGGACCCCTGACCATTAGGTCCAGTCATGACCGACTCTGGGGTTGCGGCGCTCATCTCACTTTATTGGCCGAAGGAGCCGGCGTACAGCTTCCGGGTCATGTGGCCAGCATGACTAAGCCGCTTCTGGCGAACCAGAGCAGCGCACGGAAACAGCATTTACCTTCCCACCGGAGCGGTACATATTTATCGGCAAGTCCTAGGCTCTGTGGTTTAACCCACAGTGCCACCCGTGTATATCCTCCAAATAAAAGGTTACTTCCTGCCAGTGGTGAGATGGGCTGTGACAACCCACACAGAATCACATTTCTCCCCTACAGGAGAATGGACAATATTTCTATTTTTTTAAAAAATGTATGCATACCATAATGTAGAGTGCCATAATGCACTCTAAAAGACAGTCTGTGCAGCCTATGCCTGTACTTACTTCAGAGGAGGATCCTAATAGGTGTCCGGATCTTAATAGATGTCCTCTTTTTTAAAACCTGCTCCATCTGTGTATGGCTGCTTCATAAGAACTTGTAAGGATTCTGCTGATGAAGCAGATCTATCTAGCCCAATATCCTGCTTCCAAAACTAGCCACCAAGTACTTCCAGGAAGTACACAAAGAAGGCTTGAAGGCAACAGCTCTCTACTGCTGTCTCCACCAGAGCAACTTGTATTAGAGTCACAACCAACAGTTTTTGGTAGACTTCTTCCAATCCCCCTTTTACAGCCATCTTTTAAAGCTAGCGGTCGTTGCCACATCTGGCGACAGAAGGCAGCCCTGTTTAGGGAAGTTTTTAATGTTTAATGCTGTATTGTGTTTTTAATATTCGGTTGGGAGCCGCCAAGAGTAGCTGGGGAAACCCACAGATGGACGGGGTATAAATTATTATTATTATTATTACTACTGTATTTTTGGCTCCATAAGACGCACCTAGTTTTTAGAGGGGGAATGCAAGAAAAAAAATATTCTTTAAAGGGAGTGCTGAGCAGAGCTTGTATGCATCCCAGGCTCTGCTCAGCACTCCCTTTCACGAGCCACGTGGAGCATGTTTGCAGCTCTTGGGGGCTAGGCGCGGCTCTTTAAAGAGCATGCGGCGCTTGCTGGCTTTTGCGGGAGGTGGGGGAAGGGACAGAGGGCAGCCCCTCAGTCTCTTCCCCCACCTCGCGGAAAAGCCAGCAAGAGCCGCGCTCCCTTTAAAGAGCACGCGGAGCCTGTGTGCAGCTCTTGGGGGCTTTTCCTGCCTGCCTGCCTCCCGCCTGCATTCACTCCATAAGACGCACACACATTTCCCCTTACTTTTTAGGAGGGAAAAAGTGTGTCTTATGGAGCGAAAAATACGTTGATGATGATGTTATTATGATTATTATTAGCACACATCCTTGGGTTTGCATCTGTGCTTGGAAGGCCAATTCCATGTACACCCCCTGCCCTCCCACCTTGCTATAATGGAGAAAAATTCTATGGAGGGGTAATAGTGTACTCTTTTCTCATTTTAAGTCTGGCACATATTGATTTTTTGAGAGGAACACGCAACTATAGAGTTTAACTGTACAGGCATGTGTCCCATTCCACACATTGCAAAATAAGGACACCCAGATTTGTTGCTGTGCGTACACTCAACAAGAAACTGCAGCCAATTTTGGCTCTCCACTGAGCGCATCTGTATAACACATGAGTTTTTAATCCCCCCTTTTTTTTCATGACTGCACTCACACTTTCCATTTTTTAGTGTTACGTGCAAAAATGCCATGCACAAAACCCTTCAGTCCAAGCCATTCTTGCTACCTGTGACATTATCACAGAATTTGAGGCACCGAGCAAGAGGAAAATGAGTGTCCAGGCTCAATCCAAGCCCCAGATTACAATTAATTTAGCCCTGGGAAATGCAAAGTGGCAATACAATGGAACCTTGGTTCTCGAACGGCTTAGCTGACGAACAAATTGGCTCCCAAACGCCGAAAACCCAGAAGTAAGTTTTCGGAAGCCAAACATCCGACGAGGCTTCCACTTGAGTGCAGGAAGCTCCTGCAGCCAATCAGAAGCCACGTCTTGGTTTTTGAATGGTTTTGGGAGTCAAACGGACTCCTGGAACAGATTAAGTTCGAGAACCAAGGTTCCACTGTATAAGCAAGAGTGTTTTGGGGTATTTGCAGAATGCATATGGAATCCGGGCAAAATTCCACTGATCCTCAACATAAGAATCAACCTTTGTTTGCCTGTGTGAACAAGGCCTGAGCCCATGTACCAAGTGCGATAGAAAGGATATGCAAATCAGAGCGCAAGCCCATGCAAAGGCACATGATGTCCTACAATGATAGCATTATAGGCACATGCCCAATTAGGCACAACCCTTCCTGCTCCGATTGAAGGACCCCCAGGACTATGATAAATCCTCTCCTCGCTCTGCTGAAGTCCCTTTGGCAATCTTTTTCCACCAGTGGCACTGGTGGCAGGGTACTTATGCGCTTATTAATACCTGTGACCTGATCGACAAGGATGCGGGAGGTGATGATGCGCCCATACTGCGAGAACAGCTGCTCCATCTCTTTCTGGCTCATCGTCTTGGGTAGGCCGCTCACGTAGAGATTGGCATCACGGATGGAGGCTGAGCTAGGCCGGGCGTAGGACACCTGGTGGCACAGAGGGCAGAATTACAAACACTCTCAAGAAAGAGCTTTCTGTTTCCACCTCCCACTTCAACCCCAGCAGCTCCCACTTTCTTCCAGGGGAGCCAAGGATTCCTCCTTTATTCCTCCCCTGCCTACCTTCACATCCATCTCCCATCCTCTTCCTCTGTAAGCAACCTGAGACAGGAACTTCTCTTTTCACAGTGCCATGCATATTAATTGTATGGTAATAATAATAAGAGGGACGCGGGTGGCACTGTGGTCTAAACCACAGAGCCTAGGGCTTGCCGATCAGAAGGTCGGCGGTTCGAATCCCCGTGACGGGGGAGAGCTCCCGTTGTTCGGTCCCTGCTCCTGCCCACCTAGCAGTTCGAAAGCACGTCAAAGTGCAAGTAGATAAATAGGTACCACTCCGGCGGGAAGGTAAATCGCATTTCCGTGCGCTGCTCTGGTTCGCCAGAAGCGGCTTAGTCATGCTGGCCACATGACCCGGATGCTGTCTGTGGACAAATGCCAGCTCCCTCGGCCTGTAAAGCGAGATGAGCGCCACAACCCCAGAGTCGTCCGCTACTGGACCTAATGGTCAGGTGTACCTTTACCTTTAACAATAATCATTAACAATACTAGCAATATTGCCACCCAGACTCTGCCTTTACACCCCTTCATAGACTCTGGCCTCCTTCCATCATTTGCACGGATTCGTTGAGATCAGGGGTTCCCCAAACTTGGGTCTCCAGTTGTTTTCGAACTACATTTCCATCATCCCTGACCACAGGTGGTGCTAGCTAGGGATAATGGGAGTTGTAGTCCAAAAACAGCTGGAGACTCAAATATGGGAAACCCTGATTAGATGTATAGCTTAGGGCTCATCCAGACATCCTTTCATGTCACTTTTCTAGGCACAGGTCCAGGTTTTTAAGCTCTGTGTCCGAGCAGTTTGTTTGTCCCAGCGCTTTCCCTGGGAACACCAATGTCTTACTGCAAACGTCAATCTGAAAAAAAACCCCCGTCTGCCGTTTGCCCCAATTCAGTGGTAAAATGTGAGTTCTCCTGGGGAAAACGCCTGGAACAACAACAAAAAGGATGTCTGGATGACCCCATATTCTGTGCTGAAGGCCCTGAGTGGGTGAATGTCAGGCTTCAGGGACTCGGCTTCCTCCCCCCCCCCCCGGTCAGTAGATAAACAGAACAAAGTGAAAGGAGTCTCTTACCAGTTAGAATTTTTAATGATCATAGCAAAAGAACAAAGAATCCATTCCTCGGAATGAAAGTGCTCCCAATTAAGGGTTCCACCCACTTCCTCCCTAGTCACTTCTGCTCCTTGCAACCTGATCTCGCAACCACTGTGCTTTCTGAGCAGCCACCTTATCTGCTCCCCTTGACCTTGGGCTGAGCAGATGGATGCTTTCCAGCGAAACAAAGTCTGTTAACTCTCTCTCTCTCTCCCAGTTCTTCTCCTAGCTCAGCGGTTCTCAACCTGTGGGTCCCCAGATATTGTTGGACTACAACTCCCATCATCCCTGAGCTCTGGCCTTGCTAGCTAGGGGTGATGGGAGTTGTAGTTCAACAACATCTAGGGACCCACAGGTTGAGAAAGGCTGTCCTAGCTGTTCATCACCCAGTTCTTTCCAACTTCTGCCTTTTGAACTATGCCCCTCTGCAAACCATTGTTCCAAATCTATACTGTCCCATGGCTGCTGGGAAGATTCAGGATCCTGAGCGGGCGGGGTGGGGGAGGAGGCTCCCACCATTCCTCCTCAGCACAGTCCCTGGCAGTGAAACACAACTGTGCATGAAAGGAAAGAGGGTCCGTGCCCCTTCTGAACTCAGATATGCATTCCGGCCTTCCTTTCATGAAGGCACCTTGAGGGCAGCTTGCCCGCCCATGCCAACCCTCCTCACCTTGATTGTTTTTGTCTGTAGTTTGAGCCCATTCAACGTGTTGATTGCTTTATCAGCATCGTTGGAGTCAACATAATTGACAAAGCCGTAGCCTAAGCTCTGCCCTGGTGGGGAAGAAGGGAAAGAGGTTACAGTGGAGGAGCTGCCAAGGAAGGAGGGAAAGGAGAAGGGAGGTTTCTTTCAAACCAAAGGGGGGAGGGAATAATTAATGTGAAGGTAGCATTTTCAAAAGAGCTGAAACAAAAGCTTAAAGCTCTTGAAGTCTGATGCAGTTTTAACATCTGAATATAAAGGTTAAAATTGGAATATAAGGGTTGTTTCAGTGGGTTCAGAACTATCCTGTGAATACTGCAGTATATTATTTTGTGCCCCTCCTTCAGCTCCTGCCTGCGTTGCTCAGAATACAAAGTGTGGCCTATTGAGTTATCCTGGGGGCCACAAAAGACATGATGCAGGAGAGCTGTGGACCATCTCCAGATGGTTTGGGTTTTTTTGGTTCTTTATTGAAAAGCAGCTGTGGGGGTGGCAAATTTGACCACAGCAGAGATGGGGGGGGTCATGCCTAACCCTTCCCCCCACAAAAAAACCTGTCCCTCACACACTTGTGTTTTTTTCAAGCAAGGGAGAAGATACAGGGATCCGAAATCTATATTCTGCAGGCGAGGAAGCAGCTTGGTGGGAGCAAATTTTGATCAGAAAAATGCTCCACAAGTTAAACACTTATCTCCCCCCACCCTTGGTTTCTTTATTGTATTTACATATTTATTAATCTTACACCCTGTCCTTCCTCGCAAAGGAGCTTAGGGTGACAAACACACAAGGGATCAAACAATTAAAGCATCTTAAGAACTATTCCAGTACAGAGAAACTGGATAGGATCTGCACTTTAAAAGTCCCGTTGGAAGAGGAGAGTCTTCAAGCAGACCACCGAAAATACAACAGATATGGTGCCTGTCTATTATATAATGTTGTCCAATCAAATTCACACAAGTACCATGTGCATAGATGGGAAAGGCCTATAGCACCATGGTACAGCACCTCATTTGCAATTTCAGTCTCTGACACCTCTGTATAGGGCTGGGAGACCTCTGCCTAAAAGCTTGGAAAACTGTTGCCGATCAGTGCTGAAACTACTGAATAGCTGGACCAGTTGTCTGGGGGCTCATTTAGACTTCCTTTTGGCCCAAGCTTTCTAGGCAAAGGTTCAAGCACTTTGTTTCCCTCCCCCATGCTTTCCCCAAGAAAACTCGCTCTTTACTGCTGAATCAGAACAAACAGCATTCCATGGAAAACCTGAATCGCTGTTTGCTCTGGTTCAGCAGTAAAGAGCAGGTTTTTGCAAAGAAAGCCCCTAGAAATTGCAGGGCAAAAGGTTAAGTGTGGATAAGCCCTAACTTGGTAGAAGACAGCTTCTACCAAGCATTTTAGCTAAACCAAAAATATTCAGAGACTGGCTCTCCCACACCCTGTCTGTAGTTCGGTCTTGGGGCAGCATGCAATTTTTTCATTGGTTCTTTTCATCCACTTTAGTCGGATGTGGAAGCTAATGGTCTAGAGTAGAGCTTCCCAAACTTGGGTCTCTCTCCAGCTGCTTTTGTACTACAACTCCCATCATCCTTAGCTAGCAGGACCAGTGGTCAGGGATGATGAGAACTGTAGTCCCAAAACAGCTGGAGATGCAAGTTTGGGAAGCCCCTGGTCTAGGGGCACTGCACCCTATAGGTGAAGAATACCTACAAACTCAGGTCCCAGAGCCCTAGTAGGAAGGTCTCACATCATTATGTAACTGGGTGTCAGAAACATGACCATGGTCAGCATTTGCTAATAAACTCTCGAAGGAGTATTTTTAAACAAACTGGTTTCAGCTCTAGCAACCCTTCCATCGGCTATTAGAATGAGAGTGATCTGGAAACTAGTCCCAGAATCCTGCTTTGGGCTAACAGGAGCACTAGACAACAAATTAACATTAAACAAAAGCACTACTAAAAATCAAGCTACTGATCGGAGGGGGCCTCATTTAATTTCAGAAAGGCACAGACTCTTATTAATAGAAGCAGCAGTTCTTGAGTAACAGTCCCTAGTCCAGAAGGCCTTAATAGAGAAACAAGCGGGGACTCAAAGAAAATGTGTTGGGCTTCTGGGCTGCTGCTGTTTAGACCTCCCAACTGTTCAGAGATTATGCAGGGGTTCCAGGGTGCGTGTGAGGAACGGTTCATTATTTCCTTGGTCACTTAAACGGCCTCGTCCCAGTATACCTGAAGGAGCGTCCCCACCGCCATCGTTCAGTCCAGACAATGAGGTCCTCTTCCGAGGGCCTTCTGCTGGTTCCCTCGCTGTGAGAAGCGAAGTTACAGGGAACCAGGCAGAGGGCCTTCTCGGTAGTGGCGCCTGCCCTGTGGAATGCCCTCCCATCAGATGTCAAGGAAATAAACAACTATCTGACTTTTAGAAGACATCTGGAGGCAGCCCTGTATTGGGATGTTTTTAATGCTTGATGTTTTTATTACCGGTATGTTTTTAGACAAGCCACCCAGAGTGGCTGGGGAAACTCAGCAAGATGGGCAGGGTATAAACAATAAAGTAATTATTAAGGGAATCATGCTTGTTTTTTTAAACCTCATTGCATGCATGCCCTTACTTTAATCTCCACTTCCAGGTTGCTATAAACCATCAGGGCAGATTTAATGAACCCACAAGCCAGATCAAACTGGGCAGCCCTTTGAAGTGACTCACCAGCCCCCCCACTGGAACCCCCCCCCCCAATCACAACACTGAGCTAGGATGAGAGGTTTAACCCACTCCACCCAGCCCAAAGTTGCAACGGGGCAATGTCCGCACCGCAGCAGTGAGCTTGCTGAGGCTTAAAGCTTCTCCACCAAGCGCAGCACTATGCTGGGGAGGTATCTGCGTGTAAAATGGGGAAGGTGATCTGTGTTTCTGTATGTATGCGTGAGAGCATGTGTGTTGTATGCAGGGCCAGATTTAGGTTTGATGAGGCTCTCAGTTACTGAAGGTAATGGGGCCCTTTATATGTCCTGCTGTCCTTTGCTAACAACAAATTGTTGCTGGTTTTTTTGCGTTGAATACATGCTATATGATAATTTATGGACCTAATAGGTATCTAAAGCCATTTGCACATGTTGCCATACAACCAGTCCATGCAGAATGTAGGCACCCTATATATAGAAATGAGCAAACCAGTGATATTTTAGGGAGTAGACTAGCAGGCAGGGCCCATTACAGTGGTACCTCGGGTTATGAACTTAATTCGTTTCGGAGGTCTGTTCTTAACCTGAGGTGCGCTTTCGCTAATGGGGCCTCCTGCTGCCGCCGCGCCACTGCCACACAATTTTCGTTCTCATCCTTGGGCAAAGTTCTCAACCTGAGGTACTACTTCTGGGTGAGCGGAGTTTGTAACCTGAAGCGTCTATAACCCGAGGTACCACTGTACTTACATCAAAGGAGCCTACACAACACAAAACGGTTGTTGCTGTATGTAGGTTTTATTTTATTTGTTTTTTTTTATCTTATATTTTGGAAATGTACATCCAGGTTTTTTTCCCCTTTAAATTTTTTTGGGGCCCTCAAGAGAGTGGGGCCCTGAGCTATAGCTTGTTTAGATTATACATAAATCTGGCACTGAGCTTGTGTGTGCTGAACCATATGGTTGGTGTGTGGTTGTTAACCACATTAGTAATGACCCTCATCTGCGCCTGCTGCCATGCAGTCCTTGGAGGGCCCACGTGGGTGGCGCTGTGGGTTAAACCACAGAGCCTAGGACTTGCCGATCAGAAAGTCGGTGGTTCGAATCCCCGCGATGGGATGAGCTCCCGTTGCTCGGTCCCTGCTCCTGCCAACCTAGCAGTTCGAAAGCACATCAAAGTGCAAGTAGATAAATAGGTACCGCTCCGGCAGAAAGATAAACAGCATTTCCGTGCGCTGCTCTGGTTCGCCAGAAGCGGCTTAGTCATGCTGGCCACATGACCTGGAAGCTGTACCCTGGCTCCCTCAGCCAATAAAGTGAGATGAGTGCCGCAACCCCAGAGTCGTCCGTGACTGGACTTAATGGTCAGGGGTCCCTTTACCTTTACCTCTCGGTTAGGGCCTCAAGCAGGCCAACTGCTTCCCCACACCTTTTCTTTTCCCCAGCTGACATCCTCAGCATTGATGGAGGCTACAATGCAGGCTCAGTCCTCCTTGAGCTGCTACCTGGGGAGTCTATTGCGGAAGCAGGCAGAAAGTATTCTGTCTGTAGGTGGCCCTGTTCCACTGCCAAACTGACAGATACAGGACCACCCAGTTCAGCATTTGATTATGCTGATGACAATGACTAGCTGGAGGAATTCTCTGAAATGTTCCTCACATGCTGAAAAGGAAACCTACTCATCTGCTTAAATTCTGAAATTTAAACTGAGAGGTGGTTTGCCTTTTTAAAAAAGTGCTGCAGACTCTTAAGCAAAAAACGTCCAAGTAATACTATGTGCACATCACCGCCGCCCCCCTCCTCGCAGCTTTGCTTACGTCATGTAATAAAAATTTAAAGTCTTATATATATAATAAATGTTCATAAATGTACCAACCAAGCACGTACATAGATATGGGGACCACATTTCTGGAGCAGCACAGGAAGACCGCCCTGAAACCATTTTGACTCCCAAACTGACCAAATGTTTTCTCTGCAAGGAGGGAGGGGGTGAGGGAACCTACCCATTGTCTCAGGAATTGGGTAATCACCATCTCAAAGGAATGGCCAGACTACCGGGAAAGGCAATCAGATAAGGCATTATCAGATAACCTGGCAGACAGGAAAAACAACATTCAAATTTCTGTTGTAGACCGCCTTTTCTGTGGTATGATGTTTGTGGGGGGTGACCTTGAGTTACACCCCTGCTGTGATGTATGCATGATGTATGGAGGGGTGGTCTTGAGCTCCAGAGCAGGGAATTTAAAATGTCTATATAAGGGCAGGCACACATTTGTTCTGGGTCTTCCTCCAATCTCCTGCGTGTGAGGGGAGCACCCTGTTGCAACAACTTTAATAAAGATCAGGCTTCGTAGCTGCTTTGCTTCTCAATATTCTCTGGTTGGCCTCTGTTATTTTCTCCTACCGATAGGGAACCCACTTGAGGACTCTATATGGGCTCCTGGATACTCCATAAGGGAAGAAGGACAGATTTTGTTTACAACAATCACAACCAGGACAATGGTTGAGTTTCAATCTGGGAGCCTCTTACAGATAGGACCACAGCTCACATCATCTTTGCCCAACAGTTTTGCAAGCAGAGAGAAGCTGAGATCCCATCAGGTGCCCCCCACCTCTATTCCACACAGTGGTTTAAGGTAAGAAAATGCGGGGGCTTGCAGCAAGCAGGCAAACCAGTATACGGGTTTTAGTAGAAAAATGTGTAAGATCCGCTGACGTATAACAGAAAATGCAAATTGTAGCGCGGCACTTTTTAATTCTCTAACAAGATTTTTCTTTTTTGATTCGTTAATATTAAAATCAACAGTGCCATGAGCTTTGTGCTGCTGACTTCACAAAAGTTAAGACATCATAGCAAAAGTTGCACCTTCAGACACAGACCGAAGACGCCTTCAAACTGCAAAATCACCCAAATGTTACACTTGCAGAGGACAATCTCAAGAGTTATAGATTTTTATATATGAGATCAGACAAAATATGCCTCTGTGCTATAAATAATTCAGATTTCATTTGACGTTTTGCACAGCTCAAAAAACAATTAAAATAACATATTCAATTTGATAAATGTTATTAATAGAAACTCCAAGGTTTATCACTTTAACACATGATACAGCAGCTTTAAGATACCCAGATTTCAGTGTCTGAATTAATGTTAACCATAATTGTGGAAATTACATTTTGCCCTATTTGCCTAAGGGCAAAACACGATATAGCTTGCATTTCCCAGCATATTTTGATTGCCCAGGCTGCGAGCAGCTGCAGGGGCGATTAGGATTGTGGCAAACACAGGGAGGGAGGGTTTTTTATCCCTTCCCATGTCAATTCTCTTGATGCTAATTTCCCCCTCCCACCTGGAACCATCATTAGTTGTAGAAGAAAAATTAATAATAATAATAAAATTTATTTATACCCTGCCCTCCCCGGCCAGGGCCAGGCTCAGGGCGGCTAAAACCAAATATAAATTACAATAAAACGTAATAGAAAAGAATAACGGTTAATTAAAACACGGCTTAAAATACAGCTTAAAATGCAGCCTCATTTTAGTAGCAGCCCATAGATCAAGACCATAAAGGGAGGAAACCTCAGATATTCACCCGAGCCAGCTATCCATGCTGGTCCTACATGGGCCAGCAAAAAATCCAAGCGGAGATTTATATACCAAATCCTATATAAGGGGTCAGAGTGATTCTAAGCCGAAGGCCAGGGGAGAACATCTTGCAGGCCCTGCGGAAAGATGTCAAATCCCGCAGGGCCCTAGTCTCTTGTAACAGAGCATTCCACCAAGTCGGGGCCAGTACTGAAAAGGCCCTGGCCCTAGTTGAGACCCCATGGAGGGGATGGGAGGAAGTCCTGAGATTTGAAGGAAAGTCTTTATATGGATATACTTTTTGATTCGCTGTTTATAACTTTGTATTTGTAAAACTAATATAAATTTTATACACACACACACACACACACACACACAAACCCATATGGCAGTGTTTTTCAACCACTGTTCCGTGGCACGCTAGTGTGCCGCGAGATGTTGCCTGGTGTGCTGTGGGAAAAATTGAAAAATTTGAAAGATTTAAAGATAAAGTATTTTATAATTTTTCATATTTCTGTTTACTTACTATTTCATAATAAAGTAATTATAAAATACCTTCTTTGTGTTTATTTGATTCCTATTCAAGAGAACTACTTTATATATAGTCAATATAGGCACAGAGTTAAATTTTTTAACATTTTCTAATGGTGGTGTGCCTCGTGATTTTTTTCATGAAACAAGTGTGCCTTTGCCCAAAAAAGGTTGAAAAACACTGCCATATGGAGCCAGGCGATTCTTCTGAGTAAACTGGTTCCGAGCTTCTAAGAACTTCGCATACTAAAATATGAGACCCCAAACTTGGCCCAGTAACAAATCAGTAGGCAGTGCAGATCTTTGAGCAGAAGTATAATTTTCTAGTTGGATCTCACCCCTGTCAGCAACCATGCTGCAGCATTCTGAACTAGTCCAACCTTGAAATTACCAACACCTGGACTCCTGTGCCCAAATTATGGTTGCAGCAGTCATGTTCAGCTGAAGCTGGTAAAAGATGCTCCTAGCCACTGAGGCCACCTGTGTCTCCAGTAGCAAAGGTGGATTCAGGAGCACAGCCAGACTGCATATCTGCCCCTTCAGAAGTAATGCTACCTTGTTCAGGTCAGGCAAAGTTCACAAACAAGGCAGCCGCTCACCCACAGAGCTCTGTCTTGCCCGGAGTCAGACTTTGTTTATTTCTCCTCATCCAGTGCACCACTGCAACCAGGCACAGATCCAGGGTCTGCACAGCCTCTTCTGAGTCAGATGTGATGGGGAAACAGAGCTGAGTGTCCTAGGCACAGTGATGGCACCTTGCCCTAAATCTGCTAATGACCACTCTCCCAAGTGCTTCATTTAGATATTAAATAGCATTGGAAACAAAACAGCGTGGCTTTCAGAACGCCTTCTAAATCAGGTCCGCGGATGGTCCAGGAATCAGTGTGTTTTTACATGAGTAGAATGTGTCCTTTTATTTAAAATGCATCTCTGGGTTATTTGTGGGGCATAGGAATTTGTTCATTTCCCTCCCTCCAAAATATAGTCCAGCCCCCCACAAGATCTGAGGGACAGTAGACCAGCCCCCTGCTGAAAAAAATTGCTGACCCTTGTCTAGTGCTACTCTCTAAAATGAACACTCAGAGGCAGGGAGCAGAACCACTGTAACACAATGCCCACAATATAAACCAGCAGAGCACAGTCCAGGAGGATTCCATAGTCAGAATAGTATCAAAAAGCCACAGAGAAATTGAGAAAGAGAGAGACAGCAAGTTCACACTCCCCTTGTCCCATTGTCAATAAAGGTCATCCATCAGGGCAATCAATTTGTTCCCATGGCTAAGTCTGAATCCTGATTTGAATGTGTCTGTACGGTCATACCTTGGAAGTTGAACGCAATCCGTTCCAGAAGTCCGTTCGACTTCCAAAATGTTCAGAAACCAAAGCGCAGCTTCTGATTGGCTGTAGGAAGCTCCTGCAGCCAATCGGAAGCCGCGGAAACCCCATCAGACTTTGGCTCCCAGAAATAGTTCGCAAACCGTAACAGTCACTTCCAGTTTACGGCGTTTGGGAGCCAAAACATTCAAGAACTAAGCTGTTCAAAAACCAAGGTAAGACTATTATCCATGAATGCCTGAACTTGTTCCACCATAACCATCTACCAGCTTCCCCAAATAAGGGGGGTTTGTGGCTAGCTGGTAGCTAGTTTGTCCAAGCCAATGGGTCCAGTACTAGTTTATTTAGAACTGGCTGGACCACCGCCTTCTCCAAAGTGACAGGGATCATCCCAACATGCAGCAAAGCATTAACCACACTCTGGACCCAACCAGTCATAGCTCCATTGCTAGACTTAGTAAGCTAAGAGAAACAGGGATCAAGGGGGCAACATGGCTGGGCAGAGAGCCAAAAGCACCTGTAAGTGGAAGGTGATCCCACCACACATCAAGGCTTGGACATCGGAACCTGCCACAAATGCAGAGTTAAAGCAACTTTATCATCAAAATGTGCAGCCAGTTGGTCTCAGCAGGTTCTTGAGGGGCTCCAGCGTGAGTCAGCAGTTCCAAACTGCACAGAAGCGCTCCAGTGGTGAGCTGCTTGAGGCACAAAATGCATCTTCTTCAATGCCTTGTAGGCAAAATGATGCACAGTAAGTGTTTGGTTGACCCCTCAAGGGAACTTCTGCACCGCTTGAGCTCTAGACTTTGTCCAGCCTGTTTCATAGCCCACGGCTCCTCCAAATAGCAGGGAGCATACTGGGTTCTACAACACCGAAGAGGCTGTGTCTCATCTCACCGTTCCACAATAGAAATCAAGGTTTGGACAAGATCATCGGCCTTCTCTGCTGCCAAGTTCCCCAGAACATTCAGAAATCCATGTTTCCATCAAACTTCAGGGCAGACCCTCCGAATGGGTCCATCACAGTTGCAGGGGGGAACTGCCATCACCAGTCCAAACTTTACCAGATGGTGGTCTGGCCATGACAATGATTTGCCCTGCACACACCCCAACTTTAAGCCATGCCTCACATCACTCTGGGTAAAGTCTGTAAATCAAGGGCAGTTAGTTGGACCGATGGCCATTTGAGACAGCCCCCTGGTGGCTGTGGAGGCCATGAAGTTCTGAGTTAGATCTATAGCAGCCTCTGTGTGGATATTAAAGTCACCTAGGGCTTCCAACACCATGCTAGAGATCACTTTAGCCAACTCAGTCTGGGAGGCTGCTGGGCAGAAGAAAAGTGGTTGGTATACCCCCAGTATGCTCACCTCTCCCAATACCAGGTGCAAGGTCCTCTAAACCTACCTGAAGATCAATAGTTTTTTGGTAAAGGGGATGGAAGTCCTATGGACAATGGTGACACACAGACCCAGATTCTCTAGTTTGGTTTAGTGCTGCACTATGTCCCAAGGTGGCAGAGCAGAGTTGGTCAGACCCACCCAGGTCTCAGTATTCACATCAAGTCACCCCCTACAACCTCAATCAAATGGTGGTCAAGTATGGTCTTATTATGGAATTACCGTATTTTTCGCTCTATAGGACACACCCGACCATAGGACGCACCTTGTTTTAGAGGGGGAGAACAAGAAAAAAATATTCTCCCCCTCTCTGCTCAGCACCCCTTCAGCGAAGCGGCAGGAGAAATGGAGCCCCTTCCATTTCTCCTCCCGCTTGGCTGAAGGGGTGCTGCGCAGCTCTCCCTCTCTGCTGAAGCCAGGAGAGTCTTGCTCTCCCGGCTTCAGCAAAAGGAACCCAAAGCCTTTGGAGCGCAACGCGAGGTCCCGCTGTGCTCCAAAGGCTTCAGGCGGCTATCCCTGAAGCCTGGAGAGCGAGAGGGATCAGTGTGCACCGATCCCTCTCGCTCTCCAGGCTTCAGCAAAAGCAACGCGAAGCTTCCGGGGTGCGGAAGGAGCACTCCCTCTGCACTTTGGAGGCTTCGTGTTGCTATCGCTGAAGCCAAGGAGCCTGCATTCGCTCCATAGGACGCACACACATTTCCCCTTAATTTTTGGAGGGGAAAAAGTGTGTCCTATAGAGTGAAAAATACGGTAAGTAGTAGCAATACCAGACCAGAGAAATCATCCCATAAGCGACCAGGTACTTCTGGAAGCAGAGCAGCTGAGAAGCGAAGCATTTAGACCTCTGCCTCAGATGGTAGCCAACCCCTCTTTCCAAATAAACAGCTCTGCTTACCCACAATGACCAAAAATAAAATAGCACACAAATAATGTCGGGAAATGCTTCCAGGCATCTTCCATGACAAGTTTAGTTTTGCCCCTAGAGCAACAGACAGCCATATTCTGACATTCAGTGGGCAAGAAGAATGCCCACCCCCATTGAAGAAGGTTGGTTTCTATTGAATGACGATGGTGTCTTCCTGCCATTGCGTAGGCTGCCTCTCAATGTCTTTATCACCGCCATGCGATAAAGGGTACATCCAAGTTCACATTTCAACTAATTGGCACTAAACACACATTTCCCTGCTAACTTGCTTGTGACAAAGCTTGTACTTCGGGAATTTAAATCTGGAATCTACATTACAGTCCCCAAGGGGGGAAATGACTGGCATTCACTATAAAATATGCCACCCAGTCCCTCTTTCTAGTTTTTGAGATTTTTTTTTTTTAATGATAAAGTATCTTACTAAGTTTCTGGACTGCCCCTTTCAACCTGCTGCTGTTTCCAGCGAGAACACATTCATTCTGCATCCATGAAACGACCACAGGTCAGGAACAGACAATTTGCAGTCAGGATATTTTGGGCTTGGGCAGAACATTCCAATGGGGCAAGGAGGGGATGAATTTGTGGTGCAAGAACCACCAAATTCAGAACTCTCTGGGCTCATGCCAGAAGGTGGCGGGGGGGGGGGCAGAGTTTTCTCCTGCCATCCTGTACTGCTCCACCCATTTTGTGTTTTTCCTCCCAGTGGTATCAATATGAAGGCAAACTGGGGCATACCTACCGCTGGAGCACTGGTGCTTACAGAAAAGCAATGCTACTACAGCGAGGCACCTCCCTCTCCAGCTGCAGAGAGCTCTACTATACCTTACTGTTCCTGGAACACCCTCCCAGGGAACTTAGTTTTGCACCCTAAAAAGACAACCTCTTGCAATTCCAATGTACTTTCCATGCCATGCTGACCCTGTTGTATCTCAGCAATGCCTATCCATCTGTCAGTGTGCATGTGCTTCCTTCCTTTAATGCTACAAATTTTCTGTCGATATTTCAGTTTTCTTTTATTAAACTTGATAATTTACTTAAGAGTTAGATTTTGCCTGGATTTCTAAGTATATACTACATCTTCTGAGTTATGTGGCTGGTCACACACTGCCAAGGTGTTGCACAGAAGCTCAGTGCACCTGGATGAGTTTTGGACTAATACTAGCAAAGAACAGAACGTGACTTTGAGCCAAATAAATTGCTAACTGCGCTTAGCTTGGACTTCCTTCTTGCTTTTATAGAATGTTGGTGGCAACACAACAGGGGACAGATTACATACTAAAACTACCTAGAAACAGTAAATAGAAGTTATAGCATCTGGATCTGAAAGGAGGAGAGAAAGAAAACCCTGGATGTCAGCAGTCCAGACGTGTGACAATCGCTCTCCTGGATTTGGCAATTAGATTAAACGGCAGTCTTTGGAGCAGGCATAGGGAACTGGATCAGGTCAGTGGGCTGGAACCAGATCTTCTGCAAACCCCATGAGCCATTTGGACAGGAGAATGAAGCTGCCCACCTGACAGCCACCTGATGTCACCATTATTTCCAGTGAAGCATTCCTGTTTGCTGAGACTCTGCCTGCTGCACAGTTTGATTCAAACTGTGTGGGCAGTTTGCTAGGCACAGACAATTAGCTGACCTTGGAAAGCCTGCAAACCCTGCTTTCAGCAAAGATCTCATCTTTGCCTTCCCCACACCTGATGTCTTGTATGATGTCAGGTGGGGGACAGGTGGCCATGGCCAAGGGATAACAGCCTTGCAGGCTAAATTAGGATCCCCATCAGGCCTAACTAGAGTACAGGGTGTGCAAAGTTTAAGCTCAAATTTCTGCTTAATTTGAAATTCACTGAGTGGCCTTTGATAATCAACATGGCATATCTTCCTGCGCAAAGGAGGCCACTGGGAGAAAGGTGTGCTACAAAAGTCCTGTTGGCTTCATTTGTTCCTTAACATCTGCAAAAGGAGAAGGCTTCCTCTCTGGAAATACAGTCAAATCTCGGTTGTCGAACATAATCCATTCTGGAAGCCTGTTTGGCTTCTGAAATGTTCAAAAACTGAGGTGCAGCTTCCGATTGGTTGCAAGAATTTCCTGCACTCAAACAGAAGCCGCGTCAGACATTCAGCTTCCGAAAAACATTCAAAAACCGGTGCATTTACTTCTGGGTTTTCGGCGTTTGGGAGCCAAAACGTTCCAAAACGGAGGCGTTTGGGATCTGATTGACTGTATTTCACATGAAAAGGTCGCATGCAAACTAAATGGAAGTAAGTAATAACAATAAAATCAAGTAGCTAGTTCTGAGGACCAGATGGCCTGAAACCAGACTATTTCTTTATTCAGTTGTATACTTGAACCTCAAGACAATGCCCCCTCCCAAACCAAACTCAAAGTCACAAACTGCCGTCTTCAAAGCCACAAATCAAAGCTAGTATTTCCCCCCCAAAGGGGGCTGTCAAATTTACTTGCTGCACAAATGTGCTGAGAATTCAGACACAGCTTTGCCATTTGTAAATATCAGGTGCTCAAATCTGACCTTCCCTCTGAACAAACACCAGCAACAAGCCAATGCAACAGGTAATCTGAACCGGTACCTCAAGGTCTGGTTTCAGTAGCAGCCTGTGGAGCTGCCCTCCCAACCTTGGCATCAGTAAGAGCTTACCCAAGGTTGAGACAGGGAGTGGGAGAACAGCTGTGGCATCAGGGCCATATGTGCAGATCACGAGGTGCCAAGGTGCCCAGGCAGTCACAATCTCACTGCCACCCTGTGATGCCCCGGCCCCTGGTAAACTGCAGCTTTAATACCGGTGTCAGGAGAAAAGTTCCATGCCACCTCATGGTCTGCTATAGTCTCTTTTCATCATATTCCATCCACAGCTAGCTTGTCATTATCGTTAAAAAAAAAAAAAAGGTGTATCGCGATAGTAAATGATGACATAGCAAATCCTGAGAGAAGCACAAATACACCACAGTTCCAGGCCTGTGATCCATTCACCATCTACCAAAAGCTCCTTAAGGCCTCCACAGCCAGTGCCAGGTTTACGTATAAGCTAAACAAGCTATAGCTTAGAGCCCCACTCTCTTGGGCGCCCCAAAAATTTAAAGGAAAAAAACCCTGGATGTATATTTCCAAAACATAATATAAAAAACAATTAAGATAAAACATACAAACAGCAACAGTGTTTTCTGCTGTGTAGGCTCCTATGATGAAAGTAATGGGCCCCGCCTGCTAGCCTGCTCCCTAAAATATCACTGGTTTGCTCATTTCTATATATAGGGTGCCTACATTCTGCATGGACGGGTTGCATGGCAACATGTGCAAATGGCTTTAGATACCTATTAGGTCCATAAATTACCATATAGCATATATTCAACACAAAAAACAGCGGCAATTTGTTGTTGACAAAGGACAGCTGGACATATAAAGGGCCCCATTACATTCAGTAGCTGAGGGGCTCATCAAACCTAAATTTGGCCCGGTCCACAACAAACAGAGAAGCTTAATTCATGTACCACAACAAGCTGTAAATGAAATCCCACCACCCTAAGCATAATAACTGGCCTGCTGGATCAGACCAAAGGTCCTTTTAGCCCAGAATCCTACTAATTTTAATTTTAATCAACTTGTTTTTATTATTGGTTGTTAGCCGCCCTGAGCCTGGTCTTGGCTGGGGAGGGCGGGGTATAAATAAAAATTTATTATTATTATTATTATTATTATTATTATTATTATTATTATTATTAATCAGATGCCTCTGGAAAGCCCACAAACAGGGCTGGGTGACTATAATGTTCTCTGCTGCTGCTTCCTATTAACTGGTCTTTAGAGGGGTGCTTCCACTGGTCTGGAGGAGCAGTCATCGAGGAGGGCACAGTTGCACACTCAAGCCCTCCTGGCAGATGAGTTCCTGCCAGGGTCACACAGTGCCAACCTTTCCACTGCATCACCCCTCTTCCTCCTCATAAGTGGCAGTACCAGGAAGCCATCCACCACTACTACTGAGTGCTCCTGAGATTCCATATGGCCCTTCTTCCTAGCCACTGAAAAATCCCCATGGATTTCTCTAATCCCAGTTTAAAGCCAGCTAACCAGGTGCCCATTGCCACTTTTTATGGCAGCAAATTCCATTTGTTGTTGTTGTTGTTGTTGTTGTTGTTGTTGCCCATTGCCACTTTTTATGGCAGCAAATTCCAGTTGTTGTTGTTGTTGTTGTTGTTGTTGTTGTTGTTGTTGTTGTTGTTGTTACCACCCCACCCATCTGGTTGGGTTTCCCGAGCCACTCTGTGCGTCTCCCAGGAGAATATTAAAAACACAATAAACCATCAAACATTAAAAACTTCCCTAAACAGACCTGCCTTCAGATGTCTTCTAAAAGTCAGATAGTTGTTTATTTCTTTGACATCTGGTGGGAGGGCGTTCCACAGGGAAGGCACCACCACTGAGAAGTCCCTCTCCCTGGTTCCCTGTAGCATTGCTTCTTGCAGCAAGGGAACCGCCAGAAGGCCCTCGGCGCTGGACCTCAGTGTCCAGGCAGAACGATGGGGGTGGAGATGCTCCTTCAGGTATACTGGGACGAGGCTGTTTAGGGCTTTAAAAGTCAGCACCTACTATGCCAAACATATTTACCTCCTTCATGGGATTTGGGTCTCCAGGCCTCTTTTTCCACAGATGCCGCCTTATGGCGTTGACGTTTTTACCGAGCTATCTGCCACAATTTCAGGTTAAGTCACTGCCACTTCTGACTCCATCACTGTACATGGAGTTCTGGAGTTCTGTTTGCCCCAATGTACCTCACTTTACGCTATCCCACTCGCCATTTGGTTGACCATCAACTCAGTTTGAATGGAACCAGTTGGAGCTCTTCAAAAGCTGTTTGGTTTTTATCATCATCATCATCATCATCATACTGTGGCTTATCGTGATGTCTGGGTCAAACCAGAGCCAGGATCTCTCCTTCTCCCTGCCCCCCACCGCCACATTGTCTTACCTGTGATTTTGTCTCTAACCAGCTTGCAGGATTCAATCTCTCCGATACTTCCAAAGAGGCTCTTGAATTCTTCCTGTGTCATGTTCTGGGGTAGGTAGTTGACTATGAGGTTAGTTTTGGAGTCATCAGTGGCGCCGTTGGCACTAATCAGTGGCCCATTGGGGAGGGAACTGTTGCTTGTGGGACCATTGGACACTTGGGTCTCCATTGTGCTGATTATCTGCTGAAAACAAGAGGGAGTGGGGGGAGGGGGTTACTGTTATGAAGGAACTGAAAGCAGAACCCAACAATCAGTGTCAGGCTTGGGTGTTTCTGCTTGCGATCTCAGGGATGTCGTGATGGGAAGGATCTGATTGGCCATAGGTTTGTCTGGATGGATCAGGGTTCCTGTTCTGAACCATCCAGAAGTTCCTTTGACAAGCTTTGTTTTGTTGGAGAGGCATTTTGCCTGCTGGCTACTCAGGTACCACTTATCCCACTGAGCCAAGATGGAGGAGATAATACATGTGAGGTGCAGCACACAAAATGCATTCTACAACTACTTATTACTGAATTTGCACTTATTTTTATTTATAGCCCATTCCATGTCAAGGGCCCAGGACAGGAGACAATACATTAAATCACAACACACACACACACCCAAAATTACACAGGTTAAATTGTATATCCCCTGGTCATCAAAAGCCCATTTAAACAAACAAACAAAGCAGTATTGTTTTTCAAAGCAAAGTTGCCAGGGAATGCTGGAGTTGAAGACAGACATGGAGAACACCTCCCCCCATTAATAAATACACCAGCCATGAAGAAGAAATGTCAGCTCAGATGAGCCACATGTTTGCTTCCTTACACACACAACCGAGGTTACCAACTCTGCTATAACCCTATGGGATCTGGAAAACCAAGTAATACAGTCCTGAAAGCCATTGTCAACACAGGGGTGGAACCGCAGGTGTATGAAGTGATGATTTAAAAGTGTGGGGCAGAGAGCCTTTGAGCATGCACAACAGATCCACAGGCACACAAAATATGCAGAGGGGATTCCACTGATCCCTAAACGAAAGTTCCTGGGATGAGTGTGTGGAATACAGGCAAGAAGAAAAATCTGCCCATTGGTCATTTGTATATGCTGATCCACATGAAGGAGGAGAATTTCAAACTATCCCAAAGTACCTCTGACTGGGAGAGAGAGAGAGAGAGAGAGAGAGAGAGAGAGAGAGAAAGGGAGAAGAATAGTACTGCACCTGAACGTCCTGAACTTCCACACTGTCAGCCACATCTCCCCATCCATCCACAGATATATCCCACACAGGGACGCTGGTGGCGCTGTGGTCTAAACCACTGGGCCTTTTGGTCTTGCCGATCAGAAGGTTGGCAGTTCGAATTCGCACAATGGGGTGAGCTCCCGCTGCTCTGTCCCAGCTCCTGCCAACCGAGCAGTTCAAAAGCACACCAGTGCAAATAGATAAATAGGTACCGCTGTGGTGGGAAGGTAAACGGCGTTTCCGTGCGCTCTGGCACTCATCACAGTGTACCATTGTGCCAGAAGCAGTTTAGTCATGCTGGCCGCATGACCTGGAAAGCTGTCTGTGGACAAACACCAGCTCCCTCGGTCTGAAAAGCAAGATGAGCGCCACAACCCCATAGTCACCTTTGACTGGACTTAACCATCCAGGGGTCCTTTACCTTTTATGTCCCACATGTATAGATATATATGTTCCCCATCTTTCATAATATTCTTTACTGATTTTCATTTGTACACTCCACATACCCATATTGTATTACATTTCACATTTACACCTGCTCCCACATCTAACTTTTTCGCATTGTCTTCATCCGTTTTGTATATTATTGTTCTTCTTTCGTATTTGTCCATAGGGTGTCTATAGTCAAATAAATCCTCCTGTATATACAATTCTTATTATCTGTCTATGTTCATTTACAACTACCATTGGTTACATTAGTCACCCTGTACATTTTACCTTTTATTATTTTCTTTATCCAGAAATTTTATTTGTATTTCACATTATGAGGTTTATTTTCCCCATCACTGCAGTCAGAAGTCACATAGTCTTTGGCAACTTCATATGGCTCAGATCACCATTTTTTCATTTGCATCAATGAATCCATTAATATATACAGTACACCAATTCAACAACAGTCTGTTGCCTAGAGTTGGGAGCATGATGGGGAAATCAGTTGCATCTGCAGAACAATCCAGGCATTCTACAGGTGCCTCCCTCCAGCAAGAGTGGCACAATTCAGTTTCCTCCTCCCACATTTGTCCTGATTTCCACAAAGCCTCTGTGCCCGGGCTCAGTTCCCCTTTGCCTTCCAGCAGACTTCTGTTCTGCTAGCAGTGCAATGGCTCCCTGTTAAACTATTGATCAGGCCATCGATTCTGCTATTATCTCCAGCTTCAGGCCAGGATTGCATAGCATCAAAGGAAAATGCTTCGCTGCCTGCAGGACCTGTCATTAATTCTGCTTCCAAAGACAATCAATGACATGCAGTCTCACTATCAATACATATTCTCCCCCAATGGCTTTGAGAACTCAGCGTCAAAAATCAAAAATCCAAAAATAAGAGGAACGGCTAAGGGAGCTGGGCATGTTTAGCCTGGAGAAGAGGAGGTTAAGGGGTGATATGATAGCCATGTTCAAATATATAAAAGGAGGGAGGGAGAAAGGTTGTTTTCTGCTGCTCCAGAGAAGCGGACATGGAGCAATGGTTCCAAACTACAAGAAAGAAGATTCCACCTAAACATTAGGAAGAACTTCCTGACAGTAAGAGCTGTTTGACAGTGGAATTTGCTGCCAAGGAGTGTGGTGGAGTCTCCTTCTTTGGAGGTCTTTAAGCAGAGGCTTGACAACCATATGTCAGGAGTGCTCTGATGGTGTTTCCTGCTTGGCAGGGGGTTGGACTCGATGGCCCTTGTGGTCTCTTCCAACTCTATGATTCTATGATTCTAAGAGAGGGAAAGGGCTCAGGCTTTCAGACTGCACTCCACCATGGTGGCTGTTTGCACCATCATTTTTAACATCTAGAAATCAATACTAGATGGGTTTCTCAGAGTACTGGTGTGCTGAGTCTCAAATACTCTGACGTGTGCATTTCTAATTTCACCACATCTTGGTTCAAGCTACCTTAGGTTATATGGTAAGAGAGACACTGAGACTTTCATCCTGGGCCAATTGCCTTTAATATGCTCAAAAGCACTGCATGAATAGGGCCTTTGCTACATGAACTGGGGCTCCTTGGGATTTCAATATCTGAATCAATCCCATGTTGTTCTATTTTTGGTCGGACACTGTGGGCTCTCCAGACTGGGCTTTGTATTGGGGATTCTTGGCTCAGGTCTCATCTCCCTCTTTGTGAAGTGAGTGGGTTTATGCCCTTTGCCTGAGTTTTTTTATCCTAGGTACATAAAGCTGTCACAGCCAAGTGCTTTCTTTCAAAATGGCTCCGCATCACACAGCCTGCAGTCGCTCTCCATAGTTCTGTGTAGCAGCAAACAATTTGCTGACCAGCCTCCACCAATGATTCTGCGCAACACATGCAGCATGAAAGCCAGGCACCATAGAAGCAGCTGGCTTCCCTGCTTCAGTTTTCAACTCAACCCAGCCCTACCCCTAAAGTATCACCACCAGGATGGGAAGAAAGCAGCACTGTCACGATGCTGCAAATAGAGCAGACATTACACAGTATTTAAAAAGGATATGATACCCGCTCAGGGCCGATGTGCATGTTGTGTCAGTGAGCATCACCAACAGGAAGCGGAAGCTACTCAAAGCTCTCCATTAGGAGTGTGATAGCTCTGTTTGAAACGCTACTCATGGCAATTTTAGGTAGCCACTTCAAAATGTAATCTGTGAAGCAGCCCCAAAATATAGAAACACACAGATATGAAAGAGACTTAAATGAGTAGCAGGCAGTAGAGATTGATAGTTGTTGTGTGTTTCTGTTGTCTTGTTAATAAGGCCTCAGTATGCTTCAGAGGAAGCAATTCATATATGAAGAAAGGTAATGATAATATTTTTTATTTTAAAAACCCAGGGAAACTGAAGAAAAACGGGGCACCCATTTTATCATCATCATCATCATCATCATCATCATCATCATCACCTTTTCCCCAGAACTGAGACTCAACATAGATTGCCAAAAATTAAAACAGCATGAATAAGAACACAGAAAACTAAAAACATATACAGTGGTACCTCAGATTACATACACTTCAGGTTACAGACTCCGCTAACCCAGAAATAGTGCTTCAGGTTAAGAACTTTGCTTCAGGATGAGAACAGAAATTGTGCAGCAGTGGTGCAGCAGCGGCAGCAGGCCCCATTAGCTAAAGTGGTGCTTCAGGTTAAGAACAGTTTCAGGTTAAGAACGGACCTCCGGAACGAATTAAGTTCTTAACCCGAGGTACCACTGTAAAAAGTGATAGCTAAAAAGTCATTAAGCCATAATGGAATTAAAACAAATCTATTAAACTACAGATAGTAAAAGCAGCACAGATCTTTCGTTAAGCTTTCACTTCAGAATAAAACCATCTTCACTTGCAGATGGGAGGGAGCCAAGTGTAGCTTCTCTGGGAAGGGAATTCCAAAGTCAAAGAGCAGCCTCCAAGATGGCCGTCTTCTGTGAATGTGCCTGTAAGGGTGGGTGGGACTGAGAGAAGGGCCTCCCCCAGACATTTCTGTGCCTGAGCAGAGAGAAAATGGCCTGGGCCTAAGATACCTAGGGCTTCATAGGTCATAATCAGAATCTTATTCCAAAGTTTTGGGGTCACAGGAAGCAGCAGAAGACAATGTGGGGCAGCAATGTTCACTTGACCTCCAATCTATAATATCACTGTAGCTTACCAGGAGACAGTGGTCAGGTTAGGTCACTTCTGGGAGTTAGCAATGCAAGGAGATGAACAGCATCCTTCAGGGTGCCAGATTTGCAGGATCACTACCCTATAGTGATTCCCATACATATTGTGTTTAACCACCACTAGTTCTGCTACTGCAGAAGGGTTACATCAGTTCTGCAATTCCATCCTTTATAATGCAGATTGACTTGTTAAAGTAACCTGTTTTCATCTTACAAGTCAAGTAATGGGCTCCTTAAGGCTACAAGCCTAAAGGGCAATCCTGTGCAGGTTCTGTCTGCAGTAATGCCCAGTGCATTCAACAGGATTCACTCCCCATTAAGCATGTTTAGGACTGTGGCTTTAACTGCAGAGTAACTTCTTACTGAACTCAATGAGACTTAATTGTGAGTAGAAGATATGCTGAATCTAAACCATGCTGCAGAGTTATCAAGACAGGTACTTGATACTGTAAACAGGTCGTTCTGGTATCACAAACAGGACTCGGGCAAAAGTAGAAATCCCAATTTAATGGGGGGGATATCCAGGCTAGCATTTGTATGCTGCTGATGACATTGCGTGGCTGCTGTGAAGGCTCTGCCTGCCTGAGGAGCACCAAACACTCCTCGTCTCCTTATGCAAGACGTGTTCTCATGACCCAGCACCCTCGTTGCTCTTCACTGCGCTCACTTTTAATTTCCAGAAAATTTTTAAAAGCTTTGGAAGTCCAGCTTAGACATAACAGAATGTCTAATGCTTCTCACCAGAGACAGCATGCGCGAGCAGGGAAATAATCAAATTATTTATGTAACCGGAGAATGACACAGAGAAAGAAATGGATGCAAGGATGGAGCTGACAGAAGCAATTATCCAGAAACTCTTTTTTCCCCCCTTCCCAAATCCAAACTTTATCTATGCTGGGCCAATATACATTAGAGCCTAGAGTGTTTATCCATACATTACCTAGCATGTAATCTTATGGTAACTGTGCTAGGGTTTTTTGTTGCTGTTTCTTTTTGCTTTTGCTTTTGCCCCAGACATGGTGCAAAATAGCTTTCAAGGCCAGGATATGTTCTGTGGACAGAGATGCACCTGCAGAACACTGTGCTGTCCCAGAGATTTAAGAAAAATAAGCATTGCCTCCCTCCTGGATGCAAGATGTTCATTTGCGAAGGACATCAGCAGGCGTGCCTCTGCTCCTTCTTAATAGCTGTGCAGAAGAGGGAGATTTGGCAGGTGCAGCCTGTAATGCAGGGATAAGCAAAGCTGCACCTGCTGAAATTTCCCTTTTTTAACATAACTGTTAAAAGGAGAGGAAGTCCTGCTCTCTTTTGCACCCAGGTAAAACCAGGTTCAGGAAGGTTACTAAGTTGGGAATTGATGCCTGAAGAATTGATGCTTTTGAATTATGGTGCTTGAGGAGATTCCCATGGACTACAAGAAGATCAAACCTATCCATTCTTAAGGAAATCAGCCCTGAGTGCTCACTGGAAGGACAGATCCTGAAGCTGAGGCTCCAATACTTTGGCCACCTCATGAGAAGAGAAGACTCGCTGGAAAAGACCCCGATGTTGGGAAAGATGGAGGGCACAAGGAGAAGGGGGCGACAGAGGACGAGATGGTTGGGCAGTGTTCTCGAAGCTACTAACATGAGTTTGACCAAACTGTGGGAGGCAGTGGAAGACAGGAGTGCCAGGCGTGCTCTGGTCCATGGAGTCAGATACGACCAAATGACTAAACAACAACAACAAAAGCATGGTTCTTTCATTTTGGGACAGGAAGTCAACTATGTGATGCAGTGATTTGAGTACTGGGTTTCAAATTAAAAGGCATCACCTCAAATTCCCACTTAGTGCTGAAGCTTGCTAGATCTCGAGTGTCAAGCTGCTAGCTCTCAGTGTCATCACTTGAGTTCTAAGATGGAAGCAAAGTTGTGCAGAAATGAAACAAGTGAACAGAAGAGATGTCATGAGCTTCCTGGAAGAGTGAGGTACAAATTACTATTATCAATCATCATTAAACCCTTGTATAACACCCTTCATCCGAAGATCTCAGGGCGGTTCACCACTAGAAGGTTTGGTCAGTGCTTTTTTCTAGGGGGTGCACATATCCCTAAACATTTTGTGAATCTTTGTACTCTTGTCCATTTACTGTATTGATCTTTCCCTATATGAACTATAAAATTGAGATTTTCTTGAGTCAAAATGAGAGTACCCCTAAACATTTTTTTAAGAAAAAAAGCACTGGATTTGGTTATACAGTAATATTTAAACAGTGTATAATTTGAAAGGCTTCAGGAAGGTCAGGCAGAAAGGAGATTAGGCAGGAAGGTCTTGGGGAGCTGTTAGCTCTCAGTTTTGGAACAGCTACCTCCTGTTTTCCTTCCAGACAAGATATTGTGCTCCCCCAGTTACCAACAGGCTGGGATCACACAGCCTAATCTGGTATCATTTTCAAGCTCTGGCCCACTTTAGCCCTGCTAAGCCCTTAATTGGGATGATCCTCACTCTCTATCCTCTTTAGAGCCACACAATGAGATTTGCCCCCCTTACTCCCCCTCTCTTGCCAACAAACATATGTTGGCAGGGGAAAGCATGGGGTTGGGAATTGGATTGAGATATGCACACCCCCAGGGTCTATTCTCTAGCCCCCTGTCCACCCGGACCCCCTTTCCCACATGACAGCCATCTGTCCTAGGTTGCTGGCCCCAGGGGCCTGCAGGCCTGGTTGCCATGGCAGCCATTCACTGTGTGATGCCATGGCAGCTTAAGCTGCTACCCCTAATCTGGTTGCTAAAGGATGGATGGGGTCTGTAAACACCATAGGTGCGGCTCTTGAAGCTGTGATTAGAGAGCTGGGACCCACACATTCCCCCTCTTGTTCAGCCCCCTGCCCCTATGGAGATAGCGCCCTTTTTACAGGGTACGGGTGTTTTAAAGTGATGTCTGCATTCTCTGCAGTTAAGCGAGGTGCTGGAAAAATCAGAACCAGATAGTAGCAGCTGATGAGAATTAGGCCCTTCTGTGCCTGAGACCTTGAGCAGCCCCTGCCAGTTTAGACAATGCTGGGCACTGATGGAAAAAGAGCCCGGTTTGATATAAAGCAGGAGAACGAGGATGTAAACAAGAAAACCAGGCATTTTGTTCTATGCCAGTATTAACAGCAGCACTCTTTGCTAGGGTGCCTCGACAAATCTTGCAAAGGAAGAGAAGCCACCATTGCAAGGAATTGCTCTAGTTTGGGGTGGGGGAGAAATAAAAGCGGGACGTCAGCATGGAATGCTACATATTGTATGTTGCTGCCCCCCAAATAGCCACAAACGTGCAGAAGACTGGCAAAATTCTATAGCACACGTGGAATATAGACAGGCAGCAGGATCTTTCTAAGATCCTGCTCAAAAATCTTAACAGTAGTTTTCATTTTTCGCAGCTTCATCCTCATCCAGCAATGATGGTTCCCAAAGGTCAGCACTATCTAAACAGGTTTCCAATGTTCCTCTATCTACACTAATCTATGATCAATAAATGGTTTTCAAAATGGTACCCTGATCCTTGACAGCTGGAGTCAACAACCCCAAGATTACGAAATGAAATAGTGTTTGTAACTGAAACTGCTTTTAGATGTTTCCGTTTTTGCTTTGTTCTAAATTGTGGGTCCGTTTACCACACCGGGGGGAGGGTGGGATATAAATTTGATAAACAGCAACAACCAACAACAACTGCACAAGGGAGCAGATTTTGTACCTACATTAATATTATCTCATGGTGACACACCTTTGTATCCGGCAATCATAAATGCTATGCATCAAGAATCTAAAAAACTATCTAGGTGCTGTACCAAAATATTCAAGATGACAGGAGGCTGCCCACAGGCTGACTATGGAAAAATAGCAATACATACAATGAAAAGGGGGAAAGAGATGAAAAAGGAGAATTGGAAAAGGAGACAAAACAATCATCCTGTGCTGAACAATTAAGAATATACTATCTGAAATAAATGGGACACAAGACAGTTCGGAACAGAAGACTGGGTTGATTTCACTAGCAGTTAGGAGGGAATTCCAAAGATTAACGCCAGAAACAAGAATGAAGAAGGGAAAGATCCCACTTTCATAAAAAGAAAAGAATGAGAGCAATACAAGGAAGAATAAAGACATGACCGCATTCTGTTCTTTTTGCAGTTTTTGTTAAGTATTATTAGTTGTTGCTCCTGTTGCTCTGATGTGTTTTGAATTTCATACGCCTTTTCATTGGATGACATGTTCTGGAGTGGGTGGTGTGTGTGTGTGTGTGTGTGTGTGTGTGTGGTTTTTTTAAAAAGGCAAAACTATGATAAAAGGTAAGGTGTAGCAAGTAAACTTTAAGATGAGGGACTGAACCATAAACAGAATATGGAATCTAAAATAAAACCACTCAAGAACAGTAATCCAGGC
This sequence comes from Podarcis cretensis, assembly GCF_951804945.1. NCBI lineage: Eukaryota > Metazoa > Chordata > Lepidosauria > Squamata > Lacertidae > Podarcis > Podarcis cretensis. Next base: position 33,480,381 of record NC_137187.1, read on the forward strand.
AGGGGTGTGTATGTGTGTTTCAGATCAGAAAATAAGATGAAGAACAGGATGTAAACATACAGGTTACTTGGAAGGCTTCTGAGTAGAAATGCTTCCTAAAAACAACTGTATAATGTATAATGTAATAAATATGTAAGTAAGGAGCTTAAGTTAGGCATACATAAATCGGTGGTTGGCACTGATGTCCCAGTGGATGCAGCAATGGAAGGAAAACCTGTCCACCATTTCTGACCTTGGATGCTCCAGGTGCCATGAAAAAGGGACACCATTGTGGTTATTATTTTTAACAAGGCAAAGCCTACTTTTCTATAAAGATCTAAGCCCAAAGCAGCTTATGAAGCCAAACAATCAAGAGAGAATATGAAGTAACAAAACAATAAAATGGTTGAACTGCACAATATCCAAACTGCCCATCGCACACGCCAACCAAAACAATTGCAAAGTCAAGCAAGCTTGTGATAGTGTGTCTATTCCTCTATCCTCCTCTGACCTGTCAAACCCTCTCTCAGTGGAACAGGCCACTCAGAAATAAGATTCCCCAGATTTGCAAAAGCATTTAGTTTGCAAATTCTAAAGCTTAAAAAAAAAGGTCTTGTAAGGGCCAGTTTTCTTGCAATTACATGCCTACCTGTCCCCTAGAATTTCCACCCGAGTTGGTTGTGTTTTGTTTTTTTTGTTTATGTGCTTAATTGGTCTATTGTTTTTTCCTCCCTGTAATTGTGCATCTTGAAATGCAGTTTTAATGAAACTGAATAAAGACTGCTCAGAGACTTCCAGGACCTATGGAATGTCAAGGACGGATGAATCACAGAATGCAGAGCCATGGTTGTCAACTGGAGGAGACACAAAAAAAGAGACTGGGGGAATACAGACCTGTTTGAGCTCCTAACAGCTATTAGTATCTTATATATTGGGGGCATGGTGGGGTGCATACCATGAGGTTTAAAAAGCCCTTTCCTTTCCAGAAGGAACCTTTGGTCAAATTTTATGTTCTTGGCACAAACACAGGAGCCCAAACTCCCATTGCAAAGGTGGAGTGTTTTTCCCCTCTCTGTCTGCCACTGTGACCTCCTGGGACTAAAGGATGGTCTGGGGCTTTTCCTAATGGGGTCAAGGGAAGGGTGGTATCCAAGCCCCATTAAAATTAATGAACATGGCTAAGTTAGGTATAAGGGATGCGGGTGGTGCTGTGGTCTAAACCACTTAGCCTAGGGCTTGCTGATCGGAAGTGCGGCGGTTCGAATCCCTGCGACGGGGTGAGCTCCCATTGCTCTGTCTCAGCTCCTGCCCACCTAGCAGTTCGAAAGCACGTCAAAGTGCAAGTAGATAAATAGGTACCACTCCGTGTGCTGCTCTGTTTTTGCCAGAAGCAGCTTAGTCATGCTGGCCACATGACCCAGAAAAACTATCTGCGGACAAACGTCGGCTCCCTCGTCCAGTAAAGCGAGATGAGTGCCACAACCCCAGAGTCGTTCGCGACTGGACTTAACTGTCAGGAGTCCTTTACCTTTTAAGTTAAGTCTATTATTTTCAGTGGGTCCACTATGAGTTAAACTTAGTTGAACACCACCCAAAGAGATGAAATTACTGTATTGTTGGAGACCAAAACCTACTAGGTAACTACAGCTTCCTTCATTTCACCAGAGCAAAATTGCTTAATGGGATTTAGTTTAGCTTAGTTTTTGTTTTTATGTATTATTTGCACGACTGCCATCGGGGATATCAGAAGTGGCACCCATTTACGATGTTTTGCTTTCCCAACTTTGAATGGTGATCCCGGAACGGAACTGCAAAAAATCCCTTACAGCTAAGCATCCTCCTGACCGTACAGGAGATGCTTCTCAATGTCCCAACCTAGTGACACCCATTTGCAATGCAGAGGGAAGCAGGCCAGGCTGGAGGAGGGATTTAGACTGCAGGGGCCAGAAGCCTCGGAAGCTCACCAGGAAGCATCGGATGCAGATCCAAACCATCCCAGAGGTAAGCGCACATCCCTGAATTAAATTGGACAGCTGCATGACGCTGCCATCTCCCAGCCGAGCTCGTCAGCTGACAGAGACAATTGTGGAGGAGGACATGTCTGCCAAGTGGAGTCCCACCTCCGTCCCACTCCCACCTGCATCATGCAACCAGAGAAGTGCACTATAGAACCCCTTGCAATGTCAGAGAGGAAGTCGGGAGCCAACACAAAGACACCTGAAATCTGGGGTGGAGGTATGATGGAGTAGTTTTTCAAATATATACATATATGTACAGTCATACCTTGGATCCCGAACGCCTTGCAAGTCGACCGCCGTGGTTCCCAAACGCCACAAACTCAGAAGTGACTGTTCCGGTTTGTGAACATTCTTTGGAACCCAAACGTCTGATGCTGGTTCCATGGCTGCAGGAGCTTCTGAATGTTTTGGAAGTCGAACGGACTTCCGGAATCGATTCCCTTCACAGGGGCGTCGCAAAGGGGGGTATGGTCCACCCTGGGTGTCATGCCTAGGGGGGTGACAAAATGCCCCCGGGCGGATCAACATGGCAGTGCTGGCACCCCCAGCAGGCTGATTTTCCCGATTGGTGCAATCGTCATGAAAATCCCACCGCTGTTCGTGCAAATAGAGTCATACCTCAGGTATAGAGTCATACACTTCAGGCTGCATTTTTTCGGGTTGTAGACCGCCCAAACCTGAAAGTACCAGAACAGCTTACTTCCGGGTTTCGGCGGTCAAACATGCACAGAAGTGCTAAATCGTGCTTTGCGCATGCGCAGAAGCGCCGAATCACAACCCATGAGTGCGGAGACGCGCCGCTGCGGATTGCAAACGCTGCAGGTTGCGAACGTGCATCCTGCACGGATCACGTTCGCAACCCGAGCGTCCACTGTACGCCCAGCATGCAGCCCTTGCCAAAAGGCATATTTGCGCAATTGGCAGGCAGCGCTGGCACCCCTGGGAGGATCGGTGCGCCCCTGTGGGCAGATCGTCCCACCCCAGGGTGCACATCATGTTTGCTGCTCCAGGTGCCCAAGGGGTTTCCTCCGCCACTGTCTCTTCAGCTTCCGAGGTACCACTATACTTTGCAATAAATTTTGGGTATGTTGCATGTTTTACCTAAGAAATTATCTATGTCAGGTACAGTGGTGCCCTGCAAGACGAATGCCTCACAAGATGAAAAACTCGCTAGACGAAAGAGTTTTCCGTCTTTTGAGGTGCTTCGCAAGACGAATTTCCCTATGGGCTTGCTTCGCAAGATGAAATGTCGGGCGAGTTCTTGCGAATTTTTTCCCTCCCCCCCTTTTCTAAGCCGCTAAGCCGCTAATAGCCGTTAAACCGCCAATAGCGCTAATCCGCTAATAGCGCTAAGCCGCTTAAAGCCGTGCTTCGCAAGACGAAAAAACCGCAAGACAAAGAGACTCGCGGAATGGATTAATTTCGTCTTGCGAGGAACCACTGTAACAGCTTAACTAAGAACACTGGCAATGGTAAACCTCCTCCTCCTCAGAACTTTTTTTCCTTCTTATGCAGGGCCTTCTCCATTCACGACAGCCCCAGGAAATGCACCTTGTCCCCGAGCATTCACAAGTCAGATAGGTGCATCTGAAAATACCCGCTCATTGTGTCTTCTCAACACCTAAATAAATCTATAACTCAGCCCCTTGGGTCAGGCCAAAGTTTGTCCTGCAAACCAGGCTTCCTCAACCTCGGCCCTCCAGATGTTTTTGGCCTACAACTCCCATGATCCCTAGCTAGCAGGACCAGTGGTCAGGGATGATGGGAATTGTAGTATCAAAACATCTGGAGGGCCGAGGTTGAGGAAGCCTGCTGTAAACTGAAAGGGGTCCTCTCATGTCATCCTAAGACTTCCTGAGCAAACGGCCATACTGAGCAGCGTGCAATGCAGCAGAACAGAGCAGTCTGCATGACCAGTAGTCATGATTATGGAATTTGGGGGCATCCTAAACAAAGCTCACTGGGAGATTTTGGACACGAGGCACTTGCCACCTCAGACAAATCAGTGGACCTCAGAGTGATGTTGCAAAGCGAAAACACTGTCCCGCACTCTTTGGAAGAACAGTGAGGTGCAAATTTACATAATATTAATGTATACACATTCTCCAAATGCCTATCCTAACGCAGCCAAAACAGAGGGAGAGATGGGGGAACTCTAAGGTTTACAACCCAGAACGGTGGCAGGACTTCCAAAAAAGTCCAAGAAGGACTCAGCATGATCAATAGCATGAAATGGTTTGGGGGACAGAAAAGCAAGCCAGGGGAGTAATGAAATGAAGTATTCTGGAAGAAGCCATAGCTGAAACCCTGAAAGTGAGGGGGGAATGTACTTTGAGGAATCGGTACAACAACTATGTAAGGTAAAGGTGAAGGTAAAGGTAAAGGTAAAGGTAAAGGGACCCCTGTCCATTAGGTCCAGTCATGACCGACTCTGGGGTTGTGGCGCTCATCTCACTTTATTGGCCGAGGGAGCCGGTGTACAGCTTCCGGGTCATGTGGCCAGCATGACTAAGCCGCTTCTGACGAACCAGAGCAGCGCATGGAAATGCCATTTACCTTCCCGCCGGAGTGGTACTTATTTATCTACTTGCACTTTGACGTGCTTTCGAACTGCTAGGTTGGCAGGAGCTGGGACTGAGCAACGGGAGCTCACCCCGTCATGGGGATTCACACCGCCGACCTTCTGATCAGCAAGTCCTAGGCTCTCTGGTTTAGCCCACAGTGCTACCCGCATCCTATGTAAGGCAGACAGGTACAATTACGCCCATTTTGCAAATGAGGACAACTGACGAAATACCGGCCCTCTCAGGGCACCTCATTAGTCTGTGGCTAGGGTTGCCCTATTTTTGAAGAGCAAAAAAGTGAACAGCCCGAGCCGCTGCCACCCTGAACCTGGAAAAGAGGTGCATGGGCACGGTGGCAGCAGCCACATGCACCTCTTTCCCCAACTCAGGCTGGCAGCAGCTGTGGCGTGCAGAGCAGTCCGAGCCTAAGCCCCCAAAACCCAGACATTTCCTTTAAAATGTAAAACTCCGCCCAGATGGGCATGTTGGCTCCCAAAAGGGTTTTCCCAGATGTATGGCAACCCTGTCTGTGGCTGAAGGAAGATGAGAAGAGCAGAGAACTTTCGAGTCCGGGGTCTTTGCCACCATAATGTGTCATCAATGGAACATCAAGCTCAGGATGTGCTGCTGGCCTCTGAGGCTGCAGCCTGAATGGCAGGACATATTCAGCCCCCCCCCCCCGAGAATTTATCTGACTGCTGATGAAGAGCCCCCCTCTTCTTCTGTATGGGGGGGGAGAAAGATGCCCTGGCAGGAGGAGCTGCCCCCCAATGCTCTCAAGGGGGTGGGGGAACAGGGTGCCTTCTGACACGGCACACATGCTTCAGCTAACAGATACAACCCCCTCTCTCCCCTTTGCTTCGTGTCTTTGTGCTGTAACAACCCCATCCAGCTCCAGCTGCTAGAAATGCAAGACTTTTCAGCGTTCCCTGGCTGGCCCTCTTGGAGCTCTGCACGGTCAAGGCTCAGATGTCTGCAAGGGCATTTGGGCTGGCAGAGTGCACTGAGAATTGGGCGTCCTATCCTCTCCTCCTCCCTCCCTGTCACACAGAGACATACACCCAGCCACTTGCTAAGTGTGACTGCAGAAATGTGCCCTACTTGCTCAGCCACCGAAAAGATGCATAAAAAGAGAGAGAGAGATCGCATTTATTATCATCCCAGGATTTGGGGGAGGAACTGTCAAGGCTGTCTGCAGACTGTGCCAGCTTAAACTACCTTTGAAATTCGTTTTAGAATCGTGAAGTTTAGTGCCAAGAGACACTGAAGAAATCCTCAACCCCCTCTGTCCACTACCACACCTCTTCACTGCCCAAGATTCCCCCCTTATTTTTGCACAATAACATATTATGATGATGCCCACGTTTTTGATGCAGATAGACGCATGGGGTCAGGACTTCTGAGTTTGTGAAACTGGGAATGCAAGGCCCATCTCGAGATTCTAAGAAGTCTACAGTCCAATGCCCTGGGCCTTGCATGCCCAGTTTCACAAACTCCGAAGTCCTGACCCCATCCGTCTCTCTGCATCAAAAACGTGGACATCATCATAATATGTTATTGTGCAAAAATAAGGGGGGAATCGTAAGGGGAAAGCAGACACACAAATGCCCACCCCTGCCACCTTTATTCCTCCCCTCTCCCCACACGGAGACAAGCACGGCATGCAAAACAATGGCCTGCCCAGCCGAGCCTTGGGGACAATACAGCATTGAGTGCCCAGGCGACAGGAGGCCCAAGGACTGCCAGCCACCGAATGCTGCTATTCTTACATGCATCCGACACGCCCACCCCAACAATGACACACACAGTTCCCTCCTCTCCAGAAAGGGAAACTGCAGGGAGAGTGGAAGACAATCGGGGAGGAGAAGGTTGGCTGGGAGTGGGGGTGGGGGAAGGAGAGGAAGGTTTGCTTCGTGCCCCGGGGGGGGGGGGACTGGGTCATTCATGACTGGGCAGCAGTTGGGAAGAAAAGTCAGAATTCCTGGTTCTCTTTCTACACTGTGAGAGGTGGAGCAGGAGGAGATTTCTGCAAAGCTGTCCTCTCTAATATTTGAGCATTTAGACTGCATACACTATGTTCTTCCTAGGTAAAGGAACCCCTGACCATTAGGTCCAGTCGTGGCCGACTCTGGGGTTGCGGCGCTCATCTCGCTTTATTGGCTGAGGGAGCCGGTGTACAGCTTCCGGGTCATGTGGCCAGCATGACTAAGCCGCTTCTGGCGAACCAGAGCAGCACACGGAAATGCTGTTTACCTTCCCACCGGAGTGATACCTATTTATCTACTTGCACTTTGACGTGCTTTCAAACTGCTAGGTTGGCAGGAGCAGGGACCGAGGAATGGGAGCTCACCCCGTGGTGAGGATTCAAACCGCCGACCTTCTGATCAGCAAGTCCTGGGCTCTGTGGTTTAACCCACAGTGCCACCCATGTCCCATGTTCTTCCTAATCAGAGGCAAAATCCACCGTACTCGGAGTATATATATTTTCAATTTTTTCTACACTGATTTATTTCACACACACACACACACACACACACACACACACAAGCACCTCAAGGGCAGAGAATGTTGATTTCCTGTGGCTTTCTGAGCAAGGTACTCCTGGCAATATGTGCATGCAGGGTCTTCCTTTGTGGCGTGGCTCTCAAGCACCCAACGATAAGCAAGGGTTTGTATTAACATGGCACATTAAAAGCGTATCTCCCCAAAATAATTGGGAAGTGAGAGCTATACAGCATGTGGAATCGTGCTTCTGTGTTTCTTAGGAACTCAGATATATAAGCTAGGCAGCAAATGGCTCCTTAAACCTAGGTTGCAGTCGCCAAAACGGAATGTCTAGTTGCTATTTTGGAGCAAGACTGCTCTAAAATCTTATTTTTCAAGTGATGGACTGATTGTGCTTGATTCTCAATTAAACAACTGGCTGCTTCAGATGACAACCTTGAACTAGGTTAAGAACTTTGAGAACTTAAAGAAGAAAAGCCACTTGGTCCAGGCACAGTGCACATACGATATTGGCTTATCCCAATTTTTTTCATAATGGTGACTGCTCCTGCTCCTGCTCAGGCTGCACAGAAAAAAGCCTTTTAGTTCCAGAAATTCATTCTGATTGTGCAGATAAAATATAACTGATAGAGTTTAAGAAGGGTGGGGTATTAGTGTGTGAAAACAGTCCAGATCCAATAATTCCCAGGCATGCATCCTGGTGCCTGAGCATCTTCACTTGGTCGCAAGTGGTCGAAAGCACGGTGCAAAACGTTTCTGGCAAATTTCAAACACTGCATGCACCTTACACGGGTGTCACGCTGCACATGACACTAGTGAGAAGAACCCAAACACTATGCTTCCCCATAGCCAGAAATAATTACTAACCAATGCCTCGCAGCTTCCCCAGTCTTCAGGGTTTGGGACAGGACTGTTTGTTAAGTTCTCTAATCTATCCTGCTCTATTCCGGGAAATCAAAAGGCCCTTCAAATAAGAACTGCATCTGTAGGAGTTACTTTAGCCATGAGTGACCATGAATGAGTGCATGATGATGCACGGATCAGGGATGGGGAACCTGTGGCCCTTCAGATGTTGCTAGACCCCCAAATCCCATCATCCCTATGCTACCCTGGGGCTGATGGGAGTTGGAGTGCAATATATGGGTGGGATATAAATAATAAAATTATTCTTATACAACACCCTGCAATGTAGAAATCTCAGCTAAAGCATCCATGAGAGATGGAAATCCTGCCTCTGCTTAAAAACCTCTATGAACCCCTTCTTGGTCCTAATAATAATAATAATAATAATAATAATAATAATAATAATAATTTATTATTTATACCCCGCCCATCTGGCTTGGTTTCCCCAACCACTCTGGGCAGCTTCCAACAAAATATTAAAATACAGTAGTCTGACAAACATTAAAAGCTTCCCTAAACAGGGCTGCCTTCAGATGTCTTCTAAAAGTCTGGTAGTTGTTTTTCTCTTTGACATCTGGTGGGAGGGCGTTCCACAGGGCAGGTGCCACTACTGAGAAGGCCCTCTGCCTGGTTCCCTGTAACTTGGCTTCTCGCAGCGAGGGAACCGTCAGAAGGCCCTCGGCACTGGACCTCAATGTCTGGGTGGAACGATGGGGGTGGAGATGCTCCTTCAGGTATACTAGACCAAGGCCGTTTAGGGCTTTAAAGGTCAGCACCAACACTTTGAATTGTGCCCGGAAACGTACTGGGAACCAATGTAGGTCTTTCAAGGCTGGTGTTATGTGGTCTCGGTGGCCGCTCCAGTCACCAGTCTAGCTGCCAACAATGTTTTGCCCTGAACCCCCTGCTAAAATGAAACTTTTTCTTCTGTTCTGGGAGGTGCTTTCAAAGTGCCAAATCACTCGAGGTCATGAATTCAAGAGGCAATATTCAGTGTTAGTCAGACTTATAGGAGACCCGCTGTAATTAATGGACTTCAGTCACTTATGTCAGCTTAGTTCAATGGATCTACTCTTGAGTATTGCTGTGTATACATTACCAGCTTGAAATGCATGTAGGTCATTCATTTCCTCAGTTGGTGGGAGCACTTGAGATGCCAAGTCAACAGGAGCTATGAGTAACACTGGATATCACCCAAAGGGCTGATTTTAGCTTTGAAGGTCCTAAGCTCCCTAAGTTTGTAATAGTTAAAGAGTTCACCTACCATATGCAAACACACATATTATAGTATATTAAAAATAATGCATAAATGCTGCTTCAGGTGTTGCGTGCATCTAAAGTAAGATTAATATACTAGAAGCATAACTTTTTCAGTAAACGCATACTGTATTTTTTGCTCTATAAGACTCACTTTTTCCCTCCTAAAAAGTAAGGGGAAATGTGTGTGAGTCTTATGGAGCGAATGCAGGCTGCACAGCTATTCCAGAAGCCAGAACAGCAAGAGGGATTGCTGCTTTCACTACGCAGCGATCCCTCTTGCTGTTCTGGCTTCTGAGATTCAGAATATTATTTCCCCTTGTTTTCCTCCTCCAAAAACTAGGTGCGTCTTGTGGTCTGGTGCATCTTATAGAGCGAAAAATACGGTATATTGTGGGATCCACCCCCACCTCCCGGAAATTCACAGGATCTATTTTTTTAAAAGATAACCTGTAAATATGTTTTATTCCATCAATCATGATTTACGAGAGAACTAGGTTGATTTCTTATTTTCAAAATTAGATGCACTGCTGCAAACTTCTGTGAATTTTAAATAATCCTTTCCTTATAACTTTACTGCTTTGAGAGGCAGCTTTGTAAACAAGAGCACTGGGGTTGGTGTAGATCATGGGTAGGCAACCTAAGGCCCGGGGGCCGGATGCAGCCCAATCGCCTTCTAAATCCGGCCCACAGACTGTCCGGGAATCAGTGTGTTTTTACATGAGTAGAAAGTGTGCTTTTATTTAAAATGCATCTCTGGGTTATTTGTGGGGCATAGGAAATCATTCATTACCCCCCCAAAAAATATAGTCTGGCCCCCCACAAGGTCTGAGGGACAGTGGACCGGCCCCCTGCTGGAAAGGTTTGCTGACCCCTGGTATAGATGATGCCTTCACATACTTCACCCAAGCAGGCCCATACCTGATGGGAAAGGGAAAAGCTAATGCGCTGTGCATTACATTACATGCTGCCATGTGGCATATCTGACCCCTAGAAGTGCACATGTCTTTCCCAGCACTGGACCATGCAGAGAGATTTCTTCCAGCTTGGACTCCAAGGCCTCACATTATCTCCGAGAGCCCCACCAACCAAGATATCCTGAGCTTTACTGCCTTCTAGCCCATCCCCATTTGGTGCTGAGTTATTCTCACGCTTTTATTGTGCATCTCAAAGAGGAAGCCTTCAAAGTGTATGTACTTAACAGCTCCATTCCGGGAACCTTGTGATTATGCGAAAAATCGCACCTTATTTTTAAAAGCAACATCTTCCATTCCTCACCCTTGTTTTAGTGGGGGAAAGCCTGGAAGAAGAAGAAGAAGAAGAAGAAGAAGAAGAAGAAGAAGAAGAAGAAGAAGAAGAAGAGGGGGAGGAGGGAGAAGAAGAGGAGGAAGAAGAGGAGGAGGAAGAAGAAGAATAGTTAGAAGAGGAAGAAGAGGAGGAGGAAGAGGAGGAAGAGGAAGATGATGATGATGATGATGAAGAAGAAGAAGACGATGAAGAAGAAATCCAAACAGCTCTATTGCCACCACAGCCCAGGCAGTGGAAAACCCAGGAGGGGACTATGTAGGACTTTATGACAAAGCTGATGGTTTACTGAGCTGCTGATGTGAAATGTCTGAACTTCACAATACTGTGAAAAACTAAAAGTAGATGTGGAGTCCCACACAAGGCCCACTGAGCAAAATGTGGTTAGGGAGCAGAACCATGCCCAGGGCTGCTCTCAAGAGTTTGCACCTAGCAACACAGGCAACTATTCACCCTTTTCAAAAAGGGAGGAGAAGGAATGTAAAACTGGATCTACTGGCAGATTGCTGGATGATCTCCAGCAGTTCAGCAAAACCTGCAATTGCTTAGTAACATCGAACAGTAACCTGTAACTCATCCAAACATAGGCATGTCTGTGTGTGCAGGACCTCCACCTATGGCTCATGAATCCCAGGAGATCATCCATAGAAGTTGGAAGGGGATCTGAGGGTCAACTAGTTCAAACCCCTGCAAATCACAGACGTGGGCAGGGGTCACCATTGCCTCTTGTGGAAGGGAGTTCCGTAGTTCGTTCTATGCACTGTGTGAAGAAGTACTTTCTTTTTTCTGCCCTAAACAGTGTTCAAAACTCCTACTGTTCTAGGCGCATTTTGAGACAGAGAATTTCATTAGCGCAAGCAGTTTCTGAGCTCTGGGCGCAGTACTGTGCCTAAGATTTCAGATTAAAACTGCAGAGTGGAAGGAAAGGGGGACCTTTTTCTGCCTCCCCACTTCCAGCTACTCTCTGAAGGCTGGAGAAGAGACCCTCTTAAGAATATATGGGGCGTGGGCAGAGGAAGGACTGGACCATGTGAAAAATGAACATGATATTTAAACTGCAGTTCAATCATTTTCAGCTTTGCATACTTCTTATAAAAAACTGTGCCTAGACATTGCATTGTTGCATCCATAACGTAGGTTTAAGATGCCATTTAGCTCCTAGCTTTCATATCTCAGTTTCTAACATTGGTCCTAAATCTTCCAACATTCAGCTTCTTTCGTTGTCCACAAGTTCTAAGTTTATGATAGACCTTTTCTCCATCTAATTTCCCCATGCCATGCATAATTGTTCAGCCCGGACACTGAGGTCCAGCTCCGAGGTCCTTCTGGTGGTTCCCTCACTGCAAGAAGCGAAGATACAGGGAACCAGGCACAGGGCCTTCTCGGTAGTTGCACCCATCCTATGGAATGCCATCCCATCAGATATCAAGGAAATAAACAACAATCTGACTTTTAGAGGACATCTGAAGGAACCCTGTTTAGGGATGTTTTTAATGTCTTATTTTTTATTGTATTTTTACTATTTTGTTGGAAGCCGCCCAGAGTGGCTGGGGAAACCCAGCCAGATGGGCGGAGTATTAATAATAATAATAATAATAATAATAATAATAATAATAATAATAATAATAATAAACTTTTCATCATGCCACATCTTATTCATCTTTTCTCTAAACTAAAAAGTCCCAAATTCTCTAACCTTTCCTTATTGGGGGAGTCACACCACCCCTTTGACCACTGGCATAATGCTGATGTACTCACACATATGATAGTTCCATCAGTAGACTTAATCTCTGGGTTGTGAGTCCGCGCCCCACGTTGGGCAGTAGATTCCTTCATTGCAGGGTGTGGAATGACCCTCGTGGTCCCTTCGAACTCTAAAATTCTGTGATCTATACACTACCATGGCTCATTTTTGCAACAGAACACCCATCTCAATGCAAAACAATCCCAGGCGTAATTGCAGTTCTGGGGAACAGTCCCGTGCTACACTGTCCCTTTCAAGATTTAGAACACCTGTGCGGCTGCACAAGAGCTGCTTAATGCAGCCAAATAACTGAGATTAGGAAAATAGGAAAACAAGACACTGCAGAGCAAGAGACAGAATGAGGAAAAGCTGGGGAAAGCAAATGAGCTTTCTGTGACCAGAGGAAGAGCTCTCTCTGAATGGAACTGAGGCTGCTGCCACAAATGGAAAGGAACGACAGCAACCTGGTTCCTTAGCCTCTCTTCTCAGCATTGGAACGCATGATTTGCTCACATCAACAGGGAGCATCATGACGAAATGGACGTGACTGCTACTCCCACAGCCTCCCAGCTGGTCCCCCTCCCAGCTGAGGAAGCTCTCCATCAGCTGCTGCTGCAGACTTGAGCTTCCTCCATAACAACAGATACCGTGACCTGCACTGAGGTCTTGTTGTCAAGAGATGCCAGGTATCCAGATTAGCACTGAGTTCCACAAGCAGTCATAGCTACTCAATGAACCCTTTAAGCTGGGACCTAAACAAAAATAATAATCAGGCCAAACATTTCGGACCCGCATGGTCTAACATTTGCCCTTTGGTCCACAATTTACAAAGAAAAGAAAAAAATCACATTCACCAGCTTTTAACAATGTAAGAGCAGCCCTGCTAAATCACGCCAGTGGCTTGTCTAGTCCAGCATCCTCAGAGTGGCCAACCAGATGCCTAAGACAGGGTTTCCCAGACTTGGGTCTCCAGCTGTTTTTGGACTACAACTCCCATCATCCCTAGCTAGCAGGACCGGTGGCCAGGGATGATGGGAACTGTAGTCGCAAAACAGCTGGAGACCCAAGTTTGGAAAACTCTGGCCTAAGGGAAGAATCTTCACTCTTCACTCTTATGGTTTCCAGCAACTGGTATGTAGAAGCTACTAGCCATCACTACTATTCCAATGTCAACAACCAGTCTGTGTTAAATGACCCTGACAATGCACTCCTCCTGAAAAATATTGAAGGGAATACCACATTACATTAATTAAAAAAATCTAAACAGGACACTTGCATTTTGAAGACAAGCTGATCGGGAGCAAACTCCCAATCTGAATGGGGACCACATTTGACATCTTCCTGCTGAAAATTGTCCTGTTCCTTTAAGGCACCCTAGTAGCAAGTACGTCAAGCCAAGAAGGTGCCATTTTCAGCAGAAACTGGCGCAGGGTCCAGATCAACAGCACGTTCCAAATTAGGGGCCCATGTTTCCCTTTTCTTCAGATTAAAAGAAGCCAATTTAAATAGGCTTTTTAATAAAGTGTGAATAGCATGACATAGTCTAGCTCCCAAAGAACTCTGCAAGGCCCACTGCTGCTTCTGTTCCAGCAACCAAGTAGGGGATAAGTTGTTGGCATCCGTCTGTCTTGAGAGACACTGGAGTGGGCCTCTGGGGATGAAGTCAAATCACTGTGTTAGCAGCACCAAAGTGACCTCTCCAGGGCACAAGACTGGCCAGTGCGCGTGGATGTCCTGGGCTGCCCAGATGACAAGTCTCTCCTCTTGGCCATTGCTGGAAGGTGGTGTACAAGCTGCTATCCAACCATCTTAGAGACTCCACTCCAGATTTGTGTAGGGTTTACTCTTTAAGCTTTTCTTCTCCCAAAGATATCCCACAAGCCAGTGGAAGTTTAGGACCAGAGTTTTCCTTCTCCAAAATGGGCAGGCTGGGAACCAAAGGTGGACAACCTACCCCAGAAGGAGCACAGTGTGTCCCCCTTTCCCCCTAACATCACACATTCCACTAGGGAGTAAGTAAAAAGGTAAAGGGACCCCTAACCATTAGGTCCAGTCGTGGCCGACTCTGGGGTTGCAGTGCTCATCTCACTTTACTGGCTGAGGGAGCCGGCATACAGCTTCCGGGTCATGTGGCCAGCATGACTAAGCCGCTTCTGGTGAACCAGAGAAGCGCACAAAAATGCCGTTTACCTTCCCGCCGGAGCGGTACCTATTTATCTACTTGCACTTTGATTTGCTTTCGAACTGCTAGGTTGGCAGGAGCAACGACTGAGGAACGGGAGCTCACCCCGTGGTGGAGATTCAAACCGTGGCAAGTCCTAGGCTCTGTGGTTTAACCCACAGCGCCACTCGTGTCCTTAGGGAGTAAGTAGCCCCCCGGAAACTTGCTAGTACAGTGGTACCTTGGTTGTCGAACTTAATCCATTCCAGGAGTCCATTCGACTCCCGGAACCATTCGAAAACCAAGGCACGGCTTCTGATTGGCTGCAGGAGCTTCCTGAACTCAATTGGAAGCCGCATCAAATGTTCGGCTTCCGAAAAACATTCGCAAACTGCAACACTCACTTCCAGGTTTGCGGAGTTCAGGAGCCAATTTGCTTAGGAGCCAAGCCGTTCGAGAACCAAGGTACCACTGTACTCTACTTTCTACCAACTCCTGGGTGTTTTTACCACCTGTTCAGTAGGCAAGGACCCACTGTGAGCATAGGTAGCTGTATCTAGTCCAAATACCACCTCCTCTGACTGGCATCAGTTCTCCAGGAACTCAGGAAGAGGTCTCTCTCCTCTCCCTGCTTACCTGATAATTGTCACTGGAGATTTTAGGGATAAAAACTGGAGCTTTCTGCATGTGCTGTATCACTGAGCTGTGGTCCCTTCCCAAGCCCATGAGCTGGGCAGAGAATAACAGCTGCACTCCCAAGGAATAATCCATGCAGAGAGCATTGTCTGTGAGACTGAGGTGGCAACACACCCATAAGAAGTCTCCCTGGAATCGCATCCTGGAAATCGCGACAGCACAGAGGTTAAAGCCAGGAAGGGGCCTGTGTTGACTCAACAACTTGACCGCCTACCACCTAAAAGTCTTCATGGGAAACATGGGGGAAAGCTTTCCTCATATTATAAACACAGTTTTT
Source organism: Podarcis cretensis (assembly GCF_951804945.1). NCBI lineage: Eukaryota > Metazoa > Chordata > Lepidosauria > Squamata > Lacertidae > Podarcis > Podarcis cretensis. The sequence goes on from NC_137187.1 coordinate 33,495,790, forward strand.
GTTACTGCAAAGCCAGCCATTCCACCACTGCCTTCCCAACCTATTTCTGTGACAGAAGCCTACCGGTTGAACCACTTCAGAAACATTTTGCCACTTTCCACACATTCTTTAGGACCAGCACGTTTGTTCCAGTCTCCCTGTTTGTACAAATGAAGCTTCAGAAAACAACAATCTGTAGGGAAGCTTCAGCACATGACTGCATTCTTTGTGGGACTTTCAAACCAACACTACCAGGGCTGGGGACATGATTTGTGTGACTAGAATATGTGGGGATATTAGTGTCAAGACTAGGACAAAAGAACACCAAGCTGATGGGGACACAGAGGAATTTCTTACAGTGGACAGAACGGTCCACTTACAGAACGGGTCCGGGAGCGGGGCCAGGTTGCGCACAACCTCGCCTTCGCTCCCGGAGCTTGCTGCTATCCGCAAGCCTTCTGAGCCTGGCAGGAACTCCCACCGAGCTCCGAAGGTCTGCGGATAGCTGCCTGAAGCCTGCATTCGCTCCATAGGACGCACTCACATTTCCCCTTCATTTTTGGAGGGGGAAAAGTGCATCCTATAGAGCGAAAAATACGGTAAATTCGTTCCGGGGGTCTGTACTTAACCTAAAAAGTCTGTAACTGGAGGCGCCGCTTCTGCCCACATGCACAGCATGATAGAGCACTTCTGCGCATGCAAGCGGGGGGAAACCTGGAAGTTATGTATCCAGAGTGGTATGTAACTCAAGGGTCCACTGTACTTTGTTTTCTTTGGAAATTCAGGGTGGGTTCAACTAAGTTGTTGTGCAAGCAAAACGAGGCCTGCTCATTCAAAGGGCCTTTGTCCCCACCCTGGGTAACCATTAAATCTGCTCCGGAGGGTTAGGGGAATCCCCAGGACAGGTTTAGGAGGCGTGTGGGGAGGAGAGTGGGGAAGTACCCTACTTACTGCTATGTTGAATTCCACCCTCTGCATTTCTCCCCAAGCCAGCTTTGAGAGAGTAACCTAGCTGCATTTCAAGCCAGCAATATGTACACAACCTAAGTTCCTCCATTTCCATTTGAAAAGGATCCAACACTTATTCCAGCAAGGCAGGAAGAACCTGGGGCTATATCAGGCTTGCTCCCTTGTCGAACCGCAAAACCTAATAGTTGCTTGGACACGACAACCTTTGAGTGGCACCTCAAAGCAGAGTGTGTCAATGAAACTGAGGTGTAATTCCTGCTTCTGTCATGAATCTTAGACTCGTTCCATGTGCTTCAGTGGAATACAACAGCCATGTTTCTCTCTGCCCTAGTCAGTTCAATAGGTGACAAAAGAAGATACCAGCTGCTGCAGCCTAAATGTAGATTGGAACTAATTACCAACCTCCAATTATCTCTGGTTTGAGAATCGGGATGCCTGTCTGTGAAACACAAACCATCTTTTCCTGGCTGAGTCAGTCACACCTTTGTCAAAGGATCACCCAGCTCAGCCCTCTAACTGACAAAACTTTCCCCTTTGGGGTTTGCAGCCAAAATCACAAATGCATATTATTTTACTGTAACTCAGAAGTATTTTTCTGCACACTGCTGTATTTGCTGCCTGCACTGAAATGTAAGTAAATCCTTTTTCTGTTTATCTTACAAAAACGTGGTTCATTCTCTGCAACAGTGGTGAAGGGGGAAAGGTCAAGAGACCACAAATAGAAGGGATAAAAAGGTATAACTGCCTAATTCCTAAGCTTTAATAAACTGCAAAACTTCCAAGTGTTTTTACTCTGCTAAAAAGGCTTTACTTTGCTTTAGTACTTCTCCCACACACATGGGATAGAAGGTTCAGATTTACACCTACAGATTTAATCCTCAATTCATTTCCCACACCCTCAATCCCTGATATGACTCAGACTCTAAATGCAAAAACTGCATTTAAAAAATGTTTGTATGATTTTCACACTTGCACACATGCCTGTCTCGCCATGTTTGGAGGCTGCAGCATGGATGCGCTAATAACTGCAGCACTTTTGCAATGATTCCTCCCCTCCTCCAGTGCTTTCCGGGCTACCATTAACACTAGGGAAATCAAAGAATGGCTGCACTGCTTTTAGCAACGGGACGAGAGTCAAGTGTCCCCAAGCATGTTAACCTGGAGCTAGTGGCTTCTTGCCATTCATGTGCAGGTCCAAGCCACTTCAAACTGACACCTTGAAATGTGGCCTGCTAAACCACAGCCTCCTAAACTATGCAAGATGGAAACAACTTCAAGACCAAGTCAGCATCTTTTAAAAGCTTCAAAATACATTCCATGGCCTCCCTATAAAGTTGTGTTCCATTGCCAAATGGCTCTTGCAAATTAGGAATCTTTTACCTTGAACTTCCTCTGCTTGGCTCATGTATTCTGCCCTTATCCTTTTCGATTTTGCTGGGATGTTTAAGTGCTTTGGCCTTCAGCTACCAAGTGTACTGTAAGCACTACTTGAAACTTAGTCAAATAAGTTTAGTCAAAACTATTCCAACATAAAGTGGAGAGGGAAGATCCTCCACATTCATGCTCATCCCGTTGGGCTAAATCCCTCCTTAGTGTATAGTTCATGAGCAGCCTAGCAAGCCCTTGAATACATCTTACTGGACAACTGATGCAAAACAAATTCAAACAGACATGAGATTAAGCCAAATCTCATTTTACACGTTGCACACAAGGACTACCTATAATGAGCACATCCCATTATAATTTGGTAAATGCCTCTATATAGTACTTAGAGGTTATGCAGGGAGTGTGGAGAAGCTTCTTAGTATTATAAGGGGCCATGAAGCAATTTTTACATATGCAAAACCTTCAACACTTGTTTTCTCCTGCTCTGGAAGGTAGAAGACGGACCAATGGAAACTAGTTACAAGAAAGGAGATTCCAACTAAACATCAGGGAGAACTTTCTAAGTGCTATTTGACTGTGGGATGGACTCCCTTGGAAGGTAGTGGACCTCCTTCTTTGGAGGTTTTTAAGCAGAGGTTGGATGGCTATCTGTCAGGGATTCCTTAACTGTGATTCCTACAGAGTGTTGAATTAAATGACCACTGGAATCCCTTCCAACTCTACAATACTATGATTCTATGAGCACTTGATGGGTGCTGTTGGTACCCAACTACAACACGAGAAGTTAGAACCAGCTCTTCACCACTTTCAAAAGTGGTCTACTATTTCAGAGTGGCTGCCAAGACCATATAACACAAGTCCTGAAACACCTTCACTGGCTCCCAGTATGTTTCCGAGCACAATTCAAAGTGTTGGTGCTGACCTTTAAAGCCCTAAACGGCCTCGGCCCAGTATACTTGAAGGAGCATCTCCACCCCCATCATTCTGCCCAGACACTGAGGTCCAGTGCCAAGGGCCTTCTGGTGGTTCCCTCACTGCGAGAAGCCAAGTTACAGGGAACCAGGCAGAGGGCCTTTTCGGTAGTGGCACCCGCCCTGTGGAACGCCCTCCCATCAGATGTCAAGGAAATAAGCAACGATCTGACTTTTAGAAGACATCTGCAGGCAGGCCTGTTTAGGGAAATTTTTAATGTTTGATGGTTTATCGGGTTTTTGATATTCTGTTGTGAGCTGCCCAGAGTGGCTGGGAAAACCTAGCCAGATGGGCAGTGTCTAATTATTATTATTATATTATATTATTTCAAAGCCAAACTAACCAATATGTTAAACGTATGCTTTAAAGCAGGCATAGGCAAACTTGGCCATCCAGATGTTTTTGAGACTACAGTTCCCATCATCCCTGACCACTGGTCCTGTTAGCTAGGGATGATGGAAGTTGTAGTCCTAAAACATCTGGAGGGCCAAGTTTGCCTATGCCTACTTTAAAGCATGGGCATCAACTCTTAAGGAACTCAGACCCCTCCACAGCCCCCCCAAACATTTGGGGGGCACCCCACCCCAAACTGACCGTGCCAAGCTGCCTCAGCCTCCTTCTCCACCGCTGCGGCATGATAGCACAGGTAAGGCCCCCAATTGCCCACCTTTCTCCCGGGGCTCCTTCCTTCCTCTCCTCTGACGGCCTCAGCCTGGACCCAAGCGCCTCGCAAGCCCAATGCCATGAAGGAGACTTGGATTCCTGCTGGTGTCCAGGAGTGAAGAGAAGGGAGTGTTTGCAGGCTGGGCTTGCCGTTGTTCACCAGTGAGACCCCTGGCTCGGCCTCTCAGCACCAGTACCAGCCTGAGCAGTGATGCCTCCCATGCCTGGAGCCAGGCAAGGAAGAAAGGTGGTTCAGCCTCTGCTGGGCCCAGAGAGGCCTCACCCCAAGGGCTGTGCTTGCTTGGCTCCGGCCTGCCTTGATTCCTGTCAGGAGGAGGCTTCCCCAATACAGTGGTACCTCAGGTTACATTTGCTTCAGGTTACAATATGCTTCAGGTTACATACCCTGCCAGCCCAGAAATAGTGCTTCAGGTTAAGAACTTTGCTTCAGGATAAGAACAGAAATAGGGTTTCGGTGGCATGGCAGCAGCGGGAGGCCCCATTAGCTAAAGTGGTGCTTCAGGTTAAGAACAGTTTCAGGTTAAGAACAGACGTCCGGAACGAATTAAGTACGGTACTTAACCTGAGGTACCACTGTATTTTGTTCAAGTTGGCGCCACTGCTTTACGCTGTGATGTTGCAACCATTATTTCCTCCAAAGGAACCTGCTATGGGGCCCGGATGTGGATTAGGATCGCGCTATGTCTCCCCTGCCCTTCAGCACGCACCACCACAATTGCCCTGACACTGCTGTTAACTACAAAGAGAACTTCCGGGGGCAAATCGAAGTACAGTGGTACCTCGGGTTAATAACTTAATTCGTTCTGGAGGTCCGTTCTTAACCTGAAACTGTTCTTAACCTGAGGTACCACTTTAGCTAATGGGGCCTCCTGCTGCCGCCACACCACCACTGCGCTATCCTGAAGCCAAGTTCTTAACCCGAGGTACTATTTCTGGGTTAGCAGAGTCTGAAACCTGAAGCGTATGTAACCTGAAGCATTTGTAACCCGAGGTACCACTGTACTGGTGAGGTGATGCTCAGCAGGAAAATGGCATGGGAAAGAAAACCCATCTCCTCTCCTCATAGGGTGGTGCCAGCCTGGATGGGGATCTTCCAGGGTTTGCTTTCTGCAACTGAAACATGGTGGCTCACTGCAAACGCACACTTTTATGATGTCCATTTCTGACCTGCAGTTTGACCCTCAGTGCTAATTCTTAGGTGTGGAATGACCAGCAGGAATTCTCATGGGTCTTTTAAAGCACAAGAAGCATCATCACTAAGGATAAGACCGTGATCTCTACCGGCCAGGTAATCCCACAATGGATTAATGTGAGGAGGGTCTTGTGCGTTCTTCAATTTTGGTGAAGAGGAAAATAAGAAAGATGGATTTTCCTTCTGACGATGGCTGGCGCCTATTGTTAGCTAAATTATAAGCTCTCGCAGTTGAGATGCTGTCATGCTTCCTCCACAATCCAAGGAGGTTTTCCAGTGTGCAAATGTATTTAAATCTGTTCATCGGTTCAAAAAATAGACCGCTGATCCATTTTAAAAAACCTTAATTGGTTGGCAACCAATTAGGATTTTTAAAAATGGATCAGCAGTCTTCAGGAAAAGAGCCATTTTCAAAATATTCCTGCTAGAAACAAGAGTCAAGTTTTGCACTGTCCACGAGTATTAAACCACCACAGGCCCAAAGAGGTAGAAAAAAACCACCAGATTATTTCCCCCCTTCCTCCACAAACAGCTCTGCTCAGTGAACTTTGTGCTGCTTCAGGATCCTCAGGAACAGTTTAAGATAATTTGCCGCCAAAGATGGGGAAATGAATAGTGATGCCACCTCCTAGTCAAAACAGGTAGTACTAAAGAGGCTGCTCAAGTCATTTCAGCACTGAAGAAAGATAACCAGCCACTGCCTTTACCCCTCCGCAGTAGTAAATAAATACAGTAATAAATTAAATTACTTGCTTTCATTTCATGAAAACCCAAAGCCTCACTGTTCCCAATGAATTGGCCAACCCAAAGGATTCTGTTCAGACCCACTGAAGTCTTAGCTCTCAGGCCCTGGATTAAGTAACCAGGAGGTTGCAGAAGGTCTGAACACAAATGATTTATAGAAGCTTACAAAAATGTATTCCTTGCTGTCCTATCTGGTCAGATCCATTGATCGATTCCCAATTGTGCCCAGTCAAATGACCTTGGCCCAGGATACCTGAAGGAGCATCTCCACCCCCATAGTTAAACCCGGATATTGAGGTCCGGCTAAGGGCCTTCTAGTGGTGCTCTCACCACAAGAAGTGAGATTACAGGGAACCAGGCAGAGGGCCTTCTCGGTAGTGGCGCCCAACCTGTGGAACACCCTCCCATCAGATGTCAAGGAAATAAACAACGATCTGACTTTTAGAAGACATCTGAAGGCAACCCTGTATTGTTTTACAATTCTTTATGTGCTGCAAGCTGCCCAGAGTGGCTGGGGAAACCCAGCCAGATGGGCAGGATTATATTATTATTATTATTATTATTATTATTATTAATCAGAAGCTGAACATAGGGGCTACAGTCCTAGTCATGGCAGCTACATTCCCTTCCCTTCGCACTCCCAAGTTCTTTAAGGGAGGGAAACCCAACTTCCCTCCCCCCCCCAACCTATCCTGGGGGAGGAAGTTTGAGCAATATGGGAACAGAGGTGTCAAACTGGGTGGACCATTTCCTTGTAGCATAGCATAAAATGGGGGAGTAGACACCCACTCACATATGGTTCCTGGGATCCTCACTAACCCAGAGTTTTTAAATCTATATAGTAAACAGATTTTTGCTCAGCGTATCTGCACAGGAGGTAACTTTCTCAAATAAATTCTATATAGTATTGTTTGCCTTTCCGTCCTTCCACTGCGCTGCCCTTTGTAAAGTTCAATATTATTACACAAGCGGCACAAAAAAAGACGGAAGGCTGTCTGCATTTTGTTAAGGGAAAATAGCTATGTAAATCTTCTCTTCCAGACCAGCACAAGTATCTGAAAGCAGAAGCAAGGATCTGTCTTCCAAGCATACATACACTGGGGGGGCGGCGGACCTATCAATCTCACCTTACAAAGCACACATGTGTGCATACATGAATATGGCTCTGAGACTATAATTTGAGAAAATGACATGCAAAACACACACACCAGGAAAGCTTAATGTCACGCTCAGCATTAGATCATGCACTAACTATGTTCATGAGTGAAGGTCTGCAATATGAAATTATAATGCAACCAGCAGCCCATAGATCTGCTCCCTCTGAGAAACTTTAGACTGGTAAGCGCACTGACTAGCATTTCAGCTGCTGGACAGGGATTTCGGTAGAGTGTCGTCAGGTCCCTAGCTTGACTGAAGGGCTTCTGCTCAGCCAAGCCTTTTTAATTTCTAAACCTGCTCTCAGTAGGTCTGCAACATTAAACCAATTAACTGGTTGGGAGCAATTAAACACCTTTCAAGTGACTGGAAAAGCAATGCCCACTTAATCATCTGTCAACACACTGAGCTTACATATGCATATTTTTAAGTATTTAAAACCAAAAAGAAGACACCTTGCAACTTTTCTTGTGACGTATTAGCAGACAACACATATGTCGTCATCATAGCAGAAAGCGGAAGACTTTCACTGAACTTAATTTTTTTAAGAAGCACAAATTGTGCGGCATGCAGATTTTGGTGGGCACACCCCCACACGCTGCTTGTTCACAGCAGCAAAGGGATCATTAAGGCCTAGGCTTATTTGACTGCATAAGGTTAGTTGCTGGAAGCCTCCAATACTGTGCTAGAAAAAAATGCAGAGTCTGCAATGCATTGTGAAGTTTCAGCCACATGTGCACTAAATGCTGCTTCTGGTGCCATGTGCTGCTTTGTGGATACCTGGATTTGACTACAGGAAATGCAACTGGACACCTCATTACTCTCACATTCTGAGCAAACATTAGTACCTCTCGGATCAGAACCTTCCTTTTCCACACCACCCACTTCTTGCTTTTTTTATTGACAGATCAGGAAGTGCTCAAAGCCTAGCATTCTGGGGCCAGTAGAACTGGATTTGGCGCATGCCTGGATCGATATGAAGAGACTGGACATCACAACTGACAGTCTGTCAGGTTAACACACAAAATCACAACCTTGGGATACATAAACATCTTGTAATGCATCAATGATGCACAAGTGTGTGCTGAGGCATGGTGCCTAACAAATCCTATAGAAATGAGGCATATGGAATTGTATACCATCCTTGTGCTTCTTCTCTAAGAACTGGAAGCTATGCAGGGCCAATAGGGAACTGTCCTTCAGCACAGAAGAGAGAGCTCACCCACACACATAATCCATCAATCAGATAATGTACTGGACCCGAGACAGGAGAGTGCTGGGTTCATTCCCATTTGACCTCCAACCTCAGCAAATGACCTTGGGCCAGGCTCCATCTCAGCCTACCTATTTTACAAGGTCACTGTGACTATTATTTAAAAGGAGGAGGAGTGAGGAGATTATATATATACCGCCTGCCCTGATGTCCTTGGAGCACAACAAAGGTAAAGCGAATGTACGAGGAGCAAGAATGTAAGAGCATCGCCATCAAATGGACTGCACCCACATGCAGGGGATAGCGACCGCCATCGCTTGCACATCTGTCAACACTTGGGTTGTGATTTGGAGCAGATACCCGTGTTTCCTTACTGTTCAGAGAAGACAGCGGAAGGCAAGCTGCTGAGTCATTTCGATTTGTCCAGTGGAGCTTTGCAGCAGTTATATAACAAGCAGTGCTCTTTCCTTTCCTTTCCTTTCCTCTCCTCCTAGAGCTGGCAGCAGAACTCAGAGGAGTTCTGGCCCCCAGCCTCACTCCTGCCAGTGACCGCTTGCTTGCCCACTGCTTCCAAGCATCCCCTTAGACCCCCGCTCTCTTCCCTCAGGACAGAACCGAGGAGCCCTGGTCACCAGAACTGGCCAGGTCGCTTGCCCTTTAGATTGCTGGTCGTTGCTGAAAGCACAAGGGAAGCCACTGTGATGGAACAGCTGGGGGCGGTAGGTGGGGGAGGGAAAAAGGGAAGAGATTTGAGGGCAGAAAGGAGGAGACCCCCCCCCCTTTCTGCCTGTCTGTGAGGCAGGGCCAAGGGACCTGATGAAAGCCGCTGAATAATGGATAGGCAGAAGGCACAGCGGTGGGGGAGGAGAAACGGTGCGCCTGCTCTCTCTCACGCAAACATGGCAGCAAGCACTGAATATTTCATGCACAGCATGAAATTGAGCATTCAGGGTGCTGTGAGGCCAGGCCGCGATGCTCCCTGCGTGATAAGGCCCAGCTGCCTTGCTCAGTCCGACAGTGCCCATTGAGTGGGTTTAAAAATGAAGGAGGGGCTGCACGGGGGGAGACGGTTTCCAGCTACGCCTCAGGAACCCCAGTCAGCGTCCATTGCCAACTTAGTATGGCAACTGCCCAACGATGCATCCGTACAGCACCATGAGCATTATGGCCGTTGCACTGGGTGGGATGGGGCTCTCAAAAGCAGCTCTCTCTCATCGCCCTCGCCAACGATCTCCAAAGCCAACGATCTCCAAAATAAACTCTTGGGTCAAACTGGGGTCACGATGAACAATAAGGTATAAGCCTACATTTCTGAAATCTGAAGGTTTGAGTCTCTGGCTACAATCCCATGCACGCTTACCTGAGAGTTAAGCCCTGGAAGAGACTCTGAAAGACCCACGGATTTATTGTGGCATCCACTTTCAGGGGCTATGAGAGGCCAACCTGATAAAAAGTGTTGTGCTTGCTTGGAGTACAGAACACTTTGTGCATCTGGTTAAACTGCCTCCAAGCCCAGCGTAAGGGCAGGCTTCAGGCTTGTGGGCTCTACTTTGTTGTTGTTTTTATTCAAATCCTAAGGAGAACCAACCAGAGCCAGTTGCAAAATAGTGGCTCGCTGGTGAGGGCCCAACCAGCTGAACATGGTAGGTCAGGGGAAGGGTCTACTGGGACCCAAGCATTGAGATGATCTGCACATAAACACACAAATCTGTACCGGAGTGAGTTACTGCAGCTTAGGGGATTGGCCTACTTTAGAAGGCTGGAGGGATGCCATTTTGTTGTTGCTATTTAACAATTAAGAGTCAGAAACTCTTGCCAGTCGTTCTGCTGCAAATCATCCAGTGATCCATCAGAAGATCCAGATTTCCTTTATTGCCCTCCCCAGCTCTCGTCTATGAAAAGATAATCCTTCTTCATTCTTTTCATCTTTAAGTTGCCACAGATTTTGTTTTTAATGCAGCAAATATGGCTCTAGGTTTTCACTTAAAACCATGTGGGCAGGATCCAGTTAAACTAAACATCTGAAGCCAAAGGTGGAATGAGTTTCCAGCAGTCAGGGTTGGGTATCAATCAGTCCATCCGTTGCGTAGTCCTGATGCCCTCTATGTCCTTCATGCTTTCTGTTCCCCTGCTCGGCATCATATATAAATCCTGAACACCAAAATCCTGAGCACAGATCCTATTGTGCAAAATAGACACATGTGAGCAACTTGATCTTCACGTCATTTGTTTCATTCTGAGAATCTGAGCTTTCATGGTGCTGAATCTGAAATGTTCTGGGACAGAACTTAATGAGTTGTGACTGAAAGCCATGGAACATGGCAGCCTCTTGAGCAATGGCAGGGCCAGAGTGCTTTGAGTCGGACTTTAGAAAACCGACAAGGAAGGGAAGGAACAACCAGTGATGCATCCAGGTGCAAGAAGAGTGAATGGCTTGAAGTTGCAGGGAAATCCCACCAAACAAAAGTTAGCAAGGGCTTCCCTTATGCAAGAGTTCCTGGTGGCTGTCCCCAAAAAGGAATGTCTTCTGGGGCACAATTGGAACAGGGGCACAGCAAGATGATGAGTTACGGGAAAAGACTAACTAGAAACAACTGCAAGTCCTGCAAGTCCATGCACATGTAAGCCCAGAATAGCAACCAAAGGCCAGAAGAAACAAGCGCCCTTTTCAGCCACCAAGAGAATGATGCCAAAACACAAAGGGCTGCAATTATTCATGGAGTACCTATAAGCAGGTAGCTTTAGAAGACACACAGACACAATGGGGGGAACTTCCTAGTGCATAATGGAACCAGCTGCCTATAATATTATTGAGCATATAAAGCACAGTGCTTTGTAGTATTCTAAGTGTGTCATATTTCTACAAAAATTGTAGAAACCTTTCAAGGAGAGGCTGAATGGGGCATCTGTTGGATTTGGTTTAGTTACAGAGTGGCCAATCCAGACTACATGGTCTATTGCGACTCTAGTTCCAGGACCAGAATTAACAAGACAACCCTCAGAAAACTGCATCTGCCAAGAACCATCACAACCACTGGAAATATGAGACAGGAGAAGATGATAATCAAAAGCCAACTGAAAAATGGCCCCAAAACACCACCCTGGGCTTGCATGAAACAACCAGAGAGCATGAAGAACTGAATTAAAGGTCAGCTGCCCCAAGGAGAGGTGAAAATCACAGGCACATCATTCTCCCCAAGACAAAAAAAATAAAAAATGCACCACACAAAACAGCTAATGGCAACCACAATAATGTCTCAAGAAAGCACAGAGAACATAATCTCTGCCCATGATCATGGGGTCCTTATTAGGTGTGGATATTTTTTAGTGGATGTGGAACATCGTCAAGATGTTGTAAGGGTGGAAGACCAGCAAATATATCAGGTTGCTGCAGTGCCAACCCCAAAAGCTCAAGGTGGTAGACTATGGGGAAACAAGGAACGCTTAAAACCCAATGGCACACTAGGCAATCCAAGGGGTGTGGACCCTAAAATGCATTGTAATGTCACCAAGGAGGTTTCCCCAGTACTGCAGACAGTGCTACAAAACTCAGATATATAAACTAGGTGCCAAATGGTTACTTAAACCAGGTTACATTTGCCAAAACAGAGTGCCTAGTTGCCATTTGGGGGCCGGACAGCTCAAAGGTCATTATTTTTTCCATTATGACTTTTCGGTTCTGATTATGCAGATAAAATAAAGGAATTCTACAGGATGTGTTGCTAGTGTGTGAAAACAGTCAAGATCCAAGGATCCTCAGGCACGCACCTCCAGATGGTGATGTCAGGCAGCATCCTGGCGCCTGAACTTGGTCGCAAGTGGTTGACAGGCAGGTGCAAAATGCACCTGCCAAATTTCGAATGCTGATTACAGGTGATGTGTTAAAATTAATCCTGGAGTGTGCGCTGCCTTCCTGTCTCCAAGCGACTTGCCTAGGTCACCTGTGGACTCCTGATGGTCTTAATCAGAAGATGGGGGACACTGCTAAAGAACCCCTCCAAATGTTGGATTACAACTCCCATCATCCCTAGTTGCTAGCCATACTGGCTGTGGATGATGGGAGTCAGAGTCCAACAACATCCAGAAGGCCACAGGTTCCTCACCTGATAATCAGATCCATCCATACTATGCACCAAGTATCCAGGTTCAGTGTGCAAATTTCACACACACAAATAAATTCCAAACTGGCACACTTTGCACTGAAACAATTATTTGCTTTTTTAGACTTCTGTAGTTTTTGCCAAGTGTTAGGAGGAGAAGCCTTAGGAGACATAGCAAAGCATGCCTAGAATCTAGAAGTAAGATAGCAACACTGGGATAACCAGCCAAGTCAGTGATACCAACTCCATGTTTCCATATGAAAGACCCTCCAAGATTTCAGTGGCGCATGTCTCAAGAACGTGCAGTTTGTACCAGATCCAAGATATTGCACAAGATTATGTGCACTTCTGGCATGTTGTAGTCTAGCCATATAAACCACAAGCAGCCCAGGTGACAAGGTCATTTGTTGGCTACTAATTACAAAGCCATTTGATAACACTGAGAAAATGTCAAGTTTATTCAGCTCAAGTCTTACCCAGAGTAGACCCACTGAAATTAATGGACATAGCTCACCCTGTGAGCTGCTGTGTTCTTCCCCCACCCCACGACACAGGAGCACTTAGTTGAATGCCACACTTTCCCTGCCTGTATCCCTGATTTACTAGGGTCAGGAAGGAGGGGAGAATGGCGAGGCTGCTGCCACCTTGCGCCTTAAGACAGTGGAGAAACAAGGAAAGCGAGGAGTGAAAAACAGCATGTTTATTTACAGAGTCTGGGCCAGGCTTCAGCCACGCCAACTGGTGAAGCACAGCAGCTGCGACCATCTCACACAACACAATTAAGTCCCATTCCCCAAGCTGCGCATAACGACTAACAGAAACGAGGAGGTCTGGCTCCCAGCCGGCTGGCTCCTTCCTTGCGTAGAAACAGGGATGGAACCCCCAAAGGGCCAATTTCCTGTCTGAACTTGCTACTCGGGGGCATTCCTGCTCCACCCCACCCACCTGCCCCTGGCTGCTAGCACCACACTAAAAGCTTTGGGTGAGGCCTTCTGACGTGGGAAGGGATTAGGCCCTGGGCAGAGGAAGAACCTTGTGAGTCCTTCCTGCAAAGAGGCTGAAACATCCTAAGCTGTTTCCTGTGTCTCCTGTGATCTCCCCTTCTCCCTTTGCCTTTCTTTCCCATCCCAAGTGATCCAGGATTGGCTTGTGCCCCTAGGTGACAGGTGGGAAAAAAGACCCAAAAGGGGTCTTTCGGTGGGCAGCTAAAGGTGGGTAGCGGAGAGCCTTAGAAAGCATACGTGGCAAAGAAGAGCTGAAGAAGGAAGGAAGAGAGAGACAGAGAGAGCAGAGCAGAGCCTTGTGGAATGACTGGCAGACTGCACACTCCTTGCCAGCTTAAAGGACAAGGCTTAGACCATGTACTGGTCAAGGCCATTTTAGCTACACCCTGCAGGATTTCAATTCTGCTCTTTCCCTGGAGGTTTTAAAGCAGAGGTTGGGTGGCCATCTGTCATGGATGCTTTAGCTGAGATTCCGGCATTGCTGGGGGTGACCTCCTAGATGACCCTGCTACTCTATGTTTCTACATGATCGGTATTTCATCTCACAGCCTTAGGAAGCCCAGGTGATAGAATTATTCGCCCAGAGGTTGACTGAAGACACAGAGCATGCAGCTCCATATTAAATAAAAACAACACACACAGCGCAAAATCCAAGAAAAGCCGATTGGTTCCAATGGACTGCATGGTTGACCTTGGTTCGGGGTTCAAATCCCAGTCACCATCAGCTGATCAGAAACCAGACTCAGTTTAACCATCTGTGAAGCGGAAACAGCAATGGCCTTACATAAGAGGAAGACCAACCAATTTAAGATTTTGTTAGCCAAATCCCGGGGGGGGGGGGCAGCTGTGACAGTCTGATGGAACAAAAGACAACTAGAAGTCTTGGAAACTGATTTATGATGCCATAAGTTTTTTGTAGGGCAAATGTAATTAATAACTAGACATCACATGGACACCCACACGAAGGCATCACAACAGCCAGCGCTGCTTATTTTAAATATGGTGTTGGTAACCACGTTTGTGCCACGTTTGGGAAGACAATACTGCCACTAGCCAAATGTAGAAGTAGCTATTGCAGGTCTCTCTCCCTTTCCCTCGCACAATGCCTCAAAATCTAAACCAGGGTGTGAAGGGTTGTAGATGACAGTCTCTCTTTTCTGCCCTGTAATGCATATTGTGGAGATTGCTGGAGTTTCACCAGGAATAAGGGATGGTGGCTCAACCTGTCTGGCGTCAAGCTAAGGCCTTCCCCCTCCTGCTCCAGGCCCCACAGATCCCCACCCAAACTGCCTGCAGAAACAGTGTGCCCAACCTTGGCACAGATTAGCCTCCCTAGTGCAAAAGTCGACCCTTTAACCTGCCTGCGCGAGTGGGGAAAGGCTATTCAAGCTGCCATTTTCTTGCACTGTAACTTTAAGAACCCAGTTCCCCCTCCTCTCCATCTCTCTCTCTCTCTGCTGCATTGCTGACCCTGTGGCTTTTCTCTCTCTCTCTACCACCCCCCTTCCTGCCTTTACACCCACGAGTGAGATGCGGTGCATACAGCTATTACAGAAAGAAAGCGCACATGCATCTAAGCCACCACTCCAGCCCTACACACACACCCCACTCCTTTCTCCCTCCATGCCCATGCTTCCCAGAGGGTGGGGTGCACATTGCAGTACGGCAGGAGTGCACAACTGAGCAATCGCTACAAGGTCAAAATGGCTTTGTGTCATCTACAAAGGCTGTTTTCCCCTTACGGTGGTCCCCGCCTTTTTAAACCCTAAATGTGGCATAAGCAGGCACTCATATCTGCCCCCACCCCGCCTACCTGCAACCAGGCGCATATTACACAGAGGGAAGTCTGGTCACAGACCCACCCATGCCATGCTTCCCTTGCACGCGCGCGCACACACACACACACACGGAGCCCGCTGGGTCTTGCCACCTTCCTCCCTACTGCTCACCCAACCTCGCCATCTCACACCCCTATTCTCCCGCCGCCTGAGACACGCGCGCGTCCCCTCCATCCCTTTTCCGCATTTCCACCCCGTCTCCTCCTCCTCCTCCTCCTCCTCCTGGCAGCATTTGCAACAGCCTCAGTACAAGCCGATTGTGCGTCGGGGGAGGCACTTAAACCCCTCCCTGAAATGCTGCCGCCAGCTCCTTTTGTTCGCCTGCAATCCCCCTGCCTGCAGACTCGCTCTCCAGCTCGCGGGGGGGTGGGGGGTGGGTCGGTGGGTGGGGTGGGGCCCAGATGGGAACGTCTCTCTAGGAGAGAGGACGAGGTTGGGGGGGGGGGCAGGAGAGCGCGATGCTGCTTTTCAAAAGGATGACATTTGCAAGCGCGCAACAAAATGCAACGCGCCAAGGAGGGCGGCGCGTCCCTCCCCCGCTTGCGTGCAGAGGGGCGGCGGCGGCAGCAGCGGAGAAATGCAGGTTCTAGATAGACGAAGCCCCCTTGCAACGGCATCGTCGGCTCCCCCGCCCGTCCCGTGGCAAGCCGGATCGCTTTTATTTCGCCGCTTGCCCTCCCCCTCTCCAAGGCACCGTTGGCGGAGGCAGCGGGCTGCAGCAGCTCCTTCCTCGCCTCCGAGGAGCCGCTTGGAGATGCGCGCCCGAGGGCGGCATGCGGAGAGGGCCACCGCGCGCCTTCCCGGCCCCGTCGAGCACGAGGTGGCCCGCGGCCGGCGATCCCACCCAGCCGAGAAAGCGGCGTGCCTTACGCGCGCCTGCATGGCGGCAGCCAGACGTGCGCGAAGCACCAACGGTTGCCCGCGGCCAGCTCGAGAGAGACACACCCCGAAGCGACCGAGGCGCACAAAACGCCCAGACACCGCCTCCCCTCCCAATTCCTACGCGCAATATCTCTCGAAACCCGTCGGGCTGCATCCAAAATTGCAAACCGCTGAGCTAGAAATCTGGCTTAAGCTGGGCCACTCTGCGGAGGCAAGGGGGGGGGGGAGCGCAAAATGTCCTTCTCTCCTCTTCTTGCACGACCTCCACGGTGATGGATGCGTGCAGGAAAGGACTGTTGTATCTGCATAACCGTTCCCCTCCAAGGGAAAAATCAACCACACGGATAGGAACTCCCCCCCCCCCCCCCATTATGATAGATGCTTTGGTGTGTTATGGTCGATTCCATCGTCCTCCGAGACGCAGCTAGCTCCGCTTCGGCCGTGCACTCGAATACGCACACCCTCCCCAAGGAAAACCCGAGGGAGGCTCGCCCTTCTCTCGGACCTGCACAATGTACTATAGCTGACACAATCCAGATACGTGTGTGTGTGTTCGTGTGAACACGCTCTTTAGCCCTTCTCCGCCCGCCCGCAATCTTTGGGTGGAAGGAAGGGCGTCGTATGGATCCTTTCAGGCTCCCGAATCGCCAAAGAGCCCCCCTTGTGCGCGCGCGTGTCCCTGGCGAAGGGGGCGAATGCGCCCGCGGAGAGCCACCGCGGCAGAGATTTCGCCTTCCCTTTCACCTCCCCGTTCAAGGCCAAAGCTCCCCCAAACGAGCAGCGGGGAGGGGCAGGGCTCTCCGGAGCGCCGTCTCCGCTACATTTCCCCCTTCCCCCGTTTATCCATCCATCCATCCAGCCCGCCGCCGCCCCCGAAGCATACAAAGGAGCGCCGGAGCCGCGAAATACCTACAGTGACCATGCTTAGGGCGCGCCGGGATCCTGCCGGGCGGCGGCGGCGGCGGCTCCGTGGACGGCTCTAGAATCGGGCTTCTTCGCCCCCTTCTTCTTCCTCCTCCTCCTCGGGTGGGGCGGGTCGGAACGGATTGGCCCCGGGTGCGGGGCGGGGGTCGCCTTGCCTTCCCGATCGATGGCGAGCTGGACCCCCCGGCGACGGTGGCGCATACAAAATAAGGGGGGGGGGGGAGGGAGGAAGCGAGGATAAATTGCTGTCCCGGGGGGCGGGGGAGAAGCGGAGGGAAGAAAAACCCTTCTTTTTATAAAAACAGCTTCCCTCCCGAGGAGAAGGGAGGCGGGGAAGGAGCGGAAGAAGTGGAAAAGGAGAAAGGATGGGCGTCGAAGCGGGATTTAGCCCGGAGAAGGGAGCCGCGAGGAATGTTAAAAGGAGAGGAGAACGGAGCGGAGAAAACAGAAAAAGAAAAGAACGCGGGAGGGGGTAGTAGAACGAGAGAGAGAGAAATGGGCGGATTATTTTTTTTTAAGGGGGGAAATTAAAAAAGGGGGGAACGGAGGAGGGACGGACGGGAGGCGAGCGACTCGCGGAGATACACACAATGGTCCTTTAAACGCCCTTGACTATTTACACCCGGGGATTTTGCCGGGGGGGGGGAGAGGGGGATGGGCGGGCGCTCTCTTCTCCGGGCCCCCCCTCGGGGCCTGTCCTTGGCCGTGAGCAAGGCGCTAGTCCGTCGGGGGCCCCGGCCGCCGCAGCTGGGCTCGCTCCGCCGCCCGCGCAGCCCCTCAGTGGCCCCCCACCTGCCGGGCCAGAAGCTTTTATGAGCCCCCCCCCAAAACTGACAGGGCCCCCGCTCATTGGCTGGCGGCGGCGAGCCATCACGGAGGCGCGCTCCTCCCTGCTCCGCTTAGAACCCCCCCTCCGCACCACACACGGTGGAGAGGCTGCGTGGGGAGGCAACGATGGGCAAAACGAAATGCGCGAAGGAGAGGAGACGAAGCGCCCCCCTCTGAATCTTTGCTTCTTCTCCCTTTCCTTTATCTCCCGATGGTGAACCCGCCCCCGCCCCCCCCCCCCCCACCGCTGCAGACGCCCGTTCAGACGGGCATTTAGACCACCCACCAGCCCAGGGAGGAGATAAAGCGAGGAAGGCGCCATAGAAGGCGCATAGAACAGGTGGTAGAGAAATCTCTCGCGCATCCTGCCCCAGAAAGCGGGGTGGGGGGAGATAAGGGAGATGGTGGAAGGAGGAGGAAAGAGCTGGGATAGCTCCGACAGTACAGCATGGCAACTCTTAATCTCAGGGTCGTGGGTTCAAGCACCACGTTGGGCAAAAAAAAACCCTGCATTGCAGCGGGTTGGGCTAGATGACCCTCGGGTCCCTTCCAACTCTGAAATTCTATGATTCTAAGAGAGAGAGAGAGAGAGAGAAGACACACACACCCCTCACATACGCACACTAGCTTCCTTGGAACAATGAAGAAAGTGCTGGAGCAGAACTATCAAACCATGTGAAGCTGCACGGGATCCACAAGCTGCCCCCCACAACAGCATCCCTGCAGCAGTGGTGGACAATTCTTTAGTTGCCCTCCAACATCCTCTGCAATATTGGCAAGGGACACTTGGAATAAGAGCCAGCCATGCCAGGTAAACTGATTCTGGTTGCAAAGGAAATTGCTCCAATTGAAATCCAGAATGTATATTCCAGACTCCGGTTCTCTTGCAGGGCTTTGAGGTGGTGCCCATACATGCATGCTGAATTGGCCAAAGGGAGAAAGGGCAGATATCTCTCACAAGGGAACCACGCTTAGATCTGAAGCTGAAAGTTGATTCCCTGGTATTCAAGAATCAGTGGGCACAGACAGTCAGGGAACTCAAAAATAGCTGTCCTCACACCTGAACTTTCGCTTGCCCATTTTGCATGTAAAAGCATGACATTGGAAGTTGCACACCCCGGCTCACACAACTGAGTTATTTAATGGCATATCATACCCAATCAGGTGCCATATTCCTGTACAGTTCAACTTAGACTCCAGTGTCCTGGGTGATCTCTTGGCACCAGCTTGGTAAACCCCCAGACAGAATTACTCATCCAACTAAAAAACAACTGAGCTCCTTCTATTATAAAGAGACCCACAGTTTCCCCAACACTGAGGGCTTCTAAATGAAACATACCTGATAGCTGTTTGTTTGCCTGAGGCAAGTCTGAACTTGGCTTTGGTTTTAAAAAACATATAACTGAGAATATTTTTTTGTCACAGAGGTCCTGAACATTATTATTTCCCTACTCTAGCAAGTATCCCAGAGATGCGTTGTGCACCTGAGAATCCATTCAGGTATATTAGAACTAAGGTAGGGTTACCAGATGTCCCTGGTTCCCAGAATGTCCCCAGATTTGCAAATCTGTCCCTGGGAAACATGGCAGTGGCAGCCACAGCAGCCCAGAGCCAGCCTGGTAGTGCAGCTGGCTCTGGCTGGCTTCAGGAGCTGCTTGCTGCCGTGGTGCCCGCCTCTGCCAAAGGGGAACTGAGGACGTCCAGCGGTACAGATCTCCTGCCCCCTTCCCCCCTTGTTTTGAGTGATTAGGGGAGTTGTGGGTGGGCGGCCGTTGCCCAGTTTTTTAAAAACTCTGCGCATTTATGTTTCACAGGGTGCGAAAGAAGAGCTTTGCACGTTTATACAATATGCATGTGTGCTTGGGCCCAGGGTCTTTTGCCTCACCATCCCCACTACTGACTCCCTGTTGCTACTCAGCTTAAAAAAAATAATTAAAGAATGTCCCCGGAATCATTGAAAAAAATCTGGTAACCATAAACTAGGGGGGGGGCAGACTGGGCAGCTACTGCTTAAGGATCCTACCTGCCTAGACAGCTCCCCCCAGAAGAAGCCCACCCTCAAGCAATTTCTTGGTCTTCCCTTAAATAATCTTGAAAATTGTAGTTTGGTGAAGATGCTGATGATTTCCTTCTTGGTGGGGTTGCTAACCCCCTTCACACAAAACTTCACACAAAACTATCATTCCCAGGGCTCCCCATGGCGAGGGAATAGCTATTGAACTCATTGAAATCTGTAGTGTAAATACACTTCTCTTGGCTCCATGTGAAGCAAGGGTATCCCAGCCCCTTAACACTCTGCACATATGGAAGTGTAGGAAACACCACTGATTGAATCCATCTAGCTTAATATTGACTTGCAGCATCACTCAGAGGGGTGGGATCATTCCTTGTCCTACCTGAAGATCCTGAGGATTGAACCTGGATCTTCTGCATGCCCTTGGTGCCATGGCCCCTCCTATCAGTGTACTTTGTTAGAGTGCATGAGAACCATCCAGACTTGGGGATTGTCCTTAACAGCCCTTTCCTAATCTTCCAGTTGACTAATTTCTCTTACAGCGTCAGAATTTTGCTGCCAAATTTTGATCCTGGGTAATGTCCTGGACACAAGTATTCACCAAACTGGAGTCGAGCATGTGGAATTGCAGGGACTGCAGAATTTCTAATTTCAGCAAGGGGGATGTGTGTGTTTTCATCTCTCTGTGTGCCTCTTGTCACTTTTCCATTGGCCTTGGTACTGCCGTGTTTCACCAGGCGAGGTCGTCTGTTTGCAAACGTGTCCCAGAAATTTGTTGGTAGGCTTGTTTTAGGGTGGCTTTTTTTTGTCTTTTCAATGTGTTGTTTGTTGCTGTTCAGTTTGATGAGTTAAAAACGTGGCTATTTGTAGGCTCAGTTGCTTGTTCCAGGATTGGCCAGCACTTGCATTTTTTGTCTTTAGAGGTGGCCTGTGTTTTTACTTTAACTTGTCTCAGCCTTTCTTTCTTTGACTTGTGATGTTTTGATTTGGGTAGCACTAGATAACACTAATCCTTTTTATTTAAAAGGAGTCGGCAGGAGGGAAGGGCACATCCCAGTTCTGCAGCCCTTGTAGATGGGGTGCATACAGAAAAATCTGTGGCAGAACATTAGCAAGATTTGTACAGTATGATCTCTAGTTCTTTGTAGAACAACAACCATGTGCTGATTTGGTTTCTAGTAGTTCTACCGTATTAAGCCTTTGAAATCATGTTCTCAGTAGGTCTGCTGTACAATTATTCTGTCATGGTTCTGTCATTTTGTTTTTGCCAGCATGGCCTTACCTGCAATTTTCTCTTCTGCAGGCCACGCATACATATTTCTATCATCTCTTGCTTGTATTATTTACCTTCCAGTACCCAATGACCTTGGAAATCTCTGAATTTGTTCCAATATGACCACCCTTGCTTGTCATTCAACCTACCACTAAGTGGGTCTGAAAGAGGGCCTCAGTGTTTGCCATGATCACCAGACCAAATTGTACAAATCGAAAAATGGAAAGCCACTGCCCGCCCCCATCAAAGTCTTCCCTCAAAGAGCAGAAGGTTAATAACTGTTGAGAGAGCCATAATGAATCTAGGCTGGCTGGCACTGACCTCTGATTCTACCAGACCTGCAGACCTTTTTCTAGAAAAATAGGTGCTGGTTCTCACCATGAAGTTGTTACATTAAGTGCCACATTTTTGTACATAATGGAAGATCTTGCTCCATACTCACACTTATGGGGTGTGGCTTCTGGCTCCCCTACCCCATCCTTTACCATAGTGCCTACACAACAACACCTTAGTTCTACTACCAGCCAATTGCTATCACTCTTTATATAGCACTTCAAGAAGAAACCAAAAAGTTCTACTGCAATACACTCAATTTCCCCATGCTGTGGAAGGCAATGGGTGCTTTGTTCCCGTTTCCACAAATGGAAAAACTGAGGCAGGTTGGAAAACAGGCTGCCAAGGTAGTTCTGCAAGTGGGATTTGAACATAGCTCTTCCACCAAGTCGTGATTCTGAAACTGCTGGACCATATTGTCCTTCTCCATGGCCCATCATGCAGTTCCTTCTCATGCAAGAGAAGGTTGAACTGGGATGGAAGAGAGACCATGGCTGTAGGTCAGAACACAGGGCCTTTCGCAGATCTTTGCTCCTTCCCCTATAAGTACTCGTTTAAACCACAAGGAGAACAATCACCCCAGACTCAGGAGCGCGTTCCAGAAGTCCCGCACCCCGAAACGTCCTTCCCTATTATCATGTGACTTCCCTCCAAAAGTAGCCTCTTCCTGTATCAGTAGATCAGACTCCGCATTCTGAGCTGTGGTTGAGAAAGGAATGAAAACAAGGCTCCCCGCTGCTCTCTTCCACAGACACACACACCTTGCCAAACTGAGATCAGCACCCAGGAGTCATGTTCCAGCCTATTGGACCTCTGGAGAGCTTTTGTTTTGAAAACTCTCTCTCTCTCTCTCTCTCTCTCTCTTTCTGTTTCTTGGAAGCATCTTTAGAGGTACGTCGCCCTGCTCCTCCTTCTTGCCCTGTCCTCTGCTTTGCTATGCAACATTGGTCAGACTGTTGAGGAGGGTTACACATAACAACATCCTTTCACCAAAAACCAACAGCTGTTTTCTCCATCTAGCTTCCCTGTGGACGGTCTCTTCAATCCTCTGAGCCTGTGTAGCCCTGTGATTCCTCTGTGGTGATCAACAGATCTCCCTCCCTCTCCACCCTCGCCCTGCCAACTTCCACCTACCAGAGGAACTCCTGTGCAGAGCAAAGAGAAAGCAGCCAGCAAAAATGTCAAGCTCTCATCTGCAAAATTCACTGCTTCCCACCATTTTGGCGCCCTGCAGCTGAGCTTCTAGCCACTCGGAGGATCAATGTGAACCATTTTAAACAGATGCCATCTCTGGCACCCCCTGAGTCCCGACCTCTGCCCCTCCAGCCCCTCTATCTTCCCCCCCTCCCCGGCTTTCAAGTGGGTGGGGACATTTGCCACAACTAAGGGAAGAGGATTGGTTTTCAGTGAAGCCCCCTACCTCATTTGCACTCAGGAGGTACCGTGCTGTGTCTTGTGGGCATCTGCTCATTTTCAGCAGCATCGCCATTTCTGATGGAGGGTGAGAGAGAAGAGAAGATTACAGTTAGTCTCAGCGGAGGGAGGGAGGGAAGGGAGAGAGAGAGACACACACACACACACATAACCAGGTAACGGTTTTGTATCCACGTCCGGTGATTTATAGCTGTGCCGGGCCTATTCCACTGGGGAGATCTGCAAACCACACAGCTTGCGCTGCGGATGAGAGGAACCAAAACCAACCACGCCCACCCACCCTCTTCTTGCATGTTTTTGCTTTCATGTAGGAAGAGAGGCATTCAACAGAGTCCTTTAAAGGGAAACTCCAAGGGGGAAATCGAGGAGAGAGGACTGTCAGCAGGAACCCCTTACCATCCACCCAGCAGAGGCCTGGGAAATCACTTTCAGTTTCAAGTGAGAAGGTTAGAGCAGTTGCCAAGATGCAGCTGGCGCTGGAGTGGGTTCTGTCAGTGATGTTAACAATCCAAACACCTCTGGGGAGCAAGGTAGTTGCAGAGAATCTCACCTGCTCATCATGGAGGAGAGTGATCCCTTTGCTGCAGAGGGCAGGGAGTTGTGGAGTGGGCACAAGGAAAGGTAGCTTTCTGTGCAAACATGTCACCAGGGCCCTTGTCGACCAACCTCCCACCTCCATGATAGGCTTAGCAACCATCATATTGGCTGCTCACCTGGGTTCCTTATCAGCTTAAAGCTGACGGGCAATTTGTAAGAAGCTGTAGCTGAGTGACAAAGCTTATGCCTTGCATGTAGAAGGTACCAAGCTCAACTGAAGCAGCTTCACTTAAAGGCATATCAAGTGACATTGCTCAGAAAGAAGTCTACTGGAGACCCTAGAGAGCCATTGCCAATCAGAGAAGACAGCACTGTGTCCTAGAGTGACTCCATATAAGGCAGCTTCAAATGACCAGATCCCAGAAAGTTCAGTAGGACTCCTCCTTTAACTATGTTCCACCAATTAGTGTAAATGTTTCTATTCTGAAAAGCTTTTGTCTTCCCTAGCACATGACATGACAAACTCCGTTTAGGGTTTTTTTATCTGCTGAGCTTGTTTCCGTTGTTATGTCATTGTTGTATTTTTTTATTGATTCTTCATCATCTTTGTTGGACTGGTCATGTTGTGCGGATGCCTGATGATCGTCTTCCTTTTTTAAAAAAAATAAATAAATTTTTATTAAGATTTTAAAGGTTACAGAGGAAAAAAAAGAAAAGAAAACAGTACATATCAAAAAACATAAAAAAGAGATAAAAAACAAGTCGAACCTTTAACTCGCTTACTTACATTCACTTATTTCCTTGACTTCCTCACACCTCCCATTTTTGTATTCTAATTCAGTTAAATATTCCAGCAAATCCTTCCAACTTTGTTTTTATCCTGATAATTTATCTTAACATATTATAATTTTACCTTCTCTCTTTCACCAATTCATTTTTACTTAATCCTTTATATCCTTTCTGCTAAAACCACATATTTTTTTCCCCCAACATCTTTGTAACATTCCTTAATTTTACAATATTTCTGAACATAAACTTTAAATTTCTTCCACTCTTCTTCCATTAACTCTTCTCCTTGGTCTCGGATTCTGCCAGTCATCTCAGCCAGTTCCATATAGTCCATCAGCTTCATCTGCCATTCTTCCCGGGTGATTATCATCTTCCAAAGCAGCTACTCTATTCCAAATTTAAAAATGGAAAACGTAATGCTGGTGGTCAACAAAAGAGGTTTAAAGACTCTCAAGGCAAATCTTTAAAAATGTAGTATAAACACTGACAATTGGGAAACACTGGCCTGCGAGAGCTCCAATTGGAGAACAGCCTTTACCAAAGGTGTCATGGGCTTTGAACTCAGGATGAAACTCAGGATGAAAGGGAGAAGTGTGCTAAGAGGAAGGCACGTTTGGCAAACTCTCACCGTGATCAACACCTGCCTGGAGACCTATGTCCCCACAGTGGAAGGACGTGTGGATCCAGAAATGGCCTCCACAGTCACTTACGGACTCACCATTAAGACCATGGTAGTTCATGGAAGTTCATGGAAGACAATCTTACTTGACTACAAGTGATCACAGGAGGAGGAGGAGGAGGGATGTATTTTTTTATGTAAAATCTCTGCATTTTAATTGTTGTAAGCTGCAATGTGAATGCATTAGGAAGGTGGGATACAAATTTTCTAAAGAAAAAGAAAGATGAAACCCAAGTTTTATGACTCAACAAAGGGATTTTGGAATACTGAATTTCTCTGTGAACGCTCTGCTGCATATTCTCCAGATCATGAGTCACCCCAACATGAAAGCATCTTCTACAATGCAGATGGATCAGGACATTTGCTTGGTCTTAACAGCTACTTCCATGGCTGTCATTCCTAACGGGGATGCGGGTTGCTTCTCTGATCTTCAAACCCAAGTGGGATTTTATCTAGTTACCGTATTTTTTGCTCTATAAGACTCACTTTTCCCCTCCTAAAAAGTAAGGGGAAATGTGTGTGCATCTTATGGAGCGAATGCAGGCTGCGCAGCTATCCCAGAAGCCAGAACAGCAAGAGGGATTGCTGCTTTCACTGCGCAGTGATCCCTCTTGCTGTTCTGACTTCTGAGATTCAGAATATTTTTTTTCTTGTTTTTCTCCTCCAAAAACTAGATGCATCTTGTGGTCTGGTGTGTCTTATAGAGCGAAAAATACGGTAAATCACTAAGCCTCCACATCTTCGGGACAAGTAACAGCACTATGTCATACCTCACAGAACCATTAAGTAAAAATCTCCCTTTTTGTGTATTTATAAAAATATGTGATATTGGCCATAGAAATAATGCTTGATTTATACTGAATTGCCAAGCTGAGTCCTCTTGTTTTCAGTTCACCAAGGGTTTTGCATGCATTCCACAGCCATTATCTTCTGTAGTTGGACCAGACAACTCCCTTCAGGTATCCCCTGTAATGATGATCACTTTCTCTTCTTTCAGACCATAATGACTCAGCTGCATAGTCTCTTTGTCTAATTTGAAATGTAACTGGCCTGCTTTGTTTGGTTTCCAAAAATAACTTGACTTAGGAGGTCATTCACTGTACCTGAAATCATGTGTTTCTTCCATGAGTGATGGTGTGATTTTTCCTTTTGGGAAATGTCAAGCTGAGAATGTCCAGAGATGTCAATGCCTGGAACCCCAAGTTGCCCTTGCTTTTACTCAAATAAGCAAGGCATGGCAAAAATGAGATGATATCTTCTGCTGGTCAGCATAACTGTTCAGTAAAAGATAAAGGTAAAGGACCCCTGGATGGTTAAATCCAGTCAAAGGTGACTATGGTGTGCAGTGCACATCTTTGCTTTCAGGCCAAGGGAGTCGGCGTTTGTCCGCAGACAGCATGACTAAACCGCTTCTGTCACAACAGAACACCATGGCGAAAACCAGAGCACACGGAAACACCGTTTACCTTCCTGCCACATTTATCTACTCGCCTTGGTGTGCTTTCAAACTGCTAGGTTGGAAGAAGCTGGGACAGAGCAACGGGAGCTCATCCCGTCGTGCAAATTCAAACCGCCAACCTTACTATTGGCAATCCCAAGAGGCTCAGTGGTTTAGACCACAGTGCCACTCACTCCCTAACCTTTATCTATTCAGTACCCTTCAAGTGACTGAAGTGAATGCTTGGGCGTGCTACTCTAGCCTGACAGCTTTCTTATAAATCCTACTTCTCCTATCTGTTTATATTTTCACTTGTGTTCTCCTTCCTTCCTTCCTTCCTTCCTTCCTCTTTCTCCCTCTGAGAGCCAGTGTGGTGTAGTGGTTAAGAGCGGTAGTCTGCTAATCTGGGGAACCGGGTTCGCGTCTCCGCTCCTCCACATGCAGCTGCTGGGTGACCTTGGGCCAGTCACACTTCTTTGAAGTCTCTCAGCCCCACTCACCTCACAGAGTGTTTGTTGTGGGGAGGAAGGGAAAGGAGAATGTTAGCCGCTTTGAGACTCCTTAAAGGGAGTGAAAGGCGGGATATCAAATCCAAACTCTTCTTCTGTCCTTCAGTCAATCCTTGTCCCTAGTTGTACCCTCAGCCTTCTGCTACTTGTTGGTAGCACCATGGCACCATAGCGCCTCTCTTCCCTCCCCTCCCACTTCCATTCTCTGTCTAGGACTGCCATTCTCTCACTCAGCAAAATTCTGTGTTCTGTGTTCTCTTGCTTGCTGCAGCTCCTCGCCTATACTGAAGCCCAGCTTGTCTTCCTCTGACATGGTTACTTCTCTCTCTTCATTTGAATCACTTTTCATTTCCAGAGGGGTAGCTGTGTTATTCTGTTGCAGCGGAATCAATCCTGAGCCTTGCAGCATTTTAAAAACTAACAAATGGCATAAGCTTTCATGGACCAGAGTCCAGTTCATCAGAACTTCTACTTTTAGTGTTCATTCTCATATGGCTTTCTTACACTGCTGCACTATTATTCGAAGAGCTGTGAATGCATCAATGAATTGGATAGATGTACCCAGAAAAGAAGGACATTATGAGAAGCCCCAAAGCACCTGCTTTAACATACCAAAAAATGTATCTTGGTGGTTAATGAATCCCTGCCTCCCAGTGCATAACATCTGGAAGAACCTATGTCTCAAGAGGAGCTCAGGCATCTCTCTGTCTTGAACCCAGTGCCAACCAAGTGTTACCAGCTCATACCTATTTAGGTAAGTAAACCAAGTGGGTAGGGCAAGAGTGGGGAACATGGACATCTGGACATAGCCAGTGGTCAGGGATGGTGGGAGTTGCAGTCCAATAACATCTGGATAGCCAGAGGTTCCCACCCCATGGGGCAGGGCTTGTATATACCCCATTGTCATCAAGCAAAGGCTCTATTGGAATGCATGGTCTGACCACATCCCTCAGCAGAACAGGAGCCTACGCTGCTCCCCAACACATCAAAATATGGGTGTTTATTCCCTAAGCACATGACACTTAGCAATTGTGGCACAAGCACCCAGTTCCACACTTGTAGGTAAAGTTATAGTGCAGCTAACTTTCCCTGCACAATGTTGAGTAACTGTGATGGCCTGGGATTCCGATTCAGAGGCTGAACCAGAGGAATCCCAGCCTGCACAGGAGTCCCCGCCTCCAGGGCCGGCTGAACTGGGGCAAGGCCTAGATTCTGAGGAGCCTGCACCTGTGTCAGATCCTCAAGAGCAGGCACCAGGTGAAACCCTTCTGGCCCCAGAGGTGCTTGAGGACTCAGTGGCTACAGGTGAGCCTCCTCCGGGGCCCAGTAACCCTTCGGCCTCTCCTGAACTACAGAGGCTTAGGGCAGAGAGGCGAAGGGAACTGGTTGCTCCCAGGAGGAGTGCTCGCCTTAAGGCCAGAGGAGGCGGGGCTCCTGGGGGCCGGGACCGCCCCTGGCCTTAGAAGAAGATAAAGGTCAGTCAGCCGGGTCCCAGGTTGCGGGAGCAACGTCGTTGTTGGCTTCAGACCTTCCAGTGTTCCTGTTCCCTGCTCGGTCTCCTGTTCCTGACCTTCCAGCGTTCCTGCTCCCTGCCCGGCCTCCTGCTTCTGATCTTCCAGCGCTCCTGTTCCCTGCCCAGCCTTCTGCTTCTGACCTCCCAGCGTTCCTGTTCCCCGCCCGGCTCCCTGTTTCGGACCTCGCCTCTCATCTCGTGAACTCTGACTACGATCACGGTACCTTTCCCCCGGGACCAGCACAGTAACTTAACCTGTTGTAACATACTTAAAACAGGGGGCAGGTGATACCTCTCTGCTACTTGCTCCTATGGCTCTGGGAATTGAAGAAGAGGATGGAGTGGGGCACATGAATCAACAATGTCTGGGGCTTCCAAACATGATTCAGCTTAACTCAGGGTGCCCATGGGGGTTTCTGAGCAACAAACATGCCTTGAGAGGAGGGGAGAAGAAGAGGGTCCCAGTGGTGCCCCCTCCCCCAGCTGCTGCCATAGGGGCTTCTGAAGGACCACCTCTCCTCCACCTACCTCAGAGCAAGGATAGAACCAGAGGCGATGGGTCCTCTGCCATTTTCTTGCTCACAATCAATTTCAGCACCAGAGACAGCTCCCAGTCTTTGGTTTATCCCTTGTTTCTTCTTGTGCAGGTAATCTATTTCTCACTGAATAATAGGCACTCTGCTGTTGCAGAATTCTGACTTCCTTTCCATGCTTCTTGGCAAAGGGGTGGGGCGTAGACCCCCCCAAATCTGCTGCTGCTGTAGTTAACTAGATCACATTAACTTATGGGTATTCCATGGATTCTGACTCTCCCTCTCTTGGAGAAGTTTGGAGCTTAATTCTGTAGCAGCAGCTTGCTGGGTTTGGGATGAGCTTTACCTGTTTTGATGATTAATTTGCCCGCAAGGCTCATACTGAAGCAAAGTAACAGATTAAAGAAAACGATAGAAGTAAGCCTCTGATGTAACTCTTCTGCCTGAGATGAGAACAAAACTCAGTAACATTCTACTTCTACTTCCCATGTTTCTAAAGGATCCTGCTCAAGATAATTTCACGCAGAATAGCTACACTCACAGTGCAGTCTTAGATCTAGAAGTGGGGTGGCTAACCAGACTCACTCCGTATGTTCTTGGGCTTGACTCCCATCGGCTCCAGCTAGCGATGGCAGGAGCTGCAGTCCAAGAATGTCTGTTGAACCACAGGTTCCGCACCTCTGCTCCAGCTAGAACTTATGACAATATGTGGAGCAGGTGGGGAGAAAGGATCTCTTCCAGTCAACAGTTTATAATTTTCTAACCTTCGGTTGTGATAGATCTGCAGTGTGTGTGTGTGTGTGTGTGTGTGTGTGTGTGTGTGTGTGTAAGTAAATATACTTAGCTCACATGGAAGGTGCTCCAAATCCTCAATCTTTTCTCTGTTCTGCACCTTTCCAAGCTCTATATCCTTTTGTTGATGGTTCCACCAGAACTGTACAGTAAATTGTGCCAAAAGTGACCATAGCATAGTTTTCTTGGTGTTGCAGTTTTATTTTCAATTGCAGTTTCACTTTCCATCTTCTAATAATCCCAGCATTTAGCATGCCTGTTTCGTAGCCACAGCAGATTGACACAGCATGTTTTCAGTTAGTTTCCCACCACGATTCCAATATCTCTTTCATTGATAGAAGCTGGGATATTTTCTCCAAGACTCCCATCACTTTGTGAATCACACCTGCCTTTTAGTTGCCTGCTGGAAGAGGGGGCTTGCCTCTTATTCCTTTCCCTCCCCTTGCTATGGGCCCCAATTTCATCCTTAACACACGTGAACCTTTCCTCCTTGAGACCAGAGTCTAAACATCCATGTTTTCCCTGTTTGGGGGCAGTGGTGTGGGCTTCCAATTCCAGGCTTATTGTATTCTGTCTATGGGATGCTGACTTTGTTTCTTCCCTCTGAAGCCTGGATGTTGGAGGGAGGAAGACATATGCCAGCAATTCTACCAGCAAGGGTTCATCTGCCCCTAACTCTTGGGGCTCCTCTAGCCAAACTGGGGACAGGAACATGTCGTTTCTCTAATGAGGAGGCTGGGCCTGGGCCCCTTGGGTCACGTCAAGGAGTCAGGTGCTAGTTGTGACCCCAGAAACTGGCTTGGGGAGAGGTGTATATTCCACAAGGAGCCATATGGCTAGACTGGGGAATATTACAGGGGATGGTTGGGTTAAGGAACAAAGGAGAAGCAGCCCTACTTGCAATGGGGCAGGGAATGGAGAGGATATAAGAGACGGGAGTGAGGGCAGCCAAATTTCAGAGCTGTTGCAAACTAGCCTTTCTCGGTGGGTTAGCAAGTGACCTTACTTTAATGTCTAAATGGTCATTTTCACATATTTACTTGCTTAAAGAATCATATGCCACACCTTCAATGCGGGTTTATGTTCCCAAGGGTGGCTTATAGAGCAATAAGAAACAAAAAAACCCCCAGCAGTCAGCAAACAACAATATACAAACTAATGCAAATTAACCAAATATAACAAGACCAGCCAAATTAAATAGGCAGTCAAATAAATATAAGTTAAAGAATGCTTTAACTTAGCTTAAATTGACTGCCTATTTAAAGTTAAAGAACACTTTAACATAGAGTCCTGGAAAACATACATGTTTTTGCCTGGCACTGAAGTGGTGCCCCTTCTGCGTTCGGCAATAAGCTTGGCAGCATCTATAGTTCAGCTGACACAGCGGTCAGAAAGGGCTCCTTCTCCAGTTTCCCCTTGCTACACTTCAGGACAAAAATGACATGGAAAGCATGTGCTGTGTTTCCCCCTTCCATGATGTCAATGTAAAACCTGTTAAAAAGGCCGGAAATTGGTTTGTGTGATGTGATCTAGTTCAATATTCTGTTTCTCAAAGTGGCCGCCTTGATAGCCCCAGGAGGCTTTCCTTCCCCTGCTCATCTCCTTCATAGTGCTGGCTCTTTCCCCTGCCCCAACAACAACAACAAATAATAGAATTGCAGAGTTGGAAGGGACCTTGGAGGGCATGTAGTGCAACCCTGCCCCTGCTGAAAGCAGGATTCTCCAGGGCTGAAGGATGCCAGGTGTCCATCTAGCCTCTGCTGTAAATACCACTTGCCTTTCTAGTCCCCTGTGGTTGGGTTAGATCATGCGAGGGATTTCCCTGCCTGGCCACCTGCCACAGAGTGTGGGAGGTCAGGCAAATCCTGAGTTAGGTTACTGAGCCCCTCAGGGAAGCACAAGAAATGGGAATGGGGGGCAGCAGGCCTCCCCCTCTCACTGTCTATGCATCATAGTAAAAGGTAAAGGGACCCCTGACCATTAGGTCCAGTCGTGCCCGACTCTGGGGTTGCAACGCTCATCTCGCTTTATTGGCCGAGGGAGCCGATGTACAGCTTCCGGGTCATGTGGCCAGCATGACTAAGCCGCTTCTGGCGAACCAGAACAGCGCACGGAAACGCCGTTTACCTTCCTGCAGGAGCGGTACCTGTTTATCTACTTGCACTTTGATGTGCTTTCGAACTGCTAGGTTGGCAGGAGCTGGGACTGAGCAACGGGAGCTCACCCCGTCGCGGGGATTCAAACCGCCGACCTTCTGATCGGCAAGCCCTAGGCTCTGTGGTTTAACCCACAGCGCCACCCGCATCCATATGCATCATAGTAGGGACAGCTTTTCCTTTTGACATGCAAAGTCTTTTACCGACCACTGGACTCGTGTGTGAGAGGGGGTGGGCTGGAGTCAGGAGTAGGTCAGCAATAAAACACCTGGTGTCAGTGGAGTTAACCAAAACAGTGCAGGCCTAGTGATCACAGCAACTCTTTCTAGTAGGTCTTATCCCATGAGGCAGCTGCAAGGATTGAAGGTCCCCCACTTCCCACTGCTCTCTGAGACTCCTCCCTAGGTTCGTTCCCCAGCAGCCTATGGCTATGTTTTCTTGTCTCTCTTTGCTCCTCCCTCTTCATTCCTCTCCATGTTCTGGGAGACCAAGTAGGAGGGGAGCTGGTCTTAGCAGAAGGGGGGAGATTCCTTGACTTCTCAGCAGCCTGTCTCCCCTCTGCCTCTTGACACCCCCCCCCTGCTTCTGCCTCCAATTCCGGACTGCCTTCTGCCACAGCCTCTTCCTGCTCACTAAACCCTGTTATCTCTTCAGCTTCTGATACCTCCTCCTCCCAGTCTGCTCCTTCTTCTCCCTCTGACCACTCATTGTCATTTCACCACCAATCCCCTGGCTCTGAGCCACCTTCTCCTGGGGGTTTCCCTTCTTGCTTCCCTAGCTAGTGCCACCCAGCATTCATCTGCATCCAGCCAGGCCATGGCAGTGTGGTACAGGAGCTAGTGCTTGTGTAGGAATGGCTGTTTATTGGTTTCAGTTTCTTATCTGAACATAACCCACATTTGCCAATGCATCCAATTATGAACGTTAGACCATTTTAGTAACAACAGCTGGGAGACCTTTACTGGTCAGGTGTCTGAGAGAACTACCCATAATCTTTCTTCATCTCTGGCTCTGTTAATGAATTCCAGTTCTGCAGCTTGCTGTTTTAACTGTCCCTTCAACCTATGTTGACATGCACTAGAAAATTTGTGGTGCTGCAGAAGCCAGTGACTGTGGTTGGATGAGCTGCTCTAAAGTCACAGAGAGGTGGGGCAGACAGAGGGATCTCTGCCTTTCACTGCCTGAGCTGCTCAGATCTTGGAGAGTAGATAGAAGGACCTGGGGAGATGGGGAGAAAGGGGTTGCAGGGGCTTGCAAAGGCAGAACTGCAAAGAAAGGGGGGCTGATCCGGAGGAATGAGGCAGCAGTCTGGGAGGAAAAAGGAACCTGGAAGTGAATATGGTCAGAGAGGAGACGGGCACATGGCCAGGAGCTGCAGAGGTCCATGCATTGATTCAAAATAACCAGCCAAATGTTTGACTGCAGGACTTTGATGTACAGGACTATACATTACTATGGCAACCTTCAGGTCAAAGGCAGAATGCCCAAGGAGATGTTACTGCTCTCCTCCTGCTATTAAAATCTCAAATGTATGTATGCTCACCTTCTCATGGCAGAGGGTGTTCTGCCTATGCATGGGGCAGAAGAGAGCCTTGTTAGCAGGTGAGGGCTTGCACGACCTCACCTTGAGTAAGCCCAAGTTGTGACTATTGTAGATAGTGATAGGTTTCTTTATGGAACTGCGAGCAGAGTTAAGCTGGCTTGTTGGTTTTAGTTTTGTTTTAGTTTGCATTCAGTTGCACCACTGTAGGTTTTCATTTGTTTTGTCTTTAATGACATCACGTAGAGAATTTATTTCAGAGATGACAAAGAGATGTAAATACTTGATTGACAACTAGCTGCATGTCAGCTCTTGTGGGTAACCAGCCTCCCACAGCTGTCCTGATCACAGCCCTAGCCAGCACACGTAGGTGAACACTGTCACCAAGATCAAAGGAAGGTGACTCAAGAATCCCTGCTTTTGCCAGGGCTTGCCAACTCTCTTTCTACTTGCTTCACCCCCTTGAACATGAAAATAAATGAGAATAACTCAGAGGTGTGATCAGGTGGTGTTCAGCACCCTGGACAGGGGGGCCCTGATCTGGCCTGCACATCATCCAGCGCAGGTGCCTGGTCCGTGCTTGGAAACTAAGCACATTTTAAAGCACATCAAGGCTGAAGATTCCCACCAGCATGAATCTGGTCTTGGCTGAATCCTCAGCAGCAGAAGCAGCAGCAGCAGCAGCAGCAGCCCCTCCTCCAGGGCCATTTTCGATTGCACAGGGAATCCAGCTAGAGCTGCCTCTTGTGGAAAAAGCCCAGCATCCTCCTTCAGCTTTGTCAGCAGACTGTGGTTTAACATTAGCGTCTGGCACTAGCACTGGGGCCTAATTTCCATACAAAGCTGTCCATGTTTATTCTTCCGCTGGCAAAGATGAGCAGGCTGAGCTGAGGGCTAGCAGAGCAAAACCGCCCGGAGGGGCTGGGATGCAACGGAGGCTGCAGCACGCTGCAAGCGGGCCGAGAGGGAGGCACCAGGGCCCCAAGCCTGCAGATCTGCAGGGAGGCGTAAAGGGGTGCAGCAGAAACCTGAAACAGGGTAGCCTGAGGGGAATGAGGTTAAACTGTTTCCTTGCCACCACCCCCAACCCCTGCCAATCACTCCTGGATAATGTTATTTCAGCACAAGTTGGGAGCATGCTCTGCATATTTTTATGAGAGATGTACTTGCAGCACATCTACTACACACACTAGTAATTAACAACAACAACTGGTACCCAAAGATTCCATTCAGACAGAGCTGCAGGGCGCTGCGCATTGAAACGCAGGTCGTGTCACACAGTCAAGGAGAAGGGTGATGCATCGGGAGGTAATTGATCAAGGCTTGCTGAGAAGGTGGCGGCTACATTAGGGAGACTGTGCATGGGAAGATGCTAAAGCAGTAGAACAGTGGAAGGGGGACGCCTCATGGGATTCATGCTACTGACACAAAGGCAGAGCTGCAAAGGGCAGCTGAAGAATTGGCATCCAGACTCTTGCTGGGTGGCGGCATAGCAAGCACTCTATCAGAGCACCTTGGGAGGCTGCGAGACCATGCCCAGGTCTTCAGGGACAAAAAGACATTTGGTTCTGCAACAGACCTAAAAAAAGGGTGTTGCCAATTGGCTTTGAGTCAGATGGACTTTGACCTCTTAGCCAAGTCTCTCTCCTTTCTCTTCTTCTAAATTTAGCCTTGACAATAGGCCCCGACATCTCTCACGGAGGTAAAGGAAAGGCTACTTTGTCATTTGCCTTCATCGTGCCATTTATAATGTTCAATTAATCAGCTAATATCTCTTCAACTGGGTGAGTGCTTGAGAAAGAATTTAAAAAACAACACTTGCTCTATGCTTTTGCTCTAAAACATCACACACACACACACACACACACACACTCCTTTCACAGCAGTTGCAGCAGGATGCCACAGAATCTTGGTTCAACCAGCAGTCAAAGGGATGATGTCCCACCAACACATTCTCCAACTGGCCTAATGTTCTGCAGTCTGGACCTGAACTCCTCCATAAATCAGACAATCTCCACTGCTTCCTTGGGGGTGCAGATCAACTAATAATGGAAAAACAACCACCAACACTCCTGTACAATACCAACTACAGGTGAATCAATCTTCCATGCCCAGGCAGCTGCTGCTACAGCATCACCCATCACTTGTATTCTCCCATCACTGCGGCCATGCGTTCAAAAGGGTGGCCAAACTGTGCAGTGGGAGGGAGGCATGCAAATACATCAGGGACCTCTCTCCTTGCTGGGCTGTCCTCCTTTCCTACCAGAGCCAGGCAAAGGCACCAAAGAAAGCAAAAGAGGCAAGGAGAGAAGGCCTGTTTGGGCTGCTGGTGACTGTGGCTTGCTTAGCTGCAGTTGTCAAAGCAACCAGGATGCAGCACTTAAAAGGCAGAGGCTGTCAGAGGAGGAGTAAGGCTGGGCAGAGGCTTCCATTCCCTGCAAGGGGTGGTGCTCATCCTGCACACACACCCTGGAACCCCAGCCCTGGCCACTAAGTGGTTCTGACAGCTGCAGCTCCAGCGCTGATGTTCGGAGACTTAAAATAGTCACAGGCAGCCCAATTCTGTGCCTGGGGTTCTCTACCACTGACCCCCTCCTTTCTCTCCTCCCGGGGACCAGGGCGAAGGGTGGGCCTCTGCTCAGGCCTGCCAAATACGCTAGCTCTCAAAAGTACTGACTCCTAACATGACAGACTTATTATTTATATCTAAAATAAAAAGGGCATGACATTTTCGGCCGGAGTGAAAGTTGTGGACCATGCACATCGGCCGCAGTGTGGGCAGAGCCACTGGGGCAGTTGTCCTGGGTGCAAAATTCTTAGGGGTGCAAAATTTCAAAAGGAAAACAAAGAGAGGAGTAGTAATAAATTTTAAAATAGCACGCCCCGCCCCCCAGCACAGAAAACTTCCCAATGTTTGCGTGGGAGGACTAAGGAGCGGATTTGGGTGACAGCCAGTTGCCAGGGCGCCCTCTGCATGGGTTTAGAAAGATACCTGTTCGTGACCAATCCTGTCTCAGTCTCTGTCATGCTCAGTGCTCATAGGACGCCACAGCTGCCACTTGGGTAGGTTGCTGAGCTATTGCCCCTTTGTTCTAGCCAATCGGTTGGCGGTGCCAAGGAGACTTGCCACTTGAGCCCACCCCCACCATCCTATGGTGGCTCCAGAGTGTGACAGCTTTTAATATCTGATTATAAGAGTGGGTAGTAGGGATGAGACCCTACATAATGTAGGAGGGGGTCCATGCTGGGGGGGTCCATCCTTTGTTAAGCTAATTGTTCACTATCCAGGAAGAGTGATGGGTGCTTCTATATTACTGGGAGCTAATGAATGAATAGCTGTCCTTATGCTGAGGATTAAGATTGTTATATGGAATGTTTCTATTTTTCGTCTTTTTTTCTCCAAGGTGCTCATCTCTTGGCACAACTCACAACTGATTTCAGAAGGGTACCACACTTAAACCTCTGAGAGGTCCATGAGAATCAACAAGGTTGCACTGCTTCCAGGAGATTTCAGGGCACACCTGTGGCAGAAGCTGAGTTAAAGTCAATCCAGATAACAACAGGAAGTGCCATCGTCTCCCCCGCATATTGAAGGGTAGTCCGATAGGATTCCAGGGGGCGTGGCCCTGTCCAAAGCCTATGGAGGTGAGGGCCTAAGGCACGCCCCTGAGCGGTGACCCCAGGGGAGTTCCTGGTTGATGTGCATCAGCAGGACTCCCCCTTACTGGTGGTTAACCCTTCCCGGACTTCAAGCAGATGGGCTGAAGCCGGATAGTAGGTTAGGACCAATGCCTAAGCCAATACCGCACATCACCTGTAACCAATCAAGTTGTGGCCATATTTAGCTCGTTAACCTTAAATAACTGTGTCATGTGTCTTTATTTCCACTGGGGGGGGGGGAGGAACTCGCCACGCAATGGCCAGCCAGATGCATATGGGAAGCAGGCAAGCAGGATTCTGCCCTCTTATAGTTTCGGGCAACCGGTATTCCAAAGTATACTGCCTCCAACAGTGAAGGTAGTAATCACTGGCTGTCAACCAAGTGTGCCTGGAGTTGATCCCAGCCCAGCTCCTTCCACACCTTGCCATAATGGATTTTCACCACTGGCTGATATTTGGAAGAAGGATCTGGATCCAATGAGGGCTTCTTGGAAGTGGCCTAGCAAACACCTAATCCCCCCCTTTTTTATTTGCATCTTCAAAAACAGGAACAAAGAGCATATTTAACCCCCCTCCCCTCTCCCTGTCCCATTTACAACTTTGTACCAAATACAGCCTGTATACTTATACCATACGACTTCCCTTCCACCCTTTTCCTGGTTCCTTTTGCTTTTCTACTACTCCACGTAAGCCACATCGTTTTAATCATCCAATTTGTTATCTGTTGAAAACTCTTTTCTATTTCAACTCTGCTGGATTTACTCAAGGACTGCTAAGCTATGTATTTGTTTTAAAATATTTGATAAACAAATTAGCAAATGCCTAATTCAAGGCTGCTGGGACCATATCCACTTTCATCTCCAGACATGCAGGTGGTAGACTGCACCTCGCCAAGGACATTGTCTTTGTCCTCAGGCCAGAAGAACTGAAAGAAATTCGAGCAAT
The DNA here is from genome assembly GCF_951804945.1 of Podarcis cretensis. NCBI lineage: Eukaryota > Metazoa > Chordata > Lepidosauria > Squamata > Lacertidae > Podarcis > Podarcis cretensis. Next base: position 33,533,805 of record NC_137187.1, read on the forward strand.
AGTGAGGAGATCCCTCTCGTGGGCCATCTAGCAATTGTACCGTCACTGAGGTGGTGCTCAAGCTGGAATGGATGCGAGCGATTTTATCTGCAAAGTGCCAAGCAAGTAGATCACAGCAAGCTGCCAACAGTTCATTAAGATCACCCCAGGGGGGGCGACATAAAGCAGAATGTGTAGCACTCTTAAAGAGCGCTGCTGGACAGCACTGTGTGGTGGGAAAGTCCAGGGCCAAAATCAGCAGAATCTTTTTTTTAAAAAATAAATTTTTATTAAGATTTTAAAGATTACAGAAAAAAAGAGAAAATAATAACAATCAAAGAGAAAAAGAAAAAACAATACATATTAAAAAAATCATCAAAAACCAGAAAACAGAAGAAAAAAGATAAAAAACAAGTCAAACCTGTACATCACTTACTTACATTCACTTATTTCCTTGACCTCCTCACGCCTCCCATTTTTGTATTCTAATTCAATTTGTTATTTCAGCAAATCCTTCCAACCTTATTTTTATCTTAATAATTTGTCTTAATATACTATAATTTTACATTCTCTCTTTCACCAACTCATTTTTACTTAATCCTTTATGTCATTTCTACTAAAACCACATAATTTTCTTTTCCCAACATCTTTCTAGCAATCCTTAATTTTGCAATATTTTTGAAGATAAACTTTGAATTTTTTCCAATCTTCTTCCACCGACTCTTCTCCTTGGTCCCGGATTCTGCCAGTCATCTCAGCCAGTTCCATGTACTCCATCACCTTCATCTGCCATTCTTCCTGGGTGGGTAGATCTTGTGTTGAAAATCAGCAGAATCAGGAGGGACCCCAATGCAGCAAGGCATAGCACATATTGGGAGTAAGTAATACACATTGCATCTAAAAAGTGGGTAGGACCATGAGGTCCAGAGTCCAACGTGGCCTGCATGCATTACTGGTAGGGTCCCAAATGAACATTTGCACCTAAGAAAAAGAATACAGTTGGACCTTGGATACTGAACGCCTTGGTACTCAGACGTTTTGGCCCCTGAATGCTGCAAAACCAGAAGTGAAGTTTGCAAACGTTCTTTGGAACCTGAATGTCCGACGGGGCTTCCGCGGCTTCCTGCAGCGAATCAGAAGCCGTGCTTTGGTTTCTGAACATTTTGGAAGTCAAACGGACTTGCGGAACGGATTCCATTTGACTTCCAAGGTACGACTGTATGTTGCACGACATGGATGGGGAAATTGCCTCATGTGATGTTGTTACAACACAACTCCCATAATCCTTGGCCACTGGCCATGCTTGTTGGGACTGTTGGGAATCCAGCAGGTCTGTGCTGCCTCATGAAAGTACTAGCTGGGGTGATCGGGCCTTTTCTCACCTCCACCGCTTCCCTTTTCCAACCAACAGCCTGACACTTGGGCCCTCATGCTCAGGAAGCAAATCATTCACTCTAGAAGGGAAGAGTCCCTGTTACACAGATGCAGAATCAGAGAGTTGTAGAATTGGAAGTGACCCTGAGGTTTCACCTAGTCCTGCAGATCTGTGGATCTGATGCTCATTTTGTGAGCATGGGCAAGGCAGGAAATGAGCCCCACCCTCTCACCCACTGAGAGCCAGTGTGGTGTAGTGGTTAAGAGCGGTGGACTCGTAATCTGGTGAACCGGGTTCGATTCCCTGCTCCTCCACATGCAGCTGCTGGGTGACCTTGGGCCAGTCACACTTCTTTGAAGTCTCTCAGCCCCACTCACCTCACAGAGTGTTTGTTGTGGGGGAGGAAGGGAAAGGAGAATGTTAGCCGCTTTGAGACTCCTTCGGGTAGTGATAAAGCAGGATATCTAATCCAAACTCTTCTTCTTCTTCTTCCACCCCCTGCTCCCACCTTGCAAAGATGTCATTCCTCTTCTGGGTTGAGAGAAGCAACCGCCTTCCAATACAGTGTCTCAGTTGTCATTCCATCCCCCATCCAGCTCTTCATTTCCACTTCAAAGAGCCACTTTGCCGGTTCAAAACCCCATTGAGGGCTGAACAGGCCTTCCCAAGCTCTGCTGTGAATGGTTGCTGGCTACTTAGGGCTATCAATCAGGATTAAGGGAGGTCTGCACCAGCCAAGGGCAAGTGGTTCTGGAGCACCTGCTGGTGGGGCTGGAAAAGAAGTAGGTAAGGGAGAGGATGGGATTATGGCCAAGGGGATGTTGTCATGCTTTTGTTTTGATCTCTGTAGCTGAGCCCAGCAGTTCAGAGTGAGCTATGTACATATTTCAAACTGCGTGTTCATAAAATGCTGTTGTCTACCAAGCAGTCTTGTAAAATCAATATATTTAGGGGCTTTCTACACATCACATAGATTGGGGGAGATTGAGGGAGACGCATAATCTTCTCCCTGATGTACTGAGCTGCTGCAGGCAAGGAACTCTTTGCATGGAGAAGATTACACCCCCTCACACAATGCAGTATGAAGTGGATCAGTCCAGAATCCTGCCCCACTCAGTCTACCTGTGATGGCCTAGGATTCGGACTCGGAGGCAGAACCTGAGGAATCCCAGCCTGCACAGGATTCCCCGCCTCCAGAACCAGCTGAGCCGGGGCTGGGGCCTGAGCCCGAAGGGTCCTCACCTGTGCTGGATCCTCAGGTGCAGGCACCAGCTGAGTCTGCTCTGGCTCCTGAGGTGATGGAGGACCCATTGCCTGCAGGTGCTCCACTCTCAGCCCCGTCAGGGGAAGATGAGGTTGCCTCTGGGTCCGGTAACCCTCCAGCCTCTCCTGAGCTGCAGAGGCTCAGGGCAGAGAGGCGGAGGGAACTAAGTTCCCGCAGGAGGAGTGCTCGCCTTCAGGCCAGGAGAGGTGAATCACCTGTGGACCGGGGCCGCCCTATGCCTTGGGGCAGATAAAAGCCAGCCAGCCCCAGTCCCAAGTTGCGGGAGCAACATTGTTGGTAGCCTGTTCCTGCCTGCACCCTGTCCTGCTCTCCTGCCAGAGTTCCTGACCTCACCTGACTCCCTGCCTTGGACCCCACTTCAGCTTTGACGGACTGCCTCCATACCGCATCCTCGACCTCAGACTGGACTCAGACCTTGCCGCACAGTTAACCCTCGGGACCAGCACACTACCCCACCCTATTGTACATCTCAATGCACATCTTCTGTAAGAATGATTCCAAAGCACATCTGTAGGGAGGAGGGGTGGGGACAGCAATTGGGCCAATCCTGTCCTGACGGTCGTAGGCTCTATGCTATGGTCACCGACATGGAGCCCAAAGAGTCCTCTTAGTTTGAGTTGTCTCAGGAGCTAAAGCTCATCTGGAAACTGAGCAGGACGGGGGATGTGGCTTCCCACCCCCTATGCAACACAGGGAATAACTAGGACAATTTCTTTTCTGTATTGCCACATTTATATCTCACTTTCCCTCCAAGGAGCTCATGGTGAACTACATGGCTCTCACATTCCAGTGGCAGACTTTGGGCTTTCAATTTTCAGCGGTGCCTTGTGTGATGCCAAAATCCAGCACCTCCGCAACCTCTTGCCCTTCATTGTTGTAGCCCCCCTCTCCCGCAGCACTCTCTCGACTCGGTGCCCAGTGTGGGTGAACCAGTTGCACTCCCCTAAATCCGCCTCTGCCCACTGAAAGCTAGACTGAGCTAGAGACTGGCCCCAGGTCCCCCTGTGAGCTTCAGGGCTAAATCAGCCCTGGTCTCCCAGATCCTAGTCCATTGCTCTAACCACTACATCGTATTGTTTCCCTTTGCTGTAACCTGCCCAAATAAATAAATACATACATACATACATACATACATACATACATACATTTTATTTATATCCTGCCCTCCGCAGCCAAAGCCAGACTCAGAGCAGCTAACAACAGTAAAAATAGCACAGTTTACATAAAATCACAGTCAATTAATTGAAATACAGTGGTACCTCGGGTTAAAGACGCTTCAGGTTACAGACTCTGCTAACCCAGAAATAGTACCTCGTGTTAAGAACGTTGCTTCAGGATGAGAACAGAAATCGTGTGGCGGCAGCAGCGGGAGGCCCCTTTAGCTAAAGTGGTACCTCAGGTTAAGAACAGTTTCAGGTTAAGAACAGACCTCCAGAACGAATTAAGTTCTTAACCCGAGGTACCACTGTACATTCTAAAATCAGTTCAGAATCAAATTAATGGCAACCACTGGGCTAGAGTTCTATGAAGATTACAGAAGGAGAGAGTGGGTCAAACTGTGCCTTGGCCAAAGGCCTGGTGGAACAGCTCTGTCTTGCAGGCCGTGCAGAAAGATAACAAGTCCTTCAGAGTCCTAGTCTCTTTTGACAGAGCATTCCTCCAGATTGGGGTCACGGCTGAAAAAGCCCTGGCTCTGGTTGAGGCCAGCCTAACCTCCCTGTGGCCCGGGATCTCCAAGATGTTTTTATTTGAAGACCGTAAGGTCCTCCGTGGGACATACCAGGAGAGGCGGTCTCGTAGGTACGAGGGTCCTACATGGACCCAGAGTTGTTAAGGATCAAAGGCACCTCCTGCTGAAGACAAAACCCACCTGGTGCCTGTCCCAGTTTCCAGAGCTGTGTTAGCCTGATGCAGCACTGGGGGTTCCAACTTAAATAAAATATTGGGGGGCTCAGGTAAGCCACACCCCACATAATCCATCACAAAATATGGCACACGCATACTATTTGAATGGCAGTGCCCATCATCTTTGGCGGGGAGGGACAGCTCCCTCAAATATTTTAGGGGGGGGCTGAAGAGACCTCAGCCCCTAGGCCTTTGGCTTGGAATTAAATTGATCCCCTCCCCCTCTTCCTTTTTCCTTTCTCCTTCTGTGATGGAACTCCTATTTAGGGACTTCCTTGGCTTTTTTCTAGCCCACATAGGACCAGACTGGATAGTTGGTCTTGGTGAAGACTTGACGTTTTTATCCCCCAAAGAAGTTTTTGATTTGAGTTCCTACTGAAATGAGGCTGCATTTTAATGTTGTACAGTCATATCTCGGGTTGAATGTGCTTCAGGTTGAGAGTTTTCAAGTTACGCTCCGTGGCAACCGAGAAGTAATGGAGTGCGTTACTTCCGGGTTCCACCGCTCACGCATAAGCAGACGCTCAAAATGACGTCACACGCATGTGCGGAAGCGGCAAAATGCAACCCGTGCAGTCGCATCTTACATTCTATTCAGGATGTGAACGGGGCTCCGGAACGGATCCCGTTCGCATCCCGAGGTACCACTGTATTTTAATTTTGTTTTTACGTTGTATTTCAATTGATTGTTTTATACCAGTGTCAGCCGCCCTGAGCCCAGTCTTGGCTGGGGAGGGCAGGGTATAAATAAAATTTAATAATAATAATAAGCATTGGTTCCTATGTGGAGCACAAACAACTAAGACTTGGCAGCTTGTGTCAAAGGGAGAGTTTGCAAGGTTTCCTTACAGCTTCCATACATTTCAATGGGGCTTGCACCAAAGAGCTTTCCAGAGGCTTGTGCAAATGAGATTTTGGGGCAGGGAGCTGGGGTTTCAGCCTGAGGTTCTGAAACACTCCAGACTGCTCCCAATCTCAAGGAAGCGGAAGGCGGAGATGGCCAGAGGTGGGCTAACTGTCCGCAGCTGTCGCGGTGCGTGAATTATTGATAGTGGCTAATGACCGGGTAATTGAGGCTGAGCCGAGAGCAGCAGGTATCAATTATACATGGGGGAGTGGGCAGCTGGGATTGAGAGGGCGAGGAAGATGGACTTTGGCGCTTAGCACCAGCCGATGATCACCATAGAGGAGCCAGGAAAGCCATCTAGCCTAACCTCTCTCTCGTAGGCAAGAGATGCCCGTCTGCCATTCACAATATAAAAACAAAACAAAAATACATAACATGGTAGCAAACAAAAACTAAAGCCCCTGCCCCAGTTTAAAAGGCCACAGATAGTTTGATTTCCATTCTGAAGGAAATCAGCCCTGAGTGCTCACTGGAAGGACAGATCCTGAAGCTGAGGCTCCAATACTTTGGCCACCTCATGAGAAGAGAAGACTCCCTGGAAAAGACCCTGATGCTGGGAAAGATTGAGGGCACAAGGAGAAGGGGACGACAGAGGACGAGATGGTTGGACAGTGTTCTCAAAGCTACTAACATGAGTTTGACCAAACTGCGGGAGGCAGTGGAAGACAGAAGTGCCTGGCGTGCTTTGGCCCATGGGGTCACGAAGAGTTGGACACGACTAAACGACTAAACAACAAAGTTTGATTAGCCAAAGGCCTGGGAGCAGAGCAATGTTTTGGCCTGGCACCTAAAGATATGTAAGTAATGAAGGTGCCAGGCAAGTCTCTCTGGAGAGAGCATTCCACAAGCAGGGAGTTGCTGCAGAAAAGGCCTGTTGTCACCCTCTAGACCAGTGTTTCCCAACCTTGTGCCTCCAGCTGTTTTTGAACTACAACTCCCATCATCCCTGACTAGCAAGACCAGTGGCAAGGGATGATGGGAATTGTAGTCCAAAAACAGCTGGAGGCACAAGGTTGGGAAACACTGCTCTAGACCACTTGTGGAGGAGGCACACGAAGAAGGGCTTCAGAAGATGATTGCAGGGTTCGGGTTGGCTCATAGGGGGAGAGGTGGTCCTTGATACTTCAGAGCCATAGCCATGCCTGAAGCCAGACTAGAATGGGTCCAGATAAGCAGTGCTCGTTCTCCCAAAATACCTAGAGTGCCACCACCCTCTCATACACTTTGCCCTCAAATTAGATGTTCACCCACTGAGCTATAGTAGCCTACTACATCTGGATCCCCCTAAGGCAGAGGTTTTCAACCTTTTTGAGTCCATGTCTCCCTTGACCAACTCCATTCTTTCTGCAGCACCCCTGTGGGGCTCAGGAGCCCAGTTATGTCACCCCTTGTCAGCAGCCCCGCACTGTTTTTTGAACACCCTCCCTTGTGGAGGGTTCCCTCAGCCTCCTCTCCTCTCCCCTCTCCTTGGGGTCCTTCAGGCAGCTGCTGCTGCTGCCGGTCCTGGTCTCTGAGCTGCCCTGCCCTGCCCCAAAGGAAGGTGCCTCCTCACACTGCCCCACAGGGGCCTGGGAAGCTGGGAAGAGGATGCCCCCAGCCTTATTGACCCAACGGAGACTTGCCAAAGATGAACATGAGGCCAGCAACTTACCTACGGAGGCAACAGTGGGCACTGCCAGGCCTATATGGTGGAAAGACTAGCCTTCAGCACTGGGTACTCAGCTCCCAGGCAGGCCTTGCATACAGCAAACCGAAGAAAGGCCAGCACAGAGCCTGCCTGCCTGCCCTCCCACTTGTCTGTCCATTCCCAACAGCAAGCACTGGTGGGCTTGCTCACCTGTTTGCTTGCTTATGCCAAGTCTGCCTCAGCTCCTGGCACCTCCTGGCCAGCCCCAGAGGCACCATTTCCCTGCAAAGCTCGTGGTCAGGGTTGCAACAAACAGCTGTGCAAGCCTTTGTGAGTGTCAGGTGTGTGTGCAGGAGCCAGGGCCTGTGACCAGGACTGGGGCCTTCCTAAGTTTGTTCTGGAGAGGCAAGGCGCAGCCACACAGGTGAGGCCGATTGGTAACACACAGCACCTGGTGGCAAGACCTGGGAAGGGATATAAGGTCAGCATTTCACTTCAGCTCTTTGCCACAGCAACACGTTCCCTGCCTTGCTGTGTTTGGCTCCTTGACTCCTTGATCCTCGGACCCCTGCCTTTGTGACTCCTCACTTCTTGATCCTTGGACCCGTGACTCCTTGCTTCCTGACCCTCAGACCCTTGGCTTCTTGACTCCCAACTCTCTGACCCTCGGAGTCCTGGCTTCCCAACTCCTGGCTTCTGGACTCTCGTTCATGCTCCCACCCCGCCATCTTGCCCCCAGTCCCGACGTCCCCAGCTGGGACTTTGATCGCCCATGTCACCGGACCGTGACAGTGAGGCACAGATGTGAGAGGGCATCAGAGGAGGGAGGGAAGGAAAGAGGGACAGAGGCCAGTGTTTCCCGCAGCACCCTTGACCATCATTCAAAGCACCCCAGGGTGCCACAGCACAGTGGTTGAAAACCATTGCCTTAAGGAGCAAGGGTCACCACCGCCATCTCCTTCAATGTGGATGGTTCCTTCTCCTCCTCCAACCAAACATTCTTCACTCCCTGGACTCACCCAGCCTAACACATGTCAGGGACACAACTGCCCCAACTGCGCAAGCAATTCACATGGTTACTTTGGGCAGTAGTATTGTCAGAGACATCAGCGAATCAGCTGCATCCTCAGCCAGACTGCAACAATGCCAAAGCCCGACTTTCAGATTGACCAGAGCGACCACTTGCAGGGGAGGAGAGAGCACAAAATACTTGTGCCAGCTTTGAAACTTCACAGCTGTGTGTGTGCACAATAGACTGCAATTTTTTTGTGCCTACAGAATTATAGGACGATAAACCTGCACTCACCACAGCCTCCAAAGGAAGTTCAGCCTCCTCTGAGCACCACAGAGAGGGGTGTTCCAGAAAACAAGATGGAACCCATGAGGTCACAGACACGAGTGAGGCAAGACCCACATGATATGGGGAACTGGAATGGGCCGGCCCTAGCATTAGGCAATGAGACAGTCAGCACAGGCAGTTCATTTTGGGTGTAATGAAAAGGCAGCTAATTGCTACTTGTTTGATTTATTATGCTTGTTTTGTTTACTGTATTTAATTTATCATGATTGCCTTTGTTAATGTTACTGCATTTAATTACTTACGGTTGTATTTTTTACTGTATTTTTAGGACCTTGTGGGGTTTTCTACTGTAGATAACAAATTAACTTGACTGCCCTTAGGTGCACCTTACTGAGAGGTGCAATGTGTGTGAGAGAGAGCAGAAGCATGTGCTGTTCCAACCAACAAAGTGTCTAGACTTTGGTAGGGTTGCCATATTTCAAATTCTGGACACAAAAGTTGTTGAGCTTTTTTTTTGCAAAGTCACTAAAAAAAACCCTGATGATTTTGACCTATTCTTCAGGTACATCACCAAAAATCAACCCTACTCTTGGGTCAACCCTAAGCCTAGGGACTATTTGTATACTTTTGTCCAAAATCCAACAGTGGAGTAACTTAACAAAGAAACCGCTCAATCCCTTTTATTTATTAAAAGATTTCTACCCTGCATTCTCTGACCATATAAAGAACCCTCCTGTCTAAGAAGAATGGCAGACAAAATTAATGGACTACACAGAACTGGATAAAATGACAGGAAGGATTCAAAACCTGCGGGACCAGAGATTTGCAGAAGACTGGAAAAAATATACGAACTATTTGAAACTATTTGAAAAGCAACTGTAATCAACAAATTACAAGAAGTTTTGTAAGGAAAAATATATGAAATATTGCAAAATAGAGAAAGAAGAGAGATTAGTTATGAGATTTAAAGGTAATAGTGAAAGTAAGAAATGTATATTAAGTGATTAGATTGGAAAATTTTCAGATGTAATTGATGGAAGTCCAAAAATATTGTATAAGATGTAAAAGTAATTGTTTGAAAATGATATGTTAAAAAACTAATAACACACACACACACACACAGAGAGAGAGAGAGAGAGAGAGAGAGTGGTACCTTGGGTTAAGAACTTAATTCATTCTGGAGGTCTGTTCTTAACCTGAAGACCACTTTAGCTAATGGGGCCTCCCGCTGCCACCGCACCGCCGAAGCACAATTTCTGTTCTCATCCTGAAGCAAAGTTCTTAACCCGAGGTACTATTTCTGGGTTAGCGGAGTCTGTAACCTGAAGCGTATGTAACCCGAGGTACCACTCTGTGTGTGTGTGTGTGTGTGTGTGTAGGTAATCGTAATTGAAACAATAGAGACAGCATCACAATAAAATAAAGAACAGGCTTTAAATGGAAGACAACAGTCAAAACTCAACAGCAGATGACAGAAAGCAAAAGGAGACATCTCTCTCTCTTTCTCGCTATTGCCTGTGTCACAAGAACACTGAGGTAGCAGCTTTTTGACCTGGCACCTGAAATGAGATTCCCCCTCAGGGATGAAGGGACTAAGTGGGGCTGGAGAGGAAGTTTTCTGATGACACCAGATTGTTCAGTGTGGCAAAAGCAAAAAGGGATTGTAAAGCACTGCCAAAGGATCTCTTCAGCTCTTAGCGTGGCAAATGTGATTCAATGTAAGCGAGTATCATTTGATGCACAGTGGGGCAACCCCCAACTTCTAATATAACTAATGGGGCCTGAATGGGTGGTGACTGACCAGGATAGCTGCTTGATATGCTTGATGAAAATGTTATCGCAGGCAGTAGCAGCTATGAAAAAAGGTTATTTCCATGTTTGGGATCTTTAGGGGAGGGATTTAAAATAAAACTGCCGATACAGTGGTACCTCAGGTTAAGTACTTACTTCGTTCTGGAGGTCTGTTCTTAACCTAAAACTGTTCTTAACCTGAAGCACCACTTTAGCTAATGGGACCTCCTGCTGCTGCCGCACTGCCGGAGCACGATTTCTGTTCTCATCCTGAAGCAAAGTTCTTAACCTGAAGCACTATTTCTGGGTTAGCGGAGTGTGTAACCTGAAGCGTATGTAACCCGAGGTACCACTGTACTGTAATGCTGCTTCTGAATACCTTGAGGAGTTATGGTTGCCTCAAACAAATATTCTGTAGAGCTAGAAAATGTTCAGAAAAACACGATCCAAATGATCCAGCTGCTGGAGCAACTTCCCTCTGAGGAAAGTGTGGGAATGTTCTGGGGTGCAGGAGAGGATATATTGACTAATTATATCCTTATCCAACTTGTGCTAACAAGTTCCCAAAATATCAGCAGAGTTTATATACATTCCCCTTTAAGTTCGCAACGGTAACGTTTACACAGGTTCGCTAGAACCTCTATAATAATTACTCTGGTAATTTCCCCTTTTGTTCCCTCTTAAAATACAAGACACGACACAGTCTTTATAAAAGTATAAAAGAGTTTACTCATGTTCTGTTCACAATATGATCCCAGAAGGCATACAGCTTTAAAAAGGTTACATACACTTAGAATCTATCTTATAGGAAGATAGTACTGTCCTCTCTTGGCTGAGAGCCAAGAGGGCATGTTGCTCCTTCAGAAGATGAAGATGAGAGAGAGGCAAGAGAGAGAATGGCTGCCTGCCCTGTGCTTTTATCATTACCTGCACAGGTGAGGCCACACCCACCTCTGGTCACATGCGGAGGAAGTCCGTCCCCAGGAAGTTTACCTGCTTGCTGGACAGACATCCCTCCCCATGTTCTAACATGTACACTCTAGGAATGTTGTCATTGATTGCTCCTGTGTTTACATCCCACAGAAAGGTTGTGATGTATGGGGCTTTTTAGCTTAGAAAAACTGCAGTTGGAGATGTGACAAGAGGCTTGTAAAATTAAGCACAATGTAGATGCTGCACCGTGAACAGACAAAAGGCTCTCCCCAAGCTTTCATAGTATTAGAACTCAGGGTGAGATTCAGGACAGACAAAAGGAGGCACTTACTCACACAGTCCATAGTTCATCAATGAAATTCACTACCGCAAGTGGTGGGGATGACCACCAACTCAGGTACTTTAAAAGACAACTTTGTGAAGGATAATATTATCAAAGGCTGGTAGTCATGATGGCCATTTCATCTCCATCATCAGAGGCAGTGTGACCCTGTACCTGTCGCTGAGGTTCAGGAGTTGCGTTGCATTCATGTCCTGCTTGTTCTGATTGGCATCCGGTTGGTCGCTGTGGAAACAAGGTGCAAGACTAGACAGGCCTCGGGTCTCTTCTTATGCTCCTGGAGGAGAAAGTTCCACAGCCTCCTAGGTGCCACGTCCAAGGAATCTTGGGACTCTTTTGCCCAAATGTTGGTGGTAGGGCACAGAGCAGGGCTCCGTTAGGGGGACCCAAGTGATAAGGTAGGTTCATATAGGAGAATAGTCTTTAAATGTTCCAGCCTCAACACTGTCTAGGGGCTTTAAGAGTAAAAAAACAACAGATTGTACAAGATCAGAGTAACATAATTTGGAAAATGAGCCCATCAAATAGAATGGAGAGAATTTAGTGGTTTGGTCTGGTTTTAGACCCCTCTAGCTGTCTAATTCTGCAGCACCTGGAATTATCGTGATGTGGGATTGCCCTTGGAGTGCCCTGCAGTAATGCAGTGTACCTGTGACCAAGGTATTTGCAACATTTCTTCAGGAAACAGTGCAGCCAGCCGATTAAGGTGGGCAAAGGCACTCCAGGACACAGGAACCGCTCGAGCACCAAAGACCAGTGCTGGATCCAGGAGATTTCCCAAGCTGTGGAACTGGTTCTTAAGAAGAACTGTCTGGAGGGCACGCATCTATTTCACACTCAGAGCTGTGCCTCGATAGCTCCAGGGGAAAGAGAAAAACTCCTTCATGCATGGAGGTTTATTCCTTCTGGCCCAATGGACCCTGACTAGAACAGAACAGCATGAATTACAATGAACGGGGTCTTTGACTAGGGCAGACGCAGACCTTAGCCTGGGGTCTGGGGCAACTTGCAGGTTTCTTTGTCAATGAACCCAAAGCAATATGCTGCTCCTGTCTGAAGAGGCTTCCCTAGTATGCAGCACTCCAGAGACTCCCTCAGCTTGCCTCCAGTTGCCTCCAGCTGGGGTAAGATCATAAGGGGCTGGTGGCCTGCTTTATCTCATCTCCTGGCCTGGCACTCAGAGCCAGTCGATTCTGACGCTCCTCCTCTGGGAACGATGAGGCATCTCTCTACCCTGGTCCATCCTATTGCTCAGCATCCACAAAGCTGCCAGGCTGAATCAGGAGGTGATCGAATGCCCTTCATTCGCCCGCTGCCACGTCTCTACTCTCTTGCTCACTGCCTCCTCCCCTTCCCTCCTCGCTCTTCCCTGCAAAGGAAATTACAATCGTGATTTATTCAAACTCACCCACCCACTGCCTCTAATCTCTGAGCCTGCAGCACTGGGAGTAAATTCAATCAGGGGAATGTTTTATAACCAAGGAGAGCCTCTTGGCTAGGTGGCAGCAGCAGCAACAACTCGGAAGCCTCTCCACCCTACGGGACATGGGAAAACGAGACCCACATCTTTGCTTATAGGCCTCAAACCCTATGGAGCTCAGCCGTTCGTTCTGCACAGCCGGGAGCGTGGAAAGCACAGGGATGGAAAGAGTGCCTCAGTAAAGATGTGTCTCTGCCCCGTGATCGCAGCTAATTCCCTTCTCTAGTGCGGACCGTCAAAGATAGGGCTGGTGTGGTCAGCGTGTCTGGACAGGAACCCTGCATTATCCACATGTGTGTCCCATTCATCAGCTGTGCTTTCAAAGCCTCCGGGAAGATTAATGCTCTGGGTCACTGCTTGCAGTGTGTCAAAGAGAACTGCAGGATCCAGCCCAAGCCTGGAAGATGTCCTCCTCCAGTTGGGATTCTGGAGCCTCAAATCCCAGCTCTGTACATGGAGCAGCAACAGTGAGGTCATCCACAAGCCAGAGGAGCAGATGCCTCTACCTTCCGGCCTGGTCCATTTCCCCTTCTCAGCCTCTTGAAAGCATCCAGCAGATCGGAAGGTGGGGAGCAGAAACATCCGCTGGGAGGTGGAAATCATCTCCATTTTCTCATCCTCTGATCCAATTTCCTCCCAGAAGAGGCAGCGTCTGGTATTCACTAATGGCCCAATCCGTCTTAATTAGCTAAAGGGGAGGGGAACCAGCGAGGGGAGGGGAGCGTGCAGTTCTCCCTTCATAAAAGAGGGAGACAAAGGAGAGTTCCTTGCCCATTGCCGGCTGGAATTTGTGTTCTGCGTTTATGAATGAATAGGCGAGGGCAGCACCTGCTTGTTCTTTGTTCCCTTAACAGATTTACTTTCTCCTTGACAGAAGCCTGAACAGGATGAGGCTGGCCAGTAATTTGGAGGAGAGGCTGTGGATGTGGGGAGGGAAAGGCAGCTTCAAAGTGATGCTACCGTACCACACTATGGGATGATGCACTGCAAGAGTGTAAAAGGAGCCCTGGTGGATCACAGCGAGACCAGTAACAGCCAGTCATATACTTCTGGGAATCCCACAAGCAGGCCATGGAGACAGCAGCTCTCATCTGCTGCTTACCTCCAGCAATTATTATTTGGATGTATCCTGCATCCAAACATAAGAGATTCCATTTGGTTGCCATAGGAGCTAGCCACTGACAGGGCTGTTCCTCCACAAAGGTGTCTACTTAGAGGTCCAAGCCAACTGCCAACACAGTCTATGGTAGTGCATTCCACATACTGTGTTTCATTTGAAAAAGACCTTTCTTCTAAGTGCCCAGAATTTACTACCAGCTATTATGGGGGGCGGTGACCCTGCATTCTATAAATTTTCTCTGCACACTGCAAAATTCTGCCTCCTGCCCCCCCCCAAAAAAAAAACATGATCTCAGCGAGAACAAACAAACTCTGGACATGCTCCAAAGTCTCCAGCCCCCAGCAGAAGAAAAAGTCAAGCTCTTATTTGGAATAGATAACCTTTCTAACCTAGCTGGCCCCCAACTTGAGGGGGGGGGGAGGAGCCATCTTCAAAAGCTACAAAATACTGATCTGATTTCCAATCAGCGTGGTCCACCAAACACAGTTCCAATACAGCACTGGTTGTTCATACACTAGTGTATGTACGTATGAGATGCTTGTGTAGCTTGGGTTCTCTCTTTTTTCAAACGAGAAAGCTACGAGTTTAGATTTCTTTTTGTTCACACCAGGGAGGTGAGCGTTTGCTTGCAACAGGTGCCTGCTTCCCCTTTGGTTGCTATAAAGGCTCAATCACAGAGAATCAGTGCTGGGTTCCCCTACTGGTAGCACAGGTAGATATGCACTACAATGCGTGGTGGGTACTTGCTCTACTGTACCTGCTAGCGAGCTGACAGTGGCATTTCCTTTGTAACTACTGTCTCCTTTGTTTCACTTCACCCTCATTGGGAAAGTCTCACCAGGGGCAACACAGAGCCCTTGCAGTCAGGATTCCACAATGCTGTGGGAGTTGGTGTGGCTGCATCTTCAACCAGAGCTTTCCTTCAGGAAGAATAAAACCAACAGCCCCACCTGCTGGCTGGCAACAAAATATGTAGGCTAGCACATGCAATTAACTCTAATGTACATTGAATGAAGGAAGCCATGAAGTCTAGAAGGGGAGTAGGGAAGTGTTTACTAGGCCTTCCATTTAAAGTCTCCAAGGAAAAGTACTGCTTTTGAGTTGCTAACAAGGTGTTAATAGCTTTGGAAGAGTAAGTGGCTGCTAAAAAGCTCTTTAACTAGGATGCAGCATACCAGCCCCTCCAACTGCAATAATTGCACACTATTCTGCTCATCACTGCATCCCCAAACCTTCCTATAATGAATACCAACGCAAATCTGGGCGCTGTTTCAACTGAGCTGAAGTGCCTTCTCCGTTTGGCTACAGAATGCCAACAGTCACTACTGCCAAACCGCTCAGAGACTGCAGCTGAAAAACTCCAAAGATACCCATCGACACAAGGGTAAGGCTGGTGTTGTTGCTGTTGTTTGGTCGTTTAGTCGTGTCCGACTCTTAGTCACCCCGTGGACCAGAGCACGCCAGGCACTTCTGTCTTCCACTGCCTCCCGCAGTTTGGTCAAACTCATGCTGGTAGCTTCGAGAACACTGTCCAACCATCTCTGCCATCCCCTTCTCCTTGTGCCCTCCATCTTTCCCAACACCAGGGTCTTTTCCAGGGAGTCTCCTCTTCTCATGAGGTGGCCAAAGTATTGGCATCTCAGCTTCACAATCTGTCCTTCCAGTGAGCACTCAGGGCTGATTTCCTTCAGAATGGATCGGTTTGATCTTCTTGCAGTCCATGGGACTCTCAAGAGTCTCCTCCAGCACCATAATTCAAAAGCATCAATTCTTCAGCGATCAGCCTTCTTTATGGTCCAGCTTTCACTTCCATACATCACTACTGGGAAAACCATAGCTTTTACTATAAGGACTTTTGTTGGCAAGAAGGCTGGTGTTACCAGGGAGGAAACAGCTTAGGCATTGGGGCAACGGACCCATAAGCCAGTGCGGTTAGAGATGGGGCATTTCCACATGTTCCCACTCTGTTTTGCATCATTCAGCTTGCTACCATAAAACATGCAGGACACATGTTGCTTTTTAGCAGAGATTTTTTGGATGTGATGCTTGCGGCGTCAAACACCAGAGCTGGACTTCTTCCCCAAGCGTGAATCAAAGCTGCAATTGCATCTTGGTTCATGGAAAAGGGGGCAGGTGCCGTGAACTGGAGGCAGAGCCTGACACTCTGCAAGAGGGAGAGAATCCAGGTTGCGGCCAAAGGAGAGCAGCTTTTGAGGTGCCCTTGGTGCTGAGAGCAGCAGTTCCCTGAGCCTGCATTATTCATGTGGCCTTGTCGGGTAGTGAATTATTTATTCAGCACTATTTGCAGGGAGTGGCGAGAGGCACCAAGGTGCTTTTAAAGCAGAAAGTGGGTGGGAGGGGAGAGAGAAGGGATGGCATGGGCTATTAACCCCATCCCTGCAGGAAAACACTGTGCAGGAGGCGAGAAGAAGGTTGGAACTGGTTAACTTTCAGGACCACTGCAGAGAGGATGAGAGAATAGCTGGCAAGCACGAAGCTCGGAAAGCAAACCGCTAGCAGCCCTGGAACAGTGGCACATGGGAAGGAGCAATACCTAGTGGTTAGCCTCCACAACAGGCCTTATAAAGCCTGCTATAAGGGACAAAATACGTCTCATGAGCTCACTTATCAACAGCATACCAGGAAGGCTCTCTTGCCCAGCCCATCAGGTGAAAGGATTTATACAGGTTGCTTGCTGAAAGGACACTTAAGGGTGCAGAAATGCCCTCTTAGCCCGGAAGTGGAATGAAGTTGGTACAGCCCAGCAGGCACACGCTACATGCCACAGCTCATGTATGGAGTTGCGGGGTGACCTCAGCTTTGTAACATGAGGGTTAATAATACGAGCCTGCCTCGGGACTGTTGTTAATGTTGCTGAGATAATGAATACAAAGTGCTGAGAGCACTTAGGGAGAAATGCTGTGTAAAGTTTATTATTCATAGAAACCACTCTGTTCCTCCATTCCCGTTGAGAACAGGCTCAGGGCTGTGGCCAGGTTTGGAGTAGAGAAGCGCCGTGATCACCCAGGCTGGTCTAGACAAACACTCAAGGAAGGGGATTTGAAGGGCAGCAAAACGGGCCATATCCAAGTATTGCCCTATATGAAAGTTACTGGGGTCTAAAGACAGGGGGGCTTTCCTTTCCAGACACAGGGGTTTCACCAAAGAACAATCATTTGCTACAGCTCAGGGCTTCCAAAAGTTTGAAGCCTTACCCCAAAGGGAGCAGAATGAGGAGACTGAAGAAGAAGAAGAAGACGAAGACGAAGACGAAGACGAAGAAGAAGAAGAAGAAGAAGAAGAAGAAGAAGAAGAAGAAGAGGAGGAGGAGGAGGAGGAGGAGGAGGAGGAGGAGGAGGAGGAATTTGGATTTGATACCCCACTTTATCACTACCCAAAGGAGTCTCAAAGTGGCTAACATTCTCCTTTCCCTTCCTCCTCACAACAAACACTCTGTGAGGTGAGTGGGGCTGAGAGACTTCAGAGAAGTGTGACTAGCCCAAGGTCATCCAGCAGCTGCATGTGGAGGAGTGGGGAATCGAACCCGGTTCACCAGATTATGAGTCCACCGCTCTTAACCACTACACCACACTGGCTCTCTAAATACCCCCAAGGTCAACTGCAACATCAAAAAGGCAGGAAGGTGGCAGAAGGCCTTACATGATGAATGGGTTTTAGAAAGGGGTGGGGAACACATGCAAAGAACACTTCAAAAAAGAATTGTGGCGAGGGATGGGGAAACCTGTGCTTGGACTCCAGCTCCCCCTGGCCTCAGGCAATGATGGGAGGTGTAGTCCTGCAATATCTGGAGGGCCCAGATTCCTTGTCCTGGGTGTCAAGGTTCCGTCATAGAAAAGCTCTGCTCCAAAGGAAAAGGAGGAAGCTATGCAAACAAAATCAGAACCCATGCCTAAAGAGCACAGCAGTGCTCAATCCACAAGCCCCAGGCCGGATGGGTGGGTAACTGGGGATAGTGGAATTCCTTCCTCCACTTCTCTTGAAAGCATCTTTTCTTAGCAAAGCAGCTGTTGCTCTGACTCCCCCAGCTGGACAAGACTTGAATTACACAGGAAGAGCTGCTTGCTGTCCTCCTTGACTGAAATAGGATTGAGACTGCTGAGAACTACGGGGATACGAACTTGACTTCCAGAATTGGGGGGAGGAGGCAGGATATAAATGCAGACTGCGGCCCCTGACACACATGTTCCATTGACATACAACTGCTGACTTGCAGTCCCGAAGGGGGCAGAACAGACTTACACACACAAAGACCCAGAATGCAACCCCTGAACAAATGGGGAGTTGCCTGTACTGTATAACATAGAAAGTACCGGTAGCTTTGAGAATTCAACAGAGCAAAAAGGCAATGTTACTTTTCTCCTGCTGGAAACTGGGGGTGGGGAAAACCTGAAGGGTAACCAATCATGGACCTGAACCATTGGATTCAAGGTACAAGAAAGGAGATTCTGACTAAACATCAAGATGAACTTTCTGAAAGCAAGAAAGTTTCTGTTTGACAGTGGAATGGACTCCCTTGGAAGGTGGTGGACTCTCCTTCCTCGGAGATTTTTAAGCACAGGTTGGAGGGCCACCTGTTATTAATGTTTCAGTTGAGACTCCTGCATTGCAGGGGGCTGGTAAAAGGTAAAGGGTCCCCTGACCATTAGGTCCAGTCGTGGCCGACTCTGGGGTTGCGGCGCTCATCTCGCTTTACTGGCCCAGGGAGCCGGCATACAGCTTCCGGGTTATGTGGCCAGCATGACTAAGTCGCTTCTGGCGAACCAGAGCAGCACACAGAAACACCGTTTACCTTCCTGCTGGAGTGGTACCTATTTATCTACTTGCACTTTGACGTGCTTTTGAACTGCTAGGTTGGCAGGAGCAGGGACCGAGCTCACCCCATCGTGGGGATTTGAACCCGCCGACCTTCTGATCGGCAAGTCCTAGGCTCTGTGGTTTAACCCACAGCACCACCCATGCAGGGGGCTGGACTAGATAACAATTGGGGTCCCTTCCAACTCTACAGTTCTATGAATCTTATGATTCTATCCCACTCCGGTACAGGGAATAACACAGCTGTATGTGCAGGAAAACACAGGGAGAAATGATACCTGAGTCACAGATACCAAAGTGGAGTTGCAGTACTGTCATGAACAGGGTGGTGTGAAAATGACCACAAGCCAGGCAGTTTTGTTTCCTCCAGAAACAGGCTTTTCCATCTACAGCCAAGGACCAGAACTGGGACACTATGGAAATATATTATATGGCACTTAGTCTGCATCCAAAATATGGGGTTTTTAATCAGACATGTGGGAATCTGTGTTTTGGTAAAGGAAGAGTTGAGGACCTCCCATTAACCCCAGCCAGTATGGCCAAAGGTCGGGAATGATGGGAGTTGTTGTCCAACACACCAGGAACAACTTTTCCAGGCACTCTGCCATGCTCATGAGTACATACAAATAGGTACTACTAAAGAGTTTCTCCATGTGAATACCAGACCTTGAGAGAGACCCCTAACAAGCTTTATTACTTAAAAACCTATCACCAACCTTTCCACCTTTTTCATATTTTTACTGAGGGTTAAAAGTGGATTTTTCAAAAAACGATGGCTGAGATTCTCAATACATGCAAATTCCTACAGCTCCTATTCACAAAGGAGACTCTGAATATAGCAACCCACAGTGGATGGGTACAGAGGCCCACAAGTCAAGGGTCTGTCTTGTGAAAAGCTGAAGCATGAGCATATACATCAGGAAAAACCTGTGCTTTAGTGGGTGCTACAATTCCAGAAAAAGGGGGATACGAAGGCCAAATCTGGCTTGCCTTCCAATGCAAGAGCCCTGAAGGATAAGGAAGAGGCAGTCTCCAACAGCAGATTTATGACTCTTTTTATCAATCCACTTTTGGCAAGATATGACCTTTCACGAGAATGGATCAAAAAATGCAGATCAGCCGAAGAGTCATCTTGAATTGTAGTCAATAGATACAAACCGGTCATGTGAATCCAATATAGTTTTCCCACTGAAGTTAGCCTCTCTGTAAATAGTGCTAGGCGAATAGACCCTCAAACCAAGCATCAAATTGCCAGACAAGCAAAGGTGCTGTTTAGCAGTAAAAAAAAGTACTGGTAGTTTAATTGGCTAAGACTTTTCTTGCTATTAATACAGCATCATTCCTTCTCCCTTGGAGAGATGGATAGCTGTAGCACCACAATCTCCAGTTACAAGATGAGCTGATTTGATGCTGTTTTGAACAATTCCCCACCGCTCCGCCCTGATACCTGAGAACACCTGCACAACAGAACTAAAACTTGTTGAAGTCTGTCACCATCTGCTCTTAAAAAGCTGGTGCACAACACACCGATGAAGGGTTGCAACCCTCTGCTGCAGACAGCACACATCACAACTCCAGCTGTGAATGTGCAAGTAGTGCCCTTCGTTGGTTAGGAACCTGTAATGGGGCGACTTTTCATCATATGTGGTGGGATTGGAGTAAATTTTTTAAAAAATGGGAAATGATATATAATGAGTTGAAGAAAATGTTCCAGTTAACATTTGTAAAAAAAAGCCTGAAGCTTTCTTGTTAGGGATTGTAGGAAAAGACCTGCCAAGGAAATGAAAAAACATTTTCATGTATGCAACAATGGTGGCAAGAGTATTAATAGCACAAAGATGGAAGAATGAGGAAATCCCAACTAAAGAACTGTGGCAAGAGAAACTGATGGATTATGCGGAATTGGCAAAATTGACACATAAACTACATGACAAGGATAACTGTGACTTTAAAGAAGAATGGGAACCTTTTACGAAGTCCTTAAAGAAACAACAAAATGAACTGGGCTTCTTGGCAGGTTTTGAATAAACATTCACAAACTCTTTATTGGTAATATACCGATAGATAAATTGAGGATCTTTACAACTCTATCACATGGAGAGAATAACATGTGTTGAAAAACCAGAGGTCTGTACTGTTTTCTCCCCAGGTTAGGTCATACAGTAATACCTCCACAAAACATTCAGGAACTAAGCTGTTCAAAAACCAAGGTACAGCGTACCTTGTTTTGCGACCGGGATCCATTCCGGGTCCCGTACTTTGGGTTACGTACGCTTCAGGTTACAGACACTTCAGGTTACAGACTCCGCTAACCCAGAAATAGTGCTTCAGGTTAAGAACTTTGCTTCAGGATAAGAACAGAAATCGTGCTCCGGCAGTGCAGCGGCAGCAGGAGGCCCCATTAACTAAAGTGGTGCTTCAGGTTAAGAACGGACCTCCGGAACGAATTAAGTACTTAACCCGAGGTACCACTGTACTTCATCATCCTTCCAAACTCTGTATATCAGCACTTCTTCTAATAATAACCCATTTTGCTGTCAAGCCTGTCTTTGGCCCAAAATATTATACAGAGAACTAGATACTATCTACCACCCCACAGTTAACTATTGGCAAGCAACTATTGGCAAGCAACTCTAGAATACAGACTTCAAGCTTTCGTAAATGAATAAAGGAATTACCTACTCCTTTTGGTTTCCATGGTAATTTTGAAGCATGAGAACAATGTGCCAAGCTATCTTTAGGGCAAATAAAAGGTCTAATGCAGCATTTCTCAAACCACACAATTTGCTAAGGCCAATTCATGGCATTAGAACAATTTTTTTAATTTTTGTTTTTAAAGAAAGAAGAACCACACAATTTTAGGATTAGAACATCAGCTAATGTGCCACATTTTCTATCTATTTCAGCTTGGCGTTTACCTCTTTAACATTAGGCATCATAATTAATGTAAAATATAAAGAGGTATTTGTAAAGCATACTCGCCTCAAATTATTTTTGAAATTCGTATATAGCCATCATCTTCTATAATCAGAGAAGACTCAAAGCGGGCACATTCTGTTTCAATTTTTAAATGTCTGCAGAAAACCTTTCTAATCTGTCAGGCCAATGTAGGCCTACTGTTAAATATATCTTTCCGCAATAGTTGGCTGATTTCTGATTTTAACATTTTTATGTGGTTTTTATTCTATGACTTCACATACAATTGTTGTGAGCTGCTCTGATTTCTTCTATGAATAGCAATACAGTGGCACCTTGGTTCTCAAACGCAATCCATTCCGGAAGTCCGTTCGATTTCCAAAACATTCGAAAACCAAGGGGCTGCTTCTGATTGGCCCCAGAAACAATGCCAACAGCCGAAATAGATGTTCAGCTTCTGAAAAATGTTCACAAACTGGAACACTTACTTCCGGGTTTGCAGCGTCCAGGAGCCGATTTGTTCATCAACTAAACTGTTCAGGAACCAAGGTACCACTGTATATAAATATATTTTATTAATAAATTATAAGCCTACAAGCAGGAACAGTTAAACAGAAGGGGGCATTACACCCTGAAAATGTAGCTACCGTATTTCTATCTCATTTCTATCTATTTCTATTTCTATCTTTATGCTATTAAACAGAGGTGGACAAATGTTATAGAGCAAGGTTGATTATTGATTATAATATACCATCCAACTCCTTGGCTTCTTTTATTGGATCATGTAAAGGACCTTATAGCCAAGAAGGATACATGTTTGGGGTTTTGAGTTCAGTGAGCAAAAACAGAGATTATGGGAAATACTAACATCCCAACTAAAACATAATGCTATGGGAAATATAAACAGCATCGCTTAACAAAACTAAAAAATGCAATTTGGTTCAAAGCGGGAAAATTCTGAATTTTCATTTTATTTTTGAAAACTGGAAGCCATATATCAATGGGAAATATTCTATGTAGACCTACTGAAATTAGTGAACCTACTCACTCATGTTCATTAATTTCAATGGGTGAGTAAAACTTCATTGAGCGCAAGCCTGTAGAGGAATCTGCAAGCTCATGTAAAGCATGATTCTATGCTGGTTCAGTGAAATTTACTCTGTTAAGAAATACCATCACAATTCATTCCTTTGATTTCTTTTTGGATGTGGGTAGTGCTGTGGGTTAAACCACAGAGCCTAGGACTTGCCAATCAGAAGGTCGGCGGTTCGAATCCCCGCAACAGGGTGAGCTCCCGTTGCTCAGTCCCAGCTCCTGCCAACCTAGCAGTTCGAAAGCACGTCAATGCGCAAGTAGATGAATAGGTACCGGGAAGGTAAACGGCGTTTCCGTGCGCTGCTCTGGTTCGCCAGAAGCGTCTTAGTCATGCTGGCCACATGACCTGGAAGCTGTACGCCGGCTCCCTCGGCCAATAATGCGAGAATAGCGCCGCAACCCCAGAGTCGGTCACGACTGGACCTAATGGTCAGGGGTCCCTTTACCCTTTACCTTTATCTGTCATTTGCAGAGTTTACTGCAGTAACAAGTAACTGAAAGTAAGAACTCATTGCAATTCACTAGCTTCTGACACTGGCTCAACAAGTTGCATTTTTCCTCCTCAGGACTTCCAAGTTTTGTAATCCTCAAGTTTCAACCTGCCACCAGACACCCTTGACCAGCAAGTAGCACGGGCTCCAAACAGTGGGCTAGACATTCCTGCAGTCATTCGTTTCTGTTCTTTGCTCAGAAAACAATTCAGCCAATGTAAGAGAGCAAGCAAAACACACCACTACAAACATATTTACATACTTTTCTTCCTTTGCAGCTCATAAGGCATCTGCTCCCAAAGCTTCCTGGAAGAAAAGATAATAGCCTATCACAACATGCACTCAGAATCTTAGAAGTGGATACCATTATTTGTTTGTTAAAAGAAAGCCTAATCCAAAGAAGATGATTTTCAAATGGTCCCAAGCAAGATAAATGAGTCTCTGAAGATTAGATAGATAGATAGATAGATAGATAGATAGATGATAGATAAATATAGATATAGATTATAGATATAGATATAGTTTATTTATTAATTAAATTTACCAATTTAATTAATAAACTATCTATATCTATATACATCTATATTGCCCTTCATCCAAAGGCCACAAGGCAGTTTACAACATAAAAATACAAAATGAGAACACAAAATACACAACAAACCAAAAACAAACCAGTGACACCCCTCCCTAACACATAAGAGTCAGTTTGCTCTTCAGTCCCTCTCAGGAAGTCAAGAGCTAAAGTACAACAAAATTCAATCATCTTAATCATGTTTCCTCAGCCACAGAAATCACTACCACTGGGAAACTGAGGATCCCATCAAGAACACCAACAAATGCATTGATTTCTTAATCATAATGATGACCTCTTAACATCTAAGCTCAGATGAATACTATGAAATGTGATTTCTGGTCTCTTAATGCAGAGAAATACAGCAGCTGTCTCAAGCTTTCTGTTTGAGATTTCCGAAAATCTTGAGATTTTTTTAAAAAGTTTTACTTTAGGCAATTGCCTGTGTTGATTCTGTTAAAACTTTCTCTAATAGTGTTCACTATGCTTTTGTGATAACTTGACTGTGAGACCAAACGGATATTGAAAAAGCTGCCCCTCATTACTTCAGAAGTTCACAGAACACTGTGGTGGACAAATGCTCACCCTTCACTCCAAGACCATTCCTGAGTTTCATCTTATCCTCACCACCTGTCCAGTATATATGAAGTCACTAGCTATGGTTAAAAGGAAGTTTGATATCAATAGACCTAGTTTTGAGTAGCAAGAAGAGCAACCCTTCCATATATCTCCTTTGCCTGACCCTTCAAAGGCGCAAGACCATGATTATATGCACATTTACGCAGAAATATCATCTCTGAAGGGGCTTACTCCTGTTTTTGTTGTGATCGTCTGCAAGGTTTTAATTGTTCTTGTTGGCACCCATCTGTCTCAAGAGACAATGGAGTGCGTCTGGGTGGGGGGAGTCAAACTGTGGCGTTAGCGACACTAAAGTGACCTGGGCTCCCTCTTGGCCTTGCTGATGTGGTCCAAAGGAAAGCAGAGCAATATGCTTAGCACCAGTTGGCAGAAGTTACCGGAAGTAGACATACAAGGCACCAGCCAACTGTCTTAGGGACTCCACTCTGGGTTCACACATTAGCCTTTCCTTCTCTCGAAGACATCTCGCAAGGCAGTGGAGCCTTGGGATCAGAGTTTTCTTTCTCCCCAGATGGGCTACCTTCCTGGGTTGATGAGTCCCATCTTTCCCTCACGCCCCTCTACAGCATGTGCAGAAGCCACCTTTTTGAGCCCGGGCCCCACTCTTGGTTTCATCCGCTCCATCTGCTGGAGCTGCCTTCACATGCAGTGGGACTGCATAACGCAGGGTTTGAGGCCCATTGGCAACCCTCACCTGGTTTAGCCGGCCAGTTGAAGCCATTTCCCACAGTGTGGCTGCTGTCACATGCTGACAGCTTCTGGCAGCCACAGGTGAGAGCCAAGTGGAAGGTGGGGACCAAAGGTCAAATTAATTAATATCAGTTATTAAAATTTTCCAAACTTCAATACTTTAAAAAGAATGTCCAAACAGCCTTTAATTTCTTGAAAACCTTCAGCAGTTGTATTTAGCAGAGTTGGTCTCAATATATAACAATGTCTCAATAAGTGCAGGATGTAACAGTTCAAAGCAACAGTTCCATTTAGGCTCAGCTAATACTGGCTCCAGCAACAAAATATCAAAGTCTTGCAATCTGACAGTTCTGGTGTCTAGGCAGTCCGACTGCCTGGGATTCTTTGTCGATTTGTAAATCCAACAGTGGATCGAGTAAAGAAAAGAGGTGTGGTGATATATGCAAAAGAGAGCCTGTCACCAAAATTTTTATTTAAAGATGAACAAGGACGAATTTTGGCAATTGAGATCCAGACCCAAGGAGAAAAGTTTTTGTTATTAGGAATTTATGCGCCAAATGAGGGAAAATCGGAATTCTACAAGAAGCTGCACGAGATTATGCTGGACTATCTGGACTATGATAACATCATCATGATGGGAGATATGAATGGAGTGGTATCAACCAATATGGACAAGTCACATAGCCAAAACGTGACAAAAGACGGCAGACTACCGAAAACATTCTTTGAAATGACTGACAACATGGACTTGATTGACATTTGGAGAACAAAGAACCCTCTAGGAAGAGAAGGAACATTCTTTTCTGAAGCCCAACTAACATGGACAAGAATCGACCAAATTTGGATAACCAGAGGCCTGGCACCCAAGATAAAAAAAGTGGAAATCTGCCCAAAGACTTGCTCCGACCATAATGCGGTGAAGATGGATATGAGATTAATTCCAACCAGCTCCTTTAGATGGAGAATGAATGACAATTTGTTTAGAGATCAGGACATTATTAAAAAGGCCCAAAAAGCTTTGAAGGACTATTTTGAGATAAACCTGAACACTACGGTGGAAAAAAGAACTGTCTGGGACGCAAGTAAGGCGGTCATGAGGGAGTTTCTGATACAACAGAATACTATTAAGAAAAAAGTACAGAACGATAAGAAAGATAAGATCTTGGAGAAAATTAAAGAAGGCGAGAAGAAGTTAAGATCGAGACCGAAATCAAAGGAGATATTAAGAGAAATCAAACATTATCAAGCACAATATTCAAAACTGATAAACCAGGAAGTGGAATGGAAAGTTAAGTTAATGAAACAAAGATCCTTTGAATCGGCAAATAAATGTGGAAAGCTGCTAGCATGGCAGCTGAAAAAGAGACAAAAGCTGAACACAGTAACAAATTTAGAAATTGAGGGAAGAAATATTCAGAACCCAGTGGAAATCAGAAAGTGCTTCCAGAGATATTTCAAACAACTATATACTCAAGGGCCGCAAAATGAATCAGAGATAGAACAGTTTCTAAAGAAGAATGGTTTACCAAAGTTGTCTCTGCGGAATAGAACAATCCTGAATTATAAAATAACACAACTAGAGATTGAGGGGGCCATTCAGAACATGGAACTGGGCAAGTCTCCAGGGCCAGATGGGCTTACCTCCAAATATTATAAGACATTGAAAGACTATTTGATACATCCATTAATGGAGGTTTGCAATGAAATTATGGAGGGGAAGAAGGCACCGGAGTCGTGGAAAGAAGCTTTCATCACATTGATACCCAAACTAGAAACTGAAAAGACACAACTTAAGAATTACCGCCCCATCTCCCTCCTAAATGTGGATTACAAAATATTTGCAGACATTTTAGCAAGTAGATTTAAAAAAAAATTAAATGAAGTAATTCACAAGGACCAGGCAGGCTTTCTCCCAGGTAGACATTTGTTTGCAAACACAAGGAACATTATTGATATTTTGGAACTCTTGCAAACAAACATTAATACAAAAGCAGTCTTGATATTTATAGACGCGGAGAAGGCCTTTGACAATATCTCCTGGAAGTTTATGAAGAAAAATTTGGAAGGAATGGGAGTGGGGCGGGGGTTTTACAATGGGATAGAGGCAATTTATTCAGAGCAAAAGGCAAAACTGATAGTTAACAATGTGGTGACAGAAGAGTTTAGAATTGAAAAAGGAACACGACAAGGTTGCCCTATATCCCCTTTGTTATTTATATCGGTCCTAGAAGTGCTCTTGAATATGATCAGAGGAGACCGGTTGGTGGAAGGTATCCAGGTCGGAGCGAAACAATATAAACTGAAAGCATTTGCAGATGACCTAGTTTTGACCCTACAGGAGCCAGAGCCTAGTACTAAAAGGGTATTGCAACTGATTTATGAGTTTGGTCGAGTGGCGGGATTTAAACTTAATAAGCAAAAAACCAAGGTCTTAGAAAAAAATTTGACTTCTTCAGAATCAGAAAGGTTTCAGAAAGAGACAGAATTAAATGTGGTTAAAAAAGTAAGTGTCAGGGGCTCAGGAGCAGAGGCACAGGGAAGAGAGGAGATGGAGAGCGAAGGGGAAGAATCCGAGGGGAGCGTAGGAGAAGAGGACAGTGGACCGAGGGATTCCATGAGCCTCTCCAGCGAATCGGAAGATTCACAGAAGGGGGCGCCAGTGGCCAGGGGTAGGGGGGTCCCAAGGGGGACACCCCAGAAGCAAGGGGCCAGCGGGGACTCCCAGAGCAGCAGTTGGAAATCAGGACCAGCTTCCCCACCAGAGCATAGTGGGGGGGGAAGAGTCACAGGTATCGGGAGTAGCGTCTCCCCCAGCAGGGAGAGGAGAGGAGTCAGGGCTGACCACGCCTCCATCGGAGAGTCAGACAACGGAGGGGAGGTCAGATCCGGCCAGTATCCCGGAAGAGGGAAGCAGTGACA
This sequence comes from Podarcis cretensis, assembly GCF_951804945.1. Lineage (NCBI taxonomy): Eukaryota > Metazoa > Chordata > Lepidosauria > Squamata > Lacertidae > Podarcis > Podarcis cretensis. The sequence goes on from NC_137187.1 coordinate 33,562,001, forward strand.
GAAGTAGTGTAACGGTCAGGAGGAAGGTCACTGGGTTGGCGCGAGAGGCAAGTTCAAATGTACAGGAGCGTGGGACAGCAGAGAATGAGGATTGGGAACCGGGTCCTAAAGCCCGCCGGAGGCAGGGGGAGGAGCTGAGCGACTCAGCGTCAGAGGAGTCCAGAAAGGGGAATGCCCCAGCGGGCAGGAGGACCCAGAGGAGAAGAGAGCAGCGGAAAAGGTGGAGCAGGGCTAGGATCTTAAACTGGTGTCAGAGGGGAGGAGATTCAGACGGGACTTCGCCGATCTAGGGTTTAAGATGTAGGGCTGCGTGCTGCGGCTTTGAAATGGAAATTGAACTTCAATAAAGACTTTTGTACATTACGACAGCCTAGCGTTGGTCCTCTGTGAGCTGGGACCTAGAGGCAGCTCTGACAGTAAGATACCTAGGGGTAAACATAACAGCGAAGAACAGGAATTTATTTAAAGACAATTATGAAAAATGTTGGTCTGAAATTAAAAGGGATCTAGATGTTTGGTCAAGATTGAAACTTTCCTTGACAGGACGTATTGCTGCTATTAAGATGAATGTATTGCCAAAAATGTTGTTTTTGTTTCAAACTTTGCAGATTGTGGACAAAATGGAGTGTTTTGGGAGGTGGCAGAGAGATATTTCAAAATTTGTCTGGCAGGGCAAAAAGCCCAGAATTAAGTTTAAGATATTAACTGATGCTAAAGAAAGAGGGGGCTTTGCCCTGCCAGACCTAAAGTTGTATTATGAATCAGCAGCTTTCTGCTGGTTGAAAGACTGGCTACTTCTTGAGAACACTGATGTTTTAGATTTGGAAGGATTCAACAATGCGTTTGGTTGGCATGCATATCTGTGGTATGACAAGGCTAAAATACATAAGACTTTCAAGAATCATGTTGTCAGAAAAGCAGTATTTAATGTCTGGTTGAAATATAAAGATTTATTGGAAAACAAGACCCCAAGGTGGTTATCACCAATGGAGGCTAAGGCCCTGAAAAAACTCAATACGGAGGCCAAATGGCCAAAATATTGGGAAATACTAGAAAAAGATGGAGATAACTGGAGGTTGCAGAGTATGGAGAAAATAAAAGATAAAGTGCGAGATTGGCTACATTATGCTCAGATTAAAGAAGTTTTTAAGTTGGACAAAAAGATAGGATTCCAGGTGGAAAAATCAAAGTTAGAAACAGAACTGTTAGAACCCAGCTCTAAGATACTTTCAAGAATGTATAACTTGCTGTTAAAATGGAATACACAGGATGAAACGGTCAAATCAGCCATGATAAAATGGGCACAGGACATAGGGTATAACATCATGTTCGCTGACTGGGAAAAGTTATGGACCACAGGTTTGAGATTTACGGCATGTAATGCCTTGAAAGAAAACATTATGAAAATGATATATAGGTGGTACATGACTCCAGTCAAGCTTGCAAAGATATACCATGTGTTTGATAATAAATGTTGGAAGTGTAAAGAAGCTGAAGGAACATTCTTTCACCTCTGGTGGACTTGCCCTAGAGTGAAGGTTTTCTGGGAAATGATTTATAATGAACTGAAAAAGGTATTTAGGTATACCTTCCTTAAGAAACCAGAGGCCTTTCTCTTAGGCATTGTTGATCAGAGCGTGCAAAAGAAGGATCGAATCTTTTTTATGTATGCTACAACAGCAGCAAGGATACTCATCGCTAAAAGCTGGAAAACTCAAGAATTACCCACACTGGAAGAATGGCAGATGCAACTGATAGACTATATGGAATTGGCGGAGATGACTGGCAGAATCCGAGACCTGGGAGAAGAACTGGTGGAGGAAGACTGGAAGAAATTTAAGGACTATCTACAAAAATATTGTAAATTGTATGAATGTTAAGAAAGATGTAAGATTATGTAAGATGAAAGATTGTAATTTTTACATTTTTTGTTGTATTGTTTTATTGGTTTTGCTTGTTTGTTTACGGTGTTATTTTGTTCTTAGGGGGAGGGTTCAGGGCTGCCGGGGAGTGGGCCCCAGCCCACAAAATGGCTGGGGCATGTTCCACAGGGGGAGATGCACTGGGACAACCGATCTCAGTGATCACGGGTAGGAGGAGGAGTTACGCTAAGACTAGACCATGTCATTACAGAGGGGGCAGGTTTAGTCGTTATCTGAGGACTATTCCTGCCTCCGGGTCTGGTCCTGACCGGATGGATACTAGAATCAGCAAGGGATACCCACATGACCTGAAGGTGCTGCTGTGCAATGCCAGGTCAATGATTCATAAGACCACTGCCATCCATGACTTGATCATGGATGGAGGACTTGACCTGGCATGTGTAACAGAGACTTGGTTGGATGAAGCAGATGGGCCTGTCCTTGCCGCTGCTTGTCCACCAGGTTTCTCTTACGCACAGCAACCCAGGTCATGTGGGCGGGGAGGGGGGCTTGCAGTGATTTTTAGAAAGTCATTAGTTTGCACCAGGCGTCCTATTGGGAAGACCCAGTTTTCCGAGTGCATGTTCTGGAAGTTGGGCAATAGGGGCAGTACAGGATTCCTTTTGGTGTACCGACCTCCCCGCTGCACCAAGGATTCCCTGCCCGAGCTGCTTCAGGTCGTGGCGGATGTTCTCCTGGAGACACCCAGCTTGGTTGTCCTAGGGGATTTTAACATCCATGCCGACACGACCTTACAAGGGGCGGCTCGGGACTTCGTGGAAAGCATGGCCTCCATGGGGCTGTCCCTGAGTAAGTCTGGCCCAACCCATAGCCGTGGACATGCCTTGGACCTGGTGTTTACCTCTATGGATGTTGGTGATCTGACACTAACTAAAAGCGAAACAAAAGAAGTGCCATGGTCAGATCACTTCCTGGTGCAACTGGACTTCTCTGCGACCCATCCCCTCTGCAGGGAGGTGGGACCAATTCGGATGGTCCGCCCCCGCCACTTAATGGATCCAAATGGTTTCCAGAGAGCGGTAGGGGATGCTTTATCCCATGTTGATGGCCTTTCAGCTGATTCCCTGGTGGCCCGCTGGAATGTGGAGTTAACCAGGGCTATTGACTGTTTGGCTCCGAAGCGCCCTCTCCGATTGCATGGAGCCCGGACAGCCCCGTGGTTTTCCACGGATCTGAGGGCAATGAAACAATCGTTGAGACGGCTAGAGCGCCGGTGGCGGATAACTCATTCCGAATCTGACCGGACACAGGTTAGAGCTCAACGTCGAGCCTACCAAGTGGCGATAGCGACGGCGAAGAAGAATTTCTTCACCGCCTCTATTGCATCTGCAGAAAACAGCAGCAGGAGACTTTTTCAGGTGGTTCACAATTTAGCGGAACCACCTGCAACATCGGGGCCCAGTACGGGCCACATGTTCACCTGCAAAGATTTTGCAAAGTTTTTTGCAGATAAAATCGCTCAGATTCGGGAAGAAGTAGACTCCACCGTGGGAGCAGGACCGGGGCGGGAGAGTGCTAGAGTTCTGTCTAGTCAAGTTGAGTGGGATCAATTCCAATCTGTTACCTCCGAGGATGTGGACAGGCTGCTTGGACGAGTGAAACCAACCACCTGTCTCCTGGATCCTTGCCCATCCTGGCTTATAAAAGCTAGCCGGGAAGGACTGGGCGATGGGCTTCGTGGGGTGCTGAATGCTTCCCTCCGTGAGGGAGCCTTCCCAGATCCGCTGAAAGAGGCGGTTATTAAACCGCTTCTTAAAAAACCATCTTTAGATGCGGCCACGATGGCCAACTACCGCCCAGTCTCAAATCTTCCATTCTTGGGCAAGGTGATTGAGCGAGCGGTTGCCGAACAACTCCAGGCATGCCTGGAAGAAGCGGACCATTTGGATCCCTTCCAGTCGGGATTCAGGCCTCATCATGGGACTGAAACTGCCTTGGTCGCACTGGTTGATGATCTCCGGCGGGCTAGGGACAAAGGTGAGAGCTGTTTCCTAGTTCTGCTGGATCTCTCAGCGGCGTTTGATACCATCGACCATAACATCCTTCTGGACCGTCTTGAGGGGCTGGGAGCTGGGGGCACTGTCATACAGTGGTTCCGCTCCTTCCTCCTGGGCCGTGTTCAGAAAGTGGTGGTGGGGGATGAGTGTTCAGACCCCTGGGCTCTCACTTGTGGGGTGCCTCAGGGTTCTGTCCTCTCCCCCATGCTTTTCAACATCTACATGCAGCCGCTGGGAGAGATCATCAGGAGGTTTGGGCTGGGTGTTCATCAGTATGCGGATGATACCCAGCTCTACCTCTCTTTTAAATCAGAACCAGTGAAGGCGGTGAAGGTCCTGTGTGAGTGTCTGGAGGCGGTTGGAGGATGGATGGCGGCTAACAGATTGAGATTGAATCCTGACAAGACAGAAGTACTGTTTTTGGGGGACAGGAGGCGGGCAGGTGTGGAGGATTCCCTGGTCCTGAATGGGGTAACTGTGCCCCTGAAGGACCAGGTGCGCAGCCTGGGAGTCATTTTGGACTCACAGCTGTCCATGGAAGCACAGGTCAAATCTGTATCCAGGGCAGCTGTTTACCAGCTCCATCTGGTACGTAGGCTGAGACCCTATCTGCCTGCGGACTGTCTCGCCAGAGTGGTGCATGCTCTGGTTATCTCCCGCTTGGACTACTGCAATGCACTCTACGTGGGGCTACCTTTGAAGGTGACTCGGAAACTACAACTAATCCAGAATGCGGCAGCTAGACTGGTGACTGGGAGCGGCTGCCGAGACCATATAACACCGGTCTTGAAAGACCTACATTGGCTCCCAGTATGTTTCCGAGCACAATTCAAAGTGTTGGTGCTGACCTTTAAAGCCCTAAACGGCCTCGGTCCAGTATACCTGAAGGAGCGTCTCCACCCCCATCATTCTGCCCGGACGCTGAGGTCCAGCGCCGAGGGCCTTCTGGCGGTTCCCTCATTGCGAGAAGCAAAGCTACAGGGAACCAGGCAGAGGGCCTTCTCGGTAGTGGCGCCCGCCCTGTGGAACGCCCTTCCAGCAGATGTCAAAGTGATAAACAACTACCTGACATTCAGAAGACATCTTAAGGCAGCCCTGTTCAGGGAAGTTTTTAACGTGTGATATTTTACTGTATTTTTGGTTTTTATGTAAGCCGCCCAGAGTGGCTGGGGAGGCCCAGCCAGATGGGCGGGGTATAAATAATAAATTATTATTATTATTATTATTATTATTATTATTAGCAAAAACATGGCTTCAACAAACTAGTTATAAAGAATATAAATTTAAATTTAATTGGAAGACGAAAAGATAAATTTTGGATAAGTAACATTTTATGATTAAGTTTCAATAAGAGTATGTTAAATCCCAAAATTTGAGATATTAATATTGGAAAATTATACTATATGAATTAAACCAAGTTAATAATTTGCTGGTAAAATTTATGAGTTTAGAAAGCAGGAACAAGGGTTGTGAGGAAGTCCAAAGATGAGTATGAAATGTGGATATTGGAAAAGATTGTGTTATTGTCTATGTATTTTATTGTTAAACTAAAATTTAATAAATATTATATATATAAAAAAATGATGATTTAATAGATCTCATGGATATATTAATGTGTGGTGTTTTTTTTTAAAAAAAAAAAAGTTAGGTGGCTATTTTTCTATGTTTTACCTGTTCTTATTTTAACCTGTATGCTGACTCCAGTCCCACATCAAGGAAAGAAAAGGCAGGCTCACATTCCTCCCCTTGTGTAGAATGTGAGGTGAAATAAATATCTAAATAAATACCCACATTCCTCCCCTTGGGAAGAATGTGTGTGTGTGAGAGAGAAAGGATGAGCTCCTCGGAGCAGACTGAGACCAGCCACCTTCCCTCTATAAATCATTTAATGTGTCCACACGAATAGAAGATATTAATATTGCAGCAGTTGTATAAGGGATTATTATTTTGATTAGAATGTAGCTGAAATGAGTAAGATTTTGGAACGCAGAAATAAATAAAATCATCAAGCCATCAAATGTAGCACGTGGGTGAGGTGCACCTAAATTATATAATTTGGTATTTGAACGATTGGCATTAGTAACTGTATTATAATTTGGTATTGTTATAATGAGGATATTATTGGACTGTAATTGAAAATAAATAAAAATCATTACCGTACTTTTCTGTGTATAAGACTGTTTTTTTTACTTTAAAATTATGTGAAAAACTGTGAGTCATCTTATACCCATATAGTGAATGGTGAGGATTTCTTAAATTGGAGTCCCTAAAAATAGGGGGCGTCTTATACATCGGGGCGTGTTATACGAACCTTCTCAATTTTGCCTTTTAGTCTGCTCTCCTTTTAATTCGTTTCTCCCGTTATTCCCCTCCTTCGAATTCCTTCTTTGCTTTCTGTCAAATAAAGCATTTTTCTTTCTTCCTTGCAATGCCCATTGCCCCATTTCCTGAATTTACCCTATCTCTATAATTGTATCCAAGTATTTCCTTGTAATTGTATCTGGGGTTTTAAATCAACACTGCTACTTTATAATTGCCCTCCTCCTCTCCTGCCACACCAGTGTGGCAACACCACATCTTTAGGAGAACCACTGCATTTAGGGTGTGATTATACAACAGGCGTGATTCTCTCCCCCACCCCTACTTGCCCCCCCCCCCCAGTGCCTGCAAAAAGAGGAGTTTTGCTGGCTCTCATTTTCCTGTGAAATTTGTGTTTTTAATGATATTTCCAAACAATTAAACTATAGTATGTTTGCAGTCGGGATGCAGGTGGCGCTGTGGAGCCTAGGACTTGCCGATCAGAAGGTCGGTGGTTCGAATCCCCGCGACAAGGTGAGCTCCCGTTGAGTCCCTGCTCCTGCCAACCTAGCAGTTTGAAAGCATGTCAAAGTGCAAGTAGATAAACAGGGACCACTCCGGCGGGAAGGTAAACTGCGTTTCTGTGCGCTGCTCTGGTTTGCCAGAAGTGGCTGTCATGCTGGCCACATAACCCGGAAGCTGTACGCCGACTCCCTCAGCCAATAAAGTGAGATGAGCACCGCAACCCCAGAGTCGGTCACGACTGGACCTACTGGTCAGGGGTCCCTTTACCTTTACCTATGTAGAGGGGGCATGAGGGAGATGGGGCTGCCAAGGAGATGCCTACCCATAGGGTAAAGTAAAGTGAGACGACTGCCCCAGGATCCACAAATTATCCATTTATGAATGTTGTAAATAGCTATTTTAAACTGCTTTTACTGAAAATATTATTGTTTTATTCTTTTTGTAAACATCTTGGAGGTTTTTCTACAATCAAGTGATGTATACATTTTATTTAAAAAAGTAATAAATCACAATTCACATCCATGCTCATATAAAAGCCGTGACTTAGTATCTACACCTGACTTTTATCCAGTTGAATATTAAATTAATGTTCTTTCCTCTCCTGGGGCTGGAGCTGTTGCTTTACAACAGGGTTTTAACTTGTGTGGCTTTTTGTTCATTGATCCCTAGGGTCTCTTCCACTATTCTTACTCCATATGGTGGAGTTTTCTGAAAACTGAAACTGAAATGGAAGTGACACTGTATTAGGGTCACTTGCTTGTGGTCAAAAGCCTTGCTCAACCAACTACAGTTGTACCTTGGATCTTGAATGCCTTGGCTCCCAAACGATTGAAAACTAGAAGTGTTTCGGGTTTCGAACGATTTTCGGACGCCAGACATCCAGCGTGGCTTCCGATTGGTTGCAGGAGCTTCTTGCAGCCAATCAGAAGCCGCGCTTTGGTTTCCAAATGTTTTGGAAATCGAACGGACTTCCGGAACGGATCCTGTTCAACTTCCAAGGTACAACTGTACAGGCATTTATACACATTCCACTCACGCCCGACTGTGTGTACACGAGGTGCTAGGAAATAATAAAATAAAATAAACATAACCAGCCTCTATTAAAGCTTTAAATTAAATTCTACACACATATGACATTTGACTTTCTTTTTTAATGCTAGCATATATTACACAAAGACAGTGGTGCTGGGAGGGAGGTACAAAAGCAGAATCGCATCAGGAAAAACAACCCACAGACTTTTAATCCTTACCACTGACCAATACTCAGAGTACCAAACCTTCCAATTCCAGTATCAGGTCAATGAGAGGAAGAAAAGCTCAGCTCATCTAACTGCCAGGGCTGCAGTGATAAGGAAGTGAAGAATTGTAGTCAAAGAATGGAGGCTCTGTCACTGAAAGCGCTGTTATGAAACCATCAGAAAGAACTCGAGGAAAGTGGATTTCTAAAAAGAAAACGCCACAGAAGGGAACACAGGGAAGTTCACTGCAGCCTCTCAGACAATTGAAAGGTATCAACTCTTGATCTGAAAGTTTATCTGGGGGGGAAACTTTTCCAAAAGGAGATGCAACATTCCTCTGCTGCTGTTATAGCAAAGGTGTTGACTCTGTCCACAGGTGTTCAATGTTAAGTGTTGTAGCTGAGAGGAGAGATGCTTTGTTGAAGAACAGGTGCCCTCAATGCACCAAGCAATCAAGACTGAACCCAAAATTCCTCCGATCATTTGTAGGAATGATTGCACTAGCATCCTGGGATTTAAAGCACAAGCATGAAGTTATACTCAATAAATTAAAGACCTCTGTTGAAAACAAAAACATGTGCTCAAAGATCTCTGTTGAGGCGTTGAGCTTCCGCCATCTCCTCTTCACTATCGTCATCCAAGTTGGTGCCTGACTGTAGCTCCCGGGGCCCAGGGGTGAGACGGAAGACAACCGGCGTCTGACGCAAAACTGGGTTTGTTTTCTGAAGACCCACAATCCACTTGGCCAAGGTGGCCTGGTCTCCTGCCCCTGCCATACACATGGCAAATACAGGGCCCTCTTCAACTACGGGGAAAGCACAAAGAACAGCGTTATTATTTTGAAACAGGAAAAGAAATAAGAAGTGAAAGCAAAGAATCTCAGCAGTGATCTTGCATATATTGTGTAGAACGAGAAGCCCTGCTCAGCAACCAGACGTGAGACTCCAAACATCCCTAGCTCTGTTCTTTATCCAGCCCAAATGGCTTAGTTACTTTCCTATCTGAGCACCTACCCTTCGAATTAATTCGCCACGTATCGCCTCCAGATGTCTCAAGTGTGCTGCCAAATCACCACCAGGCTGCAACTTCGCCTGGTACAGCTGCTTGAAAAACGTCAATGCAGACGCCGACTCTTTTCTAATATGTACTGCTGCAAGACTGTCCCACATTTCTTTGGCAGTTTTCTTATTCCTTATACAGTGGTACCTTGGGTTACATACGCTTCAGGTTACAGACTCCGCTAACCCAGAAACAGTGCTTCAGGTTAAGAACTTTGCTCCAGGATAAGAACAGAAATCTTGCTCTGGCGGCGCAGCAGGAGGCCCCATTAGCTAAAGTGGTGCTTCAGGTTAAGAACAGTTTCAAGTTAAGAACGGACCTCCGGAACGAATTAAGTACTTAACCCGAGGTACCACTGTATAGACTACTTGCTGGTCGCTGACTGCCAAATTAATTATAGCCCTGCCCAATCAAAGACTGTAACAAGATTGTAGCCTCCTGCAGTGCCACGTGCATGGGAGTCTGTGAAGAATTTGACCCCATGTTTTCATCAGAGCCAACATAAAATGAGCAGTTGAGCAACTTCAACAGAATACAAAAGGGAGGAATTTGCACGGCTGGCAATAGCTCCTGTTTTCAAGTCCACCACCTCCCAATCAACACCATGTTCCAAGATAATCTCAGAAAATGTCGGCAACATATGGAGGATTGGCAGATGAAGATGATGGACTTTTCGGAGCTGGCCGACCTGACTGGAAGAGTCCGCGACCAGAAGGAGGAGGAGTATCAGGAAGAATGGATGAAATTTAAAGACTATATTTAGCTAAATATGTTAAGATAACTTAATTGGAAAAGCTTGCAAATAATAGATAGGCTTTGGATTCAAATATGTAAGGATAAGATTTAAGATGTTTAAAGTTAAATTAGAAAGAATGAAAGATGTTAAGTGATCAAGTTAATTTTTTGAGAAAATAGATTTTGGAAAACTGTTATGATGATATAAAATGAAATTCAACCAAGGGGATTTGGGGAAGTCACTTAATAATGTTACCAAGATTTAAACAGGATGTATGTATGTCTGTTTGTCTGTTTTGAAATTTTGAAAAACAATTTTAAAATTTGGGGGGGAAAAGAAAAAAGAAAATGTCAGCAACATAAGCTAAAGGTGCCCATTAGACAAATTCATGGAAAGCACGGCTAGCTGTGATGGTGTTGCAAGTAGTATGACACTGAATACCAGTTGCAAGGACTCACAAGTAGGAAGAGTGGTGTTGCACTCATGCCTGCTTGGCGGCTTCCAGTAAGCATCTCATTAAGTCATTTCTGGTCTGATCCAGCAGGGCAAATTCTTATGGAATGGCCCAGATTGTCTCCTCTTACCCTGGAGCGCTTCTACCACATTAATGATAAAAAAGATTACCCACAAAAACAACAGGAACGGCAACTACCTTCATCTATGTCAAATTCGTAATCATCCCAAAGATCCCGTTCCAGATCAATATCCAGGTGCATAGGGTAGTAGAAATTCCTTTCTGGGTCAATCACTTCTTCCTTTTGTGAAAAGAAGCAGGGGGGGAGAGAGACTGTATTACTTTCATAGCCAACAAATTGACCTAGCTGCAAAGAACACTAGCCCTGGCGTTTCGAATTAGCACCCACACCCCAACAAGACATATTCCATAGAAGAGCAGGATCAGGCCTACTTGTGCATACCATATCTATGCACAGCAGATGCTTCTGAGGATACTACAGTGCAGTTAAGAGTGATATGTTTCTTTCTCATTCACTTCCAATGGTCAACTTGCTCAACTTGCCCAGCCCAAACCTTACTTGACTGGCAGTGCTTGAACTGTCCTTGCTGAAACCTGTATAACTCCTCAAATATGCTCTCAGTACAGTGGAACCTTGGGTTACACAGGCTTCAGGTTATATACGCTTCAGGTTACAGACTCCACTAACCCAGAAATAGTACCTCGGGTTAAGAACTTTGCTTCAGGATGAGAACAGAAATTGCATGGCGGCGGCATCAGGAGGCCCCATTAGCTAAAGTGGTGCTTCAGGTTAAGAACAGTTTCAGGTTAAGAACGGACCTCCAGAACAAATTAAGTACTTAACCCGAGGTCCCACCTTATTCTGTATTATGAGGGGAGGGAATCTTCCTGCATTAAGCAACCAGCAACTCCCCATTTGCTTTCTCTAGATCACAAGACTTTCCCTTGTTAAACTAAGTTTGCAAAGTCAGGCTCCTTGTTCCTCTTCTGCTCCTGCAAGTGGAAACCCTCCTTTCCCCACACAGCCAAGATTTCTCTGTCTCTTTCTGTTCCTTCCTGCTGCCATATGCACCAACACTTTTCGCTGTACTTGCTCCAGTGCATATTCAATGCACATTCCACTGTGCAGTGAACACAAATGTAGAGATGGCTGATTAAACAGGGCTAGACTTAATAATACAGTATTTGTCTAATGTGTTCAATTTCTGAAAAGTCCCACTGACGATCTTGTCTTGCTCCTTAAATTCAGCAAAAGCACCTAATACCCAATTTCCTTTAAAGGTGCCTCAAGTGAGATTACAACCATTTCTTAAATCCTTTCTAAGCTGCAGAAAGCCTAAAGCACTAGGAATATATTATCCATTTTAAATGCTCTGAATCACCAACCTCCCCAACCCACAGATGTATACCATCTCTCCCCAAGAAACAACATACAAACAGTACTATCCCAACTCTCAGTTTTCCCAAGGCAAGTTCCTTTTCTGCTGAAGCACTTTACCCTTTCTTCTCGAGGCAACAGCTCTGCCCTGAGCACATAGTAATAAACACATGTCTCCTTCAGCCACAAGCGGAAGGGGCCTTCAACAAAAACAGGCCTGTCTGTATTGTGGTGAGCCAGGAGCGATTGCTGGTCAGGGCTCTGGATTCCTAAAAGGGGGAAAGTATAGATAAAGGAAAAGGTTATAAACCAATGGTTAGGTATCACAGCCATATCAAAAATAATGCTTGAAAAGGACATGGTTTCACTGGAGGGAAAGGTGGATCTGATATGCACATCTGTTATGAACTAAACAATAGCAAAGAGTCACCGCATGGCTTTTTTTGGTGTCGTTTCTGATGAAGAATGGAAAGCAGGGAGATGGAAGCAGAAGCCAAGGAACTTAGGCAGGACTCCTACAGGTCAAAGGGTGGGATTTCTAGACCCAGGACTCTTAAAACTATTTCCACCATTAACCAAACGCTGGGCCCATCCCTCCCCTTGTGGTTCTTTACCATGCTTACTGTTACTAAAGTATTCTGGCAGGCCAAGTATTATAGTTTGAAGAAATTTTGTAAACTTAATTTTTTTCCCCTCCTTAATACAGCACTTTTGCAATAGAATGAAAGAATAATACCCCCACTTCTCTCCCCACCAACTGTAAAATGTCTATGACAAAAATGTCTCTCACCAAACGTAAACGAACTGCGAAAAAAGCTATGAATTGAATGTGGAGACAACAGAGGCACTGTTCCCTGTTTATCTGTTTGCTTTGTAACACAAAAAAACCCAATAAAAACTAATTTAAAAAACACACAGGACTTTTGCCATCACACAAAATGTTGTATTCACTTGGGTTTTTGTTCCTAGTTCAGTGGGAGAAGAGAAGTCGCTGAGATAGCCAGAAAGCTTAGAAGCATTTCCCCGTGTTAAGTTGTCCAATGTCATAGCAGTGAGAAGTGGAGACATGGAATACATGTAAATGATGATAATATTCTATGACGACCATCTTGGCTGTGAGACTTGGAATGCCTGTTCCCTCCCTTGCTGGCCTTTTTCCACCTGGTCTGGGAGGATGTGGCTCTGACTCCAACTACAAAAGCTGAGATTGCTGAAGAAGCCAGAGACTCTCTTGACTGTCTCTCAGGTCACTGAGCCTGAGCTTCCACAGACACCATCAACCATGGACATCCACTGGCAAGAATGGCAACAACAACAGCAGCAATGTTCTATGCTTATAATACTTTATTCTCTTGCTAATTATGCTGTTTTAAATGTGCATTTTATATCTGATTTCTTTTGATAATGTTTTCTTTTGAAATGTTTAAGATAAAATTGATTGTTAACTTTGCAGCATTAAATGTGCATTCTGTAGTTGACCTATTTTGTAATGTTTTATTTTGAAATCTTTAAGATAATATTTTAGTTTCCTGTTAAATTATGTTGCTTTGAATGTGCACTTGACTTTCTTCAGTAATGTTTTGTTCTGGATTTTTTTATTTGATCTTTTAATGTAGGTTGCAGACTGCTGAGATTTTTTTAAAACTATAAAGTGATATAGAGATGAAATAAATAATGATAATTCTAAAGTTGATGTATTACCCTCCCAAACTCTGGAATTTCATGCCCTTCAAAATACAGAAGTCACTCAGTGCATAAAAGGATATCACACAGCCCCAAGGAGTCAGGTGAGGGTCTGTATGAAGACAACAGGCAACACTTAGGCTGGTCCACCCCTTGTTCCATTCTGAGTTAAATATTAAGGTAGCATAATTCACACGAGAAACACCTGCTCTTCACAACCCTGTTCAACCAAAGCATACCATAGCCCTATGAGTGCATCCATTTCTGCCTCCTTTATAGCTTGCCTGCTCCCTTCAGCTCCAGAACACAGCGATTATCCACTCAACATAAAGGAATAATGCAAAGGGGTTAAGTACCTACAATATGCGGGTGGTCAATTGTTTTTCCAGAGTCCAAAATCTCCAAATGAGGCAGCTGAAAACATCAAGATAGCTTTATTATTAACTGGCCATTTCCTCCCCCAGCTAAGAACCGCCCCCCCCCCCGAAAGCAGGAATTATACAAACAGTCTGCCCTCACTGCTCTAACAAATCAAGTGTTTAACAGCCAAACCCCAAGTTTACGAGCTCTAAATTAACAGAGACATTTTTAAAACTTCCAATTCTGCAGTCAAGAGGAGGGGGGAATTCCACCACCTCTGCAGCAGAAATACAGCCAGGTATTTTGTGGTTAGGGATGTGGAAATATCAGCAGAGGGGGTTAAGCATACACTATAATGAGGCTTCAAAGTCAGGACGAAACAGGAAAACCTAAAAACACAAGTCATCCAATGTGTTTAAAAATAAAATAAAATATTAATTTAATTTATATACATCAAGAGATCCCAGGGTGGTTCACAGAATAAAATACAGAGATAAATAATTAAATTTAACTTTTTTAAAAAAAAAAATCAGTGCCTAAGACTTCAGGTTCTTGACACTCATTGAATGGAGCAGGTTTATTTCTTAGTAAGAAACCAGGGGAACACTGGCTGCATGGCTTTCCTTACCCCTTTGTAAGCAGACTGACAAGAAACTTTTTTTACAAAATGAAACCACAAACATTCTCACAAAACTCCTTTGGGAATCTGTGCAAAACATTAAGAGGAACGTGCTTCAAATAAAAGGTGTCAACTAGAGAAAGCCTAACCAACCCTTTTGAAATAACGTGTTCAAGTCTCACTGGTTTCAATGTGATGCAAACACACAGCATATTTTTTCCCCAGGAGGGAGAAACAAGACATAGACTCCTTCGCCAAGTTACTTTTTGCAAATGCTTCCTGAATATTTTTTTTCAAATTTAGTGCCCAAAGGACTGGACCTGCACTATTAGCCTGATAGACCACAAATGCCAAAGGTCTGCCCGAGTTTGAGGAATCCAGCTGCACAGAAAGAGATGGGGATGTAGTTATTACAAAACGCCAAGATCCCTACTCGCAAGATTCTGTGTTTTCCTATTACAAAATTCGGAAGCACTGGCACACAATTATAGGGACACCTCACCCAAAGGCACCAGTGCTGGAATGAGATGAGCTGATACAGCTTTCCGTTCTTCCCTCGCAATGCTATCATCATTTCAGGCTGCAGAGCAGAGGGTCTCTTGCACTGCCAGGATCTCAGAGTGCCTCAACCTACCTGATATACGGTAACCTTGCCATCCAAGTCAGCTGCAATTCTCTGCAGGCCCAGCCTTGCCAGGTCTACAGGGTCCTTTGGCAGAGGATCTGGAACTGGGTGAGGGTTGATGTTCTTGAATTTAGGAAACCAGTACATGATCCTCTGGTATTTCCTCACCGGGTGGCTCTTGTCCCCAAAGATCCGGAGGAGCAGAAGCTTTGTCTCCTTGTTCGGCATGATACCTTCAGAGCAAGAGGAATGACAAGCCTGTGATGAGTGTGGCAGGATCTCCTTTCCCCACCCACTAAACATGACTCCAAGTGTCTGGACCCCGGACTGGAGGCTGTACTTAGCGATTCAGTGGGGGACCATTTTAATTGCTGAAGCTGCAACTTAAGGGCACATGCTCTATACTGCTTGGTCCTTCAGAGCTCACTATGAGACACAAGCACCACTTCCCCACCACTCTCGCCCCATAATGTTCCAGTTCCACACATTAACAGTATAAAGAATTACACTGGGCTATGGAGACTTTGCGCCTGCCCATTAGGGGAAATAGGAAGCCTCGAACATATATTTTTTTTAGATGTCCTTTTTATGTTGAGATTCGTAGAGACACCATTGATCCTTTGCTGAAGAGGCTTGCCGATCTTTCAGACAAGTCTAAACTTAATTCTCTCCTCTTAGGCAAGATCATAAGACGACCTGGCTGGTAGCCAGATTCTGCGCCCAGATTTGTAGGCACAGATCATCCTCTGGAATAAAATAGCTTACTAGGGAAATGCTGAAGTTGCCCTTTGGGGCGCCTCAGGATCAATTTTTTATGGTAGCCCAAATCTCAGTTGTACGAGTGTATGTATAATTTTAACTCATGAGCTATTGCTGCAATCTGCTCCAATTGTATATTTTATCTTTATGAACACTGTTTTTATTGTGTTATGTTATGTGAGCTGGTCTTTGACCGTAATAAATTATCTACTCAGAGTAGACCCACTGGGCCATGTGTGGTTCCCATACCATCACACTATGTTGTCCACAATCCCTCCAAAGTAAAAAGACGGGACTCCTTCAAGTGAAGGAAAAACTCTCTGCTAAGTTCTCCAGCTATGTTTGTTCGGATGGCAGTGTTTGACACTAGTTTGACACATTATTTAGAAAACCTATGTGGCATTTTGAAAATATTTATGATCACCCTAGGCTGATGGAAAGGTCCATGCTTTCATTATTTAAGGGACTTATATGTCCTCACTATCCCTAACTTTTCCATTTGTATCCCATTTCCCCACTATTAAGCCCTCAAGGTCATTCAGAGTATCAAACAGAAATAAATAAAATCCAAGTACTACCAAAAATAATACTGATTTGCTAACCAATAATTGTCAGGAGTAACAAGAAGAAACTAGATGAGGAGATAACAGTTTCTTTTACAGGACCAGTAAAAGGTAGCTTTGAGATGTGCATAATTCATCATAAATACAACATGTATTGTTGTTGTTGTTTAGTCGTGTCCGACTCTTCGTGACCCCATGGACCAGAGCACGACAGGCACTCCTGTCTTCCACTGTCTCCCGCAGTTTGGTCAGACTCATGTTTGTAGCTTCGAGAACACTGTCCAACCATCTCGTCCTCTGTCGTCCCCTTCTCCTTATGCCCTCCATCTTTCCCAACATCAGGGTCTTTTCCAGGGAGTCTTCTCTTCTCATGAGGTGGCCAAAGTATTGGAGCCTCAGCTTCACGATCTGTCCTTCCAGTGAGCACTCAGGGCTAATTTCCTTAAGAATGGATGCGTTTGATCTTCTTGCAGTCCATGGGACTCTCAAGAGTCTCCTCCAGCACCATAATTCAAAAGCATCAATTCTTCGGCGATCAGCCTTCTTTATGGTCCAGCTCTCACTTCCATACACCACTACTGGGAAAACCATGGCTTTAACTATATGGACCTTTGTTGGCAAGGTGATGTCTCTGCTTTTTAAGATGCTGTCTAGATTTGCCATCGCCTTTCTCCCAAGGAGCAACATGTATACATAAATTAAAATGTATATCCCTTCACTAATAGCTCCCTTCCCACAATGTGTTGACAAAATTTGAGCTTCCTGCAACACAAAACTATTGCTGAGTTCTTCAGCTAACTCCTAGGAGTCTCAAACGCTGATCACAGCACAAACAGCTATTCTATCTTGAAAAGACATCTGAAGGCAGCCCTGTTTAGGGAAGTTTTTAATATTTAATGCTGTATTGTTTTTAACACTCGATTGGAAACCGCCCAGAGTGGCTGGGGAAACTCAGCCAGATGGGTGGGGTATAAATAATTAAAAATTATTATTATTGTTATTATTATTATTATTATTATTATTATTATTATTATTATTATAGGTCCGTATAGTTAAAGCTATGGTTTTCCCAGTAGTGATGTATGGAAGTGAGAGCTGGTCCATAAAGAAGGCTGATCGCTGAAGAATTGATGCTTTTGAATTATGGTGCTGGAGGAGACTCTTGAGAGTCCCGTGGACTGCAAGATCAAACCTATCCATTCTTAAGGAAATTAGCCCTGAGTTCTCACTGGAAGGGCAGATCCTGAAGCTGAGGCTCCAATACTTTGGCCACCTCACGAGAAGAGAAGACTCCCTGGAAAAGACCCTGATGTTGGGAAAGATGGAGGGCACAAGGAGAAGGGGACGACAGAGGACGAGATGGTTGGACAGTGTTCTCAAAGCTACCAGCATGCGTTTGACCAAACTGCAGGAGGCAGTGGAAGACAGAAGTGCCTGGCGTGCTCTGGTCCATGGGGTCACGAAGAGTCGGACACGACTAAACAACAACAACATTATTATTATTAACACACCCCTTGGAAACTACTGACGCTCTTGCATGCCTACCATAGGTCTCCATCTGCTCAAGCACCTGGACACCACACTCCTGTTGTCGAGGGTAGTGATTGAACATCCTCTGGATGAAATTGCGAGGCACAAATACTTCCTTGGGGAAGACATCCAAGATTTTGTTGTAGACATTAATGTCCTTCTCTACCCCATACTCTGGCATCTTCTTCAGCGCTGCATAGATGAATTCCACGTGCCCCCTGTGGCGAATGTCCCGCTTGCAGAAGATGTCCACAGCTTCCTGAAATGTGGCTTTAGTCTTTGCAGTTTCAGTGGTGCTCTCAAAGATATCTTCAACAGTCACCAAGGCTTGTTGGGTGGATTCTCTGCCACTGTCTCCATCGCCCTTTGAAGGGGTGGTAGTGCAAAGTGCTGTGCTTACCTGGATGCTCCTCACAGTACCCAACCTGTTCTAAGAAAGAGAAACAAACAAAGGGCTTAGCCACACTTACCTTTCCTCCAGGCTTTCTAGCAGAGTGGATTTGATTTAAACCAAATCGTTTTAAATCACGATTTAAATCACTAGTCAGTAAGATTTGATTGAAATCTTCTTTTTTAACAGGAAGACTCATTCTTGCTGGTATAATCTTAATATGATGAAGGTTTCATTTTTGGAATAATAAATTTTCAGAGTAGTTTTTACAGTTATATCAAAAATTATTGATTTGGTTATACAATTAGAAAGCCAGTGACAGATAATTATGAAATTATTGTGAGGTTTAATGACTTTATATTTGGGCAACTTCTCAGCTGTATTTTATTGGAAGGAGAAAAATAATCATTTCCTTAATAATTTAAACCATTTATTTAACTAAAACAGTAACATTATAGCATATGTATCCATGTTTTTAACTGATGTGGTTAAATGATTTTTTTAAAAAAAACCTTAAGACTTTTAGCACACATGAAAAACTTTTTAAAAATTATTATTTCCTGATGAATTGCTTTGGACTATAATGTAATTTAAATAAAAAACTATCTTTAGAAAGATTTTCCCTCCAAAAGCATTTTATTTTAAAAATCCAATTTAAATTAAAAAAAAATAAATCTGATTTATTTATTTATTTTTAAAAATCATTGATTTTTATCCACCCTGCTTTCCAGGCACGATTCACACTTTAAAATTTCAATGTCTGAGTGCTTTGTTTGGGGTTTTTTTTGCTCTGAAACCTTCCCTGTGAAAACCCACTCTTTACCCCTGAATCAGAGCAAGCAGCAATCTGCAGTAAACCTGCATTGCTGTTTGTTGTGCTTCAGCTTTAAAGAGCGGGTTTTAGTGGGGAAACCTCCAGGGCAGAAAAAAAGAGCACTCAGAAACTGAGCTTAAAAGTGCAGACCTGTGTCTAGAAAGCGAGGACAAAAGGGAAGTGTGGATAAGTCCAAAGAATTATGAGTCGGGAAACTTCACAGAATGACAGGCATCAGACCCCAAACAAATTAACCCAGAACCTAGGAAGCGGCACAGATTTCTGTGAATCTGAAGTATACCGTCAAGAAGGCAAAAGGGAACTGCTTAGATACACTTTTACCTGGAGACAGTCGCTTCTCAGAAGCTGTCGGAGATCCCTCTTAGAAGCAGCCTTCATCAGCAAAGTGCCCCTTCCTGCAGAGAGCTTCTGGGCCAGCAATAACATCCACAAGCAGTTCATGGCGGCAGCCTGTCTTCCCTGAACTGGGCAGCAAAATACAGCAAAATGTTGCTTCTGACAAAAGGCTACAGCTCACATCCATCAGCTACACCTGAAACACAGAGTTTGAGAAGGACAGAAATCTGCTCACTGTCAGAGATCATAGAATAAGAAAGTTACTGGGATATGAACTTTATTTTACTCTCATTTACCACAGTTACAGAGCTAGACTACATTCTGTTAGGACAGCATGCCAGCCCCCCACATGTACAAAACTTTCCCATCTGATATGCACCCCTCTTTAAACATGCCACGTGTAGGTAGCTTGATACATTAGGCACCTTACGATACGATACGATACGATATCTTTATTGTCATTGTCCCATACAGAACAATGAAACTGAAAATCTACATAAGACATTCAAAAACCCCTAAAAACTCTGAAACCCCATTTTAAAATACAATATACTCCTACAGAGACTCTCAAGAGTCTCCTCCAGCACCATAATTCAAAAGCATCAATTTTACACTTCCAGCAAAACTTATTCCCTGTCTTGTACATTTTCCCTAGCTTTGCTGGGGTAATGTACCTGGGACGCAGGTGGCGCTGTGGGTTAAAGCCTCAGCGCCTAGGGCTTGCCGATCGAAAGGTCGGCGATTCGAATCCCTGTGGCGGGGTGCGCTCCCACTGCTCGGTCCCAGCGCCTGCCAACCTAGCAGTTCGAAAGCACCTCCGGGTGCAAGTAGATAAATAGGGACCGCTTACCAGCGGGAAGGTAAATGGCGTTTCCGTGTGCGGCTCTGGCTCGCCAGAGCAGCGATATCACGCTGGCCACGTGACCCGGAAGTGTCTCCGGACAGCGCTGGCCCCTGGCCTCTTAAGTGAGATGGGCGCACAACCCCAGAGTCTGTCAAGACTGGCCCGTACGGGCAGGGGTACCTTTACCTTTACCTTTTAGAAACTGTTTCTCAGGCGGCTAGTCCTAGTCTTTATAACCCTTTATAACCAGAAGGCAGAAGCTGAAAAAGATAATTTCCGGGGTGCGCACTATCCTGCGCTATCTCTGCAGCTTTCTTATGGCACCTGGTAGCATAGATTTGATCTAAGGTGGGAAGAGTGCACCCAATTATTCTCTCTGCAGTCTTTACAACCCTGGACAGCACTGTTTTTTCCCTGGCCGTGCAGCTCCCAAACCACACACACAGACCATAAGTTAATACACTCTCCATAGTACAATGGGAAAATGCCATCAACAGGTCCTTTGAGAGATTGTTTTTCTTCTTGCTAGAAGACAGCTGGAATTCATTACAATACACATTCAAAGCTAACTGGGGCAGACATTTATTTATTTACCTTCCTACCTCCCCTTACCTCCTGAGCGGAGCCACAGGGCATTCACAGGCCAAGTTAGATAATATGAGAAAGCAACCAAGCAGACAGGAATATTCAAAGACAGTTAAATAGCTCCTACCGTTATCATTACCCTTCCATTTACAGGTCAGTCTAAACTCAGCCTCCCACAACTTTGGGTTCCCCACGTGTCATTGAATGACAACTCCCACCATCCCTGACTATCCTGCTATCTGGGAGTGATGAAAGTTGGTAGCCCCAAACCACTTGGAGGACCCAAAGGTTGAGAAAGGCTGGTCTTCACTTGTGCAAGGCAATCGACCACTATTCTCACTATAAAAATCGGGCTATTGAGACTTGAGGTCAGTTTCTACGGGAGGGCTACCACATACGAGGGGGATTCGAAGCCTCTGCAACACACGTGATCACAAACACGTGTTTGACATTCACACATTACTTTTAAAAAAACGAACCCCAACAACCCGGTAATGACATAGTAGGACATAATCTATGGGGATAACCGCCACGGCTGTCAACTATTTGGAGCTTCCTGCTTTCTTCTTCCCCGGAGCCAACCCGCTACCCAGCAGCCCCTCACCGACAACTGACCTCCCTTACCGGGCAGCGCCATCTTGAAACCTCTCCGCGCGACGTAGGCTTCGCAAGCTGCCCAATCAGCGGGAGAGGGCGGGGCCTCGCTCTCAAGCTCCTCCCCGAACGAAGCGGCTGGTTCGCGGCGCATCAGAGGCGAGCGAGCGGCGAAATCTGGGGTTCCTTAGGACCTGCGCGGTCGGCGGTGCTGCCCGCGCGCCTCATCCGAAGGGGTCCCAATTCAGCGGCGGCAAGATACCCCTGCGCCTTTCTCGCAAGGTGCATGCAAGGCGGGAAGCCGGCCGCTGATGCCGGGTTCGCGATGGGGGGAAGGTGTTCCCAGTGCTGGTCCCACGCTATTTTGCGCCCCAGTCCACGCACACGAACTTCTCCCTCCCAAAATGGCTAAAATCAGGTATCCTGTTGTTGTTGTTGTTTAGTTGTTTAGTTGTGTCTGACTCTTCGTGACCCCCTGGACCAGAGCACGCCAGGCACTCCTGTCTTCCACTGCCTCCCACAGCTTGGTCAAACTCATGCTGGTAGCTTCGAGAACACTGTCCAACCATCTCGTCCTCTGTCATCCCCTTCTCCTTGTGCCCTCCATCTTTCCCAACATCAGGGTCTTTTCCAGGGAGTCTTCTCTTCTCATGAGGTGGCCAAAGTATTGGAGCCTCAGCTTCAGGATCTGTCCTTCCAGTGAGCACTCAGGGCTGTTTCCTTAAGAATGGATACGTTTGGTCTTCTTGCAGTCCATGGGACTCTCAAGAGTCTCCTCCAGCACCATAATTCCAAAGCATCAATTCTTCGGCGATCAGCCTTCTTTATGGTCCAGCTCTCACTTCCATACATCACTACTGGGAAAACCATAGCTTTTTTTTTAATTATTATTCTTTTTATTAATTTTCACATTAGATCACCCAAAAGAAAAACAAATCAACGGTTACAACAGTTGTAAAAAAACCCCAACACACACAAAAAAGAAAACTAAATAAATATCAAAACATACGGTATAAACAATGTCGATTTCCATTACGCTTCTTTGTCTTCTCATTTATATCTTTATATCTTTAAGTATTTTAATCATTCTTCTACACATCTATTGACTTCCATCCCTCCCGGTTTCAGCTTCTTAATATGAATAGTTTATTTCTCCTGCAGTTGATAATTATAATGATTTGCACATTGTAAGATCTATATCAGTCCTGCTATAGTTTTTAGGTTCTTGTAATTCCCTTCAATATAAATCATAAATTTATTCCAGTCATTAATAAACTTTGTATTCTTTTGGTTTCTAATTTTTTGTGTCATTTTTGCAAGTTCTACAAATTCGAATAACTTTGTTTGCCAATCACTAATTGGTGGGATACTTTGGCTTTTCCAATTTTGGGCAATTAATAATCTAGCGGCAGCTGTAGCATACTGGAATAATGTCTTATCTTCTTTTTTTAATTTCGTCCCCAATTATTCCCAGAAGAAAAGCCTCTGGACTTTTGGGAAATGTATATTTAAATATTTTTTTTAACTCATTGTAAATATATTCCCAGTATTTCTTCATTTCATCGCATGTCCACCACATGTGGAAAAAATTACCTTCTTTAGTTTTACACTTCCAGCAAAACTTATTCCCTGTCTTGTACATTTTCCCTAGCTTTGCTGGGGTAATGTACCACCTGTACATCATCTTTTCTAAATTTTCCCTCAGTGTTACACATGCCGTGAATTTAGCTTTAACTGTATGGGCCTTTGTTGGCAAGGTGATGTCTCTGCTTTTTAAGATGCTGTCTAGGTTTGTCATTGCTTTTCTCCCAAGAAGCAGGCGTATTTTAATTTCATGACTGCGCCCTAGTCCAGACTAACTATTTGCATGCACACGAACTTCACCCCCCAAAAATGGCTAACTTCAATTTCTAAAAGCAGGTATCTTGAAGGGGAGGGGGGGACGACAATCACGAAACTGGAAAGCTCTCCACTTACTTTAAATTGCCATCACAAGTAATGCAATGATCTTTGATTACCTTTCTGAAATACTACAAAAGAAAACATTTTCGCGCGCAAACATTTCGAACAATCTTGTGAATGTTAGTGTTAAAATGTAAAGTCTCTGAAAAGTTCTGATTTCAGGCATTTCCTTTTGCAAATTTTGTCACTGATTCCTTCAGGTGTGTTCCTTCCTTCCCAGGATAAGTTCTCCAAGCCAGCTGGTGTCTGTGGCAACATTGTTGTAAGTTTTATAAGCCCGACTGAGAAATGGATAACTCAAACTGGGAATACAAACTGACACCACAAAATCCAACTTTGTATGATATAAAACACTTCTCCAGAAAAGGGTCTTTTTTTAAAAAAATGGACCTTTCCTTTCTTTAGTTGTTAAGTTATTTCGGTCGTTGAGGCAGGGCTGGCCCAATGCATTTTGGCACTACCACCACCACCACAAGGGAAGAAGGGGTGACTGAAGATCTACACCAGGAATAAAGGGCAGTACAGTTATACTCGGCCTTGGTCCAGTATACCTGAAGGAGCGGCTCCACCTCCATTGTTCTGCCCAGACACTGAGGTCCAGCTCTGAGGGCCTTCTGGCGGTTCCCTTGCTGTGAAAAGTGTCAGGGAACAAGGCAGAGGGCCTTCTCGGTAGTGGCACCCGCCCTGTGGAACGCCCTCCCACCAGATGTCAACGAGAAAAATAACTACCAAACTTTTGGAAGACATCTGAAGGCAGACCTGTTTAGGGAAGCTTTTAATGTTTAATAAGTTATTGTATTTTAGTGTTTTGTTGGAAGCCGCCCAGAGTGGCTGGGCCAGATGGGTGGGGTATAAATTTTTTATTATTATTATTATTATTATTATTATTATTATTATTACATTGGGAATAAGGGTGGGAAAAGACCAGCAGCAGCTCCTCTTGGCCAAAAGGCCAATGGTGCGTGCGGGGGTGGGGGTGGAGAGAGCTTCCAAAGAGGAGGTGGATCTAGCCTCCATTGAATGTGCCACAGACTGTGTGGATGTCTCTATGGTTGTGGCAGTAACTGCCAGCAGTTGGCGATAATTTCCTTACAGCCCAGATCTGTTGTCTCTGTGGATCCAGCTGCCCAAGAGCTCCCTTTGCTGACCCTGCAATTAAGGCAACTGGGACGCAGGTGGCGCTGTGGGTTAAAGCCTCAGCGCCTAGGACTTGCCGATCGAAAGGTCGGCGGTTCGAATCCCTGCGGCGGGGTGCGCTCCCGCTGCTCGGTCCCAGCGCCTGCCAACCTAGCAGTTCGAAAGCACCTCCGGGTGCAAGTAGATAAATAGGGACCGCTTACCAGCGGGAAGGTAAACGGCGTTTCCGTGTGCGGCTCTGGCTCTGGCTCTGGCTCTGGCCAGAGCAGCGATGTCACGCTGGCCACGTGACCCGGAAGTGTCTCCGGACAGCGCTGGCCCCTGGCCTCTTAAGTGAGATGGGCGCACAACCCCAGAGTCTGTCAAGACTGGCCCGTACGGGCAGGGGTACCTTTACCTTTAATTAAGGCAACCACTCAAAGTTGTCCACACCACTCTTCCCTTAAATTACAGTTTACCTGTCTCCAGTGTTTTGCTATCATTAGCTCTTAGGAAGAATGAAAGCTTTCGAAATGTGTTTTTGTTAGGAATAGTACTCCTGCTTTAGTCCTCCAGCTATTGTATTGTATTGTTTTATATACTGTGGCTTGTCGTTGTTTTATTGATTATGGTTTAGATATTATTTATTGTAACTGTTGAGTGGATTTCTGTTTAACTTTTATATGTTGATATTATTTTATACTATCCTAATGATTGTTACTTTTTTATGTAGGTTGCCTATTTTAAAGTTATGTTTTATTATCACATTTTTGTGTTGCATTAGATTGTTACGAGATGTACATTTTTTGTTTCTTCAGCTTGTAAACCGCCTTGAGTATTGTAAGTTAGAAAGACGGTATACAAATTAAAAATTATGATGATTAAACATGGCTTGTGTAAATCTATTTTGCATGTGTATTCCTGGTCTAAATGTCAGGCTTCAAAAAGGGGTGCACTGTTAATGGGATCCCCTCCACAGTGTCCACCAGCTCCCAGGCTGCAAAGGCACAGTGAGGATACCCAGGGAGTAGGGGTGTCACCAGGATTTTTGTTGGGGGGGGGATCATCAGGACTTTGTGGTGGGGGGCAAAACCGCTGTGATTGGTCAGTTAAGTATTTCTATTGTTTTACTTGATGGGGGTGCAGCTGCCCCTCTTTGCCCCCCCCCTTGGCTATGCACATGCCAAGGAGAGAGGAAGGGAGGGGTACTGCAGGGCACATGATCTCCCTCCCCACCACCCCAGCAAGCCAGGTGCCCTTGGAGGAAGTGAGCAGCGATAGCTGAGCTGCTTATATGGCCGGGCATCGGTGCCTTCATTCCCCCATGACAAGAGTGTCAACCAGGCCCTGCAACCGTGGGTGCCCAGGGCCGTGGGTGCCATGCAGTGTGCATGGCCCTTGCACCAAAATTTGTGGATGCCTAGCCCCTTCATCTCCTGCCAACCTAGCAATTCGAAAGCACATCAAAGTGCAAGTAGATAAATAGGTACCACTCCGGTGGGAAGGTAAACAGTGTTTTTGTGCGCTGCTCTGGTTCGCCAGAAGCATCTTAGTCATGCTGGCCACATGACCCGGCCAATAAAGCAAGATGAGCGCCGCAACCCCAGAGTCAGCCATGACTGGACCTAATGGTCAGGGGTCCCTTTACCTTTAGCTCCTTCATGGGGAATTTTGTGGGTGTTCAGGCACCCAAGTCCCCAGGGAGTTAGCACCTATGCCCCGTGGGCTGAGGCAGCAGGGGTGCTTGGGAGAGCCTGAGGGCGCAATTGGCATGCGAAGGGGCTTGCTCATCTACTTCTTAAACTTTCACCTTGAAATAGAAGCACGTTTTAATGACACAAGCTTCCATGGAGCAGGGGCCCACTTTGTCAGCATGTTCTGACAGTTGATAAATCTCTGCATATATAATAAAATTCCCCACAACAGCCAGTGTGGTGAGCCAGTGTAGTGTTGGACTAGGACCTGGGAGAGAGAGACCCGGGTTCAAATTTGCTCAGCCCCAGGGAAGCTTCCTGGGTGAACTTGGGCCTGTCACTCACTTCCCAGCCCAAACTACCTCACAAGGTTGCCGTGATGATAAAATGGGGAGGAGCAGGAGAAGGACTATGTCTGCCGCCTTGAGTTTCTCGGTGGAAAGGTAATTTAGTACAGTATGTAATGAAATAAATAGAGAAATGCCTGAGGGAGATTGTCTACGTATGAGATCAGAGGCCAATGAAAGCAAATGGAGACGATTCCTTGGGAACTAAGCAGTTTGCTTTACTTCTTAAGCCCATTCCTTGTAATTGCTACTTATGCTATTTTAAAGATCCTTTCCCATTCATTATCTATCATTTCAATTCATTATACAGTGGTACCTCAGGTTAAGTACTTAATTCGTACCAGAGGTCCGTAGTCAACCTGAAACTGTTCTTAACCTGAAGCACCACTTTAGCTAATGGGGCCTCCTGCCGCCGGCGCCATGCCGCCGGAGCACGATTTCTGTTCTCATCCTGAAGCAAAGTTCTTAACCTGAAGCACTATTTCTGGGTTAGCAGAGTCTGTAACCTGAAGCGTATGTAACCTGAAGCATATGTAACCCGAGGTACCACTGTATATCATTTTATCATTTGAAAAACAAACCAAAAGCCTTTCTTTTGGGAATTATAGGGACAGAACTACCGAAACTGTATAGAAACTTATTCATGTACAGCGGCAAGAATGTTACTTGACAAAAAATGGAAAGAAGCAGAAGTCCCAGCAAAGGAAGAATGGATACAAAAACTTACAGAATATGCAGAAATGGGGAAACTTACTAGAAGAATAAGAAATCAAGATAACAAACTTCTTTATATAAAAGAATGGAAATGGTTTATTAAATATTTACAGATAAATTGTAAGCAGATAACAACATGGGCAGGATTATCGGCAGTTTGAAAGTAGATGAATAAGTGAGCAAATTAAGTTAACTTGGATATGTAGAAGATATCAAAAATAAATTTAAGGAACCGCAGAGAGAGGGGGAAGGAAGTCAAGTTCTGAAATGTTCAAACGACTGTAAAATTAGTGAAATGTATAAATCTGAAAAGTATAAATAAAATATAATAATAATAATAATAATAATAATAATAATAATTGGTACTCATGCTGTGGATTTACTACTAACAAGCTGCGTGGGGAGGCTTATTTGCTGGTAAAGTAAAATAAAACACCGCCAGCCTCAGCTGATTGACTAGGCTGGCCTCGGAGCTGCTTTCTCTCCGGGTTCGTGGCACCGCGCGCCCGGCCGGGTGCAACGACCTCGCGCCCCCGCTCGCTTTGGTCTGCCCGCTTCCCACGCCCCTTCGCGGCGTCCGCGGGGCGGATCTGAGCGGGAGCGAGGGCGGCGCGGAGGCCGCCGGTTGGAGGAGGCTGGAGGAGGAGGAGGAGGAGCCCGGGAGGGGGGGAGTGTCGCCTGCCTGGGGCCCCCGCCGCGTCGCGGGCGTCTCGGTGTCCCTGCGCAAAGCAGCAGGCGCGGCCGGAGGGAGGTGCGTGCGCCTTTGCGCGTGGCGGCGCCCGAGGCTGAGGCGCGAGACCCCGGGCAGGCGGGGACCTCCAAGCGGCCGGACTGAAGCTCGGACGTCGGGCAAGCGGGAGCTGGAGGGGCTCGGCTGGGTGTCAGGTGGGTCCCGCGAGCTGTTCGCCCCGGCGGGGCGCGAGCAGAACCGGCTTTTGGAGAGGCTCTGTCCGTCACCAACCGTCCTGCTTTGGGGACGAAGCGTCTCCAAGGTCCCTCTTGGAATGGGCAGCGTTTAGTGGGGAATCCAGGCTGAAGCGGAGTCCCCTTTCCCCCAAAGCGAAGGACATTTTGTTTTCTCGTTATTGCGCAAGGAAGTCAAAGCGTTGCTGCGACATGCTGTGCGTTTCCGTGGCTGTCGAGGGCTACCGGTGGCCACGGTGGCTGGTTGGAGGGCTGTGCGCTCCGCCTCCTCCACAGCTGGAGGCGCACGGGCAGCTGTGCGTCTGAATACCAGTTGCTGGAAACCGCGGGAAGGGTCTCTCGGGTTCGGATCCTGTTCGCTGGTTTCCCATAATGGGCATCTGGTTGGCCACGGTGAGAACAGTGGGTTAGGTGGGCCATTGGCCTGATCCTGGACACTCTTCTTAGGGGGTCCAGTTAACGATTTTTCACCGGCCCGGGGGCATATTTCTCTGGTTCCGCGATAATATCTCCTACTACCTCCCCATCCCGTTTGAATGAAGAGAAGCCGGAGAACTGGCTCCTCGACCTTTCTGGTAAACTGGGACCTTGGGGGTGAATTACTATGGCAAATACGTGGCAAGAGGGAGACGCGCCCCGTGGCAAAGGGAACCGCAGCCTCAAAAAGGGTGGAGAAGCCCAGAGTATGTTTTGCCTGCATGTGTGATTCAGAGCATCATTAACAGAGCAATCCAGCAAGTAAAGTCCTATAGAGGCACAGGGAGTATATTTTCTAGACAAAATAACTTAACTGCTGCAGTTGTATGGTTGAACATGCTTTCCACTATGTATGTGGAATCCTTTGGAAATGTAAATAAGTCTGAGATCACTTGCTTTGTCACAGCCAGCAGCATGTGTAAGGTGGTTTTAAGCCTACATATTTAGCTTTAACCAGTGGTGTCCAAACTTTTTTCAAAGAGGGCCAGATCCAAAGGGCCAACCAAAGTTGTTGACTTTTTTTTTAGGATTGAGGTTGTTGAGCTTTTTTTATGATTGAAGTTTTTAGGGCCGGTGGTCCGGATTAGACCCCCAGAACAGACTTTGAACATGCCTGCTTTAAGCTGTGGTCCTACTTCCTGGGAGTAAGAGCCTTTTAATTCAGTGGGATTTACTTCTGGCCCGGCATGCACAGAATTGGACTGTATGTCAACGATTGAGCAAGTTTAAGCCGACCTGTTGGAGTGTACATATGAAGGCTCATTGCACAGGTTAAAACTTCCATCTGAGACCTGCAAGACTGGAAGAAATTCCAAAGGTTATTAGGTGACAGGTACTGTGATGTGTCTAAGAACATAAAAAAAAATTACCTTCTGCTGAGTCAGGCCGTTGTCTATAATGCTAGGAATTCTACCTTGATTGGCAGCAGCTCTCTGAAACCTTGCACATTCGTTTTCCCCAACCCTGCTTCCTGAGATTCTTTGACTAGAGAGCCGCAGGCTTGGCATATGCCATGGTACTGAAGGAGGAAATTCCTCAGTTGAAGTGCCATAGCCAAAATAGGTGCTCTTTGCTTTTATTTATTTATTTCTGTTGCAATATCTATATACTGCCGCCTTTGATGGCAAAGCTCTCCCACAATGGTTTACATAAACATTCAAAACCATAAAATATAACTGAAAGCAAACCATTAAAAAAAACAAAACGGCAACCTAGGAACAGTACATGGCTGAGCTGAGCAATTCAGATAAAACAGTTTAAAACAAAAAACCAGCAGCAGTTTACACAATTAAGTAGTTAGACCAGTACTTCAGTTAAAACTAGATTTTATTTCATGGGAAGGTGGCATGCAGAGCCGGCCCTCACCTGTAAAAATCTTCATGCAGGGGTTTATGGCACACCTGAGCAGCAGCTGGAAGGCATGTGGGTTTGGATATGGCATAGAGCCATGCTTGCAATTCCACCTGTCTCTTGGAACTGCATGGCTCCGCATCTCAATAGATCACAGCAAAACCACCCCAGGATATAGGGACCTGAATATGTGGTGTAATATACATAAGAATGTCCCTGTCATATCCCTTGGGCTTGACTAGTGTCACACTTGCTTAAATGGTTGTTGGGCTACAACTCCCGTCATCCCTGACCACTGGTCCTGCTGGCTAGGCACGATGGGAGTTGTAGTTCAACAACAGCTGGAGACCCAAATTTAAGAAACATTGTTAAGCTCATGCAAGAACTTCTGCTGGCACAGTGGGGCTTTCTCTCCTCTTCTCTTCTCCCCCTGTGCTCCTCTAAATTGTCTTGAGGTGTGTGTGTGCCCTGAGACACCCCCCAAAAAAACAACAACAACAGCACACAGGGCTAATAGTGAGGAGAATATTGTATGGCAAGCTGAAAAAGCTTCTGTTGATGGAATGATTGCCATAGCACTACACCAATTTCCTCCACTCAAATTCATAGATACCTCCTACTGGAAGGGGACATGGCTTAGTGGTAGAAGACGTGTTTTGCACACAGAAGGTGTTGGGTAAAGAGAGAAAACTGCAAAAGCTTTTGGGAGATGCATAGGTGGTGGTGGTCAGCTTGTATGAACAGGAGCCTCGTTGCAATCATTTTGGAAGCAGAACATCTTTTTGCAAAATTCAGTGCTAGCAACACAAGTCAAAACAGGATGCTGACAAATTAGTAGTTAAGAAACTGCCTTATATGAAGCCATACCATCACTTCAGCTGTACTTTCAGATGCCAGGGATTAAATCAAGGACCTTTTGCACACTAAGTGTGTGCTC
Organism: Podarcis cretensis; assembly: GCF_951804945.1. Taxonomy (NCBI): domain Eukaryota; kingdom Metazoa; phylum Chordata; class Lepidosauria; order Squamata; family Lacertidae; genus Podarcis; species Podarcis cretensis. The sequence continues at coordinate 33,592,895 of NC_137187.1, forward strand.
TTTGCTGCAGAGCAGTTCTCCTGTGTGCCTGTACGCTTATCCAGTTGGGTTGAATGACATGTTCAGAAGGTTGCACCCCTTTCCCCTGTGGTCCCTACTGTGGATTAGCACCCCCAGTTCCTTTTTATTGAAGAAAACGATGAGCATTCTAACCCTGGAACTCCAGGGAACTTCTGGTATGACCCATAAACTGACTGGGAGGGGTCTTCAGTTCAGAGAACCACAGATGGAAAATGCACATCTTGCAAGAGAGTATTTTTAGAATAATTGAGCCAGAAGACAAATCCTATAGAAGAGTGGTAGCTTCAGGTTTTGAGGGGCCCTTGAGCAAGTTGTTCCTGAGTGGAGCCACCTGGTAGTTGCTGCCAGTACCCATTCATTTGTCCTCTTCCTTTGTGTCAATTCAACACAGCAAGCCAGAGGAAGAGGGCAAGCTGAGTGGAGGTGGTTGCTGCTGCTGCTGTTACTACTTCTTCTGTCTGTCTGTCACTGCCTATTCACTCAATGAGGGCAGGGGAACGGGCAGCAAGAAGGAGCAACAGCAGCAGGATGGAATACCTTGGGAATGACAGTGAAACCTTGGCTCAGGCATGAGCCTCTGAGGGAGTCCAGCAGTTCCAGCCCTTGCTGCCTGCCCTGCTGTGAAAGAAGGACCAAAGGCACTCTGAATGTTTAGCCTGGAGGAAAGAAGATTAGGAGGGCAAGATTAGGCTGTTTCATTCAGAAATATTTTAAATGATTTCAGAAAGAAGAGAGGGAACAGCCATTCCCTATGTGAACAGCAGCAATGACCATGAATCCCAAGGAGGTTGATTTGAGTTCAGTTCAGAACAGATTTCCTAGAGAAACTGTTGTCTTGCTTGGCCTTTTTTTCAAGGAGGGGGCAGTCAGAGAAAGGCTGAACAGACATGTGTTGGGTAGTCAACAGCACACCTTGTTGTACTGTTTTAGAACCAGTTCAAGGTTGTTTTTTATTGTGATCACGCTCACAAATTTGTTGTAAAGTAACTATACAAGCGGGACGCAGGTGGCACTGTGGGTTAAACCACAGAGTCTAGGACTTGACAATCAGAAGGTCGGCGGTTCAAATCCCTGCGACAGGGTGAGCTCCCGTTGCTTGGTCCCAGCTCCTGCCAACCTAGCAGTTCAAAAGCATGTCAAAGTGCAAGTAGATAAATAGGTACCACTCCGGTGGGAAGGTAAACGGCGTTTCCGTGCGCTGCTCTGGTTCGCCAGAAGCGGCTTAGTCATGCTGGTCACATGACCCGGAAGCTGTACACCGGCTCCCTCAGTCACTAAAGCGAGATGAGCACCGCAACCCCAGAGTCCGTCATGACTGGACCTAATGGTCAGGGGCCCCTTTACCTTTACCTAACTGTATGAGCTAATCCCGGGTCTGTTTCTTCAGAAGTCAGCCCCACTGAATTAAATGAGAGTTGCTAACAAGTAAGGGTACAATCCTCTAGTATGGGAGTAAACGCCAGTGAAATCAATGGGACTTTGGAGTAGTCACTCTTTAAATGTGCCCAAGGTTGCAGGCTTAATCTCCAGCTGCCCTGTCCTGTGGCAGGCCTTTACAACTCCTTCCTGGAATCTGGGCTTTGAACAGGATGCACCTTGATCAAACAATTCAGTCCAGACCAGCAAACACAGAAATAAAGCCAGCCAAACACATTTCTGCTCTGCATCCAGATCTCTGTGCGAGATGCCCTTGAGAACTGTGCAGAGACCAGGTGCAGTTGTGTGACTTCTGCATATGTGGATGTGGGGGGAGTGTTTAGAAATCCTGCAGCCATTGGAAGTCTGTGAATCAAGAACAGATGCCCATTTCCTAATTCTGCAACACACATGTTGGTTTCAAGGCAGTTTCATGTTCCTCTGGTTTCCAACATGAACATGTGTTTTTGAACACCTGGCAAGTATTTTGTTGTTCTCAAATACACTTGCCATATGAACATAGGGAGCTGCCTTAGACCATTAGTTCTGACTAGCTCAGAACTGCTCACTCCAACACTCATAATTCATTCACACGAAACGTTCTTCCGTATGATTTGGAGTGCCTCTCTGCATTATACGTTCCATAGTGCCTTGTACATCTCCGCTTAAAGGAGCTCCAATAGCAGACTTGGGGAAGACCCCAGTACCTTGGACAGAAAAGTAGTGGACTGGACTAGGCAAGCTAAGAGTCTGACACCAAGCTATAGAGAACTGCCCAATGTAGGAGCCATATAGGAGAGAGGGAGACCTGGGCAATCCATTGAGAGGAACACTCCTGCCCTTATTTGATGGGCCTGCTTTTTGGAAGGACAACATGACTGCCACACTGCCGATTTAATTCTGCTGTGTGGAGCTGCAGGGGAATATTGGGTGTATTCCATGCCACATTCACGGTTGTTACGAAATAGTGGTGCGATTGCAGATACCTGGCTTGTGCTGTGCATGGACTGATCATGTGCTCTAGATTCCTTTGGAACGAATGTGGGTTCTGATCTGAGACAGACAAGCTGGTGTGGGGCAGCATGTTCTCTAAAACGTTGCTCTTATCTGATAAGATTTGTCTCTCTGCTACCAAGCTTGATTTAAGCTGACTGACAGAACCCAAAGGGTGCTCATCAATGGTTCCTCTTCATCCTGGAGAAGAGTGACTAGTGGGGTGCCACAGGGTTCTGTCTTGGGCCCGGTCTTATTCAACATCTTTATCAACGACTTGGATGATGGACTCAAGGGCATCCTGATCAAATTTGCAGATGACACCAAACTGGGAGGGGTGGCTAACACCCCAGAGGACAGGATCACACTTCAAAACGACCTTGACAGATTAGAGAACTGGGCCAAAACAAACAAGATGAATTTTAACAGGGAGAAATGTAAAGTATTGCACTTGGGCAAAAAAAATGAGAGGCAAAAATATAAGATGGGTGACACCTGGCTTGAGAGCAGTACATGTGAAAAGGATCTAGGAGTCTTGGTTGACCACAAACTTGACATGAGCCAACAGTGTTACGCGGCAGCTAAAAAAGCCAATGCAATTCTGGGCTGCATCAATAGGAGTATAGCATCTAGATCAAGGGAAGTAATAGTGCCACTGTATTCTGCTCTGGTCAGACCTCACCTGGAGTACTGTGTCCAGTTCTGGGCACCACAGTTCAAGAAGGACACTGACAAACTGGAATGTGTCCAGAGGAGGGCAACCAAAATGGTCAAAGGCCTGGAAACGATGCCTTATGAGGAACGGCTAAGGGAGCTGGGCATGTTTAGCCTGGAGAAGAGGAGGTTAAGGGGTGATATGATAGCCATGTTCAAATATATAAAAGGATGTCACATAGAGGAGGGAGAAAGGTTGTTTTCTGCTGCTCCAGAGAAGCGGACACGGAGCAATGGTTCCAAACTACAAGAAAGAAGATTCCACCTAAACATTAGGAAGAACTTCCTGACAGTAAGAGCTGTTTGACAGTGGAATTTGCTGCCAAGGAGTGTGGTGGAGTCTCCTTCTTTGGAGGTCTTTAAGCAGAGGCTTGACAACCATATGTCAGGAGTGCTCTGATGGTGTTTCCTGCTTGGCAGGGGGTTGGACTCGATGGCCCTTGTGGTCTCTTCCAACTCTATGATTCTATGATTCTATAACAGCCTGGCCAGAGATGGTAAAACAAGTTATTGCTTTCAGCTACTGGAGGGCACTTAATAGCCATCAGGCCGTTCCTCTGCCTCTAACTGGCTAAACTTTCATCAACAACTTTTTCTTCCAACTCACAGAGCTCTATAGTGGGGTAGGAGAACTGAAAAAAAATTAATGCCTGCCAACCAATGCACCCCTTTGGTTTCATGTACTACCAAATGGGCACATTGGTTGGCAGATGAGAAACATATTTGCATTATTTTCAGCTCTCCTACCCCCCTACTTGGTAGTCAGACTCCCAATTGCCGTAGTCTCCTTCCTCCACACACACATATATTTTCTCATATTATTTTCCTTCCATGAAAATTCATTATTTACTCCCATCCTCTTGTAGCTATTGTCTGCTGACCCCTTTAGTCCTGTCTCCTCATTTCTGTCTAGTTCTGAGAGAATCACCTTTTTGTCTCTGATAATACTCCTGTCTCTCTTCCTTCTTGGGAGTTTCTACATGCATGTTGACCACCCAGCCTGGTACCCCCAGATTCTCTTTCCACACAACTTCCTTCAGCAGCTACCTTTGGTCAAATTCTCTCCGCATTGTGACCCTCTTGACCTTGTGGAAAGGAAAGGTTGCTCCAGACAATCTTTTTATTGAGCATTCAACCCAATTTACTTACACTGGTGTTGTATGATGTCAGCTCTATCAAACATTCACCCAAATCTGTTTGCACAAAGGTCTTCCCATCTGTCAGTCATGAGCACACACTTTTTAGTCCATTTTGCCATCAATTTCCTAACTGCACGAAGCCTGTGTGTTTGCTGTTCTTTTTTACAAGTGGATTTGTTGTGACAGTGCTTTAATCCACTTCAATTATGCAAATCTAAATTTCCAGTATACGTCTGACTCTTTCCTGCTAAACAGTAGCGGTCTGGAGGCAACTTCCTTCCACCTCTCCATCAGCCTTCTCATCTCTCTTATTCAGTCACCAAGATAGTTCTGGAAGCTTTTGCCTCTTATCCTCTCCTTCCTCTCTCCTTCCTTTCCTTTCCCCCTTCCTTCAGTTTTGCAGCCTCCTCTGCCCTTCACTCCTTCGCTCCTCCCTCTCTTAGCTCCCTTCATCCCACTGATCCTAAGCCCAAGCTCACTTCTACAGTATACAGTATTTCACTTCATCTGCTCCTGTTCGTGCGCAGCTCAGGAAGTCTCCTGACCCTTGCCAGCTGCTCTCGACACTGCAGGTTTGTTTTCTATGCATTTTAACACAGCTGATTCTTGCTAACCAAAATTACTGTTCTTCGCCATTTTTAGGTCTTCCCACCCAAACTCCGCGTTTTGGATATTAAGAAATAACCTGTTTTCCTTCTCTCCACCCATTTTGCACCAGATTTTCCTCCTTTACATTTTAGAGGCTCTTTTCTTGCCTGGTCTTCTTAATCTCATTAGTCTTACAGATCCCTCTTGTCTTGCCTGATTCCCCTTTTACTTCTTTCTGCCAACGTTTAGAACCTGTCGTCCAACTGGATGTCACCAGCTATCTTACCTATATTCTCTGTGTGGGGGTCATCAGTGTATGTTCCCACCTTTGAAAGTTTCGCCTGTCACTTGCTGCTTAGATTGTTCTGGGTACATAAACCCCCTGAGGGAAATCTAGTGACGCTTATCCCTTTGGCATACTGTACTTGCAATTCCTTTAGATAACACGGCTGATCCCCTCCTAAGCTGCCACATAGTTGTGCTACTTGTGCTTCCTATATCATGCATTTTACACCATGTGCAGCCGCTTAATCCTTATGGTGTTATGACGCGCTGGTCAAGCCTAACTTTGTTCCATATACCAGAGACTGAACTTCTTCCCCACCATCACCACTTGGTCCATGCAGTGAATTGTCAGCCCAGTAGTGGGCACTCCCACCCTGTTCTTAAAATGGGAATATATGTGCCATAGCAAAGGATATAACCAAATGTTCCTGCCTTGCAATTCACAAAAATTGCAGATCCATGGGACTGTCTAGGACCGGCTCCATATCTGTGGCTGCATCAATCAATGAGTGGGACAGAAGCTGCAGTCCTTCAGAGCTTGAGACTATGAGTCATTTGCAATATTGCCTGTGGCAGAGTAAACTGGAGAGACTGGGCTGTGTGTAATGGACCCTATAATGCTCTCAACCCAGGCAGCAGTTCAGTGCCCTTTGCTATATGGCTTTGAGACCAAAAATACTTCGTCTGCTACCCCTAGTGTAGCAGTTCTCAAACCTTTTTTCCCCTTTCTTTTTTGGCAAACCACTTGACAATTTACTGGGCCTTGACTGACTCCTGGATAGGTCAGTTAATCCTGGATAGCTCAGTTGGTGTGGTGCTGATAATGCCAAGGTTGCAGGTTTGATCCCCTTATGGGACAGCTACATATTCCTGCATTGCAAGGGGTTGGACTAGATGATCCTTAGGGTCCCTTCTAATTCTGTGGCAGGAAGGTAAACGGTGTTTCCGTGCGCTCTGGCTTCTGTCACGGTGTCCTGTTGCGCCAGAAGCAGTTTAGTCCTGCTGGCCCACATGACCCGGAAAGCTGTCTGTGGACAAACGCCGGCTCCCTTGCCCTGAAGCAAGATGAGCGCCGCAACCCCATAGTCGCCTTTGACTGGATTTAACTGTCCAGGGGTCCTTTACCTTTTCTTTACAATTCTATGATTCTATGACTATTTAATAAACTTTTATTCAATGTCAAGATCATGGTCAAAGCTAGTGTCACTTCAGAAAAATCAAGTGCAGGGCCAAGTGCAGATATTATTTCCTCCAAACACATGATTCTGGTGAATTTGTAGGGGGCTCCCCACCCCCAACTCTGTTCTGTTCCCCCCCCCCCCCGCTCTCCACACACACCCATATACGTTCGTCTTCTTGCAGGTGTTGCTGAGGCCCAATGGAGGACTCCACCCGCCTGGGCTACTGTATTGTGGCTGGCAGCTTTGTGGCCTTCCAATTCTTCTTCTCCGCTGTCAGCCCACAGTTATCTTTGTCGCTGAGTTCCAGATATTCCACCCTTCCATCAGTCAAGCAGAACGAATGGAATTCCAGGTACAGTGGTAGCTCGGGTTACAAACACCTCAGGTTACAGACTCTGCTAACCTGGAAGTAGTACCCCAGGTTAAGAACTTTACCTCAGGATGAGAACAGAAATGGCGTGCCAGCGGCGCACCGGCAGCGGGAGGCCCCATTAGCTAAAGTGGTACCTCAGGTTAAGAACGGACCACCAGAATGAATTACTGTATTTTTCGCTCTATAAGACACACCAGACCATAAGACACACCTAGTTTTTGGAGGAGTAAAACAAGGGGGGGGGGGAATTTCTGAATCCCAGAAGCCAGAACAGCGAGAGGAATCGCTGTGCAGAGACCCCTCTCGCTGTTCTGGCTCCTGGGATAGCTGTGCAGCCTGCATTCGCTCCATAAGATGCACACACATTTCCCCTTACTTTTTAGGAGGGAAAAAGTGTGTCTTATAGAGCGAAAAATATGTTACGTTTGTAACCAGAGGTACCACTGTATAGTACCTTTAAGTGGTCAGGGAGGGGGGACGTGGAGAATCTTGCAGCTCTCTCTCACACTCTCAGCTAGTTCAGTGGAAGAACCGCTCCCCGCTTAGCATGTGAGAAGCCTTGGAGCATTGCTTGCTTTGCAGGAAAGAGATGAGAATGTGTACATGAATGCACATGCGCAGGGAGGGGGGAGAATATCTGCATGACACAGGCACTGCAGTCATGGGGTAACCCTGTCTTATCCTCCTCCCTAGATGTGTGTCCACCCTCCATGCTGTGATAGTCGGCCTCTTCTGCCTCTGCATCCTTTGGTTTGACGATGCTGTAAATGCCAACCCTATCTGGTAAGAAGGAAAGGCCCTCTTGGCTTGCTCGCACGCTTCCTCTGATCACTTTGCTGTCCAGGCTTGCATGTGCAGATTCGTCAAGTCTGCCCTCCCCAGAGAGAGAGAGAGAGAGAGGGGAGGAAGAACTGGTGCATGTGAGCTTGATGGGACACATTGTGCTAGGAAGGCATGAAGGGTTGTTTTGTGTCGGGGAAGAATAGCCCCTTGTGTTTCTTGAGATTTAGGATTGCGGGAGGGGGCGGGCACAGCTTCTGGGCCAGAGCTGGCAGTGGGCCTAAAGAGGTGTTTATGTTGTTGCCCAAGCCATATCCCCCTGCTCCCTTCCTCCCTCCCACTCTGCTTGCAATGCGCATATCCATGCCTTTCTTTCACTTAGCCTTACATTGCTCCTGAGCAGAGCTGGCTAAGTGAGTCCCTAAAGCTCAGCAGGCATTTTGGTCTGCACCCTGCTATTTCTGTTCCTTTCTTACCAACACATCTGTGACCCTGACTAGTCGACTTCACCCTCTTGGAGCACGCAACCCACTGTCAGCTTATGTTCAATCCGGCTTAGATTCACCAGCTGCATGTGGGATATTAGCTGTGTACATCTTTGTGGTAATATAAGGCTGTATTCAGACCAGCCCTCAGCCTGAGGGTTGTGCGACCACAGTCACCGGCATCAGGGTTGTCAGTGATTGAGGAAAGACCAGGTTTTGCTCCCACCTTGTTACAACTTCTCTCTCTCTCTCTCTCTCTCTCTCTTTTAATAATTTTTTTATTAGATTTTCCACAATGATAACACAAACCACAAAGCAAAATGATACACAAAAACAGAAAAAGAAAAAAAAAAGGAACAATAAACAGATAAACAATAACAACAAACTTAATTCTTCACAAATCCAACCTTTTAAACATCTTGGTTGACTTCCTCAAATCCCTCCCTTCTGAGTTTCCTTGTAATTAAAAGTAACAGCTTTCCAATATCATTATTAAACTAAAACAATTTCCAATTATAGTCCATCTTATTCACTTTTCTTAACATTCTAAATCCCATTTATTTAATTATAACTTAGTTTAATCCTAGGCCTATTTGTTTCTTTCAAGTAATTTCTAATTTTTTATATTACAATATTTATTCAAATAGTCCGTCAATTTCCTCCACTTCTCTCTTTTTTTGTTCTTTCTCCCACAGAAGCAGCTAGCTCCTATTGTCTAGTTCACATCAATCCTTACGGTCAGTTGTAATCTGTGAGGGAAAATCTTAAAGACCCATGGGTGTGTTTTATGCAGTTTCAACAACATATCTAAAAACATAAACAGCATATCTAAAAACATAAAGCCTTAAAAACTTCACTAAACAGGGCTGCCTTCAGATGTTTTCTAAAAGTCAGATAGTTGTTTATTTCCTTGACATCTGATGGGAGGGCATTCCACAGGGCGGGCACCACCACCGAGAAGGCCCTCTGCCTGGTTCCCTGTAACCTCACTTCTCGCAGTGAGGGAACCACCAGAAGGCCCTTGGAGCTGGATCTCAGTGTTGAGGATAAAGTCACCCCTAACAATCTTACACTTTCCATGGGAAGTCACCTATGTCCTGCTGGTCTTGATTGTGGACTTCGCACAATATTGGTTACACACACACACACACACACAGAGAGAGAGAGAGAGAGAGAGAGAGATGCTGTTGCTGTTTATGGAACAGGGAGCATTCCTCAGTACCAGGAAAAATATTGAAGGTAGCTACACAACATTCATTCTTATTTGAATGAAATTTCTGAGGTGGTACCTGCACATTTTGCCTCATAACTTTCTTCATGGGGGGGGATAGGATTAGAGACTTACTTGATTCTTAAAAAATGAAAGCTCAGAGTCTGGGGCACCAGTGAAGCCTTTTTAGGCACAAGTTGGCAACCCTTGGTATCGAGGGTTATAGGTTACCCATCCCAGCTAGTTGTTTGTCATCACTTAGTCTGAACCAAACATGTAAAATACAAAAGCATGGCAAGAAAGAAAGAAAGTCCTGAAGTTGTTTCATGGTGATGGAGCAAAGCAAGGGCCTCGCGTCTTTTTTCTGCACGCAGACGGTATGAATGACTGCTGATCTGGATACACCCATAGTGCATTGTAGCGGACAGTCCATTTTTGCCCAGCCTCTCTTACTGAGTCAGGGAGGTCTTTTCCATCTAACACCATGTGGTGCTTCTTGCATGTGAGAAAGAAGGAAACTGGCACCTATTGAAGTACGGTAGATTCATCTCCCAGAAGCAGATCTTACCATTCTCCCACTCTTCCATCCTTTGCAGGGGAGACCCGTGGCTCGTCAAGCTGAACATAGCTGTCACGTGTGGATACTTGCTGTATGGTAAGTATCATGGCCCCCATTTCATTGGGCAGGCTAGAAAGGCCAAGGCTGGTAGCAGAAGTTTTCTGGGGAAGCTTGCCATTCCCCTCACCACAGCCACAGTTTGCCTTTCTATTCCTTGGCCTGCTGCCATCAGATGCCACTGGGGATATCTCGCCCTGACCCAAGACCCATTAAAGTGAACAGGAAAGGTGCTTCTGTACTGAGGCATTCCCAGTGGATTGGGCCCCAAAGAATCACCCTAAAACAAAACATAGGAGCTTGTGCTTCCCCACTTCCCATCTCATAGTGAAGGGGAAGTTTGGACTTCCCAGAAAGAAGAAGATACCTTTGCAGCTGAGGCTGTGTAGGAAAAAACATACTGGTGTGTGTTATCTGCTGCCCTGTTTGCTTGTTTTATGTTTCTTATTTTGTTGCTTTGCTGTTTATCTAATGTTTTTATTTATTGTGGTTATCTATAACTTCACTGTAAGTCATTTTGAGCAGCTTTTAGGTGCAAAAGTGGAATAAAAGGTGTCTAAATGTTTTTTTTTAAGTACACAATCACTTGTGGTGTACAGCATCTTTTTTGCTGCCAGTTGGTGAATTTCATCCAGCAATTTAGTTCTGTGAGAAGTGAATTTGAAGCCCTGCTTCTTCTGCCAGGGAGTCTCTTGCAGCCTCCATCAATTCACTCTCACTCTTCTCAGTTACCCATTGCTAAAGTTTTTATTTACTTACTTACTTGCATTCATATCCTTCTTCCCAAGGTGGCAAACATGCAGTTCCCAAGTGATCTCTCCTCCAGGAAGTGAATGATGGCCTCATGTGCCTTCAGACAAAACTCTGGAAATCACAAGTTATGTCAATCCAATAACACACAAAAATGGTCATATAGCACAGAGTTCCTCTGAATTCCATTGCAGACCCAATCCACACTTCCCAGACCAGATCAGAATGCAACAGTCTTTCTGATTTGCACTTCTCTGAGTTTTGCAATTCAGTCCTTACCTAGAAACATGCCACGGCATATTAAAAATGTGTCTTTTAGGATAACATATATTTAGAAATGTGTATATTGAGATAAAATATGTATTTAACCCAATAACATTTTCAAACACTTTAATGGGAAGGTTTTTGATGTCTGACGTTTTATTATGTTTTTATAATCTGCTAGAAGCCATCCAGAGTGGCTGGGGAAACCCAGCCAGATGGGTGGGGTATAAATAATAATAATTTATAACTTTATAAATAACCAAAATTATCCAAATCTGGTATAATAATAATAATAATAATAATAATAATAATAATAATAATAGAGACATTTGGTGGATGCAGTGGGAATGGGTTTGTTAGCCAATGAAAACAAAAACAAAAAAAACCCAATATGTTGTTTATGGAGTTCTGAGAGGCTTAATTAGCGGAAATTCACATTCCGGTTTTTGTCAAGGTCATTAAAGAAAAGGGAAAACTGCTAGAAAACTGTGGTCCAGGCAGAGGAGAATACAGTGGGGAGGATGCAAAGTTCTGGGTGAAGAAAGCTCATCCCAAATACTGGGATTCACGCTTAGTTCTGGAAGAAGGCTGAAACACCCTCTGTATTTCAAAGGATTATTATGATGTGATGGGGACTATATAAGGTTTCTAGGTTTCCTCAGCGGTAGGTAATATGTGAGGGGGGAGGGAGAGAGGTAAATGTCTCAATATAAAGATAGTGTAATGGGTTTTTTTTTAAAAAAATGGTTGTATTGCTGGATGCTACTGAGTAGCTGACATTGGGGCCCAGAATGCCAACACTCTACTATACCACTGCTGGCAGATGGACATAAAGCTACTAGCTGGTCAGTTCAAATCCCTGCAATGGGGTGAGCTCCCGCTGCTCTGTCCCAGCTCCTGCCAACCTAGCAGTTCGAAAGCACACCAGTGCAAGCAGATAAATAGGTACCACTGTGATGGGAAGGTAAATGGCATTTCTGTACGCTCTGGCTTCCATCACGGTGTCCCGTTGTGCCAGAAGTGGTTTAGTCCTGCTGGCCACATGACCCAGAAAGCTGTCTGTGGACAAACACTGACTCCCTCAGCCTGAAAAGTGAGATGAACGCCACAACCCCATAGTCACCTTTGACTGGACTTAACCGTCCAGGGGTCCTTTACCTTTTTAACCTTTTTTCCTACCCCATTTAAATCTTCCCCTTTTAAATCTCTGCCTGCAGATTGGCTGTTAAAAGAAGAATCACGGGGTCAGGGGTGGAAATATGTCGGCCTTGCTCTGTTACATGCTTGAACCTTGTATCCCGCCTGCTCATCTCCCAGTAAACCTTCCTTGTGCGTATGTTGTGTTGTGTTCTGAATTCTAGATCTGTTGCTGCTAGTGCGGTACTGGAGGACATTGGGAGATTCGCTTTTCGTTTGCCACCACTTGGCAGCACTATACGCTTATGGATACGTGTTGGTTAGTTCCAGAGTCCTTTAGCTATTGGGGAGGAGGGAGGGGGAGAGGTCTCCTCTTATTCTTCATTCTTGTTCCTTTTTCTAAAAGGGAAAAAAAAAAAACCCATTCTTCATCAATCCCTTTGCTTCACTCCGCTCTTCTACAGCTTTCAGTGTTGCATCGTTCCTTCCCAACCCACAGAAACCGGCTGTCATCAGGGCAAAAAAGGACATGGTCGGAAATCTGGACCAGGGAAAATAAAGAGAATTAGAATAGCACAGGCTGAAATCCCCCCCCCCCCCCGCTTCCAATGATCGGTTGGCTGAGAAATATAACTTCCATATGTCTGAGAACTCCTGATTTACTTTTCATTTCCATGCTCCAGGAACTTTTAAAAGGGTTTTTTTTAAGAGAGAGAGACAGAGAGCGTGTGCCATGGGGAGCAACCATAAGCATGATTACTCAGAAATAAGTCCCGTGAAGTTAAATGGGATTGGCCCGCTAATTTGTGTGTTTAGGATTGCAGCCTAAAAAGGTGTTGTATGGAAATGAAGTATAAAGTATAAAGACAGTCCCTGCCTCCAGGTTCACAGTCTAGAACAGGAGCGATAAACCTGTGGCCCTCCAGACGTCGCTGAACTACAACTCCCATAATTCCTGACCTTCAGACAAGCTGGGTGGGACTAAGGGCAACAGGAGTCCATCAACATCTGGAGGACTACAAGTTATTCATCCTTGATTGAGAAGAACAAGATATGCTAGGAAGGGAGAAGGACAGACATTGTGGAGACATAATGAGAAGTAGCATTGGTATGTCACATTAAAGAGGAGGGGGAATGTAAAAGTTTTTTATCTCGGTTTAACTTTTTATTCCATCACTAAGCTCTTTGTGAAATGGTGGAATTATTTTCCCCTTGTCAGAAATAACCACCACCACCAAAGTTAATTTATTAATCAGCTTCCCAAGCACAGTCTTAAGGTGATTTACACATGAAATAATGAAAAACTCAAAAACAACAAGCACATTTAAAACAAGACTAGAAGTCTTAACGCTCGTGGGGAAGTCCTGTTAATTCAGCTGATAAAGCCAGAACAGAAATATCTTCAACTGTTTCCGGAAAGTGCAGACACTGGGCACCTGTCGTATCTCGTATGAGGAGGTGGAGAGTCCTGTTCAAGAGGAATCCATGTGTGCTTCTAAGTTGTGTTTGTCCTGCTCAGCCATTGATTGATTTAGCAACCTTGGAGGAAGTAGTGTTTCCTCAAGACTCCTTACCTCATCTGCAGAATAGCCATTATAACATAGGCTGCCTTCTACATAGGCATTTATTTACATGCTGCTTATATGCCAAAATGGCTTCTAAGCACTTTGCAACTATAAAATCAGTCCATAATTAAATGCACAATAACATAGAAACATTCTTACTTAAAATATACAGTAGAACAAACAATTAGAAAGCATAAAATTAAAACCGTTAAAAGCAGTTTAAAAAAAGCAATCACATGTTGGATTCAAGGGAATGTTTACCTGGCTAGAAATTGATAAGGAAATGTTGGCATCACATTGAGCCTTGAGGTTAACATAACAGCAATCCTTTGCACACTTACATGGAAGCAACTCCTGTGAATTCAGTGGAAAGAAGAGTCCACCATCTCATGGATGAGGTTATGCTGCAATCTTGTCGTACTTGGTAGCTAGTCCTGCTAAATGAAATGGAGATTTTTCACAATCAATAGCAGAGTTTGTGTTACTAGTAAATGGGTTTAGAGGGTGGTCAAGCCGCAACACCATTTACCCCAGATTAATATAACTTCAGCCTACATCTGAGGACTCCTGCCTCCACTGCTGATTACCTTGCCCTTTCTGGCTCTTTCTCTTTCCTGAAAGCATTAACTCTTGAATCCCCTGTGGTCATTCTCCTTGTAACAGCCTAGCCTGCTTCTTCATAGCAAATGGAGTCAGCTAGAGCAATACTTCTGCTGCAACAGATTTCCCTAAAATTCTCAATTCATTTCAAGGGGAATTGAACAGGTAAATGACCCATCAGATTCTGCCTGCCTTTTGACATGCAATTAGGCATTTGTAAGGGACTTGCTAGGGACGTGGGTGGCGCTGTGGGTTAAACCACAGAACCTAGGACTTGCCGATCAGAAGGTCGGCAGTTCGAATCCCCGCGACGGAGTGAGCTCCCGTTGCTCAGTCCCTGCTCCTGCCAACCTAGCAGTTTGAAAGCACGTCAAAGTGCAAGTAGATAAAGAGGTACCACTCCGGCGGGAAGGTAAATGGCATTTCTGTGCGCTGCTCTGGTTCGCCAGAAGCGGCTTAGTCATGCTGGCCACATGACCTGGAAGCTGTACGCTGGCTCCCTCGGCCAATAAAGCGAGATGAGCACCGCAACCCCAGAGTCGGTCACGACTGGACCTAATGGTCAGGGGTCCCTTTACCTTTACCTTTAAGGGACTTGCTTGGATGGGTTTGCAACCCAGCCCAGTAAAGTTGCTTACGTATTGCATGCTAGTCGTGTTGCTGAACTGGTTCAGTTCACGTATTTGGAACAGAAAACAAAGAAGCGGGTATTGCAGGCCAGCTTTTATTGGTATAGATATACACAGGTTAGGCAAGGTCCTGTTGGATGGACAGACATTAAAATTGTTTTGCATCATTCAGGATGGAAAAGCCCAGCGACCAAGGCATGGGTGGCACCAAGGAGTCTGGCTGTACTGGTATTCTGCTCTGCTGCTCTCTAACACTTTCTCTGCTTGGCTGCCTGGCTGTTGAGAGAAAGGGAGGTACCTGAGAGCTGCCTGAATCTTCTGGCACTGGAAAAAGTGAGGCCTTTGGCACTGTCTTGGGGAACAGTGAGGCCAGCATCTCAAGGTTTCTCTTTCTGTCCCCACAGAGCCGTGGGGTGCTGCCCTACTTTGCCAATTTCCGTCTCCTCTCGGAGCTCTCCACACCCTTCGTGAATCTGCGGTGAGTTTTCTGATGGAGTAAGTCAAGGGTTTTTATGGTTTCAGGAGCTTCTTCACATACCTGTGATATCCATTCGATAATATGGGTCTGCATATCCTTTTCATAGCAAAAGAAACAGGCTTGTGGAAAGCAGCTGTTCTCCAGGCCCCTCACAAGGAGCCACAGTAAAGCCCCCCACTTCCTAAATGGCCTCAGCCCAGTATACCTGAAGGAGCGTCTCCACCACCATTGTTCAGCCCGGACGCTGAGGTCCAGTTCTGAGGGCCTTCTGGTGGTTTCCTCCATGCGAGAAGTGAAGTTACAGGCCGAGGGCTTTCTCGGTAGTGGTGCCCGCCCTGTGGAACACCCTTCCATCAGATGTCAAGGAAATAAACAACTACCTGACTTTTAGAAGACATCTGAAGGCAGCCCTATTTAGAGAAGTTTTTAATGCTTGATGTTTTATTGTGTTTTTAATATTCTGTTGGGAGCTGCCCAGAGTGGCTGGGGGATAAATAATAATAATAATAATTATTATTATTACTATTATTATTATTATTATTCCACAGTCAACATCTTAAGTCCTTTGGGTGGCCACCACTAAGGAAGCTCAGCTCACTCCTGATCCCTTAATCCTAGAGGAATTACCATAGGTGGCCCTGTGTTCCACCAACAAGTAAAGCTTAATGGGGGATGCAGAGGGCACCCCCCTTGAATTCGTAGCACTGACCCCATTCAAAGCTTACTTCTCAAGAAACTGCTACATCGTTCTATCTGGGAGAACTATGGCTGATTTAATGCTGCTGAATTCTTGGTTCCCCATACCTCACTAGAGGTCTGGAATAAGCCTGTGGATGACTTGTGGTTTTGCTTTCTTCAAAGAGGTGGAAGGAAGGGGAGGCATCTTCCAGGGCAGCCCCCCGTGTGGTTTTTTATATATATATACATTTGACACAGTACTTTTGCCTTACCTCAGATGGTTCCTGGATGCAGTTGGCTGGCCACGCTCTTCCTGGGTCGTCTTGGCCAATGGCCTGGCCATGATGGTGGTCTTCTTTGTGGTTCGGATTGCCGTCATCCCCAGCTATTACATGCAAGTCTACTCCTGGTATGGGACTCCTGAGTATGAGCGCCTGGGCCTGGGTGTACAGCTGGCCTGGATCGGGCCCAGCCTAGCCTTGGAAGTACTCAATATGGTCTGGATGTATCGCATCACCCGGGGCTTCTACCGAGCCGTCTGCCGGTCCGTGTCTCACAAGGCAGCATGAGGATGTTGAGAACGGGGCAGTACTTGGTCAGGAACACAGAGACTCTCAAGTACTTCTAGACCATGCTGGATACTCCCCCTTCTAATACCCTTAGAAGCCAGTAGCCATAGGAACTGCTTCTGACCATCCCCTTGGCCCAGGCAGACAACCCTGGATCCACACAACTGGAGCATTTGTTTGTTTTTTCTTCCATCATCTTGGCCACCCTGAACAGAATGAGCAACTGGAGAACAACATCCATCTCAGTTTTGGGGATGGACTCTCTGGGCATCTAACATGGTTTGAAATGTATAGTTTAAACTCTCTTTGTGTGTGAAGCAAGCACAGGAATATCCTTTGGCTCACATGGGTGGGTGTTGAGCAAAGAGAGATATAGCTGGATCAACAGTTGTCTGGTCTTTGTGGCTTCAGGCTTAGACTGTGACAGTGTGTCTAAACAGCTCATTGCCTTGTTTCAGCTACATGTCTATCAGTTGGAAGGAAAAATATGCACCATTGCCTCCAGGGTAGAGGGGCCTGGTTTTCTGTTGGAGGGATACTTTAGAGGAAGAGAGAAGGGACGAATGGAAACCGTTCTGCCACTTTGGCCAATGGCTCTTTGTTCTTTTATAGAAGTATGTTGGGAGAATGAAATAGGCTGAATGCATAGAGGAGGAAACTGTGTCAAGCAAGGCACTGAAAATGAAGGATTGTCCATGCTTGGACGGCAGTAGTAAATACTGGAAGACAGTGTTTGGAAAAAGGTGTTTCCACTCTACCAGGTTGGTGTGGAACTTGACATTCCTTCATACCAGGGTCCTCAGAATGCCGTCCTCAGCAAAACAAGGCTTCATAACTCTCTTCACTTGGGCATAACCATGACACTACTCTTGGCTGTGCTCGCTTTTGTTCTGAGAGCTTGAAAGTAAAGAGGTTGACACAAAAAGGCCTGAGCAGAACTAGTTCAAAGCAAACTGTGAGGTTGTTGGGGGCGGGCGGGGCCGACCCAGTTTCCTTTCACGAGAACTACTCCAACAGGTGTGTTGGCTGCCATTCTGAACCCAGGCATCTCTCCTTGAGACAGCATCCTTCTTCAGAGGAAAATTGCATCATTCCAGCACAATACTGCAATATTCTGTTGTACGTCAGTCGTAATATTGAGTGCAGCAGTGTGGATTATCGCTTCCTAAAAGTCACTGATAATGTCATGTGTCACATGTGAACATAAGAAGAGCTTGCTGGATCAGGCTCATGCTCCCTCCCCCCAAAAAAACACACGCATTGTGTGCATGACAAACTGTGACAGCAAGGCCCCAGCTGTGGAGATCTGGTGTTGTGAGTGTCACATTGCTGCTGAACGTGGGAAATAGATGTGTCCCATTCCTCTGTGGTTACTCATAGTGAAATTAAGATGCAACTGTGAGAATGGCCCAGGTGGATTTCTGTGTGGTTTGTATCTTTGATTCACCTTAAGGACCAACAGTAGAAGAACAGTTGCTTCTCTCCCACCCCTCTGCACACACATTCTGATGATACAGTGCTTACAACAAGTTGTCTGGGGTTTAGCATTCTGTTTGCAAGGTTCATTGCACTGATGCTATTACAGTGGTGCCCCGCAAGACGAATGCCTCACAAGACGAAAAACTCGCTAGACAAAAGGGTTTTCCGTTTTTCAAGGTGCTTCGCAAGACGAATTTCCCTATGGGCTTGCTTCGCAAGACGAAAACGTCTTGCGAGTTTGCTTCCTTTTTCGTAAAACCGTTAATACCCGGGGAATCCACGCTCCGCAAAACAAAAAAATCGCAAGACGAAGCAACTTGCGGAACTAATTAATTTCGTCTTGTGAGACACCACTGTACTTCCTTACTTGTTCTCTTATGCTGAATCTTTCCCTGCCCCCCCACCCACAGCACTAATCACAACAGAGTTATTCCATCTCTAAGGCTGAGGGGGGAACCCAGGAAGTTTACCTGTGCTAAACCAGCTGAAATGGAGCCCCCATTAATTTCCGTGGGTTTGCACAGGAGCCTTTTCTTGGGAACTCTGCTTCTAAGGTTGCGCTGGACCAAATATACCAGCACCAGGTGCTTAACGTCTTTGGGTAGACTTCAATAAGAATTTATATGCTCTGGGTCAACCTCTACCATTCCTCTACCTGGCTGCTAGGAGAGCAAGCTAATTTTTAAGAAGCTTGTGAAAGCATTGTTCCCAAATCTGTGCCTTAAAATGCTTCTCCAAGCACTCAACATCACCCTGGAAAAGTACCCTCCAGTTTGTGGTAAGGGTACAGCTGCTGGCATACATCATTTCACTATGAACAAATTTATGCCACAAATACAAGCAGTGGAAATTCTGTTGTTGATTTTCTCTGTTGTTCAGATGGTTTAATCCTCAACTATGCAGCATTTTTTAATTTTCTAACCTCCATTTATTAACTGGAATCAGTGAACATTAATATAATAAATAAGATTAATTTATTAAATTTTGGTTTCCTCTACTCATTCTTGTCTCTGTGTGTATGCGTGTTTATGTGTTGCATTTGGTGGATGTTAGGGCTGCAATACATCTGAAATTTCCCAGACATAGCCAGGATTTGGCTATTGGAAACAGTGCCCAGGTGGAAAACACTTAAATATCTGGGGAAATCGGGAAGTATGGCACCCCAAAACTCAACAACTTTTGTGTTTGGATTTTCACTTTTTGAAATATGGCAACCCTAGGCATGTTATTGGCAGAGAAGTCTGCACCACATATGGATATCTCAACCCTGAAGCCTTCTTCCCACTGTGCCTCCTTGCACGTCTTCCCCTCTGCGTTTCTCAAGTACTACACCTGATGCAGTGAGCCATGGATAGACACCATTCACATAAAAATAACTGGGAAGCTGAGATGACCCCAAAACAAATGTGTCCAGGACCCAAGAACAACAGGCCCAGCCTGGCCTCCTGCCCAGCTGGAAGACTGCAGACTTTAAAAATGTATGCAACTTCTTCCATTGAGAGGTAAAGGTAAAGGGTCACCTGACCATTAGGTCCAGTCATGGCCGACTCTGGGGTTGCGATGCTCATCTCACTTTATTGGCCGAGGGAGCCGGCGTACAGCTTCCAGGTCTTGTGGCCAGCATGACTAAGCCGCTTCTGGCGAACCAGAGCAGCGCTCAGAAACGCCGTTTACCTTCCCACCAGAGCAGTACCTATTTATCTACTTGCACTGGCATGCTTTCGAACTGCTAGGTTGGCAGGAGCAGGGACCAAGCAACGGGAGCTCACCCCGTCACGGGGATTTGAACCGTTGACCTTCTGATCAGCAAGTCCTAGGCTCTGTGGTTTCACCCGCAGCGCCACCCGTGTCCCTCTCCATTGAGAGAGGTGTCTACAAATGGATTAGGAACTGGGTGACAGCAGGGGATATGGACAGAAGCAACTAGGAACAAAAGGAATAGCTCTTAAACCAAAATGAACAGCCAGACAAGACACAGTATCTGGCCAAGTTGATTCCTAGAGTGGATAATATACAAAGGAAGAAAAGCGGTAGCTTTCGCTAACGGCGCTTTATGTCTGAATAGCTGGCAAAGCTTTTGAGCGATGGAGTCGTTCAACTAAAAGTTCTGCGTAAGTAATAGCAGCAACTGCATTTATATCATAGGAGCCAACTCCTTGGGGTCGAGTTCCCTTTGGTCCCCCAATAAAATATTTGAGGGGACTGCTGCCCCAAAGTTGATGGGCATTGCCATTCAGGTGGTGCATGTATGCTGTGTCCCATGTTTGATTATGCAGGGTGGTGTTTACATGCCCCCCCCCCCCAATATTTTATTCAAATTGGCACCCCTGATTTATATGGTACCTGAGTGTTCAGAGTGCTTCACACAGTCTCATTGTCCTTAAGGAAATGCTGTCCTGGAACCAGTCAGAGACCTAACCTTTCTTACTGGTTTATCTCTGGTTGTAAAAATACAGTCAGGGAGCTGAGCCAGCAATTCTTAGTGCTGCCCAATCATGGATCTTCCCTTGAAAAGCAACGTGGCAATGGACTTGCAAGTTAATGTTTTCTCCAATTCAGCTTTAAAGAGCAGGAAAAGCCTGAGGTTAAAAAGAATACCGTAATAATAACGCTTGGACACAGGGTGGGTAGTGTGTTTTGCATACCTTACAATCCAGATGGCACTTTTGGCGCTTCTCAACTACATCCCTGGATTACAGTGGTACCTCGGGTTAAGAACTTAATTCATTCTGGAGGTCTGTTTTTAACCTAAACCTGTTCTTAACCTGAAGCACTACTTTAGCTAATGGGGCCTCCCGCTGCTGCTGCGCCACCGGAGCCCAATTTCTGTTCTCATCCTGAAGCAAAGTTCTTAACCCGAGGTACTATTTCTGGGTTAGCAGAGTCTGTAACCTGAAGCGTCTGTAACCCAAGGTACCACTGTCGGGTTACATACGCTTCAGGTTACAGACTCCGCTAACCCAGAAATAGTGCCTCAGGTTAAGAACTTTGCTTCAGGATGAGAACAGAAATCGTGCAGCAGCGGCACAGCAGCAGTGGGAGGCCCCATTAGCTAACGTGGTGCTTCAGGTTAAGAACGGACCTCTGGAACGAATTAAGTACTTAACTAGAGGTACCACTGTACTCAGATCAGCACTGCAATCTGTCTAACTTTATAATCTACGCATTGCTCTTGCACACAGGCCAGTCTGCTGCCACTCACAGAAGTGCTACAGAACAGAACAGTTGCCCAGGCAGCGCTGTGAACCAGCTGGGACTTCTTGCTTCTAGGGCAGCCCTGTGGGTTCCCTTCCCTTGCATGGGAGATCTCTAAGCAATGACCTCACTCCTCATCCATCTCCACCCATGAGCCATGGATGCCACATCTTTTGGAGCACTAAACATCAGCCACAGCCCTGCCAAGTGGGATGCTGCAGTAGCAACCCAGTAGCAGTTTTGTTCTCTGGTCTAGGAAGCAAGACACACACACACACACACACACACACACACACACACACACACTGTGTTCACCAAGCTCATGGGGCAGTGACGTCAACCCAGCCACTAGGGTTCTATAAATGGAAATGCTCATTCTTAGTTAAGATACAGCACTCGGCGGGGGAGAAAGGAGGGAGCTCTGATTCAGCCTCCACGCATCCTAGCCTCACATCATCAGGAAAAATTAAACTCCCAGAGACTCCCTCAGGAATTGGTGAGGCTGCATTTGCCAAGTGACACAATGAGCTTTGAAGGCTACTGGTGTTAACTATGTGGATGCCGCATTGTGGAACAATTGCCTTCCGTTAAGAGTTTGGATGTAATCCTTGACACCTCCCTTTCCATGGAGGTGCAAGTTACAGCAACAGCCAAGGCGACATTTTTCCACCTTCGCCGCATCAAGCAGTTGGTCCCTTACCTTTCCCGCCCCCACCTGGCCACAGTGATGCATGCGACGGTCATCTCCAGGCTTGACTACTGTAATTCGCTCTACGCGGGGCTGCCCTTGAAGCTGTCCCAGAAACTCCAGCGGGTGCAGAATGCTGCAGTGAGGCTCCTCACGGGGTCTCTGCCATGGGAGCATATTCACCCAGTGCTTTTCCAGCTACACTGGCTCCCGGTGGAGTACAGGGTCAGATTTAAGGTGCTGCTTTTGACCTTTAAAGCCCTTCACGGCCTAGGACCCTCGTACCTACGGGACCGCCTCTCCCGGTATGCCCCACGGAGAGCCTTAAGGTCCATAAACAGCAACACCCTAGTGGTCCCGGGCCCTAAGGAAGTTAGATTGGCTTCAACCAGAGCCAGGGCCTTTTCAACACTGGCTCCTGCCTGGTGGAACGCTCTGCCTCATGAGACCAGGGCCCTGCAGGATCTGATTTCTTTCCGCAGGGCCTGCAAGACAGAGTTGTTCCGCCTGGCCTTTGGCTTGGAGCCAATTTGATTCCCTCCCTCTCTTTCTTTCTTTTTTCTTTTCCTTCTCCTCCTGCGAGGAGGCTACATTTTAATATTTTAATGTTCCATTATTTTAATGTTGTATTTTATTTTTGTTTTTAAGTTGTAATCATTCATCTTGTTTTTATTATTGCTTGTAAGCCGCTCTGAGCCCGGCCTTGGCTGGGAAGGGCGGGGTATAAATAAAAAATTATTATTATTATTATTAAACTTGCCGAGACATCAGGACGGACCAATGGCATTTACTGACAGTGCCTCGCCAAAATCTCCAGCAAAGATTGTGTTGTTGATGTTGTTAGCCTTTCTGAATCAGAGGTTGCCACAGATATATAAAATATGTGCTCTGTTCCTGAGATATTGACACATTTTGAACTTTTTGTACCACATGTACAAAGCCACATAGGCCACCTGAAATTAAGCTCAGCAAAGGGCTTGTCTGAAGGATTGTTGGGCACAATCCGGCCACAATTAAGTCGTAAGGGCATATCTTGTACTTCATCAAGCTCTTGGTCTGATGGATTAATGCCTTTTTGGCCAGGTAGCAGTTCTTTCAGCCTGGCTACCTCAGCTTCTTAAACTGGAGATGACTAGGACAGAATCTTGGGTCTTAAACAGGAAGCTGTCTGTGCTTATCAATTTCATTGTGTGAGAATTACACAAATGTCACCCTGCTGTGACTTTTTCTCCTCAGTTTTCACATGGTAAAGTGATCTTATGAACACCTCACTATGGAGGGAGCTCCCACAGCCTGAAAATTATTACCTTGTGGTGAATTTTCCTCCTTAAGAATGGCCATGTGACGCCTGACTTTCCCCAAAAACATTATTGTTTACCTTGCTTGTCTGTTTTTAATTATATTTTATTTGGTTGCTATAGTACAGAACCATATGAATATAGAATTTGAAAATGGAAACAAACCAACAAAATTACCCCGCCACCCTCTCTGAGAGATAAAGTGTGCATCCAAACCTGAAGTCGATTCAAGTTCACGTCACATATCTCTGCAAAAGATAACATAAAAATAGTCAAAACAGAGCAAAATGCTTATATGAAGTATGAAGTCCTTTATAATAATTATTCACAGTATATATAATAAAACAGTGCCATTCTATCATAAAGGAGTCCTTTCATTTTCTACCTTGTGCCATTCTAAGTTTATTGGTGAGTTTATCAAAACATGCCTACTTCCAGACTTAACTGTGACGAGTTAGTATACTAAGGGTTTACTTAGTACTTATCATTTTGTTTCATTTGGACCTCTTATATTAGCTTTTTCCTTTTTTTTTAACTTTAAGATCCCCAGAGAACCAGAAGCTGCCCTTAAATTCAGACACGTTGCACTTTTGTTTCTCCAACTTTTCACTATAGAATATCTAGGCAAAGATTTTGAATTGCATAAATGAGGAGCAAATTCCCTGCGCATAGACTGCAATCCAGAAGACACTGGAACTTACTTTTGAATAAACATGTACTACGCAGCATTGCATGGCCAATGTAATAAAGGAGGCCATTTGGCATGCAAGTGGAACACAAAATGTGTTCTCCAACAGGCATGCAAGTTTGTGGTTCACTAGCTCTATTCACTGGACATTTTGGATAAAGCTGTAGCCTTACCTTGCAGATGTGCAGTCAGATCTATACGTCGTCTCTATCTTCCTTCTGTAAGGAGTAAAAACACATAGATACGTGTACTTTAAGTTTATGTGCCTTTGATCACTTGCTACTTGGGTGCAACTCAAATAAAAAGGTAAAGGTACCCCTGCCCGTACGGGCCAGTCTTGACAGACTCTGGGGTTGTGCGCCCATCTCACTTAAGAGGCCAGGGGCAAGCGCTGTCCGGAGACACTTCCGGGTCACGTGGCCAGCGTGACATCGCTGCTCTGGCCAGAGCCAGAGCCGCACACGGAAACGCCGTTTACCTTCCCGCTTGTAAGCGGTCCCTATTTATCTACTTGCACCCGGGGGTGCTTTCAAACTGCTAGGTTGGCAGGTGCTGGGACCGAACGACGGGAGCGCACCCCACCGCAGGGATTCGAACCGCCGACCTTTCGATCGGCAAGCCCTAGGCACTGAGGCTTTTACCCATAGCTTTGGCTAATTCTGAAGGTACAGTGGTACCTCGGGTTACAGCCACTTCAGGTTACAGACGCTTCAGGTTACAGACTCCACTAACCCAGAAATAGTACCTCGGGTTAAGAACTTTGCTTCAGGAAGAGAACAGAAATTGTGCGGTGGTGGCGCAGTGGCAGTGGGAGGCCCCATTAGCTAAAGTAGTACCTCAGGTTAAGAACAGTTTCAGGTTAAGAACGGACCTCCAGAATGAATTAAGTTCTTAACCCGAGGTACCACTGTATTGACTTTGCACTGGTCTGGATATCGTTGCATCCCATAGTAACCATTTACTCAATGCTTGTTGATCTTCACACTCTGGCCTTGAATGTAATGTGTCCATTCATTTTCACGGAGCGCATCCTTAAAAGAAGCTCAGCATGTGTTAAGTGTCTAGGTAGAAAGTCATCTAAATATGATGCAAGTATGTGACACAATTTCTGTAGCAACAACACCCATGGCACCTTTGTTCCCAAGAAATTGTTCTGTACCTGCTTAACCCACCCACCTTAATTTTAATAAACATGCCTTTCATTGACTGCAATAAGAATCATAGAATCACAGAGCTGGAAGGAACCCCAATTGTCATCTAATCCAGTCTCCTGCATGCAGATGTCTCAAGTGAAACATCAATAACAGGTGGCCCTCCAACCTGTGCTTAAAAACCTCCAAGGAAGAAGAGTCCACCACCTTCCAAGGGAGTCTATTCCACCGTCAAACAGAAACTTTCTTACTTTCAGAAAGTTCATATTGATGTTTAGTCGGAATCTCCTTTCTTGTATCTTGAATCCAATGGTTCAGGGCCTTGATTGGTTGCCCTTCAGGTTTTCCCCACCCCCAGTTTCCAGCAGGGGAAAAGTGACCTTGCCAGACTGGGCCTTTCTGCTCTATTGAATTCTGAAAACTACCGTATTTTTTGCTCCATATGACACACTTTTTCCCTCCTAAAATGTAAGGGGAAATGTCTGTGCATCTTATGGAGCGAATGCGTGGTCCCTGGAGACGAATGCGTGGTCCCTGGAGAAGCGGACACGGAGCAATGGTTCCAAACTACAAGAAAAAAGATTCCACCTAAACATTAGGAAGAACTTCCTGACAGTAAGAGCTGTTCGACAATGGAATTTGCTGCCAAGGAGTGTGGTGGAGTCTCCTTCTTTGGAGGTCTTTAAGCAAAGGCTTGACAACCATATGTCAGGAGTGCTCTGATGGTGTTTCCTGCTTGCCATGGGGTTGGACTCGATGGCCCTTGTGGTCTCTTCGAACTCTATGATTCTATGAATTGCCCAGGGGCAAAAAGCAGATTGTGCTTTTTCTTTTTAGAAAGAGGGAAGGGGAAGTTGAAACAAAGCTGCTGAGCAGCTGATCGGCAAGTGATCGGGAGGGAGATAAGGGACACTATCGATAAAGGAGGCTGCCCGGGGTGGGGGAGGTAAAAGCCCATGGATGCTCAGGATTTTTGCATTGGGTCACCCCAAATTCACCATCTGATCACATAGCATATCCATGGCTATAGCCTGCACCAAAAAATCACGCATCCACTGTTTTGTGGGACTGCAATGGCGCAAGAATATGGTTACAAAGCATGGATCCACATGGATCCTCAGGATTTTTGCATTGGGCTACCCCAAACTCACCATCAAATCACATGTCTGTGGCCACAGCATGAACCACAAAAATCATACACCCACTGTTTCGTTCAGAATATATTTTTTTTCTTGTTTTCCTCCTCTAAAAACTAGGTGCGTCTTATGGTCAGGTGCATCTTGTGGAGCGAAAAATATGGTGCCTACTTTTTATGTTATGCAGGCAACTCCCCGTTTGTGCAGGGGTTGCGTTCCGGGTCTTTGTGTGTGCAAGCCTGTTCTGCCCCCCTTCCGGGGCTGGAAGTGGCATGCATGTCAATGGCAGAGCCCACAACCTCCTGAGGGAATCCATTCCACGGTCAAACAGCTCTTACTGGAGGCTGAGGTTTAGGTGGTAGCAGCGGTTCACTTGAGAAGAGATGACAAGCAGTGTGCCCAAGGCTACCTCGTGGACCTTTTTGGGTTCATAAGAGTGAGGAGGGGTCTTTTCTCAACTCTCAGGAGCCTTCTTTGAGGGCTCATTGCTGAAGACTGTGGAAAAGGTCCCCTGTGCCTCAGCACAAATACAGTGGTACCTCGGGTTAAGTACTTAATTCGTTCCGGGGGTCCGTTCTTAAACTGAAACTGTTCTTAACCTGAAGCACCACTTTAGCTAATGGGGCCTCCTGCTGCTGCTGTGCCGCTGGAGCACGATTTCTGTTCTCATCCTGAAGCAAAGTTCTTAACCTGAAGCACTATTTCTGGGTTAGCGGAGTCTGTAACCTGAAGCGTATGTAACCTGAAGCGTATGTAACCTGAGGTACCACTGTACCAACAGAGCCTCTCATATCTCTAGTTCATGGTTAGGTAAACAGATAGCCTGAAAAATATTAGCAAAAATATTAGCAGGGGTGGCACTTGAAGTGTCTGTGTGTGTGTGTGTCCACTGCCACTCACAGCACCTGCCAACTCCTACCTGAGGAGGAAAAGCAAAGGGGGGGGGGCTTCGGATAGGATGCCCCGACCCTCCTTAGACTGGGAGCCCCAACGATCCTGAAAGGTCCCGTTTCTCTGCTCCTTTCCCATATAAAGTCTGAAAATGTTCACCGCTTGGCTTAAGGCAAACATGTTTATAAAAGCACTGTGGAACCTGGCACCCGCACAGCCTCTCGCACTCCCGTCTCTCTCATTCCGGCCTGCACTGCCTCACTGGCCCACTGCTGCTCGCTTCTGATTGTTACCAGATTTATGGACAGCCGAGGGAAAGGGAGAGGGGGGGAAACGAAAAGCAAAGCAGGAGAGGAAGGAGGCTGGACTTATAAGGCAAGTTAAAGAGCAGGAATCAATCTGCAACAGCCAGAAGTTTGGCTCATTAGTTATAGCAGCGCGGAGATAAATGGAAGCCGCCACCCTCCCTCTGCTGTGTGCCAGTAACTTTCAGACTTGCATAGTTTAAAAAAACCTTCAGTGGGACTGATAAGGGGTGTGGGAGCTAGCAGTTAGAGCAAGGGGCAGGGAGCCAACGCTCTGTTTCATTGCCTGCTCTGGGCGTGGAGTTGCGGCAGGATTCATGCACTCAGTTCTTTGCTCTATAAAAGTTGTGAGGGAGGGGACTTTGAACCAGAGGTCTTAGATTTTACTAGCCCAGCTCTGTTAGGGAGAGCGGTGACGACTATCCACATGCAGGCACATGGGTAGGCAACACAAGACCGGTGTCCTTGAGAGCCTTTAAAGCAGGGGGGGATACAGCTTGTGAGAAAAACCGTCTCCATCCATGGATAAGGGACGCGGGTAGCGCTGTGGGTTAAATCACAGAGCCTAGGTCTTGCCGATCAGAAGGTCGGCGGTTCGAATCCTCACAACAGGGTGAGCTCCCGTTGCTCGGTCCCTGCTCCTGCCAACCTAGCAGTTCGAAAGTACGTCAAAGTGCAAGTAGATAAAGAGGTACCGCTCTGGCGGGAAGGTAAACAGCGTTTCCGTGCGCTGCTCTGGTTTGCCAGAAGTGGCTTAGTCATGCTGGCCACATGACCCAGAAGCTGTACACCGGCTCCCTCGGCCAATAAAGCGAGATGAGACCACAACACCAGAGTTGGTCATGACTGGACCTAATTGTCAGGGTCCCTTTACCTTTACCCATGGCTGCTCCAACATTGCAGCTTTCTGAAAGCTATACAAGCAGCAACTGGCACGGTTGCACAAGCGACTCAAATGGTTCATTGGGGCAGGAATGTGTTTAGGGGTGCCAAATAATAAGAAGAAGCAGGAAATCCAAGGGGTGCACCCCACAATGTCTTGCAACACAGCAATGGTGCTGGGGCTCAACATCCATCGTCACGTTGCTCTGGGATGACCCAACATCCTCTGCAACACTGACACACAGCTGGAAGCGGCAGGTGCTGTTTGAGCATCTCCTCCCACCTGGAGCTCTTGTGGTTCCAGCATGCTGTACCTAACATGCTGTTCCCATTTGGCAGGGGGTGGGGGCGGGAATCACCCTGGCTGCCATACGTGTTTTCCTGGACATTTTGCCAATTCGTATGGCAGCCCTAGCTGTACCCAGTTGAGGCCAGTCTGTGTATGCATTTCTGGTTTGTAGACATTCCAGGTACTTTTAGGAGAATAAGTGTTTGTTGATTTATTATTATAATAATCTTAATAATAATATTTTTTTATTTATACCCCGCCCATCTGGCTGAGTTTCCCCAGCCACTCTGGGCGGCTCCCAGTCGAGTGTTAAAAACAATACAGCATTAAATATTAAAAACTTCCCTAAGCAGGGCTGCCTTCAGATGTCTTTTAAAAATAGGACAGCTACTTATTTCCTTGACATCTGATGGGAGGGTGTTCCACAGGGCAGACGCAACTACCAAAAAGGCCCTCTGTCTGGTTCCCTATAACCTCACTTCTCGCAATGAGGGAACCGCCAGAAGGCCCTTGGCGCTGGATCTCAGTTTCCGGGCTGAATGATGGGGGTGGTATACAGGATAGATATTTATCGTTCTGGTGAGATGGACAGTTTCTCCTTTCTGCTGTAGCAGATCCTGTCGACCCAAAGGTGCATTTCATATCAGGATGGCGAATTTCTGGACCCAGCAGCCTCATTTTCTTGCCACACCTGCAAACCAGCAAACCAGCTTCTTCAGAACATGAGAAGCCCAGGAATTCCCTGCCAGGAGCTTCTAAACCATGGGTAGGCCAACTAACGCTCGGGGGCCGGATCCGGCCCAGTCGCCTTCTCAATCCGGCCCACGGACGGTCCAGGAATCAGCATGTTTTTACATGACTAGAATGTGTCCTTTTATTTAAAATGCATCTCTGGGTTATTTGTGGGGCCTGCCTGGTGTTTTTACATGAGTAGAATGTGCGTTTTTATTTAAAATGCATCTCTGGGTTATTTGTGGGGCCTAGGAATTCATTTATTATTATTTTTTCAAAATATAGTCCGGCCTCCCACAAGGTCTGAGGGACAGTAGACCGGGCCCCTGCTGAAAAAGTTTGCTGACCCCTGTTCTAAACCTATCAAGTAATTGGGAAGTGAAGAATGTTGGTTCTCTCCTGTGCTTTGAGCTCTTTACCACCGTAATTCATTGATGCAATTTGTGTTGGTTCTCACTAGCTGCACCTGGCAACTCAGTGTGGGTCCTCATTAGCATCTCCCTGGCCATCTATTATGACTGATAAACTTCTTCTAACAAATGCCATCTTCTACTAGCTCTAGAAACAGCAGCTGATCACCACTGCTCATTACAATGCACAGAGCAGCATATATGTAATTATACATAGAATAGATATAGATATACAGTTGTACCTCCATTTATGTAAACCTCTGGTTATGTAAATTTCAGGGTGCATGAGCGGCAAACCTGGAAGTATTTTACCGGGTTTCACCGTGCATGCATGGGCAGAAGCAGTCTGTGCATGTGCAGAAGCCGTGCTTAGGCTGCAGAAACCTCGGTATCCAACCGAATGGATCCCGTCCGCAACACTGTATATACATGCACACACAGTGATATGCTGTACCAGCGTAATGCTGGTGGTCAATAAAAGAGGTTTAAAGACTCTCTCAAGGCAACTCTTTAAAAATGTAGTATAAACACTGACAATTGGGAAACACTGGCCTGCGAGCGCTCCAGTTGGAGAACAGCCTTTACCAAAGGTGTCATGGGCTTTGAAGATGCTCGAACTCAGGACGAAAGGGAGAAATGTGGTAAGAGGAAGGCACGTTTGGCAAACCCTCACTGTGATCAACTCCCACCCGGAAACCTAGGTCCCCACTGTGGAAGGACATGTAGATCCAGAATTGGCCTCCACAGTCACTTACAGAATCACTGTTAAAACCGTGTTTATGGAAGACCATCTTACTCAGCTACAAGTGATCGCCAAAGAAGAAGAAGAGAAGAAGAAAGAAGATATAAATATATATACATGCACACACAGTGATATACAAGCAGCAATTAAACCATTGAGACAAATGGGGTGGTATTCAGTGTTAATTCATTCGCTTCAAGGGGTCTACTCTGAATAAAACTTAGTTGATTACTAAGTTGATGGGTAATCAAGAAGCTGGTCTACGCAATACTGGGATGCAAGGAAGCAGAGCTGCACCGGTGATTTAATTTACTTCTATGTCTCTTGCACCCAAACTGCTGCAGAAGATTGTGGGTTCTGTGTATGATGCATTAAATGCTGCAGATTTATTTAAGAAATACCAGATTGCATGCCTGTTTCCCTGTTTATATGTAGAGAAATAAGAGCTGCCCTCTGACAGTAGGTGTGCGTGACACTTTTTGAGCATCTTCAAAGCCCATGGCACTTTTGCTCCCAGCTCAATTTGGGTTGTGGGGGGGTGTCAGCGGTTCCCCCAGTTGATGCACCAGGCGTCCCCAGTTTCCCCTTGGCAGTGGCAGTGGCAGTCTCAGCAGTTTCCTCTGGCTGGCTTCAGGAGCTGCTCGCTGCTGTGATGCCTGCCATTTTGCCTCGCTGGAAGTCCCCATACAATGTGTCTTGTGCCATTGAACCAATCATGTAACAATCATTCCCTACTAATAAATCTACAACACTTAAAATATAAATCCAGGGACATTAAATGAAATTTGGGGACAGATTTGTGAATCCGGGGACTGTCCCCGGGAAACGGGGCATCTGGTAACCATAGTCTGAAGGCAACCCCGTATAGGGAAGCTTTTTAACATTTAACGTTTAATTATGTTTTTATATATGTTGGAGGCTGCCCACAGTGGCTGGGGCAACCCACTAAAATGTGTGGGGTATAAATAGTAAAATTATCATTATGGAATGGGACGTCCGTATTTTCATCGGAGAAATGTTGGAGGGAATGACTTCAGAGGGAGGGGTGGCTTCGACTGGGAAAATGGCACTGCAAAAAAGGTTAAAAACCCCTGTTGTTGTTTAGTCGTTTAGTTGTGTCTGATTCTTCGTGACCCCATGGACTAGAGCACGCCAGGCACTCCTGTCTTCCACTGCTTTCCACAGTTTGTTCACACTAATGTTCGTAGCTTCGAGAACACTGTCCAACCATCTCCTCTCTGCCGTCCCCTTCTCCTTGTGCCCTCCATCTTTCCCAACATCAGGGTCTTTTCCAGGGAGTCTTCTCTTCTCATGAGGTGGCCAAAGTATTGGAGCTTCAGCTTCACGATCTGTCCTTCCAGTGAGCACTCAGGGCTGATTTCCTTCAGAATGGAGAGGTTTGATCTTCTTGCAGTCCATGAGACTCTCAAGAACAGGAATCAGCAACCTTTTTCAGCCGTGGTCCCTCAGACCATGTGGTAGGCCGGACTATATTTTTTGGGGGGGAAATGAACGAATTCCTATGCCCCACAAATAAACCAGAGATGTATTTTAAATAAAAGCACACTTTCTACGCATGTAAAAACACCAGACAGGCCCCACAAATAACCCAGAGATGCATTTTAAATAAAAGGACACATTCTACTCATGTAAAAACACGCTGATTCCTGGACTGTTTGCGAGCCAGATTGGAAAGGCGATTGGGCCGTATCCGGCCCATGGGCCTTAGGTTGCCTACCCCTGCTCAAGAGTCTCCTCCAGGACCATAATTCAAAAGCATCACTTCTTCGGCAATCCGCCTTCTTTATGGTCCAGCTTTCACTTCTATATATCACTACTGGGAAAACACCCCTATTCAGATCCAATTCCTCATCTCAGATTGTAGCTTTTTAACATTTAAAAACAAAACAAAACTGGGAGGAGACCCAGTGTCTGATCTACTACAGCACATCTGTTGTGGCTTTCAGCTGCTGTATTTTGGGATCTGGGGTATATGTGTATATGGGGGAAGAATCACCCTCCTCCCCAATATTTTAGCCTTATTCAGACTTCAGAGCCAGCTGTCACTGTCATTCATCTTTCTGAATGTAGTCCATTGGGAACCTCAGCTGTGAAAGCTGTGAATTGAACCAGACTTGAGCAAGAGCTGGATCTCAATGAGATCAAGAAATATTCCTGGCGGATTGCGCCCTGCAACAGCACCCAAAGGACAGGTAACCATTAGGCACAATTTTCTGAGGGAAAATTGAGGGTGAATGATATGTCCCCAAAAAACATTTGCTGCATCCCTAGTTGGTACTAAAAGACAAATGAGTGAGTGTGCAGCTGCTGTGAAAAAGGCAAATTCCCTGCTGAGGATCATCAGGAAAGCTACTGAAAATAAAAATAGCAATGTCATAATGCCGTTATACAAATCTACTGTGCAGCCCACCTATACTTAAAACACTGTATAGAGTCCTGGTCACACCTCAGAAAGGTGAGGTAGACCTGGAAAGGGGCCACCAAAATGATTGGGTGTATCAACTTCCCTATGGGACTTTTTAGCTTAGAAAAGTGGTGAGTAATGGGGGAGACATAATACAGGTGTATAAAATTATATATGGCTTGAAGAAATTGGATCTCCCTTGTAAAACTAGGGGTTATCCAATAAAGCTGAATTGTGGAATAGCCAGGAAAGATAAACACACAGCAAAAGATAAACCCTCAGTAGTTGTGCCCGCCTTGTGGAACGCCCTCCCATCAGATGTCAAGGTAATAAGCAACTATCTGGCTTTTAGAATACATCTGAAGGCAGCCCTGTATAGGGAAGTTTTTTAAAAAAATGTTTTTGATAATTTTAATTAAATTTTCAATTTTGTAATTCCAAATAAACAACATCTTGGGGAGGGCCATTTTCCCCCTTCAGCCAAGGAATAAATTTTTTTGTGTGGAAAGACTGATCCAGCGGTCCCCTTTTCTCTGAATCTGAAAGTGAAGAAATCACAGGGAGATGGCAAATAGGAAAAGATAGCAGCAGGGCTGGCAGACACCCCTGATTTCACGGGATAGATTTGAATCCTCAGTCCACAGCATCACCTTTCCGCAGAATATAAGCCTTTGCATGAAGTATTCTCAATTTTGGCAACTTGATGAGGGAACAAAACTCCACAGTCCTTTGCTTTATCCAGCTAACAAAATACGTAAATGAATAATGTTACTGACAGAGCAAAGTGTGTCCACTCAGACTTCCACCAGCAGTTGGTCTTCATAAAAATATACAATGATAAAATGCAGTGTGACATCAGAATTAATTTTTAAGTCACTTTAAAGGAAGCAAGAAAAGGGAAATTACTTCAGTAGGAAGAAACAACGGTGGATCGTGTCAGTCAGCGATGACAATAGGCAGCAGGGGGTATTTGCCTGGCAGCTGCAGTTCAAGGTGACTTTGTATGGTGACAAAGCCCTGTGAGACAAAAGGCCAAATCTCTATGCTGTGTGTCACAAGGCTGCAAAGCATTGGGAAACACTGAATAAGTAGTTTTTTCCAATCTCTGATTCAGTATCATCCGCATCAGCAGGTGGAAAGGGGGATCTCTGAGTCAAGGCAGAGAACTATAGCTAAATTTGAGGTGCCATTGAGGTGTGATTTATTTTTGTTGTTAAAGAAAAGTTGGGCGTAGCATGGTTCTCCAGATCTACTGTGTAGTCCACACTTACTGCCTTTCTGTTGCAGCTCTGCAATTGGTTTAATGTTATTTCCTAATTCTCACAATGCTGCTGAACCAGAAGAGGAGATTTTTAAGCACATAGGAATGTAGTAAGAGTTCTGTTGGGTCAGACCGACCCAATCCAGCATTCTGTTTCCAAGAGCAGGGCACCCAGAGATTTCCCAGAGGTCCACAAGCAGCACGAGAAAACAATATATTCTCCATATTGCATACCTTCCAACATGTGATGCGGGTGGCGCTGTGGTCTAAACCACTGAGCCTCTAGGAAGGTCGGCAGTTCAAATCCCCATGATGGAGTGAGCTCCCATTGCTCTGTCCCAGCTCCTGCCAGCCTAGCAGTTCGAAAGCACACAAGTGCAAGCAGATAAATAGGTACTGTTGCGGTGGGAAAGTAAACGGTGTTTCCACACACTCTGGTTTCCGTCCCGGTGTTTCATTGCGCCAGAAGCAGTTTAGTCATGCTGGCCACATGACCTGGAAAGCTGTCTGTGGACAAATGCCGGCTCCCTCGGCCTGAAAGTGAAATGAGTGCCACAACCCCATAGTCACCTTTGACTGGACTTAACCGTCCAGGTATTGAGGCATCTAATCATAAGCCTGCATTTTTATCAAAGCTTATATTTTTGATTAAGGCCTGTATCTTAAAAAGAGCTTAAAGATTTTCAAATGTTTATGCCAGGCAGAAGACCAGCTGCCTAAGAACCTTGGCAATGTTTATTCTCCTGGACAAGGGGGCCCCCTGATTTATAGCAGAAAACAATTCTCAAAGTCGTAAAAAGGGAATTACAGGCTGAGAGCCAAGGTTACACTGACCCTACATATTACAGAAGATAAAAAAAAGAGATAAACATAATTAAGAGTGGGTAAATAGTAAAATAAAACCATGTGCCTCCCATTAAACTTGAGCCATATTTTCCTAAGGTTGAAAGGTCAAGAGGCTGGAAACTGTTCCTTCCTTTTTTACTTTGAGAAGGTTTATTCTTCTAAAAAGCTATCTATGTTATGTATTAAATATATCGGCTTAAATGTAATTATGCAAAGGATTTAGAAAGAAAGAAATGTTAAATCCTTATGCTAGATTCTTATTTCATATAGTTGGAAGAGATCACAGGGGCCATCAGCCATCAGCCCAGCCCCCCTGCCAAGCAGGAAACATCATTAGAGCACACATATGGTTGTCAGGCCTTTGTTTAAAGACCTCCAAGAGAAGATCTTTCAATGATGATGTGAACTCAAGATCCTTGACATCTGTTTAAGATAAAAATTTAAGATTAACCATTTGTTTTGGAGGGCAATAGGGCAAGGAGGGCAAGAGGTGAGCTGGTAATTAAGGTTCCTTGTTGAGACACATGTAAGATATATTACTACTTATTTGTCATTTATAGATAGAAGAATATATAGCTTTTTGTTTCCCATAAAAGGGCAAAAGGAAATGGGTGTATCTTTTGTGATTGGTTCTAGCAAACAGCCAATAGGAATTTCAACCAGGCTGATTGGACAGAGGCAGCCACAGGAGGAGCAAGGGGGCTGGATTAAGGAAATATAAGTGCTGGCCAGAATGGCAGGAGGGCAGGCCAGAGCTTGGTAACCATATACCACTGTGCCTCTCATTTATTTGTCTGACAAATAAATTATTATTTTAATTTCTCTATTGCTGCGTTGAATATTTCATTCCAGCTAAGTGTTAACCACAAGCAGGGTGCTACAGTATCCTTTATCTTTACCTTTATATTTTTACCCTCCAACATTTTACAGATGAAAATACAGTGGTACCTCGGGTTACAGGTGCTTCAGGTTACAGATGCTTCAGGTTACAGACTCCACTAACCCAGAAATAGTACCTCAGGTTAAGAACTTTGCTTCAGGGTGAGAACAGAAATTGTGTGGTGGCGGTGGCAGGAGGCCCCATTAGCTCAGGTTAAGAACAGTTTCAGGTTAAGAATGGACCTCCAGAACGAATTAAGTTCTTAACCCGAGGTACCACTGTAGGAACATTTCTCACTGCCCCTCCCCAACCCCCACATTTTTGTCCCCCACCCACAGACCATTTCCTATCAGTAGGAGGGTGAGTGCTACCACCAGCACAACAATAGGACACATCACACACACCCTCCACTCTCCTGAGAAAACCCCTTAATCCAGATTTTATTTTATTCTATTCTTTGATAGATTTACAGAAAGAAAAATACACACCAATAAATAAATTATAGAAAGTGGCAAGATTATATTTTTTAAAAAAATTCAAAACTCCTTGTGCTCCACTGTTCTCCCCCTTTCTTCCCATCCAGGGCGGCCCTGCCCTCTGCCTGCCCCTCAGAGCTGGGGTGTCAGGGCTGGGCCTTGGTGGGCACAGCCTCTCCTCTTCCTTTCCAGCAGCTGCTATGAGCTGCCCAAGGGAGCAGGCCAGCTGCAATGGCCAAGAGGCAACAGGATTCTCCCTCGCAGTCATCACTGCTACTGCCATCACACAGGACAAGTGCTGGCTCACCCTCCTCACTGAACTTGGTAGTTGTGGCACTGGCGGCGGAAATAGGGACAGTCCGAAACCAAATCGGAAGCCGGAATGGCTTTCATAGTTCTGGGACTGTCCCTGGAAAATCAGGTCTCTTGGAGGGTATGATGTTTGGTACTGCAGTCGCCATTTTGGTATCATGCTGCTGGTGATAGATCCATCTTCTATGACTTTGTTTAATCTCTTTTGAAAGCCACTGGTTGCCACATCTTGTGACACTGAATTACATGCATCGTGTAAAGAACTTTCTTTTGACTGTACCAAATCTGCTGCTACAACATTTCATTAAAGGTAAAGGGACCCCTGACCATTAGGTCCAGTCGTGACCGACTCTGGTGTTGCAGTGCTCATCTCGCTTTATTGGCCGAGGGAGCCAGCGTACAGCTTCCAGGTCATGTGGCTAGCATGACTAAGCTGCTTCTGGCGAACCAGAGCAGCGCACGGAAAACCATTTACCTTCCCGCCGGAGCGGTACCTATTTATCTACTTGCACTTTAATGTGCTTTTGAACTGCTAGGTTGGCAGGAGCAGGGACCGAGCAATGGGAGCTCACCCCGTTGCGGGGATTCGAACCGCCGACCTTCTGATTGGCAAGTCCTAGGCTCTGTGGTTTAACCCACAGCACCACTCGCGTCCCAGAGAGACCTTTCACTCTCCATCTTCTCCAAACCATGCATTGCTTGATAAATCTCCATAATGTCACCTCTTTGATTCATTTTTCTAAACTAAAAAAGCTCCCATTCCTTTTGCTGAAACCTGCAAAGCAGGAAAACTTTCCATAAGGCATGTGTTGGGCCTCTTGTGCTTGTGAATATGAAAGTCAGTTCACGAACAGATGGGAAATAAAGCATTGAATGACTTGGGGAAATATTTGCATGTTATAGCGCGAGGCCTAACACCCTGTAGTTTTAAAACCACAGAGAACTCAGAACCAATGTTGCATGGGGGACAAATCATAGAATTGCTGAGTTGGATGGTTACCTTGTCCAACCCCCTACAATGTAAGAATCTCAACACTACTGGACTTCAATCTCATTTCAAATTAAGGGTTTAGCTGTATATGATTTTTATGCATGCCCTCAGTGAATGCCTTAGGCCTCAGTTCCTCTGTCTGTAAAATGGAAATTACTGTGACTCAGTTTGAGGAGGACAAATAAAAGAGCACTTTAT
The DNA here is from genome assembly GCF_951804945.1 of Podarcis cretensis. Lineage (NCBI taxonomy): Eukaryota > Metazoa > Chordata > Lepidosauria > Squamata > Lacertidae > Podarcis > Podarcis cretensis. The sequence goes on from NC_137187.1 coordinate 33,630,641, forward strand.
CAACCTCCATAAAGTAGGTCTCAAGGGGAGGGTGCTAAGTTTTTACAAGTGAAAGATTGGGTATTGGTTAAAATGGGGGGGGGGGTATGGCAAGAGATTGGCTATCAAGTTCCACTTTAAAAGTGTGGCAAACTATAGAAAGTCACAAAGTATTTTGCATGCTAAGAATGCTTTATGAATTAATAAGCAACAGTAAATCATTCTGGGTGTTTCTGATCCCAGAAACTTTCACAGCAGTTAGAAGAGGAGGGGTGATGGATTCTGACAGATGCACAGAAGGCTATTGAGTTTGTAAAAGGAAATCCCAGCAACTCGTGGAGTTTATATGTAAGCCCAGCAGTAAGCACCGCAATATTTTAACAAGACTATATTTCATTGTTTATTAATTCTTGTATCAATTAGTGTGAGAGTTTATCCTACGGTAAGGTTACAAGGAAAGAGAAGTCAAAAGTTTGCAAAAGAATTCTAGGCTGTCTATTGGTTTGCTGAGGGTTTTCTTCTTTCTTGTTCCTTTAGCAAGTGCACAATCAACAACAGTGGTGTACAGGGCCATCTTAACCGTTGGCGCTAGGGGTGCACGGCACCCGGGCACCGGGCTCTCAGGGGCGCCAGGCCGAGAGTCCGGGGCCAAACGTTGGAGTCCGGGGAAGAGCTGCCGACAGTCGAGCAGAGCAGAGCCTGTTGGAGCACCGTGGGCTTTTCTGCTGTGGGCAGCTCAGCGCTCCGACGGGCTCTGCTCTGCTCCGCTCAGCTGTCGGCTCTTGCCCCAGCTGCATGGTGTCTAACTGTTTCGGCGCTGCGCCCGGAGCGCCGTGTAACGTTGTGGGTGCTGCGCGATGCATCCTGTTGTATGTGCTGAGCTGCGGGTTCCATTGCTGCCTTTTCCGCTGTCAGCACACACTCCCAGCGCTGCCCAAGGCAGGGTGCCGGTGCAGAACGATAGGGAATGCAAGCAGCAGCAGAGGAAACATCTGGATGGGATCCGCCACATGCTGACAGTGCCAAAGGTAAACAACTTTGGGGGTTATCTCCCCCAGAAAAGGTAGACAATTCTGGGCAACCTAGGGGTGCCGGGCGGATCTTTGCACCCCGGCGCTGCATATGCTTAAGATGGCCTTGGTGGTGTATCATGGGTTGCCAGTAATCGGGGTAAGAAAGGTGACGTAGAACTCCCAATGCCCTCAAACCACCACCAACGTAGCCCTGGGACCAGCAGCCAGGGGTGGGGGAGCACAGACAGATATATGCACGCCACCCACCTGGCAGAAGCAACACTGCTCCGTAGTGCCCGATAGCAGTGGCGTAGCGTGGGTTGTCAGCACCCGGGGCAAGGCAAGTAATTTGCGCCCCCTAACCCGTGGATTTGCACCCCCTAACCCGTGGATTTGCGCCCCCTAACCCTAACCCCCAGATGTTGCGCCCGGTGCGGCCGCCCCCCCCTGCACCCCCCACGCTACGCCACTGCCCGGTAGTGAAGGTTGTGCAGCCCAGGAGGAAAGGCACGAGAACTAGCAGAGGGTGCAGTACCCACCTCCTCTCCTGTCCCCCAAAAGGAAGCAGAGTCATGCCCGCCCCATCTGGAAACAGTTCCTATCAGGGCTGGGCGGCGTTGGCAGCAATGTTGGTGGGGAAGGGTCTTCTCAGAAGGGAGAGAGAAACTGATGCGCTCCCCCCCCCCCAAAAAAAAGGTGCCCGGGGTAATTGCCCTTCTTGCCCACACACACTACGCCACTGATCAATGATCCCCTGAAACACAAAACGTCCCTTCTGCTAGAGAGCAATACTAGCAGCCTCAGACAACATTTTGCCCATTATTCACACCCCTCTAGCATCACTTCCTGCAGTAATGATCCCTCTCCCTTTCATGGTCCACATTGGAAAGGGTCGCCTTCAACCCATGGATTGGTCTCTGGCTCACCTACAGAGACATCATGGGTCATGCATTCTCCAAAACCAGGAGAATCCTTGATTTCAGTGCCAGGGTCACAAAGGAGGAGGAGGAGAAATTATGAGAACTTTGAAAGCTGTTGCTGCAGCTGCGGCTGCGACTGCAGCTGCGGCTGCGGCTGCGACTGCGACTGCGACTGGGCAGATTTATTTGTGCTGGTTTGGCAAAGGACCTCATGTCTCTTGCAGCCATGTCAAAGTTTGAGGCCACTCCAGAAGCACAAGCTGGGAATTGGGGACTTCGAAGGAAGTGAGAGCTGGGACAAAAAGCTCTAGGACTCTTTAACAAGATTTGCTAACAGGTAGAACCCAGCTTTAGGAATAGTGTGGTAGCAAGGAATAGATGATATGTGAAGGTTAAAAGCCATCATGGCAGATTCCCAGTCAGCAAGAGCTTGGGAAACCATGATCGTCCAGACACAACCCAGTCTGCTATGGAAGATGGTTATCCTTGAATCCATAGTCGGATGGGGAAGCCCCAACAGGATTTCCCCCAACGCCCACCAGTGAGTTTTAAAAGCCAAAGCACAGCTGGAAACAGCTGCCCCACCTGATGTTTATGCCAAATCTGACAACCTTGAGGCCCAACTGAACTGTTTAGGCCAAAAACTGTCCTGCCACACATATAACAGGAAGAAATTGGAAGAGCTGCTCTGCTCTGCTAGTTTTTTCACATCCGTGTCAAGAGACTGGGAACTGGTAGGAAGATGTGACTGAGATATTCTTTAAAAAAAAATCATTTCTTTATTATAGTTTAATGAAGAAGGGTTTATTAAACTTGGGGAGAGTCCTGCTCCCCTGCTACACACTGCTAAATATTCTTTCTTGTCTCTTGAATACATCTCAAAACCTGCTCAACCTTGAAATGCCACCATTGTCTGTACCGGTTTGGTGGCTTCAGCAAATCAGTAAGTTGCTCAGTCAAATGTTCCCTTCCCATGCCTGATTTCTGAACAGTACAGTGGTACCTCGGGTTAAGAACTTAATTCGTTCTGGAGGTTTGTTCTTAACCTGAAACTGTTCTTAACCTGAAGCACCACTTTAGCTAATGGGGCCTCCCGCTGCTGCGGCACCACCACTGCGCGATTTCTGTTCTCATCGTAAAGCAAAGTTCTTAACCCAAGGTACTATTTCTGGGTTAGCAAGTCTGTAACCTGAAGTGTCTGTAACCCGAGGTACCACTGTAGTTTCATTCTGCAAAGCTTTCTTGTCTATTTAGATTCTTCGAGTTTATAGAGACAGGTCTGTTTAGCAGCTGCTGCTGCTGCTGCTGCTGCTGGGAAAAAAAGTACAGAGCTGAACTTTTCTTGTTTCGTGCTGATAGGTTGCAAAAGCTCTTTGCGAAAAGAAAAGGGAAAGGAGCAAAGCAGCTAGCAGAGCAACATGTGAGACTCGAAAGCCAAAGAAGATGACAAAGCAAAGGGAACTGGGGCAGAAAGGGTCAGGGAGGCCTGGCCAAACAGCGGAGTGATGCCCTCTGGATGACTGGACTGTTTTTCTAGCTTGTTCCTTCTGGGTTTTGATGCATGAAAAGGAAAGTGAGTGGCGCAGAGGCTTTGCTTGGGAAAGATGCTAGAAGGGAGGGAGTGGAAGGGAGATGCAGAGGAGCCACACAGAAGCATAAGGTTGAAAAGGGGGACAGAACTAATGAGTAAAAGAGGCAGGAGGTTGCACTACCACCGGGGAGGGAGAGCTGTGGGCAGGGGATGCTTTGCCAGTCAGATCCATCGACTCTTCCCCTCTTTTCACATGCTCAGAAGTGACAAGGGCTTCTGTAAATATTTAAAACATCCATCAGGGAATTGAGTCAGCAGAAGAACTGGATGCCCCCCAAGCCCCCCAAGGTGGAAAAAATGACACCATCATTTCTTAATACCAACAGGCTGACATCAGCATCCCTGGCAGGTGGCGATTGGCCATGCTGTCTGGCCAATGGAAGGACTCCCCCTTGGGCAGGAGGAGGGGGAGAGCCGGAGAGCCAAGAGTTTTTAAAAGTTGCAGGGAAAGCAGCGCAGAGGCAGACACGCCGTGCACCAGGAAGGCACCAAAACACACACAGAGAGCAAACCGCGCAGAGGACAGCACGTGTGCAACATGTCTACGACACACTTCATCAGGGGCCCAGCCTATGGCATGTCAGCTGAAGTCAAGAATAAGGTAAGGACATCTACAATGCCTGGTTTGGAGCGGTGTGTATGTGTGTGTCCTAGCACTGAGAGTTGTGAGGTTCTTCTTAATCTAATGGAGTGGGACTTCTGCCTGTTGCATTACAAATCTAATAACATCAGCACTGCGCAGAACAGCAGGGCATTTTGTTTCATGGCACCTACTCACTCAGAGAAGGGAATAGGGAGGATGCGACTACACGTCCAAGTAGGAAGGGAAAGGCAAGGAGGAAGACCATGCAAGGCTTCAGGAAACAGGCTGTGCAAGGTTTGGGAATGGACTAGCAGAAAACCTAAATTGCTTTTAAGATGGCAACTCTGTTTTGTTTCTGTTCTCGGGATTTTTGTTTGATGAGGTCTGTTGTCTTTTCTTTAATCCCCCCAAATGGACATGGGGTGTGGGGGAGAAACAAACACTCTGAAACAACGGTAATAAGTAATTAATTACAGGCTCTAAGCAAAATCAAATGATGACCTCTGGGACAATCCTGTTACCTGCAGAGGGTGAGATATGTACCACAGATGATGGGCAGTGGAGATCCATCCATTGCCAGGATGAACAATTCAGGCATCAAAGAGCCTCTCTTTCGTGTAGCACATTTCAAACATTCGAAGTTCTTCACCCTCCCTCAGACTCTGCAGTCCTTGCAACAGCCCCGCTTACTAGGGCAGTACAATATTCCCCACGCTGAAGATGGAGGTGTTGAGGCAAGGAGAACAACTGTTTGCCTATGGCTGCCTACTGTGTTTGTGACTGAAGTGAGATTTGAAGCAGCCACAGCCTTACTCGCATTCTTAGCTGCTCCACTGCCTTCTTAAAGAACAGATGGGCTAGCTAGCTGTGGGGAACCTTTGGTCCTCCAGATGTTACTGAACTCCAACTCCCATCATCCCTGGCCTTTGGGCATGCTTGTTGGGACTGATGGGAGTTGTAGTTCAGCAAACATCTAGAGGGCCAAAGTTTTCACACACCTGTGAAAGTGCGTGAAAGAAAGAAAGTGTGTGTGAAAGAAAGAGATTAGGACAGCTAAGATCAGCATACCGGTAATTAACAACCTTAGATCATGGTTGTTTTTTTCCTTATGAGGAAGATCACTGTTCTACCCATTTTACAGATATGAAAGTGTTGGTAAGATAAAGACATTCACAGTCAAACGGGAATTTTTCACGCAAAGATTTTGAGTCTTTCTCATGCCTGGTTGTTGTTCACACAGAAGAGAAGCACTTGGAACCTGAGTTTTTGCTGCTACATGTCTGTTTGGAAACAAGTCCCATTGAATTAAATGAGGTCTGTTTCCAGGTAAATGGGCATAGGACTGTAGCCTACGTTTCACATCTGAAAATGCCCACTCCACTCCCCTGGTCTGGCACCATATAAACCACTCATGACAAAAGCCTATCACAGCAGCCATGCTGGGAAGAACGTACAGAAACACCTTCTCCAGAGGTCCCTCTTTACCAATGACAGTTTGTAGATTTTGGAACCTGCCTTTGACAAAACACTTTTTCCATTTTCTCTCCTTGCGGGGTGGGTGGGAGCAAAACATAGTGGGACTTAATCCAAAATAAAGAAATGAAATTGTGAAAAATTAACAACCATATTGTAAAACACACTGAAGTTAAAATACTAAAGCAGATTAAAATCACCTCAGCATTCTAAGCACCAGGGGAGGCTTGTCTAAACAAGAGTGTTTTTAGCAGGTGCCGAAAACTGTACAGTGGTACCTCAAGTTAAGTACCTAATTCGTTCTGGAGGTCCGTTCTTAACCTGAAACTATTCTTAACCTGAAGCACCACTTTAGCTAATGGGGCCTCCCGCTGCTGCCGCGTCGCTGGAGCACGATTTCTGTTCTTATCCTGAAGCAAAGTTCTTAAACCGAGGTACTATTTCTGGGTTAGCAGAGTCTGTAACCTGAAGCGTATGTAACCCGAGGTACCACTGTACAGTGAAGATCCCTGCTTGATCACAATAGGTAGGGAGTTCCAAACTGCCACACTAAATGCCCGAGTCCTTACAAATGCGGAAAATGGGTATTATGTGGCACCTTCAGTAGTGCCAATTCATATGACGAAAGAGAGGTTTTTATGGCTGGTTTACTTTGGGCTTGTGATGCCTGCTGCTCCTCACCCTTAATGTATCTTTAAGGCCCCTTCCCCACAAATATTCTGTCTGAGGGCCTGGATCAGACCAGTTAATGCTTGGGGAGGGGATTCTCTTCCAACCACGGCATCCTGTGTGTTTTAGGCCTGTCAGAGACCAGGAGGTTCAGCCTGAGACAAGCAGTTCTGCCATACTGCGAGCTGACCAGCAGGTGGTCACAGAGCTATTATTATTATTATTATTATTATTATTATTATTATTATTATTATTAGCCATCCATCGTATGGGGTTTCCCCAGCCACTCTGGGCGGCTTCCAGCAAAATATTAAAAACACAACAAAACATCTATCCTTAGAAACTTCCCTATACAGAGCTGTCTTTAGATGTCTTCTAAAAGTTGTGCAGTTATTCATCTCCTTGACAACTACTGGGAGGGCGTTCCACAGGGAGGGCGCCACTACCAAGAAGGCCCTCTGCCTGGTTCCCCAAAACTTCGCTTCTTGCGGTGAGGGAACTGTCAGAAGGACCACGGAGCTGGACCTCAGTGTCCAGGCTGAAAGATGGGAGCGGATACGCTCCTCAGGGTATAGACTTGAGGTGTGTTAGCCGTCGGGAGGATGACTCTTCTCTAGAGGCACAAAGAGGCATTCACTTCAGGTGACAGGTCTAGGGTACCACTAAGGGGGACAGAATGGGGAACAGGCTATGTTGGGCCGCTGCTTTCGTTGGGTGCTTTAACTGTGGTTTTTTAAAGAAGGTCATGGAGGCATGTTCGATTAAAAGAGGGGAACTGAGAATGGGGCTTGTGGGTTTTGTGAGGGCCCCCCACCTGTTCTTCATAATTCTGCATGAGGCAAAATCCAGCAGGAGGTTCTCCTGTGCAAGGTTAGCAAAAGTGAACACACACAGCATCTGTTCATTTTAAGAAGGCTTATGCAGAAGCACTTTCCACTGGATTGTGCCCCTGCCCCATGTTAATCAGTGGGGAGGGGGGTACCATTCAGATTTTACATCTCAGTCATCACAGTGCCACAAGTTAGAAAGTATGGATGCTGGCACACTGAAATATTAACTCAGGAAGTCAAGGCATTGGCTGGAAAAGGAGAAAAGGATAACTGTATTGCGATATGGCATCCTTTTCTTACACATGCAACGGGCCATCATTCACATGGCATAAGGAACCTTTGTTTGGAGGGTGGTTTGGGTGGGAAGGGAGTAGGGTTGGATGTGGAGGTTGTTATTCCATGTTATTTTTTAAAAAAAAAAAAACAATAAAATACATTTAAAAATAGGACATCTCTGTCCCTAGCAGAGGCAGCTGTGTCATGGCTTGGCAAGGATTGCACTACCTGTTAATCAGTGAAGTGGATTGGCTCTCTGCTCACCACGGACCTTTCAATATCCTACAGCTTTAGGGGTGGTGCTTTATGTATGGAATCTTCCTTTTACTCCCATAAGCTTAGCTTGTTTCTTGTCTTAAAGACCGTTAGGCTTAGGGCCAGGCCAGATTTCCAACAGGGAATTTTTAAGGGGCACCTGTCCGTGAGATACAAATGGTGCCTTTGCAAGTTTGAGGCGCTGTTTTGTGACTCAAGAATTGCCTCCTAGCACCCTCCTAGTTTGCACGCAAAGGATTCCAGGTTCAGACCCTGGTATCTCCAGGTTCAGACCCTGGTGTCTCCAGGTAGGGCTGTGAAAGACTCCTGTCTGAAAATGCAGGATCACTGCCGGTGCCAGGCTAGATGGACCGATGCATTTAAGGGAGCTTCATATTTTCCTGAAATGTCTGGGGCTAAGCCCCGAATGATTAGAGAATACAGACCTTCCTACCCATTCGCTTTTTCTCCTTGCACCCTCCATCTTCCTGGGCTCACCAGAGCACTCTGGCTCCAGCAAAAGGCCGGTCTCTACCCCCCCCTTCCCTCCACAGCTAAATTCTTCAGCTACCGTTTTGGACTGCACTTTGCACTCTGCCGCAGAAGTCTGGGCAGCAACAGACTCACCATATATGGTCAGTTTTGGGGTTTCTTCGTAGGCTGGTTCTATATAAGGCATAGTTTGGCAGGGTGTGCATCTGGTGAGCGGCAGGATGTCTGCCCTGAGACCCCAGGTGAGGGAGACCACCACCACTGCCATAAACACACACCCCAACGAACACATTCCTCAGGCAGAGGGATCTCCTCCACAGCCACCAGAATCGAAAGTTCTTTTGGAACAGTGAGGATTGTGATACAAGAACAAACTTCCCTGCAGGATGGGAGTTACCTGTTAAGGAGAAGTTGGGAGACAGGCTGTCCACGATTTGGCAGGCAAGCTCCTGCAAACCATCAGCTGTTTCCTACAAAAGATAGAGTTACAGTTCCTTTGTCCTAGCAGAGGGACAACAGAAAGAGCCACAGTTCGTCAAATAGTAGGCAGGGAACACAGTTACCATTTGCTGGAAAGCCATGGATGAGAAAACAAAGCTCTTGACTGTTGGGAAGTACGGTAAGCATTTTCAGCACAGTACCTCCCTCTAGTGAGACAATTGGCATCCTAAGCATGCGTTGTGCATCTTCCAAGTGATATGGGGAGTCTGCAAACAGAGCTTTGAGTTGCACAGAACTCTTCCAGCAGAATGGTGCAGAGAGCAAACTTGGTTACAAAAGCAAGTATTTTTAGTTTTCCTCCAACTTAAATAGAAACTCTTGCAGTATGGGTGGGAACTAGATGCGGGGAGAGTAAATCTAGTTTTGTAAACAAGATGGGGGGGGGGACACCTGGCTTACCACTAGTACAAGTGAAAAGGATCTAGGGGTCTTTGTAGACCACAAAGCTTAGCATGAGTCAACAGTGTGATGCAGCAGCACAAAAAGCTATTTCTATTCTAGGCTTCATCAACAGACTTATAGCGTCCAGAGCGAGGGAAATAATAGTACGTTTCTATTTTGCCTTTGTCAGACCACATCTGGAGTACTGAGTCCAGTTCTGGGCACCCAGTTTAAGAAGGATATTAACAAGCTGGAATGTGTGCAGAGAAGGGTGACCAAGATGATCAAGGGTCTGGAAGCCAAGCCTTATGAGGAATGGTTGAGGGAGTTGGGTATGTTTAGCCTGGAAAAGAAGTGACTGAGAGGAGAGGCTAGGACCTGAACAAAGTGAGTAGCCTTCCCAGTAGGATATCAGACAGGGGAGCCTCATGATTCTTATTTTGGGGGTCCATTTGGGGATTGTAATGCACAGAGAGCACCTGTGTTGGAAGGTGAGCATAGGATTGCTGGGGAGTACTGAGTAGTTCTGGTGCTCAGGTGGAAAGCAAGAGACCTCTATCTGCCAGGGATGTAAGAGTTGGACCCACATTCCTCCCTTAAGGAGATAGGGAATAATGTTTCATTTTGCATAGAGAGACATCATAGGAAGCTTCTGCAAACCGGAGGGCCAGAACAAGGAGATGTCTTCACAACCAGTGTGAAGAACCCAGTATCATCGGAATAAACATTAGATTAATGACATGCTAAGAAAGTTAGAATAGGGGTTCTACCCTGGCCAAACTGGCAACATAAAATGGGACATATTTACTGAGAAACTTCCAGTTCCTGAAAGAAGCCCCAAGCATAGCCTGGAATTTGTTAGGGGGCAGGGAGCTACTGGCATAAATTGTATGGAGTGGTGTTAATTCAGAATACAACCACATATTGGAATCCCTGTCTTCTGTCCCACCAGACCCAATTCACTAGAAGCAGGAAACTTACCTTCTTTGCCCATATTGCAAGCTCATATTGCCTGCCTTCATACCGTCATACTCTCATGTCCTCATAACACAATGCACCCATTTAATTGAACATGGTGTCCCTGGGAAACACAAGGCTTGAGAGCTACCATGGCACCTTGTCTGGGAAGCACGGAGAAACTTTTTCCAAGGCAAAATTCACATTGCTCTGGGCATGACAAAACTACAGCTATTTGCTTGTTTCTGTGAAGCTGTGCACAGAGATTGTCCCATCCTGCTTTGCCTTCTTGTGTTGGAAGCAGAGATTAACAGACAGAGTAATCCATGACAGTGGATTCCTGTAAAGACAGTATCCCAGGAACATCATATGATAGCTTCAGATTTTTAAGCACAAAAGAGCCAGAAAGTTGCACAAGCTTGTGTCTTCACTTCTTCAAATGCAGCTCCACAAGCACAAAGGCTACAAACTAGTCCATTACTTTTCATATTCTTTTAAATGTGTGTGTGTGTCATTGACAGAAAGCAAATACGGTTTTCGCAGGGAGGGTACTGGATTCGACCCAAAGTGCCTCAGGTCCCAATCCTTGCTCTGCTATGAAGTTTATTACTGAGTGACCTTGAACCAGTCAGTCAGTTTCTCTCAGCCTAACCCACCTCACAGGGTTGATGTAAAGATAAAATAGGGAATAGGGATAAAATAGGGAATAGGTATAAAATAGGGAAACCACATGCAGTAATTTTCCAGATACAGATATTACAAATTCCTTCAAATGCAACTTTTTTAAAATGGTATTTTTTTGCTAGAGTTTTAGTCATAAGAAAACGGGAAACTAGAATAGCACGCTTGCATCTTGCAAAGAGATTCTTAACTGGCATATAGAATTAAACATGCAAATTACTGTTCTGTGTTATGCTATATATATATACTGTTCTGGGTGATATGTACTGCAGCTGTCAGCTCATATTTAGGCAACCTTTCTGGTAAGCTTTCTGTGGTCCCAAATAAAAAAATTCTCAGTGTTCCCTCTGAAATCCATAACAATGGATAATAAGCAACAACGCATCCGCAAGGGAATGTGGGGAGAAAGGGATGAAAAGACAAGCGGAAAAAAGGACAAATGAGGAGACGACACAAAAGGCCCTGTACCCTTGCATCTTATGCTTAGCTCTCAGTGAAGTGGTAAAAATCCAGCAACTGCTATAATGAAGGCTGGTCAAGGCAAATTCTGATTGCAAATTAATGCAAGTACTTCCCTTCACTCGTGTGCATTCCTGCTTCTGCTGTGTTGTCAGTACCAGGTCTGATGGCTGCATCCAAGTTATGTAGTCCAAACACTTGCTTCAAAGTTTCCTGGACAGACGTGGGCCTGGCTAGCAGATCTAGTACAGAGCCTAGCAATCAAAATATTTCCAAAGAGTTCCTGTTAGAATCCTAGCCCACTCTCATCAGAACCGATAAGCATTCCGCAAACCAGCTCAAATTAATCAGATTGCAAAGAAGCAGAAACTGAGAAAAGAACCTTCTAAGCCAGGGGTCAGCAAACTTTTTCAGCAGGGGGCCGGTCCACTGTTCCTCAGACCTTGCGGGGGGCCAGACTATATATTTTTGTGGGGGGGGGGATGAACGAGTTCCTATGCCCCGCAAATAACCCAGAGATGTATTTTAAATAAAATCACACATTCTACTCATGTAAAAACATGCTGATTCCCGGACCGTCTGCAGGCCGGATTTAGAAGGCAATTGGGCCGGATCCGGCCCCCGGGCCTTAGTTTGCCTACCCATGTTCTAAGCATCTATTACATGTGCAGCTCAAGTAAGCCACCCTAACCATACAAGACTGGCTGCTCAGTGTAATTTTTCCTCTTTTCTTCTCTTAGCTCTGGGATGTCGGCATGGGCGTAGCCAGTATTTTTGTTGGGGGGGGGGGGAGAGCAGGCCTTTTTTGGGAGTGGGGGCAGAATCTCAGTTAGCTATGTATTTTTATTGATTTTTATTGAAGGGGGGCCGCTGTCTCTCCCTGGCCAACCTTGGCTATGCCCATGGGTGTATGGGTGAAACTAGGCTTTATTTCAGCTTGCACTGAAATAGAGACCCAGTTTGCTCCTCACGTGCATTTGTGTACACACACAGGTTGTGAGCCTCAATGACGCCCCTCTGGAGGCTTTACCCAGGGCAAAAACCTCACCTTCCCCCTCCTGTAGCGATGGCGCTGCTATGATGCTCCTAAGTTCCTATGACAAAAAAATCTGATCGCCTCTCTAAACAAAGGACATAATGTGCTTTGTCCCATTAGCTTTCAGTTAGTGCCCAAACTGATTGGCGGCAGTTCCAGACTATTATAATTTTCACTATTTTGGGGTGGGATTCAATCACCCACTGGAAAATTCAGGTTGGCGCTTTTACCCAACAAATGTGCTTGATGAATGAATGAATGAATTTATTAATACGGGCACAGACCAGCATCACACACACAATATCACAGATCATAAAAATATCAGAAATACAAGGGACAATATGAATATAACAAGGCTCTAAATATAAAAATTAAAATTAATTGTTAGCGTGTCCCCAGTAATTAACATTTAGGGGTTTGAACATTATGGGATACCACTTGCTTCCTGCGGTTGATTGCAGACGCACAGAATTTAGCTACATTTAATGTAGTCTTGGGACGCAGGTGGCGCTGTGGGTTAAAGCCTCAGCTCCTAGGACTTGCCGATCGAAAGGTCGGCGGTTCGAATCCCTGCGGCGGGGTGCGCTCCCGCTGCTCGGTCCCAGCGCCTGCCAACCTAGCAGTTCGAAAGCACCTCCGGGTGCAAGTAGATAAATAGGGACCGCTTACCAGCGGGAAGGTAAACGGCGTTTCCGTGTGCGGCTCTGGCTCGCCAGAGCAGCGATGTCACGCTGGCCACGTGACCCGGAAGTGTCTCCGGACAGCGCTGGCCCCTGGCCTCTTAAGTGAGATGGGCGCACAACCCCAGAGTCTGTCAAGACTGGCCCGTACGGGCAGGGGTACCTTTACCTTTAATGTAGTCTTGGGATTCTTGTCCTCTAACGAATGTGCTTCTCTAAAAGATTGGACTGTTTGCAATAAGGAAAGTGACAGGAAAGTGTGGGTAACACTTGCTTTGATGTGACACAGTCTAGCCTCTTTGCTAACATATCAGCCTGAATGCTCACTAAATGGTCAACATTGCCTAACCTCCCTGCAAACATGTCTGAGTCAATGCTCAGTAAACAGGTCACGTGAAAGCACCCTCAGCCTCTTGAAGGTTGCTAGTACCTTCAGGGACATGAGTGGTGCCGTGGTCTAAACCACTAAGCCTCTTGGGCTTGCCGATCGGAAGGTTGGCGGTTCGAATCCCCACGACGGAGTGAGCTCCTGTTGCTCCGTCCCAGCTCCTGCCAACCTAGCAGTTCGAAAGCATGCCAGTGCAAGTAGATAAATAGGTACCACTGTGGCGGGAAGGTAAACAGCATTTCCGTGCACTCTGACACTTGTCACGGTCCTCCATGCACCAGAAGCGGTTTAGTCATGCTGGTCATATGACCCAGAAATCTGTCTGTGGACAAACGCTGGCTCCCTCGGCCTGAAAGCGAGATGAGTGCCACAACCCCATAGTCGCCTTTGACTGGACTTAACCGTCCAGGGGTCCTTTACCTTTTACCTTTTACCTTAGTACCTTCAAATACCAGAAGAGATTTTTGGTTCATTAACAATATTTTATTCTCCTTCACCTCTAAACTCTTGCAACTACAGCACATCATAAAACCATAGATTTCAAGGGACTAAATAGGCCAGATAATGCAGAGGGAGAACATGGATGAAGTACACTAACACACACCACTGATCAATCTATGTGCAGGGATAGACCAAACAGTCTCTGGCATGGAAAGTTTTTGACACCCCTGGCATTTGTTCAGCTTTGGAACAAGTTAACCTTGTTCACACGTAATGCTGGTCATAAACTATGGTTAGATAAATGAGCTGTCATGGAGTGGCTGGATGCAGAGGAGCAGTGGGAGACACCAACTAGGGTACCCTCAGGGGAGCCCCCAGTGGTAGAAGGCTCAGTGCCAGGGGAGTAGTGGTGGGACGACAATGAGTGGTCAGAGGGAGCAGAATGGGAGGAGGAGGTGTCAGAAGCTGAAGAGATAACAGGGTTTAGTGAGCAGGAAGAGGCTGTGGCAGAAGGCATTCCAGAATTGGAGGCAGAAGCAGAGTAGGAGGGGGGAGTGTCAAGAGGCAGAGGGGAGGCAGGCTGCTGAAGAAGACAAGGAATCTCCCCCTTCTGCTATGACTAGCTCCCCTCCTGAATGGTCTCCCAGAACATGGAGAGGAATGAAGAGGGAGGAGCAAAGAGAGATAAGACAACAGATCCTTAGGGAGAAGAGGGAGCAGACTGGGTGAAGGAGGTGTCGGAAGCTGAAGAAGTAACAGGCTATGGTGAGCAGGAAGACTCTGTGGCAGAGAGCAGTCCAGAATCAGAGGCAGATACAGAGGCTGGAGAGGAAGGGGGCCAAGAGGCAGAGATGAGGCAAGTGGCTGAAGAAGCCAGGGAGTCCCCACCCCCTGCTGTGATAAGCTTGCCTCCCCACTGATCTCCCAGAGGTCCTTCCCAAAGACAGACAAGGTGGATAAATCTCAGGTTGCTTGGGAAGGATGAGTTTTAGGGAGCAGTGGGAAGACGGGGACCTTTGGTCCTTGCAACTGCTTCACTGGGGCAAGACCTACTAGGAAGGGGTGTTTCTTTGAATAAAGGGTTAACTTCAATATCTGTAGGTTTTATGATGGGCAGTGCCCCACCAACTTCAGCCTGCTCTCTGCCAGCTCCCATCTGCCTCTGTTCTCACTTGGAACTGGTCCAAGGGATGACAGCTACCTGTCGGCTTCTCCTCCTTAGTCTCAAGTGTTTTCCGGGTATCAAGAGAGGAGGATGGGAGCAAGACTAGAATTAGTTGGCTCTGCCTACTATTGGGCACCAGGTCCAATGGACCACCAGCCACCACTAGCTGTTCTAATGTGGGCTGCACATTCACTAATCTCATGATCATAGGATAAGGTTGACATATTTCAAAATGTGAAAAGTTTTTGAGCAAAATTTGGCAAAAATGACGCTGCCGACATGGGTTGCCATATGTACTGTTTTCCCCCAGACATTTTTCCGATTTCTGTCCGGACACTGCTTCCAACTGCAGTATTCCAGGTATGTCCAGGAAATTCTGGATATATGGCAACCCTATAGTAGGAGCCAACTCCTACGTGGATGGGCATTGCCATTCAAATGGTGTGTGTGCCCTGTGTCATGTGATCAATGCCCCCCAATATTTTATTCTAGTTGGCACCCCTGCTCATGGTGTTCACTTATTTTTATGGTATCGATATCACAATTACTCGTGCACACATCAGTCTGTTGAATGGACATGGAGGCTTTAAGTTTCCCCAGAGAGCCAGTGTGGTGTAGTGGTTAAGAGCAGTGGACTCGTAATCTGGTGAACCGGGTTCGATTCCTCGCTCCTCCACATGCAGCTGCTGGGTGACCTTGGGCTAGTCACACTTCTTTGAAGTCTCTCAGCCCCACTCACCTCACAGAGTGTTTGTTGTGGGGGAGGAAGGGAAAGGAGAATGTTAGCCGCTTTGAGACTCCTTCGGGTAGTGATAAAGTGGGATATCAAATCCAAACTCTTCTTCTTCTTCCCACAAATTGTAATTTAAGAAAACCCAGTGTCCACACAATGCTGGTCATTCAGCTCAGTACGGACAACATTACAAATGACAATACATTGTTGGTACTCCTTGTTCCAGCTATTAAGTAGCTCGCTGAGTGCACCCTGGCAGCTACCTGGGTTACCTGCCATTACATCAGAACGCTACCTATGTGATATAGCTTGAAGAACACTACAATCTCATCTGTGCCTACAGAACAAAGAACTCCTGCTGACTCACACAAGTGAGTCAGTTAAGCCACTTCTCACGGGTGGAAAAATCAGAATGCTTGGCAATGCTTTTTAACCTTTTTTCTTATTTGTTTTGCAAACAGCTAGCTGTAGGGTTTTAAGCTGCGTACAGCGGGGGGAAGCATTAACCAAAATGGTCAGACATGATGCTTTAGAGTTCCAAACCAAATATGAAAACAGTGTTCAAAAGAGCTCAGTGAAGGGGCTTATCAATATTGGGAAAGGTTCCCCCCCCAAAGGAAAAAAAAAAAACACACACACACACACACACCTCACTTGCATTATTTTAGGCACTGGTTGCAAACATAACAATCAGCTTGCGGCTTTTGAGTTATGTTTCAGTAAGGCTTAGCCCCCAAGAAGATAAAACAAATAAATAGGGAATCTTAACATCACTTCTAACACATAGTGTTATGTCCACACAAAAGTCCTGCTCAGCCCACTATGTCTTTGAAACATCCCAGCAGAGGGATAAATCCTTGTGGATCTGGGACGGACACATCCCCCATTTTTCTCCCAAGTTTGGTGAATTCCTCCTAGAGGGGACACAGCCTATTTGGGTTGGCAGAGCTCCCTGGCACTAGCTGAAGGTATGAGGCTGCCTCACGTCCAGAGAGGGCCCAAGGAATGCTCTCTCTCTCAGCTGCAGCCTGGGCTGCCAAGCACCAAGAATGGAGAGGAGCAATGCTATCAGAGCACCTCTGAGATCCAACGCAGGCAGTCCGTTTACAAAACTGAGCAGCCTGCTTGCCATGAATGCAGAAGCTGTTCCTGTGGCCCACGCTACGTCACTACGGAACTACAGCTCCCATAATCCTTGACCATTGGCCATGCTGTCTGGGGCTGGTGGGAGCTGGAAACATCTGAAGGTCCACTTTCCTTTGTCACCCCTGGTCTAGCTGCTCAGGCTCCTAATGGCAAAGGCATGGTTCTGGGACCAAGGATGAGGGCATGGAATCAGTAGTACCTCTAGTTTATAAATTCCTTTCTGGATGCATTGCCAGGAGATTAGGCTGACATTCCAGCCCTGATCTCTCTGTTAAATTCTTCCTCTGACTCACTGCATGTCCTCAGAAGTCTTTCTGTTCTCTCTCTCAGAGCGCATTCTTGTTCACGTTTTTAACTAATCACATTGGATTCTACCACCAAAGGAGCTACTTTACATCTGATCTGCTCTGGACTTTAATCGTTTTCATTTGCTCCCTAATGCATTAGTTCTGTTCATGGTGTTAATAAGAATTCTAAGGTCAAAAATAAAATGAATGTTCATAAGCATTGCTATCTTTCTAGAAAAAGGGGTGCTGGAACTCACCATGGTGGAATCTACACACATATTTTAAAAATGCTGTGAAAATACTTTAAAAAATAATAACAATTTGAAAAATGCATTGAATTTGTCATAGCTCATAGTTGCCATCTAGTGTCACATTTGGATACTGCACTTTACAACACATTTAAAACATTTAATTGCAGCTGTGGTCTAACTAAACCACTGAACCTTGGGCTTGCTGATCGAAAAGGTCGGCGGTTCAAATCCCCACAATGGGGTGAGCTCCTGCTACTCAATCCCAGCTCCTGCCAACCTAGCAGTTCGAAAGCATGCCAAAAGTGGTAAATAGGTACCGCTCCGGCGGGAAGGTAAACGGTGTTTCCATGCACTGCTCTTGTTCACCAGAAGCGGCTTAGTCATGCTGGCCACATGACCTGGAAAAACTGTCTGTGGACAAATGTTGGCTCCCTCAGCCAGTAAAGCGAGATGAGCGCCACAACCCCAGAGTCGTTCGCGACTGGACTTAACTCTCAGGGGTCCTTTACCTATTTTTGCTGAGTCCTTAGAATGCCTCCCTCATTCTCTTAGAATGGCAATGGCGCCCACCTGAGAGGCGCCAGAAATGAGTTCCGGTGAGTTCCGGCTGAAAAAAAGCCCTGTTCATAAGTGCACATGGTAAACACACATACTTAAGTACAGTGGTGCCTCGCAAGATGAAATTAATTCGTTCCACGAGTTTTTTTGTCTTGCGATTTTTTCGTCTTGCGAAGCACGGACTTTGGAAAAGCTTCAAAAATCACCAAAGTCTTCAAAAACCTCAAAAAAGGCTACCACACCGCGTGCTATGAGTTGCTCCTCGAAGTGAATGCACCGTTTTAAGAAAAAGGAAACAAACTTGCAAGACAAAGGAAACAAACTTGCAAGACGTTTTCATCTTGCGAAGCAAGCCCATAGGGAAATCCGTCTTGCGAAGCAACTCAAAAGACGAAAAACCCTTTCGTTTTGCGAGTTTTTCGTCTTCCAAGGCATTCGTCTTGCGAGGTACCACTGTACATAAACCACATGTCTGAAACAGTACAAGAGAAAAATCCCGAAACCACTCTCTTAAATGACCCCAAATATTGTCTCTGCAGTTGAAGGACATATCTTGGAAAAACCCTTTCCAATAGTTCTTTTCAATCGCAAGTCCTTCAAATCCAGTCAAAAGAGCATATTTTGTGTATGAATAGGGGAGGTCTCGGACAATGGTTTCAGGAATTATATTATTTGCCTTTTCAAAAAATGGCCCAGACAGGCCAGAACAAGGCAATCAGCACACATTATTATCCACACTCTCAAATTTCTGTTGTAGACCAGGGGTAGGCAACCTTACGCCCAGGGGCTGGATCCGGCCCAATCGCCTTCTCAATCCAGCCCACAGACGGTCCAGGAATCAGCCTGTTTCTACATGAGTAGAATGTGTCCTTTTATTTAAAATGCATCTCTGGGTTATTTGTGGGGCATAGAAATTCACTCGGGGTTTTTCCCCAAAATATAGTCTGGCCCCCCACATGGTCTGAGGGACGGTGGACCGGCCCATGGCTGGAAAAGGCTGCTGACCCCTGTTGTAGACAATCTCTTTCTGTGATGCTTTTGGGTGGCCTTTGGGCTTTGGCTAGGAGGTCAGGCAATTTCTAAAGTCTTTAAAAACTGCTACACGCTTTTGTCGTGGGTCCTCCTCACCTCCTTGCAAGGGGGGGGGGTCCTTTTCAAACAGGAAAAGGAAGATCAGCCTTGCTTTAAATGGTTCCTTCATCCATCCACTCTTCCCTTTTGTAAATATAATTTGATTTATCATTTTCCATTTTACAACAAAACATAAAGGTAAAGGTAAAGGTACCCCTGCCCGTACGGGCCAGTCTTGACAGACTCTGGGGTTGTGCGCCCATCTCACTTAAGAGGCCAGGGGCCAGCGCTGTCCGGAGACACTTCCGGGCCACGTGGCCAGCGTGACATCGCTGCTCTGGCGAGCCAGAGCCGCACACGGAAACGCCGTTTACCTTCCCGCTGGTAAGCGGTCCCTATTTATCTACTTGCACCCGGAGGTGCTTTCGAACTGCTAGGTTGGCAGGCGCTGGGACCGAGCAGCGGGAGCGCACCCCGCCGCAGGGATTCGAACCGCCAACCTTTCGATCGGCAAGTCCTAGGCGCTGAGGCTTTAACCCACAGCGCCACCTGCGTCCCTACAACAAAACATACAAATTAACAAAACCAGAGGAAGATCACATGGGAGAGGGAGAGTCAATCAGTGACAGGCAGTTGAGGCTGCTAACGATGCAGGAGGCCTAGGTTTTCCATCAGTATTTCTACAACAACGAAAGTCAGATATAAGGACTGGATGTTTTAAATTGGATGTGCAAATTTAGATTTGTGATTCAATTGTAGAATGAGAAATAGAATTTTTTTTAAAAAAACACAGCAAATTACGTATAAGATTCTCAGGCTGCATTTGCATGTATCTTTTAACAGCTATACTATATGTATTAGATATTTAATGGCTGGATGGCCATCTGCTATGGATGCTTTCATTGATATTCCTGCATTGCCACAGGATTCTTACACAAAATCCCACATAATAATAATAATACAGTGGTACATCGGGTTGAGTACTTAATTCATACCGGAGGTTCTTAACCTGAAGCACCACTTTAGCTAATGGGGCCTCCTGCTGCGCCTCCGGAGCACGATTTCTGTTCTCACCCTGAAGCAAAGTTCTTAACCTGAAGCACTATTTCTGGGTTAGCGGAGTCTGTAACCTGAAGCGTATGTAACCCGAGGTACCACTGTAATAATAATAATAATAATAATAATAATAATAATAATAATAATAATAAATAATTTATTATTTATACCCTGCCCATCTGGCTGGGTCTCCCCAGCCACCCTGGGCGGCTTCCAACAAAGTATTAAAATACAATGGTCTGTTAAACATTAAAAGCTTCCCTAAAGAGGGCTGCCTTCGGATGTCTTCTAAAACTCTGGTAGTTGTTCTTCTCTTTGACATCTGGTGGGAGGGCATTCCACAGGGCAGGTGCTACTACCGAGAAGGCCCTCTGCTTGGTTCCCTGTAACTTGGCTTCTCGCAGCGAGGGAACCACCAGAAGGCCCTCAGCGCTGGACCTCAGTGTCCAGGCAGAATGATGGGTGTGGAGATGCTCCTTCAGGTATACTGGACCGAGGCCATTTAGGGCTTTAAAGGTCAGCACCAACCCTTCTTCCTATTTCTGTCAAGCATTGCATCCTGCACTCAACCATACAGCCAGCTTATGAGGGAAAATCTAGAGGCAGTGAAACAGCAGCAGGTTGGGAGAGTCCTATAGCCTGCAGAAATCCCCACAAAATTCAAAGCAAATCTCTCCAGCCTTTGCAACAACCGGCCAGGAGCATGGGATGAGAGCCATCAGAACAGAATGCTGTCACGAGGCTCAGAGTCCTGCCAGCTTAGGAAATACTGTATTAGATTTTCCTCATTGGATTGCTGTATTAGAATGAACTGTTCCCCAAATCAAAATCTTAGTGGAACGCATTGTGGATGGCTGCTGCGTTGGCTGGCTTCGATCAGATTACGTCATAGGAATGCTTACCCTGAAGTCATTGTGGGTTTTGTTGTTGTTTTAAAGTAACCTACAGCAGCTGCAGGAAGCTGCAATCTGGATCAAAAATTCACAAAGGGAACGAGAAGACTTTTCTAATACAAATCCTGCCCCTTTCTCCTCACTGAATTAAACCCAGTGGGAAGGTAAATACAGGCATTTGAAACTTCACCCCACTATGTGCCAAAAAGAAGCTCAGAGAAGATTTTGAGCAGTGGGAAAGCCTGGCGTGAAAGAGAGAAGCACTTGCTTGTTACATCTGGATATATAACTCAGGTTGCTCTTCCTCAGTTTCTTGGGGTTTAAGATGGATCAAACCAAACCGATACAATCTATATTGTGACAGGTGAAGCCTTTGCCACTGTTTGGACAAGTTGGGGCTTATCCACACTTAGCTCTCCTCTCACTGTTCTCTCTCTCTCTCTCTCTCTCTCTCTCTCTCTCCCTCCCTCCCTCCCTCCCTCCCTCCCCCACCCACCCCAGGGGAAAATCACTCTTTATCACTCAATCGGAACAAACAACAATTTGGTTTCCCCCAGACTAACCCTGCCGATAAAGCTTGGGTCAAGCGCAAAACTGCTCAGAACCATGTTTTCTAGGCACAGTACAAGTGATGAGCCCTTGGTGTGATGATTGAAATATGATTCCATGATAACCATGAAATAGGGTTCATATTCTAAGGGGAAGGGACTTAAAGCTCACCCAGCCTCCAAAGAAGGAACTGTGTGGGTTTGGTGGAGGACTTGAAAACTGTGTGGGAAGAGACCCCAAAAGACAAGAGGAGCTGAGGGCCAGAAGACCCTATCTAGCGTAACTAAAAGAAGGATGTAAAGTAAGCACAATAGATTGAGGGGGCTTCCTAATGGGGGCCTTATATCACAAATAGGTCATAAAGACCTTATTTTTCTGCATGCACATTTGCTACATTAGGTAAAGGTAAAGGGACCCCTGACCGTTAGGTCCAGTTGCGGACAACTCTGGGGTTGCGACGCTCATCTCGCTTTACTGGCCGAGGGAGCCAGCGTACAGCTTCCAGGTCATGTGGCCAGCATGACTAAGTCGCTTCTGGTGAACCAGAGCAGCACACGGAAATGCCGTTTACTTTCCCGCCGGAGCGGTACCTATTTATCTACTTGCACTGGTGTGCTTTCGAACTGCTAGGTTGACAGGAGCTGGGACCGAACAACGGGAGCTCACCCATCACAGGGATTTGAACCGCCGACCTCCTGATCGGCAAGCCCTAGGCTCAGTGGTTTAGACCACAGCGCCACCTGCATCCCTTATTTGGTATATTAGCTTCCACAAATTCCTGATTTCGTGTTTTTTTCGCAGAGGGAGGATTCCCTTCCCTTGGACCATCCTTTGGAATCCCTTTTGGGGCCAAGTAGAGAAACTGTGTGGGACGCGGGTGGCGCTATGGGTTAAACCACAGAGCCTAGGACTTGCTGATCAGAAGGTCGGCGGTTCGAATCCCCGCGACGGGGTGAGCTCCCGTTGCTCGGTCCCTGCTCCTGCCAACCTAGCAGTTCGAAAGCATGTCAAAGTGCAAGTAGATAAGGCGGGAAGGTAAACGGCGTTTCCGTGTGCTGCTCTGGTTTGCCAGAAGCGGCTTAGTCATGCTGGCTTAGTCATGCTGGAAACCGTACGCCGGCTCCCTCAGCCATTAAAGTGAGATGAGCACCGCAACCCCAGAGTTGGTCACGACTGGACCTAATGGTCAGGGGTCTCTTTACCTTTACCTTAGAGAAACTGCATGAGATTTCTCCATGTGCTGGTTGCCAGACTGAAGCAGGGATGAGACCTGTGATCCTGCCTGCTCTGGGAGATTCGTTTTTTAAATAAAAAAACCTACAAGGGCAGCACAGATGACTGTCGCTGCAGCGGTTTTGGTTTTAATGGCTTAATCATCTGGCTTCTAGGGCTGGCAGAGAGTGGCTGAAATATCGTCATGGATTTTTTCACAAACCAGCAGATCATAAACTCCTCGAAGCTTTCTCCTGTCACTCAGGCAGCACACTCCCATGGGGCCAGTAGAATCCAAGACCCTAGTTGCTTGGGGGGCTGAAAAAACCCTTAGAAGGAATACCAGGACCTGGTTTGCAAGCACATTTCCAAATAAAGAGGCAAGCTGGCGCCAAGGTTGCTTTTCCCAGAGGTACATAAAAACCCAAATACTGGTGACTCGTTGCTCTCTGTGGGTCGGTATAAGTTTCCACAGCATTAACATACAGTACAACAGAGTTGAAAATAGAGACATTCAGGTCAGGTAATATCCACTATCAATGACCACTCTCAGAGCATCCCCCTGTCGGACACCACTCCATGTTGCTGCAAGCTCTGCTTGGCTCGCTGAACACTATATTCATTAGGTCTGCAACAGTTTGTTCTGTGTTGTCTTCAGAAACAGAATATGTTGACAAACTTACCATTAACTTTTTAAAAAAAGTTTGATGGAATGTGCAGCCTTGTCTGTACATGCTTGTTTGAGGTGTGCACAGAACCAAAGCCTTTGGTGGAATAGGCATTGTCATCCTCCTCGCATTCCATGATAAGATAACCATGGTTGCAATCTTATGCACACATCATTGGGACAATATTTTACCAGGGGTGGGTAGCAGAAAATCAGGATATTGGCCAGGTTTGTACATTGCAAGAAGTCAGGTTTGTCTTAAAATGTGCTTTGCTCATAAACATGCTCCCCGTCTCCCATCCTGGCACATCTCAAAGAAGCTATATTATGCCTTGCCTTGTTTCAACCCACTATGACCAGCAAGCCAGAATTAAACCTTGGTTTTCTTTGAAACAAACACTCCGACTGGAGAGAACTAAGCTCACAAGGGGCAGAATAGAGACCTATGTGGTAGGAGAGCAGCAGAGAGGAGCAAATCCATTCCTATGAAACCATGGTTTAAGACAAATTTTGACTTGTTTGTCCAGATCTGGTCTTTGACAGCTTGCAATCAAAACTAATAAGAAAATTAGAAGAGCCCTTTCTTAATTCCAGTTCCACATCTTGGTCGGGGGGGGGGGGGGGGTGCCCTATTCAACCACCTGCAGTGAAATTAAAAGGTGCTGCTGTGCTAAACCCGCTGAAGCCTCTCTTACCTGAGTTGCATGCTGGCACCTGTGAAGCAGCAGTGGCGAGTTCCAGTGACAACTTGTGGAGCCCTCTCGAGATATCACGAGATTTGAGCAAGATCTCGTGACATCTTGCCAGTGCCACTTCTCTGTTCATGGTGTGGGCCTGTAAGGGTACCACGTTTTTGGACTTCCGCCATTGGCCTTGTCCTGGTTCCACATATGTTGCCATTAAACACCCCTGAAAATTACAGTGGAACCTTGTGTTGCGAACGTGATCTGTGCGGGAGGTACGTTCGCAACTCGCAGTGCCGCATCTGCGCACGCGCGTGATGCAATTTGGCGTGTCTGCGCATGCGCGACCGCCAAAACCTGGAAGTAACCCATTATGGTACTTCCGGGTTTGGTGTGTCCATAACCCGAAAACGCGCAACTTGCGTTCGCAATCCAAGGTACACGCATTCCAAAGAACAGAAGTGCAACTAACATACCAAACAATTTGCACCCCATCGTTGAAAAGTGTGTGTGTGCGTGTGCACCTACAGGCACCTTCCCACTTGTGCATGATCACAAGTACATGACCGCTGATGTGCACACTGTTTTGGGCACTGAAAGGGGTGTGTGGCAGGGGCAGAATGGGGTGAAGCGGGTCGGAATGGACTGGCACGCAGTGGTCATGAATGGAACCCCCATTAGCAGGAATTCCCCTGTATGTAGAAAATTAACAAAGAAATGAAAGCCAGCTTCAGTTTCACAACTTCTTGTTGCCACATAGAAACTAGCTTGAACATACTTAAGAATTTCAGAATTAAAGTGTGCAGATAGTACAATTTAAGGCAGAAATGAGTGCATTTGGATACAATATTGTATGCAATATTGAGTTGTTAATGTTGTGCAAATATTTTGCCTTTCCTTGGTGATGAAAATGAGCAGATTTTGACCGTAATGCTTCATCGTGATCCGAATTGCTGTACTCCTTAGCTGTACATGAACCTTAATTCTCAAACAATGAGGCCACCTCTGGCCAGTTAAGAACATAAAAGGCCCTGCTGGATCAGACCAAAGGGACCAATCTAGTCCAGCATTCTGTTTTCAGAGGTGGATTTAGGGCAGTGCACAGGGTGCTGGGACGCGGGTGGTGCTGTGGGTTAAACCACAGAGCCTAGGACTTGCTGATCAGAAGGTCGGCAGGTCGAATCCCTGTGACAGGGTGAGCTCCTGTTGCTCGGTCCCTGCTCCTGCCAACCTAGCAGTTTGAAAGCACATCAAAGTGCAAGTAGATAAATAGGTACCGCTCCGGCAGGAAGGTAAATGGCGTTTCCGTGCGCTGCTCTGGTTCGCCAGAAGCGGCTTAGTCATGCTGGCCACATGACCCGGAAGCTGTACGCCGGCTCCCTCGGCCAGTAAAGCGAGATGAGCGCCGCAACCCCTGAGTCATCTGCTACTGGACCTAATGGTCAGGGGTCCCTTTACCTTTACCTTTTATAGGGTGCTGAGCCAAAAAAGGCACCTTCCCACCTCCCTCCCAAAGCCTAGTTAGCCCATGTCCAGCTTTGGGAAGGAGCTGAGAGGGCTCTAGGACCCTGCCAGAGCCTTGCACCTCCTTTCCAAAGCCCAGTACCTTGCTTAGCCAGCTTCGGGAAGGCAGCATAAGGGTTGAGTGTTTGTGTGTCAAATTTTGGCCTCACGCTGGGTGCCATATTACCAAGGTCCTCCCCTGCTCCACCCCACATTGACCACCTGCGAAATTGGCTGTGAGAAGCCCCACAAGAAGGAATCTTGAGGGCGATAGTCCTCTCTTGCTGCTGTTTACTCCCTATTGCATTCAGCGCTATGCTGCTTTCGATACTGAACAGAATATGTAGCTATCATCACTAGTAGCCATTGACTGTCTTAAAGGTAAAGGTACCCCTGCCCGTACGGGCCAGTCTTGACAGACTCTGGGGTTGTGCGTCCATCTCACTTAAGAGGCCAAGGGCCAGCGCTGTCCGGAGACACTTCCGGGTCACGTGGCCAGCGTGGCATCGCTGCTCTGGCGAGCCAGAGCCGCACACGGAAACGCCGTTTACCTTCCCGCTGGTAAGCGGTCCCTATTTATCTACTTGCACCCGGAGGTGCTTTCGAACTGCTAGGTTGGCAGGCGCTGGGACCGAGCAGCGGGAGCGCACCCCGCCGCAGGGATTCGAACCGCCGACCTTTCGATCGGCAAGTCCTAGGCGCTGAGGCTTTAACCCACAGCGCCACCTTGCAAGCCTTAACAGGCCCTTCCCTGAAATGGAGATTGCAGCCTTCTACTAAAAAAGGCTTTCCAGGTCTGCTGTCATTTGCAGATGTGATCAAAAGGCTGGACATTAGTGTCACTTTAGTGGCCGGAGGTTTGCCAGATATTGGACCTAATTCCAAAATACTCTGTTCCTCTACAGCTAGCACAAAAATACGATCCCCAGAAGGAGCATGAACTGCGACAATGGATTGAGGAGCTGACCGGGAAGCGCATCGGAGAAAACTTTATGGAAAGTCTGAAAGATGGAGTCATCCTTTGCGAGTAAGGAAGTAGGGGTGGGGGACGTGTTTGGTAACCTCCAAGAGTCTTGGGTGCTTTTTTGAAGGGTGGACACCAAAGAATATCACCACCCACACCCTGGCATCCAGAACCTGCAGCTGTTATGATAAGACAAGTTGTACGACAGGACCAAGCAGTACATAACCTACAGGAAAATGGTGCCCAACGCTGGCAAGAGACAACAGTTTAAGAGAGTTCATAGCGGGTTTGAATAATGCAGACCCATGAGGCAAGGTGGGGCAGTTGCCTCAGGACATCACACTTCAGGTAACTGGAAGGGACAGCAGATCCTGCCTCTGTGAAGAACACCCTACGCTTCTTGGGACGCAGGTGGCGCTGTGGTCTAAACCACTGAGCCTCTTGGGCTTGCCGGAAGGTTGGTAGTTCAAATCCCCACCACGGGGTGAGGTCCCATTGCTCTATCCCAGCTCCTGCCAACCTAGCAGTTCGAAAGCATGCCAGTGCAAGTAGATAAATAGGTACCGCTCCGGCGGGAAGGTAAACAGCTTTTCCGTGTGCTGCTCTGGCTCACCAGAAGCGGCTTAGTCATGCTGGCCACATGACCCGGAAGCTGTACGCCGGCTCCCTCAGCCAATAAAGCGAAATGAGCGCCGCAACCCCAGAGTCGGTCACGACTGGACCTAATGGTCAGGGGTACCTTTACTTTTACCTAAGGACAAAAGACACACAAACCTTGCAGCACATGAGATGATACGCTGCTCTGAGGTCATCGGCCTGACTCTGCAAATAAGCTACACAGCTGAAGCATGAACATTAATGCAGGGGTGCCATGTTTCAAGAAGTAAAAATCCAGATACAAAAGTTTGTTTGTTTGTTTAACTTATATACTGCCCTACACTCGGAGGTCTCAGGGCATTTCGCAGAAAAGATCACAATATATAAAATCATATATCAAATTAAGAACAATAACCCAAGAACACCCCCCCCCCATAAAGAGCCACATTTTAAAAGGAAGTTGAGCCTTTTATGGGAAATAGACCGAAAAAGACAAAGAGTGATACACACACACCACACACTTCCTAGTTCTGCTGGCAAAAACCCAAAGATGTTGTCGATTTTTCTAAATCCCCCCCCCCCCCGACACAAATATCACTATTGGAATCTCGGGGAAAACTGGATGTGTGGCAACCCTAACTAACAGAAATTATGTTGATGGATTTTACAGAAAAAGTCCAGCTGTCATAAGAACTTTCAGGCCAGCCGCAATGCTAGGTTTTACATAAAATGTTCTGGCAACCAGCCCAGAGGTCAAACAACCTAGCTGATGGTTGGTGTTTTTCCCTGGTCGTTTGGCAATCCTACTCACCACCCCAGCCAATTGGCAGAGAGGTGGACTCATTCCTGCCTTCCTTGAGACTGCTTTACCTATTTATCATTTTGAATATTAAAAAAAATTAAAAATCCTTCTGACAAATGAGCTCAACACCTGCCATTCTCTTATTTCCCTCTAGCATCAAGCTAGATTTTAAAAAAAACTTGTCTTCCTCCTAAAGATAGTTTGATAGTTGGAAAGGAAAAAACAACAAAACTGGGAAAATTCAGCGATAATCATCAACTAGTTTTTGTTGTGAGTAGTAAGAGATTTTAAACAAGAACATATCAGAAGATAATATAGCAATTGAATAGGATTGCTGTTCATCTTTTTATTATGTTTTATTATATTTTCTATGTTTGTTTTTTCGTAACCATCATCTTGCAGCTTGAGCAATGGATCATGCAGACCTTTATCTGATCCAGAGGATCTAGTTGTAAACTGAAAAGCAGCAGTATTCATTACCCAATTCTACAATAAGGAATGATCCCAATGTTTCTATATAACAAGGAGCATTCTTTCTGCCGATTGTATTATAAGAACATTTTAGGGCTGCAGCATATACAAGCTGTTTTCTATACGGAGGTTCCCTGTGTATAGAAAAAGTGTGGTGTAGTGGTTAAGAGCAATTGTCTCGGAATCTGGTGAACCGGGTTCGATTCCTCGCTCCTCCACATGCAGCTGCTGGGTGACCTTGGGCTAGTCACACTTCTTTGAAGTCTCTCAGCCCCACTCACCTCACAGAGTGTTTGTTGTGGGGGAGGAAGGGAAAGGAGAATGTTAGCCGCTTTGAGACTCCTTAGGGTAGTGATAAAGTGGGATATCAAATCCAAACTCCTCCTCTTCTTACAAAGTATGGTGTCGAAATAAATAAATAAAATTAAAAATTGTCCAGTAGCACCTTAGAGACTAGCTAACTTTGTTCTGGGTATAAGCTTTCATGTGCATGCACACTTCTTCAGTACGGTGTGTTCTTGCATCAAAAGAGTTGCAGATTGGGAAGTCTTGAAGGAGAAACACATGGCACATGAAGTAATCCTTACAGTGAGCAGCACACACGACACTTAAGAAATAAACTTCCTTTTCCCATTTCTGTCTTTCAGCCTCATTAACAAACTCCAACCTGGATCTGTGAGGAAGGTGAATGAGTCCACACAGAACTGGCACCAGGTAAACATTCCCTCTAATTCACTGCTAATCCATGTATCCCTCATTAAGTTTGCCTCTCCAAATCCTGCTTTGGAAAGTGGAGTGGAAAAGGATGAACTGATTAAAAAAACTTTAATGATGCACCAGGCATCAAATTCTGCATTAAGAGTTCCTTAGCCAAGCTTTTTCTTTATGGCCATCAGCTTTATCTCCCACAAAAGGCTTCTGCACGATCACACAAAATAACGTGCCCCAATTGCATTTTGCTCTTTGACTTTTGTCCATTATTCCTGTGAGCCTTGATTTAGCAACATATGTGCATGTGTGGGGGAAAGAGAGGGCTTAAGCTAAAAAGAGGGTGCTCTCTCCAGAGAAGGGGAATAGTGAGAATCTGGCAACATCTGCATGGCTATCTGCTCAAATGCCACTGTCCATGGGCAATGGGGTATTTGTGGGAGGCAGCCATCGCCTGGACAAGCACGCTAGGGTAAGAAAAGACCCGGCAGATTATTCATTGGCCTCTCCTCTTTTGCAGCTGGAGAACATTGGCAACTTCATTAAGGCAATCACAAAATATGGAGTGAGGCCCCACGACACCTTCGAAGCCAACGACCTCTTTGAGAACACAAACCACACCCAAGTCCAGTCTACTCTGATTGCTCTAGCTAGCATGGTAAGTGGCCTGGGACCCCAGCTGCCCACTTTTCCTGATAAAAATGCAAGTAGCGGTGATGGAACAGCAATTAATAAGAGTGATAAAAGTGTTTCACAAACACGTCCTCAGTAATTTTTTTCAGCCAACATCATCCCCACATTGCATACGAAGTCAAGAGAACAGGCGCTTGACTGAGGCCACCTGGAGAGTTCATGGCTTAAGATAAGATTCAAATAGGAGACCCTTAGTTTGTGGCTCTCACTGCCACTGGCTCTGATTCAGTATGGGATGGCAGCAGAGACGGGCGATATCTGGTTTTCAGCATTGCGATATATCACCAGCTAAACATTACGATATACTGATATATCACAATGTCTGAAAGAAAGATAGATCTGGTTTTCAACTTTGTGATATATCACCAGCTAAACATCGCAATATACTGATATATCACAATGTCTGTAATGAGGATGGAGCTATGTAGAGGCATTGGCTGGCTTCACTGTTTCCCCCACTTTTTGATTTTTGCACACACCCACTCCCCAGGATTCGCAATATATTGCCACGTCAAAAACTATGAAATGGATATCATGATATGGACTTCAAACCGGTTTTGGAAAATATATCAATATATCGCCCAGCTCTAGATGGCAGCAACATGCATTAGCAATGTCACCTGTGTGCTGTGCACTAGTCTGCGCTTGTTACGTTTGCTCAGCCTTTGTCACTTTCCCTTAAAGGGCAATGCTTATTTTCCTCTCTGACACTGGTGGGCAATGGGAACTCTCATCTCAATATCTAGAGCTTACCGTACTTTTCCGTGTATAAGACTCCCCCCTATTTTGGGGGGACTAAATTTAAAGAAAATGAGGGGAGAGGGCCCAAAGTTGTTGAGCGTTTTTTTTAGGGGGAATTGCATGCACGCCATCACCCCAGGAGGGCCATTGCTGGGGGGCTGCCAAAATGGGCAGCCGCTCCCCCCACGCCACTGCGGGCGGGAAGCTCCCTAGAGCGCGGGCCGCCAACCAGTTGGCTGGCGGTACACAGCTTCCCCTCCACGACGCTGTGGGAAACACTCCCTAGAGCACACACCTCTCGCAGCAGCATGGGGGGGAGATTGTGCGCCTGCCAACCAGCATGCAGCTCCCCGCACGCCACTATCCATGTAAAGGACGACCCCAGTTTTTTGACATGATTTCTGAGTCAAAAAACTTTGTCTCATACATGGAAAAATACGACATGTTTTGTCAGCAAGGCTCAGCCCCAGAGTGTGTCTGCAATTTAAGATCCTAAGCCCTGGAATATAAAGTGAGCTTTTCCTCCCACAACCTATTCCCACCCTCTTAGAACTTAAGGCACAGAGATTCTAGGACAGGGAACCACCTCGCATTTTAAGAATAAGCCCAGCAGGTCTGAGCAAGGAAAGCCTTCTGGTCTCAGCAAGAGTTCAAAGCAGAGCCCTCCTCACTCTTGGAAAAGCAGAAGCTTCTGCTATATACCTGAGAGGACAAACTTGCATCTTACCTGTTATGTACTGAAGTTCTCACCCTGGGCCAGCAGGGGGATACTGTAGATAGTTATGCAAATAAGGGATCGAAAGTGACGTTCAGTGATTGGATAGTTTTAGAAAATTGTTACAGTTACGTTGTACTGGAGCTCTATATAAGCAGGCTGACTGAACCCTTCAGTTCAGTTCTGTTCCGGCCTGTGAATAAAACAAGAGCTGTTTGAAGAATTGCTGTGTCGTCTGATATGTTCACCCACAACTTAACATTACCCTTTAGGCATTAGCACAGGGCAAGGGCAAAACTTGAAGGGATTTCTGCCTCTCACTTTCCGACAGGCCAAGACAAAAGGCATCAAGGTGAACATGGGCGTGAAATACGCTGAGAAACATCAGCGCAAATTCCTGCCTGAAAAGCTGAAGGAAGGACGGAACATCATCGGGCTGCAGGTATGTGACTCCAGATCTTCCTGCTGATTTATTCAGTAGGGAATTCTTCCTAGCAGGAGATAAACGGACTGCAAGGATGTCCCAAAGGACCATTAGTGTAGTCATGCCCAGAGCTGGATTTAGGTTTGATGAGGCCCTAAGCTACTGAAGACAATGGGGCCCTTTATATGTCCAGCTGTCCTTTGCCAACAACAAATTGTTGCTTTTTTTTTGTCTTTAATATATGCTATATGGTAATTTATGGACCTAAAGCCATAAATTATCTAAAGCCATTTGCACATGTTGCCACACAACCAGTCCATGCAGAATGTAGGCACCCCATATATAGAAATGAGCAAACCAGTAATATTTTAGGGAGTGGGCTAGCAGGCGGGGCCCATTACTTACATCATAGGAGCCTACACAGCACAAAACACTGTTGCTGTATGTAAGTTTTATTTTATTTGTTTCTTATCTTATATTTTGGAAATGTACATCCAGTTTTTCCCCCCTTTAAACTTTTTTGGGGCCCCCAAAAGAGTGGGGCCCTAAGCTATACAGTGGTGCCCTGCAAGATGAAATTAATCCGTTCCGTGAGGCTCTTCGTATAGCGTTTTTTTCGTCTTGCGAAGCAAGCCCATTGACAGCTTAGCGGATTAGCGCTATTAGCGGTTTAGCGGCTTTTAGCGGATCAGCTGATAAGCGGCTTAGGGCTTAGGAAAGGGGGGGGGAGGGGAAAAACTCCGCAGGAACTCGCAAGACATTTTCGTCTTGCGAAGCAAGCCCATAGGGAAATTCGTTTTGCGAAGCGCCTCCAAAACGGAAAACCCTTTCGTCTAGCGGGTTTTCCGTCTTGCGAGGCGTTCGTCTTGCGGGGCACCACTGTAGCTTGTTTAGCTTATATGTAAATCCAGCACTGGTCCTGCCAACCCTGGCTGAAAATCTGATGCAGCCACAAGTCGCAGGAAGTAGCAGGAGTTTGGGGAGGTGGAGGCTCCCAGATTCAATGCATCCAACCAGGGATAGCCTGTCCCATTTCACCACTGGAGGCGAAATGGAATTGTGCCACTTCCTGCTGCAGCCACCCCACCCCACCCTGGAACACCTCCCTCTCCCTGAAACTCCCTCAGTGGTACCTCAGGTTACAGGCGCTTCAGGTTACAGGCGCTTCAGGTTACAGACTCCGCTAACCCAGAAATAGTACCTCAGGTTAAGAACTTTGCTTCAGGATGAGAACATAAATCGCATGGTGGCGGCAGTGGGAGGCCCCATTAGCTAAAGTGGTACCTCAGATTAAGAACAGTTTCAGGTTAAGAACGGACCTCCAGAACAAATTAATTTCTTACAGGATGTAATAGTTAGAAAGGACTGACACAACCCGAAACCAGGAAGAAGGGACGTTGGATAAAATTAGAAGAGAATTTCTTTTTATATATCTTTTTATTTTTGGAATTAGTGTAATACTAATGAAATATCAGAATGTGTTGGAAAAGAATTAATTGGCTTTAGTAGAAAGGTTTGAAGGAGTTAAGTATAAATATGGTTTAAATTTTGAAATTCTATGGTTTTGAAGGTAAGATAAGGTTAAAGAAATTAACGGTAAATTGAGACAGATTGTTAAGACAAATTATTTAAATAAAAATTGAGAAGTATGGGAAGAATTTGCTGAAATAATGAATGAAATTAGAATACAAAAAGGGAGGTGAGAAGAAGTCTAAGAAACAAGTTAATGAGAGGATGTATTTTTTTTGTTATCTATGTTTTTTCATTGTTTTTTCTGTTTTGTTGTTATTTTTTCGTTTTTGTATGTTTCTTTTTTTTGGTATTTTTGAAAATCTGAATAAATATTATTAAAAAAAAAAAAAACAGAACGAATTAATTTCTTAACCCGAGGTACCATAGTATTCCAGTGGCAGCAGAAACAGTGACGGGGTGTGTGGGGCAAGGTGCTGCCTCTTGCACTTCCGCCACCTGAGGCAGCTGCTTAACCCTGCCTTATGGGTGGGCCAGCTCTGCATTTCGCTTGAGCATTTCAAAGACACAGCTGATAGCACAAATGTATGGGAAGCTGTCTCATGAGCACTGCATTGCCACCTAGAGGCAGAAGGTGATACTAAAGATGCTTTTTAATAGGGGTTTAGGTAGGATTGCCATAAGGGACGCGAGTGGCGCCGTGATCTAAACCATAGAGCCTAGGGCTTGCTGATCAGAAGGTCAGCGAATCCCCCTAGCAGTTCAAAAGCACGTCAAGTGCAAGTAGATAAATAGGTACCACTACAGCGTGCGCTGCTCTGGTTCGCTAGAAGCGGCTTAGTCATGTTGGCCACATGACCCAGAAGCTGTCTGCGGACCAATGCCAGCTCCCTCAGCCTATAGAGTGGGATGAGTGCCGCAACCCCAGAGTCCATCCACAACTGGACATAATGGTCAGGGGTACCTTTACCTTTACCTTTTAGGTAGGGTTGCCATATGTCTGGAATTTCCAGAACGTAGCCGGCATTCAGCCATTGGAAACAGCGCCTGGGTGGAATCGCTTAAATGTCTGGAAGTGTATATATTGGTGAATTTCCTTAAAAATAGCTCCAAAACTTCATTAATTTTGCAAAAAGGAAAAAAAAGGCAAAAACTTTGGGCAAAACTAAAAACATTTGCCCCCTACCCCCGGTTTTTCACTTTTTGAAATATGGCAACCCTAGTTTATATGGAAAATAATTGTGTACAGCTGCAAAGGCTGGCAGCATTAAGACAAATGCAACAGTGTAAAAAATTGGTATAGTTTTTGTAAAATATGCAGGGATATAAAATATGCAAAATGAACCATGGAAAGAGATGAAGGGAAGTCATTGATATCTTAAGTATGTAAAATGTTTCTCTGAAATTGTAAAAAAGAAAATTTAATAAAAATCATATTTTTTTAAAAAAAGAAGCCTTACACTGCCTGCAGATGCAATATGGCCAGGCTATTCCAGACATAATCTACAGGAATATGATGGGAACAAATTACATGAACCCCCCAGCTGTAAGATCTTCCTGAAATCTGGATGAAATCTGTGACAGAACCAGAAATAAATGGAATTCTACATTGTCTAAGTGGCAGGGTAGGGTTGGGGCTTTCCATCTGTGGGTAGCTGAATGGGGACCACTCTTCTAGGGAGACTTGGAGGAGACAGAACGACCAGTCTAACTGTCAACACTGTTTTTGTTTCCTAGATGGGCACCAACAAGTTTGCCAGCCAGCAGGGCATGACAGCATATGGCACACGTCGGCACCTCTATGACCCTAAGTTGGGCACAGACCAACCTTTAGATCAAGCCACCATCAGTCTACAGATGGGAACCAACAAGGGGGCTAGCCAGGTAAGAAATGGAGGGGGGAACAAGAATAAATATGTGTGTTGACTATTTAGTATTTGTGAAGATCTGATAAGATCTTAATTGCACTGGCCAGCTAATTGCTTTATGGCTCCAATTAGCCCCAGTGGTCCGGCACGCTTCCCAGCCAAGCTGCGCAGAACTTCTTCTTCCCCGGTTTCGCCTTGCAGAGTAAAAACACAGCGGATCAAAACCGTTGCAGTCTGCTTCAGATCCAAACACACCAAGCACTGTGTATGTCCAAATTCATCAGTTCTTTATTGCAGCAAATATTTACAGCTCAGCATTTCCCAAATTCTCCTGGACTGCTAGCATTCATGGCTGCCTCTCTCAGAGACACAGAGAGAACAACAAGTAGAGCTCCTCCCTCCTTTCCCACGTCAGAATGGGAGGCACACTCAGAACAAAAATTAACCCAGTAAGTTCTGAACCCCAACACCCCCTCTTGCAGAGCATTCTGACAAGACCTGTGGATGTACCTTTGCAGACCTCTGTGAGATCAATCCCTTCCCCAATGCCTTGCGCCCTCTCCTGGCGTCCCTGTCAGGCATCTGTGGAACATCCTCACAACTCTCAGATTCGCACTGTGCGAAACTTACCCACGCACCTGTGGCCTGATACCTCTCAGGTGGAATTCCCTTCGTTGTGCGACTGGACCTCCTGGGCACAAACTCAGGCACTGCCTCTGACTCACTGTGGTCAGCAGGTGTGTCCCTTGCATCCTGGGATTCCCCCTCTGACTTAACGCGTCTTCGAACCCTTGGAATTACCCTCACAGGAGAACTAGGCTCACTCTTGGGCTCCCTTTTTACAACTTGCGGAGATGCCCCATCCTGCTCCTGACTTTGGTCAGTGAGCTGATCGTCATCAGTAGACTCAGCCCCTGGCTCTCCTTCCTCCTCGTCAGAACCTTCCTGCTCTGAATCAGAAAGACATTCTGAAAGAATATCGCGTCTGGCAGGGGTCTTTGACCTTTCCTCCTGCTTACAGAACTCAGCGTGTTTACTGATCAGCAGCTTACTCTGATCACCTGACGGGTACGCAAACCTCCACGCACGAGCCGTTGGCTCATACCCACAGAAGATCATTTTCTGGAACTTGGGTTCACCTGGCCCTCGCAAAGCTTCAGGCACCAGCAGCGAGGCCGTTGAACCGAACGCACGGAGGAAGTGAACCTGTGGTTTCCTCCCGTGAAGCATGAAAAACGGTGTGTCTCCTACCACTGAATTGTAGGACCTATTCCAGGTGAAGCTCACATATTTAACTGCCTCCATCCAAAACTTTGGAGATAACCCAGAGTCTGACAGCATCACCTGTGCAGCCTTAACCAGAGCCTCACTTCTGAGCTCTGCTACCCCCCTCTGTTGAGGAGAAGTCACTGTGTGACTTATCCCTTTCTTGTGAAAGAACTTCTGCAAAGCAGACCCAGTAAACTGTGAACCTCTGTCACTAGCAATTTCCCTGACTCTGGTGGAGAACATTAGTTCCACCTCCTCAATCCAACGACTAATCAGCTGTGCTGCATCTTCCTTGGATTTGAGACCATGTGTCCAGGTGTTCTGCGAAAAATCATCCTGCAGTGTCAGCAGAAACCTGGCCCCTCCCAGACTTGGTTCCTTCATGGGACCCAACAGATCTATGTGCACAAGATCAAAAGGTTTTGTGGTTACCCTCTCCACCCTGGGGTAACTGCACCCTCTTACCTTTGCCTGTCTGCAAGCCTGACAATCTAGGACTCTTGCACATTCTTCAATTCTACAGCCTTTGGAAACCTCAGGTAGCACCTGTAGTTCTTCAAGACAGGCATGAGCTGTCTTCTTATGCCACACACAACAACATGAAACATGAGTGGGAACTGTAGCACGCAGGGCTTGTGCTTTCTCAACCTTCCCCTCACCCTCCAGAGACATTTTAAGAATGAAGAGATCATTCTGCCCCTTTGCAACTCTGACCAGTTGCTTCCCTCCTTTGGAGATTGTACAAACATCGTGTTCAAAGCAAACCTTAAACCCCTTTTTCAACAAATAAGGCACAGATAAAATACAGTGTTGCACTCCTGGCACAATGCAAACTTCCATCTGCTCCTGCAAAACAGAAAACAATACATTTGCAATGTTAGTCACATTTTTCTTTGTCCCATTTGCAAACTGAACAGTTTTTCCAGCCGGAATTGCCTTGCAATTCCACATCTCGACTGCAGGGGTCTCTGAGATCAGGTTGCAGTTAGCTGCTGAGTCGATTACAAAGCGAAAATCAGTGTGTCTCTCAGAGCTGTCCTCAAACAAAGCCATACTGGCAACAAACGTCCCGCTGCCCCCTCCCTCTGGGCTTCTGCAGCAGTTCTGTCTGGTTGTCTTGGCAACCAACTCCCCCTTGCTCAGGACCTTGGCAGCTTCCGTAGAAGTAGCCTCCTCCGTTGCCTTGGAGACCGGCCTGGCCTCTGCGTTCTCACGCGACTCTTTAGGCCTTATCTTCACTTTGTCCAGGTGGCCGACCTTGAAGCGTCTAGCTCTCCGGAGCTTCCCAGCCTTTGGCTGACGACGACGATCACCAGTGGAAAAACACTGCCCAGGGCTCCTTTCAGCTGGCCTGGCCCCCCTTCTTCCGGAAGAGCACTCAGTGCCAGCCCTGCCCTCGCTGAAACTGCGTTTCACTTCAGCACTCACAGTGGAAAACTTTCGAAACTTGCCTTTGGAACTCTCAGCCCCCCCGACTTGCACCTCAGGGACTGGGGCTTCAGCCATTTCTAGGCTCCTCATGACTTCTCCAGGGCTCTTGCCTCCTGCTGAAGTTTCACACAAACTTCTCAGCACCTCCCAGGCAGCCCTTGCTGACTTTACGCCCTCCAAACTGGGCAAAAGTGATGCATGTACGCATGCTTTTAGCATAGCAAGCTCTCTTTGCATTCTCTGCAGGCTTTCTTCAGGCAACGCAGCCTCAAAGCCTGTAATGTCTGTCCCTTCAGGACCTGGATTCAGGGGACGTGGTTCTTTCTGGCTTACATCCCAAAGCCCAGTAACCAGGAACCAACCCCTTACTCTTCTGGACCAGGTTGCCCAACTTCTTAAAGTGAGCTTCTCAAGCGGAACGTCCTCAAGAACCTGGCTGTCTGCCATTTTCTCCTCTTTCCCGGGGCCCAGCTGTACTCACGTTTCACCAGTCAGCCCTCCGGCACCCGATTTCTCAGCTGCTTTCCCAGCTCTCTGCCTCAGCAACTCTTGCCTCTCTGCAGCAGGCAAAACACAGAACGCAGACCTCTGCCGCTTCAGTAGCGTCTTCCAGCTATTGCCAAGCTGACTTCAAACCTTCAAAGCTCACCGGCAGACTCTTAGCAACAGTTTTATTAGCGGTAATTAGGTCCTCCATAACCTGTGAAGATCTGATAAGATCTTAATTGCACTGGCCAGCTAATTGCTTTATGGCTCCAATTAGCCCCAGTGGTCCGGCACGCTTCCCAGCCAAGCTGCGCAGAACTTCTTCTTCTCCGGTTTCGCCTTGCAGAGTAAAAACACAGCGGATCAAAACCGTTGCAGTCTGCTTCAGATCCAAACACACCAAGCACTGTGTATGTCCAAATTCATCAGTTCTTTATTGCAGCAAATATTTACAGCTCAGCATTTCCCAAATTCTCCTGGACTGCTAGCATTCATGGCTGCCTCTCTCAGAGACACAGAGAGAACAACAAGTAGAGCTCCTCCCTCCTTTCCCACGTCAGAATGGGAGGCACACTCAGAACAAAAATTAACCCAGTAAGTTCTGAACCCCAACAGTATTCCAGCTCTAGCTGGGGCTTCCCCATGAGTGCAATGGTGCCTTGAAGGACTTCTCCTGGTGCCCACGAAGTATCTGTGCAACATTCTTTGCCCCCTGCCCCCTTCATCATGAAGTGGCAAGGGGGTCTTTGTTTTTTCCTCCTTGAAAAGCTCAGAGCCAATGGACTCTCTGAAAGAGTGCCACTCTTTCCCATTCCCTCTTTTAGCTCTATGTGCTTCTCAAGGCTGAGAGGGCATCTGGGCAGTTGAACCATAGGAATTGAAGCAACTAAGAGAAAGTAGGGACGTGAGTGGCACTGTGGTCTAAACCTCTGAGCCTAGGGCTTGCCAATCAGAAGGTTGGCGGTTCGAATCCCGTGATGGGGTGAGCTCCCGTTGCTTGGTCCCAGCTCCTGCCAACCTAGCAGTTCAAAAGCACATCAAAGTGCAAGTAAATAAATAGGCAGCACTCCAGCGGGACTGGGACGCAGGTGGCGCTATGGATAAAACCTCAGTGCCTAGGACTTGCCGATCGTATGGTCGGCGGTTCGAATCCCCGCGGCGGGGTGAGCTCCCGTTGTTCGGTCCCAGCTCCTGCCCACCTAGCAGTTCGAAAGCACTCCTAAGTGCAACTAGATAAATAGGTACCGCTTTATAGTGGTAAGGTAACGGCGTTTCCGTGTGTTGCGCTGGTGCTGGCTCGCCAGAGCAGCTTCGTCACGCTGGCCACGTGACCCGGAAGTGTCTTCGGACAGCGCTGGCTCCCAGCCTCTTAAGTGAGATGAGCACGCAACCCCAGAGTCGGACACGACTGGCCCGTACGGGCAGGGGTACCTTTACCTTTACCTTTACTCCAGCGGGAAGGTAAATGGCGTTTCCATATGCTGCTCTGGTTTTGCCAGAAGCGGCTTAGTCATGCTGGCCACATCACCCACAAAAATTGTCTGTGGACAAAGGTCGGCTCCCTTGGCCGGTAAAGCAAGATGAGCACCGCAACCCCAGAGTACTTCGCAACTGGACTTTAACTGTCAGGGGTCTTTTACCTTTACGCTTTTAAGAGAAAAGGGGAACCACTGAGGGTGCAGTGAGTGAGCTGGCCAGGGGACAAAGGAGTATGTGCTGCAGAAATCAGAAGAATGTAGTGCCAGACAGCCAGAAGGTGCACTCACAAAAGTTGGATGTATTCTCTTGAAATAACATATTTTCCCCAAGAGTTCACCCAGCCTGTCCACCACCAAATCACAGATCACATCTGTCTCTATTGGCTGCACTGTAAAAATCACAGATCCAGTACCTCCCAGTGCTTCCATGGTTCACATGGATACAAGGCACAAATCCTCATGGATCTGTAAGATATTCTCAAAACCACCATCAAATCTTAGGTCACCTCTGTACCAACTGATGTATTCTGCAATTTACTGGTGGCTTTGTTGTCCTTCTTTGGGGTAAAAATCTATGAGGAGCCATGTTTTGTGGTGCATTTTTTTAAAATACTATGCAATCTTCCAGTGGGAGGTTTGTTTTGATTGTGGCTTTGGTGGGATCGAAATTTAAGAGTATGTTTTAATTCTGCTGGATCTAACTTCTATCCAGACCCCATGGAACAATAAAGTGTGTGTGTGTGTGTGTGTGTGTGTGTGTGATTTCTTTGTCTGGGGTAAGGTAAAGTGTCATGAGGGAGCATGGGAAGAAACAGAGGAGGTGGTACCCAGAGCACTCTCTCAACATTTCAAATGTGGCCACAGGGCCTAAAGTTGATGGCACCTGAAAGAGATGATAAAATAGCCTTAGACACACTAAGATGGTGTAAAATCCTCAAGACAGGCCCAGTGTCCCAATTAGATACAGTGGTGCCCCGCAAGACGAATGCCTCGCAAGACGGAAAACCCGCTAGACGAAAGGGTTTTCCGTTTTGGAGTTGCTTCGCAAAACGAATTTCCTATGGGCTTGCTTTGCAAGACGAAAATGTCTTGCGAGTTCCTGTGGGGGTTTTTTCCTCCCCCCCCCTTTTTCTAAGCCGCTAAGCCGCTTATCCGCTAAGCGCCGCTGAGCCGCTAATAGCGCTAATCCGCTAAGCCGTCAATGGGCTTGCTTCGCAAGATGAAAAAACCGCTAGACGAAGAGAACCGCGGAACGGATTCTTTTCGTCTTGCGAGGCACCACTGTATTTTGCATTGCTGGGTTACATTCTTCTTCTCTGTAAAAAACAAAAAACAAAACCCTCATGACTCTGGGAAAGGCACCATCTTTTGCACTCTGTTTTGCATGCTCCCCCACCAAGTGGAACACCACCAGATTATCCCCACTATGGCAGAAGCACAACAGGCACACTGCAGCTGTTCTTAGAAATGTCACAGATATAATGAAGTACAGCAGCGGTGTTAAGAAGAAGTCAGTTTCTCGGAACAGCTGGGAACGTGTGTTACTACTTGGGGACCTATTTATATATAACTGCCTGTCTACAAGAGCAAGGGGCATCCCTTGTGGGTTCTAAGCAACACCCCCTTGTGGACCATTCATAGATTACTGTGCATTAAGCACTTTTGTACAACTAGGTTTTTAGGCATAATGCAAAAATAAGGGTACTCTGCCAAGAAGAGACAATGCTGCTGCTGTTTTGGGTACCGGATTATTTAACCCGGGATAAAACATTCCAAAAGAGTCCATGATTCTTTTTGAGCCAATTGCCTTGCTTTGAAATGCTATCTTACAGCAGCCTTGGAAACACGTGAGCTGAAGTTGAAGCAACTTCAGGCCAGGCGGGGGCAGTTATCTCAAGAAGATACCATTGCCAATAAACAAGTCCTAGCTTGTTCTTTCCTCATAATCCAGAAAGCAGGTACTGCTAATCTCAAAAGTGTTCCACGAGTACTTTTAGGTCCCCAAGAAGATCAAGGTAAACTCAGAAGAGCTATTTGAGGTATTTGTTGTCCTAGAAAGCAAATAAGCTCAGCCTTAATGCAAGGAGAGGAAGATGAGGGATATTCAAACAAGGAAAACCAAACTTTTGCTTGGCATCCCATTGGCACTAATAAAGTTGAACTAAATACAGTGGTACCTTGGTTCTCAAACTTACATCTGTTCCGGAAGTCCATTACAAAACCAAAACATTCCAAAACCAAGGTGCGCTTTCTCATAGAAAGTAATGCAGAATGGATTAATACGTTCCAGGCTGTTGAAAAACTACCCCTAAAATGCTTCTCCCCACCGCCCTAATCAGAGCAATCTTTCCAGATCTCTCTCTCTCTCTCTCTCTCTCTCTCTCTCTCTCTCTCTCTCTCCCTCTCCCTCTCCCTCTCCCTCTCCCGTCAAAGCAGCTGGGCTTCAGAGCGCTGTCTGGACGCTTCTCCTCACAGCCCCAATCAGAGCGATCTCTCTAAAAGCGGAAGCGCAACACTAAAAACAGAAGCTCAGGACAGGTTCAACTTCCAAAAAATTTCAAGAACCGGAACACTCACTTCCGGGTTCCAAGTTGTTCATGAACTAGGCTGTACGAGAACGAAGGTACCATTGTACCAGCAGAGAGGGTATGAAGGGGGCCTCATGCGGAACCTGCTCTGCTTTCCATTCTTCTCCTTAAGTCATTTTACACTCCCAGGCTCACCATTTCCTCTCTTCTTCTTCCTCCTCCTCCACCCATATCCATCCCTAGGCGGGCATGACGGCCCCTGGAACCAAGCGGCAGATTTTTGAGCCCGCCCTGGGCATGGAACACTGCGACACCCAGAACATCTCCCTGCAGATGGGCAGCAACAAAGGGGCATCACAGCAGGGCATGACTGTGTATGGGCTGCCGCGGCAGGTCTACGACTCCAAGTACTGCCTCACACCCAACTATGCCATGATCGGAGAAGATGAAGGCCAGTACAACCACAGCCATCATAACTTCTACAACTCAGAATAGCCAGCAGGAATCATGGGACGGACATAGAACAGAGACACCAGCACTTAAAAAAAAGAAAAAGAAAAAAAAGGGGAACTTCCCAAACAGAAGATCCACCATCAGGTGGCTATTTTCACCTGGGAATATAAGAAGATCATGACAGTTCCCTCAACTGCTAACCAGCTCACTAGAGACTCTTCAAACCATGCCAAAGCCAAGTCTCCCCTCCAAGTCTCCACCACTGAGCCTTAAAAGCTTCACTTCGATCCCTTTCACGCTTTATTTAATGTATGACGTACTGCCACTACTTTTAAGCATGCACTGATGTGGCTCAAAGCCACTAGGATGGAATGTTACAGTAAAAATAATAATAATAATCTAATGGGTTGGGAGAAGCAAATACGAGGCAATGACCACTCTTGATTTCTCCTTCTTTCTCTTTTCTGAACAAGAGCCATCAGTCATCTCTTCCCTGTGGCTTGTGGCAGCTCCTGCTGCTGCTGTTTTGGGTCAAGGCAGAAGCAGGCAATCAAAGGCACAGCTTCTGTTGGTGAACATATTGCCTACTGCACTCTGTTTTGTAGCCTAACAGAAGCTGTTCTGGTACAAGCCCTATCATCTGCCTTGCTCTGTCTACAATCAGGTTAGGGGCAAATTGGCAAGCCCCCCCCCCCACCTGCCTACTTTGTCAGGGGTTCCAGTCATTTTTGCTTCCTA
This sequence comes from Podarcis cretensis, assembly GCF_951804945.1. Lineage (NCBI taxonomy): Eukaryota > Metazoa > Chordata > Lepidosauria > Squamata > Lacertidae > Podarcis > Podarcis cretensis. The sequence continues at coordinate 33,673,856 of NC_137187.1, forward strand.
AATACTAATAGTTTGTAGAAAAGCACCGGTGAACTAAGTCAGCCATTGGCTTCCTGGAAACGGAACGTATTTAGGTAGAGTATGTGATACTGCGGAGGGAGACTGTAGAAGGAGGTTGGACGCATCTAACCAGTAAAGGGGTATGTTCACAGTGTCTGAAGTTATCCCAAGATTCATGTGAGAGGTCATTTGGTGAGAATTACACACAATTGTAAACCAAAGCCGTTCATCTTCTACATCTTCAGGGAGAATCTGGAAAATAACTTACCAGGTTATCAGTAATCTAGTCTTCACTAAAAAGGAGAGACAGAGAATTTATAGTCCGAATGGTTCTTGACTGAGCTCCATTATGCAGGCAACTTCTACAAAAACAATCTAGCGTTCAGAAATTGGAACTTCCCATAAATGCATGGCAACTTATCCATTCCTCCTCCTGAATGCCTCTTGTTTACCAATGGTTCTCCTATCAAGTAAGCCACTTCCTTGCCATCAATCTCATTTATTTCCAGCACACACGCCCAATTTCATAGTAAATAACAGAATTCAACGCAACTCCATGCACTGCAAGCGCATTTACACACATTCTGGAGAAGAAATTTAAAATTCCAGAGGTACAGAACATGAACAGTCTTCAATAAGGCTGGCAGAAGTGCCGTGGGACTAATTCATGTTTGAAACTAAAATGCTTCTATTAACTACGATTCACATGCTTCAAATGAAGACAAATGAATCACCTGTTATAAAGCCAAAATCAGTTTTGAGATAAGCCTAACCACAGAAGACCAAAATAAATCCCACTGAATTTACTTACACGAGTAAATTTGGCTATCATCCAGTTCAGTACGTGCTCTGTAATTGATTAACTGCATGGATTTTAAATTTGCATATATCACAATAGTCCTGAAGGGGGAGGGAAAGCATTTACTGTTCTTTCCACCTGTGTGAGGACCAAGGAGGAATTCTCTTATAAGAAGCCCCCTGCCACCACCCATGGATTTATAATCACTTACATTTAAAAGCAATTTCCCAACAAGTCTCCTCTAACTGACCAAAGCATTGATTAATCAATTAGATTAGTTGTCCAAACATGGCAGTCTCGGTTCAAGGATTGGGGTGCTTATCTACCTGCGTGGCATCCAAGTTAGAACAGGAAAAAGTTTGCTGGCTTCACTAACTGCATCACCATTTTGTCTGGTGGCAAATCTAGTGTTTAGCCGGGGGGGGGGCACTTGCTCACTGATTCACACTGTAGTTAGTATGTGGTACCAGATATTGTTACAAACCAACATTGGGGGGAAATGCCAAAGTCTATATTGCCAATGAAAGCAGCTGCTGTCATTAAACCCTGCCCCTGCCCCTCGCTTCTCTCACTGCGGTTAGAGGGGCTCTACATATTGAGCAGCTAAGACACACCCAAAAACCCCGCTCTAAAACATTTTTTGTTATGTTCTGCTAATGACCACTTTTTAATTTCACTGCAGCACAATAAAAAAGAAAGAAAAAAAACACTTTTCTAATATGATTGGAGGTTTTCCTTATCCCTTGGTCAGAGGTTTTCAACCTTTTTGAGTCCACGGCTCCCTTGACCAGCACCATTCTTTCTGTGGCACCCCTGTGGGGCTCAGGAACCCAGTTATGCCACCCCTTGCCTGCAGAGCTGGCAGCCTCTCACCCTTTTTCAAACAGCCTTGTGGAGGGTTCCTTCAGCCTCCTCTTTTCCCTTCTCATTGGGGGTCCTCTGGGAAGCTGCCGCGCCTGGTCTCTGAGCTGTACCCCCTGCACCAAAGAGAGGTGCCTTCTCACACTGCCCCACAGGGGCCAGGCAGCATCCCTTGGGCAGCTTGTAGCCAGAGCTACTGCAACAAACAGCCACTCAAGCCTACGGGAGGCAGAGATGCAAGAGGGCATCAGAGGAGAGAGGGAAGGAAAGAGGGACAGAGGCCAGTGTTGCCCGCAGCACCCCCGACCATCATTCAAGGCACCCCAGGGTGCCATGGCACACTGGTTGAAAACCACTGCTCGTGGTCTATGTAGTCCAGAACAATCTACTTTGGCTTACAGGGAATCTCTAAGACCTCCAGGCAGAAAGGACTTTTCAAACTCTGGAACCCAAGTGTATGCCTAGGATTGAGCCTGGGGGACCTTCTACGAGCAAATTTATGTGTAAAATGGGCAATTTTTAAAGTGCTAAACTAGATTAGACTCTGCTCTCTTCCAACTCAATTTAAAGCTTGTGTTTCTTTGCAAGTGTCTACTGTCAAGTGGAAAGCAGTCAGCCGACAATGCAGAATGGGAGAGAATAAGCCTGCCTGGTTATGAATGTATTCAGTGATTTGTACCGCATTCAACGGCATAAAAATCCATGGGACAAATGGGCTGTCATTTTAAAATGAGCCAAGTTTCTAGCCTTTGTAGTTACAGAGAAAACCTGAAAATAATGGGCAGCCTCTGCTTTAAGTAGAAAATTCAGATTTCTACAAAAAGGGTTATTACTATGCTGCAAAAAAATAATAAAGCATGTAAGCTCAAGCTATACTGTGTGCAGATCTAGAGCAGCTCAGAATCTTCTTCTGGGAACAGATAAACTCAAAACAAGTCTCTTGCTTGGCAGGTCTCAGAAAATAAGTACTGTACAAAATAAGGGAAGTTATGTTTCATTTGCTGTCCATGGGTTGGTGCAAGAACATAAGAGCCTCCTGAATCAGGCCAATAGCCCACTTAGTGCAGTAACCTGTTTCCAGTGGTCAGCCAGGTGCCTGTGGGAAGCCTGCAAGCTGAACCTGAACACAAGTGCTCTTCCCACACCTGTGATTCCCAGCGACTGCCCTAGAGAGTCACACTATCTCAGACAGTGGAGGCAGAGTGTAGCCATTGTGGCTAGTAGCCATTTGATAGGCTTTTCTTCCATGAATTTTTCTAATCCTCTCTTAAAGCTATCCAAGTTGCTGGCCATCACTGCCTCCCAGTAGGAGTTCCATAGTTTAACTATGCATCAGTACTTTCCATGGCGTGTCCTGAATCTTCCATCCAATCTTCATTAGATGGTTCCAAGTTCCAGTATTGCAGAAGGAGATAAACTTCTACTCACTTTCTTCAAACGGTCCACAACTTTTTACAGCTCTTATTCAACTTTTGTCTAAACTGAAAAGCCCCAAATATTGTAAGCCTTCATCATAGACCAGTTGCTCTGTTCCCTTGGTTCTTTGAAATGATTTTCAGCTCTACAGTATTATTTTTTAGGTGAGGCTACCAAAACTGTACAGCATTCCAAGTGTGGCCACACCATAGATGAGTTTAATGGCATTATGTTATTTGCAGTGTTATTTTCAATCCCTTTCCTAATGGACCCCTAGCATGGAATTCAGCCTTTTCACACTGGATCAAAATCTTCTTTGAGCTATCCACTACGACCCTACGTCTTCTTCCTGGTCAGTCACCATCAGTTCGTTTACACTGAATTGCATTTACCATTTTACTGCCCATTCACCCAGTTTGGAGAGATCCTTTTGGAGCTCTTCACAATCTTTTAGTTTTAACCGCTTTTAGCAATTTGGTATCATCAGCAAATGTGGCCACCTCACTGCTCACTCTACACCATGTATGAACAAATTAAAAAGCACAGGTACCAATAAGAACCCTTGGGGAACTCTACTTTCTGACTCCCTCCATCGGGAGAATTGTCTATTTATTTCTGCTCTGATTCCTATTTCTCAACCAGTTACTGATCTACAAGAGGACCTCTCTTATTCCATGTCTCCTAAGCTTATTCAGGATCCTTTGGTGACCATTAGACAAGCATCTCCATTCCACTGGCTGGAAGTGACCAAACATGGCAACCCTATACAACAAGGATAAAAAGGTAATACAGTATACAGGCGACTCTCAACTTAGGAGATTACATTCCGGGGATAGTGTGTATAGTCAAAACACATTGGGTTCAGTGATGGGTGGGATTGTCAAAGTCTTTTTCTTCTGGACACCTGCCCCCCTTTATTTTAAATTGCATAAAGCTGAATGCGCAAGTTGGGAGTTACCGGAACTAAGCACATAAACACCTGTATTTGCATGAACAAATCCAAATACTTTTCTCCATGTCAAAGAAACCTACAGGGTACTTGGTTAATTTTACAGCAGTTTCTATTATATAGTCATTGGATCCAAAACGGATTGGATTCCCCAAGCCGACCTCCAAATAGTTGAATAGCCAATACTTAGTTGACACGTTTCTACCTGGCCTTTAAGACAAGACAGCTTCCAACAGAACAAGTCAAACACAAAAATCGACAAATGTAAAATAAAAAGATGGTTGAGACCTCTGGTCATTCTGTTCCATGCCACATGTCCTACAACCTTTATTCAAAAAGCAAGGTGACCCTGCCAAAGTACAAAGGTTACACAGAAAACAGGGTTAGTTGTCTGGGGGCCCTGATTACCCTAGAACACTGTGCAAAGTCCCAACAGGTTTTATTTACTCAGTCTAATCTCTCACAGCAAACAAGCCCAGTCAGCTGATTTGTCACAAACACTCCATTCTGGTACTCTTGATGTTCTCACCTTGGCCTGGAATGCAGCCATTTGCTCCGTTTTTGCCAAGGTCAATAGGAAAAAAATAGATTACTTCAAGAAGTCATGCTACTTTACAAAGAACAGGATATAAGTAATAATTTCATAATAATCTTTACCAGACAAGTTAAGTGTGATGGCCCGCTTCAGTAGATAGGTAGAGGTTCAATTCTCCACAACAGGACCTATCATTCTCTTTTGAGATTTGGGTATTGTGCAGGAAAAAGACAGCCAGGATGGGCTGCAGCAAGAATTGTGCTCTCTCTCCAAGTGATGCAGGGCTGCAGAGAATGGGAAAAGGCTTTTCTTTCAGCTTGGGTCAGCTACTAAATGTGGTGTTTAGCCACTTGTCAAAATGTGGACGGAGCATCATTCCTTTCAAGGCCAGGTGGAAGGCCACAGTGCCACCTTAAAACTTGTTTCAATGGCCCTCCAGTTGACTCTTCCTTTGTCTGAGAAGTAGGACGTGAGTAGTAGCTGGTCTCCCCAAGGCAAACAGGAGAGAACCCAAGAATATTTTTTTAGGCTCCACCATCCGTGCTTCTCTTTTCTTTCATCACTGCCTGTGGAGCTCTTAAGGAACTCCACCCCCCCCCCAAAAAAAAAACTTGCCTCCCTAACCAAGACAGGTATATAATTGAGAGTTCTGCATTAAAATAGACTTCTAGGAAGTTCAGTGTGATCTTGCACCATTACTATTAGTGGAATGACGACTCCAACAGAAAGCTCAGTTTCCTTAATGGTAGTTCAGCCTTGTGGTTCTTTGATTTCCTTCTTCTACGGAGCTCAGAATGGTATTTTAGCCCCACAGCATCCATGTAAAATGGAGCTGGGATGAAAGAGGGTAATTTACCCAAAGCATCATGAAAACTTACAGGGAACTGAAGATGCAACAGCCAAGAGTATCCAAGCACACAGCTTAAGGCACTCTTGTCTTCTTCAAAATGGGCAGCAATTACAAAACCGAAGACAAACACAAAGTTGCTATCACAGAAGCAGCTAACACAAAAAGCTGTACTGACTTCATACAATCCAAAAAGATTAACGTGGGACCCAACACAACACCAGTAGTAACAGAAAACACTGAACAGATGCTTTTCCATTATAGAATTTATTTAAAGGGGATGATAATTACTCAGTTACTGGCAGAGGCTCCTCTAATACATTTAAAACAAGTGGGTTCCTGCTTTCTTGGACATTATTTACATACAAGGGCACAAGAATTTGCTGTCCAATAGGAATTAATTCCTGCTTAGATCTAAAAAGACAAAGGACTTGATAGAGCAGTAGTGGTTGTTTGGGAATGTACAGCTGGAGGCTGATTTTACCATCAAAGGCAGCCCAAAAAGGCCTCCTGATTCAAGGCCACATGACAGTGAGGGAGGTAAGGTGAGAAGGGGCCAAAATCCTCTGTCATTGACTGCCAAATTCAGAATTAAACCTCTGTCCGTATCGCCATTCACTCCAAAGTAAATCATATGTGGTGGTTGCTGTGACCCCTGTATTTTGTGAGCACTCTGTTATTAGTGCTATTGTTATTAGTGTTATTAGGGAGGCTAATAAGAAAAGGGAAGCCAAACTGGCAATTAAGTGATCTATTTCTGGAAAGCAGAGTTCATGCTCACCACAGTGAGAAGGATAAAAAGCAAAGCAAAACAAAAAAACATACACACTGGAAGGATTCAGTGTTCAATTATCACCTATGTACTTTGCACCAGTACCTATTAATCCGGTGATGGCACAATCTCTGTGATGTAGGCAGAATTCTCCTCAGTAAAGTACAATTAAAATCCCACAGCTACTCCTATGGAGCATTCAGAAGCACAGTTAACATCACTGGCTACTAAATTGGCTTTTAAATAAGTCTTTTAAAATAAAGCAACACTTCTTTTGTGGGATAAAGAGTCCCCATTTAAAACAGTAGCATCAAGGAAGAGTCATGATTTCCCCCCTCCATCATGTTGATGGTCCCATAGTCTTAAGGTCAGAAGTAAGGTCAGATCCCTGCCTATTCAACTGCTGGGCTGGAGCTAAGCTTGCTTTGTTTCCTGTGAAAGGAAAGAAGAGTCCTGTGCACAAAAACACCCAGAAAAAGAAATGATGGTAGGGAAAGAATTATAATAAATTCTTCTGGCAGTTTCAGGAACCCAAGGATGACATACTGCCACCCCTACATAATTGGCACCAACCTACTGAAAGAAATGTTTCCTTAGTGACCAGGTCTACTACTCAGTGAGTCACTAAAGCAATTATACGTGGGGGATTATTTCATGTTCCGTTCCTGTATACTCTTGCTTGCTCAGCATTGCTGTTCAACCATGGCAACAAGGTGTGCAATTTCCCAAGGACTACCTCTGAATATCCAGCGACAAAGGAGCTTGCATGGATGCTCCTTCCATACAAGCCCCACTGAAATGAACAGAGATTGAATAGCGGCCCTTGATAAGAATGCACCCAATGCAACAATGATCCCAATGATCAGTATGTTTACAAAACCGCGGGCCTTTCCAAAGTTTTGCAGATCCTACTTATAGCCTTTAGTCCCTTAATTCCAGGGGCACAATCCCATAATATTCATGTAGGGCAGGATTACTGGATAGAAACAAACAGCACAAGAGTCACATTTCCCAGCCACTTGTTGGATCTTCCAATGCATTATGTAACAGATAACATCCACCCTCCCAAATTAAGAAGTGTTGTTGAATTCCTGGCAAGTTCCTCTCCAGTTGCTATTGATTGGCTGCCTCACAAGCATCTATCCAGTCACTGTAAACATCCACTGGTTCTGAAAGATCTTTAGGGTGAAATGTCAAGGAAGAATCTACCATAAGTGTCCCCCAAATAAAAAAATACTATTGGTTTTGGATGTGTATATTTTTTCAAAAACACTGCCAAATCTTGCAAGTGATTTCTTCTATGAACCACAGTTAAGCTGGTACAAGAGTGGAACTTTAGCTGATTTTAAATATCTGTGGTGGTGGGGTGTTTCAGTTGATTAACCACTCTGGCAAGGCTATGTCTGATCAATTTTGATGCTAACTCTCTATTTCCAGGTCTTTATGCAGGGTAAGATAAAACATGTAAAGGCCGAGACCAAGCAGAAAGCATTACACCCTAGGTTACGAATTACTGACATGAAAACGTAGGAGCCAAGTCTACATGGGGGAAGAGAGTAAAATATTATAAAACTGAATTGAAGTTCAAAGGATACATGTTATAGGAGTCTGAAATTCTTCCAGACACACGGTACAGGATATCACACCCGTATTTCGAGCCCTGTCCCTGAAACACAAAAAACATATTACAGCTGAAAAATACCCATATGTGAGAAAGTGTAAGCCAGAAAAGAGGAAAAAGATGGTACATTCATATGACTTTGGGTATGGAATATTGTTTTAACACGCAGTGAACAGTAGGCACAAACATTCCTACAGCCGTCTCAGTTAGAGGCATAGCAAATAAGAAGTACCCTTCACAAATCTTTCCCTATAGAATGGATGGGGAACCTCTTGCCCAAGAGCCAAACTTATGCCACACGGGGCTCCAATCTGGCTCACAAACCATGTTACCCAAACCATGCCCACTTGTGAATCATTCTGATGGAAAGGGCTTTCCAATCCTGCTTTGCCTGGGGAAGTAGGACACACAGCCAATGCCTGCGGAAAGCAGGAGTGAGCTCCCTCTCATCAGCTAATGTGTGAAGAGTTCGATTCTGCTTGGGGACTTGGGAAAACATAAGGCCAGATCAAGGGCAGCACAAGAAGCATAAATATTCCATTTTCACCACCCTGCATTAGTACTAAAATCATTTCAATGCCAACAATGAAGGAAAGCAAACAAGGACGAATTTGGAAGAGGTACTTCGAAATGAAGAAATGTTGGCCTCTGCACTTAAAATCTGATATGCTTAGTGGGGAATAAAATAATGCACTCTTCATACATTTCTCTTTTTATTTAATCATTTCCCCCCCACCAACATCTGAAGGCCTTGTTCAGCCAACATCTGAAACTTGAGAAAGGACTTTCTTGGTAGCTGCTCCCACAATTTTGAACTCCTTGCTAATAGGAGGCCCAGTTAGCCTCACCTCTGGGGTTTTTTACCTGCTTTTTGGTTTTTTCCTTTTCCTGTGTTATTGTATTTATTAGTTAGCTGCCTTGATCACCTTTTCATGGAAATACAGGATACAGATACAACCAAGGAATAATGGATATTTTTTATGTGCACTTGAGAATTCTCCATCTCCTTGAAATATATCATTTACTTGTTCTTCTGAATGCTTCAGTCTTGTTCTGTTAGATTTCTTTTTAAAAATCCTTTAGTTTTTGTCACTCTCTCTTAAAACCTTTGAATTCTGCCACAAACACTTTCTTCATACACCCTTGAATATAGGGGAGGGGTGGCAAAGGAGCCTGAGTCATCTCGTTGTAGTTTGGCTCTGGAGGGATTGTTTGTGGCACTGCGTACAATGTAATACATGGAAGGTGAGAAGATTGAACTACCAGCAAAGTGCTGGCCTACCCGCTATTTTTCCTTTATTCCCTTCCCAGTTCTAATAACGTCTCTGTTCCCAGCTAAAAAGAAATGTCCTCCTGCATGTCTATTTTCTGAACCTTCCCTTGTGAGGGCCAGGATGCACATGTCTGCACCCTATTAAGCTTCAGTTTGCTGCACAATATTAATCCACACTCCTTTTTTTTTTTTACATAACTTACATTTTAACATCACACGATTTCTCATGGTTACAGAAGGGGCAAGTAAATTGGGTCTCAAGTGTCCCAGTCATCTTCTTCTTGGGTGGAGGCTTCCGCTTTGACTTCCTACGGCCCATTTTTGCCTATAGCATGCAAAGCAAGGAGAAACAAATGTGAAGGGGGGTGGGGGCAGGAGAAGAAGCTTCAGCAAAAGTCCTTTTCATGTCAAAGGGTCTTCCCCAACGTGGTGCCCTCCAGATGCTTCAACTGCAACACCCACCACCCTCAATCATCAGTCATTCTAGCTGGGACTGACAGGAGTTGCAGATCAACAACCTCTGGAGGGCAGCAGGTTGAGGAAGGTGAAGGCGGTTGTAGAACATTAAGGAGTGACTAAAGTATTCAGAAAGCTGTTGCACCAACAAGATCAATGATCCACTTCGGAGGATTAGGGTTGCCCAGATTCAGAAAACTGCAGCCGAGGAAGCAAAGCCAATGACTGGCAGTTCCACTGACTAGAAGATGCAGCCTAGCAGGGAAGAGAATGTGGTGGCCAGGATGCAGGAACCTGACAGCATATGGTGACCCAGGGGCAGAGCAGAGCCAGTAACAGGAGTAATCCAAGAATCATGCAAAACAAAAAGCCCCTATGGTTTGGTTATATCAGCATGCTCAGTAACTAGAGCGTGAGACACTTAATCTCAAGGTCATGGGTTCAATACCAACACTGGACAAAAGATTCCTGCATTGCAAGGGATTGGACTAGATGACTCTTGTGAACCCTCCCAACTCTACAATTCTATGAGATTTCACTCTTCTCCTGCCAACCATATTGGGTGACCCAGAAACATTGACCGCATGAGGGGCTTTCCTTGACTGCCCCCCAATTCATCTCACCCCATAACCAAGGGAGCAAAAACAGGACTGACTACAGAAGGGTGCCCAGCAATGAACTGCATGCACGTGCATATGTGCGTGTGCGCACACACACATACTGTATATATGTCTGCGTGTATATATAGTTTTAATTCTATTACTGTTTAATTGTTTTTTAATGATTGCTTTTTTTCCTGTAAGTCCCCTTGAGTTCCTGGTCAGGGGGAAAAGGTGGGGTATAAATACATATAAAACTGGGGTATAAATAACCATAACACCACTCTGAAAAGGCACCTATAACCTTCTCCCCCCCACCAACTTCCTTTGAACAGCCACCTCAGCAAAGGGCTGTTATAAAATGCGAAGGGCTGCTTACAATGTTTGAAATCAGCACGGTGCCAGGCACATTTTGCACCTGGCTTTTGACCACTTGCAACCAAGTGAAGTTGCCCAGGATGGCGCCTGAACATCTCCACCATCGGGAGCCGCATGCCTGGGGATCCTTGGATCTGGACTGTTTTCACACACTGGTACCCTGTCCTGGGGGAAAGCTTATTTTATCTGCACTACAGGAATGAAGTTCTGGAAACCAAATGCTTTTCTTTTTTCTGCGCAGCCTGAGCAGGGGCAGTCACCACTGCTGGGGGGGGGCGGGCGGGGAAGGTTGGTGTAAGCCAATAAGTATGTGGACTGTCCCTGGATCGAGCGGCTTCTCTTCTTTTAAGTTCTCAAAGTTCTCAATCTAGCTCAAGGTGGTCCTCTGAACTTTCACATAAAGACTTCAGCCTTGTCCCCAAGACATTCCGTTCTGGCGACTACAACCTTGGTTTAAGGCCGTGATTCCCAATGTGGGGCAATTTGATTTTTAAGAGGGGCGATCTGATTCTTAAGGAGGGCAATTTGAGAATGTGTTACTAATAGTGAATAGCCTTTTAGGCTTCTTCCATGTGAATATGAGTTCACTTTTTGAATAATAAGAATTATATGTCACAAGCAAGGGAAGAATCAGGATTTGAGAGATGCTTAGGTGAGGCAATGTCAAGAAAAGGTTGGGAATGAAATAAAAAAATTAAGGTCTTATATATATAATAAATGCTCATAAATGTACCAAGCAAACACGTACATAAATATATAAACCACATGTCTGAAGTAGCACAGGAAAACAGCCCTGGAACCATTTTGGCTCCCAGACTGACCAAATGTTTTCTCTGCAAGGTCAAAGGAAAATGACAAAGATTCCCCATTGTCTTTACATTCACAAAACCTATCTTAAGGGTATATCTGTGTATGAATAGGGTGAGCCTGTGACCTGGCTCAGGAACTAAGTATTTATCATTACAAAAGACTGGCCAGGCTCCCCTGGGTATCCAACAAGTACCGTACTTTTCACTCCATTGGACGCAGTTTTTCCCCTCCAAAAACTGAGGGGAAATGTGTGTGCGTCCTATGGAGCAAATGCAGGCTTGTGCCATAGCCGCGCGCAACCCCTCCGGCAGGGAGAGGCTGCACGGGACTATGGCTTCTTTAGCCCTGCGCAGCCTCTTCCAGCAGGGAGGGGTTGTGTGGGGCTAAAGAGGAAGCCAAAACAGCCAGCGCGATCCATCCCTCTCACTGCCTTGGCTTGTGCCATAGCCGCGCACAACCCCTCCAGCAGGGAGAGGTTGTGCGCAGCCTGTATGCTGCTCTTTGGGGCTGGGGCTGGGGGAATATTTTTTTTATTGATTTCCCCATCTAAAAACTAGGTGCGCCCTATGGTGTGGTGCGCCCTATGGTGCGAAAAATATGGTAAGCATTAACAGGTAACCTGCCACACGTGAGATAAACAATGACAGGAGGTAAACAACGTACTCAGATTTCTCTTGAACTACACCCCTTCTGTGATGTAGGTATGATGTATCTGGGGGTGGTCTTGGACTTCAAGGCGGGCAATTTAAAATGTCTATATATGGGTGGAAGGGACGCAGGTGGCGCTGTGGGTTAAAGCCTCAGTGCCTAGGACTTGCCGATCGAAAGGTCGGGGGTTCGAATCCCTGCGGCGGGGTGCGCTCCCGCTGCTCGGTCCCAGCGCCTGCCAACCTAGCAGTTCGAAAGCACCTCCGGGTGCAAGTAGATAAATAGGGACCGCTTACCAGCGGGAAGGTAAACGGCGTTTCCGTGTGCGGCTCTGGCTCGCCAGAGCAGCGATGTCACGCTGGCCACGTGACCCGGAAGTGTCTCCGGACAGCGCTGGCCCCTGGCCTCTTAAGTGAGATGGGCGCACAACCCCAGAGTCTGTCAAGACTGGCCCGTATGGGCAGGGGTACCTTTACCTTTACCTTTATATATGGGTGGACACACTTTTGTTCTGGGTCCTCCTCCTTCTCCTGTGTGTGAGGGGAGCCCCCTGTTGCAACAGTTCAATAAAGATCTGGCTTACTAGCTGCTTTGCTTCTCAATATTCTCTGGTTGGCCTCTGTTATTTTCTCGGATGGATGGAGAACCTGCAAAGTACTCTAAAAGGGCTCTTGTGTCCCCCATAAGGGAATAAGGGCAGATTTTCGTTTATTACAGAAACCACTGGTCTAAGGTGCTCTTTGGCGCCTAGTTTATACACCCCAGTTTCGAAAGCATCTCTCAGAAGTGAGCCAGAGCAGGCCAAGGGCCCGGCTGGTTTTGCCCGCTTAGTGGGGCGGGCGACTCTCGTCATGGAGCTCCGCAGGGGAGTTCCAGGCGAGGGCCGAGCTAAGCGGCGCCCCACTGGCCGCGCTTGTCCCCGCTGGTGCGGCGAGCGACTCGGAAGCGGGGTGCGGCGTGGTGCTCCTCTTCCCTCCCGCGCTCCCTTCGAGGCCCCAGAAGCAGCTCCGCTTCTGGAGCCAACGCCGACTCGAAGCTCACTCCGGGCGCCACACCGGAGGCCCGCCCGAAACCTCCCCTTCCCCCGCTTACCTGGGCTCGGCTCAAGGCCTGGTTTCTAACGAGGTTCCACAAGGCCTCGTTTCTAACGGAGACCAGCACTTCCGGCGCGCCACCCGGAAGGGAAACGCGACACTTCCCGCCTCCCCCACCCGCCGGGTTCAGGGAAGGCAGGTTGGGAAGGCGTAGAGATAGTGAAAAGGGTAGAGTCGCCCGACGCGGCTTAATGGTTTGGAAGGCGGGAGGTCGCGCCTTTCGGGAAAGCCTGCGGGAGGGGAAAGGAAAGGAGGGAGGAAGGAAGGAAAGGAAGATTCCGTGATTTTAGCCCTGTTTGATTGAGGAGGCGGGCGGGGAAGAAAAAGGAAAACAGAAAGAGAAAACGGGCACCGTATATCTGGTTGCAGCAAAAGACCATAGTGCATAACAGCAGACAGCAGCCTTCTGCTCCGTTCCAGGCAACGCAGGTTGCGGTGTTATGTTTTGTTTTTAAAATTATAAACTGGAAAAAACCCAAAAAACACATTTCCCACACAAAATAAGAGCAGAGATAGAAAGCTCAGGAACTCCTGCCTTAGCTGTTTTTTTTTGGGGGGGGAGGGGGTCTATGCTCCGCAATCCCACAGCTATGCTGAAACCCAAGATCCCCCCCCCTTCACCAGGTGATTTCTGTGGACATATCTGACCCGCCCTAGAGGAGAAGATTTTTATTAAAACAAAACAGAGCCCGCTATTTCACCGCATGATCTGTCAGTCTGCACCCGCTTGTATATCTCTGTATTTATTCCTAACCACCCATTCGCCAAGACGACCGACAAAAGGACCCGGATGTATTGTGAATGAAATGTCAGAACTGCTTCTGTTCATTCAAACCGACAAAGGTCCGTCTCCAGCGCCTCGTTCTACTGGCGACCAGCCGGGTGCCTGAACAATCGCGCAGGCAGGCGCGACGCAGCAATTCTTAAGCAACAAGACTGCAACCCTATGCACACCCTTAGCGAGAACTCGAAATTTATTTATTTATATATTTATTTATTTTCCACCCTTTTCCCTGGCAGGGACTCAAGGCATTTTACAGCTAAGAACAGCTAAAAACAGGAAAATAATAATAATAATTAAAAACAAACGTTAGTAGAATTAAAATCATATACATATATAAAATCTGTTTAAAGCATACAAATAATTACAATAAAACCAGCAGGGCACCAGCCCTTTCATTAAAAGCAGCTGGTTCCCAAAAAAAGACTGTTGGAACAATAAGATTGTCATTTGCTGGTGGAAGCACAATAAGGAGGGTGTAAGTCTGGCTTCTCTGGGGAGGGAGTACCAGAGTCTGGGAGCAGCCACCACCAAGAAGGTCCTGTCCCGTGTCCTCACCAAGCATACCTATGAGGGTGGCAGGAGTGAGAGAAGGGCCTCTCCTGACGGTCTCAGAACCCAGGCAGGCTCATATGAGGGAATCCCGTATCTTATGATTCCAAGTTGGATCTTGGATCAACTTCCCCTTGGCATGCTCTCTTATTCTTCCCTGGCTGCCTCAGCCCAAAATCTCATTTTCTCATCATTACCTGTAGCTACCCATTATAAAAATAAACTTTTACTCTCAGCCATTGCCTCAAAATGACCCGCCTGCATTCTTCTTAACTGAGAACTCCCCCAAAGCACTCCAAATTTACCATTCAAGCTACCACTGTCCCCTGAGAAACCTTTTTCTAAGGCAAGTGGCTCTAGTTACAGTCTGTACTAGTTCCCCCTTCAGATAAATCTAAACTCTTTTGAACTAAGTCTATTGTTAGTGTGCTGTTTACTGGTGGCGTTTTCCTGAATAAGCTAATTTCCTCTTTGGTGCAGTAACTTTTACTTTTGACTTATCAGGTGCCAGATTCTGGAGTGCGTTCGGGTCTCAAGTATGGAAAGATTTCTTTTAAAGGGGTTGTTTCAGGGCTACATGTGAAAACTGAAGGCTTGCCTGCAAACTTCTTAACAATACTTTTACCTGTGCCTATGCTTATAAATGGGACGCAGGTGGCGCTGTGGGTTAAAGCCTCAGCGCCTAGGACTTGCCGATCGAAAGGTCGGCGGTTCGAATCCCTGCGGCGGGGTGCGCTCCCGCTGCTCGGTCCCAGCGCCTGCCAACCTAGCAGTTCGAAAGCACCTCCGGGTGCAAGTAGATAAATAGGGACCGCTTACCAGCGGGAAGGTAAACGGCGTTTCCGTGTGCGGCTCTGGCTTGCCAGAGCAGCGATGTCACGCTGGCCACGTGACCCGGAAGTGTCTCCGGACAGCGCTGGCCCCTGGCCTCTTAAGCGAGATGGGCGCACAACCCCAGAGTCTGTCAAGACTGGCCCGTACGGGCAGGGGTACCTTTACCTTTACCTTTATGCTTATAAATATGTTGTAAGTCCCTCGGAGACCGTTTTTGTGTAAGAAGCAACTAGCAAGTCTTCATCATCTGAAGACCCTTCTCTGGGGGGCACTTTCGGGAGATGTTTGGAGGATGACGAGTGAACAAACCTCTTTAGCAGCAGCCTTCCCCCTGTTCCATCTGTGGAACGCTCTCCCCAGAGAGGATTGCCTGATGCCAACATTTTCATCTTTTCAGCTCCAGGCAAAGACATTCTCATTCTCCCAGATATCCTGCGTTGATATTGTCTTTTTCTGATAGAACTTGATGTTTCTGGGTGCAGAAGGCTTTTCCTATTTTGTCACTCAAGTCTGTGTTCACATCACATTTACCTTGCTTCTGCTGTGATTTTACTCTACATCCCATAATTTAGAAGCACATTTAGCACATATGGCCAACCTAGTTGAATGGGATCCAGCAGGGCTCATCTTATATTCAGATGTGAAGCTGGTTTGGGGGTTATTTAATGGTTGTTGTTGTTTGCAGGTGGTGTTGAAGAAAGGGGTTATTTTGCTCTACAATCCATAATTTAGGAGATATGGGTGGCATTTTTAACCATTACATGATATGTAATAGGACAAATTTAAAAAATCTGCATCAGAGGTTATTGGGGGGCACTTGGATATGGGGTCTTCTATCCTGCAAAGCAATAGTTAGGGTTTTTGGCCTCCTGGGGGAATTTTTTACTGTCACATCTTGCAGCCATTTTGGAAAGTGTCCCACATGCTCCATCTGGGCTCCCGGATGACTTGCAAACTTTCACATGCATATGGCACCCACTAGCAATTTATAGCTGGTAACTTCAAGTAAAATACTTGGGCCACATGGTGCTAATCTCCCACACTAATGACTAAGATGTGGAGTTTTCACCTGAGGAATTTCTGGTTTTTCTCACACACACTTCGCCTCTGTGCTATACCAGTGTTATAAACAAAATCTGCCCTTATTCCCTTATGGGGGACACAAGAGCCCTTATAGAGCCCTTTGTAGGTTCTCCATTGGCAGGAGAAAGTAACAGAGGCCAACCAGAGAATATTGAGAAGCAAAGCAGCTAGTAAGCATGATCTTTATTGAACTGTTGCAACAGGGTGCTCCCCTCACATGCAGGAGAGAGGAGGAAGAGGACCCAGAACAAAGGTGTGCCCGACCTTATATAGACTTTTGGAATTGCCCACCCTCAAACTCCAGACCACCCCCAAAAACATCATACCGCTTACAAGTTTTTGAGGAAGGCTCCCAGCTCTGCTGGCAAAACCAAAATGGGAACTGTACTGGCCCCACACTTAAGCTTATACCCTTATTGTGTCATCTTTCGTATGCAAGTTTAAAACAAATTTCCCAATGACACGGCAATTTGAGACGGGGAGTGAAGAACCTTATGACTCAACGTTTGCACTTCTCTAGTGAGGAGAAGCCAGGTCCTGGGAGATAACATCTTCCTTTTTGGTATCTCTTGAGAGTAGCCAGAAACTGAAAAACAAGTTTACAAGTGCTGCAGAATTGAAGCCATAGAACCAATGTGGTGTAGTTGTTAAGAGTATCAGACGAGGACTGAAGAGTCCCAGATTCAAATCCCCATGAAGCTGACTGGGTGACCCTTGGTCTCTCTGGGTCAATTCTACAGGGTTGTTGTGGGGAGAAAATGGGGAGGAGAGAAACTGAGCTCTTCATTCAGAGGTGGGATAAAAGTGCTGTAAATAAATTTTAGGTCAGGCAGAATATAAAGCCATGGTGTTATGTCCTCTCCTAAAAGGCAGCAGTTGTCACCCAACCTTTACAAAGGACTTTATGGGTTGTGGTAGAGCTTTGAATGCAGAAGGCTGCCTGTTCAAGACCTGGTGTTTCCAAGTACGGGTGGGAATGTCCCCTGTCTGATACCCTGGAGAGTCGCTGTCAAGTGGTGTAGACATCGAGCAATGGTCTGACTCAGTATAAAGCAGCTTCATATGTTCCTGCACATCTTCAGCTCTTCAGATTTAATGGTCAATAACTTGCAACTCTGAAGGGGAAATATTTATTGCCTCTTATGACATGCTTAGAGGGACGCGCGTGGCGCTTTGGTCTAAACCACTGAGCCTTGGGCTTGCCGATCTGTGGTTCGAATCCCTGCGACGGGGTGAGCTCCTGTTGTTCAGTCCCAGCTCCTGCCAACCTAGCAGTTCAAAAGCATGTCAAAGTGCAAGTAGATAAATAGGTACCGCTCCGGCAGAAAGGTGTTGCGTTCGCAAAGTAAAGGTAAACGGCATTTCTGTGCGCTGCTCTGGTTCGCCAGAAGTGGCTTAGTCATGCTGGCCACATGCTGTACGCCGCCTCCCTCGGCCAGTAAAGCGAGATGAGCGCCGCAACCCCAGAGTCGGCCACAACTGGACCTAATGGTCAGGGGTCCCTTTACCTTTACCTCACCCCATGCATGTTTTGTATTCCATTCACTTACTCCATTCATCTTGTATATACTGCCATATTTTAAAACTGAAATAACCCTCCCCTGCTACTGCTGGCCCCCAAAGCATCTGCTGCCTGAGGCAGTTGCCTCACTTTGCCTAATGGTGGGGCTGGCCCTGAGAGTCCTGGTTTCTCTGTGAAAGGATATTGGGGCGGGGGGGTGGATCTGGAATTAACAACTCTGAGCTTTTTTAAAAAACAGCAACTTAGGCATGCAAACTCTTCTTCACAAAAGCCCTACTGAAATTCAGTTTGGTGGGGGGAAAGCCAAAAGTATTAAAAGTAATTTATTGAAAAGCTAGTCAGGAGAAAACATTAGAAGATTCTATGTTTCCTTCAACCAAACCTAAGGAGCCCATATACAGAATAAAACTGGATCCTGGTTGCATAGAATCGTTGATCTTTCAGATAAACATCTTGGCAAGTGAATGACTTCAAAATGCATAACAGCAACTAACGTCTGGAGCAGAATCAAATACAAAACAGAAGAGTCAGAAGAAAAATCCAGAAAGGAAGAGACCTATTCATCCAATAGCAGTTGTTTAGAAGGCAGACGGAGCTCCTCTTCCTTTGGCACACAGAAAAACTTGCATTCTTCATTTGAAGAGTGTTGTTTCACCAGGATAGGATGAAAGGACACTTTCTTGAAAGGACATGGGGCTGAGCAATAAAATTACTAAAGTGAGGACCTTAAATCTGGGTATTCTGCATACCCCCCCCCCACTTTCCTAATCGCCACCATCTCCCGATCTACAGGAGCTGTTTGTCAACAGGAGAAAAACTCCTGCAGCAAAGCCTCGCCTGTGTGGTAGAGAATTTCTAGATAAGAGGTGCATAGAGGAGGGTCATGTACTTGAAAAGTTAAAGGGGAAAGATCCAAATGTCATCTGCATCCAAACACTTCACTGGGTGCTGCTCAGCAGAGCAAAGTTGTTTTTCAGCCCCAACCTTAAACAGCTAGCTGAGTCCCACTGTTTACACCTGAAACAGATGAGCCACCAGATAGTTTCAGAATGGTGATCTTAAGTAGGCAAAAGTTCATTCTTCTTTGAGATAATTCTGAAAGTTCACGGCAGCTACAGACACCATGCTGCAGGAATAGACTATATAGTAAGTGAGGGAACAGTCCCTGCTTTTTCTTCTTCTTCTTTTGTACTAGGAAAGGAATGAATTAGGACTACTCAGTGTTGTCTTGTTCTTCTACCTCTCATGTGTTTGTGTGATAGGCAGCTTGTAAGGGCTCTGGGGGTAGTTAAGTGGCAATTCTACATTCTTCCTTTCTCGGAAGCAGCAATGGGCATAGCAAGACTGCATGGAGGCCTCATCCTATGGTTGGAACAATGGCCAGGAACAAGGGTAAGGATTTCATTTAAGCTGAGCAGATCTCTGACCCTTGCCCACTATGGCTTGTTCCTCCATTCTTGCAAATTTTGAAATGCCGAAAATTTAACACCTATGACAAAGGCTCATAGTAGCCACCAGCCAGGTGACGATTAAGCTGGACCAGTGATGACTCTGGATCTGGTATGTTATCAATATCTAGGCAGGAGCCACATAGGAGGATTCAGAGGCAGCATTCAGAAAGGAATGCTTTGGATGCAGAAGAGATGAGGTTCTACTGGGAGGAAGGTAGAACTACATAACCACAACCGGTTATGTACAGGTGGGTCTTTTGAGGTGTGCAGAAGAGTAGGAGTGCCTCACAAACAGGAGATCTTAGAGCTCTCTCAATGGCTACACTCCCCACAAATGCCAGTTCTCAGCCCTAGGAGGAAGGCGTGCTGTGTTTGTGTGTGTCAGAGAGGCCAACTGTGCCCCTACAAGGCCAATGCTGACTGTTGTCTCATCTTCAGAAACGTCTCCGCCTGGGCAGCGAGGTCTTGTAGAGAGACTTGCCTTTGCCCTCAATGTAGGTAATGCTCATCTCTTTGGCATTAATCTCAATGTAGGCAAAGCCCCCTTGAGAAGAGGCGTGGCCATAGAAGAAGCGCAGGTATCCAGCAGGGACCTCATGAAGGTGTTGCTTGTTGTCATCCATGAAGTTCCCCGCTCCACTTAGCACATAGCCCAAGCCAGTTTTGTCCTGGAGGTACTGTTGGAGAAAGGGAGGAACAGGCTCAAACCAGTATCACCACCGCATAACTTTTGGGTGTCTCAAGCCATCATGTTGTTGCCTAGCTATCCCCCCTGCCCATGCATGTGGGGAAAACATTACAGTGGTACCTTGGTTCTCGAACGACTTAGTTGTCATCAAAGAAATCAGCTCCTGTTTACAAACGTTTTTCAGACGTTGAACGTCCGACATGGCTTCCGCTTGAGTGCAGGAAGCTCCTGCAGCCAATCGGAAGTCGTGCCTTGGCTTTCGAACGGTTTCGGGAGTCCAATGGACTCCCAGAACAGATTAAGTCTGAGAACCAAGGTACCACTGTATATGTGACAGACCTTTATTTAAGAGACAGAGGTACAACTTCCAGCCCATGGAATGATTGTGAGAAGCTCACTATTGCTGAAGCTCAGTGTTGCTCCAAGAAGGAAAGGCAGTGGGGTGCAATAGGTGTCATGATCTTATATGATTTATATTGTACTTGTGATGTTCTATTATGCCAGGCATAGGTAAACTCTGGCCCTCCAGATGTTTGGGACTACAATTCCCATCATCCCTAGCTAACAGGACCAGTGGTCAGGGATGATGGGAATTGTAGTCCCAAACATCTGGAGGGCCAGAGTTTGCCTACGCCTGTATTATGCTCTATTTTGTAAGTGTTATTTATTGTTTGTAAGCTGCTTTGGGATTCATTTGAATGAAAAGCAGCATAAGATTTCAATCAATCAATCAATCAATCAATCAATCAATCAACAATAATGATGACAAAGTATGTTCAAGACAGGCTGCCAGATAGGAAGAGACAGGGCTGTAGGGGCACATTTTTATGTTTAGTGCTCAAGTTCTACACAGACCATCAAATGGCACAGTTCCTCTCCAGAGGGACTTGCTACCTGTGCCAGATATACTAAGTTGGGAGAAGGAAAGGAATGGAAAAGAGGAGAGAGGTTGAGGAAAGGGTATGTCAGGTGGCAGCAGGAGATGCGCACATGGCGCAAGGGTCAGTGGTCAAAGGGAAGTGCTGGTGAAGAGAAGAAAAACAAGACATGGGATGGGAAGTTAGTGAAGGAGCCCATCTGCTTCCCCACTTCTACCAGCTCTCCCAGTGTGCAATGAAAAGCAAAAGGCAGGTGTTGGGATAGCATTATGAGGCAGAAACTGGAGGAAGGGGGAAAGAGGCCGTAAACCAGGAGCAACACCCCAACAGTCACAGGTCATGAAGTAAGAACTTCCTTCTCACTCTTTTCAATAGCACTTGTGCTCGTTTAGCTTGTATTTTCTCACTTATTCCTGTAGCAAGATCATTATTCTTCCCCATTTTACAGATGGTAAAACAGAGCTGGACCATAAAGAAGGCTGATCGCTGAAGAATTGATGCTTTTGAATTATGGTGCTGGAGGAGACTCTTGAGAGTCCCATGGACTGCAAGAAGATCAAACCTATCCATTCTTAAGGAAATCAGCCCTGAGTGCTCACTGGAAGGACAGATCGTGAAGCTGAGGCTCCAATACTTTGGCCACCTCATGAGAAGAGAAGACTCCCTGGAAAAGAACCTGATGCTGGGAAAGATGGAGGGCACAAGGAGAAGGGGACGACAGAGGATGAGATGGTTGGATAGTGTTCTCAAAGCTACGAACATAAGTTGACCACACTGCGGGAGGCAATTGAAGACAGGAGTGCCTGGTGTGCTCTGGTCCATGGGGTCACAAAGAGTCGGACACGACTAAACAACAACAACAACAAAGGAAGCCCAAGACCCAGGCCCAAATCTACCGCTGTCTACCACAAGGGGCATCGTCTTTATAGGAAGTGTGCAAGAGCAAAGTTCTAAACAAGGATGATGGGGCTCTCTCTTCCTTGGCTCACCTGCAGGTTGTGATCATGGCCGCACAAGTAGGCTGTGGCCTTGTATTTCAGCAGCAGCGGCTGCAGGTGCTTCACCAAGCATGTGGTTGGGCCGTGCTTCCCCACCGACCACACTGGGTAGTGCCCAGCCACCAACAAGTAGTCATCCTGAGAGTTGGCCAGCTGTTTGCGGAGCCAGGACATCTGGGAGCGAGCCGCGCCCAGTTCCTGTGGGTGCAGGGGCTGCTCATTTTGGAAGTCATCCGAATTGCCGCAGATAGTCACCGTGTCGATCATGACAATGGAAACAGTGGCGTTGGTGCCGGGCACCTTGAACCTCAGCCTGTAGTAGTTTTTTGGGAAGTGCCTGGTGGTGAAAAGAGCGGGAGGCAAAACAGTTAGAAAGGAAGAAGAAGAAGAAGAAGAAGAAGAAGAAGAAGAAGAAGAAGAAGAAGAAGAAGGAGGTCCTTCTATATTGCAAGGCCTTTGGGATGGGGGACCCACGCAAGGGCTGGCCTAACCAGACATCAAAACAGAAGGGGGATTACTTTGAGCCAGAACTTGTACCTGCAGATCTGCAAGGATCACCTCACAGCTCCAAGGAGAAGCAGCACCTTATCAGGCACTCTGGGCCAAACTACCGTATTTTTCACTCCATAAGGCGCACCTGACCATAAAATGCACCTACTTTTTTTTGGGGGGGGGGGGAATTCAAGAAAAAAAAATGCGGCTCTTGGGGGCTTTTGCGGTAGGTGGGGGAAGTGAGAGAGCCTTGCTCTGTCCCTTCCCCCACCTCCCGCAAAAGCCAGGGATAGCCGCGCGAAGCCTCCGCAGGGCAGCGGGATGAAGGCTCCCCGCTGCCCTGCGGAGGCTTCGTGGGCTACCCCAGAGCTGCTCAGGAGCTTGTCGGGGCTGGCGAAGGAAGGGAAGCCCAGCTTTCCCCCACCACCAGCCCCAAAGAGCAGGTCGGGGAGCAGCGGAAAGGCTGCGTGCACCCTTCCCGATGCTCCCCGGGGCTGGTGGTGGGGGAAGCCCGGATCCCCCACCCAGCCCCAGGGACCACAAATTCGCTCCATAAGATGCACAGACATTTCCCCTTAGATTTTAAGAGAGGAAAAGTACGTCTTATGGAGCGAAAAATACGGTAGATACGATCTGGGAGGTCTATGAAGTGTCTCCTGGTTGGCTTTTTTAAAATTATGCAATGCAGCTGGCAGGGCTCCAAATTTCATTGGAATAGAGGCAGGAGAAGAAATAACTAACTCCCGCCGCGGCTGTTTATGCATTAAATATCCTCAAACTGTTTTTCTCCTCTGAGAGGAAGAGATATGTGGGCCTAGGTATCTTTCCCCCTGTGGGTATGAAAGCAGCTGTCTGGTATGTGGGTGTGAATTTTTTTTTGGGGGGGGGGGGACACCATCAGGAAACATTTAAGTACTTCCCTTTCTCAGCTGTTCTGTACATCACTGGAGAATAATCTACAAATTCAATGCCTCAGTTGCTCTGATGAGAACACAATATACAATTCAGCTAAGTTGTGTGACCTATTTTTTAAAGGACTATGCAGTCAACTAACAGAGCAATCGTATACTTGTCTATTCCAGAATAAGTCCAGTTCAGTACTGAGGCTCCAAAGGCCTGTGACCAGCACCCTACCTTGCCCTTTGAATGCATTTTATAGAAACATTGGCTCTGAAATGATAGAATAATTAAATAAAGTAGGCAATATCACAAAATCCTCTGCAATGTCCAGGTGTTTGATGCTGAGAGAGATTTTTCCTCAAGGAAAGAGGTTTGATAGCCACACAAGTAAGGTTTTTTATTGCTTAATCTGTGGCACAAATTTCAAATCAATGAAGCTGCGGTGTGAGGGCGGCTTTGCTTGGTTGTTTGTTTTGTTACTGTAACAGAGAATTAAAAACAAATATTAAAGATGCTTTGTAAGAGCTGGTGTACCACAAAGTGTGGTACAGTGGTGCCTCACAAGACGAAATTAATCCGTTCCGTGAGGCTCTTCGTATAGCGGTTTTTTCGTCTTGCGAAGCAAGCCCATTGACGGCTTAGCGGATTAGCGCTATTAGCGGTTTAGCGGCTTTTAGCGGATCAGCTGATAAGCGGCTTAAGGCTTAGGAAAAGGGGGGGGAGGGGAAAAACCCCCGCAGGAACTCGCAAGACATTTTCGTCTTGCGAAGCAAGCCCATAGGGAAATTCGTTTTGCGAAGCGCCTCCAAAACGGAAAACCCTTTCGTCTAGCGGGTTTTCCGTCTTGTGAGGCGTTCGTCTTGCGGGGCACCACTGTATATTGCATTTAGGGAGAAACTAACTCCAAAACCGACAAGACAGACAAAGTTACTTCAACTTGGAGCTCTTTTATTAATTATGTTAATAGGTAAGACAATACACAGCATCCTCCCTCATACTGTATACAAATTTGGAATGCTTAACATCTGTATTTATGTTTCGGTATGGTATTTCCATCATGTTCACCGCATTACTGTCAATGGTCTTATCCTTTTATATCTTGTCATGTAAACAATTGCCCTGACCTTATCTCTGCCTTCCACTTATAGTAGAGTTTTGCTGAAGTGTCATTATGGAGGATGCACTGTGTATGGTCTGCTAACAAAAAAAAATATTTTTTTGAAGGGAGAGGAATAGTTATTTGTTCTATTGTTACTTGATGTATTGCATTCATCAACCTTTGCAGTAGCTGTTACTGACTCAAAAATGACTGATATCTGTAGTGCTCAAGGCATTTCTTATTATTCTCCACCTAGATTTTAGTCTTGAAAATAAATAAAAATATACAAAAAAGAGAGCTGGTGTATTCTAGTGGCTAAGGGTGTCGGCTGCAAAGCCTACAGATCAAATCCTACCTCTGCTGTGAACATACTAGGGGGCCCACAGTGCAGACAAGGACACTGGAAGACATTCCCCTCCTCCCGCAAAATCTGTCCCCTAACTTTTCCACACCTGGTAACTCTCTGCAGCTTAGCTAACAACAAGAACAAATCACAGGCCTTACAGCAGTGGAGTCTTACCAACGTTTGGAGATCTTGCTGTAGGCAATCTGTGCAGTGACATTCCCTGAGTGGTCGTGGTTCCCAGCCAGCACATACCAGGGCAAGTTGCGCAATGAGGGCGCCTGGAAAACTGACTCAAATGTCTCCTGCAATAGAAAAAGGAGCGCCTTTGTTTATGGATTCCTCCAGACAATCTGTTTATTGCGCATTCATCCGGATTTGCTTGCAGAGAGCTTACGCTGAAGGTCAGAGTATGCCTCTCTTCGTTCCTTTGCTTGTACAGAGGTTATGCACCTCCCCATTTATAATTTGCCCGCCCCACACTTTTCAGTGCAATCTCCCTGTTGCTTTCCTTAACCACACAAAGTCTTTTTTTAAAAAACGCCGATTTGTTGCGTTAAGGCAACAGAAAGCTATAATCCGCTCTTTGTACGAGCCTAAATTTATAGCATGCGCCTGAAAAACTCCAGTAAAATACTGATATTTTGAATAGTGCCCAAATATGTGTGTGCATTCAAGGAAGAGAAGATTTATATAGCGTGGTTTTCAGTTGTTCCTTATCTAACATGTAACCATTTCCACAGCAACATTTCATACTGACACTTTTAATAAAAGAAGTAAAAATTAAAATAAAAGTGGTGCCTGAAATTTGCTTTCCCTCCTCCCCTCCATTTTCTCCTTTTGTGCTGTGTCTTTTAGATTGTAAGCCTAAGGTCAGAAGCAGGAGCTTATATTGATCTCATCAGGCACTCCAGGAGCCTGTTTGCCTGAAGGGCGTGTTCTAAATCATAGAATCACAGAACTGTAGAATTGGAAGGGACCCTGAGGGTTATCGAGAGCAACCCTCTGCAATGCAAGAATCTCAACTAAAGAATCCAAGACAGATGGCCATCCAACCTCTGCTAAACAGTGAGGATTGCTAAGTGTGCTGGTGGTGCCTTGGATACACTTTAAAATAAATTCACGTAGGTAATTCAGGATTTTTTTTTTTTTGGGGGGGGGGGGGGTCCACAGAGCCTAGGGCTTGCCGATCAGAAGGTCGGCGGTTTGAATCCCTGCGACGGGATGAACTCCCATTGCTCTGTCCCAGCTCCTGCCAACCTAGCAATTCGAAAGCACACCAGAGCAAGTAAATAAATAGGTACCGCTCCAGCGGGAAGGTAAATGGCGTTTCTGTGCGCTGCTCTGGTTTCGCCAGAAGCGGCTTAGGCATGCTGGCCACATGACCTGGAAAAACTGTCTGTGGACAGACGTTGGCTCCCTCAGCCAGTAAAGCGAGATGAGCGCTGCAACCCCAGAGTCGTCCGTGACTGGACCTAATGGTCAGGGGTCCCTTTACCTTTACCTTTGGCACTCAACCCCAGGGCCCCCAACTTGGGACTGTGTAGGCTGTGTGCTGTGTCCAAGTTAACTTAGCAGCACTCTGAGCTTTATCTTATTCCAGCACTCCCTGGAGTCCTGATGTTGAGTCCCCAGCCTCTCCACACACACACACACACACACACCACCTCCTGACCTGAAAGCGCTTGTCATAGGCGTCCTGCACACCACTGTAGTAGAAGTTGTCTCCGAGGGACAAGATGAAGTCTGCTCCCAGCGAAGCCGCCGTACGTCCCATCTCATTGGCCACAGCTGCCTCGCGGGCTGTGTAGAAAGGAGCATTGGGCACCCCGCCCCAATCTCCCACAGCGATGAAGCGCAAGGAGGAGCGTGCATGAAGGCTTGGCGGGGCAGCCAGGAAGAGCCCCAGAAGGTAGAGGAAGTTCATCATCTGAAAGCGAGGAAATGAGATGACAACATGGGAATAGAGAGAACATTTACCTGGAAAAGGTCAACCACAGATCGGCTTGCGTTGCTACTATCTTTTCCAGGAAGCCCCTTCCCCTCGACTCTGAGCACTGCTCTCCTTTCTGGTCTCACTACTAAAGAGTTTTATTCCATGTTTGTTCCAAACACACATTCCTGGAAAATTGCAGTGCTTATTAAAAACAACCAGAGTCCAATAGGATGTAACATTTCAACTCCTTCTGTGCTTCTTTTTGTGTTTTTTGAAATGATGTCAAGAACAGTGTAGACCCCCAACAAATTATTTCTAGATATTGCTAATGAGGCATAGAATGCTTCCAGGTGAGGGTTTAATATTACAAATGGGTCACTTGGATATTGCAGACCATGGGACACTGGCAGCAGTTCCCTTCCCCCCAACACTGGATTTTCCATGCATGGGGTACATAATGGGGCAAGATATGGATGGCAATATAATGTGACAATATTGTGTGGATGCTGTGAAAAACTTGCGTGTTTGAGCAACAATAAACAGCTGCTTGGAAGCACCCATAGAAAATGGAACTATTTCTCCACCAACCCAAGATTTTTGTCCTGCCAGCTAGCTAATGTACCTAACCAGCCAATTACCCATTAAAAAAAATCTAATTGATACCTTACCCAGTGTGTTGTTTTTCAATTGATACCATACTTGTGGAGTGTGTGTGTTCTTCATATTTACAAACACACATACAAAAACCCAGTGACCTTTTAAATGTCCCTTGTGAAAATGCCTTTCTATTGATACATAGGGCAGAATTCACTTAACAAACCCGTCAGTGAAAGGCTTGCACAGGGACTTCTGTTTGTGTAACAGGACTTTCCCACAAAACTGTTTCTGAGGGGTGAATGAGAGTGGGGGGGGGAGAGAGAGAGAGACATTCTGTCTGGCAAGTGGATGTGGTTGTGCAGATAGAACATTAATGCAGTATAGCATGTTGAACTCCACCCATATTTATCTAATCACACTTTGCCCTGAAAAAACAATCATTGCTCACTCCAAGATTACATTAGAACGCTGTTGTCATTCATAGTGCATTCCTGTGCATGTCTACTGAGAATTTGTGGACCTGCCTGAGGGGCACTCATCTCAATTCCTTTGCTTACAGATTAGACACCATTGGGCATTCCCTCTGATAGAGTTTGGGGAGACGCTAGAGGATGTTGCATCAAATCAAGAGTTATCACACTTTCCTTATCCGGAAAATCTGATATTTAGGGGAAGAGGGTGTGATTCACAAGAGCTTCAAATCCGCTTTAACTGCACAGCCTAAATTTGTCGGGATGTGAATGAATAACAAAGAATATAGAAGTCTGGTAGCGCCCTTACTCTCAGCAACTGGGCACACAAGATTGCAGCCTTAAAACATGGTAGCTCACAGCCATGCTGTGGTATGGAGAGATATACAAAGCAGAAGAGGTTATATACCATTTGCTAATCTCCTAGATAATGGGATTTATTAAAAAGCCACTACCTTTCCTATTTTGCAGTATTATGTCAACATCAAACCGAGATTTGGTGATTAAAGAGAGTAAAAAAGACAAGTGTTCCTTTTTCGCAGTGCAATTAACAAAAGAACGTAAGAATAACCCTCAATGGCCCATCTGGCCCAGCACCCTGATGTCACAAGGAGGTGAAACAACCAGAACTGTACACGGTACAGTGGAACCTCAGTTTGCAAACGTGATCCGTGCGGGAGGCACATTCGCAACCCGCAGCGTTCGCAACCCGCAGTGCTGCATCTGCGCATGCTGTGATGTGATTCAGTGCTTCTGTGCACGCGCAAAGCGCGATTTAGTGCTTCTGCACATGTGCAAGCGCCAAAACCCGGAAGTAACCTATTCCGGTACTTCTGGGTTTGGCACAGTCCATAACCCGAAAACGCACAACCCGCAGCATTCGCAACCCAAGGTATGACTGTACTCCAAATGTGATCACACCATAGATTTGAATAATGGCATTATGATATTGCCAGTTTTGCTTTCAATTCCTTTCCTAATGATCATTAGCATGGAATTTGCCTCTCTTTTTTTTTTTCTTTTTTCCAGCTGCTGCACCCTGGGTGGACATCTCCAGGTTTAGGATTAGGGCTGTAACAATCCCAGTGCTGTTCTGGCTGATTTCCCTTCTGCTGAACTTTAAACATCCCTTATTATTCAGTTTCACAGCTTTAATTTTTTGTTCTTTGGAGACCTCCTCAGTCTAGGTTTACACTTGGCTTGCCAGAGCTTGTGCTCTCTCTTTGTCATCACCCAAAACACTCACTTCTTAAAGAAAGCCTTGTTGCATTGTATAGCTTTCCTGACTTTTCAGTTTAACCACGCTGGCATCCCTTACATTTGCTCTTGTTTGCGCCTTTCCTAATGGGTAGCCCGTGTTTTTAGGTTGTATTAACATGGGCGTCCAAACGGAGACAAACCGTTGAAACGGATCCATCGATTGCGCTCTTCTCCGGGAGGGGACAAAAGGAAAAGGAAAGGGAGGGGGGACGGACGACGGACAGATCAGGGGCGACCTGTGAGCGAGGTAGGAAAGCAAGGAGAGAAAGCGCCAGAAAGAGAAACTACTTGTAACAAGAGGAACTTACTTGCTGTTTTTGTTAAGATCCGTCTTGTCAAAACTTATGTGCTCGGATCCGATCGTCCTGGGTGTTAACTCAGCACCTCTCTCTCCGGGGAGTCTCTGTCATCTGAAAACAACTGAAGTACCTCCGCTGCAACATAGGACATTTTATCAGTAACTGGAAACGGGAAATTGGGGCGGATGGGGGGGGGGGAGTTCCCTCCAGCACCAGTCAGGGGAGTATTGAAGCAGAAAAACTGAGTGAGATGGAGAAACAGATGCTAAAGTGATGACCCACACTAACTTCTCTCTCCCCCCCCCCCACAAGCCATGTGACACTTCCTCCTCCTAGCAGACAGAGGTTAAAGATTCTTTAACCTGCCTTCGCAGCAGAGCTGATAAGGAAACTGCGGCTCAGCCCCTTAACCCTTTCGCAGCTCCTCACGTTGGATGCCGCAAAGGCTTGCTTACTTTTTTGAAGAAGGACTCAGGAAATGCAGCGTTTGAACGAGAGCGGCAGACTAGCTGTGGGACCTTCTGATAAGATACTGTGATAGGAATTTTGAGGCCTTAGATATATGGCAATGTTCATAAGTGTACCAACCAAGCACGTACATAGATCAGCACAGGAATACCAACCTGGAACCATTTTGATTCCTAAACTGAGCAAATGTTTTCTCTGCAAGGTCAAAGTGGCAGTGGCATAGCGTGGGGGGTGCAGGGGGGGCCGGCCGCACCAGGCGCAACATCTGGGGGTTAGGGTTAGGGGGCGCAAATCCACGGGTTAGGGGGCACAAATTACTTGCCTTGCCCCGGGTGCTGACAACCCACGCTACTACGCCACTGCAAAGTGGGAAACCTCCCCATTGTCTCTTTCCTCACAAATCCTGTCTTAAGGGCACATTTAAGATATGAATAGGGTGTGAGCCTGTGACCTGGCCCAGGAAATAAGTATTTATCATTACAAAAGACTGGTCAGGCTCCCCAGGGTATCCAGTCAAGTAACCTGCAAGACAGGAGATAAACAACGACAGGAGAAAAACAACATTCAAATTTCTGTTTTAGGCCACCTTTTCTGTGATGTATGTATGATGTTTCTGGGGGTGGTCTTGATCTACAGGGTGGCAATTTCAAAAGTCCATATAAGGCCTAGTGTGCCATTTTTCTGGGTTCCTCCTCCTCTCCTGCGGGTGAGGGGAGCACCCTGTTGCAACAGATCAATAAAGATCAAGCTTACTAGCTGCTTTGCTTCTCTATATTCTCTGTTTGGCCTCTGTTATTTTCTCCTACCAATAGGGAGCCTACGTATGGACTCTATATGGGCTCTTGGATACCCCATAAGGGAAAAGGGCAATTTTTGTTTACAACAATACAAAGCACAATGAAGTGGTGAGCCAAAAGCCAGCGAGGCTAAACCCGGGAGAAATGAAAAGCTGGTTCTTCCATATGAAAGGGAAGGCAAATGAAGAGGCTGCCATGGCCTATAAGCCAGGGGTGTCCAAACTTTTTTCCAAGAGGGCCGGATTTCATGAAGTGAACATGCATGAGGGCCGACCAAAGTTGTTGACCTTTTTTTTAGGATTTCCCCCCGAAGTTGACCTTTGTTTAGGGTTGTTGACCTTTGTTAGCAGAGAAATCTGAGGGCTCCCTTGGACAAAAAACAAAACAAGGACACCAGCCTGGAATACCAGAGCAAAACAGCAGCCAGTAGGCTTGGTCTTTATTGAAGACTGTCACGACAGGACTCCCACCTGCCACCAGGTGAAACAAGATGGAAGCCCCGAACAAAAGAGAACCCAAACTTGGTTACATCATGAAAGGGGAGGTCTGGTGGCAGTAATCTGAGCATCCTGGACCCTGCTCCATGGTTCCCCTTACCCTCCACCAAACACCCATCAAGTGTAACAAAAGAGATATTTATATTTCCCTGTTTCCCAGCCAAGTTAATCACACCCTTTTGTCTTCATCTGGGTTTGTTATTTCTGGAATGGCTACCTGTCTGGCACTCAGATATCAGGATGCCAGGAATTATCACTCAGGCAGAGGGGCTACTGAGTAGCTGAGCTCACATGTCTACAGTGGTACCTCGGGTTACAGATGCTACAAGTTACAGACGCTTCAGGTTACAGACTCCGCTAACCCAGAAATAGTACCTCGGGTTAAGAACTTTGCTTCAGGATGAGAACAGAAAGTGTGCGGCGGTGGGAGGTCCCATTAGCTAAAGTGGTACCTCAAGTTAAGAACAGTTTCAGGTTAAGAACAGACCTCCAGAACGAATTAAGTTCTTAACCCGAGGTACCAGTGTGTTGGTCACTTTAAGACAGGGGTCAGCAAACTTTTTCAGCAGGGGGCCGGTCCACTGTCCCTCAGACCTTGTGGGGGGCCAGACTATATTTGGGGGGGGGGACCCAAATGAATTTCTATGCCCCACAAATAACCCAGAGATGCATTTGAAATAAAAGCACACTGATTCCTGTACGGTCTGCGGGTCGGATTTAGAAGGCGATTGGGCTGGATCCGGCCCCCGGGCCTTAGTTTGCCTACCCATTCTTTAAGAGAAGCTTTCACCCTTTCAGGAAGCAAGGACACAGAGACAGAGAGAGGGAGCATCTTAGAACCACCACAAGTACTAAACAGGCTTCTACCATAAGCCCCACTGTCTGCAGCCCAAACAACCGTATTTGTTGCTTTATGATAACTACCCCAAAAAGTGAGGAGGCAGATGGAGAAGCCCAGACTGATAGCTGAAATTTCCAGGTCTTGAAAAGAAAGGGACAGAACACCATTTGTTGTCACCTAGAGAGGGTTTCCCAACTTGGGCCACCAGCTAGGGGTTTTTTGTTTTTGTTTTGGACTACAATTCCCATCATCCCTAAATGAAGTCTATGCACTCCACGATCGTGAAGCTCTTTCTTACATAACCACTGTTAGGAACGGGTCCCAGTTTGCATGGCAAAATAAACTTCTGTCTGCTGCAGGCATCCTGTCTGTAAAACAGAGTGGCCTTTGATAATAACCTAGTTAGAGCCTGAGATTTCCTACCCCTGCTTTAGTGTGTTCTCTGCACCCTCTCCAGCTTGCAGGTCCATTATATTGCCATGAGGGTTGGGAACTGTGTCCCACCCTATGTTGCTGGGTTCTGTTTTACTGTATTTGTCTGGAGAAACCCTGAAAGCTGCTTAAATAAAGACCAGGCTATATTTGGAAAGGCTGATATTCTGTGAGCTGGCCTAGTGGATAAAAATAATATAAAAGTGGGGCAGCATAGGAGGAAGCTAAATAACCTTATGGAGGGTGAATCACCCTGTTCGGATGGAATTAGCTAGAAGATGAATGTACTAGTAGGAAGGTGGCCAGTCTAGTTCTTCTTGACATTATAGAGAGTCAATGACCGAACATAGCTCTCTGGCTGACAACACCCATAATCCAGCCATAGATGTGTCTGCTGCTGCAGTCTGTGAGTGTAGAGGCAATCCATGCATGAAAGGACCCCCCAAATTCATAAGGTACAAGATTTTCAACCATAGCAACAGATGTAAAAGAAAAAGCTTGTTGGCTTTAGCCATGTGCTGTATAACGTAAATTGAGAATACGGGGGGGGGGGGGGGGGGGGGAGGGGGGGAGAGAAAGCAGTTTGGCATCTGATGAGTATTATGCTCTTTCACATCATGTCGCATTATATATTTCTGCACATGCGCGGGTGCCAAGACCTACTTCTGTGCAAAATTGCGCAAGTTAATAAAATGCAAAGCCTCAACCCAATAGTATAATAGGTTTATAACTTTTGTAAATCACTCAGAGGTCTTTGTTGATTGGCAGTATGAAAACGTTGGAAATGTATAAATAAATACCAGTTTCTTTTCTTTCTTTTTTTCAAATGGCACAAATTTTGATCGTGCACTTTTTGGAAGTGTTTGAGGGGTACTTGTCTCCCAAAGTCTTCCTCCAAGTTGCTGTGCTGTGTTTCTGCTGCCCAAATGCCTGTCAGAATAGTTGGGCAGTTTGTCCTTTGTGACAAGTCATTCATTTTCTTTTTCATATATAATAATTTTTATTAAATTTTCAATTTTGCAATTTCAAATAAACATTTTACAAACTTTAAAATATCCAGTGATTTCTCTTCTTCTCTACGCATGGTTCATGACTGGCCGCGTCAGTCCCTTCTCCCTCCTAAGGAAAAGCCCTCAAGAGCTGCGCGGTGCTTGTGTGCGGCTCTTGGGGGCCTTTCCTGCCTGCCTCCCCCTTGCATTCGCTCCATAAGACGCACACACATTTCCCCTTACTTTTTAGGAGGGAAAAAGTGCGTCTTATGGAGCGAAAAATACGGTACTTAGTTCCTGAGCCAGGTCACAGGCTCACCCTATTCATACACGGACATACTCAGGATTTGTGAAGGAAAAGACAATAGGGAGGCTTTTCCATTTTCCTTCGACCTTGCAGAGAAATCATTTGGTCAGTTTGGGAGTCAAAATGTTTTCCTATTCTGCTTCAGACATGTGGTTTATATATTTATGTACATGTTTGATTGGTACATTTATGAACATTTTATATATATATAAGACCTTAATTTTTTTATTTCAGTTTGAAAGCCATTCACTTCCCTTAGACAAAATAGCATTTAAAATAGTTATCCGACCCCCGAGCCATCTGAAAGCAATCCTGTATAGGGAAGTGATTTTTTAAAATGTTTAACGTTTTTATATATGTTGGAAGCTGCCTAGAGTGGCTGGGGCAACCGGGTAAGATTTGTGGGGTATAAATAGTAAAATTATCATTATGGAATGTGACGTCCCTATTTTAATCAGAGAAATGTTGGAGGATATGTGCATGCAGACATGTGTAAAGGACAGTGTATGCCAGCCTTTTCCAACCTGGTGCCCTCCAGATACCAGAACTCCCATCAGCCCCAGCAAGCGCAGCTGTCTAGAGGGCACCGGGTTGGTGAAGGTTGGGTATATACTACATAGTTTGCCACTGATATTTCATTTCCAGTTTTTCTTTTCTCCGTTTATTGCATTCAATGCTCTTCCCCTTTTAAGGGCCCAATGCCCACCCCCACCCCCCACCCTGGCCGCCTCATGAATTTCCATTCCTAACAGAATCTTGTGGAACTGACTCTGTGACTTGGAAGTACTGAATCACGGAGCAAGAACCTTTCCAGCGAAACGAAGCCTCCTGAAGACGTGGCATGCATCTGGTACAAGGTCACACTTTTATTCCTGACAAGTTAATCCAGAATAAATATGACTTTCTGCTGCCACATGCAGAATCTGTGACTTAGAGCAGAACTGCAACTCTGCACTTAAAGCACACACACACATGGTAGTGGTGAAATCGTGCTCTCTGAATCCTTTGAAGCATGATAGAAGCAAGGAAGGGTGGCAGGGAAGAAAAGGCAGCCTAGAAAAGTCTCGGCCTGCTTCTGTGTTTTTATCAGGAGACTGATATGCAAGAACCATCAAGCCGATCTCTTCAAAGTGTAATCACCTAACAAATTCAGCTACTTTCATTTTGCTGTTAAAGGAACAGAAACCACAAAATAAGAATTCTGGTGGAAGAGTCTTCACGTAATCTGCCGCTTCTCAAGATTGCCTTGGGTGTGCAGAAAGGAGGGACACAACCAGCATGAATGAACATACAGTGCCTCAAAACCAGCTGCACAAGTATAAGATTGAGGATACCTAGCTTGCAAACAGTAAATGTGAAAAGGATCTGGGGGTCTTAGTAGACCACAAACTTAATATGAGTCAACAGTGCGATGCAGAGGCAAAAAAAGCTACCATAATGCTATTTTGGTTGCATCAACAGATGTACAGTGATACCTCGGGTTAAGAACTTAATTCGTTCTTGAGGTCTGTTCTTAACCTGAAGCACCACTTTAGCTAATGGGGCCTCCTGCTGCCACTGCGCTGCCGCTGCACGCTTTCTCTTCCCATCCTGAAGCAAAGTTCTTAACCTGAGGTACTATTTCTGGGTTAGCGGAGTCTGTAACCTGAAATGTATGTAACCCGAGGTACCACTGTATTGTATCAAGATCAAGGAAAGTAATTTGTTGTTGTTTAGTCGTTTAGTCGTGTCCGACTCTTTGTGACCCCATGGACCAGAGCACGTCAGGCACTCCTGTCTTCCACTGCCTCCCGCAGTTTGGTCAAACTCATGCTGGTAGCTTCGAGAACACTGTCCAGCCATCTCGTCCTCTGTCGTCCTCTTCTCCTTGTGCCCTCAATCTTTCCCAACATCAGGGTCTTTTCCAGGGAGTCTTCTCTTCTCATGAGGTGGCCAAAGTATTGGAGCCTCAGCTTCAGGATCTGTCCTTCCAGTGAGCACTCAGGGTTGATTTCCTTAAGAATGGATAGGTTTGATCTTCTTGCAGTCCATGGGACTCTCAAGAGTCTCCTCCAGCACCATAATTCAAAAGCATCAATTCTTCAGCGATCAGACTTCTTTATGGTCCAGCTCTCACTTCCATACATCACTACTGGGAAAACCATAGCTTTAACTATACAGGCCTTTGTTGGCAAGGTGATGTCTCCGCTTTTTAGGATGCTGTCTAGGTTTGTCATTGCTTTTCTCCCAAGAAGCAGGCGTCTTAATTTCGTGCGTCCAACATGCTACTGAGGAAGAGTGGAGGACAAGTACAAGTAGATTCAGAGCTGATGAAGCAGCTGGGCCAAAGCCGAAAGGTCGCTCAGTTGCGGATATGCCTGGAAGCAAAAGGAAAGTCCAATGCTGTAAAGAAAATATTGCATAGGAAAGTAATAGTACCATTCTATTCTGCCTTTGTCAGACCACACCTAGAATACTCTGTCCTGTTCTGGGCGCCACAATTTAAGAAGGATATTGACAAGCTGGAATGTATTCAGAGGAGGGCGACCAAGATGATCAAGGGTCTGGAAACCAAGCCTTATGGAGAATGGTTGAGGGAGTTGGGTATGTTTAGCCTGGAAAAGAAGAGACTGAGAGGAGCTATGATAGCAATCTTCAAATATCTCAAAGGCTGTCACATGGAAGATGGAGCAAGCTTACAGTGGCGTAGCGTGGGGTGTGCAGGGGGGGCCAGCCGCACCGGGCGCAACATCTGGGGGTTAGGGTTAGGGGTAGGGTTAGGGGGCGCAAATCCACGGGTTAGGGGGCGCAAATTACTTGCCTTGCCCCGGGTGCTGACAACCCACGCTACGCCACTGCAAGCTTATTTTCTTCTGCTCTGGAGAGTAGGACCCGAACCAATGGATTCAAGTTACAATAAACAAGATTCCGACTAAACATCAGGAATAACTTGCTGACGGTAAGAGCTGTTTGACCGTGGGACAGATGGCCATCTGTCATTGATGCTTTAGCTGAGAGTCCTGCACCACAGGGGGTTGGACCTTGGGGTCCCTTCCAACGCTACACTTCTATGATTCCATGAAAGCCTCCAGAGGTGCTAGTTTCTAGTAGGTTTGCCAGTGGCATTGGGGATTCTGGAATATTTGATGGGGTAGACAAGGTTAGTGGTGGAAAGTTTTGGACTGCAAATATGTCTTTTGAAGAATTACATGGCTCTGCCCATCTCCAGTGGCCAGGTAAGGAAGGGCTGATTGGATTGGCATAATCTCATTATTTCATGTCACAAGGCAGAGTTAAGGGTAGTGTACCAGCCAATGAGGGTGCAATGCGCTCAGATTTATTTTGCATTACAGTTGTACATTGGCTGTCAAATGGAATCTGTTCCAGAAGCCCCTTCGACTTCCAAAAACATTCTAAAACCATTCTGGAGGAGCTTCCTGCACTCGATCAGAAGTTGCGTCAGATGTTCAGCTTCCAAATAACGTTCATAAACTGCAGCACTCACTTTTGTTTGCGAGTCAAAACAGATGAGTACCAAGGCGTTTAACAACCAAGGTACGACTGTACCTTGATTTAAAGTCGTCACCACATAACAGAGGATGTGGATGAGAGGGGTATTGTGGTTTTATTGTTTTCTGAATCAACATGCAAACTCAGGCTGTATGCAGCCTGATCCATTGCTGCAGTCCTAACCCCAACCAACTGGGAGTAAGGTAAAAGGTAAAGAACCCCTGGATGGTTAAGTCCAGTCAAAGGTGACTATGGGCTTACAGCGCTCATCTCGCTTTCAGCATCAGGAGAAGCAAAACTGATTCTGTGCCACACCAAAACTTTAAAAGGGGTCAATCCTGTGCCATAAAAAGACTGGTGAAAGGAAGATATTGGCTGAAAATCCAATAAAAGGGATGTAAAGTGCGGTATAGGGATGCGGGTGGCACTGTGGTCTAAACCACAGAGCCTAGGACTTGCTGATCAGAAGGTCGGGGGTTCGAATCCCCGCGACGGGGTGAGCTCCCATTGCTCGATCCCTGCTCCTGCCAACCTAGCAGTTCGAAAGTATGTCAAAGTACAAGTAGATAAATAGGTACCACTCCAGTGGGAAGGTAAACAGCGTTTCCGTGCGCTGCTCTGGTTCGCCAGAAGCGGCTTAGTCATGCTGGCCAGATGACCGGGAAGCTGTACGCCGGCTCCCTCGGCCAATAAAGCGAGATGAGTGCCGCAACCTCAGTCGGCCACGACTGGACCTAATGGTCAGGGGTCCCTTTACATTTACCTTTACTTTTACCTTTACCTAAAGTACGGTATGTATGCAGTCATGCAGTCATGAATTAAAGCAATATGTATCTTAGCCACATGACTTAGTATTATATTCTATCCGTGTTTACTTGAGAGGAAATCCGGCTGTGTCTGTGCAACAGGGTTTACTTCCAGGTAAGTGTTGCAGCATCTGAAAACCAAAACTGTAAATGTTGAGCTCATTGGTGGAAGCCTAGGATGCAGATCAAACAAGCAATAACATGGCCCTCTTTTAGCTACTATGGGTCTGCAAAATTCAGCTGTCATTGCACCAACACCCTCCATTGCTCTAAGGTGGCCAACTTCTTATATTGGCCTCTGCTCCTACGCCTTTAACAGGAGTTAAAAAGTGGTAGCGTTTTATCTCCATATAGGGAACAGTGTCTCCTTCTGATTTCTGTGAATTACTGCCAAATGCACAATAACAGGCCAGGCTGACGTGTTTTTCCTGGGTTGTTGGGAACCCTGCAGGGTATACAAGGTGTGAAGCACAGATGTACTCAGAAACCCCACTGTTGACGGCTCCTGTGCCCTTAGCTGGAATAACTAGATACTATTTCATGAATCCCTCCATGTTGATTACTAACAAGCCTCTTTAAATCTACAGGACTGTCAAGAATTAGCTTGTATATCCTTCCCATTTTGCCTGAGTAACAGTTCAATAAAGTCCAAGCCTACAGGCTGCTGTTTTGCTCCAAGTTATCCTGGTTGGTGTCTTTGTTTTGTCCAAGGGAGCCCTCGGATTTTTCCTGTAACACTGCGGTTACTTAAATTTATTTCTACTATCTTCTGCATATCCAAATTAACTGAATTTGCTCATTTATTCATCTTCTTTAAATATACACTCTTATGAAACTGCAGTTTATTACGATAATCCTGACAATGTTCTTATTTGTTTATCTGTAAATATTCAACAAACCATTTCTATTATTTTATAAAAATGTTTGTTATCTTGATTTATTATTCTTCCGGTAGGTTCCACCATTTCTGCATATTCCATAAGTTTTTGTATCCGTTCTTCCTTTGCTGGGACTTCTGCTTCTTTCCAAAAAAAGCCCAATTGCTCAGCTTCTTGGGATAATTCCCAGCATCCGTCAGCCTTTTTCCTTGGACGTGAAGCTGTGCCTTTCTCAAGCAGATGCACATACTCTCACACACACCCATTGATGAACAGCCTCTTAGCTGTCATTCATAGCCCTCTTTATCAGATACCATGAAAACATGGAATATGTTCCTTTCTGCTTCTTCCTGACTGCCTTAAGAGGCTCCAAGGAATACTGGAGTGATCCCCTTCTCCTGGGAGGTTCTGTGTACTTCCCATGTTAGGACTGATCAATATGGAATTAGGTATACCAGCAAGCTATTTTATTTTATTTTATTCACTATTATTCACCTATTTCCCCTCCTTATACTTTCTTGGGCTCCATGATCACTGCAGATGGTGACAGCAGTCACAAAATTAAAAGACGCCTGCTTCTTGGGAGAAAAGCAATGACAAACCTAGACAGCATCTTAAAAAGCAGAGACATCACCTTGCCGACAAAGGTCTGTATAGTTAAAGCTATGGTTTTCCCAGTAGTGATGTATGGAAGTGAGAGCTGGACCATAAAGAAGGCTGATCTCGGAAGAATTGATGCTTTTGAATTATGGTGCTGGAGGAGACTCTTGAGAGTCCCATGGACTGCAAGAAGACCAAACCTATCCATTCTTAAGGAAATCAGCCCTGAGTGCTCACTGGAAGGACAGATCCTGAAGCTGAGGCTCCAATACTTTGGCCACCTCATGAGAAGAGAAGACTCCCTGGAAAAGACCCTGATGTTGGGAAAGATTGAGGGCACAAGGAGAAGGCGACGACAGAGGATGAGATGGTTGGACAGTGTTCTCAAAGCTACCAACATGAGTTTGACCAAACTGTGGGAGGCAGTGGAAGACAGGAGTGCCTGGCGTGCTCTGGTCCATGGGGTCACAAAGAGTCGGACACGACTAAACAACAACATATTCTTTCTCAATAAAGCTTAATTAACTTGCCTCTCAGGTGGAGTGGATTCCTGTACTACTCAAAGGACAGAGCTTCTTCCATGCTACCTGCGGCATCTGGGTTATAGAATCATAGAATCGTAGAATTGGACGGGACACCGAGAGTCATCTAGTCCAACCCCCTACGATGCAGGCATCCATGACAGGCACCCAACCTCCACTTAAAAACCTCCACCATCTTCCAAGGGAGTCCATTCCACAGCTCTTACTGTTTAGTTGGATTCTCCCTTCTGGTAACTTGAATCC
Source organism: Podarcis cretensis (assembly GCF_951804945.1). Taxonomy (NCBI): domain Eukaryota; kingdom Metazoa; phylum Chordata; class Lepidosauria; order Squamata; family Lacertidae; genus Podarcis; species Podarcis cretensis. Next base: position 33,713,986 of record NC_137187.1, read on the forward strand.
ATTGGTTTGGGTCCCACCCTCCAGACCAGGAGAAAACAAACTTGCTCTGTCTTGCATGTGACAGCCATTTAGATATTTGAAGATGGTTTAAATCAAATGGGAGATAAGGAAGGGAAAATGGCCTGGTTGTTTGGCTCACCAGAGACTGGAAGTTTAGCTGGCCGTTTCCCTATTTTGGTTAAATAAATAGCAAGTTTGCGGGGGGCCTCGTTTGCCCCAGCTTAGGCTGGCTGGAATGAGTAGTGGCAACAGAAACAAGATGGTGGAGTGGGTGGACCTTGCATGCTCTGTCCTATAAGGATGGTGGGAAGGAAAGGATGGTCGCACCCCACCCACCCCCAATCTTGAGAAGAAGGTTTTCAGCACAAGCAACCAGTCCTTATGTGTTGTGCTGCTTTAGCACAGGTCTCTATTGGTTTACATAGTGATCGTTGCGCAAAGACCTCCGTGCAATCCAGCAACCGACGGACTTCCTTCAAAAACTCATTTCTGCACTTGCTAGCATATTGGAACACGTAGCGTGTTACTTCAAAGCCATTTATTTATTGCAGCGGGAAAAGAGGTTTCAGATATGGCACATCCATATATCCTGGATGTTAGAAACTCAAGCGATCATTTTTGCTTGCTTTCTGAAAACAGCAACAGTTCGCTGGCTATAAACTCAAGTCCTGTCACTGCAATATGTCTACAAGCACAGGACTGCCAGCATCTGAAGTTAACCCAATGCTTAATTTGAGAGCTCTCGGGACTCAAGTTGCAGCTTTGACCTGGAACACTAATCCTTGATAGGTATGGATAGCCACTGATGAAAGCAACCTAATCTGCTGCTTAGTCATTCTCTCTCTATTATTGCTTCATGTGTTCCAGCTTCCAGAGCTGATTCTAGTGATGTGCAAACTAGGAGTTGGATGCTCAGTTTCAAATAGTGGGTCAACATTTAAATGTGTGGCATCTCTCTCTCATGTGTTGCCATCACAGCCTAGTGACCTGTCCTAGGAAAGCTACAGGAGAAGGACTGTAACTGCAAGAATGCCCATGAGTTTTCAGAAACCTTGGGGAGATGTCAGGTCTTTTCACTGAATTTTCAGCTTTCTCTCCCCGGTGTGCAGAACTCTGCAATACCCAGTGATCCACTGAGCCTTACACAAGGCTTTGCAGCCGTTACTGACCAGCTGATTAGAGATTCCTTCAAACATCCTTTTGGAGCAGTTGCGGTTATTTTTTTTAAAGCACCTCATTGGGAAATTGTAAAACAATTACAAAGCATAAAGTGTTGTCTTCCAGAACATACCCTGTGTTGCTTTTTGCAGCCATCCACATGGCCTCAAAACAGGCTTGGAAAATCTTGTACTTTACAGATTAAGCTCACATTCACAGGGTGGACTGAGACAGAAGGGAGTTGCATTGTTAGGTGCCTCGTGCAAGACATCAGGTGCCTACCCTCCCAAGGTTTTTCTGATGAAAATAGGGATGTCCTATTCCATAATAATAGGGACGCAGGTGGCGCTGTGGGTTAAAGCCTCAGCGCCTAGGGCTTGCCGATCGAAAGGTCGGCGGTTCGAATCCCTGCGGCGGGGTGCGCTCCCGCTGCTCGGTCCCAGCACCTGCCAACCTAGCAGTTCGAAAGCACCTCCGGGTGCAAGTAGATAAATAGGGACCGCTTACCAGCGGGAAGGTAAACGGCGTTTCCGTGTGCGGCTCTGGCTCTGGCTCTGGCTCTGGCCAGAGCAGCGATGTCACGCTGGCCACGTGACCCGGAAGTGTCTCCGGACAGCGCTGGCCCCTGGCCTCTTAAGTGAGATGGGCGCACAACCTCAGAGTCTGTCAAGACTGGCCCGTACGGGCAGGGGTACCTTTACCTTTACCTTTTATTCCATAATAAAGGGATGCGGGTGGCGCTGTGGGTAAAACCTCAGTGCCTAGGACTTGCCGATCGCATGGTCGGCGGTTCGAATCCCCGCGGCAGGGTGCGCTCCCGTCGTTCGGTCCCAGCGCCTGCCAACCTAGCAGTTCGAAAGCACCCCCGGGTGCAAGTAGATAAATAGGGACCGCTTACCAGCGGGAAGGTAAACGGCGTTCCGTGTGCTGCGCTGGCTTGCCAGATGCAGCTTGTCACGCTGGCCACGTGACCCGGAAGTGTCTGCGGACAGCGCTGGCTCCCGGCCTATAGAGTGAGATGAGCGCACAACCCTAGAGTCTGTCAAGACTGGCCCGTACGGGCAGGGGTACCTTTACCTTTACCTTTTTATTCCATAATAATGATGATAATAATGATAATAATAATAATACTCTGGGCAGCTTCCAACACATATAAATGTCGTGTGGAGGAAAAACACGTTGCAGAGTTCCCAAAAAAATAGACCGGAGGTAATTGTACTTCATCCAGCAGAGCTCTACTGCTACTGAAGGCAAATGAGCATAATGGTCACAAATCCAATACATTCAGGGTTGGCACTGTCCATAAGAAATCAGTTGCAGCAGACTTAACTTACACTTACAGTAACTTATAATAAGTCTAAACCTCAACACTATAGCAGAACAGAACACCACACCAGAACAAAGAGATAGAAAGAGAGAATGAGCGAAGCCCAGGCACCTTCTGGCCTGACTATTATAGTCAGCATGACCCTGCCAGAAAAGATAACAGAACCAGTTTAAACCTCCTGTACTCAGCTTCCCAGAGGGAATAACCCAAACATCAGGAACCTTCTGCTTGCTTCTTTCATACAGAGAAAAAAAAACCTTCCAGAGCCCTCTTGAATTAAGTAGAACAGGAAAGATCTCTACACATCAGATCAATACTTTCTGTACTAAGAAATGCAAGCTGACAATAAAAACATAATAAAACTATATAGGGCTGCCTTCAGATGTCTTCAGATGTCTAAAGGTTGTATAGTTACTTATCTCTTTGGCTCTGGGGTCACATTAACTCCATACCCTCCAACATTTCTCCGAACAAAATAGGGACATCCTAAGGACACGGGTGGCACTGTGGGTTAAACCACAGAGCCTAGGCCTTGCTGATCAGAAGGTCGGCGGTTCGAATCCTTGCGATGGGGTGAGCTCCCGTTGCTCGGTCCCTGCTCCTGCCAACCTAGCAGTTCGAAAGCATGTCAAAGTGCAAGTAGATAAATAGGTACCGCTCCAGCGGGAAGGTAAACGGCGTTTCCGTGCACTGCTCTGGTTCGCCAGAAGCAGCTTAGTCACGCTGGCCACATGACCCGGAAGCTGTACGCTGGCTCCCTCAGCCAATAAAGCGAGATGAGAGCCGCAACTCTAGAGCCAGTCACGATTGGACCTAATGGTCAGGGGTCCCTTTACCTTTAAGGGAAAGCGGGACCTTCTGGGATCAAATAGAAAACTGGGATGGCTTCTGTAAATTCAGGATGTCCCTGGAAAATAGGGACACTTGGAGGGTCTGCAGGTGTAAAGCAGGTGGGTGCAGCTTGGCCAAAATGGCCTTGCAGGCCAAATGGGGAAGACTGGCTTTAATTTTCTCACTGCTGCGCAATGCATTTACCCCCCCCCCCCAAAGAAAACCCTATATATAAGACCAGTTGTTTGGGCAGCTGGATTCCATACAGTTAATATGTTTAAGCAAACCAGTCTACCAGTGTTTAGATTCCACCTGTTTTGATTCACTTCTGGTGTTCCCTTCATTGGGTTTTGCCACCACAACATTTCTGTCTCTGGGACTAAGCAGGAGGAAGGAAGTTGCACTGAACTCAGCCGGACTCACTTGCTGAGTAAATGAGTTTAGAATTGCATGGTGGTGTGTTTCAAGCTCACAAGATTGTTCTTATGTGTAACAAGCTGGAGCAATCGATGAGCAAATTCAGAATTACGGTATTTAACACACAGGAATTTTACCAAGGTTGGGAGCTGAGATGGCATTTTCTCAGGCAGAAATTCAATGGGTAAAGTTTCACTTAGTATCTCAACATGGCAAAAACATGGGGGGAGTTTAAAAAACAACAGCTGCTCCTTGCTTTATGGTTTCATTATACTGTTCACTTGATGTTTTTGGTCAGGACTGTGCTTGGATGGGACCAGTAGTGCCTCTCTGCCTTCAACAGTTGTGTAGAAGAGGGGACTTTTTTTGGCAGAGATGGCTTATCACTCAGTGGTGAGGAAAGTTGCACACTCTCAAATTTCTGGGCTACGTGGTCTATAAACGGGCCCTTCTCTTGAGATGGTGATGTGTAACAATGCTTCACGGACTTCAAAATGTGGTCAGCCAACCCAACTCTAATAAGAAAGTTCCAAAATCGCCCTTAGGGCAATACCTTTATCAGATCCACCAAAATGTCACATAATAGTGTGCAAGCTTCCAGGTCCTTCAGAACTCTTCATCAAGCCTGATGGCAATCAGAGCAGCGGGGGGGGGGGGGTGAGGCAGAAATATGTTGGCTGATGCTGAAGTCATTGTCAGAGGAGGTAGCAAGCATGTAAATAAAGCTCTGTAAGTGCTATGCAGGAAGGAGAATCACAGAATGTCCACTTTCCTGGAAATACAGAAAGCAGCTGCTAACCCAAGTTTGTCTCTCGTTCCTAACTAATAGGAATTGTAATTAGCTGTGAAGTTACTGATGGAGAAGCACTACTGCCCTCTGGTGGATTGTCTATGGAATACAATTCTGGTTTATTCCCTGTATGCAAACGAAGGTTCCATATTAGATGATAACTAAGAAGCTACAGTTAGAACTGGATATGGAACAACTGATTGGTTCAAAATTGGGAAAGGAGTACGGCAAGGCTGTATATTGTCTCCCTGCTTATTTAACTTATATGCAGAATTCATCATGCGAAAGGCTGGGCTGGATGAATCTCTAGCCGGAATTAAGATTGCCGGAAGAAGTATCAACAACCTCAGATATGCAGATGACACAACCTTGACGGCAGAAAGTGAGGAGGAATTAAAAAACCTTTTAATGAGGGTGAAAGAGGAGAGCGCAAAATATGGTCTGAAGCTCAACATCAAAAAAACGAAGATCATGGCCACTGGTCCCATCACCTCCTGGCAAATAGAAGGGGAAGAAACTGAGGCAGTGAGAGATTTTACTTTCTTGGGCTCCATGATCACTGCAGATGGTGCCACAGCCACAAAATTAATAGATGCCTGCTTCTTGGGAGAAAAGCAATGACAAACCTAGACAGCATCTTAAAAAGCAGAGACATCACCTTGCCAACAAAGGCCCGTATAGTTAAAACTATGGTTTTCCCAGCAGTGATGTATGGAAGTGAGAGCTGGACCATAAAGAAGGCTGATCGCTGAAGAATTGACACTTTTCAATTATGGTGCTGGAGGAGACTCTTGAGAGTCCCATGGACTGCAAGAAGATCAAACCTATCCATTCTGAAGGAAATCAGCCCTGAGTGCTCACTGGAAGGACAGATCCTGAAGCTGAGGCTCCAATACTTTGGCCACCTCATGAGAAGAGAAGACTCCCTGGAAAAGACCCTGATGTTGGGAAAGATGGACAGAGGACGAGATGGTTGGACAGTGTTCTCAAAGCTACCAGCATGAGTTTGACCAAACTGCGGGAATCAGTGGAAGACAGGAGTGCCTGGCGTGCTCTGGTCCATGGAGTCATGAAAAGTCAGACACGACTAAATGACTAAACAACAACAACAACATAGAATTACAAGGGACCCTGAGAGTCATCTAGTCCAACCCCCCTGCTGTGCAGGAATCTTCTGCGCAATGTGGGGCTCAAACCCACAACCTTAAGTTTAAGAGTCTTACATTCTACTGCTATTCCTGGACACAGATTAAAGAGAATAAATACTGTTTACTTCAGAGCTGGTAATTCTTCGCACTCAGATCCCAGGGGTGTTTTGGTGGGGATGGGACCAAACGTATCATACGTGTTGTGTGAAGACAATCCTCCCCCCTCTCTGATGTAAACAATACTCTTGAAATGCAGCTTGAAACACAGTGTGTGGGGGGAAGCGACCTCATTGTGTTTTAAGCTGCTAATGGGAACATAACCCTGGGGAAATGCCTAGGGCATTCATTTCTGTTTAGTGTTTGTGTACACTGTGGTTGCACAAGTGTAATAAGAACCTACTGGCTAATGCTTGTACAGTGGTACCTCGGGTTAAGTACTTAATTGGTTCCGGAGGTCCGTTCTTAACCTGCAACTGTTTGTAACCTGAAGCACCACTTTAGCTAATGGGGCCTCCTGCTGCCGCCGCGCCACCGGAGCACGATTTCTGTTCTCATCCTGAAGCAAAGTTCTTAACCTGAGATACTATTTCTGGTCTAGCGGAGTCTTTAACCTGAAGCGTCTGTAACCTGAAGCTTCTGTAACCCGAGGTTCCACTGTAAGTGGGTTTATGTAAAGGTAAAGGGACCCCTGACCATTAGGTCCAGTCATGGATGACTCTGGGGTTGCGCACTCATCTCGCTTTACTGGCCGAGGGAGCCGGCGTACAGCTGCCGGGTCATGTGGCCAGCTTGACTAAGCCACTTCTGGCGAACCAGAGCAGTGCACGGAAATGCCATTTACCTTCCCACCGGAGCAGCACCTATTTATCTACTTGCACTTCGACGTGCTTTCGAACTACTAGGTTGGCAGGAGCAGGGACCGAGCAACGGGAGCTCACCCCTGGCAGGGATTCGAACCGCCAACCTTCTGATCGGCAAGCCCTAGGCTCTGTGGTTTAGACCACAGTGCCAGACAGTGGTACCTCAAGTTAAGTATTTAATTCGTTCCGGAGGTCCGTTATTAACCTGAAACTGTTCTTAACCTGAAGCACCACTTTAGCTAATGGGGCCTCCCACTTCTGCCATGCCACCGGAGCACAATTTCTGTTCTCATCCTGAAGCAAAGATCTTAACCCGAGGTAATATTTCTGGATTAGCGGAGTCTGTAACCTGAAGCGTATGTAACCCGAGGTACCACTGTACATCATCAAGTGCATGTGATGCAGGGGCGGAGGAAGGGGGGTGCGGTGGGGCTGAACCGCCCCGGGTGTCATCACTTTTGGGGGGGTGACATTCGGTGCTCTGCCTGCCCGCAACTCCCAAGCTTACCCCAAGCCGTTGGGGGGAGGGGCAGAGCTGTGCTGCCTCGCTGGCGGCCTTCCCTCCTTTCCCCTTCATTTTAACAGCTTGGGGGAGGCTTGAGAGCCTTTGCCCCCCCCCACTCCCAGGCTTCTTCCTGGGGGGGGGAGGCTCCCCCGAGCAGTCAAAAGTAAAAGGGAAGGGAGGAAGGCTGCTGGCAAAGCGGCGTGGCTCCCCTCCCCCCAGGAAGCAGCCAGCCATGGACAGCTTGCTCCACCTCCCCTGGGCATCTCGCCCCCTGGGGTGCTCACCCTGCCCCCCTAGGACGCTTGGCCCCCCCATGGCCCCGGCCTTTGTGCCGCTCCGGTTGCCAGAGCAGCTAGCTCTGATGCGATGTACTTTCAGATTTTCATTTTCATTTTCAAACATATTGACCCAGCTTGCACATAACACTAAGCCAAATGATGGCTAAGCTCAGAGGTGTGTAGTTAGAAAATTGCAGCTGCCTCACTTCTCCATTCCTACTGCTGCTACGCTACTGGGAGTGAAGCCATGGTTTGGCTTAGTTTTACAGTGGTACCGCGGGTTAAGTACTTAATTCGTTTCGGAGGTCCGTTCTTAACCTGAAATTGTTCTTAACCTGAAGCACCACTTTAGCTAATGGGGCCTACCCCTGCTGCCACGCCGCCAGAGCACGATTTCTGTTCTCATCCTGAAGCAAAGTTCTTCGCCCGAGGTACTATTTCTGGGTTAGCGGAGTCTGTAACCTGAAGCGTATGTAACCCCAGGTACCACTGTATTTGGGTGTTCATGGTTTGTGTCACTCCAAAGAAACCAGGAGCATAGCCAAAGTTTGTTCTTGGCTTTACTGCTTATGGTTTGTCCTTGGTGGGTGGGGGCAAACAAAACCACAAGGCTGGGTATTGACGTAATGCTAAACCAGAGTATTAGGCGAATCTTTTTTGTTTGCCTGCATGTTTTGAATTCAAACTGAGTGGCCCAGGAACAGGGCTGTGCGAGCATCACTGATCAGCTGGCCGGGGATGCTTGCAAACCCTCCAACATTTCTCCAATGAAAACAGGCACGTCCCGTTCCATAACGATAATTTTACTATTTCTATCCCACACATCTTACTGGGTTGCCCAAGCCACTCTGGGCATCGTCCTATAATAACATAATAAAACATTAAACATTAAAAAAAACTTTGCTGTACAGGATTGCCTTCAGACAGCCTGGGGGTTAGATAACTCCAACTTTTCTCTAATGAAAATAGGGACATCCTAAGGAAAAGTGGGACATTCCAGGATCAAATCAGAAACTGGGACGGCTTCTCTAAATCAGGGACGTCCCTGAAAATAGGGACACTTGGAGGGTCTGTGCAAAACAGAGTTTTGCAGGTGCTGCCAATCCACTGGTGGGCCATGCCAACAAACTCCACTTTTAGCAGGAAGCCACAAGATGCAAGATGTCAGGTCCGGGGCAGGTGGGTGTGGCTTGAGGGCCAGATTAGGACCCCCGCCTGGCCTAATTAGGCCCATTGGCCCAAGAGATGTCCCACCACTGGCTTAGCTTTTGGTGGTGCACCAGCAGGGAGGAGAGAGGTTGCCACTGTTTTCTAACTGGGTGCACCAGCATCGTAGCTTATTCATACAAAGCCTTTGTTTGGCTTAGCATGGTGTGCAAGTGAGGGTCTCCAAACTCCGTCATTAGTATATCCTTTGAAAACTCATAAAACCGATCAAGACTGGAAAAGCCCAGCAGGAATACAAAACCCCCTTCCTCATATCTAACCTCCCACCATTTCATTTCACGAATATTCTCTTTTTCTTTCTTTACTGCAAGTCTTTTGTGCTGTAGTCCTTCATTTCAGGACTGCACACCTGCCCTGTTGAAGAAGGACAAGGAGAAAGTGGTGAACAGGAGAAAACACACACACACACACACACACACACACACACACACAGGCAGAGACAGAGACTATCCAAAAGGCTACTCTCCCTACTACAGCAAAACTATCTATTATTATTATTTATTGAATTTATTTATCACCCTATATCCAGGGGTGTCAGGGTGGCTCACAGAATAAAATCAAGATATAAAACCACAAAATACACATTAAAAATAAAAACAATAACCCAACCCCCCCCCAAGAAAACCACATTTTAAAAGGGTATAGGATGTCAATCCAGTCAACCAAAGGCCTGGTTAAAAAGGAACAAGGCTGATCACCGAAGAATTTATGTTTTTGAATTATGGTGCTGGAGGAGACTCTTGAGAGTCCCATGGACTGCAAGAAGATCAAACCTATCCATTCTGAAGGAAATCAGCCCTGAGTGCTCACTGGAAGGACAGATCCTGAAGCTGAGGCTCCAAAACTTTGGCCACCTCATGAGAAGAGAAGACTCCCTGGAAAAGACCCTGATGTTGGGAAAGACGGAGAGCACAAGGAGAAGGGGACGACAGAGGACGAGATGGTTGGACAGTGTTCTCGAAGCTACCATCATGAGTTTGACCAAACTGCGGGAGGCAGTGGAAGGCAGAAGTGCCTGGCGTGCTCTGGTCCAGGGGGTCACAAAGAGTCGGACACGACTGAACAACAACAACAAAGGTGTATAATGAAGGAGCCAAGTGAACTTCCCTGGGGAGAGTGCATCCCACAGACGGGGAGCCACTTCAGAGAAGGCCCTGTTCTTATTTTGCCACCCTCCGCACCTCTTGAGGAGGAAGCACATGAAGAAGGGCCTCAGAAGATGATCTCAGGGTCCGGGTAGGTTCATCTGTAAAGAGGCGGTCCTTGAGGTACTGCGGTCCTGAGCCTCCACTGCAAGGAGGCAGAATGTTGTGTTGGGTTTTGTCTGATGCAAAAAATAAAAAATCTAAACATGATGTCTATGGGTTGTCCAGTGTTTTTTTTAAAAAAAAGTATCCAAAACCTTCTGTGAAGGAGGAATGGCCGTGAAATTGACAAAGCATCTGTGAAGCCTCCCTCAAACCCCCGTTTCTAAAAACTATTGTGAACGGATCAATTGCTGGCAAGGCAGTGATTCAGGGGACACAAAGTCCCCTGGCAGGGATTGTCATTTTTAAACGAAGTACCGGACAGGGGAGACAGGGACCTCCAGCCACCTGCAGAGTGGTCACTTTTGCATATATCCTGTTTGGATGGAGTGCCTAAACTGTCTTTCTCCCCCCCTCCCTGTCCTGCTGCCGCCACCAAGCACTCGCCACATCCCCCAGCGCAGGCAGGAAGAGCAGGAAACAGATGGAGCCGGCTGCTTCCGGTAAACTAACCAGGTGCTTCCTGCCACTGGGCCCAGCCAGAAGGAACAAGGCAGCCCACGCAGGCCCCTGGATTCTGCCGGGCTCTGTACATGTGCACATGTGTGCACATTTGTCTGTGCATGTATGTGTGTGTGTACATGTATGCACATGTTGGTGTGGGTAAATGTGCACAGGAATAACCATACCCATTTGCAATTAGGAAATGCATCAGGAAGGTATGTTTACAGTTGTGTGAGAGAGTAGGTAATCCTTAACAGCCCCTGGCACTCTGTGGTGTCCCTGGAGCTGGGATTAAGATGTTTGAGCCGTGTTGGGTGGTTGTGAGCAGACAGCATGCAGGATTCCAAGATGAGCAGGAATGGATGAAGATGTTGTGCTGTGTATCCATAACTATTTGCTGCAGTGTGGACAGCTTTCTGTTAAGAGAGTTATCAGTGTAAATGGCATGTTACAAGTTTGCATAAGCAAAAAAAAGACAGGTCACTCTCCCAAGGAACTTGCAGTATAAAAGCTTGAGAACCTAGGAAGCAGAGGAGATTCCTCTCTCTCTTTGTAAGAGACTGGCCTGATCTTGCAAAAGCAGTCTGGGAATGAATCTCCTTATGCTGCATTGCGCCTCAGTTTCCAGCAGCCAGATCCACTCACACAAGTGCTGCGATCCCTTGCTTGAAACCCACACCCCTTGCTCAGTTGGTAGCAAACTGTGCAGGACTGTGTATGGGAAGCTCTTTGTTTTAGCCTCAGGAGCAGAATCTGGTTAGATAACTCAGAGCGCTAGCTATTCCTGTCAGCCTGCAGGTGCAAAGATATTACCATGTTAATTCCTGGGCAATTCACAGGCCAGACCTGGTATATTTGTGCACTCCCTTCTGCACTGCTTTGTAGTGATCTGTATCACTAATATCCATAGTAGAGCCATGTGGGTGTACCCCTGGACGGAAAAGTCTAGTCAAAGGCCACTATGGGGTTGCGGTGCTCATCTCGCTTTCAGGCTGAGGGATCAGGCGGTTGTACAGACAGCTTTCCAGGTCATGTGGCCAGCATGACTAAACTTCTTCTGGTGCAATGGGACACCGTGACAGAAACCAGAGTGCATGGAAATGACTTTTACCTTCCCACCGCAGTGGTACCTATTTATCTACTTGCACTGGCGTGCTTTTGAACTACTAGGTTGGCAGGAGCTGGGACAGAGCAACGGGAGCTCACCCCATCATGCGGATTCAAACTACCGACCTCCTGATTGGCAAGCCCAAGAGGCTCAGTGGTTTAGACCACAGCACCACCCCGTGCACAGTGGACTGGCGGGGGGGCGTGCACTGAATGTGTGCATCAGAGAGTATTGCTGCTAATAAAATGAGTCAAATGAATGCTCCCATGTGTGAAGTCATGGATAGGTTTGTACAGCTCAGAGTACTACTTGCGTTGTGTGAATGCAGAAGTGGCCCTGCCAAATCTCAGGATGGCACAGCTAGCACAGGCAGTGGATTTCGGATTTCATTTGTGACAGCACAACAGGGGAAGGAACTTCCAGTCGCAGTCCAGTGGGAAGCTCTCAGGCCCATCTCCAATACACTGGAGAACCTCCCAATGGATCTCTCTCTCTCTTTTTTTAATAATATTTATTAAAGTTTCAAAAAAGTTACAAGAATGAAAAAAAGGGGGGGACAAAAAAATACAAAGTACAAAAAAGTAAAAACAATTAAAAACAAGTCAACCTTTCCATATCTTGACTTTCATTTACTTGTTTCTCTGACCTCCTCACACCTCCCTTTTTTGTATTCTAGTTCAATTAGTTATTTCAGCAAATCCTTTCCATTTTTGCTTTTATCTTAATAATTTATCTTAATATATTATAACTTTACATTCTCACCTGTTAATAATCCATCTTTAAATACTCCTTTATAACATTACTGCTAAAACCACATAACTTCATTCCAACATCCTTCTAACATTCCCCTCCCAATGGATCTCATCCACCCCAGTTCATTATTAGGGAGGGCTGCCATTTGAATTTCACCAGAGCTGCTAAAGGGGTTGGGTTGGAAAGGGTTTTGCTGCCTGCTCTGGTTCCCTGGCCTCTTGCAGACTGTAGGTCTAAAAGGGAAACTTGGTTTGAGAGTGGGATAGGGCCCGGAGGATATATACGGTAAGCACATGGGCAGTTTTCCATGGGACTGTTATCCTCCACATAGGTAAAGGTAAAAGGACCCCTGACCATTAGATCCAGTCGTGACCAACTCTGGGGTTGCGGTGCTCATCTCGCTTCATTGGCCAAGGGAGCCGGCTTACAGCTTCCGGGTCATGTGGCGAGCATGACTAAGCCACTTCTGGCGAACCAGAGCAGCGCACGGAAATGCCGTTTACCTTCCCGCCAGAGCGATACCTATTTATCTACTTGCACTTTGACATGCTTTTGAACTGCTGGGTTGGCAGGAGCAGGGACCGAGCAATGGGAGCTCACCCTGTTGAGGGGATTCGAACCACCGACCTTCTGATCGGCAAGTCCTAGGCTCTGTGGTTCAACCCACAGCACCACCTGCGTCCATCCCCCACATAACCATCTTGCAATTTCTGAACATCCTCCACCCTTTAGCATTTGTCTTCCTAAAGGCTCTGGGCACTTCCTATTCTTTAGCAATAGGATTTGCAGCCGGCAGCCAGCACAACTGCTTGCCATTCCTGGATCAGCAAGGTCTGTCCACCCCTCCCCTCCCCAGCTAAGGGGCAGATCAGTCAAGGCTGGGCCTGCCTGGTTGCCAAAGGCCCTGGCAGTGTCCTTGCTCCAGGGGAGTCAATTCCAGGACAGCGCAGGAAGCAATGAGCGCGAAACAACTCTATTGCTCTGTGTGAAGTGGCCCAATGGCTCTGAGTAATATTTTCCTGAGCAGTGGCTCCAGGAGAAGCAGGAAGTGAACACATTTCCTGCCATTCAAGGCTGCCTCTCCCTCCCCGCAGGTCCAACCATCGGCATTCCTCATTAACATCAACTCTCTTGAAATGCACCCAACGCTCGATTCATTTGAAGCCAGGTGTCCTCTTCAGACAGCCTGAGATGTCTGCCAGGGTTTCTGCTCTGCACATCAGCCGCCCGGAATCCTGCAACCAGAGCAGATCATGCGAAGTGACCAGATTTGCATGTATGTGTTCCTCTGCACGTTTTGCAGAATCATATTTCCTTCTCAAGGACCATGTCTTCAAAGAAATGCAGGGAGCTAAGAGACAGTGTTCTAGCAAACCGTTTCCTGCATGTGAGAATGGAAGTAGTAACTCGAAATCTTGAAACTGCGCAGGGTGTTTGGAACCGCAACAAGTTTGCCTAGTACTATCAGAATTATGGTGCTGGAGGAGTCTCTTGAGAGTCCCATGGACTGCAAGAAGATCAAACCTCTCCATTCTTAAGGAAATCAGCCCTGAGTGCTCACTGGAAGGACAGATCCTGAAGCTGAGACTCCAATATTTTGACCACCTCATGAGAAGACTCCCTGGAAAAGACCCTGATGTTGGGAAAGATGGAGGGCACAAGGAGAAGGGGACGGCAGAGAGGAGATGGTTGGACAGTGTTCTCGAAGCTACCAGCATGAGTTTGACCAAACTGTGGGAGGCAGTGGAAGACAGGAGTACCTGGCGTGCTCTGGTCCATGGGGTCACAAAGAGTCGGACACGACTAAACGACTAAACAACAACAATCAGATTTAGCACTGGTAGCCATTTTAAGAATTCTGTTGTGACCCCAGAGTCCACTTAGACATGTTACTTTCAACAATATGCCAACTCTAAAAAGTCACACACGTGCCAGCTGGTTCCATTTGCAGCCCCAGTGGGCACTGCACAATATGCAATCATACACACTGGGATATACTGGATTGGTCACAAACGGAGGGTCTCACTCACCAGATGAACTGATTTGGTTGTCACATTGCATCTGCCCTGCTCAGAACTTTGCTAATATGTGTGGAATTTCAAATTCTTAATATTGGGCACACATGCAAACATTTCTTAACATTTTTCTCATTGTACCTTACCTTTCCTGCCCCGACCTGGCCACAGTGATCCATGCGACTGTCATTTCCAGGCTTGACTACTGTAATTCGCTCTACGCGGGGCTGCCCTTGAAGCTGTCCCAGAAACTCCAGCGGGTGCAGAATGCAGCAGCGAGGCTCCTCACGGGGTCCCTGCCATGGGAGCATATTCACCCAGTGCTTTTCAAGCTGCACTGGCTCCCGGTGGAGTACAGGGTCAGAGTTAAGGTGCTGCTTTTGACCTTTAAAGCCCTTCACGGCCTAGGACCCTCGTACCTACGGGACCGCCTCTCCCGGTATGCCCCACGGAGAGCCTCAAGGTCCATAAACAGCAACACCCTAGTGGTCCCGGGCCCTAAGGAAGTTAGATTGGCTTCAACCAGAGCCAGGGCCTTTTCAACACTGGCTCCAGCCTGGTGGAATGCTCTGCCTCATGAGACCAAGGCCCTGCAGGATCTGATTTCTTTCTGCAGGGGCTGTAAGACAGAGTTGTTCCACCTGGCCTTTGGCTTGGAGCCAATTTGATTCCCTCCCCCCTCTTTCTTTTTCTTTTCTCCTCCTGTGATGAGGCTGCATTTTAATATTTTTACTGTTTCAATATTTTAATGTTGTATTTTAATCTTGTTTTTAAGTTGTATTCATTCAACTAGTTTTTATTATTGCTTGTTAGTCGCCCTGATCCCAGCCTTGGCTGGGGAGGGCGGGGTATAAATAAAAATTGATGCCTTATTTATTCAGCTTTCATCCTGAGCTGGATCTACACTGACCTTAAAAAAAACAAAAATGCTAAGAAAAAAAACGTTATATAGCCCTCAATGCAATTTTCCATCGACTGCTGTACAGCGCCCCCTGGGGTCACATTTTTATAACACATTTATAATGTTATAACTCACCAGTATAGATTAGTCCCCGATTTGCCTGCACAAAGCTTATACAGATGTTAGATTATATCCAGTTGTTACTGAACATTCTTTGTGATTTGTTTGCTAGGCAGTTACAGGGCAATGAGCATTCATCCTGCATTTAACCTGATTGGCTTGCAAGTTATTTATATGTCTTCCTGTTAATCATTTGTTCTTCCCATATTTCTCAGTTCCCCATCACTTTCCCAAATGCAAAAAGTCTGTTTCTTATTTCATGTGGATTTGTTGTGCTCAGATGACAAAGGGCTTTAACACACTTCAGTTGTTCTAACAACTGTTCCTGCATGTGGTTGAATCATATTGAATATGCTGACAGTATATTAATTCCAAGTAGCCTTGCTAAGATGCATAAGACTGACTCAGATAAGTGCTGGAGATGCAGTGAGGTCAAAGGTACGTTCTTTCATATGTGGTTGTCAGGGAACTGACATCAGAGCGAGAGGTGGAGGCAAGGCTCCAAAACGATGCAGGAGAGGGGACCAGCAAGGGGGAAGGAATTCAGCGTAACACCAGTAGAGAAGAGAAGGAGATGGAGGATTTGGAGACAGGGCTCCGAGACCCTTCACCAGAGACTAGTGGGGAGAGTGCTGACACGCCTCTGCCTTCCCCTTACTTGCGCAGACGAGTTCCGCACAGGGAAAGTAGGAGGAGACTTGGCGTCAAACAGCTCTTATGCTGGAAGAGGTTCAAGAAACGCCCACTGACGGATCCTGCAAGTGACTGACCGGCCACGGAGTGTGGGCTGTCAGCCAAGGCATGGTGAGCCAGGCAACCTAACCGAAATTGAAGGCAACTTACGCACAAGTAACCCCTTACAATCACTAAAGTGGTGGACCTGTAAAGGGTAAAAGAGTATTGGGAAATAATTTATAATGAATTGAAAAAAAATATTTAAAAGCACTCCCCCCCCAAAAAAAAACCCCAACAACCAGAGTCCTTTTTGTTGGGGATAATTCAGATGGAAATTCCCAGGTGTCAAAAAAGGTTATTTATGTATGCCGCTACTGTGGCCTGTGTTTTGTTAGCCCCAAAATGGAAAATGAGCAAGGTCCCAACCAAAGAAGAATGGCAGCTGAAAGTGATGGAATATGCACAGTTTGTGGATCTAACTTATAGAATAAGAGAACAAGAAGAACATTCGTTTAAAAAAGATTGGGAAATGTTTATTGAATATATGGGGGGAAATTGTGTACACTTGAAAACGTTGGCAGTGTTCAAAGGCACTGATTTTGACCCCACACGCAGTGGCAACCTATTTCAGAGACTCTCATAAAAGATCTGCTATCAGCTGAGTCTAGTCTTATCTTCCTGACCATGCATAAGAAGGCAACTGATCAGATGGTATGGGACAGGACCAATTGAACTGTTCTCCACAAAGGGTATGGCAGTGGCAAGATTGTCCTTAGCAGAGTTCCTTTATTTTGAATGCTTTGAAACAGGGATGGTGCCCTCCCTTCCCTATTTCACCCTGTAGACCATTGTCAGAGGGTCTACGCCCTTAGGACACAAGAAGAGCCTGCTGATTCATGGGAGCTGGTCAAAAGCAAGGGAACGCCAAGGGGAGGGTGATGGAAGGGTTCAATTCTCCAAGGCATAGATGCAGGAGAAATGCAGCGCTCAGCAGCGCAGTTGAAGGGGAGCCTTTGCCAGGAAGTTTGGACAATGAGTCATCCTCTGCTGGAACATCAGAGAACAGGCACACACACATTGTTGGAGCTCTGTGGAAGGCAGCGCACACATAGCACAGAATGCATGTGCTTTTGTTGTAAAGTTGCTTTGAATTACTTTTTGAAAAATAAAAGACATAAAGAGGAGATTAATAAGTTAAATAAATAAATATAAGGCAGCACCCAGCTGAGTTTTACTTGGAAATCTGAGGAGCTAATTCAGTCATGGTTCATTCATTTCAATAGGTCTACTCTCGAGTAAAACTTAGTTGAATACCCCACTAAGTGATGGATATCCATTCTGAGGGAATCTGTATGGATCCGCATTCGCACATGACCACCCCCCTAGACAGCTCTTTCCACATACCGAGCACTGATATCTTATGGGAAACTTACTGCGTACTGCTATTATTTGACTTTTGCACTCATCAGAATTTTGCAATGCCATTCTCCAACTGAACAATGGTTACAAAGTTGTGTATGTTAGGGGGAAGTGTGCCTATGAATGTATACATTAGTAAAAGTAGCAAAAAATTGCAGGTTATTGGGGAAAATTGCTTGCAAAAATGTGTACATTGACTAATACAAAAATCTACTTGGTAGAAATTCACACTAAAATGCTGATGAATTTCTATCAGGAATTTAAAAATATCTTGTGAATTGTTGCAAAAAGCAGGCAACTGAATTTAAGAACAACAATTTCTAATTCAGAAAAGGCATGGAGGTAGGCAATTTTTAGGATGGGCACCTATCACATCCTGTTTCTTGAATAATAATAATAATAATAATACCCCGCCCATCTGACTGAGTTTTCCCAGCCACTCTGGGTGGCTTCCAGCACATATCAAAGCATAATAAAATGTCTAACATTAAAAACTTCCCGATACAGGGCTGCCTTCAGATGTCTTCTAAAAGTTGTGTAGTTTTTCATCTCTTTGACAGGTGCCACTACTGAGAAGGCCCTCTGCCTGGTTCCCTGTAACTTCACTTCTTGTAGTGAGGGAACCGCCAGAAGGCCCTTGGAGCTGGACCTCAGTTTCTGGGCTGAACGATGTGGGGTATAAGCAGTTTAGAACCAAGATTTTGCAACTAAGACCCCACCAGAGGAATATGCTGCGCCTCACCTCACCTCACTGGCTAGCTTGAGGAGCGCAGGGAACATTCTGGATCACCTTGTGCTTGGGAGTGAAAAGATCTCCCTGACAGGGTGGGTTTGCTTGCCTGTGCGAGAGAGATGGGCAGGGGAGTACCGAAATGTATTTGTTTCGACTAATAATAATAATAATAATAATTTATTATTTGTACCCGGCCCATCTGGCTGAGTTTCCCCAGCCACTCTGGGCGGCTTCCAACAAAGACCAAAAATACACTAAGATGTCATACATTAAAAATGTCCCTGAACAGGGCTGCCTTCAGATGCCTTCTAAATGTCAGGTAGTTGTTTATCTCTGACATCTGGTGGGAGGGTGTTCCACAGGGCAGGCGCCACTACCGAGAAGGCCCTCTGCCTGGTTCCCTGTAGCTTTGCTTCTCGCAATGAACGAACCACCAGAAGGCCCTCGGCGCTGGACCTCAGCGTCCGGGCAGAACAATGGGGGTGGAGATGCTCCTTCAGGTATTCTGGGCCAAGGCCGTTTAGGGCTTTAAAGGTCAGCACCAACACTTTGAATTGTGCTTGGAAACGTACTGGGAGCCAATGTAGCTCTTTCAAGACCGATGTTGAGGATCAGGATGAAGAGCATACTTTCAAGAAAATATAGAATAATTTAAAAAAAATGAATGCTGCAATGCTGTACTGAACTGGGAGCAAGTCCCATTGTAAAAAGATTGCCTGCTGCGTTCAGCTAGTCCTTCCACCAAACAAAAGGACCTCAGGTTTGGGCTATATTATACATTCACTGAA
Source organism: Podarcis cretensis (assembly GCF_951804945.1). Taxonomy (NCBI): domain Eukaryota; kingdom Metazoa; phylum Chordata; class Lepidosauria; order Squamata; family Lacertidae; genus Podarcis; species Podarcis cretensis. The sequence continues at coordinate 33,732,790 of NC_137187.1, forward strand.
TCACAGGGAACAGTCACCTCAAAGTTTTGAACTTCTGTGATTCCTCCATAGAGTGTGTTCCTAGAAATGTGCCCCCGAGTGGTGACATAACAATATGGCTGTCACCAAATCCAAAAAGGCCATCAAATGGAAGTGAAGAATTAGTGTGCGATTTTTCCGTGCTTCAGTTGTGCTTCTTCTGTACACTCTGCAAAACGGATCCCATGGCGAGAGGCACACGCCCAGATTTCAGGGACTGAAGCATATTTCAAGTGTGTGAAATTCAGCTCTGCCCCGTGCGAATGTGTTGCTTATCCTGTCTTTTACTGCAGAAGTACGGCTGTGTTTTCTAATCTGTTGGCTGAAAGCTCTGTGGAAAATAAGGACATCTAAGTTTTCTGAAGAGGAAGAAACCCTGTGCAAATTGTTAAGAACATAAGCCAAAAAGAGAGAGAGAAATGCAGTGATTTCATATTTAGTGTGATGAGTTTGCTGTGGAAAAAAGTAAGCATGTGAACTTGTGCACAGACTACAGGAAAGGTACAGGCATGTTTGCTTTTAATCTACAGTACTATATATTTGGGGGGAAAGTTTGCTTTTTCTCTATAGCTGCCTCTTGAGATATTGTTGCCAGATTTGGCACAAGGGTTCCCAATGTGAGGGTCGCGATCTTTCCCAATGTTTGGATGCTGACTGACATTTTGAATCAAGGTGGAAAACGAAAATGTCATTTTAGTGTGATTTCACCTCTTTTTTGGCATAGGTTCAGCCACCTCCCAAGAGATAATTGCTAAACTTGGCGTGAAGGTTGCTGAGGGTATATTCCTCACTTTTTGGATGCCAGACATACTTTTAATGAAGATGTGGGACTGAATTATCACTTTGGTGTGACTTGCCCCCCCCCTTTTGGGCATAGGTTTGCTTGCCTGTTGAGATATGATCGCCAAACTCAGCACAAGGGTTTCTGTGGTGTGCAGAATGGTCTATGTTGGTGTTTAGATGCTGGGCACCATTTTGATTCAAGATGGCGGAGCAAAATGCCATTTTGGCATGACTTTGCCCTGTTTTTTTGCATAGGTTCAGCCACCTCTTAAGATATCGTTGCCAAACTTGGCACGAGGGTTCCAAGATGGAGGTGGCAGTCTTTGTTGGCATTTGGATGCTGGGCGCCATTTTGAACCTAAACATTACAGTGGTACCTCGGGTTACTGACGCTTCAGGTTACAGACGCTTCAGGTTACAGACTCCACTAACCCAGAAATAGTACCTCAGGTTAAGAACTTTGCTTCAGGATGAGAACAAAAATCACGTGGCGGTGGCGCAGTGGCAGCGGGAGGCCCCATTAGCTGAAGTGGTGCTTCAGGTTAAGAACAGTTTCAGGCTAAGAACGGACCTCCAGAATGAATTAAGTTCTTAACCTGAGGTACCACTGTACTTGGTTTTTGGCATGATGGATCCAAACTCACAAATTACACCATCCATTTAAAAATCAATTATTTTATTTCAGTCCTAGAGGTGCTTTTGAACATGATTAGGGAGGACCGGTTGGTGCAAGGAATACAGGTCGGAGTGAAACAGTATAAATTGAAAGCTTTTGCAGATGACTTGGTAATAACATTACAGGAGCCAGAATCTAGTACGAAAAGAGTTTTGGAACTGATATATGAGTTTGGTCGGGTGGCGGGATTCAAATTGAATAAGCAAAAAACTAAGGTTTTGGTAAAAAATCTGACATCTTTGGAAGCAGAAAGGTTTCAGAATGAGACAGAATTAAATGTGGTTAAAAAAGTGAAATACCTAGGGGTTAATTTGACTGCTAAAAATTTGAATTTATTTAAAGATAATTATGAAAAATGTTGGTCAGAAATTAAAAAGGATTTAGAAATTTGGTCAAGATTGAAACTTTCCTTGCTGGGTCGAATTGCAGCTATAAAGATGAATGTATTGCCAAAGATGTTGTTTTTGTTTCAAACTCTACAGATTGTGGACAGAGTGGAATGTTTTGGAAAATGGCAGAAAGATAAGTTTATCTGGCAGGGCAAAAAGCCCCGAATAAAATTTAAAATATTAACTGATGCAAAAGAAAGAGGGGGGTTTGCCCTGCCAGATTTAAAGTTATATTATGAAGCTGCAGCTTTCTGCTGGATGAAAGATTGGCTACTTCTTGAGAACACTGATGTCCTAGATCTGGAAGGGTTTAACAATGCTTTTGGTTGGCATGCATACTTGTGGTACGACAAGGTAAAGATTCATAAAATGTTCAAAAACCATATTGTCAGAAAAGCAATATTTATTGTCTGGACAAAATATAAAGACTTACTAGAAAGTAAGACCCCGAGATGGCTATCACCAATCGGGGCTAAGGCCCGGAAAAGACTCAATATGGAGGCCTGCTGGCCGAAATATTGGGAAATAATAGAAAAAGTTGGAGACAAATGGAGGTTGCAGAGCATGGAGAAATTAAAGAATAAGGTGCAAGATTGGTTACATTACGCTCAAATTCAAGAGGTTTTTATATTGGATAAAAAGATAGGATTCCAGGTGGAGAAGTCGAAATTAGAGACAGAACTGTTGGAACCAAAGACTAAGGTACTTTCGAGAATGTATAACTTGCTGCTTAAATGGAACACACAGGATGAGACTGTTAAATCAGCCATGATAAAATGGGCTCAGGATATTGGGTATAACATTATGTTTGAGGACTGGGAAAGGTTATGGACCACCGGAATAAAATTCACGGCATGTAATGCCTTGAAGGAGAATATTATGAAAATGATATATAGGTGGTACATGACCCCAGTCAAGCTTGCAAAAATATATCACCTGTCTGATAATAAATGTTGGAAATGTAGAGAGGCTGAGGGGACATTCTTTCACCTCTGGTGGACATGCCCAAAAGTGAGGGTCTTCTGGGAAATGATCTATAATGAACTAAAAAAGGTATTTAAATATACCTTTGTTAAGAAACCGGAGGCCTTCCTCTTGGGCATTGTCGGCCAGAAAGTGTCAAAGAAGGACAGAAATTTCTTTATGTATGCGACAACAGCAGCAAGAATACTTATTGCAAAGTATTGGAAGACACAAGACTTGCCCACACTGGAAGAGTGGCAGACGCAATTGATGGATTATATGGAATTGGCTGAAATGACTGGCAGAATCCGAGACTTGGGAGAAGAAACAACGGAAGAGGACTGGAAGAAGTTTAAGGACTATTTACAAAAACAATATAAGTTGTATGAATGTTAAGTATCTGCACGATTTAGAAAATCTCAGTTCCAGCAAATAGGTTTTGTAAAATAGAAAATTAAGTTATAAGTAAGAAAAGGTCGAAATTTAAGGCAACAATATGTTTAAATTTAAGGTATGAGTAAATGATAAAAATTATCTTAAATTTAGAAGTATAATATTTGGAAAGTACAAAATAAGGTATGAAACAAGGTAATAATTTGCTGATATTTTTAATATAAATAATGCAGGGTAAAGGAGATGTGAGGAAGTCCAGTTAGTTATATATATAAAAAAAATTGTATTGAATGGTTGTTTTTTTTTCTTTTTCTTTTTTATTTTTTAATTTCTTTTTTTCTATATGGTTTTTTGGTGTATTTGTTTTGGCTTTTTTGTGTATTATTTTTTGGTGAAGGGATTTTGTATGAAAATTTAATAAATTTTTTTTTTAAAAAAAAATCAATTATTTTTGGTTTCTGAAATTCCCAGACAGCACCAGGTACTTCCCGCTAGTATTGATATAAGTATTAAAGCTCCCCCCCCCCCGGCAAAAAAAAACAAAAAAAAACCAGCCATCATGTAAGAGCAGGGATTGCATATAGCAATGTTGCAGCCTAAATGCACTTACCTGGGATGGGAGTTAAGTGCCACTGAATGCAGTAGGAATTGTTTCTGAGAATACATGAGTACAATTGTAAGGAAGTAATTTTTCTTTGTCTTTTGATCCTGGCACCTCTCTGATCTGAATTATTGTTGCACTGTTCCCATGATTGGAGTAGCACATTCTTATGCTTAAGTTTGGATGAGTTATTTGTGAGAGTTCCCTAGTATAAGAGCATTAAGCAAGAGGCTTCTCTGCCTGTCCTACCCATTCCAGCAATAGCCACAGAAAATATACTACCGGAAGATCATGGTAGCAAAATAGAAGATACCCGATCTAGGAGCATGGCAGGAGAGACCTTGCCCTCTTCTTTTAAAACATGGATAGGGAACCTAAGGCCCGGGGGCCGGATCTGGCCCAACCGCCTTCTAAATCTGGCCCGCGGACGGTCAGGGAATCAGCATGTTTTTACATGAGTAGAATGTGTCCTTTTATTTAAAATGCATCTTTCGGTTATTTGTGGGGCATAGGAATTCGTTCATCCCCCCCCCCCAATACAGACCACCACCACCACCCCCCACAAGGTCTGAGGAACAGTGGACCGGCCCCCTGCTTTAAAAACATAAAAAGGTAAGAAGTGCCAGCAGCCAGATATTGGCAGGCAGGCTCATCATGTAGTCCTTGCCTTGTGACTCTCCATTCCACATCCTCCCATTTCTCATGGAATTGGAATCCAAGATTTCTAGGAAACGTTCCTCCCAAATAGTCTTTGCACAGGAACCAGTCATCGGAAGGACTGGCAGCTCCGCTTGGGCTTACAGGTTGTGCACTCATATCCAAGTGGTGCAGTGCAAGTTGTGTGTATTTCTCAGCTGTTCCCAAAAGCTGCTAAGGCGATTGCATGTATGTGCGCTGACAGATTTGCTGCTGCTCTGTGTTGACTGCTGCTTCTGTTGTTTTATGGCTCTTGCCTCCTTCCCTTCATGAAAGGACACAGCAGGCTAGGAGGGTCTAAAGAGCACACGTCTCTGAGAGAACTTCCTTGCCCTTGTTCACAAACAATCAGTCCCCTGGTCATTCTTTTGATCTCCACAGCCTGGTTCTTCCAACGTCTGATGTGTGGCTAAACTGCAACTTACATTAAGCCTACAAGGAGAAAGCGCACATTTGCTTTTTCTAAAAATATTTTTTATTAATTGTTCATTAATAACATTCCAATTGACAACATATCAAATCTTGCCGCATCATAATACAAATAATAAAGCCAATTATACATTCCAAATTAAAAAAAATAATAATTTAGGGGGACATCTCATGTTCTGGCTGATCAGGAGGATTTTATTATTATTATTGTTCCTACTTTTTCTCTCTAGTTTTTTCCAAATATCATAACTCTGATCTTAACCCATTGTCTTATCATCACAATCACTGGTATGCGACTTTCCATGGTGTTTAACTGCTTTTTCTTTGCTAATCAGCACCCAGGGAGATGGGGGCAGGGGGTTGGGGCTGGAGGAGAGGAAGGCAACACTTTGCGCCTACCACTTTGCCCCTAATTTGAATCAAACCCGCTCACCTGCCTGCGTGGCTGCCATTTGTCTCAGCAGTAGCACAGCTGTTGGCACAGGGACAGCCTGCCTGACACTAATCCGTCAAGCAACAGAGAAGGCAGAGTTATTCATGGGGGGGGGGGTGCGGGTGCAGACAGACCCACCACCATCTGTGAGGCAGAGCGTCCACACTGCCCTCGCCCTGGGCAAAGGGCCTTAACACTTTTCAGTCATTTGGATGGCACATATTGACCTGAATGTGTGAATTGAGATAAGTGTAGTAGTAGTAGTACAGTGGTACCTCTGGATGCGAATGGGATCCATTCCGGAGCCCCGTTCGCATCCTGAATAAAACATAACGCATAACGCGTTAAACATAAACATAAACATAAACCATATGTTTTAAACATAAAAAATAACGCATCCGCGGGACGCATTTCGCTGCTTCCGCACATGCACATGACGTCATTTTGAGCATCTGCGCATGCACGAGCGGCGAAACCCGGAGGTAACACATTCCGTTACTTCCGGGTCGCTGCAGAGTGTAACCTGAAAACGCTCAACCTGAAGCATATTTAACCTGAGGTATGACTGTAGTAGGGACGCGGGTGGCGCTGTGGTCTAAACCACAGAGCCTAGGACTTGCCAATCAGAAGGTCGGGGGTTCGAATCCCCGCAATGGGGTGAGCTCCCGTTGTGAGCTCCCTGCTCCTGCCAACCTAGCAGTTCGAAAGCACCTCAAAGTGCAAGTAGATAAATAGGTACCACTCCGGCGTGAAGGTAAACGGCGTTTCCATGCGCTGCTCTGGTTAGCCAGAAACGTTTTAGTCATGCTGGCCACATGACTTGGAAGCTGTACGCCGGCTCCCTGGGCCAATAAAGTGAGATGAGCGCCGCAACCCCAGAGTCGGCCACGACTGGACCTAACGGTCAGGGGTCCTTTATGACTGTAGTAATATATTATTCATACCCCACCCATCTGGCTGGGTTTCCCCAGCCACTATGGGCGGCTCCCAACAGAATATTAAAAACACGATAAAACATCAAACATTAAAAACTTCCCTAAACAGGGCTGCCTTGTTTATTGTATTGATGCTTATTGTATTGTCCATATAAGCTGACAGGTTTCTTCTGATTTTCTTCATGCTTCCCACCCCACTTTCCTTTCTCTGGTTGTCTTTTTCTTTTTTAAAATTTCCTAAATCAATTTTAAATAAAAATCATTTTTTAAACAAAATCTGATGAGGAATGCTGGGAAAGAAAGCATCTAACACCCTCTCCATTTTCCTGATTGAAATCCTTCCCTGTTGCCCTTTGCTTTGCTGGGGGGGGGGGGGGCGTGAAGACAGGTACAACTGGTGTTTCACCACCACCAGTAAGGTCAAAAAGCAGCTGCGGATGAGGAGTGGATTTAGATCAAGGAATCAGGCCCAGAGGGCAAAGTATTCTGTGTGCCTCTGCCCCAGTGCGAATTATAGAGGGTCCTCCTATGGCTTGCTTTAAAATAAAAATAAAAAGCCACTGGGAGAGCCAGTCACAAACAATGCAGAAAATGGTCTACAATCCCAACAAAGATCTTTTCCTGACCTGGAAGCATTTCTAGCCTTCCAGGTCAGCAGAAGGGAATGGGCTGCCCAAGGGGTGGAGCTCTTTAGACCCAGCAAGATAATATTGCCTCTTCTTCCTCTACTGCAGTCTCAGTAGACCAGGAAATTCTGGGGTTTAAGCTCTAATTGATTCTGGCAAACCTAAGTTTGCACTGTCGTTGAGTTATTCTTGCTGGGCCATAGCTCCATCTTGTTTCGGGATGGAGAAATTTTTTTTGATTCGGTTTGCATTTTAATGTGAAACTACCTGATTTGTTCTTGCTGAAGCAATATGCAAACTGAGATGGGGACATCCTTTTTAAATTTGTGCATCTCTGAATTTTGCAATGCAGTTCTCAAATAACAATAGACACAGATGCATGCGCCTATATTAGAACTGTGGCGATATGGAAATTTGGTGAACTGAACTTAAAATTTGAGAAATGAGAAACCGAGAGAAGCCAAAATTGACCGAGATGCTCATCTAAACCTCTGACATTGGGATTAAATCAATGCCTTTTTCAGCTTGAATGCTGTGTAAAATTCACACTGGCAGCTCCTAAGAGTCAGGTCTCACTTTTTCCTAAAAATGTCTCCCAATAAGGTGCCTAAAACAGACAGTCACCCAGCCATATTCCATGCTATGCTCCACCACAATTGACACACTGGTGGAGGAGAACTGCATGGCTCCTACCGTGAAATATTGAATTTTGAGAGCTCGAAAGAGATGATAGCATTGCACTCATAGTGTGCCACCTCAGGAAAGGCCTCTGTGGAATGAGTAACAACACCTGGCCACTTGTGGTGTGTGCTGTAAACTAACCTTTGGGGAAGGGCTGGAGTTGCATACCCAGAAGATGGCAGCCCAGTCCTATGAAATTCTCGGGCTGAGTTTGTTCCTTTTAAAATATGACCAATGTGGTGTGCTGCTCCCCAGATTTGACTCCTTGCACAGACATGATGACGAAGCGAGGCACATGGTACATTCTAGGGCCAGGGCCTCACCTATAGATAGATTATTATTTGGGGGGGGGCATGAGAGTTTTTTTAAGTATTCAGTACAGAAGCTAGAAAATAGCAGAAGATGGTGCACCTTTGTAATGTTGGAAGAGTTATGCACGAGCAAAGCTTCTTGGGCTGGCTTTAGATTCCACTTGCGTGTCCCGCGTGATCTTTCTAAGGTTTCTCCCACAAATGACACAAACATTGTCCATCTTTGTAATCTGAATGGAAAGCTGAGGCAACCCCAGTTCCCACAAACAGTTTAGGAGTTTGGCAGCTGGGCAGGCTTGCTGCTGGTCCTTGGCTTCATTTATGAAGATTATTTTTATGCTGCCCTTTATCAGATGATCTCAGGGACATTGTGTGAACCAGCACTTTGATGTGGCTAAGTAATGTGTAAAGGTGGTGGTGCACACCCATATGAATGGCACTTCTGTGAGACCTTGGCTCAGCGGCAAGTCGCACCCTCACTTCACCTCACCCCATCCCCACACTTCCAATACAGGTGGGAGCCATCACTTATGAACTGGATTATGAGGCAATATAAATCAAAACTTTATTTAAAAATGGGATATGTTTAAGAAATATTTAATGAAATACAATAGTGGCGTCTATGTGGCGTCTATGACAGCGTTTGAATGATTTCTGTATATATGATAGACAAAACTAAAGCAAAAGGTTTCATAAGAAGTAATAAATTTTAAGATCACATAATTAGTATAAAGTTACAGCCATGTACACAATTGGAAAACAGAAAAGGTAAATTGGGGGAGGCGGGAAGTCTTATGTGCATATGAAAGAACTTATGGTGAATTGTATTGTATAGAACTGTCTTTGATTTGTATTCTTTTTCTTTTTTCATAATACCATATATAACAATCTAATGTTGTCAAGCAAACTTAATAAAATAATTTTTTTTAAAAAAAATGAATTGGACTCTAGATTGGCTAGAGTATGCATTTTCTTCCATTTTCTATCCTGTCCAAGATTTGCAAACAACATTTTCCAATGGACTGCTGCTGTTGCAGCTGCCCAGGGAATACTGACCCGCTGAGGGCCCTGCCCTGCCTCTCTCCATCTGGCTTAGGGTGGGGCCTGACAGGCTGGAGCAGCTCCTGGTGGACAGGCCACAGGGCCACTGCTGAACCTCCTAGTCGGCCTCCACACCAAGTGCAGTTGCCACTCGCTGCTCCAGAGGGACAGGCTGGTCTTGGACTTCCTCAAGTGGGAATAGACATCCAGATTATTGAAAGCGGTGTGGATAAGTTCCTCCTCAACAGTGCTGAGTCAGGCTACCCAGAGTCAACATCCACCTTACCACTGGCAGGAGGCCTGAGAGCCCCACCATCTCCACCATGGCCCGCTACTCAAGGACCCCAGCCAGCGCAGCATCTGGCTGAGCTGGCTTAACAATAGGCATGATTTGCATGTGTGTATTTTAATGAACTGAACAGAGTGAAAGTCATGGGGGTGCAGATTATTGTTGATTATTGATTATTGTTAGCCGCCCTGAGCCCGGCTTCGGCTGGGGAGGGCGGGATATAAATAAATTATTATTATTATTATTATTATTATTATTATTATTATTATTATTATATCGTGTGAACGAACTTAGTGCTTAGCTTATCTTTTAATTGCTACTTTGTTAATGTTTTAAATATTGTTTTATAGATTCTAAATGCTGCGTTGATTTGTTAATCGCATGACTTGCCATAATTGTGAGGTTTAGCCTAATTTTTAGTCGCTGTTTAGTTAAGTTTTTTTTTGTTGATAATTTGTTAATTATTTTATATGATGCATGCTGTATTCGCGAAATGCTATTATGTTTTATTATGTTATGGTTATTTATCGGTTTGTAAGCCACTTTGAGATTCACTTGAATGAAAAGCGGCGTCGAAATACAATAAATCAAACTCAAATAAATCGAATGAAAATACTTCCTTTAAAATCCCAAGCATAGCCCAGTGGCGTGCATTTCTGTTCGTTGTCTGGGTCTTTCCTTACAAGTGCTCCAAGGCTGAAATTTCATGGCAGCAATTGTGATATCCAGTTAAGCCCAGGCTTGCACAGAATGGGTGCATGCGAGGCCGATGGCTTTGCATGAGTGCCTGCAAACACCCTTCCTTTGCAGGAATTGCAGGCGTCTTTACTGACCGTGGATCCCGAGGCCAGTGACTGACAGCCTGGTTCGCCTAGTTCCCATGCCATCCAACGGTTGTAAGAAATGCCGGCTGCTGACCAACTGAGCTTGATGCCCAACAGGAGGCACATGGGCCCTGTGCCTGCCAGGAACCCCAAAAGTAGGCTGGCCGGCCGACTGGCTGATGGAGAGGCGGGGAATAACCTCCTTCCTTCCCTCCCTGGGCAAGGCTCTCCTGAGCTCACATCCAATCCATGTTTCTAGTCGCTAATGAAAGTGCTGTGAGCTCTCCTAAGCCACCTCTATTATGTGTTCACTGGTCTATGTTATTCCAGTGTGTAGACACTGGGCTTCCTCTTGTTTGCTTTCCAAGTCCCTTTGCTTAGGCTAGGTTTGACTCGGGAGTTTCCTTATCAGCCCTGTGCAGGCAGCTCCTGTGCGGCTTATCTCCGAACTGCAGAACATCCCCCGTCCAAAGAGGGCAGGAAATCTCTCTCATGCAGGGGAGGGGAGAGGGAGGGAGTGGGGAGGGGGCTTGGCCCAGGCTCCTTCATCAAAGCAGCTTCTTCCAGTGGCCAAATAGCGCCTGTCAATAAAGAGAGGTGGCCGCAGGGGGAATTTGTAAGGAATGAGGTGGCAGGAAAAGCGGGAGCCTAATTGATTTGAAGTCCCCAACCCAGCAGCAAATAACAATAATAATTATACGCACGCTCTGGCGGAGGGAAGCAGAGGAGGAGAGAGGAAGCGGCCGCGAATCATGGCCCCCGAGCATGGTAGCCTGCAGCAGCCATGTGGCCGGCTTCGGGGGTAGAGTGCCTGGACAAGGCAGGCCGCTCACCTTCTTCCAAGGCTCTAGAATCAGAGCCTGGCACCTCCTGTTTCGTCTTTGAGGGGACCCCTGTGCCACGGCTTCTACATGCCCCCACACCTTGCCACCCAGGCCTCTTTACAGCCAGCAATCAGGTGACACCCCATTTCACCTCGGGATCCTCCGGCCATCGGACGGGGTTTCGCGGCCTTCCTGCCGGCCCTTCTGCCACAAGGGATTAAAAATGACCGCCTTGGTTGACCTTTGGAAGAGGAAAGATGGCTTTGGCCCGGTGACATCTGGCAGGTGAGGAAAGGGGCTTTTGGGGAGTGGCGGGAAAAGGATGGTTGGCATCTCCCTTGGAAAGAAAAGGCAGAGGGGACTGAGTTTCAATGATTTTATTTTAGCAAAGACGGTTGTTAAGGTCTTTTGATTCATAGTTTGCCCAGAAAGGACCGGTGGTTCCTTCTCTTGCAATTCGTTGTTGTTGTTAAACAAAAACCCATTCTTACTCTTGTGGCACACAGTGCCGTATTTTTTTCTCTTAGACTGAATAGCTTGTATGTTTTTATGGTAATTTTTTTACTGTATCATCAGTCCAGAATAAGGGTGTCTAGGAGCTCAATTAATCTTAAGACTATTCTCCCTCTAATTGCCCTTTTTGTGTGGGGAACTTTTTGTTCCTGATGAATTCTTCGTCTCTCCTCACCCCCCCTTACTGCCTGACTGCTGACCCCACTGCTAAAATCTAATTTAAGAAAAGAAATGGCATCTGTAAGGCCCAGAAAACATAACTGCAGAATGGAATTTTCACAGCAATCCGAAAATACATTTACAAGCCAAATAGATTTTGCATTGAAATCCAAATCCAGTTCTGTGTGAGTGGCATCCGTCGAGCAGCGCTGATCTGTCCCAGGGTCCTCCTTCATTTTTCTATATGGCAATTACAGTTAAATAATCACCGCTAATCAATAGGTTTGAAACTTCCACCTGCACTCCCGTTTGAATTTCAAAGATTCCTGTGATCTCTGTGCTTATCTTGGAAATTATCGCTGTTGTTATTTAAGCTGCTGTGATATCATTCGTTTGCTCGGCAATTGCATCTCTTATCGTTTCTCATCACCCACATGGTTTCCTACCGGAGTGCAATTTGTAACAAAATTGAGCGATTATGACTTCTTGCTTCACGTTTCGAAGACCAAATTCAATGCTGTGGCTCATTCGTGTTTTCTACCAGATTGACACAGCGCTTTTTTATCTACAGTTCCCTGCTCCTCCTCATACAGAAGATGAACTCACATGCCATACAGTCATCTCTGTAAACATGTAAAATAGTCATCTATGTAAAAATAAAAGAAAAGTGTGTGATATATTGTTAATGACATGCACAGATTTTTTTTTCAATTTTTCTTTTTCTTGATATGATACAACACTGTAATGGCATCGGCATTTTAAAAATAAGAGATGCATTTTCTCCCCTGGATTAACAGTTGTTGCAGTATGGGCCTCTTCAGACATTACACACTTCCTCAACGGCAAACACTTCCATGCAGGAAAATTGTGCGCGTGTGTGAAAATTGTGTTTAGATTGTTATGTGTGACAATTGCACATGTGTCTGTCTCACAGTGAGCACACATGCAGGAGGTCTTGGCTCCCAATGCATGTATTTCCCACTGCATGTGAAACGGTCTCATACTGAACTGCCACATGCATGACACATATTTTGTGCTTTCCACACACACATACCCCCCAAATGCTGGAAATGCATTGATCCTGGAAACGATGCAAAGAGTCAGCGAGATTATCTTTACAAACATTCCTCTCTTCAAGAAAAATATAATTTACTTATAATTATATATACAATATAAGTATATATAATCTCCCCTTCATTACATCAGTAGTCCTAGGGCAGTTTCTAACCTCTGTTAAAAATACATTTAAATATAACTACCAACCAAAAGCAAAACCCTGCTGCAGCAGTCGAGAGCAATAACAATATTTATTGTGTATATATGCATTCATTATTAAAACATTATACACATCCACATAATATCATATACAAAAGCAACATATAGTATCTATCTTTTAATTACGGTACTTGTGACAAACATTGGGGCCACAGTAGGGTTTTGTTAAGGACACCAATTTAAATTGGCTTTAAGTCCTGCTAACTCTGTGCTGTTTTGCGGTTGCAGTGTATTTATTTATAACATGTATGAATATGCCAATGCATGTGTTAAGAAAACCGAAGGCAGGAAGTTAGCGTGGTAATATAACATTTTTACGATAAAGCAATAATCCAGAATCCCGTTAACCTGAAATATTTGGATTTAAGTTAGTTTCTGTTTCATTGAAAGTCAATGTAACTAATTTGGGGCAAACGAAGAAACAATTGATTAAAGTAAGTCATGGATTGGCTGTATTTGGTTTAACCAGTACAGTACACAGTATACTCATTTAAAGTGGATTTTTTCCTTCAACGGAGGGAATAAAAAGATGAATACTTTGTTGTCCTTCTTTCTTGTGCTGTCCTCCAGTTTTAGGGGGAAATATTGAAGGCAAAATGAAAACATGTGACAGTCGACGTCCCCGACTTGTAAATCACAGAACTGTGGTTTGTTTTTTGGTTTTTTAAGCAGCCTGTGTTTTAAAAGTCTGGTGCGTACGAGTTGAAAGTAGCTCGTAATTTTTGTCTGTGTGCATGCATAAGAATGGCTTTGAAAAGGCCTCAGATGTTGCTGATTGGGACGCCAAACCCTCCTGATGACATTTGCAAAACCATTTCCTCTATTTCTCAAACATTTTTATCGCCTGACACTCAAACAAAGGACTGTGGCAGCCACTCAGAATAAGCATTGTTGCCATTTTATCTCCCTTAGCTCAGTTACCTGCGTTGCAAAATATCATCACATCCCATCTCAGTCATGATTCTTAATCCAACATTTTGTATGGGGAGTCCAAGTGAGCCAGGCATCTGAGGGGAGCCGAGCCTTGTGGACGGATATGTTTTTAAAGCCTGGTGGCATTTTCCTGAGCAGGAATTTACTTTGTAATCAGAGCAGTTTCATAGAAAAAGGACAATAATAATAATAAAAGAAACCTGTTCCCAAGTCAATTACTATTATCAATCAAAGCATTTGCAAATTTCCTTATTCACAGTTGTGCACCACCCGGTTCATATTTGCATGTTTAAATTTGGACTTGGCTCTCTGCAGAATTTTGACCACCGCGCAGTGTTTCTAGCCGAAAGGCGACATGAGGGAGGTTCTGTGAGGCGGGAAAACATAACAGAGAATCAAGTAGTCATTTGGGCCCTTAGAGAAGAATTCCTCCTCTCAATGCACTGGGCAAATTCTGACTACGCATTTGCATTTGGTCTTCACAACCAGGGAGTCAAAGCCTTACGAAATGGGCTTACTTCTTGTGCAGGTACATCAGCATATTTCCAACTCTCTGTTTTGGTTCCGATCTACCTATAGATTAGCAATCCCTTCCAACCACACAATTCTACGATTCTACAACTTCTTATCTGGCATATTTGGCCATTAGCAGATAGAACGAGCATTTCAGCAGCCTTCTGTTGCTTCCTGTCCTCGCTGGTAGGCCGAGCTTGAGAGAACTTCTCTTCCTCTTTCATAACAGAAGACAGAGGGTCAGTGGAGCCAGCCCTGTCATTCGACAAAGTGAATTGGATGCTACAGGCAGCACATGCTTGGGTCAGGGGGAGCAAAGGCAAAGACTTTGAGGGCAGAGTTTTGTGAGTTGTCAAATGCCCTGCCCTTTCCTGCTACCCTGCTGCATTGAGACCTCCGGGTACAGAGCGCTATATCAATTCAATAAAAATAATTTTTAAAAAATTGCTTGTAGGTCTGGTGGAAAATTCCCAAAGGCATCTGGTTGGCCACTGTGAGATCAGGATGCTGGACTAGATGGGCCATTGGCCTGATCCTGCAGGCTCCTCTTATGTTCTTAAGATCAGAAGGTCGGTGGTTCAAATCCCCACAACGGGGTGAGCTCCCGTTGCTCGGTCCCAGCTCCTGCCAACCTAGCAGTTCGAAAGCACGTCAAAGTGCAAGTAGATAAATAGGTACTGCTTTGGTGGAAAGGTAAACGGTGTTTCCGTGCGCTGCTCTGGTTCGCCAGAAGCGGCTTAGTCATGCTGGCCACATGACCCAGAAGCTGTACACTGGCCTCCTCGGCCAATAAAGCGAGATGAGGGCCTCAACCCCAGAGTCATCTGCGACTGGACCTAATGGTCAGGGGTCCCTTTACCTTTACCTTTAAGATGACACTGACAGTCTGGTATGTGAGGTGAGGGGTGTGTGTGGAGAGGCACTGTTTCGTTCTTCCTCTCAGCTCCAAAATAGCCTTGACCCTGCTGGCGACGTTGATGGGCAGAGGGTTCAGAACTGATGGAAGGATAGTCCTTTTTCATGCATATTGTATATCAGACTTATGGCAATACCACTTATTTGAACACAGCTAGGCAGAAATGTGGGTTGCCCTCTCTGGCATTATTAGCAGCCATTGAAAACATCACATTCAGCGAAAGGGAGAGTAGACCTCTGGCTACAGAAGAGCAGGCTAATGGGTGCCTTGTTTTCACTTCCATGCCTCACCGGTAAGTTTCCAGAGATACCAGGTCTTATCTGCCCAGGGTCTCTGGTGTGTTCTCCTTTTTATTCTGTGTTGAGCTTCATTGATAAACCAGTCCAGGCAGGGCTGTGGCATTTGTGGGCTTGCTGTGGCCAAGCACCCCTCATTTCTTAGAGCAGTAATTCAAGGCTGTCGTTTGAACCACGCAGACCTTTCCGATTTGAAATGGGAGCTGCGTCTCTGGGGGAAAGCAGTTCCCGGAAGGCAAGCCCCAGGAAAGAATAGCCACGTGCCCCCTTTCCGCAGTGAACGGCAGGCTCTGCCTCACATTTCACATGTGCCTCGTAGGGCAGGCGACGGGTGCAAGCAAATGGTTTTGCTACCCCCATGCATAGCCTGAACTGGGGAGAATCTCCTTGTGCTGGAGAGCAAGATAAATGTAGGAGGCAGGCAGGAGGCAGGCAGGCAACCCAATTCTGGGCTGCATCAATAGGAGTATAGCATCTAGATCAAGGGAAGTAATAGTGCCACTGTATTCTGCTCTGGTCAGACCTGGAGTACTGTGTCCAGTTCTGGGCACCACAGTTCAAGAAGGACACTGACAAACTGGAACGTGAGGAGGGCAGAGGAGGGCAACCAAAATGGTCAAAGGCCTGGAAACGATGCCTTATGAGGAACGGCTAAGGGAGCTGGGCATGTTTAGCCTGGAGAAGAGGAGGTTAAGGGGTGATATGATAGCCATGTTCAAATATATAAAAGGATGTCACATAGAGGAGGGAGAAAGGTTGTTTTCTGTTGCTCCAGAGAAGCGGACACAGAGCAATGGATCCAAACTACAACAAAGAAGATTCCACCTAAACATTAGGAAGAAGGAAGAGTAAGAGCTGTTCGACAGTGGAATTAGCTGCCAAGGAGTGTGGTGGAGTCTCCTTCTTTGGAGGTCTTTAAGCAGAGGCTTGACAACCATATGTCAGGAGTGCTCTGATGGTGTTTCCTGCTTGGCAGAGGGTTGAACTCGATGGCCTTTGTGGTCTCTTCCAACTCTATGATTCTAGGAGGATTATCAGTGCTAAGACAACTTCTCTGGACCCTCCCTTTTCTAACGGTTTCCTGGACTAAGCCTTTATTATTTTTTGCATGCTCTCTCGAGGGTTGGAGGAGAGAGGCAGTTTCTTACCAACCTCCAGAGACACCCCCTCCCCAGCGCTATTGATGACTGAATCACTTATTCTGAACCAGCTACTGTGTTTTTCTGTTTAGGGGTTCGGTTCTTGATTCTGGGTGCTTCCAGAGGGGCGTTTGTTGCCGACAGGTGCTCGTCACACATGCAATTCATTTGCAGCATCCACACAGCATCTTTGGCATTGAAATATCAGCTCATATTCCCCCACTCCATCTCAATTTAACCTGATTTTTACCCTTTCAAGGAAAAATCCTAGGAGTGTGTGTGTGTGTGTGTGTGTGTGTGTGTGTGTGTAAACACATTGCCACCAACCTAGTTGCAGTAGCTGAGTGGCCTGTTCACAATACTATTATCCCTTCGGGAATAACCTTCATGGAAAATGTTTGACCAATCGTATTTTATTTTTGGAAATTTTTAAAATAATATCTAGGGTAAAAAGGGAATAGCCTTCAGGCTGAGTTTCGATTTCAGTGAGCAGGAGGGCAGGGGGAAATACTCTCTGATCCAGTTCTGGGTTTAGGTCCAAGTTCAGTTCACATATACTTTAAAAATAAATAATTAAGGTCAAGATTTTCAGGAATTAAAGTAGACTAGGAGTGTTCCCGTACTTGCATTATTGTCCCAAGACAGTTCCCTCAACCTCTGCAGCTATTGCACAAGAAATGGGAATTCCATGAATGGTCTGGAGACAGAGCAAAGCCGCAAATAGTTAGTCATCTATTCCACCCCCCTGCAATGGCGTACTGTGGGGGGAGGCTGCTGGAGTGATTGCCCTGGGTGCAAAAATATTTCAGGGTGTGTTTCTGCAGTTGCCGCCCCAAATGGAGGCGCGCCCCATCCCTCCCACCCACCAACCTCACCTGAGCAGCACAAGCTGGGAGAGGACGGACCCTTGCATTCCCCCAGCCACACGGCGAGACACGTGGCCATGGCAGTGGCGGTGCCCCGGCCCAAGGAGGTCACACACATGTCCCGCTGCTACACTGCAACTCTGTCTGGCAGCAGCAGCAGCACTGCATGTAGGTGCTGGTTTGTAGGCACAATACGTGCCTTAGGGGGTGCAATATTTTCCTTGCCCTGGGTGCTGGCATCCCACGCTACATCACTGACCCCTGCAGTGCAGGAAGTGCAGCTAAAAGATGGGCATCCAAACATGGTCAAATGTCTTTCTTGGGAAACTGGAGGGAATCCCTAAGTGCACGTTACAAGAATGAGAGGCAAAGGGAAATTTCTTTGCCACTGAACCTCAGGGACTGGGGAGTGGGGATGAGTTAAGTTCTTTCAGTAGACAGGCTCTCATTCCCAGGCAGACTTGCACCCTCGGCCCCCCCCCCCAATAAATTAACCAGCAGGGTTTCTGACAAACCTGTGAGAGCCTTGGAATTCTGATTTATTCCTAAGTGAAGGGAAAACACAACACTCTGCACCCCCATTCAGCAAGCAAGCAGGTGAGCAATATGAAAAAAAAATGTTCGTAATTCATGTCACCATTTTTGTAACTTGATCTTTTTCCACTGGCCTGTTGAACTGATCCAGGCCGGCCAGCCATTGCCTGACTGAGGTCCAGGGCCCTTAAATCAGGCATAGGCAAACTCAGCCCTCCAGATGTTTTGGGATTACAACTCCCATCATCCCTAGCTAACAGGACCAGTGGTCAGGGATGATGGGAGTTGTAGTCCCAAAACATCTGGAGGGCCGAGTTTGCCCATGCCTGCCTTAAATATATAAATGCATTGGGGAGAAAACTGTTTTCCAGAAACCCAGACCTGCTCCCCTTGCTTCTTGGCTGAGCAGGGAAGCACAGGAATAGCCCCCTCCCCCAATACAGAACATTAAAGAAACTCACACAAGGCTGTGGCGAACCTCCCACCCACTGCCTGTGGCTCACAGCATGACCGCATTTACGATTATCTGCTGAGAACGTCTACCTCAATCGAACCACACCATCTCTCCGTGACAGCTGGGGATTCCCCACACATCAGATTTTCATAGACACCTGTGATAAAAGCCCTCAGAGAATCACAGCCATAGCGAACAGCAAGAACCAGCAGCTTTTGCTGCCCCCCCCCCCCCGATCACAGACCCTCCAAGTGTCCCTATTTTCCAGGGATGTCCCTAATTTAGAGAAGCCATCCTGGTTTCCAATTTGATCCTGAAATGTCTTGCTTTTCCTTAAAGGTAAAGGGACCCCTGACCATTAGGTCCAGTCATGTCCGACTCTGGGGTTGCGGCACTCATCTCGCTTTATTGGCCCAGGGAGCCGGCATACAGCTTCCGGGTCATGTGGCCAGCATGACGAAGCCTCTTCTGGAGAAACCAGAGCAGCACACGGAAACACCGTTTACTTTCCTGCCGGAGCGGTACCTATTTATCTACTTGCACTTTGACGTGCTTTCGAACTGCTAGGTTGGCAGGAGCAGGGACTGAGCAACGGGAGCTCACCCCGTCGCAGGGATTCAAACCGCAGACCTTCTGATCGGCAAGTCCTAGGCTCTGTGGTTTAACCCACAGAGCCACAGCGCTTTTGCTTAGGATGTCCCTATTTTCATTGGATAAATGTTGGAGGGTATATATGTTGGAAGCAGCTCAAAGTGGCTGGGGCAACTCAGTAAGATGTGTGGGGTATAAATAGTAACATGTTCACTATGGAATGGGACATCCCTATTTTCATCAGAGAAATGCTGGAGTGGATGAGATCACAGGACTGCTCATCTGAGCACTGGCTGCAATGTTACCCAAATGTGATTGTACCATAGATTCCTATACAGTCGTACCTTGGATCCCGAACACCTTGGTACTCGGACGTTTTGGCTCCCGAACGCCGCGAACCCGGAAGTGAGTGTTCTGGTTTGGGAACTTTCTTTGGAATCCGAATGTCCGATGGGGCTTCCACATCTTCCAGTTGGCTGCTGGAGCTTCCTGCTGCCAATCAGAAGCCGCGGGTTGGTTTCCGAATGTTTTGGAAGTCGAACAGATTTCCGGAACGGATTCCGTTCGACTTCCATGGTATGACTGTAATGAATGGCATTATGAGAAAGGCAGTTTCATTTTCAATAAGTTTACTAATGACCCTTTGCATGGATTTTGCCATTTTTACAGCTGACCCCAGGGTCTTGTTCCTGGTCCGTCCCTGCCAGTTCTGACCCCATGAGTGCATACGCGAAATTAAGATTTTATTCTTTTGTGCGGACACGCGTCTACAATGAATTGCATTTGCCATTTTAACCATCCCATCCATTCAGAGAGGCCCTATTGGAGCTCTTCACAATCTCTTTTTGGACAATTGGGTATTATCAGGAAACTTGGCTACCTCACTGATAGCTCCTCATTTATGGACACATTTAAAACCAGAAGTTTCAATACAGATTATTGAGGGACTCCACTTTCTACATGTCTCCACTGGGAAAATACAAGTTTTCGCACTTCCTGTTTCTTAACCAGTTACTGATCCACAAGAGTCTCTTTCTCTTACTCTGTGATTGCTAAGCTTGCTCCGAAAACTTTGGCAAGGTACTTTATTTTTTAAAAAATTAAAAATCAGAATATCAACCAAATCCCCTCTATCTATATGCTTGTAGCTCTTCTTCAGCCAGTTTGTATTGTATAGCATGCAGAGATACACTGCTGTGAGGTGATAAATTGAATGATTCCTATTATTAGATCTTGTCATAGTGATGCCTGAGTAGACATGTGGTCAGAGTTGGCCTCTGGATTTATGGCAGGATCTAGTCTCTATTTTTGAGTCTGTTGTGTGGCCTGCAGGTGGTAGCGAGGCAGACGTTTTAGATCAGGTTTAGTTCCCAAACTGTGGTCCATGGACTCAGGGAAATCTTTGATAATATAGCACCTTGTGTGAGGCAAACATTTGGTGCCCCCAAACGGAACTTCTCCATTATGGATCTTCTCCATTTTGTGCCCCCACAGCTCAGTCCCTTTGTGGGGGGGGGGGGAATCTCCCGCATTACCCTAAATCCGGTAATCCAACCAATGCCCTGTGAGCATCATTTGAGTGGTTCATGGCATCTCTGTGGATTGATGGTTGAAGATGCGAGATGTAAGGGACCCCTGGATGGTTAAGTCCAGTCAAAGGCGACTATGGGGTGCGGCGCTCATCTTGCTTCTGGCTGAGGGAGCCGGTGTTTGTCCACAGATAGTTTTCCGGGTCATGTGGCCAAAGCCGTAGCTAGGGGATCTTGCGACTCTGGCAGAACTGTCCAAATTGTGCCCCCTAGCCACTGACAAATTAGCTCTTCTTTCCGCCTCTCCTCCCAACCCTCCCATTCAATTCACCCTCTATTTAAAACCTTTTCTTATGAGGAAATAATCAATATTTTCATTTATAGACATATTTATGGACATATTTTTAAATGGTATTGCGTGCGCCCTTGCCTGTGCCCCTGGCGGGGGCCCACTTCACCACCCCCTAGCTATGGCCCTACATGTGGCCAGCATGACTAAACCACTTCTGGCACAACGGGACACCGTGACGAGTGCCAGAGCACACGGAAACGGCGTTTACTTTTCCACTGCCGTGGTACCTATTTATCTACAGTTGTACCTCCGGTTAAGTACTTAATTCCTTCCGGAGGTCCGTTCTTAACCTGAAGCTGTTCTTAACCTGAAGCACCACTTTAGCTAATGGGGCCTCCCGCTGCCGCCGCGCCGCCAGAGCATGATTTCTGTTCTCATCCTGAAGCAAAGTTCTTAACCCGAGGTACTATTTCTGGGTTAGCGGAGTCTGTAACCTGAAGCGTATGTAACCCGAGGTACCACTGTACTTGCACTGGTGTGCTTTTGAACTGCTAGGTTGGCAGGAGCTGGGACAGAGCAACGGGAGCTCACCCTGTCACGGGGATTTGAACCGCCAACCTTACGATCAGCAAGCCCAAGAGGCTCAGTGGTTTAGACCACAGTGCCACCCGCATCCCTTTGTGAGATGGCACATCCATCACATAAATAAAACATTCATTGAGTTTTAACTGTGTTTTTATTGCTGCTTTTATTTATTGAATTTTAGTGTACAGTGGTACCTCAGGTTACAGACGCTTCAGGTTACAGACTCTGCTAACCCAGAAATAGTACCTCGGGTTAAGAACTTTGCTTCAGGATGAGAACAGAAATCGCACAGCTACGGCACAGCGGCAGTGGGGGGCCTCATTAGCTAAAGTGGTACCTCAGGTTAAGAACAGTTTCAGGTTAAGAACAGACCTCGAGAACGATACTGGACCCGAGGACAGTCGAGGGGCCTCCAGTTCCTTTATTGTATCCAAATTGGCAGGGAGGTCATGGTGGAGCAACAGGACCATCTCTGCAAAAAAGCGGAGTGTTTTGTCACAAAAATGTG
Source organism: Podarcis cretensis (assembly GCF_951804945.1). Lineage (NCBI taxonomy): Eukaryota > Metazoa > Chordata > Lepidosauria > Squamata > Lacertidae > Podarcis > Podarcis cretensis. The sequence continues at coordinate 33,754,805 of NC_137187.1, forward strand.
TTTTGTCACTTTCTTATCTGGATCTATTCTGTGGTAAATAATTTGGCTTTTTCAACCTTCCTCCCACCCACCAATTTGTTGGCTAGTTTGAGAAAAGTCTGATGTCAATCCCTGTCGCAGCTCACCACAGGTTTTTGCTTCTCCTGTCCAAGCCTCCATGTGGACTCTAGAACCTGGAATATGTATACAGTGGTACCTCGGGTTAAGTACTTAATTCGTTCCGGAGGTCCATTCTTAACCTGAAACTGTTCTTAACCTGAAGCACCACTTTAGCCAATGGGGCCTCCTGCTGCTGCCGCACGATTTCTGTTCTCATCCTGAATCAAAGTTCTTAACCCAAGGTACTATTTCAGGGTTAGCGGAGTCTGTAACCTGAAGCGTATGTAACCTGAAGTACCACTGTACTTGAGACTTCTATCATATACAGTGGTATCTCGGCTTATGAACTTAATCCGTTCTGGAGGTCCATTCTTAAACTGAAACTGTTCTTAAACTGAGGCGCGCTTTCCCTAATGAGGCCTCCCGCTGCCGGTGCCCTTACACCATTCGTCTTCCATTTTAGACCGAGGTAAATTTTGCAAACCTGGACACTACTTCCAGTTTTGCGGAGTTCATAAACCAAATAGTTCATATACAGGGCTGTTCTTTAACTGAGGTTCCACTGGATGGTGATTCTGGTAATGCTGAACCAAATCAGCATACTGTTGCAATCTGGTGATTTGCCAAGCTGAAATTTTGCAGCTTTCCCCTTCCACTGTGTGTGACAAGGCGAGTGAGAAAGGTCCAATTTTGTTGTAGCTGAGACAAGTCACCCAGGTCCCTTGCCCTCTAGTCAGGATTAACAAAGTTCTCTTCTTCCCTTTACAAAAGTGAACTCGTAAAGATTATGGGACGTCTCTAAGAAGAGCGGTTATAGCTTCTCATTTGGGGGGTGGGAACTGTTTTGGTTGAAACTTGAGAGCGCATTATGCTCCCTCCATCTGAAACACATTTCTAGAAGTAAATGTTAACGCTCCATTAGTGCCTAAAATCCAAATATTAAACACTGAAAACTAAAAGTCTGAAAACGAGGAGAATCTGCTAACAACATTTACATAAATACATTTCTCCTCCTGCTAACAAACTAGTCTTTGCCAAAAGAACTGGCATCCCTCGCCACGGCGTTTGTGACTAAATTTCTGAAAACCAGGCAACTAGGATTGCAAATAATCTGGTTTGCCTCGTCTTCAAAATTCAGTTGGGTTTGTTATGTGGCTTAGTTTAGGGGGCCCACCACCCACTGGCTTCTGGAATGCCCACATTTCATGACTTGTGGGAGTAGCTGGTTGGTTGGTGTGATTTGATGTGGTCTTCCTCACTCTCTTTCTCTTCTCCCCACAGATGAGAAGTGAAGAAAAAATGATGGAGAAGCTGGAGACCCCTCAGCCGCCGGTTGCCCCAGAACAGCAAAACCCGCAGCCACCAGTCTCCCCAATTGATATCCCCTCCCCAGCTACTGGGGGGGATGAGGTGGAGGCCACCCCATCGCCCACAAGCCCCACCTCTTCCTCCCCTCCAGCCAAGGGGAGCCCTTCTCCTCCTGACCCACCCCCAGCCCCATTGCCTCACAATGTCCCGGTCATCAGCCTGAGCTACAGCAGCAAGCCCCCTGCCCATGTCGAGGTCCCCACCACTCAGCTCACTGCCCTGCACCCCATTCCCAGCCTCTTACAGCTCTCAGCTCTTCCGGCTGGCCCTCCTCCGCCCCCTATGGGGAATCTAGCCGGAGTGAGGAGCCCCCTTTTGGCCCCACAATATCAGCCTCAATACCAGCCCTTTCTCAACAGGTAAGTCCTGAGTGGAAATAATCAGGTTTGCGGCGTGGGAAGACATCCCGGCAATGGAAACAAGCCAGCAATCGGAATGGGGCATAGCTGTCAACTTTCAGATTTGAAAATAAGGGATCAGCAGCTTCGAAAATAAGGGATCAGCAGCCTCACCTGTCCTGAGGACAGTCTACGGGGATATCTAACAATCCGGGATAGCAGCATGAAGCAGCGGGAAACGGCACTGGAATAAGGGAATATCCCACACAAAAAAGGAAGGTTGACAGCTATGGAATGGGGTTGAAGTTTGATTCCGTTCACATTAAAAGGCAAAGCTACTTGGTTTGCGCTTTCTGGAAGCGCACTGAAACGTGAATCTTCAGAATTCGTTACTGCTCTAGATTTTGCAATGCAAAGTTCTCCAGCACATATCAGGGCAAAGTGTGCATGCGAATGGGCAGATTTTGTGAGAATAACGTATGAAAATGCATTATATTGGGCGAAATTGCCTAGGAAAATGTACGTGTTACAAGAAATTCAGAGCAAAATGCTGACGAATTTTCATGAGAAATTATCGTTACTGTCTTGGCCTGAATATAAGCCGTACCTTTAAAATTCAAGGGCGGGGAGGAGAGAGAGAGAGAGAGAGAGAGAGAGAGAGAGAGAGAGAATACCTGAATATAAGCCGCTCCCTTAAAATTCCGCAGGCACTCCCACCCATAAATAGCAAATGTAGAAGAAAATCCAATGGGTACTAGAGAGGACCCACAAGTGGGTTAAACACCTGTTTGTAGCACCATAAATGCAAATAAAAAAATCAATACTGCACTGTAAAATACGGGGAAAGCGATGAATGACATTAGAATTAATTGCACAACAGTCTCAACCTCGCAAATTGTTCCGCTTTACCGTATGTCTGTTTCAGCAGCGATATCGTAAAAGCCAATTTTTGTAAAGTCACGAATTTAACTTTTCACGGTTGGAATTTGGAAAAAAAGTGCCAATATGGTATTATTATTATTATTATTATTAGTCTTTGTAAAATTGCAAGCTGACGTGGAAATGTAGAGAACTGAAGACTGCAAAAATTATAAATGGACAGAAACCGAAATCAGTCCCAGCATAGACCAGGGGTTGCCAAACTTTTTGGACCAGTAGGTGCATTTCAAATTTTTAGAGAGTACCAGAGGCACAGAGTTGCGCCAACATTGGGGGGTGGGGGTGGTATCGTGCATGTGTGATATTGCACACATGTGGCACCAGCACGCTGGGCTCCTCAAAGCGTCCAGCCAGAGTGCTGGACCTTCATCATGCTGGCGCAACCCTGCTGATGAAGGTCCAGCACTGGCACTCCAGGCTCCGAGAGGAGGTCAAGGGTTGGGAAGGCTGACCGACAGAAGACTCCTCCACCCTCTCAACATTGAGGGGGGCCAGCCCCTAGCTAGCCCGGAGGGTTTAAGGGGTCCAAAGATACCCCAGCCCCCTGGAGAGGACTGTGGGTGCCAGCCACAAAATGGCTTCCATGGTGGCAATGCATGGCACACAGTTAGGGAGAGTACAGTCATCGTGAAGCTTTCCCCATAATTGTATTTCCATATTAGAAAAGGCTTAACCTTTTGAATTTCTCTCTGCCCCAAAGCTGTGCAAGGTACAAGAATCATGTTTGTTCGAAACCATTGCATGTGTTTTATTTTACTGCTCATTTTACACAAAAACCCACGATGAATATTTAAATCCCATGCTGAAAGAAAGGTTAAATTGCCCCGACCTCTCCAGGGTTTCCTTTCTACTGAAAAGTTGTAGGTTTGGGATTATGGAAAAATTATGAGAGATGCCGTGAAACTATGCCACTTTGAGACTTGGGAGGCACTTTTTAACCTTATTATGTTTGTATTAGTTTTACCTTAAAGTAAGTCCTTTTATGAACGGACGCCAATTTTACACTTTGACTTATATCCTTTGCATTTTGTGCATGCCAATGAAGGAGATTGATTGAGAGAAGAAGCCTGTTTTCCCATGATGCCAACCCTAAACCAAAGCCTAGGCTGCCATCCTGTACCCACTTTACCTGGGAGTAAACCCCATTAACTAAAAGGAAACTTACTTGTGAATAGACATGTATACCATTGTACCCAAAGTGAATTGTTAATCTGCCTGATATTTATCTCATGCACAGCAGGAGACATGCCTAAGCCTCTGATCATTTGCCTTTTGGGCCCTCTTATTTGCAGAAAATAACATCTAGGGGCCACCTAAGCTCAGAAAAACCCACTGCAAGAAAGATGCATCCTGGTTGTTAGGGGAAAAGGAAGGGTGATCTAAAATACTGTATTTTCGCCCTATAAAACACACTTTTTCCCCTCCAAAAATGAAGGGGAAATGTGTGTGCGTCTTATGGGGCGAATGCAGGCTCCTTGGCTTCAGCGATAGCAACGCATTGCTTCCGCTGAAGCCAGGAGAGTCTGCTCTTTGAGGCTGGCGGTGGGGAAAGCAGCGCTTCCCCCATCGCCCACCCCAGAGGATGGGGGGCAGCAGGAAGGCGTGCAACGCCTTCCCACTACTCTCCAACCCGGCTTCGAGGCTGGCGGTGGAGAAAGCAGCGCTTCCCCCATCGCCAGCCCCAGAGGATGGGGGGCAGCGGGGAGGCGCACGACACCTTCCCGCTACTCTCCAACCCTTCTGTGGGCTTTTTCAGGAGATGGGGGAATTCCCCCACCTCCCGCAAGGGCCCGCAAAAGCCGTGCGCTCTTTAAAGGGGCTCCACGGCTTCTGCTGGCTTTTCTACGAGGGGGGGGGGGAGAATTCCCCACCTCCTAGAAAAGCCCACAGGAGCCGCGCACCCTTTAAAGAGCACGCCGCTCTTGGGGGCTTTTCCTCGAGGAGGAAGAAGGGACTGACTGGCTGTTTCAGTCCCTTCTCCCTCCTGGTTGAAAAGCCCGCAGGAGTCACGCTGGGCTCCTGTGGGTTTTTCCGGGAGGTGGGGGAATTCCGCCACCTCCCACAAAAGCAGGGAGAAGGTCTTGGAGTAGCGCACAGGCTGTGTGCAGCCTGTCCACTGCTCCCAGAGCTGCGGGGGGGGGGGAATCATATTTTTTTACTTGATTCCCCCCCCTGAAAAAACTAGGTGCGTCCTATGGGCCGGTGCGTCCTATAGGGTGAAAAATACGGTAAATGCCAATGACCAGTGATTAAGACATACAGTCGTACCTTGGAAGTCGACGGAATCTGTTCTGGAAGTTCGTTCAACTTCCTAAACTTTTGGAAACCAAAGCACGGCTTCTGATTGGCTGCAGGAAGCGCCTGCAGCCAATCAGAAGCCGCGGAAGCCCCATCAGATGTTTGGGTTCCAAAGAACGTTTGCAAACCAGAACACTCACTTCTGGGTTTGCGGCGTTCGGGAGCCAAAACGTTAGACTCCCAAGGCGTTCAGGATCCAGGGTACGACTGTATGTTTAAAACAAGGCTGCCTGTGGAAGAATCATCCTGACCTCTTCTCTTCTCCCTTTAGCATCTACATTGGCAGCTCTGGGACTTTTGGCCTCTTCCCCAACAACCGCCTCAAGCGGAGGCCGAGCCATTATGAACAGGACATCACTGAGGGTGAGTGGCTGTGGGGTAAACCTTCTACACAGGATGGATTAGAGAGCGTAGGCAGAACCACCCATTTTACAGGATTGGGGACTGAGGCTGAGCAGAAGTGTCTTTATCAGGAAGGTTGGCATGCTCAGCGGAGGAGGAATGTGCCCCCAAGTTGATGCCCCTTTCGTGAATGCATTTTATCCACCTACTTACCCTTCTCTGCTTATTTGCCCAGGTCATCAGCCCCAGAAGGTGGCACGCCGGGTCTTCACCAACAGCAGGGAGCGCTGGCGGCAGCAGAACGTCAACGGCGCCTTTGCTGAGCTGCGGAAGCTCATCCCTACCCACCCGCCCGACAAGAAGCTGAGCAAGAACGAGATCCTACGCCTGGCCATGCGATATATCAACTTCCTGGTCAAGTTGCTGAGCGACCAGGCCAGGTCAGCTGGCGGGGAGCCTCCTGAATCAGAAACGCCTTTGAATGGCACCCCGAGGACTCCCTCGCCACCCACAGCACCCATAAAAATGGAGCAAGGGACCGTGGAGCCAGTGACTGTACTGGGGGCAGGAGAGCCGCGGTGATGAAGAGCTCTCTGCCCAAATGTGTGCGGCCGTTGCTTCTCTCCCTCCACACGCTCAAACAGTGCCACACAGCCACATGTGTAGACTGAAGCAGCATTGAAGCACCTGGACCGAATGAATCTCCCTTCTGGGCACTGCATGGAGGACTTGTGATGTGGAGGCTGCTATGACCTTCTAAGGATGAATGCTTAGATTTCAGGGTCCATGAAACAGTCCCCTTTGAGCAGGACATCCCGCCATGCCCACCTGGTGGCATAAAAAGCAGAGACTTCTTTCTGAGGAGGAATTAGGAGCGGGGCTTTTTATGTTCATGTATCCAGCTTGGCTTGTTTCCAGAATGACCCACGAGAAGGTGTGGGGTGTGGGAGCAGCAGGGAGCCTAGTTTGTATGAGACACACCTCTCTCCTGCCCCCACCTCCTGTGAAGTGGGTCCCATGGGTGGGCGAGGGGGACTGTCTTCTGTGTTTTACCTCTGCTCAATGTGCATCACTTCCAAATCCTCAAGCCCAAGCATCTATTTTGTGCAGGGTCTTTAAATTGAAATTTGAGCCCGGACAAAGGAACGGGAATAAAATCAGGGTTAAGGGGTTGCTCTTGGCGTTGGAACGGGGGGGGGGGGGGAGTGGCAGTCTTCAGCTCATAGGCTCCGCCTTTCCGTTGGGAAAACCCTTCATCCCAGGGCACAGGCTCAACTCCCTCTGTAAAAGCCAACAAGAGATGGGGGGGAAGTGGCAGGGGGGAAGGTATTGAGTAAATAAATGGGTGGAAGAGAACGGGTTAAGCAGTCCCTCTTTCCCTGCCAATCGTCTGCTCACGACTGCAGCCCCTTGTGGCTTTTCATTAAAAAAAGAAAAAAAGCTGGAAGACTATTATATGCATCTGATATGTCACATCTGATTTGACCCTTACTAGCTCACGCTGGGTGGAATTCAACAAAATTTAACTCGGAGTAAATCTTCGCTGATTGCCACCCTCTGGATTGTGGGCAGGGGTTCAAAGCACTGGAATGGGGAGGCGAAATCCTTCAGAAAGAAAACAAGGAAAAGGCTGGGCTAGCACTCTCCTCCCTGACATCCTTATAGGGATCTTGGCGCTGTGGGTTAAAGCCTCAGCGCCTAGGACTTGCCGATCGAAAGGTCGGCGGTTCGAATCCCTGCGGCGGGGTGCGCTCCCGCTGCTCGGTCCCAGCGCCTGCCAACCTAGCAGTTCGAAAGCACCTCCGGGTGCAAGTAGATAAATAGGAACCGCTTACCAGCGGGAAGGTAAACGGCGTTTCCGTGTGCGGCTCTGGCTCGCCAGAGCAGCGATGTCACGCTGGCCACGTGACCCGGAAGTGTCTCCGGACAGCGCTGGCCCCTGGCCTCTTAAGTGAGATGGGCGCACAACCCGAGTCTGTCAAGACTGGCCCGTATGGGCAGGGGTACCTTTACCTTTACCTTTTCCTTGTTACTGTGTTACCTGCCGTCCGCACGTGATACACCTCACCGTCAGAGAGAACCAGGCCTATTGATGCTTCTTTCTTCAGCTCACAGCCATAATTTTAGCGGCCTCAGTGGGCTGCAAGAGGAATTACCCATCTGGGGTTTGAGGGGCTTTGGGTGGGTGGGTTGGGACAGACGGACATTGCCGCAGCGACTGCTGTGTCACCGCTGGTGGGCTGGTGCCTAGCTTGTGGTGGTTGGGCTGTTGATGGGAGCCCCACGGCTTCAGGAACTGCTCCCCTTCCTGGAAATGGAAGGGCGGTTTGTGCTGAGTCAGTGTCCAAACCTGCCCAACGTTTTCTGGGCCTCCTGCCAAAACCAAACGTGCCAGTGGCAGATCCAGGAGGGTGTAAGGTCCTCCTAGGCTGCTGGTTTTTATTGCGTAAAGGAGGTTGGTGGTGAAGAAGAAGAAGAAGAAGAAGAAGAAGAAGAGGAGGAGGAGGAGGAGGAGGAGGAGGAGGAGCCGCCTTCTGGATGGGGGAGGGAGCGAGCGAAAGAAGGAAGGACAGAGAAGTATGGTGACAGCTACTGCTTATCTGAATGCACCAGCACCCAGTGGATCGCCAGAGTAATGGGCCAAGGGGACGGCTGTTTTTCACAGCCATCCCTGCAGGGTGAGCTCTTGCCCCCATCAGATGTTTCAAATGGCCAGTGCAGCGGGGCTGCCCTGGTTTAGGAGATCTATCCATGCTAAGGCCAGGAGATATTTATGACCTGGAGTGTTCATGCTCTGTCCCCAGAAGAGAGAAATGTTAAAGCTGAAATCAGTCCACAATTAGGCAAAATACAGACCGATCCTTTTTAATGCAATTTAACCAGTACTGCAAAATCTTGCTCAGTGTGCCTGCTGCGTTCTGAACCTTATTTTCCTCCCACCCCCTAAATTGGAGCTTGTGTGTGTGTGTGTGTGTGTGTGTGTGTGTGTGTGTGCGCGCGCGCGTTGAGATTATTTTTATTACTCCTAGGAATCGAGGATGGAAGAGGTTCGGGCAAGTGAGAGGCAATAGGGAAGGAACGTGTCCTTGGCAGCCCAGAAGTGGGGGCTGGGGTGGGAGAACAGAAAACCATTCAATGCACCAGAGTTTTGCCTTCTGAGTCTACACTGCCATAACTGTATATTTGAAATCATGAAGACTAGAGGCCTGCTGAATTCTTCCAGGGGAGCAGTTCTCTTAGCCTGCAGCAGTAAACAACAACATCCATGGCAGCAAAGAGACTACCTACTTTTGTGGTGGTGCAAGTTTCCACAGGCAATCCCTGTTATGTGCTAGGAATCATTCCAAATGCAGAGAGATGAACAGCCCTGGCAGACGTCACTGTTTTCTGCTTAGCTGTATTTTCAGCCTCATTCCCATGGCTAAGGAATTTCTTCTGTAGCACCTTCCTCTAGGTTTGGAGAATCGGGATGCTTCCTAATGTGAGCTTTATGTTGCAATTCAGTTCGGGTTCTTCTGCGTGTTTGGCACGTCAGCTTCTACACATGCTTATAATTTCAGTCATGGATATTAATTGCTATTCTGCAGCTTGTGGTTCACATGAAATGGGCAGAGCATGATGGAATGTAGCCTGAGGTGGGTTTTTTTGTTTTTGGTCCCTCACTATAGTCATTCTGCTGCTGCACTCCACTGACTACTTCTATTCCGGCTAGGCACACTGGTATTTTCTCTCTCTGTGTGTGAGCAGTTCTAAAGAAAAAAAATCCCAGGAAGAGTGGAAGAGCAAATGTTACCAGACTTTACCTTTCAACAATGGGCAAAATGGATATGTCTACTGTGACACTGTGGTCTAAACCACTGAGCCTCTTGGGCTTGCTGATTGGAAGGTTGGCAGTTCAAATTCATGTGAAGGGGTGAGCTCCTGTCGCTCTGTCCCAGCTCCTGCATGTTAGTGCAAGTAGATAAATAGGTACCGCTGTGGCAGGAAGGTAAACGGCGTTTCCGTGTGCTCTGGTTTCCATCATGGTGTTCAGTTGTGCCACTGGCCACATGACCCGGAAAGCTGTCTGTGGACAAACGCAGACTCCCTCAGCCTGAAAGCGAGATGAGCGCCACAACCCCATAGTTGCCTTTGACTGGACTTAACTGTCCAGGGGTCCTTTACCTTTTTTCACAAGAGTGTTAAAGCGGTATTGCACAATATATGAGAATTATTATTATGAGGAATTCAACATTGTGCTAAGTTGATCATTCCATCAGTGCAAGCTTTTCAACTTGCCAGATGGAAAGATCCCTCCTCTTCTCCCCCGCAACTTGTTCTAGGGATTCTCCCGACCCTTGTGAGCCAGTTTGGGGGCTGCTATAAGGAAGCAGAAGAGAAAGAGAGGAGGAAAACCTCCATTTGCTGCCGGGTATTGTTAGGTGAATTCAACATTTCAATGAGTGGCCTCTGTTTCCACACAACCTACTTCTGTGCACTCCTTGCATGAACAGATCTGTGAAAAACCTGCGACAATAATTTAAAAAATGCTTGGGGGCTGCTTGCCACCCCAAATGGGGGAAGGGTGTGTCTGTGTGTGCCAGTCTTCCTGTCCCAGCCTTCTCCAGCTGACCTTCAACTTCAACTTCAAGCTCCCCAGAATCGTGTTGCCTCTTCTAGATCTTTTTTCGAACTTCTCCAAGGGTTTCCTGAGGCAGGAAGGGGACCTGGGGGCATGGAGAGAGATTTTGGGCCCTTCTAGACATCCTTCTTGGGGGACGCGGGTGGCGCTGTTGGTAAAACCTCAGCGCCTAGGACTTGCCGATCGCATGGTCGGCGGTTCGAATCCCTGCGGCGGGGTGCGCTCCCGTCGCTTGGTCCCAGCACCTGCCAACCTAGCAGTTCGAAAGCACCGCCGGGTGCAAGTAGATAAATAAAAGGTAAAGGTACCCCTGCCTGTACGAGCCAGTCTTGTCAGACTCTAGGGTTGTGCGCTCATCTCACTCTAGAGGCCGGGAGTCAGCGCTGTCCGAAGACACTTCCGGGTCACGTGGCAAGTGTGACATCGCAGTTCTGGCGAGCCTGCACCAGCGCAGCACACGGAACGCCATTTACCTTCCCGCTATAAAGCGGTACCTCTTTATCTACTTGCACTTAAGGGCGCTTTCTTTTTTTTTTAAGGGTAGATAAATAGGGACCGCTTACTAGCGGGAAGGTAAACGGTGTTCCGTGTGCTGCGCTGGCTCGCCAGATGCAGCTTGTCACGCTGGCCACGTGACCTGGAAGTGTCTGTGGACAGCGCTGGCTCCCGGCCTCTAGAGTGAGATGAGCGCACAACCCCAGAGTCTGTCAAGACTGGCCCGTACGGGCAGGGGTACCTTTACCTTTTTAGACATCCTTATTGTGCATTCATGGTGATTTCTGCTCATGGGGGAGTCACACAAGATCCCGATTTCAATTCTGTTTGTGGCTGCAAAGGTTTTGGAGTGGTCATCCTGTCTCATTTCCAGGCAGCACATATCCTGTAACTTCCTGCTGAAATCCTGTAACTTTTCATAGCACAAATGTCCTGGGTTTGCCCGTTTTTGTCCTGCTTTGGTTGCGCTATATCTCCCCCAGACGGCAATAATGTGGTGCCATTGGGGAAGCACCGAAGAACAACTAATAAAGCAGAAGGGATCCATGCAGTGCTTTTTTTCCGTAAAAAAAATGTTTAGGGGTACTCTCATTTTGACTCAAGAAAATCACCATTTTATAGTTAAAATTGGGGGGAAATAAAGACAAGTAAATGGACAAAAGTACAAATATTCATGTCCCCCTCCCCAGAAAAAAAAATACTGGATCCACAGCTAATGCACTTTTGCTGCATTAGGAATATGTTTCAGAATGCACCTGCAACAAAACACCAGTCTGGAAGAGCCCTTAAAAAAACACAGCAGCAACAGGAATGCACACACATCCTTTGCCACTTGCTTTCCCTCCCAAGAGGGGAGACTCCTGGAAAGGCTTGCAAAAACTGAAAAGAGATTTAGGTCTGATCTGACCACCTGCTCCTCTGAGCAACATAACCAAAGCCTGAAGTGCTTTAAGTAGAAGCTGCAGAAGGCTGGGAGAAAGGAATTAATTTGCAGAAAGCTTGGCACATACAACTACAGACCCTTACCTGGTCAAGAGCACTAAGGAGCCCAGCTCTAACCACCTATTTTTATTATTACAGATCTAATAAGTCAGAATTGTAAAAAAACAAAACAAAACAAAACAGGCAAACTACAGCTGAAACCTTTGATTGTGAAAGGAGTGATTGAGGTTGAGGAAAAAATCCAATTAACCAACCAACTGTATACCCTGAATAATTCCTGCCAAGCTCTGCCCAGTGGTGTGGACAGCAAACAGCAGAAACACCATTAATATTGTGAGTGAAAAAACAGATGTGCAGAGCCTCATGTGCCAATCACACACGCAGAGAAAATTTGGATCTGAAAGACGCGTTCTGAGTTTGTGCCTGGACACAGCTTCTCTATGTGTGTGTGTAGTAGTTTTTAACAGATGTTGAAGACCAAGACTGGCCCAAGACATTTTGGCGCCTGAGGTGATCCACAAAATGGCACAAACATACCAGGGAAGATCATCACCGGGAACAAGCGGGGAATAAAGATCTACTTAATCCATTTAACCCATCAGTGCTCTATTTGCTACAATTATATCCTGCCAAGGAACCCAAGACAGCCCATGCGTTGGCCTCACCTATTCCATCCACATCACAACCCTGTGAAATAGGGTTAGGGTCTGTGTGACTTCACCTGTTGACTTCTGAATTCATTACCAGGAAGCTACAACAGCCCTGGTGCATGAACTATGTTTTCTGCGGTATGAACAACTTCTTTTAGCTATGAATGGTACTTTACCCTTTTCCTTCACAAGTTCATGAGCTCTGTTTATTTCTTTATTTGGCATGTGTGGGCAAAGCATCCTCATCAACACTGTCCAGGTATGCTTAGCTTGGAGAAGACCAAGAGGTGATATGATAGCTATCTTGAAATATCTGAAGAGCTGTTGCATGCATGATGGAAGCCAGGGGAGTGTTGGTTTGCTAGCAAGGCTTGCTGAGCTTTGGGAAAACCTGGTGCTTTATCAGACATCAACACCCACCAGCAGCTCTCACACTCCATCACTTTAGGGATGAGCATACCTTGCACATGTTCTTCCTGAAGTTAATGGAGCTGGTCAGGGTTGCTGAGTTGAGCCTCAGTAGAAGACAACTACAGTGGTACCTCTAATTGTGGACACGATCCGTTCCGGGGTGCCGTTTGCACCCGAAAAAGTCCGCAACTAGAGTGGCGCTTCTGCGCAAACATGGAGGGCAATAGAGCACTTCTGCGCAAGTGCGAAGAACGCTTCTGCACATGCGCGAAGCGCGCAGAACGCTTCTGCGCACGCGGGGAAACCCAGAAGGTTCGCAAGCCGAAAAGATGCAACATGAACCTAACACAACACGAGGTATGACTGCACCATCTCCCTGTGAACATGTCTGTGTGGTGTGTTGGGGCCCCCGATCAGTCGCCCCTGCAGCCCCGAACTCATGCAACAAATACATTCAGGGGAGTATTAGGGCTCCGTGGCCATTCATCCATCAAGGAAGCCAAAGAGAGACAATTACAGTCAATAACATTCTTTAATTCAATCAGTTAAAGAAGGTGCTGCATCTATAAACTTTTATTATGGAAAAAATTTGTAATTAACACATGCGTATTACACCCCGCTCGGAGAGTGGCACTTGGGGAGGGAGGGGAAGTGCCGAGGGCTGACTGGGACAGGGGAAGGGGCTGGAGAAGCTGGCCCACCACATCGCAGCAGCTGGTTCCCTTCTTTGGGGGCAAGGATGAGGGTCGAGCTACATGAAATGAAGGCTGGTTTAGCAGAGGGAGCCATTTTGTAGGCCTCAGCTTCCCTCCGGTGTGTGAAAAGTGCAGGCGGGGGAGGGGGAAAGTGGAGAAAGCAGGTGGGGATGATAAGCAATGGTGGGAGGGGCTCCCATGAGCCCCACCTGGAGGTGGTTTGATTGCAATCTCTGTAAACATCTTTTTGTTCACATTTCTGAAGCTGGATGCATAAAAGTTTGATCGATTTCTCTTCCTGTCTCGGTTTGTTCGCTGGTGGCAGCAAAGGCATCAGTTTAAGGCACTTCCCTTAATTCGGCTGCAGGGTTATGAGTTCTTTTTGTTTTCAAAAACCAAACCAGTAGCAATGAACAGCTTCGTAAAGGAGCGGGAGGGCGCTGAAAGGGTGGGGGATGGAGCTGGGAGACGGCTGCTCTGGAGCATCAGGCTGGCATCGGTGGAAACGGGCACACACCTTTGGGGCCTGAGCTAGGTAAGACTGCAGGTGGCACACCTGAGACTGGCACCCCTCTGGCAAAAACCTCACAATCGCAAAAGAGAGAGAGAGAGAGAGAGAGCCTCGCTCTCCCTGCATTGGAATGGGCAGGTACTGTCCTAGCATCTATAGTGGGCCTCAGCCCAAATGGAGGGTGCCTCAGTGGGTGGCAGGGGGAAGAGTTCTTCCCGAAAACAGCTCCTGGGTGCCAAGGTATGTCCCACAAAAGGATTCAAGGCTGGAGGCTGTGGAATGGAATTGTTGGGGAAGATCTGCCTCTGCACAAGGAAGCAACAGTAATGGAAGACGTTACTAAGCATCCCCCATGGTGATGGAGAAGAAGCATCTCCATTGGTTGGGTGTGCTTCATCAAGAGCACCCAGGAAACGGGAGCTGGTTTTTATTTCTGCAACCATTAGGGCTTCTCCCTTATCCTATGCAAACATATGCTGGCTCCCCTTTGGCTTTCTCACTGGGTCTCTCTGAACCTTTTCTCAGCAAAGCTGGAGTGAAGCTGGAGTCAAGGGCGTCTTACGCATAGAGGCTAGTAGCGCGGGCGCCAAGCTCTGGAGGGTGCCAGGGAAGAGGCAGAGGCTGGACGAAGCGCCTCCTGGCATCAGCTTGCCGCCCTCGCCCGCCTCCGCCATGCTGTGCCACGCCCAGAGCCTCCGTCTGCCGTGGCCACTGCAGCACGAAGCGTCCAGCTGAGCTGGGAGGGGCCGCATCCAGCCTCTGCCTCTTCCCCGCCCTCCAGCCGCTGCCCGCCTCCTCCAGCCCCGTCCTCCCTAAAAAACTCTGGGAAACGGGGGCGGGCAGAAGGAGCTTTGCACCACGGCACCGGATATGCTCCCTGGCTGGAGCGACCCGTGAAACCACCGGTGTCTTTCGACAGACGACCACCATGTTAGCTCAGCCTAGGGGGATGCTGTGGAAAAGCTGTGGGCCTGTGGAAACCCAACAGGGGGCTGAGCCGCTTCTGAAAAATGGACCTCTGTACCTTATGACTTCAGGGCTGGACTCCCAAGTCAAAAGCTGACCCCGGGCTGTGAAGCTCTGGGCCTAACTAGAATTGACCCCAGCGGAGCCATCTTTTCCGTGTGGGTCTGCCCCAATAAAGGGAGTTTCAGAGCAAAAGGGGAGCTGAGCCCCCCTCCCCCCATGGCTTGCCTTCCTCTCCTGCCTGCGCCCACAAGCGTTTCTCCCTCTCCAGCTGCAAGGGAGCCCAGAGGGGAGAGAAGTGCTTCGGGGAGGGGAAGGGTTGTGGGAGGTGAGCGGTGCTGCCTCCAGCTGCCGGATCCACAGCAGCTGCCCTCCCTCCACATGTCAGCAGGTGTCGTGCCAGGAGGCATCACTCCGAGATGCCCAATCCTAAAGGATACGTGAGGAGGAACTGAAGTATTGTCTTTGCCGCTGAAAAAATGACCTCTTAATTAGGCACTTTACAATTTGACCAAAGGGATGGCGGGCGGGCGGGCGGGCGGGTGTATGGAGGGAATGGGTCTATTCTTGATGTTTCTGAGCAGCTCCTCCAGAAAGGAATGGGAATGGGGAAAGAAGGGACACAGACCCCCCCCCACCCCCGAAAAAAACCACCCACCAACACAGACATACACACATCGTTGTGGAGCCCTCGGCACTCCCCTCCACTGGGCTTCCCATCTCTGCTCTGAGGAAGGAATTGGTGGGACAAGGAAAGAGGGAAGCCGATGATTTTTTTTTTCTTTTTTGAAGTATATGTAGTTTTTTTTCTCTTTTTTAAACATATTTTGAATTTTTTTTCTTTTTTCCCCTCTTTTTTTTTTAAATTCACATAACACAATAAGCCATTCCAATGGAGAAAGCCGAAGAAAGCTCAGGCAAAAATGATAAAACAGTTCGGATTTTTCTTTTTTTTTCTTTTTTTTCTTTTTCTTTTTTTGTCGTGAAGCAATATTGACAGTTATAACATATGGCTACCTGCATTCTGCTAGACACGGAAGAAACTTCAGAAAGAACAAAAACAGACGAAGAACTACCTTTTATTTTCAAGTGCGGGGGGTGGGTGGGAGGGAAGGAGGGGGTTCGGAAGAACAGACTCAAAGACACAAAGGGGGCATTGGGGAGGCGCAGGAGAGGCAAAGGGGTACGGTCGGGGACGGGAGGGGGCGGATGAGGAGAAAAAGCACACCAAATTCCATTAGTACTATATATATACTGTACTGTACTCATATATATACTGCGTTTCTTAACCAAGGAAGAAACTTGTTCAAAGGGGCAGGGGTGGGTTGCAGTCAGGGAAGCTGCAGTTTCATGGATCTCAAGGTTTTACTGCCGAGCGAGAGAAGTGGGTTTGGGGGTTCGCGGTGGGTGGGGAGGGGGTTGCATGCGGAAGGTGGGGGGGGGTCAGCAAAAAAGGGAGAGAAAGGGGGCTGCAGAAGGGATCTGGCCAGGAAGGACAGGAATGCTCAAGGACAGGAACGCTCCACGGTTATTCCTAAAGCGAGAGACAGAAGGTGAGAGATCCGAATAAAGTGAGGGCCCGAGGATCCTTTTCGGAGCACAGGGTGACTGTTCTTGGCCACGTGGGTTAAGTTCAAGCCAAGGGACACCCTCCCTCTCCCTCCCGCCACAGATAAGCTGCCCAAGGGAGGGCAAGGAGGGTCTCAATAGGTTTGTCGGACGAAGCCCTGGTAGGGCAGTCCAGTCCAAACTGAAATCATCTTGGGATTTGCGAACCTAACACCCCTCAGGGCTCCCAGAGGAGCCACCAGCAGCCGCTGGGTACATCAAGGACCCCGACTAAGCATCACCCGAGAGGGGCTGAGGGACCCATGCAAGATGGCAGAGACGGCCCTGTGCAGAAAGGCTGCCGAGAGAAAGCCATGCAGCCTTCAGCCCTGCTGCTTGGGTGACACGCATCCTTCCCTCTCTCCTGGGTGGTGCCGGCCCTCTCTTATGCATGGGGCAGCAGAAGCCGGCCAAAGAGAACTAGGCACCACTGCGTTTCGCCATGGCCACAATTCCCTCTTGCCGGTCGAGGCTTGGCTGTTTATTGCTTTCCCCTGTATTGAGCACATGGGTCAAAGGGGTGAAGGGGCGGGATTTCCAGTAACCCACCCACCCCGGCAGAGCATGCGGTCCATCTGTTCCAGCGGAAGATGGGTTTACAAAAGGCACTATGTCAGCTGGCCAGTTAAGCGGGGTGGGAGTAAGGCAATACCATCCATCTTGGTCCTTCCCTGAAGCGAGACGTTTCTCCAAGTCAACCTTCCATGCTCTGAGAGGCTGCGGGGCAAGGGGGTTGGGGTTGGGGGGGTATGCACTGCTGCTTTGCCCCCCGCCCCACCCACCGCCCCGAAAGCCAGCAAGGGAAGGGAGGGAGTTGAGAGGAACCACGGTGGGGAGGCTGTGAGAAAGAGGGCAAGCGAGGGCTGAAAAGAACCAACTTGGGGGAGGATGGAAGGAGTTCAATGGACGGGATGCTGGTGAGATCACAAGGTGGCTCCTCTTCCCAAAGAGGAGCCCCTGAAAGATGAGAGAGGGAGAGGGGAAGAGAGAGCGCACGCTGCAGATTTGGCTCACTAGGGGAGAAGAAATCAAAGGCATTCCCAAAGTCAATTGGTTTTGCTTAGCTCTATGCGGGGGTTGGAGAGAAAGGCCAGGAGAACCAAGATAGAAGGGGGTGTGGTGGCAAGTGATGCAAGGGGGAGAGGGGAGAAAGGGGTGAAAGGAGGCAGAGAACCACGGCCTGTGCAGGAACCTTTGCCGTGGCAATCTCACCGTCACCCATCTCACTCGGCAACCTGGGAAGATCCATGAGAAGCTGCCAGAGACTTGCTGGTGCGTTTGACTGCAAGGCCCGCTGCCCCTTTCAGCTAAACATAAAGAAGGGATAATGCATGTTTCCTAAAATGTGCTTTATGATAACAATTAATTGGTTCATAAACTATGTATAATAGAGATTTTAATGTATTTTATATTGTAAGAAGCACCAGGTTTTGTATTTTTAATCTTTTTTCTTCTTTTATGATTTTTAGGGTTTTTTGTTGTCCTTTTCTTTAATTTTAATTTTGCAGTTTTCTTCTATGTTTTTAACCTGATACAGTGTTTTGTTTTGTTTAAAATTTTATTTTTGCGTGTGAAAAACTTTTGCCTTCAGCCCTCCCATAAAACGACAAAACTAATGAGGAAAAGGAAAAAAAAAACCAAACCCCGATCATTATCAATTTTTTTTTAAAAAAAGGATTTAAAAAACAAACAAGAAAAAGGAAAAGTAAACAAATGAAAAAATAAACAGAAAAAGTTTTTTCCCCATACTTACAAAGGTTGGGTTTTTCTTTTGTCCCTATTTATTTAGAGTCCCTGGGAACAGAGGACTTTGCAACAAAAATAGATTTTTTCTCTTCTTCTTAACAATCTTTAACATACAAAGATATTAAAACTATGCACTCCATTGCACTTGGCTCAATGCAAACAAAATTGGTTCTTTTAAAACCCCTAATATATATTTTGCTTTTTTAAAAATCCCCTCCCCATTTTTAAACACACATTCCTGTGTATCTTTCTTTCTCCTGCCCATACCTTCCAGCCACCATAATTTAAAGTCCTGTGTGCCACCCCTTCCAGGTTCCTCCTCAGTGTTTACATTCGCCCTTTTAAAGGACCCAAACCAGGTAGAGTTTAACATGTAAGCAGATGACATTGTCACTCTGTCCACCCACATGCTGCTGTCACCCAACGGTCGCACTCTAGGAGATGCCAAGAGTTAAGTGTGTGCTTAAGCACTGCGAGGACTCAGAGCCTCCTTTTCAGAATGAAATAGAGTAAACCTCTACTTGTTCCCACCTCCAGTTTTTAAGTGCTGATTATTTGTGGTCGCTTGCCTTTGGACTCCTGCAAATCTCTGGCCCTACCACTTTTTTAGACCATCCAAACAGATAGCCGCCCTCCCCATGGTTTCTCAAGTAAGGAACCTATTCCTAGCAATCCTGGGCATTTTATTTAGAAGCTAGCCGAATTCAGATCTGAATTACTTGATTGAATGGTTTTATTTTAAATAACTGAATACATTGACTGAATGAATTTAGCAACTGAAAAGATGCTGTAGCAGCACCAACTATGGTGGCCGTCGGTATTTATTCCCTGGTTTGGGCCACCCCCTATTTGCGCATTGCTCTGCATTCAGAAATGGTCACCAGGAGCTTGGATGCACTTTTTAAGAACTGGGGAGGGGCACTGTCTTTCTCAATTGGGGGAATGCTCCAAATGATTCTTATGTCAAAATAAAATGAAATATGCACAGCACTCCAGATGCTGTAGTAGGTACCTTCTTGCCCTGGACTGCAATGCTTGAGTTATCTTCAACTTCATCTCACCTCAAAGTCTCGTGATTTAGATCACAATGGGACCATGTCCCACGCAACCAGGGGAAAGAAGGGCGATTGGTACTTTGCAGGAGAAAGGATGCTGAGGAGGGGAGGGGGCAGACTGCACTGGAGGAGGGGAGACGTCTGTTTTCTTAAGACCACCAAGGTGGGAATGGTTTCCATTCTGACATTTGCAGAACTTCTCCATGGCTTTGTGCTCTTAAGGACATAGACACGGACCTTGGGCTTAAAACCTGGGAGCCTTCCAACCTCACCACGAGGAACGAAGCTGCGTCCCAATTCCAGTTACTGTTTCTGATCTCTGCCCACGACACAGATGTAAGCTCAACCCTCAGTGTTTGCCTAAATTACTTTATGGATATTTGGCTAAAGACTACTAGTCATTTGTTCTCAAAGATCTGAGAGCAGTCTGAAAGAGGAATGACCTATTTGTGTTGTATACACTTATCCCATTGTTGCCTCTGGTAAACAGCTTTTCGGATTGTTTCAAAACCCTGAAATATCTGCTTCCTGAGAGGTGACGTGAAATGCATGTGTGTAACAACATGCAAAGTGACCCCTCTCTCAACACACTCTCTTCAAAATCATTGTCTTTCTACATCCCCAGCTGCTTAGTCTCTGAAAGGTTGTATTTCACCTCTGAGTTGCATTTTACTGAAGGTATTGGGTGAGGGCCCTGGTATGGGGGAAGCAGCAAAGCACCACTCCTAGACTCCATGCAATCCAGGTCTGCAGTCTGACTGGGCAAGAGCAGACCTGACTCATGCCAAAGATGGAAGCCTCAGGCAGGCGGCTCCACATGCAGCAGCCAATTATGTCAGCCAACTGAAACGTGTACATGTATTTTCGGCAGGCTACTTGCTCCCTTACCACATTCCTCATGGAGAAGAACTCCCTCCCTTCATGCAGCAGCTGTCCTGCAGCTGTGCAGGGTCAGGCTTCATGACTCCTCCATGAAAGCAGGCCTCTGATAAGGGTGGCCACTGTTAAAGGTGTGTGTGTGTGTGTGTGTGTGTGTGTGTAATAAAGTGTGTGTGTGTGTGTGTGTGTGTGTGTGTGTGTGTGTGTGTGTGTTCCTCTGACATCTGGGAACCGGTGGGTGTGAATGGGGATAAGCAGGGAAGCCAACTGCTGGTGGAGGGGAGGGGCAGATCTGCAGCCCTCAGAATTCCCTTCCTTGACCCTGTTTCTCCATTTGGAACTGGAAAATCATTGCACTTAGACAGGGATGCAGATACCTGGTCCCGCCAGCAGCTCCTGACTATGTCTGCTCCAGAACTTGCTGATGCATCAGCTGGGGATCACTGTGGCAGAGAGGAGAGGGGCTTCAGGAGGTTTTCTTGCACGGTCATTTGGGGGCAACTCCAGGCACTGCAAGCCAGAAACCCAAATGCAATTGCCCTGGGCAGATGGCATGGGAGCCCATTCCCTGCAGCACTCTCCAGATCCACTCCAAATCAGACAATCCTTAACCCTTACCCGACGCCCTGGCCTATCCTAAGTATACCATGTGGAGTTGCCCTGTAACAACCAGTGACCCCTCATGCAGAGATGGACACATTTAACAGGGAAGATGGGATGGGGAAGGGGATGAACCCCAAAGAATTTGGCAAAGCTCCTGCCCCCAAAGCTTAGCATGGGGGTAAATAAGGAGAAAGAGAGGGGCCTCTTCCACAGACCTTTGGAAAATAAATAATGAAGATCTCATTGGTGCAAAACAGAGGGGGGCGCTTGCTCTCCTCACTTATTATTATTATTATTAATTATTATTATTCTTTTGTAGTCTGAGAAAGGGAAGAGGAAAGTGTGCGGAGCTGTGTGGTCGATTCTGGTGCGTATGTGTGCATGCGTAGTGTACAGCCGGCAATGTCAAACCTTCACATCTACCAGTCAGGCAGCTTCCACTACCTCTAACTCTATACAATTAATTTTGTTGCGCTGAAGTTTTGCTGAGAGTGTTCATATGTTCTAAGCTTAAAGGGTTTGTCTTTTTGTTTGTCTCAACGACGACCACAAAACCCTAGCGTTTAATTTCTTTGCTGTTGTCACCTGTATGTAGAGGAAGCCAAAGGAAATGCTACAACTAAAGGAGGAAAAGAACAAAGTGGAGAAAAGGGATCAGGAAGAGCATCAAACCATAGTAACAACAGACACCCAAAACCTCAAAAGGAAAATACTGGAACTCAGAGGAAAGGGACATAGCCCAACCTGTCCAGAACAGGCTACAAGCTCTGCAGAAACGTGCCTGACTGAGCCAGCTGCCTTCGCTCCAGTGATTTGTCTGGCATACAACTTGAATGTGGCCTCTTTGCTCTCTTGTCAATGGATTCTTTTTACAATGTTTTTAGTAAGCATCCAATGGGTCTCCAAGTGTCATTTGCCCTATGGCAGTGGTAGCAGATGCTCTCTTTGCTAAGAGAAATACTTAGAAACACTTTCCAGCCCAATCTGTCTTGGACTCATGAACCCAAGAGTGCCTGCCTTTCTTGTATGTGAAGGGATCCCAGTTCATGGAGAATATGACTGGGAGTACCTTCCACATAAGCCCTAACGTGTTATTATATATATCTGAGATGCAGGAAAGGTTCATCAATGGCAAAGGACACCAGGAGTCACCAGACACCAGGATGTGTCAGGTGTGTGTGGTTTTGTCTCAGAGAGACAGGGAGAGGGCACTAGGGAGAGCCTCCCATCTTGCTCAGGAATGGAATATTGTCTCGGCATCTGGTAGTCAGGAGCGTTTCTGTTTTTGCTTTTTTAAGTAATGAGGATGCTATGTTAAATTTCATTAACAAGGGAATTTACTGCAAGGGGGAATTTATGTTTGGTAGGAGATGTTTGTGCTGTGAATGCCAACCAAGCATTATGACCCTAGTACTGCTCTAATCATAGCCAGTTCCAATTGTGAACCAGTGCACCACACTGGACATGCTTTTTAAAAACATATTTAGGAGGTTATTTGAATTTAGGACAAACTTCATTTTCCTGCAGCCCCTGTACCACATTGCGAAGTTTCAAAAAGCAAATTGAGTGACCTAGAAACACAACTCTCCTCAAGTCGCAAATGGGCTCATAGGAATTAGGCTGGTAGGCAGGTGAGACACTAAGAAAGTGTCTCCTCTTTCATTTCGCAACAAACATAACCCCTAGCAAACCTTGGTGCAAATTTTGGGGGTTTGAGGCTGGTTAATGTGAATGCTATTCCTTCACCATGATGAATAAGAGAAACCCCTTTCTTTTTTTAACCATTGCTTGAATAGCCTGTCCAGAACTATCATATCATTGAAACAGGATTACGTGACTTCTGTAGGTGTTGATGGGATTCCTTGCAGAAGACAAGCCTCTTCTACGCAAATGCAAAAATCTGCTTTGGATCGGGGAGGTCCAACGTAATTCTTTTAAGCTTTTCATCTGTAGTGTTACCCAACGTCTCTTACTTTTCCTTGAAGAGGAGCAGCTCAGTGAAGATATGGGTTAAGGACTGAAGATTCTGATTCTCAGGACGTGAGCGAAAACTTATTATTATCATCATCATCATCATCACCACCACCATCATTATTATTTTTCTTCGCTTGAAGATCCCGTCAGAGGAACCAAGACTGGAGCAGAAGAAAACACAAAAAGGGAGAATTAAAACAGAGCGTTGCAAACTTTCTTTTTCCTTTGTTTGGCAGGCTAACATTGATACCCATCAAGTGAAACCCACAGTGCTAACCCAGTCACTGAGTTTGATGCCTTTGCCTTCTTCTGGCAAGCTCCAGTCATCTAGTCTCGTTTTTTGTTCCTGACTTGTTCCTTGCTAGTGTTCCAAGCCATGATTTACCCTCACATTGCTCTGAAATACTGGTGCCCCTTCATCCCCCTTTGCTGAAAGACTCCTTTGCTAAGGCCACTCATGGCTACATTTGTGTACATTTAACAAGGAGAACGACTAATATTGGCTCTCCGGTGAAGGTAACTATATGGATGACACATGCATTTCAGGGCTTTTGTCACAATTGCACTGTGCATTTGTTGGCATACGCTTAAATGTGTTAGGGTTGGAACAAGGTCACTTGCCAAAAATGGCGATCGCACATCGAGTTTCCTCTCTCCTCTTTCCATCCAGTTTAGGAAAACTTGCCCATATCCTAAGGTTATCGGCTGTGTGCTTCCTTGCCCCAGTACTTCATCACCAATGTTAATGACATGGGTGGGGAAACACACAGTGCCGGTGTCAAGAAGGCTCGGGGGGCAACCTTAACTCTGTGTGCCAGAGGGGAAAGGGGCAAAGTCGACAGCACGCTACCATTTTTGATGTTCACCAAAACATCTAACGTTGTCCCTCAGTATATACTTTTGAACACACTCCTTTCTCCAAGGAGCTCAGGGTGGCACATGTGATTGTCCCCTCCCATGTTATCTTCACAACAATCCTACAAGGCAAGTGAAGCTGAAGGAGTGTGTGACTGGCCTAGTACATCAGAGCTCAGTGGGGATTTGAACCCAGGTCTCCCTGGTCAATGTCTGACAGTATATCTGCTAGACTACACAGGGTTTGGGCTTCTTGCCACGGTTTGCATTTGTGCTGAAACTAGACAAGGATTACTTTCTTTACTATCTAATATGACACCTGATGTAACTTCTCCCTCTCTTTCTGTTTATCTTGCCTTTCTTGCTGCTACTCCCAAGGTGCTGCCTACTTTCGTGGAAAACGTGCAGCTCAACGCAAATTTACAGCCCTGCCTGAAGCTGTTCCTTTATCAGCAAGAAATTGTGAGCCAGAATTCAGTGAAACAGCTTTTGCTTCTCCTGCTGTTTGGAAAGACAAAAAGCTTAGCATGCCATGGGATGTTTCCAAGTGCTGCACTAAGAGTGTTTTCTGGCTGTAGCGTTTTATATAGTGCTGTTTTGAACCTTCCCTTGAGAGGTGAGTTCCAGTCCTTTACCCAACCTCACGCACCCTACTCCCACCTGCTAACTTTCTCCTGACAAATGCTGCTTGATCCCTGCCCTTTGCTCTTACTCAAGGATAGGGGACGTAGTGCCCCTTGGTATGTGTTGTTGGACTCCAACTCCCATCAGCCCCAGCCAGTACGACTGATGGTCAAGGATGACAGCAGCTGTGGTCCAGCTACACCTGAAGGGACACAGGTTCCCTGCTGCTGCTAACTGCTGCCCACAGCAACAGCCTCTTCGATGGATGGGAAGGTGAGGAGGTTCAGGTGGGAAGTTCTTCTTTCAACTTCACCCTCCTGTAAATCCCAAAGCCACACGTGCTTTCTTCTTCTGGTTGCTAAAGAAGAATTTGATGTGTGTTCTAGATTATTATTATTATTATTATTATTATTATTTGTAGTTTAGCAGTGGGTGGAACCTCCATGCCTGGCTCCTGATCTATCTGCCACAGACTGAACAGTGCCTGGAAGTTCACAGTTCCCTCCAAGCTGAAAGGTGAGGGGCAGAGATGCAAGCTCTGCATGAAGGCACAATCTGCTCCCTGACAGTGCCAAGTAGGGTGGGGGAAGGTGACACACTGTAGATAGAATCGCCATCTGCGGCACTGAGAGAATACTGAAAGCGCTGTGGAGGAAGGGAGAGGAGGAAAGGAAGGCAGCTCCAAATAACTGGATTCTCTGGAGGAAAACGCAAGCTTTGCGAATGGCCACCAGGAGGGGCTCTGCTACCGCTATTGGGAAGCCCAGGGAGTTCTCCCTTTTTCTAGCCCCCAGCTTCTCTCTGCCTCTCTTGGGCCACTGCCAAATGCTTTCCCTGCCTATTCTGGAACTGAGGAGCATGCCTACTTCATTGGGCAAAGCTCACCTTTATGCATCTGTTCTTAAAACCGCTTGGAAAAGGAGGCCTCGCTCCGTTTATGAGAATGTGTAGGACAGAAAGAGCAAACTTCCACTTCCTGCAGTTTTCATAGCACTAGCAGAAGCAGGAACTCAGCCTCCTCCCAACTTTCCCAGCCAGTGGTCCGCCTCCCCCTATTGCTGCAAGAGCCAAGCAGGCATTCCACCTTCCTGCAGCACTGCTTTGTCTCCACTCTCCAGACTTCGCTCCATTTCTGGAATTGAGGTCCTTGGTCAAGGTGTTTCACCACGTTATTGGGATTTCAATATACCCTACCTGGATCACTTTGGGATAGAGAGGAAAATATGTCTGCTTAACAGAAGGAAGCTTAGGACGTATGATGAAAGGCCTATAATTGTAACATGCAGCAAAGCAAAATTGCCCGGCTCCAAAACACAGCACTATGTCAACCCACCAACCCCCACTGCCCATTGGGTACCAAACTTGGGTTTCCTGACTTCCAAAGTTTATTTATTTCTACAGGTCACTTCCTGCTCTTTACCAAGGTGCTTTTTAATATTTTTTGTTCTCTCCAGCTCTTTTTGCTTCACACATCCTCTCTCCGTTTGGCCAGTCCATGTTCCTTTCATAAAATAAGATGCCAGCTCTTACACCCAAGTGAATTCATGCCAGCCAACTGCATTGCTTGCCATTACTCATTGTCACAGATTCCAGCCAATCAGGTGCAGATGCACCCCCAGTCTAAATACTCCAACTGGGTGAGGCGTGCTATGATGCTAAATTTTCTAAGCCAATCATAAGGGACTAGGCAAATTACAGCATCAGAAGCAAAACCTGACATCCTCTGGTGGTGGTGGAGAACCAATACAAATTAGAGATTTGGAAACAATCAATCAAACAAAAACAAAAACAACAGCACATCATTTTGCCCGCTCCTGCTTTGTGACTGGCTAGATTTAAAAATGATGTGCCTAAAAAGCCAATCAGAATGCTGTGCCTCAGTAACAAGCCAGTCAGGAGTTGTCACTCCACCATGACAACGTCCACTTGGCAGTGAGGGATGGATCTGTCTCCATATGTCCCTTCATGTCAGAGCATCTCTGCTTTCAGATGCCTTGAGCAAGCCCTCTGTAGTCACACGACTGCTCTCTCGAAACTCCATTTCTGACGGCGTATTTGAGCTGCATCTGACTACACCAGCAACAGTGCAAATCTGCAGACCTTAGGGGAGCGCTTATGTGCCACTCATAAATATTGTCTGCCCTGGCAATGAGTGGGCTGCTGTGGCAAGGTATGCCCTGAGTCAGGAGAAGGAACGGCCCTGCGTCATCCTGTACTACATCACAGAAATTTCCTTGGGTGGTGGCGGCGCAGGAGAAAGTTGGCTCCACTCACCTTTCAACAGCCACCTAATTTTGCCTAGAGCAAAATTCAAAGCAAATTTGGAAGCCTCACCTCAGACAAAGACTCTGGAGGAATTTCAAGTCAAGAGAGTTTCAAAGAAGACCAGCAAAATTTGGGAGTAGGGTTTCATGTATCCCTATGTGAAAAGGTGTATGGATGCATCTAAATTTGGAGCAATGCCTTGCCCATCCCTCCCCAATACAAATAGGGTCCATATAGCCATGATGCAGGCAGCCAAGTGCAAGCTGGTGGGGTCTATTGTTCTAAATGGAAAAGAGCACATGGGTGAGAGGAGTTAACTCTTTCCTCGCCTTACTCTACTTCATTGCTTCAAGCCCTTTTCTCTCCAGCCTGGCTTATTTCCAGAGTTGGGTCTGGGTTGGGACAAAAGTGTTTCAAGCAACAGAGCACACGGAGGTATGATGGGGGAGGGATGATTTTGCTTCTCTCACCCCCATGGAACAAATAGATTCCCCTCCCACATTTAACATGTCAATGGGGCAGACACATGCATAAAGAGACATGGCTGACCCACCAGGTCTAGTGTGACTTGGTGGTTCTTTTGTCCTCTTTCTTGAAGATACGTTACAGAAGTAGCCATTTGCCGCCATAATGAAAAAGAACCCTTACATCACAAAGAAGCAGGTGTGATTTTGCAGCTCCTGCCAGCCTCTGAGGGCATCTGGCTGCCATGGGTGTTTTGGCAGCTGCTGGGCGAGGGGGTACCAGGGAAGAGTGCTGCGATGATGCCAGGCCACATAATGCCTTTTGCTAGGCAGTACCTGGGAGATTTGGATTGGCATCAGCCGCATTGCTGTAATCTCTGATTTGGGCCCAGCCAGAGCCCACGAAAGGAGCAGGCAACCAGCTAGAATGGCACTGAGCTCACCAGCCACACCAATGGCAATGGGAGCTAGTTCACCTGTGGCGCTGGCATAGTCTTAGACTTTAAGCCATGGAGGCAGCAGCCGGGTCAGTGCAAGGTTCAGCGCGCACTGTTGGCACTAAGTGAATGTTTAATAACAATGAAAGCAGTATGACCACAAGCAAAGGTCCGTCACACCTCACGGGACCTGCAGCTGTTCCTATGGGCAACAGCCAGAAGCCACAGCTGAGAGAGGGGGAACTGGCACTCTCCTCCATCTCTCGCTTGCCCAGTGCTATCTGTCTTTCTCTTCCCCTCTTTTGTCCTCCTCCATCTGCCTGAATCCAGAGTTCAGAAAAGTCACTGGTTACTGTGGTAACACCTGCCCTCCCCCCCCCAAAATATACTGCAGCTTAGCCAATAGAGCAAGGAATATCTCCCGCCCCCCTCCCACACACAAACAGAAAACACAAAACACACATGGGCACATTAAAGGGCCCTTGGCAAATCTAGAGCCCACCTGGCAGAGCCTGGGTTGAAAAATACTTCGATGTTTCCCATCCGTCTTATGCATGATAGGGCAGAGCAACCCCTCCCCAGCCCCCCTAAAATCCCAGGAGGAGTGAGGGGGGGAAATCAAAATGAATCAAAGGGTAGGTGGATGGGGTGGGGGAGTACAGCAGCTATAAAGAAAGTGATAGAAGTGCATTAAAAGAAAGAGAAGTGGGAAAGGGAGTGGGGAGAAAGCAGGGGGGGTGGGGAAATGGAAAATGAAATAAATCCAGAGAGGCAAAGCAGAAAAGAAGGAGAAAGCAAGAAGCAGGGAAGTTGCTGGCGGAAGTGGCCCTGCTATTCCTGAGGCCGTGCTGGGCCCTGGTCCAGCCTCGCTCTGGACCATTGTTTCCCTGCCCGGCCCCCCAAGTCCAAGTTCATCTGGGTGTGACATCATGTCTCGTTGCTCGGGGAAACCAGACGGGCCAGACGTGACATTGGTTATGGGATGGGAAGGGGAACAGATCCCATTCCTGCTCTGCTCCAGCTCTTTTGCTCACCGCCAGGGAGCAACGAAGGCTGGGAGGAAGGAAAGGCAGACCAAACCTCAGAGCAATCTTGTGAGAGAGGGCAGGCTGGATCTGTGTGTGTGTGTGTGTGTGTGTGTGTGTGTGTGTGTGTGTGCATGCTAAAGCAGGTTTGCTCCAATTCTGCTTCACACAGCCGTTCTCTGCTGCTCTCTACCCTTCATGTCTCCGGCACATTCCCCTCCTTTGCTTTCTGATCATGGTACTGGCAGGGTTGAAACATTCCTAAATAATATTCCTAAACACCAGCTTGATCATTTTTTGCTGCAGAACCAGTGCTCGTTTGTTACTTAGTTGTTATGGGGTATCCTCGCAGATAGCATCTCTGCTGCAGAGAAACCTCAACCTCCCAGCAATAAAACTGTTGATAGAAAAAGGTGGTTCCCCTCCCTTCTCCAGTTATCTCCCATATTTCAATTCAGAGTGGCTGGTGGTACTGTGGCTGCATGAGTGCAATGGGCAGGATATTATTAGGTCGAGCAATAAACTCCTTCGTACTCCCCACCTGCAACATGCCCACTTTGAGAACTTTTCAAAAGGCTTTACTTTTCCACCCTGATGATCAGCATCCTGATTTTGTAGCCTTTCAAAATTTGGTAGGAAAACTGCTGAAACTCTTTCCCCTAGCCTGGTTAGCAACCCCCAATTGTGGAGGGGGAAAGTCCATTTCCCCCTATTAGTTCTTTCCATGATGGGCACTCCCAGCTCTCCCATACACCTACCAGGGAACATATTGTGCCACTAGCGTTGGATCCAAGTGGTGGCTACTTTAATAACAAGGGGAGCACATTTTCACACATGGGGCTTTGATTGGCTTCGGCTTAAATCCAACACTAGCAATAATGCCTAGTCTGCGAATCCTATTTTGCTTGTATAACACCTATTCCCGTGGCACAAACAGGGCAAGACAGGCTCAGAGATACATTTAAAGCCCCATGTGAGGAACATAGACTCATCAGCCCCTCCACATCTTCCCCCAAGAGCCTTCTGCCCTGCTGTAGAGAGCAGCTACACGAAAAACTATTGGGAACCAAACTCCAGCCCAAGAACAGGAATGGGCAGCAGAGCCTCCAAAGTGCAGCATAGATGCTCTCTGCACAGTGGTGTAGTCTGTCCATGAGTGCTACACAACTGGTCCAGACATGGAATCTTCAACACCTCACTGATTCCTCTGAAATGCTGGACATATCCTTTCACTGTTGTCTCCTCCTTGAGAGGCGGATTTATTTAGGGGAGCATGACGGGCTTGGTTGCACTGGATGAAGAGCCTTGGGGGCTCCACAACTATGATGTAGAATGAGGACTAGAGGTGGGCAAGGGGGAGGGCTCTGAATTTTGGCGTCGCCCAGGGTGCTGCTGCAATTTGAAACCCCAAGGTCTGCCACTGCTCCCTTCTCCACTTCAATACTTTCCACAATAACTGATTGGCTGGTCAGTAAAGTAATTAAGTTGCTCAGATGGCAATGCCACCTCCTAGCTGACTCCAGGCTCCTATGCCTTTATCACTTCCATGGGAGGCATCAAGGAACCAGTCAGATTTTCCTCCCTGCCTTGGAATCCTGCAAGGTTGCTGAGCAGTTCCCCCCACCGTGCAAGGAGGGTGAAGCAGCAGCAACCCAAAGGGCAAGAGAAGGGCTTTGTGGCCTAAAAGGAGGAGAAGGGCTTTGTGGCCTTTTTAAAGTAGGGACATGATAATGGGGCAAAGAAGGTCAGTGTGGGCCAGTGTCACAATAACTGGGCTCCTCATGAATTCTTTATTTTACTCTTTTCACTATGCAATCCTTGCCCGCCCCCCGCAAAAAAATATCTCTTATAGATTGTTCTTAGTTCCCAATCATGTAAGACTGGGCTCACTGCTGTTTCACATTACAGTGGTACCCCCGGTTGCGGACGGGATCCATTCCAGAGCTCTGGTTGGATCCCAAAGTTTCCAAAACTGGAGGTGCCCATTCTGCGTATGTGTGAGGCATGGTAGAGCACTTCTGTGCATGTGAGCGCGGTGAAACCTGGAAAAACACTTCCAGGTTTGCCACGTATGTATCCTGAAGGATATGTAACCAGAGGTGATCGTAAGTAAAGGTACCACTGTACACTTCTGCATAGAAAATATTTCCATGCAGGAAGCAACACAAATAAAGCCTGTATCTCCATCATCACATTCATTTGAATGTTTATGAGGATGAGGAAATGACAACTTGCTGGCACATGTACATGGCTTGCTCACTCAGGTATGCACTCACCACAATTGATGACCTACACCTTTACCGAAACACTTCCAAGTAGAGAAAAAGTATAGATCATCATGAGGAGTGCACGTGTGTCTATTTCACTAAGTGTAATTTGCTGTTTCCCAACCTGTGTAGTGACATCTATGTGACAACCTACATGTGGGTCTTGCATTTTTTCCTGCATGGAAACCTTTTCCAAGTGAAAATGCAATGTGAAGCGGCCCAGAGCTCCATCTCATGGGGTGGTGAGAGAACAAATGTGTAGGCAAGGACTATTATGTGGGAAGCCTTGAGAGACCTGGATGGAGACACAGTCACCTGCCCAAGGCCACCTTATGAACTTCCTGGTTGAGCAAACTGATATGTGTCTTCTCCACCCAAATCCAACACCCTTTCCACTGAACTACAATCAAACTTGGGAGTCCTGCTTTCAGATTCTGTCTCAGTTGCAGACTTATAAGCCAAAAACACACTCTATCTGAGGGCTCATCCACACCTCCTTTTGTGCTGTGTTTCTAGGCACAAGTCTGGGCTTTGCAAGTCTGTATCTCAGTGGGTTGTTTTTTTGTCCTGGCACTTTCGCTGGGAAAACCCGTGTTTTACCGGGGAATCGGAGAAAACAGCTATTAAGTTTTCTGTGGGTTGCTGTTTGCTCCAATTGAGCAGTAAAGCGCAAGTTTTCTCAGGGAAAGTGCTAGGACAAAAACAAAAAACACTCAGCCACGGACCTGGAAAGCACCGACTTGTGCCTAGAAAGCGCAAAGCAAAGGTAAGTGTGGATGAGTCCTGATCCTCAGTTTCCTGTTTGGAAAACGTAGGCCTGTAACTAACGTTACAGAATTGGCTGCAAGAGCATCAGATCTAGATAATGCCAAAGGTAATTCTGGCATTGGAAAGGGGCTACCTACCTACTGAACCCTGGAGTCCTGGTGTTCAATTTCATTTTGTATTCTGCCTACTAAACTCTGTGTTATCCCCACCGTTCAAACGAAAGCTGAGAAGACCCACGTGCTAGCTGCCTTTCCTTCTCATTTGTGCTTTTGCTCTATTTACAGGGGAGACTTTGGTACTGGGTGCAATGCATGTTGGAGCAGAAGGGTCTCAGCAGACATGTAGGTGTCTGGCCCTGACCCTCATCCCATCCATCCCTTTAGCAGAACCACGTCCATCAACCCGCCCAACCTCCCCCACACATTGCAAGCTACATTTGAGCTACAGCCACATACAACCCCTGTGAAACTGGCCCCCCTACCTGAGATTGCTGGGGGATGTTTAGAAAGTTGCCGTCCCGGGGTCCGATGCCGACAAACCGGTTGGCAGAGGAGGAGGAGCCTGGCGCTGAGAATGCTGGAGGGGAAAGAGATGTGAGGCCGTTAGGGCCACTGGGAGAGGCTGATGGCATTGATGGTGGTCATGTCAGATGAAGGCCTGCCAGATGAGGTTCAAGACAGAAAAAAATCTAAAGAGAGACTGGGCACAACTCCTCCCACCCTCCCCAGAACAGGATAGCCACCTACAGGTTGTGAGTGCGACCTGCTGTGAAGAGGGACAAAGCTCGCTGCTTGAGACATGGGGGTTATGGGCACTGACAGATTTGGCCAGCTTGACAGCACACACTACCCAGCAGCTCCCTGAGGGAGCAACTGTTTCTAGAGAGGCCTCAGTGAAGCCACACGTCCCAGCAACCTCTGTGGCATTTCAAGGGATCCTTGGATGCTCCTCTTCGATCAGGCGGTGCAGTCTTGTGTGAGCTTGGCCTGGATTGAGATGGAAGTAAGGGAGACTCTGGCCATCGTTCCACAGCCTTTGTTTCACTTGAGCATGCTCGCTCTCCCCCTCTCTCTCATGGCCCAACATCTAAATCTCCTGGCCTAGTTTTCCCTTTGACCCTAGAGGTTGCCAGGGCTTCTGAGCTCAAGAGTCCTATTAGCAGCCTGAGACAAGCCTCCTGCCCAATGGCAGGGTGGATGGCATCCCCAAACATGCCCTTGTATGGGTCTGCCAGGAGATGGAGTCCCGTGGTCTGCGTGCCTCCCCTGGGCATAATGCTGTGTGCCAGAAATAACTGAGCTCAGTCCTTTGGTATTTAGTGTGGTGGCAGAGGAGGGCAAAGCTCTCAGGGAGGCTGAGTGAGGGGCAGGGAACAGGCATGGGAGATTCCCCCACCCTAAAGTACAACTCCAGTATGGAAACCAGTCTGGGCCAAACCTTGCTTATGAAATTGCGAGAGGTTCTGCAAGTACATGCTAACATGCATGCGCATGCATACGAGAACCCAGTGTGGCATTCGTCTTCATACCCAGCCTCTAACAGCCAATACTCCTGGTTTCCCTAAGAGGGTTTTCTCTGTTGCTCATCTTTGTACGAGCTTAGCAGGGAGCCAGCAGCTCTTCCTTGGTGAGTTTAAGGCCTGGCTTCCAGCGGTGATTGCAGGAATTGATAGCAAGAAGAAAAAGGTTTCCCCTGTGCTCCCTTGCCCACAATGTAACACTGGAAGAAGCACCGTGTGTCAACCTCCAGCTACCACATAGAGCTGAGCTGCACCATCAAGCAGACTCATGTGGGATATCTGTTGCCGGACTGTAGTGCTTCAGGTTGTGGGTAGAGGGCTGGATATTTTAATGTTCCTCCTCTTCAAATAAATAAATAAACACACACAAAATGAGAAAGTGAAAAAAAGAAAGATAATGGTTCTGGGCCAGTCTTCTTGCTGACATGCTGATTTTGAACATAAGGGAGGGAGGTGATTGGTGGTTGTTGTTGTTTTTCACATAAGGGAGTATTCAAGCAGTCATTCAATTTAAGGCTCATAACAACAGCAGCAGGAACAACAAGAGACTGTTTAGCCTACTGGTTAGGGTGTTGGACTTTGACCTGTGTGACCTGGGTTCAAATCACTACTCCAGTCATGAAGCGCCCTAGTTGACCTTGGACTAGTCACCCCCCCGCTCAGCATTCACCTACCTCACAGGATTGTTGTGAGGATAAAATGGAGAGGGATTTGTGGGTCACCTTGAGTTCATTGGAGGAAAGGAAGGATATAAGTGTAATGAACAATTAATCGAATAAATAAATTCAGTTCCCACGCTTGCAGTCTGACAGGGTTCAGGCCAGCACCAGCACTTTACGCTGAGTCTACTGATGATCATGTGGACTAGCTCTTAGTACCCAGAGGTGCCTGGTCTCAACTCACAGAGAACCACAGTGCCTCACATACTTCCTGGCTTTTTTTGTTTTTTTGTTAGCCCTCCTAAACAATGGGAAAGGCAGCAACCCAGACATACGAGACTAGAGCATCTCCTGCCATGCCTAAAACCTGTTTCCCATCCCTTCGTCACTCACGTCCCCCACCCCCTGCAGCACCACCATCAGTTTAATGGAGAATATGAACAGCGTGGGAGTGAGCAATGCCATGAGCACAGATGTAGAAAAGGAGAAAAAAAAAGGAAAAAGGAAAAGAAAGGGAAGGAGAGAAAATAAAAGGAAAATGGAAGTGGTAGCCGATCCTTTCTCCCAAGGGGCCTCACCTAAGCCAAGAAAGTTCGCGAGTCAACTACTTCATAATGGGAGAAGCCGGGGATCCTGGCCCCCCACCCTTCCTCAAATAGGTCTGGTGGGCCCACCACGTCCCCCGAAGATGAGAACAGAACCAGGCATCCTGGCTCACAACCATCACCACCACCCTGAGTCATATAACACAGCCGCCCTCCTGAAGGTGGGACAGTCAAATGTCTGGGCTCTCATTTCTCACAAAACACTGGGGACATTCTCAGGGAATCCTAGTTCCCAACTTTGCCTCCGCACCCCTGCAGGCAGACGCTCTCCAGGAAAAAAAGCACAGACCACAACTTAGGGCATGACAGGAAGCTTGCTATGGATCTCAATGGAAGTTGATTTTTCAGGCACCAGATGAACACCTGTAAACACAACCCTCCCTCGTATTATGAAAAGCAAAACACCTAGCAGTAATTCTTCTTCTCAGAATTTAATATGTACAGTTGATTTTCCGTCCCTTAAAAAAAAAGGAACCAACAAAAAAACCTAAAACCCAACCCTACCCTGGAGCCACCATGACAACCAACAACTTAATGAATAATAAAAAAATTAAAGGTGTCGGAGCTTGGCAGCCTACTGCATCTTTAAACGCTGGGGGATGGGATGGAAGGTGGGAGGGTTTGATGGCAGCTGGGGGAGGGATCAGATGGGGTGTTTCAACCTTTAAAACAAGTATAAAGCACAAGACTTGATGATGACGACATGGTGCCCCCAAGCCCACCCTTTCACTCTCTCTGCTGCTTGTCCCCCTCTCACCCCTCCACTCGGCTCTCTCTAACACTCTGCATCCCTTTCTTCTCTGACGTGCCTCTTCCTTCCGCCTCTGCCACACCTGTGTGCATTCTTCTCTGCTTCTCCTTCTTTGCCCTTCCTCGGCTCCTCTTTCCTCCTGCTCACTACATCCTTTCTGCCCTGCTCAACCCCTAGCAAAGGGGTTGGTGGTGTGTGAGTGGGTGGGGAAGAGGTGGATTTTTATTTTGCTTCGCTCGGTGGTTTGGGTTACACTTGGGTCCACTTACAGGGTGACGTTGGTGTCGGCGCTCCGCCCTCTGGGTTAGTGCTGGTGGATTTTGTATCAGGCATTGGAAGGGGCACTGGTCTGGCCACAGGTGGTGGCGGCGGCAGCAAAAATGACCCCGTGACTTTGCCCTGGCCGCTACCGTTAGGCTGCGAACAACATAAATACAGTGATGCGTGAACGAGACAAGGCAACGTTAAAGATGCAGTATCTGCTGCTGGCGGCTCTTAGGGTGTTTTTGTTTGTTTTGTTTTTCAAGAGGGAAGGTCTTTTTCTCCCTCATCTTCTTTTTAAAAAATCATATTGTGAACTTAAATCTTCCCCTTGCCTCCCTCAAGCTCTCCCTATCTCCTAACTTTCAAGCACGTACATTCTCCTCGCTTGCCACAAGAGACTCAGGCAGCCTTAATCATCATCCAGGGGCTCCCTGTGTTCCTGCTTGACTGGCAGTCTGAACAAGGATTCTTCCACTCTGATGGCAAGGCATTAAAACCACAGTTCTGACTGGAATTATGTCTTACCGCATATCACTGCAAGCTGCGTTGTCAAAGGCTACAGCTCAGTAATTAGCAATTGAATGTGCTCTCCGTTGGGCACCCTGAGGCCTGGCTGGAATGGCATTGTAGCCCTAAGACAGCCCATCATCTAGGGCAGCTTGTGACTCAATATGGCTGCCCAAAGAGAACAACTGTAGTAATATGTGACTTAGTACTGAGAGGATACTTTTTGACTCTCTTTAGCTTTCCGTCTGTAGGCTTTGGATTCTAACTATGTAGGCTTAAAGAACCGTATGTACATTTTGCTCACAAAGAACCACGAGTTGATAAAATGCCTTCATGTACATACAAGATTTCTCTTCTCCATCTCAGCAAATGCTAAACACGTCTCCAAAAATCAAGTGATCTGGTCCTTAGAAAGTGTCGTGAGATTTTGTAGCAGCCACCTAGGTCCACCTTCTAGATTTGGAACCCGAATCATCTAAATTTTAGCACTAAGCCACAGAAAGAGAAATCTTAGACGCCTTTTAAATAATAAAGAAACCCTGAAATTCAGTTACGTCACAGAGATGGTGAGCTGGGGATACAAGAAAACACCTCATGTATCACAAATCTAATTTCAGCAGCTTTGGAAAAACTGTTTTCCCTGCTCAGTTTTCCCCTGCCATGTGCATGTATCAAGAAGTGAAGGAATGGTGGTTATAGGACCCGATATGTCAAGACTTATGACAAGTCAGTGGAAAGAGCATGGAATTTCTGGGTAGGACTTAAATCAGAGAAAAAACGGCTTTATGTTTTGAAGGTGTGGCATCTGAAGTGATTTTATTGGCTCCTTACTTTTGTTAGCCCTGAAAAGAAACAGCGGCCATCGCTCCCTTCTTCAGCAACCATAGTGAATGGACCTCCCTGAATCTCTTCTGCAACCCACCAACTTTATTTCCTTGGATTTCTTGATCTTCCTACACCATCAGATTCTCTAATCTGACTGAGGTCCTAGCAGGATTCAAGGAATGACTATCTTCATTCTGCATGGGTGTCCAATGCTATGTGCTCTCAGTGAAGCAGGAGCCAACATGGGATACAAGGATTATGTAGACCATGAGGACGAGCCATCATAAGCTTTTTCATGGCGACGCCTTGGCTTTCAGTTTTGCCAGTGTTTCTATTGCATGATCTCTGTGGCAGTTTCACTGCTACTCCAGATGCTCTGGTGAATGGTGGAGACTCTTGGCTAAACCAGAACAGTTAAATCTAACTTGGAAACTATGCTAGGTTTGACCAAAGACAAAGGGTGCTGGGGAACCTTAGAAACTTAGCAGCTTGGCTTGGTGTTTTTGCTGCCTTGTGGCAACATGGCTACTCTTCCAAAATATTTCTTGGTAGGCTAAAGGCTCTTTGGAGCTTGTGCCAGCTGGGTTGCTTCCACACTAGCCCTTTATTCTGAAATTGCCATTCTCTGTTCACCTTTTAAAAACAAGGAGTCCACGTAATATTGTTGCCAAATCCTTGCTTCCCAGCACCGTCTGTGAAGCCATCCTGAGTTTTTCAAACCTAATATACAGCCATTTTTAAGATGTAAAAGGTAATTGTAGCACCACTCTTGACAGGCAAGGTGTTACTGATGTGTTTAAGTGTTACTGTGCTTTTAATCAAAAGCTTCTTGTTTGTAGATTCAGTCATTGCTTTGTTTTCAGTGCAGCTGTGGGATAGTAAGGAACTATCCCTTTACTCAGCTTCTGTTTCCTGTGATGTAGTGTGTGTGTGTGTGTGTGTGTGTGTGTGTGTGTGTGTGTTACACTACTGATTTACTTGCATTATTTTTTCTTTTCTTTCTGAGGGCAAAATATTGTTATTCTGCTATAAAGCGAAGAAAAGGAGATGGGGAAATAGAAGGAAACCAGTATTTTAAAGCACACTTACTCTGCAGTAAATAGAAGCTGATTAATTATGGGGCAATTCACCACCAAACAAGAAGTGATAAAATGGGCAAAATATACAAGGATGATACTTTTAATTAGCATTATAGGGGAACATCTGCTCGATGTGACTGACTTGTGCATTAATAGCATTATAGAGGAATCTTGATCATAGGATAGGGCATTGCTGGTTAACATTATAGTATACCATTTGGCAGTTCAGTTTCAATTTCACTTCTAGGAAATGATGGTAAAGCAGAGGTCTAGTATGGAAGCAACTTTGGTCCAATATCTTCATTAAAAGGAGGTTTAAAGATGAAGAACATTTCTCTTCCAATATTCTTCTTAGCCTGCAAAACTTGTACTGGGCTGATGCATTACAGGATGTGGGAGGCAATACTGCATTTCATCGCAATCCTTCCTCACATGCTAGCTCAGAAGGGCTCCCTTTGACTACCTCTGAGGTGAAACTTATCACTTAAAAGCATATTTAAAGCATATTCTCTAGTACGAACCAAGTACTTGAGGTACATTTCAAACCTTCGTCTCAGAAGGTCCCACTTTCTGAAGCCCATGGTGCACGGAAAAGTTCCATCTTCTAGGTACATGAATTCTTCTGCCATCTAGCAATGCTGCAAAACCTGACATCTCTGAATCCTGCCACTCTGTAACCTTCACCAATTCCACAGAGGTTCCACATTCTAGCATGTGCTCGGTACAGCCCTCTGGGATCTCCTCCTGTACCACAGAATCCAGAATACTCCAGGTTTTAGAACACTCAAAGCCCTTCAGAAATATATCCTATGAAAAGAGGGTGGCAGATAGGAGAGGGGCAAGAAAATGGGGCAACAGGGGGAAAAGCCTGTCTGGGCCACACAGACATGCGCCCTCCCTTTGGAGGTCATGTCCCACACAAGGCGGAATGACAAGCAGAAAAGAAGCCCGTCTTCTGAATAAATTATATTCCTCTTATCCACCCTCCAAAGCAAGCTCCAATATCCTTGGTGCCCTCAGGGCAGTTCTCCCTAGCCTGAACGTTGTAACTTGGAACCCTGTCTATTTTCAGAGGCCAATGTCAGCTGCCAAGAGCAAGCCAGTGTTAGTCAGACCATTCCTTCGAGAAAAAAAGACCCCGTTTCTTCCAGACCCAGGGGCCTTGGTAATCCTGCCTCCTGTGCTACTGACTTCCATGTGCCCTAGGCAAGCAGGCAGACAGGCAGACAGGCAGAGGGAGGGAGGGAGACAGAGAGGGGTAGGAGGTGGAGAAGGGTTGTAGGGTGGGGGTTTCTGGTTGGACAGGCCGGCATCCCTGGGCTGAGGTGCATGGCTCTTACCTGCCCGGAGCCCTGGCCTGAGCCGTCCGAGCATACAAACTGCACAAATTCCTTCAGCGAGTCCTGGCCGTGGTGGTGGTGGTAGCGGATGGTCGGGTGTGTGAAGTAGGGGCTGGACTGCTGGATGATGGAGGTTGATGGGAAGTGCAGGGCCGAGGCTGTGGCACGGGGGCTTCCTGGAGAGTGTAAGGACAGATGGACAGAAGCAGAGAGAGAGAGAGAGACAGAGAGAGAGAGAGAGAGAGAGGGAAGGGGGGACAGAAAGAGATGTCAGTAACAACCCCATGCCATGCTGCTTCCATTCTACACAGCCCAACTGATGCTTATACCTCAACAGAAACACCCACCCCGACATCCTTGCTATAAGGGGAAGGGGCGCCATTTTGTCTCATTTGTTGGAATCGAGGATTCCCTCAACCCTGGCAGGGTGAGGAAACTGCTCTTTTTTCACAAGAGCACAGGTGGGTGAGAATTTGCAAAGATGTGAAAGCAGATGCAGAGGGATCTGAGCAGGGCATGCCACACACCTGTGTGTGTTACGCATCTTGCGTGTCTTCCACATCCGAGCATGTTTACCTATAAGCATGCATTAAGTGTGTGTGTCTCTCTGTTTCTCTCTCTCCATATATATACCATACACACATACACACACACAGCAGCCATCGAGGGGGGGGGTACCTTTGCTTATGTGCATGTATCCCCCATCATATTTTGTGACAAGATGTTGAAGTCCTCTGCCTTAAATCTATATTTTTTACACAATTGTTTTAATCAACGCCACCGCCACCCGTCATCAAAATAAAGTACAAGCAGAGGGAGCTACATTTCTAAAATATTCATCTACAATTACCATGCCCTCTCCCATCCTTTTATGCCCTTTATTGTTTCCCCTCCTCCTCCCTGCATCTAATTTAAGATTATTAGCTCATTAGGACAAGGACTTGTCTTATTCCACTTGCATTGCATTGTACATTGGAGGCACTTTACAAATAAATATAATGACAATAACACCTAACTTTCCCCCAAGCACACGAGGGCAAAAGGGCAAGACATATTCCTCTCCTTGGGAATAACTGGGACATTAGTAACTAACAGGGAAATGGGGAAGGGGAGTCAGCAAAGGAACCAGCTGTTGTGGACTGGGGATTGACTCTCCTGTGTGGCTGAAGTTCCTCCTACACACTGATACACAACTAGACAGATGGTGGAACAGGGAATACGGATGATAGCAAGGCAGTTACACAGAATAACTGGCTGCTGGCTGCATTGGGCAGGTAGAATCATGGCAGGAAACTTGTTCTATGTGGCAGCTAAATGCAAAGGAAGATGGAATGGGCTAAAATGAAAGGTGGCAGGATTAATATTATTTTAAATTGAGCAAAGAAATTGCAACAAAACTCAGCCAATGAAGGCTGCTCTCAAAGGTGATTAGGGAGCAACATCAATGGAAAAAGCAGCAGCATAAAACTAAGGATCTGTTCATGAGAAATCTCAGCTTAGGGATGCAATTTTTGAAAATCTTGATGTTGAGCTTATCTGCATGAATCTTTTCTAATTCTCGTGTCGCTCCTTGATCACAATGAAAAGCGAGTTAATTCTTTATCAGTTCTGCTAGAAATACAAACATTTACTGCATATTATATAATAATAATAATAATAATAATAATAATAATAATAATAATAATAATTTTTTATTTATACCCCACCCTCCCCAGCCAAGGCCGGGCTCAGAGCGGCTTACAAGCAATAATAAAAACAAGATGAATGATTACAACTTAAAAACAAAAATAAAATACAACATTAAAATAATGGAACATTAAAATATTAAAATGTAGCCTCATCGCAGGAGGAGAAGGAAAAGAAAAAAGAAAGAGAGGGAGGGAGGGAATCAAATTGGCTCCAAGCCAGGCCCTGTGGAAAGAAATCAGATCCTGCAGGGCCCTGGTCTCATGAGGCAGAGCGTTCCACCAGGCTGGAGCCAGAGTTGAAAAGGCCCTGGCTCTGGTTGAAGCCAATCTAACTTCCTTAGGGCCTGGGACCACTAGGGTGTTGTTATTTATGGACCTTGAGGCTCTCCATGGGGCATACCAGGAGAGGCGGTCCCGTAGGTACGAGGGTCCTAGGCCGTGAAGGGCTTTAAAGGTCAAAAGCAGCACCTTAAACCTGACCCTGTACTCCACCGGGAGCCAGTGCAGCTGGAAAAGCACTGGGTGAATGTGCTCCCATGGCAGAGACCCCGTGAGGAGCCTCGCTGCAGCATTCTGCACCCGCTGGAGTTTCTGGGACAGCTTCAAGGGCAGCCCCGCGTAGAGCGAATTACAGTAGTCAAGCCTGGAGATGACCATCGCATGGATCACTGTGGCCAGGTCGGGGCGGGAAAGGTAATGCATTAATAATAATACATTGTTATACACATTATTGTATGTATATGTTGTATATACATGTTGCATATATATATATATATATATATATATATATATATATATATATATATATAATGTTGTATATATTGTATACATATATGTGTGTATATGTATGCACACACACAAAATTATCCTGCAGAAATGAAGTCCGACTCTTTTATACATATTGTATGCATAATCTACATATTTTTGTGTATAATTGTGCATATAATTATTCAGATGTTAAAAAGCAAAACTACCGAAAATGCACAAGCAGCTCAGTTGCAAGTGGGTGCTTGATGCAAGAGCCAGTCCAAGAGGAGCATGGCTCCATCAGATAAGAAATGCCAAATTCAGTGTCTAAATCTGTTTAAAACAAATTTATCCTCTACTGAGCATTTTGCAGTTCCTGATCAGCAGACAAAACAGCTTCAAAGGGTTGACTGAATAGGACTATGGAAAAGATTTGTCCTGCCACAATACTGAGAGTATCATTACAGCTGGATTGTCCCCTGCAATCTTTTAAAAATATTTCTGGGGGATCATATACAATTTAAGCTGCAATCCTATACACACTTACCTGGAAGCGGACTCCACACCCGGATTTACTTCTGAGTAGGCATGTATAGGATTGTAATTGTTAGGCAATTACAAGCCAATTTCAAACTTGCCAGTCCTGTGCAATGTGGTTGAGCAAACAGTGGTGGGAGGGATTGGGAACAACAAAAAAAATGTTCCATCATCTCAGAGGGTGAAAACTGCTAGAGAACAAGGCAGGGTGTGCTTATTGGCCAGTTCTCTCCACAGGGAGATCCACCAAACTACATATGTGCTTCACTTCAATCTTCATTGTTATGCAAAAATTATGTGACTGTTTCACCCAACATTTTCTTTTTCAATGAAATGCTGGGGGGAGGTGTTTTAACTCATTCTCCTCTCATACAGTAGCTGGGGGACATTTTTTATTTGGAAAATGGGATGGGGCAGGACATTGTTGCTCAGCTAAACTGGTAGCCCCCCACAGCTGCATTTCATTAAAAGAGAACAACTTGGGAAATTCAGTTCCCTACTGGATCCTCTGCATAAAAGGAAGTCTGGCCCTTAGTTTCTGTTGACAACTCATTCCCTGAATCTTTCCCAAAAAAAATTCCATGGCCCAATGTTTAATGCATTCTTTGGTTTGTTTGCTTTTTAAAAAATGTATGTTTTGTACTATTTCATAAATTATTTTTATGGCCTTAAAATAATGGGGGGGTTTTATAAATATTTTGTGTGTGTTGTGTTTGAGTATTTCTGTAATCAGTGACTTTCTGCTGCCCGGAAGCTTTTTAAAAGCTATACTGACAACTTCACACACTGCTGCATTCCTTCGAGTCACTCCTGCGTGTTCAGAAGGAGGAGGAAATGTGCTGTCCAGCAGCAACCAGGTCAAGGGCAAGATCCCGCTCCCCTTGTTCTGAAGTGCTGGTACAGCAACTGCTTCCATGTCGGGATTGAATTAATCTCAATTTATCTAATCTTGCCCTATTAAGTAAGATGCGCCTCTGGGGTCTGAGAGAAGGAGGAAAAGAGAGAAATCAATCTGGTTATATCACTGCTGCAGTCAGACCATCACCACAGTAATGTTCTACCACCATATCATTTTATGAGTTCACACACAACTGATGGTATGTTTGCAGTAAGACTGAGCCTTGTGCAAAACATCCCTGAAATCCAAGGCAAGATCCAAGGTGTAAAAAGGCAGGCAATTTAAAAATGTCTTAGGGTTGGGTGTGCAGCTTCAGGGTAGTCTACTTAAACCTGCTTACTCTGTTCCTTGCCTGACCACTCCACACTAAGAGGTGCTGTCATCCTATTCCGATATACCTTCCTCTCTCTACACACATACACACAACACAGTCCTGTGCAACATACACTACGGCACAACTAAACATTACATTACACAAACCCACCATTCAAACACAAATCACAGAACCCTCCTAAAATGCATAAAACATACAAGAGCTTCTACTGAATTGGTCGTTTCCTATCTTGACAATTCAAAAAAGTTATTCCTACATATATGACCATTCACATGCTAGCAATGAACAGTCTTTATGCTACTCTGCCATCTGCTGCTTTGCATGTTATTGCTGTCATTTTTACTGCATACATTTTATAATTTTTGTTGCGTTACTGTATTTCTATTTTTAATTGTAAAGGCAGCCTGGGAAAGTTTCACTGAAGGGTGGTGTATAAATAACTAAAGTAAGTAAATAAATAAATTTTGGACGTGAAATTAGTGCGGCAAATTAGTCTCTAAGCAGACACTTAGAATACACTGCAAGTAATTTTTGCTTTGAAAATATAGATTTCTAAGAAAGGTACTGAAAACTTGCCTAAGCCACCTTCCCCTCAGTGGGGCTTACAACTCCACAGCAGTTGTTGTTTTAATCTAGGGGTAGAAAGCTAATTTGTGGGGTGGAGTGGGGTGGGGTGGGGTGGGGTGGGGTGGGGTGGGGTGGAGGAAACGCAACATACAAACCTGAGTGTATCTTGATGTGCTACTTTGGTGTCTATTAGAATTTCATATTTAACACCCCAGTGGATGTTCTACATGTGTTTTTCCAGATATTTAAATCTAAACCCAATTAATTCTGGACACTCTTTTTCCATAGGGTTCTCATAGAAGCATATGAAACTGCCGTATGTCAAACCAGAACATCTAGTCCACTACGGTCATCTTTGACTCGATGTTGCCCAAGTCGATCCGGATTAATGGAGCAGGAAAACTTGGTGAAAACCCCATCCCACCAAAATGATCGGTCTTCCAGGATGCATTATACAATCCTCGTGTTAAGCTGCCTCAGCAGCAGAAAGAGAAAGCAAGAAAATGAAAGAACAAAAGAAAGAGAGAGAGAGAAAGAAAGAGAGAGAGAGAGAGCAGGAGACCATTGCCAGAACCGACATGACTGAGAACTCTGACATGCCCTTTCAGGGAGACAGCTCTGTCCCTTGCCTCCCCACCCTTGCCCACAATCCACCCATTCCCCCCCCTAAGAAAATGGCTTTGTTCTCACCTGGTCTGACTCCTGCTAGGACAGGCAGCGGGTGATGGGTGAAAGCCATTCTCGGGGAGGTGGTGTGGGAGGACAGGGCACTGCAGAAATCCAGCTTCCCTGACTTCTTTAAAGAAGCCGGTCCTGGCAAGGAATCAGGGAGAAAGTGCATGGTTTAACAGATGGAAAGATGGATTAGTATTTAGCCGTGCTCTTTCGTTCACTCTTGTGGACCAGCTCACAGTCTGAATAGGCCCCCTTTGCCAGGATTCAGCTGTTGCAGGTCTATGGGAAAGAGTGTGTGGGCAATGGCTGCTTTGAATTTCTTGTGTCTCTCTCTG
This sequence comes from Podarcis cretensis, assembly GCF_951804945.1. Lineage (NCBI taxonomy): Eukaryota > Metazoa > Chordata > Lepidosauria > Squamata > Lacertidae > Podarcis > Podarcis cretensis. Next base: position 33,799,380 of record NC_137187.1, read on the forward strand.
CCTGCCAGTGAACAGGTCTATGAAGCAGTTGGCGTGTATGGTACATCTATCCTTCATAAAAGCTACCTGCTCACTGTACAATAACTCCACTGAAACTGTCAGATTCCAATATGTGTTGCAGAAGTGGTATATGCAAAGACATAGTCATCATATATTATTTCTACAGCACTTAACATGTCTAAGAGCTAAACTTTAATTATCTGTAGAGAGCCTGGAATGACAGCCCAGGGAGCATATGAATTGCTTGCTTGCTGATCCCACTAGATCACCACATTTTCCTTCCTCTTGAAGAGGGTTGGTTTCCTTCTTTGGCCCCCCCATTGCTGCAAAACTATCCCTTGTCCTACAGGCACAGCTGAGATGGTTGTGCACCTCGCTTGTGTCACTCTGTAATCTGAGCAATGTGAACTAATCTGTGAAGAGTGTATAAACCATTTCCCCCTTCCAAAACAACACAGAACCAATTGCCTAGTCTGATTGATATGCACACTGCTTCTAAATCAGCCGTTTTTTCAAGGAATGTGCAGACTCAAGCTGCCCTCCTTTGTAGCACTCTTAGGGAGAAACAGGATGCTACAGGTGGGAAGCCAGAGAGCAAAGCGCCATCCTTGATGTCCTCAACCCCAAGACTCACAGGCTGTCTCCCTCTCAGGAGACACGTGTGTGGCTGTGCAGGCCCTTAGAAACAAAGCCAAAAGAGGCCACGGAAGCCCAAGGTTCCCCACTCTGCCATTCCACATAGCAGACCTCCTAGTCCTGGGTGGAAAGGAAGAGAGCAGGAAGGCACATCCTGAATCTTCCCAGCTCAAAGTGATCTTTCAGCACTTGTACATGCTTACCACAGAAATATGATATACCATTATGGGCAAGGGAAGTCCTGCTAAAACCTGTCATGAAATCAGTACAAGGAGAACATACAGGCTGTGGGCTGTATCTTGAAATCAGGCTACTTCCTCTGGGACTCAAGTATATGCAGACTGCAGGTTACATTCAGAGAACCACAGAGTACTTTGGGCTAGTCCGGAATCAAGCTTAGTAATTTTTATTTTTTATTTTTTTAAAAAATAATGAGTATGTACCCCTTGTTTTTAATAAGAGTTAAGGGCCAAACTACATGAGATGCAAGAGCTCCATGTCAGATCTCCCAGTATCTTAATTTTTAAAACCTGAAAGCTGCTGCCGGGAGCTCCAGTTGTGAGTGGTGCTGTGCAATGAGATTTTTAATCTTTGCCCCGTTTTCCAGATCTAAAGCTGAAACTGGTACTAGCTCTGCAATGGGAAAATAGGGACGACTGGGGGCTTAAAAGTGGATTTGCAAAGTGCAAGGGGTTTTCACCGGTGGGTGCTCTGCCAATCATGTGACGGCATGAGATTGACGAGTGGGCAACCCCACCTAGCCGTCAAACTTGACTCACAGAGCAGATTCTGATAAGGATGTACAAACTTAATGTACAAAAGGATGTGACTTAACAACAGCAGCAAAATAGGAAGAGATTGTTGAAATGGTAGGGGACTGTTGAAGAAGAAAGGCTCTATATTTTCCAGGGACACACAAGTGCTGAGCAGTTAAAGCTCATGTGGTAAAATCCAGTAAGACCTTGTGGCAGCCACAAACACACATGCACATCTCCATCTAAGTAGCTCTGTTTAAATACCTGGGTACCGCTATAAAAATGTGTTTGCCAGTGACAGAAACGCAACAGAAACAAGCATACAAAGAAACAAATGAGCAGGTGACACTATTCAGAAAAGACTTCAGCGACTAGAATGTAAATAGACAAAGACAACCCCTAGTATCTATTTTTTTATTTAAAAACTTGTTTTAAGTAAGCCATGTGAGTAGAAGGCAATTAAAAATAAATAAATACTTGGGGTTCACAAATGTCTGGATTTAAAGGGTGAGACGTGCCATTTCAATAGCAAAAATGCTGAGCAGTTTGGGCAATAAAATCCAGAATGTTTCCACTGGCCATTCATGCACTATGCTCCTGCTCTTAAGGTTCCATATATTACCTGTCCTCTCAAGAGCAGCTGTTCAGTGACTAGAATCCTCTCACTGTCTTACTTTTAGCTTGAGTATGTCTTACTTCAATATATACCACTGTCACCGGCACAAGTCTCCCGGTGAATCAAATTCCTTGTCCAACAGGCTGGCATGTTAGCTTGTGCTTATCTTTCCTAGAGGACTAGGTGTCTTAAGCTAACAAATTTATTGTGCTATTAGATTTCACGGACCACAGTCCACTTCAACAGTTGCATATGATGAAGTGAACTGCAGTCCATGAAAGCTTGGCATAATATGTTGGTTGGTCTTTAAGGTGCCACAATACTCCTTGTTCATTTTTCTTAGTAACTATTATTGTCTCTGATTCCCACCCCACCCACCCCAAGCCTTGGGAATTATGTGATTTTTTCAGTCAGACAAATAATAGTCAAAGAACAGAGCCGCTTTATGCTTTCTCTCTTTTTGGAACTGCTTTAGCAGAATTACATCCTACATACCAGAGTTTCTCAAATGATGGTATGCAGACCACTGGTGCCCTGTGGAAAGGTGGTGAAATGGTCAGTATCTGTATGTGGCCCATGACTTGTTTTACCTTTTACGGACAACAGAGACTGAGGCTGATTTGACCTAGGGCTCATAATTTTCACGGTAGAACACTGGTGCAGCATACTGTTCCCCCAGTAAAAAATTACTAGTTAAAGGGGATTTCTTAGATGCCTGGCCTGGGCCAGTTTATTTCATAATATGCTGCTGGCAGTTTTTGATAACAATGTCAATGGGGGCAGAGAAGTTTAGTAAAATGCAAGTTCTGCATGTGCATTCTTTCTTAAACAAAACATATGTTAACTGTTAACGGAGACCCCCAGCAATTATCCAGTTGTCTGTGGGACTGGGGTTGAGAACGATTGTTGTTTGCTAATAATGAACCAGTTTTCTGAATGTGTATCCTTATGTGGTCAAAACAGCATCAGCCACTGGAGCTCTAGATACTAGCACGCTCCTGGAAATCTCAAAGACTGTGGCAGTAGAAACAACATACAAACAAACAAACAAACAAACAAACAAACAACCCATTGAAAACAGAGGAGGGGGGAATAGTCCAATGAGGACTGAACAAAGGACTACAGGACTGTTTGGGGCGGGAGGCACATACCAGAAGTGTGTATGTGGAAATGCAGTATCCTGGAAAACAGCATGGCCATCTGGCTAGATCTCTGGAGCACTCTATGCTGCATCATTTTGTTGCAAGTCCTACTGGAAAAGAATATTGCCCAGACCCAAAAAAGGCTGTTGCTTGGTCTTTGATGCTTCTACCCTGAGACCACAATTGATCCAGTGGCTCCTTAATAACCACCACAAGCTGTTGTGTCTGCAGCCATCTTTGACTAGAACACCGAGAAATAAATTTGGGTGCGGAGTACTATGTAGTGTCAGAGTTGAGGTTCAGCACTTAGAACTTTACCTCAAATCTCCTACTAATTACCCACTAATTAATTTCCTTGGAGTGTGTGCCTATTCTTGTAGTGCTGTGGGCTGACCCTGAATTTGCTGTCCAGAAGCCTACAGCCATCCAGTAAACAGGGCTGTCAATTACAAAAAACATCCCAATGTGTGTACAACAAGCAAACTGGCGACACACCCTTTGAATGGTGGGAGCTGCTATACTGCCGCTAAGGGAGATGGGCCATGGTTTTCATGTTTGCTGCTGCTTCTGTAATCCAGCACAATCTGGCACTTCAGCAGCAGGCAAGGGGGCCTGGGAGAGAAAAGCCCCCAGCCTGTTATCTCATGCCAGCTGCCTAACACCTGATACCTGAGCACAGGGATGGGAAGGGGGGCTGCCAGCCAGCTGTGAACACCTGTCCCTGTCAGACGGCTGGATGGTCTCTCCAGCTGTTCACACAAGCCCTGCAGCTGCGCTGCTTAATTGGCGATTTGTTGAGATGGCTGGGAACAAAACTCAACAAGACAAAGGAGGAGGGGGGAGAGGAGAGAGAGAAAGAGGGGGAATGCATATGAATACAACCTGTTCCACAGCCTTGAGGCTTCTAAGGGGGAGGAGACACCTTTGGGATCATATCATCTAAGCGCAGCACAGGATGATGTGACAGGATTACAAATGCATAACTAAAAGCCTAATCTAGAGCAGCCCCCAGGTGCAAAGTACATTCACTCCCCACAGTTCCGCTGCACAACCCTATCCTATCGAATGTGCTGCAAACAGAGAGCAGGTGTAGGGCAGAAGGTGCTTGGAGAGCAACTGGCTCAAGAAGACATGTGCCACATGCTGCCTGGGAAGGCAAATGGAAAAAGCGCTCCATACACTTCCTACCCGGACCAGAGGGTAAATTGCTTCTTGACTCCAAATCTGGCAGCCAAACACTGAAAATTAGCAACCCATTTCACTAAGTCTTTGCAGTTGTTGTTTTTGTGTTTCCAAGCAAAGGCCATCTTCTTCAAGGCTCCCTCTCAAAAGAAGACGTGCATCTCCTGTCATTCACTTTCTATTACTAGGCAGGAGTGGACCTGCAGCTCCGACCTTGCCTGGGCCCTCCATAGACCATTTGCTGGCCAATTTTGGATCTGAGTTATGCTTTTCGCAATGTCAAACGCTAGGAATTCTACAAGTGTGAATGTGCTGGTTGGGGTGGGGGTAGATAGATTTTACCAGATACTGTTCTTTCTTGTTCTTTGAAGCCTCTATGGTAATTTCAGTTAGCTCTCCAAAGATGCAGAGTTGCTTAGTTCCTGCAGCAATTGTGCAATGTCCACAAACTACCTACTTCATAGCTATCTAATGTATACCCTATAAAATTTTCAGGCAAGAGCATTTCCTCAAATATACACAGCAAGGAGGTCCCTTTTCTGCTGAGACATCTGACCTGTTAGCAAGGTGTGGGTAGCAGGTACCATAAGAATATATGTCTCTTTGTCATTAGCTAAGAATGCTGAATGGGGTCGGATAATTTTTTATTGCTAACATATAAAAGGGATGAAAGAAAGATCAATGGAAAAAGCCAGTGTAAGAGGCGTTTTATTCTGAAACCAATTTCCTTCTTTTCTCCCAGGATATCACAGATTCACAATCATCCCTGCAAATGCTGGACAGGAATTTGAAGAGATGATTGGCGTGGGAAGGAATTTTGTTAGCTAACTGAAGCGGGTATAACCTGCTCACACTAGTCACTCTCACCACAGACAGTCATGAACGTTGGCGATACTTCCAAAGCGCATTTCAACTTTGCAAAGAAGTCTGAATTTGTCAATCATTTTTTATTTCCACGTTTCAAAATGGGCAAATGATCTCATGGGGAATGCAGAGAAAAATATCACCAAGCAAGCACACAAATGCCCTAACTAGAGAATGACACGAGTCATGTCAGAAAACTGCTATTTCAAAATGATAGCAAAGGGTTTGTGTGTCAGTCAAGAAAACAGGATACAGACAAAGCATTGCAACCACCTCCTGATTAGCATGAACTGAATTCAGCTCACTCAAGTCTCAGGTGCAGACCGTGTCAAGCTCTGGCATCTGAAGTCCCTTAGTTAGAAAGACTAGGAATTGACAAAGGGCTCTCAAATGAGCTGAACTATGCTCCCCTGCTGGGCTATGGATGTTGATCTCATCCCCCCATCCCTTTTTTCCATCCATTCTATCACATCCGTTTAAGCGTTTTGGTTTTTAATTATATTCTGCTTCTTGTCTTTTGGTCTCCAAATAGAGAACTCTGCTTCCACATAACAATTCAACAGCAATAGCATCCTATCCCAGAAGTATCTGAATCCCAAGCCTGCCTGCAACAAGGAATCCCTGGATAAACAGATTGCTGTTATGCTCCAGCCTAAGGGCAGCTGATTCCCAGCACTGAGTAAGCAATCCCAGTACAAACAGTTGCTGTGCCTCACCTCAGAGGCTGCTGCATCTCAGCAAAGCCTCTTCCCAACAGACTCCATGTAGCATCCTCTCCATTCTCACAAACCTGCACCCAAGCTGCCTCCCTCCTTATTAATCCCCTTCCTCTTTATTCACAGAGACCCCCTCATGCACACAACCAACAAATACATGCTGTCACTCACAACCTCCGCTTGGCATCTACAAGCTAGCATCTTCTCTGGCATCAGTGCTTAAACATTTTACTCCCAACAACACATGACACAGGGAACATTTAGAAATCATATCCTCTGTATTGCAGATCTATACTACATTGTATTATGCTCTATGCAAACATCATGTAAATGTGAAGATCTCTGTGTTCAATGTGTGCAATTTACCTCTTTTCTCTATTGTGCCTACACGCTAGAATGCTTTACTGAATAGCGTCCCACTGGTCCCTTCTTTCCATGCTCCAGAATCCTAGGCTTGTTTCAGGGCTTACATTGTCTTAGCATCCAACTACTGTGCTTGGATCCGTACCACTTGGTCTCAGGCCACAACTTTGCTGGTCCTGGGTTCTCTTTTTGTCATTCTATCCTTGTGTCTCATCCCCACCCCATTTCACCCCATTTCTCTTATTTTAGGTCTGGGCTCCCCTCTAATCCTGCACTGGGAATTTGTCTATTAAAGAGTTACACCCCAATCCTGTCGTAAATAACTATATCTCTGCTCCTCTGAAATGTTCTATCCAGCCTGTGGAATCTGTAGGTAGCTGTCCAAACACAGTTCCTTCAGCTCCTTAACACAGCTACCACTTGCCTGCACTTTCTGCAAAATGTCTCAGGGGATGCAAAGGAAAACTCTGAGTATCAGGACCAGAAATTACAGCAGCCTACAATACCTCAAGGAATATGTGTCAGAAGAGACTAGAATCTGCCTATGTTCCTTTTAAATCCTGCCTCACAAACCTAAGGCATTATCTAGAAAGGTGACCACTGTGTTGGAGGAACGAAATTTACAACAGGAGGTCCTTGCTTCTGTAAAAGGAATTTGTGCAGCCCATACAGTACAAGAAGAGTGTTAAGTACATGAAGGCCAGAGGGCAGCCCAGTCTCTTCTGCTTTAGTTTCCCATCGAGATCTATGTGAACTGGGGGTGCAAAGTTGGTGCCCCCTACCTGCATCCACATCGTTGGGCCACCCACTGGACTGGCTGCTGCCAGCTGCTGGGGACCGCCCTGTCCCAGGGTAGAACACGTCGTCTACAGGGCTCTCCATCTCGCTGTCATCTATCGACTTGGGCCGCTTGGTGGAACTGTAATGGGAAGAGACCACAGAAGGGCAGACCATAAGCAACCATTGAGTGATGAAACAGGGTACCAGCTGAGGAAGGCCTTCCTCCTCCAGAGCCTGGGCTTTCTTGTTTGGAGGGGTTAGTTGACATCAAGACTAGGAAGGGCAAGCAGCTGTTTTCTTTTATTCCACCAGTGGCCTGTGGTTTTGGAAAGTATTGGTTTACAACAGTAGATAGTCCTCCTACTGCCCAGGCATCCTTCACAATGGGAGTGACTGAGAGAGGACACTGGTAAAAGAGGCATCATTTGCTTCCAAGGCTGAGGCCCTCCAGCAGGACTTCTGTATTATGCAACAGTTGCGGGGAGACATACCTGCTAGAAGGTGGAGATGTTATTGACCGTCTACCAAGAGCCACTTGATTGATGTTGTAGTAACTGGGACTCTCGAGGTCAGCCAGTGAGAAATTTGGACCAGACGCTGTGGCAACAGGAGCTGGAGAATGAAAGAAAAACTCAGAGACTGGAGGATCGGCATCAAGAGAGAAACAAAATGTCAAACTGACTTCCTAAATCAGTAGCTGCCATCTTCTTGAATGAAGGTGGTTTGGTTTGATCTAATATTGGCAAGGCCAGTTCGGGACAATCCTGGCTACTAGCACATTCCCACCATGTGCTCTGCAGAATGAAGGCAGATGTCACCAGGCTTGAAGAAGCTCCATCTCTCCGTGCTGTTATCTTAGTCATTCGTTTTTGACAACCAGAGACATTTGCTGACTCCAGCATCAAGAATTACAAAAACAGTCTATTTCCTCTAACAGAACTGTTACATGGAAACCAGGCCAGGGCGCTCTGCTGAGGTGTTGCTCAGGCAGTTTGCTAACTTCAAGATGCCAACATCTGTACTCTAGAACTGATTCCACACTTGAAAGGCAAACCAACTATTGCAATGTGCACCCAGTAAAAGTCCTGACACTGTCATGGTATGGCAGTTTTCAGCCAGGGGTCATAGTGCAAGGAAGCCAGACAGCATGGATTTCATTGGTTGCTTTCCCCAGGAAACAGGAGATTCAGCAGTCAAATCAGCAAATGGCTTGCTAGACAGGGTTTTTTTGTTTTTTTCAGCCAGAACTTGCTGGAACTCAGTTCCGGTCATTCTAAGAGAACAAGGGAGGCATTCATAGTGAGTTCTGGTGCCTCCTTTTCTAGAAAAATATCACTGCTGATAGATACGCACATTACAGCCCTGACTGTAGTAGCATGACCAGTAGCTGAAGCTACTGAGTGCAAGAAACTGCCAAAGAGAAAGGCAGCAGATTGAAATATAATGGCACACAAGGAAAGGGAAAAGATAAAAGTGTAAGCAGGTTTGGGTTACTAAATTTGTTGCCCAAAGAGAGCAGTACTGGTTTGGCACTATATGGTGCTAAATAAGTCAACACTTGGTTAGGTAACTTGGAAACTGAGTGTCTGTTTCCCTTCTAGCTAAGGGGAGAACTTGAAAGCCTGCTTTCTAAAACTTTCCAATTTCATCCGTAAAACGATGAACAAACCAAAAACTTCTAATGCAGCCAATGAAAATAGCCTAAAATAATAATAACCAGGAGAGTCACAAAATGCTCATGTTAATTCTGGCAATATTTGGGATCAACTACCTCAACTGGACTTAAAGATGCGAAGGAGGTCCTATGATGGTCCTACATACACTTCAGCCTTCCTAGAAATGGTAGCAATAATAGGAATGAGAAGAACCTCAAAGAAGCCCTTGCTAGGATTGGGCACTGCCGTCGCTGCTTCTTGTCATTTTGTGCCTCCTGTACTGATCCTGCTAGCCTATTTGCAGACACATTCCAGTGCCTGACATAGAAAGTTGAAATGGCAACCTTAATAATGGTAAAAAAACAAAATCATTACTCTGCTAAAGGGTAGGGCTGGCTCTGTCCATTTGTACTAGCTGCTATCCTTGTGACGGTTGGCACTCTCTTCCCTGAGACTAATAAACCTTTTGGCTGGGAAGTACTCTTAGAATCCATGTTGGACCCACAGAACAAGATGACCGGAGCAAGTGAGACAAAATCTTTTTGCGACAATGTCAACCTTTCCAGGTGTTGAAACCTGAGAAGGAAAAAAGCCCCTATTTTTACACCACGTTCAACATGTAATTGGGATGCTTCCCCTTCCCTTGTAAATGCACTAAGTAGGAGAAGGGATGAGGCTGTGATGCTGCTGAGGGCAAGACCGTGATTAGGAGAAAGAGTCTTGCATTCATAACTCCGTAAAAAGAGCATGAATGTGGAGGGTGTCCATTTTAGCAATTTCTCAAATCTGACTCCACAAGCTTTCACTTCATCAAATCCAGCTTCCATGGGCTTAGCTTAGCAACAAGACCACAGAGCCATTTGAAAAGGCAGCCCAGTCATAGTCAGAGATGTCACAGTACACTGTACAACAAGTCTGAAAGCTAAGAAAGTGAGGAAAGGATGAGGCTACAGCCGCAGAGGTCACATGCACAGGTCTCTCTGAATCCTAATCCCCTTAGGAACAGCACAGCAACCCAGAAGTTTCAGTTGCTCTGACTTACTCTGTGACACTCTCACCAGCTCCGTAACATTCCAGACACCCGATGTCACAAAACAGTCCTGGAAAGTCAAATGCCCTGCAAAGAGAAGAAGAGAGGTCATGAGGACAAAATGGAATGAGAACAGGGGTCAGCAACAAGAGGTGGCTTGCTATAGCATAGTTGGACAGAAAGTGAGTCTAGTTTGCAATCTCCCTTCTAGGTCAACTCTGAATTCCATTTCTCCAGTGCTTCACATCTGAGTCCAAGGCTCCCGCTCTCAGATCTGGCCATATCCATTAATCAAATCTCAGCACCCCTTTTAGGTCTCACAATCTGCTACATTTATTTCTCAAATATGAAGGGAATGATTCCAAACCAGATGGTGAAGACCTCTGATTCGCAGCAGCACCTGCCACCCACCCCAACCTGGCCTCAGAAATGGGGATCTGAGGGGAGGGGAGAAATAAAAGGCTTCTGTGTGAGGAGACAAATAGTCAGGAGAAGTGACCAGGGAATCTGATTCCTGGGCAGGAGTTCACTCACCATTGGGCAGTGGTTTGATGTCCGCATCTCCTTGCTGGTTTGAATTGTCTGATTGTCCGGATTCTGAAACACAGAAGCAAAAACTGACATCAGGAGATGGTTGGAACAGAGAACAGAAAATGAGGGGCGATAGCTGAGGCTCGCTGTGTGGGCATCTTGCACCACTTCACTCCTTTTTGTGGCCAATAGAAAGACCGCTCCAAAAAGCTAAGCAACAAATAATGTTTCACTGGAAATGGCCAGGAGACCTGGCTGTTTTTAAACAACTGATTGCCGTAATCAGAGAGGCCCTTTGATATGATGCTACAGGACAGGAGGATGAAGTAGAGGGTTCTTGTTTCCATGCTCCAACCCTACAAGATTACCAAGAATGAAGCCTGTGCTCCTTCCTCTACCAGATTACCCGGGATTATTTTCACCCACTGCTGAAGAGTATGGCACTGCTCACTCAAAGGAGCCATCTGGATTTGTTCGTTACTAGGTTTCAGAAATGCTGAATGTATTTTTGTGACTGAGGCAGAAAATTTCAAATGGCACCCCTGCACCCCTGTCATGGTTCTAAAAATATAACAAACTAAATAATTGACATTTTGCTTGTCTTTTAATAGCACTGCCAAACCTGCTTCATGAGGCAGGCCACCTCACCTGCCTAATACTGGGGTCTATTCTGCCAAGCATTTTTTCTTGTTCTGCAGGCATCTCTGGCCTGACACAACCTATGAGATCGTTTCTTCTTCCTTGTCTACAGACACACTACAAAATCTGAAGGATGAAGGTTAATTTGGTAACACAGTTGGTGGCTGTGCCTAGGCAGGGACAGCCTAGTAGTAGTACTACTACTAGTAGTAGTAACGCTGCCTATCTGTCTGGGTTTCCCCAGCCACTCTGGATGGCTTATAGCATATGTTAAAACATAAAACACCAACTTTCAGATGTCTTCTAAAAGTTGTGTAATTCTTTATCTCCTTGACATCTGAAGGATGTCAGGGCAGGCGCCACTACTGAGAAGGCCCTCTGCCTGGTTCCCTGTAACCTCACTTCTTGCAGTGAGGGAACTGCCAGAAGGCCCTCAGTGCTGGACCTCAGTGTCCGGGCTGAACAATGGGGGTGGAGGCGCTCCTTCAGGTATACTGGGCGGAGGCCATTTAGGGCTTTAAAGGTCAGCACCAACACTTTGAATTGTGCTTGGAAACGTACATGGCATTTCCTGCCATGTGTTTAATTCCACACACACCTAAACACCAGTTCTATTCTCCTAATTAAATTCTCCCTCTCCTTTCCTGAAGCTGCTATTTGCCCCTTGGGGAAAAACATGCAAATACCATACCACTGCTGCAGTCCCAATCCAATTTGGTCCCCCTATGGCTGCAATTAAGGGACGAGGGTGGCGCTGTGATCTAAACCACAGAGCCTAGGGCTTGCCGATCAGAAGGTCGGCGGTTCGAATCCCCGCGATGGAGTGAGCTCCCATTGTTCGGTCCCTCCTGCCAACCTAGTAGTTCGAAAGCACATCAAGTGCAAGTAGGTAAATAGGTACCACTCTGGTGGGAAGGTAAACGGCATTTCCGAGTGCTGCTCTGGTTTGCCAGAAGCGGCTTAGTCATGCTGGCCACATGATCCGGAAGCTGTCTGCGGACAAATGCCAGCTCCCTCGGCCAGTAAAGCGAGATGAGCGCCACTACCCCAGTCGTCCATGACTGGACCTAATGGTCAGGGGTCCCTTTACCTTTTACCTATGACTGCTATTAATTTTTTAAAATATACACACACATATGATCCTGGATGGCTCTGTTCTTATTCCCCACATAGGTATCATCCCTAAGAAGCAGGACCAGTGGTCAGGGATGATAGGAATTGTAGTCCAAGAACAGCTGGAGACCGAAGTTTGGGAAACCCAGGTTTAAACTGTCAATAGATCAACAGACCTAGAAGCACTTAAGTGATGGAATATGATGCACAAAGGTCAAAACCACATGCAATAGTGGCAGACTAAATGTGGGTCTGCCCCATTCATACAGAAGAGAGGGAGAATCCTAATTAAAAAGCAAACAGATTGCAAATTCTCCACTGTTCCTAGTTACCTCCCTGCAGTTTGTCACCTGATGTGATTCCCTCCAGCTGGGCTCCTCTATCAAAACTGACTTAGGCATGGAGAAAATCACTTGAGGGACAAATTAGGGGGTGATAAGCAGGAGCGGGAAAGGTTCAGGACCCTCATTCGCAAATCATTTTTTCACATTTAATTGCAGCCCATCAAGCCTCACTTCCCATGTGACTGGATCACATTTAAAGACCCACTGTTATAATGTGCAACGAGGTCTTAAGAGTTTGCTTGTTTCAGGGCAGGGATTATTTAGGTTCAGGATATAAGAGTTGAGGGCTTAGGGCTTGTCCACACTTCTGCTTGGCCTGTGCTCAGAAAGCTGGGGCTGAGCAGTGTTGCGCGATTGACGTTTGCTCCGACTGAGCTGTAAAGTCTGGCTGAGCCCTAAACTGTCTGTTGGGTTTACTCTGACTCTGTTTAATAAGTGGGACCACCCCATCACATCCATGCAAACATGGAAGCCACCTCCTTATTATATCAGAAGCTGGCATGGGGGTATATATACACAGAGAGAATGTGATGGGCTTCCTCTGGAGCATGCAGATCTTTAGCTTCTGCTCCCTTTGCAGAGCTTCCATTGTTCTGTCCCCAAAAGCCGCTGTGCTATTTACTGGCTTGTCCTTTTAGACACACACACACTTTTCCTCAAGGCCTCACTACCACTTAAGAACGACTTTCCCTGAAGGTTTCATTTACCAGCTAATGCCTCTTAAGCCTCAAAGAACCCCAAGGATGGAAGCAAAAGTTTGTCTACCCTGGTCATTAGGTGCCAGAGGTATTGCACGAGCACATTGAAATGCCAAATTCTAGAGAGAGCACTTGACAAGAAAAGAAAAGCCCTTCAAATCAGTGGTTTTTAATCAGCCAGGTGAGCTGGAATCTACAGCAGCTAAAAGACTGCACTATAACTCAGCAAGTGCCTGGTTTGACTCTCTTTCTACCATGAGCTCACTAAGTATTCGTACATTAGTGGCTTAAAATGCAGTGAGGTTGCTCCCCCTACCCCAGCTGCAGTTTAATTCACATTTGAACATTGCTGTACACACCAGGGAGGGGGGTGGCAACATCTTCACCTAATGTGCATTGCCTGATTTTGTTCCCCCTCACCCGCAACCCCCTGAAAATCCTGTTCAAGGAAGCTGCCAGCTGCCAATGCACAATGGCTGCCTGAACTGTACACATCTCACTTTATCTGCAGCTTGCATTTTCAAGTTAGATGAAAGCTGGTTTGAAGGAAAACGTATCAAGCCAGAGTATTTCTCAAGAAACTAATAGATATGGATTGTGGCTAACATCATGTGTACCTGACTTCAAGCGGCAGCAGTACGAGTGCACTGGAGCAAAAGTAATGTGTATATTCCATTAGGTAAGCCACTTTCTCTAATTCAGCACCCCTTTTTGCAATATGAGGATAATAATACTGACCTGCCTTACAGGACTACTGTAAGAATTATAGAACTATAATGCATGTGAAGTGAAAAGGAGTTACATGATTTACTAGGTGCACAGAAATGGAGAAATTTTGAAATCGTCTTGCAAAGATATGAACCTAAGAAAGAAGATACAGTACAAATGATGCACAGATACATGAGGGTGGGGATGGACATTTTAAGTATGGCTAAGTATCAAGATCCCATACTTTAACGAGCTTTAAACAGGTTTCACAGCAACTATCTAAGTATTCCAAAGTTATTTCCACTCCCTCAACCCATCTCTAGTGTTTGAGTGGGGATTCAAATCCATGTAAACCAGAATGAATCCAAAGTTGAAGTGTATGGCTTTGTTCCTGTCATTTTTTCAATACTACCTAGTTTCCAGATGCCATCTAGCATAGAGTTCCTGGGCCTGTCACGCCTGCTTTGAAAGGAATATTGTCACAGATGGAAGTCATCCTGTCTTCAACTTGCTATGGTGGCAGAAGCAGACCATGCCTGCATTCTTGTTCTTCTACACTACTCAAAGAAACTCCATGCTAAATGGCATCTAGGAATCCTAGACCTAGTTGGCTAAAGACTCATTTCTTCCCAGTGTCCAAGATAGAAAATCCATACCCAACCCATTCCTCTGCTGATTGAAAAAATATCCCTCTTGGTTAGGAGAAAACCCCTTTTTTCTTTAACCATGGGGGTCAGAAACATGCCCTAAAGGTAAAGGGACCCCTGACTGTTAAGTCCAGTCATGGACAACTCTGGGGTTGCGGCACTCATCTCACTTTATAGGCCGAAGGAGCTGGTGTTTGTCGGGGTCATGTGACTAGCATGACTAAGCCGCTTCTGGCGAACCAGAGAAACGCACGGAAACACCGTTTACCTTCCCACCAGAGCAGTACCTATTTATCTACTTGCACCAGACATGCTTTCGAACTGTTAGGTTGGCAGGAGCAGGCACCGAGCAACGGGAGCTCACCCCGTCGCGGGGATTTGAACCGCCGACCTTCTGATTGGCAAGCCCTAGGCTCTGTGGTTTAGACCACAGCGCCACCCTTTTTTCCTCTAAATGGAAGCTCCAATTTGCATCTTGTATCTTGTCAAGCAGCCACAGACAGTGGTGTGGGCATGGCCTACCTAGCAGATTTCTAGGCATCTTGAAAGAAAAGTTTATCTTGGTTTATTGACAATTCAACAAGTAACAGAAAAAGAGAAGTATCTGGGCAGGTAAAATACAAGAGGAAATGTTTATGGGACCTCAAATAGCTTTGCTGTCCTCAATTTTTGAGCCCCTCATCCCTGTGCTGGAAGACCACCTGCGCTCACCATGCAAACGAGGCCTAAGACCTCCAAAGAGTTAACCAGCCCATCCCTTTCCTGTCCAGACTTGGCGCAGCAAGGCTAGCTGCAGAACTCAGGTTACCTATGTCAACAACACTGCAAGTTTACCTCTATCGGAGCCAAAGCAAAGCAAAAAGAAGCCAGGAAATGTGCCTCATACTCTGCAACAGCTGGGGAAGCACTAAGGAAATATTTCAGAGTTGGTTCTCTCTCTTCCCCCCACCTCTTCTCCCTTCCCTTTCAAAGTTGGCCGAGGCACACTGTTCCCTTTCGGCCTTGCGACTGCTGGCAGCCATTTTAAAACTTGGCAGCCATTTTAGTGCTGGCGGCTAGGACTGCTCCCCCAACGCCGGCAGCAGGCAACCGGCAATCGGACAGAGGAGCGTGGCTTTGCTTAGCCCAGGGACAGATAGAAGATAAATTCTTAAACACTACGCGCAAGAGAGGCACCGGGGGTTTGCTTCAGAATTAATAAATCATGATTTTGTTTTTCTTTCCAGTTTAAAGAAATGTTGCAGCAGCAGAGCAGAGAACTTGAAGAATGAAACAGGCAAAACGCACTTCAGATACCCATGCTGCTTTAGGTCAAGCTTCAGACATCGTAATTTCTTAGGTGGGGTGTCATCTTCATCTAACGAAATGTACTGTGCATATTGCAACATAGTTTGTTGCCTCAATAACACAGATTGAACAGCCTTCCCTTGGGATCGCACAAAAAATCCATCACAAGCACCGTTTTGGCCATTGTTCAATATTCACACAAGTGACTTTTCACTCAGCGAGAATGGCAAGATATCATCTCCACAAGAGATGGGAGAAGAGTCTTGCTGTGGGGGCAGTAGAGGAAAGCACTGCTATTGTCCCCCCTTAAAATATGGCTAGGTGTTCAATCCTGCACTGCAATGCATGGTAGTCTCAGAAACTGTGATATCTACACAAGAATGAGCGCTCACACCTTCCTTTGTGGGCGCTCTTTGCAAGGACCACGCACAGCACCTCTGGCCACGTGGGACTTACCAGCTGGTTGGAGTGGCCCACCTCCCTGTGCTAGTCCCGTCAAACCCCAGTTAACCTATCAACACCTTTGGGAGGCGGGGCTAGTTGCATAAATAAGGAGGCGGAGCCAGCAGCAAACACAAGAAAAACCTCTACTCTGAGCAAATAAGAAATGTGGTCTGCGTGCAACAGGTGACAGATAATGTTCAAGGTATATTTGCAAAAAACCCAAGTGATTAAAGTTATTATGTAATTTGTGTTTTCATTTTGTATTTTAATGTTGTGGTCATCTTTGGATAAAGGATGGTATATAAATGTTAATGATGATGATGATGATGATGATGATGGGAGCAGGACAAGGGAAGAAATCAGGAATCAGAAGTTCTATTTCTGAAACAAGGAGAAAAATAGGATTGAGAGAAATATTGTTTATTTATTTTGGGAAGGTTGATTGAAAAAAGAAAAAGAAAAAAACCCTGCTTCCCAGCATAGCTCTTGAAGCTGCTAACAATAATAACATCAGAAAAATATGCTAAAAACAACTTCAACAAATGGCAGTGACAAAAATCACAGCTCTCACCAATATATGTAGGATATTCCAAACATGGTTGGGTAAGACCCCTCCTACCCTCGGTAAAACTGTCATTATTATGAGTTTCCGAAAAGTTGCCCAATGAGCTGGGCAAGGCGAGTTGATCTAGGCAAGGAATGCCATGCTGCCATGGAGATCTTGCCTGGTCATCATCACCTGTTTTCTACTTCGCCAGGAGTGCCACTACAGTGCCACCTTCTAAAATGATCTTAAAAGCTGACCTTAGGGGGGCAGAGAGAGAGAGAGAGATTCAGTTTCACCCTAAACTCCTGGAAGAGGTTAGCCTTGTCCAGATAAAGAAGATTAGAAAATGATCGCTAATTGCTTCAGTCAGATAGCAAATGAAAGCAGCAGGTTCTAGGAACCAGACATGTTTCTCACATAAGTCTTCAGTTAGATATTAGCTGGGGGCTTTTGTGCATTTTAAAAATAATTATTAATTATTAATTTGTCAGTCGCTTTATCTTGTGCAGGGCAACCCAAAGACACTTACAAGCAAATGGACGATAAACCCCACACGGATGCATTAAAACCAGAAGGAAAGAAAAATACATTAAAAACATCTCACCAACTTCTAAAAGGCAACAGTTAAAGGCAAAAGGCCTGGTTATAGAGAAAGTTTTTGCTTAACGCTTAAGGAGCCATTGGAACAGTGGTTCTCAAACTGTATTCTCTGGGCCACATTTTCAGCATAAAAATTTGCTTGTGCCACACCATTTT
Source organism: Podarcis cretensis (assembly GCF_951804945.1). NCBI lineage: Eukaryota > Metazoa > Chordata > Lepidosauria > Squamata > Lacertidae > Podarcis > Podarcis cretensis. Next base: position 33,816,833 of record NC_137187.1, read on the forward strand.
TTTTAAATTGATAAGAAATACATTGGAAAACAAAAAAGAAACAACTCCTAGCAGTGCTCGATTTATAACACAGAACACAACTACTTTATAATATGATCATGGGACATCCAGAAAGTAAAAAACAGTGCAGCTACATATTCTGCAAATTAAAAATAAAAAATAAAAAATACGGTATACTCTACTATATCCTACTACACTGAAATGTTTAAATGTTTCTTTGATTGTCATTGAATCATCCTGGCACACTTGCCATTGTCTCCTGTCACAGCCTTTAGAGAACCACAGCATTAGAGCCAAAGGGATTGGCAGTTGTGTGTCCTTGTTGCAAGGTGCCTATCTGTTTGGCCTTTGATATATTGCAAACCTAACGCCCTATCTCAGTTTCTCCTTAAACTGACTAGCTGTCTTGGCAAAGTTGCAAAGTTTCATTGCAACACCCTGGAAGAACTCTTAGCTCATGAGTAAGAGGTGCACAAGGAAGAGCTATCACAAGTATTATCTTCTTCACGCCCACACAAGCTCCAGACGATACTGACAATTCCCTCTCAAATGTCTGCATTTCTTCTTCTCCAGTTCCACATTTCCCCCAACATATAAAGGCAGCAAATGCACGCCTGTGGCAGAAAGTGCCATAAGCGCACCTTCACTTTGGGGAGATGAAATTTAGCTAAAATCCAAGTATCAAAGAACTGCTCATGCATTCCAAACCATCACCCATATGCATCTTCCCTTATTGGTAAGGATAAACACGCTACAAATTGTTTGCTTCCCCACCGACCACTCAAAACTAAAAAGTTTCCGTCATTAACAATCCTACAGATCATAGCTTGCCCATCTCCTCAGGGCTGCTTCGTAATACCAGGCACTGAGTGTTCTGGCACACTGAGCACTCCTAGCCCCTTCTGAAGTAATGAGGACCTTAAAACATTTTCATATTTGCTAGCCAAAATGGCACACATGGATAACCTATCTGGACTAGAGCTCACTCTGAATTAGTGCCTCACAGAGATGGAGGATGGAAGTAGAGACATGCAATCTTTGGACTATTTCATGTTGCTTTAAAGCAAGCCCTTAGTTTTGTAGGGAAAATATTGGCTACTGATCTCTAAGCACCACTTCCAGCATATACGGCTCAGCCCAGTATACCTGAAGGAGTGTCTCCACTCCCATCGTTCTGCCCAGACACTGAGGTCCAGCGTCGAGGGCCTTCTGGTGGTTCCCTCGCTGCGAGAAGCCAAGTTACAGGGAACCAGGCAGAGGGCCTTCTTGATAGTGGTGCCCGCCCTGTGGAATGCCCTCCCATTAGATGTCAAAGAGAAGAACAACTATCTGACATTTAGAAGACATCTGAAGGCAGCCCTGTTTAGGGAAGTTTTTAATGTGTGACATTTTAATGTATTTTTAATCTTTGTTGGAAGCCGCCCAGAGTGGCTGGGGAATTATTATTAATTATTATTATTATTATTTCAGTACTTTTGTTTCCTATAAAACATACAAGAAATCAGGTGGAAAATGGCTAAAAATATTTGCCTTTGAATTGTGAGAATAGTCCATGATGAATCTTAGATACTTTTTGGCCAAAGTAATTTGCAGTGCTTTGCCACAATATTGGACTTTTATAAATAGAAATGTCTGCCTGTTTCTATATATGAGACATATAGAGAAAAGAAAAGTGAGAAGGCATTCTTACTTGAGGACAGCTTTTCACACCAGATTTTAAAGAACAAAGATACAGTCTCAGAATCACTCACTGCTAAATGCAATCGTGCATCCATCTTGGAATGAAACTTATTCAAATATTTATTTGAAATATGTTTAGGGCTTTCAGAGCAAGAACCATTGCCCCTCTCCCAAGGCAGCTCACACAAAAGCAAAAAACTCTAAAACACCATTTCAATAATGCAATATAGTGCATAATTTCCTTATATGCTTCCATATATCAAAATGCAAAGAATGACTAAGATCTTGTGGCCAGCTTAATCATAGGTTTCTACTTGATCCACTTCAGAGTGATAGCACAACATGGTTTTATACATTACTGTTTATTCAACAAAGAGGAAAGGTGTTTAATGCATGCTAAGGGAAATTCTGATACTAACTCTGCAAATTGTGTATTGATCTTTCTGACCCAGGTATATTTTGACAGTTCTTTAGACGTGATACAGCTGCCATCCACAGACATATCTTTTAAATATATCATGGGACGCAGTTCTCAGAAGATTTAATTAAGGCTTTGGCACCTTCCCTGTCATGTTCATAACGGCCTGATTTGCACATAATGCTAACCTATGCTTTGCTTAACAAACTCTAGCTATGCATGAGTTATCCGATAGACAATCAAATACTATTTATATTTATTAAATTAATATATCACAGCTTCCTTCAAAGGAGCCCAGGCTGGCAAATAAACCATGGCTTGTTTCTCCAAAATTGATTTGTTTCCCAGGTGCTTTTGCCTTGTGCCTTTTTGGTTTGGTGAGCAACTAGGGTGAGGTGGCCAAATATATGGTTTGCCCATAATGCCAATCCATAAGTAAAACAAACCAAAGTTATAAGCAAAATATTAAACTCAGGCAATATACCTTGCGAGGTGGGACAGGAATATAGGACTATACCTGAGTATAGTTCTGGAGAGCAAATGATTGTTTTAAGGCAGAGCTGGAGTATGTCTTATACAGACATACAATTCTAAGCCAGTAGCCCACTTTCTTAGTGACAAGGCCATGCTGCCTACCATGGAGAAGAACCTTTTTTTTCTTATCCAGTATACTATGCAGACTGGTGTGCACATTACGCAGGGCAAATTGGAACAGGGAAGCTGTTTGATGGATATTAACAATATTGCATCTCAAATCAGGAGCCTCTGATGGACATAGAAAGGGACTCGTGTAACACAGAGTCTGAACGTCAGTTTGTGAAAACCATCTATAATGAATGAATGGATTTATTACGGTCACAGACCAGATATAACCACCTATAATTTATAATTTATCTATGGTGAAAACCTTCTATAATTTGGGAAAGATTTAATTGTAGGTCAGAAGTGGTAAAAATGGCTGCAGTGGGGGCTCTTCCTTCTTAAGCGCTTCACACTTCCTTGTCCTCCTCACCACCTAGCTTCTCCATGTTCCTGTATTAGTTGCTGCAACTCAAAGTCTTCTAGCTGCCCTATTACTGAACTGCCCTTTGCCCCCAATCTTGCATGCACATGAAAGAAGACAATTCTCGGGTGCATAGGCTGGTTTGTCTGTCTGCCAATCTGGTGTGTCGTGACTCCCCCAAACTGGTGTACTAGTCTTTTCCCCAAGGGCTGTGATCTCCAAACCTCAAAGGTGCTTTTATCTGGCAGAACAAATCCTTATCTGGAGGCAGCAGCTGAACAAACAAACAGATCCATTGCCTGAGCAGACGAAACACTTTGCTGAACTCTTTATCTGTCCCTCACAGGCCTGGCAAGCCTCCTCTCTGCCCAATCTACAGCCTGGGAGTGGGAGAGGGGACAATCTTGCCCAGTCCACAGGCAATGGCCCCTTCCTTAAAAACCTCTTCCAAAAATGAGATGTGGGGAAGAGATGGGTGGCAGCTATTTTGAGAAAAGGATGCTAGGTTGCAGTCCAGAAATTCTCTTTTTGCATTGAAACAGTACAGATCGCATACTATTAGATGTTCTCCTGTTCCAACAAGGTGCTTTCTCAAAAGTCAGGCTGAGGGAGCTGACAGGGAGAGATCAACACGCCAGGTCAAGGAGAAGTTATTCTATAGCTATACTCGGTAGCGTTTGGACTTTGTTGACTCATGGCCCTTGACTCATCATCTGATATCTCTTTGTGGTAGAAAAATAGTAGCTGCTGGGGAAAACATCTCTTCCCTAAAACTGGACTGTTATGTTAAGCCTGGATATTTCCTTTCCCCCGTTTAAATCTACTGCTGAATTGGGAGACTCAACAGCTGTAGCTTCTCCCAGCTATTTCTCCACAGATGCTGTCCACTTGTCCCACCTGCTGTGTGGTGCACACCTGGAAGCCAGCTTGTTTTAGCTGTAATGGAGGGAAATGGGCAGAAGAATCTATGGTCAGTGAATCTTCCCTGATCAGCAACAGATTTGATGATAAAGGAGAAATCTCTGGGTTGCAACCTGGCAACCCTCTTTTAGAGGAGCTGAAGGAGCAAACAAAATCGCTTTCCTTTTCCAGTACAGAGCTGCTCTTTCTTGTCATTCAGCAGAATGGAAAAGCCAGAACTGTGACCTGTCAAAGGGGGATGGGGCACATGAAGGAAAGAGAGACTGACCACGGTTTCTGGACTGGATAAAGGCAAGTGGGTGACACAGGCACACACAAATAAGCTTGCCTCACACTCAGAAAAACAAGCAAAAGCCTTTTGTCTCTGCATCCACTGCAAATGGACTGCAGGCCCACACATGCTAGCATGCTAGCATGCTCTGGCAAAAAGGGGGGGCAGATTAAGTTGATTTGCCCCTTAATCTTTTTTCAGAATATCAAAATATATCAGCAGGTTCCTTCAAACCAGTTATTTGGTTCTGCAGTTGCAGACAGTTACAGACATTTCAATCTGCAGCTCCCCACTAATGTGTAGCTAAAAAATATTGTGAGGTGAAATCATTGTGTTGGCATCTCTTGCCCCTCCTGTATTTCACAGGCCGCTGCATGCAGGAAACATGGAAATGCTGGCACAACAATGCCGTATCACACACAATTTTTCAACTATCCATTTCCAGAGAGGCACAGGTCCGTACTCACCTACATCACTCATGCATGTCCCCATAATATGTTGGCTGGGTCAGAGAAATTGAGTTGAAAAAAAGGAAAACCCTGGTTCCAATGCGTGTGCTATGAACTCACAAAGTGGCTTTAATCAAGCTACTATTCTTTCAGTCTCAGCATATCCCAACCATAAAACAATGATAATAAAACTGGCCTACCTTGCATGTTTGTTGCATGACTTACTGAGACAATGTTTGTGAAATGCTTTGTTTACTCTAAAACACTATATAAATGCCTATCATCATCATCGTCATTCACACTTTCATATCTATACCCTAGCGTGTGAAACATGATAGTCAAGCCAAGTCCTAGCTGAGGTCGGGAATGTTGAAAACTACTAAAAACCAATACTAACCAATACATGTGTCAAAGAAATTTGAATTAGATTCTTAACAAGCCTATACAGTGGTACCTCAGGTTACATACGCTTCAGGTTACATACGCTTCAGGTTACAGACTCTGCTAACCCAGAAATATTACCTCGGGTTAAGAACTTTGCTTCAGGATGAGAACAGAAGTCGTGCTCTGGCGACACGGCAGCAGCAGCAGGAGGCCCCATTAGCTAAAGTGGTGCTTCAGGTTAAGAACAATTTCAGGTTAAGAACGGACCTCCGGAACGAATTAAGTCCTTAACCCGAGGTACCACTGTACTGAACTTCATGCTTAGTTGGCTTCAAGCATATTTTATGTACAAAGTTCTCACAGATGGAGAATTAGGGGAATGATCAGAATTTCTGAATACTGATCACCATCCTTTCCCCTCCCTGCAAGACTTCATTCTTCTTTAGTTTCCCTATTTGTTGCTATGGTTGTTTCCATTATACTGATACAAAATAAAACCAAATATTAGTTCAAAACATTTCTACCTGAAGCTGCTATTAGCCTCACGGCAGAAAAATTCAAGAACCTATATATTTTTCTGCTGTGGAGGTAATAGCAGCTTTATTTATTATAATGATGTGGTGTTTATCCATCCGTCTTTCGATCAAACAATCTCCAAGGCAACTTATGAAAGATTAAAAATACAGACTACCCAGCAAGCACTTGTTCCTTTGGTTGGTGGCAGGGGCCAGAGCACCCTTCTCAATTTATTGCAAAGGTCCCAGGGGCAACTGACATTTGGGGCAGAATTTTTTTTCTGGCAGAAAGTGGGAACAGCTTCTCTCTTTCTCTCTCATGGTCATAGCACTCTTCCTAGGAGTCAGTCCTCCTTCACAGCTCTGCAGCCCCTGGGCAGTTGGCAACCAGAGCACTTGGGGAAGAGGCGCAATTTAAATTTGGGAGAACAGCACTAGGGAACAGGACTAAACACCCTCCACAGGACCACTGTGCCAATTGACTGAAGAAACAGCCCCATGTCATTTTCAAAATTAAAGTGAAACTTAAAATAAATGCACTTTACACACAAGGAGAAATGAAATGAACAATTGCTACATGTCCGAAACGTCTTTTTTAAAAGGCTATCTTTCATTTTTAAAGGTTCCCCCCCCCCCATTATCTTTACCAGCAAATATGGATTCTATGCGCATATATAGATGCGCATCACTGAGGTGCATTGACATTCTCTTCACAGGGATGCAGCACACGATATACACATAGACAAATTCCCATATAAACCTGCATGGTGCACAAGAGAGGTTCCTGTGCTTCCAGGAGGGGCTCTGTTGCCCATAAAGGCAAGATTGATGGCATGTTTGGGGTGGGTGTATTTTCTCTCACAGATACTTGTAGTGCTGAATTTACAGTTCCCACTGGGATATGTAGGAATGTCCCGTCCTGCTTGCTGGGTCTGCAGCTTCCTAACTCCCTGTTCATAACAAACTCCGCTCTGTGAGCTGGGCAGTCAATAAATCAGAACTGAGGAGTGGCACACACCCAACACCAGTGCCTAGGCAAAGGGCAGAAGGGGGGGGGGAGAGAGAGAGTGGGGAGGAAATACATGGCATCAGATACAGTATGTCCATGCCAACAAGCATGGTGTTTGCAAAATGTACAAACTTAAGCCGAATACCAACGAGACAGAAATGATGGTGGTTAGTGGTCCTTGTAATACATTGGGGGTGGGGTAGGGGGGTGGTGAGGGAGGCTTCCAGTTTAACAGCTTGCTCCCGGGCCAGGATTTGCACATTTCCCTTAACACAGTGTACCAGGCTACTGCTATCCATTCTGTGTTTATACAGTGGTACCTTGGGTTACACACGCTTCAGGTTACATACGCTTCAGGTTACAGACTCCGCTAACCCAGAAATTGTACCTTGGGTTAAGAACTTTGCTTCAGGATGAGAACAGAAATCGTGCTCTGGCGGCACGGCAGCAGCAGGAGGCCCCATTAGCTAAAGTGGTGCTTCAGGTTAAGAACAATTTCAGGTTAAGAACGGACCTCTGGAATGAATTAAGTACTTAACCCGAGATACCACTGTACTTCAAACTAATTTCTGTGGTGCTGTCCTTTAAAACGGCTTGGAGGACTCCATCTCAGTGCAGAATTCTGAAGCCTGTCACCTAATAGGGGCTGTTTCACAAGAAATATATCAAACTATGACACTAGTTTCTTGTATGCTTCTGGGCAAAGTCAAGGTGCTGAACATTAACTATGAAGACTACATGAGGGATGGTGAACATGAGGCCCTGCAGACTTTGTTGCTCCCCAATTCCCATCAGCCCCAGCCAACATGGCCAGCAGTCGGGAACAATGGGAGCTGTAGTCTAGCACCATCTGCAAATTCCCCTCCCCTGGACTAAATAGTCTTGATGCATCATACCTGCAAGAGAATCTCCTTCCAAATGAGCAGTTTCTGGTTGTGTGCACCTCTCCTCTAGGCCCATCATTTTCTCCAGCTTGCCTTCCCATCTCAGGCTCCTTCTTCTAAGCTCTCTCTGCTTCCCTTCAGCTTTAGACCTGCCTAATACTTCCCCTGGGATTGGTGTCTTTTAGATCTTTGCTAGCTCCTTCTTTCTCCCTTCAGCCTGTTTGCCCATTTCCAAATACCTGTCAAAGCAAGTCAGCTTTTATCCCTGCTTCACAGAAATTTGTCCTCTGGTTGGCATGGAAAAGAGCTGAATGAGACAGAAGAGACAAACTTGCCCCCACCCCAAACAAAGAAAAAACTCTGCCTTTTAAACCTTTTAGTATACACAGGCTGAAGATGATGTAGACTGAATCTGGGACTTCTTGGGAGACAACCATAGGCCTCACCCACACCCATATTTATATTGATTTAATACTATTTCTCGCCCCCCTCAGCCAAAAATCCTGGGAACTGTAGTTAATAAAGGTTGCTGGCAATTGTTAAGATACTCTTAATTCTCTCACAGAATTAAAATTCAAGGAAGAGGGATTGACTGCTATACTAGTTCAAGTCTGTGGTGTGGATGAGCGGATGAGCTCATACACTTCCATCTGGAATTGTCATCCTTCGTTGAGACTCTAGACTACATTGTGCAGGCAAGTTGCTCATGCTAAGGAGACAGGCCTGAACCAGCTGTTATATAAGGCCAAACAGGATCCAGGGAAGCCATGTCCTGTTTTGTCACTTGAGATGAAACAGGAAGTGCCGCCATTCCTGCCACCACTGCTGAAGCATCCCTTACCTAGGTTGGGCAGCAGTTGTAGCAGGTTCCAGCAACATCTTGCTGGAAATTAGTGTCAACCTGAGGCAGCTGGGTGCCTGTGTGGGCTTCTACTTCCCGAGGCGGCTGCTTCCCCCTTCCTCATGTGTGGGCTGGTCCTGATAGGATCCTACTGGCTCCTTATAGGACCCCACTGGCCTGATCCTTGCTGGGCTGAAAGCTGCAGGACATTCGAAATCTATTCTGCTCTTATGCCTTTCAGATCATGTGCAGAAATCAACAGTGTGAAGCTCTTCACAGCATGGAGAGTAGAACTGTCACCTAACAGTTCCTGCATATCAAGCTGCTGTTAATTACGCCTCTCCGGAAATCAGCCAAAGACAGCCGTGTGTGTGTGTGTGTGTATGTGTGTGTGTGTGTTTATTTTCAAATATCCTAACATCTAACCAGCTTCTGGACTGGAAGCAGCAGCACAGGGGCAAGGGGTAACTAAATGGATAGGGCACAGGTCCAAGGTGCCTCATGATGCAATGTATTTATTTTTTTGAAGCTCCTCTCTTCAAGCATTATTCAATATCATTCAAGCTCCTCCCACTGCATTATTGGCAAAGGAACCTACAAGCAGCCATTGGATAAGCTGCGGGTTAGGATGGCCCTGCCTGAAAGAGCTCCTTGCACTGCTCTGCTCCTTAAAGGTCACGGATGGAAGGCAGATTGGAAGCCAGCCCAGCCACACACTCTGGCTAGCTGTTGAGCGCCTGCCCGCCCCTTCTCTCACCAAAACACACACAAAGGGCATGAATGTCAATGCAACAGATGGACTGCGCCAGGCCAGGCCCTACAACCCACCCAGGCATGGCCTGGCCCCAAACCCTCCCTGTCACTGTCTAGTAAGCTCAGCTGCCACCACTCATCTATGCTACAGGCTCTGCCATGTTTTCAGAAGGGGTGTGTGTGTGTCCCTCACTATCACACATCTTTATAATGCTGCTTGCTTATCCTGCTTCTGCAAGGGCTCATTAGGCTAACCTTGTCCTGCCCGGCACATTTTACGAGATGACTGACTAGGGAGGAGTTGCATCTTGACACCCATGCACAGCTCCTCTCCTCAAGAGCTTTTATGTCCCGTCTCCTCCGAGTAACCAGCTGACTTCACTGAGAAGCTCATCATTTGTGAGGTCCATACTTCATGTGCAGACTTAGCCATGGATCAATATATCTTCCACCTGCAACCCTCAGTGTGCGCTTGGTGAGCTGTCTAGCCAATTCATCACCATCCCATATTTTACCTATTCACTCATATATCTCCCCATTAAGTCATTTGACAGCTTACCCAATAGTCACATAGGCAATTTATTTTATTGTAACCCCTCCTTACTCCAAGCAACTCATCTTTCCTCTAAGTAACACTATTTTATCCTCACAAAAACAAGCACGAGACTGTGAGGTAGATCAGACTGAGAAATGATGCCTGGCCCAGTGTCATGTGAGCTTCATGGATGAATGGGAACTCAAACCTGGACTTCCCTGGTCCAAGTCTAGCTCACAGATACCCTTTATATAGAGCTTCCTCAGTTAAATGGCAGTGGACTGAGAAGGAATCATCCTCTCTGCCTGGCCTAAAGGTGAGCTGAGCTTCCAAGAGGATTATCTGTGCCATCTGAGAGACCTCAGTAAGTGTACAGGCCACAGAAAAAGCTCTCTGAACTAGCACACAGGCAGCTCTCCTGGAAGCTCAGCTTGCTCTCTTAGGCCTGACACAGAAGACGCTCCCTTCACAATCTTATGTCACTTTACTCGTGAAGCTCCACAACATAGATCTTCTGCTCCATCTAGAGGAGGACCTATGACGACAGCCTTTCAGGAAAACTCTTCCTGTGCCATAGCCGAAGGGAAAGGGGATGAAAACAAGCAGGAAAGGTCATGGTCTCAAGAGGAAGGTCAGCCTGTTAACACCCGGATGTGATAAGTATGTACATTGTAAAAACTCCAGCTTTAAAACTACCATGTTTGTCTTCACTTCTGCCTCAAAAGGAACTTGTGTGTTTTGATTAGGGCTGGATAGAGTGGAAACAGAACCGAGTAACTGATAGATTTTATATTTCAAAACTGGGTGACAGGTATTATTGCTTTCTTTTTCCCAGAAGCACCCTAGGTCCCTGGGTGCACCCTGCCATCTGTCTTGTACCTAGTGAGCCAATCAAGTTATGTCAGCATCAGCTGGCCTGCATTCCATTTTAAGGCTGCAGATTTTGGAGCGACAACTCTACACATTTTTCTCCCTCTCTCTGTTTTGCTAGCATCCAGCCTGATGAAGCATGCTGGAGAACTCAAAAGCTTGCTCCATGATACTGAGTTGTGTTCAACTAGGTATTACTCAGAGTGCAACCAATCAAATTAACAAAGCCAAGTCAGCCATGTCTATTAACTGAGTAGGACTAGCATTCAATACCACCCAATTTTATCAGTCCTAGTAAAAATATGGTGGAGGTGGTGGTGGTGGTGGTTGATCATGATCCTTGGGAGCCACTGAACTCTTCTAAGCCATGCCAAGTTTCATCCATCTTCACCAATGAGTCACTCAACCACATTCATGGGGCTCAGGGGTGCCAATTTGAATAAAACATTGGGGGGCCAGGTGAGCCCCGCACCACATAACTGATCACATAATGCGGTGCATGCACACCATTTGAATGGCGATCACCATCAACTTTTGGGGGGCAGCCCACTCAAGTATTTTATTGGGGGGCATAGACCCCATGGCCCCTAGGAGTTGGCTCCTGTGGTGGGGCTTATTTCTAAGTAGTGGTGCAGTTGTGAATGGTGAAGTGCAGAAGCTTCTAAGACTATGCAACAAAGATAAATGTTTGACCAGTGTGGACCAATGTCAACACTATGGCTTCAATACCATAAAAACCTAGGCACGAGCCCTGACTATGGCAGGACAGTGTGATATTCTAATGCCTTTGGTAAGTGTATCAGTACATATGGCTCGACAAGTTTCACAAGCACATTGAATGTTCCAGCAAAGTTTTACTCCACAGTGAATAGAGAGTAGCTCACTAGCAAGCAGGTACGGGTGTGCTTTTTAAATATATATACAGATATATTATTTAGCATTTATATACTGCTTAATTATCCATATTTCTCAGTGGTGTCCATAAAAGCACGAAGTTCAAGCTTGGTAAGATATGATTAAATGCAGGGGACTGCAGAACAGTTCCAACATCAATACTGATGGCAAAGCTGTTCAACCCGCTGAGGTCCTTGAATAAGTGCATGATCTGAAATTATGTTAGCCCCCCCCCCCCCCACTTGGTGAGAAAGAAACTAGCTCGTGTCTTTTCGGGGTGGGGGGGCACATATAAAAATGAAGACTTACGAGAAGGTGAAGAAGAGACAGTACAACTTTCCCCCTCTATATATTATAGGATTTGCAAACATCAACCCATCTGAAAAGTTCAAAACTGCTTGAGCTTTTTGTGAAAGGGCTTGAGTGATTTTATCATGTTCATTTCTTCTATCCATTTGGGGATTCTGAACCACATTGAAATCCTCCCCAATAATAATCTCCCCTTCTCCAAATGCCTGTAACTGTCTCAGTCCTTTCAGCATAACGGTCCCCATCAGGGTCTTATCTGTTGGAATTGGGGAATACTATCAGTACTTCAATTCTTTATTTGTATTCTGATCCTATAGAATCAGGGAATGCCCTCTTACACACACACACACACACACACACACACACTCACACACTTCATGTTCATCTCTCCAGACCTGCCCTTTCTTAAAGCAAACTGTTTGGATCTGGCAGGATGAAAAAGACCCTCTACTAAAGAAAACCCATGCCCTCGCCTTTGTTGATGAAATCCCTCTCCTCATCTTTCTCAGGGCACATAAAGAACAAGAAAAGACAGCAATGCCTGCATTGGCCCAGAGCCTGCTCCTCTACAGCCCATAACTAAGGGAAGCTGCTGGTACTTTGCATCTGCCTAGCCCTCCTGGTTGGGGCAGTGATGATTTGGAGGCCTCTGATTGGCAAGGGCACAGAGGAGGAGGAGGTGGGAGGGGGGATATACAGGCTCTCCAAACAATGCTGGCACCATTTCCTGCTCAGCAGCCTCTCCAAAGCAAGAGGGGCAGCTCCTGATCCCCACTGCAGAGGCCCATCAGGCTTTCTGGGTCTAGCAATTGTCTGGGTCAGAGGATGGCAGCCTCTAGTAAGAAAGGGGTGGTGGCGGCGGCAGCAACAACATGCAACACAGAGGCAGTAGTTGGAAAGAGATTCTGAGAAAGGTGGTTAGGCAGATAAAGCGGGAGCAGGGAGTGGGTAAGCAGCACTGGGTGTATTTCTGCACCAAAGAAACCAAAACTGGCATATCAGAATACTTTCCCAAATGCTTGGGCAAGTTCAAATGGTGACAAGGCGAGACAGAGAAGAAAGGAAAGACATGGAGTAATCAAATAAAAGCTACTGGAAGATGTTATGGAGCAGTGGGGATACGGAACATTGAATTCCCACTGCTAGAAGTCCTGCCCAGATCCTTGTGTTTCTGAACCTTCAAATCAAACCACAGTCTTAAATGTATATAGACTTTTCTCCACAATTAGGGATGCTAGGTACAAATAGAAAGAGCGATTCTCTTCCATTCAAATTCAAACCCAGCTGTGAGCTTATCTCTATCTCTATGTTAATGTATAGAGTTTGCTTATATTACTGGTTTATATAATCCAATACAGTCTACGCAGGCTAGCAGTGGTTGTCCTGGGTCTAAGGGGGAGCTATGCAAGTCTTTACAAAACTGAAAACACTAGGAATTGAACACAGGCCCATCAGCGTGCATAGTATGAACACTAACCTATGGGCCCACCCATAGAAATTCAGCTTTTGTATTTGTACCGCAATAATGCAGACATTCAGAATGCATAAAACCCTTAAAAGGCAGGAGACAACGGAGACACAATGAGTGATAAGGGCAAGGGTTGCAGCCCTTTGCAGATGATTGCCATTTCTTTTTCAAATACAGCACAAATCATTGAAGTGTGTGTGTAATCTTGGCATTTAGGATAACTGAGATTTTTGGAAAGCAAGAAGTACCATAGATCTGGGGCCATTGTTGCAAAGTGCCACTGTGTTAGGGAAAGAGTCGTGCACACTCCTGCCACTAGATGGCACCACTTCATGGCAGTAGGAGCTGATAGAGGAGCCACAGCTCAAGTGAAGAGCCACCAAATCTCAGTTCCAAGTGAGGCTTCAAACAACACCCTTGACTTAATAAAACACTAGATCAAAGCCTTGGTTGCTGTGTTGGCCCCATCAGGAAATGAAGGAGGACCCTATGACACAGAACAAGCGAGGAAATAGCTTTTATTGAGCCAACCATTATTCAGAATTCTGCTGCCAAAAGCCTTTAATAGGTAGCTAATTGGTTGATTGGCCCAATTAAAATATTATATGGACTATAGTTAAACCAAAGATATACCTTCTTTGCTCCATATTTCTAAATCAAGCATTATGGTCTGAGACGGTACTGCGGCAGAGCCTAAGCTGAGGCTCAACAACAACAGATCTAGCTCCAGGCAAGTGTGCATTGGCAAAACAAATGGACCAGGAGAAGGGCGGAGGTCTCTGGTCTTCAGGAATTAGGGAAAGCAGCAGAAGGGGAAAGTGTCGGAAGCAGCAACTCCTGGGTCTGCGCTCAGCTGTGATGTTATTTATTGTTGCTGTTGTTATTTCCACATTTAGAATAATAAATAAGCAGATGATAAAATAGGAATAATAGTAGGAATAGTGATGTTTAAGGGAATAGGACTGAATGGGGAGAACAGAAGACAGAATAAGAATCAGGATTCAGAGCCTCCCTTACATGTTCCCCTCGGGATCTAAATATGCCATGAGGAAGGAGAGGAGAAGAAACATAGAATGGGGTTGTTTGCATGGATGGTTGAAAAGGTACCTCTTTAAGCTATATTCCAGCCTCCTCTGTTGTCTAATTGCAGCTGGACTGCTAATCCCACATGAAGAAAAAAGGTGTTTTGTCTCTTTAAGAGGAGACTTGGCACTGCCCTGGTACCCGTTGGCAGCCAGGTTTTACGAGCAGCCTGTGCTTGCTGCAGCCATTTGATGAAGGCGAAGGAGACAGAAACATGAGTGAGATGGGAGCACATCGCCAACCCTGCGCTCCCCTAAAATGGCGGCATAGCAACAGGGTGGCAAAGCCCCAAGCAGCCTAAAGACCATTTTCTTCCACTTCGTACGGGAAATCGGAGGTGCCCTCTCAATGGGCATACAGACTGACAGATATAAAAGATGAAATATTTTCAATGGATGATCAGATAAAAGGACAGAACCGACTGCTCTACAAGGCGATAGTCAAATATCTCCTTAAAAGAAAGGCTAAGAGGACAGGTAAACAGGCCAGGAACATGCAACCTCTCAACCCTGCCCTTTACCTTTGAGCAGTGAGGATAGCGAATCTGCATTCTGCCTTTCCCAGAGATCCGACTTTCTTCTAGTGGGAACATCAGCCTGGAGAACACTGGCATTGAAAAGCCTAGTGATGGTTGGCATACACAGAGATGCATTCACGCATCTAAAACTGACATTCCCTGTATTAATAAACTGGATCAAGCAGCTCTATCGAGAAAAAAATGCAATTGGTTTTAAAGGACCATGACTTCTTTCTGGCTTGGCAGCGGTTTTCAAACTTATTACTTGTAAGGCAGCAATTCCATCTACCTATGAACCCTGGCACATTGCAGAATAGTCTAGAACATGCAGGGTGCACACTCTGTATTCACACAGAGTGCTGGCTAGGGCTGTTTGGCTTCACTTTTGTTGCACATGAACATACAACATGCCCCACCCTGTCATATAACTGCACATTACCAGGAAAGTGGCATTATCAGAAGTGGCAGGTGAGCTGTCATTCATGGAAGCTTGCATGCTATTTCTATCTTGTTCTTACTGAAGAACATCTGAAGAGCTCCCAAAGGCAGTCCAGTCCCCAGAGCATAAAACCAATGTTCCATTGCAGTAACGACATTCAGAGAATTACTATATACATGTACTTGAGAGTAAGCCCTACTGAACTCACTGGGACTATGCTTAGAACCATAGAGTCATGGATTTGTAGATTTGGGAGAGACCCTAAGGTATTGGCGTAGCGTGGGTTGCCAGTGCCCAGGGCCGTGAAGAAGGGGTGGGATCGGAGGGTGGGAAACAGACAGAGGACGCATAGGAATTCAACTGCCTAATGGAATCCGCATCACCCAGGAGATCACAGCCACAGAGTTCAACAGTTTGGGGCCATGGGAGAAAACAATCAAAATGAGCTCTGGGTATTGCTCTCCACTACCAAAGTTGTTGAGACCTTGGGTGGCACAGGAAGGAGATTGTGGAGGCAGACATCCTGTGAGCACATTTGAGCCTTCTGCGAGCTCTCAAATCAGCCACTCCCAAAAGCTTGACCTTTGGGTGAGGGGGATGTCAAACCTTGGGATGCTCATGTATCCAGAATACTTATCTGCTAAAGAGGGAGGCTACCACAATCAGCTGTTCAGCAGGCTAGGGCAGGAGATATACAGGATTTGACCACACTGGGGCTGCAGTGGAATTCGGTTGTTTTGCAGGGACTAGACTCACACCTGTCATACATTTGCAAGCCAGGATACTTGGTGAAGTCGAAAGCCACCAATAAACAAGCAACTGGTTTTAGAGGGGAGACTTTGAGCAACAAGAAGGGTGTATATATATCAGCTGCAGGATCTGTAGCAAAACAGATGCCTGAAACGACACAATCAAAACACAATCATTCTCGAGTTCTCTTCCCAATACAGAATGGATCTTAGGAACATTTGTCCCTAAGTGCAACTCAATTCCAATAGACACAATGCAGATCTATTATAGCTTCATCTCAAAACTACAAGAGTTCTGCAAATTTTCATTTTCAAATACATCCGCCTTGAACCACCTCAAATGTCACTGCTTCCTGGGTGCCCCTTCTACGATCCACCAACAGTCTGTCTGGCCATTGTGCAAACTATGCTTTGCAGGAAACGAGAAATGACCAAGAAGAACAGCAGCAGGCCTGGAGAGAATCCTCTGTTCGTGGGCCTGGGTCCTATTATGGGTCACTCATGAAATGCACAAGCAATTAGCGCCCTGGGCAAAGCCCCAAAACCATGGCAGGCTGCTTTTGACATGCCTTCACATTCTGGCCACAGGCTTTTTATTGGCATCCTGGGGTAGGCAAGAGGAAACATGTGAAAATCAGAAGAGCTGTCAAAACGATGGGTCACCCCAAGCCAGTGACCCACCTGGCACAGAGCTCTGCCTCCAGCAGTGGGATTTATATACGTGTAGTTTCAGAGTCAGCTGCTTGTTCCATTCATCCCAATCACTCATAGACATGTCGTGATACCTCAGACTGAGGCTGCTTGCTGTGAATATCTTGGCTAATAGCCGAAGGTGGGCTGATCTTCCACAAATTAATTGACACACACTCCCACTCCCCCAAACACCTTTATCTGCCAGGCTATCACAACATCCCTTGCTAATGAGTCACACAAGTTGTGTGACTGTGGTTTAAGTATGCACTGTGTAAAACATTGCTCCCTCCTGGGTAACACCTGCTGCCTGCTATTATTGTCAAATGTCCCCAAGTTCTCACTTCACCAGAGTGGGTAACTAGTTTCCATTCATGCTCTTCACACAATCTCCCCGCTGACCCAGCACCATTCGACTGTCGCCTATCATCGGAAAAGTCTTGAACCTTTTGACTTTTCCTCTGTTGTAGGTAAATAAAACTGAGTGCCCTTGGCTATACGTGCCCCCACTCCCAAGTTTTGTTCTCTCCTCCTGGAGACAGGAGGACTGAAGCTGCAATTTTGGCAGCTGTTGCAAGGTGTGCTCTATAAAGCCTGCCCCAGAGCTGACACACCATGGGGCTGCAACACAACACGTCTTAGTATCTGCAAGCAGCTCTTCAGTATCCTGCTCCTTACTGCAACCAGGCCTCACGCATCATACATGGTGCAGAAATTTTCTGCACTGTATGGATGAAGCTGCAGACCCTCCCCTACCCCAGCTGGGCCTCTTAAAGCACAGAGGCTGCCAATTGCGCTGGGCTTTGGACAGCATCTCCTTCTTTGTCTCTCAGCTTTAATAAAAGTTATTTTAAAATGTGGTTTCTCTCAGAAAATGAATCAATCAATAAACAGAAATATGAGCTCTGGGCTTTGGACAGGAGGTGGGAGGAAGGAGAGGGACAAATCAAGGAAGGGTGCTGAGGAAACCTAGAGATTTCGTTTCTCCGACGCCTCCTGTGTACTCCACGGCAACTTGAAAGTGTTGTCAGTGCAAAGAAAGAAAGAAAGAAAGAAAGAAAGAAAGAAAGAAAGAAAGAAAGAAAGAAAGAAAGAAAGAGGTAGGTTAAAGGCTGGAGAGAAAGAGAAAGAAGGAAAGCACAAAGAAAGAGAAGGAATTAACATAAAGGAAAGAGAGTAGTAGTATCCCTTTAATGCAGACACACACGCACACACAGAGCGGAGCTTTCCTAAAATACTCACAAGCGCTGAGCTCTGCTTGGGCCCGTTCCAGTCCCCTGCATCTGTTTGGCAGGAGCCCAGAGGGGCTAAGGTTACTCTGAGCACAGGAGGGGCCTATTCCTGTAGAGAGCTCTGAAAACTTGCTCTTGGAGGGGAGAGGAGAGGAGGAGAGGGAGCGCTACCCCCACACCAAACACTGCTGGGGTGTACAATTTACTCTGTGCTGAGACACAAGGAGGGGAGAGGCAAGAACCAGGAATAAGAGGTGGCTTTGTCATCCCCTCCTCCTCCTCCTCCTCCCCCCACCCTCCCGCTTTTGGACTCCATGCTTCTCTCTGGCTCTCTTCTTTGGAAATGCCAGCTAGATTTCCTCCTCCTTAGCGTCTTCCACTACCTGGACAAATTTCCAATGAGAATCAAGCAGTGGGTACATGCCATGCGAGGGGGAGGGGGAGAAGAAGCAACCCTTTCTCCGACATTACATTTCTCTGCTTACATTTTGAAGAGAGCCCAGTATTGCAGACCTTTGTTAGATCTGAAATGCTCAGGTGTGAGTATGTATGGCACAAACTTCAGAGTGGGTCTTAAGGGATGTGCAAGGCACTAAATGCCACTTATTTTCTTGACAGTGCAAAAATTGTAACTTTTTGGCCGCTTCCTGTTTCCGCAACACATCTTCAAAATGTGGAAGCAGGGAATGGTGTAATATGTGGAGTGTCTCTCAGGAAAGGTCAGTAGGGCAGCCATTGGGGGGTGGAGATGGGCAGCAGTGGTAAGGATGTGCCACACACACCCTTCCCTGTGGCCCCTAAGCTAGCTAGCAGCCCTCCATTGTCCGTCAGGATACCTTCCATTGCCACTGTTGAAGTAAATTTCAAAGACCAGTCCAGTATGTGGAATTGGGGAGAGGAGGGCATCTTGTCCTTTGCTTCAGGCCATGCCTTGGGCCAGTCCTGGCGAAGGGAGAACTCTTATGCCTTTAAGGGTGCAGAAGAAGGAGTTTTCAAGAGCCCCGGGTTTTCCTCTCATCTTTATGCTCAAATCTCCTCTTCTGCAGAAACCAAGAATGTTTTCAGGAGTCTTGTTCTCCTTTGCGTTTACTTACTCAAGAAGGAGCCCAGAGATAGCTGTTTTACACACACACACACACACACACACACACACACACACCATATTCCAGTTCTACAACTGTCCCAGCTGATGATTGGCAGAGGAGAGGAAGAAGTGAAGGGGAGGAGAGACGAGAGAGCAAGGGAGGCTCAGTGCGAAGGCCCAGGCGGAGTGTGCAGGCTGAAAGGCTCTTTGTCTGTCTTGGGGAGGTTATCCGAGGTAACCTCAAAATCACGCCTGACCTTCTGTTCCACATTAGAGTCATTATTAAGAGTTAGCTCAGAGAGAGAGGAGGTGGGGGGGGGGAGAGAAAGAGAGAAGCAGCCCAGTCAAGCCCAGCCCAGCCCTGACGCCTGCCCCATGCCACCCTTACAGCTTTTTCCCATTTACTTTCCCAGCAGTGACCTACTTTCTGCCTTAGTAACAGAGCAGGAAGCCACAAACAGGGCCCTGGCTGCTCCTGACACAACGGGGGCCGTAATCGGCAACATATTGCATGCTGGCCAGGCAGTGGCCGCCTATGATTCCTGCAAGCGAATGGCCAAATGCAGCTGGCTCCTTTGGCCAAAGCATTTCTACCCATTTTGGGGTCAGGGAAGCCCAGGCATGGGAATTCCTTACAAAAAGGGCATGTGGCAGCACTGAGGCAAGTACCCGGGCATCCCAAATGGGAGTGTGTTGAGACCCTGGACGATCTGGCCACCCCTCCCCCATTGCACCCTCCCAAATCTGGAAACTGAATCATGGGATTCTGAGCACTTCCCGGCATCCCCCTTCAATACTCACAGAACACGCTTTCCCTTTACTTTGAGGACTTGTAACAGAAATAAAAAGGTCCAGATCCTGTCAAGTTCTGGCACTTCAGTCATGAAACCTTGGGCTTGCCTACCAGGTAGAAGGCACTAAAACCTTGCCTGGTCATGCTTTCGCTCCCCTTTGGACTGAGAACTCAAAAATACTGATCAAAATGCTCGGGAGGATTGAGAGCTTCCTCTCTGGAAGCCTTCCCCAACCTGGTGCCCTCCGGTTGGTTTGGCTACAATCAGGACCCAGCATCAGGTAAAATAAATGGAAAGGATTTTCTTCTTCTGATGGCTGATTGGTACCTTTCTAACACTACCAATTTATTTGCTTTTGATAGCTCCACTATCAGAAATGCACAACAGGTCCCAATTCCTTTAGTGGGGCTAACTTTTGAGGAACAGCACATAAAATCAGGCTACATGGGTATATTACAAAGGGATGGGTAGACCACTGCCTTGCCTTGCCTTGCCTTTTCTTTTCTTTTCTTTTCTTTTCTTCAGGAAACATTGCTTTAGAAAGGGGCAATTTATAGACCAAAAGTGGTTGAGAAAGAAGGATGTTTAACTTTCTCTGCCTTCTATTCTTTGGGTCCAAACTGTCCTTCAGGCACACTGCCCACGCCCCCACCTCCAACAGAGTTTCCAAATATGTGTTTGCCCGCATCAAAGGGAAGGGCATTTGAGAGTTATTTGGAAGGGAGCAATGCAGGGAAGGGTAAGTAATTTAAAAAACAAACAAACAAACAAACCACAATTGCCCCATCTCCAGTCTTAAGTGCCCACTCCCAAAGCATTTTTTCCTTGTTAAAAAGGGAGCTGTCTGTTTCACCCATTTTGGTACAATATGTAGTTTGGCCATAAGTAGGGTAAAGAAAGAACTAACACTAAACTAAGACTCTCCTGTTGCTGCCAGGCGACCTGTTTGTTGAACATTCATTATTTGTTTGTGGGGAGAGTATATGTTGTTGCAGCAAGCAATAGTTATCCCACAATTTCCATTGTATTTCCCATCTTACTTTATTGTCAAGAATATTTTTTTGGGGGGGTGTTGTTGTAGAAGAGTGCCAAATCAATGTGAATTTGCCAATACGTGTATGAATCTCACTCCAAAAGAACGACCGTGTGGAAGCACATGTCATAAGAGTTTCAGCAGATGATTAGGGGAGAAAAGACTCCAAAATACACTTAGCTTCCCCTTCTCAACCCACTGGGGTTTGGCCCCTCTACCTGCAGAACTTTTAGTGAATCCTCATTAGTTCAGGGTTTGTGTTTCCCTAAAGTTAACGAGAGTTCCAGGTTCTTGGAAGAGACACACAGCCAGGGTGGGAGTCCATAGAATAAGGTTGGGAGACAACTTTAGATGGCTGCCAAAAGAGAAAAGCAGGATTTTTTATGAATAGCAAAATAAACAGCTGTGAGCAGCCTTGGTGGGATGTTCACAGGGTAACGGACACACAAATGTTGAGAACTGGTTGGGAGCTCATAATTAGGATTCAAGGAGAAAGAAATACCTGAGAAACCCACAGGAAGATCAAGGACTACAGTATAAAATGCCTGCCTCTGGGGATCAGTGGCCTGAGCAGGGATGGAACTGGACTTAGGTCTCCCCCAGATGACCTGTTTATTCAGCATTCATCCTGAATTGTTTCCAGAAAGCTTATGGCAGCTTTATTGAACATTTGTTCTGATCTTCTTTATGGAACGGTTATAAGACAATGAGCGTTCATCCTGCATGCATCGCAATTTGCTTGCTTGGTGGTTTACACATCTTCCTGTTAGTTATTCATTCTTCCCACATTTGTCAATCCACTTCCCCATTACTTTCCAAACTGCAAAAAGTATGTTTTTCAACACACACACACACACACACACACACACACACAAACACATCACTGAATTTGTTTTGCTAGAGCAGTATAGCACTTTAATCCACTCTGCATGCACAAACTCTAAAGTTTCAGTATAAAACCAGGAAGGTCCATAGAGCTATGAAATCCATAGATCTCATAGATCTATAGGCTGGAGAATTGCATTTTGGGTAACAAGATGGTGAGCAGCCACTATACATCGGAGCCAGGTTTACCTCCCATTCAAAGGTACTGACACCCATCCACTGCTGAAGCATGTCTGGGTTGGGAAGATGGGGGCCCATCATCAGCACCATGCCAGGGGTCTTCTTTGGGTCTGGTGCCAGCCCACTTGGAAAGCACTGGGAAGTCAGCCAATGCAGATACTAAGGCATGACCCGGAAGCTGTATGCCGGCTTCCTCAGCCAATAAAGCAAGATGAGCACCGCAACCCCAGAGTCGGTCACGACTGGACCTAATGGTCAGGGGTCCCTTTACCTTTATCTAAATATTAGAACAATGGAGCTTGCAGTAGTCTAAACCAAATGATCAGAGGAGGGTTCGGGCTTCTTAGGAGCAAGTCAGAAGGTTTAGGGCCTTTTGCTCAAGATCAAATAAAATGTTGCCAGAAACCACTCATGGATGTTTCAGAACATCATTTTCATCCTGAGACCAAACAAAATGATTCTCATGGAGAAAACAATGAAGTGCTTATATAACATGTTTTATTTTGAAATCAGGCCCTGCTACTCTCTTAAGCTTGATTAAGATTTTGAGAATCCTACCTAGTAGGAGTAGACCTTTCTGGCTCCCGTGAATTTGTCTGCTTCTTTTTTGAACTCCGTTAGTATCTACAGCCCTTAATATTTATGGTGTGTGAGAGAGAGTCCCACGGGTCATCTCTGTGATGCTTTCATTTTGACTTCAGCCTGTCATGCATTCATTTCATTTAGGCTGCCTTGTACTCCTGGTACAGTGTAGCCAGAACTGTTTGTTCAGCTCCATGTGAAGGAGTTAAAGTGTGAGATGGGCTCCCATTCCCACACCCAGCATAGGCAGCTGCCTGAAATTCCCCACCAAGATGTTGTCCGGGTGACAAAGCACTGTGGATACACAATGTTCTGCCAAAACATTTCCCTACTAATTCAATTATGCGGGAAGAAACTTCCCAGATTCCTTTTCCTCCCCTCATATCCTAAGTGACATCACCAGGACTTGTTTTACTTTTGGAACTTGTGTTGTTTTCAGCATTGTTTATTCTCCTCTTACTTAGAACAAGTGGACATGGGGCAGTGACTGGGATTGTAAAACCTGTGGTGGGTACGGCTATAGGGTGGAAAGCAAGTAAATGGGAGAGCTTCATGAGAGCTCAGAGCTGAAAATGCACGCAGACAGCTAGGCATGTGCAGAAAGTCTAGAAACTGTTGAGGCCATAGCCATGCTGTGAGGCACAGAATATGAACTCTAATGCACAGCTGCTGCAGATCACTGAGAATTGGCATGTTTTGTTTCATTTTCTGGGAAAGAAATAGCAAGTTCATAGTCCTCACTATTATGGGAAAGCACTTTGAAAGTTGTGGTTATTTTAACTAGAGTCTAGGTAGCATGCTAGCAAGGTTACTGAATCAGAGACAAATCTCTGCACAGTCCTCCTGGCTTCACAATACATCAGCCAAATGTTAGTATTTCCCCCAACCATTCTTTCCTAGCCCGCCCCCCCAAACCCCTGAACAAATACATATCCAATTCTGCAACGTAAAAAATTGTGCGACCAAAAAAGCAGAAAATATATGAATTGCTATCACAATATCTGAACTTCCTGCTTTTAAAGTGTTGAGAATGTTTGGCATAGGATTCCAGACTGGTTGTGATAATCAAGAGTAGCCATGTCAGTATACTGGGGTGGGGGAGCTCCAGCGCCTAAATTAAAAATGAACAAGAATTCATTGCTTCATAATGCAGGCCATTATTATTATTATTACTACTACTACTACTACTACTACTACTACTACAATTTATATACTACGCTTTATCAAAAGATCCCAGGGTGATGTACATTAAAATAGTCATCATAATAATAGTCCTCTCCCCCATACAGGCCATAGATTATTTAACAGCCATAGACCTGGGCAAAGAGGAATGTTTTTGCCTGGTGCCTAAAGACATGTAATGATGGTGCCAGGCCAGGCCCAACCTTTCCCTTCCTGGTGCTCTCCAGAAATTTTAGACTATTGTGGCTGATGGGAGTTGTAGTCCAGGTTTGGAGGGCACCATGTTGGGGAAGGGTATGTGAAAAGGGGAAAGGAGGAAATTTGATTTGATTGTTGATTTTAGGTTCACTCAGCTGCCAAGAACCATCAGTGTTCAAATATGGTGCCATCAGTATCAAACGGCCCATGCAGTCTTCAGTATGCACTCCTTCTATGACGTAGCAGTCTTAAATATTGCTCTTAGGACAGACCAAAAGGGAATGAATGGCTGCAATAACACAGCATCGCGACACCCTGGAGGAGCTTGCAGGCTGGACACAGCCTTGCGCTTGAATGGTGGTTGTAACTGTGACACAGCTAGGAGGACAAAGTGTGAGATATGCTGAAGCTCCTTTTCCAGGTGCCAAGATGACACAGTTCTTGAGAATGACAGGCATGCCCTTTCTCCTACCAGCCAACCCCATTTGCTGGCACAGAAGGCAATGAGCAGCTTACATGATAGACATTCAACAATGGACCAAGGGCAGGAAAAGAAGTCAACCACACAAAAACTCGTCTTTTTAAAGTGGGGGCAAGTGGGGGTGGGCAGGGGAAACATACCAGATTCTGAGTGAAGAAAGCCAGGAACTGGAACACAAACAATAACAGACCCTGGCATATGATGTGGATTGCACCCCATTGTCAGGTGAATAATAGTAGCAGATACTGAAAACAAACAAAGCTTACACCCACCCTAACTGGACCCTCCAGAGTGAGTGCCCAAACTGCTGACAAAACGTCAGTAGGAAAGTATAGCAAATTATAGCTGAGTGAAATTACTAAAAAGAGTCACTAGGGCTGTATATGTATGCTGCAATACTGCAGAAACACAGGAAAACTGCAGAATATGGAACTAGCTTCAGAATCCAGCTCCCAAAGAACCTCAGCTATATTTGTGTATGTGTGTGTGTGTGCACGCACACACGCACGTCTCCAGCCTTTATGGTTGCATCAATATCCCTTAAAGTGCGCCAGCAATAAATACCTGGTGGAATCTTAGGAGCTAATGGGGTTGCTACATGAGATCTCCTGTGTCAAAAGACAGGACTTCAGTACCTTGTACAACTCCCCCCCCCCCATTAGCAAATGCAGGCTTATGTAAATTAGCAAGGTCTGGAGAAACCCAAATTCTGAATGTCACATCTAAGCAAGTATCTGAAGAAGTGTGCATGCACACGAAAGCTCATACCTAGAACTAACTTAGTTGGTCTTTAAGGTGCTACTGGAAGGAATTTTTTTCTTTTATTTTGTTTTGACATCTAAGCAAGTCTATGATCTAACAGTATATGGCATTTCCAGAAATTCTAGTCAAGTTCCCTGTTCTTACTTTCAGTTCCCAAGAAGTAAAGAGAAAAAATGAAACAGCTAAGAAATCTCTGCTCTCACAAGATCCCCAAGATCTCCAAGATGTAGTTCAGTGTTACTACCACACACAGATAGGGAAAGGAGGCTGAAAGGGATTTGGCCAAGGAGAGATGGAGCAGCCATTAGCAGCAGATCCTTCAACATACAGGATCTGGAAAGGCAGACATAAAGGAAGGTTCCTTTGCTGATGGTGCTACAGCTGGTGCCCAGCAAGAGAATGGCTCTACCTTTCGGGGAATTCAATAAAGAAGGGGTGGGTGGGAGTGGATGGGGGGGCGCAGGTTTTCACAACCTCTAGGCAATTGGCTTCATCCATGATGAAGAGATGCTCTCCAGGTCTAGATACCTCTGTGGTCACCAGACCTAAACAATGCATGTGCAGAATAATATTGGTTTGCACATGTGAAGGTCTTCCAACAAGGTTTTCTAATGCCTACAAGCAAGATCTTCCATCCTTTTTTCATCATTCAGAAGAATATAGCAGAAACTGAGTGTTTAACCACCACACCAGCAGCAGCCATGTTCAAGGTTAACAGCAATTCTCCTGCAACAGACCAAAGGTTCATCTAGTCCAGAATGCCAATTTCAACCATGGCTAGTCAGGTGCTTCCAGGAAGCCCACAAACAGACACCTTTCTCCTGCCATTTGTTCTCAGCATCTGGTATTGTCTCTGAATATCCCATTTAGATATTGTATGTAAAAGCTGCTTGTAACTGGATGTAAGCAAAGCGGGGTTCTACGAAAGCTCCAGGAGATAGATCACATCACAAAGGGCAAGTTGCACCAGTTCAATTTTCCATTATTGGCTATTGGGGGAAAGGGACTTGGAATACATACTCAATTCCATGTCCTGATCCAGGTGGCCCCTGATTAGGACTCGCCTGGTTTCTTTTTATCAAAGTCATTTCCTCATTCAAGAACTGTTAGCAATGCAGTTAGACTGGGCAATGTATCATGATGCTCCACATCCTGGTTAATGTTCTACCCCTCCTCCTTAATTTCTGGACCCTTCTCCTCCTCCTAAGTTGGTTTGAGCCAAATCAAGGCACTCATTCATTCTCCACTGAAGCGCGCTAGTTTCTGTTCTTGACTACAGGTTGGATAAAGGGAAAGGGGGGCTACTTCTGACCTTGCACAGCACTCTTGGCTGCTTCAAAATTCCACAAAGTCTTTCTTTTCACCACCACATCAAATTTATCAGTGTGTGCATAGAGAAAAGCTTCTCTCTGATTATGCATTTAAAACACACACACACTGAAATGAGATGAATGCATAAATGGGGCAAAAGGTGGCAGCAGGGGCATACCTTGACACTCTGATCACTATAGCCTTTTTGGAGGATTGTTTCAGAGCTAGAAGATGACCCAGGAGTTAAACCTGCACAGCAACACTGCTCTCTCCAGTTTAGGGGAGAGAAGGAAAGGCAGGGGTGGGGGTGGGGAACAACCACCTATAAGCACTTCAAACTGACTCAAGTACCTGACATCTCTGGGGGAGTTTGTCTCCCCAGCTACGTCCTGGAGGAATTGCTGGCTCTGATATTCTGGGAAATCAGCCAAGAAGATAGGATTATTTTTATAAGCCTGTAAAGCACTTGGGATTCAGGTGAATGGGGCCCTGCGTACAGGCAGCAGATGCATGGAATACATTGGGGGGAAAGTGGGGACAAGGCTTGGGAATAGGGGTGGGGCTGCTTGCTGTAAACCAAGTTTCCCAGAGGGTCTTGAAAAAGTAACCTGGTTGTTGTCGTTGTTGTCTTCCGACTACACCCAAAAAGTCCTCTTTCATAACTTCCTTCATCCCAGCATCACTCCAAAGAGAGCTATTTTTCTGCCACTTAAATGAGCAGATTCCTTGCTTCCCTTCAAATTAACCAGCATTCCCCTCTTCCCCATCCCTCAAAAAAATTGGTGTTAGTAATTCCTGGCCACTATTTCACATTTTCTTCCTATCAAGTTGCAGGCTGCTCCTAAATTCCACTAGAATTTAAAACAAGTTTGGGGGGGCAGAGTGGGGTGCCGCACTGCTGCATGTGAGTAAGCTGGCATTAGAAAGAACAAGGCTGCCTCTGCTGTAGCTCTCTTTAAATTCAGCAATGAATGAAAGCACAAAGAAAGGAGGCAAAGAACCCCCAGCCCTTGGAAGCCCATGGCAGGCGTGTGAGTTGGGAGCTCCCAGATAACAGTCCTTGGCGTAGCTAATAGGAGGGTGGCAGACTCAAATTGTTGTTTGCTCTTAATTAAGTAAGCAAGAATGGCTCTTCCACCTCCCCTGACATCGCAGGCAATAATTTCAGGGGCACAGTGTTCTCCCTCCTTTTTCTCTTGACTTCTGCAAACTTAGGCTTAGTTTCTTAGCAGAGTTGTACCCTTGAACCCAGAGCGGGGACAGTATACAGAAGCCTTATTCTAAATGGTTTTCTCCACACTGAGTCCCATCACTGATCAATCATAGAACAGGAAATGAGGAGCCATTCAGATCAGCTCCTTGTAACCTTACCATCGGCAGATCTGAATCCGGAGGAAATATGTAGCAAAACCAGAATTCTTTAAAGGGCAGAGGCAAACAAAATTGAGTGAAAGAACAGTAAGACAAAGCTGTGAATGGAGGTACCACATTAAACCAATCAGAAATGGAAAATACGGACTAGTATAGAGCCATGAGCCTGAGGAAATGAGTGCACAGGTGGGCACAGATACCCGGAGATGAGTACAGTACTAGGGATCTGTATTCCAAGCTGGTCTGTGTTTTGTCTGTAGGTCTGGAATCCCTCATGTCCTATTATCACCTGTGAGATGCAATGAAATTACCACTTGAAGGACACTATCGATGCGACAAGTTCAGGCTGTAATGAGCATGAAGACTTCAGCTACAGACCCCCATCCCAAAGTCCAATCCTGAGTGTTGAAATAATTTCCTGTTTGGGCTGGCCTTAGGGGGCTCAAGATTTAATTAAGGAAAGGACGCGGAAATTTTAAATGGATTTTCATTGAAGGCATGACCTGCTAATTTTTCTTCTTGTTCTTTGCTCTTCTTACTCACCCTAAGCCTTCAGAGCAAGAGAGGCTCTACTTAAAGATATTCTTCAGGCTGCAAGTGGAACAAGACTTGCCTGAATGCTTCTCCACATGGAAAGCAACATGCAGTGGAGAACATGGTGGGGAGAAGGCTAAGCTTCTCTGAGATGCGTTATCTTTCAGTGCATATCAAGTTTTTCCTTGGGAAGGAGCACTGAAACATATTCTCCTTCCTCTACAGCCTGGAGTGGTACAGCCCAAAAAAGCTCTGCCATTTCATTCTACATGTGTAAATTGTGTAGCTATTCAAGGCAGAGTGTTGAGTACAGGTCCTGCTGAATTTTTGTAAGGTGAGGATTTGTGCTGGGAGCAATTTAAAGGGGAGAAGACCTGGACAGGAGAGAGTGACTTCAAAAATGAAAGGGGTTAACAACTTACATCTCTTCCTGGTGAGCTTATGTTTACGCAATGTAATTTGGTAGCAAAAAAGGCTATTCAGTATTCATTTCTCACTTTGTGCTTGTGTATTTACTTCACAATTTTCGGACTTCACTTTTTGTGGCCACTCTAATCATGAGAGAATGAGGGGAAGGCAACCAGATCTGGAGAGTGGAACCAGTCTAGAAGACCGTACAGAGTTTCTACCTCTCGCTAACAGATTGATTGTCTTTCTAGCCTGATGATCCAATCCCTGCTATTTTTTTTATTTTTTAAAAAACCCCACATAACCCCCTCCCTATATTTCTAGTCACATAAATAAATAACATCTCTCCCCAGACAGTGGCTTTGTTTTTCCTGTTGTCGGGGTGAATGGGACGAGAGGTGGAGATTTACGATGAGATGTAGTTTGGCGAATGGTTGTAATTTTAACCCACAATTGCAGACTTCGGGACTGGAAGCAATTTTCTTATTAGAATCCCTAGGCTCACCCATCATTTTTCATCTCCCACTTCCCTTCTCCCCATTTCCCTGCTGTGTCCCCCTCCCCCCTCCCCCTCGTTGCAATTGAATTCAGCACAAGGGCACCAGCAGGGTATTCAGAAACACTTTCCTTTCACCCTCACCCTCCTCTCCACCGCAGGCAGCTGCATCCTAACGCTCTTTCTGGAATGCCTTGCACAGGGGAGTTTGCACTTGAATCCTGCCCCCAGGAGCCAGGCCTGACTCTTCCCTATTTGCTTAGAGGCAACTCAGACACTAACCTGCCCTTACTGGCAGCTTCTGCAGCCACTCCAAAGGAGAGGCAGGCGAGGTGGCTGCTAGTGTTGCTGCCGTCCCAGCCACCATTCTGGCTGTGGCCATCCCCAGGCCAGGTTCCCAGCTAATGAAGGAAACGGCTGTTGCTACAATTTCACCCAAGTGCAAATTTCACTCACTGAGCACTTTTTAGCTGTGCTGAAAGTTTACCAGGGGAGCAAAACTTCACATCACAATGGAAATAGGTCGTGTGTTTTTTTCTTTTCCCAAACCTGGGTCTCCAGCTGTTTTTGGACTACAACTCCCACCATCCCTAGCTAGCAAGACTAGTGGTCAGAGATGATGGGAACTGTAGTCTGGAAACAACTGGAGACACAAGTTTGGGAAACTCTGTTTTAAACAGAAGGATCTTATTACAGACACAGCACATGTGTCTATAATAACATCATTGTGATAAGATTTGGAAATCTTGCAATTGACTGGCAGAATAATTTTTCATTTTCCTGTTGGTCTTTTATTAACTGAATTCCAAAATAACAATAAAACCATCCCATGACTTTCAAACCATCTATTCCAATGCCACCTTTGGAGCCCAGTTTCCTCAGTAAAGCTGGGGCCCAAACTCTGCCTTAGCTCTTGTTATGAGAACTACCTTCCCGAAGGTATAGGACACAGACTATGTCCAGCGCTGAATCCTTAGCTCATTTCCTAGCTCTTTTACCGGGTTGCATTAATGAACCCTGGACTGGTGAACACGGCTCTTTGTGACAAATAGACCACTTTGATGTTTTAATAAAACCATTGCAATTATATAATTTAATAAAACCATTGCAAGCAGTATATAAGAACCACTGCTTCGATGGCTGAGAACAGTGTGAATGGAATGATCTCAGGAATTCCTGCGGTCTCCCAATCCCTTCATAATAAGGAGGTCTGGGGGCTTTTAAGGTAAATGCATCTGACATCCCCTGGTGCTTTAATCACTGCACGGGGAGTGCTAACTGTTATTCAGTGAGGAGGAAAAGGCACTCTGTACATGCTCTAGGACAGAGCACTAGCACTGAAAGCAAATGACAAGGCTAAACTGCAGAGATGAGGAGAGATCTGGCAGAAACTGAGGCTTGTCTACCTGCCCTCATCCTATATATGCATTCCTGTCACACAAGCTCAGCTTTGCCAGCGCCCACCCCTTGCACAGCCTCGGCCCTGAGCCACTTGTTGCCACTCCAGCCCCCCATGCAGAGGGCATTGCTAAACCTCTCCCACCTCAAGACCAGGCTTTCTGCTCAGAGCTTCTTGCCTCCCTCCCTCACCTAAAGGTTGGAATACGCCTGCTTTGGAAGCGAGAGCTGGTGGACAGCCAAGGCACTGGGTGGTGTGGATGGGGTGGCTTGGGCTGAATCTCCGGCTGCAGAAGCACATTGCCTTTCCTTATGTGCTCAGGAGCAGATTTGGAAGAAGCTGGGGGGGCGGGGAGGGAATTGAGCAGAGGAAATACGCAAAGAATTTGCTTGGCTCCACGCCAGCAGGTCAAAGTAACAAAGACTTTATTGTTTATATTGGATCCCAGGAGGTACCATGAGGTGCATACAGCACAGGGCAGCTTCCCAAGCCCAACAACACAAACTCCTTCAGAGAGGAGGAGTAAATGAACCTCCCCTCCACACTCACTCCCCCCAAAAAACAGGATCCTTTCCTGCACCCCTTCCACATACACTCTGGGATCATCTTAACCCATGTTTGTATCAGATGAAAACTGCCGCGCCTGCCCATCTCTAAGAAAGACACTTCTCCGTAATGTTTTCCCCCCCTGAAGGCCTGACCCAAACCCCAGACACCTCTGCATCTTACCCCACACTTTTCTCCTCCCAACCACAAACCCATTCCATGAGCTGGCTCT
This sequence comes from Podarcis cretensis, assembly GCF_951804945.1. Lineage (NCBI taxonomy): Eukaryota > Metazoa > Chordata > Lepidosauria > Squamata > Lacertidae > Podarcis > Podarcis cretensis. Next base: position 33,848,225 of record NC_137187.1, read on the forward strand.
CCCACCCTCTTCCCCACAATTATTTTCTCTCTCCCTCTCCGAGCAGACAGATTCCCTCCCCAAACCCATAGCCACAGCCGCTTTCTTCCACCACAGAAAATAAGCTGTCAAACAGATGTGTGCAATGCAAGACATCTGGGGGCCCCAGGCTGGAGCAGGGGAGGCCCAGCCAAGGAGCTGCAGAACTTTTAAAGGCACCATGGCCACATTTGCTACACTGACGGTGAAGGTGTTGGGGCGTCCCGCTCCCCGCATGGCAACTCATGCCCTTACCCTCCACTTGAAGTTAGGGGAAACTGAGCGCAACAAGGGGGGGGGACTGCAAAGCATATTCTGAACATATATTTACATGTATACTTACACTTACACTTTTCACAAAGACCCACGTTTCACATATATAGCTCCACAAACCCACCTGCCTGGAGGATCCTCCAGGGCACATCCGCTGCCCCTCCTTGTCTGAACGCACCTCTATCTTGCTATCTGTAAGAGATCCAAGCTGCAACTGACAAAGCATGACCAAGGCAAGGAAGGACCTCTGTAAGGTCTGGAGATAGTGTTCCCAAGTCAGCCCAAAATGTTTCAGAACCTGAGATGGAACCCCAAATGGCATAAGACACGCCCCCACCCAGGGTCCCTGGCCAAGGAAGAAGAGGGTTAGGGAAGATCTACATCAAGAACAAGAGGGGAGGGGAAGAAAGGTCAACATTGGGATCTGCTGGTCTGGGTGGACCCTGCCGCCTTAGGTGGTCACTTCACCTTGCCTAATGGGTGGGCTGGCCCTGGCTTTGACAGATGAGTCAAAGTTAGAAGTATGACATCTGGAAGCACATTTTGAGCCCCAGACTTTCAAGGTAGGGTCAGCTTAAATTAAATGGAGGATTGGCAAGTCAATATAGTCTGTTATGACAGATGATCTAGGAAGCCAACCTCCTGCACCTTCTTCCCAGTATTGGGAGTATTGGGGTTCTGATGAGTTGTGAGGTCTACCCATACAGTGGGAGCAGTGATGTTCTCACTATACCCCATCCTGAAACAGTCAGCACATTGCAAGATCATGGGAAATTTAAACAGGTTTTCATCACCACTGCTAGCAGCCCAAGCCCAGCCTCCCCTTTCACCACTGGCAATCTGGGCAGGCCAGCTGTGCAAGAGGGTTTTCAGGTAATTGCTACCACAGTTCCTTAGTTTCCCCTAGACCTTACATGGAAGTGAAACATGAGGGTGCAAAGCATATATTTATGGGGAGAGGCAGAGGGTACATTCACCATTGCGGCTTCAAACACAGCAAGGTCATCCCCTGCCCAATGCATTTCAAATTACACCTGCAGAGTATTGTTCATATCAGAGGGTACAGGGTTATCTTCATCAGGCATGTATGCTCTTTTGGTCCCACCCAGACCCGCAACACCCCCCGGACTCCAATTCATGAAGCTGTCATCTACACATGCACACTCATGGCTGTTGCAAACGTTCACGCCATTCTTAAGTACGAAGCAGATGCAGCTCAAGTTTTGTAGTCAGATTAAAGCTCATTTGAGGAGGAAACTCATCAAACAGCAGTATTTGTGCGAACAAAATGCTGGACTGGATGGGCCCCTGGTCTGATGCAGCAGGCTCTTTTTACATTCTTACATTTGATGTGAGGAGAACACAATGAGGGATGTCCAACAAGCTACCTGCTCTCTAACATCAGAAGCAGAGGGCCTCTCCCACTGCCAACCGAGGATGAAGGTGGCAAGAGACAGAACTGCATCAACAGTGTGGAACACTTTGCCTGTGAAGTGCAGGTGGAACCCCTTTTGCCTGTTCTTGGTTAATTGGCAAAGGCATTTTTATTTTGACAGACTTCTTGGTGTGGAGGCTGCTTCTGTTGTATATTTTAATGAATGTATTATTCTGTATGGTACAGTAATCTGAAAGTGCTATAAGCAGCCCCAAATGGTCACTATGAGGGCAGGAGAGAAATTTATTACATAAATAAATGAAATAAAATTGCAGCGGTGGGAGGAGGGGAAATGACATTATTTTAACAGCACTTCTTGTGGCAAATTTGTATTGTTTTCATGGCTATTCTTTTGCTTTTTGGTTGACACAATGTGATTTTAGTTCTAAAACCAATAAGCACAATTGTGTTTACTAATAGCAAAGAATCAAACAGCCCCTATTACAAAGCTCTGAATCCTGCAGAAAGCAGGTAGGCTTTGCTGAGACCTTAGGAGTCTCTCTCTGCTTGCTTTTTTGAGCAACCTCAAGTGGCTGTTAGGATGCCAGCCCTAGAGGGATGAAAGTATAGCTCACTCTGAACAACTGCGAGCAATTCTTGCAGGGCTTTACACTGGCCATCCAGAGAAACAGAGTTTTGGGAAGTACAATTAGCACCTTCATCACATCCAGTGCTAATTATCATGTAACCTGCCCTCTGATTTAAAGGACATAATCACGTATATTTACCCTGTAATTATATGGTAATAAGTATATAATTAAATAGTCAGCAGGGTAGGGGGAGTGAATTTCTCTGAGGATTGAGAAACAGGATACAAATAATCTCTTGGAAGCTACAAGTTCTGATGGGGATCAGGGCGGTCAATGAACCACTTGTCACTTGCCTGCAAAAAATTTAAAGGCTTTTCAGCTCTGTTCCTAATGAGAAAACAAACTGAGGTTAAAAAAATGATCTTCTGAGTGACCTCCTATCACCCAGTGGCATCCTCCAGTCAAAAGTTCTGACCCACATCAAGTTTGCCAGAAAACATTAAAGGTATCTGATATATATATATATATATATATATATATATATATATATATATTCAAAATCACCTGTATAGTGAAGGGCTAGAAAGTCTTATGACAAGGAGAAGCCATATTTTACTTAATTCTGCTAAAGGATGTAAAGAAAAGGCAGGAGGGGGTTACAGTGCTGAGAGGCTACTAATACAGCGGGAGGAGAAGGCAGCCTGCTGAGACAGCCAGCTCTGCTTCATTCTTCCACTGTGCTAATGACAGGGTCAGTAACTGACAGGCGTGTAACTGCAGGGCAGGAGCAATGGAGCGCTGAAGGAAGCCATCCCTGACTTCTGACCTAGGGCAACCTGCTCTGCCATTACTAATTAGCCAATAAAAGAGGAGCCTCAACTTCTTGATTCCCCCAAGAAAGACAGATCCCACCTCCTCAGACTCCTGCAGAAGAAATCCCAGCAGGGAGTGGCAAGCAGGCAGACACCAGATAAACCTGGCCTTAAAAAAAAAAGGTAGGGAAGACAGTGCAAGCAGCGAAAAGTTTCCAGCTGGCCTGCAAAACACAAGCACATGTCAAAGGGGAAGCTTTTAGCTCTGCACAGGGCTCTTTGCCTTTCACACAGTACAAGCTCCCTCTAATAATATCATCTCAGTAACTCCCACTCCACCCCATATATGTGGCTAATGCTTTTTGCCAAAGCCTCTTCAGGGACATGCCTGCCTGCCACAGAAACTGATGTTTCCGACTCATGAAAAAAGAATGACAAGGAGACAAGAAGGAAACTTCAGTTGTGTGAATCCAGTCTTGGTGGGGGGGAGGGGGACTTCTGAGTGTTCCGAGCAGAAACAGTCTCTCAGCTTGTGCCAACTATTCCAGCCAAGAAAAACGACAATTATTTCACCAAGGTTGTACATAGTATGAGTCAAAGTGCAAAATCTAGCAAAAGTGGAAGTATAGATAAAGCTTCTGCTAGCCACCCCTGCTAGTCCCATGCAGTGACTTCTCTGTCCAAGTGTTCACTTACTGCTATACTTATGTCATCCACCCAACTCAAGAAAGCCCTTTGTAGAATGACTAGCCAAGTGGTTGGCTTCTGGAGTTTGGTAATTTCTGGAGTTTGCTTCATGTGGCTTTGTTGGATCAGTGAGGCTCACAGTGATATGAGTAGTACCCACCTGATTCATGTTCATCATATGATGTGGATCATTCATGTATAAACAATGTGGCATGGAAGCCAACAAAACCACAAAGGCAATGGATTTAGGTTGCTCAAGAACCCAGTGTGTCTCCATTTTCCAGTGAAGGCAATGTCTTGTTAGGGACTAAATGTGAAACTGAGGCCACCCTGGTGCCATTATGTAGATAGCTAAAACAGACCGTTTTGCAAAATTCTGGCTTAATTTTAAGGCGCTGAACCGGAGGGCAGAAGAATGCCTGGTGTGGATAGGCCCAGAGGCAGAACCTGTCCTAACTGATGATCTATGGTAGAAGTGAGCAGGGAAAAGTTCTAGGATAGGTTACTGGCAGAGATTGCGGAAACATTAATGGTATGCTGTGGTTTGGCTTGAAAAGCTGTGGTTTGTGGAGGGACCTTAACTCAAGTCCAGCGCAGTCTTTGTGAATGAATTTCCCTAAATCTTCCCTCTCCTTTTGAAACAATACTTATCATTACTTGAAGATTACTCACAGTATTTCAGATACTCACTCGCAAAGGAAAAACATTTTGGAGGATACTATTGCAAACAGAGGAGAAAGATGTATTGGATAAAGCAGAACCACTGAGAACCAAAGTCAAGTTTAAACATCAGGAAGAACTATCTGACTGTAAGAGCAGTTCAACAGTAGAACAGAATCCCATGGAAGGCAGAGGTTACAGGACCATCTATCATGGATGCTTTAATTGAGATTCCTGAAATTGCGGGGGGTTGGACTTGATGACCCTTGGGGTCTCTTCCAACTCTACAATTCTATGGTTCTATTATTCAATCCCTGCTATATAAAGAGAAAAAATGCAAGAATGGAACTCTTAGCACGTCCAACTTATTCAAAATAAAACAAATTAACCCATGCCTTCATTCTATTAAAGAGCAATGAAAGCTGAAAAGGATGGGAATAATAAGTCATACAAACACAGACACATTGAGAGAGAGAGAGAGAGAGAGAGAGAGAGAGAGAGAGAGCAGAGATCCAATTATGGGGGGAAAGGTAAAGGGATGTTAATGAAATCCACAAGCACTGCTCCTGACTTAATTTTAACAGATTCTTGTTCCAGCACCCTTCCAAAACTATTAAAAGGGGGTGGCCCCTCCATAGTTCATGAACTTAGAGAGACAGAGGCAGTATGGCAATCCATCGTGAGACCCAAGGAGGCTCAATAATCAATTTTCTCCAGCCATTTGTTTAAAAGACTCCTCATCTCACAGTGCTGCCCTATTCAGAGTGATGGAAATTTTGCCACTGACAAGATCCTTTTGGGGCCAGCTTGAATTAGTCCAATACACTACTCCAAAATCTTTCACCCAGCTGTGAATTATATGCAGCTTGCAAGCTGGCCCAATGAGAAGCAACATCTTTAATTGTTTTTGTTATCAAAGCATGGACAATCCCCTGGTCTGTTTATTGCTGCCACTAGCAGAACTCCATAAAAAAATTTTTTTTACAGAAAAATATTAATGGGTGGCATTCAGGATATGAAACGAAGGCACAGCGGGGGATTTCCCTGCCACGTGCTGCCCTGGAGAACTAATGCAACATCTCAGGGAGAAACCAGCAAAATTATCCTGCCACGAGGGGGCCCTCTCTGCCCTCTCACTGGGGAGAGGTGGGGCAAAGGCAGTGACAGGAAAGGGGGAAGGAACTGGGACAGGGAAAAGGATGCAGCAGCAAGTCCAATGGGAGGGAAGGACAAAAGGACCGGGGCAAATGGCTGTGAAGAGACAGGTCGGGAGAGAGACAAAAGCAAAGAGCAGGGAGCAGCAGGTTGCTGGGAGAAGGGATTAAATCAGCCTGATTTCAATGCATCCACTTGTCTTGGATTGCCCTTTATCATCCTGTCTCATTGCCTCCTCCACCAAATTCCTGGAGCTGGAGGGGGTAACCCCCCCCCCCAAGCCTCCTCTCTCTCCTTTCCTCTCCACCTGCAGCGCGGCTGTTTCTTCATCCCTGGGGGCCTGTTGACACAGATTAGTCTCAGGAGGTCAGGGGTCAATAGAGAACGAGCCAGGGGTCACGACCTCAACAGCTCTAGTAATAATGAGGCACGTGGCAAAGCGGCAAGGGGGGTGCGGCGACAGAGGGGGACGGGCAAGACAAGGAGCAGGAGGCTGGAGTCTGAGCTGAGTTATTCAGGGATCTGGTTTCCTAGGGGGCTGTATGCCTGGCCAGACCAGATCTCTGGCTTGAGAGCAAGGCACAATTATTGGTCCACCCAAGCAGCCTTTGCCACCACCATCACCGCACAGCTGGAGGGTGGCTGGCTGGGAGATACCAAAAGCGTCTTCCCCTATAATTTATACTTCTTCGCAGAGCAGATATTGAACACAACAGACACATTTAGCTTGCTGTTCTTCCTGCTGTTTTCCTCCATCACACAACACTAGAGCTGTTGTTACATAAAAAGATAAAGGGACCCCTGACCATTAGGTCGAGTCGTGACTGACTCTGGGGTAGCGGCGCTCATCTCACTTTATTGGCCGACTAAGCTGCTTCTGGTGAACCAGAGCAGCGCACGGAAACGCCATTTACCTTCCCGCTGGAGTGATACCTATTTATCTACTTGCACTTTGATGTGCTTTCGAACTGCTAGGTTGGCAGGAGCAGGGATCGAGCAACAGGAGCTCACCCCGTCGTGGGGATTCGAACCACTGACCTTCTGATCAGCAAGTCCTAGGCTCTGTGGTTTAACCCACAGCGCCACCCACGTCCCTGTTGTTACATAGGATCAGGATTAAAAGTTACTCTTTCAAACAGGGAGGGGCAACCTTTTGGGGCCCACCCTTGGTGACTTCTCGGGGGGGCGGATATGTTGACGGCTCACATGAACACCCCATGCTCTGATATGCATGCACACAAGACACTCACACAGAGAGGGCAAACACAGGCATTCAGTACCGCCCCCTCACTCACTTCAGATGATCCATGCAGAACAGAAGAGGGAGGCTATTGCCTCCTCCCTGATCATTAAATATTTCATCTAATTATCAGGGAGGGGCAATTTGCATCAGCATCAATTTTCCCGCTTTTTTGTTACCACTATGAGTAGGATCATGGGGGGACCCCGAAAAAAAATATTTGGGGGACTTGTTCCAGCCTCTGTGCTGGGGAAGTACAAAAACAAAAAGTACAAAAACCTATTCCTCTGTTCATCTGGTTGGAGGTAAACAATTAATGAAAATCAGGTTATCATTTGTCCACTGGCAAATAAGCAAACATGGTAATGGACTGTGAGTCGATTTGGTTGAAATAAGATTGGGAGCACTAAACTGATATCCTTATCTGAAACACAGCACTTAAATGCAGTCCATGTAAGAAGAGCAATTAATCTATTGATTGCACTGTGGCATGCTGCAAAATTATTCTTTGGATTAATGGAAGAATACCAGTTACATGTCAGGAATGCCCTATTGCCCCTCTTTTATTAAAGATTTCTTGGTTTACAAAGGTATGCGCAATGTCTCTTTTTTTTCAAGTTACATTTTCCATAGGTCAGTTTCATTTGTTGAGACATTAGGGTTACATTAGGAAGAAAAAGGGGGGAAGAGGTGTCTAAGAGGAGACACAGTTCGTATTTACACACTGAAATAGTCTTCCCTTTTATCACACAGAGGAGGTACAAGAAGATGATGTTATCTTTGCGAAGATGATGCTGGAGGCGAAGGAGGCAGAGACAAACAAGGCTGCAGGGACAGGGTCAAATCAGTAGCTGGTCAGCAGAGATGTGACGGGTGTTGAACAGAACCTTTGGCCCCTTCTCCCACTCATGAAATTGCTTCCCATGTATGTATGGGCAAAAATGAGGACTCACTTTAGCACCCCAGAAGCACAAATGCTGCCCTTTTAAAGGGGCTCTCTCATCTCACAGGCCAGGAGTGTTCAGCTATTGGGGGGGGGGGGCATTAGATAACCTTTACTCTTACAGAGCTGAGCTACAAGAAAGTACAGTGGTACCTCGGGTTACATACGCTTCAGATTACACACTCCGCTTACCCAGAAATAGTGCTTCAGGTTAAGAACTTTGCTTCAGGATAAGAACAGAAATCGGGCTCCGGCGGCGCAGCAGCAGCAGGAGGCCCCATTAGCTAAAGTGGTGCTTCAGGTTAAGAACAGTTTCAGGTTAAGAATGGACCTCCGGAACGAATTAAGTACTTAACCTGAGGAACCACTGTAAAGGAAGAATCTTAATGCGGACAACCGCATTAAGAAAATCCAAAACCAGTATGCCAATGAAGCTTTTGAAATTAACCTTGAATGTATGCAAAACTGAAAGCGGAAAAAATATTCTAAAACATCACAAGTTTAAAAGAAAACATTTTGACATGAAGAAGCTTGAGTTTTCACTCTGAAAATATATGAATGATCTGTTTGATATGGTAAAGCAGGAGTGGAAGCTCAGAGCAAGGAACATCAAGGAAACTCCTCCCAGGAAAGAATCAATAAATGATAATTAGTAGAATACTGCTAAGAGTGAGCTGGATAAAAAGTTAAGAGCTACAGGTGGGGAACTCCTTTAAGATGACCATTAATGATAACTAAATAGGCATTCTTAGGCAGGAAGCTCAAGATGTTCTTGGCAGATTAAATAAAGAACTAATTCAAGCAGAATGATGAAGTACTATAGATAATTCTTTGAGTTAGTCAGAATTCCATGGCTCAAGCAAAGAAACTGGATAATTTATTCTCTCATCTGATGACTCAGTCCCGTGGAATGACACAGCAGAAAATAAATAATAGTTCGATATTTAAAAGTTAAATATCCTGTTAATTTAAAAAGGAAGAGTTCAGCACACGACTAGCTCTATCACATTAAAACCAATGAAGTTTAGAAGTCTCTCATTCAATTGGATGGGGCCTGCAAAGCACTTGCCTTTTAATTTTGTGTCCCCCTCCCCTTCCATGTTAATAAAATATGCTGCCAAACTACGTGGATGGCACGGTGATGGCAAGACCAGAGGAGGAGTGCAGCAGGTTTGGTTTAGTGTTATCTGTGAACCAGGTCATTGGACAGATCAGTAATTCAGAGACGATTTAGGGAAGTGTCACGGGTTTGGTCACACTGGGCACAGAGCCTTGGGGTTGCTGAAAGGATCACCACAACTATGAGGTAGAGAATAAAAGGGGAGGGGAGGGGCACTGAATGTTGGCATTGCACATGACACCACTGAAATTTGAGACCCTAAGGTCTGGCACTGATTGGTTCCCAAACTTTCCCTCCCCATGAACAACCTGAGAACTGCTGATGGTTTCGGCGGACCACTTCATGATTTTTCTGCCCGGTATTTTTTATTGCTTCTTTTATTCCTTATATTGTATTTGATTGCATTACAATTTGCATTCCACAGAATCCAAACAGTAATACAATACAATACAAGAAAAAGAAGAAGCAATAAAACACAATTAAAAATCAAATGTGGGCATGCCGTGGACCACATGAATGAAGCTCACAGACCACTGGTGGTCCATGGGCCACAATTTGGGAACCCCTGGTATAAATCATATCTGGGACAAGAGTGTAAAACTTCTCTTTTTGCGATGGCTTTTACTGATCAGGTCCTGGGACAGGGTAGGATGAAGGTAACATTTATATCATAATTTATATTGAAAACCATCCTGTGATCTTCGGATGAAGGGCAGTATAGAAAATAAATAAATAAATAAAATTTGAGAGGATTTTATAGTTTTAGCTATAAACTACATGCCCTCGGGTTTCTGAAGAGGAGCTGACGGAAATAAATAAACGCAAATTTGTCTGATGTTCAGTGAGATATTCAATTTGCATTAGACTAAACAACAATTACTATGCAATTATGTCACTCTCCTATCTAATTCTGAGAAAACTGCGGGGAGGGTGATTTTAGTGCTGGTGTTTTAATCTGAAGTGCAGATTTTAAATGTAATTGGCAAAAATACCAGAAAATTAGATCTTTCTATAAAACAATAAATAGAATAATTGGTTCATAAAATCACTCCTACCTTATTAATCCTGTTATTAGAATAGTTTAAGAGATGTAGAGCCCAAACATTGAGATCTTGTTGGGAATTTGTTATTGGCAGCCAGGCCTGTTTTGGCTAAGCACTGGGGAAGAATGCAACCCCACCCTCAGTTAGTGCTTGGCTCACTAAATCCTGCTTCATCATGAAAATGAACAAGTTAACTTTCTAAAAACGACTGGAGAAAGTCAAGATTTGATAATAATAATAATAATAATAATAATAATAATAATAATAATTTATTATTTATACCCCGCCCATCTGGCTGAGTTTCCCCAGCCACTCTGGGCGGCTCCCAATCAGTGTTAAAAACAATACAGCATTACATATTAAAAACTTCCCTGAACAGGGCTGCCTTAAGATGTCTTCTGAATGACAGGTAATTCTTTATCTCTTTGACATCTGATGGGAGGGCGTTCCACAGGTCGGGCGCCACTACCGAGAAGGCCCTCTGCCTGGTTCCCTGTAGCCTCACTTCTCGCAATGAGGGAACCGCCAGAAGGCCCTCGGCGCTGGATCTCAGTGTCCGGGCTGAACGATGGGGGTGGAGATGCTCCTTCAGGTATACAGGTATAATAATATCCGAGGGCCTAGCACCCTTTAACTGTATTCTGAAACTGTTAAAACTTCTAAAACTAAATCCTGAAGTCAGAATATCTGTTTATCTGTATATCCCATTCTGATTATATTTCAATATTCTCATTGTAGCCTATTTGCAAAATCACTTTTAAAAACAACAACAACACCAAGATTGGTTTGTAATATCCCTAAACAAACAGTCATGCTATGTTGCAGAAGAGAAAATGATATCGTGAATGATGATTCTGTGGTTAGTGACCACACAAAGCATAACAACCAGTTTGCTAAAGAAGCAAATAGGGAGGATGGCAAATTTGAGTTAAGTACAGCCTTGTTTGTTCCTAGACAAACCACCACCACCCATCATCCTGTGCAGCCCCACATATCATGGGTTACCTAATGTTCTGCTGAAATGCTGTGTCTCAATAAAAGGGGGCATCCTTTGCAAATAGAAGGTTCTTAAGGAACAGAGCTGGAAGGAATCTCTGCTTGAGACTGGCCCTGGTGGCAGTGAGGGTACAGAGAGGCAGATAGACTAATGGTCTGACTGACAGTAACACAGCTCCTCAAGTGTATACAGGAACTTGTTACTACTGAGGAAAGGACAGCCAACAAACTTTTTTAACTAGCTTCAGGTAACAAGGATCACATTGCTGCTGGTTGTTTTGTGCAGTATCCACTTTTCACACGTTATCTTGAAGTTTATTATGATGATGCCCAAATATAATGTAATGCATGTGTAGGCAAACTAAGGCCCAATAGCCTTCTAAACCCGGCCCACGGACAGTCCCGGAATCGGCGTGTTTTTACATGAGTAGAATGTGTGCTTTTATTTAAAATGCATCTCTGGGTTATTTGTGGGGCAAAGGAATTCATTATTATTTTTTTCAAAATATAGTCCTGCCCCCCACTAGGTCTGAGGGACATTGGACCGCCCCCTGCTGAAAAAGTTCGCTGACCCCTGATGTAATGTCTCAATGAACTCCATCTAAGCAGGTATCTTTGCCTGGACTGAAATAGTGCAGGTATGGGGAACCTTTTGCCCTCCAGGTGTTGCTGAACTACATCCCTTTCATTCCTGGCATTGGCCATGCTTGCTGGCAGAGATGGGAATTGTAGTTTGGCAATATCTGGAGAGCCAAAGGTTCCCCACATCTGAGATAATGGATTATCTTGGTATTCTGCACTCACTTAACTTGTTAACAGGTTCTGTGAATCTGGGTAGATGGTGACGGAAATTTCTTAAACAAATCTGTGGATGTTACACTGGCCACCTATTAAAAGTATCCTCACAGTTCAATAAAATATGGAATGGGGCCCCTGTTTCCAAAATGGTGGCAATGCAGGCACAAGTCTGCTTACCCTGCCCACTGGCAATGCAGACTGACTCCCCACTGGATCCGATGTGGTTCAGGTTGCTGGGGTCTGCCTGGCTGAACAGTCCCCATGCCAACCAGGAATTAGATCCAGGCCTGCCTGCATGATTGGCCAATGGCAGGCAGGCTTGGAGAGGTGGTCTCTGCCTGCCCCTACAGTGGTAGGATATCCCGTTAAAGGGATATGGGAGGAGTTGTTTATCTCCAGATGCCCAGGAGGGGGCCTATAGGACTGCTCAACCCAGCAATCCATGCGGGGATCCCCCTATTTGATGTAAGTCTTAGGAATGCTCCACTTCCGGATTGACACTGGGTGCCACTTATGGCAGGCAAGCCAGAAGTCAATGGTTGCCCAATACCTCTGCCAAACCTCTTCCATCTGTATTCAATAAAGCTGCGGTCTTATTTGAACCAAGTTAAGTTGTTTTGTGTCTATTATTCCTATGCAGTCAGGGAAGTGGGGCGCTCCGAGCCTTGGCATGCAACTAAAAAGATGGATGACTCCCTATGAAGTTTCTGGTAAACTCAGATTTAGGTCAATGAAACCATACTTATCAGCAAGGCACCTGGTGTAGAAACAATGCAATTTGGTGTTGAGCAATTGCAGTAAGCCCATGGAGTGTGCATTTTGCAGGCAGGCATAGCTAAGTGGCAGATTCAATACCTAGCAACTCCAGTTAAAAGATCTCAAAGAGCAGGATATCTGCATCAGAACTTGGAGAGTTGTCACCAGTTGGGTAGACAATAGTGGACTAGATGGGCCAATATTCTGGGCAACTTCATATGTTTATATATATGGCACTAGAGAATTCACTCATGTGGCTGCATGTGTTGTAGAATGTATGCTGCAATGCTGTCATTGCTGCCTTATCTAGAGAGAAAGGATTTGTAGGATCTGACTACCCAGCTCAAAGCTGAAGATGGGGACTTCACACCACCCCTTGGCCCCAAATTGGGGACCCCAGTCAAAGGTCCTGCCTATTAAGAAGCACTCTTTGTATGTCACATTAGAGGTTTGAAATGTAGTGAGGCTGTTTTCCCTTGCTGCATTTTGAGCCACATTTGCATGGTGTTATACACATTAGAGATGGGGCAGGGATGTATTCCTACCCCAGAACACTTATTCATGAAACTATCAGTTGCGCATGCACATTCATTTGTGCATGTATGGCAGCTGTCTCAAATGTACACAACTGACTTAAGTACAAAGGGAATGCAGCTCAAGTAGTTGAGGATGATGTAGGCTAGAGGAAAATAGTTACAGTCTGTAAAGGTGGAGGAAGGCTATGCTATGGCTGGCATATTTTTGAATCCAAGGCTGCTGTGGCTATGGGAGAAGCAAGATCAGGGGTCAGCAACCTAAGGCCCTTGGGCCACTAGCGGACCATGGGGGTCGTTTTACTGGCCCACGAGCCACCCCCAAACCGAGATGCCCACTTGGTGAGTCCCGCGTGGCACGGGGACTCGCTTTCACAGCACTGCAAATCATGTCTGAGCATGCACAGACACTGCAAATCGCATATGCACAAACACAGAAAATTGCAGACGCATGCACTCATGCGCACCCGCAATCCAGCCCACGGAGGGGGCTCCACGGCAGTGAACCGGACCAGGCAAGGTAAGCCTTGCCAACCCCTGAGCAAGATCATCTTAGAGTACCAATGCTGTAAGTCCCTCCATCGTAGGCTCAGGCTGTATATATGTGTAAATAAAACATGTATCATAAAGACACAACAGTCTCTATTCTGCCTCATTTCCAAAGGAAACATGAACCCTGGGTAAGTGCCTGGACCCCTGGAAACCTGCACTGCTCAGAAATTGGAGTGGCATGTAACAATATGGACTGTGGCTAACATTTTGTGAATGTTGCTACAAAACATGGCAGTGGGGGAGCACTGGATGCAGAATAAGCCGCCAGGCTATGACCTCTTCCTGCTCCGCTGCAGCTTCCTGCTCCACTTCAGGCTAACCTGAAGATGTAAGTCATCTTAAGACCTCCTAGGTAACAAATGACTAATAAATTTAATTATTTTTTAAAAGGCACTCCTAATTCCCTTTTTCCTGAGCTACGTTAAGTAGAACAATGTTTTCCAGATTCCATGCACGTCCATTCATCTTGCCCTCCTGCAGTCCCCAGGGTCCCTCAGTCCCCCCAAATGCAGCCCCACTTATTCCAGTGCGCACACACACACCCCATCTCTGGCCCAACCCATCGTAGGTTCTCTGCAAATGAGCAGGCCAAGGCCCTCTCCCTGCTACTTCTTCTTCAGCTGTATTTATGCATTGCTGTGCCAACTCCATTCACTCCTTGCCTTTAAAATGTATCTTACTTATCGTAAAGAATTCAGGCCCCAGCTTTTCCTCCATCACAATTCCTTTTCCGCTTCAGCTCGTAACCTCAGGCACAATGGTGGGTATTATTCTGAGCGGCAGTGAGATGGGGGGAGGGGAGGGGGGAACTCAAGTCTGCACCATTCATTTTTCAATGAAAATATGAAGTTGGCAGCTTCCTTATATACCAGGAGAAGGAAAGAAAAAAAACAAATTCCCTCTCTCCTCCCGCCTTCCTGCCACCCCAGCGCAGTTTCCTCTGAGCTCCCTTCTTAAATGCTTCCACATGTTGCATTTCCATACTTAGCTCTGGTGAGGCATCCTCTTCAGCACAACTTCTGGATAAAGGCAGAGAAAGATATGTCCCCCTCACATTCAGAGAACAGACCCTTTGCTGCTGAAAATAGGCACCAAAAGGACAACGAGAGAGAGAGAGAGAGAGAGAGAGAGAGAGAGAGAGAGAGAGAGGAAAAACAGCAAAGGTGTCGGTAAGGTAAAGGTAAAGGTACCCCTGCCCATATGGGCCAGTCTTGACAGACTCTGGGGTTGTGCGCCCATCTCACTTAAGAGGCCAGGGGCCAGCGCTGTCCGGAGACACTTCCGGGTCACGTGGCCAGCGTGACATCGCTGCTCTGGCCAGAGCCAGAGCCAGAGCCAGAGCCGCACACGGAAACGCCGTTTACCTTCCCGCTGGTAAGCGGTCCCTATTTATCTACTTGCACCCGGAGGTGCTTTCGAACTGCTAGGTTGGCAGGCGCTGGGACCGAGCAGCGGGAGCGCACCCCGCCGCAGGGATTCGAACCGCCGACCTTTCGATCGGCAAGCCCTAGGCGCTGAGGCTTTAACCCACAGCGCTACCTGCGTCCCTAAAGGTGTCGGTACTGACCCATTAAAAACTCTGGTGATTCACATTGGGGCAACACCCTTATCAGGGCAACCAAAACGTTTCAAAATACAGTGGTACCTCGGGTTAAATACTTAATTCGTTCTGGAGGTCCATTCTTAACCTGAAACTGTTGTTAACCTGAAGCACCACTTTAGCTAATGAGGCCTCTTGCTGCCGGCGCGCCACCAGAGCCCGATTTCTGTCCTCATCCTGAAGCAAAGTTCTTAACCCGAGGTACTATTTCTGAGTTAGCAGAGTCTGTAACCTGAAGCGTATGTAACCTGAAGCGTATGTAACCCGAGGTACCACTGTACAGTTCTACCTCGGGTTACAGACACTTCAGGTTGCATTTTTTTGGGTTGCAGACAACCGAAACCCAGAAGTACCGGAAGCACCGGATCATGTACACAACCCGAGCGTCCACTGTAATGTGTAAGCTTTTCAGTTCTCCAGAACTCTTAATCAGGCAAAATAAAAAAAATAAAATAATGGGGAGGTGGTGTGAAGGAAAGACTCATTGATGTTGGAACCTTGGGTAGAGTGTCCATAGCTCCAAGCATTGGTGAATTTCTCACACTCCCCACACCCTATTTTAATCCATATAAATCCTCTCAGTCCAGAAAACTACATTATTGGCCTGAAAGGATAGTAAGGTGTTAGCAGACATCATATTGCAAGGCAAAGGCAAAGGCAAAGTCTTCCCGGAGGCATAATATGTAAGAGCCACCTGCTGGATCTGACCAGTGACCCATCTAGTCTAGCATCCTGTTCTTACAGCGGCCAACCAGAACCCTGTGGGAAACACGGACGCAGGATCTGAGAATAAGAGCATACCCTTCTCCTGCAGTTTCCAGCAGTTGGAATTCAGAAACATACTGCCTCCAACAGTGAAGGTGAAACACAGCCATCATGGCAAGTAGCCACTAACAGTGACTGAATTTGTCTAATCCGTTTTTAAAGCCATCTGAGTTGGTGGCCATCACTGCCTCCCATTAGAGTGAATTGAATAGTTCTATGATCACTGAATGTTCATAAGTGGCCAGGTGGAATGCCTCTGGGAAACACGCAAGTAGGTTTCTAGCGCAAGAACACTCCCTCCTCCTGTGGTTTGCAGCAACTGGTATTCAGAAGCATTGCTGCCTCCAACTGTGGAGGCAAAGCACCACCAACATGGCTAGGGACCAATGATAGCCCTCTCCTCTATGAGCATATATGTGAAATTAAGATTTGTTTGCCCGACGTACATCACTTTACCCTTTTTTATACTGAACTACATTTGCCATTTTACTACCCATTCACTCCATTTGGTGAGGTCCTTTTGAAGTTCTTAGAATTGTTTGTTTGTTTGTTTGTTTGTTTGTTTGTTTGTTTTAACAACCCTAAACAACTTAATATCATCAGCAAACTTAATAACCTCACTGCTCACTCCTAACTCTAGACTGTTTATGAATAAGTTAAAAACCATGGGTCCCAATAACAATCCTTGGGGGACTCCACTTTCTGCCTTCCTATTTATTCCTGCTCTCTGTTTCCTGTTAGTTGACCAGTTCCTGGTCCACAAGAGGACTTCATTCCACGACTGCTTAGCTTTCTCAAGAGTCTTTGGTGAGGTACTCTCTTGAAAGCTTTTTCAAAGGCAAAGTATACAATGTCATCCAAATCACTTCCATCTCTACATTTGTTGACAAACTCTCACTAACAAGTTAGTGAAATAGGACTTACCGTTGCAAAAGCCATGCTAATTCTACTTCAGCAAGGCTTGTTCTTCTATATGTTTGGTTGGTTTATCTTTAAAAATACGGTACTTTCTACCAGTTTTCTCAGGACACATGTTAAACTAACCAACATGTCACGTCCAGGAACCCCTCTGGATCTCTTTTTTAAAAACAACTTGCTTTTTTAAAAAAGAAGATGTTAAGCAATTTCACATCTGAGCTGAGGAATCTCAGGAGGATGCCATCTGGACCAGGCAATTTGTCAGTTTTCATTTTGTCTATATAGCCTACACAAGAGATTGGCTCTGCATCCCTTGGATTCATTTCTGTCTAAGAACCAAGCTAGATGTTGCAACAGTGCCTCCCCTATTGGTTCACATAAAAAGCATGTGTGGCTAGAGGGTCTTACTTGAACAGTTAAATGAGCATGTAGAAAGTACATGCTGAAACTTCCCACCTCTCTCACACACTTCCTTCTTACCACACCTTGGTCCACTGCTCCAAGCATTTTTCTCTCTCCCTGACGGAACTGCCCGTAAGAAGCAATAAAATATGCAGGACCTGCAAACAGGAAACTTTTACTTAATACCATTATAAAGGACCTTTACTGAAGTGGACTTTCTTGTGAGTGCATACTATAAAAAGATCTTAGCCATGGGGGGGGGGGGATAGTGTTCTATCAAGTGCTGCGTGGCACCTCCAATTTAATTCCACCACAGAAAAGCAATGCCTCAGAAGTGCTAAAGGGTTCTATAGTGCAAACAACCTATTCCTAGTTTCTGACAAGTGTTTCTGTATTAAGCAAGAGTCTGCCTTAGTTCTGCACATTTACAAACAGTACTGTGTAAAAGATCTGTAGCCGTCCAGGTCCAGCTTGTTGCAAATTTCCCTTCAGTTGCTTGAGTGCTCAGTTTGCATTTGAAAGAGGTATTTAGCCCACTTAAGTTTTACAAATAAGCATGAACTGAGCAACTATGCCACACTAATATTTGAAGAAATCCTTCCTAGGCCCTCAATCCTGCACTAGCAATCTGGTACCCAGTGAGTTCAGGACCTTTGTCCATCACCTTCTTTCTAGGACCAGCAGGCCTTGCCCTCTCATCTGCCTACACTTCATTAAAGCCCAGGGAATGCTGTCAGCCAGGAACACGTCACCACTCCCTCTGGGGGCTCCACAGGTGTTGACTTGACATCTCCCAGGGACTTTCCTGAATATATATATAACCTTAACAGAACTACCGTGCATTTTGCTTAAGCAGCAAACCCAAACCCTGGCCTCCACATATTACTTAAAAGCTCAGGTCAAACGTTATATAGTCAAGGGAGCTTTCGGATGACTGAGTTCCCATTGTATACTAGGACCCACTCTTCTCTACTGTCTGTTCTCTTGCCTCTGATTTTCTACACAGATTTTCTATGCAGAAATCACCACTGTCCATGGGCTGCCTGGTTCTGTGTCAGAAAACAGGTTCCTCCCCTCTCCCCCCAAGTTCTGCTACTTGTACATAAGCCTCTCACACTCTCATAACCTTTTCTGCTCTTTCAGCCACAGACACTGCCTTCCATGGACATGCCTGCTATTTAACTTGCACAAATGTGCCACCCACAAGATGCACTATTAATCACATTGCCTTGTAGGCTAGATGATCCATTCCTATTTTCCAAATGTCTGAAAGTCTTTAGCACATGATAAAAGTGGTAACCATTTATCTGGAATCATACCTGATACGGAAGGTGGAAGGTGTGAAAGCCAGCCCCTCCAGTTCTCATCTCATCTCACCTCCCCGCCCACTTTATTTGATCAAAACCATTCCTTGGCCTGAGATGGCACCAAACTCCCTACACCACCACAAGTATCCATTTAACTTTGACTGTGGGTTCATCCGCACTCCCACTTGTCCTGTGCCTAAAAACCACAGGTGTGAGCGGTTTTCCGCTTGACCCACACTTTCTAGGTATGTGTCTGAGCAGTTTTCCCTTGCGAACTCCATTCCCAGGGGAAACCTGCTCTTTAGCTCTAAATCAGAACGAACAGCAACCCACGGATTGCCGTTTGCTCCGGCTGAGCGCTGCAGAGCTGTTTTCCCTGTGAGGAAAGCAGTGGGACAAGAAGGAAATGTGGTCAAATTGAGAAAGAAATACATTTGAAGGAGGGAAGGGGGAATGTGTTTCTAAACAATTTCCTCTTCTGGGCATGATCCATCTCATCAAAAGCTCTACCACCTGAGGCAGAATCCCACCCTACTCTTGCTGGGGGTCGCTTATACCTTTCAAATGGGTCACTCTTTCAGATGACTCCACTAGGGTATGAAGAGTCTGCAAGGAATGCTACTTTTAGAACTTGAACTACCTGTTCTTTTGCTGGAGCAAGTTTTGGAAAAACATAGCTTCAGTTGAGATTGTAGCAGAGTTATGAAGCTAGGTTATACAGCTGGTGACTGAAAAGTTTAGTAAAAAATATGAAAAGAAAGAAAAACAGAGTCTGGAACACTTCAAACATATACAGAAAAGAGGGGGGAACTTTTTAAAATAAAAATAAAAATTGGGGAGCATCCAAAATGAGCCCAAATACCAAGGAGATGATATCCCAAGGGGCTGACAAAACGAGGACTTTAGTTTTTAAATAAAATCTGTCTGTTGTTACTAAAGGCCTCCCCAAGGGGTCAAAATAAAAAGCAGCCTGTAGAGATCTCTGTTAATTGTGTCCTTTTTTCATATTAAAACTAAAATCTGCATTTTATCAACATATTGAGAAATCATCTCCTTGGTTTGAGGGAAAATATTTTCAAGTCAATGATGTTACTTACACACACACACTTTTCTTCCCTGAGGAGTGAGAAGTTCCAGGAGCAACGTCATAGACAAGTGTTGTCTCCTTTAGATAAGAGAACCCTGGAGACCTATCATGTCTTTGTAATGTTTGCTTTCTCTACAAATATACAAGCAGAGCAGTTTGGGAGCACATAGACGTCTCAACTGCCAGTCCTATATCAGATGCCCAAAAAGAGAAACTGCACCATAGATGTGCATGTGCTTATTAAAGTGCAAAACCTCTTTCTAACAGGTTTGGTGTCCCTCCTCCAAACTCTGATGTGTATGACATCCCAAGGCTACAGAGTCATCAAGGAACATCCAACCCTTATTGTTAGATCCCTGATCATCCATCAACTGTGTCAGGCAAAACCACAGCATAGGTTTTAATGCTAATTAAAGCAGCCAAACTCATAACAATACGTAAGCTGGTGGCTCAGCTGGCAGTCTTGCTTTTTGCCAAACCTGGAGGCAGAAATGGACACTTTGCAATGCTAACATGAAACAAAAACAGTTGACCCCCACCCATCTTCTACATAGCAGCACTGCTCGGCCTTATTACTGAAATATTCACAAGTTGTTCCAAATGGTAGAAATGTATTAGGAAATGCACCATAAAGATGGCCTATAGCTGAATGGGCTTCCTTTCCCTCTCTTAGATGGCTCTATTCCCATTAACGTTCCCTCCTTTCTCTGGCCTCCTTTCCTCAGCCCATTGCCTCATCTGTCCCATATCTCATGTCCCTTATGGATGAGACCTCATACCATGAATAGATTCATTGTTTGCTGGGTTTGTTTTTTCCCCATCATTTGGTGAAACCTCTGGAGACTATATCACTCCGTTCCCAAGTTCGCCCTTGCATGCTGGAAGAGCAGCTGTGCTGGTTTCTGCTCTTTTCTCTCTGCCCACTATCATTCCCAACCTGTTTTCCATGTCAAGGCTGCGTAACAATTGTAGCTGCCGCCACGCTCCCATCAAGGGCCCTTGGAGCAGTTGCTTGTTGCCCTGATTCAGGCTTCCAATTTCTTAGCATACTGAGTAGCACTCACTGCTCATGTCCTTCTGCATGCGCTGCAGAACAACCCAAGCACCAGGCAGGCAGCTGTGGTGTTGGTGGGAAGCTCAAAGCTGTAGATACTTTCACAGCCCAATTTGATCACCCGGTGACTTCCCACAAAAAAGAATGACATTTCCTCAGCTACATCTTCCCACAGAACAGGTGAGTGTGCCAAGCAACCTTTTGATTCAACATTATTGGGATGATACAAAATTTGCAAACACCTATAAGGAGGATAGGAGAGGTGCATTAGCAGATGATGTCCCAAAATAACTGGAGCATGAATAACCAGCCACTCTGCTCACTGCTTTCTCCTTGTAAACCAGGTGGTTTTCCTTATGTTTGTTGGACTCCAGCCCCCGCCAGCACGGTCAATGGCCAGGGATGCTGGGAGTTGTAGTCCAGCAACATCTGGTGGACCCTTGGGTCCCCCGTGCCTGTCATAGAGATTATCTTCAGACCTTTTCACAGCACATGCCTTCTATCCCCAGGTTTTTAATGTAGTTAGGAAAAGATAGATAAATGAACCAGCTCATGGTCAGGACAGACATTGTTAAGCAGAGAGTTGGAGCGCTAAGGTGTCATCAGAAGAGCTCACAAGGGCACTTACAATGAAAGCAGCATAACAACACTACCTCCTAATTTTTTGCAGCATGCATCAAAATTGTACTGGGGACCGGTGATAAAGGAAGACACACCCTAACGTAGCAACTGCCTATGCCTCTCTGTGAACATTGCTGAACCCGAGTGAGATACTGGGGGCGCACACAGGCTCGAAGGGGAAGAGGAATAGACAACTCCTTGCTATTTGTTATTGGCAAGGCAATTACACACAAAAAGCCTTCCTTACACGTCACCTTGTTCCACCTTTTAAAAACTTTTGGCACTGCCCCCCCCCCGACACACACACACACACACACACACACACTTTCCCATTGTGTTTGGTTCTCGGTGGTGACAGACTACAATGCTGTACTTGGAGGCAGTGGCACCTGCCGGTCAGCTCAAAGCTGCTCCATCTCCACAGGGTGATGCATCTGGGATCCTTCGCCACCTCCATCTGCACAGAGACCAGTGCCAAGGATGCGGTACTGCCCCTCCCTGCATATGCAGCCTTTGCTGCTGTCATCCTCTTTGGAGTCACCAGGCTCACAGATGGCCCTTGGCTGAGCCCAACAGCTGCTGCTTGGAGGTTTGGCAAAGCAGAGGAGCATGTGGAGATCAGGGAAGCAGGAGTGGGCATGTGGGAAGGAGTGAGGAGAGAAAGTCTGCGCAATAAAATGTGTAAGGCCTGAGGTAACCCCCGCGCTGCTGCGCGGAGGAGGCAGAGGGCAGTAATATGCCGCAGAGTCCAAAACATTGGGTAGAATACAACCAGAATGTGGGGCACCCCAGAACTGAAGCAGATTGTATTCTCCCACTCATTTCAGATTAATATAGTCTTCTGATGTCAATGTGATGCCTAGTATTAAAATGAAAACATGCCAGTCCTGAAAAATAATATATTTAAGGGTGGGAGAACAGCAATACCTGCTCCAAAAAGCCACACAGGCACTAACCTCAGCCAATAAATTTACTGGATTTGTTGCTAACAAGGGCAGAACTGCAAGTGACATGGGAGAGCTGTTACTAGATCTCCCAGTGTTTCCCTTTTAATTCTGAAACAGTCGCCACGATGAGGCTCCAAACTGGATCAAAGCAATGGTAACGGAGGAGAAGGGGTTAACCCTCTCATCTGATACCACTTTCCCAATCTAAATCAAACGCACCTCTGTGGTGTGCACTTGCCTGCGCACAAGCCTCTGTGGATAAGGCTGCTTGTAGATGGCTGGCAGTCCCCTTGATCTTGGCCTATTCCCAAGCAGGATGACATGGCATAAGACCCTGCTGGCATTTTGGCAGGAGACAACCTGCTAACAAGGGGAAATTTTCTTCTGCAAGCTGCAAAGAAGGGCTGGGCAGCCAATGACAACTTCCTTTCAAACCCACCAAGCCCCAGCCTGCAGCAACAACAACCCTGCTCGCCCACACCCGCTTCGCTTGCTGCAAGTGTCCACAATGCTTAGCTTAAAGTGGCAGCTGGCTGTGGAGCTTTGGCAATGCAGCTGCAGTTTCGTATTGTTTTCTAAGGAAAAGAACAATGTACAAAGAACAAATTTTGGTGCAATTGGGTGGATCAATTTCTTCCAACCCAAACCTTCTGAATAGGCAGTCCCACCTAGGAATACATTATAGTGCTGAGCTGAAAATTTTCAGCAAAGCTGACCTTTCAGGGAGTGTTGTGAAAGGCTAAAAGTGTTTTCCTAGTCAAGAAGATTCGCCCCATACCTGTTCATCCAGAGGACCTATTTATTCAGCATTCAACCTGATTTGCATGCACTAAGCTTGCACAGTGGTCAGATTATATCCAGACTTTGTTAAACTTTCATTCTGATTTGTTTAGGGGGTGAAAATTCATTCCGCATTCTCCTTGATTTGTCTGTGGGATATTTACACACCTTCCCATTAATCGTTCATTCTGTCCACATTTTTCAGTGCATTTCCCTGTCACTTTCCAAACTGCAAAAAGCCTGCTTTAAAAAATGGGCTTGCTCTGCTAGGGAGAGACACCGTTGCTCCAGGTATACATTTAGCTGAAAACCCAAATAAAGGAAGCCAGGAGTTAACCAATGAAGTAGAAACAGGAGGAAATTTAGCACCAGTTAGCACAGTGACCGTGATGCTCTGTGGACTGCTGATGCTCATCTTTAAATGCTGATGCCTATAAGGTGCTCTTATAAATGATTTACTGAAAGTAGGGGAGAAACATATTTAAAAAGGAAATTTAGAGAGGCAGCACAAGGAGAAATTTGGTTTTGGCTGAGCTCTGCCTGGCTGTGCATTTTAAGTGCCTAATCGCCACATTTCTTCTGGAGCGGAGCATCGTCCCTCTGCCACATCGAAACACAAGACTCATAATAACCACTTTCAGTTTGACTGGTGGTTCCTTTCTGCACCTCACTCCTTTTCATGCAGCCAGCCTCAGAGGCCTTCACAATAGCAGTGCCTTGTAATTACTTCACCACAGCATTCTACTCCTAACAGGTAGATTACAGTCCCAGAGGGTTAGTAAAAAAAAAAGTGTTTTTTAAAAAAGGAGGAATGACAAAAGACACACCTTGGTGTATGTACATTTCCATTATACATAAGGAAATAGCTAGGCTGGCCCAACTTTAGTATATAACTCAATTCAATTGAAACTGGGGTGCTGTGTACGTGTTTATATGCGTGCAAAAGGGTGGGGGAGAACACAGGTGAGATGAAATGGGAAAGCAGGAGGGAGGCAAAGTATTTAGCTTCTCTGCTCCTGATCTCCCTCTTGAAGCAGTTTTTCCTGAAGCAAGGAAGCAAGTAAGCAAACAAAAAATCCACCAATGGCCGCTGAGGTTTGATTACATGTGTATATGTGTTATGTGCATTCCTTTGGATCCTGACACTTGAAACCTTACAGTGAGTTGCCACTGAAACCTATTTTTTTCCGTTCTAATACTCCCCTTTAATCCATGTGGGGATATGTAAAGAACATGGATTCTGAGTTCAGAACAGTGGTTCCTCCATTGCACCAAATGATCTGTAGGTGCTCCAAAATCTAGTTCTGAGGTGTCTTCTCGCCCACCCCCCACCAAGTATATCATACTATCACATAGAATTGCTTCTGGAAATGTGAATGTAGGACTTGTGAGAGAAACATGATTCAAGGCCAAAATGGTCAATTAAACCAAACCACTGCAAAAGAAACCCTTGTTGGGCAATGTCAAAATGAGATACAGAGTATGCTGTTTGCTAGTGACTATCTTAGTACATAAAAATGTATGGCTGTCATCATGCTGCAGTCTGCATGGTTGCCAATAGGCAACCACTCTAACTCCAGAATGAGTAATGGCCCGCTGGCGGGCAAGGGTGGCAGGTGGCCTCAGTGAGCTGCTTACTTGACAGGGAGGGGCTTCACACAGTGGTTAAGCAAGCTGCTCTGCGAAGCTCCTCCCACTCCTTTAAAGGTGTTGGGACAAGCTGTGAGGCAGGGTCTTGGGGTGATCAATAGAGGAATAGGTGAGGTGCAAAGTGAGTAGGTCTGGCGTAGGGGGAGGGTGATTTGCAGGGTTGGCAAGGGAACGAGCTGGGGTGCCAGCCCATAGTAATAACATATTTTCATAGAGTCATGTACTGTTCCTGCAAATGTACACAAACCACATTATTTACACACCCAATTTCTGTGTAACTGAGGCTCTGTACTATGCTAACTCTGGATTTCATATTGAGGATTATTACATAGCAATGTCCTATTACTGCAGATGTCAGGCATACCTTTGGGAGTTCCCATGTTAAAATCCAGTTTCATTAATGCAATAACATACCACATATGTTATTTCCTGTTTGTTTTAAATTAGGAAATGGGGAAGCAAGGGTGACCCCTTCAGTTTTATAAGGAACAAATACTTGCAACCATATGGTCAGGAGAAATGGGCTAGAGGACTATTTATTGCTTGCTGCTTGTTCAGCTTCTTTGAAAATCTATAATCGTTAACAGTTGGTTTTTATTTCTAGTGCTTATGCACTAGAGCACCTAAAAGTTTTATTAACACTTTAGAAAGAAAAGCACAATACCTTGCAGGTCTATACAATGGGTAGATCACTGCCAGTTTTTTTTATACTGGGAGTAGATCGCAGTCGCTTGGAAATTGGATGCGCCTGCAGTATACCAACCTTTGGGCATTGCCATTTCAGCTGGTCCTCTGATGCACCCAGTCGATGAGACAGCTCAGTGACATTCAAACATTAAAATCCACTCCTTAAAGCCTTACAACACATTATACAGAGGCAATCCCTGAATTTCTCCCCAAGGGCACTTTCAACACAACTATCATAGCAACCTGACATGTATCTGTCATATTCATATTTACATTTTTAGAACACTTCTCAAGTTTTGAAATGTATGACATGGTCCTTAGTGCTGGGGAGACTTGTGTCAAACAAAGCTTAGGCATTAGGCATCCCTCTTTGGAGAAGGGGCCAGACCAGACAATTCCTGGGATGGCTTGCTGCCCAGGTTCTATGAAGTTGCTGCTGGTTAGTCATTCCACGCACTTCTAAAGCAGCTGCCCAGTGAATGGACAAAAAAAGCAAGTGAAATGTGCTCAGGAGCTATTGGTGAACCAGTAACAATACAGAAAACAGGATGGCTCTGCTGCCTCTCATCATGTATCCCTGCCTGCCTGCATGTTAGGAACTGGCAACAGCACCCCTCCTCATAAGCAGGAATGTGTGGGAGGTAATTCCACACAGACATGTGAATAACATTATTCCCTGTGTACTGTAGCTCTGGGGAGCTTTATTGGATCATCCACAGTTGCAAACGATCACTCTTTAAAAACCCCACCCCTTAACACACAGAGAGTAACACAGAGTACCAGGCGCAGAGGCCTGCCTCCCAAGTCTCTCCCTACAGAGTTTTAATCTACCTGGGAATTGTTCCCTATTTATAGCTTTCTCGGTCTCCAAGGCTTGGGGCAGGTAAGAAAAACAAAGAAAAGCATGAAAAGAAAACTAAAGTACCAAAGCATCATTTGAATCGTCAATCTCTGTGCTAGGGGTATGTGTTGAGAAACACTCATGTTCTCCTCCCTGCCTGCTGCTTCCAATACCTGTGGATTTTTGCAAGAGTGACGGCGGGGGGGGGGGGGGGGCGTGAGTGCTGCCCCCTATGCACACTTCCCACAGCAGGGAGTCTGTGGTGTGGTGACGTGGGGCCTCTGGCCTCCCCAGAGGAGTTCAGGTGGAGCAATGCCCATCACATTATAGAGTCACAGACGACAGACAGGGCCTCAGGTGTGCATGGGGAGGGGGCTGGGGGAGGGCAGCTGCTCGTCTAAAACTCTCCCAAGGCTCCCTTCTCGCCTCGCACCTCCGCTGGCAGCCAACAAACCCCGAGAAAGGGAACTGCCATTAAAGAGCTGCAATGAACACCTGCTAACAGCCAGAACGATCCTTGGGAGGGAAGCTGTCACCTCAGCAAGCACAGAAAAGCCCTTCAGGCGCAGAGAAGGAAAGCCTAAGGCAAAAGGTGGGGGTCAAACAAGACGTTGCACGTAGATATGTTCAACAGTACCCTGATGGGCTTTTTAGAGCAGGAAAAGATACTTCCAGAGGGGTGATCAGGACTGGAGGACTAGCAGGGATGGAAAGTGGGTGCTGTTTTCACTGCCACCCTTCCTCATTTCAAAACATACCCCCAATCACTCCAGATTTGTTTGCAAGGGTAAACGCACTGAAGCACAGTCGAGGGTGAGGGTAGGTGGGCATCCTTGTGGTGGGTCATGCTGGGGTGCGAGGACTGCAACAAATATGCCAGGATACCACGTGCTGATATTAGGCCTGGTACCAGGCTACAGTGTGCCTGTGGGTTCATAAAGCACAAGCCCACAAGGTTAGTCTATATTTCTGTGTTAAATTCTACAGAGTAGCAGCCAAATCATGGTTTAGCCCTTGTAACTGGGCTCCATAGTCTTGGTGCCTGCCCTCCTCTCATGCCCCAAAGTCCTGCCCTGACAATAGAGATGGAGGGGGAATTCAATTCAGTTCACATTTTAAGGTAATCTTACCTCATTCACACTTTCTGAACCAAGATGTGAACCAAAACACAGTCATCCTTCAAAATGCACCCTTCTCTGAATTTTGCAACACAGTTCTCCAGCCAAGTAATGTGTACAAAGATGTCTATGCCAGTGTATAGTGTGTGTATATGATGCATATCTTAGTGAAAATAATATATAACATATAAAAAGGCATTCTGTCAGGGAAAATTGTTTGCAAAAATGTGTACAGAGAAATTCACACTAAAATGCTGGTGAGCTTTCATGAGGACTATTTTAACAAAAATTCGCAAATGGCTGCAAAAATGTGGAGAACTTATTTTAAGTTTGGGGGGGAATGAGAAACTGAGAGAACAAAAATTGACAGATTCATGCATTCCTACCTGAAGGCACCACTAACAAAGACACAATCCTGCAAGAACTTTTGCAGCCTCGTGGGAATAAGGCTTTGCATTAGCAGAAGTGCTTGGGAATGCCCCAAGGAAGCCTTAGCTTCTAACTTTTATACTTATTTTAAATGCATATCCTGCCCTTCTTTCTGACTGGCCTCCCTGTGTGACTCACATAAAATCCGCCAATACAGTTTTAAACCTTTATGGGCAATTAGAAACAACATTACAATACATAGAAATTAAGTATCTTAGTAATGCCTGGCAAACATGGAACCCAAATCTTCTGTACTTCTCATTTTAATTATCACTTCAGCTGATTTTTTTTTAAAAAAATTCTGCCCGCATAGATAGCAAGTGTTAATCTGGGGGGTGGGGACCCCATACCAATCTCAACCAGTTGTGGCCCATGTTATCCCTTAGATGAGTAGTGGTGGCAGCTATTGCATACAAGTGCCCTATTAGGTTTGCCTCCACAGACCATTAATTCTTCATTCTAGCCAAACTTTGTCAAGCTTTTAGCAAAGTCTGGATAAACTGGATCATCTTAAACTTGAGATATTTTTCAGCTCTATGAATTGCAACAATGACATGCTATGGTGTTGTGCGATAATAATTGCACAAGCCCACCATCCGTGGAACCAGCTCAGGTGTGGAGCCTAGCCACAAGGGCCAAACCATGATTTAGCTGTTACACTTATTCATTACAAATATGTCCAAATTATGGGCACTTCCTTAGGGCCAACTTCTTCTTATCCACATACCTGCTTTAATGCAAAAATTGGAACCCACTCTCATTTTAAATATGAATGGGGCAGACACATGCACAAGGATGCCATTTTCATACACATTTCATTTATTTACAATATTTGTGTACCACTTTTCAATGATAATGGTTCTACTTTGGCCACAACTTAAAGGGAAGAAATTGCAGTTATCAGTCCAGTTGTCCCCTGTTCTTAGCACATTGAGGGATTATATTTAATGTCGCCAAGTGCTAACATGAGTTTCTTTCCTTTTTGGGAGGGCGTGAAGAAGGAAGAATACTAACTTAAATAAGTCCAACAGTGCTATCAGTGTGCAGTGAAATATATTGGAGTACTAGATTGACAAAAAAGACATACACACTAACCATGTGGGGCTGCAATATACACACTGACAGACACACTCTGCTAGCAGGCCTCGCATCAGCACTTGTCATCCGTGGGTAGTTGTTGCAGTTCCTGCACCCCAGCACAGCCCATCTGCCCTCCCCATCTAGGACGGTGCTTTAGCTGCTGCAACTTGGGTGGTAGGCTACATTTTGTTTCATCCACAAAGCACTAGTTATTGCATCAGCCTCATAGCGAAAACAAAATGGCGGTTGGAGGAGGAAGGTTACCTCTCGGGAGCTTGCCACCGTTACAGGAAGAAGGCTCTTTGCAGAATTAGCTCCCATTACTTCTGACCCCAACCCGCACTCCACCTGTAAACCCTAAAGTGGCCTTACCATATTGGGAGGCATCCCAATTGGAGATTTTGCCAACAGCCCCCTCAAACCTGGAGGCAGCCCTGACTGGTACAAAAATCAACAGCAGTCCTTTTTGTTTTTGTGGGAGCCAATTTCTGAAGTCGTTGCTATGAATTCCTCTTTTTTAAAAAAAAAACCATTTTGCCTGTTTCAGAAGGAGACAAATGGTAAAATCCTCCTCCCAGCAGAGAAGGAGCAGAACAAAAAGAGTTAACGTGCAGCGTTGTCACACAGTTGGCACAGAGGCTATTATTTTTACTTCTAAGAAGAGGAAAACACAAACCAAAAAAACCCCAGCAAAACGGCACACGCCTCAATGCCAGCAGCAAAAGCAGCATCTCAACACAGTTGAAAGCTGGCACATTGTTCAGTGCCACCCCCTGACACGTCATCATCCCCATGGCTGAACTGAGCCTTCAGACTGATGAAGGAAATATTAGGCCGCAGGCTTGCTTTAGTGGAAGAATAGAAGCCCTGTATTTTCAGTCGTGGTGCCAGAGAAAAGGATGAGGTGGAAAACACAGACACAACCCAGCCTTTAAATGCAACACTTCAAAGGGCTACATGACCATCCTGCTCCCCAGTACCCCAAAAGAACAGGGAGGATAGCATTGCCTTTCCCCCTCCCCCCACCAGTTATTTCATGTCATTAAATTTAATGTCCTTAGCTTTGCAAATAAGTCTTCCAAAGTTACTACTAGACCAGATTTTTTGGACTAGCCAGTGCATCCCTATGCAAGTGATTTGTGATCAACAAAACTTCCAGAGTGGGAACATGGAAGCAATCTTCAGTGACCATAAGCAACTAAATAGTAGTGCTTGACACACCTCCATTTCCTCACCCCAGATACACGGCAGAAATGCAGAAAATTTCAAATCCAAATTTAGCTTCACTTGAAAGCAACTTGTTCCTCAGACTTGCTCCCCACCCAAAGCTGAGCTACAGGACAGCATCCAACCTTTCTCATAACATATAAAGCTAGCATATATATTAAATCAGTCTATTTGGGACATCTAGGCAGCAGCTCTCCAGAGTCTCAAATATAGGTGGTCTTTCCCATCGCTTGCTACCAGATCTTTGAACTGGTGATGCCAGAAATTAAACCTGAGACTCTTCTGAATGCAAAACTTCTACTGCCCCTGTCAGAGGAGGAGTTGTGCAGTTTGGTAGCTTTCCTTTTTAGGACAGAATCTTTATGCCCTGAATGGGAGCCGCAGGTCAGGCAATGCCCTCTTTGAAGAGGCCCTTTGAAGAGGTTCTGTCTCTCTGTTGGTTCATTCAGAATCATACCGACTTGCAAACAAAAATGATGGTTGTAAGGAACAGTTGAGGAATTTGGGTGTGTTTAGCCTTGAGAAGAGAAGACTGAGAGGTGATGGGATAATAATCTTCAAATATCTGAAGGGATGTCACATGGAAGATGGAGAAAGCTGGGATGGGACCCAAACCAATGAATTTAAAAAGATAGGATAGGAGATTCTGACTAAACATTAGGAATAACCTCCTGGTGGCAAAAGCTGTTCAACAGTGGAGTGGACCTTAGAAGGTTGTGGATTCTCCTTCACTGGAGGTTTCTAAACCAAGGTTGGATGGTCATCTTTCATGGATGCTTGGGCTGTGATTCTTGCATGGCAAGAAGTGGGCTAGATAACCCCTGGTCCCTTTCAACTCTATGATTATATGACAGATTGTGCGTACTCCGGCTCCCTAGGGCATGTGTGCCTTATTTGCTTAATTCCCATGGGCACTTCCATACTGTTTCCATTTTCAAATGGGATTCAACCACATACCAACTAATTTTATCTTGTGAACTGCCCTGAGATCTTATATGAAGGGTGGTATATAAGTCAAATAAATTAAATAAAACAAAACAAAACAAAACAAAACAAAACAAAACAGATAAAATAATAATAATAATAATAATAATAATAATAATAATAATAATTTATTATTTGTACCCCGCCCATCTGGCTGGGTTTCCCCAGCCACTCTGGGCGGCTTCCAACAGAGATGAAAAATACACTAAAATAAAATAAAATAAAATAAAATAAAATAAAATAAAATAAAATAAAATAAAATAAAATAAAATAAAATAAAATAAAATAAAAATGGTGATCGTGCAATTAAAGCTGATTTTGAACTCTTGCACAACAAACTAGCTTTCCAAAAGACTATGGGTAAGGAAAGGGGAAAGATAGTGGAAAGTGTGGCACGTTCTATGTACACACTTTGTATCCAATGCTCTCCACTGCTGGGTTTTGGAAGTGGTGGGAACACAACATTAGCCACAATCCATATCTATCCTTTATATATATTGGCGTATCTTGGAAATGCTGTGTTTTGATACATTTCCCCCCAAGCCAATTTCAAACTGAATTGACAAAAATAGACAAGCTAGATGTGTTTTAAGCTGGTAATGTGTGCACAGCCGTCGTCTAGCCTCCCCACAAACAAATCGGAGTGAATCATTAAATAGTCAACACTGTCTAATCTCCCTGGAAACAATCAGGATGAATGCTCAATAAACAGGTCGTCTGGAAGTGCTCCATGTTAAATGGCTCCTTCGTTGTCTGCAAAATTCAAGAGGCAATAATATTTCCTCTAATTCTTCAAATATTCTTGTGTCAGGCCTAGAAAGAGGGGGAAACCCACAATATTGTCTTTTAATTCACTATGCCCTTCTATTTGCATCCTGTCTTACCAAGGAACATGGTTTGAAAATAGTTCCCCTGCCCCTTAGGAGACAATTTATTTCCATGGGCAGTGCTGGGGTAGGTGGGGAGCTCCATTGTTGGAGTCCATTGACAATGTATACTGCTACTTTTCTTTCAGAGATCTGAACATATGGGACACAACTCACCTTCCTTGCCCTTTCTGTGCCCTCCCTGTTCCAAATTATCTGGTATTGCCACTGGATGTTTAGAACACATCTCTTCAATCAATCAATCAATCAATCAATCAATAATAAAACCAAAAATTGCATTAAAATAATCCCCTCCTAGACATATTTGTGCTTGCTTTCTGTGCACTAAGAATATACTTTGCATATTTATTATTCAACACACCTCAGTAGAAGCAGGAGTAAGAAACACCCTCTCTTTCTCTCCCTACATATTTAAATGTTCTTTTCATTCATGTCCTGAGCTCTCCCTACCCCTAGTTTCACCAGTTCACCACAGCTACAGTTTTCTAAAGGAAACAAAGGTACATGTTCATGAACAGCTACACGAAAATTTATGGATAGAAAGACAACAAGATCTTTATCACAGCAGCTTCAATACAGCAATATTACAATGGCAGTTTTCACAAGAAATGCTTCAGTTGTGAGTTGTTGTCCTTGCTGTTTTTGCATTTCCCACAGAGGAATGCATAACCTATGTTATCTAGGATGCATGTCTGATTTAAAGCTAACTCTCCAATTTGAAAATGGCTCACAAGTGGAACATTCCAGACATTCTTAGTGTCATTTAGGAAAACCATTATTATACGTAGGCACAGCTTTTTATCAGTTGTGGCTAAACCTTAGACTACTATCTTAATATAGCTTAATACTTTTGGTTTCAAGAGAAAATACTAGAGGAGGCCTTTTTCTATTTGGCAGGTTGCTGATGAGCCTTACTGGAAGGAAAAGTGTTTGTTAAGTAATTAGGAGCTAGAGGCGGGGGGGCGGTCCTGATCCAGATTGGGACCATAAAGTGGGGGAGTGGGTCATTAAGCCTTTGCTCCCTGCAGTGGCCTTGATCTGGACTGGGGCCCCTCACAGCTTTTAATTGCATCAGGGGGAAAGCTGTTGCCAATGGTCTGGTTGTGACCTGAAAAATCTGGAACACTCAGTACAGTATTGCCACATATGCATAATTGGAAATACATATGAAAACTCTCATTAGATTCTGTGCATTCCCAGCCACCACCTGACAAAAAATGTTTACAATATAAGGCCAGATTAAAGTTGTAAAACATCTGCTCACTGAGCCCATTTTTGTGAGAATATAGTAACCTGACAGTAATTTTGCAAGGATGTAATTTTGTGAAAGCCTTGATGAAAGGCAGAAGGAAGAAAAATTTCAAAATGCAAATGAAATCCCAAAATGAGAGCTAGTATTGGGCAGTGAATGGAGTGCCGAGCAAAGGGCTTATCCACACTCTTGCTTGATTCGTATTTTGATTGTACTGCGTACCAATTTATTCCCCGGGTCCAAAAACTTTTCTTGTTGTTCCGCGATTGTGGCTTGCGAAAATGCGACCTTACCTCCTGAATCAGATCTTATCAGATGCACAGAGAATCCAAAGTGAGATTTTGCTTAAATGAACTTCAATTCAGCAGGTACCGGTACATAGAATCATAGAGTTGGAAAGTTGGAAAGGACCCTGACAATTATCTAGTTCAACCCCCTGAAATGCAGGAATATGAAATCTGTCCCATGGGGGAACGAACCTGCAACCTTGGTGTTATCAGCACCACGCTGTAACCAACTGAGCTATCCAGGCATTTAAGATCAGATTTCCACAAGGCACAGCCAAGCGAGAACGAGAAAATCTCTTGGACCCAAGGGAATTAATCTGTACATCGTAGGATCCAAAGAAGGTCAAGCGAAAGTGTAGATGAGCGCTAAGATTGGAAGGACTCATCCTCAAAACCTCACTCAACTTTGAAGCTCACTGGGCAATACCAAATCAGATATGATCTATCAGATTAGCCCTTGCACAGTTGGTGCAATGATTTTTAAAAGGGTGTGGAGACGGTATATATGATATCCTGAGCTCCTTGGTGGAAATGCAAGATAAGAATGTAGTAAGTCTTCTTATTATGCAAAACCAAATCATAAATGCTTCACAGCCCCCAGGCATTTTAGTGGGGATTGTACATGGAGTCTGATTCTGCCTTCCAAGCTAATTTAAAGGCCTTTCCAGAAATCTTTTTTTAGCACAATGGATGCAGTTGTTGGCTGCCAATCTGTTGTGCACAATCTAGACATTTCTCTTCAAGGTTGCACTTTTGTTGTGAAGATAATGGATGGAATTCAATGTTGCACTCCTCCAATCATTTCTTCTGCGCGAGCATTGCAACTTGCCAAACAAAATAAAACCCCTCTCTCCTCCCCCAGTTCATTGTTCTGGGGAATCTTCTGATTCCCCCAGAGCCAATTTTTGGGGGGAGTAAGGACCTAGGAGGAGGAGGAGAGGGGTGAAGGGCACCAGGGTCTACTGATGAGCTCCTAGGTGAATTCTGCCCAATGCATTTTATGATGGATGCATCATATTTTGTACCCTGGAAAATGTCAGTTTTCTAGGCATTGCATCCTTTGCCATTCTTAGATGTCTGTGAACAAAGCAACATTCCTGCTTTCACCTGCAACGATTTTGTGAAACTTTTAAGGCCGTTTTTAAATCCTTTTGGAGGCAGGGCACTCTCTTATATCTCTCCAGTGAAAAATATACAGTGGTACCTCGGGTTAAGAACGTAATTCATTCTGGAGGTCCGTTCTTAACCTGAAACTGTTCTTAACCTCAAGTACCACTTTAGCTAGTGCGGCCTACCGCTGCTGCCATGCGATTTCTGTTCTCATCCTGAAGCAAAGTTCTTAACCCGAGGTACTATTTCTGGGTTAGCAGAGTCTGTAACCTGAAGCGTCTGTAACCCGAGGTACCACTGTAATCCCAAGTCTTTTACGAGAGAAAGAAAACTCATCCCTGACAACATGGAACACCATTCTGAGAATCTTTTCCTTTTACGGCATTTTACATTGAAAGATTATGTGCTTCCTCTCTCCAGCACAGGGACAAAATCTATTCTAATTTTTCCTTGGTGAAACAGAGGTATACAGCAATCTGGCTATCACCCCACATATACATCCCCAGAACATTACATTTGGATAGTCTATTTCATTGAAAGGGGCCTTCTATGCTATTGAAGGAAAGGTAAAATCTAGCCAAGCCAGATCATGAATTCATCAATTGTGATTTGGATAAGACTGAGGAGGGGAAACAGCACAGATTTTAAACTGGAAGGAAATATTTGCATTCAAAATTTCAGGCTGAGCTAAAATAAATTTAATTCATTAGAAAGGAAAGCTGACCTTGGTTTTAAGAGGCTGCATTATTTCTGAGAGATACCGATTCATTTCTCTTGGAGATCCAAAACAGTATTAAAATAGCAAAAAAAAAAAAAAAAGCAAGCTTCATATTTTCACTATTTAAAGTGGAGGAAAACCGCTCATGCATTTGATGTGTTTGGATCAACTGTAGAACAAATGTGAAGCACCATCAATTATTTGCTTCAGATGTTCTGCAAATACATGTATTTTTGTGCAGGTTTCCCCTGGTTCTTAAGCCTGGACCTGGATTTTTTTTTTAAAAAAAAAAGTATGTTTTTTCTTAGCAATTTCTTAGAATTTTTGTAGAATATTAAGCAGCTTAGAAATACATATAAATACAGTGGTGCCTCGCAAGACGAAAAGAATCCGTTCCGCGATTCTCTTCGTCTAGCGGTTTTTTTGTCTTGCGAAGCAAGCCCATTGACGGCTTAGCGGATTAGCGCTATTAGCGGTTTAGCGGCTTTTAGCGGCTTAGCGGATAAGCAGATAAGCGGCTTAGAAAAAGGGGGGGAAGGGGGGAAAAACCCGCAGGAACTCGCAAGACATTTTCGTCTTGCGAAGCAAGCCCATAGAAAATTCGTTTTGCGAAGCACCTCCAAAACGGAAAACTCTTTCGTCTAGCGAGTTTTCCGTCTTGCGAGGCATTCGTCTTGTGGGGCACCACTGTACACAAAATAAAGTCATTATGAATTCTAATCCACTTCTTGAAGTAATGAATCCCCCCCTCTCAAAAAAGTATCACACTGGATATGGTATTTTGCTGGGTGGGTCAGAGAGAAAGGGTCTCTGTAGATTACTGCCAGCTGTTTTATGGAACACAGAGCTTTCTCTAGTGAACAACAAGATATGTGTATGCCTAACTGAACGAAACAATCACAGAATCATAGAAATGAAAGAATGACAAAGTCATCAAATCTGAACCCCAAGCCTGGATCATCCACTCTTCATTCCTCTCACTTAATCCAGACCACAGTGTCTTACAATAGAGAGCTAGAATGAAGAGAGCTCACTCCATCAGCAGTCTGTGTCACCTGGACAGAAAGTCCTTCATGAGCTCAAAAATATAGATCAGATAAATCCTGTTTGTGAAGCAAAACTTAACAACAGGTAACAGTTCACATGGCAGTCTTAGGGTGTCCATGTGCCCTACTTTGCAGAGGACATTCATCCATCTGAAGGGCTGTCTGTGGACAGTTCTCTACTTGGTGGTCTGTCAGTCCAGTTTAAAGATAAAGAAACCCAAGGAGGGAGAGCAGGTCCCATGGACAGCAAACTGAACAGGCACACCTAGTCAGTCTTCCTTACCATGCTGAGATATTTTAAATTCATTCTTTAACACCTTGAGATGGTTATACTTTAATTAAAATTTCTCTTGCATCTATACATATAAATTAGCTTTTGAAAGTTTTGTGCGAATCTATGTCCTCTTTTGTGGCGATGTTTAAAAGGTTACCCTAAGCAGTCTAGATACACAGGTATTTTACCTGAGCAAACATGTAAAAGATAAAGGAGACCCATATCCCCAGGGACCTCTGGGGTATAGCAAGCACACATCTGGGAGCTCCAGTTGGTTCTGGCTCTCACTTCATGTCTGCTCTATGTTTCCAGTCCTCAAGTTCATACTAGAATTTACAGAGAAAAATCCACAATACTACCCTGAGGACTTTTTGTCAACAGACCCTTTTTTGGAGAGATGATCAGGATTGAACAAGCAGTGTTTTGGAGCGCTTAACTCCCCACCCAGAGTTTATTTCCCTTCTTCAAAGTCCTCCGTGTGACCCCACACCCCAATAGTGTTCCAAATGTCAGTTTCAAAAGGCCCTCAAACACACATCCCAGCTTTTCCAATCCTGATTACTACTCCAGAAACAGCTTTCCCTGTTTAGAAAGGGAAAGTGGGTAAATCTTACACAGGTGTGCAAACAGTATATCATTCAGCCCTCGTGTCACCTTCAGAGTACAAATGTTCAGCACATCAGATACCCAGGGCAAACTTGTGGTGTATCTATGGGCCAGTCTGTAAAGTGTTAACGAACAAGTTATTTTCTTGGGACACAACCACTTGCCAAAGCCTCTTTTCCACAGTAGTCTCAACACATTTTTGTAAGCCTCAAACTTGTCTTGTCCAGAGGGAGATGTGAAATAGCATCCCTGATAACAAAGAAACATAGTCTCATGCCTGGATCACATCTCCCCACCGGCTGGCTTCAAGGCCACCGCAGCATTACTCCTGGTGCCGCTCTCATGGTTCGCAATATCTCCAGCAATGGCCAGGTATGTGAAACAGGTAAATGTGATAAAAGAAAACCCTGCTTTTCTGCTCCCTGCTGCATTCCTGCCTAAAGCTAGAATACAATCTACAAGTCCTCAACACCCTATTCTATTTGGCTTAATCTACTGATCCAATTGCTTTCTTTTAAAGCCAAAATCCCCCTTATTCCATCCTACCACAACAAATTTCCTCCAAGTACTAAAAAAGGGTCCCTCTCCCACATTACCATGCTTTATTTTCCATTCAAACAGAAACCAAACCTTCAATGCGTTATTATGTTATGAACTGACGGTACAACACTGTTGCACCTATCAGGCATTATTCATAAAAAAACACCCCATCAAATAGTAATGAGTGGTGCCATTGTCATTATCATCATAGCAGCAAGCAGCACTGATTTCAATCCTAGGAAATCCCCTTTTCCTTCAGAAGAAGCTGGGTGTAGGGGAGGGTGGCTTCCCCCTCCCCCCTTTCTAATGGCATTATTTTAACACAAGCATAAGAGGATTTCATATTTTTTTCCAGGGCTCTATGCAAAACAGCTGTCTAAAAGTGAGAAGCCAAGTCAAAACTTATTTTTCCCCTGTAACAGTGCCAAGATTTAAGAACC
Organism: Podarcis cretensis; assembly: GCF_951804945.1. Lineage (NCBI taxonomy): Eukaryota > Metazoa > Chordata > Lepidosauria > Squamata > Lacertidae > Podarcis > Podarcis cretensis. The sequence continues at coordinate 33,886,433 of NC_137187.1, forward strand.
TGGGGGGGGGGGGTTTGAAGCAGAGAGAGAACTCATGTATTTGGGAAGTCTTTTTGGAATTTGGATTCCAAAGACGAGTTTGTTGAAGCGGTAATTCCACGGCAGTTGTTTTTCCGCAGGAATCACAAAATGGTGGCACTGGCTTTTCAAACGGCTGCTGGTTTTTCATTCAAGATGTCTGATGCCATAAAAAAAGCCAAAATAAAAATGCGAGTATTTAAATTTGAAAGCCTCCTCCTCATTCTGTCCACCCAAATATCAAATCCCAAGATTCTGTTCCACTTCAATCATCCTCAATAAGGATAAAAAAGAGGAAATTTCATATAATTCTTGCACTGAATCTGCCTATTTTAAATTTAATCCACCAAGCTCTGTTGCCTCACAGCATCTATTAACTTCAACAGTACCAAAACAGAAGACTAACATAAGCCCCACTCAGGTTGGGAGAGTGCAAATAATTGGAGCCCCTTTTAAAGACACAGTACATAAAAAATCTCTCTGTCTTTCAGCAACCACACGCTAGTTTTAGATGGGAGTCACGAGTATTTTTATGAATTTTCGCTATATAGCATATCTATGAGCTTGAGGCAGCATACATGGTATATACTGTCACTGCTCCCCCTCCCCTCGTCACACACACAATTTTCTCTGCACAATGCCCTGTGAGATAAGCCAAGCTTCTCCCATGCCTAAATAACACGAATCCGAGGGGTTTTATGCTTGCCCAGCCACTGTCTCCCAAAAAAAACGGCTCTTTACTGCTGAATCAGAGCAAACGTCCAATTCTGTAGTAAAGAGCAGGCTTCCCCAGGGGAAAGTGGAGGTGTGGAGGAGCCCCGAGTGGGGATATGAATCAGTTTCCCCAATCTTAGATTGCATACACACCATATATGTAAAGTGCGCGCACGCACACACACACACACACGAGACAATCCTGGGAACTGTAGATTGTTAAGGGTGCTGGAAATTGTAGCTCTGTGAAGGGTAACCTCCAGATCCCAATAAAGATCTTCCCTTTACTGAAAACTCAAAAAAGAATTAAGCAAACAATTCTGGGGGAAATTTTCCCACCTGAAGTCCAAATAAATGTTATGAAGGCATTGTGGAAGCATTTCCTTTACAATGTGAAAACTTGTCTGGGAAATTATCAGAGTCCAGAAATATTCTACAAAATACCAAATAGGCACAACTCATTTTTCAGCTCAGGAGCAAGTCCATCCTAATGTAGCAAAGGCCAGATAGGGCTCCCTGCATCCTGTGAGAGTTTATTGTAGAATGGGTGGTGCCCAATTTTTTTTTTGCATCATCCACGTGGTGTCATTGTCAACAAAATGCCAGCCTATAGCTTTCCCTCATTCAATCCAGATTTACCCATTCCATTTAGAAATCCAGTAAGTAAAAATAATCAGTTGTACATCTGCAATCACTGCTAGTATGGAAGATCATGAGAGCATTTTTTTAATGGGTTGATGTTTCACTCGGTGACCTAAAATGCTGCACCCCTTCTTCCATTTGCTCCTCATCTGGGTACAACCTAGCTATTGATGTTGGCCCAAACAATATGAGTGTGCCTATTTCTGCCAATTACCACCTGCAGAAGACATGTTTGAATATCAGCAGCCAGATTTTGATGAGCTGTTGTCAAGCTGGGAGCAGGGAGTCAGTCAGCAGTAACTCCCAAGGTGTCAGTTAAGTTAACTCTTTATTCAAAGAAACAAAACAGCTCAGGCCTAGTGAGCACAACAACCCTTCCCAGTAGGTCTTGCCCCAATGATGCAGTTGTGAGGATTGAAGGTCCCCACCTTCCCATAGCTCCCTATGTCTCTTCCTCCTCCAGGTCCTTCCCAAGCAACCTGAGACTATGTATCTTGTCTGTCTTTTCTCTGCCCTCTTTATACCTCCTCAGAGGGGAGGGGAGCTGCTCAAAGCAGGAGGGGGAGACTCCCTGGCTTCTTCAGCAGTCTACCTCCCCTCTGCCTCTTGACACCCCCAGCCCACCCCACCCCTGTCTGCTTCTGCCTCCAATTTTGGACTGCTTTCCACCACAACCTCTTCCTGCTCACTAAACACTGTTACCTCTTCAGCTTCTGCCATCTCCTCCTCCCAGTCTGCTCCCTCTTCTCCCTCTAACTATGCATCATCTTCCAACCACCAATTCCCTGGCTCTGAGTCTTCTTTCCTTGAGGTTTCCCCAGCTGGTGCCTCCTAACTCTCCTCTACATCCAGCCACTCCATGACAGCTGCTCTTGCAAGATCTCCACACAGTACATGTGCAGGTTTACTCCTTGGAGACTGTAACTGCAGTACATACACAGGCTTTAAAAAAAAAATACGCAGGACTTGTGAAAGACCTCTGTACCATGCTTGTGCAAATCTTAAGTCAGGCAAGTATCAGTTCTGAGCAAAACCACAGTATTGTTGTTGGTTTTACCTAATGGTAACATTGTCCCTACCACCACCACAAAAAAGGGTACAAGCCTCCATTCTGTGAAACACAATTAACTAAGGCTGGTAATGTTTGCTTTTCCGCTCTTCCCCACATTCTGGGATTTATTTATTTATTAATTAAAAAGGTATGCACACAGAGATACAGAAATACCTGTGCACATGCCAAGAAAGATAAAAGGGAAGTTGGGGAGTAGTGATTTAGGGAAGGGATAAAATAAAAATCACCACCCCAGATACATTCCAGAAAGCTATGCCCACTAGTGTGAGCAGCAAGCTATGGAATAGCAATGACTATGGTGGCTGAAAAACACAAGAGTGTGTGCATGCTTGTGTGCCAACTGAGCACACAGAAAAAAATGCATCTGAACAATCCATTTGCAAGTTAAGGTCTGTTTTTGAATCACACCATTCTAGCCTAACCTTGGCTGCAGTCAGACAATGCGCTAAACAATAGTTTAGCAAAGTGTGAACAGCCCTGGTCTCCTTCTAGCTTGTTGACTACCCTCCTCCTCTTCCCACATGCCAAAGAGTTCACTTTTTCTTAAATGTGATTTGCCATTTCACCCAGAAGCAACAAATTGTGATTTATCTTAACCTTAACTAGGGTTAATGTCAAATAAACCAATTTCAATTTGTGGTTTCTGAAGCTGGCTTGTTTAAACTAGATTAGCCACAGTTCTAGGTTCTATATGCTGGGCAAGCTGTGGTTAGGCAAAAGTGAAAGTTTTTAAATTCCACTTCCTCCAGCTGCAGGGAGGAGATGGGAGCACACAAGCCCAGGAGGATGCTAGGCTCATTCATGTTCTGCAACTCCATAGTTTAGCTTGATGTCTGAATGCAGCTACTATCTAACTATGGCCAGCAGTGGTTCTCTTAAAGCCTTGGTCAGAGGTCTTACCACTTAAAAAGGACATCTGGGGAGGCCCTTATTACACATTCATAAAGCTTTGTGCTTATCATGCCATTGGAGCAATAATGTGCAATCCTGCTTTCAATACTATCTCACCTGCAAAATAATAAAAACATCCTTCCAGTAGCACCTTAAAGGTAAAGGTAAAGGCACCCCTGCCCGTACGGGCCAGTCGTGTCCGACTCTAGGGTTGTGTGCCCATCTCACTTAAGAGGCCGGGGGGCCAGCGCTGTCCGGAGACATTTCCGGGTCACGTGGCCAGCGTGACGAAGCTGCTCTGGCGCGGGAGCCAGCACCAGCGCAGCACACGGAAACGCCGTTTACCTTCCCGCTATAAAGCGGTACCTATTTATCTACTTGCACTTAGGGGTGCTTTCGAACTGCTAGGTGGGCAGGAGCTGGGACCGAAAGACGGGAGCTCACCCCACCGTGGGGATTCGAACCGCCGACCATGCGATCGGCAAGTCCTAGGTGCTGAGGTTTTACCCACAGCGCCACCCGTGTCCTGAGATATCTGAAGAAGTGTGCATGCACATGAAAGCTCAAACCAATAACAAACTTAGCTGGTCTCTAAGGTGCTACTGGAAGGCTTTTTAAAAAAATTTGTTTCGACTACGGCAGACCAACACAGCTACCTACCTGTAACTCACCTGCAAAATGTTTGGGGCAGTCACACTGCCATATTTCCAATCAGTGCATATCCCATTACTTCCTGCTTTTCATGCCACCAATGTTCTGTGGGGGTTTTTGGTCCCACTTTTGTTGTGCTATAGCCACTCCAGACAGCAATAACGTGGTAGCAATGGGGGGGGGGAGTCATCACAGAACTAATAAATAGGATAAATCCACCAAGAATGCACTTTTACTGTGTCAAGATCATGTTGCAGAATGCACCCCCAACAAAACATAAAGGAGGGTCCCTTAGTGCCTTTTAACTGGATATATCTGGGATTAAACCTGACTGAACTTTTGTGCATGCAAAAGAGGTGTTCATTTATAAGGCAGCTGGAAACTCATAACCCAACTGAAGACTTGTGGAGGGGGAGAAGCTTAAGACTAACCAGATATGATGATGCCATCTTTCATGGGTCTGCCCATATAAAGCAGGGGGTGTTGGGGGGGGTGTCATACTTTAATAGCAAAGAAGCGTTCAGGGAAGGGTTGCTGAACCCTCCCCATTCCTGCAACCCACAATAGATTTGCTCCAGGTATTTTTCTCCACTGCTTAAGTCCAGTATCAGAAGCGAGACAGCAAGGGAGAAAATAGCTACAGCAAAACAGTGAAGGGGTGTATGGCATGTGAGGGGGCAAGGTTCAGTGCCTTTCTTACACCCCCCCCCCTTTTAAAGTTAAAGTAAGGTGCACACCTCAGCTTTATTTGTGAATGAATGACACATAAAAAAGGCACATATCTGCCTCAGCCACATCTACTTTGAACCTCAATCTTAAATCTTAGCTAATCTGCCATCATGAGCCAAGGTAGATGCTTGTGTCATTATGTCAATGTACTTCATATCACAAATATCCCAACAAGTTCCTCCATCAGAAACACCGTCTCCCTAACCAAGAATAAGTGACAGGCACAGTTAGTAGAAATTAAGGACTATAATGGCAAATGATAATAAACCAGGATTGCTTTCAGTTTAGCACAATAAACATCAATTACATCCCAGCATCTCCAACCAGCTGTGTATCTAGCCCCATGACCTGACCCCCACTCTCCAAGATGAAAACGTTGCCACAGCTACCCAACAATCCCTAGCAGTTCGCAACACATTTTTTTGTACTTGAAATTTGTGAAAATTGCTGTGCTGCACACCCTTTCTCGTAACTGATTCAGAAATTGTTTTTCCCTATTATCCTGGGTTAATACAAAAATAAATACCCTCCTGACACTATGGCATAGCAGGTAATGTCTGGGATGAGTAAGTGATCTTGAATAATAATCCAGCATGTTAATCCTTAGAAGGGACGTGGGTGGCACTGTGGGTTAAATCACTGAGCCTAGGGCTTGCTGATCAGAAGATCGGTGGTTTGAATCCCCACAACGGGGTGAGCTCCCGTTACTCTGTCCCTGCTCCTGCCAACCTAGCAGTTCAAAAGCACGTCAATGTGCAAGTAGATAAATAGGTACCACTCCAGCAGGAAGGTAAACGGCGTTTCCGTGTGCTGCTCTGGTTCACCAGAAGTGGCTTAGTCATGCTGGATACATGACTTGGAAGCTGTACGCCGGCTCCCTCGGCCAATAAAGCGAGATGAGCGCCGCAACCCCAGAGTCGGCCACAACTGGACCTAATGGTCAGGGGTCCCTTTACCTTTACCTATGTTAATTCTTAAATCACAGAATCTTTCATGAAGTTGGAACACAGTTCCATGGCATGTCCCCAATGCCCACTGATTTCAAAAGTCTGACTTCACATTCTGCAAGTCTGACTTCACATTCTGAGAATAGGTAGCTAACCTGTAGCTCTCCTGATGTTGTTGGATATCAACTCCCATTAGCTGCAGCTGATGATGGGAGTTGTGCTCCCACAAAACCTGCAAGGCCACAAGTTAGGCACCCCTGTTCTAAGATTTCAGATCTTCCAGGGGGTTAAACTGTTGACTACCTTGGTCCCATAAGATAAGGTGAGCTAGACAGTCAAATAAATTAGAAAAATAAATGTTAACAATGGCTGTTTTAAGACAAGCAAAACGGTGATAAACTGACTAATCAATTAGCTGCTTTTTTAGGATTTGTATTGTTGCTTTAGTTGTGAAATGTTCGAGACCCCACCCTTCCTCCCTAAGCCCTAAATCCCAGATTTCAGACAGATGTATTCTAGGAGGATATTGGAGGGTGGAGCAACAACACAGCTGCTATCACCCTCCTTCCTCCAAACCATACAACCCACAGACAAAGGCAGCAAGAACTGCTCTCTTTCCTAAAAGCATTCTCCTCTTCCCCTTGACCCGCCTGCCAAATCACTGAAATGGGGAGGCCATGAGACAGAGCCTGTGCATGGATGTTTGCAAGTTATCCTGTCCTGACCCTGGATGGAACTGGTGAAGCAGAGAGGAAGCAGGAAGGAAGAGACATAGTCACTCCCTGACCCCATATCCCCTCTCCCCCACCCACCCTCATCGCCAAAGGGCCAAATTCCACCCTGTGAGGATGGAATAATGTCCCTAAATGGGAGGCCCCATCATGTCTTGGTACAGTGGCTCTACTGAGATCAGCTCACACATAGCCAGTCTTCCTCCTCCCTTGGAAAATGAAGCAAACAAGAACTAAAATAAGGCTTTTGTGGCATTCTGTTGACATGATTGGATCCAGTGAAAGGACCTTTCAAATGAGATTCCTACGCAGAGAAACAAAGTGAAAAATCACTGGGCATCAGGCTTTGAGAGTTTTCACACCAGATTTTTTTTTAGATTTGACCCTGCCCAGTGCCGAAAATCCCAAATAACTTCCAATTCCTAGCACAGGTGCGGGGAAGATTTGACCCTCCTGATGCTGCTGAACTGCAAACTCCCTTCAGCCCCAGCCAGTATGGCCAATGGCCAGTGATGGTGAGAACAAGCTACTCCTCCCATGTGCCAAAGGTTTAAATGACTCCATGGCCGCCATGTGCTCTGCTTTTTAACAAAGCTGGTACTGGTCTAGATGCCTCTCCATATAATGGTTACTTGTGAAATTAAGTTTATGCAGGAATATAAACCACATGTGAGTAAGGTATCTGTGTGTGCCTTACTTTACAGAGAATAATCTTCCTTTTGAAGGGCTGTCAGAGGACAGCCCTCTTGGGGTACCTTCTAACCCAATGATTCAATATTTGAAGGTGCATCTGGTTCCAAGTCCTATTTAAAGACAGAGAACCCCAAGAAGGGAGAGGAGGGGCCTTGAGCTGGCCCTTCAACAGTCAGCACCTAGACAACAGATTGAGAGGGCAAACAGGTCACCCACTAAGGTGAAATGCCTTGTATTTCTATTTAAATTATAGTAATTATTTCTAAATGTGCATCTGTGCATATAAATTAGCATGTGCAAATTTTATACAAACCTGGGTCCTCTTTTTTTTGGTGAAGAATTACCATTTCAGCAGCAAATTGTAATATGAGCCAAGTTAAGACACTCAGCACACATTAAATTGAGGGTTTTTTGTGAGTGAAAGAGGCTACCTCCCTGCACCCCCACCCCCATGGTCCAGTTTGCTGAAACCTTTGGAGGTTTGGAATACATAAAGGAGGTGCACGATGATCAGGTAACACTGTGTGTGGCAAAAGAAAAGCCCACTCTACAGGTGGAACTACAGTTCCTTTGATGTAGAAAGTGTGGGAAAAGAGTGTGATATGTTTAACTCCAGGGAAACAATCAATTCACATATGCCATTTGTAGCACTTTAGCTGATGACTTTTATATTTTGAAATACTGGTTTTGTATGGTCACTTGTTAGCCACCCTGAATTCCTTGGAAATTCCTAAGAAATGAGATATTCATTTTTAAGGACTAACAATAACACAATTGGCATGAATATGAGAAAAAGACAGAAATGAAATTTTAAAGACGCTTGCATTCAGCTTTTAAATCAATTGATAGTTATGAAGGAATAGAGATTTGCCATCATATTTCAACTCCCTCCCCTCAACCACTCTGCAAAGAGGTTCACACTTAAATTCCTGGAGAGAAAAGCAATCTTCAGAGCAAGGTGGAAAATGACATTAAGTCCACATTTACACCATGCATTTAAAGCACCATAAAACCACTATAAACAGTCAGGGCTCCCTGAAAGGAGTTCTGGGCTGCAGTTTGTTAAGGATGCTTAAGTGTGCTAGAAAACCCCTATTCCCCTCACAGAGCTACAATTCTCAGAGAGGTTTAATAATCAAGTAATCACAGGGAACTCTGGGAAATGCAGCTCTGAGAGGGAAATAGGGGTCTCGTAACAGCTCTCAGCACCCTCAAGAAACTGAAGCTCCTAGAATTCTTTGGGGGAAGCCATGACCATTTAAACTGGCATCATATAGGAGGTAAACGTGGCCTAAGAACCAGGAAAGTTCCTGATCTGCAATACCCTGCCCCTGTTTACCATGGGCGACATCTTGTGCCTGATGCCAGCCACGGCTAACAGGGTGGAAGTTCACAAGCCTCAACCTGATGTCATGCATGATTCCTGGAAGGAGGCATACAAGGCAGGTGCAGCATCTCCAGGCACTGGCACTGGGGAGAGGAGGTGGGGCAGAGAAAAATCTGTCCAGAGCGTGGGGGATGGGAAAGATGCCCAGATAACTTAGCTGAATCTTTCTTCCTCTGCCTACTGCCAAAGTAGAAAGCAACTTATTGCACCTGGGGGACTCTCAATTAGTTCATCATGGGTGGAGTTTTTCAAAACAGATAACTGAACTAGGAGTGAGAATTCTGTTTAACCTAATACTGCTTAACATACTATCCAAGGATCTCAAAGGTGAGCAAGGAGATTCACGGTGAGCCAACAGCCTTGCTGAGTTGGGAAAAGAGCCAGCATTATGCATGGAAATCATACATGCCAACATTCTAACACAGACTTTCTCAAGTGATGCTGGTAAAAAAAATAATTTTAAAAAATATTCGTCTTAACCTCACTTTCTCAGCTAAGCACCATGCACTTCAGTATACACTCATATTTCTCCTCTGGTTCAGTAACCCCCTTTCTTTCCCAGAACCTAATCTAAGAGCACCTTTTATCCCTTGTCTGGCTACTGCTTTATGCACCTCTTTGCTTGTGTACAGTCAGGAGCTTAGGGGGTGGTATTGTGGAGCTTTCCACTTCACAATGGTCTGCAGAAAAACTAGTCTGCAAGCTTCAGAGCAATACCAGATTAAATTCAAAACAATTCCCTGCTTAACAAACTGTACTACTGCAAGTGACATAGGTACCTTTTGGCATGACTATCATAGGTGAATGTAAATTGCACGTGATGATATGTGCTTCTGATATTGGCACCTGAACCAATGGCTTCAAGTTACATGAAAGGAGATTCCAACTAATCATCAAGAAGAACTTTCTGACAGTAAGAGATGTTTGACAATGGAACTGATTCCCTTGGAAGATGATGGACTCGCCTACACTGGAGGTTTTTAAGCAGAGCTTGGATGGCCATCTGTCATTGATGCTTTAGTTCAGATTCCTACATTGAATGGGGTTGGACTAGATGACCCTCTGAATCCCTTCCAACTGTATAATTCTATGAATCTCATACAAGTAGCAAGAGAGTAAATTGCACTTTCCATCATACCTTCCGGAGATCCAGTCCCTTGGTTAAACAAGAAAGCAGGCAATAATCATATTGAACAGTACAGGACAAGTACATGGGCCAAAATGTGGGCTCTGGCATGCCCAAATTATATCTGATAGTTTTACTGCATATCTTGTTCCATGCGCTGGACTCTTTTAAAATGCCCTTCTCACATAGGACTCCATTATTAAAAGAAGAACACAGCATTTCATCCTAATTTAAAGGACAGACGGAATGCTCAGTGCATAATGTAGCCTTGCTACCATTCCCCCAAATTCATTACATGTGGAGTAAATAATGCATTATTGCCTTGGCTCAAAATATGCCAGACTATCTTGCAAAGTCTGAAATGCTGGGGTAGATCCCTTTGAACAGAGAAGACCGTGGGCAGGCTGCCTATCTTAAGAAGCTGGTTACTGTGGGCAAACAACAGATAACTGCTGCAGTGTTGTGGCTGAGAAAGAGCCGCATCTGAGAGGCTGCTGGTCCAAGTGTAAGCTCACCTGAAGGCTTAGCCTATATCAGCCTCAGTCCTCTGTAAAGAGGGTATGTGAAGCGCTGCAAACAGTGTTTATGTACAGTAAGAAGTTCTATTACTATCTGGCATGTGAAAGTCATTACCCACCTCCTTTTGCAATATGGGTAAAGGGGTGAAGGATCCAAGGATACCCGGAACTCTTCCGAAAGCACTTCAAGAGGACATGCCTAACCAATACAGCTCCTCAGTGCTGTGATATACCTCCTACCGTATATCAAATGGAATGGCTAAGGCTCACAGGCTGGCAAAAGTTGAAAAATGTGCTTAGTGTGTCCTTTCTAGAATCTCAGTCAAGCAAGCAGACACATGCAAATCCTTCCTATACGATGACACATTGTTCTATTGCATATGTGACCCACCTTGGCTCCATGTCAGGTGGGACTTAAATGAATAATAAATTCATCAATAATGCAACCCGAGGGAGAAAAGCAAAAGAGGAAAGGATAGGCAGCCTTTATGCTGTGCACTCTTCATACGGCGCCAATACTGGACATTGGAAAGAGGTCACTTCGCCTTTTGCACCCCAAAACCACTCCATAACCTGAAAGTGTTTGATATCAAAGGGATGTCCAGGGAGAAATCTGGCCATATTGATGGACAGCCCTTGATCAGATGACAAGAGCAGAGAATAAATGAAAGTGCCAAGTGGCAGGAGCAAGGGGATACATGGTGGAAGTTGCAAACAGGGAGGGTTGCCAGACTTTGGATCTAGTAAAAGCACCTTCCTGTTTGCAAAGCATGCTTCTACCAAAGGAGGCTGAGTTAGCTGTTGCATAGTCAGTGTCATTTACTAGACAGCTAATAACAAATGCTCCTAATGTGGCAATATAGAAGAGGCCTTTAGCAAGTAAATAATCACAAGCCATAGCTCTTTGCCTACCTTCACCAAAGGAAATAATAATATAACCAAACAAAAAAACCTCACACAAATATACACCCCTAAGAAGAAACAGTTCTTCTTTTTAAGTATTCTGAATCTAGAGATCTATCAGGGTTCGAATCCCCACTCAGCAATGAAGCTCACTGGGTGACTTTGGGCCAATCATTGCCTCTTAGCCTAACCTCCCTCACAGGGTTGTTGTGGAGATTTGAGCTCCTTAAATGCAATGCAATGCAATGCAACGCAATGCAATGCAATGCAATGCAATGCAACACAGTACAATAAAATAAAATAAAATAAAATAAAATAAAATAAAATAAAATAAAATAAAATAAAATAAAATAAAATAAAATAAAATAAAATAAAATAAAATAAAATAAAATAAAATAAAATAAAATAAAATAAACAATACAGAAGTTTTCTATTCAGCTTTGCAGAGCTGTCATTTACTGCCATGCATATGTTTGTATGAGTCCATCCCAGTGGATAGTATTTGATCAAACGGGTTTTGCAGGTTTTCAAGGGCTTCGACCTGTACCCCGGGAAAGCTTCAAGCTCCCAGAAGTCAGACTGACAAAGTTGCAAGAGAATCATAGAATTGTAAAATTAGAAGGGACCCCAAGGGTTATCTAGCCCAAGCCCCTGCAATGCAGGAATCTCAGCTAAGGTATTGTGACAGGTGGCCATCCAACCTCTGCTGAAAAAAATCTCCAAGGAAGGAGAATCCACCACCTTCCAAGAAAGTCTGCTCCACTGTCAAACAGCTCTTCCTAATGTTTAGTTGGAATCTCCTTTTGTGTAACTTGAAGCCATTGGTTCAGGTCCTACCCTCCGGAGCAGGAGAACAAGCTTGCTCCATCTTCCATGGAACAGCCTTGTAGATATTTGAAGATGGCTATCATGACTCCTCTCGGTCTCCTTGTCTCCAGACTAAACATACCCAATTCCCTCAACCGTTCTCATAAGGCTGTTTCCAGACCCTTGATCATCTTGGTCACCCTCTTCTGCACAGGTTCCAGAGAGGGAGACCGTTCCGCTGTTTAACAGCTCTTACTGAACCTATGGATGAGTGAACATACTGCTGTGATTGTTATAAGCACCTATAAGATCATCCCTGTGGCGACTCATACCTTTGGAACAGTTTTAAAGGGGGTTTTTTAATTAAAAAAATATTTTAGCAAGTGAAATAAAACATACTCAATTGTATCTTCCATTTAGCTCTTTAAGAAGTGCAAAGTTTCCCACAGAAGTAAAATTACCTTAATCAAAAAGGAAGTGCAATCAGTTATAGTAAAATGCATTATTTCACTGACTTGTGCAGTTCGTATCAAGAATCAGAAAACGGATTGAACAGGATTCCACAAACCCCTTTATGGGAATGATATCCCCTTGCCCTGTCCATTCTGTTTGCACATTTATCAGGCTTCCAATGCAGGATCAGGACTAGTGCACAAGTAATGGTAAGGGGGTGCTCAACTAGATGTGGCACAGAAGATGTGCGATCAGGATCTCCTGTGGCTTCTTTAAAATGTAACAGCAGCTGTGGGAGGGCCCTGAGTTGGATCGGGACCACTTTCCCCTTTTGATTCCCCCAGTTAAAATACCTCCTCCCTGTCCCCACTGCTTTTTGTTCTGTGGGGTGAAATGAAGAGATTTGCATAGAGGTTTTTCTCCAACCCCCGCAAAAGCTAGAAGCTTGCATCATTTTTACAGCTGAAATGAGACATGTTAAAGACTTGTGATGAAGTTATGACAGTTGGCATTTCTGTCAGGCTGTTATCTACACATTATTTTTCTAAAATTTCTCACTACATTTCTTAATAGGACTGAAGCTTTTGCTTAGATTGGGAGCCTATTAAGGCAGAAATTGTCATTTTTGATGTTTATAGCAATAGCTACATAGATAATACTGCCACCTTTTTAGGGTTGAACTTCTCGCCATCTTAGCAAACACGTGTTCCCAAATCCACATTTGGCAAGATAATGCAAGTGTGGATTGCTCACAGATGAGTATTTGGGGCGGCGGGGGAGGGGGGGAGAGTATGCTTTACCAATCCAGTATCCATTGAACATGCCCCAAGCCCACTCCCCAACTGGGATTTACTTCTGGATACTGGATACTGGTTTTGCAGCCTGGCTGCTGAAAAATCACTATTTAAAAAATAAAATTTAAAAACAGGTGGCAGCTGGGGAGAATCAAGGATAGACTCACAACAATTGTCTCCCCATTGGGGTATCCTTTTAATATAGAAAGGGGGGTATTAAACTTTTAGATTACTAAATAAAATTATGAGGAAGCCATTGGACTAGGAATACTGTTTTCCTCATAAAATGGTAGTGCTGCTCATAAAACCAGCAAAAATCTAGATTTGTGGCCTAGTGCATTCATTCCTGTCCTCTCCTAAGAGTGATGGCAGAAGGACAAAAGCCAGGATAAACAAAGAAGTATAGTGGAGGAAGTCCCGTTCAGGATTTATTTCGCCTGGGCTTTAATTTCTAGGCACCAGTGCAGTATGAGCTTTGAAACTCAGGTAAGCTTTAAAACTGCAGAGCACTCCTCCACTAGCCCAGGCAGTTGGGTTTTGGCAGGCACTTCTCACCCCGCAAGAACCTGTGGATGAATTCTACTTCCTGTCTAACCACCACACCTCCACTTTGCCTTCATTACTATTACTCCTGGATCTGAAATTGAAGAGCGGCAAAGCTGTAACTGTGTGACCTAGCATGCAGAATCGTGGCTTGCCAAAATAAGCTTCGGCAGCTAGTCATCATGGCAGTCCCTTCGTGAGGTTTGGGCACCCTGCTCCATGGGGTAGCCTGTGGTGCAGGGGGCAAAGGCATCTTCCAGGAAGCAGCATTTTCAGGGGGCTGGGGAAGAAGGGGCAGGGGTATGAGATTCTGCCAGCACCGTTGCGCACGCTTAACTACGACTCCAACCCATTGTTTTTCACATCCAAGTACATAAATTAAAAGGAGGCCTTATAAATGAACTTACGTTTCTTGCATAGGGTACTTCTGTTAATAAAATTTAAAAATGGGATTAACCTTTTGTGACAGATCATCACCGTCACCACCACTAGGACACTGCTGATTATTTGTTATCGATTACAGTGTAAGAACAACAACAAAAATCACTTGTATGAAGAGCTCTTCTGATATCTTTTTCTATCTTATAAGTGTGAATTTGGTTCTTCACTCTCATATGAGATTCTGTCGTTTGCCCTGTCCTTCTTCCTTACTATCTTCTACAGCGACAGAAAATATATTGCCAAATTCCTGAATGTTCAAAATATGACCCTGCAGATTTCAGATGAAAAGGAATCCTACACAGATAACCCTAACCCGAAAAATAGCCTTGGGGCTGGATCACTTTCCTGAAGGTTTCACCGTGGCAACAGCCTGTACCGCCCCACCATGTGCATGTGCATCCACATGCTCAAGAACAGAAGCATAAAATGAACACAATGGACAGTTCAGAGATCAAGTTACATTTTTTAACTGCCCAGTTGGTTGGTTTGCCAGCAGCAAGGGAAAACTGCCTTAGTCACTATAATATAAATGCCAGAGATGATCCAGCTGGCTCATCTCACAAAGTTTGCCTAGCAGTTGCATGCTCAATTCAGTATTTAAGTGGTGTTAAGTCTTTGGGACATTATGTCTCAGGTCTATATTAATAATGTAAATAATCTGGATAACTTTTTAAAACATTTGGTTTCTTTAACTTGTTTTAGCATGATTGAGTTTGCTGTCTTGTGGGTATCATTATGGGATGAAAGACAGGTTAAAAATCTAGTAAGTGAAGCAATAAACAAACAGAAAGGTGCATACTTTCTTTGACACATACGGACCTGTGTTTGTAAGTGGAATATGTGCTAGATAGTGGTATGAACATGAGGTGGGATTTTGCATGCCCATGCTCAGATTCTGCATGTTTGTGCATGTGATAAGATTATGTGGCAGGCAGAAGGAAGGAAGGGGAATATCTCTGTGATAAGAATGTGCTGTATGTAAAATTGTCTAGGAAGGTCAGCAGGGGGGGCGTCTTTACTTTAAAAATAGGAGAAAGGGAAAGGAAGAGAATTTGTAGAAAAAGGAATAGGGGAACACTGTTTGCTACTTGCCCAGCCTGGATGTGCCCTGAGCTGTGCAGAATAGATGATAAAAGTGTGCCAGAAATGCCATCCGCAGGCGCTGTGGTGAACCTCCTGACATTGTCCAGAGGCTGCTGTACACATACTGGGTGGGCACATTCTAAAAAAGGAGAAAAGACTCCTCTAAAAAAGGAGAAAAGACTCCTGACAATGTTATTAGACTGAAATTAAAGAAACACAAACTGTGCTGGGATACATGAGGTGGCAAAGATAAGACTACTGAATTTAACATAGCCGAGATTTGCAGTTATTCTATATAGGGAAGGAAATGTGCAACTGGCAAAGAACTGGCAAAGAAGAAAACAAGCCTGATATGGGGCCTCTTACAACTCAGACGAAAATAAAGGAAAAAAGAAGCGAGAAATAAGGGAGTAACAATAGAAGAAGGAAGGAGAAATGTTTTTGGCTAAATTCATTTTCCTTAGAACTTGGTGCAGCAAAAGGTTAACACACCATCACCCGGCTGCCAGCCCATTCAGATTTCAAAGTCTGTAGCAAATAGAGTGTACCTGGGGCAGAGGATAAAAATTAACCAGTATTTTTTTAAGCTGGAAAGAAAACAAAATAAAAAGAGAGCCAAAAATATATATATAAGAAAACAAAATTAAATAAGAACATGTGTGCACAAACGTGCAGGCAGCGAGGGGGGGGGGGGGAGTGTTGAAGAAGAAGAAAAAGAGGCCACAGAAACAAAAGAAAAAGGGTTCTAAAATTCTCTTCCATAATCCCTTTCCCCTGAGAACCTTGTTCTTATGTGGGACAGCAGATGTGGAAAATTCAGTTTTATTGCTCTAAAGCTGCTGTACAACGCATAAAAATGTCCAGGAGTGTCTGTTTGTATGTTTGTAGTTTGCATGCCGTGGGCACATCGATATGCTAAATCAAGCCAACAAAAGAAATTGGGGTGGGGGGAGGGGAATCAAGCAAAGGAAACAAAAGCCTCACCTCAAGATAAGCACATTTCTTAATTCCAAATTCTAATAAAATTGAACTCCTGTTCTCTCAAATAATATGTCATTTACATAAATATTCTTATTCTGTACCACCCAGCCTGCGGGAAAAGGGGTTTTCTTCAGCCTGGGAAAGTTACAGACATCGCAGGTAGGAGAGAAACAGGAAGTCAAGAAAGGCCACAGTAACTTTTTTCGAACTACTAAGTACAGTGGGGTCATCCCAGTGCATTTCCGAAGTTAGCAATTTGTTGATTATGGATGAAAGGAAACACATACATAGGAAAACACACACTTTGGGAGGGAAGCAACCATTTTAAAAATTAAAACACAAAATATAAAAACAGTGAGTGGTGTTGTTTGCATGACCTACCAGGAGTGTGAACAAAATACGCCAAGTAAAGATCCAGTTCTTTAATTGTGACTCCAATGTGGTGTGGCTGGACGCAAAGGCCCGGGTTTGAGCACTGCGGCGACTTGTATAGCCGCTCCCCGTCAGTACTTTCAAGAGGGATCCCTTTGAACAAGATGACCATAACTAGGTCCAGCCTCCAAACCTTGTCAGCCTGCCTCAGGCAGTCAATCCTGCGGATTTTGCCCTTCTGATCTGGGTTGGAGAGGACACAGCACGGTGCTTTCTTGCCCGTGATGGTCAAGACGAAGTCCTCGCGAAATTCCGGGCGGATGTCCTTGCGTAGCTTGGCCAGCAGCCGGGATGCCCATTTCTGCTTGATCTCAGGCTTTTCACCAAGTAATTCGTCCTTCACAGCGCGCTCCTCATCCTTCGACATCCGCTTCTCATGCTTCTTAAAGTACTTTCGTTTCCGAGCTTGCAGGTTGAACCATGTGTAAGAAAACGCACGGACATGAGGAAGAAGAGCTTCAATGAAGGGGTGGAATTCATCCTGGGGAGAAAGGGCGAGAATAAAGGGTGCAAAACAAAAGAAGGGGGGAAAACATTAGAATAAGAAAATAGGGAAGGGAGAAGAATCACCCTTAAAGCTGAAATTTGTATGTTAAATTATATATATATATATGTATACACAAACCAACAAAAATTAAGGGAAAAAATATGCAAGCCCAGAATACGATCCAACCCAGCAACAAGATAAAACACAACAGTAGAACAGGGATGCCAAGCAGGTATGTTGGGAGCGTGGAGGATTAACACTGTTTCCAGAATACCACCAGAAGATAAATTTGGAGGTTGAAAAAAAAATCAAGATAAGTTAATTGAATTAAAATTTGACTACCTTTAAAAATAAAAGTAATAAAGTTTGTTTGGAAATGTTGCAATTAAAGACAAAATTGGCTATGATCTCCCTTGCATGATACAATGCTCAGGATAATTTATATATACTCGATCAATTATTTCAGGAGGCTTTCTGACTTTATTTTTTAAGTAAAGATTTCCCTAAAGCTAAAAACATCCAATAGAGAGGGGAAAGTCAAAAATGGAAATAATTACCATTGCTCTGGCTCATCCCGGCGAAGCTAAGCCCCCGATTCAGAAATTCTGGGCTCAGAATTGCAGAGTGTGGAAGGGGGGTGCTATTGGGGCTGTGAGGTGGAAGAGGGAGGAGGGGAGAACAAGGAGGAAAGTAAAAAATATAAAAAGGAAGTGCACAGAAGAGTGCAGGATATTTCTTAAATTGGGTGGAAAACAATTGTTGGCTGCATTCTCCACTGCAAACTGTTAGCCAATTTTTTTTTTTTTAAAGTCTTATTTAATAAAAACAGTGGGATAGCAAAAAAGGAGGATTAAAAATTGAAGAAAGCAGGTTAGGAATGGAAACATCAGCGAAGGACAAAAATAAATCAACATCACCACACACATACACACACAAAATATGTTTTCTTTAAAAAAAAAAGCCAAATAAGGATAATAATAATAATAATAATAATAATAATAATAATAATTGGAAGGATGAAGGGAAAAAATAAAAACAGGCAGAATAACAGCAAGTGATCAGGAGGGGGAGTTGAGAGGGGGGAAAGAATCTCTCTCAGCGTTGGCAAAAATGCAAAGATGCAACTTAGATGTGGCTCCCTCCGCCTGAGAACAGGGGCGATCGCAGGTCTAGGGGAAAAGGGACAGACTCCGCTCTGGAATCAGCTGTGATCGGCTGCTGGCAAAACCCAACTGCTGGGGTATAAGGGATTTTGTTGTTGTTGTTGTTTCCCCCCTTTTTTCCTTTCCCTTTTTCCTCTTAAACTCTCTTGCTCGCTTGCTTTCTCCTTTCATGCTCAGTCCCCAACCATTTGCCTGTGCCAATGCCAGCAGAAAAAAAAGAGAGAGAGAGAGAGAGAGAGAGAGAGGAGAAGGGATCCACCTATTTGGCAAGGAGACACATCGTGGAGCAGCCAATGGCTGCATCAAAGAGAAAGGGAGGTGGAGGGGGGGGAGGTTGGCGGAGAAGGAATCAGGGAGGGGGTGGCAGAGAGAGAGAGAAAGAGAGAGAGACTGTGCAGTTAAGAGATGGAAAACAATTTGCCAAATCGACAAGTTCATATCTAATGAATAAGCAAAGTCCAGCCGCAATGAAATTTTTATTGGCCAGCAGATTTTGGCAAGGAGGTGACTGGCAAAATATTTTAAATAAATAAATATCATAGCATCCACCCACCTCTTCTCCCCCCCCCCAACCTCCAAAAAAAGACAGTCCCACAAGGCCTCAGAAAAAGCAGCTGTTCCATCTTTCTCTCTCAATCTCATTCTCTTTCCGTCCTCGCTGCCTTTCCAACTATTTGTACAAAAAAAGAGAAGAAAATCCTGAAAAATATTTCCTTCCAATTACAACTCTCTCTTTCAATATGCATGTGGTTAAGATATTGCCGCCCTACTTTTTTCTCAATTCAGGTAGCATTAATTTAAAATGCATACAGATATTATTTCTTTGCAAGTTCCTGGTATTGCTACTCCAGGCCTCAGCAAACATCTTTGCTTTCCAAAACTAGGGTTTCAGTCAGCCCTATGAAGCTTTGTGCCACTTCCTTATTTTCTGCAATTTTCACCCCGATATTTGCCAAAAAATTAATAATACATGCAGATTAGAGCAAACGGACCAGCATCACAATATGAAGTTATTCACCTAAACCAAATCCTTATTCCCTCTATTAAAATTTTATTTAAAAATGGCAATGCTTAAAATGCATTGTTTTGAAAGTTTAAATAGCTAATTTAATCTATTTCATTCCAACTTTCACTTTTTTATTGCTTATTATTGCTTCATGCCACATGCGCAACTAAAAGGACATCAGAAAACATGACTCGGGGGAGGGGGGGACTAAAATAATTAATTTTGAGGGGAAAGAATAAGTACATAAAAAAGTAAGAAAAGTACGAGGACCAGAGAAAAAGAACAGTGGTGCATAAAACAGGAAAGCAAACAGGTAATTAAAAAAGGCAAACGTGAGAAAAGCTAAATTGTAAAAATGGTAAGATTTAAAAAAGAAAAGGAATGAAGAGACGCGAGGAAAAAATAAAAGGCTTGCATTAGGGAGTAAAGAAAAGGGTGTGGCCTTGGGGTGCTTTTGCTGGACTTTTCTGAGTGCCGTCCTCAAGGAATTGGGCACAGAGAAGGCTGTGAGGCAACAATAGCCGAACTCACAGTTGCTTTATTAGAAGACAGCTCTGCTTGCTTGCTTGCTCCCTCTAATTCAGCCCATCCATGCACAAAGCGCCTTACCACCCGCAACCTCCCAATATCACAGAGCAGAGACAGAGAGGTTTGCATCAAAGAGGGTGAATTCACAGACAAATGAGGGCTCTAGTCCCACCAGAGAAAAAGAGGCCATATACGCCTCCCTGCAGCACCATCAGATACTCTGAGCACCTCTAACCCTGACTTCGCTCGCAGGGCTGCCACCCTTATTCCTGCAGCACCCTCGACAAGCCGAATGCTCCGGTGGGGTGCGCGGAGATGGCACAAAAGACAGACCTACGCCGAGCATTTGCCTACTGCCCACTGCCAGCTCTAGGCCTTGCTGCCAGCTTTCCAGCAACTAAGCAGGCAGCTAAATCAGAGCTCTCGGTTTTGTGCTCACAAATCGCAGGGTGGAGGCTTTTCCCCGCCATAACTCGTTGGCTGGAGATGGGGGGGGGGATATTACTGTTTTTCTCTCCCCCACCCCTCTCCCGCCACTTCACAAATCTGGCACAGGTCAGCCTGAGATACATTAAAAGCAGGATACGGGGCCCTCCAAACCTCTTGCCGCTCATAAATATGTTGTCTGCTTGAGAAAAACACAGGCCTCCCCACACCTCTCCATGACCTTGGCGACAAACCCCCAGAGGACTGCAGACAAAGGTGATCTGTCCGCAGCTGTGTTAGGTAATACCTGAGCCTGCCCCCTTCCCCTCCATCAGGCAGATTAAAGGTGGGTGCGCAGGCAGGCAGTTGAGGTGGAAGAGTTCCATCCCGACACAAAAGCTCGGAGATTATTTTTCTATATCTGTGTCAAGAGGGGGGAGGGTGCAAGTCGAAGCTCAAGAAAGTAGAATAAAAGAGATAAAAGGGAAAACGAACTTGTGCCCTGCTCCCCCCACTCCACTCCCCCCCAAAAAAACATTTTCGAAGTCTGCCATTGAAATTCAAAACTCATTTGAAATTCTCACTTCCTTGTTACCTGGGAATATACAGGTTCCCAGGTTGTTTTTTTAGGCCCGGGATCCATCCTTTACAAAGGACTGCATGACCTTCAAAACTTTTAAACAACTAAATCTAATGTATGTTTTTAAAGCTTTGGTGTGGGACGAAACTACAGTATAATCAGAGTCTTTACACTCTTGGAAAGCTTTTGGGGGTGGACATTGTAGCAAATTAAAATTAATTCAATTCACACTAACTTTATAGACATGTACATGAGGTGCTATGAAGACTAGACTATGAAGAACATTAGGAAGAATGAAGAAAACAGAATGAAGAGCAAAACAAAGAAAAATCACCCACTTCTGTCACTACTAACCGTAGCATTCCTTTTCTTGTGATCAGAAGTGCTCAGTGTACAAGACAGAGGTAAGAAAGTACAGCTGCTTTGTCAAGGTCAGGTGGCACTCAACAAATACAAAACTCAGGACTTGTGACAAGATGCTATATTTAAAAGCTGCAGCAGCAGCAATAACAAACAACGACAACAACAACAACATTACTCTAATTGCCTTAAGAGTTTTCTAGCCTTGATAGGCCTTTTTCACAGAACAGCAATATTTTTACACACTTTCAGGGCTGGCGAGGAAGCTGAACAGTACAATCCGATTTTCACCTAGCACCTCCAAGACAAGAAATGGACTCCTAGGGCACACCTCTTGGACTGCACATGGATTTACTGATACCCTTGAAAATATTGTCACCCCAAGCGACCACTTGGGCTGTTTGTGCACTTGGGCTGGCATAGACAGCGTCCGTTTACAATACGACGATTGTCGCAGCAGAAAAGCTCAACATGCATTGACACATGCATTGAACTAGCATATAAGATAATCAGTGTATTATGGCAGAATTGGGCATCTATGGAATTATCTGAAGTAATTTGCAAATGGAATTCCACAAAAGACAGGAAAGCCGCTGTTATATGGAACAGGTTTTAATTCCTTTTTTAAAAAAACACAACCTCATAAATGCTACAGCCGTGCTGGTTCTGCTATAGTACATAGAGGTTTGTTGAAATACCGGTGTAGGTACTTGCTATTTAAGAAAAGTAACACAGAGGGATGACAACAGAAACAATGGAAAGGTTGTCGAGCATCACCACCCATCCCTAGCGACTACAATGGGAGTGCTGAATGCCCAACACCGAAAACCAGCAATTCATTTAGGAGCATTTATTATAGGCACCTTTGAGAATGCACACTTTAGGACAGCTGTACTAGGCAAATTCACTCCATTCCAAAAAAAGCACAGCAGATTTACGGAACTTTAAAGCCCGAGTCTGAGCTTTCTAGGATTCGGCTTATAATGGGATCAAACCACCGCTCGCAATTACGATGCAAGCTTGACTCCTTTCCGTGAGACGTGTGGTCATCTGGGTTCAGTTTTCAATGCAGAAAATTATGAACCTAGGAAGGTTTACCCTCTTGCGACTTAATGAGCAAACATTATTTTAATATTTATTTTTAGCGTTTTGTAGGTTAAAACTCTGCACAAATAACCTGGAATGAATAGTATTTTAGGAAAACATCTCTTGTCTCTAAGGCAAATCAATAAATAAACAGGGGAGGGAGAAGTAGAGGCAAGTAAGAAAGATATGGAAACATCTGCCATTAGTAGAGGGGGGAAAGGGGTAGTGGGGGGAAGAAGGGAAGAAAATATGCTGATGGAAAGACAGGTTAAAGGAAGGAAGTGAGAATGAAGGGGAAGTAAAGATTTAAGAGATTCAAATGAAGAAGAAAATTTCACGGCCAAGTATGAGTCTCTCCAACTCAGAGTTTAGATGTGGGTTGCATATACCCTCTCACAAAAATACCACCATCTCTTTGTTCTCACAATATAAGGCAACTTTTCTCTCTTCATCAGTTCCAGATTCATTAACAAAGTATGATGCTAAAGTGGAGAAGTTCTTAAGAAGGTTGTCTGAGAAAGAGCTTTTTGCTCTCTTCATCTCGAAGCAAGGAATTTTTGGGGGGTGGGTAGAGACTCCCAAGTCTTGTAGAGAGCTTATGAGTTTTAATTACTTCAAGTCAAAACTTTCTAACTCTGGGCCTCCCCCCCTTTTTTTTAATGGTCTGCTCGTTTTTGGGAGTCTCTCTCCTTCTCACTTTCACTCTTCTCAGCAATAGGAGCACCGTGTAAAGCTTTCTTGGGGTTGTCATAGAAACAGTCAGTAGCACCCTGGCAAACTACATCCCTAGTGAATGAATAGCACATAAATTTCTACTCTCCACAGGGCTAGTGAGACCTGCAACATATTAGCCTGTGGCTTGCCCCTGCTGAACCCCCATCCCTGAGTGCCAAAATAATAATGCTTTGGCCAACAATGAGTCAGTAGGATTTTGTGTCCAGCTTGGCCCAGCTCCAGAGACTGTAATATGGGGTACAGAATTTGAGGGGCATGCATCTTGCCTTTCCATTATTATAAAGAGTTATGAAATACAAGATTTCGCAACACAAACTGTGATTTAAGTAGAGTTCTATAAAAACATGCCCAACCACAACTGAGATTTCAAGGAAACAAAATCCACTAGAAGCAAACAACAGCTTCAGCCGTGGGTTAGGGCAATTAGGCTCCTCCTCATCATTGCCACAAATAGACAGAAATAGACTCCCGATTATAGACTTTTAAAAAAAGATTTTCATGTTGCGCTCTTGCCTCTGACACAGATTTCCATAATCAGAATGCCAGCCCAAACCAATCCAAATGATGCATCAAATATACCCTATTTAAACCACCCCCAAAATTAGATAAAATTCATTTTCACAACCAGATGAAATATTTGTTCACTCAGATCCTCATTTTGCATATTACTGTACACAATAAAAACCTACAGATGACTATAAGTCTATGTAATAGTTATATCACTTTGATTCTCCTCTTCATTCTTCAGAGTTAACACACAGCGTCTGCCTGAAAAGTTTTTCCCTCTCTGACCTGATTTAGCACAAACAAGAGAAAACTGTGCGGCAGACTCAACGTCCTAACGAACTTGAGTTAATTAATGCTAGGAAAGAAAGAAGCTCCCTCTCAGCCTCTTGAATCATGGTTCACTAGCCTTTTCAATTTTCTATTTCCAAAAAAAAGGTGGGGGGAGGTTGCATTCAAATATTTTTCCCGTCTGAGCAGGGAAAATAAACAATACACAGAATTGGGGAGTGGGGGCAGAATTAGAGCAGCACCGGATAAATGTGTGCAGGAACACACTATTTTTTAAAAATGCTAAGTTTATTTTAATATTTCAATCTTCTACAGTAATGTGAGTTGGCAGCAGCCTAAGTGATGGAGAGGGCAGGAATAAATGAGTCAAAGGTTTTTAACTAAAGTTACAAAATGACTCCGTAATTTCACATTCAACTAAGCACTTGGAGTTAAGGGCAGAAATAGTCGGGAGCCGAGAAAATGTGTTTGTGGTTCTTTTCACATTTCTACCATTCTAAGTAACAGGGACAAAGAATAGCTGGAATTGTGACTCTCAGGTAATTAATCCAGTCCTGCCTTCTGTATGTAACCAGACCTCTATTCAACACCTGGATTTAGACTGCAAGATTGAGAGCCTCTTTGATTACAAACTTACTGAATAAAACTGCTCAGCCTTCTAGCAGAACTGGTGCCCTTTAGCTAGAAGGACTAGGCTCTCTATTCATCAGAAGTACATTTTGTAAAGACGTACTTAGGGTGCAGCTCTTGAGCACACCTATATATAGCCACGACAATTCCTACAGAATAAAGAACCAGATCTGAGACTGGTTTTAAACCAGCTGAAAGTTACAAATCATTACATGATGCCAGCACTCCAAGGACGCTACTCCAAATTCAGTGAAGACACCTTCAATTCTAAATGCTTCTGCTGGTGAAAGATACTCAAGACATTTAGATAAAATATGACTGAACCACACTGTGCTACCATAGCTGTCAATAACCAGCCTAGGCTGACATAACATTCCACCAAATCGGGTCAGGCGCAGTATGAAAGGAGAATACATCTTGTAGCACAAACCAGAGATAGCTTGCATTAGTACATTTTCTCAGCTTTATTTTTGTCATTTATTTTATGGTAGCAATTATCCTAACGAAGCAATAGGATGTTTACCAATTTCCTCCCTATTTATTGGTAATTCAAATACAGCTGATCCAAATTCACTTCCACTGTTGAAGAAGAAAGTGGCTGCCTAAGACATCTCAGTGTGTAAATATATGCCATGCAAAATTAAAGAGTTTGTTTTGCTTTTGTGGCACAATTTGGCTTGGATACAGCTACTTTTTCAAAGACCACAACCTAGAGTTGCAAATAAAGCTGAAGAAGTAGATGGGCCTCACTATATGTCTTTAGTTGTACAACCAAAAACTCATTTGGAAACCTAGGGCTTTTTATGGATATTATCCTTGATGTAAATTTTACAAGCAGCCCAAGATCTGGCCAGTTAGGACAGAATATTATTATAGTCATGCTTAGTGCTTTTTTTCTAGGGGGATACAGGGGGACAGATACCCCTAAACATTTTGTGAATCTAATTTTGGCCTCATTGAGAGGCGGTATTTCAATATGAGCAGGGGGCGGGGGAGCACTGGTCACACTAAGAAACTCTGGCTTGGGGTGGATTGAAAGCTACTGGCCCAGGCATGGCAGGTATGCCAGCACTGAGTGATCGTGGAAGGCAGGGAGCCATAGCTTTTATTGGATAGAAAGAAGATACTAGAGAATTAACTCCATCTCCTAAAGGCGTATCTAATGGAACATCCATCTTACTTGTTTCACCACGGGAATTAAGATTTTTATCAGACAAGCGCATAAAATGAAGTAGATGGCTGCACCCATCTTTGATGCTCTAGATATATGAATCAGGGGAAAAAACAATGCATATGATTTACACATAACATTTTACAAACATCTGTGATGACTTACACTCTGACGGTGGACAGATAGTTAGTTATTCCTCTGGAACAACAGGAACCATTTCCCTCTAACTGTTATCAGTGAGTGAGCCTTTATTTCATACTAGAATAATCTTAGTTATATAGTTGATAGTTGGATCAAATATCATTTACTGATGGATTTGGATTTTTAACTAACCTTACTACAGACTCTGAGCATATTCAAGCTACTGTATATACAGTATAAACATACAAAACAGAAACCAAATTAAAATTAAGCAGAATAGCACCAATTCCACAATCTATTTTCTTCTTTCACTTCACCCTCTCCTTGTCATGTTTCTCTGTTTACAAAAATGGCATACCACCCTCCCAGCCAACTTTGGATCTCTCACCAAGCATTGCCCAAGTAATCTCCAAACAGTGGTAGCTAGTTTTTAAGCAGTGCCTAGAAAGGTAGAGAAAGAACTGTCCCAGCTGAATGCACTCAAGTCTTGCATCCCTAAAAGGAAGAAGCCTTTCACACAGACTTCCTAATTTTTAATCACACTTAATTTCTAATCACTTTATCAATATAAGAATGAGCCCATATAAGAATGAGCATCAGGTTTGTCAGCCCCATTCCTCTCCTCCCACTCAAGTGCAGCTGCAAGAACAGAAGCTTTCACTGTGATTTTAAACTAGTCACAGTTCAGCATTACGTCTAAATCGAGACAAACTATGGAGTTATTCTTAACTATGGTTTACTCAAATAAGCCAACTTCAAACTATGGTTTATGAAGCCGCCTTGTTTCAATAAATCATCATTAAGATCAATCACACTTTAGGTTTTGGACACAACTCTAAACTGTGGTTAACTGAAAATGGAAATGAAAGCTTCGGATCTCCTCCCTGTGGCCTTCCCAAAGGAAGAATGGCGAAGAGGTGGGTATATCATTCATATAGTGATAAATCATTGGGTCTAAATACATACAGTAATTATCAATTGACAAGACAAGATAAAATCCACTTCAGTCTTCTCCATTTCCTGCTTAAAGAAAACTGTTTCCAAGAGTCACATCCTATCCTTTCACAAACAAAAGTAAGAAAATGATAAATTTTCAAAATCCATTTTATAGAGAGTTGCAGAAGTCATGCAGGCATTGATCAAGAGAGGAAGTGTGTTGCTCATCATATCACTATTGAATTGATATATGTCACGGTCACACCAAATGTACACACACAATCACTATAGTGCTGATAACACTTCTGGGAGCAAGTTTCAACTTTTCCTAGGGTACAGCTATGGAAACCACCAGCAAATATATTTGAGCAGAGGCAGTCCAAAATGAATAAATACAAACCATGGCTATGAAGGGCAATGTCACTTCTACAAAACCACATCCAAATCTCTGAATGCGTCTCTCCATAGACAGACTCTGTGTAAAAATGGTAATTGGGAGAAGCACGCGTCACATCTGTCCTTTTTTCCAATAATCAACTGCATTAAAAGAGACATGGTACCCCATTGCTACAATGCTCTTCTGCAGCAAATATCCTCTAGGTGTTACAAAATAAAATAAAAAGAAATTTGCAAGATTAAAAAAACCTACAAGAAGCATTTTGATAACCAAAACCCCACACCAAGCACAAACAGAAAAGATACATAAATATAATGAAACATGAAATGTCTCAAAATTAAAACAACGGCAGCAATAGCACAACATTCACAGGGAAGGGAACTGTACAGTGGTGAGTGAGTTGTGCACCTGTATTATGATCCTGATTAACAGGGTTCTAATCTACAAAAGCCAAGGCTACGTGAATTCTGTTCGTCTTTAAGGTAACACGAGACTCTTTGCTGATTTTGCTGCAACAGAGTAACATGACTATCCTTCCAGCTTTCAACATCCTTGTGCAAACACGAAAAGCAACCCTCACCAACCGCCTCTCGCACATGAAACACTGAAATATTTTTTTTTCCTTCATTGGTATATAAGCTCAGAAGTCCAGCTATTCCACACAGGTTTATTATTTCAATCCTCCAAGAGTTACCCAGCTTTCCCCTACCCTACCCCACAACATAAAATCTTGCTTTTGTAATCAGCAGTAAAGTGTCTGTCAATTTAAAAACCAGAATGAATGAAATGATTTTGTGTTCCCACAACTTCAGCTACCTAAGATTCCTGTCCAGTTTGTGAAATACAGATTTAAAAGAAAATACATTCTTAAATAAAATAATATTTTAAAAATCATCTACAACAACAGTAGAATCATCTTCATTTAAACAGCCTCCATCCCCACTCATATGTTTTTACTTTCATCTCTACCTCTTTCTTGTTCTCCAGAACTCAGAACACTATAGGAAAGCCATTGGTAGAAAGATTATTTGCCTATGCATTATAAGAACAAATAATTCAGACTGGTGGGTGATAAAACCAATTTAAGTAACTGAGAAAATTCTGGTTTAATTGCAGTGGAGATGGCAGATCAGGATCTTGGACAAGGCAAAGGTTGGCAACTCAATCAGGTTTGCAGACTAAAGGAAGTCTTTGTTGCAGTTTTAAACTCCCCCCTAAAAAAGGCATTTAAAAAGCATTGCACGGAGCAAGCAATAAATACAGCTCAAGCTCTGACTAGACACCCTGGTGAATTTCTGAGTATTTTTGTCTGAGATTATGTAGTGATATTAACATCACCTTAAAAGACTGAGGACCAAAGCAATTGTAGAGAGAGGTGCTTAGTTTTGTCACTCGCACTGGATTTTCATGTCAGGTTTGCAAATAAAATAATATTTTAAAATATATTTCTTCCTAAGTTCCCGGGACAGGATAAAGTAATGCACAGTAATTATTCTACTTTAAGATTTAAATAAAGTTCATTTTGACACCAAGTTTTGACGGCCAAGTTTTCACTGAGGGGATAAACCTGCATCTGGCTAGACCTCTTCAGAAAACAGGTAAGGACATTTCTCTCCAACATTTTTCAATGTGCAGGAAATGTGTTTTTATAGAGGGGCATTTGTGTGCACTTCAGCCTGCACTTCAGGGCAGGTACAGATTAACCACCTCTGTGAGAACCAGGCCAAAGGCTGCATCCTGAACACAAGTAGCTCCTGTCGAAATCAGTGGGATACACTCCCAAGTAAACGTGGTTGCCCAATTTATTTCCCAACCCAACAAGGCAAAGATCAGGATTCTGCTTCAGCCAGAATAAAGTCTCGTGGTGTCCAGCTTTGAAGAAAAAGATCAAAAACTCATTGCTTATCTATTTAAATGTTTTACTTATTAAGATGCTGATTTGGACACATCAGATTAATCTGAATGAAACAGTGACAATGAAATTACTTGCAACAGTGTTACTGGAAATGAAAAAGGTAAGACGTCTCCCAAAAATCAAACCCTACAGCAAAAAAATCTTGGGACTGTTGTTTTTCAAAAATGAAGATTTTTATGAATCTGGGAAAAGAAATGGCCCACACTTAGCCTCTTATTTATTCTCTAGCTCACCTAATAGTAGAGAGGGGTGGATATTTAATGGCGGTAGGTTGTTGGTTCCTACACATGCACATACATTGGTGTCACCTACTGGTCTTGACATTAAATGTTGACTCGCATGTTTCAATGAATGAGCTATCACAGATTGCTCAACACAGAGAACATGTTTGCGGCATTCAGTTTCAGCTTGAAAACCATACAGCATTTTCAAAGGAGACAGTCCACATGTTCAGTTGTGAGGTGTCAAAGTGTGAATCAACCCTTAGATATCAATGAGTGTTTGCTTTGCAATTGCCATGCTTTGTTAACTTACTTTTTATAGGGCATCTAAATGACATCATCATCAAATTGCTGTTGTCCTGCACTGCTTCTGTTTTTATTTTGCTTTTCAGATTGCAGAAAATCTAACATCTTTTTTTTTTTAAAAAAAAATGGAACAGTAATTCCCCACCTTTTTTATATTTGATGTTTTTGTTTTTTTGCAGGGACATGCCAAGTAGGGTGAGTCTATGGTCACACATCTGTACTACTGCACCGTGCCACTATTACTTTACAAGTAGTCATTTTATCAGTGTGTTTTTAATTATATTTTGATTTATACAAATGTCTTTGTTGCCTTTAAAAAAAACAAAAAATACCCTATTACAACATTTGTGTGATAGTGCTTAAATAAAAATGACCTTTAATGCAAATGTTAAAATTAATTTAAATTTCAGGTCAGTGTCATTTGAACACCTGGTTTCCCTCATGATCTTTTAATGAGTGATAAAATACCTCGTAAAATACACACACACACACACACACACACACACACAGCATGCTTAAAAGGAATTATCTCTATGCTATCTACATGGTTATAATATGCTCACTATTCTGGACAGAACTTAGTAGGTTATAAGTATGCACACGCAGACACTTGGAAGTATGGAGAGTCAAGGACAATTCCACGTGTAGCGAAATAGCTGGGACAAGGAGAAAGGAGTCTACAGAAATTCATCAGAGGGATATTCAGCCATTGGGAGTTCTGCCCATATGAGAATCTGTGCCACAGAACAACTATTTTTTAATCATTTGGGCTCTCCATTATTCATTAGGTTTGTGTTGTTTTCAGCAACAGACCTACTACTAAGGGGGTGGGGACCACAAGTATCCCAAGTTTCACAAATATGTATTTCCTCTTTCTTCTTCAGTACTTCTCTTCTGAGATTGTTTTTTAAAATTATCATACATTTATCCTTTCAGATCAACTGTTTATAAGCCCTTCGTGGCTCACTCAGAAATGGGATAAGGATGCAAGGACAGGAAGTCTTGCTGCAGGGAGATAGCCATACTCTATTGGTTACTTTTTTAAAACAGACACACAGGAGACAGCTGACTACAGCTGGAGCAGGGATGCACAAAACTCGAATAAACGAAAGGCTGAATAAAAAGTAAAAGCTTCCTCTAGTGGCAAGGCATCACTGCACTGGGGATGGGGAATAGAGAGGCGTCTAGATGTACATCCAGCACATGCTTATGCCCACTAAAATGAATTGGGGTTTTTTTTAAAAAAAAAATCTGTATCACCCTTCATCCAAGGATTACAGGTTTACAATGTAAACACAGAAAAACACATACCATCATAACAAACAATAACTCTCCCCTCCACACACAGTTTAAAAGAACAGAGATTGTTTGATTAGGCAAAGTCCAATAAACAGGCAGGGATAGGGAACCTGTGGTCCTCCAGAGATGGCTGAACTTTCCGCTTCCATCAGCCACATCCCAAATGGCCAATAGCTGAAGACTGTGGGAGCTGTAATCCAGTAACATCTAGAATGCCACAGGTTCCCCACCCCTAGGCCATAGTTTTGAGGGTATTCAACACTATTGAATATTCAGCATTCAGTACTACAGGAGGAGGAGGAGCAGTATTCATTGTTAAATGGACCAGTAAAAGTTCAATTATCTTGCAAGGAAGCAAAATAAAGTTTATAAACTAATACAGGCATGGGTGGGGAAGAAGAGTCACAAAAATGAAATTATGGGAATGGCTATCATAAAGGATCTCATATTAGCGGAAAACCTGCCTAATTTTAGTAAGGGGGTTCAGCAAATGTCATATTTCAGTTATTGATTATATGCCATTTGTCTGTTACTGATGAGTCCACAAGGACACAGGAACAGTATTATTAAAAAGGAGCATATTTTCCATGCTCTAATGCCAGCATTACTGCCTTTGTGTGCAAAGATGCATGTGTTTATTTTAGAGATGCTACACCTACAAAGGAAAAGCAGATACTTAGATAAACCATTAAAAAAAACACCCAATAATAAATTGCTTTAACAAGATTGGGTTGTAAGGTAATTTTCACAGGAGCTATGGATGCTATAGAAAATATTTACATTGGCAAGGATTATCACAATGTACTGGGTGGAAAATTCTATTTTGTTACTGTCGTCCATCAATGATCCAACAGTAAAATGTACTAGGAAGACAGCCTCATGCTCAAGAGGTATTTAAATCAATCACTGTCTAAAAACAAGAGTGAATGAACAAGGATGTAATAAATTTTCCTCTAGAACAGGAGATGCAAAGGGCTGTTTCTAGCCCTCATCATTGCAGATATAAATTTTAAATGTACTCTATAGTCAGCCTCTTCCCTAGGACACATCTGTAAAAACATCCAAAAATCCCACACCCTCAAAAGCTTATTGTGCCCCGTGAACGCCAATTCAAATAAGAGCGCATTCCAGCATGGCCACACTGCTGTTCACTCTTTAGGGAAGGGAAATTGGGACTGGATGAGTTTTGCACAGTGGAAGAATAAAGAGCCAGAATAAAATTAAAAAATTAAAAATCTACAAATAAAGTTTCCTGAACTTGGAGCATCTACGTAACTACACATTAGTTGTTTTCACATGTTACATTCACTTTGGCTTAGCATGAATGAGCAGTGTACTAGTGTACCGCTATTCTCAAGTTTCCACTTTGATCCTTCCCTTCTTCTCTCTTGGTTGCACTGGAAGCAACAAACCACAAGCCTCGACTTGTCACGTTACCCAAACCTGGTCTCGTGGTTTGTTCCCTCTAAACCAAACACAAGTGGTAAGCCAAGAATAAATGCTGCTTGTCTGCATTAAACCATTAAACTATGGTTTTATGTGATGTGCAAACCATCCACAAGGAGAAATAATACCAAAAACAGGAATGCAGGAGGCCTGCACAACTTGCACTAGTCATCATGCCAAATGCAGCATACTAACCACATATTATGGGTTGGACGGGCCTGGTCCACTGCAGGAGAAATCCTTTTTGAGCAGGCAAAGGGGGCAGGGATGGGGCGGACTCGGAGAGCAAGAAAGCAGGTTTGAATGAGCCTGGTGGAGAGTGGGGGGAAATTAAGTTTTTGCGCAGGCAGAAGCAGGTGAGTCAGAGATGGAGGACTTGCATGGGCCTGGTCCATCCATCCGGTGGAGAGCGGGGGGATGGAAAAAGAGTGTTTTTGTGTGGCCAGGGGGGGGCAGAGAGTGAGAGAGGGGTTTATTTTCAACTGAATAAACCACGGTAAATCACATGTGCCAATGTAATGGATTGCTTTGAAGTCATTTCTGCACCAGGTAAAGTAATTTTTAGCCCCCCAATTTACTCCACTGTTCTTTATTTTGCCCCAACCAAAGGTGACAACCCTATCACAGGCCTACTTCCATCTTCTTGGCATTTTCAACGAAGCAACACAGAAATGAGGCCTTATTCGGTAAGGAAAAAAAACCTGTATCTAATGGAAACTGATTGCTAACTTCTTGGAATTGGTTAAGAACTGTAGACTATTCAGAAGCTTTTAACATCTAAGGTTGGTCAGCATTTCTGTTTGTTTATTTTCTTATATGCCAGATGTTTTCTCCTGTCCTATCTAAATAAATGTCTCCTAAGAAATACTCTTGAGTTCTGCCTCAGAAATTAAGCAACTCAGGTGTACATAAGCCTCCTACTGCTTGGTTCTATGTTACTTCATATAATATTCTTTAAGAGTAAAAGAAGTTGGAAGGCTCCTGCGTTAAGTTTAGAAAGAGGGTATATAAAGTTATTACTCCAGGAAGTGTGGTAAACTTTTGGCAGGTATTCAGAGTTTGGAAGCCTGTGTGAAAGCTTGCCAAAGTGCACCACGTTTCTGCATTAAATGTCACCCCATGAGTGACTTTGAAAAGTGTCCTGGCTCTGTTAGCATAGTTGCCAAGTAGCCAAAAGGGGGGACAGAGCGTGGAATAATGTGCCCTACTTCTGTGCGCCTTTAACAGATGTTTGATATGCAACAACAAAATAGCATGTAGCTAAACAATGGCTGGGTGCAGTTGTTCACCGGCACCATGGACCATGGTTTAAGAAACTGTGGGTGAGTGGCTTGGATTATTATCTCAGTTTGTTAATCTACATTAAATCAGCTTTGTCTAGTTCAGATGTAATAGGAAATCTCTGGCTTAGTGCAAGCCAGGATTTCCATGCTGAAGCTGGTGAGTGGTGAAGGAAGAAGCAAGGGAGGAGTATGTAGCCCCAGGACACGGCCACCATTTTGTAAACTACAGTGTGCATGCGTGCAATTTCAATGGCATGGGAGAACTGTGGAAATGGCATGGGGGAAAGCCTTAAATGTCAACTTTCCCCATCATCATGGTCCCAATCCGAATTCTACCCCTCTCACCCCACCTCACTTTTGGCTTCAAAGTAGAAGACTTAGTTCATTAATCTCCCGGGGCATTTTTTAGCTTCATTGCCAAATGGTGATTTCAACAATGGAATTTCACATCCAACGCCAGTATTTTTTCAACTGCATAATACAATTATTCTTCTCTGGAAACAAATCTGTTGGGTGCATTATAGCATTTTCATTTAAAGAAGAAAAAAGAAACAACCCTTTCTAAAAAATAAGAAGCAAGTCATGTTTCCTAAATGACCCATTTCAGTTCTTGAATCCGGTGTAAATACTGTACTGGGAAAGACCTCTCAATGCAAATGGGGTTCTATTGAGATATGGAGAATAAACCCTAGCCTGCAGAGAACGAAGGGTAAAAAAAAGTCAACAACTTAAGGTGAAAATATTTGGACAGGGTCTAAGACACACTAAGAAAGCAATAGAGGAAAGCAAAAGAAAGCTGAAAGAATTCGGAAGAAGTTGAAAGAAGCAAAGCTGCCTAACTAGTTAGCATTAGTATCCTAGGAAATGGTATGCAAGCAGAGGAGTGTTCACTCATCAAAGCATATCTGAAAACTTTTGCAGGAGGGCTATGAGTTAGATAGGGGAGGACGGGAATCCAGGTTGGGTTTCTCCCTGGTACACAGATATTTGCAGCAGATACTTCTCCCCTAGGTAATGATTTGCGGGTGCTAACCCTGCCTGAACAGAGGCAGGTTTGTTCCTCCTACGTGTCTCCCCATTAATGAAGATAAGTCCTGCATCCCGTCGTTAAGACTTCAAAAATAATTCTCTCTTCCCAGAATGCAAGCAACAAGGGTCTCAAAAAAAGTCAAGATTCCTCCCTGCCCTCCTTAGAGTAAAGCTGAAGAAGGATCAGAGCTCACAGCCCAAAGTAGCTTGCTACTCTGCTTTCAATGCTTATTCTCCTGCTTGCCAACCTTCCCTTTTAAATCTACCTCTCACCTACCAAAACAAAAACTAAACTAAACTAAAAAAATCCAGGCTACTGTGCCTTATGTTAAAGAGAGATTCGCTCATTTGCCTGTGGCAAGGCTTCTTGGATAGATTCAAATCCTGCCTAAGTGGCGGCAACAGCAACAACAAAATTAATTATTCCCATTTAATTTAATCCTCATATCCTTTTGCTTTAGGGCACAGTTCAGCTTCTGGAACCAAGACCTGCAGGTTTCTGCCTGAAAAGCCTTTAACGTTCTGTCCCCCCACCCCCACCCCAGTTCCCCTTCAAATGCAGCCAAATATCCAAATATTTGTGGGCAAATGAAAGCAATAAACCAAAATTTTAAACTAAAATGCTACAAGATATTTGTTTCTTATTTTAAAAAAGTTTTCTTACTTTTCCCACATGAAGAAAAAAAGACGAGGAATCAGAGAAAGAGAGAGGAAAATGGAATCCCTCAAACAGATGCCAGATTCCTAGGTGGTGAGAGAAAGGAAACCAATGTGCAGCTTGCGAGAAGGAAGATTTCACGGGGGGGAATAAATACTGATCTCTTTAATCATATTTCATGTATAGGGCTGCACTGCATTGTCCCATAACTGTAACACTGAGAAAATAAAGGGGAAATATGCCTCCTGCCCTGGCATCAATTTACACATCATTAATTACGGCAATTTATTATACTTAAAATGGATACTTTGACCAATTTTTCCATCCTGCATTCCAAGTCTTCTTCACATATTTCTGTGTGGCCAAAAGGATCAGAGATGCATAAAGCAAAGGGTAGTCATTAACAGTTTGATCCCATAAATTTCCTGTGCCGGAACCCAGTACATATATATCCTTAAGAAAGGGGCGACCCAATAACTTTACTGGTATGAAAGCCATTTAAGGTTAGAATGACATGATTATAAAATTAGTGTAAAGCAGTATAATTGCACAAATGTCACACTCCTATTGCTGTCAGATAACGCTATTGGCTTGGATCCTAATTTTCCTTCCATTGGCAGAAGGAAGTTCATTCACAGAATGGAGCTTCCCTCCCTTCTACAGCCCCCTGCACCCCCTGAAAATCTGCTCCTGGAAGATGGGGGACCCTTGGAAATGGGGAGGGGGACTGCAGGTGCAAAGGGAGGTTGACAGAAATTGGCTCTTACATGAACAGCAAAGCAACTTGGATCAAAGCAATAATGTAACACCAATGTTTAGATTCAGGGCACTGAACAATGGGTAAGACTGTGATTCTATGCACACTAAGGAGCAAATCCCATTGAACTCAGAGAGCTCAACTCTGTGTCAACTTGCAAATCGAAACTGTTGTTGTAATGCCTTTTTATATGCAAGTAATTCAAGTCTTTGAGCTTAAATATTGCTCTTAAGGCCCAAATCTTTCACAGAGCACAGCAATTA
This sequence comes from Podarcis cretensis, assembly GCF_951804945.1. Taxonomy (NCBI): domain Eukaryota; kingdom Metazoa; phylum Chordata; class Lepidosauria; order Squamata; family Lacertidae; genus Podarcis; species Podarcis cretensis. Next base: position 33,922,607 of record NC_137187.1, read on the forward strand.
AGAAACGTGAAAAATGAACTTCAAATTACCCACTTTTAAAAATACCTTAGCCTACTGTCATTCAACCACACCATTGCCTATTAACTGAAACAAAATACACATTTCTGTGCCTTGATCTCACTGTATAATTAGCATATATGCCTCAAAATATAGTGGAAAGTTACTTTTGCAGATTCTGTAATCAGACACAGTAGCATAGGCAGATATGGCACTGATGATATTAATGGCCCTATTACACTGTATTAAAATATGAGCCATGATACCCTGCCAGATATGAGATTATATTATGAAGCATCTTGTCTATGCTGGTTGAAGGAATGGCTGACATTGAAGAATCCACATATTTTAGACTTAGAAGGTCGTGATAATATTTTTGGTTGGCATACTTATTTATGGTATGAAAAGGTGAAAGTACACAACAGATTTACAAACCATATAATTAGGAAAAAATTGTATAGAGTATGGGATAAATATAAAAAATTATTGGAGACAAAAACACCACTTTGGCTTTCACCACTGGAAGCCATAGTGGTAAAGAAAAAGAATATGATGGAAGGTTGGGCAACTTATACAAATTTATTAAGAGAGTAAGGAGGAGAGTTTAAATTAAAAGAATTTAAGGACTTATCAGCAATATTAACAAGATGGATACAATATCGTCATTTGAACGTAGTATTTAAGAAAGTTAGGAAATGAGGCTTTGGTGAATTACTATTACAATTGGAGAGAGACCTGTTGGAATGTAATGCTAAAGTGCTGCCTAAAATGTATAAGACATTATTGGAATGGCAGACTAAAGATGTGCAAGTAAAATATTCAATGATACATTGGGCAATAGACATGGAAGCATGGGAACAATTGTGGAATATGAATATAAAATTTATAGCATGTTATGGTTTAAGAGAAAATTACATGAAAATGTTATATAGCTGGTACCTAACACCTAGTAGATTGGCAAAAATGTAAAAATAAAAAATGAATAAGTATTGGAAATGCAAAGGAAAAGAAGATACTTTTTATCATATGTGGTGGTCTTGAGGTAAGGTTAAAGTTTACTGGGAAATGATATATAATTAATTAAAATATATATTTAAGATAATATTTGGGGGGGACAGAAGCTTTTCTCTTGGGAATTATAGGTGTAGAACTACTCAAACAGTATAGAAATTCATTTATTTATTTATGCAACTACAACTGCAAGGATGTTACTTGCCCAAAAATGGAAAGAAGAAGAAGTCTCAATGAGAGATGAATGGATACAAAAACTTATGGACTATGCAGAAATGGCAAAACTTACTGGAAGAGTAAGAAATCAAGATAACAACCTTTTTATAAAAGAATGGAAAGGGTTTATTGAATATCTACAAAGTGTAAACAGATAAAGACATTGGCAGGATTACTGTAATAACCTGCAGTTTTAAAAGAATACATAATCAAAGTAGATGAATAAAAAAAAGTTAATTTACAATATGCAGGAAATGATAAAATAAATTTAAGGAACTGCAGAAAGAGGAGGAAGGAAGTCAAGGTTTGAAATGTTAGAACTATTGTTAAACTATTGAAATGTATATAAATGAAAACTATAAATAAAATTATTTTAAAAATGAGCTATGAAGAAGAGACACTCTAAAAAACTTTTTCAGGCCCCACAGATGAACATTGCTGGTCATTTAAAAAGAAAAATAATCACTTGATACACTTATAAACCACCTTTCTATCAATGAACTCAAGGCAGCTCACAATTACAGAATACAGCTGGAAAATGATTATATAACAAAATTATGCAATATAATTGGAAAATTGGGAAGAGGAACATAAATGAATTCAGGCAGCGACTCTCGCATAATGTTACATAATGACCAACTGAGACTTTTTAAATTATTTGTCAACCCAAAGGGCAGCAATGCTGGCACTCTCCAAGGCCACCTTGCCCACAATGTCTAGCTGTGAGAAAGGACTCTATGAGACTACCCGATCTCTGTTCCTCTTCCCCGCAGGATCAGACCAAAGGCCTATCTACTCCGCTAATCTGTTTCCTACCGTGGCCAAGCAGATGCTTATGGGAAGCCCACAAACAGGATTCAAAGCAACTGTCCTTTCCTGCTGCTGTTCCGCAGTAACCTGTGATTCAGAGGCATGGTGCCACTAACCCTTGTGCTAGTGGGTAGACATCAAAATCATAGATAGTCTTATCCTCCATGAAATTATTTAATCTGCTTTTACTATTTTACCAGATTAAAGGTAAAGGTAAAGGTACCCCTGCCCATACGGGCCAGTCTTGACAGACTCTGGGGTTGTGCGCCCATCTCACTTAAGAGGCCAGGGGCCAGCGCTGTCCGGAGACACTTCCGGGTCACGTGGCCAGCGTGACATCGCTGCTCTGGCCAGAGCCAGAGCCGCACACGGAAACGCCGTTTACCTTCCCGCTGGTAAGCGGTCCCTATTTATCTACTTGCACCCGGAGGTGCTTTCGAACTGCTAGGTTGGCAGGCGCTGGGACCGAGCAGCGGGAGCGCACCCCGCCGCAGGGATTCGAACCGCCGACCTTTCGATCGGCAAGTCCTAGGCGCTGAGGCTTTAACCCACAGCGCCACCTGCGTCCCTATTTTACCAGATTAGTCTAGCCATAAACAAGTTCAAACAACACAATAAAAAGATTACTTTTACTATGATGATGGTGATGATGATGATTTATTGAATTTAGATACCGCCCAATACCCGGAGGTCTTAGGGTGGTTCACAGGACAAAATCAAAATAGAAAACCACAAAATATGTAACCAAAATAAAAAGAACAACCTAATAACCACCACCACCAAAAAAACCACCCCATGTTTTAAAAGGGCATAGGATGTTAATCAAATCAGCCAAAGGCCTTTTTTAAAAGGAACGTTTTTGCCTGGCGCCTTAAAGGTGAATTATGAAGGCGCCAGGCGATCATCCCTGGGGAGAGCATTTCACAGACGGGGAGCCACTGCAGAGAAGGCCCCGTTGTCGTGTTGCCACCTTCCGGACCTCTCGAGGAGGAGGTACACAAAGACGGGCATCAGAAGATGATGGATCCAGGTGGGTACATATGGAAAGAGGCGGTCCATGAGGTATTGTGGTCCTGTGCCACAATACTACTTATTTAAGCTACTACAAACACCTTATTTGTACTATAACACTGCCATTATCTTATTGTTTCTATCCCTTACAAAGATCCTTAAAACTGAAAATGACTAGCAATGGAGTTACCCAGATAAGAGCCTTGAGGGGTCAAACACATTCCCATTCAGAGCAGATATTGGCAGCCTTTGATGATTTTTACTCTGAATTAAACACCACAGGTTCACCAGAGTTAAGGAAGATAAATGAATACTTGAATAATGTTCATTTTGGTCCTCTTACCTCAGAATACATACTTTTTCTGAACCACCATGTCTCAATAAACAAAACTGATCAGGCAGTTAAGAAACTGAAGCATGGCAAGACGCCTAAAGCTGGTAGTCTGGGGGAAGAGTTTTATAAGACCTTTAAATTTGCTATTCTTATTCACTTCCCAGCACCTGTTCAACAGTATCTTAGAGGGTGGTGTGACCCCAGAGTCTTGGAAATACACACAGTGTGGATTCTGAAGCTGTCCCATCACCTTGCTAAACCAAGATGCAAAATTGATCCCTTCACTTACATTTTGGATGAATCATTTATGGGATGAACCGTTTATTTATTGAATACTGAAGAGGACCAAACAGGTTTTATTTCTGGCCAACTACTGGCCGATTCAATTCAGAGGGTGCTTGATCCTGCTGTCATCAGGTGCCTTTAAGGTCTTTGATTAGGTTGAATGGCCATTTTTAATGCGTATCCTGAAGAAACTTTGGTCCTCAACTTATACAGATCATTCACCAATTATACTCTCTGACAGAAGCAGTGGTAAGAGTTAATACAGAGACTCAAGACCTTTTATGCTCTCATTTGGAACAAGACAGGAGTGTTCCTTATCCCCTCTTATCTTTGCACTGGTCACTGACTCTCTGGCATCAAATATATGGGATGGCCCACTTATTATTGGTCCCAGGATTAACAGTACTGCCCATTCTATTAATCTATTTGCTGATGGTATTTTGTTGCTTCTTACTTCTCTTAAGGATGTAATCCCAGCCCTTCGGATCCAGCTAGAGAGATCTGGGGAGGTGGTGGATATCAATGATAAATTGGAACTTATGTGCATCATTCTGCTAGATACACAAAAATGACTGCAGCAATTGTCTAGTTTGAAATTGCAATTTGGCTGCCTTAAATACCTTGGAAGCTTTATACCCAATGCTATTATTTAGTTGCACAATAAGAACTTTGATCCCCTACTACAGAGGGCAAAAGCAGACATTGCCAAGTTGAAACAACTCATTCTTTCCTGGCTGGGAAAGATTGCTGCCCTTAAGATGACACTACTCCCTAGGTTCTTCTTCTTGTTTCAGACCCTCCCCATTGAGTTCCATTTGTGTGATTTCAAAAAGCTTCACATTTTTAGTAAAGTGGGGCACAACCCACAGAGGCGCAAGTGAGTAATGTATAGGAGAACTAGAGATAACAGATTTAGAATGCCCCATCTACATACATATTACAAGGCATTCCAGAATTGGCCGTTTATCTGCATTATTAGGAAATACATGGGTAAACTGGAATTAGGCTGTGAAATGCCTTTGATTAATGCCCAGCCATTCCCCCCTTCCGTATGCTAGAATATCAAAAATATTGTCAATCCCTTTCTATGAGTCACACTTAAAGTTTGGTTGAAATAGGCAAAATGATTGGCTAGTGCTCCCTTCTCCCTTCACTACCCAAAATTTGTTGATCCATTCAATTATAGGTAATACCAGGGTTGGGAAAGGAAGGACTACAAAGCATCCAAGATTTATTCCAAACAAGGCAATCCAACTTGAGATCCAATTAGAAAAGCTAAAACTGAAGTTGTAAACACTTTTTTTTTGCTTCGCAGTGGCATCACTGATATGGATTACCATGATCTCTGACCAGTGTTTGAGAAACTCTGTGTGACTAGCTCTAGACATGTTAAGGGGGTTGCAACAGATTTCTGCACGACGCTAATAGACTACCAGTTTAAAGCTGAAGGGGGACTTAAACTTATGGGAAACTAATGTAGGTGGTGTCATTACTGAGGGTGAATGGGTGACCTTATGGCACACACCTCCTATTAAGACAATTTCTGCTAAAATCAAGGTCTATAATGAGGCTTATGACTACACTATCTTAACAATGTTTTTTCACCTTTATGTTGCAGGGTTGCTAAAATAAAAGAACACTGATTCACCAATGGTGAGAGTGTCCAAAGGTCCAAAGACCTTTTGGACAGACGTGTTTAGTATGATAACTAACCTCCTTCATAATAATGCTGACATGGAGTAGGGATGAGCTTTAGTGTCCTTATTTAAGAACTTGTAAAATCACCCTTAAGCAGTGGCATGTACAGAGATAGCATTACATGGGAAGAACACTGGTGAATGTAATATGCACAAGGGTATAATATATAAATTTAATAAATAATAAAAAAGTATGGTATTTAGCCTTGACTGATAAATTCATTTAATGCTGAAAGGTGATGTCTGGAGAAACATACAAGGACACCTTTGGTGATGATTGGTTTATATTTATTTCATTTGTTAACTCTCATCCAAAGGAGTCCCGATTTCCTGTCCTTATAATTCTTTTAAGGTGGGTTACCTGACTTAAAATGATGGTGCTATCTTGTGATTATATCTGTTATACTAAAACTGATCTGTACCTGTTGACCTGTTTGTATTGTGTTGTTTTGTTTTGAATAAAAACAGTATCACCAAAAAATAAAAAAATAAAAAATAAAAATCCTAATTCCTGAAATTCCTAACTTAGATATCTTTCACTACAGGATCCCAACTGCTTTGCACTTTTTTATTTTCTTCCTGTTTTTCCTCATCATTCTCAGTCTTATTAATCCAAGATGTAATCAACTCTGTTTTAGATGGTTTTATATTGTCCTTCCAGCATATGGTAAGGTAAGAATATATAACACTTGTGTGTAGTACTCTTTAGGCATACTATACTTCAGAAATTTCAGTAGACCCATTGTTACTCCAGTTTGGAAAGTTTCATGTACACCAAAAAATACTCACCACTACATGTGCAATCACCTTTTCTCTCTCTACAGAATCATAAATGCTTGTCCCCCACTATTACTTTTCCCGGGAGCCCAATGCCATTGTATTGCCCTCTTATACACACTTCTGTTCTCTATACTTGAATTTTTCTTGATATCTGCTTTTATTTAGAGTATGTTTTTTTCTTGTGTTTCTTTAACATGTTTTCAAAATATTTTCTATTCCCTTTCTGATGCACAACTTTTCATGATCTTATGTGTAATTTGGAGGAACTAGAAAAAGTGGGTAACTTTCACATCACTTCTTCAAATTTTTTTTTTATGATTCCAGTCTTGCTAGCAGTCCAGTCTTCTTTTCTTCCAAATCTAACCCCATTTTAAAGCCATCTCAATTGGTGGCCATCAAACACATCTTCTATAGTGGTGGAAAGTACTTCCTTTTGTCAGTCCTAAATCTCCCACCATTCACCTTCATTGGATGACACCTCCACATACACCCCTTTCTAATATTATGAGGGGGGGGAGCCTTGCTGTCCACTTTCTCCACACCCCGTCTCTCACTAATATCTCCAGATGGAAAGTGAAACAATATCTGTAAACACCTTCTGTTCCCACAGAAACAAAAACTGCCTAACTAAAGCCCCATTAACACTGTCATTGAAATCCTGCATAAATTAGTTAACACAATAGCAAAAGCTCTGCTGACATCCGGGACTTTAAAGGTGAAGGGTTGTGGAGAAATTGTGGTAGACAAAAACGTCCCTGGGACTTCCATTAAAGCAGTTTGGATTTTCAGTCTCCGGCGCTAAGTGTCTCCTACAGGTCACTTCGTTTGTTCTCCGTTAGAGAATAAGAGGTGAAAAGAACAACATTTTAAAGTGCCTCTGAAATGTTGCTAACCTGTAAAGGTTAAGAAAAGCAACACCTTCCCTTCCCACAAAACCTATATTTTCTCATTCAGAAGCACTAAAATGCCCAAATTTATTAATATTCCATAGTCAGATGTCTTAAGTACCCAGTACAGGGAGTGCTTTTCAAAGATGCTCCATAGGTCACATAGAACCTCAATTAGTTAGATCTAGCTAAGATCCAAAGTCTTGGCTCTTTAACAGGCTGATACAAAAGGCATTATATAGTACAGATTTCTCAATGAGATTCAGAAGGACAGGACAGGGTTGATTTTGGCAGTAACCTCTTCTCCAAGGCCTTTGGCTAATTAAACAATCTATGACCTTTCAAATGGGACGTGGGTGGCACTGTGGGTTAAACCACAGAGCCTAAGACTTGCCGATGAGAAGGTCGCGGTTCGAATCCCCACAACGGGGTGAGCTCCCATTGCTCGGTCCCTGCTCCTGCCAACCTAGCAGTTCGAAAGCACGTCAAAGTGCAAGTAAATAAATAGGTTCCGCTCCAGCAGGAAGATAAACGGCGTTTCCATGCACTGCTCTGGTTCGCCAGAAGCAGCTTAGTCATGCTGGCCACATGAACTGGAAGCTGTACCCCGGCTCCCTCGGCCAATAAAGCGAGATGAGCGCCGCAACCCCAGAGTCGGCCACGACTGGACCTAATGGTCAGGCGTCCCTTTACCTTTACCTTTTATGACATTTCAAGCTGGGGAGAGGGGTATTGTTTTTGTTTGTTACTATGTTATGTATTTTTGTGTTTTTATATTATAAAATGCCCTGTGATCCCTGGACGAAGGGTAGTATAGAAATTTTAATCACCATCATAATTGCTATTTTTCCAGAAAAAGAGGTGCCGGAGCTCACCATGATCTTCTCCCTTGTTCTCTTAGAATGGCAATGGCACCCATCTAAGAGGTTCCAGAGCTGAGCTCCGGTGAGCTCCAGCTGAAAAAAAAGCTCTGGTAATAATAATAATAACAACCTGCACTGGTTGTTATATAGACTGTATACAGATGAAGCTAATATCTGTTTCTACCAAATTATAAATATCTGTCTTCTTGTTTTAAAAGTAGTGAGCCAGTAATCCACAAATAAACTCAGTGGAGTAAATTGCCTTAATTCCTCCCCCCTTCATATCTCTCTCTTTCTCTTTCTCCCTGTAGGAGTGAACAAAAATAATAGGAATGTCTGGCAAAAGGGGAAGGAAATATCCTGTTTACCAGGCTCTGTGGATAGAATGCTTCTGCTTCCTCCTACTGGGAGACAATGTCAGATAAGAACAGGGATCAGGTAGGAAACTCAACATGTTAGTATGGGGTCAGGGGCCAGTTTGCAACTTCCTCCTCCAAGTCAAAGGGAGCTAGGAAGGAGAAGTTGCTATGGGAATCTTGCGTGCATGAGAGGAAGAAAAATAAGGCACTCACCTCTCTGTCTCTAGAAAGATTCTAGCATAGGAAGAGATCTTCCAGAAAGAGGCAAAGCAGGAAACGCCATAACACAAAAAAGTATTTTTGCAATTATTAACCTGTAATATCTTTTTTTATCCTCAAAGCACCATTATTGCCATGCATGCAAGTTACCGGTGCCTTGATGCTACAGATATGCCTCTTTGCAAACACTGGTGTGTTTCTGGGATAGAATGTGGATGTGACAGAAGCATCCTTTTTGACAGCCAGTGGTGAATTGCCATACTGTCACTGCGAGATATGTGGGCACTTAGATTTACTTTTAAAATTAGGCAAATGAATGAGTTTTAATGACAATTAGGAATAGTAGTTAATAGATAGATATTTATTATTACGGTCATAGACCAGCTTGTGAAACACAAATGGAACTACAATCCCAAAAGCAAAACAAACATTTAAAACAATATACAACAATGGGTTTTAAATTTTAAAATGCGGTAGGCATATAATCACATAAAAACTTTAAGACAGACTACCATAGAGAAATCTTCAGGCTTAGAGGCAGTATACCTCTGAATACCAAGCCTGGGTTGGCATCTAACAACAGCACTGATCCAGACATCATGAAATGATGGTCACTGCATCATTTTTTGCCTTTGTCGTACTCAAAGCCCTACTGAATCCAGCAACTTCCATTGCAATGAAGCATGTGTTTGCAGAATATTCACTGATCACTTCTTCTTTTTCCAATATGGAAAGACCAATATGGCTGAAGGTCCAGCGCCGAGGGCCTTCTGGCGGTTCCTTCATTGCGAGAAGCAAAGCTACAGGGAACCAGGCAGAGGGCCTTCTCGGTAGTGGCGCCTGCCCTGTGGAACGCCCTCCCATCAGATGTCAAAGCAATAAATAACTACCTGACATTCAGAAGACATCTTAAGGCAGCCCTGTTCAGGGAAGTTTTTAATCTGTGATATTTTAGTGTATTTTTGTTTTTGGAGACCCAGCCAGATGGGCGGGGTACAAATAATAAATTATTATTATTATTATTATAAATGTGTACATGAATGAGAATTGATGTTGCATAGTGGCTAACAGTACAATCCTGTGCATCTGTGAAGTCCCAGGATGTACAGTGGGACTTCTTTCTTAAATAAGTATATTTTGGCCTACAAACAAAATTCAAAATGTCCCCAGTTTGAATCCTGCCTCTGCCATGGTCTGATACTAGAAGGCCTTTCTCTTGGCCTCAGACCCCCCACACAGTAAGTGCCACCTCCCTTGCAGGGCTATTTTATGGGTTATAGAAGGATAATATACAGGAGGTGCTTTAAACACTTTAAAAGCAATACATACATCATAAGCGTTTGTCATATGATATGGAGTGCTCTCTTTTTTAGAATAGTTACCCCAGAGTTCAGATAGGAAGCAATATTGTATTACACTGAGAAATGGAATGTTCCTACTTTTACTAAGCCCACTTAATATGCACATTAAATGGAGGTGGTTTGAGAGATTAATAATTGCATGTTTTTGCTACATTACAAAAAAGTATTATAAATAGCTCTCAACTTTGAGGGAAGGCATTTGTCGGTGAAACCATTAGGGGGCTTCTTTTCTATAGCAAAGGGTGTTGTGTGGCAAAATTTATTCCTACCAAAAACTGTGCATTATTTATTTGATTTTATTTATATTTTTACTTCTAGGCATTTACAAGCTGCTTTTTTCTGCACTCAGAGCAAACAATCTGGGGGGTTTTTTAATAAAGAAGAGTGCAAAACACAACTTAACAATATATATGTGCTGACGTGTCCCCCAGGATACACTAGGTATCCTATCCGGTTGAAGAACACGCACCAACTGGAGTTTTATCTTATCTAACACCTCTAAAAGGAGCTTATTCTGTAAAAGGCAGAAGTACTAAGATAACCGGCATGGAAGAAAATAAATAGCTGATTGGATCATATTTAAGTTTTGTTCTTCTTCTCTTTATTGACACAAAAATCCTTCCCCCCCCCCATCCTGCACCCCTACACCTCACAGATATGAACTGGCTGATCAGGGACCAACAGCTGAGAATTCCAGATGCAGAGATGTGGTTGCCACATACAGATCCTGACAGAGCTCATTTTCATTTTTAAGATTTACACAAAAGGGAAATGCGTCCTGGTGCAGTTTGTCCCATCACTGCACCACCAAGGTTGGAAAAGCAACACCAGAACGATTTTTCCTTTCAATGCAGGAGATTAATCGGGATTAGGGCATGGCCAAACAATGCCCAAGCATTATTTCTCTGGGCCTGTCACAAACCTATAGCATGTTATGCACTGGATTCCTTCTCTCTCTCTCTCTCTCTCTCTCTCTCACTCTCTCTCTCTCTCTTTCTCTCTCTCTTTTTAAAAAAATACTTTATTTACTTTGAAAAAAGTAGAAGCATTCCTTTCCCACCTTTGGCAGAAGAGGGTCACCAAGATATATCTTTCACAGCTGCTTTAACAGTGTAAGAGAGAAATAAAATGATCCAACATTTGCATTAGTATTTTATATCCAATTTGCATGTTACATAGCCCTAGTAGTGCTGAGATTATACCATGACAATAATAAACAACTGCATTTGTTTTTATCTCCCTGTTTTAAATTAGTTTAAAATGGACAGATGAATCTTTCCAGTCTATGCTACAGAAATAGTTGACCAGAATGGAACCACGGTCACTGACCTGCCCAGGCTCAAAAAATTTATTGTGAGAGATCATGGAAGAGCTATAGTTCCCCCCCCCCTACCAGAAGGGCAGCTGGAGGAAATAAAGGGATGAGCAGAAAAAAATATGTTGCTAAGAAGGTCATGCACACAATAAAGGGAAGTAACTAACATGAACAGGGCCAGATTTTGGGGTGGGGAGAGGGCAATAATAATTATGAAAGGCTTTCCGTACAATCACTTTCCTGTCCTCACATACACACACACCACATAACACAGTACAAACATACATACTACAGCACTCAGGATAGCTCCCCTAAAGCCCAGGCTGGAGAAGTGGCTGAAAAATATATACAGATGCAACATTTATAACTTGCAAATATATGTCTTTCACCTTCACTGGGACATGGAAATCTGAGGAGGTTAAACAGAACCGCACACTATCATAAGGACACAAAGAAGTATATTTGCAGCCTCCTAGCACATTGTATTGCCTTTTAACAACAATGAAGCCAAATGTCAAAGTATAAATATTTCTATTTGGGCAAGGAAGAGAAAAAAAGAAGGAAAAGGGAAGACACCCAAATTACACACAGAAAAAGAAATAAAAAGTGGATCTTAACTGATGAAGAGCAATTTAAAAATTGAGCAAGTGAAAAATAAGTCAGTCTGCTTTAGCTGGTTGCGTTTCACCTGACTATTCACATTATAGATATTGATATTGATATCAATATAGATATTAAAGCACCTAGAAACTTTAATAACCATTACATTAGTATAAATACATAGTAAAAAAACTAAGACACCATGCTAAGCTTGAATTCTCTTATCACATTTAATTTTGTTCACCACTGTCCTGGAAATTGTCTTCACACATTTGCCATACATATTAACCTCCTATTTGTAGAGCAATATTCAAGGCAGAGCCTATTTATTTCCTTAATAAACACTGATCATGAGTAATTGCATCCATTCACCTATGCTCGTCCCAAAATGTTGAAGTAAGGGTGAAGGGAAGAGAAGGCCACACTGTGCAAGATCATAATCAGTTTCTGGGGACCATGAAAAAGCTCTGGTGGGAGATCATGAAATAGCGAGGCTTTTAGCTTCTGGCTGTGGACAAAAACAGCAAGGTGACAAAGATGGATGGGCAGAACAAGTAAAATGGTGCTAATTCACACATACAAAAATGTGTAAGCAGCAGGGTAAGAGGTAATGTGGAAAGTGGGCCAGGACAGTGGCCAGGAAGGGAGAATGCAAAATCTTGGTCACCATCACCAGCTGCAGCACAACTTAAAGAGGTAACTGACCAAGAAAGTGACAGGAAGCAGGATGTTGTGGAGATTGTGACCCTCCTTGCATGAATACAGCAGCAGATTACATGAAAAAGGCTGGTAGAGAGAGACACACCTTATATTCGCCTCTTTTCGCATAACTGTAACATCATAACATCACCTGGCTAATGTCCCTTTAGCAGCCTTTTAGAGAGACAATAGGATTGCAATAGCAAGCACATCCCCAAACAATCAGCTTCACTCAGAGTCCATCAGCATTAACAGAACAACATTAAAACTCAGTGAAGAGCATTGCTCGTTTATGTTTTTAAATGAACAGAGATGGAGCTATTGCTTTATTTTCAATGGAACAGTTTTTACAAGGGTTATCCAATAGCTACAAATGAGAGGAGGGTAGGTGAGGGTTTCAATGAGGAATCCTGTCCGGCGTATGGAAGCTAGTGCAGGAGCAGCAAACTGGTATGGTTAATATGGTTTAATATGAAGATGGGATCACAGCCTAAACCTGTAGTCCAGTCACTCTTCTTTATTAAAAATATTCATAGACTACTAAACATAACCACGTATCACAATGGTGTACAACCACAATAACACACACACAAAATTTTAAAAAACCACAACAGTTTTCCAAAAAGGAATCCAGATTATACTTCTGGGAAAGCTTGTAGAGATAGGAAAGTTTTAGCATCCAACAAAAAGCCTGTCTAACATCACATAGGCCAGGGTGCTAAAGGCATCTGGGCTACCATGAAACAAACTTTCAGCACACGTGCTACCACCTTTCCCTTTACCATTGACTTTCCCTGATTAGATCTCTACGTAAGCATTTTTGTTAATATTCATGTTCAGAGAATTCATGTTCAGAGAAGAATTGGAGATTGTGTGTGTATATTTCAGCCACAAAAATAAATTTCCACTGACCAGGCCTGGATAGATACCAGACCAGCCTAACTAACATTTTAAGGCACTCAAACTTCGCTTTGTTGAAAAGTAACACACAAGAATGGTGCACAAATGAATATAGTGTAGTCTAGGTCAGTTTTTTTGGATGTTTTATCCTTTTCCACCTCACATGCCCACATGTACATGTGCATACTAATCCTGCCACTAACTAAATAATTCTGTCTATACCTCGTCATAAGTATGAATAGAACTAAGAGAGGCAATACGTAAGACATGAATAAAAAAGATAATGAACAGTAATAATATGAGCAATAAAGTAGGACTCATCACTCTTTTAAAATACCTAGGAGTAAAGGGCATTCTATTCCCCCCCCCACAATTATCCTGCAGAACTCAGTGAAACAAGAAGTTTTGAATAGAATTATTATAACTAAAATTTATTTTATTTTATTTTATTAAAAAACAGATTTGATCAATTCATGGGGCCTACGTCCCTCAATGGCTACCTGTAAGTTGGAATCAACTTCAGAAAATGGAAATGAATCATCAAGACAGAAACTTTGTATGTCCAATGACCTTAACTGGAAAGTCTCAACCCTACTAAAGGGGGAAATGCAACATTTTCATTTTCGACTATTCAGAGTCTGTGGAGCAGCAGAGATGTTTAGCAGCTGCAGTAAACAGAAAATACCCATATGATCTCCAACTCAAAAGCCTCCAGTGTGAGAACAGTATGATAACCCAAACCACTCCAATACTGTACACTAAAAATCAATCTAATAATAAAAATGCAGGAAGTTTTTCCATACAGTGCCTGAACATAAGGGAGTGAGATTTGAAGTGCTTCTAAACCATGGGTAAGCAAACTAAGTCCCGCGAGCCGGATCAGGCCCAACTGCCTTCTGGATCCAGCCCGCAGTCAGTCCAGGAATTGCCTCATGGATCACCAGCACTCACGCTCTTTCCCTCTCCCTCACACGGCAACGGCGGTGCCTCCTCCTGGCTTCTCCTCACCCTGCCTAGAGGAGGAAGGGAGCTGGGCTTTGTTGGTGCCAGCAGCAGCACTCGAGCGGCTGCCATTTTAAGCAGCCCCTCTCCGGAGCCCTTTCGCGCGCCACTCATCGTCCCTCCACTGCCGCCACCTGCCCCTGCCGCTCGCAAGACACAGGTAAGTAGCCACCAGGGCTCGTGGTGCTCTTGCATCATCCCCCCCCCCAAAAAAATATATAGTGTGGCCCCTCACAAGGTCTGAGGGACAGTGGACCAGCCCCCTGATGAAAACGTTTGCTGACCCCTGTTCTAAACCATCACATTTTAGGCTGCTTACATTTGCATTTGCTTATTACTGTGGTCATTCCCAAAAATTTCCTATCTAGCACATCTTATATCGAAGGACAAGTTTTCTATGTTATGCAGCACTTGCTGGTTATGCCAGGATTCCCGGGCTGCCCTTCACCTTCATTTAAGTGGATTTTGCTCCTTTACCACATGATTGTACAATACTAGGAACATGCAGTCAGACAAAAAGCAAACAAGGAAAATAAATGCTAATCAGAAAAGAAAGTGCCGGAGAATACAACTGGCTTCAATTTGTAGGATTTTCATCCACATATAATCTTGCTGCGCAGCCATCTGAAACGGGGACATTTGCCTGTCTTCAATTCTCAGTGTGGTAATGCCATCCATGCCAATCCCCAGCTGCCTCTCAGAACCGACAACACAGAATCAGAAGGTATACACAGTAAAATCAGTAAGGAAAAGTCCTGAAAAAGCCACACAACCGACTACAGCTGGCCAGCCCTACTCATGTGGCTCACAAGAATATGTTTTTTCCATAGTCACTTTCCCTGGTCCTCTTCCTTACCACCACATTGCTCACAGAATGCACACATACAGGCATGCAAAACAAAAACAAAACATTTTGACATTAACAATTTTCTGCCTCCGCTATGGGGAGAAGAGAGCCAAGGCTAAACTACCCAGGAGACTATTAGGGGAGGGGTGGGTAGGAGGTAGATGGGGGTCTAATGGTGGGTCTCTGGGTGATCTGCAATAGCTTGGCAAGGATTTCTGACTCCCAGTCGTTTAATAATAGCAACAACAAAATGACCTTTTCCACCTGAAATAGACTGCTGAAATCAAAGAAAGCTAACCAGGGGTGGATGTTTGTGTGAAAGGATTGTGAGCTCAGTTCAGTTCTAGTACAGGCAACTAATTTCTAGGTTCAGAATGTGCTTAAAGAGAGCCTGTTCTTTAATTCTAACTGTGCTTAATTATAGTTTAAAGGTAAATGTGTGATGTGCTAGTGCATGAGGCTAAAATATTAGGTGCTTTGCTCCTCTTCCGCTCCTGCCATGCTACCAGAAGCGAAGTCATGGTTTAGTTTAGCATTACAGCCCAATCAAGCCTCATGGTTTTTTAGCCATGGCTTAGGTCCAATTCTGTAAGAATGTGTGTGAGAGTGTATGTAATTATTTATTTCACAGACTATATTAAATGTCAATTTTTATTAGATGACGACCAACTCCTACCACAAGAGATATATTTTTATTTTAAAAAATCACACACACAAAAGGGAAGCTTAATTTTTCAAAAACAAAATGATTGTTATATATTAATGTTTCTGTACAGTTTTCCCTTCACCCCTGAAGGCAAAGCAAGATAAGTGAGGAAATACCACATAATAACCTTTGGGAATCAAAGGCACCTGTGATTTATAATGCTTATTGTGCAAGCTTCACTTTACTTCAGGTTGATCCACCATTGAGTTTAATGTGGATTTGAGGCTGTTTGTGGCTCTTTTTTCTTTTTCACCGTATCCACACAATGTCCTCCTAATCGAACAGGCAATCTGCACTTTCCCCCCCACTAAAAGTTGATTTCCCAATCCATGGCTAATCCAATAAGAGAGAAAAATTCAATATGAAACAACGTATTGTCCAACTTTGAAGCACATTGCATGTGCAGGTATTCTTACATTTGTGGACACAGCCTTAATCTGGCACTGCCAACTTCATCACAAGTACTATCATTTGGAAACTGTCCCGCTTATTTTCAACATTACCTGACAGAGCGCTGAAATCAAGAAAATATTTGCTTAAATGGGAAGTCAGAATTATTCTGACACCATGCAGGCTGTCAAGGCAACAACACCATGTAAAATTATGGCTATGCACTCAGCCACAAAAACATACAAAAACCATACATTTTATGCACCAATAACCAGGCCTAAGGGGGCAACATTTGGTTCACAGGGCATGTTTAAAAAAAAGTGATGCTGGCATGCAGCAATCTAAAATATTTATTTAGCTAACACAGAGCTGGCATCTATAAATTTGATGCTGGCTCCTAAAAAATGGAATCAGCCCCTAGATTTTTTATTTTTATTTTTTATTTAAAAAAAACATTTTCAGAACTGCCAATAACATTTGCTGGATTTGCTTGCATTTCTGTGCTTTTGTGGGCTGAGTTTTGATAGATAATTTGGAGAGTTTTTGTTAATTTAAGATATAAATAGACCAGAGCATCTGTCAAATTCTAAGTAGGTACTGCTATCTGAACCTCCCCCTGAACCAATCCAGCCAACAGATTCTCAGCACATAAATAACCTGGGAAAGGAAGATGAATGGGTGATTCCAATGTCCCTGCTACCACCACTTGTGCCACAACACCACCACTCTGAATTGTCATTAATGAGTAATAAATCAACAGTTACTGTAGACTAAGAGGGCTGAAAGGGTGTCTGTGGATGGCATCGGGCCTAATAAGAATTTTTGTGGTTATTGTGGTGGGCCCAAATGTGGGGAGCGACAGCTAAAATGCAAATGGGAAGAAGATAAGGATGCCTCAGATTGATCTAAACACCAGGTCACCGCAGCCATCCTTGTCCAGTTTCCAGACGCACTCTGGAAACGCTCTGGAGAGTTCCAGAAACATTCGGCTCTGGAATGGCACTCCAGAGGCAAAATGGCTGGTTCTGCATTCCTAGGTAAAATTTGGTTAAAGGGCAAACACGCAAACACACACACACACACACACACACACACACACCAAGTTTGAAATCTCTTCTTGGAGCTTGGGATGGAGCCACACAAAGCAGCAATGTTCTCGTTTCTGCCTACAGCGCCGGAACTGACTAAATGTTTAGCAGTAGCCAGTGCGTTTTTCTGGGAGGGTCACAGGGGTACGGATACCCCAAAACATTTTGTGAATCTAAGTTTGGCCTCATTGAGGGGCAGTACAGTAGTACCTTGGGTTACGAACTTAATTCGTTCTGGAGGTCCGTTCCGAACCCGAAACCATTCTTAACCTGAGGCGCGCTTTCGCAAATGGGGCCTCCTGCTGCCACCGCCGTACGATTTCCATTCTCATCCTGGGGCAAAGTTCTCAACCCAAGGTACTACTTCCGGGTTAGTGGAGTTTGTAACCTGAAGTGTTTGTAACCCGAAGCGTTTATAACCCGAGGTACCACTGCATTTATTTATTTATTTTTTAAATTAAGATAGGGTACAGAAAAATAAAATAAACTGATACAAAATCAACCAAAAGAAAAGACATATACGCCCTACGCTACAAACATAAACCCCGTGACTTCCCTCCACCACGACTCGACTTCCTTTAGTTCGTATTTATTGCCATTGCATTCTTTGGATAATACATCTTATAACCATTTCTAACTTTTGTTCTTGCTTATACATTACACACTTAATCCAAGCGTAGCAACATATTCTTTTGAGAGCAGTGTTTTTTCCATATACTCCTCGAAGCATTGCCATTCTAATCTTAATTTTTGATTTGAGGGGCAGTATTTCAATATGAGAGTACCCCTAAACATTTTTTTTAGGAAGAAGAAGGGGGGGGAAAGCACTGGCAGTAGCTGTAACTTTGAGGGGGGTTTTGTTGTATCTCAAGAGGAGCAACTGAGGTAAATAAACAGCCATGGGAGCACAGAATCCTTTTACCTTTGCTTGTGCCAGGGCTGCTTCCGCAACGCAAATACTTGGGCCTTCAGCTGCCCACTCAGTCACTCATGCCCTCACACAGAAGGCCCCTCCAACCTCACCTCACCTGCCATGGCTTCTCTGAAAGGCAGTCATTGACTTCCTCCCACAACCCTCCCAACTTCCTCTCTACCATTTTCATCCAGTCTCTCTCATCCTGCCTTCTCCCCCAAAAAAATCCACAGCGCCACCAGTAGGTGGGAGGATTAAGTGCAGCTTTCATCTCAGGAAACTGCTTAGATTGGGAGGGGAAGAGGGTAGGGTGAGTTCCATGGGTGGTGGTGTGGGGGGTGAAGAAGAAGAAGAAGAAGAAGAAGAAGGAACAACAACAACAATTTATTTATTATTATTAATGTATAGGTGGCTTGGGGGTATACTCCCTATCTCCCTGGATATTTTGGAGCTAGCTTGGTGAAGTTGGCACTAGTTTTTCCAGCCCATTGCAGTCAGCCAGGGCACATGGCCTGTGTCTATAATTCCCTCACTGTGTGAACTGCTGGAAGACTGAAAGCCTTGTGTACCATTGCCACTGAACATAGGAGGGGTAGAGATTTATCACATAATTAATCAATATAGGTGTATTTTTAATTCATTTGTCAATTGCACATCACTGCAGCGTTGACTAATTAATTATTCTTGCAATAGTATATTACTTCTGGTTTTAATTGGGTTGGAAGACTGGATCCATTTATGAGATCCTTATAAATTCATACCTGCACATTATCTGGACACGCCTATTAATAATTTTCTTGAAAATGTTGTGTAAGAGCTATTTTTAAAAATTGTGTTGCCTTAATTGTTTTTGAACAAATAAAAGTGGAATGTTGAAACAGATCAAACTTCAAATTCCTCACCAAAAAGGTTTAGGGTTCATTGAATTTAATATATTTATTTGTTACACATTGTCTTGTACTGTATTTATTTGCTCCTTTAAAAATCGGACAAATATTCCTTTTGCAAGATGTGAATTTCTTTTTAATGTAAAGAAAAAAAGGGGAGGAGAACATAGGAGGGATAACATGGGTGTAGCCAGGATTTTTGTTAGGAGGGGTGGGCCTTTTGTTAGGGGGGCCAGAACCTCGGTTAACTATGTGTTTTTATTGATTTTTATTTATTTATGGGGGGCAGCTACCCCTCCCTGCCCCCCCGGCTACGCCCATGAGGAGTAACGATAAGGGGAAGAGGAGAAAGTATTTAAAAGAGGGATTGAAAGAAGAAATGAGGAAATAGAGGTGCAGAGAGACCCATGTATTGGAAAAGTACAGGAGGCCTCCACAGCCAAACCGCTTCTGAATAACAAAATGAACCTTTGACCAATGCAGACATTATGACTTCAGTATCTGGGCAGCTTTTCTGGTAGACTCAAAAAAACCTTGTTCACTATATTGTGACATTTTGGTTAATCATGAAAAAACGTTGGAATATTTCACAAAAAATTGTGGCAGTTTAACCCCCTTGGCTCATGTAACCTACCTCTTCCTCTGCCTTA
Organism: Podarcis cretensis; assembly: GCF_951804945.1. Lineage (NCBI taxonomy): Eukaryota > Metazoa > Chordata > Lepidosauria > Squamata > Lacertidae > Podarcis > Podarcis cretensis. The sequence continues at coordinate 33,942,434 of NC_137187.1, forward strand.
GCTGATTTGTTGGGTTTCTCGCTGAGAAAAGCTAAATTATTTGGTGTGCAGAGGATTGGCCAACAGCCCCAGGAGGTGACATCAGCACCATGCCGGTGTTTCGTCCCCACTTATCCCTGCTTCACACTACCACCAGACTTGTGGTGGCGGAGAAGGGGGGAAACAGAGGTGGAAATAGTGATAACTGAGGGCTTACTTCTGCTCGTCCATATTTCTGCTTCTCCCGTGCCTAGAAAGCACGGGTCCAAGCAGTTTTCCACTTGTCCCATGGTTTCTAGGCATGGGTCCAAGCGGTTTTGCCTTTGCCCTGCCACATTCCCCCAGCAGACCTGCTCTTTACTGCTGCATCGGAACAAACATCAATCCATGGAAAACCCGATTGCTGTTTGTTCCAATTCAGTGCTAAACGGTGGGTTTTCCCAGGGGAAAGCGGCAGGGCAAATGGAGGCACAAATAAACCCTGAGAGTCACGGCGGTTGCTGGCCTACGGTGGTGTTGTCCTTTTGTTTATTAATAACTTGAGATGCTCATCTGTGGATTCAGTATGTATCTCAGCATTTATATTCTCTTTATTCTGAGAGTGAGGTTTCTGATACAGCTATAAGCAAGAGATGAGAGCCTTGACAGATCTCAGCTGTGTTATCCAGCAGACTCTCTGAGGCTTCTTTTCCAACTGGCACCAACTCCTTACAACAGAAAATTCTGCGTAAACTATAGGTCTCTGTTGTGCCCATTTTACAGATGTAGGAAACTAAGGCTAATGGTTTGGTAAAGGCTACTAAGTAAGCCCTCTTATTTCTAAATGCATTCCCACTGTTTTTTGTTTCTCAGAATGTACATAGTGACATACAAGCAAAATTAAAAACAAAGCCAATATATTTTAAAACCCAGTATTTATTTATTTGCAATATGCAAACAAACCTTTAAAAATACAAATGGGAACAACATAAAATCATCAATAAAATGCATCACTAAAAACAAGAATATAGAAACAGCATGCACCCAGATGGGCAAATCAGAGCACTATTACCTGAAGTACAAACATCTCCAAAATCACCAGTCGCTGCAATTTGGAGGGAACTGTTTTGCTATCCCTAGGTGACTGGGTCATCCCACACCACCCCTGAGAGGCTGTCTCTCTTATGAAAAGTTACAGTATTTCCATGAGCTATTCCAATGTTTGAAAAAAAAAGTTGGGACATTTATTTTGTTAGACTAGACTTCCAACCTACAAAAATCACTGCTGAAGCAGTTCTGTTTACAGAACTGGACTTGGACCAGGGATTCTTATGCTAAGGTTCCTCAACTATAAACTCAAGTAAATTTCATTCTACCTCTGGCTTCCCAACCATTTCCTATCAGTTGTGATTCCTGCATTAAAAGGGCATAGATGAGCCTCAGGGTACCTTCCAACTGTACAATTCTATGATTCAGTCATTCTAAATCCCTTAAAGGGAAAGCTGAGGGGAAAACAGATGAGTTTTAAACAAAGTAAATATGATGGTGTACAATTAAAAGTGCAAACAAAAATACTAAATAAAACTCATTCACGTTATCCCTCCCCCACGCCACCCGCGGCAGCCGGCCGGCCATGTATATCTCAGCAAAGTCCTGTCATAACATTACTCTGGCACATGAGAATCACATGAAGATACACACTCATTATCCTCAGGTACATCACAAAAGTGAGTAAAAAAACAACAACACCAGGATAGATGTTCCCAGAGGAAACCAAGCATCAAAAAATTGGAAAATTTAACCTCCTGTGTGGCAGCTGTTGATAGTGAATGTCGAGTGAAAACTGCTGAATTCTGTTTAGGACCTCGAGGGCCATGGCAGAAGACAAAGGCGGGAAGAAAGAATTAGGTGTGTCCCTGGAATAAAATTGTGTAACAGCAATCCCACACACCCCAGGCACTGTCTCCTGAAATGCTTTTAAGGCCTTAGAAGCGCTTTCTGCAGCTGTTCCTCTTCCCCTCCTGCCTTGGTTTATGTCATTCTTTTTCATGCTGTCCCTGTGACTGTGGCCTGGGGGATCTGAAAATCTCTAATGAGTTCTTAACTCTTCATTGTGCTAGTAAACTGGACATGGATTTGGGGCACTAATCCCATTAGGTGTAGTCCGAGCTGTCGCTTGACAGCACGTGGGTTGGTTCCCAGTCCTCCATATCCCAAAAGGCAGAGATATTGGAAGGCCTTAAGAACCACGCTAAGAATTCAAAGGCCCACAAGGAATGTGTTGTTAGGTGAAAACCAAAGCCCACAGGCACCGGGGCTGTCTAGGCAGAGCAGATTATCGACACCAACCTCAAGCTTATGTTAGCATGAATATACTTTGTCCTGTGCCTAGCCAATAGAAGATGCAAAAGACCCTTGAAAGAATTGTGGGTGATGGTGGGGTGTCAATTCCAAATATGGGAAAATGTGGAATGACTGCAGTCTGTTTCTAGAAGAGGGGTATAAATTAAGGTGCTTCCATACAGGGGCTTTGTATTACAAATGGATGTAGTTCAGATCTTATCTTTCTGAATGAGCATTGAGTACATTAGCTTCCATGCATATATATTTTTTCCAGGAGTGGATATTCACAGTTCCACTGCTTACAGCCTACATTGCAGCTTGACGGAATGTATCTGGGCTGTGTTGTTTGTCCCTCAATCACCGCTCTCCTTCCCTCCTTTTTTCCCCCCTGTTCTGGACATGCACACATATGTTTCTGTACCTGCTCACATCACTGGAAGTCAGAGCGGAAGAGCAAATGCTGCCAGCCCTTAGTTATCACGTTTAACAATAGGCAAAATGGAGGCTAGTGATTTTGCAGGGGGTGTCCTTTTCCATTAAAAAAATAAATAAAATTTGGAGGTTGTATGCAATTATTTTTTATTTGGTGGGGGCAGAATGTGTAACAATATCCAAAAATATTAGGAATGTCCCGTATTCCTTTGAAACTGTCAGCAGCACTATCACACGTTTCCCCTTCCTCCTGAAAAATGCAGCCGCAACTAAATACTGAAATTAAGATAAAAGAGGACTCATGCAGAACCTCAGTGTGCTCGGTGTGGCAATATTGAGAAAATAGCTCTACCAAACCAGATGAACCTTTACTTTATGGCAATTAGTGGAAATGGGTGCATATTGTTTAGTACTGGGCCACCAGCAACATAACATTTATGTTGTACTTAAGTGAGAAGCAATTGGAAGTATGGCTATGGTAATAGAGACCTGACATCAGAATGTCACCACACAGGTGACAAACCATCCAGCAAAACAGCAGTGGTTAATAATAGGAGTAATGTGTTATTGAGCTTCCACATCAGTGATGTCTGTAAATTTATAATTGGTTATTTTTACGTATTGGATTTTCCATGGTAAAACAAAGTATAGGCTGGCATTTTGACGATGAAACATTGTGTAGACACTGCAGAGGAATTATGACCATGAGCAGTACTGATGCCACAATAAACTCCCTGTCTGGGAACAACCTTCGTTAAAAGGAGGACGGCAGATTCAACCTCCAGCTCGAAAAGGAAAGGAAACAAAAAGTGTGGGGCCTATTTGTTATTATTAATTTTGGTTTGGAGCCAAAAGGCTCAGAACCATTAACACCTCCTTGTTTTATTTATCCATGCCACAGTCACTATTCTCAGTTTACGGGCGGGGAAATGCGGGTGAGAGATTAATTTACTTGTCCATGGTCATCAAGTGAATTCATGCCTCAGCAGAATTTCCAGCATAGATGTCTAAATCCAGCACTCTTTTGATTCACGCTCATATAAGATTCAGTGGCAGCAGCGGCTGAATAGTTAAGGGCCAGACAGGATGCTCATGCTGAATTCTGAAATTTCTCACAGCCATTCAGCATGTGGTAGCTGCAGACAAAGGCTGCCTCTATTGATTCCCAGCCCAAGGAGCGCTGCTAGTTATGACTCATGTGCACCCACTGCCATACACAAAATCCAGCTTTCAGGGCACCTGGCTGGCAGCACCAGGCCAAGAGCCGGATCCTGCATGTAGCAAGGGCTATGCATGGTTAGCTTGCCATGTGGCTACGAGTCAACATGGTTCGGCCGTGTCTGCTCTCACCACATGGGCATAGGTTCACGGGCTCATCGTTCCTCTTCCACGCACACCCCAGAACAGTGCAATCGTATACACGTCTGTTTAGAGTTCAGTGGGACTTACTCTCAAGTAAGTACGCTCAAGGGTTGCCAAATTTAGTGGCATCATTAAACGCACCAAGAGACATAGCAAGGAAGGATGGTTCAGCATTACTGACGGAGCACTGGCAAAATTGAAAGTATTTGTGCAAGACTGTATTTTCGAGTATGTAAGTGTTCCACTCTACAAGGAGGTTTCCAGTGGCTGCAAGTTTATGAATGGATAAAATGGCATGAGAAAGGGTAGGAAAGGCAGCTCAGGAGCAGGCAAGGGGTGAAGTAACAGACAAGTAATTAGATTAAAGGAAAGCTGCCCGCAACTTGTTAAGGAATGGTCGGCTCTGACTTGTGGTCAGCTGCAAGAGTGCTCCAGCAGAGATAGCACTACTGCTCTGGCGGGTTGCCTTTTCCACCCATGACTCCAAGTGCCCCCACAGCCGTCATTCAGGTCAAGGCAGTCTGCAAAGGCAGCCAGGGAAAGGGCTGGTGAAAGGGCAATATCCAAGGCCCACGTCTTTCGAGTAAGAGGCTCCTGCATTCAGTTCGTCAGGCTGCGTTTCCAGCTCTGGCAGTTGCTCACGGTGGGAGATGGGCCAAAGCACTCCATTTTCTTTCTGCCTAGGTTTCTCCCCCCCTAAAATGGAGCTCACCTTTACAGTGTACTTGGCAAATCTCAGAGGAAACGCAAAGCAGAGACCAAAAGACAGATGCTGGGTGGAGGAAAGCAGAGGTTTCTATTGCACACAGTTTTCAAACACGGAATCCAGCATACTCGAAAGAAAATTTCCTGGACATCTGGGAAACAAAACAGTAAGGACAACGGGACAACCCGTACTTTAGCCGCCATGGTCAACAGCCAGCCAGCCAGCCAGGCTGAGTGCAGGAACAGTGAACAGCTCGGCTGATGAGCAAAGCCAGCAGCCAGCTGCATAAAGACGAGACCTTAAAAGTTTCAACCTCAGAAACGTCAAAAAAGAAAAGGTCTTTCTTTCTTTCTTTTCTTTTTTCTGTCTTTCTGTTGAAATCATCCTCAGTTCAAATCAGCATTTCAAGAGAATTGCTGTTTGTTTTAAACCAAATGGCATTTGATAATCAAAACCAAACCAAAACACAAGGTCATTTGCTGTGAAATGTGGATTCAAAACAGAAGGTTTTATTTGGACACAACTTGCCAGAAAATTGAAATGTGTTCCTCGGAATAAATTATTTCCTGTGGAAGCACTGGTTTTGGTGTAACTGAATTTCTTTGCAAAAAAAAAACCCTTCCAGCATGAAAATTTTCAGCTCGGTCAACATCAACGCTGTCCGTAAAAGACCAAGCCAGTTGCAAATATTTTTGCTGTGAACAAAACTGAAACCAAAGCTAAACATGTATTGTAGCAGACTGTCCTCAGTAAGAGGGCAATATCTTAATGTAGGGAGACTTGTTAAATGCCACATTTTCCTTGAAGAATCTGAGGGTTTTATTATTTATCATTTTAAAAATTATTTATAATAAGCACCCTGCTTAAAAATAGGAGGGAGGGTAGCAATGCGTCATTGCAATCCAATATGAAAGGGAAAAGATAATGAAAAGCTGTCCATAGGGCAATGGAGAAAAGAAGAATGAAAGAGAGAGAGAAGGAAGAGAAGGAAGAGGATATAGAAGTCTCAGCTTTCATGAGTGACATTTTATATCAAAACCCAGCACCGTTCCGCTCCATCTTCTGCTTCTTTCCTGCTGCCAGAAATGCATAGCAAGAGTGTCGAGGCCAAACAGAAATACTCTACTAAATGGCTCCTAATACATTTGGCTTAAGAAAACAACCCCAGGCCCTCTTTGGTGTCCTACACAGTCCTCTTTCTTCTCAACACAAAGCATTTCTCCCATCTACTCAGCTGCTACCATCTCCACATCTCCATCCTCAACCATGCCCAGCTTGAAGTACTGCGGTAGGGGGAGGGCAAGGAGTGTGCACACGCCAGCCATGGAGAAATGGGGGGTCCTGTGCCCCAAATCTGTTTGGGGTTGGGTGGACTTGGAGCTGAAGGAGCTTGGAGAAGCAATTCCTTCCTCCCCTGTGCCTATTCAGAGGTTAGCGAAAGGGCAGAGGGGCCTGGCAGGCAGAGTAATAATGAACAAAGCAGTGCATGAACACAACAGAAATGGGCCTGCCACGATGAATGTGGGGCGGACATGGGCTGCATCCAACTTGCAAAGGCAGCTTGGTCCCCACAAAACTAGAAGCCTGCATTGTTCTCATATAGTTGGAGCAGCCTGTCTCCCTGCTACCCCTTACAGAGCAAATGCATGGCTAGAACAAGGAGGCCTCCATCCACAACCATCTCCATACGGGCGAGGTTCCCGGCTAAACCCTGCTTCCTGATTGGCTCCTGCAGACCGCATTGCTGCCTCACACTGCAGCATTAGCCAGAGCCACATCGCCGAATCCACAGCTGTAGCCGTCCGGCAAGAAGCCAGAACCCTGACTGCAAACGAAAGAAGGATGTTCTGCCACTCCCAGATGCTGAAGCCCCCCACAGTAGCCTCCTACACCTACTGAGATGATGCCCATCTCATCTTGCACGCACACACACACACACACACACACACACACGTACATTTACGGCTCCCTCACTCCTCCCCATCTTCCCCGCCACCCTCTCTTGTTGAGCCAGCTAGAACAGTTTTGACTGCAGATTGGAAACTCAAAGCAGCCCCTCTCCAAACCCACACTTTTGCCAGCACCCTCCCCAATATCTCCTCATTTCCACAAAGAATAGGCGCTTAATTTCACCTCCCTCCCCCGCCCACCACCCAAAAAAAAAAAAGGGAGAATGACAAAGTTTGCTGCAAAGTGGTTGCCCCTGGAGGTCAGGAGATTGGCTCTGAGCAAACACAGCCAAGGCTGGAGCCAAAATACAAGGGTGGGAGTGGAGAGGGAGATATTCATCGGGAGCCAAAAAGTGGTCGGCAGCAGAACAGAGGAGAGAGAAAGAAAGAGGAGAAAAGGCGGCAGCTTTCTCTGTGCGGGTGCAACTGCCACTTCTAGAGAGCACACAGTGTGTGAGAGAGAGGGGAAGGGGGACAGGAGACTCGGAACAAGAGGAAAACCACAGAGAGAAGCAAGGTGTCGGCAGAGGCCTGCCATGAGCCTCTCTCCCCATCTTCCTCCTCCTCCTTGAGCCACTGCTACACGGGGCAAATTGCGAAGGCCAGCTACCTGGCACATCGCACTGTATTCGGCCCCCATTTTGCACGGTCTCACTGCTCTGCTTCCTCACTACACTTCACAGTCCTGCCTTTAAGCTTTCTGCCTGTAGCTTAAATCAGGTCAATAGGGGTAGGTGTAGTTTGCTGCTACTGACTGCAATCCTGAGGGGTTGCAATACCCTTAGTCATAGCTCTTGTCTCAGAATTGCAACTTTCCTGCTTGGGGCGTAGCTGCCTTCATTATGGTGCATATGTGTGTGTCTTTTCCCCCCTTCGTAAGTGCCCCAGCAAAAGAATACGACTGCTGCCCAGGAGCAACTTGCTCAGATTTAACCTTGTGTGTCTTGGTGGGCGTTGAGATTCATTTTAAAAATATGTCCCATTCAGTCAATGTGGGATGCTCGGCGTTGCGAAAAGAGGAGGTGGGGAACCCTACAAGACACCAGCATTTAGCTCCAAGTAAAAACAATGGGGAAGGGCTGTTGTGTTTTGCTTTCCAAATGAGAAGGCATAGTCTATATTAACATGCGATGGCTATTGTACCGTTGTACTGTATTCAAACTGTCATCGCGTTGACACCAGTGTATTTGTGGAAAAGGAGACCTATAAATAAGCTGACTTATGGCTATGGCTCTGCCCCCAGAAAGGCCCCAATCCCAGACGCAAGTGAAATGATACCTCCTGAACATCACAGCAGGAGATCTGCAGGGCAGAGCAGGGTCAAGAAATCCAACCCGCTTCCTCTGACGCTCTGTGTGATCTCAGCCCATGGCTGCGGAAGGCAGCACCTCAGGACAGCACATTAACAAGCAGGGTGAGTCTCCAAAATACTGTCATGTACGCTGACAATATACATGATGGGGTGTCCAATGGACTAGATATAACGTAGCATAATAACAGTTTTTCCATTAAGACATACATTTAACCCAAACCAGTGCTTTTTAATGGAAAGTATTCAGGGAAAGGGTAGCAAAAAAAGAAAATAATATTTGGAAAGTTTTTTTTAATTTAAGAAATTAATAGAAATATGGCTGGAAGTTGGAAAAAAAAATATTGTTGTTGATCTTGTCCAGAGAAACTAAAGTAAGATATTATTTTTTAAAAAATAATTAAAAATTGGCAGTGCTCAATTTTTGCTTCATTAAATTCAGGATAAAAATTCCTAAAATTACAACAAAACAACAGCAACTCTTTGACCAACTTTAAAATGTTATTTCTACTTAGGAACATTTTTTTTGGGGGGGGGAGAAATACACAAATGTGCATCTCCAATATTTGACTGATTCTAAGCTTTTTTAAAAAAAATGCTTTAGCTTTGACTATTTAAATGTATTAGGTGCTCATTTTTTCTCTAGAAAAACAGCTGATCAGTTTAAATGAATAAGGAAATAGCACAAGGGGGCTTACTCCGTGTTAAGAGGCAGAGGATTGCAGTCTAACCTGTTTCTCCGAGTGGCAGTGGTGCAAGTCAATTGAAGGAGTTGCTCATTGGCCACATTCAGACAGAACGGAAATTAAAATGCAGGAATTCAGACCCTTTTGTCTGATCCACAAGAACCGATGATGCTCTAACAATTCATTTGTTGATGTTTACACTTTTCTGTGCCACTGTTGTGCTGTTAACAGTACACCCAAGTTGGTGGTGAACAATTTAGAAATCAGAGTTATAAAAAAACAAAACAACCCAGTAACACCTAAGAATACTATTAAAATAGCAGTAGCATCCAAAAAACCATGTAGATATCAATTGGTAGATTTCATGTGGTGGAGTGTTTGGGAGAGTCAGTGTAACCGCTGAGAAGGCTGTCGTCATTCAACCTTCCAGAGGACAAGACACCCAAAACAAAGCTTTCCCTGTTGATTGTGAAGAGTGGGACGCTACCAAAGTCCTGGTTCTTAAATAGCAGGATATGCTCTCCCCCACAAAAAAAACCCCAAACCTTAGGTTAAGGGTGTGTGGTTTGAGGGTCAGGGAAATTATGTGGGAGGACAGAGGAAAGTGTCCCATTTTTGAAGCAGCCCTCCGTTTGAAGGACTGTCCAGCCCAAGTCTGGCCAGAAGCGAGAGCAGCAGAAGATGGCCTTCCACGGTCAGTAGCTGGACAGCAGACTGAGAGGTCACAAAGGGCCACCCGGTCACAGTCTGCCCCACTATGGTGAAAAATGCACTGTGTTTCTAGCTAAATTGCAGCCATTATTTCCAAATGCGTGTCCAAACATACAGGTGAGCATCTCTCCATGCAACCTTTTCCGGCGGCATTAATAATGGCCTGCCCCTAAAGGCTTGTCGTTCAGTCGTCAGATCCAATGGTTGCAGCTAGTACTCTGTTTTCAGAAACCTTCCTCTCCCTATTGAAGTTCCCTGTTGTTCCCACCCCAATTTCACAATGCACAACACACACAACACTCTTTCCGACAACAGGCTACACCCTCTTTTCCCAAGCGTTCGCACACAATCACACACGGTTAGGTGTGTGGTCAGCCACTGCCGCAAAGCCATGACGCAGTATGAACTAATCTGACTAACTGACCGTGATCTGTGGTGGCACATGGTGCCAAGGGGTTGCGAAGGACGGGTTCTCCCCTTTCCCCAGGGTGTTTTGGATCATCTTAGTGCCAGCAAAGCAAAGCTGGGTCTGTAGCCATCTGGCCAAAGATCCAATGTATGCTTCTAGGCCTGGTGCCACTGGACTAGGCGAAACTGGGGAATGAGCCATGCTGCCCAACCAGCCCATTCTGGCTCTCCACTCTCATTCAAAGGCTCTTGCAAACACATTTGTACGCAAATCCCCCCCCCCATACACGCACATCCCCACACCAGGATGATCACAGGAGTATGGCCATGGGAGCACCACTCTATTTGGAACAGAGAGGTCAACAGGAATAATAGATGGAGAGAATGTAGAAGTGACCACTGGTCTCAAAGAGGACAGAATTTGGTGACTTTTTCTTCTTGGGGGGGCAGAAGTCGGGATGAAAAACAAAGAGGTGGTTGGGTTGCACCAAACTGCTCTGTGCTCCTTGGATGAAGGGTGGTATATAAACTAATTACAGTGGTACCTCGGGTTACATACGCTTCAGGTTACATACGCTTCAGGTTACAGACTCCGCTAACCCAGAAATAGTGCTTCAGGTTAATAACTTTGCTTCAGGATGAGAACAGAAATCGTGCTCCGGCGGCACGGCAGCAGCAGGAGGCCCATTAGCTAAAGTGGTGCTTCAGGTTAAGAAGAGTTTCAGGTTAAGTATGGACCTCCGGAACGAATTAAGTACTTAACCCGAGGTACCACTGTAAATAAATTTATAAATTAAATATTTACAATTTTAATATATTACTTATTTACAATCATTCATTTCAAGTCCTGGTGACCAAGTCTGCTTTTTACCTCCTCCCTCCCCATACTTCTTTCCCCCCTCTTTTTGTGTTGTGTCTTTTAGATCTCAAACATGAGGGCAGGTACTGTTTTTGTGTTTATTGCTCTATGAGACTTTTCAGGTGAAGAACGGGATAAAATGGGTGGGTGACTCCCAATGCTTCACCAATCATTGCTCTTCTGCTATAAGCTACAAGCAGAACTGCAATTCACTTTCCACACTATAGGTTGCAGTGTGCTTTTACTATGTGTGCATTCTTGCTATGTTCTATCCACACCATTAGGCGTGACACAGCAGCTGTGGGTGGGGCCATGAATGTGTGCTCATCGCCTGTTAAGTATAAGCATTGTTCCCCATTTATTTTTTAAAATCAAACATAATTATCGCTAAAACACATTCCCTTAATTTTTCCGTCTAAAAGAGAGGTACAGTGCTGTAACACCATACTGCTATAGTGTTAATTTATTATGGTGCTATAACACTATACTATAATAATTTTCTTAACATTATGTTGTTACAGCACTATATCTCTCTTTCAGTAATATAGAGAGAGAGATAGAGAGAGAGTCAGGAAAGTGTTTTAGCAACAATTAAAAGATCAATTTAAAAAACAAAACATGGCGCCCACCACAAATGCTGTAATGAATGTGTGCTGAGCTGCGATGGGTTCGCATTGTTGATATATCACTGCCCGTGTCAAAACCCTGCCCTTCTCAAAAGATGGGAGAGTAGTGACAAATACATCTATACCTGTTGAAATTGCACCACTCCTCTATTTTTGGGGGGTGGGGGGATGGAATCAGACCTTCCGAAGTCTAAGAAAAGGCTGGAGAATTTTATTTACTGATTAAATTTATATACTGCTTTCATCACAAGATTTCAGGGCAGTTCACAGATTAAAATGCAAGATAAAAAGACAAGTGAACAATTGAAACCAAAACGACGAAACAATAAGAACCACCACAAAAATATAGGATGACAAGAATTGAAGGACAGTGCTGTGTGGATGCCTGATAAAAACAAACAAGCAAGTGAATGAAGTTATTCCACACCAAGTACCTCATATTAGGCACCCATAACTAATCCTTCTTTGCATTCGGTGACTTTTGGATCTGAAGGCAAGAGGCTTCAGTCGCAACCCAAGAGCTGGAGATTGTGATACAGCCGCCTCCTCTGTCTAGTGTCCTCCCTCAGTCCCAGCCAGCATAGCCAGTGGTCAGGAATGATGGGAATTGTAGTCCAAAACATTTGAAGGGCATCAGATTGGGGGCAGCAGTGATGCAGTTACCTGCTCACAAACCCATTCAGCAGTGACAGAGAAACTGTATTGGGAATAGTGGCTCTCGATTCAACAGCATGCTACAACTTAAGTAGAGCTGAGTTTTGGAAATCTGGATTCAAAATCAACCGGTTGGATGGTCTTGAGCGGGGCCTTTTGTTTCAGCTTTACTTTCCAAGCTGTAAAATGGGAATAACCGTGGCCTGCTTCATAGTGGCGGATGAAGTGCCGGAGCAATTCCTTCCAGGCTCTTAACGAGCAAATCTAGCTATCCCCTTTCCTTGCCCATCTAAATGAGAGAAGAGGGGGCCATTCCCTCAAGGAAACCCATGTGCCACACTGTCTTAATTATCACCCCACAGTCTTAGCTACTGCTGTAAATTAGTTCCACACAATGCTTCCCCTCCCACACAGATGCACGGCTTGTCCTTGCCTTGCCAGGGAAACACCACAGGAGTGGGTGAAAGTGGTCAGATAACATAAACTCCCTAAAAGCAACCGTGGATTCACTTTCTCCGAGTGGCCAAATCTACCAGCTCCAGACACACTTAGACATATATACATGGCTTAAGCACATATACATGACTCTAGTCTCCTGCCAGCATTTGGAGAAAAGTGTTTCTTCTCCTACAAGGGACAGACAACAGCCACAAGAAATCCTGACAGATGCTCAGATCACTACAATGCCCTTCCATGCTTCCCGTTCATTTCTTTGGGGCTTGTTCAGAAGAGTTTCTGGCTGGACTGTACACCTTGTGAATATGTAGAATAAAGGTGGGACAGAAAGACGCCGTGGTCCAAAATGCCCCACTTGGTGCAATATAGTAGGATATTTCAATATGAAAAGCCAGAATATCACACAAGTCAGGACTAGTGAGGGGGAAATGTTAGCACAAACAGACACGAAATGCTACCCCATCTCAGCTCTCTTTCAAAATATCCTTCCCCTTTTACATCCAGCAACATTTTAGCACCCTTTGGCAAAATTGCCTCTATGCAAAAAATATTTAAAACCCCACTCTTCCATGAATATTTTATTCCTTAAGATATTCCTGTATATTAAGTTGTTGTTGTTAATTAAATTTCTAAATCACAAGGCGATTTACAATATAAAAACATGAAAAGGCATAACATTCTAACAAAGTAAAACGATGCCCCCCATCCAGATATTAAGTTTATATTTCAAACATAAAAATAACACTCTCCTCTCCTTTCCTGGCAATGCTCCTGCTCTTTTAAGAAGGCTGAAATCCAACAGGTGAGGCTTTCCTCAGAAAGTCAGATAATGGGGGCTCCACCATGCACTGTACCTGTTGAATTTCTTCTTGCCAAGCAAGCCGTTCCAGGCATAGGAATAGTTTTAATTATGATGATGATGATGATATGGCTTTTTTTTTTTAAAATGGAAGTCGGGAGGTGAAAAGGCATGTGGTTCTGTTTCATAAATGTATTAGACATATATAATATTACACTATAATATTGCACACCTGTGCTTGTGACACATCTGCAAAAAAGAGAGGCAACGGTTCACACTATTAATAACTACTATTACAGAAATGATGCTTGGGACATAATTTAACGCATAGAATCCACTTTTTAAATATATATATATATCTAAATTGTCCCTTCCATTCAAAGGAGTGGGTATAATAAATGTTTCTGGTTGACAATGGCCACATCAGACCTAAAAAGTGTTTTATCTGATGTTACCCAAGGGCAGACACACGCATGGTCTCTTGCTTGAAGGAAACTTTCTTGCTACTCTGTGCCCTGAAGTACGTATGCCCTATAGTACAATCGCACTTAACAAATGCATGATGTCGCAGGATGCCATTGGGGGCCTGATACCTAAGTAAATGGCTTGCTTTGTTTCGCCACACGCTAAGTTGAACCTGAGCACCCTGAAGAACTTGAGGTGCTTCAGTTTGTGTGATACGAATGGATTTGCTAAAACCGGACGATGCAACGGCCGGCAGAAAATTATTCTCCCTTGCTAGATGCAGCCTCCGTTTGCTTCTTTTGTTCTCAAATCCATTCTCTCCTGTTGGGGTTCATCTGCCACTCCCCTCCAAAGAGACAGGCAGGGCTACGGAGCCATCTCAAGCTGCCATCGCCTGCCACAGAGAGATACATACACGTCGAGTAAAGTTGCTCTAATCTGTGCAGTAAATCAGCCTCACTGGATACAAATTCCAGTAGGTGCAGATTATAAATTTATAGCAATCCGCTGCTTTACACTTTCAGAATTTATTTCATTTAGTGCACCATGCATTTTTAAACACTTGTCAAGCAACAGTGTGGGGAGGGAGGGGGGCTAACAAGCCAGACAAAATTCCCCCTTCTCCAGGAGGAACGTTATTGGGCCAGAGTTTTTCCCCCCCAGAAAGTGCTTTTTGCCCCCCCCCCCAAATCAATTATGAAACAATGCTTGCTCTTCCCACCCCCATCAGCTCTCCCCCCTCATTCATTTTCTCTTTTGGTATTCTCTCTGAAATTTCAGTCCTTTTCAATTATTTAACCGCCCTTGACTTGTTTCTTTTCAGGTTAAAAAAAACCCCCACACCCTCCACAGCTGTTTTTATAAATACATATGTGAATCAATAGGTCTTTGACAGGAAGATGCCCACTTTGCAGCAAATGAGTTCTTAGATTTATTGCAGAAGAATGCGAAAAACTTAAACGTGACCGAACTCTAGCGGGCCTCTGTGATTTTTGCAAAAAGGTCTTGTTTCGCCAGTGTGGCTGAACTGCACAGATCCTGCTCATCTGAGGCATAGTCATGTTCACCACTTTGTACGGCCTGCAGCCAGTAGAGAAGGAAATTCATGTCTGCAGAGCAAATGGATGCTAAAGTGCCCCTTTGAGAGCATTCTCATAGGCCAAGGAGGTCTGGGAAATCTCCCTGTTTGAAGAGCCAGTATCGTATGGGGAAGGGCAACACCTCTGTGGGAGAACACAATATGCTTTTGAATATAGAAGGTTCCAACTCCAACCTCCCAATAGGTCTGGGAGGGGGAAACCCCATCTGAAATGCTAGCAGTCTGCTGAGAACGTACTGAGCTAGATGGAGCAATGGTCTGATTCTGTACAAGGCAGCTTTCTGGGCTCCTGTCAGCAGTTTCCTAGAGTCATGAAAAATCCACCTGAACTTTTCCAAGAGCTGCCAACACATGAAAGGGGCATCGCAGCACCTCTTCTTTATACGAATTACGCGGAAAAGGGAGGCAGGCAGCAGATTTTGCAGATGAATATGAGTCAAAGTAAGCAGGCTTTGGCTAAAGATGCCACCTTTCAGAAATCATGGGTATTGCTTTTCAAGCTGATGGGTGCTGCTGGTTTTAAAAGTATAATTCTCCCTGTCCTCCAAAACTGGATTGTGGTTTTATTATGAACGCCATTTGGCTCCTGCGCTGTCTTTCCCCATTATCTTTCTCCTGGCATTGCCTAACTCTCCCAGCAAAGATGCATGACTCTCTCTCGCTCTCTCCACACACACACACACACACACACACACACACACACACTTTAAGAATCCACTGCAACCACTACAAGAGTCATAACCGCCATATTAATACCACAAAGGATTCTGTGGTTGGGGTGGGGCAACCAAGCAGGCCCCCCTATTATCCCCAGGCCTCGGTTATCCAAAACACCTAGCGAGCTGAAATCAAATGGTAATCCAATACAAGCCATTCCTCCATTTACCCAGACGGCAGCGTTGAATGAAGTTATGCCATACAGTTAATTCTGTGCCCCTAACTCACTTGATGGGGGATCGAAGAGACAGCACTCCGCTTTCTCAAAAGGTCCCTAATGAGGGGCAACAGTCAGAAGCAGTGATTAAGAATTTCCAAGCCCTTTCAGGGGCCTGATTTATACCTTGTAGTGGCATTTAGACGCAGGCCCTGAAAGGGGTGGGCTGCTCGCCGTCCCACTGATGACAAGGCCCTTACTTACATGGTATATGGAAAAGCAGTGCATAATGCATGAAGGCCGCAGACTTGAGGGTGGCTGTCTCCTTCCCCTATGTATAGAGGAACATCATCACTTGGCAAACATCTGCACAAGCTAGATGGAGGGATGGAAACAGAAAAACTCCCCATCCATCTCCCACCACCACCTTGAGCCCCTGAAACCCAGAGGCAATCGAGAAAATGCCGTCTGCCTAGGGCTGGATATCACTGAACTCTGCATTTTATAAATCAAGTTTGGGAAAGGGAGGGAGAGTGCATGAGAGAAGTTTGAAAGAATAGCCGAGTGGAGGAGCACCTCTGCGCCCCACAGACAGTCACTGCGAGGCTAGGCAACGGTTAGCTAAACAAAATTAGGGGACGTGGATTTAATGAAGATTAGCAGGGGCTGGGATAAGCTGAGTGCTTCTTGCCATATTTGCTGTACGCTTGGGAACATGACCTCATTCTGGATAAATGAGTTATTTGGAGAATCAGAGCTCGAATAAACAAGTCTCCATGCATAGATTTTAGGCATATGGGCTGGCATTCTGTCTGCCAGATCCAACAGAAGTGTGTGGAAGCTGCCCCAAAAATCAGGATCCATACGTTGAAATGTGTGTGAAGCGCTGCATGTGCCAGGCCTGCAACCAGCCTTGGTTAAAAAAAATAAAATAAAGGCAGGCAACATCCTCCATGTAAAGAGGAACATATATATGCAAACAGTCACATATTCAAGGGGGAATATTGTTAAATGGAGTGGGATTTTTCGATTTATATAATCGTGTGCGATCCATAGGCTAGAAAGAACATACATAGGTTTGTGTCTATGTAGATAACAATTTGCTTCATAAATGTTTGCTATCTACATATGCCATGCAAGCACATATCTAGCTGCACATTAAAATGCATGTGTGTTGCAAGGGGAACGAGGTGCTGTAGTAAGACAAAGGCAGGTATGCCAGCATATGTTTATATTTTATGTGCACATTATCAAGTGTATATGCATGTGGGTATATGTGCAATGTTTCTTGCATACAGTTGCAGTCTACTCCAGAGTTGCCCTATTAAAAACAATGGGCCATTTCCAAATCTTGTGGGCGGTGGGTTATGACGGTTTCTATTCAGATTATTCTAAATGGCAGGAACCCATGATAAATATACAGTAAACATTACACCAAACACAAACAAATGCATGCAAACACCATTCTGCTGTGGTTGCAGCCACACAGTCAGTGAAAGCAAGATCCCTGAAGTTCCCACACAGGCCTTTATCCCACCTTCGGAACACGGTCAGGATTGCACCATACACAAAGATCATCCGCGAATATATATACAGTACGTGCCATGTGCTCTCAACTAATCACACAATTAAGCGCATTGTTCTTGCAGTATCAACTGCACATTGATTTATAGGCTCTTTCTACATAAGCTATGCAATCAAATGCAGGGGCCATACTGAGCGGCTCACCTTTCTTCCTGCAGCATTTAGAAACTGCATCCTAATACTGAAAGCAACTTTCAAAAACAAAATCTCAGGAGCTTTCAAAAGCTAGTAGTAGAAGAGGGGAAAGAATCCATTCAGTAGAATTAGTCGTCCTAAGTTTTTGGTATGCATTGTACACACCAAAAAAAGCCCAAGCAAAATAAATAAATAAATAAAGACACAAAACACCCCATTTATGGAGCCTCCGTTCATCATTCACATGAAAAGAAAAGTTGTTTACAGTTTGCAATTAAGTTTCTATTGATAGTCCCAAACTGTGAAAGTTTATAAATATCTTAATGAATTGTTTGTAAACTCACCTGAATGCTCGTTTCAACACTGCATAAATGTTTATTTATAGCCTCACTAATTCCAGACTCCTTTATTGCCTGGTGCATTGTTCAGTTTTGCTTTGTGTTTGCATATATCTTGATACAGTACTTTCCATTTTCCTCACCATAACTCACCATAAAGAATTCTCCATCCAATCCTCACAGCCCACAACACAAACACATGAAATCTGTTATTGATATTTCACATTTTAATAGAAATATTCCAGCCACATTCCCACCCACCCCAGAAAATAATCTACGGCCGAATTCCCTTTGAAAGGTGAAGGGACATGTAAAATTCAGCTGATAAATATTTTCCTTAAAACTGAAAGAGCTGAATAGAAGAGAGCAGTCACATCTCCCAGGCTTTGTGCAACATCTGATCGATTTGATCAGGCTGCTCCAGGACGTTACACAGAGGCAAAGCTTTATAAAGCACTTTTGATCACATGTTGCTTCCACATGTGGAGATTCTTCCGGCGAGGTTCACAGAAGAATGCAATGCAAAGCGAATAAATGCACCCGCAGAATCAGCCCTGAAGCTACAGTGGAAAAACAACAAGCTATAGACGTCATGAGAACACATCCAAATTTGCTACGGGACTCGGGTACAAGGCACTTCAATATCACACTGATAAACAGATAGAAAGAATAGTCTTCTGCACTGCCAGACACTCTTATATTTTTGTATTGCAAACAATCTCTTGAAACACAGCCAGGGGAAGTGATAGGCTGGACAGCATTAGTTCATTTGTTTTCACCGTTCAAGTCCCCTCTTGGCAAACAATGTCATTTTCCAAAGATTTGTCTGTTAGTTTTAAGGCAGGAAGAAAGACAGAAAGACAGACAGACAGACAGAAAGAAAGAAAGAAAGAAAGAAAGAAAGAAAGAAAGAAAGAAATGCTAATACTTCATAGTATTCCAGCCAACTTTTAGTGTCGGAGCGTCAGGGACAGGGGTAGTGAAACTCTAGCAAATACTGTCATTAACTGTTTGGTTTGCATCAGTTTTCTATGTAATTATATGTATGTTTAATTGTACATTTATACAGCCCTAATCTTTGGGACGAGGCAGGTTAGAAGTGTGCAGTCCTAAAGTCTACTCAGAAGTAACTCCCACTGAGTTCAACAAGACTTGCTCCCAACTGCAGATATAAGAATGCAGCCTAAACAAATAAAAGAAAATAAGCTACTCACCCTAACTTTAAAAATCCACTAAATATAGGAATGTAATAGCGACTGACGTATACAGTTCGGCAGCTCTATTCCATATTTCAAACCAATTCCACAGAAGGGCCTCAATCATCCCTGTAGCCAATTATTGCTCTGACTGTACACAACTGATATCACACATATCTTGTTCTTAATGTCTTGGTATCTGCACATAAACAACTGCTCTCATTAAGATATTGTCTTAAGACTACATCATAAATATATTATAGTCCCAATTTCTTCAATATTTGCACGCAGAGGCCTACATTTGCCTATTAACCACCAGTTTCTTAATGTAGTTTCTGAGCCATTCTAAATGTGAGGATAGAAAGTGCTGCTAACGTGTACATCTGAATGAGAGGAGTTTCTACATTTAAGAACAAAAGCAGAACATTGGCGCCAGTCACACCCGAAGAGTGTGCCCCCAAATCCCTTGTAATTTTGCAGAGCATATCGAGGCATCTGTGCACACTCGGACAGATTCACACCTGTACTCTGGACAATGCTGCACGAGGTTATAGGCTGCATCTCTCAGATCGGCTTCTGCAGTCATCTAGATCAGCAAAATGTTTGAGGGCAGACAAGAAATGTTCTGTTGCGCTACACATACTCTGTCATTATGATACTCACCATCTATTACACGTTAGGGTATTCCATGTTATATACTAATGCTATATATGGCCCTACCCCTAGAGGCTACCTGTACTATATAGAGGCTTACCTGTACATAAAAAATATAACGCCAACACAATACCGCAATATAGATTATAACCATGATCCAAACCAACTCTGCAACTACTCCTGATTCAGATTTTCAAAAAGAAAATCTGTTGTTAGCCGCTCTGAGCCCAGCTTTGGCTGGGGAGGGCAGGATATAAATTATTATTATTATTATTATTATTATTATTATTATTAGGCCCTTTGTGAAAACCTGCCCAGTTATTCTGAATTGCAAATAATGTTAGGAAGTTATACAAAATTTGTAACCCTCGCCCCTACACATACACATCTTCAGCTGCATCACAGACACCCTTCAAATAAAATGGCATTCTGCGTGCTGTGTGTCGATTCAACATTAGCAGCCTGATTTTACATTGCGTATGCTTTTGAGCTCCCTGCAAAACTAAAGTCTCAGATAACAAACTTCTAGAAAGGAGAACAGATCTAACATGGGAACCACAATGGAAGTGCAAAAGAGTCTAACATTCCACCACATAATAAATGAAACACTTCTGTGGTGGTGGCCACTTCAGGAAAAATGTGACTGCGAGGGCACAACGATAATTTCAGGTCTGTGTACAATACCCCGGGAACTTGGGCAAACATCGGCTGCCGAAAACACTAACGCAAGTCAAAAGCTGTGCAAGCAAAACTCCAAGCTAACTGAATGGATCAAGCCCGGTTATAGTACAAGAGGCAGCTGGGGTCAATCCAAGCTGGACAGGATTGGGCTCCAAGATAGCCTCTTTATGGTATGAGATGCATCAGTTGAGCGAATGGAACGTCACCTGGGAAAAGTGGGTGCCCTACAGGGTTCAGAATGGGGTGGGTGATTTGGAGGGTAGTCACTAGCAGCATGAATATCCACAAGGGAAACAAAATACCAGGCCTACAAAATCGTAACAAAAGAAATCCAGTTCAAAGGGGTGGCGGGGGGGGGGGGGAGAGCCTCTCTTATCTACTGAGGGCATTTGCCATGGATCAAGCCAGGTTTGTTTAATTCATCGGGCACAAATAAAGGGCAACTCTTTAAAGGAGCACAAGGTTTTCCTTCCCAGAGGCAGAAACGAAACTGGACTCTCTGCCTTGGCATTGACCCAGGGGCAAGACAAAAAGCAAAGAACTGAACACAAGGATTCCTCTTTTCAAAACCGCCACCTTAAATTCGCTTTGCCCATAGGCCTTGCAAGTTAGATACTCATCTACACTAAAACAGATAGCAAACAAAATACGAAAAAGGGGCCTTATATTGCATTACTATTATAGCACAGCTTGAATGATGCATATGCTACAGAAATATGTGTACATCTCCTTATACTAACAATTAATGGACTTCTCTCTTTTGATTGATCTTCAGGTTCTCCCCCCCCCCAGCTATTTTATAGGTTTGGGGCTGTTTTATAAGTTTCAATGTTTTGTAATCTGTCTTTATAATTAGATGGGCGGGGGGGGGATTTACATTAACTAACTGAACAAATAAATATGGCCCTGGGTTGTTTTTACAAACTGAGATAAAAAGCAGTTAGTTGTTGAGGAACCAGCCTTAGGATGTAGTCCATAAACCTCAAATCATATGTTTAGCATTGTTCTCTTAGTTACCTCAAGAAATATTTATTTTTAGCCTCCAAAAGGCAGAGAAATAACTATATGCCAATAAAGGCATTTTAAATTGAATTCTCTGCTGGTAAGATTTTTAGTTATCAACTTTGCTTTTGTGTATGTTTCACATGTGATTATTGCTATGTTTTATTGATATTTCTATTTGGATTTTCCATGCACTACTGTTGGAGGAGTTTGCAAGCGGGAATGGGCATGACACCCTTAGAGGGACCACTGGAAGAATGTTTGGGTAAAGCAAAATAAAGGAGAAATTGTTTATAATATGGAATATATTGCAGAGAGTGTAAACATTTATAAAATGGAATATGCCTGAGCTGTTCTGCATTTCATACAACAACATATGCATATGTGCACAATGCGTGCACTAAGCTAAAAAAAGAGAGGTAATATATAAATATATTTAATTGTAAACATATTCTGTGCACAACGTTTTAGAGCCACCAATTCTGACAAGATATAAGCACAGGAACGCGCTTCCAGCGCCTAGCTCAATCCCTCAAACTATATTCATCAACATAGATAATATATATATTTGCTACACATGGAAAAGATTTTTTCAGAACAGCGAGAAGCAACGCGCTGCTAAAATTGTAACTTGGTTGGGGTAAGAAAAAATGTATTTCAGAATGGATACTCTGCATGCCACTCGTCTGTAAGAGTTAAAAAATAACACTTCTCCTCGCGCGCGAATATAGCTTTCCTTTCCCTGCTCTGCGCCCCAAATCCAACCATGAAAACTATCTCCTAGTCACCAATATTTCTGAGAATAGTGTAGGATGATGGGCTTCGCCGCGACGGCGTCTCCCCCTTGGACCCCCGAGGAGGCAGCAGAAAGTTTGCCACGGATCTCCGCGCGGGACGCGACCTCGGGAGGCCGGCCGAGCCGCTTCGGGGGCATCCGGACGCCCGACGGGCAGGAAAATCCGGACGGGGCTTCCAAGTTCCACGCGCCTCGAGTTGCTTTTGCTCAAAACAAGCGCAGCGCGTGGAAGGGGCGCACGGCAGTTCTACCCTTTCCCTAAGTATGTGCGTCTGTGTGTCTACCCGAGGCGACCTTTCAAATAAGTCGGGGGGTTTCCAGATAAATATAATTTTGGGAGCCGCAAAAGTAAGTGGCGGGGCTTTTTTCTTTTTGACTTTGGATTCCAGCGTTAAGAGGGGCAGCGGAGGGAATTCGGGGACTGTGCGCGCGTTTGTGTAAACGCGATGAGCTGCAACTGGCTTCTCTCAACTTTCGACTTCCCTCCGCGCTCGCTCCGGCTCGGCTCGCCTTTTCCCGCTTCGAGCTGGAGGAATCGCGCGGAAAGAGACCCGGGAGCCCTCGCTCTCCACCCCCGACCCTCGGCTCCCGCGCACAATAGTCTTGCCCTTGCTGGACGGCGAAAAGGAGCTTGGGCGGCCGACGGGGAGAAGGAGAGCCGGCGAAGAAGGCGCCGCGGGTTGCGCGGGGAGAGCGAGCTGCTGCTTCGCCAGCAACCTGTGCAATCGGACCCGACGCAACTCAGGCGGGCCAGTGATTGGAAGGGGGGGGGGGGCGCAGAGCGAGACTCAACAGGCTGGCACCCGGGTCTGGCAGGCGAAAGGCGGCCCGGTCCAGACTGCTCCTTCAGCCCTTCGTCGTAATTACTATTATTATTATTATTATTATCATTCATCATCATCACTCCTATTCTGCTGGACTATCCTCTCTGCCCCCCACCCCACCCCTTTCTCTCCAGGCTGCGCTTTGCCCTCCCCGTCCACTTATGGCGCTTCTTGACGTCCACACACCACTTATCACGCGATGGCAAGAGACAAAACTCTTCCCCCCCCCCCCTCCAGATGCCTGATTCGGCCTAAGCGGGGTGGGGTTGGGGGGGTTGGGGGGGTTTGGGTAAGTCTCCGGCTCTTCTCGGCTGCTCGTTACATAGATTTCCGAAGCAATTTCTCCCTCTGCCCCTGCGCGCGCGCGCACGCGCCAGTCTCCGCGCTTGCCTGGGCTCCTCTCCGCGCGCCTCTCCTTCCTTCCCCCGGGACGAGGGGAGAGAACTTGAGCGGGCGAGCCAAGCAAGTCAAGCGGGGTCGGCTTGGGCGCTTTGCTTTGAGCTCCATTAAAAAAGTGGGGGTGGGACATTGCTCTTCCCCTCTCTTCTCCCCCCCCCTAAGACGGAGCAAAGCAGAAATGTGCCAAGAGCGCTTCCTCGGGTATTGGGGGGGGGGGGGAGGGTGTTTGGCCGCTCCCGCTACGGAACCACATTTTCCCCCCAATGGCGCCAATTTTCTCGCTCGCGGAAAAATATGAGCGCAAAAGTCCTCTTCTCTCTCCCGCAGCCCAAGCGCGCCCGACCTGCATTCCCGGAAGGGCCGTTGGAGCGTTTGCTTATTTATTTAAGGAAACCGACGGAGGGGGCCGAAATGGACGGGGGTTGGGGGAACCGGGTCATCTACCTGTCCCCCTTCAAGAAAGGAGCGGGAGGCAAGCGTAGCTCGTGAAATGAAATATTAAAAGTACCCCCCCCCGCACACACACACACACCCCGCTATAAGATAAGGAGTTTCTGATTTTCGCCTAAGCTCCTTTTCTCCAAGCGGCGGGAGAGAGAGGGAGGCGGGGGGGGGGGCGGGAGAGGAAGGAGAGACCCAAGTCAAGGTTGGGACTAAACGCAGCCGCCGCCGAAATAATAAAGATTCTCTCCCCCCCCCTCCCGCGCGCGCGCCGCCTTTGCCTGGAATCCCCTCCCAGCGCCCCCCTCTCTCCCCCTCCCTCTCCCCAGCAACTCCTCCGTTGCCCACCCAGGGCAACCTCCGACGTGCGACGGCACTTCTCCGCGGGCGGAGAGCACGGGCATATCTTGAAAATCGCTCCTCAACTTTAGAAACTTCTTTTTCTCCTGCACTCCCCCCCCCCCGATCCGAGCGACAACCTCGCATTTCTCCCGCACATTCTTTTTCCGACGCCCCCACCCCTAATGCAACCAGGGTCTCAACCCGCCACTTGGCCACCCAGCCCGGTTTCCAGGTCTCCTCCTCCCTGCCCCCCCCCCCGCACCCCATGCTCTCCCCCCCCCTCTCTCTTTACATTTCTTGAAATAAATTTGGGAGAAGCGCCATTTTCTGAACTCCTAAACTCCATGTGCAGCGAATATAACAAAGAGCTTGGAAAGATGCCATCGCTCCCCTCTCGGCTCTCTCCAACCCCCTCTCCCCCCCCCTTCTCCTTTGCAAGGAGGACTTAGAGAGGGAGGGAGGGGGAGAGGGAGGGGAGGGAGGGAAGGCGCGAGGGTCCCTTTCTTCCGCAGCGAAAGCGCGCAAAAGGAGGCAGAAATCAAGCCTCGCACCGGCGGCGCCAGCGACAACAAACGCCGCGGCAGAGCGAGCGAGCGAGCGAGGCAGCCGGGAAGCCGAGGCTGCGAGGGGGGGGGGGAGGAGAAAGGGGGAGGAAAGGGGGGAGGGGAGGAGGGCAGACAACAACAACAACAACAACAACACAAGGCGCAAACCGCGGACAGAAGCAACCCCCGGCTCCTCTGGCTCGCCTGTCCCAGCAAGGGAGCGAGAAAGGGGCGCTCTCTTCTCCCCCCCCTCCACCCTCTCCCCCCCCTCCACCGCGAGCTGGGCTGTCTGGTTACCTGGGTCAGGCAGTATGGGGAGTACATGGTTACTTGGGGGCTTTGCTTTTGCGGGACTGGGTGCTCACAAGGCGAGCAGCGGCATAGCTCGGGCGGCGGCGGCGGCGCTGGGTGCTCTCGCGTCTCTCGCTCTCTGTAGCTGTGGCGGCGGCGGCGGCGGCGGCGGCGGCTCCTTCTGGCGCTGCCTCTCGCTCTACTCCATGCTGGTCTGTAACCCCGCCTCGGAGCTCTGAAAGTGAAAGTTTAGACAAAGTTTGGAACGGAGAACACTTTTGCCTTGGGAGAGAGAGAGAGAGAGAGAGCGAGGAGGGAGGAAGGAAAAAAAAAAAACGAGTCCAGCCTTTGAGAGCTCCCTCCCTCCCACTCGCCGCCCCCCCCACCCGCCCATACACAACACACACACCGCACACCGGAGGCGCGCGCGCGGGGGGGGGGGAGAACCACACGCACACTTTGCACTCAGAAACACTCCCTGGCTCGTTAGGAAGTTTCGGGTTCCTTTGAAGAGCAGATATTAATGGTGATCTCCAAACCACAGAAAGATGAATGCCATCTTAGTCAGGGTCTCTCTCGCCTCGTCTCTAACCCCCCCCCCCCTCGTCCGTTTGGGGAGATTTTTTTGCTTTTGCTACAGAGGTGTGCGGGGGAGCGGGAATGGCTAACGGACGCAGAAAGAGAGGCTTTTTTAAAAGAAGAAGAAGAAGGCAGGCAGGAGGAAGATCGTGGGCACAAGATTTAAAACAGAGAGAGAGAGAGAGAGACCTTCTCTAAGGTGCGGGTCTCCCGTTGGTACCAAGCAAGAAATTAAAGTGGGGGCGAGGCGGGTGGGTGATGCCCGTTTTTGGGGCCTGGGTGTCCCCCTCCCCTGCAGTTTCAGGGAGGTCTGTCTGCGAGGTTTCTGCTTCGGCGTGGGGTGCCCTCCAGTTGCCCTCATCCTTGCTAGTTGGGAACCACAAGCTGCCAGCGCTGCCAGAGACCCACTTGGGGCAGAAGCGGAGCCGAGAGTCGCAGGGATACCCCGAGCAGAGAGATCTGCTCTTCCGACGGCTGAACCGTCCCGCGCGCACACGCACAAGCACACGGCTCCGCGATGGATTGAACAGGGGCTCGGGGTTTGGGGGGGGGTGTCCGTGGGGGTGGGGGGGGGGTTCAGGGCCTTGAGACACATGTAGCCTCCTGAGAGAAAAGAAGGCGGGAGGCCACGGCGGGACATCAGATCCCAGGGCGGGAGGAATTGCGCTTGAAACTGAAGTGTGGCCCCGACGGGGAGCCGTTTGGTTAATGGGGATCTTCTGCCACTAAACCCCCCACCCCACCCCCACAAAAAATGATGTGCACCCGGCTTGTGGAAAGAGGAGGGGGCCGCAGAATACTTTCTGGGTGCGGCAGGAAGGAAGCCGAGCAGGCCTGACTTGGCCTGCTGCGGCCGTCGAGCTCCCGTCGAGCAAGGCCGCCTTCTCCGGCCGGCCGGCGGGACCCCGAGGCCCGCTGCTCCAGTTGCAGGCGCAGGCCGCTGCCGGCCGAGGAAAGGAGGGCGGTTCAAGTCCCCGCGAAGACGGAGGGAAGTTTCACCTGAGCAAAGCCGCCTTGAAAGACCTCCTTTGTCCGCCGGCCAGGCTACCAAGGCCACGGGCGTGCGCCGCCGATCCAGGTTCAAAAGGCCAGGACCTGGATCGGTGGTGGTGGTGGGGTTCCTGGGGGGGGGTTCCCCTCTTTCTATGCGTAGGGAAGAAGATGAGGGCGGCGACGCTCCGCTGTCGAAAGCGCTCCAGGAGAGCAACATCCCCGTCCCGCGCCGTCGGTGGTTTTCGGTGCCATCCTGAAGCCCCGCGCCCTTCCCCGCTTCTCGCGCATCCTTTCCCGCCCGAGTCTGCTGCTGCTTTCGGAGGGGGGTGATGACCGGGCGCCTCCGGTAGTCCCAGGCCAGGCAAAGAATGCCTTCCCTTTGGTCTTTCGGGCTGCCAGGAGCAAACCGGCCTGCTTTTACACGAGCTATTTTGCCTCCGAAGGGACGCACAAGAGGAAAATAACCAGGAGTTTTCTCCAGAAAAAAAGAAAAGTAAAAAAAAAAAAAAAGGTACACGCACGCGTAATTTAACATATTCCCACATTCAGCATTTCACTTTAGGAAACTGAGACACAAGGAATGCATATACAGTGGTACCTCCGGTTAAGTACTTAATTCCTTCCGAAGGTCCGTTCTTAACCTGAAACTGTTCTTAACCTGAAGCACCACTTTAGCTAATGGGGGCCTCCTGCTGCTGCTGCGCCGCCGGAGCACGATTTCTGTTCCCATCCTGAAGCAAAGATCTTAACCCGAGGTACTATTTCTGGGTTAGCAGAGTCTGTAACCTGAAGCGTCTGTAACCCGAGGTACCACTGTACACATGGCAGGTCTGAGGGACAGGGGAACCCTGCCTTTTATCCCCAGTGCCGGCTGCCATTCTGGACCCCATTACCTAGAAGTAAACCCCATTGAAGTCAATGTGACTGATTTCTGAGGACTGCACTGTCAGGGCCACGACTTCCCCCAAGTAATAACTGGGAATTGTGTTTTCCAGAAAGGCTGATAATTCTTCCAGAGTTGCCTAACTCACCTACCCCCCCCCCCAACACACACAGCCTAAGCTTTCATGGGGAAAGGAGGTATGACGCCTAATCCCGTGTGGGTCTGCAGTGTAGATGTGCCCCTGTATCCACGGCAGAGGCAGGATTTGAACCAAATCCAGGTCTGCCCAGCTTGCAGCCCAACGTGGCGTGCAAATGGAAGGGCCCAGGGCCCCAAATAACAAACGTGAGCTCCTAAACTGAGGCTGTCGCAAGAGCATGCGGCAGTCCAAAAGGCATTAGCAACGGGCTGCTTTGCGCGGATGATCGAGTTTCCTGCAGTGGTGGAAACGGGGAGGAATTAACCCTCTTATTTCAACAAAACCCTTAAAAGCTGATGAATTCATTATAGCATAAAGTTTCATGGCCTACAGCCCACTTTATCAGAATCTTAATGGGGATTCTCCCCCAGTCTCTCTTCTGGTGGGAGTGCAATTATTATTATTATTATTATTATTATTATTATTATTATTATTATACCACCCTTCATCATGAGATCACAGGGCAGTTCACAGAATAAAAGACAGGATAAAAACAAGTAAATAATTAAAAACAAAACAGAAAAAACTTTCCCACAGTGTAAGGGAGGGGCAAATTATAAAATCCCCCCTGTCATTCCTCCCCCGCCCCCCCTCTCTCTCTCTCTCACACACACACACATACACACACACACATTGCATTCAATTGCCACCTTCAATGTAGCTCCTATTTCTGATGGTGCTGCAGCAGCAACAGCAGCAGCAGCAGCGAAATGCTCAGCCTTGTCTGACATTATTGTGCCTCTTCCACCATTTCTGCCTAAGCAAGGCAGCTGGAGAGCAGCTAGGGTTATAATTGGTCCAGACCATTGGTTATGTGTACTCTAGATCCCTGGCTGACTTGGCTTGTGAACCAGCCTTTGGACTATAGATGGTCAAGAAGGTAATTCCAGATAACGTATAATTTGCAAGTGGGATAGATCCAGTCATATACCAGCAGATTCTGATTGTGCAGTTAACAAGGGACAAGAAGTCACTTCCAAATACAGTGGTACCTCAGGTTAAGTACTTAATTCGTTCCGGGGGTCCGTACTTAACCTGAAACTGTTCTTAACCTGAAGCACCACTTTAGCTAATGGGGCCTCCTGCTGCCACTGCACCGCCAGAGCACGATTTCTGTTTTCATCCTGAAGCAAAGTTCTTAACCTGAAGCACTATTTCTGGGTTAGCGGAGTCTGTAACCTGAAGCGTATGCAACCTGAGGTACCACTGCACAATGTGTGAGGTTTATGAGGTTTGTGGTGAGAGCACATTGAACCTCGGCATCCTCTACTGTAAGGGACTTAACGGCTGACAGCTGACACAGCAAAATGTCTTGGGACACCTCTGGGAAGGAGGGTGAAGAGACAGGGCCCTTCTGTGCCATTGCTGTCTTTGCAGGTGGGTTTAACCACACATCAGCAAATTCAGGTTGCACAAAGTGGATCTGGGCTTCTCACACAATAAATGGGCTTCCCACAAAAAAAAAGTCTAGAGGACTTTTTTGCAGTAAAGACAGTGCAAAGAGAATGGGATGGCAATTGCTTGGCACAAGATCGTCTAACCTCCCCACCAACAAATTGGAGGGATTGCTCAGTAAATAATGAGCATTGTATCACCTCCCTGTAAACTTTGTGCAAACAAATCTAGATGAACGCTCAATCAACAGGTCATGTGGAAGTGACAGGGCCTCTGCTAAATAGTGCCAGTTCCACAGCATCCCTAGGAGCTGCTGGTGATTTGGACAAGGGAATGAGATACATGGTTTCCCATCTACCTCTAGGGGGCACTGTTTCCAATCCACTTCTATTCAGGATTGACTAAAAACCGCAACTAGAAAGATAATTGACATTTCCAACAGGGAAGTGGTGCCCTTTACGGACTCCTTGCTCTTCTGTCTCCAGATCACCTCTATTTCTGGTTGTCGTAAAGCTGAAATATTAACCACAGCAAAAGCGTCGCTTCTCTAAACCTTAAAATGGCAGAGTAAATGACCAGTTGATGGGTACACAGTTTGACAGATATTCAGATAACATCTGTTATGGTTTGATGTTAGAGTGGGAAGAAGTAACAGGTAAGCACTCTCACTATTCTAATGTTCATGCTAATAAGCATCTCGACCAGTGATGCATTCATTGATTGTGGATGGGGAGGCAGTAGCCCTTCAGATATTGCTGGATTCAAACTTCCATCAGTCCCAGCTATCATAGCCTATGACGGTAGTGCAGCAGCGTCTGGAAGGTCCCAGATTCCTCACTCCTATATAGATGGCTTACCTGTGGAAATGCTTATTACCATTCCATCATGATACACAGGCAGTGTAGATAAACAAAATCGAGAAGAATTGCATGCTCTTTTGAGGAAGGGATTAGAATTCAAAGTGGCCATGGTAAACACGGGGAACTTGGCCGGAACACGGTAGAAACAGAAAGCGGTGGGTAAAAGGCAGTTAAGTGATCTCACTATTAGAAGGATCCGAGAGTGGGGGAAAATCCACCCTAAAGCTAAATACGAGCCAGAAGTCTGATGCTCTTCCACAATAAAATAAAGTGAAATAAACCAAAAAGGCAAGTAAAATTTTGGATGCTGGAACAGAAGCTTTGTATGCAAGAAACAGAAGCTCAGAATTCCACTTGAGTCAGCAATGGCCAGGCTCCCCTGACTCCCCCCCCACCCAAGTCACATACGCCACCTCAGAATCTCCCTCAGTCCCTAAAACTTTCCCCTCATAGAGAGAAAAGTTGCATGGTGCTTTTGAAGGACAGCCTCCATCCTTATGTATCTGCCCAAGCTTGAAGACCAGCACCCAAGGTTCTGCTCTCTGGTTCGAGCACCAAACTGGGTAGTACCAGGGACAGGGCCTTCCCTGTGATACTTCTAGAGTGCCTTCATATGTCTCTCTCCGGGTTGTACTCTATGAAAAGCCTATAGATTTTTATATCGCAAGCCGTATTCCAGTTGTTTTATGTGTTTTTTAAAAGAATTGTTTTACTGTTAACTATCTGAATGTTGTCTTTTCTTGATTTGTTGTAACTCACTTTGGCGGGGCATACACCCCCAAAGACATTATATAACCACCATAATCAAATAGGAACAACAACAAAATCCCATGAGAAAAGGCTTAAGCACCTCCTTCCCACTGGCTGCTCTTCCACTCAACCTCCCCAAACCACTTTTCATTTTAAATGTGGGGCAGGGGGTGTTTGTTGGAGGGTGCATAGAGTTGCATACAGTATCTCATATAGTTTGAGCATACATTGCAGAACAAACTGAGTTTGAAGTAGGTCAGACTTCTGATCTACCTCTTACCTAAGTTGCCCAAGTGACCTTTAGACACTCATGAAGTGTGAATGCCAGTGGCTGTGTGAGTCATCTGGCCTGACTAAATACCCTTGGGAGACTGCCACACACTCTTTATAGAAGCTGGGTCCAATTACCTTACAATAAGAGGCAGGGTGGGGCAAAGCGAGCTAGCCACAGATATGTATTAGGGGGTTGCCTATGAGAATAAACCTTTGCAGAGAGTAACCATTACATTTGTCTGTTGCCGCAAAAAAGCAGCCCGCTGGCACTTTAAAGGCAAACTGCTTTATTATGGCATCAGATTTTGTGGACTAGCCTGTGCCACAATAAAGCAGTTCGTCTTTAAGATGCCATACGTCTTTTAGTTGCTTTTGCTATTTTATGAACCACCTCTAAAACTGAGATGATCAGCTCTGTCCCCTTAATTTCAGCACATTAAAAACATTTCATTTCTCATAAACTATATCATGCACTAGGACGCGGGTGGCACTGTGGGTTAAACCACAGAGCCTAGGACTTGCCGATCAGAAGGTTGGTAGTTTGAATCCCCGCGACGGGGTGAGCTCCCATTGCTCGGTCCCTGCTCCTGCCAACCTAGCAGTTTGAAAGCACGTCAAAGTGCAAGTAGATAAATAGGTACTGCTCTGGTGGGAAGGTAAGTGGCGTTTCCATGTGCTGCTCTGGTTTGCCAGAAGCAGCTTTAGTCATGCTGGCCACATGACCTGGAAGCTGTCTGCGAACAAACGCCAGGTCCCTCGGCCTATAGAGCGAGATGAGCGCGTAACCCCAGAGTCGTCCGCAACTGGACCTAATGCTCAGGGGTCCCTTTACCTTTATATCATGCACTAGCATTCATTTCCCCTCTTCTGGCCTATCTGTACCTGCCCCCACCCTTTGCATGGTCTGTACAGTGTCACCCACCTTACTAACAAAAATAGCCTTTCCTTTGGCTATTCCTCATCCTTCTGATATAGATGTTTCCTCAGAAGAAGAGAAGAAGAAGAAGAAGAAGAAGAAGAAGAAGAAGAAGAAGAAGAAGAAGAAGAAGAGGAGGAGGAGGAGGAGGAGTTTGGATTTTATATGCCGCTTTATCACTACCCCAAGGAGTCTCAAAGCGGCTAACAATCTCCTTTCCCTTCCTCCCCCACAACAAACACTCTGTGAGGTGAGTGGGGCTGAGAGACTTCAGAGAAGTGTGACTGGCCCAAGGTCACCCAGCAGCTGCATGTGGAAGAACGAGGAAGCGAACCCGGTTCACCAGATTACGAGTCTACTGCTCTTAACCACTACACCACACTGGCTCTCTCCTCAGGCTTAACATGGGTGGTTATTTCTCTGGAGCGGTCCTCCCCCCCCCCTGCTATTTATTAACTTCGGTTTTGCTCCAGTAGCTTAACAAGGAGATCTACAAATATTGTGGAGCAGGAGATGGGTAACTTTGCTTCCCATGAAGAAACTTCCTTGGGGGAGAGCAGCATAAGCCCCACCCACTTCTATACAAGCCAAGAGGACAGGGGCAGCCTGCTCTTTTACCACTCCTCCCCCTGTGTGAGCAGGAATCTTTCCTTTGGTCACTTCAGCTGATCACTACCATCTCCATGTGTCTTAGCTTGTGCATGGGATTGAGGTATTAGGTGCATCAAAGGCAGGGGGGGCGGGCTTTGGCAGAGCCTCCTTTGCTCTTTAGGAAATAGGCTTAAGAAACCCTTTTGACCATGTCTTGGGCGAAAGTGACTGAAGAGCAGTAACAGTGGGAACAGGGTCAAATTTGCAGCTAGCATCAAATTGGGATGGGTAGCTAATGCCGCAGAAGACAGAATCAGAATTCAAAATGACCTCAACAGGTTGGAGAACTGGGCCCAAGCTAACAAAATGAATTCCAATGGGGAACAAATGTAAGGTTCTGCACTTAGGCAGGAAGGATCAGATGCACAAATATAAGATGGGGACACCTGGTTTACTAGCAGTACATGTGAAAAGGATCTAGGGGTCTTGGTGGACCACAAGCTTAACATGAGTCAACAGTGTGATGCAGCAGCAGAATAATCTAATGGTACTCTGGGCTGCATCAACAGAAGTACAGTGGTACCTCACAAGACGAATGCCTCGTAAGATGAAAAACTCACAAAACGAAAGAGTTTTTTGTTTTTTGAGTTGCTTCGTAAGACGGATTTCCCTATGGGCTTGCTTCGCAAGACGAAAACGTCTTGCAAGTTTGTTTCCTTTGTCTTGCAAGTTTGTTTCCTTTTTCTTAAAACCGTGCATACACTTCGAGGAGCAACTCATAGCACGCGGTGTGGTAGCCTTTTTTGAGGTTTTTGAAGACTTTGGTGATTTTTGAAGCTTTTCCAAAGTCCGTGCTTCGCAAGACGAAAAATCGCAAGACGAAAAAACTCGCGGAACGAATTAATTTCGTCTTGCAGTGTCCATATCAAGGGAAGTTATAGTACAGTGGTACCTCTGGATGCAAATGGGATCTGTTCCGGAGCCCCATTCGCATCCTGAAGTGAACGCAACCCACGTCTGCGTGTCTGTGCGTGCGCAGGTCGCGATTCGCTGCTTCCGCGCATGTGCATGACATCATTTTGAGTGACCGTGCATGCACGAGCAGCGAAACCCAGAAGTAATGAACTTGGTTACTTCTGGGTTGCAGCGGAGCGCAACCCGAAAATATTCATCCCGAAGCTACTTCAACCCGAGGTATGACTGTACCACTATTCTGCCTTAGACCACACTCAGAATACTGTGTCCAATTCTGGGCACCACAATTTAAGTAGAGTGTTGACAAGCTGGAATGTGTGCAGAAGAGGGCGACCAAGATGATCAAGGGGTCTGGAAACCAAGCCTTTGAGGATTGATTTAAGGAGCTGAGTATGTTTAGCCTGGAAAAGAGGAGACTGAGAGGAGATATGATAGCCATCTTCAAATATCTCTGCTGCTGTCACATGGAAGAGGGAAGAAGCTTGTTTTCTCCTGCTCTGGAGGCTAGGCCTTGAACCAATGGCTTCCAGTTACAAGAAAGGAGATTCCAACTAAGCATCTTGAAGAACTTTCTGACAGTAAGAGGTGTTTGTCAGTGGAACGGTCTCCCCTGGGAGGTTGTGGACTCTCCTTCCTTGGAGATTTTTAAGCAGAGGTTAGATGGCCATCTGTCATGGGTGCTTTAGTTGTGATTCTTGCATTGGACTAGATGAACAGACCTTGGGGTCCCTTCCAATGCGACAGTTCTATTATTCTCTTCTAGGATTCTAGGACTGAATCCACAGGATCAGAGGCTAGGCTAGGGGCTGGATTTGGCCCTCATGCTCCCAGTTACTTATCTAGACTTTGCCATGGAAGAGTGGGCAAACTACTCTCTTCTCTGGATTCAACAAAGCCATACCAGCAGATGAGGATGGGAGAAACAGGTAACAAACAAGTATCACTCACAGGGTGTCCAACCAAGCCCTGATCCCAGTCCTGCCCAGAAGGGCTATGACTGCCACCTCTGCTTTCGAAGCAGCTTCTCCTAGGGCTGAGGGTGGAGACTGGACTGGCTGGGCTCTCATCCCAGTGCACACAGCTTCATGCTCTTATTTCCCACACAGGCAATTGATTGGATTGCATGGCACTTCTAGCGTACTTCATTAATATCGAGGGTGGGGAATGCTGCCCATTAAAGGAGGAAATAGAAGGGTGGAACTGAAAGCCCAAACAAGATTGGGATCTGGAATCTGAACCCTGTAGTGCTCAAAGTACCCTAGATATATGTGGTCTCAAACAGCTGGTTATGGAAGTCACGGTAAACACCCTGTAATAGAAATACAGTTGGTTCTCTCACAGAGATACATAACTTTTCAACTTTACAGAAATTGAAGCTATACATCAATTTCATGGCTCAGCTTTCCAGGAAAACCCCATATCAGAGCACCACAGAATCATGCGTTGGAGGCCATGCTGGTCAGTGTGAGGAATCCATATCAAAGGAGAACAACAGGATCCCTCGACAAATTTCCACTCGTGGTCAGTTCACAGACTTGGCAATAGCAAACCCAGATTTACTACAGAATGCAGAGTCCACAGGGAACTGTAGCCAACCCTGGTGCTCTGATTAGAGCACCTGTATGAAACACATGCAAGCAAACACATGTTTGTCACACTCACACTTCAGATAATAACAGAAAACAAAACATACTCAAGAAGCAATAAGCCAGCTCTTACTGAAGTGGCAAATCTATGTCTGGGCTGTACCACTTCAAACCGCAGGTGGGAAATCACATGATGCGATGCTCGTTTGTGAAATTTTTTAGCCTGCTTTTTGGTCAAAAACTGGCAGCCAATGCATCTCATAGGGAGGGAAGGGTTTCTCAACTATATGCAGAATAATTTTTGGGTGGGTGGGGGAATAATTTATGTGATACTCCACCTGCAGACCAAAAGAGAAGTGGCCCCACATGACTAGAACTGGGTTGGCAAGGCTACATGCCAGCAAGGGATGAATTAGTTGGTCTCTCATTCTTCAACAGCAATGAATCAGCAGCACTGAGTGGCTCAGGTAAACCTTTAGGGCGGAATAATGGGGCCAGTTCCACCTGCACAAAGTGCTTTTCTGCAGCCATCTCATAGTGTAGATCTAACAGATGCTGACTGTCGTGTGAATGGCTTCACAGATGCCTTTTTAGCCATTTATCTGCTCTGGTCTGATTCATATTGTTTTATTGTGATAATGCTTATTTGGTATGTGCATTAATTATTTTCTTTTGTCCATTGGATAGTTTTTAGCTGTCTTGGGCATATTTTATGGAAAAGGGGGAGATATAAAAGTAATAAATAAATAAATAAATAAATAAATAAATAAATAAATAAATAAAAATAATGGGTAAGTGGGCAGAGCTTCCTCTTTTTTTTAATTAAACAAGCTTGTGTCAGCCTAAGATTTGCAGATGAATTAAATAATTCACAAGGCAATAATCCATGGGTCTGTCCACACCCCAATGGTGCAGAAAAGCAGCTATGAGCATCCACTGTGATCAGTAAGGCAAATCCAATGTGTCTTGCACCTTCCCTTAAAAATTTGTACTGGCTGTAGTGTGCAATGATGGATATCACAGGGAGAGACATGCCCTCTGCCCCGCTCCACCCTCCTCAATTAGCCCTTGAAAGCCTCAGGATCCAAGCTAGGAGAATAAAGCTTCAGGCAGCAAAATGTTGGACCGTCCAGTCTCTCAAAAAGCCATCAAGCAGGCGAGGGCTGGGAGATCTCATTCGAACCAGTATGCATTCTCAGTAACTTCCAAAGACCCTAGGAAGACACAGGGGGCCACAGAGTGCTCTGAATTCTCCTCTTGCCAGGTGGATGGCAGCCTTAGCTCCAGCCCCACACAACCTCTAAGCATCGACCACTCCATTACTGGGAGCCATCAATCACCACCAAATGGGATGTAGCAGACCCACGCCAGGGCTCAGCTCCAAGCTGGTCTATGAAATGCACAGCTTCCTATTCAAAGCACCACTGATATCTCTTCCCCACTCACCAAAGAATGGGCTGCGAACAATCCTTCTCTCCCTCATCTCACAATGAGATGATCCAGTGAATAATAACTACTCAAGGACCTGCTGCCAGAAAGAGGGCAGGCGGGCCAATTCTGCCTCTCTGAGCTATAGACTGCCACAATGAGGGCCAGTCCTCCCCCCCCCCACCACTCGGGGGCCTTATCAGCCACCCAGTAATTTGCTTTTGCTCTGGACTTCCAGGGTCTCACGTGTGAGTGGCAATTTGTGGCAAGCGTCAGAGCATTTAGTGATACACTTTAAATAGGGAGACCTGGGTCCGGATCCCTTTAACTGTCATGAATTTGCTCTCTGGCTTTGGGCAAAAGCTAATCTCTCTCATACTCTGCCTGCCCTTCCTGCCATCCTAATGGCTACCTAATTCTCAGGAAGAGCAAAAGCGAGAAATAATAATAATAATTTATTACTTATACCTTGCCCATCTGGCTGCCCCCCACCGCCAACCACTCTGGGCAGCTTCCAACAGGTTATTAAAAACACAGTAAAATATCATACATTAAAAACTTCCCTAAACAGGGAAAGATGCACACTTGTAAAGTATAGCAGTCAACTTTGGAAATTGCTTCCTAGAGATGATAGAGTAGCTCCCTCCTTGGTGTTCTTCTGTCCTCTTGTCTGCTTTATTCCAGGAGGCTTTTGAGAACTCATTGTTTCTAAGGAAAGGGTGCATTTAAAAATATGCTGTGCCTTTTTTTTTTTTTACTAAGTTTCTTTTTCAGGTTTTATAGATTTCTTTTCTATCGTTTTAATATCATTATGGTTTAATTACTTATTAACTATTGTCTTTTATGTGTTTTCAACTTTCTGTGTTTTATTCATTTTTGTTCTAATTTTGTGACTTGTCTTGACTCCTGGTTCAGGGGGAGGAAGTGGGATATAGATATAATAATAATGACTTTTGTCTCACCTATGACAACAGTAGGGGAGCTCCATGGTATCCATTGGGATAAGGGGCCTGCTATCTGCACCAAGTCACCAGTGATAATTTCTGTCTCAGGCAGGGTTTTAAATACAGGCAAGCCTCAATTTGCAGGGGGGTTGTGTTCTGAGTCATTGCTTGCGATTGTTGCCGCAATGCATGCGGTCATGGTCACATGTCAATTGGACGTGCATAAATTGGTCGCTGCCTGTATATACAAGTGGGACCTGCCACACGATGTTGCAGTGCTGCCATACAGGCTTCTAGACACATCATTCTAATCCCTCTCCTAACTGGTTTTTTATTCACTTTCCCTGTGACAATCTGTTGCTACTCAGCATGCTTAATCCTCATTGGCTGTCCTTGAGTTTTCCCCTCCCCCCACACCCCAACTTAGGGTTTTGTTTTAATTGTACCTCTGTAAACATTCAGGCTTCCTTTCCAATCCCTCCCGTTTTTGCATGGATGGATGGTTACGAAAACTATGGCACAGCCTGAACATCAGTGAAAGAGGGAACACCATACACACACACACACACACACACACACACAAAGTTCTGTGTACAGTATTTGGCTTGCTATTGTATTCTAAAATTAGGTAAAGGTAAAGGGACCCCTGACCATTAGGTCCAGTCGTGACCAACTCTGGGGTTGCGGTGCTCATCTCGCTTTATTGGCCGACTTTCTGATCGGCAAGCCCTAGGCTCTGTGGTTTAACCCACAGCACCACCCGCGTCCCTAAAATTCTAACATTACTATTAATCAAATATAAGCAAATGAAGCTTTCATAAGAACAGAGATGTCTGATCAAAGCAGAGCGCCTTAGAGCAGCTCGGCTCATTTGTCACTCCTCTGTCCAGCACTGCACTCTGGATTCTGAGAAGTGGAATCTGGCCTTACTGCACTGTGGTCACAGGGGATGCTGAGCAATTCAAATGTTGCTGCCTGACTCCCTCCAGAAAATTGCAAGAGATCCTGAGATGCACCTCTCAGGTTTCAATTTTCCTGCACTGGAGCCCCAAACAGTATTTATTCATTTGAATACTTCAGCACTGCAATTTTACGAAAAACATCAAAGTAGTTTACAACCATGTAATACGACTAAAAGCCACACCAAAATTAAAACAGATAACCTGTTAACTATTCCAGAAAATGCTTGTCTGCATAAGCCTTGCAGCACAGAAGAATTTACAGCAAACCTTTAAAGGTTATTATAGAAGATGTCTGCTGGATCTCAACTTAAGGTTGGTGATGTCAAATAGGGGAGGACCAGCAGACAATCCTACAAAAGATCTCAGTGATCAAACTGGAAAATAAGGATTCAGGTGGTCCCTAGCCTGCCCAGGACTTAAGTTGTCCATGGCTTTGTCAATTAACATAACCTCGAACCTGGCTTGGTAGAAAATGGGTAGCCACTACAGATGTCCTGTCCAGGAAAAAGGTGAGATACAAGCCCAGGGCTGCACAGTTGGAGGCTGACTAACCCAAACACTGCAATTGCTCATGCATGGTTAACACACGTCACTGTCACTCAGGTGCTTTCAGCACTTAACTCCAAGAGACAGTTCCCTGAACAAGAGCATCCACCAGCTTGAGCTCCTATGGACAGCGTTCCTCCCTGCTCCCTGCTCCCACTCACCCCAGGTGCAAATGTCACATGCAAAAGGCTGAGATCACCTCAGGTTGCATCAGCCTGATGATGATAATAATAATAATAATAATAATAATAATAATAATAATAATAATAATAATAATAATTTATACCCTGCCCATCTGACTGGGTTTCCACAGACACTCTGGGCGGCTCCCAACAGAATATTAAAAACGTGATAAAACATCAAACATTACAAACTTCCCTAAACAGGGCTGCCTTCAGATGTCTTCCAAAAGTCAGATAGTTGTTTATTTCCTTAACATCTGATGGGAGGGCGTTCCACAGGGAGGGTGCCACTACCGAGAAGGCCCTCTGCCTGGTTCCCTGCAACCTCACAGTGAGGGAACTGCCAGAAGGCCCTCAGTGCCCGGGCTGAATGATGGGGGTGGAGACGCCCCTTCACAATCAAAGCAGTTTCTTTCTTTTTCTTTTCTTTTTTTAAAGTAGGCACTCTTGGGCTACAAAAGCTTCTTGCCTCCCACAAGAAGAGAGAAAAGGGAAGAAGACGAGCACACCCAGGCATCCCAACGCCTCGTATATTCTTATTATCCTTCCAAACAGGAAGCTAAGGCCTATTTCTCAGTGGGACGGTAAGGCCACTTCAGGTTGGGGCTGACATGATTGAAAGCTCCCCCATAACCAAAATTTAAAAATTAAAAATGCCCCATATCTAGGAAATGAGACATCAGAGAAAAGAATTGTAGACTAACCTTCTTCCTGAAAGAACAATTTGTGTGTGCAAGAATTTTTATTTTTAGTATGATGAAGTTTTCAGTCATGCCTACAGTGGTGCTCTGTAAGTGTCAGTCCTAACTAGCGCTAAGGAGACTTGTTTGAAAAGAAGTCGCCCAGCCCCAATCTGAGAATTTAAGTACTTGTGCTTTGCCTTCTGTTCTTTACCTCCCTGTGTCTTAACACCTGTTAAGGGTGTAAAAGCCCTAGAGCCCGAGCTGGTACCCTCCTGAAGTTGCCAGGTGACACCTCCCATTGTATGTGACCATTTGTGGCCATGTTGGCCAGGGCTGAGAGCAGCGGCGTAGGTAGCCGCTCGGGTGCCCGGTGCGGCACGTGTGTCCTGCAGCTGGGGGCAGGGCAAGCTGCGCATGGGAGCAGGGTGAGGCAAGGCAGGGTGCGCTGCATGGAGCCTCTCAGCAGCCTCCCCCTCAGCTGTAGGGCGGCTGAAGCAGTGGGCAGACACAAGCCCCACACTGCTCGAAAAAGCAGCGCAGAGCTTGCAGGGAGTCCACCCATCACCTTCCCCTCAGGAGAGACGCGTGGCTCAGGCACGTTGCAGGCCCCACAGTGTGGCGTCCAGTGCCCCCCACCTCACCTAGCTGCCAGTGGCATAGGAAGTGGGGTGCGGTGGGTGCAGGAGTTATTTTTTCAAAAAAAGTGTCATGAGCCCAATATCTTTTTTTAAAAAAAAAAAAACAACAACAACACATATTTTTGCCATTTTGTCACCCCCCTCAGTGATGACACCTGGGGTGGCCTGCACCCCCCTTCCTACACCACTGGCTGAGATGAGTTGGAGTCCAACCACATCTGGGGGGAATCAGGTTAGGGAGGACTTGCCTACAGTAAGGAGCCAGTATGGTGTAGTGGTTAAGAGCAGTGGACTTGTAATCTGGTGAACCGGGTTCAATTCCCCGCTCTTCCACATGCAGCTGCTGGGTGACCTTGGGCCAGTCACACTTCTCTGAAGTCTCTCAGCCTCACTCACCTCACAGAGTGTTTGTTGTGGGAAGGGAGGAAGGGAAAGGAGATTGTTAGCCACTTTGAGACTCCTTAGGGTAGTGATAAAGCGGGATGTCAAATCCAAACTCTTCTTCTTTGCTCCTACCCCCTGTTGTGTCACAGCTCTCCCTTCCTCCCAAGTGCAGGCAAAAGGTTAGAGAGCCCTTGCAACTCTGTTGCACTTGGTCTTGTGTTCACAAGACACGGGTTGGATTCACGGCAGGTTTTCTGCCACCTGAGTTCTCCCTAACTACTTCATTGCATCCCAGATCACTGGTAAACCAAGGAGCTGAGCAGGGTCCATTCAGTAGGAGGGGGCACATGATCACTTCTTATCCCACAAAGCAAGCTGGGCTTCAACAGGAGCACAATCTATGGCGGCGGCAGCAGCAGCAGCCAGGGACAACCATTCTAACAGACCCATCATCCTGGCAGAGAAGTGACAACTGGAAGTGATGAGGAAGTGACCTGCCATGACAGGAGAGCCAGCATAAAAGCCCCACTCTCCAGATCACCAACTTCTGGTGCAGCGGAGAACACTAGATCCAAAGCAAGACCTGCCATGTCTGTCAAACCAACAACATATTGAGACTAGGGATGGACAAATCTCTGTTTCTTAGCT
The DNA here is from genome assembly GCF_951804945.1 of Podarcis cretensis. Classification (NCBI taxonomy): domain Eukaryota; kingdom Metazoa; phylum Chordata; class Lepidosauria; order Squamata; family Lacertidae; genus Podarcis; species Podarcis cretensis. The sequence continues at coordinate 33,983,773 of NC_137187.1, forward strand.
TCCAATCTTCAGTTCAGTTCACTTCCTTTTTGTTTGCATTTATTCAAGTCAGCACAAAATGGCATGTTCTGTTGGGTGCATTTCTCCTAATATATGCATTTTTGTACACAAGTATGTCTAATAAAAGGTATTTTTGGCGAGGAATCATACCATGTATCTGCAAGCATCACAGATTCTCGACTGGGCAAAAATCCTTTGCAAAAGATTTGTGGGTTGAGAAATAGGGGTGTTTCCAGAAAATGCTGCTCTCCTCGTTCCTGGCTACAATAGGTCTGCAACACACACACACACACACACACACACACACACACACACACACCCCTCTGTCTGGGACTCCCCCTCCAAAAAAACACCAAATCAGCCAGCCAAAGAAAAAGAGAAAGAAAAGGGTGTGTGTGTGTTGCTTCTGGTGTTTTCCCTTGCACAGACCTTCCTAACCAAAGTCCCTGGTTGTCACAGCTGCCTGGCTCCCCTAAACAGGGCAGCTGTCCCAGAGCCCCTGGGACCCTCGCACCCAGTGATGCCAGGAAGCTTCTGAAGCCAGCGCTCCCAAATGCCAAGGTGGGTGCCTGCTGCCTCCCCCCAGCCTCTCCTAGGCTACGCAGCCACCCTTTCTCTCCACTGACACCCTGGCTTGCAAACAGAAGGGTCAGTAAGGAGCAGCCTCCCCCATATAACATGGGGTGCATCTGGAGTCTGAGAACCCCTTTCCAAATCCCCCCTTCCACATCCTCTTTCCCTTTGGGGTGAAATAAAGGCAAGGCCATCTGTGCAAGCCACCCCCCCTTCCCCACCCGATCTCACTTCTCTGCCAAACCTCTGATGCCAAGGTCTGCTTCATTGTCCCTGGACCTGCCAGCTCCAAGCTGTACTCCCAGACATTGCCGGAGCCATATCTCCGCCCCGCTCCCTGAGCACAGCTTCACTGCAGCAGGAGGGGCCTGGGGCCTTTTATTTATTTAATCTTTTTTCGGTTTGGTGGATGAATCGAAAGCTCACGTGAAAGCAAATCTGGCAAGGGCTGGAGTCGGTGTAGTCAGACGCACACACGTCTTTGCCAACTCTCCTCAATCCTGAGCCATAATACCCCCGCCTGCCCACCCATACGCACACCCCTTCCTGCGCTGTTCCAGTCCTTGACCCTTCCCCCCCCCCCCGTCTCCACCACTCACAGCACAAAGTGAGCCTCATGAAAAGGGAAGCCATTTTAGCAAAGGCTGGCCACATGTTAGAAACCGGAGAGGGCCTGAGCCAAATTGGGGGCCCTGCCACAGCAGAATTGCTGGCAAGCAGCAGAGGGTGTGGAGAGAAACAGCTCATTCTGCTCCGGTGCTGGGCTCCTCTCGACATTCCCCACAGTGCAGAACATGGCCGCTGTTCCTACACCACACGGCAGGAGAAAGAAGAAGCCAGCCGCCATGATCCCACTTACGGGGAAATTTAAAACCACGCCGAGGCAGCCTGCCCAGGCTGAGAGCGGAATGGCTGCGCCTGTCGTGCCATGGAAGATTTCGTGACAGAGAAATGCTGTTTCCTGTCCTTGTGGCTTTTTGGGTGCAACCAGGCAGGGGGCAGGGGGCTGGCTTAGGGGCCAGGCAGACGGGATGAGGACAGGGCTCAGAACAGTGTTCAACCGGTTTCAGTTCTTTGTCATTTGCACCAGGGTGACTGCGTCCCAACTGTTCCGGCTCTCCGCCTTGGCCTCAGCAGTCAAAACGTTGCCACGACTGGAGACTTTCAGAGTTTTATTGATAAAATCAGTGCAGTGTCCCAACATGAGGTCTACACGTTATAAGCAGGTGAAGTGTGGCAGAGGACTAAAACACATGACTAGGCTTAGCTAAGACATTGAGCAAAATCTTGACATGCTCCCTTGTGCTCTCCTTTTGAAGAGTGAGGTGGGTGCAGCTTGTTCACACCTTCAATGTCCTGAGCCTCTGGAGTGGGCAAGTAAATGAGAGCTCCTCCCTAGAGGTTGGACATGCGTGGTCTGCTGACATCATCACTGTGGCCTCCATGTCCTTGGAGATGGAAGAAGAGGCAACAGAGTTGGATCACAGTCAGGTGATAGGGGAATGCCCCAGAGCCACCTTCACAGTTGGTGACATAGTGCTGGGGTGTCTGGCATCGAAGAAGCGGGGCACACCTCTGACCGCCACTAGGCTCTTTGCCCTGAATCTAGATCTCCACCTCCCAATTTGCTGGAACTCTTCCCTGGGTCAGATGCATCTTGGGGTCCCATGTTCTCACCCACAACCTGCTAAGACCTTCCCCTGGGTTGGCCTCTGCTAGTTCTCTGAGCAACTCCCACTTCTCTTTGTGATCGCACCACAATGTCTCCATGGGACTCGTGACACCAACATCAAAGGCAGCTTGTGGCTCTGATGACTTTCAGGGACAACCGTGACGCATCCTGTGTGCCGAGGGTCCCTTCAGTGCAGATTGAGAATGACACCTGGGTGTCCTCTCTAGAGCACTGCAAAGGACTCCTGGGGAGCACCCCTGAGATATCTTGGCAGCCTGCCCCTCCTTGCGCACACTAGTATGCCTGAATTGGAAATGTAATTGCCAATATCTGGGAAATCCAGGATCTTCTCTCAGATTTGCATTCACTGATGTTTGATGAAAAATTCTGAAGATTCTTTGGGGAGGTGAGGAAGGAGGGCAAACTTGACACATTGTGTTTCATCCTCACTCTCACATTATTACAGTATTATTGATTTTCTTAAAAGAGGGGATAAAATGTTTCCCTTTGCCAACAATGAACGATAACTGTTGCAAGAGTCTAACTTTTTAGCTTTTCCCCCCTATATTGTTTCCATTATTGCTGTTCACCATAGAGGAGTGTCCTGTTGTACTTTAAAGGGTCAGGTCCATAGCTTGTTGTGTGGAGCATCTCTTGGGACCATCACTGTCGAGTGATGCAAGTGGCTTTTTTGGCACACCTGAGGCTGATATCCCAGCTATGAGCCTACCTGGATGTGGATAATCTGGCTTCACTTATCCATAAATTCTCATCTGGATTACGGTACTGTAATGCATCATATTTGGGTCTGCTTTTGAAGACAGTCTGGAAACTTTGGGCAGTATAAAACATGGCAGTATGAGACCAGGCTATATAAACATGTATCACTGGTTCTTTCTTGTCTTCACTGGTTTCTGATTAATATCTGAGCCCAATTCAAGACAGAAGTACTGTTTTGGGGGGACAGGGGGCGGGCGGGTGTGGGGGACTCCCTGGTCCTGAATGAGGTAACTGTGCCCCTGAAGGACCAGGTGCGCAGCCTGGGAGTCATTTTGGACTCACAGATGTCCATGGAGGCACAGATTAATTCTGTGTCCAGGGCAGCTGTCTACCAGCTCCACCTGGTACGCAGGCTAAGACCCTACCTGCAGACTGTCTTGCCAGAGTGGTGCATGCTCTAGTTATCTCCCGCTTGGACTACTGCAATGCACTCTATTTGAAGGTGACCCAGAAACTGCAATTAATCCAGAATGCAACAGCTAGATTGGTGACTGGGAGTGGCCACCGGGACAACATAACCCCGGTCCTGAGAGATCTGCATTGACTCCCAGTACGTTTCCAAGCACAATTCAAAGTGTTGGTGCTGACTTTTAAAGCCCTATATTGCCTTAGCCCAGTATACCTGAAGGAGCATCTCCACCCCTATTGTTCAGCCCGGACACTGAGGTCCAGCTCCGAGGGCCTTCTGGCGGTTCCCTCATTGAGAGGTTATAGGGAACCCGACAGAGGGCCTTCTCGGTAGTGGTGCCCGCCCTGTGGTGCCCTCCCTTCAGATGTGAAGGAAATAAGCAGCTATCTTATCTGTAAAAGACATCTGAAGGCAGCCCTGTTTAGGGAAGTTTTTAATATTTAATGCTGTATTGTTTTTAACACTTGATTGGGAGCCGCCCAGAGTGGCTGGGGAAACTCAGCCAGATGGGCAGGGTATAAATAAATAAATAAATAAATAAATAAATAAATAAATAAATATTATTAAAGTGCTGAAATTGACCATGCAGCCTGGGACTTCAGCATCTAAAGGGACTTTCCCCTAAGTTCAAGTGCCACCTCATTCTGAAGCATGGAGGGTGAGGGCCTTCTCCTCGGTGGTCCCACCCCAGCTACAGAATGCTCATGCTAGAAAGGTTCACCTTGCACTTTGAAGGCTTTTCGGCAACAGGCACAGACTTTTCAGGGTGTTTTAACATTCTTTTCCCATCTTCTCATTCTTAATTAGCATGACGTAAGACTGATATTAATATTTTGTCTCTGTTTTATCATGGTGGTGTTGCTCTTACATTTTTATCTCTTATGAAACGATGCCAGCTCTCCATGTGAACAGGTGACTCTGACTGCAATAGTCATTAGACTTTTCAGTCTGCGCCTGTTTTGGACTTTCATTGCAATCTGCATTTTTGTCGTCTTTTAGACTTTAAAAAAACTTTTATTGTGCATTTCACAAACAACTAGCTTGTGGCACAATTAACAAATAGAAATAGAAGTTATTTCTATTATTCCTTCCAGTGCTTGTTCAAAGGAGGGATCTGACATCCTTTACTGTGACTAGTACTAGCAATAATAATATTCAGTATTTTTATCTTGCCAAGAGACGCAACAGGTCTTGATATAAAACAACCACCCCAAAACCATACAAATGAAACATCCCATAATATCTTTAAGCCCCCCAAAGACAAAGTAAAATTTTCATATAAAGGAAATTCCAAAATTCAGTTACAAGATTCATCCAAACGCATCCACTTACCTGCCACCAGTTTTCAGAGGGGTATCCAAATTTGCAGCATCCCTCTCTGGGGAATGATAAATACTTCCTCTGCTTCTCCCCACATCTTCCAACCAGGTTTAACCAACAGTCAAAGTAAACATTCATGCAGTCAATCCGCTGAAGAACTGGTATAGGTATGCGAATTTCATGTCCCTTTCCTTCATTTCTTTTCTGGCAGCAAAATGCTTGCAATAAGATTTATATCTTACAATTATTAGAATGAAACCAAAACCTCTGAAGCCGCTGGCGAAGCTCTTAACTGCCCCATGTTCATGCGTGGTTTCCTGCCAACTCCCACGTCATCTTTTCCTGCCCTTCCTCTCTCTTACTTGTTGGGGCTTGGCCCTGTGTTTATCAAATCAGGCCATGGTGCAAAGCACTTCTTTATTTCTGGAGTAACTACTTCTGGTTCAGCTCCATTGGCTTCTGTCACATCTATGCACACTACCTCACCATGCCTTTCACAGAACACAAGTGCCCAGAGAATCTAAACGATGCAACATCTGAAGCTTATAAATCCAGAATGTCGATATCCCCATGTCATATCCACCTATGAATCTACCTATTTTGTGACATAGGGTTAAATGCACAGTTAAATGCACCCAGGAGGAAGCGAAGCAGCAAGAGGTTCTCCCAATCCCTGCTCTGGTGCAAGCACAACCTTTGGCCAAAGATGGTCAAAGCCAAATGGATGCTTTGATTCTGTGGGAGCACTGGGGGAAAGTGCTGAATGCAGTACTGGGTGCAGAGCTCAAGTCCCTGAAAATCTCTGCCTTTTCTGGTTAAAGGGCAAGATCCTAGCCTTTAGCATTGGGAAGATGTGCTCAAAAACGTGGACCTCCTGAAGTCTCAGAAGCTGGGGGGATATCTGAGCAAAAGTGTTCACTGGTCAGAGGCCAGCTTTCAGTACTATGATTATGCAAAACACAAATTGAACAAGGACTATCCTGGATGCTTGGGATATTGCGGATACACCCACCCACCATGCTTCTAGCCCCACAATAGCTTCAAATGGTTTCAACACACAGGGCTAACACACCCAGGAGCCCTTCTGTGATGCAAACACTTACAGGATCTAGCCAACAGCCAAATGAAAGTAAATTCACGGTGATAATGAGGCACCCTGGAGCTCTGTTCATTTTCCTTCATGTAACTTTTATCGCAGCCTCGGTTTTATCTTGCAGTCTCCCAGTATGTGCAGAGTCCCTGATCAAAACCTTAGACAAACGATCCCAGTGGCAAGGCAGGGATGGTCCAACTCTACAGGCAGCTAAGGAACAGAGCAATCTGCCTCAAACTGAGTGAGACACCATTGGCCCATTAAGATCAGTAGTGTTTACGACAGAGCTGGATTTAGGGCAGTGCAGCCAGTCCCCCTTTTTAAGCAGTCTCTGCTTAAAAAAGCAGAGACAACACCTTGCCAACAAAGGTCCATATAGTTAAAGCTATGGTTTTCCCAGTAGTGATGTATGGAAGTGAGAGCTGGACCATAAAGAAGGCTGATCGCTGAAGAATTGATGCTTTTGAATTACGGTGCTGGAGGAGACTCTTGAGAGTCCCATGGACTGCAAGAAGATCAAACCTCTCCATTCTGAAGGAAATCAGCCCTGAGTGCTCACTGGAAGGACAGATCCTGAAGCTGAGGCTCCAATACTTTGGCCACCTCATGAGAAGAGACGACTCCCTGGAAAAGACACAGATGCTGGGAAAGATTGAGGGCACAAGCATGTCCGTCAAAGTTCCTGCTTACCATTATATTATTATTTCTTAAATTTCCACCATATTTCCCAACCAAAATGCCCAAACCCAACTTACTATGAAAAATATAAAACAATAAAATATAAACCATATGTCATCCCACCCCCCCAGGACACATCCTCTTTTTCATGATTAGAGTTGTCACAGAGATCCACAACTGAAAGTAGACGTCAGCTGTAAAATTTACAGCATGTTGTATATTGAAAGAGAATCACAAGAAAATGATGTATCACTGGTACCTAACTCCTACGAAACTATCAAAAATGTATAGAACTGCTACAGATACATGTTGGATGTGTAAAGAGAAGGAAGGCACTTTTTACCACATGTGGTGGACGTGCAAAAAAACCAAAAGTATATTGGGAAATGATTTATAACGAGTTGAAGAAAATGTTTAAAATAACTTTTGTAAAAAAAACCTGAGGCTTTCTTACTAGGAATTTTAAGTCCAGAAATACCTAAGGATCAGAAGAGACTATTTATGTATGCCACAACAGCTGCATGGATGCTACTTGCCCAAAGATGGAAGGAGAACAATCTACCTACAAAAGAAGAATGGCTGATTAAGATGATAGACTATGCCGAATTGGTGAAAATGTCTGGGAAAATCAGAGATCAAGAGGACAATAAATTTAATAAAGAATGAGGAAATTTTTTAAGGTACTTGAAAGAACACTGTAAACAATTGAAAACATTGGCAGGATTTAAAAACAAACTTGCAATGAAGCAAGAATTATGATAAAAGTTGAGTTTTAAGAAAATATGGAGAATATTATATGATGCAGTTTGAAAAGAATATCTAGGGGAAACCGTGGAGGGGTGGAGGGATGAGAACCCTATCTGAAAAATGATTATGATTTATGTATGATGTTAATTGGCAAAAGTGAAAATGAATAAAACAAACTAAAGAGGGAAGGAGAAATCAGAAAATGTGTCCTCTTTTTTGGCTAGTCAAAATATGGCAACCCTACTTTGCACCAACAATTCAAAGTTAATAAGACGAGGAAATTAATACTTCACACATAAACTCTAAGGCTGCAGACACATTCCCATGTACTCTGCACCCAGTGCACTCTTAATGCTGCTTTCAGAAGCCATGTGCACAAGAAGTTAGCTGCCATCCACATCTGTTTTGCAGGTTCTGATGAAATTCTGTGGTTTGATGTATTTCCCCCCTCAAACCAGCTTCCAAATTGAGAGCTTCTCATGGGGTGAAGACATCTCTCTTCCACCCACTGGCGACTTAGATGTGCACATCAAGCCACGTCAATGCATACAACAGCATGCCAATGCAGCTTGAAGTGCAATGGAACAAAACGACCCTGCAGAGTTTTAAGCTGGTAATGTGGACACAGCCTAACAAACAGTAACGTTCTAGCAAACATAACTAAAACTGGCACCCACGCCCAATGAAAACTACGAATCTGTCAGACCAGCAAAGCCTTCTCCTAAATTAAAAAAGGTCTTTACTATTATTTTAAGTGCCAAAAAAAATGAACTGGCCTGGTGAAGTTACTCCACAGTATGCGATTCCACAGTAAGGGTGCCACTACCAAGAAGGTCCTTGACTTAACTGCATTTTGGGGAAAGGCCATTACTCAGTGCTAAAAACATATGATTTGGATATTAAAGGACTGGGGTTGAATCGCCAGCATCTCTAGGTGGGGCAGAGAAAGACCTGATGCCTGAAAACTTTCAAGTCAGTGTCAGCAAGATGCACCAATGGTCTGACTTGGAGTAATACAGCTTCCAATATTCACTTCTGTAGGTGGGGACAGGGGTGGAAGGTTCTGTCCATTTCCTGTTTCCCATTTTCAGTTTTTCTGTACTTTTTTCAATCTTAAATTCAGTTCTCCAGAATGCGGCAGCTAGACTGGTGACTGAGAGTGGCTGCCGAGACCATATAACACCGGTCCTGAAAGACCTGCATTGGCTCCCAGTACATTTCTGAGCACATTTCAAAGTGCTGGTTCCGACCTTTAAAGCCCTAAACGGCCTCAGCCCAGTATACCTGAAGAAGCGTCTCAACCCCCATCGTTTGGCCCAGACACTGAGGTCCAGCTCCGAGGGCCTTCTGGCGGTTCCATCACTGCGAGAAGTGAGGTTACCGGGAACCAGGCAGAGGGCCTTCTAAGTAGTGGCGCCTGCCCTGTGGATCACCCTCCCATCAGATGTCAAGGAAATAAACCACTATCTGACTTTTAGAAGACATCTGAAGGCAGCCCTGTTTAGGGAAGCTTTTGATGTTTGATGTTTTATCATGTTTTTAACATTCTATTGGAAGCTGCCCAGAGTGTCTGGGGAAACCCAGCTAGATGGGCGGGGTATTAATAGTAGTAGTAGTAGTAGTAGTAATAATAATAATAATAATAATAATAACTATTATTATTATCATCATCATCTCTACATTTCTGCAGTTTGCAATCTTTTTTTTAATTAAAAAAAATCCTCATGAAAGTTAATCAGCTTTTTAGTGGGAATTTCTCCTAATAAGCTTATTTTTGCATGCCGTTTTGACTAATGTACACACTTAAGCAAGCAATTTCCTCTAAGATGATGCATCTTTGTACATTGTTTTCATTAATATGTTCCTTTTTATACACATTTTCTCCTAATATGTACAATTTTCTAAGCCCTGGTGGGTTGGAGAACTGCATCACAACATTCAAAGAAGTGCAAATTTCGAAGCACAGCTGTATTTTGGTTCTCATGTTGTTTTGGAAAGTGTGGATTTGGCAGGTTTGGTTTTAACTGAATTAAATTGACTCCCTGTCGCTAGGTGGGAACACTCAGAGTAAGGCTTCACCAGTAGTTTTGAAATGCACCTGGGATGCTTAAGAAATTTGATCTTTGTGACTTCTGATGAGAACGGACATGATCTGCACCTCCTGAACTGATGTATGGATCAGAAGAGAATTATCCTTCAGATTTTGCACTTCAAATCAAGCTTTGAAATGCGGTTCTCAGTTACTTTGAAAATGTGTATTTTATGATCAAACACATTTAGAAAGCATGCATTAGAAAAATGCATATGTTTTGTTATATATTGTAATGGGGTTTGGGGTTGCTTGTGCGTAAGGCGCAAACTGCTCCAAGCTGAGTAGTTTGGTTAAAACTTTCCCCTGGCTGGACAGTCAGTACTCCGTGACTGTCTCAGTCACTGGCAGAATCCGTCAGTGGGCGTTTCCTGAATTTCCTCCAACATAAAAGTTCTTTGACACCAAGTCGCCGCCTAGCTTCCCTGCGCGGAAGCTTTCTGCGCAGAGTGGGCGTCCCAAGGGGAGGTCCTGTGCTCTCCCCGCTGGTCTCGCTGGAACAGTCCCGGAGCCTTCCCTCCGAAGCTCCCTCAGCCTCCCCTTTCTCCCTGGCGTCACGTCTATTTCCTTCCCCAGCAGAAGCTCTCCCTCTCTCCTTGCTGGTTCCCTCTCCAGCGTCATTGGGGAGCCTTACCATCACCCTTGGCTCCGATGGCAGTTCCCTGACATATATATATATATATATATATATATATATATATATATCGTATTTTTTGCTCTATAAGACGCACCAGACCATAAGACGCACCTAGTTTTTGGAGGAGGAAAACAAGAAAAAAAAAATTCTGAATCTCAGAAGCCAGAACAACAAGAGGGATCACTGCGCAGCAAAAGCAGCGATCCCTCTTGCTGTTCTGGCTTCTGAGATAGCTGTGCAGCCTCCATTCGCTCCATAAGACACACACACATTTCCCCTCACTTTTTAGGAGGGAAAAGGTGAGTCTTATAGAGCAAAAAATACGGTGTGCGTGCGTGCGTGTGTATGCACAATTTAAATACAAATTCTGGGCAGCTTAAAAAAAAAGTTTTGCAGATCAATGAGGAAATGGAAAGAAAAAGGCTTATGAAGAGACACATGTGATAATGACACATATCAGAAATAGGATGATTGCCCAGCCTTTGGAGGCATAGATGAGAAAGTGTTACCTAAGACATTCAAGGCCCGGATCATTTGGGAAATTAAACCAGGACACTGAATCGTGCTGGCAAAGGTACCGGTAACCAATGCCATTCTTTAAGGATAATTGTAACGTGGATGGCCTTTGAAACCAACCCTGCTCAACAGCTAGACACTGTATCCTGCACCTGTTGCAGTTTCTGAACACTCTTCAAAGACAATCAGCCTTCAAAGACTATCTGCAACTGAGGTTACCAAGATGTCGATCACAGCAGCCAGGTCTCTGGCCCCTAGGAAAAAGCACAACTGTGCACCGGGCCATTTCCTCAACCAGAAACATTTAGCAGTTCTAGGAGCCCCCTACACATAGCTGGTGAATCTTTTCCTTCAGGGGGAGTGGACCCCTGTTCAAAGTAGGATAAGCACCCATCTCCAGGTAAATCAACCTGCCAATCATCATTATCTCAGTTTTATCTGGGCCTTATCAACAGCCCATATGTAGAAAGCCATAGAAAGACTAGGTTGCCTCACCAGAATTTGGAGAGAAAGATGTAACTGAGTATCACCAAAACCCAATATAAAATCTCCCAGCAGCTTCATTTAGATTTTGCACAGTACAGGCGACAGGATCAGACGCCTTGCACACACCAGATATGCACTGATAAAGTCTGAAATTGGAGTGACTAACTTGGAAACAGCTCTTGGGCGCATGTTAGAGAGTTCGATAAAAGCATCAATTCAGTGTGCAGCAGTTACAGGCTGAAAAGACAACTCCATGTTAGGAATAATTAGGGAAAGGACCGAAAACAAAACTGCCAGCGTTGTGCAGCCTTTCATATACCAATCTATGGTGCGATCACACTTGCAATACCATGTACAGTTCTAGGTGCCACATCTCAAAACTGATACTGTAGAATGGGAAAAGGTGCAGAAAAGAGAAACCAAATTGATTGGGGTGGGTGGGTAATGGAAAGGGCACTTTCACACCTGGTTGCAGCATTTGGGGCTTTTTAGTTGGGGGGGGGTAGGGTGAGAAAGGGAGAAATACAATAGAAATGTACAAAATAAAAAATAAAATAAAAAATTAAATTAAATTAAAAATGTACAAACTTAGGCTTGTTGAAGAGAAAGCGGAAAGAGAGCTGACCATGTAGTAGAATGAAGTGACCTGCTTCAGGCAGCAAATAGATGGGGGGTGGGAATGCTGCTGCTGCAAGCTTTATTCATTTATATGTGCTTGGAGCAGGTGGGACACAGGGTCTTGCTTCAGGCAGCAAAATGCCCTGGGCTGCCACTCGTAGAAGGAATTTCTCCTCCTCCTCCTCTTAATGTTAGAACTTGGGATCATCCAATGCAACTGATTAGTAGTAAATTAGAAACAGACAAAAGGAAATATTTCTTTGCCCAAAATGTAATTAATTCCTGAAAAAGAAGAAAGCCTGCTGCTACCAAAGATTTGCCTGGTTAGTTCAAATTGATACATGAAGTTCAGTTCTTCCCCCTCCCCACAAACACCCCCCACATTTCACTTCCCTGCCTACTTCATTCCCCTCAGCAGCGCAGAGGCCTACCTGTTTTCCCGAGATCGCTGTGTGAGCCTTCTGCCTTTGCTTCTTCTTTCCTAGCTCCATGTCCTGGCCTCCCCTCGATCCCTCTCTGCTTCCCAGTCCACTGCCTCCTCTCTGCCCATTCTGTTAGTTCTCTATGGTGCCTCTGTGTGCTCTGCCTCTTAGGCTCTACTGCCTCCCAGCATCTTCTCGCTCAGTCTCCCCACCGTCTCAGAAAGCAAAGCAAAACTGGCTTCTCTTCCTAATCTTGCTTCTCAAACTGGTTAGAGTAATCCATTGTCCTTGAAAGGATACTGCTCTAGGGCAGTGTTCCACAGAACCCCAACTTCCACCATTCAGAAACAAATAACACTTTGTGTTCGTTTTATGTGGTAACCCAGTCCGAATCCTTATGGCATGGCTTTGTGGCAGAGGACTGTTGCACAGCCTAGTGCAGAAGTGACAGTGTGCAAAAGAGGAACGTATGAAATTCACACACACACACACACACAGAGCACACCAATCTGGGAAAAGAAACCCTTCAACATGGCTGTGTGCAGTGACCTATCTATGTCCAGATTTTCCTGGACATTTCAGTGATTTCAGGAAATTTCAGACATATGGCAACCCTATCTTAGGTAGCTTCCTACACTGGTAAAAATATTCAAAGCACAATGCAAGCATAACCACAACGGAATTCAAATAACCATCAAATGTGCTAAATTTGAACAGTCAGAATCTGGAGACAATGTTCTCACTGATTCTGTGGGCTTTCCAGGCAAAGCCTTAATGGGCATTAGCTGAAAGCAACAAATGAATAAACCAAACTGAGCAGCTGAAGTAGCAGCAAAGCAACCAAATAAAAGGAAAGAAACAATGAAATGCAAATTCTGGTGCAGGGATTGTGTCACAGGTCAGTCCTTTTAACGACTATTTCTATTATTATTTCAGGTCACATCCAGCGAGTTCTACCGTATAGATAGAAGAGATTCCACTGCTCCAAAATATCCACTGCCTTTGCCACTTCCATTAAGGAGAAAAAGATTTACAAACTTGCTATAGTAATAAAGGCAACTCTAATGGTCAGGGGTCCCTTTACCTTTACCTATCTAGGCCAAACTAATAGCAGAAGGGTGAGGCCCATAGAGCAGGAGGAGCCGGTAAGGGAGGCAGAACTAGGAAGTCCAGAAGTGACCCCCGAGGCCGAGCAGCCACAGGAACCAGAACAATGACTGAGTGGACGAGCAGCGCCCAACCCAACAGCCCTGTCACAGCTGGCAACCCTGGAACAAGAGGCAGAACCAGGAACCCCTACTGAGAGACACCCGAGACCACAACACATACGTAGGCGACCAGCATACCTCAACGACTACAAATGCTAACCTTCTGGGCACAACGCGAACTTAGAGGGGAGGGGTGTTGTGTACTAAGCTTGGAACCTAGAACAATAGGCAAGTAGGATCCTAGAATGCAGCAACTGATTGGCTTGCAGGAAAAGACCAATCAGGCTCCAGGAGGGAAGCAGAATCAGCCAATCAGACGGGACTCATTGTGTAAATAATGTATATAAAAGCCTGAGGTTTGGGGGGCAATTCAATCACTGTTTTACAAGCTGCAATAACGAGCATGAAATCACTACAGGACTCTGAGTACATTTCACCTTCTTATATCCAGTACAGTACAGTCCCTTCTGATGCTTAATGCTAATGCATTGTGGGATATAATCCACCTCACCTGTTTCTACCTCCCATCAAAGTCCACAGTCATGATGAGTATATAGAGTACAACCAGTTCCCATATTTGCAGACACCATTGTCAGTATATTGTGAATTTGGAAAACTGAAAATGTTCGTGTTTACAAAAGGGGAAATTATGCAATTTAAAAGATATTACGACATATATTTACAATGTTCCACACAATGTTATACCCAAATTTTCTACTCAATGAAACAAAGGAAGAATAAAGTTTAAGCTGTATCTACTTCCTGACTTTACATCATCATTAATTCTTTTCCAGTATATCCTTCTCAACCTGATCCCTACTTTCCACTGCCCCATTCTTATATGGCTTCCCCATTAAAGCAGTTAATTTTACTAATTCCAGGGGTCTCCAGGTTTCTTCTCAAGGGCGCTTCCTACATTCTTACGCTACTGTGATGAAATATCCCTTGCTCTTGCATTTGTCTTGTCTCGTTTCCCTTCCCCACTTGGATGGATGTCTGATATAGCTCAAAGACTGAAGGAATATTCAGCAAATATTATATTAACAGCCAGAGAATAGCTAGTAAGTGCTTGACAGAAAAAGTTGCAACGGAGAATTTCGAGAAGCAAATGTGTTTCAGCTCTATATTATCATAATACAGGGCTCACACTTTTTGGCTATTCTGGATAGCAGCCACCCATAGCATAGGCCTCTTCACCACTGTGCCAATCTGCAACGCGTCATATGCAGGGCTGCCTCTAAAGGCGGTTCGTCAACTTCAGCTGGTGCAGAATTCGGCAGCCAGGTTGCTCCCCGGGGCAAAGACAGTATGAGCATATTACACCAAACCTGGCCCGACTGCCAATTCGTTTCTGGGCCCAATTCAAAATGCTGGTTTTGAACTAAAGGTAAAGGTAAAGGTACCCCTGCCCGTACGGGCCAGTCTTGACAGACTCTGGGGTTGTGCGCCCATCTCACTTAAGAGGCCAGGGGCCAGCGCTGTCCGGAGACACTTCCGGGTCACGTGGCCAGCGTGACATCGCTGCTCTGGCGAGCCAGAGCCGCACACGGAAACGCCGTTTACCTTCCCGCTGGTAAGCGGTCCCTATTTATCTACTTGCACCCGGAGGTGCTTTCGAACTGCTAGGTTGGCAGGCGCTGGGACCGAGCAGCAGGAGCGCACCCCGCCGCAGGGATTCGAACCGCCGACCTTTCGATCGGCAAGCCCTAGGCGCTGAGGCTTTAACCCACAGCGCCACCTGCGTCCCGGTTTTGAACTATAAAGCCTTAAATGGCTCAGGACTGCAATATCTCAAGGACTGTCTCTTTCCATATGAACCTACCTGGACACTGAGATCATCTTCTGAGGCCCTTCTTCGTGTGCCTCCTCCTCGAGACGTCCGAAGGGTGGCAACATGAGAACAGGGCCTTTTCTCCAGTGGCCCCTCATTTGTGGAATGCTCTCCCCAGGGCCTCTTCATTACATGTCTTAGACACAAGGCAAAAATGTTTCTCCATAACCAGGCCTTTATCCTGGTTATTCAACGGCCTTTAAAATGTGTTTGTGGGAGAGGGGTTATTGGTTTTGTTTTGTTCTCACATTTGGTAGTTTTAGGTTGTGAACTGTGATCTTCGGGTGTAGGATTGTGTACAAATTTAATAAATAAATAGTAATAATAAATCCTATTTTCAGTGCAAAACCAGAAACTGGTCCAAATGCTAATAGGAACATTTGAGATTTATCTTTCTTCTTCTTCTTCTTTGCTTGACTGGTT
The DNA here is from genome assembly GCF_951804945.1 of Podarcis cretensis. Lineage (NCBI taxonomy): Eukaryota > Metazoa > Chordata > Lepidosauria > Squamata > Lacertidae > Podarcis > Podarcis cretensis. Next base: position 33,999,275 of record NC_137187.1, read on the forward strand.
CCAAAGACTCTAGACCCATGATAATCCAGAAAAAAAACCAAATTAATTGACCCAATCTGATTGAAACATGATAGTGATGGAACACAGCATCTCTGCACTAGCTTATCTTGGCTGTTGCCACCAAAAAGAAAGAACATACATAAATGTTTCATTCTGGAAAATGTTTAGGATGAGACATTATGAGTCTAGAGAGAAAAAGAGTTACACATTTGTTGCCTGCCTGCAGCAAACTTTCTATTCTTTGGACATTGTGGCATCCCACAAAGTATCTGAAGGTGCAGCTCTGACACTGAACATGATAAAAGTTTGCACGGAGTCACATTAAAACTAGATTCCCTGCCCCATAAAGCGGGGTGGTGGTGGGGTGGCTCATAAAGCCCACATCTACTACTCAGCGTTTGAAATTTGCCCACTTGTGACCAAGTGAAGATGCCCAGGCACCAGGATGGCACCTGACGTCTACACCATCTGGAGGTGCATGCTTGAAGATCCTTGGATCTTGACTGTTTTCACACACCAGCAACACATCCCGTAGAATTCTATCCGGTATATTTTATTTGCATAATCAGAATGAATTTTGGGAATGTATTGAAAACTACGACTGTATTTTTGTCTGGCCCAAAAATGGCAAGTAGGCATTGTATTTTGGGCAATTGTAACCCTGGTTTAAGGACCAATTTGGCACCTAGCTTATACATCTGAATTTCTAACACTGCTGCTGCTACTACTCCTGATGTAGCCAAAGGGCTGAAGATAGGCTTGAGCTTTGATGTATGTGCAGTGGCGTAGCGTGGGGGGTGCAGGGGGGGCCGGCCGCACCGGGCGCAACATCGGGGAGGGGGGGGCGCTCGCACTCGAGTGCTAAAATCCATGGGTTAGGGGGCGCAAATTACTTGCCTTGCCCCGGGTGCTGACAACCCACGCTACGCCACTGTGTATGTGAGCAGTTATGTCGTCCTCCACAGTCTGAAACTCAATTGTGCCACATCCTGAGCACACACAGACACACACCCCACACACTTTGACATCACCTGTCAGGAAGATAGTGATGGGGTGATGCAACAGATCCCTCCGTGTGACGCAAAAAGCGAACACCACAGGGCTGGTGATATTCTGCTGAAGAGAGGGGGAGAAAAGCTCCGTCTCCCGCACACGCATACGTGGACGCCTCCTGCATTATGGAACACATCACTGCTGTTTCAAATGTTAAAAGACGGCATCAATTCACAAGTTTATAGTATATCACTTGGCACCGAGAGAGGATTGTGTGCCTGCCAGATTCTATACGGGAGTGAAAAGGGAACCTGAAATCAGACTCATCCCACGGCCAACATATGGAAAATATTTCAGCCCTCCTCTCTCCCTCTGCACCCCTTTCCAAATATATATGTTTAAAAAGAAAAAGAAAGAAGGCTTTTACGTGCAAGACAGAGGAAGTGGGGGAATAATCCCAGGATATGGTGTGGAATGGCCAGACAAAGAAAGCCAAACCAGATTTTGCAAATGGGCCGCCTCCAGTGGCTTAACGGAAGGTTGAGGCCTACTGCTCTCAGGCTAAGGGCAAAAGTTTGAGTGAAACCACACTAAGAAGCCAGCCCAAAGGCATAACCTCCAACATTTCTCCAATGAAAACAGGGACGTCCCATTCCATAATGATAATTTTACTATTTATACCCAACACATCTTACTGGGTTGCCCCAGCCACTCTGGGCAGCTTCCAACATATATAAAAACATAGGAAAACATTAAACATCAAAAAAAACCTTCCCTATACAGTATAGGATTGCCTTCAATTGGCTTGGGGGCTGGATTACTCCATACCCTCCAACATTTCTCCAATGAAATTTGAGATGTCCTAAGGACAAGCGGGACATTCCGGGATCAAATCAGAAACCAGGACGGCTTCTCTAAATCAGGGACGTCCCTGGAAAACAGGGACGCTTGGAGGGTCTGCAAAGGGTGGAACCAACTGAACCACACAAGCAGACCTGGTGTTACAGAATGTGAGAGAGATGCATCCAGGGGAATGTGAGAGATTTATGATGCTTGCTGTTCTAGAAAGTTGCATCTTCTATCTAATGGCTGGTGTTTCAGATTGAAAAGGGCAGGCAATAGGTACAGAAAATGTATTGGGACACCTCTGTGTCAGAGGGCGAAGAGATGGGGCACCTCCAGACCACTTTCGTGGATGGGATTCAGCCTCGTGTCAGCAAATTTGCATTTGGGGCTCTCACACAACAAGCCATCTTCTCAAAACAGCAAACACATCCACCCACCTGAAAAAGGGACTTTGTGGGAAAGTGATGGGGAATTGAAGCACTAGAAAGTGTGGCCTGACAACTTCTTGATGTTATGTCGTATAACTTCCCCACCATCATGTCATCTCCTAACCAATAAATGGTAGACATCAAACAACCACCCCCAAAACCCTGTGCAAACAAATTAGAATGAATCCTCAATTGAGTAGATTGGAAGTCAAACACAAAGGTGGGGTGAGGGGTGGTGGATGGTGATGGGAAAAGGAATTATTCGTGGGATTGAGTGTAGGTATGTTTGATTCTTTTAAGGATTGTATGAAATGTATGTTTGTATATTTGTAATATATGTGTATTAAAAATTCTTTTTAATTAAAAAATATATTAAAAACAAACAAACAAAACAAATGCCATGCAGATCTTAGCTCGGAAGAGTATGAATTGGTGTGCCAACACAAAATTACTGTTCTGTCTTAGATATTAATCTGGTTTGCATGATACACTATAATGAAAGCAAAGAAGTCTGAATGGTAATGGAGGTAATAAAGAGGATACTAGTCAAAAACATTTTTTTTTTGTTTTAAAAAAGAATGAATCCTTAATAAACAGATCATCTGGAAGTGACCATTCAATACTATCCCTGAGTATGAGCGAAAGATAAGCAAGCAGGTGGTCCATGGGTGGGGAGTGGGCTAGGGAGCTCCCTTGTGTTGTGCCATTTGTCATAAACACTACATATTCCTGAAGGTGGAAGAGATCAGGGGCAGGTAGTGTGGTGCACAGTTTTGGTTACATTGTGATGAGTTCCTGGCTTATGGTCGCAGGTTAGCTGTGTGTCCTCACTGGACAGCCATGAGTTATTTCTAAAGGACCTCCAGATTGTTATTTTTCAAGCATCCTGCTGCTCGGTGCCTGTTTTGCTTTTGCTTTCAAAATTTAGAAATGCAAATTTCTAAAAGCATCCACAACTTTTCATAATTATTTTTTTATCCATTACTACTGCTACTAGAGTGCAAACTGCAAGGGTGGTACCATCAAAATGAAGTAGATGGTGGCTGAAAGATTGGCTGCTTCTTGAAAACACTGACGTTTTAGACTTGGAAGGATTTAATAATGCTTTTGGATGGCATGCATATTTGTGGTATGACAAGGTTAAGATTCACAAGAATTTTAAGAACCATATTGTAAGGAAAGCAGTGTTTAATGTCTGGACAAAATATAAAGACTTATTAGAAAACAAGACCCCAAGGTGGCTTTCACCTATGGAAGCTAAAGCTGTGAAAAGACCCAATATGGAGGTCAAATGGCCGAAGTACTGGGAAATTTTAGAAAGAGATGGAGATAATTGGAGATTGCAGAGTATGGAGAAACTAAAAGACAAAGTGCGAGATTGGTTACATTATGCTCAGATTAAAGAGGCTTTTAAATTGGATAAAAAGTTAGGATTCCAGGTGGAAAAATCGAAACTGGAAACAGAACTGTTAGAACCTAAGACTAAGGTACTTTCAAGAATGTATAACTTGTTGCTGAGGTGGAACACACAGGATGAAACGGTTAAATCAGCTATGATAAAGTGGGCACAGGACATTGGGTATAACATCATGTTTGCTGACTGGGAAAAGTTATGGACCACCGGTGTGAAGTTTACGGCATGTAATGCCTTGAAAGAAAACATTATGAAAATGATATACAGGTGGTACATGACCCCAGTCAAGCTAGCAAAAATTTATCACCTGTCAGACAATAAGTGTTGGAAATGTAAGGAAACTGAAGGAACGTTCTTTCACCTCTGGTGGACTTGCCCTAGGGTTAAGGTCTTCTGGGAAATGATATATAATGAGTTGAAAAAGGTATTTAAGTATACCTTCCTTAAGAAACCAGAGGCCTTCCTTTTGGGCATTGTTGGCCAGAGGGTGTTAAAGAATGATCGAACATTTTTTATGTATGCAACAACAGCAGCAAGGATACTTGTAGCTAAACATTGGAAAACTCAAGATTTGCCCACCCTGGAAGAATGGCAGATGCAACTGATGGACTACATGGAGTTAGCAGAAATGACCGGCAGAATCCGAGACTTGGGAGAAGAAGCAGTGGAGGAGGATTGGAAGAAATTTAAGGACTATTTACAAAAACATTGTAAACTATATGAGTGTTAAGAAGGATGAGAGATTTGAAAACAACAGGGCACCATAAAGTTAGTTGAAAAGACTATGAGAATGAGTGAATTGTATGAGAATAATAAATTTGAATAAATATTATGTGAAAATTAGGTATCTAGGTTTTTGCCAAAAATATTCAAAGTTATGGACAAAATATTGGAATTCTGTACAATAAGAATGAAAATAAGGTGATAAGTTGCTGGCTAAAGTTTTATTAATTTGGAAAGTAGGAGCGAGAGACGTGAGGAAGTCCAAAAGGAAAAAAATGAAGAAAAGGTGGTTAATACAAGATGTATAATTTTATGTGTGTTTTATTCTTTGTTTGTTCTTTGTTTATTCTGTCTTTTTTTTCTTTATTGTATTAACAAAACTCTTAATAAAAAAATTTAAAAAAACAAAAAACAAAATGAAGTAGATGGTCCAGGGCAGCCCTCGCCAATCTAGTGCCCTCCTGATATTTAGGATTACAACTCCCATCAGCAGTGCTGGTTGGGTCTCATGAGAGTTGCAGTCCAAACCATCAGGGAGGGGGAACCAAGTTGTCGAAGGCTTGTCCAAAGAGAGCTGAAGAGCTGTCAGGCAAAAAGAACCATGGATAGCTGTGGGCTGTCCAACCGACCAACCACGATCGACAGGTTGATCCCCGGGTGATAGTGGTCTATCGCTTGCCCTCGCTGTTTTCTTGATTTGTGCAGGATTGCTAAAATGGAAGACGGAGTTAGCATGGTCTGGCTTTATATTTGGTGAGCAATTTTTGGCGTGCCCATCCAAATCCCCCCCAAAGCTTTATAGCCTTGGTGTTGCCCCCCCAAAAAAGCTTTGACCTGGCCCCCTAAAAAAAGGTCAACAACTTATAATTCTCCCCTCCCCCAAAAATGGGTAGATCACTGCCTTTTTTTTCTGGGAGTAGATCACAGTCTCTTGGGAATTGGACGTCCATATGGTATTGTGTGTCGTTCAGACTAAAGAGCAAAGGTGGATTCTGAATATTCATAGGGCAAGAGGAAAACATCGTTGGTTCTTTGTGTCATCTGACACACTCCTGAGGCTGTCAGATAGCAGGACTCAATCCCTCTTTCTGACTCTGCAGCAGTGCCTGAGAGCAATGGATACCAGGCTTAAGACACGCTACTTTGTTTGGCCAACTATCCCAAAGCCACATGCACCAAGGACTAGGTTCTGACTGCCAGGATCCCTGATCTGAGATGAAGGATGAGACAAACTGTCAGAAAAAACAGTGAGCTATGGAACTCAGTCCCAGAGGAGGTCGTGATCGCCACCAACTTGGATGGTTTTAAAAGAGGGTTAGATGAATTCATGGAGGAAAAAGCTTTTATCTGCCCTGAAGCTCATCATGTCAACAAGTTATAGGATTAAGGAAGGTGGAACTTTTCCACTTTCTCCAGACATGCATAACTTTATAGATTTCCGTAGTGTCACCTCTTACACTCCTTTTCTCAAAGCTAAAAAGTCCCCAAATGCTGCAAACTTTCTTCATCCCCTTGATCATCTTGGTTGGCCTTTTATGAACCTTTTCCTGCTCTACAATATCCTTTCTGAGTATGGCAACTAGAACTGTACACAGCATTCCAAATGCAGTCAAATGATAGATTTGTATAATGACATTATTATGTCGGCAGTTTTCTTTTCAATTGCTTTCCTAATGGTCTCTACATAGAATTTGCCTTTTTCACGGCAGCCACACACTGGGTCAACATCGTCATCAAGCTATCCACTACAGTCCCAATGTATCATTCCCAGTCATTCACTGCCAGTTCAGCGTATATGTGAAAACAATCCCCACCCCCACATGTATCATTTTACACTTGTTTATATTGAATTGCGTTTCTCATTTTTGCTGCCCTTAGGGGTATTTGCCATTTTACTGCCCTATTCATTCACTCTGGTATTTTTGGAGCTCTTCACAATCTATTTTTGTTTTAACAACCCTGAAAAATTGAGTATCATCAGCAAATATGGTCACCTCACTTCTCACCCATAACTCTAGATTGTTGATGTAGAAGTTTTAAAGCATAAGTCCCAATACCTATCGCAGGGCAACTCTGCTTTTTACATCCCTCCATTCAGAAACCTGTCCATTGCTTCCTGCTACTTAAGCAGTTCCTGATCCACAAGAAGACCTCTCCTCTTATTCCATGACTGCTAACCTTACGAGGAGTTTGGTGAGGTATCGTGTCAAAAGCTTTTTGAAAGTCCGACTACACTATGTCAACTGGATCTCCTCTATCTATATGCTTGTTGACAGTCTCAAAGAACTCTAATAAGTTAGGGAGACAAGACTTTCCCGTACAGAAGCCGTGCTGGCTCAGCTTCACCAAGGCTTGTTCTTCTATATGCTATATTCGTTTATCTTTCATCATACTTTCCACAGGGTTTCCTGGGACAGACTTTAAGCTAACCAGCCTGTAATTTCCGAGATACCTCTTGGCTTCCTTTTTATAAATTGGTGCTACACGGGCTACTTTCCAGTCCTCAGGTACAGAGGCTGATCTGAGGGACAAATTACATGTTTTTGTTAGACAATCAGCAATTTCGCCTTTGAATTATTTGAGAACTCTTGGGTGGGTGCCATCCAAACCTGGCGACTTCTCAGTTTTTATTTTGTCTGTTTACTCTAGTAGGTTTAGAGTCACCACTATCCGCCTTAGTTCCTCAGACTCCCTTCCTTCAAAAGTTAGTTCAGGCATAGGTATCTGTGAAGACAGATGCAAATCATTCATTCAGGCTCCCTGCAACCCCCTTACCCTCCTTTAGCATAACTTTGACTCCCTTGTCATCTAAGGGTCCAACCACCTCCACACACCACCTCCTGCTACTAATGTATTTAAGGATTTTTTGTTGTTGGTGGTGGTCTTTATGTTTTAGTAATGTGCTCCTCAAATTATTTTTTTGTATCTCTTATTACCTGCTTGCTCTTCTTTTGCCACAGTTTGTGTTCCTTTTTGTTCTCCTCCTTTGGACACAGCCAGTGGCATAGCGTGGGTTGCTGGTACCCGGGGCAGGGCAAGCTTTGCGCCCCCCTGGCGGATTGGGCAGCTGGGGTAGAAATGAGTGCCGGGGGGGCATGCGGAGTCCACAAGGCACATGGCTGCCAGCACTGCTGCTGCTGGTAGCCGTGTGCCTTCCCAGCTTGGCAGCTCTATCACCTCCCAGCTCAGCAAGCCCAGGGGCGGGGCAGGTGGCTGTTGCTCCTGGTTGTGCCCCTTTCAGAATTTTGCACCCGAGGCCACTGCCCCTCTGGCCCTTCCACCCCCACTATGCCACTGGACTCCACTTCTATTTTTTTGAAGGAAGCTTTCTTAACCTCTAATGGCATCTTTGACTCTGCTGGTTAGTCTTCTGTGATTCCACATATGCAAAATTTTGCATAGGTCTGGTACAAAATTTTGATTCCTTGATCTGTGTTTGCCTGGTCGTTTTTAAAAAAAGTTTCTAGTCCCTGTGGCTATGGATATACGGCAAAAAACATGCAGGCCATGCCTGCTGAATTCAACAGGACCCGGTGGGTGGATCTTCCATGCCAGTCAGGGCACCCTGTCCCTCGAAAACTGCCTGCCTGGATGTTACTTCTGCCATTGTACTATTTCTTCTTGGGGGAAACCTAGCAAGGGCACAAACTTCAAATACTAGGCAGAAAGTCAGGCATGCAAATTAGAAATGCTTATGCAAAAATGAGTATATTTATACAAGCTTAATTATTTTATTTGTGGGACAAATATCACTGGCCTTAAAGCCTAGACCTGCAAATTAATTCCTAGAGACATTCCCACTCGCTGCTATCCCAAGCAAGACAGGAGATAATACTGTATATTGATTCAGATTTTTTTCTGGAGGGTAAGATTTGGATTGCCTTGGTTTGAATATTTTTGAACTGTTTAGGGTAGTGGTTATATGGAGCTCTGTGCAAAGCAGAACCCCATTTCAATGCAACCATAAATAACTGGGTTTCCCGAGAAGTGACCCTGGAACACTTACTTCTAAATAATAACATACAGGTTAAGTAAACTTTATATGACTATAAATTCATGCACATGATTTGCAAAGCTGCTTACTTGCTGTGAATTAATTAAATTAATTTTAAAAGGCGCTAAAGTTACAATTTGTATAATTCACTTTCTAGAAGAGTTAAAGCCAGGTATTTGGATTCTGATTTTTAAGATGTTGAGCAGTCATGATCCAGCCAGTTGAACATTTTTAAGATTTGCCAGTTTCAATAGGAAAGTTATCAGCACTTAATTAAACCCCTATAGAAGCCCATGAGACCTAAAAGCAGTGAAGTTTGACTGAATTGTGCCCAATATATTTTTCTTTTTTGTTTTCAGCCTAATAATTGATAAAACCCAATTTTTAAAAGAAACATTTAGTTTTATTTTATGAAACACTGATTTATTTATTTTTTTAAAAAATTGCTAATAAGGTCTCAGGTGGTTTGGAAGTGGTGTTACTTTGGTTGTATAATTAAACTGCGTATTTCTAATTAAATGATAATTAGTTAGCATACTAGCTTCTGAAACACCCCCCCCCCAGTGTCTGCTAGTTTTCTGAGGATCAGAAAATCAGATTTTGTAAAGCCACTTGCAAGTGAAAACTTCAGCCCTTACCCAACATTGTACCTTCTTTATTTATGGCCTAGATTTGCAAGCATGGCCTCCCATTGCTAAGGGGCCCTCGTGGCTGAACCCTGTGGAAATCCAATTCATTTCCTCTCCTTGCACCTCAGGCCAACATCTCCCATTCACCTGCTTCTGACTTGCAGGACACAACAGAAGCAACAGCCCATCCACAACCAGCAAAACTACAGCGCTCTCAAAAGTGAGAAATTCAGCTATTACTGAGTTTCATTCGCTATGTGGCAATTGACCTCTTTAAGGCCCTTCTCATCCACACAACTTTCGGAACAATACTTGCCAATTGTCTTTGAAAGAACTGGTCTGTTGAAACGGCTCTCTTTCCTCCGCTCTACCTCAGTCCCAGCTCACAACCAGCAGTTCCTATTTCCTAGTTCCAAAAATATTTTAAAAGGAACAACCAAGGGCTTCATCTTCGAGCTGATATTTACAAGCAGGGTTTGGAAATGGCTCAGCACTTTTGCACTGGACGTTAAATTCCATTCTCAACAAGCAAGACGGAGGGAGGAGAGTCCGAACAATGCCAGGTCCGTGGGACAGGTTAAGGGCTTTTCACTCATATTATGGTGGTTACATATTTTTAGCCCCAGCACACGCCTTACAGACAGTGAAACTCAAGACCCTACTTAGGAAACACCCCCCCCCCCAATCTTACTAGGAGTTCACACAAAATAAACAGCGCTTTTCTCTGGAGTTTGCACAATAGTTGCCCATCTCAGATAATACTCTGCTATGCACAACTGCTAACTAGCTCGTTTCTCTGGCTATTTGGGACTTTGCTGCTCTCATTGCAGCAGGATTGCTTTACCCGTCTTCTGCCAAAAAAATAAAATGCAAACATTTTGTCCTCTTCAAACTCTTTATCAAGAAAGCCTCGGCTGAGATATTTCTTTTATTATGGGCTTCTCAGCATTTCAACCTTGTGGTTAATTTCCTGGTTGTGATTTGTTGACTTTCCGCTTGCCTTCACTTCCAAAATTATTAAATGAGTTTTCTTAAGGGGAAAAAGGTGTAAAATGTTAAACAAAAATAAAAATCTTACCATACCATTCCCTGGGATGTTCCCCCGTTCCCGCTTGAAATGAATGCAAACTGTGGAAAGAGCATAATATGCTCTTGCCAAGCTCCCAATCATTTGCGCAAGGCTGGCGCAAGAGAACTTCCTGGTGGACTGCGCTCTTAGAGTCTTTGTCATCTTTTTCTGGTCCCTGGATTTTTTAGAAGCCCTGAGCATAGGCACTTATTTTCTCTGTGACTGCAGAACTTTTCTTTTGTTTTTTGGACATGATAATTCCACCAGAAAATGCTTGGCAACTGATAATAATCCGTATAAGATGGAAATGAAAGGGTGAGAACCGAGGGTGTCAAAGCTATGGTATTAGCTGTAAAAGCAAACAAAAAACCTCTGCATAAAACTTGAAATTCTACTGTTGGGGGGGGGGGGAACCAGTTACTGAAAACAAGGGAAATCCATTTGCATCATTTTAAATGCGAAAATTAAAAAGGTGGAGAAATCGTTACAGGTAATCAAGTGCAACTTTATAAGCCAACTATGATTAAAAAGACAGTTGTCAAGCATTAAAATATTTTACACATGCATATGTTTCAGTTGTATATCTGGCATCTATGAAAAGGCTAAATCCTGCACTTTATTCACATTCACAAAAAATTATTAGCCAGGTAAGACTTGTCTCAGATATTGGCATTTTCTCTCCTGCAAAGCTGATCTACAAACTTGCACCTGCCATGAATCAGACCCTATGATTCATAACTTGGATTTAGTTAAAAAAGAAATACAAAATCTACCACCTTTTCTTACCAGAGACAAGAGAGTCCTCTTTCCCGAGCAGACTCCAACAACACACTGTTCTGGTTCAAAAACAAAGACTGGATCTGCTGGAAGCTGTTTCTACCCAGAAGCTGCTACGCAAAAAGTCGCTGGTATTCTCCAAACTGCTGGTTGCTAAAATATTGCCAAGTGGTGGGGAGGGGGGGGGGCTAATTTTCCACAATGTTAATGTCCCAGTCTCTGAAAAGTCCTTTGAGGTGTCTTATATGCAGCAAGCAAAAGCAGAAACCTCATGAAATTCTGCTCTGAAAATGCATAGGCAAACACACAAGCTGGATAGTTTTATAGGAGCCAAACAAATATTTCAGACATAATTTTCACTCCAGAACAACTGGTTTCCTTCTTGTGCAACCTTCCTCCCACCCCCAACCCTAGCATCCTGGTACAGCCCTTTTGTTGAATCTAACTAAATATCAATCCTCCATACTAGGTTTGGAATTGGAGGTTAGCTTGATTTCTCTCACCAAATAAAAAAAAAATGTGCATCATTTTTTTTTTATTTCCACTTGTTAGTTAATTCAAATCTGCAAATATAAAAGTCGAAAATAGCGCTTAGGGCTCAAAAATAAAACACGTAACAAATAGGGACAGTAAGTAAGGATATTGCCAGGGAACAATTCCCACCTCCCCCACAAAAAACCCTTCTACTAGTCTGATTAAAAACCATTCATGGGGTTATTCAAAGATTTGCAAGAATTCTGAGAAAGCTGGTGATGTACAATGACATGTAACTTCATATCAGAGAAAATAATATTTTGTAGACCTAATAAGCCAGGGGTCAGCAAACTTTTTGAGCAGGGGGCCGGTCCACTGTCCCTTAAACCTTGTGGGGGGGGGGCGGACTATATTTTTTGGGGGGGAATTAATGAATTCCTATGCCCCACAAATAACCCAGATATGCATTTTAAATAAAAGGACACATTCTACTCATGTAAAATCACGCTGATTCCCGAACCGTCCGCAGGCCGGATTTAGAAGGCGATTGGGCCAGATCCGGCCCTCAGGCCTTAGTTTGCCTACCCATGTAATAAGCCTTACTAATCGATTTGCTTGTTGACCAATTTGTCTTTTCTCTGCTCTTGGTCTCCTCCTCGCCATTCCCACATATCCAGGCCTCAGACTGGGAGCAGATAAAACTGCAGGCAGGAAGGCAGTGACCATACAAAGGGGAAAATGGGGAGCAGAAGAACTGGGAAAATAACCGTGCTGGCCTCAAACAGCAGAAGGGCAAAAAAAGCAAATGTGGATTCACTTGCATCAATTCGTTGCCCCCTCAACTTGCAGGAACTATCCAGTCCTTCAAACGGGCAAAATTTGATATGGTGTTTGGCGGCTGGAATGCTAGGTATTAAGGAAGGCATGGAAAGGGGTGCTATATTATGCCATCTAAGTGGGGAAACGTGATTTGGAGTGTGGACGCTCAGAAGCCAAAATGATAGGAGGGCTTTTGTGGTTGGAATTTGGCAGGAATGCTACTGGGAGAGTCGGCTATACTATATCCAAATTGGAATAAAGGAAAGGAGGACTCAAACGAATAGGTGGAAGTAGACGGCGTAAAGGTTTTAACAAATGCCGACCTTTATTTTTGGGAAGTTGCTGTTGCTGCTGCTGTATATGTCATGTTTTATTGTTATTTAAGGCTGAGAGGGATAAAAATCCAAATGCATAATAGCAAAAGATAAATAAATGAATAGTATAAGGCATTGCTCTTTCTCCCTCTCCCTTTCAAGGCGACCATACGGGTAACGTGGAGATTCAAATTCACTTCAGTGACTGAGAGTACAGTTTTCTGGATGGCTTCCCCTTTACTTTATTTTTCATAACATTTAGGGTTTTTTTTAAAAATCTATGCCATTTAAAATATTTATACCTTATCTTTCTGGCAGACACCAGGTCTCCAAGGCAGAATTTAAGAAACATGGGGCCTTTAAAAGGGGGGGGGGCACTGATGTCCAGAAAAAGTACCGTGTGCCAGCTACTGCTCTTTGAAGCGTCTACAGGGACCCCACAAGGAAAAAGCTCCTGTTCCTCACACACTGACATAATGGGCAGGTTATGGGCCCTGGGTTTTCCTAGCAACACCAGTGGTGATCACTGACCAAAACAGTTGTGTGTGGGGGGGAACCAATGGTATTACCTGTCATTTCCCCCCGTTAGGTAATTGTAAGACTGGATATATATTTTTAATGAAATACTTTTTATTGCTTTTACAAATACAAAGTGTGAACAAACTAACAATTACATATCTGTATATAGAGATTCTCCAAATCTTGGGACGTTCCCCCCACCCACCCATGGAGTCTCAGTTTAAACATCTACAACTGCATATTCATCCGTACTCCAAATTTTATATTGAAACTTACCATCCATAATAATTTTTACACTACAAGTGAATCAAAATCCTGCTCTTGTTTCCATCTGCTTACAGTGGTCACCTAAATAACTTATAATTCCCCCCCCCCCATTATTTAATTAAGTTTTTGTCCTCTTGGTGTCTGAGTTTTCCAGTCAGTTTTGCCATTTCGGCATAGTTCATCAGCTTGGTTTGACATTCTTCTCTGGTAGGGACTTTGTCATTTTTAAGACTGGATTTCATGGTCATAGTGCCCCTCTTCTTTAGAAGATCCTGTTTATCACTTCTTTTCCTACTACGAAATGTGCTAAGCAAGCCCTGCTGCATTTAGGGGTTCCCTCCTGCTCATTCTGCTGAGTGGGACACTGGACCTCTGTCCTAGTCTTGTTCATGTGGGTCACAGCCCACAAACGTTCAGTTCTGTGTACAAGACTGGGATCCTGCATCTGCGTGGTTACTTGATTATTGCAGCATGAACTTTCATGGGCAATGGTCTGCTTCATTAGATGCAGGACACAAACAATTAGCCCTCAATGTCTTAATTTGCGGGAAAACGTTTTTTTGAAAAAATCCCTAAGCCGCGGGGTTAGAATTTCACCAGACACAGGAAATATTATGGTTCCTGCCCCAACCACCCTGGACAATTTTTTTTTTTTGGGGGGGGGAATCGTAAAATACTGCTTATCTCATTGTGATTTGGCGGGGGAGGGGCACAGAGGAGTGCCTGCACTCAAACTTTAAACTACAGGTAGATTAATGGTTTGATTAACAGGAGAGTCTGTGTCATTTCATTTCATAGCGTTAAACTCCATAACAATGATGCTATATTCTTCTGACTCTTCATTAAACCCAAGCTCTTGCCTTCTCACTTGTCATAATGCAAATCTTTTGTTCTCATCTTTCTTATTTGAACTAATATGATTCAAAGCTCTCTGTGGGTGTGTGGGTGTGCGTACGAATACACACACATACAGACTGTTGCCCTAAACACTTTATGTGAAGAGAAGGTGACCATTTGCCAGGGCCATAAACTTAGGTCCCCTTATTGCAGGCCCACTTATTGCAAGTTGTGAGTACCATATTTTTTGCTCTATAAGACTCACTTTTTCCCTCCTAAAAAGTAAGGGGAAGTGTGTGTGTGTCTTATGGAGTGAATGCAGGCTGCGCAGCTATCCCAGAAGCCAGAACAGCAAGAGGGATTGCTGCTTTCACTACGCAGCGATCCCTCTTGCTGTTCTGGCTTCTGAGATTCAGAATATTTTTTTTCTTGTTTTCCTCCTCCAAAAACTAGGTACGTCTTGTGGTCTGGTGCGTCTTATAGAGCAAAAAATACAGTATATTGGATCAGATGGCTTGGCTGGATCAGGTAAAGTTAGCCTGTCTCTCTTTCCCTGCATATCCTGGACTGCCAATGCTCAACTGAGTTTCCAAGGGCAAGGCTTGAATTCTCCCGCAGTCCCACCACTTTTAAAAAATGAAATAAAATCAAACCAGTAGCTTTTCTTTTTCGTCTTTGGAATTTCATTTAAAGCCCCTGATCTACTTTGAAATGTCCTCTTAGCTGCACACTTTTTGTAGTTCAATTCAGACTATGGCAACACTCTTAAACTTTGCTCTATTCATAAGCACTAATTCTTGCCCAAGGGTGAAGGGGGGAGAAAGGTGTCATGTTTTGCTTGTTTGGCTTTAGGCGCCTCGCTGAGAAGGCTCCTGTCAAAATTAATTGGGGGTCCCTGGAAATGGGTAAGGGAAAGCTGAGAAAGGGTGGGGAGCAAAATATTTGGCCTGTCCTTTCTTTAGATTTGGATTCCACTCCCATTTTGTCAAACAGCCCAGATCCACATGGATACACACAAACACACACACACACACACACACATGCATGCATGTATCTGAGGTGGAGCGAGATTTGTTCAAGGCAGAACTGAATTCAAAGTTTCCAATTTTAGAATGAAAAATTTTGGCTTAAGAGAGATTATCCACTGACTCAGGCCCACCTTTTCCCGGAACTCGCCATGCAATTTACTCCTTTCCAAGTCAAACTCTGCACACCCATTCTCAGCACACATGTGTCACACATTGACTCAAGAGAAAGCCCCATGAAATATCATAGGATTTAGTTCTGAGTTTGCATGCAGAAGAGTGATGTTGAACAGCTACAGTTGACTGCACACTTACTCAGGAGGAGTCAGGGCTGTGGACAGGACCTTGTGGGCCTTTCCTAGGGAAAATGATCCTTAGCCACAACTCTGAGCCCTGAGCAACGTTCACCCATTTGCTTGCCCTCAGCACCACGGGGACCAAACCAACCAACAAACAAACATGGCATCAGGCTGAAACAAGTACCCTACAGAGACAAGTAACCAGGTGCAGGATAAAGATCAGAAAACTGTCAACAACTCAGACCAGCCTCTGCTGTTCCGCTTCTGTTTCACTACAAGTAGGTTCCACAGGAGAGCATATATAGGGGCTACTTCTAACAGAGAAGCTAGTCAGGACCTCAGTGAAAGCATGCTCATTTGAGGGTTTCAGGGATCAGGACACAGCCTGAAATAGGACCTTGGTATCTCAGTCCTAATCATACACAGGGCCACAGTAGATACTATGCTGGAGAGGTGTGAACTGCCTCCATTTCTGAGGGAAAGGGGTGTTGTTTTCTTTAACTAAAAGGCAACCACTGGAGTCTATCAGTTCAAATGGAGGAACTTAACTCTCTTCCCCTTCTGTCATTCTTCTGCTCAGAATTGCCCTCCCTAAGCTGCTTTATTCCAGCAGAGAAAAGGATATGGGGGTCCCATATCTTTTCCCTGTGGGTGGAAAAGCAGCTGGAGGAAGCAAACACCAGGGGGAACTTGCAGAAAGGGGTAGGGTTAAGCGGCTGCTGCTCTTCTGCTCATGACAGCAGCCTCCAGAGCTGTTTTCCAGTTTAAGAAACGATCGGAAGAATATGTCTGTGACTCCTGCATAGTGTCCATTTTGGCCCCTTCCTAGAAAGCACACTCCACTGATTTCAGTGCAACTTACTTTCCAACCCAAGTATGCCTTGGCCTACAGTGGCATGCAATTGACAAATGAACAGAATGGCTATGCAAACCTAAGCTTGGTGTCAACTCAGCAGCGCCACAGAGTCATCTCCTCATATATTTCATCCTGTAGAGCAGTGTTTCCCAACCTTGGGTCTCCAGCTGTTTTTGGACTAAAACTCCCACCATTCCCAGCTAGCAAGACCAGTGGTCAGGGATTATGGGAACTGCAGTCCAAAATCAGCTGCAGACCCAAGTTTGGGAAACACTGCTGAGAACAAACATGCAACCTATAGCATAGCACACATGTGTCAGCCCAAGACATTTGTCTCCTAAGGAGTGGCACTGCATAGTACCAAAAAGTGCCCTCCAGGATCCTCTTCAATGGCACAGGTTTGGGGTTTTGTGCGTGTGTATGGCTAGCCTCTCCGAAACTTTCTAAGGGCTCATAAAGCTAACAGCCCTTGTAACATACATACATCTAAACAATCATTATATCTTACCCCCACCACTCCCCCAATTCTGAGTGAGATGGAAGTCAGCTGAAATTCCTTCTAGGGCTGTGTTTACTGAGAACTCACTGCATCTGTGATGATAGACTGGGCAAGAGATGCAGGACATAATATAATGTTGGAGGACTGGGAAAGATTGTGGAAGAAAGGGATCAAGTTCACTGCATGTACTGTGTTATAGGAAAATATAATGAAAATGATGTACAGATGGTATTTGACCCCTGTAAAATTAGCAAAGATATATCATAACTGTGACAATCTATGTTGGAAATGTAAAGAAAAGGAAGGAACCTTTTATCATATGTGGTGGACCTGTCCCAAGGTGAAAGACTTCTGGGAAAAGATTTATAATGAATTGGGGGGGGGGGAAATGTTGAAATATACATTTATAAAGAAACCCAGAGGCCTTTCTTCTTGGAATAACAGGCTTGGAATTTCCCAAGAAAGATGTTAAATTATTTTTGTATGCTACAACTGCTGCTCGAATTTTACTTTCCAGTGCTGGCTTTCAAATCTGCATCCACACAACATTAGCCACAATGCATATGTATCCTATACTTTGCTATCAAATGCTACTGTTTGAGGCATTGTTTCTCAAACCAGCTTCACATCGATTGTAGTCCTCACAACATGCCGAATTCATTTCTAACCATGAGGTAAAGACATCCCCACTCTGTCAGCATCCTCGGGTGTGTACACAAACAAAAACAAATCTGACACAAATGAAGCTGTGCTGATGTGAACATCTGGGGAGAGAGGGTTGTGAAACATGAGGGTGAGAGCTTCACTGAGCTCTAAGGTGGTAATGTGGATGCCACCCTAGAATTCTTTGAGAGTTGCATCCAAACCTTATTCATGCCTTTGGTGAATGAATTTGGAGCACAGATGGGAAACTTAAGGACATGAGGGTTGCTCTTCTCTCTCCCCCCCCCCCTTTGGCATTGGCTTAGAGATGATGATGGGACAGGACACACATGCATAATAAAAACTGATTAGCCGGAGTGACATCTGATTTTTTTCTGACATTCTGTTAAACCAAAGAGCTGTTTCCTTGAGGTTAAAGGGTTGTAGGACACATTGCAGATTTCATATAAGTAGTTTATTCCAAAATTAGAAATCCAACCAAACTGTGAGTCTGCTGTCGTTTCGCATTCACTGACACCAATCAAGATGACTCAGTGTCTACCATTTTTGCACCAACTGGTGTGGAGCTTCAAACAAGCCCTTCTGCAATTCACACATTGTAGGCCAGTTGTACTGTGTTTTGCTGGCTTTCTACCACCAAAGTCAACAGCAGATGTGGCAATGCATTTGCTAGCAGATAGGCCTGTGTGACTTAACTATCTATCTACTTCCACCAACAAACACTAATTAATAAATGGTGGTGGTGATAATGACGAGGATTCTGCTGTCCCAAACAGATACATGCAAAAGGTCAGGTCATTGCAATGTGGTTGTTATTAATAATAATCATTATGTCCACACCTAGAGTGACGCCCACACACCAGCTGGTTCCTCAGGTAGCTAAGATTCCTAGGAGGCTGGGAGAGAAAGGTGGCCTAATGAGTCTCTTGCCCAAGTACAAACAAAATGTTCCCAGCAGGAAGCCACAAGCTTTGTTCCACAGGTAGAATTAGAGGTGCCATGTTTTCTTTGTCATTCAGATGACCATCTCTCTACTCCCGGACTGCTTGGTTTCTGTGAAGTGCCTTTAAACCCCCTTCCTAAAATATTAATTGCTTAGAATGAAGAAAGTGTCCACAGCCTTACAGTCCTTCTCCTTTAGGTGAAACTGGACATTTTGCCACAACATTTCTCTCGTTTGCAAAATGGAGGCCGATTTTTGTGGGATGGATGGACACATCAGCCATCATCCCTGACAAGCAACAATCCTGCAGACCTGCTCCCTGAGAACAAAAACCCAAGGAGTTTCAGTAGGGTTTATACTCCCAACCAAGCACGATGAAGGCTGCAACCCTACTTACCTAGGAATAAGCTCAAAGGGGCTTCCTTCTGAGTAGACATGTACACAATTACACTGTAAAAAATCACCATCGTAAGGTACATTTCCCCTTCAGTTTGTCCTACAACCTAACAAAGCACTACCCAAAAACTAAAGAATGCGTTGGTCCTACATTTGTTAATGTGACAGAAGTGCACACTTGCAAGATGGCACAGAAAGTCACTGCCACAAAGTCAGCCATCTCCAAAGCTGGCCCAATTGTTACTGTGTAATGGGGAGGGGAGAGGAATCCTCCAGCAGTGCGGTTTGGTAGATATTATATTTTCGATATAATAGTATGGGGGGAAGGCTATTCAGTGTATAACTTGCCTTGCTTCAGAAAAAAAGAGCCCTCCTGCTCTTTCTGCTGTGTAAGAGTCCTGGACTTGCCCACCGGCAAAGCTCTGTCCTGCAGGTATCACTGACTTTGATCTCTCAATAATTTAGCAAACCTCTTGGAATTATTATTATTATTATTATTATTATTATTATTATTATTATTATATATCACCTTTTAAAAATAAAGTAAAACTGAAATAACTGCAGTTCAGCTGTCAGGCCTTGTTGGTACAATCCCCTCCACACGCCAACACTGCAGAGCCTCCCGTGCAAAAGCGGACCCGGCCTACACTGTCTCGTGGAAATCTCCCGTTCCCAGGAAGGAAAGAGCAATATTTAATTCAGCTGCTGCGATGATCAAACGCTTTCGGCTGCAGCTCCTCCGTAGTCCTGACTGCCTTACCGGAATAAAAAACGTTAAAGCAGAAGGGAAATCAAAAAAGGAGGT
The DNA here is from genome assembly GCF_951804945.1 of Podarcis cretensis. Classification (NCBI taxonomy): domain Eukaryota; kingdom Metazoa; phylum Chordata; class Lepidosauria; order Squamata; family Lacertidae; genus Podarcis; species Podarcis cretensis. Next base: position 34,018,864 of record NC_137187.1, read on the forward strand.
GCAGCCAAAAAGTTACCCCAAAAAGTTGCTTTAAAGAGAGTCTAAAAAGAACCTCAAGCAGCTGTTTTTAGAGCCAGATTCCTTCTTCCTCCACTCAAATACAGCCCCCCCCAAATAGTTTTTTAAAACACCTTGTGCAATAAAAATAAAATTCATTTCTGCAGATCCGAAGGCGCTGGCATTCAACCAGCAGAACAAAGCCAAACTTCTTGCGGTTGCGCAAAGAAAGGGAAAGCGCGGCGCTCTCCGGACCTTTGCGCGGGACTTGCCGCGCCGGGAAGTTCTCCTGCGCCAGCTTTTGCGATGGCTCCCCTTCCTTGCGCAGGAAAACTTCCCAGCAGACCGGGTCCTTGGCGGTCCTCCCCGCTACCCGGGGCCTGCCGACGGGCGCACTCCCAGGCGCGCACCCCTTTCGCCTCCTAAGGGCTGCCCGCGCAGCGCCCACCCAGAACGCCGCGGGGGTCCCTCTCCTCCCCCGCTTCCATTTTCAAGGCGCCGTGACTTTTTCTCTCGGGGTAGAGACAGGCGCAAAAAGTCTGAAATAAAACCCTGGAATCGCCCCAAGAGACGGTTCTGGACTTTATCTCCTCACCGCTTCGTGAGGCCTCTTGCGCTGCTTGGAGCTTTTCTGTTTTGGCACGGAGGACAAGTCGCGCGGGGGGAGGGGAGGTGGGGACGAGAGAGAGAGAGAGCAAGCGAGAGAGCGAGCGATCGGCTTCGAAGAAGATCCCCAAAGATCACTTTGGCCCGCCACAGCACCAAGTTCGGAAGCAAGGGCCAGTACCTAAGTTCGCGGAGTCTTGGTGGCTACAAGCGCGTCACTGCCTAGTTTAAATGGGCTGGGGGCATTTAAGATGGCTAAGCAGTTCCACCAACAAGTTGAGGGAACACGGTCTGCGCTGGAGCCTCGTTCACACGTTCGCGCGCGCGCGCACCGAAGGGAGCCCTGGCGGGTTCGCGGTGGTACCTGCGCTCACGCTCATCCCCCGGTGCCCCGCTGCTGCTCCTCTCCTCTCCCGTCTCTCCCTCGCCCTTTCTTTCCCAGACGGCCGAAGTATCGACTGTAAGCTCCTCCGGGCAGCGACCTCTTTATGCCGCTCGCAAAAGCCCCGCGCGGCGCGAAATAATAGCAATAAATAAATGGAACGGCGACGACCACGGCAACCTAAGTAAGCTCCCGCAAGGACTTTTCTCCGAGATCTTCCTAGCAGTGAAGGAGAGGGCTTTTGGCCTCTCTCGCTCTGGGGGACCCTCTTCCCCTATTTTGGGGTAAGATAACGGGCGCGGATCCCTTGCGCAAAGCTGACAATTGTTAAAGACACGATTTGTACAGAACGGGGGGGGGGGGGGGGGGGAGGGAGAGGAAAGGCAAAGCCGGAGGGGCACCTGTGGACTTGCTTGACCTGACACCGCTTCCAATGAAAAGGCGCGGGTATTTGGGGAGGGGGACCTCTAGGTTTGGCTCTCTCTGCGTCTTTTCTGTCGCCATTGGGGAACATGAGTCCAGGGAGAGGAAGGGGGACCCTCCGGGACCCCCCACCCCACCCCACTTTGTTCTTTGTTCGCATAGAAAGCAGCAGCGCCTTCGACCCGGTCGTGACCTTCGCCCATCCTAACTATCCGGCCGCCACCTCCCTCTTCGCGCGCCTCCAGGGTTAGCCACACCCCGACCCGAAGGAGGCTTTGATTTCGCCTGGTACTTTGCAAAGTCGAAGCCCCCGGGTAGGGGCGGCGGCGGCGGCGGCGGCGGCCGGGCTCTGGCAGGCCGAGCACAAAGGCGGGATTGTCCGCCGCTGCTTCGGAGGGAAAGTATTAATCAGAGAGGAAATTATTGATTTCCACGGCACGTACCATGACGGTGGAGAGAATTTGGCCCAACATCAGAATCCCATATATATATTTTTTATCCTCAGACAAAAATTAAAAAAAGGAAAAAGCCAAGGACCACCAAGAGCAGACAGGAGGACAGCGCAATCTCTCTCCACAAACCCTTCGACTTCTTGCTGCTGCTGCTGCTGCAGTGGAGCAGGCGGAGGAGGAGGCGCAAAGTGTGGCTCTTCGGCGAAGGCCCGAAGCGGACGAGCGGCGGCTGCAAAGTCCGGCGCGGCGCAGGCGGGGAGCGACCCGCCCAAAGGGGACGAGCGTTCGCCCGGCACCGGGCAAGCGAGGAAACCGCGCCGGCCGCGCCTGGGCTCGCTGATCTTCCCAACCCCGCTTGGATCGTGTTTTACTCGCGCGGCTGCTTGAGTCGGAAGGAAATTGGCCTCCCAAAGACTGGAGAAATGCCACTTTCTGTGCCGCCCGATTTGCAACACTTCCAAGCTTGAGCGGTGCACTTTAGCGGAAGGGAGGGTGGCAGAGCGAGGGAGAGAAACCGGGCGGGGGGGGGAGAGAAAGAGAGATAGAGACCGAGCAAGCGGAGCCGCGCCGTGTGTTAGGAGCTCCCGTGGGCTTTCCACTCTTTCGGGGGCTCGGCTCCTCGCTCCTTCCCTCCCTCCCTTTTTCTGCCCCGACCTACAGCCCCACCACTGCTCTATTTCTGGGCGTGTGAGTTAGAGAGCGCGAAGGAACCGCGCGCTCCCGAGTGACTGGGCGAAATCGCGCCCGCCGCCGCCTTCGGAGTTCAGTCGAGGCCGCTCCTGAGCCAAAAGAAAGGAGGCGCGCGGGGGGGGGGGGGAGAGAGGAAAACAGGCAACGAAATCTGGGGGTTCCGAGAAGCGGATGGAAAGCTAGAGAGAGATCAAACATCGCGGACCAAAGGTGGCCCCTAGGGAGTGTGCACCAGGAGGAGAAGGAAACCAATGATCTGGGGCGGGGGGGGGTGGAATTGGAGTGGAAGAGGGGCGTCTTCCCCGAGTGGCCAGGAATCGGGGGACGTGGAGAGGAAATTGCCCGAGGAGTTCGGCTGCTGCTACTGCAGCAGCAAAGGATCGATCCCGGGGAGACCCGCCGGGATCTGAAAATCTCAAGAGAGGAGGGGGAAGGAGGACCCCCCCCCCCGATTCCCGGCCTTGCCTTGTGCGACGAGCACCGCGCGCGCGCACAAAAACTTCGCTCTGGTTTCTTGTGTTTCCTCCCGCCCCCGTGGGAGTGAGGGTGGGATTTCATCCTTTATGTCGAAAAAGAGTTTGAGCCAAACCAAAACTAGGTAACGGATGCGGCCGAGGAAGGGGGGGGGGGAGAGAAACGCCCCACCCGCCACGTTTGCTGCCCTGGAAATCTAGGCCGGCCCTGCTTTGACTCCTCCGCCGCCGACTGACTCCCGTTTGGCACTTCCCCCGCCCCCAAAGACAGGAATGGCTCCGGGGATCCTCCGTAACGTGCGCGAGTCTTGTTTTAACGAGCGGCGGCCCCGACCCCGCAGCTCCTTTCACACGGACCCCTCTCTTCAGGAGGTGGGGGGCGCTTGGACAAAGACGTCCTGCCCCCATTTTCCTCTATTCAGAAACAATAGCTTAGACCTCCCCTCCCTTCAGAAGCCAGAGAAGAGCCAAGCTTTCGGGATTCCCCCCCCCCCTTTTCTTTTGGCGGGAGGGAAGCGGCAGAACCGAAAGCGCCGAACCTCTCCGCGCCAAGTCCGCGCACGCGCCCCTTCCGCCTCGGCTCGCCCGCCCGCCGGCCAGCGAGCAAGCAAGCAAGCAAGCAAGCAAGCGCTGAGGGAAAAGTTCAGGCGCGAGCCTGGCGCGGTCAAGCGGGCGAGGGGAGCCTTTCGCCTGCCTGGCTCTTCTCCCAGGGCCGGGGGCGCGGACAGCTGGCTGGGGCCCAGCTCCAGCCTCCCCCCTCAGCTGGACCGGGCTGCGGGGTGGGGGTCGCCGACGCGGCTTGCTTGCGCGCCTCAGGCAGACTGGGACGGAGCTGGACACTTGTATGTGGCGTGTGTACGTGCTGCCTTGTGGCCGCCTCCCCGCTCGCCATGGAACTGGCTGAGGCGCGGTTGCTCCGAGCGGCTCCATTGGCGTCCCGCGCTCCGGCTGGCGGCCTCCTTCGCGCCTCGCCTCTCGCTGCCGCGAGCGCAGGGGCGTTGTGAGCGGCGCTGCGCCGCCAAGCTTGCCTTTCGGCCTCTGCGCCGAACGCCGTCACGTGGAGACTAATATGCTAATCAAGGCAGGTGACTCATAGGAGGGGGAGGGACAGAGGGGCTCCCTGCGGAGCTCGCCGCGAGCTTCCCCAACCCGGGAAATGCCCCGTCTCGTGGGAATGGCCGCTCAAGTGCGGGTCGCCGGGAAGTTCCGCGCCCTTCGCTGTCCGAGAGAGGCGGTCATCTTGGGAGCCTGTTGAACCCAGCGCGAATTTGCTTCCCGAGTAATATGGACCACGGCGTCAGCTTTAGAGAGAGAAGGAGCGGGGAGGGCTTCGGCTCGAGTCCGTTTTCGTGCCCCGCGCGGGTGGAGAGAAAAAGAGAAATAAAAGAGAAACTTCCAAGCGTCTTTTTTGGAAAAAGCTTTTGGGGGTGGTTGTTTCTGTGTTTTGCTCCCTGCGCGCGTCGCACACACGCGGCCCCCTTTCATTCTCCTTACCCGAAAATAAAATAGTCGATTAAATAAAAATCAGAAACCCAATTTATTGTTGTTGTTATTACAATTATTAAGGTCGTCGTCATCAAGTCCCAGGTGAATAGGATGAATTCCACAGGCTGCTAAATCCGTATTTTCTTCGGGCCCATCCAATTTTAGACTAATCTCATCTTCGCGCCCCCAACCTTAGATTAATCAACCTGGTTAATCTGGTTCCAGACATTGGGGTTTTATACGGTGCTATTGGCCAGCTGCTCTGAAGACGCGGCTCGATCCGGAGTTACTTTCGGCAACAGGTTTCAAGTGGCTCTTTTCTTTCCCCCTCCACTTGGTTTGGGTTTCCAGCTGAAATAGCTCCGAAGGAACCAGTTCGCGCAGACAGCCGGCTGCAAAGCGGTGCGCCTAGCTGGGAGAAGGAGGGGCGGCGGGCGGCGATGCCCTGTTAGTCCCCGGCCTTTCAGCCTTTCCGACCGGGGCCGCTGCTGCTAGGAGGGCCGCGCAAGGCCGCGAGGAACCACCTTTGCGCTTGGCAACCCGCATCTCCCTTCGGAGCTCAGGCAGCCCCAGTTGCCTCTTAGGCCCCGATCCTAGCCACCTTGCACACCCTCCTCCTAAGCAGCCTTACTGGGGAAGTTAAGCCACCTGGCATTAAGTGGGGATGGCTGGCTTAGTCGCCATCCCGCCTAGGATCGCTCTGCGCGCACGTCCCATCCGTTTCAAGGAAGCGCGTTTTGGGGGATCGCTCTGTCTTTCAGTCTCTAAGGCGAGCAAGCGCCCCCCGCGTCCCCATCTCCAACCTCTCGCCTTTCTTTCCTTGCTTTAAGCGAGTTGTGGGGAACGCTAACATATTTGATGCGCATAATAATAATAATAATATTAACAACACCAACACCTTACGCTGGAGGCATTGCGCACCCAGCAGAGAAGGGCGTTGCTGGGCCAAGAGTTGCCTTCTTTACCTTTGCCTCTTTGGGCGCCCACCCCACTGACCAGTTTAGCCTCCGCAGAATTTGCAAAGCAGCCGCTTGGGTCCCGTTTCATTTCCTGGAAGCTTCCGCGCAATTTCCCTGGGTGATTCAGGCAGGGACAGGGCTGTGGGGAGCAGGAAAATGCCCTGGGAGCGGCCCACCCTGAGTGAAGCCCTTTCAAAGGGGAGAGCCGAGTATGTAGTTGCCACTCTTGACCCATCTCACTGAAATCCCTGAGACTTGAAGGGATTTCGGTTTGTCTGTCTGCATCCTGCTCTCTATTCTCCATGCCCCACACTTTTCAGGAAGCGCAAAAATAAGACTGAAAGCGGTTCGGAAAAGAAACGTTTCCCCAAAAGTAACTTTGGTAAGGAGCGCAGCAGGGATCCGTTTCTAACGCGATGCAACTTGCAGACTGGGAGAGAGGCGCCTCTCGCAGAGTTCGCGTTCATTTCAGTGGGGCTTGCGCAGCAGACCTTGCTGGACTGAGACCCGTGTTCTGTTTCCATAATATATTTAGCTGAAAAGAACTTCCACTCGAAGTTGGTCAGTTGCAGCATTTAAACGGAGATCTGGCAGTCGGGAATTCAAAAAATAATAGTGAATCAGAGCCAACAATAATTACATTCTTATTCTTCACGATTTTAACGTTGCACAAGAAAAAGGCGCTGGGCAATTAGCTCCAGCCTTTCTTTCATATGAGGAAGAGTTCAACGTTTTGTACGAATTGGGGAAAGTGAGCCTTTAGATGCTGCGTTTGTTTCCTCCAAACCCCCCAAATTAAAAAGCCGGCGGTCCCCCATAAATCTATGACATTTTTATCTGTTTGTTTGTTTCCCAAGTACAGTATTCGCAACTTCCTAAGACAAGACTTAACGTGGTTTTGTTGGCTGGTGTGCTTTAATTACATTTCCCCCCCTTTCCCTGAGGGTGAAAAACCAATTTCTAAAAAAATAAAAATTATTAAAGGAAACGGATCTTCCAGCACTAGTTAGAATTTAGGAATCCTCAAACCATCGAAACTAAGTCAAATCACGGAAATTTCCTTCCCCCGACCCCTACCAAAGCAAAAACTAAACAGTGCATAGATTTACACACATACGGAAGTATTAAATTGAAATCAAAGTAAGTTTTAATTTAAAACAGTATCTTTGCTGGCCAGTTTCATCACGGCCTTTGCTTTTTGTCCAGGTGTTTGTTTTAAAGCAGCGCGTCACACTTTTCACTTGAGCATTCCCATTTCTTTCTACAACGAAATAGACATTTTCCTGCTTTCCAGGGTAAATCTAAACATTTCGGATGCGAGGGCGGCGTGGTGGGACGGGGGGTGGGGGCCGTCTTCGGGACGCCTACCTGGGAGTAAGTCCCAGTGATCTCAGCGGGACTTGCACGCAGGAAAGCAGATTTTATTTATTTCGGAAGGTGCACCTCTCTGCACCAATAAACGCAGCGAAATAACACTTTGGATGTGTGACTTTCGCGCGCGCGCGCGCGCGCGTGTGTGTGTGTGTCCCACTTCTGAGGGGGCGAAAAACAACCACCCTCCAAATCTCAGCAGGGTCACAATGCAGGGGCGGCAGCCCGTTTGCGCAGAGACCTGTTGTGGGCTTGGATTTGCTGTGCCTGGTTGATTTTCGAAAGTGCCAGGGAAAGGAGTCGTCCCAGAAGAAATATCTGATCCGCATTTGCCATTTGAATAGCAAAAAGAGGGGAAAGAGGAGAGAAGAAAAAGCCATAGAGCCACGGCTAGAAAAACAAATTGTGAAATGCATAATGCGCGTGGAAAGTGGAGAAAGTGACTCATCCAGCTAAGCCTCCTCGCTATCAGCCTGTTTGAACCGATACTGTCTTTTGAGTGGCAGTGTCTGTCCGCCTGTCTCTCCGCCATTGCCTAAGGAAACAACGGAGTCCTGCGCGTATTTTGCACAGCGATTGCCAAGTGACCCATTGCCGCTGTTGGATGGGGATACTGAGGCAGGGGAGTCAATGGATGCGCGTCTCCCCAACCCCAGCGCGCGCGCGCAGTGGCTCCGCAGCGCAACCCGACTCCCCGCCCGGCGCGCATTCTGTGGCTGCTTATATAGGGCAAGGCAGCAGGATGATCTCCCTGAGGGGCTGGAGGCCAAGAGGACGGACCCAGCTGGGTCACTCTCAGCAGTACTTTAGCCAGCTGGTCCCTCTCTCTCTCTCTCTCTGGACTACCAAGGGAGTCTTCCCCCACCACGGCCAAAGCTGGCAGTGCCCCCGTTCAGCAGATGCTGAACGCCATGCAATGATGTCTCCTAATTTTGTTGTTTTGTTAAAAACACACGCGCAATGTTGTTCGCAGCTCTGCCCAGCGGCCAAAGGGCCTCTCCTCTAAGGGACAGGGGGGAATATTCCCCACAGGCCCGGCTGAGCTTGCCGCTTCCTTTCTGCATATCATGGGAACACGCCGCCCAGCCTTGCAGTCTGGTAGAGGTCTTTGCAAGCCACGAGTCAGTCGCTCCCCGGGCCTCTAGTTGTGGTTTGGAAACGGAATGAGTATAACAGGGAATGTGCGGAGAGCTGGGAGTCAGGAGGTCTCCTTTGGGCTCCGAGCCCCCCAACTGCAGAGCTAAAATATAAAACCATAGGGTTGGAAAGGAAGCTCAAAAGGTCCTCTAGTCCAACCCCCTGCTGATGAACGAAAGCCGCTTTTTACAGCACCCATGAGACGAGGCCATTCAGGATCAAGGATGCTGCTGCTGCGCGGGGTTTATTGCACTGGTGAGGGACAGGGCGAGATGAAGAGGGTGCCAGGGACTGGCAGGATGCTGATGAGGGGCTGGAGTCTGACTTGGGAGAGGGGGTCAGTGATTTGTGAGGAACTGTTCTGGCCAGGAGGTAAGAATCAGAGGCAGGCGAAGCTTCAGAGCTAGAAGGTGGAGCGCAAGATGGGTAAGAAGAAAAGAAAGAGGAAGGCCAGGTGAGTGTATATCTTCACCCTCTCCTGCACCACTGCCTCCCAGAACCAGGTGGGGATTGAAAAGGGTTGAGCAAAGGAAGTTTCCATACAGGCCCAGTCTCTGGCTGTTTGTGCACAGCCCAGCAGGGGAAGGTACCAAAAGTAGTGGAGGGGGAAGGCCCCCCCCCCCATTCCTGCAACTGTTCCATGAAATGTGAACGTGGGAATAGCTGCCTAGCCATTAGATTGTTTTGCATAGATATCCAGAGCTGTAGAAGCAACTGTGCTATTTTTAACAATAAATAGTTAAGTATCTGCCAGGTGTGTTCTTTTGGCTGAGAAGCACCCTTGAATGAGTGGGGGGGAGGTCACATAATTACTTCTTAAAACCTTGTCAACATTTTAATAAGAGATGCACACACAGAGAAGTCTCTGAGTAGAAACAAAATTATCAGTCAAAATGTGTGTCCTGTCCACTCTCCAATGAGTTCCGGTTACCTTTACATCACAACACTCTTGTGAGGTGGACTGCATTAAGCTGAGCATGACTGGTCCAAAGCCATTTTGTGAGTTTGGGGGAAAGGAAGGGCTAGAACCCAATTCTCTCCAGCCCCAGCCCAACATCCTGTCCAGTCCTTAGAAGCATTCTAGGTCTACAAGTGTCTTCATTGTTGGCCCAGGACACAATGACAAGGAAGAAGACACAACTGGGGGGTCTGCCCGCCATGAGGCATATTGGAAAGCAGTAAGGCACACTAAACATAAGAGACTGTGTCCATCCAGGCAACTGGAAACTCATCACCATAGGTAGTTATCCTCAGTGACACTAGACTGAGTAGAAATTACTAGTTGCGGCATGATTAAGGCTCTCTGTGGGGCAATATGAGGTGGGGAGATCTTTGCATCCTTCCTCTGAAGCCACAAATCTTCAGTCTGCAGTGCCTCTAAGGAGGCACAGTTGCTGGCAAAGGCCCAAATCACCCTCTGTCCCCTTCCCACTTATGGTTGTGCCTGTTGGTTGGGCAGGGAATTCTCCCTTCCAGCCCTACAATAAGTGAAGAGGGCACAGCTTGCATGAGCAATGAGGGTGTGGTACCACTCCCAACTTTTCATGGTTCTCTGGGGTGTTTGTCCTCAGGGAATTCCAAGCACACTGTGGGCCTTGCCCTGCGTTCTCTCCCTTGATCTTCTTTCCCCCACGGTCAGCTGGATTGCAGAATGCCAATTGCCAAAATATTTGTTATTCCCATATATAGTGGCAATTTTCCAGCTGGGCCATGGCTCTTGAAATTCAGGAATTAAAAACGATGACATTTACCTCCAGAATGCAAAACAAACTTCACCTTTTATCTCTGTGGATCAAGGTCTTGTGCAAGACACGGGGTCAGGTCAGTCTCTCTGTGAGTGTCTCAGTCCCCTGTCAATCCTAACCATATAGCTGATACTATTTCCTTGATCTTTAATTTGCTTCTTTTAAGCATGTGCAAGGATTGGTGCAGTTATTGCCCCTTGTACAGTGCCTCTGTGCTACGGGTGCCTCTGTGCTGCTGAAAACAGACTGTGTTGGTCCCTAATATTTTTCATGGCTACCAGGGGTGCCATGGGGGCGGGGCTGAGGGTCCACACCAGACCCCTCCAGGCCTCCTCCCGACGCGTGATGTCACACTCGCATGATAGGCCCCCACAAAGTTGGGCAGAACCTGGTGCCTGTGATGGTTACCATGATTATTGTGGACAACATAGTTCCAAATCATGACAAAAATCAGCATAACTGCCACCACCCTATACTAATTAGTAGGACCTCTTCCTTAAGACATTATTCTAGACTTAGAATGCCTATCTCCCGTTGCAGTCTAAAACAGTACAGTCCGGAATTCTAGATGAACCTTGAGGTCCCTTTCAAATTCGACAATTCTAAGATTCTATTATTCTAATTCCACACTCTCTTCCCCCAGCCCCCAAAAATCCAGTGTATTGATGTCATTCTATCATGCCAAATGAGGTGGGGAAATTCTGGACGGTACCATTTTAGACTGTAGTGGGAGGTGGCCGTTGTAAATCTCTCTCATGTTTTGGTTTTAAAGGCTACATGTAGCCTTTTAAAAACAGACAAACATGGGACTTCTTGTTGTTTAGTCATTTAGTCGTGTCCGACTCTTCATGACCTCATGGACCAGAGCACGCCAGGCACTCCTGGCTTCCACTGCCTCCCATAGTTTGGTCAAACTCATGTTCATAGCTTCGAGAACACTGTCCAGCCATCTCGTCCTCTGTCGTCACCTTCTCCTTGTGCCCTCCATCTTTCCCAACATCAGGGCCTTTTCCAGGGAGTCTTCTCTTCTCATGAGGTGGCCAAAGTATTGGAGCCTCAGTTTCACAATCTGTCCTTCCAGTGAGCGACACTACTGCAGTCTGAAGAGGCACAGCCCAAAATTCTACCACCATGTTTGTCTCTGTTGTGTAAAACAGCTAGTAGAAGTCAATAACGAGCATGGCCAAAGTCAAAAGCGGGCAGCATTCAGAGTTCTGAAACACCACAAAGACTCCCATGGTATTAGGGATGTTTGAGCTCAATCCATGAAGCTTTTGGCCTGGAGGAGGGGCATCACCTGCTGAGCTACATGGGACTGTGTTTCGTCAGGGGCCTTCAGGCCAAATGCTGCTGCAGGCAGTCTGAAGCCTCTGAATTGTCAGCTCTTATAAAGATTTGACTGGTGGTCAAGAGAGTAGTAACCCATCATTGCCAGTGTTGCCTTGGCACATGGGATGCATAGCTGTCAACGTTTCCCCTTTTTTAAAGAGAAATTCCCTTATTCTGAATAGGATTCCTCACAAGAAAAGGGAAAAGCTGACAGCTATGATGGGATGAGACCATCACCACTAGGGTTCTTTGGATTCTAGTTTATTCAAAAGGCAAAAAAACCCCCAAAACCCCCAAAACCCCTGCTTCATATGGCTTAGGTTGCCTAAGTGGCAACCTTTGCCAAATTATTGATAGTGAATGCTGCTGCTGACACCAACCTTGCAAGCCTCCTAATGGGGTCCTCCGTTGGTTTTAACTCTTGCTGGATCCAGGAATTAGAAGGGATGCAGGCATACAGCCTAACCACCCCAAAAGCAGCTCACAACACCCGGCTTGTTGCTAGTCTTGGCTGTCTGTCTGTCTGACGCTAACCCTGGTGGTTCTGTTGATGCTGCACTGAAGCCTTTGTCTGAATGGACCCACAGCTGTCCATTCAGGTCAATTCTGTGTCCAGGGCAGCTGTCTACCAGCTCCATCTGGTATGCAGGCTGAGACCCAACCTCCCCACGGACTGTCTTGCCAGAGTGGTTATCTCCCGCTTGGACTACTCTACATGGGGCTACCTTTGAAGGTGACTCATAAATTACAACTAATCCAGAATGCAGCAGCTAGACTGGTGACTGGAGCGGCCGCTGAGATCATATAACACTAGTCCTGTAAAATCTACATTGGCTCTCAGTACGTTTCCAAGTACAATTCAAAGTGTTGGTGCTGACCTTTAAGGCCCTATATGGCTTCCGCCCAGTATACCTGAAGCAGCGTTTCCACCCCCATCGTTCAGCCCAGACACTGAGGTCCAGCATCGAGGGCCTTCTGGTGGTTCCCTCACTGCGAGGTTACAGGGAACCAGGCAGAGGGCCTTCTTGGTGGTGGCACCCGCCTTGTGGAACACCCTCCCATAAGATGTCAAGGAAATAAACAATTATCTAACTTTTAGAAGACATCTGAAGGCAGTCTTGTTTAGGGAAGTCTTTAATGTCTAATGTTTTACAAATTTTTATGTGCTGTAAGCTGCCCAGAATAGCTGGGGAAACCCAGCCAGATGGGTGGGGTATAAATAATAAAATAATAATAATAATAATAATAATAATAATAATAATAATAATAATAATTATTAAACAGGAGCCAGGCAGAGTGGTGAGTGAATGATAGGAAGGGATTGGAAGACAGAGCTGTGTTCCATGTAGCTCACCCTGTGCCCCCTAAGCTAACCTGTCCAGTTGGTGTCTGTATATGGAATGAAGGGAGGGCACTATCTCTCTCTTGGCCTCAGGCAGCATAACACCTTGAGCTACATTTACTTCAAACCACAACTGCATGTGATGCTTTTTTCTTATTTGCAGTATACTCTGTTTCAGTGCAATCATTTTTCAAAAAAGCAGCTGGTCGAGGCTACAGAGCATGGAGTCAATGGGTTCAACAAACAAAACCATTTAATTATTTCCTTCTCTCTTCTGGTGTCCTATTTCCAGTTCCTGGCAGTGACCAGCCAGGTGCAAGAAGGGTGTGAAGCCCTCCTCTGTTGTTTGTCCCCAGCACCAAGGATGAAGAGGTACACTACCCTTGAATATGGAGGCTCCATCACAGCTGTAGATACCTTTCCATAACTTTATTCCCCTAAACTAATCACAGTACTTTGTGGCAGCAAATCCTATAAAAGATGGTTGTGTGAAGATATGCAGAAGAGGATATGCGGTCAGATCAAAGGAGTATCTGTTTCAACATTTTGTTCTCACAATGGTTTGGTTTGTCCTGAATCTGCTATCAATCAATTTCACTGGGTGATCCTGAATGCCAGTATTAGAGACAGGGAGAGAGACTCCTCTTTCCACATCAATCGTAATGGTGTAAGCTCTGCCAGGTCTCTCCAATACACCTACGCAGCCGTCCTTTATATAAACTAAAATGTCATCAATGTTTTAGCCTTTTCTCCTAGAAAAGGAACTCCAGGCCTTTGGAGGTTTTTTCCTGTACATGATAATCTGAGTTATAATTTGGCATTTGCAGCTACTTATTGAGATTTATAAGTTATGCCATCTTTAATCCTCCCCCTGAAGTGTTTTGCAGATACTGTATCATGCTAAATTTTCAGTCAGGACTCTGTACGATATCCAATACCAGACACAAGTCTAAGTATTCCAAGTCTCACACGAGCATTACTACAATTAAATCTGAAGATAGGCATACCAGATAGAGGAAGGGGGAAGCGTTTAATAACATTTGAACCAGGCAAGCTATTGAGAAATCCAAAACCATGATGCAATTTCTGGAATTTGCTGGAGCTGCCTGTGTAGGCTGTGCTCATGGGCATCCCATAGTTCATTTTTAATTGCATGTTGGCATTTCTGGACCAGGAGTTCTACATAAATTTTGTAATTAAAAATTGCAATCAGGTAGCTGGGCATTTAGCCAAATCAAACTTCACAAAGATCATTTGTTTCCTTGGAAAGAAAACGTGTGGGTTTGAACAAAAATTTGTGAGATGAAATCTATTTTTATGTGACTGATCTGAAGTGATATGCAACAGATTCTGACTGTGATCAGTCCAGAGTGTGTATAATAAATTTAACTCTTCTTTCTTTCTTTCTTTCTTTCTTTCTTTCTTTCTTTCTTTCTTTCTTTCTTTCTTTCTTTCTCCTTCCTTCCTTCATCAGATGGATTGAAGGGGCAGCCTTCCTTTGGGGAAGCTTCAGAACTGGAAACCAGTGTCAAAGGAGACATTCTTTATATAAATTCTGGTGGCCATCTCTGGGCTCCCAGCAGGTGTCCCAATAGACAAGTATATGAGTTGCAGGGATTTTCCCCTTTGCTTGAACAAAAGGCTATCATTGCAGGCTACTCAAGCTACCTGAATTTCAAGAATGGACTCCTGTTACATGCACTACTTGACTGCCCCTTGGGAGTCTTCAGAGACCCCACTTCCATTAGTAGCCTGACAGAAGCAGTCTTTCCAGGGCTGTGTCCGACCTGTTCCAGGAAGAGGGGTCTCACTGGGTTTCAATTGTGTTGCACAGCCTTCCCCAACCTGATATCTTACAACTCCCATCAGCTCTGATCATTGGCCAGGCTGGCTGGGGTGATGAGAATTGGAGTACAACAACATCTGGAAGACACCAGGTTTGGAAGGCTGGGTGAACTCACTCAGCAGGGACAGGAAGGAGTTCTCCCCTCTGCCCTCATATTCTGGACTTTGTCCCACTTCCAGGGAGCAGGGGGTACATCTCAATAAATGCCACAAGAAAGACATTTGCTGAGATCAGAGTGGGCTTGATTAACTTTCCCTTTGATGACTTGGTTTGTGGCATTCCTTCATATCCATGTCTCAACTGTACACCGTATCTGGGACTGGGAAGAAAATTTATTTCAAGCCATATTATCTTGTGACCCCAAGTCCTCCTCCAGTCTCCCTTGTAGTGTGTGTGAATGGGCTTACTTCAAGAGGACAACTCAAGCGCTGAGAAGTGAATTGCTCTCCGCTCACGATGCTCTGGAATGGACTGCATTGTCTCAGTGAATGATCAATGGAGGAGGGTACCTGGGGTAGGTGGGTTGGGCTTAGGGGGCGTTTTAGGGATGTGATTCGGTGATACCACTACCTCTGGTGGGCAATTGATTTCAGCCTCAGTCATGAGGATCTGTTTTGCTCCTGATATCTGTAAAATAGAAAATGAGGTAAGGGTACTTTTAGAAGAGAGAAGGCGAAACAGAGCAAACTCTGGTCATGAAGAATATGCACGAGGCATAAGAATGTGGCCCATTTATTTGTTTCCACAAATATTTGGGCACTTGATCTTAAACATTTGCCCTGTAATATTTGCTCAGAGAGACATCCTGCTTCCAAGCACTTATTTGTTAGAATGGCAAGTCATAAGATCATGCTTTAATGTCTAAATGATGCAAGTTATGCCCCTAAATCTGCAATATGGTAAGACTTAAGAAATAACCTATTTAAATGAGAGAGTGAGTTTCCTTTAGCACATTGGGAGACGGTTGTTATTGAGCAACCACAAAGACTAGAAGTTATTAAATATTTCAAAAGTTAACTATTATTTCACCAGGAATCTCATGATTTACAGTTCTGGAGAATTCCTGAAATGGAGAAAAGCAGTGCCTTAATCACAAAAACATTAGGACATCAAAGAGTTGCTTGGAAATGTTTTTCTGGTCCAAAAAGAAGATGCTGAAATCTCTATTCCAGTCATGACTTTTGGCTTTTGTTGGGGCCATACATTTCAATTTTGCACTGTAGCTATTTGTATCTCTCATAATCTAAAATCAATATGGCAAAAAAAGTACAGCCAGAGCAGAGAAAATTTCATTTAGCCACAGATTCACTATGTAAATGTGAACGTGGAATCTAACATCTGCAGCAGAAATGGGACTGGTTTGCACAAACTGAAATTATTTTGCTCTTTGTAGTCATGGAAATGGCTACAGCCAGGCCTCTCCCCACATGTAAGCTTCCGATTCACACTAAACCTTTGGCTGATATACAGAGATGCATGCTTCTCACTGATAACTGCAATATCAAGTGACAAGTTGCTTGTGCAAATGAGCCTTCATGGAAATAATGCAACTGAAAAATGTTCAGGCCACCTCACACATCATGAACAAAAGCAGCTGCTGATCATCATCAAGTATGGCAAAATCAATCAATCAATCAATCAATCAGTCATTGTTGGCTTACTTCACGGAGCTGTTGTGAAGATAAAACTGTAAGGTACTTTGTCCACACACAAAAGTTAATACTGTAAATGCCATGGAACTATAATGAAACCATTGTAACTTCATGCCAAGGTAAAACAAATTCTGCACCAAGAAAAACAGAATGCTGTGTTATATAAAACAGCAAATGTGTGTACTTCTGCTTATTTTCCACATTTTTTTCTGCTTCTTCTAGTCTTGGTAAAGGGCAAAGAGTAATGTTACGGTATTGAAACTAGGGCCGGATTTAGGTTGGATGAGGCCCTAAGCTACTGAAGGTAATGGGGCCCTTTATATGTCCAGCTCTCCTTTGTCAACAACAAATTGTTGCTGTTTTTTGTGTTGAATATATGCTATATGGTCATTGATGGACCTAATAGATATCTAAAGCCATTTGCACAGAAAAAATATGTATTTTATCAAAGTAATTGTTGAACTGAAATACAATTAAGAAGAAGTATTTTAATAGTGAAATACAATTAAGAAGAAGTATATTAATAGTGAAAAAATTATTAAGCTCTAACTGTATGCAGGTTTTATTTTATTTGTTTTTTATCTTATATTTTGGAAATGTACATCCAGGTTTTTTTTCCTTTAATTTTTTTGGGGGGACCCAAGAGAGTGGGGCCCTAAGCTATAGCTTGTTTAGCTTATATGTAAATCTGACACTGATCATAACCCTACACTCTCTGATCAGCTCACCACTCTCTGGAAGCTGAGAAGTCATCAGGCATGACCCATGTCACTTCCACTCCACCTCCACTTTCAAAAGGGCTAGAAACAAAATTGCTGAGGTTCTCACAATAGCACTCTCTGTGCTCAATGCCAGTTTCTGAACTTGCACAACGTAGCAATGAATTCCACACAGGCCTGCTTCTCACTTTGTGTTGTAAAAACCATTCACACACCATTTCCCAGAAAGCAAAAGATGGTTTTGCTGGTCCTCAGCACACTTGCCGTCGTCATAGAGGGATGCCGGGTTGCTTCCAGAGAATGAGGCAGAGCTGGGTGTGCAGAAAAGCAGCTGCAGGGAGATTTCTGGTGGCTCAGGAAAAAGGTATGGGGATGACTCAAGAAATCATGTAACCTTTGCAAGTAGCAAACGCTTGCCAAGTCCCTGTTTTGTGGATTATACAGGAGGACTGTGGGGGAAGAGGCCTGGGGCCCCGAGAAAGAACACACCGTGCGAGGGCTCTGCTTTCATCAAGAACAGTCATTTACTGTTAATGGCTCTCCTCTCCCTCCTTGGCATCAGATAAACTCTTGAGGAAAGAGTCCTGGGCCAATTTCCAGGGCTTCCATGTTACTCTGCTGTGGCAACCAATGTGTTACTGCAAGCCGCATGCCCTAGAGACTGCTGTAATCCTCAGCCACAGCACAAGATAGCAAGTGAGTGTTCTACTCCTCTCCTGATTGAAAAAAGAGAGGCCCCGATTCATTACTATAAATATATTAATATTGTTGCATGCCACTCCAAGTGGTATGAGATTCCAGGGGTTTGCGTTTCCTTTTGGGAATGAGGCACAGCAGAGACTGTGGTGTTTCTGATACATCGTTTATTTACACATATCTACACAACTGGAGCCTATGATGGAAGGATTCACAGCATCAAAACTTACTGGATCTAGGAGTTAGAATGACCTCATATGCAGACTACTTCCTCCCCCGCAACTCATAACAATATTATCTGGCCTATATCTCCTTGTTAAGTTCACTTCTCACGCCAACAAGAGTGGCAATCTGATCTCTAGTTTTATTTTTATTTTTTAATAAATTTTTTATTAGTTTTCCAATTTTTAAAAAACACAACAAGAACAACATACAAACAAACACATAAATTCATAATTTCTTAACCTTATTTTCATAAGCCTCTTTTCTCGGACTTCCCCATACCTTCCCCTTTTTGCATCCTTTTTTGTTTTTAACAATTATTCAACAACCCTTTTAACCAATTAAATTTAAATTCATTCTCCTTTTCAATTTCACCCTGAATCAAACAAAGTTTACCGCTGTAATTCTACGTCTTCCTCTCCCTTAGCATTTTAGCACTCCTCAATTTTATAGTAGCTCTTAAGATATATTTTAAACTTCTTCCAGTCTTCTTCCACAGTCTCTTTCTCTTGGTCACGGATTCTGCCGGTCATTTCTGCCAATCCCATGAAGTCGATCACTTTCGCCTGCCATTCCTCCAGCGTGGGTAGCTCTTGTGTCTTCCAATACTTTGCTAGAAGAATCCTTGCTGCCGTAGTAGCGTACAGAAAAAAGTTTTTATCCTTCCTCGGCACCAACCGGCCGACCATACCCAAGAGAAATGCCTCTGGTTTTTTATGAAAGGTGCATTTAAGTACTTTCTTAATCTCATTATAGATCATTTCCCAGAAGGCCTTAATCTTTGGGCAGGTCCACCAAAGGTGGAAGAAGGTACCTTCAGTCTCTTTACATTTCCAACATTTATTATTGGGCAAATGATAAATCTTCGCAAGCTTGACTGGAGTCATGTACCACCTATAAATCATTTTCATAATGTTTTCTCTTAAGGCATTGCATGCCGTAAATTTAATACCTGTGGTCCATAACTGCTCCCAGTCAGCAAACATAATGTCATGACCTAAGTCTTGTGCCCATCTGATCATGGCTGGCTTCACTGTCTCATCTATTGTATTCCACTTCAGCAGCAAGTTATACATTCTTGATACATTCTTAGTATTGGGTTCTAACAGTTCTGTTTCTAATTTCGATTTCTCCACCTGGAAACCGATTTTCCTAATCTGATCTCTAGTTTTATCACATGAGTTGCCTATCCATTCTTCATCCAGGAAGCTCCCATTTTATCCTCACATCAACTGTTGGAACCTAACTGACCCGACAGGTTAACCAAGAAGCTTCATGACAGAGCAGGAATTTAAACCTGGATCCAGTGTGACCTCGTCAGGTTGCTTCTCAGCTTTGCAGATGTTCTGCACCAGATCCACCATCACTGAGGTTTCCCAAACATTGTTATTGGCCGTTGAGACAATTTTTGATTCATGAGCTAGATCAAAGCATCAGTCTTCATAACTATGTTCTTTATCAGTTAATTTAAATGAATGTTGCTAAACCTAAGCTGCCAATTAGCTTAGATGCAAGGTTCTTAGATGCCTAAATAAATAACAAAGAGTAGAACTGATGCTTGTGCTTTCAAGCCAGCAGTCGGAAGCATCTTGATGTCACTGATTGCAGCACATCTTGCAGTATATTATTTGAATGAATGCAATTTAAAAAATATATGCCCTTTATTTCTTTCACAATGGAGGCACTTGGGAAGGCACGGTCAAGGTGGCCTGTTTCCAAAGTTGTCAGCCTGCAGCCTGCAGATGGTTTCCTCCCCTTTGCACTATCCAACAGGAAACAATTTCTGATCCATTTGGACTGGGCAGAAGGGTGTATTGAGGCTCTTGTTGAAGAGTAAAGGTAAAGGACCCCTGACCATTAGGTCCAGTCGTGACCGACTCTGGGGTTGCGCGCTCATCTCGCTCTATAGGCCGAGGGAGTTGGCGTTTGTCCGCAGACAGCTTCCAGGTCATGTGGCCAGCATGACTAAGCTGCTTCTGGTGAAGCAGAGCAGCACACAGAAACGCCGTTTACCTTCCTGCCGGAGCGGTCCCTATTTATCTACTTGCACTTTGACATACTTTTGAACTGCTAGGTTGGCAGGAGCAGGGACCGAGCAATGGGAGCTCACCCCATCACAGGGATTCGAACCACCGACCTTCTGATCAGCAAGTCCTAGGCTCTGTGGTTTAACCCACAGCGCCAGAGTACTTGCCCCAAATTGGGTCTTGGCTTCCAGGATTCAACAAAGAGAAGCTTCAGGCAGCTGTTTGTCCACAAAACCCCAAAGAACATTGACATGTTGTTTTGCAGGTACAGTGGTACCTTGGGATAAAAACTTAATTTGTTCTGGAGGTCCGTTCTTAACCTGAAACTGTTCTTAGCCTGAAGCACCACTTTAGCTAATGGGGCCTCCTGCTGCCACTGTGCCACCACTGCATGATTTCTGTTCTCATCCTGAAGCAAAGTTCTTAACCTGAGGTACTATTTCTGGGTTAGCGGAGTCTGTAACCTGAGGCGTCTGTAATCTGAAGTGTCCGTAACCCAAGGTACCACTGTACTGATTTCAGTGCTGGACCACCAACAGCCTTATTTACTCAGAAAATGCAGAAGATTAACCTTCTGCAGACAAGGGAGTGCAGGATGCAGAGAGAGCCATGCACAGCTTCTGAATGATTTCAGCCTATGGCTCCCCATAACTCCACCCCACTCCACAACTCTCACACCCCTGACAGGTAGCAGCCTGCAGAGTCCTGTCCCAGCCCAATACCCCCTCTTTACTTTGTCAGATGATCCATTTATAGTGTAATAAATGAGCAGTTGGTTACTCATTTGCTGTGGGGAATCCTCGAGGCTGAGATTGGGGGCGGGGGCAATAGTATTCATCCCAGTGACAAAATATTGCAGTCTGAGTGCTTTAAAAATTCAGGCTTCCCATAACAGAAGTTCATCCTCGAGAGCAGATGGTTGGATCTTCATGGCATGAAATGACTAAGTTTTAGAAAGTTTCTGGGGAAATGCCTTCTTCCTCGAGCCATGTAATTCTAATTGTCATTGCACAGTGGAATGCAGTTGCACAACTATCCTTGGATAATGGCTATAAAATCAGCAGGCAATAGCAGCTCAACCCATTGCATCAATGCATGTGCCATGTTGCAACATTTATAGGGTTCCTTAAAAATTGTTTAGAGGTTGAGAAATCCAGTGCCGCAGCACTCTCAAGCATGGTTGCACAAATGTAGTCCCATGATCCTTTGTAACGCTTCAGACTGCTTGGATATGACTCTTAAGTCTACTCTACAGCTCCACAAGCTGCACATTATCCAACAATCCACATGCAAGCATCCTCTTAAATGCAAACAAGATCCTGGTTGGGACACACCTCTCAAACTGCACATTGTTTGTTCATACCCTTTAAAATATAGCCAATTGAAGCAACTGCTTTGGTCACTTGTGGAGTCTGGTTGGGCTTGGTTAGAAGTTCTAAATATAAAATTTTGACTGACTTGGGTTTTAGGCATCAGAGCCTGGATATGCCACATACATCTAGCACTCCAGCAATTAAGGGGTGCTTTGCATCTTTAATTATCACATTGTCACTATTGGGCTAACTGGGCCAATTACCTACTGAAGTCCATTAGTCTGCACAGTAGAGAGCAGACTTGACCTGTTGCAATTACACACAGAGAGAGATGTTTGTAGGTAAGAAAATAACAAATTTGTTTATTGTAGGAAATATATAACTTGGACAGAAAAGGCTTATAGTTCTAGTCTAACGAGAAGGACATGGCAGCCGTGTTCAATCCTTTACTCTCTCAAAGGATAGCTGAAAGGTGACTTCTCATCTTGAGCTCCAAGAGACAATGAGGAGGAGGAAGAAATTGTAAACAGAATGTAACCTAAGATGTATCAGTCTAAAGCAGTGTTTCCCAACCTTGGGTCTCCAGCTGTTTTTGGACTACAACTCCCATCATCCCTTGCTAGCAAGACCAATGGTCAGAGATGATGGGAATTGTAGTCCAACAGCAGCTGGAGACCCAAGGTTGGGAAACACTGGTCTAAAGAACAAAGAGAGAGAAGTCAGCCTAGAGATAAAAGTATGGTGATAGCTTGGGATCTGGAGGTTCCTAACTCTGTCTGAACTCCATTCTAATCCTTCTTTTGCATGCTGAGTTGCACTCAAATGTCCAACAATTACATCCTCCCCTACAACCCTTATGTGCCTAGCTGTACCCACATCCCCCTCACATTAAATCCTTGCCAAGATGTCCCCCATGTGCAACTGACTATAGCTGTTTTTTAGGTTACCTGGGTACCCTTGCCTCTATACATGTGGACACAGCTGCTCAAAGTTGCCCCAGCTACAACTGACCTTATCTCCTAATAATTCAGAAACAATAAGTGGGGATGCACCATGGATGACTGTTATTCTTCCCGGACTCACCTGAATGCAAGGGCTGCTCGCACTGTCACTCCAGCTGGCCCAGGACTTCCTGGACACACAGTTCAAAGGGGCAGGAAATAGAAAGGGATGGATTCCATTCTTGGAGGAAACATGGCTTTTATTCACTTCTCTGGATCTCCATTGTGCCTTACTATCCTTTCATGGAATCTGGGGCCACCCAACTGGAATATTCAAGGCAGACAAAAGCAAACACTTCTTCAAACAGTGCAGCATGGAGTTCATTACCACAAGCTGTAGTAATTATGATGATGATGATGATAAAAATTTATTTATACTCCGCCCATCTAGCTAGGTTTCCCCAGCTCCCAACAGAATATTTAAAACACGATAAAACATCAAACATTAAAAACTTCCCTAAACAGGGCTGCCTTCAGATGTATTCTAAAAATCAGGTAGTTGTTTATTTACTTGACATCTGATGGGAGGGTGTTCCACAGAAGGCCCTCAGAGCTGAACAATGGGGGTGGAAACGCTCCTTCGGGTATACTGGGCCACCAACCTGGGGTGTGTGTGTGTGTGTGTGTGTGTGGAGGATAAGGCTATCAGTGGCCTCTAGCCGCGATCCCTGTGTACAACCTCCAGTGTTGGAGGCAATATATCTCTGAATAACAGTTGCAGGGAGTTCCAGAGGCATCTGGATGGCCACTGTGAAATCTGTATGCAGGACTAGATGGGCCCCTGCCCACCCGATTCAACAGGCTATTCCGAGGCTCTTGCATTCTTACAGCTGCAGCACAAGTCAGGTCGCAACATATACAACGGTGTTATGTACTGAGTTGAATAGAATCCAAAATGCAGCAGTCTGATTGGTCCTAGAACAATAGGATCCAAAATGCAGCAGTCTGATTGGTCCTAGAACAATAGGATTCAGAATGCAGCAGTCTGACTGGTCCTAGAATAATGCAGCAGTATGATTGGTCCGCAGGAGCCACCCAATCCAGCTCCAGGTGGAAGTGAATCCATAGCATGATTGGCCTACAGAAGAATCCCGGAATTAGCCGATCACATGCAGCCCATTGTGTAAATAATGTATATAAAGCAGATATTTTGGGGGAACTTTCATTCCTCCTTACCACTATGAGCTGAATAAAGAGCATGAAATCCACTCTCGACTCCGAGTATATTTCAAACCCCAAGACAATCTCAGGATAATGGTTAAATCCATTTTAAAAATAAATTCCCTGATCGCAAAGTGATTGGCTGGAGCTGGGGCATGGCTGGGAGCAAGTGGAAGAGATGCGTCTGTGGAAGCTTAACAGTTGGGACATTCTGGCTGCATTTTTTACAGTCTCGGGGAGCTTACAGATGGAGAGAATGGTTAGATTCTCCTCTTCCCTGCACCCACTACCATGCTCCTAACTCTGGTGATAGAGGAAGTTCCAATGAATTAAGAGAAAGAGAGTTCATGCCAAAATGTCTCCTGGATCTTGACATGCAACGAACACCTTGCATGGCTCTGCCACTCTGGGGTGAAGGGGGCAAAGGGAGACCTCTTGTTGCTTTCAGGAATGCCCACCAACCAACCACCAGATGACTGGAAAGCAATTCAGAAGATCTGGGCCTGGGCTGGGCTAGCCAGCTCTTTTCTGGCAAGCCCTAGAGCAGCTGCAGGCCACGCCTGCCGTCTCCTTTCCTCAGCCCCGCCGTGTCCCACCTCCAGGGCCAAGTTCCCTGCAGCTGTGCTGACTGCATGTCAAGGCACCAGGCCAGCACCACTGCTGTACCTGTGCTGCCCTCTACTGATTCTTCCACAAAAGGACTGAGCGGCCAGTCCCAAGTGTCGGCAAATCGAGCAGTGTGAGACCTTCCGACAGTCATGAGACACTCTGAAAAGAGCCAACGGACCCATTTGCTTCCCTCTTGTTCTGAGCCTACGTTGGATCTGCTCTCCAATCGTATTTGCACCCATTCGAGCTGGAACGAAAGAGCACCCATCCTCCTGATGGAAAACAAGGCTTTTGAGATTTCATCACAAACCTTTTTTTGCTTCAAAATGCATCTCTGCATCTATTAAAACTATATTGGCTACGTCAGAAAAGTTGTCAACGCTGCAAAATGCACAACAGATGACTGAATTGACTGGTTTGTTCATCTGCCTCACTCATTTCAGTGGAGACTGCTGCAGGAACATAGGAAACGGCCTTAGTTATCTATTTTAATCCAATATCATATTCTCTGGCTGGGAGGAGCTCTCCAAGTTTTCAGGAAGAGAAGGGTCTCTCCTATCACCTGCTACTACCCAGATCATCCCAAGAGGAGGTGCCAAGGACTGAACTTCAATCTTTCTGCATGCAAGGTGTAGGCTCCAGCAGAGAGGTACAGCTCCACTCATTGTCTAAGCCTTAGGCAAGTGGTTCTCAACCTGTGGGTCCCTAGATGTTGTTGGACTACAACTCCCATCATTCTTAGCCAGCTTCGGCTTAGGGATGATGGGAGTTGTAGTCCATCAACATCTGGGGACCCACAGGTTGAGAACCACTGCCTTAGGCTCTAATGGCTCTCATGCGAATCCAAAGGACAGGAATGATATTCAGTGGCAATGATCAATTCATTAGCCATCACCACCTCATGTGGGCAGAGGAATTCCATGAATGGCAGCCACACAAGCCCAGTGACAGCAAACAGAAGAGCCTCTTATCAGCCTGATCTGGCCATGCCGCCACTCACTGGTCTCCCCTTGATGGCCATTTCAGTAGTGGGCTGGCAGCAACACTGCTTTTGAACAAGAGCAAAGCTCAGTTCTCACCTGTGGCTTCCAGCCAGCTCATATTGCAATGCCTTGGCCTATAGTTAGAGCAAGGAACTATACTTTGTGAGGTGGAGGACAATCAGTGGCACCATGCCAAGGCTCCCAAGTCTGGCGCTGGCCCTGCCTGAGCTACACCAAGGCACTTCTATAAGGCAGGAGAATCTTGAACAGGGTTCTCCTAAAGAGAAAACCATTCCTGCCTTTGCCTCAGAGCTACCAGGTGCAGTCAGGCATCTGCCTGAAAGTGAAGCAGGATTTCCGGTGCCAGAAACTGAGAAGATCTCACTGGGGATCCTTGTGGGTCCCACTTCCCAGCAGGTTCCCTCATCAGTGGAAGGAGGGTCTCACCATTTTGAGGGGTCTCGCCAAGTTGTGTTGGGATCTGTCACCTCTTTCTTCTTTGGCGATCACTCGTAGCCAAGTAAGATTGTCTTCCATAAACACGGTTTTAACAATGAGCCCGTAAGTGAGTGTGGAGGGCAATTCTGGACCCACACGTCCTTCCACAGTGGGGATGTTGGTTCCCGGGTGGGAGTATAGTGTGGATTTGCCAAGCATGCCTTCCTCTTAGCACATTTCTCCCTTGCGTTCTGAGTTTGAGTGTCTTCAAAGTCCATGACACCTTTGGTAAAGGCTGTTCTCCAACTGGAGCACTCACAGACCAGTGTTTCCCAGTTGTCGGTGTTTATACTACATTTTTAAAGATTTGTCAAGACAGCCTTTAAACCTCTTTTGTTGACCACCAACATTATGTTTTCCGTTTTTAAGTTCAGAATAGAGTAGTTGCTTTGGAAGACGATCATCAGACATCTGCACAACATGACCAGTCCAAGGAAATTGATGTTGAAGAATCATTGCTGAGCTTTGCTTCATCCAGTACACTGATATTAGTTCACCTGTCTTCCCAAGTGATGTGTAAGATTTTTCAGAGACACCACTGATGGAATCTTTCGAGAAGTTGGAGATGGTGTTTGTAAGTGGTCCATGTTTCACAAGCATACAGTATGGTTGGTAGTACAATAGCTTTGTAAAGAAGCATTTTGGTTTCCCTGTGAATGTCCCAGTCCTCAAACACTCTGTACTTCATTCAGGAGAAAGCCACACTCGGAGAGCTCAGGTGATGCTGGATTTTGGCATCAATGTTGACCCTTGTGGAAAGATAACTGCCTAGGTAGGAGAAGTGATTGTCATTTTCCAACGTTACACCATTGAGTTGGATTTGTGGTGCTGCAGAGGGGTTATTTTGTACTTGTTGGTGCAGTACTTTGGTTTTTTGGATGTTGGATCTGTCACCACCAGGCACCTGAAGCAGGAGGGACTTCCAAGGCTCCGTAACCTCAGCCATGGAGCAGAACTTGGGGACAGCCACCAGCCATCAAGGAAGCTGAATCCACAGGAAAGCTAAAGCTAGAAGCCCTCAGTCGGTCTCCTCTGCACATCTCCCAGCTAGTCAACATCCTTCTTAAATTGTGGTACCCAGAACTGGACACAGTACTTGAGATGTGGCAGAATAGAGTGGGACTGTTACTTCCCTTTTGAATTATGGTGCTGAAAGAGACTCTTGAGAGTCCCATGGACTGCAAGAAGATCAGACCTCTCCATTCTGAAGGAAATCAGCCCTGAGTGCTCACTGGAAGGACAGATCCTGAAGCTGAGGCTCCAATACTTTGGCCACCTCATGAGAAGAGAAGACTCCCTGGAAAAGACCCTGATGTTGGGAAATATTGAGGGCACAAGGAGAAGGGGACGACAGAGGACGAGATGGTTGGACAGTGTTCTTGAAGCTACCAGCATGAGTTTGACCAAACTGCAGGAGGCAGTGGAAGACAGGAGTGCCTGGCGTGCTCTGGTCCATGGGATCACAAAGTGTCGGACACGACTAAATGACTAAACAACAACAACAATTACTTCCCTTGATCTGGACATTATACTTCTGCTGATGCAGCCAAGAACAGCATTAGCTTGTCAAAACAAAAACAAATACAAATACAAAGAAAAATTGCATAGCCATGCTGCAGAATATCTCACAGTCTGAGCCTCCATAGTTGAACGTTGTCAAACAGAAAAGTCAGGGACAAACTGAACATGATTCAATTTTACTCATATTTTAGCACCCCTGCTCCACCCCCTCCCACACCCCATGAAGATATCCAAAGAGCTGTTCTCAGTGTGAGAAAATCCATGCAACAGCCCTGGGAGCAACTCTTGTGTGAAGGGGGAACAGAAATGGCAAGTGCTGGAACAGCTGGCCTTCAAATGGAAAAAACAAATGACACCTTTCCCACTTCTTAAAATGGGGTGCAACCAGGGTTTTTCCCCCCACTAGAAATCAGTTCCAGCCCTTCTTAGGTGGATGCCATTGCCACCCTAAGAGAACGAGGGTTTATGCTGAGTTCCGGCACCAACTGCAAAGTTCACTGCCGTGCTCTCGCACAACGCCTCCTTCTGCAGGAGAACTTCCTGATGGTTTGCATTCCACATTCCTTACCTGTTTACTCTTGCCAGCAGCTTCCTCCTCTGCTTCTGTCAGTGGCATTGTGTGGGGAGAGCCAGGGGTGGTGGCCCCGAGTGCATTGGGGAGACACATTTTACTCTTTGTCACCCTGCCAGCCCCATGAAGGGCTGGGTAAGGAGGACACAACAGACATGCACCCTTCCTGTTCAGGGCCCATGCCTGTTGCATCCTCCTCATGCAGCCTTGCAACACCACAATGTAGCTCAGGGCTGGAAGGCAGCGTGAATGTGCCCTTCAGGTGAATGCCTGTTGTGTCCACCAAGGGCTGTGGGCAGGCAGGGACACAGCATGGCATGGCCCTGCTTGGCAGCAGGGGGTTGGCAGGGGAGCGGGTTGGCCACTCTCTGCACTCTGCCCCCTGTTTTTGTGACTTTCTCACACTGAATTTTAGATGGAAGTTATTTGATGGAAGGGGATGCAGGTGGCTCTGTGGTGTAAACCACTGAGCCTTGGGCTTGCCGATCGGAAGGTCGGTGGTTCGAATCCCCGCGATGAGGTGAGCTCCCATTGCTCAATCCCAGCTCCTGCCAACCTAGCAGTTTGTAAGCACACCAGTGCAAGTAGGTAAATAGGTACTGCTCCGGCGGGAAGGTAAACAGCGTTTCCTTGTGCTGCTCTGGTTTCGTCAGAAGCGGCTTAGTCATGATGGCCACATGACCCGGAAAAACTGTCTGTGGACAAATGCCGGCTCCCTTGGCCAGTAAAGCGAGATGAGCGCTGCAACCCCAGAGTTGTTTGTGACTGGATTTAACTGTTCGGGGTCCTTTACCTTTTTTTTTTTTTTTACTTGATGGAAAGGATCTATCCTTTTGTATTCTGCAAAGTCTATCTGCCTCTTGAAGCATCTTCCTCAGCTTGCCTCATGCTGGAGTCGACTTGGCCCCCCCTCAAAGTATCTGCCTCAGGGCGCCAGCCGACTGGGTGTGAGTTTGTGTTATTCCCTCCATCTCCCACATCTGCCTCAATGGATGTCACTGTGAGGAGGGTAGGGCCACGTAATGTACTAACAAGCTGGCAGTTGGCAGGGGAACTAACTCTCCAATGGGACCCACTCCCGGATAATGAGGCAAAAGGGTGCTGTGATGATCACACAGCACCGAGGTTAGAAACCATGTTATTATCCACAGAGCGTAAAGGCCAGATCAGGAGGGATTTGGTGGAAGTGGGGGGAGGGGAACAGCTCAGCAAATACACTGTGTTGGGGGATGAATCACTTTCCCTTTCAGGCATTGAAAGGGCCTATAAATAAACCTCAGAGAGACCAAAATAGCTTCCTTTGCTCAAGAACCTTTTGTTCAATGAGGTTAAGGAAGCGAAATTACTTCGCCCAGCATTGGAAGACAACCCCCCTTCCCCAGGCATGGGGCAAAGGCGGGGCAGGCGGAGGGGTGGCTATTTCCCCTTGGGTTCCCTTGCTGCGCTCGGAGACAGAAAACAAGTCTCTTGCTGGTGGTGGGCATAACACAGCTGATAAAGGGGCCCTCCCTAGAACAGATTTGGAGCCTCATGTGCGTGTGGTGACGGTGGCGGCGGGGCAGTTGCTGTGGGGGCTGCGTGATTCATGCATTATGTTTGGGGCAGAGAAGGTACAACAACCAAGGCAATTTGCCCTGCAGATGTCATAGGACAGGCTTCCTCAATCTCGGCCCCCCCAGATGTTTTTGGCCTACAACTCCCATGATCCCTAGCTAGCAGGAGCAGTGGTCAGGGATGGTGGGAATTGTAGTCTCAAGACATCTGGAGGGCCGAGGTTGAGGAAGCCTGTCATAGGAGGTCCCTGTTCAGAGAAATTCAAAAGTAGCTGTGGGGGTTGGCTGAATTGGCCCAGACAGCAGCTGTGCCTAACCCAGAGGTGATCAGCCTGAGATCTTAGGCTCAGCCTGATTTCATGCAGGTAGCAAAAAGGGGGGGAACAGCAGGGAGGGTGACAGAGGGAGGGAGGGAGAAGGGGTGCCAGCCCACTTTTGGTTCTGGTGTTTTTTCCACTCCTCCTTCTGCTGATTCCACCTCCTTCTCAAAGCACCATTTACCTGCTTAATGGTCTTCAGGGCTGCCAAACTGAATAAATTATTGGAATAGCAGATAAGCCCCGCCCAGCATAATCCATCACATGACATGGCAGATATGCGCATATGCACACAGCATATGAATGGCAATGTTCATCAACTTAGGGGGCCCCCCTGCCCCCTCAAATATTTTATTGGGGGGAGGAGGGCAAGGGGACCTCGGCTCCTAGGAGTTGGCTCCTTTGATGGTCTTCACCAGCAGATATCAGCCCCACTGAGGGAAAAGACAGGTGCCCCCATTGTGCTCCCCCCACCTTTCCAAAGTGGTTATTGTCTGCTTGGAGGAAGGCCCAAGTTGATCTGGAAAGTGGGACCGAAAGGAGGGGGCAAATGCTCCCAGGCCACTACAGCTTCTTTGAGCCAGTTGCCTCTTGACAGCTCTTTTTAAACAAACAAATAATAATAATAATAATAATAATAATAATAATAATAATAAAGGCACCAGAGGATCTGATCGTGGATCCATCGCATCACATGTAACGTGGCCCTCTCTCCAAATGACACACTTGATAACAGAACAAATAACGAAATAAAGTAGGTAACTGATAGTTTGCTGCCCTGCAATAGGACTCAGAACTTGTTGCTTGAGTCAAGGAAAGGACTGCCATACATCTGGGATTTCAAAGGCAGAAGTGATGTCTGGGGGGGGGGGATTTCCGAAAGGCGAGTGAAAAATTACATAATCGTAAACAATTTTTTAAAAACAGCTCAACCGGGGTGTCCTGGTTTTTACTTTTTGAAATATAGCAACCCTAGCAAGGAGCCAGTGGGACGCAGGTGGCGCTGTGGGTTAAAGCCTCAGCGCCTAGGACTTGCCGATCGAAAGGTCGGCGGTTCGAATCCCTGCGGCGGGGTGCGCTCCCGCTGCTCGGTCCCAGCGCCTGCCAACCTAGCAGTTCGAAAGCACCTCCGGGTGCAAGTAGATAAATAGGGACTGCTTACCAGCGGGAAGGTAAACGGCGTTTCCGTGTGTGGCTCTGGCTCGCCAGAGCAGCAATGTCACGCTGGCCACGTGACCCGGAAGTGTCTCCGGACAGCGCTGGCCCCTGGCCTCTTGAGTGAGATGGGCGCACAACCCCAGAGTCTGTCAAGACTGGCCCGTACGGGCAGGGGTACCTTTACCTTTACCTTTTAGCAAGGAGCCATCAGCTTGCCTCAAGTGGTAGGGGGTCTGCTGTGTTTCAAATGTTGGGGCTGAGCAACCCCAACTCTTCATCCAGTCGAAACAAAATAAAAAAATCCTTCCAGTAGCGCCTTAGAGACCAACTAAGTTTGTTATAGGTATGAGCTTTCTTGTGCATGCACACTTCTTCAGATACCAGTGTGAGTTAAGAGGCAAGAGGCACAGGTCCTTCCTTAGAGCCCTGCAAGGTTGCTCAGGTAAGTAAGGGCAGCATTTACAAAAAACAAAACAAAACAAAACAAAACAAAAAAACCAAGTAAACCAGCAAAAGGTTGCACCACCTGTTTTGGAGGTGCCATTTGCCTTTCCTTGATGACTATTGATGGAGGTATAGTCCTACCTTATACCACGGGTTCCACCTAGCCCGCTTGTGTCAGCCTTGGCTAGAAGTGGCTCTCCGAGGCCTCAGGCAAGAAAGGATATTTTCTAGACTGCCATACTTTCTGACATCCCTTTTAAACTACAGGCACAGGCGGGCAGGGTGGGATGTTGAGCGTATGGCCCTCCTTGGGAGTGCAAAACAAGTGCTTTACTGCCGCCGAGCAGAGAGTGTGAAGGATGACGAGCCCGGAAATCTGTCCTGGTTTAAAGAACAAGGGTGGTGTGGAAGGGCACCTGTGGATTCCAGGACAGTTGTGGCAGAGGGAAAGGCGAGCCCAGCACAGCTTGGGAGAGCGAAAGCAACTGGCGAGAGCGGCCTCCCTGGTGTGGCAGATGCGATGGCTTCAGGACAAACAGCCACTTAAGAGACGACACTAGTTTGCAAAGTGAGGGGAAAGAGTGTGGTCCCTGGTCCCTAGCAGCCTCTGAGAAACAACAGCAGCTTTGGGAAGAGAGGGGCACCAGGAGGGGGAATAGGGATTATGGAGCACTACAAGGGGCGTTTTTTTTTTTTTTGTCCAGCGAAGAAGAATTCCACTGTGCTGCCCTGTCAAGGGAGGAGAGGGGGCTGGCACTGGCAACAGCAGGGTGGGACAAGGGGAGGGCTGTTATAACTGGTGTTGGCTTGTTGGCAGTTCTCCTGCAGGCAGAATTGTCTGGCTCCTGACTGCTGCAGACGTTTGCAAGGGCAGGATGGGACCACCTGTGCCAACGCTGTAGCTAGGTAGGTAGAAAGGGCAGTGCCAGGGGGACGGGGTGGTTTGGGACGGATATTTTATTTGTGTTTTAAATATATAGATATATATTTCATTCCCAACTTTCTGTCTCACTTCTGAATGACCAAAGGCAGTTCACTGTCACACACAAAAATTAAAACAATTCTATAATGTTAAAGGCTCCACTTTGCTGGTGTCAGCACAACGCAGGCAATGTGGGGCACAGGTGGGCGTTGTCATGCCTGGGGAAGGAATTGACTGAGATGCTCAAGCCTAGCCCTACTGTTTATTTACTCCTCTGAGAAGGAGGGGAGGGGAAATGGCTGGTGCTTTGAAGTTTGACTCTCCCACAGCATGCAGAGAGAGCACGAAAAAGTGGTCTCTGTGAGAAGGCTGTCAAAAAAGTCACATCCTACTAAGCGAAAGAATGAAAGATCATTACCCGCCTTCTTTCTCTCCCCCCCTCCCCAATTTGCTCCCCTACAACCTCACAAGGTCTATGACAGCAGTGCCTCACACTGAATGCAACTGACTTGTAGAAAGGACTCTATGAATTGAAAACAAAGATGTTGTAGGTACCCTTGTTAACTATGAAAATCATTGAACAGAAATTTTTTTTTAGGTGACATGCTAGCTTGAGAGAGTCATAACCCCCCTCTCCCAACTCTCTCTCTCTCTCTCTGTCTTTCTCTTTTTATAAATTTGGGAACAATGACTCCAAGCCCAATAGTGTCAGCTGCAATGGGTCATCCCTGACACATTCTGGTCCACCCTGAAATGTATTTGGGTGGTGTGAGGGCTCCCTCACATATGACAGAAATATAGGAAATCTGCATGTACTCCCATGTACATGTTTGCCATGCTGAACAGTGTGCACGTGTGGTGAAAAGGCTGCATGTATTTTCATCTCAAGTGATGTTGAGCATGCCAATTCCTTTGTAGAAATAATGATAGCAGAGGCAATCAGCAAAAAGTGTTGGTGCTGGTGGCTTAAAATCCAAACTCCCCATCATAAGAATCATTGAAAAGTTGTTGCCTTTAAGTGGTACTCCCAAATTTTCTACCTACTCTTCCTGATGGTGTGCATAATGATCCCAAAGTCCTCCTTTCTCCTGCTTTCTGCTGTTCAAATGAAGAATTCCTAACACCAGCCCCATCAGATACATTGTGGGGCTTTAAGGCTCAAAACCTGGTCAGAAAATCCATCCATTCATTGACTCATTCAGGGTTTTGTTTTTTAAAAAAGCGAAGTCAATGTGACTTACAACCAGCT
The DNA here is from genome assembly GCF_951804945.1 of Podarcis cretensis. NCBI lineage: Eukaryota > Metazoa > Chordata > Lepidosauria > Squamata > Lacertidae > Podarcis > Podarcis cretensis. The sequence goes on from NC_137187.1 coordinate 34,051,717, forward strand.
ATTTAAATAGTAAACATCAAACTGCAAACCGATAAACTAAAAGACAAACAACAGCAAAAGAGAATAATTGAATGAAAATAAAAAGTCCCAGAACAATAAAAAAACAGAAACCATCAATAAAACAGGGAAACAAACCTCATTCCAGCAGCAAAACAACAGTAAATGCTGCTTAATCCACCACAGGAACACAGGAAGCTGTCATACTGAGTCAGACAATTGTGTTCAGAGACTGATTGAACTTCGGAACTTTTGCATGCAAAATTTTCCTTCCCCAACCCTGCAATATATATATATATTAATATTAAAGCTGCTTCTGAAGGACTTCTTGAAAAACTGGTTCTTTTGCCTGATGCTGAAAGTGCTTGGTGTTGGGCCAAGCTAGACTCTATGGGGAGGGCATTCCATAAATTTGGTATCACCACTGAAAAGACCCTGCTCCTATTACGCACCTTCAGTCAGCAGGGGCACACAGAGCAGGACCTCAGATGCTGAATGTTGTGTGAGCTTTAATATCAATAATACCACTAAAATAGGTAGAATTTGCACAGGTAATTTTATGTGTTCTGAGTGCTCTGCATACATACTCTCAATAATCATTGCAACAACCATGTAAAGTAGGCCAGTATTATTATTATTATTATTATTATTATTATTATTATTATTATTACAGATGTGGGGCTCAGGTTGAATAGTACTGGCTCACTTAAATCCAACCAGTGAGTACGTGGCTGTGCTGAGGTTTGTTTTGTTTTTTAAAATAACTATTAGGAACTTGCCAGCTGCTAGTCAGGCTGTATGCTGCCTACAACAGTTCTATAAGTCAATGGGTTAAAGGAAATCCCACCCCCCACTGTTCTAAACCTTGTTTCTCTACATCAAGGAAGGAAATTTTTGGTGGTATTTTGCATTGGTGATATATTACTTCTACCGTCGTTGGTTTCCTATTTGTTTCTGGACCTCGTTTATATCAACTTTATAGTGTTGATGTTAGTATTAAGAGTCCTAAATGGACCAGAACTCATCTACATTAGGGACTGTCTATCTACTTCCTTATGAACCTGCCTAGCAATTAAGGTCAAGGATGGAAATCTTGTAGATATGTGAAATCACATCGGTGTGTGTATTCTCCATCGTAGTGGGTACCAATTTATGAAGTGTTCTCATTAGAATTCTAACAAACCTAGAGGACATATCTCCTGACCATAGAAGAGGTACTCAAAATGAAGTCAAGATACTCAGTAATTAACATATATTCCTTTACTGTGTGTGTGTGTGTGTGTGTGTGTGTGTGCGCGCGCGCGCGCTTAAAAATGACTTTGCAAGGATAATCTAATTGGCCAATGAGATGTACAAATATAAACCATAATGTTAATATTATGGCTTATTTTTGTATGTCTCGTGTGGCCAACAAGTTTACCCTTGTAAAGTCATTTTTAGTATTATATATATATATCTGGTACAGAAATATATTTTATTGATTCAGTATCTTGACGTCATTTTCTGCGCTCACTAGTAATCTGCTGTAGGTCTTCAGGTATCTTATAAGGACATTTTTGTTTCAGCAGGCTTGGTTGGCTACTGTGATTTTAAATCTGCTATTTTTTATAGGTTTTGTATTTTCTGACTGAGATTCTGTTATTTTATTAGACTTTTATTAGACTTGCTATCAATTACAGCAAATCTATTGAAAAGTAACTATACCGATTCTTCATTTTTGTGTTTTAAATTTTGTACACTGCCTTATATTTTTTCAGGAAAATGATTAATAATAACAATAATAATAATAATATAAAAATATTAGAAGTAGGGGAAGTAATAGCTGGTGTTTGATGCCTTTATCATGATGATAATCTACATCACCATTCTTCCAGCTACTAACTCATCGCTGTTCTTGAGCACTACTCCCATAGCATTTGAGTCGCACATCAATTTGACAACTCCTACTTTGTCACTCTGGTTTGTCCATGAGATAATTTCAAGTCAAACAAAAAATACGATGATTGTTGGGTGTGTGTTTTTTCTACAGTAAAGTGCTTTGCATTCTGTCTTCGTTCACCACCCGGTGCGGTAGGCCACTTCCACTCCCCCACATTTTGTAAGTCAGTAACCAGAGACAGTGACTTCCCTAACATAATCTAGGAAACCATGTGGCATCAACACAAATGCTGCCATATCTTCCACACACATTGCCATGCGGCAACCCAGGTGAGATAACCTACCGCATACATTGCCAGCTGTGTTCTTGTCATTGGTTGCCTCTACCACCGATACAAGTTGCCCAGACAGGTGCTAGGGACAGACAAAACTAAAGGCTGAACAGCAACTGATTTCTGCTCATGGTCACATAAGTACCTCTGCTTCAGAAACCCACGAATGTCAAATTTCAGTGTGTGTCTCCCTCATTTTAAAGTAGCCCATAACACTTCAGAATTCTTGAGTACCATCTCACAATAGTTTAACCCAGATGTTTTCAACCTTTTTATCTCCACGGCTCCCTTGACCAACTACCTTCTTCCTAGGGTGCACCTTTGGGGCTCAGGAGCCTGTAGAACTGGCAACCTCTCACACTTCTCTGAACACCCTCCCTTGTGGAGTGTTCCCTCGGCCTCCTCCCCTCTCCCCTCTCCTTCGGAGTCCTCTGGGCAGCCGCTACTGCTGCCCCTGGTCTCTGAGCTGCCCCCTGGCCAGCCCCAGAGGCACCATTCACCTGCACAGCTTGTAGCCAGGGCTGCTGCAACAAACACCTGTGCAAGCCTTTGGGAGGCCGAGATAGGAGAGGGCATCAGAGGAGGGAGGGAAGGAAAGAGGGACAGAGGCCAGTGTTGCCCCTGGCACCCCTGACCATCATTCAAGGCAACCCAGGGTGCCATGGCACACTGGTTGAAAACCATTGGTTTAACCTAATATGGGATGACATGGGCAGTTTATATTCTAGATTCAGAGGTGCCTTGACCATGAGATAAGGGGAGTCACTCACTTCTGGCCAAGCTGCATTGGAATGAATGGAAACTGCCAGGCTGAGTGGGAGCTTGAACCTGGAACTGGTCCTGGAAATTCCTATTGCCAGTGTGGTGTAGTGGTTAAGAGCAGTGGACTCGTAATCTGGTGAACCGGGTTCTCGTCCCCGCTCCTCCACATGCAGCTGCTGGGTGATCTTGGGCTAGTCACACTTCTTTGAAGTCTCTCAGCCCCACTCACCTCACAGAGTGTTTGTTGTGGGGGAGGAAGGGAAAGGAGAATGTTAGCCGCTTTGAGATTCCTTAGGGTAGTGATAAAGTGGGATATCAAATCCAAACTCCCCTTCTTCTTCTTCTTCTTCTTCTTCTTCTTCTTCTTCTTCTTCTTCTTCTATTTGGTGAGGCTAGCACAGGGTGGCTTCTCAGAGGGATTGTGCCCTATGTTAGATAATAATAATAATAATAATAATAATAATAATAACAACAACAACAACAACAACAACAACAATAAAAAAAATATTTATACCCCGCCCTCCCCGGCCAGAGCAAGGCTCAGGGCGGCTAACACCAGTAAAATTACAATAAAAACATAATAGGGGGAATAAAAACAATTTAAAATACAGGTTAACATGCAATTTAAAATGCAGCCTCATTTTAAAAGTAGCCCATGGATCAAAACCGTAAGGTGAGGGAAAACATAAGGGTCAGACTGAGTCCAAACCAAAGGCCAGGCGGAACAGCTCTGTCTTGCAGGCTCTGTGGAAAGATGTCAAGTCCCACAGGGCCCTAGTTTCTTGTGACAGAGCGTTCCACCAAGTCGGGGCGAGTTAGCAGGAATACCATTTGGATTCCCAGTCTGACGTTACGTACGTATTAGCTGCTTAAAACACAACAAGGTCAGTGCAGTTGCACATTGATGTACACACCAGAAAGGGAGCAGAGATGCCTTTACCTGATGCACATTACCTGCTTGGTCTCCCCGCCCCCAGGCTCCTATTCGTGAAGCCGCCACCTGCGCATGTGCAATGCGGTATTTCTTAAGGTATTTCCCAAGAAGCTACAAGACAGCTATGCATTGTGGGCAGTGTTGTGTGCACACAGATTCAAAAGCCAGTGCTGGGTGTGCACTGGAGCTAGAGAAAATGGTAATGTGTACACAGCCTCAGGCATCAAATTGTCTTAGGCTGGTGCGAACGTACAGTCTGTGAAAGTTCTCCCTGCTACAGGACTCATTGTGAAACTTACGCTTGTTGTCAAACGTTGGACTTTCTTTGAGCCAATGCCAAACCGAAACAGAGCGTCAGCTCCCATGCCAAATAGCAGTTTGCTGCTGTGGGGGTGGGGCTCCATTAGGATCGGTGCCCTGATGGAAAATGTCGAACCCTTCTCTCCCCACATGCTGCAGCCCCAGTCCTGAACAGGGAGCCCAGCAGCTGCTGTTTGCAGTGAGAAATATATACATGAAATATTAAACAATATGCTCAGTAAATTAATAGTAACAGTAGTAGTAGTAGTAATTTTAACAATAAATTACCAGCCCTTCACCAGCAGAACTGAGGGTGGTTTACAGCCAGGGCCATCTTTACCCAGGGGTGCGGGACACCCGGGCGCCAAATTTGGGGGGAGGCCAAATGTATACCTACTGTATACTGGTCCCTCTCGATTGGCGGCAGTGAAAAGCAATGGATCGAAAGTCCTTGCCCCCCTCCTCAACAACTTTGAGTTTGCCCCCCTAAAAAAACCCTCAATTAAAGTTAATTTGGGGGTTGGCTAAACCAAATTTGGGGACGCTGGGCAGATCTTTGCACCCCAGCGGCGCATATTGCTAAAGACGGCCCTGTTTACAACCATTTAAAATTCAGTATTAAGAAGGATAAAACAAATTACAGTCACAGGAATAGGGCGGGTCTTGAAAGCATACATCTCAGATGTCAAAGCCTGGGTAGAGAATCGAGCCTTCAGCATTCGCCAAAAACTGTACAGTGAAAATGCCAAGCGTACCTCTAACAGGTAGTTTGGACAGCTGATCTACATCCATGCTGAAAACCTAGGGGCTGACTGTGTACCTGTTTGTTCTTCCTGTGGCTATACACTCTCTGGCACAAAAGGTGACATAGATAGTGCCATTTACCTCCTTTTACTTCATAACAATCTCTTGCGCATCTGTGCAAAACTGCAGCATAATTTCACCGCAAGTGTGGTGACATTGCACCATTGCTATTCTCTTAAATCATAAAAAAAAATCCCCCTCATATGCAGCAAAAGACCCTCTGAAACCCTAGGGTGGCAGGTGTGCATAACTTGTCGGTTCATTCCCAGGGCAGCCCAGTTTCTCCAGTTTAATTCAAAGGTACGTGGACACTGTGGATGTATGTAAACCCACATGGAGTGTATTAGGGAGCAGACAAAATATAGATGATCAAGTAAATTGTAAACAATTGGAGCCAGCTGCACCAAAAGGAAGAGAAGCCACCTGTTGGGTGAAAAGGCCCAAAGTATTGAAATAGTTAGCAATGGGAACTGGAGATGAAAAATATGACGTGATCATCGTTCGGTGCAAAAAAATCAAATAGGTATTACTTGTAGCACCACACCGAACCATTATCCGCATACACATATAAAGCACCGCTGTGTACACACAATTTAAAAAAATAATAGAGATGCCAGAGTAAATATTAACTGTTTGCAGATAGATAAAATAAAAATGCTTTTAAAATAGAATGTTTTCATGCTGTTTTCAGAGAATTTGAACATTTGCAGGTCCCTTTATTTAATAAGTATTTTAAATTCTTGATAAATTAATTCTAAACTGAGCAACTTTCAAAACATGAATTTCCTTCCTTTCTGTTTGAGATTGCACTCTAAGCAAGGTATTGCTTTAGCACGCAATGCTATTTGCAAATGTAGTTGCCGGCACAAGGAGTTTGACAGGGAGCGCTTTGAAGAAAGATGGCCCAGACTTCTCTTGTGCCTTTAACAGGGATTTATCTGCAGAGATCAGCCCATAAAACATTTCATGGCATGGAGATAAGCATGTTCACCTGCAAATGTGCGGCACGGAGATCAAAACAGCGCTGAGGTAGCAGCTTTCAAAAGCTGACAACCAAACTCCAAGGGCGATGGTCTGCTTGTTTGGTGCTGCTATCTATTCTGCGCCACCCGCAATTATCCCGCAAGTCATTTTTGACTAACAGTGATGCACATAAAGATTGGCACAGTCCAAATGTGGCTAAAATATGTCAGGTATATTAATTCAGCAACCTGTCACTGATAAAACATTGCTAGAGTAAGCAGCTGTCTGGAAGGGGTGTCAGAATTTGCAGATGTTCAGGTGCAGTTATGCTCCTTACCAATGTGACTCAAATGACGGTGCTTGGAGGAAGAGAGATTTTTCTCACTCTCACAATTCACGTCTGTGTGTATGTGCACATGGGTAAACAGGTAGCATTTTCACTTTTCTGAATATGTATGGCAAATACAGTATGGCAAGTATATCAAAGAGATATAGAAGTACAGGCCTCCTCAGGATTGAGGAGAATCTTCATTAGCAGATCCTCCAAGTGTCCCTATTTTCTAGGGTCATCCCTGATTTGGAGAAGCCGTCCCGGTTTCTGAGGTGGCATCTACACACATATAAAAAACGCTGTGAAAATGCTTTTTTTTAAAAAAAATCTGAAAAATATATACTGAATTTGCCATAGCTCACCATTGCCATCTAGTGTCACATTTGTATATTGCACCTTACAACACATTTAAATCATTTTATTTGCAGCAGTATAGCTGAGTCCTGATTTCATCTAGGAATGTCCCACTTTTCCTTAGGATGTCCCTATTTTCATTGGAGAAAAGTTGGAGGGTATGTTATCCGACCCCCGAACTGTCTGAAAGCAATCCTTTATAGTTTGTTTTTTTTAAAAAAAAAAAGTTTAATGTTTTATTATGTTTTAATATATGTTGGAAGTGCTCCAGAGTGGCTGGAGCAACCCAGTAAGATGTGTGGGGTAAAAATAGTAAAATTATTACTATGGAATGGGACGTCCCTATTTTCATCAGAGAAATGTTAGAGGACGTGCATTGGCTGTTCATGTATCTTCCCTGATAATGCAGAAAGTGGTGTGGGAGGCTTCAGTTGCCTCAGGCACTACTCTCCCCACCTCCAAAATTGGAAGCAAACCACCAGCCAAGGGAGGAAAAATACCCCAGGCAATTGGAGGGGTGGGACCCCCCCCCCCCAATTTATGGCCTCTTTTGAAGTTAACATTACACACTTCCCACCCTTTAACAGCCATTATATGTATGTCAGTTCACAATCTTCCACTTTTAAACATACAGCTGGAGGCAGACATGTGAACAAGCACGGTTGCACCATCAAATAGTTAAGGATGCTGGGAATTATAGCTCTTTGCAAGGTAAACTACAGTTTCCAGAGTTTCTAGAGGGAAATAACACGCTTTCAATGTTTGGTGTGTACACAGATCTGCTCTCACAAGCAGATGAGGTAGTGAACCTCTGTTTGGGCTGTCTCATGGGGTGTGTGTCACATAATTGAACTATCCGTATAGATATAGCACTGTACATAGAAAACTGGTTGTCAGGAATAAGAGTTCAATCCTTCTTCACTTGAAAGGTTGGGGAGGCAGAACACAAAGAGGGGCAGGAGAAGACATGCGCTGCAAGGGGCAGCAGGAAAAGACCAAATTTGGGGGGCAAGAAGAGGTGGGAAGGGAAGTCTGAATGGAGATGGAGGGTCAAGGAGCTAAGTGGGCATGGGGCGGGCAGAAAAGAAGGGAGGTGAAAGATGGAGAAAACCCTCTCACACACGCACACACACACGACTGTTTGCTCTTGTGTAGGTGGTTTGGGAGGGGATGGAGCCAGCGTTTCACTCACTGATCCAAATAGTTTAACTTACTCATATTCCATTTCCCGAAGCACAGTCTTAACACATAAAAGTACACCGTACAATATCCAATTAAAAAGTCATAAATAGGATCTGTGTAATGATTTTAATCTATTTTCTTAATACCCCAAAAAGGGCTGACCAAATAAAACTAGCGGTGGTTTTATAAGGCATTAATAATAACAACATTTGGAAGGAAATTTCACGTTACAAAGACAGTTCCCACTTCTGTACGGCTTTATCACAAAAGCCTTCCCACTTGTTAGGGAGGGACACTGGGGGTCCGCTCGTGTTAATGCCATTTCTAAAGGATCCCAGAGCAGGTGATGGATGTGGAATCATGCTTGATATGTCATATAGCAAGGTATAGAGATTTCCAGTTCCCTTTTGCTACCTGAAAAGGATGGATAACATAGAAAGTTCTATCCTGCTCGATTGTTTAGATTATAATCCACACATATCACCTTCATTTGTCTGATACTGGTAATCTTCTTTCTGTCTTCCAGAGACAAGCCTCCTATGTTTGGGGCTTTGCTGATGATGCTATCCCACCATTTTTGATAAATCAGACATCTTATTGATGCATATTCAGTGCCGAGATTTTTAAAGCAAAATTTAAAGTTGCCAGCTTTTCTCAGTGGTGGCTATCTAGTCTTTTACATATTGTATATGTTTGGATTATTAATGTATTTGGATGACTTTGGGTGATTTTATGATTTTGTTGTTTAAACTTATGCCAATAAAGGCTAATAAACAACAATAATAACAATAACTACAACAGTGCCACTAATAATAATAACTAAAACGTCCTCCTCAAATTTGGAAAAGGAGTTATTTCTTTAATTTTGGGGGAAATCCAAAAATTTCCTTGACCACTGCAGAGCCGAACACCAAATGTAGAGCCTGCCATGCAAAAGTTGTCCCCAACCAGTATTAGAGAAACTTCAGGACTAGGCTGCTTATTAATTTGATTACATTTATTAATCGCCTGTTAACACTAGTTTCCAAAATGAAATAGGTGATTGTGTAGCAGGAAGATTGTGTGGCAGGATTTGGTATATTATGTCATTTTACAATCTAGCATAAGGTGACACCATTATATGATATATTGTGAACAAACCATGGACGCAGTAGTACCTGAGCTATATATTTCGCTTATTTAAAACCTTGTAATTGTGGCACTAATTGTCCTGTTAATATACAGAGAAACAGAAATGGGTGCAGAAATCAGGGACAGTGTTTTCCTTAATAATGGAATGGGGCCACCAGCTCCTGCCCCACTGCTTAAAGTGGTGTCCAAACTTTTTTCTAAGAGGGCCAGATTTGATGAAGTGGGGGCCCGTGAGAGCCGACCAAAGCTGTTGACCTTTTTTTAGGAGCTTTTTTTAATGGTTGAAGTTATTGAGCTTTTTTTTTAGGATTTAAGTTGTCAAGGGTTTTTTTAAGGATTTTACCCCAGGAAATAAAACTGCCACAGAGGCCAGAGATTAAACCGACCGGCGGGCCAGATTAGGCCCCAGAAACAGACTTTGGACAGCCCACTTAGACCCCCTTCTCTGCTTTTCCAGAATATGGGAGAGAACCCAGGAGTCCTGGTGTCAGCTTCGCCTCATTCCACTGCACTCCCCCCCCCCACCTGCCCTTTCTCTTTCACTTGCTTTCACTCTGAAGATCGGCTTTTCTTGTTTCGTCTGCTCTGCTGCCTGCTAGCACTCGCCCCGTTCCCCACGGAAAGCCTATCCAGGAGGGGGTGGGGGTGGGCATGTTGGCATGGGTAGAAGGGAAGGGGGTGGCACAAGGAGACTGGCAAAGCTGCCAGCCAGGGGCAGACTGGGTCATGGCTGTTGGCACCGAGTCTCTGCCTTCTCTGTGTGAGCTGCATTAGTGATAGAAACGCAATGCCCCCTTCGGACAATAAAAGTGTTCTCTCCCCCAACCCAGTCGCCCCCTAATCTGATGCCAGGGCTTTGGAGATGAAGTTCCCATCGCTGGAAGAAAACAGATGCCACCTCCTATTCAGCAGGCTGGTATAGAGCACAACAATGGCCCAGCACACAGCCTGTGCCAACTGAGGGGGGCACCCTATTGAGCTTGCCTCTCCCCAAATAACAGCTGCACAGAGACGGCTTAGGAGAGGAAACCGCTGCCAAGCCATCCCTACCCGGGGCATGGGGTGGGGAAGGGGATGTGCCTTCTTTAAGGAGAGTGCCCAGGGCAGACAATTGCCCTCCTCCTCGGCTGCGGGGATTTCACAGGTTTACGCGCGCCTCTCGGGCGTCACCATGGCACCTTCTTGGCACACTCTGCCCATGCAAGACAGAGCCGGCGTTGCCATGGCACCAGCGGGCACCTCGTCAATCGAGGCTTTGTTCAAAGTTCTACCCCTTGAAACTGGAATTTCAGGACATGAGAGGCGGCTGAGGGGAGATCCCTGAGCCCAATATAGCCCCCACCCCTGCCAGGACTCCAGACATCCAACCCCCCCGCCCGCCCGCCAATATCTCCAGTCTGTCAGACACTCTTTCTGCTCTAAAGGCCTAGCTCTGTCCCCGCTCAATAGCCTCCTCAGCAAAGAGACACTCAGAGACATTTTGGCAGAACAATCTGCCTCCTCTACCCCTTCCCAGCAATGGCAAAAATTATTAATAATAATAATAATAATAATAATAAAATCTAACCCACAATTCCCTGCACTTTAATGGCACCCCAAAATCTGCTGCTGAATGGAGCCACGGCCTAACTGCAATGAGGCTTGCCGCTCAGCCCTTTCCTGAAGGTTTCTCCCTCAAATTTCCCATTGCCACAGGGACCACAGAGACATCATTCACTGGCAGTGTCTGTGTTTGTGCCAAAGCAGTAAGGGGCCTGGGTTACAGTGGGGCAGGTGCTTGCACCTTGAATAGTGTGCAGGTGTTGCTTACGCATCCCAGTTTTCCAGGGACAGTCCCAGAATTACAGAAGCCATCCCCATTTCTGCTCTGATGCCCGATTGCCCCGTCCACAACTTTTGAGAACAATTAAAAGTGGTGTGGGGTGTGTGTGAAAAATGGGGTCCTGTTTATACTGAAAATAAAATACCTGCACCAAATGAAGGAAACAGCAAAGCTGGCATACAAAGTCCTTCCTATAATTTCGAAGGCAAAGGTAACTTATCCACTTTAAATTCTTCAATTGCAATGCTTCCTGAGCCAGCCATTTTTTTTAAAGGAAACATGTAGAGTGTTTATTTCTTTATTGGAAAATGGAGCCTGACCCTGTCTACTCAGAAGTAAGTCCTACTGTATTCAATGGAACTTACTCCCAGGTAACTGGGTAAAGACTGGGCGGCCTTAGACTGCAATCCTAAGCATTTTTACTCAGAACTAACTCTCACTGAATTCAATAGGATTTACTCTCTGGTATGTATTTATTGTTTTATCTATTTGGTTGTTTGTTTGTTTGTTTAATTTATATACCGCCCTATACCTGGGGCTCTCAGGGCAGTTCACAGAATAAAATCAAGATATAAAACCCACCTTTGATTACCCACCTTTTTCTCTGACAAGGACTCAAAGCAGCTTACAGCTAGCATTTTATTTCATTCCTGTTGAATTTATCTGTTGAAAGCGTTGTACATTTGCTTGTACATTTTTTCTTTACAACATTCCTGTGAGGTAGGTTAGACTGAGAGGTTGTAATTGGCTCAAGGTGACAGATGTGTGAGGCAAGATCAAACACGGGAGAAGCTTCCTGATGTAGAAGAGAATGTCCCTATATTCATTTGAGAAATGTTGGCGGTTGTGGGATCAGGATGGGGTATTTGCATAGGAAGAGTGACCATTTTTCAGAGAGGGGAAGGAGGGTACGCTTATAGGACAAGCCAGGTCTGCTGAACTTCCCCTCTTCTCTACAATTATTCATGGTGACTGTTGTGACGTGGGCTTTGTGATTTCAGCTCTCTTGACATAATATGCTGGAGACAGTTCTCTAGTAACACTTCTTTATTAAAGCAACAAGACTAAGACCTGAGGAGGGGAGAGCTACATTTATAGGGACAGGGAACTAGCTAGAAAGGATACATTTTGGAGGAAACAATATCAGGCAATCACAGTCCTGCCTTTTGGAGGAAACCAATAAGACAGAGGATCCAAATACAGCAGCTTAAATGAACCAATAGTAGCTGTACCCTCTGGAACCAAAAGGCAGTTACTTTACCCTAATGCAAATACAGACAATAATAATACAGATATAAAATCCTTTGACTCAATACACAACAGTGACAGAGGAGCCTTGTCCTCTCTTTCACCTGTGGCTGCCTCAGAACAGGCAACCCCAGTGCAGAGAGAGGAAAGGGAGGCCTACTAATCTGAGAAAAGAGGGTGCCTCTCGGCACATCGCAGAAGAGTCCAGAGGTATAATGGCTGCTTGCTGGAGCAGAGGCCACAGAAGCATCTCGAAAGCACAACATTTTTAGCAGGGGTGGGGAAGCGCTTTTTGAGTCTGGAGAGCCACATTGTCTACTGAGCAACCTTCTGGGGGCCATATGCCATGGGTAGGTAAACCAAGGCCCGGGGGCCGGATCCGGCCCAGTCGCCTTCTAAATCCGGCCTGCGGATGGTCCGGGAATCTGTGTGTTTTTACATGAGTAGAATGTGTCCTTTTATTTAAAAGGCATCTCTGGATTATTTTGGGGGCCTGCCTGGTGTTTTTACGTGAGTAGAATGTGTGCTTTTATTTAAAGTGCATCTCTGGGTTATTTGTGGAGCATAGGAATTCATTCATCCGCCCCCCCCAAAAAAAATTTAGTCCGGCCCCCCACAAGGTCTCAGGGACAGTGGACCGGCCCCCTGCTGAAAAAGTTTGCTGACCCCTGCCATATGCCAATAGTGGGTGGGGCCACAGGCAAAACTGGGGAGGGTAAAGGACGTGGCTCTTATTTTTGCACAATAGGCTGAATTCCAGCCACACACACACACACACCCCAGTGGTTTCTACACACACATATGTCTCCATACTACATCCAGGCCAGCAAGATGCTTTATTGCAGATCGAAGGCACATTTCAGCCAGGCAAAAGCCCTTGGGAAAGACGCAAAGGCTGGCTTATGCAGAGTGTGGACAAGAGGTAGGCCTGGGGGCGTAGGTGCCGGGTCCCAGGGGCCCTGGGTGCCATGGCTCCCACAAAATGTTGAACGAGGGTGCAGGGCACCCATAAAGTGCAGTGAGGCGACATCATCACACCCACCCACCCCCTGGAGCGCGCAACGCTATGTCACTGTGCCCTGCTATGTGCGCAAGTGACGTCATCTCGCTGGGGGCTTGGTGACATAGTAGTGCACACACCACGAAGGGTGTAATGACATAGTACGTGCGCCTCGCAGCATGCATGTGCACCCTGGAGACACCTGCAGTTGTGGGGTGCAAGCCGGTGCCACTGCCCAGGGGCTAGATAGAGGTGCCTGCTTGAAGCACGAGGTTCCCCCCACATTATTCTCCACAGGATAATGAATAAAAGAGCTGTAAGGTTATTGTAGCCCCTTCCAGCCCAGACCAAACATAAAGCAATCTGCTCACCAACCTCCCTTTCCACTGAAGTAAAGTCAAGTTTTACTTTCCTTAATCAGCGAAGGAGCTCCATGGTGTCTGACAAGGAGTGGTTTTTCGGACTGCTTCATGTATAAAAAAAAATTTCTTCATGAAGACAACTGCTAGGAATGAAAAGTAGTATATAACCGTGTTCGTCGTCAGGTATGAAAATCATACAAGTATCTCTTTGGCTAAGATTATGCTGCCTCAGCTTTTGGCCTCTGCAATTGCAGCAAAAGAGATTAAGGTAGGTAGGCGTGTTGGTCTGACACAGTCAAAGTATATTAAAAAAATTAAAAAATTGTCCAGTAGCACCTCAGAGACCGACTAAGTTTGTTCTTGGCATAAACTTTCGTGTGCATGCGCACAAAAGCTTATACCAAGAACAAACTTAGTCGGTCTCTATTTTTTATATATATTATATTTTTATTAGTTTTCAAACACAAAAACAAATTTATACATTCCATACATCTTAATTGCATCTTACTCCTCTTTTTTGACTTCCCTCAGTTTGTCTGCCATTCCTTCCTATTGTTACTTTTTACACATTTCTGCCCTTTTAACCCTTTCCCCTCACAGAGCTTCCTTAAAGCTTACAAACATAATTTTATTATCACTCAGTTTTTGCATATATTGGATAAACTTTTCCCAATCTTCTGTAAATCTTTGATCTCGTCGATTCCGGATCCTTCCTGTCATTCTGTCCAGTTCTGCATAATCCATCATTTTAGTTCTCCATTCTTCTATCGTAGGTAATTCCTCCTGTTTCCATTTCTGGGCCATCAATATTCTTGCTGCTGTCGCTGCATATAAAAACAACTTCTTTTCTTTCTTATTTATCTCATTACCTGTAATGCCTAGTAAAAATGCTTCTGGTTTCTTAACAAATGTATATTTCAACATTTTCTTCAATTCATTATAAATCATTTCCCAAAAGCATTTTACCTTCTTACATTCCCACCACATATGAAAAAAGCTACCTTCTTTTTCTTTACATTTTCAACATTTGTTACTTATACATTTACATACCATCGGTACATCATTTTCATAACATTTTCTTTTATAACTGTGCATGCAGTGAATCTTAAACCATCTTTCCAAAGTCTGTCTTTTCCAATCATCCAAACTTAGTCGGTCTCTAAGGTGCTACTGGACATAAAAATATATATATCTATATATAGCAAAAGAGATATTCATGGCAGCATCAGATATGTTGCTGCATACAAGCTGGTGCATTTTTCTTTACATTAAGGTTAGTTCTGTGTAGGGAAAGGGCCATGTGAGACATACTTTTTAAATGTAAAGATTTAGTTTTTTTAATACAGAGAAATAACTCCCTTCAAGATCCCTCACCCACTCACAACTTCCTAAAACGACCCCTTCCCCACGCTCAACATTACCTGTTTATCAGCAGCCAGCAAAATGATGCTTTGTTAACAAAAACCCCTCTCATATTTTCTTTCTCTGCTTTCAAAATAGGAGCCTAATTCATGATTTGTGTAGGCTACCGCTTTCCGATTTGTAACGAAAGGTCTAGAAACCATTAGTTTCTCAAGTACAAATACAGGGTTGTGGCAGTGTCGTGCCATGGTTTTTTGTGTTCTTTGCTTTTGTGTGTTCTCTGGACTCTAAACAGTGGCTAATCTTAACTATGGATAACAAAAACAAGCCCGCTTCATAAACTATGGTTTGAAAATGAGCTTGATTCCAGCAATACCTAGTTAAGATTAACCTTGGTTTGTCTGGGTTTAGATGGTATGAAAAGCTGTGGTTAATCTAAAATGGGAGTGAAACCTTCCAAAGCCTCTTTGCAGCTACACCAGAAGAAAAAGGGGAGAGTACAAGCTCTCATAATGTCGAACTATGGCATAGTGCTACATTTGAAACGGCCAAACGTGTTTAACTTGAGTACTTTGGAATAGTTGTCCATATGCAATTACTATCAACAGTACTCTGTGATCAACAATAATCATAAGAGTACATTTTACCTGTAGAGCCTATTGAGCAAAGACTGGTGTTGCTAAACAATTATTCAGGAATATGAATCTGAGTCCTTTGGACTACAGTATCTCCAAATAGCCATATGTCAGTATTTATCAATATTTTAAAAGAAGGGGTTTGAAAGTTCTCCAACTTTATATTATAAACTGCCCTGTGATCCTCAGATGAAGGGTGTATATAAATTTAATTTAATAAAAATAGCTCATATCAATGGCCCTTTTAAGGTCCCTACTGAGTATTTCTAGTGTGAACTCACCCATGACTTTAAAGTTTTTTATACAGAAGGTATTTTGTCCTTTAGAAGAGCACAGATACAACGAAAACATTTTTATTCAAAATGGATTCCCTAAGGGTTCATCATCATCTTATCATCACAGATCTTAAGTAGAAAAATAATAGTAGTAGTTATTTCACAGTAGAGGCTACACCCTCGGAAAAGTTCAGCCCCAATGCTAGAAACATGTCTCACAATTGTAGATAATTTTCATTATCTTATTTTTATATGAAGTTTCCTGAAGGAAAATTAAATTAGCCTTTAGTTTTCCCATAGCTTAGCCATTGTTTCCCCCCCTCAAATTATGGTGGTTTTTTATCACTATTATTATATTTCTAAATATCTGTATATATAAAAACAAGAGACAAGTTTCCTTGTAAACATCTTCAATTATATATTATTCCTTTACAATAGAAAATGAGGCTTGAAGCTGCTTTAGCTTTACATATATATAAAGATGCTTATCTTCTGTTATTTGATTGTTTTAAAAGAAAAAACAGGTTTTGTGAAATTATTTTAAATACACTAAGCTAATTGGAATGTCGCTGTAATTAAAAGGCATTCACCCAGTCAAAAATTATGCTCTGTAGAAAAATTTAGGCTATCAATTCAAAAGCTACACAGTTGTTGAATTAAAAATATAAACATTTACAATGTATCATATACAGAGTGGAAAATTAATGAGGAATATAAAATTACATGTGTTAAACCAATCAGTGGTATACTAATTATTATTTTTTAAAAAATGAGTAAATTAGAAAAAAGCATTAGAAGAATACTGGCAATTCACATGCGAGCAAAAATGGAAAGCAATATTTGAATCTAAATATACCCTTTTGACACTTTTGAGGAAAAAATGCTGATATTCTTGCTTCTGCAATAATCATATCCATTCTTTGAGGAACAGCTGTCTACAGAGTTAAGGGGTGCAGATTATTATAGCCAGTGCCTTTTTCTGGGGGACGCATACCCCTAAACATTTTGTGAAACTAAATTGGGCCTCATTGAGGGGCAGTATTTCAATATAAGTAGGAAAATGAGAGTACCCCTAAACATTTTTTTAGGGGGAAAAAAGCACTGGTTATAGCACCTTGAAGCTGCTTCTGCTACCAGGGAAGGTCTGAGGATGTAAAATGTTGCCTGCAATGTTTCCCCTCCTTTCTTGGGTCCTCCATGACTCTCCCCCTGGTCTGAGCTTCAGGAGCAAATAGCTGTTTTAAGGTGTGGGTGGGTGCAGGTTGCGAGGGAGGTGGTTTTCAGCAGGAAAATGGCACAGGAGAAATGTTTTTTAATTAATCCGGACGCCGCATGGTCCTAGTCCTCATCAGGTGCACCCACATATTGTTCATCTAAATAGGAGAGAACCTCCATTGCAGGAGCCAAAGAAGGCTTAGGTTACACTACTTTGGCCGCCGAGGCGATGCCTACATGCAAACATACGTGACCAAAGCCTTGTGGCCTTCAGCACTCCCACCCCCCCATTCATGGAAAACCACATTAGGAGGAGATGCTTAACCCTTTCCCACCTGCTGCTTCTCCATTTCACACTGGCCTCTCCGAAAGCAGCTTTATCAGTGCGGCGGGGAAAGGGGAGCTGTGGCTGTTCAGTTACACACTTTGGCGTGCAATACTTAGTGGGCTAGCAAGAGCTGTGCTAGAACTGAGAGCGGACAGCTCAGCCTTTAATGCCTGTATTTATCCATGGTTACCTACAGAAGCCTCTTCCTTGTCTCTCCTTGGTTCCCTTTGTCTCCCCCATGGCAAAAGTTACCGTAGATTGTTAGCTTGTGGGAGCAGGGAATCTTCCCTTTTGCTTGTTTGTTAGTCAATATTAGGTTCTGTGGGGCACAGCGCTGGTGTGAAATAAAGCAGACACATTGCGAGCTGCTTAAAGGACTCGGGCACAGGCCCATGGCATCAATCTGCCTACACCTGGGCAAATTAAAATCGTGGGTGACTGGGGTATCCTTGGCACTCCATTCGACAGTGTGTCCCAGTCTTCCTGTATATAATGCTTTAAAAAATATTATTAAAAGGAGAGTGGGGAACAGGGTGAACAGGGCTGTAGGTGAAAGGAAACCACTCTGTTTGTAAAGCAAAGTGTGACATTGCATTCACAATACGGAAAAGATGTTTCACATATAGCCAGAATGCACTGATGAATGGTGAGGTCATAGTGAGGTCTGTCCCGAAATAAGAGATTTGAGAGCCTCTCTCTGTGTTTTCGGGGGGGGGGGGGAGAGAGAGAGAGAGAAAGGGATGCCCCAACCGCCGCTAAACCACGCGGCTATTCACAAATGTTCTTGTTTAAAAATAGGAAGTACAGTGACTGTCTCCAGCTTGTCTGTTCACTGTTTTTATGTCCTCTAACTCCCAGTTTTCTTTACTTCTTTACTTCTTTCCTTTAACGGTTATTTTTAAAAATGGGAAGCACATAGCCAAGAAGGATGTTTAAAAATAAAAATGTAAAGGCTCCTAAAATGACAGGAGGGCAGGTTAGAGAGTGGGAGGGAGTGCTGCTGCTTTTTGTACAGAAAATAATCGTCCTCATCATCTCACAATCAAGATGAAAAGCAAGGAGGTAGATAGCCACCTAGGATGTTAACTGTACAATTTTTTATTTAAAAGAAATATGCTACGACATTGAGTTGTATAATGACGGCAACATGGCTATGACTAGCAGTCACGGGAGCACCAGATCAAAGTGTTCCTGTCCCAAAACGCACAGCCTATCTAGTAAAGATGTGACACCCCCATAATAGAAGCAGGAAGAGAAGTATCAAACTGGCCAACATGCATAGCTGTCAACATTTCCCTTTTCTTGCGAGGAATCCTATTCGGAATAAGGGAATTTCCCTTTAAAAAAGGGAACAGTTGACAGCTATGCCAACATGGCACTTTTACTGGAAACATGCTGGCTGACACTTTAAAAAGGAACTTCTTTATTTATTCCTCACCCCACCCTTAAACACATTAATATAGGAAGAATCCAGTAATTTTAACATAAAGTAATTTTTAACATAAAGAGTGAGGTCTTCAGCAACCAAGTAGCAATAACATGATAAGAAAAAGTGGAAGGAAATTGGAGGGGGGGGCTCTCTGGCTCCCACAATTGTGATCAGATTATTAGTTGACAGGGCTGACCTATTTCATTGCCTGAGGTGAAAGACCAGGTTGTGCCTCCACACTCATATTCCACATATGGCTCCACAGAAGCCAACTGGACTGGGAGCTGAAATGGACTTATGCTGGCAAGAGAACACCTCCTACAGGTAACAGGTTATCTTCGGAGGTGCAGGAGAGGTCGTGTGGCACAACACAGCTCTGTTCTCCAGTATCTCCCTGCGGTGTCTGTCACCTGAAGCAACTGCCTAATGATAGGGCTGGCCCTGTTTTCGGTGAATGTTATATGAGTGGAACAAAGAGCTATCCACCCACAATGCGAGTATTGTTAATGAGTCTCCAGCAGCACGCATCAGGGTCAGCCTACAATGTATTGTTGCCTAAGATGGAGCAGCAAATGGCAGTATCTCATTCCCCAGTAAAGGTGCATAATACCCAAGAGGTTGCTCAAGTTCACTCGAGGTTCACTCACTTTCGCTTTCTGTCTCTCTTTCGTCCTGGTGTACTGTATATAGCAGGGGTCAAGAAACGTTTTCAGCAGGGGGCCGGTCCACTGTCCCTCAGACCTTGTGGGGGGCTGGACTGTATTTTGGAGAGAAAAAAGAACGAATTCCTATGCCAACAAATAACCCAGAGATGCATTTTAAATAAAAGCACACATTCTACTCATGTAAAAACACGCTGATTCCCAGACTGTCCGCGGGCTGGATTTAGAAGGCAATTGGGCCAGATCCGGCTCCTGGACCTTAGTTTGCCTACCCATGGTATATAGTGTTAGGTTTTAGTTAAGTTGTAAGTTTGTTAAGTCTGCTGCAACTGGATTTCTTATGCACAGTGCCAGTCTTGAATGTATTGGATTTATGACCATTATGCTCATTTGCCTTCAGTAGCAGTAAAGCTCTACTGGATGAAATATTGCCTCTGGTCTATTTTTGGGAATCCTGCAACATGTAAAAGTTTTTACTCTGCTAACAATACATTGGAATCTACTCTGGATCAGTATTGAGTAGACTTTAATTGACAGTTTTGGTACCCAGGGGAGAAAACCCCACAGGTGCCTTTCTCTGGCAGTAATAGCAATAATAATAGAAATAATATATATCTTTTGCCCTTTCACGACACCCAAGATCAGCTGCACGAGACAAAGTTATGACTGGGTGGCAGTGAGTAGCAGTCATTGGTGAGGTGGGAGCTAAGAGCAGCCTGTAGTCGAGACGGAAGAAGAAGCCAGAGCAAGGAGGCTGAGTAAAAGAGCAAGCCAGAAGTTAGGGCCAAAGAATGCACTGAAGCTCAGGAAAACCTTGTTGCGTGGCGAGTTCCCGCCCCCACCAGTGGAAATAATGACACAATTATTAAGGTTAATGGGCTAAATAAGGCCACAACTTTATTGGTTACAGGTGATGACGTGATCAATCATAAGGTCTTGTGAATATACCCCTTAAATGCGTCAGACTTCCACCGTCCCAAGTCCTTTATCCTTTCAGCTGAGAGTCCCAAATGCACTGCGTGGTGGCGGCCCCAATACGAAGGAGTGAGCCGCAAATTCAGCTGGGGGGAGACCACAGGCAGCAATCGCCCTTCGTATAACACACGTGAATTGATGCCATGCGAATAGCTGGCAGGTGGCAAAAGAAGGAGATCCCCGGCTGCATGCTGCCTTAAATAGGGCAGGCCATGCTCCCTGAGCCAGCCAATTGGCTGGCCAGGGGATGGTGCGGCCAATCACGCAAGGGCTGGTTCCAGCCACTGCGTGCGTGTCGGGGCCGTGACGCCCGCAACCCCACCTCCTCCGTAGGGCGGAAGTGGCTTTACTTAAGCAAGGCTCAGCTGGAACAAGAAACCCTTTATGCTCTTTCCTACACAGAAGGATCCAAAGATCTCACTCTGTGTGGGCAGAGTTAGTCCAGGGCCTGAAGGTGTTTTACTGTGAAGCTGCCACCCATAAGTTGCATGCCCCACCTCACGAGGAGCTCCACACGGATCTGTCAGCTTCTGGCAGAGCTAGCCTTGCCTGACCTCAGACAGAGCCAGCCTTGCTGCCCTTGTAGCGGTTGCTCAGTAGGGTGAAGTTTCCCCTTTAGGGCATGGGATACTAGGGAAACTCTATAGTATGAGGCAAGGCAAAGAAAATTAAAAACCTCCTTCATGCGAAAGGTGCAGTTTCTTCAGGGAATATTATTGGTCCCACTCAATGAGAAGCTGGGAAGGATGGTATTTAGTTTGAATGCAGTATGCGATGCTGTACATCCCTGAGGGTGCAGACGAAGTGTGAGGGGGTGGATATTAATTTTAATTATATTTACTTCCCTGAAGAGCCTGAACACCCATGGCTTCCATCTATCAAGGTCCATTTATATTCGTGAAACAACTGAGTCAGCATGTGAGTCATGGGAGTAGGGGGGGCTCTTTAATGAAAGCCACCCCAATTGCTCTGTTCTAGCCAAACCCAGTAAACAGTGGTAAGTAAAGGGGCCATTATAAAGTTAAGGGGAATCAGAATCCCTTTGCCCCCCCCCGTAGGCATTATAGCGAATCAAGGTTCATTTTGACCAAGTGGAAGTAGTCCTTAGGAACTTTAATATCAAAGTAATTCTAAAAATGAATATCCCAGAAGAAAACTGGGATAGAACAAATAATAATAATAATGCTTAATAATAATTTATTTGTAGATGCCTAGATATGATCACATGACAGGTGGCATACACATATTTTAAAATAAATGAATAACATTGTTGGTGTTTTTATTCAATTAACTGTTCCCACGAGCGGAAGCCCATGCAAGGCTAACCTTATTGGCATCACACCATCTCTTGAAGACGTTTCTGTTTGCACAAGGATTCCCCTGATCTCTTGACTTGAACCTACTGTTTTAAAATGCTTTAATCTGCTATTTTAAATCTTTAAATTGTTTTTTAATGGCTAGTTTTATGGTACATTTTATTTGTGAATGTTAAATTTAATGTTTTGATGAAATTGGTTTATTGTGTACACAGAAACCATAATTGGCAATTAAGTGGTATATAAATAAATATACATACATACATACATACATACATACATAATTTTATTTGTATGCTGCCTTTCCATAGTTCAAAACTTGCTCAAGGCTGCTTACAACGTGCAAAAAAGCATAACTGCAAGTTACAAAAGTTGTCGTAAGCAATAAAGAAAACATCAGAAAATACACAGGCAAATGGAACGATTTCTACATAAATCACAAGATCTAAAATATACAAAAAGCCAACAGCAACATCCCCCCCCCAACAACCCCCCCCCCAAATAATACCCCAGCCCAAGTGTCTGTTCAACAGCCTCAGCTTTTGTAGCTGGAGTCAGTCTGGGCCCCACACTCCCAAGCCAGGTGGAAAAGGCTGCAAAGCAGGGGACAGGTTTTCCAGGGCTCACAGCCAATATATCCATTAATAACATTATTATTAAATAACAACAATAACAACAACAGAAGCAGCAATAATCATGCACCATTTTTAGTTGTATTAACCTTAAAAGTATTTGGGAGTTTCCTTTTCACAGAACATCTTTCTTCTTTATTTGGCAGTTCGGTTCATTTTTGAGGTTGATTAGTCAAGATTTCTCAGTTCATTATTCATGACTCTGCAGTTTGTAATGTGTGACTTAGCAATGTGTTATTTTGAAACTTCCACACAGCTATGCCTGCTATAAAGGCTGACAGCTTTTCAATTTAGATGTCAGAGTAACAGGTTAAAACGGCAAAGTCACAGATTACAAAGTGCAAAGCTATAAAAGAACAAAGAGAAATATAACAAAACCCCTTTGTGTTATTCTAATGGGGTCTTCGCAAACGTGGCGAGAACAACTTCACATTCACGTATTGCAGCTTTGTGGGATGCAGACTTATATTGCCCTTCCTTTTCTAATTGATGCAAACAATCGTTGTGTATTAACAAAGATCAAATAGACCAAAGGAAAAAAAAACGTTAGCCATAAACCAAGCTAAATGAACAAATAAGAAGGAAAGTAGTTACAAATATCACATACAGCAAACTTGCATTTTATGTGCATTGACTGTATGTGACATACCCACCAACATTTCCCTGATGAAAATAGGGGTGTAAATAATAATAATAATAATAATAATACCCCGCCCATCTGACTCTGGGCACCTTTCAACAAATAGAAAAACATAATAAAACATTAAACATTTAAAAACTTCCCTATACAGGACTGCCTTCAGGTCTCTTCTAAAGGTTGTCTAGTTACTTATCTCCTTGGCTCAGGGGTCACAGAACCCCATATCTCCCATATGAAAATAGGGACACCCTAAGGAAAAGCGGGACATTCCGGGATCAAATCAGAAACTAGGATGGCTTCTGTAAATCTGGGACTGCCCCTGGAAAATAGGGACACTTGGAGAGTCTGATGTTGTGATTTCAGCCACAGCGGCTGAAGGCAGGCTAGTGAGGGCAAGGATTACGGGTGGGTGCAAGGTGGAAACCCCAAGTAAATCTGGCACAAAAAAAGAGCTTACACTCTCAGCCTTTTTCCCTGGGCAAATCCCACGTGGAGCACCTTGAGTGCAGGGCACCTTTAGCCAGTGGCGTAGTGGATCTGGGAATGGTGTGGATGCTCTTACGAGATCCCACCGGGAAATCTAACTTCCCGCAAGATCTCACAAGAACCACCCCACCATTCCCAGAGCCATTGCACTCTGCACAGACACTGAAGTAGGACTGGTCTAGAAAGAAAGGCCAAGATATCTAAAGCTGTTTTCATGCCAGGTCGACTTGGGGCTTCCAGCTTCCTCCCATCTCTGATTCTCCCAGTGGCGTAGCGTGGGTTGTCAGCACCCGGGGCAAGGCAAGTAATTTGCGCCCCCTAACCCATGGATTTGCGCCCCCTAACCCATGGATTTGCGCCCCCTAACCCTAACCCCCAGATGTTGCGCCTGGTGCGGCCGGCCCCCCCTGCATCCCCCACGCTACGCCACTGGATTCTCCCCATTATGGGCTGCCATATAGATAGCGGGCTAGCTAGCTGCAGGGTTGCTCCAAAGGTAATTTTGGTTCTATGCAATTTCCGTGTATACATGTAACCCTTGGAACCGAAATTTCGTTGTATGATGCAAGTTGCTTGCAACTTAATAAACAAAGGTAATTTCCAGATGGCTTGTTTGAATATAGTCCCATTTCAGACCCATCAATATAAACCAAATATTTATTATGGCCAACCAGCCATTAAAAAAGTAGTATTAAAAAACAAATAGAAACCTACAGCCTCAGGAGAACAAAGCTGACAAGTTAGTAGCTAACAATCGCAGCAGGTCTAAGTGGTTTTGCAACATTCAGATATAATGCTACCTGTTTGGTAGTAGCTTTGTTAGACCCTTGAAGGAAGATACTCCAAAGTGCGTTCTGTATTTCCCCCTTTGTTCGTGAAGAATGGATTCAAATAATGCTTAAGGAGACCTTTATTCATAAAATTCATTCACACCCAGGGCTGTCTTAAACATATGCAGCACCGGGGTGCAGTCCCAGGCGCAGGAGGGAGGAGCAAGCCGGCCGCCTCAGCATCTCGCTGGCTCGGTCGCCCCCGAACTCACGGCGCAGAGCCAACAGGCAGGTTCTTCCCTGGACTCAACTCTAAGGCCCCGGACTCTTGGCCTGGTGCCCCTGAGAGTCCAGCGCCAGGTGCCCCTCACCCCTAGTGCCTATGGGTAAGACGGCCCTGTTCACATCCTTAGCATATTTCCTTTCTCCTCCTTCTCAGCTGCTGGGTCCTGCTCAGGACAAACTCCCTAAACATCAACTCACGATCAAGAGAATACAAAAGGGTCTCTGATTATATCGCCCTCCAAAATGTCTGGGAGCAAAGCGTTCCAGAAAAGTAAATCCTAATGTCCTGCCAGACAAACATATCGCAAACTGGCTGGAACTCCAGGGGGGACCACTTGTGATAGCGCATATCCCCCTGCCAACATCCCTCTGATGAAAAAAGGGCCATTTCTCACTCCCAAACAACTGACCCTCGACCCCCATTTCTTGCCCCCACCCAAGCATTTCCTATCAGAAGAAGGGTGATTGCCACTAAACACTACACACCAATGGGACACAATACATATGACCTCCACTGTCCTGAGAGAATCCCTTAATTCTGATTTACAAAAAGAAAAACACACACCCATAAATTTTATAAAGGGGCAAGACACACAGTTTTAAAAATAAATAAATCAAAGACTCCTTGCACTCCGCTCTGCTCCTCCTTTCATCCTGCCCAGGGCAGCCCTGCCTTCTGACTGCCCCTGGTTGGTGGCAACCTCTTTTCCCTCATCACCTACTCTCCAGCAAGTGCTAGGAGCTGCCCAAGGGAGCAGGCCTGCAGCAGCGGCCATGGAGAGGCTACAGAGAGGCAATAGGATGCTCCTTCACTGCTGCTGCCTGGGACAAGTGCTGGCTCATCATTGTCCCTGAGCTCAGCAGTGGCAGGGAAAATGGGGACATTCCAGGATAAAATCAGAAGCTGAGGGGAGGTTTTTTTTTTCTTTCCATAATTCTGGGACTGTCCCTGGAAAATAGGGACACTTGGAGGGTATGATAGCATAGAGCCTACTTGGGTCTCCTCTCCAGCAGAGCCACCCTCCACTAGCGAAGCTTCTCGATTGTATTGAGCCTCACTCAAAGATGCCGGCTCCTGGTGGCTGAGGCACAATGGCTCCCAATCTTTTTTTTTTAAGAGGGCCAGGCCCCCTCAATCGTCTGGAGAAGCTGGCACCTCTGGCCTCACTCAATATCTTTTTTCCTGATGGAAGACACATAAGGCCTTTTTGTAGAAATGAGGAATCCATGGCGTCTCCCAGTTGTACATCTTATTACCAATGTAAAGTATTATTTATAATCAGAGCTGTATCTCCCACTAAGTTCATTAGCCTGCATTCCAGCCCAAAGTGGAATGCCCAAATACATGTCTCCAGGGGACCTTTGTCTTCAGTGGCTTGAGAGACAAAGAGCAACTCACACACCCAATATGGAGATTTGCAACTGAATGTCATGTGATCTAGGTTAGATACCACGTGGCAGATAGCAGAGACACATGCACAGTTAATTATCAACCCAGCAGGTACTCAGAGAGCTCTTCTTAGTGTCCATGCAATTTCCCAAACCCCTTTAGCAATACAGTCGTACCTTGGTTGTTGAACGGAATCTGTTCTGGAAGTCCGTTTGACTTCCAAAAACGTTCAACAACCAAGGCACGGCTTTTGATAGGCTGCAGGAGCTTCCTGCACACAATCGGAAGCCGCGTAAGCAGCGTCAGACGTTCAGCTTCCAAAGACGTTCGCAAACCGGAACACTCACTTCCAGGTTTCCGGCGTTCAGGAGCCAAAATGTTCGACTCCCAAGGTGTTCAATTTAATTGAGGGATGGAGTTGGGTACCATCTGCATATTGGTGACAGTAAAGTCTACATCTCTGGTTAATCTCTCCCAGTCTTTTCCTATAGATACCGTATTTTTCAGTGTATAAGACCCCTATTTTTGGGGACTCCAAATTAAGGAAATGGGGGGAGAGTGCCCAAAGTTGTTAAGCTTTTTTGGGGGGGATGTGCAGAGTTGTTGAGCTGACCGCCACTGCCAATTGCACGCATTGACGAAGCCACCAATCGTCTGCCTGCTTGCCCCCAGCCGCCGCCAATCGCCCGTCCCCCCTCTGCACTATCCGTGTATAAGATGACCCCATATTTTTAACATTTTAAAATAATGAAAACCCCTTGTCTTATACACAGAAAAACACAGTATTAAATAGTAGGGGATAAAACCTGCAGTTCTCTGAGGAACTGCATAGCCTAACTGCAAGGAGGTAACTCCGCACCACCTTCTAAAATTGGCCTTCTTTGCAGCAGCCGAACCACTGCAACACTGTGGCTCTAGAACCCAACCCAGAGAGACTATCTAGAAGGATACCATGTGCTGAGAAGTGCAAAAGGACCAACAGAAGCACACTCTCCGTGACTCGCTCTTGGAATAGGTCATCCATCAGATCAACAAAGGAACTTTCCATTCCAAAGCCAGACCCAAAGCCCCACATAAATGGTGGTTAGCTGGATTTAATAATAAATAATCTCTTGAATGTATTTTTGTAACATCAAGTGTTCTTTGATTGAGAGAGATTTTTATTTTTGAAAATTGGAACTTGTTGCTCCAAGGACAAAAGTATGTGGTGGGGGGGGAGGGTAACACTAAAGCAAAGGGAAGAGAGGCGACGACGGATCACGCTCACCCCTTTGTACTGAAACTTTCTCTTTTTCTTTTAAAAAAGGGGTCTGTACTGAAGCTGAGGACAAGAAAAAACCATCTCTCTTCTACAGGCCATGCCTGAGCTGTGCAGCACTATTGCTTTATTTTGCACTTTAAAAAAAACACACCAAAGCAGCCCATATTTGGCCTGGCTGGCTCACAAAGCCCAGTGTTACAGGAAGAGCGCTTGCGCCCGCTTGCTGTAATCAGAGAGGTAATTCTGTTTTTCCTGGCAGAGGCCTCTGCCGAGACTGCTGTGTGCGATGTATGGAACAGATTCTTTTTTCCGGCGCCCTGCCAAAGTGACCATCTGCTTCCAGTTCTAACCCCCCTTGCTCCCCCCCAATCTGTGGCTGTTCACTGAAGTGTGTGTGTGTGTGTGTGTGTGTGTGTGTACACACACACACACACACATACACGTAAAGGCCTGCTTCATTCCTGCACCCACCCCCAGGTTGTGCATCAAGACCCGGCCAGAAATGAGGCAGGATGTCGAGGGGATGCCTGACCTGCATTGATCCAAAACGTGGCCGTGATAAGAATCTGTCCCTTTTCATTCCTCCAAAAAACATCTGCTGGTCTGCAAACAGCCTTTGCGTTGCTTCAGTTTGAGGCTTCTAAACATCTGTAAATAGAGAAGGCCGCATCAAGTCCTCCCCGGAGCTGGCTATGCGAAACGAGAATCTCGCCTCGCAGCAGCACTGCAGATGCCACCACCATTGCGGCCACCACCCCAAACAGCTGCTGTAACAAATACAGCACCCCACAACTCTCTTCACATAGCTTCTCTTCTCTTATGGGACCACGGGAGTCCCATGGGACCAGGGATCCAGGAAGAACATGAATCCCCTTTCCATAACATTGCAAATCAAGGGCATCACTAACTTGAATGACAGTAAAGACAGCTGTGTGAGAGCCAGGCAGTTCTGACCCACGGAGTTGTTGTTTTTCACTCAGCAAACCCCATGGAAAGAAATAAGAGCACATTATTGCACAGGCCCTCTTCATTTCAGTAGGGCTGGCACAGGAGAACTCTCCAGCAGATTGTGAACCCAGGTTCATTAATAGGAGAAATTTGAGGTTTCTGCCTCTTGCACCAAAAAGATCTTTGGCCAGCTCTGCTCCAGTTTGCCATTTTGTTGTTGTTGTTAGGGTCAAGCTACTGCTGCCTATCTATTATCCCCATAAAGGTAAAGGTACCCCTGACCATTAGGTCCAGTCGTGGACGACTCTGGGGTTGCGGTGCTCATCTCGCTTTACTGGCTGAGGGAGCCGCCGTTCAGCTTCCGGGTCATGTGGCCAGCATGACTAAGCCGCTTCTGGTGAACCAGGGCAGTGCACAGAAACGCTATTAAATGGATTTTTGGAACTGGGAGATGGAATAGGGGTTAGGGTTAGGGTTACCTTCCTGCCGGAGCGGTATCTATTTATCTACTTGCACTTTGACGTGCTTTCGAACTGCTAGGTTGGCAGGAGCAGGGACCGAGCAACGGGAGCTCACCCCATCACGGAGATTCGAACCGCCAACCTTCTGATCGGCAAGTCCTAGGCTCTGTGGTTTAACCCATAGCGCCACCCATGTCCCTATTATCCCCATACATTCAAGCAATTTTATCTTTGAATTTTTGCCTGCACTGCACTGAACCGGATAGCGATCTTTTATTTCCACATTCCTTGTGTAAATGGTCATCTGCCAAACGAGAAGAAAATTAGAGATGTCTTTGCTTTGCAGAAATGCTGAGTACTTCTAGTTGCACCCCCCGGAATGGATAGTGACCACATGGTGAAGAAAACGTGCCCCATTCTGCAGCTCAGTGGTGCAAAACACCCTTCAGCTTTGCCCAAGCTTGAGCTCTTTCTATCGCAACAACTTTTACCTGATGTACAAATTGGCTCTCAAAATCACTAGGGCCTTTTCATTTTCATAATAGTGGCAGTAACAGGTAAAACAATCAGCACACTCATTTATTAGTGCTTCATTAGCAGAAATTGTGTCCAGCTACGAGGGCAGTTAATGACTGAACAATCGTGATGGGCCATATGTTTGGCGCGAGATTTATTATTAAGTGCTTCCAACGGGGACAGATTCTCATCGCAGAATGGTGTAAGCCATTGGTGTAAAGACTGCAGCATGGAACCCGTTTCTTTTCTGGTTAATATATATGGAATCTTGAAAGAATGACACTGCTATGAACAACGGTAAGGACGCAGGTGGTGCTGTGGGTTAAACCACTGAGCCTAGGACTTGCCGATCAGAAGGTCGGCGGTTCGAATCCCTGCGATGGTGTGAGCTCCCGTTGCTTGGTCCCTGCTCCTGCCAACCTGGCAGTTCGAAAGCACGTCAAAGTGCAAGTAGATAAATAGGTACCGCTCCGGCGGGAAGGTAAACGGCGTTTCCGTGTGCTGCTCTGGTTCGCCAGAAGTGGCTTAGTCATGCTGGCCACATGAGCCGGAAGCTGTACGCCTGCTCCCTCGGCCCATAAAGCGAGATGAGCGCCGCAAGCCCAGAGTCAGTCACGACTAGACCTAATGGTCAGGGGTCCCTTTACCTTTAAGGAGTGTGAGAGCAGACAGAGTATCCATTTTCCTTGCTAGCCCACTAGCCCCTGCTCCCTAAGACCTTAGAAGTTCTGGAGCACCATCTGGTTTTATGAGAAGTTCCAACCAGAGGCTCCTGCAGGTGACCTATTTATCCTGATTTGCTTGCAGAATGCTAAGGCAGAGGTTAGATTAAACCCAATCTTTCTTAATTCTGACTTGTTTATGGAGCGGTTATACAACAATGAACATTCACCGAGGAGTCATCCTGATTTGCTTGTGGGGTGTTCCCATTAACCACTCATCCACTCTGTCCTTTTCAATGCATTTCCCAATCACTTTCCTAACTGCAAAATGTTAGGCTTTGTTAAAATGGATTTATTTATTTTTTGCACCAGGGCAGCTTTCACCAATCTGATGTGCTCCTGGTGAATTGGACTACAACTCCCATCAGTCCTAGCCAATGCATGCAAATGCATAGTGTCCAGGTCACGAGAAGTAATAGTTTCACGTTGTTCTGTGCTGTCTGGGCTGCATCTGTAGTACTGTGTCCACTTAATATTGAATTCCTTCCCCCTGTATCAAGCAGAGGGTCAGACTAGAGACAGTTGTCAAGAACCCTTCCAAGTCTATGAATCTAGAAACAAAATGATCAGTGAAAACGTCGCTTACGGGTTATCAGAGCTTCAAGCCAGGGAGTGACTCATTAGGGCTTATCTGCATTTCTTCATGTCCTGCTACTTAAACCCAGGAAAAATCACACTTAACTGGGGAAAAAATGGCAATTTGGGTTTTTCTCTGGATTGATGTTTGCTCCGATTTAGCACGAAGGAGCAGAGCAAGGGGAAAACTGCTCCGACCTGTGCGTTCTAGGCACAGGACAAGCAGAAATGTGGACAAGCCCTTAGTCAAAGTAGATGGGCAAAATCTCCTTCCCCCATTCCACCTTCTTCCCATTTCTGCCTGTTCTCCAGGAATCTTTTGCATCTTCAGACAATGAATGAAGGTGCCTTCATAGGTGCCTCCAGAATTGCTGAGCTCTGAAGCAGTGGGAGGTCTCACAAAGCAAATATTAATGTCGTCTTCCTATGGTGGAGAAAGAACTGGGGGAAAGTGAGAAAAGGGGTTATTATTACCACTTACAGATATCTGGGATGCGGGTAGCGCTGTGGGTTAAACCACAGAGCCTAGGGCTTGCTTATCAGAAGGTCAGCGGTTCGAATCCCCGTGACGGGGTGAGCTCCCGTTGCTCGGTCCCTGCTCCTGCCAACCTAGCAGTTCAAAAGCACATCAAAGTGCAAGTTGATAAATAGGCGCGAAGGTAAAAGGTGTTTCTGTGCGCTGCTTTGGTTCACTAGAAGCGGCATAGTCATGCTTGCCTGGAAGCTGTTCTCCGGCTCCCTTGGCCAATAACGCGAGATGAGCACCGCAACCCCAGAGTCAGCCACGACTGGACCTAATGGTCAGGGGTTACCTTTACCTTTACCTTTACCTTTACCTTTGACATCTGATCTGCATAGGCTTTTGAAGGGCTGCAGAGTATGAGATGCTTCCTAGGACCTACAGGGGTGTCACCTTTAAAACAATGGACCTACTTGTGGCTCAAGATTATGGTCCATGGCCTGCTTATATAATGGGTTCTTCTATGACTTAAGGGATCACTGGCAAACCTTATGCTCTGTTGCATTAATGAAAAGAGAAAAGTGTTGGGTTTGCTCCAGTACAACGTTATTAATTTTCTCTGTGTAAATTTATACATCCAGATGCAGATCCTAGATTCTTTCCAAAATCTACATCACCAGCACACCATCCGGAGTTTCCAGGAATTGATCCACTGGTTCAGAAGACACACAGGGATATTTGTACATCAGAATTCTTACTTTTGTGGTTGGCCCTCCAAAACAAATAACCCCTGGTGGCCTCGTTTGAGGTGTGTGTGTGTGTGTGTGTGTGTGTGTGAGAGAGAGAGAGAGAGAGAGAGAGAGAGAATAGATGCAAGACATGGATGCAAAGAATGCTCTCTACTGCTGAATTTTGGGTATGTACATACACATTAGTGGCTTAAAATGCAGAGAAGTCATTTCCCCTTGCTGTATTTCAAGTTGCTCCCCCCCCCCCCCGTTGCTGTACACACCAGAGGGAAGAAGGGGGTGTCTTCACCTGATGTGCATTACCTGATTTGCTTCCCCCGTGTCCGCAACCCTTCCCCTCCCAGCTCCTTTTTATTTTTTTATTTTTTAAAATAATATTTATTACCTTTTTCAACAATTTAAACACAACAAAAAAGAAAAACCATACAATACAATACAATACAATACAATACAATACAATACAATACAAAAAACACTACATTACACTAACAAAACACTAACATTAAACTAACAAAACAAAACAAACACAATTTAAAAACACATCAAATAATTTCCATATCTTATCTTTCATTCATTTATTTCCGCGACCTCCTTTTTGCATTCCACTTCTATTAATTTTTCCAGCAATTCCTTTCCATCTTCCTCTGTTTTTAATTCTATAATTATCTTATCACATTCTAACCTTATTTTTCCTTTAATACTCTATTAATCTATTTATCCTGAATTCCTTATAACATTTCTACTAAAGCCATATAACTTCAACCCCTCCCAGCTCCTATTTAGTGAAGCTGTCTTCACTGCCTATACTCACCAGGCCTATCTTCTGCCCTTCAAACCAGCTTCAGATTCAGCTACAGTGGTGCCTCGCAAGACAAAAAGAATCCGTTCTGCGAGTCTCTTCATCTAGTGGTTTTTTTGTCTTGCGAAGCAAGCCCATTGACGGCTTAGCGGATTAGCGCTATTAGCGGTTTAGCGGCTTTTAGCGGCTTAGCGGATAAGCGGCTTCAGTGGCATAGCGTGGGGGGTGCAGGGGGGGCCGGCCGCACTGGGCGCAACATCTGGGGGTTAGGGTTAGGGGGCGCAAATCCATGGGTTAGGGGGCGCAAATTACTTGCCTTGCCCCGGGTGCTGACAACCCACGCTACGCCACTGAGCGGCTTAGAAAAAGGGGGGAAGGGGGGGAACCCATAGGGACTCGCAAGACATTTTCGTCTTGCGAAGCAAGCCCATAGGAAATTCGTTTTGCGAAGCACCTCCAAAACGGAAAACCCTTTCGTCTAGCGAGTTTTCTGTCTTGCGAGGCATTCGTCTTGCGGGGCACCACTGTACTGTCCAAGTGTTTCTGTACATCATGGCTACAATCCAGCCCAGAGTTTATTTCACTGGGATCCAGAATGACATGCTGGATTGTGGCCTACAGCCTTGCCCTGAATCGCTACTGGGGTGAGTGCTGATTTATAAGCCAGTCTCATCCAGAACAGGTCAGGGACTGGGACGCTGATCTTGACTGACCCACCTATTTCTTGTTATGATGATTCTCTTCAGCATATCAGGATGTGTCATTTAATCCCCAGAAACTGAATTGTTAGTGGATGGGACAGGTGCCTTAATCGATGGTAAAGAATTTTTGAAACAACCGAATAGGAATTTGACTATTGCCTCCCCCAAAATACCTGTTTTACTGGTTTGTTTTTCCTCCCCACATTGCTCCTCTGCCAATAACAGAGCAAAAGAAAACATGAATTGATGTTTAGCCCTGACTGATCCATCAAAAGTGGAATTGCAATTTCCCCTTTTAACTTTTTCTACATTTCTCCCATTGCTCTACTTCCATTTCCCCATAACAGCCTCAGCAGCAAAGCACACCACCACCAAAACAGTTACATGCACAGTTTGGGTGTAACTTTGCAATTGTAATTTAATATCCCCATAATGGATTTGGATGAGAAAGGACACCTCTCAGATCTGCAGTAGATTCAGAATTGGAAAGGATTAAAACCTGAAGCATTCAGAATGGTCTTAACAAATGGGTTAGTTGGGTAGGCAGCAGCAGAATAAATCAACAAGGACAAATGTAAAAGGCATATGCAGGGAAAATGAAGCAAATATACTGTCAGAAGTGGCTACATTGCTTCCATAAAAGATATAGGAGCTATGGAGAGTAAGAAATTGAGTATGAGCCAACAGTGTGATGCTGAGGCACATAAGGCTAATACTATGTTAAATGCCCAGCCAAGTAGAATCGCTCTCCCCTCTCTGCTGAACCGGGAGGAAAAGAAGGAAAAGATGCAGTCTGCACTGCGATCCATGATCTGCATTTGCCCTCCACCTTCCTGGTTTTCTCATGCAAAAGCTCATCCCTAATACAAGAGGCAGAAACTCGCCTGCAACAGCCTGGAAAGAACTGACCGGCTTAACGCCTTCATTACTGAAGCCCTTTACTTCAGTTTCTATTTTACTTTTCAATGGCGAGTTGCACCCGTGCACTCATTCATCTAGAGCATTTGTTAATTTTTGTGGGATGTAATCCACTGGGAGCAGTCAAGTATAACATTCCTTATTTTGCTAGAGTGGACATGCAGGGGAATGTTTGGTCCAGCCAGTCAAACTTCCTGTTCCTCCTGGCTTGGAGCATCCTTCCTTGCATGTGACTAGTGGGTGGGTATGTGACTAGTGGGTGTCATCCTGGGGTGTGTGGGTGTGTGACAAAAAGGCACACCACGGGGGTGCACATCATGGCTGCCACTCTGGGCACCCATGCAGCTAACTCCGCCACTGGCCACTCTCTCTCTTTTCCATTTTCCCTTCATCCTGAGAACTTCCCAGACTGCTAACTGCAGTCATTAGATCAACCCACATATGGGGTAAACCTGTTTGTACATGTTTGTAACTTTAAGCCTGCCTTCAGGGAATCAAACTATGCTCTGCCTGATCGTGAGTAAACTTTCTTTTTATTGCTTATGAATAAGACTGTGGCGTCTTTAATCTTTTAGGAGGGATTCAAGGGGTCTTACCAGGAAAATATTAGAACAAATTTCAATCTGGAAAAGCCAGATTGAATTGCATATTGTCTTAAGAAACTCACACGAGTTTGCAACAAGTTTTCTGCTGTGTAAAGGGGAATGCACTCTGCTAAGTAAAGGAACTTGCTAGCGCAAGTTTAAAAGGATATTAATAAACAATATATCCTCTCCTGCCACCCTGAACATTCCCACATTTTTTTTTACAGCAGAAGCAAATGCTGGCTATTTCATTCCTAGAACACAACTGCTTTGCGGATCATGCTTCAAGTTCCACTGCTATATCTCACCTCTGTGGGGTCCTGTGTCAAAACCTATTTGCAGCACAGAATCATAGAACTGTAGACTTGTAAGGGACCGTGGGGGTCATCTAGTACAACTTTCTGCAATGCAGGAATCTTTTGCCCATCGTGGGGCTTGAACCCACAACCCCGAAACCCTGAGTTTAAGAGTCTTATGCTCTACTGACAGAGCTATCCCAGATGATCATGTCTGGCTTAATCCAGAGTCCAAAAGCAGACATTATGGCACACACACATGTGTGCCTCTATAACCAGTAGCATTGAATCCCCTCCCCAATGTTTAGTAGTACAAAAGATGTGATGTGATGTCATCACACTGCACATTTCCATGTCCAGTGCCCCTCTAATGGGCCAGTGAGCTGGAAGGGAGCGGTGGAACTCATAATATAATTTCATCATGTCCCTTTTTTATTATTTTATTACTAAACATTAGGAAAGAAAGAGGAGAAGTGGTGCTGTTGCTCTTGGTGGAAGGCTCACATGTGCTGTAATATCTAATTACAGCCTTAGTCCTCACCCCCATGGCTGAAACAAAGCCTAACTTCTTAAAATCTTACAACTGCATTTGCTCAAACTTATCCTTTGCTAAACCTTGCCTCTCCCACTTTATTCTTGAGTTGTTTCTCTCATTGTTCAGAATAAGTTTTTAAGCCCCTCGTCGGGCAAGAGTCAGTATTTGTTTGAATGGTTTAGATTTTTTTTACCAAGTCACATCAGGGGTAGCCAAAATGGTGACCCCCAAATGTTGCTGGACACACATCAGCAATGACCAGCATGACCAATGGTTAGGAATGATGGGAGATGTAGCCTAATAATGTCTGGATGACACCAGATTAGCTGTTCCTGATACACATTAATGCCACTGCATACATGTATGATACTGATCTATCCATCTTGTGTGTGTGTGTGTGTGTGTGTGTGTGTAGACACACAAAGTACAATGTTCATGCTTCCATCACTCTTGGAAGAGCCAAGAGTGACAGAGCAGAACTTAATGGTTTCTTACACCATTAGACACTACAGCAGGTACAGGAACTGGATTATATAACCACAGGCAACTATATGTCAGGTGGAGGGGTTTATATTGGGGAAACCCTGCACTGTGGTTCCATTCCCATCAAGCTGCTTTTAAGCTTAGAAAAGGGTGTCAGGAAATCTAATAATGGATCTCCCATATCTCATCTGCTCAGCTCTTTGTGTGAGCTTCCTTGAATTACGAGTTGCAAGTTACATATTCCAGACGCTCTGCCTGATCTCTGTGCATAAGGAGCAGTGAAAACACCGTAAGTACAGTACTGGAGGCAATAGTTATGTTAGAGGTGCCATTTCTGCATCACAAAGACAACAATATCACAAAGCAAGGTAATATGGATTTTGGGGCCTTTAAAGTTGGCAGAATAAAAGACAGACAAATCTCACCAGTGTGGTATAGTGGTTAAGAGTGGTGGACTCGTAATCCAGTGAACCAGGTTCGCGTCCCCGCTCCTCCACATGCAGCTGCTGGCCATAGCTGTCAACCTTTCCCTTTTCTGGCAAGGAATCCTATTCGGAATAAGGGAATTTCCCTTTAAAAAAGGGAAACGTTGACAGCTATGCTGCTGGGTGACCTTGGGCTGGTCACAGTTCTCTGAAGTCTCTCAGTCTCACTCACTTCACAGATTGTTTGTTGTGGGGGAGGAAAGGAAAGGAGATTGTTAGCCGCTTTGAGACTCCTTAAAGGAAAAGATAAAGGGACCCCTAACTATTAGGTCCAGCCGTGACCGACTCTGGGGTTGCGATGCTCATCTCGCTTTATTGGCCAAGGGAGCCGGCGTACAGCTTCCGGGTCATGTGGCCAGCATGACTAAGCCGCTTCTGGCGAACCAGAGCAGCGCACAGAAACGCCGTTTTACCTTCCCACCAGAGCGGTACCTATTTATCTACTTGCACTTTGACGTGCTTTCGAACTGCTAGGTTGGCAGGAGCAGGGACCGAGCAACGGGAGCTCACCTGTCACGGGGATTTGAACCGCCGACCTTCTAATCGGCAAGTCCTAGGCTCTGTGGTTTAACCCACAGCTCCACCCGCGTCCCCTTGAGACTCCTTAGGGTAGTGATAAAGCAGGATATCAAATCCAAACTACTCTTCTTCTTCTTCTTCTTCTTCTTCTTCTTCTTCTTCTTCACCCAAGTGGAATGATCATTTGGGAAGTTATCCTTTGCAAAACCCTATAGCAGGGATAGGAACTATGTCACCATCCAATGTTGTTGGATTCCTGTTCCCACAGGCCACAGTCAGTATGGCTAATGGCCAGAGGTGATGGCAGTTTTAGTCCAGCAATATACAGAGGTCCACATGTTCCCCATCCTTGACCTGTAGGAATTATTCAGCATCTGAAGAAGTGTGCATGCACACGAAAGCTCATACCAAGAACTAACTTAGTTGGTCTTTAAGGTGCTACTGGAAGGAATTATTAAGTTACTCAAGATCACAGCTCTTTCACAGCTCCACAGGAATGCTTCCCAACACCTTCATGGAAAGGTGAGTGACATCTTGATTTTTCCACCTCAAGCACCAAGATATAATAATAATAATAATAATAATAATAATAATAATAATAATAATTTATTATTTATATCCCGCCCATCTAGCTGGGTCCCCCCAGCCACTCTGAGCGGCTTCCAACAAAATACTAAAATACAATAACCTATTAAACATTAAAAGCTAAACAGGGCTGCCTTTAGATGTCTTCTAAAAGTTTGGTAATAATTTTTCTCTTTGACAACCAGGCCCTCTGCCTGGTTCCCTGTAACTTGGCTTCTCGCAGCGAGGGAACTGCCAGAAGGCCCTCAGCGCTGGACCTCAGTGTCTAGGCTGAATGATGGAGGTGAAGACACTCCTTCAGGTATACTGGACCAAGGCTGTTTAGGGCTTTAAAGGTCAGCACCAACACTTTGAATTGTGCTCGGAAACGTGTGCCAACCCCGTTGCATCAGCTGTGGGATCTAGCCTGAGTGGAAGAGCAACCTAGGCAATTGCTTAGGATGGCAACGAGTTTCAAAGCTGCATGTAACCTGGAAGGGATCTGTTGCAACATCTGTTGCAATGGGGCAAAACCTCTCTCTGAGAGAACAGGACGACCTGTGAACAATATGAGAGAACAATATGTTCCATCTCTGGTCAAAGGGAGTTCAAACAAGTCCTACCTAAGGCAAGGCAAATGTCTTGCCTCACATTCTTCCTTGATCTGCATCAAAACACACACATGGCTTCTTCCATAGCATCACCTGCCATGGTGCCAAACCTTTAATCACCTTCATGGTTTAGCACTGCTTCTTAGGTTTAGCCTATGATGAGTAGATAGGCAATAACCCCAGGCTAAAAAAGCAAAACGCAAAAACAGTTATAGGGTGTTTTTAGCCCTCCAGATGGTGACAAGCTGCTGCTGCCCACTGATGGTAAGCCTGCTTGGGGAGGGAGGGCAACGATGTTGGGGAGCCCATTAAACAGTCCCCACCCACCTGGCATCAGTTACAAGGAAGATCTGACAGACAATTCACTCAAAGAAGTTAGGCCAGAGTCAGAAGCTTTTGAAAGTCCAGGTCCAACTGGCCTCCTTGTGTCATGTGACCCTTGCTGAGCAGGTAGCTGCTATATAGCACCCTCAGCAGAGGGTGAAGTGGAAGTACTGTGGAGACTAAGGCAGCAGTGCCCATCTGACAAGCCGCCATGTTCGTGCAGTGACTAAGGTACTTGAGTCCTCCTATGCTGCCTGCAGCCCCAATATGAGACCTGTAGAGATGTGAATGTATTCAAAGACTTGTAGAGTTTGAAGGGGACCCTGAGGGTCATCTAGTCCAACCCCCTGCCATGCAGGAATCTTTTGCCCAACATGGGGCTCAAACCCACAACTCTGAGATTAAGAGTTTCGCGCTCTACCGACTGAACTATCCCAGCAGGTGGGATCTACACATTTGCCTATGTGTATATATGTGAGCCCTTTTAACTATGTGTATGCAGCCCCTCATTTATGCAAATCTGCATTCTGTGGGATGTATTATTACTAGTACAGTGAATGCTTGGGTTGCGAACGTGATCCATGCGGGAGGCACGTTCGCAACCCACAATGTTCGCAACCTGCAGCACCACGTCTGTGCATGCGCAGGTCACGATCTGGTGCTTCTGTGCATGTGCAAAGCACGATTTAGTGCTTCTGAGCATGTGCGAGCGCTGAAATCTGGAAGTAACCCGTTCTGGTACCTCCGGGGTTGGCGCGGTGCGCAACCCAAAAATGCACAAGCTGAAGTGTGTACCCCAAGGTATGACTGTACAACATTTTCCTGTTGCCTAGAATGGACACACAGGGGAATGTGGCTCCAGACAGGGAGGACTTCCTGTCATACCTGCTCTGGAGCTTCCTCCCCCTGAGTGTGTGACCAGGTAGATGTCCGTGACCCTAACTGACCAGATAAAAGGGTTGGCCACGCAACCACCTCTCTCTTGGACTCTTACTTTCTTACTCTCACTCTTGGACTCTCGCTCTCCTGGCTCTTAGCCAGCGCATGGGTCAACCTTCACATAGGGTGGAGACCACAAGCAGAAAGTCTGGGATGTAGCTCAGACTTCGCTTCACTGTAAACACAAGATAAAGCTTGCCTTCAGATTATCGCTGTGAACTGAATGTAAGTAAAACTTGATTCCTACTTTTAAATAAGACCGTGTTGTCTTATTATTATTTTAAGAGGGAAATAAAGGGAAAACTTACCAGAAACAATCCAGACTGGAAAAGCCAGACTGGATTGCTTAATTAAAGGATTCTAATGAATCACCAACTTGCTTCCAATAAGTAGCAAAGGGAATGTGGCTGTTTACTCACTAGCGTGAGTGAGGAGGGATAATATCAAAACAAGATAACCTCTCCTACCTTCCTTAACATCACCAC
Source organism: Podarcis cretensis (assembly GCF_951804945.1). Taxonomy (NCBI): domain Eukaryota; kingdom Metazoa; phylum Chordata; class Lepidosauria; order Squamata; family Lacertidae; genus Podarcis; species Podarcis cretensis. Next base: position 34,091,453 of record NC_137187.1, read on the forward strand.
GCATTCTGCTACATGATGCGTTAGTTTTAATTGCATGTACAATTAAGGGTGCTTCAGGAGAGCAGCAATGTGAATCTGGGGCAGAGAGACGACCCAGTATACTGTGGCAGACAACTTAAAAAGTGAATTGGCTTACTGATGCAACGTCTGTCCCTGCACGCAGGTGCACTCACAATTTCAGATGGCTCACATGCATATGGCTGTAAGCCTGCCATCTAAGTCCATGTGCTTTCATGCAGGCACATGTGTTTGCTGTGTTTTGTGCAAGGGCTCTGCTGGGCATAGACGCAACCAACCTGCCGAAAGCTTCTTGCGAGAGCCGTGGCTGCTGGCGCCAGGCGCTCATCTTAAGTAACATCCATATGCCTCCAGTTATCCCTGGGATGGATCTATCTCTTCTCCCTGAGACCCACCGGGCAAGAAGAGGAGGTGTGTGTGTGAGAGAGGGGGGAGGAAACCACACTCCAGATGGCCGGAGCCGGCTGTATTTGTAGTACAAGCCTCAGCTCCAACAGATGTGCCAGGACGCCATATTGCAGACACAGATGTAGGAGTCAAGTGCTCTGTGAAGACATTACATCTTCTTTGGGAAATGAATTAAAACACACACACACACACACACACACACACACACACGCTCATGAGCGAAAATATCATTCCAACCACACTGGGCTCCGAGGCAAGAAATCTGCAGCGTCTGCGCAGGTTGGGGAAATATTCCCTTTTGCATCCGCCCTCGATCCCCCCACCGCTGAATAGAAAAGCATTTCAGGGCATTTTGGATGCCATTCGCTCAGGATTTGCAGAGGCAATTAAAAGCGTTAAGAGGTTTTTCTGCAGCATGTAAGCAGTAGTGCTCCTCCTCACTCTTGCTTCTGAAGAACTAGCTAATGAAGGATAAACACTTGGTAGGGACTGATCCAGGCATTTGTGTCCAACTCGGTCCGCACAGAGAAGGCCAATCAAACGGTCCAGTGGATTTCCATTGTTTACATGGGAGAATAGTACAGTGAGGGGGGGGAAGTATTTGATCCTCTGCTAAATTTTCCCGTTTGCCCCCAGACGAAGAAATGACCAGTCTATAATTTTAATGGTAGGTTTATTGTAGCCGTGAGAGACAGAATAACAACAGGAAAAGCCCCAGAAACCCAGAAGACAAAAGGCAGTGATTGTCTGACAGAAAAGTCGTTTCTTCGTCAGAGGGCAAACGGGCAAATTTAGCAGGGGATCAAATACTTTCCCCCCTCACTGTAAGATTGTACTGCTGAACTGGGAGAACTGGGAAATCTGGATGCAATTCCTGGCTCTGCCACGGACTTCCAATGTTGCCTTGGGCAGGACACATTGCCTTCTGTCTGAGAACGGGGTCAGTGACTGTGGCAGCACCAACTGCATGTGGCAATTGCATCCTTGGAACACAGAACCAGTTTCAACCATTCTTCGTGCAGAGATAAGATGGTCTCCTATCATATCCCATGCCCAGGGCAGTTTTCTATGAACAGGGTCACCAAAAAGCAAACACAATGGCTGGCATTCCTGAGATCATACCCAACCTGGCAGAAAAGCAGGTCTTGGTCTCTGATCTATACTTCTGTGGCAGGCAGAACAGACTTTTCTCACATTACAGTTTAAGAATGCAGCTGATGAGTCACTCCCATCTGAGTATGAAAATACGTTAAGAAATAACAAGCTACAAATTGTTAACTGCATGGCACTTTTGCATTTGGTTTTTCATTGCTAGGCAAAACATTTCATATTTTGCTTGTGAAAGTCCATTCTATTGTTTACTGCCCAGTTTAATTAAGATTTTTTAAATAAAAAAATTCAGCTATCTTGTAGAGCAGGGACGGCTAGCCTGCAGTCCTCCAGAAGTTCCTAGATTTTACCTCCCACCATCCCTGATCTTTGGCCATGCTAGCTGGGGATTATGGGAGTTGGGGTCCAATAACACCTGAAGGACACATGTTCTAAAGTTTATGCAGCTCTTCACAATTCCGTTTCTCCTGTAAATTTACTAAATGTGCAGCCCACTTCTTTATCCAAATATTTCATCCTACTTGATTAAAATAGAAGTAGTAGACCAATTTTAGATACATGTTCCCTCTGCTCTCATTCTACCACTCACATTTCACCACATTTATCTGGTTTGGTTTGAAAAGCAGATGGTCTAGACTCCTCAATGGGGATTTGTAACAAGGTGGACTTACCTACTGCATATGTGCCAGGGCTGGCCCTACAATGAGGCAGAGTGAGGCAGCTGCCTCAGGCAGCAGGTGCTGAAGTACGGGGAGAGGACGGAGCTGTGAGTGCCACATGATCTGCTTAGAACCCACTATGCTAGTGTAATGAAGGACATGGCCCTTTCACCACTATTGGACTTAAGATTGCAGCCCTATTGGTTTCTGTATCTCTCTTGGCATCGTATCCTTGCCTCGGGCAGCAAAATGTCTTGAGCTGGCCCTGATATGTGCCCCTTTGCTTTCTTCTCTCACATGTAAGCCTTGAAGTCCTGTTTTTTTTTAAAGCATCCTGTATTGTAGGCCCTGTATTGTAGGCTACTCAGCTCAGCTTCTTGATGCAAGCTCAGTAATGTCTTACTGGTCATGTGAATAAACTAGCTTTGAAAGCTCTGAAGCAACAAGAAAAGTAATGGTAAGGTAAATGTAAAGGACCCCCAGATGGTTAAGTCCAGTCAAACTTGACAATGGGGTGCGGCACTCATCTCGCTTTCAGGCTGAGGGAGCCGGCATTTGCCTGCAGACAGCTTTCTGGGTCACATGGCCAACATGACTAAACTGCTTCTGGTGTAACGGGACACCGGGACGAGTGCCAGAGCGCATGGAAACTCCATTTACCTCCCCACCACAGTGGTACCTATTTATCTACTTGCACTGGTATGCTTTCAAACTGCTAGCTTGGCAGGAGGTGTGAGCTCCCCCATCACATGGACTTCAACTGCCAAACTTCCGATCGACAAGCCCAAGGGGTTCAGTGGTTTAGACCACTGCGCCACCTGCACCCTTGGTACAAGAGAAGTAGTTGTTATACCACTCAGGTCTTTCCTCTACTAAGCAGTTCCTTCTGCGTACATTTCTCTTAGCAATGGAGCCTAAAGGTTTGTGTGGTACATTGAGACCTGCTGGGTTAAGGGGCCACGCTTGCCTATGTGTGGTGCCTCAGGGTGCAGCCTGAGGCAGATGGCGAACTATAAAGCTGCCTCCCCGGCCTGGTGCTCTCCAGGGACTTTGGATAACTTCCATCGGCCACAGCCAGCAAAGGCTTTTGGGGGCACCATGTTGGGGGAGGCTGCCCTAAAGCCAAGCAATAAATAGCCTGCCCATCTCTATTTATTTTGGCTCCTCACCCTGAGATTATGAGTCTTCTGACAGAGGCTCTGACAAGAGTGTTAAAATCTTGAGACCCGCCAACCTTACTGCTGTGGTGTTAAACTGGCTGCAGCAGGAGACTGGGCAACAGGACTGTGGAGGAATCACAGGGGGACAAAGCAATGGAATGGATCTCTGCTGTGCTGCCAATTTGTTTCTGAGCGCATTTCAATGCACAAGGATTAACCTTTAAAACAGGGGTGAGGGGCCTGTGGCCCCCCCAGCTAGGGCTGGCCCAAGATATTTTGGCACCTGAGGCGAACCACGAAATGAAGATCTACATCAGGAACAAGTGGGGATTAAGGTTCTTCATCAGGATATGATGCTCCTGTGGTTCCTGCTGCCTGAGGCGATTGCCTTATCTCGCCTCATAAATGGGCTGGCCCTGTCTCCAACTACTGTTGGACCACAATTCCCATCATGTTTTACTGCTGATAATGTTGGTTGGGGCTGATGGAAGCTGGAGTATGATAACACCTGGAAGGCTACAGGTTTTCCACCTCAGCTTTAAAGTATTTAATCAGAAAAAAAGCCCTTGATCAACTGATATGTAAATTGGCTGCTCAGCTCCACTCATGATTGGAGTGGAGACAAAGGGTTAAAGTCCCTCCTCTTTTGCCATGGTCCTGATCCAAAGTGGGGACCCCATGTTTGTTTAGCCTAGAAAAGAGGATACTGAGAGGAGATATGAGAACCATCTTTTTAAAAAACAACAACACAGTTTTATCAATCTAGATTTCCAAGATAGCCTACAAAAGAGAACCAAAAAACAAATATAAAACAGATCAAAAACATCAGAGCCATCTTTTAATATATAAAGGGCTGTCACCTGGGAGATGCAGCAAGCTTGTTTTCTCCTGCTAGGACTTGAAACAATGGATTCAAGTTACAAGAAAGGAGATTCTGACTAAACATCAGGAAGAACTTTCTGATGGTACAAGCTGTTGGAGAGTGGAACTGTTTCCATCCATCAGGAGGTTGTGGACTCTCCTTCTTTGGAGGTTTTTAAGCAGCGGCTGGATGGCCATCGGTCATGGAAGCTTTAGTTGAGATTTCTGTTTTGCAGGAGTTTGGACTACTTAACCCTTGGGATCCCTTCCAACTCTACAATTCTATGATTTGATTATTTATGTCTGCTATTTACTTTTTTCAAAATACAGTGGTGCCCCGCAAGACGAATGCCTCGCAAGACGAAAAACCCGCTAGACGAAAGGGTTTTCCATTTTTCGAGGCGCTTCGCAAGACGAATTTCTCTATGGGCTTGCTTCGCAAGACGAAAACGTCTTGTGAGTCATGCGATTTTTTTCGCTCCCCCCCCCCTTTTTCTAAGCCGCTAAGCCGCTAATAGCCGCTTTGCCACTAAGCCGCTAATAGCTGCTAAGCCGCTAATAGCGCTAATCCGCTAATCCGCTAATAGGGTTGCTTCTCAAGACGAAAAAACCGCAAGATGAAGAGACTCGTGGAACGGATTCTTTTCGTCTTGCGAGGCACCACTGTAAAGTAAATCATGCAATTTTGTTGTTTGTCACAAATATGACCCGATATTAGCCAAATATCTGAAACATTATTAGAACTGTTAACAGAGAATGAAGAGCCTACAAAACAACCTCAAGACAGATAACTGTTATATGGAACAGGGACACAAAATTCTAAACAATGGTTATGAATTATCGCTTACAGCAATAGCATGTAAATGTCAATGTATGTGAATGATATTCAAGAGACTGAACAGTACATATTGGCTCATATCCGCAAACCCCAGGGAGCCCCCAGTTACAGAAGATTTTAAGAATTAAACATGCATAGCAAATAAAATTAGTTATTAAATACATTTATAGTTCTGATAAGCAGACATGCTCCTGGGCTGTCGTGACCAGATGCAAAGGAGAACTCAGCAGGGCTCCTGTAACTTTAATATTTGTACATAAGGGGAAATTTGGACTCGTGCCACTTGTCATGTAGGGATCAGAAAAGCTGTAGTTGCTGAAGGATGGAAGACTGAAGAAATCCCAACTAAAGAATCATGGAAAGAAAAATTGATGGATTATGCAGAACTGGCAAAATTTACACATAAGCTACGGGACAAGGATAACTGTGACTTTAAGGATGAATGGGAACCTTTCACAAAGTATTTGAAGACGCAACAAAGTGAACTGAACTCCTTGGCAGGTTTTGAATAAACATCCACAATTTTTTACTGATAATAATTAGCTAAACAGTTGGAGGATCTATACAACTCTGTAACATGCAGAAAATAGCATTATTGGAGAAACCAAAGACTGGAACTGAGGGAAGTCGGGGGGTGGGGGTGGGGGTGGGGTTGTGGGGGGTGGGGGAGGAAAAATGGGGGGGGATAAGGATATGTTTTTGGAAAATATGTTTTGTTATAATTTTGAATAAAAAATTTTTTAAAAAAAAACAAAGCATGTCAAAGTGCAAGTAGATAAATAGGTACCACTCCAGCGGGAGAGTAAACGGCGTTTCCGTGCGCTGCTCTGGTTCGCCAGAAGCGGCTTAGTCATGCTGGCCACATGACCCGGAAGCTTTCTGCGGACAAACGCCGGCTCCCTCGGTCAATAAAGCGAGATGAGCGCCACAACCCCAGAGTCGGTCACGACTGGACCTAATGGTCAGGGGTCCCTTTACCCTTTACAAAATCATTGTAAACAGGTCAAAACTTTAGCAGGATTCTAAATACACTTGTAATGTAACAGAAAGTATAGATAATTTAGAAATATGAAAAATTAGAGAAGTATTGACATGCAGTTGAAAATAGAATCAATAGGACCCATGGATGGGATGGGGGACGTCAGGAGATTCAGAGTAATCTTGACATGTGGAATTTTTATGATATTTTGCTGTAACTTTATTTCTTCTCTTATTTGTTCTTTTTCTTTATTTTTTTAAAAAAAGCTGTAGTTGCTGAAAACCTCTCTGCTTTACAACAAAGGCACCAGACACCTTTCTTCCCTTGCACCTGGCCTGTGCCATCGTGATTGACTATTTATGTCATAGAATCATAGAGTTGGAAGAGACCACAAAGGCCATCGAGTCCAACCCCCTGCCAAGCAGGAAACACCATCAGAGCACTCCTGACATATGGTTGTCAAGCCTCTGCTTAAAGACCTCCAAAGAAGGAGACTCCACCACACTCCTTGGCAGCAAATTCCACTGTCGAACAGCTCTTACTGTCAGGAAGTTCTTCCTAATGTTTAGGTGGAATCTTCTTTCTTGTAGTTTGGATCCATTGCTCCGTGTCCGCTTCTCTGGAGCAGCAGAAAACAACCTTTCTCCCTCCTCTATGTGACATCCTTTTATATATTTGAACATGGCTGTGGTGGGTGGTAGATGTGCATTCATGTGCACTTGCTTCCTTTGTTCAGAACACTGTTGGGAGAGACAGTGCATAGTCATAGAGTCATAGAATTTGAAGGGACCTTGAGGAACATCGAGTCCAACTCTTGCAATGCAGAAACATGCAGCTGTCTCTTATGGGGATCAAACCTGCAGCCTTGCTGTTATCAGCTCCACACACTAACCAACTGAGCTAGTCAGCAGGGTGTGTTCCACACAGGCTGTCTGTTATGTACTGAGTTGAACAGGATCCAAAAGGCAGCAGTCTGATTGGTCCTAGAACAATAGGATTCAGAATGCAGTAGTCTGATTGGTCCTAGAACAATAGGGTCCCGAATGCAGCAGTCTGATTGGTCCACAGGAGCCACCCAATCCAGCTCTAGGTGGAAGTGAATTCGCAACCTGATTGGCCTACAGGTGAATCCCGGAAATAGCCAATCACGTGGGGCCCATTTTGTAAATAATGTATATAAAGCAGACATTATGGGGGTACTTCTATTCCTCCTCACCACTATGAGCTGAATAAAGAGCATGAAATCCACTCTCGACTCTGAGTATATTTCACTGGCGACAAAGGTGGGATCCCGCTGAGCTGACCACCACACACAGCACCGCAACACTGCCACCTGCCGCACCGCTGCCTCGCACCATGTATCCAGGCTTCAGCTCCGGGCCCCAAGGAACTCAGAATGGCATCCACTCTCAACTCGGAGTATATTTCACTGTCCCTATGCTTTTGCTCTCCACACTGGCTGGAGCTAATGGGAGTTGTAGGCTGAAACATCTGCAGTGTTTCCCAACATTTGGTCTCCAGCTGCTTTCAGATTACAATTCCCATCATCCATGATGTCGTCCAAAAACAACTGGAGGCCCAAGGTTGGGAAACACTGATCTAGAGGCTAGGTGTTAAAGTTGCAAAGTCTGTTTTATGTTAAAGTAGCAGAAGCAGACAACCCTTCAAGGAAGGTGTTTCCCTGGGGTAGAAAACACAAGTTGTCTGCAGCAGGTTCCAGAATAGGCCCCTGGTGTCTCCAATCAAAAAATCTTAATAGTACAGGCCTGGATACAACTTCTGTCTGAGACGGGTCACTGGTCATCCCAGCACCACATCAGTAACACGTACCGCAACATCTCCCCTCACCCCACCCTTTTCTTTCTCTTTACAAAGCAGGTGTGCGCAAAGCCCCAGGCAGACATGCCCACCATCTTAATTTTCCCAGAGTGCTCTGCCTCCCTGGGCCCCAATGAAAATGGCAGACACAACTTTCAGGTGTTTTACTCTGTGGCAGCACATCTCCTCTGTGAAAGCTTTGTAAAAGAGGAAAGCAAACCACCATCTGGTCAGGGGCCAGGACAGGTGAGGCCAGCCAGGGATAGAGCACTTCTTCCCTTCCTTCCTTCCTTCCTTCCTTCCTTCCTTCCTTCCTTCCTTCCTTCCTCCCTCCCTCCCTCCCTCCCTTCCTTCCTTCCTTCCTAGAAAGTGTACCTGAGGCAACCTCTGTCAAAAGGTCTGAAAAATGAAAAAGGGAACTTCTCCTTCGTTTCCCACTGCCTGACAATGCCCTTTCTCGTTTTATTTATTGAAAGAAATAAAAACGGTCCTGTTTGTTCCCGCCTGCTGCTGCTGCTTACCTGGCAGGGAAGGGAACAAACAGGCCCCTTTTTTTTCACCCCAACCCTGCAAACAGAAGAAAAGGGGCTGGATCTAGACACATCAGAGAAGCGTTTCAGTTTAAAGTGTTGTAAATTTAAACAGGGAAAACAGGTAGAGAAAAACGGGACTCCACGTCGCCTTCTGGTGGCACAACGTTATATCGCATGTACAACACATATAAATCGCTTTTTCTTTACCAGTCTAGCTGTTTTTTTCTGTTTTCTTTCTGCCAGCTGATAGGCAAGGGGAGAGTGTGCGAGCAGCATGGAAGTGGGCGGGAGGGGGGAATGGTGCAATAGTGGGGAGGGGGCCCAGAGGGTATCCTACCCCAGGTCCCCTTCAAACCTGGGAGCACAACTGCCCTTCCACACAAACGACAAAAGGCATAGAAGTTAGGTAAAAGGTAAAGGGACCCCTGACCATTAGGTCCAGTCGTGGCCGACTCTGGGGTTGCGGCGCTCATCTCGCTTTATTGGCCGAGGGAGCCAGCGTACAGCTTCTGGGTCATGTGGCCAGCATGACTAAGCCACTTCTGGCAAACCAGAGCTGCTCACGGAAACGCCTTTTACCTTCCCACCAGAGCGGTACCTATTTATCTACTTGCATTTTGACGTGCTTTCGAACTGCTAGGTTGGCAAGAGCAGGGACCAAGCAACGGGAGCTCACCCCGTCGCAGGGATTCAAACTGCCGACCTTCTGATCGGCAAGTCCTAGGCTCTGTGGTTTAACCCACAGCGCCACCCACGTCCCTGCATAGAAGTTACCTGAAGCCAAATTTGTCAACACTGCACATATTATTACATGCATGTCTTTCTCAAGGAGCACAAGGCAGTGTATACGTAGTTCTCCCTTCTTCCCAGGCCACCCAGCAAGGAACTTCATGGATCTGAAGGTTGGTCTCCCAAGTCTTAGTGCAAGAATATGCTAACGTATCCCAATGCTGGCTTGCAGTGTGGATCAGCTGCCACCACGTGGCTTTCTGCAGAGTGCCACAGATTGCTGACAAGAATGTTTTGTGGCAGCCTGGAGAGAAATATGGCATGGTGGCAGCAGATCTACGTGGTGCGCTGCTGCACTCGGGAGGCCTGTTGCGCAGAAAGAGCAGCTGTTGCACAGACCGAATTTCAAGCAACCTCTACAGAGCTTGCTGTTCAGGTGAAACCAGCCTCCCCGTAAGTTCCAAATTAAACTTTAATAAGTTCCATATTCTTCCTTTAGCAACAACAACACAACAAAAAGTATCCCAAGTCTCCAATGTAGTTGTCGGCCTTGCAGCTGCCACTTCTGGTGATTCGTGTTTGGAGATTTCACTGAGGTCTTTTGTTCAGTTTACACAACGGAAAACAAAACCCATTGTGTGTGCAGCAGTGGCCGAAGGCATGCGTAGCCTAACTCCCTCCATGCCACAACCCTGTCAGCAACCAATGGCACGTGATGTTGAGGGCAGTGATTTGGTACACGCACCCACCAGAATTTTCTTCTTCACCAAAGCGTTCAGATAGACGTCGTTCTGGTATATGGTCTCTGCAGGACTAGAGCAGTCCTTCATTCTGTGTCATTAATTAGGCTGCCTGCATCTCGAACTCTGGGCACTGACATTTGTGACTGAAGACAAATGACAGATAATTCAAAGTGATGAAAGGAGTATGAAAGAGACATTTTTGCCTGCAGCGCATTCATCCCACTATTGTCTCTAGATAGCAAGTTCTTGTGGTGCACTACAAAACAGCCTTGGACATAAATAACATTGGGGCTGCTTCCAGGTGAGTAGCTCCTACTGCTACCCAATCTTCTCTGTTGTAAACTACAAGCAGTATTGCAATTAACTTTCCACACTATCAGGGGTATTGTGGTTTTTTCCATGCATCTATCCTGCTATGGTCTGCCCACAACAGTGGGTATGACATAGCTGCTGTGACTGGATCTATTTAAAGCTCAGCAGACTTTCACAATCACTCTGGTGGTGGGTGCTGTTCTATAACCCTGTTTTTATATTTATTTTAATCAATCATTTAATTATTGCTAATACCAGGGCCTTTTATTTTCCAGTTGGAGCTCACCAGAGCTTGGCTCCAGCACCTCTCAAGTAAGCACCATTGCCATTCTAAGAGAACAAGGCAACAGGGGATGAGTTTATGGTGTGCTCTGGCTAATATCCTTTTTTGGCTATTTTATTTTTAATTCAAAGAGATGTATAGTTCTATAACGTCATTCTGCTATACAGTGGTACCTCTGGATGTGAATGGGATCGTTCCGAAGCCCCGTTCACATCCTGAAGCGAATGCAACCCAAGTCTGTGCGTCTGCAGAGGTCGTGATTCACCGCTTCCGTGCATGCGTGTGCCGTCATTTTGAGCATCTGCACATGCGCAAGCGGCGAAACCCAGAAGTAACACGCTCCATTACTTCCGGGTCACTGCGGAGAATAACCTGAAAACACTCAACCTGAAGCACATTTAACCCAAGGTATGACTGTAGTGTTAATTTATTATGGACCTATAATGCTACAGCACTATATTATAATAATGTTTATAGCATTGTCATATTATAGTACTATACCTTCTGTTTCAGTAATAATAGGAGTGCTTCCAGACTGCCGCTATTTCAACAAATTCAGGTCTTGCACAATTGGACTTTTTGCAGTAAGGAAAGTGAGGAGAAATGCACTGGAAAGTGTGAGATAACCCTTGCTTTGATGCAATGCCACTTAACCTCCTCACAAACATATGAGTGAACACTCATTAAATAGCCAATGCCATCTAATATCCCTGGAAATAAATCAAGATGAATGCTCAATAAACAGGTCACCTGGAGACACCCTCAATTACTCTCTCTCTGTGTGCTTGTTAGGTGAGTTCTCTTTACCTCCTTTGGTCCCCAAACTAAAACACCTATCACAGTTTAAGGCCCATTTCAACCCACTGACAAGAAGCAGGGGGGCAACAGCTGAAAGTTGCATTTCTTTCTTTATTTTAAATGTGCTGGTTTTCTTGCACTACTTGACTAAGCTGGGGACATGCACTGGGTGAATTCTTGGCCAACTGTGGATTTGGGGCAGTTTGAGAAGCACAGAGAGTACCACCTCATCCAGGTGCAGGGTCAGTGCAAAACATTTTGGCACAAAATGGCGTCTCCTCGTGCCAGGGAAGAAGAGTTGAGTGAAGATGTATATCAGGAACAAGGGGAAATAAAGACCTATCTCAGGAACAAACGGGGAATCAAATTAGCCTTAGCTGATGGCTGAAGTGGGAATCAAAGGCTGTCAAGTCAGGGGGTGGGGGAATGGGCCCAGGAGACCCCAGAGGGCAGCCCCAGCCATTTCCTCCAGGGTAATGTAGTGGTTAAGAGCGGTGGACTCACAACTTGGTGAACCAGGTTCGCTTCCCCGCTCCTCCACATGTAGCTGCTGGGTGACCTTAGGCTAGTCACACTTCTCTCAGCCTCACTCACCTCACAGAGTGTTTGTTGTGGGGGAGGAAGGGAAAAGGAGATTGTTAGCCGCTTTGAGACTCCTTAGGGTAGTGATAAAGCAGGATATTAAATCCAAACTCTTCTTCTTCTTCTTCTTCACTTCCTATTTGCCAAGAGGCTAAGGTAGAGGTGGCACTGGGGGTCTCCTGAGGAAGAGGCAGATTCAGCCTCAAGGGAGCACACCATAGCTGTAGCTGCTACGGCAGCATCAGGCAATGTAATCCTTGAAGGTCGGATCTGCTGTTCCTGTTGATTCTGCTGCCTGAGGCAGTTGCCTCACTTTGCCTCTAGGGTGGGCCGGCTCTGCCCCAGTGTCACCCTGGTCTGGGCAAGAATTTCCCCCCAGGGAGGCCAAGGGTAAGTGTTAACCTGGAACTGCTGGGCATGTGTGTGGAACTAAGGAGGGGATGGGATTAGGGGTGGGGGTGGGGACGGGACAAGAAAGACTGAAATGTCAGGAAAAGAAAGACTTGCTGGAAAAAGAAGGAGAGAAAGCAGATCAGGCTAGGGTAAAAGAGAGCCCTACAAATGAAAAAGTGTGGACGAGAACCAGAGTTGTAAATACCTAGGTGAGTTCTCTGCCAACTGCGAATTTTGGGTCGAAGCCAGGATGGCTTTGGATTAGAAGCAAAAGATGAAAATACTTGCGTCGAGAGTCAGTTTTGATTCAGTTCTAAATTTGAATTGTAGGGTCCACGTTCAAAGGTGTACAGGGGGGGCACCAAGGCATAAAACCCCGCTGATTGGCTAGGACTGCCTTGTCTCCAAGGGTAAGGGTTAAAACACTCCTGACATTTGGTAAGGAAAAAGCAAATAGATTTGGGGGGGGGGGGGGAACCTATGAAAGCCTCAGCAAAGAACACAGCCAAAACTAACTTTCTGTGTTGGCCAATGGACGTGTTCAAATAGATATTATAGGGAGGATATAAAACCATGTTGAACTTTGAATCAAACCCCAAGCTCCGTGATAGATTTTCTACAACTGCAGACTTTTGGAAGCAATTTGCAGAAATGTGCTGTTAAAAATATTGGCAAAAGTTAAGAACAAAGAAAACGAGAAGAAAGGCTGAAACAAAATAGCGAAGGGAAGAGGGAGGGGAGAGAGAAGAGCAATTGGACCATAAAGGGGGGAGGGGAACTGCAAAAGCCAAATGGATTTATAGACTGCGATGTGAGGAGGGAGGGGCTGGGCTCTTTGAGACGGTGCAGGCTAAAGCTGGGAGAGGAGATGGAGAAGAACTGCAGTTAGCCAGCTCTGGGCTCTGACTGCTAAATCTTCCTCGGAAAAGCAAAAGGGGAGCTCAGTTTGATACATCTTTTGAGGGTCCTTTTAAAACCCCTGCCCTTTGGGCCCCCAGAAGTTTGGCTGAGTCAAGGCCTTAAGTACATTTCCAAATTGAAGCAGGCTCCTCGTGGCAGGCGCTGCCAAAACTGCAGAGCGGGAGCGGGAGGGAGGGAAGGGAAGGGGGAGTTTGGAAGGTGTTTTTGGCTGCAGTCCAGGTGTGGAGGTTGGGTGTGCAGGAATGGACTGGGGCTGCTGGAAGGGAACGTGTGTTCCCACTTTGGGAAAGAGAGGGAGAGGGGGAGAGAGGCAACGCATGCGCTTACGCTAGGTTTCTATTCCTGCTCAGTTTGCAGTCCAAAAGTTCATGGAGTGTGGATTTGGGCAAGCTTCAGGCTCCACTGTGCTCTAAGGGTAGCCAGCCACATCACTAAGCAACCACAGATGGGGCAGCCTATAGGGGGCGGCACTTGCAACTGGTGAGTAATAGGGTTGCCAAACCCTCAGGGCTATCCTGAAGCTTCTAGGTTTGCCTGGCCCCACCCAGGTGGCAGGCGGAGGGCTTGAATGTCCAGGTGGATCAGAGCACCTTACACACACACACACACACAGAATGCAGCTTGTAAGCTTCAGCCTGGCAGGAGGCAGATGCAAATTACTGCATAGACTCTTGGGGCAGGGTGACTGCCAAGGAGCCAAATTGCCCTAGGTGCATCATGTGCCAAAATGAACGCTGCATCTAAATTCCGTCCCAAGGAAACTCAAATTCTGCGCTCAAAATAACTTTAAGCTAAATGAGCAAATGTGCATTTGTCATTCTAATTATTATGATATTCCGGGCAATATCTGGTGGCAGAGGACAAGGAGTTTACAGTTTATGCCAACAGAACTTGTTGGAAATTCCTCCCAATGCACACTTGTCTGCCTTTAATGCTTCCAGGTGCAGATGTGTTGGTTGGTATAGGCACTAGCCAATAGGTGCTCACTGCAGCTGGCTTTCCCTAATATGTCGAAAGCTTGCATGATTGTTTCCCCACTCAGCAGTTACTCCAGGACATAAAAATATGCACGTGTGGTTTCAAAGTAGTGAAGGAAGGCCTTTTCACACTACTTCTGCCGCACTTACTGTGTTTCACATCCTATTATTATATATATTGTTACGAGCATGTAGGTGCCTTGACTCCCCTAAACTCCTGGATGCCAAATCATTCCCTAAAATTCCTGGGTCTAGTGGGTGTTGGAGTTTAATCTGTGCTTGGAGTATTAAAATGGCCTGCCACAAGGTGGATTTAGCAAAGTATTAAAATACAGGCCAAACCAGTTCCCTGTTCAGGAAATTGCCTGGGAGAAGAACCATTATGGAGAATAAAAGGAAGGCAATGGGCGATTAATAAAGCAACTACTCTGTGCCTGATGGCAGAGAGGTGTGAGCAAGTCCTTCAACATAGAGCTAGTTAGCAGAAACAATGCATAGTTGAGTTTAGGATTGCAGCAGGGGATGATATGGGCTAGAAGAAAAATAGTTGCAGACTGAAAGTATGAGCAAGCTGGAGGGAAAAGTTGCAGTCTGTTAAACACAGCAAGCCAGAAGAGGGACAGAGCGCAATGGATGATTTTTACTGGCATCCATGACTGGGGCCATGGGAGAAACAAGAACCTCTTGGAGTGCTGTGAGCCCCTCCATCGTAGGCTCAGGTTATATATAAAGGTAAAGGGACCCCTGACCATTAGGTCCAGTCGTGGCCGACTCTGGGGTTGCGGCGCTCATCTCGCTTTATTGGCCGAGGGAGCCGGCGTACAGCTTCCGGGTCATGTGGCCAGCATGACTAAGCCGCTTCTGGCGAACCAGAGGAGCGCACGGAAACACCGTTACCCTGGAGCGGTACCTATTTATCTACTTGCACTTTGACGTGCTTTCGAACTGCTAGGTGGGCAGGAGCAGGGACCGAGCAACGGGAGCTCACCCCGTCGCGGGGATTCGAACCGCCGACCTTCTGATCGGCAAGTCTTAGGCTCTGTGGTTTATATATGTGTGTAAATAAACCATATATCATATAGACACCACAGTCTCTGCTGTGCCTCATTTCCAAAGGAAACACGAACCCTGGGTAAAGTGCTTGGCCCCCATGGAATCTCACACCACAGAGAGAGTAGGGTGGCATGCAGCAAGATCTTTAAACCTTTCTGTGGGTTATGCATTTCTTCCTGGGAACAATTCAAGGCACAAGGTTTGATCTTGAAGAAAATAAGAAAAGCCCTCATGGATCAGGCCAATGGACCAGCCGAGTCCAGCGTCCTGTTCTCACAGTAGCTAACCAGATGCCTGTGGGAAACTTGCAAGCAGAACCTGCACACAACAGGACTCTTCCTTCCTATAGTCTCTAGTAACTGGTATTACTGCTTCTGACTGCGAAAGCAAAGCACAGCCATCACAGCTAGTAGTCATTGACAGGTTTTACCTCCACAAACTTGTCTTACCCTCTTCTAAAGCCATACAAGTTGGTGACCATCACTGCCTCCTGTGGGAGCAAACACCATAGTTTAAAATAATAATAATAATAATAATAATAATAATAATAATAATAATAATAATTATAATTATTATTATTATTATTATTTATTTATTTATTATTTATTTATTTATTTATTTATACCCCACCCATCTGGCCGGGTTTCCCCAGCCACTCTGGGCAGCTTCCAACAAAGTATTAAAATACAGTAGTCTGTTAAACATTAAAAGCTTCCCTAAAGAGGGCTGCCTTCAGATGTCTTCTAAAAGTCTGGTAGTAGTTTTTCTCTTTGACATCTGGTGGGAGGGCGTTCCACAGGGTGGGTGCTGCTACCGAGAAGGCCCTCTGCCTGGTTCCCTGTAATATTTGATGTTTTATCGTGTTTTTAATATTCTGTTGGGAGCCGCCCAGAGTGGTTGGGGAAACCCAGCCAGATGGTGATGATGGTGATGATGATGATGATAATAATAATATCCCATGAGCATGTGTGAAATTGAGATTTTTTTTGTCGCAACATATGTCACTTTACACTTGTTTACATTGGATTGAATTTTACTGCCCAGTCTGGAGAGGTCCTTTTGGAGCTCTTCACAGTCTCTTTTTGTTTTTAGGACCCTGAACAATCATCAGCAAACCTGGCCACTTCACTGCTCACCCAAGGGCCGGCTCACCGAGGAGGCAAGGTGAGGTGACTGCCTCGGGTGGCATGACTGACGGAGGCAGCAGATCCTGGTTCCAAGGAATGCATCACTGCTGCAGCGCCCCCTTGAGGCCGGATGTGCTACCTCCTCAACGGCGCCCCCTTACCGCCTCTACAGTGGCTTCTTGGTAAACAGAAGGTACTAGTAGTCTCCTTCCACCATTGTTCCTGATGTAGGTGCTCACCCCTTCTTCCTTGGAGTGGGGCACACACCATTTTGTGGTTTGTCAAAATGTCTTGGACCAGTGCTGGCTCACTCCTAACTATGGATTGTTTATGAGCAGGTTAAAAAGCACATTCTATTGTTTTTTGTTTGTAAGAGATGTATTGTGCTTCTTTTGTTTTGTTTTGTTTTCATTTTCTTTTCTTTGTTTTCTTTTTTCAAGCTTTGGTTGTGTGTTGATTTTAAACCAATAAGGATTAATTTAATAATAATAATAATAATAATAATAATAATAATAATAATAGCACAGGTTGCAATAGCAATCCTTGTGATGAAAGGTTCTTTTTTAAAAAAAATCCAAGTACACTATGCCAGTCTTTAAAACATCTCCCAGCAACTTCAGGCATTATGATCTTCAGCCTTAAGATCCATGATATACCATAAATGTTGACTTATTTGGCTGTGAGATTTTCATCTGTCAGGAACAGGCCCAGTAATATAATAGTCCCAGAACCTTATGGTCCACTTATTTTCTTCGCTTTCCTTCTTTCAGAAGCAAGTGGTTTAAAGAAAATATATATACTTCACTGGGCCCTACGAGAGTTAATTTTTGTTGTTGTTGGGACATGGTTTTAGATAATCTGTTCGGTTTTAAACGGCAGGGTTTTAAGATGTTTTAACCAGTTTTAAATCTCCATCCATCCTGTAAATAGCTTTTGGGGCTTTCTGCTGAAAATTAATATAGAAACATTATAAATCATTATGAACAAATAAATTACCTGCAGTATCCCTGCACTGAAGTCGGAACAGGCCATTTCTGTCACTGGCAGCAAGGAAGAGGAATGAGAAAAGGGACTCCTACAACCCAGTCACCAGCTAGCCGCTGTTCTGGCAGGCTGCAACACAGTGGGAGACAGGAGAGTAGGCCAGAATTCCCAGTGCGTTTTCCTAATCATAATGCTTATTGCAAAAAGCTGGGGACAGGTGTAAAGAAGGTTTGTTCCCCAAAAGCACCAGTATGAATTTCTGTGCCATGAAGTTATGCTAGCGGGTGACAGGTGCCATCTTAGAAGAAACAAATTCCCCTTCGCTGTTTTTGCGGGGAGGGGGGTCTCTCAAAAGGGTGTTTGCCACCTGAATGATGCTCACACAGGTCATACATTATGCTTTGCTTAGAAGACATATTCCCTCCTTCATAGCACAGAAGAGTAGAGGCCTCTGCTAAGATGCTCCCTTTTTCTTTAAGGGGAGGAGTGTTGCTTTTAAAGTATTTTAATCTACTGCCCCAGATATTCTGGGACATTAAAAAATAATAATACATCAAAATATTTTATATTATCCATTCCAGTAGGTCTTCATGACAAGAATTCTGTAACTAAGGAACTGCCTGAGATTGATCTTCCTTCCCAGTTCATTTTCCTTTTGTGTCACGTCTTTTAGATTATAAACCATTGATATGTGTAAGCTGTTGGGCGCCTTCTTTTGGCTCAAGAGCCCCAGAGTGTGCAGACCAGTGGAAGCTACCCTATTTCACGGCTTTGGCTCATTGTCTGAATATGTACAGATTTACAGGCTCCCACTCCTACTCACAGCTTCTCCTCTCTGAAAAATGGGCACTTTTCCTATGCAATCCCCCCATCCTGATCCCATATGCTACAACATTTCTCAGATGAAAATAAGGACAGTCTCTTCTACATGAAGAAGCTACTCCCGTGTTTGATCTCCCACAAACATAGATGCCATAGACACATATACATCTGTCACCTTGAGCCAATTGCACCTTCAACAGATAAATGGAATGAAATAAAACCATCGCTATAAGCTGCCTTGAATCCCTGTTAGGGAAAAAGGCAGAATATAACAACAACAACAACAACAACAACAACAACAACAACAACAACAACAACAACGGAAACTGTGAGAATGATCAGAACATAAAAGGTAAAGGTAAAGGTACCCCTGCCCATACGGGCCAGTCTTGACAGACTCTGGGGTTGTGCGCCCATCTCACTTAAGAGGCCAGGGGCCAGCGCTGTCCGGAGACACTTCCGGGTCACGTGGCCAGCGTGACATCGCTGCTCTGGCGAGCCAGAGCCGCACACGGAAACGCCGTTTACCTTCCCGCTGGTAAGCGGTCCCTATTTATCTACTTGCACCCGGAGGTGCTTTCGAACTGCTAGGTTGGCAGGCGCTGGGACCGAGCAGCGGGAGCGCACCCCGCCGCAGGGATTCGAACCGCCGACCTTTTGATCGGCAAGTCCTAGGTGCTGAGGCTTTAACCCACAGCGCCACCTGCGTCCCCGAGGGTAAATCCTGTTGAATTCAGTGGGACTTAGTTCTGAGGAAAAATGCTTAAGATTGCTGTGTACGGCTGCACAGTCTTTACCCAGTTACCTGGGAGTAAGTTCCATTGAACACAGTGTTGCTTACTTCTGAGTGCAAAGCTCCATTCACAATACACAAATAAAGACTTCACACGTTTCCTTTAAAATCACCGGCTGAGAAAGCAATGCAATTAAAGAAGTTTAAGTTGGATTGGTTACATTTCCCTTCAAAATTATAGGAAGGGCTTTGTATGCTAGCTTTGCCGTTTCCTTCGTTCGGTGCAGCTATTTTATTTTCAGTTTAAAACAGGACTCTGTTTTTGCACCTACACACACACACACACACACACACACAATACTTTTAATTGTTCTCCGAGACATAGAGGGGAAGGAAAAGGAAAAACGGGACATTCTGGGATCCAGTCAGGAACCGTGGTGGCTTCTGTAATTCTGGGACTGTCCCTGGAAAATCGGGACACTTGGAGGGGGTGTGATTCCCAAGGAGGAACCTTGCTATGTGTGGCTGCTATGGGGCACTTTAGAGG
Organism: Podarcis cretensis; assembly: GCF_951804945.1. Taxonomy (NCBI): domain Eukaryota; kingdom Metazoa; phylum Chordata; class Lepidosauria; order Squamata; family Lacertidae; genus Podarcis; species Podarcis cretensis. The sequence continues at coordinate 34,110,841 of NC_137187.1, forward strand.
TGTCCCATCTGGGTCTGTACAAAAGTTCCCCACTGGACTGCACGCATTACTCAACATTTCAAAGCCACTACATTTCACACACACATCTTCTGTTTTAGTCTACTACTAGCAAGTCTGCAACAGCAGCACCAGCAAACTCTTACCCTCTTTTATTTTTGCTCTCCCTTCCTGGCTCTATTTCCTCCTCTCCCTTTCTTTTAATTAAAACCGGATTTTGCTCCTGGCCTGCCCAGGAATGAGGCATGGAAAACATTACGCCTCCTTATTATTGTTTCAAAACCTTCCCAAACTGCAGGTTATTAGGAGGAATAATCTCTCGCTCAACCACAGTATGCAGACCTGGGGACGGCGCAGCCTGCCTTCCCAGCAACTGAAGGGGTGGGAAGAGACCCTTTGCAGCGCTGTCAGGGTTGCCAAGTCAGGTGACCAAGTGGCGGGCAGGTGAGGGGGGGGGAGCATTCAACTGCAGCCAATGCAGGCACGTTAGAGTGCCTTAGGATTCCAAAGGAAGCAGCGCTTGCTGCAAAAAATTAAAATTAAGGGCCCAATCGCCTCTGTGGCACGGGGCCACTGAGCAATCCCAAACTAAGGCTGCTCTCTCGTGAACCCAACTTTCTTGCTATTGCTAGAGCTGCTGGCATTTGTTAAGACCATGCGGCGCTGAAATCCCGGCAGCTGATGGGTAAATTGCTCCAGTGGAACTGGGCTGTGGGTGTCTGAAAAGCTATGGCGGGGGAGCTTGCTGTGACATCAGCGACTGAAGGGATACTTCTGCCACAAGAAGCAAAAGCAGAGAATCTTGGATTCCGTCTCCTTCCATTTCCTAAATGCTCATTCCCTGAGGTGTTCCAAACCAGGGTCCACACATTTTGCCTGAACTTATTTAGCCAACCCAAATTTGCCACCAACCTTGCCCCTCCCCTGTGTCTCACTGGGCTAGGAGTTATTCAGAAGCAGCAACTCCCCGGGGCCGGCCCACCCATGAGGTAAGGTGAGGCAACCTCCTCAGATGGCAGGATTGACAGGGTCAACAGATTTCTATGGAGATCCTTGTTCCCCGCTTGGTCCTGATGTACATCTTCACTCACCCGTTCTTCCCTGGCAGGGAGAAGGGCATAATTTGTGGTTCGCCTCAGGTGTCGGCAAGCATTGGGTTGGCCCTGGTGACTCTTCTGGACCTCTGGAATTCAGTATGGCTGTGGGGATCAACAATCTCTCAACCCTTTTCCTCAGAAGAATAGGATAAGGTATCGTGGAGGCTCATACTTTGGAGCTGCATGGGGCTCCAAAGACCAGCACCAGGTTAGAAATAAACCCTACCTGTGTTCACCTCATTGTCACAAATGTGCTCATGATGAGGTTTAAAAGAGGGCAGGGCCGGCCTTACCATTAGGCGCAAGGAGGCAGCTGCCTCAGGTGGCTAAAGTTGGGGGTCAAGGAATGTCAACAAGGGCTTGGAGGATAGAGCTGTTTCCCTGTGGCCCTTAAGCTAGCCTGCTGCCCTCACTGTCCGATTGCCAGGGTTGAAGTAAGATTCAGCTGCCAGTCCTGTTTGCTTTCTGAACATGGAATTGGGAAGGGGAAGATGCCATCTTGACCTTTACCTCAGGCACCAAAATGGGCCAGCTCTGAATGATCAGTTCACTACTGCCAAGCCAGTGGTGAGCAGGGATGATGGAGAAACTTGATTCAGTTTGCATTCAGGTGTATCAAATCTGCATGTTCCAAAATGCCATGAGAACCAAATCATAGCTGTCCTCCGAAATTCACACTTACCCAAATTTTGCGATGCAGTTCTCCGAACAAACAACGTCAATAAGGCATTGTATTAGAGGAAAGTGACCATAAAAATGAATATATTGGCAAAAATAACATACAAAGATACATTATATAGGGGGGAATTGCTTGCAAAAACTTATACGTTAGTCAAAACGGAACACAAGAAAGTGATTAATTGAAGAAATTCACCCTAAAATGCTGCTTGGATTTCACGAGGAGAAAGGAGAATCCACAAATTGCTGCAGAAATGTAGAGAAGTGAATTTAAGTTTGGAAAAGCGAGAAACAGAGGGAACTGAAATGGACAGATCCTTCCATGCTTAGTGGTGAGTGTTTGTGTTAAGGGCCCTGCTCAAATTCTTAACTGACTCAAGACAAAAACCCCATGTGTACATTGAGGGATCCTTTACCAGGGCAAGAATTTGCACAGAATTTTGCAGCCGTAAAATGTGCATAGATTCTTGAATGCTTGCCTGATGCTGCCTGGAATTGCGGGGAAGATGTGGATCAGGCCAGAATGAGGCCTTTGGACAGCACAACACAGCCCATAATAATTAATAATAATAATTTATTATTTATACCCCACCCATCTGGCTGAGTTTCCCCAGCCACTCTGGGTGGCTTCCAATCAAGTGTTAAAAACAATACAGCATTAAATATTAAAAACTTCCCTAAACTGGGCTGCCTTCAGATGTCTTTTAAAGAGAAGATAGCTGATTATTTCCTTCACATCTGAAGGGAGGGCGTTCTACAGGGCGGGCGCCACTACCGAGAAGGCCCTCTGCCTGGTTCCCTGTAACCTCACTTCTCGCAATGAGGGAACAACCAGAAGGCCCTCGGAGCTTCACCTCAGTGTCGGGGCTGGACGATAGGGGTGGAGACGCTCCTTCAGGTATACAGGACCGAGGCCGTTTAGGGCTTTAAAGATCAGCACCAACACTTTGAATTGTGCTCAGAAACGTACTGAGAGCCAATGCAGATCTCTCAGGACCGGTGTTATGTGGTCCCAGCGGTCACTCCCAGTCACCAGTCTAGCTGCCACAGGAGTTGCCACTCAGGATCCTTCACAACATTGCAGAGTATGCTGGGGGCGCAGCTCTTGGGTGGCACATTGTCACAGTGACTGCCTATTTGCATATGAAGCCATGTATACAACTCAAACACAACTCTCCGCCCCCAGCTGGATCTCTGCGGACCCGATGCCTGGGCACAACGCCGCCCACCAGAAATGTTAAGCGGACCTACAAGCAGATCTTTGTCACTCCTGATGCACTTAACACAACACCACACATCCTGGATCTTCCACAGCTGGAGAATACTGCCCCTCAAGTTGGTCTCCTCAAGCAGGAGTGCAGTGTGCCTTGAAACATTAGCATTATAAGCTAAGACAAACCAAATTATGCACCGAGGAAAGCTGAATTCCTCAATGTGTCTAAATTATGTTCATTTGTATATTTTGGCGCTGTTTTGCTTAACACGGCCAGCAATGGAAATCTTATTTATCGAGCCCTCTGTCTTCCAAGGTCAGAAAGTATTGCCAAGTATTTTCAAGAACATTGTTGCTTCCCTAAGGACTAGAATCTTGCATTTTTTTTTGTATGAAAAACGAGACTCCCAAGAAGCCAAACCCTCTGCCTACCGCCACAAACTGCAGGGTTTTTGTGCTCCCGTGGATTCTGTGCTGGAGAATTCTTAGCACAGGCAATAATTCAGGCATGAATTGGAGCTTGGCACAACCACTATGTTTTCCCACGGAAAATGAAATACAGCTATGGCTGGCTGCCTGCAACTACATGATGCAAATGAGCTGTGGCCCCGTGGCTTCAGCACAACCAGGTCACCACTAAACCAGCTGCCCTGCTCTAGTCTCATGCTCACTAGATACACAACCATGACCACTGCCTGCTTATCTTTGGAAGCGCACTTCTTGGAGAAGGAACCCCCACGTAAGCTGCTCTACGAACCAAAAAAAGAGAAAAGGACTTCGACACATCTGAGGAAATACGCAGCCCATTTCTGGAACACTTTGACGAGCTTCCTTCTCTTAAAGTACTTTTTATGCTGCTTGAGCCTGATGTGAGATTTTGCCAGCTAATCCCCACCTCATGACTCACTTTTTTCTTTCTAGAAGCAAAAAGGTGAACATTGCACAGAGTTGAATTGAATTTATCACGGACCCCGACCAGACTCACATATCGTACTAAACAAATCAGAACCACAATAAGTTTAAATTAACAATCAATATAACGATAAACAATGCAGTTATGGCAGCAGTTAAAATATCAGAGTTATGTGTAGCTTTCCCTCAACTCTTTGTAAAGCAAAAAGCAGCCACTAAAGCTTGGGTAGGCAAACTAAGGCCCGGGGGCCGGATCTGGCCCAGTCGCCTTCTAAATCTGGCCCGCAGACGGTCCGGGAATCAGCGTGTTTTTACATGAGTAGAATGTGTGCTTTTATTTAAAATGCATCTCTGGGTTATTTGTGGGGCATAGGAATTTGTTCTCTCCCCCCCCAAAAAAATAGTCCGGCCCCCCCCACAAGGTCTGAGGGACAGTGAACCGGCCCCCTGCTGAAAAAGTTTGCTGACCCCTGCACTAAAGCATGGGCTCAGGCATGGATGAAAGGTCAGTGAGGATGATCAGCCCTTTATGCCATTTGTCTGTTCAAAATCATACACAAAACTACAAGAGACTCACCCCCCCACGCGCACACACTCACACACATTGCAGGTCTGTACACTTTTCTTTTGCCAGGAGAAATGCAACTCAGGGAACAATTTTGGGCAGGGAAAAAGCTCCCAATCAACAGGGAAAATATTAAGAACCTCATTCCACCCACCTTTCCTTTGTTCCTATTTGCAGACCCAATGGATGTTTTTTTCTTTCTTTTTCCTTTTTTAAAAAAAAATGTCAAAAGGAAATTTGCACAGAATTCCATATGTAATTTTGACGACGTTACAACATACCTGTTTTCAGATTGCCTGGTCTTCTCCTTCCTGGGCCTTGCTCTTTTGCAGGCAGCAACCCCAGGGGAAGAGAAAAGATCGCTATCAACATGGTACAAACCTGCCCAGACATTATCACCATTTTATGTGGCGAAAGCTGCTGAACTGTGCTGCATTTGCCAAGCATTCGCTGTGCGGCGAAAAACATGGAAAGGTGCGTTCAGTACTAGCACCCTGATTGTTTGGGTAGTCTTCCTGCCCACCTTCAACTGGCACCAACTGCTGTGGGTCTTCTGTGCCAGTTTAAAACATATTTATTCACCCAGGCCTTTGGATAAATTAGGGTTGGAAAGTGGCCCAGCCCTGGTTGCCCTGGCTGGTTTTTGCTTCTGCTGTTTTAAGGTTACATTCATGTTATAAATGATATAGTTCTCTTATGCTTTTAATGTCTTGTGATTATTATATTGTACGTTGCTCTGGGATAGAATCCAGTGACGAGTGGGCAAGAAGTACCTCAAATAAATAATAATTAGAAGGACATTTAAAGTTTATGTGCACTCTGGCCCCACTGGTGATCATCTCAGATATTAACATTGCTAGGTGCTGTTTACTTTGGATATTATTATTGACTTTTAAAATACATTGGTCTGGTCTTGTTGTTCTGTATTCATAGAAGAAGAAGAAGAAGAGTTTGGATTTGATATCCCGCTTTATCACTACCCGAAGGAGTCTCAAAGCGGCTAACATTCTCCTTTCCCTTCCTCCCCCACAACAAACACTCTGTGAGGTGGGGGGGGGGGCTGAGAGACTTCAAAGAAGTGTGACTAGCCCAAGGTCACCCAGCAGCTGCATGTGGAGGAGCCGGGACGAGAACCCGGTTCCCCAGATTACAAATCTACCACTCTTAACCACTACACCACACTGGCTCTCATAATTGCTTGCTGAGATCAATGAAAAAAATTAATGGACCAAGATGCCAGAACCAAGTTTATTTGCTTCTGAAGAAGATTTTTTATTGGACTGCACGAACTATTTGCAAATACAGTGGTACCTTGGTTCTCAAACGCCTTGGTACAAATGTCGAAAAAACAGAAGTAATTGTTTTGGTTTTCGAACATTTTTCGGAAGCTGAACATCTGATGTGGCTGTCGGCTATTGTTTCTGGGGCGCCTGCACCAATCAGAAGCTGCCCCTTGGTTTTTGAACATTTCGGAAGCCAAATGGACTTCCGGAATGGATTAAGTTTGGCGCTTTTGTTTTTGCTATTTATTTTGCGTTTTTGTTTTTGAGGCTTGTTTGGTTAATTTGTCTTTGTGACTGTGCGGAACCCAGTTCAGCTACTGACTGATTGACTGTGTGACTGCGGAAATGGATAAAAGCCCCCCATTCAAACAATGACTATCATCAGAAGAATTTTTTAATTTTAATTTTAATCATCTGCAATACTGTCTTATTTATTATATAGTACAGTACTTTGATGATTGCTTTCATTTTATGGATCAATGGTCTTGTTAGATAGTAAAATTCATGTTAAATTGCTGTTTTAGGGGTTGTTTTTAGAAGTCTGGAATGGATTAATCCGTTTTGCATTACTTTCTATGGGAAAGCAGGCCTTGGTTTTGGAATGCTTTGGTTTTGGAACGGACTTCCGGAACAGATTAAGTTTGAGAACCAAGGTACCACTGTATATGCATAAATACAGTATCATATGGGGATACCAAAAAGGGGCTTCGCTTCCCTTGTTTACTTTTTGCTGCCGCTGCTCCTCTCTTTAAAGGTAAAGGGACCCCTGACCATTAGATCCAGTCGTGACCGACTCTGGGGTTGCGGCAGTCATCTCACTTTACTGGCCGAGGGAGCCGGCGTACAGCTTCCGGGACATGTGGCCAGCATGACTAAGCCGCTTCTGGCGAACCAGAGCAGCGCATGGAAACGCCGTTTACCTTCCCACCGGAGTGGTACCTATTTATCTACTTGAACTCTGACATGCTTTTGAACTGCTAGGTTGGCAGGAGCAGGGACCGAGAAACGGGAGCTCACCCCGTTGTGGGGATTCAAACCGCCAACCTTCTGATTGGCAAGTCCTCTGGTCTGTGGCTTAACCCACAGCGCCACCCACGTCACGCTCCTCACTTTAGGATACTCCTAAATCCAGGAGTGCCCCACAATATATCTGGGGGGGAAAGGTGGGAACTGCACCCAGTTTTCCCACAGATTCCATTGCCAGCAGGTGATGCTGAACTTTGTGGCCACCGTAGCAAAGTGCAGACTTTGAATAGGTCCCTGCCCTATAAGATGTGCAACTGGGACATAGACCCATCCAGCGGCAGCAGAGGACAGGGTGGCAGCAAAAAAAGGGGTTGCCTGGCCACCCCCTCCCCTGATCGGTGCAGTGGAGAGACCAGAAACCTCCTTGAACATCCCAGCTGCTCATTAGAAGAATTTGGAACTAAGACCTTGGGCCTGACGTCCAGCTGCAACTTCTTTTGACTTCTTGACTTGGCCCTGCAGCCCTCAGCGCATCCGAATCCCCTGACATTCTGGAGGACTTCAGCCCAGCTTTCGAAACCTGCAATTTATTTGTAGTGGGGTGGGGGGGGGAGTGAAAGTTTGATTTGAAGAAGGGGAGGGAGGGAGGAGACGGAGATCTGGAACATTCAATGCATAAAAGTCAATGGAAGGCTGCTCTGGCCTCTGTTATGTTTAAATTCCTTAGATCTCCGGTTACATTTAATACAACAAAATGACTTTTAGAATATATCGGACACTGCAGTTGCCTTTTTCCAAAGCACATTTTAGAGACAGATAAGTGCTGCTGTTGTGACATGACACAGATGTCGCTGTGCACATGGTCTGGTTCTGACATGTCATGGCCCTGTTTTGCTTAGGAAAGCATAACTCTCGTTTACTTGTCATTGGAATATGGATGCACATTCATGGATTGTTGAATTATATCCTAATGCTCTGGACAGAGAGACAAAGCAACTGACAAGGAAAGGGTGTTGATGGTGGCAAAGTGGCTGATACCGCCACACTGGGCTAAAGACCTCACTAGGCTGGCAGCATAGGAAAAAGTGACCTTTCAAAGCCAGCAGAAGCAAATATTTAAATATCGGGGGTGTATATGCTAATTTATTTGCATGATGTATTAATATACTTTCTACCCTTACTCTAGGGACACAGGTGGCGCTGTGGGTTAAAGCCTCAGCGCCTAGGGCTTGCCGATCGAAAGGTCGGCGGTTCGAATCCCTGCGGCGGGGTGCGCTCCCGCTGCTCGGTCCCAGCGCCTGCCAACCTAGCAGTTCGAAAGCACCTCCGGGTGCAAGTAGATAAATAGGGACCGCTTACCAGCGGGAAGGTAAACGGCGTTTCCGTGTGCGGCTCTGGCTCTGGCCAGAGCAGCGATGTCACGCTGGCCACGTGACCCGGAAGTGTCTCCGGACAGCGCTGGCCCCTGGCCTCTTGAGTGAGATGGGCGCACAACCCCAGAGTCTGTCAAGACTGGCCCGTGCGGGCAGGGGTACCTTTACCTTTACTTTACCCTTACTCTCCTTTTCCGTTAGGCCTCTCCCTTCCTCCTTCCTCCCACCTCTCTCTTTTTTTTGGTTTAGTTTTTTAAGTACGATGGTACCTTGGGTTACAGACGCTTCAGGTTACAGACTCCGCTAACCCAGAAATAGTACCTCGGGTTAAGAACATTGCTTCAGGATGAGAAAAAAAATCGTGCGGTGGCGGTGCGGTGGCAGCGGGAGGCCCCGTTAGCTAAAGTGGTACCTCAGGTTAAGAACAGTTTCAGGTTAAGAACGGACCTCCAGAACAAATTAAGTTCTTAACCCGAGGTACCACTGTAGTGTACTTGCATTTGGTCTTTACAGTGGTAAAGAAAACTGTTCCAGGCAAATAAAAATTATTAATAAATAAATAAACCCCCTCAGAACTGGCACACGAGTTTGCTTATTTCCTCCTCCCTCACAATTCATTTTCCTTTTGTGTCGTGTCATTTTAGATTATAAGTCTGAGGGCAGAGGCTGTTTTGGTTTATTTATCTCTAAGCTGAGCCTTTTTGGCAGAAGCGTGAAGTAAAAAACAACAACTTTTAGATAAACAAATACTGTAAGAGCAAGCTAAAGCTGGGTGCTGCAACAGGGAGTCCTGACTTTTCCAGTCAACTGTTCCATACTCCTCTCCCAGGATGCAAAGTGAGGTTTTCCTATTCATCCATCTGAAAAGAGAAACACGAAACTTGCACAGAATGAGAACCACCAGGCACTTGGTCCTAATTTTCAACCGGCAAACTTAATTTCCACTCCCCACTGTCCAGATGGACAATGGTTAAGTCTGTGCACATGCCAAAAGTCCATGGGGCTACAGGAGGGGAATGCAGAATGCAACTGTGGCACACAATTCAGCTTCCTAAGATTCTTGGTTTTCAAGAATCTTGGTTGCAAAGATTTGCTTGGTATAATTTTAGAAGCCAGGGTGGCGACTAACAGTGCAATCCTGTTTATGCTTACCCACTGTGTTCAGTAAAAGAGCCTACTCCCTAGCTGTAAGTTGTTTAGGTTCCCACCCCCCTAAGTAGTATCTCCAGTCATCTGAGGGTTGGTTTCCCATTTCATGTGTACGGCACACTCCTTTCTCCTTCCCTATGACTGGCAGAAGCAGAACACATTTCGAAAAACAGTACCAACTATCAAAAAAATACAGAAGTGAAGAAAAACCATCATCAACAATAAACCAGCATTTATATAGCATTTTCAAGTGTTCAGAGTGATTCACGTGGATTATCTTCCAATCCTCCCAACAGCCTTGTAAGGTAGGTCAGTATCACGATCACAAATGGGAAAGCTGTGGCTGAGTGACAGTGGCCAGACTCAGGCTCTTAGTGGTGAGTTCACAGAAGAGGCCATATTTTAACTAGTTTGCTCAAGTCCTTTATCCAATAAGCCAGTGGTTCCCAACTGGTGGTCCGCGGACCCCAGGGGATCTGCATAACACACACAGGGGGTCCATATCACATACCTGTTAAATGTCCTGGACATCCTGTTTTTTGGGGGGGGCATGCTCTCACATGGGTCATGTGACTTTTGCAGGAATGTGGCCCAGAAAATGCGCATCCCGGTTTTGCATTGAGACATGTTGGAGGGTATGGCGGAACCATTCACATACCAAAACCTACCACAGATATATCAATGTTTTCAAAAGTAGGGGGTCCATGGCTTAGCTTTTGGAAAACAGAGGGTCTGCAGTACTCAGCTAATTGGCAACCACCGTACCTAGCCAAGCAAGCTCTCATGCAGCTTTTCCTGGTGCAGAATTATGATTTGCACAACTGAGCATGAGAGGGAAAGATCAGTGCTTAGGCAGTCCTTCCTTGAAATATACTCAGAGTCGAGAGTGGATTTCATGCTCTTTATTCAGCTCATAGTGGTGAGGAGGAATAGAAGTACCCCCATAATGTCTGCTTTATATACATTATTTACAAAATGGGCCCCACGTGATTGGCTATTTCCGGGATTCACCTGTAGGCCAATCAGGTTGCGGATTCACTTCCACCTGGAGCTGGATTGGGACTCCTGTGGACCAATCAGACTGTTGCATTCTGAATCCTATTGTTCTAGGACCAATCAGACTGCTGCATTCTGAATCCTATTGTTCTAGAACCAATCAGACTGCTGCATAGGCGCCGACTCCCCGAGCCCCCTCAAAAATTCGTTTGGGGGGGCTCCGCCCCCCCAATAATTTAAGAAAAACAAAGCCACTCCCGATCTAGAGAGGGGGTGGGGTTGCGGGCTCTCGACCCATCAACAATCTCACGGGGCTGGCGTCAGCCCCGCGAGAAGCGGGGATTCCCCCTAGCTCATTAATATTCACCGCCCACGGCGGCAGCCAATCGGCTGCCGCAAAGGGCGGGCCCTCACAGGTTCACTTAAGGTCGGGGCAGCCCGGGGCTCGCCCCTTTCGTTCCCCCAGCAGCAGCGGTTTGGAGGTCTTGGGCCCCCCCAATATTTTTTATAAGTCGGTATGGGCCCCCGCCCCCCCAATATTTTTTATAAGTCGGTATGGGCCCCCGCCCCCCCAATATTTTTTATAAGTCGGCGCCCTGGACTGCTGCCTTTTGGATCCTATTCAACTCAGTACATAACATTCCTGGTGGTAGAAATCTGACCAAAGGGCACCTTCCAGGTCTTAGAGCAGGAATCACACTGGGGAAGCCTGCACTGATCTCCCTGCCGACCAACCCATCTCCCCTAATGCAGAGTTGCAGACTGGGCACGTGGCCTTACAAGCAAAACCAAGAGAGGCTGCCTGCAGAGTCTGCATCAGGAGAGATGCGTTGGTTAGGAGGGAGAATCTCAGAGCTGAGCGTTGGTAGTAGTAGATTCTGTCTGCAAGAATACCGATTCCCTCCCCCATCCTGACTCTCTGAGATTCATAGGACAGGAGGAAGAAATTGGCAGGAGGAGTGGAAATGTCCCGGCATAGCTTTCCGCTAGGTAAAGGTACATCCAGAGTGAGGCTCCTAAGGGGAACAGATGTGCATTGAATGTGCACATCTCTTATGGCCTCTGCGCTTCAGATCTTTGCATTGTCACAACATTGGCCAAAGCAAGTGCTGGATTAATGCAGAGTGGTACAGGCTGTTCCAACTCCTGCAAGTAGCCCTTTGGCCAGATTGCCACCATTAAGAAGTGCTCCCTCCCTTTCATGCTCAGCTGAGGGAGAGATCTCCTCTCTGCTTCTCAGACGGCACATCCCCACCTAGATCTGGAGAGGCTGATCTACCACTAGTTCTGACCCTGTGGCTCCACTTCCACATGCCCCAAGAGATCTTACGCCCCCAAAGTGTGGCCAGATGTCAGGTGGAGAGTGTAGCTTCATCACAACCCAAAAAGCCACCACTTGGGATTTCAGACCCTCCAAGTGTCCCTACAGTCATACCTCGGGTTGAATATGCTTCAGGTTGAGCGTTTTCAGGTTATGCTCGCGGTGACCCGGAAGTAACGGAACAAGTTACTTCCGGGTATCGCCGCTCGCGCATGTGCAGACGCTCAAAATGACGTCACGTCCCCCAAGAGACATCATTGTATGCTTCACGCGCTACAAAAAGAAGGAAGAGGTATGGAACAACCTCAGAAACTCAACCAACCTTCGATATGGAGAAACCCCCATTCTGGCCCTACAGGACCTATCTCAGGATACCCTAAACCGGAGGAAAAGCCTGCGCCCATGCACCCAGCATCTCCAACAAGCAGGGATCAAATACCGATGGGGCTTCCCCTTCCGTCTCATTGTAACAACCAATACAACACAACACATGGTTACCAACATACCTGAGGCCCTGCAACTACTAAAGAACCTTGAACTCGACCTCCCACCGGAATGGCAACCGACAAACCCACCAAGTGACAGCCCCAACCACGAGGAAACGACAACAAACAACTGGATGACGGTACAGAAGAAGAAAAGGAAACAACAGAAGCAGCACAACAACGCAAACCAATACAGACAAGCATCATGCTCAGAACCACCCCGCCGGCCATACGACACAAGAAACCAGACCAAGATTAACCAAACCAATTCATCGCAGATGGACAACCCTACAACAACAACAACCGCAGCTGAATGAAGCAACCAGGAAAAAACCACAAACTGAAGGACTGGTGATTCCCCCCCCCGTTCCCCCTCTCCCCCCCCAAAAAAACCATAGATTTAGTTAACACCATCAACATCCCCCCAGCCCCCCACCCCCACAGAAATCCCCACCCCAACACCAGCCCAGACGACCTCAACCACATTCCCCACCACCCACACCTTCAACATTCCCATACTCCATACTAAGGAAAAACAACTCCTCCAACCTCAATAACACAACCCACAATCAGGCTAAAATCTGATACCCAACCAGCACTATGGTGGCACCAGAGCGTACCAGCACCCACACCCACACACCAACACACCAACAATGTTGCTCATAACATTGGCAACATTGCTCATGAACCTTATACTTGACAGCGACGTTACAAAGTCACTTCACACTGTCTCACTGATCTCCCCCTCTCGCAAACAACAGGGGGGACGGCCTGTCCTTGAACACGGCCTTCCACACCAGCTGAGACCTAGGACCAACCGGCTAAATGCCAGATGGCCCAAAATACCCCAAACAAACACCTATATGACTACATATAGGAAACTCTCTACAACTTACCCCCTACTCTTTAACCCAAATCTTACTCTAATCCCATTAGCCCCCCACCCACCACACCCTAGGTCAGCGCAACCCCACTGGTTCTTTAAACAACACGAAGAGAGAGACACAAGGCAACCCGAACGGGTTGGCAGGGAATCGCCCCACATAATAGATAAGCAAGATGGCTAACCTAAAAGCAATTACATTAAACGTGAGGGGGCTGGGAAACCCCATCAAAAGAAAACGCATCACCTCATACATAAACACCATGAAACCACACATCACCTTCCTACAAGAAATACACAACCCACCCAAAGGCAGCAAACTCCTGAGCGACCCCCGCTTCAGTCAGCAGTGGGTCGCACGAGGCTCAGGGAAAGCTCGCGGTGTAGCCATAATACTCAGTAGAGACCTGAACTTCACTGCCACAACAGTCCTCAGGGACAAAAAAGGCAGATTCATTTTCGCTAAAGGGACACTAGATGGTAAAATCAAACTGACAATTGGCTCCATATATGCCCCAAACGCGAAACAATTAGAATTCTTCCAGAAGACACTAAACAAATTCCTCTCCTTCTCTGAAGGGGAAGCAATCCTAGGAGGGGACCTCAATCTAAATATGAAAGGTATATCCCTGAAAGATATCCACCCTACAACCCCATGGGCAACCTTCCTCCGAAGGAAACCCCCAACAACTAGGAACTCTTACAAGTTACTAAAAATGCTAAAAAACAGGGGTCTCTACGACATTTGGGGTGAGCAAAACCCGGGAGACATCAGCCATACATTCCAATCGGGACGTCATGATACAGTGTCCAGACTGGACAGCATTCTACTCACACAGGGTCTGATCCCCTCAGTGGAATCAACAAACATCGGTAACATTAAAATCACAGATCACGCCCCAGTAGAAGTCATCGTTAAAATAGGAGAAGGAACACAAACCACCCCATCATGGTCCTTTAGTCCCACCCTAACTACAAACAAACAAATTAGAGAGAGTCTCACAAAAACCCTCCAAAACTACTTCAAGGAAAACGATGTAGACAATATAACAGCCCCCCTCCTATGGGACACAATGAAAGCGGTCACCAGAGGAGCTTGCATAAAAGAGAAAACATTCCTTAAAAAACAAACCTCCTCAAAAATTAGCAAAATAGAACAAGACATCACAGCCCTCTCAACACGCTACAAACAAACAGGATCTAAAAAACTCCTCAAACTTATAGAACAAAAAAGGAGAGAACTAGACTCCCTAGAAATTAACAAAACAATGATCAGCATTCTATATTCTAAACAACGTTTCTATGAATATGGAGGGAAAAACTCCAGATTACTAGCAAATAGATGCAGGAAAAAAGCACTCAAAACAAGAATACACTGCATCACCAAAAAAGACGGCAACATAACATTCTCCCCTGAAGAAATAACCTCAGAATTTGCAGAATTCTACTCCAACCTATACACCTCCCATAACCCACCAGAGAAGGAAATCAGAACATTTCTATCAGGACTGACCATGCCTACTCTAACTGATGAGGAACAGGAATTCATGGACAGCCCTATCACCCCAGAGGAAATAGATGTGGTCCTCAAAAACCTGAAACCACACAAAGCCCCAGGCCCAGACGGCTTCACAGCAGAATTCTATAGGAAATTCAAAGAAACCTTGATGCCCTACATGACCCGCCTATTCAACGACATCATAAAAGGGGGCCCCATCCCCAAAACCTGGACCCACTCCAAAATAGTCTCCATCCCAAAACCACTAAAAGACAGCCTCAAAGTAGAATCATACCGCCCAACCTCATTAATAAACCAAGACTACAAGATATTCACATCAATCTTGGCCAACCGCCTAAAAATCTTCCTACACAAGTTAATAGCCCCAGACCAGACTGGCTTTGTCCCTGGCCGCAATATAACAGACCCCATCAGGAAACTACTGAACCTGATCGAACACAGCAAGGCAACAAAACTCCCATTGACAATTATGTCCCTAGACATCCTCAAAGCCTTTGATTGCTTAGAGTGGAAATACATATTAGCAGTACTAACTAACATGAAATTTGGCCCCAACTTCCTACAAATCCTCAAACAAATATACTCCCAAGCCTCAGCAAAATGCAGAATTAACAATATGGATTCTAATACTATAGCTATCCAAAGAGGCACGAAACAAGGATGCCCACTGTCTCCCTTCTTATTTATCCTGGCTCTGGAACCCTTAGCAATCCGCATCCGAGCAGCCACAGACATCAAGGGAGTGGAAATAAAAGGCAGAACCTATAAATTAGGGCTCTTTGCAGATGACCTAATGGTGACAACACCAGACCCCATAAGCACAGCAACCTCCCTAATCAGAGAACTCAACAAATTTGCAATGGTGTCGGGCCTACAGGTAAATTTTACAAAGTCAGAAGCTATGTGCTTCAACACCCCTCCTCACACCCAAAAAGAGCTCACGAAGGTCACCAAAATAAAACTCTGCCACACCAAGTTCAGATACCTAGGGGTACAAATAACCAGAAACCTCAACAAATTGTACCTCCACAACTGCAAGCCCCTGTGGCGACAAATTAACAAAGACCTAAAGAGATGGAATAACACGAATTTCACTCTCTCAGACAAAATAGCCATGATCAAAATGATCACACTCCCAAAACTAACCTACCTATTCCAAACCCTCCCAATCTGGATCCCCTCAACCCAACTCCGCAGTTGGCAGAGAAAACTACACTCTTTCATCTTCTCACATAAAAAACCAAGAATAAGCCCCAAATACCTGTACCTCCCCACCTCAGAAGGAGGATGGGGAATCCCCAACATAGAAGCATATTACATTGCCAACCAAATACGTCATATAATCCCATACATACTAGAAGATGAGACAAAACAATGGGTACAACTAGAGAGGGACACAATTGAAAATACCTGCACCACAACATACCCACTCCTCCCAAACAAACTAAAGAAAATTCCCACAACACTTAACAGGTACACACAGACCATGCTCAAAGCATGGAAAACACAAATAGGCAAACTATCCCCAACCCCATCCCCACTAATCCCCCTGGCGTACCACCCATTATTCCACCATGCAGCACAAAACCTCCAGATAAAAGCCTGGCGAACCAAAGGCTTATATCGCCTAATAGACTTTTATAAAAATAACAAACCCTTGTCAACACAAGAAATACAAGACAAACTAGAAGACACCCAAATGCCCTGGTTAACACAACACCAACTACATGCCCTCTTAAACAACCCAACAGTAAAATCAGCAGCAACTAGGCCCCTGACAACCTTTGAAAACCTCCTCCTAACAACAAAGGGAAACGGTAAAGGGACGGTATCCACAATATACAAAATACTACTCCAAAATCCCGCAAATCCCCTAGACGCAATCAAAAAACAATGGGAGAATGACATAGGCTATGAGATTAACCCCACTCAATGGACCAGAATGTGGTCCAAGGTAAAGGTAAAGGTAAAGGTAAAGGTACCCCTGCCCGTACGGGCCAGTCTTGACAGACTCTGGGGTTGTGTGCCCATCTCACTTAAGAGGCCAGGGGCCAGCGCTGTCCGGAGACACTTCCGGGTCACGTGGCCAGCGTGACATCGCTGCTCTGGCGAGCCAGAGCCGCACACAGAAACGCCGTTTACCTTCCCGCTGGTAAGCGATCCCTATTTATCTACTTGCACCCGGAGGTGCTTTCGAACTGCTAGGTTGGCAGGCGCTGGGACCGAGCAGCGGGAGCGCACCCCGCCGCAGGGATTCGAACCGCCGACCTTTCGATCGGCAAGCCCTAGGCGCTGAGGCTTTAACCCACAGCGCCACCTGCGTCCCCAATGTGGTCCAAACCCCCCTTTAAATCCATATCAACGAAAATAAAAGAACTCACACTGAAACTCACCTACAGGTGGTACCTAACACCAAGGAAACTAGCGCTAATACACCCAGGAACCTCGCCTAAATGCTGGAGAGGGTGCACCTCCACAGGCACATACCTTCACATGGGAGTGTCCCAAAATCCAACTATTCTGGACAACAGCCATACAAGAAATATGTAAAATAACAAAGCAAGTATTAGACTTCACCCCAGAATTGGCCCTACTAAACATCTTCCAAGACAACAATGCCCATTTACTCCACAAAGAACTCATAACCCACCTACTTTCAGCAGCCAGAAACACCATAACCAGACACTGGAGAGACCTGTCAGGAGTAAGCATGGACCAATGGTACCAAATAGTATGGGAAACAGCCCTACTAGAAAAATTAACTAATAAACTGAAACTGACACGGGGACAAACAGAAGAAGACACCTTCACCCCAATATGGCTCCCCTTTATCACATACACAGCCCAACAGGACAATGACAATAATCCACCAACAGCATACAAATCAATATGGCTAACTTGATCCAAAACACCCACCCACCTCACTCACACACGAAAACAAAGATCACCACAGCCAGTCACAAACAAACAATCACATCCTAGGCCAACCCCAACCTCTCTCACCACCAAAGGAACACAAGTGAACAACACAAGCACGCTGACACCAAACTACATACATTAAGCATAATAGAAACACCGCTACCCCACCCCACCCCCATCCATCTCCCCTCCCTCCACCCTCCTTTCTTTTTTTTTATTTTCTTTTTTCTTCTCCCCCTAATGCCTCAACAAATGAAATGGATTTGTAAAAATGTTACACGGGGGGAAAAAATACGAGGCATTACACTTACACTGTAAAACAAGAAAACCCTTAATAAAATATATTTAAAACAAAAACAAAAAAACAAAATGACGTCACGTGCATGTGCAGAAGTGGCGAAACACGACCTGCGCATGTGCAGACTAGCAGTCATGTGTCACGTTCTATTCAGGATGCGAATGGGGCTCCGGAACGGATCCCGTTCACATCCAGAGGTACCTCTGTATTTTCCAGGGACGTCCCTGATTTAGAGAAGCAGTCCCAGTTTCTCATTTGAACCCAGGATGTCCCACTTTTCCTTAGGATGTCCTTATTTTCATTGGAGAAATGTTGGAGGGTATGGAGTTATCTGACCCCTGAGCTCCCTGATGGCAATCCTGCATAGGGAAGTTTTCTTGATGTTTAATGTTTTATGATATTTTAAGCTGCCCAGAGTGGCTGGGGCAACCCAGTAAGATGTGTGGGGTATAAATAGTAAAATGATCGTTATGGAATGGGGCGTCCCTATTTTCATCAGAGAAATGTTGGAGGGTATGGGAGAGTGCAGCTGCACCACAAACTCAAGAACTCACCGCTTGGGATTTGCAGGTGGGTGGTTTTTGCTGTCTTTTGGGCTCCCTTCTATGTCACTCTTCTGGGGCATTGTGGGAAATTTAAAGGGCAACCCCTTTTCAAAAAGAGGGGCAGGATAGGCATCAGACATAGCCCTGCTTTAGCTGCCTGAGGATGTTGTGTGTTGTTGTCTGCCCTCAGGTTATGTCATTACTATGCCTGGGGTTGGGAAAAGATCGGATCCAGCTGGCCAGCGAGCTACGTGCAGCTTAAGGTGGGTTTGATCCATCTCATGTGTGCATGCTTTCCACATCACCCATCCTTTAATTCAAGTTTTCCTGTTCTGTGGATAACGCTGTGAGGGTCAAGGTGAGGGGAGAATCCAACCTAAAATCACATTTTCTGGATGTGGCTGCGCTGAAGCACCTGGTGGGACGGGGTTTGTTTGTTTTTCACATGTGGCTGCCGTTTTGGGGGTGCCATCTTTCGCCACAGCCCTCACATCCATTTGCTCATCGTCCGAGCACAACCAAGTCCTTCTACAGCCACCAGCCCAAAGCAAAGGATGCAACAGGCCTAGTTCCACTGGCTGAAGGAAAATTCGCAGGAAAAGTAAATTATTTTTGAAACAGTTGTGTTGTGGAACTGCTCCTGCGCAAAACAGCAATGTTAGAAATAAGAACAGGTGCAGGAGACGGGAAAGGTAAAGGGGGAAGAAAAGGGGAAAATTCCTCTCCCTGCCCTGTCTTGGCCGTGTGCGTTTTCTGTGTTGCAAGGGGGAGGGGTGTGCCTGCAGATCACCCTGCCTGGCCATTATTTTCCCTGGCAATCCGTTACCCCCGAGGATGTGGACAGGCTGCTTGGACGCGTGAAACCAACCACCTGTCTCCTGGATCCTTGCCCATCCTGGCTAATAAAAGCAAGCCGGGAAGGGCTGGGCGATGGGCTCTGCGGGGTGGTGAATGCTTCCCTCTGTGAGGGAACATTCCCAGATCCGCTGAAAGAGGCGGTCATTAAACCGCTTCTTAAAAAACCATCTTTAGACCCGGCCAGTATGGCCAACTATCGCCCAGTCTCAAATCTTCCTTTCTTGGGCAAGGTGATTGAGCGCGTGGTTGCTGAACAACTCCAGGCACGCCTGGAGGATGCGGACCATTTGGATCCCTTCCAATTGGGATTCAGGCCTCATCATGGGACTGAAACTGCCTTGGTCGCGCTGGTTGATGACCTCCGGCGAGCTAGGGACAAAGGTGAGAGTTGTTTCCTAGTTCTGCTGGATCTCTCAGCGGCCTTTGATACAATCGACCATAACATCCTTCTGGACCGTCTAGAGGGGCTGGGAGCTGGGGGCACTGTTATACAGTGGTTTCGCTCCTTCCTCCTGGGCCGTGTTCAGAAAGTGGTGGTGGGGGATGAGTGTTCAGACCCCTGGGCCCTCACTTGTGGGGTGCCTCAAGGTTCCGTCCTCTCCCCCATGCTTTTTAACATCTATATGAAGCCGCTGGGAGAGATCATCAGGGGGTTTGGACTGGGCGTTCATCAATATGCAGATGATACCCAGCTCTACCTCTCTTTCAAATCAGAACCAGTGAAGGCGGTGAAGGTCCTGTGTGAGTGCCTGGAGGCGGTTGGAGGATGGATGGCGGCTAATGGATTGAGGTTGAATCCTGACAAGACAGAAGTACTGTTTTTGGGGGACAGGGGGCGGGCTGGTGTGGAGGACTCCCTGGTCCTGAATGGGGTAACTGTGCCCCTGAAGGACCAGGTGCGCAGCCTGGGAGTCATTTTGGACTCACAGCTGTCCATGGAGGCGCAGGTCAATTCTGTATCCAGGGCAGCTGTCTACCAACTCCACCTGGTACGCAGGCTGAGACCCTACCTGCCTGCGGACTGTCTCGCCAGAGTGGTGCATGCTCTAGTTATCTCCCGCTTGGACTACTGCAATGCGCTCTACGTGGGGCTACCTTTGAAGGTGACTCGGAAACTACAACTAATCCAGAATGCGGCAGCTAGACTGGTGACTGGGGGCGGCCGCCGAGACCACATAACACCGGTCTTGAAAGACCTACATTGGCTCCCAGTACGTTTCCGAGCACAATTCAAAGTGCTGGTGTTGACCTTTAAAGCCCTAAACGGCCTCGGCCCAGTATACCTGAAGGAGCGTCTCCACCTCCATCGTTCTGCCCGGACGCTGAGGTCCAGTGCCGAGGGCCTTCTGGCGGTTCCCTCATTGCGAGAAGCAAAGCTACAGGGAACCAGGCAGAGGGCCTTCTCGGTCGTGGCGCCTGCCCTGTGGAACGCCCTCCCATCAGATGTCAAAGCAATAAATAACTACCTGACATTCAGAAGACATCTTAAGGCAGCCCTGTTCAGGGAAGTTTTTAATCTGTGATATTTTAGTGTATTTTTGGTTTTTATGGAAGCCGCCCAGAGTGGCTGGGGAGACCCAGCCAGATGGGCGGGGTACAAATAATAAATTATTATTATTATTATTATTATGGCAAGGAACTTAACCGTAGGCTGCTGGCTCGCTGGCAGGGCACAACACACCATTTATTTATTTTTTGGAAGCTGTTTTGCACAAACCTGGTAAATTGAAAAACATGCATTTTAAAAACAACAACAACACAACGACAATTTCCCCTACTATGCAGTGTGCTTGAATGTTGGCTTTGTTATTGTGCTATTCGCCAGAGAGTATTAAAAAGCAAACAAATACCCACAACAGACCTCGAGTTACCGGGAATTCCAGGAAGAAGGGAAGTAGCAATTGAGGGGAGAAGACAACAGTGTACATTAGGAATTGCATCCTAACAAACAGCACCTAATAATGTCGACGGGAAACCGTGAGACAGATTTAAATTGAAAGTGCTCGTGTGTGGACGAAAAGAGCACAGAAAACCCCACGGTGGGGAAAAACAGATCATGTGCGCAGCCCTAGGTCTTTGTTATGTCCTGTAATATGTGACTTGACTCATTTGCTAGAGCCATCGGCACCTGGGTTGTTTTGCTAATCTGTTTCTAGAGAAGTCCTGGAGCTCCATGCAGTGGCGTAGCGTGGGGGGTGCAGGGGGGGCCGGCCGCACCGGGCGCAACATCTGGGGGTTAGGGTTAGGGGGCGCAAATCCATGGGTTAGGGGGCGCAAATTATTTGCCTTGCCCCGGGTGCTGACAACCCACGCTACACCACTGGCCCCATGTCATACTGCAGTCTGGGTGGCTGGCTTAATCCACAGGGGTCTGACAGGCAGCGGTCATGGTTAATAAATGCACCGGTAGTGCCATGGTTAAATGCCCTGGCGATCCCACCACCCTCCTTCCCGCCAAGCTGAGGAAGTGATGATTCTGCTGCTGCCACGGAGTGTGTTATTTCAGACCCTGGAAGCTGCATCCCAAACTCCTGTGCAATGGCTCCCCCTAGTGTGCATACCTGGAGAAGCGGTTTGAGAAGAAGCCAAAATTTAGGCAAAGCACATCCTGTTCCCCCCATTTCATAACGGGAATGGGACATGCCTCCCTCACCAGCGTACACACACACACACACACACACACACACACACACTCCTTACTCCCTGGGAAAGAGAAATAAAAAAAACACCACCAAGTGGTTAAACGAGATTACCATATTAATATATTCATATCAAATAAATGAATACATAAATTCTGGATGTGCAGATGAAAGAAGGACCCTTCCTTGCTTTTACTCTTGCATTTTACTCATTATTCATGGTCACCGTTCTATTAGTAAGCATCGGATTATTTACAAATAAGCAGTAGCCACCAATTAGTATGCAGCGGTTATTATTTCAGTGCTGTTAGTATTATTGTTATTGGTTAGCAAGTTAGCATTAAAAAGGTAAAGGTAAAGGTACCCCTGCCCGTACGGGCCAGTCTTGACAGACTCTAGGGTTGTGCGCCCATCTCACTCTATAGGCTGGGGGCCAGCGCTGTCCGGAGACACTTCCGGGTCACGTGGCCAGCGTGACAAAGCTGCATCTGGCGAGCCAGCGCAGCACACGGAAACGCCGTTTACCTTCCCGCCAGTAAGCGGTCCCTATTTATCTACTTGCACCCGGGGGTGCTTTCGAACTGCTAGGTTGGCAGGCGCTGGGACCGAGCAACAGGAGCGCACCGAGCCGCGGGGATTCGAACCGCCGACCTTTCGATCGGCAAGCCCTAGGTGCTGAGGCTTTTACCCACGGCGCCACCCGCGTTATTATTGTCTCTCTCTCTCTCTGTCCCCCGTCCCCCGCCCTCGCTCTCCATGCCTGGCTAAAATAAAACATTTAGCAGGCTCACAGGAAGTGTGCCAGAGACGAATGCGCAAGGGAGAGTGCAGAAGAGGATTTGGGGAGGGAGCTTACTAAACCCCCTTAGACCCCGTGATCTGAACATGGGCACAGTCAGATCTCTAGCCTGGCCTTCCCAGAAGCACCACCATCATAAATAGCAAGGAGAAGTCATCTTAGGCTGCATCTAAACACCAACATCCCCCTCAGCCAGCAGAAAGGTACCAAACAGCATTCACTCAGCACCACGTAGGTTTTTCCACTACAGTCACTCTTTTTGGCTGTTCCGCTTCCATCTGGAAACACTTCCCCAGGCACATGATCGGAGATTTTTCTTTCTAAAAATCGTCTGCGAGATTGCAAGGGGTTGTGAGGTACATACAGCTCATTTGGAGAAGCAAACGGTCTCGGGGCAATTCCACTTGGGCTCCGTTTGGCAGGCCTTTTCCTTCCCCTTAGAAAGAAGTGGTTCACCCAGCCCATCGGCTGCAGCCAAAAAAGATGTAGGTCAGATGTCAAGAAATGGTAAAGGGCGGCTGGAAGATTATTGAACATTGTTGTACAGAGATATTGTAGAATCTTCTCAACCTCAAGGGGCACAACAGAGTTTGACCACTTTTTCTACAATCACAGTAAAATAAGGCTGTCCAAAAATCTTCAAAGTCCAACTTTTTCAGTGGTTGCTCATAGGTGTATTCTCTTAACAGAATCATGGGAGTTATTCTGCATTAATCTGGGGCATGGGTAAGCAAACAAAGGCCCAGGGGCCAGATCAGGCCCAATCGCCTTTTAAATCCGGCCTGCGGATGGTCCAGGAATCAGCATGTTTTTACATGAGTAGAATGTGTGCTTTTATTTAAAATGCATCTCTGGGTTATTTGTGGGGCATAGGAATTCGTTCATATCCCCCCCCCCCCAATATAGTCCGGCCCCTGACAAGGTCTGAGGGACAGTGGACCGGCCCCCTGCTGAAAAAGTTTGCTGACCCCTGATCTGGTGCATAAAGAGCTCATCTCGTGGCTAGACAAGAGAAGGACAGGGCTTGTCAACTGTGATTTTGTTGTACGAAAGCAGGCAATCTCATCCAAATTGTGCTTATTGTGTATGACTTAGCAAACCACTATCCCTGCATGCTGCATCCTTATCAGGGTATTTAAAAGTTTTGCAGACTTGCAAATGAGCGTGGGATTTCGTCCTTGAAAATGATGCTTGGCCTCTACTCACCCAGAGAAGTATATTATGGACAAGAGGGCAAACAGAGAGCCAGTGTGGTGTAGTGGTTAAGAGCGGTGGACTCGTAATCTGGGGAACCGGGTTCGCATCTCCGCTCCTCCACATGCAGCTACTGGGTGACCTTGGGCCAGTCACACTTCTTTGAAGTCTCTCAGCCCCACTCACCTCACAGAGTGTTTGTTGTGGGGGAGGAAGGGAAAGGAGAATGTTAGCCGCTTTGAGACTCCTTCGGGTAGTGATAAAGCGGGATATCAAGTCCAAACTCTTCTTCTTCTTCTTCCTTACAGTCTTTTCCACAGGCATGTTGCTGGCCACTGTGAGAACAGGCGTCTGGACGAGATGAATCACTGGCTGATTCAGCAAAGCTCATTTGATGTTCTTATCAGGACTTTAGACATAAACCCCCCTCTGCAAGTGTTTGGGCATTCAAGGCGGGCCAGCCCTACTCTTGGACAGACTGAGGCAGCTGCCTCAGGTGGAGGCTGCTGAGGTGAGGGCCTAGTGAAACCCCATTTGGGGGTGAGGAACACCTCCATCTTGTCCTTTGCCTCAAGCAGCAATATGTCTTGGGCCAGCCCTGCATTCAAGGGGTTGGTTAGAGACTTAACAAAGGGCTTCTAAAATCTGAGGAAGGCGCACCTATTTTGCATCTCAGGATATGTGCCACAGCATAATTGTGGAAATTCACTGCAACAAGCCTCAGTTCAGAGCTGAACCTCGAATCTTCCTGGAGAACTTGCTGCAAGTATTGGCAAGTGTCTAGCACCTACTGCTTGAACGGCCTATTTGTATCCCCAACAAACACAACACACCTCTCAATCAAGCCAGTCGTCTTATTATAAACTTTGGGTGAAGCCATTTTTGTTATATACATTAGAATCATAGAGTTGGAAGAAACCACAAGGGCCATCGAGTCCAACCCCCTGCCAAGCAGGAAACACCATCAGAGCACTCCTGACATATGGTTGTCAAGCCTCTGCTTACATAACAAGGAAGCCAGACTATCCTCCACCAGGGCCAGGGCTATTTCAGTGACGGCTCCGACCTGGTGGAATGCTCTGTCCCATGAGACTAGGGCCCTGCAGGACTTGATCTCCTTCCGCAGGGCCTGTAAGACAGAGCTATTCCGCCTGGCCTTCAATCTGAATTAGCCTGATCCTCTATCCCCTTTTCCCTTTCCTCTTCTATGAAGAAACCCTTTCTGGGACTCCACATTTAAATTCTTCCCTGGTCTCCTTGCTGGCCCTAGTAGGACCAACTTGGCCAATTAGCCCTGGTGATCATACGATGTCTGCTGACTGGGTTGTTCCCCCCCCCCCCCCATGACCCCTGAATTTTTGAATTTTATTGATATTGATGCTGCATTTTATGTTGTATTTTATGCTGTTTATGCGATTTTTAATTCACATTTTAATCAATGTTTTATATTTACTGTTAGCCACCCTGAGCCCGGCTTTTAAACTGGGAAGGGTGGGGTATAAATAAAAAAATATTTTTATTATTATTGTTCAGACAAAGTCAGAAAGCAAGCTGAGGATAAGAAGCTTGGTTAGAGGCTGCCACCGACATAAGAGCATAAGAAGAGCCTGCAGGATCAGGCCAGTGGCGCATCTAGTTAATAATAATAATAATAATAATAATAATAATAATAATAATAATAAATTTTATTTATACCCTGCCCTCCCCAGCCAAGACCGGGCTCAGGGCAGCTAACACTAGCTACAAAAACGATTGAAATACAACTTAAAAAACAAGAATAAAATACAACATTAAAATACAGCATCCTGTTCTCACAGTGGCCAACCAATGTGAGAAACCAGCACGCAGGATTTGAACACAAGATCGCTGTCCCTTCCTGTAAAAGGTAAAGGTAAAGGTACCCCTGCCCGTACGGGCCAGTCTTGACAGACTCTGGGGTTGTGCGCCCATCTCACTTAAGAGGCCAGGGGCCAGCGCTGTCCGGAGACACTTCCGGGTCACGTGGCCAGCGTGACATCGCTGCTCTGGAGAGCCAGAGCCGCACACAGAAACGCTGTTTACCTTCCCGCTAGTAAGCGGTCCCTATTTATCTACTTGCACCCAGAGGTGCTTTCGAACTGCTAGGTTGGCAGGCGCTGGGACCGAGCAGCGGGAGCGCACCCCGCCGCAGGGATTCAAACCGCCGACCTTTCGATCGGCAAGCCCTAGGCGCTGAGGCTTTTACCCACAGCGCCACCCGCGTCCCCCTGTCCCTTTCCTGTAGTTTCCAGCAACTGTTATTCCGAAGCATTGCTGCCTCAGACTCTGGAGGGAGGAAAAGCACAAGACGGGCAAGTCATTTATCACATACTCCTTCCGAGCGGTTGAAATGGGTCTTCCTTTCAGTGCAACAGCCGCTAACCAGCCCTTAGAAAAGAAATCCCTGAAGCCATGTGCCCCAGAAGACTGCGCTGCCAAGGCCTATCTTGGCCTTGAAATTTCAAGGCAGCTCTCTTGTTTCTAGGGTGAAGCTCTCCAGGTTTTGTGCCTGGAAAACCTGACACACAGCACTGCGCAAGAACGGATAAATTTCCTGTTTTTAATTTATATTGAAAATTTTATTTACAACATAACATAAACCCCACCCCCCACCCCACCAGTACAGAAATACAATAAGCATAACATACAACAATAAAAGGTAAAGGTAAAGGTACCCCTGCCTGTACGGGCCAGTCTTGACAGACTCTGGGGTTGTGCGCCCATCTCACTTAAGAGGCCAGGGGCCAGCGCTGTCCGGAGACACTTCCGGGTCACGTGGCCAGCGTGACATTGCTGCTCTGGCGAGCCAGAGCCGCACACGGAAACGCCGTTTACCTTCCCGCTGGTAAGCGGTCCCTATTTATCTACTTGCACCTGGAGGTGCTTTCGAACTGCTAGGTTGGCAGGCGCTGGGACCGAGCAGCGGGAGCGCACCCCGCCGCGGGGATTCGAACCGCCGACCTTTCGATCGGCAAGTCCTAGGCGCTGAGGCTTTAACCCACAGCGCCACCTGCGTCCAACATACAACAATACAAACAACCAAATAAACGACTTCCTTTATCCTGTACAGTATCTGGCCTCCTTATTTACTTCTTATAAGCTGTTTCCTTTACGAATAATTATTAAGATGTTTCTAATTATAACTTAAATATCCACAGTCTCCTGCAGACATTGATCGAAACAAGTCCAGGTATGTATTTTAGGGCACTGTTTTGTGAAGTATTCTCTGCATTTTCCCCATGCTTTTTGAAACTCTTGTCTAGTGTGATCTCTCATTGCCTCTGTTAATCTAGCCAGTTCAATATACTCTAACAGTTTGTCTTGCCATTCCTTTTTCGTTGGCGCAATTTCTTTTTTCCAGTTTTTAGCAGTTAGGACCCTTGCCGCTCCTGTGGCATAGAGGAATATTTTCTGATCTTCTCATGCTATACCTGCGTCGTTATCCCTAGTAGAAAAGCTTCTGTATTTTTCATAAAGTTATACATAAACGTTTTTTGAAGCTCATCATATACTATATACAGTGGGACGCGGGTGGCGCTGTGGGTTAAACTACACAGCCTAGGACTTGCCGATCAGAAGGTCATTGGTTCGAATCCCCGCAACGGGGTGAGCTCCCATTGCTCGGTCCCTGCTCCTGCCAACCTAGCAGTTCGAAAGCATGTCAAACTGCAAGTAGATAAATAGGTACCACTCTGGCGGGAAGGTAAACGGTGTTTCCGTGCGCTGCTCTGGTTCGCCAGAAGCGGCTTAGTCATGCTGGCCACATGACCCGGAAGCTGTACGCCGGCTCCCTCGGCCAATAAAGCGAGATGAGCGCTGCAGCCCCAGAGTCAGTCACGACTGGACCTAATGGTCAGGGGTCCCTTTACCTTTACTATACTATATATAAGAACAGATAAATTGCCAGGCTTTGACTCAGAGCTCTTCCCTCGCAAGGGGATAAAAGATGGTGCAGTCCTTGTGATCAGTTTGGGGTCTAACCATCCTTGTTAATCAGCTGTCGGGAGAAAGGACCTCAGGGGAAGTGGAACCGCAGAGGTGCACTCTCCAATGAAAAGGAACACTTGTGGGATGGGGAAGGGAGAGAAAGATGGAGGTGAAGAATAGACAGACACGGTCGCTCCTCATTCTCGGCTGCATCATTGATGGGAGATGGAGAGATGCTCCATCAGGCCCAGCTAGAGGCAGTAAGAGGACTGACCAACATGCAATTAAACATCTCCCTTTTATTATTGGAGGGGACAGTGAAGGAGGAATTTTCGGCAGCAAAGGCAGCTGAGCTCCCTCTACCAGTAGCCTACCCAGGTGCAAGAACGACATTAATACTGCTGCTGCTGCTGCTGCTGCTGCTGCTGCTTTTCCTTCTCTACCACCCTGCTCCAGAAATGCACACAGAAAAACATCAGTGTGTGTTGCGGGGGGGTGGGAGTGGGGGTAGGCAGTAACAAAACCTCACAAAGCACAAGAGAAACACCATCTGTGCTGGGAGGGATGAGCAAAACGTGCCGCACTCCTCCAAAAATCTGGAGCTACGATTCAGTCACGCGGGGAGTGTGGGGGGGGGGAGAGACAGTCTGAACGTATGAAAAGAGGTAAGAGAGGAAACCTTTGGCAGTCGTGAGTCAGTGAATTATTAAGATCAAATTAGTTCCATTTATCAAGTCACCCAGCTAAGATATTGCTCGCAAGCGGAGCTTGTCCCTGGCAGAGCAGCCTTGCTGCATCTGTGGCTGGTTGTGGTTTAATACAGATGCCAAACTCGTAATTCTAACGAAGGGTGACAGGGTCACCTTGAATCCCAGATGCTCACATTCTGACAGATGGCGCTGGCAAACCTGATTAGCTGCCACCGTGCCAGCTCCAATGCCACCTGCATCCCTCCCTGTCTACACTACCCCAATATCCTGCTCACGCCACACCCTGTTCTTGCTGCCCCTCAAAGTAGTCATTATCCAGCCACTTCAAATAGGCAGGACCCTGGGTGGGGAGAAAGGAAGCAGGGCTCTGCCATGAAGGACTTTCGAGGCCCACAAGCTAGAATCAGTTGGCTAAGCAAAGAGGAGAGCCAGAACAGAAGGACCAAGAGCAGGGAATGTGGCTTCAGTAGAACATTGTTGGGATGTAGGACACGCTCCCCTTTGTGCTGGTTAGATACTGAGAGGATGGATGGATGGATCAATGGATGGAGACAGACAGACACTCCTCTCATCAGAGGCGATGTGGATCACAAATACATAGAGCTGGAAGGGACAAACAATCACCTGGTTGAGCTCCACATCTAAAATAAGCAGCAGGCACCCCATAAGGGCTGGCATGTGCTTTTAAAAATAGAGGTTTAGCAGGATCCTACGCTGTGGAACCACAGAGCCTAGGACTTGCCGATCAGAAGGTCGGTGGTTCAAATCCCCGCAACGAGGTTAGCTCCCGTTGCTCGGTCCCTGCTCCTGCCAACCTAGCAGTTCAAAAGCATGTGCAAGTAGATAAATAGGTACCGCTCTGGCGGGAAGGTAAACGTCGTTTCCATGCGCTGCTCTGGTTCGCCAAAAGTGGCTTAGTCATGCTGGCCACTTGACCCAGAAGCTATACGTCGGCTCCCTCGGCCAGTAAAGCGAGATGAGTGCCGCAACCCCAGAGTCAGCCACGACTGGACCTAATGGTCAGGGGTCCCTTTACCTTTACCTTTATGGCTGAAGCAATTGCAGCTGCCTATGGGGCTTCCTTCCACAAGCTGGCTGAAACCTTTTGTATGGATGGTGCTGCCGAGAGATATCAGAAAGGCGGGGCGATTACTTTTGAACAACCTGCTCATAATAATACGAGGGCATCAGGCGCTGTAATGGCACAGGCTCCGACACAAGAAGAGTGCACCTACTTTCACCTGTGAAATGTTAGAGGGCAAACAATGAGCCTGCAAGGCTCTGTTTTTGTAGTTTAGCGACTGGTAACTTCACAAACAGAAGGCACACAGAGGAAAACCACAAAGTAAAAAAAACAAAACACCATTTGGCAGATTTTGTGTTTCTTGATAAAAGTCTTGAGGTTTTCATTTTATTTACACCTGTTTTATGGATAACTTCAGATAGTGCTAGATATGAATCATTGTTGTTTAATCAGTGGGTTTTCTTCAGTGCTTTGCAACCA
Source organism: Podarcis cretensis (assembly GCF_951804945.1). Classification (NCBI taxonomy): domain Eukaryota; kingdom Metazoa; phylum Chordata; class Lepidosauria; order Squamata; family Lacertidae; genus Podarcis; species Podarcis cretensis. Next base: position 34,140,689 of record NC_137187.1, read on the forward strand.
CTGAGAATTTTGAATAACTGTAATAGAGTTTTCTTCTGGACAGCTGGTTGCCTTACGTATGAAGTCACCAGCTGCCTCCCTAGGCGCCTTTGGGAGGAAGAGTGGGATATAAATTGAAGAAATAAAATGGAACAAATCGAAACCAAATGAAGTCCATCTAACCCAGGGCTGTTTACTCTGAGTGACGGCAGCACCCTAAGGTTCTTGGCCAGAGTGGGTTCCACTCCCCACTCTAGTCCACGCTGCTAGCTGGGTTCCTTTATCTAGATCTAGATTTCTGGGTGCAGCAGAGCACCCCTTGCTCTTCTTCTCTCCTCAAGGGACCCAGTGCAGCTAACAGCATGCATACAAAATGCAAATAGACCGTTCTTATATGTTGGGTTGTTTTAAATACAGCATTTGAAAAACAAAATGTATATTTTTTAATAATCCACTTCAAACACACTGTTACGGAAGGGGGGGGCATGTCTTCTTCACCTTCTTCGCTACAATATATTTGCTCAATTTCTCTAGGACTCCATCACCCCTCCCCTGTCCTCCATAATCCCTCAAGGTGTCAAGACCCTAATCCTGTCAAATGCTCTGATCAGCCTTTCCTCCAGGCAATGTCAGGTGGCAGACTATGCATATTTGGGACCATTGTTTTCTCATCCCCAGGAAGTGTTTATCTGTGCATATCTCCAGCTCTGCATATTCCTTCCTCCCTCCTCCATATGTTAATCTGTGTAACCCAACCTCCCTTTAATATATTCATGATGTAATCTGTGTACCAAACCTCTCTTTAATGTATTCATGACGTGTTTTGCACTGTATTCTGGGACATGGAGGGAGTTTCAAAAACTCATGTCACCCCTTTCTCACTGTTCAATCTCGCCTTGAACCTGTTGCGCAATAAACTTGGATCTTCTGCTGTTTGCTCCTGTCTCCGGCTGAGCTCATTTTCCTCCGCAGGGACCCACGGACTTAGTCCGATGAGCTGGGTGGCAGAGCAGCCTCGCACCCAGATTTTGCCGTAACAACACCAATACACAAAACCTTACAAAAGGAATAAGCTGTGCAAAACATAACTATCCCCTGGCAACATAAATTAGGGTTGCCATATTTCAAAAAGTGAAAGTGAAAATTTGAACAGAGGTTTGGGGAGGGGGGGGGCAAAGTTGTGGAGCTTTTTTCTGCAAAAAAATCTTGTGACATGGGTTGAGCGATTTTCTGCCTGGATACTGTTTCTGACTGCTATATCCAGGAAATACCGGACGTAAGACAGCCCTCTGCCCATCTTTTTTGCTGTCTTTCCTAGATATCCACAGGGCAGGAGGTTGGGGCCTTTCTGGGGAGAGAGAGGGGGCTGTACCACCATCCTGTAGTTCTGATACTTAACAGGACTACCATTAAGGAATGAGAATCAAAACCCCACTTCATCTCAAATCAGGATGAATGTACACACAGAGGTTGGCACTTGTTGGAATTATGCAACTTAATGCAGATGTTGATTGAAGAATACTTTGAAATGTCTGGTCAGCTGAGCTATGACCACATAATGGTCATAGTTGTTTGAATCCTCTATCATGACGCTGTCCATTATCATCATTTTAACATATGAAAAAAAAGTAGCCAAGGTTAGCCATGTGGAAGTATATTTATTTCCTCCATAAATAAATAAATAGCCATCTGTCTGGTGTTCATCCCCACATTTTCCCTGTTTTGTGCCCAAAGAGGCAATTTACATCATGCCGCCTGGACTGAGGGTCAGCATGGGTCCAGCATAGGCCAAAGGCCCATATCCAAGGAGGGGGTCTCACAAACAAAAGCTCCAGAACCCTGCTGCTGCAGTGAGGAGAGAGAGAGAGAGAGAGAGAGAGAGAGAGAGAGAGAGAGAGAGAGATGGGGAAAGGGCATGAAAGTTGTCTCATCCAAGCATGGGTACTCCAGAACCTGTAAATGACACTGCTTGGACCTTAAAATGATAAAGGTTACTTTCAGATCATAGAGGACTTCTTCATCTTCTGAACTTTTCAGGCACAGTCCACGATTTATTTATTTTTTAACTTCTTTTTATTCATTTTCTGTAATCAAACAACAACATAAAAGGAAAATAAAAACAAAAAATAGCCCACACATACCAAAGAAAAAGGCAAACATCACCCAAAGCAAAACACCTACACCAACCAAAAAACAGACATTAAATAACAACAAATAACGATTGACTTCCCTCCTTCTCGGTTTTGGATTATGTGAAAATTAAAACCATTCTGCAGTTTTTCATTTTATAACATCTACACATCGCAAGAGTTATATTAAACCTACTGTAATTTTTATATCTCTAGAGTTTGTTTCCATATATGTTATGAATTTAGACCAATCGTCAATAAAATTTATGCCTTTTTTCTGTCTGTTCTGCGTCATTTTTGCCAAATCCATATACTCAAACAATTTAATTTGCCAGTCTTTAACGGTCGGGATATTTGGGGTTTTCCAATTTTGTGCTAACAAAATCCTGGCAGCTACAATTGCATATTAAAACATTATATGATCTTCTTTCTTGATCTCCTCTCCAATCATTCCCAGAAGGAAAGCTTCGGGCTTTTTGACAAAGGTGTATTTAAGTATTTTCTTTAGTTCATTGTAGATGGAATCCCAAAATTTTTTAACTTCTTCACATTTCCACATGTGGTAGAAGCTCCCCTCTTTGGATTTACACTTCCAACACCTTTTGTCACCAGTCTTATACATTTTTTGCAGTTTCACAGGAGTGATGTACCAACGATTTAAAGCTTGGCGTCCAAATGCTCCAGAGTTTTCCCTGCAAAAAGCTGTTCTTTAAAGTTCCATTAGAGTAAACAGCAATCCATGGAAAAGCTGAATTGACATTTGCTCCAACTCAGTTCTAAAGAGCAGATTTGCTCAGGGAAAGTGTGTGGGCAGGGGCACCTCTGCCTGGAAAGAGCAGGGCAAAAGATAAGCATGAATAAGACTAGAGCCGGCATAACACTGGGAGTCTGAGGCCCAAACTACAGTCTAACAGCATGTAAAGTTTGCAAATGGCCTCTTCTGAACTCTGTGTCCTGGGGAGGAAGAGATTTGTAGTGGACAAGCAATATTTAAATCTATCCCTTTCCCCCTTGAAACTCAACCCAACACTCTCTTCCTGTCCTTGAGGGGACACACATACAGGGTGCCCCATACATGTTTGCATACAATCCATCTGTCTCGCTTTTCCAGGGATAGTCCCAGAATTACAGAAGCCATCCAGGGTCCTGATTTGATCCTGGAATGTCCTGGTTTTCTTTTTTTCTACATCTCAGAGAACAATTAAAAGGGGTGTGGGTGTGTTTGTGGGTGGGTGGGTGTGGGTGCAAAAACAGAGTCCTGTTTATACAGAAAATAAAACCAAATGAAGGAAACAGTGATGCTGGCATATGAACCCCTTCCTATATTTTCAAAGGAAAAGGTAACCAATCCACTTTGAATTCTTTAATTGCAATGCTTCAGCAGCCAGCCATTTCTTAGGAAACGTGTGGAGTCTGACGCAGTCTATACAGAAGTAAGTCCCAATGTATTCAATGTATCTTACTCCCAGGTAACTATGTAAAGACTGGGCAGCCTTACATTGCAATCCTATGCATTTTTATTCCCACTGAGTTCAATAGGATTTACTCTCTGCTGTGTTCCTGATCATACTCACAGTTTCCTCAAGACAGCTTGCAGCTAAAATCTTATTTCATTCCATTTATCTGTTGAAAGTGTTGTACACGATCCCTTCCCTTACATTTTTTCTTTACAACAATCCTGTGAGATAGGTTAGGTGAAGAGGACATAACTGACTCACGGTGACAGATGTATATGTGTCTATGAGGTCTCTGTGTGTGATGAGATCAAACACGGGAGCAGTGGCGTAGCATGGGGGGTGCAGGGGGGGCCGGCCACACCGGGCGCAACATCTGGGGGTTAGGGTTAGGGGGCGCAAATCCACGGGTTAGGGGGCACAAATTACTTGCCTTGCCCCGGGTGCTGACAACCCATGCTACGCCACTGCACGGGAGCAGCTTCCTGATGTAGAATAGGATGTCCCTTATTTTCATCGGATAAATGTTGGAGGGTATGTGTTTGCAATGCCAACACAGGTCTGGCGCCCTGTTGCAGGGGAGCAGCTGGTGATAGGGAGGGCACTAGAGGCTCATTCTACTCATCCATAATGTGTGAATTCTCAATTTGTCATTTTGTTCCTGGAGCCGAAAAGGGTCCAGTTATACGTGAAACATCACACAGGTAACGCAAATATCAGAAAGGCCAACTGAAGTTCTTTGGCATCCCTAATATACATTAGGGAAGTAAAGGAAGAAGTCTGAAACTGGCTTCACATCATGGTTACTCCACGTTGCAACAGAATCACATCCATCAGTGAAACTGCAGATTTGGCAATTGTTCTGGTGGGCTGTGTGAAGCTGAGAGTTACCATTTGCACTCCTTAAAGTGGAATAATACAGAGGGGAAGAGAAGCTGACCTCTTTGTGCTATAGCCTGGTTGGTATATCTTGTTATTTTTATATTGTAATTTTATGTTGTAAACCGCCCTGAGATCTGCAAGTATAGGGTGGTATGTGTCAGGGAACTGACATCGGAGCCAGAAGTGGAGGCAGGGCTCCCAAGCGATGCCGGAGAAGGGCCAAGCAGGGAGAGAGGGAACTCATCGGCTGGGGAAGGAAATCAGCGTAACACCAGGGATAAAGGGGGGTGGTTGGGGGAATCGGAGAGGGGTCTCCAGGACTCTTCGCTGGAGACCAGCGGGGAGAGCACAGGTCCTCCTCTGCCCACACCCACCCTGCGCAGAAGACTTCCGCGCAGGGAAAGTAGGCGTAGACTTGGCGTCAAAGAGCTTCTGTGCTGGAAGAAGTTTAAGAAACGCCCACTGACGGATTCTGCTAGCGACTGAACAGCCACAAAGTGAAGGGCTGTCCAGTCAGGAAAGGTTTAACCAGGCTACCTAGCCAGGTGTGGTGGCAACTTACGCACAAGCAACCCCCATACATTCATTACAGTATGGAAATTTAATAAAGAAAGAAAATAAAAGAACTGGATTAAAATCACAGAGAGAGGCCTTTCTATGCACCATAGTTAGGCTGGGGGAGCAGGGGTTGTGGTCATCAGTATGGAGTAGTGAAAGGAGGTAAAAAAGAGGTAACATTGGGTGGCGCTGTGATCTAAATCACTGAGCCTCTTGGACTTGCCGATCAGAAGGTTGGCGGTTCAAATCCCGGCGATGGAGTGAGCTCCCATTGCTCTGACCCAGCTCCTGCCAACCTAGAAGTTCAAAAGCACGCCAGTGCAAGTAGATAAATAGGTACCGCTGGCGGGAAAGAAAATGACTTTTCCATGCACTCTGGTTCTGTCACAGTGTCCAGTTGAGCCAGAAATGATTTAGTCATGCTGGCCACATGACCCGGAAAGCTGTCTGTGGACCAACGCCAGCTCCCTCGGCCTGAAAGCGAGATGAGCGCCACAACTGTATAGTCGCCTTGGAGTGGACTTAACTGTCCAGGGGTCCTTTACCTTTTACCTTTAGTGAAAGGAAGACCTCGAAATTCACTCCCAGCATCCTAGGCCACCTCTGCACATAGCACCTTATGTGCAGAGCACAAACAGATAAAGGATGTGATGGGAATGGGAAGAGCGTTTGGAGCCCCTGGCATTGTTCAGCAGATGCCCTACATACAACATTATTTTTAGTTGAGTTCAAAGCTGGCACTCAGGGAGATTAATGGATCAAACAGTCGCATCAGCTGCTGTTCCAACAGTTGGCCCCACTGGGTGGGGGTTTTTTTGGGGGGATGATTCAAGGCAGAGAATGCTTGCAGCCCACGGCTCATGGCCTGAATGGAGCCAGCCGGCCACCCAACCCAACCTCACCCGTGGTGACTTAACAGGTGCCAGGCGTCTTGGCAGAACAGGGGAGCTGGCTATTTTGTCCAGTGTCCAGAACAAACGTCTTCCTTGATGTATTCATTTCCAGAATTAAAACAGGATATGTGCATGGGGACGCGGGTGGTGCTGTGGGTAAAACCTCAGTGCCTAGGGCTTGCTGATCGCATGGTTGGCGGTTCGAATCCCCGCGGCGGGGTGAGCTCCCGTCTTTCAGTCCCAGCTCCTGCCCACCTGGCAGTTCGAAAGCACCCCTAAGTGCAAGTAGATAAATAGGTACCGCTTTGTAGCGGGAAGGTAAACGGCGTTTCCGTGTGCTGCGCTGGTGCTGGCTCCCGCGCCAGAGCAGCTTCGTCACGCTGGCCATGTGACCCGGAAGTGTCTCCAGACAGCGCTGGCCCCTGGCCTCTTAAGTGAGATGGGCTCACAACCCTAGAGTCGGACACGACTAACCCGTACGGGCAGGGGTACCTTTACCTTTACCTTTATGTGCATGGGCTCATAGCTTGCCTTTCAGTCATGTCCTCCCGCACCAAGGTAGTGGAAGAAGTGAAGCATTGCTCATTTCCTCCCAAATCCTCACCTCTCTGAACAAAGCATGTGGCTAAATTGCCTTTTCCCCCAAACAAGAGTTAAAAAGCGCAGCAAGTGAAAACGATGGGGCCATCCACACTTCCATTTGTCCGTAATTTCTAGGCACGGTTTCTGTCCTTCCCTACTGTACTGTCTCCTCTGGTGTCCCAGGTGTCATGGAAATTAAAGTATATGCTCTGAGGGATCGCCTACCTGTGAAGAGATGTAAAAACTGTTAAGAGTGTGAAAGGATATTGTTAGAAGAATCTGCTAAACTCAGACTGTATTAAGAATGCGTCAAGAATGTTTGCGCGGGGAAAACTCAGCCTTGAGCTACCCTGATAAGAGAGTAGACACCCTGTTATTCTCTGAGAATCAGGCATCAAGCTCTGATAATGCAGGGATGCGTTTCCCCTGAGAATGATTTAATTTCTACACATTGTATAAAGTATTATATAGAGGGAATGCCTCTGTATTGACCTGGGTAATTCATTGGCCTGTGGAATCCACTTTTCTGAGTTGTCCAGCTGCAGCTTCTATGAACTACTAAAGTTGTCTTAAACATCACCATGGTGTGGTTTTTGAAGAAATCCACTACACAGCCATACCAGAAGTAACCTGATTATTTCTTCTTTTTCTTTTTCTTTTTCTTTTTCTTTTTCTTTTTCTTTTTCTTTTTCTTTTTCTTTTTCTTTTTCTTTTTCTTTTTCTTTTTCTTTTTCTTTTTCTTCTTCTTCTTCTTCATCTTCATCTTCATCTTCATCTTCTTCTTCATTCATTCATTCATTCACCGCCCATCTGGCTGGGTTTCCCCAGCCACTGTGGGCGACTTCCAACAAAATATTAAATATACAATAAAACATCAGACATTAAAAACTTCCCTGAACAGGGCTGCCTTCAGATGTCTTCTAAAAGTCAGATAGTTGTTTATTTCCTTGACATCTGATGGGAGGGCATTCCACAGGGCGGGCACCACTACCAAAAAGGCCCTCTGCCTGGTTCCCCGTAACTTGGCTTCTCGCAATGAGTGAACAACCAGAAGGCCCTTGTCGCTGGACCTCAGTGTCCGAGCTGAACGATGGGGGTGGAGACACTCCTTCAGGTATACTGGGCCAAGGCCATAGGGCTTTAAAGGTCAGCACCAACACTCTGAATTGTGCTCAGAAACGTACTGGGAACCAATGTAGGTCTTTCAAGACTGGTGTTATGTGGTCTCGGCGGCCGCTCCCTGACACCAGTCTAGCTGCCACATTTCTTCCACTACTGCAAAGAGCAACACTGTTGTAATTTGATCGCTCTGTTCATTGAAAAGGGCGATGACCTGTTTATTAAGTATTCATCCCAATTTGTTTGCAGGGGGGTTAAACAGCAGTGCATGAAAGTTGAGTGTTATCTCACAAACTTCCCAGTATATTTTCCTGCCATTTTCCTTATTGCAAAAAGTATTTCTGTTGGGGGACGTGGGTTTGTAGCGCAAGGCCTCCCAATGAGTTTCAACTGTGCAGCCTGGATTTGCTGGTATGTGACTGAATCCCACCTGAAAATAGCAATAGTATGGAAGTGTCTTCCTTCTTCAAAGCCAGAACTCATTTTTTTGCTAGTTCTTTTCATGCACTGTGAAGAGCAATCAAGGCAGAGAAGCTGCTGCAGTTCTCCAGGAACTGCCAGGTTGGAGTGAGAATGGTTGGAGGAAGAGCGGTTATATCCAGGAGACAGCAAGCAAAAGCTTGCAAAAACTGGCATGGGAAGCAGCAGAACTGATGTGGGGTGTGGAGGGGTATGATGTATAGCAGAACATTCTGCAGGATTGTCTCCACTAGAGGAGGAGATCTTCCTAACCTTTCTGAGATCAGTTGGGAATGGTTAGCTGGGAATAGAAATCTGAAGTGGTTGGCTGGTTTTCACAAGTCAGATGGGTTTGGGGTATTTAGGGACCTGAGACTCATGTCTGCAGGAAGGGAAAAACCAAGCAAGTTTTACAGGAAGGTCTGCAACTTCACCAGATGGGTGCAAACAGATTGCCTGTAAATATGGATCCATCTTCCAGCCAGATCTTTAGAAAGCGGCAGCCAAGACAAGCTGGGGAATAAGAAGAAGAATCCGTGGAAGGGTTCTTTAGTATCATGCCCTGTTTTTTTCATCTTCAAATTTGAGTGTGAAAATACAGCCCTGGCAGGGTGACCACCTGAGGACTGCCAGAAAAGATGGGAATGCATCACGCAAACCTCGCCCCCCCCCAAAAAAAAATGAGGCCAGAAAAGGGCACCGATCTGCATAACATTTGCATATGCTAATTTACATGTATAGGCTCAAATTTAGAAATAGTTGCTATAATTTAAATAGAAATATCATACACATCACTGTAGCGATAAGACTGTGGCCAGGTGACCTGGGTGCCTGCTCAGTCAACTAAGGGTTGGCCACCTTCAAGGCCCCATCCTGCTCTTCCCCTTCCTTCTTAAGGTTATTTGTGTTTAAACTGGACTTGGAGCAAGCAGTCCTTAGAGGACCATCATCTGCGAAACATGACACCCTACCCATTGCGCCTAGGCTGAACTCCTGCATTCTGTTGCAGACTCTGAAGGGAAGTGGAAATTCACCAGCTCCAGCTTTTTTAAAATTGGTGAATTTTGTTTGCTGGAAATGTCTGTGGAGTTCACCTCTTGTGACACAAAGAAAAGAGACCGCACACACACACACACACACAACCTGCTGCCCCAGATTGCTCAGAATATTATGTTGGGTTCCAACCAGATGCCTTTCATGACACAATGATGGGCCTCCTCCTGATGTATCCATTGCGAATTACTGTTTCTTGGTGTGCTGTCCACTTTCCAGGGAAATTTGGCAGTTGTCCTAGCATCCTCCTCTGCACAGAGCTTGAGTGCTCCGAAATGGCTACTATGTAGAAACGCATAACGTAGGGAAAGGATTGCCCAGCTTTTCCCATCACCGAAATTCTCTGCCAGCACATGGCTCCCAAGTGACATCCAGTGGCCAAGCCCATTCATCACAAGGCAGCCTCCATGGGATGCTTGCTCCCAAGGGGGCGGCAGCACCATATAGGCCAGGGGTCAGTAACCTGTTTCAGCCATGGGCCGGTCCACCGTCCCTCAGACCATGTGTTGGGCCTGACTATATTTGGGGGGGGGGGGTTTGAACGAATTCCTATGCCCCACAAATAACCCAGAGATACATTTTAAATAAAAGCACACATTCTACTCATGTAAAAACACCAGGCAGGCCCCACAAATAACCCAGAGATGCATTTTAAATACAGTGGTACCTCGGGTTACAAACACTTTAGGTTACAGACTCCGCTAGCCCGGAAGTAGTACCTTGGATTAAGAACTTTACCTCAGGATGAGAACAGAAATCGTCTGGTGGTGGCATGGCAGCAGCAGGAGGCCCCATTAGCTAAAGTGGTACCTCAGGTTAAGAACGGTTTCAGGTTAAGAATGGACCTTTGGAAAGAATTAAGTTCGTAACCAGAGGTACCACTGTAAAAGGACACATTCTACTCAAGTAAAAACATGCTGATTCCCGCACCGTCCGCAGGCCAGATTGAGAAGGCAATTGGGCCGCATCCGGCCCCCGGGCCTTAGTTTGCCTACCCCTGATATAGGCCACTCTCCTTTGTGCTTCCTCTATGCTTTCAGCAACAGTTGCTACTGAGATGTTGAGATTCGAGCAGGAGTTGGGGGAATGGGCAGCTTTTAAAATTGCTGGTTGAGCTATGCACAAGTTGTGGGCGCTGTCGAGAGCATAGCTGTCAACTTACAGATTTGAAAATAAGGGACCAGCAGCCTTGAAAATAAGGGACCAGCAGCCAAAATAAAGGACCAGCAGCCTCACCTGTTCCAGGCACTCCAGTCTTCCTGTCCTCCTGCAGTCTGGTCAAACTCACGCTGGTAGCTTCGAGAACACTATCCAACCAACTTTGTAACCAGAGGTTCAACTGAATAGAATCTGAATCACATGCACCACAAGGCCTATGCAGCCTCAACTTAAGATGGCTCCCCGGCCTGGCTTTGCACTGCAAAGTTTGTAGCAGCACGTGCAACAAAATGGCATCCAGCATTCAAAAACCTCCTCAGCTTGCATTAACTAGCCACACACAAGGCATGCAAGCTCCACCCCCCAGTCGTTCTTAGACTTCTTATTGGGTGAGCAACACAGCCAAGCAACACAGTTGAAGCCTCCCTCCTCCCTTGCCGGCAGGGAGGGAGGGAAAGGAGCTGCTTCCTTTGAAATTTAAGGGACATCATTTAAGGGACATTTAAGGGACATCCATCAATAAGGGACAGCAGCGGGACATGGCGCTGGAATAAGGGACTGTCCCTTCAAATAAGGGACACGACAGCTATGGTCGAGAGAGACAGAGCAGGAAAAGTGGCTCTTTCTCCTAAGCCAGTTTTTCTTCCTTTCTTTTCTTTTGGCATGAGAGTATGTGACTTTTCGTGCTTTGAAATTACAAAGGACTTCGGGAGGCAGAGTGGAAAAGGCAATTCATATTCATCCTTAGTGGTTCCCACTTGAGAAAGAAAAGAAGAAGAAGCAGCCCTCTCTGTATCATTTACATTTACTTCTCCGCAGCAGAGTGGACAACAGTGCTACATCAGGTCATACCTGAAAGCTTTGTGAAGTTTTTTCAATGAAGGACTAACCACCACCCAAATTCCAGCACCTGTGAAAACCAGGATGACAACAGAAAGAACAGAGGGATGCAACAGTTTAGAAGAGCATTATATAGATTCTCAGGAATGAGTGAATGGCTGCTTAGATGCTCTTAATACCATTTGGCACCAATACCAGAGGAAAAACCTAGTGTGGAAGTGCTCAAGAGTAAGAATAGTGCTTAGCATTTATGGAGCGCATTTTTCTAAGTGCTCAAAATTCATATGCCTTCACTTCATAATTCTTACAACAATGCTATAGTTAGCATCCTATTATCTCTGGGAGGCTGAGGAATACAGGCTTCTAAGGACCACGACGTTCATGGCTCAAGCTATTTAAGCTCTTTCAATACTTCACACAGATACAACTTGTTGTCAAAAACAATGTATCACCAGATGAAAAATTGTAGTCACCCCATATCTTTACAAAGGCTTTCTCACCTTCGCTACAGTGATACGTATTATATTTCTATTTAAATTATAGCAACTATTTCTAAATTTCTGCCTATACATGTAGGCTGGCAACCGGGGTACAAAAGGTAGCCTGATAAAACATGGGAAAAAATAACCAAAATGAGCAAGTTAGATGACTCTCCCTATCAGGGAAAGCTAAAGCATTTGAGTCTTTTTAAAAAGTTGTTTTTAAAAGGCAACCAGTGAGAGTGGAGGCTCGATAAGGACTTCTAAAACTCTCCCCTTGTGCTAGAAATCAGGGTCATCCTAGAGGAAGAGACAGGGGTGCCAACTTGAATAAAATATTGGGGGGGGGCAGGTAAGCGATCACATGACATGGTGCACACACAAAATTTGAATGGCAATGCCCATCAACCTGGGGGGGCAGCCCCCTCTAATATTTTGAGGGGGGCAAAGCGACCTTGGCCCTAGAAGTTGGCTCCTATGGGGAAAGATCAGCAGTAGAACAGATGCAGGACAGGCAAAACTTCACAAAATGTGCTATCAACTTAGGTCATCACTGCCGCAAGGTTCCATGTGATGATGACCAACGGCTTGGATGGTTTTCTTAAAAGACAAATTCACAGAGGACAGGTCTCTTGGCTGGTATTGCCAATACAGTGGTACCTCGGGTTAAAGACGCTTCAGGTTACAGATGCTTCAGGTTACAGACTCCGCTAACCCAGAAATAGTACCTCTGGTTAAGAACTTTGCTTCAGGATGAGAACAGAAATTGCACGGCGGCGGCACAGAGACAGTGGAAGGCCCCATTATCTAAAATGGTGTCTCAGGTTAAGAACAGTTTCAGGTTAAAAACAGACTTCCAGAATGAATTAAGTTCTTAACCCGAGGTACCACTGTATTGGGACGCGGGTGGCGCTGTGGGTTAAACGACAGAGCCTAGGACTTGCCGATCAGAAGGTCGGCGGTTCGAATCCCCACGACGGGGTGAGCTCCCGTTGCTTGGTCCCTGCTCCTGCCAACCTAGCAGTTCGAAAGCACATCAAAGTGCAAGTAGATAAATAGGTACCACTCCAGCGAGAAGGTAAACGGTGTTTCCGTGTGCTGCTCTGGTTTGCCAGAAGCGGCTTAGTCATGCTGGACATATGACCCAGAAGTTGTACGCCGGCTCTCTCGGCCAAGAAAGCGAGATGAGCGCCGCAACTCCAGAACCGGTCACGACTGGACCTAATGGTCAGGGGTCCTTTACCACTGTATTAGGTACAAGTGGCAACATACCTCTGGATACTAGTTGCATGTGTGGTGTAAGTGAGTGGGGGATGACAGTGAGTCGGGGGAGGGGAGTGACTTTTGTCTCTAGGTTCTGCTGGTGTGCTTTCCTGTAAACATCTGACTACTAGGCAGACACAGTGGGGGGAAATGCCTCTTGGATGAAGTCAACAGATGAGGGATCTGCAGCTCTCCAGTTGCTATTGGGCTCAGATTCCCATCAGTCCTAGCCAGCATGGCTAGTGGTCAGGGGTTGATGGGAATTGTAGTCCCGCAACATCTGAACTCCAGATCTGGACAGCACCATATTGACCATCATGGGACTAGATGGTCATGTCCAGCAGGACACTTCTTGTGTTGTGGAACTGTATGCAAAGGACAGCAGCATGGATTTTACTGAGTAGTGGGCACCATGGAGTATAACAGGGGACATCAACTTCCAACAGCCGCTACCAGCATGGCCAATAGTCAGGCATGCTGAGATTTGTCGTTTTGCAATATCTGGAGGGTGACAGGCTTCCCAGCCAGGGCACAATGGTGGCCTTCTGCCTCCTAAGTAATGGATCCAGGGCATGAAAAATTAAACCCCTGGTGGTCGTTTGAAAGTCAGCAGGATACGTCCTTCTAACTGAGATAACAGGGTCTGGTGACTCGCAGAATTTGGCTACCCAAGGAAATGGGTGTGTGTGTCCATTCAAAGTCAGATTTGGAAACTCAAATGAAAATCAAAGCTGAAAGAGACTCTGCACACTGTCCCTGAGAAACAATGCACTGTGGCAAAATAAATAACAGAAAGAAGACTTGGCGGGTGACCCCAAAAAAGACCCCCTGCCCACCCAAGCCTTCAGTATCCTCTATCCTTAGACAGCAGGGGCTAGCCAGCACCCTTGGGTGAACGCTGAGGCAGCTTGGATGGGCCATGAAAGCCCATTGCAGTCAAGCCTGACTTGAGGACAACCCACACTGCAGAGCGAGATGTAAGTGCCCAGGTGACTGAGTGCCAGCTTATGCCATCTGCCACGGTGGCAGACGCAGAGAGGATTCCGCCCATCTGTTCCCTTGTTTGGATTACAGAGGAGAAGGCCTTGGACCGGATTTGGAGAGGGGCTCCGGGTGAAACCAGCCCCCACTCTCCAAAAGCATAGGAGGAGACCTGGCACTGGATCCACTTTGCCCTGCTGGGATAGACTCCAATGAAGAGTCCGCAAAGGCTGGGAGGGACAGCAAGGAAATTAACTAGGGTCACCCATCTCCTAGCAGCTACGGATTTGGGGGGCGGTGAGGGGCTAGGCCTACTTCCACTCTTTCCGTCTGGCATCTCCTGCCACTCAGGCTCCAGACTGCTGAGCAGCACGTGCTGTGGGAGCAGGGAGCAGAAGGGCACAGGGAAATTAGTGCACACACCAGCTCAGAGGAGCCTGGGAATATGCCACATTTCCAAGGCACGAGAAACCCTCCCCTCTTGGCAGTTCCCAGGCTTCAGCATCTGCCGTTCCTAAGTGCAGAGGGCAATTGTGTGCGTTCCAACAACGGTACTGGGGCTTTTAAGAAGAGCCCCCACACACACACAGCTCCCGTCCTTCGAGCCTTTTAAAAAGCCTCTAAAAGCCTCTCTATTCCCTTTGGCCTTCGCCACTGCTGTTCTCCACTTCTCCTGCAGTTCCTGTGCCAGCAGGATAGCTCCCACTCCCCAAATGCATCGTAAACACAAAAGGCCTCCTCCACTCAGAATTTGGCTTCGGTCCTTCCAGGCCACAGGCACGGATGGAAGGAGGTCCCTGAACAGCTGGGCACGCGCCTGTCACTTCCTGCTCTGCCCTCCACACTGAAACAGAGCAGAAGAACCCACCCATTCCCCTTGCAAGCAAGCAAGCATACATGCGGGTCTCTTATAAACATATTGGCAGCGCCGGATTTACGTATAAGCTAAACAAACTATAGCTTAGGGCCCCACTCTCTTGGGTGCCCCCCCAAAAAAATTCACTATTAATATACTTCTTCTTAATTGTACAGTGGTACCTTGGGTTACAGATGCTTCAGGTTAAAGACTCGACTAACCCGGAAATAGTACCTCAGGTTAAGAAGTTTGCTTCAAGATGAGAACAGAAATCCTGCTCCAGCGGCGCGGTGGCAGCAGGAGGCCCCATTAGCTAAAGTGGTGCTTCAGGTTAAGAACAGTTTCAGGTTAAGAACGGACCTCCAGAACGAATTAAGTTCTTAACCTGAGGTACCACTGTATTTCAGTTCAACAATTACTTTGATAAAATATATATTTTGTTATGTGCAAGTGGCTTTAGGTACCTATTAGGTCCATAAATTACCATATAACATATATTCAACACAGGCAAAAACAGTGACAATTTGTTGTTGACAAAGGACAGCTGGACATATAAAGGGCCCCATTACCTTCAGTAGCTTAGGGCCTCATCAAACCTAAACCCGGCCCTGCTTATTGGGAAGCAAACGTTTCAAAGCAAGCTGACATGGAGGGTAGGTAGAGCACCAACAGGGCTGGACAATTTGGCAGAGGCTACAGATTTGGTCTGGGGAGAGGTGCAAGAGCTTGCGCTTAGAACTGCTCTTTCCTTGTCCTTTTGCACCACTTTCTTTCTCATACTCTCAGCCAGTGTTTAGGGGTACTCTCGTTTTCCTACTCATATTGAAACACTTCCCCTCAACGAGGCCAAACTTAGTTTCATAAAATCATAAAATAGCACCCATAAAATTCCCATGAAGGGACTGGGCACCCACAAATTTCAGTGCCAGGGCCATGCATACTGCATGGCACCCACAGCCCCAGGCACCCACGGTTGCAAGGCCATGTTGGAACTCCTGTATAGCGCTTAATGTTTTAATTTGTTGGAAGCCACCCAGAGTGGCCAGGGCAACCTAGTCAGAAGGGCAGCATATAAATAAATATATTACTGCTACTACTACTGCTACATATTTATCAATTTATAAGCAAACACAGACAAAAATTTCCATGTATGAATCTCATAATCACCATTCTGCTTGGAGAAAAAGAAGCCCTCTATACCAGGATCCAGAACAGATCCTGTTCACAACCAGAGGTACCACTGTATTTACACGATGAGTCCCGTCTGATTGGCTGATTCTGCTTCCCACCTGGAGCCTGATTGGTCTTTACCTGCAGGCCAATCAGTTGTTGCATTCTACGATCCTACCAGCCTAATAGGCTGATTAACTTCCTCCTGCAGCCTGACTGGTCTTTTCCTGCAAGCCAATCAGTTGTTGCATTCTAGGATCCTACTTGCCTATTGTTCTAGGATCCAAGCTTAGTACATAACATCTATCAAATTGTGAAAGGAGAATGTGCTTTGTATAAAAAGGTAAAGGGACCCCTGACCATTAGGTCCAGTCGTGACCGACTCTGGGGCTGCGGCGCTCATCTCGCTTTATTGGCCGAGGGAGTCAGCCTACAGCTTCCGGGTCATGTGGCCAGCATGACTAAGCCGCTTCTGGCGAACCAGAGCAGCGCACAGAAACACCGTTTACCTTCCCGCCGGAGTGCTACCTATTTATCTACTTGCACTTTGATGTGCTTTCGAACTGCTAGGTTGGCAGGAGCTGGGACCAAGCAACAGGAGCTCACCCCGTCACGGGGATTCGAACTGCCCACCTTCTGATCGGCAAGTCCTAGGCTCTGTGCTTCGTATAGGAAGTAGGTAAAGCACTGCAAGGAGGGCAGGAGGCAAAAAACACAAAGAGAGAAGTTCAGTGGGAGAGGTAGGAATGCCAGCAGAGCCAAGGCGGACCTAGCGATCACTGGCCAGAGAATCTTATAGCTGTGGGCAACAGCAAAACAGCAATGATTCCTCTTCTCCCTGTGGCCTTCAGTGGGGCCAAGCATGCAACCAAGCCTCAGTAGAAAGGGGTAGGGGACTCGTGGCACAGCACCAGTGGCTGTAGAGCCTTAGAAATGGAGGTAGAGCCCTTGCTGCGAGTCCTCTCTCTCCAGCTAGTAGGCCAGTTTTCCAGTTCCTAACCAGTAGGGCAATTCTCCCTTCCTCCAGAAAGAAGGCGGAAGGGAGGAAGAAGAAGAGAGAGCACATCTGAAAAAACAAACAACAGGACACAGTCTAGAAGGTGTGGCCTGGTGGCATCCCCTACCCATGGCTGTTTTTGTGTATGCCTCAGTTGTAGGCAGCAGACACCTCCGTCTCTCCCTGTCTTCTCTTGTGACCAGGCCTGTTGGCCAGTTCCCACACTTCCCAGAGCCCCCTCCATGACCTGTAATCCTCTCTGTTAGGCGGCCTTTTGACATCTGGTTGTCAAGAACAGGAACCCACAGGACTGGAGGTATTCATAGTTAGTCACACATGCGTAATAGATGATCCACATTTATGCACTCGGTGTAAGCACACTGGTGGGGATGGAAGCCTGCAGGTGATCAAACTGAGCTTGCATCCCACGCCAGAGCCGGATCTGGTGGAGTGCCATCAATTGTATGTGCAGAAAGATTTACCTACTTCTAACAAGGCGAAGCGGATGCATTCAGCAGCAGAGACAAAGGCAGCTCATTGTTAACGGGGCAGACTTTACTGCAATGCCCTGGGCGCATTATCTATACGTACATCCCCAAACAGCCATATTCCATGTTCAAATCCGCCCAACAACAGTCAGATAAAGAATACTGGTACTTGTCATTTAGGGAAGGAGGGCTGAGCCTGAACCGAATATCTGATGCAATTTCAGTTTTTGTGATTTTTGGATCCCTGTTTGTAGAACTGTAATGTATCCCATTCTGCAAGTTTTCTGTTCGTCTTCTGATCAGCAGGGGCTCATTCACACTAATTTTTCACCGTGCTTTCTAGGTAAAGATTCACACTTGTCTGGTCCATGTCAGAGTACCTTTCTCTCTGCTGCTTCCTCTGCGAAAACCGGCTCTTCAATGCTCTTGGCAATCCACATGAACTGCCATTCAGCACTAAAGAGCAGGTTTTCCTGGGGGAAGCAGTGGGTGGCGGGGGAGGGCTTGGACACAAACTGGGAAAGCATGAATCTGAACCTAGAAAGTGCAGGGCAAAAGGTAACTGTGGATGAGCCCTAGGTCGATAAGTTTCTTTCAAATCTGTCATTTACTAGTTCGCTATTTAAAAGTTGTTGCTTGCATCAGTGATCATTCTGTATTCTTTTGCAACTTACCTCAATTCGGTGTAATCTGGCTAAGGATCTTCCAACTGAACATTTCTCCTGACTGTTTAGACAAGGAGGATATTGGCAGGCAGGAATGTGTGCCGAGGGGGGTGACCAAGATGATCAAGGGTTTGGAAACTGAGCCTTATGAGGAACGTTTGAAGGAGCTGGGTATGTTTAGACTGGGGAACAGAAGACTGAGAGGTGTTATGATAGCCATCTTCTAATATCTGAAGGGTTGTCTGTCACATGGAAGATGGAGCAAGCTTGTTTTCTGCTGCTCCAGATGGTGGGACCTGGACCAATGGAATCTAATTATAAGAAAATAGATTCCAACTAAACGTTAGGAAGGACGTTGTGACAGTAAAGAGCTGTTCGGTGGTGAAACAGACTACCTCAGGAGGTGGTAGATCAGGGGCCGGCAAACTACAGCCCGGGGGCCAGATGCGGCCCCCTAGGCTCGTAAATCTGGCCCACGAACCCTGCCGCCTGCTCAGTCAGTCCCCGGCCACTGCGGACGCCTCGCTGCATGGGGACTGACTTCCACAATGCTGGCACAGCTTCAGATTGGCTGCCAAAGCACGTACGCCTCTGGGCGGGCGGCGACGCTGGTGCGGTTTCAGCTTCCTGCAGCCAATCCAAAGCCACAATATTTGGATTTGGGTCAGAGAAGCGACGGCGCAGAGCAGAGTGGAAGTGGCACTGCCGCCACCAGCACCTGAGCGGGGCTTTGCCCATGTTGACGGTGCATGCTTGGCGAGGGCGCATGGCTTCCCAGAGTTGGTCACATCTGGACCTAATGGTCAGGGGTCCCTTTACCTTTACATTACATTCATGCTGCAGCACTAGGCTAAGGGGGGGCGGGCCTGGCTTTCTGACAGACTGAGCTGCAGGCCTAGGATTACGGTTGCAATCCTACACACACTTTCCTGAAAGTAATTCCCATTGAATCCAATGCATGCCTCAGTACACATGCCTAGGATTGGACTGTAAATTCCCTCCACTGAAAGCCTGCACCACATCTCATTCTCCTTTGCGGGGGACCTGCTATCTAGGAGGCACAAGCCAATCTGTTTGGGGTAGATCTACCTTCCAACCTGGATACTTCCTGCAAACACGCCATGAAAACAGAGTTGTTGTTTATACCGTCTTAAGGCAGTTCAAGCTGAAGGAAGGGAATCTTCTGCCAGGTGCTGTTTGCTGTGCCAAAAAACCACAGTGCTAGACCTTGAGGATACCAAAATCCTTTGTACTTTCAGGCTGTTGATGCTGATCAGACAAGTCTAATGCTGCCTGTATCAGTGGATCTCAGCAACTCCCCAACCACAAGGTAAGGTGCCTCAGGGAGCAGATTTTGGGTGCCAATAAGGGTGGCAGAGTCGGGTGTTTCCAGCTGTGTGCTTATTGTAGGATCAGTGCCCCTCATGCATATATGTTTTTCTCAGCATCTACATAATGACCATTAACAGGCCAGCTTGTCTTTCCCCTGCCATGCACACATTTAATCCGGATGTTACATATTTCCACAGAAAATTGGGTAAGTTAAAAAAATGTTGCTGGCAACTCAGTTTGTGTTATCTGAATAACCCCCTTTGCAATTTTAAGCCCCCTTTGTAATATTAAGCCCCCTTGGAGGCAGGTGGATCTCTGCCCCCCCCCCCCCCGGGAGCACAACCCACTAGGGTTTTTTTCACAGGCCCTTAGAAGTGAATAACAGCTTTGCAAGCGCCTGTTTGTTTCAATGGGGCTTAAACAGGAGCATTTCCTGCAGGATTTTGTGCCCCGTGTTAATGAGTGGGAGCATGAGGGGGGCTGCCCCATTGATGTAACAAGGTAAAGGTAAAGGACCCCTGGGTGGTTAAGTCCAGTCAAAGGCTTTCAACCAGAGTCGGTGTTTGTCCACAGACAGCTTTCCTGGTCATGTGGCCAGCATGACTAAACCACATCTGGTGCAACGAGACACCATGACAGAAACCAAAGCGCATGGAAATGCTATTTACCTTCCTGCTGCAGCGGTACCTATTTATATACTTGCACTGGTGTGCTTTTGAACTGCTAGGTTGACAGAAGTTGGGACAGAGCTCACCCTGTCGCGGGGCTTCGAACCACCGACCTTCCGATAAGCAAGCCCAAGAGGCTCTGTGGTTTAGACCACAACGCCACCTGCTCCCCTTGCCATTGGTGTATCAACCTCAAGCACCAAAAACCCCTGAGCTGGCCCTTGCCCTCCAAGAAGTCTCTAATTCTCAGCTATTAAAGAGAGTAGTTTTACATGCTTGCATTAGCCTATCCTAGCATTAAGGAGTAATCCTTATACGATCTATATTGTTATAAATGTGCATCCCATCTGTTGGGCCAACGATGTACAAAAACCAGCAAAAGGCATTCTGTTTTCACAGGACAAGCTTGTGTTTGGCAGAGGAGACATGCAGGCATGTGTGGCCCAGAGAGCACTTGAAAGGGTCTGTTACCAACCCTTGAGAAGATGGAGGGACAATTTATTTAGGAGATTGGGGCAGCAAAACAAGCCTCCACTGCTCCATCTCTCTTTCTCTCTGTTCCAGAGCTCTGTGTGTCACTAGCCAGAGCCAGAGCCAGGCCTGGAGGTGGCTAGAGCCCCACCAGGCCACCTCAGAAGCAGGCATCCTGACCTGAGCATGACAGACACTTTGGAGGCACCCCCTCTTCCCGGAGGTGATGCTATTTCCCTCTCTGTCTCTCAGGATGACCCCAATGTGCCTAGCTAGTGGCAGCTGGATGGGACTAGAAAGCTGCTGCTCTTCTGCATGGCTGGAGGGCACGAGGACAGTGGTGTGCGTGCGGCACAGCCCACAAACAGCAACACTACCAAATGGCCTGGCTAACATCATGCCAGACTTAGCCATCTGCTCTGCCTGGGCCCTGTTCTCCACATGGCAGAGTTAGCAGCTCCCGCTCAGCTTCATCCTTGCCAAAGCCATTGGAAATATCTATTTTAAAGAAAAGAAGGGGGAGAGGGAAGACCCCCCTTAAGAAGAACTTCCACATGAGTTAGAGGGCACAATTTTACAACGCTTACAGTTTGTTCCTCTTATTTTCCAGTCCAGGCTCGAAGGCTGAGCTTGAAAGCTGGGGCAGCATGACCCAGGAAGCCCTTGCTTAGCTTTAGCCCCAGACTCACTAGGTGACCTCAGGTCTCCCTGGTCCAGTCTGGCCTCCAATGCAGATCTACTGGATTAATGAGCTTGTATGTGTGGTGTGGCGCTGTGGGTTAAACCACAGAGCCTAGGACTTACCGATCAGAAGGTCGGCAGTTTGGATCCCCACAACGGGGTGAGCTCCTGTTGCTCGGTCCCTGCTCCTGCCAACCTAGCAGTTCGAAAGCATGTCAAAGTACAAGTAGATAAATAGGTACCACTCTGGCAGGAAGGTAAACGGCGTTTCCATGCGCTGCTCTGGTTCGCCAGAAGCGGCTTAGTCGTGCTGGCCACATGACCCGGAAGCTGTACGCCAGCTCCCTCAGCCAATAAAGAGAGATGAGTGCCGCAACCCTAGAGTCAGCCACACCTGGACTTAATGGTCAGGGGTCCCTTTACACATCTTTTATGTGTGGTGCAATTTGAAAGGTCCCAAGCAAATCTGAAGCGTTGTTCCTCTTATGTGCATCTTTGCTATTTAGCCAAAGGGTCGTCATTTGGGGGGGGGGTGGAAGCAGCAGATGACTCAGAACATGATTAAAAGAAAAAACAGCACAATATTGTGACACCCAACGGTATTCTGCACCACAACAGTAATAATAAACATTAGACCAACTAAGGTGCTACTGGAAGGAATTTTTTTATTTTGTTTTGACTATGGCAGACCAACACGGCTACCTATCTGTAATTACAAGTGAGATTAGTATTATTCAAATGCCCCAGCCTTCAAATTCACTCCCATTCTGACCCCCAAGATGCTAAAGCTCCAACAATAAGGGAGATTAAAGTCC
Source organism: Podarcis cretensis (assembly GCF_951804945.1). Lineage (NCBI taxonomy): Eukaryota > Metazoa > Chordata > Lepidosauria > Squamata > Lacertidae > Podarcis > Podarcis cretensis. Next base: position 34,162,661 of record NC_137187.1, read on the forward strand.
TCCTTTTGCTGAAGGGAACGCTCCTGTGCAATCGGTAAGCCATGTCACAAAATCTTCGTGGCACCGATGAAAAATTTAGAAAGAGAATTCAATGGGAAGGAAGCAGAGCACACGGCTGGGCCTGGGTACGAGAGGCTGGTGGTTGCTTGCCAAGCTGGCCTCTTTGCACCAGTCCAAGTAGCTTTTTATCCAGTTCTTCCCAATTGCATGCCAAATGGGGGGGTTGCTGAAGGGCTAAGTGTGGCCAGACCCACAGCTCCGCAGGGTGGGACGGAAGGTTTTTGTCAAGCAAGGAGAGCTGAGTCTGGAAGGAAAGCATTCCCATTTGAGCCCCACTTCTCGTCTGCTGGTGCCAGGAATCATTAAGATGTTAGAGAAAGTGAAGAGGAGGGTCTCCAAAGAGAGGTACTGACAAGAAACAAATAGGCTTAAAGAGGGGAGGAAGCGAGGGAATGGGAAAATGAGGGACGAAACAACCACCCCAGCCGGTGGTGTTCTTGCCACTGACAAATGTGTTCATCCAGACCGAAGCGTTTAATTAACTTGAAAAAAGGAAAGTTGAGTTTCCCTTAAAGTAGGCTGACTCTGGGGGTGTCAGGATGGGAAGAGTGGCATGCACGGTGCAAACTGGAAATGGCAGGGGAGTCGAGGAAAGCAATTTGTCCTCCTTTTTCCTCCAACACATGCAATTCTCCTGGGAGCATGATGTTATTAGCGGGGCTCTTAAGCTTCCCCGACTCGCTCCCTCTCCAGGGAACAGGGGAAGGGGACGCCAGCTAAACAATTAAGTAAAAGGCAGTTTAAAGTTGGCAAATGCTACTCAGGGAGATGCTGCTTTTTAGACTGCGGGTCCTGGCTGATGAGGAACTGATGCCAGAGACTGTCAGGGGTTGGGGTTGATGGGAAACAAAGCAAGGGAAAAGTTGCAGGCAGAAATGGGGCCCATCTATATTCATCCAGCTTGCAGGAGCACATACTTGGTGGGAGAAGTCTCAGGCAGCCGAGTGTCAGCATTGGACCACAGGCAGCCAAGCAGAATGTGTAAATCTTGGCAGTATTCGGTCCAAAGAAGGCTGATCGCTGAAGAATTGATGCTTTTGAATTATGGTGCTGGAGGAGACTCTTGAGAATCCCATGGACTGCAAGAAGATCAAACCTATCCATTCTGAAGGAAATCAGCCCTGAGTGCTCACTGGAAGGACAGATCCTGAAGCTGAGGCTCCAATACTTTGGCCACCTCATGAGAAGAGAAGACTCCCTGGAAAAGACCCTGATGTTGGGAAAGATGGAGGGCACAAGGAGAAGGGGACGACAGAGGACAAGATGGTTGGACAGTGTTCTCGAAGCTACCAGCATGAGTTTGACTAAACTGCAGGGGGCAGTGGAAGACAGGAGTGCCTGGCGTGCTCTGGTCCATGGGGTCACGAAGAGTCGGACACGACTAAACGACTAAACAACAAATTCAGTCCAAGGTCATGCTGGATTGCTGACCTAGGCAAAGCCTAGAACAGGCATCCCCAACCTTCAGCCCTCCAGATGTTTTGGACTACAACTCCCATCATTCCTAACCACTGGTCCTGTTAGCTAGGGATCATGGGAGTTGTAGTCCAAAACATCTGGAGGTCCACAGGTTGGGCATGACTGGCCTAGAAGCTTCAAAGTAGGCGCAGGAAGTCAAAACAAAAGGCAGCATTGATTGCAGGCAAAGGTCTAAGCTGGGCCAACTTGATGCCCTCCTGATGTTCTGAACTACTTCTGCCAGCATGGCCAAAAGTCGGTACGAAAGGGGCTGGAACAAGGACGATAAGAAGCAACAGCAGGTAAGGCAGCTGGACAAGGAGACTTAGAAGAGAGATAAACAGAAATCACCAGGCTGTGTACACACTCCCACTTACTCTGCATTCAGGGCACGCCCATCACTGGTTTGGAAAGTGGTGTGTGCACAAAACAGTAGCTGCAATCCACACCTATCATTTCATTTCTTAGGAAATATTGCATTCTGGTGCATTTCCACATCCCCCCCAAATCCAGCTTCATTCCAAATTGAGAAGACAGACAACCTAGATGCATTTTAAATCAGAAATGTGCAGCAATAAGGGAGTTACACAGAGTCGGCCAAAGGCTGGTTTTTCCCCATACAAAGAACGAGGTTTGATTCAGTAGCATTTCTCCAATGAAAATAGGGACATCCCGTTCCATAATGGTAATTTGACTATTTAGACACCACACATCTTACTGGGTTACCCCAGCCACTCTGGGCAGCTTCCAACATATATAAAATAAAATAAAACCTTAAACATTAAAAAAAACCAATTCCCTATACAGTGGTACCTTGGTTTAAGAACAGCTTAGTTTATGAACAACTTAGATTAAGAACGCTGCAAACCCGGGAGTAGTTGTTTTGGTTTGTGAATTGTGCCTTGGAATAAGAACATGTTTCGCTTCCTGTTGAGTGTGTTCCATTTGTAAATTGAGTCCCCCACTGCTATGGCAAAGCACACCTTGGTTTAAGAACACTTTGGTTTAAGAACGGACTTCCAGAACGGATTAAGTTCGTAAACCAAGGTACCACAGTATAGGATTGCCTTCAGACAGGTCAGGGGTCGAATAGCTCCATATCCTCCAACATTTCTCCAGGGAGAATAAGGACATCCAACCATACCCTCCAACATTTCTCCAAAGAAAATAGGGATGGGATCAAATCAGAAACCGGGAGGGCTTCTCTAAATCAGGAGCATCCCTGGAAAATAGGGACACTTGGAGGGTCTGCATTTATAGGTGGCAGGGTTGCCATCTCTGCAGACAGCTCCTGTAGCTGTGCTTTTCACTGCAAATTCATTATCAGATGATCATGCACATCCCCACACTGTTGAAATTAAAAAATTAAGGTCTTATATATATAATAAATGTTCATAAATGTACCAAGCAAACACGTACATAAATATATAAACCACATGTCTGAAGCAGCACAGGAAAACAGCCCTGGAACCATTTTGACTCCCAAACTGACCAAATGTTTTCTCTGCAGAGTCAAAGGAAAATGGCAAAGCCTTCCCATTGTCTTTTCCTTCACAAATCCTGTCTTAAGGGTATGTCTGTGTATGAATAGGGTGAGCCAGTGACCTGGCTCAGGAACTAAGTATTTATCATTACAAAAGACTGGCCAGGCTCCCCAGGGTATCCAATCAAGTAAGCATTAACAGGTAACTTGCCAGACAGGAGGTAAACAATGCACTCAGATTTCTGCTGTAGATTTCTGTGATGTAGGTATGATGTATCTGGGGGTGGTCTTGGACTTCAAGGCGGGCAATTTAAAATGTCTATATAAGGGCAGACACACCTTGGTTCTGGGTCCTCCTCCTTTCCTGCGTGTGAGGGGAGCACCCTGTTGCAACAGTTCAATAAAGATCAGGCTTACTAGCTGCTTTGCTTCTCAATATTCTCTGGTTGGCCTCTGTTGGCCAACTGATGGGGAACCAACAAAGGACTCTATAAGGGCTCTTGGATACCCCATAAGGGAATAAGGGCAGATTTCCGTTTATTACGCCATGAAAAGCTTCACCTGTTGATTTCTATCAATCAGATTTATTTTAAAGGCACAATCAGGAGAAATCAATGGGCTGCCTAGGGAGGAGGAGGGGGAGGTAAAGGTAAAGGGACCCCTGACCGTTAGGTCCAGTCGTAGCTCATCTCACTTTACTGGCCGAAGGAGCCGGCATACAGCTTCTGGGTCATGTGGCCAGCATGACTAAGCCACTTCTGGCGAACCAGCGCAGCGCACGGAAACGCCGTTTACCTTCCCGCTGGAGCGGTACCTATTTATCTACTTGCACTTTGACGTGCTTTCGAACTGCTAGGTTGGCAAGAGCAGGAACCGAGCAACGGGAGCTCACCCGTCACGGGGATTTGAACCGCTGACCTTCTGATCGGCAAGTCCTAGGCGCTGTGATTCAACCCACAGCGCCACCCGCGTCCCTTTCCTAAGCCTTGGGAGAACAATATTGCACTTCCTTTTTCTACATTGCGTGCTTGAGTGGCTCATCATAAGGGGCACCAGGAAACTCCCAAGTTAAATCTTGACTGACCCTGACCGCTCTCTTTATTTTACTGCCTGCTATAAATCTGGAACAGCTTAATACTTCCAGTGACACAACACCAATGGCACTTAAACAATACTGGTAGTGTATACTTGTACCTTTGATTATGTAAACACTTGTTTCTTCCATCTGGTAATCATTACTGGACTCTTTTGTTGTCAAGTAATGAAACTGCTAGGATCCAGCAATTGGGGAGCAGCCCTGGGGTGTCTCCCTAGAGGTCCCTTGGATATTGACACGTAAGTATTCTCAATTGATTGTGGAAACGGGAATTACATTCCTCTCCTTGTGCAACTGAAATTAAGCTAAAATAAATGAATGAGCAATTAAGCTTGCTTCAAAGATGAAATAAGGAATGAAAGGGTCTGCCTGCAGGAAACAAAAACCGAATAATTAAAGTGCTAATTCAGGACTCTTGTGGTCTCTGCTGAAAGGAAACAACTAATCAAAGGGCCAGTAGGGGAGAAGCAGAAGCTACTTTTATTTTATTTTTTAAAAGAGGGGCCAAATGAGGAGATGATAAAGGAAAGGGATGTTAGTCAGGAGAAGCCTAGACAGCAGACAGGTGGCACTGCAACTGGAATTTCAGGTTTTAAAATCACCACAAATCAAGGCTGGAGAAAAACAGGTAGAGTAAATAGAAATCAGGGACGTGGGTGCCGCTGTAGGTTAAATCACAGAGCCTAGAGCTTGCTGATCAGAAGGTTGGCAGTTTGAATCCCCGCAACGGGGTGAGCTCCCATTGCTCCGTCCCAGCTCCTGCCAACCTAGCAGTTCGAAAGCACGTCAAAGTGCAAGTAGATAAATAGGTACCACTCTGGCGGGAAGGTAAACGGCGTTTCCGTGCGCTGTTCTGGTTCGCCAGAAGCGGCTTAGTCATGCTGGCCACATGATGCGGAAGCTGTACGCTGGCTCCCTCGGCCAGTAAAGCGAAGTGAGCACCGCAACCCCAGAGTCGGTCACAACTGGACCTAATGGTCAGGGGTCCCTTTACCTTTAAATAGAAATCACCAGAATGCAATGAGTGTCATGTCAATCTCCATAAAAACTGAGTGAGTTAATGAATTTCACCAGATAAATTAGCTGGTGTGGAAGTAACCAGAGAATAAAACCCTTCTTGAAACAAACATCACCTCCTGCGCTAGAGCCCTTTAGTTCTGCTGAGGCCTTGCTCTTCCACAATAAATCAAAATTTAAACTAGTTCCACAAGACAGTTAACATGCCTGTTCCCATGGTCAAGATCCTTCTACAATATTTACTCTGAAGCTGCATACAGTTTAGAAGGTATAGCTAGATCTGTAGCCTTCAATAAGTACAGTATGGTTTAACATAGCTCCTCTTACCCACAACCATGACTGAAATATGGCCTTTAATTACCGTATTTTTCCATCGATAAGATTCCCTCATGTATAAGACACCCCCTATTTTTGCGGCAACAACCAATCGCCAGTCCATCTTTGGCACTATCCGTGTATAAGATGCCCCCTAATTTTTGACATTATTTTTAGGGGAAAAACCTAGTCTTATACACCGAAAAATACAGTAGTTGTTGCCAATTTGCAGCGAGAGCAGTATCACCATTTGCTTGTAATTTAATTTGTTTTTACTGTTGCAATTACCTTTTAGCAAAAAAGAAAACTTGATTTGTGTATTTGCACTTCAGAGGAAAAATAAAACAATATATATTTTAAAAGAAAAAGCCCTTCATGACATGCAGGACAAGCAGCCATATCAACTTTCTCACAGATTCCTTCTCCGGTGCAGTTCATTCTAGGCAGGAAAGAGCGATTCCAGGAAAGCCAAATATTTCCACAAACCAGCCTTGCTTCCACACTGGCCCTTTTCTTTAGAATTAACATTTCCATGCCCAGTTTTTACAGAAAGCACAACTAAGGCTTCTCCAAGCTATTAGCACTTTAATTGGTTGTTTCCTATTCACTCCCAGCTTTCACAATACCAAACCAACATTAGGCAGTTCCTGTTCCCATGAGGAGGGGCTCTAATGACTCATTTTCTCTTTCCATTCAGATTATTGACCATTCATTTGTGTGTGTATACACACACACATATATATCTGAAACAAGCATTAGCTATGGCTGCAAAAGGGGAGTGAGTCATTAATGCCCCCTTCCAGTGAACAGGTAGGACTGATACAGCCTTACTGAGTAGGGCTGGCCCAAGACATTTTGACACCTGAGACAAACCACACAACGGTGCCCACCCCACCCCCTGCCAGGGAAGAAGGGGTGAGTGAAGATCTACATTGGGAAGGGGCAAATCCAGCCTCCAAGGAACAAGCCACAACTGTTGCTACCACTGCAATAGCAGCAACAAGCAATGCATTCCTTGGAAATCCTGCCACCTGAGGCAGTCACCTCACCTTGCCTCATGGGTGGGCCGGCCCTGATGATGAGGAAGCAACCAAATTAAAATGTTAGTAGCAGAAACCGCTTGTGAAGAATACAGAGACATTTGCTGAGTGATGTTGCCATATTAAGCACACTTTGGACTCCGCTATACAGCTGCAAAAAACCCCGTTTTAAGTGTGTTGTCAAGTGCATTATACAAATGTGACACTAGATGGCGATGGTGAGCTATGGGGAAATCCAATATTTTTTTATATATATATAAAGCATTTTCACAACATTTTTTATTTGTGTTAGATTCCACCTTAACGGGGCTTGCTTCTTCTGAGTGAACATACTTAGGGACTTGCCCGTGTTGTAGGGCAATGGAGAATGCAAGTACCTTATTAAGCGCTGCAGGAATGTACAGTCTTAATTCTGCTTTCAGCTGACTGAGGAAGAACAACAATTTAGCAGCCCTAAAAGGTTAAAAAGGTTAAAAAGATGGGGGGGGGCAACAAAGAAACATTGCAGTTTGCAATGTCTGATTTTTCTTAGTAATGAAGTGAATAAATAATATTATTTTCAGAGAACATTGCTAGTGTAGAAGCAGCCCTCTCTCCTCCCCACTTCCTCCACAAATTCATTACATTGAGGGTGGGGGGAGGCTAGAGAAAATCACTTTAAGAGATTGTTACCACAGGATAAACAAGTCCAAATTCAAATGTCCAATGAGAGATCTGAGAAGCCGATCCAATAAAAATTCCAGTAGTTGCCCAGTGCTTGTAATGGGCAAAGAGAGACTTCACCTATTGCCACACTGATCTCTGCAAACTTGGGGGATGCCACTAAACTAGGGTTTTTAATTCAGGGAGTAACTAAAGGTAAAGGGTAAAGGGACCCCTGACCATTAGGTCCATCGTGGCTGACTGGGGTTGCAGCGGTAATCTCGCTTTATTGGCCAAGGGAGCTGGTGTACAGCTTCCGGGTCATGTGGCCAGCATGACTAAGCCGCTTCTGGTGAACCAGAGCAGCGCACGGAAATGCCATTTACCTTCCCGCCAGAGTGGTACCTATTTATCTACTTGCACTTGACATCCTTTCGAATTGCTAGGTTGGCAGGAGCAGGGACCGAGCAACAAGAGCTCACCCCGTCGTGGGATTCAAACCGCCGACCTTCTGATCAGCAAGCCCCAGGCTCTGTGGTTTAGACCACAGCACCGCCCCTGTCCCTTCAGCTTCCATAGTACTTGCGCCAATATTTGAAGAATTCAGACTGAGGACAAATGGCAGTTTGAGCATTTGTCAAAGAAAGCTATTTGTTTTATATTTGCTAGTGGGGAACTGGAAAGGATTTTGTTTATCCAGTTGCCTTATGCTACACATAGAAGGTGCAGTGGAGCCAAAAGTTTCTGAGAAGCAGAAAGTTTGGAGGACATGGGGAGAAGAGACAGAGTAATGCTCAGAGTAATAACAACACAGGCTAGAAAAGTGCTTTGTGTAAGCAACTTGAACTGAAAAGTGGTGGTGGGAATTCAGGGATGCAGAATTAATGAAATTGGAGCCCAGCCACGAAACAGGTTAACACCCTGACTCTTGGGAAAAGTTAAAGAAAGGATATTTAATGACCACAAGCGCCCCGAATCATTCCTCCGGTTAAAACTAGTCCAAGCAGAGAACAAGCATGAGAGAGAGAGCGGAACCTTGAGGTAACAGTGCTATGTAGAAATCACACCCTCATTACAGGCCCTTGGGGGTAATTATTATTATTTTTTATATCAGCTTTGCAAAGGGATCATTACCCTCCTGTAGAAATGAGCCATTTTTCCAGTACAGCAATCCTGGTATCTCATTAAAAAGCATCAGGCTCAAAGCAAACAAACCATCACATGTCATTTTCATTTTAATAGGGGGAAATAATTATTCTCACAGCCCAAAACGTACATAAAAGTATCTCATAAAATAAGAGCCTGGTTTCCACCAAGTGTTCAAAACGAGGTGTGTGTGAGAGAGAGAGGTGCTGATCAATTGTTCGATTGTTAGCTGCCTACAGTGTGAAGGAATGTGAAAGCAGCAGAATACTCTAAATTTAAAATTGAGAAACAAGGTAAGAGTTTGGGGTGAAAGGAATGCTTCTGAAAGGCAACTGATGCCTCCTTGGGGCTCATCCAGACTCCCTTTTGCACTGTGTTTTCCAAGAACAGCTCTGCTTGTCCCAAGTCCACGTCCAAGTGGAGTTTTTCGTCCCGCCGCTTTCCCCAGGGAAAGCCAGAGTTTGCTGCTGAATCAGAATAGCAATTTGCAGAAAACCCAATCTACCTCATCTACTTTTGAAACACATTTCAACTCCATCGTTCCCATTCCATCGTTCCTTCTCCAAGATGGCTTCAAACCTCAGACTCTGACTTCTGTGGAATAAGGCTACCAACAGCACTCTCTGTTTTGATTGGACAAAGCTTATTCTATACTCTGTCCTTGTTTCAACAAACTAATTTTGGATCTCTAGAAATGGGGCTTTGGTGGGCTGGGAGATGGGGGCTCAAGGTTTTAGTAGCCAGAGCTGCCTCCTCCTTCCCTTCAACCATGATGTGCTCATGCTATGTCTGTACAGTGGTACCTTGGTTCTCAAACACCTTGGTTCTCAAACAACTTGGAAGCCAAACACTACAAATCTGGAAGCAAGTGTTCCGGTTTGCAAACTTTTTTCAGAAGGCAAGCGTGCTGTTTTGAGTGTTACACTGAGGTCTGTCTGTTTTTGCAATTTATTTTGCATTTTCGTGGCTGTTTTGTTTTTGTGACTGTGTGGAACCCGGTTCAGCTACTGATTGATTGATTGATTATGCGACTGCAGTACTGTACATTGTTTATTGCTTTCATTTTATGGATCAATGGTTAGATAGTAAAATTCATGTTAAATTGCTGTTTTAGGGGTTGTTTTTAAAAGTCTGGAACGGATTAATCCATTTTGCATTACTTTCTATGGAAAAGCGTGCCTTGGTTTTGGAACACTTTGGTTTTGGAACGGACTTCCAGAACGGATTAAGTTTGAGAACCAAAGTACCACTGTATGAGCTCCAACTGGAGAGCCAACTGTTATAGTCTCCCCTATAAGAGTAAGCAACAGTCAAGTAGGTTTCTCAGTTGTCTTTAAGGCACGGTAGAGGGGGAACTGTGTGCCTTGGACCCATGTGTATCTCTCATGCATTGGCCAAGCGGGAGTTTCAATCTATGCTGTCTCCCTCCTGCCTGAAACCTTGGAGAGTCACTTGGCATCCATCTGTCTCAGGAGACCATGGAGGGCTGTGCTTTCAGTGGTGAAGTCACACCATTTGAAAAATACAGCACCTGCTGTGGCTGTAGAGACCAATAATGGAAGAGAGATGTTTTGTTGCAGCTGGGGCAGATGCACCATAGCATTTCATCTCTCAACGCTCCTCCCAGCGGTTATTCCTCCTCTGGTCACTGTTATGGATGCAGGGCCTGGCTGCTTGTCTTCAGGCACTGCAGCCGTCTGCAAGATGTTCCTACACAAATGCAAACGCAACACGCTGGCTAATAACTCTTAGTAAACATACATATAATTGGTTATGATGTCATTCAAAATATACGAATAAGTGACGTCAAAATGATGTATATATCATACAACACACCTCACAAAATATACAAGTAACTACAAGTTGTTATATATATCAGAGTCAAACAAATCAGTGAATAACAAGGAATTCCAAGCCGTCTCTCAAAGGAAGACGTCTCTCAGAAGTCTCAAAAGGACAGTATATCTGGAATAGTTCAACAGTTTCGGAATAAAGTCTTCATCAGCGAATAATTATCAATGAAATATCCATACTAGTGGGGATCATGCAACACAGGGGTTTGTGTTTGTCCAGATATTCCTACACAGCATTGTTGATATTGCCAGCCTTCGTGTCTCATTTGCAGACATCTTTGTAACAGTCGTGGTATGGAAAACTGAGCTGGATGGTATGACTTGGTAGAAGGGAGCCTCCTACAAGCTGCTGTCACAGGATAGGAGTCCTTTGTGGAGTACAGGCATCCTCCCACTTTTGCACGATCGACTACGCACAGTGCCGGGAAATAAACAGAATCATACCAGGAAGAGTCCTCGTGGCTCATGAGGAGATCAGAGGCACAGTGGCACTTTGTTTAGGCTGCCAGTGTGGTGCAGTGGTTAAGAGCGGTGGACTCGTAATCTGGTGAACCGGGTTCGATTCTTCGCTCCTCCACATGCAGCTGCTGGGTGACCTTGGGCTGGTCACACTTCTCTGAAGTCTCTCAGCCTCACTCACCCCACAGAGTGTTTGTTGTGGGGGAAGAAGGGAAAGGAGAATATTAGCCGCTTTGAGTCTCCTTAGGGGTATCAAATCCCTATCAGCCAGCATGTGGGGTGGCGCAGCCGCAACCAACCACTTTCCGACGTGTCCTCCAGCTGGCCTCCAGAGCTGCGGCAGCAGCAGGAGGCCCTATTAGCTAAAGTGGTGCTTCAGGTTAAGAACAGTTTCAGGTTAAGAACAGACCTCCGGAACGAATTAAGTACTTAACCCGAGGTACCACTGTATTGCAATTTGTAGGTAGCAGTAGAAGCTGAGAGGCCAAACTACTGTTGGCAGCCATGGTTAGTACAAAAAGGTTCGCTCCATCTTAAGAACTACAGTCGCTTTCTCACCCTTTATTAGAGAAATAGAAGGCCATAGTCCCAGGTCTGTACTGCAGGACACAACACATGTGTGTCATTATTATCAAGATACAGGCAGACATTAAAGTAGGTACAAAACCGGTAATTCAGCTCAACAAATTTCACCAACTGTCCTGCAATTGTTAGCTTCTAGTAAAAGATCATGAGAAACAATCAGTCACTCTGAAAGCAAAAAAAGATGCCAAATGGAATATGCTTTGGGTTGCTGCAAAGCAAAATCTGGTTAAATTGTCATGTCCACTGTCCCCTCAAACCCCGCTTTCCCACTCGTAAGAATGCAAGACCATAGAATCATAGAACTGTAAAGTTGGAAGGGACCATAAGAGTTTATCTAGTCCCAACTCCCTGCAATGCAGGAATATTTTGTCAGAGTCTGATGTGGGGCTTGAACCCTCAAGCCTGAGATTAAGAGTCTCATGCTCCACCAACTGAGCTATCCCAACATACGAGAATCACTACTGAATCAGGCCAGTGGCCCATCTAGTTTAGGGAAGTTATTAATGTTTCATGTTTTATTGTGTTTTTAATATTCTGTTGGGAGCCACCCAGAGTGGCCGAGGAAACGCAGCCAGATGGACAGGTATTAATAATAAAATAATTGTTGTTGTTATTATTATTACCCCAGCATCTTGTTCTCAGCTAAAAAGTTGTCTGTGGGGAACTAGGGAGCAGAACATGAGTGCAAGAACAACTCTCCCACCTCCCAGTTCCCAGCAACTGGTATTCGGAAGCATTAATGCCTCCAACTGCAAGAGGCAGAGCATACCCATCACGACTAATTTATTAAATTTAAATTTATTAAATTTAAATTTATTAAATTTATTTAATGTACTATCCTATACCTGCAGGTCTCAGGGAGGTTCGCAGGATAAAATCAGAATATAAAACCACAAAGTATATAATCGAAATAAAGACAACCACCCAATAACAAACACCCCCTCACGCACACATTTTAAAAGGGCATAGGATGTCAATCAAATAATAGCTATTGATAGCCCTCTCCTCCATGAATTTGTCTAATTCTCTTTAAGTTGGTTGGCCATCGCTGCCTCCCGTCACGTGGAAGGGAGTTCCACAGGTTAACGCTGCCGCTGCGCTCTCCTGACTCCTTCCCGCTTCAGCGCGGACCCAAAGCGACTCAATGGCGCCCTTCAGGGCGCGTCCCTTTAACCTTTCCTATCTCTGTGACGATAACGATCAACAAAAGCAACTCTCCGTCGGCTGGCCGAAGCGCGCGATGACGTCACGTTCCAAAATGGGAGCCGCGGCGTGCAAAATGGCGGCGCCCACGCGACGCACATCCAAGATGGCGCCGCCCACGGGTGGGAGGAGGAGCCTGGCTCCCAAGATGGCCGCCCTCCTAGCTCCGAGCTGCCGGCGAGCCGGCTCCAAGATGGCCGCCTTCGGAAGCGTCCGGCAGGCCCTGGGAGGCGTCCGGTTTTACAACGCTCGGCCGCTGAGGCGGCGGCTCGGAGGGGTTTACCGGCCGGACCCCGAGAACCCTCGCACGCCGGCCTGGCAGCTGACGGCCGCCTACGAAGCGAAGGTGTACGGGCGCCATGGATCAGCCTCCGGGGTCGACCCGGCCGGACTCTGGCCCAGCCCGGAGAAGCTCCGGGAGATGGAGGCCGAGGAGAAGGCTTGGTACCCGTCTCTGAGGGAGATGCAGGAGCGGCTGGACGCCAAGGAGCAGAGAGCCGAAGCCAAGCGGCGGGCGAGGTGAGAGGGGCTGAGCTCCGGAGGGGCTGCGGCCGAGGGCGCCCTGCTCCCCCCGGGTGGGGTCGGATAATATGGATAATATCGCCTTAAGGAATGGAAATGGTTCTGTCGACGATTGGGTTAATTGATTCATGCGACTTTTAAAAATAATAATCTTTACTGCATATTAAAAATTTACAAAGAAAACATTACATCCAAATCTTCAGAACTAAAAAGAAAAAATACAAAAAGAGTAAAAATATTAAAAAGGAAAAAGAAATTGATCAAGTACACAAAGTTATTCAAAGGATACAAACGGAAATTTGATTACAGTATTCTATACTCCCAAGTTTCCAGAAAGAAATTACATTTATACTCCATCTTTTCTTTCTTTCTTTGCAGTCACTTTCTGCAAAGACGTGATTCATGCGACTTATGCCAGGGTGTTTTTTCTTGTTTGTTCTTTTTTATTACGTTATTGTTCTTTTTCTATAATTTTTATTAAATTTTCTGTTTTACATTTTAGAATGTTCATTCAAACAACCTTAGCATATCAATGACTTCCTTTCCTCTCTTTCCATGGTTCATTTTACAAAACATAAATCCCTGCATATTTTATATAAACTAAACCATTCGGTATTCCATTATTAACATCCATCAAAATTTATTTATGCTGCTTAATTTATCTTAATGCTGCCCACGTTTTCAAATAAACACAGCTTTCCTCCATATATCCTGTTACGCTATTGCTCTTCGTTGCTTTGTAAAAGCCGCTTTGGGATTCATTTGGGTGAAAAGCAGCGTGGAAATGGAATAAATCAAAAGCAGCGAGCCGCCTGCGAGGGTTGGACTAGATGACCCTTGGGGATCCCCTGCCAAGTCTGCAATTACAGGATTCTGTGAAACTTTGGCAGGATAGCAATAGAACAAGTAGATGTGTTTGTATTTTCATATATGAGAGAGTAGGCAGCAGAAGATGGGTCATATAGGATGGCTTGTATTGTACATCCGGTCATCAGAATTGGTGAAGCCGTGAGAGAGGACCAGTGCAAAAAAATTGCAAAAGTACAGGTGGCAGCACACATACTACAAAAACTATTGTATATATACAATAGAGGGAAGGGAGAGGGAGAGACCTTCACAATTTTTATCATACTTAGGGTTGCCATATACCCCAAAGTGAAAATCAGGACAAAATTGTTGAGCTTGCTTTGGGGTGGAGGGGGCGTCAAAGTTTTCAAAGTTGGGTGCCATTTCGCCGACTGAAAATCCGGACATATGGCTGCCCAATTGTGCATTAGCTTGTTCCAAAAAGATTGCAGAAAGCTGGGTATATTAGCACTATTGCTAAAGTAGCCTCCAGGTTGGTAAAGCTGACACAAATGTGACGAGAACCTGCTCGCCATCCGTAAATAATCAGTCTCACACCAAGATGGGTTGAAGAAATCTGACTGCCCATGAGCTGCTGCAGTCAAACATTTATTGTGTGCAGAAGAAAAGATACAAAAACCAAAAAGCAACTTTCCCTCAGCCAGCAGATAAGGACAATGCCATACCATCACACGTAGTCGATCAGGCCATATTACGTGGACCAATCATTGGGACAGCATGAGCTTTCCACGCGTTGTTCATGCTCCAAGCAATGTCTTTTGCTATGAAATCACCTTGCAATAATAAACTTTTGCCCATGCTCTTATGTGCAAACCATTTTCCCACACAAATGGAAGTAGCCCAGGAGGGTGTCTCAAACTTAAGTGGCTAGACTAGAGAACCATAGGTAATATTTGATATTGTAACACGCATTGGTGGGGAATAATATGAAATGTGCCTTTTAAGAACTGGTTGTTGTAGGTAAGAAGAGGAACGGTGTATCCTTATTTACACAGGGCACCACTGATTACCTTTCTGTAAGGTGTCTTGGCAGTCAGTAAACAAAAATGTCCTTTTGGAAAGACATGAATTGTACTCTCAGGATATGGGTCTCTGTGGTTTCTCGCAATGATAGACACACAGGAAATCTGATGTGGAAGGTACCACCCAGGCTACCTTTTAACTGCAAGGTGACACCATCCTTCTGCCTGCCTGCTCCCAGTCCAGACCACACTGTGTCAAAAGCGGAGACAAAGGGCATTGCAAAAGACAAGACACTCAAAGTATGCTGGGCCAGATATATTGTTGGTGTAGCCTTCAGCTGGTGGTAATTTTCCTTTCTGAATTCAATTCTGAGGACATTTAGAAGGAAAAGATTGATTTTTCCCCCTCGGTTGTTTCCCTAATTATGCAGGTGACTTGTAGGCAGGCTTCAACAACTACACTTGCCCTAGCAAATATGGCATGGTCTCCTCTTGAGGGCTGAGCAGCAAGCCATCCTCCCAACTTTGGTGTGCAGGGATCATCCTGGCGGCTTCATGGCAAGTCCTATCCCTTACTAAGGTTGAAAGGGAGGCTGGAGGTGCTAGGCCCTTGCAGCACCTTGGTCCTATAAGGGTTAACCCAACAAGCTTGGGTTTTCAGCTTGGTGGCAAGAGCTTCTGTGGCTGTACTCTGAGCTTGGCATAGCAGCTCTGACCCCATAGCTGACTGAAGTCAGAATACTCCCTGCCGGTCTGCATGAAGGGTAGAGGGAGCTTCCTTTGCTGTTGGGTAAAGGTAAAGGGACCCCTGACCATTAGGTCCAGTCATGACCGACTCTGGGGTTGCGGGGCTCATCTCACTTTATTGGCCGAGGGAACCGGGGTACAGGTTCCAGGTCATGTGGCCACCATGACTAAGCCGCTTCTGGTGAACCAGAGCAGCGCATGGAAGCGCCATTTACCTTCCTGCTGGAGCAGCACCTATTTATCTACGGTACTTGCACTTCGTGCTTTCGAACTGCTAGGTGGGCAGGAGCAGGGACCAAGCAATGGTAGCTCACCCCGTCACAGGGATTCGAACCACCGACCTTCTGATCGGCAATTCCTAGGCTCTGGTTTAACCCACAGCGCCACCCACGTCCCTTTGCTGTTGGGTAGAGGCACTTTTTCCCATCAAGCCAGCAGAGGGGAAGGCTCTGATGACCACAGTTTTTGTCTTCACTTGCAACGCTGGCCAAAAATTGTAGACCCTTGCTTTTAGGCTGGTTCCACATTTTCACTCACTGTGATCAGTATGCTGCTGCCCTCTGGTGAGCATTGTGAGTCTTAGCTGCTGCTACCTTGACCTTGGGGAAGGAGGTGGGAATTGTCCTCACAGTGGCTGCAAGATGATCCCCTCTACTCCAAGGCTGAGGTCCTTTGGGCACTGAATTCCCAGTCTACTTGGGACATCTGGCCATTGCAGGTTGAAACAGAGAACAACTTATCTTCCTTGCCAAGGAACATCATCTTGGTGATTACCAGGGCCAGTCAGAATTAAGGACATCTGCTGGCGTAATTCTCTCCCTCCAAAGGCAAACCTTTGGACCCATTTGGGATGGGAATTGGAGACTGTATTTCAGTGGTTCTGTTCCTACAGGTGGACTGGTTCCATAACATGCTAGGGAACTGTTGTTCTGCCATGGCACTGGTAGTATGAAGTTCTGCCAGTATGAAGTTTATATCTCCCCCTCCCCCAAATGCTCTTTAACATTTATGTTATGCTTCTGAGCGAGGATTTAGGACTGGCTACCATCCTTTTGACTGAATTCAGGTAGGATACCGGAAGTTCTGAACAAGTATCTAATGTCAGTGGGTAAGGGCTAAAAATTGACTCACAGTCCAGATAAATTGGAAGTCCCATTGGTAGGTGGCTTGTCTGAACAGGGAGGTAACAGTCAACCTGTTCCACTTCTGGTTAAGGGCCAGTTTGCCCCATGGAGCGCTGTTATATATGGTTCTCACACTAAATGCACAGGTGGCACATGCAACGTAATGCACATTTGCCTGGCACCACCTGCAGTCCCTTCCAGATAGAGAGGCTGGCCACGAGTAACAATTTATGTTGCATTTTAAGACTCCTCTGAAATTTCAACTGGTGCAAAGAACACGACAGGTAGACTTCCTGGAAGCAGGGTCAGTCAGAATCCCTCTCAGTTATTTTAAAACAGTGTCAGTGGATTCTGGTTCATTTCTAGGGTCAACTCAAAAGTGCTGATTTTAACCTATAAAGCCCTGTTAGGTTTGGGACCTGGGTATTGAAACAACAGTAGCAACAACCTGCTCTGTATGAATATTAAGAATAAGAATACAGTGGTACCTCAGGTTACATATGCTTCAGGTTACTTACGCTTCAGGTTACAGACTCCACTAACCTAGAAATAGTGCTTCAGGTTAAGAACTTTGCTTCAGGATGAGAACAGAAATCGTGCTCCAGCGGTGCGGCAGCAGCAGGAGGCCCCATTAGCTAAAGGGGTGCTTCAAGTTAAGAACAGTTTCAGGTTAAGTACGGACCTCTGGAACGAATTAAGTACTTAATCTGAGGCACCATCGTACCTTTATTGTCAATGTACAACCTGTGTACAATGAAATTAACCGAGCCTCCCTCCCCCCCCCCCAACACTCAATCTCACTGCACTCTGTGTGCTTGTCGCACAACACACCAACCCCAAAAGTCAGTTGCACTATATTATTTTCCGTTCAGCAGCCTAACAGCCCATGGATAGAAATGTTTTTTTAGCCTGTTGGTACAACTGATTATACTTCTATATCTCCTGCCCGAGGGTAGAAGATTAAAGAGGTGCTGGCCGAGATGTGAATTGTCCCTGAGAATTTTTCTCACTCTCCTAAGGCATCGATCCCTTGCGATGTCACCTAGCAAGCTCAGGAGACAGCCCATGATAACATGTGCTGTGTTCATCACCCTCTGTAAAGACTTTCTGCCCGTGGCTGTCAAGCCAACGTACCACACCATGATACAATATGAGAGGACACTTTCTATTGTGGACCGGTAGAAAGAGGACATCAATTGTTGTTTAACATTGTTCTTTCGCAAGACCCTGAGGAAATGGAGTCTCTGTTGGGCCTTCCTAACCACCTGAGTTATATTGTTTTTCCAAGTGAGGTCTTCACTAAGGTCTTCACTTCCCAGGAATTTAAAGGAAGAGACTCTCTCCACACATACACACACACACCGATATACAACAGGGTTAGTTCCCTTCTCTTCCTCCGAAAGTCCAACACCATCTCCTTTGTCTTGCTAATATTTAGGTGCAAGTTATTCTCTAGGCACCATGTAGATACTTTTTGAACCTCCCCCCTGTACGCTGATTCATCTCTACCTGTAGTTAGACCCGTTATGGTAGTATCATCTGCAAACTTAATAATTGCATTAGATGGATCAGATGAAAATTGCCCACACATTAAGATCATCCTCAAGAGGTTCTGCTCCAGTTGCCTCTGCATTTGAACATATGGTGACTGGGAAAGAGCCTTATTTATTGAGGTGTTCCAGCCTTGTAATGCTGTCCCAAGATGGTTCACCTGGCGCTTACCTTGTGTGAGTTCAGTTACTGGGTTCAAACTATTCTAGTTGTCAGGGGTTTTTTAATTAAAAAAAATAGTCACATTGACATACTTCTTGCTGTTGCTCCTGCTGCTTTATTGTGCCTTTATTACTGAGTTATTTATATTTTCATTTTTTAAACTTAATGCTTTCAGAGTTTGTTTTAATTGAAATGTGAGGCTTGAGTCATTTTAAATCAAAGAATGTGGCATGTCTTGAAGTATTCAAAGGGAGTCTATATCTCTTTTTTCCAGCTTGTTGAGGAGTCTGCAGGTGTTTGATCTTCTGTTTTTCCTCTCTTCACAGAGAGGAGCACATTGCCGCCCAAATGGCCAAGATGCCAGAGATGATTGCAAACTGGTTGCGGGAAAAGGAGGAGCGCAAGACCAAAGAGCGTGAAGAGAAGGAGCGGCGGCAGATGCTACTGGCTGAAGCCCGTGAGCGCTTTGGTTACAACCTGGATCACCGCAGTGCTCAGTTCCAAGAGATGGTGCAAGAGATGGAGAAGGCTAGAAAGAAGGAAGCGAAGCTGCAGAAGAAGCAGCGGAGAGAGGAGGCTCTGGCCAAAAAAGCAATGCAAAGCGCACCTGTTGCCTCAATCTCAGACAAAGAAGGGGAGGTGGTTGCAGCAGACGCATCACATCAGGTCACATAGTCTGTTGGGGCTCTGAAAATGCAGACTCTGGACTGTGCATTGAGTTAACCTGGTGCAGAGGCCCAGCAAGCACATATCTTGCAACGCTTGATCCTGCCTGAAGGTCATTTCCCAACTTTCTGACCACCGATGAGAGAATATTCAGGTGTTCTCTCCCTATCTCTCCAAAATGATCACCAAAAATGGATTTGGAGTAGCAAACACCTTTGCTGCTAATGCTTCTGAATTCCTTGTTGGTGGATCCTGAGGGTGATGATGTCAAACTTTGAGTTATATCTTTCCAGTGCAGTAAACTACCCTCACCTACTAGCTGGCTGATGTGTTGCGTGCAGTTACAGACAAATAAATGTACATGGTATTTTTAACCTTGGGTTTCTTATATTTTAAAATTAACAGACTAATAACAGGAGAAAGAACCCCAAACCTGTCAAGCCCAACATGTTGTCTATTTATGTTTGTATTTTGCCCTTCCTTCAAAGAGCACAGAGTGTAATCCTCACAACAAAACTGCAGAGGTGGGCCAACCTGTGGTTTCTTCCAAGGCCACTCAGTAACCTTCATGGCTAGGCAGGGACTTGAAGCTCTGGGTCTTTGTTTAAACCCAATTCCAGCTCCTGTGCCACTCTGTGTCTTGATTAGTTGCTGTGTGTCCACCTTTTGAAGGGAGGCTAGAAAGTTGGCACTTCTTACGGGGCAAACGTGTCCTGCTACAAGCACACACAAGCCTCAGCTGTCACTAGAACAAGTGAAGTTAGTAGGGCTTCTCCCCATTTTATTTTAGCAGCTACTTTAAATAGCACTTGTGTGCTTATTTATAGTACCAGAGTATTCATGAGCAACAAGTCACAGTGATTTTCTTCTTCCTTCAGTGTCTAAAATCATAAAGCAGGCAGCATTATTTGAACATATGAATAGGTGATGTGAAACATCATGTATTTCTCACAGCCCCAGCTTGCAAAGGAGCACTAATAATTTATTAATTGCTTTGTTTGCATGTTTTGACACCCAGTCACTCCAGACCCCAATAAACAGCTTGTGGGATTTGACATTATCAGCTGGGCCCTGCAGTGCTATGAACTATCAGCAAATGTGCAAACTTAATGTGTTCGGCTTCATTTTGTGTCGGGTAAGTCTTGTTTCAAATAGGATCTGTTTAGCTCCCGAGCTCTTGTTGCGGAGTCCGCAACTGTACTCAGTTTGATATGTTTCGACACGCAAGGAGCAAATCCCACTCGGAACTTTTCGGTCAGACCTCTGCTGAAACCAGGGACAATTTACATGAACAGCTGGGAAAGGACTGATATGACTGCAAACCTCTGTCTGAAGAGAAGCAGAGGGTGTATTGTCATGTACAACTATACAGTGGTATCTTGGGTTACATACGCTTCAGGTTACAGACTCCGTTAACCCAGAAATAGTGCTTCAGGTTAAGAACTTTGCTTCAGGATAAGAACAGAAATCAGGCTCCAGCAGTGCAGTGGCAGCTGGAGGCCCCATTAGCTAAAGTGGTGCTTCAGGTTAAGAACAGTTTCAGGTTAAGAACGGACCTCCGGAACGAATTAAGTACTTAACCCGAGGTACCACTGTAGTAGTAGCATCAACAGTATCCTCTAAAAAGAGGCCGTAGGCTGTCATCTCCAAAGTGTTTAGCTGAAAAGGTCTATATGTTGGTCCCTTTTCCACAATGGAAAGGCCAAGAGACGTTTGTAGCATGGTGATTGCTTCCCTCTAGTGGAACAATTGTAGATTCAGATCTATCAGACTTCCATTTTCGAAACAGCCTTCCAAATGAATCCCAAATGAATGAACAGAAAGCAGGGGAAATGAAAGTGATACAGGCCTTTTAAAACTACAACCCTAGCATGCTTAGCTAGAGTAAGTCTTAAAGAACTTGGAGGAAATTCAGAAATTCAGAAGAGGTTCTAATTTTTAAAAAGTTCCTTCCTTCCTAAAAGTCCTTCAGAACATTATTGGGCAGCTAGAATTTAAAGGGAGGACAGGTACACATAAGATCATCTAAAAGTACACGGAGGGACACATACATGTTCAGCTCTGTCTCAGTTTTTCCCATGACAAATTTGAGCTGCTCTTCCACAGTGATCACCACGTGGCCATCCATATACACTTGCGAATTAAGCTTTTTCTTCTTTACGTCGACCAGTTAAGCTGCTCCTCCTTTTTGGGGCTGATAAATGCCTCACCCTTTAACCCTGGATTTTTGTTAAATTAAAGCAAAACACCTTATATAAATTATTTTTATTTTACATACATTTGTCAGAATTAATTAATCACCCAGTGCTGGCACCAAAATTTATACATAAAGTTTTAAAGACCAAACTATGTTAATAATTAATTTTTTTTAAAAAAACAAAAAAATCTCCGACCCTTCCCCCATCCAGTTAGTAGTAGCGACAGGATTTTGTATGTGTCTGTTTTTCCTTACTTGAGGTGTACTCAAGCTTAAGAAGCAGAGGCGAGCTTCTCTTGCTAGTGGTTCTTTTTTTGGTTAGCATTTTGCTTCGGTTGACTCCCGTGCGGTGTCTACGTTTAGCGTATTTTCATTTTTTTAACGTCAACTCTCAAAACAACCTACACCCCCCCACAACTGAGTGCCCATAGTGAAAGGCCCAAGTCATAGGCCCACCAGTGTTAACTTATCTACACACGATCATGCAAGATGTGGGAGGCATCTTAACTGCAATGTGCATGTAATTAATGAAAAGTAAGAAGGCAATGCAAAAATTCTCGTAAGGAAAGGGATGGCAAGAGATAAAACATTTGACCCACTCCTGCAGATTAAAAGTTGAGTTACGTGTTCAGTGGCAAACCTTGCAGGGCTCTCTCAAGCACATGTCGGACCTATGCTCCTGTGAGTATGGAACAGAGTTGGTCACGGATCACATGGGGAATTTGCGGGAAGTGCCACGTTCTGGACTAAGGTACAGATCACAAGCCTGCCCAAAGAGAAGGGACAGAAACACGTGTGTGTGCATGTTTTTTTTAAAAAGGAACACTATATCCTGTTTCTATGGAGCACAGCACATAAGGCAGAGAACAGCTAAGGCAAGACGTTTACTCTGCAACACAGATGAGGTAGAGTTACCATAATTTCATGCCAGTCCTCTTAACATCTGTTCCAAATGTCTCACAAGGATGACACTGTTTGCGACCCTCCTTTTGTTCTTAGCAGCACCCCTGCATTTTCCATGCAATTAGGGGACAGTGGTGCCCCGCAAGACGAATGCCTCGCAAGACGAAAAACCCGCTAGACGAAAGGGTTTCCCGTTTTTCGAGGCGCTTCGCAAGACGAATTTCCCTATGGGCTTGCTTCGCAAGACGAAAACGTCTTGCGAGTCTTGCGGTTTTTTTCGCTCCCCCCCCTTTTTCTAGGCCGCTAAGAGCCGCTAAGCCGCTAATAGGGTTGCTTCGCAAGACGAAAAAACCGCAAGACGAAGAGACTCGCAGAATGGATTCTTTTCGTCTTGCGAGGCACCACTGTATGGTGAAATAGTTTAGCTGCTGCTATAGCATAAGCTTCAATACATTCACATTCTATCTCAGGGGTGGGCCTGTGCTGTTCCAAGTTAGGACAAGGCTCCCTACCACACAGCGCAGGACTGTTCTTTATCCAGTTAGTAGCATTTTAGAACCATTTAATCGTAGAGTTGAAAGGGACCGCCAAAGCACATTTCATCCAACCCCCAGCAATGCCGGAATCTCAGCTAAAGCATCCATGACAGATGGCCACCCAACCTCTGCTTAAAACCCCCCAAGGAAGGAGAGTCCACCACCTCTTGTGGGTGTCTGTTCCACTGTCAAACAGCTCTTAGTGACAGAAAGTTCTTCCTGATATCTAATCAGAATCTCCTTTTTGTAACTTGAATCCATTGGTTCAAGTCTCCCCCCTCCCCTCCAGAGCAGGAGAAAAGGAGCTTGCTGTATTGAGCCTCAATCTTCCTTAACCGGGCTCATGAATTGGGGTGTGCAGGTGCCCAATCTTTTATAAGTACAGTGGTGCCCCGCAAGACGAATGCCTCGCAAGACGGAAAACCTGCTAGACGAAAGGGTTTTCCGTTTTGGAGGTGCTTCGCAAAACGAATTTCCTATGGGCTTGCTTCGCAAGACAAAAACGTCTTGCGAGTTCCTGCGGTTTTTTTTTCCTCCCTCCCCCCCCCTTTTCTAAGCCGCTAAGCCGCTTATCAGCTGATCCGATGATCCGCTAAGCCGCTAATAGGGCTAATCCGCTAAGCTGCTAATGGGCTTGCTTCGCAAGACGAAAAAACCACAAGACGAAGAGACTCGCGGAACGGATTCTTTTCGTCTTGCGAGGCACCACTGTACATAAAAGCAACCTGCAGGATCGGGCCAATGACCCATCTAGTCCAGGATCCTGTTCCCACAGTGGCCAATAAGATGCTGGTAGGAAACCCGCAAGCAGAATTCAAGCACAAAAACTCTTTCCCCTCCTGTTAGTGATGTGTTGCTATGTTTGATTTAATGCATTCTCTCCATGAAAGTAGAAGAGTGCCAAGGAGAGTAGCAAGAGAGTAATTTAGCATGCCACTGCTTCCCTCCACAGCAAATAATTTTCCACAAGATCAGTCTGTAGATGAATGGTGACCATGCAAAGGGGTGCATGAATCTGTTGCCGCTTTTATGCTCTGCCTCCATGCATGCAAATTTATTTTTTAACAAATATTTTACCACGTGTGCTCATGATATGAGCAACACTAAATCATGTGGATCTAATACTGATCCTCTCACATGGGTTTAACACGCATCTCTAATAAGCAACCCTGAGTCAAAAGTGTGGCAGAAGAGTTCTGGGTAGACAGGGTTACCAATACAGATGTTATCTGCACCCTCTTACAGAACAAATAAGTGCTACCTACCATAGAAAAAATAAGAATGCAAAGTGGTTGTGTTCTTATTCCCCAACTCGGTGAATCCGTAGAACTAGTTACTAGAAGGCAATTCAATAACCACATTGAAAGGAAGACAATTTCAGATGGTAGGCCCATCAGCTGCTTTTAACCAGGATGATCAGCAATGAATATAAACACATGGGCAGCAGTGAAACTTAAATGATAGAAGAGACGCATTGCCCCACAGCCATTTCCAAAGTATCACAGTCCAGTTATTACTTAGAGGTGGTTTCACTTAAAATATTTACCCACCCTCGTGTAGGACATGAATGACTGGCTGTTACCCTGCTTCAAGAAACTGCTAAAATCACCTCCTTATTCCTTTCCAACATTTGAAAACTTTGTCCTTAAATGGAGAATGATCAAATCAATACCAAAAAGTTGTTTGCACTTTTGAAAACAAGAAAGCCACAGCAGAATGTTGAGATAAACCCAGTTTCTAAGCCAAAGTTGGAAGTCTTGGTAGGCGACTGAAACTTTCAGGTTCAGCACCAATGTGAAATGAAAGGCCACCAGATGCAGGCTCCAGGGTGCTGTGGCTTGCTGAGTTAAAGATCAGGGAGCAAGAAGGAAAGGGGATTAGGATTTGCCAACAAAACAGGAGATAGTAAACCAAAAAAAGGAAGGTGGAGAGTACTACACCTTCAGGTTATTTCCAAGTCTTGATTTGATTGTTGAAGGAGGGGGGAGATATTAACCTTCATTTGTAGGACCTTGAGAGAGGAGACTGATTAACGAAGATGAGGTCCTCCTTTCAGCTTCATTGATTAGCAAGCAATTATTTCCCCAGCTACTTCCTGGTCTTGGAAGTCAAAATTCTGATGGGTAAAGCTTTGTCCATTCCCACACACCAAGTATCAAGCACTAGATTGGTAGCCTAGCCAAGCAGCACAACAGGTGACGACAACACATTCCTTCCAAACACACCCACCCGAGGAAGGAGGGATCATCCCAAGACCTTGTACTTTGGCAGGTTCCCTCTTTGGTCTAGGTGCTCCTGAGAGCAACAGTTCACCTCCTCTTTCGAGAAAGAAGGCAGGAAACACACCATTCCCTAGGAAGGGCTGTCTCCAACTGCACCATTTTCTTCCTGGCAGGCCTTGAGTTTGGACAATACAGCATGTATCCGGAAGAGAGTGCGTGACTCCATTGAATAATTCTTGTAGTTGTTCCTGTAGGGAGAGGCAATCAGCAGGTGTTATATCCTGGAATGTGTCTATTCTACTCATTGTATTTAACAGCATCCCAAGGTATGTGCATCTCAGTAGCCAACCAATGAAACGATGGTAATTTGGTTTCGGGATCATATGGGATCAAAGATCTGGCTCAGTACAAAGCAGCTTCATGTTTTGCCTTACTGGTTCTAAGATCTTATTGCCCAGAATGCAGTTTCAATGGTTGGGTTAGGGGAAAGGATGAGTGACTGAACTGGCAACCTTTATTCCTTAACCTCCATGGGGTTAATAAATCTTACAGGATTCCATATACAGGTGAAACTCAAAAAATTAGAATATCGTGGAAAAGTTCATTTATTTCAGCAATTCAACTTAAAAGGTGAAACTAATATATGAGATAGACTCATGACATGCAATGTGAGATATGTCAAGCCTTTATTTGTTATACAGTGGTACCTCGGGTTAAGAACTTAATTCGTTCTGGAGGTCCGTTCTTAACCTGAAACTGGCTCTTTTTTTCTTTTTTTTAAAATGATATTTATTCAAAATTTCAAAAATACATAGGCATATAAAAAAGGATGAAACAGGGAAAAAAAACACAGGAAAATACAACTGGCTCTTAACCTGAAGCACCACTTTAGCTATTGGGGTCTCCCGCTGCTGCCGCCCCGCCAGATTTCTGTTCTCATCCTGAAGCAAAGTTCTTAACCTGAAGCACTATTTCTGGGTTAGCGGAGTCTGTAACCTGAAGCGTCTGTAACCTGAAGCATCTGTAACCCGAGGTACAACTGTAATTGTGATGATTATGGCATACAGCTGATGAAAACCCCAA
The DNA here is from genome assembly GCF_951804945.1 of Podarcis cretensis. NCBI lineage: Eukaryota > Metazoa > Chordata > Lepidosauria > Squamata > Lacertidae > Podarcis > Podarcis cretensis. The sequence goes on from NC_137187.1 coordinate 34,188,560, forward strand.
ATTAACCATCTCAGAAAATTAGAATATTGGGAAAAGGTGCAGTAGCTATTCAATCCACGATATTCTAATTTTTCGAGTTTCACCTATACATTACAAGGTAGCAAGAGCTTCCGAGGAAGCTTTTGCTCTCTTCCTTAAAGCCAAGCTTTGTGGAATAAACCGGGGGGCTCACTTACTTCGCCCGACGAAGCAGCTGCACAGCCTCTTCATTACGGCCTTGTGCCACATAGAGGAGACTCAACTCCAGCAGTGCATTGGGTACCAAGTAGTGATCATACCGGATCCTCTTCTCACTGCAGACAGGGAGGCAAACATGTGCATGAAAAGCGGCTGGGTTTAGGGTGAAGGTCTACTAGGTCTTGATTTATTTGATTTATTGAATTTATATACTGCCCTATACCCGGAGGTCTCAGGGCGGTTCACAGAATAAAATCAAGATATAAAACCACAAAATACATAATAAAAATAAAAACAATAGCTCCCCCCAAAAAAGACAATTTTAAAAGGGCATGGGATGTAAATCAGTCCAACCAAAGGCCTGGTTAAAAAGGAACGTTTTTGCCTGGCGCCTAAAGGTGTATAATGAAGGCGCCAGGCGAACTTCCCTGGGGAGCCACTGTAGAGAAGGCCCCGTTCTCGTGTTGCCACCTCTGGACCTCTTGAGGAGGAGGTACACAAAGGAAGGCCTCATAAGATGATCTCAGGGTCTGGGTAGGATATGGAAAGAGGTATTGGAATGGAATGAACATATATGAATAAATAAGAGGTGGAACACAAATGGGAACCAGATGGTTGTGTTTGCAGAGGATTGTAGGTAGAATGGGAAGCAACCTACTCCTTGAGAAGCATCAAATTACTTTCAGCCACCTAAAGGGTGGTGAGGCCTGAGGAGAGGAAGCATGAAGCCCTCTTTCTGTGCCAGGCAGAATGATCCTTACCTTGGGAGAAGCCCAGCTCATTAAAGAAAAACCCATATTCTCCTCCAAATAGACTGGAAACTCTTCGGAATCTCACCTGCCATGGACAGCACTGAAGCAAGCCTCTGCTTCAGCCGAACTGTGCAAGTGCTTCAGAACCAGGCCTTTGAGAAGTAGTACCAGACACCGGTCATCCACCTGGTACTCACTGGCTGAAGGTAATGGGGAAGAATAGGAAGAAAAACGGCAAAAGGAGAGGTGAACCAAGCTAAGCAGTTGATGCCCCCAACTCCACACTTGAGGAGCAGTTGGCAGTTCATATGCATTCAGATTATTGGTCAGCAAACACTTCCTTTGTTCTCAACACTACAACTAGGAAGGAAAACTCAGTGTTTCCCCGCTTACATGAATTTCCCTGCCCAGTTTATTTGTGAGCCGGAACAGACACTTTGTAAAAAACAGGCCAAAAAAGGAAGGTATCTAAGCTCCAAATATTATTTCCTGGGATCAAGGAATTGTAACTTTGAAGTCCAGTACAAAATATTGTGACCTTGCCTTCTCATGGTTTCAAAGAAATTCTGCCAAGCTTCTGACAAGGATTTGAAAACTAACAGAGGTTATCAATATTTCCCAAACTTTTAGCATGTCATTTCGTCCCTGGAATCAGCTAGACTGGTACAGTAAAGAAAAAGCGATTTATATATGTTGTGCGATATATAACATCGTGCCACCAGATGGCAATGTGGAGTCCTGTTTTTCTCTGCCTGTTTTCCCTGTTTTAAATTTACAATGCTTTAAACTGAAACGCTTCTTTGATGTGTCTAGATCCAGTCCCTGTCTACCTTGCCCCATTATTTACTCCTCTAAATATTGTGCCGAGATATTAGGATATGCAACTTCTATTTTTTGCATGCATTCCAGAACATAATTTGCTATTCTAGCAGCTCTGCATGCCCACCCACCCTTTGCCACTTTCGTGAAACCAGTGTGTTACCTGGTGCTTTCTCTAGCATCTTCTCAGCCTGTGTCAGAGTCTCTAGAGTCCCCTTGAGCAGTTCCTGGCGCTTGCCCAGGACGGTGAATCCATTCCACATATACATCATCTCCTGGGAGGGAAAAGCACAGGGAGGGCATGGTGATGGTAGCAGGAATTTGGGACGGAGGTGGGGAGAGACAGAGGCTGCAGACTTCCTTTCTCATCAAACTGTTTTTGCCAGCCCAGGGGAAGCAGACAGAAGCTTCTTGCCTCTTGAGACTCGTCCATGCATCTCTTGTGTGCAACTAGATGCACACAAATGGACGGGCGTGGGAGGACACAATGTTCCTCAGATGTGAGAGCGTAGCAAGTATGTTTTCTGCATCAGAATTTATGAGAGGAAAATGCACACCTCTTTCTTTTCATTTCTACGTGCGGCTCCTGGACCAATTTAAAACTAGCAATGAGATGCACAGCTTGCAGATTTAACATATAGAATAAGAAGAATGCACATTTAAAGAAGACTGAAAAATGTTTACTGAGTATATGGGTGAAAATTGTGTTCATTTAAAATGCTGGTAGCATTAAGATAAATTAAACAGTGTAAATAAGATTTGATGGATGTAACATTGGGTTACTGAATGGTTTAGTTCATGTAAAATATGCAGGCATGTATGGTATGCAAAATGAACCACGGAAAGAGAAGAAAGGAAGTCATTGATTTAAGGTTGTTTAAAATGAATATTTTGAAATGTAATTTAGAAAATTTAATAAAAAATATATATTAAAAAATAAAACTGGCAATGAGAGCATGGTCATGAAAAGGTTTTCCATTCACTTGACACCATGACATCTCTCGCACCCATGCCCACAAGCATAGAGAGGTCATGTATCTCCACCCTTACCAGGGCTGGCACAGGCAGAGGAACATGTTCGCTCGCTTTGTAGCGCCTCGCTTTGCGGATGGCGAACTTCTCTGTGGGTGGAGACTTCCCTGCGATCTTCTGCTTGAAGGAGGAAACTTGCCTGCAAGGGAAAGGCAGGTGGAGAGCCTCACTGCAGCTTCGTTCCAACAGGGAAGCCAAAGAGAGAGAGACTGTGCTTCCAAGAAGTACTTCATCCACCTTTCAGGGACTCTGGCTACGCTTGCTCAAGGAGCCTGCCTGCTGGCAGGCAGCAAACCTCATCCACAGCTTGCAGCCATTCAGATAGGTGCCAATCACACATCAGTCCTCCAGTAACACTGCTGTTATTTCTGCACAGCAAATATTCTGGCAAAACACTTGCAGAACTGGGGCTCCTAGACCAGGGGTACTCTAGTTGCTAACACCTTACAGTTGCAACAAGAGAACAGAACTCAGCCCGCATTGTCCCTCCCTCAATAAGTGCTAGTGTGTGACACAAAGGGGGGCTTTTACCTGAAGAGCTCAACCTCATCCTCACCAAAAGGCCGCGGTTCCTCTGGAGGCAGCATGCTAAGGAAGGCAGCTTTCATGTACACATACATTGCCTGTAGGGAGACAAGGAGGGTATAAAGAAGGGAAGAAGGCCAACCAGGGACAGAGCAAGGTGGTGAGAGGGAGGGAGGACAGCAGCAGCAGCTTTGCTTTGGGGAGTTTAACAGCCTGGGAATCATAGTGAGGAAGAATCTTCTGAGTGAGTTGGAAAAGGGAAAGGAAAGCACAAAAGGGAAGTCCCTTCAGCTGCAGACGTAACCTTGCATTGGCCACTCACAAACTAGGCATTTGGGAAGTTTCAAGAGCTTGGAGGGGCATGTAGCAAGAGCAACACAAAATAGATTCCATTGTTCAAGAGTGCCTGGAAAACACCTAACCCAGATGCGTGTCATCTGGCCATAGTGACTAATGATGATGGATTCTGACCTCATTCAGAAAGTAAGGGGTAGGATTGAGAGCCTGGCAGGCAGAATATCGGCTTTAGTCATCAGAGGCTGAATCTGAGTGGGCCTTGCAATGCAAGCCATGAGGGAAGAGAGGGAGAAAAACTGTGAAGCAGAACACACAGAGAGAGCTTGATATAAAAGGCAAAGCCAGCCTGGCGACATAAGGTCTCCTAGCAGCCACTTATGCTGGTGATAGTTTTAACACAGTGAGGCCTACAGGGTCCCTTGCCGCATCAAACAGGGTGCAACTCCAGTCCCATAGCACAGCTGCAAAATATTCTTAGCTGGGCTAATTGTATACTAAAAGGGTAAGAAGAAGTATTCCCAGGCAATGCTTCACACAGGCATTGCAGTTCCAGGGTCTGCCTGCTGAAGTTACTGGAGGTTCTGCTATTTTGGCTGTAAAGGTGCCCAGAGCCCTGTGGATCAGCTAGTATCAAAAGAAGGCACCTAGCCTCAGTGCTCTCTTCTTATTTGAAGCAAGGAAAAGTCTCCCACTTTCCAGAACTGACGTCTGTCTCAAAGGAAACCCTGCAGGGAACAATAACTCCTCCGTCCTGCTGCTCATTAACCTCCTGTTCGCATTTCGCACCTTGGACCATCGATTCTCCTTGCTCAGCAGGTCCGCATAGAAGTAGGCCATCTTCCACATTCCTTTGTAGGCAAAGCACCACATCAGCTCCCAGTAGCACATATGGTGAAACTGCTTCCAGGCCTGCTGGGCTGAGCAGCCTTCTTCAAACTTCTTGATGGCCTGGGCAGAGATGGAGAGGCCAAGCCCAGGTTAGTCCAGAAAGGAGGTGAAGGGTAGCAGCAGCAGCAGCAGCAGCTCAGTACTTTTCACTAGCAAGCACAGTGGGAAGGGTTTTATACTGGAAGCAAAACTCCCAGCCTTTCGCCATGGGGGAGCTGTGATGGGGTGGTATAAGAATGTGTGTGGCCGCTTCTTACCTCATTGATGTTCCCTTTGATCTCCTCTATCCTCCCGGCGAAGAATAAGAAAATGGCACTCTGTAAGGTGAGAGAAAGAGGACTCAGACATGAAACAAGGCATGTGAAGCTCAGACTCCTCAATTCATTCATTCCTTCATATTCACACACACACACACTATGTGATGGCCTGGGATTTGGACTCGGATGCTGAACCTGAGGGATCGCAGCCTGCACAGGATTCGCCGCCTCCAGAACCAGCTGAGCCGGGGCTGGGGCATGAGCCTGAAGGGTCCTCACCTGTGCTGGATCCTCAGGTGCAGGCACTAGCTCTGGTTCCTGAGGTGATGGAGGACCCATTGCCTGCAGGTGCTCCACTTTCAGCCCTGTCAGAGGAAGCTGAGGTTGCCTCTGGATCCGGTAACCCTCCAGCCTCTCCTGAGCTGCAGAGGCTCAGGACAGAGAGGTGGAGGGAACTAAGTTCCCACAGGAGGAGTGCTTGCCTCCAGGCCAGGAGAGGTGAGTCACCAGAGGATTGGGTCTGCCCTATGCCTCGGGACAGATAAAAGCCGGCCAGCCCCAGTCCCAAGTTGCGGGAGCAACATTGTTGGTTGCTAGTTCCTGCCTGAACCCTGTCCTGCTTTCCTGCCTGAGCTCCTGACCCGCCCTGGCTCCCTGCTTGCAAGTCTGTTACTGACTTCACCCAACTCCCTGCCCTGCACCCAGCTTCAGCTACTACGGACTGCCTCCATGTTGCACCTTTGACCATGGACCGGACTTGGACCTCGCTTCTCGGGTAACCCACAGGACCAGCACACAATATCTGAAGCTGCATGAAAAGCATGGACCCAGCCTCTGACGGCACCTGCAACCTGTTCAGAGGTGGTGGCGGCAGGAGAACGTGGCCTAAGACTCCAGAGCCCCCATTGGTCAAAACCACTTATAAGGGCAGAGAAGAACCCGCCAGGTGTTTCCTACAGCATCTCTGAGGGCCTAGGACCATGGTCTTAAGACCCTGAGGCCTTCTGAGGCTGAGAAGGTTAGGTTTCTCCCTCAACACAGCAGTCAAAAGGGGGGGGGAGTTGTGAGAGACCGCCACCCAACTCTAAGCACACCATGCCTGGTGCTTTGGATCTGCCTCGCGCAACACCAGAGTAGGGCACAAATGCCACCCCAGGCACAGGGGCTTCTGCAAAGCCTAGTAGCAGAAATCCAAGAGATTGAAACCCCCACTCCCACCCCTCCCCAGTCACAACAGAGGGTGCCAGCCTGGTCTGCACATGCAGCAGAATGATGTGGTAGAGTCTCAAAGGTGGGAAGCAGCCGCTTTAGACTGCGGGGGCCGTTTTAGAATGCATCCCATTTATCTGAATGCATTTCAAGAAGAAAGCCAGCCCATTGCGGGCAAATGTTCTAATCCCATTTCCCTCCCTGGTGCGTTAGGTTTCTGCCTACAAGGAGACGTATATCCAAGGGAGAATTTAGGGGAGGGAACAAAAAACAAAAAAGATCCCCCACCTGCGGTCCGAAATGGCACAGTCCATTCTACCAATCCATTCCGCTGCTTATGCAGTGTCGGCCTGAGTCTTGAAAAAGACACGGGGCACAGAAACAGGGATGGGAAGAGAGAAAAAGAGCGCAATCTTAATATGGCAAAAACCCTGAACCCGAAGGCATGCTGTCTGCTGCAGAAGTGCTCCAATTTGGGGGGGGGGCGGGAAGAAGGAGGGGAGTCCTTAATAAAAGCCACCAGCTCCACCACCACACTCAACTTTAGCCAATCCACAGGTCGCTTTCTAGCCTTCTGGAAATAGTAGCTAAGGGGGCTGACGCAAAAGGGAATTGTGCCGCAGCCCCACTGTAATTTGAGCACCACACCACTGCCTCAGAGTGGGGCAGGTAAAGCCTAACTAGTCCCTCTCTTAGGAACATTAGGCAAGGGGTGCTTCTTTATAGATCACCAGTTAGGAGCACAGGTGACTGCACAGGTATCAGGTGAGTGCCTGTAAAGCCTGCAGCACTTTGCAAATCATCCGCATGGTGCCTTACCTTAGGGTAGCGGGCGAGGTACGGACTCAAAAGGGCCTCAGCCTCTGTAAAATTGTCTTCACCAATCCCTGGTGGGAGCACAGAAAGGGGGTGGCGTTAAGCATCTTCTCAAAGGGCCCCCTCTCCCCCTGATGTCCCTAAGCAGAGCAAGGTCACAATATTTTGCACCACCACAATATTTTGCACCACCAAAAGATTTGCTCCAGCTTCTCTTGCAATGTCCCAGGGGAGACACCTATCTCCCATTTGGTAATTTCAAGCTGTTAAGGCCAATTCTAGCAAGCTCATGGCTGAAAGGAAACTCGCAGCTCATACTTAACCACAACACATCTCCAGCCCAGTTCAGTCAATATCAGAAGCAGCGGCGTAGCGTAGGTTGTCAGCACCCGGGGCAAGGCAAGTAATTTGCGCCCCCTAACCCGGGACAAGGCAAGTAATTTGCACCCCCTAACCCGGGGCAAGGCAAGTAATTTGCGCCCCCAACCCGGGGCAAGGCAAGTAATTTGCGCCCCTAATCCCTAACCTGCCACCGCTGCCAGCTTCTTCTTGCTGCTGCCTGGGCTGGGGTATCTATGGTAAGGTAGCCACGGCGGCGGCGGCGGGTCCGTGTCAGGTGATCTGAGGCTAGTTGCCGCTGGCGCTGCTGCCCAAACGACGCCGCTTGCCCGGAGGAGGAGGGCAGAGAGGCGAGGAAAATGCAACATGGCTCAGCAGCTGCAGCAGCAGCAGCGGCGGCGGGGCTGTGAGGAGGGGCTGCCTGGCGCGCCCTCCGTGGCCCTGATGTGCGGGGACCGCGGCGAGCGCTGAGAGCCGCTGCCTGCCGGATGCCTTCAGCCCGGACGCGCGCACAGCTCGTCGGATCCGCGAGACATGGGGCTCTGCTACAGCCTGCGCCCGAGGCTCTTCGGCGACTCCGGAGGTGGCAAGCGCGCCCCCCCCCCAGATGTTGCGCCCGGTGCGGCCAGCCCCCCCTGCACCCCCCACGCTACGCCACTGATCAGAAGGATTTGAATTTGAATTCTGCACCCTCCCTCCCTCCTCTCACCCGCCTCAGGGCCCTCCTTCATTTCCCCCCACAAACCAACTTCTGTAATCAGAAGAATTCGCATAGACCCCAATGAAGTGGCATAAGCCAGTTGTGGCAGGAGACGTTACATCTGAGCAGATACTGAGCCAAAGGACTGACCCTAAGCAGGTCATGGAGTAAAAGCCTCCAAATGGGGAAAAGGGGCCCCAGTTTCCCAGCCTTACTATTGCCAACCCAGTTATAGGCTACCATTTTCTATTCTGCTTCCCAAAGGTGGAGAGAAGACCTTACCTAAGACGAAGGTAAGGAAGGTGTAGTAGCAGAGGAGCAACATTGTACAAAGCAAAGCCCGCAGGTTGGCTGTGGTGGCCCCCTGATGCAGCTGCTGCAGGCCGTAATCCTGGTGGGGAAGAAGAAATAAAAATAAGGTGGGGGTTGAGAGAGAGAGTCGGAGGGAACAGCTCTTTGTAGGTAAATGCAACAAAGATCAGCCATGTGAGAGTTCCATTCAGCAAACGTCTCCAGATGAACAGACCCGGCTTCACCAGAATAATTCCCCAGGAAATACTCTGCTAATCAAAGAACAAGCTGGTGCAGAGGCCTACTACAAACACATCAGCACCCATCCCAGCATGAGGGACGAAACAGCTCACAATAGATAGCCTTAAAGCCCATCAGGGCATTGTCCGTGTCTCTGGACTGGAAGTAATGCTTGAGGTGGCAAGTACATAGCCTCCAACATTTCTCAGATGACTATAGGGATGTTATCAATGATGATAACAATAACAGGTAGTTCTGGGTACCTAAAATGTATAGGAACTTATTCATGTATGCAACTACAACGGCAAGAATGTTACTTGCCCCCAAATGGAAAAAAGCAGAAGTCCCAGCAAAGAAAGAATGGATACAAAAACTTGTGGAATACGCAGAAATGGCGAAACATACCAGAATAATATTAAATCAAGATAACAAATTTTTATTATAAAAGAATGGAAATGGTCTATTGAATATTTACAGCTAAATTATAAACAGATAAAAACATTGGCAGGATTATTGTAATAACCTGCAGTTTTATAAGAGTATATATTTAAAGATGATTTATAAATGAGCAAATTAAGTTACTTTGGATATGCAGAAGATATAAAAAATAAATTTAAGGAACTGCAGAAAGAGGGGGAAGGAAGTCAAGTTTTGAAATGTCAATATGATTGTAAAATTAGTGAAATGTATAAAATTAGTGAAATGTATAAACTTGAAAAGTATAAATAAACAAACTTTTTAAAATGATAATGATGATAATAATAATTGTTGTGTTGTTGTTGTTGTTGTTGTTGTTGTTGTTTTACTATTTATACCCCACCCGTCCTACTGAGTTGCCCCAGCCACTCTGAGCAGCTTCCAACATAATATAAAAACATAATAAAACATTAAACATTTTTAAAAATCCCTATACAGGGCTGCCTTCAGATGGCTCAGGGGTCAGATAACTCTATATTTCCCAACATTTCTCTGATGAAAATAGGAAGATCAGAAACTGGGACGGCTTCTGTAAATCTGGAACTGTCCCTGGAAAATAGGGACAATTGGGAGGGTCTGCAGCTGCAGGATTTGGGTGTTATTTGCCAGTCCACCTGATCCAGGTCTTGCAAGTCCTGAGTGTGTACAAGAACTTTGAATAGAAAGCATTCTAGATCCAAGTCCTTAGATGTGCCTGTCAGACCACACACAGCTTCAGTGGCACCTCTAAAAACATGGAAAGGTTCAGGTCAGGCCCACCCACTTTGTAGGCTTGGATTAGGCAAGTGAGGTGGCCTCCAGATGTCAGACACCAGCTCCTGTCAATCCCAACCAGCTAATGGCCAGCAGTGGCGTAACGTGGGTTGTCAGCACCCGGGGCAAGGCACCCGGGGCAAGGCACCCGGGGCAAGGCACCTGGGGCAAGGCAAGGCCCCCTAACCCGTGGATTTGCGCCCCCTAACCCTAACCCCCAGATGTTGCGCCCGGTGCGGCCGGCCCCCCCTGCACCCCCCACGCTACGCCACTGATGGCCAGGGATGGTGGGACTTTTAGTCCAACAATATCTGGTTGGTGTTGTCTACACCAGGGGTGGCCAACTCCCAAGAGACTGCAATCTACTCACAGAGTTAAAAACTGGGCAGTGATCAACCCCCTTTTGGGTTCAGGTCAAAGCTGTTGAGTTTTTTTAGGAAGGAAAGCCCTGTTTTTTAGGGGTTCAGGTCAAAGGTGTTGTTGAGCTTCTTTTTATGGGCTAAAATGTCTAGGGGAGCCAAGTTCCTTGGGCTTCTTTGGGAGGAGCCAGTGATCTACCAGTGATCTACCACAGACATCTAGTGATCTACCTGTAGATCACGATCTACCTGTTGGATGTGCCTGGTCTACACCATGGGTAGGCAAACTAAGGCCCGAGGGCCGGATCTGGTCCAATCACCTTCTAAATCCGGCCCACGGACAGTCTGGGAATCAGTTTTTAAAAGAGTAGAATGTGTGTTTTTATTTAAAATGCATCTCTGGGTTATTTGTGGGGCATAGGAATTCGTTCATTTTCTTTCTTTTTTTCAAAATATAGTCCGCCGCCACCCCAAGCTCTAAGGGACAGTGGACTGGCCCCTTGCTGAAAAAGTTTGCTGACCCCTGGTCTACAGTTACATTAGAGGAAGAAAGAAATAATTGCCTTGATCCCTAGAAAAGCCTCTGCACATCTTAAGTGCATATATATATATATATATATATATATATATATATATATATATATTCCTGGTTGGAGGGAACTGCCAGATGGGTGCTAGAGCATGCAGAAGGTCCCGTTGACAGCATCTCCAGGCAAACTGAGCTCAGAAAGCAGGGCTAGGAAAGAGCTTTCTCTGCCCCAGGTCACAGACAGATGCTCCCTATCAAAGTAGATATACAGAGCTAGATAGGTAAATGACAGCATTTACAGTGGTACCTTGGGTTAAGTACTTAATTCATTCCAGAGGTCTGTTCTTAACCTGAAACTGTTCTTAACCTGAAGCACCACTTTAGCTAATGGGGCCTCCTGCTGCCGCCGTGCTGCCAGAGCACGATTTCTGTTCTCATCCTGAAGCAAAGTTATTAACCTGAGGTACTATTTCTGGGTTAGCAGAGTCTGTAACCTGAAGCGTATGTAACCCGAGATACCACTGTATATCTAGAAATAATCGTGTCCATTAGCAGACCACATTCTGCCTCTTCAAACACACACACAGGCAGGCAGTCGTACCTTGTCCCCTGAAAACCCTGCAAATTCCAGAAGTCTCAGGATCCGGGGTGGGAAAAGGGAGAGCGTCTGTGGAAGGAAGACATTGACATGAATGACAACGGACACACTTGTGGGGAGAAATCCTCCTCCTAGACTTTGCCTTTCTTCAGCAGTGGAAAGCTCCACTTTTCGAGTGTGGTCCACTTGCAAACGGACACATCAGAAGCAGACAGCATGGTCCCTTCCTGATGTTATTAGGACTCCCAACTTCCACCAGCCCCTGCCAGCTTGGCCAGTGGCCAGGAATGTTGGGAGCTGCAGCCCAGCAACAACTACAGAGAAGCTACTCCCTTCAGAGGGAAGGAGAGGAGAGACAAAAATGACTAACTCCAATGGGCTGCTGCTTGTAACTCAGTTTCTGTCCTTATAACCGCTGGGGAAGCGCATGCAGACTCACCAAGTTGAAGGCACCAATGCCCAGCGCAACTCCTCCCTCCAGATGGGCGCGAGAAGGAGAACTCGATGGCAACTGATTGGGCTGGATGAAGCTGTTGAGCTCCCTGCAAATGTAAGAAGGTTTAGAAAACCCCATTGCACCTTCACCTACCAGGAGTGAAGCATGGAACCCAGGCATCCGAGCTCACAGTTTTCCTAACCACTAGACCACTCCCACCCTGACCTTGACCTGCAGTGTTTGAAGATACTTCATTGTTGTGACAGGGGAGACGAGTGAATAGGAAATGCAATTCCTTCCCGCCCGCCCCCCTTCCCCACAAAATTGCTTTAAGGCAAAGAAGGACTATGTTCTGGATTCAAACATCCAACACACATTTCAGGAATGGTCAGTCTAGAAAATGCTTGTCAAACAAGGCAGTCGTGTCCTGGATGGCCACCGATATTGCTATCCCAGTTTTCCAGAGATGTCCATGACACTTGTGGCCATTTCCGTGCATTGCTAATCTGGCGAGTAAGTGGGCAAGTGGACATTTCTTTCCTCTCCTCTCAGATACAGTTTCTCATGTGTAAGCATCCATAAGCTGGGAGTGGTTTCCTGACACTATGTGGGATGCATGCTGGAGCAGTAGCTACATCTCAGACTTTTCTCACACACATTCCTCTGCTGACGTACAGCACAAAGATAAATCACATGTTCTTGGGACTGTACCATTCCAGGCTCAAATGGAGGGGGAAGAGAGGGGGGAGTGAATATTTCTTACACACACACACACACACACCCCTAGCAAACCAACGGAAAGATTATGGTGCAGGGATTCTGTATCAGCTGAATTTCTCTGCATGCGCAGATTGTCCCAGAAACTTCTCCTTTCCTGAACCTGGCATGGAATCCAGTTGCTGCCCGCTCTTCTTCATCTCACACCCTTCACTGGTGCTGCTTCTCATTCCCAACTTTCTGCTACCTGCGATTCAATACTGCTCTCCTGTTCCAGCCCTGCCAGCTGTCACCACAACTCACCTGTAGATGAGGTAGCTGCTACGCACCTTGATTCCTCCTTTTATGAAATTCACCATATTTTCATCCTGAAAGAAGAAAAGGAATTTTGAAAAGTCCCCAGCTTAAGGAAGATAACTCAGCTCCTTAAGTCTGATGTGTCTGTGTGATGCCACCGGGACAGCTGAATGCAAGCATCGATTGCAGGTCGCCGCTGTAAAGGGAAGGCACAAGCAGTGGGTGCCTGGGCACACTGGTCCCAAGCTTGGCAGGGATTGGAATGGGGAAGCTGTGGTCCTCCGGATGTTGTTGGAAGACCGCTCTGATCATCCCTGACCATTGGGCCAGGCATGCTGACTGGGGTTGCTGGGAGTCCAACAGAATCAGGAAGGCTGCAGGGTCCCCATCCCGGACATGGATAGTGGAAGCTAATCGGAGAACAGGAAGGGGAATTGCTCCATGTTGGCCGGCTCTTGCCTGGCTTCCCCATAAGGCAGCATACAGAATCATTGCATGCAGTCTGTGCCTTGTGTTACATATGAATCTCTGGATTGGGGCACTAAATATATATTGCAATTAAAAGTGGACCAGAGACATTTGCCTCCTGAAATCCAACCCATCAGAGAAAGGAGGAAGAAAAGTGGCTGTTTACCTGCACAACAAAGTTAACATAGAAGTGTGAGTGGCTGCAATGCTAAATCTCTGCTGCAGGAAGGAAAATGCCTCTGACTCCACCTGCTGCAAGACCTCTCTCACTGGGACACCTCCTGCCAAGGGGTCCTGCCCCACCACTTGAAGACTGCTGCCCTGGTGGCCTGTGCCCTGCAGTGGAGAGAAGCTCCCCTTACCTGCAGGAAGGTGAGGGCAGCCCGGTGCAGCAAGCATTCTGCGTAGCACACTTCTGCATGCAGCTCCTCTGCAATGGGGAAAGGAACAGGTTCAGGGAAGACATGTGTCATTCCTAAGCAGGCTTACCATGTCCTCCTCTGTTCAACTCTTAAACATTCACATCCACCCACTGGAAACAGCAGCGCCAAAGAAAAAATACCCTGGATCTCTGTCTTGCGCACGTCTCAAAGCCCGGACTATTTACTTATTTGCAGCACGTCAGCCAATAATGAAGATTCCCTGCCCCAAAAGTCAGGGGGAACCTCCAGACATTGCACACCTTATATTTATTCCTTTCCAGAAGCTACCCTGTGCCTACATCAAGATGAGCCAGAGAAGGTAATGTAAGGATTTCTGTACTGGATCCAAGATCCATATACAGTGGTACCTCTGGTTGCAAACGGGATCCGTTCCAGAGGCCCGTTTGCAACATGAAAAGAATTCAACCCACAGTGGCGCATCTGCACACGTGTGGGTTGCAATTCGCTGCTTCTGTGCATGCGTGTGATGTCATTTTGCACTTCTACGCATGCGCGAGCTGCGAAACCCAGAAGTAACCCTTCCCGGTACTTCCAGGTCGCTGCGGGACATAACCTGAAAGAACATAACATGAAGCTGACGTAACATGAGGTACGACTGTAGTCCATCCTGCCTCCAGATGTCTCTGGCTAGAGCACAAACATTAGCTTTCCCCACCCCTCATAGACCGGAAAAAAAATGCAGTGGTCTTGAGCCCCACAACTCTTCTCACCTTCAGTACAGGAATCTCCGCCTAGCCGACTGGAGAAGGATCCGGTCACCGTGCTTTTCCTCCGAAACCTACCAGAGGACCCCAAAAGGGATGCATAGTTATGTTCCACTTCCTCCATCCCAACCCCCAGAGAATGCAAGCTGGGCGTCCTCTTTGGGCTGTCACCACCAACACCTCTCCCATCCCATCCCCTGAGCCTATGCCCACCCAACAACTCCCACCTACCCCTTAAGACCCATTTTCAAATTGAGGAAGAGAATGGTGCTTAAAGAAACAACTCAGAAGGGTATAAGACTTCCTTCTCCCTGTGAGCGGCTGGCCTTAGTAGTATTGAATCCTGACTTGGGTCAGGAGGAGAAAACAAAATACAGCGGTACCTTGGTTCCTGAATGGCTTAGTTGTCGAACAAATCGGTTCCCGAACGCCGCAAACCCAGAAGTAAGTGCTCCGGTTTGTGGCGTTTTTCGGAAGCTGAATGTCCGACGCAGCTTCTGCTTGAGTGCAGGCAGGGCTGTAACTAGAGGGCGGTGAGGTAGGGCCCCGCCAGGGGCGCAGGCAATGTGGGGGTGCAAAACTGGCTAAAAAATATGTCCATAAATATAGGTAAAGGTAAAGGGACCCCTGACCATTAGGTCCAGTCGCGGACGACTCTGGGATTCCAGTGCTCATCTCGCTTTATTGGCTGAGGGATCTGGTGTACAGCTTCCGGGTGATGTGGCCAGCATGACTAAGCCGCTTCTGGCAAACCAGAGCAGCGCACGGAAATGCTGTTTACCTTCCTGCCGGAGCGGTACCTATTTATCTACTTGCACTTTGACATGCTTTCGAGCTGCTAGGTTGGCAGGAGCAGGGACCGAGCAACGGGAGCTTACCCTGTCACGGGGATTCGAACCGCCGACCTTCTGATTGGCAAGTCCTAGGCTCAGTGGTTTAACCCACAGAGCCACCTGCGTCCAGTCCATAAATATAAGTATTGATTATTGCCTCATAAGAAATGGTTTTAAATAGAGGGTGAATTGAATGGGGGGGGGAGGGGTTAGAGGAGAGTTGGAAAGAATAGCTAATTTGTGCAGGAAGCCCCCTGCAGCCAATCAGAAGCCACGCCTTGGTTTTCAAATGGTTTCTGGAGTCAAACTGATTCCCAAAATGGATTAAGTTTGAGAACCAAGGTACCACTGTACCCACTCACAAGTGATGCAGCCAGGTGAGGTTTTGGGCGAGAGCACCCCCCCCCCCTATTTAGAAGCTACTAACATGACCAGACACCCCTTCAGAGGTGCCCTACAGAAACAGGCCTTATTCCCCACCCCAAAAGCTCCCCCAGGCTGTCCCCACCTCTGGCATATTTCCTGTGCCTCTTTCATAGTGTGTCCAGCATGAACAATGTCATCGTGCTCAAAGGTCATCATGGCTTGCATTTCCAGAATGGTGGCATAGATTAAGGCATGGTACATGCTCTCTTTGGCCCTGTTGAAAGGGATCAGAAAAAGGAAGCAGGTGTAGTTGCAGGCAATATAGTTGTTGTTTTTTTAATTAGTGATGGCAACAGCTAGGGAGGGTTGTATTGTTTCCTCCGTGTTTCTCATATTTGCCCACAAAAGGATGTGGGATGGGTGGGCGAGACATTTGAATTATTTCACCCTTATGCACCTGAAAATCAATGCCCAGCACTATAAAAAACAAAGAAAGAGATGGTCACATTCCTGATCACAAGTCATTAAGTTATAAAAAGGAGAAGGGTCAACACTTGAAGATTTTGGAATGTCCTTGGCCCAACTTAGACTCTGCTGGGGTTGAATCCACATAGCCCAGCTAACTGCTGAGTTGAACCCATGAACCAGGATTTGAACCAGTCTAATTTCTTTGAAGCCACTGCTAGAAATCCACATACTTAACGAAGTTACAAATCAAGCTTTGTGAGAACAATAGCATGCACAGAGCAAGCAGGAGGCCTTTCTAAGACAGGGAGAGGCTTGAACAACAATATTCAATGGCATTCTTCTGCTTTTAGGAAAAGCAGAGCTCTCCTTTTCATCTATTTTTCTTCCTCTGCTTTTGCTGGCAAAGACAGGAGCAACCTCCCACACGCACGGAGGGCTTTGGGTTTTGTTCGCATTTCTTTTCCAGCGTGCACAAAAGGTGAAAACTCCATCTTCTAACTTGCACAGGGTGCTTACCATTAAAGGTATTTGCATACTGCTTTCCTTAAACAAAAAGCAAATTGCACACGCACACACAAAACATTTAAAGCACGGCAATGAACTCCACAGATTCGGCAGACCGCATTAAATACATATTTCTGTAGCCAACCAATAAAAGTCACATGCCATGGCTGAGGCGTTTGTCTCAATTTCCAAAGGTCATTAATATATGGGTTTTGCAATCGCTCCAGAATGCTAAATGCTGGGCTGTGCTCTGGTACTCCAAGCACCACCACAAAAGTTGGAGTAAGCGGTTTCTCCCATTTGGGATTATAATTTTTTGTTTTACATTTGCAGGTAATTTCCAGGTCACTGTCCTCTCCTATACCACATCACTAAACTAGATCTAGATTAGGGCTGGGCGATATCTGGTTTTCAGCATCGTGTGATATATCACCAGCTAAGCATCGCAATATACCAATATATCACAGTATCTGAAATAAGGATGGAGCTACAGTACATGGAGACATTAGCTGGCTTCACAGTTTTTCCTGCATCGTGATTTTTGCTGACGCCTGCTCTTACGATTCGCTGCTTCCTGCATGAGGTGGTGCAGAGCTACTTCTGCTGCTGCTGCTGCTGCTGCTGTTGCTTATTAAATTTATATACCACCCTATACGGGGGGAAGGGAGTCTCAGGGTGACTTCTAGTCCCCCTCCCTCCAATAGTTGTTGTTCCACTGTGTTGCTGTTTTAAAATATTGCTACTATCGCTACTGGAGGAGACTCCTGAGAGTCCCATGGACTGCAAGAAGATCAAACCTATCCATTCTGAAGGAAATCAGCCCTGAGTGCTCACTGGAAAGACAGATCCTGAAGCTGAGGCTCCAAGACTTTGGCCACCTCATGAGAAGAGAAGACTCCCTGGAAAAAAACCCTGATGTTGGAAAAGATGGAGGGCACAAGGAGAAGGGAACGACAGAGGACAAGATGGTTGGATAGTGTTGTCGAAGGTACCAACATGAGTTTGACCAAACTGCGGGAGACAGTGGAAGACAGGAGTGCCTGGCGTGCTCTGGTCCAGGGGGTCACGAAGAGTCGGACACCACTAAACAACTAAACAACAACAACACTATCGCTACTATTATGGATTGGTTCACATCCTTCTTAGCATAACCACACACCCCGTTCCAGCCAGAAGTGACTACAAAGTTTGAAACAATAACAAAGTACACAAATCAAATTCTCCTCCAAGGCCACTTGGTCTCACTACCCATAGACTCCCTTCATTCCACCTTACCAATTTGTTTTGGTTACACACCAAGGGCCAGTCAGGAGCTCCAGGGAAGGAGTGCTGGAGGAAGGTTCAACTGTTTATTGGGGAGGAGAGGGAAGCCCTGGGTCTGATGTGTCCCCCCCGTCCCCCGCTTTCCTCAAAGGTGACTGGATCAGGCCCTTTCCCCACTCACCTGGGTTGCAGCATCTCCAAGCTCTCACTGAACTGGTTTTTCAGGAAGCAGTTCAGTGCTTCTGTGCACTGGGCCAGGGCAGCCTCCAGGGAGCTGCTGCTGAGAAGGAAGGCGCAGAAAAAGAGAGCTCTGTTAGCCTCCCCCGAAATGGCCCATGAGACCTTTGGTAAGATAGTCACAATGCACACATTCAGAACACATTTGAATCACATGGCTTCCCCACCCCCACCCCTTGCCAGAAGCCTGGGAACTGTAGTTTGGAAAGCAAGCCAGGAATTGCAGTCCTGTGAAGGTGAACTACAGTTCCTAGAATTCTTGGGGGGAAGCCATGTGATTTAAGTGTTGGCATGACATACTACTACAGTGGTACCTCAGGTTAAGAACTTAATTTGTTCTGGAGGTCTGTTCTTAACCTGAAACTGTTCTTAACCTGAGATACCACTTTAGCTAATGGGGCCTCCTGCTGCTGCCGTGCCGCCGCCCGATTTCTGTTCTCATCCTGAAGCAAAGTTCTTAACCCAAGGTAATATTTCTGGGTTAGGGGAGTCTGTAACCTGAAGCGTCTGTAACCCAAGGTACCACTGTACAGAGAAACATAGTCTAAGTGGGCAGCCCTAAAAGGAGACAATTAATAATAATAATAATAATAATAATAATAATAATAATTGTATGCCGCCCATCTGCCGCCCAGCCACAATGTATGCCCAAGAGGTCCATGGTTCAAAACTACACTTCACACCAGCAGCTTCAGACAGGCATAACAGTGTGTCATACATACCAGTCAGCCATCCCGTTTTAACTGGGACATCCCAGAATGACAGAAGCCATCCTGGTGTTTGCTCAGATTCCGAAATGTCCCATCTTTTAGTCCTGCACAAGAGCAGAAGACTTGTTTTTGGGTTCCGCACAAGTTAGCTGGCTCATTTTGAAAATGAGAGGAAAATGTGTGGCACCCCCTCTTAGTGGGAGGCTGGAGCTTTGCTCTGTGTGCCCTCTGCCACCTGCATCCCTCCTGAGCACAGTCACCTCTTCCTCTCCAAGGAGGCGGTCCAGCTTCACTCTCCTTCTGGCCATAGGAAGGACCCCAAGGATGCTGCCAGCTGCAGGCTCTGCACTCCAGCTGCCACTGCTGCTCTTGGCGGCCCTCCCAGGGGCCTCGCCAAGGCCCACCCGCTGCTGCGCACCCTGCATGATGCTGCCTTCACCCTCTTGCTGCTGGCCGGGTGGAGGGAGTGCTTCTACCAGGCCACAGCTCCATAGAGCTCAAGTACCAGGTTGATGGGGCAGGGTTGGGGGGGCGGTCCAGAACCCAGCCCCCGATCAGGCGCATTGGGAATGAGGTGGTTGGGCAAATGGCCCTCTTCTTTGTGCTTAGTGCCTGGTGATGGTGGAGGAGAGCAGCAGGTAGACTGCTCCTGACGGTGGGGTTTCCACTAAATGGGTTTTACTTCTGACAAGACCTGCCTAGGAGAGCGTTACCAGAGTGACTATTTTTCAGTGTACAGTATAGAGCCGTAGATGAGGGTTTTTTAAAAAAATGTTTTTAAAGAGAGACGTAAATAACGTTTCCTCATCTAACTAATCCTCAGATTAACCCTGTGAGGTATTAGGACAGGGTTCGTTGAACTGAGAGGGGAAACAGGGATGGCCTAAGAAAGTCAGAATTTGTCTCGTGCTATCAGGGGAAGGCTTCCTGCTTCCTTCCCTCCCGCAGAGGCTAGAAGGGAAGGGCCTGGTGTTTCTGTTTGTGAAAGTAACAACCTCCCACCCAGCTGACACACTTTACTCAGCCCTTCCAGCAAGCACAGAGTTACCAAGTTTGAACACTAAGCAAACACAGGCTTGGCAAGGCCTTTGCCAGCACATCCACCCCACCTTGTTCAAACAGGGCCAAGGACCTGGGTCCTCAGAGGCCAGACATGCCCTGCTGACGCTCCAGATGGTCTTCTGAGGGAGATGGGGCAAGTCCCAGAAATACTGGGTTGGCCACAGGGCTATGTCCCTGCTGGTCCCTGCTTCAGTCCCTGGCTTATCATAGCAAGCTGCACTGGGCCACCGAACCCAGTTTTATCTACATGGGCTGATAGCAACTCTCTAGTATTTAAAGCAGGAGTCTTTTCCTAGAAGGTTCCAGGGATTAAATGTAGGATGCTTTGCTTTCACCGCTGAGCCTTTCATCTTCAAGTTAGAGACGTCCACTTAAGGGAGGACTGGGGAACCAGTGGCCCTCCAGATGTTGCTGGACTACAACTCCCATCATGCTTGGCTATTGGCCACACTGGCTAGAGCTGCTGGGAGCTGGAGTCTAACAACATCTGGAGGGTCACAGGTTCCTCACCCTAAAGGGTCTCTCAGGCAGAGGGTGCTTAGCGCTATCGTACCAGATACACAACCTGATAGCTGCACCGCCTGCAGCACTCCAAGGAATCCTGATCGTAAATATCAGGATCTGAGAGAGAGAGATTTGCCTGAGATCTCAGAGAACTTCTGTCCATCACAAAGCCATTCATGAGGAGCCACTGCTCTGAATTGCAGAGTAGCAGCTAATATATAGCAAGCAGCATTCGAAATTCGCCAGGCGCATTTTGCACCTGGCTATCGGCCATTTGCAACCAAGTGAAGATGCTCAGGCTCCAGGATGGTGCCTGACATCTCCACCATCTTGAGATACATGCCTGGGAATCTCTATTATATTTTATCTGCACAGTCAGAATGAATTTCAGGAACCAAAACATCATATTGAAAAATATGGCGTTGAAGCCGCCTGGCCCCAAAATGGCAACTAGGCATTCCGTTTTGGCGACTGCAACTGTGGGTTTAAGGAGCCGCTGGACCCCTAGCTTATATATCTGAGTTTCTAACACTGATAGCAAGTCAGGAAGATCCTGGCTGAAGTATAATTGTCACAGTGGCCTGTAACCATTAATGGCCACCTCACACGCTTAACCTGAAGGCATCTCAGCCCAGGCACTAACTCTGCAATGTGGATGTCGCAGCACAGCTTACCTTTCATGTCAATCATGATTACCCCACAAACCTCACTGAAATAAGAGGGGCTATAAACATAGCAGTCAATTTTTCCCTTTTCTTGCAAGGAATCCTATTCGGAATAAGGGAATTTCCCTTTTAAAAAGGAAAACGTTGACAGCTATAGCTATAAATGGACCACCATAATAATTGGCTTCCTGGATCACACCATTTGGTCCTGCATTTGGGCTCCAGATGTTTGTGTGCCCTCAAGCAAACAAGGCACAGAGGCCTATATCTCCTGGGCTGCTCCTGTCCTGAGCATCTACTGTTTACTTATGAACCTGCAGGTGGAAACTTACACCTCAGAAACCAAATTATAAATTATAAAATGCAAAGTTCAGATTTCAGACTTGGACACCTTCATTTTAAGATCATAGATAGATAGATAGATAGATAGATAGATAGATAGATAGATAGACAGATAGATATGAAGTTCTACTTTGGATGCAGATGGGAGGGAACACCGCAGAGAGGTTTTTGAAAAGTCAAACATCCCATCGCTCTGAGTTTTGACCCTCAGTATTCCCAGGAAACACTGCAGCGGCTGGAGGCTCTTTCTTCCTAAGGAACGAAACCGCATGCAAAGATCATCCACAACTAAATCAGGTCCCAGTTGCAGAGGTGGTCAGCCCTCTCGACATATCAGACCCATCATCCCTGACCACTGGGCTCCACTGGCTGTGGCCAACACGAGAGTTCAAGATGCTGCCCGCACCCCAATTTGAGAACTTCCCGATTCAAAATCCACGCCGCAAAATCCTGCGTTATGCTCCAGGCGTTCAGAGGTGTGCTTTGTCGTGAGTCAATGTGCGTAGCCTTTCTGCTCAGTTAGAGTCACTCACAAGGACTCGCCTTCCCCCTAACCCTACACTTGCCGCCCTGGGAAACATAAGGGAGACAAAGGGGGGCGGGCGGGCGGGGGGTGGGGGTTGAGGGCAAAATAACTGGTGGCACCGAAGAGGAGATGACTGAGAAGCCCCAGCAGGGGGCTGGACCAGACGGCCTTTGTCAGGACGCCTTGGGGAGAACCTCATCCAGGAGCATCCGGACTCCAGGGACACCCTGCATCTCCCATCTCTTCCCCCCCCCCGCAAAAAACCCTTCCATTTGTTAAGTGCTGTCTTATGTCCACCCCCACCCCCGTTGAACCCCAGGGACCCTGGCTTGGTCTCCCTTTTCCACTCCTTGTTGAAAGCACATCCCCCCCCCCATTTTTTAGCCCAAAGCGGGGGGGGCACCCCTCTTCGCAGGATCAACCCCCCCCCCCCCGTCCAGCCCTCTGCCTTGGAGAGAGACTGCATTGCAGTGCCCCCGAGTCAGAGCCCTAAAAGTCTCCTCCGCCTAGGAAGCGGGGGGGGGGGGTTTAGGGGGGGAGCGGGAAGGAAGGAAATAAGGAAGGAAAGGAGGAGAGATGGAGCCGCTTTCCGTCCGGCAGCGAGGAGGGCTGCTGGTTTCCCTGGCTCGCTCACCTCCTTACCTGCTGCTGCTGCTGCTGCCGCCGCCGCCTTCCAGAGCCATGCCGGGAGAGCTGCCAGGCCGGGAGCAGGAGTCGCACTCGCAGCCCCTCCAGGAATGCCAGGCGACACGCAGGCGAAGCGGCCGGGCTCGGCCGGGCTCCGCCCTGCAGGTGGCTCCCTCCCATCCCCTACCTGGTGACAACTCCGCCCTCCCCTTCCTGCCACCCGGACCGGGCCGGATTCTCGCCTCCCCCTGCCCGGCATCGCCTCGTCCAAGAGGTCTGGACCAAAAGCAGGCAGGCAAAAGTCACAGCCATGCATATAATATAATGTGTGTGTGTGTGTGTGTATGTATGTAAATACACACATCTCCCCCAAACCAGACAGCTTTTCGTGTCTCTTTTCAAGCTTTCCTTAGAAGAGCTCCTGCGGATATTCCACAGGTGCGCCTGTGCCAGCTGTTCCTTCCCATTGTTTTAAGACACAGATGGAGAGAGGGGAAGGGAAGAAGGGTCTACTGAAAAGGTGCTCAGAGTTGGGCATCCATGTGCAAAACTTACGAAACAACTCCCCAACTTTTGTTATGGAAAATCACAAGCACCCCTTGCCAGACTGTTGCTTGTTGTTGTTGTTTAGTCGTTTAGTGGTGTCCGACTCTTCGTGACTCCATGGACCAGAGCACGCCAGGCACTCCTGTCTTCCACTGCCTCTCGCAGTTTGGTCAAACTCATGTTGGTAGCTTCGAGAACACTGTCCAACCATCTCGTCCTCTGTCGTCCCCTTCTTCTTGTTCCCTCCATCTTTCCCAGCATCAGGGTCTTTTCCAGGGAGTCTTCTCTTCTCATGAGGTGGCCAAAGTACTGGAGCCTCAGCTTCACAATCTGTCCTTCCAGTGAGCACTCAGGGCTGATTTCCCTAAGAATGGATAGGTTTGATCTTCTTGCAGTCCATGGGACTCTCAAGAGTTTCCTCCAGCACCATAATTCAAAAGTGTCAATTCTTCGGCGATCAGCCTTCTTTATGGTCCAGCTCTCACTTCCATACATCACTACTGGGAAAACCATAGCTTTAACTATACAGACCTTTGTTGGTAAGGTGATTGTTGCTTAGGGTCTAGCAACATTTTAAGCATGTTCCAAGCACCCCGGGTATATGCATTTATCCTGATGGTATAGCATTTACAACAGTCCTGGAAGATAAGGTCCTTATTATCCCCCTTTCGCAGATGGCAAGACTGAGGGTGAGAAAATAGTATCCACCCACCTATCCGGCTTCTCCTTAATCAATTTCCAATCCCAGACTGGATTACGAAAAGAAAAAGCATATACACACAGGTAAAATCACAGTGGTCAGCCTATGATTTGGAATACGTTCCACTGCCAGCAGTACTACAGTCACAGTATTCAGCTCATAACTGATCAGTTCTCAGTAAAAGCTATGAGATCGACTGTTGTTGCATTGGGTTCAGAAAACAGCCAATAACAGTGCCAGCTGAATCTCAGAAGCAAAGGCCTCATCACTTCCCCAACTCTGGAACCCACCAATACCTTATTTTAAGCATTACAATGTATTAATGTTCCAAGAATGGGGGGTTTTCCTGTTTTAGGGAACACTTTTGCCTACACCCAAATTGTCTTCTCCTTTTTACCACCAGCTCCATCTGTATGAAGGCATTCTGCCACTCCAAAACAGCTGCACTATGGTCATTTCCAGACAACCTGTTTCCTGAGCATTTCCCTTGATTCTGTGGGGAGGTTAGATGATATTGGCTGCTTCTGGAGCATTCATTCTGATTTGTTTGCTGGTAGGTTAGTTCCCTGTCACTTTCCTTACTGCAAACATTTAGCTTTCTTTTTTATTTTTGCAGGCGGAGTGAGGCATTGCTGCCAAGAGCGCTGAAAACAACTTTAATGGTGCATCCTGAATTTGCCAATATGTGATTGAATCCCACCCAAAAATAATGACAGCGTGGAGAAGCACTCTTAGTGGTCTAAGAATGACCCTTATTGCATTGCCACACTGCAAGAGCCCCTGGGTGATACATAGCTTTTTTGGCACTTCTAGATAAACAGCTTGCCCAACCAGGGCAGCTGTACTGTAGCAGCCATTATTTCTGTTGGGGAATCTCAGACAGCCCTTTCTCACTTGGAGCATAGAAAGTTCCCAGGTGACGGGAGCAGAGAACAAAAGCATCATACTCACACTTCCACAGGGTCACATACTGCTATGCTATGCTATTGATGAGATTTCCATTAAACAATTAGCCTTCTTACACAACCACAGCAGTACCTATTAGAGAGACTTGAGCAAAGACAACTAAAAGCAAGAAGGGAACACAGAAAGGTGGGTGGAGGTGCAAAGCTACAAATCTGATTGGTACTGAGGCTATTTGCATTGCTAATGGTTTGTCTTATTTGGGAAAGAGAAGCCTTTCTGCATTTTTCAAGATGGTTCTAATTTTGGTTAGGTAAAAACGGGGGGGGGGGGCAGACTTTGTGTGTTTAGATTTACAGTAGTTGCTTCCTTCACGACAGATCTCCCAGAATCATAGAATAGTAGAGTGGGAAGGGACCTATAGAGCCATATACAATGCAGAAATCACAGCTAGGGAAACTGCACTTGTTTAGCCTTGGTTAGCGCCAAAAGAAATATCAGCCTCAAAAACTTTAATTGCTTCCTTGAGATGAATTTCAGGAATAGAAAGAATCCCTTCATTCGCTATCTGCCTTAAAGAACAGGGTAGCTTTATTATTTCCTCTTTCATTGATCTGTTTCTGCACTAAATGTGACCAAACCTGCTTTCTGGAAACGCCCAGAGTCTTGCAGAATGGCCATGTGGTATGGGGAAGTCCACAGGGCAACAGCTATTTTAAGCACCCAGTAAACTTTAAGAAGAGCAGTTCTAAGCTCTGTAACGTTGGGCGAATGTCAGTTGGCTTTCGAAGCTGTTCTGTGAAAGGAGTTCAGTAAGCTAGCAATAGAAAGCTCAAATCACAAGTCACACACTAAAATAGCAGCTGCACTGACCAACAAGGGAATGATAAAATTTACAAAGAACTTGTAGCATTAAAAGTCCTTGTTAAGGAAATGCATGAGAATATGAGGTTGAGTAAAATATTCGGGTCCTGATTAGGGATCTTCTGATGCTTTGGAGATATAGGAGCTTGTGTCTGTGTGCAGTAGCTAGAATCCTAGAGAACTGAAATCTACGCCCCTTTTGTTAAATATTCTCCAGATGTTTAGCTGCTAAAGAAGCCCCCAAATGTTCTCGAGGTATTTTATACCTGTGTACCTGACAGTCAGTGGCATCTGATTTCAACATTTGATAACTGCAATAGATACTTTGCAGTATTTGATAGTTGACAAGCAATGGGTTTTAGTACTGGAGTGTACTGGTGTTTGATTTGTTTAAGGTAAAGCGTGGTCTAAACCACTGAGCCTCTTGGGCTTGCCAATCAGAAGGTCAGCAGTTCGAATCCGCAATATGGGGTAAGTTCCCGTTCCTCTGTCCCAGCTTTTGCCAACCTAGCAGTTTGAAAGCACACCAGTGCAAGTAGAGAAGCGGGAAGGTAAATGGCGTTTCCATGCACTCTGGCTTCCGTCACAGTGTCCTGTTGCACCAGAAATGGTTTAGTCATGCTGGCCACATGATCTGTAAAGCTGCCTGTAGACAAGCACCGGCTCCCTCAGCCTGAAGCAAGATGAGCACTGCATCCCTTAGTCACCTTTGACTGGACTTAACCATCTAGGGGTCCTTTACCTTTTACCTTATTTAAAAAGCACTCTGCTTTCAAAATAGCATATCCCCAGAAAAAATCTCCCACATTAACATCTGCATTGCAGAGGATTTGAGGGGGGTGGTAGAATCATAGAATAGAATCATAGAATCATAGAGTTGGAAGAGACCACAAGGGCCATCAAGTCCAACCCCCTGCCAAGCAGGAAACACCATCAGAGCACTCCTGACATATGGTTGTCAAGCCTCTGCTTAAAGACCTCCAAAGAAGGAGACTCCACCACACACCTTGGCAGCAAATTCCACTGTCGAACAGCTCTTACTGTCAGGAAGTTCTTCCTAATGTTTAGGTGGAATCTTTTTTCTTGTAGTTTGGAACCATTGCTCCGTGTCCGCTTCTCTGGAGCAGCAGAAAACAACCTTTCTCCCTCCTCTATGTGACATCCTTTTATATATTTGAACATGGCTATCATATCACCCCTTAACCTCCTCTTCTCCAGGCTAAACATGCCCAGCTCCCTTAGCTGTTCTTCATAAGGCATCGTTTCTAGGCCTTTGACCATTTTGGTTGCCCTCCTCTGGACACGTTCCAGTTTGTCAGTGTCCTTCTTGAACTGTGGTGCCCAGAACTGGACACAGTACTCCAGGTGAGGCCTGACCAGAGCAGAATACAGTGGCACTATTACTTCCCTTGATCTAGATGCAATACTCCTATTGATGCAGCCCAGAATTGCATTGGCTTTTTTAGCTGCCGCGTCACACTGTTGGCTCATGTCAAGTTTGTGGTCAACCAAGACTCCTAGATCCTTTTCACATGTACTGCTCTCAAGCCAGGTGTCACCCATCTTGTATTTGTGCCTCTCATTTTTTTTTGCCCAAGTGCAATACTTTACATTTCTCCCTATTAAAATTCATCTTGTTTGTTTTGGCCCAGTTCTCTAATCTGTCAAGGTCGTTTTGAAGCGTGATCCTGTCCTCTGGGGTGTTAGCCACCCCTCCCAGTTTGGTGTCATCTGCAAATTTGATCAGGATGCCCTTGAGTCCATCATCCAAGTCGTTGATAAAGATGTTGAATAAGACCGGGCCCAAGACAGAACCCTGTGGCACCCCACTAGTCACTCTTCTCAAGGATGAAGAGGAACCATTGATGAGCACCCTTTGGGTTTGGTCAGTCAGCCAGTTACAAATCTGGTATGTGCACTCAATTTGCTTGGGCCAACGCTGGTCCTTTCCACTGCCTACTGGTAAACTGAGGATTTGCATAAAAATATACCTAATAAGTGCATGGTTGCACATTGCAAAGAAAGAACAATATGAGTGGCTACATTGTCTTCAGCTGTTGCTCTAAATGGGAAACCACAATAAGACTCCCAAATAAGCCAAGGTTCCCCAGAAGAGATAATTAGGACTTGTCGATCAGAAGGTCAGCAGTTTGAATCCCCGCGACGGGGTGAGCTCCCGTTGCTCGGTCCCTGCTCCTGCCAATCTAGCAGTTCGAAAGCATGTCAAAGTGCAAATAGATAAATAGGTACCACTCCGGTGGGAAGGTAAACTACGTTTCCGTGCGCTGCTCTGGTTCGCCAGAAGCGGCTTAGTCACGCTGGCCACATGACCTGGAAGCTGTACGCCGGTTCCCTTGGCCAGTAAAGCGAAATGAGCGCCGCAACCCCAGAGTCGGCCACGACTGGACCTAATGGTCAGGGGTCCCTTTACCTTTACTTACTTATTAGTCAGTATTTATAGCTGACATGCACCTCTTCTAAATCACGAAGAAAGCAAAGCACATACTTGAATTCTGCTTTAAAACTCATGAAAAACTGTATTGTGAAATTAGAAAATTATTTGCAGATGTTCAGAGTCTGCATATTTGCTTCAGCTCTGTGGCTGCGACCCAGAATTAGCTGACTCCACCCTGAACTGAAGAGATCCTACAGCTCTCAAGCAACTTCAAGAGCTCTGTGAGAAATATGCTGCCACTAAATAGGCACATTTCAGCTGCCTTTATTCTTCCCTTCCGTTCATGCATAAAACCTTTCTTGTCAACAACCAGGCCTCTGTCATTCCCAAGGTCTTCAAGCACAATCAGACGTTAAAAACAAAACAAACAGCGTTAAGGAAGCCCACACAGATCCTTGCCTAGAAATGAAGAAGCATATGGTGCAAAACAGGTGGCAAGTTGTGTGCACCTCAGAGAAGTGGATTTAATTCCAACATTTGGATTTAAGTGTGATGCTAACCGGCATTACCTCAGGGGTTGGTAGCTAAATTGCTTCCAGGCTCCTGCCATGGCATTTCCACAGGTGCCAAGGGCCCAGTTGTTTGATCCTCACAGTGGCAATCTGGCCTCTCAGCTCCTAACACCAGCTGTGCCGCAAGAGGTGGTTGCTTAGCAACCAACAAAGCAAGGCCTTGCTGCTGCGACAGTATTCCAGGGGTGTGCCTCCTCCTGCAGCCATCCCTGGGGGAGCTGTGCCAGGGGAAGTCCTGCCTCTTCTGTCAATCATCTACTTGGTTTGCCAGCAGACACCAGGATCTCTGGGAGAAGTCTGTCCCTTAGTCTCCTGCAGAGCTACTGAAGGGTTGTTGGAAACTGAGGCATGGAAGGAAAATACAGCAAAAGCCCTCCTCGTTTCTAATAAGACCTGGAGTTTTGTGCCTATACTGCAAGCACATACCATGAAAAAACCCTGATCTAGCCCTTTTACCAGGTTCCAGACAAGCTGACCTTCTGACGGAGCCCCACATTTTTCATTGCACCCTCCAACACTTTTGGCATGTCATAAAGGTAAAGATAAAGGAACCCTGACGGTTAGGTCCAGTCGCAGACGACTCTGGGGTTGCGGTGCTCATCTCACTTTACTGGCCGAGGGAGCCGGCATTTGTCCTCAGTTTTTTGAAGTCATGTGGCCAGCATGACTAAGCCACTTCTGGCACAACGGAACACCAAAACCAGAGCAGCGCACGGAAACGCCGTTTACCTTCCCGCCATTTACCTGTTTATCTACTTGCAGTGGCGTGCTTTTGAACTGCTAGGTTGGAAGGAGCTGGGACCGAGCAACAGGAGCTCACCCCCCCCCCAGTCGCTTTTCATAGCACTCAGCAAATTTTTATGATACGATAATCTTTATTGCAGAACGAAATTGAAAAATCTACATTAGACATTCAAAAACCCACAAGCCTGCTATCCCAGCATGGTTAGCCCTTAAAAACTCTGATACCCCATAATTGAATACAATATACTCACATAAAGACTACCTTACAGTGTTTAAAACCAAAATCACATTTGGATAGAAACTGTTTCTCATGTGGCTAGTCCTAGTCTTTATAACCCTGTCCCTTCTTCCAGAAGGCAGAAGCTGAAAGAGATCATTCCTGGGGTGCGCACTATCTCTGCAACTTTCTTATGGCACCTGGAAGCACAGATTTGATCCCAGGTGGGAAGATTGCACCCAATTATTCCCTCCACAGTCTTTACAACCCTGGACAGCATTGGTTTTTCCCTGACCGTGCAGCTCCCAAACCACACACACAGACCATAAGTTAATACACTCTCAACAGTACAATGGTAAAATGCCATCAACAGGTCCTTTGAGAGGTTATTTTTCTGGAGGATTCTCAGAAAATATAACCTCTGCTGTGCTCTCTTCATCAGGTCTTTGCTGTTTTCTCCCCAGGTTAGGTCATCTCTCAGCTCCATTCTTATAAATCGAAACACCGAGACCTGTTCCTCAGGATAGCAGTTTTCCCTCTGCCAGGTTGCTTACCTCGCTCTTTCACCATCTCCCTATTTACAAAGCAGCCTGGAGGCTTTGATTGACAGCCCCCACTTGAAGGGGCTGTGCCCTTTTATAGAGCTCCTCCCACCTGTACTTAGCTGTGATATACCAAAGAGGGGAACAGGTCCTGGGGACAGGCTGGAGCAGAGCAGCCTACAGCAGCTTCTTCTTGGTCACTGTGTCTTGAGGTCCTGGGAAATATTGTGGACCTTGGATTATGAACGCAAAGACTATTCTTGCCAAGACTTTGTTTGAAAACTGACGCAAGAAGCACCAAACTGGTGGCATTTATGTGCCAATGAACTACAGATAACTCTTAAAAGGACACTTGCTTTTAAAATCCTAGCAGAAGCTTCCCCAGCAGCTATTCTATACTGTTTTAAACCATTTTTTATAATTCAGTATTATTAAGATAACACAATTTTGAAGGGGTTTGGGGGAGGGGTGTCACAAAAACCTTTCAGCATCACAGCAAGAGTAACCAGTAATTATTTTAAGGATAAATTGGGGGGGGGGTTTCTTGGAGGTGCAACAAAAAACATTTGGGCATTGACAAGAGCCTATGGGAGCAGTCTGATTTTTTTAAATTAAAAAGTGGTGTTTTTTTTAGAAGCAGGGAATAGTGGGGCTGGGCTGTGGACAACACAGTGGGAGACCCAAAGGATTGGTCATTAAAAAACCCCCACTAATTTTAAAAAGCTATTTTTTAAAGTAGCAAATTGGAGGTGGGGTCTTGGGTACTACAAACCTCCCATCTGGGGGCAGAAACATAAAATCCAGATCTCCCCCCCCCCCCCATCCTGTGGCTTGACTAGTGCCACCAATTATGGCTAGAGCCCACCTGTCTTTTTGCCCCCCGTTGTAAAAAGTTAGGTGCAATGAGGCAAAAGCGTATGCTCAATGCACCAAAAAAAGAGAGAGAGATATGCAAATACACTTCTTTTCGTGAACCTGTTCTGTTTTCACACTTGGTTAGCTGCAAAATTAAGCAACTGAAAAATTCCCTCTTTCTGGCAAGTAGCAAGGCAATGACAGGGCAAATGGCAGGTAGGGAAAAAGCAGTGCTGGGAGATAACAACTAATACTGCAACCCCATCCTTGGAAAGCACTGTGGCCTCTGGCAAACTGGTATGACCCCGAGAACAGGAAGTGTAATTATTTAAGAAAAGGAGAGGCCCTCCCATGTTTACACGGTGCACACCCGTTATATGCACTCTATACACACACACACAATGCTTCTGCTGGATCTTCCTTCCATCAGCGAAGCTCTAGCATCTGCCCTTGTATTTGAATCATGCTGCAATCCCCTGTAGGTTAAAACTACGAAGCTGGAGTCAAATTCAGAAAACAGAATCCAGGCACTGGCAAATAATGACACCCCCGATACAGAAGAGAGCAGATGGCAGGAGGGGAGAGGAAGCTGCTGCTTCTAAGCATTAATCTCAAGTAATTAGCCAATTTAGGGAGAGGCAGCCAAAAGACAGCTGATGTGTGTGGGCGCGCATGCAAACGCCTCTCCCTCTCTCACACACATACATGCACACAGTCACCAAACGCGGAGCAGAAATGAGCAAGTTGGACCTGAATTGCTACTCACAGGACACCTGCCATTAATCACCATCTTGCTTGGAGGGATCAGAGCCTTCCCCCCCCCAACAGAATCCAGTTCCCAGCCAAGTTTCTCTGGCCACCGAGAACACCCATTTCAACGAGCCAACTGTGCACATGGCACATGGAAGAGGCCAGGAGCCTGGAGGAGCAGACAGAGGAGAGTCCAGACTGACGGGAGCAAGCCCTGTGTTACT
Source organism: Podarcis cretensis (assembly GCF_951804945.1). Classification (NCBI taxonomy): domain Eukaryota; kingdom Metazoa; phylum Chordata; class Lepidosauria; order Squamata; family Lacertidae; genus Podarcis; species Podarcis cretensis. The sequence goes on from NC_137187.1 coordinate 34,220,102, forward strand.
GAGCAAAGGCCCCAGCTGGTGCCAACCAGAGGGAGCATTATGTGGGCACATGACCACCAAAGTGCTTGGTGGGGAAACGCCTCCAAAGGTCAAGGAGGCATAACATTACATACCAGACGAGCTGGGCCCTTCTTGCTCTGGAGAGAACTAGAAATGAATACTGAAACTTCTGGACCTGCGAAAAGGCTTAAGACAGGCTGAGCTGGTCAGCTGCAAGAACTTGGACCACAAGCATTGCTTGGCTCAGTCCTGGACTTGCCTGGTTCAAGGAAGCCTGTCTCTTCCTTTCGCCTCACCTTCCCTTGCACAGACAAACACAAGACCTAACAAATAAATTCTTAGCCGCCCAAAACTTGGTAAGAGAAGGATGCTACTCTCTAGCCTACTTAGCCAGTATCCTTTCAAGAACTATTTTGAACATGTCAGCAGCCCTCTTCTTCTGTCTTCTTGGGACTTGGGAGTTCTTCTTCTTCTGTTGCCTGGAGCTCTTACCACTCAGACCCATTCCATTTGGAAATTAAAAAACAAGACGCATTCCCTGAAGGAGATCCATGTTCCTTTCCTGCCACCGAGTGGCTTCGAGAGCTTGTTTATTTCATATTCTGCCCATAGTGCCCACAATAGTGCTCCATCAGATACAGAGAAGAGGCAGATCTCTTCAAGGAGACACCCACCCAAAACTTGGAAGGATAAAATGTCCCATGTTTGCAGCTGGGGGCGCAACTGGCAGGTCGCCCAAACAGAACTGCAATTAACTCATTAGCTAATTTCCCAAAAGGGGCCTGGTTGGTGGTCTTTGCTCTTTTCAGACTTAGCAAGTAAAGCTGATTAAAAAAAAAAATTTTTTTTTGCAAGCCATTTCTCCTCTAGTTCTTTCCACCCATCTCTGATAAAATACACAGCTGCAGTTTCTCTCACCAATACCTCAGCACCTGAGAGAATGTGCTTAAATCAAATTGCTGTGTCAAGCAGCTGAACTGTTACATGTGAACACATTTTGCAAATTAAGCAGTGTTGTGTGTTGCTTGCTTATTTTGCATAATTGATTCTGATTTTTAAGTCATAGACTGGGGAAGAGAAGCTATACAAAGGCCCCTGCCCTGTAAACCTCAGGCACAGGATTCAGCACCCGACTTCCACTCCTGGGCAACACACTCAGTAACTTTTCAGTCCATCCTAGGAGTCAACTGCTGCTGCTCTGAAAAGAGCCGTAAATCAACAGTGACATCATTATTCAGCTCCCACTTCTAAAAAAGTTTTCCATGCCACCTCAATCATCAGCTTTTGCTTACTACCCAAAGATACCTCGATGCTGTCTGAATGCCTAAGCCAAGTCACAAAGTCAAGTGGAACAGCCATCTCAGGAAGCTTTCAAACGGGGTTCACAGTGGTACTTTGGTTCTTGAACTTAATGCATTCCAGGAGTCCATTCGACTCCCGAAACCGTTCAAAAACCAAGGCCCGGCTTCCGATTGGCTGCAGGAGCTTCCTGCACTCAGTCGGAAGACGTGTCGGACGTTCAGCTTCCAAAAAACATTCACAAACTGGAACACTCATTCCAGGTTTGCAGCGTTCAGGAGCCGATTTGTTCGGGAGCCAAGCCATTCGAGTACCAAGGTACCATTGTATTTCAGCGGAGAAAAGCAACTTTGCTCATCAAATCAGGAGAATCTGCACTCTTTGGCTCTTACCTACAGCTATGTTTATAACCACCGGATACTCGCTTTCAGGCTTAAGAACCAGAAATTCCCCTTTCCTCCATGTCTCCCCTGCCTCCCCCCCCCCCCCGATAAGAAAAATCACATTAGTTTTACTTATCCAGTACATATTGCACGCTGTCAGTCATAGCCACAGAACAGTATCACACAATTTAGCAGTAATTTATGGCTTCGGAATTTATTTTTGAGGCATAGAGGCAATACTCCTGATCCCTCTGCAGTGGGCATGTGCTGAGGAAAGAGTGGGACTCAAGACAGGATTGTTATGAGGGTAGAGGATGAAGACAATAGTCAATTTCATGGTTCATCGAAGAAAACGGGGGTTTAGACAGGTGATACTGACAGTTTTATTGATGTTCAAACCAGCAACAATTTTGACCAACATTCCTATGATAAGGTGAAGGATGAGCTAAACTGGAGGAAACTCTGCAGTTCTGTGCCTGTGCATCTCAAGTTCAAGGTCAATTTCACTGGATATTTGAGACTGAAGCAAAGTACCAGGTCAGCTTCCGGGTGAGATCAATCAGCATATGTTCAAGTGCAGTCAGCTCAAACTCAAGCTTCAAAAAGGTACATCAAAGCAGAATTTTCCTTTTTACATTTTCCTATAAAGATTTGTGAAAATATGTCAATTTGATATTTCCCACCAAATTAAAAAAGCAAAGCGCCCCCCCCAACGTTTAACAAAGAGATTCTGTATCCCCCCAATACTAATGGGTTTCCTTTAAGGGGGGAAAAAGTCCTTAAAATGCAAGAATCTTTCAAACAACAGGTAAATCAAGTTAATACTAGAAAATATTAATTTCCTTAAAACTTCCACAACACAGAAAATGTTAAAAATGGAATTCATTCAATGGACACAAGCGCCAAAAAGCCGCTTTTAAAAAACTCACGTTTCAAGATGTTAATGTTAAAACAATTCGAAATCAAACTCTGCTGAGCAATGTGTTACATGAGTGATGAGCCCTGCTTAGGCAAGTCTGGGGAAGCGAGACAGCAAAGGCAGTCCAGCCACTTCTCCAATTCTACAGAGTAGCCATGGGAAGTGGGATAAATTCAAACAGTCAAAGGGCCCCAAGGTATGAAACCTGCTGTATCAAAGGGCAACTGTCCACCAGGCCCCAATTTCCAGTGCTACTTCTGAGAATTAATTTAAGAAGAGTGCCAAAGAGCTGCAGTTACATGGTGGGTGGCTGCTTAGCAGAGGAGGATGAAAGGTAATACCAGGGCTGGGAAAGGGGATTTATGTGCAACATTACAAGGTATTCCTCCATCGTGGCACAGCCTCTTCAGTGCAAGCACAGTTATCAAAAAGATCATCAAAAGGCAGGTCACCCACCTAGTGCAAGAAGCTCTCTGGAACACGGATGAAGAACTGGACTTCTTTCAAAGGCCAGTGGAAAGGGAAGGGAATAATATTACTGACAGAATTAGCTGATGAGCCCAGACACATTTAGGCATTGTAGCGCTGTGCATTGGTGGGGGGGGAGGGAGGGGGAGGGATTTGCAAACAAAAGAGCAATCTGTTTGCACACACGCAATCAGCTCAGATGGGAGGAGGTCCAATCGAACCCATCTGCCATGTCAACCTTTCCCTGAACATCCTGCTTGCCAGTCCAAGGACTGTCATGGGATGCAGCTGGGCTCAAAGGCAGCCCTTGTTTTTTGGGGAGGGGAAGAGGAGAAGGTGCGTTAGTTCTGCTTTTTCCCCAGCTGCCCAGTTTCCAAGGTAGAGTATTTTCCTCCAGCCAGCAAAATTGCCTGGGACATTCTAAAATCATACCATTCCCCCATATCCCAATACGTGCCCCTTTAAATAAACGAATATTTATATAGAGAATTTTATATAAAACTCTTTTCTTTTATCACTCGTCATCAAAGTTCTGACTCAGCAGGAAGTTGGCCGCCAGATTCTCATTCTTCTCACAAGCAAAGTATGCCTGGATCACCAGGCTCTCAGGGAAGCCCAAGGCCTTTAACTAAGGGTGGGGAAGAGAGAGAGAGAGAGAGAGAGAGAAAGAGGAAAGGAAGAAAAAAAGTTAGAAACGCTCTGATTGGCAACGCTGTGCGTCCTACAACCTCACCTTTCCTCTAAGGAGCCAACTGCCAGGAATGCTGCCAATGATGATGATGATGATAATAATAATAATAATAATAATAATACACAGACCCCCTTATGGGAGATTCCACTCTACAGCATGGTTCACCACAGGAGCGGAGTAGGCAGACATCATTAGTAGGGTTAGTGTAATTATCAGTTTGGCTGCAAAAAAGGCTCATTCTTGTGTTGTCACCCTCCGGACCTTTCATGGAGGAGGCACACAAAGAAGGGCCTCAGATGATCTTAGGGTCCGGGCAGGTTCATATGCTCCCATACTGTGGTATGCCCTTCCTCTTCAGTTGCCTCAAACATAAGATATATATATTTGCTCAGGCTTTCCCTGGACCTTGTTATTACTGAACTCTTGTTTTTATAATACAGCTTTACAGGTTCTTGTTTTTCTCTCTGCTTTCGTGATACTGTTTTATTGTTTATTTGTTTGTACATCACTTAAAGATTTTAACATATCAAGCAGTTTAGAAATGTGTTGGGTTTTTTTAGAATCAACAAATATTTCAGTACAGAAAACTGGCTTGTTTGGTGCAGAACTGGCTTATGAATAACCATGGTTCTATAGCCTTAGAGAAAGACAAAAGCGAATGAAGCGAAACCACATGTTCAGAGCTCACATGCCAATCCGTTTATTGCCAGGTTGCTGGCACTTCTTGCCCTAAAGCTCCTGTGCTGCCCTCAGACTCTATTGCGGGGCTGACTAACCTGTGAGCCCTGAGGGAGTACAGTTTCCAGCATCCCTGCCCTTTGGCCATGCTGGATGTGGCTGGTGGGAGCTGGAATCCAACATTATCTGGAGGTCCACAGGTCAGCCAGCCTAGCTCTAGTCCACACAGCAAGGTGATGGGGAGTGACTTGTAATACTAGGCAATAACCTGGAAGTCCCACCCTTTCCACTGTACCCACCAAGATGTCTCTGTAATAATAATACAGTGGTGCCCCGCAAGACGAACGCCTCGCAAGACGGAAAACCCGCTAGACGAAAGGGTTTTCCGTTTTGGAGGCGCTTCGCAAAACGAATTTCCCTATGGGCTTGCTTCGCAAGACGAAAATGTCTTGCGAGTTCCTGCGGCTTTTTTTCCCTTTTCCCCCCCTTTTCCTAAACCACTTATCAGCTGATCCGCTGATAAGCCGCTTAACAGCTGATCGCTAAAAGCCGCTAAACCGCTAATAGCGCTAATCCGCTAAGCTGTCAATGGGCTTGCTTCGCAAGCCGAAAAAACCGCTATACGAAGAGCCTCACGGAACGGATTAATTTCGTCTTGCAAGGCACCACTGTAATAATAGTAGTAGCCTATAGGAACTAGTGCAAGACGTAGACCCTGGCCGCTTAACTGTTCTGTATCTCATGAGGGAGCAAATCCTACAGGGAGAAGCTCCAGTACAGACAGCAAGAGACTTCCCTTCTTGTCTCTGCCCCAGTCCACTGCTCCCCTCTTTTACCCTTTCTATGGCTTCTTTTTCCTGAGGCGTGACTTGGATGTAATTCATCTGAGGGGCTTCCTCCCCAATAGCACCCATCTCTCCTTCAATGTCTGCGATGTCAGGTACTTCACCCAGTGGTTCATTGAGCATCTGAATGAACTGCTCCTGGTGTTGGCTGATTTGCTGGAGGAGGAGGAGGAAGAGAAAAACTTGCTGTTATCAATTAACACATGCCTACACCCTGCGACCCCGCAGGGTCCCTGGGACAGCAAACCTCACACAAGCACCTCCAAAGGACACCAAACCCTCACATGAGACCCTCCAATTTGAGGGGAAGAGAGGAGATCTGACGTGCCATCCTTTTCTCCTACGTTGAAGTCCTCACTCTTATGCCACTGAATTTTCAAGTATGCTATATTCATAATCCTCCTCCTCTAGCCACAACACACACTGCATCCACTGTTAAAGCTGGCCCATATATAACTAAGGCCAAGCAAAGGAAGATGACTGAGCCAGCAGTGATCACCCTAACCCAGGGGTCAGCAAACGTTTTCAGCCGGGGGCCGGTCCACTGTTCCTCAGACCTTGTGGGGGGCCGGACTATATATATTTTTTTGGAGGGGGGGAAATGAACGAATTCCTATGCCCCACAAATAACCCAGAGATGCATTTTAAGTAAAAGCACACATTCTACTCATGTAAAAACACGTTTATTCCCAGACCATCCGTGGGCCGGATTTAGAAGGCGATTAGGCCAGATCCGGCCCCCGGGCCTTAGTTTGCCTACCCATGCCCTAACCCAAGGCCTAGGGTAGGCAAATCAGGAGAACTGGGAGGAAACTGAGCCTTGAGGGTTGGCAGCAACATTTAAAGGAGGAACCCCAGGGAAGCAAACACTCATCTAAGAATTAGGATCTGGCTGTACAGGTCAATGACATGCAAACAATGCATACAACAGCACAAATAGTCTGCCTAGCCAGGTTAGCATACCCACTTGGCTCTGTTGTGCCTGCTATTTCTCTAGAAATACCAAACAACCGCCCGAGAGATGCTGAGAGTCATGCTGCCCATGCTGGCACCAGCGGGATCTCAGACCAGTGTAACTTTGACCCATCTGGTTGCTCCAAGGCTGTCCCCAACTGACTGAGACAACAAACGAAGCCCATCCGCTCAGTTACCTGCAGCAGCTGAGGGTTCTCTTGGCCTAACTGCTGGAGCAGGGCTGGGAGCAGAGCTGGGTTCTGCTGGATCACCTGGCGCATGTTCTGGAACTGGGGCTGGTCTCGCAGAAATTCCAGAGGGTTCTCTCCTGTAGATCCAATGAGTGTTAAAGCCATGCATGCGAGCAGAACAGGAGCAAGTGGAGGAGGGGCTGGGCATGTGCGTAGAGAGAGGAGTGCGTATGAAGCCGTCAAGGGGCAGCACTCTCCCAACACGCCACTAGCCAAGGCACTGCAGCCTAGTTAGGCACAACTGTTACTCCCCATAGTCCACCGCTCCAGTAAACTCTTTATATGAAAGTAGGGGACACACACCTTCTGGTGCCGACTGCTCTTGAGGCTGGCTCTCCTGGATGGAGGCTCTCTCTGGTTCTGGGCTACCTGGGATACCCTGCAAAGTTAGAGAAAGCAAAGTTAATGGAACTACTTCCAGATCATACACTTTTCAAGATTCCATCCACAGCACACTAATGGCTACCTCAGAGACTGACGGTGTGCAGGAACGGTTCAAGGCAAAACAAACTATGAAGGCAGTTTCTGTTGGGGCAAGACTTCCAGTGACATTCCAGGGAACATTTCTGCTCTCCAGATTTCCTTGCCCAAGTCCAGTCGTGTCTATTGCCTGCTCACATCTCTTCAGTTTCAATTTTATTTTCCCGTATTATGTGACTAAGGATGTCTGCTTACATTTACAAAATGTTCATTCTGACGGGATTTTTTCTGACTTCCAAATTTAGTTTAATGTAGGAGTGCAAGGATCTAGCCCTCAGCCCTTTTGCAAAGTGCCCAACTAACCTCACAACTGTTTAGATAAAGCAAGCTCCTTGGTTGGTATCCGTGGTCTTCCTCTGTGCTATACTAAGCAGGGGAGACACCAGAGCAAGCAAGATGCACAGAGCTGAGACACTAGTATGGAGTCATCCTTCTGGAAGACCTGTCTGAGATGGTTCAGAAAGCATGGTGCTCTGCCTCTTTCAAGCAACCCAGGCTAGCAACAGAGTTGCGGCGGCAGTGAGCAGAAAATGATTATAGCACACCAGTGAAGTGGAAGGAAAAGGAAGCCAGGAACACCCCTTGAAGAACTAGAGGAAAGCCCAAAATATATTGATGATGGTAGGACAAACCCAGCATTTCTCCTTACCGTTAGCAGGTATTCCACAGCCCGGTGAGGGTTGTTGTAGCTGGCCCGTAGTGCTGCCACCACCCGCTCTCGCTCATAGCCCATTGACATGATTTCATTCAGCATTGTCTCATACTCTGAGCCAGTAACTGGAAGCAGAAAAGGAAGACAGTTTGACATTAGGGGAAGAAAATGTGCAACTATTTCCACCTGACCCTTGCATATGGGAAGGGGAGCAAGGTGGGCAGCTGGACTGGAAGGCAACAGGTCACTTTGCCATTGCCAGCATCCTCATTACAATGTCTGCAGAACCAGGAAGCCTTGTACCCTTGGGGCTTTGAACACCAGTAAGCTCCAAAGCTTCAAATCCAGTTTCTATTCCCAGATCTTCAAAGTCCCTCTAATGGCTGAAAAGAGAATTAAGATCTCAAGCCTCTTTCCACAAGAGAGACCACCCTCTCGAAAGCCCCCTGAGTTTCCCTACTAAATCTCATTCCCCTTACAGAACTGGAGGCTGCATCAGGATTTCTAGGTTTTAACCACTAGACTGCTTCCAGAAATGGGGATGGAATCCAGAATTTCCAGTTTCCATGGCCACAGCTCAAGTGCTAGAGACTGCTCCTTATACAACACGGCCACAAAAGGGCAAGCAGGTGCCCACTATGCTGTAACCTTGATGGAAAGAATACAGGTATCAGTGGCTGATGACAGAATTTGGGGGTGAAATCTGCCAAACTGTTCCCACAAGCAGTGTTCAACTTTCAGACCCAGGATTCATCTTTAACCCTAACCTGCAACATGAGACCCACTTTAATTTTTTTACTATGTATGGTTTTCTTTTGCTGCCTACTCTCCCCACACCCTACCCACCTAAAGAAGCCTAGAGCAAAAATGATGGTGCAGTCTCAGTTGCAACCCACTCGTGGCTCCCAGCTGACGCTTGCATGCCGGATCCCCATGAAACAGTGGTGGAAGGAGAAGTGTTTTAACCACTAGAGACCGTTCGAGGGCAGCACTTCCTAAGTTATCCCGTGCTGTATTGTATTTAGAAGTCCATCAACTATGGATCTGGAGACCATAGAAATTTACCAGTCAAAACAGCAGAATAGGGAGAGAGTGGTCCCAATCTTATAAGAGCATACTGCAGCCAAGGAGCTGAGAGCTCTCCCCTGTGGCAAGCGAAGGAAAGGCGCTCACCTACCTAAAGTGGAAGCTGCATCATCTTCACGTCCCATGCTACCTGAAGAGGGAACAGAGCTGCAAATTTAAGAGAGAGAAATAGTAGCTGGGTCCTTTCAGATAACTGGCCAAGAAAACTGAAAAGCCAAATATAAACTAAGCAACAGAACAGCTGGTTTTCCCTTCAGTCATACAATCTCTCTCCTACCCCCATGGCTAACAAACAGCAAGCAACTGCTTTGCCTAACGATTCTTACCACCACCGAGGCCTGGAGTGCAACTACAATCGCCACATTTCAGGGGTACTGTTCTGAGAGTAGGTAGTGGTGCTAAAACTGGTGGTACGAAGCTATGAAGCAACAGAGGCCAGGAGAGGAGGGCTGCTCAGCTCCAAAACACATGCTCTCATGTACCTTCTTGTTTCCCGCCCCAATCCTGCACCCTTTTTATAGCCGTCTGATAATGCCAAGACTGAGATTTGAGGCACCTAGGCTGTGTGGTTTGCAGCCCACTTTCGAACCCACTCAAATCTCCACATATGGAGAAAGAGTTTCCACGTTAAAGTCCTCAAACATAGACGAAAGACTGGCAATAAAATCGAACAGCTAAACAAACACAAGACCACAACCGGCTGGTCCAAGTGATGGTAGGCTAATTCTGTGTCCCAGTAGCATCTGCTCTAGAAGTTATCCCCAATCAGTTTACTCCAAACTCCAAACATTGTTGGATTTTCAGAACCAATCACGATTTCCAAGGCCTAGAATTTCTCCCTCCATTATATCATTCCAGCGTCACCTACAAAACAAATGAGAGTGCGGAGGGTGGCAGGGCAAGCCAAACTTACCCAACTGATTCCTGAGGGGAAACAGTCACTGTCTCTTCAGGAGGCTTCTCCTCACTTGATGGAGTTCCTAGTGGGGGTGAAACAGTAGCTGCTCCAGGCAGCAGCATCTGTCCAGAGGATGGTGTAGGCTCTGATGGGGGCGCTGCCTCACTTGGTGAGGGGACAGGAGCTCCTGAGCCTGTTTTGTTCTGAACAGAAAATCAAAATGAGACTTAGAAGCAGATACAATGCATTTCTATCCCACAGAGAAAAGCAAAGGGGATTGACTTTCAAGTTAATTCTGAGAAACCAAGAGAAGCTACTCCTGGAATTTTCAATGCCCTGTAATCGGTTTCTTGGATGTGCCCACACCCAAAGGCCGAAACCTACACTGTCAGAAACATGCACCAAATCTGCTTCCTAGCACACCATCCTTTGAACCACAGCAAGGCGGGGAGGGGAGGGGAAGCTTCTGAAGCAGAATCAGTCTTCTGTTCCCAGGAAAGCATTCCCATGAAGCAATGGAGGTGCCCAACCATACCTTGGTGACCATCACCACCACAAAGTTCTTCTCATCAATCTTGTACTCCTTGATAGGGACATCATCACTCAGGATCTTGCCAGCATAGATAAGCTTCTGTCCCGACACTGGGAACGCTTCCTTGCCCTTTTCAGCCTCAATCTTCTCCTTAAGAACTCGGACCTGTGGGTCAAGACCAAACTGGTTCCACCATCTGTCTTGTACTGAACGCCTGAGAGTCAAACTTTTTCCACCCCACGAAGCGTGGCTGTAGAGATATTTGAATTGGCCCATAAGCCACATTCTTCCAGCACAGTGAACTCTGTCCTGTATCTAATGCTCTTTTGAGTACTGTCTTTACTCCCAATGAGGAGAGACGGGTTCAGAAAGTCCCTTACTTCTAAAAGCTTTTAGGAAAGCCAAACCTGTTGCCCTGCCATCTATAAATACCAAAAGCAAGGGCAGACACAGACTTCATGGTACTTTCACCAGTTCAAAAAAACCATCCCCCCCAAGTACCATTAATAGGCAATCTTCCCAGCTTCTGGGACTGCTCTCCATTCCCACAAACACAGTACAGCTCCACGCCTCTGTAGGATTTTATGATTATATGGTGCTTGGCAGCATATAAACACCACATTCTGCACTATTGTCAAGGTTCAGGGAATCCTTTCCCTCCCCTGGTGGCAGCAAAAAAAGCAGGTGACAAGAAGAGTCCTCACCATGTAATTTATTCAGGATTTACAAAGCAAGAAAAAGTAATGTAGTTCCTATCCATCAATGGGGTTGCTCCAAGTAAAGTCCCACCCCCCTACATCGTCCCTATTCTATGTCACCCATGCGCCAGCTAATCTAAGTTTTCTGCCTCTGAGCTCTCTGTTCTACTACTCTCAAGGCACGCCTGGTTCTGGGAGGGGGTGGTCAGGAATGCTTTCTAAAGACACTGAGTCTGTCAGCTGTCTCTTCCCTGGTGCTTTTTCTTCCTCCTGCTGTTCCTCTTCCAATATTTGCAAGCTTCTGCCCTTTGCAGCCTCTGAACTATGCTGCTCTGCAAACCACTGTTCTAAATCTATACCAGGCACAGACAAACTCGGCCCTCCAGATGTTTTTTGGGACTACAACTCCCATCATCCCTAGCTAACAGGACCAGTGGTCAGGGATGATGGGAGCTGTAGTCCCAAAACACCTGGAGGGCCGAGTTTGCCTATCTATACTGTCCTCCTGTTCTCGGGAAGGTTCAGGAGAAGGGGGGGCACCATTCAGTCCAGCCCCTGACAACTACATTTGTAAGAACTCAATTGTTTCATGGGGCAGCACCCAATCTTTGCAACTCCCTGCCTATTGAGATCAAGCTGGCACCTTCACTGTACAGTTTTCAGCGCCTGTTAAAAACATTCTTGTTTCAAAAAACCTACCTAATGCTTAGAAAGTTGAGGTAATTTTAGTATTTTAACTTTCAAACGTTTTAAATGTGGTCATGGATTTTTCTTGATTTTCTTGCTTATCTTTTTGTAAGCTGCTTTGAGATTGTTTTTGTTTTGTTTTTTACAATCAAGCACTGTATATATTTTATGAAATAAAATTATAATAATAAACAATCATCATCCAAAAAGAGAAGGTTAAAAAAATGAAAGGAGATCTTGGATTTAAACAACAACAACAAAAAACTTCCTTGATAGAGCACAGAAAAACTTTCACCTTTGTGAACAGTCAGCAATTGCACTGTGGTTTAGGTTAAAAAGGAATTTTGCAAGATGAGATTGCATAGGGAGGCCGTTGTCTTCTGCACTGTGTGGCTGTCTCTCTTGAATAAATCCCAAAGCTGTTTTACTTCTATACTTCTGTGCAGGGTGAGATGATGGATGAATGGTCCTACCCTGGCCGTACAGTTAAATTTTGATAAAAAGAACTCAGTCCACCAGGATGCAACATATACCTCGCACGAAAGGGATAATACAGCTTGTGACAATTTTTTTATTTTTTTTCCTTTCAAAAGGTCACGTTTGAGAATCCTTACTAAAACTGTTTTGGAACTTGAATCAAATCAGAACATGATAAAAGCTAGCAAATTGGTTAAGTTCAGGACTTATTTATATGTAGGGACTGGTGTTTGAAAGGATTTACTTTGTTCCACTGAAGTTAAAAGCAAATTGCCAAAGAGGCATGCCTCTTGACCCACAATAGGCAGAGACTGAAAAATAATAATGAATTCTTAGCAGTTACCACTCCTCCTATGTGTTCTTCCAGAATTATATGACAAGGGAGGAATCAAAGTGATTACTCCAGATTTAAGTTACTTTTAGTATCTGGATTCATATTCAGACTCGCTTCATTCAAACAAAACCAGATGAATCAGTATAATGTTGAAGCACAGGAGGCAGAAATCTACCTATAAATAGCATGGGTAATAAAATACATAAAACACTGATTTAAAATAAAAAACTGAGGAAAGATAGACATTGGTGGTGGGAAAGAAGCTACCAAAACAACAATAAATCTGATAGACTGTGCCGTAGGACAGCTGGTCATGGAACTGATCAGAAGAGTGGCAACCCTGGACCTAATCTTGAGTGGTGCCAACAGCCTGCTGAGAAATGTGGGTACCGTTGAACCAATTGGGAATAGTAACTATTGTGCTATCAAATTCAATTTATATACTGACAATTGCCCAGAAAATCCAAAGGCCACATTTGACTTCAATAGAGGGAACGTCCCAAAAATGAAGGAATTGGTAAAAAGGAAGTTTAAAGGCAAAGTCAATAGGGTCACATCTCTTAAAATGTTCAGGGGTTGTTTAAAACCACACTAGAAGCTCTGTTTAAATGTAAATAGCAAATAAAAAAGGTACCACCAGGGCCATGAGGATTCCAGCATGAATAACAAGCAGAGTTAAAGAAGCTATCAAAGGCAAGAAGGCTTCCTTTAGAAAATAGAAATCTTGTCCAAATGAGAAGAAAACAGAACACAAACTTTGGCAAAAGAAATGCAATCGAGCAATAAGGGATGCTAAAAAAGAATCTGAAGAGCATCTTGCTGAAAAGATAAAGACTAACCACAAACAATTATTTAAAGACATTGAAAGCAGGAGACTGGCTACGGAGGCAGCTAGTTGGACCTTTGAATGACAAGGAAGTCAAGGTATGCTGAAGGAGAAAAAGGAGATTGCAGAGAAGCTAAATGAATTATTTGTACGTATCTGCCTGCACAGTAGAAGATATATGGGAGATCCCTGTACCTGAACTAACTTTTAGAAGGGAACCTGCCAAACTGAGGCAATTAGAGGAGAAAAGATACAAAGTTCTTATAGGCCCTTATTGAAAAAATATAATTTGACAATTGCTGAGTCTGGATGGCATCCAGCCAAGAGTTCTGAAGAAACTCAAATGTGAAAATACTAAACTTCCAACAAAAATATGTAACTTGTTCCTAAGATACCTGCCTCCATACCTGAACACTGGAAAATGATCAATGGAATGCCATTTCACAGGGAGGGAGGGGGGACTGGGGGCAGGGGTAATCCTGGAAACCACAGACTGGTTAGCTTAGCACCACTTTCAGAAACTGATTGAAAGCATTGTTAAAGATAGAATTACCAAGCCTACAGAAGAACAAGACTTACTAACATAGAACCAGCATGGCTTCTGTAAAGGTAAGTCCTTTCTTACTAACATTTTCAATTTCTTTGAGAAATAAGCATATAGATTAAAGTTACCAGAACATCCCCGTTTCCCGGGGACAGTCCCTGGATTACCAAATCAGTCCCTTGACAAAATCCATCTATTTAGTAGGAAGTTGAAAAGTGTCCCCAGATTCATTGAAAAAAATCTGGTAACCTTAATATAGATAGAAGTAACCCAGTTAACAAATACTTTTTAAAAAGCTTTTGACAAAGTACATAAAGTACCTTATCAAAGACTCCCAAGCAAGGTTAACAGTCAAGGAATAAGAGAAGAGGTGCTCTTGTGGATCAGTAACTGGTTAAAAAGGAGGAAGTAGATAGCAGGAATAAATGGACAGTTCTCCCAATGGGTGGGATGGTACAAAGTGGAGTCCTCCAAGGTACTGGGACTTGTGCCATTTAACTTGTTCACAAATTGTCTAGAGTTAGGAGCAGTGAAGTAACCAAGTTTGTTGATGACGCCAATTTTTTCAGGATGGGCAAAAAAAAATAAAAAAAAAATCTTAATTTCACACATACATTTATGGGGTCTTAACTAGCAGTGACTGACCAGGAACAAGATGGTAGTGGATAGCTTGATAAATATATTGACTAACAGAGTGCAGCAGCTGTGAAAAAGGTGAATGCCATGCTACAGATCACTAGGAAAGGGATTGAAAATAAAACTGCTAGTATCGTAATATCTTTATACAAATCTATGGTGCAACCACACTTGGAATACTGGGTACAGTTCTGGTTCTTCCTTCCTCTTAAGAACAGAACTTGGGACCGTCCATTGAAGCAGAATATTGGAAGGCTCAGGACAGACAAGCGAAAGCACTTCTTCACATGGCACAGAGTTAAGCTATAGAATTTGATCCCGCAAGAGGTAGCAATGGCTACCAACCTGGATGGTTTTAAAAGAGGATTAGGCATTGATAGAGAATATAGTGATCAATGGCTTCTAGTCATGGTGGCTGTGCTCTACCTTCAGGATCAGAGGCCATATGCTGGAAGTAAGAACTATGAAAACAAAATGATGCCAAAATAACCAAAATGTAAGCCAGTAGGTTGCACTCATGTTCTGCTTGCCACAGCCTCTGTGAGAACAGAATATGGGACCACATGTGTCTTTGGCCTGGCCCAGCAAACTCTTATTATGTTCTTAATTTTTTTTTGGGGGGGGGGGGGTTCAGGACTACAAATACAAGGCAAGGCACCCAGAATAGGAGATGCGAATTCGGAAACCACCATTCTGCATTTGATTTTGAATTTAAGCACGTGCTGGGAAAGCTAGCGTAGGGAGGAGGGGGTGGAAATGGGAGCAGCCCCTTTATAGATGTTGGTGTAACAGGATGTGTATGTGGAATTAAGAATAAAGCACGACTGGAAGGAAGGCGGCCGGGGCGCGGGCGCGCGTGTGTTACGTGCCCAGCAGCGAACAGATCCTTACGCCAGTAAGGATCAAGGACTGTGGCTACACGTGTGTATTGAGAGAGACCGCGCGCCTTCGAGAAACCCCTACTTGACAGCTTTTCCTGTGTGAGCTTTGTGGCAAAACAAACGACGCTGTTCTTTAAGGACTAACTTCTAGATCGGGAGAAGTTGGAGGATCGCCTCTGTAAGGCGACCCGGGGGTGGACTGCTTCCCTTTCCCTTCCCAGCTCGCGAGGAATCTCCTGCCAACGAGAGAGGGGGATCTGGAAAGCGAGAGGCGAGAAGTACCGCCCGCTTAACCTGCAAGGCGAAAGGGGGCTCCTGGCGCAAGAGGGTTGGGGGCGCTGAAGAGGCCGGGGGAAGGAGAGCGGGGTGGGGAAGGGGAGGAGGAGGACGACCCGCCGCCCCTCACCGTCTCGTCAGGCTCCATGCGGATCTTGAAGGTCTGCTGCTGGAGGGTCTTCAGGGTGACGGTCACCGCCATGGCGGGCGGGCGGGCGGGAGGGAGGCAGGGGAGAGGGCGGCGGCGGCGGCGGCAACTGGCGGTTCCTCCCAACGGACTCAGCTGGGGGTCCCCCACAACAACATGCAACTTCACGACGCCGCCATTTTAATCGCGTCCGAGCGCCGCTTCCGCTCCCTGACGGGCCCTTCCCACGTGACAGGGGCCAAGGAAGACAGGCCGAGGCGTTCCTTAACCATAGAGTCAGGAAGGCTAGAAAGCTCGCGCGCACGCACGCACGTTTCCCGGCTTCCGGCTCGTTTCGGGGATTTCCGTTTCGCGCGCCTTCTGCGCGAGCGAGTAACGCCGTGGGAGGAGGGGGTGATTTAAATTGGGGGTCGCTTTCGATGGGGATTTCTTTTCTGGGCATCCAATGTTAAGGAACAAAGCGGAAGTGACGCGGTACGATTTTCCCATGGGAAGACACGGGTTTACTTCCGAGTAGGCGCCTCCAGCCTGTAAATATTGACAGGGCGACTGTACAATGCACGACTGGTGCTAGTTCCCCATCGCCTCCATGCCACCCTTCTTAATTATGGGTATATTTGCGATTCGGCATTTTCCCCAGGCGAATCAAGGTCCTTGTGCAGTACAGCATCAGCTACTGACTTTGCCTCTCTGTAGGGTATTAAAGGCAGCCGTTACATTTGCATGCCAGGTGAAAGAATGGCTCTAAATGCTAGCAAGTACTGTATGTTGATTTCAGACTGTGGAATCAGGTCTAGAATTTTGTCCTGAATGGGAGCCCAGACACTTGACAAGGACAGACCATAGCTTTCCTTCCATATGGGGGAACTTCACCAAAGCAAGGCTGAATACTCAAGTGATTCTCCTAAAAGGAAAACCTTGTGCTAGAAAGTAACTCAATTCCTCATTGACAAGGGACAGGCCAAGCAGCTTTCCATAGGATGGGATGATAACTTCATGTAAGAGTCAACTAGAGAGTAGCCATGCTATCATTTATTTTCTACTATCCTATATTCTCTTTCAAGAGTAGAATTTTATATACTCTTAAACCACTTTTTGGCAAGTGCCCTTGCTTTGCTATGGAGCACATAGTTGCTCAGAGTACAACGATCATCCAAACACAGTACAACACAACAAATTGTTTATGGGCCAGACATGAAGTTTAATTTAATAGAAATTTTCTTCAATCTTCCATACATTCAAGTGTGAACAAGTGAGATGACTCCTTGTGTTAGTCTCTGCCTCCATAGGCTCTTCAGTTCCTAGCTCTCTGCCCGGACACATCTAAAGCAGAAATTTATCACCCCCACCACTAGTGATCCTCCAGCTGAAGCTCTGCAATGACCACCACCACACCCTGACACACACAAGACTGTCATATGAAATATCTAAAAGCTAAGGGTGCCATCCAAATTGGGTTAAAAGTAATAGTTTGCTTTGCCCATTGCACTTTGTGCTTTTTTAAAAAGCACCTGATTTGTCTAATGGGCACAGCAGCAAAAGTGACCGTTACTACTCTTAGAACACGACAGGATGTCGACATCCGTTGTCTTACACATCATACAATACTGGTTGTCTCAATTTTGTTTTCCTGGAAGCCATCTAATATTCTATTCCCAGGTATCCCACCCCTTTTAAGTATGAAACCACCATTTGGAGCTTCAAGTATCTTAAAAGGATAAGCAAAAGGGCAGGCAATACAGGGGAGTTCTGCTTTATGGACATCCATTTCTGGAGGGTGACTGGAGTCAAACTTTAGTGAAAAAGTGGCCATATTCTTTAAAAAGAAAAAAAAGAAAGATGGTCAATGGCACCATGCCCATTTCAAAGGGTTATGTTCCTACAGTTAGCCACCTTAGGACGCAGGTTCTAGTTCTCCCTCTACACACATGAATGAATAACTGATGACATTTTGGAAGAGGGTTAAGACAAACAAACACACCAATAAAAAAAAAGTTCTTTTGTCTCATAGAGACATTACTGTTATTCCCCTCTCCTTTGTTGGGTTCAACCAAGCAGACTGCATGGTACAGGCCCAGGGCGAGGCTCAGCCAACAAGCACACCTAACCACCCCTAATCACAGCTCATCCTTCAGTGGGCCATCTGTTTCTTCCTCCTCATCCTTTTCTTCCTCTTCCTCCTCATCCTCTTCATCCTCCTCATTATCTTCACCCTCCGGCTCATCGTCTCCCTCCTCTTCTTTCTTCTTCTTGTCTTCTTCCTCCTGCTTCTTTCGTTGCTCCTCATCCTGCTGCTCTTTCATTTTCTTCTCAGCATCCTAGTGACAATTTAAAGGGATATATGTTCTTGAATAGGGCTTATCATGTTAAGTAGGACTCAGTAGTATGGTGCTAAAGGCTTGAAAACCATGCAGCTGCTCTCATCTCTCAGCGAAGACATATCATAGAAAATATAACTTACAGAAGTTAGGCAATTGCTACAAGCTTTGAGCGTTTCTTCATTCCATACTTAAAAACTCATGGAGGGCAGATAGATGCACAAATACAACAACAGATAGTAAGCAAAAGTCAAACTTCCATATTTAGACTGACGACTTCCCATTTGTGCACAATTGGCAAGGGGGCAGAACAGGGCAGGCTTATGCACATCCCATTGACAGATGCAGTGCCTCAGAATGCAGCCTCTCCATGTAAGTGTGGAGTTGCTCGCATATGAACGGGGGAAGGCCATCACTTCCATACTTTACCCACTGTGTTTGACAAGGCATCTGGCTATTAAAGAGAAGCCTGAGCCTTGGGCTCTGATCCACCAACTAACTTAGCTTTCTATATCCCACCCTTCAGCATACTATACTTCCAAGGCTAATTCATGAAGTATTAAGAACATAATGATAAAAAGTAAGGAGCAGCAAGATAAAAGCAGTTGAAAACAAATTTGATAGAATCAGTTGAAAGAGACCCGTCCCCCAATAGGGCTGGGTAATATTTGGTTTTGAATATTGTGCCAAATCACCAGCTAAATGTTGTGACATTACAAACATTGTGGTATATCAGTATAAGGATGAAGCAACATTGGCTGGCTTCATGGTTTTTCCTGTATCATTTTTGCCAGCACCTGCTTTTATGATTCACTGCTCCCTGTTTGAGGCAGGGGAGAGCTGAGCCAGCAGAGCAAATACAGGCTGCAGGAATTCAGAGAAGCATTGGTTGGCTTCATGGTTTTTCCCACATTGTGATTTTTGCAACACACACCAGGATTCGTGATATTTTGCAAGGTCAAAAATTATGAAACCAGTATCACAATATGGACTTCAAACCGGTTTTGGACGATATATCATAGAAGGAATGAGATGGAGGCCAAAAGTCACCCTCAACATTTTAACATAGTCCATAGCAGTTTCTAAAGTTCAGAATCTGGAACTTGCTCATTTGAAGTGGAGATGGATTATTCATTTAAAGCACTTTACAGAACCTAGGTAAAACAAGATGTGGTGATGACCCTGGCCATAAAGATCAAGAAAAATGACTTCTCACCTTAGTGGCACCCCAGGTTTCATTGCCAACTTCTTCAGCAAATTTCTCATCATCAGTAATCAGGAAGTTGTCAAAAATGGTGCCAGACTTGACCTGTAGCAAACAACAACAATGAGCTCCAATGTTTCTACATAACTCTTTAGGTTTCTGACAGCTTATAAAGCAATGAAACATTTCAGCATCACTTCCAATCACACTGTAAGTAGGTCTTTAAATCAGCCATAAGTTCTCCACCAACCGCTCCAGATTCATTTAAGTATTTACACTCTACTTTTCTCTCAAATCTTGCAGCTGAACACAGAATAAGACATCACAAAATTGCCAATGGCAGCTGCTGCTTTTGATACCACATTTTGAATCAAGACCACCTTAATAGCATAACTATTACAGTCTTGGATAAAGATTGTTTATACGTTCTCTTTTATTACTACATCATAGTTATGGTATTCCTATAATTTGGTGTCTGTTTGGACACAAAACTGCCTTAGATTTGAGACTGCTCACGACTTCTATTAACATTTATATTACTTATTTCAATAATTTGTATCCTGCTTCCCCACTAAATGAATGCTTGAGAAAATTGGCTGCTGTGGCAACTAATTTATCAAGTTAATATGTTTTCTATTTATAGTTTTCTATTTCATCAAAGCATACACAACAGGAGTATATACAACAATCCTGAAAGTCAGGAATGCCACCAATAAATCCAGAATACATTCAGATGTTGGGGAAGGAAGCATTGGAAAAACAAGAAACTATGCAAACTTGCATCCTTAGACAACATTCTTCTATGCTTAACATCTGACCTGAACTTTTTAATTGTAAGCTTCTGGCCAGGTATATTAATGTGGTAACTTCTATGTAGTTTGTTGTGAACTGAGCATGGAGAAGTGGGATATTGTATCAAGAACTCACCTGCCACAAGTCCAAGCCAATGACACCAAAGTTTTCAAAGAAGTAAAGGTCAGGATCAGGAGTGTACTCAGGATTATCTATCTCGGGATGAATCCATTTCCCTTTGTAGTTGGGGTTGTCTATCTGACGAGGTTTCCACTCCCCCTGCAAAAATATAAAAAACATAGGAAATCCACAACCAATTTTAATAGAGCCAGTTTTAAAATAAATCTCCAATACTTAGTGGCCAGCACATTTGACAACTTAAGCATGGAAGGGACAAAAGAATAAAAAATGAATGGTTTGCATTAATTCCAGTTTTAATTCAATCTTCTTATACATGTATGTGTACATTCCACATAAGGCTCTGGTGGAGTTTTAAAAAAGGACACCAATTACCGTACTTTTCAGTGTATAAGACTAGGGTTTTTTTACTAAAAAATAGGGGGTCATTTTATACATGGATTGTGCATGGGGGAATGTGGGATTGGTTGATGCCGCAAACCGGAGATTGTCTGCAGTGTGTTATTGGTATCTGATGCAACGGGTAGTTGATTGGGTGTCACTGTGGCAATTGGGGACAGACCTTAGGAGGATGTTGTGACACGTGTGTGTTAGCATTGGTAAGGCAGCTGAGAGATTTCCTCCCAAAAAAGCTCAACAACTCTGGGCAACCTCCCCCCATTTTCTTAATTTTTAGTCCCCAAAATAAGGAGTGTGTTATACACAGAAAAGTACGGTATGTTCATATTCCTGCCTTGTTCAAAACATCCAAGGTTCAATTTGATCTTTTTTCACCTGGATCATACCATTAACCAATATACTTCTTGTTTTCAACACGTGTAAAACTACCTACCCAGAAAAACAAAGATAACACTGAAATTTTATATATAGCAAGGCCATCTTAGACCAAGAGCTTGAAGTCTAACTCCAGTATGATAACTAAGTGTGATGGTTTTAACAAACCCTCTTTGCATTAAGAGGTGTTTCAAGGGCAACTGTTAGAACCATCACCCTATAAAGATTTAAGATTCCAGAGGACTAAAATGACATTTTGATTAAAGGCTAATTAATCATGGTGGAGATCACTTTAGAAGAGGCATTCATCTGTGTAAGGGACAAGGGGGTGCCTCTTCTCAGACTGCTTTCTTTTAGAAGTCTATTACTCAATTAATTAGAGGCACTTAAGTGAGGAGTTTGGTGGTGTGGCTTTAAAAATGAAAACATCCAACACTGCAGCCTTAGCCACTATTTACCTTATATTCTGGATTTTGGATTACTGGTGGTTCCCACTCGCCATCCATCTCTTCATCCCAGTCCTCAGGCTTCTTGGCATCAGGATCAGGAATATGTTCTGGCTTATCCCAGTCCTGAAAACAAGTTGGGGGGGGGGGGGACGGGTATTAGGCAACCTTCTCACCCAATCAAGATCAGTATTGCCTTCCTGCATTGCAAGGGGTTGGGCTAGATGACCCTCAGGGTCCCTTTCCAACTCTACAATTCTATGATTCTGCACAGCCATCAGTTGAAACTACAATGTCACAATTTCTTCTCACCCACTCACAAAGAACGTAACCATTTCCCCAGCTCCCTCTTATTGTCTACCCCACAGTTGAAACTCTGGTTTCAAGTCTGGTGCCTCTGTTTACATTGCTCTTAAGTGCTGTGTACATTGTTGGTGCTATACCGCCACTAGTACACACTAACCTCTGGTTTTGTGTCTTCAGGATCATCTATCTTTGCTCTTTCATCCCAGTCATCTGGTTTCTTTGCCTCTGGATCCTTAATTTTCTTGGGAGGCAGGAAATCCCAGTCATCCTCCAAGCTGCCAGACTCCACTTTGTTGTTGTCAATCTTTACTTCATATGTGTTATCAGGCCGCACGATGAGGGTATAAAGATGTGTAAACTCGTCATCCTGTCAAAGGAAACAGCTTAAAACTGAGGATAACAGATTCCCTTTAGCCTAGGGTGGAATGCTTTTCAGCAAGAAAAAAAAGGCAGATTTAAGTCAAGCTTCCCACTGATACTGCATACATTTCCTAAACTATGGCACAAGTCTGACTACTAGACCATGTTAATTTACAATTAAACAGAGTATTATTTACACAGCTTCATTTTTAGAACTAGGCTTTGCTTAGTTTGCAAAATGAATACATTTTCCATGCTTTCATTTTTTACCTATGAGGAGTGCCTTATTCCCATAGAGCCTCTACTGTGAACAACAATTAAATATCAAAACCTGCACACTGGACAATTCTCCTATTTCCAAACAATTAAATGCCCACAATTGTTTGAGGCAAGGCTGAAATTTCTGGGTAGATTCAGAATAGTATTTTAATGATATAAAAAATGAATGTTAGAAAGTAAATAGTTGCATCTGATAAATGAACAAAAGTATTAATTTAGACAAAAGACATATATCTATCTATCTATATATATATATATATGTTACAGAGCACTAACATGTTAAATTAATAAGAAATTTCGTACAGTATTTATAAAATTCTACCCAATGGTAGGCCTATGCAGAGTAGCTTCATTGAAAATAACGGCCAGTGATCTCATTGTGTGCAGTTCAGTAATAACTTGAGAATAAAACCTAATATCTGGTTTGATTTAATTTAATATCAATTGTATCCATTTTTATCCATACTGCTTTCTTTCTAGGATCAGAATTTCAAAAGGACTTTGCTCAGTTAGGTCTCCAGACACTCACTTTACAACGGATGTCCTTATTGATTAAGACATTTTTGCCTTTGTAGTTGAAGATCACATGAACTTTCTTGGTACCTGGACCACAGATATCAGGACCTGTATTGGAGACAAAGAGCATAGGATTCATAACAATTAAAATGGAGGCCCACACCCAGATGATCAAAAGGGGGCAGCAAGCATTCAATTCAGTCTCAGACTAACACCACAATGCCCACTTACAAGAATACAGAAAATACTCAGGAGTTCACTACTGCATAGCTTAATCATTCCTTAATAACAAACAATATTTCTCAAATTAAGTGCCATTCCAAAAGCAGACCAATGTAAGTGTTGTAGAATGGTTTCCAATGCCTGCCTAGCACCATGCAAGGCTATACCCCCTGCCCTCTAAAAACCAAACACCATCATGCCCATTTACTAGCATACATGGAGGAGGCCCAAGGGAAGGAGCATCAACCCTCAATTTGCTGCATGGGCTCTTGTTGACCCCCTCCTACAGCCTTACAGATTAGCAACTGCCCAGACAAGTATGTATTTCAAGCAAGCACACTCACCAAACATGATGTTGTACTCAGAATCTCCATGCATGTCCTCTTGGTTCAGGGTTGAGGGAAAGAGTTTCACATAGCCACCTCCACAGTCAATGTTTTGTTCATGTTTCACTGTGAACTGAACCACCATGGTCTTATCCTTGTTGCTGAAGCGATCAAAGGTAGCAGAGAGTGCATAGAAACGAGCATCCTGACTTGTCTGAAGTCCTGGGAAGATGAAACACAGTCAAGGTGTATATAAGAAACAGGGATATCATTATTATAGACGACAATAGTGTGCAAATCTGATCATACAATACCCTCACAAAAACCCTCTCAAGTTTTTTATTACCTGGGGGACCAGAAGTGGAAGAATAATCCAATGTTTACAAGTCTGTCTACAAAAGTTGTGGCAAGTGAAAACTCAGGGATGGCCTGATATTCTACCATTTAATAAGGCAAGCCTGATCCTGTGCAACACTGCAATCATCACCTTCAGATTTAGGACTCCATTGTGACTGAATTAGGAGAACACAGTCCTCCAGAACATCTCCTTACCTTTGTCTTTCTCGGCATCTCCATAGAATTTGCCAGCAGTAAGCTTGAATTTCCCATAGTCAGACTTGTGCTTTGATTCTACCCAACGGTTTGTCCAGGCATCTAAAAGGAACGAAAGGAACAAATTTTGAAACTAAAGAGCTACAATGATTCACCACATACATTTGGTTAACACTGGGCTACAAATGCTCCCAAGACCACAGAGGGCAAATAAAACCATTCAAATGCAACATGTGGCACAAACATTTTTTTTCTGTTCAGTTACAAAAATAATTTTTGCAACAAGCTTACGTTTTTGCAATGTTGCAGTGACTCTGTACAAGGAAGCAAAACGTCAGTCAAAATCAGTCAGTTTTGGTTGCAAAAGTTCAGGCCCCACCTTGATTCTTTTAAAATCAACTTACCACTCAACTTGAAGCAAGCCAAAATGGATACAATAATGGACTATCTGGTATGATGACTACAGGTATGAGTTGGGTCCAAAACCTTGCTCTTGGCCATGACATGTAATGGCAGTCCCAGGACAAGACAGTCTCAGGACAAATGCCCAACACAACATCTACTTTGCTTGAAGTGATTTAGCATACAATGGGTTGTATAAATCTATGTGGTCAACATCCCAACCCCTTTTCAATGCTGTGATGCATATGAGATCTGTATGCTGATTCTGCTTTACTTGTTATTAGATGACTTCCCGTTGGCTACTGCAACTCTTGCCAATCTGGCTCACACCCGGTATTTTGGGAGCACAATTCCCCAGCAGGCATGCACCAAGTTAGTGAATTGTGATTTACTAAATGGTCTTGTTTTTGTGGGTTCCCTTGATCTTTCCTCCCAGCCAGATCTACTTCACAAGGTTGTGGAAGATCAAGTTGGCAACATGAATTTGACCCATAGCTCATTAAAAGGGTGGAATGCAAAAAATGATTAGTGAGCAAATTCTGATCATGTGTTAGTTAACATGAACTTGAACTAGAATTTGTTAAGATAAAACACTTGTCTTAACCTGCAAAATCCTAGCAACAATTTCAGCAGAGAATAAGGACGTGCTTTGCCTGATCACTGCAGACGCAAATGGTCTATCCAATTTCTATCCACCATAAAATGCCTACAAATAATATGCTATAACAAAAAAGCAGTATTAGCATCTTCACTTTTGGGGTACTGGTCCCATTTAAGACACGGCACTGCAACTGCATGGCTTTCAAATGAAACAGCTTTGCTATGAAAAATAATTTTAAAAATGTGTAATTAAAAGTGTTCAGGTCCACAAATGAAATGATTAACACACAATCCTACACGTGTCAAAATCATATGCCAATGTGTTAAACATGGTTTACTCCAAGTTAAATGGATGAAGATTGCAGCTTAAATCTCTACAAAGAGGAACAAGAGAAGACTTATGTCAGACACTCCACAGCAGCTGGGCCTCAGCTAGTATTATCAAAAGGCTCTACTGGACAATACTTCACTCCTGCAGCAGTGGTATACCAAAAACTAGTCTTGAGGTGCTAAAACAAGCTAAGCAGCTTTCACTCCCATCTTGCACCAACACCCCTTTCTATCCTTATAGCCATGCACGTAACCACACGAAAACCACCATATTTCTGTAGAGTTTTTAAGAGAAAAACCAGCTGGCAGTGTCTACACTGCTTTTCAATTCTCCACACCAGGATGCACCTGTCATTTTCGATACTCCAGCAATGGGCGGTCTGTGTGTTCTAGAGACATCCCCACAGCGATCTATTTAGTCCATGTTCTATATCCCCATGGCCCCTGCTGATTATGGCTTAATTACCAACTCCCTATCGTATCCCAGGTCTAGACTAGACACAACAAGACCTATGTCCTCATCACACATGCAGTTAAGGTGGCATCCTCCCCAATGTATATATATGTGTGTGTGTGTTGGGGGGGGGGTTATAGCAGGTTCCATCACATCTGCTAGCTTCTCTCAAGCAAGGCTCTTATAAACATCAGCTCAAAGGCAGCATAGGAAGCTGCTCCTGTGAAATGAGAAGAGTATTGGCAGGCTGAAAAAATGGGAAGGAGTGTGTCAGAATGAACGCATCAAGCTCCCCCTCTTAAGGTGCAAGGCTTGTTAATTGCCCATTTTTACTTGGGGGGGGGGAGCAGCCATACGTTCCTCTCCACATCCTGCCCTTCCTGTGACAGGATCCTGGAGCTCCCAAGGAAGCAAGCAAGCCCCTTCTCACTCCCTACACCAGCCCTTAAGGGACGCTTTCTTCCTCCTGGTTCTGACAGCTGCAGCGCTCGCCCGCCCCCCCAACCCCCAAACCCGGCCCGCTCCCAGTCGTGCCTCGGGCCTTTGCTGGCTTAAGCCGCAGAGGGACCTCCACCCCACAGCCCATCCTCCAACCCCAACAGGGGAATACCGCCGACCCCGTCCGCCCTCACGAGGCCGCATCGCGTGGAAATACCAGAAGGGCTGCAAGGAAAGGCGAATATCGCGATCCTGTCATACGACATTTGGTAATTGGGGGGGGGGGGAGAGAGCCTCCTAAGATGGCGGGGGGAGCAATTACATCGACGCGGGCCCCCCCCCGCCGCCTCTAAGCCCCTCCTGAGGCGGCACAGCCCTAAGCGAGGCCCGAACCCCCGCGGCCCAAGGGAAGCCCACCCGGCCCCCGGGAGCCTCCAACCCGGCCCCCCAGCCAGCAGCGACCCTCACCTCCGTCCCCGAACTCCTCCCTGAAGTACTGGGCAGGCCCGGCCGACGCAAGAGCCAGCAGAGTGCAGAAGGCGAAGAAGGGAACCATCTCCCTGTTTAGATTTTATTTCCCCGCGAGGAGGCCCTTTCAAGAAGAGCAAAAGCTTGGGTGACGGACACCGACGACAGAGCAACTGCGGCCGGCGAGGAGCTTTCGGTGCCCTTTTAAAGGGCTCTCCTCCGAACGCCCGCCCACGCCGCGCTCCGATTGCTCCATCCGGCCCCGGCCGGCGCTGCTATTGGTCCACCGGCAGAGCGGCGGGCTGGGCGGCACCCCCGAACGTTGGCGTCCCAGATGGCTGCTTCTCATTGGCCGCCGGTCCCGGCCAATGAGGCACGACCACGCGTTCGGGGGGAGCCGCCCCCTCCCCTCCGCCGTGGGTGCGTCACCCGATCTCTTTTCCTTTTTTTTCGCAACAGCCCCACGTGAGCCCAGCGGGGTTTTAAAGGGCCAGTTCACGGCAATCTTTCCCACGCCCACCGCATCGCCTCCCAAGCCAACGCGTTAACTGGAATAGCCATATGCAGAATGTGTTCCCAGCACTAACAAGCACACCAAGGAGGCACAGTGAACAGCTGAATCAGCCTTGTGCTGTCTAGCCAGGCACTATCTAAATCAGGGATCAGCAGACTATATGAATCTATAAGGCCCATGCAGATGATCTAGTATAAGGTCACTTGGTGGGCTTCCTCACTGAGCAGGTTTACAACCCCGCCTCCGTCCCCAAGATATTTCTATTAGGCATGACAACATCTCATGAGGCATCTGATGAAGTGCACTGTACTCCAGGAAAACTTAAGCTTTAAGAAATGTGTTAATCTTCCAGGTGTGTTCTTATGGTGCTGCCAGGTGTGGACGCAGGTGGCGCTGTGGGTTAAAGCCTCAGCGCCTAGGACTTGCCGATCGAAAGGTCGGCGGTTCGAATCCCTGCGGCAGGGTGCGCTCCCGCTGCTCGGTCCCAGCGCCTGCCAACCTAGCAGTTCGAAAGCACCTCCGGGTGCAAGTAGATAAATAGGGACCGCTTACCAGCGGGAAGGTAAACGGCGTTTCCGTGTGCGGCTCTGGCTCGCCAGAGCAGCGATGTCACACTGGCCACGTGACCCGGAAGTGTCTCCGGACAGCGCTGGCCCCTGGCCTCTTAAGTGAGATGGGCGCACAACCCCAGAGTCTGTCAAGACTGGCCCGTACGGGCAGGGGTACCTTTACCTTTAATCTTCCAGGTGTGTTCTTATGGTGCTGCCAGGTGTGGAAGCAACTGTTGCTCTTCCATCCCCAGCAATTTGGGGGAGGGTGGGGGGGGTAGGCACCTGTTTTGAGTACTGTAGATCCAGGTTCCTTTCCAATTACAGTATTCGCCATCTAACTAGAGGGCTTGTGAAGAAGGCGCAGCAGAGACTGTACTTTTTGAGAATCTTAAGGAAAAACCATCTTCCGCAGAAACTGCTGCTTGCCTTCTATCACTGTGCCATTGAGAGTGTGCTCACTTATGGCTTATGTGTGTGGTACGGAAGCTGTACTAACCAGAACAGGATGGGGTTGTGCAGAGTTGTTAAGGCAGCAGAGAGCATTGTTGGCTGCCCACTTTCCACCTTAGAGCAGATTTATGCCACAAGGTGCCATAGGAAGGCACAGGACATAGTAAAAGATCCATTGCATCCTGGTCACTGTCTCTTCGAGCTCCTGCCATCGGGACGGAGATACAGGACGATGAAGACGAGAACGAGCCATCTCAAGAACAGCTTCTTCTCCAGAGCGATCTCGGTCCTGAATGGGAAACCTGGACTTTGAAAGTCATCTAATCTTCCTTGCTGTATTATATTGCATTGTTTTAATTAGTGCTTTTATAGTTGTTCTGATTTTGTGTGGAGTGCCCTACCTGGGTGGATGGAGCAGCCAAGTAAATTTCGTTGTCCCTGAGAGGGGGCAATGACAATAAAGATATTATTATTATTATTATTAATAATAATAATAATAATAATAATAATAATATTATCTGCCAGTACAATTTAGATCATGGGTACGCAAACTAAGGCCTAGGGGTTGGATCCGGCCTAATAGCCTTCTAAATCCGGCCCTTGGAGGATCTGGGAATCAGCATGTTTTTACAGGAGTAGAATGTGTCCTTTTATTTAAAATGCATCTCTGGGTTATTTGTGGGGCATAGGAATTCGTTCATTATTATTTTTTCAAAATATAGTCCGTCCCCCCACAAGGTCTGAGGGACAGTAGACTGGCCCCCTGCTGAAAGTTTGCTGACCCCTGGCATAAAGCATAGAGACACAACCTGGACTAAAAAAATAGCAACCACAAATGAACAGAAAACAAAGGCAGCATGGTTGGGGCAGAAGAGGCTAATAATGATATAGGCTGCAGGACTAATATAACAATTGTTATAATCATAAGGGCTTCGGTAGGATATATGAGAGACAGTTGCACAAGCAGGAAAAGACAGCTTTACTGGAATCAAATTATTATATTGGGGAAAGCCTGCATGTAGCACAGACAATTGCGCCACGCTCTGTCATAGCCATAGGCAACTGGGAACTCACAGCAGCCCTCAGAGCTTCTCTTCAGACTTTCTCGATTGCAGTCAGCAATCCCAGGTAGGCCTTCTTATTACGCAGCTCAGCTACCTCTCCTCAGATAAAGGTAAAGAGACCCCTGACCATTAGGTCCAGTCATGGCCAACTCTGGGATTGCGGCGCTCATCTCGCTTTATTGGCCGAGGGAGCTGGTGTACAGCTTCCGGGTCATGTGGCCAGCATGACTAAGCCGCTTTTGGTGAACCAGAGCAGCGCACGGAAATGCCGTTTACCTTCTGGAGCGGTACCTATTTATCTACTTGCACTTTGACGTACTTTCGAACTGCTAGGTTGGCAGGAGCAGGGACCGAGCAACGGGAGCTCACCCCGTCACAGGGATTCAAACCGCCAACCTTCTGATCGGCAAGTCCTAGGCTCTGTAGTTTAACTCACAGCGCCACCTGCGTCCCTCAGATAAGCAGAGCCAAAGGTTATATGTCAAACAACCCCCTGCTTCTTTGATCCCATCAGAACCAAACAGGCAGCAGGAAGCCCTCCTATCTATGCACCTCAACCAGGGGCTTACCTAGGACTTGGCCGGGTTGGCATGGGTGCTCCAGACTCAGGGGAGACAGACAAAAAGCTCTTAAACGCTCGCTCCTGCACTTATGCGAGCAAGCCATTGGTGTGTATAGAAAGGACAAGAGTTCTACCCAAGCCTCTACTGCAGGGGTCAGCAAACTTTAAAGCAGGGGGCAAGTCCACTGTCCCTCAGACCTTGTGGGGGGCCGGACTATATTTTGGAAATTAAAAAATGAATGAATTTCTATGCCCCACAAATAACCCAGAGATGCATTTTAAATAAAAGCACACATTCTACTCATGTAAAAACACGCTGATTCTGGGACTGTCCACGGGCCGGATTTAGAAGACGATTGGGCCAGATCCAGCCCCCGGGCCTTAGTTTTCCTACCCATGCTCTACTGCTATTATTCTCCTTGAAGACCTTTTCAGGACCAAGGACCATAGCTGTCAATGTTTCCCTTTTTTAAAGGGAAATCCCCTTATTCTGAATAGGATTCCTCGCAAGAAAAGGGAAAAGTTGACAGCTATGCCAATGATTGTATTGGCACCTTCCAACCTCTGCAGAGAGGAGGGCATACACCAGCAGTGGGCATGGCCAAAAAGGGCATGTAGTCCCCACAACAGCTTATTGCCTGTGTCTTAACTGACACAGGAGTCAGTCAGAGAGTAGAGCAACTGTATTGCTGGCTTTCCTTCCCATCAGAATATATAGGCCCTCTGAAAAATTAGTTGCCACCTGACTGTTTTTAAAAGCCTGTTCACAAAAGTATATTTTGCCATTTCTCACAAGCATACTAACTTGTGTTTTCTTTGGTGGTTATCAGTAGACAGTGTTCTGTAATGATGGAAGGACCCTGTATTTTCTTTGCTCTTTCTCCCCCCTCCCCACTTTATTTAGATTAGCTTGGTTTTTTATTGTATTGTATGGCAAAAAAATTCAATAAAATCTATGGGAGGCAGGGAAGACCCTGCTCTATATCACAAGCTGTTTCCAAATGGGCAGGAGTGGCTGGGGAAACCCAGCCAGATGGGCCGCGTATAAGTAATAAGTAATAAATTATTATTATTATTATTATTATTATTATTATTATTATTATTATTATTAACACAGCATCCTCTCCTGCAAAGTTTAATGGGGGAGTGTGGGGCCATATGGGGAGAGGTACTTTCTAACAGCTAAATTATGATTGTACATTTTTAGTGAGAATTTGATTGTTTTATCTTTTTTTGTAAACCACTTTCAGGTTTTTTTTCTAGAAATGGTATATAGTTTTTTGTAAAATAATAAATAAATGTGGATCACACTGAGTTAACAGGCTTACACCCAATTAACTGTGTGCATTATTGCATCTGAAATATATGCAGCATACTCATAGTCTCTGTATCTTCAAAGTGTTGGAGATGAAAACAGCACCTTGAATTGTACCTAGAAGGTAACAGGTAATTAATGCAATTGCTACAGAACCACTTGAATATGTTATTCTCCCCTCCCCCTCCCCCCCCCTCCGCCTGCCAAAAAAGGGATCTGGGTTAGAGTTAGAACTGCTTGAATCTTCAGAGCAGCCTTCAAAAGCAACATTAGATCACATTGCAGTAGTCTGTATCTGAGGTTGCACGCGCATGTATAAAGGCAACCAGGTCTGTGTTTTCCATAAGAGGCCCACCCACCATATCAGACATGACTGAAAAAAGCATTCTTGGCTGAAGACACTACTTTGGATTTCAGGAATAGTGCTAGATCCAGGATCCTGGTGATCTAGTCTTTCAGGGCTGCGTGGAGTAATGTATGCCACTACTAGAATTTTATGTCCCAATTATATTCTGCATTTCCAAAACTAAGCCTGCAATTCTATGCATACTTTACCTGGGAGTGAGCTCCATGTGGGGCTTCATATCTGAGTAGATGCTATGACTGCACTGCAAGGCTCTCAAAATGTCTATTTTCCCCAAAGCCATTGGCTCTCCTCCATCTGCTTCATCTTATCTGGATTCAACCTTTGCCCAATTCACTAGGCCCCCAGACAAACACTGGTTCAGAGCACACTGCTGCTGCCCTTGTATTAGTTGAAAATAAAACACAGAGCTGTATATCATCTGCAGCCTACTGATTACACAGAATTCCAATGCTCCAGAAATTTCTCTCAGGGGCTTTTGATAAAGGTGACAGGACTGAAAAATGGGAAACAAAAGGCAATCTGATTTATCCACCCACAAAAACATATGAGGCAAAAGTTATCTCACAAATGGTTTATGGGGCGGGAGACCATGGTAATTTGACCCCAGCTGAAATGGCACAAAACACCTATTTATGAGAAGGCCTTTTTTTGTGCAATACCCCCTTCAACAGAGATGAGCAATTTCAATTTTATTAATTAGATTTGTGCATCACCCTTCATCCAAAGAGCACAGGGAGGTTCACAACAACAAAATACGAAATGAAAACACAATTATACTACCCCAAACTCCACAACAGGGGCTTCAGACAAACCCACTTGCCCCAAGGGGAGCGGAGAAGCTTCAAGGCAGACAGTTGTTTGTCTTTTCCGTTTTTAATGTATAGTTTTTATTGGTGCCAGCAGGGGGATACTGTAGGTAGTTTTCACTCAGGTCCACATATGCAAATAAGGGATTGAAAGTAACGTTCAGTGATTGTATAGTTACAGAAAGTGGTTACAGTTGCGTTGTAGTGGAGCTCTATATAAGCAGGCTGGCTGAACCCTTCAGTTCTGTTCTGTTCTGGCCTGTGAATAAACAAGAACTGTTTGAAGAATCGCTGTGTTGTCTGATATGTTCACCCACAACTTAACAGTGCTAATTATGGTGATACATTTTATGGAATTTCACTTCTATATGAGCAATACTGTATAATATTGTTTTATTGGCATCAGTCTGTCTCAATAGAAAATGGGAGTGCGCCTCTGGGGTTGAAGTAAAATTGCTGGAGAATCACAACACCTAATGTGGCTGCAGAGACCCCCCCCCCCTCTTGGCCTCACGGATGTAGTCCTAAGGAAATCAGAGCAATATGTTTCACACCAGCTTGGTTGCAGGGGTTGCCAGAGGGAAGCGTACAACTCACCATCCAACCGTCTTAGGGACTCCAGCCTGGATTTGTGTAAAGTTTACCCCTTAGCCTTTTCTTCTCCCAAAGATGTTCTGAAAGGTCTGGACTTTTCCTTAGGGTTTATTCCCAGAGTCTTTCCCACAGATGTGTGGCAGCAGATGTTTAGGATCAGTTTTCCTTCTCCTAGATGGGCTTCCTTCCCAGATTGACAAACCCCACCTGCCCTCTCATTCCCCTCTACAGCACATGCAGAAACATTCAATTCACTGGAGCCTGTCTTTGAATGCAGAGGAAATCCCTAGCTCACCAAGGGTTTGAGCCAGTCAGGGAGTAGAGCAAATGTATTGCTCTCTTTCCCTCCCATCAGAATAAACAGTCCCTCTGAAAAAATGAGTTGCCACCTGACTATTTTTAAAAGCCTGTTCGGATAAGTATATTTCGTCATTTATCACGAGCATACTAACTTGGGTTTTCTTTAGTGATTGTCAGTAGACAACGTTCTGTAATAATGGAAGGACCCTGTATTTTCTTCGCTATTTCTCCCCCCCCCCCCCCATTTAGATTAGCTTGGTTTTTTTATTGTATTGTATGGCAAAAGGTTTCAATAAAATCTATGGGAGGCTGGGAAGACCCTGCTCTATATCCAAGCTATCCAAGGGTTTGAGTCAAAGCCATTCCCAGGGTGTGGCCGCTGTTGCATGCTGACAGCTTCTAGGAGCCACAGGTGAGAGCTGAGTGCAGAGAGCTAAGGAGCACAACATGTCATCCACCAGAGATACTCCTCCTCCCCGAATGCCCCATATATCCCATAAATACTGCACACAGTACAGTGGCACCTCGGGTTACATACGCTTCAGGTTACATACGCTTCAGGTTACGGACTCCGCTAACCCAGAAATAGTGCTTCAGGTTAAGAACTTTGCTTCAGGATGAGAACAGAAATCGTGCTCCAACAGAGCGGCAGCAGCAGGAGGCCCCATTAGCTAAAGTGGTGCTTCAGGTTAAGAACAGTTTCAGGTTAAGTACGGACCTCCGGAACGAATTAAGTACTTAACCCGAGGTACCACTGTATATAAATACTATAAAATAGTATACAACTACTTTCAATGAATACATTTCTGCTGCATTTCATAACAAGCATTAGCAGAGCAAGGGTTCTTCATGCAATTCCTGTGGATACTTAGTCCAGAAACTGTTAAGCCACTAAAACCCAAACTGAATATGTGGTTAGACACAGGATATGGCAGTTCTTCAGACATCTTGGCTGCTTCCCCCCCCCCTAAATTTAGACAAAAAATGGAGATTTCATCATGCATTTATATCACACTGGAAGCAGGCATGAACTGAGAGCTGGCTCATTATTTTGCTCCAAGTGTGTTAGGACTTCGGTTCAGGGCCGGCCCTATGATGAGGCAGTCAGGTAGGTGCCTTAGGTGGCAGATGCTGAGCAGTGGGGAATAGACAGAACTATGAGTGCCACAAGGCCTCCCTGTACCCCCTACACTAGCCTGCTGCCCTCAAGTGCAGTGAAGGATACTGTCCTTTCATCAGTATTGAAGTACGACTCAACTAATAGGCCAATCGGCTTCTGTATGTGTGTTGGAGGAGGGCACCATCTTCTCCTTTGCCTCAGGCAGCAAAATTTCTTGAACCAGCCCCGGTCTGAGTGCTCTTCAAAGTACCATGCACACTTCTACTGTGCTGCCCCATTCTGGGAGACCCCTTCCTGAGCTAAAACTCTCCCACATGAGAGGTGTGTGAGGCTGGGTGTCGCACCATGTGGGGCACCCCCTACCTGAGTCTGCTGCAGGCAGGGGTTTATATTCTGATTGGCTGCCAATTGCTCCAAATTCAGAGTGCATACCCAAAATGGTGTGGGTGCATGTGGAGTGAGGACCTGGTTTTCTGAGATGAAGCATAGGCCATTGTCTCTTATGGTAAGTATCCTGAGACACCACCCTTTCGGTGGGTGTAGTTTGCGCCTAGTTACAACGCATACCCTCCAACATTTCTCCGATGAAAATGGGGACGCCCCAAGGAAAAGTGGGACATTCTGGGATCAAATCAGAAACTGGGATAGCTTCTGTAAATTCGAGACTGTCCCTGGAAATCAGGGACACTTGGGGGGTCTGACAATGGTATAGTAGCAAGCTGAGCAGGAATTGGATGTGTTGTATGTCCTTTGACCTGCCTGACCTTCTCACTGCAATTGTTGGCTACTCATATATACTCATATATACTCTTTCTTCATGACTTCTCCTTTATTCCATTTCTTATACGGGCCCTTCTAAAATCTCAGCTCATCTACATGTTTCTTATTCTTCTGCAGCCACGCCAGTTTCTTTAGATGCCTCAGACTGTTCTTTCTACAGCCTGTAGTAGTTGGAAACTGGATAGGCAGGTAGCATCTCGAGAAAACCCACGTCCCTGTTTCTGGAATACTTGCTGTATTTAGGGCAGGAACCCAGCTGTGCATATGGTGCAAATCACATGGAGTGGCTGGAGATGATTGGGTGCTGAGGCACTCCGTCTGTGTGTACTGCATGGATTGGATGTGCTGCTAACACAGATCACCCCTAAGTTAGGCACACCCTAAACACCGTGCCAGAACAGACGTTGCTGATGTTCTTCCACTGGATTTGATTAACCACAGTCTTGTGCAACACATCATACTCTTTGCTTGAGGTGAAATTAATAGACCAGGGTTGTGAGCCATACAGGCCAATTCGGTGCATATTTATTCAAAGTAAGCCTGCGTAATTCAAATATACTTGCTCCCCAGGTGGGTGTGGATACAATCACAGCCTGTGTAAGTTTATGTAGAAATTAGAAATTAGAGCCTTAAAACAACGAAGGAAATCGTGAAGGATAAGATTATCAGAGACTGCTATCTCTAGCTCAGAGGTTGCCTCTGAATACCAGCTGCTAAGAGAGGAAGGTTATTGCCTTCCTATCTTACTTGCGGGCTTCCCATAGGCATCGAGTTAACAGGATACTAGACTAGTTGCTATAACCTTCAATCAGATCCTGCAAGTCTCTTCAAGGAGGCTTAGTTTGGTCAGACTCAAGTAAAATAAACAAATACATACATTACTTCTGGTAAAGGAGCCACCATAGCAGCTAGAGGTCTGTGAAAAATTTGTGTACTGGGCTTTTTAGACTTGTCTACTCATGTATTATCTGAAATTAAAGGGGCACATTGGTTGCCAGATGTGATTCCCCCCCCCCAGCTCTCCTACCCCAGTACCAAGACTTGTACACCAGAGAAAAGGAAAGTATCTGTCTTGGGATGCTTACTGTCTGATAACAACCGAATTGGCAGCTTCCTTATGCTCTGTGTGTTCAACAGCAGACAAAACATTTCCTGATACATAACTCAGTTTAATATATAACTTGGTGATCATAATGCTGAGAAAAGCTTCACCTAGTGAAGCCTGCAAGTGGCTTCTGTTAAAGATTATAAGAACTGGGCTAGTTTGTTTGTTTTTATGTGGCAATCCTAAACTCTCAGCAGGTGCCCCAAAAGACAGCACTCCTATGCCTTTAATAGTTCTGTAGAAAACAGAATGAAGAGGCAGAAATCTCAGGAATGATCTGGATTGATGATGAGGCATTATGATGGGGTGAGGAGGAAGGAGAGAGAGCCAGTACGGATTCACCAGAAGTGGCAGTTTAAGCCTGTGCAGCTTTCTTCACTTCCCTGCATGAGAAGCTGTACTAAGTGTCTCCTTTCTCACAGCCACTGAAAGTGCCCAGGTCATCCTACGACTGGAAAGCAAAAACAATGTGGAATGCAGCACAATGCAATGATGATCAGGGATGGCATATTGCTTTTTCGTGTTTTGTACATCACCCTGGGATCTAATATGATGAAGGATGTCATATGAATGTTTTCAATAAGTAATGTTTTAAATCAATAAATCAACACACTCCTGCACTGGACTGATACATCACAACACTTTGGGGAGGGGGTCCTGTTGGATATGGAATCAGGACCTAAAAGAACAGAAGGAGCTGAACTAGAGGTGCTGGTGTTTAAAATGAAATATTCTTTAAAGTAGTCAAGTATGGCTGATGGTGCTCTGAAGACCAAAGGGGAAAGACTTTATAAACCAAAAGAGCGACAGCGAAAGATAAGGAGAGAAATGAGGAGGCCTTAATGCAGGGAAGATTGTGACACATTAAGAAGGCTAGAACAGACCATTCTGTAGATGTGTAGTGTATCATCTCAAATGGCTGTAGTGCAAAATCTGATAGGTATGCCCCAGGTCCCTTTGCAGTATTATCCCCCTATAAATATTGCTGCTGCCCCAGACAGACAACTTAGATTGCTTGGGCTATCAGGGCTGCCTTGCAGAGAGACTGCTGGTTATGCTGATGTCCTTATCTACATGTACAGGACAGGGACCAGGGTGTACCTAAGGCTTTCTGGCACGTGAAGTTAAGGCATCAGGTATGCCATATAAGCACACCCAATGTCTACATAAGTCCCCTACGGGCAAGCCCTTGTAATTCAAGTGACTTTCATATTATGTGAAGCCCAGGTAGTTTCTGTACCCAACAGTCTGCCTTCTAACTTTGGGGAACAAAGTTACCATAATTGCTTCATTATGAACAGTCTCTGAAGACTGTGGGAACATAAGGTATGCTTCCAAAATCCCTCAGACTTCACCCTGAAAAAATCATCGTAGTTGGCATCCCTGGTAACCCTATACAGAGACTATGTCTCCTGTACTTTTACCAAATGTATAAAAGGTAAAGGGATCCCTGACTGTTGGGTCCAGTCGCAGATGACTCTGGGGTTGCAGCGCTCATCTCACTTTACTGGCCGAGGGAGCCAGTGTACAGCTTCCAGGTCATGTGGCCAGCATGACGACGCCACTTCTGACGAAGCCAGAGCAGCGCACGGAAAATCCGTTTACCTTCCCGCCAGAGCAGTAACTATTTATCAACCTCACCCCGTTGCGGGGATTTGAACTGCCGACCTTCTGATCGGCAAGCCCTAGGCTCTGTGGTTTAACCTGCGTCCCTGTATACCCAAATGTATACAGGAGGGCATTTCAGCAAGTGCAGCTTCTCATCTTTACCTAGCCTGCTGTCCTTGCTGATGTTCTCTCTTCTGCATAATTCCTGTCCTGGGTGTCTAGTGATTCTATTTGTTGTTTATTTTTTTAAAAAGTAGCCTCAAGAGAAGTCATATGGGGCTACATCATAGCTAGCACAAGCTCTCAAAAAGGCAGGAATGGGGAGCCTGTGGCCCTTCAAATCCCTAACCACTGGCCAAGATGACCAGGGCTGATGTGAGTTGAAAGTCTAACAATATTTGGAGGGACACAGGTTCCCCATCCCTGCTCCAATGGAAGGTAGACTTGATAAGACTTACACTCCCTCTGAAGAAACAGGTATGTAGCTTGACATTACTTCCTAGTCTCTAGGAAATAGGGGACTTACTCTGTCTGAATACTCACTAAGCCACAAATCTCATCAGACACAGCTTTGAAAACACGTTCAATATAAAGAACCATATGGAACCATATACCTGTGATCATAATCTGAGGCCTTTCCTCACGTGCTCTCTTCCACTGAAGGTCTAGAGGGTGCAACCAGGGAATGGGCTTTTTCAGTGGTGGCTGTCCACTTTTGGAATGGCGCATCTGGCACCATCATTACATATCTTTAGGCGCCAGGCAAAACCATTTCTTTTTAATTGGGCCTTTGGCTTTTACATATCTATGGCCTTTTTGTATAATGTAGATTAAAAAAATAATTGCTGGTTTTACTTACTTTGGTTTTTTTTGCTTACAATATTGTAAGTCGATTTGAGTTGCCATAAAGGAAATGGACTTATTATTATTATTTATTAGACTAGGGACATTTTGCGAAAGGCAAGAGGTATGAAGAGAGAAGCCACTTTCTTTTTGCACTGTTGAAACCATCACTCACTTGTGGGACTGTTCTGGGGTGGTTGGCTCATCTGCATGGTGACAGCTGACAAATGAATGCACATTTGAAGGTTTCAATAATGCTTTTGGCTGGCATGCATATTTGTGGTATGATAAAGTAAAAGCACACAAAGCTTTTAAAAATCATATTGTTAGAAAAGCATTGTTTAATGTTTGGATAAGATATAAGGATTTGTTAGAAAAGAAAACCCCAAGATGGTTTGTTAGAAAAGAAAACCCCACCAACGGAAGCGAAGGCACAGAAAAAACTCAATATGGAGGCCAAATGGCCAAAATATTGGGAAATTTTGGAACAAGATGGAGACAGAATAAAATTGCAGAGTTTTGAAAAATTGAAAAATAAAGTGCGAGATTGGCTCCATTATTATCAAATAATGGAGGCATACAATTTGGACAAAAAAGTTGGTTTCCAGGTGGAAAAATCAAAATTGGAATCAAGAATTTGTCAAGAATGTATAACTTGCTGTTGAAATGGAACACGCAGGATGAAATGGTGAAATCTGATATGATTAAATGGGCACAAGATGTTGGACATAACATAATAATGGCTGACTGGGAACAGCTATGGACCACAGGTATGAAATTCACGGCATGTAATACCCTAAGAGAAAACTTAATGAAAATGATTTATAGGTGGTACATGACACCAGTCAAGCTTGCAAAAATTTACCATTGCCCGATAATAAATGTTGGAAATGTAATGAGATTGAAGGTACATTCTTTCACCTTTGGTGGACATGCCCAAGGATTAAGACATTCTGGGAGATGATTTATAATGAAATGAAAAAGGTATGCAAATATACCTTTCAGAAGAAACCAGAGGCCTTTCTCCTGGGCATGGTCGGCCAATTGGTGTCAAAGAAGGATAGAACTTTTTTTATGTATGCAACAACAGCAGCAAGAATACTCATTGCGAAGTATTGGAAGACACAAGATTTACCCACCCGGGAAGAATGGCAGATGAAGTTGATGGACTATATGGAATTGGCAGAAATGACGGGCAGAATCCGAGACCAGGGAGAAGAGTCAGTGGAAGAAGACTGGAAAAAGTTTAAAGATTATTTACGGAAATATTGTAAAATTAATGAATGTTAGAAAAATGTTGGAATGAAGTTATATGGCTTTAGTAGAAATGTTATAAGGAATTAAGTATAAACAGATTAATAGAGTATTAAAGGAAAAAATAAGGTTAGAATGTGTTAAGATAATTATAGGATAGAAAACAGAGGAAGATGGAAAGGAATTGCTGAAACAATTAACAGAAGTGGAATACAAAAAGGGAGGTGTGAGAAGGTCGTGGAAATAAGTGAATGAAAGATAAGATATTGAAATTATTTGATGTGTTTTAAACTGTTTTTGTTTTGTTTTGTTAGTTTAATATGTTAGTGTTATGTAGTGTTTTTGTATTGTATTGTATTGTTCTTTTTTTGTAGTGTTTAAATTGTTGGAAAAGTAATAAATATTACTTCTAAAAAAAAAAGACAAATGAGTGCACATTCATCTCACAAAATGCACCGCACCCATCAAAGTGCTGCCAGTTGCCTTCATGGATTTATTATTACCAAGGGTGAGTGCTCCATGTCTCCACATTCACAGAGCGCTATAGCCAACACTTCCGTGGGTCATCAGCTAGTGTTTGCTTACTGCAATTCTGACAACTTGCTAAGACTGCAGAGCTCTAGTTGGTCAGCTGCCCTAGTAGATTAGCTATACAGGTAACTCACAACTTATGTGCATTTAACTTACATGCTTTCAGGTTTACGTGCTTGGCAAAAACATAAAAAATAAAAATAAAAGGAGGGCGGAAAGGGGACAGGCGTCCAGGAGAAAAAACTTTGACAATGGCAATTGCCATCAAACCTAATGTGTTTTGACTATACACATTTTTTGCTTTACACACTATCCCTAAAACATAAACCCCCATGTAAATTAAGTGGTGGTGCTGTGGGTTAAACCACAGAGCCTAGGACTTGCCGATCAGAAGGTTGGCGGTTCGAATCCCCACAACAGGGTGCACTACCGTTGCTCGGTCCCTGCTCCTGCCCACCTAGCAGTTCGAAAGCACGTCAAAGTGCAAGTAGATAAATAGGTACCACTCTGGCGGGAAGGTAAACGGCGTTTCCGTGCGCTGCTCTGGTTGGCCAGAAGCGGCTTAGTCATGCTGGCCACATGACCCGGAAGCTGTACGCCAGCTCCCTCAGCCAATAAAGCAAGATGAGCACCACAACCCCAGAGTCGTCCATGATTGGACCTGTCAGGGGTCCTTTTACCTTTACCTATACTACAAAGTATTTATTTCTTCACAGTATAGGTGTGTAATATGGCAGGTCTTGTACAGCCACACCGTCCTTTATACCCACCGCAAATCAATAAAATCTGACCTTATTTTAAGCTAGGTTAAGAAACTAGCACTTGAATTTTAAGTATATGCACATACAAAAATAATGAGCTGCTACACCCGTTTCTCAGAGTATCAGTAGGTGGCGCTATAACCAAGCATGTTGAAACCTACTGCTCACCTATTTTGCCATACAGAAAGATGGTACCCACTGAGCTGTTTCTTCAAGGGGGATAAAAACAAAAGATCTGGACAAATCACTCACTCCTGGTTGTGGCTGGATTCCTGAACATGAAATTTTAAATACAGCAGAGGAGGGTTAGGGCCTCTGTTTTTTGCTTGCACTGATATACTGGCTAACCATAAGAGTTATTTTGCCCACCATTCGCCGCTGGCTAGTGGCTGTTATATTGTTGTCGTCTGTCTTGGGAGGCAATGGAGGAGTGCACCTTTGGCCTTTTGGATGCTTGCAGTGCCTGCTGTGGTTGTAGAGGGACATGTTTTGTTGCAATTGTAGAGATGTTAAATAGCTGGGGAGGGAGGAAGAAAAAGCTTTAGAAAAAGCTTTTTTTTGTTATTGGCATTCGTATATCCTAAGAGATGAAAAGCTGTTTTCTAACAGGCTGCAAATGCCAATAAGAGTGTTTCTTTACTTTGGTATTACAGATAGTGTTCCATTTCAGCCAAAATGGTGCCTTTTCCTTTCAGAAGTTTGGCAGATGCAGCTATCTTTGCTCCACCTGGGAGAAAAGTGTCTATAGAATTTCTGCACAGCCTTCAAAGCAGGAAAGGATAAACCCTTAGCCAGTCACTGCCACAACATACATTTAAAGCATAAATTTAGGGTTTTCCCCAAAGAACCTGGGAACTGTAGATAGAAACCGGTTTGTCATCTTCTCCGTTTGACCAAGCTACACCAAGCTTGTGTCGCTCTTCTAAACCTGCGAACAGAACAGCCACGTGCCGTGGTTGGACTCCAAGTCAAATCAGCCCTGGCCACTATGGACAATGGTTAAATACTATGGGTTGCAGTGCAGCAACATCTGGAGGGACACAGCTTCATACGTTGTGGGGTGTGAGGGAATAAAATATGCCTGTAAAGGGAAACTTTAACCAACACTTCCTTGTCTTTGAAACATGGCTCATGAAAGAAATCCAACCGGTGAGGCCCTCCTTACCACTGTGACCTTTCAGCTGTTCCAACTTTCCCTGTTGCAAGTTATTTAGGAACCCTGCCTTTAAAAGATGCAAGCATTTCAGGGTGGGGAGGAAGACTGCACTTTGGAACTCCCTGCATGTTGAGAGTAGGTGTTTTCACTGTACTACTCTTTTCCCACCTGCCAAAAATCATTCCAGTTTAGGCAAGCCTACTCGGATGCTAGGAAAGCTGAGGTAATCTCAACCCGTTTTAGTATCTTAACTTTTTTATGTTTTAAAGTAAGGTTGTGAATTCAAACCCCCCCCCCCATTTTATTGTTTCATCCTTTTGTAAACCGCTTTTGATTTTGTTTGTTTTTTTGCAATCAAGCGGTGGATAAAATTTTATGAAACAAACAAACCAACTGCTGTTGTGACAAGGCGGCTGGGGGGCAGTTGAATTTCAAAGCACTGAAAACTGTTATTCACCCCCCCCCAAAAAAAAAAAAATTAAACTCCTGTGTAATTACACTTGTTCTTCTACCTGCGGATGAGGAGCTGGAATATGCTGTCTTCCCACCTCGGACAATTTAATTTTACGGTAATATCACCATGGAGGCTCTCTAGCACATAAACGTCAAAAACTTTATGCTCAGATCGTCACTTCCGCTTCCGGCCAACGCAGTAACTCCTTGTCAGTCGTTGCCGGGAACATGGCTCCCACCGTGGAGTCGGCGGCGGGTCCTGGGTCAGCGGCCGAGCTCCTGCTGCAGAGACTAGAGCTAGTAGGAGCCCAAGGCGAAGCGAGGCTCTGCAGCTTGGAGGCGGCTGCGGCGCTGGGCTTGGACCACCAGGTGCTGGTCGGGGCCGTGAAGAGCCTGCAGTCGTTGGGGGAGGTAAGTGGGCGTGGCGGTCTCTGGTCACGCCCCCGTGAGCCGTCGCGGGTGTGACGTCATCCTTACCTGCGCCGATAGGGGCTGCCCTCGGAAGGAAGAGGGACGCTTCTGCGTACCTGAGGCGGGGGAACAGGAGAACTGCGCATGCGTGCTGCCCTGTGTTAGCAGAGCGTCGCTCTATGGCTCCTTTAAGAAAATGACAGGGGGCGGAGCGTAGGATCCCCACAGAGTTATTAAAAGGGTAGATGGGCACACTCCTTTTTTGAATGGAGGGTGTGTGGACTTTGCTTTGTTTTAACATTTCCCTGAGGCGTGAAAGCGAGAGTTGCAGTGTTGTATCCCCAAATTTCAGGTTAGGCTTGACTTAGCAGCCTTTCTCCACCTTGGGTCTCCCCCCCATATGTCGTTGAACTACAACTCCCAGCATCCCCAGGTAGCAGGACAAGCAGCTAGGGATGATGGGAGTTGTAGTCCAACGTCAGGACGGACACCCAAGTTTGGGAAAGGCTGGTCTTGAAAGCAAGCCACTTGTGTTCTGCAGTTGCTGCTGCTTCACAGGCTGGGCCAAAACAGAGAGGAGAGCCTTACTTAAAA
Source organism: Podarcis cretensis (assembly GCF_951804945.1). Classification (NCBI taxonomy): domain Eukaryota; kingdom Metazoa; phylum Chordata; class Lepidosauria; order Squamata; family Lacertidae; genus Podarcis; species Podarcis cretensis. The sequence goes on from NC_137187.1 coordinate 34,263,809, forward strand.
ACAAAACAACCAACAGCCTGATGTTTCTCTGGGGGGCTTAGTTTGGTTAGAATCAAGTATACACTTCCAGACTTAATGCTAAATACATTACTTCTGGTAAGTGAGCCACTATAGCTGATGGAGGGCCATGAAAATATGTGTCCTGTGGGCCTTTTAGGCTCGTCTACTTATGTACTAGGGATGCGGGTGGCGCTGTGGGTTAAACCACAGAGCCTAGGACTTGCCGATCAGAAGGTCAGCGGTTCGAATCCCCGCAACGGAGTGAGCTCCCGTTGCTCGGTCCCTTCTCGTGCCAACCTAGCAGTTTGAAAGCACGACAAAGTGCAAGTAGATAAATAGGTACCGCTCCAGCGGGAAGGTAAACAGCATTTCCGTGCGCTGCTCTGGTTTGCCAGAAGTGGCTTAGTCATGCTGGCCACATGACCCAGAAGCTGTATGCTGGCTCCCTCGGCCAATAAAGCGAGATGAGTGCCACAACCCCAGAGTCGGTCACAACTGGACCTAATGGTCAAGGGTCCCCTTACCCTTACTTTACTTATGTACTGTCTGAAACCAAAGGGGTGCATTGGTTTGCAGATGTGACTCCCCCCCAGCTCTCCTACCCTGCTATGAAACAGTATGGAGTAGTTGATAAAGTGTAAGATTTGGACTTGGGAAAACCAAATTAAAATCCATCCATAGCTATAAAGACTAGAGCAGGGGTGACTAATCTGTGGCAGTCATATGTTGCCAGACTCGCAACTCTCATGATCTCTAGCCAACATACCCAATGGTCAGGGATGGTGAGATTTGCTGTCCAGTAACATTTGGACAGCCACCGGTTGGCCGTTCCAAGCCTAGAGAGCAACCCTGGACAAATAGATGTTAGCCTAACCAACTTGACAGGATTGTGAGGATTAAAATGCTCTCTTTTTTGTTAAATGTCTTTCCAAAGTGCTCCTTCACAAAGTTTCCACTTGTCCTCTAAGATAGTCATGTCCTACAGTTTTCCAAACTGTGTGTCACGACACGTCAGTTTGTCAATTGCAGTGTGTAGGTGTGTTGTGCAAAAACTCCCTGTTCTCCTCCTGGGACTGGAAAGGGGCTAGTTTGACCTCTGGTTTGCTAGTAAAACTGACTTACTGTGTCATGAAATGATGGTTATTATTATTTATGTTTATTGTACTTTATATTGTCACTTTATAAATTAAAAGTATCTCCAGGTGACTTACAAACAATAACACATAAATTTAAATCAACATAGGACTAAAACTGAGTGAAAGCTAAAAATACATTCAAATTTATAACGAGGCAGTACTTACACATCCCACCTACTGAAGAAGGCCACAGAAAATTAAAAACCAAAGAAAAAGGTTTTTGCCTGGTGCCTAAAGATAGATAGTGATGGTGCCATGTGTGTCTTCTGGGGAGATCATTCCAAAAGCAAGTTCAGTCTTGTTCTGACTGAAGAGCAGTTTCCTAAGAAAATGAAATCCTAGTAAAGACTTTTTTTGAAGGCTTGCTAGGGAGAAATCTCAGTGGTTTATCTCAGCATTGATATGGTGGGGGGCATTGAAAGCACCCTAAAATCTCCATCTCTCAGCTGTGGCCTACTTTCTTTGAGTCAATAAGACTGTGTCTGTGCTGTTCCATTTCAGGCTGCAAGTGTATTACATGATGAAGTATGATAACATATGACGAAGAAGATATTGCTAGAATTTTTCTGGCTGATATGCTTGTTTTTCATGTGCAAGGATTATTGATTGATTGCATGGAAAATCAGTTGCCATGTGAACCCCTAGCTACAATCTGAAGTGATTTAGCACAGGCATATGTTAGCCCTTTCAGCAAAAACTAGGACTGGATCGGGGTGGGGTTCTACACAAACAAATATTCCAGAAAAAACCAATGAGCTGTAAGATAATTGGGGTCTTTTCAGATAGGACCACATGTATTCAGTTGTCTTTCAAATACCGCCTTATAACACTCCCTTTTTTCTGCTTCAAGCTCCAACCCCCACCTCCTTTCAGACCCTTTCTACCCGTGCTGATGTTCTCAATTGTCCTCTCTAGGTGATTGAGGCTGAGCAATGCACATCCAAGAAGTGGGAGCTGACACCCGAGGGCAAAGAAATTGTCCAGGAAGGGAGCCATGAAGTTCGAGTGTTTAACAGCATCCCCCCTGAAGGCCTGGTCCAGAGTGAGCTGATGGTAAAAGTTTACTGGTGTTATCTTCCCTGTGGGCTTATTTGATTATGTGGTTTTTGGATACCTGACAGTGTCACTTTTGGTTCTTTTCGCTGTAGAAGCTTCCAAGTGGAAAGGTGGGATTCAGCAAAGCAATGTCCAATAAGTGGATCCAGCTAGACAAGACTGCAGAAGGTGGACCCCGGGTCTTCCGGGCGGTAGGTAATCCTTACTCCTTATCAGTTTGGGTCTGGGTTTCTGCAGGGTTTGTGTCAGAAAAGGGGTTGGACAGTGCAGATCAGTTTTGGTTTCAATCCAAGGATGTTGGGATGGGGAAGACGGCATCAGGGCTCTGAAGTTTCCCTTTTTTCCCTTCTAGGTGGAGACTGTGCAGGACTCTGTCAGAGAGAAGCTGCTGCAGGTGGAGCAGGGTGAGGGTGACAAACTAGAAGAGAAGGACAAGAATGAACTGAAGAAGCGGAAACTCCTGGCAGAAGTGTGAGTTGGGCCTCTGTCATCCCACTCTGCATGGGATGATCTATGTTTCCAGGACTAATTTCACCCTTTTGCAGTAAAAATGTTCTACAGTCTCAATGAGCAGATTAGTTCATTGTGCATTCTTGGGGTATCTGAATGTGTGCCTGAACATTGGAAGAAAATTTCCTGTTTGGAAAGTGCTTTGCAGTTACCTCATTTATTGTTGCTTGCATCGCCAGGGAGCTGAGGCTGTGTGTGTGTGTGTGTGTGTGTGCGCGCGCGCATGCGCTTGTGTCTGATTGGATCTATATCTGTGTTGGGATTTGAACCCACCTCTCTAGCATTGTATCCACTAGGCTGCAGGACCTCTTGTTTACTGTGCTTGTTATATTTCGAAACGTTTATATTTGCTTTCAGGACCATTAAGACATACTGGATCAGTAAAGGAAATGCTTTCAGTACCACAGTTAGCAAGCAGGAAACGGACCTCACTCCAGAGATGATTGCCAGGTAAGGAACTGTTCTAGTCCTTGTTTAAAGTCGGACTAACACGGTCTGTCTGTGTGTCTTTAGCTGCCATTTCAGTTTGCTCTTGGATTCTGGGTGTGAACCTTGGCTGTGAAAATGCTGGCTTCAAACCATAGAATCAAGATTATCCCACTCAGCTGTTGTGGGATTGCTGTTGTAGACATTAACCGTTTTGTAACAAATCTCGGCACAACTCTTGACCACTCTGCTTGTTGGTAACTGCCTTCTCTGCATTCCTAGTTCTGCATGGAAGGTGATCTGAAAAGACCCGCAGCCCGTTGCAAAGTTAACTTTCCCCCCTGTTTTCCCTACACTTGTTCCTAAACTTTCAGTGGCTCCTGGAAAGATTTGAAGTTCAAGGCGTATAACTTTGAGGCACTGGGCATTATGCCTGAAAGTGGACATCTCCACCCACTCCTCAAGGTCCGCAGCCAGTTCCGGCAGATCTTCCTTGAAATGGGGTGTGTACTTCAATGTCTGCAAAATATTGGGGTATGTGGGTGTGACAAAATGGTGATTACGGGTGGTGAGGTGTATTCTACCATACCATGTGCGTGGTACATGCCCATGAGGCCTGCACAGCTGGCTGTAGATTCAATAAATGCCTGTCTTGGGGATTCTGCCCATCCTTGCTTCTTTTCCTCGGAGGAGGCAGTGCATTGTAGCCCAAGCCTGAAATCATGGCACAGCCTGCTGAGGAGACTGGGCTAGCATTTGTCATTTACCTGCCCATGCAGACAAATCCATGTGACAAAGACCGTACTGGCAAAGCACTGGGACGGGAGCAAACCTTCCTCCACTGCTCTTCTAGGCTTGAGTACATCTCGATGTCCCTGCCCTGTGCCCATTGTCATTAGGCGGTCTTCTGTGATATGCCATGTTAATGGGGGGTGGGAGATAGACCTATTGCAATTAATGGGTCTAAATGAGTCGTTTTAATTAATTAATTTCAGTGGCTCAACCCTTGAAAAAAAACTTTGCTTAATGGCTGTGTGTTTCCCTTCTCAGTTTTACAGAAATGCCCACCAATAACTTCATTGAGAGCTCCTTCTGGAACTTTGACGCCCTCTTCCAGCCACAGCAGCATCCAGCTCGGGACCAGCATGACACCTTCTTCCTAAAGGGTCAGTCACACTGCTTGGGCCACACACGACTTTTGTATCCGGTTTCATAGCTCGCAAAGAGGCTGTGGATCAGGATCTTGGGACAGGGTCCTTTTGGGAGCCAGTTGAGCCCCAAGTATCTAGCATATGTTCTTTTCTTTGTGTTGGGTGTTTCATATCTTACGGGCTTTAGTGGAATGGCTCCCTATCTTCCTATGGATAGTGGGCAGTCCTCACCTCTCTTTATCTGGGGAGTAGTAAAGGGCTGACTCCAGCCTCTTTCTTTCTCTACTGGACCATCTGGAGCCCCACATGCCCAGTCACTTGCATGTGCCTTCTTCCTTCTAGATCCTGCTGAAGCCATCGACTTCCCCATGGATTACCTGAAGAGGGTAAAGAGGGTTCATTCACAAGGAGGTTACGGCTCTCAGGGGTAAGACTCAGCAGCATTTTTTCTGCAGTTGTTCTAGTGCTGGGCCTGGAAGTGCAAAAAGCAGGGCATGGTTATGAAAAGCATCTCCGCACCAGTCAGCTCACATTGGTGTGCAATGCGTCATACAGGAGAACAGATGGTTTCTTGCAGCAGCATATAGCATAGAGTTTTCTCCCATTCCCAAGTCTGGAGGGTGATGGGGGCACTTCTCTCTGTGACACTTGTGCTACAAGTTTAGGTGGAGAGAGTTGATTGGTAGGTGCTGTCATCTGGGCCACAGTGCTCTTGGAAATAGCCATGGGATCCATGTTCATTTGTAAACAGCAGAGGAGTTGAGATTTTGATCAGTAAGGAAGGGAAATCCCAAATCTGTATCATTCTGTTGGGAAATGGGAGACCCTTCAAAAAAGAAACTTGAGTCTAGTAGGCAAACTGTTTCTCTTCATTTTCCAAGCAATAGTACCCATCACTGGGCCTGTTTCAGCTCCTTTACCTCAGATATTAACTGCTGGAGTCACACCCCACATCTCAATCTTTCCCTCCCAGGTACAGATATGAGTGGAAGCTGGAGGAGGCTCGGAAGAACCTCCTTCGGACGCACACCACATCCGCCAGTGCTCGCATGCTCTATCAGCTGGCGCAGCAGGTAACTATCCAGTAAAAACTCTTTCCTGCCTGGATGTATCCTAGCTATGAAGGCTGACAAAACAACAGGTCATTGAAGAGTTTCCGTACAAAGTAATGCCAGGCTTCATTTACCTAGGAACTGTCAGGCTGGAGCGGGGAGTACAAATTCAATTACAGTAATAATAGTAATCTAAAGCTGGTAGGATAAAAACGCTCTGAGGCTGTGATGGTCTGCCTGCTGAGACTGAAGTACTTGAACCAATCCGAAGTGTGGGACTGTGACAACTACTACTTCTCCTGCAGGAGAAATTCACCCCCGCCAAATACTTTTCCATCGACCGTGTCTTCAGGAACGAGACGCTCGATGCCACCCACCTGGCTGAGTTTCACCAGATTGAAGGGGTGGTAGCCGATTATGGCTTGACACTGGGTGACCTGATGGGTGTCTTGAAAGAGTTTTTCACCAAAATGGGTAAGAACTGTTGATTAAGAGGGAGGATACAGAGTGGACTCCAGTTGGGAAGCAGTCTGGCAGGAAACAGGCTCCTTGGTGGTTGCCTTCTCAGTTTTCCGGGACCAGGCTCCCAGCTCCATTCCTCTCTCTCTCTCTCTCTCTCTCTCTCTCTCTCTCTCTCTGGCAGGAATCACCCAGCTGCGCTTCAAACCCGCTTACAATCCTTACACGGAGCCCAGCATGGAGGTGTTCAGCTACCACCAGGGTGAGTGCAGGAAAATAGCCGTGTACCATTCTGTGGAACTGTGACGCTGTGCCACAGGAGTCCTCCATGTCCCTGGCAGTATCTCTTTGCTCCTGCCCTTGGGAATCAAAGCAAGTTGCCTAGTAGCTGAGCGGAGTAGCAGCCAGCGTTACTGGCAGCAAAAGTCAGGTACACCAAGGAAAGGCTGTAAATCGTGGGTGGCTTTTGAGGGAACAGGGCAAGCAGTCCGAGCACTCTGAACTCGACTTGCATTCTTACCTGTGAGAAATTTCAGTTTTCCACCTTTGCCAAGAAGGCAGCTGCACACTCAGTGCCTTAAGAAGGAATTCCAACTGCCCCTGAATTAGCCTTTCATAATCCCCTTATGACTCATGCAGTTGCAAAAATTCTTCACCCTGATAATGCGCTATAAATTAGGACACTTTTCCACTGTGTCAACAGTAGTCTGAGAGTATGCCACCTATTCATAGGCCTTTCTATTTCTGGAGGTTCCATGTGTCCTGATATTTAAAGGACGTGCCCCGAACACCATGGCAACCTCCCCAGCCCTTCATTTGAAATGCAAGGCTGATGAATTTGATTTTACTTGAAATCAATACCTTCTTGCCTTTCAGGTTTAATCCTCATAATGCCCTCTTTCTCTATAAAACATGAGAATAATGAAGTCAACGAAATGATAAAGGCAACAGAGAAGCAAATGTTCCTTAACCGTATTCTGGGAGTAGGGGAGGGCAGGTGAGGCAGGGGAAGAGAACCAGTGGAAGAGAGATTGGGTGTGCAAAGCATCCGCTAAAAATGTTTCATTGTTTTTAAAGGTTCTTAAGCTTTGAAGCAGCAGGAGCCACAGAATGGAGGCACAACCATAAAGAATGCCTCTATGTCCTCATTTTTGCTAGTATGGTGGTCTTTTATATTAGGGCCCAAACCATTTAGGACTTCAGACATCAACATCATCCTGAATTAGCTCACAAGGCTACGACAACACAGAGTCAGCGTTCACCCTTTGCCCCTTACAGCTGCTGTCACAGCCTCACGAGTTGCAGTGGGCTCCAATAAGTCAGCTGAAATGATTCCCTTGATTTGACCTGGGAAAGTGCTGTGCATGAGCAGCCTGACACAAAAATACCTGCTTTGTGTTAGCACTTTTCGTTATGGGTGGGAGGTGTCCATATCTCTGACTTGCCCTCTGTCCCAGGGTGTTGTTCAGATTGGACTCCAGCAACCCCAGAGCTTGGGCTCTGCCTAGGCATGTGGCTTTGCTGCCCACCCTGACCCATTTCACTAGCCTAACAATACAACTTTTTTTCCAGGATTAAAGAAGTGGGTGGAGGTGGGCAATTCAGGGGTCTTCCGCCCAGAGATGCTGCTGCCTATGGGTCTGCCTGATGGGGTGACTGTCATCGCCTGGGGCCTTTCTTTGGAACGGTAAGGGTTTTGGCTGGAATGTGTGCCCAGCTTAAGCAATAGTGTCCTGTCCGGAAGGGCCCCAAGCCTGGGGGCTGCCTGTGTCTCTTGTCAGGGACCAAGGACTAATGCATGTTGCACCCTTTTAAGAGTCTTAAGTCAGCAGAGGCTGGAACTAATCTCAATAAAGCTTCAGTCTACAAACTGGCACCTTCTGTCTCCCAAGACTATAAATCTCTGTCGTGCGGCTGCATGACCCAAAGCCATGTGCCTTCCTCGCCTCTGCAGGATTAAACCTCACTCACCTCTTTCCCTCAGACAGGCTGTTTTCCCAGATCAAGCTTGTGAGCATCAGCAGTGCTGTAGCCTGTGTGTTGGGCCACAGAAGTTGAGTCAAAGGTGTATCCCATATTTAGAATGCCAAAGGGTATGGGGGAAAGATCCATTTGTTGGGATAGTTTGGACAAACCTATCCTGCTCTAGTTGTACTTCGCTGTGACTTTTTGCTATGGTCTAGTACATTAATACTATTTTTCAAATTTTATTTTGATGTCTGTTTCCTGTTGTTGCCTTTTGAAAAATGCTAGGGACATGAAAGTGGTATGAATGGAGATTTCTCCCTCTTCTCTTTCAGGCCCACCATGATCAGGTATGGCATCAATAATATCCGGGAACTGGTTGGTCACAAAGTCAATCTGCAGATGGTATACGACAGCCCGCTCTGCCGCTTGGATGCTTAGTCCACAGAAACTTTCCTCTCTTCAGAGACATCCCTATTTATTAGCACTGCTGCTTGTTGGAAAACTGGGCCTTTCAGGCTTCTATCCTCCACGCTTTTGGTTCCTTTGGGGGAAAGTGCCTGTCAAGCCATTCTGCTGTTTTGTATGGACGCTTTAGCCCCTACACCTTTTGGAGGGATCATGGGTGAATGGGTTCTCCCAATTTGTGTGGGGAATAAACTTGTAGCCCATGTTACATTCAGTAAAAGTGTCTCGACCACGAGTCTGTGATTAGTGTGAATAGTCAGGAATCGCTGCAGTTCTACTGATCTGTAGAGCATAGCTTGTCAGCTTTACCATCGTGACCTGTGGGAAAGTAACAAGCTGGAAGGGAAACTTCTGTACCTTTCACCACCCTGTTTATACCAAAATATTGGGGTATTTTTTTGAGGGGGAGGGGTCTTTCTCCTGCATGGTGGGAACTGGCTTGTAGGTGGGATACGATTGCCACGTCTCCCCACCGCACAAAAATTCAGCATTTAAAAAAAATTCTGTGCCTTGAATTCTTTCTTCTATTTGCCTCCATGTCAACCTTTCCTCTTCTCGTCCATTATAATCATTTTATTGTCTCCTCTTCATCCCCAGTCCTTCTGTGTCTCATGCCCTCTTCAAAAGAACCCACAAGCAGGGCTGCTGTTGATCTTAAAATGTTGTTAAGCATTAGAACATGAGAGGACAGTGGGTTGGTTTTACGTTGACCCTTTTCCTACCAAACACTGTATTTTGGGAAGCCTGGTAGGAGGCAAATGTTCGGAAAGGACTTGGTATATACACATTTCGATATCCTGATTTCCAGCTGTCTCTACAAGCAGGTGTCAGATAAAGCACACACAGTTTGAGGGGGGGGGGCTGTAAAGCAAAATCTGGGCTACAGATACTAAGGGTAAGATCTGCAAAGAAGGAAAGTCCATGTTCTACACCTTGGGAAGTTCTGCTAAAACTTTGTTCATATTCAAGCTCTCAAAAAGGAGCTGAGACCATGACCAGGCCAAGTGCCAAATGAGGAAGGATAGTCACTACCTCTGTCATTATTAACTTCCTGTCATTCAGCAGTTGGAGACAAGAGCCCACAAGGCATACAGGTTTAATTACTTTATTGTACAAAAAAGCCCTTTTGAAATGCCAGAGCTGTGTGAGTAGCCCTTGCCCTCCCCAGACTCTGGATGTTCCACCTCATGGAGTAAAATATCACAAAGCTGAAGCAGTGTTCAACAACCAAGTGGTTCCAGATCCTTGTTTCCTAGGTTCTGCCTTCAGGTACCATTTTGGAGCCCAGCCCTTCCTCTCGCAGTCTAGACAAAAGCCTCTTAGGCCCAAAGCAGTAGTCTGGTTCATGAAGCTGGTTAGGTGAGTTTCCAGTGATTCTCCAGTTCAGTCTTCTTAGGAAGAAAAAGGAGAAGAGGCCACTGCCTATAAAACTAAAAATAATGATAATCATGGAAGTTGAATTCATGGTGCCAGAGAAGCAGAGTCCCAGAAGTTGAAGAGCAAGACAGCTGTTGCCATGAGAAGGCGGGACGACTGCTTCAGAACAGGCCGGTGCCTCTTTACGTGGTTGTCTGCCTCCTTCCTTGGGCTCTTTTTGCTGGTCTGCCATGCCCGTTTTCTCCCATTCAATTCAGGAAGCCAAGAACTCCGCTCTCCTTTTCCGCAAGGCTCTGCTGCCTGCTCTTCCACGGTCACTATGTCACCTCTAATGTTATATGAACCTCCTCTTGGTGGTGGTGTGTTGAGCAGCTGCAAGTGCGGGCCTTGGCCAAGAGGGAGGGCTGGAAACCTGTAAGAGGTGGGGGCTCTGGCTCCTCCTCGTCAGGCTCCTCAGGCTGTGGCCCCAGCAAGCAATCTAGAGGGAGAAATTAAAGGGGGCACATGAAACTGCCATCTACAGTCGTTTTATCAAGGAAGGGAAGGTGTTTCAGCCCTGTATTGTCAGCCAAGTTGTATTTCCCTGATTTGCTATCCAAGATCCATTTTTAAAAGGAGGTGCCAGGGAGTGAGCCTGAGTCTTTGTGCCTATAGAATCATCCTCTCCCACTAAGCTATATATCCTATTCCCTAAAGGCAAATGTCTCCAAAGCTGCCATCCTGTGTTTTCCTTTCCTGTAGGAAAAGCACCTTAGCACTGCAGGGGGAGGAATCTTGAGCACCACTAAGAAAATGGCTGGACTAGTGTTCTGCATTGCAAACTTACCTGCTGATTTATTGTAAATGAAATGCAGCTACTAACAAAATAGGTGCCTACTATGAATAGCTACTGCCCTGTTTTCATCTGACTCTGTATTAGAAGGGGTTCTGCATTCTCCATGGAGCTCTATTCATCAACTTGAGCACATGGCCTCTAGCAGTAAGTGTGATGGACTGCTACACAATATAAGGGATGCACTTTGATACAATACAAATATAAGGGCAAGCTGTTTGGCGTTGGTTATGGCAAGTGAATGGAGACAGGCCAACTCAGCTCACATAATAGTAGATAGTACCCTTTAGTGTTGGTTTTAAATAAGTGTTCAATTATAGAACAAGATAATGCAAAATAGTACTTCGTTTGTGTCATGTCTGGGAATAGTGGTGTTACTATGCCCAAGTGGTTTTTTCTTTTTCTTTTATGGTGTAGATCAGATTTATGCTGTGGTGGTATATAGCTATATTATGCTATGCTTTGTGGCACATATCTAGTGATGGAAGCACTTTACAACCCCAAATATTTTCTACAAGTAAAGGTAAAGGACACCTGGACAGTTAAGTCCAGTCAAAGGCGACTATGGGGTTGCAGTGCTCATCTCACCAGCATTTGTCCACAGACAGCTTTCCGGGTCATGTGGCCAGCATGTCTAAACCGCTTCTGGCACAACGGAACACCATGTCTGAAGCCAGAGCGCACGGAAATGTCCTTTACCTTCCCACTACAGCAGTACTTATTTATCTACTTGCACTGGCATGCTTTCAAACCGCTAGGTTGGCAGGAGTTGGGACAGAGCAAAGGGAGCTCACCCTGTTGTGGAGATTTGAACTGCCGACCTTCCAATTGGCAAGCCCAAGAGGATCAGTGGTTTAGACCACAGCGCCACCCCCTAATTTCTGCAAGTAGAAGTGAAGGGCTGTAGGGGAGATGGTCACAGTATCCATAAATTCCTAGTGTTGAATGTCTGTCATTGCAGCTCCCCCCTGTCTTTCCCCTATCCCAAATAAAGAGCCCGATAGAGATGGGAATTGTGTTACAAAGCTGGTCCCACCAGAAAACATTTTATTGGAATGATCGTAACTCTACTCGCTGATCTTCAGACCTCAGGACTACAACCAGGTTGTGTAGCATTTCACAGGACTGTTGGAAATTTCTATGTGCAAAACATTCTCACATCTTGGAATCAAGCACATGAATCCCATTGAAATAGGTAATGAGTTTTTGGGGTTTTTTAACAGTCATAAAAGGCTGGGCTGTGTGTATATTTTACACTACAGGAGCATAGGCAAAATGCAGAGTATGGTACAGAGTTCAAAGTTAGTTTCTTCACAATTTCCATTCAAAAATGTTTCTAGCCCTGGTAGCTAGAAAGCATCTCAACAGTGACTGCTTGGAAAAACCAAAATGTGTGAATTAAAAGATTTACAGAAATAAACCTTAGTAACAGGGATCATAATCCTGAGAAGGTAGCCCATCTCAATCCTAAACTACTTACGCCTTGTGGGGATATCTTCAGGAAAAGAAAAGACTAAGGAGTAAACCTTACACAAAGCCAGAGTGGAGTCCCTAAGACAGCTGGATGGCGCCTTGTATGCTTTCTTCCGGTAATTCCTGCAGCCAAGCTGGTGCCAGACATCTTGCTCTCGAGACAGATGGATGCCAATACAGAGAAATAAGGCTCTGTGTAGTTAGTGTCCTGTATTTCTCAGTGTCCATTCTCATGGCTAGTAAACCAGAATACAGTGGTACCTCGGGTTACATACGCTTCAGGTTACATACGCTTCAGGTTACAGACTCCGCTAACCCAGAAATAGTGCTTCAGGTTAAGAACTTTGCTTCAGGATGAGAACAGAAATTGTGCTCTGGCGGTGCGGCAGCAGCAGGAGGCCCCATTAGCTAAAGTGGTGCTTCAAGTTAAGAACAGTTTCAGGTTAAGTACGGACCTCTGGAACGAATTAAGTACTTAACCCAAGGTACCACTGTAAATTGGGCAAAGCTTGAGAAGTCTGCATAATTATACAGGTCACAGAATTCAGCTTTTCTTGGTGCAGATTGTGGGATTTTTTTTTAAAGCACTGAATGCTACAAAGGGCATAGTTTATTGTACATCACTGCTGCTGTCAGCTGCCACACTCACCTGCCAGATCATGTGCCAGGTCTTTAATCAGGTGACCGACAATGGCATAGGCCACACTCACCACCACCATCACGGCCATGATCATGTAGAGCACAGCTTTGGGCAATGGAACAAGGTCATAGGCAGCTGGCTGGTATTCACTGTAAAGAGGGCTCTCATTGGAGGAAGAGGGTTGAGTAAGTAGTGCCAAGGTCTCGGTGCGATTCGAGGAGCTCATGTTCATTGGCCACGTTTGAGAGGGGAGAGCCATGTTCTGATATTGTGGAGCCTTGTTGCCTGGTGGATAAGTGGCTGCAGGGACAGGGAGAGTCTGAAACACAAGGGGAAGATACTTTGGTTAGTTAGGGGCCCATCATGAGCCCTGTCCTGATGCCATTTGCAAATGACTTATACTTGCTCTTACAGCCAAATTTGCAGTGGTATTGGAGAAGAGGGGGTTGCCTACCATGCAGGGGTTTTTGTTGAGGGAATGGAGCATGGGTTGGCAGCAGCAGCAAGGAAACCATTGATCTGCACCCCCTGGGTAACCCCTCTGAAATCAGTTTGTTTGGCTCACTGTTTGTTTGACACCAACCAACAGGTTTCTTAGCATCCTACCGCAGGAACATTGGACTTAAAAAGAGAGTAGTGTTTCCCAGCAGCTGCTGCTTTAAGAGTTTTTGCTATTTTGGGCTCAGTAACAGCTTTGGAAGTGACAATTTAGATTGGGAAAATGGCACTGGGGTCAGGGAGAGTTAAAAACCAATGAGGGTTCTCCAATGTTTGTGCACATGGAATCTTTTCAAAAACAGTGTGAAGTAGTACTGTCTGGACACAGGCTTACCACCTCAGTGAGGACTAAGCTCTAAGTGTGGTAAGAGGTTTGCATAAAAGTCCAGTATGCCAGATCCTGTCAAACCTTGACAGAACTTGTAATTTCATTCCCGTCTATCTTCATCTATTTATTTAGAATGCTGCTTTCCCCCATCCTTTTCTACCTTTTATTTTAAATATTCTATACCACTTCTCATTTGAAAATCACAAAGCTGTGTATAGCACCAAGTAAATAATACAGTAAAATCAACACCTATACATAAAGAAACAAGTTATCCAGGCAGTTCCTTGAGTCTTCTGCTCCAAATAACTAATCCTATTTCCATCCCTAGCCATTAGAACAGAGACAGGTCATTTCCCCCTCAAAATTCCAAAAGCAGGTACCAGTCCTTTTCTATGCCGAGCACTCAAATATTATCATATAAATAAATATTCAACAGAAATTGAAAATTTACTAGGAGTCCTACAAATGGGTTACATCAACATTTAGCATTAGAATTCCCTATTTGAACTTGGCAAATAAGGGGATTTATTTAATTTTTTTAGCAATTTCAGGTTGTGGTGCTACAAGTGCTGCACTACCAAGAAAAACTACCTGGCAAACTTCCCCATAACCTGCAGAGAGCAATTAAGACTTGATCTTCTAGTGGTGACAGGTTGGCCATTGCCAGGTTACATCACCCTGCTGTCATCAGTATGTTGCTAGCCTACAACTGCCATGCCTTACCACTGGGTATGGTTTCTGGGACTGATGGGAGATAGAGTCCAACAACATCTGAAAGGCCACTGGTTCCCTACTTCAAGCACAGATGGACTCTTAGTACTGTTAAGAAGGATGCTCCAGGCAGATCCCAGTTCTACTCTAAGAAGGGGGTCCATACACCATTTTATATCCCAGAAATTTATCAATCTCTTTTGTGGCAATCCCAGAAATTTCTCCATCTCTTTTGTGGCAATCCCACAAGCTTCTCCCAGCCTTTAAATCACAGGATGGGAGTGTTCCTCAAGCAGGGTGGCAGGAAAATTAAACAAATGGGCAACTGCATCTTACCACACATGCTGAAAAGCCCAAAAGGGAAGGCAAACCTGTTGCAAATAATTCCTTCTTTATCCCGAATACAGTCAGGAGAGTTCCTCTTGTGCCTTTCTAAATGACACCCCTGCCAGAGTCACACCCATTTAAGTAAGGTGCAAATAATGCTACTAAGTTAGCATAATATTTGCAAACAGATCTGGCGGTTCCCTCATTGCAAGAAGCAAAGCTACAGGGAACCAGGCAGGGGGCCTTCTCAGTAGTGGCGCCCGCCCTGTGGAACGCCCTCCCATCAGATGTCAAAGCGATAAACAACTACCTGACATTCAAAAGACATCTTAAGGCAGCCCTGTTCAGGGAAATTTTTAATGTGTGACATTTTAGTGTTTTTTTGGTCTCTGTGGAAGCCGCCCAGAGTGGCTGGGGTACAAATAATAAATTATTATTATTATTAGTAGTAGTAGTAGTAGTAGTAGTAGGCAACTATTTTCATATTGCTGCAAAGAAGAGATTTTAATGAGGTTTTGCTTACTGTACTTTTTGCTGCTCTGTTAACACCCTTAGTATGAAGGCAAAAGCTCTGACCTTAAATAGGTTGTCTGCATTTTGCATAGTATGAATGGGATGGAGTTTCAGCCCATGTGTTTTCAACCTCCTGTTTCATAATAAATCTATCCCGGTGTGCTCCTTTACTGACCTCCTACTATGTATATTCACCAACTAGCAAAATACCCTCTGTGGGAGGATGATTAGGTGATGGGCAATAGCAGCTAGCTTTGTCAATAATTGGTACTGGCATCCACTTCTACAGTTATAAAGTTGGTAGCTGGAGGGAGCAAAATTAATTGTAAAGATGTGGCAATATGAAGTCAGAATGGGGTACTAGTTCTTTCCACAAAACCTTCCTGAATAATCAGCAAAGGATCTTGTGGCACCTTGAAGAGTTACATTTCATTATGGCATAAATCATTCCTAGGCTAGGCAGTTGACAGTTGCATATATATATATATATACACACACACACACACACACACACACACACACACACACGGTGATAGTAAAAAGGTGCAGAGCTGTTAACTAGTGAGGTCAGAAGGAAATTAAAAGCGAAAAGTACGGATAGTGACAATTCAGTTTGATTTATAATGTCTCAGTAGTAGTAGTAGTAATAATAATAATAATAATAATAATAATAATAATAATAATAATAATTTATTATTTATACCCCGCCCATCTGGCTGGGCCTCCCCAGCCATTCTGGGCGGCTTCCATAGAAACCAAAAATACAGTAAAATATCACACGTTAAAAACTTCCCTGAACAGGGCTGCCTTAAGATGTCTTCTGAATGTCAGGTAGCTGTTTATCACTTTGACATCTGCTGGAAGGGCGTTCCACAGGGCGGGCGCCACTACCGAGAAGGCCCTCTGCCTGGTTCCCTGTAGCTTTGCTTCTCGCAATGAGGGAACTGCCAGAAGGCCCTTGGCACTGGACCTCAGCATCCGGGCAGAACGATGGGGGTGGAGACGCTCCTTCAGGTATACTGGACCGAGGCCGTTTAGGGCTTTAAAGGTCAGCACCAACACTTTGAATTGTGCTCGGAAACGTACTGGGAGCCAATGTAGGTCTTTCAAGACCGGTGTTATATGGTCTCGGTGGCCGCCCCCAATCACCAGTCTAGCTGCCACATTCTGGATTAGTTGTAGTTTCCGAGTCACCTTCAAAGGTAGCCCCACGTAGAGTGCATTGCAGTAGTCCAAGCGGGAGATAACCAGAGCATGCACCACTCTGGCGAGACAGTCCGCAGGTAGATAGGGTCTCAGCCTACGTACCAGATGGAGCTGGTAAACAGCTGCCCTGGACACAGATTTGACCTGTGCCTCCATGGACAGCTGTGAGTCCAAAATGACTCCCAGGCTGCGCACCTGGTCCTTCAGGGGCACAGTTACCCCATTCAGGACCAGGGAATCCTCCACACCTGCCCGCCTCCTGTCCCCCCAAAACAGTACTTCTGTCTTGTCAGGATTCAACCTCAATCTGTTAGCTGCCATCCATCCTCCAACCGCCTCCAGACACTCACACAGGACCTTCACCGCCTTCACTGGTTCTGATTTAAAGGAGAGGTAGAGCTGGGTATCATCCGCATACTGATGAACACCCAGCCCAAACCTCCTGATGATCTCTCCCAGCAGCTGCATGTAAATGTTGAAAAGCATGGGGGAGAGGACAGAACCCTGAGGCACCCCACAAGTGAGAGCCCAGGGGTCTGAACACTCATCCCCCACCACCACTTTCTGAACACGGCCCAGGAGGAAGGAGCGGAACCACTGTATGACAGTGCCCCCAGCTCTCAACCCCTCAAGACGGTCCAGAAGGATGTTAGGAGTCCTAAGACAAAGCCATGAGTGCAACAGCAAACTGGAAGTCTGCTCTATCTCTGTGCAATAACTTGTTCTGGGTTATTGATGTTTGCTGATGCTGCATGTTGGTCAGCATAGCAGGATTGCTGTAAAAAATACACCTTCAGACTTCATTGTAGCCATGCAATACAGTTCAATAATCTTACAAATTAAGACTCCTGTAGAAGCACTTGTTGCCAATTCAAAGAAAGCAGCAATATTTCACTGGGCAGAACAAAAATCAACCAGTAGCGAATCAATGTCCGAGCTACAATGGCCTTTTAAATCTTTTCCTTTAACACTTGGAATGTTTCAGAATGAAGTTCTAAAATGGATATAGTTTTAGCTTTCTCTCTGTGATATATTTACCTTTTTCATGCTTCTTTTTAGAATTGTATATTGAGTTTTATTGTTTTTCTTATATGACTGAATCTTGGCTGTTGGGCAACTAATAAACATGGTAATTTTAACAAAAAAGCTTTTATAAATTTTATAACTGTGTAGCCAAGCTATAGGCCAGGAACTATCCCAGAAATTTGGCAGAGGTGTGGGAGCTCACCACAAGGAAGCAGGTCCCATGTCTATGTAGTTAGAAGTATGCATCAATAGGAATGCGGACATGCAAGACAGCATAGCAAATTAACACATCAGTATCAATGAGTGACCTTCCTATTGCCTTCCAAAGGTTTGGTTTTTTTTTTTAAAAAAAAAAAAACACCTTTAGGACTATTCACCCAAACAGGGCCACTGCTAGCAGCTAGGATCCAGAACGTACAGCTTCCTATTGCCTTCCAAAGGTTTGGTTTTTTTTAAAAAAAAAAAACACCTTTAGGACTATTCACCCAAACAGGGCCACTGCTAGCAGCTAGGATCCAGGAACGTACAGCTTTTCAAAGCCTTGTAATATCTCCAAAAATGCATTTTAGCTACGCAGCTATTAAGGATACCAGAGCCTTTGTTCATAGAACTAGCATGGCAAATGGGAACTAGACAGCTGTACTGTATTTCAAATGTCAGAAAGATTCTCACTTGACAGAAACTTCATGACATTGTCCAACAACTTGCTGAAATGAAGGATTGTGTAAAAAAGCACCCTGTCCCTTAGAAAGGAAGATTGCCTCTATTTTGAATATTAGAAAAGCAAGGCAGGGGAAAAGAGTGGTTTGCCCCTAATCCAGGCATGTGCAAAGTCAGATGGTCAGTTTAATCCAGCCCCTGTGGCAGTTTATTTCCTGGGGTAAAAGCCTAAAAAAACCTCAGCAACTTTGGGGTAAAATCATTAAAAAGGGCAACAACTTTGGTTGGCCCTTTGGCCGGCCCTCACGGCCCTTCACTTCATCAAATCTGGCCCTCTTTGAAAAAAGTTTGGACACCACTGTGTAGTAAGAATTTTATTCAGGTTTTTTCAGCCTGATGTAGTAGTGGCATATTAAAACTAATAAATACAATACAAAGCCTTCTTTGTTAAATGCATTTTGTCACAGGAGTCTTGTTTTTTCCTACAAGAGACTAACATGGCTACCCAACCAGATTAATCAGTAGGAAGTGATGCTGCCTCCTCCAATCGGGTATAACAGTTGTTGGTACTGAGCAGCATTTAATTTCTAAGGGGGGGGAAGAAAGGTAGAAAGGCACCATTGAGAAAATAATTCAAATTTTAAAAGCAATAAAGTCATTTGTGGGGAAATTTGCCTCCTCGCCTTCTTGCTAATTCCAATGAGGGTTACTGAGCAAAGGCTTTGTGGAATCCTGTTACTTGTTCCTAAGCCTTCCAAGAAGTTATTAAGATTTACAAGGCTTAAAATAACTGCTCTTTTGTTTGGTTGTTTTCCCCCTAGCCTGCCTCTGCAGTTATGGCTTGAAAGAAAAAAGAAAATGCACACAGAAAAAACCACTATATTTAAATTGTTAGTGCCAGTTATGAGTGGCTCTGGGGGTGCATCACTTTATAGCTAGTTACAGAGAGACAGAAGGCAAAGTACATCAGAAGGGACGATTTGGCATCAGCTCCTGTTATATGACTCTCTGCCCTCCCTACAAATCCAGCATAAAACCCAGGGGTCTTGTATCAATGCACTGCTGTTCAAGCAAGTGAGAAAGCAAGCAGACACATTTTAACACGTTCCATAGCGAGGGCAAAAGCAACCTGCACTTTTAACACTTTCCACTGGTGCAGCAAAGGGAATTCTGGTGGGTGCTGCTGCTTATCATGTGAGGAATGACAGAAACTAACATCATTTTCCTGCACAGTTATTAAAAGTTTCCTTCTAGTTTCCACATACCCCTCCCCATCTTTTACCTGGGTGGTGATGTTGGATTTTATGTTCTCGTCCCCTGCTTTGATGGCGCATCTGCTTCTTTGCAAGTTTGGCAGGCAGCAGCTGAGAAGAAGGCAGTTCTGAGCTCCTCTGGTTTCAGGACTCCGCTGAAGAAGCACAACAAATAGATTAGCAGCTGCGGTCACTGCCCAGGCCGCTGCTTTGAAAAGTGCAGAGAGCGCCTGGCCAGGGAAACCCAGGGAAAGACTCCGCCCACTCAAGTGATGTCACGGAATGGTTTCTTGTCTGGTTGGATCTCATTTTGGGCTTTTGAATGCACAGCTGATGATAACAGCACAGTAGTACAGTATATTTATTTCGGTCAATGACCAGTAGAGAAGAGCCTAGGATACAAGATAAGAAGATAGTCAACTGAACACACATCTCCTAAATGTAGTGGCTTAAAGGAGTTACAACTATCAGCATGAAGTGAATTTGTTTTGAAGGGAGCACATTATTGCAGGAAGCTGGCCACAGCATGCATATATATATATGCATATATATATATATATATATATATATATGTATGTATATTTGCTGTAATGTATATAAATTAGATAAATAGTTCATTTATATACATTACAACAATTATTCAACCATAATTTTAACATTATTATTATTATTATTATTATTATTATTATTATTATTATTTCCAGGTCGTCTCCCTTCCCCTTCTTTCTGCAGTTCTTTGAATTTATTTTCGTCCTTTCCTGCATACTCTAAATCATCTTAATTTATTTTTTTATTCATCTATCTCATACATATCTCGTATATATTTTTGAAACTGCAGGTTTTTACAATAATCCTGCCAATGTCTTGATCTGATTACAGTATTTGTAAATATGCAATAAACCATTTCCATTCCTTTCTAAAAAGTTTGTTATCTTGATTTCTTATTCTTCCGGTAAGTTTTGCCATTTCTGCATACTCCATCAGTTTCTGTACATACATAAATAGATTTCTATACTGTTTAGGTAGTTCTGATCCCATAATTCCCAAGAGAAAAGCTTCTGGGTGTTTTTTTTTTACAAATGTTATCTTAAACATCTTTTTCAATTCATTATACACTCTTGGAACCTTAAAACTGCCTTTCTGAGCTTTTAACTGCAAAAAAAAAAAAAGATTTTAAAATTAAATTTAAAAAAAATCATTTTTATTTTTAAAATAAAAGCTGAAAGTAGCTTTTGCTGTTGTTGTTATTAATTAACTAGGCCATAACATATTGAAATGAATTGCCTGGGATATTTGCACATTTCTGGACTTAAGGAAATGTACTTGGATGAAACACTCAGCAATATTTATCTCGACAGGGTTCCTAAACTCAAAATACTTCATCCTCCCACCTGGTAGCGCTGCCTCCTCTGTCTTGCGTTTCTTTTCTGATCATTTTCAAAATATCGCTCCACTTTAACAAGAAAGTTGGGTGGCTTTTTGCTTTAGTGCTCTGTAGTGTAATACTTTTAGTTTAGTAATCCTATTAACCAAGGCAAGGGGGAGGTGTGCCCCCTTTTCTTAAGGTGCGAAGCTCTATTTTGGTGCTGTCTGCACATGGATTATGATAGTAAAAATACACCAGCTGGCAAATCTCATATGTGGAGTCACCCAAATCCAGGACAACTCACAAAGCCTCACTGATTGTGGAATCTCAGTCTAGATTTGTTAACTTTTAAAAGACAAGAGTCTTCTTTCCATCCTCTGGATTTTCAGAGTCATGGCTCTCAACTTTCTTATCCTGTTCTTACTCTACAAATCGGTCTTTGCAGAATAGCAAATTAATGAAAGAACTGTCAGATTATATGTATAAGTATGTATTTTATATGGACTTGCAACTAATGTTTAACTAATTTTATTTTGAACTGGGCAAGAAGTGGACATTGCCAGGAGAAACTGCAATATCCACAAACCAGTGGATATCCACAAACCAGCCTTCCAGGACACTCTTTAATAAACTTATCTTAAGGTGTCCATTCTGGACTCAAGGAAGAATACAACATGAAACAGCTGAATTACAATACATGAAAAAGTTCAATGCCACTGCTTTTGGGTTAAATAGATTTTTTTTTTTTTATAATACTGTATATGTTAATTAGCTGACCAATGCCAGTTTATCTATGCTATGTATTATTGCAAATGTAGTGGTTCCTGCCCCCACTGTAGGTGTCATTAAATCATCTCAGTTGTTCTCAATTATCACCAGTCTGCTTCTATAAAAGATTAGAAGTTTGCCTATTTAATATACATTTTCACTGTAATTTTTACCCGAGGTACCACTGTATTACAATTTTAATTTAAATGGCAAGACATTAAATGCAATGGGTGGAATTTGACGTCCCACTATGACGTAACATGAGGTATTACTGTACAGTGGTACCTCGGGTTAAGTACTTAATTTGTTCTGGAAGTCTGTTCTTAACCTGAAACTGTTCTTAACCTGAAGCACCACTTTAGCTAATGAGGCCTCCCGCTGCCACCAGAGCAGGATTTCTGTTCTCATCCTGAAGCAAAGTTCTTAACTTGAAGCATTATTTCTGGGTTAGCGGAGTCTGTAACCTGAAGCGTATGTAACCTGAAGCGTATGTAACCTGAGGTACCACTGTATAGCTATTCCCTGTCAGGAAAAGAGGGGGGAGTATAAATAAATATGTAGTAGCATAAATAAATAGAAAAACAGATAGTCTTTCATTCGAACAAAATGTGTTCTGATGGCTGGTGATTTGGAAATGCAGATATTTGTAGCCAGGCCCCTCGTACCCGTTAAATGCTAGGAAAAGGCTTGCTGCTGCCCTGAGGGAATTTTGGGCGGGAATCAGCTTTCCCTCAGGGCAGAGTTTGGTCCACTTGTCTTAGAACAAAAGCAGTGAAGGAAAATGGTAAACTGTGACACCTTTCTCACAAAATCACAGTTTCAAGCCCCACCCCCCACTCCCATTTTTCCTTTGGGCTCTTCTTCCATGCACAATCCTTCTTGAGAGTAGGGCGTGTGTGATCCTTTTTCATTTCTGTGAGGAGATTATTTATATAGCAATGTCTCTTAAACATGTCCTGAGTAGTGTCCCATGGACCTCGTAGTTAGTCACACATCAAGACGTTTGGTTAATATCGGGCGGAGAGAAATGTACCCCATCATCTCCCCTCCCTACCGTACACAGATTACACCATTTTGTAATCCCTCCCCCCTCGTGCTTTCTTTTCTGTGGTAAAAAACCCCCGAGTGTTAAAAGTGTTGTGGGTGCCAGCACAAAATGGCTGCCACTGGGCAGCAAGAAGGTGCCAGGGTACTGTACAAAAACTTTGTGACTTTTGTGACTTTTTCAGTCATGAAAAAGATC
Organism: Podarcis cretensis; assembly: GCF_951804945.1. Lineage (NCBI taxonomy): Eukaryota > Metazoa > Chordata > Lepidosauria > Squamata > Lacertidae > Podarcis > Podarcis cretensis. The sequence goes on from NC_137187.1 coordinate 34,286,253, forward strand.
TGCCCCTCCTTATTTCTAATTGTAACATTAGCAAAGCTTTAAAAAGTGGGGAGGTGTTTTAAGAAAGACAACTTTTTCCCCCTTTTAAATGGAGAACTGAATGATATACGTAACTTATAAAAGCCTAATTCTCTTATGATAGCCTCAATTTTTCATACATGACAAAAACGAAGGGCTTGGCCAAAGTCACACAACTTCATGACTGAAGAGGTATCTAAGCTGAGGTTTTTCTTTGCTCCCAAGTCTCATCAGCCTATCAGCTAAAAAAAACCCCGTTTTCCATCTTGCATGCAGATATATTTTCGCTTCCGTCTTTTCTCGGGTTCTGGAGGAGAAAAACTGCTTCTTAAAAAATTTATTTAACATTAATATTACTCACTTGAAAAGAAGCAAACCATCATACATAGTGATTCAGATTCATTCTCAGATATACATATAGAGCATTAGATTGCACTTAATTCCTTTCCTATTGGAATTTCCTGAACACAGTGACTATAAATGAAGCAGGATAAATCAAATTGTGGATAGAATGCTCTCCAGCCAACCCCAAGCTGAACAGATTAGAAGTTGTTCAAGAAGTCATCATTTCTTTGGTTCTCAGCAAACTAGGGTTGGAGGGTCAGCTCAGATTAATTTTTTCTATTGCGGGTTTATTATTTAACCTTCTGAAGTTGCTGTCATTATGTAGGTGGGCATGTGAGAGAGATGGGCATCTCTGTCCTCACTTTATTAACTGTTCTTCCATATTAGCCACAATCCAGAGTAGGAGGTATATCTCATCTGCATGCACAGCACATTGAGTGTCTTATTTTATTGTTCAGCTGATGCCTCTGCTGCGTCAAAACCTGCTTTGGAGTTTCAGAAGTGGCTTGCAGTCTAATGTCATGTCGTCCTGTGATGGAAAAATACAGGCCCAAGCCAAGGATGGAATCCAAGTAAACAGTTGTTGAATGCTAGGCTTTGATTTCATCTAGAACTAGATGAGGATTTTATCTCTTTCATGACCCAGGCAAGATCAGTAAGAGCCATCTGAGATTTTAGCATTTTCCATCACCCATAACAGATTTGATTAGTGGATTCTGAATGAACACTTACATGTACTGTGCTGACCACAGACAAAATATGCCTAAATCTGCTCAGCATGCTTGTCCTGAATTTCTGAGAGTATTCACAGTTAGTTACAGTATTTATTATAATTTTCCTTATAGAGAAATGGTACGTAAGTTTTGTAATACAAGTATTTTGTAATTATCCTTTGGTGTTTTTTAAATCTCTGTGTTATAGATAAACTTATTCTCCTCATCATTACAGGCTGCTATGTCTAATAAGAAATTTCAGCTCCAAGAGTCAGAACAGGAGCAAGATAAACCTGATAGTCCATTTGACATCTTCACTAATCTAGAAAGAAATGACTTAAGTGATAATCCATCCAGGTAAGAATTACATTTTTTAAAAAACACACCAAATAAACCAAAATACTGTTAAATCTTAAAATAACTGTGCATATTGACAAAAGCATGTCCTAATCTAACGATTTAACAAATGTGAAGGAGTTGATATGGGTAACAAAGTTGGAATCATTCATAAAGCAAACTTTTTAGAGAGATCGGTTTTCAGTGTGGTTCACTCCTAGTATGGGAACACTTAGCAGTATCAGCTATGGCTGCACCTGGTCCAGAGTACCACATAACCAAAATGTGGATGCTTGACTAAGGTTGTACACAAATATTATGCACATTATGGCCGCAACCATTGGAACATAGGAATATTCCTTATAGTATTGGTTCATCTACCTCAGTATTTTCTACAGACTGGCAGCAGCTCCTCAGGGCTTCAGACAGGTGGGTTTCCCAGCCCTGCCTGTAAATGCCAGGGACTGATTTGGGACCTGTTGCATGCAATGCAAGACCAGGGCCTATTCCTCAGAATATTCCAGTGACCCCCACTGAATTATGGGATCAGAGAGAAGGGATGAGTCCACATTTCTTCAATCAAGAGAATACTAGATGAAATGTAGGACTTTGGATGGGGTTCTTTGGCTCAATCGTGAAATTCACTGGTGGGCTTTCAGCCTCCAGGGTTGTTGTGAGGATAAAATGGGATAACCTTCTCAATGCTCCCCCTGGGCTTTTTGGAGGAAGGGTCAGTGGCAGAGACTTGGATATGAAGAAAACCTGGAATCTTTTGGTGCGAGTGGAAGTAATTCTCAAAGTGTGTTTCATTGGCACAATATGCCAGTGCAACTCTTCCATACATCTAAAACAACCTCTCCTGCTTGCGATGTTGGCACAGTAAAGAGACTTACTTGGTGGGAGTGTCCCAAAGCAACATTCTTTGGGGATATAATTTTCATCAATATCAACTGTATTATGGGCCAGGATCTTCTGCCTATTCCATTACTGTGAAAACTAAAATGAAGACTGAAAGCTCAAGGAACTTGTAGGCTTCCTATTAATGACAGCCAGATTGGTTATCACTAGACATTGGGAATACCTTGACCTCTTGCTGGGTACCTGGTACAACAAAGCCTGATTCCTGTCAGTCTCAGAATAATTAAGCAAAATATGTCTCTTTAGGGGACAAATTAAGAAAGATACATTTTATAACATCTGGCAATTTTTTATTGAATTTACAGTGAATATGTTTGCCCCCAATGAGAATCCGCCCCCCCCCCAATAATGCACCTTGGTTTGGAATCAGAAACCAGTTTGGTGATATGTCCCCTAGTGTCTGGACTGAGTGGTCTTGACTTTTTCTTCCTGTTACTTTTTTGAGCAAACTTTCTTGATAATCCTGTGAAGTAGAATATGTTGTAAGATATGACTAAATTATGATTCATTTCTTTTGGCTTATTTTGTGTGTATGCATAACCAATTTCTTTATAATTTGAACTTCTTTAAAAAATCAGATAAATTGAGTAGCCCCCACTCTTGAGTAAAATATTGGTGCCTTTGCTGTTTTGAATTCAAAGGCAAAAATGAAGACAATTCAAACAGCATTTGACATTTTTTCATGATCTATAGGAAAGAAACTTCTAACACATCTCTTCCTAATTCAAATACAACTGGAGGGGAGTCGGACAGCAAATCCTCAAGTTATTTTATAGCCCTTGATTCATCTATTGAAAATCTGCAAGAAAGAGCCCAGCAAATAATTGATAAGATGAATGAGAAGCGTAAAGAAGACCAAGTGCTCATGAACAATTTCCGAGAAGGTCTTTTGATGAAGGTAAATATGTGGGGGTAATGGAGTGCAGGGAATCTGAGGATCAAGAAAGAATTATTGAGCTCCATCTTGCCAGTTAGCAAATGTTTTGTATTATTTTCCCCCAAAACATTACAAATCTACCTGGTGCATTTAACTAAGATTTACAAATTGTTAACACCAGTGTCCTGGAAAAATGTTAAGTACCAGCCTTGAGTTTATTCCCTCATACCACATCCCCTCCACCGACTGTGGAGTGCCACTGTATTCTGCTCTGGTCAGACCTCACCTGGAGTACTGTGTCCAGTTCTGGGCACCACAGTTCAAGAAGGACACTGACAAACTGGAACGTGTCCAGAGGAGGGCAACCAAAATGGTCAAAGGCCTGGAAACGATGCCTTATGAAGAACGGCTAAGGGAGCTGGGCATGTTTAGCCTGGAGAAGAGGAGGTTAAGGGGTGATATGATAGCCATGTTCAAATATATAAAAGGATGTCACATAGAGGAGGGAGAAAGGTTGTTTTCTGCTGCTCCAGAGAAGCGGACACGGAGCAATGGTTCCAAACTACAAGAAAAAAGATTCCACCTAAACATTAGGAAGAACTTCCTGACAGTAAGAGCTGTTCGACAGTGGAATTTGCTGCCAAGGTGTGTGGTGGAGTCTCCTTCTTTGGAGGTCTTTAAGCAGAGGCTTGACAACCATATGTCAGGAGTGCTCTGATGGTGTTTCCTGCTTGGCAGGGAGTTGGACTCGATGGCCCTTGTGGTCTCTTCCAACTCTATGATTCTATGATTCTATGACTGGACAAACTCCCTCAATTCTTTCCTCTTCCCACTTCCTGTATTGAAAGGTGCTTTTCCCACATCCATATTGACTAATTTGCTCATCTTCATCCGTGAACTCTGCACTGTTCTGTGCTTGGCAGAAGTGGTTCTATGGGTGGGGTGGAGCTGCTACATTAGTTTTCCAGTAGGTGGGTCGCTGTTGTTTAGTGGGCGAGGCAGTGGGGAGACCAACATGGTGCAATCAGTGTTTAGCATGCCACCCTCTGCTTGCCAGGCTCTCCTTCCTATGTTTACTGACATGTCCATGTTGCATCAATAACACCTGAAAAAGCCCCACAGTGACCACACCACAAATAGCGTTTTGTGATCACTTCAAAGGGACTCAAAATTACTGCATGGTTGCCTATTCGATTGTGTTCTAACTTGTCACAGCCCGATCCTGCCATTTCATTTTGCTATACTTCCTAGACCCTACATGTAAATGTGACTGTCATACAGCTGATGTGTGAGCATAGCCACTCTTAAGGAATTATCACTTAATCCTTAGCTACTCATAGGTGGACACATTTGTGTTAGAAATGAAAAGCAGGTAGTCTTTTTATTTAGGGAAACCCTATTCCTAAGGAGTCATTAGAAATCTAAAGTCTACTTTAACTCCTGCTTCTTTCTCTTTCTACCAAAAAGGTTTCAAGCTTGGCAGAGAAGTTGGAGGAAAGCATGTTCCCTGTCTATGATCATCATAACAAGCTCATTCAAGATAAAATCCAAGAGCTTTACCAGATCATGGAGAGGATCAAACAAATTGAAACAGAGCTCAGGAAGGTCTGTCACACTGTGGAGATGTTATATAAAGACCTGTGTGAGCAGCCTGAATTGTGATTGCATGGAGAGAGAAAAAGTTGGGGAATATTGTTACATGTCCTTTTGCATCACTGGTGAATGTAATGGATATATACTTACTTGGTACCCCAAGCCCCTGTAATCTGAGTTCTGACTGTTTTTGTTGTTCTGAATTTGTTACTTGTTTCAAAAATACTTTAAAAAATAATGAAGGTGGAGAAAGGAAGAACGTATTTAAACAGAAAGGAAAAAATTGAATCCCAGTTATCAGGATCAAACTAGACATGTTCATATTATATAGCAGATTTTTGTTAAATAGCTAAAGTGGAAGGGTGGGGTAGCAGGATTGGGACCACTGAATGGCAGGAGGGTGCCTTTACTCCTTTGCCCCTGCCACAGGCCTAGCTGGGCCTATCTCACACACCTGTTACATCACAACTGGTATCATGGGAGGTGGGATTCCTATCACAACACAGTAGGAACAAAGAGTTAAAGGCTCCTCCCCTTCATTTAATAAAAAATCAACTACAAAACCAAACTATGCAACAGATATCACATTTGGCCCTCAGTAAGCAAATTTCAGGCACTTTGTTTGTCATTCTTTGCTTGTGTGCATGAGTCGAATTATTCCAGGGTGAAAACTCAATAAAATTGGAAATATATTGGCATGAAAAACTGTACTTTATTTTTGTTTTACAGAAGAGTTTGAACTACTGCCATTATGTCTTAAGGAACTATAAATATAACAAAATGGCTTGAAAAGATACTGACTAAAACAGAATGAAGGGAAACATGGTCCCCGATTTCTGTCTCCTGCTTCCATTTTGTCATCATTGAGCTATTTCAACAGGACATTTTTTTTAAAGGGTGCTGAACTATTCAGTTGTCTGGTCATGGTGGCTTATTAATTATGCTACTACTGCTAGTCATTTCTGCAACTTTTGCACCACAGCATGCATTGCAATTAAGCCAGGGATTTTTGTTACCACCAAGATAATGATATACTCCTTGCAAAGACAATTTAGGGTACTGAAGATATCCAACACTATCTCATTTGATATGCAGGGCTGGCCCAAAACATTTTGCTGAAAACAGGATGACTGGACTGGAAGTTGGTATTAAAATCAACACTGATGATGGGACAGTATCCTCTACTACATACAAAGATAGCAAACTAACTTAAGGAGTGAAAGGCAGGCTGCATGGCATGCACAGCTCTGTCCCATGATCTTGCCACTGCTCCCTGCGTGTTCCTGAATTCAAGTTACACTAGAGGCTCAAGTGACCTCAGTGGCTAGAAGTTCATTTTTTTCAACTCCATTTGCCACAACAGCTCCAGTCCCTTTTGGACAGAAATTACTTGGCTAATGTACTGCATTCTCTGCTAACTTCCAAATCAGATTACTGCAAGGTGTTTTTCATGGGGCTGCCCTTAAAGATGACTCAGAAACTTCATCTGTTTCAAAGTGCATTGGCCAGATTACTTGCTGGGTTTCCATTTAGATTTCATGTAACCCGTTTTAAAACAGGTGCATTAGTTGCTGTCATATACTATATTGATATAATTGAATATAAATTATTCAATGCCTGGCAAATATTCAGAGAAGATCTGTAAGATATTTAACATCATAATTCACCAAGGATAGCTTTGTTTCAGCTCTAGAACGCCTGGGATAGAATTGGTATTCAGGATCACTATTGAAATTGAACTTGCTAATTTAAGTATGCATGCTAATTGGTTTAATTTATCATGGACCTATCCAAAAAGTTATTGCTTCCTTGGGTGTGGCAGTGACAGCTTATGTTCATGTTTTACACTGGCCTGGAAGCATGTTGAGTTGAGAGTAAATAGTGCTCAATTCACTCTGAAGTTAACCAGTTGGTATACAGATTATATTCAGCAGAGTTGTTTTTAAGGTAAACTCAGCCAACTTCCATTCAGAGACACTTTCACAATCAGCTGCTGCCACTGCATGCAACCCAGTTTTAAAATTATTTATTATATTTAAAATATGCTGTTTTTTTATTAAAAATATCCAACGCAAACTGCAATAAAAAGAATCAGCTGAAGGTAATAAAAGCACAGTGAGAAATTTAAAAAGAAGCAGCAGCATTCAGTTAATTTTTACCTGGAATTGCTATGCTTGGGTTCACACTCTTCAGAGAATCCAGAAGACATCACTGCCAGCCCGTTGCATCGTTTTCTTTGTATTACTCCTGTCGGCGTCTTATTTTAGGTACAAAGCAATTGCCTGCCTGTCCACAGTGGATTGACAATACATTATTGAGGCTTTCCAGGCTTCTCTACCTTTAATTAAAGGTAAAGGTAAAGGTACCCCTGCCCGTACGGGCCAGTCTTGACAGACTCTGGGGTTGTGCGCCCATCTCACTTAAAGAGGCCAGGGGCCAGCGCTGTCCGGAGACACTTCCGGGTCACGTGGCCAGCGTGACATCGCTGCTCTGGCCAGAGCAGACCTTTAATTAGAAGCTTCCTACTTGTTCGTTTTGTGTCTTTTTAGGTGCTGCAGCAGCAATACTAATGAATCAGCCCCATAACTGCTCTCGTCTGTCAGTTCCTCTTTCCTTCAAGGGGGCCATTAATGGACCTACGCCATAGGAAACTAATGAGCAATTCTGGGGTCAGTTCATCAGTATGCTATTGTGTAAAGCAGGAAACAATCAGAAAAGATCCCACAATGAGAAGGATCTAAACTTTTTAAAAGGATCTTGGCCCTGGAGACATGCCAAGATTATATACTGTGTTGTCATCAAGTGTTGCAAGGAATCATCATTTTAATTTTATTTCTAGAGTGTTTCTGAAAACATGGTGTAGTATGGAAGAACCTGAGGTCAGCCTCTAAGCCCCACCCATTGTAATGTGGCTATAGACCGCAGGTGGTAAAAACAGCTAAAAACTTCCAGCACATCCCCACTTACCACTTCCTGAATTCCACCCGACAACAACTGGGATTATGTAACACATAAAGAATGCAAAGTGGCAGGTGGGCGGAGGCCTCTGGCAAGCCTCCACCCCACTTTGGAGTGATGCTGTGGCTGGGACCACAAACTTGACCAAAGTTGAGTCACTTAAATGTTTCCCATACTGTGCAGGAGCTCCTCACAGAAAGACATCCCCACACAGCTGATGGAACATTTAAGGGACACCTTCAGGGGAGGAGAGGGAAGTGGTGACAAGGGAAAGAAGATGCATGAGGTCAGCGCAGTGGAAACATGCCAGGAGCACAGATTGGCTCTGCGAGTGCGATTCCACCATGCCAACCTCACTGCCACCTCAATCCTTCCCCTTTCCATCCTGTTAGGCAGTAGCCACTTAGCTGGAGGGAGGCCAGGTGACTGGGGCTGCCCCAGCACTGTCGGCTACTGTCCAAACCAGTTTGAATTAGCTTTAGATTGCTATTGGCCACCTGCCCAATAAAAATGCCGCATCAGGTCTTCAGCTTCACATACATATATCTACTGTGGAAAATCCACCAAATTCAATTTATTCTTTAAGAAAAAGCTCACATGAGAATCACAAGTTCAAAAAAGCCCTAGCTGAGCTCAACATTAAAAACAATCTGCTCAAATGTCAGTCCTTGTTTAACAAATGGGTACTGAGGCACTGAAAGGCAGCAGCTTGCTCAAGGTCGCATGACAGGACGAATGCAAAGTGGACAGTAAGTTGTAATTCCCACTCTTAGTGCTTAGTAACCTCAAGTAAATCATTAAAATGGCAGATAATCTGCAGTTACGGACACCTAATAAGCAACCAAGGCTATTGTCCTGGCTGAGTCCTGTGGCAGCAGAGAGCTTTTCATAGCATGACTGTTTGGCACAGTTACGTGCCAAAACAGCTTGCCTCCTAGACAATTTGGCAATGTTTGAACTGTGCGATTCCTCTATATTGCAACCTTCTATGCTTGCCATTACCCATAATTCAAGTCTTAATCATGTGCTCCTTTGCCATCTTAATGCTCTTTATCTCTATGCCTCCTGGTGGAGAAGTAAGTATTCTTAAGTGCCTGGTTTTGGTACGGCTTCAAATTCATGACAAATAATTGAGCCGAGCTGAAGAAACATATTTGTTTAGAGTCCAGCCAGCAGCAATAGCTTTTAAAACCGTTGTGGCATCACCAAACCCCACTGCATTGGAGCCACGAGCAGCAAAGAGGAACCCTGCAGAAATGCATTCAGTTGCTGACGGTAAAGGCCTGAAGTCCAGTGATAGCTCTCCCAAGGATGAGCGCGTGGATATCATGGGTCCCTGGGGGAAAAACAAAATTAAGTGATCTGAAAAAATGGGCTTCCAAGTTTGATCCCTGGCATCCCCAAATAGGGTGGAAGAGACCTGTGTCAAATCCCAGAGAGACACCATTAGTCAGTGTAGACCCGTAGTTCCCACAGGGGGCCAATTTGATTTTTAAGGGAGGGGGTGCAATTCGAGAATGAGTTAGACCATGTTTAATGGCATTTTAGGCTTCCTCCAAATGAACAGGAATTCACTTTTTGAATAATAAGAATTATATGTCACGGGGGGGATGCATCAGGATTTTAGAGATGCTTAGGTGGGGCATGGCCAAAAAAAAGGTTGGGAACAACTGGTGTAGACAATACAGATCTAAACAGACCAATGAAGTGCACTCTTTTGCAGAATGCATGCCTAGATTTAAGGCCCATTCTGATAGGTGGATGCTGTTACAGTGTGGGTTTTTCGGTATGGTATTAGGGTAACTGTGAGCAAAGTGTCCACAATGTGGCTCCTTCTTATGCCGGCAATGTCTCTCTCCACAATGAGGTAACATTAACATAGAAAAGATCTCAATCACAGACGCTTTGCATGTGGTCTGGGCCCCTGATGTTTCTCCAGTGGCTTGGACAGGGGCCTCTCTTCAGTGGCTTTCATGTCGCTTGAGTAATGTTAGAATAGTTCCAACACTCCATGGATTTACTTGACCCTCTTTGTAGGGGGAAGGATTTGCATGGTGGTGTATGGCTTGGCAATTTTCATATGTACTGAACAAACAGTGCATTATAGTGCCTTGAGGGATACATCCAATAAAGAAAAAGGAAAAGAAAAGAAGATGGCTGTCTTTATGCTACAACCTTGCTAACGGTTCTTTTCCAATCCTCGGTTATTTATTTTCTGATCACAACAGAAGTTCCTTAAAACTGTGATCTTGCAGGAAGAAAGCCAGGAAACCAATTTACCTTCATATGTGTTGACAGCCTCCAGGTTCATGACGTGCCTGATAACATGGTACTCGTCAGCAATTCCATTGCCCCCCAGCATGTCACGGGCTTGCCGGGCAATCTCCAGAGCCTTCCCGCAGGAATTCCGCTTCAGCATGGAGATCATCTCGGGGGTTGCTCTGGGAACACAGAGGAAATAACAGAATAGAGCAGGGAATTGGAACACGGTTGGGCGCTTCTCTTTTAAAACAGAGTACCCAAAAAAGGACAATGCTTAACATGTTGTTAGGGACAATATTTGTGATTTTTTTTTAATTTAAAAGGGAGAAACAGGAGATATGGGAGGGATGCAGGGAAGCAATTAATTCTACCACCTCAGGACATCACCACTTAATCCCTAACTTGTTCACCCTGGAAATATATGCATGTATTTTGAAATACAATGAGTGCTCCTTATCCACAAACCAATCCCATACTTCTTCCAGTCAGTAAAACCTCTTAGGAGGAGAAAGATCCACCAAGCCCCCGCAGGCCCCCCGGAACTCTCACTGCAGCAAGAACCAATTTTCTGCTTCCATTCATGCACACACTTACTTGTTTTCATCTTTCAGGCGTCCCAGTTGTAGGCAAGCTTGTAAGCCAATAGTGATCTCTGTGAGCATGTCGGCCAGCTTCTTCTGGACAAGCTGGTTTCTTGCAAGGGGGACTTTAAACTGGGACCTACAAGACACCATTGGATGGCAAGGTGAAGTTGCTTTCCACTATTATACAGCTAGAGTTACAGAGTTGTAAAGATGGCTTTGGGAATGCCTGCCAAACACGAGGAACTCGAGAAACAAGTGATATGGAAGTATTATACACCCATGTGATATCTGCAGAAATCTGGCACCCCCTCTCCACCTCTTGAAACAGTACCTGTCCAAGGTGTACTGCCTGGCAGTTTGCATACAGAACTCAGCAGCTCCAAGCGCTCCCCAAGCGATGCCGTAGCGAGCATTGTTCAAGCAGCCAAAGGGACCCTGTGGGAAGAGATTCAGGTAAGATATTGACCAGGAGTCCCTCAGTTCTCCTGCTCAGACTCCCTATGGATTATCTTCTGGAACTCTAAATTTGAATGGAGCAACACTGAGGGTAGTCCATAATGTTTGCCACCTTTGTAGATTTTTCATTTCCCCGGCTTTAGTCCCGTAAAATCAGTGTTAGTTTTTGGGGTGGGGAAAGGGGGTTGAAATGTGAAGGATATTCTCCACCGATAGCCATAGAAATGTATGCAAGAGATCTCCCAAATCAGTAATCTTTCTATATGGAACTTCCCTCTTCTGAACTGATTTTTTTGGGGAATGCTTCCCGATATTTATTGCAAACATTAGATCAACATGTCTGTTAATTTACAGTTTTTCATTTGAAATGCCTTGATCGAGCCTAACATTTTGCTAAATTTGGAATGGGTTTTAATCCTGCCTGTTAAGAATAGGTTTGTGTTTTAGATTTTTCTTTGCTTTTTCTTATATGCTGGTTTCAATGTATGTGTTTGTAAGCTGCTTTGAGTTACCTTGGTAAAAATAATAATCAACCAATAAGTTTAATGAATAATAATTTTAAAAATGCACTGGACTACCACTGCCCATCTCCAATAAATAAAAATCTGTTGTGCTCACTATGACACACCATAACATATTTAAACACCTGGAATATGTCACTCTATTTATTACTATAAACTCAGTCCTCATGGATCAGACCAAAGGCTAACCAAATGCCTATGGAGAGCCTAAAAGTAGGAAATAACTGCAATAGCCCACTCCCATGGTTGTTCTCCAATAACTGGTGTCTTTGAGGTAGCTTACAGTCATCATGACAAGAAGCGATTGAAAGAGCAACCACCCATGAATTTGTCTAATTACAGTCATCTAAGTTAGAGGCCATCACCGCATCTTATGATAACAAATCCCACAGATAACACTGTGTGAAGATGGGGTGGCCCTTTTGCAGTGTGTTCAAGAATGCAGTGGGTGATACTGATCCTGGTTTGCCACTGGAGTGGGGTTTGTGAAGGGAGATTCAATGCTAGGGCCCTGCCCAGTATATCTTCTGGAAGGCAGGATCAAAGTAACCATGAACGGAAAGGGATCTTACAGCAAGTCCAGACACATGGGGCAGCAGGTTTTCTTCGGGCACCTCCACATCCTCCATAACAATCATCCCCGTGACAGAGGCTCGCAGTGAAAACTTGCCCTCGATCTTTGGAGTGGAGAGACCCTTCATTCCACGTTCCAAGAGGAAACCCCGCACTTTGCCGTCCTCACACACAGCCCACACCACACAAAGATCGGCCACTGGAGAATTGGTGATCCTGAGAGGACGGAAAGCAGGTGTCAGATGTTTGGGTACACCACCCAGAGCAGGTCTTACAGAATGCCAAAGATTCTGGTCAACTAAATCTCAACCCAGGAGGCCAAAGGGGCCACTCAACAGGGAAAGCTAAGGCATGGAGACTATTCTCCAGGATGGGTAGCGGAGCTGAGTTGGGTATCCAGCCTTCCCCAGAAAGCAATGTCTGTCTGAAGCCAGCTGTATAAGGCAATATTTCCTCATACAGTGGTACCTCTGGTTACAGATGCTTCAGGTTACAGACTCTGCTAACCCAGAAATAGTATCTCGGGTTAAAAACTTTGCTTCAGGATGAGAAAAGAAATCGTGTGGCGGTGGCACAGCAGCAGCGGGAGGCCCCATTAGCTAAAGTTGTGCTTCAGGTTAAGAACAGTTTCAGGTTAAGAACGGACCTCCAGAACAAATGAAGTTCTTAACCTGAGTTACCACTGAACTGGTATTTAAATCTTCCGATAAATCTAGACTGCTGCTGTTGCCTGCAGTCTGCTCTGGGTAACTCCCCTGCCTGCTTGAGCACCATGACAGCTGCAGAGCTCACCAGGTCTTGGTGCCGTTGAGTGTGTAGGTCTTTCTGGAGGGGTTGTATTTGGCCCGGGTCTCCATGCCACCAGGATCACTCCCATGGTTGGGTTCTGTAAGCCCAAAACAGCCCAGCAACTCTCCCTTGGCTGTGGGGAGAAAGACATGATTAGCTACAGCTGCTCCCCAGAGCACCCCTTTCTTTCCCTCTCTGCTGTCGAGTCTCATGCTTCCCCCCACATCACTTTTCTGAAGACTGCGAGTGGACTGAAACTGCCACAGACTTTTCTGAAAGAATGAATACAGTAGTCGGAAAATCTGTCAGTTCCTGGATCTCAGCATTTACAGCACAAACCATACAATTTCTAATCAGAAGGAAGGCCTATTGAACTGAATGGGGCTTACGTCCAGGTAAGTGGGGTTAGGACTGAAGCCTAAGTTACCGGTTAAGTAAAAGACAATGAAGGCAAAAGAAAAACAGGCCACAGTCTAGAAACGCAACTAAATTCTGATCTTTCACATCCAGCATCTGAACCCTACCCACTCACCCAGTCGTGGCAAGTACTTTTGCCTCTGATCTTCTGTCCCATATGCATATATAGGGTGCATCACCAAAGATGATTGTACACTCATGACCGAACGGTAGCTGCTGTCCACTCTCTCAATCTCCCTTGCCAGGAGTCCATATGCCACGTAGGTGGTTCCTGCACAGCCATAGCCTAAGAGAAGCAGATGCACAGATTTAGCAAGTGAGCCATGAGTTCAAAGCGCACCTTGCGCCAACATCCTGACAAAACTCCTGACAAGGATTGTGGGGGCAGTGGGGGGGGGTGGACAAAAGGAGAACAATGTTATTGCAGTTTAGGGACTGCAATGCCTCAGAGTTGCTTATTTTCCCCCTTTAAAAAACACCAATATTTTATGCAGCTGTACTATATATTTATAAGGGACGTGGGCGGCACTGTGGGTTAAACCACAGAGCCTAGGGCTTGCTGATCAGAAGGTCAGCGGCTTGAATCCCCGTGACGGGGTGAGCTCCCATTGCTCGGTCCCTGCTCCTGCCAACCTAGCAGTTCGAAAGCATGTCAAAGTGCAAGTAGATAAATAGGTACCACTCTGGCAGGAAGGTAAATAGCGTTTCCGTGTGCTGCTCTGGTTCGCCAGAAGCAGCTTAGTCATGCTGGCCACATGACCCGGAAGCTGTACACCAGCTCCCTCGGCCAATAAAGAGAGATGAGCGCCACAACCCCAGAGTCGGCCATGACTGGACCTAATGGTTAGGGGTCCCTTTACCTTTACCTTACTGTCTATTTATAAAGCAGCATGCAAATAACATAAAGCAAATACATTTTCAACCAGCCTTAGAACAGCCAAAATGTTTCACTAGCTCACTAAAAATAATGAGCCCCAACACTTCAAAAGTAATTAAATGATCAGCAGCTACAGGGCTCCATAAACCCCAATTTGTTTTGTTTTTTTTAGAAAGGAGGATAACATCATCATCACATCAACAGGAGCACAACCAGATCACACCAGCCATTTCTTCAGACACTATAAAAGAGCCACATGGCATTACCTCTGATCGTAGGGCCCAGGACACCCAGTTCCCCCATTTCTGACACAATTTCCCGGTGAAAGACTGCAAAAATAGAGAAGGAAAGGAATTAAGGGAGAATGAAAATATAGATAGCAAAACTGTAGGCAGAACCTACTATGAGTACTACATCTTCATGCTTCTTTTCTGGCCCACAGAGCCCTGGTCTTCAATGCTATGTCTAATAGCATGGGAGTGATGCAATGACCATTTCTAAATTGCTACTAGTGGCGCATGAAGGATGGTCGGCACATGAAGTGTGGGAACCCCTTTAAAGCAACTGTTCTACAGGCTTCTGCCATAAGTACAAAATGGCTTAGAGCCACACAAAGCCCGCACCTCCCAAATGCAGCATTTATTATATTATAACGGATACAACACTTGAAGGTCGTGCAAGATGCTCTACAAAAAAAATCAACAAAATTCAACAAAATGATTAAAAACTTGGGGGGGGGAAACAAACAAAAAAACAAAAACAAAACCACTGAGAAACATTGAACTCTTGGAGCCTTCACGGGTGATAAGCCAGTCTCATTTTTGGTGTTGATCCAAAACACACAGCAGGGATCATGGATCCTTTCAGGGCCCCATCAAATCAGCCCATTAAATTAGTAACTCTGTGGTTAGCTATTAAACGCACTGGCACATTCATGTAGAAGATGAAACAAGCCATTCCCCACCTTTAGGGAAGGGGCAGTATCCTGCACCAACTCACATAGCACAAAGTACCAGGCTACAAAACAAACAAACCATACCTTCGTTTCGGTTGGCCATGAGGATCCTGGGCATCAACTTTTCCTGGCAATAGGTGCGAAATGAGTCCCGAATCATTATTTCTTCCGGAGACAGGAGCCTCTCCAACTGCAAGGCATCTCGCCAGTCAAACTGGGCTCTTGGGCCTGGAGAAGAAAGACAGAAACCTCAGCCTAAAGAAGCTATCTTGCCACTGGGGGGGGGGGCATCCACCAGTAGGAAAAGTCCTTACCCTAACACTTTTAACCACTGAGCTTACAGCTGCCTATTCGGGCAGAGATCACAACAAATAAACACTTCATTGCAGCACAGCCTACATCTGAAGCAGCAATGTGGTGCCATCCCAGATGTTGTTGGACAACATCTCCCACCTTCCTTGAACGTTGGCTGTGCTGGCTGGGGGATGGTGGAGTTGGAGTTGAGCAGGAACATCTGGCTATCCCTGGTATACACACTAACCTGGCAGCAAGTCCCACTGAATTCAGTGCAGCTTACTTCTAAGTAGACATGCATAGTATTGTTCCGTTAAAGTTGTTGACAGCTGTAATCATGGCAGCATCTTCAGGTAATGGCTTGCATCTTCCATAAATGCTGAGCATTACAAGGACAGGATATCTGGGCTCTACCACTGACCAAAATACAGTGACAAAGCAGGCTTTTAACAGTCGCTGACCTCCTATGACAGTGGTGGCGAACCTTCTGGAGACCGAGTGCCCAAACTGCAACCCCAAACCTACTAATTTATCGCAAAGTCCCAACACGGCAATTTAATATGGGATAATATAATGTAATTAAATGAGCTGGGGGAGGCTGCCCTGAGTTGTTGAGCTTTTTTTGGGGGGGATGCCAAGAGTTGCAGAGCTTTGCTTTGGGGAGGGGGGCTTGGATCACAGTTGTTTTTTGGGGGGAGAAAAACACATGCATTATAAACGCTTCCTATGGCACTTGGAGCAGAAACAACACATAGAGCTTGGGGAGGGGCATTGTCCAGAGTTTTTTGGGGGGATTGCCAAGATTAGCAGAGCTTTTTTTGGCAGCTTGGATCACAGTTGGGTTTTTTTTTGGGGGGGGGGAGGGAGAAAAACACACAAACTGGCAAGTGCTCAAGGATAGCAGGCAACAACCAATCAATGAAAACCCTTTACAAAGCCACCAATCACAGGAACTACAGCCTGCTGGCTGCAAAAAAATCCCACCAATCGCGGGTGTGGGGGGGGGAGGCAGGAATACACCTGCTTTGCGGGAGATAAACTGCCTCTAAGCTGCTGCAACGGGTTGGAGCAGTTTACTCATGAGAAGGCGTGGGGGGGAAGCTGCTGCCCAATTTGAAAACCCCAAACAATGGCACTGCTGGAGTGATGGCGCATGACAACAGAGAGGGCTCTGCATGCCCACTCTGGCACCTGTGCCATAGGTTTGCCACCACTGTCCTATGAGAACTATGAGTTCATCTTTCTAAAGAGTCCCAACCAGTCCACATGGGATGATACACAGTTGGGTGAAGAGGAGAGCGGGGTAATCAAACTCAGGGAGTTCAGTTAGCGAGATGCTGTTATTTTATACAGTAGCACTGGAAGACGGGTGCACACGGCCTACTAAACATTAATTCTTAAGTGGAGCAGGACCGAGAGAAGGGAGGAACATTGCAGGAGATGACGCAGTGGCTGGAAGTCCAAATATGGAGTTTTAAATCAAAGGTCATCCCATTCCACAAGCCAACTGAAACATGCATACCTTTCTCTTCTCTCCCAGAGGGCTTTGCTTCTTTTTCTGCAATATAAGCAACAATTATAATGCAATTTCCCAGCACAGTGAACCCCTCCACCCCCAGATGCAATGATGTAGGTTTGTAAGACAACTTGTCACTCTCAGCCCTGAAAGCAGCTAAGAGAGGACACCATCTTCGGGACTCGGCCCTCTCCAACACCTCCTCCTTGCTCAATCTGCCCTGTACACCTTCGGGCCAAAATTAAGATGTAAAAAGGGGTCTGGGTGGCAGCTGCAGTTTTTTCCCCCCGTTGGAGGGAGAATGGGGCAAGGTGGAAGCTCCCAAAGAAATGAGCGGACATTATTATCTCTCCCACCTTCCCCTCAATATTGCACCCATTCAGGTAACCCTTTTAGCAAAAGTTGCCCACTTACCCTTTTGCACAGCTGAGCTGGTGGCCTGTGCACGGACATCGCACGGGCCTGTCACACAACGGCTGCATTGCAAAAGCCTCCTGGCAGGTAACCTCAGCGCCATCAGGACGAGTTCCTGAAGGAGGTCGGTGAAACAAGATTGTAAGGCCACAAGTTCTGGAGGGCTCCCTGCCAAATGCAGCATTAACTCTCGCCATGCTGAAAGATTAAAAGCAGGCAATGGTACTAGCTGGCCATTCCATTCCCAAATAAGACACCTTTGGTCAGGCTTATCCCTAACGCCAATAACAGGCCCAAAAGCAAGTGGCTGAAACGCCTGGTGCAATGAGCAGAGATCTTCTGTTCTCAGTTTGGGGAGAGGAAGGAGGCACGGAGCTCAGCAAAGAAGGGCCCAGCCAGGCCACAGTTAGCATGGAGGCCCCCAGAAGAGGAACCCCGCCCTCCCGTTCTGCCATTGCAAATGCACAGTCAACAAGGTTGCCGCTTTTCACCTCGGCTTAGCGCGGCGCTCTTGTTCTGTGAGCTCGCAAAGCGGCGGCAAGCAAGCAGCAAGGTCGCCTCGCGTCCCCTCCAGGTTCACTGCAAACACCTTCTTAGGCCAAAATGCTGCTGCTGCTGCTGCTGCTGCTGCTGCCTTGTCTTCCGGGCGGCGGAAGAGGGAGGGCTTCTCCGCCATTGGCCCAGCAGAGGAGGCGTTTGCTCGCGACGCCGCCTTGCTTTGCCCGCCTGGGCAGGAGGAGGAGGAGGAGGAGGCGGGCGCGCTGCCAGCCTCGCTTGCATCTCCTGCCAAATCGTCTCTCTCTCTCTCTCTTCACCTGCCACGCAGGAGACTCCGTCCACCTGATGAAGTAGAGTCAGGGGTCAGCAAAGTTTTTTAGCAGGGGGCCGGTCCACTGTCCCTCAGACCTTATGGGGGGCCGGACTATATTTTGGGGGGGAAATGAAGAAGAATTTGGATTTGATATCCCGCTTTATCACGAACGAATTCCTATGCCCCACAAATAACCCAGAGATGCATGTTAAATAAAAGGATACATTCTGCTCATGTAAAAACACGCAGGCTCCACAAATAACCCAGAGAGGCATTTTAAATAAAAGGACACATTCTACTCATGTAAAAACATGCTGATTCCCGGACCGTCTGCGGGCCGGATTTAGAAGACGATTGTGCTGGATCTGGCCCCCGGGCCCTAGTTTGCCTACCCATGAAGTAGACTCTCAGTAACAAATTTGCTTGTCTTTAAGGTGGCTCCTCATTTGTGGAATGCTCTCCCCAGGGAGGCTTTCCTGGAGCCCATGACATAGGGCCCCACTCTATTGGGCCCCCCAAAAAAAATTAAAGAAAAAAACCCCAGGATGTACATTTCCAAAATATAAGATTCTTCATAATTGTATTTCACTTCAACAATTACTTTGATAAAAAACATTTTTTGTTATGTGCAAATGGCTTTGGATACTTATTAAAGGTAAAGGTAAAGGTACCCCTGCCCGTACGGGCCAGTCTTGACAGACTCTGGGGTTGTGCACCCATCTCACTTAAGAGGCCAGGGGCCAGCGCTGTCCGGAGACACTTCCGGGTCACGTGGCCAGCGTGATATCGCTGCTCTGGCGAGCCAGAGCCGCACACGGAAACGCCGTTTACCTTCCCGCTGGTAAGCGGTCCCTATTTATCTACTTGCACCCGGAGGTGCTTTCGAACTGCTAGGTTGGCAGGCGCTGGGACCGAGCAGCGGGAGCGCACCCTGCCGCAGGGATTCGAACCGCCGACCTTTCGATCGGCAAGCCCTAGGCGCTGAGGCTTTAACCCACAGTGCCACCTGCGTCCCTTGGATACTTATTAGGTCCATAAATTACCATATAGCATATATTCAACACAAAAAAACAGCAACAATTTGTTGTTGACAAAGGACAGCTGGATATAAAAGGGCCCCATTACCTTCAATAGCTTAGGACCTCATCAAACCTCAATTGGGCCCTGATCTTTAGGCACCAGGGGAAAATGCTTCACTTCAACCAGGCAAACTTTGGCTGATTAACAACAGCAACAACAATTTATTATTTATTTCCCAGCCACTCTGAGCGGCTTCCAACAAAATATTAAAAATACAACTCTAATATTCTTAGATTAACATTCTAAGGCAGAGATTTTCAACCTTTTTGAGTCCACGGCTCCCTTGACCAGCTCCATTCTTTCTGCGGCACCCCTGCCCAGGAGCCCAGTTACGCCACCCCTTGCCTGCAGAGCTGGCAGCCTCTCACCCTTTTTCAAACACCCTTCCTTGTGGAGGCTTCCCTCAGCCTTCTCTCCCCTATCCTTGGGCAGCCGTATCTGCCACCCCTGATATCTGAGCTGACTCCCCACCCCAAAGAAAGGTCCCTCCTCACACTGCCCCACAGGGGCCTGGAAAGCACCCCTGGCCAGCCCCAGAGGCAGCATTCGCCTAGGGAGCTTGTAGCCAGGGCTGCTGCAACAAACAGCTGTGCAAGCCTTTGGGAGGCCGAGATGGGAGAAGGCATCAGAGGAGGGAGGGAAGGAAAGAGGGGCATAGTCCAGTGTTGCCTGCAGCACCCCTGAGCACCTTTCAACGCACCCCAGGGTGCCACAGCACACTGATTGAAAATCCCTGTTCTAAGGCCTTTCAAATGCATTTGTAGGGGGTTATCGGGTGTTTTTTTTTTTGTTTTATTATGTATTTTGTGCTTTTATTTTGTATTTTTATGCTGTGAGCTGCCGAGATCTTCGGATGAAGGACAGTATTTCAATTTAAAACAAACAAACAAACAAATACCCATAAATAAGTTACAGGTAGGAAGCCACATTGGTCTGCCGTAGTCGAAACAAAATTAAAAAAAATCCTTCCAGTAGCACCTTAGAGACCAACTAAGTTTGTTATTGGTATGAGCTTTTGTGTGCATGCACACTTATTCAGATACATTGAAACAGAAGTCCCCAGACCATTATATATAGTGAGAGGGTGGGGAGCGGTATTACTCAGAAGGGTGGTGGGAATGGGTGATTGGCTGATAGGTGAGGTAAACCTGTTAACGATTGCAATTGGTCTTACAGGAAAGAGCAAGGGGCCATATCATGTATAATGAGATAAGAATCCAATGTCTCTATTCAGACCAGGTCTCTCCGTGGTTTTAAGTTTGGTAATAAGTTGCAATTCAGCAACTTCTCTTTCCAGTCTATTTCTGAAATTCTTTTGTAATAAGACAGCTACTTTGAGATCTTGTATAGAACGTCCTGGGAGACTGAAGTGTTCTCCTACTGGTTTCTCTGTCTTGTGATTCCTGATATCAGATTTATGTCCATTTATCATTTGGTGTAGAGTTTGGCCTGTTTGTCCAATATAGAGAGCTGAAAGGCACTGTTGGCATTTGATGGCATACACAATGTTAAATTAATTATCATAGAATCCGTGATGGGATTGGTTTGAATTTTTTCCATTCACCTTTCTTTCGTTTGAAGTTTGGATATTGCTTTTCTAGAACAGTCAGTGTTCAGGAGGAGCGGTATTGCTATATTATTTCATTCGGTTTCACATCCTCACTGAAGGCAACAATTGCCACATTTTGCACTGTGGATAACTTTTTAAAAGCACGGGCCGGGGAGTGCATGTGCACTGGGCGCACCCTTTGTGCTGGAAAACGTCATCCCAGCAGAAGCTGACAGTGTGAATCGTGGTCCTATTCTGTAGTGTCTGCCAGCGTGGCTAATGGTGTGCCCTGATTTCACAATTGCCGGCAATGGGAAGCACCTGGCACTGACCTCTTCTGCTGTTAGGGCAGGAAGGGATGGGGACAGGGAGGCTGAGATGGTACTATTCAGCCACCAAGTTATATACCGAAGGTCAGGGCTGGCCCATGCAAAAGTTGAGGTAAAGCCATTTCCTTCAGGTTGCAGGCAGATCTGGCTCTAGCCCTCACTGTGGCATGGCTGCCAGCCCCGCTGTGGCTTCTCCCATGCCACCTATTGCCTTCCCCACTGCCACTGCCCACAGTGTCAAAATGCTTCATGCTGAAGGATGGGCATTTATACCTGGGTCTCCTAGTCCAGGGGTAGGCAACCTAAGGCCCGGGGGCCGGATGTGGCCCAATTGCCTTCTCAATCCGGCCCGTGGACTGTCCAGGAATCAGCGTATATTTACATGAGTAGAATGTGTCCTTTTATTTAAAATGCATCTCTGGGTTATTTGTGGGGCCTGCCTGGTGTTTTTTACATGAGTAGAATGTGTGCTTTTGTTTAAAATGCATCTCTGGGTTATTTGTGGGGCATAGGAATTCATTCATTTTTAAAAAAAAAAATAGCCCGGCCACCCCCAAGGTCTGAGGGACAGTGGACCGGCCCCATGCTGAAAAATTTTGCTGACCCCTGTAACCTAGTCCAGTACTCTAACCACTGCACCACACTGTCTCTCAAAAGCTGGCCTATTGTTCTCTTGCCAGTGTGGTGTAGTGGTTAAGAGCGGTAGACTCGTATTCTGGTGAACCGGACTTGCGTCTCCGCTCCTCCACATGCAGCTGCTGGGTGACCTTGGGCTAGTCACACTTCTCCAAAGTCTCTCAGCCTCACTCACCTCACAGAGTGTTTGTTGTGGGGGAGGAAGGGAAATGAGAATGTTAGCCGCTTTGAGACTCCTTAGGATAGTGATAAAGCGGGATATCAAATCCAAACTCTTCTTCTTGCCCTTAGGATAAAGTTGTATCTAGCTGGGCGAGGCTTTGGCCCATTGATTCCTTCTATCTAGGAGTTTTACTAGCTAGTTGTTTCTATGGCAGCACAGAAGGTATGGGAGATAACATGTAGGTTTGTTTGTTTTTAAGCACCAGTTATTACATGAAACAGACATGCCAATAACAAAAATGGAGACATACTCTTTCTCACAAAGTCTATTTCCAAGCATTTATTAGAAGTTCTTTACTACATCCATCTAACTATACCACTTGTAAGTTCTTTGTAAACATTTATTTCATTTCAATCATACTTGCAAAGCAGCCCCTCAGAACCATCTGAGATACGTATTTCTAGGGTCCGTCCTATTCTGCTCACTGCAATTTGTTTTAAACTGGTTTTAATTACCGTAAGTTGTTGTAACCCACCCTGGGACCTTATGGTGATGGACAGGTAAGAAAGAATAAATAGTAATAGTAATAATAGTACCTAATGTGCAGGTAGAGAATGGAGAAACAGTGTCCATGACTAAACTTACATTATATGAGAGCCCCAGAATAATATCAGCTGAGCACAGTGACTCTCGAAAGCAAATTGGGTCCAGAAGATGCATTGAAAGGACCTGGGCTCTGAGACTCCTGGGTAATATATTGCAGCAGACTAGCATCCCCCTGGAAAGACATTTGCAGGTTGCTTTAAGAGAAAACCAAGATCTTGGATTACCAGCTTGCTCTAGGCTTATATCTGGATGCCTCAGAAGGACCTGGTAGCAAGCTGTGGTGATATTAAAACTAGCGTGGAGAGTGAGGGGGGATAAATTGCTCCTGTGAGGAGATAAGCCTTGCAGGCAGAGTTATGCTGCCCAACTTCAACATGGTGAGCTCTGAAGATTAAAAAAGACCTGAAGCCCAGCTGAACAGGCTTGAAAGCAAAATAGGGCTTGTTCTGCTCCTAATTCTGCTGACGCTTCAAAGCAGGGATGGGAGATATTCCACAAAGGCGCTTGTTTGGAAAATATCTGAGCCCACGAGCTCCTGAAGAAGAGAAACTCTAGAGCAGGAGAGGACAATCTCTACCAGTAGCTCACAGATATTAATATAATGAGACGGGGCAGATCTGCAAGGAGAGGAGTGGGTCTCTTAAAGCCAACATGATGGGTATTCCAGGTAGTGTCTTGGGAGGTGTAGCTGGCTTGGCAGTGGCCACGATTGGTGTCTCAGCAGCACTGGGGGCATCAGGCTTCACTGGAGCTGGAATTGTAGCTGGCTCTCTGGCTGCAAAAATGATGTCGGCAGCGGCTATCGCCAATAGTGGAGGAGTAGCAGCTGGGAGCGCTGTTGCCGCACTTCAGTCAATCAGTGCTGCTGGGCTGTCCGCTGCTACCACAGCTGCAGTGACAGCTGGTGGAGCACTGCTGGTCTATGTGTGGCTACCTTTGAAGATGACCTGGAAACTACAATTAATCCAGAATGCGGCAGCTAGACTGGTGACTGGGAGTGGCTGCTGAGACCATATAACACAGGTCCTGAAAGACCTGCATTGGCTCCCAGTACGTTTCCGAGCACAATTCAAAGTGTTGGTGCTGACCTTTAAAGCCCTAAACGGCCTCGGTCCAGTATACCTGAAGGAGCGTCTCCACCCCCATCGTTCTACCCGGACACTGAGGTCCAGCACCGAGGGCCTTCTGGCGGTTCCCTCACTGCGAGAAGCCAAGTTACAGGGAACCAGGCAGAGGGCCTTCTCGGTAGTGGCGCCCTCCCTGTGGAACGCCCTCCCACCTGATGTCAAAGAGAACAACAACTACCAGACTTTTAGAAGACATCTGAAGGCAGCCCTGTTTAGGGATGCTTTTAATGTTTGATGTATCATAGTATTTTAATATTCTTTTGGAAGCCGCCCAGAGTGGCTGGGGAGGCCCAGCCAGATGGGTGGGGTATAAATAATAAATTATTATTATTATTATTATTATTATTATTATTAAATACACATTATGTCTGAAATCACATTTTAGCAATGTAAATCAAGATCTGTGGTTTCTTAAAGAGGTTTTTTTTTGTCACTCATCCTTCCCAAAATTATTGTATTCCAGAGACAGATTAATTCAACTATGCTGCCACATACAATACCTCTTAGCAAAGGCCACAATGCAGCCTTCTGGCTGCGTCTCATGACAAAAGATTTATTACTCAGCAGCAGCTATCACAACCACAATTTCAACAGATTCTGTTTTTGGATTGCTGCTCCCATTTTGTAGTTTGAGGACTTTAAAATATATGACGAGCATTATGTTGCCCTTTTAGAGATTTCTGTACCTTCTACCTAAAGCTGCAATCCTAACACCATTTATTTAGAAGCTGGCCCCACCGAATTAAGCGGGACTCACTTCTGAGTAGACATGATTACTATTGCACAGTTGGTGTCTAGAGTTCAGGCTGGGGTGAGGTGGGATAGATCCAACTTATACACAAACCTTAATCTACTGACATGTGAAATCTGAGGCTGTGCACAACCAGGAAGGTTCATATAATCAGTTAAATTGCCCTCTAATGTGACCATAAGTTTAAGACAAAGTTTACTTTTTTAATCAGTCCAGGACAGGTTTTTACCAAGCAAATTGGTAGTGAACAGAAAGAAGGCATAGCATAAGAATAAACTATTATATGCCTACAAGCCCATCCTATTTTCAGAGCTTTTTTTTTCTTAAAAAAATGTTTAGGGGTACTCTCATTTTCTGACTCATATTGAAAGACTGCCCCTCATTGAGGCCAAACTTAAGATTCTGCCTCCCCTCCCCATAAAAAGCACTGCCTATTTTAATCTATGCAGTGGTGAAAGGTACCAATTTGGGATCCTTCTGGTGGGGCCAAGTTATTCTTGGCCTTATCATTTTGGCTGCTAAAAAGGTGAGAGGACACCAGAAATTACTTGTCTTCTAGAGGGTAAAACCCTGAGCTCTGTTGCCCAGTATCTGATCCAGCAAACTGTAGAATGAACACTTTCAGTTTTCAGCACAAATGAAATACATGAGACAGCACTTTTTCAGCCAATTCATTTTAATAAAGAAAGCTGTAGGCTTTTGCCCCTGAATGGTACTATTACTCCACTTCCCCTTTATACAGTTAGAGAACCCGCAGGATGCAGTTGCCTCGGGGTGCCCACATCCCTTGGATACCAACTCAGCATATGTAAGCAAGCCGTAGCTACAGGAACATTCTGGGAGGACTGAAGACAGTGGTCTGTATGGAGGACGACTGGGTCAGAAAAGCAAAATACAGGGAGAAGATTCTATTCCCCATGAGCAAGGATCAAGCAATGTCCCCATAAACAAGCAATGTCCCCATAAACCAGAACAAGCAATGGTATGATGGGAACTTTAGCCAAACAACGTCTGAAGGGCCACAGAATACTCACCTCTGAGATAGATGAGTTGTTACCCCAATCGTTCTGCAATGGCTTGGCTTTATTTCATAGAAATTAGTACATATATAGAACAGTGGCAGACTTGATCCAGTTAAGAGCCTGGATCAGCACAGAGAGCAGCTGCACCAGAACTCGCTAGTGCAGCCAATCCCAGCCATGTCTTTAATTGCCACACCATTGAGATGGCCATATTTCAGGGGGAAGCGGCCTAGCTGCCCAGATTAAGACCCTTGCCAGGCCTAATTAGTTCCCTACAACAGATGTAGAACACAGCACTTGTGAAGGACAAGGAGCTACAAGTAGAGAAAGGCTTACACCTGCAGTTATCCAATGACCCACCCCTACCACCCTCTTCTTCAAGATCTCCTGTTGGCCCAGAATGTCCACTGCAGTCCAGGGTTTGTGCATCAGTTACGCGTGTTTCTTCACATGGAGGGAGAGGTGATCCGAACGGGAGAAAGTGCGCAGGCAGACCTGACACTTGAATGGGCGTTGCCCAGTGTGCTTGCGATAATGGCGAGTCAGCTCATCGGAGCGGGCAAATTTCCAAGCACACCCTTCATACAGGCATGGGTATGGCTTCTCACCTGCAAAAGACCAGCAACAATCACTGCAACCTTGTGCTTCTTCTGAGCCAAAAGAGGATTATACTCACATTTACTTATTTCTATATTTACTTATTACATTTCTATCCCACCCTTCCTCCCAAGAGTCCCAAGGGCAACAAACATACAAATGATAAAACAAGTAAAAAAAATCTATATACCCCCATGTGTTCCAATACAGATGTAGACAAGGGAAAATATCTACATATAATGCTTGTTGGGAGAGGCTAGGCTTCACCAGGTGCCCAAAACGGAACAGAGACAGAGCCCATCTAATATTTAATGGGAGGTAATCTGTGGCTTCTCAAGGAAGGTCCCACTTATTGAGTACATTGCAGTAATCCAGCCTGGAGGTTATCAGCACATGGGTGGCAGTAGCGAAGCCATCCCAGTCCAGAAACAGCCATAGCTATCTTACTAGCCAACGCTAATAAAAAGGTTCTCCTAGTCACTGGGTTGTCAGGGCCTTTCATGACAAAGATGGATCCAGGATCACACCCCCCCCCCCGACTACAAACCTGCTCATTTTGGGGAAGGTGGGGTATGATTTCATCTAAAAAAGGCAACTGAGTAGACTCACACCCACTACTGAAGAACAACTCAATCAACAGCAGTTTCCCCCTCCAGCCTTGGCATGGGTCTGTGTCACTGTAGTCAAACACCCCATAGTTAGATGCTGGGAGGGGGGAAACCAGAATGGAAAGCAGAGTACCTGTGATGGGAATTTCCAGTGGAAAGCTGGAATATGGTTAAGTAGTGTTCAACTTGCAGGATGATACTACTGAGGACAGAATTACTAAGGAATCCACTCCCAACCCAGGGACCTCCCTCATCCAGAGCCAGGGCTTTTTT
Source organism: Podarcis cretensis (assembly GCF_951804945.1). Classification (NCBI taxonomy): domain Eukaryota; kingdom Metazoa; phylum Chordata; class Lepidosauria; order Squamata; family Lacertidae; genus Podarcis; species Podarcis cretensis. The sequence goes on from NC_137187.1 coordinate 34,313,221, forward strand.
GGCTGTGGCTCCGATCTGGTGGAACGCTCTGTCACAAAAGGCTAGGGCCCTGTGGGACTTGAAATCTTCCACAGGGCCTGCAAGACAGAGCTGTTCCACCAGGCCTTTGGCCAAGTCACAGTCTGACCCCCTCCTTTGGTAATCCTCAGAACTCTAGTCCAATGGTTGCCATTAACTGAACTGATTTTAGAATGAATTGATTTTATAATGCATTTCAATTAATTGATGTGATTTTATGTAAATTGTGTTACTTTTACTGTTGTTGGCCACTCTGAGCCTGACTTCGGCTGGGGAGGGCAGGATATAAATAAAATTTTATTTATTATTATTATTGTTGCTGTTATTATAAAGCGGCTTTTTTTTTTTTTACCTGTGTGAGTGCGAAGATGGGCCTTGAGGTGGGAGCTCTTGGTGTAAGTTTTCCCACAGTTGGGATAATTGCAGATGTGGCTGGCAGGCTGCTTACGGGATGAAGTCTTGTGTCCTTTCTTAGGCTTGTCTGTGGCTTCCTTGGCAGGCAAGGGAGGCGTCAGGGTGCTGTAAAGGGAAGATGTAGTAGACACAGCTGCATCTGTCTGGTAAAGCTGGAATGTGGCTTGGTAGTGGCTAGGGTAGGTAGGGAAACTGCTGCTCAGCAGATTGCAGTGCGGCAGCTGGGATTGCGCCGGTGGAAGCTGACTGTGAGATCCATGTTTGCTCTGCAAAGAGGGACCTGGGTGTACATAGGTCAGCTGGTAGTACTCCCCATGAACTCTCTGCTTTGGCTCTCCGTGGTGCTGTACTGTGGGAGCAAAAGCCCCAAAATCTGCCTGGGCAAGGAAGTGCTGCAGATGATCACTGGACAATGCTAGGCTCTTATTTGGATCCATCACATTCTGGGCATAGCCGTGAAGGGCAGGAGGAGCATAGTTCACAGAGCTATCTTCTGGTTGGAGTTTGGTGTCAAAACCTGGTGCCCAAGGAGCATCAGGCACCCCTCTGTTGGTTTTGGGCAGCCTGCCTCTCATTCCCTCCTCAGTGGTTACTGGCAGGCCAGCAGTGGACACTGCAGGTTGTTCCTCTTGGCCAACCCAAGTAGCACTAGAGGTGGCTGGCTCCGAGGCAGAGAAGTTTCTCATGAGGAAGTCAACATCCCAGTAGGCTTCATATTCTTGCTTCATCTGCTGAACCCCCTCAGGCTGGGGCACATCTAAGAGCCCCCGAGATGAATGGCTTAAGGAATCCTCCTGTTTCCACCACTGTAACATAAACAGTACAAAAAGGTTAGGCCCTGGTGCCACAACTGGCTCCTGCTGAAGAAAGCTTGCAACCGTTTCCTTCAGTTTCTTTGCTTTAAACTCGGAAGCAACTTACAAAAGCTTCTAATGCGCTCCAGTGCCTGCCATTACGGCAAAGATAATGGGCCTCTTATCAGGACTCCTGCACAAGCTACAATTCTGCATCAGGGATAGGCAGGACCCTAGCTATCTCTACAGGGAGCTCAAAGATAGGCAACAAAAATGTTCATCAGAATATTTTGAGCCCCGGGGGGGGAAACCATGGAGCAAATGTTTCTTGTGGCTCCTGTCTTCTAGTGCTCTCAAACCCACCTATCAGGATCACATCCCACAGCACTGTACTGCTGTTGTATGGCTGGATGTACAAGAAATTTATTTTTTATTAGGAATTTCAAATTAACAGTTCTTCAAAAATACATCATCCCCTTTTTCCCCTCCCCTCCCCTCCCCTCCCCGGAAAACAGAAAACCCTCCCTTCTCCCCAGACTTCCCTCAGCTCCTCTCTCTGGTTTTTCAGCGTTTGTTATTCTCTGCATGTTACAGAATTGTACAGATCCTTAATTTATCTATCTAAATATTATCAATAAAAAGTTTGTGTATGTTTATTCAAAACCTGCCAAGGAGACCAGTTCATTTTGTTGTTTCTTTAAGTACTTTGTAAAGGGTTCCCATTCATCTTTAAAGTCACAGCTATCCTTGACATGTAATGATATACAAGAAATTTAGATCAGGATCAGGAAACAGAACTGAGAGATGTCCTTGCAATGCCAAGCACACAGGAATCTTGGTTATAAGACAGGCATAGGTAAACTCCAGCCTTCCAGATGTTTTGAGACTACAATTCCCACCAGCCCTGACCACTGGTCAATTCATAGGAATTGTAGTTCCAAAATATCTGGAGGGCTGGAGTTTGCCTATGCCTGTTGTAAGAGCTCTCTTCTCTAAACACAAGCCTCCCTCTTCCATCTGCCCATGAACACCTCTGGGGTGCAAGGCCTCTTGCAATCATGTGATCCTCTGTGAAGAATCCAAAATGAATCACCATCCATACTTGTGTAAGGTAGGTTAGTAGTCTTATTCTTGGATTGCAGAAGGGGTGGAGGCCAAAACAAAACTGCAGCTTGCTTCGCCACACCCAGCAAGTTCATGGCTCAGTCAGAGATCTGAACCAAGGATACCCCATGTTTACTAGTTTGTCAGTTTACCTGGCACAATGGCAGTGTTCACAAGTTTCTCTAAAAATCCAGGTCCCACCACAGTTAAAGTCAAGAAACAGGCGTACAGTGATTTATAAAACAAGCAACCATTATAGATTACACGTTTCTCCCCAGTCATAAATTTGGAGCATTGATTAGGTACACATTTTTGAAGAAAATTTAGGCAAAGGGAGGGGCAAAATAGAAAACATAATAAAACTGTGCAGAAAAGAAGGTATGCTATCTTGCCCATTTCACATGAATGACAAAAATTAAAACTTAAAGGAAGCCCCACATATATCACCAGTCTACTGGAGGACACTGCTTTCTTCACATGAGAAGGTATTTATACTGCTGATTCTACAGTGAAAGGGCAAATACATTGGCAGAGTGAGCATGTTGTTAGAAACACGTGGAAATTCAATTCTACCCTAATTGTGCCAAAAAATATTATAAAATGCAGATCCCTGCCAGGAGGAGCTCACATTCCCAACTTAGATTAGGAACTTAGGCAGGAAGGAAAAAGGGGGAGACATACAAGTGTAGCAGGCATGTTGTGCCCAGAGAAGAGAACATGAAGACTGCTATCATGTATTTCTTAAAATATCTGAAGGGCTGTCCCAAAGAAGACAAAGCAGACCTGTGTCTAGAACCAATAGCATATGTATAGGCATATTATAACATATATGGCTGTTTCAGAAAGAGTACCTTGCTGGAAGCATGAAAACCAAGTTTTACATACACTTTTTTTAAAAAACCTCTTCCTTTTGCCATCTTCAAACAAGTTAGGAAGAATTCAGAAGTGTTTGGAAAGAAGCAAAACGCAACACATCAATTAAGAGCAGATATTTTACAATGCTAAGAAACATCCGAGGGCCAAGCCAGAGACCGGTTAACCCACCCTCCCGTTTTAATTCCCAACCCTCGGCAAAGGACACAAGCGAACAGGACACCATAAACCCCTTGCTCCTCACCTGGATAAGTTCAGATTGTACATCCTGCAAGTGGTTGAACCCAGCTGAGGATATTACAGTATCCACAAATGCCATGACCTGCAAGTAACAAACCCACTTGAAGACAAGAACGCAAAAATTCAGAGGTTTGGTCCAGGAGCGCACCTTTCTTCTCATTCACCTAAACCCTACAGCTTCTCCTCCTTTTCCAAAAATAAAAACTTATTAGAATACAAATAACCCTTTCCGCTTCTTAATTCCTCCTCTCATTTGCAACTTTGGAGGGAGCGGAGAAGATTAAATGGTTCTATCAGCACCAATCAGGAGCAAGGTAGGTGGGGCTGCCTAAGGAACGAGGCGGAGCTGGGATAATGATGTTCAGCTATTTTGCTGCATGGTTATTGGTGATTTTCTTTAAATATCTTGTTTGGTGAAAGTCACGCTCATGTTTACACAGAAGTACATGTAATCATTTAAATTGGGCTTACTTCAGAGTAAGTATGTATAGGGTTGCAGCCTAACAACCTTCAAAGCTATTAGAAAAGTTGGATTTAATTTTGTGTCTGTCCCATGTAACTCAATGTGGCCAGATGGTTTAAAATCCAAATGATCCAGCTCAGTTAGATGGTAGACCCCACTGCAAACTAATCACAAATTTATGTTTGGGATGCGTAAATATTAACCCCGAGGCATCTGAAACAATTAAGAAAGTTGAGGCACTTTAAAGTCTATCAGTTTGTATTCTCTCCCACTGAAAGCTGCAGTTCCAAACTCACAGACTTCTGAGTAAACTTGCTTTACAATACAACCTCATGGCTGTTTACTCAGAAGTAAGTCCCATTGACTTTCATGGGGCTTACTCATAGAAAAGTGAGCAATCTTATAATGCACAGGTGAAAAGAATGAGGGAAACATCCTGAGGCATGTAACCAGCTTTAATAAAGGCACGTAACTTTAAAAAAAAGTAAGAATCCAGGATTCCCTGTTCTAAATACTAAAGCATCCTTTTTGAGAAAAAAATAATTTTATTCTTAGACTAGGAACTTGCTAAGGCTCATCAAGAGGAAAGTAATATGGAATTCTCAGTTTGTATTCCAAAATAAGGTGAGCATACTTGGCCAAAGGAATTTAAAGGTGGGACTACAGTATAAGGTTAAACTGCTGAACAGCTAAACTGCTGGTTATCAAAATGTTCAACTCCATTCATTTGGTTCTGAATAGAAACAATGGTTTCTTTGCACTGTGGTTGTATTGCCGGTTTCCTGGATCTCCTTGCTTATTTTGAATAGGCCACAGATCTAATTGAATTGTTAATCTCTATACTTTTTGTATTTCATTTTACTGCAGATGTGAGGAACCTTTGGCCCTCAAGCTGAACTGCAGCTCCCAACCTCCCGGGCTATTGGCCACACTTGCTGGGGCTAATGAAAGTTGTTATTCAGCAATGCCTGGAGGGCCAAAGATCCCCCATATTTATTTATTACTTTTAACTCTCCGCAGAGCCCCTTACCACCATGCATATAGGCCTGTAACTGAGGATTATACTTTCTACATAGACTCTAATTTATTAAAAGCTTATTCCACAATGCATTTCTTGGTATCACAACAAGATATGTTGTTGATTTCACCTTCATAAGAACGCTGCTGAGTTCAAAATGTAGTAGGGACCTTGGCTTAACCTTTTGGGACCCTTTCTTAAATGTACAGATTTGATAATGATACTTTCCACACGGTCTTCCATTATTTGCCCTACCTCTCCTCTCTTCATCCTGCCAATTTTTGCAGCTGAAACTGTATAGAAGATTGTTTTGCGTGTGGACTGTGTCACATATTTATGCATTGTTTGCATAAGTCAAGAGGTGGGAAACTTGTGGTCTTCCATATATTGTTGGACTCACATCAACTCCAGCTATTGGTAAAGGATGAATAAAACTGTAGCCTAGCAACAGCTGAAGGGCGAGGAGAGGCTTGGCACCAATTGTACCTGTGCAAAGATTCCAGATGAAAAATATATTAATATTAAAGCATAAGAAGAGGTTTTTTTCTGCTTTTAGTGTAGCTTCTAGAACAGGGGTCAGCAACCTTTTTAAGCAATGGGCCAGTCCACCATCCCTCAGACCATGTGGTGGGCTGGACTATATTTTGAAAAAAAATATGAACAAATTCCTATGCCCCACAAATAATCCAGAGATGCATTTTAAATAAAAGTACACATTCTACTCATGTTAAAACACGTTGATTCCCGGACCATCTGCGGGCCGGATTGAGAAGGCAATTGGTTTATTCTATCATCATCAGATTGGGCACAGTCTTCCTTTTGGGAGAAAGCAGGTGCTGAGCAATTCCACCTTCTCTCTGGCACCCAATAGCATTGCCCCATCAATGATACAGTGGTACCTCAGGTTAAGAACTTAATTTTTTCTGTAGGTCTGTTCTTAACCTGGAACTGTTTTTAACCTGAAGCACCACTTTAGCTAATGGGGCCTCCTGCTGCCGCTGCGCTGCCACTGCACAATTTGTGTTCTCATCCTGAAGCAAAGTTTTTAACCTGAGGTAATATTTCTGGGTTAGCGGAGTCTGTAACCTGAAGCGTATGTAACCTGAAGCGTATGTAACCTGAGGTACCACTGTACAGGCTTTTCCTTTTCTTTATTTATTTTCCTTTTTTTACGTTTTGGTTAGGGACTTGCGGAAAAGGCAACTTTGGGTCCCCCTATCCCAGGGGTCTGCAACCCGCGGCTCCGGAGCCACATGTGGCTCTTTTACACCTTTGCCGCAGCTCCGGGGCTGATACTAGCAAGGGGAGGAGGCGCATTGTGCGCCCCGACACTCCCCACTGTGGCAGGCGCTGTACTGGCTGTGACGTCGCATGGGGGCGGTGCGTGCGTTAGTTATGCACCGTCCCAACGTCACCTTCCCGCCCGCCCGCCTGCTACATTGTAAGGGGCATGTACGCTGGTCACTGCATTGAAAGGGGGCATGTACACTGGTCACTGTTTTGAAGGGGAGTGAAGAACACACACACACAAAAAGGTAACTTGTTAATTTAACGTTTATTTCTATGAGGAGGAGTAATTCTGAGGGGTCAAACAAAGAAATAATAAAAAAGTGACAAAAAGTTATTTTTATAATGACAAGTTTTGCGGCTCCCAGTTTTTTTTTCTTCGGAAACGGGTCCAAGTGGCTCTTTTTGTCTTAAAGGTTCCAGACCCCTGCCCTATCCAAACCCGCCCAAGTGCTCAGTTGAAAGCCATTCAGGAAACCTCAGTAGCCTGGAACCTGGGATGATTTACCAGCCTCTTCCCCCAAATAAGTCTCTTTTTGTTTTCCTGCCTTGCACTGGAATAAGAGTTACCGGTAAGCTCTGGCTTTTCTCTGCCCTGCTTTTCTCATTCTCTAAGTCTCCTTCTCTAGCTAGCTAACCACCCTACTTGTAGTCCTTCTGTTTCTATCCCTCCCTCTCTAACCCCTTTCCAGCTCTCTCAGGGTCTACCTTGTGCCCATCACATGCCCCTCTTCATATTTGCATTTAGAGCCCTCCATTCTTAACCCCAAGGTTGCCAGTCCCGTTCGCAGGCTTACTGTATCGTCAATCTTTCGTTTTCATAACCCCACTCAGCCTTTACTATATAACAAGTCAAACACTCTTCGATTTGCGGTGTTTGGCCAATTGCTACTTCACCTGTGTATAACTTGTTTCGTGGTGCCCTCTAAACTTGAGCAAAAGCCCGGCCAAAATAGATGTGCTTGCTGGGTACAGATGTTTATCAGCAACTCTGTATACATGTAGATAAATGGTACCATTTTCCACTCAGCCTGGCAACTGAGGAGTGATAAGGGCTAGCCTGAGGTATAATGGAGAATGCCAGTGCTATGAAGGAATATCTCCTCCTTTTTCTCCTTGCTGAAGACTGGTGTGTGCTTTTAATATGTTGATAGGCAGAAAATCAACATGTCCAGATTTGACCATCATGCAGGTGCAGCAATAATAATAATAATAATAATAATAATAATAATTTATTATTTATACCCCGCCCATCTGGCTGGGCCTCCCCAGCCACTCTGGGCGGCTTCCAAAAGAATATTAAAATACTATGATACATCAAACATTAAAAGCATCCCTAAACAGGGCTGCCTTCAGATGTCTTCTAAAAGTCTGGTAGTTGTTGTTCTCTTTGACATCAGGTGGGAGGGCGTTCCACAGGGAGGGCGCCACTACCGAGAAGGCCCTCTGCCTGGTTCCCTGTAACTTGGCTTCTCGCAGTGAGGGAACCGCCAGAAGGCCCTCGGTGCTGGACCTCAGTGTCCAGGTAGAACGATGGGGGTGGAGACGCTCCTTCAGGTATACTGGACCGAGGCCGTTTAGGGCTTTAAAGGTCAGCACCAACACTTTGAATTGTGCTCGGAAACATACTGGGAGCCAATGTAGGTCTTTCAAGACCGGTGTTATATGGTCTCGGTGGCCGCTCCCTGTCACCAGTCTGGCTGCTGCGTTCTGGATTAGTTGTAGTTTCCGGGTCACCTTCAAAGGTAGCCCCACGTAGAGCGCATTGCAGTAGTCCAAGCGGGAGATAACCAGAGCATGCACCACTCTGGCGAGGCAGATAGGGTCTCATTTTAAGTGTGCTGCATTTTATTCAGTGGAAAAAATGATGCTAGTGCTATAGTGGCCAGGAGAAAAATAGCACTGGGCTTCTCCTGAATCTTTAACCGTTGCTTAGAAGAGAAAATTTCAGGATGTGTAGCTTGCATTGCAAGCTATACCTGTTGAAATTCTCTCTTCTATACATTAAAGGTGCAGGAGCCCAGGGCTGTAGCTAGGGGGTGATGAGGAAGGCCCCCGGCAGGGGCACAGGCGATTGGGGGGGGGCAAAATCGACTATAAATATGTCAATAAATATAAATAAAAATATTTATTATTGCCTTATAAGAAATAGTTTTAAATAGAGGGTGAACTGAATGGGTGGGTGGGTGGGGTTGGATAAGAGGTGGAAAGAAGAGCTAATTTGTCCATGGCTAGGGGGCGCAATCTGGCCGGTTCTGCCAAGGGTGCAAGATCACCTAGCTATAGCTCTGCAGGAGCCCTGTGTCCCGTCTCTCCACCCTCCCTTGAGCACCCAATCTAGTGCTAGCATGCACATGGGTGCTAAGAGGAAGGCACGATTGGCAAATCCACACCATGATCAACTCCCACCCAGAAACCTATGTCCCCACTGTGGAAGGATGTGCGGATCCAGAAAATTGGCCTCCACAGACACTTACGGACTCATTGTTAAAACCGTGTTTATGGAACACAATCTTACTCGGCTACAAGTGATCGCCAAAGGAGGAGGAGGAGGAGGTTTCTCTGTAGGGGAGCTGGTTCCTTGCAGTCAGCAGACCCCTGCTGTCTTCTGCAGTGAATAGACAGCTATAATGTTTTAAGTGTGGTAGATATGGGTTGAGTACCCACTTGCAGCATTGGTGTTTTCAGTTGGTGATTGTGTGCTTTCAAACTAAATCCATGTTCCTGAAAATGCCACAATAGTGGATGCTTCCACATGGAAGTTTATCATGGCCTCTGTTGCTTATGTGTACAAGTTGTGCACTGGGCCCACATTACAACCAAAATGCCATCCTATTTGGTTCAGTTTTACTGGTTTTTTGTTTTAAAAATCTGATAAATAAATGCTAAAAACCATGTGTGTAGACCTCCCCTGGAGATATTTGTAGGAAATCAGCAATGGAGCAACAGTCCAGAAGGGGAGTGTGACATTGAGTTGGGGCATTCTAGCAGCTTTTTCTTCAAAAGAAAAGTACCAGTGTTAAGCATGCTTTAAAAATCATGTGGTTAATGTAACCCGTAATTAGCCCTAAGTGGTCACATCTACAAGTGTATCTCATTATCTCTGAAGCAAGGCTGCAAACCTTGCATAATTCAAATCACCAGTGCTATAAATTCTTCCTCAGATAACAGTATCCTTTCTGGGGCTGATCAAAGCCACCTGGTTGCCAGGGTTACAGATTGTTTGCCTAATAATGCCCCCTGCAAAACATTCCAGCATTAGATAGTTTAGAAACAGTTCTCCTCCCTTCTCGGGTTTAGCCTTAATTGCCTCATTATCATTAAGGTGGGGTTTCCTTAGCATTGCCATCAAATCTAAACCCCTCTTCATTCCATCATTGGCTGTGTTCACATTTGACAATGAGCTGTGGCTTTCCTTGTTCACAAAGCCCAATTATTCTCTGCTTTGTGTAAGGGCAAAGTAGGAAGCAGATGTTTTGGACTATAAATCCCTGACCACTGGCAAGGGATACCCTCCAACATTCTGCATGAAAATAGAGACATTCTATGCTTTAGAATTGTTGTTGTTTAGTCATTTAGTCACATCCAATTCTTTGTGATGCCATGGACCAGAGCACACCAGACACTCCTGTCTTCCAATGCCTCCCGCAGTTTGGTCAAACTCATATTAGTAGCTTTGAGAACACTGTCCAACCATCTTGTCCTCTGTCATCCCCTTCTCCTTGTGCACTCAATCTTTCCCAGCATCAGGGTCTTTTCCAGGGAGTCTTCTCTTCTCATGAGGTGGCCAAAGTATTGGAGTCTCAGCTTCACAATCTGTCCTTCCAGTGAGCATTCAGGGCTGATTTCCTTAAGAATGGAGAGGTTTGATCTTCTTGCAGTACACGGGACTCTCAAGAGTCTCCTCCAGTACCATAATTCAAAAGCACCAATTCTTTGGCAATCAGCCTTCTTTATGGTACAGCTCTAGAATGTCCCAATTTTCATGCGTTTGTAGCCCAAAACATCAGGAGGACAGCAGGCTGGAGAAGGATGGCACAGTGTTCAAGGTTTGTTTCTCCTTAACAAGTCAGGATTTGGGTTTAAGGCTGGCTAGCAGTCCTGGTTTGTTAAGAAGAAACAAACCACAAGCCCAGGTTTTAATGCAACACTAAGCTGTCCCCATCTTGGCTTGTTTGTCCATTTGCGCAAAGCAGGAGAGAACAGCCACTGTTTCATATACACATTGCGATCATGCAGCTCTGCCTGCCCTGCAGGTGCTGAACAAGGAATAAGAAGTGAATGCTCTCTTGGAGACTTACAGCCTCCTATCTAAACACTGAAATTGATTTTAAGGATCCTTTGTGTACATTCTGGCTTAGTTCTGATAACAGTAAACTTGTGCCTAGGTAGCAGCACTTCTGCTAGCCTGTGGGGGCTCACATGGGGGCTTCTGCAAGACAAATAAATCTCCCCCCTTTTATTACTCACAATTATATATTTACATCATAGCTTTACATCTTACAAGTATACATATTCTTGGTTTTCAAAGTATATTCATGATTATTATTGTCATCATTCTTAAGTCAGCAGATATTACAACACACAAAACAGAATAAATATGTAATTTTAAAATCATAATATTCTTCATAAATGAATGACTTCCCGCCTCTTCCATTTTGTACCAATAAACTTATTGCTTATATTTGTCTATTGTCTTTTTATTTACTATATTGTCCTTTCTATCAATTTGCCTTTTATATTTGTTGTCTACAGAAACTACTCAAAGGCCGTTACCGTTTTAAGATTGCAGCAAAAAGACAAATAAATCATTGCACTTAGAAAAGCAGTATGTAGGATGTCTGGGAGGGGGCTAGACTAGAATCCTTTTTCCTGATATGGATTTTATTTGTAGAACGAAGGATCCACCCACACTTGCAGTATGAAGGAACAGAGCTCATGTTTACCATGAGTGGAAATCAGACTTCTGAGGCAACCAGCTTTCCTGTTTAAGCTGTTGTCTGGCAATTTAAACATTGTCTCACACAATTTAGGAAAACAAACTGTTTATATCATAATTAATCACCCAAACCATAATTTCAAAGTAATTTTAACACACTTTAATTGTACAAAACCCAAAAAGATTAAAGATCTCAGTTAAGAAAATGACGGTAGCAGATTGTAATGGTTCTAGGGGTTGCTCGTGCGTAAACCGGTGAAACACCTGGCTGGGTTGCCTGAGTGAACCTTTTCTGTCCGGACAGCCACTCACCCGTGGCTGTCTCAATCGCTGGCAGAATCCGTCAGTGGGCGTTTCTTGAACTTCTTCCAGCAAAGAAGCTCTTTGACGCCTAGTCTCCTCCTACTCTCCCAGAGCGGAAGCCTTCTGCGCAAGGAGGGTGTAGGCAGCAGAGGACCCTTACTCTCCCCGCTGGTCCCTGGCAAGGAGTCATGGGACCGCCTCGCCGATTCCCCCATCTGCCCCCCTTCTCCACTGGTGCTACGCTGATTCTCTTCCCCAGAAGAAGGGCTGCCTCTCCCCATCCCGGGACGCTCTCTGGGACCCCTCTGGAGCCCGCTCTCTCCCTCTGGCCCTGATGGCAGTTCCCTGACACAGATCAAATGGGAAAGCTGGCTCAGATGCAAAAGGTTGAATCTCTCAAAGGAGGAAGAAATTCCACAACTCTGTAAACCACCAATAATGCCTTTCAAGAATGCCTGTGTACAGGTCTTATGGATTGGATTGGATTGGATTGATCTTTATTACGGCCATTGGCCCGTTATACAGGTCTTATGAATTTGGGGCCCACAGATGGGATTGCCAAGAAACTTTTAACTAAACTTAATCATAGTAGGACACCAAGTAGCAGGTGTATTCAAGGCCAGAGTATCCGAGTTCAGGTGGTTGCTAAGCAACCTGTGGCTATGTGATGGCAACCAGAGCTCCGTGATGAATCTCAGAAGATCTGTTCAGCTGGACTGCATGCTGGCAATAAATTGATGCCCCAATTTAGCTCAGACTGGCTCCTATTTGCCAGAAGTAAGTGCCTTGTTGTTTCTTCTATAACTAACTTGCAGGAATGGATGTGGTATTTTTGTGGTCCTCTACTTTTTTATTTTGTTTTTTGTATTTCCATCCTTGGGGGTGCTGTGGCGGAAATTTTCCCTCTTCCTTTTCAACTTCTTCCCCCCTCCCCATCCAAAACAGCACAATCAGCTAACTCCCCCAACCCCCCGGTCTCTCCAAAGTCCATGCTGGCACATGTGTTGATTTTTTTCTCTAGAAAAGAAAGTGACCAACTGAGGAATTGAGCATCATGGATGTGGCACCAAGTCGAGACAACAAACTGAAGCAAAGAGGGTACGTTTCCTACAGCTTTCAGTTTGTGGCTTGAGAAGCTGACAGTGTGCAATGTGTGGCCCAATATTGCAAGTGTGTGCTAGAAAGCAGATAAGCAAATGTAGAGCATTGAGGGGTAAATGAGATGTGATCCACTCCTTTAGCCCTTGTGCAGACTGAACCAGACTGGGGCTGCAGTGTACAGAAGGGTCTTTTTTACACTTTGTCCCACCACAGCCCACCATCGTCCTGATGTGAATTAGGCTGCAGTAATTTCCTTTCCATTACATACAGCAAACAAGGCGGCGGGAGCTGAGGGGAGGGATAAGTTCAAACAAGGGCAAATAGTCTAAACTTTACCCCTGCTATTTATTTGTTTTAAAACCACCCAACTACAAAAGGGATAAAGACATGAACAGCATCTCGTATACTTTGATCCTGACTAGTACAGGACTAGTGGTTCAAAATCATTGTTCAGAGAATGGGTGCAGAGAGAGTTCTTATTAATGAAGGGTCAACTTCTCCATCAATAGTTTTGGAGGGTAGGGCCGACTGAATGCATTTAACAGAGTTAAATCACAATATAAAACACTCAGTTGGGTAGAGCAGGGTAAGGGACAGCTAGAAACACAGAATCATAGAATTATAGAGTTGGAAGGGACCCACCCCATGGGTCATCTGGTCCAACCCCCTGCAATGGACGAATCACAGCTAAAGAATCGCTGGCAAAAGGTCACCCAACCTCTGTCAAAACAACCTTCAGTGAAGCAGACTCCACAACTTTCTGAGTTGGGGAAGAACATTTTTTCACCTTATCTTAGGGTAGGAAAAGGAAGCAACAAATTCAGTTTTTAAGGGGGTAGATTTACAGCCTGCTCCTATGCAAGCAGTTTTGGATGTGGGGAGCGATTTTTGTTTGGGGGACAAAAATGGCCTGAGGGGAAAGGGATAAGATTCCTGGCCTTTCCCCACAATATCACGCCAGTCATTCCCTTGCTTCTGTAGCCTCAGCAACAGCACAGTATGAAATAAAACAGACTAACAAGAATAATGGAGGTACATAATGTAATATCCCCTATTATGCTTTCATATTTTCTGTTGGCTAATTGCACCAGGTTCTTCTATACAAAAATTGATGGACAGCCATTAGATGTCTGTCTTTAGGCATGAGTTGAAGCTGAGGAGCCATCACTTTTGCCATCTTTGGGGATTCTACAATGGCTTTTCCACCACCCACCCAGTCCTCACTTAGTCTCTCCCCATCTAAACCCAGAAACTTTGAGGAAGAGAACGCTTGGCTGCAGGAGTGGATCCACGAAGAACTTGCTCATGGTGAAGTCTGGCAGAACCAATATGAGGCACTCTTGGGACATCAGGCCCAGCTCTGCTCCTTGCTGCAGGCCAAGAGGTGAGAGGCTCTCAGAGCGGGCACCCAAAACTAGGGATGGGGCACAGGGCAAAAAACTGTCAGTGGCTGCTCTAGATTTGCCTACAAAGGGTGTGTTTTATTTCCAGTTCAGTTTTTCAGGCTGTTTGGTGCCTGAACATTAGCCAACCTTTGCAGGAAGCAGCAGCAACTATTCCTCTGGTTGGTATTAATACAGTGGTGTAGCGCTGGTTGCTGTTGCCTGATTCGCACCCCTTCAAAAATTGTTTACCAGGGGCCACGGCTCCCGGGCACCCTGCACCATAGCTGTCAACGTTTCCCTTTTTTTAAGGGAAATTCCCTTATTCTGAATAGGATTCCTTGCAAGAAAAGGGAAAAGTTGACAGCTATGCCCTGCACGCTATACCCCTATATCAATAGATTTTTCAGCCATTTCCCCATTTTTGCACTGAGTTGAAAAAGAGATGCACTGTTACAAAGGATGCTGGAATATATCTCTTGGATTGTGTCAAGTAGATGCTTGGGGTGACAGAACATATTTTAGGCAGACAACAAGTGAAAGAGACAGGAGTCTCTGGCAGGGAGGCTAGGGCCTTACTGAGTAAGGGAAGAACTTCTTGCAAGGTCCTGGTGCACTCGATCCTGGGGGATACAGCTGACTCTCCCCCTCTGCAGTTTTGAACCCCTGGAGAAGAAGACCCGGGCACTGCAAGAGGAGCTAGAGGAAGCCCAGGACGCCCTGAGGGAGTTCCAGAATCGAAGCCGTCAACGCCAACTGCGCATCCACAAGCAAGTGAGACCCTTGCAGGGAATCTTTGGGACTCCTTTATTCTCTCCCCCCCCCCCCGACTCTTTGGTAGACGTTTGTACAGTCATTGTTTCATGGAAAGAAAGAGGTGTGGGGACTGGCTTTGTGGCATGAAGCTCTAGGCACTCCCTGCAAATTTTTGCTGAGGGGAGGGAAGGTGCCACTGGTATGGTCCCACGGATGAATTGGATGGATGTTGCATCCCTTTAGCTCAGTGGTTTTCAACCAGTGTGCCGTGGCACCCTGGGGTGCCTTGAATGATGGTCAGGGGTGCCGTGGGCAACACTGGCCTCTGTCCCTCTTTCCTTCCCTCTGGTGTCCTCTCACATCTCTGTCTCCCAAAGGCTTGCACAGCTGTTTGGTGCAGCAGCCCTGGCTACAAGCTCCTCAGGCAAATGGTGCCTCTGGGGCTGGCCAGGGGGTGCTGGTTGCCAGGAGCTGAGGTGGCCTCGGAGTAAGCAAGCAAGTGGGCAAGGGAGCCCAGCCAGCCAGTCCACCAGCCCTTGCTGTTGGGAATGGGCAGACAAGTCCCAGGCCCCTGTGGGACAGTGTGAGGAGGCACCTCTTTTTGGGGTGGGGATGGGGGACAGAAGTAGCAGCCCAGAGGACTCCCAAGGAGAGAGGAGAGGAGATGAGGGAACACTCCACAAGGGAGGGTGTTTGAAAAAGAGTGAGAGGCTGCCAGCTCTGCAGGCAAGGGGTCAGCAAACTTTTTCAGCAGGGGGCTGGTCCACTGTCCCTCAGACCTTGTGGGGAGCCGGACTATATTTTGGGGGGGAAATGAACGAATTCCTATGCCCCACAAATAACGCAGAGATGCATTTTAAATAAAAGGACACATTCTACTCATGTAAAAACATGCTGATTCCCGGACCGTCCATGGGCCGGATTTAGAAGGTGATTGGGCTGGATCCGGCCCCTGGGCCTTTGTTTGCCTACCCATGGGGTAGCATAGCTGGGCTCCTGAGCCCCACAGGGGTGCCACAGAAAAAATGTAGTTGGTCAAGGGAGCCGTGGACTCAAAAAGGTTGAAAACCTCTGCCTTAGCTGTTTAGAATGTCAGTCTTTTAGCACAGAAATCCCATTTTCTGCCTTAAGGCAAACATTCACACTCCTTCTGTTCTGTAGTGGCCACCACTGAAAGTCAGCACCACCCATCCTGCTTTGAAGAGGGTGACTTCAGGGAACATCAGGGGAAAAGAGTAAAGATAAGGACCAATTTCCATATGCTGATTTAGTCTAAATGCCTACTTCAGGAGCGATTGGTGTAATTCAATACCTCTCACGATAGCACCTGGCTATCACGGGTGTGTCTATTCAGGAGCTAACCAAGGCGTCTGCTGCTCTCTCTTCTCATTGGACAGAACTGAAGGCAGGCCTGTGGGAAAGTGCCAGCCAGCCCTGAGTTCTATGAACAAAGGAGGGCCATCAACACGATAGATAAGCAAGCCAAGCCTCAACAATATTATCTTAACCCTGTCTGTGGCATTCTTATTTTATTCCTCTTAGGTCAGCCCAAGTTCCAATGGTGCTTCTCCTTCTGGAAAGGCCCTTTGTTCCATGTAATGAGTTTAAGAAAAAAACCCCACAATTTAATCAGGACAGCTTCTTGCCTTTTTCCAGTGTGTCTGCCGGAGGGATGAAGGGGGGCTGGGCGGAGATAAAACAATCTTGTTCCCTTGTGTTGTGTCACTGTTGTTTATAAGCCTCCTTCCAGTCAAAAAAAGGCCCCCAGGGGTGGATCTCAGACTTTTCCCTTTACTGTCCACTTGAAAATTGCTGAGGGTCTTGGCAGACCACTAAATTATTTTTCTGACTGTTGTAACAGTGATAATGCACTGTGCTAGATGCTGTGTGATTTTAATTATATTTTTACAGCATGCCACCTGAACGAAACTGGTCTGCAGACCGCAGTTGGGGAATCCGTGTTTTAGAATCAACAGTTAAAGGTTTTGAAGTCCAGTGTTTTAAACAGTACTTAAAAGTGACGGCACTTTATTTTGAAATATTAACGCAACAGACATTATTATATACTGTTGTTTTCTATGTTTCGCTTCTTAGCTCATAGCTTCTGCTTCTTCCTGGGTCCAGAGATGTTGTTTTCTATTTTGCACATTTCCCCGGCTCCTTATCTGAATTCTTACATACATTTTAAGAAAAAACAAAACTAGCATTTGGAATTCAGCCTCTGGGTAAGAGGAACCTTCCATCTGTGCAAGATTAAAGGATTCCTTCCCTCCCTCTGCATACTGTATTGTTGTGCGGTCGTTGTGCCCCCAACTCCTTCTCCCTCCTAAGCCAATTTTGAGGGGGCATGACTCACTGAACTGATGGGGTTTATAAAAATGAATCTCACCCAATAGATTTCTATGATGATGCTAACAGAGTTCAGTGTTAATAAGCGCCCAATTTATTTTAAAAATTGCTTTCTTTCTCCTGAGCTGGTGCAACATGATGGAGACACTGGAAGTTGCCTTGTGCCCAGTCCACCTAGCTCAGGACTGTTGGTGCTGACCGGCAATGGCTCTTCAGGCCTGAGGGGGGAAGACTTTCCTAACTCTGCCTGAAGACATTGGAGGACTAAATTTGGAACTCTGCATGCTAAGCTAGTGCTCTGCTAAAATGAGGAAATAAGGTACCTGAGGTTACAGACACCTCAGGTTACAGACGCTGCAGGTTACAAACTCCGCTAACCCGGAAGTAGTACCTCGGGTTGAGAACTTTACCTCAGGATGAGAACGGAAATTGTGCGGCAGCGGGAGGCTCCATTAGCTAAGTGGTACCTCAAGTTAAGAACAGTTTCAGGTTAAGATCGGACCTTTGGAACGAATTAAGTAGTTACTTGAACTTACTACTTTGTTTTTTTTTTTAAATAAAATTTTTATTAATTTCCAAATTTTTAACATAGACAAAAACAACATAAAAACAACACAAAAAAAATCATATTTTCTTTACCTTATTTCCATAACCCTCTTTTCCCGGACTTCCCCATACCTTCCCCTTTTTGCATCCTTAATTTTAAACCATTATTCAGCAACCGTTCTTAGCCAATTAAATATAAATTCATTCTCCTTTTCAATTCCACCCTAAAATTAAACACAATTTTGCCGCTGCAATTCTACGTCTTCCTTTCCCTCAGCATTTTAGCACTCCTCAATTTTATAATAATTCTTAAGATACATCTTAAACTTCTTCCAATCTTCTTCCACAGTCTCTTTCTCTTGGTCACGGATTCTGCCGGTCATTTCTGCCAGTCCCATAAAGTCGATCACTTTCGCCTGCCATTCCTCCAGCGTGGGTAGCTCTTGTGTCTTCCAATACTTTGCTAGAAGAATCCTTGCTGCCGTAGTAGCGTACAAAAAGAAATTCTTATCCTTCTTCGGCACCAGCTGGCCGACCATACCCAAGAGAAATGCCTCTGGTTTCTTGTTAAAGGTGCACTTAAGCACTTTCTTAATCTCATTATAAATCATTTCCCAGAAGGCCTTAATCTTTGGGCAGGTCCACCAAAGGTGGGAAAAGGTGCCTTCAGTCTCTTTACATTTCCAACATTTGTTATTGGGCAAATGATAAATCTTCGCAAGCTTGACTGGGGTCATGTACCACCTGTAAATCATTTTCATAATGTTTTCTCGTAAGGCATTACATGCCGTGAATTTAATACCTGTGGTCCATAACTGCTCCCACTCAGCAAACATAATGTCATGACCTATGTCCTGTGCCCATTTAACTATAGCTGACTTCACTGTCTCATCTATTGTATTCCACTTCAACAGCAAGTTATACATTCTTGATAAATTCTTAGTATTGGGTTCTAACAGTTCTGTTTCTAGTTTCGATTTCTCCACCTGGAAACCAATTTTCCTGTCTTGTTTATAGGCCTCCATTATTTGAAAATAATGGAGCCAATCTCGTACCTTGGACTTTATTTTCTCATAACTTTGTAATTTAAGTTCCCCACCTTCTTGTTCTAAAATTTCAGAATATTTCGGCCAATTAGTTCTCATATTAAGTTTCTTTACCTCCTTGGCCTCCATAGGTGAAAGCCACCTGGGAGTTTTATTTTCCAATAAATCTTTGTACCGTATCCAAACATTATATAGTGCTTTCCTGACAATGTGATTTTTAAAACCCTTATACACTTTAACCTTGTCATACCAGATATATGCATGCCAACCGAAGTTGTTATCAAATCCTTCCAAATCTAGAATGTCTGCATTTTCAAGAAGTACCCAATCTTTTAACCAGCAGAAAGCTGCCGATTCATAGTAGAGTCTTAAGTCCGGCAGGGCAAACCCCCCTCTTTCTTTAGAATCGGTAAGTATCTTGAACTTAATTCTCGGCTTTTTGCCCTGCCAGACAAATTTAGATATATCT
Organism: Podarcis cretensis; assembly: GCF_951804945.1. Classification (NCBI taxonomy): domain Eukaryota; kingdom Metazoa; phylum Chordata; class Lepidosauria; order Squamata; family Lacertidae; genus Podarcis; species Podarcis cretensis. The sequence goes on from NC_137187.1 coordinate 34,332,323, forward strand.
TTCTGCCACTTCTTGAAACAGTCCAGTTTATCCACAATTTGTAATGTCTGAAACAAAAATAACATTCTAGGCAATACATTCATTTTGATTACTGCGATTCGACCTAACAAGGAAAGCTTCAGGTTTGACCATATTTCTAAATCTTTCTTTATCTCAGTCCAGCACTTATCATAGTTATCCTTAAATAAATTTACATCCTTAGATGTCATGTTAATCCCCAGGTATTTTACACTCTTTGCCACCACTAACCCAGTTTCCTCTTGGAATCTCTCTCTTTCAACATTTGTTAAGTTTTTTTCCAGTACCTTGAACTTACTACTTTGCCCTAGAGAAGACATTTCATGCCTAGGTCCCCACATCTGCAGAATACTTCTACTTGTATAAATTCTGATCATGTTCAGGGGTAAAATATAAGACATTCGCTCCAACTAATGAGTATGTATAGCAAAAACAAAACAACAAGGCACATACAGTTTCAAATAGATAATATCATATGATAATACACATTTACTTTGATATCACATTTGCACCATAAATTTAAAGTACCCCTTTAACAGTCATGACCCCCCCAAAAAAAAAAAGAATTCTGGGGACCATGGGCATAGCCAGGATTTTTGTGAGGGGAGAAGGACTTTGTTTGGGGGGCAGGACTTTTTTTGGGGAAGAACAAATGTGATTGGTCAGTTAAGTATTTCTATTGTTTTACTTGACGGGGCAGCTGCCCCCCCCCCCCCCGGCTAAGCCTATGCTGGAAACTATAGTTTGTGAAGGATGCTGAGAGTTGTTAGAAGACCCCTATTTCCCCCACAAAACTATAATTCCCAGCGTTCCCTGGGAAGAGGGATGGGCTGTTAAACTACTCTGGGAGGGGAAATAGGGATCTTCTAACAACTCTCAGTACCCTTAACAAACTACAGTTCCCAGGATTCTTGGGGCAAGCCACAACTGTTTAAAGTAGTATTATAGTACTTTAAAATGTATGGTTGGGGGGGGGGTGTTTGTGTGTGGCAGGAGGGGGAAAGAATTGACATAGAATTATAAAACTGTAGTGTTGGAAGTTCTAGTGACTAGTCTAACCCCCTTCAGTGCAGGAATCTTTTGTCCAAAGTGGGGCTTGATTCGAACCCATGACTCTGAGATTAAGAGTCCTTCCCTTCCCATAATCTGAAAGGGAAAGAGGAAAGTCTGTGCCGGTTTGTGTGTTTGAATAGAGGAAGCTACAGAACTCAGTCTGTTCTGTCTCTGGGAAGCAAGACTTAGTTAGAACTTTCCATCTCTTCTCTAAATTACAGCAGAAGGAAAATCAGAGAATGGCTGAGACTGTTAAAGAACTGGAAAAAAAGGTGAGAGCTGCTTGATGTGGCAAATTTAGCTGGGACCAACCAGCATAGGTTCCATCCGTCTTCCTGAAGGCCTTGGTTGTCCTTGCGGCAGGATCAAGTCATTAAACTTTTCCTAGATGGTGCCACTTCACACTGCAAGTGAGGAATTCACATGTTTGAGTGGTGACCTAGCCAGCAAAGAACCAAAAACTAATTGCAAGTAGAAAACTAACAATGCCAAAGACATGGGTTTAACCTTAATCCAGGCCTGCTCTTTTTCTGTGTGCAGTCAGTCTTTTTCACAAGCCAGCATTTGAAAGTGCTCACAAGATGCAGTGCAAGCACACCATTTGAATGGCAATGCCCATCAGCTTTGAGGGCCCCCAGCCCCCTCAAATATTTTATTGGTGGGGCAAATGGACCAACTCTACTTAACACTGTGCAAGTTTTAACCGCAAATTGTCTCAAAACGATTGCTGTCTTAGGTTTCACTTCCTTAAGCGTGCTTCTCAGAACTGCTTCCCTCCATGTGCCCCATCATGAAATCTTTTGTTCTTACTATAATTGACTTGCATATTGTAAAGAAATCAACTTTGACTTGACTATCATTACACAAAGGTCTTCAAGCAACAGTTGGAGGAGAAGTCCAACAAGGATATTCTAAAGGAGCTGAGAACAGAAGGCATTGAGCTGAAGGTGAAGGTCACATTCTTTGTATGTTTTTGTAATAGACCAGCTGATGGCTCTATATCAATACATAAGGCAGATGGGGAACCTGCAGACATCCAGATGTTGATGGACTCAAACCCTCATTGGCCACATCCAGCATGGCCAATAGTTAAGATCATGGGAGGCATAGTCAGTAACACCTGGAGGGATACAGGTTCCTCACCCCTGGCCCTGAACTGTAAGAAAAACAAACAAGGCAAACCCAGGAACAACAATAGAACCTAGAAGCGAAGTACTCATTCCGATAGGATAGTTTACCTTCCTGCTGCAGCGGTACCTATTTATCTACTTGCACTGGTGTGCTTTCGAACTGCTATAGCTAGGAGGAGCGTTCTGGAATGTGTTGATAGTAACATACTTTGGGATATTAGTTTTGAGAATAGAGGAATTAAAGGTAAAGGTAAAGGTACCCCTGCCCGTACGGGCCAGTCTTGACAGACTCTGGGGTTGTGCGCCCATCTCACTTAAGAGGCCAGGGGCCAGCGCTGTCCGGAGACACTTCCGGGTCACGTGGCCAGTGTGACATCGCTGCTCTGGCGAGCCAGAGCCGCACACGGAAACGCCGTTTACCTTCCCGCTGGTAAGCGGTCCCTATTTATCTACTTGCACCCGGAGGTGCTTTCGAACTGCTAGGTTGGCAGGCGCTGGGACCGAGCAGCGGGAGCGCACCCCGCCGCAGGGATTCGAACCGCCGACCTTTCGATCGGCAAGTCCTAGGCGCTGAGGCTTTAACCCACAGCGCCACCTGCGTCCCAATAGAGGAATTAGAAGTTAACAAAGGTATTCCTGCTTTTGTTGGTGACATGCTTGAGGGTGTGCTTTCTGCTTTTGGAGCACAGGACTTTGCTCCCAACTTGCTCAGAGGGAAAGGAGGTTTCCAGGGTTGCATGCCAACTTGACTGGGACAGAAATGGGACCCAAAGGCAGGGGTAGCCAGTCCTATGCCCTCCAGATGTTCAGAGAATAGAATTGTAGAGTTAGGAAGGATTCCAAGGGTCATCTAGTCCAACCCTCTGCAATGCCTGTTTGGGCTTGAACCACCAGTCTTCTGGTTAACAGTTAGATGCACTGACGCATTGCACCACACTCCTTCCATATTTCCTGACCTTTGCACCTCTGATCTAAAGGAATAGAAAACAGCTCAGATGGTAAGTGGCTGTGCATTTGTGTCTGAATGACAAGGTTGCTAATGCAAGAATGTTCTCTTTTTTAACCTTACTCCACAGAGGCACTTGTCTGAATGGGAGGCCAAGTGGCAGGCAAAGAACGACAGGATCAGACAGGTAAACTCAGATGTATTTGTGCTTTCGATATACACATGTTCCCAGTGGTAAGTTAAGGCAACTTTGTCTCTTTGGCTCAAGGAAGGACTTAATGTTGAAGAAAGGCTCAACTCCACAAACTACTCTCAGGATCTCTTAGCTGCTACCATGGCTTGGACAGCGGCTCTTACAATTTATTTGTAGGAATGTGTTGTAAAGGAAGCGCAACTTGAAGGCAGCATCTAAGGCTGGAAACAGACTGTTTTTTTCATAGTACTTAAGTACATAGTACATAAAAGAGGGCGTAATTTTGAACATACAGAGATGAATAATATCATATTTTTCCAGACCCCATATCATCACTAGTAAGATTGATTTAGTCTTTAAGGCTAGGAGAAATGTTAGGGGTTGAGTAAACTTTGTTGCTGTGGGTGGAACCTGAACAAAAGAGTTCTGTTTTGTTATGGATGTTTCAGAGACAGCACCAGATTGAGAAACTCAGCACCACCATTCAAGGATTGTCTCTGAAGAGCCAGGTATGTCCCAACCATCCCAGAGAATCATAGATTAATAGAATTGTAGAGTTGGAAGAGGCCCAAGGTTCATCTAGTCCATTTCCCTGCAATGCAGGAATCTCAACTAAAACATCCCTGACAGATGGCCACCCAACCTTCCTTGGAGGTTTTTAAGCAGAGTCCACCACCTCCCCAGGGAGTCTGTTCCAATGTCAAGCAGCTCTTACTGTTGGAAAGTTCTTCCTGAAGTTTAATTGGAATCTTCTTCCTTCTCACTTGAATCCTTTGGTTTGGGTCCTACCCTCCTGAGCATGAGAAAATAAGCTTGCTCCATTTTCCATGGGGACAGCCCCAGGTGCCACTCTGGGAGGGGTGACAAGATGGCCCCTGCCTCCCCCCCAGCTGTAGAGCGGCTGAGGGCGCCCACAGTCCATATGGGCACCTCTCGTGCAGTGTCCGTATGGGCTGCCACTCTCACGCACCATCCGTACGGGCTGCTGCTCTCGTGCGCCGACCATATGGGCTGCCGCTCTTGCACACCATCTGTACAGGCTGCCACTCTTGTCCACCGACCGTACGGGCTGCCACTCTTGTGTGCCGACCGTACAGGCTGCCACTCTCTCACGCTGACCGTACAGACTGCTGCTCTCGTGCACCCTCTGTACGAGCTGCCACTCTTGTGTGCCGACCGTACGGGCTGCCGTTCTCGTGCACTGACCATAGGGGCTGCTGCTGTGCGTGAGCGGCATTCTGTATGGAGTGTGCAGGTGCGGGATGCTGTAATGCGCAGCCTGTACGGGCTGCGCTGCCCTGGGTGCTGGAGAGGGTTCCTCCGCCACTGGCTATCATATCTCCTCTCAGTCTCCTCCTTACCAGGCTAAACATACCCAGTTCCCTCAGGTGTTCCTCATAAAGCTTGGGCATGCCCTGGCAAGTTCAAAGTAGTTCCAAATTAGTTCCCATATTCTTGGGAAATCCTGAACTTTTTTTACAGGCCAAATCATTGGACTTGAAAATATAATTAATCCTCATCCTCAAATCCGTAACATATAATATTCTCCTTTCCCCTCCAGTTCATGGCTGATAATTGAGTCTGCAGCCTGATTGAACTGGGATTCAGAGAACAGAGATTTCTAATGTCTAAAAAACAGGTGTTGCTTTTTTTGTTTCTCTTTCTCTTAATTCCAACAACAAAGGAGCTGCACAGAAACATCACCCTCTTGGAGGACAGTGTGATGGAAGCTCAGCAGGAAATGGCACTGTAAGTTGAAAGCAATAATGGTCGCTTATGGTGAACTGGAAAGGCAGACTGAATAGATGAGTGAACTGTTTAGCCAGCATGTTCTGTGTTTATGATAATATTTTATTCTCTTGCTAATTATGCAGTTTTAAATGAGGGCCTTCTCGGTAGTGGCACCCACCCTGTGGAATGCCCTCCCAGCAGATGTCAAGGCAATAAGCAACTATCTTAATTTCCAAAGACATCTGAAGGCAGCCCTGTTTAGGGAAGTTTTTAATGTTGTATTGTGTTATTAATATTCGGTTGGGAGCTGCCCAGAGTGGCTGGGGAAACCCAGCCAGATGGGCAGGGTATGTATGTATGTATGTATGTATGTATGTATGTATGTAAAAATAAATAAATAAATTTCCTTTAGTAATGTTTTCTTTTGTCACACACACACACAAACACACACACACACACACACACACACACACACACACACACAGTACATATTGTTAACTTTGCCACATTAAATGTGCATTCCGTAGTTGACCTCCTTTGGAATGTTTTATTTTGAAATAACTTTAAGATGATAATTTAGTTTCCTGTTAAATATGTAGCTTTGAATGTATACTTTATATCTGTCTTTCTTCTGTAATTTTGTATTCTGGATTGTTTTATCTGATGTTTAATCGGGGTTGTACACAGCTTTGATTCCCCCCCTCCTTAAAAATAAAAACCAGTAATGAAATGAAATGATGATGATGATAATGATGACGATGATGATGACGACGACGACGTTGATGTTATGACAGAGGCCTGTTCAAACCCACCTGAGTGGCCTTGGACAGGGCCCTCACAAATCTCACTATCCGGGAATAATAGTTGAAGCACCAGAGGTTATTGAATGTGATGAAGTGTTCCCTCCCACTTTATGAATATAACTGCCTGGAAATTGTAGAGCAAAAACAGACATCCCTGGGTGTATTTCAGGGTTACCTGTGTGTTTTTTCTTAAAATGCAAGTGTTTGGGATTAGTATTAAAGTGTGTGGGTGTGCGTGTGCGCGCACGCGTGCTTGGGTAAATGCTGCATTGGGGACCTACAAATCAACATAACATTCTCCCTAGGGTTCAAGCAGAATCTAAGGCGAGAAAGAAGGAAGTACAATCAAAGTAACTATGTTCTGGGCCTACAATATATCATGCCATCGCCACAGTGTCCTTTCTTGTCCTGCCTTCTGTTTTGCTTCTTTCACAAGCTTTTCCTTTTGGAGATGTAATACTATGTTCTGTTTCAGATTCCAGAAAGAGCTACTTTCAGAACAAGTGGGGACCTCGAATGGGGGCTTTCTTTTAGAGGAACGAGCATGTGACCAGATGGTATGAGGGGCACAAATTATATGCGCAAAGTGCATGGGGCATGTGAGTCAGGGGACGTGACCTTTGTGGTTTATGTGAAATGTTTATGGGCTCAAGTCAGTGTCATTCCTGGGGTTCAGACAGAATGTAAGGGGGAAATGATAGCATGTAAACCCTGTCTTAGTACCCCACAAACTTCAGAATTCAAGCAGCACAACTGAGGTAGCAGCGAATCAAATCCTTCAGTGTTCATCCTTGCCGCATTTCTTCCTACCTGATGCCTTGTTGCCAAAGGTAAAGGTAAAGGTACCCCTGCCCGTACGGGCCAGTCTTGACAGACTCTGGGGTTGTGCGCCCATCTCACTCAAGAGGCCAGGGGCCAGCGCTGTCCGGAGACACTTCCGGGTCACGTGGCCAGCGTGACGTCGCTGCTCTGGCGAGCCAGAGCCGCACACGGAAACGCCGTTTACCTTCCCGCTGGTAAGCGGTCCCTATTTATCTACTTGCACCCGGAGGTGCTTTCGAACTGCTAGGTTGGCAGGCACTGGGACCGAGCAGCGGGAGCGCACCCCGCCGCAGGGATTCGAACCGCCGACCTTTCGATCGGCAAGCCCTAGGCGCTGAGGCTTTAACCCACAGCGCCACCTGCGTTTGTTGCCAAAAGAAAGGTGTAAAAATATAGATCAGTGGCGGGAAGCCTATGGTCCTCCAGATGTTGATGTATTTGGAAATAAAACTCATCTGTGGTTCACTGCAGGGGTGCCAGATTCCATGCTCTAGGGGGCATTCTTGGTCTATAGCAGAATATAGGGCTTTTCACAGTACAGATGCTCAGCCAATCACTTGAATCTCAACATAATGCTTTTTTTGTTCTCCCAGAAAAGGCTTCCATGTTTGGAACTAAACAGAATCAGTTTCAAAGAGCAGCTCCCTTCCTGGTAAGTGATCAAACAGATTATCAGAGAATATCCTACAAACAAGGGAGGACACAGTGGGGTGAGAATTTCGGGGTGAGGAGAAGAAGGGAAGGCACAGACATTGCGCGCTGATGTGGTTGGTTGGTGGTTTTCAGGCTGTGTCCAAGGGAATGTTAGCATTCTTGCAAAGATCAGGGGTTTCTCGGAGAGAAGATACTGAAAAGCAGGGTCCCCTGGAAGACACATTGTCCATACAATCAGGGCAGGATTTAGGTTTGATGTGGCCCTGAGCTACTGAAGGTAATGGGGCCCTTTATGTGTCCAGCTGTCCTTTGTCAACAACAAATTGTCACTGTTTTTCGTGTTGAATATATGCTATATGGTAATTTATGGACCTAATAGGTATCTGAAGCCATTTGCACATGTTGCCATGCAATCAGTCCATGCAGAATGTAGGCACCCTATATATAGAAATGAGCAAACCAGAGATATTTTAGGGAGCAGGCTAGCAGGCGGGGCCCATGACTTACATCATAGGAGCCTACAAAACACTGTTGCTGTATGTAGGTATTATTTTATTTGTTTTTTTATCTTATATTTTGGAAATGTACATCCAGGTTTTTTTTCCTTTAATTTTTTTGGGGGGCCCCAAGAGAATGGGGCCCTAAGCTATAGCTTGTTTAGCTTATATGTAAATCCGACACTGCATGCAATACTGTCTCCCGCAAATGAGTGTTAGGTGGGCTCAAGGGTATAATCTCAATTCATGTGGTAGACTTGACTAGCATGCTTTGTGAACAGTTTGTGTGCCTTGCTTAGAACACTGCTCAGAATCCCATGCAACACGTAGGTGTTTCTTAGCAGACAAGAGCTCCCCAAAGGCAGAACTACCGAGAACCAAACCATCTTGTGCAGCTGACTTGGAGTTTGGTGTCTTCTTTTGTTTTTGTGTTTCTGCTTGTAGGTCATTATCTTGCATCTGTCCCCAGCGCCCAACTCTCCGGGACGCATGTAGCTTGCTGTGGGCATTAGCCAAGGCCTTGTTCCTAAGCTTGCTGTTGGCTGTGGGTTTCCACTTCCTCCAAGGCTGGTTCTCCAGCCAGCCATGTCTGCAGATCTATTCAGCTCCTTTGCTTTATATCCAACCCAAGAGGTTACTGCCCCCTTTAACTTCGTGAAGGCACCTAGGCTTCTGTGGTTGAATGTCCTTTAATAAAGTTTAATAAGAAGAAATCTGAAATCCACCATCAAACATCTGTCTTTGTGTGGTTGAGTTTTAACTGTTACGGCAAAATCTGGGTGCGAGGCTGCTCTGCCACCCAGCTCATCGGACTAAGTCCGTGGGTCCCTGCGGAGGAAAATGAGCTCAGCCGGAGACAGGAGCAAACAGCAGATGATCCAAGTTTATTGCGCAACAGGTTCAAGGCGAGATTGAACAGTGAGAATGGGGCAACATAAACTTTTAAAAGTTCCCTCCAAGTCCCAGAATACAGTGCAGAAAACGTCACGAATACATCACAAGAGGTGGGATTACACAGATCAGCACTTCAGGAAAGTGGGTGGGGGTTTACACAGATCATCACTTCAGTAAGGTAGGGGTCGCGCAGATCAGCACTTCAGTAAGGTAGGGGTTGCATAGATCAGCACTTCAGTAAGGTAGGGGTTGCATAGAGTAAAGAGATATGCATAAACGTTTCCTGAGTACAGGTGATGGCAAGACAATGGCACAGATATGCATCGCCCGTTACCTAGCATTGCCCGGAGGAAGGGCTTGACTGGACCATCTGACAGGATTAAGGTTTTCCTGTGTACGTGACCTGTCGGTTCGAGGATTATGGCGCTGAGGGTAGCATCATGGAGTCCGGAGGGAAGAATATAATTTTATAAAGTTAAGGGGTATAGTGTGGTGCTTGTGCAGCAGTGTGAGGTTTCAGGAGCTGGGCGCCGTCGAGGTCATCGCCTCGGGCCCCCTTTCAAAGAGGAGGAGGTGAGGAAAGGTGCCCCCCCTTCCTTCCGTATCAGTCCCCCATTCGGAGATAGATTTGCATTAAAGTTCTGTAAGAACTTGCAAATCTTTTCTCCGCACCCTAAATCTCGGTGAAGGTAGGGGTGCCGTGTGAGTGGGAATAGGCCCTAATGGAAAAGGAGGTGGGTTGAGCAGGGCAGCAAAGGAGGGAGCAACACGGACCAATACAATGTACGTGCGTGTTATAGATATGCGCTAACTAATAACTTGGTATCTACCGTACCAGATGTGTGGGTTTATGCAAACCTGAAAGGGACTTGCAAATCATGCCTCTTAAGGCCATTTGCAAGTATAGTAGTGCAGATAGCTGGATATAGGATATCGCATAAAAGGACACCTGTCGTATTTTGTTTAATAGTGGTCTATGCTTTACATTTAGCAGGAAGGTCCACTACTGACTGAAAAAAAATGCAGTTTGCTTTGTCCCCCGCCATTTTTGTGTTCTCAGGTGTCAAGGTAGCTCTTCTGTGGTCTCACAGTAGTGGCAATCCCTGGTGAATCCACTTAGGGCTTTCATATTAACCATGTTGCCTGGCATCCATCACAGCTGGCACAGGTTTGGATACGTCATGAGAGAAATATCCTAGCCTTGGCCATTCCATGGGATTTTATTATTATAGGCTCTGGTCTTGCAGTCATGGGAAGTTGCTCACTTGCACATTAAGGACCAAAAGCGAATTGCAGCCTGGATACACTTGCCCAATTCAAACTGAGTCCAATTTGAATTTATCTTGCCCCATGGTTCTCAACTTCCCAAACCAATCAGTTAAAATAAAACCACTCTTAAAGGGCACTCGTCCAAATAAGTCAATTTAACTCTATAGGGATTATTCCTGCTAAACCAAAGCATATATACCTTCCTGAAGCTTTTCCTTGGTAAAGTGAGTTTTAGCACATTTTTAAAATGGGTAGGGAAGTTGGCAGAGTGCCAGGTGAAACAACGAAATATGGTTATAAATTTATCTAAGTCTAAACATTGGACTACATAATAGCCTGATCTGTTAAAAGGCATAAAATGTATGAGGATCCTCCACTGGGGTGTAAGGAATAAGACATTAGACATAAAACACTTACACACAAAAATAGCCACAAAAATAGCCCCACCATTTGTGGAAATGACACACTGTCAGACACATTTCAACATTCCTACGTAATAACACATAATACAAAACAAACTAATTAAATATCAGTTGCATATCTTGAGACAATTGGGATATTCTATATATGTATCTTGAGGTTCAAAAGTCAGAAAATGTCCTTGTAATTCAACTCCACCCCCCTTTGTCAGCCCCACTCCCCCGGCAGTCTATATCCTTTGAAAGAGATAGCTGTGGCCACTTTGAAAACTTTGGTGTCTGTTGTTGTGGTGGCGAAGCTTTTCATTAGATCTGTAGTAACACACTTGTAGAAGTGATATCCTGTAAGGGCAGGGTGGACTTAAAAGACACAGTTAAAATAATAAAACACACACACAAACACACACACAATGACCTATGAGGAACCAAAATAAATAAATGCTAAGACACAGAATTTTAAGAAATCTGAAGTAACAATGAAAATAAAAGAGTGTTTCTTGATGTGACAACATCGGCTAGAATGTTAATAGCAAAATACTGGAAAATGACTTAATGGCAATTTAAAGTTGTGCAAGTACCTTGAACTAGCCAAATGACAGAATTAATAAGAAATGCTCAGGCAAAAGGTAAACAAATACCATTCCACAAACAATGTTTGGTTATGCTTCGATTAATTTCATAGACCATGGAAAAACGGATTAAATAAATGGAAGCAGATTATTTGTAACTTTAAAAGTGTCAAAGCCACAAAGAGATGGAAGTCACTACTACAGCAGGGATTTCACAGAACAGAAAGAAAGTTGTTGTGGGAGGAAAAAGGGACAAACACTTTGTTATCGGGGTTCACATATCCTGTTAAAAGGGAAAATTATTTCATGTGAGAAGCCTGTCAGGAAATGCTGTTCCTAAAATTGCACATAAACAAAGTCTGTGACTTAAATCCCATTGAGGGGTGGAATGCTTTGATATTTACCTGTGAAAAGAATTTGGCATGTTAAGATTTCAAACTTGGGACACATTAAGGGTGATTTCTCTCAATGGTTCCAAGTTTTACATAAACCTCCTCTCCCCCCCTCTACAGTTCCCCCTCCTTCCTCTCTCTCTCTTTTTCCTATCTTTTTTTTTTTATGCTGATCTAGTCTCTGTGCATGTGTGGAGTTCATGTCTCAGCAAATCTTCTATACTATTGAAATGTCGCATCTTTTGGCAAAATTAGAATTTGAATAAGGGAAGGGTAAGGAGGAGTAGATTTTAAAAGAGGGTTTGATTTAAAATAAAAAAGAGAAACTCAGCAATTGAAGTATTCACCAACAAAAGCTAGCAATTTCAGCCCAAGCAAAGCGACTGCTTCCTTTATGTACAGGAAAGGGCTAATATCCCTCTGGCCATTCGCGGAACAATGCCACGCCCTTATATATGGGAAAAATGGCCAGAGAGTCAGAATTCATAGGATTATTTTTTTTAACATTCTAAGTTATTTTGGCCTTCCCATTTGCAGACAAAACTTTTCCTGCCCCTTTATTTACAGGATTGGTCAAAGCCCATATGTATTTGTATGTGTTTAAACTTTGAATTGACTTTGAAGTCTGATTTTTAAATAGTAGACAAAATGATAAACACTGTAATCACTCAAATGCTTGATATTACCAGTTGTGCTTCAAAACATCACAGCTTCACCTCTCACCTTTTAAAACTAAAGAGCAAAGCTAGGCTGAATTTCAACTCCATCACCACACCAGAATTAAGAATTACCCTGCAATGCTTGCGGACACATGTCCTTCCACACAGCCACAAATTGGGAGAGTTGAAAGTGACCCTGGGGTCATCTAGTCCAACCCTCCAAAATATAGGGTTCACAGCAAGATTTCACAGCAAGATTTGTACTACCAAAGAGACACACACATACTACTGGGGAAGAGAGCACACTCAATGCTCCTATCATGTACTAAGGAAGAGGAAAATAAAAGTATCCAGCTTTATACAGGACCCTCTAAAGGAAGAACAGTTTCCTAAGATAAGATAGGAAGAGAATCTGGGAGAGAATATTTTATAAGCATAGGGTTATTTCAGTTGATATAACCACTCAAATAAAGCAAGAGGTGGGGTAAACATTTGCACCCTTCATTCTCATTTTGTCTTATTTAGGACTGATAAGGTCCAGCATGGCTTCCTTAGATTTAAATTTTGAAGCAAGCTTGCAGTTTAAACTATGCGCGCTTAAGAAAGGCAGTCTGTCAGAGACAGAAGGAACAGACAACACACATAACAGACAACATGTAAACATACATATTCTCATATATGTATTAACACACAACACACATAACAGACAACATGTAAACATATATACTCTCATCCTTTAGTTGGTTATTGCAAGGAGTTGGGCTGCTTCCTTTAGCTTCATTAAGTGAAATTAGTAGGAAGGTCCCACATGGTTTTAAGAGCCTCCTTGCCTCTTCAAACACCACCAGTTAACCAAACTGGCAGGGCTCACAATGCTTAGTTGACTGGGTACCCCTTTATATAAGCATGCGTTGTTGTTGTTGCTTTTGTTGTTGTTTTCTTTTTTTGGGGGGGATAGAGAAGGGAGGAGAGGGGTTGATTAGGATTTGGGTAACTTGTACAGGGGGCTATAGTAAAGAGGGGTCTTTCGTCGCTTGGCGACTTCCTTAGTGGGTTTTAAAGAGCTCTAGCTATCCGGTATTTCCTTCCTATTTCCTTAGTCAATAACCTGGGGTCCCTTTTCCACTCTGCCGATCCTGCCCAATTCCTCATGGGCTATCCCTCCTGGCAACCTCCTACCTATCGCCACAATCTCAGGAAAAGGGGCCCTACTGAACGCCCGCGCCGTGCGGTGCCAGATCGGGTGATCCCTGGATAGAATTTCGGGTCGAAAATCCCCCTTGCTTTCGGAAGCGGGCTTACGATACATGTGGTACGTAGCCCGACCGGTGCGGCTGGGATTAGGATAGAAAGCAAGACCACTTCCTGCCCCCTAGAAAGGACGCTCGGGAAGTTCGGAAAAAGAACTCCAACCCCTTGCTTTCAACTGGGATACCCGTTGCGGAGAGTCGGCTATCTTTCAAGTCGGGTCTCTCCGTCTTACTTTCAGGCTCCCAATTGGTGCGGCTGGCTGAAGAATTATAGAGAAAGAGATAGAGCTCAGAACCTCCCTTTTGGGTCGAGCAGCAGTCCACGGTCTCTCTCACCAATTGGACCAAGAGACAGGCGAGAAGGAGCGATAGAGAGGAGGGCAGAGAATTCAGTTGCCAGGAGATTTCCACCCCTTTCCCACCAGTGCACTGGATTTTCCTTTTCCTTATACTCACGCGTCTTCTATGATGATCCAGGGATCGATGAATAAGCCGGCTGGATCCCTCTTTGCTCCCCGGCTGAACTCCTGGGGCTTTCGATTACCGCCCGGAAGATGGCCGGGGGTCCAAAGGATCTTCCCAGGCAAAATGGCCTGGTGCCGGCTGAAGATTTCGGGGCCCCCGGCCAGCAACGCGGGAGAACCGCATGCCCCACGTTCGGGCGCCAACTGTTACGGCAAAATCTGGGTGCGAGGCTGCTCTGCCACCCAGCTCATCGGACTAAGTCCGTGGGTCCCTGCGGAGGAAAATGAGCTCAGCCGGAGACAGGAGCAAACAGCAGAAGATCCAAGTTTATTGCGCAACAGGTTCAAGGCGAGATTGAACAGTGAGAATGGGGCGACATAAACGAAAGTGCTGGAAAAAAATTTAACAAGGGAGGAAAGAGAGAGATTTCAGAATGAAACGGGTTTGGAAATAATGAAAAAAGTGAAATACCTGGGGATAAACTTAACATCTAAGAATGTGAATTTATTTAAGGACAATTATGAAAAATGTTGGTTAGAAGTAAAGAAAGATCTAGAAATATGGTCAAGGTTGAAACTTTCCTTGTTAGGCCGGATTGCTACTATTAAGATGAATGTATTGCCTAGAATGCTATTTTTATTTCAGACGCTGCAGATTTTGGACAAGATGGACTGTTTCAAGAAGTGGCAGAAAGATATATCAAAATTTGTCTGGCAGGGCAAAAAGCCCAGAATAAAATTTAAGATTTTAACTGATGCAAAAGATAGAGGGGGGTTTGCCCTGCCGGACTTAAGACTTTATTATGAATCGGCAGCTTTTTGCTGGTTGAAACACTGGCTACTTCTTGAGAACACAGACATTTTGGATCTGGAAGGGTATGATAATAGCTTTGGTTGGCATGCATATTTATGGTATGACAAGGCAAAGGTGTATAAAGGCTTCAAAAACCATATTGTAAGGAAAGCATTGTATAATGTCTGGATTCGATATAAAGATTTGTTGGAAAGTAAAACTCCCAGGTGGGTGTCACCAATGGAAGCTAAGGAAGTGAAAAAGCTTAATATGGACTCTAAATGGCCAAAATATTGTGAAATTTTAGAATATGATGGTGAAAGGGTTAAACTTCAGAGTTACGAGAAATTAAAGCCCAAAGTTCGAGATTGGCTGCACTATCACCAGATAAATGAGACATTTAAACAGGACAGGAAAATAGGATTTCAGAAAGAGAGGTCAAAACTAGAAACAGAATTGTTAGAACCCAATACTAAGAACTTATCAAGAATGTATAATTTGCTGTTGAAATGGAACACACAGGATGAGACGGTGAAATCAGCTATGATTAAATGGGCACAAGACATCGGTCATGATATTATGTTTGCTGACTGGGAACAGTTATGGACTACTGGTATTAAATTTACTGCATGTAATGCTTTAAAAGAAAACATAGTGAAAATGATCTATCGGTGGTACATGACCCCAGTCAAGCTTGCAAAAATCTATCATGTGCCAAATAATAAATGTTGGAAATGTAATGAGACTGAAGGTACTTTTTATCACCTTTGGTGGACCTGCCCGAAGATTAAAGCTTTCTGGGAAATGATCTATAATGAAATTAAGAAAGTCCTTAAGTGGACTTTTCCTATGAAACCAGAGGCTTTTCTCTTGGGCATGGTTGGCCAATTGGTGTTAAAGAAGGATAGGATTTTCTTTATGTATGCTACCACAGCAGCAAGAATTCTACTGGCGAAGTATTGGAAGATGCAAGAACTACCTACTCTGGAAGAATGGCAAACAAAGGTGATGGATTTTATGGGACTGGCTGAGATGACGGGCAGAATCCGTGACCAGGGGAAGGAGACAGTGGAAGAGGACTGGAAGAAATTTAAAATATACCTTAAAAACTGTTGTAAAATTGAGGAATGCTAAGATGTCAAGGGGTAAGAAACAGAGAATTACAGCTGTAACTAAAAAACTAAAGGAAATTTAATGAAAGGGAATCAGGATAAATTGACCAAAGGGTTGCTAAAGAATCATAAAACAAGGATGCAGGGATGGGGAGGTATGGGGAAGTCGAAGGAAAGAAGGTGTATGAAAATACAATTTTGAAGTTATATTTGTTTAAATGTTTTGTATGTTTTTGTTTTGTGTTTTGACTTTTTGTTTTGTGCTTTGTTTTATTATGTGTTTGAAAAATGAATAAAAATTATTTTTTAAAAAAAGAGAATGGGGCGACATAAACTTTTAAAAGTTCCCTCCAAGTCCCAGAATACAGTGCAGAAAACGTCACGAATACATCACAAGAGGTGGGATTACACAGATCAGCACTTCAGGAAAGTGGGTGGGGGTTTACACAGATCATCACTTCAGTAAGGTAGGGGTCGCGCAGATCAGCACTTCAGTAAGGTAGGGGTTGCATAGATCAGCACTTCAGTAAGGTAGGGGTTGCATAGAGCAAAGAGATATGCATAAACGTTTCCTGAGTACAGGTGATGGCAAGACAATGGCACAGATATGCATCGCCCGTTACCTAGCATTGCCCGGAGGAAGGGCTTGACTGGACCATCTGACAGGATTAAGGTTTTCCTGTGTACGTGACCTGTCGGTTCGAGGATTATGGCGCTGAGGGTAGCATCATGGAGTCCGGAGGGAAGAATATAATTTTATAAAGTTAAGGGGTATAGTGTGGTGCTTGTGCAGCAGTGTGAGATTTCAGGAGCTGGGCGCCGTCGAGGTCATCGCCTCGGGCCCCCTTTCAAAGAGGAGGAGGTGAGGAAAGGTGCCCCCCCCTTCCTTCCGTATCACCTGAAAATCATAAATTGTATATATATATATATATGTACACATATGACCAATGATCTGACAGCAGTCTTGAAGTTGGTGAAATGTATAAATCTGAAAAGCATAAATATAATGTTATGTACTGAGTTGAATAGGATCCAAAATGCAGCAGTCTGATTGGTCCTAGAACAATAGGATTCCGAATGCAGCAGTCTGATTGGTTCACAGGAGCCACCCAATCCAGCTCCAGGTGGAAGTGAATCCGCAACCTGATTGGCCTACAGGAGAATCCTGGAATTAGCCAATCACGTGGGGCCCATTGTGTAAATAATGTATATAAAGCAGATATTTTTGGGGAACTTCCATTCCTCACTACTATGAGCTGAATAAAGAGCATGAAATTCACTCTTGACTCCCAAGTATATTTCACAGAATAATAATAATAATAATAATAACAACAACAACATGAGCTGAATAAAGAACATGAAATCCGCTCTGGACTCCGACCATATTTCACATAATAATAATAATAAAAATAAAAATAAATAAATAAAGAGAACTTTTGCGCACGAAAAAACAGGAGGACCCCCTGCGTTCGCCTACAGGCTCCCCCGGCTCCCTTCCTTTCCTCTAGGGGCGCCCGAGAGCCGGCCTTCCCTCCGCCGTGAATCACTCTGCTGCCGATAAAAGCGCTGATTGCGCGCAAGACGCGAGCGGAGCCGGCGCGCCCCAACCTGCGCCCGCCCCGCCCAGAGAAAGGCGCTGCGGGGGCGCCCAGGGAGGCGGGGTGGGAGGGGCCAGGCGCGGGCACGTGACCCATCTCCCCCCCCCCCCACCCCAGCTTCCCCGGTCGCCGGCTGTATTTTGGGGAAGCGAGCGAAAGTCGCCGAGTTCTGTGTCAGCGGCCGGCGCGTCGGTCTCTTCGGTTCCCGAACTTGGCTGAGGGCGGCGGCGCCTCCGAAGGGAGAGCTGGGTAAGCGGCCCTGTTTGCAGTTTGAGGGACCCCCCCCCCACACCCCGCTCTTCCTCGCCGAACCCCTCTTGGTCCCGCTGCGGGGGGCGGCGAGAGAAGGCGGCGCTGCCGGGAATGGCTTCTTTCCCTGTCAGAAAAGGGACGGAAGGAGCCCAGCGTCTCTCTCGGTGGGCAATGTGTGTGGGGAGGCAAGTGAGAGGGGGCAGAGCTCCTTCGGGGGCGGGGGGGCGCTTGCCCTCCTTTTTCTCTCCCCCCCCCCCCGCCTCTCTGGCGCCGGCCACGAGACTGGCAGCAGGAAATCAAAGAGAGAGCTCCTGGGCATGTGCAGAGTACGCCGTGGAGTCAGGCAGGGAGAAGAAGTTGGGAGGGACCCCCAGAGTCATCTAGTCCAACCCTGTCCCTCTTTCCTCTTATTACTGAAGAACACACACACACACACACACACAAATTTATTTTCCACTTAATATACAGTGGTACCTTTTGATTGGGACGCAGGTGGCGCTGTGGGTTAAAGCCTCAGCGCCTAGGACTTGCTGATCGAAAGGTCGGCGGTTCGAATCCCTGCGGCGGGGTGCGCTCCCGCTGCTCGGTCCCAGCGCCTGCCAACCTAGCAGTTCGAAAGCACCTCCGGGTGCAAGTAGATAAATAGGGACCGCTTACCAGCGGGAAGGTAAACGGCGTTTCCGTGTGCGGCTCTGGCTCGCCAGAGCAGCGATGTCACGCTGGCCACGTGACCCGGAAGTGTCTCCGGACAGCGCTGGCCCCTGGCCTCTTAAGTGAGATGGGCGCACAACCCCAGAGTCTGTCAAGACTGGCCCGTACGGGCAGGGGTACCTTTACCTTTACCTTTTACCTTTTGATTAGTCGCTGATGGTATGTGAGGTGTTTGATAGAGCAATGCTCCAGATGTTATGAACCCGAACCTCTAGTGGTATATTAAGAGTTTTCCTTCCATCGTTGGGCAACAACTAGTCTAGCTGCTGTGAACAGGAGAGAAATTAATTCTTTAGATTTAAGGGTATAATTTGAGGTCAAATCTAGTAAGGCATACCATAAAAAGAGGGGCTAATAGTGGGATGGGCAGGAGGGCCATATGTTATAGGGCCTCAAGCTCAAAGGGGACCTCAGATTTAGACACTGCAAATCCCTTGTGGCTGGAGCAGCAGGGATCATTTGTATGCTGTGGACCAAGTTCAGAGCAGCATGGCAGGACCTTCTCCTGCTCACCTCCCTGCCAGGTGATTGCTACTGTCAACTCTGACAGCATCATTTAACAAATAGCTAGTACAGTGGTACCTCAGGTTACATACGCTTCAGGTTACATACGCTTCAGGTTACAGACTCCGCTAACCCAGAAATAGTGCTTCAGGTTCAGAACTTTGCTTCAGGATAAGAACAGAAATCGGGCTCCGGCAGCGCAGCCGTAGCAGGAGGCCCCATTAGCTAAAGTGGTGCTTCAGGTTAAGAACAGTTTCAGGTTAAGAATGGACCTCCAGAACAAATTAAGTACTTAACCTGAGGTATCACTGTATAGATTCACATTATCATTATCCACTATACCAGGGGTCTGCAACCTTTAAGACAAAAAGAGCCACTTGGACCCGTTTCCGAAGGAAAAAAAACTGGGAGCCGCAAAGCTCGTCATTATAAAAATAACTTTTTTGTCACTTTTTAAAATTATTTCTTTGTTTGATCCCTCAGAATTACTCCTCCTCATAGAAATAAACGTTAAATTAACAAGTTACCTTTGTGTGTGTGTGTGTGTGTGTGTGTGTTCTTCACTCCCCTTCAAAACAGTGACCAGCGTACATGCCCCCTTTCAATGCAGTGACCAGCGTACATGCCCCTTACAATGTAGCGGGCGGGCGGGCGGGAAGGTGACGTCGGGACGGTGCGTGACTAACGCACGCACCGCCCCCATGCGACGTCACAGCCAGTACAGTGCCCGCCACAGTGGGGAGTGTCAGGGCGCACAATGCGCCTCCTCCCCTCGCTAATATCCGCCCCAGAGCCGCGGCAAAGGTGTAAAAGAGCCACATGCGGCTCCGGAGCCGCGGGTTGCAGACCCCTGCACTATACCACCCTGGCTCTTAGAGCCTATTGATTTCCTTCCCTCCCGCCTCATGGCTTTCAAAATTAACCTTGATATCATTGCAATTTATACGTTTTCCAATTCTAATTACACTCATTACAGAATGACTCCAAATTTAATTTACCGGTAATATAGAAAGATAGAAAATTTCTTATTACAAGTCATCAGACAACCCTGATGGTGATGTTAATTGCTTACAATAATCTTTCAAATATCATATAAATTTACTCCAATCCTTTTGGAATACTTGATCTTGCTGGTTTCAGATTTTTCCTGTCCGCTTCGCCAGTTCTGCGAAGTCCACCATCTTCATCTGCCACTCTTCTTTCATTGGTACTTCTTGTTTCCGTTTTTGGGCTAAAAGAATTCTTGCCAATTCTTGCTTTTATCTTCCCTTGGTATCTCTTCACCCACTATACCCAGTAAAAAAGGCTTCTGGTTTTTTAACAAAAGTATTTTTAAACATTTTCTTTAACTCATTATATTCCATTTCCCAGAAAGCCTTTACCTCTTTAATAAGTCCACCACATGTGGTGCAAGATACCTTCCCTATCCTTACATTTCCAGCACTTATTAGTTCTTGTCTTGTACATTTTAGCCAATTTAGCTGATGTTGAATACCATCTGTACATAATTTCCATAACATTTTCTTTAAGTGCACTGCATGCAGTAAAGTTAATACAGTACCTTCCTTCCACAACCTTTCCCAAGATTCTAACTGAATATTATATCCAAAATCTTTAGCCCATTGTATCATCACCCCCTTGACCTGAAGAACATATGTTTAAAGAAGATTGTAAAATGTTTATTGAATATATAGGGGGAAATTGTGTATGGTTTACTTTATATAAAATAAGCAGGGATTTATGTTATGCAAAATGAACCATGGAAAGAGAAGAAGGGAAGTCATTGATATTTTAAGGTTGTTTAAATAAATATTCTAAATTGTAAAACAGAACATATATATAAATTAAAGAGGTTGCCCATCCCTGATCTGATAGATCTCCCAACCACCAGCAGCTCTTTCAATCCCAGGTCTCTGCACATGCCCAGGGGCTCTTTTGTCATGGTCAGTTGGCAGGCTGTCTTGACTCTTAGGGAGCTTCTCTACTTAGGATTTGTTTGCTTTCCCCACCAAAGAGTAAAGTACGCCTTTGTGTGTAGTGGGAGATGCTGAATCCTGAAATCTTCTTGGGTGTAAATGTCAGGAGGCTCACCATGGGTTTCAGATCTGTTTTGCACTTTCTAGCTCCTTGTCTTAAGAGACAAGGCATTGCTCTTGTAGCTCTCAGTCCCATTTGTAGCTGGTGGCATTCCTCACTTGAGCAAACTCTTCAGGATCTTGCAATATGATGCTGGAACCCCTGTTAGCAGCTACTGATCAACAGCTGGTACTTGAGAGTATTAAAGGGAAAATAAGATTAGAATGTGTTAAGATAATTATAGGATTAAAAATAGAGGAAGATGGAAAGGAATTGCTGAAAAAATTAATAGAAGTGGAATACAAAAAGGGAAGTGTGAGGAGGTCGCGGAAATAAGTGAATGAAAGATAAGCTATTGAAATTATCTGATGTGTTTTAAATTGTGTTTGTTTTGTTTTGTTAGTTTAATGTTAGTGTTTTATTAGTGTAATGTAGTGTTTTGTTGTTGTTTTTTGTATTGTATTTTATTGTATGGTTTTTATTTTTTGTAGTGTTTAAATTGTTGGAAAAGGTAATAAATATTATTTTTTTTAAAAAACAGCTGGTACTTGAGCTCATTCTTAAAAAAGGTAAAGGACCCCTGACAGTTAAGTCCATTTGCGAACGACTCTGGGGTTGCGGCGCTCATCTCACTTTACAGGCCAAGGGAGCCAACGTTTGTCCGCAGACAGTTTTTCCGGGTCATGTGGCCAGCATGACTAAGCCACTTCTGGTGAAACCAGAGCAGCGCACAGAAACGCCGTTTACCTTCCTGCCAGAGCGGTACCTATTTATCTACTTGTGCTGGCATGCTTTTTAACTGCTAGGTTGGCAGGAGCTGGGACCGAGCAACGGGAGCTCGAGGCGCGGGGAATTGAACTGCCGACCCTCTGATCGGCAAGCCCAAGAGGCTCAGTGGTTTAGACCACAGCGCCAGCCGTGTCCCATGAGCTCATTCTTACCTGCTGTTAATGGGGAGTGCTCATGGAAATAAACAGGAAAGAAAAAGGGCCAAGAGAAGGTCCTATGCAGCTTGGTCAGTAAGGGGCTAACTAAGGAGTCTGTTTTCCTTGGAGAGGAATTGGATAAAAAAAAAAAATCTGCCTGCATGTCAGTAAAAGCGCTGAAGACGCTTTATTGCAATGGAAGCTGAAAATTCAGAAAATGGGGCTGCAATCACCAAGGATACAAGGTGCTGTATCCTTTTCAAGGCTACTTCTTGACCATCACTCATTGCTGTTGCTGTATTCCTTGCAGGGACTTCAGACAAAGGCCTCATGCTGCCCATCCTGCTGCTGTTGTCTGTGCCCGTCCTCCACAATGCCGTCTCGGGGAGCATTTCCTGCTATGACGACTCTGGGCAGCCTGTGGATTGGTGTGTGTCCATTGGACCTAATTGCTTTTATTACTCTTGCTTTATTCTATGAGGTTTACATACTACGCTTCTGCAAAGTTTTCAGGGCGCTTTAACCAATAAAATAAATAAATAAAGGATTTTACACTCCTAACAAATGTGGGTGGGGTATTTGAAAAGGGGATTGTGAACTAGGAATGTCTAGTTAGTAACCATGTTCCCCACCTGTGTCCCAAGTAGAAAGGGCAGACCTCTGTCCCCAGTGTGGCAAGGTGTGTGATTTCTCATGGGCTTTGGGTTTCAGGTTTATTGCCTACAAGCTGCCCAAACCCCATCGTAGCCCCCCAGCAGAGGGCATGCGGTACATGTATCTAGATGGCCAGACCCAGGGCTGGGTACAAGGCAAAAGCCTGATGAACAGTACCGAAGGAGCCGTGGGACGGACTGTACAGCAGCTCTACAAAGAGGCATCCCGGAGACAGGTGAGTCTGAGAAAAGGAGGCGTGAGGCTGCTTAGGAAGGGTGACCTTGGTTGCGAAGGCTCAATTCCAGCCCAAAACAAAAGCCTTCACTCCAGGCAGACTGGTTCACTGTCTGTCCACTGGCAGGCTGTCTCAGCTGCCTAGATTAGAGCCCAGGCTTTCAAAATGGCTTAATTAATTTAAAAAGGAAGCCAACTTATATCTAGGGAGGCCGTTAGTCCATCTAGCTCAATGCTGTCTGCAAAGACTAGCTGTTGGTCTCTGTAGTTTTAGGCATACTACCTGGAAATGCCAGAGATTGAAACTGGAACCTTTTGCATGTAAAACAAGATGCTCTGTTACTGAGCGATGGCCCTCCTCAAGCTCAGATTTATTTTGTGGCTCCTGCAAGAAGTGCTGCATGATCTCCAAGGTCCAGCCAAGGATCCTTTACAGCAGGGTGGCCCAAGGGCTACATGCAACCCTCAAGGCCGTTTTTTGGCAGCCCTTGCCAACTTTGGAAGCCCCCTCCAGCCCCCCTGCTGCCTCCCCTCATGCTGTCACGCAGTGGAGGTGCTGGGCTTTGGGAAGAAGGTGTGAGGGCTCAACACAGGATCCTATATTCCTCCCGCCTCCTTCCCAAAGTCTCGTTAGTGCTTTTCCAGCTTTGGGAAAGCTTTTAAACACCCCTTTTACATTTGCCAGTAGTGCAACTACCTGGACTCCTTGTGCAGTTTGGCTGGCTCTCCTTGTGCAGTTTGGCCCCTCCAGAGGAGGGGCTAAAGTATTGGCTGCTTCAATAAACTCAGTGAAGAGGAAAGCTTGGAAAATAGACCAGTTCTCTAACCACCCTATCTTTCATTTCTCACCCAGGAGGAGCAAACAGCCTATGTCCTATACAACGATGAGCCTCCAAAGGAGTTTGTCTCCAGCCTCAATTATGAGCCTCCAGATGAGCTTTTCTCCAGCCTCAATGGCCATACAAAAGGTAGACCCCCCTTCTCCAAATGCATGCAAAGGTGCGCAGCAAATGTGTCTTTAAGTTTGAAGAAGGTTGAGAACTTCAGCTACTGGTTCTGTGTTATCGTCAACTTGTGTGGTGGCTGTAGATCATGACTTGGCCAGACCAGCCACCTGGGCACCTGGCACAACACTCTTGGAACTTCAGCACACCTGGGTTAAGTTTCAACCCCCACTTTTGTTTTTGTTTCCCCTTCTAGGAGTCATCCTGCTGGACAAAACACAGGGATTCTGGCTGCTTCACAGCACTCCTCATTTCCCACCCAGTGCAGATGAGCAGTATGACTGGCCTCACACTGGCCTATCCTATGGGCAGACCTTCCTGTGCATCACACTTCCCTATGGCCAATTCAAAGAGATTGGTAGGTGTAGGATCTTGATACAGAGGGAACATCAATACTGGAAGTATCTGGGATTCTTTCCAGGCTCCTGGTGGGGAAGGGCTAGGGCTTCCCTATGGTAGGTTTTCCCTGCAAATTCTGTTTCATTGACATGTGTTTTGTATGAACCAAACCTGTATACAGCACCATAGGGGTACGTGGTACTTTACAGAGTAGCTTAAGGCAGAAATTGGCCCCTGTGTACTATTTGAGACTATCCCCAGCTTCGGGAAAATATGCCACAGGACAGGGAAAGTTAGGAGAAAAGGATCCAGTTCAGCTGTAGCTACTCTGCACATGCACATAAACACTCCTTCCTTAGGGGCCAGGGACCGTCTTCTGTCATCTATGATCTAGTGGAACCAGAGCAAGGAACAGAATTGCCACAGTTGGGCTTGGAAGGCTCTCTGTTCTCAGCTAACTCTGCCGGATAGATACCCAGCTGCATTAGTAGGGAAATGGGTCAACAAGACAGCGTTTCTCCTGCCCCTGACAAGGCTGTGATGCAAGATGCAAGTGTATATGCCATGCCAGTCATTTTCAAGGCAAGCTATCCCTCATCCCTCTCCCTGTCCTATGTACCTTTGCTTTGTAAGGTTTACATACACAGGAGTTTGCCCTTAAGCATGAAATGTAGCTCAGGTAGGTCTATTGGCTGGGATGGCTATTAGCTGGCATATCTGGTAAATCTTGAGTGTCTCTATTAGGAGGTTTGTCAGCTGGGGGACAGCTCCTTTACAAGCCAGTGGCTCTGATGTGCCAGATGTTGTCTCCGCTGCAGGGAATCAGCTGCTCTACACTGAGCCTCTTGTCTATGATCATCACGTGGAAGGAACCTTTGCCCAGGACCTGCCTGCCTTGTTGAATGCTTCAGAGGGGCAACACATTGAGGAGGAGCCTTGGAACTCCAGCGTGGCCCTCAGATCGGTGGGGGGCAAGGAATTTATCAGCTTTGCAAAGTTTCGCTCCTTTGATGATGGTAGGTGATGAGATGGAGGTGATAGGAGGTGTTGAGCAACACGTTTAAAAGAAGGGGTTGGTAATATGTCATCACAGTCATGTCAAGGCTCTTCTGATAAAAACTTTTCCTCTACCCAGATCTCTACTCAGGCTGGCTGGCCCAAGCTCTCGCCAGTAATCTATACGTCCAGTTCTGGCTCAGGTCCAGAGGGATCCTGTCTTCCAATTGTTCCGGGCACTTCCGAGTCTACAATATGGAGGAAATAGCCTTCCAGCATGAAGCCATTTCCTTTGCTTCCATGGTGGACCATTCCAAGTGGTGTGTGAGCACAGAGAGTGATCCTGGCTGGGCCTGTGTTGGGGACATGAACCGCAATCGCGCGGAGGAATACCGTGGAGGTGGCACCATCTGCTGTCGTGATGCAGCCGTGTGGAAGGCCTTCCGCTTTTTAGTACAGAAATACACCGATTGTGATGGTGCCGGGCACTAGCCCGCTACACGGACTGTGATCACCTGAGAAGCCTCAGCCATACCAGGCGAACATGGCTCACCAAACTGGGTAAGAGTGCCATGGGTGACTCCCAAGGGCTAAGCACCACCACCTCAAATTGTTCCCATGATCCTGTTTGCTCCTCCCAGTTTTGGGTCCTGGTATATTCTGGTGCTGTGAACCATCCTCGCTCCTGTGAAATGGGCTCTTCCACTTCTTGGCTCCCCCAGTTTCCCGCCTTCCACCCGTTTCTGAAAATGACCCCTTGCCAAACTTGGGAACATGATAGGCTTTGCTTTGGACTTCCCTCTCCTTCAGTATCTTCAACAGCACCTGCCACAGTTTTGGGGGCTGCACGGAGAAAATAACTGGCCCACAGAAGTTAATTTGCTGCAGCAATGTACTTTTTGTATGTCTGTGCTTTGTATAAATATTTGATTCCAACAGCTGGGTGTTTGTTCAAGGAATATGGATTTTTTGGGGGTAGGAAAAAATGACATAAAACTGGTATCACGAGAGGCAAGGAAATGGGTGTGATTTTAAGAAAGGCTTGTAAAGTGAGACAGAATGCTGATTAATGGTCTCAAGCAGACACCCCTGATGCTGTGAGATCAGTCAAGATAAGGAGCTATTTAAAAATGGCAACAGTTGGAGGAATTTATTTTGCTGATACGGCAAGATGAAAGCATCACACAGACAAAGGGGTGTACTTTTTGCTTAATTTATTACTGTTTTGAATTCCAGTGACACACAGTTGCCACTGCCACCCTCTCCTCACCTGGTGGGCAGCTGGCTGCTCAACCTGTTTTCATAAAATACAGTACTAGGAAGTGGACTGCTACACACATGCACCCACAGGTTAAAACTACAGTGATTCAATACTGCAACTGAAAATAGTACTGCCATAAAAAGAAAAAAAATATATATCAAGTGTTCCCAAATTCATAATTCTTTTTAAAACAGTTAATGCTGTTACAAATGCTACTGATGTGAGGACAAGGCAAGACACAAACAAGTCCTACATCTTCACTGCAGTATAAATATGGAAGAGTTTTATACAGTTTGCCCACATCCGACACTACATTTCTTGCTACCCGTTGCAGCTAAGGGAATACAGCATCTCTGCTTTGGAAAGACGGATGCTTTGAGGTCTGCACCATGGAATGTCTCTTTAATCATCTTCGGTGCCACTTCCTGAGCGATCCTGAAGGAGAAAGAAAAATAATATAGGTCACTCTTTTTTAGGCAATTTTTTAATGCAAGGTGCCCTCCCCCTTTATCCTCACAGCAGCCAGACTGACATACTGGCCTAAAGTCATCCAGGAAATTTCAGGATGAGTAGTGGCCCCTGGCTCTAACTCAGCATTTTGTCCACTACAAACCCAAGAGGCTGGATCATGAGCAGTGGGACCCACTTCTGTGCTTGCCTAAACTGTAAAAGGACTTGTCTGTCTTCCTTTCTTTGCCCCTTTCCCTTCACTGGAATTGCACAAATTCGTCCTTGAAGACTCCTTTGAGAACCACTGGCAAGAGTGTGAGGGGAATGACATCCTGCAGTTACCTCTTCTTGCTCTTCCTCGCTATCATCATCACTAACTACAGGTTTGGCCCGTGACCCACGGCTGGTGCGCCTACGTCCTTTCATCCGGTCTTGTGCTTTCTCCTTCCTGCCCAGTTTAATCTTCACTTTGACAGAACGAGCTGAGGGGAAAGAGAAAAAGGTAAGATTGGCAAGGCCACAACAGGATAGGATCAGCCTTCATGCTCTCTCTCACTCCCCATCTCTGTGTGCTCCCATCTCTTCATGAGCAAAGAACACAGGAATGGAAATGCAATACCATTCATGACAAGGCTCCATCATTATATAGCCTAATTCCCTTTATGCCACCTGTACTTCATTGCCTTTTTTAATCAAGAACCAATACTTTCACCTCCAGTTGGTTCTGAACAATGACTGTAAGGCTTTGCATCTGCACACTGAAAACGGGCTTTTTTCCCTCAAGGAAAATCAAGAAGTCTCCAAGGATAGAGAAAACAGTGACAGCACAAGGGTTTCCCCTATATGATGCTCTGAGTGTACACAGAACATGAGACCGTGGCTCAATCCAATACCAGTTTGCTGACTTTCTGGTTCCACCTTTCAGGCATTTTCTTTTACTAAACTGCATACACATACTTTTTACAAAAGAAACCTTAGCAAGCAAGCAAGTACGCACATTCAGATTCAGATCCTTCCTCTTCTCCTTCTTCCTCTTCTTCGCTCTCTTCGCCTTCACTGTCTTCCTCTTTTTCAATTTTCTGCCTCACACTGGTGAAGACTGACTGCAACACAATCGAGTCTTCATAAATCTGCAAGGAACATGCAAATCACATTTTAGGGTAAAATCCTAGCTCCACAAAGCTACTTCACATGTTTACTATCATGCTACACTGTCACAATGCTTTTGCTCAAAGAGAAATCTTTTCAGGGCTCATGCTGAAAGTGCTTCTGAGTGTTCAAGGCACTTCATATTATACACCCCCCCCCCCGAAGTCTCAGAAAACCTCATGACGCAGCAAATAACAATTCTATGCAACCTCAGAACTTGCTTCATACACTGCCAACATACCATGGTTCCATAAAAAAATTACAGCCCCTGTGATAACTGGGATGACACAACAGCAGCTACTTGTTCTAAGGATAAACAGCTGGCAATCGGGTTTTGACAATTCCATTTCCAGAACAAGAGGTCTAGTTCGATGCGCACCTTAAGGGACTCAAGGGAGAGAGATGCAGTGAACCTTTCTTTGCATGGACAGGGACATACATGCCATTCATACGACAGCGGCAACTGCCTTACCAGAGAGCCTTCAAGGTTGAAAGTCTGTGCGTTCTGACACAGGAGCATGACATCCTTCTCCAGATCATTCAGACTGCGGTACTTGTGGTTCCGGATGCGCTCCTGAAAAGGAAAGGGAACAAAAGGGACAGGTTCCAGGTCATGTCTGCGCAGTAGTCATCAGTATTTAAATAGGTTCTACTTTGTCTCCTTGGATACTGTGCTTTCTATCTGTCCACAGCTCTACCTCTTAGCAGTTAAACAAAGGAAAAGATTTAATGTAATGGGAGTAAAAGCAACAACTGCCCACTGTGTTAAACCATATAAAACCATCTATATAGTACATTGTATTAAGATAAAAAGCATGTGGCAAAGCAGAAAGAAATGAAACACATCCTACTCAGCCTTGCCCAGGCTAGGGCTCAGTTGCTCTTCCTAGGATTCAGCTGCAAATAAAACGTTTTAAATATGTTGTAAAGTGTAATACACAAATGCGACACTCAATTCAATGTATTTTTCAAAACGTTCTTTTAGCATTTTCACAGCGTTTTTTATATTCCACCCTAGAGCGAGCCAGTCCTTCAGTGAAGTCTATACTAGCCTGCTGACCCATATTTTCCCATGCTGGTTATTTGTGGCACAATAACAGCTTAAAAGAGGGACACAATTGTAGATACAATTGTGGATGTACACAACTGCATGACACAGTTAACAGCTTAAATTCACAAATGCTTTCCTTCCTGGAGGCAGTCCTTTACTATTTACATTGTCTGATAACCTAACAAGTTCATGATAGGTGCGACACCCCAACCAGGGTTTCTAATGGTTCACAACTCTTAACCACTAAGCCACATAGCCTGTTGCAGCAAAAGTGTCTTGTAACACATTAAAGACTGACCCAATTTATTACAGCATAACCCTTCATGGATCAAAGTCCACTTTGACAGACTTAGTGCTCAGAAGCAAAATAAAAGATTTCACACAGTTCTGGATGTGTTAGAATGTGAACTTAGCAATACCCAAGTACTGATTTTGTTGGACGTCTATGAAATTAAGTCACAGGAGTCGGCACTCCTACTTGGAGAAAATGAAAGCTTCCGTTAAAGGGCTTTAACCATGCAATTACAGTTAATAGCTTTTAATGGATTTAGTAACTAAAGTAGAACATATAGAAAGACTGGAACACCTGAATGTGCACAAAATTTTAAAAGGGTAGGGTGGCACTGCTGGATAACAAATGTCACATCCTGACATTCAACAGAACAAGTAATGTGTGTACGTATTCAGAGAAATCATTAAGAACTCCACCCATTGAGTGAGAGACTATACAAAGCTTTGCATATTCCAAAGTTTGCCTTCCATCAGTTACACTGAAGCCAATTTGAAACACATAAATATCATCTATTCCAGAAAGCTAAGTGGGAAGCCCCTTGAAATGCTCATGTACACAACAGAAGTCCCAGCAAAACCAACCAGCCACTTACGCGTTAGTAACTACCAAATAATATGCTTCTGAGCCAAAATAGGTGCATTTACTGGCAAACCAACACTGGCCTCATCTAGAAAAACCACAAGATACTTAAAACTGTAACTGAATTTAGTGATATATTTATTACCCACCCCCCTCTTCAAAATCATGCTTATTATTTATTTTCAAAACTTTCCATACTGGCAGCATTAAGAAAATATTGTGGTGGTGTACAGCATAAAATCAATAATAAAATTACATTCATAAAGCAATATATGTTGCTAAACAGGAGATCAATTTAATACGTCAGCAGAGCTGGATCACACTTCAGGTAACAGCAGTGGCGTAGCGTGGGTTGTCAGCACCCGGGGGAAGGCAAGTAATTTGCGCCCCATACCCATGGATTTGTGCCCCCTAACCCTAACCCCCAGATGTTGCTCCCGGTGCGGCCGGCCCCCCCTGCACCCCCCATGCTACGCCACTGGGTAACAGCACATTATTTAGGTTGCTCTCAAGAATATTAAAATGCAATGAAAACTAATGTGTTAAAATAAGGTCTACAGCATCCAACCTAACAGATCAACACAAGATGTAGAGCAAAAATGGATCAATGCACTGCTGCTGAAACCGCAAGAGCTGTGTGCACTGTTCTTACAAGCCTACCAAAAAGTGTTCCTACAAATAATGCAGAAAAATACTGGGTCTCCCCACTGTGGATGCTGCTACACATCTGTCACAACTGTGTTGCATTGGCCAGTTCCTGTTCATTTGCCTTTGTTGTGGTGAATGGCATTAAGTACAGCACTTCAACACACTGTAAACGGGACTTTCAAAACCAAGGGAGAAAAAGTGAGCTATTCCTGTGATCAATTAGAGATGGCATTGCTTTTCCATAGTTGGCAACAACAGCATGGAAACTCGGCTTTAATAGGCCATGACAAATCCTTAGAATAGCCCTGCAGTGATGGGATCAGGTCTGTTTGCCATCGCCATCATCATCATCATCATCATCATCATCATCATCTATTTATACCCCGCCCATCTGGCTGTGTTTCCCCAGCCACCCTGGGCTGCTCCCAACAGAATATTAAAAACACGTTAAAACATCAAACACTCAAAACTTCCCTAAACAGGGCTGCCTTCAGATGTCTTCTAAAAGTCAGATAGTTTATTTCCTTGACATCTGATGGGAGGGCGTTCCACAAGGTGGGCTTCTTTCCTGGAGTCCACAATCATCTTGAGTGAACAACAAATTGTACTACTAACATAAAATGATGGATGCCCTAATCAGGATGGCCAGCAGGAACATTTTCCAACTACCTTACATTGTTGGTAGTATTAGAATTCTGGAAATATGAGAACATAAAGGTGAATGTTGTGCTGCTACAACAAGGCAAGAATAATTACCTTTATCTTCTTGAAGTCCACTGGTTTGCGGATGAGTTCATAGTACTCTGGAAGCTCCTTGCGAGAAGGAAGTTGGATGAATACTTCACTAAGCTGGCGTCCACTGCTGCTACAAGACAAGAAAAAGGAAGACGATTAAAAAGAGGTCTGCTTCCCTCACAGTCTCCACGGGTCTTCAATAGCCATGAAGTACCAACAGCAAAATACAAAGATGACTTTTCTTACAAATAGTGACGTGTTCTGTATTTAATAAAGCAACCCATCAATGGCTTGCACAATATGTCACGTCCTCGCGTTAATCACTTTGTTGACTTAGGAATGTGAACACCAGCAATCACTGGATAAGTACCAACTCTGTTTAGCCTTTCCAAATACGGAAAAATCAGGGTCAGTGGTTCAAGGTCCTGAATTAAAGTTGTCAGGGTGGATCACAAGAGACCAGAAGGAAATGAGCATCCTGTTGCATGATCAATATGAGCCAAGGTTGGAGGCTTAATATTTCCTTCTCCGCTTAAGCAAAAATAATCTGATGCAAGGCTAGCTCATTGCCTGGCCCCCTGGATCACCAGCAGCCTTCAAATCGCTCAGTAATTGATCTAGCCAGCTCAAGGGTATTTAAGAGGATCAAGGTAGACAAGTGAAACCTATGACAAAATGTTGCAGTTTGTAATGCTCATGAACATTGTTCCAGCCAATCAGCTGGGCCTTCTTCCAGGATACTCCATTGCATTCCCTGTCCCCAAGCAATCAGCATTCTCTGCCCACTTCAGCACAGACCATCATCACTGGTGGGATTTTTTGTTTTTTGTCTGCTTGGCCTTTTTAACACCTGAAAGTTTCTCTGTACTTCTGCAGTTCTGAGCATGCTGGTATCTTTCCATTTTGTTTGTGGTTGGTGCCATTTTGGATACAAAAACAACGGCACTCAACCACAAACATCAGAAATGATGGCAACTGATAAAAGTGGTAATACTGAGATTACTTGTTAGTTCCTGATTTTAATACTGATGTATATAAAGGTAAAGGTACCCCTGCCCGTACGGGCCAGTCATGTCCGACTCTAGGGTTGTGCGCCCATCTCACTTAAGAGGCCGGGGGCCAGCGCTGTCTGGAGACATTTCTGGGTCATGTGGCCAGCGTGGCGAAGCTGCTCTGGCGAGCCGGCACCAGCGCAGCACACGGAAACGCCGTTTACCTTCCCGCTATAAAGCGGTACCTATTTATCTACTTGCACTTAGGGGTTTTTTCGAACTGCTAGGTGGGCAGGAGCTGGGATCGAAAGACGGGAGCTCACCCCGCCGCGGGGATTCGAACCGCCAACCATGTGATCGGCAAGCCCTAGGCGCTGAGGTTTTACCCACTGATTTTAATACTGATTTATATGCACGGCTACAAATTAACCCACATTTGCGTCTTTCAATATCTGAATCTACCCACTGCCTTCATCCAGAAGAACAACATGTCTATCCATCAACTTCAGTCTGGATTCTCCATGATGGTGAAAAAAAATTGCAAATTATGTAAATGACATGTGCCTAATTCACAGTGTCCTTTTAACTCGTGATATCTTTCCTTGAATTGAAGCCAAATGCAGCAGCAGGAAGTCTATCCAGGAGAGAGTTAGGAAAGTGAACTTTTACCCAGAGAGCAGAAATACTGAAGAATGTCCTATGCCTTCTTAGAAACAAACAAACAAACAAACAAACAAACAAACAAACAAACATCCCGCTCTTCTGTTACCTGTCCTTATATTTAATCACAGCGTCAACTATCTTCTTCATTTTCTTGGTGAGGTTGGGTGGATTTGGCGAAAGCTTCTCAGCCGGTGGCCTCCCACGCTTCTTCTGCTTCTTGCTGTCATCGTCTTTATCCCGGCTGCGAGTGCTGGTGGTTGGCGTGGATGAGCTGACGTCCACATCCCTCTTCCGCTTGCGGGAAGATTTCTTCTGGCGCACCTCCTCTTCTATCTCCTCCAGCGTTCCCTCCTCTATGGCCTGCGGACAGGAGCAGCTCAGTCAGCCAGGTAAAATGAACAGCAAGCATGAAGACGACACACCGTGAAATGATCAAACACAGACATTCACACAAACATCCAAGCAATCTAGCACAGTGAGGAATGGGATGTCTGCATGGGCCGCTTCCCAAAAGACACTTATTTCCCGGGTTAACCAGTAAAGGATAATGGAAGGCTGCAACTCTGTAGCGGTGGGAAAGGAAAGATGGTTCTCTTACCTATGAGCTTTTCTTCTCATGTTAAACAGGGCCGGCAGGCTGGGACTCTGCAGAGGAATCTGTCGTGACAATGCAGAGGAGGGTGTGGGGATGCCCCTTCCTGCCAGCTCAGTTGCAAATTCTTCCGAAGCTGCAAAGAGACCCGCGGCTACTAACCACCAGTTAACAATACACATTAATGCTTCAGATTGCACAGGAGAGGAATAGAGGCCAGCAAACTGCAGGCCATGTATAACAGAAGTAGGAAAACTCAGAAGTAAAAATGGCCCATCTTTCCTTTTTCTTTAGTCATACATGGCTAGAGGCTCTCATCCAAAGCAAATTAACCTCGAGGTTGCAATTCAGGCACTATCCACAACACCTGAAAACTAGTATAGGACTTTTAAGAGGAGAATGGCCTGCCAACAAGGTTCTAGTTTCCATTTGTTTAAATGGCATCGACACCCTGGCTTCAACCCATTTTGGTTCCAAGCCTCTCCACACACTCAATACCCACCTTTTCAATTATGGTGAATAGTAAGTTGTGGAATACGTGCTGTAGATGCTATTGTCAGTTGCTGAGGAACTGAGACCTGGAGTCTGCATGTGTCATATTGACTCTGGTCAATTTGGTGAACAGAGAACAAGTGCAATAGAGGCAGAGCGGCTCTTGAATGACTGTAAAGAAAAAGACTGGAGTCTAAGAAATTGCCCTCACTCTTCTTCTATAGATATTTGGGCCTATGGGGGGGTTCCACCTACTCTATCTGCCACTTTCAAATTCCCCGCCTCAACCTCACTTTCCCCCCAAATATGGAGATTACTCGCCTTCTTGGAATGGTCTTCTTTAGTCACACATTAGGTACTATGCCTCAGCACTGGCCAACACATGAAACACCACAGAAAGCTCCGGTGCATGGGAGAAGAGTGCCCACATCTCTCTCAGAACTGGTGTCAAAACAAAAGGGGTCCCAGAATGCTGCTTTCTATTCATCCCCTTCCAAAGTCTTAAGGTCTTACTGTCTCACTCAGAGCAAGACACCTCCAGAGGAAGGAGGGTGGGGTGAAATCACTCAAGGAACTATGAATACACGTAGTTTCTATGTTTTTGTTGGGGCCTCTGCTTTGTGATCAATTAGGACATACCAGGAAAGGTTGTCCAGAACATTAGCTGTGAGACACTGCTGTGCCTCTTCAAGAGAGAACACCAAAACACATAGTATGGGGTGAAGACCTTGCTAGATTCCGATTGGGCTCTAGTGGAAAGCAGAATTCACTTTTAAAGGGCACAAGTATGAAACATTAAATGTGGAGTCCAATGGAAACATATCCGGGAGCTAAAGGCGTTCCTTTTTCTTGATCTAGAACTGAAATGGAGTCCCTTGTCCCATGTAAAACATAAAAGAACAAAAAACCAGCTTGGCTCACACTTGAGCAATTTCCCTCTCACTGGTATGGCTGTGTTTGCCACTCACTGCCCTAAGCTGTAGCAGGTTTTAAAATCTTTCCTAGGAAATAAAGCATTGTTAATCCCTTTCCAGATCCTCTGGTCAATGATCCACTGTCCAGCTGTGGGGTACGCTCATTCCACAAGAAGGTATTCTCGCTTCTGCTTGCTCTTTTGGATAGGGTGGGATATTCAAAAAAGGCAATTACAAGAAATGCTCCACCTAATAAACTAAGCACATTGTCTTCAGATACCGGCACAATTCCTTTAAGTGCCAGGGAACTTCCTAGATGAGATCAGTTTCCTGTTTCCCTCATTATGCGTGGTAAAAAGATGCGATCTTCAACTTCAATATGAAAGCAACCCGTGTAGCTGCAAAGCATTACAGCTGAAGTCTGGGCTGTCTATTATGACTAGTGTGGTTCCTGGTGGTTAAGCCTCAGCTACTTGCTAGTGGGCATAGCTCAAGACAGCCTTGAAAAGAGGGGCTACAGAGAGATCCCAAACATGCTGCCTTTCCTATCAGAAGGCAGGAAGATGCTGCCCTGGAGAATCCAGCTACTGGGTAAAGATGCAGGAGAAAAGCATGCCCACGAAGACGGCCCAGTTGGAATAATACCTGGTTTGTAAAAAGAGGCAGCTGAGTAAGTGCCACATGGTTCTGTCTGACAGAGACTTATCTGGCGAATGGATTTGCCCTCACATTTCTTCTCAGGACCAGAAACCAAATGTGTGGACCATCCATATGCAGCGTCATCACATACAATGGATTAATAAACCTGGCAAGGATTGCCTGCCAGTTTGTTTGCACTGCTTCAGCCAGCCAGTGGTTGCTATGTGACATCTTCTAGAAAAGATGTCGCCCTTAGAGACTAACTGGTTTACTCGATGAAAGCTCAGATATCCCTGGCATTCATAATGCAAAACATGGTAGTTTGTTTGCTGTTTAGAACTAATATGGCTACGCTTCTGCAATTTTTTTAAATATAAAAAAGAATTCAATGACTCTGTCGGGGGGGAAACTAAGGTGATCTGCAATAAAGGAGCAGAACATATAACCTTGCTTGGCAGGTCACTCTGATATTTAGTGATGGACTTATTGGCAACATATGATCTTCATTATCTTTTGATAAAGCATCTAACTTTTGAAGTACTTAGATCAGAAGCAAAAATAAAATAAAATGATATTTTCCTCCCTGCTACCTTCAAACACGGTGTAACACAGAAAAAGTGGTATTACCTTTTTTTGTTTCTACTTGTTTGATAGGTAGCAGTCCAGAGACAGGGCACGCTCTCTGACCAGCCAATAAGGAGCAGATGCTGAAGCAAAAAGTCTCTGGGAAGGACTTAGAGAGCACCCACCTCTTCCTCTGTACAACCATCCACTCCTAGCCTAAGACCTCACACACTACAACTCAAACAACAAGCACACTATACAACCAACAGACTACCACTGAAACATGCAGGTTATAGATTACTGTCCAATAAACAATCGGACAGAAAATTTTCAGCTAAGAAAACATTTTCTGTTTTATTTGTTGCTGGGCAGTGGTCTGCTCACTGGAGGTAGGTGAGAGCATCAGAACCCTGAGGTTCGTGCACTGTTTTTCTAATTTATAAGCAAGGTTTGGATACCCCTTGGTAGAAAGATAGGCTTAGACATGTCTCTCTTCATACTGACAGATCTTATGAAAATGTGCACAGCACTCAGAAATAAATATCTTGCTCCACCAGGTTACTCTGGGTCTGCACAAGCAGAACACAAACCAGTTATAGGCAATAATTTTGCTTCAGTGCCCACCAAATATTGATCTGATCATATAGACAAGTTTAAAGTGATTTCTTTTTATTTAAAAGCAGCAATTTCCACAGCAAAGTGCTCCATGTTTGGTTGTAAAAAGCAGCTTGACCCTGTAAGAATTGCTGAAGCAAAGGTTTTGCAGACTGAAGAACCCAAGTTTGACTATTAGATGTCTACTTGATTCACAGAAAACTGCAGGATGCGTTTCAACTTTTAGCTTTGACAGTAGATATTTTACAGCACACAGCCCTTCAAATTCAATGTATGCAGTGTATATTGTAAAAGGGCCATGCACAGCTTTTTCACCTGCGAAGGTTTAAATGCTGGAGCTCCCAATATGAAATACAGGCAGCTCCCATTTTGCATGCGTTCAAGGCATGTGCGACCAATGACACATGTGCCATTTTCAGCCCCGGAAGGGGGTGGGGATGAAAGAGAGTGGGCTTATGCTTGCCCACCAAGGCGTATGATGACTCAGAACAGAGTAAAGTCCAACAAAGTAAAGCCCAAATCCAAAGCATCAAGGTGCTGATCATGTTCTCAGCAAGGTTTCAAACGCACTTCAAACCCAGTAAAGGATACTCTACTTGGTGACAAAGACCCATGCTGGTCTCAAGCTAGAAAGCGCTTGAACAATCTCTGGGTTGAAGTAGAAGTGTTGCCTGCATGAATCCTGATGCATGATGCCTGCGTTTCCTCTGGAACTGTTGGAACACCAACAGTCATCATGCCAGTGACTCTTCTGCAAAATAAACTTCTCTGAAATCTGGTTTGCTGTGATGTGGCCTGTGAAAAAACCTTGCAGTGAGGCACAGTCTTTTAAGCAGATCTCCTCTAATGGCATTGCCATTACCATCAGAGAAGCTGGAGAGCTGGAATGGCATTTTCTCGATTTGAGTTTCGGCCTCCTGCCCTTGGAAATTAATATGCTGCATCTAGAGACACTGCTGAACATCAGCTACTCCCCAGTGTCTCCAGCAGATGACTTTCTCAGCTTGTGATCTTCAAATGGAATGAATCTGACACATGCAAGGCATGCATGCCACCTCAACATTTCAGTCCCTCTCCCAAAGAATTTGTTCCAGGGAAGACAGGCAGGTGCCCATGAGAACATGCAACTAACTTGCATAATGGGCAACCTCACTTTCACACTACTGGCAGTTACCAGAAGGAGTTGTTTAGTACCGTGTTACATGCACTGGTCTATGTAGCTCAAAAGCACCTGCTGACCAGCACCAAACTTCCCAATGGCAAGGTACTGGTACAGGTTTTTAAAGCATTGCTCCTCTCCAAAGGGATAGATGAAACAGCACAAAGATGTAGACACATGTCAAGGTCTGCAGAGACCAGCTAGTGGACGTGAGAGCATCTTGAGCCACCTTCTTTGACAAAACTGTTTCCCCTTAACAGTTCCAGGATGGTCTTTGCACTTCTCCAGAAACAGGAAAAGAAGGAATAAGTTCTCTCAAAAAAATGTCAGCACTTGCAACAATAGCATGCATGAGGTACAAGAATATTTGCAAGAGAAGTTGTAGCTTTTTAATTTTTCTGACAACTCCTCCTTCAGGGCCTTAAGGCTAGCTAGAATGCCTCTAACAGGATAAGTCGTGGCAGAGACCACCTTAATGACTTCAGTCATGTGCTCTATGGGTCTTCTTAAGGCCAGGCTCACTTTCTGTGCACTTGGTCCATAGGCCTGGGTGTTCCCCTCCGGTAGCAAGCAGAAGTCTATGGTAAGAAATGTCAAAGCTTCAAGTATTTTAGGCAACAAGAACCGAGACTCAGAGTACAGTGGACAGATCCTTGTCTAGTGTTTAGTCTGGACAGGACACCTTGTTTGGTTCACTCTACAAAGCTGTAAGAAATGTCTTGAAACGGGGGTTCACCATGTTAGTCACATGTCCCTGCCTTGGACAAACAGGACAGCATAACGTGTGGGAGGAGGCCTCACTATTCAGCTGGAGAACCTGGCTTCGCCACCATGCCCTTAAGGGAGCAGGTTGGAAGGAGGAACTCATAACTGAATTTCATAGCAAGATTCTCTGGCTCCTAACTTGCACACTGAATTTCTCACCCTTTGGGAAGGCTGAACAAAGCAGAACATCTCTTCCTCCTTTGCTGATTAACACTTGGGCTTGAATCCTTCAACTCATAAGAGCCTAACTCAGCATCTGGGATGTTCCACAAAGAAAAACCAGCTTAGCTTGATCGGCAGCAGAGCAAAGTTAACCAAACCTGCACTTTCTTTCTCTTGCACAAGCTCGGAGGAGGAACAGTGCTTCGGGATGGCTACTGCAGTTCAGGACCAGCTTCCTATTCCCTCCCCGTGCTGCCCCAAAGTCTGCCTCTTGCAGGCCAAAGAGCCCCCAGTCTCTGGATCACTGCCTAGCAACAAGTAAGATGAAATATTTGCTGGGCCAGACTGGCAAGAAGAGCATACACTCAGCTGCATAGCAAGCAGGCTTACTGCATCTGAAATGTTTGCAATCTGTCAAGGAGATCAGTTGAATTTAAATTTGGCAACATGGTTTCCACACAGCTGAGTTCCTAATACCCAACAGAAGTTTTGCATGGTGAAGTTGATGTGTGTTTCAAGAAAGCTCCTAGACTTTATAAATGCCAACATTTAGGTTATCAATTTAACAACATCATAGTATTTCTGATAATTGTGTAGAAAAAGTATTGTTGCCAAACTCGGTGCTTGCTAGCACAATCTTAGCTGACCATCAAAACTTCTGAGACTGGGTATTTTCCTCAACTTTCTGACACACAGACAGACAGCACAGACACAAGTAGAAATAAAAATTTAGAAAATCATTGGAGAACGATGCTGTACCATGTATACCTTGAGCCACTGCTTCTCAGTCAGCGAGTCACTATAGTCCACTTCCTTACGGTGACGAGAACCTCGCCCAAACATCTTTTCTTCCTCTTCCTCGCAGGTTAGCCTCTCTACTTCAGCATCATCTTTAATGATCCAAGAGGGCAATTCATCCTCTTCCATTAGACGTGGCTTTCTCTTTGGATTGCGGGCTTCTTCTCGCCTGCGATCCAAGTCCATGCGCTGTAAGGAAAATAGCCTGAGGTGAAGGCTCCAAAGAGTATGTTGGCTGTACTAGTTATATATTCTAAGGCCATACTGGTTATATATTCTACTTGGAACCAGGGCAGCTGCTCTTAGAGAGTCATCAAGCAGAAGAAGGTCATCAATGGGAAACTAAGCCTGTGTTAGCAACATACTGGGCAGACTAGGGGTTATACAGAAAACAAAGGATAAAAATTGCACTAATTCATGCCACAATCATAGTTGTTTCTGCTGAGAGACAGTGGGGAAACACCAGCAGGCATCATGTCCCTAGAGTAGGGCGAGACTTGCCATCAAAAGGAGACAGAGCCTAACAACATTAATTTATTTAAAATATTTATATATTGCCTCTCTCATTAAAATAAAACCCAGGAATGCCCTGTCCATGAGACAATGTCCAAATGTTGTAGGACTCCCAAGCTTATTGGGCTGATGGGAGCTGGAGTACGACCATACCTGGAGAGCCACAGGTTAGCCACCCTTTGCCTAGTGGATGAAGGTTGGGCTGCAATATGCTTGACATAAATCTCATTAATTTTATAATTGGGCTTATTTTCAATTTAACAGGCTTTGGAGGGCAGCATGGATGCGTGATAGCCTGTTGAAAGGTGAGGAAGCCATTTCAAGTATGCTCCAAAAGGGGTTTATACCTGAAATGTGTATGTTTCTATGGAAAAGCATGAATCGAGTTCTACCTGTTAGAACTCTTGTCCCTAGACACCATATCAGAGCAGAAGGAAACAATGCAATCATTTTCTTTGAAAGAAGCCAGATTCAGCTGCCACTTCCCTCCTTTCTGTTGAAAATCCAGAACTTCACCTGTCACCTTCTCCCCTCCTCTAGCAACCTGTAGCTAGTGTAAACCTAGGTGTTCACAGGCTGAAGGGTAGGAGGGTTCTCCTCCCCACCCCCTTCTGCCTTTTTTCTCAGGGCCCTAAAGTGAGGGGCTCATGATAATTGGAGGAAACAGAAGGACAGCAGCATCCCAAGGGCATAGGATCCAACCCAACAGCTGCAGTATGTCACCTGCCCTGAGCCTTAGAACTGGGTAACAGCTTATTCACAAAGAATAAGATGGCACTCTCAGCTATCTATTCATTCTCTCCACTACTGCTGCCATAATGTGAGACTCAGACTAATAGCCACCCTAGTCAACCAGAACACAAGTACTTCCTCAAGTTTATGTTTTTTTGTACAAGAACCCATGGTGCTTGTCCGGCTTTCACTGCCACTGGGATTTTTTAAAGCAAGCATAATCAGTTAATTGAATGAACTCAAAGGGTTTGAAAGGGCAGAATTTGCAGAAACCTTGTATCTTCTCTCCCCCCCCCCCCAAAAAAACCCCTTCTCTTTATTGGAAGGACTCTTGATTTCTAGACCCAGACTGATGTTTTTAGTTAACACTACTTAACACCCCTCCAGTATACCTTAATACTAGACTGAATTCAGGAAGATAAGGCTGACCTGTTTGAAATGCAAGAAGCAAGGCAGTCACTCTCACCATAAAAAGGTCAAACTCCTCCTCGTGCCGGGCAATCATCTGGTTAACTGTCTCATCATCAGGAACTTCATCTTCCTCCTGAAAGATTTCAAAAGAGCCCCGTTTAACTCGTATGGAGATGTACCATCTGGCAACTCACTGCTCAAAACTGTACATTGAATGTGTTTTTACTACTTCACATTTGATTTGGCTACTCATGTAAAAACGAGCTGGGTAGTCTCAGTGGACAGGGAAGTTCGCCACCCGAGTTGGCAACTTTGCTGACAGTCTTAAAACACAGTGAGGCGAAGGACTGGACAGGCGCGGCGACTGAATGACCCCTCTCACCTTTAAAGGTGGTTCCTCCAAGTCGGAGTTGAGGCACAGGGTTGAGGCAGTGTGGGGAAAGCTTGCGCTGCCACTGCCGCTGCCCGTGCTGTATCTGGTCTGTGGATAGATAGAGGACTTCAGTCTCCAGGGCTGTCAAGCCAGCCCCTTTCACTGACACTCAAATTCACTTTCTAGCATGACAAGGGTTCATGCCATTTCCTTCCAGCCCACAGTCCCTTGCGTCAGCGTCATACAAAGCACAAAGCTAGGCAATGCATT
This sequence comes from Podarcis cretensis, assembly GCF_951804945.1. NCBI lineage: Eukaryota > Metazoa > Chordata > Lepidosauria > Squamata > Lacertidae > Podarcis > Podarcis cretensis. The sequence goes on from NC_137187.1 coordinate 34,374,104, forward strand.
CACCACTCATACGCTGGAGGAGGAGAAAGCAAAAAAACCACCCCTCTGCTCCCTTACCTCATCCTGCTCCTCATGCTCCAAGATAGCCTGGAGAAAAGCTCTCCTTTCATGGCTGGAAGATTTCTGGTCAAACATGCCAGCCTGGATAACCTTTTGATCTACATTCAGCTTGTACTTGGCTGCAGCAAGGATCTTCTCTTCCACGCTGTTCACGGTGCAAAGGCGCAGCACACGGACTTCATTCTGCTGCCCGATGCGATGCGCTCGGTCCTGGGCCTGCAGGTCCTAAGAAAGGGAGAGAAGAAGAAAGCTCTCACTGTTCAGAGAGTAGTTAAAATTCAACTATCACCTTCATGTGCTTTTATGCACAGCACTTTAGAGAGATTCAACCCACAATACTCCAATGGATTAAGTTGCACCTACGTGAGATCAGTGTTGTTCAGAACCCACTTCTTAATTTACCACCATACATTTGCATAGTAGTAGTGAAGCTGCTGTGACTTACCTTAGGTCAGCCTGTGAACCAGTAGTGTGTTCTGACCCTTCCACTGAAGACCAGTGTTCTACTCTGTGGCCCATTCACCAGAGTTATCGGAATAGCTGGTTTTATTTATATATTTGTGTGTGTGTATGTCTTGGAAACTCTGGCGAAGGGTAATATAGAAACTTTTTACATAAATCTTGGTTTACAAAGCCGTAACTTGGGACCTGAGTACCTGAAGGAGTGCCTTCCCCATAGCTTCTGACCCAAAACTAATGATCGGTGGGAGAGGTCCTGTTTGTGGTCCCATCAGCAGGGGTGGCAAGGTGATTTAGGACAGCGTGTTTTCAGCAAAAGTGCCCTGTTTAAGGAAGTCTGTTTCTGCTGAAATCAGGTAGTCTGCTAGATTCGCCACATTCAGGCAGAATGTTAAAACTTTTGTCTAGGACTTTGGGGCATAATTGTGAGGTCTCTGCGCTGAAGGTATTAGCATGCCATTTTAAATATATTGTAATTGACATTTTAAATGCTGTACGGCTTTATGTATTTTTCTGTATTACATTAAGTTAGTTGCCCTGGGCTTCCTTTAGGAAGAAGCATGGGATACAAGAAACATTGTTAATCAATTCTGTGAGGAGTTTCCCAAAGACATCCATGGCATAGTGTGTTCAGTGTTGCCAGATTGCTTTAGGAGGTGATAGGAAGATTTCTACCCCAAGATTCCCATCATGTTTGGCACATGATTACTATAGAGAAGCACTAACATTCAAGATTCTGTTGAAAATCCAGAACTTCAGTAATCAAATAGATGTGCATTTACTGTTGACCAAAGTACAGCAAGACACAGAAAAGCTCTGCTTCTTTTGTATCAGCTCAACAGATAAGACAGGCATACTACAAATTTATCATTACCAACCTCACTCCACCCCACTCCCATACTAGTATTCAGTTTCAAAAACTTCATTTCTGAAGCCCACAAATACATTTTATTATTACCTGGTGGGGATTCCAATCACTGTCAAAAATGATCACAGTGTCAGCAGACTGTAGGTTTAGCCCCAGGCCTCCAGCTCGGGTACTCAGCAAAAAAATAAAATATTCAGAGCCCGGCTCATTGAACGTTTTCAGCAGCATGCCACGGTCTTCCGCTTTAGTGGTTCCTTTAAAAGTAGAGAGACAAGAGTGGTTTTCCCCCCACTGCTACAAATTTTGGTTTGAGTAGAAAGCCTGTCATCTTTAAGAACCCCAGAAATCTGGGTAAGCATAGCACTGGTCCACAGAGGGGAAGCATTTTTTATACTGGGAACCAACCAAGTTGAGATATACACCCACATTCCAAAATGTCTGGAGAGCTTGCATATCAATTTAACTATTTAAGTTCCTAATGGTATTACGAAAGACAACTTACAATCAGAGAACAATCAGGTGGTTTGGATTAGCAGATACTGTCTTGGGGTGGGGTGGAGAGGGGGAAGGGGAAAAGAGAGGACAGGGAAGTTGGTACTGGTGCTTTCTCCCAATCCTGCCTCTTCCTACTTCTGTACTCCAAACTGGGGATAAGAGGGGAATAAGATAGAAATGAACACTCAGCTGCACACCAGTACCTGCAGTAAAAAGGCACCATCCTGCTTTTGTCCACTATCATTCACCAAGGAAACCATTGGGGCAGGCTATGTTAAGGCCGATTTATAAAAGAGCGGCTGCTGTTTCTACATGGTTGGGACCCCCATACTCAACTAGATACTGACCTACAATCACACAGTGTATCATGTAGCAAGTTCCTAGGTCAGCATTACTGGTGACATGGGAGGTAGGGTACGTGATCTGCCAGGCCTCTGTAGCAACCATGCAAGGCCTACGCTGATGACATAAACAGACTTCTGTTTTGCCCAGTGTAGACCATCAACTCTGGCTACACTTAGCCTTCTCTGTTACTAGCACAATACAAGCAGACCCCCATTTTTGACCAGTGTTGGGGGTCACATGTGCAGCACATGATGCTATTGGACTGTCACCTGTCAGATTGTAAATACTTCAAACTTTATGGCATTCACTTGGGAACACACCATAAAGGCCTCATTCCCATGCAAAGTGAAGCATCACGTGTTGAGGGGGAATGAGTTCAAGACCTGCTCTTGATCTTACCTCACAAACCAACCTTAAAATGGAAAAAAAATATGTGTGAACAGGGTCGCTGCCACTAATTATGGAACCAGTTGACAGGAAAAAAAGAGGAAACATGAAAACTGAAATAATAAAAGGCTGGCATAACCAAAGAGGAATAAATACAGAGGGAATGTGCTCAAATCCTCTGGTGATAGAGGAACATATCTGCCCAAATGTTTAAACCAATGGTATTTTGGGATCATTACTAAAAAAAAGGAGCCATCATTTCAAGAGAACCACCTGAAAGGGGGCGTCGTTGGGAAAGAGTACGACTTGAAGGATGGAGGGGAGGGAGAACCAGAGCAGGTCACTGTAACTTAAGCAAAGGAATCAGCCCACTTGACAGTGTCTGGTTGCCATTCTGAAATTTGAAAGAGAAATCAACTTGTGAAGGTTTGTAGCAGAGAGGAAGAACTGGAAATGGTGCAGCCAGAACACTGTAAGCTTAGCATGAAGTGGGCCCAGTGGGGGAGGGAAGAGCTCAAATTCCTACACGATGGCTCCACATGCTACACCATGGGCCATACAGGATCACACCCCAAAATTGCACATGCCAAGAGAATCTTCCTATGCACTGAAGTTGGTGCGTTTCACTTTCTTACATTGCTCCACACACACAGCCTGACTAAAGACATACAGAGACTACATGAAGAAAGGTACTTTATTAACCGCGTGCCAAAATCAGGCCTTCCTACAACATTACAGGCCCTAATGCAAAACTCACCATCTAGCCTGAGGTATTTGAAGCCACGGTAAGCAAAATAATCTTCCATTATGGTCATGAGGGAGGTCATCTGACAAAAAAGCAGCACCTTGTGGTTGGTAGCTCGTAACTTGGGAAGAATCCGATCTAGGAGCTCAAACTTCCCTGAAGCGCGGTACAGGTCAAGCCTGGTTCAGAACATGAGGAGGAGAAACAAAGAAACTGTTTTCTTCTGGTATAGTGGCTTTTAACATTCTGCCTTCGGGGACCTGCTTTCACATCAATTTACCTGCCAAGCAATGCTTGTGTGTTTGCGGTGGAAGTCTTGGATGTTCAGTGTATACTGGGAATTATTCAAGAAACACAGCAATTTTACACAAAGCCTGGCCCTACTGGATCTCCTTTTTAACTGTGTGAACTGACAGTGTGGCTCGCTCAATCAATCAATCAATCAATCATTTATTTATTTATTTACACTCTCTCTTTTCCCCTAAGGGACTCAAGGAGGCTTACAGATAAAAATAAGAACTGCTAAAAACACAGGGGGAGGGGACAATAATGAAAAAAACAATTAAACATTGATAGAATTAAAACTATGTACAAATATAAAATCTATTAAAACCGTGCCAATAATCACAACAAAAAAAAACACGGCACCAGCCCTTTCACTAAGAAGGCTCTAGAACATAACTAATACTTCTATACAGCTTCAGGTTGCAGGGAAAGGCTGACATTAGTGTTTTTCAGGGGGAAATGTTAATCGTAACTAGTCTTCTAGCTGTGGGGTCCCCAGGTGCTCTCAGGGTAACTCAAGGTACAGCCAGCAGGGTAATTAATACATGCTTGATACATGACTGAGAGCAACCAACCTTGAAAGCTAAAGACAGAAGGATTCTGGAAAATACCAGAACCACAAACCAACACGGAAGGTGGAACTACAAGACAAGTGGGAAATTTACTTAAGGTTAAAAGGAGGGATGTTGAACACTAGGAACAGAATTGTGAGGGCTTCTGTAAGCTAAAAACAGGCAGGCTAACATAACACTTGGCAAGTGTTGGTGCCCAATGATGAGAAGAGGCCTGCTCTTTCTCCTGGAGAAAAAAAGACTCACCAGAACCCCTCAATGAACAATAGAGGGTTTGGGGGTTCTGAGGGCACTTTGAGCCTAACCAAAATCCTTTTACTGAAGAGAAAGCAGTGAGTGATCCCACAATAACTCAGAAGCAGCCTGTCAAATGTCTCTGGAAGCTCACAAGCAGGGCACAAAAATCTCCTCCTCTTCAGCATTTGGTTTCAGTGATTACCCAAGAAAAACATGCACTTCCTAAAATTCTTTGTGGTGGCCAACTTACCCTTGCACAATGCCTCCAGTGAAGCCTAAGTGCTCAGAAAAGGATTCCTACAACAAAACAAAAGAAAGCCAGTCTAAGCATGAACAGAACAGGCCAAACAATATTTCAGAGACGGTTTCCTCTAAGAGATAATGGTCCACATGCTTTAGTAACATGCAAAGAGATAATGGTAAACAATAATTAACTTTTCAGCTATCATAACCATTATTATGACAATTTTAAAATCTAAGCACCCTACAAATAAATTGATGCTTCAGTTGGGTTTGAAATCTTTTCCAATGAGGCATAAATATATACAGAAGAACAAGAGACAAACATCACTGGATTCCACATCTGTAAGCTTTCCATACAGATTCCAAGATTCCATCATTAAGCCAACCGGGTGCCCTCCATATCCTTTGAACTAGAACTACGGTGGCTTTGCTGACTGCAGTCAATGGGAGTTAACAGTCCCAAGCACATGAAGGGCACCAGGTTGGTAAAGGCTGATGTTGTCAAAGTATTGCACTATATACAACCACATTAAGAGCCTACTGGACCAGGCCAATGGTCTATCCATTCCAGCATCCTGTTCTCACAGTGGCCAACCAGATGTCTGTGGGAAACCCACAAGCAGGATCCAAGCACAAAAATACTCTGTCCCCCCTGTGGTTTCCAGCAGCTGGTAATCAGAAGAATTATTGCCACCAACTGTGGAGGCAGTGTAGCCATCATGGCCAGCTTTGGATAACCCTCTCCTCTATGAATAAGAACTTAAAAAGAGCCTAAACAGTTAACTTTTGGATCTTCAAATTGTGGGATAAAGCGGGGTGGTGGGTGCATGAGTGTGGAGAAGGAGCTGCATTCTTAGCAAAACTATATTTAATATTATCACACGAAGTCGCAGCAGCAAGAAATATGCAACTGCATGTCAGATTCTCCATGTAGCTGCACAGCTAAGGCCCAGCATTGAGGAGGTTCCAGAAGGTAGAATAAGTTGTGGAAGCAGGACAGAACTGAATAGAAATGGTGGGTCAATCTAACATTTACGAGACATCCCATGCCCAAACTACTTTGTAGGCCAGGAGGGAGAACCTGTGGTCTTCTAGATGATGTTTGACTACAACTAACATCCCAAACCATTGGCCATATTGGCTGGGGCTGATGGGAGTTGTAGTTCAACACCGGGGGGGGGGGGCTGCAGTTCCTCATTCCTGCTAAAGAACAAGTATTCCAGCAATACTTTTGGCCCATCATTGCTAGTTGCCCTCATTGAGCAGGCTGAAAATGTCAACACCAAAAACACTTCTTTACCTCTATGTGCTGAAACATGTAGGGATGGTTGCAAATCTTCCTCAGCTGCATAATAGTGTTCATGAGCGTTTTTGTACCACCTTTGCCCTGGAAAAATAAGACAGCACTACTCAAACATTTCTCCCTCAGTGAACTACAATTATTGATAGCAATGTGTGCAAAACCTAAAAAAAATTTTTTTGGGGGGGTGTTAAACTATTTATGGCATATTTCATCACCGTGCTTCCTAATAAATCTATCATTTTCTCTCTAGGGATTAAACCATGGAACAAATGTTGGACAGTACAGGAACCATGGCAGAGACCTTCTTTTGCCTTATTTCATGAAGTGTGTGTTTGTTTTGGCTTTTTTGCTTGAGCAGTATGCAACCAGATAACCTAAGTACAGTGGTGCCTCGCAAGACGAAATTAATCCGTTCCGTGAGGCTCTTCGTATAGCGTTTCTTTCGTCTTGCGAAGCAAGCCCATTGACAGCTTAGTGGATTAGTGCTATTAGCGGTTTAGCGGCTTTTAGCGGATCAGCTGATAAGCGGCTTATCAGCGGATCAGCTGATAAGCGGCTTAGGGCTTAGGAAAAGGGGGGAAAAAGGGGGGAAAACCCGCAGGAACTCACAAGACATTTTCGTCTTGTGAAGCAAGTCCATAGGGAAATTTGTTTTGCGAAGCGCCTCCAAAACAGAAAACCCTTTCGTCTAGCGGGTTTTCCGTCTTGCGGGGCACCACTGTAAACAATTTCATGAACGTGCACCTCTTCACAAAAATTATTCAAGCAACCATGTTGCAACATCACGTTTTTAAAAATGAGCACCACTGCAGGAAAGCTTCTCACCCTGATATTGCTACAAATTTTGGAACTAGTAAGAAATTTTAAAATTACGTTTCAAAACAGTGTTACAGTCAGATACTATTATTGCTTGTTCAATGGCTTGTGTAAAGAGAGCTGATGTTTCTTCATCATGAATCTGAAGGCCCTCAAGAGCACAAACTCAAATTCTTTAGTAAAATGCTTTCCCCCTCTGAAAAAACATTGTCTATCATAACAACTATCCTTGCATGAAAAAAATAAAAACACTCATTGACTAGACCTGACAATAAGATGCCTGTCCTTACTGCACATTAGAGAAAAAGGCTGAAATCCAAACCTTTTTGTCCTTCTCTGATCCATCCGTAAGCAGCACTCCCTTGGCTTGCATGTGTCTATAAAGTACCCTTTGTAATGCAGACATATCACACTTAATCACATATTCCACCTGTTGTGAACAGAGAGAGGAGATATTAATTCATGAAACTGCATTCACAAAGCATGGATCCAAATAACCTTCCTGAGTTTGGAAGATTGCATTGCTTTCAGTGTCTTCAGACTTGTAGAAATCTTTGAGTAGCAGTATTTGGGGGGCAGTTGGGGAGAAGGTTCTAAGTTCAATCAATCCCTGGTACCTTTAGGTAGGGCTGGAAAAGTTGCTCTGTCTGAAACCTTGGAGAGCCTGGGCTAGTCAGTGTATACAGTACTGAGATAGAAGGACCAATGGTCTCTGATTTGGTATAAGGCTTTCCAAAGAGTCCCCACAAATGGTTCCTCGTCATCCTGGAAAAAAGTAACAGGAGGGGTGCCACAGGGTTCTGTCCTTGGATGAGGAACAGAGGGGATGCGAATCAAATCTGCAGACGACAACAAACTGGGAGGGGTATCTCATTTCAGAAAACAGAATCAGGATGCAAGATGACCTTCACAGATGGGAAAACTAGGTCCAACCCAACAAAATGCTTTTTAAGAGGGACAAAAGAAAGGTTTTGCACTTAGACAGGAATAACCAGGTGCACAAATATAGGATGGGGGACACTTGAGGCAGGGGGTGGGGTGGAAAGGTTTGGAGCAGGCCCAGTTTGTTTCCTGAGCTCCTCACTGCTACTGGTGGGGGTGGGAAGGGAACAAAGCAGAGAAACGTTTTTCCCTTCATTCCTGCCCCATTTTAAAATGCACTTTCTTCTCTCTAATTGGTCAGCAGCAATAGACTGGGAAACAAAGGGAAATAAGCAGCTTTCTTCTCTCCTGCCTTGTAAAGAGAGAGAAGGAAGCTTGAATTTCAAAATGTGTTTTTTCTCTCTCTCCTTCCCCCCACAGCTTCACACAGCAGCAGCAGTGAGGGACAGGGACGAAAGGGATGGGGGTTTGGCGACATGTAAAGGGAGTGGTGGTTTTGGCAAGCTGTGAGGGGAAGTTGTTTTTTGGGATGAGCTGCAGGAGGAAGGATTTTGGGAGGCACGTTGTACAGCGAAGTGGGGCTTCATGAAGCAGGAGAGTTTGGGGGTATAAAGGGAGGAGGGGGATTTTTGAGGGTTTAAGAGTAAAGGAAGGATTTAGGCGAGTGAGGTATAAAGGGAGGTTGAACAGGCATAAAGGGAGGGTGGGGTTTGCCTGGGTGCAAAGGGAGGGAGTTGGCAAGCAATGTAAGTAGGGGTACAACCCCTAGTATATAAAAAAAATATTTTTTTAAATATATTAATATTAATGTATTTCTGGAGCACCCTTTCACAGAAAAGAGCTAGTAAGAGAGCTGATGGGCAAATCCTAGGACATAGCAGACAACCAAACAGAGCTGGGGCAGATTTGAGTACCACCATTTCTCCTTCAGAATAGTGTTTATAGTCAGATTAATTTCTTAACAGGTTGTGTTAAGGCATGCATCTGTTTGCATGCAGCTGTATCCACCAGAGTTTGCAGACTCAGTTTTCAGGTAGTGCAACTGTGGTGGCTGAACAGTTGGTTTTGTAATCTCTGTGGTCATAACCCACCAAGTATGTCCAAAGATTCTATGAGACCAAACAAACAAAATATAAGTTCTCCATGGCCATGTCTGTTTTATAAGGAGGGCTTGTGTTGCAGAAAGGTGAGAAAGAGCCAAGCCCTATACAATCCCAACATGGAAATATGAAGACCTTTGAGCTGGAAACACCATTGGTGGTGGTGAATCTCTTAGTCGTTTAGCAAGAATTACAGAAGTTATGAAAGGGCCCCAAACTTCCTGACTGATGACTCCTCCGATTGCACTGGAAGCTGGTATTCATGTAGACAGCAGATCTGTCAGAAGAGAGCTCTCCTGGAGGGCAAAATTTGGCATTGCATGCAGATGTGAGGATCTCATCTGCATGAAAGGATCTCATCTACCTACACACAGTATAGGGATCTGTGATGACACTGACAATGGTGATAAGTTACAGTGATGCAGAGATGAAGGCAGTTAGGTCAACTTCTGCCAAAAACATTTGTTTGGGATTCCTCTATGGATAAATTTGCCTTAAGTCATGAACTTTAGGATGGTGGTTGTTGTTGTTTGTAAAACTCATTACAGCAGATCTTTCTGATATCTAATAGTCAACAGGACCTCATGGGATCTCTCCTGAGTCAGATGCCCAGGAAGCAGCTGTTAGCAAAGGTCTAAGGAAAGATTGAATCAAAAAGACTCAGGACATGCCCCGTTTGTGATCTCATTCTGAAAGGGAAGAGGTAGTAGTCAGTGCAGCTCACTGGAGTAGGATCCAACCATGCCCTGGGAGAGATCAAATACCATTAATTGAATCAGAAAGCTCTTATTCTATCAGCCTCTGAGTTCTACACCCCATGTCTAGGATGCAGATCACAAAATACACCAACCAAGTAAATTCTATAGCTTTTAATATGTGTTTGTGGGAAGGGGGTTATTGGTTTTGATTTATTATGCAGTTTGTTTTCATTTTGTATTTTTATGTTGTGAACTGCCCTGTGATATTTGGATGGTGGTATACAAATTTACCGGTAATAAATAGGAATAATAATGAACTGGGATCGGTGTGTGCACTGAGAGTGAAGGACAAATACTGCCAGAACTGTTAGTTCCACACTTATTTTTTACCATCTTTCTTTTCAAGCCCTACAGAATGAAGACAGCTGCACCAAAAGCAGGGCTTCCTTTCCTCCCACAAACTGCAGTGCTCAGATTTTTCTCTGCAACCACAAGAGCTAGAAACGGAATGCAAGTCAGAAATATTCTCACAAAGTTAAATATTACAACAGATTTCAGGCTCTGTGTTGGGGATGGAGCATCACAATCCTAAATTCTAGACAATAGTCAGCAAAAAAGCCGCAACAAGTCAAAAGCACACAGAGGAGCATCTTAAGCCTGACGTAATGAAAGATTTCTTTAGTAGCAGTACCCCAGCCTTCTTTGAAATTATGTGAATGGTCCATTGATACATACCAAGCTTTATTCTGAGACAAGCCATTTGTTTGTCTAGTCTTGTACTGTACATTCTGCTAGTGGCTCTCCAAGTTTCCAACTCTAGGTCTTCCCCATCTCAGCTACCAAAGAACCATTTTAGTTTGGTGCTGAACTGCCACTCTACAACTGACCATCATGCCTCCCATGTCCCAAGCCTCTCTACAGACTTCCCTTGATAAAACAGAATCTCCAGCAGCCCCTTCAAAACAAGTAAACTAGGAATGATGCCATCCAGAAGAACTTGCATATGGACAACATGACATGAAAGATTCTACTAAGAGCTGGAATATTGCCTGCTTTTTAAGTGTTACCTTTTCAGGCAGCTGTGCTTCTACCTCCTTCTTTAACCTTCTTAGCAGGAAGGGACGCAACACTTTGTGCAAACGACGGATAATCAGAATAGTTTCTTCTTCATTTAAATCCACCTGTTTTTAGTTGCACGCAGATTCAAGGAAACAAGCGTTATTTAAATATATTTTCCCAACATCACTAGAAAAAAGTATGATCACTTTCAGACAAAAAGCCCATACTATCATTATTAAGTATAATGTTAACAATAAACAATAAAACCATGAACCAAAAAAATTTCATTTTACTGATTCATCTCTAATCCCCTAAAATTATCACAATTGCCGCAACAATTACGCAATCTCACATATCAATAGATAGATAAATGCAGCAGGGTTGAAGAAGATATTTGAAAGCAAATCCAGACTACCAAAGAGGTGTAAAATGGTCAAAGAGGGCACAGTGCTTAATGCCTCCTGCCCCTGATGCTTCCCCTACAGCCCCCTTTCCCAGCGGGGGTTCCAGACAGCCTTTTTGCTGCAACAGATATGAGTGCTGTCTCTTAAGGGAAAAGCAGCAGGGAACGGAAGGGTGAAGCTTTAGTACATTCCTCCTGCCATCCATTTCTCGGTTTCAAATCCTACAGCCCCTTTGCTGATTGACAGCAACCTGGCTTCCGAGAGGCAAGTCTACTTAATTTGGCCCCAAGTCACCATTGGTTACGGATGCTCTAATTTACCAATCTGTAACCCTGACTTAAAATGCTGTGAGCATCAAGATTACAACATGGCAAATTAGAGGAAACATCTTGCATAGACTGAAAAACAAAATAACAGAGTGTAACAGCACTGTGTGTGTGTGTGTGTGTGTGTGTGTGTGTGTAGATAGATATAATTTCCCATCCACTTCCCCCAAAATAAACTCTCACATTTCCCCCCTCTCCCTCCTTCACATACATGCTACCACAGGAGGAGGAGGGCAGGAGTGAGGGAGAAATGCTACAGTTCTCTTAAAGGGCTTGGAATGAGGAAAATGTCCACCCAGAAGTCAAACCAAATGTAATCACAGGGAAAATGTGGATCTTCTATCCTTATTCATCTTCTGCCCCAAACTATTTGAAGTGCCAAATGCACACGTACACAAAAGTGGCGTAGTATTTTAAAACTCTACGTCAGAGTGAGCACTGTCTTTTGAAATGCAAAATATTAAAAGCAAACACCAGAAAGGTGTTTTTCTTTAGCAGTGCCTTCTACTATGGGTTAATTGCAGTCCCATCGGTACTTACTATATTGAACAATACACAGTGGAAGAGAGGCCTTGGAAGGAAATTCACCATTGCATCTGATCAGAACAGTATGCTGCATGCATGTATACTAAGACAGTCAACAGCGAAGTCAATTCTGAAAGTAAATGTGGCCTAACACTTGAGCTCACTAAAAGAATGTACAAAATGTTAGAAACGTTGTGCCAACTGACCTAATCATTGCAATAAAACTATTTGGAGTCACACAGAATCACAAGACTCTAATAAATCAAATTGGTTAAAAACAGTATTTTTTTTTTGTATCACATCTGTATCACATTGTGACACCCTAAAGAAATCCAACCCCCTCCCCCTAAGAAAAATTAAATAAAAACTGGTAATGTTTATGGGTGACTGGACAGTGCAAGGAGGGGAAAGTGAAGGTGGAAGATTGCAAAATTTCATGGGACCAACAGGGAATGACTCCAGAGCCTGGAGTGAAAAACCCTGGGTGAAAAACACTGGTAGACGTTTCTTCCTGCACTTACCTTTTCTCCAGTCATGGCAAAAGGAGCATTAAACCACTGTTCAAATGTGCTACAGCTCTTGAAGATAGTTGGAAGGAGAAAGTTGAGCAGAGCCCATAGTTCAGGCAGCTTATTCTGTAGTGGAGTCCCTGTGAGAAGCAGACGACGTGGAGCTACATAGTGTGTATTCAGGACTTGGGTTAGCTTGCAATGGTGGTTCTTCATTCGGTGACCTTCGTCAACAATCATGTACTTCCAACGAATCTGATGATGCAGGACAGTAACCAAATCTACTTTACTTAAGAGTTTACTTCTCAGGCATGATTGTTAGGCTTTCAATACAGTACAGCTCACCCCACAGCAAGGTGATAGTTTGGATGTAGCTAGGTATCTGTTAAACTAGTTCAGTTTTGATTTGCACCTAAGAAAAATGCAGGGGAATATTCACTATGCCACTAACTTGTAGAAGCAATATAACAGGTAGAATCAATATAATGGAAATATTGAAGACGGGGAAATTCTCACCATCCTCAAATGCTCCAGAGAAATGCAACTTCTGAAGCATCCCACATAGGCTAAACTAGTGTTAGGGCTCTTGTGAGCAATTACTCAAATGTAATCATGATGAGAAAGTTGTGAATTGGCACTTATTAATACCCCATCTTGGCAACATCTCCCAGGACACTGTTTTTGCTTTATGGCAAAGGGTCCGATGATTGCAGCTGAAGTTATTGAGCCATACAAGGCAGCTGACATGTGGGCTGACAAAAGCCGTTATTTGTTTTTGTTCTTTCAATATTACTTTTTATTGAAAATTTAATAAGGACATAACACAACAGAGCACATGCAGTGTTATTCATGCAACCAATGAGCAAATAATACTGTACAGGTGTTACTGCAGGAAAAGTATCTCACCCAAATGAGAACCGAGAAGCAAGAGATTGCATATCATATTCAACCACAGTACCATATAAAACAAGTGCCATTTGCATTAGCTGAATTACTCTACAATCTTTCTTTCTCCCTTTCATTATGGGTGAGACGTGTATCTGCTCTTAATCAGAGAGGAGAGGGGCCTGCCACTTTGAATTGCTTCAGAAGGCATAACTGACATGCTCCATCTTGAAGATCAAGTGACTGGGAGAGGGGACACCCCAGTTTAATTCAGGGATGGGGAAACCTGTGGCTTGCCAGATGTTGACTCCAGTTCCCATGAGCCCAAGCCAGCATTGACAGTGGTCAAGGAAGGAACATCTGGAGAGCCATAGGTTCCCTGTCCCTGGTTTAAAAGGACAAAATAAGCAAGGGTCCTCCATTTTTCAGTAATCAAGAAAATGTTATGCATGGTGAGGGGTTGTTGTAAATGCTTCATTTATCTGTTATTCTAATACTAATAATGTATATTACTTAATGTTGGTTTTGCAAGAAAAGCTGTTTAATATTGTCTATACCTTCAGGATACCACAATGATTCATTTCTAGAACTAATGGAAAATCAACACACCAGCAAATCCTGCTTTCAAATAGGAAAGCCTCACCTTTGCAAGAATGTGCTTATCTTTGATGATATATTCGTATGTAGTGAGCAAAACATTAAACTTCCCACTTCGAAGCTGAGGTACAAATGCCCGTCTTGCAGCTGGAGAGCCCTAACAAAAAGAATTAAGAAAAACTAAGCACAGAATTTGGAGAAATAATTGATATTTGTGTTGCACTTGTGGCTGTGAAACCCCTGACTCTGTCTGGCTGAGCTAGAACATGAGCATTCCTTCTTTTCTTTTCTTTTATAAAAAAAAATATTTATTAAGTTTTCCATTTTAACCATCCAATAAAAACCACATTAAAACATTCCAAATTATAATACAATAAAAAAGCCAAATATTCATGCCAAATGATATATCTTTGGGTGTCTTCCCATGCTCTGAAGTTTGGGGAGTGATGATCTAATATGAACTTGAACTTTCTAACAAAGTTGTCTGCAGTCAAGATTTAGCAAAGGAAGACAAACAAAAGACAGGGGCTTTGTGGAGCTGGCTGAGGGAAACTTAGATATAAGGAATATAGAGCTGATAGGCTGGAAGGAATTATAAGAAAGGCAGACACTGCACAAATAAGCAGGAACAGGAAATGTAAATTAAAAAGGAGCACTGAAGAAAAAGGCAGAAGGTACAGGGAGATGACTGAGAAAGAAGGGTTAATGGGGAAGGGCTGATGAAGATGCATACCACTTAAGGAAACAGAAATTTTCTTTTCACACACAGGTCTGAGGGATTATGGGGGGAAGCTGTGTGCTATTTGCAGGAAAGAAGTTGAAAAGCACAGTGGCGTAGCGTGGGTTGTCAGCACCCGGGGCAAGGCAAGTAATTTGCGCCCCCTAACCCATGGATTTGCGCCCCCTAACCCATGGATTTGCGCCCCCTAACCCTAACCCCCAGATGTTGCGCCCGGTGCGGCCGGCCCCCCCTGCACCCCCACGCTACGCCACTGGAAAAGCAAGAGGCTTTGGGAGAGGGCTGACAACTTTGGGTCACAAACAAATATGCTGGACATTTTCTCTCTTTAACTTTAGAAGAAGCTTTTCTGTAGCAGACCTGCTACACTGATGGGCAAGAGTAGTTTAAGAAACAGAAAGGTGACCCCACCCCCAATATTATGCCACAGTTGTTGCTGAATGTACAGGGAAATGCAACAATTTGCTTTCAGTCAGAGGATGCTCGGTTCTTTCCTTGGAATCATAACTGACTTGACAAATTTGAAATGAAAATCTGAACCACGATACTTGCCTTGTATGAGACTTTAACCACAGAAGGAGCCCACTTATCAAATTCATATGCCCAGTTTGAGAGAGTTCTAGAACAGAAAAACAGCAAAGACTCCATTTTATATAGTCACGAACCACACATAATACGAAGACTGGCAGTTTAAAAAACAAGAACTGTGTACAGCCCCTTTCAAAATAGCACATCACCAAAGCGCATTATAAATGTGCATTCACAACTGCCAGTTCATCAGGTGATTTGGTCAGCTGGAGATAAGAGTCAGTTTCACCAATCCTGAAACAGAGTTTGACATGCAAACTTGTTTTTCAAGCAGCCATTTGTTTTATTAGCAAAGCTCATGTAATGCTTTTGCCATCTCTCTTGCAAATACTGCATCAAATAACGATATGAACTATGGACCTAGTTCCTCTTAAGAATAGAACACTAAAAGCTTTGGAGGAATAATACAAAGCAGACTATTCTCAATGGCACTTCAAATACAGTATTTACACATTTCATAGCACTGACTTCTGACCACCTGATTCAAATCAATCAACTATATAGTTACATGGGATCAAAGAACTGAATGGGATTAATCTGGCCATGCAGTGGTTAGTGCAAACCAGCTTTTTGCTAAGTCTGAGTTAAATCATACTTCCAGCATTACACCAGCCACACTCCCTCAGCGATCTCTTGCTATGCTTAACAGGTCTAATCTTTAACACTCCCAATTCTGAAAGTTATTTATACTATTACCACACTCTGCTAGTCTCGCCCTGTTTCTTTCAAGTTTGCTGAATTTGGTGACCATATTTTGTTCATATTTCTGCACGAAGCAGACCAGCCCAGATGGCTGCATCAGAACTATAATGGTGATATACTACAATAAGATATTTTGCATGAACACAGAAGCGTTTGAATGTGACAATCCTTAAGTGGCAGATGGATCCAACAGGAATACTTACGACAGAGGTACTATAATGAGGAAGGGTCCATTGATACGTTTGTGCTCCATGAGGTATGTAATTAAAGCAATGGTCTGGATTGTCTTACCCAGACCCATTTCATCTGCCAGGATTCCATTTAGATTATTATTGTACAAGGATACTAGCCACTCTAAACCTTTAATCTATGGGAAAAGAAAAAGAAATGCTCACACGTTTCTGGACAAATGGAGAGAAAATATTGTCAATACTTGCTTCCTCCTTTGCAATTTTAAGCACATCTACAACCAGCACAAGTGCCTAAGCTAACACTGCTCTGAAGAAAAGGGCCTTGCTTTCAGTTTCTCACCTGATACTGCTTGAGGACACCATTCACCATGAGAGTGGACTGTTTGTCCACCCTTTCAGTGACTGCATGAGCCACAGCGTAGTAAGACTGTAACCCCCTTGCCAGGGCTTGAGACACTCCATACTCGTCATCAACATCTTGCTTTGCATTCCTAAAGAAAAAGATTAAACAGGTTGGGAAAATGGTTAAGAGTGAGAGAAAAAATGAGAGAGAGAGAGAGGGGGGGGGGTAAACTTGGATCATATACCTAACTGGTAAAACCCTTACTAACTTAGAACATTTAAAAGAAAACTTAACCTTTTATAGCGTTGGACGACAAAGACTATTGTTTGTTTGAGCAGGGTTATTGGTTGGTTGGTTGGTTGGTTGTGTATTTTTTGTGTAGGATCAACCTAAATGTGGGAGATAAGTGTTTTAGGTTGGAAACTGGCATGAGGTTCAGGTGAAAAAACACCTCCTCTGAATTGCAGCATCATCCCAGTTAGCCTCCCCACCCTCCCTGCCTAAAGTTCCTAGTACTGTGGGCGGGTTGTGGCCTCTGGGAAGATGGAGGGGTTGCAATACAGTCAAACCTTGGTTTTTGGACGTCTCGGCTGCTGAACATTTCAGCTGCCGAACACCAAAAACTGGGAAGTGAATGCTTCCATTTTCAAACATGCCTCGGAAGTCGAACGGCGTCTGAGGCGCGTTTCTCAATTTTCCCCACTGAACTTGCTGACAGCCCTCGGAGGTCTAACTGATTTCCGGAACAGATTACATTCGAAAATCAATGTTCCAATGTACAAGGAACGGTGAGGGCAGATCTAACTCTACACAGCACCGTGGAGCCCCTCTTCTAGGATCATTCAAGTGATCTATAACCTGCTTCTCTCTTAGGTGAATGACTGGGGGATCTGATGCTGCTGCTGTGCTATATTTTTTAGCCAATTAGTTATATAAGTTATTTTTATCCATAGCTTATTGTTACTGAAATGTATTGCCTCTTTTACTGCAAATCAGCTTGAGATGAAAAATTTGTATGGCGAATAAATTAAATAAACATTCCCTTAATTTTTCACAAGTCATGACTCTATTTAAAAATAATTGTATTGTATGTTAATGTGCACTAATTTTCTCTTTCTTTTGAAGGCCTCCTGTCAGCCAGAAAGGCAGGCTGAAAATAATTTACACAACCAGACCCAGCTACTAATCCTGGATCTATGGTATCCCTGATACCTACGTGTATATGGGGGTGGAGAGTAATAGGTCCTTTCCCCAACTCCTATCCTCTTGGGTAGGGGAGAGAGAAAGAGAGATAGGGAGCGAGAGAGAGAGAGAGAGAGTCTTCTACTCCTTGACTGTAGATGGAGAACTCTTCCTCTTGCCCCTTTGAAAGTGGGCTGTAGGAAAGGTAGGGCAAGAACAAGAGATCTCAGAATAAGGGCAACCTCTGCTCAAGCCTGTTTAACTACAGCCTTGTATCTTTCTGCTGCTGGCATTCAAGTCTTTGTGTGTGTTGACTTCAGACACTTTGGTAGACTTACAAGCACAGACTCTGCCCTCTTCTACTAGTGGGGTGAACTTATTCATTAGAATCACAGAATTGTAGAGTTGGAAGGACCCCAACCGTTATTTGGCTCTATCATCCCTGATAAGCTAACATCCCTACCTTTGTTTAAAAGCCTCCAGTGAAGAAAGAGACCAACACCTTCATCTGACACTTTCACTTATATTTAGAGGGAAACCTGAAAGATAGTTGGTAACATAAACAGGGAGGGATGATGTGAGCCTTACTCAATAATGTGCCTTGCATCCACTTCAGATACATCATCGCTATCTGGATCTGGAATTTTCTTCTTCTCCTCCACAGGTAAAGCAGACTGAGAAGGTTGTGGTTGTTCCTCTTCCTCCTCCTGTCAGAAACAAAAACTGAATCAGTTTTGATATATATACTGACATAAAATCAAAATGCTTTCAATGCTGTCTTAATTAGGAGGAAAGTCTGCTGAAATACTTGCATACACTGACCAACCACAGGCAAAATCTCAAGAACCACAGCCTGTGTATATCGTAATATTTAACATGGAATTTATGTAGATACAATTTGTGGGCATTGACCATGCCTCCACAGCAGTCTTCTGGCTTATCTGCCACATCTGCACAGAACGCGATCAAGAAAATTACGTGAAAGCTGAGCTATTCCTTCATACCTCTTCTTCCTCTTCGGATCCGCTTTCTTCACTGTCAGATCTTGGTGCTACTTCATATCTATTTAAACAGATATTAAAATGGCTAATATGGATAACACGGGGAAAAATTAGATAGGAAAATGTGATACTCTTAATTTTCTACTTAATCAGTCACGGAGAGCAATCTGACTAGGGTTGCTCCTCTTTTCTGAAGTCACTGGGGGAGTTTGCAGGAAGAAAGAATCTCAAGTCTAGAAAACAGGGGTCTGTATTCTGTCAGAAGCACTGGGGGTGGGGGAATCTTGAACAGAGAAAATGAGACATTTCTAAAAAGTTATCCCCACTCCAGTCCCTTGTACACACAGCAAGAAGTAATCCCTAATATGCCCAAGGCTGGAAGGGAAAAAATGCTTCTCTGATAAACAAGCAAAATCTAAGTTCACCACAAATTAAATTTTCTCTTTCCCCACCCAGTGAGGGAAGCTATGACTTGGGATTTCCAAACTAGGGCAATATTGCTGAGTGGGAAAATCAAAAAAAGAGAACACTTGCTCTGTAACATGACATCCAACCAAAGGAAGGTTTCATGAATGCGAGCCCCAAATACATAAGAAGAGCCCTGTGGGGTCAGATCAAGGAGCTACCTAAGCCCAGCATCCTTACCCCCCAACTGTGAACAGCTGGAAGCATCTGAGATGCCTTGCTAGAAACTGGTAGCCAGATTTACTGTCTCTTTATAGGGAAGCTTGATTTAAGCTAGTGGTTTTCAACCTTTTTGTTTTTGTTTTTTTAAAAATATTTTTTATTAAGTTTTCCATTTTAACAATCCAATCAAATCACAATGAATATTCCAAATTATACAAATACATATCATATAGTCCAAATATTCTGCCAAATTATAAATTTTTGTTGGGACTTCCCATGCTTCAAGTTCGGGGGGGGGGGCGGTTTTCAACCTTTTTGAGTCCACAGTGCCTTTGACCAACCACATTCTTTCTGCGGCTACCCCATGGTAGCCATGTACACTGGGGTTCCATAACACGACTTGTTTTTGTAGGGATTTCCCTGTTCCGCCCATCCCCCCCCACATTCCGCCCTGCCGCACCCCACCCTTTTCGGGTGCGGTTTTTGGTGTGCATGTAAGTGGGAGCAGCAGGAAGAGCAGCACAATTCAGGCTGGGCTGGGGTGGGGATAGAGACAAAGATTGATCGATTTGCAGATATGCAAGAATGATGTCAAGAGGGAGGGAGAGAGAAGGAGAGCCCTCCCACGGCATCCCTGACCAATCGCTGTCACCCAAGGGTGCCGAGGAACCCAAGTTGAAAACCTCTGATTTAAGCAACTGAGGCTTATAGCTCTTGCTAGACCAATTATCCCCCTTTCGAAGACAAAACTTACGAGGCATATTACAAGCTAGCTTTTCTTAACACTCACAGTTCAGATGTAGAGGATGACCCCATGAATATGACTTTTGAGCAAACAAACAGGATGCAGTTACAAGGTGCGAATTTCATGGCAAAATACAAAGGATTAAATCTGTTGGCAACTTACCCAGGATTCATTTCTAGCCAAGTATCCAGTTGTCCTGCTTTCGGTGCATCCGTGCCAGTAAGAATTTTCCCACTTTCTACATGGATCACCTTCACAGGTAGGTCACTCATTTGGCTGGTTTCATCCAAAGGCTGAAAAAACACAAATGTGTGTTAAACTTATGGTTTTATATTTCCACAGTACAAAAAAATGAGGGTCCCCAATGATGGTACTGTTTATGCATCCTTTTTAAGAAACGTTGGTTGGTCACCTGGCATGTAGGATCTGGTTGAGATTCCAGCATTGCAGGGAGTGGACCCTCAAGGTACCTTCCAACACTATAATTCTATGAAAAAATGGCTTACTGAGAGCTTTTGTGACATAGTGGACACTTTGCTGGACAAGGACAGGGAAACTTGCACATTCCTGCAGCTTTTGAAGTGCTTCACATATGTTTGATTAGAATAGACAAAGGGTCAGAAGAAATTAGTGAGTACATGCAATGCTGTCTCTACGCCCTGCTAGCTTTTCCCACTTGGCCTGGGAGAGCAGAGCGCTGACCGACTCCAGTTACAAAAGCTGAGGCTGCTGAACAAACTCTTGGGTTGGGGTACTGTTTAGGGGCTGTTTTGCTGTTATAAAGTTTTTGCATCTCTATTTTTAGATTGCATTATGATTTATGTGGAAATTGCTCAATTTGGTTGTGTATGTTTTAATGTGCTTTATTTTTGTTACTTGTTTATACATGCAATTTATTCTTTGGCTTCTTTTAAATTGATTCTTCAGCTTTTCTTTTTCCACAGTTTCTCGTTGAAGCTTAGGTACCATTTCTTTCATCTCCAGCCCTTTCATGATCTTTTCCAAAACCTTCATGTTCCTTGCAGGGCTCATTTTTCAAACTTAGCTTTATTTCAACATGGTGGTGAGCCTCCTGTTTTAACTGTTTCTCCATCACTTTCAACACACTGACAATACTCTTGAGGTCATTTTGCGTGAGGCAGCACTTGTGTGTTTCCTGTTTAATTTTCAACAACAAATTTTCAAGCTTCTTCATTAGTTCATCTTTCTGCTTAAGCAGCTCATTTATTTTCTGCTCAATTGTTCAAAAGCAGTATTGTAGTTTCTTCTTTGACCTCTCAGAGAGCTGGTGCTCAAATTGCCTTTAACCGCAGTGAAACAGCAATGTTCATATTAAGCTTCACTGGCGGATTTCTGAAGAACAATCTTTGTTGAAAGGCACAAAAACATGCTAGTTGAGGTTTTTTTAATATGGGCAGCAGGCCCTAACTTCTTCAGGTTAATGGTTCTGCTGACCCTCCTAAGAAGCAGATATTGAAATATGATCATATAAAGCTTGTGGAAAGCCCCTATAAGCAGGAACATCTAGTCAGCCAATCACCATTCTTCTCTCTTTCCTCTATGAAGTCATGCTTAGACAACAATACTGGTTGGTAAATGAGGTCATCACAATAGCTGTTTGAATATACTCATTTCTAACTGACTATTGGAGGTGGAAGAAGTTATTACATGGTTTTCTTGAGTTTTTCATTTTCTTGTTCCTAAATATTTAAACTATATATATTTAGAACTAGTTGCTTTTTGTTACTTGCGTGGATATAAATTAAATGGCTTATAAGTTTAATTTAAAGAACCATCAGCTGGGTTGACTGTGGCAAGTTAGTACAGCCTCTAGCTTACCAGGTAAGGATTGATTTTCAAGAAGCAATCAGAAACTTGTTTTTAACATTTCTTTCAATTTTCTCCTGTGAATGTTGATGCTGGCTATCCTCCAAAATTCATTTCCACATAGTCAAAAACCTTAATCTAAGCCTGTGGCTCAAGTGCTGGGTTTCCATGCCTTCCGCTTTGTCCAGACAATCCAAAACAGACCAAGGGTCAGGACCCGGATCCTGAGCCTCAGGTGGAACCTGCTACTACCACCAAGGAATGCGCTCCACAAAATCAGGTGAGCTTTTCAGTGGGAAGTAAAACATATAGAAGAACGTAAAGAAAGGACCAAACATTGAAAAGGCATGCAACAGAACTTACAGGATGAGAAGAGGTTATTGCCAGCACAAAAGCAACATAGGCAGTTGCTCTCCATTTTTGAAACTGTCATTTTCATGCCTGTTTAGGCCTAAGAACATGGTGGCTCTGGCTTGGGTTAAGTGGAAGGGAACAATGCCTTTTTAATGGAACGCCCTTAACATTGGCTTGGGGTTATAAAGTACAAAACTCCCCGAAATCCTTCAAGGATATAAATACAGTGCTGCTCTTGATGGTCAGACTAGATGCACAAGAAGTGAGAGCACACTGGGAACACAAAGACTGCCTATGTCAGGTCACCCCATTGGTCTTTTCTAGTCCAGCAGCATGTTAAGCAGGGCATGAAGTCCCTGGCCTGTTGTGTCCTTCTCAGTAACTGTCTCTGAACATGGAATATCCATTTAGCCATTATAAGGAATTGGGACATAGGGAAGGAATGAAATGGAACAGTATCTGATGACTGCTCCATAGCACTTTATAGTGTGTTATGACCAATGGCTACAGATCAGCACACTAAACTGTGGCTAGAAAAGTCATGAATAGGGAGAATATTATTATGATTATTGTTGTTACTGGATCTTACTTCACCATCTGGTCCAATTGCCGGTGTCTGTCCTTCTGCAGTTTCAGCCTTCTGGAAATAAAGGGAGAATATTAATCCTTTGTTAACAGGAATAATAGCAAATTGCATTTTTAAACACTTTATTTACTTAAAACACTTTTATCCCACTCTTCAGCCAAAAAAGGCTCCTAGATGTCAGCGATAAAACATTTCTTGCCTTCAGCCTTACAATCTAAGACATGACATGAAAAGAAAAGGGATTGTGATGGAGGAGGTAAAAACAGCAACGAACCTCAAGCAGCATTTCTCTTAGTTACAGAGTGCAGTGACCAGCTAGAATGAAAAGATTACAAGGAGAGGAGGAACTGAAGTTGCTGGTCCTTCAGCTGAAGCTGTGGGATGCTTCTGATATATCCCATGTGCCCCTGCAGTGGGTTCCCTATCCTAAGAAACTGGCATTTATTCATGTACAGCAAGTCCTTGATCAGGACTCCCCTGGATAAGTTGCTAGATCTTGTCCACCAGCACAGAGACTGCCACATGGGAAAAAATAAATTTCCAGAGTGGCATAAATTTCCAGAGTGGCATCTTGATATGAGAGAAGTGTCCACTGATGTGGCCTAGAATAGAAACTTTCCCATGGCAATATGTGTTCCAAAGCTTGGGCAAGAACCATTATTTCTGCTGTCCTGCTAGAGGCCATAGATGCCATGGTGAAGCAGAACTTCTCAGTAGGAAGAGTGGGGATGTGCCTTGAGCAGTATTTATCATTGCTCCCTTATGCTGAATCCTGCAAGTGGAATGTAGATGGCTTTTGTCTTGACTGATGAGAAACCCATGATCCTTCAGGTGGTTCAAAATGATCTGTAGGTCATGGTGAAAACAAGAGGACTGGCTTAATAACTGTCAAGTTAACAGTAGACATTGACTTAACCATTCAGTTTGATCCCCTCTGGAGAACTGCAGTTTCAAGCACTGCTAGTGCATTTAAAATGCCTTCTCCTTCTGAATGAATCTCCTCAGTATAATCCAGGCACCCCCAAACTCGGCCCTCCAGATGTTTTGGGACGACAATTCCCATCATCCCTGACCACTGGTCCTGTTACCTAGGGATGATGGGAGTTGTAGTCCCAAAACATCTGGAGGGCCGAGTTTGGGGGTGCCTGGTATAATCAAAGTCATCATGTGCCCTCTGGAGGCCCACATTTGACACTGCAGGGCTAACATTTGTGGGTGATAATGGTGCTGGCTGGAGAGCGTGTCTGCAGCGAGTACAGGAAGAATCCTGGATGGTTTTGTACTGAAGACAAGAGCCACAGTGATCCTTTGTAAAGTAGGTACAGTGCTATGAGGATCTCATTCCTGGTTGTGGCTACAACAAACCAATGTAGAATGATAAGAAAGTGTTTCTTCCTCCTTTGCTTTCAGACAAAAATAATAATAATAAAAAAAGAATGCTGAAGAAAAGGAGACTGGGACCAGGAGAAAACAAACAAGGGACTAACTAAATGGAGGAAAAACAACAGGCCTGAGGCTCAGGAATAACACACAGGAGTAGCAAGTAGGATTTGCTCCAAGCAAAGGCAGAAAATGAACTGAAGGACCAGGAGACGTCTCCAGGAAAAAGCTGTTCATATGAGTCTTGCCTTCCAATCAATAGGAGAGATTGTAATCCACTTGGATACCTCCCATGCTCAATTGAGAATGGGTATTTAACTTGCTTATTGCATTACCAAGACCCACATTACAAAATTTTAAAGATCTAGTACAAATAGAGCAGAAACATGTTCCAAGGCAACATATAGAAAATTGGAAGCTTTAAAGGAAATAAATTCGATTTAATTAATTGCACTCAGACACAGAAACATCTATGTTCCTTAAAGCAGGAAGTTTTTGAGAAGGGACCACAAACCGGCTGCTTGCTATGGGAAAGGGATTTGGAGCAAGGTATTTCCTTAGATGTCCAGAAATAGCTATGGCAATGTGTTCCACAACAAAATGTAAGTACAAATCTTAAGAAAAGCTTCTATAAATTTATATTCTGTTGGTATCTGACATCTAAGGCTTAATCACATTTATAGATGGGTAAAGAACATGTTGAAGAGCTGGTACGTTTTGCGTATTCTGGACCTTCTAGGCAGCTTCAAATGATGACGTGAGAAATCTAACAGGTTATGACCGAACAGTTAGATCCTTTAGTCATGTTATTTGTTCATGAAAAAGGACTGGTTTTAACATAAAATGTTGAAATAGTAGTTTATTTAACAACAACTGCTTTGGGTTTTATTTATGGATATTGTGTGATCTATTCTGATTTGCTATCCTACCAATGCTATGTTTATGCCAAAAAACAAAATACAGTGGTGCCCCACAAGACGAACGCCTCGCAAGACGGAAAACCCGCTAGACGAAAGGGTTTTCCGTTTTGGAGGCGCTTCGCAAAACAAATTTCCTTATGGGCTTGCTTCGCAAGACGAAAATGTCTTGCGAGTTCCTGCGGGGTTTTTTCCCATTCCCCCCCCCTTTTCCTAAGCCGCTAATCAGCTGATCCGCTGATAAGCCGCTTAACAGCTGATCGCTAAAAGCCGCTAAACCGCTAATAGCGCTAATCCGCTAAGCTGTCAATGGGCTTGCTTCGCAAGACGACAAAACCGCTATACGAAGAGCCTCACGGAACAGATTAATTTCGTCTTGCGAGGCACCCCTGTAACTAGAGAATTGGACCCTGTTCAGAAGCACACAACCAAAGGCCTGAAATGAAATGAAAAGCATCTTCCAACCCAGATACTTATACGAAGTTTGCATTTCATCAGCATTATTGATCATAGCAAGTTAATGAACTCCAGCTTACCTTCTTTTTCTTCTTCTTCTTTTTCTCCTTTGCAACTTGGGCAGCCTTGTGCTGTCTCACCAGCTCTGTGAGGTTGGCCACATATTCATCTGTTTGCTGCAGCAGGTAGGCTAAGCGCTTATCTTTCTTTTGATCAATTAGCTTACGGTACCCTTCTTCATCTTCAGCCTTAAAAAAAAAAGCTTTTAATTAGGAACAACAGTAATTTAAAACAAAGTGCACCAAACTGCAAGCTCAGCTGGGTAAAGTTTATGCCTGAAACATTTCTAGTTTCCAGTCTTGAAACAAGACTTACCATCAACCTACGCATTCTCTCCTTCTCAATTCTCTCATTCTCCTTCTTTTGTTCACGCTCAGTATTGGCATGGTAAGTGGCCACAGCCTTTGTAAGTTTTTGAATCTTCCCTGTGACAGACCGGTGGTATTCTTTAAAATCCTTGGCATGCTGAAGAATGCTATTGAGGTACTCCTAAAAGGAAATGTAATACAAAAGGGATTAAAGAATTTATACACCTGTGACAGAGCCTCTTAAGACTGCTGGCAATCTACAACTGTGATATTAGCAATCACAAAATGCCCATTACAAGTGTATTCAATTGCATATTAAGCCCAGTCACATTCTTAGCTGTTGCAAATGTTCTGCAGGATGTTACTGCTTTCAATAATTTAGGTTTCCTTCCTCCAGCCAAAATCTCAATTTCTGCTTGTAATTTCTTTTAGTTTTATCTCCACAAAGCCAGAAGCAGACAAACAGAGCACTCAGGTTGAGGCAACCTCCAGGGAAGCCCAATGTACACCAAGCTGCCCATAAACTCCTGAGGGGAACACCAAAATTGTTTGTGACATAGGTTCAGTCATGTGAGAATGGTAAGCCAAAGGCTACTCAGTGAATCAAAAACATCTCCTCCTCAGATACAGAGAGTGGCCAAAGGTGAACAAGGAGTGAACATGACCCTATCCTATAGCTAGTGAGATGCAGTGGAAAGAGGCTTGGGATTGGACTATGGAGACCTGGGTTCAAATCTCTACTCCATTGTCAAACTCACTGGGTATCCTCAGGACATTCACAATTTCTCACCCTGTAACCCAGGCATAGGCAAACTCCGGCCCTCCAGATGTTTGGGACTACAATTCCCATCATCCCTGACCACTGGTCCTGTTAGCTAGGGATGATGGGAATTGTAGTCCAAACATCTGGAGGGCCGGAGTTTGCCTATGCCTGCTGTAACCCACCTCACAGGGTTGTAGCGGAAATGCTACTCAACAGTCCTAAGCAAAACAGTGCAGTGTATTCTTATTTAAGATTTTAATCATAGTCCATGTTTAGGCAGTTCCATGATAATCTGAAAATATAGAAACTGTTTTAGTAGCTAAGAAATTTATTGTAGAGAACGTTAGAAATCTCATGTACCTCCCTCTCTGGATAAACAGGCTGGTGATATGCTAACTTTTTATGCTAAAGAAATTAGACCTACAGCAATGGATACCATTGACTACTACTAGGGACGCGGGTGGCGCTGTGGGTTAAACCACAGACTCTAGGACTTGCCGATAAGAAGGTCGGCGGTTCGAATCCCCGTGACGAGGTGAGCTCCCGTTGCTTGGTCCCTGCTCCTGCCAACCTAGCAGTTCGAAAGCACGTCAAAGTGCAAGCTGATAAATAGGTACCGCTCCGGCGGGAAGGTAAACGGCGTTTCCGTGTGCTGCTCTGGTTCGCCAGAAGTGGCTTAGTCATGCTGGCCACATGACCTGGCTCCCTCGGCCAATAAAGCGAGATGAGCGCCACAACCCTAGAGTCGGTCACGACTGGAACTAATGGTCAGGGGTCCCTTTACCTTTTAATGGATACCAAAGATGGTTAACTCCATATTTTCAATAGCTCTTTGAGTAGTGATGCACCTAGTTCTTTACCTCCATTGTTGCCATGCATTTTACTTCCCTTTATCTCTTCTTTTAACCCTCTTCTCTTAACCCTTTAGCCTACTCAACATTTAGGAGTGATTTCAACCCCACCACATAATTTTCCTTCTCCTCATTCAAGACATTGATGGGGTTACTTTGTTTGCTGCATGTTAGTTACCTACAAAAATGCAGGAACTTCATGTAGAAAAATAAAATGGAAACATTAGTAGTACAGTGGTGCCCCGCAAGACGAATGCCTCGCAAGACGGAAAACCCGCTAGACGAAAGTGTTTTCCGTTTTGGAGGTGCTTTGCAAAACGAATTTCCTATGGGCTTGCTTCGCAAGATGAAAATGTCTTGCGAGTTCCTGCGGTTTTTCCCCCTTTCCCCCCCTTTTTCTAAGCCGCTAAGCCGCTTATCAGCTAAGCCGCTAAGCCGCTTAACAGCTGATCCGCTAAGCCGCTTAACAGCTGATCCGCTAAGCCGCTAAGCCGCTTATCAGCTGATCCGCTAAGCCGCTTATCAGCTGATCCGCTAAACCGCTAAGCCGCTTATCAGCTGATCCGCTAAGCTGCTAATAGCGCTAATCCGCTAATGGGCTTGCTTCGCAAGACGAAAAAACCACAAGACGAAGAGACTCGCGGAACGGATTCTTTTCGTCTTGCGAGGCACCACTGTATAATAAATATTCACTGCCATTGCTCTTTTTGCCACCCTCCTCTACACACCACCATCTCACATAAAAACAGAAGAATTGCATGCCTGATGTTTTTGCCGGCGTTTTCGTTCTTGTTCAATCTTCTGCTGTTTCTCCAGCTTCTCAGTGATGCGAGCTTCCCGCAGGGACTGCCGTTTGCTACGTTTGTATGCCTTGGCGTTCAGTGCTGTTTCCAGAGCAGTATCTCTTCTCATGCATACCACAACTTCTTGACGCAGCTTTGGAACAACAATTTTAAAAGAAAGAGTCAATTCCTATCTGAAAGTTGAGAAAGAAGTGGACTAAGACATACATCTGCACGCTGTCACAAGGCATGTACCTGCCAAGTCATATCCAAAACTGCACATTACAAGAAGATATTTTTGCAGTTGTCTTTTGTAGTGGCTTTTCAAAAGAAAAAGCAAAGCATTAATTGTGTTAGTGTTAAACTGAGTGAATGGAAGTGCTAAACTTAAGGAGAAACTATACAACAAGGTATTTATAGAAATGGTCTCAAAGCCCCAGAATGGTTTAGATCTCAAATATATGTACACATACCTTAAAGGGATGGGCAAGGTAAGGAATATGTATCAGGAAGGTTACTTCTGGTGCCTATTCTCCAATATGTTTTAGGGCACTGACGGCCAAACTTGACCCTCCGGCACTTTTGGGACTACAATTCCCATCATCCCTGACCACTGGTCCTGTTAGCTAGGGATGATGCGAGCTGTAGTTCCAAAACCGCTGAAGGGCCAAGTTTGGCCATCACTGTTTTAGAGGATCCTTCATTTATCAGTCTATTTAAGCAGGGAAAATAAACACGTGACCCTGCTGAAAGGCATGAGACGTATCCACATCTGAGGTTCCTTTGAACCTCAGAGCCCCAGCCACTAGAGTTCCAGGCAAGGCAGAAGGACAAAGCATATATACATAGATAGCCACCTGAAATGATTGACAGGACTGCCTGCTGAGGGCCTGAAGGGCCCCGCCCTTGCCTCTCTCCACCTGGCTTGGGGCAGGGCTTGACAGGTTTCACAAGGACTGCAGCTGCTGCTTAGCACCGAGGGCTCCTCTTTTAAATTGTTTTTAATTTTTATCTGTGTTGTTTTAAATGAGACCATCTTGGCTGTGAGCCCTGGAACACCTGCACCCTGCCTTACTGGCCTTTTCCCATCTGGCCTGGGAGAGTGGAGTGCTGACTGACTCCAGCTACAAAAGCTGAGGCTGTTGAACAGATTCTTGGGCTGGAGTATTGTTTACTTGGGGGGGGGGAGTGAGAGAGATGTTACTGTTACTGAAATTATTGTCATATCTTTAGCTTTATTAAAGAATTTATTCATTTTCAATAATAATCTTCCAACTGGAAGTTGTATCTTTGGTTTTAGATCTTATGATTCATGTGGAAATTGTTTCCATTAGGTTGTGTATTTTTGATGTGTTTTATTTATTGTTTATGACATGTTATGTTTGTAATTATGTAAATCTTGTCATGTTGTAAGCCGCCTTGAGCATAGTTTCAACTATGGAAAGGCAGCATACAAATAAAATGATGAAGATATTGCTCATTATTTCTATTTTGTTATTTAAGTAACTCCACCTGCTCCGTTGTTGTTTTTTTTAAACAGTACTTAGATGAGCACAACCACCCCCAAAGTGTCCTTCAGGAAGAGGAGTTGCCAAACACAACAGAGGAAGAATAGGAAAATCCAGGGTCTCTGAAACACCTTGATTCAAAGTGAGGCCTAGTCTAGGAAAGGCTTTGAGAAAAAAGGTTAATAATAATAAAGCCAAATTAAAGAAAGCTAAGGATAAATTTAAAAAATGGCTGGGCTGGGCGGAAAATTATTGAGTGGGAGCACTGGAGAAAAGAAGAATGGCATGGGGGAGATGCACACGGATTCAATAAAGATATGCAGAAGACCAAACAAAATAATTTGTGGGGGAAGCAGAGTGGAGAAGGAAGACATAACAAGGTGGAGAACTGTGTAGAAAGAAAAGGAAATGCTGAAAGGAGAACAGAAAGGGAAAGAAGAGGAGCATGGATAAAATGGGAGACAAAGAAGCAGCAAAGAAATGGAAGAAAGGAAAGTAAGAGGAAAAGAACAGTAAGTGCATTTTGAAGGACTTATCTACATTGGTATGGCTATCAGGTCATTTTCTCTTCAAAGGGAAAGCTACTGAATTGCCACCTCTTTTAACTATCTTATGATATATAAATATGAGGCAGACATAAATAGAAAATTATTCCAATTCATAACACACAGAGACGTATTTGCCTAAAGCACAAATTCCAGCACTTCAAGCCAAACAGGTAAGCCAGATGCTAAAAGACTACCCCACCAAGGTAGTATTGGCACAAGTTAGCACCTCTTGCTTTCAATATACGTTTCTATGAATACAAAACAGCGCTGGAACACCTGACAATTGATTTGGTCCTCTATTATGAAACCATGCCCGTATCTAAACAAAAAAATTACCAGAAAAGCAAGTAACTGACTCTGGAAGGCCAGGAGGTGGTTGTCACATTTTAAGCTTCTGATTTTATTGAAATGAAGCTACTCAATCTGAAATGCTGCCTCTTGTATGCTTCCATTAAGTTACGAAACCCTGGAGTAAAACATGTGATTCCGATTTCCAAAATAGTCTTGAGCAACAGGAGTTCCAGCTATGGAACTCAGCCTACCTGTCTCTGGAAGTTAAGCAACCGTAGTGCTTTAAGTTCAATGGTAGCTTTGGTTCGCAAGTCACCAGCCAGTGACCCAGGAAGGTTTTCAAGTTCTTGTATCCTGTGAGCAATGCGAGCCTGCAGTCTGACACAGTAGATTAAGACAAACAATGCATTTGTTTAGGTCTTTTATCATGTCTAAACAAGAGATATCAGCTACAGCCGTTATCTACCAAGGGGTCAGGAAGCTAAGAGAAAGGCAACACAGGTTCAAGATAAACCTAAATCCAGCCCTCTGCAAAGGGACAAAGCTGTAAACACTTGGCTTTGGTCAAACACAGGTTTGCTAATAACATTCTCCTGCTGTTCCAGCATGAGAGTACAATGAAGACCAAGACTAGAGTAGTGCTAACAGGCCCTAAAAAGTCACTTCACTGAATGCAGCCTTCATTAAAGTCAACCTGTTGCCCAGAAGCACCAGTGAAACAGTTAAGGTTGTAGTAGCTACATTTTTACCTGTACTCCCTCTCTTGAAGGATTTCAACTGGGTCAAGTCCTCTTGGTTTCTGGATTGGAGTGATACGGTTTTGCTTCTGGTGGAGTTGCACCATTGGGGCAGGTTGGGCTGGTTGTCCCGGTGACTGAGTTTGGGGAGGCATTACAGGGGATGCTGCTGGAGGTACCGCCGGAGGTGCTGGTGAAGGACGGCCTGTTGGCTGAGGAGGAATCAGTTTCTGAGGTGTGCTAGTAGGGGCTGCAGCATTTGCCATTGGTCCTACAAAAGAACGTTGGTAGAAAGAAGGCTGTTAAAGACTCCCTGGTAGAAGAGCCTGATATAAGCACATATGAGCATAAAGACTGCAGTGTTCAAGGACCAATTTCTACATGCTGAATAATAGTTTTGTTTTGTTATAATTTAACCCAACCTTCCTGCAAGCAGCTCAAGACAGAAGATAGTGGTGTTCTGCTCCCCTGCTCATCCTCACAGACAGTAAGCTAAGAGAAAGTCAACCACTTCCCACTGTGGCTTGCTATGGCCTCTGCTGTATACACCTGCCATTCCATCCACTCATACATGAGACTGGCTCTCAACCCAGGAAATGACCTGGAAAAAATACCACACCCTCTTATAGTGATCTCTATAATGAATTAAAGGAGAGCTAAATGTGAACACCTGTTCCACTATCTGGGCTATAATAATAAGCTGAAAACTGTTTGACAACTATTACTATTCAACCACCATTTTATTCAAGCCATTAAGCTGCTGTGATGTCATGGAATGTTCACAACTTTCTAACTCTATTTGGTGTACTCGTCAAAAGAAAAATGAGCCATCAGTAAGAATCTTTCCAAAGAGCATAATAGCTGCTCATCTGGTTTGGAAGAAAAACATAAATATTTCAGGGGCTCTATGGCTGGGAGGAGTGGATCAAAAAATACAGAACGTAAAGGGAAAAGGAATCTAACGAGAAGCTGGCAAAACCAGCTACATGAAATCTCTGATACACTAATAACACCTTCAGCAGTTTGCAAAGCAGCTTCTCCTACTAGCACCAAAACATACCCCCAAACCGCCACTTTGTTCCGATGTCCTCAGGCGGCTAGTGCCCATTTTCCTCCTCAAAACTGTATGTTACAAAAGGAAGTTTGGATCCTGCTGAGGCAAGTCCCAGAGGCCTTTTTAAGTGAGGAAAGCAACTATTTTGCTAAACACAAGTTCAGAACAAAAAGAAAGTGGTCTGAATATGTTGTGGTTTTCAGGAGTTGATCTTATCCTACTTGAAGATGACTCCATTTGTCAGGCAGAAGTTCCCCTTTTTTTTGCCAATGAATATTTATTGTTTTTTAACAAATCAGTGCCAAATTACCTCAAATTTAATACAATAATCTCCAGAAGTTGACTTTCCAATGGGTTCTAATGTGACCTGGAGTTTCTAATGGTACTTATACCTTCCAATGGTGGAAGTTAATAGAATTTCTGGATTTGAAACATCAAGATGGCTGAGGAGTTCTGTAATCTTTTTCAGCCTCATGGTGCTGCAGACTATCTTGGAGGTGTTCAGTTTATGCATGGATGGCAGAATCAATCAAGTTAAAAGATATCCTAGTTAAAGTTTTTAAATCCCATGATTTGAAACCCACTTTGTGGTTATTTAAAGCATTTGTCTTCAACTACTGGAGTGGGACCCAAAGGTGGATCACAACAGCTTGTCCTAAAGTGGGTCACCATTGGCACCACAAAAGTCGGGGGGAGGGGGGGAAGAGGACCTGGGATGCGGTATCAGAAAGATGTCATAAAAATAAATTTAATAATAATTTGTGTACAAAAAATAGAACTGTAATTCAGTGGCAGTTTTCAAACATCTGAAATGATCTTTTAATATTTCTGAACACATATCTTAAGAATTATCACTTTCAACTCAGAAAAAAATGGCCAAATTGGTATCACTGAAACAATGTGATATGGAATGGATTATATAGGGGTAGCCATACTAGTTTAATGTAACAAAACTCAACAAAAAGTACAGTTGCATACTTCAAGTTTTTATAGGATTTTGCTGTTCATGCAAAATGCATTTCAATATACAACTTAAGCAAAAAGCTAAACTTCAATTAATCCTGCCCTCACAGAGGTCTTACCTTCAGGCCAGGGCTTTGGGGGTCCACCAGGGGGCTGCCCGGGCATTCCTGGGGGAACTCCTGAGGGTCCAGGAGGGGGCATGTTAGGCCCTCCCATACCTGTGCATACATTGGACAGACACATACACACAGAGTAAGGTTTTTCTTCCTCCACCGTTTGTATCGCTCCTTAAATGGGAGAGGGAGAAGGTGTGGCTCTAGCAGAAGTGGGTTACTCGGCGGCCAATCACCCCAGAATAATGCACTCAAGCTTATACGTACCATGAGGTCTGTTGTAGTTCGGAGGTGTTGGTCCAGGTGCAGGCCCTGGTCCTTGCACTGGTCCTGTTCCAGATACAGAAGGTGGAGGTAGAGTTGGCATTTGCTGCTGCATTCCAGGCATTGGCCTTTTCCCCTGCACGGCCATGTGAAGATGGTCAGGTAAAGGCTGGCCTCTGGCAAGCATCTTGTAGGCCATTATCTGAGCCCTCAGTTGATGCAGCTGATTCTGGTTAAAAGGAGTTGGGCCACGATTCTGCTGCCCTAGCGCTTGGGGGTCAGTACCATCTAATGGGACTCCTCCAGGACCAGAGGGTATCTGGGGGCCAGAAGAAGGACCATTAGCTGGAACTGGACTCGACGCATGTTCAGAACCACCAAGGGGAGAAGGGTAACCTGGAGAGAAGAGTGGGCAGACAGAGGGAGAGAGATCAATCTGCTGTAATCAAGCTTTAAATACAATTCTGTTTTAAACATGCTTTTGCATTTTACAGATACTACATTTATCTATTTTTAAATAGCCATTTAAAACGAGAGGTTTATTCAAAATATTTCTTACCCACACTTCACCGTAAGGTTCCAAGGTGGGATACAACAATATAATATACAGCTGTTTTTATTTAAAAACGCACACCATAATAATGCCAAAATTTGCTAGGAATAAAGAACACAAATGCTTCAAATGTATGCTGAAAGTCTACAGAGGTGGTTCTCAGTCAGATCAGTAACAGAAAGCAGCAGCAGTGCTGTTACTGCCTGCTACATCTGCCCAGTTGTAAAAGCAGCAACTTATCCAGTACCACCAAAATTGAAACTCTTTTTCTTGCTTAAAAACAATCTCAGATTCTGTAATTTATATCAAGAATACAGAGTTAATCTGCAATCTGATGCACATTAATCTTAAGAAAGCAATACCTTGAGAATGCTGATCCATTGGACTAGGAGGAGGTCCCATTCCCGTGTGCCCACCAGCCCTCATTCCCATGCCCTTCATTTGGCTGTAACGAGGATCCTCAGATATTCCCTTCTCATGCATTGAATCCATTGGCTGCAACAACAATATAAAAACGAATATCGAAAATCCATTTAAATAGCTATTTCATTGCAACAGTTTCTGTGCACTATATGAAACCAATGGGATGTGCAAACCAGCTTATTGAGAACTGCTACCACACACATTTCACTGAACATTAAAGTTCTGTTTCTAAACACCTGTCGGTTAAGGTGCTCTTGCAGTGTGACTTAGGTAATAAGTATGCCCACCATCGCTGCTAAGTTTCTACCTTCTTTCAAAAATGTACAAGATGACCTAATTTTAAAAGATGTATGGACATTTCACACAGCAAGATAGCAATGAAACACTTTTCAGAACAGAAGAATTGCCTGAAACATTGGGGGTTAACACAGTATGGAAAAAGGAAAGTCTCAGTACCAGGTAGAAACAGTCACCTGAAGCCCCAGGATGTGGTTAAAACCAGAGAACTAAAATATTAAATTTCTAAAGAATAGACCTGCGAAGGGAAGGCTTCTACTTCTTATGCTGAAACATAAGAGATGTGCAACATTTTATTGGGGAGGGGGCGTTGAAAGAAGGAAGATTGCAACAAAGATCACTTGTTTTTCCACACCAGGAGAGCACAGCAGTGCCATTATATACACACAAAGGCAAAGCAATGTTGTGGTTTATTACCTTATGCATCTGATGCATGTTGTCCTGAGAATAACCTCCGGGCCCTTGGGGTGGTATAGGGTGTCCTGCTGATGGTGGCCCAGGGCTAGGGCCCATCATGCTATGTGCAGAACCTGGAGACGGTCCAGGGCTGGGGCCCAGCATAGCACCAGGAGAAGGTCCAGGCCCAGGAGAAGGCCCGGGACGAGGCGTTCCTCCCATTGGAGGATCAGGAGTAGACATTTTCAACAATGTTGTTCAAGATAGTATCCTAGGGCAAGATAATTCATTATTAGTGAGAAACAAAGGCCCCAAACCATTTGTGTTTCATTGTCAGAAGAAAAATACATCATCAGTGGTTCACAGCATGACATAGTTATGTGTTGCTCTGGAAACATCACCATTTGTGCTTAGGGGTGAAAAAAAGAGAGAATAACTGGAGTACCTTTGGATAATGTAGTATGACTAGGACTTACTTCCACCCCACCCATGGATCAGGGCCTTTATGCTCACAGGAAATCTTTCAACCAGGTTAACGTGATGCAGATAAGCAGGCTTTATTTCCTGGTGTACATGTATTTGCTTCCAAAGCTCCCCTTCAATTTCTCCCAGCATAGCCTGTTCAGAAGCCTCTGACCTGTCACTAGTTCATGGACAGCCCTTCCATGTTCTTCCCAGAAGGAAGCTGTGTTATCTGCATCTCCCCATCCCACTGGCTGAGTAAAGATGTGTGGCCTTCTCTCCTCGCCTTCCCCATAGTCTTTGTCAGTAGCGTTTTCAGCCAGCTGTACCTCTTACCCCATTCGCCTCCTTGCCACTCCCCAGCTGAATTGCAGCTCACCAGCTGACACCATTCCTAGGAGCTACTGGCTAAAGGCAAGCCCTGCCCACACGGTGTCACAAGTCCTTCCTTCCAATTTCCCGAAGCCTGCACAGCAGCAGACTACTATTAAGGTTATTAATGTACAAAACACCAGCTGGCTTTTGCCTCTTCTGTTTCCTAAAAAAGATACAATCTGATACCATTCAATTGATATTGTTACATCAGCACAAAGGATAACACCAGCTCCTGGCTAGAATCCACTTCCTTCTCTCATCACCCAGTACTAGGAAGCAGGGCCAGTCACCTCAGGATAAGCCAACATATCTCAGTCCCCCCTTTTTGTCATTAAATCTGCCGGACAGACACCAACAGAGGGTTACTATGGCTGTTGTGTCCCAAGCCCTCCAGATGAGAGTTAGGAAGTGTCTGTACAGACACAGACAGCTGGAGTCTGCCTTAGGGATCCCACATTCTCCAGCAAGGCCTAGATAGAGCCCAGACCAAAGACTGCCTGAACCCTTACATTACAGCTGAATCACTGAGATCATATGCAGGAGTCTCTGGTTGTTCCCCTAGTCGGTGAGGCTTGTTTGAAAACAATGAGAACCTGAGTCTTTAGTGTCATTGGCCCAGTCCATTGGAACACGTGGACAACAGAGATTCAGTGGAGGCCCTCTGTGCCAACTTTTAAATGCTTACTGAAAACTTTTCCATTCCACCAGGCCTAGGTACGTCCCCCACAATGGTCTGTTGGTGTTGGTTTTTAATTTCTTTTTGCTTTTCGGTATTGTTATTTTTCTATAACTTTACTGTCTTGCTTTATGGTTGTTGTTTTTTATTGTTGTAAAGCCACTGTAATATATGTTTATGCTACAGCAGTAAGTACATACATACATTCCCTGTGTTTGGATTTTGAACTGCCCAGACCTTGCCTCTCATGGTATCACGAGTTTGGACATCAGACTACTGTTGGGACTGTGATTCTAGTAGTATCCCTCTGCCTGTGTGTCACCTGAAGCACAATATTTTCCATATGATCTTCTTTACCACTTTCTCTCACACCCAGAAATCTTATTTGTGCAAAATTCGACTTAAGGCTATGCCCAGAAGCATTGCTACTTAACAACATATTCCTATAGAAAACACTGCCTCTTTAAGACACATTTTGCGGGAAAGTGGTTAACTTCATTTAGAATGAACATAAATTGCTTTAATTTAAAACTGATACCTCGTTTTACATATGTACAGACAAAACCCAATGAACCCGACCATGGGGACCCTAGCTTTCTCCACTATCTAAAAACTGTTAGCAACTTGAAGATTTTGTTATTTTAACAATCTCTTTTCCATTCCTAACTACAGAAATGCTGATAAGTAACGCAAAATCTGCCCAAAATAAAACCCTGAAATGTATTTTGTCGAAGTCTCTCATTTTTAAAAAACAGCTGAAATAGACATGATTTTTTTATCCTTTAAGTTCACCTACCTGTGAACTTCAGGTTGTTTGTTAACTCATAGCAGTTGTCCACCGTGGCAATGAGCAATTTCTTTGAATTGTCAGTATCTATTCCAATGCTGTTGAAAAAACCACAACTGAACTTACTTTTCTGTTTAAAATATATACACCCTAGCTTTTCAAGGACGCCAACTGCCTACCAAAAAATCAACACAGCGACCTGATATATAAATGTTATATATAGGTAAGTAAGCCTTTCTAGGATCATGCCAAACACTAAGAATTGCTGCATTCCAGTCTAGGCAAATCACACATTTAAATACTTGCACAAAAGAAAAGCAACCTCCAAATACACACATACCATTTGTGATATATTTTGAAACAGGCACTCTAATAAATTTCATTAATTTATTTATTTAGTAAATGTTATTATTATTTCTTACATTACCCTGTGGTCTCTGATGAAGAGAGGTCTTAAATCGAAATAAATAATGCATATTAATGTGCCTGCACCTGAAAAGTATTTATTAAGGTAATCCCAAGTAAAATCCTACTTAAGGGATCCAATATCACCCATTAAATCCACTTATCCCTTCATTATCTTCAGTACTCATTTAGGGAGACATACAAAAGACCACAGAGCCTAGGACTTGCTGATCAGAAGGTCGATGGTTCCAATCCCTGCGACGGGGTGAGCTCCCGTTGCTCGGTCCCTGCTCCTGCCAACCTAGCAGTTCGAAAGCACGTCAAAGTGCAAGTAGATAAATAGGTACCGCTCCGGTGGGAAGGTAAACGGCATTTCCATGCGCTGCTCTGGTTCGCCAGAAGTGGCTTAGTCATGCTGGCCACATGACCCGGAAGCTGTATGCCGGCTCCCTCAGCCAATAAAGCGAGATGAGCGCCGCAACCCCAGAGTCGGTCACGACTGGACCTAATGGTCAAGGGTACCTTTACCTTTACCAAAGACCAAGTTAACACAAGGGATGTGGTAAGGGTATTTTTTATGCATGTGGCTCCCTGAAAACACATAAGATAAAATGGAATGCTTAAAATGCTGCAACAATACAGTGGTGCCCTGCAAGACGAAAAACTCGCTAGACGAAAGAGTTTTCCATTTTCGAGTTGCTTCGCAAGACGAATTTCCCTATGGGCTTGCTTCGCAAGATGAAAACGTCTAGCAACTTTGTTTCCTTTGTCTTAAAACCGTTAAAACCAAGGGTGCATTGCTTGAAGAGCTGCAGTTACGACTTGACTTCGAGGAGCAACACATAGCACGCGGTTTGGTAGCCTTTTTTCAGGTTTTTGAGGACTTTGCTGATTTTTGAAGCTTTTCCAAAACTTCTTTTGCATCCATTTGGTAAGTTAAACTTTTAAAACTTTTTTTGGGGTTTTTGGATTTTGGGTTGGGGTGTTTGGAATTCAAGGACTTGGTGTTGGGGGGGTTTGCAAGAATCTGGGAGCTTGTGGGTTTTTTTTTTTAAATTTTTCTGATTTTCTGTGAACATTGGGCCATGTTTTTTTAAAAAAAAATTCTGAGTTTGAATTTCTGTGTGGTGGGTGGCTGGGGGAACAGTTGAGGAGGGGTTTGCAAGAATCTGGGAGCTTGTGGGGGTTTTTTTTGAATTTTTCTGATTTTCTGTGACCATTGGGCCATGTTGTTGTTTTTTAAAAAAATTCTGAGTTTGAATTTCTGTGTGGTGGGTGGCTGGGGGAACAGTTGAGGAGGGGTTTGCAGGAATCTGGGAGCTTGTGGCGTTTTTTTTTTTTAATTTTTCTGATTTTCTGTGACCATTGGGCCATGTTGGTTTTTTTAAAAAAAAATCCTGAGTTTGAATTTCTGTGTGGTGGGTGGCTGGGGGAACAGTTGGGGAGGGGTTTGCAACAGTTGGGGAGGGGTTTGCAATTTCTGTGTGGTGGGTGGGTGGCTGGGGGAACAGTTGAGGTTTTTGAAGACTTTGGTGATTTCTGAAGCTTTTCCAAAACTTCTTTTGCAGCCATTCAAGGTTTTTGAAGACTTTGGGGATTTTTGAAGCTTTTCCAAAATTTCTTTTGCATCCATTTGGTAAGTTAAACTTTTAAAACTTTTTTGGGGGGTTTTGGATTTTGGGTTGGGGTTGGTTGGGACTTGGTTCTGGGTTTGAATTTCTGTGTGGTGGGTGGCTGGGTGCTTTTGAATTTTTTGGAAGTGAAGCACTGATTTGTGTGTGTGTGAAAAAAAGGCAGAAAATGAACACTGTAACAAGTTTAGAAATGGATGGAAAAATTATCCATAAACCCAATGAGATCAACAATTGTTTTCAAAGCTTTTTTAAGAAATTGTATGCACAAGGGCCAATCAACGAGCAAGAAATAGAAGAATTCATCAGAAAATACGGTTTACCAAAAATCTCAGAACAAAGTAAAAGGATCTTAAATGAGGAAATAACAGAACAAGAAATAGAGGGTGCCATTCAAAATATGAAATTGGGAAAATCACCAGGACCAGATGGCCTGACGGCCAAATACTACAAAATGTTGAAAGAATGGCTGACACAACCATTGAAGGAAGTTTGCAATGAAATTTTGAAGGGGAAAAAGGCACCTGAATCGTGGAAAGAGGCTTTCATCTCACTTATACCGAAAACAGAGACTGAGAAGAACCAGGTTAAAAACTACCGCCCTATATCTTTACTCAATGTGGATTACAAAATTTTTGCAGACATTTTGGCAAAAAGATTGAAAAGAGTTTTAGCAGAAGAGATTCATAAGGACCAAACAGGCTTTCTCCCAGGTAGACATATGTCAGACAATGTGAGAAACATTATAGATATTTTGGAGCTGCTGGATGTTGACATTAATAGGAAAGCAGTTTTGATTTTTGTGGATGCGGAGAAAGCCTTTGACAACATTTGTTGGACTTTTATGAAAAAGAATCTCCAAGGGATGGGGGTAGGCCAAGGTTTTGAAAACGGTATAGGTGCAATATATTCTCAACAAAAGGCCAAATTAATTGTAAATAATGTGGTAACAGAAGAAATACCTATAGAAAAAGGTACACGACAGGGTTGCCCAATATCCCCTTTGCTTTTTATATCAGTCCTGGAGGTATTGTTAAACATGATTAGAAAGGACCAGTTGGTTAAAGGAGTTCAGGTCGGAGTTAGACATTATAAATTAAGAGCATTTGCAGATGATCTAGTATTGACTTTGCAACAGCCAGATACTAGTACTAAAAGAGTATTAGAATTAATTGATATATTTGGTCGAGTAGCAGGTTTTAAATTGAATAGACAAAAAACGAAAGTGTTGGAAAAAAATTTAACAATGGAAGAAAGAGAGAGTTTTCAGAATGAAACAGGCTTGGAGATAACAAAAAGGGTAAAATACCTGGGGGTAAACTTAACATCCAAGAATGTGAACCTATTTAAGGACAATTATGAAAAATGTTGGTCAGAAGTTAAAAAAGATCTGGAAATATGGTCAAGGCTGAAACTTTCCTTGCTAGGCCGAATCACTACTATTAAGATGAATGTACTGCCTAGAATGTTGTTTTTATTCCAGACGTTGCAGATTGTGGACAAGATGGAATGCTTCAAGAAGTGGCAGAAAGATATATCAAAATTTGTCTGGCAGGGCAAAAAGCCCAGAATTAAATTTAAGATTTTAACTGACGCAAAGGATAGAGGGGGGTTTGCCCTGCCGGACTTAAGACTTTATTATGAATCAGCAGCTTTCTGCTGGTTGAAACACTGGCTACTTCTTGAGAACACTGACATTTTGGATCTGGAAGGGTACGATAATAGTTTTGGTTGGCATGCATACTTATGGTACGACAAGGTAAAGGTGTATAAAAGCTTTAAAAACCATATTGTAAGGAAAGCATTGTATAACGTTTGGATTAGATACAAAGATTTGTTGGAAAGTAAAACCCCTAGGTGGGTGTCACCAATGGAAGCTAGGGAAGTAAAAAAGCTTAATATGGATTCTAAATGGCCAAAATATCATGAGATTTTAGAATACGATGGTGAAAGGGTGAAACTTCAGAGTTATGAGAAACTAAAGCCTAAGGTCCGAGATTGGTTGCATTACCATCAAATAAATGAGACGTTTAAACAGGACAGGAAAATAGGATTTCAGAAAGAGAAGTCAAAATTAGAAACAGAATTGTTGGAACCCAATACTAAGAACTTATCAAAAATGTATAACTTGCTGCTAAAATGGAATACACAGGATGAAACGGTGAAATCAGCTATGATTAAATGGGCACAAGATATCGGTCATGACATTATGTTTGCTGACTGGGAACAGTTATGGACCACCGGTATTAAATTTACTGCATGTAATGCATTAAGAGAAAATATTATGAAAATGATCTACCGGTGGTACATGACCCCAGTCAAGCTTGCAAAAATTTATCATTTGCCTAATAATAAGTGTTGGAAATGTAATGAGACTGAAGGCACTTTCTACCACCTTTGGTGGACCTGCCCAAAGGTTAAAGCTTTCTGGGAAATGATCTATAATGAAATTAAGAAGGTCCTTAAGTGGACTTTTCCTAAGAAACCAGAGGCTTTCCTCTTGGGCATGGTGGGCCAAGCGGTGTCAAGGAAGGATAGGACTTTCTTTATGTATGCCACTACAGCAGCAAGAATTCTACTGGCAAAGTATTGGAAGACGCAAGAACTACCTACTCTGGAAGAATGGCAAACAAAGGTGATTGACTTTATGGGACTGGCCGAGATGACGGGCAGAATCCGGGACCAGGGGAAAGAGACAATGGAAGAGGACTGGAAGAACTTCAAAATATATCTTAAAAATAATTGCAAAATTGAGGAATGTTAGGATGTCAGGGGGTAAGAAGTAAAGAATTGCAGCAGTAAACAAAAAAACTTAAGAAACTTTTACGAAAGGGAACTAAGACAATGGACTTAAGGGTTGCTAAAGAATTATTAAACAAGGATGCAGGGATGGGGAGGTATGGGGAAGTCAAAGAAAGAAGGGTAAGAACCGATGAGTATGATGTGATACTGTTTTATATTGTTCTTTATTATATTTGTGGAAATTAATAAAAATTATTATAAAAAAAAAAAAGATTTGTGTGTGTGTGTGTGTGTGTGTGTGTGTGTGTGAGTTTACGAAGGTAGGAGCTGTGCTGCCATGGGACCCAAGAAGACTGCTGCTGCAGAGGCCGGCGAGAGGAAGAAGGAGAAGGTGACGCTGGAAATGAAGAAGGAGATCATCTGGAAGCACGACGGTGGAATGCGTGTGACGGACCTCGCCAGGGAGTACGGGAGGAATCCATCGACCATTGGGACCATCCTGAAGATGAGGGAGAAGATCCTTGCGACTGATGCAGCCAAGGGAGTCACCAGGATCGTGAAGAACCGCCCAGCTGTTCTGGAGGAGGTCGAGAAGTTGCTGCTCATCTGGTTAGAAGAGAAGCAGCGTGCAGGGGACACAGTGACTGAGGCCGTCATTTGTGAGAAGGCCAAGGCCTTGCACGCAGACCTCGTCCCGGAACAGCCAGGAACCTCAGGCGAGCCAGAAGCCTTCAAGGCAAGCAGAGGTTGGTTTGACCGGTTCAAGGCAAGATCTGGGTTGCCATCTGCCAGTGATTCTTTAGCTGTGATTCCTGGACAGGAAGGGTTGATATAAATTGATGCTTGGGATCCTCTTCCAGCTCTGTGATTTAACTGATGTGAAGAGGGAACAATCCCTTAAACCAGTTAATGCATCTCAGACAGGCAACCATATTATGCACTCGCACTTCCCAGTCTCATGAATAAATCACTACTTCCATTGACCTTTATCACTTCTGAAGGTAACACGGTCACTGATGCTAACACTAATAAGGAATTGCTTTTAACCAGGAGTTGAAGCTCATAAGCACTCCTAGTTAGTAGCTAACTATAATTAATTATGATGTTTGACTATGATAATCTAAGCTTCAAGGGGAAGCAGTGGGGGAAATTTGCACAAAATTCTTTAGGCTGTTCCTTTTTTAAGTAGGCGGGGGGGGGGAGAGAGACAAAAAGATGGTGGCAAAAAAGATGCTAAGGCAGCACTGCATTTATTGATGCGGGCAACCAAACCTTTATAAAGACAAGATTTTTTCATAGTTTATGGGAAAACTTGCAGCTTTGACAAATATAAAGAAATATCATAATATCCCCACCTATAGTTCAAAATAATACTTAAGAGTTCAATAGGACTTCTAGTTAAGTGTTTCTAGGATGACAGTCCTTAAACACTTAACACAGTAATAGAATGCTTTCTATGGTAAACATGCGACTTTATTTAAAAGATTCATGTGCCATTGGCACTGGAAGTTCAGATGGGTGAGAACTAGAACAGAACTTTCATAAATCTGTTAGCTTTTTGGAGCTCTCTTAAGCCCCCACTCACACGTTTTTTACACAAGCTGTTAAGGTTTATTTAAGCCCCTCCCCCGCTGTTATATTTGAGTCCATGTTAAAAACTCAGATATATAAAAGGTAAAGGGACCCCTGACAGTTAAGTCCAGTCGTGAAAGAGGTCGTGGCGCTCATCTGGTTTTACTGGCCGAGGGAGCCGACTTTTGCCCACAGATAGTTTTTCTGGGTCATGCGGCCAGCATGACTAAGCCACTTCTGGCAAAACCAGAGCAGTGCACAGAAATGCCGTTTACCTTCCCACTGGAGCTGTACCTATTTATCTACTTGCACTGTGACGTGCTTTTGAACTGCTAGGTGGGCAGGAGAAGGGACCGAGCAACAGGAGCTCACCCCATCGTGGGGATTCGAACTGCCAACCTTCTGATCGGCAAGCCCTAGGCTCTGTGGTTTAGACCACAGTGCCACCTACGTCCCTCTCCACCCGCGATATATAAGCTAATCGCC
This sequence comes from Podarcis cretensis, assembly GCF_951804945.1. NCBI lineage: Eukaryota > Metazoa > Chordata > Lepidosauria > Squamata > Lacertidae > Podarcis > Podarcis cretensis. The sequence continues at coordinate 34,418,589 of NC_137187.1, forward strand.
AAATGGCTCCTTAAACCTAGGTTACAGTCGCCACAATGGAATGTCTAGGTGTCCCTTTTGGAGTTTCTTCTTATTCATTTCATTTCTAGACCACTTTATATATTAAAGAGAGAAAAAATCTCAAAAGAGTTTACAACACATTAAAACAAGCCCATTGCCATAAAATGTGCTCCCCACTCCTACACTGCACTATGCATAAACGTAATAGTAATGCTTCTGTTACAGTTTTGAAAAGGAAAACATAAACATATTCACTTGTACCAAAGGAGGCCTAAATTCAAATATTTATTTATCAAATAATTTATATTCTGCCTCTCAGCCTCATATGAGCCCCCAAGGCAGCTCAAAATTGCATGTTAAAACAATAATACAGCATTAAAATATAAATAAAATAAACAAGAGAACAAAATGCCAGAATAAAATCAAATTAAGTTCTCAAAATTTGCCAGCCGCATTTTGCGACTGGTGTGTGAATCCAATTACGACCACATGGAGATGCCTGGATGCCAGGGTGGCAATTGACATCTCCATCTGACTGGCTCCACTAGCTTTCTTAAGCAGGTAAGCAGGAGGGCTTATTCATTGCATTTATATCCCACCTTTTTCTCCAGGTAGCATAGTACATGGTTCATTGCCTCCTCAGTTAATCCCTACAATGACCCTATGAGGTAGGTTTAGAGGCTGTAACTGGCTTAAGATCACTCAGCAAAGTTTCATGACTGAGTGAGGATTTGATCCTAGTCCGACACTCTAGCCACTAAACCCCACTGGCTTGCTTGAGTACTTCTCTTATGGATCAGCTATATAAATTCAGTAGGCAAATATATATGGGGAAAGCAAAATGTCACTTAGAGAAGGATCTGAAATATTTTCCTTGAAGATTGAATTTGTTTTATTCTGGATTGTTTTATTTGATATTTTAATATGTTGTAAGCTGCTTTGATATTTTTTCCCCTTAAAACAAATAATAAGAAACTCCACGGCAAAAAGGGTGCCTAGACATTTCATTGTGGCAACTGTAGGTTTAAGGTGGCATTTGAAGATTAGCTAATATATCTGAGTTTCTAACACTGCTATCATTCTTCTAAATGTGCCAAGCAGTGTTCAAAATTAGGCAGGCGCCTTTTGCACCTGGTTTTCAACCAGTTGTGACCAAGTGAAGATGCCTAGGCATCAGGATTGTGCCTGGCATCTCCACCATCAGGAGCTGCATTCCTGGGGATCATTGGATCTGGACTGTTTTCACACACTAATACCCCACCATGTAGAATTCCATCAGTTATATTTTATAACTGATTGGATTTCTGGAACAAAAATGCTTTTTGTGCAGCCTTAGCAGGAGCAGTCGCCACTAAGAGAAAGAGGTAGGAATAGGCCAATATATGTGTGGGCTATCCCTGGATCAAGTGACTTTTCTTCTTTACATTTTCAAAGTTCTTAACCTAGCTAAAGGTTTAACTAGCCAGATGTTTAACTGAAAATCAAGCACAGCCAGGCCATCATTTGAATAATAATAATAATAATAATAATAATAATTATTATTATTATTATTATTATTATTATTATTATTATTATTATTATTATTTTATTTTCCCAGCCCTCTGGGCAGCTCCCGACAGAACACTAAAAACAGAATAAAACTTCAAACATTAAAAACTTCCCTAAACAGGCCTGCCTTCAGATGTCTTCTAAAAGTCAGATAGTTGTTTATTTCCTTGACATCTGATGGGAAGGCATTCCACAGGGCAGGTGCCACTACCGAGAAGGCCCTCAGAGCTGGACCTCAGTGTCTGGGTTGAATGATGGGGGTGGAGACGCTCCTTCAGGTATACGGGTCCAAGGCTGTTTAGGGCTTTGAAGGTCAGCACCAACACTTTGAATTGTGCTTGGAAACGTACTGGGAGCCAATGCAGGTCTTTCAGGACTTGTGTTATATGGTCTCAGCAGCCACTCCCAGTCACCAGTCTAGCTGCCGCATTCTGGATTAATTGTAGTTTCCAGGTCATCTTCAAAGGTAGCCACACATAGAGCACATTGCAATAGTCCAAGCGGCAGATAATCAGAGCATGCCTCACTCTGGTGAGACAGTTTGTGGGCAGGCAGGGTCTCAGCCAGCGTACCAGATGGAACTGGTAGACAGCTGCCCTGGACACAGAATTGACCTGCACCTCCATGGAGAGCCGTGAGTCCAAAATGAATCCCAGGCTGCATACTTTAAAACTGTCTTGCCCAAAAATGGCAACTATACATTCTGTTTTGGTGACTGTAAACTTGGTTTAAGGAGCCATTAGACACCTAGCTTATATATCTGAATTTCTAACACTGGAGCCACGTACATGTGACATCTGTTTTGCAGTTTATACAATGGCCTGCTTCACACCTAATGCTCAACCACAGTTTTAGGTTACAAGGATGGGGTGAACTAAGCCTAGGACTTGCTTACTAACCCCTCCTCCAGCACGACTGCAAGATTGGAAGCTTCCATGGTATAGCATTACATATGAATTACAAACTGTAGTTAATGTCAACTACGGCTAGTAAAAACAAGCAGCTTGATAAATCATGGTTTGATGTTGGCTTGTTTCATCTAAGAAGTTAAGACTAACTGCAATATTTCTGGGTTTGGATGTCACAAGCTACAGTTAGTCCAAAATGGGAGCAAATGCTTTTAGTGCCTCTTCACAGCTGCACTGGAGAAGGGAAGCAAACACAAGGCTCGTTCCTCATAAAGCTAAACCAATGAATCAGTGCCATGGATGAATGAATTCAGCATTATTATGTATTATTTCTGAGCCCCAATTATCTCAGCCAGGCAAATATTTCTATTTTCTGCAGAATTCTGCCAAAAAAGAGGAGTGAAAGAGTGGTTGGGCTGCTGACAAAGAAAACATTTCAAAAAGGTAATGGGTAACTGTGACCCTTGGGTAAAGTGGCAAGGAGAGACACTGAACGAGCAAAGGAAATGGTGTGGGTGGGTTGGTGAATGGCACAAGCAATAATAGAAATGCAATTTCCCCAACTAAAGCAGGGTGGGAAAGAGCAGTGAGCATGTGGGAGAGACTGAAAGGAAAAGGGCACTGTCTGTGAGGAGAGTCCGGAGTAATGGGAAGAATGCTCATGGTTCAGAAGGGGAGTGCATCTGTGAAGAGAGAAAGATGTGGAGCTCAATTTCCTAGGTTCCTTAAGAAAATGCTGGATGTGTCAATGGCTGGCTCCAGAAGGTGGCCAGACTAAGCAAATGCTGTAGCTGAGTAAGGGGCCTGTCATACCTATCATGCTGTCATCAAAAGAACAACAGCACAAACTTCCCTTTTGCTCCACTGTGCAGTGGGAAATAGCCTAGCTTACTGGTCCCCTGCACATAACAAGGACTTTGGCAGGGCAAAGAAGGGCATTCTCATGACATGCTGGATGTCCAGAGAGACTGAAAACAGCATCAGTCCGTCATAATCGAAGCGCAAGACAGAGAAAGTGACAGATAGTCAGACAAATTCACACACTGTATAAACATACTGAGTACTTTGCAATTTGCAATGGACTCTGGAATGGAGAACTTACTCTGAGCAGCACTTCTAGGAATATTAAACCAGGATGAGGGAGGCTTATGCTATTTATTTATTTATTTATTTATTTATTTATTAAATGAAGTTTTTCACAATAAAATAAGACAACAGCTTAAAAGGAAACAAGAAGAAAAAAGAGAACAGGAAAAGATACCTCTAAGAACCTCCACAGAGAGATTCCACTGCCTTGATGACATTCCTATTTTATTTAAGGCTTCCAGAAAAACCAAAGGACAGAGGGGACTGGAGGAGAGTAAACAAGGGGCAAGCAAGCCATAAAGGGAGAAGAATAAAAGAAGAGGAATATGCAAAGGAGTGAAGAGAACTAGGAGGGCAGGACAGAAAAAGCCTCCATCCCTAGCTGGCTATATGAGCCTGGAGATGGGTCACCCATTTATTTAATAAATTTATTTACCATTCTCTCTCTCTCTCTCACACACACACACACACACAAAAGATTCAGGGCACAAAAAAATCAATAAAAATACTAAATATCTTGTCCAATACCTTAAAAAATTGTGGGAAAAACATGAGAAAATACTGCTATTGTACAAGAAACCACAAGGAATAATGAAGGAGTAGTAGCATTAGGGGTAGCTGGAGAAAAGGTCACGTTGGAGGGATGCAACTGTCAGCCCTTGGGAATAAGGAAGTGTATGAAGGAGATAGCTAGAGGCTTGCTATAGTGCACAACAGGGTCAGGAAAGAGTCCTGTAAGGTCTCTACTTTAAGCAGCAAAACTAAAATTCTCATATTCCTCTTATGCTTGTTATGTAGAAGGGTATATGCATGCAGGTCCTTTTAACAGTTTCCAGGTCAGCATAAATGAAAGGAGTTTCAAGCAATCCTGAATATGCACACTTGTTTAAGGGCTGGATCAGACCAAGGCACACTAGTCCAACACAATTCACAGCAATCCCAGCAACCAGATGATACTGGGTGATCCATTAGAAATTGGCTATTCTTCTACTCTGAATAAACAGTGATGCTACAGAGACCTGCTGATGGTAAGTGGAGGAGCAAGTGATCGGCCTTCTCAGTGGCTGCTCAGACTTTGGAACTCCCTCTCTAGAGAAGTTAGACTGGCTCCCTTCTTGCTGTACTTTTGCAAGCAGGTGAAGACTTTCTTGTTCCAACAGGCTTTCTGGAACTGCTTTTAATGAAAGGGCTGGTGCTGTGATGCTTTTATTGTAATTATCTGTATGTTTTTATTAGATCATATATCGAGAGAGAGCTTTATAGATATAGTTTAATTCTATTACTGTTTAATTGTCTTTTTAATTATTAGGACAGCTGCAAATTCCTGCACTGCGGGTGGGTGGATGGACTTCCAGGGTCCCTTCCAACTCTAAATTTCTATGGTTCTATCGTTCCCCCCTATGTTATCTGTAAGCTGCCTTGAGTCCCTGTCAGGGAAAAAGGCAGGGTACAAATAAATAACAACAAGAAGAAGAGTAAGTACTGTCCCTGGGGATGTTGGCTTGAAGCAGGAGGCACTGGGTTATAGAAGTGGAAGCAAGAATGGCAAGTGAAGGTGCTGGGCTGGTGGGTGAGGGAGGGTGAGTGGGGAATAATAATGGACTGCTGGTGGCCAATATTGGGCCCATTAGAACTGGTTTTCGGTTGTGTATGGGTGGTTTTAATATAATACATAATATCAACATAATAGAATTTTTATTCTCATTTAGGCTGCTACATAGTACAATATAAATCATACCTATCAACTATTATCCTGAAATGTTAACGTAACACTTAAATGTTGCTAATACTGGACCGGTGGGGGAGAACTGACCGTCAATGCATTCACAATATCACAATATATTATTTATTCCAAACCAGTTGCAAATCCATCCACATGCATTTCTCTTGGGGGGGGGTGTGTGGATTTTTAACAGTTACCTATTACAGCTCTGGGGAAGTCGACGGGTTTAAGCGGGTCAAGCGCGGACAAAATGTAGATGTGATAAGAAGTGAATGAATGAATGAATGGATTTAAAAACCTGGATAGCTGGAAACTGCCCCACATCCCCACCCTGAATGATTTTTTTTTTTAAAGGACGTTAACTACATCTATGAAACAACACGCCAAAATCGATGCTGAGATCGGGGTGCGAAATGCTAGGAGGGGGTCCTTTCGGGTGTGTGGGGGGGGAACATGAAGAAAGGAAGGATGCTGCGGGTGGGGGTGTGCGAGGAGGAGGCGGGGACGCGGGCGCACGCCTTTATCCGCTTACCCTCAATTCCGCCGACCTCCACCCCCCCCCCCACGGCAGGTGAGGCGAAATAACGGCGCCCCCCCCCCACTCCGACCACACACGACGCTCCGAAGGTCACCCTCCCCCCCTCGCGGCCCCCTCCCTCCTCGTTCACACGGCTGTACATTTCTTTCATCCATTCATTCATCCATCCATCCACGCGCGTGCGCGGTCAACCCTCCCTCAGCCCCCACATCCCCCCCACCCCACAGACCCGACCCGACCCCACCCCTTACCGTGCCGGCCCCCGCCAGCCGGGCGGCCCGGTATCTCTAAGAGCGGGCGAGGTGGGGTGTGTGGAGGCGAACAAAGGAGGAGCTGGAGTCGCCGCTACCGCCGCGGCCGCGCGTGTGAGAAAAAGATGCTCTCGCTCCCCTCCCCCACCGCCCCTCTGCCGCGCGTCCCCGACTGAGCGAGCGCTAACCCAGAAGGCGCTCGGCCGCGCTCGCTCACCGAACAGGCAGAACAGGTTTCTCGCCCGTGTGCGTGCGTGCGCGCGCGCGCCCATTGGGACACGCGCGTGCTCCCTCTCGGCTGAACCGGCCTTCTCTTTTCTTCCAACCCAATGGGAAGAGAGCTCTCTCCGCATGGCAAAGCCAATCAGGGGAAGATAGGGAAAGTCCCGCCCTTCAGTCGCCGGCTGGCCAATAGGGAGACGTCGCATTGTTGTGCTCCCGCCCTGGGGCCCCTCCTCCAGTTGAATAAGGACTAGAGAGCGTCGGCGTAGCGGAGCGGGGGTGGGTGGGAGGGATACAAGGGACAGCTTTGGCATCGTATCACAGCCGAGCATCTTTCGGAAGGCGGGCTTTCTGACTCTGGGGGGGAAAACCCCGCCCCTTCATGCCAGCTTCAGCCAATGTAAGCGGCGGAAGGAGAAGGTTTCGCGCTCCTTTGTCAGAGGGAGGGGAGAGGCAAGGCGAAGCGACGGGCGCGCGCTTCTCCAGAGCGAGTGGCGCGCGGGGCTCTTTCTTCCCTTCCCCCAACACGCGCACAGTAGCCGGCGTCGGCTTGATGGTGCGCGTGCGCAATAGTGCCGCCACTGCGGCTGAGATTGAGGCGGGGGGAGGGGGGGAGTATGTTTTCCCACGTTCTCCTTTAGCTCCTTTACACATGACACATTATTTTCAAGCACACGTAAACCCCGTGAGAAGCAACAGGGCGGCTTTACACACACACACACAGGAGAAGGGGTGGGGGAGGCGCTTTAAAATATTTAGTTTTTTTGTTTAGCAGTATTTGTACCCCGCCTTTTAGCCTACAAAAAAGAGCAGCCCACAAAAAGCAGTTTCATTTCATCATTCCATTAAAATTGATGTGCCACTTGATAAATTAAAATCTACACTTCAAAATGTAACAAAATAGTTAAAATACTAAAAAAAAACCCCACAACATTTATTAAGCACATGTTTAGGCTTGCCCAAACAAGAACGGTTTTTATTATTATTATTATTATTATTATTATTATTACTATTAGCGCAGCTCTCCCACGCCTTGCAGATAGCTTCCTGAAGCCTGGAGAGCGAGAGGGGTCGGTGCGCACCGACCCCTCTCGTTCTCCAGGCTTCAGCGAAAGCCTGCATTCGACCCATAGGACGCACACACATTTCCCCTTCATTTTTGGAGGGGAAAAAGTGCGTCCTATAGGGCTAAAAATACGGTAGGTACCGCTCCAGCGGGAAGGTAAACGGCACTTCCATGCGCTGCTCTGGCTCACCAGAAGTGGCTTAGTCATGCTGGCCACATGACCCGGAAGCTGTACACTGGTTCCCTTGGCCAATAAAGCAAGATGAGCACCGCAACCCCAGAGTCGGTCACGACTGGACCTAATGGTCAGGATTCCCTTTACCTTTAAGGTGCTACTGGAAGGAATTATTTTATTTTGCATTTCTATACCGCCTTATATTTTAAAGAAAAATAGCAGGCACCAGAAAAGCATACTGCTGTGAACCACCCGCTGTGAAGGGCGGTATACAAATTTAATAAATAGTGGTAATACTGTTAAGGTATTACCTGCTTGATATCAATAGGCAGGGAGTTCCCACTTTTTTTCCTCCGAGGAGCTCAAGGTGGAGTGCACTGTTCCCATCCTTATTTTATCCTCACAGCAACAACCCAGCGAGGTGAGCTAAGCTGAGAAGACAACTGGCCCCAAGGTCACCCAGTAGACTTCATGGTTGAGTGGGAACTCGAACCCTGTCCTCCTGGGCGCTAGTCCAATAGTTGTTAAAGCTACTACATTGGATTGGATTGATCTTTATTACGGCCATTGGCCCGTTACACGACAGTTTCCCATACCAGCATAATATACTTAAATCTCCAAATTTAAAATCACCAAAACTTACAAAGAACAAACAGGAACCAAAGCAAAATAAAAACAAAGACCACCATCATACATTACAATAAATTTGTAACCTATACATCGCCCTCTGCTCATAAATTAATCAGGGATATCAATGGTGATATCACCTAAAACATAGATCATGGTTTAAAGGGATTATCGGAGCCACACAGGAGTCCGTTTCTCTTCTTTAGGGATAGGATGCTGATCAAGAATCTGGCAACCATGAGTGATCTTTGGGGGTCATCATCAATTAGTAGATATCTCAGTTTGGCTTCAATCGTATCATCGGCAATTCCCTTAAGATATTGAGCAAGAAACTTGCTCCTGGCCGGTAAGTGAAAAGGACAGTCAAAAATTATGTGATGCAACGATTCCGGTGCCCCACAGTTACAATCACATAAGAGCGATATCTGTCCATTGGAGAATCTATTTCTCAGCACGTTCGATGGGAAGGTGTTGAGTCTTGCCTTTACAAAGGCATATCTATGAGCTGAGGAAATTAAAGAATTCAAATAGTTTGGGAGCCTTAAGAGGGGTAATAAACCAAGATTTAGAGGTGAGCAGGTACCATTGCCCAAGACCATTTTCTGCTGCAAGTTTAAAGCTACTACAGTTAGAACACCATTTCTGGTGCTGACCTTTAAAGGCCTAAATGGCCTCGGACCAGTATACCTGAAGGAGCATCTCCACCCCCATCGTTCATCCCGGACCCTGAGGTCCAGCTCTGAGGGCCTTCTGGCGGTTCCCTCACTGCGAGAAGTGAGGTTACAGGGAACCAGGCAGAGGGCCTTTTCGGTGGTGGCACCCCCCTGTGGGATGCCCTCCCATCAGATGTCAAGGAAACTATCTGACTTTTAGAAGACATCTGAAGGCAACCCTCTATCAGGTTTTTTTTAATGTCTAATGTTTTACAATTTTTTTAGGTGCTGTAAACCACCAGAGTGGCTGGGGAAACCCAGCCAGATGGGCGGTGTATGAATAATAAAATTATTATTAATTATTATTATTAGAAGCAGGGCTGGCGACAGTGCCCAGGCCAGGAGGACAGGGCAGCTATGTATAATAAAATTGTGTTAATAAGGCAAGTGTTCAGATAGCGCCAAACAATACATTGGAGATATGTACTCCAAATCCCACCAAACCCTTATTGCCCTTAGTATTATTACAGAAAATTTCCAGGTTTGATCAGGGCAGCTCTGGGTGGGGAAAGGGTTGAGCACCCAAATCAAAGTATCTTTCCTTGCACTAGGGAAAAAAGAAAATAAAAAGAGTCTGGTAGACAAACCATCGCCTTATAAAATTTGGGTAATAAATATTGGCATCAAAGGTGGTATACCCAGAGCTACTCGATTACTTCTGTTATGCCTTATTTTCAAATTATTTGGAAGAAATTGATAATCTATTACAGCAAATTTTTGGAAGAATGCAGAAAAGTACTGTACAGTGGTACCTCAGGTTACCTACGCTTCAGGTTACAGACTCCGTTAACCCAGAAATAGTGCTTCAGGTTAAGAACTTTGCTTCAGGAAGAGAACAGAAATCGTGCTTCGGCGGCGGCGTAGCAGCAGCAAGAGGCCCCACTAGCTAAAGTGGTGCTTCAGGTTAAGAACAGTTTTAGGTTAAGAACGGACTTCCGGAACTAATTACAGTAAGTACTTAACCTGAGGTACCACTGTATAGCAGACCTTAGGGAGGTAGTTTGGCAATGCCACATTTGTTTCCAATGACTAGCAACAATTTCTACAGTATAAGGAAATCCTTTAAGGAGTGTATTGGTTACATTAAAAACTAACATGAAAAGTGATCAGTTTTCACTTTCACAAAACTTTGCTTAGAATTGCCACTTCGTGAATCTTGTAGCTTTGCACTGAACAGAAGAATAAGCTCCACCTGTGAACAGATCCATGCCAGGAAGAAGCTTCACTTGAATATTTCTGCAGATCCATTTATTTTCAGGGTACAAAAGCAGGCCAGGCAGGTTTTATCTGGTCAGTTGCCAATCTTTTTTTTTTTTTTTCCAGATTGAAATTTCTGCTGAGCCTCCTAAGAGGCTAATATTGAGATATGATCATATAAAGGTTGTGCAAAGCCTCTCTAAACAGCTGCATCTGCTCAGCCAATCACCTTTCTCCTCTGTCTGTCCTCTATGAGGTCATGCTTGCTAAACAATGCTAGTAGGTAGATGAGGCAGGTACTGTAAATGAATGTGCTCATTTCTGTCACAGCTGGAAGGAGAAGTTAGTAGTTTTCTTGATTTGTTAATTTTTGATTGTCCTGAAGTTACTATTTTAAAAATATTTATGTATTGCATTTAGGTTTAGAGTTTTTCCAATTATTTAGGATTTTTAAAATTTAGATTAGACAGGATGCTGCAGGTAGTTTATTCTGTTACTATGTGGGCAAAAAATAGCAAGGAGAGACAAGAAGGCCTTCTTAAACGAGCAATGCAAAGAAATAGAGGAAAACAATAGAATGGGAAAAACCAGAGATCTGTTCAAGAAAATTGGAGATATGAAAGGAACATTTCGTACAAAGATCACCATAATAAAAGACAAAAGTGGAAAGGACCTAACAGAAGCAGAAGACATCAAGAAGAGGTGGCGAGAATGCAGAGGAATTATACCAGAAAGATATGGATGTCTCGTACATCCCAGGTAGTGTGGTTGCTGACCTTGAGCCAGACATACTGGAGAGTGAAGTCAAATGGGCCTTAGAAAGCACTGCTAATATGGTATTCCAGCTGAACTATTTAAAATTTTAAACGATGATGCTGTTAAGGTGCTACACTCAATATGCCAGCAAATTTGGAAAACTCAGCAGTGACCAGAGGATTGGAGATCAGTCTACATCCCAATCCCAAAGAAGGGCAGTGCCAAATAATGCTCCAACTACCGCACAATTCCACTCATTTCACACGCTAGCCAGTGTGGTGTAGTGGTTAAGAGCGGTAGTCTCGTAATCTGGGGAACCGGGTTTGCGTCTTCGCTCCTCCACATGCAGCTGCTGGGTGACCTTGGGCTAGTCACACTTCTCTGAAGTGTCTCAGCCTCACTCACCTCATAGAGTGTTTGTTGTGGGGGAGGAAGGGAAAGGAGAATGTTAGCCGCTTTGAGACTCCTTAAAGGGAGTGAAAGGCGGGATATCAAATCCAAACTCTTCTTCTTTTTCTTCTAGCAAGATTATGCTTAAAATTCTACAAGGCAGGCTTATGCAGTATGTGGACTGAGAACTCCCAGAAGTGCAAGCTGGATTTTGAAGAGGCAGAGGAACCAGAGACCAAATTGCAAACATGCGCTGGATTATGGAGAAAGCTAGAGAGTTCCAGAAAGACATCTACTTCTGCTTCATTGACTATGCAAAAGCCTTTGATTGTGTTGACCACAGCAAACTATGGCAAGTTCTTAAAGAAATGGGAGTGCCTGATCACCTCATCTGTCTCCTGAGAAATCTCTATGTGGGACAACAAGCGACAGTTAGAACTGGATATGGAACAACTGACTGGTTCAAAATTGGGAAAGGAGTACGGCAAGGCTGTATATTGTCTCTCTGCTTATTTAACTTATATGCAGAATTCATCATGCGAAAGGCTGAGCTGGATGAATCCCAAGCAGGAATTAAGATCGTCGGAAGAAATATCAACAACCTCAGATATGCAAATGACACAACCTTGATGGCAGAAAGTGAGGAGGAATTAAACCTTTTAATGAGGGTGAAAGAGGAGAGTGCAAAATATGGTCTGAAGCTCAACATCAAAAAAACGAAGATCATGGCCACTGGGCCCATCACCTCCTGGCAAAGGGGAAGAAATGGAGGCAGTGAGAGATTTTACTTTCTTGGGCTCCATGATCACTGCAGATGGTGACAGCAGTCACGAAATTAAAAGACGCCTGCTCCTTGGGAGAAAGGCGATGGCAAACCTAGACAGCATCTTAAAAAGCAGAGACATCACCTTACCAACAAAGGTTCATATAGTTAAAGCCATGGTTTTCCCGGTAGTGATGTATGGAAGTGAGAGCTGGACCATAAAGAAGGCTGATTGCCGAACAATTGATGCTTTTGAATTATGGTGCTGGAGGAGACTCTTGAGAGTCCCGTGGACTGCAGGAAGATCAAATGCATCCATTCTTAAGGAAAGTAGCCCTGAGTGCTCACTGGAAGGACAGATCCTGAAGCTGAGGCTCCAATACTTTGGCCAACTCATGAGAAGAGAAGACTCCCTGGAAAAGACCCTGATGTTGGGAAAGATTGAGGGCACAAGGAGAAGGGGACGACAGAGGGTGAGATGGTTGGACAGTGTTCTCGAAGCTACAAACATGAGTCTGACCAAACTGCGGGAGGCAGTGGAAGACAGGAGTGCCTGGCGTGCTCTGGTCCAGGGGGTCACGAAAAGTCGGACACAACTAAATGACTAAACAACAACAAATGTGGGCAAAGTTATTTATCAGGTAAGAGAACAGCTCTAATGACACATGTATCATTTTTTTCTTTGTATTGTTGGTATGTAATTGCTAGTTTGAGGGGGAAACCACCAAAAAATGTTGGGCATTTTGACAAGTTTGTAAAGAACAATCAGCTGGATTGACTATGGCTTGTACTGCCACTAGCCTACCAAGCAAGAAAAATTGAAGAAAGTTTGATCTTTAGGAAGCAAACACAAAGTCGTTTAAGATTTATTTCAAATACCATCCTGTGAATTGTGAGGCTTAGTATTCTCCCCTTTCAGAAGCAGCAGCATCTACTCAGCCAGTCATATTTCTTCCCTCTTTTCTCTATGATGTCATGCTTACACAACAATGCTGGTTGGTAAATGAGGTCATCACAGTAACTGAATCTGCTCATTTCTAGCTGACAGATGGAGCTGGAAGAAGGTATTTCATGGTTTCCTTGAGTTTTTCATTTCCTTGTTCCTAAATATTTAAAATATACGGTATATATTTATATTTAGTTTTTAGAGTTAGAACTAAGTTGCCTTTAGTTACTTGTTGTGTGGATATAAATTAAATGGCTTATCAGTTTAATTTAAATAGGATGCTGAAGCTGAATAGTCTTCCAAAATCTGATTCCAAATATTCAATACTTGATACTTTAGAGAGATCATTTTAGGTAGCACCATTCCTTTACCATAGGAGCAAAACCCTTTATTAGGCAAGGGCTCATCCACACTTCGCTTGCCCTGTGTGTACAAAGCATAGGTCGGAGAGGTTTTCTGCTTGTCCCGTGTTTTCTAGGCAGGGGCCTGAGCACTTTTTCCCAGCTGATGTTTGCTCCAATTCAGCAGTAAAGAGTTGAATCTCAGGGGAAAGCAGCAGGGCAAACAGAAGTGTGAACGAGACCTGAGAGATCAGATCTAATGGTAACTAATGTATTTTTTTTATTTGTCTTAATGGTATATAAATGCTGGTCTGGGGAAAAACAAGGACAGGCCAATATATTGATATATCATCCAAAACCAGTTTGAAGTCTGTATTATGATATCAGTTTCATAATTTTTGACCTGGCAGTATATCACGAATCATGATGTGTATTAGGGCTGAGCAATGTCTGGCTTTGAGAGCCAGTGTGGTGTAGTGGTTAAGAATGGTAGACTCGTAATCTGGTGAACTGGGTTCGCATCTCCACTCCTCCACATGCAGCTGCTGGGTGACCTTGGGCTAGTCACACTTCTCTGAAGTCTCTCAGCCCCACTCACCTCACAGAGTGTTTGTTGTGGGGGAGGAAGGGAAAGGAGAATGTTAGCCGCTTTGAGACTCCTTCGGGTAGTGATAAAGCGGGATATCAAATCCAAACTCTTCTTCTTTTTCTTTCAACATTGTGATATATCACCAGTTAAACATCACCAATATACAGTGGAACCTTGGTTCTCAAACTTAATCTGTTTCGGTCATCTGTTCGACTCCCGAAACCATTCGAAAACCACAGCGCGGCTTCCGATTGGGTGCAGGAGCTTCCTTCACTCAAGTGGAAGCCACAGCGGATGTTCGACTTCTGAAAAACGTTCGCAAACTGGAATACTTACTTCCGGGTTTGCGGCGTTCAAGAGCCGATTTGTTCAACAACTAAGCTGTTTGAGAACCAAAGTACCACTGTATCATGATGTCTGAAATAAAGACGTAACTGTGTAAACAGGGCAATGTCCTGGAAACCGCTACAACTTAGGGGTCTAAAGCTGATACATTTTTACTTAAAGGTAAAGGTAAAGGTACCCCTGCCCATACGGGCCAGTCTTGACAGACTCTGGGGTTGTGCGCCCATCTCACTTAAGAGGCCAGGGGCCAGCGCTGTCCGGAGACACTTCCGGGTCACGTGGCCAGCGTGACATCGCTGCTCTGGCGAGCCAGAGCCGCACACGGAAACGCCGTTTACCTTCCTGCTGGTAAGCGGTCCCTATTTATCTACTTGCACCCGGAGGTGCTTTCGAACTGCTAGGTTGGCAGGCGCTGGGACCGAGCAGCGGGAGCGCACCCCGCCGCAGGGATTCGAACCGCCGACCTTTCGATCGGCAAGTCCTAGGCGCTGAGGCTTTAACCCACAGCGCCACCTGCGTCCCTCACATTTTTACTTACCTTTAACATATTGTTACAACTGCCATTTTATAGTACAGAGCAACAGGGACAGAAGGAATGATGAGACGCAATAACTGGCTTCATGGTTTTTTCCCATATTGCAAATTTTTACATAGCACACGCACACACTGTGATTCACAATATATCACCATGTTGAATATTATGAAACAGTGACCACAATTTGGACTACAAACTGATTTCTAACAATGTATGGATACGTTGCTAACCCTAGTGTGAGTGTGTGTACTTCCTACACAAAAATCACAATGTGGGGAAAACTGTGAAGCCAGCCAGGGCCTCTACATAGCTCCATCTGTACTTCAGACATCATGATATATTGGTATATCACAATATTTAGCTGGTGATACATTATGATGCATAATAATAATTTATTGGTACTCTGCCCATCTGACTGGGTTGCCCCAGCCACTCTGGGCAGCTTCCAGCCAGATATCAGCCAGCTCTAGGGACCCCCCCCCCCCATTAAGTTTTCAAAGAACCATCAGCTGGTTGACTATGGCTAGTTAGTACAGGCAGGAAAAAAATAGAAGGAAATTTGTCTTTCTGAAACAATTTGTTTTTAACAGTTACAGTGGTACCTCGGTTTTTGAACGTAATCCGTACTGGAAGACCATTCAAGTTCTGAAACGTTTGAAAACCGAAAACTCGATAGCCGACAGCTAGGCCTCGGGATCTTGCACTCAGTGGAAGCCGCATGGCACGTTCGTCTTCTGAGGCATGTTCGAAAACCGAAGCATTTACTTCCAGGCTAATGCCATTTCTAAACCGAAATGTTCATCAGTGGAGATGTTCAGAAACCAAGGTACCACTGTATTTCCAAATTTACCCTGTCGGTGTTGAATATTATAGTCAAAAATCTCAACCTAAGTTCTGTGGCTCAAGTGGTATGTGTTGACATGCTTTTGACAACTTTGAATGTATACGCAGACCCTTTTTGTCTTAGCCCAGGCTCAGCAAATTGCCTTCACCCAGGCAACTGGTTTCCCATTAGAAGGAGAAGCCTGGCGGTCCAAAGACTTTAGACTCTCTGGTCTTTCTCTGTGGTCTCACTAATACCTTCTAAAGCAGGCGTCCCCAAACTAAGGCCTGTGGGCCGGATAAGGCCCGAGGGGCTCATTTATGTGGCCCGCAGTGACCCCCGCTGCCCACTGCCCGCTCTTACCGGCGCTGCGTTGCGCGGCTGCCCACTTCCGGGTCAGAGCAGCACCGGTAATAGCTTGTGCGCATGCACAAGCATTATTTGCACATGCGTAAGCATTATTTGTGCAAGCACAAGCGTTATTTCTGGTGCACATCCGGGTCGGAGGAGGCCCGTGCACATGCACACAAGCTATTTCCGGTTCTCCTCCGACCCGGAAGTGCACCGGAAATAGCATGTGCTCATGCACATGGGCACACACTCTCCCGCCCTCTGGGCGATCGGCACTGGAGACACCAGCCCAAGGCACGGTTAGTTTGCTAACCCCTGTTCTAGAGAAAGACCAGAGAGTCTAGAAGGAGCAATCTAGAAAGACCACAGAGTCTAGAAGGACCAAGGAGCAGAGCAGTGATCCAGAGCCTCAGGTGGAAGCTGCTACTACCACCAAGGCATCTGCCTGAAAAATTACATGGTTTTTTTGTGGGCAGTATTAAAAGAATGAAGAATAACAATAGTGAAAAAGGGTCTAGGGAGACTACATTTGAATGTTGGCAGTTTCCAAACACATTTGTTCCAGATCAAGGATACCATGCAGAAAACGTGGAAATTGCATGCTGGGTTATGCAGCTATTATGCGCACTCAAAGGGAACTTGGTTCACAATATCTTTGTGGCTATGAGCAATTGTGGTGTTAAAAAAAAGAGCAGCTTTTTATGTTGTAGTTTTATTTTTTCACACATGATTTTGATGATGAGGTTTGCTCTTTGGTAGTTACAACCAGGTTCTCACCCAGTTTATTTGACATTAAGAACACACAGTGAAGGTCAGAAACCAATGTGAGGGGAATTAAAGACAGTTCATAAATAATAGTTTTTGCACAGCAGTGGCTACAGGAAAATGATTCTGTGGTTGTCCCAGGATGTGCTGCAAAAGAATCCTTCAATGCACCCAACTGGGTGTGCCATCAGCAATACTCTGAATAATCTTCTTCCACATAGTTTGCTGGGAACCAGCCAACCTGTAGAGAAAGAACATAAATATAAGGAATGATTGGAGAGCCCTATCAGGCAATGAGAATACTCCCAGGGCAAGAGCCACAGACTTCAAGATCCCAACAATATTTTTTTTCTGGTGCAAGTCCAGTCTAGCAAACTCTCAACTACTGGTAGATGCTAGGGATTAACCATTCAAATGAGGTTCTAGCAGCTTTGAGTTGACATACACAGTGTAACCTCATTGAAGGCATTTAATTTTTAGCAGCTACTCCAATAGCAACTGTGACATCATTTCATGGACTGACAACAATGTAGGCTAGTGTTCTGCCATCTTTCTTAGTTCAACACGTTCTGGGAACTATGT
This sequence comes from Podarcis cretensis, assembly GCF_951804945.1. Classification (NCBI taxonomy): domain Eukaryota; kingdom Metazoa; phylum Chordata; class Lepidosauria; order Squamata; family Lacertidae; genus Podarcis; species Podarcis cretensis. The sequence continues at coordinate 34,435,829 of NC_137187.1, forward strand.
AATTATTGTTTCCTGGTGATGTGGCAAGGATGCGTTTATGTGGGAGATGGGGGAAGAGAACTGCAGATAGATAAGAGGTCTCTTCCTCCTATCATACCTCGGGCTCTCAAAGCTCTCCCAGTAGACATCAGCAGCCCAGTTAATATACATTCAATCAGTGCTGGAATCAACTTGGTATTTGAACCGGCAGATTCCTAGTTTCTGTATTGGTGCCCTGGTGAACCATGTAGGGATACAGAAAAGAGGAATAAGGAGCAGAATTGTTCTCTTGAGTCCACCACAGCTACACTTCCCTAAATAATTTGTTGGATTATCCGGACCCAGCTTGGCCATGACCATATCTACATCAGACCTGCACCTTTGCTTCTGGCTTTGAGTAGGTCTATGGTTCCCAGTCTGTGCTCCCCACTTCCCAGTTCCTACTGCTGACTTCTTGGATGAACCCAGTGACGTAGCTAGCCGCATGGGTGCCTGGGGTGCTGCATGCACCGGTGGGAGCAGGATGAGCAGGGTGAGTGCCCATGGGGCAGAAAGGGCTCAACCCCCAGGAGCTTGTGCCCCCGCTCTGGCTCTAGTTGTCCCTTGTAGTGGTTGCTGTGTTTGGATCATCTCCCTGCCTGCAACTTTAGCTGCTCCTTCCCTTGGCTGTTGTTCTGTCTAGTGCTTGTTGGACAATTACCTTGTTCCAGACCCAGAATCTGCTTCCATTTTGACCCTTCTGTAACCCTTGCCCCAGAGATGAACCCAGTTCTGGTCCCAATTCAACTGGGGCACACACATCAGCTCCCAGCTGACAAATAGCCCATGTAGCTAGCTGCACATTGCCTTGCTTAAAAATGGCCAAAGTGTGTTTGTGTTTGTGTGTGTGGCTGAAGGCAGCTACCTCTACCCCATAGCTGTCAACTTTTCCCATTTCTTGTGAGGAATCCTATTCGGAATAAGGGAATTTCCCTTAAAAAAAGGAAAATGTTGACAGCTATGATCTATACAGTTGCATTAGTGCTATTGGAATAGTGCAAAAAGTCCTGACAGGTCCCCAGTATTTCTCTTGGCTCCAAAATTCATTCACTTCAGAGGTGAGGGGTGTATATCGGTCTCAGTTTGTTCCAAATGTACCACATTCTCCAAGGCAAGCAGCTCAGAGTGGTATGGCTACAAGGGTGCTCACCCGGCCATAGATCTCTCCCTTCCACCATCCTGGCTGCCCTTTCTTGTTGAGAATCTTTATGATGTCTCCCTCTGTGAGGGACAGTTCCGTCCGGTCTCTTGCACAGAAATTGTAGCGAGCCTTAGCTGAACCAAAGTACTTGCAGCTTTTGCCTGTCAAGGAATAATAAAGAGTTAGGCATGGAAACAATAAGGGGGTGCTTATCACATCCCTGAAACTGCACACCACTTGGATGGCAGTGAGCATGATGTAGAAGTTAAAAGTGATTGTGGTCAACAAATGCACACAGCAGAGCTTTCCAAACTTTCCATGTGGGTGACATACTTTTTAGACAAGCATCATTTCGCGACTCAGCAATTCAGTTTTACTAGCAAACTGGAGGTTAAATTAACCCCTTTCCAGCCCCGGGAAGAGCGCGGGGAGCATTTGTGCGAGACACACGCTGCAGCCGACACACTAACGTGTCACGACACACAGTTTGGAAAGCTCTAGCCTTCAGGATATGAACAGGCATGACACTATCAATTCCAGGCCTTAATAGTCTGCATGCACCAACCCTTTCTCTATGCAGAATTTGGAGAGATCTAGAAGATTTCCCTTTTGTGCTCGGGCTAGATAAGAGCTTCCTTATGTGCATGTAAGTGGGACGCAGGTGGCGCTGTGGGTTAAAGCCTCAGCGCCTAGGACTTGCCGATCGAAAGGTCGGCGGTTCGAATCCCTGCGGCGGGGTGCGCTCCCGCTGCTCGGTCCCAGCGCCTGCCAACCTAGCAGTTCGAAAGCACCTCCGGGTGCAAGTAGATAAATAGGGACCGCTTACCAGCGGGAAGGTAAACGGCGTTTCCGTGTGCGGCTCTGGCTCTGGCCAGAGCAGCGATGTCACGCTGGCCACGTGACCCGGAAGTGTCTCCGGACAGCGCTGGCCCCTGGCCTCTTAAGTGAGATGGGCGCACAACCCCAGAGTCTGTCAAGACTGGCCCGTACGGGCAGGGGTACCTTTACCTTTACCTTTATGTGCATGTAAGCCAAGGAGGATTGAGAAGGCATGGGAGGCCTGATCTACACTGCACTACTACTGTATGCAAAATAATAAAAGTTATATGATCCAGTCTTTGTATTTTGCATAGGCCACAGGCAGATGACCTCCATGCTATGTCTGCTCTTCAGCCTCCATCTCCATAAGATGCAATAGACGGACAGGTGGATTTAAACACAGAGAAAGCCAGGCAACCACTGAAGAAAGGTAGGAAATTGCCTAGTCTATTAAAGAATAGTACTCGATTGTTCATCACACGCTAGTTGACACAGGTTGGACCATGGAGTTTGGACCTTGTGTTGAAAACGTGTTAAGAGAATAGCTCCTCTGAACCAGATTGTTGAAATTCTGATGTCACTTCTGCATCTGGCAACTGGAGAAAAGACACATTTGTAAACAGTGGTACCTTGGCTCTCAAACACCTTGGTACTCAAACACCTTGGTTCCCAAACGCCGAAAACCCGGAAGTAGGTGTTATGTTTTTTGAACGTTTTTCGGAAGCCGAATGTCCGATGCGGCTGTCGGCTATTGTTTCCAGGGCGCCTGCACCAATCAGAAGCTGTGCCTTGGTTTTTGAACATTTCAGAAGTCAAGCAGATTTCCGGAATGGGTGAAATTTGGTGCTTTTGTTTTTGTTATTTATTTTGCATTTCTATTTTTGAGGCTTTTTCAGTTACCATAATTTGTTTTGTGTGTGGAACCCAGTTCAGCTACTTATTGATTGTGTGGCTGTGGAAATGGATAAAAGCCCCCCATCCAAACAATGACTATCAACAGTGCAGGTAAGAAAAAAAAAATATTTTTATCATCTACAATACTGTCTTATTTATTTTATAGTACAGTAAATTGATTATTGCTTTTATTTTATGGATCAATGGTTAGATAGTAGAATTCATGTTAAATTGCTGTTTTAGGGGTTGTTTTTAAAAGTCTGGAACAGAGTAATCCATTTTGCATTACTTTCTATGGGAAAGTGCAGCTTGGTTTTGGAATGCTTTGGTTTTGGAACCGACTTCCGGAATGGATTAAGTTTGAGAACCAAGGTACCACTGTAGTTTGGGCTGCCAAAAACAGTGGCCGGGTCATGCTCTGTTGAGGAGGAAATGGAGGCATGGATGTGTCACGCCGGGCGGCAGGCTGCTATCCGCAGCGTGGGGAGCCCTGCGGGAAACTACTGCAGGGCTCCCCACGCTGCGGATGTCTGCCCGGCGCGAGGGGCGCTCTGCTTCAGGGTGCCCCTCGCACTGGGCGGCAGGCTGCTATCTGCAGCCTAGACAGCCCTGCGGGAACTCCCGCAGGGCTGCCTAGGCTGCGGATGTCTTCCTGAAGCCTGGAGAGCGAGAGGGGTCGGTGCGCACTGACCCCTCTCGCTCTCCAAGCTTCAGTAAAAGCCTGCATTCGCCCCATAGGACGCACCCAGATTTCCCCTTCATTTTTGGAGGGGGAAAAGTGCGTCCTATAGGGCGAAAAATACGGTATCTATCTACTTGCACTTTGAGGTGCTTCCACACTGCTAGGTTGGCAGGAGCAGGGACCGAGCAATGGGAGCTCACCCCGTCGCAGGGATTCGAACCGCCGACCTTCTGATCAGCAAGTCCTAGGCTCTGTGGTTTAACCCACAGCGCCACCCGCGTCCTATATCTTGCTTTTAATTGAAACTGTAGAGATGAGACACAGATCACACACACCAGAGGCCCTGGGCACTGTTCTGTTCCCAGGCTCTTTGAAGGAGAACTGTAGCACGGTATCGAGGGTCTTGAAGCAATCCTTCAGGGAGTTCTCTTGGTAAAACTGCACCAGCTCCTAGAGAGAGAAAGAAGAGTTTCTTCATAAAGGCAACATCCTAAAGCTTGCACAATATGCCCCCTGGAGAGGAGGAAGGCAGCATGTGTAGCTGGTAAGGCATATCTAACCCATTCACTTGTGAAAGAAAGACGTGACATGCAAGGCACATATCAGAACAATATTAGGAAAAAAAGGAATACAACTGAAATACATCTCAGCTGCTTCTTTGAACCCCAAACTCTAATTCCCCTTTTCAGAATTGGCTCTTTGGCTTCTGTGTAACATGCGAGACATGCCATAAACCGATTCCCAGGGCTCAACTACAGATGACATAGAAGATGTATGAACAGCCTCTCAGCAGTCTGGTGGCTGCCATTTTGAGTGCAGAGGTGGGGATATTTAACATGTTCCTTTCATTTGTCCACTCACTAGATGATACATTCTAGTCACCCCATATTTTCTCACCCTATCTTGCCCTTTCTAGAAAACTTATCTCAGGGAAGCTGATATTAAGCAGACTAATGGCTTATTCACACTTACCTTTTGCCCCACTTTTTCCAGGCATAGGAAAACTCCATGCATGAGTGTATTCCCTCCCCCCCCCCCGAGCCATCCCATGGAAACCTGCCCTTTCGCATTCAGTTGGAGCAAATGTCAATTTGGGTTTCCCATGGATTGCCATTTGCTCCAATTGAGCTTTAAAGAGTCGGTTTTCATGGGGAGAGCTCCAGAGCAAAAAAACAAAAGGGTGCTCAGACACTTACAACAACAACAACAACAACATTTTTTTTAATCCTGTCCATCTGACTGCATTGCCCCAGCCACTTTGGGGAGCTTCCAACAGAATATACAAAAACACAGCAGGTGCCACTGTCGAGAAGGCCCTCTGCCTAGTTCCCGTAATGAGGGAACCGCCAGAAGGCCCTTGGAGCTAAACCTCAGTGTCTGGGCTGAATGAAGGGGATGGAGACGCCCCTTCAGGTTTATTAGGGCCAAAGCTGTTAGAGCTTTAAAGCGTTAACCATGCCTGGAAATGGTAGAGGAAATTTTGGTAAGTGTGGATGAGCCCTAAGGGCCTAAGATGTTTCTCACTTGTCTTGTGCTTTCTAGGCATGGGTCTGAGGGATTTTGCCTTTGTCCCACTGCTTTCCCCAGGAAACCCCTCTTTGGTGCTGAATTGGAACAAAAAGCAATCTGCAGGAAACCCAATTGCCACTTGTTCCAATTCAGTGCTAAACCATGAGTTTTCTTTGGGAAAGGGGTGGGGCGATGTGCCCTAAAGGGAAGGGTTAAGCAGCTCCTCTGCATTGTGCTCTTTTGCTTCTGATCCCAGCTTGGGTGATTGCTTTTCACTTAAATAAAACAGCCCCGACTGTAGAGAGACATGCACCTTCTTAATCCTATGCACTTCTTAATCCTATGCACTGTGCATCCTATGCATTGCCTGGTTTGGCCCTTTGCCATCATCACTATTGTGATGGTGCTTGCCAAAGATCTCCCTTCTGCCTATCCTGGAACTGAAATAAAGATATGTTTGCCTTCACTCTCCCTCCAACTTCCTCTCATTTTGTTCCCCCATTCTTCTCCTCAGTTGTAACAGTCACTATGAAGACAGAAGGGAAAACCGATTCTTACTATAAGTCCTTTGAAGGCTTTCTTCTCTGTGATGCGATACAATCCCTCCTTGGTCTGTATTTTGATGTGCTTGACTTCAGCGTTGAACCTGAGGGACACAAATCCACATGACAGTTGGGTTAATGGTTTCCCATTTCTGCACAGCATTGTTGACAATTGGCAACAACGGGTCACGTAACCTCATTTAGAAGAGCTCTAAGCTAAGAGATAGAACTAAGGTGCCTGCCTCATTCAAAGTCAAAATTAATGCTGGCATTTGAAATAATCAGCAAATGTCCAATTCTGATGTCCAACTCTGAACTCTGCTGAACAGTGTTTCCGGATAACAACTACTGTTTTGTTGAATTCTTCATCAGTCAATTAGTTCAACACTTGTAAGTAGAAAAGATATGTAATTTCTTCATTAACCAATCTTTTTTCGAATAGATATAATGAAAAATACTCTGGAACAGTGCTCATGCGATTATGTAGTCACTTCACAGCTTGCTCTCCACTGGGTAAAGTCTGGCACCGTGATTCATTTAAGGACTTTCAGAGACTTCAGTTCATTAGTTTTGATGTTTTGAATTATTCTATAAAGTTTTTCACATTGTTATTGTTTCTGGCCATCGTGTTGCTTTTGATATTGCTGACTCATATTTTGCAACACAGGGGTTTGTTTGTTTAGGCATTTGAAATGAGGCAGTGCTTCAACTGTGAAGAAGAAACCAAGGATGGTATGTATATATTTACAACTGTTGGTGTGCTGTAGAATCCTTCTTAATGAGAGGTTGGGACAAAAATTGACACGATAATTTGGGATAAATCAGCCTTGTATAACCAACATGCTTAAATTGAATTAATGCTTGAAGGGGTTAGGATCCTAGAGTAAGCTGTTCTGCCAGGCTTAGCTAGGTCACATGCCTTACCTGAGAGGAAGGGCTACCAAACACTTTGTTCTTTTTCCTTCCACCATATAAGGATGTCTAAGCTAGAGCATCCAACTTTAGAAAGCCATTTTTCTCTCTCTATACAAATAATTTATAAGGGACGCGGGTGGCGCTGTGGGTAAAACCTCAGCACCTAGGGCTTGCCGATCGCATGGTCAGCGGTTCGAATCCCTGGGACAGGGTGAGCTCCCGTCATTCGGTCCCAGCTCCTGCCCACCTAGCAGTTCGAAAGCACCCTTAAGTGCAAGTAGATAAATAGGTACCGCTTTATAGCGGGAAGGTAAATGGCGTTTCCGTGTGCTGCTCTGGTGCTGGTTTGCCAGAGCAGCTTCGTCACGCTGGCCACGTGACCCGGAAGTGTCTGCGGACAGCGCTGGCTCCCGGCCGCTAGAGTGAGATGAGCGCACAACCCTAGAGTCTGTCAAGACTGGCCCGTACGGGCAGGGGTACCTTTACCTTTACCTTTATACAAATAATTTAGAAACTCTTACCAATTTTGAAACTAAGTTGTACCACCTGTATTTTCTCGCTGCTGTGTGGAAAAGCACATGAATCTGACCGCTGAAGAGTTTGTAAGTAAACTCTTTTTACCTTACTGAACTGGTGATCTCTTTCTGTGCTAAGGGAAGTGGGAAACTTTGGAAGCAACTTAGAAGGGGGTATTTTAAAGGTCTTAACATCCTATATATCCATGCTGTATTTAAATCTCTGCTGGGGCTCTCTCACCAAAGAGTACTTGGCTCAGCCCTGTATACCTGAAGGAGCATCTCCGCCACTGTCATTTAGCTCAGACACTGAGGTCCAGCTCCAAGGGCCTTCTGGTAGTTCCCTCACTGTGAGAAATGAAGTTACAGGGAACCAGGCAGAGGGCCTTCTCAGTAGTGGCACCCGCCCTGTGGAACACCCTCCCATCAGATGTCAAGCAGATAAGGTACTATACAACTTTTACAAGACACCTGAAAGCAAGCCTGTACAGGTAAGTTTTTAAATGTTAAATATTTGTTATGTTTTTATATATGCTGGAAGCTGCCCAGAGTGGCTGGGCCGACCCAGTCAGGTGGGAGGAGTACAAATAAAAAAATGATGATGATGATGATGAAGTTTTAAGCATCAACTTCCAAAGAAACCTGAATCAATGGATTCTAGTGTGGATGTGCATTTTTTTAAAAAAAGGTATGATTTTCTAAACTTTGCCAGCTTCAAGGTTTTCTTTCTTCCTTTCCTTTTATTATGCAGTGGTACCTTGGTTTTCGAACGTAATCCATTCTGGAAGACCATTCGTATTCTGAAACGTTCAAAAAATGAAAACTCAAAATGGAAGCCTCAGTACGGAAGCCGTGTTTCCGGTTCGACTTCAGAGGTGTGTTCGAAAACCGAAGCATTTACTTCCGGGTTTACAGCATTCGAGTTCCAAACGGAATGTCAATGGAGACATTTGAAAACCGAGGTACTACTGTATTGCACATACAAATCTCCTTCTCTACCCTGATTTTCTAGCGTGGGGAGCAATAACATTACTTGATGCTGATGGCAAATTCAGTTGCATCCTTGATTCTCTGCCGCACCAGGAAAGTCCCATCTGAACGACTGGCAAGGGTCTGTTCTGCTTCTGCCCGCTCCATGGGCCCTGCATACCTGTACAATGAGGGGTGTTTGTTAATTGCAGTACAGCATTTGGTCACTGGGTGTCTCTGTATCCCACAGTTTACCACCACCACAAAAGACAGAAGGTGGGAGATCGAAGCAGCATGAGAAATCCTATGTGCCTTATTTTTATTCAATATAACTATCAGTGTTCTCATAAAGTCTTTAGATGAGTGCCTGTTCTATTGCAACAATGAAATGAAGAGCAAGGGAGAATACTGTCCTCTCCCTGTTAATCAATGGTGTCTGTGAAAATTTTTACACATCACTTGGGAAGACAGGCGAACTAATGCCAGTGTACTGGAAGAAGCAAAGATCACCAGTGTCAAAGCAATGATACTTCGATACCAACTTCGTTGGACTGGTCATGTTGTTCGGATGCCTAATTATTGTCTTCTAAAGCAGCTACTCTATTCCAAACTTAAAAATGGAAAGCGTAATGCTGGTGGTCACCAAAAGAGGTTTAAAGACTCTCTCAAGGCAAATCTTTAAAAATGCAGTATAAACACTGATAAATGGGAAACACTGGCCTGAGAGCGCTCCAATTGGAGAACAGCCTTTACCAAAGGTGTCATGGACTTTGAAGATGCTCGAACTCAGTATGAAAGGGAGAAATGTGCTGAGAGGAAGGTACGCTTGGCAAACCCTCACCGTGATCAACTCCCTGCCCAGAAACCTATGTCCCCACTATGGAAGGACGTGTGGATCCTGAATTGGCCTCTGCAGTCACTTACGAACTCACTGTTAAAACTGTGTTTATGGAAGACAATGTTACTCGGCTATGAGTGATTGCCAAAAAAGAAGAAGACCCTGCTCTCAGCTTGGTGTAACAGCTCTGAACTTATGATATGGGATAAACACATTTAAAAATCAATAGCATGGGAAAACCTCACAGCAAACCTTGTATGTGCATGTGATGTCTCATTGTACTTGCATACTGTGTAGATTTACAAGTGGGCTACTACCAGCAGAAACCCTAGGCCTATGTAGGATGCAAGGTTCATTAACCTCATGCTAGACATCACAGAATAAGGAGTTTTGGATAACAAGCTACTGAAATGGTTTAATTCTGTGGTGTTACTTACCAGTGAAAGACTGACAGATCTGGAGGAGGAATCTGGGAAAGAAAAGGTAATACAGTATTTATTTTCTGTGAATTGGGGTAGGATTTGTATTGTGGAAAGTTTTTGAAAAAACAGCAGAGGGGGAAATCCTTGCCTCATTCATTTTGGTGGGAATGTTTTGACAAATGAGGCAAAGACATCACCCAGAAGATGATATGCAATACTGTGCAGTTATGCTGCTTAAATCCAAAGGCATATTTTATCAGTTATTTCCTGTAGCATATTTTTTTCCAGCTGGTTTCCTTCTAATTCAGCAAATGCAATGTTATAGCATTGGGTTGCAAAGTAAAAACACTTTCTCTCTTTTTTGGGTGCTTCCAGATGGGGGCTTAATATTGTTAACTGGCTTATTGAAATATCAGTAATGAATAACCTGGCAGCAGGTTTTTTTTTTAAAAAATTGGACTTTTAATCAAAAGGGTGCTGTGCGTTAAACCACAGAGCCTAGGGCTTGCCGATCAGAAGGTTGGCGGTTCGAATCCCCGCAAACGGAGTGAGCTCCCGTTACTCAGTCCCAGCTCCTGCCAAGCTAGCAGTTCGAAAGCACGTCAAAGTGCAAGTAGATAAATAGGTACCACTCTGGCAGGAAGGTAAATGGCATTTCCGTGTACTGCGCTGGTTTGCCAGAGGCTTAGTCATGCTGGCCACATGACCCGGAAACTGTACGCCGGCTCCCTCAGCCAGAAAAGCGAGATAAGCGCCGCAACCCCAGAGTAGGCCATGACTGGACCTAATGGTCAGGGGTCCCTTTACCCTTTAAACCTGGATTAAATTGCAAAAAATATGAGCTAGCATTTTGGTGATAATGGCATTGTATGGATGCTGCAAAACAGTTGAATGCATGAGACATACTGATCCCACGATAAACACCTATCTGGAAGCATCCAGCATCCAAGATGGGTAACTAAACAGCACAGGGTTAAGTGCTTTTTTTCTTAAAAAAAAAAAAGTTTAGGGTACTGTCATTTTCCTACTCATATTGAAGTACTGCCTCTCAAGGAGGCCAAACTTAGATTCACAAAATGTTTAGGGGTATGCATCCCCCTGCGTCCATCCGTCCCCCTCCTGAAAAAAGCACTGGATCTGTCATCCCAGCAGGAGGACTGGATGGTGCACAGCAGCAGCCATCTCAATTTTCTTGTCATGGGTGTTGGTAGGTGGGGTGGCCTGGGGGAGGGGGCCTTGCTGCCTTTGCATGTGGTAGCGGGCAAGAGCTCTGCCTTGTCTGTGAGGGTGAGGCACGCGTAAGTGGCATGGTGCTGAGGCACCTCCGAAGTCTGGCACCAGCCCTGCTTCAAAAAGTAATGGAAAAAGCCCAGGGGAACAATTTGATGATGACATTCCCCAGAATAAAAATGAAAACAAAGAGTAGCAATTTCATAATAACCACCCCAAACCACAATAATTATGTTTTCATATGTGCTGGAAGCTGCCTAGAGTGGCTGGGGAAACCCAGCCACATGGGCAGGGTATAAGTAATAAGATTATTATTATTATTAAGAAGAGCCCTACTGTAGCAAATCAAAAGCCCCTCCAGATCAGCACCCTGTTCTCACAGGAGCCAACTAGATGCCTGGAAGAAGGACCTGAGCACAATAGTATTTTCTCCAGTTGTGATCCCCAGCAACTGGTATTTAGAGGAATACTCACATCCCACTTTAAAATCTATCCAGGAAATAGAAATGAAAAATAAAATAAACATCTTACGGGTCTGAAATGACTGGACCTGTGAGTGAGAATAGAGCCAGGGCCCAGAGGAATATAGCTGCCCCCATAGTTGGAGCTGTGATGTTTAGGGGTATGCGTCCCCCCAGAAAAAAAGCACTGGAAATATCTATGACATCCACCAACACTCATTCAACATCTCAATAGAGCACATACTTGAATCTCCCATGTAGCATTCCTATTGTCAAGATGAGATTTGAGGTTGGGTTCTTTTCTATATTGTCCACAGCTCATACCGCCCTGCTTCTGTATTGCCTGAAATCACAGCATATGCCCGACGCAAAGTTGCCTAAAAATGCTAATTGGAGGAAATCTCCAATAGATTTTCTCGGAATTGGGAGAACAAATGTGAAACCCTTTTAAACAAGTATGGACTAATCCTTGATGTTCTGAAGATACACCTGTAGCTACAAAGCAGTGTATTAAAAATAAAGAGTGCAAACTTTTGTTTAGTTGGAGATCACATCTTGTTGCCTTCACCATTTTAGTACTCTGTGAAATTTGATTATGGACTTCCAGATTACTTCCTTGAATTATTTGCCGATGTGATATGGAAGTTACTCACAACTTTGATATATCAAAGCATGTCCATAGTATATTTAGATGAGGGAAAATGCAGGGATAGCTTAGTTGGTAGAGCATGGGACTTTTAATTTCAGGGTCATGGGTCCGAGTCCAACGTTGGGCAAAAGATTCCCGCATTGCAGGGGGTTGGGCTAGATGACCCTCAGGGTCCCTTCCAACTCTACAAATCTATGACCCTGGAGTATTTGTTAAAACCCCATCGTTCTGCCTGGACACTGAGGTCCAGTGCCGAGGGCCTTCTGGTGGTTCCCTCATTGCGAGAAGCAAAGCTACAGGGAACCAGGCAGAGGGCCTTCTTGGCAGTGGCACCCGCCCTGTGGAAGACCCTCCCACCAGATGTCAAAGAGAAAAACAACTATTTGACTTTTAGAAGACATCTGAAGGCAGCCCTGTTCAGGGAAGTTTTTAATGTGTAATATTTTAATGTATTTTTAATCTTTGTTGGAAGATGCCCAGTGTGGGCGGGGCACAAATTATTTATTTATTTATTTGTTTGTTTGTTTGTTTGTTGTTGTTGTTTATGTATTTGCAGCCAGGGAGAAGTGAAATATATTGTTTGTTATGTACTGTACTACTCCCTGTAAACCTCTTCTAGGGAAAACATTTTCAAAGGAATTATTCAGAAAGTTTCATTTTTTAATAATAGGGAGAAAAAGCATTACAGTACCTGCTGATAAGATTTTTGTGTTTGCTCTAGGAGCCCAACAGATTAGACAAAAAAATAAAATAAAAAATTTGCAAAACACCCATTGCAGGGGTTTGGACTAGATAACCCTTGGGATCCCTTCCAACTCTACAGTTCTATGATTCTGTGGTGTCCGGTGTGTTGGGAACCACTTATGCTAAACTGTACCTCAACCTAATTCTATTTTGTGTGTGTGTGATGACTAATGGTTTACAACACACCAAGCCAGTTTCAATAAAACTCTAATCAAGTAAAACACACAAAGAAATCACCTCCCCCAGATATGTGCTACTTACACAGACATAAGGCTTCACTTTCTTGCAAGGAAACCAGCCAATGTCATTGCTGGATGTGTTCCTTCCCTGAAAACAATGAACGAAAGCAAAGAACTCATGAAAAGTATGGTCAATCTGCAGTTGAACATTTTTGAAAAGAACTTTAGACGATGGGGGGAACGTTCCAGTGGTTGACTTTAAGTTGGTTACAAGCATTGACCTGAAATGACCTGGAGGGGTTTTTTTGGCCATAGTTTCCCCTGCTTCACAGAATGCCTCGCAAACTGCTGCCAAAAAAACAGCCCTTGCATCTAAGTGTGCTGTGAACTGGAAGCGAGAAGCCACCCTTTTCAGTTTCAGTCCCAAATTTAGCACATTTTAGTGACTTGGAACTAGCCTACCTATAGACTGTGAGAAAGAGCAGAGGATCTTCTGGGGGAATAGGTAGCCTGATGAATGCTAAATTAATCTCTGGAAATGGTCCATGAACTTCGGAAGACATGCTGCATGGGCCGCAAAGCCTCCTCAGCAAGAGTAATGCTGAGCTCTGGGCAGCAATTTGATTGGCAGCAGAACTCCTCCTCTGCTGCTGCCTGTTAGGACAGGGGCCATTTAAAAGGCCACGTCAGTGGGCAAACAAGGCAGATTGAAGGAGTAAGAGGGTGAGGGAAGGAGAAGAGTTCTGCATCCTTTACCTATGTTCCCCCTTGGTTCTTCAAATCACACTGGCAGACTTGCACTTAAAAGATTCAGTAGTTCCTTTATTTGTATTCTGAGAAGGCATGCAATGGGACGCAGGTGGCGCTGTGGTCTAAATCACTAAGCCTTTTGGGCTTGCCGGTCCCAGCTCCTGCCAACTTAGTGGTTTGAAAGCACGTCCAAGTGAAAGTAAATAAATAGGTACCACTCCGGTGGGAAGGTAAACGGCATTTCTGTGCGCTGCTCTGGTTTCGCCAGAAGCGGCTTAGTCATGCTAGCTGCACGACCTGGAAGCTGTCTCCGGACAAACGCCAGCTCCCTCGGCCTGTAAAGCGAGATGAGCACTGCAACCCCAGAGTCGTCCGTGACTGGACTTAACTCTCAGGGGTCCTTTACCTTTACCTATGCAATAGCTCATTCATCATTCCAGTTATTCATCACCATGTTATCCTGATGTCACCTCAAGACCGAAGAGCTATCGTTGGACAGCAATGTTGACTATGCCTACCTGCCACCACAGCTGCTCGGCCTCAGCTCTGTTTAGCTCCACAATATCCCCCACGTTGAGCTTCAGTGGTGGACCAAATGCCACAGGAGGTGGAGGAACACCATAATACTCCTGGCAGACCTCCAATTTGGGCAGCCCTTAAGAGCAAAGAAGAGAATTGTAGTGATTAGACGAATCAGTTTCCTTGCATCTTCACACCCCGTCACCCCATCATTCAGACCTGACACTGAGGTCCAATTCCGAGGCTCTTCTCACTGCAAGAAGTGAAGTTACAGGGAACCAGGCAGAGGGCCTTCTTGGTAGTGGCACCCACTCTGTCAAAGAGATGAACTACCCAACTTTGAGAAGACATCTGAAGGCAGCCTTGTACAGTGGTACCTCAGGTTAAGAACTTAATTCGTTCTGGAGGTCCATTCTTAACCTGAAACTGTTCTTAACCTGAGGTACCATTTTAGCTAATGGGGCCTCCTGCTGCTGCCGTGCCTCCACAGCACAATTTCTGTTCTCATCCTGAAGCAAAGTTCTTAACCCAAGGTACTATTTCTGGCTTAGCAGAGTCTGTAACCTGAAGCGTCTTTAACCTGAAGCGTTTGTAACCCAAGGTACCGCTGTATAAGGAAGCTTTTAACATTTGACGTTTTGTTATGTTTTTATACTCTGCTGGAAGCTGCCCAGAGTGGCTGGGGAAACCCAGCCAGATGGGCTGAGTACGACTAATAAAATTATTATTATTGCTTTTATTTCAACCACATGCTATGGGAGTGAGCTTTTTAAATAACTAGGAACAACCACACTATTCTGTGTCCAAGTGATGGGTGGGGCCATGTAGGTGAATGCAAGCAGTGAGTTCTCCAGATGCTCTGCTGCTAGTCTTGGGCGGCTGCCAGCCTCAATCCTTCATCGGTCACCTGCCATTATTGGTGTCCTTGCGGAAACATACAAAGTGAGCTATCAGGTAATTACAACTCACCTAGAGCAGCTTTATCGCTCTCCAGCGTATGTCGATTGGATTTATTCTGCACAGAAAAATGGATTTTGGTTCAGGTAACGGGAATGAGGTGAGAGGTTAACAGGATATAGAAAATTATAATGACCAAGGTACGCATCCAAGTTTCTGGAAGGATATATCATATTCAACCTGTATGGAGTATTTTATTCATTGTACACAATGTACACATCTTAAGCTAAAAATTGGTTGACTGTGGATTATGAACCATTTCCACACCACTGGCTGAGTTGCTGTGATGTCACAGAACATTCACAATTATTGACATTCACGAGGAGACAGGTTCAGCCCATTGCATGCTGACAAACTTTCCACACAGGGCTCATCCACACTTCCCCTTGTCTTGCCGCTTCTCCCCAGGAAAACCTGCTGGTTACTGTTGAATCGGAACAAACATCAAATGGTTTTTCTGTGGTTCTCCCAGGAAAAGTGGCAGAGCGAAAGAAAAACAGCTCAGACTCCTGCATTGAAAGTATGGGGAAATCTCTTGGACCCCAAATGCTTTCTAGGCATGGAACTAGTGGAAGTGTGGACAAGCCCTCAGTAAAGGGTCAGTTTCCAGAAAGTAAAAACTCACACAAAGTATACAGACAGAAGGATCTACATGCTGGTGGAAGCAAGCAGAAAGGTTTGGTGCTAAGCAGACTGAGGATTGGGAAGATGAGTGAGAAGAGGATTTACGAAGCAGTGGGTTTGAAGAGGTGGGGATGGAGTGGGGGGATGGAAATAGCAGGGGAGAGGAGCAGCAAAAAGACCTGATGTTGAGAAGTAAAGGAGGCAAGGGCTGAAGGAATAAAAGGGGGCTAAGGAGAAAAGGGAGGAGATATTTTGGGGGGCAGGGCTCTGTGGCTATGGGGACAAAAGCGGCAGCATGCAAACAATTTACAATGCCCCTTCCGACCTTCAGGAGGAGGGGGGGTTGTGGGATCACGACCCCGCCCACACTCTGCGAGGCTGGCGTCAGCCTCGCAGGAGACAGGGATTCACCCAATTAGCATACCCTGTGGCGCCAGCCAATTGGCTGGCGGCAGGGGCGGGCCTTCCTAGGGCCACTTAAGGTCAGGGCAGCCCCTGGCTCACCCCCTTTCTTCCCTGGAGACGACGCAGTTTGGAGTTTGCAGTTTGGGTTTCCCTCAGCTGCTGGACCACAGAGAAGTTTACCTTTTGTTATTCCTTTCTCCTCTAGGAGTGAGGGCTGCTTAATTCGCCTTTATTGCGCTGCTCTCTTCATAATTGGGTACTTTGGCTGAATTTTAATTGATTGGGGTGCCTGGGGGGGTGACTACATTGCCATTCGTCGTTAATTCTGCTGGTGCCTTGCTGTTTGTGTGTGTGTTTATTGTTCCCTTGGTCAGCAGAGGTGCTTCAGAATTTCCTCATCCTTCCTCCTTTTGCTTCTCCCCCTCTCTCCCCATGGTTTGAATGCTCTTGAATCAGCTGATTTTACACGGTCTCCGTTCTGCCCCCCTTGTTTCTCCCCTCTCCCCAGCTAATTTAAACAGTCTCCATTCTGCCCCTTCGTTTCTCCCCTCTCCCCGGCCAGCCCTCACGTTTCCCGCATATCAGCTGTTCCTGCTTGTGGGAGATCTTATCTGCCTTGCCTGGAGCGTTCCTGCCTTGCTTCTTTGTTGCCTTTGTTCTTGAGCTGCAGGGCACCTCGTGGAATATGCTGTAGCTTCACAGAAAAAGCTCCCTTTCTTTTACAGGGAATTTTCAGCATTCGCTGCTGGTGTTGCTTTATTTCTAAACTGCTTGATTTTCAGGAGTTGTTATCTCTAGTTTTGTGGGGCTTTTCTCCTTCTGGGGGTTTCCCCCTTTGCGCTCCATTCCAGCTGCTGCAGTTTAACACGGGAGCTGTAATTGAGCTAAAATCACTGTGTGTGTGTGTTTGTGTGCTTTCCTTCCAGCATCTCTTTCACGTCTACAGTTTTACAGGAAGCTCTGTGTGTTTTGGTGCAAGTTCCCTGCCCTCAGGAGCTTGCCTTGCCTGCTGCTGCATGCCCCCTTCAGAAGAATTTATTCAGCTTTGTGGAGCTTTTTCTGGTGATCCGTTGCCTGCCCTCGACTGCTGACCGCCTGTCCTGCAAGGAGCTCAAGGAAGAAAGGCCGGAGGACACAGCGCACCCATCCAATCAGGTTTTGCTGTTGGGGCTTCATGCTTTAGCTAGGGGTTTGTGCAGGGGAGCGTGGTGCAATTAGGTGGATGGCAGCTGCGGGAGGAGAGCGGGCTGCATTTGGTGCCGGTTGTGTTTCATTTTCCTGCTGGGGTGAGGGGGCAGAATTTCTTCTCAAATAATCATTTCAGCAGCATTCTTGAGGGGGTGAGTTCTACAGGCTGTTTTATTTTCGCGCGGAAGTTTAGACTTGGAAAGCATCGGAAGCAGCTGTGCCGTTGCCGGGCAACCACCGTGCCCCTGCCGCCATTTCATCCACCCACATGGCCTTCCGGGCGGTTGCCATTTTACTATAGGCACTCCACGTGGGAAGTAATTTTAAAAACCCTACCTTTTAAGCCTAACCGGCGGAAAAACCAGGGAAATAATTAATGTTCATAAGGGGTACGTGGGGAATGCCTGCAGGTTTTGCTCTTGCGGTTGTGGAATTTTTTCAGTGTTAAAGGGCTAGCGTTAAGTGTTTCCGCACATGTTCCTTGCCGCTAGGCAGTGGGAACGCATTACGGCCGCCATTTTGATTGCCCACGTGGCCTTGCGGCGGCGGCCATTTTAGGAGAGGCAAAACCACGTGGGATCTACTTTTTGAGTGCCCCTCACTTTCTATTTGGTTTTAAATTCAAAAGCAATATAAACAATATAAACAAAGGAAATAAACACAAGCAATATAAACAAAGGATGATAGCGCAACTATTAATAGAGCCTAGCTTAAATATGAGCATGCAAGGGGCTGCAGGGAGCCCCTCCTCTTGGTGCATAAGCTTGCATAGAGCTGGCTACAGCGTCTCTGGCTAGGCTAATCTTAGAATTAATATCCTCTAATTAATTGACTGCTTTTGTTTATACTTACACTCTCGAGAATTTCATTCTGGGAATTTAGGAAACACATTTAAATCAAATTGAAGCATTAGTGCATAGTATATTGGAATTCAAATTATTTCATTCAGCTTGCGGTGCTCTGTGGAGCTGTGTCATTTACTCTCTGCCTAGGCTTTAATTTGATAATTTGGTATAGTCAATTCATAGTTATAAGGAAAAGAGATGCAGGTTTTACATCATTTGATTTATTAAAGGGTTTCTTCGCCTGCAATCTCTTGCGAGCTTCGCATACAGGTTATAGGGAATCTAAAGCAAATAGCTCATGCCTCTTTTACGTTCATCTCTTTCTGGTATTTCATCAGTTAGTTTATAAGTATATATTTAATCTGGCAATTTTAAATCATTTGGTTGATTTTGATAATAGTGCTTAAGGGCTTTTGGGAGCTTTGCTTTGCTTATAGGTTTGTTGCATAAGTCAACTTATCATCTTTCACTGCTGTATTGCTGGGTTACAATGTATAATTCTACCTCTAGCTTGCTGCATAGCTGCTGACATTATCAAAGGTGCTCTTCTGTTTATTATAGACTCAGTATTCCTCTAAATACATTGCTTGAGGTGTGGGCTGGTATTTTGGTTTGCTATCCAGTGCAGATAATAATGAGCTACGGTGATATTGTTTGCAGCTAAATACAATTTGTTGGAGATTAGTTAGGCATCTTTGATTCCTTTAAACTCACCAGTGCAGACAATACTGAACTACTGTGATATTGCTCGCACCTCACCCATATAATCCAAGCTAGTTGGCGTTGATTTTACTGAACCAGGCTAATTAAGGGTATCAAACTATGTCTGCTCAAAATGCCGCTATATCTGGGGTGGCACAAGGGAACCAGGAGGGGTCCCAGGCTTTGTAATGCCTACTGTATCGGGGGGGGGGGGGGCATAAGGGAACCAAGAGGGGCCTCAGGCCTTCGTAGTGCCTAGTAACCCACATACTTTGGCACAGTTTTTTCAATGCTCTTAGACATTTTATAGGCAATATAGGCCCGCAGGCCAGGTGGCAGCGGCACCTCTTGCGCTCACCCAAGAATGCATCCCGGATACGCCACCTAACGTTGTGGACCGCCCTGGTACCTCCGCGGCCACCGCAGCAGTGCTGAGACCAGCCAATGATTCAACAGTGAGTCCTGTGTCCAAGATGGGTTAGGGTAGCCTCCTGTGCCCTGCAACCCGCAGGCCTAGTCAGTGTTTCCTCTGCTTTGGAAACCTTTTACCAACAATTCAGGCCCATGGTCACTACGGCCTCTTCTGAAATAGTGAGGAGCTCCTTTGCACTTTGGCCTCCTTATTTAGGGTCCCACATTCGGGTAGCAATCCATTTATGCATCCTCACACATAATTACAGTCTACGTGTCCCTGGGTTTCCAATGACAGATCCTCGGGAGGTAGGGCTCATGCTTACAATTATAACCTTTCTGCCTCTCAGTATACCCCAGACTTTCCCAGTATTCCACAGGGAATGCTGTGGAAGGGAGAAAGAAGTCTAAGTAAGAAGAAGCATTCGGCCAAGAAGAGCAAAAGAAGTAAGCCTTCTGATGCCGAGGACGATTCAGAAAAGCTTCCTGCTGCCCACCACCTGCTGTGTTCCGAGCGACCAGAATTACTGGATGGAGCATATGGGTCCCTATGTGGGAAAAGGAAAGTCAGAAAATTTGAAGCCAAGCGAGTCCCTCACCATGAGGTTTGCTGGGAGTACAACACGGGTGTGTGCCAAGGGCCAAATTGTAAGTATGTGCATGAATGTGAGAAGTGCCTAGGTAACCACCCAGCGTCTTCGTGTTTTAAAGGTAAACAGCCTTTTCCGGGCAGCAGGGGGCATTTCCATCAGGGGTCTTGAAAAGCTCACAGACCCGCCAAAAAGAACAGCCAGAAACTGGTATTAATTTGGCCCTTGACTGGGATGTTCTCTTCTGTTGAGCCCTCACCTCTTAGAACCCTTCTCGATAGATACCCTAAAAATAGAGGCAGCAAAGAGTTTCTCTTATGGCCTCAGGATCCTCATTTCATTACCCCCTAACTCGGGGAACCCCCCCCCCCCAAACCAAAGAATCAGTTCGGGAAGTGTCCCGTCTAAACAATTATCGCACTCCTAGAGTGGCAAACCTGTCCCGGACCTTTGACCTTTAGTGCTTAGAAATAAACATCTACTTCTCTAACAAATTTACCCCTGGGGTTAACAAGGGCATCACGGATGCACAGGTGCAGCGAATTGCCACAGCCATTCCGGGAGCACCTTTGGAGCCTTGGGAACATGATGTCCTGAAGGGAGTATTAGCTTCAGGAGCCAAGCCCACGCTTAGATCTTTTAAAAGGGCTTGGGTGGACTTTATGGAGTTTCAAGGCAAACTTATAAAATAATAGTAATAAAATATGATAATGATAATAATAATAATGACAATAATAATAATAGTAAAAAACAAAAAACAAAAAACAAAAAAAAAAAACCAAAAACCTACGCTTGACACACCTCAAGGTAAATTAAAAAATCCTAAGCTTCACACGCCTCCTACCAAGGCTGAAGCTCTGCAATACTTGGTACATTGGAGGGTGCTGGGTCGTGCAGCAAAGACTCTTAAACATCCAGTAGGCGGCAATCTCTTTTTTCTGTAAGGTTGTTTAATCCAGAGACCCTGGTGTGGCCTTCTTAGTGTGAAGGGCACTGTGGGGCTGGCGCAGGCCGCAGCCTCCTAAAAGTGATGGTAGAAGGCCCTTAACTTATGACATTCTATGCTAATTCATAAATAAATAAATAAATGTAAAATAATAATAATAATAATAAACCATAAAAAAAAAAAAACAAGAAGGAAGAAAATTAAGAAGTATCTGTTGGTCCGAGGACAAGGCCCAGTTATTTACAGCTGCATACTCCATTGCCTTTGGCGCTATGCGCAGTGGCGAAGTGGTTTGTAAGGGCCAACCAGATTCCATTGCCCGAGGTAGTTTGAGAGACCTGACCTTGTTCAGATCCAATTTAGTCCTGCATGTCCAATGTTCCAAAACCGATCAGCAGTAAAGGACACTAAACAATTCATGTACATGGGACCAACCGTCTCAGGTCCATTCCTCGAACATTGGGATGGCTCCGGCCTTGCACGGCATCAGTCCATGCACGTTATGCGAAGGGCGATTGCTGCCTGAGGTTTACCCTCAGCTAAATTCACGGTTAACTCCTTTCGGATTGGGGCCGCCACCACAGCAGTGCATTTGGGACTCTCATCTGAAAGGATGAAGGACTTGGGGGCAGTGGAAGTCTGATGCATTAAGGGAAGTCTGATGCATATAAAGGAGATATTCATAAGACCTTGTGATTGTTCACAGTATACCTGACCTGGCTTTGTTACCTTCTTTTGCTTTCAGGTGACGTTGTGATGCATATTTGGAGTATAGCCCCTGCACCGTCCACTGGGATATAAACCATGCCGCTAATGGGGACCTAGGGTGCAGGAGCTACGAGGGCGCGCATCTGGATAATCGGGCACAGCATGGTGCATTGGGCCAGGGTCCGCGCCATCAATTCCGGTCTCGGGCCGCACCTTAGCTACATAAATATATCTTGGATCTCTCGAAGGAGAATGCGCTGGGCCAAAAAATGTTGCCCGCTATTAGGGCCAGAGAGGCGGCGGAGGGGCCCCCAGATGCTTTAGATATCCAATTAGGCGAAAAGTGTTAGCTTACAGAAAGGCAGTCGACTTGATGTGGCATATCTTTAGTGACTTGGAGGAACTTAAGGCCTCTTACCCAAACGTCACTACTAGTTTATTTGGGGCCTCGTGGATGGAGAGGCGGGTTTGGAGAGATTGCAGGTGCCCGATAGCCATAAACAGGGCTAGGAAAGCCTGGCATTGGGCGGTGGTGCGTAGAGTGGCAGCCCTGGGTGGGAGTGGCATTGAGGGCCCACCCAGTGCCATGGTCATCCAGCTGAGCGAGAACGACTTGGCGTATAGGAAAGGGGTGGACTTGATATGGAACATTATCAATGACTTGGAATTGTTGAGGGCATCCCATGAAAACATTACAATAATCTGGTCATCTTTGCTGGAAAGGCGATGTTGGAAAGGGATGCAGAAAAACCCGTGGCTGTGAACAAAGCTAGGAGGATTGTGGAGCGCACGGTGGCTCGTAGAGTGGCCGCATGGGGCGGTCGGGTCATTCAGCACCCATGCATACGGTTTGACAAGGAAATGCTTTATCACTGGGATGGCGTGCATACGGTTTGACAAGGAAATGCTTTATCACTGGGATGGCGTGCATCTATCTGATGCTGGCAATGCTATTTGGTTGGCAGATAATTTTCAAGGCGTTAGGGATTGGTTACAGGTCTGAGGGTATTGGCGGCGAGCCGGCTTGCGGCTCGGTGGCGGTAGGCATTGGCCGGGGTATTATCATGCAGATGAGGTTGGGGGGGAGGAACGCCATCACCTCCCCCAATGCTTGAAGGGTAGTTCGTTAAAGGACTCCGAGGGGCGACGCCTCGTCCGAAACCTACGGAGGCTAGGGCCTAAAGCGCGCCCCCGAGCGGTAACCCCTTGGGGAGCGCCCAGGGATATGCATCTCGGGTGGCTCCCCCTGTTGGTGTTTAACCCTTCCCGGTCAGACCGGATAGTCGGTTAGGGCCAATGCCTAAAGCCAATACCCTTCTTTCCTGTAATCAATAAAGTTGTGGCCATTTTTCGCCCATTAACCTAAAACTCTGTGTCCGTTGTCTTCATTTATTCCACCTGTGGGGGGGAGGGAATAGCCACACAATGCCCCTTCCGACCTTCAGGAGGAGGGGGGGTTGTGGGATCACGACCCCGCCCACACTCTGCGAGGCTGGCGTCAGCCTCGCAGGAGACAGGGATTCACCCAATTAGCATACCCTGTGGCGCCAGCCAATTGGCTGGCGGCAGGGGCGGGCCTTCCTAGGGCCACTTAAGGTCAGGGCAGCCCCTGGCTCACCCCCTTTCTTCCCTGGAGACGACGCAGTTTCCCACCCACCCGCCCTTTAGGTTTTGCCACTGACCTTGCTATGGGCTTCGGCTGGTCGCCGCAAGGGGCCTGGTAGGAGTTTTTCCATTTGGCTAATTGGCTGGTTTTGTGAGCCACTTGGTTTTTTCGCCTACCTCGTAGCAAATCGTCACAACTCCCTCGGTTTTGGCGGTAGGCATTGGCCGGGGTATTATCATGCAGATGAGGTTGGGGGGGAGGAACGCCATCACCTCCCCCAATGCTTGAAGGGTAGTTCGTTAAAGGACTCCGAGGGGCGACGCCTCGTCCGAAACCTACGGAGGCTAGGGCCTAAAGCGCGCCCCCGAGCGGTAACCCCTTGGGGAGCGCCCAGGGATATGCATCTCGGGTGGCTCCCCCTGTTGGTGTTTAACCCTTCCCGGTCAGACCGGATAGTCGGTTAGGGCCAATGCCTAAAGCCAATACCCTTCTTTCCTGTAATCAATAAAGTTGTGGCCATTTTTCGCCCATTAACCTAAAACTCTGTGTCCGTTGTCTTCATTTATTCCACCTGTGGGGGGGAGGGAATAGCCACACAAATGAATTGAACAATCCAGTCAAATCGATAACTGCTTGTCTCTAACTGAGCGATGAATGGGAAAGAACACAACACCACCTATATTTTATAATTCATATCCACATTAACCAAAACTGGAGATACCCAGAATTTTGTTCTAAAATTCCAGCTCTTTCAATTTCTATTATTTGCTGTGCATGCCTGCACTTAATCTGGCTCTTTCGGGAGGAAACAAGTGTGGTGTCTTTCAGCCACCAAGTAAAGACAGCTGCCATTGGCTTCCACTTAAAAAAGCAACCTTTGGGCAGAACCACACAATACTTCTCTGCAAAAACAGGTTCCTGGGGCCCCATGTTTGTCTTGTGAGCACAAGGGCAAGGGAGGATTGGCAGGAAGAAGGGACTGTTTAGCTTCCTCCCTCCTGCCAATTCTTCTCTGTAAAAGCCCTTCCCACTCCTCCAAAACTTGGTCCCATGGCTAAAAATAGGACTCTTTTGGGGAGGGGAGGTCTGAGCAGAAAGGCAGAGGGTGAAAGCTGTTAGGGTAAGGGTTAAACCCCGCCTCCTGCTAGGCTCTCTTGCAGATGTCCTTCCACCCCACCCCACCTATTATTGTTATTAACTCCAACTTTTATTCTTTTTCTTTTACCTTTTTCATGGTAGATCCAGACTCTGCATTAAACAGAAAATAAGGAAAGATTACAATAGGCATGGAGAGAAGAGCTTAAAATGAATATACATAATAGTATATCACCACCTACTATAGGAAGGGACATGGGTGGCGCTGTGGGTTAAACCACAGAGCCTAGGACTTGCCGATCAGAAGGTTGGCGGTTCGAATCCCCGCGATGGGATGAGCTCCCGTTGCTCAGTCCCTGCTCCTGCCAAACCAGCAGTTCGAAAGCACGTCAAAGTGAGAGATAAATAGGTACCACTCCGGCGGGAAGGTAAACGGCGTTTCCGTGCGCTGCTCTGGTTCGCCAAAAGCGGCTTAGTCATGCTGGCCACATGACCCGGAAGCTGTACGCCGGCTCCCTCGGCCAGTAAAGCGAGATGAGCGCCGCAACCCCAGAGTCGGCCACGACTGAACCTAATGGTCAGGGATCCCTTTACCTTTACCTTACCTACTATAGGAACAGAGCTCTGATTCACACACACCCTTTTAAAAATAAGGTGAAACTGTGTATCACCATCTTATTGCTTCCCATTTCATTATCGATAATCATTCTCTGCATACCCTCTAGCTAGCAGGACCAGTGGTCAGGGATGATGGGAGCTGCAGTCGAGCAACATCTGAGGACCCGGCCCAAGTTTGAGAAAGGCTGCTCTAGAGACTTGTCCACCAATTTAGAAGAGTCTGAAACCTTACCTTTACCTGAGCTGGACTTTCCACACGGTGACACCCGCCCCAGACATTCCTTGTGAGCAGGTGCCCGGCATCTGCTGCAGCGATAGCCCTGATAGAAGGTTCCTCTGTGTGCAGATGGGAAAGAGGAGGGAGGGGGCTTATGTATAATAAAGTGAAGTCTTGCTTAGTTGCCTTACATAAGTGCTGGGTAGAAGACAGGTCTGGAGATCTACTGGTAGATCAGATCTCTGGGTAATTTGCAGTATATCAGGTTTTCTGACTCTCAATTGTTCGACAAGAGCATCAACAAAATGACAGCCCCACCCTAAAATATACTGCTGAAATCAGGAGTGCCAGCTTGAATAAAATAGGTGGGGCAGGTAAGCCCTGCCTCGCATAATCAGTTCCATGAACACCTTTTGAATGGCAATGCCCATTGATTTTGGGAGGGGCTGGACCCCCCAAATATTTTATTGGGGGGCTGAAGGGAACTTGGCCCCTAGGAGCTGGCTCCTGTGACTACAATGAAGGACGCTTGAGGCGATAAGTATGAGTGGATTTTTCTGCTTGAGAGAACTTTGAGCTCTGTTCAGTTTTAGCACTCCAAAAATATTTCTGGGTCCAAAGTGCCAGTCTCTGATTGGTGGATCTTGGGGCTCTAGAAAAATCAAAGCAGATCTTGCAAGCCTGAGGTCTTACAGGGTCTCCTGCTGCTAGGCACTAAAGCTCAGGTGTTGTGGTTCCAAATAATGCCTGATGTGATCCAAATCTCCATGTTCCACAGTGAGAAAACCTTTACATGGGCTATCCTAACATTAATAACTCCATTAGCATTTAAAATAGATATAGATAAACATTTTGAATGTTGCTATATGTATTGTATTGCAATGTCACGTAGTGTTGTGCATTGTTAGGTATGGTAGATTGTAGTGAATGGTGAATTGTTGTGTAAGTTATTGTTGAGTGTTAAATAAAGTGGGTTTTTTTTTTTAAAAAAAAAAGCATTTAATTTCACTTCTAAAGGTGGGATCACATAAAACTGGCAGCTATATTATTAAGATAGTTGTCCCTTCTACCAGAAAGGAATGCCAGATCAAGCTGTTGGACTATGCCGAAATGGCAAAACTGACTGGAAGACTCAGGAACCAAGAAGACCTAAACTTCAATAAAGAATGGGGAAAATTTATAATTTATCTAGGAGATCACTGTAAAGAGATGAACACACTAGCAGGATTTTAATAACATTTGTAATGTAACGAATATTATGGACAAGATGGAAAGATACAAAATATGGATTGTGGAAAAATATGCAGTTAAGAGGGTGTACGATAGGACTCATGGAGGGGAAGGTGGGAAGTCCAGAGATTTGGAGAAATCTCTAAATATGGATATGCAATTTGAATTGTTATAAATTAATATTTGAAAAACCAAATAAAAATTACTATGCAACAAAAGAGATACCGTATTGGCCCGAATATAAGCCTCACATGAATATAAGCCGCACCTTTAAAATTAATGGGGAGGAAAGAAAAAAAAGACAATACCCACGGAGGAGTGGGGGCCGAGGGGGGCCAAAGAGGCAGTGCCTTCCGTCCAGCGGCAGTGATGGTAGGCAGCAGCTTCTAGAGCAGCCTTTCTCAACCTGTGGGTCCCCAGATGATGCTGAACTACAATTCCCATCACCCCGAGCTAGCAAGGCCAGAGCTCAGGGATGATGGGAGTTGAAGTCCAACAACATCTGGGGACGCACAGGTTGAGAACCACTGTTCTAGAGGGTCAGCACCACATGGCCCCCCAATGGGATGGGCAGAGAGAGGCGGCTGCTGGTGGGACTCATGCGGCCCTCAGCGGGATAAAGCCAGGCAGCACCTCGGACTAGCGCCAGTCCCAGCACACTAACTGCATCTCTTGTTCCTCCTCCTAGCAGACCTTCTCGCTCTCTCGTCCACACTCCTCCCTCCCTTCCTCCTCCTCGCCGCCTTCTGGCTCCCTCTCAGGAACCCCCTCACCGTGCCGCCATCTTGAAAGCCAACCCAGCCCAAACCAGCCACCATCCAGGGACAATCCTGCTCCAAGCCATTTTTTGTAAGGTCGCGAATATAAGCCACACTTTTCACTGTCAGAATTTGGGGGGAAAGTGTGGCTTATATTTGGGCCAATACGGTAGTTGTCCCTCCTGTATGGCTTGGGTAGAGTGGGATGGGATATGTACCTCAGCAGCATCTGGCAGGCTTTGCAGGAGGTGGTATCCTCAAAGGAATACATCTGGAACTCGTGTCTATTTGCTGTAGCATTTTCAGGGTAGATATTGGAGCTGCACCAGAAATTGAGAAAGAGGGAGTCAGCAGGTTACAACAATGGTGGCTACATCAAATTCACAAGCTTATGGACTGTTTGTTTGGAGGCAACACAGAATAAAGACATCATTGTGTCAAGAACAGGTTGCAGAAAACACCCACAACAAAACACCACCCTGGATGGGCCCTGGGTGTCCATCCCAGCCCATTCGAAAGATTCAGATTCTTACATCAAATCTGCCAATTTTGCACATTTCTTCTGGTAATATTATGGTCAAGCTCCAGTGCTGCAGAATCATGGTACTGTCATGGAAATGTTCCAGTGACTAGAATGGAACTGCAGCCAGACTGCAACAGTCTTGGGATTGTAAAGGATAGCATACAACAGGGGCAGGAGTAGAAGTGTAGACCTACAGGGCCATTTCAAATTGTTCCATCCATTTCTTCTTCAGCTCCCGCGTCTTAAAGTACAGTTCGAAGCCCGAGCAACCATTAAGCTCGATTAGGACAAACATGTGAGTCCACTGTCAAGAAGAAAGAAAAGGGGAATAACAGATTAGCATAAAATCTTGGCTGGGCCATATTTATTGACATGGACTCCTTTGATCCCTCTTAGTCCCATTTGGGAAGAATGGGAAGAACAGAGTTCTGTTCTGGGGTGGAGGTGTCTGCTGAATTAAGGCCGCAAC
Organism: Podarcis cretensis; assembly: GCF_951804945.1. Taxonomy (NCBI): domain Eukaryota; kingdom Metazoa; phylum Chordata; class Lepidosauria; order Squamata; family Lacertidae; genus Podarcis; species Podarcis cretensis. The sequence continues at coordinate 34,463,517 of NC_137187.1, forward strand.
TCCCATTCCCTTCTCAGCCCCCCCAGCCTAGCCCCCAAATGCATACCCAAACACTACCTTCTTGTTGTCTTTCTCTACAGAAGAGTCATCTCGGATCTGGTAGCTGGACAGATCGACAAATTTCTTCATATCGTATGAATCTCCTTTCCGTTTGCAGATTAGCAGGGCTTTGTCCAGGAGGAAAGCATACCTGCAAGACAGTTTTAACTTGAGACCTTCCAACAAGGGTGAGATAAAGGTATCATACCCACTTCTGTTTGTCCCATGTCTAGAAAAGGAAGCTTTTACCTCTTTACAGGTCCATCACATGTGATAAAAATTCCCTTCCTTTTCTTTACATTTCCAACACTCTTTATTTCTTGTCCTATACATTTTAGCAAGTTTGGTTGGTGTTGAATACCACCTATACATCATTTACTGGGAAATGATATATAATGAGTTGAAGAAAATGTATAAAAATACTTTTGTTAAAAACCTGGAAGCCTTTTTACCAGGAATAGTGGGGGGATGAAATACCAAAGGGAGATAAAAAAAAAATTATGTATGCAACAACTGCAGCAAGAATTGTTTTAGCCCAAAAAGGGAAAGAAAAAGAAATACCAACAAAAGAAGAGTGGCAGATTAAGATGATGGACTTTGCAGAATTGGCGAAACTGACAGGGAAAATCCGAAACCAGCACGATCAAGCATTCCAAAAAGACTGGAGTAAATTTATACAATATTTGAAGGACTATTGCAAGCAATTAACAACACTAGCAGGATTGTAAGAGGACTTATAATGATAGTTGTTTTTACCTTTTTACCTTTATTTAAAAACTGTTACATTCAGAATGAGTGACGTGTAAACTGGAAAATGTATAAATGCTATGATATAACTTTGAAAACCAACAAGCGGGAGGGAGGGGAGTCGATAAGATCTTGAGAGCAAAAGAAGTTAAATGTACAATAACGATGTGTTTAAATATTATAAAATGTAAACTTAATAAAAATATATTTTTTAAAAAATAGAAAGCACAAGTTGAATAGGTTTCCCACTTGTTCCATGCTTTCTAGGCAAGGGGGCCAAGTGGTTTTACGTTTGGCCTGCCACTTTCCCTGGCAAAATACCCACTGTTTACTGCTGAATTAGAACAAAGCTCAATCTGCAACCCCCCCCCCCAATTTCCTTTTGTTCTGATTCAGTGGTAAACAGTGAATTTTCCCTGGAGGAAAGTGGTGCAATCGGAGAAAGTGTGGAAGAGCCCATAAAAAGCATGCATTTTATAATCTTATTATGCAGTCTCCTGCACTGAATGCAGTTAACAAACAACCTTGCTTTGTTTAGGCTTCCCTTGGTAATATTTTTGGGTGCTATCCAAAGCTGCAGTTTTCTTTTTGAGGCAAACCTCTGGCTCTACTGTGCACTGAATGTCGTCTCTGCTTGAGCACATAAGACTAGGATGCCACCGATAAATCTGCCATTGAAAACCACAAATGAGATGAACTATTATAATTATGGGTGAATGCAGACATGCATCTTGGTGCATGCTGAAGCTGGACGTAGCTCAGACGAGGAAACAGCAGCAGACAGTGAATGTGAAAGTAGTTGCAAAAACCAAACCATGTACAATTAGGGAGTTTGTGGGCCAAGAAAACATTGGGCTGCTTCAACAAAGGGCTTATCCACACTTATTTTTCCTCCACACTTACCAGACAGCCTGTGCTTTAAAGTCCTGTGTCTGAGCACTATTTCGTTTGTTCCAGAGCTTTCCTCGCGAAAACCTGCCATATAACACTGAATTGGAGCAAACAGCAATCCACAGAAAAATCCGAAATGCTGTTTGTTGCGCTTCAGAGCAGGTTTGTTGTGTTTAAAGAGCAGGTTTTCATGGGGAAAGCTGTGAGGTGAAAAAAAGATCTTGAAGTTTGCTAGGGGTCTTATCCAACCACTTAATATTGTCTTTTCTTCACTGCTGACACCCTATTTAAAACCTGTGCTGTGTTATGAAAATCCTGGGCCCCACACTAGGCAAACCAAGAAGTGTCTAAGTAATAAATTCCTAGGGAAATATTAGCAGACCACACCAGAGCCATATCATGAAAAGCACCAACCCTAGCCCCCACCAACCTTGTTAGCCTGTTTGATAATCTGGCCCTGTTCAGAACAGCCTCTGTTTCCACTGCTGGAAAATAAATAACCAAACCAAGTACAGGGCCAAGTATGGATACTTATTAAACTTTTCCATGGACCACCTGAATGAAGCTCATAAACAATCAGCATTCAACAGACCAGAGTTTGAGAACCTCCTCTCTAGAGGATGTGCATGCCATCACCTGTCTATTTTTGAGCGCTTCTCCCCGCTGATGATCTTGAGCTCCCCGTCAATCTTCGGCCTGCCAAAGTGAGCCAGGGATTGTGTCTAGGGAGAAGGAGAATGTGTTCCTTTACAGGAGATCAACTGGCTGCATTCTGAAGATGCTTATTTAGAATTGGACCAAACTGTTATCACCCCCACCCTTGCCAGGCAACTTTGACAGGTGGATGGAGCCATCAAGCGACCTATTTTTGCCTGCATTGTTTGAAACTAAACCATGTGGGCAAAGTCACAACCTGCATAGCACGTTTCTTGCCAAGACCAGAGCATAGCACTCCACAAGAGCCAACCATCAGCTCATCAGCTGATCCTTGAAGCTTGGAAAATCCCATGCAAGCACTTTGCAAGACCCGATGATCCTCCAAAGGCAGGTGCTGGATATGGCAGGCAGTTCCTTTAAGAATTATGTGCCTTCATGTTAAGGAAAGCTTTTACAACCTTTTGTTCAGACAGTAGTTCATTCCAAAACTATATATGTCCCCGATAAGATTACAAATTTTGGAGATGGTAGGAGCGTAGGAGAAGACATATTACATATTTTTGGGGGGTGGGGAGAGTTCTGGAAGCAAACAGGGAGAACGGGGCATTAGCAGGAATAATTTTTGATTTGTTTACTTAAAGCTGTTAAGAATGGCAGCTTTGCAAAAGTGGGAACAAAAGGAATTCCAATAATCAAGATAAGAATGGGATATGATTGTTGATAGTATTATTTCTCTTTTCTCTCTCCTTTTTATTGTATCTAATTTATTTGTAACTGAAAATCAACAAAGTGAAAATTTATATTTTTCAGTCGATATGAAGGTACATGCTGGAGTCGAAAGACCTTATCAAAAACAAGAGAAGGTAGGCAAAATCTCTTGCCGCAACACTCACCAAGTTCTCAATGGAGAGCTGGAAATTAGTGATTTGTTTCAGTGTTTCATTGTCCCTCTTGACTTCATTCACACATTGAGCCAGATCCTAATGCAGGAAATAATGAATGAGATCTGATATTCGAAAATAAATGATCGGTTGGAGTACTTGCCAAAGATCAAAGAGGTAAGTGAGAGTTAAACAACAACAACAACAACAACAACAATGCAACAAATTCCTGGGCATGACCACCACATATGAAAGAAGGTTCCCACTTGTGATTTACATCTCCCACATTTGTTATTGTGGCTTTTGTTGATTTTAGTGATGTATGCTGCCTGCAGTCTTCTGTCCACTGACATGAGAGTAAGTCGCATCGAGAACCTCGCTTAATTGAAATAAGCAGCAGAGTTGTTTACTTAGTACTACAACAACATTACTCACAAGGGAGGAGTTTGAGAACCTAGGCACCCCCCACGTGACCCCCTAGTGCCCCACCAGGTCTAGGTTCCATATCTTCTGTTGCTTGCTATAAACTGGAATAAGAGATGGAACCATGGGAAAGAGCTGTATTAGACCTAGAGTACATGCTTTGCATGCAGATAAAATAAAATAAAAATACTCAGCTTTAATGCTCAACATTTCAAATACTATCTCAAGCATCAGGGCTGAGAAAGATTCTCTCCTGGAATTCAGATTATGGCCATGGGACTATTCCCCCACCCAACTGACAAATACACAAGCAAATATCCTCAGGTGGCCTAGATGGGTGTACAGCCTCCCTTTGTCACGGGACCCCAGAAATTCTAAGGCTGCAAACACGATACATTCCCTAGAATCTGCCTAGCCCTAGAATATGTCTCACCCGCATAGCATCTAGCGCAAGCCGCAGATTCTCCTTTTCTGTTGGGTCCACTGTGTATTTGGTCAGCTCCTGGCGGGAGAGAGGAGGCAGAGAAAAATGAACAAACTTCTGCATTTGGGTGATAAAATAGCCAAAGTAATCTTCACTACATGCTAACATTCGTATGTCAGCATCACTACTGAGAGCTGAAACCGATACTTTTTGCCAGTAAAGAGTTGCTGAGTCCAGTGCAGAATTTCGAATTACATCAGCACAAAGAGGAAGCTCACGTTCCAGGAAGCTCACTTTTCCTACAGCTGGAGCCTATAAATAGGAGTCCCAGAGATAGGGATGTCTTGCCCAAACAAACAAACAGTAGGGTTCTTGGCTCCCAGCTTGCCTTCTTTCACTCACTATGCTTTAAACACCTTCCTGATCTAGAGGCAGAAAGAACCCTAGAATTGGCTCACTCTAACTGGAATTTATCCAGCATGAACTTGGTCAAAATGAATAGAGGCTGCACAGAAGACAATTGTGCCATAAACCTTCAGAGCAATACTCCCCTTCCTTTTTCTTTTCCCTGGCGTTACATAATCTGATCAATGTTTGTTACCTGTAGAAGCAGATGATATTTCAGTACCCGTTGCATGGGTACCATGAGGAGGTCTCGCAGGCTGAACCGGCCATTATTGGCTCGTTGCGAACATTCCTAAAAGGCAGAAAATTGGAGTGAAGTTCTAGAAAAACAGCACTGTTCGTAATGCTTGCTTTGTTTACATATATACAAGCCGACTATTGGAAATAAGGAGATTCCTAAAAACAGGGATCGATTCATCCTACACTGAATCCACTGAGGGTGAGTTGTGAGCCTCCAAAAGTGGGATCCCAGGTTCAGCTAACTCCATTTCTCACTTTTTCTCTCATATATATATATATATTTCTGTTTTACAATTTAGAATATTCATTTAGACAACCTTAAAATATCAGTGATTTCCCTTCTTCTCTTTCCATGCTTCATTTTGCATAGCATAAATCCCTGCATATTTTATATAAACTAAACCATTCAGTATTCCATTGTTACTTCCATCAAAACTTATTTACACTGTTGAATTTATCATAATGCTGCCAATGTTTTCAAGTGTACACAATTACCCCCCATATATTCAATGAACATTTTCCAATCTTCTTCAAACAAATTTTCTTCTTGTTCTCTTATTCTGTAAGTTAGATCAGCAAGCTGCACATATTCCAACAGTTTAAGCTGCCATTCTTCTTTGGTTGGGACCTCATTCATTCTCCATTTTTGGGCTAACAAAAAATGGGCCGCCGTAGTGGCGTACATAAATAACCGTTTTTGACACCTAGGAATTTCCATCCCTCTCTTTCACATTCAAACTGCTGAATGTGACTTAGGGCTCATCCACACTTATGCTTCTCCCTAGAAAGCAGGCGCCCAAGAGGTTTTCGGCTTGTTCCATTGCTTTCCCCAGGAAAACCCACTCTTTACCACTGAATTGGAACACATGTCCATCTGCAGAAAACCCCGGGGGGAAAGAGACAGGACAAACTGAAGTGTAGACAAGCCCTAAGCAATTTCCTTGCCCCTTTCCACTCAAAAGTGTTACCTGAAGGGATTACTTCACTGTCAATGTCCATTTAAATTTTTGTTGTTATTAAATCCTGGCTGACCTGCTACTAGAGTAGACAGAGGATTCTGAGAAAGATGGGAATGGAGCGGAAATGGCTTTTCTGTCCCGGAGTGGAAAACCATGCAACTGGTATTCACTGTTGTTGCTTCAGTCCACAAACTGTCAAAGCAGATCACTTCCCCCCTCCTGGCCCTTATTAGCATTGTGTTTCCTTTACATTGAAACGAGTGGGGTGGAATAATGAAATGAAACGTAATTCACATAAATTACAGAAGTCTCGATTTTGTCACAGTGGACAGTGGGATGTACAATGTAGTTTTGGCAAAAGATGAGGGGAGGCAGGACAGAGACTGCACTGAGTGTGACAAACATGGGGTGGAACAGAAAAGGATGCCTTCTTAACGTCTGTACTCACTTGCAGGCCTTTTCTTTAGCAAGGGGTCAACAGCCAGCATCCGTAACAAGTCACTGATTTTAGGAGGTCTGCTTTTCAGTTCAATATAGGTTAAATGTGGCTTACAAAGAAGGGTCTAGAGCCCAGCTTCCAGTTTGCTACCATAGCAAATCAAATGTTAAAACGTAAATATTGTCATTGCATAATACTTTTGTTTTCATCCATTGCAAAGCTAGGAGCACCTAGAACTACTGAAACCAATGGGCTTAGGTGTACTTAACCAGGGGCACCGACTGTGGCCCCAGGTTGCACCATGATGACATGTCATGCCGTGACATCATCATGATGTCACATTGCGACATCGTCATGATGTCATGTTGCGACACCATGATGGCACCAGAAGTCAGGTTCTGAGGTCTTGCAAGGCTTTGGACAGCATCTCTGAGGACTCAGACATCACTTCCGGTGCTCTGTGAGGCACTGGACGTTGAGGCGGGGGCACTGCAATGTGGGTGCTGAGCACCCACAATGAAATTTTTATGGGTGCTCGGGCCCCCCTATAGTTGGTGCCCCTGGGAAATTAACGGACAGACTTTGGGAATGTTTTGTACGGAGGTATAGAAATTGCGTGTGTCTATTTTGATATGGCTCTTAGAGGAGTGTAAAATCCACACAAGATATAACATTTGTTTTCAACCCGCTTGTGGAGACTACCAGAGATCACAAAGAAAGGAATATATGATGACAACAAGAAGATGAGGAAAATAACAAAGAGAAGATTGAACAGAACTGTGAATACTATTTTGACAGAACTGTGTACATTAAAGCAGCAGCAAGAGAGATGTTTGGATCCCTTTCTGAGCTCGAAATATGGGTACCCCCAACAAAATTTTAAAAATTGGCTGTGCAATTTGGAATTAATGTGATTTGATTGGCCTGTTAATAAAAATTATTTGAAAAGAAAAAAAATATATAGTTGGTGCCCCTGTGCCTAACTCTGCCCTGGATTGGATTGGCTGTTTTATTATTAGGGCTTCAGTTTTAAGCCGGGTGATTTACAGCACTACATTTTAATACCATTGCGCTGCCCAGTTGTGGCATGTGTCCTATAATGTGAGGTCCCAAACACAGAATACATCACGTCATAATACAATTGGAACAGGCTGAGGAAAACAGTAATCTCTACTGCTGGGATCCATGGATAAGAAAGTTTAGCAGCAAGCTGGTATATGGTGGGAGTCCAGCACATGAATGTCAAAGAGCATTTTCCTCACCTCCAGTCTCATGCGTACATCCACACTGGTATTGGCCACCTGGTCTAAGTGCTTTGTGGCGGATTCCACCTGGCTGCAGTACCGACCATAGAGCAAGAACCTGCAGGCAAGCAGAAGAAGCTGGTGTGAATGGAGGTCCAGTGAGCTTTGGACAGACACCTGGTGCCAGGCTTCGGGGAAGTCTATCCCTCCCCTGGTGGCAGCAAGAAGCAGAGAAAAACAAGGAAGAGTTCTTACTAATGAGTTTATTCAATCAACATGGCAAGAGACCAGGAATGCAGTTTGTCTCCCGTTAATGGCGTTGCTCCAACTGAGCTCCTCCCCCTTCCCTTCCTAGCAACTGCAGTTCCCCTTATGGTGGCTGCTTGGGGCTAATTGTCTCTTGAGTCCTTTGCTCTTGCACCCTCAATGAACGCCGCGTTCTGGAAGAAGGGGGGTCAGAAATACTCTCCAGTGATAACGTGTCTGTCTCTGTCTCCCCCTTCTCTTCTCCCAACACCTCCCAGCTCTTCTGTTCACCTGTCTCTGAGCTGTGACCTTCCTCAAACCACTGCTGTAATTCAACACTCTTCTCTGGAAGCTTCAAGAGAAGGGGTTGGGTGATCTCCACCATTCCCCCACCTCAACCTCTTCACCTGGGCATGAACTGCACCCAAACATTGTTCAGGGGAGGTGCTGCATGGGTTTAGGTTGAAGAATCCAGGACTTACCTTTAACCAGGGTTCTGCCTGAGGCCACAATATTATCGGACACACACAATCATGCTGGAAGGGGGACTCACCTCTCCTTGTACTTGATGAACACCTGGTAGAGGTTCTGAGAGTTGCTAAAAGATAGGGCGCTCTTCAGATCCACCAGAAAGCACCGATGAACTTTCAAAAGTTCCTGATGCAGAAGGAAAACAGAGCACAGAGAAGAATGAGCTAACTAAAGAACAAGGACTCTGTAGGAGAATCTATACTCAAAACAGTGGTCATGGTTTTCAGAGCTCCGTAGAATCACTGCAGACACCCAGGGAACAATGCAGTCTCCAACACCACAGTTGTAGGAGGACTGAACGAGGGAATACAGTCGTACCTTGGATCCCAAACGCCTTGTGAGTCAAACGTTTTGGCTCCCAAATGCCACAAACCTGAAAGTGAGAGTTCTGGTTTGCAAACGTTCTTTGGAAGCCAAACGTCTGACACGGCTTAAGCGGCTTCCGATTGGCTCCTGCAGCCAATCGGAAGACACACCTTCGTTGTTGAATGTTTTCGGAAGTTGAACAGACTTCTGGAACAGATTCCGTTCGACAACCAAGGTACGACTCTAAGAGGACACTGATTGGGGCCACTCTGGGTTTTTTTGGAACTTTGTGCAAACATTACATTTATTCAGGTTCATGGGGAAACTGCAAAATAATTAAGGAAAGGGTTGCTGTTTCCATTCTTAAAGATAAATATTTCTTATAGGGGTGATCCCACTATGATCCATGTGAAAGTTATATAGTCTGTTGCTAACACCGGCAATTGCTATGGAAAAGTTTTGTGTGAAACTTTGTAAAGACAAGATTCCAGTTGTTGTTATTATATAGGTTTACCTTTTTGGTGTTGGCCCCAGATTTACAGAACTCCATTCTGTGTGAAATTAGGTAGGCTCCATCCCTCAACACCTTTATCTCTCTCTTTCTCTCTCTCTCTCTCTCTCTCACACACACACACACACAGCTGATTATTAGTGGGCAGTCTGCAGTTATGGGTTTTTGGGAGGAAAAAGGCACCCGAGACAAAATCAGAGGAACTCCAAAAACAATGAAAATAGTATGAAAGAGATTGATAAGTTGACAAACTTTCACAATGTAAAATGAAAATGAACACATATATGCAATTATAAGTGATGGTCACAGTTATGTAACAATTGCAACAACGACAACAATTTCTGCAAGCACTTTCAGCGAGGTTTCCTGGATTGCAACCTGTTTCGTGCTTCATCAGATCAAACTGAGTTTCTCACAGATGGCAACTGTAAATCCTATTTTAGCTTCTTGTTTACCTTTTCAAAACTATGTTCATCTTAAAATATAATACCATAAATAACTTTCAAAACTCTAGAAAGATTAAACTCTTGAAGATTAAAACGTTAGAAAGATTAAAACAAATTCTGAACTATTCCCATGCTGCCCTCACTCACGTCTTTACATGCAGGGCCCGCTCACCCGTCTGAAGATTTTCTACATTTACTTTCGGAGAAACAGACTGTGTGCAGAGATGGAGGCATTTTTAAAAGCCAAAACAAAACAAAACTCTGCTTGTCCCCTAGGCTATGCAGTCCCCGCAAACCCTGTGTCATCAACAAACTGGAACCAAGCTATTGGCTACCTCATGCATGCCTGGCTGTGCCTTTGTAGAAAAGGTTGGGGAGCTGTTGCCTGTGAAAGGACAAGGAAACCAGAGGCAACTGTGACTTGGGTGGGATCCCAACATCATGGCTTCAGTCTCTACTGAGTTCAGAAATGATGATCAAGCAGAAAAACTCTTGCCGGAATGAGTGACTTAACTTTACAAGTGAGTCATTCTGGCTGGAGAAGAAACGGCACATATATGCACATACCCTTTTGCATGAAATATTACAGAGGACCTAGCAGAGGAAGGAAGTCTAGGCCGCAAGTGAACTCAAATATGTAGCCTTGCAAGATGGAGATGACTGCAGTGAAATAAACAATCTGTCCTGAGGCTACCTGGCTTACAGTGAAGTAGGACTGTTCACAAATGTCCATGCTTTTAGTTGCACGCTGCAATCACAGCTAGGTGGGTGTTTTTCAGTTCCAGGGCGTTTCAGGAAAACCAATGCATTTGCACAAGTCTGGCAGACAAGGTAGAAGTGGGAGAGGGGCTGCATTGGTTCAAAGTGAAATGGTCTAGTATCCAGTCACAAAACAATTTTATTTTGTTTAATTAGCGGGATGTGTGTGTTTATAAGAACACCTAATTAAAATTGATTTTAAAAACTTTACTGTTCTCTTTTTTGTGGTTGGTTACTTAAAGCACCTTTTTTAGTGTCATCCTGCGCTCTTTATTTGAATGATCCCTTGTCTCAGAATATTCATAATGACAAATCTTTGTACAAGCAGATGTGCTATTGGAATGCATGTGCGGTGGAACTAAAATCTTCACTATATATCCAGAAACCACATTAAAGTATCCTCTGTGATATGTAAGGGGTCCTGTCTCAGATTACATGCTCCTACCTTAGCACTTCTAAAAATACTGGAGCCTGTCTCCTATCACCATAGCAGCCACCACTGCTGGGCTGATTTAGGTCTTTGCAAAATCTTCTGTGAAATGTCCTGACCTGGACCTTTCAGAAGCTTTGGATGAGAACTTAGCTATCCCACAGACCTTATGCTCCTCTAAATGTTATTACACAGTCCTCAGCAAATGTATAACACCCACCTCCATTTAAATAGATATTTCAAGAGAATATATGCATATTAAAATACAAAATTACCTAAGAATTTTGATTAAAAAGTACGAAGTTATGTGGGAAAGGTAAGGTAAAAAGTATGGTTAAGTCCACTCAAAGGTGACTATGTGTTGGGCTGGACTGAGGAGGAATGGTGGGGACTGCGCGCCCCTTCTCCTGAACCTTCCCAAGAATAGGAGGACTGTATAGATTTAGAACGGTGGTTTGCAGAAGGGCATAGTTCAAAGGCTGCAGAGGGGAGAAGCTGGGAAATATTGGGAGAGGAACAGCAGGAGGAAGAAACACTAGGGGAGAGACAGCTGACAGACTCGGTGTCTTTGGACAGCATTCCTGAGCCCCCCTCTCCCAGGACTAGGAGAGTAGTAGAACAGAAAGCTCAGAGGCAGAAAGCCCAGATCAGCCGGCGCATGGATGATGGAGGATAAAAGAGAATGAGGGGGTTGGGCTTTACTCAGAGCAATGTCATTATTGAATAGGGACTACATTCCTTTGTCTCTCTCTGTGAATACTGAATAAATTGTGTGGTAAGAACTCTTCTTGTTTATCTGCTTTTTTGGCTGCCCACAGGGGAAGGATAGGATTCCCTGAACCTCGACATTATGCGGTGTGGCATTTATCTTGCTTTCAGGCTGAGGGAATTGGCCTTTGTCCACAGACAGCTTTCCAGGTCATGTGGCTAGCATGATTAAACCACTTCTGGTGCAATGGAACACCGTGACAGAAACCAGAGCACACAGAAACGCCATTTACCTTCCTGCCACAGCGGTACCTATTTATCTACTTGCACTGGTGTGCTTTCAAACTGCTAGGTTGGCAGGAGCTGGGACAGAGCAATGGGAGCTCACGGATTCGAATTGCCAACCTTCCGACTGGCAAGCCCAAGAGGCTTAGTGGTTTAGACCACAGCGCCAACCGCTCCCCTTATGTGTGAATGAATGGAACTATGAGTAAAAACATGCAAAAATTACATAAGGTGAAAAGAGAAAGATATACCCACTTCTAGGTAAGCATGGGCTCATCTAGACTTCCTTTCTTGCCGTGTTTCTAGGCACAGGCCTGTGCTTTATAGCACTCTGTCTAAGCACTTTTTATTTTCCCTCAGCACTTTTCCTGTGAAAACCTGCTCTTTACTGCGAGCAAATGTCAATCCTCTGAAAACCTAAATTGCCTTTTGTTCCAATTCAGAATTAGGAACATTTTCTCTGTGTGGAAAGAACCAGGGCAAAAAAGAGGAAGGGGGGGGGGGGAGAACACAGACAAAGAGCTTTAAAGCACGAACCTGTGCCTAGGAAGCATGGGGCAAAAGGAAAATGTGGTTAAGACCAGTGAAGGGAAGGGCAAGTGTCTGGGAAGTTAGGAGGGAATTAAGAAACTTGTTTTTTATGCCCCCAAAAAGATGTTAGATTGTTTTTGTATGCCACTACAGCAGCAAGACTTTTACTAGCCAAAAATTGGAAATCGCAAGAGATACCAACAATAGAAGAATGGCAGATGAAGATGGTGGACTTTTTGGAGCTGGCCGACCTGACTGGAAGAATCCGCAACCAGAAGGAAGAGGAATATCAGGAAGATTGGAAGAAATTCAAAGAATATTTACCCAAATATTGTAATATAAGATAATTAGAAATCACTTGGAAGTATCAAATAGGCTTAGGATTAGATTAAGAATGAATTGCAAAGAATTAAGGATAAGAATACCAATAAAAGAGAAGAGGGTAGTAAATTGAAGGAGTTAATTTTATAAGAAATATGATTTTGGAGAACTGTTACAAGGTGATACAATGAAATTCAGTTAGGGGGGATTTGAGGAAGTCAGTTAACAATGAAATTTAAATTAGGTTATAAGTAATAAGTGTTTTTATTTGTCTTTTTTGTATTATAATGTGTTTTCTTTAGTGTGTTTTGTATGTTATTTCTGTTACAAATTTGGAAAATTAATAAAAAAAATTGGGGAAAAAGGAAACTTGTTTTTTACAATCTGAGCCAGAGAAGAACTGTAGTGTCCCAGACCTCACATAAGTCACAGAGCTTCACATCCTGAGCCAGGGAATTATGACTTTGGCAGCATCACTACTAAAAGTCACCAAGGCTTTTGTCACAAACTGGTTGCTATGTTAAACCAACCTACCGTATTGCCTCAAATATAAGCCACACCTTTAAAATTCAAGGGGGGGGGGAATATAAGCCGCTCCCTTAAAATTCTGCAGGCACTCACACCCGTTCTGTTTTACCGTATGTCTTTGTCAGCAGCGATATCGTAAAAGCTGATTTTTCTAAGGTCGTTAATTGAAGCCGCACTTTAACTTTTCACGGTCAGAATTTGGAAAAAAAGTGAGGCTTATATTCAGGCCAATACGGTAATTTTAGCACTTTGACAATGGACAACAGTAATGTGGGGCACTTAATATATCTAGAGCGGCTGGAGGAGTACCTAAAAAACGCAATGTGCCTGAAAGATTAGATTCTTACCTCAATGTTAATAAAAATATTCTCCAGGTCCTGTGGTTGCAGAAACAGCTGCAGAGGTTTCATGAAATGCTGGAAAGAGCATAACCAGGTTGAAACGATCCAGTAACAAGCACAATTCAAGGCGGCAAGATGCACATTGGCTGACGGGGGATGAATATACCATGCTGGGGAGAAATTTCTGCATGCCCAGTTTAGCACTATACATGCTGTGAGCAGAGGAAGAAGCCACTGTGAGGAGGGATCCTTCCCTCAATCTATCAGGCTGAGGGTCACGCTCCCCCTTCTTTGTCGCTACAAACAAAAGGTAGAACTAAGTAATGAATACATGGTGAGCAGCTGCCGCCAAAAACCTCAGGCCCATTTTAACATCTCCTTCCATAATCACTGGTGCAACTCAATTTGTGACCTGACGCCATCTGGCTGTGTGAGTTTCTCTGGCCCTGCTCCACATCACCCACAACTGCTGGCAGGAGCGAGGAAACTCACAGCACGACAACATCGCCTGGCGAGTTGCAAAAAGCAAGAAAGAGGAAGACAACCAGACAGGGAGGTGCTGCTTCTGTGGCCTCGAATAAGGCCTGAATGTGGGGAGAAATTCGGCCACCTGAACTGCTGTGAGAAGGGAGGAGGCGGAAGTGGCATAAGTACCTGGTGGATAGATTCTAGTGTACTTGTGTATTTCTCCTCTGTCTGTTGGATCTCCTGAAGGCAACATTTCCTCTTGTCCAGTTCAGTCATCCGCTGCTGCAAAACATACAACACAGTGGGGAACCATGTTATGAGATGAGTTGCTGTGGGTCAGTGGATGAAGCCTGGGCCCTGGACTCGGGTTCAAATGCATCACTCACTAGGCCGCCCTAATGATGTTAACAATGTTAATGGGTCAGGTGTTAAAAAGGGAGGTTCGCCTGGTGCCTTCATTATATACTTTTAGGTGCCAGGTAAAACGTTCCTCTTCGACCAGGCCTTAGACTGATTAATATCCTACAGCCTTTTAAATGTTTCTATGGGAAGGGTTGTTGTTAAGTTGTGGGTTGAAATAGCAGACGACACAGCGATTTCTCCAAAGCAGCTCTTTATTTTGTAAGCTGGAACAGAACTGAGCTGAGGAGCTCAGTCAGCCTGCTTATATAGAGCTCCAGAACAATGTAACTGTTGCCATTTTCTAAAACTATCCAATCACTGAACGCCACTTTTCGATCCTTCATTTGCATAACTATCTACAGTATCCCCCTGCTGGCCCAGGGTGAGAACTTCAGTACATAACAGTTGTGGTTATTGTTTTGTTGTTTTGGCTTAATTATCTTGTATTTTATTCTGTGAACTGCCCTAGATCTTTTCATGATAAATTTAATAAATCAATAAGAAATAAATAAAACAGGAATGACTCGTTTGCTTCTATTTAATCTTTCTAAAATGGCGACTAGGGACTACTCTACAGGGCTGCTGTGAAGATGAACAAGTTGCAGGCTGTAAAATGCTTGCTGTGTCTGAGAGATAAATCTGATAGATAAATCGGCCTGAAAGCAGAGATGAGCGTGGCACCCCATAGTCCAGGCACCCCCAAACTCAGCCCTCCAGCTGTTTCGGGACTACAACTCCCATCATCCCTAGCTAACAGAACCAGTGGTCAGGGATGATGGGAATTGTAGTCCCAAAACAGCTGGAGGGCCGAGTTTGGGGGTGTCTGCCATAGTCAAATTTGACTGGACTTAACCGTCCAGAGGTCCTTTACCTTTTCTACCCACATAAATCATGCAAAGTCTTTCTTTGACGAACTGCACAATGACTTTCTTCTGATGGTGGGTGGATCCGGCAGCAGTAATTGTGCCTTGCAATAGATCACCAACTCCTGGCCACTTACCGGCATGACACTTGGCTCTGACCTCATCAGATCCTCGTAGATGTCATCTCCTTCAGCCTCCTCATTTTCCACACAATCATAGAGGTCATCATCTTCCTCCATGGTGTCACTGGTGGAAAGGGAGAGAGAAAGAACTTTAGCCCTCCCACCCCTGACACGAGAGAAGGTAGATTTTGTTGGAATGAGACCCATGTGGCTTCAGTTGCCATGGGTCACGGGAGTCCGCCTCAAGTCGCTATCCAGACCGCCCTCAGTTACTTTCAAAGACCTGTATTCCTGAGAGAAGCTTATTGGCACAATGACGATCATTTTCCTGTCAATACTTCTGTGCCTTTAGCAATCGTAGAAGCAGCAGGAATTCAGGAGAAGGTTCTGCCAGCGTACAGTGATAGGAAAAAGATCCACTTGATCGTTTTCTGATGTCATGCATTCTTTCAAGGGAAAAGCAGCAACTTTTGGCATGAATGATTTCCCCCTCCCCTCCCAGAATGGTCTTGCTCCTTACTCAATCTGATCTGATAAGCCACTGTATATATCATCATCAGCGATGCTGTCCTCTGTAGGGAACGGCCTATAAAATAACAAAGATGGTTTAAGATCAGAATGTAATATCCACAAGCTACTCAAGTAACTGCAACTATATATCTGCCTATATAGATATTGCATTTATAGTGGTATCAGAGGATGCTTATTTCAGATGCTGCAGCCCCTTGCTTGGTAACTTCTTTTGGATGAACTTATCTGTCACCTAAAGGCTACAGATTGTCGGTAAAGTAAAAAGGTAAAGGTAAAGGACCCCTGACAGTTATGTCCAGTCGCGAATGACTCTGGGGTTGCGGTGCTCATCTTGTTTTACTGGCTGAGGGAGCCAGTGTTTGTCCGCAGACAGTTTTTCCAGGTCATGTGGCTAGCATGACTAAGCTGCTTCTGGCAAAACCAGAGCGGTACCTACTTGCATTTTGATGTGTTTTCAAACTGCTAGGTTGGCAGGAGCAGGGACTGAGCAATGGGAGCTCACCCCGTTGTGGGGATTCGAACCACCAACCTTCTTTTGGATGAACATCTGTCATCTAAGGCCAACACATTGTCGGCAAAGTAGCCACTGCCTAAGATTTATTGCGGACTTAGCAATAATATTTATTATTTGCAACTTCAGTGGTTGGTCTCTAGTCAAGGAAAATTTAAGGTACTGAGTGCCGTAAGCTTATTTGGCATACAGATAGCTGTGAACATATCTTCTCTTTCTGGCCCAGTTGTCAATAGAACTGGGCTGGAGTAGACCACGAAAAGGTTCATGGCTCCCCTCTTTGGTGAAGCCAAACTGGCACTTTGAGCAAGGCAGGGATGGGGAAAACCGAGAGGGAAATGGTGGTTTAAAACAACAGCAGAGTTTTGAATAAAGCAGGGATGGAGAGACACAGAGGAAATTGGTGGTTTTAAACAACAGCAGTAAAGCAGGAATGCAAATACGCTAGAGAGGAAAAAGTGATTTTAAACAGCAGCAGAGGTATGAGTAGATTAAGAAAGTGTTACAGGAATTCCAAGGTCTCATATTATTATTATTATACATGAGTATATAAACCACGTGTCTGAAACAATCCTGAAGTTATTTTGACTCTCTCAAAATATTTTGACTCTCCTAGTGACCTCAAATATTTCTCTGCAAGGAGGAAAGAAATGAAAAAGCCTCTCCATTGTGTTTTGCTTACCTGTCTTAAGGGCGTATGTGTGTATGAATAGGATGAGCCTGTGACCTGGATTCCGGAATTAAAGTATTTACCATCACAAAAGAATGGGTAGGCTGTCTAGCTAATGCAACCAGTGACCATTATCAGGTATCCTGGCAGACAAGATTTCTGCTGTAGACCGCCTCTTTCTGTGATGTATGTATGATGTTTTGGGGGGTGGTCTCTGGCTACAGGGTGAGCAACTTCCAAAGTCTATATAAGGGCTTGCTCACCATTGTTCTGGGTCCCTCCTGCCTCTTGCATGTGGTGAGTTGGGACCCTGTTGCAACAATTAATAAAGATCAGGCTTACTAGCTGCCTTGCTTCTCTCAATATTCTCTGGTTGGCCTCTGTTATTTTCTCCTTCCGATAGGAAACCTATGTAAGGACTCTATACGGGCCCTTGGATAACCCATAAGGGAACGGGAGCTGTCTTTTTCTTATAATGAAAGGGATGAGAGGAAGTGGCAGATTAAAACAAGGCTTGCCTGCAGCCAGGAGAAAGTTGGGGCGGGCTGTGTATGTTAGGCTTTTTGGTGTTAGTTTCTGTCGTACCCATTTCTGCTATTTCTCCTTGTTAAAATTTGTTGGTTATCTTTTTTATATATTTTTTAAAAAAAACAACCTGTATTGTCCCTCCACCCCTGATTTACTGAAACCTTTGCCATTGTTAAAAACCACAATTTTCACCTCAATGTTCCTCCACACCTACTCAAACTTCTGCTGTTGTTTGAGTAGAGAGAAGGGAGGAACAATCAAAACAGTGGTCTGTGTGCAAGGGAGTTTTTTTTTTTTTTTTTTTTAAAGAGATAGGAAAAAGGGGTTGGAGATGACAATACGGCCGGTGGGTGTGCGTGTGCACACAATCACAAAGGGGGTTGCACCACAGGAGAGAGAAGAGATGGCATGGAAATGGGGGATGATCTGCATGAAAGGGATTGTTGAGAAAAGCAGGAAGTAATTGTATGGGGTTGAAGAGGAAAACTGGGGCACGAAAGGGCCTGAAGGGGATGGTGGCTTAATAATTGGACTTACTAGATGTACTTTGTGGGAGGAGGAAGATGCAGGAGGTTACCATGGGGTGTGAAAGGGGGGTCTCACAAAAGAAGGCATGGACATGTGGTGCAGGTGAAAACTAGGGTGCAAAGCAGCACTGCAGAATACAAGAGAGAAGTGGCTTCAGAAACTAGGTTGGGAAGAAGAAGAGAAGAGCTTGGATTTAATATCCCACTTTATCACTACCCGAAGGAGTCTCAAAGCAGGTAACATTCTCCTTTCTCTTCCTCCCCCACAACAAACACTCTGTGAGGTGAGTGGGGCTGAGAGACTTCAAAGAAGTGTGACTAGCCCAAGGTCACCCAGCAGCTGCATGTGGAGGAGCAGGGAAGCGAACCTGGTTCACCAGATTACGAGTCTACCGCTCTTAACCACACCACCACAATGGAAGGTGACATGAGCTTCGCAGTTGCATGGGGTGGGAAGGAGAAACTCTGGGGGGGGCGTGTTAATGTGAGCAGAGATGGCAGGGGAGTAGAGTGAGCAAAGGTGCAGCCCCTAGTTTTACAACAGTTTCACAAAATGCCACATCCGTGTGAGACACGCATGAAAGCCAACTGCACTTACACGAACCCTTTGTTCTGAGCAACCTGTGTCCACGAAAGTATTGATAAGGTGTCAATCACCTACGTGGAAGAAGAGAGGGAGAGAGAGAAAAAGAGAGGTGTGTGGTCAGCAACATTGGACTTAATCTATGCATACTTGATTACAGTGGTACCTTGGGTTAAGTACTTAATTCGTTCCGGAGGTCCGTTGTTAACCTGAAACTGTTCTTTACCTGAAGCACCACTTTAGCTAATGGGGCCTCCTGCTGCTGCCGGAGAATGATTTCTGTTCTTATCCTGAAGCAAAGTTCTTAACCTGAAGCACTATTTCTGGGTTAGCGGAGTCTGTAACCTGAAGCGTATGTAACCTGAAGTGTATGTAACCCAAGGTACCACTGTATTGACTTTAAAACATTAATATTCCACAATGTTTTGTAGAGCCAAGGCAGCTTTTGTTGAAATGTCAAAAAGCAGAGCCAGTAATAACAACATACAGCAAAACAATAAAACCCGATGAAATAAACAGAAATTCAAGTTCATCCGAGAAACAGTCCCC
Organism: Podarcis cretensis; assembly: GCF_951804945.1. Lineage (NCBI taxonomy): Eukaryota > Metazoa > Chordata > Lepidosauria > Squamata > Lacertidae > Podarcis > Podarcis cretensis. The sequence continues at coordinate 34,482,563 of NC_137187.1, forward strand.
AGTGTCAAGCCAGGGCATGCAGAGCCAGCCAGTGTAGATGGGGGAAATGGCACAAGATGAAGAGAGCTTTACTCAGTAGCCTGGGCTCAGGGAATGCTACTTTGCAGCTGGTTGTCCAGTTCTGGATTTCTTTTTAGAAACACTTCTAAAGCCTTTACAACGTAGAAAATAACTAAAAGGAAGAACATGATCTAATTGTTAATTGTTGTAGTGTATCACATTGTACTGTTAACATTATTTAGCTGACATGTTGCATAAATGCCAATGAAATTAGTCTATGTTTCCAGAATGTTTGCATATAAATTAAGCCTTTCCTGTTACCTTGACTATAATTACTTAAGGTACAATTGTTCCATTTTAATTTGACAGAAAACATTCCCATAAGGCTACTTAGGAGATGTCATGCTTGCTGTATTTGGGGTGGGGTGGAAGTAAGAGCTGCTTTAATTCCAGGGTTGCCATAGGTCCTCTTTTTCCAAGATATGCCCTCTTTTTCATGATAAGCATCATCATAGAGATCCATTGTTAAACATAGAAGTTGGCAAATGTGTCCTCTTTGTTGCTCTTCAAAATATGGCAACCCTAATCCGCACACATATAAATATGTTGTTGTTGTTTAGTCGTTTAGTCGTGTCCGACTCTTCGTGACCCCATGGACCAGAGAACGCCAGGCACTCCTGTCCTCCACTGCCCCCCGCAGCTTGGTCAGACTCATGCTGGTAACCTCGAAAACACTATCCAACCATCTCGTCCTCTGTCGCCCCCTTCTCCTTGTGCCCTCCATCTTTCCCAACATCAGGGTCTTCTCCAGGGAGTCTTCTCTTCTCATGAGGTGGCCAAAGTACTGGAGCCTCAGCTTCACAATCTGTCCTTCCAGTGAGCACTCAGGGCTGATTTCCTACTCAGAGACTATGAAGATGAAGGACAATGCCGGTTTCCTCAGTTTCCAGACGCCCCTTAAATAATAATTTCCGGAATGGTAGCAAACTGTTCCCTGGGGAGAGGGATTGACTGTTAAACCACTTTGAGAATTGTAGCTCTGTGAGGGGAATAAGCACCCTCTCAGCACCCTTAACAAACTACAGTTTCCAGGAGTCTTTGGGGGAAGCCATGACTTATTAAAGTGGTCTGATACTTTTAAAAGCATTTGCGGCCTCTGTTGTTTCCATTATTGCTACTGAGAACTGATGCAGCACAGTGACTCAGTGTGTGAGAAGGGAATCCCCCGCTTCAAATTTTACCTCTGACTAAGCCATGAATTCACAGGGCAAGCGATCAGCCTCAGCTCTCAACACTATTGGCAAGTCTTACAGGGCTGTTTAAAGAATTGCTAAGATAATGTGTGTGGAGTGCTTAAAATGTTTAAGAAAATCACTATATAAAGGGGCACAATCCAACCAAAATTAACCACTTTTAAGTCCTGTCAAACCGGACGCTGAGGTCCAGCGCTGAGGGCCTTCTGGCAGTTCCCTCGCTGCGAGAAGCCAAGTTACAGGGAACCAGGCAGAGGACCTTCTCGGTAGTGGCACCCGCTGTGGAATGCCCTCCCACCAGATGTCAAAGAGAAAAATAACTACCAAACTTTTAGAAGACATCTAAAGGCAGCCCTGTTTAGGGAAGCTTTTAATGTTTAATAGGTTATTGTATTTTAGTGTTTTGTTGGAAGCCGCTCAGAGTGGCTGGGGGGACCCAGCCAAATGGGCAGGGTATAAATAATAAATTATTATTATTATTATTATTCTGAAATCTCTCACTTAGATATGAAGAATGCTCGATTCCGGCTGGATTGTATTGTTATTCCTATATTAGTTCATTATTTTGGTACTTCATGTATCTGCAATAGGTGCCCCCTCTTTTCAGAATCTATGGCTCTACAGTGCCCCTTGCTCTTAAAAAGTTGATGCAAGTGTGGGGCTGAAATCCAGCTGTGACAAGGATTCTGGAAGAACTGCAAGAATAGGGCCAGACTTGCAGCATCAGCGATCCAAGGAGTTGGCTAAGACAGCGGGCATCAAAAGAGATGATGTAAGCAGGGCACCTGACTCTCAACTGCCTGCCATCAAACCCAGCACTCTGTACATTGCTGGCTTCTGTTACAAAAACTTTTTTCTCAAAAGCAATCAGGAAAAGGTTGAGCAGGAATCTGTTTTAGGTCAAATTAGGCATGATGGGACTGCCAAATTTGTCTACTAACAGAACTGCCCCAGTCACATTTAAAACAGAAGGTATGCAGGCTCCAAAAACCAGTGTGGTGTAGTGTTTAAAATGCAAATAATAATAATAATAATAATAATAATAATAATAATAATAATAATATGCCCCCCATCTGGCTGGAATCCCCAGCAACTCTGGGCGGCTCCCAACATATTATTATTATTATTATTATTATTATTATTATTATTATTAATGTGATAAAGCATCAAACATTAAAAACTTCCATAAACATTAGTTAAGACTAGAAACATCAGTTAAGACTGGGCATCCAGGTTCAAACTCATACTTGGCCATGAAGCTCCTTAGATGACTTTGGGCCTACCTCAAAGGGCTATTGATAAATATGTGGGTGGGGCGTTCTTTGTATGCCAGCCCAAGCTCATTGAAGGAGGAGACAACTTGGTTTTTCTCCACTCAGAAAAATTCAGCTGGCCAGCAATCTGCAGATGCCATGCCAGTAGAGATGTAAGACCCCTTCACACCCTATAGTAATTCCTTATGTGTTTGATAGTTGTTATTTTGTAATTTTACCAAAAAAGGTTTTTGTGGCCGAGGGATGCTGAACTTGCTTTTTTTTTTGTGGCCGAGGGATGCTGAACACCCTGCCTTGCTTCTGGCATTTTTCTCCATACCCATCTCCACTGCTGCGAGGAGAGAGGATTCAACTCCCCTTTTCAATGTGTCCCTTTTAATGTTAAAATTAGACCTTTGCCTGCTTCCTCCATTTTGTACGTGAGCAGACCAAGTTTGGATTGAGTTCCAGGTGGAAGACAGGGCTGGCTCAAGACGTTTTGCTGCCTGAGGTGAAGGACAAAATGGAGTTCTCCCCTAGGGCACCATCTTGTCCACAGAAGCCAGCTGGACTGGTAGTTGCCTCTTACTCCAGTACTGGTGAAAGTACAATGTCTCCCAGTGCACTTGAGGGTCTCAAGCTAGTGTAGCTGGTACAGGGCAGGCCAAGTGACACTCAAGCTCTGGCTGCTCCCCCTACCTCAGCATCTGCCACCTGAGGCAGCTGATTCTCTCTGTCTCATCGTAGGGCCGGCCCTGGTATAAGATAAGCTACATTAGGACATTAAATTGGATGACCATCATACTCCCCTACACTTCTCATTCTATGATCCTTCCACTCATTTCACTCAATCTTTCCACACTTTTCTCTGCAGCCAGGCAAACATTAGCTAAGAATGGAAACCTTGTGCTAGCATTTTAAAATAAACCTTTGGCTTAAAGGAAACCCTTTGCAGCGAGATTGCACGTGTTACAGGCTTCCTCCTCTAGAACATGCCCACTGCAACTCGCCTGCGTGGTTTGGCTGCTGCATTTCATATCCTGTTGTGGGCAAGCGTCTGCTTGCTTTCTAGCCTACTGAGCAGAGAGCGGGAGGTCAGGGAATGTTGTTTACATGCTGTCAGGCAGCTCCCAAAGCTTTGGTGTGAATACAGTATCTCCCTCCTTCAAAGGCAATGCTGCGCTCAGGGTGATTTTGCACTGAGGCTAACTCAAGACATTTTGCTGCCTCAGAGATTGTGAATGATCACGCAGCTGCTTGGAATGATAAAATGTGGGCAGCAGATCCAGTAAATGAGAATATCTGCCTGCCTGGAAGGTCTGACAGACACACCTGTACGGAAGACTCAAGCAGTGGTTTAAACCACAAGTTCCTTCTTCCTTATGTATGTTCCCTTTTGTAAAAAGATGCTTAGAACTCATTCCCACAACACTTGGGGGACGCCACCTCCCTTTTTCTCTTCTGGCTCCATCCTTGAGGCATCAGACATGGCCAGCACCTGCCCCCTGGCTGGCCAAGCTGCCATCTTCTGCTCCATAGAACATTCTTGTCTTGAGATCAAAGCTTCAAGTGACGTCAAAACTCTAGTTAATAATAATTTATAACAACAACAACAACTTATTATTTATACCCCGCCCATCTGGCTGGGTTTCCACAGCCACTCTGGGCAGCTTCCAACCGAATATTAAAAACCATACAGCATCAGACATGAAAAACTTCCCTAAACATGGCCGCCTTTAGTTGTCTTTTAAAAGTAACATAGTTATTTATTGCCTTGACATCTGCTGGGAGGGCATTCCACAGGGCAGGCGCCACCACCGAGAAGGCCCTCTGCCTGGTTCCCTGTAATCTCACTTCTCGCAGTGAATGAACCGCCAGAAGGCCCTCAGCGCTGGACCTCAGTGTCCGGGCTGGATGATAGGGGTGGAGACGCTCCTTCAGGTATACAGGACCGAGACCCAATGCAGATGTGACTGCAGGTGTTATTGCAAACAAGGAAGCGGTCATGACCTCTGAACTTGGGCTTATTCTTAAAGATAATTTGTTCCCTAATATAAATCACTTATTTGTTATCAAAACCACAAAGTATGGCAAACGACCATTATTGATAAATACGGATAAATAGCATGTTTCCATTATTTTGGCTGTTTCCTGACAGTTGCACTCACTGAGCACTGCAGCACCAGCTGCTAAGTCGGAAGTGGGGCTTGGCTTGGGAATGGGCGTGTCTGCATTTCCTCAGGACTCCTGAACATACAAGTGTTTTAAGAGGCATGGAATATTTTGGTGTTTTCTTGAAGAACCACAAAAAAGCACATGAGTTTTGGGTAGCTTGCATATCCATAACTTTTCTGTGCAAGCATGTGATCTGTTTAGAGCATGCACATTTTATGTGTCATGTTACAGCTGAGTATTATATTTACATGTATCAGTTTGCTAGCATGTATTGCACATGGAGACTATTGGCTATTGTGGCTAAGACACTTATTTTACAAAGCTATATTTTATGTATGAAACAGATTTGTATCACATTCACAGGCTACCTTGACTCCTTTGATGACAATAACAAAGTGCCTATGAAAACTGTATTTTTTGTGAAGAAGGCAGATGAAGCAATCAGACCTTTGCAAAATCCCTGACGTCAAACAAGTCGAAGACCTCAAACAACTCGCTCTTGCGCAGACCAAACTTCTCACAGCATGCAGCGAGGAAGGTTCGGATGTTCTTGAGGCACAGGAACTGGAAGGAGAGCACAGAGAAGGAACATAAGCTGAGAATGAGACTCAGCAACACGACCACCATGGCTCAACGTAGTGCAAAACATGCAGCGCATTCAGTTCTATCACTGCCTTCTAGTTCCCCCTGGATTCTGCTTAGAGTTATCCGTAACTCTAAGCAAAGCTGCCAAGGTGTGACCAACAGCAGATCTACCTGCTCTAAGGGATTCCCCCAGCCCTATTTTTATTCTTATTCTTACTATCATGTAAGCAGTACCAACAGGTTTCCTTCTAGAACTTTGCATGTACATTCATCTGCTACATATTTAAAAAACATCTATTTTATTTTGTTTTGTTTTAAACATCTTTATTGAAAGTTCAAAAAGTATATAATTATACCGGTATGTGCACCAAACATGGTGATATGTAAATAAAAGAGAGAAAAAGAGAAAGAGAAACAGAACCCGTGTAGAAAAGAAAATAAAGGGGGGAGGGGAAAAAACACAAAACTATATTTTACAAGGTTATTATTGTATTTCACCAGATCTTAACCTATTACTGTATTTGTAAGAATGGATTCCAAATTTCACTGAATTTGTCCATGGCAAGTCTGCGCTTATATGCAAGTTGTTCATATGTTGCAAGTTTGTGTAAGTCTTCAATCCATTCGTAGAAGGGAGCCGCGTATTTCAAATTATAACCCTGAGACACAAAATTTAAAGCCAGTGGCAATTAACACTTGTGAATTCCTAGGTGGAGCCATGGAGCAAAATTTAGCAGAAGAGATGGGTTGAGGAAGAATGACCTTGCAGCAGTACAACCAGACGCCCCAGCTGCAACAAAACATGTCTCTCCTATATCAGTCTCCAGACTCACAACAGGTGCTGTAACTCTCCAATGGTTTGACTTCGCTCCGAAAGGCACACTCCTCTGTTGTCTCCCAAGACAGACAGATGCCAACAAGCGCATACATGAACTCAGAAAGTTGAAAGGAGCAAGCCCCGTTTGAGTTGCACAATTGACTTCCCCATCCCATATGGATGGGGACATATGACCATGTTTCCCCAACACGTTTACTTCCTGCCCAAAAGTGCTGAGTGGCATGGCTGGCTGGGATGGTTATGTGTTCATCACATTTTTCAACCGCAGTGAGATGGCTCATCATCCCTTAAATATGGCTAGCTAGCAAAAGACCCATAAAGGTCAGAGTGGAAATTTCTAGCCCTTTCACCAGCCCCATTCAACACACCCCATGCAGGCACGTGCTGCCCCAACTATACCAGCACAGACACCTTGAGGTAACTCTGCCCCATGTACCTTCCGTGAAAGGGGAAGTGGCATCAGGGGTGGCAAGGAGCTGCAGAGTTCTTCCACACTTCCATCAGCGACACTATTGCATCTATGGTAGAGTAAACAAGGCCCTACCTCCTGTTTCCCCACACAGATTATGAGGTAAAGTACATGTCTCTCCATACCTCAAGCAATCCTTGCCCTCCTCTCCCATCTTGAACCCACATCCTGGGGGAATTTGTGGGTAGAGCAAAGTGGCTTTGGACTCCCCACTTTTTAAAAAAATGAAATAAAACACAAGCAAATTATTATGAGTGATGAGTCTTGCTGCATCATAATCTGAACTGGTACCAAGAACCAGATTACATTCCTTGTATGGGTTTAGTCCTTTCACAGCCTTTTCTTGGAGGGGGCATTTAATGTCTAGTATTTCAGAATTCTAATCTTATGGGAGTATAATAATAATAATAATAATAATAATAATAATAATAATAATAATAATTTATACCCCACCCTCCCCAGCCCAGGGCGGCTAACACCGAGTATAAAACAATTGATTAAAATACAACTTAAAAACAAGATTAAAGTACAACATTAAAATGCAGCCTCATTTCAGTAGAAACTCAAATCAAAAACTTTTTGGGGATGAAAACGTCAAATCTTCACCAAGGCCAACTATCCAGGGCCAGAAAAAAGCCACGGAAGTCCCCAAATAGGAGTTCCATCACAGAAGGAAAAAGGAAAGAGCGGGAGGGGACCAAGTTGAGATATAGAAGAGATAAGAAGAGAAACTATGTGTCTCCCTAAACTATGGTGAACCTAGTTATGAAGATCAATTTTTATCTTCAGGCTGCAGATAAATATCATTGTCACAGGCCATTTTCTCCTCAGAACAAGAGAACAGCACCAAGCCAAAATGGACAGCTCCCACTGCGCAAGCAGACGTGGCATGAAACAGGTGCCAACGAAACCACGTGCACCAGCTTCCATTACTTAGAATGCAGTGCAAGATGGAGGGGAGCTGAATTTTGGCATCGCACAGGGCACCGCTGAAAATTGAGACCCCAAGATCGGCCATTTAAGTTGTTGTATCCGCCATTTTTGTGTTGTAAGGACTGACATTTGTTCTGATTCAGCTCATGGAAAGTGTGGGGACACTGGCACACATGCCACACAGATGCAAATATTGACCACCCATCTAGATCTTTCACAAAGGTTGGTTTTTTGGTTTTTGGTTTTGCAGTAGAAGAATTTTAGAACTGTAGAGTTGGAGGGGATGCCAGGAGTCATCTATCTAGTTCAACCCCCTATAATGCAAGAATCACAACTCAGGCATCCCTGACAGATGGTCACCCAACCTGTTTAAAAACTTCCAATGAAGGGAAGACCGCCATCTCCCAAGGGAGTCCGTTCCACTGCCAAACAGCTCTCACTATCAGAAATTTCTTCCTGATATTTAGTCTTGAGTGCTCTTCCACACTTGTCCTGTGATTTCTAAGCACAGGTCCAAAAGGCATTTCTTTCCCCCCCGCCTCTTCCCTCAAGAAAACCTGCTGTTTACTGCTGAATCAGAACAAATGTCAATCCTTACAAAAGAAGAGCGGCTGATCTTAGGGTCACAAATTTCAGCAGTGCCTTGTGCGATACCAAAATTCAGCTACCTTCTGCCTTGCGCTGCATTCTAAATAATAGTTGTGGCATCCCTGGCAGCACCCCCGAGGCTCTGTGCCCAGCAGTAGCGTAGCCAATGGGGGACGGGGAGGGTGGGGTGCCCTGGGTGGTGCTTATTTTGGGGGCAGCACTCTGGAGCACAAAGTGACGCCCAAGTCCAGATGCCCCGGTATGCCGCTCCCCAAATCAGCACAGCCCAGGGCTCGGCTCCCAGCACACTGGGCTGCTGCATCCCCCTCCGCTGCCTTCCCCTCAGCGCCCTCCAGCAACCCTCAGGAGGGTGCCTGCGAATGACCGCTGGTGCCCAGTGTGACTGAACTGGTCATGCTCCCCTAAATCTGCCTCTGAATGCTTAAAGCCACCCTTTGGGGAGCAGCCCTGCTGATCAAGCTGCTGTTAAAGGCACTAGAGCAGGCCAAGATGGAGTCTTCTGGTTATCACTGAGCTATCATAGAATCAGAGATGACCACAAGGGTGATCTAGTCCAACTCCCTGCAACGCATGGAATCTTTTGCGCAATGTGGGGCTCAAACCCATGAACCTGAGATTAAGAGTCTTATGCTCTACCAAGTGAACTATCCAAGCATGGGGTTGGTTGGCAACTCTTGCTGGAACTTACGTTGAAGCAAAGAGGCCTGGGGATCTCGACCAATGGAAAACTATGAAACCACTAAACTGTTATCTAGGTACAAAGCAAAGGCCATTTGGAGGACAAAATATGAGGAGCAGAATATTCAGTGGAGAACAAGAAGTACTCATAAAATCAGGCAAGCCCTCATCAAAGACAACTGCAATATGCAAAACAAAATAAAAAAATTCCTTCCAGTAGCACCTTAAAGACCAACTAAGTTAGTTCTTGGTATGAGCTTTCGTGTGCATGCACACTTCTTCAGATACACTGAAACAGAAGTCACCAGACCCTTCTATATAGTGAGAAGGTGGGGAGGGGTATTACTCAGAAGGGTGGTGGGATTGGGATTGGGTAGCCTCTAGCTACCATCCCAAACATACCAAACAGTCCATTGTATATAGCCAGGCACTACGTTACAGCCGCATCTGTTCCAATTCTACAGACAGAGACTCTCACCTAAGAGATCTACAGCAAACCTTTTTAGAACTAAAATACCCAGCAGATGAAGTTAGACAACAGATCAACAGAGCCAGACTGATACCCAGAGAGAACTTGCTGCAAGACAGACCCAAAAAAGAAAATAACAGAACACCTCTAGTCATCACATACAGCTCCCAAGTTAAAACAGTACAACGCATCATCAGAGATCTACAACCTCTCCTGGACAATGACAGTTCTCTTTCTCAAGCTCTGGGAGGAAGACCTTTCATTGCCTACAGACAGCCACCCAATCTTAAACAACTCCTAACCCACAATAATACTACAACCAGACTTAACACGGACACCGGCACCAGAGCCTGCAATAAACCCAGATGCCAACTTTGCTGCCACATACACCCGGACAACACCATTACTGGCCCCTACAACATCACACATACCATCTCGGGACTATTTAATTGCTCATCGTCTAACATTGTGTATGCCATCAAATGCCAACAGTGTCCTTCAGCTCTCTATATTGGACAAACAGGCCAAACCTTATGCCAAAGAATAAACGGACATAAATCTGACATCAGGAATCACAAGACAGAGAAACCAGTAGGAGAACACTTCAATCTCCCAGGACATTCTATACAAGATCTCAAAGTAGCTGTTCTATTACAAAGGAATTTCAGAAATAGACTGGAAAGAGAAGCTGCTGAATTGCAACTTATCACCAAACTTAAAACCATGGAGAGACCTGGTCTGAACAAAGACATTGGATTCTTATCTCATTATACATGACAAAGCCATTTTTCACCTTCTCACCCCTTGCTTTTTCCTGTAAGACCTATTGCAGTCGTTAAGAGTCGTCAACAGGCTCATCACAGCTATCTGCCAATCACCCAATCCCACCACCCTTCTGAGTAATACCCCTCCCCACCTTCTCACTATATAGAAGGGTCTGGTGACTTCTGTTTCAGTGTATCTGAAGAAGTGTGCATGCACACGAAAGCTCATACCATGAACTAACTTAGTTGGTCTTTAAGGTGCTACTGGAAGGAATTTTTTTATTTTGTTTTGACTATGGCAGACCAACATGGCTACCTATCTGTAACTGGAACTGCAATATGGTCTTGTTTTGATCATCTGTGGCCACCCTGAGGTATTTGAACTGGAACAGGTGCAAAGGAGAAGAACTAAAATAACTACCCAAATAGAGAACTTACAAGAAGAAGTGGAACACACAGGGTCTGCTTAGAAGATGAGGCTGCAGTCCCTTACCAGGAAGTAAGGTGCATTGAACTTAGTGTGCATGTGCAAAGCACAATAGACCACAGAAGTGCACATTCTACAAATAAATTTGAGGCAGAGGATGGCTGAGGTTTATGTTGAAGACAGGGAGGGTTCAAGAGACTGTATTTCAAGGGCTGTGATGTTGTGCCCCAGGATCCTTTGCAAAGCTGCAGGAGGTGCTTGGACGCAGCTCTTGGCTCACACTCCAGCTGTGTGTTTTTCTGATTCAGTCTCTTTAACCACATCCCCTTGGCAACAGCTGTGAATACCTCTGCTTTCAGATTGATTAAAAAAAATTAGAACCAGAATCAAACTATCAGCTCAAGTCTAGAGGGTTTCTTCTAACAGTTTACAATAAAAACCGAGCAGTGATGAGAGCCTTGAAGCATACCATAGGTCGGACACTGCTGGTGTCCACATTTTCATGATCTGAGATCTAAACCTGGATCTGAAAAGTCTGACTCGCTCTTGGCTATCCCCTCAGATTCCTGCCAAATTTTGTATGCAGTCCAATTAAAAAAATTTTTTTTGTGTGTGCATGTGCTGGAAACTTCCAAGAGGATCCAACAAACTCAAGAGAGTTGTGTTTCTCTTTTTTGTCTCTTGGTAAAGATTGCTTATCAGCACTTCTAAAGGAGTCTCTGTGCCAAAAAAGGAAAGTGAAAGGGATCGGGAAAAGATGCCATTCTGAAATGTCTGTACTATCATGACACTAAAGGTGTGTTCCAGTACTTAAGGGACTTAAGGAGGGCACAGGCCTACACAGATTTGCACAGGCATTCAATACACCTGACAACAGTATCCTTCTGCAGTGGCTCTGAGAGTTGAGAGTGGGAGGCATTGTACTGCAGTGGCTCCACTCCTACTTATAGAGTCACTACCAGAGAGTAGCACTAGGGCAGCAGTTCCCAATTGGTGTTCCCAGTGGGTCTGTGGCACCATAGAGATATCAGCATTTTCAAAAGTAGGGGGTCTGTGGCTTGGCTTTTGAAAAACTGGAGACCCACAGTACTTAGCTAATTGGAAACCACTGCACTAGGGGATTTTTGGTTGACTCCATGGCAACTCTGTGTCTTGGGACCTTCGGCAAGCAAAGCACAAGCTCTATCGCCGCATCATGAACTGCTAGTTATGACGTTTCCGAGAAAGGCCTAATCTCCACTCATTTACACAACGATGGCAATCTTTTCTTCCCCAGTGCTCAAAATTATCTTCCCTCTCAAGGCTTCCTCTCCATCTACACTATCACAATCTGCCTGTTACTAAGACACGCATAGCTTTGGTTTTATTTTTTGTTTTTTTTAAATCTCTGATGGCTCCTTCTCTCCTAGAGCAGTTACACCAACTACCTTACAAACCCAGTCCTTGATTGGTTTCCCTCTAATTAACACCTGGCCCCATTCAACAACAGTAGCAACAACTGGGTGTGCATGTTTGTTTATAGATTTGTAACCTGCCAAAGCATCTGGAATGCTAAAGGCCTTCTAAGTTGTTCTAATATTCAGGCCCTCCCCTCAAGATACATGGCTCCCCTGACACCCTCTGAAAGTGGGGTGGGGGTGGGACTTCAATTCTCCAGATGTTTCTAGACATCCCATCACCCCTGACCCCACTGGCCATGCTGCCTACAGCTGATGGGACTTGGAGTTCAACAACATCTTCAGGGTCACAGGTTACCTGGTTCCAAAGGCTATTCCAAAAGAAGGATACAGTGATTCAGATATGTTTTAGAGACCACTATCCTCTTCCCCATACTACTTTTCATTAAAACTTTGCCACAGGTACGTCACCATCCTAAACAACAAACAAATAAAAGCCTTCTCTCCCACCCCATGCAATTCAGCACAATTCACACCCCACTCTTAACATTTCCAGGTTTTCTTTTCTTCCTTGCATCCTCAGAGAACAGGCCTCCGAGACATGGACTTTCCACGTACAGTGGTACCTCGGGTTACATACGCTTCAGGTTACAGACTCCGCTAACCCAGAAATAGTGCTTCAGGTTAAGAACTTTGCTTCAGGATGAGAACAGAAATTGTGCTCCGGCGACACGGCAGCAGCGGGAGACCCCATTGGCTAAAGTGGTGCTTCAGGTTAAGAACAGTTTCAGGTTAAGTACAGCCCTCCGGAACTAATTAAGTACTTAACCCGAGGTACCACTGTATAACATTTCCTTGGAAAAGATGCTCTATACAGATTTAGTTCTTACAAGAACTGAAAGGGGTTCTGCCATATTGTTCTGTCTAGTAATGACTCTGTGGTTCTCCCAAGGAAATATTGTCACCTGAAATGGGTGTGCCACAACTTGTCCACCCCACAGGATGGCCACTTGCGCTTCAGCCCAAAAGGGGACACAGATTAGCAGGTGGTAATTTATCAGGATAGATGCAAATACAGAAATAACCATAATAATTTAAATCACAATACATCTGTCCACAGTGGGGAAGCCTTATCTTTCAGTCACACTTGGACCAGGTAGCCGTTCTACTAACAGAGCACACCTTCAAACAAAGGACTGCCCTCTGCAAAACAGGCCACCCTGCCATTCCAGGAATCCTTGCAGTGCTACCATATAGACTGGTGACTGGGGGCGGCCGCCAAGATCACATAACACCGGTCTTGAAAGATCTACATTGGCTCCCAGTACATTTCCAAGCACAATTCAAAGGGTTGGTGTTGACCTTTAAAGTCCTAAACGGCTTTGGCCCAGTATACCTGAAGGAGAGTCTCCACCCCCATTGTTCTGCCTGGACGCTGAGGTCCAGCGCCGAGGGCCTTCTTGCGGTTCCCTCATTGCGAGAAGCAAAGCTACAGGGAACCAGGCAGAGGGCCTTCTTGGTAGTGGTGCCCACCCTGTGGAACACGCTCCCATCAGATGTCAAAGAGATAAACAACTACCTGACATTCAGAAGACATCTGGGAAGTTTTTAATGTGTGACATCTTAGTGTATTTTGGGTCTTTCTTGGAAGCCGCCCAGAGTGGCTGGGGAAACCCAGACAGATGGGCGGGGTACAAATAATTTATTATTATTATTATTATTATTATTATTATTATTATATGCATTCAGATCACAGATGGCCATGCACATCCCAACCATGTGTCCTTGGCCAACATTGCAAGGGATTAGGGGCACAAACCTGATCAGTACCCCCAAAATATAACCACTACTTAGAAAACACTGGGTTGCTTGTTCCTTCAGACTGGCCCTTCCATGATAGAAATGTATTTGGGGGGCTTTCTTGGAATTTTCTGATTTGTTATGCAGATGCTTATGGCATTCTGATTATTTCCTGGGGCAGGGACTGACCACTGAAGTCCCAAACTCAAAGGTGAGCATTTGCTGGCCTGACGTCCCTTTTGGTCCATTCCAGCCTAGGATCCTCAGGGTCAAATGCACAAGCCAAGCACTTCATGTGAACCAATGACCAAGGTAAGAGAACTGAGTTTCCAGTGGGTGACTCAGAGTCTGGGAAACGCTCAGACAGAGACTTGAGCAGCTGTAAGTATTTGCAAGCCTAACTTCTCTCTTCCACCTCCCAGCGGTGGCTCCAGACAGGGGAAAGATCCTCTGAGCAATTGTGCTTGAGTGGAAACCCATGTTATCATCTTTTGCAGAGGAACCCCCCCCCAAGCATATATAAATGCTGTGTATGCAGAGCTTGGATTTTATGCATGGGAATGCAGGGAAAGCCCTTCTCTTGCCCCTTCACCTGCCACAATTCCCTAGTCCTCTCCATAGCTGTCAACTCACAGATTTGAAAATAAGGGACCAGCAGCCTCGAAAATAAGGGACCAGCAGCCAAAATAAGGGATTTTCTGGACACAGGTATGTTCAACTTCTGAGTCCCTCTGAGCCAAGGCAGAGAGCCCAGCCAGCAGCCAAACGAAGCCTCAAGTGGTGGTTCCCACAGCGCAGCAACCCGGCAAAGGGGATGCAGCAAGGAAAACCACCAGCACCTCTCCGCTGGGAAGCGCTGAGCAAAGGCGAGTCCCCAGGCAGCGCGGCCGATTTGATCGGCACAAGGCATGCAAGCTCCACCCCCCCAGTTCTTAGACTCCTTATTGGGTGAGCAACGCAGCCAAGCAACACAGTTGGAGCCTCCCTCCTCCCTGGCTGGCAGGGAGGGAGGGAGAGGAGCTGCTTTCTTTGAAACCCAGGAAATTTAAGGGACATCTATCAATAAGGGACAGCAGCGGGACGCGGCGCTGGGATAAGGGACTGTCCCACCAAATAAGGGATGGTTGACAGCTATGGTCCTCTCCCAGCTCCCTGCACCCCGCAGCTGGGCAAAGAAATAAGTCACAGCCCCAAGAGCAAAGGGAGGAAAGGAAAGCAACAAGGTCCTTACTTCTCACCTGACTCCTGATCCCACTGATGCACCTCCCCTCCCCATATCCTCCAACCTTCTTCAGATGAAACTGGGGACATTTCTCGCTCTCCTTCAACTAACCCTCCTCAACCCTCCTTTTTTGCACCCCCGCAAAACATAGCCTATCAGAAGAAGGGCGAGTGCCACCCACATGACACCAATGGGGCACAGTACACATGCCCTCCACTGTCCTGAGAAAACCCATTAGTCCTGATTTTATTCTTTTGTAGATTTACATACATATAGTTAAAGCTATGGTTTTCCCAGTAGTGATGTATGGAAGTGAGAGCTGGACGATAAAGAAGGCAGATCCCCGAAGAATTGATGCTTTTGAATTCTGGTGCCGGAGGAGACTCTTGAGAGTCCCATGTACTGCAAGAAGATGAAACCTCTCCATTCTGATGGAAATCATCCCTGAGTGCTCACTGGAAGGACAGATCCTGAAGCTGAGACTCCAATACTTTGGCCACCTCATGGGAAGAGAAGACTCCCTGGAAAAAACCCTGATGTTGGGAAAGATGGAGGGCAGAAGGAGAAGGGGACAACAGAGGACGAGATGGTTGGACAGTGTTCTCAAAGCTACCAGCATGAGTTTGACCAAACTGCAGGAGGCAGTGGAAGACAGGAGTGCCTGGCGTGCTCTGGTCCATGGGGTCACGAAGAGTCGGACACGACTAAACAACAACAAAGATTTACAGAAAGGAAAACACACACCAATAAATAAATTTTAAGTAAAGAGAAAGATTAGATGCAGACGCACACAGTGGCGGAGCTTCATGCTCCAGCACCGGGAGGAGGAGAGCAGGCTGGGGCGTGGCAGATGCGTGTCCTGGGGGCGTGGCACGTGTCCTGGGGGCGTGCCCCAACGTGGAGGGGCAGCCACGATGGCACCCCACTGGGATCGTGGTGCCGGGGGTGGTGTGCTCCCCCTACCCCCCTCTTCCTCCGCCAATGGATGCACAAAGCATATTTTAAAATCAAAACTCCTTGCACTCCACTCTGTTGCCCTTTCTTCCCATCCAGAGCAGCCCTGTCCTCTACCTGCTTCTCAGAGACAGTGTATCACACAGGGCTGGTCCTTGGCTAGAGTTGTCATACGTCCGTATTTTCCTGGACACCTCCAGAATACTGCAGTCGGCAGCAGTGTCCAGGCGGTAATCGGGCAAATGTCCGGGAAAATCCAAACGTATGGCAGCCCATTTGGGCAAAACTCAAAAAGGTCAACAACTGCAGCCATGGAGAGGCAGCGAGACGCTCCCTCGCAGCTGCAGCCACCATTGTTGCTGGGGACAAGCGCTGGCTCATCCTCTTCTCTGAAGTTGGCAGCAGCGGCACTGGCAGGGGAAATACAGTCGTACCTCAGGTTAAGAACTTAATTCGTTCTGGAGGTCCTTTCTTGACCTGAAACTGTTCTTAACCTGAGGTACCACTTTAGCTAATGGGGCCTCCTGCTGCTGCCGCATGATTTCTGTTCTCATCCTGAAGCAAAGTTCTTAACCTGAGGTACTATTTCTGGGTTAGCAGAGTCTGTAACCTGAAGCGTCTGTAACCCGAGGCACCACTGTGGAGAGGTTCAGGGATCAAATCAGTAGCCGGGATCTGTTTCGTAATTCCAGGACTGTCCTGGAAAATTGGAACACTTGGAGGGTATGCCATCCCGGCCACAAAGTTAGCAGCAAAGCAGAGCAGGCCAGCAGCTCTCCAAGAAGAAGGAGGAGGAGAAGGAGGAGGAGAAGAAGAAGAAGAATTTGGATTTGATAACCCGCTTTATCACTACCCTAAGGAGTCTCAAAGCGGCTAACATTCTCCGTTTCCTTCCTCCCCTACAACAAACACTCTGTGAGGTGAGTGAGTGAGTGTGACTAGCCCAAGGTCACCCAGCAGCTGCATGTGGAGGAGCGGGGAAGCAAACCCGGTTCACCAGATTACAAGTCCACTGCTCTCAACCACTACACCACACAGAAGCAGGTTATCCCACCCCAGCATAACTATCTCCCCCGAGTCTGTGGGATCAGTGGTTAAAGACGTGCTGGCTGTGCTAAACCTTCACTCATTTCCACTGATACATCATGAATAGGAAGTATGTGCGAGTGGCCACATCAGCAAGAAGCAAATTCAAGTCAGTACAGTATACTGCAAGAGCACCCTAGGGCTGTAGCGCATCAGAGGTGTATTTTTAAAATGGAAAATTTTAGTATGAAAAGTAACTTTTTCTTGGGGGGGGGAGGCGGGGAGCAATGGATACCACACAGTTTGCAGCAAATGCCATGTCAGAAATTATTGAGGGTGCAAGCAGCCCTGAATGCAGGAGCATGTAAGTCCATCCCAGTACAGATCGCCTTGAATGCAGACTAAAAGTGTTGTCTGGACGAGCTCTTGAGAAGCGGGACTTCAAGTACAGGGAAACTAGCTCAGATAAAACAGCATTGGCAGGGGACCGTTCAGAATAAAAGAAGCAACGTTGCTTAAATCTTCCTCAACTAACCATTTGGTTTGTGTAACTGGGAAATAATTTGCATCCTATGCAGATTAG
Source organism: Podarcis cretensis (assembly GCF_951804945.1). Lineage (NCBI taxonomy): Eukaryota > Metazoa > Chordata > Lepidosauria > Squamata > Lacertidae > Podarcis > Podarcis cretensis. Next base: position 34,499,998 of record NC_137187.1, read on the forward strand.
GCTGTTGGGATTTGGGGAAGTAGAATGTTGGGATTTGGAGAATTTGAATACCCTACTTTTGGAGCTCCTACTAGTTCGGTTATTTAAAAAACAACTTCCTGAATAGTTCGCCTGCAAACTTGGCTGCCTTGTGACTTGCCCTTGACTCCAAATCGCTTATGAATAAAAAATTACAAAGCCTTGTACAATTTTGCTTCCTGGTTCCTTCATTGTGAGCACTGTCCATTTATTCCTTGCTAGTCTTTTGGACTATTACTAATTCAGATCATGACCCGCCACCTTATCCCATGACAGCTGCAATTCCTTCCAAGTCTTAGAGAGAGTATTTGTCAGGACGTTATTTCTCAAACACTCTCCACAAATTCTAAAAAAAAGGTTGTGAAGCTGGGGCACTTCCTTTTGCAGAAGCTGTACTGAATCTCCCTCGGATGGACTTATAGGTACAAGCAACAGAATATTGCAATGTTTCCCTACTTATTATTGTGGAGCAGATCATTCTTGTTCAGGGATCCTAACAGCCTGGAAGAAGAGCTGTCAAGGCTTTGAGAGGAAATAGCTTCAGTATTAAAGGGATAAATGCCACACACATGCATTTGTAGAATCAATTAATAGACTCATGTAGAGCCTAAAGGTAAAGGTAAAGGTACCCCTGCCCGTACGGGCCAGTCTTGACAGACTCTGGGGTTGTGCGCCCATCTCACTTAAGAGGCCAGGGGCCAGCGCTGTCCGGAGACACTTCCGGGTCACATGGCCAGCGTGACATCGCTGCTCTGGCCAGAGCCAGAGCCAGAGCCGCACACGGAAATGCCATTTACCTTCCCGCTGGTAAGCGGTCCCTATTTATCTACTTGCACCCGGAGGTGCTTTCGAACTGCTAGGTTGGCAGGCGCTGGGACCGAGCAGCGGGAGCGCACCCCGCCGCAGGGATTCGAACCGCCGACCTTTCGATCGGCAAGCCCTAGGCGCTGAGGCTTTAACCCACAGCGCCACCTGCGTCCCCATGTAGAGCCTAACTACATGATATTTTAAATTTTATGCTTGCAGCAACCACAGGTTTTAATATTATTAAAAACCAAGCATGGGATCCAGATCTCAGGACCACAGTATACAATCAATCTGTATTATGTTCACAGATTGCTCACACCACACTGATCCTGATCTAGTTGAGAAGGGAAGCACATTTGATGGTTGTTTTTTAAAAAGAAAACAGATCCTGATACAGTGGTACCTCAGGTTAAGTACTTAATTTGTTCTGGAGGTCCGTACTTAACCTGAAACTGTTCTTAACCTGAAGCACCACCTGAAGCTGCTGCGCCGCCAGAGCACGATTTCTGTTCTCATCCTGAAGCAAAGTTCTTAACCTGAGGTACTATTTCTGGGTTAATGGAGTCTGTAACCTGAAGCGCATGTAACTTGAAGCGTATGTAACCCGAGGTACCACTGTATTATTGCAACAAATGCACTTATAGTAAAGTGTAGGTTCACAGTCTGTCTGACTTCTGGTTTCTTTTGGCCCTTTTCTGGCTGGCTGCCTCTCTCTCCCTCCCTCTTGGTTCAACTGTCATCAGCATTTTGTAAGCTCACAGCTTCTTGCTGGACAGTTTTTCATTGTTTTAACGTCTATTCTAAGTCACCTTTGTGCTCTCTGGGGTATTTTTTAAAAAAACATTTTCCTGTACTTCTGCAAGCCCTGGGTTTCCCCAAGTCTGCTGATACTTCCCTCTTGTTTCTCAGTGGCCTCAGCTTAGCAACAATCCTTGCACCACTCGGCGCATGAATTTGCTATTAGAAGGAGTGATGATCATAATTCCAGGCTTCGTAACATTTCCCACAAATTTAGACTTGGTGGCTCTTCAGCCAAAAAGGTTCCTGGAGCAGCTACAGATAGAAATGGGAGCCGAAATCACCAATGTTCCCTTATTTGTCCCATGTCCAGAATGGAAATCGTTCCAGGGCGTACGATCGGTATTCCCTGTTGTTGCGATTTTCAGCCTGCAAACAATGTGTAACAATATGAAATTGATGACAACCCTCCCCCAATTTGCACTGGGTTTCCTTTGCACTGAAATGAATGGTGTGGAATAACATAATGATAATTTAAGGACATAATTTATTGCGTAAAAATTCACCACTGCAGACCATTGAGACAAATATTGTAGTTTTTCTCGAAAGCTGAACTGCAGCAGAATAGAAACAGAGATGCTTGCAAAAAATACAAGGGATGCTTTCTTACATCCCTCTGGATAGGCCTGTAATTATTATATCTTGCCGCTCATAAGACTGGGCTGCCTGGGAAGGAACTTCTGCTTCCACCAACAGCATGACTAGATGCCTAGGGTGGCTACTGCAGAACTGCAAGCTTTTTTCAGATCAGTCCAGAGATGAGTTTTGTGGGTACAACAAACTCTGGCAAATATCTGTATTCTGATCTAAAAGCATTGGAAGGGGAACAACAAGCAAGGAAAATACTGCAAGGAAATGTTCTGCTTTCATTGCCATGCTTCCTAGTGCACATCAAGCATTTATTTTTATGTTGGGCTAAGCTTGGATTCAAATGCCCTCACAGTAACAGAAAGCAGTCAGGTAATGTTTACTTTCATCATAAGTACTTCAGGGTACATCAAACCATGGTTTGTCCTTCTATAATTTGTTTAAAGCATTTTCACTCTTCAGTCAAAAAGGTTCCCAGAGTAGCTACAGATCAATAACAAGGCAATAACAATGCCCTTTGGTGCTCAATTTAAAAGACATGACAGAAAAGGTAGAAGAGGGGAAGGGAAAAGGAAAAAAGCAAATTCAGGCAGCAGTTCTTACAGTTTTTATAAAGTCCAATTAAGACAGCAGAAATCCAGGTTGCCAGAATGATTACTGTTAGGTGACAGATGATGCAAAATAAGAGCCAAAGGCAGTTGGCATTTCAGCATAGCCCATGGAATATCCCTGCGTCCTTTCTCTCCCTCTGCCGCAGCCTAGAGGAATAACCAGTGCTAGATGATGCAAAGTCAATGGCAACTGGACTCAAGCTGTTTTTGAGCTGTTTTGGTGCAAGTCCCTACCTCATTGGCAAGCCATTCAAGCAGGGAACTGGCACCCCCAACAAGTATTAACCTCATTCTAGTCCTAAGAATCAGATCCATTCTGCAACAGGTTATAAGTGGGTAGCATGGACAAGAATGTTGAAGAGCTGCTACAGCAACCCTGGGTGCCAACTTATGATGTGAAAAAACCTGGTATCTGGGGGAAAGCCTGATAGAATCTGTTGGAAGCACTGCCTAATTTTTAATATAGTGGGCTGAGCATGTGCCAGGATCCTAGAGCGGGAAACAAGATGTGAAGGCAGCACACACATTCCACTCTTTTGCAGGTGACTCTTCTGATGTGCCACGTTGCTTGGGCGGCATCCATCTTGCCTCAACAGAAGCTGTGGCTAAAAAGAAAATGCACAGCCATGCATGCTGCAGCTTTGCATGGCAGTGTGTTAAATGGGGTGGTGGGCTGAGCCCAGAAGCCTGGCTCCCTTAGTACAGTGGTACCTCGGGTTAAGTGCTTAATTCATTCCGGAGGTCCGTTCTTAACCTGAAACTGTTATTTACCTGAAGCACCATTTTAGTGAATGGGGCCTCCTGCTGCCGCCGCGCAGCCGGAGCACGATTTCTGTTCTCATCCTGAAGCAAAGGTCTTAACCCAAGGTACTATTTCTGGGTTAGAGGAGTCTGTAACCTGAAGCGTCTGTAACCTGAAATGTATGTAACCTGAGGTACCACTGTACCTTGGTTGTGCATTACAGTGTTACCTCGGGTTAAGTACTTAATTTGTTCCGGAGGTGCATTCTTAACCTGAAACTGTTCTTAACCTGAAGCACCACTTTAGCTAATGGGGCCTCCTGCTGCCGCCATGCCGCCAAAGCCCGATTTCTGTTCTTATCCTGAAGCAAAGTTCTTAACCTGAAGCACTATTTCTGGGTTAGCGGAGTGTGTAACCTGAAGCATATGTAACCTGAAGTGTATGTAACCTGAGGTACCACTGTACAGAAAGCAAGCAGTTGTCCAAGTGATAACAATGCTGATGATGGAGCCAGCACAAAAAATACCTTACAGCTGGCTCAGACACCAAACAAACAAAACAGCCAGGACTTATGAGGAACGGCTAAGGGAGCTGGGCATGTTTAGCCTGGAGAAGAGGAGGTTAAGGGGTGATATGATAGCCATGTTCAAATATATAAAAGGATGTCACATAGAGGAGGGAGAAAGGTTGTTTTCTGCTGCTCCAGAGAAGCAGACACGGAGCAGTGGTTCCAAACTACAAGAAAGAAGATTCCGCCTAAACATTAGGAAGAACTTCCTGACAGTAAGAGCTGTTCGACAGTGGAATTTGCTGCCAAGGAGTGTGGTGGAGTCTCCTTCTTTGGAGGTCTTTAAGCAGAGGCTTGACAACCATATGTCAGGAGTGCTCTGATGGTGTTTCCTGCTTGGCAGGGGGTTGGACTCGATGGCCCTTGTGGTCTCTTCCAACTCTCTGATTCTGTGATTCTGTGATTCCTGCCAAACACTTCAGTTGCGTGGGCAACACTAATCTGCCATGTTGTCTCATTGCCAGGCTTCCTTGCTTCCTCCTAAGATGGGTTGAGTCAATAATACTGGAGCCAATCCAGAGAGTGGGGAGCTGCATGTGTCCTAATAAAACCCTAACATTCAGGGCTTTTTTCAGCTGGAACTCACAGGAACTCAGTTCCGGCACCTCTCAGGTGGGCGCCATTGCCATTACAGTGGTACCTCGGGTTACATACGCTTCAGGTTACATACGCTTCAGGTTACAGACTCCGCTAACCCAGAAATGGTACCTTGGATTAAGAACTTTACTTCAGGATGAGAACAGAAATCGGGCTCCGGCGGCGCGGTGGCAGCAGGAGGTCCCGTTAGCTAAAGTGGTGCTTCAAGTTAAGAACAGTTTCAGGTTAAGAATGGACCTCTGCAACAAATTAAGTACTTAACCTCTGAAGTACCACTGTATAAGAGAACAAGGCAGCTGAGTTCTGGCACCCCTTTTACTAGAAATATATTAGCAATGCTAATATTCCTTTCCCCAAGGCCAGCCCAAGACATTTTGCTGCCTGTAGAAGGACAAGGTGGCGCACTCTCGCTCCTTGCACAGAAGCTGTCTGGGCTGGCAACTGAATATTATCTCCATGCTGGCAATGAAATAGCGTCCACCACTCCAGAGGACAGCAGAGTAGCTCAAGGTGTGTAGGGTAGGCCATGTGGCACACACAGGGTATACTTCCCCACTCTGCTAACGGTAGGGCCGGCCCAGCCCTAATAAACAAGCTAGACTTTCCTAGGGTGGACATCTGCCTTACTCCACAGTGGACATAAGGAGGGAGAGCAGGTGCCTTGAAATAGCCCACCAGCAAAAATTTATGTTGTATGTAGGAAAGATAAGATGAAATGGTAAAACCAGTAGAGTTGGAAACAAACCTCATAACGGGAAAGTTTAAGAAAAGTGATGGATAATGAAAATAATAAGAAGCAAAATGTATAAGGAAACTAATATAACTAACAGTAGTGGTAAATGAATACAGACAGACAACAATAACTGTATAAACATGAGGACTTATTTGTTTATGGATACACTATGGACAAATATGGAAAATGAATGAAAATATATAAAACGGAAGAATAAAATTATATGTGATATAAAAACCAGAAGAAGGAAGGAGGGAAGTCAGCTCTGAAGAGCAAGTATAAATGTAATACAATATGTGTATGTGGAGTATCTAATTGAAAAGCTAATAAAGATTATTAAAAAAAAGAAATAGCCCATCAGCTGTTAGCACCTGGGCTAACCAGGTCACCTGGTCACAGTCTTCTCTACTTTAGTTAGATGCATTGTATTTAAATTTACAGTAATTAGTTCTACTTCTGCCTATGCACATCCAAGTTAACATATGCAAAGAATTATGTAAATCTGCCCTCTTTTTGACCAGTGCTTCTTCCCCTGGGTTTTTTGTGTGTGTGTGATGTGCAAGTGGCCGCACTTGACTCGCCAGATCTCACTGAACAGCCGGGTTCATATACTTGTTGGGGAGAGAGCAGAATATGGGCAGTTCCACAATGTACATTTAAAACTCATCCAAATGCACATTTAAAGTACATGGGCTCCCCCCACCCCCAAGAATCCTGAGAAATGTTGATTGTGAGGGGTGCTGGGATTTGTACCTCTGTGAGAGGGAAACTGCAGTTCCCACAGTTCTCTGCAGGAAGTCATGCGCTGTAAATGTATGGTGTGCAGCTTGAATTCAAACAGTTTGAGAAACAACGTCAGACAAATACAACTCGCTAAATGCCAGGCAAGTCAGGCCATGTACAATGAGAGCCAAGAGGAAACGGCTGTAGGAAAATTTTCTTCCCTGTAGGCTACACTGCCGGGATAGGAGATATGAGACTGTGCTCCTATACACAAAAGAGAAATTTGCCTAAGCAAAACCAAGCTTTCTTCCTTGACACAAAATGTCTCCCCCACCCCACCCACTACAATTGCCACTTGCCCACAAAGTTTACAGAGTTCTCAGAAATATGAGCTCTCTTCATTTCTAAACAAACAGCAAGTTTCAACCTGTTGTGCTTGGGAAATGCTTCAGAAGGCGAAGGCAGCATCTGCTAAATCGAATAAGGTCTGGGTGGTGCTTCTACAGGTGAGACCTCATACTTTGAAGACCTAAGCCCACAAACGATTCTCCCTCAATTTCCATCCTGCCACATATCACCTGCTGTCATTTTGGTATGTCTTATCAATTGCAGACGTTTCCCTTTTTTGAAAAACAACACCTAACTGAACAAGAAGTTAATCGTCATGGTCAAAATGAGCATCCCTTATTCTCATCAAGGTTTCTGATTCCAGAGTTTGCATTTTATGATGAAAAATTCACCAGGAAGGGCCTAACATTCAAAGGAACCACGCTCAAGTTAGTCTCGTATACGATCTACACACAGGTCTGTATACATTCCCTTCTTACATCTTGACTTGAGTAGCCACAGAGCCTCTCTCAGACCATATCAGCTGCCTGCAGCCATGGCTGCTCACATGCCGGTCATGCAACCTCGCCTTAGGTTAGGCCTGTGTCTTTCCATATGTATATGTCCCACATCACTCTTGCATAACCCCTTTCCGTGCTTCCTCCTTATTTCCACCAGCCGATTTCACCTCATCTCTAAACATGCACATACACCAGCAGAGGCATCAGCCCTTCTGTCTCACAGTCAAAGCGAAATCTACACATCTGTCCCACACTACTGTGCACCTTGAAACCCCTCCCCATCCTTGCTTTGCACAGCAGCTACGGGCACACCAATACTTCCCCACCCACACATGCAAGATCACACAGCAATTACTTCCTCAGAGGTAGCTTAACCCTTTTCCCACCAGATTCGGCATACAAATACGAGGTGGATTTCATGCTCCCGCTGATGGGTGGTGCGCTTAATCACATGCTCTCCCTTCCTGCTATCACAGCTCACATATGTTGGTGGCATAAATCATAAATACCACACTCGATTCCCTTGCTCTTTACTCTTGTTCTTGCTGCCTAGATCCTCTGACACCTGCCTCTCTCTACCCCAAATTATTCAGAGGCTAAAATCCCAAATCCCAACACACAAATGTCCATGGGGATGTCCAAAAGCTGTAGATCCCCTCAGCGACCAATGCTAGCTTCACAAGCTCCACTGAAGAATTTGTGGTTGCGAGAGACTGTGCTTCCACCCTGCTCTTTCTTCAGAGCAACGCAGACACAGAGACCTTGCTGGCTCAAATGACATGACCCTCTTTCCCTTGCCTCGTTGCTTACCTGAGACATTTGGGGGCGCAAGTTGATCTCTCGCAAGTTGACAGCGTGAGCCGTGAGGTTGTTGAGGAGCTGGCAGAGTAGGACGCCATCGCGCAAGGCTTGGGCCAAGTCGCAGACCTGGGCACCCTCCCAGGTCACTCTGTGGTTGGGGGGCAGCACCCGGCACTGGATAAGCCAGCGGGCGCATTGCTTCCACAGCTCCATTCTCACCAACACCCAAGGGACTGCTGCTCCTGGGTGCTGTGCTGGGGCCGCTTTCCACTGCCACCAGCAGCACCCTTCCTGGTGGCTGCGAAACTGCAACAGGCGACAGCTTCCTCTTTTGCAACTGACATCAGACCACAAAGAGAAAAAAAAAGGGCCGGTGTGGGGGCTGGGGAACTTCCTCACCCCACCCTGGAGGAGGAGGTGCCAAAGAAGAAGCAAAAAAAGCCCAGCTTTCACTCAACTTTGCTCAATTCTTTGCCAGGAGTTCAGGGTGCTATAAAGGCCTCTCTTTTCTAGCAGCAGTCATGGGTAGAGCTGTTTTCTGACAAGGCGCAGCTAAGGTGGTGTGCCTTAGTAGACAAATTTTGGGGTACAAAGCCAGGAACCAATATATTTCAGGTTGCCTCTCTTGGCAGAGTACACATTTTTTTAAAAAAAATACAAAGTCTGAAGACCGGGCTGGATCTTGAAGCCATGAGGTGCTTGGGGGCAAGTAACATTCATTTTATTTAAATGGGGTACAAAGCCGCGCAGCTCCCCCACTTGCTGGGGCGCCCCTGAGAGGCCAGCACCCTGGCGCGACGCACCACTAAGCCCTATGGGAAGGACGGCTCTGGACCTGGGAGAAGAGTCGGTAGAAGAAGATTGGAAGAAATTTGAAGACTATCTACAGAAATATTGTAAAATTAAGGAATGTTAGAAGGATGTTGGAATGAAGTTATGTGGTTTTAGCAGTAATGTTATAAAGGAGTATTTAAAGATGGATTGTTAACAGGTGAGAATGTAAAGTTATAATATATTAAGATAAATTATTAAGATAAAAGCAAAAATGGAAAGGATTTGCTGAAACAACTAATTGAACTAGAATACAAAAAAGGGAGGTGTGAGGAGGTCAGGGAAACAAGTAAATGAAAGTCAAGACATGGAAAGGTTGATTTGTTTTTAATTGTTTTTACTTTTTGTATTTTGTGCTTTTTTTTCTTTTCTTCTTGTAACTTTTTTTGAAACTTTAATAAATATTATTTTTAAAAAAGAGGGAAGGACGGCTCTGCAGCTGCGCTTTCCACTACCGCGGGAACATGGTGAAGAGCAAGGACATGGCATCCCATTTTACCTCAGGTGCTACCCCCCTCTGCTGCCATGCTGCCATGGGCTTCTGTGCTTGAGGCAATTGCACCCCCTCCCGCCAAAGCATCCCTTCTTACCTGGTTGTGTGGCGGCAAAGCAGACGTGACCACAGCAGGTTCTGGTGAGCTCTTGCGAGGTTTCGGCAAACTCTTGCCAGGGTTCCTGCACGGGGACGGCTTCTTGGGCTTCTGTGCTTGAGGCAATTGCTTCAGGCCTCTTCATGGGTGGGCTGGTCCCGGTGAAGATCCTCTCCTGACCTGAAGATCTTAAGGAGAGGGCTCATTCCTTCCCCTTACCAAGTGGTCCCAACATTTCTTGTGCTACCCCCCCCCCCACCAAACTAGCATCTTCATACCATTGGTATGGAGAAAATACACTACAAATATCATTACATCTGGTCTCTGACTTCAAAAAGGGCTCTGCCCAGACATAGTAAATGAATAATCCTACCCTTATCATGCTTACCCATCCTAAAATCTGCATGTGTGTGTATGAAAAACTCAACAAACGACATAATTGGCTAGCTAGCTAACTCGAATTCTAAATATTTTTAAAAAGAACCAAACAAGAAAAGCAACACGAAGTCAAGAAAACCACAGATCTTTCTCTGAGCTCTCTAAAACAGTCAGTTGGAAATGACAACATCTGAGCAGCTATATGTCATGGCCTTCATTGTTGAGCACGCATGACATCACAGAGGACAGGCAGAAGGGAAAGGTGGTTGGCTGAGCTGCTGTTTAAAAGGTCCTTGCACAACCTTGATATGATCACAGGGGTGCCAACTTGAATTAAATATTGAGGGGGCCCAGGTAAGCCCCACCCTGCATAACTGATCAAATTACACGGCACACTCACACCAATTGAATGGCAATGCTCATCAACTTTGGGAGGGCCTGGCCCCCTCAAATATTTTATTGGGGTGGCGAAAGGAACTCAATCGCTGTTTCTTGTGAGGTTAAGCAGAAATTGTAGCCTAAAAAGGTTTTAGATTTAAAAAATGACCCTGGCTCTGCTTTCTAACCCTTAAAAGATCATGGATTTGCCAAGTGGCCACAAATAAACCAACCTGACTATGCTTTTGTGCATATCGAAAAGGAGGGAATCTGCCGAAATATGCTCAGGATGCTTAATCTTGGCATGATGGACCTAAACATCATCACCAATTCATTTCAAGAGATCAGACAGTTGTTAGTGGATAATAATAATAATAATAATAATAATAATAATAATAATAATAATAAATACAATAGTCTATTAAACATTAAAAGCTTCCCTAAACAGGGCTGCAAAGTTGCAAGACCCCTGGTTCAAAAGATGGCAATGATTGAAAGGGTTATTTGCAACGGGAAACAAATCCCTTTTGGAAAAAGTTTGCAATTTAACAATATCATCATAATACGATAGGAAACTCTTGCTAGTTGTTGTAAACCAATGTGACATCTGAATAAACTTTGCAGACATAAACCTTTAATTTGCTCTAGTGTAGCAGCCTACAGAGAGCAACTTACAGAAAGAAGTCTCACTGCCCAGACTCCAGCCAAATGAATGATCAGATGGCTTTTTTTGGATGTTATGCTGAGCTCTGCAGCTGTAGGGAACAAAAATTGTCTCTGGGAAATGTTGATGCCTGTCATAGCTCACTTACAGCTTCTTGTTCATACAGGCAATTTGTTCTTCAGGCTCTTATTTTTCATTCTCTTTCCCCACAAGTTCTTGTGTATGTCTAGCCATCATTTCTTTCATCTCCAACACTTCCAGGGCCTTTACTTTTTCCAAAACCCCATGTTCTTTGCAGATCTCATTATTTTGCTTTTCCAAACTTAAGACTTATTTCAACATGATGCTTATTCTATTTTAGCTGCCTTTCTGTCACTTACAACACACCGGCACACTGTTCTTGAGGTCATTCTGTGTGTGGTAGCACTTTCATGTTTCCTGTTTAATTTTCAGTGACAAATTTTCAACATCCTCATTCAGTTTTTCTGCTTCAGCAGCTAATTTATTTTCTGCTGTCTTAGATCGCATCTAGCACAGAGAATGTACAAAGTTTTTATTCTTTGTAAAGCTTTGTATTATTTCATTTTTTAATGCTTATAAAACAGAGAGAACATCATAAGAAGGGCATGTCCATTGTGGCATGCATGCAAACCTGTAACACAATAAATAACATTAATATAACCTATACTTTCTTGGGCTCCATGATCACTGCAGACGGTGACAGCAGCCACGAAATTAAAAGAGGCCTGCTTCTTGGGAGAAAAACAATGACAAACCTAGACAGTATCTTAAAAAGTAGAGACATCACCTTGCCAACAAAGGTCCGTATAGTAAAAGCTATGGTTTTCCCAGTAGTGATGTATGGAAGTGAAAGCTGGACCATAAAGAAGGCTGATCGCTGAAGAATTGATGCTTTTGAGAGTCCCATGGACTGCAAGAAGATCAAACCTATCCATTCTGAAGGAAATCAGCCCTGAGTGCTCACTGGAAGGACAGATCCTGAAGCTGATGTTGGGAAAGATTGAGGGCACAAGGAGAAGGGACGACAGAGGATGAGATGGTTGGACAGTGTTCTTGAAGCTACCAGCATGAGTTTGACCAAACTGCGGGAGGCAGTGGAAGACAGAAGTGCCTGGCATGCTCTGGTCCATGGGGTCACGAAGAGTCGGACGCGACTAAACGACTAAACAACAACCACCACCTATAGAAAACTGCATAAATTGGGAATTATTAAGAGCATGGCACATCTTTGTAGTTTGCATTGCCTCAGTATCCTTGAGAGGGAAATTAATTAAGGTCAGAACAGCACCTGCCACAATTGCCCCCAGAGGAGCAAAGTAATGCTGCAATCCAGCCAGAGTTCTCCAGACGTTTTCAACAACAAACAGTAAATAAATTTCATGAAATTTATCATCAGTGCTCACAGAGCGACACAATTAAGCAGGGAGTAGGTGCTAAGAGGGATGTGGGTGGCGCTGCGGTCTAAATCACTGAGCCTAGGGCTTGCCAATTGGAAGGCCGGCGGTTCGAATCCCCGCGACGGGGTGAGCTCCCATTATTCGGTCCCAGCTTCTACCAACCTAGCAGTTCGAAAGCATGCCTGTGCAAGTAGATAAATAGGTACCACTCCAGCGGGAAGGTAAACAGCATTTCCATGCACTGCTCTGGTTTAGCCAGATGCAGCTTAGTCATGCTGGCCACATGACACGGAAAAACTGTCCGCGGACAAACGTCGGCTCCCTCGGCCAGTAAAGCAAGATGAGCGCTGCAACCCCAGAGTCATTCACGACTGGACTTAACTGTCAGGGGTCCTTTACCTAGTGGTAAAGTGTTGGTGGCTAAATATTGGAAATAAAATCATATACCCACCAAAGAATGGTTATGCAAGCTGACCCGAGTACAGTGGTACCTTGGGTTCAGAACTTAATTCGTTCTTGAGGTCTGTTCTTAACCAGAAGCACCACTTTAGCTAATGGGGCCCTCCTGCTGCCGCTGCTGCACGATTTCTGTTCTCATTCTGAAGCAAAGTTCTTAACCCAAGGTACTATTTCTGGGTTAGTGGAGTCTGTAACCTGAAGCATATGTAACCCAAGGTACCACTGTACTTTGAACTCGCGAAGAAACAAATCTAATGCTATAGTTAAGAAAGAATGGGATCATTTAAACAACTACCTGATAAATCAAGGTTCAGCACCTAAGATCTGGTTGTGCCTAGAATAGCACTGCAAAAGCAATAGTGTCCTGATACCAAGATGAGGAACCAACTGAAATACAGGAAAGTATCTTTACTAAGAACAATGAACTGCTGTGGTATTGGCGGAAGTCTTATTTGTTGTTTTGTAGGTAGTTTTGTATGCAGTTCTCTGTGTTTTAATTTAACAATTTGTTTGTACTGTAAAATATTAGTCTAACAATGAGTGATTTACTGTTATCCTAGTTATATATCCATAAATATTCTTTCCCCCTCCTTTTCTTCACTTTTATACTTCTTTTTCTTCTATAATTTTACTTTTCCTTTTTAATTTTTTATTTATTTACTTAATCTGTTTGACGACTATAAGTTTTGTTCTAATTGTTTGTGTATGCAACATAATTCAATAAAAAAGAAAGAAAAAGAAAACAGCAAGACCTCAGAGCCTAGAGCATGGGTAGGTAAACTAAGGCCCAGGGGCTGGATCACCTTTTAAATCTGGCCTGTGGACGGTCCGGGAGTCAGCGGGTTTTTACATGAGTACAATGTGTGCTTTTATTTAAATTGCATCTCTGGGTTATTTGTGGGGCACAGAAATTCATTCATTATTATTTTTCCAAAATATAGTCCACCCCCGCCACAAGGTCTGAGGGACAGTGGACCCGCCCCTTGCTGAAAAAGTTTGCTGACCCCTGCCCTAGAGTGTCAGAACTGGAGCATTCCTCTCGAACCAAGCTTCCCCCTTTTACCAAATGCACCCACAAGAGGTCGTTTTGCTCCATAAAATGCAGTCTTGGCAGCTTGCAATAAACCAGCTTCATCCACTTAATCTGTGATCTGCAAATAGCCTGTAACTTCCGCTGACATTCACATTTTTCTGCTTACAGGACACAGCTGGGCAACCAATGTCGCTACTTGGAACAGCAGTATTTTCAGGGGCACTGGAGGAGGGGCTGAATGTGGGGGCTCCAGCCAGCATTCTGGATGGTGCAGTGCAATTGCTTTGGGTAGCAACCTCGCGCCCCCCAACCTCTGAGGCTGTCCTGTGTTGTTGCCACATTTCACAGAACAAATGCATAATTTGTTGCTCATAAGTCAAACTCAGAAGAGTGGTCCAGGAGTTTGAAAAGAGCTTTTGTGCCATCTAAACCAATCCTAACCTTTTCCAGAAAAAAACAACAACTTTCTGCTGTGTTCCCACCCAGCCACCTGTGGAATAAGCCTGGCAAATATGCAAATGCAATTTATAATATTTTATTGCTTACCCTTTCTTCCACTACATTTATAGGATGGAAACTGAAGCAAGGTGAATTGTGTAAGGCCCTACAATAAGTCCATGGGAACAGAAATCCCCTAAGCGTCCAAATTATTGATTAATACACTGCTTAACATGGAAGTTAAGTCTCCCTAGCCACTCAGACTCTCCTGTCAAAACTATCAAGTTATCGATTTCTCCACTCCTTTGTGAGCTTTCTGCCTTCCTAAACTACTTTTCCCTTTTATTGCCAAAATCTGCATACTTAAGTGTTCTTTGAGATTTGGTTTTAATTGGATATTGCCTTAAGCATCCAGTTTCTGAGCTGAGAAGGAGCCTCTTGGTATTTTAAGAAGAAAAGGTGGAAATTAACAATGGACAATGGTCAGGTACAGCTATGAGGCTCTGGACTGCGGTGGTTTATAGGTGGCTCTTTATAGCACACAATATTGCTGAATAGTCTTTTAGTTTTTAGTCTGATTTATTGATCTCCTCTATTTATTTATTGTCTGTGGCAGCTTTTTTAAAAAAAATAGTTGCTTTGGCTGTGAACTGCTTTTGGGTATTGCTTTAAATAGAAAAGCACTCTGTGAATATTTGAAACAAATAAATAATAAAAGATGTAGCCCCCCAGTTGATAAAAAATGTATTGAAAATAAGTAAAAAAGATAAAATATTGCAATTAGCCGCTCAGCTTACCAAGAGACTGGGTTCAGTTCTACCTCCCCACTCCATACCAAACAGCTGATTTAGCAGGATTTCTCCTTTTGAAAAAGAGCCTCAGCGGAAATGTGAGCTGCGCTTAACGTGAATGTGTACCTCACGTTCAAGAATTATTCAAATCTGACTTGCAATGGGTGAGATCAAAAGAGTACCTTCCTTTTGGTAGTTCCTTATAAAGAAGCAAGATCTTACTGAAGCCTTCAATACAGCAATGTATACCAGAGTTTAAGAAAAATATTCTAAGTATTCAGGCAAAGACATTCTCCAGGACTGAGTCATCAGAGCGAAGTATTCAAAACACAAGAGGATGCAATAGCTTGAAAGGGCAAGGTGGGAGTGAATCAGTATTTGTGATAGCACTGGCATATGTGAAAGTGGGCTGGGTTCAAGCAGAACCAGGACCAATAAGAACTACTGCTGTGTTTCTAGGTTCAAACACTAGGCATGCAGTGGCCCGTTTGAGCAGATCTCAGCTTTGAAGAGCTGGGGAATACTTCATATCCTTGTAAGGTGGGAAGCTGAGCTCTTGTTCTGGTCAATCTTTAATATTTACTTTTTCATCAGTTTGAGGAATATATTATTATACACAGCAGAGGTTTTCAACCTTTCTGAGTCCAAGGCTCCCTTGACCAAGTCCATTCTTCCTGCGACTCCCCTGTGAGGCTCAGGAGCCCAGTTATGCCACCCATTACCTGCAGAGCTGGCAGCTTCTCACCCCTTTTCGAAAACCCTCCCTTGGCAGCCTGGCAGTCTCCTCTCCTTGGGAGTCCTCCGGGCAACCGCTTCTGGTCTCTGAGCTGCCCCTCCTGCCCCAAAGAGAGATGCCTCCCCACACTGCCCCACAGGCACCTGGGAAGAGGATGCCACCAGCCTTAGTGGCCCAACGAAGACTGGCCAAAGGTGAACATGAGGCCAGCACGTTACCTGGGGAGGCAGCAGCGGGCGCTGTCGGGCCTGCATGGCGGAAAGGCTCCTTTTCAACACTGGGCACTCAGCTCCCAGGCAGGGTTCACAAGGCCAGTGTGGCACTTTTCTGCCTGGCCTCCCACTTGTCTGTCCATTCCCGACAGCAAGGGCTGGTGGACTGGCTGGCTGGGCTCCCTCGCCCGCTTGCTTGCTTACTCCGAGGCCACCTCAGCTCCTGGCAACCAGCACCCCCTGGCCAGCCCCAGAGGCACCATTCGCCTGCACAGCTTGTAGCCAGGGCTGCTGCAACAAACAGCTGTGCAAGCCTTTGGGAGGCCGAGATGGGAGAGGGCATCAGAGGAGGGAGGGAAGGAAAGAGGGACAGAGGCCAGTGTTGCCCCTGGCACCCCTGACCATCATTCAAGGCACCCCAGGCCTTAGAACAGGGGTTTTCAACCAGTGTGCCATGACCAGGGGCGTCTTGCCCATAGAGGCAAGTGGCGCGGGGCACCTGGGTGCCAAGTTCTGGAGGGTGCCAGGGAAGAGGCGGAGGCTGCCCTCGCCCACTTCCTCCATGCCGCACCAAAACAGTGCCACACCCAGAGCCTCTGCCTGCCGTGGCCACAGATATGCTTAAGACGGCCCTGGCCATGACACCCTGGGGTGCCTTGAATGGTGGTCTGTCTCAGTGGCAAATGCTTCTTATAGGTATTCATGGTGGGGGAATCACAGCAGTTTCACCCTGGAAACTAGCTATTAGTATTGGATATAAACTATAAGCAATTGTGTGTGGTTTTTTAATTTAAAAAAAACAAACACCTTTTAATTCTGTGATCTGAAACATACGTGCTAGGGAGTAAGGCCCAAGGAAGTTCTTAGGCTGCAATTCTCTACACAGTGACCTGGGAGTATTGAATCCATTGAATCCAGTAGTCTGAGAAGTCTGCATAGACATGTATAGGATTGCAGTTAGGCTGCAATCCTATGCAGCAGCACCCCCCCAGCCTGGTATCCTCTAGAGGTATGTTCTAAAACACCTGGAAGGCATCAGATTGGGGGTGGCTTCCATGCAGTATGTACACTTACCTGGGAATAAGACCCATTGCATTTGTATTTATTTTATTCTCTTTGGTATCCAGACCCTTGGTCATCTTGGTAGCCGTCCTCTGCACATGTTCCAGCTTGTCAGCATCCTTCCTAAATTCAGATCAAGGGAGGTAATAGTACCACTTTCTTCTGCCTTGGTCAGACCACACCTGAAATACTGTGTCCATTTCTGGGCACCACAATTTAGGAACGATGCTGACAAATACAGGGATGTGAAGCATAGGAGACTACTCTTAGGGGCAGTGCCAGATTTACGTACTGTATAAGCTAAACAAGCTATAGCTTAGGGCCCCCCCAAAAAAATTGTAAAGAAAAAAAATATCCAAAATATAGGATAAAAGATGAATAAAATAAAACCTACTATTATTATTTCATGTTATAGCAAGTTTCTAGAAACTAGATTATGAGTCTTTGTAAATTGTTTTTCCAAAGGAACTTTTGCTATCGCCAATGTGTTTGCATTATTAAGTATGTTATGACTAAAAAATCATTTTAAGTTAGAGCTTCATAATTATTTCACTATTAATATATTTCTTAATTGTATTTCACTATTAATATACTTCTTAATTGTATTTCAGTTCAACAATTACTTTGATAAAATACATGTATTTTGTTATGTGCAAATGGCTTTAGATACCTATTAGGTCCATAAATTACCATATAGCATATATTCAACACACAAAAACAACCGCAATTTGTTGTTGACAAAGGAGAGCTGGACATATAAAGGGCCCCATTACCTTCAGTAGCTGAGGGCCTCATCAAACCTCAATCCGGCCCTGCCTAGGGGATGAGGTCCCTTCGGGTGCGGGTCCCCCCAAAAAGTTGATTGGCATTGCCATTCCAATAGTGCGCGCGCGCTGCGTCTTGCGATCGATTATGCAGGGCAGGGTTTACCCGCCCCCCCCGGCACTATTTTACTCAAGTTCATTCCATAATTGTGAAGCATAACTAGGAGGTGCCCCCCCCGGCGGAGGGACATTTCCGGCCCTCTTCCGCGGCTCCGCGCCTTCCTATTGCGCCCAGAAGCGCAGCGCAAACTGCGCGCGCCAGGGAGTCGCCAGCGGGTTTGCCGCTTCGGACGGGCCCGGCTTGCTCTGGAGGAGAGCCGTCGCCCGGGTTCAGCAGGTGGCGAGGTCGGAAGGCGAGGCGCGCCCGGGGAAGCCCCTCCCCGGCTGCAGGTAGCCGCGGGGAGGAGGCAGCAGGCGCGGCTCGACGGCGGGCAGGCACGACGAGCGCGGCGCCCGGGCCTCGCATGGAGGCGCTGCGCGGTCGCGGTCGCTTCCAAGAGAGCTCGGCGGGAATCGGGAAGCCGCCGCGGGCTCCCTCGGGGCGGGGAGTTCCGCGGTCCCCACCTTTGAAAAGGTGGGGCTTGCCTGGGAGCCACGCTCCTTCGGTGGCGCCTTACTCCTCCTCGCCGCCGGCCTCACCCACCCGAAGGAGGAAAGGTACGTCTCTGGGGTTTTTTTCTGTTTAGTGAAGGGTCGGAGGATTAGGCTTCTGGGCCGCCTGTCCTTTTCCAGGCGCGGAAAACGGAGCTGGCTCTCTGCTACCATAGATGGGCTTCGGCGGAGCTGCGCGCGGCCGCGTTTCCTTTCCCACCGGGCGCGCCGTTTCCTGGTCTCTGGACTTGGGAGGAGAACTTCGCGGCGCGCATTTTTCGCCGCCGTGCAGTGCCGGGTTTACGTCTAAGCTAAACAAGCTATAGCTTAGGGCCCCCCAAAAAAATTAAAGAAAAAAAAACCCTGGATGTACATTTTCAAAATATAAGATAAACACAAATAAAATAAAACCTACATACAGCAACAGTGTTTTAATATACTTCTTAATTGTATTTCAGTTCAACAATTGCTTTGATGAAATACATATTTTGTTCTGTGCAGTTGGCTTTAGATACCTATTAGGTCCATAAATTACCATATAGCATATATTCCACACAAAAAACAGCAACAATTTGTTGTTGACAAAGGAGAGCTGGACATAGAAAGGGCCCCATTACCTACAGTAGCTGAGGGCCTCATCAAACCTAAATCCAGCCCTGCCGCCGTGGGGTTTCCGTGTGCCAAATTCTTGGTATCCTTACCTGGCATTGCAAGGTGGGCATTTTTGTGTGTGTATGTGTTTTCCTCTGTCCCATCCCCCCCCACAACACAACACCAAGTCGAACGCCACATACAAAGTGATCACCACCCAAGAGCTGCACACCTTTTGCAGGTTGAAGGGAATTGGACAACATTCAGAAACTGCTAGTAATGATATAGCCCCGAGTTCGCCCCATGGCATAGTTGAGTAGAGTGCATTTTAAATTGGCATTCCACTTGCTCAGTAACAAACGCTGAGCTCAAAAGTGGCACACAGGGATCTGAGAAATGTAAAGCTGGAAGAACACTGCAAACACTGTAATATCAAACACAATAGGTGAAGGTAAAAGGTAATGGAGCCCTGGATGGTTAAGCCTAGTCAAAGGTGACTATGGGGTTTGTGGTGCTCATCTCATTTTCAGGCCGAGGGAGCTGGTGTTTATCTGCAGATAGTTTTCCGGGTCACGTGGCCAGCATGACTAAACTGCTTCTGGCACAGCGGAACACCATGATGGAAGCCAGAGCACACGGAAATGCCATTTACCTTCCTGCCGCAGTGGTACCTATTTATCTACTTGCACTGGCGGGCTTTCAAACTGCTAGGTTGGCAGGAGCTGGAACAGGGCAACAGGAGCTCTCTCCATCGCGGGGATTCAAACCGCCAGTCTTCCAATCGGCAAGCCCAAGAGGCTCAGTGGTTTAGACTACAGTGCCACCCGCATATGTAAAGCAAACAACAACAACATCCCATTCATCAACCCAATCCATACAATTCACTAAAGTCATAGTAACTCATAGTATTGCCAGGATACTTCCTAATCACATGGAACCTTCCCCATAAGTACAAAAAATGAACTGGCTGTTGGTTATCAAATGTACATGAATTATAGACACTTACAAGGACCTAGAGATGTAAAAAAACATTTCGGAAGGCATGGCCAAGTTCATTGAATCGGTGGTGGTTGGCCAGCTTCCACTGGTGGTTCCCTCACTGTGAGAAGTGAGGTTACAGGGAACTAGGCAGAGGGCCTTCTCGGTAGTGGCACCCGCCCTGTGGAACGCCCTCCCACCAGTTGTCAAGGAAATAAACAACTGTCTGACTTTCAAAAGACATTTGAAGGCAGCCCTGTATCGGGAAGTTTTTAATGTTTGATGTTTTATCGTGTTTTTAATGTTCTGTTGGGAGCCACCCAAAGTGGCTGGGGAAACACAACCAAATGGGCAGGGTATAACTAAATTATCATGATGAAATAATAATCTTGTAAGTGCCTCTGAGCATGTGTGAAACGCCTTTCCCTCATTTGCAAGAAATCCCAACCAGTTGAGTCTGGGACCCGAGGCCTTTCTAGGTCTGAGAGTGATTTGCAGACAGACTCTTAGTCTTTGGTGACTCCTTCCCTTCTAGGAATCAAGGGCATGACTCTGGTCTGACTGGAGTGGCTCTCAGTTTTTAAGAGGAAGCTGAGAGCTAAAGCTGAACAAGATCCTCATCCTCCTGGAAAAAAGTGACAAGTGAGGTGCCGCAGGGTTCTGTCCTGGGCCCATGGTTGGTCAATGTCTTTATGGATGACTTGGAGGAGGGTGATCAAAATGTTCAAGGGTGTGGAAACCAAGCCTTATGAGGAACGGTTGAGGAAGTTAGATATGTTTAGCCTGAAGAAGATGAGACTGAGAGGAGATATGACAGCCATCTTCAAATATCTAGAGGGAAGAAGAGTGAACAAGCTTGTTTTCTCCTGCCCTGGAGGGTAGGAGACAAACTAATGGCCTCAAGTTACAAGAAAGGAGATTCTGACTAAACATCAGGAAGAACTTTCTGACGGAAAGAGCTGTTCGGCAGTGGAACAGACTATTCCGGGAGTCGGGAAGTTGTGGACGCCCCTTCCTTGGATGGCCATCTTCATGAATGCTTGAGTTGAGCTTCCTGCACTGCAGGGGGTTGGACTGGATGTCCCTCGGAGTCCCTTTCAACTCTGCAGTTGCTATGATTCCAAGGAAGAATATTTGTGGCCAGTGGGTAAAGGTAAAGGGACCCCTGACCATTAGGTCCAGTCGTGGCTGACTGGGGTTGCGGCGCTCATCTCGCTTTATTGGCCGAGGGAGTTGGCGTACAGCTCCCGGGTCATGTGCATAGCTGTCAACTTACAGATTTGAAAATAAGGGACCAGCAGCCTTGAAAATAAGGGACTAGCAGCCAAAATAAGGGACCTGCAGCCTCACCTGTTCCAGACACTCCAGTCTTCCTGTCCTCCTGCAGTCTGGTCAAACTCATGCTGGTAGCTTCGAGAACACTGTCCAACCAACTTTGTAACCAGAGGTTCAACTGAATAGAATCTGAATCATATGCACCACAAGGCCTATGCAGCCTCAACTTAAGATGGCTCCCCGGTCTGGCTTTGCACTGCAAAGTTTGCAGCAGCACGTGTAACAAAATAGCGTCCAGCATTCAAAAACCTCCTCAGCTTGCATTAACTAGCCACAC
This sequence comes from Podarcis cretensis, assembly GCF_951804945.1. NCBI lineage: Eukaryota > Metazoa > Chordata > Lepidosauria > Squamata > Lacertidae > Podarcis > Podarcis cretensis. The sequence continues at coordinate 34,521,418 of NC_137187.1, forward strand.
ACAAGGCATGCAAGCTCCACCCCCCAGTCGTTCTTAGACTTCTTATTGGGTGAGCAACACAGCCAAGCAACACAGTTGGAGCCTCCCTCCTCCCTGGCTGGCAGGGAGGGAGGGAGAGGAGCTGCTTCCTTTGAAATTTAAGGGACATCATTTAAGGGACATCTATCAATAAGGGACAGCAGCGGGACATGGCGCTGGAATAAGGGACTGTCCCTTCAAATAAGGGACACTTGACAGCTATGCATGTGGCCAGCATGACTAAGCTGCTTCTGGCGAACCAGAGCAGTGCACGGAAACACCGCTTACCTTCCCGCCGGAATGGTACCTATTTATCTACTTGCACTATGACGTGCTTTTGAACTGCTAGGTTGGCAGGAGCAGGGACCGAGCAACAGGAGCTCACCCCGTCGTGGGGATGTGAACCACCGACCTTCTGATCGGCAAGCCCTAGGCTCTGTGGTTTAACCCACAGCGTGTTAATTCATATCAGTGAAGTGGCACAGTTTGTGTTGGGAACCTTATTCAGCTAGCCGCAATCAGGGCCGTGACCGCAATGAACCGTAGAACGACTGAGATAATAAATAACGAAATTGGGGAAGTGCCTTCTCTTTCGTGCTTCTGCCTTGTCAAGAAGAAGAAATGACTCATGGTGCTCTTAAGACGATGACACCCCAAACCCTCCTGTTATGAGGTGCGGGAACTTAGAATCATAGAATCCCAAGCTTTTTCAGGCCACCCCCCCTTGCTTCCAAAAACTCATCTGCACGCAGTGCTCCTTAACATATAAAAACAATATTTCAGAATGAAAGTTTTCACAACCCACTAAGGAAGATAATAACGCAGTAAAATTTAAAACAGTGACAATCAGTTGCACATTTATTCAAAATTCAATTTAAACTACTTAGTTTGATTAATTCAGCAATGTTAATGAACTTGATCCAGTAGTGCCAGCTTTTCAGAGGCTGATGGGCAATGACACCTCCAGGGCCCCCTGCCTCTTACTTCCCTCTTGCCCCCCCCCCCCCGAACACTCTCTCTCCACTTTGGGAACCACTGTTTTCGCCTCTGCAAGGCCCTCCAGTTGAGGTGGCTGCGGTTTAGAGGTATAATTAGCTATTTGCTATTTATGGTCAGGCCCCTGCCTTAAAAGGATTCTCATTTAAATGCGACACTGGGAGGATGAAAGGGAAAGGAAACTGTGGAGGAATATGCAGTTACACAGGCTTAGTTACATAGGCTTAGTGTCAATCGGAAGAGCAGAGTAAAATGCTTTAAAATGCTTTAGATAAATGTGACATTAGGGGGCTGTGCCAAAGGCTTCATGGAGAAATTGTGCTTTGCTTAGGGATTAGAAAGAAGGAAGAGAGGTGGATTTGTTGTGTAGGTGTTCTGGGAGGTGGTACCAGGCATAGAGGGCAGTGTCTTTTGAGGCAGGAAGGGGACCTTGGAGAGCTGAGAGTGGGCAAGCAAAGGTCAGGGATGCATCTGGACATTTCATTGATTCATTCATTGATTCATTCAGAAGGGCTCCCAGAGGAACTTACAGATCAGTTTAAAAAAAACACAAAACCACACACAACAGAGTACCGGTACCTGAGGTTATAAGAAGGATGTCTCTCTTTTCCTTGTCTTCAGGATAGATTCTTTTTGAACCAAACGCCTTTGGAATCAATGGTCAAGCCCTGGTGAGAAATGGCCACCCTCCCCATGGAATTAAAGAATCGCAGGTGGCGCTGTGGGTTAAACCACAGAGCCTAGGACTTGCGGATCAGAAGGTCGGCGGTTCGAATCCCCGCGACAGGGTGAGCTCCCGTTCCTCGGTCGCTGCTCCTGTAAACCTAGCAGTTCGAAAGCACGTCAAAGTGCAAGGAGATAAATTGGTACCGCTGCAGCGGGAAGGTAAATGGCATTTCCGTGCGCTGCTCTGGTTCACCAGAAGCAGCTTAGTCATGCTGGCCACATGACCCGGAAGCTGTACGCCGGCTCCCTCAGCCAATAAAGCGAGATGAGCGCCGCAACCCCAGAGTCGTCCGCGACTGGACCTAATGGTCAGGGGTACCTTTACCCTTAAGAGTTGGAAGGGACCCCAAGGGTCATTTAGTCCAACCCCCTGCCTGCAATGCAGGGATCAAACTGCAGGGTTGGCTTGTTATGGCTGGATCTCCCTCTGGGGGTCCGTGTGAAGCTGTAAGCACTGCTGTGGCTATTTTCAGTGTCTGGTGATCTGGAGTGCTGCTCTGGGGCACTCAGTAAAAGGTAAAGGGGCCCCTGACCATTAGGTCCAGTCGTGGCCAACTCTGGGGTTGCGGCGCTCATCTCACTTTATTGGCCGAGGGAGCCGGCATACAGCTTCTGGGTCATGTGGCCAGCATGACTAAGCCGCTTCTGGAGAACCAGAGCAGTGCACGGAAGAGCCGTTTACCTTCCTGCCGGAGCGGTACCTATTTATCTACAGTGGTGCCCCGCAAGACGAACGCCTCGCAAGACGGAAAACCCGCTAGACGAAAGGGTTTTCCGTTTTGGAGGCGCTTCGCTAAACGAATTTCTCTATGGGGTTGCTTCGCAAGACGAAAAAATCTTGCGAGTTCCCGCAGGTTTTTTTCGCTCCCCCCCCTTTCCTAAGCCGCTTATCAGATGTTCCACTGATAAGCCGCCTCTCAGCTGATCGCTAAAAGCCGCTAGACCGCTAATAGCGCTAATCCGCTAAGCCGTCAATGGGCTTGCTTCGCAAGACGAAAAAACCGCTAGACGAAGAGAATTGCGGAACGGATTAATTTCGTCTTGCGAGGCACCACTGTACTTGCATTTTGACATGCTTTCAAACTACTAAGTTGGCAGGAGCAGGGACTGAGCAACTGGGGCTCACCCCGTCATGGGGATTCGAACCACCGACCTTCTGATCGGCAAGTCCTAGGCTCTGTGGTTTAACCCACAGTGCCACCCGTGTCCCGGGGCACTCAGTAACCTCCTCTTTTGAAGACACTGAAGATTTTAGTTGGGGAGGGGTGTATTGGTGAGAGAGAGAGTGAGTTAGGGAGTTCTGGGTGTATTCAAACAGGTTCTGTTGTGGTTATGTATCAGCTGTGCCTGATGTGGAAATCTACAGGATGGTAGATTTTAAGTGCTCTCCAGGAAAAAGCACACCTGGCCTGACACTGTCTGTCTGCCTGTCTGTGCCTGTGGCCATCCTCCCTAAGTCAAGCTGCTTTTGCAAGGATTTCCAAAGCTGTTGCTTGTGTGGGTCCTGTGCTGGGAACAATGCGCGAAAAGGGAGCATTTCCTCTCTATTGTGTGGCTCACCCTGGCCTCACTCTGTGTTGATTCTCACCAGCTGGTGGAGCTGACTGTTGTGCCTATTAGCTTGGCAGTGGCAAAGTTGGCTGTGCATGTGTACATGGCGGTGCGTGTACGTGTGAGGAGGGGGTCGTGATTTGGGATTCCTTTACTCACATCTATCTGAAAACCATGGAGAGACCTGGTCTGAACAAAGACATTGGATTCTTATCTCATTATACATGACAAAGCCATTTTTCACCTTCTCACCCCTTGCTTTTTCCTGTAAGACCTATTGCAGTCGTTAAGAGTCGTCAACAGGCTCATCACAGCTATCTGCCAATCACCCATTCCCACCACCCTTCTGAGTAATACCCCTCCCCACCTTCTCACTATATAGAAGGGTCTGGTGACTTCTGCTTCAGTGTATCTGAAGAAGTGTGCATGCACACGAAAGCTCATACCTAGAACTAACTTAGTTGGTCTTTAAGGTGCTACTGGAAGGAGTTTTTTTTTCCTTTTATTTTGTTTTGACTATGGCAGACCAACACGGCTACCTATCTGTAAACAAATCACATCTGTCTGTTAGTGACAGACCCCAGGATAACTTTATTCTGAGATTGGGGCAAGGTAGGCAAGCTAGATGCACCTAGTGCCTTGCTTTTTGGTTTGTAAGCCAGCACCCCTCCCTTCAGGGCCATTTAATTCAGTTGTTCTCTCTCTAGCATTCCTGGTTGATGCCTCAGGCTTGCTTGTGAGTTTATTTTGGCTGCAGCCATTCTTGCTGAATCAGATTAGACTGAAAGAGTCGATTCTGCCACCTTCACCATGTCTGTTGAAGCAAAAAAACCATTCCCATTATCTGCTGCAAGCCTCCTATGTTTTTTCCTCATTCTCATTTTTTTATATACATTTTTATTAGTTTTTTTAACATATCATTTCCAACATTCATTTAACATAACTTATTATCTTATACAATATTTTAGACTTCGGTCAACAACCTCTGAAGATTTTCTGTTCTTTATCACTTGTTCTGCATTTCTTAATTGCTCTATTACTTTTAATTATCATTAACTAATAATTCTCTTCATAGTCTTCCTTGCAATATTTCACATAGTTCTCCTTACAGAACTTCTTTCAGTCCTACTAGCGTGATCTGTTTATTACACTTGCTTTTCAGATAATTCAAATATTTACTCCAGTCTTCTAAGAATCTCTGGTCCCGTAGGTTTCGAATCATTCCTGTTAATTTATCTTATTCTGCATAGTCCATTAATTTCATTTGCCATTCTTCTTTTGTCGGTAATTCTTCTTGCTTCCATTTCCCTCATTTTCTTTACTCCACTTACTGAAGTCTTCCTTGCATGCGGTGAAATTGTACTGATCCTCTGGAATTTCTTTTTTATTATTACAGTGGTGCCTCGCAAGACGAAATTAATTCGTTCCGCGAGTTGCTTCGTCTTGCGATTTTTTCGTCTTGCGGAGCGCGGATTCCCCTGGTATTAACGGTTTTACGAAAAAGGAAGCAAACCCGCAAGACGTTTTCGAAAAACAGAAAACCCTTTCGTCTAGCGAGTTTTTCGTCTTGCAAGGCATTCGTCTTGCGGGGCACCACTGTATCTTCTTTTAAACCAGTGTGTCAATCTCTCTCTCTCTCTCTCTCTCTCTCCCCCCCCCCCCCCGGAGGTGGATGAGTTCAGAGGGGACTTCTGGTTGTATGTGACACACTTTTGTGACATCGGTTTCCTCCCCCTCAGTGAGTTTGTAACCTCAATCTTGTCATCACCTTTCCTGCCCCTTTAAAAGGAAGTGTTTTTTTTATGCAGGCTGTAGAGTCAGTGGCGGCAGGCTGGAAGGCAGTTCAGAAGCTGGCGAATGGGTAACTGGCCAGAAGTCATTTTCCGTGCAAATTGTCAATGTTTCTGGAGGAGATAGAGACACATCTACCACTGGAGAAGTTGTTTCCTCAACAAGTCATTTATTAGGAGATGATGGTATGTTACACCTTCTACTTATTTATTTCCTTTTTAAATGCATAACGGTCTTATATTCTCCAAGAAAAATCCTGGGAAAGTGTTTGGATGGTGCCTTTCAGTGTGAGTTCAGCTCCCTTTCTGCTAGAAAATGTGGGACTCAAAACTGTTCGGCTATGGGCTTCTGTATCTGAATAGGGAGAATAGAGCATGGGTAGGCAACCTAAGGCCCGGGGGCCAGATCCGGCCCAATCGCCTTCTAAATCCGGCCCATGGGCAGTCCGGGAATCAGCATGTTTTTACATGAGTAGAATGTGTCCTTTTATTTAAAATGCATCTCTGGGTTATTTGTGGAACATAGGAATTCATTAATTCCCCCCCCCCAATATAGTCTGGCCCCCCGTAAGGTCTGAGGGACAGTGGACCGGCCCCCTGCTGAAAAAGTTTGCTGACCCCTGTTTTAATGTGTTGAAAATGGCTTTGAGATTTTTTTCCCTTTAAAATATAAAGCAGTATAGAAATAAAATTAATAATAATACAGTGGTGCCTCGCAAGACGAAATTAATCCGTTCCGCGAGTCTCTTCGTCTAGCGGTTTTTTTGTCTTGTGAAGCAAGCCCATTGACGGCTTAGCGGATTAGCGCTATTAGCGGCTTAGCGGCTTTCAGCGGCTTAGCGGCTTATCGGATCAGCTGATAAGCGGCTTAGCGGCTTAGAAAAAGGGGGGGGAGGAAAAAAACCCCGCAGGAACTCGCAAGACATTTTCGTCTAGCGAAGCAAGCCCATAGGGAAATTCGTTTTGCGAAGCGCCTCCAAAACGGAAAACCCTTTCGTCTAGCGGGTTTTCCGTCTTGTGAGGCGTTCGTCTTGCGGGGCACCACTGTAACAGTAAGTTCCATTGTAAAAAACACAAAAAACCTGCCTAGAGATTCTGTTGTGGCGATCATAACCCAAGTTTAAGAGGTGCCATTTGGCGATTAGCTTATATACCTGAGTTTCTAACACTAGTCAAGGGTGGGGAAGAGGCTGTCAGTGCCTGCAAATCCCAGTGCTTTACTTCCAAGTAAGAGAGAGTGCAGATACAACGAAGCCCATTTAATTGGGTTTGAGGGTGGGGCAGCATCAGAGTCCCCCCCGCACTGCTGCATTCTTGGAAGCAGAAACACTCTAATCGAGCTTCTAATTCAGGTGGTACAATGGGGGTACCCAGCTAGAATGTTGCTCGGAGTGGAAATGTTTAGGAGACTTTTGAAAATGCACTTTCTGGCTGGGTTGGCAACTCTTTTATTCTGGTCAGAACGGAACGGTCTTTCAGATTCCTATGAACAATGGCGCTACTGATCATGGCCATGCAGCCTTAAGATTGAGAGGCGATTTTAGTTGGAAAATGTTGACCAGCTTGTTGGGCAAGGGATTCATGTCATGCCTTTTTGGCTTCCGTTTCTTCACCTGCACTGAGCCTGCTTCTGAACACAGCACTGCTTTTATTTTCCAACACTCCTTTCCTGTTAATGGTTAATTCCATCCCTAGGCAAACAACTCCAGAAGGAGAAAGTGCTTGTTTCTTTCTGGTAGGTTGTCATGGCTCCAAGCTGCTGCTGGCTGTTATCTCTCCCCCCCCCACCTGCTCAGCAGGGCCAACCTAATAAGTTTACCTGTCCCAAGCAGGTACCCTGTGAAATGGAGGGGTTAGGAGCGCACCTCTTTTACTTCTTGCAACATTGCAGAGCATGTTGGCATCACAACTATGAATAGGAATTTTGAGGTCTTAGATATGTGTTAAAATGTTCATAAGTGTACCAACCAAGCACATACATAGATCAGCACAGGAAGACCGACCTGAAGCCATTTTGATTCCTAAACTGAGCAAATGTTTTCTCTGCAAAGTGGCAAAGCCTCCCCATTGTCTTTTCCTTCACAAATCCTGTCTGAAGAAGTGTGCATGCACACGAAAGCTCATACCAAGAACTAACTTAGTTGGTCTTTAAGGTGCTACTGGAAGGAATTTTTTTATTTTGTCCTGTCTTAAGGGTATGTCTGTGTTTGAATAGGGTGTGAGCCTGTGACCTGGCCCAGGAACTAAGTATTTATCATTACAAAAGACTGGCCAGGCTCCCCAGGCAATCCAATCAAGTAACCTGCCAGACAGGAGATAAACAAGGCGAAAAACAACATTCAAATTTCTGTTTTAAGACCGCCTTTTCTGTGATGTAGGTATGATGTATCTGAGGGGTGGTCTTAGGTTACACCCTTTCTGTGATGTATGTATGATGTTTCTGGGGGTGGTCTTGATCTACAGGGTGGCAATTTCAAAAGTTTTTATAAGGCCTTGCACGCCATTTTTCTGGGTTCCTCCTCCTCTCCTGCGGGTGAGGGGAGCACCCTATTGCAACAGATCAATAAAGATCAAGCTTACTAGCTGCTTTGCTTCTCAATATTCTCTGGTTGGCCTCTGTTATTCTCTCCTACCAATAGGGAACCTATGTAAGGACTCTATATGGGCTCTTGGATACCCCATAAGGGAAAAGGGCAATTTTTGTTTACAACAGTCCACTGTCTTCTGTAATGCTTTTTCCCCATTTATATCCCACAAGAGTTCAAGATGGTGCAGCTGATTCTCCCCCTCATTTAATCCCCACATAAACCCTGTGAGGTAGGCTCGACAGAGACATAAGAAAGTTACTGGCCCAAGGCACTGAGCTCCGAGGCTGAGTGGATCTGCCAGTGGATCTGAGTGGATCTGAGTGGAACTGGGCATTTGAACCAATATGCACTGCTGGAATCTACTTATGCAGGCAACTCTCAACTTAGGCAGGGGTTGGCAGGCAAAGCCAGAATTGTGTATAGTCAAAACACATTTGCGTTCAAGGGTGGTGAGATTGCCAAAGTCTTTATTACCCGCTTTTGACCCCCTTTTAAATATTTTTTTGCCAAGCATGTAAAGCTGAATGCGCACAAGTTTTAAATGCACGTAAGCTACGAGTTACCTGGACTAACATTGCGGACTGTTTACGTTGTACTCTACATCAATATTTTCTTATACGCAGCTTAGCAGCTGTTTTATGTCTTGTGCCCCTTGCCTGGTTAACGCCTTCTCCTTCTTTCTTGCTCCACAACTGAGCAGAAGAATATGGAACTGGCTGGTGAGAAACTGAGGAAGGAGCTGGAAGAGGAGTTGAAACTGGACCCCGAGCAACTTCGCAGCCACGCCTGGTACCACGGCTGTGTGCCACGCCAGGTAATAGCCCACAGATACTGTGGCGGTGAGCAGGAGGAGAACTTAACAATGCTTTCCTGGGACTGTCTCTTAACTCTTGGAAAGTGTAGAAATCTGCTGGTAGTGCCCCAAACTGTTCTGAATGGTGAAGCTCTGCTTCTCCCGATGTATTCGTGATTACTTGTGCCATTTCTCTCCTGTCCATCAGTTAAGTCCTCTGCATGGTTCACATCTGAATGAAACAATAAAATGCAGTAGAAAATGTAGTGGAATTCAGCACGATGGTATTACTCATAAAGCCTGCCCTGCTCAACGCAAAGCCCTTTACAAAGCTATCTTAATCCTCTTTGCCTCTTTCGGAAGTTTGGACAAAGAGGAGGAGCTGTTTCAGCACAGAGAGCAGGAACAGTGGTGGTGAAATCATAGATGAAGATAGTTCTGTGCCTCCAAAGTGTGCGGAAGCTGAAAATGCCATGTCCTCTCAAAGTGGGGGAAATGTAGAGTTAGAAGGGACCCAAACAGCCACCTAGTACAATGCCCTATAAAATCTCTTCCCACTGTGGATTCCCTATGGCAGAGGTTTTCAATCTTTGGCAGCCTCTCTCCCTCTTTCAGACACCCTCCCTTGTGGAGGGTTCCTCCAGCCTCCTCTTCTCTCCACTCTCCTTTCCTTAGGAGTCCTCTGGGCAGCAACTGCTGCCGCCCCTGGTCTCTGAGCTGCCCCCTGACCAGCTCCAGAGGCACCATTCACCTGTGGAGCTTGTAGCCGGGGCTGCTGCAACAAACAGCTGTGCAAGCCTTTGGGAGGCAGAGACATGCAAGAGGGCATCAGAGGAGGGAGGGAAAGAAAGAGGGATAGAGGCCAGTGTTGCCCATGGCACCCCTGACCATCATTCAAGGCACCTCAGGGTGCCACAGCACGCTGGTTGAAAACCACTGCCCTATGGGGTAGCTACAAGGTTCTCTCCTTTAATAGTTGTCCGGAAGGGAATAGCTTTGATGGGTGCATATTGTATCTGGCCCAGATGGGAAACTGATGTAGCTGTCAAAGGCACGAGTGTCCTATAGCGGATTTGGTCTCCTGCCAATGGACTTGCAGTACCTCTCCACACTGACTCCTTGGATCCTGCTAGACAACCCTCCTTTCTTGCTACAGTGGTACCTCGGGTTACAGATGCTTCAGGTTACAGATGCCGCTAACCCAGAAATAGTACCTCGGGTTAAGAACTTTGCTTCAGGATGAGAACAGAAATCGTGCTCTGGCGGCATGGTGGCAGCGGGAGGCCCCATTAGCTAAAGTGGTACCTCAGGTTAAGAACAGTTTCAGGTTGGACCTCCGGAACAAATTAAGTTCTTAACCCGAGGTACCACTGTACACTGTTTTTGCTCCTGATCCCCCTGGCCACCTCCAACCACAAACCAAATTCTCTCTCTCTCTCTCTCTCTTTCTCTCTCCCTCCTTTTCCTTTCTGGCCTTAGGAGGCAGAGTCTCTGCTGCAGGACGACGGAGAGTTCCTCATTCGCGACTCACGGTCCAGCTCCGGCGACTACGTCCTGTCGTGCCGCTGGGGCGGCCAGGCCCTGCACTTCAAGATCATCCGCGTGGTGCTGCGCCCCCGGAAGGGCTATTCCCGCACCCTCTTCCAGTTTGAGCAGGAGCAGTTTGACAACGTGCCCGCCCTGGTGCGCTTCTACGTGGGCAACCAGAAGGCCATCTCGGATGCCTCGGGAGCCGTGGTGTCCCGGCCTGTCAACAGGAGCGTGCCCCTCCGCTGGCTGAAGGAGCGGTACAGTGACACTGGCCAACCCCCGGGGCCGGGCAGGGTGCCCCTTCGGCGCTTCAGCTTCCGTGGAGCCACAGATGTGGAGGACACGGGAGACGGGAGCTTGCTTCGGTGAGCAAACAATTGCTGTGGGAGCTTTGTCTTGGGGGAGGTTGTGATGGTGGGCATAGCATGGCTTCCTTGTGGTGCGAATCTAAGCCAGTGCCTAATGGGACTCCCAAATCCCATTCTCAGCCAGCATGGCCAATGGTTATGGGCAGGGCTTTCCCCTCCAGCTGGAACTCAGTTCCAGCATCTCTCAGGTGAGTTCTGGCACCTCTCAAGTGGGCACCATTGCCATTCTAAGAGAACGAAGGAGTTGTTCATGGTGAGTTCCGGCACCTCTTTTTCTAGAAAAATAGTACTGGCTAGGGGTGAATGATAGGTGTTGTAGTTCAACAACATCTGGAGAGCCACAAGTTCCCGTGATTTAAGCAGGTCAACTTGGAGGAAGCACCACTTTTAGACCTATGTCTAAATAGCTGCGAGCAATTCCCTGGTCTCGTTCAGACATAATGCCAAACCATAGTTCAGTGCTTCAGAGGGCCTTGGGCACGCGCACTCCCTCCTCCCCTCCCTCCTGTCCAAGTTTGAGATAAATGTGCCTTGTGTCGTGGCTCTTGAAGCCTCGTCAGTGTGAGTTTGACGCCTCCCTTTCCATGGAGGCGCAGGTTACAGCAACAGCCAAGGCGACATTTTTCCACCTTTGCTGCATCAAGCAGTTGGTCCCTTACCTTCCCCCCCCCCCCCGACCTGGCCACAGTGATCCAGGCGACGGTAATCTCCAGGCTTGACTACTGTAATTCACTCTACGTGGGGCTGCCCTTGAAGCTGTCCTAGAAACTCCAGTGGGTACAGAATGCTGCAGCGAGGCTCCTCATGGGGTCTCTGCCATGGGAGCATATTCACCCAGTGGTTTTCAAGCTGCACTGGCTCCCGGTGGAGTACAGGGTCAGGTTTAAGGTGCTGGTTTTGATTTTTAAAGCCCTTCACAGCCTAGGACTCTCGTACCTACAGGACCGCCTCTCCCGATATGCCCACAGAGAGTCTCAAGGTCCATAAATAGCAACACCCTAGAGGTCCCGGGCCCTAAGGAAGTCAGATTAGCCTCAGCCAGAGCCAGGGCCTTTTCAACTCTGGCTCCTGCCTGGTGGAACGCTCTGCCTCATGAGACCAGGGCCCTGCAGGATCTGATTTCTTTCTGCAGGGCCTGTAAGACAGAGTTGTTCTGCCTGGCCTTTGGCTTGGAGTCAATTTGATTCCCTCCCCCTCTTTTTTCCTTTCTCCTCCTTGGATGAGGCTGCATTTTAATGTTTTAATGTTTCAATATTTTAATGTTGTATTTTAATTTTGTTTTTAAGTTGTATTCATTCAACTTATTTTTATTATTGCTTGTTAGCCGCCCTGAGCCCGGCCTTGGCTGGGGTGGGCGGGGTATAAATTATTATTATTATTATTATTATTATTATTATTATTATTATTATTATTATTTCCATTTGTGAGTCTTAAGCATTATCTGGCAGCTGGTCCACACATTCAAGTGGCTTTTCTGCAGGTTTTTGAAAGGTGGCGTTGGTGGGCTGGAATGGGTTGGTCAGCCAGTCATTTCCCTCTTATCTGTCCCCCACCCCAGGACAAAAGATCGAAGTGGAAGCGACCCCAGTAGTCTAGACCAGTTGGACCGGAAGCCGTCCTTGCATGGTGCCCAGTCAGACAGCAATTTGCTGACAGGTGAGTGACGTGGAGATGATAGGCTGAAGATCAGCAACTTAGCACAAGGCAGCTTCTGTTTGTAATGCTGGAAGTGGATAAGCAATGGTAAAAGTTCAGTGCAGTTATTACTAGACTTGAAAGAGGCAAGCTGTTAAGTTTTCATCAGTTTACTGGGATGTTTTTCACTGTCCAATTGTTCTTGGGCTTGCTGATCAGAAGGTCGGTGGTTCAAATCCACTTGATAGGGTGAGCTCCTGTTGTTCTGTCCCAGCTCCTGACAACCTAGTAGTTCGAAAGCACACCAGTGCAAGTAGATAAATAGGTACTGCTGTGGCGGGAAGGTAAATGGCGTTTCTGTGCGCTCTGGCTTCTGTCATGGTGTTCTGTTGTGCCAGAAGCGGTTTAGTCATGCTGGCCACACGACCTGGAAAGCTATCTGTGGATAAACACCAGCTCCCTCAGCCTGAAGTGAGATACACGCCGTAACCCCGTAGTCACCTTTGACTGGACTTATCTGTCCAGGGGTCCTTAACCTCTTTATCTTTAGCTTGAAAATATACATGATATTTCACTTTTTATTTTTTCATGCGAAAGGAGAGATTTTTATTCTGTTCAAAAATCATGGAATTTACCAGTGAAAAAACAACAACCCCAAAAAGGTCCTACTTTAATAGGTTGAAAGCAGTAACAACAACAACAAAAAATCCAAACCACACTTCAGAACCAGAGTAAATCATGGATTGTTTCTCCTAGGTTGTAAATCTTGGGATTTTGAAGAACAGCCCTCCTTGAGCTGTTTGGCTTACTTATTTAGAAGAGGTATATGAGGACAGCAATTGTTGCTGTTGGAATGGGTGCCAATCAAGAAGGACACAGAATCATAGAATTTTAGAATTGGAAGGCACCCTGGGGTCATCTAGTCCAACCCCCTGAAATGCAGAAATCTTTTGCCCAACAACCCTAAGATTTAAGAGTCTCATGCTCTACTGACTGGGTAAAGCAGTGGGCACCGTTTCAGCTCTACGACAACCCAGATTTGGATATTTGAATATCAGCATCATTGGCCAACGACTAATACGGTGACCTGGGTTTGATGGGCATAATTTGAGAGTTGGAGCTGCAGAGGAACCAACCCCCACAGCCGGTTGCCAGGATCCAGGTTGGATTTGATTTAAATCAAATTGATTTAAATCACTAGTCAGTAAGTAAGACTTCAAAATACATAGACAGATAATTATGAAATTATCGAGAGATTTAATAAGTTAACTGTTTATATTTGGACAACTTTTCTGCTGTACTTTATTGGAAGGAGAAAAACAACCATTTCCTTAATAACAATTTAAACAATTTATTTAACTAAAACACTAAAACGTATAGCATATGCATCCATGTTTGTTAATTGATGTGGTTAAACGGTTTGGTTTTTTTAAAAAACAAACAAACAAACAAACAAACTTCGACTGAGTTTTAGCACAGATGAAAAACTTAAAACAAATCCTTATTTCCTGATGAATAACCTTTGGACCTTAATGTAACTTAAATAGAAAACTATCTTTAGAAAGGTTTTTCATCCAAAAGCATTTTATTTTAAAAATACAATTTAAATTTTAAAAATCCATTTAAATAAAAAAAAAATCCTATTTTTAAAAAATATATATTGGGTTTTTTTTAATAATAAAAAAACATTGATTTTTATCCACCTTGCCAGGAACGGATAAGACATGAAAAAGTCCTTACCATCTACTTTTTATTCAATATTTACAGAGAAAGGCTTGGGAATGTAGCTTCTAGGAATAATGGCGTTGTCCTGGGTCAATATCCACCCCCCTTCTCTCCCACTTCCTCATTCGTCAGCAGGTGGTGCTGAGGGCCCTTTGCTTCTGAGCCCTTTGCTCTCCTACTTTTAAGGCTCGCCAGGTTCTGGGAGATGGCAGGTCTGGAACATAGCTGTCAACTGTCCCTTATTTGGTGGGAAACTCCCTTATCCCAGCGCTGTGTCCCACTGCTGTCCCTTATTGATGATGTCCCTTAAATTTCCTGGGTTTCACACTCACCCGGCTTGGGAGGGAAGCAGCGGCTCGGGGTCCTCCTCTGCGAGAGAGAGAGCGTGCAGGAGCTGCTGCGTCTCTGTCTCTCCCTTTTCCCCCTCAGGGGCGCGTCGTGAGGAGACGGGTGGCGGCGGGCGGGCAGGCAGCCCCTCTCTTGCGAGACTTCCGCTGCACTGCGGTGGCTGAGGAGGCGGCCTGAGGGAGGAGGAAGAGGAGAGGATGGGGAGGGACGCAGAAGGGTGGCGCTTCAGCGGCTGCCATGGTGCCACAACCTCCTCATGCCGGGCTCGCGGGCGGCGTGGCTGAGTCTCTCCCTCCCTCCCTCCCTCCCTCCCTCTCTGTCTCTCGGTCGGGGAAGGGCCAATGGAACTCCTCACGCCAGGACGACGGCAGCCCCAACGTGCTGCTTAGCATACCCTCCAACCAGTGCAGCATCTTAATGTAGCAATTTCCCCCTCTGCATCCCTTTCATAACTCTATTTTTATAAATCATTTGTCCATCCATAGTTCAGATTTTTACTACAAGTTTTCTGTCAATCCTACCAATGTATGTAACTCTTTAGCTTTTCAGATAAATTATAAACTTTCCCCGTTCTTTATGAAAGAGGTCCTCTTCCTGGTTTCTAATTCTGCCTGTAAGCTTTGCCATCTCGACGTCGTTCATCAGTTTTATCTGCCACTCTTCTTTGGTGGGAGTTGTAGACCCTTAGGATCATCTAGTCCAACCCCCTGCAAAACACAAGTCAGTCGCAGCAAAAGCAGCATGGCTCCATGAGTGCCGGATTTCTGTATAAGCTAAGCCAAAATCCCTTATTTTGGCTGCTGATCCCTTATTTTCGAGGCTGCTGGTCCCTTATTTTCGAGGCTGCTGGTCCCTTATTTTCGAGGCTGCTGGTCCCTTATTTTCAAATCTGTAAGTTGACAGCTATAGTCTGGAATGCTTTCTAGTGATAACGTGTCAGCCAGCTGCTCCATCTCTGCCTCCTCCTCTCCCATTATTTCCCTACTTTCCCCCTCATCTTCCTCTGAGCTGTGATCCCCTCAAACCCCTGTTGTAATTCTGAACTGTCTTCTTCTCTGGAAGGTTCAGGCTTGGGGAGGTGGTCTCCACCATTCCTCCTCTGCCCAGTCCCTGACACTGCGTGGACTTAGCGCCTCTTCTTTCTTCTGACCCACAGGTAGCCCAGAAACATCACCTGGAGCCCAGGACCGGTGCCAGCTCCCTCCCCTGTCTCCTGCCTTCCGCACAGGCAGCGACCCTGTCCTGCGGCTCAATGCCCTGAAGCCTCACCCACTGGGAGGTCCACCATTGAGCGGCTCTGAGGGGCGCCTCCACTCCAAGGCTCCACCCAAACCTTTGAGGGCCCCGTCCATGCTGGTGAGCGACTACTGCGAACTGGTTCCCAAGGCTCCCGAAGGCCCCGGGAGCCACGTGGAACGTCTACAGAAGGAAGAACGGTGGCGGGGCCAGGCCTACATCACAGAGACGTCCTTTGGGTTCCTGGACGCGGACGGGGCGCCTTCTACCCTCCCCGACACGGCGGAGGCTGCCGAGGAGCCAGAATTCGAATGGCCCCTGGTAGAGACCACCTCCTCCTTCCAGCCTCGCCACTTCAAGTCGCTGCTCTTGGCCCCTGACAACAAACCCCTGGAGCCCAGCGCCCTAAAACGTCTCAAGGACCTGTTTGCCCAGCACGACTGCCGGGCAACTGCCCTACACATTCTCCAGGTAGACTGCCAGGTGAGAGAGACCAGCGGCAGGTGGGCGGGGGACACACGACAACAACTTTTCACTTTACCGTTCGTCCCTGTGATCTCCTGCCCCCACCTCAAGTATGGCACATTTTTGGCCTTTTATAGATGATTGGTTTTGTCCAAACATGTCCTGAGAGTTCACTGCTGAGAAGGGACTTGAATGCTCATCTGTAGTATGTTCCCTACTGCCCCATCACTGTGTCTGGTGCTCAAAATATTTCGGTCAGGACGTTTTTTTGGGTAGGGGGGTGGATTCCCCTTCTCACAATGGGGTAGGGGCTAAATCTAGGTGGTAGACCTGGCTTCCAGCTCAGTATCATGGCTGGGCAATATCTGGTTTTCAGTATTGTGATATATCACCAGCTAAATATTTCAATATACTGATACATCATAATATCTGAAATGAGAATGGAACTATGGAGAGGCATTGGCTGGCTTCATGGTTTTTCCCACATTGTGATTTTTACAATAGCACGCACACACAAACACACACCATGATTTGTGATATATTGCCAGGTCAAAAATTATGAAAATGATACCATGATATGTACTTCAAACCAGTTTTGGATGATATATCACCCAGCCCTAACACATATAATGATTTGCGATATATGGCTAGGTCAAAATTATGAAACCGATATCATGAAACAGACTTCAAACCAGTTTTGGGTGATAAATCCATATATCACCCAGCCCTATTCTAAGCTGTGTGTGTGTGTGGGGGGGGTTAGTTTTGCCCAAAGTTGTTGAGCTCCGCTCGACCCCAAACCAAAATCTACATTTCCGACATGAGTTGCTATACATCAGGATTTTCCTGGACATTTCAGTGAAATGCAGAATACAGTCATACCTTGGGTTGTGAACGTGATCTGTGCAGGAGGCACATTTGCAACCTGCAGCGTTCGCAACCCGCAGCACCGTGTCTGCGCATGCACGTGATGTCATTTTGTGTTTCTGCGCACACACGTGCGCCGAAACCTGGAAGTAACCCGTTCCGGTACTTCCAGGTTCAGCGCGGTCCGCAACCCAAAAACACGCAACCCGCAGCGTTCGTAACCCGAGGTATGACTGTAGAATCTCTTCTCTGCACATAAGCATAAATTAGAAAGCTTTTGCTCTTTTTAAGATGATGCAAAAACTGACAGATGGATTGTTCAAAGAGCTTTTGTCAGCTGGCTAGACCATTGTTTATGTGACCAAATGCTCTGTGGCTCACAAAAGCTGATATCTTTGTTAGCCTACAAGATGCCCCAAGACACTGTTGTTTTTAGTGTAACAGACTGACACACAGCTATCCTTCTGAAGCTCACTCAGAGTCCATCCTAGGTGGTAAAAGTATAATAATCTAAATAATTAAGGATGAGACCTGCCTTGGTTAAGAGATAGGTAACCTTTGTCTTTAGTACATCTCAAGACAGAGAGAGAGAGATGCATGGTGTTGCCCTGAGAACTAAACATGACAAGGTGGAGTTTTACTTTTCTTTAAAAATCAATGAATAAATCTAGGAGCAGAAAGCTTTGGAGCCAAGATTTCCCTTCCTTCAGCCCTCTTGCTTATTCTTGCACACATGCTATTTAAGGCACTGTTTTAATTTTGTTTAACAAAATAAAGCTGCCTCATTCAGAAGAGATAGGTTTGCTTTTAAGCCAGAGATTCATTGTGAAGTTTTTAAAAGCCTTATGAAGGCAATGGAGAGTCATGAGATTGGAGCTGTGTAGAAGTGATGTGGGGAAGGCCGACTCGTTTTTAAATGGAAAAAAAAATGCATGTGGGTTGCATTTTTGCATTCCTACATAGTGCAACATTCAAAGAAATGTTCTGATTCCTAAAATGCCTGATCCCTCCTTGCTCTAATGGACCAGGGAAGGTTCCCACACGCTGGGTCCCAAAAATGATGATTTTACTAGCACATTGTGTTCGCATTTGGTTCTTGGGTGCCCACACGAGCACTTCTCATTGTGCATCTCCAGTCACAGAAAGCGGATTTTTATGCTTGCTTACCTCAGGTGGGAAGCACGATAACTGTGGCAGCCCACAAGGGAAACTGGCCTGGGGAGCGGAATGGACGGAGGGAGGCCATTGGTTGCCTCAAGTTCCTCACCCTTTCCCCAAAATGTCCCCCTCTATTCTTCAGGTTGCCAGAATCATTGGAGTGTCCAAGGAGCAGCAGCGGGCGATGGGGGTCAGCTCAGGTCTGGAACTCATAACCCTCCCTCAAGGGCATCAGCTGCGGAAAGACCTGCTAGAAAGGTATTGGCATTTGGGAGTGGGCAATGGAGCAGCCGCGGGTGGCGCTGTGGGTTAAACCACAGAGCCTAGGGCTTGCCGATCAGAAGGTCGGCGGTTCGAATCCCCGCGACGGGGTGAGCTCCCGTTGCTCGGTCCCTGCTCCTGCCAACCTAGCAGTTTGAAAGCACGTAAAAGTGCAAGTAGATAAATAGGTACCACTCTGGTGGGAAGGTAAACGGAGTTTCCGTGCACTGCTCTGGTTCGCTTGAAGCAGCTTAGTCATGCTGGCCACATCCGTGCGATGCTCTGGTTCGCTTGAAGCAGCTTAGTCATGCTGGCCACATGACCTGGAAGCTGTATGCCGGCTCCCTCGGCCAGTAAAGCGAGATGAGCGCCGCAACCCCAGAGTCGTCCGTGACTGGACCTAATGGTCAGGGGTCCCTTTACCCTTTACCTTTAATGGGACAGACCCTACAAGAGGGGAGGGTGGCATTCCTAAGATGACCACAGCTACCCCAGGAGTTGGTTGCTTGTGGCTCATGCAATTGCTCTGTGTGTTTGTGTGTATGAGAGAGAGAGAGAGAGAGAGAGAGAGAGAGAGCGCGCGCGCGTGGGTGTGGGGGGCAACCAAGTCAGTATGGAAATTGTAAACTTTGCTAATGAATGTATTGGGAGGCGGAAAAGAATTTTCCTAGGCTGAGTGTTCATGGGGCCCTGAAATACTTTTGTGTGTGTTGGCTGCATTTTTCCTCCTTCTAGGGCTTGAGATGAGTATGCAGAGCTGTTTGCCAAGTGGAAACATGTTCGAGTGGGAAATCCAGCAAGGGAAAATCCAACAGGAGGGTTTTTACGGGGGGTCACCCAGCCTCTGGCCAGACAGAGCTCCAAATAAATAGCTAACTTAGCACTGTGATCTTGTAATTACTCGGTGAGAGGTTACCGCTTGGCAACTGGTTGACTGTATTCACTTTAATAGTCTGAGCAGCAAACAGCAGCCCAAACCTCTGTATGCACCATGTTGAGTTTCACACCTGGGCTGTGATGCGATTCTGGCTAATCTGAAAACCTGAGTGTTTCCCCCAAGACTAGAAATCACACCTGCAAAATTCAAAGCCTTGAGAGTTGAAACATTTGTGGTGGGAGACTCAAGGTGTGGTATTGAAATTGGAGCGGTGGTCAGAAAGGCCTCAAGCCCTCTCCCTACCACAAAACTGCTGCTGTGCTCCTGAGTTTGGAATGTTTACTTATTAAAATTTAATGTTTACTTATTAAAATTTATGCTACACCTTTTTGATACGGTGGAGTGGCTAAGAGGCTAAGGATTTGGGGGTGTGCCTGGTTCTGTTCATGCAGTGTCTTAGGCAGACTCAATGTCAGCCCCACAGCTGCACCTTGCAAGCAGGGGTGCCAACTTGAATAAAATATTTGGGGGGGGGAGGTAAGCCCCACCCCACATAATCACATGATGTGCACACACACCATTTGAGTGGCAATGCCCATCAACACTGGTGGGGGGCAACCTCCTCAAATATTTTATGGGGGGGGTCAAAGGGACCTCAGCCCCCATGAATTCGCTCCTGTGTTTGCAAGGGTTTGTGATATAATGTGATTGTGATGTTACTTGATCACTCAGCAGTAGCATAACATTCTGCTCTTCTGCTGGTAGGTGATGGTATTAAGAATTTCCTGAATTATGGGTATATTCAAACACATTTAGTATTGGATAAGATGGGAGTAAGGGACGCAGGTGGCGCTGTGGTCTAAACCACTGAGCCTAGGGCTTGCCAATTGGCAGGTTGGCGGTTCGAATCCCTGTGTTCGAATCCCCTGTGATTGCTCGGTCCCAGCTCCTGCCCACCTAGCAGTTCGAAAGCATGTCGAAGTGCAAGTAGATAAATAGGTACCACTCCGGTGGGAAGGTAAACGCCGTTTCCGTGCGCTGCTCTGGTTCGCTTGAAGCAGCTTAGTCATGCTGGCCACATGAATTGGAAGCTGTCTGTGGACAAACGCTGGCTCCCTTGGCCTATAGAGCGAGATGAGTGTGCAACCCCAGAGTCGTCCGTGACTGGACCTAGTGGTTAGGGGTACCTTTACCTTTAAGATGGGAGGACCTTTTCAGTGATTTTCCATATCCATTTTCTGTGGCGCAGCACCCTCTCGTGGTGATGTCATGGAAGGACAAAATAAAACACTAATTAATCTGTCATTGCTTCCGGGTGAGAGCCCAGATGCCATAGAAAATGGGACTCTAGGACTGTGTTTGTTTTGAGGGCAGCAGCGACCCCTGTCTGTCCACTCAAAATTCCCCCTTTGCCAACCCTCAGGCACCACCTCATCGCTCTGGGCATCGCTGTGGACATCCTAGGCTGCACAGGGTCCCCAGCTGAGCGGGCGGCCATTCTGCACAAGATCATTCAGCTGGCGGTGGAGCTGTGGAAGTCAGCGGGGGATCTCTTTGCCCTCTCTGCTGTGATGAAAGCCTTGCAGCTGCCGCAGGTGAGAGATGAGTAGGGGAGTGAAATGAACAGTAAGGCATTTGCCAACACTCTGGTCGCGAGATCTGCTGCAGGGGATGGAAAGCCAAGGCTGTGGAGCAGCTGTTTGCCCAGAAGGATTGTGTAGTGGGCCACAGACAAGCGTGACCCTTCAGAAAAGCTAGCCCTGCTCGCACTTTGTGTGTTGTGGGGGCCTGACTTGCTGTTAGATGGCTGTCGTGATCTCTCCTCCCCTCAAACCACTTTCATCTGAAAAACAAGTATCAAGTTTCTGGGCCTCACTGAAGGGTGTACAGTGGTACCTCGGGTTACATATGCTTCAGGTTCCATACGCTTCAGGTTACAGACTCCACTAACCCATAAATAGTACCTCGGGTTAAGAACTTTGCTTCAGGATGAGAACAGAAATCGTGCTACGGCGGCACGGCAGCAGCAGGAGGCCCCATTAGCTAGAGTGGTGCTTCAGGTTAAGAACGGACCTCTGGAACAAATTAAGTACGTAACCAGAGGTACCATTGTAATGTGCTTTAAAACATGAGTGGGTATTTTAACAGAGCTATGTTTCCTCAGAATTAGGAGACTTCATCCCAGTTGTCAACATCCTTCTTGAATTCTTCTGACGTTTCATTAAAAAGTCCCGGCTCGTGGCATGTACAGATTTATACCTCAGTAAATCTGCACGTGCTGATAATGCCGGCCCTTATTTTGGTCCTGAGCTTGCCATTCAAGGCCAAGAGGTTTCGGGCTCAGAAAAAAATGTGCTGATTAATGCCAGTGAAAGGGATTGAATTTGAATTTGCCCAATCACAGGGTGTGAATATAAAAGCAGCCCTGGGTGTTATGCAGAAGCTTGCATACAGACTTATTAACCCCCTTGTGTGGATTTAACACATTTCCATCCTGTATATCAGGGGTAGGCAACGTAAGGCCCTTGGGCTGGATGCGGCCCAATCGCCTTCTCAATCCGGCCCACAGATGGTCCGGGAATCAGCGTGTTTTTACATGGGTAGAATGTGTGCTTTTATTTAAAATGCATCTCTGGGTTATTTGTGGGGCATAGGAATTCGTTCATCCCCCCCCCCAAAAAAAAGATAGCCCGCCCCCCCCCACATGGTCTGAGGGATGGTGGACTGGCCCACAGCTGAAAAAGGTTGCTGACCCCCGCTGTATATCCTCAACAGAGCTCTGTGGGGGTTTTTTAAAACCTTACCAGGCCAATCGCCCAGGTCTTTTTGTGACACAGAAGTCTGTGCTAGTAGCTGGTCCAGTAAGCTTGACTCTGCTTCTCCCTCTACAGATCACACGACTGGAACAAACATGGAGGCACCTGCGCCAGAACCACACGCAGAGCGCCATCACTTTTGAGAAGATGTTGAAGCCTCTCATGGGGTGCCTGAACCGGGCTGAAGGTGAGGCCTCTTAGCCATTTTGACGGAGGCAGGCCTTGAGGATGCAGAACATGGTGTCTACATGATGACATTGTTCTATGGCTCCCTTGCCACATGCTTGAACCTAGTTGTGGTTTGCAGCTGTCGCACGGTGTACAGCCCCACAGACGTTTATTTTTGTGGCCTCCACATGGGAGACTATGATGTTTGGATCTTCTGCCTGTGCCACAGTTCACAGGAAGGGCTTTTCTAGAACCATAGAGTTGGAAGGGACCTATTAAAAACCATTTGGTACCCTTCTGGAACTTCCGTTTCCATGCTTTGGTACTAAACACTATGGCAGCTCTTGGCTTGTCATTGGAGCCCCGCCCCCCCCGCCTCCCATCTCAAGGTCAGGTCACTTTTGTACCCGCCTCTCAACATGCAGAAGGTGGTGTTTGGCTACAGCCCCATTTACATGGTGGCCCAGGAAGAAAAAGCCTGTGCAGGGTGAGCTGGGGGTGATGTGAACGCATTGCTGCCTCCCCATCTTGGAAGTAGGTGTGGATGGAGGCAACTACCATATTTTTTGCTCTATAGGACACACTTTTTCCCCTCTAAAAATTAAGGGGAAATGTGTGTGCGTCCTATGGAGCGAATGCAGGCTCCTTGGCTTCAGCGATAGCAATGCGAAGCCTCCGAAGGGCAGAGGGAGTGCTCCCTCCGCGCTCTGGAGGCTTCACGTTGCTTTCGCTTTCCGACCCCTCTCGCTCTCCAGGCTTCAGGGATAGCCGCCTGAAGCCTTCGGAGCGCAGTGCGAGTTCCCGCTGTGCTCCACAGGCTTCAGGTTCCTTTCGCTGAAGCCAGGAGAGTCTTGCTCTCCTGGCTTCAGCAGAGAGGGAGAGCTGCGCAGCGCCCCTTCAGCCAAGCGGGAGGAGAAATGGAAGGGGCTCCGTTTCTCCTGCTGCTTCGCTGAAGGGGCGCTGAGCAGAGGGGGAGAATTTTTTTTTTCTTGTTCTCCCCCTCTAAAACAAGGTGCATCCTATGGTCCGGTGCGTCCTATAGAGCGAAAAATACGGTACCTTTCCTCTGGCTGGGGACCACTCTATAGGCTCCCCTTGCAGTTGGATGACACCCAGATGAATATGCGCACCGGCTCTTGGAGAAAAAATTCATCCTTCCTATATAAAGGTAAAGGTACCCCTGCCCGTACGGGCCAGTCTTGACAGACTCTGGGGTTGTGCGCCCATCTCACTTAAGAGGCCAGGGGCCAGCGCTGTCCGGAGACACTTCCGGGTCACGTGGCCAGCGTGACATCGCTGCTCTGGCGAGCCAGAGCCGCACACGGAAACGCCGTTTACCTTCCCGCTGGTAAGCGGTCCCTATTTATCTACTTGCACCCGGAGGTGCTTTCGAACTGCTAGGTTGGCAGGCGCTGGGACCGAGCAGCGGGAGCGCACCCCGCCGCAGGGATTCGAAACGCCGACCTTTCGATCGGCAAGCCCTAGGCGCTGAGGCTTTAACCCACAGCGCCACCTGCGTCCCTTTTCGCTCTATAGGACACACTTTTTCCCCTCTAAAAATTAAGGGGAAATGTGTGTGCGTCCTATGGAGCGAATGCAGGCTCCTTGGCTTCAGCGATAGCAATGCGAAGCCTCCGAAGGGCAGAGGGAGTGCTCCCTCCGCGCTCTGGAGGCTTCACGTTGCTTTCGCTTTCCGACCCCTCTCGCTCTCCAGGCTTCAGCGATAGCCGCCTGAAGCCTTCGGAGCGCAGTGCGAGTTCCCGCTGTGCTCCACAGGCTTCAGGTTCCTTTCGCTGAAGCCAGGAGAGTCTTGCTCTCCTGGCTTCAGCAGAGAGGGAGAGCTGCGCAGCGCCCCTTCAGCCAAGCAGGAGGAGAAATGGAAGGGGCTCCGTTTCTCCTGCTGCTTCGCTGAAGGGGCGCTGAGCAGAGGGGGAGAATTTTTTTTTCTTGTTCTCCCCCTCTAAAACAAG
Organism: Podarcis cretensis; assembly: GCF_951804945.1. Lineage (NCBI taxonomy): Eukaryota > Metazoa > Chordata > Lepidosauria > Squamata > Lacertidae > Podarcis > Podarcis cretensis. The sequence continues at coordinate 34,545,304 of NC_137187.1, forward strand.
GTGCATCCTATGGTCCGGTGCATCCTATAGAGCGAAAAATATGGTACCTTTCCTCTGGCTGGGGACCACTCTATAGGCTCCCCTTGCAGTTGGATGACACCCAGATGAATATGCGCACCGGCTCTTGGAGAAAAAATTCATCCTTCCTATATACTTGCATCTAATATACCGTTGCTCTCCTACTGTCTCCTGAAGCTCCCATTTTTTGTTTTTAAAAAAGCATTATTAATTTATTGAGCTCTCAATTGAAGCAGCAGCATTTTTGAGAATTTGCACAAGTCAGCCTGTTAGCCAGCGCTGACTGCTATGACTGATGGCAACTCCTTAAGGTCTTTCCCATTAGAAAAAGGCTCCTGGGGTCCTTTTAACTAGAGATGTCAGGAATCGAACACAGGACTTTTGCCTGCAAGGCATGGGCTCTTCTAGTTGTGGCCCCTTCCATTTTTCTTTTTTTTAAAAAATAATTTAATTACAAAGTGATTTGTGCTTCTGCCCCACAGGGAATTCAGTCCCCACCCTGAAGGAGGTTGCAGTTCCCCACATCCTGCCCCTCCTCTGCCTGATGGAAGGAGAAGAAGTCTGGGGTAGCAATGAGGAGACCTGTGACGCTCTTCTGCGGACACTGGAAGCAGCTCGGTTCATGGCCACCAACGCCAGTGCCTACCGAATCAGTGCTGAAGCAAAGCTCCAAGGTAGGGTAGCTCTTGACAGTACAGATGAGCCCAAGCCTGGCCAGAGGTTGGCAGCTTCATCCCTTTACAGTCTCATTTTGTGCTCAGGTTAGAGTATATGAGACTTACATTTTATTCTCTCATTTACAACTGCATATGCATGGAACGTTTATTGGCGGGTGGAGAACATGGGGCTTGTTGTAGAGATTTCCAAACCGAAAAATAAAAGTTAAGGAAACAAAGTTGGCTGAGCTGCAGAAATAGACAGATGCATCCAGGGGCAAAGCGAGTGTCATGGCTGTGCAGGGATTGGAACCTGGGCTATTCAAAGCGAAATCTGGCAGGCAGCTGTTTCATCGCTGACTTTTGCCATGGCAAAAGGGGCTGCTACTGCGGTTGCTGGACTGTATTTTGCCTACCAGCCAAGTTCTGCAGCATGGTTTCCTAGGTCCCGCCTTGCTCTTGCCTTGGGTGGCACCTCCTTCTGTCCTATGGAGTGGCAGAAACATTGCCGTTCCCTCCATAAATGCCATGTGTTCATGTGCAGATGCATGCCCCGTTGCCCCCCCCCCCAATTCAAGCAAGAGACTGTTGGGTGTCCTCAGTCAAATACTGTAGCCGCATTTGTGCTGAAAATGTGAAACGGCAAGATTTTTTTGGAAGGTTGCTAGAGGTGTAGTTTGCACATCACAAAAACACCTGAGGGAATCCTCAAAGCGTGGCCTCTAAGGCGCACGCGCAACTTGTGCCAAGGCCTTCCCTAGCCTACATTTTATTCCAGGCAGCGAACTTCTGCACATCCATTATTTTCTTCTGTGTCAGCTTGTCTTAGCCCCAGGCAAACACTCTCCCTTCTCCAGACAGCTTTTCTGCCTTCCCAATAAAAAAGCTAGATAGCAAGAACCAACCCACAGGAGGTCATGTCTTGTAGAACTACTTGAGTAGCCTGTTAGTTCCTTTCCCTGAAGCCCGGGGGGTTAAATTTGGGACATGCTGCATCTGTCCACTGTGGCTTCTGTTGCTTGTGATAACATCATAATCTGCTTTGCTTGGGATCTGAATTCTGCACAGACAACACCTGGTGCCTCAAGCAGAGGCTTGCAGAGTGGCATTCCTTTTCATGCTGCCTTAATGTTTTCATGCATGTGTGTTTAAGCTGATCCACAAGAGCGCCACTGTGGCCCAGAGGGGCTGCCCTTTCTTCTACCTGGCATTGTGGCATCTAAAGAATATGGTTTCGTGCTGAGCCTTTCCGTTAAGCCAGCACTGCTCAAACGGCTGTTTTGTTATGTCCTGGAACTGCTTCTTTCTAAGCTTATAATGTGCAACTTCACACCTTGAGCCACCTCTATTGTGGGCAAGCCTGGTGTCTGACCTACGTGTAACTCTTTCACTCCCCACGGACAACTGCTGGAGCCTCACGGCTGTTTTTTATCCCTTCTCCAGGGTTCCAAGGTACTCCAGAACTCCTGGAAGCATTCCAGACTGAGTTTTCCCTCCGCTTATTCTGGGGCAGCAGAGGAGCCGATGTGGACCGGGTGGAGAGGCACAAGAAATTTGAACAGATCCTGACTGTCCTTTCCCAGAAATTGGAATGAACGGGACTAAAGAGTTTTGCACTCCTGACACACCAGCTGGGATGCACGCAGGGAACGGCAAAGAGTAATTGGTCAAGAAGCCAAAGGAAGAAGCATCTGCTGCTGCTGCTATGAGAAACTTCCGGGACTGGAAGGCGCAGACAGCAGCGTTTGCAAGGAGCCGAGACTTTTCGGTGAGATAGATGTTCCTTCTAGGAAACAAATGGTCGTCTTTCTATGCTGCCCAAGGCCACTGGTGCCTCTCCCGGTCTTTGAGAATACAGGCAGCCTCTGCTGGGGACCGAACAGGTAGAAAGCAGTCAAAGGCCTTTGTTACTATGTGGTGGTGGAAGCATTCTGTTCCCATCCTACTCTAAGTTTGAATGCCGATTAAGAATGCTACAGATGGGGAAATCTGGGATTACCGGCGTGGTTTTAGAACCCAGGAAGTTACATTTTACACACCCCTTCTGTTTCAGCACATGCTTATAGGTATCCGTGTTGGTGTTCGGACCGAGGCTGTTGAAACTTAACTGCAGATGTATTTAAGCTCTCTAAGCTAACTTCGCCTGATTAGTGGCATTTGCCCAATACTGATGCTGGAAGGTGTCTCCCACTCCAAAATTAAAGGAGGCACTGTTCTTTCTAGAATTAGATGTAATTAATCTTAAGCAGTTGAGCACCCCCCCCCAAACCCTCAGGTTATGAAACTCCCTCATCTCACTACAGCTCTGCAGTAGAAATTGTGAAACAATGGTCTTCCAGCAACGCCCATAACCTAATCCTGGGGGGCTGAGGGCTGAAGGGCCCTGGGTCTCCTAACACCCTTGATTTGCCAAGTGCCATTTCATATTTTGCTGCCGTCTATGTCATGTATGCTTTGCTTACAAGCCATAGAGGCAGCTTATGATAAAGGGGCAGAAAGGTTGGTTGGCAGGGGGTCTTTGTGATAAATAGGAACAGGGGGTAGTCCGCTCCCAAATGATCGACATACACAGCCATCTAGCATTTTTATAAACTTCTTAAAAAACCCGCACTTGGGAGGCCAGAGAAACCAACAGTCAACTGCACAGGCTAAATTTTGTCTGCTATTTACATAAAGTGTAAAAAGGCACCAGCAAATACATTCTACATCTCAAGAGAGAGTGTGGCTCGGGCCCCCCCAAAATCCCCTTACCCCTCCATGCTTTATGGGGGAACCAGGGTTAAGAGCCAGGGACATTTTACCGATTATGTGAGTAAGAAGCTAAACTGAGTGGTAAAATAAATTGGTCACTGTATAAAAAGGCTAATATGTTAAGAGTCCTCTTTTTGTTTTGTTTCCTAAAAACAAAGCCACACGAAAGTCCACAGATCTGGGGGGCAGGAAGTAATTGGTGGCTGTCCCCAATGGCAAAGTTCAGGGTTCAGGGTAGTGACTCCAGGGAGTAGGCACTTCTGAATGGCTGAAGGGGCCAGGCCAATCAATCCAGGAAAAATAAAGTGCATTTCAAGGAAAGAGGAGCTGGGTGTGTTTGATGCGGCTGTGGCATTTGGCCTGCCTTCCGAGCAGAGGTGGTGGTGCTCACACCTTACGCAGCGATAGCAGCCGACTGCCTTGCCAAGCAGCTATTCACAACCCGGTTCTCCCTCCACCCTACCCCAGAAAGCCAATGGCAGGCACAGTGGCATGAGGGTGCAAGTTAAAGGCTTCCTTTCAATCCGGCTCCCTTCTCACTGGTACACACACATACACACAAACACACAGAGTCTACTGACTTGCAGTGCAAAGCAGCTACTGATTCCTTAGAGAGAGCTCTGCTCCGACCAGCCCTACTGAGGGGGATGGCTGCCACCTCGCCCCCATGAGAAGGCCCAGGGCAGCTGGGAGAGAGGAAGCAACGCCCCCGCGCATGCCACACCAATTGCGCTTACACGATGGGAGACCCACCCAGGGCTAGAGGCGGGAAGCGAGGCGTCCCCATCCTCTATGCAAAACCGCGACATTGCTAAAGGAGCAAGCAAGCAGTACGTTTCGATCCGTTCCTTCTAGAGAACGTTTTGCAAGGGATCTGGTGTAGCTAGGCTTGCCTCCAAAGGCATGGCGGGGAGGGAGGGAAAGGGAAATTACTGGTTGGGGGCACATTATTAGCATGGAGACCAATTCCACCCCTCTCCCCCATGGCTCTTATCCAAGATTTTGAGCGGGCTGCAGCCATCATTTCTTCTCTTCAGGCAAGCAAAGTCGCCTCCCCCAGTTTCTGCAGTGGTGATTTGGTGTGACCTTCCTTCTCGGACGGGGTCACCCGCAGCAGGCATTGCACCGTCCTTCCCCTCAGTCAGCTGAAACACTGCACCTCTCTTCCACACGCGCCCTGCTGTTGACTCGGAAGTCTCCAAGCCGCAGGCCTCGTACCACGGCCAACTCGGCACTCAGTTGAGGTTGACCCGCAGGTAGGAAGTGGGGACGTACCCCTCGCCCCCTTTGCTTCGCCGCACACGGGTCCACCCATCACCCTTGTCCTCCTCCATCAAGCCAAGCTCTTCGCCCTCCAGCATGGAGATCGTACCTTCACTGGAACCTGGAGTGGAGGGGGTGGGGTGGGGTGGGGAGAGCAAGCAAGCTAGCAAGTGAGCAGAAACCTAAGAAATAACCCAAAAGTAAAAAGAAAAGGTAAAGGACTCCTGGGTGGTTAAGTCCAGTCAAAGGCGACTATGGGGTTGCGGCGCTCATCTCGCTTTCAGGCTGAGGGAGCCAGTGTTTGTCCACAGACAGCTTTCCGGGTCATGTGGCCAGCATGACTAAACCTCATCTGGCGCAACAGGACACCATGACGGAAACCAGAGTGCACGGAAACGCTGTTTACCTTCCCGCCACAGCAGTACCTATTTATCTACTTGCACTGGTGTGCTTTCGGACTGCTAGGTTGGCAGGAGCTGGGACAGAGCAATGAGAACTCACTCCATCACGGGGATTTGAACCGCCGACCTTCTGATCGGCAAGCTCAAGATGCTCAGTGGTTTAGACCACAGCGCCACCTGCACTCAAAAGTAGAACTGTAGCAGGAGATGTACAACCCAGTGACAACCACAGCAAGCTTGGAACATGGGGTGGATGTGAAAAGAAGAAGCCAGGACTTTACCAACCTCTGTCCGAGACAAATTAAAAGCAGCAGTGGTTTCCACAGCCCTTATGTAAGTTAAGATTGACTTTAATTAGGTTGGTTTACCTTCGCCTACTTAGCCCATGCGGCTGGGATACTTGACCGGTGTCCCCAGCCAGGACATCGGCAGGGAAACAGCTGTAGCAACCCCTCCATAGCCCCAGAAAGACTGTATGGGGTGAGCTTTGCCATCTTGGATGAGTCATTAGCTCTCTAGGGAGGGGCGTCCTGTGACAGGACTATTTGCATGCTGAGGGTCTGCCAAAGTGCGGGAAAGGCACAACAGAACACAGGTTCTGAGGAATCTTCCTTTTCGCTACTGCACTTTAAAAAATGTTCCCCATAGGAATGTACAGCCGGTCCCTGCATGATCAGACCAGAGGCATCCTGTTCCCATAGGCAAGTTGCCTATGCCACCATCCAACTTGCTACAGAAATAAGCTAAGGAATTGTAGGGGAGGAATTCATTGCAAGAGAAGGGATCCTGCGGCCCTCCAGACCTTGCCTGTCTGCAAGGACCATCATCCCTAGCTGTGGCTGGAGTTGAGCAACATCTGGAGAGGCACAGGTTCCCCTGTCTGGGGGCTTCTGAGACTGCAGTACTGCTGGAGCTAAGCAGATAAAGGCCTGAGCAGCCCCTTTGCCTCGAGGCTCCCAGTGGCCTCCTATCTGAGCGAGATGTGTATGTTTTAAGTGTGGGCAATGCCATCTGAAATTGCAAGAAGCCAGAGCAGTTGCCAAATGGAAGTATACCTGAAGGAGCGTCTCCACCCCCCATTGTTCAGCCTGGACACTGAAGTCCAGCCCCAAGGACCTTCTGGTGGTTCCCTCACTGCAAGAAGTGAGGTTACAGGGAACCTGGCAGAGGGCCTTCTTGGTGGTGGCACCCACCCTGTGGATCGCCCTCCCAGCAGATGTCAAGGAAATAAACAACTATCTGACTTTTGGAAGACATCTGAAGGCAGCCCTCTTTAGGGAAGATTTTAATGTTTGATGTTTTATCATGTTTTTAATATTCTGTTGGGAGCCGCCCAGAGCGGCTGGGGAAACCCAGCTAGATGGGCGGGGTATAAATAATAAATTATTATTATTATTTTGAGGAGTGAAAGTGTGCAGTGGTAGAAGCCCCAATGAAACAATTGTGCAAACTGGACCATTTTGCACCTGCTTTACAAATAAAACAATTTGCGGTAAATTTTGTGGCTCTTGGGATCCTCCCCTACTTCAAGGCACCATGCCTACCTTTGCTTTATGTATAACTTATAGGATGAGGAATCACATTTTCCGGATACAGGACACTACTTTTTGTTAGAAAACTGTGCTGGCAGGGCAGGAAGAGAATAAGACTGGGTCTCTTTCTTAGGCGAAGTCATATAGGCCAAAAGGAGCCTGGCCTGGCCACTGCATCCTTCACAAGTTGGCACTGCCAAGTTAGCAGGGTGAAATAGCACATTCCAAACAGCACAGTCCAAAAGCAGGTCTGTTCCTTGCAAATATAGTAAGGTAAAGGTAAAGGGACCCCTGACCATTAGGTCCAGTCGTGACAGACTCTGGGGTTGCGGTGCTCATCTTTCTTTATTGGCCGAGGGAGCTGGCGTACAGCTTCCGGGTCATGTGGCCAGCATGACTAAGCCACTTCTGGCAAACCAGAGCAGCGCACGGAAACGCCGTTTACCTTCCCACCGGAGTGGTGCCTATTTATCTACTTGGACTTTGACATGCTCTCGAACTGCTAGGTGGGCAGGCGCAGGGACCGAGTAACGGGAGCTCACCCCGTCGCGGGGATTCAAACCGCCGACCTTCTGATCGGCAAGCCCTAGGCTCTGTCGTTTAACCCACAGTGCCACCCGCGTCCCTTTGCAAATATAGTAACTGGGCAATATTGCTGAGCAGGTACCTTCAAACTGATAGAGAGCCACACAGGTGCCTATGGGAGACGTCAACTCCTCCTCAAAGTCGTCATCAAACTCGGTGTAGATGGGCTGGTTGAGTGTGTCCTGGTTCTCATCGGAGTGGGTGGTGTTGAGGCTGCAAGGGGAAGGGAGAAAAGAGAGTGAAGCTGGTTCTCTCTCCAGCACTGGGATCAAAGCAAGTCAAGGAACCAGGGCTGCTGGGCTCTCCTGCAAAGCTTTCCTTAGACAAATGCTTCCCTCTCATATTCAGGACCTCCGTATTTATGCTGCACCGCAAGCAGCAATTACTGAATCTGATCAAGAGCCAGGAGGGTCAGAACCAGTTAATGGGATGGAGGTGGGAGAAAAACAAAAGAATCGGAAGGGAGAGAAAAAGAAATGTTCTCCTTACCAAAAAGCAAACAATCCCTTCCCTGGCCCAAAAGGTAGGATGATCCAGCTGCTAACCTACACAAATCTACCTATTCAATTCAGGCTCACAATGCACCAATAAAGCAGATGCACTCTACAGAGGATAATGCGCAGCTCACGCAAGTGAGCCAAGCCACTTTCCGCAGGGGGTCATTGTCCATTTAAGCTCTGAGAAAACTCGTATCTTAAATGAACATCAAATAGGAGATGGTTATATTTGCAAGTAACCACCAACTGACTTCTGTGAATGGGTCATGGAATCGTAGAATTGGAAGGGATACCAAGGGTCATCTAGCCCAACCCCCTGAAATGCAGCGTCACTCATGTTTTGCATAGAAGTGTCACCCATTCACCTCCGTCTTTTGTTCTCATGGCCCCACTATTTTAAACCATTTTCCTGCTTTGCTGCTTTCTTCTGACAACATGGGTTATTTTGAGTCCAGGCAACCACCCTGCTGGGGACTGGACAGGACTGGGGTTTTTATGATTTTTTATTCTGTAGTTCTTGTCTTCTTCTACTGATCTTTGTGAGCTCCAGGCTGCTTTCCAGTAAAAGCACTGCACTGTACACTGGAAAAAGCAGCAGGCCTCAGACTAGGAAGAGACTCCGGGGCCTGGTGCAAGGGGACAATACCCTCAGAAAAGCAACTGACATCAGCCACAGCCACAGGCCAGGTCTCCACTGCTTCTAGGAACAGAAGCAACTGGACAGTGTGTCTTGATTTTTCTGCTGCTTCTCTCTCCAGCCTGTAACATCCAGGGCTTAGGGACAATTTCATGTCCCTGAAGTTAACTCTTTAGATGGAGGTGGGGAGGGTCAAGCAACAAACTGAATACACCAAAAACTAGGTTTCAGTGGAAGAGTTAATGAGAACCTGTGATAAGGTTGTTGCAAATATGTGTACAGTGGTACCTTGGATCTCGAAGTTAAATCTGTTCCGGGAGTCCGTTTGATTCCTGAAACTGTTCAAAAAGAAAACAAGGCACAGCTTCCAGTTGGCTGCGGGAGCTTCCGGCACTCAAGCGGAAGCCGCATCCGAAGTTCGGCTTCCCAAAAATGTTTACAACCCGGAACACTCACTTCCAGGTTTGCAGCGTTCGGGAGCCAATTTGTTTGGGAGCCAAGCCATTTGAGTACCAAGGTACCACTGAACTGTACTGGATTTTTCAGATTCGGTTCTCTGCTTTAACCATGTTATTTACAATTCCTAATATTAATGGGAATTGTAACTCGCAGTGTGTAACAACTTTTAAAGACTTGAAAAACACATGATACATGAACCCTTAACTAATGTAAAAAATAATAATCCAATGTGCCTGGGGGGTTATTGGTTTGCTTCTGTTTTCGATTATGCATTTTGTGTTGTTATATATTGTGATTTTCTCTTGTAAACTGCTCTGAGACCTGCGGGTACAGGGCAGTAGAGAAACTTAATTAAGTAATTAAAAATGAATTTGAAGCTCAAGGAAGTTTTGAGGCCTTGGCTCCGTTCCAACGAGCAACTCAGCCCATGTAGCTCATGCCAACTTGCTGCCAAGCAGCAAGTTGTGCCACTGCAGCAAAGCAGCCCTTCCAGGGACTTGGAGAGACTTGGCTCATCTTCTGTTCATAAAAAAAGAGGGCTCCTGCCACACCTGCTATGGGGGCAGCCGGACATCCTGCACCTTGCTCTGCAAACCCAGCTCTCACCTGTCTTTGTCATGCGAGCAGTTATTGTTGTTCAGGGCGCTTGCATGATCCAAGTGGCGGTTGTAGCGTGTGACGCTATCGGGTCGGTTACTCAACATCCTGCTCTCTGCATCTGCCAACCAAGCCTATAGAAGAAGAAGGGACACAGTTAGGATTTCACTGCACAGATAAAAGGTAAAGGACCCCTGGACAGTTAAGTCCAGCCAAAGGCAACTCTGGGGTTGTGGCACTCATCTCGTTTTCAGGCTGAGGGAGCCAGCATTTGTTCATAGACAGCTTTCCAGGTCATGTGGCCAGCATGACTAAACCTCTTCTGGTGCAATGGAACACTGTGACAGAAGCCAGAGCACATGGAAACACCATTTATCTTCCGGTCGCAGTGGTACCTATTTATCTACTCGCACTGGCATGCTTTCAAACTGCTAGGTTGGCAGGAGCTGGGATAGAGCAATGGGAGCTCACCCCATCGCAGGGATTCGAACCGTCAACCTTCTGATCAGCAAGCCCAAGAGGCTCAGTGGTTTAGACCACAGTGCCACCCGCATCCCTAATCTTCCCCACAGTGGTGCCTGGGCTGCTTGCACAGCTGTCCTGTCTGCTGTGGCTTCTTGAAGAATGAAAACGTGTGGATGGCCACAATGATCCACTGAAGAAAACAAGACCCTCTCCCCCGACCCCAATGTTTCATCCATTCCTGTTCTAATCAGGCTTTCCACACACGACACTCAGGGCTACCTGAAGATGCTGTGATGCTCAGGGTAGAAAATAGTGGAGAAAAAAGGACAGAGTGCTCCTCCTCCTCCCTCAGTGTAACTTGTCAGGAAGCTGCTCTGTGCAAATGTCATGGGAATGAATAACAGCAAGGCTGCAGCTTTTGTCCCATCTAATGAGCAGTAATGTACAGCCGTACATCGGTTTTCGAAAAGCTTAGTTCATGAACAACTTGGAACTCAAACGCCGCAAACCTGAACATCTGGTGTGGCTTCCGATTGGCTGCAAGACGCTACTGCAGCCAATCGGAAGCCGCATCTTGGTTTCTGAATGTTTCGGAAGCCAAACGGACTTCTGGAACGCATTCTGTTCGAAAACCAAGGTACGGCTGTATATGAGCAGCTATTTGTAAGATGGTGAAGAACCTGAACTAGGAAGTCTCTAGTTCAGATCCAATAAATTGGGAGTCGCAGTCAAGGCACTCTCAGCTGGCCCCTTCAACCTGGAAGATTCAACCAGCGAAGAACCCTCCCATTTTGTCTCTGGCCTGGTCTGGGTGGCTTCTGTGCAGAGAGTGGATTCAGGCAGTGAATCTGGGCAAATGCCTGACCCTACCACTGTCTGGAGCCGATCACAAAATCACCTCTGTCTCACACTTGCTAGGCACACCCCAATCTGTTAAAAGGTCAGGTCTTTTGTTTATGAGCGCCATTGCTGTTATAAGAGAACAAGGGAGGTGTTCACAGTGAGTTCCGGCGCCTCTTTCTCTAGAAGAATTGCATCGGATATGGTGTGAAGCAATTTACAGGGCTACTGAAGAAGTGGGCAACTGGATCTGGCCGGCAGCCCATATCTCCACCCCCTCCAGTAGGCCAAATACAGCAGGTGGGCAGGACGGCTCATTTGCCCATCGCTGGAGTGACACTCTTTTTGCCCTCACAGTTGAAATCAAATGGTGAGGGCAAACGCGCAGCTTGCAGAAGTGCCCCACTAGACCTGATGAACAATTGCAAACCTCTTTTGGTGGAAACAGGTCTCTCACCTGCTCCAGATGGCCGTGACTTGCTTGAAATGGCCCTGTAGGCCCAGTGAGGAGGTTCCCTAACCCTGGATTACTGATATAAATGACAAATAAATTGCTGCCCGGTTCAGATCTACAAAAATAGAATTACGCCTAACCTTAACATTTGGGACACAGTTCTGGGTCAGCCGTGCCTGAGCCATACATGTGATGATGGTAATGATTTATATAAATGCCAGTAAGGAACCTGCAAGTAAGGAACCCCCCGCTTTGCCTGCCAGTCCCTTACTTCACATTTCTGGACTTCTAGTCGCAACCTCTCAATGTTGCCCAGAGTCTCAGAGATCTTTGGCTCAAGGCTATTAGGGTCTCCCATCTGCGGCGTCTTCTGGTAAACATCCTTCATCTTATTTAAGGCATCCCTGAAAGAAAGGAGGAGGGCAAAATGTTCTGCGTTGTGAAGATACTCTAAAAAAGCAGGTTCATAAAATCAGGAATCCATGGGGTTGGCCGCCTTGCATTGCCCAACAGGGCCAGTTAGGTATTCTTAACCTTCCGTGCCGTCCGAAAGCAAAAAAATTCATTCATTTTTCCAGAGGGGTAGCTATGCATGCTGTTTTTGCTGCAAAATACTAGAGCCCAAAGGCACCACAAAGACAAATGCATTACAACTGTTATAGCTTTCCTGGGCTAGAGTCCACCATCAGGTGCATGATTGTAATCCTAAATACAGGCAGTGTCCTCATTTGCATATCATGATAAGCCACCATGCTTTAAACTGTGAACATGCCTTTTCCTGCAAACATGGCACACCCCTTCCCTCTAGTTTGCATGGCACAAACAAGCCACACTGAGACTTTCTGGATCATCTGATTCTAGACAGTGGCTTGTTTGTTTCAAAGAAACTATGGACGGTAAGCCAGAAACACACTAAGAGTGGATTAAATTTAATGATTACTTAGTTAAATATGTTAAGTTAAATTAACTGAAAACAGCTTGCAGATACTTAATTGGCCTAGGATTTTATTTATGTTAAGTGATGAACTAATATGTTTAATTTCATAATGTGAAGATCTAAGGATGTTAATGTTTAAGTTAAATTTTATAAGAACTGTGATTTGGAAAACCGTTAAAAGGATATGCAATGAAATCCAACCAAGGGGAAGTGAGGAAGTCACTTAACAATGTTAATAAGTATAATTTTCAATAAGGCTATGATTTATGTTTGTTTGTCTTATGTGTTTGTTTGTAATGTTGTGAAAACCAATATTTTTTTTTTGAAAAAAAAAAACAAAAAAACAAAAACCAGAAACATGCTAAGAACAAACCCTGGTTCATTTCTGACTTCATGGTTTTCTTGCAACAAACAAACTATGGCCTGGGTTTGGATGACGCAGCGAGTGGTTGGGGTGGGGCCAGGCAGGGGGAGAAACCACATGGCAAGGGAGAGGCAGGCTCACGGTTCAACAATTGTTTAAGACACTAGACTGTGGCTTATCATGACATGCAAACCAGGGCAGCGAGGTCAGAAGGAAATGAAGGGCATAATCTACAGAGGAAGCTTAAGCTCAAACAATGATCTCTAGAGTCTGACCCAGCAAATGGCAGGAAAAACTACAACGGTATCTTGCAGCACCATAAAAGACTAAACAAATTTATGACGGCATTAATTTTCATGGTTCGTAGAACTGTAGAGTTGGGAGGGACCCCGAGGGTCATCCGGTCCAATCCCCTGCAAGGCAGGAATCTAAGGATGATGATTATGATGATGATGATAATGATAATAATTTAGAATATTAAAAATACAATAAAACATCAAACATTAAAAACTTCTCTAAACAGGGCTGCCTTCAGATGTCTTCTAAAAGCCAGGTAGTTGTTTATTTCCTTGACATCTGGTGGGAGGGCGTTCCACAGGGCAGGCGCCACCACCGAGAAGGCCCTCCACAAAAGCATCCATGATATCACCTTTCATACGATTAAGGATTTCTACGCAAAAGCAAAATAATGACAAATTTTGCACAGCCCTAAAATCCCTATGATTATTTATTTATTTTCTATGTCACCCTTCATCTGAGGATCACAGGGTTTACAATATAAAAACACACACAAAAATTATCCTAGTAACCAGTGCTATTTTTCAGGGGTTATTCAAGGGTACACAGTACCAGCACACGCATCTCTCTCTCCCTCTCTCTCTTAAAGTGTTGCACTTACTGTAACAACTTCATGGTGAGTACTGACACCTATTTTTCTAAGGGTAAAGGCACTGATAGTAACAAACTAATCAAAAGTAAGCCGTTTGAAAGGCCTTGGATTGTTTGATGAGCCAAAGGCATGGGAGAAAAGGAATGTTTCACACGGCTAGGCGAGCCTCTCTGGGGAGAGCATCCCACAAATGGGGAGCCACTGCAGGAAAGGCTCTGCTCTCATGTTGCCACCCTTCAGACTTATCGTGGGGGAGGCACGCAAAGAAGGGCCTCAGAGGATGGTCTCAGGGTCCAGCTAGGTTCATATGGGGAGAGGCGGTCTTTGAGACCCTGAGCCTTTTAAAGCTTTGTAGGTCAAAACCAGAACTCTGAATAGGGCCTGGAAACTAATGGGCAGCCAATGCAGTCAGGCCAGGATCCTGCCCTATGACAGATAGCAACCGACAAGCAATGAACTTTTTGGCCTTTTACCAAGTCAAGTGTTTTCAGCCTGGCTGTTTGGAAAAGACCGACGAGATAGTGGCCTTTTTGTATTAAAGGCTATAGGTATTTACTTGGGAGTAAGTCCCTTTGAACTCAATGGGGCTTACTTCTGAGCAGGCATATAGAGGGCTGAATTCTAAGCACTACAGTAAGACAGGGAGTAAAACTGCTTGGGCTAAGCCTGGGGTCGGTAACACTGAAGGCTAGATTGTTCGTGGGTATTATAAACCATTATTAACTATCAAGTTTAACTACAGATTTTGAAAAGATTCAAATACTGAAATCTCTCTCTCTATATATTTTTTTAAAAAACTGCCAAGAGCTAATTTTAAGCACTGCTTAGACCACACAAATCCCATCTTAAGAGCCTAACAAGCGAAGAGGATGGTGGTTTTCGGTTTCTGACCTCTGATCGAGTTCTTTCTGCAGCTCCCGATTCCTTTCTTCAATCTTCTGCTGGAGCTTTTTTCTCCTCTGTTCTGGAGGCAGATGGCTAAAGTCCTCCGTGATCACAGTCTGGCAGCAGGAAAAGAAACACACATGAATGGGATTGGTGCCCTTAAGGCGCCTCTATGTGCATTGCCCTACTGACCCCAACCCCTGCCTCTTCCCTTGTCTACCTAATCTGTCCAGCCCATCTGTGGTTAGGGCACATCATTTAGCAGAGCCCCAGGCACAGAAAGGACCACTGACAGCTTGCAGGCAGCAATGATCCCAGGGCCTAAAGCAGGAGTCAGCAAACTAAGGTCGCAGGTCAGATCAGGCCCAGTTGCCTTCAGGATCCGGCCTGCGGACTGTCCATGGATCAGCATGGGGATTCTGTTCCTTCGGGCTGCGCCATTTCCCCCCTGCGCCATTCCATTTTCCCCTCTCTCCCTCACACACCTCGGCGCCACCTCCAGGCTTCTCCCCGCCCTGCCTAGAGGAGGAAGGGGGCTGGGCTGAGCTAGATGAGCGCCATTTTAAGCAGCCCATCTCCAGAGCCAGCTCTTTCGCGCTGCTCATCTTCCCTCCAGTGCCGCTGCCACTGCCCTGGTACTCTTGTGGGCCAGGGAGTGGAGTGGAGTGCATGAGTTCGCTCTGCCCACCCATGAGAAGCAGCAGTGGCAGTAGTGGTGGCAGCAGTGGCAGTCCCTTGGAAGGTAAGCGCAGAAGTTGGGAGTGGGGAGGAGGACTACTTGCCCCCCTCGCCTCTTCTTCCAGCCCCCCAGTGCCGTTTCTCTGGCCCGCCACAAGGTCTGAAGGACAGTGGACGGGCCCGTGGCTAAAATATTTTGCCGGCCCCTACCCTAAAGCCTCACAGGCCCTGCTGCAGCAGATCTTGCTTGCCCTACCCAGTGTTAGGATACTGATATTCCATTCCACCTTAAAACAGATGTGTGGATTGTTGTGTGTCACATGCCTGTTTACACACCAGCACAGCACAGCTTGCTGGGAACTTCCGTTTCTGTATAGCTTTTGCTTATGCAGTTTGCTTGGAAACGAAGGGGAGCAGACATGTTTTTCCTTAGTCCTGATGCTGAATAAAATGCCTGTAAATATGTTTTAAAAAGGTAAAGGGACCCCTGACCGTTAGGTCCAGCCGTGGCTGACTCTGGGGTTGTGGAGCTCATCTCGCTTTATTGGCCGAGGGAGCTGGCATACAGCTTCCGGGTCATGTGGCCAGCATGACTAAGCCGCTTCTGGCGAACCAGATCAGCGCACGGAAACGCCGTTTACCTTCCCGCCAGAGCGGTACCTATTTGCACTCTGACATGCTTTCGAACTGCTAGGTGGGCAGGAGCAGGGACCGAGCAACGGGAGCTCACCCCGTCGTGGGAATTCGAACCGCTGACCTTCCAATTGGCAAGTCCTAGGCTCTGTGGTTTAACCCACAGCGCCACCTGCGTCCCTAAATACGCTTTACACAGCCTCTAATCTGCCCTTTTGTTGCAAAGAGTTCGTATCTCGGCTGGTTTGCGTGCTCAGTTTCTGAAGTTTTCATGAAACTTGAGTTGCAGTTATGCGCTGATCCAAGGACCGGGGTTCGTCCGGCTGCTGGCCAGTGAGCTGGAGCCAGCTGGAGGCCTGCCAATTGCCACTGTTCCCTTGGATGCATCCCAACACCCAGCTCTACGTATATGGCACTAGGGCAGGTCCACCAGAAATAATCAACAGTGCTTTTGAGCATTCAAAGAACTTCATAGCATTATTTCAGCAGTTCTTATGGCAAACCTGTAAGCTAGACCACCTGTACCTTTCCCCTCCGTGGGGTGAAAGTGACTGGGGAGTGACTTGGGACAGGAAAAGTGGAAAGGAACAAGCAAACACCTCCCCCACCTGCATGATCTTCCACTCCAAACTCCCGTCTTACAACACAGCTTTGGAGGGCAAATAAATAAATTGGGAGGGGAAAACCTCACGCCACTAAGCAACACGTGTAGTTTGAGCATGAGTGGTGCATGGATTGCATAAGACCAATTAGTGAAGGCCAGGGTTAGATCCTGACTGGGGACGTCTTAGCACACAGCCAGGGTGAAAATGCAGCAGCCTTCTTTTCCACCCTTGTGTCATTCATTCTCTACTGTGCGCTGTAAGGGTCAGAACAGAGGGGCAACAGGCACCCTCATCAGATCTAGCCAGAAAAGCAAGCCAAGGCATCTATGACCTTGTTAGACAACTACAGATTATCACAGCAGGCTGTGAGCCCTTTCCAATTCCATGATCTTTCTAAAACAAGGGACCACAAATGAAGTCGCACCAAGGCTGAAAGACAATCTACCCTGGGGCTGCTTGGCAGTGACAGAGGCAAGACAGGGAGTGTGTTTGCCTCCCTTCTACAGAGTGTAATTCGACTCAACTGCACAAATCACCAGAGTTATTTGCTCCATAAGCGTCATCTTCCAGCACACTTGCTCATCTGCTTTTGTGGCATAAATGTGGCCTGAATTGTGCAAACTGATAAGAACTGATGGGCTTTGCTTTGGGAAGAAGGGTGCCTTCCGATTTCTCCCACCACCTAAGCTTGTAACAAGTTCCCAAGTAAAAGCCAACTTATCTGAGACCTGAACCCACAGTACCTAAGAAATGCAGCAACTAAACCCTTCTCTTCCTCCAGCTTTTACTGCTTTGGCATGATTTCGTGGAAGCGTGCATAAGAATGCTTTAGGTGTGTAAGATTGGAAAGTGCAAGTCTTTGAAACTACATTCATGCGTGGATTACGAATGCCAGTTCATTGGAGCTAAAACTAATTCATGTTTGGGTCTGTGCAAATAAAATATAATAATAATAATAATAATAATAATAATAATAATAATAAGGCACAGCTAAAAAGTCAATAACCCAAATCTCAGGCAGACACTCTAAGCTATCGCCTGAAGTCACTTGTGCTAGTATCTGAGCTCAATGGACCTCATTGCCCTTGCAAGACTCCATGTATCAGGAGCCCTATAGGTCAGAATGGAAGAGGGAGGGGCAATATCTGTTTTTAAGACATTTTATAGGTATATGTCAGACCTGAGGTCAAGAAAGCAGGATAACCAGCTGCACCAGAAACAGACAATGTATAGACTGACTGCATATTCAAATTTGAAACGTCTCTTTTCCATATTCAGTGTACTGGCAAACAGTGGCTGCTTTGAAACGAATAGGTGATCTAGGATTCTGGCTTTTTAAAAAGTGTCTTAGCACCAAAACTAGGACTGGCAGGCAGGTGCCTTTGGAAGCAGGAGGCACGTGTTGCTGGTTTAGCAAAGAGCAATTGTCCACTTACCCCCCGTTTGAGGCTGCGGAAGGACGTGATGCGGGGTTTGACTGTCTTATTGATCTCGTTCAAACAGTAAGACAGGGGGTCACGGGTGAATTTGGGGGATGGAGGTCCATTGATGGCAGATGAGGAAGGGGAAGAAGTGGAGGAGGAAGGGCAACTTAAGGGAGAGAGGGGAGGGGGTGGAAGCTAGCGACAGACAAGGGTCGTGAACAAGAAACGAAACACAAAAGAATGGAGAAAACTCTGTAAGAAAATAAAAAGGCACACGGAGACACACACATACAAAAAAAAACCCCACCCCCAAAACACAACAACAACAAAAATTACAGTACATTCCATCTATACGGTACATTCTTACAATGGAGAGCAACCCATTGGCCAAACGTTTTTAGAAACCATTTGCCCTGAGAAGCAATGGCTAAGTTCGCCTACCTCAACCACCTGACAAGACAACAAATAGCAATCCAGTGTGCCCAATATAACAGGAATGCACTGTAATAAAACCCCACCACCAAGAATACATGGGGAAGGGGGGGGGAGAGGCAGGAGGCAACAGCACAAGATGTAGAGCAACACTTCACCACCACGGACAGTATGAAAAAGAGAGAGGGAGCTGCAGAGTCATGCCAAGATGCAAAGCTGGCTTTCTGTGTAGGCATCTCATTCAAACATGTCCTTGGATATTGCCCCCCCCCCCCCATCCTGAAATTCCTGATTTAAGGGCTTGCCCTAAACTGCAATACCAAGGGAGGATGAGATTTGAAGGGATGGGGCACAATATTGTTGTTGTTTAGTCGTGTCCGACTCTTCATGACCCCCTGGACCAGAGCACGCCAGGCTTCCACTGCCTCCCGCAGTTTGGTCAGACTCATGCTGGTAGCTTTGAGAACACTGTCCAACCATCTCGTCCTCTGTCGTCCCCTTCTCCTTGTGCCCTCCATCTTTCCCAACATCAGGGTCTTTTCCAGGGAGTCTTCTCTTCTCATGAGGTGGCCAAAGTATTAGAGCCTCAGCTTCAGGATCTGTCCTTCCAGTGAGCTTCAGGATCCAGCTTCAGGATCTGTCCTTCCAGTGAGCATTCAGGGCTGATTTCCTTCAGAATGGATAGGTTTGATCTTCTTGCAGTCCATGGGACTCTCAAGAGTCTCCTCCAGCACCATAATTCAAAAGCATCAATTCTTCGGCGATCAGCCTTCAGAAGCCATTTTTGAAGGCCAGGGAATTCAGTAGCACTGAATACTTTGAGGGAGCCACCATTTCCACTCCCCACCCCATGCTCTCCCTGTTTCAAATTAAGCCTTCAGAGCTCGTGCAACTCACCCCTCCTCCCAATGGACCCTTCCCCCTTGAAATGCTGCTTTGTGTTCCCGACTACCCCATCACAGGGTGGAATCAGCCTTGCTTTACTGAGAGCACCCTGACGAAAACACACAACCTTTGTCTCTCTTGGAATGAGTCACATGGCGGGTCGAGGGATTCCTCGGAGCTGGACCCAAATTCCCTGCGCCTCTGAAGGCCACGCTGCCAATCAATTTGAGAAAGCAGTATGCGGTCGCTCCAGGGGAGCACCCCACCCCGACAGCAGCTTCCTGTGGAGCTGCGCAAAATTGGCACTTGGTTTGCAACAGCTGGAAGAGTCGCGGCCGAGGAATTGCGTCAGACTCGTTCCGGCATGGCTGCACCTTGCCACAGGGGAGCTGCAAGAAGCTTGGGAACCCTGCACAAGCTAGGAAGAGAAACTTGCTGAAGCTCAGCGGGGGAGAGTCTGGTCAGGGACTGGATGAGAGACCGCCTGGAAAAAACCCCGTTTGTTGCCTTAGGTTCCACAGCAGAGGAAAGATGGGGAATAAAGGCAATACACCGTATTTTTCGCTCTATAAGACACACCAGACCACAAGACACAGCTAGTTTTTGGAGGAGCAAAACAAGAAGAAAAAAAATTCTGAATCTCAGAAGCCAGAACAACAAGAGGGATCGCTGTGCAATGAAAGCAGCAATCCCTCTTGCTGTTCTGGCTTCTGGGATAGCTGCGCAGCCTGAATTCGCTCCATAAGACGCACACACATTTCCCCTTACTTTTTAGGAGGGAAGAAGTGAGTCTTATAGAGCAAAAAATACGGTATATTCTGTGAAAAGCATCGGCACCGGGCAGTGGGGCTTAAAGGCAGCAAGCCAGAATCTAAGAGACTTTATCGATCAAGTGAATGCTGGGATTTTGGCATGCACACCCTCACTTGGCTCAGAAGTCAGCATCTCAAAGCACTGTTGCTGGGAGGTGGGCGGTAAGTGAGAGGCAAGAACTATCAGACTGGTGTGGGATGCATGACAGAAGGAAAACAAGGCTTCGCTGAGATTATGAACAGCCTTTGCCCCCTCACCTCCTCGATGCAGGAAGCAAAAGAAGTAGGGACTATCACTGAAGATCTTTTGGGTATCCCACATGAGCTAAAAAGGGGCCTGACAAGTTCTCTTAGAGAAACATTGGATCCTGGACCACAGCTCCCATCTTCCTCAGCCAGCATAGCGGATGGTGAGGCGGTGGGGTGGGGTTGTAGCCCAACAACAACCAAAGACCCAAGGTCAGCAGAGTTAGTGCTCTTATTTCCTCCCCAACTAGAAGACACTTGTGGCTACGCAAGGAGAAAACAGGAAGCAAGGAGCAAGGCAGCACACAGGA
Organism: Podarcis cretensis; assembly: GCF_951804945.1. Classification (NCBI taxonomy): domain Eukaryota; kingdom Metazoa; phylum Chordata; class Lepidosauria; order Squamata; family Lacertidae; genus Podarcis; species Podarcis cretensis. The sequence goes on from NC_137187.1 coordinate 34,565,560, forward strand.
CATGGAAGAAATTACACAGTATTTTTATTTTTTTAAAAAAGGGATGCAAGGCAACGGAGAGGCCAGCAACAGATGTGAGCCAAGGCAGCAGAGTCTGGCTCTCCTGTAACATCTGCACTGCGAGATTTACAGGACAGATGTGGCTGAGGAGAGTCCACAGCCCAGATCTGGCAGCAGAAGAGTTAGGGAGCGAAACGAAGGGCAGCTTAAGAGGAAAGCAGGAGAAAGGAACCTTCACAGCACCCGAGGAAGTTGTTCAGGTGGGAGGAGGAAGGAAGGAAGGAAGGAAGGAAGGAAGGAAGGAAGGAAGGAAGGAAGGCCTTGCTAAAATGAGCTTTTTGCGAAAGAACAGCCTGTGCACAAGTTATAAAGGAGCCTCTGGAGAAAACTAGCTAGAAATGTGAGGGCTTGCTGAAGCAGATCTTGGGCCTATGCCATAACCATCTCCATAATACAAACACAGGGGTCAGCTAGGGACTGTAGGGGAGAGGAACGCCCTCCTCTGAGTGACAGGGGCAGCTGGAAGTGAGAATAGCAGGTTCCAGAGGCAGCGGTCCAAGGCTTCCATAGCAGAGAGCCTGGGTGACACGAAGGGCAGGAGGCTAACCTGGCCAGTGGCTGAATAACAGGAAGGAAGGGATAGCCAAGTTACGAGCTTCCAACAGCAGAGGTGACTACCATTAGTTATTGCAAGAAAACCACTTTTGGGGAAGCATTGGTCAGGCCCAGAAAGTTAGAGGAGAAACCTCTTTGTTAAGGACTAGTACAAGCAGCCGGAAAGGAGACGGGAGAGGGCAGCCAGAAAGTGGAATGACATGGAGGGAGGTGCAAAATCATGGCATTTGCTAGCTTGCCTATCGTGCTGCCATCTGGCAGACGAGCAAAGTGGCAGAGGCAGGGAGGAAGGAATGAGGTCAAAAGGGGCAACCTGCTGCAGATCCAGGACTCTGGAGAGGAACCCAGGAGATGAACACTGTGGTGATCACCCCTCTTCTCCCCAATCCCTTCCCCCAATTTTACTCAATCACACTTCACAACCTGATCTGTGAACAGAACCTGGTAGCTATGGGAATCCCACAAGCCTGAGGGCCAATGGGTTGAGGGCAGAAGGACAATATTTCCTGGCAGGGTGGATTTGATTTAAATCAAATTGATTTAAATCACTATTTAAATCATGATTTAAATCACTAGTCCAGGCTTCCTCAAACTCGGCCCTCCAGATGTTTTGAGACTACAATTCCCATCATCCCTGACCGCTGGTCCTGCCAGCTAGGGATAATGGGAGTTGTCAGCCAAAAACATCTGGAGGGCCGAGTTTGAGGAAGCCTGCGCTAGTCAGTAAGACTTGATTTAAATCATTTAATATTTACAACCAGATGAAGGTTTCATTTTTGGAATAATCAATTTTCAGAGTAGTTTTTACAGTTATATCAAAAATTACTGATTTGGTTCTGCTATCAGAAATACATAGACAGATAATTATGAAATTATTGTGAGGTTTAATAAGTTAACTGTTTATATTTGGACAACTTTTCTGCTGTACTTTATTGGAAGGAGAAAAATAATCGTTTCCTTAATAACAATTTAAACAATTTATTTAACTACAACAATAACATTATAGCATACGTATCCATGTTAACTGATGTAGTTAAACAAATTCTTTTTTTATATATATATAAAAAAAGAGGCTTTGAGTTTTAGCACACATGAAAAACTTAAAACAAATCCTTATTTCCTGATGAATAGCCTTTGGACTATAATGTAACTCAAATAGAAAACTATCTTTAGAAAGATTTTTCCTCCAAAAGGATTTTTTTTAAAAAAAATCCAATTTAAATTTTAAAAAAATTCCAATTTAAAAATCTGAATTTTTAAAATTTATTTTTAAATCATTGATTTTTACCCACCCTGCTTCCCGGCCACCCTTTTGCAGGCTGTCCCAGGCCCTCCATGCCAATCCTCACCTTGCTCTTCCTGCTGAAGGGCCAGCGCTTCCCCTTGCTCTTGCCCAGCAGGCGCGGGTCCAGGCGACCATCGAGGGTGCCACGGGGGTTGCCAAGGCTGCTGTCTGATGAGGTACGATTGATGGGTTGGCTGAAGTCTTCAAAATCCATGTCTCCTGGCCTCTCAAAGCCCGATTTGTGCAGTTCAATCAGCATCTGGGAATCCTACAGGAGAACATCATCCTTCTGAGTGACCTTGAGGAACAGAACTACCTCCAGCCCAGTTGTGCTGCTGAGCCAACACAGTACAAATGAGCAGGAGTTGGGGACACCCATTATCAGTCCTGCTGAGGACCAGAAGAGGATATGGCAGAAATTTTGTGCTAGATTGACAGTACACTGAGTTTGTGGGATGTAATCCACTGATACGGTCAAATGCAACATTCCTTATTTCCCTAGAGTGGGCACATGCAGGGGGACATCCAGTCAGTGTAACTTCCTGTTCCACTGGTATGGAGCTTCCTCTCCCTGCATGTGGCTCTCGCTGACTCCACAAAAGAGCCATGCAGCTATTTTCTGTCTTGTCTCTTATTGCTCTCCTGATGATCTTTTGCTGTCATGCTGCTCTCCTGCAGTCATTTTGTTCTATTAATGTAATTTTGCTGTCTGCTGGCTCTCAGCCAGCAGCACATGAGTTCAGTCTCTCTATGAGGTAACTTACTCTTTCCTTATGTAACTACCAAGTAAAGCCTGCCTTTCAGAGATCATATTGTGAACTGAAATGTGAATTAAAAAAGAGTTCACAAACCGGAACACTTACTTCAGGGTTTGCAGTGTTTGGGTTGCAAGTTGTTTGAGATCCAAGGTATACCTGAAGGAACGTCTTAACCCCCATCACTCAGCCTGGACACTGAGGTCCAGCTCTGAGGGTCTTCTGCTGGTTCCCTCACTGTGAAAAGTGAAGTTACAGGGAACCAGGCAGAGGGCCTTTTTGGTAGTGGCGCCCGCCCTGTGGAACACCCTTCCTTCAGATGTCAAGGAGATAATGAACTATCCAACTTTTAGAAGACATCTGAAGGCAGCCCTGTATCGGGAAGTTTTTTAATGTTTGATGCTTTATTATGTTTATCTATTTTGTAAGCCAGAGCAACTGGGGAAACCCAGCCAGAAGGGTGGGGTATAAATAAATTTTAAAAATTATTATTATTATTAACTATGCATGGACAGTGGGACGCAGGTGGCGCTGTGGGTTAAAGCCTCAGCGCCTAGGGCTTGCCGATCGAAAGGTCGGCAGTTCGAATCCCTGCGGCGGGGTGTGCTCCCGCTGCTCGGTCCCAGCGCCTGCCAACCTAGCAGTTCGAAAGCACCTCCGGGTGCAAGTAGATAAATAGGGACCGCTTACCAGCGGGAAGGTAAACGGCGTTTCCGTGTGCGGCTCTGGCTCGCCAGAGCAGCGATGTCACGCTGGCCACGTGACCCGGAAGTGTCTCCGGACAGCGCTGGCCCCTGGCCTCTTAAGTGAGATGGGCGCACAACCCCAGAGTCTGTCAAGACTGGCCCGTACGGGCAGGGGTACCTTTACCTTTACCTTTTATGCATGGACTACAGCGGTTATTTGACAGCACACCAACTTTTCGGCAGTACACAGGGGAAATGTTACAACTTATCCGGGAGGCACTTACGTTCTTCTCATCCACCACATCTGCTGCCGCCTTCATGCCCTCCAGGCACTTCCCAATAATGGGCATAACTTGCTGCTCCGTCTCTGAAAAAACGCTGTAGCCTTCCTTGAGGCGCAGTGTCCGCCGCTCGTCCATCTCTTGCAGCTTCTAGGAACGGGGGGAAGGAAGGGAGCAACACACACAAAAGGAACAATCAGAACTTGAGGATTAGAGAGGGAAGGCTCCTCACAGGGAGCTAGGATCCCCTCAGCACCCCCATTCTACCAGAACCCACATCACCCACAAAACGAAGAGGCCCATCTGGTTATCACACCTCTGTTCCTTGCAGTCAGCAAGGCATGTGGCACTGGGAAGGCTGGTGCACAGTTTAAAAGGGCACAATGCCATCTAAAAAATGCCTGTTATAATAGCTGCATTTGGGTTTGTTCTTTAAAAATTATTTTTTTTAAAAAAATAATTTTATTTTCTCTCATTACAAATATACAGTGATACCTCAGGTTAAGTACTTGATTTGTTCCGGAGGTCCGTACTTAACCTGAAGCTGTTCTTAACCTGAAGCACCACTTTAGCTAATGGGACCTCCTGCTGCTGCTGCTGCAGCACCACCACACGATTTCTGTTCTCATCCTCAAGCAAAGTTCTTAACCCGAGGTACTATTTCTGGGTTAGCGGAGTCTGTAACCTGAAGCATATGTAACCCGTGGTACCACTGTACTTATAACATACAACTTACATAACATCTCTCCCTCCCCCCTTTTGGACTTCTCTCAGCTTCCATTTCTGATGTATTAATCTCATTAGTATATTCTGTTATTTTCTACAAATATCACATTTTTCCTTTTATTACATTATTTGTTCCCTATCTATAAGGTTGGGACACTGGTGGTGCTGTGGGTAAAACCTCAGCACCTAGGACTTGCCGATCGCATGGTCAGCAGTTCAAATCCCCGCGGCGGGGTGCGCTCCTGTCGTTCGGTCCCAGCGCCTGCCAACCTAGCAGTTCGAAAGCACCCTTGGGTGCAAGTAGATAAATAGGGACCGCTTACTAGCGGGAAGGTAAACGGCGTTCCGTGTGCTGCGCTGGCTTGCCAGATGCAGCTTGTCACGCTGGCCACGTGACCCAGAAGCGTCTGCGGACAGCGCTGGCTCCCGGCCTATAGAGTGAGATGAGCGCACAACCCTAGAGTCTGGCAAGACTGGCCCGTACGGGCAGGGGTACCTTTACCTTTATCTATAAGGTTGTGAATGTTTATTTCAATCCTACCATCAGGTCAATATTCTTTCTTTGTTTCTGCAAATATAATATAAAAGGTTCCCACTCTTTTTCAAAATCCCTATTTTCCTTTTCCCGAAGTCTGTCAGCTTCGCCAACTCCACATAAGTCATGTTTTTCTTGCCTTTTCTTTTCTTTGCATCTGGGTGTGCTCTAATGCGATACCATCCAAGCTCAACTTCCCAATTGTCTCCAGATAAAAAGATTTCAGGGAACGGGACAACAAGGGTGTGGGTGCATTTTCTAGCATTTCCAGGGCTGCCATCAGTAGATTGCAAACTGGCATGGATCAATTTTAATCGATGAAGCAATAAACTGCCTTATTTATTTTCTAAGCTATGTTTTTCAAGTTTTTCTGATAAGGCAGTGGGAAATGAATGAGAAACCCTTTTAAAACCACCTTTCCTTTTTAAGAAGGGTAGCTATGGTTTGCTGTCAGGTTATCTCAAAAAGGCCCTTATTACTGAGGTTCTGGTAGTACACAAATGCAAACTTAAAATTTTAAGTTTTAAAGCAGATGGTTAATCAATTAACAAAAGGATCCCATGCATGCCTTACTCAGACGTTAGTCCCATTCAGCTCAATTTGGAATTTACTCTCAGGTAGGTATGCACAGAATTGCAGCCTGAACACTTTAATTGTGTGGCAGCCCTAATAATGTTCAAGGATTATTATTTTTTAAAGCCCATCCCAGGAATGGCACTTGTGAAGTTAGGAAAGGTTAATAACCCTCCCACCTTCTTCCATTACCCCCAGAGAGGAGGTTCCTGCTTTCTTTGTCGTGGGGTCTTTCCACATTCTCAACCAGCACCTTTCCCCACAAATGCTAGAAGTCTTCCCCACAGAGCAGAGATTAACAAGGCTGCAGTGGCCGAAGGTGAACTTCCTGACGAAGACATGTGTTATAGGTCTCCAATGACCTCCACTGCCAAGTTATTTTCTTCTGGGGGAAGGCTGAGAGCCTATCTAATATCTGAAGTCAGAGAGAGAGAAAATATTCCACAAGGAGGAGCCACAAAAATAGCTGCTGTAGGAGAAGCTCTAGTTTTATGGAATTCCCTTTTCTGAAGTTCCATGGCGCTTGCTTCATTTTAGGTGATCTGAGGCTGGCCTATCTTCTCCTCCAGCTTTTAGCAATCCTTGATGTTCGCTGGTCCCAATCTGCTGCTGCTGGACAGCTAGTTTTTAGAGCTGTTGCTCTTTCCCCTTGTTGCAGGGATGGAAAGATCAGAGTATGTTTCTGGTTCATGCTAGTTTCACACGCATTTGTTCTTAAGTATGTTCTGCCCTGTTACCACATCAGTATGTGATTAAAAACAACAAAAAAACCCTGCATTAAAATTTGCATTTTGTTATTTCCCCCCACAACCTGCCACAAATACGCTTTGTGGATGCATTTAAAACTTATACATGTGTTTTGTTACGTTTCTTTGAGCAGAGAACTGTATTCCAAAATTTTGAGAAGGGCAGAAGGATGATTGCATTCTGATCTGTGTATTAGTGTGGAATTGCAAGTCAGGTTGGTTCACGTAGAAGAATCGCTAGATGGTTGATTTTTATAGAGCAAGGTTTATTTTAAAATGCTGTTCTAAGGCTTTTTGTTGAGGGCTACTTTGTTTGTTGAGGGCTACTTTGAAGGACGGCTTAGGCTAAAGGGAGTTGCAGAAAACTCTAAACTAAAATGTTAGGAAGTTGCTTAGAGAGACTTGCATTGAAGATTTGTGGCATCTCCAAAAAGTAGAACTGGCTCTGATTGTGGTTAAACTTCTGCAGATATGAAGCATATTCATTCTTGCTCTCCTCAGCCATATGACTCCTCAGGTTTGCCTGCTGCTTTGCCTGGAGAAGGTAAGGGGAAATGGATCAGCAGAAATACTTTGGTTACAGTCAGCTCTACAGCAGAGGTGGGGAATTTGTGACCCTTCCAGGCACTGCGGGAATCCAGTTCCTACCAGCCCCAGCTAACATGGCCAGTGATCAGGGATCAAGGGAACCCAGCAAAATCTGGGGGGAACCAAGGTTCCCCGCCTCTGGGCTTAGTAAGTCATCCAAACTTAGGCTTGTGGGTTTAGCTCTCCCAAAAAAACCACAAGATGTAAACCGTAGGACTGTCTTGCAGACTGTCTCGCCAGAGTGGTGCATGTTCTTGTTTCAGGGAACCAGGCAGAGGGCCTTTTCAGTAGTGGCACCCACCCTGTGGAATGCCCTCCCACCAGATGTCAAGGAAATAAACAACTATCTGACTGGTTTCCCGTAACTTCGCTTCTCGCAGTGAGGGAATGGCCAGAAGGCCCTTGGCACTGGACCTCAGTGTCTGGGCTGAACGATGGGGGTGGAGACACTCCTTCAGGTATACAGGACCGAGGCCATTCAGGGCTTTAAAGGTCAGCACCAACATTTTGAATGGTGCTCGGAAACGTACTGGGAGCCAATGCAGATCTCTCAGGACCAGTGTTATGTGGTCTCGGCAGCCACTCCCAGTCACCAGTCTAGCTACCGCATTCCGGGTCACCTTCAAAGATAGCCCCACATAGAGCGCATTGCAGTAGTCCAAGCGGGAGATAACTAGAACATGCACCACTCTGGTGAGACAGTCTGCAGGCAGGTAGGGTCTCAGCTGGCATACCAGATGGAGCTGGTGGACAGCTGCCCTGGACACAGAATTGACCTGTGCCTCCATGGACGGCTGTGAGTCCAAAATGACTCCCAGGCTGCACACCTGGTCATTCAGAGGCACAGTTACCCTATTAAGGACCAGGGAGTCCTCCATACCCACCCGCCCCCTGTCCCCCAAAAAGATGATGTCTTGGCTTTAATGGCTAACTGGTGAAAGAAGCTGTGGTTTGCTTAGAAAGCTTTCATAAGCAAAACCAAGGGGTAGGTGGTCAGTTACAGGGCACAAGCAAACAAGGGGCTCAGGATATCCATCATGACTTCCATCGCAGAAGGACTCTGTTACCCTCCTAAACACTATTAGGGATAGTGGTACCATCCTATTCAAAAGCACTGACCTTCTCCACATCCGCCTTGGTAGCATTGATGTCCTGGTCCAGTTTCTCAGCAGTCAGCACAGCTTTCTCAGCCTCTCGGCAGTCTCGCTCAAACTTGCGTTTGCTCTGCAGTTAAGAGAGAGAGCCTTTGAGAGTGAGGGGTGCCCACAACAGCAAGGCCCACAACAGCAAGCCTAACAAAAGGCTACACCCATTTGGACGCAAAGCGTTAGATGCTGCCATATCTCTCTTGCAAGGATACAGACATGAGCATCACTCACACTTAGGCGATGAGATCTCTTGGTTTCACAGGCAGGATTAAATCACACCACCTGTTAAGTGCTCCCATTTTGTTTGCCCCGTTCTGGGCTTTCAAATAAAAGCTGGAAATGGGAGGAGGGGTTAACAGATTGTTATGTATAACGGGCTTTCAAAACAAGGTGCAGTACAATCAATAACACTAAAAAAGACTCTGGCTGCAGGCTTACAATTAAGTGACACATGCAAACATTTACTGGAAAAGGAGTGGGTGGAAAGGCTGTTTGTGTACACGGTCTATGGAGCTACTTTCAAAGCTTGCTGAGGCTTTGAAATAAGCTACTAAACCAAGTGATCTCACCTTTTATTTAGGGGTGCGGGGGCAGAGGGCATAATTTATTGGGGTGGGAATAATTCAGGTACAATTGATTGTACCCCAGTGGACAGGGAGAGGAGAGGTGGAGAATGGACAGGTGACCTTTCCCAGTTTAGACAGTAAGAGCTTCACTGAAGTTCACCAACTGGAAGGCTACTTAATTCATCTTTCCAGATTGTCTCCACGTTCAAGGTTACGCTTAAGGCAGGGCTTAAAATTCAGCCCAGTGAATATTCTAAACTGGGCTCTAAAGTAAAACAAAGCCCACAAACAATTCCCCCCATTAATTCATGTGGGGAAAAGTAAACACAACAGTGTGTTTGTGCCTTGTAGAACGTAGGAAGGTGAATCACAATGGAGGCACTGCACAGCCAAAATAGGGAAGGCAGGAACTGGCTTTGGCAAGTGCATGCACTCACATGTAAAAACTGAGTGTACCTGCGTGTGAATGTATGCAGGAAGGAAATTCAATGTATGCAAGGTCTTATAATATGACTTTTTTCTGCTTTAAGGGAAACTTGAGCAAGTGTACTATTTCTTTTTGAGTCTACATCTAATGCATGCACACCCCTACAAAGAAAAACATTTACAAGTTGACAAGAGATCCCTGTGGTCTTCCAAGGTTTCAGTCTTGGCTTATTTGCACATCATTCTATTGCACCTTCTTTGAAATCTTCTCTTAAAACCCTTTATGCAACAAGAATAAAGCACTAGCAACAATTCCAGAAATGGGTTCAGTTTTGTTTCTGGCAAGCTTGCGCCTCCAGTGGCGTAGCGTGGGTTGTCAGCACCCGGGGCAAGGCAAGTAATTTGCGCCCCCTAACCCGCACACCTGGCACCCCCCCTCCACAGTGGGCGGCGACCCGGCGGCTCGGACCGGATTCGCACAGCAGTGAGAGTGAGTGAGCCAGGTAGGGGCAGAGAGCTGTGAGTGCGAATGCGCCCCCCCAGATGTTGTGCCTGGTGCGGCCGCCCCCCCGTGCACCCCTCACGCTATGCCACTGTGCGCCTCTGCTGTTCATAAAGGCTTGTTCTTGCATAGCCCAAGCTGGGGTCTCTCCCCCCCCCCCCGGATGATTTACAAAAGTCGAGAAGTTCTTGGAGACTTCCAAAGGTAACACAGGAGATTCTATGGTTGATGCCATAATAAAGCCAGTGCTACAGCTTGTACATTCCCCTCTCTCTTTCCATGTGCATTGGATTCTGTCCTCTTCCTTGCTTTCCTCCATCTGTCATCCCCAAATTTAATTTTGAAAAAAGGACAGAGGAAACATTCTTGGTGAAAAAAAGCCTATGTTTCCATTCACTAAATGTTTGGAGAATTCTAAAGGGATCAATGACCCTTCCACAGCTGTGTTCCTGCTCCGAACATTGGCCAAATCCACAGAAGTTGTTTTAGGTCTTCCGAGCCTATGAGCCTCGGACTCTGCACACCGCTTGTAGAGCTAGGCTGAAGATAAAAACAACTCACATTTTCAAGTTGCTTGAAGGAGTTCTCCAGCTGCTGCTGAGCCCTTCGGCCTTCTTGCAAGTGCTGGAGAAGGAGAAAGTTTACAGAATGAAAGCCTTTGTTAGAAGTGTCATGGTGCTTCTGCCAGAACCCAAACAGTTCTGTCAATCATTTTCAAATGATGACTGAAGTACCTCAGAAAGAGCAAAAGGCCACCTGCTACTACCAAAAGAGTCTTCCGGCACCTACCTGCTACCTGATCTACCTAATTCTTCCCATCTTTTCACCAGAACACTACAACCCTAAGAAAACTTACTGAAGAAATGGGCCCCCAAACAGGTCCAAGTCCCTACTGTCTACAATCTGAAAAAGAGAGTTTGGGACAGAGTGGGGTGGGCTTCAAAGGAGATGCCTCAGCTTGAAAAACCAGAAGTACTCATAATTCAAGGTTACTTCCTAATCAGGTACTCTAGTCCCACTGTGCTGAAGTCATGCAGACTGCTCCACCGAACTTAATTTTGAAAAGTCATACAGAAATACTGCAATAAATAAATACAGATTAAAACACTATGTAGACAGCATAGTGGCTACGCTATTTTCAAATCCTGAATCTAATTGCTAGCCCTCTTCTCCAAAATCTGCCTAATTTTAACATTATCCTAGTTCCCAACCCTCAGTGACTCAAAAGTCAACACTGCTGATGGGAGAATTTAGCAACAACAAGGTGATATTTTTAGTGTCCCCTTTTTGTTATGTTATTCAAATTGATTTTGTTGTTGTTTTATTTTATTTTATTGTGCTTTTGCTGTTAACAAACACTCTCCTGATGGAAGAGTGACAGATGAACCAAAATTGGGTGTGGTTGTTTTTTTTTTTAAGGGGGGTACTTTACAATAAGGCATGGTGGACTCAGCAGTCAAAAACAGTTTTTGAAAGCAGTTTGCCACGCAGCATGCAGTGGCTGCTGCTCAAACTAAGAACAGATCTACAGTCCTCTTGGGCTTACAGAACTGAGTTTCACAGTTCTCTGGATCTTGGCCATCATAAGTAAGTACATAAAAAATCTCTACGCCAATGCCAGCAGCCACCAGGAACATCTGGAAGTAGCATGGAAGCTCTCCCCCACAGATGATGCAGATGGCCAAGCAATCCACTCTGTATGCACAAAGGCAAAAAGGCCAGGGACGATATGCCTTCAACTCCTGCTGAACAAGCAGCAAGAGAGCCAGGAGAGCACAAAATATGAAGAGCCCCTCACAGAGAGGTAAACCTGAATGGTTTTGTTCTTCAGGACCCCTGGGCAGCAGAATCAGAACCTGATTTGGTCCCCCGATTGACCACTATGCAGAGTTTCTTGACCCTACAAAGGCAGTGGAGCACTTTACCGACTTCCTCTCCTGTTTGAGCTCCTGCGAGTACTTGGCAACCTCCACACAGATCCGCGTTAGAAGGTTCTCAGCTACCAGCTCACGCTGGCCTGCAAAGTCGTTCAGCTCCTTCACCACCTGAAGGAAGGCCTGATATTGGCAGAACCTGAAAAGGAGAGGAAAGGCAGGAAGGTTGTGCCCAGCAGCAGAGAATGAATGAATGAATAAATCTTTATTTGTGTCGGCCATCAGCCATAGCAATAAAACAACAATGCAATATACAAAGAATAGAAATAAAAGTCAATTACATAAAATACATTTTGGGGTTTTGAATCAATAGTCAAATGGTGGATCTTATTCTGATTGCCCCAGCAAAAACCTTACAACCTTTGCTGTCACCTGCTCATCTTGATCTGCCAAGATCAAGCAGTGGCAGTGGTTGGGCGACCCAGAATGGACAATAAAAGAGGGGTGATAATCTCATTCCTCAAGTCTTTATAAAGAGTGCAAGTCAGAAGGGCATGCACCACCAATTCGGGACTGCCATCTCCACAGGGACATAAGTGTTTTTCAGTTCGAAAGCACACCAGTGCAAGTAGATAAATGGGTACTGCCGTGGCAGAAAGGTAAACGGCGTTTCTGTGCACTCTGGCTACCGTCACGGTGCCCCATTGCACCAGAAGCGGTTTAGTCCTGCTGGCCACATGACCCGGAAAGCTGTCTGTGGACAAACACCAGCTCCCTTGGCCTGAAAGCAAGATGAGGGCTGCAACCCCATAGTCACCTTTGACTGGACTAAACTGTCCAGGGGTCCTTTACCTTTTTTTACTGAATGACTGCTTGGGTGGTCGGCCCTGCAAAGAGCCCAAGGCTTGCTAGCACAAAAGTCTGTGGACCACTGAGCTAAGTTTTTGTGGTCAGAGTACTTTTGCCTCAAAAATGTGTAGCACTGAGTAGGAATATCTCATGCATCGCTGCAGCTAAACATGCACTTGACACAATACATACTTTGATTCTGGGTCTTCTCGCGTAGTCCTCTTGGGAAGATGCTTCTTCACGAGATTCCTATAAATGAGAGTGAAACTGAGCTAGCCAAAGGCATTTTGCTGCCTGAAGATGAGCTCCCGTTGTGCCCCCCACCCTCCCAATGCCTCCTTATATCATTCAGACATCAAACTCCTGCCTTCATCTATTGGCTGACATCCTGTCACCTTGTTTCATTTTGCTGCACCGTAGGGCTGACAAATCAAACAGGAGCCAGGTAAAAAATTGGACAGCTTCGATATTAGGCCTATAAGAAGCAGCTCCAGTCATGTGTAGATGGAAGTGTTGATAATTGGCACAGGTGAACATCCCAGAGATAATTCTTATCAAATGTGACAGGTTTAAATAAGCTGGTAATGTTTTATGCAACAATTTCCCATGAATGCTGGATACTGAGCGAATATTTTATCTTTCTTATCTTTTCTAAAGTGTGCATGTGGGATCTTTGGTCACATCAATCTTTTGTTTTCAAAAGTAGGCTCCCCCCCCACCCCAATTCCAGTTCATTTTCCTTCAAATATTAGAAATACACAGCAGAACTGGCAAGACCCACAACAGGAGCTTGAAAGAGGGAGAAAATCAAGCCTGCTGCCCAGGACTGACCTGCTGGGAGCCTGAAGGGCCCTGCCCTGCCTCTCTCCACCAGGCTTGGGGCAAAGCCTGACAGGCTCCATAAAGGCCTGCTGCCGCTGCTGCTAAGCAGAGAGGGCTCCGTTTTTGTTTTTCAAATGGCTTTTATTTTTTATCTATGTCATTTTAAATTGTGATTGATACTAATGCCATATTCTTAGTTTTAGATTTTATGATTTATGTGGAAATTGTTTTCCATTTGGTTGGGTACTTTTTGATGTGTTTTATTTATTGCTTGTGACTTTGGTTAGGCTAGTAATTATGTAAATCTTGTCAATGTTGTAAGCCGCCTTGAGTATTGTTTTAACTATGGAAAGACGGCATACAAAAAAAATGATGATGAAGAAGAAGTTAGGATGCATTTTAAAATAAGGAAAGATGAGCCGCTTTTATGTGGAACAGGATTTTCTTACAAAGCTAGACAGAAGACTGAAGTAAATAATAATTAACCTCCAGCCTGGGAAAAAAGATACATATGCTGTACCAAAAGGACGGAAATGACCTCTCTGGCTCTAACAGGGAAACACTCCCTTTGCAGCAGTGTCCATGCTGTTCCATAAGACAAGTGAACTCTTTTCTAATGTCTGCAGGACCAAACAAGGATCACCTGATTTAGCCAGGTAACTTCCAGAGTGGATTTTCACTATGTGCTGTACATGGGGCTGCCCTTGAAGATGATTCAGAAACCTCGGTTGGTCCAAAAAGCAGCTGCAGCCAGATGAACCAGCTGGGGTTCCATTGAGATCTCATACAACCCCTGTTCTGAAACAAATGCACTGGTTGCCAGTTCATTTCTGAGCCCAACTGAAGGTGCTCACCTTAGTGTTTAAAGCCCTAAATAACTCAGACTCAAAAACCTGAAATAATAATAATAATAATAATAATAATAATAATAATAATAATAACAACAACAATAATTTATTATTTGTACCCTGCCCATCTGGCTGGGCTTCCCCAACCACTCTGGGCGGCTTCCAACAAAGATTAAAAATACATTAAAATGTCACACATTAAAAACTTCCCTGAACAGGGCTGCCTTCAGATGTCTTCTAAATCTCAGGTAGTTGTTTATCTCTTTGACATCTGCTGGCAGGGTGTTCCACAGGACGGGCCCCACCACCGAGAAGGCCCCCTGCCTGGTTCCCTGTAGCTTTGCTTCTCGCAGTGAGGGAACCACCAGAAGGCCCTCAGTGTCCGGGCAGAACGATGAGGGTGGAGATGCTCCTTCGGGTACAGTGGGCCGAGGCCATTCAGGGCTTTAAAGGCCAACACCAACACTTTGAATTGTGCTCGGAAACATACTGGGAGCCAATGAAAGGCTGCCTCCTGTCCCACAGAGCCTCTCAGGTGGTCAGATCTGCAGGGGCCTCCCTCTTGGTAGTTCCTCTGCCCTCAGAGGCCCTGGCATGGGGTGCCCAGGGAGAGGGCATTCTCTCTGGCAGCCCCTAAGCTGCTTCCCCACAGAGGTGTGCCTCGTAGCTTCATTATACAGCTCAGCCAAGGGAACATGCTTCGCTGGGCTCAGCTGTAGCTTTCAAGTGAGCTTCAGAAGAGGGGCAACAGGAAGACAGCAAGAACTGTACTTGCTCTGCGGACGCTTTGTTTAGTTATTTCCTGTGGTTTTGGCAAACGGTGCATGAAGTGGTGGCAGGAGGCTGAGGTATAAAGGAGCCCGCAGTTGATGGACTTGTGTCCTTCTGATATTTTTGTAATTCAAGGGCTCAAGAGAAGAGGAGAAACCCTTTTAAGGGAAAGGAGCCAAATGAGAATTCTTGACTCTAAAAGGAGTAAAACTCGTGGAAAAGGATGGGTGGGAGGTGGTGAGCAGAGGTGGGACGAGAACAGACTAACCAACTCAGTTATTGGAGGAAGAGGAGGAGGGGAAAGCAAAGCAGCCAAGTTTTGTGCTGCTGCTGTCCAGTTCAATCACCTCGGAGGACTCTGCTCCCAATTCCAAGTTTGCCTGGTCATCCAGACCGGCAGACTGGGTGGTGGTAGGAATGAGTGTCACAGGATCCAGCCAAAGAGCAAAGGGACTTGGATGGCCCCTGAAGTACTGAGTCAGCCAGAAATTCAATGCTCTTTTGGGTCTTCCTGGACAAACGGCTCCGTCCAAAGCGAGTCTTTGGCTCTGCTTCATGGACAGCTGGAACAAGTGGCTGGGAAGGAGACAGCTTTAAGAAGCACGGGGACAGAGGGCGAGAGAGAAAAGAGACTGTGTCTCAAAGGTTGGACAAAGCTGCTTGGGAACTCGGCTGGACCAGTGAATCATGGGGAGAGGGGTAGGGAAGGAGAGAGAGAGAATGAATAAAAACAGACCCGGGAGCAGACGCTGGAAATGAAACTGTAAGCCTCAATTAAGAACTGGTTTGCTGGCTCTGACCAAAAGGCCCATTTAATCCAACATCCTGCATCCAGTGGATGCTCACAAGTGGGAGATGAAAGGAGAACCCCTTTTCTGTTTATCCCTGACATTTAGTATTTGGAGGAGCAGTGTCTCCCAAGCATTGGGGGGCAGGATGGGGGGAGAGGGGGGAGGAGAATTAGATTAATTCACAAGGATGGGTTTAATAAGAGATGATGGCAATTACAGTGGTACCTTGGTTCTCGAATGGCTTGGCTCCCAAACAAATCGGCTCCTGAATGCCACAAACCCGGAAGTAGGTGTTCAGGTTTGCAAATGTTTTTCAGAAGCCAAACATGACGGTCTATTGATCCCTGTGCCACCACTGTGTTCGCTTCCCCGCTGCCACCAACCCGTTTCTCAAGTTTATTTTATAAGCATTAACAAGTTTATGGTTTCAGATAATTTTTCTTGTCAGTTTCTTAACCTTAGTTTTTTTACCGGCCTATACCTTCCTAAAGGTAAAGGTAAAGGTACCCCTGCCTGTACGGGCCAGTCTTGACAGACTCTGGGGTTGTGCGCCCATCTCACTTAAGAGGCCAGGGGCCAGTGCTGTCCGGAGACACTTCCGGGTCACGTGGCCAGCGTGACATCGCTGCTCTGGCGAGCCAGAGCCGCACACGGAAACGCCGTTTACCTTCCCGCTGGTAAGCGGTCCCTATTTATCTACTTGCACCCGGAGGTGCTTTCGAACTGCTAGGTTGGCAGGCGCTGGGACCGAGCAGCGGGAGCGCACCCCGCCACAGGGATTCGAACCGCCGACCTTTCGATCGGCAAGTCCTAGGCGCTGAGGCTTTAACCCACAGTGCCACCTGCGTCCCACATACCTTCCTAATACCTTCTAAATGATTATCCCAACTGTTTAACTGACTCCTCTTAACAGATTCTCTCACTCTCTCACATCAGACTGGGCCAACCCACAGACTTATCCTCCCTCCCTCTCGACTGACTTCTTAACAACTCTATCTCTAACTCCTCCCCTTGAATTTCTATTGGTTAATCATTTTACACTTAGTTAACCCTTTCCTTATGACCCAGTATGATGTCACACACGGAGGAGGGCAAACGCCACACAAGGTGTCACTGTGTCGTTGTTTTATTGATCTAAAATAGTGGCCATCACTATATCCTGTGGCAATTCCACAATTATTCACAGTGTGAAGAACTTCATTGTTCTATCCATCATAAACCGAATGAAAAATCAACTTGATTCTAACCAAGTATCTTGAGAAGGGGAGAAAAAAGTCACTCCATCCACTATCTCTACACTATTCTAGAATCTATCAAGCACCTCAGGAGCAAGTTTTTAAACCTCGCTCTCCCTGACAAACTGCTATTCTCCAATGCCAAGCATAATGACCAGTTGGCGATGTATCCCTTCCCCTTCCCCTTCCCATGGCCCATCCCAAGCTTTGCCATTCCCTGCCAGGCTCAGCCATCCTCGTAATAACCCAGACATAATACCTACCTCAGCTGCTTTGCATACGCCTGCTCGATCTCGGTCCGCTCTTTCACAAACTTGACGTATTTGTCCATCAGGTCCAGGCCCCATTGAGTGTGGCGCTCAATTGTGTCAAATTGATCCTAAAGGGGAAGAGAGCAGGCGAAACATTACCAAACAACACCGAAAGCAAGTGTAAGTGCTGGCCCCAATAGGCGGAACCGAACAAGCATTTAGATGGTAAAAAACGTGTCCGGGTTGAACCACTTTCGGCAGCAGCTGAGGATTCGCACGCAAAGTTCTCTGCAGCTGGAAAACTAGCAGGTCAAGGATAGAACCTTTCCCAACAGAGCCACTGAGGTGTGTTGGCTCCTCTGTCAGACTAGGAGCTGTGAGTCCAGGTTTCAAATCTCTACTCAGACATGATGCTGACTGAGTGGCTTTGGGTCTTTCATCATTTTTCCACCTACCCGACTTCATCAGTTTGTTGCAATGCTGCAGGGCACAAGTGGGGAACCACGTCAACCACCTTGAGCTCCTTGGAGTAAAAAGCGAGGTACAGTGGACCCTCGAGTTATGTACCGCTCTGGATACATGACTTTCGGGTGGCGAATGTGGCAAACCCACGGGTTTTGTCATGAGCTCATGCACAGAAGTGCTCTGTGCATCACATGTGTGAACAGAAGCGCTCTATCGTACCACGTGCGTGTGCAGAATCAGCACCTCCAGTTACGGACTTTTCAGGTTAAGTACGGACCCCTGGAATGAATTTAATTCGTATCCGCAGGGTCCACTGTATAAAGGTAACAACAAGCTAGCTTTCTATGCAAATTAATTTTATTTTATTTTTTGGTATAGAAGGGGAAAAATATCTGCCATGCAAGCCCCTACCCACTGTCTGAAATGACACAGCCCAGACGCACACTAACCAACTCAGAAAGCGCTAGGTTAAACAGTGCAGAGCCTGTCAGGGCAGGAAGGAAGAGATGTGTACTTACGGATTGCATAACAGCAACAAGGCTTATCTGCCATACGCTGATCTATCCATTTGGCTCCCTGCCTAAATTTCACCAGGTAAGTGAGCTTGCAGGTGTAGGCCTGTCCGTTATGAGGTGCCAGTCATGTAGCTCTGCCCAGATGCCCACATGAGTGTGTCCCCTTGCCAGCCTTACTCATAGGTCTAACCCAGGTATAGGCAAACTCGGCCCTCCAGATGTTCTGGGACTACAACTCCCATCATCCCTGACCACTGGTCCTGTTAGCTAGGGATGATGGGAGTTGTAGTCCCAAAACATATGGAGGGCCGAGTTTGCCACTGCCTTGTCTAACCCATAACATTTTGGAGTCTGGAAGTAGAAACTGCCCCCTTCCCCTCCACACACACTAACACAAGGCAAAATCCACCAGGAATCTCCCCTGTACAAGACCCATTGAAAGCAGACAAAGAAGGACAACTGGAGCACATCTTTCTATCTCCAGATGCCCTGGGTTCTGCATAGTTAAGGAGTAAGTGATAGAAACTGTGATAGAAAAGCTAGGAGCCAAATGGCTTTTGGGACCTGTGGGCACCAAAACAGAATGTCTAGTCGCCATTTTTTTTGGGGGGTGGCAACACTTTTTATTTATTATTTTGATAAGCAGGAACTAATACGCAATTCACTTAAGTGACACATTGTTAATATCACATTTTTAACAGAAAATGTTAATACATGTTTAATTTGGTGTGGAAAATAAAAATACAGTGGTACCTCGGGTTAAGTACTTAATTCGTTCTGGAGGTCTGTTCTTAACCTGAAACTGTTCTTAACCTGAAGCACCACTTTAGCTAATGGGGCCTCCTGCTGCTGCCGTGCCGCCGTAGCACGATTTCTGTTCTCATCCTGAAGCAAAGTTCTTAACCTGAAGCACTATTTCTGGGTTAGTGGAGTTTGTAACCTGAAGCGTATGTAACCCGAGGTACCACGGTATTGGTACCGCACTTCAGTTTTCAAAACATTCTATTCTTTATTGTTAAACTCCTTAAGGCATTGTCTATCCTTAACATATACAGTCGTACCTTGGTTTTCGAACGTAATCTGTTCCGGAAGTCCATTTGATTTCCAAAACGTTCAAAAACCAAGGTGTGGCTTCCGAAAAACATTCGAAAACCGGAACACTTACTTCCGGGTTTTTGGCGTTTGGGAGTCAAAATGCACAAGTACCGAGGCATTCAAGAATTAAGGTGCAACTGTACTTCGAGGCTTCAAAGCACATACATTTCAGTGAATCTTGAGTGTCAGCCAGGCACAAAAAATGGCACCCAGATTTTTGAGGTGCTCGCAAATGGAGAATCTTCAGGTGTGAAATGTGCCTGGTGCCCTGCTAATTTCGAACCCTGATAAGCAGAGTCTGTCTCCTCACTCAACGTGCAACTACTAACCACCAGATCTACTGAGAATATCGACCTCTTGGATCCTTGCCAGTATTTCTTTATGTTCGCAACAAATATGAGAACTTTGTCTGAATGCAAGAAGGGAAACAAATGAGTCAGGGCAGTACACTCCCCTTGACACAACAATCTCCATCACAGTGGGAGCAAGGAGCCACCCAAGAACATGTGGCTGAGTTCACAAAACAAAAGGTACAGGAAGGTATTACACAGGAGAAAAGACATGGAGAAGGGTAATCCTCTGCTTTTCTCAAAAAAGGCAGCTTCTAATCATATTCTTAATAAGCCTAGTTTGAGCCTGTTTGGCAAATCATAATGGGCTTGCTTGCCCCAAGTTAGCTTGGACATGCGCTGCACACATCAACACTCTGACATGAGCCACAGTGCTGAGAATGGTGCAGAGACCATGGGTGGCGTGTGAGGTCTGGAGCAGTACAGTCGTACCTCGGAAGTCAAACAAAATCCGTTCCGGAAGTCTGTCTGACTTCCAAAACGTTCAGAAACCAAAGCGCGCCTTCTGATTAGCTGCAGGAAGCTCCTGCAGCCAATCGGAAGCCCTGTCAGATGTTCGGCTTCCAAAAATAGTTCCCAAACTGGAACACTCACTTCCGGGTTTGCGGCGTTCGGGAGCCAAAAGGTTCGAGAACTAAGCTGTTCAAAAAAAAACGTACAGTGGTACCTCTGGTTACGAATTTAATTCGTTCCGGTGTTCCGTTCTTAACCTGAAACCGTTCTTAACCTGAGGTACCACTTAAGCTAATGGGGCCTCCCGCCGCCACGCTGCCAGTGCACAATTTCTGTTCTCATCCTGAGTTAAAGTTCTTAACCTAAGGTACTACTTCCGTGTTAGCGGAATCTGTAACCTGAAGTGTCTGTAACCTGAGGTACCGCTGTAGGACTGTACAAGCAGAAAGCAGGATTTTTCTACTACCTTTGAACAAGCTGTCTATATTACACGTGACTCATATCTGAGTACTGCTATTTTGTGAATTAGGGTAGAGCTATGCCCATCCATTGGAAGCTTTTATACCACCATACAGTTGCCAGGGCTTGAAGTAAAAAATTTAAATTTATAAGCATCAATAACGTTTTTTTTAAAAGGGAAGCTTCTTTGCATAAGGTTGTCGAATAACACATAGTGCAAATTTCAAAGAATAGATGTTTATGGTCTTGGGATGAGTAAATTGGGCCTTCCCCACCATCTCTACTCAGTGTATTTATTTAAAAAATTGTATGCCGCAATCTCATAAAACAAAATATCAAAGCAGTTTTTATCTATGCACAGTGAAAACCACATAAACATTTAAAATTACAGACAAGCTACTACGAAAACTGATTTTCTTAATTTCCCTGAATAGAAAACTTTTCAGCAAGGTTTAAAAGCATTTGGGGTTTTTCTTCAGCCCAGACCCCAGCAAAGCCAGTTAGCCATTTATCACTTCTTCAACGTGGAATCCTGTTTTAAAATCCTACTTGCAGTTGCTGTAGATTTGAGGAAGTTTTCCAGCACCGTAGCTAAGCAACTTTTATTTTTATGCATGCATGCATGCTGGGGGATGAAAAGAAAGTTAATACTGTCTGAAAACCTCTCTGAATATACTGCTTATGTAACTAAACTACCTGGTGTTCTGCTTCCAAAAGTTTAATTACATCACATTATCTAGTGTAGTTAAGAGTACCCTGCTTTAAATCCACAGCGGGCCACAAACACAGGGGCAACAGGCTAGATTCTGAGTTTATTCCAGTCCTCACAGATGTTCCACATAGTCTGTTACTAGTGTTAGGAATAGATGGATCTGTAAATCCCTCAGTTTCTCATCTTCCCAATCTTAAATTCACTTCAACAAATTTCCTCATCAGTATGCAATTTTAATTGCAGTTTGCGATTTCTTTTTTAAAGCCCTCACAAAATTTGCCAGCATTTTAGTGTACATTTCCCCTAACAGTCAATTTTTCAATCCATTTTCTCTAATAGAGTGCATTTTGCATGTTACTGTCACCAAAGCACATTTTCATTTTTGTGCACTTTCCCCCAATATAAGCATTTTAATACATGCATTTTGGTTGGAGAACTGCATCCCAAAATTTGGAGAAGTGCAAATTTCAAAGAATAGCTGTTTATGGTCTTGGGAAGTGTAAATTGGGCCACCCCCGCCATCTCTACTCAGTGTATTTCTTTATTTATAAAAATACCTGTATGCTGTAATCTCATAAAACAAAATATCAAAGCAGTTTTTATCCATGCACAATAAAAACCACATAAAGATTTAAAATTACAAACCAGCTACCACGGAAACTGATTTTCTTAATTTCCCTGAATAGAAAACTTTTCGGCAAGTGTTTGAAGGTTATTAGAGAAGACGCCTGCTGCATCTGTTGGGCTAGCCTTCCACCTTACTGGGTTTCATGCTAATGTCAAATGAGCTTTGCCAACTGGGGAGGGAAATGCTTTGTGTGGTTTGCTGTCTTCCTCCCCTCTCTCCGAGTGCTCAAAATAAACCACACAAAGCAATCGGATAAACGAAACCACAAAACATTAATTCCCACAAACATTTTAGGAGAGCCTCAACAGTATTCGCTGAGTCCTACCCTCTCTTTCTTACCGAAAAGACTACAAGTATTCTAAACATAGGACTAGATTCAGATTGACACAAGGCTACTACTGAAAAGAGAAACTCTGTGTTGAGTTTTCTTTCTTTCCCTCCACAATATAGTCATATCTCAAGTTACAGATGCTTCAGGTTACGTTTTTTCAGGTTACAGACCGCCGAAACCCGAATGGGTTATACTTCCGGGTTTTGGCAGTCACACATGCACAGAAGCGCTAAATCGCACTTTGCGCATGTGCAGAAGTGCCGAATCGCAACCCACGCGTGCACAGAGGCGTCGCTGCAGGTTGCGAACACTGCGGGTTGCAAACGTGCATCCCACACGGATCACGTTCACAACCTGAGCGTCCACTGTATAGGGAACAATTTACCTGGTTACATTGTGCATTTCCAGTGGGGAAACACACAAGCAGATGTCATAACACAAGGTAAAAGTGACAACAGGGAAGAACTCAATTCAGGGATGCTATTTCCTGAGGCAGCTCCATGTTTGACCCAAACACATGAGCACTGAATATGCCAAACGCCAAAAAGCAACGGGCTGTCATGCAATGACATCTTCTATGTCAAGAGAATAGGTCAACTGCAAAATAATATTTTGGCCAATGGAAAAGAAAAAACAATCCCAGCAAGTGCCAAAGCAAATCATTTTAACAACTTTCATGCTGATTCCTTGAGTCAGCCACTCAGACCTTGGCTCTGCCTACCGAAAAGAGAGGGGAAAAGTCCCAAGCAAAAGGCAGATTCAAATAACAGGCTTAACTTCAGAAGCGATGGAGGTTGGCAGGAGAAAATTGGCAACTGCTGAATTCTGCACTCCAAGCAAGCCATATTATTGGGAAGGGCTGCCCTGCATGCTCTAAGGTTTAGAAATGCTAAGCAGGAACTCAAAAGAGCTTCAGCAAAGTCTTCTGCTGATCTGTATACAAATTGCAAGCGGACCTTTAGGCACAAATTTTGCAGCAAATCTACCCCGAACTGGAAAGTGCTAAATACAAACTGTTATGTACTGAAGTTCTCACCCTGGGCCAGTAGGGGGATACTGTAGATAGTTATGCAAATAAGGGATCGAAAGTGACGTTCAGTGATTGGATAGTTTTAGAAAATTGTTACAGTTACGTTGTACTGGAGCTCTATATAAGCAGGCTGACTGAACCCTTCAGTTCAGTTCTGTTCCGGCCTGTGAATAAACAAGAGCTGTTTGAAGAATCGCTGTGTCGTCTGATATGTTCACCCACAACTTAACACAAACGGTCTAACGCTGCAATCCAAACCACACTTACTAAACACACCTAGGATTGTGTGCCGTACAAAGGTGGAGAATGAGTATGGTATCCACTAAGGAAGAATGGCAGTTTACAATGCTTGAATATGCTGAATTGGCAGGTATAGTGAATAGGATAAGAGAAAAGGATGCAAAAAGAATATAAGGAGGACTGGAAAAAGTTCAATGAATATTTTAAGAACCGGTATAAACAAGTAAATAACCTAGCAGGTCTTTCTTGAGTAAATCCAGCGGAACAGGAGCAAATAGAAATTAACAGAGGAAGAAATTTGAAGGTTAAAAATCTGGAATATGCAATTTAGTAGAAAAGTAAAGAAATTATGAAAAGGGTAGAAGGGGAGTCGCTAGGTATTTAGTTGTACTGTATGTCGTTACTGGTACGAAAGTTGTATAATTGGTTGGTGGAGGGAAAAGGATGTGTGTTTTGTTTCTGTATTAAAACTGTAAATAAAAATATTAATTTTTTTAAAAGGATTGTGTGCTGTAAGTTAATTACATTATTCTAACGACATATTTTTTAATGTGTCTGTCAGGCATTACACGCATTGGCCAGAACACCAGACAGATTTGCTTCTGACTGCACAAGCAGAACACTGCCTGCATATTTTGCCATCTCTCTTTGCATAAGAGATGTCTTTGGATACAAAGGCATACATTTTTTTTAAAAAATCTTAATATTAATAATAATGTAAATCTAACATTAAGGGAGGACGCAGGTGGCGCTGTGGGTTAAAGCCTCAGCGCCTAGGACTTGCCGATCGAAAGGTCGGCGGTTCGAATCCCTGCGGCAGGGTGCGCTCCTGCTGCTCGGTCCCAGCGCCTGCCAACCTAGCAGTTCGAAAGCACCTCCGGGTGCAAGTAGATAAATAGGGACCGCTTACCAGCGGGAAGGTAAACGGCGTTTCCGTGTGCGGCTCTGGCTCGCCAGAGCAGCGATGTCACGCTGGCCACGTGACCCGGAAGTGTCTCCGGACAGCGCTAGCCCCTGGCCTCTTAAGTGAGATGGGCGCACAACCCCAGAGTCTGTCAAGACTGGCCCGTACGGGCAGGGGTACCTTTACCTTTACCTTTTAACATTAAGGGAAGAGCCCAAAATACCCTGAAGGAGACTAGACCCACCTCAAGACTCTGTAGCTAAGGTTCTGACTGCATGTCAGATACTGTAAAATAGAAATAATTATTTTGCCTTCTCTTTTAATCTTTCTGCTGTTGGGTCAAACACAGCCATCCAACATCCGAATCTCACAGGTAGGATCAGAATCAGGAATGATTCTCGGAATTAAAACATCACACAAATGTGTGTGGTGGTTAAATGTATCTTAAGGCAGAGGGTGCCATAGATGTTTTAGCTGAGATTCCTGCATTTCAGGGGGTTGGACTAAATGATCTTCAGAGTACCTTCCAACTCTACAATTCTGTGATGCAATAACATTTTCCAGGAATAAAACAAGCCTGGTTTGGTGCTATGCAGATATCAAGGTCGGAGTACAAGGAGACAGAGATAATGTCTCTGCCTTGTTTATCAGCCCACATCCTAGCCTTAACAGAGCTGATATAAGGCCACACAGTGGACAGACAGCAAGTCAATACTTGGCTCTTAGATCTCTTCCGTCCCAAAGCACTCAAAATACTTTGCAAGCTTTTTGGCCCATGAAGTCTCCAGGAAAGACTCCAGGAAGATGCTATAATCACAGGAGTGGGGATGTGGTCATGTTCAAGGTCACACAGTGGGAAAGTTAAAAGAACTCATGAGCCTTACCAAGCAAGTGGTATTCAATGGGTTCCACTTACACACGAGAGAGAGAGAGAGAGAGAGAGAGAGAGAGAGAGAGAGAAACTAACTGACTAACTAACTAACTAACTAACTAACTAACTACAGTGGTACCTCGGGTTAAGTACTTCATTCTTCATTCGTTCTGGAGGTCCGTTCTTAACCTGAAACTGTTCTTAACCTGAAGCACCACTTTAGCTAATGGGGCCTCCCGCTGCTGCTGCCACACGATTTCTGTTCTCATCCTGAAGCAAAGTTCTTAACCCAAGGTAATATTTCTGGGTTAGCGGAGTCTGTAACCTGAAGTGTATGTAACCCGAGGTACCACTGTAACTGAGATTTCTGTATGCGTACTCTGGAGACTGCGGTTTTCTCATCTCCACTCTCCAAGCCAGATGGATGGGGAAAGAGAGAGATAGAGAGAGCCAGCAAGCTTTGAAGTAAGAATTCCAGAGTACATACTGCTCCCTTTCAATTCTATATGTCATGACGTAAGGAACTGAGCTTACATAGGATGCCAGATTACACTTCAAATATAAAGTATATTTCTAGTCCTCACTGTTGCAGTAGGAAATTTCAAGAAAGCATGGTCAATGCCTCTTTGCTGAAGGCCCCGAGGAAGGATTTCTGCTTATAATATGTTTGCAAGTGTGAGTGGACACACCCAACACCAGTTTGTGGGCCACGTCGTAAGAACCATTTCAAAATAATTGAGCTGGCAATGTATTGCGAAGCACAGCCTTCCAAACTCCAGGGGGCGGTATAATTGTGAGCCGTCTAGCAGCTGGTTTTGGGGAACTGGCTGCTTTTAATGAAAGGGCCGGTGCTGTGTTTCTATTGTAATTATATGTATGCTTTAAACAGATCTCATATATGCATACAGTTTTGATTCTATTAACGTTTAATTGCTTTCCAATGATTTCTCCCTCCTATGTTTTTAGCGATCCTTGTTTTTCCCCTGTATGCCCCCTTGAGTCTTCTCAGGGATAAAGGCCGGTTATAAATATATAATAATGATAATCATTCCCAAAGCAGCAAAGGGCTTGCTAATATTCACTCTTAAAGGGGGCAAGCAGAAAAGCTAATCTGCCTTAGAATGGACTTTGTCCCTTCAGACTTCATTCTGCTGCAGACAAAGGGAAAAGTTCTTGAAGCTGAGATTTCCCCAAAAGTCCCTACATTACATACGCATAGGCTCAGAATTTCTCCACGTTTTCATGAAGCAGGAAAAACTCTGCTTAGATTTGGTGGATTTTATGCAGGAAAAAAACCTTAGCATGAACTGTGAAACAAACAAAAACATTCCTGACGTGGCTTCTTCGTCAAAATGCAGTAGGCATTGAAGCAAGCAAGAGATAGAGTGCAGAACAGTTTTGGAGTCAGCAAAAATGTGAACATCCTTTTACAACACTACGTAAGGGCCCAGGTGCATTCTGGGGGGAAAGGAGGTTTATTTTTATTCATTTCATAAACCCACATATCTTGGGAAGGCTTGCCTGAACAAAAATGTCACATCTAGTTTGGTCTTCAGGTGTAAGCTACTGCAGCGATTATTATATTTTGGAAGTTTCTGAACCAAGTCATGCTGCTCTCTCTGTGCGATGTGGGAGATAAACTTAGAAGACACCTTAGAAGCTGGCAGCCTTGGTTGAGATGGGAAGAAACACACCACGGGAACCAGGAGCTTTGCAAAGTTAGTGAGGGATGGCTGAACATCAAGTTCAAATGAAACACGTTACAGAGAGCAAGGGAACCCTTGAGAAATTTAAGCAGACTCTGACCAAAAACCCCTCACTGCCACTAGAAGTAGCAGCTCCACAATGTCTGCGGCGAGTGCAGGTCTCCAGAAAAAAAGTTCTGCTTTCGAAAACGCAGCCTAGAGGGCATCCAGGGTATATTTTACTTCTGTGTGCCTTGCAGTCATGTAGGAGAGAAATGCTACCCACTCTGAGACCCCACAGCTAATTTTCCCCTGGTCTCGCTGACCCAAATAGGACTAACTCAGCCAGCTAGCCCTGGGGATTATCTCATGCTTATTTCTCCTAAATTGATTTTTGAATTTTATTGTTATTCATGTTTTTATACTGTATTTTATGCTGCTTTTATAATTGTGTTTTAAATTTGTTGTTAGCCGCCTTGAGCCCGGTTTTTGAACGGGGAAGGGCGGGGTATAAATAAAAAAAAATATTATTATTATTACATTTAAGAAGTTGCGTAAGCCATGGAAGCAGCTTCTGCACTGAAGAGATTCCTGTGTTGCAGAACTTGCTATTGCAACATCCCAATGCACAGAAGGATTGCCCTTTCCTAACAAATGACTTATCATCCTCGACAGCCAAGCAGTTCTCCCAGTGCTCTCAGCCTCACAAGTACGTAAGTTGGAACCTCCACCCGGAGAGAACTTGCTCACTGCACTTCCAGTCAATGCCAAGGAAGTCCACCCTCTTTAATGTCCGTGACCACCTTCCCAGGACAATAACGCAAAGAGACTTCAACAGACTCGGGAAGGAGACTCATATCATGACAGATACTCTTCTCCCTTGCCGTTATCAGATGGGAACCAGATGGAAGTTTGTCAAGCAGCAGGAGAGTTCTTTTGCATCATCTCACCAGCTAGGCTTTCTAAAATACAGATTACCATGGCTATGAAATGAACTGGGCAGTCGAAGCAGTTACCAGTCTAGGCAGTTCAGTCGAAGACACTGCTAGTAAGTCAGCATGGAAAGAGCTCCCCCTAAGGAGGCAGAACGATTTGGAAATGTCCTCTTTTCTTTGAGGCAGCACACCTACTCTGGCATCCTACGTGGAACCACTTCCTACGTGGTCTCCTAAGTACTGAACTGCAGGGCTAAAAGTCAGGAGAACCAAGTGACTATCTCTACACTTGCAAGAACTCCCCAAGCAACAGAGATGAAAGCAAAGGAATACCTAAGGCTTCTATGGTGCTGGAGGAGACTCTTGAGAGTCCCATGTACTGCAAGAAGATCAGACCTATCCATTCTGAAGGAAATCAGCCCTGAGTGCTCACTGGAAGGACGGATCCTGAAGCTGAGGCTCCAATACTTTGGCCACCTCATGAGAGGAGAAGACTCCCTGGAAAAGACCCTGGTGTTGGGAAAGATGGAGGGCACAAGGAGAAGGGGACGACAGAGGACAAGATGGTTGGATAGTGTTCTTGAAGCTACCAGCATGAGTTTGACCAAACTGCGGGAGGCAGTGGAAGACAGGAGTGCCTGGCGTGCTCTGGTCCATGGGGTCACGAAGAATCGGACTCGACTGAACAACCAAACAACAACAAGAAGAAGATCTACTGAGCAGATCTTCTCTCTAAAAAAACATTTCTGCAACATACTGGAAGTGCAGTGAGAAAGTTCTCTCCAGGTACTTCACAGAGGTTCTCATGGGCAAATGCCTTGCACTCCTTCATTCCACAGCCTTGCTAAAATGAAAGATGGTTTCTCAAGATATACTTCCACTTTGATCATTCAAGTACAGTAGAAGAAACCAGTACTTTAAATATGTCATCAGTATAATTATACTAGGCAATAAACGGCTAACCACATTTTATCCAAATAACCCTTAAGACATCCTTTTAAAGCAGGTCAGTATTTTTTGTCCATACTGCATATGAAGGAGCCAGGGGAAAGAAATGTCGTTTCCTCAAAATCACCTGAAAGTTTGTTGCGGAAAAGAGATTTCAACTAAGTCCTTCCCAGGTCACAGTGTTAGCTGAAACAGTATGCAAAGTCTCATTAGCAGGATATAATATAATGGTCCATCACAGCTACCCATTGCCCAGAATTATATTTGCAGAGGTGGGGAAAGACTGTAAGTGGACAGGAAGAATTGAGGATCACTGTTGAAACAGCAAAGCAGTGATCTAAACCTGATAGGGGCCCAGGAGCCCACCAGCTTACGCAAACTTAAAAGTGTCGGAGCCACTGGCCAACAGCACAAAATCTCGATGCCGAGAACAAGCTGTTGCTTCCAGGGAACAGGACATCTGGCAGGAAGAATGGCTGGCTGGCTGGCCAACGAATGGGAGTTTGGCTGAGACCAAGTTTCAGACTGGGATCCTCCCAGAGCTCAGATCCTATGGGGGGATTACAAGAGGAAATGCCGATCCTCCCACTCACAGCAACATTAGGAGGGAAAACAGCTCGGAGGATGTTTACCAAGAATAATCCCTATCACGGAGGCCTTGTAAATGGACTGCAACCAGCCTTGGAGCATGTTCTGGGGATAGATAGAGAACATATGGATCGAGAGAGCTGGAGCCCCGCTGCCAAGGAAATCAAGGCACAGATGCTCACTGGCCACCAGTAGTTTGAACTTTCTGGGGTAAGAACATGCGCATCTAAAAGCATGACACTCCCTTACACAGGGAATGGGATGAGGTGGCGCTGTGGTCTAAACCACTGAGCCTCTGGGACTTGCCAATCAGAAGGTCAGCAGTTCGAATTCCCGCAACAGGGTGAGCGCCCATTGCTCTGTCCCAGCTCCTGTCAACCTAGCAGTTCAAAAGCACACCAGTGCAAGTAGATAAATAGGTACCACTGCGGCGGGAAGGTAAATGGTGTTTCCATGTGCTCTGGATTTTGTCACGGTGTCCCGTTGTGCCAGAAGCAGTTTAGTCATGCTGGCCACATGACCCGGAAAGCTGTCTATGGACAAATGCCGGCTCCCTTGGCCTGAAAGCGAGATGAATGCCGCAACCCCATAGTTGCCTTTGACTGGACTTAACCGTCCAGAGGTACTTTACCTTTACCTTACCTAACTAGCCCATCCAGACCATTGGCAGTGGCTGGCATGAGGGCTCTCATCCTTCAGGCAGAACTCTTCCCTAGACCTGCTGCCTAAGAACTTTTAAGTGGACATGACCAGAAGTCATGGGGCTCAGTCTGTAGACATCAGGGTTGGGGCTTGAGTCCAGCATAGCAGGGGGTCGGGCTAGAGGGCTTTGTGGTCCCTCCCAACTCTACAATTCTACAATAGGGAATGAGCGAAGGACCTCATGTGCACATTCTAACTCTAAGCTCTGGACCATCCATGAGGCTGAGGGGACCGTTTGACGGAAAACAAGCCAGTCAGACTTTCAGCTCAAGTTTCAACTCAGGCGAGCCAGCATTTCCTCAACCGCCCAACTACAACCCTGAAATAATGACTGGCCTTCCATGCAAAGTTGGTAAGGTATAATGCATACGAAGAATACGTGCTTGAAACTTGTCACACACCCTTGTCAAGTCTCTCACAAAAATGAGCACGAGGCAACAGAACAGAACTCGGCAAGAAGCAAAGACAAAGCAAAGACGAAGGCCGATTCTCACCTATCTCCACTCCTGACACTGAGGGTGGGTCCTCTGTCCTCAGCGATGCTTGCAGGTAACTAAGGCAACACTTCAGATCCAATGTCTAGTTAATGGTTAAACCAGGGGTCAGCAAAACTTTTCAGCAGGAGGCCGGCCCACTGTCCCTCAGACCTTGTGGGGGGCCGGACTATATTTTGAAAAAAAATATGAACAAATCCCTATGCCCCACAAATAACCCAGAGATGCATTTTAAATAAAAGGACACATTCTACTCATGTAAAAACACGCAGGCCGGATTTAGAAGGCAATTGGGCCGAATCTGGCCCACAGGCCTTAGTTTGCCTACCCATGGGTTAAACTCTCCTACCCCACCCAATTATCACATTCTAGAACAGTGTTTCCCAACCTTGGGCCTCCAGCTGTTTTTGGACTACAACTCCCATCATCCCTAGCTAGCAAAACCAGTGGTCAGGGATGATGGGAATTGTAGTTCAAAAACAGCTGGAGGCCCAAGGTTGGGAAACACTGTTCTAGAAGTCACTGCTTAGTCAACCCCAGACAGAAAGCCTTATAAATGAGGTTACTGTACTATAACTGGTGACCCGGGGCACAAAATTTTCAACTGCTATCCCCCCTCCCCCCAAAAATGTCCATTTCTGAAAACACATTTGTTTCATAAAATGTAATTATCAAGATAATCAACAAAAACAAATTGGGTGGTTTCAGATCAGTGCCATTTTTTCCTCCCTAATGACTCTCTCTAGGAAGCATGCATATATCATAAAATAAAAACTGAAACATTTAAAACCAGGAAAAAGCATTAAAAATAGATAATCTACAACATATTTAAGAACAGGTAGATCCCAGTCACGTGCCTGGATTTTTCTTTTCTTTTTTTCTTTTCCACCACAGTGGTCTCAAGAAATCCCTGTGGTACAGATTTTTCTGGCTTAGATCCCACTCAGATAATTAAGCTTTCATTACCCTCACCCACAATTCTCCTCTGCTGCAGCAAAAGCAACTGATTAATAAACACAGCAAGACAGCTACAGGCAAAGCTTTCGGACATAGCACAGTTCCAGCAGCTTCCTAGTGACCCCAGCAGTTTACAGACCACCTAACCCTGTACTGATCGCCTTCAACACAGGCTGCCTGTCCTTCATGCACTGTCCTAAACAAACCTTAGTAATCTGTGCAAGTTCCTGCAGCCTTAATCTTCTCCTTGCTTCTGCCTATAAACCTCCACTACCCAGCGTCACAAATGCAGCAACCTAATCCCCACGTACGCTGCTGAGAGTGGTGGAAAGAGAGCAGTATGCTTAAGCATTTGAGCTGGCAGCAGAAAGTCCTCAGTTCAAGTTTTACCTTGGTTGTGAATGCACCAGATGGTTGAGGAAAGCTACTCTCTCTCTTGCACCCTCTTAGACGAAAGAATAGAACAGGGTTCGGCAACAGTGGACCAAAACCAGCTGATGACATGGCTCCCCAAATCTCTTTTCTGATGAGAGCAGCTTTTGCATCTCATTTGGAAACCAAGGACCAAGAATCTTGAGGAAGAATGGGGAGGCACACAATGCCAGATGCTTGAAGTCCAGTGTGAAGTTTCCACAGTCTGTATTGATTTGGGGAGCCATGTCATCAGCTTGTGTTGGTCCACTGTGCTTCATTAAGTCCAGGGTCAACGCAGCCGTCCACCAGGAGATTTTGGAGCACTTCATGCTTCCTTCCGCAGACGAGCTTTATGGGGATGCTGACTTCATTTTCCAGCAGGACTTTGGCACCTGCCCACACTGCCAAAAGTACCAAAACCTGTACATGGGACTGGCAGAGATGACTGGCAGAATTCGGGACCAGGAGAAAGAGACAGTGGAAGAAGATTGGGAGAAATTTAAAGACTATCTTAACAAATATTGTAAAATTAATGAAGGCTAGAATGACATGGGTTTAAAAATTAATGGTTTTCAGTGGTGTTTATTAAGGAAAAGGAAAAGAAAGATAAAAAAAACTATGGGAAATAAGGGAGAGGATTTGCTGATTGGATAATGAAACTATAATACAGAAGGGGGAGGTATGAGGAGGTCGGGGAAATAAGGTTTAAGAAAAAAAAAAGGTTTGAAATTATACTTGTTTTTGTTTGTGTATGTTTGTATGTTTGTGATGTTGTTTGTGTTTATGTGCATTATTGGAAACTTTAATAAATATCATTTAAAAAACAACAACAAAAGTACCAAAACCTGGTTCAATGCCCATGGGATTACTGCACTTGATTGGCCAGCACTCGCCTGACCTGAACCCCATAGAGAATCTACGGGGCATTGCCAAGAGAAAGATGAGAGACATGAGACTGAGCAATGCAGAAGAGCTGAAGGCTGCTATTGAAGCATTCTGGTCTTCCATAACACCTCAGCAGTGCCAAAGGCTGATAGCATCCATGCCACACCGCATTGAGGCAATAATTGATGCAAAAGGGGCCCAAACCAAGTACTGAGTACATATGTATGCTTCTACTTCTGAGAGGTCCAATATTGCTCTATTTGCAATCCTTGATGATTTCATTTAATATTCTAATTTTCTGAGATTGTTAATTTTGGGTTTTCATCAGCTGTACGCCATGATCATCACAATTATAACAAATAAAGGCTTGACATATCTCGCTTTGCATGTCATGAGTCTATCTCATATATTAGTTTCACCTTTTAAGTTGAATTACTGAAATAAATGAGCTTTTCCACGATATTCTAATTTTCTGAGTTTCACCTGTATGAAAGCTACTTTATTGATCAAGCATGCAACATGATGGAGGCGGCCTCGGCGCTTCTGATATGTCAGGTTTGTGGCTTCATGAGCTCATCATAGCTGAGCATAAGGCTCAGTCCTACCTGCAATCATTCCCTCTGGATTGTGGAGATGACGACTAGCACACTAGCTGCAGCTTCAGGGGGTTGTATTTCCCCCACCCTGTGTGGGTTATGTGGTTCTAGCAAAGCCATGAATCCTTGTTTCTCCATTACCCTCTAAAGGTAAAGGTAAAGGTACCCCTGCCCGTACGGGCCAGTCTTGACAGACTCTGGGGTTGTGCGCCCATCTCACTTAAGAGGCCAGGGGCCAGCGCTGTCCGGAGACACTTCCGGGTCACGTGGCCAGCGTGACATCGCTGCTCTGGCCAGAGCCAGAGCCAGAGCCGCACACGGAAATGCCGTTTACCTTCCCGCTGGTAAGCGGTCCCTATTTATCTACTTGCACCCGGAGGTGCTTTCGAACTGCTAGGTTGGCAGGCGCTGGGACCGAGCAGCGGGAGCGCACCCCGCCGCAGGGATTTGAACCGCCGACCTTTCGATCGGCAAGCCCTAGGCGCTGAGGCTTTAACCCACAGCGCCACCTGCGTCCCTCCATTACCCTCTAGAAGCGTGCAAGTAGCCACACCAGAGACCCAAATTGGATTTGCTTTAGCCGGCAGCGTTTGCAGGGACAAACATGCATCCCTTTTCCTTCCTCTTTGAGTGCAGGTTGTGGAGAATGCAGTCAGCCAGGTTTTCCCAGTTAAGAGAAGAAAAGGCCAATTTGACAACTCCCACGACAAAGATGGCAGATATATATGCCTGGCTGCAGGGTGAGGTTGGGAACGTACTCATTCCCCAATAAATAAATAAAAATTAAAAACCAAGCCATGTCAAGCATTTGAAAAGGCACACTGAGAAGACCAGGGCCACAGTTGCCATTGTGGCCTCACAGCACAAAGCAAGAAAACTATACCTATTACAGTGGTACCTCGGGTTACATACGCTTCAGGTTACATACGCTTCGCTAACCCAGAAATGGTGCTTCAGGTTAAGAACTTTGCTTCAGGATAAGAACAGAAATCGGGCTCTGGCAGCACAGCGACAGCAGGAGGCCCCATTAGCTAAAGTGGTGCTTCAGGTTAAGAACAGTTTCAGGTTAAGAACGGACCTCTGGAACAAATTAAGTACTTAACCCGAGGTACCACTGTACTAGATTGTGGCCTCACTGAGGTGGTATGGGCAAACCTGTGTTTAGGCCACCCTAATTCAGACTGCAGGTGGGGCTCAGAGGAATTTAACAAACAAGCTGACCATTTCAATGAAAATTAGGTGTAACTGATCACACAAGTTTGAAAATTGTCCATTCATCATCAAAAATAGGGGTTCAGAGAAAAGAGATCTATCCAAGTGAACTGGTTCAATGACTGTATTCAGGTGTCATGATAAACCCTGGTTTATTGTGACAAGAATGATCCCTGGGTTCATGCATTCGTCCACTCCCCTTTCCTTCTGTGGTGTGGCTCCAAGGAGTAGCTTGAAAGTAAAAAATAAAAAAGAATGGAAGCAAATGCTAAGTGCAGCTTGCAATTTCATGCAAACCCAGAAAACAGTGGTTCCTTTTAACTGCCGTTCATTTGAAACAAATCAAACAATGGGAAATTAAGTTTACTTATTTCAAACAAATGGTATTTTTAAATAAGCATGGTTTAGGGTTAGGTGTAAATGCTAAATTGTCAAAAATAGCAGTGAAAAGCTTCCAATCTCCTGCTCATAGTCAAACTAGGGCGGGCAGACCATGGACTCAGCTACAATAGTAAAGAAAAAGTGTTTTATATGTGTTACAACACTGTGGCACCAGATGGCGCTGTGGAGTTCCATCTTTCGCCAACATGATTTGTGATTTCCCACTATGAGGTTTACAACTCGTTTTCCTGAAAAGCTTTTCTGATGTGTCTAGATCCAGCCTACGCAAACCAGAGGCCTACCTAGGTCTGTTGCCATCATGATAAATCATGGCTTATCATGACAATCAAATGTTACCTACCAAGAGATGCAGCAACAGCCCCCCCCCGCAAGCTCCCCATTCAAGTTTCATTTCAACTATTTAACTCACTAAACAACCTTAAGCAAGCCACTATTCCCTTAGCCTCTGTCACAAGGCCAGCCTTACAATTAAGCAGGGTGAGGCAGTCTGCCTTAGAAAGCTAATTGTGCTGTATCATTAAAAGGCAGTTAAAAAAACAAAACTTTTCCTGGGCAAGGAGGAAGAGTGAGAGCCTGTTCCGTGTCTGCCTGTCTGCCTACACACTTCACTGTCGGATGACACACATGGGCAATGGAACAAACTCTTCCTCATTGCAGAATTTGGCTGGCTGGCTTTCTTGAAGCTTGCAACTAGGGTACTTTAAAGCACATGTAGGGAACCCCTGGGGACGCAGGTGGCGCTGTGGGTTAAAGCCTCAGCGCCTAGGGCTTGCCGATCGAAAGGTCGGCGGTTCGAATCCCTGTGGCGGGGTGCGCTCCCGCTGCTCGGTCCCAGCGCCTGCCAACCTAGCAGTTCGAAAGCACCTCCGGGTGCAAGTAGATAAATAGGGACCGCTTACCAGCGGGAAGGTAAACGGCGTTTCCGTGTGCAGCTCTGGCTCTGGCCGGAGCAGCGATGTCACGCTGGCCACGTGACCCGGAAGTGTCTCCGGACAGCGCTGGCCCCTGGCCTCTTAAGTGAGATGGGCGCACAACCCCAGAGTCTGTCAAGACTGGCCCGTACGGGCAGGGGTACCTTTACCTTTACCTTTAGGGAACCCCTGGGAAACAGGCCAGTTTGGGGGGGTCCAGTTTGGCTGCTGAGGCCATTTCCCCCAAACCACGCTCACCCTTTTATCAGCTGGTGACATCAGTTGGTGGGTGAGGCCTTCTTGGGGAGCCCATCCCACCCTGATCCCTTTAACTTCCGAAAAACATGAGGGTGGGGAAGCCTTTCAAAAAATAACCACCACCTTGGGTCTTTCTAAAAAAAACCCTAAAAGCAAGTACAGTCGTACCTCGGAATGAATACGCTTCAGCTTAAATATTTTCGGGTTGCGCTCCGTGGCGACCCGGAAGTAACGGAGCACGTTACTTCTGGGTTTTGCCGCTTGCGCATGCGCCGACGCTCAAAACGTGACCCGCGCACGCGCGGAAGCGGCAGAACAAGACCCACGCATGTGCAGATGCGCAGTCGTGCCTTACGTTCGCTTCAGGATGCGAACGGGGCTTCGAAACGGATCCTGTTTGTATCCAGAGGTACCACTGTACCACTGTACAGGTTTACGAACTTAATCCGTTCCGGAAGTCCGTTCTGAAACTGAAACACGCTTCCCCTAATGAGGCTTCCCGCCACCGCTGCACTTCCACCGTTTGCTTTCCATTCTTAGACCGAGGTAACGTTCATAGACCGAGGTAAACCTCTGGTTTTGCGGAAGTTCGTAACCCGAATTGTTCATAAACAGGGCTGTTCTTAAACTGAGGTACCACTGTAGACCCATTTCCCTCACCTTCATTGCTGCAAGATGGAGTGGTCCCTGCCTGAGCTGGTGTCTGTTTCATGCTTTATCACACAGTGCTGAAGAAACAGGCAATCTCTAAAGGGGTTGGGGAGAGATTGCTGCAAAGAGTGCTCATTCCTCGCTCTCCTATGCTCAGACAGGACTGCAGGGTCTGCCTGAAAGTAAGTGCCAACATGGGAGTTGGAATCCAACGACAGGAGGGCATCAGGCCTCTGCAGGATCTTAGGGGGTCAGCGCTGAGCTTTTAAATCAACATACAAGAGAGGATAGAGATTTTCCCAGATTGTGTCAGGACGCATTAGCCAGGACTGTGTGACTCATTATGCTTTCTTGGGAACAGGGTGGGAGAAGTTCAAAGCAAGCCTGAATTTCACCACACACAGCAAAACAGAGGATCGCCTCCACCCGCCACAGCCTCAAAGCATCAACCCATGCTGCAAACAAGAGCATAAAAATCACAAGGCTGTCAATCATCATATCTCACAAATGGAAACGAAGGGGCTACTGCAGATGGAAACTGTTGGCCACCTTTCCGATTCCTTTCTGTACACCAAAAAATGTTTACTAAAGTGGTAGATCACACAACAAAAGGGACAGACTTCTAATGAGTTTGAACAACAACCTGTCCAAATTATAAAGATACAGTCGTACAGTGGTACCTCGGGTTACATACGCTTCAGGTTACATACGCTTCAGGTTACACACTCCGCTAACCCAGAAATAGTACTTCAGGTTAAGAACTTTGCTTCAGGATGAGAACACAAATCTTGCTCCGGTGGCGCAGCGGCAGCAGGAGGCCCCATTAGCTAAAGTGGCGCTTCAGGTTAAGAACAGTTTCAGGTTAAGAACGGACCCTCAGAACAAATTAAGCACTTAACCCGAGGTACCACTGTAGCTTGTTTTGTGGCCAGGATCTGTTCCGGAGCCCCAGCCGCTAGCCGAAAAGAACGCAGGGCAAAGCGCCGCATCTGCGCGGAGCGGTTTGCACTTCTGCGCACGCGTGAGTGGCAAGCCTGGAAGTAAACCGTTCTGATACTTCCGGGTTTGCTGTGGACGTTCGCTGGAATGGACGCTATACAAGGTTTGCAGAGGTATTACTGTACTGTGAAGTCTTTCAAACACTGAAAAAACATGTGAAAGTGTGCAACATGCATGCCACTTCCAGACCCTGTTGAGCACACACTTTTACACACATAAGGATTCCTTCATTGCGCTGCTTAATGTGTGGCTGGCCTAGAGGAGGAAAATCAGCACGATCCTACGACCCCCTCACAATGTTTTCAGCACTTCTGGGTACAGTGGTACCTCGGGTTACAGACGCTTCAGGTTACAGACTCCGCTATCTCAGAAAAAGTACCTCAGGTTAAGAAGTTTGCTTCAGGATGAGAACAGAAATCGCGTGGTGGCAGCAGGAGGCCACCTTAGCTAAAGTGGTACCTCAGGTTAAGAACAGTTTCAGGTTAAGAACGGACCTCCAGAACAAATTAAGTTCTTAACCCGAGGTACGACTGTACTCAAGCGAACCTCCCTGCTGAAAGCCTTAACTGAATTAATTTCTCCAATGCAATTCTGTAGTTATTTGGAGGCCTACTACCCAAGATGCCGTGGCCTGAGGCTCTCAAAGTGTGTATTCTACCAAGCTACAGCTAATGCCTAAACCTGGACAACTTTTCAAAAATTTAACTTCAGTTCACAGAACTAGCTTATTGCAATATGGAAGAGGATTTGTTACAGTTCATAGGTGACCATTTTCAAGTCAGAACTGGCTTCAGCTTCAGCCCAGAGCTATACAGAGGTAACAATGCTAAACCTATGATCAAGATAATGATGATAAATATTTGTGCAGCAGTTTAGTGTGTCTAAATCTGCTCTCCTCCTTGTTATCCTCCCAAGGGCTTTGTTAAAAAGAGGTCAGTATTATTCCCGCATTGGAGCTAGGATGGGGGTGAGTGGCAAAGGCGAAGTTTAAAGGTGGAGTTTCCCAGTATTTGGCTCCATCTATTAGCCACTATGTGGGATGCAGGTGGCGCTGTGGGTGAAACCACAGAGCCTAGGGCTTACCAATCAGAAGGTTGGCAGTTCGAATCCCTGCGATGGGGTGAGCTCCCGTTGCTCGGTTCCAGCTCCTGCTAACCTAGCAGTTTGAAAGCACGTCAAAGTGCAAGTAGATAAATAGGTACTGCTCCGGCGGGAAGGTTAACGGCGTTTCCATGTGCTGCTCTGGTTCGCCAGAAGCGGCTTAGTCATGCTGGCCACATGACCCGGAAGCTGTACGCCGGCTCCCTCGGCCAATAAAGCGAGATGAGCGCCGCAACCCCAGAGTTGGCCACGACTGGACCTAATGGTCAGGGGTCCCTTTACCTTTACCTATTAGCCACTATGCCACATCAACTTTGAAAGAAGCACGTAAACAACCTAGGCAACCACAGAATCAGGTACAGTACAGATGCACTACAGCGACAGAGCCCAAAGTGTCCTTCCAAAGGGTTGCACATTAAGATCCAACTGCGAGTCAACACGTTTCTGTGCCTTGGGGCCAGAGTTGGCATGGTGCAATTTGGAGATGAACCTACAAGCATTGTTGAGGCAGCAAGGCCTGGAATGCACTTGGCCAGGCTGGATAAACAGAGCAGGAATTCTAATGAGGCCAACCTCAACTGAGTCATGGGACTGCATTGTTCCGGCAACCCCAAGACTAATCAGCTCTCTTGTCCCTCACCCAAAAGGTCTGATGAGTGGGCTAGTCTTTCAAAGAACAGTTGCATGTTGCTGGAAAGCTACCAGAAAGGGCTACGAAGTATTCAAGGGCTATATCTAAAACCACTTTTGCGCAGAGAGCCGAGCAAAGTAGATTTTTAATGAGAGATTCGTTCTTGGCATGAGGAGTGGCACAAATGCGGCGTACATAACAGCTGCCCATCCCTTTGAAAGCTGAAGGTGGTATGCAAAGATAAGAGCTGGAGGGAAACAGGTAGGCTCTGATACCTGCATGCAGTCAGGGTCACTGCATACAACCTCACACCCACAATTCTCCAAATGTTTGTTTCTGGGTGCAGAACAAACACACATCTATTTCTGCATGAGAAACTGAAGAGTTTGATAACATTTTTTAAATATATAAATTTATTTATTTGGTTTTTCAAATTGAAATTTTACAGATATATATATATCAAACATATATCAGAAAAACAAGATTCCATCCTCCCCTTTGTGGGTCCTAATTTAATCATTTCCTCCCGCATCTTTTATCGAGAGCCAGTGTGGTGTAGTGGTTAAGAGCGGTAGTCTTGTAATCTGGGGAACCAGGTTCGAGTCTCCGCTCCTCCACATGCAGCTGCTGGGTGACCTTGGGCCAGTCACACTTCTTTGAAGTCTCTCAGCCCCACTTACCTCACAGAGTGTTTGTTGTGGGGGAGGAAGGGAAAGGAGAATGTTAGCCGCTTTGGGACTCCTGAAGGGGAGTGAAAGGTGGGATATCAAATCCAAACTCTTCTTCTTCTTCTTCTATAATAATCCAAATCTTTTACCTCTCCATTGTAACCAGAATTCACTCTTAAACGACAAGTGATATTCTAATCCTACTAACGATTTCAACTGTTTACAATGGTCTTTATAAATTCCCCCCATTCCTTATTAAAACTTTGGTCTTCCTGATTTCTGATTCTTCCGGTCATTTTAGCCATTTCAGCATAGTCCATCAACTTCATCTGCCATTCTTCTCTGGTAGGGGCTTCAACTTCTTCCCATCTCTGGGCCAATAACATCTGTGCAGCCATGGTCACATAGAACAGTTTGATAACTTGCAAGTCTCTCTCATTTTTCTTCTTTTTTGGGGGCAACCTCAAACTAATCATTGCCAAGACTAGGTCTAACTCAGGAAAACCTGAGGATCCCCATATCACATTGAAGCCTCTTTTTAAAAAGCAAACAGAATTTGTCACCTGCCTCTCCATGAAGTAGGAATCTTTAAGTCTCACACAAAAGTCAACCCAGAAAATGAAAGACGCCACATCAAACACAGAGTTCAAGAGGTCTCACCTCGTATATCACATGTATCTGCATCTTTTCTCCCTGACTTAAAAACAGACGCCAGGAATTAGAGGAAATTAGGTTGTAAAACATGCAATCAAGTTTCATACTGTCAGTTCAGTGACAAAGAAGACTCCACGTTACAGCGTATTTTGTGTGTTTCCTGGCTCCCTTGAAAACCAATGCAGAGACTGAGCTGGTATTTGACACTTAACGTACCACATTTCATTCTGGTATCTCAGACATGTTTTATTAAAAGCAACTAAACAAGAGCATGACAAACCATCAAGTTAAATATCACTTTGCCTTGTTAAAAAGATTTCCAGCCACAGTAAGAGCAAGTACCGCATTTTTCGCTCCATAAGACGCACTTTGACACTGGAGTTACGAAAGCTCAGTTTAAATCTGCTAGCACCTCCCACTTATCAAATGCTAAATGCTAATTGCATATTTGGTTTTAACGTCTGCATTATTTTGTAAGTCATTCTGGGTTACATTTTGTACAACTAAAAGTGACTAATAAATGTAATGACTAACATATAATAAATAATGCCAATTACCAGATAACCCGACATATAACTCACAAAAATATCTAATACTCAGCAGATATTCTGCTATTTGGGGAATGACAATGAAATATGACAAGGAGAAAATCTAAGATTGAGAGCAAAGTAGGTCTTCTGAACAGTGCTTACAAAACTCTGGGAACTACCCACCCACCCCAACTCACCCAATGGGAGAAGGGAAAGGTCCAAATCTAAGGAATAAATTATATACTGGCTGTTTTATTGAGTAGGAAGGAAGAGCAAATGCAGTGTGTACATTTTTTAAAATGTTGAATGAAACAAACCTGCATTTGACCTAACGGAATGTAAAATGTAAAAATCAAGCAGCGTAGCTGAAGGAGAGCCTCAAATTGAAGTACTGTACTTCTTGCCCTATAGGGCGCACTGGCCCATAGGGCGCACCTAGGTTTTTTGGGGGGAAATAAAGAAAAAAAAATATTTCCACCCCATGCACGGGGCTGGGGATGCCCGAGCTTCCCCCGACCCCAGCCCCCAGAACAGGCTGCTATCCGCAAGCCTGGGGAGCCCAGCAGGAACTCCCGCCGGACTCCCCAGGCTTGTGGATATTTGCCCGAAGCCCAGGGCGCACTCCGCTGCGCTCCGCGGGTTTCGGGCTGCAGGCTGCTGTCCGCAAGCCTTGGGAGCCCGGCGGGAACTCCCGCAGGCTCCCAAGGCTTGCGGATAGCTTCCTAAAGTGTGCACCGACCCCTCCCGCTCTCCAGGCTTCAGCGAAAGCCTGCATTCACCCCATAGGACGCACACACATTTCCCCTTCATTTTTGGAGGGGGAAAAGTGCGTCCTATTGGGCGAAAAATACGGTTTTTAGAGTGGGGAGCCCAAATAGGGGACAACACAGCAAAATACAAAAGGATAATGCTTCCATTGAGGAGGTTGGCAAAAACAAAACAAAACAACACACACACACACATATTGCAGTTAAATGCATCTAAGCCATCAAAAACTAAAATTAAAGGTTGAAACCAGGAATTCCAGAAACCTGTCAAATGATGACTCTAGAATCCAGCTTCCTACACAGAGACCTAAATCGTGAAAGCCCAGGGCTGGAAGAACTGCAGCCACCCACACTAGATTTGATGCCAGCTCCTAAGAATATTTTATCCCAGCCCTGATGAAGTCATAACCCGTTTTATCTGCAGAAACTTGAAATGCCTGGACTTTTAGCAGAACGAAGGAGGTGCAGGACACAGCGTCACAGGGCTGGCTGCCTCGGTTTGTTTGTGCCTCTGCAAAGCTTGTTTTTCTAGAGGGCTTTTGGAGCCAGGCCATGTCATGTGGGAGGGTTTTACAGAAAGAGAGAAGGGACACCAGTGAGGCACGCATCCTCATATTATGCATGCCTCTCCTCTGAAGGGCTCTGCAGAACCCTGCCTTCTTTGAAAGCTGCTTGGCAAGTTGGCCATCCAGAAATCCCCAGCTTTTCTGTTTGAAGACGCTGCTGCTCATTTGCAAGGGGCATCAAAACAGAAGGACATTCAGAGTCACCCTTGGAAGCTGGCATTTGCTGTGCGGTGCCCTTGCCAAGCCACCGCTGCCACCATGTATTATTTTTAGGAGGCAAGTAGGTTGGAGTGGCACAGAAAGGCGAGAAGTTCAGGCGTCAATCCAAGGCAAGGCAGCTGCTGCAGAAGTGAAGGGGACTTAAAGGGAAAGAATGGACCTGCTAAACCTTTTTGTTCACGTTGCAAGGCACTCCTTTGGCCAGGCCTCATCTTGCAATCCAAGATGCACGGCCAGCCTAGCTGGATCTCACCCAACTGTAGTAAAGTTGCTGCAGGAACATGCACACCAGGTCTGGCTGTCCCCCCCCCCCACCCCAGTCCCAGGTATCAACAAGAGTTTCTACATGCCAGCTAGGATACGATGACACAAGGGCACAGCATATACAAAGGGCAAACAATGCAGCCATCACCACCTCTTCCACCTGAATAGTATCAGAGGAACTCTTAGGGTCATGGGTTTGAACCTCACTTTGGGCAAAAGATTCCTGCAATGCTAGGGATTGGGCTAGATTACCCTTGTGGGCCATTCCAACCCTATGTTTAAGAAAAGTCTATGAAATGTTATGAACCGTGCATTGGTTCCTCTATGGCAGGCACGTCCAACTTCCAAGAGACTGCGATCCACTCCCACTATACACACACACACACACACACACGAGTTTGGATTTGATACCAGGGCCCTGCAGGATCTGATTTCTTTCCGCAGGGCCTGTAAGACAGAGTTGTTCCGCCTGGCCTCTGGCTTGGAGCCAATTTGATTCCCTCCCTCCCTCTCTTTCTTTTTCCTTTTTCCTTTCTCCTCCTGCGATGAGGCTACATTTTAATATTTTAATGTTGTATTTTAATCTTGTTTTTAAGTTGTATTCATTCAACTTGTTTTTATTATTGCTTGTTAGCCGCCCTGAGCCCGGCCTTGGTTGGGAAGGGCGGGGTATAAATAAAAAATTATTATTATTATTATTATTATTATTCCGCTTTATCACTACCCTAAGGAGTCTCAAAGCGGCTAACATTCTCCTTTCCCTTCCTCCCCCACAACAAACACTCTGTGAGGTGAGTGGGGCTGAGAGACTTCAGAGAAGTGTGACTGGCCCAAGGTCACCCAGCAGCTGCATGTGGAGGAGCGGAGACGCGAACCCGGTTCACCAGATTACAAGACTACCGCTCTTAACCACTAGACAACACTGGCAGTGATCCACCCAGAGTTGTTGAACTTTTGGGTAGGGGGTGATCAATCAGGATCCCGTGATCGACCAGGGACACCCAGCGATCTACTGGTTGGACATGACTGCTCTATGGCTACAGCACCAGAACTGGTGAAGATTTTGACAGTAGCAGCAGCTGACGTGATTGATGCCTTCATTAAAAGGAGCAGTCCAGTTCCTGCACGCTAATCCCTTTGCATTCTAGACAGCAGGCAAACTAAGAGACTCAGGGTCTTGATCTAATCCAGTATCTATTCAGATGCAGCCTACTTTTTTTATTGAGATTGACCTTGGAACTAAGTTGGAAGGAGGAAGTGCTTAGTCCTGGAACAAGTACCCATTGTGCAGTCTGGGAAGATTATTGAAAAATCAGAGCATAAGCAGAAATACCTATTCTCCATGGCTACAGAACAAGCGTTCAACAAACCATTTAAATCTTTTTAAAATGACTGCAATAAGGCGTAAAGTCCAGATCTGTCAGTTACAGAGCAAAATGCATTAATCTAAAACATTGTTGATAATGAACTTCATCAAAATTGATTCCAAGGCAGTTTTAAAAGGTTAAAAAAACCAAATCCATATATATAAAACCACAAATAAAACATGAGGCCAGCAGATAAAGGCCAGATAGCAATATTTAAAAGACTATGTGAATAACAAGATTTCTGTCCAATCCAATCCACTGGAAAAGTTCTCCCGAACAAGCCCCATTGAAATGAATGGGCTTATCCAGACTTAAGAGCTTCGGACTTACTATCTCCGGGTTGATGGTTTTCGAGATTGATGGAACTATTGCTAGGGGC
The DNA here is from genome assembly GCF_951804945.1 of Podarcis cretensis. Lineage (NCBI taxonomy): Eukaryota > Metazoa > Chordata > Lepidosauria > Squamata > Lacertidae > Podarcis > Podarcis cretensis. Next base: position 34,610,269 of record NC_137187.1, read on the forward strand.
CGAAACCAGGGAGGGGATCTGGTGGAAGAAAATTGGGAATTTAAAGTGTATATAATATAATTTGTTTTTTTTCCTTTTAATGAGAGAGGGGAAAATCGTGGAATGGAATCTTTTTTGACCCTAGGGGAAACGTCTTAAGAAATAAGTACAGATATATAAGTTTTAATGAGAAATAAGATTAAATAAAGTAAAAGTGGATGGTTATTTGGTGAAAGAAAGAATGGAAAATTATAGTATATTAAGATAAGATATAAGGATAAAAATAAGATGAAGGATTTGTTGAAGTATTTATATGAATTAGAATACAAAGAGGGGAATTATAGTATGTTAAGATAAATTATTAGGATAAAAACAAAGTTGGAAGGATTTGCTGGAATATCTAATTGAATTAGAATACAAAAATGGGAGGCGTGAGGAAGTCAAGGAAATAAGTGAATGTAAGTAAGTGAGTTAAAGGTTTGACTTGTTTTTTACTTCTTTTTTTTTCTTTTTTCTGTTTTTTGACGATTCTGTTTTATTATATGTACTGTTTTTTTCTTTCTTTTTTTCGATTGTTCTTATGTTTTTTTTTTGTAACCTTTAAAATCTTAATAAAAATTTATTTAAAAAAAAAATGAAATGAATGGGCTTATCCTTCTTGAAACTGTCAAATTCCATTGCAGTATCATTTAAACCTTTAGACATCATTCCATCTGGAGGCATTGTGCGAAGTAATACTGTACTTTGTGGGTCCTGAATCTGCTACTACCTGTAAGGCTAGAAGTTTGACAGAGAGAGAAAGTGTTATGCTGATATTCTCCACATGATGTATTTTGTTGTTGCGGTGGTGGTGGTCTTGAGACACATGGATGGTACACAAACCCTGCTGAAGCCATGGAGGCCTAGGTCTGGTCAGTGCTCATACGAGAGGGTCTGGAAACCCCCCTGCAAACTGGCTCGAGTTTCATGAAGACAGGTGCCATATAAATGTACTAAATCAGGAGTGGAGAACATTTTCCAGACTGTGGGCCATGTTCTGTTGTGGACAACCTACCAGGGTCCACATTCTAATTCTAGCAGTGGACAGGGCAAGAAGGAAGAGTGGGCACAGCATCGGATGCAACTCTTTCCTTTGCAAGAGGTATAATGCTTTGTACAATGCTACACACACACACACGGACGCGGGTGGAGCTGTGGGTTAAACCACAGAGCCTAGGACTTGCTGATCAGAAGGTCGGCGGTTCGAATCCCCGCGATGGGGTAAGCTCCCGTTGCTTGGTCCCTGCTCCTGTCAACCTAGCAGTTTGAAAGCACGTCAAAGTGCAAGTAGATAAATAGGTACCACTCCGGCGGGAAGGTAAATGGCATTTCCATGTGCTGCTCTGGTTTGCCAGAAGTGGCTTAGTCATGCTGGCCACATGACCCACAAGCTGCACGCTGGCTCCCTCGGCCAATAAAGCGAGATGAGCCAATAAAGTAAGATGAACCCCAGAGTCGGTCATGACTGGACCTAATGGTCAGGGGTCCCTTTACCTTTACACACACACACACACACACACACACACACACACACCACTTTGGCTATTCCCCACCCCAAGCTAAGAAGCTCCAAATGATTTATCTCTTACTTGTGGAGGAAGGTGCTCAACTTCTTGATCATTTGGGTCACCCAAATTGAATTGAATTGGAAGTGACCAAAACTGTACAGAATTTCAAATATGGCTGTGCCATAGACACCTTATCAGAATGCACAGGTTACCTTCTGACCTCCAGCTCACAATATAGTTTCAGTGTGAACTTCTTTTGCTGGATGAATTGTTCGGTCCTGAAGTAGATGTATTGGCTTAAAGATCAGGAAAACACAGCATCGCATCTCTGTTTTCACAAAGATTTGCTTTCAGGCTTACTCACAAAACAGGGCACCCAATAAAGCAGGTTTTGGTCATTTGCAGCCATTCCACAGGGACTCCTTGGGGCGCTGCTTTTATTTAGCCAATCAAGACCAAAGGCTTCAGAAAAGTCTTGATTCTTTGCCAAGGCTTTTATCGCCAAGATAAAAGCTCTACTACATCATCAATAAAGTTGCTCAATAGAAACAGCAAACGCCAAGAACAATGGCACTAAATCTTATCAACAAGAGCTACAGACAATGACCAGATTACAGCAAGACCCTCAGATTACATACTGGTATATCAGCCATGGAACTGGGAGCATCATGCAGACCAATGTTTGGGAGTGGGTACGGATTATATACTTCTCAAAACCAAGGAAAAGGGGAAAGCAACATTTCTTTGTGAGTCAGCATTTGCTTTCTTTTCTGCTTTAAACCATTATTATAAAATAATAATAGTAATAAGAATAAGAATAAGAATAAGAAGAAGAAGAAGAAGAAGAAGAAGAAGTCTGGTTACTGTTTTTCTCTTTGACATCTGGTGGGAGGGAATTCCACAGGGAGGGCGCCACTACCGAGAAGGCCCTCTGCCTGGTTCCCTGTAACTTGGCTTCTTGCAGTGAGGGAACCGCTAGAAAGCCCTCGGAGCTGGACCTCAGTGTCCGAGCAGAACGATGGGGGTGGAGATGCTCCTTCAGGGATACTGGGCCATTGAGGCCATTTAGGGCTTTCAAGGTCAGCACCAACACTTTGAATTGTGCTCGGAAACGTACTGGGAGCCAATGTAGGTCTTTCAAGACCGGTGTTATATGGTCTCGGCGGCTGCTCCCAATCACCAGTCTAGCTGCCACGTTCTGGATTAGTTGTAGTTTCCAGATCACCTTCAAATGTAGCCCCACGTAGAGTGCATTGCAGTAGTCCAAGCGGGAGATAACCAGAGCATGCACCACTCTGGCGAGACAGTCCGCAGACCGATAGGGTCTCAGCCTACATACCAGATGGAGCTGGTAAACAGCTGCCCTGGACACATATTTGACCTGTGCCTCCATGGACAGCTGTGAGTCCAAAATGACTCCCAGGCTGCGCACCTGGTCCTTCAGGGGCACAGTTACCCCATTCAGGACCAGGGAATCCTCCACACCTGCCCGCCTCCTGTCCCCCCAAAATGGTACTTCTGTCTTGTCAGGATTCAACCTCAATCTGTTAGGCTCCAACCACCAATTATTATTATTATTATTATTATTATTATTATTGTTGTTGTTGTTGTTATTATTATTATTATTATTTTCCCCTGATGGAACTCAAAGAAGCTTTCCCTCCCATATGTCCTTTGCGAGGCTGACTCATTCTCCTCCTACAAATCCCGCCAAAAAACCCACTGCTCCCATTAATCTTTTTGCACAACCTCCTTCCCCCAACCCAAGTCTGCATCCCCTTCTGTGATGGGAGATCCAGCTTTGCTTTGCTTTACAGTTCAAAGCAGCTGAAGGTTGATTTAGATCGGGAGAACTCATGTTTGCTAACCCTCCTCCCCAAACTAGTTCTTTGAAACTTAAAAGAATTATTGCATGGGAGATCCAGTCCCAAGAATTTCCATCACCTTCTTTGGCCCTAACTAGGGCTGCCATATGTCCTGGAATTGGGCAGCATTTTGGCATTCGGGCAGATTTTCGCGAAATCAGTAAAAAGTTTGGAGAGTATGGCAACCCTACCTAAACCAAACTTGTTAGCTTGAGCTTTTAATGAACTCCTCTTACTTCTCCCCTTCTGTAGCTTTCCCCTGTTTTGAATTTTGGACTGCAAACTCCTCAAGGCAGGAACCTCTTTCTTTATCACTCTTATGTAGTATCCATGACACTACATAAACAGTAAGATGAAGAACTGTGGGTTTTCTTGGGGACTGGGCTATAGCTCAGTGGCCTCTGCTTCTGAAGGTCCCAGTACGGCTGGGAGAGACTCTTCATCTGAAACCCTACACATCTCTAGCCAATCAGTGGTAGACAATACTGGGGCAAGTTTGATAGGCCAAGGGTCTGATTCAGCATAAGGCAGCCTCTTATGCTTCTAATTAGAATCTCACTTAGAAAACAAAACATCTAGAGCCTAGATGCAGAACCCTAGGACCTGGGCATTTCACACCACTGTTGATAAAAATGGCTGGAGAAGCCATCAAGAAGATGAAAGGACGGACCAGGGAGCAGGTCCACATCAGCTTTTTCTGGGGCACTTAAAAGTTTCTTTCAAAAATTTCAAGATCAAAGGCTCTTCTCAAAAATTCACTTTATTTTTCGCTCTATAGGACACACTTTTTTACCCTCCAAAAATGAAGGGGAAATGTGTGTGCGTCCTATGGAGCGGATGCAGGCTCCTTGCCTTCAGCGAGAGCAACGCGAAGCCTCCGAAGAGCAGAGGGAGCGATCCCTCCGCGCTCCATAGGCTTCACACTGCTTTCGCTGAAGCCTGGAGAGCGAGAGGGGTCGGTGTGCACCAACCCCTCTCGCTCTCCAGGCTTCAGGGATAGCCGCCTGAAGCCTTTGGAGCGCAGTGGGAACTCACGCTGCGCTCTGAAGGCTTTGGGTTCCTTTTGCTGAAGCCGGATGAGCAAGACTCTCCTGGCTTCAGCAGAGACGGAGAGCTGCGCAGTGCCCCTTCAGCGAAGCGGGAGGAGAAATGGAAGGGGCTCCGTTTCTCCTGCCGCTTCGCTGAAGGGGTGCTGAGCAGAGAGGGGGAGAATTATTATTTTTTCTTGTTCTCCCCCTCTAAAACTGTTTTCTGCTGCTCCAGAGAAGCGGACACGGAGCAATGGTTCCAAACTACAAGAAGATTCCACCTAAACATTAGGAAGAACTTCCTGACAGTAAGAGCTGTTCGACAGTGGAATTTGCTGCCAAGGAGTGTGGTGGAGTCTCCTTCTTTGGAGGTCTTTAAGCAGAGGCTTGACAACCATATGTCAGGAGTGCTCTGATGGTGTTTCCTGCTTGGCAGGGGGTTGGACTCGATGGCCCTTGTGGTCTCTTCCAACTCTGTGATTCTATGATTCTAAAACAAGGTGCGTCCTATGGTCTGGTGCGTCCTATAGAGCGAAAAATACGGTAAGTCATCTCCTAGGGTATTTTCTGGGAATGACAGTAGAAGTTGCTGATAATGATAGTGGAAACAGAAGCAACAGATCCTGATCAGGAGCATTTAGCACAAGTAGCTCTCATTGACGACTCTTGCTCCAACACTGCATGGATATACACTGTATATTATACAGCATACTTATTGACTGAGGGGGTTGGGAAGAGATGAGCCCATAGTCATAGGATCCATTTACCAAATGGCCATGACGGACATTCTGTCTTTCTCCTGCCCCAAGGGCTGGCACTATCATGAGCAATCCAGCAGCTGATTCAGGAAGACTTTCTCAGACCAGGGTGGATAAAAATCAATGATTTAAAATATATATATATCAAAGAAATAGGATTTTTTAAAATTGATTTTTTTAAAAAAATCATTTTTTTAAATTTTAATTGGATTTTTAAAATAAAATACTTTTGGAGGAAAATATATTTCTAAAGATAGTTTTCTATTTAAGTTTCATTATAGTCCAAAGGCCATCAGGAAAGAAGGATTTGTTTTAAGTTTTTCATGTGTGCTGAAAATAATTCTAAGGTGTTTTTTTTTTTAAAAAAAAAAGTTTAACCACATCAGTTAACAAACACGGATGCATATGCTATAATGTTATTGTTTTAGTTAAATAAATTGTTATTAAGGAAATGATTGTTTTTCTCCTTCCAATAAAATACAGCAGAAAAGTTGTCCAAATATAAACAGTTAACTTATTAAACCTCACAATAATTTCATAATTATATGTCTATGTATTTCTAATAGTATAACCAAATCAGTAATTTTTCTTATAACTGTAAAAACTGCTCTGAAATTTATTATTCAAAAAATGAAACCTTCATCTGGTTGTAAATATTAAGATTATACCAGCAGGAATGACTTTCTGTTAAAAAAGAAGAAGAAGAAGAAGAAGAAGAAGAAGAAGAAGAAGAAGATAGATTTAAATCAAGTTTTACTGACTAGTGATTTAAATTGATTTGATTTAAATCAAATCCACCCTGTCTCAGACAGACCTAAAGCGCACCAGGGCTACCTTGCTCAGGTTTGAGAGGACAGGCAGTGGGACAGGGCCTGAGTAGGTGAAAGGCAGTCCTTACACAATTTTGGAGGTGGATTTTGCTCAGGACATACCGTATTTTTCGCCCTATAGGACGCACTTTTCCCCCTCCAAAAATGAAGGGGAAATGTGTGTGTGCGTCCTATGGGGCGAATCCAGGCTTCAGGAAGCTATCCGCAAGTCTTGCAAGCCCAGCGGGACGTCCCGTGGGCTCGCAAGGCTTGCGGGCAGCAGCCTGCAGCCCAAAAGCTCGGGGGACAGTGGGGAGGCGCAACGCCGCCACCCTGCTATTCCTCGACCTGGTCTGGAGGCTGGCGAGGGAGAGAAGCAAGCTTGCTTCTCCCCCGCCCCCCACCAGCCCCACAAGCTCGGGGGATAGCGGGGAGGCGGAGCGCCACCACCCCGCTATTCCCCGACCTGATCTGGAGGCTGGCGGGGAGGGGGGAGAAGCAAGCTTGCTTCTCCCCCCCGCCAGCCCCACAAACTCGGGGGACAGCGGGGCAAGCCGCTGCCCCACGGAGGCTAGAGAGGCTGTTCCTGAAGGCAGAAGAGGGAGACGGAGCGCTCCATCTCCCTCTTCTAGCTTGGGGATGGCTGCGCAAACCTGGGGGGGGGGGGGAATAAATTTCCCCCCCTTGATTTCCCCCCAAAAAAACTAGGTGCGTCCTATGGGCCGGTGCGTCCTATAGGGCGAAAAATACGGTAGTAGTTGGTATCAGGGGTATGACTTTCGGATACAGAGCCATCCTCTACACCAAGGATGAGAAAGCAGTCACCCTCCAGCTCATGTTGGACCACAAGTGGTACTGACAGCGTTGGAGTCTGGCAACAACTGGAAGGCCACAATTTCCCCACCCCCACCAAACACCCACCCCTTTACTCTTGGACAGGGTTATATTCCTGAATTTGTTATGCTTATATGCTGCTTTATAAAAAATTCTCATAGTAAAAGTATACAGTGGTACCTCGGGTTAAGAACTTAATTCGTTATGGTGGTCCTTTCTTAACCTGTTCTTAACCTGAAGCAAATGGGCCTCCCACTGCTGCCTCGCCACCGGAGCAAGATTTGTGTTCTTATCCTGAGGCAAAGTTCTTAACCCGAGGTACTATTTCTGGGTTAGCGGAGTCTGTAACCTGAAGCGTCTGTAACCTGAGGTACCACTGTACTCAGATCTGTGAGGTGGCTGCATACCTGAGCGGCAGTTTGAGAAAGCTTCCTGAAGCCAGCTTCTCCATATCAATCCTTGTTCTGTTCTACTTCAGCTACACTAACCAGGACTATGGCTCTCAGAAACTCAAGACCTTACTCCAAGAATCCCACAACAGTCTCGGTGTACACTTGGGAAACCATGGTTGTATTTGTATTTCTGAAACAAAGATCATTGTTTATGTTCCCCTACGCAGGAAGTCGAGCGTCCACCACCTCACAGCAACCAAGGCGCAAGCCATATGGACTACCGTGAGATGGACCCCCTAGGGCTTCATACAAAATTTTAAGCAAAGCACAAACACTGCAGCCACAAGGCAAAGATCCTCATACAAATGAGGCTGTTGGAAAGAATGGAACACAGAACGCTGATGTCTACAGAAGCGGCATGCCAACATGGCTAGAGAGGATCCCACAATCTTGTCACCTTGCCCTCCCTTTGGCTAAGTTGCCACTGAACCCCAGCAGATCTGGGGTAGTGGTAGAAGCAAGACAAGGCAATCTCCTATTACATACATAGGTCACTTGGAGGTCTCAGTTACAAGACCACCTTTTCAGCTCAGGTGAGCTTTGGGCTGAACAAGGGCCTTGACAGTGCTCAATGAGTAGCAGGGGAGAAAGAAGGCTGGTGCTTTCTGGAAGAGTGCTAAGGTCCCAACTGAGTTATAAATAGCACCTGAGCTCTTCAAACACTGTGTTCCCGTTGAAATTTGGGGACCACTGCACGAGGCCTCTCTCTCTTCCATCACACACACTCTCCAAACTATAATTAGCAGCAACAGATGCATTTAACTGACAGGTCTACAGGTGGGCAACTTGCTAGATCAGTTTTCCTATTATTTCACCAGTATATTACTTCATGGGTTCCTGCTGCAACACTAGATCTCAATCAACGAAAAAGTCAATTTCTCTGCTAGACTGGGGTGGGGAGAATTAACCGGATCTTTCAGCAGTAATACCAGGGACAGGAAAATTACAGCCCAAGGGCTCTGTGTGGCCCTCAGTCTATTTTCAGGAATGGCAGAAGGAAAGACAAAAACAGAGGGAACACGGGAAGGAATGGGGCGGTGGCGAGGGGAGGAAGGAAGCCCTCTGTAAGAGATCAGTTCAGACCTCTGGCAAGAGCAATCTGTCCTCCTTCTGGGCAGAGGAATAAGACAGACATATGAGGGTGTGCATAGAGGCAGAAAAGGGGATGGAAGAAAAAGAGACAAGCTGGTGGGCCCATCCACTTTTGGCTCTGGCACCACCTATCACTGGCTTTGCTCCTGCCCACTGGTGCCAAATTATCCCACCGTCCAGGAATGCACCCCTTGAGAGAAAGAAAAGTTCCCCACCCTTGACTCATATAAACGTGGAAGAAATATGGTGATTATTGGCCAGTTGCAGTTCCTTGTTTTCCACTCCACATTTGCTTACACACACACTCAAATACAGGAGCATCTTTCATCATCATCTTAATTGGAACAAGTATTGCAAGGGACTATGAATGGGATCTTACCCGCCCCACTATAAAATGAAGGAAAGCTCGCGCTTTGGGCAATCTAGCACAGCAAGACCGGAAAGGTAAATAGATAAGCAACCCAGAAGGGCTGGAAAAACAGTCTCAAATTCCTTGGAACCAACACTACAGCATATTTTTTTAAAAAATGTGTCAAGGCCCATAGGGTTCAACTTGAGCAGAATGTCAAACTAAGATTCACACAATTGTATTTTAAAACTCAAACCACAGCATCCAAACATGCAACAGGTATGATGATAGTCAGCTTTCTTCTTCCATCTGCTCAGTACTTCTGTTCCTCTAGAAGTGGAGCAATGACTATTATTATTCAGATACCACATCAAACCATGGCTTGCAAATACATTTCATTGCAAATACATTTCAAACCATGTTTCCATATTCTGGTTTGCTGGCTGAAAACAAGCCATTATTTTTTAAGATGACATTATGCCAGTGTACGATATTTGGTCAGTCCTTATTTCTTAGCCTAACCTGCCTCACAGGATAGCTGAGAGGATAAAATGGAGGAGAAAGAGAAAGAGGTAGGTCTCCAGGAGTTCCTTGGAAGGTGGATGAGATAACAAAACAAATATAAAGCTTCCATAGTTATAACAACAACAACAACAATATTATTAATAATAATAATACCCCACCCATCTGGCTGGGTTGCCACAGCCACACTGGGGCAGCTTCCAACATATAAAAACATAATAAAACACTGAACATTAAAAACTTTCTGATAAAGGGCTGACTTCAGATGTCTTCTAAAAGTTGTATAGTTATTTTTTCCTTGACATCTGACAGGAGGGCCTTCCACAGGGTGGGTGCCACTACAGAGAAGGTCGCCTGTCTGGTGACTTCACTTCTCACTGTGAGAGAACCGCCAGGAGGCCCTCGGAGTTGGACCTTGGTTGGACTGAAAGATGAGGTGAGACGCTCCTTCAGGTACATAGGGCCAAGGACATTTAGGTCAGCACCAACACTTTGAATTGTGCTCGGAAACCTACTGGAAGCCAGTGTAGATCCTTTAGGACCATTGTAATATCAGTCAACACTCTAGCTGCTGCATTCTGGATTAGTTGTAGTTTCTGAGTCACCTTCAAAGGTAGCCCCACGTAGAGCGCATTGCAGTAGTCCAAGCAGGAGATAACCAGGGCACTCTGGCAAGAAGGGTCTCAGCTGACGTACCAGATGAAGCTGGTAGATAGCTGCCCTGGACACAGAATTGACCTTCCGCCTCCATGGACAGCTGTGAGTCCAGAATGACTCCCAGGCTGCACACTTGGTCCTTCAGAGGCACAATTACTCCATCCAGGACCAGAGAGTCCCTCACACCCAACCGCCCCCTGTCTCCCCAAAACAGCACTTCTATATTGTTGGGATTCAACCTCAATCCATTAAATGCCATCCATCTTCCAACAGCCTCCAGACACTCAAATAGGATATTCACCGCCTTCACTGGTTCTGATTTAAAAGAGAAGTAGAGGTGGGTATCATCCGCAAACTGGTGAACACCCAGCCCATACTGGTGATCTCTCCCAGCGGCTTGATGTAGAAAAAAGCATGGGAGAGAGGACGGAGCCCCAAGGCACCCCACAAGTGAGAGCCAAGGGGTCAGAACACTCATCCCCCAACACCACTTTCTGAACACAGCCCAGGAGGAAGGAGTCATGGCTTGATACAACGTATGAACTGAACCCAGGTAACCAGGCAAATCAGATTTGTTTCCAGACTAGTTTCCAGCATATGAAAGAAGGCAGTAGTACCCTGATGAGGACTCCAAGCTTTTGATTATGCAGGCAAGAATTCCTGAACAAAGATAGAACCACGCTGAACCAACAACTCCAGAAGACAAGGTGTCGTTTTACAGTTCTCAGTGGGACCTAATGACCAGCCACCATCAATAACTACACCCAGCTTTTCCTTAACATCAAATCATTATTGAGCACAAACGATGGAGCAGCAAGGTTGCCAAATACGTACCTTGACTCTGCAGCTGCTACAGCATCTCATTGTCACAAGAGGACCAGGCCAATGACCGACAGCAAGCGTCCTATCCTTAGCTTATTTGTGCAGCAGCCAAGATATTTCCCATGCAGGGATGCCTCTTGCTTTTCTACTGAATATTTAATAGACGGGATCAGTGTGCTTTGCCTCCCCATTTTAAAAGCTAGCCAATCAAGGCACACTCCGACCGGCATTTGACAGCGACGGGATAGAGCCTACTTCTCCACCTTTGCAGCAGGAGGTTCACAAAGAATCTTGTAAGTAAAATGGCAAACATGTTCAGAAGTCATTTTTCCAGTCTCCTGGTTAAGGTGAGCACGGAGGAAGCCTTGTGGTGATTTCATTCTCTGCCCATCTCCCATTGGTGCCAATGAGACTTGCTTGGGAGAACTGCCCAGTAGGTTATTCCCTGTGTGAATTAGAACTGGGGGTTGCCATTTTGATTTCCTGCCTCAGACACCAAAATGCCCTGAGTTGGTCCCCCAAGACAAACTCTGAAGTGGAAGGCCAGGTTCCTGCAAGGACAGTGGTACCTCTGATTGCGAACAGGATCCGTTCCGGAAACCCATTTGCAACATGAGAAGAACGCAACCCACGTCTGCACATCTGCGTGTGCGCGGGTTGTGATTCGCTGCGTCTGCGCGTGATGTAATTTTGCGCGTCTGCGCATGCGGCGAAACCCAGAAGTAAGCCTTTCTGGTACTTCTGGGTCACTGCGGGACGCAACCTGAAAACGCTCAACCTGAAGCAAAAGTAACATGAGGTATGACTGTACAAGGATTCTGGAAATAGTGGAATCTCACCTCTGCCAAGTAAGCAACTGGCTTCCTTTCCATGGACCTACCCCTCCCACTCTATTTTAAATTACTCGGATCTTTGGCATCCTTTACCCCCCACATGCCAAGAGAATCTCATTTCCTCCACTTCACAGTCAAAACACACACCAGCGTCTCCTCCTTTCTCTCTCCTCTTCCCTCACCCCTCCTGGATGCACAAAGTGCAAGACAGTCTCCATGGCAACTAAGGCTTCACCCCAACAGACTATGCCAGCTTTGGCTGTGAAAAACACGTGTGTGTGTGTGTGTGTGTGTGTGTGTGTAGAGAGATGGAAGGAGCAGTAATGTCAGCTGAAAAGGCTCTCAACACACCAAGGCATGCAGACACAAGCAATCATTGATTTGTACAGTCGTCTCTTACAGTTGCATTCAGAGTGGCAAGACTCAGAGACTGCACAAACTTTGAGCCAACATTTGCGGCCTGGAGACGGAACTCGGTGGAACAGAACAAAAGTGTACTCCATATTCTTTAGAGCAGGAGAGGCTGTCCTCCAGATTTGGGACCTGATTCTGGCGCCCCCCCCCCACAACTCTCTCCCTGCCATTTTGGCAGCAGTGGCAAAGTAAAAAAACCCCAACAACTGCCCCAGGTAGGGTAGACACAGCAGTGGGGTGCCCAGAGACCTATGCCCTCAGAGTGACATAAATTCCTCCTCTGTAACGAGATCAAACATTTAATGAGCAGGAAAGTGGTGATTCCATCTCCCCCTCAGCTGATCTGCATGGATCAGTGGAGGAGGGAGGGCTGTGTACCAGTGTGCATCACCATACTCGAATTTGTGGAAGAGTATAGTAGGGTGGTCACACTGCCATATTGTTCACAATGAGTTGGCCAAGGGCAAATGCGGTCCTCATGGGGGGCAGGGAAGGTTAGCCACCTCTGCTGCAGAAACTGGAATACTCATCAGAATAGTGTGCAAAAGACACAGGATGCCATTTCACACATTACAGGGGGCAAACTCAGAGTTGCCACCTGTAATCCGCTCAAGAGGGTGTGGCAGACCACTATCGCTCTGTGAATTATGTACCAGTGGCAAGTCTGCGTCTGCACAAGCACATTTGATGTACGAAATCGACAAAGCTACACAGTTGAGAGAGAATGCTGGATTAAGACTAGGGAGATCCAGAGTGGGATCACCCCTCAACTGCGAATCTCACTTGATTCCCTTGGGCCAGTCACCACCTCTCAGGGCCAACTGTCATCTCTCTGCGTAACTGAACTTAACGAGGATGAAAAGGGAAGTGGAAGGGAAGGGAGAAAGATATATAATAATGTTCATAATTTTATGTTTAATTTCTTTTTAACAATTTCTTTTTAGCAATTCTTGTAAGCCGCCTTGAGTCCTATCACAGATGATGATGATGACGTACACTGCCTTGAACTCATTAGAGCAGGGGTGTCCAATCTTTTTTCAAAGGGGGCAGATTTGATGAAGTGAACATGTGTGAAGGCTGACCAAAGCTGTTGAGCTTTTTTTAGTATTTTACCCCAGGAAATAAACTGCCACAGGGGCTGGATTAAACCGAATTAGGCCCAAAACGGACATGCCTGCATTAGAGGAAACATGGGATACAAATGCAATAAAGTAGATAACGTTAACATTTTAAGCTGTACACGTGCAGGGTTCGAAATTAGCAGGACGCCGAGCACATTTTGCACCTAAAGATTCTCCATTTGCAAGCACCTCAAAAAGTCTGGCTGCCATTTTTTTTTGCACCTGGCTAACACTCAAGGATTACTGAAATGAATGTGCTTTGAAGCCTCAAAGTATATTTAAGGATAGGCAATATGTTAAGGAGTTTAACAATAAAGAGTAGAGTGTTTTGAAAACTGAAGTACGGTACCAATATTTTTATTGTCAACACCAAATTAAACATGTATTTCTGTTAAAAATGTGATATTAACAATGTGTCACTTATGTGAATTGCATGTTGGTTCATGCTTATCAAAATAATAAAAAGTGTTGCCGACCTCCCAAAGGCGACTAGATATTCTGTTTTGGCACCCACAACCCAGGTTCCAGGAGACATTTGCTCCTAGCTTTTCTATCCCAGTTTTTAAGACTGTCAAGTGAAGAGACCCCAAAAGAAAGAAAGACAACCTAACATATGGATAATAAATATTATGACTAATAGGTGCTCCTTCTCTCTCAATTCCCTTCCTTGGCTACAGAGCTGAAGCTGTCTCCCACAGGAACTCGCTAAGGAACAGCTATTTGAAACTCCTCTCTATGAACCAATTATTTTCCATCAGAAAAATGGAACTCCCCTCCCTATCTCTAGCAAAAAAACCACACAATCAAACAAATAACTTACACACTAGACTAGTAAAAGAAAGAAAGAAAGAAAGAAAGAAAGAAAGAAAGGTGGTCAAAGGTAGGGAAAACTTTAGACAGTGCCTTATCTTCAGCGCAGAGAGTCACTTGTGAAAATTACAACTAGACAGCACTCTAGAAATTGGAATTAAAAGATCCAGTTTTTCTTGCTTGCATGAGGCACTGCTATAGACACCCTTATTTGAGACAAAACAGCTTTCAGTTCCATTTGGGACAGCCCTATTTCTCCCCTACATTTTAACCATGTGTACAGGCATGGTCAGGTATGAGGAAGAAAGTCTGAAATTAACACACACACACACACACACACACACACACACACACACACACACACACACCCCTTTACCCAAGTGTCAACACAAACAAAATAAAGGAACAGCAACTACTGCCAGGAAGTCAGCTGCATTTATAAGAAATGCCATCATGCAGGGAGGAAACGCTTTCATGTCTAGAGATGGTTTGCATTTTTTGGTAATCGAGACAAATACTCACAGCTTCATGGGTGCGAGCTACCAGGAAGAATCTGCCTAAGTGAATCACTTGCTTTATGGCATAAAACATAACAGTGAAGAAATTGGGAGCGGATTGGACAACCCCACATTCCAGAACTCTCTTTCCTTTTCCTTTTGCTAACAAGGAATTGAGATCCTGCCACATACCGTATTTTTTGCTCCATAAGACGCATCTGACCATAAGACACACCTAGTTTTTAGAGGAGGAAAACAAAGGGGAAAAAATATTCTGAACGAAACAGTGGATGTATGATTTTTGTGGTTCATGCTGTGGCCACAGATATGATATGTGATTTGACGGTGAGTTTGGGGTAGCCCAATGCAAATATCCTGAGGATCCTTGTGAATCTGAGCTTTGTAAACAGGTTTTTGCGCCATTGCAACCCGACGAAACAGTGGATTCATGTGTTTTTTTGGTGCAGGCTGTAGCCATGGACATGCTATGTCATCTGATGGAGAATTTGGGGTGACCCAATGCAAAAATCCTGAGGATCCATGTGCTTTTACCTCCCCCCTCCCAGGCAGCCTCCTTTATCTCTAGAGTCCCTTATCTCCCCCTCCCGATCGCTTGCTGATTAGCTGCTCAGCGGCTTTGTTTCAACACACCCTTCCCTCTTTCTAAAAAAGAGAGCACAATCTGCTTTTTGCCCCTGGGCAATTCGGCTCCAGGGGCCATGCATTCGCTCCATAAGACGCACAGACATTTCCCCTTACTTTTTAGAAGGAAAAAGGTGCATCTTATGGAGCGAAAAATACAGTGGTGCCTCGCAAGACGAAATTAATCCGTTCCGTGAGTCTCTTCGTCTAGCGGTTTTTTCGTCTTGCGAAGCAAGCCCATTGACGGCTTAGCGGATTAGCGCTATTAGCGGCTTATCGGCTTATCGGATAAGCAGATAAGCAGCTTAGCGGCTTAAAAAACGGGGGGGAAGGGAAAAAAAACCCGCAGGAACTCGCAAGAGATTTTGTCTTGCGAAGCAAACCCATAGGAAATTCGTTTTGCGAAGCATCTCCAAAACGGAAAACCCTGTCGTCTAGCGGGTTTTCCGTCTTGCGAGGCATTCGTCTTGCGGGGCACCACTGTACATTATTCCTGCCCACCAGCCGCAGCTTGACGTGCAGCCCAATCCAATGCATGTTGTGTTTTAAATAAGACTCTCTCAAGTATATATGCGACTGAGCACGACTCAGACTATACCGCTTTTTTTCTTACATTCTCCCTTGAAGCCAGATTGGGCCCGCCAGTTCAAACTGAGACAGGAGAACCGGGCCAAAAGAGGCCAAATTCCCCCTCAGATAGGGAACTTAATCCTAATCTCACAATACCCTGGGTGTAATACGGTGGTACCTCGGTCTACGAACAGTCCTGTTAATGAACTATTTGGGAAACGAACTCAGGAAAACCAGAAGTAGATGTTCCAGTTAGTGAACTTTGCCTCGGAAGCCGAACGTGCTCCACTGCCAGTGGAAGGGCTCTGGCCGTGGGAGGCCTCACCGCAGCCTCCATCCCACCCCCGAAGGCGTGGAAGACTATCATCAGTGCAGGTAAGAAAAAAAATCATTTTTATTTTTTTTTAAATCAATACTGTCTTATTTATTTTATAGTACAGTACAGTGATGATTGCTTTCATTTTATGGATCAATGGTCTCGTTAGAGAGCAAAATTCATGTTAAATTTCTGTTTTAGGGGTTGTTTTTCATCGTCTGGAACGGATTAATCCATTTTCCATTACTTTCTATGGGAAAGCACGCCTCGGTTTAAGAATGCTTTGGTTTAAGAACGGACTTCCGGAACGGATTAAGTTCGTAAACCAAGGAACCATTGTATAGTGACTTGAACACTCTGCATGTGAGTGGCTTCTCTGCGACCCCTGGATTTAGCATCTAGCTTGATAAAGAGTTCTGTAGAACCTAGAAGGGACGCGAGTGGCGCTGTAGGTTACACCACAGAGCCAAGGACTTGATGATCAGAAGGTCGGCAGTTTGAATCCCCGCAACGGGGTGAGGTCCCGTTGCTCGGTCCCTGCTCCTGCCAACCCAGCAGTTCGAAAGCACGTCAAAGTGCAAGTAGATAAATAGGTACCACTCCGGTGGGAAGGTAAACGGCGTTTCCGTGCGCTGCTCTGGTTCGCTAGAAGTGGCTTAGTCATGCTGGCCACATGACCAGCTGTACGCCGGCTACCTCAGCCAGTAAAGCGAGATGAGCGCCGCAACCCCAGAGTCGGCCACGACTGGACCTAATGGTCAGGGGTCCTTTACTTTTAGAGCCTTTACTTTTAGAACCTAGAAGCTTGCATGCTGTCTTGTGACATTACCAAACTATGATTTCTGAATTTCTTATGTGCCAACGCTGTACCTTGTGACTCATTTAAAAAGCTATGCAATTCAGAATAACTTGATGAACACAATTTTGCTAGCATTACATTAAAAAAAAAAGATCACAGAGTGCGTGGGTAAAAATGACTTGGTACAAATTCAAATGTTTATGTGAAAAAACTGACATACATTTTGACATGATCCACCTTTTTCTGAAATGTGAACTGAGCATCATTTACCCCCCCCCCAAAAAAAGTTCAGTGTGCCCCCACCTTCTTTCCGTATACCCACGGAAACTTCCAAATACTAATAGTTAATGTTTGTTAATGACCAGGAAGAGGGCCTTCTCGGTAGTGGTGCCCGCCCTGTGGAACACCCTCCCATCAGATGTCAAGGAAATAAACAGGTATCTGACTTTTAGAAGACATCTGAAGGCAACCCTGTTTAGGGAAGTTTTTAATGTTTGAAGTTTTGTTCTGTTTTTAGTGTTCTGTTGGGAGCCGCCCAGAGTGGCTGGGGAAACCCAGGCAGATGGGCGGTTTATAAATAATAAAATGATGATGATGGTGGTGGTGATGATGATGAATAATGGGTTTTCCAGTTAAATAGAATCCAAAACAAGGTACAGGTTCAGCATCCATCATAAACAGAACGCTAGGTATTGTTTAGGTAGATTTTAGCAATATCAATATGAATTCTTAATTTGCGTTACATAAATATTTATTAAAAATCATTTTGAGGGAACCATTTAGGCCAGGGCTCAGCAACCTTTTTCAGCTGTGGGCCAGTCCACTGTCCCTCAGACCATGTCATGGACTTTTTTTTGGGGGGGGGGGGGATGAACAAATTCCTATGTCCCACAAATAAACCAGAGATGCATTTTAAATAAAAGGATGCATTCTACTCATGTAAAAACACCAGGCCCCACAAAAAACCCAGAGATGCATTTTAAATAAAAGGACACATTCTACATGCTGATTCCCGGACCGTCCGCAGGCCAGATTTAGAAGGCGATTGGGCCGCATCCGGCCCATGGGCCTTAGGTTGCCTACCCCTGCTTTAGGCAATACCCACTTATAAGCAGCGGCACATATGCTGCGCCACTTCAGAGAAGCTACAAGAGGTTCCTTCAAGAGAGATGAAATGGGAGGTGCAGCGATAGCAGAAGAACATGCTAAAGAAAACAGACACCACCTCACCCAACATAAACAGCCCTGGCTAGATTTGCAAACAGTGGAACTGTTTGATCCTACCCAATTCACCAATCTAAACACAGTCCCTTTTAAGCTCCAAAGCCTTGCGAGTCCTTAGCTAAAGGTTAACAAAAAATACCCTGGACCACACCCAGAGACATCAGGCGGAATAGCCTGAACAACGAACAACAGGTTAAATATATCTGCACAGAAGCAACTGGGCAATCAATGTAGGCTTCTACACACACACACACACACACACCAGTTCAAAGACAAGTTCCAATCCATCCTGCAACAAAGGACAAAACTACATGTTATGCTGGTAAACATGTACTTGCCAGTTAATGTTAGTGAAAGGGCAGAGGGGAGGCTCAATATGCAGAAAGGTGCCTAAAACTTTGCACGCCTGCCAGATCTCCCCTAAAAGTCTCTCCCACCCTCCGCCTGCTTTTGCTGGTTTCCCTCCTCTCCAACCAAGCTTCTTCTGATCTTTGAGTCAAACAAGACTGTGGGACAAACAGTAAACAGCCACGTGGGGCAACTTGCAGAGGAGAATCTGGCTAAATACCCCATCTTATCTATTAATTGTTCTTTCCAAAAAAACCCCAAACCCTCCACCTCCTTCAGATTAGTGTTAAGGGCGATGCAGTTTTCAGTACTGAGATGGTTTATTGCTTGCCTGTTGCTCTTGTTGTTGTTGTTTTCAGTACTGGGATGGTTATTGCTTGCCTGTTGTTGTTGTTGTTTATTTTATGTTTTCATACTGTAAACCACCCTGTGATCTTTGTATGAAGGGTGGTATATAAATTTAATAAATAAACAATAAATAATAGTTCTATCACATAGCTCATTCCAATGATTAAACATCAGCATCCCCATTAAACAAAAGGGAACTATCCCTTCAGATATAGAGACTTTAATGTCCAGACAAGATGTACATAAAGA
Organism: Podarcis cretensis; assembly: GCF_951804945.1. NCBI lineage: Eukaryota > Metazoa > Chordata > Lepidosauria > Squamata > Lacertidae > Podarcis > Podarcis cretensis. The sequence continues at coordinate 34,629,154 of NC_137187.1, forward strand.
GCGTAGGAATCAACCGATTCTTGCGTCCCCCGCCCTTTGTTGGCAGAGTACAAAACAAGACACATCCTGCAACACTGGAAGGTGAGGGGGAATCGGTTCTATGAATCTGCCACAAGTTTTTGAAAAGCACCCCAGAGTTTGATTTATTATAGAGAGCATGACCACATGGGAAAAATCAGGGCGATCGGATTGCCAACTGCTACAGTTAAATGAGCATAGACCATTGCTATTTTGCTGCGTGTACAGATGGTGTACATTAATATGAAGAGACACGGCCAATCTGTAGCTTCCCAGCAGTTTGTACAGCAGCATGTTCTACACACACGGTTTTGCATGCTGTTTCTGACATGCAAGTGCTACCTGCACAGGTAATTCATTAAATGAGAATCAGACTCTAGGCAAAGAATAAGCAGCACCCAACTAAATCTACGGATTAAGAGACAACAGACTCAGGCACCCAGTAGAAGGTTTCACTAGTGGCAACATTCTGAATTAATTGTGGGCTAGCAACCATAGACAGCATGATTCCAGGTTGTACATTGCCCCTTTTGACCCTACACATGGTAGAGAACCCAGACACCCAGAAAATTGGCCAAGTCATGCTATGCAGATGTAGAAGTATGCAGATCAATTTTACCAGTGGAAATGGTTAGATTGAATTTTGAGGGTATTTAAATATTCCTTCCCCTGTCGAGGGCACTCAACTGTTGCCCATGCAAGGGCAGAATCCAGAAATAGCCTCCTCTACTCATGCAACCAGGCTAAAGTTAATCTCTGAACTAACTAGATTACACACAGAAGCTTTGCTGAAGGGGTGAGAAAGACACCTTCGGATCCTGTATCTTCCACATGCACACAAGCAAAAACCTAAACCAGGTGCAAGAAAAAGCATGGGTCCTTCCAGAAACCCAGAACGTGCTTCACAGCACATAAAATAAGGGCTGCGAGAGAGAAGCAAAAGCAAGAGAAACAGAAAAGTCGAAATACAGACCAAAAATAAGAGGCCTGACATTATTAATACTCCCAACCTATCTTGGATGTGTTCAGGATCAATCATCACCTTTAATCCATGAAAAAAGTAATCAGGGAAGGGCCTTCTACCAAATATACTCTCCAAACCTATTAAGTATAAAGTGCATATACCCAACACTTTTTCTTCTTGGGAAATTATGTTTTGAACTGGGTACAAAGGTCTTACCCTCTGTGAGGCTCTAGAACAGAGCAAGCTACAAATAAAATTCTCCCAAACTCTTTTCTCCAGCTCACTTTGCACCACCAGCAATTTTGCCTTACATGAAAGTCTCTTCCACTGCTATTTAAAATCATTACTATATTCCTGTTCTACCCCAAAGCAGATTAAGGGACATTTCTGCTGCTGCCTGTTTAAAGCAACAGTGTTTGTTTTCCCCCCTTCCTCAGCTCCTGATTGAAGTCTCTACCCTGTTTTTCTTTATGCAATAGCTACACATTCTGCCCACCTTTGGCTATCCTTCACCATAGCTTACCTGGGAAGATGAAGTGGAGATTAAATCACATGTACATAGAAGTTGATGGTGCCTTAAGGGCCTCATTGTGAGAAGCTGAATTTGCTCCCAAATAAGTTTTCATGAGCCAACGCATATTCTAGATCAGAAGAAGACAAAATGAAGACCACAGTCCAATTGACCAAAGGCTAATTTCCTAGGGCTTGCTGATCAGAAACTCGTCGGTTCGAATCCCCACGACGGGGTGAGCTCCAGTTGCTCGGTCCCCGTTCCTGCCAACCTAGCAGTTCGAAAGCACGAAGTGCAAGTAGATAAATAGGTACCGCTCTGGCGGGAAAGTAAATGGTGTTTCTGTGCGCTGCTCTAGTTCGCCAGAAGCAGCTTAGTCATGCTGGCCACATGACCCAGAAGCTGTACGCCGTCTCCCTCGGCCAATAAAGCAGGATGAGCACCGCAACCCAGAGTTGTCCACGGCTGGATCTAACGGTCAGGGGTCCCTTTACCTATCAAAGAATACTGGACTATGTAGACATTGGTTCACTACATCAAGGGTGAGTAAAAGGACGGTCTTGATCTACTGGCAGATTTGCAGTAGATTAAACAATTGGCACCACGACAAACAGCAGCAGTAACAAAATGAATCCTCATTCCCTCATATTGCCAAAATGAAGAAATTCAGGGAAGCCAGGAGAGGGTTAGTGTGTGCAAGGACTGTACACTCAGTTCAGTTCTGGTACTCAAAATAAATTCCTGGGCTCAGAATCCTTTAGTTCTTTTATGTATCTGTCTTTTGTACCAGACTCCAGGCAGTGAATGTCAGAAGTCTGGTAAAAACAAAGTAAATTCTGAAAGTTTGCTCACTCCCTACAGTAAGTATTGCACATCTCATGTTCTTAGCAGGAGAGCCTCCTCAGCATCACTTGATATATATCAATTAGGCTTTCAGCTGCTAACAGACCCAGAGTACGCAGTCTGCCTTGCTTCATACATTTAACCCGTATTGGTGGACCACATAATGATTAAAACAGACCACGTAAGACTAAAGTCAGGCCACCTTTATTCCAGATTAATTCGAAGCACAAAATGGTACAGTCTGGCAAAATTAACACTCTTTGGGTTTTGCATTCATTAAAATGGGCCAGGATTAGAATTCATACTTTACCCACAAATTACATTATTTGGCCTCCCTGATTTTAAGTACAGCAGGACAGTTAAAAGGTATTGAGGGATGTGTATACATGAGCGTTTTGCCCATGCACTCCAAGTGGCTGTTTAGGGCAAAGGTCCCCAAACTGTGGTTGGCAGACCACTAGTGACCTATGAGCTTCATTCAGGTGGTTTGCAATGTGTTTGTGTTTTTACGGTTGTTGTTGAAGAAGAAGAAGACGAAGAAGAAGAGTTTGGATTTGATGCCCCTAAGGAGTCTCAAAGCGGCTAACATTCTCCTTTCCCTTCCTCCCCCACCACAAACACTCTGTGAGGTGAGTGGGGCTGAGAGACTTCAGAGAGGTCACCCAGCAGCTGCATGTGGAGGAGCGGGGAAGCGAACCCGGTTCCCCAGATTACGAGTCTACTGCTCTTAACCACTACACCACACCGGGTCCCTTAACCACTACACCACACTGGTTGAACACCAGATATGGCACATCCATTTCTTATATTGTACTGTAGTACAAAATGCAACAAATAAAAGAAGGAATGAATAAATAAATATACTGTACAATTAAAAACCACACAGCATCTAGCACAGCATATTACAACTGGGACAACGGGCAGAAAAAATAACATTAAGTGGTCCGCCAAGACCTTCAGCAATTTTTAAATGGTCCATGAGGGGAAAGGTTTGGGACCCACTGAGTTAGGGGCATCTTCTCACAAGCAGTAAAGCAGCACATAATGGAAGATGTATGCCTTCAAATGATATACAGAGGCCCAGTGACCATTAGGACAACCCTGGTTTGCAGCTTGTCTGGTTTTTGCCCCAGGTGAAGCCTCCAAAGGGGTGCCATTGAGGCTCCCATAGCCTGTGTGTGTGTATGCAAATATGCATGGGTGGGGTGCTAAACGGGGTCTTTGTCTTGGGTGAAATAAAGCCTAGTTTCGTCCCTGGGAAAGAGCTAAACCACAAGCCCAGGTTCAGGTAACACACTAAGCCAAACTACAGCTTAAATTTAACTTAAACTTAACATGCTTGCTTGTTATGTGTGAATGAGGACAATGTCGCAGAGGATATTGGGACATCCAGCTCTTAAATCACAACTCAGGTGTTCCCAATCTGAGAGCTGCACCCCAATATGCAAAAGTGAAACAGCAGAGCCAAAATATGATAGGCTAGCACAGTAAAACATGCAGCTCACTTACTCATGATAAAGCGGTAGACAAAGGGTTTCTTGCCCATCTAATTACCAAGCGTAAGAAACCAGAACCAGGAAAAAATATATACTTAGGGAGCAGTGGAGAGTCTGCTGTGGGTACAGCTACAGCTTTAAATATTGAAGATCATTAATGTGAAAGTGCCTCCTCCTGCTTTCAGGTAGTCTTATCTACCTGGCCAAATTAAAGTTAGTCTGTGTTAATACAGTGCCTAACGACCCAGGGAAAATATTGGTTTCTCTCTCTCTCTCTCTCTCACACACACACACACACACAGAATAACATCCCTTTCTCAGCCAAGGGGCAAAGGGAGGGAGGAAAGCAACAGGGTCACCGAAAGAGAAGAAAACGGAACGGAACAAGGCGACAGAGAAAAGGCGAGAGCCCAGGACAAGTAGCAGCCAGAGTAGTATTAGCAACCATCAGGAAAAGAGGGGGAGGCAGGCACTGAAGCGGGACACACACACACACACACACACACACACACACGACTGAACTCTGACACGAGGGGGAAAACTCTGAGTTTCGGGTGGGAGCTGGAGAAGAGGGCGGAGAAACGCGCTTTAAATCAAGTCTGGGGAGTCATGGAGAAGCCCAACCCTGGAGTGGAGAGACGAAGTGATCGGACATGGAGGGAGGGGAGAGAGGGAGATAAGGACTGGAGGGGGGAGAATATGGGGTGCCTCTGAGCAAAACCCAAGGGGGGGGGCGGCGGCCGCGCGCTTCCTTACCCAGAGCTCCGTGCCCCAGTCCATGCTGGCAGCGCCGTCGCCGTGCGCCCTCGCTCCGTGCGCCAAGGCCCACCCGGAGCCCGATCCGCCGCCTCCGCCGCCGCTCCCGTCCCGGGGAGTCCCGCTCCTCCCGCCCGTCCAGCCTCCAGCGCCGGCCCGGGACACTCCCCGCTCCGGCCCCGGCCCTTAAAGGCGCAGGCAGGGCTCAGCGCAGCCCGACGAGCGCCGGCATTCCCCGGCTTGGCACGGGGCGCGTCTCCCTCTGGCTTCCAAGGGTTTGATTGATGCCGAGGCGAAGGCCGCCCGCCCGCCCGCCCGCCCGTCTTCCCCCTCCCCCGAAAAGGGATCAACAGGCGGAGCCGAGGCGCGCCGCTCTTCCCAGGAAGCCGCCGCCGCCGCCGCCGCCGCCCTCCTTCCCCCGCGCAATGGGCGAAGGGTTTCCTCTCGCGTCAGGCTCGGCGATCGCTCGCGCGCGCGCTTCCTTGGAGCCGAGCTGAGCTCGCCGCGCGGGGGATCTCGCGGCGCGGGCGCTCGGGATCCGGCCCGCTGGACTCGGTGGGGGATGCGCCGCCGGTGAACGTGGGCGGCGCTAGGGTGGATCTTCTCTCGCTTTGACCCAAGAGAGGAAAACGCGTCTCGATCTCGGGTGGGACGGAGGGCGCGCTCAGCGTCTCGGCTCCACGCCGGACTTTGCTTCGCCTCCAAGGATGGAGTCCGTGTGGCTGCGTCCCCCGCGTGGTTGCTAAGGGAGCCCGTGCAGCGTTCGCGGGAAGGCTATTTCCAGTCCCACGTGGCTGCGCCAATCCGTACGGTGGCCCCTTACCAGACGTGACAAGCAGTCACGTGAAGCCTCACGGCTCCCAGAGAGGTGCTCCGTAAGCCACTGACGTGTGGTATGAAACGATTCCAGTCCCATTCACCCTGAGAAGAGCAACCCCAAGGCCGGCCCAAGACACAGAAGCATAGAATTGGAGAGTTGCAAGGGACTGCAAGGCTCATCTAGTCCCATACCCTGTAATGCAGGAATCTCAGCTAAGGTGAACCACAAAATGCCTCCCCCAACCAAGAGAGACTGGGGAAACCCAGCCAGATGAGCAGGGAATAAATAAGAACATCATTATTATCATAAGGAACAAGCATGGGAGGAAAGATCTAGATCGGCAACAAAAAGGGAAAAACCAACTCAATAATAATAATCATAATTTATTTATACCCCACCCATCTGGCTGTGTTTCCCCAGCCACTCCAGACGGCTCCCAACAGAATATTAAAAACACGATAAAACAGCAAATATTAAAAACTTCCCCTTAATAGGGCTGCCTTCAGATGTCTTCTAAAAGTCAGATACAGTAGTTGTTTATTTGCTTGACATCTTATGGGAGGGTGTTCCAAAGGGCGGGCGCCACGGCGCCACTACCGAGAAGGCCCTCCGCATGGTTCCCTGTAACTTTGCTTCTCGCAGCGAGGGAACCGCCAGAAGGCCCTCGGAGCTGGACCTCAGTGTCAGGGCTGGACGATGGGGGTGGAGACGCTCCTTCCGGTATACTCAACCTTACCCGAAGGTTGAAGTGGGAATCAAAGGTTGTCATGGTGGGGAAAGGGGCTTGCTGTAAATCCCACTGGGCAGGCGCAGAATCTGGGAGGTCCCAGAGGGGAGCCTCTGCCATTGCCACCCTAAGGGTGGGAGGAAACCAGCAGCACCTCCTATTCACTGAGAGGTTGCACTGGGGAGGGACTGCTGAGGAGGAAGGCAGATCCAGTCTCCAAGGAGTGTGCCGCAACCATGCAACAGCAGCGACAGGCAATGCATTCCTTGCAGGCCGGATCTGCTGCCCCTATGTATCTTGCCTGAGGCACACACTTCACTTTGCCTCATGGGTGGGCCAGCCGTGGCATCACCACCACCTGACCAAACCCCCACATGTTCCTTGGGACCAATAAAGTAAAGGTAAATGACCCCTGGGTGGTTAAGTCCAGTCAAAGGTGACTAAGGGGTTGCAGCACTCATCTCACTTTCAGGCCGAGAAGTCCACAGACAGCTTTCCGGGTCATGTGGCCAGCATGACTAAAATGCTTCTGGCGCAACAGGAACACCGTGACAGAAACCAGAACACACAGAAACGCCGTTTACCTTCCTGCCGCAGCGGTACCTATTTATCTACTTGCACTGGTGTGCTTTCAAACTGCTAGGTTGGCAGGAGTTGGGACAGAGGAACAGGAACTCACCCTATCATGGAGATTCGAGCCGTCAACCTTCTGATCGGCAAGCCCAAGAGGCTCAGTGGTTTAGACCACAGTGCCACCTGCGGCTTGGGACCAATAACGCCAACTCAAAACACAAATGGTCTGTTAAATACCTCTCTGTTCTTTTTTTGGGTGGGGGGTAATATTACAAAGCAGGTACAGTGGTACCTCAGGTTACAGACGCTTCGGGTTACAAACTCCGCTAACCAAGAAGTGGTTGCTCCAGGTTAAGAATGGAAATCGAGCGGCAGCATTAGCGAAAGCACGCTTCAGGTTAAGAACGGACCTCTGGAACGAATTAAGTTATTAACCCAAGGTACCACTGTATCCACAACAATTTAAGGGCAGCAAAAGTACCTTCAATAAGAAGCGCAAATGTATGGGCGTTCTATGCAGACACACCAGGGATGACCTGAATGATGCTTGCAGGCCAGTGTTGGTCTGCAGACCAGTTTGGGAACCTCTTCCTTAGGGGGTGGCCACTGGCTGGAGACAAAGTTTTTTGGGGTCTGCCGCCAGCTACTGTGGTAGAGATGGGGGGGGGGAGGCCTACTGTCACTTGTCAACTGTACATCAAAGGCACCTCCATTTCTTCCCTTTTAACAAATGCAAGAGGACAGCTAGGCTTTGTTTAGCTTCATTTAACTGCTGCACACCAAACAGTTCCATTCTTTGGAATGTCCATTCTTGTTTATTTGCATATATGTGTGTACGATAGCATTTGCAAATTTTATGCAGATGTGTCTATTGCTTCTTTTAAGCACTAAGCAGTGCCCCCAGATAGCAAGCAAACCTCAAGGCACCACAAAAACCTCTGCCTTTTCTTTCCTTTTCCTCACACTTTTTTTTTTTTACCTTCCTACACAATTTCTCTTTCTCAGCCCGTTCGCTACTTCCTTCCTTGCCTGTTGACTTAACTTCCTTACATTCTGGGACTTCTGTTCTTGCCCTATTCTGCACTGTGTGAGGTTTTGATATCAGATAGATAGACAGCTTTCCCACTCCTTACAGAAGTTGACTGCAGGCTGCTTAATGCTCTAATAAACTGAACATAGGTGAACCATCACAGCAAATGAACCAGTCAGAGGCAGATGTCACAAGCACCATGCAGTTTAAAGGAGGACCAAGTCAGTGGTTTAGCTGTTCTGGATGGGAATGGATTCTTCTATTATTTTAGGTAAAGGTAAAGAGACCTCTGACCATTAAGTCCAGTCGCAAATGACTCTGGGGTTGTGGCGCTCATCTCGCTTTACTGGCCGAGGGAGCCGACGTTTGTCCACAGACAGCTTCCAGGTCATGTGGCCAGCATGACTAAGCCGCTTCTGTTTACCTTCCCGCCAGAGCGGTACCTATTTATCTACTTGCACTTCGATGTGTTTTCGAACTGCTAGTTGGCAGGAGCTGGGACTGAGCAATGGGAGCTCACCCAGTCACAGGGATTTGAACCGCCAACCTTCTGATCGGCAAGCCCTAGGCTCTCTGGTTTAGATCACAGTGCCACCCGCGTTCCTCTTATATTATTTTAAAGTAAAGGTAAAGGGACCCCTGACCATTAGGTCCAGTCGTGACTGTCTCTGGGGTTGCGGCGCTCAACTCGCTTTATTGGCCGAGGGAGCTGGCGTACAGCTTCCGGGTCATGTGGCCAGCATGACTAAGCCGCTTCTGGCGAACCAGAGCAGCGCACAGAAACGCCATTTACCTTCCCGCAGGAGCGGTTCCTATTTATCTACTTGCTCTTTGACGTGCTTTCGAACTGCTAGGTTGGCAAGAGCAGGGACTGAGCAATGGGAGCTCACCCCGTCGCAGGGATTCGAACCGCCGACCTTCTGATCGGCAAGTCCTAGGCTCTGTGGTTTAACCCACAGTGCCACCAGTGTCTTGACCTTATATTATTTTATTATTTAACAAATTGGTACATTGCAGCGTGAAGCGATTAAAGTGGTATACCGCAAGCTAAAAATGAGATAAAAACAACAAATGAGATAAAAACAACAAGTTCTAGAAACATGAAAAGCAAACCATTGATTCCTTAAGGATCAGGTTCATTTCATAGTTGGATTGGGTCCTTTTTGCCAGCTTCAGATGGTATGCCAACTGTGCCCTCTCCTGGTGGACAAGTGTCCCTGCTGCCCACTCTTCAGAGGGTAGCAACTTTCTGGTTTGATTACTACAGTGAGCTCTGCATGGTTCTACCCTTGAACACAGTTGCCCAGTAATTGGTGGGAGTTAGCCATCGTATGGAATATTTTATTCCCCTCTGAAGGGGCGCCACTGATTGCTAGTAGGTTTCTGGGCTTAGCTTATGGTACTGCCCATGTGACCCAATCCAATACACGTTTACTGAGGAGTAAGAGCCACTGTGCTCAATGTAGTAACAATGCATAGGACGGAAGTTAGAAAATCCTAAATAGCCTGGGTCCAGGACCTCTCAGAGAGCATTATGACTCGTATGAATCTTTTGGGGAGGTGCAGTCTTCAGGAAAGGGTCTGCTTCTTATTTCCATACAACTGGGCATCAAACTCATGTCCACTAGAAGCAGGGACTTCCAGATGGTGGAGTCTGTGACCCACTGCTGTTGGATTCGAACTCACAGCTGCCCCAACCAGCATGCCCTGGGGTGACGGGTGTTGCAGTCTGCAATGTTCAGAGGGTCTCTGTACTAAATGGATACTTTGACTACTGCAATAATCTTGAATTGTTGATTTAATCTGAACTGTGTGTTGTTTTTTTACTGTTGTATGTTAATTGTTGTATTGAAATTGCATCCCATTTTATTTTATAAAATAAGTAACAAGCGAAGGAAGCAGTTATTCTGAATTAATGCAACTGAATGGCATAAATGTGCCCTTACATACACACCATTGTTTCTTATAAACTTCTCGCTCACCAGAAAAACAATGGACTGTTGAGATTACCAAGGCATCCTTCAGTGGAATGAGCAAGACAAAGCTGTCTCTCCACAAGAACTAGAAAACCTTGCTGTCAGCAAAACCATCCTCAACCCCAATGACAATGAGCCTTACACCAGTTTCCCATGTCGCTGACCTCAGGAAATTTAACTTCCTCTTAACCTTCAGAATGAACCAGTATCAGAAGGAATGAGGAAGGACTATCTACAAAAATGCTGTGAAATTCATGCAGGGTTGCACATAGAATCCTATTGTGTTGCCATGGTGACCAGGAGGGGTAGTGGCAGAGGCTGGGGGAGCCAGTGACTCAAGAGCGAAAACTATGCTGAGTCAGGAAGTTTTATTTTCTTCCTGTGTGTTCCAAGAATACATAGTCATTGAAAACCCAGTCCTAATGGCAGTCAGCTCAATCAAGAGTGGCTCATCTTCCCATCATTTCAATGCTGACTGGACTGGCAACTTGATGGCTCTTCTCTCTATCAATAATTCTAACGAGGTGATAAGTTATACCAGATTGATTAATGTAGAGACATAGATGGGACGTCAGATAGGTGGCATTAAAATGGTAACCCTCTTGGTTTATTGAAGCAAGACTCTGCCACAAGGAACAGCTGTTGCCTACTGCGCAACACTGCTGATTCCCTCATCTCTTACCAAAACGATTGAAATAACATTAGTTTCAGTAAAACCCCTACACCTTTGTCTCGCAGAGATTAATTCCAGAGCTTGCACATGGTGATCAATTCAGCCTGACCCCCTCCTTTGGCAATCCTCACAGAACTCTAGCCCAATGGTTGCCATTAATCTGATTTGAACTGATTTTATAATGAAATGATTTTAGAATGTTGTATCATTTTACTGTTGTTAGGCACTCTGAGCCCGGCTTAAGCAGGGGAGGGCGGGATATAAATAAATTATTATTATTATTATTATTATTATTATTATTATTATTATTATTAAGGTGTGTTACCTGCGGGAGTTATGTGTGTTATTGTAATGGTTGTAAGGGGTTACTTGTGCGTAAGTTGCCTCCAATTTCAGTTAGATTGCCTGGTTCACCATCCCTTGGCTGACAGCTCACACTCCGTGGCCGGTCATTCGCTTGCAGAATCCGTCAGTGGGCGTTTCTTGAACCTCTTCCAGCATAAGAGCTGTTTGACGCCAAGTCTCCTTCTACTTTCCCTGCGCGGAACTCGTCTGCGCAAGTAAGGGGAAGGCAGAGGCGTGTCAGCGTTCTCCCCACTAGTCTCTGGTGAAGGGCCTTGGAGCCCTGTCTCCAAATCCTCCATCTCCTTCTCTTCTCTACTGGTGTTACGCTGAATTCCTTCCCCCCTGCTGGTCCCCTCTCCTGCATCGTTTTGGAGCCTTGCCTCCACCTCTCGCTCTGATGTCAGTTCCCTGACATCCACCTCCCTCCCAGGACCCCCTCCACCCCCGGCCCGACCCGGTGATGTAACCTTGTCTCCCTCTTCAGCCGACGATGCAGGAAACCCCCGGAAGGAGCTGCTGTCGTCCTCCGAGGACTCAAACCCCGCTTCCCACCCGCTCCGATTTCTTCGCGCGGGACGGGCTTCCCAGTCCGATTCCTCCTCCCCTGACGCTTCTCCTCCTTCCTCTTCGGAAGCAGGAAAACCCACAAAATCCTCCTCCTCCTCATCGGTGGTTCCAAATTGCTCCTCCCAGAATCTCTCTATTGGTTTGGGCTTCCTCGGATACCTGCTGTGGAACTCTTTCACCAGATATCCGTCATCTACCTCCCCCGCGGGCACCCATGTGTTTTCCCACTCGGGTTCTCCTTCCCAAGCTACTAGGTACTCCACCTGCCACCCCCGCCATCGCGAATCTAGGATCTCCATCACCTGGTTGCGGTGTTCCCTCTCCTCCACTTGTGGGTGTGTGAGGCCTTCTCCTCCTTCCCCCCGGAACCTCCGCCCCCCCCCCCCCCGTACGGTGAGAGCAGCGACCTATGAAACACCGGGTGGATTTTCATGCTGTCTGGCAACTTGAGCCTGAATGCCACCGGGTTCACTTGGTGTGTTACCTCAAAGGGTCCCAGCCGTTTTGGCCGCAGTTTCTTGCACCCTCCCTTAAAGGGTAGCCCTTGGGTGGATAACCACACCCAGTCCCCCACCCTTATAGTCTCCCCTTCTTGGCAACGCTTGTCCGCTTGCCTCTTGTACACTTCCTTGGCCCTTTCCAGGTTCATCTTAAGCTGCTGGTGCAGAGCCTCCATTTCTTCCACAAACTGTTCTGCCGCGGGTACGCTCCACCCTTCCTCCCCCCTCCCGGGAAAGGCCCTGGGGTGACACCCATAATTAGCCATGAACGGGCTCATCCCCGTGGACACATGCTCAGCATTATTATATGCAAACTCAGCCAGTGCTAGCTTCTCTACCCAATCGTTCTGTCTCTCGTTCACGTAGCAGCGTAGATATTGCTGTAAAATACTGTTCACTCTCTCTGCTTGCCCGTTGGTCTCTGGGTGTCTCGCCGTCGAGAATCCCACCTCCACCTGCAATAAGTTCATGAGCCTCCTCCAGAACCTCGAGGTAAATTGTTTCCCTCGGTCTGAGATAACCCTCGAAGGAGCCCCATGCAACCTGAAGATGTGATCCACAAACAACCTGGCCGTTTCCTCTGCCGTTACTGCATGCGAGCACGCTATAAAATGGCACATTTTGGTTAGCAGATCTACCACCACCATGACTGCTGTCTTCCCTCTGGACTTGGGCAAATCTGTCATAAAATCGATAGACACCACCTCCCAGGGTCTTCCCGGTGTGGGTAAGGGTTCCAGCAACCCTGCCGGGGCAGCCTACTGTAATGGTTGTAAGGGGTTACTTGTGCGTAAGTTGCCTCCAATTTCAATTTCAGTTAGATTGCCTGGTTCACCATCCCTTGGCTGACAGCCCACACTCCGTGGCCGGTCAGTCGCTTGCAGAATCCGTCAGTGGGCGTTTCTTGAACCTCTTCCAGCATAAGAGCTGTTTGACGCCAAGTCTCCTCCTACTTTCCCTGCGTGGAACTCATCTGCGCAAGTAAGGGGAAGGCAGAGGGGTGTCAGCGCTCTCCCCACTAGTCTCTGGTGAAGGGTCTTGGAGCCCTGTCTCCAAATCCTCCATCTCCTTCTCTTCTCTACTGGTGTTACGCTGAATTCCTTCCCCCCTGCTGGTCCCCTCTCCTGCATCGTTTTGGAGCCTTGCCTCCACCTCTCGCTCTGATGTCAGTTCCCTGACAGTTATGGTGCTGGAGGAGACTCTTGAGAGTCCCATGGACTGCAAGAAGATCAAACGTATCCATTCTTAAGGAAATCAACCCTGAGTGCTCACTGGAAGGACAGATCGTGAAGCTGAGGCTCCAATACTTTGGCCACCTCATGAGAAGAGAAGACTCCCTGGAAAAGACCCTAATGTTGGGAAAGATGGAGGGCACAAGGAGAAGGGGACGACAGAGGATGAGGTGGTTGGACAGTGTTCTTGAAGCTACCAGCATGAGTTTGACCAAACTGCAGGAGGCAGTGGAAGACAGGAGTGCCTGGCGTGCTCTGGTCCATGGAGTCACGAAGAGTCAGATACGACTAAACGACTAAACAACAACAACCTGCTACAAGTACACGGTTAATAATATCTAGCATTTATATAGTATTTAAAGTATGCTATAATTTGTTGTGATTCTTATAACCTTATATAGTATCCCTGTATTGCAGATGGGGGCAGGCTGAGGCTAAGGAACTTGACTAAGATCATCTAGTGACCTAATGCTGGTGGCAACATTTGAACCCAGGGACTTCCTAGGCTGCACCACACCAGGCCCCGTCCCAGAACATTTTCATTAAAACATCCCCGCTTCTCTAGCCCATTTAATTACAGGTAAAACAAGTGAGCCCAGTATTACTGCTACATATTGCTATGGCCTATTGGATGAATTACAGGCCACCCCAATACAAAACAAATGTCTATTAAAAAGCTTTCCTGTGATAGTTTGGCCATAGTTCCTTTTTAACCAGGCCTTTGCCTGACTTGATCTACATCCTATAACCTTTTTAAAATGCTGGGTCTTTTGGGGTTTTTTTTAAATTGGGTTGTTGTTTTTGTTTTAATTTTATGTATTTAATATTTTATGTGAACTGCACTGAGACCTTCAGGTATAGGGCAGTATAGAAATTAAATAAATAATAATAATAAATTTTTTTATCACTCAAAGCATCTTTAGAATTTGTGTCCTCCCTTTACCCCAGCAGCTTAGCAAGTGGATACGCAAAATAAAAAATTAAAAATGGGACCCTTACATTGCTATATTCTCAACTCCAGCCACCCAAAATGCCTCTTTAAAATGAAAGGATAGATTGGAAGGTTCTTAGTGTGACAGCAGGAGAGGAAGACCTGGGGAGGAATGGGATGGCAGAGAAAAATGGTGGTCTGGTCTCCAGGCTGCAGTTTGCTGCCTCCAGATGTTTCGCAGGAGGGATTCAATGTGCTAAAGATCTTTAATGGATACATCTTCTAACAAGGTGGGCCTGTGAAAGCTTCTGCCCTAATCAATGTGTTAGTGCCTTCAGGTGCCACAATAATCTGTGATTGTTCTCATACTCTGTTGGTCACTCTTGCAAAACTCCAAAATAACAGGAGTTGGCAGAATGACCTGCCAGCTGTGAGTCTTCCACACATGGATTCAGAAAGTAATGGTCTTTCCCTGATCCACACACTTTAGACTGCCATATGTCTTGCTTTTTGAATTATGGTGCTGGAGGAGACTCTTGAGAGTCCCATGGACTGCAAGAAGATCAAACCTATCCATTCTGAAGGAAATCAGCCCTGAGTGCTCACTGGAAGGACAGATCCTTAAGATGAGGCTCCATACTTTGGCCACCTCATGAGAAGAGAAGACTCCCTGGAAAAGACCCTGATGTTGGGAAAGATGGAGGGCACAAGGAGAAGGGGACGACAGAGGACGAGATGGTTGGACAGTGTTCTCGAAGCTACCAACACGAGTTTGACCAAACTGCGGGAGGCAGTGGAAAACAGGAGTGCCTGGCATGCTCTGGCCCATGGGGTCACGAAGAGTCTGACACGACTAAACAACAAAAAATGTGTTGCTTTAGTTGTGAAGCACACAATTAACATTTCTCTTCCCACCCCCCAGTCAAGCCCCCTCCCCCATTAAGTTCTTTGGTGGAATTTACAGGAAATATAGCAAACCAATAAACAATGACTACTAATCGACCAAGACACAAATAGGTATCAAAGCAGCCAATTCCTGTACAAAAGTATTTATTTAACAGGCTACTGCATGGTGGAATGTGCACAACTCAGGCACCAACCCTAGACACTTACTAGGAAGTAAGGCCCAAATAACTTAATGGGACTTAATTCTGAGTAGAGGTGCACAAGATGGTGCTATTAGACAGTTTCTCAATAAAACCAATCAGTGTCCCTAAACTGGAAGATCATTTGGATTTGGTAACAGGATTCTCTCCTGAATCTCTCTCTCACACAAACCCCACCTTGAGAATATACCTAAATTACCTAACTGGTCCACTCCCTTGTTGGTTGGAAACCCTTGTTCCACCCACAATGATAGATATTTGGATATAGGGTGCTTGTAAAAAAGACACAGAAAAGGGGCAGTTCTACTTAGGATATTTTAATTATTATATTTTAATCCTACTCTTCATCCACGAGACTCAGACCAGAGAGGTAACTCTCTCCCATTTTGCCTTCGCACTAAAGCCTTCAAGGTAGGTTCGACTGACAGCGACTGGCTGAAGGAGGCCCAGTTAATTCCATGGCAGAGCAAAAGTTTGAACCCAGGGCCCTCTGACCCAAATCTAGCACTCTCAACAATCCCCATACTAGACTAGCCAAGCCAGACAATCTGAGAAGTGTGCTTTGCCATTCTTTGCAGTGTTGCAGAAAACACTCTCCTGTTGGTGCTTTCTAAGATGTAGCCCGAACGACCGCTTGGTCTATTTAAGCTAGTGGAATCTAGCATCTTTTCCTATCATTGTTCTCCTGTCCCCCTGTATTAAGTCATGGTTGGTCCAAGAAGCAATAACATTTTCCCTTCCTCATCCTTTTTTTTTAAAAAAGGATTCCCATCTCTGCTTTCACCCCAATGCCTCCCTCAGTTTTCCTCCTCCTCCTCCTGGTTACGTTACGAAAGAAAATAAAACTGGAATTGCAATTTCTTTTTCAGCCTTAAAAGCTGCTTCATAGGCATGTTCTTATGATGGCTTCTCCATTCTGAGGGTTGCTCTAGATCAGTGATGGAGAGACTGTGGCGCTCCAGGTTTCGTTGGTCTTCGACTTCCATCAGCCCCAGTCAGCATGGCCAATGGTCAAGGGCAGGAAATGTGGTTCACCAACATCTGGAAGGCCACAGCTCCCCCCAGCCCTGACTTGAGAGCTGGTCCAAGACTGCCAAGAGTCGCTTGACATCTCCAGCAGCAATCCTAAGGGGAGGTCAGTCAGGTAGAAGTCCAGATTCCTGGTTATATTCCTGTTTGTCCTCAAGTTGGTCCCTCCATTAGGCAGAATGAGATAAGACAGGTGTGACTGCATTCTGGACAAACCCACTTTGGATTACAGATGTGGTAAGGGCCATGTTTTTAATGAAGGGGAGGTGGCAAAGCTCAGAAGCGAAGCACTTGTTTTGCACGGAGAAGGTCCCCAGTTTCTGGCATCTCCAGTTAAAAGGTTCAAGTAGTAGGTGGTGGGAAGTCAGCATAAGCCAGAGGAAGCTATCAGAGTAGTGGGCTAGACGATCAGATAGTCTGGCTTTGTATAGCCCTGGTAATTCTCTCCCTCCTATAAATTTCCCTGCATGCAGTAAGCTAGCATATCAGCAGAGACTGCTCTGCTAAAACCCTTGACTGACACGCCAGTTTACTACGTGCAGAGTATTAATTTTCTTATTTTACATAAAGGAAGATGGAAAAAATATATGGCAATCCTACTTGCAGGGCTAAAGTGGTATGGGCTCCAGAATGCTACCTGGCTCCAGAATGCCAGGGCAGGAGAACCTGTGGCCAAGCAGTTCCAACTCCTGAGACCCAGCCAGCTTTGCCAAGGCTTAGGGATGATGGGGAGCTGGCAGTTCTACAACATCTGGAGGCCGACAGCTTCCCCAGCTCTAAAGCAGACATCCCCAACATGGTGTTCTCCAGATGTTTTGGTTGCAACCCTCACCAGCCTCTGTTGGTCTGGGAGTTGTAATCAAAACATCTGGAGAACATCAGGTTGGGGAAGACTGCTGTACATAGTGTGAAAAACAGGGTCAGCCAATGTTGTGCCCTGTGGATGTGGTTGTACTACAACTCCCATCATCAGCAACTACTGGTTATGCTTGCAGAGGCTGATGGGAGACAACAACATGGGTGACATGTTGTCTATCCTGGTGAAGAACAAAGCATAGGCTACTGGAACATAGAAAGTGGAGGAATTGGCCCTTTCCCACGTTATTCGATGGCCTATGAGGGCTTGGTGCCTCCTTTCTCTTTGATCCTTAAAATTCAAGCCTGTGAAAAAGCATAAATAAAATGAATAATCTAACCAAATCCTGTTGGGACGCTCTTCTGCAGCAGAAGGCTGGGTTTCCTTGCCCGCTTCTGTGAGGAGACTTGCAAGACCTCAGTGGCAGCCAATAATTTCTCATCTCAGGAATTCTGGTGCTCAAGGGCAAAGACGACAACAAACCCTACAGAACGTAATGGCACCTTCCTCTTGTTAACTGACAGGAATGCAGCAGAATCGAAACCGAAAAGAACGTGAACTATCAGAGCGTATCACCTCCCCAGTGGATCAGACTTTGCCTCCAGAATCTGCCGCCTGAGGCAAGGGCTGCCTCACTTTGCCTCACAGTAGGGCTGCCCCAGCATCTAGGGAGTATAATGCCGCCCAGGATTCAATGCTAAACTCTCTAGAAAGCCTGCGAGTGGGCTGTGGAAGTGAGAGGCTCCGAGGCGGGTCAGCCGCTTCCTCTCAGGGGGACCTGCTGTGCTCCATGTCCCGCCTCTTCCTCCACTGGAGCATTTTGAGGAGGCTGAGGCTGGCTTTGAAGAGCCGGTCGTGCTGGAAGATCATCTGATGAAAGGCGTTGAGGGGCAAGTTCCCACTGGGGTCAGCGTGCTTGAGGGTGGTGATGGGCGTGTAGAGGCTGTTGGTTTGGTACCGAAATGGAGGCTTCTCTGAGGTGATCACTTTCATAGTATGCTGCCAGGAGGAGTGCAAAGTGGAAGGTTAGAAAACAACAACCACAACAACAACCAGAACAACAACCACCACCAGCCAGGATACCATTTCAGAATTCAGCAGGGGGTGCAAAGAAATTGCTGCAGGAAAGGCAGAATTCATTTTGAAAGCCTGCACTTCAGCATGGTTAAGATGAAACACACTAATGATAAATTGACACGTGCTATTAAAGTAAGACGGGGAATAGGCAGGAGAAATGATTCTGAGGAGATATGGAAGGTGTTTGTAGAATTTGTACTGTTAAAATGGAAAGGGGCCGAACCATCGAAAGAGGTGTTGAAATTTTGGGAGGCTGGATAGTTACAATGGAATGGTCTCATGGTGGGATGCACGTTTTTATTCTTATTTATTTATGATTATTACTTTGTCAAAATTATATATATATATATATATATATATATATATATATATATAAAATTAAACACACACACACATTTATAAATAAATAAAATTTTAGGAACTTTTCATCGGGATTTAATAATAGGCAACCATATGTCCTTTGTCAGTATTTTTGATAACCAATTTCAGACCGTCACCTATTATTTTTATACAAGGGAAATGGTGCCTTTGGCCCAATCCAGGAATAAGTAAATAAAATACCGTACTTCTCCATGTATAGGACTAGGTTTTTTCCTTTTGAAAGCATGCTAAAAAATGGGGGTCGTTTTATACATGGGTAGCGCATAGGGTGGACGTTTGATGGGTTGCTGCCGTGGCTGTTAGCAGCCATTGTGCGTGTTATTGGTTGCTGCGTCAATGGGTAGTGTTGACTGGCTGATGCTGCAGCAGTTGGGCGGGCAATTGGCAACTTGTGCCAGCGAGGGGACACATGAGAGGCAGATTTTGCGATGCATGCGGGTGAGAGATTTTCAGCAACCCCCCTGACAAAAAAAGGTCAAGAACTCTGTGCTGCCATCTCCTCCCATTTTCTTAAATTTGAGTCCCTCAAAATAGGGGGCGTCTTATACACGGAAAAGTACAGTACCTTGTACACAGATCTGTTAAACTGTGGGCAGACTAGAAAGCACCCCATCCCAATATTCCTGTATGTTATCACTAGGGGTTGCCACCCCTGTTTGCTCTGCTCGCTGGCACCCTTTTGCCACCCCCACTCCCCCCACACCTGGCCAAGCCCTTTAGATGCCACCCACCTCCTTGCCTATCCCCTTATAACTCGCCCAAACCTCTCCTCTCCTCAGTGTTTGCCCCTAAGCTCAAGCCCTTTTTGTTAAGTTGTGGGTGAACATATCGGACAACACAGCGATTCTTCAAACAGCTCTTGTTTATTCACAGAACTGAACTGAACTGAAGGGTTCAGTCAGCCTGCTTATATAGAGCTCCAGTACAACGTAACTGTAACAATTTTCTAAAACTATCCAATCACTGAACGTCACTTTCGATCCCTTATTTGCATAACTATCTACAGTATCCCCCTGCTGGCCCAGGGTGAAAACTTCAGTACATAACACCTTTAACTCCAAACTGCTCTCTGAACCCCACCACAAACCCCACTGTAGCCTTTTAAAATAATGCTTTTCGCCCTCCTTTAAGCAGCTCACCTGGGGGGCTGCCTGCAACCTGGGCTGCTTCCCCCCCTTGCCTCCCTGCTGTTCTGGCACCACACTGGAGTCGGTGTGGCCACCGCAAACGGCACCACGGCAGCAGCCTTGCACTTTTGCATACAATATGGCTTTAATCATGTTTTCCGTTTGATTCAGTCTGCAAGGAAGCAGCTTGAGACCTGATGGCAAAACTGGCTGGAGGAGCTAAACCAACCACCTCGTTGTGCCCAAGACTGGAAGTCACATATATGTATGGAACGTGACCTTTGGCAATTTAATCAAGGAGATACAAAAATAGGAGATGAGCCTATTGTTCAAGTCCAAACGTAATCAGTGACTATCACTGCATGTCTCCACAAAAGAAAACGCTATCTGGGTTAGGACTCACTTCATCCTGACTCTCCAGAAAGCATCTAAATATAGTCGGAAGTGAGGAATGGCAATCAATTGTTCAGTTTGTCTGAAGCTTTTGTTTATGAGGGTATAAATACTACAGGCTTCACAGCAAACAATTGTTCTGGCTCCTTAAATCTACTTTGCTGAATATCAGCAAAGCACTTCTCTTAGCTTATCACTTTTTACTTCCCTAAAACATTACTATCCATTTCCTGCCTCTTGGACATTTGTTTCAAGAAATCATCACCCACAACCTCTCAGTGGGATGATGGTCTGCCATAGATTCTGACCAAAGGGTTGAATTCCTTCATTAATTGTTACTCAGCTACATTGGCCGGTGGAGGCAGCTATCTGTTTTCAAACCAAGAATTGGGAATTATGCTGCATCATAGAATCACAGAGTTGAAGGGACCCCAAGGGCCATCTAGTCCAACCCTCTGCCATGCAAGAATCTCAACACACAATCTCCCATCCAATTTGAAACCATATCAGACCCTGCTTAGCTTTGCATATGTGCTAGCAGTTTTATTGCTGCACTACTAGGAGACAGTGGCATGACTATTTTTTCGAAACAACCACCTGACGTTTCAAAGACATCTGAAGGCAGCCCTGTTTAAGGAAGTTTTTAATGACTGATGTTTTAATGTATTTTTAATCTTTTTTTGGAAGCTGCCCAGAGTGGCTGGGGAAATCCAGCCAGATGGGTGGGGTATAAATAATAATAATAATAATAATTTATTATTTATACCCCAGCCACTCTGGGCAGCTTCCAACAAAATATTAAAATACAGTAATGCATCAAACATTAAAAGCTCCCCTGAACAGGGCTGCCTTCAGATGTCTTCTAAAAGTCTGGTAGTTGTTGTTCTCTTTGACATCTGGTGGGAGGGCGTTCACCAGGACAGGTGCCGCTACCGAGAAGGCCCTCTGCCTGGTTCCCTGTAACCTCACTTCTCACAGCGAGGGAACTGCCAGAAGGCCCTCGGTGCTGGACCTTAGTGTCCAAGTAGAACGATGTGGGTGTAGACGCTCCTTCAGATATACTGGACCGAGGCCCTTTAGGGCTTTATAGGTCAGTACCAACACTTTGAATTGTGTCTGGAAACGTATTGGGAGCCAATGTAGGTCTTTCAAGACTGGTGTTATGTGGTCTCGATGGCCACTCCCAGTCACCAGTTTAGCTGCCGCATTCTGGATTAGTTGTAGTTTCTGGGTCACCTTCAAAGGTAGCCCCACGTAGAGCGCATTGCAGTAGTCCAAGCAGGAGATAACCAGAGAATTATGATGACGATGATGATGATGAACTGAGGAACACTGCTGCGAGGGTGCTGATGCTTCTTGCAGCTGAACCACAGATCAAAGTGGCAGCAATTTTAAACCTAGCAAGTGCTGCCTGCAACAAAATATTGTAGCACAACTTCCCTCCTTATTCAGGATTCTAGTCAGCTGTTACCTTCAAACAAGGCATTCTACTTCTCCCACGCCCCCCTGCCCCATTTTAATAGTTTCTCTTTTCTTTCCCTCTACATTAATGGCTACTGAGTGTTCTCAGGCCTCACTGGGAAGTTTTGCGGTTCTTAAAAGCACCAGACCACTTTTAAAGCATTGCACTTCTGCACACCTTGGGGCACCTCCATCTTATTCCTAGGTGGCTCTGTTCGAGCTACAAGCCAAGCAGCACTCAGCACCTGAGCTTGCTGTTAGAAGGAACAGTGGGCCAATGCCATAAGCCAGAGCTTTCCAAACTGTGTGTTGTGACAACTACCTGACTTTCAGAAGACATCTGTAGGCAGCCTGGTTTAGGGAAGTTTTTAATGTTTAAATTTTTATTCTGCTTAATATTCTGTTGGGAGCTGCCCAGAGTGGCTGGAGAAACCCAGCCAGATGGGCGGGGTATAATAATAATAATAATAATAATAATAATAATAATAATAATGTGTTGGCTGCAGCGTGCAGGTGTGTCACACAAACGCTCCCCGCACTCTTATAAGGGGTTAGTTTAACCTCCAGTTTGCTAGTAAAACTGAATAGCTGCATCACGAAATGATGCGTGTCTAAAAAGTGTGTCACCAACATGAAAAGTTTGGAAAGCTCTGCCATAATAATGAGCAAGGCTGGGCAGCCCGTCCCCGTCCCCCCCCCCCAGAAGCAGATCCCAGCTAGATTTCCTGTGGGCTTGAGAGCAATAAAGGAGAAAGTTTATAATCCTACCTCAGCCACCTCTTCTGGAGATTGCCCCAGCGCAGTGAAGACTTCCTTGGAATAGGCCATGTAGAAGCCCTGAAATATATCCAGCGTTTCTTTATCCACCTGAGAGAGGTCCATATTGGCTGCTTCTTCGTAGAGCTTCCTCTCGAATTCTGTTATCACTGGCCCAGGCTCAATTAAACTGATGCTGCAGAATGAAACAAGCAGTAATCGGAACTAATGAACTTCACCGTCTGCTGAGCTGAGAAACCGGGTGGGGTGGGGCGGCGGGGGGGGGGGGGGAAGACTGCCTGCCTTCACATGACTGAGCTTCACCAGCCAGCATGGATTTTGCCTATAGCCCTCTGGCATTCAGGCTAATTACTTCATCTCTGCTTTAGTAGACTACTATCTGGGTTTAGCATTTTCTGTCCTGTTCAGTCTTGCGCCGATAATGACCTAAAGAATGGGCTGTCCGCACAAAACACGATACCTGTGTTATAGGAATTCTAAGTTCTTATATGACAGGGACGCAGGTGGCGCTGTGGGTTAAAGCCTCAGTGCCTAGGACTTGCCGATCGGAAGGTCGGCGGTTCGAATCCCTGCGGCGGGGTGCGCTCCCGCTGCTCGGTCCCAGCGCCTGCCAACCTAGCAGTTCGAAAGCACCTCCGGGTGCAAGTAGATAAATAGGGACCGCTTACCAGCGGGAAGGTAAACGGCGTTTCCGTGTGCGGCTCTGGCTCGCCAGAGCAGCGATGTCACGCTGGCCACGTGACCCGGAAGTGTCTCCGGACAGCGCTGGCCCCCGGCCTCTTGAGTGAGATGGGCGCACAACCCCAGAGTCTGTCAAGACTGGCCCGTACGGGCAGGGGTACCTTTACCTTTACCTATCTGGGTTTATCATTTTCTGTCCTGTTCAGTCTTGCGCCGATAATGACCTAAAGAATGGGCTGTCCGCACAAAACACGATACCTGTGTTATAGGAATTCTAAGTTCTTATATGTATATAAAATAAATGTTCATAAATTTACAAGGCAAACACATACATAAGTATATAAACCACGTGTCTGAAACAGTACAGGAGAACAATCCTGAAGCCATTTTGACTCTCCCAAATTGGCCTCAAATATTTCTCTGCAAGGAGGAAGGAAATGGGAAAAGCTTTCTTTGAACTGTAGGGGCTCACACCTCCCTGTAAATACAGTCTGACAAGTATCTGTTAAGCTGAGCACACTATCAATATGCGTAAGAGATTCAGGAACTAAGTATTTAGCATCTCAAAGGAATGGCCAGGCTACAAAGAAATCAGATAATAAGGCATTATCAGGTATCCTGGCAGACAGGAGAGAAGCAACAATACACTCAAATTTCTGCTGGGAACCACCTCTTGCTGTGATGTTATGTATGATGTTTTGGGGGGTGGCCTTGAGCTACAGGGTAGGGAATTTCAAAAGTCTATATAGGAGCTTGCACACCAATGTTCTGGGTTCCTCTCCTCCTTCCCTGGGGGGGGGGGGGGGGAGAATGGGAGACCCTGTTGCAACAGTTTAATAAAGATCAGGCTTCCTAGCTGCTTTGCTTCTCAATATTCTCTGGTTGGCCTCTGTTATTTTCTCCTATCGACAGAGAACCTACTTAAGGACTCTATACGGGCTCTTGGATACCCCATAAGGGAAAAAGGAGCAGTTTTTTCTTATAACACCTGGTAAGCAAGACTGACCAAATTCACCTGAGAGAAAACACACTGTGGAGTTAAGGCTGTATAATTTTGGTTCACCAGGGAGTCCTTTTATATTAACTCCTCCCCCTCAATTTTCAAAAATTTATCTGCCACCAGGGAGTCTATGTGGGCTATATTAAAGATTCTGCGCAAGTTCTGTAGATAAATGAAAATACTTACATCCTGCCTGTCAGTCCACAAAAAAACCCAACAACTAATAAAACAGAGTGCTAAAACCAGAGAAAATTGTACAGATATTCAGAGAGAGCAGAGGTAAAATGAACTCAAACCAAAACACTGCCACTAGGAATGTGAATTTAATTAGGATATATCTCTCATGCCTTCCTTCAACCTTGAAGCCTCAGGCACATGAAAGGGGGTTATAGGTTTGTTTTGGTTTCATTCTGTATTTTGTGTTCTCATTTTGTATTTTTATGTTGTGAACATGATCTTTGGATGGACAGTATAAGTAATCAAGGCAACGGCGATATTATAACCTTCTCCTGTTTAAGCAGGCATTGCCCTTACTGAACTGATTTGTTTGGTTTTGCTGTTCTGTTACTGTATTTAAACTTAAACACGTTTTCAACTTGCTGCTACTGCTGTCTTATCTTCTATCTACTCTGATTTTATTATACTGAGTTTTTGCTCTTTTATTGTTTGTTTGTTTAGAAAGACTGATAGAGCACTTAACTGCAAAATTCTCTAAGCAGTTTACCATGTTGCGGCTTATTATGTTATTTGTCAAGTGTACTGGTTACTTTTTAACTACATATTTTATTGCCAGCTGCCTTGGGCATTGTATAGGGAAAGGTTTATTTAGTAAACGAATAAAAGAAAAAATCCCCCCTTCTTGCACTGCATGGGCAGATTTCAGGAAGGGGAGGGAAAAGAAAAAGAACACTTTCCCCTTTGCAAACATCCGGATGCCTCCCTTACAAATATATAGAGCAATTAAGTGTTCCAGTTTAGGGCTGAACCTGAGCACTTTAGCTTAGATATAATAATGCAGCAGGAAGTTGTTTCTAGGCAGGAAAGACCAAACAGAAGTGTCCTTCCTGAAAAGCTGTTTGCCCCCCTCCCAAGGGGGCCAAACAAAAGAAATGTAAGGACAAAGAGAAGAACATAAGAAGGGCCTGCAGGATCAGGCCAACGGCCCACCTGGTCCAGCATCCTGTTCTCACAGTGGCCAATCAGATGCCTGTGGGAAACCCACAACAGGTAAAGGTAAAAGGTAAAGGACCCCTGGAAGGTTAAGTCCAGTCAAAGGCGACTATGGGGTTGCTGCGCTCATCTCGCTTCAGGCCTAGGGAGCCGGCGTTTTCCGGGTCATGTGGCCAGCATGACTAAACTGCTTCTGGCGCAACAGAACACCGTGACAGAAACCAGAGCGCATGGAAACGCTGTTTACCTTCCCGTCACAGTGGTATACCTATTTAGCTACTTGCTAGGTTGGCAGAAGCTGCGACAGAGCAACGAGAGCTCGCTCCGTCGCGGGGATTTGAACCGCCGACCTTCCGATTGGCAAGCCCAAGAGGTTCAGTGGTTTAGACCACAGTGCCATCCACGCCCCTCCCACAACAGGAACCCCCTGTTGCTTCTAGCAACTAGTATTCAGAAGTATGGCTGCCTCCAACTCTCAAGGCAGAGCACAGCCTTAATGACTACAGTGGTACCTCGGGTTAAGTACTTAATTCGTTCTGGAGGTCCGTTGTTAACCTGAAACTGTTCTTAACCTGAAGCACCACTTTAGATAATGGGGCCTCCTGCTGCTGCTGTGCCACCGCCGAACGATTTCTGTTCTCATCCTGAATCAAAGTTCTTAACCCGAGGTAGTATTTCTGGATTAGCGGAGTCTGTAACCTGAAGCGTCTGTAACCTGAGGTACCACTGTACTAGCCATTGTTGCTTATCCTCTGATAATTTGTCTCTTTTAAAGGCCTCTAAGTTAGTGGCCAGCTCTGCCTCCTGTGGAAGAAAGTGCCATAGTTCAGCTATGCGCTTCATGGAGTTATCCGTCCTGAATCTTCCAACATTCAGTTTTGTTGGATGTTCACGAGAAAAGGGGGAAACAACCATCTTTTCTCTATTCAGTTTCACTGTGCCATGCATAATTTTATACACTTCTATCATGACACCTCTAAACAAATAAGTCTCCAACTCTGCAACTGTTTCTCATAGGGGACTCGCTCCATCCCCTTGTGCATCTTGGTTGCCATTTTCTTAACTTTTTCCCAGCCTGACAATATCATTCTCAAGGGGAGGCAACCAGGCTGGCTAGAGCACAGAAGACAAACACTCCTGTTAGGGGTACCCAACAACATTTGATTGCAGGTATCCCCCGTTATTCTACATTTCCGAGCACAATTCAAAGTGTTGGTGCTGACCTTTAAAGCCCTAAATGGCCTCGGCCCAGTATACCTGAAGGAGCGTCTCCACCCCCATCATTCTGCCCGGACACTGAGGTCCAGCTCCGAGGGCCTTCTGGCAGTTCCCTCGCTGCACGAAGCCAAGTTACAAGGAACCAGGCAGAGGGCCTTCTCGGTAGTGGCACCCGCCCTGTGGAACACCCTCCCGCCAGATGTCAAAGAGAAAAATAACTACCAAACTTTTGGAAGACATCTGAAGGCAGCCCTCTTTAGGGAAGCTTTTAATGTTTAATAGGTTATTGTATTTTAGTGTTTTGTTGGAAGCCGGCCAGAGTGGCTGGGGAAACCCAGCCAGATGGGCGGGGTATAAATAATAAATTATTATTAATATAACGCATCTCAGTAAAAAATTTCCCTCTTTGCTTAAGCGTCATACGCAGCCAGCATCTACCCCTTACAAAAAAACAATTCATGGTGTGACCTTTTATTACTCCCCTCCCCTACGCATGTCCAGTATAGATGCCTCTGTTATTTGTTATATAAAGCCTCTCACTGTGGAAAAAGAATGCTGCAAATGTGCTGATCTTAGTTCCACTGGGAACATGAATAACTTGCATCTGAGCAAAAGTGAGGACAGGCAGACCTCCTAACCTAAGGATAGAGAAGAAGATAGAGACCTCTCTGTGTGCCGGCTCTTTGCCTGCTATGGGCTGGATACACATGGAAACAAGTCCCAATGAACTCAGTGGGATTTTCTTCCAACCAGATGTGTGTAGGATTGGGCATTAAAGAAATTTTTTTTCATCCACTAACCAGAAGCTTCCAGCATTTAAATAATGTCCCATGCTCCCTAGTACCTGTAGTTTGTTAAAACATCTCCTCTATATTCTAAGACCTTTTAGGAATTCCTCTAATAAATTTAAGAACTGTTGGATCAGACACGCCCTGCAAGGCCGGTGGGCTCCTGCTGATCAAGCCTTTTCTATCGTGGTCTTTTAAGCTTCCTGTCACTGCAGGGCAGATCTAGGTATCTGAACCATTTATGTAGACTTGCTTTTGGTATAGGCCTTTAATGACTAGTGGTCTGTTGATCCGTTTTAATGCTGACTCTTGGTCTTGGTTTTGCCTTTCTGTGCAGAATTTGTGCTGTTAAATTATCTCCAGCGGGAGATCAAACCTTGCTTTGGAAATCTAACAGGACTGAAGAATGGATTGCGAACAACCATTTCAAAAAGTGGCATGTTGATTTCTGCACAAACATAAGGGACAGAACTGTGAAGAATCACTGCGCTTTGCCATTAAAGGCCTGCAAAAGAAGTACACGGGACAGAATATTTATGTACGAGGTCAAGTTATTATAAGAATCTTTGAAAGAGTTGTAAAATAAAACAAAAACTCTGCTAAAATTTTATGCAGTATGGGAATCAGAGAGCAAACTATCAGAATGCTGAAAGAGAAGCCAATTCTTTTTCGGTGGGAGGAGGAGAGGGGAACACGGGACTCATTAGTAATTACTGTCCTGTGTGTTTAAATTTATACTGTGTGTGTGTGTGTGTGTGTGTGTGTGTGTAAATCAGGTTCCTACCACCTGATGCCCTCTAGATCTTTTTGGACTATGATTCCCATCATCCTTGATGCTGACTGGAGATGAGAGTTGGAGTTCAACTACACTAATGGCCAAAACTGTAGAAACCTTTTGGAAACAGTGTACTTCCAAGGTTTGATGGCTCATAACACCACTTTTTTGGAGTAATGCCATAAAATTATATATCAACGGAAAGATAATTTAATGAAGAATGTAATTCACCTGATTGGCTCTCTAAACACTCATGCTCATTGGCCACATTCAAATGAATGAAATCCACTGCATATCAACCTAAGCAAGTTGTGCTTCCTTTTCTGGTTATTTGGCTACAACTTTTGATAGAATACAGATAATTGAACAAACTTTGTTGCATTACATTCTTCATTAAATTATCTTTCCACTGATATATAATTTTATGGCATTACTCCAAAATAAGTGGTGTTATGAGCCACCAAACCTTGGAAATACACTTTCCCCACAAAATTTCCACAATTTTGGCCAATAGTGTACATCTGAGGAGGAAAAAGGGCGCAGACAACCGTGAGCTAGGCAGACCAATGAACTGATTCACCAGGGCCGCTTCCTACCACGCTACACTAACCTGGCTTGCAGGAGTCTAGCTCAGTGGGAGGAGAACCCCAGCCATGATGTCTCACAATCCCCCAATACTTACTTGACCCCAAATTTCAGGGCCTGCAGGGCCAAACTCTCGCAGAAACCTTCCACAGCAAATTTGGAAGCAGAGTAGATGTCGTTGAAGAGGAGACCTAAAGGGAATGGAGTGTTGGCGTGAGAGGTGTAAAATAATTGTGGAGAAAGATGGTTCCTCTGCATGTCCTCTTGGGATGGGGGAACTGTGGGCCTTCCAGGTGTTGCTGAGCTGCAGCTCCCATAATCGCTCACCATTGGGCTATGCTGCCTTGGGCTGATGCAACTTCTGGACGGTCGCAGGTTCCCCATGCCTGTTCTGGGCATGGGGGAACAATCGTAAGAAACACCACAACAAACACAAACCATTTGCCAACGGGAGCAGAGCTGCCAACATTTTTACTGCCCCAGCTCCTGTGCTTTTAACAATAGTGCCAAAAACAGAAGTAAAGCAGGGAAAGTTCTTTCCGGCATGGAAATAGTGATGGGAAACCAACATTTACCTGTATTTTCTATTTATTTATTCCAGATTGCTTTTAAAAGCACAGGACCAGGGTTGGTGAAATAGGTAGCAACCCTAGTCAGAAATCATGGGCATAGCCAGAGGGGCAGCTGCCCCTCCATCAAGTAAATAAATAAAAATACTTAACTAACTGACCAGCTGTGTCACTGATAACTCGGGTCTGCCCCCCCACCCAATAAAGCCTGTCTATGCCCATGGTCAGAATGTGGAATTTGCCCATCACACCCGTTCCACACCCAGGGGAGGGAGGAAATAATCTTACTAGCATAAAAGTCCCACCTCATTCATTAGGCCGATTAAGTAAAACAGCAGGAATAAGCAATTTATTTTATGAGCAGCAATTAAAAAGAAATTAGCTTGTTCAGGCAATAGGAAACAACAGCAAAGCAGACATCGCTTTTGCAAGGTATTCCACGATACCATCTGAGAGAACAACACGGAAAAGAAGGGTGGCCTTTTAAAGGGTTCAAAAAAAGGCTTTTGGGAAAAGAGCTAAAGGCTCCTATGCACGTATTAGAAATCTTTTTAATGTGATTTTACAATAAGATATATCCTACTCAGCAGTAGTCATCAGCGGAAGGGGCTTCACTGCGTGACAGAACTGTTGGATAAATCTATGAAGGATGTGTTAAATTTCTTTCTTGGTACCTCCTTGGGCTCAGAAAAGACCTGCCCCCTCACCATGTATGCAATCTTAGGCCCACTCCCCTTTCGTTGTGGTCCCTTTTTCCTCCTGTGCACAAATTTTATTTGCAGAATTTGCCTTCACCTCTTTGCCCTATAGCAGGCCCATCCAACTCCCAAGAGACTGCGATCTACTCCCAGTACAGTGGTACCTCGGGTTACATACACTTCAGGTAACATACGCTTCAGGTTACAGACTCCGCTAACCCAGAAATAGTGCTTCAGGTTAAGAACTTTGCTTCAGGATGACAACAGAAATCGTGCTCTGGTGGCGCAGCGGCAGCAGGAGGCCCCATTAGCTAAAGTGGTGCTTCAGGTTAAGAACAGTTTCAGGTTAAGAACGCACCTCCGGAACAAATTAAGTACTTAAGCCGAGGTACCACTGTATTAATAAACTGTCAGTGATCTACCCATTGTCATTGAGGATTGACCAGAGTTGTTGACCCTTTGTGGGGGGGAATTGAGCAGAGTTGTTGAGCTTTTTTAAAGGGGGAATAACATAAATTGCTCAACTGAAACTCCGTCGCTAACAGTGGCGTAGCGTGGGTTGTCAGCACCCGGGGCAAGGCAAGTAATTTGCACCCCCTAACCCGTGGATTTGCGCCCCCTAACCCTAACCCCCAGATGTTGCGCCCGGTGCGGCCGGCCTCCCCTGCACCCCCCACGCTGCGCCACTGGTCGCTAACAAATGCACACTGTGCTAAAATCAATCGTCATATTCCCAATTGCCACCTGAAAACCCCCAAACACCGCCCACTGGACGCGACAGAGGAACAGGGGTGGGGCAGAGACATTCATTCCCCAGTTCTTTTAAGGCTGCGATCCATAAGGATCCCATGATCGACTATGATCACCTGGGGATCTACCTGTCGATCGCAGTCGACTGGTTGGACATGTCTGCCCTATAGCAACAAAGGCCCATAGCTCAGTGGGCAGAGAATATGCTTTGCATGCAGATGACGCCAGATTCAACCCACAGCATCCGCAGGTAGGGATGAGAAAGGTCCTGATCTGGAGAGATGCTGCCGGCCAGTGCAGGCAAATGAGCTAGATGCTTCCTGCACAGGCCCCTTTGGGCCATGTTCCAGGTCCATACTGTGTCACACTATTGTGGTGGGATGATAAGGTGATCAGTGTGGGGGCAAGAAACTGGCCTCAGTTCATAGGAGGGAGTTAGCTCTGATGGACTTTTTGTGTTCTGCCTGTGGAATTCACTGTGGTCCCAACAGGAGAGGAATGGAGGTTGCTTTGGCAGAACAATACAGTGGTACCTCTGGTTACGTACTTAATTTGTTCTGGAGGTCCGTTCTTAACCTGAAACTGTTCTTAACCTGAAGCACCACTTTAGTTAATGGGGCCTCATCCTGAAGCAAAGTTCTTAACCCGAGGCACTATTTCTGGGTTAGCAGAGTCTGTAACCTGAAGCGTATGTTACCTGAAGCATATGTAACCTGAGATACCACTGTACAGGACAACCAGCTCACCTAAAGATTGCAGTGGTACCTCGGGTTACATACGCTTCAGGTTACAGACTCCGCTAACCCAGAAATAGTACCTCGGGTTAAGAACTTTGCTTCAGGATGTGAACAGAAATTGTGCTCTGGCGGTGCAGCAGCAGCAGCAGGAGGCCCCATTAGCTAAAGTGGTGCTCCAGATTAAGAACAGTTTCAGGTTAAGAACGGACCTCCAGAACAAATTAAGTACGTAACCAGAGGTACCACTGTACTGTTAGGCAGATGTTTGTATTCTCCGAAAGTGAAAGAGAGAGAACAGAAGGGTGGCAGGCTGGGCATTATGGGGAATACCATTTAAAGGCTGTAGGAGGTTATTTAAAAATGGCTTGAGGTAGGGAATGAATGAATTTATTATGGTCACAGACCAGAAATATGGACATATACAGCAATAGAGAACATATATACATACATGTATTATTATTATTATTATTATTATTATTATTATTATTATTATTATTCCCCACCCATCTGGCTGGGTTTCCCCAGCCACGCTGGGTGGCTCTCAGCATATATCAGAACATACTAAAACATCAAACCTTAAAACTTCCCTAAACAGGGATGCCTTCAGATGTCTTCTAAAAGCCAGATAGTTGTTTATTTCCTTGACATCTGAAGAGAGAGTGTTCCACAGGGCGGGTGCCACTACCGAGAAGGCCCTCTGCCTGGTTCCCTGTAACCTTGCTTCTCACAGTGAGGGAACCAGCAGAAGACCCTCAGAGGAGGACCTCAGGTGTCTGGGCTGAACGGGGACTATAAGCGAGTGCGTGGTAAATGATACAGATATAAAACAATTAAAATATGTAGGTTATGACCTTAGCTGCTAATTTAAAATATGCATATTAAAAAATTGGCCATTAGATTCATTCAGAGCTCGTCTCCTTAGTTTTATAGCAGCAGCACAGAATGTGGCCATCTCTGGTTCCATGACCTCTATTAGATACTTTAATTAGTGGTCACCTGATCTGCCTGGGGTTCATTGCATAATTGGAGTGAGAAATATCAAAGTAGGGAGAGATCGGAGGAAAGGCCAAGGAGCAGTTGGCAGACCGTGTGCTTTGTCCGCAGAAGGTTCCAGGTATATTCATCCTGGCAACGCCATAAAAAAATCAAGGGGACTGAGAAAGACCCAAGGGCCACTCTCAGTCAGAGCAGACAAGTGTCTTATGTTCCAAAGGGGAGAAATGAACTCTTATTTAGAAGGCTTTCGAAACAGAAGGAATCTACCACTGCCCTGTGTCTTCCTACCTCCAGAGCTCACCTCACCATCATCCTGTTGGTCAAACAACATTTGCTACCCAAATGCTCCGCATTAGAGTCACGCCCCCCCCCCCACCTTCTGGCTGAGCCTCACCTTGCAAGCCCAGGACGCTGCTCATCACAACGACATGTCCCTGTCGTCGGCGCTTCATGCCAGGGAAGACTTCTTGGATAAGGCGCACCAAGCCAAAGAAATTGGTATCAAAGAGCTGCTGCATTGAGGCCATGCTCTGGCTTTCGACCGGGCCAATCATGCCTAAACCAGCATTGTTCACTGCAAGGGGAAGCAGTCAATTAGCAATAGAGAACAGGCAAAGTGGTACTTTTCAGAGATTATTATTATTATTATTATTTATAAACAAACAAACAAACAAACAAACAAACAAACAAACAATAAATTATTTATACCCCACCCATCTGGCTGTGTTTCCCCAGCCACTTTGGGCGGCTCCCAACAGAATATTAAAAACACGATAAACCATCAAACATTAAAAACTTCCCTAAACTGGCCTGCATTCAGATGTCTTCTAAAAGTCAGATTGTTCTTTATTTCCTTGCGCTGGTGCTGACCTTTAAAGCTCTAAACGCCCTCCTTCCAGTATACCTGAAGGAGCGTCTCCACCCCCATCATTCTGCCCGGACACTGAGGTCCAGTGCCGAGGGCCTTCTGGCGGTTCCCTTGCTGCAAGAAGCCAAGTTATACAGGGAACCAGGCAGAGGGCCTTCTCGGTAGTGGCACCTGCCCTGTGGAACGCCCTCCCACTAGATGTCAAAGAGAAAAACAAGTACCAGACTTTTAGAAGACATCTGCAGACAGCCCTCTTTAGGGAAGTTTTTAATGTTTGAAGTTTTATTCTGTTTTTAGTGTTCTGTTGGAAGCTGCCCAGAGTGGCTGGGGAGACCCAGCCAGATGGGTGGGGTATAAATAATAATATATTATTATTATTATTATTATTATTATTATTATTATTATTATTCTTCCTTGACATCTGATGGGAGGGCGTTCCACAGGGCGGGTGCCACTACTGAGAAGGCCCTTTGCCTGGTTCCCTGTAACCTCACTTCTCACAGGGAGGGAACCGCCAGAAGGCCCTCAGTGCTGGACTTCAGTGTCCGGGCAGAATGATGGGGGTGGAGACGCTCCTTCAGGTATACTGGACCGAGGATATCCTTGCTGGAGGTGTCTTCCATCAGCGGAGATAATGAAAGGATGGCATTCATTCTGCCATTTACCTTCTACCAGCCTCTAGATACTGTACAGCTGGATACCTGGTTTAGCAACCAGTTGCTCCTTGAAGGGCTAATGTCCCACAGTTTGAGCTACAAGGCTCCTGCTGAAACACACCACTTCCAGCTGAGAATTCCTGTGACCGTCTGGGCCTGTTGCAATGTTGCGCTCACAGGGTTTAGCTCA
Source organism: Podarcis cretensis (assembly GCF_951804945.1). NCBI lineage: Eukaryota > Metazoa > Chordata > Lepidosauria > Squamata > Lacertidae > Podarcis > Podarcis cretensis. The sequence continues at coordinate 34,663,004 of NC_137187.1, forward strand.
CGGGCTTGCCTGCTTCACCGTGAGCACAGGTTGCATCTTGCCCCATCCGCATTCAACCTGCTTGCGAAGGCTTTCACAATGGGGTGGAGCCCCACAACCTGTACATTTAATGAAGCACTCATGCAAGTGTTTTTTGCATGAGGAAAAAAGTCACCCTGGATTGCTTCAGCTCCAGACTGTGCCTGCCAAATGAGCCATGAGAATTGGCGTAATCTCTACTCCATACAGTGGTTTAATGAAGTGGCTTAATCCACAGTGGACAATCTGAGATACTTGTGGGATCCAAGTCCAATCCAGAGTGAGGATGACTATTTAGCCACGGCCGGCTGGGCCTAGCATTACACAGGCCCATCTGTGCCGAAACAAAATCACGATTGTATAGTGTAATGGTTCTAGGGGTTGCTTGTGCGTAAGTTGCCGCCACTCTTGGCTTGGTTGTCTGGTTGAACCCTTTCTATCTGGACAGCCCTTCACTTCGTGGCTGTCTCAGTCGCTGGCAGTATCCGTCAGTGGGCGTTTTTTGAATCTCTTCCAGCAAAGAAGTTCTTTGACACCAAGTCTCCTCCTACTCTCCCTGCGCGGAAGTCTTCTGCGCAGGGAGGGAGTGGGCAGCGGAGTACCCGTGCTCTCCCCGCTGGTTTCTGGCGAAGAGTCTTGGAGCCTCCTCTCCAAATCCCCTCTCTGCCCCCCTTCTCCACTGGTGTTACGCTGATTTCCTTCCCCAGCAGATGGGCTGCCTCTCTCCCTACTGGGACCCTCTCCGGCATCCCTCTGGAGCCTTCCCTCCGCCTCCAGCTCTGATGGCAGTTCCCTGACATATAGCCTAGCAGGTCTTGTGAGAAAACAGACACTGCCCACTTCACAGCAGGAGGCAGCTACCTGTGGTCTGTTACACAGGCATTTTTACCGCACACTGACCAATAAGAGAAAACGCAAACTGTAAAATACAAAACCAAGGCTTCAAGAAAACCAAATTATAAAAAATGACAAGGTAAGATCAAACCGTCATAGCAGATCCAAGAGACAACGACATTCATCACCTCAGAAATAAATTTACTGAGAAGATACTTAAAATAATTTCTAAATACCAACCAGGAATCAATCTCATTTAAAAAAATGCATAATGATTCTCTGATAACATGATTTAGAAAAAGAACACACAGGAGATCTTTCCCACCTCATAGGAATTATATCTAGCTATAAAACAAACTTTTAAGAGATTCGCCATCTAATCTCTTTGAAAGCCAAATGTTCAAATGGCCCAATAAAACAGCTCTACTGTATTTAGGTCTTGATGAAGCATTCAAATAAAGGCATATAATTGTTAATAGCAGACCAAGTCAGGCTTAAACAGCATGGCTTATGTGGTCCGCTAGCTAATGCTAGCTAATGCATGTAGCTGCCACACTCTCATATCCTTTATTCTCTGTTTACCCAAAGATTTGGCTTGCTCTACTTCCAGTGTCAGCAGATAAGAGGAGAAAAGCCAACAATGTAATTTCTCCCCATTAAGCTCACTTTTCCACAAAGGCCAAGAGGGTTAACCAGAACCTGATGTGCCAAAGACCTGAAGGAGGCAAAGGAGCAAATTTGGGGGTAATAAATAACAAAACTTATCCATGCCATGCTACTTAATGAGGTAAGACCAGCTTCTAAATTAAGAATATCAATAGCAAAACATTTAGGTAGGTAAAAGGTAAAGGTAAAGGACCTCTGGCCGTTTAGGTCCAGTCAAAGGCGATTATGGGGTTGCAATGCTCATCTCACTTTTAGGTCGAGGTAGCCGGCATTTGATCACAGACAGCTTTCCGGGTCAATTGGCCAGCATGACTAAACTGTTTCTGGCACAACAGAACACCATGATGGAAACCAGAGCACACGGAAATGCCTTTTACTTCCCGCTGCAGTGGTACCTATGTATCTACTTGCACTGGTGTGCTTTCGAACCGCTAGGTTGGCAGGAGCTGGCACAGAGCAACGGGAGCTCACCCCGTCGCAGGGATTTGAACCACTGACCTTCCAATCGGCAAGCCCAAGAGGCTCAGTGGTTTAGACCAATACTGACGCTGCAGGGGAACAGTTTTCCTACCAAGCACATCCACCCTGTGATGGGGGATGGTGTCCACACAGCGTCGGATCGATTCCTCGCTGGTCACATCCATCTCCTTGATCTCCAGAGTCTTCTCCAGCACAGGCCCTGCATGCTTCACCAGTTCTTGACTCTTCTCCAAATTCCTCATGGTGGCAATAACTAGGGAGCGAGGGGAAAGGGTTACATGACACCACTGGGATATTGAGGGTGAGGGGTGAGTTCTTTCAGAAATACTCAAGGCTGTGGGGTTGGGCAGGGGGCATGCACCAACTAGAGTTAGTACTCCAAGATACTCCTTTGTTAGGGAAGGCATCTAACAACGCTCAGAGGTGTTCAGGATACCAAACAATAACTGTAGCATCCAAGGCCATGTTCCACTTCAGGCTGCAGGTGCAAGACTGAATGCTTAATGTCTCCACAAAAGTGGAAGGCTGCATATAGGAAAACTACTGTATTTTTTGCTCTATAGGACACACTTTTCCCCCTCCAAAAATGAAGGGGAAATGTTTGTGCGTCCTATGGAGCGGATGCAGGCTCCTTGGCTTCAGCGAAAACAACGCGAGGCCTCCAAAGCGCTGAGGGAGCGCTCCCTCCGCACTCTGGAGGCTACGCGTTGCTTTCACTGAAGCCAAGGAGCCTGCATTCGCTCCATAGGACGCACAAACATTTCCCCTTCCCCTTGCACTGCACTCCAAAGGCTTCGCGGTTAGCTGCACAAAGCCTCCGCAGGGCAGCAGGGTGAAGGCACCCTGCTGCCCTGTGGAGGCTTGAAAGGCTGTCCCCGAAGCCAGAACAGAGACACGGAGAGCTGCGCAGCGTCTCGCTGTTCTAGCTTGGGGATGCCAGGGCTTTGTGGGGAAACCCCAGGCTTCCCCTTTCAGCCCTGACACTGATTTGATTCAGAATATTTTTTACTTGTTTTCCTCCTCTAAAAACTAGGTGCGTCCTTTGCTCGGGTGCGTCCTATAGAGCGAAAAATCTGGTAACTTGTCAGGAAGAAAACAAGACTAGGACTTGACAGGGAAATGGCTTTTTAACCCACCCACTTTATATACTCTTACACCAGTGCCAAAGTTTTGCATGTTTAAACTGCAGTTGCCTCTGAGACATCCACACCTCAGTGTAGAACCTGAAAAGCACTTCTGGGTGCAAAGCCTGGCGGGGACTGAATGCAGCAGTAGGCTCAGGAATGAAGAATGGGATCCATTGCTCTGATTCTTCCAAGGAGCTGCACTGTTCCCTCCCTGCTCCCTATCAACTGGTCCCTGGATCCAGGCAGCTCCTCACCTCGGAATCGCTTCAGCTCATCTCTGGCCAGACGCACTGCCAGGGCGAGGCCAATGCCGGAAGAGCAGCCTGTCACGAGTACATTTCGAACGGCCATCTTACTGCCTGCGGAAGGGAGAGGAGAAAATCAGAGGAAATCCTGAGGAAGTGCGGGGAGAACCATGGTATACGGTTCAAAGGGTGCTAGGATTGGATCTCTTCACTCTGACCATTTCTGGAAGCTCAGTGGTGGAGAGAGATCAAACTGTCCCAACTCAAATGCCGCCTCTGCCAGGAATGTTTTAAGTGCTCTGAACACATAAAAAACAGGTCCGTGCTAAGCATTATTGTGGGCTGGGCTGGAAGCAATACAGGTCTTACCTACATCACCAAATATTGGACCAAGGGATAGAGAGGAAATCACAACACTTGTGACTAGGTGAAAAGATGACAGAGTAACTTTTATATTTCTGGTGTCAATGTCTGGCTCAAGGTCATTCCCCCTAAAACAGGGGAAGCCCTTCAGCTGTTGCTGGATTATATACTATCCAGGATTTGACAGGGAGATATTTGAATAAGAGAGGCAGCGTTTTCTCCCCCCTAACCCCCCTAAACTTGTTTTCAAGACGCCTTGCAAAGCCACAGAACCCTGTGTAACAGATATCACCATGAAAATTGGTACATACATTTAGGGCACAATAATCCTTTAAGGCTTCAAACACTAACTCCCTCCCCACACCCATTTTACGGAGCAGAAAGGCATGCAAAATATATTGCAGTTTGGTATCTGAATTACTTATTATTTATTAAATTTATACACAGCCCTTCACCTCAAGATCACGAGGCGGTTTACAATATTAAATACACAACAAACTCATAACATCACAACAAACGGAAACAATAACCCCTGCCCCCCCCCCAATTTAAAAGGCCATAGATTGTTTAATTTGCCAAAGGCCTGGGAGAAGAGCATTGCTTTTGCTGGCACATAAAGATATGTGATGAAGGTGCCAGGTGAGCCTTCCAGGGGAGAGTGTTCCACAAGCAGGAATCTACCACAGAAAAAGAGGCCCTGCAAGGTAAAGGTAAAGGTACCCCTGCCCGTACGGGCCAGTCTTGACAGACTCTGGGGTTGTGCGCCCATCTCACTTAAGAGGCCAGGGGCCAGCGCTGTCCGGAGACACTTCCGGGTCACGTGGCCAGCGTGACATCGCTGCTCTGGCCAGAGCCAGAGCCAGAGCCAGAGCCGCACACGGAAACGCTGTTTACCTTCCCGCTGGTAAGCGGTCCCTATTTATCTACTTGCACCCGGAGGTGCTTTCGAACTGCTAGGTTGGCAGGCGCTGGGACCGAGCAGCGGGAGCGCACCCCGCCGCAGGGATTCGAACCGCCGACCTTTCGATCGGCAAGCCCTAGGCGCTGAGGCTTTAACCCACAGCGCCACCTGCGTCCCAGGCCCTGCAAACAAGTGCTTTAAATATGTAGGCTGCACATTTTCCTGAAAGGAAGCCCCACTGAACAAAGTGTGACTTCCAAGTTATCCTAAATAATGCTGGAGCTGTTTACTGCAAACAGTTCTTAGTCTACTGTCACGAGGTACCACTTTCTGCGCCAAACTGGGAATGGGTGGCCAGTAGTCATAACCCTTGCTCTGTCTGATTTGCCAACAGAGCAGCCTGGGCAGAACCAGGGAGAGAGACTGGTAACTTTTGACACCCCCAGAGACTCACTTTCCACCGCTGGTGGATTGAGGGTGTAGAAGCCAGAGCACACCAGCCTTCTTCCCATTTTACCCTTTTAACATAACCAATAGATTCCTCCTCTGCTTGTGAGCCTCTTCCCTCCTTCTTCAAAGTGGAAATCTGATTATTACTCTAACATTATTTCAAGAGCTCTATAATCTATTTACAAACGGTGTACATTGCTCTTAGTAAAACGACCCTGCCTATTTTCCATACAGCATAAAAGACAAGTGCTGAACTAGACCAAACACAGCTTTGGGTCGTCCCTGGAGCCTGCATCTCACGCCACCCAGTCTGGCTGCTCCTTCGTCACCCTTACCCAGTCCATTTTCCCACCACTCTCTCTATCCTAATAGCGCACATTTTCAGCTGGGATTATTAATGCTGTATTTAAACAGTACCCCTTAAATAAGAAAACAGGGGGCTATTATATATATTACATGCTGAGTCAGAGTTCCAAGGCCTAAAATGCTGCTGTGACTTGTTCAAGCTCCCACATGGAGTTTCAGACTAACCTGAGATGTGTCTGAGCTAGTTTTCCATTGCAGATCGGGTCAGTGGTCATCGGAAATATCTCCAGAGCGCTTTAGCTGCCTGTACCGGTGACATGCAGCATATGGTGTGCTGTTACCACTCAAGACACATTCCCCTGCTTCATCCTTCAGCATTACAGAAGAGGGTTTGGAAATAAAGCTGCCAGATCAAGGACCAGGACCGGTCGCTTTGCACACAGCCTGGTTCAACAGGTGCGGCTCGCTGGGTGGGAGGAGTCTGTGTGGTCTTCTCCAATCTAGCTGGGTACCACGGGGTCTTTTCCACAGGACCTCCTGATGTGATTGTCCTCCAGATACCTGCTGGACTACAATTCACATCACACCTAACCACTGGTCAAGCTTTATGAGGAACAGTTGAGGGAGTTGGGTACTGTTTCGCCCGAAGAAGACTGAGAGCTGTATGATAAAAGGTAAAGGTACCCCTGCCCGTACGGGCCAGTCTTGACAGACTCTGGGGTTGTGCGCCCATCTCACTCAAGAGGCCAGGGGCCAGCGCTGTCCGGAGACACTTCCGGGTCACGTGGCTAGCGTGACATCGCTGCTCTGGTGAGCCAGAGCCGCACACAGAAACGCCGTTTACCTTCCCGCTGGTAAGCGGTCCCTATTTATCTACTTGCACCCGGAGGTGCTTTCGAACTGCTAGGTTGGCAGGCGCTGGGACCGAGCAGCGGGAGCGCACCCCGCCGCAGGGATTCGAACCGCCGACCTTTCGATCGGCAAGCCCTAGGCGCTGAGGCTTTAACCCACAGCGCCACCTGCGTCCCAGAGCTGTATGATAGCCATCTTCAAATATCTGAAGGGCTGTCACACAGAAGATGGAACAAGCTTAGTTTTCTGCTGCTCCATAGGGTAAGACCCAAACCAATGGATTCAAATTGTACAAATCATATAGAATAAGAGGAGGGTAAGAGCTGTTTGACAGTGGAATAAACTCCCTGGGAAGGTGGGGCATTCTCCTTCATTAAGAAGTTTTTAAAGAGGAGAAGAAGAAGAGTTTGGATTTGATATCCTGCTTTATCACTACCTGAAGGAGTCTCAAAGTGGCTAACATTCTCCTTTCCCTTCCTCCCCCACAACAAACACTCTGTGGGGTGAGTGAGGCTGAGAGACTTCAGAGAAGTGTGACCAGCCCGAGGTCACCCAGCAGCTGCATGTGGAGGAGCGGAGACACGAACCAGGTTCCCCAGATTACGAGTCTACCACTCTTAACCACTACACCACACTGGCTCTTTAAACAGAGATTGGATGGCCATCTGCCAGGGATTCTTTAGCAGTGATTCCTGAACTGCAGGGGGTTGTAATAGATGACCCATGGGGTCCCTTCCAACCCTGCAGTTCTATTCTTCAAATCTATGAGATCTGGGCAAAAACAAGATGCTAAGGCACAAGTGCTCAGGGGAGAAACAGTACCCAGCAAACAGAAGTATATGATGAGGGGTGGTCCAAGACTGCAATTGGGTTACAAAACCCTCCCTGCCCTTCCCAACTGCATATTTGTTGGTGTATGTATTGCAAAGAAAAGAAAACAGGCTTTGTGTCATCATGCCTTAGAGCTACTTGTACAAAACAAAGCCTTGGCCTGGAGAAAATGTGGAGGCATCTCGATGTCCCCTGAGACAGCCCAAATTATATTCAGGCTTGCTAACTCACAATTTCTTAATTACATGGACATCAACTGCTGTGGATATGCCATCTGCTGCAATTCAAAGCTTGGATGTAGGAGTACACAACCTAAGATTCACATTCTTTATAATTTTAATGAATATAGGCTTTATTTACAGCCCATTGACCGTCAGTAGAAAGTTACAGAACATGAAATACATAAGATTGTTAAAAGGAGGGAGACCTGGGCAAGCAATCGGGGCTTGTCTGAAGGAAATTAAAACATTTAGAAATGTTGCAACTTGCTTAGCAATTTAAAGCAAAACATGAGTTCTCCAATAAAATGGTCAACGGAGACTCAGAAGACTGTCCTGGCAAAACATGCCCACAAAAAGTGGCCTGGACTTTGGCACTTTGTAGGCTCCTGGTGGTACAGATATATCAATGCTTATTTTGATGCACACCCATACTTTATTAATACTGGTAATTATTGGCATTGGGTAGCATGCTGAAGAGTGACTTGTCCCCCCAAAGAAATGCTAGCTAGAGCACAGTAGGGGATGGTCTCCCAGTGTTGTGGGTGCATCATGCGGGGTGCCCTGTTTACTTGGGAGTAAAAAATATCCAGACCCTTATTCCGAAGTGCAGCATGGAGGTGCACTGTTAAAAGTGTGTGCCACGAATTAGGGATCATGCAGTGAGGAGCCTCCCAGTCACATGATGCATGGTGTGATGCAGCCCAAAACTTATTTTGGGGTGTAGCAGCACAAAAGCTTAAGATCCCCTCTCAAGCAGCTCGTGCATCCCTGTGCAGAAGGGACCCCAGCAGTCTATGAAAGTTCACGCCGTAATAAACGGAAAGGTGCCGCATTGCCCTTTGTTCTTTTCGTTGCTACCCGTCTGTGGAAACTGTGTAGGCAGATAAGCAAGTGGAAATCGGAAACCGGCCTCGGCCTGCCTCGTTCTCCAGGGGCTCCTGTGCAGCTACAGGTTCTCTTTTCCAGGCCCGGGCAAGGAGAGTGATGGGGAAAGCTCCTGCAAACAGCAGCTCAGAAGACACCGGAGGAGCCCCGCCACCTGGCAACCCAGCGCCGCGGCAGCCAGCCGGCGAGCAGCAGGCGGCGGCAGGGCGATTACTGGCCACGTCATGGGGGATTACAGGGTGTCCTCACCGAGCGGAAAAGGCCGAGGAAAAAAGGTGGGGGGGGGGACCTTCCAGCCTAGCGGTCACCCCGGATAAATCCACGCTGGGGCGCGGACGCAACAGCCGCAAGCTCTTTATCTGCCACCTCTCCAAGGCGCGCACGCAGCCCGAGGCTATGCAAGCCACAGCCGGCTGCAGCCTTGGAGAAGGCGGGGGGCACCTCCTGGCTGGGAGATTTCCTGCGCCATGCTGCTGCCCACCCCGCCGCCGGGCACCTACCTACCTCTCGCGCCCCTCTTTACGCACGATCCCTCGTTGTGAAAGGTGAGGAGAGAGACACAACAACAAAAAATATGACCCCAGCGCCCACCTCTCCAAAAGCGCAGAAGCGAGCGCTCGCCCTCGCCCCAGCCAAGCCTCTCGCCTCCGGAGTCAGCCGCCCCTCGCTCACTTCCCCAAATTCAGCCTCAAGCCCGGCGATCGAAGGACAAGCGAGCCCGCCCCGAGCCGGAGGACGCCGGGCGTTGTAGTCCTGTCCTCCCCGGCGAGGTCCGGCTCCTCCTTCTCCTCCCTGTCGCCGCCCCGCCTTCCCCGGGCGAGGAAAGGGAGGCTGCGCCGCGCTCGGAGCGCAGCCTGTTGGTAATTTAGGAAGGCGATTAGAGAGCGAAATCGCGGAGGAGGAGCGGACGAGCCCGAGAGCTCCGCGGATGCTCCGCGCCTAGAGACAGCTGCGCGCCAGAGTGGGGCGCTATAGGCTTCATGCCTTGCTTGGGAGGGTTCCCGGATTATTTGGTTGGCGCTGGGGAAACAGGATCCTGCGCTAGCTTGTTGTTGTTATACTTAACAACAACAACAACAGTTTCATTAATTAAATGTATATTGTTTCCCTGCTTATTTAACATATGCAGAATTCATCATGCGAAAGGCTGGGCTGGATGAATCCCAAACCAGAATTAAGATTGTCGGAAGAAACATCAATAACCTCAGATATGCAGATGACACAACCTCGATGGCAGAAAGTGAGGAGGAATTAAAGAACCTTTTAATGAGGGTGAAAGAGGAGAGCGCAAAATATGGTCTGAAGCTCAACATAAAAAAAACAAAGATCATGGCCACTGGGCCCGTCACCTCCTGGCAAATAGAAGGGGAAGAAATGGAGGCAGTGAGAGATTTTACTTTCTTGGGCTCCATGATCACTGCAGATGGTGACAGCAGTCATGAAATTAAAAGACGCCTGCTTCTTGGGAGAAAAGCAATGACAAACCTAGACAGCATTTTAAAAAACAGAGACATCACATTGCCAACAAAGGTCTGTATAAGTTAAAGCTATGGTTTTCCCAGTAGTGATGTATGGAAGTGAGAGCTGGACCATAAAGAAGGCTGATCGCCAAAGAATTGATGCTTTTGAATTATGGTGCTGGAGGAGACTCTTGAGAGTACCATGGACTGCAAGAAGATCAAACCTCTCCATTCTGAAGGAAATCAGCCCTGAGTGCTCACTGGAAGGACAGATCCGGAAGCTGAGGCTCCAATACCTTGGCCACCTCATGAGAAGAGAAGATTTCCTGGAAAAGATCCTGATGTTGGGAAAGTTTGAGGGCACAAGGAGAAGAGGACGACAGAGGACGAGATGGTTGGATAGTGTTCTCGAAGCTACCAGCATGAGTTTGACCAAACTGCGGGAGGCGGTGGAAGACAGGAGTGCCTGGCGTGCTCTGGTCCATGGGGTCACAAAGAGTCGGACACAACTAAACGACTAAACAACAACAACAACAACAACAACACTGCTCTTCATCCGAGGATCACAGGGTGCCTAACAGTATAAAAACACAACAATACATAGCATAATTGCAGACAAAACAATGCCCCCCCCCCATTTTAAATGCCATAGATGTTTAATCAGAATGTTTTTGCCTGGTGCCTAAAGGTGTATAATGAAGGTGCCAGTCAAACGTCCCTGGGGAGGGCATTCCACAAATGGAGCCACGGCAAAAAAGGCCCCTTCTTGTGTTGCTGACCTCGGGACCTGTGGTGGAGGAGACACAAGGAAAAGGACCTTATCAGTTCATATGATATTTTTTTTACTCCTTAATCTGGAGTAGTTATTTTGGTGATACATTTTTGTATGACTTTTCTTAAGTAGAGACAACTAGGAATGTGGCCTAGGGAGAGCTTGTGAGAGCCAGCTAGAAAGACCCACCCCTGCCTTAGAACCATTGTAAAATTATCACTCATTTTTTCTCTGGCAGTGCTCTTGTGCCTTTAAAAGGTGCATCACAGGCAGGAACTGAACAGGTGCCACTTTCCAGGGATAACAAAATTGTTATTGCTATTATTATCTTTCCTCCCAAAATAGCCCAGGGCAGCAGACGCGCAAGCAAAAATAATAATTTCAATGCCGATGCAGACTGGGAAAGAGTTCAGCTTAAAAGATTTGTTATAATATGACTTTCTTGCTTTTGAGTCCTAATACTACATCCACAACATCACCGAGTGTCGGTGGAGATTCGTGCTGTGGTAAGACTGCATTTAGGATTCATCTGAGGGATCCAGAAACAGAAGATCAGGAGAAGGAAATGCGTCTTGTGAACACAAGATGCTACTGCTGCTAGATGCAGATAGGTTCTAGTTCTGCAAAATAGGGGAGTGCCTTTATTTAATTTATACACTTCCTTTCCTCCAATGAGCTAAGGGCAGTTTACATGGTAAATAATAATAATAATAATAATAATAATAATAATAATAATAATTTATTTTTTGTACCCTGCCCATCTGGCTGGGTCTCCCCAGCCACTCTGGGCGGCTTCCAACAAAGATTAAAAATACAGTGGTGCCCCGCAAGACGAATGCCTCGCAAGACGGAAAACTCTCTAGACGAAAGAGTTTTCCGTTTTGGAGGTGCTTCGCAAAACAAATTTCCTATGGGCTTGCTTCGCAAGACGAAAATGTCTTGCGAGTTTCTGCAGGTTCCCCCCCCCCCCCTTTTCTAAGCCGCTAAGCCGCTTATCTGCTTATCCGATAAGCCGATAAGCCGCTAAAAGCCGCTAATAGCGCTAATAGCGCTAAGCCGCTAAGCCATCAATGGGCTTGCTCCGCAAGACGAAAAAACTGCTAGACGAAGAGACTCGCGGAACGGATTCTTTTTGTCTTGCGAGGCACCACTGTACATTAAAATGTCATTCTCACAACCATTTTCCATGACGGATGAGGCTGAGAAACTGTGAATGGCCCAAGATTTCCCAGCAAGCGTCACACCCAAACAATCAGTCAGAAGCTGGAGCCAGGAGGTCAGTAATAAAACTGCCGCACGCAAGATGGAGCAAGCTTGTTTCCTCTGGCTCTGGAGGGTAGGGATTCGGACCAATGACTTCGAGTTACAAGAAAGGAGATTCCGGCTAAACATATGAGGGGGAAACGTTCTGACAGTAAGGGCTGATTGACAGTGAAACGGTCTCCCTTGGCAGGTTGTGGACTCTCCTTCCTTGGAGGTTTTCAAACAGAGGTTGGACGGTCATCTGTCATGGATGCTTTAGCTGAGATACCTGCATTGTACTAGAGGACGTTTGGGGTCCCTTCCAACTCTATGATTCTATGACAACACCCAGTGTCAGTACTGACATCACTTACGCAGGCTGCAGGGCATGCTATGTGTTGTGTGCGTGCCACACAGCTTGCACAAGTGACATCAGTACCCCCTGCAGTGTGTGCACGTGGCCACTGTGGAATTTTGAGCCTCCTCAAAAATTTTGGAGGGGCCTTGTCGCCCTTCCTGGCACCCCTGGCACTGGTTTCTTCAAAATACCTGTGATGCTTTCTGACTCTCACTTGCAGCCTCCAGTCATTTCTCACCCAGTACAGTGGTACCTCAGGTTAAGAACTTATTTTGTTCTCGAGGTCTGTTCTTAACCTAAAACTGCTCTTAACCTGAAGGACCACTTTAGCTAATGGGGCCTCCTGTTGCTACCGCGCCGCCGGAGCACGATTTCTGTTCTCATCGTGAAACAAAGTTCTTAACCTGAGGTACTATTTCTGGGTTAGCGGAGTCTGCAACCTGAAGCGTATGTAATCCGAGGTACCACTGTATTAGGGCATTTACTTTTGAGTTACCGTAACTAAACTGCATATTTGACCTAGTAAACATGCAGACGTGTTGCAACAATGTCTTTGGAGATTGTCCAGGTTCCATTTCTATCCAGACCTGTTACTGGAAGCCAGCTGATAACCAGCATTTCCCAATTAACTCTTTATTCGGTTGTTTATGCCCATTTTATTGAGCAAAAGTCATCATAACCATACCCGTATTTCTCTACTCTGAATCACCTCCTCCTCAAGTTTCTTTCTCTGTTCAGGGATAGAGATAATGTGACACTTCAGATGTTGTTGGACTCAGGGAACAGGGAACTGTAAATGCTTTCGTTTGTACTGTGATGGAGCACGCGTGAAAGACTACCGTATTTTTCCGTGTATAAGACGATATTTTTCCTTCAATTTTTGAAGTTTAAAATAAGGGGTCGTCTTATACACGGATAGTGAATACAGTGGTACCTCAGGTTAAGAACTTAATTCGTTCCGGAGGTCCGTTGTTAACCTGAAACTGTTCTTAACCTGAAGCACCACTTTAGCTAATGGGGCCTCCTGTTGCCGCTGTGCTGCCACCGCACAATTTCTGTTCTCACCCTGAAGCAAAGTTTTTAACCCGAGGTAATATTTCTGGGTTAGTGGAGTCTGTAACCTGAAGTGTATGTAACCTGAAGCGTATGTAACCCAAGGTACCACTGTAGTGCAGTTTCTTAATTTTGAGTCCCAGAAAATAGGGGGCGTCTTATACCTGGGGAAGTCTTATACACAGAAAAATATGGTATATTTGAGTGACAGTGGCATGCATGGGACCACACCTTTTCTGTGACATATCTATGATGTCTTGATGATGCTTCTGGAAATGTATTATGGGAAACTTTGGGAAACTTTAAAATACTGATGTAACCATTGTTCAGGGCTTTGGGCTTCTTCTCTTTGTGGTAGCGAGAAGTCTTGTCACAGCAATAAAGATCAGGTCTACAGGTCGCTGTTTTGTTTCTATCTCCTGGCTGAAGTCTTTTAGTTGTGACCCTTGACCTGAACCTATGGGAGCCAAGGTTAGGCAATTGTGGGGTGCTCCAAGGACTCCCTTATACAACTCTCATCGGCCCCAGGCAACATAACTATCATATTCCAAGTGGATCTCCACAGAGCTTAGGGGTTCATACCCAGGAGGTATAAGTCTCTCACCAACATCCTCACCAACAAGGGTAGAGTTGCAGTGCACAGCACACCGAACAAACCAAGACCAGGCACAGAGAATCAGGTACAAAATATGACCTAGAAACCAGAGCAGACAACAGTCCAAGGTCATTATCACAGGGGGCTCAGCAAGGAAGATCACAAATCAGGAAACAGACGCTTGTACTATTTCCCACAACTGGAGGGCTCAAGAAAGCTGCTGGTAGAGTTTCATGGGTTGCGTACCCATCAGTAGAGGCCACTTAACCATGACCCTCACAACGACCCTGGGGTGACAGAGCAGGTATGGGAAATCTTTAGCCCACCAGATGTTGTCAAGAGTGCGTGCAGGAGCCAGACCCTGTGACCATTAGGGCTTCGCAGGACTGGAGAGGCAAGGCGCGGCCGCACAGGTGAGGCCGCTAGGTAACTTACTGGACCTGGTGGCAAGAGCGGGGAAGGGATATAAGGTCAGCATTTCCCTTCGGCTCTTTGCCACAGCAACACGCTTCCTGCCTTGCTGCATTTGGCTTCTTGACTCCTTGCTTCCTGATCCTCGAACCCTTGACTCCTGGTTTCCTGACCCTTGGACCTTCGGCTTCTTGACTCCTGGTTTCCGGACTCCCGTTCCTGCTCCCACCCCGCCATCTTTCCCCCGGTCCCGACATCCTCAGCTGGGGCTTCAACCGCCCATAAACTGGCATGACAGATGTTGAACTACAATTCCTATCCATTTCAGCATGCATAGCCATTGGCAAGAGGTGATAGAAACTGTATTTCAGTAGTATCAGGAGGGTCAGGGGTTCCTCACACCTGACGCAGAGGCTTGCTGTGTCACTGTCCAGCCTGGACCTAGACATTATGTCACCAGCATTCTGGTGGGCTGAGGGGTTCTTTAGGAGTCCTCTGAGGACTGTGTGTCTGGCACCAGTTCAGGGTTAAGCATGACAATAGCCAATGGTCAGGGGTAATCGGGTGGGCACCACCCCCATTGATTTTTCCTCCTAGATGTGTCGGTACAATGTGGATAGTGGAAAGCAGCGAAAAGCATTTTTAGAACACAGATAACAATGTGACATCTAGTAAAGAAAACCTCAGTAAAATAATTGACTGGTCACAAAGCCAGAAAAGAGGGAGGGATTGCCAACCTTCTTAGACCAGGGGACAAAATTTGAATTTTGAGAGCACACTGCAGATGGCATTCAAAAACAGCTGCCCTGGGAAGGCCTGGCATAACACAAAATGAGAGAGAATGCAATTATTGCTGCTTCCCCTTGACTGCCATCATGAATGACCTGTTTTGGGAGAGGCACAGGTTTTTAAAAACACACAGATAAATCCTTGTGGTTTTTGACAGGCTTGCTAGTTTATTTTGAAATTGCCAGGTTGCTCCAACTCCTCCCCATTTACTGATTAAACATGGAGAGATTGCAAAAGGGCAATGGCTTGGAAGGGGGCTCAGAGGATAAATACTGAGACGGTAGCTTGCCCCTCCTGTTCCTCCAGATCACCATGGAGGGGACTGCTCTCTACCTGGTGGCTGCCCTCTTGGTCTCTTTCCCGACTTCTTCTCACAGCCAACTGTAAGTACAGGTTAGATTTCAGCAGTTCACACCAGCACCACATTTCTTAAGAAGTGGGGTACAAGCCCCACTTCTTTCAATGGTGCTCATTTCCATGTAGACACAGTTAGAATTGATGTCTTGGTGATGGGTCAATAGCCACTTCATTCATTCTGTCTTTAAGGTGCCGCAAAACTTTGTTTTTGCTACAAAATAAGGCCTCTAACTAAAGTAACGGGGGGGGGGGGAGGAGTGTGCTTTAAAAGGGACAAAGATGCCACAAGACAAACATATTTCAACACCCATGGGGGGCACCAGGGGTGCCAACTTGAATAGAATATTGGGGAGGCCCCACATGACATGGTGAACACACACCATTTGAAGGCCAATGCCCATTAACTTGGGGGTCCTGGCACCCTCAAATATCTTATGGAGAGGTGAAGCCCCCCCTCGGCCCCTAGGAGTTGGCTCCTATGGGGGGCCATGCAAATGGGTCCTCAGAAGTGGTGGGCAATGATTAACAGTAGCAGAACTGCAAACAACTTCAAATGGTGAAATCCATTGCGCAAGGAGTGCCCACAACACATCCTGGCAGATGCAGCATGGAGAGGCTGTCATATGACATTTAAATGCACCAAACAAACCACTACTGTGAGCTTTTTCTCCTCTGTAGCTACTCCCTCATCACCCCAAGCGTCCTGCGGGTAGAGACCGAAGAGACGATTGTGGTGGAGGCTCATGGGGCCAACTTTGACGCAGAGGTCACCGTCTCTGTCCATGACTTCCCACAGAAGAGAAACACCCTGTACATGGTCAAAACTCGCATAGAACCAGCAAGTGGCATGATGGTGACCCCAACCATAAAGGTGTGTGCAGAGCGGCGATTAGGGAGGGATGATGACATTTTGTGTGCTTCAGTCCTATACATGCACAAATCATGCTGCAGTCCTATACACACTGAACCTGATAGAACACAGTACTACCAGCATAGGACTGCACTGAGTTATTTTGGGGGTGTCTGTGTGTGCTTATAAGGGACACGGGTGGTGCTGTGGACTAAACCACAGAGCCTAGGTGTGGCATTAGTACGGAGTCCCCGGTCATCTCACGGACTATTGACCCGTACACCACTAATCCGCTGCCACCAACCAGGTCCTCCCTGGTAAAATCACTTCAGTCTCAGTCAGCTTTTCAATTCATAAAGAGTGTATTTTATTTCAGACTTAAAACAAAACTATTACAGCCTTCCAAACAGAGTTCCTCTTTACTTTCTTAGTCTTATGTTCCTCTCTCTATCTCTGCTACCACCCCACACTCACGGACCAACTGCCCTAACTGTCTATTACCAACTGCCTTTCCCAACCAGCCAACCCACTCAAACCAACCAACTACCCACCCACAACTCCCAACGAACTAACTCCCAGAACTCCTCCCAGAACTCCTTTATAGACCCACTGACTCCACCCCCTTGGGTCCTGTCTGTGCAGCCTATTTAACTATTTCCCCTCCAGCACTCTCTCATATATGGTAACGTCACATACCTCCCCCCTTAAGAAGTTTCGATTCAGGAGGGTTAACTTCTTAAAGTTACACTCCTGATCAAACAGTTTTGTATGTGGGTTTTTTTTATATATCTATCTATATACATACATAAGCAAGTAAAGTATTGTTTGTCTTTGTTCATCCTTCACTCTCTGGTTTTCGTCATAAGGCATCCACCACAATATTCAAGGATCCTTTTGTAGCACCCTGCTTGTGGTTAACGCTTAGCTGGAATGAAATATTCAACGCAGCAATAGAGAAATTAAAATAATAATTTATTTGTCAGACAAATAAATATGAGGCACAGTGGTATATGGTTACCAAGCTCTGGCCTGGCCTCCTGCCATTCTGGCCAGCACTTATATTTCCTTAATCCAGCCCCCTTGCTCCTCCTGTGGCTGCCTCTGTCCAATCAGCCTGGTTGAAATTCCTATTGGCTGTTTGCTAGAACCAATCACAAAAGATACACCCATTTCCTCATGTCCTTTTATGGGAAACAAAAAGCTATATATTCTTCTATCTATAAATGACAAATAAGTAGTAATATATCTTACATGTGTCTCAACAAGGAACCTTAATTACCAGCTCACCTCGCCCTATTGCCCTCCAAAACAGATGGTTTAATCTCAAATTTTTATCTTAAACAGAAGTCAAGGATCATCATTGAAAGATCTCCTTCCTTTGGAGGTCTCTAAACAAAAGCTTGACAAATGCTCTAATGATGTTTCCTGCTTGGCAAGGGGCGGCTGGGCTGGTGGCTGATGGCCCCTGTGATCTCTTCCAACTATATGAAATAAGAATCTAGCATAAGGATTTAACATTTCTTAGCTTCTAATTCCTTTGCATAATTACATTTAAGCCAATATATTTAATACATAACATAAATAACCTTTTAAAAGGAAAAGAAATCTTAAAAGGATCTCAGTTTAAGAAAGAAACAACTTTAGAAAAAGACTTCCCAAAATATTCTCTTCCTTTCTGCCAGCTAGATGCTTTTCCATTGCTCTTGACCTTTGAACCTTAGGAAAATATGGCTCAAGTTTAATGGGAGGCACATGGTTTTATTTTACTATTTACCCACTCTTAATTATGTTTTTCTCTGCTTTTTTATCTTCTGTAATATGTAGGGTCAGTGTAACCTTGTCTGTCAGCCTGTAATTCCCTTTTTACGACTTTGAGAATTGTTTTCTGCTATAAATCAGGGGGCCCCCTTGTCTAGGAGGAAAAACATTTTGCCAAGGTTCTTAGGCAGCTGGTCTTCTGCCTGGCATGAACATTTGAAAATCTTTAAGCTCATTTTAAAATACAGGCCCTGATCAAGCCTTAATAAAAATGCAGGCTATGATTAGATGCCTCACTTTCACACTTTTAGTTTTTCAGTTTCTAGATCCAGAGGTTGCAAGGCAGGTTTTTCTGACTGGCTGGGGTCATTTTCCAGCACAGGTTTCTCAGCATGCAAAGCCTCAAGCCTCAGTTTCTCTCGCTCTATTTGTAATCTCCCCTTTTCCAGTTGAAGCCCCTCATGCTCCAGGTCAATGTGTCGTAACCACTCTCTTTCGATCTGCAGATGCTCCTTCTCCACTTGCAGGCATTTTGCTTCGATATCCAGTCACTGTTTCTCTAACTCCAGCTTCTGTTTTTCAAGGCTAATCAACAGATGAGAATCTTCATAGGCCAGCCTAGCTTGATCAGAGCTTAGATTGCCAAACCCTTCGATATAGAGTGAAATCAGGAAGGTCACTTTCCTTTTTAGAATCTGGTGACACTGAGGACAGAATCTCTTCTTCTTCCTCAATAGGAAATTCAAAACTCTGTGGATCCTCCTCCCCTTCTTCCACTTTTATTTCTGTTAATGATGCACCTGCTTCTCCGAAGTCTGTAATATTCTGCCATTCAAAACCAGCTTCAGTTGGAAACCCAATTTTCTCATCAATATCTTCGTTGAGAGAATCATCCAAATCAGATGATGGAAGGTGAAAGCCTTAAGTCACTTCCGTTTCTTAAGGGCCCTCCAATCGAGGTATCGTCTTTTGACTTCTGTTCCCGTCCTTTGCTCTCCTTCACCAACAGCATTAACACATTCTGCTATCTCCTCCCAAGCCTTCCGCTTCATCTCATTAATGGTTGCTTCATCCACTATGGTGAGGATGTATCTGTTTCCCCGCTTGCTGGCTCTAGGCAAGGGCCCTATCAGGTCCAGTCCTAACCGTTGAAAAGGGGTTGATATGATAGGCAAGGGGCACAATTTGGCTTTTGTTTTGTCTTGCCCAGTGCCTTTTCTCTGACATATGTCACTGGCTTGACAGTATTGTTTTATTTGCTTCCCCATTCCTGGCCAATAAAATTTTTGAGCCACTCTCCGTTTTGTACGTGTAATACCATATGCGCTCCAAATACACTGTTGTGAGCGTGCTGCAGGATTTTGCCTCGGTATTCATGTGGGATTACTAATTGTCTTTTCACTTCTTCACCCCCCCCCTGCATGGTGGGTCAAGGACATCTCGATATAAAAGGTCCTTGCTCAAACAAAACCATTCTGGGCACTCAGGAGTTAACGGCCTCTCCGACTCGGCTGCCTCAAAGTACATTTGTAACTCAGTATCTTCTTTTTGCTTTTTGGCAAAACTTGGGGTTTGACTTTTAGTCAAAGGAAATAAAAAGGTGTCTTTTCTTTCCTCAACTGATCATTCCCTTGCTGTCCTTCAGCATTGTCTGACTCTGCTACTGTATCCACCCCCTCAGGCTTGGGTGACTGTGGGCTCCCTTTTGCTCTGGTAACTATGAAAGCACTCTGCACATGTTCTAAAATGTCCCAACCAATGAGCACAGGGGCGGGAATTTCTTCCGAAAGGGCTACCTGCCACTTCCCTGCCCAATTTTTGAACCTGACATCTATTTCTGCCACCTTTAGGATCTCTGCTTCTTTCGAAATTCCTTTTAATTTCATTACTTTTCCTGGGATTAAGGTCTCATTCCTGATTATTTCCGGGTGGACTATGGTGACTTGTGATCCCGTGTCCTTTAACCCGAGATATCTTTTCCCGTCTATCCAGATATACTCTCCAGCGTTCTTTGACAAGAGATTATCTTGTATTTTTTTTTTTTAAAATAAATTTTTTATTGGGTTTTCACACTTTATAAACACAGACACACACAGACAAAGACAACACATATAAAGTTTCATATCCTTACTTTCCTAACCCCAGTTCTTGACCTCCCCCCACCCCCCTTCATACATCCTAATTCAATTAAATTAGCTCAGCAAGCTCATATCTCTCATCCTTTACATATTATTATTATATATATATATTTTTAAAGAAATACTTGATTCTTATTACTTGGCCAAATTTTGCTTATCCAATTTTCTTATAAATATTAAATCCTTTTCTAAGGTCGACCCAAATTCCTTCCACGAATTTCCCTTTTATCTTAAGAATAGGTCATAATAATCAAACACAAAGGTCATAAACATTTTTAAAATTCTTTCTCCCCCCCCCCGCCCCGGTTTCTGTCCCTTCCCAATGTCCCCATGTCCACAAAAACAGTTTTTTGAGGCCTTTAAGTCTCTGTCAGTCTCTCTATGCCGATTTTGTTGGTAGCCCTCTTTGTTGGTCATCGGGTCTCGAAGGAGTTCTAACTCAGTCTCATCAAATTTTCTTCCATCCAAAGTACTTGGTACCAGCTGCTGCGAAAGGTCAGCTAATCTTCCATACTCAAAGAGGAAGCCCCAATCATATTTCTTGTTTCTTTTAAATTCAAATATTCCAAGTGTTCCAGGGGCTTCCTCCCTCCTCTTTCGCATCTTTCGCAGATTTGTAATCCAAGGGTCTTCTTCTTTATGTTCTGACAATGTAGGCTTCTGGTTGGTACTCTCCATCTGTACTGGCTCCACTCCTTGTTCCCTCTCCTCCTGTTCCAAAGTTATCTCTTCTGATTCAGCTGCAGATTTTTTCCCGGTCAAGTCCATTGTGCATTCAGCAGAGTCACTTATTTTAGAGTTCAAGGTTATAAGTTGTTTATTCATAGCTGTAGTCTGCTCCTGCAACTTTCCCACGAGAAAAAACATTCTTTCTATCTCTGCCTGTAGTTTTCCATCTGCAGCCATTGTAGTGTTTCAATGTTTCCCCTAGGGGGATTCTGGTTACTTAATAGTCTTTTCCCAACAGTCTGTTACTTTGTTATTTCACTACTTTGTTCCCAACCACTTTAATTCAAATATAACAAATTTAGTCCAGAAAGGTGTTAAATAATAAGATTTTTAACTTTCACTGCCCATTTGACAGCTCCTTTGACAGCTGTCAAACTCCTTGTTCCTTTTCTCCAGCTCCCATACAGGACACTCCAGGGTCTGGGGGGGGGGGGGTTAGACAAAGGCTTCTAAAATTCCACTCTTACTCTCCAGCACAAATCTTCTGTCAAATTCATGAAAATATTATCTTTTAAAAAACACCAAAAAGAAAAAACTCTCCACCTTAGTTCTCCGATCCTTGCTTTAGATCTTCTGTAAGCAGGGGGGTGCGGACTTCCCTTTAGCACATCCCCCGATCGTACCGAATTCAAAGGTAGAAATTTTAAACTCCAAATTCCATTCTACTCACGGATTAATTAAAGTCCGAATTTCAGGGAAGAAAGTCAGCGGTCTCCGGCCATGGCTCGCGGCTTCACTCCACTGCAGTAGCGGTCCACTCACAGCACCACGCCGCTCCCCGTACCCTCTCCGCAGCCTTTAAAAAGGCTCTTCGTGGGTCGGGGGGGCGCTTTAGGTGCCCGCTGAGTCACCAAGTCCGCAGGCTTCAGCGCCTGCGGTTTCTGAGGGTCCCCGCGTCGCCGTCGCGGTAGAACCCTTCTCCAGCGGAGCCGATTCCCTCCGGAGCTCGGAGGGAATCCGCCATTAACCAGATCGCGCTAACCCGGAAGTCTCTTGTTGTATCACATAACAATGCAGGACTTTGGCCTCTACTTCCTCAGCCGGCTCGGGCCTAGTTGGCATTTCTGTTTCCTTGACAACCTGACTAGTTGGGCCCTGCTCCACAGACTGGATACAATATGTCTGTTTCTGTGTGGTGCTATAACTAGATGTTTCTTTTCCTGGTTTACAATCAAAACTTTTATGCCCTAACTTTCCACATCTCCAACATGAAATGTCTTTAGGTCCTGCATAACTTGTTTTATTGACTTTTCCCTCAGAAAACTCTGTATGGGTGTGTGCCTTCTCATGTGGGCTTTTTGATGAGGGCTGCTTCTCTCATTGGTTTCTGAGGTAAACTTTCCTTTGCTTTGCTGAAATTTATTTTTGTTTGTTACTTGTCCTATACATTTTTGCCAACTTAGTAGGGGTTAAACACCACTGGTACACCATTGAATAATAATTATTTCTTTTAAATCCACATCTTATTTTTTTAAACCAACATTACAAAAAACAGTGCACTTTCACAACCTGAATGTGCTGTTTCCCCCACCCCAGTCTTATAAGAATTCTGTGAAGTTTTACTAGGCTGAGAATTAGCAACTGGTCACCTACTGAGCTCCATTACTGAGCAGGGATTTGAGTTTACTACTATTTGCCTTGTAAGCAAAAACCAGGAGATATCCGATTTTTAGCTCCTGATTTGCCCCTGCAGGTTTCTGCCAATGATATGAAGAAGGATTCCAAGCAAAAGCAGTATGTGATTGTTGTGGCCAAGTGTCCTCAGTTCACATTGGAGAGGATGGTTCTGGTTTCCTTCCACAGTGGATATCTCTTCATCCAGACAGATAAAACCATCTACACACCTGGGTCCAAAGGTAAAGCCTTCTGCTAGTCCCTCCCAGAACATTATCTGGAACTGCAGGAGGGGTCTGGAGTGGATAACCTACTTGCAATCTGCAGATCTCTGCTGTTCATAGATCCTTCCCTTGCCACCAGAGCTAGGAACGCATGATCCCCACCTCACACAACTGACAGTTAATAATGATAATAATAATAATAATAATTTATTTATACCCCGCCCTCCCCAGCCAAGAATGGACTCAGGGCGGCTAACAACCAATGATAAAAACAAGTTGATTAAAATCCAATTTAAAAGATTAAGATACAACATTAAAACATTAGGGTGCAATCTCTTCATAGGAGGAGAAAGGAAAAAGAAAGAGGGGGAGGGAATCAGACTGATTGTAAGCCAAAGGTCAGGTGGAACAACTCTGTCTTACAGGCCCTGTGGAAAGAAATCAGATCCTGCAGGGCCCTGGTCTCATGAGGCAGAGCGTTCCACCAGGCAGGAGCCAGTGTTGAAAAGGCCCTGGCTCTGGTTGAAGCCAATCTAACTTCCTTAGGGCCCAGGACCTCTAGGGTGTTGCTATTTATGGACCTTGAGGCTCTCCGTGGGGCATACCGGGAGAGGCGGTCCCGTAGGTACGAGGGTCCTAGGCCATGAAGGGCTTTAAAGGTCAAAACCAGCACCTTAAATCTGACCCTGTACTCCACTGGGAGCCAGTGCAACTGGAAAAGCACTGGGTGAATGTGCTCCCATGGCAGAGACCCCGTGAGGAGCCTCGCTGCAGCATTCTGCACCCACTGGAGTTTCTGGGACAGCTTCAAGGGTAGCCCCGCGTAGAGGGAATTACAGTAGTCAAGCCTGGAGGTGACCGTCACATGGATCAAGTTGAAGTTCGTCTGAGAGAGACATACACATCACAACTCTTTTACCACTGGTAAACAGGTTTTGCACTTGTTAAAGAACCAGCAGACTCTCTTCTACCAAGACAATCATGGCAAGACAGAAGTACTGTTTTGGGGGGACAGTGGAGGGCAGGTGTGGGGGATGCCCTGGTCCTGAATGAGGTAACTGTGCCCCTGAAGGACCAGGTGTGCAGCCTGGGAGTCATTTTGGACTCACAGCTGTCCATGGAGGCACTGGTCAATTCTGTGTTCAGCTGCATCTGTGTTCACCCTATCTGCCCATGGACTGGCTCGCCAGAGTGGTACATACTCTAGTTATCTCCTGCTTGAACTACTGCAATGAGCTCTACGTGAGGCTACCTTTGAAGGTGACCCAGAAACTACAACTAATCCAGAATGTGGCAGCTAGACTGGTGACTGGGAGTGGCTGCTGAGACCATATAACACTGGTCCTGAAAGACCTACACTGACTCCCAGTACGCAGAGCCACAGCTAGGTGATCTTGTGCCCCTGGCACAGCCGTCCAGATTGCGCCCCCTAGCCATGGACAAATTAGCTCTTCTTTCTGCCTCTCCTCCAACCCCCCCCCCCCGCTCCACCCATTCAAATCACCCTCTATTAAAAACCTTTTCTTATGAGGCAATAATTGATATTTTTTATTTACAGACATATTTATGGAAATATTTTTAGCTGATTTTGCGCCCCCCATCGCCTGCATCCCTGGCAGGGGCCCACCTCACCACCCCTTAGCTACGGCCCTGCCAGTACATTTCCAAGAGCAATTGGGCGAAATACGTTGGAACCGCTTACAACAACTTCACATTTGCTTAACTATTTGTAAAAAAAAAACACTTGAGAGAGTTTATGTTGCAAAGAGTGTTTGTTTCCTGACTGGTGACACTTTACATTAGAAATATAAACTGTGTTCTAGTCAGTTTAACTTATCCTGATCAAGTAAGCCCACCTCCCATAGTTCTCCTGTGTAGGATCTAGAGATCTCCAGCAAATACCGTATTTTCCCGTGTATAAGACTAAGTTTTTTTAAACCAAAATTTAGGTTTAAAATTGGGGCTGATCTTATACACAGGTAGTGCTGAGGGATGTTTTCTTAATTTGGAGCCCCCCAAAATAGTCTTATAGATGGAAAAATACAGTAATTATCAGCATTCTTAAAATATTGCTGTTCAATGAGTGCTTTGAGGGAAGACATGAAACTTTGTCAAACCAAATGTACAGGGTATATGACAAACATCTTCTCTTCTTTCTCAGTGCACTACCGTATCTTTTCTGTGAATCACAAAATGCAGATTTTTGATAAGCCTGTGATTGTCGAGTTTGAGGTGAGTGGTTCGTGTATGTGTCCTTGTGGTGGGTACAGTCAGAGCCATTTTCATTGGAGAAATGTTGGAGAGTATGCTTTATGGCTGAGCAAAGATTTGCTGGTCTCGATCCAGTGCTCTATTTAGCGCATCATATCTGGTCTCCTTATCTCGATGGTGCACAACTTGTGTGGACACAAGCTCTTGTGCTCCGTAAGAACTCTTGCACTATGGCAGGGCTGGATTTAGGTTTGATGATGCCCTAAGTTACTGAAGGTAATGGGGCCCTTTATATGTCCAGCTGTCCTTTGTTAACAACAAATTGTTGCTGTTTTTTGTGTTGAATATATGCTATATAGTAATTTATGGACCTAATAGGTGTCTAAAGCCATTTGCACATAACAAAACATGTATTTTATCAAAGTAATTGTTGAACTGAAATACAATTAAGAAGAATTATATGAATAATGAAATAATTATTAAGCTCTAAATGTATGTAGGTTTTATTTTATTTGTTTTTTATCTTATATTTTTGAAATGTACACCCAGGTTTTTCCCCCCTTTAAATTTTGTTTGGGCCCCCAAGAGAGTGGGGCCCTAAGCTATAGCTTGTTTAGGTTATATGTAAATCTGGCACTGCACTATGGAATACAAATATTAAGTGCCAGCGTTTTTATTATTACTTTTCCAACATCCCTTTAAATATACTTTTCCTCTTTCAGACACCTGAAGGAATTGTTGTCAGGCAGTCATTCATCAATCCTACTTCAAGAAACTTCCAACCTCACCCCTTACCAGAGATTGTCAGGTATTTGGCCATGAATATTACTTCAAACCTAAGGGACACAGGTGCTGCTGTGGTCTAAACTACAGAGCCTAGGGCTTGCTGATCAGAAGGTTAGTGGTTTGAATCCTCGCGAGGGGTGAGCTCCTGTTCCTGGGCCCCTGCTCCTGCCAACCTAGCAGTTCGAAAGCACGCCAGAAAGGTGCAAGTAGATAAATAGGTACCGCTCTGGCGGGAAAGTAAATGGCGTTTCTGTGCGCTGCTCTGGTTCGCCAGAAGTGGCTTAGTCATGTTGGCCACATGACCCGGAAGCTGTACGCCGGCTCCCTCGGCCAATAAAGCGAGGTGAGCGCCGCAACCCCAGAGTCATCTGCGACTGGACCTAGCGGTCAGGGGTCCCTTTACCTTTGTTACCTCAAACCAAATTTGTACACAGGACTGTTTTTTTCAGCCAGAACATGCCTGAACTCAGTTCCAGCCCCTCTCAGGTTGGCACCATTGCCATTCTAAGAGAACGAGGGAGGTGTTCATGGTGGGTTCTAGCACCTATTTTTCTAGGAAAAAATAGCACTTTGTACAGAAAGTGAGCTGAAACAGCAATTGGCAAAGAAAGCACATCAATGATCAATTAATGATGTAAGGAGGGAGCTGCAGCCCAAGATAGGAAAAGAGGTAGTAAGGGAACATCTAGCTACTTTAAATGAATTCAAATCTCCAGGGCCTGATAAGCTGCAACCAAGGGTACTAAAAGGAGCTTGCGGATGTATGTTCCTGCCCACTTTGGCAAACTGAGCCCCCCCCCCACTGTAGCAGAATCATCCCCCTCCCTCAGCCACGGTGCGTTTCTCTACTGGCCTCCAGACAGGACCCTAAGCACCATTTTAATTCCAACCACCATTGGGGGGGAATGAGCATCAAGGGACATAGACTACATCCTAACCTCACCCATGGGGAGAAGAGGCCCTGCAGCCTATTCTGATTTCACCTTTAATATCATGAGTTGACAAAGCAGAAGCAGTGAAGATTCCTTCCTTTCCCTTCTCTAGTTTGGGGACCTGGAAGATTGTGGCCAAGTATCAAGACTCCCCACAGGAGACCTTCAGCACGCAATTTGATGTCAAAGAATATGGTAAGGAGGACCATCTCTGCTTAGCACTTTTCCTGGTTCATCACAGGCACTGTTTCCTCTTTAATCCCTTGGAAGACGCCCTTTGGTTCTTCAGCTCTGCTTTGGGATTGCTCATTGAAATATATTCGGAGTCCAGTGTGGATTTCATGGTCTTTATTCAGCTCATAGTAGTGAGGAATGGAACTTCCCCCGAAATGTCTGCTTTATATACGTTATTTACACAATGGGCCCCATGTGATTGGCTAGTTCCGGGATTCTCCTGTAGGCCAATCAGGTTGCGGATTCACTTCCACCTGGAGTTGGATTGGGTGGCTCCTGCGGACCAATCAGACTGCTGCCTTCTGGATCCTATTGTTCTAGGACCAATCAGACTGCTGCAATTTGGATCCTATTCAACTCAGTACATAACACTCATACTTTTCAAATTGCAGACACTGTCCTAAAAAGTCACATCTCTCCTCAAATATTTATATGTTCTTCTTCCCCTATTTTTTTCTTTAGTATTGCCAAGCTTCGAAGTCATAGTGGAGCCATCGGCTAAATTTTATTACATTGACAGCAACAGGGATTTCAGAGTGTCTATCACTGCAAGGTGGGTGTCTGCAACTGTGGGAAGGTAAAGACGAGGTATTACCTGCGTGAAATAAAATTAACATATCTAGAATTAATAGCATAGCAGGGAGCAGCTGTGCCAACTGCAGGTAGCAGAGGTGTCGTCACCCCCTCAATATTCCTTACCAGGGGGTTCAGCCATCCCATTAGTGAGGGGCGGGGGTGGTTGAACCACAGAGCCAAACACAGTGCAGCATCAAAGGCACTGTGCAGCAATCAAAGCCATTGAAGCTGCATGACTCTGGGCAAGGCCTCCTCCTGACGATGTGCATGTGTCACGTCCCACATTGGGTGTGTGATGTCACAGGCGCATACCAATCTTTGCCTCAGGGTAGCACCTCTGGCGGGGTGTTAATAGCAGCTCTCTCTCTCTCTCTCTCTCTCTCTCTCTCTCTCTCTGTGTGTGTGTGTGTGTGTGTGTTTGTGCATGGTTTATGTTGGGACCCCAGCACAGGAGGAAAGTTTTTCGGCATGATGTGAGCGCAAAAGCCCTTTCTCTTCTTGTTATTCCCAGCAATTGTTACTGAGAAGTATGGTGCCTCTAACAGATAGCCCTATCCTTTTTGAATTTGGCCCTTATTTGACGTTGGATTTTGTTGTTTTAGGTTCCTCTATGGGAAGAGTGTGGAGGGTATGGCCTTTGTCCTCTTTGGAGTGAAAGTGGATGGCGTCAAACACAGCATTCCAGACTCACTCCAGAGAATTCAGGTAGGGTGTGTTTATGTGTGTGTACTCTCTCTCTCTCTCTCTCTCTCTCACACACACACACATGCACAAACACATGTAAAACTTGGCTTACCTCCCATTTTCCTTTTCAGATGAGTAATGGAGAAGGGGAAGGAATCCTAAGGAGAGACATCCTTCAGACTCGATTTCACAACCTCAACAATCTTATTGGGCACTCCCTCTATGTCTCTGTGACAGTGATGACAGAGTCAGGTGAGTGTCAGTCTGAAAACCAGATGGAATAGGATGGAATTTTATTATTCATTAAATTTTTATACCGCCCTCCTTCTGAGGATCACAGGGGGCCGGTTTGCAATATAGAGAGACAAAAATACACAACATAGTAACAAACAAAATACCTGTCCCTGCCCCTGCAGTTTAAAAGGCCATAGATTGTTTAATTAGCTGAAGGCTTGGGAGGAGAGGAATATTTTCACCGGGCACCTAAAGATATGTGTTGAAGGCACCAGGCGAGCCTGTCTAGGGAGAGCGATTCACAAGCAGGCAGCGAGTGCAGAACTCTCGTGTGTCACCGTCCAGACCTCTTGTGAATGTTGGAGTCTGACTAACCTGCCGCAGTTCATAATGTTGCTTTGAGACTATTCAGCCCTTCTGATTTGGATTTTTACAGCCAGACATTTTATTATGTAACATTATGAAGCCAAAATATTTAATCTTGCAAAGAAATCATCTTCACCCAACTCCTGGAAAGAAAAATATATTAGACCTGTATTTTGCTGCCTGCGATGAAGAAAGTCAAATGATGCTCTCTACCTTGCCATTAGGGTTGGCATTTTAAAGAGCCTTGCTGTATCATTTAGACACCAATTCCTGCCTTCATTTATCCCTTTACAAGGCTGCAATCCTTAGTCATGCTTTTCTGACAGTAGGTCCCATTGAACTCAGTGGAATTTACTTCTGAGTAGGTATCTGAGTAGGTATCTGAGTAGGTATCTCCAAGGTATCTTATTGTTTTTAATGATTTTAACTATTTAGTTACTGAAATTTTCAAGTGGTGTACTGTACATAAAAACGACAAAAAAGCATACAGTGGATAAAACTACCGTAATTAAAATTCATCGTAAAAACAGAAAACCTCCTTTAAATGCCTGCTGAAAGGCTCTGAAACAATTGGAAGATTTCTCTCTCCCTGTCAAGCAGCTTGGCTTCATTCCTTCTCTGAGTCCCTTCTTCTCCTTCCTGCAGGCAGCGACATGGTGGTGACTGAGCGATCTGGCATCAGCCTTGTGACATCGCCCTATCAGATCCACTTCACGAAAACCCCCAAGTACTTCAAGCCGGGGATGCCCTTTGAACTGATGGTAATGTTCACCTGAGTCTCTCTTCCTTTCATGGCCCAGTCCCAGGTTCTTGGAAATCCACAGAAGCGAACATAAGGAGCCGTGGGAAATCTCTTAAATCCATGGATGTCTTGGGAAAAGTGGTGTTGGCTCTGCAGAGATGGCTGCATCTCACGTTCATTCACCTCTTCTCAATTGCTTAGGTGTTTGTCACCAATCCTGATGGCTCCCCGGCTTCCCGTGTACCTGTGGTGACAGAGCCAATTGCAGCTGATGGAACCACCCAGAATGATGGGACAGCCAAGCTGATTCTGAACACCCCAGCAAACAGCCAAGAGCTCAGAATCACAGTGAGTCCCCCTGAGGCCATGCCAAGTTCCCTTCAAATGCATGAATTGTGCTATTGGCAGTTCCTGTGTGTATCTTCTGCACACAGAATCAAAGCAACTGTTCACGGGGGTACTTAGGAATTTTTAAGGGAGGGTCCATAGCTCAGTGCATAGAGTGTTTTGTTAGCCCAAAAATGGGAAGTGAGCAAGGTCCCAACCAAAGAGGACTGACAACTTAAGTTGACAGAATATGCACAACTTACAGATTTAACATATAGAATAAGAGAGCAAGGAGAAGATACGTTTAAAGAAGACTGCAAAACATGTATTCAGTATATGGAAAATAACTATACAGCTGAAAATGCTGGCAGCATTAAGATGAATTCAACAGAGTAAATAATTTTTGATGGATGTAAAAGTGGAAAACTGATTTGAATGGTTATACATTGGTATCTCGGGTTACAGACGCTTCAGGTTAGATGCTTCAGGTTACAGACTCCACTAACCCAGAAATAGTACCTCGGGTTAAGAACTTTGCTTCAGGATGAGGCCCCATTAGCTAAAGTGGTACCTCAGGTTAAGAACAGTTTCAGTTTAAGAACGGACCTCCAGAATGAATTAAGTTCTTAACCCGAGGTACCACTGTAGTAAAATATGCAGGGATGTATGATATGTAAAATGAACCATGGGAAGAGAAGAAGGGAACCATTGGATATTTTAAAGTTTGTAAAATGTTTATTTGAAATTGTAAAATTGAAAATTTAATAAAAATTATTAAAATAAAAAGTGCTGGGAAACAGACCGGGAAAGTGTGGACCTGTACCTAGAAAGCACAGGGCAAAAGTGTGGATAAGCCCCTAGATAACTTTTTCCACTTTCCACTTTCTGTAGGTAAAAACCAAAGATCCCCAACTTTTAAATGAACGCCAGGCAACCAAGACCATGATAGCTACAGCATACCAGACCCAAGGAGGATCTGGAAATTATCTCCACTTGGCAGTCACAGCTATGGAGCTGAAGGCTGGAGACAACTTGCCTATCAATTTCAATCTGAAGAGCAACAACCAAGAAGTGCTGGATCAGATCCAATATTTCACCTATATGGTAAGTACTGGGCAGAATGGAAGCCTGAGGGCCAAGTCTCTATACACCTGTTAATACTGAAGGTGGTGAGAGAGGTGTCTAGTCCTCATGGAAAAACAGGTTTCAGCAGTCTTTCCTACAGCACCTGCCTTCTTTGGTTGCTTTGGGTTAAGCTTCACATTACAATGGCACTTATAAAGGCATTCCCCAGAGATGGAAGGGAGGCAAAGTCCTGACCCTGAGAAGAATGGCTGATAAAGATGGTGGATTATGCCAAAATGGCGAAAAAGACTGGGAAGATCAGAAATCAAGAAGATAGAAATTTTACTAAAGAATGGGACAAATTTATAATTTACCTCAGAGAACACTGTAAGCAACTAACAACTTTGGCAGGACCGTAACAACACTTGTAATGTAACAAGAACTATGGGAAAACAGGGATTTTTAAGAAAATGGAGAATTTTAAATGATGCAGTTAAAAGAAAAGAAAAGAATGCAGACGGAACCCATAGAGGGGCGGAGGAAAGTCCAAGGATTCATGGAATCCTATATGTAAATTGTGAAAAACCAATAAAAAATGTAAAAAGAAGAAGAAAGGTATCCCCCAAAATAAACTTTTCCATGTCGCTGTGCTCCATGAGGTGAAAAACATTTGCATTACACTTGTTATGTGAGTTAGCCCAATTGCAGGGAGTTTTGTTCAAATCAGTCTATGCTTTGTAACCTGCTTCACGTTAAACAGGATGTCTTGTTCACCACCAGATCTTGACAAAGGGGAAAATGTTCAAGGTTGGGAGGCAGCGCAGAGAAGCAGGACAGAATTTGGTGACCTTTTCCTTGCCCATCACCCCAGAGCTCATTCCTTCCTTCCGGATTGTGGCTTACTACCAAGTGGGGAACAGTGAGATTGTGGCTGACTCTGTCTGGATGGATGTGAAGGACACCTGCATGGGAACAGTAGGTCAATCTTCTCATGGATTTCCTGTAACAGTGCAAGCTATTGCAGAAGTGCAATAAATTCACTTCCCCCCAACCCCACTCCATCACTCACTGTTTTTAAGAGCATTTGGAATGAGAGTCCTCTCACAGTTTTGTTTCACTTTGGGTTAGAAAATGAGTAGAACCTTACAATGTACGTGCAAATGTTTTAACCCATAATAACTAAAATGGGAGGGGGAAAAGAAATTCAGCTCATATTTCAATGCAAAACCAATGAATCTGTCCAATCTGAAACCAATATGAGAACCAAAACGCAGCTATTCTTTGACATTTGCATTTCTCTGAATGTTCTCAGGCACTTCTCCAACCAAATAATGCATCCACAGAGGTGTTATATTAGAGGAATGTGTGCATATGATACAGATATTTGTGGGAAAGGACATAATATATAAAAAACCAGCATATTAAATTTGTTCTATTCCTGCAAAAAATGTGCATTTTAGGAAAAATTGCATATAAAAATGTGCACATGTATGTATGCACATATTAGGAGGAATTATGAATTGTCATGAGGTAATTTAAAAGGTACAATTACAGAAAATTAAATTTAATATTAGAAAAATGATAAACTCGGAGAAACAAAAATAGACAAATTTTTCCATCCTACCCAATACATGTTTCTTCACACATACATAAAAAAGAACACCTGTCATCGTACAGCCCCCTTCATTAGAGGATTTGTACTGTGGTCTAAACCACAGAGCCTAGGGCTTGCCGATCAGAAGGCTGGTGGTTCGAATCCCCGTGACGGGGTGAGCTCCCGTTGCTCGGTGCCTGCTCCTGCCAACCTAGCAATTCGAAAGCACATCAAAGTGCAAGTAGATAAATAGGTACCACTCTGGTGGGAAGGTAAACGGTGTTTCCGTGTGCTGCTTTGGTTCGCCAGAAGTGGCTTAGTCATGCTGGCCACATGACTGTACGTCGGCTCCCTCGGCCAGTAAAGCGAGATGAGCGCCTCAACCCCAGAGTCGTCCGTGACTAGACTTAATGGTCAGGGGTCCCTTTACTTTTACTGCCATATTACAATCCTGGATTTTCATGAAGACGAGGTCAGGTAGGAGAGCTGAAGAGAAAGCAGGTTGCACAACAGTAGTGACAATGGCAGGGCTGTTGGAAAGGAAAGACACTGAAAATGGAAAGAAGTGGAAGAGGTCCGAACCGATTGGGAAGGGAAGTTTGTGTCATTGAAATTCTACCCAATATTGATCCAGAGTGGATTTCAACGTATCGTTAGCAGAGTAAAAACTTAAACACATTGCAGGATTCTCAAAAAATAGACCAGAGGCAATTGTATTTCATCCAGTAGAGCTATACTGCTACTGAAGGCGAATGAGCATAATGGTCACAAATCCAATACATTCAGCATTGGCACTGTCCATAAGAAATCCAGTTGCAGCAGACTTAACTCAAACCTACAACTACTTATAATTATAAACTTTAACACTATGTACGGAACACCACACCAGAAGGAAAAGAGATGGAATGAGAGAATGAAACCCAGGCTCCTTCTTGCCTCACTATTATAGTCAGCATGACCTTGACAAAAAAAGATAACAGAACCAGTTTAAGCCTTCTCAGAAGGAATAACCCAAATATCTGTAACCTTCTGCTTGCTTCTTTCACACAGAGAAGCTTCCAGAATTCTCTTGAATTTATTAGAATAGGAAAGATCCCTGCACATCAGATCAATACTTTCTACACCAAGAAATTCAAACTGAGAGTTTGTTTCTACTCTTTTAAATGTCAACAAGGAGAAATAGCAGAGATGGGTACAAAACAGAAGCTAACACTAAAATGCTAACATAACAAAGTTTTTCTCAGCTCTCTTCTTGGTATACTAAAACCTTGCTTTAAACTGCCACTTTTCCTCCTCAGTGGGTCACCCCCCCCACCGCTGCTGCTATCTCTATTCAACCTTGGCCATTGTTGAAAACCAACCTTTTCCTGTCAGCGTGTCTCCATCCCTGCCTCTGCTTCCTTTCCTCAGCTGCCATGTGTGTGAGAAATAAAGGATTCAGAGCCCTCAAATATTCCATAGTCCTTTCACAGAATGTATTTCCTGGCATCATATGCTGTCTTCAACATGAAGTTCCAGATTCAATCAAGTAATTTAGAACAGGTATTTTATTAACAGGCAAACATCCATAGATATACAGCTGAACTGAACCTTCTCTAAATGAACAGGCTAACTGACAGGCTTGCTTTTAAGATTACAGTATATTCATCTTACGCATATCCAATTTATGTGCTCCAAATGTCACTGTTTACCAGGTTGCACAGTGTTGATTGGCTGTCTGATCAGGAAGCTACCCTTTGCTTATCCCCTTGTTCAGCTCTCGGAGAAGGAAACGTAGGGGAGATTGGCAAAGTATCTTTACAAATATTTAAAAGACTGACTTAATATAAAATAGCGATTCTTCTTCCCTCTCAAGACAGTCATTCAGGCACTTTCCCTGCCACGGAACTGAACTTCTTTGTTGCCTTGTTCAAGCAGCTGGTTGTGAAAGGAGAACATCGGGAAGATGACCAGATTCACGAGCCAGGAGATCAAGTGGCTATCAAACTCGAAGGAGATGCAAATGCTTGGGTTGGTCTTGTGGCTGTGGACAAAGGAGTCTATGTGCTTAACAAGAAGTACAAGCTTACACAAAGCAAGGTGAGGCTGGGAACGATGCATGATGACACAAGAATGTACAAAATTCAGTTGGTAAAGGCACATTCACCAGGGCAGGGGTTGTTGGAGATTGATTGGGAAATGTACACAATTACTTGTAAGAATTATGTGCACGTTCTCCATGAGGCCTGGATGAATGTGCACAATGGTGGATTGTGATGTACATTAACCATTCACCTTACATTTCCCCTTAACGTTTATTGATTGATTTCCCCCTCTCATACTGTGCCTGCTCCATGTCAGATATGGGACTCAGTGGAAAAGAGGGATATTGGATGTACAGCCGGCAGTGGCAGGAACAATCTGGGTGTGTTTGAAGATGCTGGACTTGCTCTGGTGACCAGCAATAAGCTTTCCACGCAACAGAGATCAGGTATTATTGGGGAGGGTGTTGGTGCCGGTGAGATGGCAAAGGAGTGAGAAAGCCCTTTCACCTAAGAGCAGGGCCTAGACCAGCGGTTCTCAACCTGTGGGTCCCCAGATGTTGTTGGACTACAACTCCCATCATCCCTGATCACTGGTCATGTTGGCTAGGAATGATGGGAGTTGTAGTCCAACAACATCTGGGGACCCACAGGTTGAGAAACACTGACTCTTTTCTGGCTCAAGCGCTAGCATGGCATTGTCTGCAGGTTATGCCCCAGGATGCCAGGCAGGGGTTGGGGTGGGGGTGCAGGTTCTTGGACTGAACTGTCCCACTACCCCCCACTGTGTGATATGCAAATACACGTGACAAATCTCAAAAGACTGCTATTTCTAAGAAACAGCTTCAACAGCCAGGACAATCAGCAATACTCCACATTGCACCCCTTGTAAGATGTCTTAATGAGAAATGGCAACTATCAGGAGTTCATTGTCACATGTGTAACATGTAGTTAAGCCTTACATCATGGGACTCGGTGGGAACTACTTTTACGTAAACACGCATAAGGTCAATCTCCATAGGTATTAGAATTCAGCGGTACTAACAGCTTATTTCAGTTCCAAACAATTAGTTCCTGTTCCTCCCTTTTCTACTCCAGATCCAAAGTGTCCTCAGCCTGCAAGACGCCGCCGCCGCTCTGTACAGCTCATTGAATCTAAAGCAAGTAAAGGTATGTGATGCATGGCAAAGGCTTCATCTGCAAAAATGGAGAATTTTGCAATCATTGAACATGAATTCCAGCTCTTCTCCAAAATCTCTCATTCAGCTGCCAAATGAGCCCATTGATTTCCACACAAGTATTAATGAACCTTATCAATGCCAACTTGTTAAATAAATCCAACGAAATTAATGACACTTTTTCTGAACCCAGAACATACTTAACAATGATTTCTTATACTAACATTGCTCCGTTCATTGTCTTTGTTTTGGAGTGATGGTAGGCATTCACATTTATTGTGATGCACTAGTCCTAGATGCTGCTGAGTTCCAGAAGGGGGGGGGGGGACTTTCAAAAATATTGTAACTTGGAGATGTGATTTTAACTGACCTGACCTTAGAGGTTTCAGAAAGCGATTCAGTGCCTGTTTCCTCAGAAGGGATGGTGGGTTGGAGTGGTGTCAAAACAGCTTCCTGATTCTGCTGAGCCACTTGGTCAGAATCAATTCACTCTACAATGGCTAACAAATCAATACTTAGCCTTGAGGCTTCCTAAAATGCAATCCCTCTTGGCAAAGTTTTATTCCCCATCCAACAGCTTCACTCTTTCAGGCATTCCTAGCATATGCCACCCTTTCTCAACTTTTGGGCCTTAGATGTTGTTGGACTACAACTTCCATAATCCCTGACTGCTGGTTGTGCTAGCTACGGATGATGGGAGTTGTAGTCCATAAACATCTGGGGACCCAAGGCTGAGAAACACTGCCTTATATGCTCCACCATCTCACCACCACCAGGAGAATCCAAAACAATAACATTCATAGCATTTATTTGCACTAGGGGCTGCACATCTGCTTATCTTGCTTACCAGCCCCACCTACCCCCCACCCCCACTTGCCAACTCTCCCACTTCCTTTACACCTCACTCAACCCCCATCTCCTCACAGTTTACCTTACCCCCTCATTCCCACGATCTCCAGTTGCTGCCACCACTGGAGGGGTGAGACACCGAAAGAATCCCCTCCATTGCTTTTGCCAGTGGTAGCAGTGATGACAAGGAGAGCATGATAACACCTTCTTGGGCTTCTCACTGCCTGGCCAACCCGACTGCTCACTTGGCCTGCTTGTATGCCTCCTTGGACTGCCTGCCTCCTATTGGCAGCCATGCAAACTACAGCATGACAACATCCTTATATTCTTACTATAGAATAAGATAACAGCTTTCTTCTGATGCCTGTTGTGAGTAGCAGAACAACAGTGGTATGGGAAACATTCTTTGATATTTCACATGTTGTTTGCATATTTCAGCTGGCCAATTTCAGAATCGGACACTAAGGAAGTGCTGTGAAGATGGCATGCATGAGAACCCCATGGGCTACAGCTGTGAAAAGCGTATACAATACATTGTCGATCAGATTGAGTGCCAGACTGTTTTCCTTGAATGTTGCCGCTTCATCAGAGACATATTGAATGAGAATGAGCGAGATGAAGAATTGATATTGGCAAGAAGCAAGTAGATTTATTATTATTATTATTATTATTATTATTATTATTAATTCAGAGGCACACTATTGGGGAGATGGTAAGTAAGTCTCTCAGAACACTATGGAAGGGCTGCAAAACCCTTTGTTACTTGTACTTATGTAATCCCATTGCCCTATCTGACACTTTACATAAGCAGAAAGACTGGGCCCTGGTCTGAGAAGACTGCAGATTTGACAGAAGGGATGGGAATGAGAGAGGGGTGAAAGGAGTGAAGAGAAAGCAGAAGGACATGAGAAGAGAAGAAACAAGGGCATGCACAAACGCAGTTGTACCCTTTTGGACATTGTTTCAGGTGGACATTAGGTGTTTGATGGAAAGGAGGTGCTACATAGGTGTTCTGGGAAGTAATTGAAAGGTGTGTGACGGCTTAGAGTTTAATATAGTCTTGATTTAAGCCTGGTCTATACATGCAGAAAAATTAGTAGAACTCCTGAGGTGGTAGAATAGACTACTATTTTTTACCTCAAGAGGGTGTGTGTGTGCCATTTTTGAATGTCTTCCCGCTACAATAACTCCCTGCAAGTACAGTTGTAACTTGGATCTCAAATGACTTGGCTCCTGAACAAATCGGCTCCTGAATGATCGAAACCCGGAAGTGAGTGTTCCGGTTTTTGAACGATTTTCAGAAGCTTCCTGCAGGCAATCAGAAGCCACACGACTGTACAAAATTTTCTACAGGCAAAGTGTTCTTAAAAAAACAAAACAAAACTCAAGCCAAGGAGTATTAAAGAATGTACAAAACCTGCAGTCTGCAGAGATCTAGCCCATTCTGTCGCCTCAAGAATCTCTTATAGTTTTGCTCAGGGCTTTTTTTCTAGAAAAAGAGGTGCCGGAACCCAAGGCTATTGAGGTTTCTTTTAGGGGGGAGCACTTCTCTTGTTCGCCTGCTCAACCCAATGCTTAAGTTAAAACTTTCACCTCCAACGCGTGCCTCTGTTGCGCAGCCCCGAATACTGTTCAGAGCATGGAATGCGGGAGTTGTCAGGACAGATAAAATAAAGTACTTCTTCACACAACACCTGGTTAAACTTTGGCACTTTCTTCTGCAGGGATGGAGTTCTGGCCACCAACCTAGATAGCTTCAACAGAGGATAGGGCAAATTCATGGATGAGAGGGCTTTCAGTGGCTACTAGCCCTAAAGGTTAAGCTCTGCCTCCACACATGGTGGCAGCAATGCTTCTGAACTGTGCCAGATTTACGTATAAGCTAAATAAGCTATAGCTTAGGGCCCCACTCTCATGGGGGGGGGAAAACAAAATTAAAGCAAAAAAACAACAACTGGATGCACATTTCCAAAATATAACATAAAAAACAAATAAAATAAAAACTACATCCAGCAACAGGGACGCGGGTGGCACTGTGGGTTAAACCACAGAGCCTAGGACTTGCCGATTGGAAGGTTGGCAGTTTGAATCCCTGCGATGGGGTGAGCTCCCCTTGCTCGGTCCCTGCTCCTGCCAACCTACCAGTTCGAAAGCACGTCAAAGTGCAAGTAGATAAATAGGTACCGCTCCGGTGGGAATGTAAACGGCGTTTCCGTGTGCTGCTCTGGTTCGCCAGAAGCGACTTAGTCATGCTGGCCACATGACCCGGAAGCTGTACGCCGGCTCCGTTGGCCAATAAAGCGAGATGAGTGCCGCAACCCCAGAGTCTGCTCCGACTGGACCTAATGGTCAGGGGTCCCTTTACCTTTAC
Organism: Podarcis cretensis; assembly: GCF_951804945.1. Lineage (NCBI taxonomy): Eukaryota > Metazoa > Chordata > Lepidosauria > Squamata > Lacertidae > Podarcis > Podarcis cretensis. The sequence goes on from NC_137187.1 coordinate 34,701,703, forward strand.
CTTTAGGTCCATAAATGACCATATAGCATATATTCAACACAAAAAACAGCAGCAATTTGTTGTTGACAAAGGACAGCTGGACATATAAAGGGCCCCATTACCTTCAGTAGCTTAGGGCCCCATCAAACCTAAATCTGGCCCTGCTTCTGAACACCTGTTGCTGAAAACCACAGGAGGGGTTTGTGCTTGAATCCTGCTAGCGGGTTTCACACAGGCTTCCGCTTGGTCACCGTGAACAGAATGCCGGACTAGTGGGGCCTGATCCAGGAGGGCTTTCCTTATATCAGTGGCAGGGGCCATAGTGGGGCCTTTGTAGCTGCCCTTCCACAGCAGGACTGTGGTGTTCAACAATATGAATGCTGCCGAGTCCATATGCATTAGCCTGCCAAGCATGTTGAGATGGTGGCCTGATGTGTTCTTTTCCTGAAGCTGCTGCTCTTAATGAGAACGAACCCAGAAGTCAAGTTTTGAGTCTGTTGGTCACTTATTGCAGTGACTTCACAGTAACAAAGGCCATTGCACCTAAGTCTTTGTCTCCTGTTTTCCCAGGTGACTTTGAGGATGATTTCTTAGCTGATGAAGACATCACTTCTAGGACTCAGTTTCCAGACAGCTGGTTATGGCGAACAGAACAGCTGACTGCACCTCCTAATGATCAAGGGTAAAAAGCTGTTATGGCTATGTTCTCCTTTGCAGCCTAGTGTCTGCTCTCCAGACTTAGGCTGCAATCCTACAAGGTATGATCAGAAAGTTTTGTGAATGGTCACAGAAATTGGACAGCGAGAAAAATTTGAACATACGTACATACCTTACATGCCTTCAAAGTAGGCCCCCTCTGATACAATGCACCGTTGACAACATTCGTATAACTGTTGGAAACTTCTGGAGAAGTCCTCTTTTCATACTGCTTTCAGTTCCCTCGTCATAGCAGCTTGGACGTGTGAAATGTTGGAAAATCTGTGTCCTTTCAGTGCAGATTTAAGTTTTGGAAAAAGAAAGAAATCCGGTGGGGCCAGATCGGAGAATATGGAGGGTGGGACAACTCAGTAACCTCAGTAACAATTTCCTGTGGAATATGCAATTCTTTCGCCATCATTTGGATGAACAAATGCCAATCCCGCATCAATAACTCACAAACTCTGTCGACATTTGCCACCGTTCTGCTCACTGATGGTCTGCCAGACCTAGGGTCATCTTCGATGGTTTGCTGCCCTTCATGGAATCTCTCAAACCACTCATACACTGTCTTTTGAATTACAGCTTCATCTCCATACACAATTGTGAGCATTTCGTGGGTTTCTGATGCCAATCGTATGTTTGAATATTTATCACTGTCCGATTTCTGTGACCATTCACTGAACTATCTAGCCACACCTTGTATATCCATTTACTTGTAGCAAGAACCATTTAACTCAAGTACACACACACACAGTGCAAGAGAGAGGATTATGCTACGTAGCTAGCTTGACAATAATTCCTTCTTCCCAAAGGCTAGGTATCTCAACAAGAGACTCTTCGACACCTTCACCAAAACTACAGTTCCCAGGATTCTTTAGAGTAGGGGTAACCAATGCGGTTACCTCTAGATGTTGCAGGACTCCAACTCCCATAAGCCTCAGCCAGCACTGCCAATAGTCAGGAATGAAGGGAGTTGTACTCCAAAACATCTGCATGGCACCATGTGAGCTAGCCCTACTTTGAATGCTAAGCTTGTATGGAGCCGATATCTATCCATCACACAATTTGTCAAAGAGGAAGAGCAGGGTGTAAGATGTAGTTTTTATATGAAGGATGGTGGCTAAAACACTTGGTTCAGAGCAAACACACATGAGGCATGAGGAAAGCCCACCAGAATTGTACTGGTATGGTCTTAGCTGTCTCAGAGCTTGGTCCCAGCAGAGGAGGAAGCCGTTCGGGCCCGTGGGGTGGCACACCCAGGAGCAGGGCGAGCCGCCTATGGGGTGGGGCGCACCGCGGGGCTTCCAGAGTGCCTGCCTCCTCCTACTCAGCCACCCTACAGCTGGGGGGGAGGCAGGGGGCGGACCGTTTGGACAGCACGGAGCCTGCGCACGCCCAAGCCACCACAATTCTTGGGCACACTGAAGGCACGACGGTGAATTCTGCCTGGCATTTTGTTACCCCCCCTCAGTGGTGACACCCGGGGCGGACCGCACCCACTGCACCCCCCTTCCTCCACACCTGCTTGGTCCCTAGAGCTTTAGGTAAAACCTGGATGGAACTCCTCCAAACTCTGGTCAGCCGGAACAAATAAAACATGGATTGATCACCTCAACATATGTAAGAACAGAGATGACTGAACATGCCTCAATCCATTCCAATATCTATTCACATTTTCAATGGGTATTTTCTATTCCACAGCAACTGATTTATTTTGCAGAAGTCTACATTCCATTCTGATGTCTACTGATATGATAATATATGTAATTTATTTTTTTTATTTTTTTTACATAGCACCCAATACACATGCATTATCTTAGCCACCAACAGATATTTGCTTATCCATTATGTTCCCTGTGTAGCAGCTGCACTCAGGTATGACATGGTAACCTTTCTCGTTGTTCCTAGGATCTCATCCAAAACAATACCTGTTTACCTGAAGGATTCAATCACTACCTGGGAGGTGCTGGCTGTGAGCATTTCAGACACAAAAGGTGAAGAAGAGCAGGTGGGAGACAGGGGCTGGGGAGATGATGCCAGGCCACACTCTGCCTTGACAAAAATCTAGGATGGGCAATGTTCAAGTTCTTTTGATTTTTCAACCTGCTTCCTTCCCTGTTGGCCCGCCTTGCAGGGATCTGCGTGGCTGACCCTTACGAGATAACTGTCAGGAAGAACTTCTTCATCGACCTACGGCTACCCTATTCAGTAGTGAGGAATGAACAGGTGGAGATCCGAGCTGTTCTCTACAACTATAGGAGGCGGGATCTCAGAGTAAGTGCAAGCTTTCGGCAGAAGCATTTGATGTTGATGATTTCATGCTTAATTGGTTTTACGCAAATTGTGCGTTGCCTGTTTATTTTTGCACTGTAACTTGCTCTGGCATTGTTTGTTATGTGTGCACACTTCAGTCCAGCTGCAGGGAAATTGCATTGCAAATCCACACTGTAAGGAGTACTGTAAGTATTTGCAGGGGCCAGGCCCTGAGCGCAGTGGGTAGTTGCATGACTCCTTGCTGTGCTTGTCTTGGGGGAGTCGGGTGCGGCCTGGCATGTGTGGCCAGATCAGGAGATGTGTAGCATCTAGAGGCAAGCCTAAAAGGAGTATATAAGGACAGCATTTTCCCCTGGTTCATTGCCACAGCAATGTGGTTCATACTCTGCTGTTACCAGTTCCTGCTATCGCTCTTGATCTTGCTCCAGCACTCCTGTCCTTGTCCCAATTCCTGATCCTATTTCTGTTTCTGCATTCCAGCCTTATCGACTTTCCATTCTCCACTGAACTGCTATCATGATCTCTTTCAGCTTCTGCCTTATGGAAGAAGGTACAGGGTTATAAAGACTAGGACTAGCCGCCTGAGAAACAGTTTCTATTCAAATGTGATTTTGGTTTTAAATGCAGTGTAAGGTAGTCTCTATCGGGGTATATTGTATTTAATTATGGGGTATCAGAGTTTTTAGGGGGCTAACCAGGCTGGGATAGCTGGCATAGCAGGCTTGTTGGTTTCTGAATGTCTAATGTAGATTTTCAATTTCGTTGTTCTGTATGGGAGAATGACAATAAAGATTATTGTATCATACCATTGTTACCACCCACACCCTGGTCCCGGCGGGTCAGGCCTGGACTCCTGCCGCCTACGACCCAGACTGTGGCGCACAGTTGCAATGAGGCATTGCTCCTAAACCTGCTGAGCCAGGGATTGTGGCCTTCAGTGGGTTTAGCAGCAGTGCCTCATTGCAAGCGTGGATTTGCATTGCAATGAGGCGTTGCTGCTGGAACGTAGTGCACACACATCTGTGCAAAAGAACTGAGCACTCTTTGGGTTCAGGAAACATGTTATAAATATAAAGAAAGTGTGGATAGCCCGTGTCCCCAAGTGTTACTTGTGTCCATCTAATTTCACACAGCTGTCAGCTTACTTTCAATTGGGTTATGAGGAGGGGGGAAGTGGCTGGCAGAGAAAGAAAGAAAACGGGATGACAGAAGAGAAAGCAGAAAAGGGAACAGTGGAGAGAGAGAGAAAAGGGGCAACTCCCCCATTTTGCTTTGGCAGAGCTTATTGTTGGCTTTGGCCTTGCACATCCTTGACATGCAGCTACCAAAGAGCCATCAGCAGGGGATGTGGAGTACGCAGCCAAAATCACAAATGCATGTTTTGCTAGTCATGCAAAGGACAAGCACACAGAGAGTTCTTGAGCTTCCTCCTGTGTGTGGTCACTTCCTTTGCTTCCTCTGGTCAGGAATTCTGCAGCAAAGGAGACAATCCTTTGTATTTCCTTCTGCCTTTTATGAGACGCTCTTTCCACCATGCTTCCAAGCTGACCAGACGTCCATGGCTAAAGACTACCAGCTTTTATTTTACTATAACAAGTATTTTTTTTGGCACATTACTTTACTGTATGTGCTGCCTGCATTGAAATGTAAGTAAACCCTTCTTTCCTTTGACATTGCCAAAAAAATGTGTGGTTCATTCTCTGCAATGGAGGTGAAGAAGGGGATGTCAATAGACTGCAAACAGAAGGGATAAAAAGGTGTAATTGCCTATTAATAAAAGGTAAAGGACCCCTGACAGTTAAGTTGTTGTGAACGACTCTGGGGTTGTGGCGCTTATCTCGCTTTACTGGCCGAGGGAGCCGACATTTGTCCGCAGACAGTTTTTCTGGGTCATGTGGCCAGCATGACTAAGCTGCTTCTGGTGAATCAAAGCAGCGCACGGAAACATTGTTTACCCTCCTGCTAGAGTGGTACCTATTTATCTACTTGCACTTTGATGTGCTTTCGAAGTGCTAGGTTGGCAGGAGCTGGGACCAAGCAATGGGAGCTCATCCCATCGCTGGGATTCGAACCACCGACCTTCTGATCGGCAAGCCTTAGGCTCTGTGGTTTAGACCACATAACCACCCGTGTCCCCAATTGCCTCTTACCAAAGCTTTAATAACTTATAAGTGTTGTACTCTGCTAAGAAGGCTTCACAACCAGATTACTTTTGTATTTCTCCCCCACACTTGGGATAGGATGCTTAGATCTAAATCTACAGGTTTAATCCTCGCTCCATCTCCCACAGGGGAAAGGTCCCTCACTCACTCCTGGTGTGAAGGATCTGGCAGCTGGAGCCTTTGGGTGCCTCCTAGTTGGAAGCTAAAGCATGACCCTGCTTCATGAAGGAGACGTTCCCACTGGATGGTCCTTTGATCAGGGAGTTGGCAAACAAAATAGCAGGAGGGCAAGTCTTGGGGAAAGCGGAGCTTGAACACTCCTCTGCAATGGGCCTGGAACAGAAAAGCATGTATCTGAGACAGGGGATAAGAAAATAAAATTATTCCAGCTTCCATAGCAGAGTTACACGTACACCAGCTATTCAGAGGGAGAATCTTCTCTGAACAGACTTATCTGGATTGTGCTTAAACTTGAGCTCAAACAGCTAGCCAAAGCGAGGGACCTCTGCTGCTGGAGAGGAGTTTGTCAAATGCCCTGTTCCAGCTGCTTTCTGTATAGGAGAGGAAGCAGCCCAATCAAGATTTTGGAGATGGCTGTGTGCTGGTAAATTACCCGTTGTTCTCTACTGGCATAGATGTAGCCTTTGAAGAATGGGTAGGCAAACTAAGGCCCAGGGGCTGGATCCGGCCCAATCACCTTCTAAATCTGGCCCCCGGACAGTCTGGGAATAAGCGTGTTTTTACATGAGTAGAATGTGTCCTTTTATTTAAAATGCATGTCTGGGTTATTTGTGGGGCCTGCCTGGTGTTTTCACATGAGTAGAATGCGTGTTTTTATTTAAAATTCATCTCTGGGTTATTTGTGGGGCACAGGAATTGGTTCATTCCCCCCCCCCAAATATAGTCTGGCCCCCCACAAGGTCTGAGGGGCAGTGGACCGGCCCCCTGCTGAAAAAGTTTGCTGACCCCTGGTTTGAAGGGTAGCAGAGGCTGTTTGCAAGGACCTTTCCTGTCATTAAAGCACACATACTTTCCCCCCACCCAATCACAGGCTGAATGATCCCCACCCCTTCATTATAACGGATCACTTCATTCTCTCTTTTCTCCTCAGGTGCGGGTGGAGCTGATACACAACCCAGCCTTCTGCAGCGCCTCCACTGCCAAGGAAAAATACCAACAGATGCTCACTATTAAAGGCCAGTCCTCCAGGGCGGTGCCATTTGTGGTCATTCCACTAAAGCTGGGACAACATGACATTGAGGTCAAAGCTGCTGCCTTGGGAGGTGCTGCGGATGGCGTGAAGAAGAAGCTGAAGGTTGTGGTACGTGACAAGTTGTTGCAGAGGAAGGGCCACTAAGATGATCAAGGGTCTGGAAAGCAAGCCTTATTTATGTGGAATGGTTCTGGGAGTTGGGTCTGTTTAGCCTGGAAAAGAGGAAACCGAGAGGAGATATGATAGCCAACTTCAAATATCTCAAGGGCTGTCACGTGGAAGAGGGAAGAAGCTTGTTTTCTCCTGCCCTGGAGGGTAGGACCTGAACCAATGGCTTCAAGTTACACTCAAGGGGGTTTGCTCTCTAGAACTGAGGGCACCTGGAGTCACTCCTCCTTGAGAGAAGGAGTGAGGAAATGAGATAGATTCCTTCTAAGCTAGGCACCGTGTTCCCACAATCCATGGCTTCTATTTCTCTCATGGCCGATTGCAGCTAGGGGTAGAGTAGGCATGGAAGAGTTTCAGTTTAACTGGGCATTTAGTTTGGAGACTGAGGAGGTTTTTACTCACTCTTAGCCTTTGGGAAGGGGTGGTGTAATAATAATAATAATAATAATAATAATAATAATAATAATAATAATAATTTATTTGTACCCCGCCACTCTGGGCGGCTTCCAACAAAGATTAAAAATACATTAAAATGTCACACATTAAAAACTTCCCTGAACAGGACTGTCTTCAGATGTCTTCTAAATGTCAGGTAGTTGTTTATCTCTTTGACATCTGGTGGGAGGGCGTTCCACAGGGCGGGCGCCACTACCGAGAAGGCCCTCTGCCTGGTTCCCTGTAGCTTTGCTTCTTGCAATGAGGGAACCGCCAGAAAGCCCTCGGCGCTGGACCTCAGTGTCCGGGTAGAACAATGGGGGTGGAGACGCTCCTTCAGCTATACTGGGCCGAGGCCGAGGTATAGAAAATGAGTTGTAAATAAACAGGAGCAATCTTGGAGAGAGAGATAGAAAGAGTGCATTGCAGGGTGTGCCATTTGTATTTCCTAAATTTAGATTACTCCCGTAGAGGAGCATGCTTTTCACAAGTACCACAGGGTCTGAAAAGAGCTCTCTCCCTTCTCCTGATGGGCTCTGTTAGCCAGGGGCAAAGCAAGGAGAACTGGCACCCAGTGCCAGGTATTGGGGGCGGGGCAAACCACCCGGTGATGCATGCATGTGCGCCGTAAGTAGGGTGCATGCATGTGCCATACATTGCACTGTTGTGCATGCACCGCCAGGCAGTTTGCCAACGGTGCTGCTTGAATGCCATGGGAACGGCGGCGGAGGGTGCATCTGCGAGCGGAGGATCCTCCACATGCGACTGCGGCGGAGCGATGGGAGGAGGGAGAGCCCCCCACAGGGTGCCTTCTTGTCACGCCCCTCAGAGATGGCACCCAGGGTGGACTGCCCCCCTGCCCCCTTCCTCTGCCACTGCTGTCAGCTTGCTAGGACACAGGTGGGCTTCCTAGGGCATCAGGGCTGACCTAAGAGTTGACGGAATGGAATCTGTGACTGTCCAGCTGTGGTGGCAAAACACCATTAAGGACAGGTTGGTGCTGCCTATGGATGAGGGACTATGGACCCCAACCCAGGATTGCTACAGTGCCTTAGCTACTGGGGATTTATGGGGCTGACCTGAACCTATTCCTGTGTTATATTCAGGTACAAACATGTAGCTGAGTCACATTGCAACAGAAGCTAGATCCGATCATAGCTGTCAACCTTCCCTTTTTTTGCAGGAAATTCCCTTATTCCAGCACCGTTTCCCGCTGCTTCCCGCTGCTATCCCGAATTGTTAGATATCCCATAGACTGTCTGCGGGACAGGCGAGGCTGCTGATCCCTTATTTTCAAATCTGAAAATTGACAGCTATGGATCTGATGCATATGTTTGCCCTGTCCTGCTGCCTTTTTGAATTGCTCTTTGCTGCTATGTTAAGTAATATTTGCAGTGAGACTCATTCTGTTCTTTCTTCTTGCCCCAGCCTGAAGGGATACAGAGAAAACTTGTGACTGTCATTGAGCTGGATCCTGCTACGCAAGGGAACAGCGGTAACACTCATTCTTCAGCTTCCCTTTTCCTTCTCTTTCTTCACCCTTGGAAAACCACCTCTCTGTTGCCCAGCTCTTTCATTTGCTTACAAGGGAAAACGGGTATCATTTTGTCTAGAAGATTTCAGACGGGAGTTCATTTCTCTTGTGGAGATTGTTCTGAGCCCAGAGGAAGGCATCTCTATGTAAGGGGAGGAGCTCGCTGGCAGATTAATAGGTACCACTGTGATGGAAGGTAATAGTACATACACTATCCCACCTCCTGCCAATCCCTAAAGAAGGTTAAAAACGCAAAAAGTAAGATGAGCGCTTATGCAAAATCACACTTATGTGGTGTGTCTGTACATCAGGCAGCGCTCCTGGCAAGACCTCGGAGGACTGACTCACTTACTGATCCAGCATTCAGTTTGGTGGCGAGTGTGTTTGTAGCACCAGCTGTGAAGTGGTGGTACAAACATGGTAGAGCAGATGTGGGTGGCGCTGTGGTCTAAACCACGGAGCCTCTTGGGCTTGCTTATCAGAAGGTTGGCGGTTCAAATCCCCATAATGAGGGGTCTCATTGCTCTGTCCCAGATCCTGCCAAACTAGCAGTTTGAAAGCATCCAAGTGTGTGTAGATAAATAGGCACCACTCCGGCGGGAAGGTAAATGGTGTTTCCGTGTGCTCTGACTTCCTTCACGGTGTCCCATTGCGCCAGAAGCGGTTTAGTCCTGCTGGCCACATGACCCGGAAAGCTGTCTGTGGACTTGAAAGTATGATGAGCGCCGCAACCCCACAGTCGCCTTTGACTGGATTTAACTGTCCAGGGCATATTTTGTACCCAGAACGTCCCAGGAACTGTCCATAGAGTTCCCAGTTAAAAGGATCAGGTAGCAGGTGATAGGGAAAGACTTCTGCCAGAGAAGGTGGCAACATAGGGCTGGATGGACAGATAGTTTGACTAAATCCATTGCCCTTCTATACCCATGTTCCCTCTTAGCTTGATAATGTCCTGACAGGGCTTTGTTGTACACGTATAGTAGGTACACAGAATATAATATGTGAACACCCTCCTAGTTTTCTATGAAGTTCCTGCGTAGAACTTCTGGTTTAACACCACTTTTAGAAATGGATGTGGAAAAGCAAAACTAAAACAGTTTAATTATGGAAGCAACAAGCAACCCATGTTTCTGCCTCCTTGTAATTTTCCTCTTTTTCCTCCCTTTTTTCAGATGGAGTCCAGGAACATCAGGTCAAAGCTAGGAATTTAGAAGATATCATTCCTGGTACAGACCCTGAGACCAAAATTACTGTTCAAGGTAAGCACTAGTTACAGTAGTGGCCAAAATTGTGGAAACCTTTTGGGAAAAGTGTATTTCTGAGGTTTGATGGCTCATAACACCACTTTCTTTTGAAGGAATACCCTAAAATTATATATCAATGGAAAGATAATTTAATGAAGAATGTAATGCAACAAAGTGTGTTCAGTTATCTGTATTCTATCAAAGATTATAGCCAAATAACCAGAAAGAGGAAGCACAACTTGCTTAGGTTGATATGCAGTAGTTTCCCTTCATTTAAACCTCAGAAATACACTTTTTGACCATTAGCGTGCTTCGACATGCAGAAGTCTAGGCTTGCAGAACTGAAAATAATCAAAACCCCACCCTGACTTGCCCCCTGCAGCAACCCACCAGCCCCAGGAATATGCTCCTGGGGCAAGCCCTCTGATAATTTCTGAAGTGATAGACCATATAGCAGGCAGAGCCTCCTCTGCTGATCTCAGTGAGTGTGGCAGGTGTAAAAAAAGCTTTAAGGCTTTCAAGGGAATAAACCTTGAATTAGGCTTGGAAGCTAATTATACCAGCCCTTGATGCAAAGCGGACAAGGCCGGCACAAAAGAAAACTAGCTGGAAGAAGGAGACAAGTCTGAAAAGAGCTGTCCGTACTTACTGGTGGGTTTTATTAGGTAGGTGAGGGAATATAATTAACTATATTTTATTCCTCTACAGACCCGTGTGTGTGTGTGTGTGTGTGTGTGTGTGTTAGCAGACAGAAAGGATCAGCTTACCACTTGTATTTAAGAGCACGAGGCTGAGCAGAGTTTAAATCCCATCTCCTGTGGTTTAATTGAAAGCATAGGAATTAGCCGCTGGGCTGATCACCCACTATGTTGCCCCAAATGTCAAAGAAACAGGCTACAGACTGAAATGTAAGTTTAAAGCTTACAGTTTACTCACAGTCCAGCATTCATCCTTAGAAACAGCCGCAGTAAAAATAAATGCAGGTAAAATACTTGTGTTTACAGCAATAACAGCTTCAGGTATGGGCCTAATGCTGGAGCAAGTGGGAAGACGTCTGTCTCCGTTGCTAATTGAATAGAGAGAGGGGAGCAGGAAATACTTCATTGTTTTTTCTTTCCTCCCAGGAGAGGAGGGGGAAATGATATCACACAGAGCCTTCTCTACTACTTGCCTTTCTATGGTCCGAGTCTGCTTATCAGCAACGGAGCTCTGTGGTCATAACCCATTCACACGCTAACTAGCAAGAAAATGCATGGTTAGATTTGCTTATCTCCCACACTTACAATCCAACAAGGCTAAGATTGCAACCCACACAAGTGTTAGTTTCTGTTTGTTGCCACTGTGAAGTCCTTGGAGTCACAAGACTCTGTTTACATTCCAGAGATTCCATACTGTTGGAAGTCTCACGGGAGACGGATGTGACGTTACTGGTTTCCTGTTTCTTTGTTTTTCCAGTTGCTCTCTGCTCTCACAGAGGGAGGATGTATTTTCTTTTCTGTCTGCGTAGTTAGCAATAAAACCTAGCAATGTAGCTCAAACTTCTCGTCACTTCTGCTGCTTTGAAACTGCATAATGGGGAACGTGCTTGGAGTCTCATCAAAGGCTCAGGAGGAGGAGTCGCTCAGTCGAACACAGGTTCTGACAACAAGTCCCTACTCATGCTTGGGCTCACATGTCTGCTATCATTCTTTTTGTGGCCAGGAGACCCTGTGGCTCATATTGTTGAAGACTCAATTGATGGGACCAAACTGAAGCACCTCATTGTAACGCCCTCTGGCTGTGGGGAGCAGAACATGATCACCATGACACCATCGGTTATTGCCACCCACTACCTTGACACCACAGGGCAGTGGGAGAAGCTTGGGATGGATCGCCGCTCCGATGCAGTCAATCAGATCATGCAAGGTAAGACAACTGTGTGTCTCCAGAGCTGTTCCTCCTCCAGCTCATGCATAGGTCTGTCCATGGCTTCTTGAGTTGTCCATCCATAGAAACATTGAGTTCAGGACCCTCCTAGATCAAGAGTCCCACAGAACTTGCAACAGGTTTCAGGCAGCCTCTCCCCATAAAAACCACCCCAGACCCTGTAATCATCATGTGAGGCCCTTCTTTGTGTGCCTCCTTCATGTGAGGTCCAGAGGGCAGCAACATGAGAACAGGCCTTTTCTGCAGTGGCTCCCCATTTGTGGAATGTTCTCCCCAGGGAGGTTTGTCTGGCGCCTTAATTATACATCTTTAGGCGCCAGGCGAAAATGTTGCTCTTCAACCAGGCCTTGGGCTGATTAATATTCTACAGCCTTTGAAATATGTTTGTGGGAGGGAAGGTTATTGTTTTGTTTCTGTTTTAACTATTTATTTTGTGCTTTTATCCTGTATTTTTTATCTTGTGGGCTAATCTGAGATCTTCAGATGAAGGGCTGAATCATCATCATCAGTGCTTTTTTCTAAAAAATTGTTTAGGGATACTCTCATTTTGACTCAAGAAAACCACCATTTTATAGTTCAAATTGGGAAAAATAGATACAGTAAATGGACAAAAGTACATGTTTTACCTCATATTGCACACCTAACAGCTCACACTAACTTCCACATTGGCATGAGGTTGTGTGCACTAACATCTTCCCGATTCTTCTGCTAGATTCCAACTCCTGATTCACACATTAAATGCTTGCTTTCGTCTGAGACTCAGGAAACACTGTGACAGGAAATGAGGCCACCATTGGCGGTAGCAACAGAACCGACGATTCACTGTGCTAGAGAAGAAACTAAATTTTTTAGTTTCTTCTCCCTTAGATTCACAAAATGTTTAGGGGTACGAGTCCCCCTGCACCCCGCCAGAGAAAAGCACTAATAAAATTTTATTGAGGAATGGGTACCCACTGGTAATGGCCTCTGAGAAATTTCTAAAGGCTACTTGAGTTGCCTCCATACCCATTTATAAGGTTAGGAATTTCCATCTCCCTTTTTTCTCATCTGGAGAATCTTAAGATAACAAGAAGGAAACTGCCCATTTCTCAACTACCTATGCCTCATAGTGGCGGTGCCTATTCTGCTCTGTGTTAAGATCTTGATGGGGCAAAGCAGCCCTGTTCCTCAACTGGTGTTCTGCCAAAGCTACAAAGAGACCAGAAGGGAAAGCTGAAAAGGACACAAGGAAAAAGGCATATGCAAAGGAAGAGCAGATGAGGCAGTGCAGCAATTAAATAAAAGGGGTGTGGAGCAAAGTTTCTTTCTGCGCAGGGCGAGTGCCAGTTGCCTGTCTAGATGCATTTGTCTAAGCCAGAGGTCGGCAACCTAAGGCCCGGGGGCCAAATACGGCCCGCGGGGGTCGTTTAACCGCCCCCCCCGAGCCGCCCCCAAACCCTGCTGCTGCGCTCGAGGACTCACTTCTGTGGTGCTGGCGGGGCTTCCTATCAGCTGCAGGAAGCTCCTGCAACCAATAGGAAGCTACAGGCGCCTCCTCCGTGCTGGAAATAGCGTCTACGCATGCGGGCACACATGCAGACGCCTCCTCTAGCTGGAATGGTTATGTACTGAAGTTCTCACCCTGGGCCAGCAGGGGGATACTGTAGATAGTTTTCACTCAGGTCCGCATATGCAAATAAGGAATTGAAAGCGACGTTCAGTGATTGGATAGTTACAGAAAGTTGTTACTGTTGCTTTGTAGTTGAGCTCTATCTAAGTAGGTTGGCTGAACCCTTTAGTTCGGTTTTGTTCTGGCCTGTGAATAAACAAGAGCTGTCTGAAGGATCGCTGTGTTGTCTGATATGTTCACCCACAACTTAACAGGAATGCACGCGCGTGATCCAGCCTGCGGAGAGATCTCCGGGGGAGTGAAGCAGACCAGGCTGCTTAAGCCTTGCTGACCCCTAGTCTAAGCTGCTGAAGCAGCATTTCAGAGTTCTGTTTCTCTTCCTTCCTTTCTAGGTTATACCCAGCAGATGACGTACAAGAAAGAAGACCACTCCTATGCTGCCTTTAAAAACTTCAAAAGCAGCACTTGGTAAAGGCAGTACTCATATGGCAGTATATATCCCGGATGGGCTTTCCAGATGTTGATAATGGCCTGATGACATGGACAAGGTCCTTTCAGCAATGCAGCTGATAATGTCTCCTCAATTGTTGTGCCTCTTGGCTTATTAAAACTTCCTAATTGGATATGACCTGGTGGATCGAGGGAGCAGGCCCTCCCGATGTCCCTATTTTCCAGGGACAGAACAGAGTTACAGAAGGCATCCCAGTTTCTGATTTGATCCTGGATTGTCCCGATTTTCCTTAGGATGTCCCTATTTTCATTGGAGAAATGTTGGAGGGTATGGAGTTAAGTAACTATGCAACCTTGAGAAGACATCTAGGCAGGCCTGTATGGGATTTTTTTTTAAAATGTTTAATGTCTTGTTATGTTTTAATGTATGTTGGCAGCTGCTCAGAGTTGCTGGGGCATCCCAGTCAGATGGGTGGGGCATTAACAACAACAACAAAAACAACAACAAATCAATAATTATTAATAATAGAATAGGACGTCCCTATTTTCTTCGGAGAAATGTTGGAGGGAAAGTGACTGTAAAGGCTGTGGTGAAAAAAGTGCAAGTACTCTTAAATGAAACTGATTCTTTCCCCCATTATAATCTGGGTTCAGGCCTAGTTATGGATCTTTTACCAACGAATACACTACAGCTAGAAGAAGATATAACAGCAAATTTGAGAACAGACAAAATCAGCTCAGTCCATAAAAAGCCTGGGGGGGGGGGGAAAGTAAGCTTTTACCTGATGCCAAAAAGATGTTCCACAGATGGGGAGCCACCACTGAGAAGGCCCTCTCTGTCATTAACCTCTGAGCCTCCCTTAGAAGAAGGGCCCAGAGAGAAAAGGGTCTCAGATGAATTTCCAAGGGTTGAGTACACTGGGAGAAAGGAAACATATAGTGTGGCTGGAATTTAAGTGGGGTTATATGATATGTTGATGTAGAACCTGGCAACTGGCAAACAGCCATAATTTGCACTTAACTGAAGTTTCTGAACCATTTTCAGAGACAGCCCCCATGTAAAGCACATTGCAATGCTCCAATAGTTCAGCCACCATTTTAACATGTATGTGAAGCGGTTGGGAGATTAGGAAATCAGAATGCAGATCATACCCAGCTCTACTTCTCTGTAAGTCTCGTGTAAGTCTCGGACTGCTGCCTAGATACAATGGTAGGTTGGATGAGGGCCAACAAACTGGCAATGAATCTTGGGAAGATGGAGGTGCTGCGGGTGGGTTGTTTGAGGGTCCATATAACAGGTCCATTGCTGTATCCATCTCACAGTGGCTAGGTGTGCCTTTTATCAGCTTGTAAGATAGATACAGCCATTTCTGGACTGCGATAACTTGATCGCTGTTGTCCATGTGCTGGTAACCTCCAGGTTGGATTACTGCAATGCACTCTATGTGGGGCTGCCCCTGAGGTTGGTCTGCAAACAAGTGCAAAATGTGGCAACTCAGAGGCCTGTTGGAGAGTATGCATTATGACTACAGAATATACAAAATTCAGTTGCTATATAAACATTGCCCAAGGACTTTTGGAGTTTATACGTATTGATTGGGAAATAATAATAATTTAATAATAAATTTTTATTTGTACCCCGCCCTCCCTGGCCAGAGCTGGGCTAACATCATAAAACTAATACAATATAAAGGTAAAGTAAAGGTACCCCTGCCCGTACGGGCCAGTCTTGACAGACTCTGGGGTTGTGCGCCCATCTCACTTAAGAGGCCAGGGGCCAGCGCTGTCCGGAGACACTAGTTCAGAGCAAATTAAAATCTGGACAGAGGGCAGTCCATGGGTAAAATTTGGAGTAGTTAATATTCTCCAGGGTCAGCTATTACTACTGGTCTTATAAAGGACCTGCGAGTGAGCTAGGAGGCTTCTTTAATGCTTGTTCTTATACAGAAAGAAAAGAATCAGACTGAACCCTGACCAAAGGCCTGGTGGAATAGCTCCGTCTTGCAGGCCCTGCAGAAAGATGTCAAATCCTGCAGGGCTCTGGTCTCTTGTGAGAGAGTGTTCCACCAGGCCAGGGCCACGGCCAAAAAGGCCCTGGCTCTGGTTGGGGCCAGTCTAATCTCCCTGGGGCCTGGGATCTTCAGGGTGGTATTTGCAGACCTTAAAGTCCTCCGTGGGGCATATCAGGAGAGGTGGTCCCATAGGTACGATGGTGTGCACAAGTTAGCTCTTCATGGGTAGATATTGTGAACATTCTCAATGAAGTCTGGGGAATGTGCACAATCGCTGGTTGTTAAGCACATATCCACTCAACTTACATTCCCTTTAACATATGTATAACTTCAGTGCAGGACAGTGCTACATGCATCTGATATAAGTAAGTTGTAATTCAAAAACTTGCCCCATAATTAATTTGTTAGCCTTTAAGGTGCCCAACATGTTACCCCTGTTTAATGGTGGAGTTGATGCATCATATTCTCTGCAGGTTAACAGCTTATGTCATAAAAATCTTTGCCATGGCTTCAGCAATAGTATCTTCTATTAACAATGATATCCTCTGTGGAGGTGTGAAGTGGTTGATTCTGGAGAAGCAGAAACCAGATGGAATTTTCCATGAAGATGCCCCTACGATCCATGGAGAAATGCAGGTGTGCTTTCTTTCTGCTACTAATGGTGCTTGACTTGAATAGAATCATAAAACTGTAAAGCTGACCTAAGGGTCATTTAGCCCAACCCACAGCAATGCAGGAATATCAACTAAAGCATCCATCACAGCTGATCATCCAGCCTCTGCTTAAAAGCCTCCAGTGAAGGAGGAATATCTTTACTGGCACGAAAGTGAGGTTGCGATGGACAAGAGGCCATTATAATCACAACCATATGGAGCAGCCTCTGATAGCCTCTGTAGGGAGCTAAAACCTGATCTATGTTGAACCACATTGCTTAGATCAGGCATGTCTAAAGTCTGTTTATGCGGCCCCTGTGGCAGTTTATTTCTTGGCGTCAAACAAGCTCCACAAGTTCAACCCTAAAAAAAGCTCCACAACTTTAATCCTAAAAAAGCTCAACAATTTTGGTTGGCCCTCACAAATGGTCACTTGATCAAATCTGGCCCTCTTTGAAAAAGTTTGGGCACCCCTGGCCTAGATACATAATCTGTGTTTGCGCACAGAGAGATGGTGGAGAGATTGTAGCACCCTGCTTGTGGTTAACGCTTAGCTGGAATGAAATATTCAACGCAGCAATAGAGAAATTAAAATAATAATTTATTTGTCAGACAAATAAATATGAGGCACAGTGGTATATGGTTACCAAGCTCTGGCCTGGCCTCCTGCCATTCTGGCCAGCACTTATATTTCCTTAATCCAGCCCCCTTGCTCCTCCTGTGGCTGCCTCTGTCCAATCAGCCTGGTTGAAATTCCTATTGGCTGTTTGCTAGAACCAATCACAAAAGATACACCCATTTCCTCATGCCCTTTTATGGGAAACAAAAAGATATATATTCTTCTATCTATAAATGACAAATAAGTAGTAATATATCTTACATGTGTCTCGACAAGGAACCTTAATTACCAGCTCACCTCGCCCTATTGCCCTCCAAAACAAATGGTTTAATCTTAAATTTTTATCTTAAACAGATGTCAAGGATCTTGAGTTCACATCATCATTGAAAGATCTACTTCTCTTAGGTAAAGGTAAAGGTACCCCTGCCCGTACGGGCCAGTCTTGACAGACTCTGGGGTTGTGCGCCCATCTCACTTAAGAGGCCAGGGGCCAGCGCTGTCCGGAGACACTTCCGGGTCACGTGGCCAGCGTGACATCGCTGCTCTGGCGAGCCAGAGCCGCACACGGAAACGCCGTTTACCTTCCCGCTGGTAAGCGGTCCCTATTTATCTACTTGCACCCGGAGGTGCTTTCGAACTGCTAGGTTGGCAGGCGCTGGGACTGAGCAGCGGGAGCGCACCCCGCCACAGGGATTCGAACCGCCGACCTTTCGATCGGCAAGTCCTAGGCGCTGAGGCTTTAACCCACAGTGCCACCTGCGTCCCTTCTCCTTCTCTTGAAGGTCTTTTAAACAGATAACCATATGTGTGCTCTAATGATGTTTCCTGCTTGGCAGGGGGGCTGGGCTGGTGGCTGATGGCCCCTGTGATCTCTTCCAACTATATGAAATAAGAATCTAGCATAAGGATTTAACATTTCTTAGCTTCTAATTCCTTTGCATAATTACATTTAAGCCAATATATTTAATACATAACATAGATAGCTTTTTAGAAGAATAAACCTTTTCAAAGTAAAAAAAGGAAGGAACAGTTTCCAGCCTCAAAATAAGATAGAAAGAAAACCTCTCTTCTCCAGCCAAGCCAGTTGCCTTTTTCACTGCTCTTGACCTTTCAACCTTAGGAAAATATGGCTCAAGTTTAATGGGAGGCACATGGTTTTATTTTACTATTTACCCACTCTTAATTATGTTTATCTCTTTTTTATCTTCTGTAATATGTAGGGTCAGTGTAACCTTGGCTGTCAGCCTGTAATTCCCTTTGACTTTGAGAATTGTTTTCTGCTATAAATCAGGGGGGCCCCCTTGTCCAGGAGAATAAACATCTTGCCAAGGTTCTTAGGCAGCTGGTCTTCTGCCTGGCATGAACATTTGAAAATCTTTAAGCTCATTTTAAAATACAAGCCCTGATCAAGCCTTAATAAAAATGCAGGCTATGATTAGATGCCTCAAGTTGGTACACTTTCTTTCTGCTTATTGTCCTTTCTGATAACAAATCCATGTATTTTCTGGTTCCTAATTCAGAAGAATCAGTTGATAGACTGTATTGCAGGCATGTGGTCCCTCAAGGCTTTTGTCTGATGACAGTTTCCTGCAGGCCAGGTTCTTTATACAGTGGTACCTTGGGTTACATACGCTTCAGGTTACAGACTCCACTAACCCAGAAATATTACCTCGGGCTAAGAACTTTGCTTCAGGATGAGAACAGAAATCATGCTCCAGCGGCAGCAGGAGGCCCCATTAGCTAAAGTGGTGCTTCAGGTTAAGAACAGTTTCAGGTTAAAAACGGACCTCTGGGACAAATTAAATTCTTAACCCGAGGTACCACTGTAGAGGGGTTCACAAAGAGGACATGGTGGTGAAATACACCCCTACCTACAGCTGCTGCTGTGTTACTTTTCTGTAGTGGTATCATTGTGCAAACCACAAAGACAAATAGCTTCCCAGGGGATATGCAATCTGCAAAAGATGGGGGAAAGCGGAAGACATATATATCTTTTAAAATCCTTTGGGTTCTTAATTTTCTAAGCTTGTCAAATTTCTGGTATGTTCAGGCTTGCTTCCCCTGCCTCCACACCACCCCCAACTGCTTGTACTTCTGAGCTGTGTTTTTGGTGGGAGATCTGTTTGTGTGAACCAAACACATTCAATTGTTCTTGCCCACCCCCCTCTGCTTCCTTCCAGGGAGGTTATAAGGGCGCTGAACCAGAAGTGTCATTAACAGCTTTCGTCCTGATTGCATTGCTGGAGTCAAAAGACATCTGCAAGGATCAAGTCAATGTAAGTACCTGTCCACCCCTCACAGTCCCTTTTGCCCATCCCTCTGAGTTTTGGCTGGCAGGGAGGTGAGAGAGGTCTCCATTGTTGCTGCTGTTTATGTGTTATTTTATTTGTTATTTAATGGTGTTTTTTCTTTTAACTTTTGTAAGCAGCCTTGACTTTTTTCCATTTCTTTGGTAGTAAGAATGGTGGGAAGATAAATTTGTAAATAAGGTTCTGGCAGGAGCGCTCTATCAGGTTCTGATGCCTGCTTGTAGAAGTGACCGTTTGCTCCTGCTCTGCTCTGCTTGTATATAAATAACACAGATTTTGGAAAGGCTCCCTGAATCTAATTTGCTTTCTCAACCAAAGGAGACTGGGCTCAGTAGTGCAGCCCCTGGCGCTTTATTGCATTGCGTTTGCATGAAATACATAATGTCTGCAGTTGTTCTCCCAAACACTCCTACAGTGTATATTTTGTCCTTTTTACCCAGATTCTAGAGAGCAGCATCACCAAAGCTTCTGAGTATTTATTAAGACAATATGGGAAGTTGCAAAGACCTTACACCGTGGCCCTCACGGCTTATGCTTTAGCCCTGGCAGGAAGGCTTAATGATGACAAGGTACTCATGGAAGCATCAAGAGGTACGTTTGCGGCAGCACACTCAATGCAAGAAAAAACATGGTCAGGTTTTGAAGATGAGCTGCTCCTGTAAGGAGCAGCTTGGAAGACGTCTAGGAAGGAGGACAGTGGCAGCAGCCAGGCCAAAAGCAGCCTGTAAGCGGCTGCCCTGTGGGAACTGGGAATGCTTTCCAGAGTACCAAGGAAGTATATCCTGACTCCATGCACCCTTCCCTCTCCCTTCTCTGTTGGGAAAGAATGGAAAGGTTGTGTCTGCAGAGCAGCAAGAGAAGGAAAGGGCCCCGTGGTGGTTGTGGGAGCCAAATGAAGCCAAATACAACAGTGGAGGGGAAAGGGACTTTTTGCATTTGCTTTACTTGTTGGAAGGGGATGCATGAGCCGACGAGGAGAAGAAGCAATGTTTGAGTCCCAGACTCTAAGTTTATGGAATCAGTGTGTGAAGCCTGAAAAAGAGTGGATGAAATGCTGTGTGGTTGTGGGTGGTTGTGTCTGTGTGGATGAGCCTCAGGGCTGTCTTTTAATGGTTGCTGGCTTCTTCCTTCAAACAAGGGGGTGGTCTAGATGACACTTGGGATCCCTTCCAATTCTACCATTCTATGACAAACAGATATTTTGTTTCCTGCACTGGTTTTCAAAATTCTGTGACTCATTAATCCTCTTCCATAGCTGTTGTAAATTTGTTCATAAACATACCATCACAGCAGCTTGGCCAATGGCTGGGGGACGGAGGATGCTTGTAGGCAACTGAGAGGTGACAGGCAGTTTTTAATTTATAATGTATTATGCAGTACATTGATAATCTCTGAATGGAAACTGGTGGGAACTGGGTGGGTCCTTAAGACATTGAGCTCATCTGCCCATCAGGATCTGTTTAATGCGGATCTGTTTCATTGCTGGCATTTAGGTAAGAATCATTGGGAAGAATATAAGGCTCACACCTACAACATCGAAGGCACATCCTATGCTCTGCTGGCCTTGCTGAAAATGAGGAAGTTTGATGCTGTTGGTCCCATAGTCAAATGGCTGACAAAGCAGAAGTTTTATGGCGGGACATATGGACAAACCCAGGTGATTGTTTGCTTTATTCCCCTTCTGCTTAAAAACTGAACTGTAGCCTGCATTTGCACCTAGTTTTGAATGAAGTGATCAGCCTGTGTCTGGGCTCCACCACTTTAGACTGCTGGTGGGGTGACCTTCATACAAAACAATTCCCGACAATTTGAAAAGTAATGTGTCCAGCTACTACCATAGCCTTTAAGTTTGGCATGTTAATATCTTAAATGTGGGGAGGGGAGGGCTCCACTTATAGCCATGTACCCCCGTACCCACCCCAATCAGTAGACTCAGATGGTGCTACAATTCAGGCACTGGTTAATCACTTCAGGAAAAACTAGGTGTGGCTGATGGCCAAATTGCATGTTCAACTGCAGCTACTTTCCATGTTTGTTTTTGCTGCTTCCTGCTAACCTAGCAGTTCGAAAGCACATCAAAGTGCAAATAGATAAATAGGTACCACTCTGGCGGGAAAGTAAATGGTGTTTCTGTGCGCTGCTCTGGTTCGCCAGAAGTGGCTTAGTCATGCTGGCCACATGACCCGGAAGCTGTACGCCGGCTCCCTCGGCCAATAAAGCGAGATGAGCACTGCAACCCCAGAGTCGGTCATGACTTGACCTAATGGTCAAGGGTCCCTTTACCTTTTTACTTACCTGTCAGATGCTGTTGGTGGTTGCTCGTGAGTAACCAGGCAGGACTCCGATCTATCTTTTACAGGTTTTATTGTGCAAACTATTTACAGTGCAGATCAACAAAGTTCATGTCTGTCTTAGTCACTTGCAGAATCTGGGAGTCGCCCCTTCCGGCTTCTCCCCCAACCTAAGAACTTCGGCACCCCCAAACCTCCTCCTACCCTCCTTGCGTTTCAGCAGCATCCTTGAGCCCTTTCCTCGCTTGGCTGGCCCCTTCCCTCTCTTCTCCACTGGAGGTGTGGCTTTTCTCACCACTGGAAGAGGAAGAGGAACTGCTTCTCAGGAGCTTTGGAGGCTCTCTGTATCCCAGCGGTCCCCCTGCCTCCCTCCCCTGTTCCGATGGCAGTCCCCTGACATTGACCTAATGTAGATTTTGCTCTAGGAGGCTTAGTTTGGTCAGAATTGAGTATGCATTCCCAGCGTTAACGCTAAATCCATTACTTTTGGTAAAGGAGCCACCATAGCCACTAGAGGGCCATGAATTTTTTTGTCCCAGGATTTTTAGACTTTTCTGCCCCCTGTACTATCTGAAACCAAAGGTGTGCATTGGTTGCCAGAGGTGATTCCCGCCCCCCATCTCTACTACCCCACTACTTAGGAAACAATGCTTTACAGCAGAGGAGGGGTAAGATGATTCTTCCTCCTTATCCCCTTTATCGTAGAGCTACCCACATGTTTTGATCAGCAGGGCAAATAATAGTTTACAGGGGGTGATTTTTATCTGAAAAATGGTGCAGTTAAGGAATGGCTCCAAACTGAATCAGGGCCTCTCATAACGGATATTAATAACTTTGTAGGAGATCCTGTTCACAGACCTTCTGTGTCATATATCTAATCTGCAGAAAGAGGGGCTTAAAATTGTTTCTTGAAAGCTTTTAGCAAGTCTTTTAAAGTTACGGCTTCGGTCAGCTGTCACTGCTTTCACTTTTGTTTCAGCGGAAAGGAATCGACCTCCGTATTTAAATCCCTTTCAATCCAATTTAAAAGTCCAAATTTCAGTCCTTTTTTTACTCACAATTTTTGAATCTTAATTTAGTCGGAGAAATTGGTCGCTAATGATCGCCGGACTTGGAGCTTGGTGCTGTGGAGAAAGCAGGTCGATTCCACAGTGCCCACGTCTCCAACCCTGCTCACTCTCAGGGCTCTTATTAGAGTTTACCGGGGAGCAGGGGAGTCACTCAGAGCACCCGCCAGAACACCAGGTCCTCAGAATGCTTGATCTGAGGGTTTTTTCGGGGTTCCGCAATGCTCTTGCGGTCACCCCAATCTTCAAAGCGCCGGGGCTCTTTCAGCTGAAAGAGCTCCCGTTGATCTATTGGGTGACCAACCGGAAGTTCTCTCTGCTCTCATTTCCTTTATGCTAAGGTCCCTGTCTAGATAGCCACTGCAAGCAGATGCTGACCCACCACCACTGCCCTGCTGCTGCCGAAGCCTCCCTTATCTTGGTCACAGGGGCAATGGCAGAGATCTTGCGAAATCTTGGCAACATCTCACCCGAAGCCGCCAATGCTGCCACTGCTTCTCTGCTGCCAGTGGAGATGGCAGGGCAGGTGAGGAACCTTTTGGGGTTCTGCTGCCTGAGGTAGCTGCCTCATCCCAGCTCATGGTTGGGCTGGCGCTGACTGCAAGCTGAACTCATTGAACTCCATCTTCTTCCTCCCATTTCAGGCAACCGTCATGGTATTCCAAGCTCTTGCCCAGTATGAGATCGACATCCCTACCCATAAGGAGATACAGCTGGCAGTTTCTATTAAACTGCCAGAACGTCGAGAGATGATTACTTTCCCTATTGACTACGACAGCGCACTCTTAGTACGATCAGCAGAGGTACAGCTTTCATTTGAATGAATGATGTTGTTGTTTAGTCGTTCAGTCGTGTCCAACTCTTCGTGACCCCATGGACCAGAGCACCCCAGGCACTCCTGTCTTCCACTGCCTCCCGCAGTTTGGTCAGACTCATGTTTGTAGCTTCGAGAACACTGTCCAACCATCTCGTCCTCTGTCGTCCCCTTCTCCTTGTGCCCTCCATCTTTCCCAACATCAGGGTCTTTTCCAGGGAGTCTTCTCCTCTCATGAGGTGGCCAAAGTATTGGAGCCTCAGCTTCACGATCTGAATGAATGATATTTTATTTATTATTCCCCCCTCTGGAAATCATTATTTATTACTCTGTGGCTAGATTTTGAACTTGGCTTGTTGCAAGAGCTGAGGGGAGGGGTGCGACCCAACAAAAAATGTCAATGAAACAATAAGACGCCAGGGTAGGCTGAAACTACTTTCTACAATGTCATGTTGAAGTGCCCTCAGCAACATAACTGACTTAATGCCAGCTTTTAAAAAATGGACACCCATCGCTAAATATGTCATGGAATTCTACTCACTGTTGATCCAGAGCAGATACCAATGTATAGTTAGCAGAGTAAAAACTTAAACACAATGCAGAATTCCCAAAAAAATAGACCAGAGGCAATTGTATTTCATCCAGCAGATCTTTACTGCTACTGAACGCAATGAGCATAATGGTCACAAATCCCAATACGTTCAGGACTGGCTCTGCCCATACGAAATCCAGTTGCAGCAGACTTAACTTAAACTTACAATAACTTATAATAAGACTAAACCTTAACACTATATACAGAACACCACACCAGAAGGAAAGGAGAGATAGAAAGAGAAAGTGAAACCCAGGCTCCTTCTGGCCTCTTATTATAGTCAGCATGACCTTGACAGAAAGAGATAACAGAACCAGTTTAAACCAGATGTACTGAGCTTCTCTGAAGGAATATCCCAAACATCATGAACCTTCTGCTTGTTTCTTCCACACACAGAAGCTTCCAGAACCCTCTTGAATTAATTGGAATAGGAAAGACTTCTACACATCAGATCAATACTTTCTGTACTAAGAAATGCAAACTGATAAAATAATGCTTTGGTATGCTGCCTTGCAGTGTTTAGCCACTGGTGAATGGTGAATAATTTTTTATGAGGACTTTATAATCACAAAAAAATGAGGATTTGCCATCTGTTTGCTTGCGTCATAGTGTTATATCTCACCTCTACTACAACTTAATAAAACATTAATAGCAATCAATAAAATTGAATGTGTCAAGAGAGAATCAAACCAAAGGCACACTGACTCTTTTTGTTTTTTCAGACCAAGCTCAATAAAGATTTCATTGTGAAAGCATCTGGTCAAGGAAAAGCAATTATGACCGTTGTGACGGTGTATAATGCAAAGCTACAGGAGAGCGCAGAGCAGTGCAAAAGTTTTTCTCTGCAAGTTTCTGTTGAAAATGTCCAGCTGAGTAAGTATGAATGGTGGGTTTAGGTTTGCTAGAGCTAAGGTATTCCACCCCCCCCCCATAAAATATTTGTGGAGGCCAGCCCCCCCCCCAATGTTTCTGGGCATTGCCATTCAAATGGTGTGCATACACCATGTCTTGTGATCGATTATGCGGGCTGGGAATTTAGATGAGGCAAGTTGTTGGACTCCATGTCTCATCAGTCCCAAGAAGCTTGGCCAGGGCTCAGGGGTGAAGGGTTGTGGTCCAACAACATCTGGAATGCTACAGGTCCCCACACCTGGTTTAAACATGGGCATGACATCCTTCAGGAAGGGGCCTGTTGGTGGGCAGGCCAGCAATGGCAGGTATGGACGAATCCCTTTTTCATAAATGGACAACCCAGCCTGTTAGCTCTTCTGCAAAACACCTAAGATTGACACTGCATGGAATTTTACAAAGTGACTAATTCTTTTCTCTTTCCCCCAATTTCAAGGTAGCAGGCAGGAAAAGGGAGCCAAGGGTGCAGTCAGGATCAAAATCTGCACCAGGTGAGCATTGGGGACTTTCAATATAGACATACGTTGTCATCACTGAATATTCAGAGGAACAACCAGAAGAAACATCAAAGGTGGCTTAGCATGAAAAATAACTTACTCAGCTTTGTCTGAACGCTTCAGGAGTTGGGGATACTGTATTTTGACTCTTAAAGTCTCCCTCTGGGCCACTGCACTGCAAACCTCACTCCACAAATCTACCTCCAAGTGGACTTCCTTTGGAGAGCTAAACCAGGGCAGGGGTCAGCAAACTTTTACAGCAGGGGGCTGGTCCACTATCTCTCAGACCTTGTGGGGGGCCAGACTATATTTTGAAAAAAAAAAAAAATGAACGAATTCCTATGCCCCACAAAGAACCCAGAGATGCATTTTAAATAAAAGCACACATTCTACTCATGTAAAAACACGCTGATTCTCGGACCGTCTGAGGGCTGGATTTAGGAGGCGATTGGGCCGGATCAGGCCCCTGGGCCTCAGTTTGCCTACCCATGATCTAAACAAACACACACACTGATATGGGAGGAGGTGTTCTTTCAGTTATGTGTGCCCTTTCTTCTTCTTTTTTTAAAAAAGGTGGACAGCTTGCCAGATGTGTAATGACTGAGGGACAAGGAGTGAGGCTTGTTCTTATGCAGCTGTGTAATGTAGGGCTGCCCTATTTCAAAAAGTTGATGAATAACCTACTGTGACTTAAAATCTTATTATTTAGATACTTCAGTAGACTCTCTGCAGTGGCCCTGCAGCAGTGGAAAAGCCTTCCTTGTGAGGCACACCTTGCTTTTACAATACAGTGGTACCTCGGTTTTTTAACGTCTACGTTGACAAACATTTCAGTTTTCAAATGGCGTAAACCCAGAAGTGAACGCTTCGGTTTTTGAACATGCCTCAGAAGTTGAATATGCCATGCGGCTTCTGTACTGAGTCTTCCATATTGATTTTTCCATACTGAAGCTTCCGTGTTGAGTTTTCGGTTTTTGAACGTTTCAGAACTCAAATGGCCTTCCGGAACGGATTATGTTTGAAAACTGAGGTACCACGGTATTTTCATTTAGACAGGAGGTAAAGGCACACCTCTTTGCCCAAACTTCTGGACAGGGTTTAAGTTCATGGTGATGGTATATTTTCACTTCTGCTGCCTGTATTCAGTTTTAAACTGTTAGGATGCTGAGGTTGTGGGAAGCTGTCATTCTAAATCCTTTCAAGGTGTTGTGCATTAACCAAGTTGATCACATTGTACTTCCCTTCATCCTCTTTGGTTCTCAGTGTTGAAACCTAAAACCCTGAGAATTGGCTTATTGCAATAACATTAATATGGTAAGCCGACAGAACTGAAACCATACCTATTTTTAAACTATGAAATTCATTCCTGTGTCATTTTTCCTCTGTCACTGATTCTAGATACCTTGGTAAAGTTGATGCCACAATGTCAATCATTGATGTCTCCATGCTTACTGGTTTTGCACCTGACACTGAAGATCTCAAGAGGGTAAGTGATGCTGAAACCAACTGCTCAAGTTGTTCTTTGAGGATATTGCACTGGAAAATTCACTACAGCCAGTGAAAAACTTTAAACAGATATCCAGAGAGAATGGAATAGGATTTATCATCTGTGCGCCACCAGTTCTCCTGCTATGAAACAGCAGCTTACTAGGCTAGATGCAACAGAGGATGCCTGTTTCCTACCAGTTCCTTGAAGACAGGGGTCTGCGCAAATGTGACCCTGGCCAAAATTGGCATCTTTTTATTATCTGTTATTCTTTATGATTTGTATTAGTGTCCTTGTACAGTTCAGTCTGGATCCTTACTAGAGCAGAGCTCAGAGGTTACTTTAGCAGGAGTTATCCTGAGACTGAGGCTCAAATAGGAGCTGCAGTTCTGCCTCTGTTCCTAGCAAATCTTACCTTTGCTGAGAGCAGTTCCTTCATTTAAAGGGGCACAGTTAAATGGGCTGCAAGAGATCAAGGGGAAATGGCTCAAGGATGGGCAAAAACTCCCTGAGGGATGTTGGGAACCTTATCAATCACAGATACAGGAATTTCAATATTGCCCCTGCCCTGGCAAGCATGACTGAGAGTTCTGTGGAATTTCCCCAACAAATTTCTCTAGCTATGTGAAAATTCATTCTGCCTCTCTTGAAATCCTTCAGATGCCTATCTGAAGCCTGGCACCTCCAAATTTCCTCTAGATGAAATGCTCTACCCCTGAGGGGTTGCATGCTTGGGTTAACTCCAACCCTTGGTGCCAATGATTCAATTGTTCTCATTCTGTGTTCAGCTTTCTGAGGGAGTCGACAGATACATTTCCAAGTTTGACATCAACGACGCCGTGTCTGAAAGAGGGAACCTCATCATCTATCTGGACAAGGTAAATACTTGCGGGGGAAGTACTGGGGATAACTGGCATAGCTGAGAGTAACCATTTAAAGGCTGGCACCCAAAGACTTGTTTTCTCTTTTGTTTTCCCATCCTAGGTTTCTCACACGGAGGAGGAATGTTTGCAATTTAAAGCTTACAAATATTTTGAAGTAGGTCTCATTCAGCCAGGATCTGTCAAGGTGTACAGCTATTATAATCTAGGTAATGGCTACTGTAGTGTAAAATGGGCTTGCCGATCAGAAAGTCAGCGGTTTGAATCCATGTTATGGAGGGTGAGCTCCTGTTGCTCTGTCCCAGCTCCTGCCAACCTAGCAGTTTGAAAGCACGCCAAAGTGCAAGTAGATAAACAGGCACCGCCTCAGCGTTTCCGTGTGCTCTGTTTTCCATTGTGCCAGAAGCGGTTTAGTTGTGCTGGCCACATGACCCAGAAAGCTGTCTGTGGACAAATGCTGGCTCCCTCGGCCTGAAAGCGAGATGAGCGCCGCAACCCCATAGTCTCCTTTGACTGGACTTAACGGTCCAGGGGTCCTTTACTAGTTTTTTACATGAAGGATAGTGACCTTAAACTTAGTCTGAAACTACTCTCAGCTTTGTTGAACTGAAGGACATAAAACACAAGCTGGATTCCCTGAACATGACATGCAGCTCTTCCAGTGGTCTCGGCATAGTAGAACCCAGCCAAATAGGAGTAAGGATTCTGAGAACAAAAGGCAAATGACAAGAGAGCAGAGGCCCACAAGTAGCACTCAGCTCAGCAACATCCCTGCTCTAAGCAGCCAGATATAATTTCCTTCCAAGGGCAGTGAACAAAACCAGGGTGGCCTGGCTCCTAGTTTCCTCTTCTCTACCACTAACCCACCCACGGTGCACATAAGAAAGGCAGAATACTTCTTTCTTTCTTTCTTTCTTTCTTTCTTTCTTTCTTTCTTTTCCTCCAAACCTTTATTAGGCATTACAGATACAGAACATCTTGAAAGATCCATATAACTAACACACACACACACACACACACACACACACGGCCATATAAGAACATCTTGAAAGATCCATATAACTAACACACACACACATGGCCATATAAGATATATAGTAACAGAAATTTTCATTGGAGTGTCTTCCTGTTAAAAAAGGGGGATAACATATTTTATGTAGCTGGTTGTACACTGGACAGTAGAAAAGTAGCCCTCTTGATGGGTTTCCCTATGGGACCGCCTCTCCTGGTATGCCCCGCGGAGGACCTTAAGGTCCACAAATAACAACACTTTGGAGGTCCCAAGTCACAAGGTGGTTAGATTGGTCTCAACTAGGGCCAGGGCCTTTTTGGTACCAGCCCCGACTTGGTGGAACGCTCTGTCACAAGAGACTAGGGCCCTGCGGGACTTGACATCATTCCGCAGAGCCTTCAAGACAGAGCTGTTCCACCTGGCCTTTGGTTTGGAATCAGTCTGATCCTTATATTTCTCTCCCCTTACAGTTTTGATTTATGGGCTACTATTAAAACGAGGCTGCATTTTAAATTATATTTCAACCCGTATTTTAATAAATTGGGTTGTTGTTTTTGTGTCCCCCCCCCATTATGGTTTATTGTAATTTTATTGGTGTTAGCCGCCCTGAGCCCGGCTCTGGCTGGGGAGGGCAGAGTATAAATAAAATATTATTATTATTATTATTATTATTATTATTATTATTATTATTATTATTTAATTAAGTCAGGGTGATGTGCCACTAGTATTCCTTTTGGTAGAAACGGGTCACCCACTCCTGCTCTGTGCATTTCCTAAGGCTTATCTTATGGGATCAACCCCCCACCAGGGAATCAAATCGGTGAGCCACACAGGCGTGTCAGTGTGGAAGTAAGGACCTCTTTTCATTCCTCCTTTCAGATGAGCAATGCACCAAGTTCTACCATCCCTCCAAAGGGAGTGGCCTCCTCGATAAGATATGCCATGGCGAAGTTTGCCGGTGTGCAGAAGGTAAGGCACAGCGCGAAGCAGAGATGCTGCTTCCAGTCACCCAAACACAACTTTGGGAATGCGGGGAAGGTTGGTCAGCATGGAAACAAAGGTCCTGTCGACATTTGTGGTTTCTGAATTACAGGAATTAATCTAGGGTGCATCTATTATCTAAGGTGGCATAGCGAGGGATGGGGTTGCTATTAAAAGAATCAGGTCTTTACAAGGTTTGGCAAAATCACGAATGATGGGTTTGGATTTGGTGATGCTTCAGTAGTTTGATGAAGGGCTTTCTTGGTGGCTGCTTCCGGACTTTGGAACTCCCTCCCTGAAGAAGCCAGACAGACTCTCTCCTTCATGTCTTTTTGCCAGCAGGTGAAGATCTTTTTCTTCCAGCAGGCTTTTGAGATCTGACTACTTTTAATGAAAGGGCTATTTTTATTGTAATTATTTGTCTCTCTCCTCTTCTCCCGAAGACAACTGCTTCTTGCAGAACGATGCAGATAACCCTGTTGATGTTCATGCACGAATGGAAGCAGCCTGCAAGCCAGGAGTGGATTATGGTAACTGAAGTTTAGATTGCCAAGCCCTGTAAATTCAGGAGTGGATGTGTTTTCATGTTAATGACCACCAGCACCTTAGCAACCCTTGGGGGGTGGCTGCCTTGCATTTTCTCATGGTCGGGCTGCTTCCCTCCACATAGTGCGTAGCTGCAACATAGAAAACAGGCACTGTGGACACTGTATTACAGTTTGTTGGTGTATGTAGAGTCTCCAATCTTTCACAAAAGAAATTATGTATTCTAGAATCAGACCTGAACCGATGAGGAGGCTCTTTATATGCGGGGGGGGGGGGGGGCAAAATGCAAACAGATTTTGGTCTCTCCAGAAATGTTAGCAGCCCTGTTGATGAGGTGCCACTGATGGGAGCTTAGACCTTCATGAAAAACACAATACAAGCTGAATGACTTCTTAATGCTTTTATGTGGAAAACATGCAACCATCAAATAATGAATTTTCTCTGTCTTTGTTTTGAAGTGTACAAAACCAAGCTGAGTCATATAGAAGAAGAAAATGATTATAACAACTACTTCATGGAAGTTCTAGAAATTATTAAAGCAGGTAAGAATTTCCCTCCTGAAGAAAAACATGCCTTGGATACAAAAGCAGGGACTGTTTATAAAAATATTTATTTATTTAAACACTCGCTTTCGGCCAGTGATATTCAGTCTGTTATGGGACCCCAAGGTTCCTCAGAAACTTCCCTGAAAGGCAGCAGTCCTTGCACTATAACCAAATCAGTAATTTTTTAATATAACAGTAAAAACTACTCTGATAATTTATTATTCCAAAAATGAAACCTTCATCTGGTTGTAAATATTAAGATTATACCAGAAACAATGTCTTTTTGTAAAAAAAAAAGAAAAAAGATTTAAATCAAGCCTTACTGACTAGTGATTTAAATTGATTTGAATTAAATGCAATCCACCCTGATTATGAATAACAAACCTTTTTCTGATGAGTAATAACTCGGTCTTTACTTGATACCCAATGTTGAACAGCATCGGTACCAGTAGTATCTTGGGGTGAAGGAGGTCCAAAGTTGGGACATCACCACTTAGAAACCTCCCCCATACATTACTACAAATCATTTTGACATTAAAATGTAACACTACCACAAGACCTTATATAGGTATATTTATAAGCCAAACTTAACATTCAGATAGGATCTTGGCTCAGATCATAATAGGGGTGTGTCCACACTTATCTTTCCTCCACTTTTTCCAGACACAGCCCATGCTTTAAAGCTCTGTGTCAGAACACTTCCCACGCCCTCCGGATCTTTCCCCTTGAAAACTCACTCTTTAAAGCTCAATTGGACGAAACAGCAATCCTTGGGAAACCCAAATTGATGTTGAATCCATTTGAGCACCAGAGAGCATGTTTTTGCAGGGAAAGCTCAGAGGCAAAAAGAAAACCTTACACACAGAGCATTTAAGCACAGACGTGTGCCTGTTTTGTCTGATTCCTAGGGAGTGATGCAAACCCAGAAGCCAAGCCCCGCAGGTTTATCAGCCACAAGAGATGCAATGAATCTCTGGATCTGGTGGTGAACAAGGACTATCTAATCTGGAGCCTCAACAGTGACCTGTGGCAAACCAAAACTGAGTATGTATTTCATTTATTTAACGTATCCTCTGCTTCCTCCACCATCAGGTCCATGGAGTGCCTATCGGGAAACAATTCCTTCAGTTCCACTTATTATAAACATGTTTATAAGCATTTGTGCTTCTTTGATTTTTAACTTTCTGGTGGAACTTCATGACACTATAACTCAGAGTTCATCGTTGTGACCCTTTCCCACTGCCACCGATTCCCTTAGAAAGCTTTCAGAACCTCCTGTCAGCTTAGTATAGGCAGCATAGGTGTGAGATTGACACTGAGACAATCTCGACAACTGATCCATGGGGCAAGACCTACTGGGGTGAGCTGCTGCGCTCATTAGACCTGACACCCTACCATGTCTGTGCATATTGTGTTCTTGCATGTAAAGAGTTAACTCCAGCTTTAACTGCTGGCTTGCTCCTGTCACCAGTCTGCATCAGCTGATACTGATGTCTGGATTCACCCACTCCATTCAGGTCAGCCAGTTTACCTGTGGAGTACCCATTCAAATCTTCCCTTCTCCCCTTTCCAGTTTCAACTACATGATTAGCAAGGATACCTGGATTGAGAAATGGCCAAATGATGATGAATGCCAAGACGAAGAATTCTACGACCTGTGCAATGACTTAACTCAATTTTCTAACACACTGATGACTTTCGGTTGTAACACTTAACGATGGAGATGTCAACTGGAGCCCATGAGATGGGTTTGAGTCAGTGTTTGAAAGACACCTTCCCTCCTGAAGTTCATCTTAGGTTTTTTGCTCAATTTCTCCTTAAAGGGGGGTGGGGTGGAGTGTACATGTACCAAATAAAGAATTGATTTCTTACTGTTGTGTCATGTTAATTCTTTGCCAATCACCTTATGTTTCTAATGCTCTTTCAGTTTTTATTCATTCATCAGTGTGCATGAATGGGAACACGGGTCTAATAACTTGACACAGGAAAACAGGGGAGGCAGGGGTAGATAGTCAAATGTAATTGCAAATTTCTGATGGTTGCTAAAAAAAAAAAAAGCGACAAAGTTGACAGATGCATTGTAATATAGATGATTCCTACATTGGACCTGTTTGGTTCAATAACTTTTTTTTCTGATCTCTTGGGCAGCTACAGCAAACATAGAAACCTTACAGGCAACATATTGATCTCTATAAATTGATACCCTGTTGTTTAAAGGAAACTCACTGAAGAATCTCTTTCAAAAGGGGGAAGTATACAGGATGCAGTGTAATACATAATCAACAATATCCTCCTTCTCCCCCTGGCCACAAATGTGTAGACATGTAGGAAAGTGCCCATTTGCTTTCAGGGATAAACTTAAAACTGAGCTAGAACAGATGGTGCACTTACAAGGAAATGCAGGGGAAAGAGAGAGAATCGAATGGAGCCGGTAAGCAGCGGTGGAGCAAGACAGTAGTTGGAACATTTTGTTTTGCTTTCTCACAGATGGCAGGGGAAAAGAACAGGAGATGTGCCTACAAGCAAG
Source organism: Podarcis cretensis (assembly GCF_951804945.1). Taxonomy (NCBI): domain Eukaryota; kingdom Metazoa; phylum Chordata; class Lepidosauria; order Squamata; family Lacertidae; genus Podarcis; species Podarcis cretensis. Next base: position 34,735,137 of record NC_137187.1, read on the forward strand.
GAATCTATTTTATTCTGCCCGATTCTGGTAGAATAAAAGGAAACCAAGGTTCTGTGAAGGAGAGAAAATGTAGGTGAATCCAGAGTTTCTTACCACTGTTTTTTTATAGAGAGAGACTTTATTCTGGGATCTAACATGTGTTAAAAGATTTGATACAACAGTTTGGGAAGGACACATTAGACTGTGTCAGTGTGCATTCAAGATCAAATCTAAATAATTGTATACCCTTCAATAAGACTCTGTTCCTATCCTTCCCCGTATTCCTCAATGTCTGCTTCTTCCCCAGAAACAACTACCGTATTGGCCTGAATATAAGCCGCACCTGCAAATAAGCCACACCTTTAAAATTCAGGGAGGGGAGAGAGGAAAAAAGACAATACCCTAATATAAGCAGCTCCCTTAAAATTCCACAGGCACTCACACCTGTAAATGGCAAATGTAGAAGAAAATCCTATAGTAATATCGTAAACGCCAATTTTTGTAAGGTCATGAATTTAAATTTAAACTTTTAATTTTCATGGTCAGAATTTGGAAAAAAAGTGAGGCTTATATTCAGGCCAGTATTGCTCTCTTCAAGCCCCCTGCTTCAGAGCTTCTTCCACTATTATTTTATAAGAAATTGCAGTTTATAAATGCAATATTTAAATTAAAAATTCTTTAGCAACCCTGAACAACCTTTAGGCTGGGAGCAGGCAGCAGTCAAGGTGGAAGAAGGTGCCTCTTTATTAGGAATGTTTTCTTGAGGAAAACACGGGAGCTTGCTCAATTAAATGGCCCAAGACCAGTGGTGAGATAAGAATTTGAATTTATGGCTCTAAGCTAAGCAAGTAGTTTGTGCACATGGTCCAAATAATTTGGAAGGGAAAGGTTCAACAACTGCGTTGCTAAAAAATGCAGACTTTTGGCCATCTGTCTTGGATGTTTTCGTTGAGATCCCTTCATTGCAGGGGTTGGACTGATGACCTCTCCACTCTACAGTTCTATGATTGTAATATTCTCTTCACCCAAATTAGAGCTGCAACCAGATTGCTCCCAAAAATCTGCAAAATCCAACTGCAGGTGTTAATGCTCTACAGAAGCTGGTGACTCTGATATTTATAGACCATTTGAAAATTAAATATTTTGACAGTATCTGATTTGCATCTGGTATGTACTAATGGGCGGGACGCAGGTGGCGCTGTGGGTTAAAGCCTCAGTGCCTAGGACTTGCCGATTGAAAGGTCGGCGGTTCGAATCCCTGCGGCGGGGTGCGCTCCCGCTGCTCGGTCCCAGCGCCTGCCAACCTAGCAGTTTGAAAGCACCTCCAGGTGCAAGTAGATAAATAGGGACCGCTTACCAGCGGGAAGGTAAACGGCGTTTCCGTGTGCGGCTCTGGCTCGCCAGAGCAGCGATGTCACGCTGGTCACGTGACCCGGAAGTGTCTCCGGACAGCGCTGGCCCCTGGCCTCTTGAGTGAGATGGGCGCACAACCCCAGAGTCTGTCAAGACTGGCCCGTACGGGCAGGGGTACCTTTACCTTTACCTTTATGTACTAATGGGCAGCGTGACATACAAGTGGAGTCAATGTTTGACAATATACGGCATGTTGCAGTTAGAGTTTACCCTGACCTGACTTGTATGTCATGTAAAGCAATGGTTTCGATTATGCGTATAAAGGCTGGGGCTTGTGGGCTTCTGGGTTTCTTCTCCTGCATGCAGAAGACTGGAGTTTCATCTTCTGTTTTCAGCTAACCACAGATACCAGTTTTGCCCAAACCGAGAAATGTGCTTTTTGTTACGTAAGGTTTAGGGAAACCAGCAAGAATCATAAGCAAAAGTTGGTTTGTTTTTCTAAACCACAGATAAGACTAACCACAGTTTGTTTGTGTGTGTGACATATCAGCAACTGTTTTGTCAATTCAAAGTGGAAGCAAAGATTTCCAGGCTCCTCCTTATGGTTGTACTAGAGGAAAAGTGAGTATGCAGGCCAAAGATTCACTATGGCAGACCCTCCAAGTGTCCTTATTTTCCCTGGGACGTCCCTGATTTAGAGAAGCCGTCCTGGTTTCTGATTTGATCCCGGAATGTCCCACTTTTCCTTAGGATGTCCCTATTTTCATTGGAGAAACATTGGAGGGTATGAAGTTATCTGAACCCTGAGCTGTCTGAAGGCAATCCTGTATAGGGAAGGGTTGTTGTTTTTTAAATGTTTTTATATATGTTGGAAGCTGCCCACAGTGGCTGGGGCAACTCAGTAAGATGTGTGGGGTATAAATAGGAATATTATCATTATGGAATGGGATGTCTCTATTTTCATCGGAGAAATGTTGGAGGGTATGCTATGGTTTGTGGTGTTATGTCTAAACAGAACCAGTTTTCCCTTTGCTACTTTTACGTTGATTTTGAATTGTTGTACCTTGGAACCACAGAATTGTAGAGTTGGAAGGGACCTTGAGGGTCATCTAGCCCAACCCCTGAAATGCTCGAACCCGCAACTCTGAAATTAAGAGCCTCATGCTCTACCCACAGAGCTATCTGAGTACTTACACTGATTTTAGATGGTTCTTGCTACTTTGATTTTTGCAGTTTTGTTGTGTAGAGTTTTAGATGTGATTGTATACATTTGATGTTTCTAAACAGCCAAGAGAACCTAATCATTTGAGGCCATATAAATTGAAATAAAAGGTGGCGGCGGCCTCAGCTTAGAGACTTTGAGCTATGCAAGGAACTTGGCTGGGCATACCAGGAAAAAGAAGAAGAAGAAAACTGATTCAGAGGTGTCAATCATGTCATAAAATGCCTGTGGGAAAGACTGTGGGGCGGGTGTGTGTGTGTGATAGAGTGCAATGATGTCAACAGGGTTGGACTGGTATAAAAGGTAAAGGTAAAGGGAACCCTGACCATTAGGTCCAGTTGTGGCCAACTCTGGGGTTGCGGTGCTCATCTCGCTTTATTGGCCAAGGGCATACAGCTTCCAGGTCATGTGGCCAGCATGACTAAGCCGCTTTTGGCGAACCAGAGCAGATCACGGAAACGCCATTTACTTTCCCGCCAGAGCGGTACCTATTTATCTACTTGTACTTTGATGTGCTTTCGAAATGCTAGGTTGGCAGGAGCAGGGACTGAGCAACAGGAGCTCACCCCGTCGCGGGGATTCGAACTGCCGACCTTCCGATGGAGCCAAAAGCAATGACATGGGCAGCCAGTTTTCTCCTCCTCTTCCCTGTTAAGTTCTTAACAAAGGCAACACATGGGCTGTGTGTATATTAATGCCATAAACTGCATCCAGGTTGTTCTGACAGGGCAAGGCCCTACTCACATGAATGGGTTAGTCTACTGACAAGATCAATAGACAGGCCCAGGCTGATCCTTCAGAAAGTTTACAAAGCCTTTTTAAGTATAGGTCTGTAATATAACTCCAGAAGAGAGCAACATCATGGGGCCCGGATGTTTTCTGGTACACCCCCCTTCACCCCACCCTGAGAAGGCTTATAAAATGGCGCAGGAGTGGGATTGCGAGGGATTTTTCTAGGAACGAGGTGAAACTGTAGAGCTCCCTTGTTATTTTTGCTGTCGGATGTTGTTTATAACACTGCTATATTTATAAAACTGAAATGTGTTCTTTATGTTATTATATTTGCTGCTGTGTTGTTTCGCTGTTTTTCTGAAATGGATTTTGCACTGTTTGGTTTTGAAATGCATTCCTGTTTCCTTTGTTGGAAGCCACTTTGGGCTGAGATCTTTTTTGTTGCTGTGGTAGAAAAGTGGCATGCAAATAAAAGGAAGGAATGCATTATCACCTCAAGAGAGCCAAACCACCCCCACAATAAGACTCTTACACACAGAGTTTGAAAATACATAACTGCACAACTGAGTACAGTGTCTTTTCATAGTGACTAATCTGTGTCACGGGGTTTGCAAGAATGGACGCTGCTGTCAACGAAGGCTCAAGTCCAAAAGGTTTCAGAGCATGAGAAGGAAATGTTGTGTTTTCCCCCAGTTTGGTAACTTATGAGGGGATTTCCCTGTAATCTGTATGGGCTCACCGTTCCCACCCACCCCCTGCTGTTGATTAGAACTGTTTGTTTAGTTTTTCTGTGGAAACACTCTTGGCCTTGTTCTCTGGAATTTCAGAAGCTGGCATTTCCCTTCCCTGTGATTGAGGGATAAGAAAAAGCATTTTTCTTAAAAGAGAAGGAAAAGTGACCAACTCCATATGCAAATGAGGGACCTACTTTGCAAATGACCAGAGGAGATGCAGAGGGCATGTGAAGCGATAGCTAGGCACGGTGGTAAATGTAGAGAAATTCATGTATGAATAAACTAACCTGAAGCAAATACACCATGGGTAGGCAAACTAAGGCCTGGGGGCCGGATCCTGCCCAATCGCCTTCTAAATCCGGACTGCAGATGGTCCGGGAATCAGCGTGTTTTTACATGAGTAGAATGTGTTTTTTTATTTAAAATGCACCTCTGGGTTATTTGTGGGGCATAGGAATTCGTTCATTTCCCCCCAAAAAATATAGTCTGGCCCCCCACAAGGTCTGGGGGACAGTGAACCGGTCCAGTGCTGAAAAAGGTTGCTGACCCCTAGTCTACACACAGTTCATAAACATGCAGATATAATAAATTAATAATAATAATAATTTTTTATTCATACCCCACCCTTCCTGGTTCAGAAAACCAGGCTTAGAGCGGCTAACAACAAATTTAAAACACGTAATTGTAGAAGCAGCATAAAATACAGTATAAAAACATGAATAACAATAAAATTCAAAGTTCAGAAATCAATTTGGGGGAAATCCATCTAATAAGCATTAGATAGTCACCAGGGCTAGCTGGCTGAATTAGTCCTACTTGGGCCGGTGAGGAGGCCAGGGGAGAATTAGCTGTGGAGTCTCAGAGAGGATGATCTTCATAAAAGGGGAGGGGGAGGGAAGAGAAGGAAAATAAAAGATCAGGCTGAATTCAAATTAAAGGCCAGGCGGAATAGCTCTGTCTTACAGGCCCGATGGAAGGTTAAATCATGAAGGGCCCTGGTCTCATGGGACACAGCATTTCACCAGGTCGGAGCCATCACTGAAAAGGCCCTGGCCCTGGTGGAGGATAATCTGACTTTCTTAGGGCCCGGGACCTGTAAACTATGGTTATTCATGGACCTTAAGGTCCTCTGCGGGGCATACCAGGGGAGGCAATCCCGTAAATATGCCAACACCAGTCACATGAAGGGTGCTGTCCTGGACTGCTTCTCTTTTTTCTAAAAGGTGCAAATTCCTCTGCTATTTTTTTTTTTGCAAAATGCAATAAGCTGTTCTCTGATGTCCCCTCTCCTTTCTCCAGCTCTAATCAAAAGCACAGCCATCCCCTTTTAGCAATCAAAGGTCACTTGCTCGTGACTTTATCACGATGTCATAGCACGATGCTATGACACTCTGATCTGCATCTGCTTTAGAAATATCTCTTTCCCCGTCCCATAGTAGGAAGGCTACCAAAGGACGGGTTAATGCTCCCAGTCCATGACCCGGTTCCGGGAATCTTGAAGCTAGGGTACCCACTGCAATATTGTGCAAGCTGCATAAACAACTCCAGGGCCACCTCATTTCAACAAACAGTGTCTTTGCAGGGAATTCAGTGTAGCCTTATGGCAATTGTTCCATCAGTGCAAACATTTCAGCTTCCCAGACAGAACAACTGTCCTCTTCTCCCAAACCTGCCTTCCCCCAGCCTGTTGGAGGGTGCCAGGGGAGGGATGGGGATAGGGAAAAACCCCTGGGCTATCAGTAATCCTTGTGTGGGCCTTTGCTAACAGGTGAATCCAACCCTGAGTGCTATGGTGTAACCTGTTACAACATTTTATGTTGTATGCTTTTATGTTACATGCTTTTATACATGTTTAATTGAGGTGCTGTTGTTTTTTTTTAGTGGAACTCGCAGCCAAGAACTGGTGCAAAGGCGGGTAGCATTTAACAATCACACAACCTGGATTGCTCGGCTGCTTAGAGAGTCCTGCTGATAACGCCCTGGTTGCAGGTTTGATCCCTATGTGGGACAGCTGCATATTCCCACATTGCAGGGGGTTGGACTAGATGACCCAAAGGGTCCCTTCCAACTCGGCAATTTAGTGGTTCTATGATCAGTCAATAACCTGCCTTGATTATACAAATGTATGTGGATTTTAAGGGACGTGGGTGTTGCTCTGGGTTAAACTACAGAGCCTAGGACTTGCCGGTCAGAAGGTTGGCGGTTTGAATCCCCACAACGGGGTGAGCTCCCGTTGCTCGGTCCCTGCTCCTGCCAACCTAGCAGTTTGAAAGCACGTCAAAGTGCAAGTAGATAAATAGGTACCGCTCCAGCGGGAAGGTAAACAGCGTTTCCGTGTGCTGCTCTGGTTCGCCAGAAGCGGCTTAGTCATGCTGGCCACATGACCTGGAAGCTGTACGCCGGCTCCCTCTGCCAATAAAGTGAGATGAGCACCGCAACCCCAGAGTTGGTCATTACTGGACCTAATGGTCAGGGGTCCCTTTACCTTTATGTGGATTTTACATAAATGCAATGTAATAAAACAATCAAAGATGTCTGTTTTTAACTTTTTATAGTTTTATTGTGTGGCTTTATTGCTTGCAATCTGCTTTGTTGTTGTTGTTTTTTTAATGATATAGCCATATACAAATACTTTTTGTGCTCTTAAGGTTCTGTCTCTTCCAGACTTTTGCCACAGAATCTCTTTTACTCGGGTCTCATCCACACTCTCGCTTGTCCTGTGCATAGAGCCCAAAACACTTGGACCTGTGCTTAGAAATGCAGTGCAAAAGGTAAGTGTGGATAAACCCTTGGTTAGCTCTGTAAGATGCCTTCAACTACAGCTCCTCAAGAGAAGTACCTATATGGAAGGAATTTAAAGCTCTAATGACACTGGCACATGTAAAAGCAGTGCTATTTTTCTAGAAAAAGAGGTGCTGAAACTGAGTTTCTAGAGAGTTCCGGCTGGGGCGAAAAAAAGCCCTGTGTAAAAGCACACCAAAATATAATTTTGTCACACCCTTCTGTGTCGGTTCATTATAACAAAATTGATGGGGATTCACATTGCATACATATTTCCCTTTAAATGTTTTTGGCTCATCTGGAGTAGGAGTCCAGCATTTGTGCAACGTGAAAACACTCATCCTCCTCTGTGAAAAATGACGGATCTTGATAAAGGTATTTTTACATTGCTGTCTCCACCAATTAAAAAACCACAATGCAGTAAAGTGATGGAGCTGGATCTGAATTCATTGAATGCTGCACCTCCTTTGAGGAATTAGAGCCCTCTTGAAATGCCCTTGGGGCCTCCTGCCTCTCACCTGCAGCACCTAGAGCCATAGATCACTTCTCACTCCCCGTATTAGGACACTTGCTTTTGAGCAAGCTGTACTGAATGTTTGGCTGAAGTAAACACGCAGACATGTTGCGAAAGAATGTCTTTGGAGATTGTCCAAGCTCCGTTTCTGTCCAAATACCGTTGCCAAGAAAATAAACCTGTTACTGGAATCCAGCTGATGACTAGAATTTCCTGATTAACTCTTGATTGATTTGCATGGATAATTTGTAAATTGCTGTTTGTCTGACATCTTTTTTATCTAGGAACTTTTATCTGCTAAGAGTCATCATAACCCATTCCATTTATTCCTTTGGCCTCCAAACAGTCTTAAGAAAAGGCATGAAGAAGCAGTTAGAGCATGCCAGAAGATGCTGGTCTTTGTAACTTGCAAAGAGCCAGCTGCAAGTCTTTCACTTCAGCAGAAGGGCCAAAATGTGTTTGAAAAACACACCTGACCATTCACAAATTGTGATTATGCAGTTCCCATTTGCACTTTTAAGGAAATGGATGTACATGGGATTTTTGGAGCTCCCCCCACCCAAATTGTTCCCTAGCTATGGCTCTTTGCAGACATGATTTTCCATATGAGATTGCATTTAGGGCCAATTTGGGGACTCACTTTGGACTTGCAGGACATTTGTGCAATCCCTTCCCGGTTATTTATTTAATAACTTTACATTCTGCACCTCCAACTCCCTAGAGTTTCCATGCTCACCATTAAAAATAATAATTAAAAATTAAAAGCAGAATATTCCCTGGCCATGTACGAGAAAACCCTATTAAAGAGATTGCCATCTCTACAGCTGTGTGCAACTGGTCTTTCAGAAATTTCCAATGCGGTGGCTAGACATTGTCCTCAAAGTAGAGGACCTGGTACAGTTTTTGTTGGAATGCCCTCCACATGAACATCTGAGGACCTGATATCTTGAGCCCCTTGTTGCTGGGATTAGTGAAAACTCTCCTTTAAGCAAACGTTTTGTTCATATTGGCTGGGAAAGATTGTTCTGTGTCATATAGGACTGACTTTAGGGAAACAGAAGTTGCTTACCATGTTATTATATGTTGATATCTGTAGGTGAGTTACTGAAATGGCGTAATCTTTAATCATATTTTTGTATGGTTTAATGTATTCTAGCTCTGCGAGCCTCCTGGCGGTTCCCTCACAGTGAGAAGTGAAGTCACCAGACAGAGGGCCTTCTGGGTAGTGGCACCCACCCTGTGGAACACACACCTGTCAAATGTCAAGGAGATAAACAACTATATGACTTTCAGAAGACATCTGAAAGCAGCCCTGTGTAGGAAAGTTTTAAATGCTTGATGTTTCATTATGCTTTTATATTTGTTGGAAGCCACCCACAAACCCTGATTTAGAGAAGCCATCCCGGTTTCTGATTTGATCGCGGAATGTCCCGCTTTTCCTTAAGGTGTCCCTATTTTCATTGGAGAAATGTTGGAGGGAATGGAGTTAGCCGATCCCCAAGCCATCAGAAGGCAATCCTATATAGGGAAGGTTTTTTTTTAGGTTTTTAAAAAATGTTTTCTGATGTTTTTATATATGTTGGAAGACGGCCAGAGTGGCTGAGCAACCCAGAAAGATGTGTGGGGTATAAATAGTAAAATTATCACTATGGAATGGGAAGTCCTTATTTTCTTTGGAGGTACGTTGGAGGGTATGCACCCAGAGAGGCTGGGGCAATCCGGTCTGATGGATGGGGTACAATGATGATGATGTTTGTATCATCTGGTAGACCTGTTGTCCCTTCCACGCACTTAACTTTTCTCCTTCCCAGTAGTGAGATAAGTGGGTTAAGGAGAGGGGAGGCAATGGGTGAGCCCAAGGCCCACTCGCAGTCTCTCCCAGGTAAATAAATAATTGTGTGTAATAAGTAAAAAAATAATAATAATAACATTTGCATAGGGCTCTTGTGATACAAGTGTCTCAAGCCAAGATGCCAAGATGCCAAGAAGTTCAAAGCAATTGGAAAGACCTCTTGTTGTTATTGACCATGCAAGACTTCCTTCTTCGGGAATAGATACTGGTTGGGAAGCTGCGCCCCAGGACTGGACTCTTCAGTGGTGTGTGTGTGCGTGTGTCAGAAAGAGAAAGTTTTCTGTCGGCCTTTTGAACCTAGGATTGGCCCAGATCATGTTTGCATAGTATGCCAACCCCCACCAGGATTATCAAGAGCAGGTTGCACAAACATACTGTTTAGCTGTTGCTGTAAAAAAAAGGGGGGAGGAAAAAGACAAATCGTGGTCATTTTTGACAGCCTTGCTAATTTATTTTGAAATTCCCAGGTTGCTCAAACTCCTCCCCATTTACTGATTAAACACAGAGAGATTGCAAAAGGGCTTGGACAGGGGCTCAGAGGATAAATACTGAGACGGTAGCTTGCCTCTCCTGTTCCTCCAGATCACCATGGAGGGGACTGCTCTCTACCTGGTGGCTGCCCTCTTGGTCTCTTTCCCGACTTCTTCTCACAGCCAACTGTAAGTACATGTCAGATGTCAGCAGTTCACAACAGCACCGCATTTCTTAAGCAAGGGGAGTTTCTGTACAGGGAAGCTGAGCAGATCCATCAAATTCAGGAATCTGGTCCTTTTAGGGGTGATTTAAAATTGCTTCAGATGTAGTGTGAAGAGGTTTTTTTTTTGTGGGGGGGATTGCCTGCAGCAGAAAATCCAAATATCACTCTCCCCCTGGCCCCTCACCACCATAGTGATGGAAATATCATTTAAAATAATCACGAACTGGGTGCTTCCAACCATACTCCTAAGTCTGCTGCCTGAAGCAAGCCACTTCACTGCCTACTGGCAGGGCCGGCTCTGAATTTCTGACATGCAGAAATGTTCTTTGTACAAGAAGTGTAGAAGCCATGGAAGGACAGAAGAATCCTGCTTTAGCAAACTGTGTCTCTGGGTCCATCTGATCTCGCATTTAGCCTCCCTGGAGTGGCCCACCTTTGGAAAGCTCTCCATCGGGGCATGAAGGCAACAGCCCTGCCCTGTTGCTCGTCTCCAGTTTCTGATCACCTCTGAGCTTGAAGTTTCCATTTAGCCATCCTGATTTAGGCTTCATGGTATGTCTGACAATTACATGTGTGTTTGTTCTGCTGCATGTACATGTGTTGGAATGGTGGTCAGTTGTGGTGTAAAATGACTAATTACCAAGACATTTTATTTACCAAGATGTTTATTATGTTTTTATATGTGTTGGAAGCCGCCCATAGTGGACAGGGTATAAATATAATAAATAATACAGTGGTACCTCGGGTTACAGATGATTCGGGTTACAGACACTTCAGGTTACAGACTCCACTGACCCAGAAATAGTAAATCGGGTTAAGAACTTTGCTTCAGGATGAGAACAGAAATCGCGTAGTGGTGGCGCGGCGGCAGCGGGAGGCCCCATTAGCTAAAGTGGTACCTCAGATTAAAAACAGTTTCAGGTTAAGAACGGACCTCCAGAAAGAATTAAGTTCTTAACCCAAGGTGTCACTGTAATAATAATAATTCTACCTGAGGCAAAGGGCAAGGTGACATCCCCTCTAGTTCTGTGTAGAGAAGCTTGCCAAATTGCCAGGGTTAATCTTATTTTTATACTAGTGACTGGACCTCCATTGCGCCGAGGGGCAGCAGGCTAGTTTAGGGGTTACACACAGCTCCATCTTCCAACATTTTGCCATTGGCACTTGCCCCCTGCCATCTGTCTCTAGAGACAGCCACTTTACTCTGCCTAATGATAGGACCAGTCCTGCATTTATGCACTATCAAAAAAGAGAAAACTCATCACCTTAAAAGAGGACATAGATTTTTCATTAAAAAAATTCATAAAATCTGTGTATGCTGCTGTCTATATATTTAGCAGTGATTACTACAATTTATATAGGAATGAAATACCTCTCACCATAAGGATTACTACAATTTATATAGGAATGAAATACCTCTCACCATAAGGTGGGAAAGGAAAGTGTGACCAGGTGAACTGTGCGCCTGTTTAAAGGTAAAGGGACCCCCAACCATTAGGTCCAGTTGTGGCCGACTCTGGGATTGCAGCACTCATCTTGCTTTATTGGCTGAGGGAGCCGGCATACAACTTCCGGGTCATGTGGCTAGAATGACTAAGCCGCTTCTGGCGAACCAGAGCAGTGCACGGAAACACTGTTTACCTTCCTGCCAGAGCGATACCTATTTATCTACTTGCACTTCATGCTTTCAAACTGCTAGGTTGGCAGGAGCAGGGACCAAGCAACGGGAGCTTACCCCTTCGCGGGGATTCAAACCGTGACCTTGTGATTGGCAAGTCCTAGGCTCTGTGGTTTAACCCACAGTGCCACCCGTGTCCCTTGTGTGCCTGTTTACTATGCTGTTAATGGGCGATCTTTGCAAGGTCCTTGCTCTCCCTTGTTAGGTTCATTATCATTAAGTCAAACTTTGAACAGATAGCTCTTTGTATAGACAACTCATTCAAATAATAGAGGGTTGTCCTCCAACAGCCCTTCAAACAGAGAAGTGTCCTTGGCACACTGACACCCTATGATAGAACATGAGACTCATAATCTCACGGTTGGGGGTGCAATCCTTTTGTTGGGCAAAAAGATTCCTTCATTGCTACATTGCAGGGACCTTGGGCTAGAGGAGACTTGTGGTCCCAACTCTGCAATTCTATAATTCTGTTGTATGCACAGCTATATATCATTGATGTCACATGTGATTAACTCAGCAGTTAGGTGAGCTGGCTTTGTCAGATGCCACCACTTTGTGTCTGTTGTGATGGGATGTGGGGAGGGTATGGAGTAAATGTGGAAATCTCTTCATCAGGCATAAATCAAAAGTTAGTACATCCAAAAAGGGAAAAGTTACAATCAAAAAGTCACTGAACTTAACCTGGACTCAAATTTATTGGTTTAGAGAGGGTTTCTTGAAAGTGAAGTTGAACTGAATCCAAACCTAAAATCTTTTTGTTGCCTTAGACTGAATAGGAACCCAACCTCTAATTCTAAAAAAAAGGTACACGAGAGCACACACATTAGGGAGCCAGACCCTTTCCCCCCTTTTTTTGCTGACCTTCTTATATTTGGCTAACATTGGAAGGAGTCAGGGATTTCATGAAGGAACCCCAACCTTATGTTTTTATACCGTGCTTAGAGGCAAAACCTTCTCAAAGCAATTTACAAAACATAAAACAATAAAATATGCATCATATACAATCAGCTAAAACAACAGCATTATCTAGAGTGCTAGTAAGTAGTAACCAGTTCCCTATTGGTGCTTACAAATTTCAAACATAAGAGGAAAAAGTGCAATATCTAATGTCAAGACTTATGCATCGAATGACAGCTGGTGTTCACATCCAGATTACTGTTGTGCGATTCCGGAACAAATTGTGGTGTGATCTCATAGGAGGAAGTAAGATGTTCACTTCACATTATGGCTGAGGTTAGAAAGTAATGACTGACGAGGGCCCTACAGTCTTCCTTGCATAGGAGCCAACTCTTAAAGGCCAAGGTCCCTTCGCCCGCCACCCAAGTTGTTGGGCATTGCCATTCAAATGGTATGTGATCGATTATGTGGGGTGGGGCTTACCCCCCCTCAAGTATTTTATTCAAGTTGGCACCCCAATTCCTTGGAATCTTTAAAACACATTGTATACATTTCCTAAGAGGTCACATGTACAGCACCTACATAAGTCTCCATCCTTTTCTGTTGTGAGTAATTTTGCTGTAATACTAATTCAACCAGGCTTGTTTTCCGATTCAATGCAAGTGGACAGAGGATTGCATGCAACATATACCATTCACCAATATAAAACTACAGCAATTACCCCAGTGTAATATGAGCTTCATGGCTGTGTGAGGTTTTGAAGCCAGGACTGGACTCCGAGGCGCTAGCCCAACAATCTTATCTCTGGACCTGCACAAAGGACAGTTTGCAATTTCAACAGAAGCCTCCAGAATTCTCTCATCTCCCCCACATGCCACCGTTTCTCACAACCTCCTAAGCAAAGGAAGAAAAACTGGGCTGCTGTATGAACTTCCATTATGCACTTTTCTCACCCTAGTTTTACAACAAAAGCAAAAACAACAGAAGAAGAAAAAACCCTTTTCCTCATTTTTACCTCCATCAAGAAATGTGCCTGGACAAAAATCCTTCCTCCTCATTCTTTCTGGAACTGTTTTCTCTTGATGGGGACAGAGGAGAGATCTTCTGCTAGCGGTTTTTATGACTGGCTAAGCAGAGGAGATGGATGGAAGCCTCTCTGTCACTGGAAATGTATTGCTATTATTCTAGGTGACAGGACAAAAACTGGACCATGGCTTTGGAGGTTGGGGGGGGGGGATTCAGAATCTTGACAGGGTGATGCCCCTCCCACCCTGCCTATAAGTGAGGGCCTCTTAAACCATTTGTTTCTTGAATTTCCCCAAGCAAGAGGAGGCACCAAATGCAGCATGGAGGAGCTGCGGTAAGGTATTTAGATGCAACAAACAGACTCACTGCAATGAATTTTTTCTCCTCTGTAGCTACTCCCTCATCACCCCAAGTGTCCTGCGAGTAGAGACGGATGAGACGATTGTGGTGGAGGCTCATGGAGGCAACTTTGACACCGAGGTCACCGTCTCTGTCCATGACTTCCCACAGAAGAAAAACACCTTGTATATGGTCAAAGTTCCCATGAACCCAGCAAATGGCATGATGGTGATGCCAGCCATAAAGGTGAGTGCAGAGCGATGGTTAGGGACGGTGCCATAGTGTATGCAAAAATCAAGCTCCACAATTGTGCACACTCAACCTAGGAGCAAGTCCCATTGAACGCAGTAGGGCATGCATACGATTGTGCAGTTTGTCCATTATGTTTGGGGTAGGCGGGTTAGCATATAAAAAGAGAAATTCCGGGAGGGGTAAGGGAAGAGCAAATCATCTGTGCTATCAAGCCTGACAAATTTAAAGAAAGTACAATGCTGTCTGATCAGACCTGAATATAACATAGGCTTCCTCAACCTTGGCCCTCCAGATGTTTTTGGCCTACAACTCCCATGATCCCTAGCTAGCAGGACCAGTGGTCAGAGATGATGGGAATTGTAGTCTCAAAACATCTGGAGGGCCGAGGTTGAGGAAGCTTGATATAACACATCAGAATATCCAGATTGTTAGTTCCCAGACCAGCTTTAGAGGTTAGTAAAATATATTTGTGAGGATTTGTGTGATCGTATGCAATGGTCATATTTCAGTATCTGCTTTCTGGCAGGGTCAGCAGTAAATTTGGCCTGAAAAATGTCAAGGTTGACAACCCAGATAAATACCATTCTCGCCCACCTTTGTGCCTTGATCTGCAGAAACTCACCCATGAAACTCATTCTTCGCACAAGGTCTAAACATAATTTGCCCATTGCAGGTGATCAAACTGCTGTTAAAAGTCAGAACTGCAAGATTCTTTTGAATGACTGCACTGTATAGGGTTGCCCTATAGCCGATTGTAGGGCAGTGTTCCTCAAACTTGAGTCTCCAGCTGTTGTTGGACTACAACTCCAATCATCTCTAGCTGGCAGGACCAGTGGTCAGGAATGATGGGATTTGTAGTCCAACAGCAGCTGGAGACCCAAGTTTGAGAAACTTGGGTGTTATTCCTAATACTTAAGGAAGGACTCTAAGAATAGTGGTTTACCATTTTGATGTTTCATCTTAATGGATTTGACTTTGCTAGTGGCTGGATGCAGAGGAGTGGGGGGAAGCACCAGCTGGGGAACCCCCAAGGTAAGAAGGCTCAGAGCCAGGGGATTGGCCCCCCAAAAATTAAAGGGGGGAAAACTGGATGTACATTTCCTAAATATAAGATAAAAAACAAATAAAATTAAGCCTACATACAGCAACAGTATGTAAATGGCTTTAGATACCTATTAGGTCCATAAATTACCGTATAGCATATATTCAACACAAAGAACAGTGACAATTTGTTGTTGACAAAGGCAGCTGGACATATAAAGGGCCCCATTACCTTCAGTGGCTTAGGCCCTCATCAAACCTGAATCCAGCCCTGGTTGGCATGGTGAGCAGCATGTATCTTGGTCTTTTATGAATACATATTTCAGGCCTTCTTCTATGATTAGTCACAGTTTGGCTCTGCCTTATGGTTTCAGCTGAGGGAACCTGAAATATCTGAATTCTATTTTTAACGTGCCTTTAGCAAGTTTATGTATTGTCTCTTTAGTCTGGAGTTAATGAAGTGTGCGGTCATGTCTCTTGGCTTGTTTGCATTAAGAGGAGAAAAGAATGTCAGACTATGGACAAACTCTGTTGTCAGCACGTCCACAGGCATTTATTTGAAGTGTTCATTGAGCCTGTCATGCAAGAACCACTCTGAGCTGCCATCTTCCAAATGCTCTGGGAATCATCTGAATCATAAATTATAGTAACAACTTATTTTCTTAAGGTCATCCAGCTTACTTATTCGCTCCTTAGTTATATCTCTTACACACTTCAGTTTTACTTGCCAGTCAGCAGCTATATTTGATGCTGTGCCAACTGTTTGCTGAATGATTTACATTTACCTTGTCAGAGAAAGGAGTTACACTTCAATTGGGCTGAGCTTAGGGATGTTATAGAATTCTGTCAGACACAGAAATGGGAGCAGAAATTCCCACTATATTCACGTTTGTCCGAGGTCAGGAATGAATATCATGCAATCATACGAGTAGTATTCACTATTGTGGTATGTGTTTTTAGTGCCTAAACATTTTGTAAATTACTATGATATTCTTGTAAAGAAGCTGGTAAAATGCGGACTTGACTATGCTATCACTCAGTGGATTTGTAACTGGCTGACTGACCGAACCCAAAGGGTGCTCATCAATGGTTCCTCTTCATCCTGGAGAAGAGTGACTAGTGGGGTGCCACAGGGTTCTGTCTTGGGCCCGGTCTTATTCAACATCTTTATCAACGACTTGGACGATGGACTCAAGGGCATCCTGATCAAATTTGCAGATGACACCAAACTGGGAGGGGTGGCTAACACCCCAGAGGACAGGATCACACTTCAAAACGACCTTGACAGATTAGAGAACTGGGCCAAAACAAACAAGATGAATTTTAATAGGGAGAAATGTAAAGTATTGCACTTGGGCAAAAAAAATGAGAGGCACAAATACAAGATGGGTGACACCTGGCTTGAGAGCAGTACATGTGAAAAAGATCTAGGAGTCTTGGTTGACCACAAACTTGACATGAGCCAACAGTGTGACGCGGCAGCTAAAAAAGCCAATGCAGTTCTGGGCTGCATCAATAGGAGTATTGCATCTAGATCAAGGGAAGTAATAGTGCCACTGTATTCTGCTCTGGTCAGACCTCACCTGGAGTACTGTGTCCAGTTCTGGGCACCACAGTTCAAGAAGGACACTGACAAACTGGAACGTGTCCAGAGGAGGGCAACCAAAACGGTCAAAGGCCTAGAAACGATGCCTTATGAGGAACGGCTAAGGGAGCTGGGCATGTTTAGCCTGGAGAAGAGGAGGTTAAGGGGTGATATGATAGCCATGTTCAAATATATAAAAGGATGTCACATAGAGGAGGGAGAAAGGTTGTTTTCTGCTGCTCCAGAGAAGCGGACACGGAGCAATGGTTCCAAACTACAAGAAAAAAGATTCCACCTAAACATTAGGAAGAACTTCCTGACAGTAAGAGCTGTTCGACAGTGGAATTTGCTGCCAAGGTGTGTGGTGGAGTCTCCTTCTTTGGAGGTCTTTAAGCAGAGGCTTGACAACCATATGTCAGGAGTGCTCTGATGGTGTTTCCTGCTTGGCAGGGGGTTGGACTCGATGGCCCTTGTGGTCTCTTCCAACTCTATGATTCTATGATTCTGTGTTGTTTTTTTGGCATGTCCCTTCCCCTGAAATGCATTGAAATTACTTATGTAAGTACAAGGTAGAGGAAGCTGCAGCTGACAGGGTGTCTCTGACCCAGTGACATGTGGGAATGTTAAGGATAGTAGGGAAGGATAGATTGAAGAAGTATTATCCTTCCTTCACTCACGCTAGTAAGTGATGTAGCAGAGCAAATTCCCCTCAATATAGCTGGAAGCTAGTTTGCAGATTCATTTGAATCTCTTAGTTAAGATTATCTCCTGGTGTCCCCTTTAATCCCTCTTAAAACAATAAAGGCACGAGAGTCTTTCTGAATAAAGTAACAAAAAGTTTACTCACATTTCAGTTCACGATTTGATCCCTGAAAGGCAGACTTTACTTGGTAGTTATACAAAGAAACTGTGAATTCATCTCTTATGGAGACTGAACTCATGTGCTGCTGGCTGAGAGCCAGCAGACAGCAACATTACATTTAGATAACAAAATGGCTGCAGGAGAGCAGCATGGTAGCAAAAGATCAGCAAGAGAGCAATAAGAGACAAGATGAACTGAGAAAGTGGCTGCATGGCTCGGCTCTTTTGTAGAGTCAGCCAGAGCGATGCCCATCTCCCAGGTCACATGCAGGGAGAGGAAGCTCCAGACCAGTGGAACAGGAAGTTACACTGACTGGATGTCCCCCTGCATGTGCCCACTTTAAGGAAATAAGGAATGTTGCATTTGACCATACCAATGGATTACATCCCACATGACAAAGGGTCAAGCAAACAGTAGAGTTAAACATCTGACTGAGTTTAGCTTCAGGGCAAGGAGGTCAGGGCATTCTATTCTGCTCCCCTCCAGCCCTTTAACCTAAACAAGTTTTCCTGATTCCCTCACGCAGGTTCCTGCCAAAGACATGAAAAAGGATTCCAAGCAAAACCAGTATGTGGTTGTCCAGGCCAGCTGTCCTCAGTTCACATTGGAGAAGACGGTTCTGGTCTCCTTCCATAGTGGATATCTCTTCATCCAGACAGATAAAACCATCTACACCCCTGGATCTGCAGGTGATGCCTTCTGCTAGCCCCACCTTATCTGGGACCACAGTAAGGGGGTATAGAGTGGATGACCAGCTTGGGATCAGCCTTTGATTTATCTTTCAGAACTTTACTATTATTAGACGCATCCCTAGGTACAACTAGAGCTAGACAAATATTAACACCCCCACCATACACACCTGACAACTCAAGTTGGTCTGAAAAGCTTCTGTGTATCATCACTCAGGTATTGTAGGTTTTTGTATTCTTTAAAGAACCAGCAGCCTCTCCCCTGCAAGAGGCAACCGTGGGACAAAGCAAATGGATGTGCACACCATGGGATGTGAGAGTAACAGACAGCTTGTTGGGACTGTGGCACTCACCTGACCAGACTCCAGTTGAGTTGTAGCTGCATACTGCCCCAAAGAGGAGGGGAGGAGAGGCTGACACAGTGCAGACTACCAGAAGGAGCACTAGATTGGCTTTGCACCTTCCTCTCTCTGCTGCTACGTGGCAGTGACTCAGCCAGAGGGAGGTCAGGTGAGCAGTGCACCTTCACCATGCCATAGTCCACTATCAGAAATGGATTTATTTTCTGGTATTTTTTTATCTTTAAACAATAAGAAGGAAAAACCTGCAAGATTTGTACATCTCAAAATAGGGATGTGAGCCCACGCATGCACACACACGCATGCACACACACACACGCACACACACAGACACACACTCAGACCAAATGTGTAGAATGGTTTGTTTTTTTCCCTTTCTATTTCTTTTCAAACTCAAATACCTCTCTTTTATTTCTCAGTGCGCTACCGTGTCTTTTCTGTGGGCCACAACATGGAGCTTTTGGATAAGCCTGTGATTGTTGAGTTTGAGGTGAGAGGCATATATTAGTGTGTGTGTTGAGTACAGCATTGGCCGCCTGAAATTGCAGTGATGGTTGGTGCTTCACTAAATGTTCTATGGCGATTTTACAGAAAGAGTGATGGCCATTCAATGTAGCTTTTCTTAGGAAGCATGGACATTTTTCATAACTCCTTAAATGCCATTTCAGACCTTGGCAGTGCTGGCTCATCCCAGCAGTGGTATCATGGGAAACTATCTCACCCCAAGACCTTGGGGAAAGAACTATACTGGGATGAGGTGGGAGAGGGGAATCAGGCTGTTTACTTTTTTCCTCTCAGTCACACAACCTTTTATTTCTCCTGCTCCTCCTTTAAGGAGCCCAAAGTGGCAAGATGGGGGTTATCCTCTTCTGTCCTCCTGCCTGTTTCTTAAGAGCTAGTTCAGAGTGCCTGCTTCAGTGTTTGCTAGTAAAGGCAATTGGACTGGTGTGGTGAGCGTACACACAATAACAGGTCTGGCGGAAGACATTTTGGCGCCTGAGGTCAACCACAAAATGGCGCCCCTCTGCCAGGGAAGAAGGGATGAGAGGAGAACTGCATCAGAAACAAGGGGGAGAAAAGAAATATTTACAGCAGGAATAAGAGAAGTCCTATTTGCCAAGAGATAACTGTACAGGGGGTAGATCTGGCCTCCAAGGAGCATCCCACAGCTGTAGCTGCCTCTGTGGCAGCAGGCAATACATTCCTTGGAGACTGGATCTGCTGGTCCGATAGATCCTGCCTCCTGAGGCAATCACCTCACCTTGTCTCATGGGCCGGCCCTGTATTGTTTTTCAGCCGTGCTGGAATATGATTGCTGTAGAGATTAGGTTGGCCCCATTTCTTGTACTACAAGGATAGCTAATTGAGGCAAGGCTGGAGATTCTTAAATGTACTTTTGCTTATTGTTACTGGTTTTGTGTTTTCAAAGATTGGTATTTTTAAATAAGGAAAGCCACTTTGTGGAGGAGTTCCTCAAAAAACAGTGTGTGAATCTCCTAAACCAATTAATTAAATTAACTATCATCACAACGGTTTAGGCCAGAGCCATCCTGGAAGCTTTGTGGCTAAGCTGAAGTCAAGGACTTGGTAGTGTAGAACTAAACCTCTACCTATCTAGAGAATTTGTTTTTCCACATTATGAATATTGAGTGCAATCATTTTTCATTCCTTCAGCAACCATTGAAACATGTTTTTCTCCTTCACAGACACCAGATGGCATTATTGTCAGCCAGAGTTCCATCAGCCCCACTTCAACAAACATCCGGCCTTACAACTTACCTGAGATTGTCAGGTATTTGACCATGAATACTACCATGCAGCATATTTGTACAGAAAGTGAGCTGAAACAGCAACTGGAGAAGAAAGCTCATCAATGTGCAAAGTGCCCTTCTTTTGGGGGGTTCATATGAAACAAAAATATACTCCAAGCTCTCATCAATATTAGTATATATTTACCACCCACAACCAGGGGACATGGGTGGCGCTGTGGGTTAAACCACAGAGCCTAGGACTTGCCGATCAGAAGGTCGGCGGTTCGAATCCCCACGACAGGGTGAGCTCCCGTTGCTCGGTCCCTGCTCCTGCCAACCTAGCAGTTTGAAAGCACTTCAAAGTGCAGGTAGATAAATAGGTACCGCTTAGGTGGGAAGGTAAACGGCATTTCCGTGTGCTGCTCTGATTTGCCAGAAGCGGCTTAGTCATGCTGGCCACATGACCCGGAAGCTGTACGCCGGCTCCCTCGGCCAATAAAGCGAGATGAGCGCCGCAACTCCAAAGTCGGTCACAACTGGACCTAATGGTCAGGGGTCCCTTTACCTTTACCACCCACAACCACCCTGTGACATACACGTAGATGGGGTGTGAGAGTGTGATCTCATCCTCCACATATCCACATCTTAAGATTTTGGGGGCAGGCATTCTGCTCCAAGCTTAACAGCACAGTCCTTTGCATGTATTCCCCATTGAGCCCAATATGGCTTATCTCAGGTGTGCATGACTAGGAATGTGGCTGGGCAGAGTAAGCTCAACCCTGATCAGGAAGCAGTCATGTGGCAGCTCCAACACTGCACCCAAAGGCCTGTCACTCACCCTGGCCAGGGCGGAGGATGGGGAGTGGGTTTTTACACATATTTTGCTGAGGTGCAGCTGAGAGACTTGAGGATAGGACCCCTTGGGTGGTCCTTGGGGCTCTGGGTCCAATAGGCCCAAAGTCATCACTGCTCCACCGTGCCCCAAAATGGCACTTTGGGGTTCTTCACAGAGTACTGCTAGCAAAGAGAATTGCTGATGGGATCTTGCTGCCAGCTTTAATAATACAGTGATAATAATAATTTATTATTTCTACCCCACCCATCTGACTGGAACAAGCATGGGAGGAAAGCTCTATATCGGCAACAAGAAGGGGGAAGTCAATTCAATAATAATAATAATAATAATAATAATAATAATAATAATAATAATATATTTATACCCTGCCCATCTTACTGGGTTTCCCCAGCCACTCTGGGTGACTCCCAATAGAATATTAAAAACACAATAAAACATCAAACATTAAAAACTTCCCTAAACAGGGCTGCCTTCAGTTGTCTTCTAAAAGTCAGATCATTGTTTATATCAGTGACATCTGATGGGAGGGAGTTTCAGAGGGCAGGCGCCACTACCAAAAAGGCCCTCTGCCTGGTTCCCTGTAACCTCACTTCTCGTAGTGAGGGAACCGCCAGAAGGCCCTTGGAGCTGGACCTCAGTGTCTGGGCTGAATGATGGGGGTGGAGAGCTCCTTCAGGTATACAGGACCTTTACAGGTCAGCACCAACACTTTGAATTGTGCTCAGAAACGTAATGGGAGCCAATGTAGGTCTTTTAAGACTGGTGTTACGTGGTCTCGGCGGCTGCCCCCAGTCACCAGTCTAGCTGCCACATTCTGGATTAGTTGTAGTTTCCAGGTCACCTTCAAAGGGAGCCCCACGTAGAGCAAAGTGGCACTTTGGCACTTTCTCCCCTCTACTGTATCATAATCATCCCCCTCTCTCAGCCATGGTGCTTTTCTCTGCTGGCCTCGAAGCACCATTTTACTTCCGACCACCATTGGGCGGGAATGAGCATTAAGGGACAGACTATATTCTAACCTCACCCATGGTGAGAAGAGACCCTGCAGCCCATTCTGATTTCACCTTTAATATCATGAGTTGACAAAGCAGAAGCAGTGAAGATTCCTTCCTTTCCCTTCTCTAGTTTGGGAACCTGGAAGATTGTGGCCAAGTATCAAGACTCCCCACAGGAGACCTTCACCACGCAATTTGACGTCAAGGAATATGGTAAGGAGGACCATCTCTGCTTAGCATTTCCCCTGGCCCCTTACAGGCATTGTTTCCTCTTTAATCCCTTGGGTTGGATTCAACAGATGAATCTTGCCAGTGAAAGCCCTGCCCACTTGTGCAACTGGGCTTCCCCCCTCTCTCTGCTCCTGAAGTTGGCTTGTGAAGGAGTTGCGAGAACCCCCAGAACAGTGCACTGAGGGGAATTGTTGAATTGCTCCTCTTGACTGTTTCCCAGGGAATACTCCCATTGGTCTTCCACCATGACACTTGGAATTGCTCATACTATTGAAATTGCTGGCACTGACCTGAAAGCTCACTACAATTATATATTCTCATCTTTCCATGAATGTTTATATGTTCTTCCCCTGTTTTTCCCTCTAGTACTGCCAAGCTTTGAAGTAATAGTGGAGCCATCAGATAAGTTTTATTACATTGACAGCGACAAGGATTTCAGAGTGGATATCACTGCAAGGTGGGTGTCTGCAACTATGGAAAGGTAAAGACGAGGTATTACCTGCATAACATGAAATTATCACGTCCAGAAAAACAAGAATTCACAGTATGATTTTAAACACGTTTATTTGGAACATTTTGAATGTTTAGAAACATTAGAATGCAAAATACAAAGAAGCAAAAGAGAAGATATTGTAAAGGGGGAGAGAATAAGATCATGTTTTCATTATATTACAGAAAAGAAAATATACGATTTTATACTATCCTGAAACTTATTATTCCAGATTGTAACAATCAATAGCTATATTTCAGTAGATATGCTTGGCTAAAAGGAACCTATAATTTTCCTGCTTTGGCTGCTAGAATACATGTCACATGTAGTTGGTTTGCTATGTGAACCCTTTAAAACTGTAAATAGCAGCCACTGGGGGGCCCCATCCAGTTGTTTTTACCTCACTAGGAACTTCCCTCTTAGAGTTTAGAACAGCTGGAGAGGGGAGAGGAAAGATCTCCTGGGATCACAGGACAAAGGCTAAGAGTAAAAACCTTATCAACACCCTCCATGGTGACTGTCCTGATCAGGCTGCCCAGAAACTGCTATTTACAATTTTTTAAAGATTCACGGGGTCACAGCTACAAGCGATGTGTGTAGTGTCACATGTAGTTTGGCCCTTAGGGCAAAAATAGATGCGAGAGGGACAGACACATTTGTTCGTGTACAAATCTATCCCGTTCTTTTATAAAGGGAAGAGGTAGGAAATTCTATTAAAACATCATAAGAGGCAGATAGGTAAGGGAATTGAACCCTTCCCCTTCCGCAAGTTGATCTCATTGTCATTCTTGTCATTGCTGTTATAAATAGACTATGTTTTCCACAGGTAAATCTGTACTCAAAGTGGTACATACAAAAAACAACATTCTAAGTACAGTACAGCCGTACCTCTGCTTACGTATCCCTCTGGATACGTAAACTTCGGGCTGCGAACATGGCAAACCTGGAAGCACTCTATGTGTTCGCACATGAGCAGAAGCACTCTATGGCACCACGCACATGTGCAGAACAGGCGCCCTTGGTTGCGGATACTTTGGGATACGTCCGGAGCTCCGGAACGGATCCTGTTAGCAACCGGAGGTACCACTGTATCAGAATAACCACACATAAGACACATAATATCACTGCAACATAATGCTAAAAATAATAATAACCAGCAATTACAGTTCCTTTAATATATCTAAACATACATCTGCCTATGGTTCTGGCACCGGTCTCCTGCTTTTTGCAGTCCTCTGATCCCTCACACACTTACCCCCATTTGACGTTGAAAATAGATCTTTAATTTCCCAAGAAAATAAGATAATAGGTTAATGACACTGATATTGATATTGATAGTTTTGCTTTCTCATTTGGTGAACTAACCAGAAATTTTATGTTAGGAAGAAAAGCAGATGAACTTAGGACTATAAAATATATGTTGGGTGTCTTACATTTGTCACAAAAAACACATACTCCATCTCTCCCAACAAATGAAAGGGAAATTCAGTATGTTTTAACTTTATTCTCTGCTTTGAGGTTCATAGCATTAAGGAAATGTGGTATTAACAGAAATGTGTTTTACATGCATTGTGACTGATATAACACCACCAGGGTGCGACCGACATAGCCTAGAAAAGGGGAAACAAGCCTAGGCTGCCCGATCCCGTGACTGAGCTGAACATGCAAGTTGCAGAGAAATTTTGGAGTCTGCAAAACAGTTACATTTTTCTCAGCTTTTAAAATGCAATTACAGTGGAACCTCAGCTTACATTACCCTTGGATAATGTAAACTTCGGGTTGTGAAAATGGCAAACCTGGAAGTATTCTTTCGGTTTTCACCGCTTGCGCATGCACAGAAGTGCTCTGCATGGCGCACATGCGCAGAAGTGGCACCTCCGGTTGCGGAAACCTCGGGATCTGACCGGAGCTCTGGAATGGATTCCGTCTGCAACTGGAAGTACCACTGTACAGGAAAGCATCTAAACTGTCAGTATTTTTTTTTTTTAAGGGGAAGATCAGGGCAGTTATCAAAACAGTATACAGTTGTACCTGGAACTCGAATGGAATCCATTCCGGAAGTCTGTCCGACTTCCAAAATGTTCGGAAACCAAAGCGCAGCTTCTGATTGGCTGCAGGAAGCTCCTGCAGCCAATCGGAAGCTGTGGAAGCCCTTTGGATGTTCGGGTTCCAAACAATATTTGCAAACCGGAATGCTCACTTCCGGGTTTGCTGTGTTCGGGAGCCAAAACATCTGAGTACCAAGGCGTTTGGGATCCAAGGTACGACTGTAATGTTAACTGAAGTTAAATAATATCAGCTAAAACACAAAATGTTAAGTAAAAAAGCTTACAAGAGTTATATTGGTCACTACAGAATCACCCAAGGGCAGTCTCCCCAATTGTGATTCTCTGAAACTGGTAGTCATCCTTATGCTGCCCCCAGAAAGTGGAGGTAGAACACAGCTTTCATGGCTAGTAGCTGTTGAGAGCCATGTCCTCTGTAAATTGACCCCTGCAATTCATTTTTGTTCTTTTAGGTTTCTCTATGGGAAGAATGTGGAGGGTGTGGCCTTTGTCCTCTTTGGAGTGAAAACAGATGATGTCAAACACAGTATTCCAGATTCACTCAAGAGAATTGAAGTAAGATAGGTGCCTGTGGGTGTGTTCTGTTGTGCGCACACGCATATGTGCCACATTGGTTACACTCTTGCTTTCCTTTCTTTCCAGATTACCGACGGGGAAGGGGAAGCTGTGCTGACAAGAGCAATGCTGCAGAAGCGATTTCAGAACCTCAACGAGCTGGTTGGGCACTCCCTCTATGTCTCTGTGACAGTGATGACTGACTCAGGTGAGCTATGATGCAAACAGTGCCAGATTTAGGTTTGATGAGGCCCTAAGCTACTGAAGGTAATGGGGCCCTTTATATGTCCAGCTGTCCTTTGTCAACAACAAATTGTTGCTGTTTTTTGTGTTGAATATATGCTATATGGTAATTTATGGAGCTAATAGGTGTCTAAAGCCATTTGCACATGTTGTCACACAACCAGTCCATGCAGAATGTAGGCACCCTATATATAGAAATGAGCAAACCAATGATATTTTAGGGAGCAGGCTAGGATCACAGGAGCCTACACAACACAAAACACTGTTGCTGTATGTAGGTTTTATTTTATTTGTTTTTTATCTTATATTTTGGAAATGTGCATCCTGGTTTTTTTCCTTTACATTTTTGGGGGCCCCCAAGCTATAGCTTGTTTAGCTTATATGTAAAATAAAGGAAAGGGAGCAAGGAGGGAAAAAAGGAAAAGAAAGAAGTGAGACAGTTTCTCCAGCCAAGTTAGCAATCCCTTCCCTGTAGGAGCAGGGGCAGGTATTTGGAGAGAATCCCAAACAAGAACGAAACAGAGAGAATGAGAGCATGCAGCAGAGTAGAAATACAGGACAAACTGTGTCCTGTATTGAATTAACGCAGGACATTGCATTCTGTATTGAAATACTGGATGATCCTGTATTACACGGGACAGGTGGCAACTCTACTGCCAGTACATAGAGCATTGTGTATGGAGGGGCTGACCTGTTCTTTGGCAAGGATCCAATGGCCAATCCGATGCACAGGGATTCTTCGGCAGTCAAGCAGGTGTGTAAAGGATCAGCTGAAGGGCAGGACATTTGTGTACTGGAGCTATTCCATTTGGAGCAAATGCTGAGAGCCTGGCTCTGAAACACTGTGAAGATTTCTCTCTCCTCGCTTGGCTTCATTCCTTCTCTGAGTCCCTTCTTCTCCTTTCTGCAGGCAGCGACATGGTGGTGACTGAGCGATCTGGCATCAGCCTTGTGACGTCACCCTATCTGATCCACTTCACGAAAACCCCCAAGTACTTCAAGCCAGGGATGCCCTTTGAACTGATGGTAATGTTCACCTGAATCTTTCTTCCTCTTGTGGCCCAGTCCCAGGCTCTTGGAAATCCACAGTGGTGAACATAAGGAGCTGTGAGAAATCTCTTAAATCCATGGATGTCTTGGGAAAAGTGGTGTTGGCTCTGCAGAGATGGCTGCATCTCACATTCATTCACCTCTTCTCAATTGCTTAGGTGTTTGTCACCAATCCTGATGGCTCCCCGGCTTCCCGCGTACCTGTGGTGACAGAGCCAATTGCAGCTGATGGAACCACCCAGGATGATGGGACGGCCAAGCTGATCCTGAACACGCCAGCAAACAGCCAAGAGCTCAGAATCACAGTGAGTCTCCCTGAGGCCATGCCAAGTTCCCTTCAAATGCATGAATTGTGCTATTGGCAGTTCCTGTGTGTATCTTCTGCACACAGAACCAAAGCAACTGAATTATGATTTTTTTAGGGAGTAGGGATCTGTAGCTCAGTGGGAGAGAGCATGCTTTGCATAGAGGTCCCAGTTTCAGTCTATTTTTGATGGATATACTCTGCTTCCATGGTCAAATGCTATATGCTTCTGAATACCAGTTGCTGGAAACTGCAGGAGAGGAGAGTGCTCTTGTGTTTGAGTCTTACGTGGGTGGCGCTGTGGTCTAAACCACCGATCAGAAGGTTGGCGGTTCGAATCCCCGCAACAGAGTGAGCTCCTGTTCCTCTGGCCCAGTTCCTGCCATCCTAGCAGTTTGAAAGCATGCCAGTGCAAGTAGATAAATAGGTACTGCTGTAGTGGGACGGTAAACGATGTTTCTGTGTGCTCTGGTTTCTGTCACGGTGTTCTGTTGCTCCAGAAGTGGTTTAGTCATGCTGGCCACATGACCTGGAAAGCTGTCTGTGGACAAATGCTGGCTCCCTCAGCCTGAAAACAAGATGAGTGCCACAACCCCATAGTTGCCTTTGACTGGACTTAACTGTCCAGGGGTCCTTTACCTTTACCTGCTTGTGAACTTCCCACAGGCATCTGATTGGCCACTGTGTGAACAGGATTGTGGATTAAATGGTGGACTTCATTCAGCAGGCTCTTCTTATGTTCCCCTTGAGAGCAACAGTCTGACTTGGTTCATGTGGTTTATTGGGACTTCAGTCGCAGTGTTTACTCTTTAAACTTTAGATCCCAATAAACTATATTCTAATTTTCTTCTTTCTTTTGATGGCAGTTCCAATTCCATCTCACCTGCACCTTTGACGTGTTGTTCAGCCATCATTCACACTGCAGACTGGAGTTCACAAGTTACTTAAGATGGCTTTCCCCCAAGAGCCAAGATAACTTGTGCTTTAAAAGAATCTATAATGTGAATCTTCATTGGTCTGAATAGGGTTGAGAGACCACACTGTTCTCTTTTTATCCTGAGGTACTGAAAAGACCCACCATTCTGACCCATTGATTCCAGGCACAGTGCAGGACCCGACCTGAGCTTGTGTGGGGCCTGGTAGCTGGGAACGCAGTGATATATATACTGTATATATATAATTTCTCCATAACTGCTACATCCTATATTTGAGGAAGGGTGTTCTAAATTTCAGTTACTTCAAATATTCATATTAAAGTGGAGTTATTTCTGAAGATACAGGTTACGTAACAGAGGTGTTTCATAGATCTTCATAGGTCCAAGATTCTATCCAGTTCCTCCCCACTAGGACATTGCCACCCTGGGCAGGATATAAATATGAATATAATGATAAATAAACACTCAACTGTGCTCCGTGTGGACCCTCTCTCACAATGTTGGATGTAAAAGGACTAATGGATTCATGTCTGAGATCTGATCAACACGTTCAATTTTCTGTAGGTAAAAACCAAAGATCCCCAACTTTTAAATGAACGTCAGGCAACCAAGACCATGATAGCTACAGCGTACCAGACCCAAGGAGGATCTGGAAACTTTCTCCATTTGGCAGTCACAGCTACGGAGCTCAAGGCTGGAGACAACTTGCCTATCAATTTCAACGTGAAGGGCAACAACCAACAAGTACTGAATCAGATCCAATATTTCACCTATATGGTAAGTACTGGGCAGAATGGAAGCCTGAGAGCCAAGTCTCCATACACCTGTTAATATTGAAGGTGTTGGTGAGAGAGGGAAGAGGGAAGTCTTCAGCCATGCGCCTAGTCCTCATGGAGAAGCAGGAAGGTGTTATATAATGAAATGAGGGGAGGTGTTTAAAAGGTATTTTGTAAAAAGACTGGAAGCCTTTCTTTTAGGAATAATAGGGTCAGATGTACCCAGAGATCAAAAGAACTTTGAACTATGCAACTATGGCAGCCTGAATGATATATGCTCAGAAATGGAGGGAGGGAACAGTACCAACGAGGGAGAAGAGGCAGCTGAAATTTGTGGAGTATGTAGAATTAGCAAGCTTTAACAAATAAGAGACCGGGAAGAAAAGAGTTTTAAGGAAGATTGGAAAGTGTTTGTAGCATATCTGAAGAATCATCGTTAAGCAGGTTAAGGCATTAACGGGATTAGAGTAAATTCAGCAGTATAAATGAAGTAGAGAAATAACGAGAAGAAAGAAAAATGGGAGTAATTATAATATTTGGTAGAAATTGATAACTAAAATGAACCATGTTAAGGGGGTGAAAGGAAGTCAGTGATCAATGTATTGTTGTATTGGTTAATGTATGAATGTGGAAAATCTGTAACAGAAAAAAATATATTTAAAAAAAAATAAAGGATAAGCAGGGTTCAGCAATCTTTCCTACAGCACTGCCCCTTTGTGGGTTGAGGACAATTTCATGTTATTATGGCACTTATAAGGAGCCCACAAAAATAAGTAAACTCTTCCATGTCACAGTTCTGCATGAGGAGGAGAAAAAGATTTGTATGACACATATTGTTGAATGGAGCTTCTCCAGGACAGCATTACATTGTTCAAACAAATCAGTGCTTCTTTCCCCCCGCAATTTTTTAAATTAATTTTCCACATTTTTAAACAAACAAACAAACCAACACACATCATAACTGAAGTTGGTCCAATGTTAATATCATAATTAAATGACCTCCTCAAATTCCCTTGACTGAATTTCATTGTATATGATTGTAACCGTTTTCCAAAATACTATCTCATAAAATTTACTTAATCCTCTTAACATCTTTATCTATTTTCATCTTAACTTTAAACATATTGTTTTATAATTTCACATATTTAAATCCGTAGCCTATCTGTTATTTCGCAAGTATTTCTATTTAATTTATCTTAGCATATTTGAATAAATAGTCTTTAAACAAATCAGTGCTTCTTAGCTCCCTTCATGTTAAACAATAATGGCTTCTTCAACCATCAGATCTTGACTAAGGGGAAGGTGTTCAGGGTTGGAAGGCAGCCCAAAGCACCAGGACAAAATCTGGTGACCATTTCCTTGCCCATAACCCCGGATCTCATCCCTTCCTTCCGGATTGTGGCTTACTGCCAAGTGGCGAACAATGAGATTGTGGCCGACTCCGTCTGGGTGGATGTAAAGGATACCTGCATGGGAACGGTAAGTCGCTCTTCTCATGGATTCCTACAACATCAGCGCAAGCCTTCTTCTTCCTACAGCCATATCAAAGGTGTAAAGTAACTCTTCCCCTACTCAAAGCTTTTCAGAGCATATGACTTGAGAGTTTCCCCCACAAAACTGTTTGGTTTCTGGTTGGAAAATGAGTAGAACCTAACAACATGCATGCAAATATATTCACCTTTAATAACTTGTAAATAACCTGACACTAGGGAAGGGAGATGAATTCAGTTCTTATTTTAATGCAAACTTACTGAATTTGCACTTCCTAATACGATATGATAACCAAAATGCAGCTATCCTTGGAAATGCACATTTCTCTGAATTTTGTGAGGGAGTTTTCTTTTTAGAAACATAAATTTTATTAGAGTTTATAAAGAAAAATACAAAGATTATTGTCAAATATCTTTTTTGGGTCCAAACTAAAACATTAATCCAGGGGCAAAAAGACAAGAGAGATAGAGGAAGCAGTGGTGTCGCGTGGGTGGTTGGAGGGGCTGTGGCCCCAGGCACATTTTTTTGAGGGGGCGCAATGAGGCGCCCCCATGACTGGCTCCTTCATCAAGGCCAGAGCTGTGGGGAGGGAAGCTGTGCCCAAGTCGGGCCTTCAGGGCCTGTCTCTGGTGTTGGGATTTATCCAAGGGAACAGGGGCATTTGGCAGGCCCCTAGCTGGCTCCAGCCCACCGGCCAGTAGCCGGGCGAACTCCAGTCCTTGAAACAGCATCAAACAGCAACCTGCAGCTTCAAAACTCTTCAGAAGCTGGAGCACGCTCTAATCAGCAGAGTAATTAACTCTTTGTGACAGAAGGGCGGACAGACGCATGTGTAAAACATATTTACGAGCAGTTTATTCAGCATACACCAAGACAAAGAAAACATGTCTGCTCTCCTTCATGTCTAAGAGCAAAAAGCATAAGGAAAAGCTGTACACAATGGAAGTTCCCAGCAAGCTGTGCTGGAATGTAAACAGACATGTGACATACAACAGCTCCACACATCTGTTTAGGTGAAACGGAACATCAGTATCCTAATATCTGGCACACAGGGGAGCTGCAGAAGCAGCTTCCTCATGTGGCAGCCCAACGCTGCCAGCCAGCCTCAGTTCCACTCCCGAGTCAGGCCTGACCTGGGGGCAGAAGTAGCAAAGAAGCATCCCAAGTTTTCTTGACTTATTACTTAACTGTCCCTCCCCAATGCCTGGGTAAGGGAAATGAGGTAGAATGACAAGTTCATACTGAACTGTAGAATCCAGGTAGCAAGAGTGGCAGCAATCCTAGCCTCACTTAAGTTGGAGTAAGTCTCGCTAAATGCAATAGGACTTACTTCCGAGTAGACATTGTTAGGTTTGCCGCCATATATGGCTTTGCGATTGGGCCCATAGCCACTAAATAAACTTTGTCTGTGGTGTGCAAGGCTCTTGTTGTTGGGAAAATACTAAAAGGGCTATTCCTTTGGGAATTCATTTATTTGGAGATGTGCAGGGAAAGTACCGTATTTTTCGCTCTATAAGACGCACCAAACCACAAGACGCACCTAGTTTTTGGAGGAGGAAAATTTTGGCGCAGTGAAAGCAGAAATCCCTCTTGCTGTTCTGGCTTCTGGGATAGCTGCGCAGCCTGCATTCGCTCCATAAGATGCACACACATTTCCCCTTACTTTTTAGGAGGGAAAAGGTGATTCTTATAGAGCAAAAAAATATGTTAATTGATTTGTAAATAACTGTTGATGACTGAGATATGCATGTTTATTGTGTGCTACATATGAAATAGTTCAAAGTATGTATATTTCTACATCAGCAGAATACAAAACAGAACACAGATTTGTGCAAAATATACTAATTGCAGCTGAGCGGAAAATCCCAGATGGAAATGGGAATGAATATCTGAATGGATATGTATGAAACTAAACCACCTGGTTTCCTTTGTCCAAACAGCTGGTTGTGAAAGGTGCAACTGAGGCAGACAACCGGATTCACCAGCCAGGAACTCAAATGAAAATCAAACTGGAAGGCGATCCAAATGCTCGGGTTGGTCTTGTGGCCGTGGACAAAGGCGTCTATGTGCTAAACAGGAAGCACAAGCTTACCCAAACGAAGGTGAGGCCAGAAATTCCTTGGGGTGGGAGCACTGGGATTTTGATCTTCCCCCTACAACTGGAAACATGCTGGGCATATACAGTGGTGCCCCGCAAGACGAATGCCTCGCAAGACGGAAAACCCGCTAGACGAAAGGCTTTTCCGTTTTGGAGGCGCTTCGCAAAACGAATTTCCCTATGGGCTTGCTTCGCAAGACGAAAATGTCTTGCGAGTTTTTCTGACTTTTTTTTCCTCCCCCCCCCCTTTTTCTAAGCCGCTAAGCCGCTTATCTGCTTATACACTAAGCTGATAAGCCGCTAAAAGCCACTAAAAGCCGCTAAGCCACTAACAGCGCTAATCCGCTAAGCCGTCAATGGGCTTGCTTCGCAAGACAAAAAAACCACTAGACAAAGAGAATCGCGGAACGGATTAATTTCATCTTGCGAGGCACCACTGTACATTTATTTTTTTCTATCACCCCGTGCCTCCTCCATACCAGATATGGGACTCAGTGGAAAAGAGTGACATTGGATGTACAGCCGGCAGTGGCAGGAACAATCTGGGTGTGTTTGAAGATGCTGGACTTGCCCTGGTGACCAGCAATAAGCTTTCCACGCCACAGAGAGCAGGTATTATTGGGGAGGGTGTTGGCGCTGGTGAGATGGCAATGGAGTTCCAGTGTGAGAAAGACCTTTCACCTTTAATTTGAATTCAGCCTGATCTTTTATTTCCCTTCTCTTCCCTCCCCCTCTCCTTTTATGAAGATCACCCGCTCTGAGACCCCACAGCTAATTCTCCCCTGGCCGCCTCGCCGGCCCAAGTAGGACCAATTCAGCCAGCTAGCCCTGGGGATTAGCTAAAGCTTATTCCCACTAAATTGATTTTTGATTTTTGAATTTTATTGTTATTCATGTTTTTATACTGTGTTTTATGCTGCTTTTATAATTAAGTGTTTTAAATTTGTTGTTAGCCGCCCTGAGTCTGGTTTTTGAACCGGGAAGGGCGGGGTATAAATAAGAATTTATTATTATTATTATTATTATTATTAGGGCTTAGACTCTCTTCTGGCTCAAGCACTAGCATGGCATTGTCTGCAGGTTATGCCCCAGGATGCCAGGCAGGGGGTGGGTTGGGGTGCAGGTTCTTGGACTGAACTGTCCCACTACTCCCCACTGTGTGATATGCAAATACATGTGATGAATCTCAGAAGACTGCTATTTCTAAGAAAGAGCTTCAACAACCAGGACAATCGGCAATACTACACATTGCACCCCCCGTAAGATATCTTAATGAGAAATGGCAGCTATCAGGAGTTCATTGTCAAATGTGTAACATGTAGTTAAGCCTTACATGGGAGTAAGCACCATTGGACTCGGTGGGAGCCACTTTTACGTCTACACGCATAAAGTCAGTCTCCACAAGAATTAGAATACAGTGGCGCTTATTTTAGTTCCAAACAATTACTTCCTGTTCCTCCCTTTTCTACTCCAGATTTAAAGTGCCCTCAGCCTGCAAGACGCCGACGCCGCTCTGTACAGCTCATTGAATCTAAAGCAAGCAAAGGTATGTGATGCATGGCAAAGGCTCCATTTGCCACGGGAAATCAAAATAATTTGAGCCAGATTGAAAAGATAACATCTAATGGGCAGAAGAGTGGAAGAATATTGTGGCTGTTCAGCTTTAGCACTGGGGATTGATTGTTGATACTCATGCATGGTCCCCACTGTGGATGGATTTTCTTCCCCCTTTGAGGTGGCTTCCAGTTCCTGCTCTCTCAAGGAACAGGCTAGTGTCTGACAGAGAAAGATCACTGTCCATTAAGCAAGGATCTCATTGTACCTCAGTATCAACAACAAGAGGAAAAGCCAAGCTCTCTTGTAGAAATTATTGTGGAAGACCTCATTGTGTAGTGAAGAAGCACACACTCTGCATGCAGAAGGAATCAGGCTCAATCCCCAGTAACCCCAGTTTAAAAACATCTCAGTAAGGCTGGGAAAGACCTTGAAGAGGAGCTGCCAGTCAGAGTTGACAGTGCTGTACCAGTGGCCTGACTCTCATTCTCTCTAATATCACATTAAGCAATCCACTGCCTATCGGTTTGGAAGTGAATTGGGCAACACACACACCCCTCAATGGTAGTAATTTCTGCTTACTCGGGGGACTCCCTAGGTATGTAGGAGTATAATAGTTGGCATTTGAAAAGGAAATGGAAGTTTTAATTCCTACCTGCAAGATGGCCTATTAAGGACATATATGTAGTAACATTCAGGACTTATGGAAATTGGGATGCTGTTGGAGTTGAGAGAAAGAGGTTGTGGAAAAGAAGGGAAGGGAATTAGCCTGCCAAGGGCCTTGATGTAAACAATAAAGCAGTATCATAAAATGGCAATCTATAAAAACTAGCAAAAATTCGAAGCACATTTCGTATCTCCCTGGAAGCAGACCAGAATAGGACGTGGCAATTAGGAGAGCAGAATAGGACGTGGCAATTAGGAGCTCATTCATAGCATTTATCTGTATTTTAGCTTTCTTCTGGCTCCTGTTATGAGTAGTAGAACAACACTGGTGTGGGGAACAGACATTCTTTGATATTTCATGATGTTTGCATGTTGCAGCCGGCCAATATCAGGATCGGGTGCTAAGAAAGTGCTGTGAAGATGGAATGCACGACAACCCCATGGGCCACAGCTGTGAGAAGCGGGCACAATACGTTGTAGATCAGACTGAGTGCCAGAATGTCTTCCTGGAATGTTGCCGCTACATCAGAACCATAAAGGATGCAAACAGACGGGAAGATGAACTGCAGCTGGCAAGAAGCAAGTAGAATTTTTGTGAATAATAAAAATTCAGGGGCGCAATATTGGGGAGATGGACAACTTGGTTAGCGAGCTGCAAAATCCTTTCCTACGAGGGTGCCAATCTGGCTTGCAGAACTGAGACCTGGGCAGTGTTGAGCTGACCCACCTGCGCCCACCAGAATTCAAGTTCTGGGTCCATTTTTGTCACCTCTTCAAGAGACATAGCTCGATCAAATTGTCATAGCTTGGTTACATAGGGACACGGGTGGCACTGTGGTCTAAACCACCGAGCCTCTTGGCTTGCCAATTGGAAGGTCAGTGGTTCGAATCCCTGCAACGGAGTGAGCTCCCGTTGCTCGGTCCCTGCTCCTGCCAACCTAGCAGTTCAAAAGCATGCCAGTGCAAGAAGATAAATAGGCTTCAGCAGGAAGGTAAACAGCATTTCCGTGCGCTCTGGTTTCTGTCACGGTGTTCCGTTGCGCCAAAAGTGGTTTAGTCATGCTGGCCACATGACCTGGAAAGCTGTCTGCGGACAAACGTTGGCTCCCTCGGTCTGAAAGCGAGATGAGCGCTGCAACCGCATCATCGCCTTTGACTGGGCTTAACCGTCCAGGGGCCCTTTACCTTTAAAAAGGTAAAGGACCCCTGACAGTTAAGTCCAGTTGCGAATGACTCTGGGGTTGCAGAGCTCATCTCACTTTACTGGCTGAGGGAGCCAGCGTTTGTCCGCACACAGTTTTTCCAGGTCATGTGGCCAGCATGACTAAGCCGCTTCTGGCTAACTAAACACCGTTTACCTTCCCGCTGGAGCGGTACCTATTTATCTACTTGCACTGGTGTGCTTTCGAACTGCTAGGTTGGCAGGAGCAGGGACTGAGCAACGAGAGCTCACCCCATCGTGGGGATTCGAACCGCTGACCTTCTGATCGGCAAGCCCTAGGCTCAGTGGTTTAGACCACAGTGCCACCCGCGTCTTCCCTTTACCTTTACCTTTACCATTGATAAATCTGTGTCTCCTGTTTCCCCAGGTGACATTGACGATGAGTTCTTATCGGATGAAGAGATTGTCTCTAGGACTGAGTTCCCAGAGAGCTGGTTGTGGCAAACAGAAATTCTGACTGCACCTCCTAACGATCATGGGTATAAAGTTTTTTATGGCTGCATTCTCCTTTGGAGAACACTGTCTGCTCTATAGACTTAGGCAGCATTCCTATACTCCATTACAGGAAGTAAATTCCATTTAGCACAATGGGAATTGCTTCTGGGTAGACATGTACAGGAGTGTGCTGTATATCTAGTTTGAAAATAATTCCTTCTTCCCAAAGACTAGGAATCTTGAAAGGAATAATCATCAGTGCCTTCACCAAACTACAATTCCCAGGATCCTTTAGAGAATGCTATAAGGGCTAAGAACCTAGACAGCATCTTAAAGAGCAGAGACATTAACTTGCCAACAAAGGTCCGTATAGTTAAAGCTATGGTTTTCCCAGTAGCGATGTATGGAAGTGAGAGCTGGACCATAAAGAAGGCTGATCGTCAAAGAATTGATGCTTTTGAATTATGGTGCTGGAGGAGACTCTTGAGAGTCCCATGGACTGCAAGAAGATCAAACCTCTCCATTCTGAAGGAAATCAGCCCTGAGTCCTCACTGGAAGGACAGATCCGGAAGCTGAGGCTCCAATACTTTGGCCACCTCATGAGAAGAGAAGACTCCCTGGAAAAGACCCTGGTGTTGGGAAAGATGGAGGGCACAAGGAGAAGGGGACGACAGAGGACGAGATGACTAGATAGTGTTCTCGAAGCTACCAGCATGAGTCTGACCAAACTGCGGGAGGCAGTGGAAGACAGGAGTGCCTGGCGTGCTCTGGTCCATGAAGAGTTGGACACGACTAAACGACTAAACAACAACAACAACATAAGGGCTAAGATGGGATAAAGCTTATGTAAACGCATCATGTAAATTTAGCTTTCAGTTTATCAAAGAGCAAAAGCAAGGATGATGCAAAACTTAATTGCTCTGCTTTTGAGGCAAATTTGCCTGTCTCACACAATGCAAGCATGGATGGGAAATCAGTCTTGTCTCTAGAGATGGCTCTGCTTCCAGGTTCCTCATCCTAGAAATGGAATGAATAGGAAAGATCCTCCTCCCTAACTACGTGAAAGGGAAGGGAAGTTGCCGAAAGTATTGCACCTGAGCTCTTGCCTGCTAGTTTGACCACCAAGCTTCGGAAAGGGTGGATTTCAGTTAGGTGTGAGGAAGAAATTTGGTTCAGTTTCAAATTAAAACCTACCTGCCATATTTCAAGAGGTAATAATCCAGACACAAAAAGAACCACACCAGAACCACACGCAAGAAATTGAAACCAGGACATTTCCTTTAAAATTCCCCCCTAATGGGAATGTAGGCCCCCCCCCCCCCGAGGATATGTCTGGGAATTCCCAGGTATATGACAACTCTCCCTAATTCACACTTCCTGAAACAGTATGGAAAGCAAAGAACAGCCTTCCTTAGCGATTCACACTTCTCCAAATTGTGCTTCCAGTTCTCTAAACAAGTAATGTGTACACGATGCACATGCTAGGTGAAGTATGCATAAAAATCCCTTTACGAGGGAAAAATGGTTGCAAAAATGTGTATATTAGGAGAAGTTTGCATTAAAATACTGATGAGTTTTTATGGTGACTTAACAACAGGACTGTACAAGGTCCCCAATTATAAAATCATAGAAAACGGGAAATACGTAGCCATTCCAGCAACATATCTCTATTTCCTCACATCCAGAAACGCAAGAAGAGCTTTCACTCTTGCTAGAAGCTCGGCCTTGCCCTCACCGGTTCTGGAAGGCTCCTATAGAAGAGTCCCATACGCACGGTGACTTTACGCCTGCCCATTCAGGGAAATAGGAAGTCCCGAACATATATATTTTTAGATGTCCTTTTTATGTTGAGATTCTTAGAGACACCATTGATCCTTTGCTGAAGAGGCTTGCCGATCTTTCAGACAAGTCTAAACTTAATTCTCTCCTCTTAGGCAAAGATCACAAGACCACCTGGCTGGTAGCCAGATTCTGTGTCCAGATTTGTAGGCACAGATCATCCTCTAGAATAAAATAGCTTACTAGGGAAATGCTGAAGTCACCCTTTGGGGTGCCTCAGGGTCAAACTTTATGGTAGCCCAAATCTCAGTTGTACGGGTGTGTGTATATATCTCAATTTTAACTCATGAGCTATTGCTGCAATCTGCTCTGATTATATATTTTATCTTTATGAGCACTGTTTTTATTGTGTTATGTGAGCTGGTCTTTGACCGTAATAAATTATCTGGTGACTTAAAAGCAACAACAACAAAGGATGGTGTGGAAATGTGGGCAACTGAGAGATACTGAAACTGGTCGATTTGCCCATCCCTAGCTTCTGCTTGCTGGTTAAAAGCCCCTGGGATCACAGGGCACCTGAGCCACCATGTCCCTTCCAGCTGGAGGGCGCCTGAGAAGGATGCAGTCGCCCCCTGTCCCACAACGTGGTGTGCACCCCTGCCCAG
This sequence comes from Podarcis cretensis, assembly GCF_951804945.1. Taxonomy (NCBI): domain Eukaryota; kingdom Metazoa; phylum Chordata; class Lepidosauria; order Squamata; family Lacertidae; genus Podarcis; species Podarcis cretensis. Next base: position 34,773,892 of record NC_137187.1, read on the forward strand.
GCAGCTTCCTGTGTTCTTGTTCCATATTAGTCTTCAGCTACACAGAAATATAACATGGCACCTTTCTCTCTGAATCCAGGGTCTCATCCAAGACAGTGTCTCTTTTCCTGAAGGATTCCATCACGACTTGGGAGGTGGTGGCTGTGAGCGTTTCAAACACAAAAGGTGAGGAATTCTTGACAGCAGGTGGAAGGCTGGGGAGATTAAAGCAGGCTATGTCCACCTCAGTAAACACCTTAGGTAGGTGTTGTTCAGCTTCTTTTGATTCTCAACCTCCTTCCTTTCCCATTGGCTCTCCTTGCAGGGATCTGCGTGGCTGACCCTTACGAGATAACTGTCATGAAGGACTTCTTCATGGATCTACGGCTACCTTATTCAGTAGTGAGGAATGAACAGGTGGAGATCCGAGCTGTTCTCTACAACTATAGGCATGAAGATATCGTAGTAAGTGATTACCTTTCAACAGGGTTATTTGATAGTGATGATTTTATGTTTTGTTTTGTTTTGTTTTGTGCAGTTTGTTTTGTGGTGTATTGTGTGTTTATTTTTACACTGTTGGGTTCTTAATGAAAAGTGGCTTAGATATACTCTAATAGGTAAGTTTGTACTACTACTGATATTTGTGGTAGTGCCCCATCTAAATGTTCTTTTTTATTGTACATTCATGATTTGTGTTCATGATGCTATCACGGCAATCATATGTTAAAAAGTACTGTTTGTGCCTGCAAAGATTTCAGGGCGGTCACACTGATTCATTTCCAATCAGAGCCTGTTCTGTAACTTCTCCTTTTTTTACTTTATTCCCCCAAGCATTTGAGGAATTCAGTTAAGATCCTATAGAATATGAACTGAAGTAAATGATCTTGCTAGCTTTAAGCACAAAATGTGGAAAAGCTCATTTTTCCTCCGCCAGTGGTGAGGATGTTAATAACTATCCCACCTCCTGCCAATCCCTAAAGAAGGTTAAAAATGCAAAAAGTAAGATGAGCACTTATGCAAAATCACACTTATGTGGTGTGTCTGTACATCAGGCAGTGCTCCTGGCAAGACCTCGGAGGACTGACTCACTTACTGATCCAGCATTCAGTTTGGTGGCGAGTGTGTTTGTAGCACCAGCTGTGAAGTGGTGGTACAAACATGGTAGAGTAGATGTGGGTGGCACTGTGGTCTAAACCATGGAGCCTCTTGGGCTTGCCGATCAGAAGGTTGGCGGTTCGAATCCCCATAACGGGGGCTCTCATTGCTCTGTCCCAGATTGCTCTGTCCCATTGCTCTGTCCCAAACTAGCAGTTCGAAAGCATCCCAGTGCAAGTAGATAAATAGGAACCGCTGCAGCGGGAAGGTAAACGGTGTTTCTGTGTGCTCTGGCTTCCGTCATGGTGTTCCTTACGCCAGAAGTGGTTTAGTCATGCTGGCCACATGACCCGGAAAGCTGTCTGTGGACAAATGCCGGCTCCCTTGGCCTGAAAGCGAGATGAGCACGGCAACCCCATAGTTGCCTTTGACTGGACTTAACCACCCAGGGGACTTAACCATCCAGGGGTCCTTTACCTTTTACAAACGTGGTGATTCATGGTGCAACAAAAGAACCTATAATGAAAACAATGTGGTTCACTAAGGGGAAAGCAAAGGAGACACAGAACCGATCCAAGAGGGAACACTGCCCTTTCTCTTTCTCCTCAGGTGCGGGTGGAGCTGATACACAACCCAGCCTTCTGCAGCGCCTCCACTGCCAAGGAAAGATACCGACATCAGGTCACTGTTAAAGGCCAGTCCTCCAGGGCGGTGCCATTTGTGGTTGTTCCGCTGCATCTGGGACTGCATGACATCGAGGTCAAAGCAGCTGTCAGGGGACAGTTTGTGTCTGATGGTGTGAAGAAGAAGCTGAAAGTTGTGGTATGTAATATGTCCAGAGAAGAAGAACTTCTGAATACCAGCTGTTGAGAATCACAAGTGGGGAGAGTGCTGTTGTGTTCATGTCCTCCTTGTACACTTTCATATGCATCTGTTTGGCTACTGGGACTAGATGGGCCTGTGGACTGAGCCAACAGGGATCACCTTAGGGAGGCAGTAGGATGGGAAACAATGGCTTTAAACATGAGAAAATAATTGGGGAAACATACTCCTGTCAACCTAGCAGTTCGAAAGCGCATCAAAGTGCAAGTAGATAAATAGGTACCGCTCCAGCGGGAAGGTAAACAGCGTTTCCGTGCGCTGCTCTGGTTCGCCAGAAGCGGCTTAGTCATGCTGGCCACATGACCCAGAAGCTGTACGCCGGCTCCCTTGGCCAATAAAGCGAGATGAGCGCCGCAACCCCAGAGTTGGCCACGACTGGACCTAATGGTCAGGGGTCCCTTTACATTTACCTAGGTGGTGATTACAGACTTTTTTGCACCTTTACAAAAGTATCTGAACACCATGGAAATTCAGTAGAACTCTGGTTTGCACCATAGTACATGAGCCTATGAGCTTCTTCAGTTCTAGGCAGTACATTCAAGCCATCACCTATTTTCCAATGCCTGTCGTCTGTCAGTTGACCACACGAGGGCACATCTGCATTTTTCTTTTTTAATCCAAGGTTGTACGGCTGGCTAGGGCAGTTTAAGTTTAACTGGATATTTTGGAGAGAAATCCTGTTTTTGTTCTTTGTAGCCCTACGTAATTCCATATCAATGGTGCTTCCTCAGCATTGTCACGTTCTGTTATTAGCTTTTTTCAGTGCCATGCGGCTAATTTAACACACTTACCTCACTGCCCATGGAACCTTTGTCATCAGCCCATAAACCTGGGGACACTCTGTTCTGTCACTGCTTCCAGCAAAAATAAGAAAAACACATGTGATCCGCTTGCTTCTCTTTCCCCCCACATATTTCCCTGGCATAATTTGATTACTGCTGCACTTTGACTAAACGTTGTTTCCATGTATAGCTCAGAAGTAGGCATCACTAAGTGCAAAGGAGCTTCCTCCCAGGTACATCTACCCAGAGAGGAGAGTGAGTGCCATCTGGGAATAAAGAGTAGCAACAATAAAAATGAAATGGGATGGGGCAAGCACTATGTAGAATCGTGGTGGGCACAAGGAGGTGGGGGCACGAAAGCCCTGAAACCTGATATAATCCAAAAACTAGGATATGCCAAATGCACACTGCATGGCGCAGTGGAATGTAATTGTTTTAGAAAACCTTTTTGCACTGCTATCGGCGGCAGGCCTTAGCAGGAAAACCGAAATTTCAGTAGGAAAGTGTAAACATTGTATGTGGGGCTTTTTTATCATCCATAACTCACTGAAACACAGTTCTCTCAGGTGGGCACCATTGCCATTTTAAGAGAACAAGGGAGGTGGCCATGGCGAGTTCCGGCACCTCTTTTTCTAGAAGAATAGCACTGAGTATGGTTCATACCCTAAAAACACAGGAACAGGCAACCTACAAGGCACGTTTTGAGACCTGGATAAGCCCAGAATGTGTGCACTGTACTTGGGCACTGTGCATACCTAAGACAGTTTTTACTTGCTCTGAGCCTTTGGGGTGGTATATAAACTTAATTACGAAAATAAATGGGAACAACTTTAGCTATTCAGGGTATTTAATGATAACTGCAACCTCTACTTGAATAGCTTGGGGTGGGGAAATGTTTGCAAAACAAAGCAGATCCCATGACTTTCTGTGGGGTTTTCTCAGGATGAAATTCTGCTGCACTGAATGCACTGTTAATTGGTGAGTGGGTGGGTGTTTTGCAGAGCATGCCATTTGGATTTCCCAAATTAGATTACTGCTGTAGAGGAGGATGCTTTTCACAAGTACCTCAGGGTCTGAAAAGAGCTCTCTCTTCTCCTGGTGGGCTCTGTCAGCTTGCTAGGACACAGGTGGGCTTCCTAGGGCATCAGGGCTGACCTAAGAGTTGACAGAATGGAATCTGTGACTATCCAGCTGTGGTGGCAAAGCACCATTAAGGACAGGTTGGTGCTGCCTATGGATGAGGGACTATGGACCCCAACCCAGGATTGCTACAATGCCTTAGCTACTGGAGATTTATGCGGCTGACCTGAACCTATTCCTGTGTTATATTCAGGCACAAACATGTGACTGAGTCATACTGCATTTGCAACAGAAGCTAGATCTGATGCATATGTTTGCCCTGTCCTGCTGCCTTTTTGAATTGCTCTTTGATGCCATGTTAAGTAATATTTGCAGTGAGACTTGTTCTGTTCTTTCTTGCCCCAGCCTGAAGGGATGCAGAGAAAACTTGTGACTACCATTGTGCTGGATCCAGCTATGCAAGGGAACAGCGGTAACACTCATTCTTCAGCTTCCCTTTTCCTTCTCTTTCTTCATCCTTGGAAAACTGGATTGACTGGAACCCAAGTCAATCCTAGACTTACCTTAAATTGTATATTTTTCTGCTGCTGCTTCCTCCCCTGTTTCCCCCTTCTTAAATAAATCTTTATTCGTTAACATTTCTAAACATTTTTTTTTAACTTTCATTTTAACCCAACTCTTAAAGTTTCAAGTTAGTGCCAATGTATTTTAAAATAATATTTATACATAGTTAGACAAGTAGTCCAACTACTTTTAAAATGAAAGTAAAAAAAAATGTTTCTTTTTAGTTAGGCTACTTATATTTGTAATAGCTTAACCAAAACTAGTTCATGCCAACCTAGCAGTTCGAAAGCACATCAAAGTGCAAGTAGATAAATAGGTACAGCTCTGGCGGGAAGGTGAACGGCGTTTCCATGCACTGCTCTGGTTGGCCAGAAGCGGCTTAGTCATGCTGGCCACATGACCGGAAGCTGTACGCCGGCTCCCTTGGCCAATAAAGCGAGATGAGTGCCGCAACCCCAGAGTCGGTCACGACTCGACCTAATGGTCAGGGGTCCCTTTACCTTTAACCAAAACTAGTACCGGTAACTTTTCCAAAGAGTATACAAGCCACACTGAACACCCTGGGACTTATTTCTGTGTGACCCAGAATGAGTATTACTATGATGGGCAATTGCCCAATTTATTAAAACAAGAAAACTGAATTGACTCTAGATCCAAAAATTCCTTATATCTGCTGTTTGTTAATGAAAAAGCTTGAATTCTGTCATAGCAACCTAGGGGTTACAGTATCTGGTCCCATATTCCTCTGGGTGAAGGAATGCTCTTTGAGGGTGTCAATCTCCGTAGAACCATTGAGTGTTAATGACTGCACATGCACAAACAGATCAATCAATCAATCTAATTCTTGGAAAAAATAAGAGGGAACACGGGAAGCTGAGGATTCCTGATCACATGGGTAGCCTCCACAGATGCAATAGGCTCCCCACTGCAAAAGCAACTACAATGGTACCTCTGGTTGCGAACGGGATCCAGTCCGGAGCCCCATTCGCAACATGAGCAAAACGCAACATGCGTCTGAAGGTCATGATTCGCTGCGTCTGCGCATGCGCGTGACGTCATTCTGAGTGTATGCACATGTGCAAGCGGCGAAACCCGGAAGTAACCCATTCCGTTACTTCTGGGTCGCCGCAGGACGCAACCTGAAACGCATAACAAGAGATATGATTGTAATGTTTCTATCTCGTAATTTTCCTTCTTTTCCTCCCTTTCTTCAGATGGAGTCCAGGAACAACAGGTCCAAGCCAAAGATTTAAGTGATATCGTTCCCGGCACAGAGCCTGAGACCAAAATTACTCTCCAAGGCAAGAATCAGTTATTTTAACATGCAGAAGACTAGGCTTGTAGAACTGAGAATGATCACAACCCTACCCTGCTCTACCTTTGCCAGCAGCCCACCGGCATGAGGAATACCCTCGGTGCCTGAATTGAACCATACACCAGGCAGGGCCTCCTCTGCTGATCTCAGTGAGTGTGGCAGGTGGACAAGTTTAAAGGCTTTCAAGGGAATAACCCTTGAATTCGTCCTGGAAGCTAACTGTACCAAGCTCCTGGTGCAAAGGGACAAGGGTGACAGAGAAGAAAACTAGCTGGAAGAAGGAGGCAAGAGCTGTCTGTGCTTAGGATCCAGCTAGGCTAAGATTGCAACCCCTACAAGGTCTCTACTGGCTTTCTGCCTGCTTGGGTTCACATATTTGCTGCTGTTGTTCTTTTTGTGGCCAGGAGACCCCGTGGCTCAGATTATTGAAGACTCAATTGATGGGACCAAACTGAACCACCTCATTGTAACGCCCTCTGGCTGTGGGGAGCAGAACATGATCACCATGACGCCATCGGTTATTGCCACCCACTACCTCGACACCACAGGGCAGTGGGAGAAGCTTGGGGTGGATCGCCGCTCCGTTGCAGTCAATCAGATCATGCAAGGTAAGACAATCGGGTGTCTCCAGAGCTGTTCCTCCTCCAGCTTGCGCAAAGGTCTGTCCATGGCTTCTTGAGTTGCTCATCCATAGAAACACTGAGTTCAGAATCCTCAAGAATGCCACAGAACTGTCTATGCCTCATAGTGGCGGTGCCTGTTCTGCTCTGTGTTAAGATCTTGATGGGGCAAAGCAACGCTGTTCCTCAACTGGTGTTCTGCCAAAGCTACAAAGAGACCAGAAGGGAAAGCTGAAAAGGACCCAAGGAAAAAGGCATATGCAAAGGAAGAGCAGATGAGGCAGTGCAGCAATTAAATACAGTGGTACCTCGGGTTACAGACACTTCAGGTTACAGACGCTTCAGGTTACAGACTTTGCTAATCCTTAAATAGTACCTCGGGTTAAGAACTTTGCTTCAGGATAAGAACAGAAATCGGGCAGTGGGAGGCACCATTAGCTAAAGTGGTACGTCAGGCTAAGAACAGTTTCAGGTTAAGAATGGACCTCCAGAACGAATTAACCTGAGGTACCACTGTAAAAGGGGGATGGAGCAAAGTTTATTTCTGTGCAGGGTGAGTGCCAGTTGCCTGTCTGGATACATTTGTCTAAGCCAGGCATGTCCAAAGTCCATTTCGGGGGCCTAATCCAGCCCGCCAGTCAGTTTAATCCGGCCCCTGTGGCAGTTTATGTCCTGGGGTAAAAACCTCAACAACTTCAGTCCTAAAAAAATCTCAACAAGTTTGGGGGTAAAATCATGAAAAAGCTCAACAACTGCAATCCTAAAAAATAAAAAGGTCAACAACTTTGGTCGGCCCTTTGGTCTGCCCTTCACTTCATCAAATCTGGCTCTCTTTGAAAAAAGTTTGGACACAACAGGTCTAACCATGGGTAGGCAACCTAAGGCCCAGGGGCCGGATCTGGCCCAATCGCCTTCTAAATCCGGCCTGCGGATGGTCTGGGAATCAGCGTGTTTTTACATGAGTAGATGGTGTCCTTTTATTTAAAATGCATCTCTGGGTTATTCGTGGGGCATAGGAATTCGTTCATATATTTTTCCCCCAAAGTATAGTCCAGCCCCCTACAAGGTCTGAGGAACAGTGGACCAGACCCCTGCTGAAAAAGTTTGCTGACCCCTCTAAGCAGCTGGAGCAGCATTACAGAGTTCTGTTTCTCCTCCTCTCTTTCTAGGTTACGCCCAGCAGATGGTGTACAAGAAAGCAGACCACTCCTACGCTGCTTTTAAAGACCGCAAGGCTAGCACTTGGTAAGGGCAGTATTCGTATGACTGTATACTTTCAGATCACCAGTGGACTTTCCCCCCTTGCATACTATTGACCTTCTAATATTTTCATTCTCTTGCTCCCACTAGCTAACTCTTCATCTTTTCCTTCTCTTCACTCCTTTTGGCATGCTTTGTCCAAAATGCCAATTCCCTTTCCCCCAACTTTGCCATTTTTTGTCTCGCTGCTCCCTACCATTGGAACAATCAAATATTTCAGACCAAAATACCTAATACAGCATCCATATTTCCAGCTACTCAGTGTTCCAAAGCCCTGCCCCAATGCTAGAGGTAGGGGATATATTTGTCCAGTTTGAATTTTAATGTGAACCTACCAAATTTTCACTTCCCATTCCAGTATGCATTGAAACAAAAGCTCTTCATGTTTTTCCAAGTTTTGCTATTGTTCCCCAACTAAGGAATGAGTAAAAAAGAACCTTGCTGAAAAGTGCATGTAACGATGAATTGGGTTAGGGTACTACTTACAAAAGGGACACGGGTGGCGCTGTGGGTTAAACCACAGAGCCTAGGACTTGCCGATCAGAAGGTCGGCGGTTCAAATCCCTGTGACGGAGTGAGCTCCTGTTGCTCGGTCCCTGCTCCTGCCAACCTAGCAGTTCGAAAGCACACCAGTGCAAGTAGATAAATAGGTACTGCTCCGTCAGGAAGGTAAATGGCGTTTCCATGCGCTGCTCTGGTTCGCCAGAAGCGGCTTAGTCATGCTGGCCACATGACCCGGAAGCTGCACACCGGCTCCCTTGGCCAATAAAGCGAGATGAGCGCCGCAACCCCAGAGTCGGTCACGACTGGACCTAATGGTCGGGGTCCCTTTACCTTTACTACTTACAAAGATGCATTCTATCCAGGGGAAATGGCTTGCAAAAAGCACATGCTAGGCAAAGTTCTCACCAAAATGTATACAAATATTAATGTAGACATCCTTAAAAAAGCAAATCACCAGAAATTTGTGGAAATGGGCCAACAGAAACCAACAGATAAAAATAAAGTAGAAAGGAGCAAAAAAAAACATTGTGGAATACCCCACAAATTACTCACGAGTTTTAAAAATCCATGTTTTCTTTTAGAAGGGACTGATAGCATCCCTATTAAACTCACCCCTCTCCACTGAAATACTTTATCTTTCTCTTTTTTAAGGGCAGTCATGAGCTGGAGGTGATCATTTATTGACAATGTGATATAAATACAGCACCTTTATGGGTTGAGGATGGCAATAATTAGCATTTATGTAGCATTTTTGAGTATTAAAAGCATTTCATGTACATTATCTCAGAAATTTTTGCAACACTGTAGGGCCGGTCACTATTTTAAACTTCTAGATGCAGTTAGTAGCTGTGATTCCTGCACTGCAGGAAACTAGATCACTCTATATTATGTCAGTGGAGGGGACGCAGGTGGCGCTGTGGGTTAAAGCCTCAGCGCCTAGGGCTTGCCGATCGAAAGGTCGGCGGTTCGAATCCCTGCGGCGGGGTGCGCTCCCGCTGCTCGGTCCCAGCGCCTGCCAACCTAGCAGTTCGAAAGCACCTCCGGGTGCAAGTAGATAAATAGGGACCGCTTACCAGCGGGAAGGTAAACGGCGTTTCCGTGTGCGGCTCTGGCTCGCCAGAGCAGCGATGTCACGCTGGCCACGTGACCCGGAAGTGTCTCCGGACAGTGCTGGCCCCTAGCCTCTTAAGTGAGATGGGCGCACAACCCCAGAGTCTGTCAAGACTGGCCCGTACGGGCAGGGGTACCTTTACCTTTACCTTTTTATATTATGTCAATATGTCATCTGGAAGGTGGTCTAGAAATGTTTTAAGAAATAACTATTCCTATTTTCCTAGAGCAGATTGGATCTCTGTGTTATCAACAATCCTTTGAAAACTAAAATAGTAATGTAATTATTACAGTCTGGATTTTATGTGTTTCATTTCCTTTTGACCTCACTGTTTACAATACCCCCCCCCATACCATGTGTATTTAAACCTACACTGCAGGATAGGACACCCAGCATCTGACAAAGTAGACTCTAATTCACAAAAGCTTATGCCACAATACATTTGCTAGTCTTTACAGTGCTAAAAGGCTCTATGCTGTTCATCTTCAGATGGTTGAGCTGAGGCATCTTATTCTTTGCAGGCTAACAGCGTACGTTGTAAAGGTCTTTGCCATGGCTTCCAAAATAGTGAACACTATTAACAACGAAGTGGTCTGTGGAGGTGTGAAATGGCTAATTCTGGAGAGGCAGAAACCAGATGGAATTTTTCATGAAGATGCCCCTGTGATCCACGGAGAGATGGTGGTACGCTTTCTTTCTGCCGCATGATAATAAATCCATGTATTTTCTGGTTCCTCATTCAGAAGAATCAGTTGATAGACTGTCTTGCAGGCAGGTGGTCCTTCAAGCCTTTTGTCCGATGACAGTTTCCTGCAGGCCAGGTACTTTATGGAGGGGTTCACAAAGAGGACATGGTGGTGAGACACACCCCTACCTACCGCTGCGTTACTTTTCTGCAGTGGTATCGTTGTGGAAACCACAAAGGCAAATAGCTTCCCAGGGGATATGCATCTTTTAAAATACTTTGGGTTCTTAATTTTCTAAGGTGGTCAAATTTCTGGTATGTTCAGGCTTGCTTCCCCTGCCTCCACACCACCCACAACTGCCTGTACTTCTGAGCTATGTTTTTAGTGGGAGATCTGTTTGTGTGAACCAAACACATTCAATTGTTCTTGCCCCCCCCCCCCCTTGCTTCCTTCTAGGGAGGTTATAAGGGTGCTGAACCAGATGCATCATTAACTGCTTTCGTCCTGATTGCATTGCTGGAGTCCAAAGACACCTGCAAGAATCAAGTCAATGTAAGTATCCTTGAAGTGGCAAGAGACATTATAAGATATGGTCACCTTGAAAAGCAATGACTTCCCTTCTTCTCTTTCCGTGGTTCATTTTGCATACCATACATCCCTGCATATTTCACATGAACTAAACCAATTTGGTAATCCATTGTTACATCCATCAAAACTGATTTACACTGTTGAATTTATCTTAATGCTACCAGCATTTTTAAATCAACACAGTTTTCACCCATATATTTAATAAACATTTTCCAATCTTATTTAAATGTACATTCTTCTTGTTCTCTTAATCTATAAATTAAATCTGCAAGCTGCACGTATTCCATCAGTTTAAGTTGCCATTCTTCTTTAGTTGGGCCCTGGCTTGTTTTCCATTTTGGGGCTAACAAAACACGGGCCACAGTAGTAGCATACATAAATAGTCTTTTTTGACACATGGAATTTTCCCTCTGAATTATCCCCAACACAAAGGACTCTGGGTTTTTTGGAAAGGTACTTTTAAACATTTTTTTTTTCAATTTATTATATATCACTTCCCAATACTCTTTTACAACATAATCACATTCTCAGTTCTTTCTCACGTTGTCCCCTTTTTGCTACTTCCTCCCTGTTAACCTAGTCATAAGCAGAAGCACAACCTTAAAAGCCTTTGGCACCCAAGGGAGCGGCTCAGCTAGCACGCCTGTGCTGCATCATGCCTTCATTTCAGTAAGGCTTTGGGTGCCTTTTAATGAGTTGCATAATTGCTCTACCCCCCCCCCCCAATGTAGCACTAGCTCACAGTTTAGGGGATGGGGAGCTGAAAGGAGAGCAGAAATTGTAGACCACTTGCAGTGATGTAGTGGTCAATAAGCAGCCAATATGGTGAGGTGACACTGTGGGTTAAACCACAGAGCCTAGGGCTTGCTGGTCGGCGCTTCGAATCCCCACGACGGGGTGAGCTCCCATTGCTCGGTCCCTGCTCCTGCCAACCTAGCAGTTCGAAAGCACACCAATGCAAGTAGATAAATAGGTACTGTTCCGGCGGGAAGGTAAACTGCGTTTTTGTGCACTGCTCTGGTTCGCCAGAAGCGGCTTAGTCATGCTGGCCACATGACCCAGAAGCTGTACGCCAGCTCCCTCGGCCAATAAAACGAGATGAGCGCCACAACCCCAGAGTCGGCCACGACTGGACCTATTGGACAGGGGTCCCTTTACCTTTACTTTTATGGTGAGGTAGAACCATCTTTCCAACTCCAGTATCACTGCAGTTTAGCTGGATGGGGTTAGTCAGGGCAGCAGCGAGGTTGAGGTTGCTCAGGCATGCCACTTGAGCCAATCCTGTGCTTCCACCAGTGAGCTGGTGGCAGCCCAGATGCTGTCACCTCCCTACATGAACACCATCCAGGTAAGCTGCAGTGACAGTGACACAGGCTGCTGCTTGCCGATGGTGGTGGTGAAAATCACCAAAAAGGTTCAGTGTATATGTGTGTTTCTAACTGACGGGTGGCAGCATGGTTTTCTGTTTAGTTTTGGTGATGGAACTCCTCGTTTCCCTTCAGAATTTAGCATCATTCCAGATAAGAATAGTTATCTCAATTGATGACCACTTTTGCAGCAGAAATGAATCCCTTCCCCCTCCTTTGCCTGGGGCCAACACTGTCTCTGGGAGGCAGTGGAAGCGCCACTCCTCTCTCCCCAATGGGCCGCCCCATATTTCACCAGCCACAAATGGGGTTGCGAGAGAGGAGAGGGCATTTTCGCCTCACCTTTCTTCAAGCCCAAAGCACCATACAATTATGATAGCTGCAGATATTTGTGTGTTTTACATCTGGTTAGATGTGACTTAATTGGCTTTTGCTTATGGAAGTTGTCTTGGGCATTTCTATAGGTTTTGAAATTGGAAAGTTGGGGTATTAATCTATAAATGAAGAAGATTATGGCTGAGATAGCTGCATAAGCTGGTCTCTGAGGATCTGCTGCCTGCCGTAGGAGTGCCCGTTTGTTCCCATTTGCTTGTATATTGTTTGTATATTTCTAAACCAAAGGAGACTGATCTCAGTAGTGCTTCCCCTGGAACTTCTCACTGCTCAGAAGCGCAGGAGCACATAACAATGTGTTTCCTCCCCCAAACACTCCTAACGTATCTACCGCATTTTTCGCTCTATAGGACACACTTTTTCCCCTCCAAAAATTAAGGGGAAATGTGTGTGCATCCTATGGAGTGAATGTAGGCTCCTTGGCTTCAGCGAGATGAACGCGAAGCCTCCGGAGCACAGAGGGAGCGCTCCCTCCTCGCTCCGGAGGCTTCACGTTGCTTTCGCTGAAGCCTGGAGAGCGAGAGGGGTCGGTGTGCTCCGAAGGCTTCAGGGACAGCTGCCTGAAGCCTCCAGAACACAGCGGGAGGTCCCGCTGCGCTCTGGAGGCTTCGGGTTCCTTTTGCTGAAGCGGGGAGAGCAAGACTCTCCTGGCTTCAGCAGAGAGGGAGAGCTGCGCAGCACCCCTTCAGCCAAGCAGGAGGAAAAATGGAAGGGGCTCCATTTCTCCTGCCGCTTCGCTGAAGGGACGCTGAGCAGAGAGGGGGAGAATTTTTTTTTTCTTGTTCTCCCCCTCTAAAACAAGGTGCATCCTATGGTCAGGCGCGTCCTCTAGAGCGAAAAATACGGTACTTCTCTTGTCTTCTCTTTATCCAGATTCTAGAGAGCAGCATCTCCAAAGCTGCTGAGTATTTATTAAAGCAATATGGGACATTGCAAAGACCTTACACCGTGGCCCTCACAGCTTATGCTTTAGCCCTGGCAGGAAGGCTTAATGATGACAAGGTACTCATGGCAGCATCAAGAGGTACGTTGGCGGCAGCACACTCAGTGCAAGAAAAAACATGGTCAGGTTTTGAAGATGAGCTGCACTGGTTTTCAAAATTCTGTGACCCATTAATCCTCTTCCATAGCTGTTGTAAATTTGTTCATAAACATACCATAGCATCACAGCAGCTTGGCCAATGGCTGGTGGGTGGTGAGGACGCTTGCAGGCAAGTGACAGGCAGCTTTTAATTTATAATGTATTATATAGTACATTGATAATCTCTGAATGGAAACTGGTGGGAATTGGGTGGGTCCTTAGGACATTGAGCTCATCCGCCCATCAGGATCTGTTTAATGAGGATCTGTTTCATTGCTGGTATATAGATAAAAATCGCTGGGAGGAATATAATGCTCGCACCTACAACATCGAAGGCACATCCTATGCTCTGCTGGCCTTGCTGAAAATGGGGAAATTTGATGCTGTTGGTCCCATAGTCAAGTGGCTGACAGAGCAGAAATATTATGGAGGGACATATGGACAAACCCAGGTGATTGTTTGCTTTATTCTCCTTCTACTGCTGCCAATAGCAGTTGGACTGCTTAAACACTGAACTGTAGCCTGCATTTGCACCTAGTTCTTAGTGCTTAGCCTGGTCTTATGATAGAATGCTTTACCTGCAGAATAAAAGGGACGCAGGTGGAGCTGTGGTCTAAACCACTGAGCCTCTTGGGCTTGCTGATCAGAAGGTCGGCAGTTCAAATCCACACAACGGGGTGAGCTCCCATTGCTATGTCCCAGCTCCCGCCAACCTAGCAGTGTGAGTAGATAAATAGGTACCACTGCGGTGGGAAGGTAAATGTGTTTCTGTGTACTCTGGCACTTGTCAAGGTGTCCTGTTGCTCCAGAAGCTGTTTAGTCATGCTGGCCACACGACCCGGAAAGCTGTCTGTGGACAAACGCCTGAAAGCAAGATGAGCACCATACCCCAAAGACTTAACCGTCCAGGGGTCCTTTCCCTTTTTACCTTTACCTGCAGAATACAAAACAATTCCCTGCCTATTTGCTCTGATTTAGCACTAAAGAGCATTTTTTCCCTGGGAAAGGACTGGGGCAAGGGAAAGATTGCTCAGACCCATGCTTTCTAGGAACAAGGACATAAGAAAGTGTGCAGGAGCCCAAAATTAGATATGCCTATTAATTTTGGTTCTCCAGCCAAACAATATGGCCTGGATTCATCTAAGATGCTGCATGTGTGTAACAAGGTTTGTTTGTGCAGTGGGGCTTTTCTAGAGGATTCGGGGAACTCACAGAACAGGTTTAGGGGGAACAGGTGAGGGGGAGTCCCATTATACCAGTACAAATGGTTCTGTGTAGTCACTTAGAGCTTCATTGAATTCTACCCTGTGTACAGAAATTCATATATTAGGGGAAAGTGAACAGGAATGCATATATTAGTAAAAATAATACACAAAAGCACACTATATTGGGAGAACCTATTTGTAAAAATGTTTCAGAACACACACAAAATTTGGAGAAATTTTCACCAACTTATAAGTTGTTGTGGAAATGTGAAGAAGTGAATTTAAGTTTGGTGAATTGAGAAACTTGAGAGAGACCAAAATTGACAGATTTGTCCCTGAGTGTGCTCCAGTTTCCTGGTAACCTCCATTAGCAAACTGTCATTTCCTCTATGTCTAGGTGGGCACCACAAGCTGAACTCACTGAACTCCCATCTTCTTCCTCCCATTTCAGGCAACCATCATGGTATTCCAAGCTCTTGCCCAGTATGAGATCGACGTCCCTACCCATAAGGACCTGAACTTGGATGTTTCTATTAAACTGCCAGAACGTCAAAATCCATTTACTGTCAGGATTGAGTATGCGAATGCCCTCGTTACCCGGTCAACAGAGGTACAACATTGTATTTACTTCCATTGTCTCCTAAGACACATACACATTAAATGTTTATTTATTTGTATCCCACCTCTAGTTCAAGCCATACTACAACAGGGGGGAAAACAACAGTAACAATAATCACTACAATGACATCAGTCAGTAGAGAACACAATCCAAAAGCATACTAACCCTCTTTGTTTCTTTAGACCAAGCTCAATCAAGATTTCACTGTGAAAGCAACCGGCACAGGAAAAGCAACTATGACTGTTGTGACGGTATATAATGCAAAGATACGGGAGGAGGCAGAGCAGTGCAAGAATTTTTCTCTGCGAGTTTCTGTTGAAGACGTCCCACTGTGTAAGTTTGAGTGGTGGGCTTAAATTTTCTAGAACTACATGTGCTTCCCAGAAGACTGATGGGCTAGGGGGTTGTTTTCTGAAATCAGTAGAATAATAGAATTGTAGAGTTGGAAGGTACAACAAGGGCCATTCAGTTTAACTGAATGCAGGAATCACAGCTAAAGAATCTGTGACAGATACCAACCACTCTTTAGAAACCTCAAATGAAGGAGAATCCATCACCTTCTAAGGAAGTCTATTACGCTGTCAAACAGCTATCACCACCAGAAAGTTTTTCGTAATTTTTAGAATTCCCTTTATTGTAATTTGAAACCCTCTGGAGGAGGAGAAAACAAGCTTGCTTCGTCTTCCATGTGGCCGCACTTCAGATACTTGAAGATGGCTATCAGATCATCCCTCAGTCTTCTTTTCTTCAGGCTAAACATACCCAGCTCCTTCAACCATTCCTCATAAGGCGTGGTGTCCAGACCCCTGACCATCTTGTTCTCCCTCCTCTGCACACATTCTAGCTTGTCAATATCCTTCTTAAACTATGGGACCCTGAACTGGGCACGGTACTCCAGGTGTACCTG
This sequence comes from Podarcis cretensis, assembly GCF_951804945.1. Lineage (NCBI taxonomy): Eukaryota > Metazoa > Chordata > Lepidosauria > Squamata > Lacertidae > Podarcis > Podarcis cretensis. The sequence goes on from NC_137187.1 coordinate 34,789,930, forward strand.
GTCTTGCTTGTTTATCTCCTGCTTAAAGAAATTCATATAAAATTAACCAGGTGAATATGGGTAGAATGGTGCAAAAAAACAACAACCCCATTTGAAAACTAGGTCAGGGTGCAGAGAGAAGAAAAAGGCAAAAGGGCTTGGAAAAGGAAGGTGAGACAATGCCAGAAGGAGGAATAGTGCAAGATTTACCCACGAACAATCCTGTAAATAGTTGTATCTTTTTAAAATATTAGGTAGAACAAAACAAACAAAAAAAGAATTCAGACAGTGATGAATTGTAGTGTGCCCTGTATAATCTGCCAGTCTGAACTGAGACACTGCTTGGCTTGTTCAATACTACTCACTGTAATGATCCCAGAAAATGAACTTTGAACAAGTCCTCCAGATCCCACTCCCTTCCTTATGTGGCCACATGCTATAAACAACATCACAAAGCACCTCCAGTGAAGAGAGCACTGCAGACTTCAGATGTTAAAATGTCCAAATTGAACAGCAATTGCAAGGGCCAAGTTAGATGTGACAGCAGCAAATGTTTGTCTAATTGTGTGTCTGGGATGGGTGGGTCTGGTGTTAAAATAAGTAGGGACATGTGGGTAAAGGAAGCTGCATGGACCCCCTCCTTCTCCTCCCCTCATTGCACTCATTTGCCCCACCTCCTTTTCCCTGACCCCAGTCCAGTTGTGATACAGGAAGCAAGCTTTAGACCAGAGAGGTTGTTGGACTCCAAGTCTCATCAGCCACAGGCAGCATGGCAAGTGGTCAGGGATGAAGGGTTGTGGTCCAACAACACATCCCTGGAGAGCCACACATCCCCAGTCATGGCCACAACATTCTTTGGGAAGGGGCCTATTAGTTGGATAGGCCAGCAATGGCAAGTATGGTTCTTAGTTGGACAATCAAGCCTATGTTACTCTTTTTTGAGTCACACAGCAAGGAATTTCCACAAAGTGACTAATTCTTTGTGCTTCCCCCCCCCCCCAATTACAAGTTAAAGGGCAGGAAAAGGGAGCCAAAGGAGCAGTCAAGATCAACATCTGCACCAGGTGAGCATTTGGGGCTTTCAAGATAGACCTGGGTCACCATCACTGAACATTCCAACAACTGGGAGAAGCAGAAATTGTTGCTTAACAACCAAAGGCTTCTCTGGTTTCAGGAGTTTAAGATATTTGGATTTGTAGGGCGGTTGACTGCACCATACTCTCTGGGCTTATCTTCAGTTACCTTTCCTTCATGCTTTCCAGGCATGGCTTGAACTTTATAGCTTCATATTCAAGTGCTCTCCCCACCCCCCTGGAGATTTCTCCATGAAAACCCACTTTTACCACTGAATTGGAGCAAAACCACAAAGCTCCAGGGAACACTTGGACACGGAGCTTTGAAGCGTTGGCCTGTGCCTGGAAAGTGTGGGGCAAAAGGAAAGCATGGATAAGCCCTCAGCCTGCAAAAGGAACACAAGATAAAGGAATGGTTCCAATTTTGAACACCAGAGAGTCTATTGAAATACCTAAACAATCGAGATTTTAAGCCACGGTAGGTTGCTCAATTGTGGTTTTGCAGTTTGTATTGCACACCTACATAACCACTGTGCATCAAGCAAACTGTCCACGGCATATCTTTAGTATATCTGGCACTGTGGTGCAAAGATCCCTCCGGCGCCTCCCCCCACCCCGGCAACTCCAAAACAAGGGAGGGGGCGGTAGAAAGTGTCCTCTGCCTCCCCCACTGCCCTGATCCCCAGGGTGGCGGCGGCGATCAAGCAGGAAAATGTGCTGGCGGACATGCTCTCCGGCGCCGGAGCACTGGTTAAGGCAGCCTGGGAAGGCTGCGTGCCGCCTTTCACCAGGAAGCAGGAGGAGGACAATGACCAGGAGCAGGGCCGTCTTCAGCAGGTGCAGAGGCTAAGCCTCTGCGGGCATCGATCTGCTCCTGCGGAGGCTTGGGAAGGAAGCTGCGCCCTGGCGCAACAAACCACTAACACCAATGGGAAAGACGGCTCTGAAGCTGTCCAAATTTTTTAAAAGGAAAAAATGAGCACAAACACGAAGTGTTCAATGACTTTTGCCCCAAATAACAGAAAGAACACCTCCTTCCACGCCAGCCTGCCTGTTTGTTAAGATCTGCTTGGTGGAGTGAGGTTCACATACAGTGGCCCACAGAATGGCCTTGCGAGGCATACCTTGCCTTTGCATTATTTTCATTTAGATGGGAGGGAGAGGCACACTTTTTTGTCCCGATGAAATGGACAGCGATGCTATATTTTCATTTTCTGCTGCCTGTTCTGCAATTGCAATCGACTTTAGCATGCTGGTTGACGTATTGTTTTAAATTGTTGCTGTTAATTCTGATGTTAATGCTATTGTTAATGGCAATGAAATCCATTCTGGCGTCATTTTCCCTGTCCCTCATTCTAGGTATCTTGGAAAGACTGATGCTGCAATGTCAATCATTGATGTCTCCATGCTTACTGGCTTTTCACCTGACACTGGAGATCTTAAGAGGGTAGGTGAGCTTTCCTTGGCGCTGGAGATGACTGCTTCAGTTGTTCTTTGAGAATATTGCACTAGAAAATTCACTGCGGTCAGCAAAAAAACTTGGAATTAGATCCACAGGAAGAATGGATTAGGGTTTGTCATAAATGTGCCACCAGTTCTCCTGCTATGAGGCAGCAGAGTTGGAGGGGACCCAAGGGCCATCTAGTCCAACCCCCTACAATGCAGGAATCTCAGCTAGAGCATCCATGACAGGTGGCCATCCAACACCTGTTTAAAAACCTCCAAGGAAGGAGAGTCCACCACCTCTCCTGGGAGTCTGTTCCATGCAGAAATTTCAACATTCCTCCTGCCTTGGGAGAAATGACTGAGGGTTCTGTGGAATTTCCCTAAGAAATTTCTCTAAGCTTATGAAAATCCATCCTACCTCTCTTGAAATCCCTCAGATATATACCGTATTTTTCTGTGTACTGGATGAGGTTTTTTGACACAAAAATGTCAAAATACTGGGGTCGTCCAATACACGGATAGTGGCATGGGAGGGGAGATGCTGCTGCGTGTGGGGAACGATCTGGGGGCACTGGCTGGCGGTGCACAGCGTCCCCCGACGCCGCTGCGCATGGGAAGCACTCCCTGGATCGTTTCCCGCTCGCAGCAGCATGGGGGAAGGTGCCCTCCAGCCAACCGGCTGGCTGGAGCGCAACTTCCCTTGGTGTGGTTGTGCACAGGAAATGATCTAGGGAGTGTTTCCCGCCTGCAGCTGCGTGGGGGGAGAGGCTCAACAACTTTGGCCCATCTCCCCTCATTTTCTTAAAATTGAGTCCTCCAAAATAGGGGGGAGTCTTATATATGGAGGCGTCTAATAGACAGAAAATTACGGTATATTGAGCCTCCAAATTTCCTCTAGATGAAATGCTCTACCCCTGAGGGGTTGCATGCTTGGGTTAACTCCAACCCTTGGTGCCAATGATGTCAATTGTTTGCATTCTGTGTTCAGCTTTCTGAAGGAGTCGACAGATACATCTCCAAGTTTGACATCAACGACGCCATGTCTGAAAAAGGGAACCTCATCATCTATCTGGACAAGGTAAATACTTGCTGGAGAGGTTCTGGGAATAACTGGCATAACTAAATGTAACTGTAGCTAGACTAGCACTGGTGTGCATCTGTGAATTAGAGGGTGGGTTAGGTGTATACATTTTACAGGATTTTTTTTTATTTTCTTGAGCTGGCACAGGAAGCATTTTGTCTTCATGGGCATACACTCTAGTCCCCATGTAATTTGAGAAGGTGTTATCTTTCTGTATTTTGAATCATGAGGTAAATTATTTGCTTTGGAATGCTTCCTGGTTCAGGCAAGCCTTAAACACAGGTCTTCCCAGCCATTGTGTATCTTTTAAGAATAGCTTAGGACTTAGACACGGGTGGTGCTGTGGTCTAAACCACAGAGCCTAGGGCTTGCCGATCGGAAGGCTGGCGTTTTTAATCCCCGCAGTGGGGTGAGCTCCCATTTCTCAGTCCCAGTTCCTGCCAACCTAGCAGTTCAAAAGCACGTCAAAGTGCAAGTAGATAAATAGGTACCGCTCTGGCGGGAAGGTAAACGGTGTTTCCTTGTGCTGCTCTGGTTCGCCAGAAGCAGCTTAGTCATGCTGGCCACATGACCCGGAAGCTGTACGCTAGCTCCCTCGGCCAGTAAAGTGAGATGAGCGCCGTAACCCCAGAGTCGTCCATGACTGGACCTAATGGTCAGGGGTCCCTTTACCTTTACCTAGGACTTAGAATTTCAATATGTGGCTTTTCCTATCTTAGACCTGTGTAGTGTAGGTGGAAGCTACAGTTGGTAGTTTTTTTCTTTTCTACACACAACTCTTAAAATTATAGGAGTACTTTCAGGTTCAGTTTAGGTGCACAGTCTTAGGGTTTAGGAATCATGAACATATGGAGCTTGTATGGATTTCTTCTCTGGTGGAAGACTGGCACCCAAAGACTTGTTCTTTCTTTTCTCTTCCCATCCTAGGTTTCTCATGAAGACGATGAATGTTTTCAGTTTAAAGCTTACAAGTATTTTGAAGCTGGTCTCATTCAGCCTGGATCTGTCAAGGTGTACAGCTATTATAATCTAGGTAATGGCAACCTCAGCATAAGTTGAAAGCTGCCCTCAGTTGTGTATCTTAGGGCCTGATCCCTACAGCTTTGTGTAAAACTGGGACTTTGGGCTCTGGTGAACTTGAGGACATAAAATACAAGCTGGATTCTCTTAACATTACATACAGCTCTCCCCGTGGACCCAGCTAGATAGGCGTATTGACCAAAGCGCATGCACATAACTTTTCTGAAAGTCTTTTTGGCCCCATTTTATGAATCCAGAACTGAGCAATATATCACATAAAATCATCAAATGGTAATGACTTGAGAGCAGAGACCCACAAGCAACACTTAGCTCAGCAACTAAGCCCTAAGACACATCCCTGCTCTAAGCAGCCAGATACAGTGGTACCTCAGGTTACAAACACTTCGGGTTACAGACTCTTCTAACCTGGAAGTAGTCTCTCGGGATAAGAATTTTACCTTAGGATGAGAGCAGAAATCGTACGGTGGCAGCACGGCACAGAGGCCCCATTAGCTAAAGTGGTACCTCAGGTTAAGAACGGTTTCAGGTTAAGAACGGACCTCCAGAACGAATTAAGTACATAACCAGAGGTACCAATGTATACCGTATTTTTCCATGTATAAGACTAGATTTTTCACCTTCATAAATTATGTCAAAAATTAGGGGGTGTCTTATACATAGATAATGCTGAGGCCATTTTCTTAAATCTGGGTCCCCCAAAATAGGGGGCGTCTTATACATGGAGGCGTCTTATAGACTGAAAAATACGGTAATTTCCTTCCAAGGGCAGTGAACAAAACCAGGGTGGCTTGGCACCTGGTTTCCTCCTCTAGCACTAACCCACCCAGGGTGTGTGGGCACATAGGAAAGACAGAATACTATAGAAACATGAGTAATTGTCCTAATCAGCTTTGCTGCAGCACACAAGAGTGGATTTTTTTGTGGCTTCTTGGGCAGGATGGGCCAGTCCCAAGGTATTTTGCCATGCCAAAGAGCTGACCTGCTTGACGGGATACCTGTTCTCTCTTTAAGGTCTCTTGCAGTGTTATAGGGCCAGGGAGGGTGAGCTGGCCACTGACAGGTTCGACCTGGGCTGCCAAGCCCTTTTAACTGAGCACTGGTGGCTCCACCAAACTCAGATCAACATCTGCTGAAAATATTTGCCCACAGTCTCCCCTGTAATGCAATTGTCAGAAAGAACGATGAACCACATTTTCCATGTGAATTATATCTGCGGTTCCCTAGCCATGCTTAAGCACAGGAACTCGGGGGCCCTTCATGGCAGCACTGTCTGTTCTGAGGAGCCTGGCCATTTGGGCATAGGTCAATTTGTGCAGTAAAATACACTTCCAGCCTCAGACCACTGCTTGAAGAATAGAGTACAGAACTTGAAGGGAATGCTGGGGTACTACTCTCTCCTTTACAAGTGACCGTTTAAAGAAACCCTCTTGATGGGTTTCCCTGCATTAAGTCAGGGTGAAAACAGGTCACCCACTCCTGCTCTGTGCATTTCCTAAGGCTTATCTTTTGGAATCAACACCCCACCAGGGAATCAAATTGGTGAGCCACACAGACATGTCAGTGTGGAAGTAAGGACCTCTCTTTTCATTCCTCCTTTCAGATGAGCAATGCACCAAGTTCTACCATCCCTCCAAAGGGAGTGGCCTCCTCGATAAAATATGCCATGGTGATGTTTGCCGGTGTGCAGAAGGTAAGGCAAAGCAGAGATGCTGCTTCCAGTCACCCAAACACAACTTTGGGGATGCGGGGAAGGTTGGTCAGCATGGAAACAAAGGTCCTGTAGACATTTGTGGTTTCTGAACTACAGGAATTAATCTAGGGTGTATCTATTATCTAAGGTGCCATAGCGAGGGGTGGGGTTGCTATTAAAAGAACCTGGTCTTTACAAGATTTGGCAAAATCACTACTGATGGGTTTGGACTTGGTTTGAGCTCTAGCACTTTATATTATCTGATGAAAAATAGCAATTTTTTCAGCTCGAGGGAGCGGCAGGTTCCTTTCTTTTACATTTACCAAATATATATTTCAGTGTATAGTATATTTATAATACTAACAGGTAATGCACAATAAAAATAATCTAAAATACAGTCAGATGCCACAATAATATTGAATATATTATTTTTTACTTGAAGTTATAATTAACTTCAAGTCTCTACATACCATCTCCTGAAATATGACAACCCTCCCAACAATTTCATTTCAGTGGCAAGAAGGTGTCAAATGGTTCCATTTTAAACTTTCGTTTGATAAATGTAAAAGAGGGATTTTTCAAAGCTGAAAATTCTTTTCAACAGGCAAAGACGTCACTAGCCTCACAGTTATATATATACATAAAATTGTAGGGCTGTCATCAGGGTGCAGTTTGAGTGGATGAAAACAGGCAGCTGCTCCAACTCCAGTATGATGGCAGTCAGGCGACTGGGAAGATTGGGGGGCTGGTGACTCAGGCGAGAAACACCTGCCGCGGCCTGTAAAATGCGACTGCGGCAAGGTTTGAAGGAGGAGGGCTGGTGTTTCAGAAAACCGCTCTCAGAAGCGCATGCCCACCTTTAAAAGGTAGGATGAGCTGTGAAGGACGAGGGATACACTTGGACAAGGCTGAGGAAGGAGGGGGCAGTTTGGGGCAAGCTATGAGAGGAGAGGGTGGGACGAGCCATGAAGGGATATTTGGGTGAGCAGAGGCGGTTTTAGAGTGATGTGACCATTGTGGTTGCACTGTCCGTCGCACTGCAGGGGGCGCCAAAACAATGCTATAGTATGGGGTACAGCAAGCAGGGGTTTCCAGATTTTAGTGGTGCACAGGGCTTCGCTGAAATTTGGGAGCCCGAAGTCTGCCACTGCAGGGAGAGGTGGGTGAGGTGGGGTTTAGGTTTGGACTCAGGGCTGGATTTAGGTTTGATGTGGCCCTGAGCTACTGAAGGTAATGGGGACCTTTATATGTCCAGCTCTCCTTTGTCAACAACAAATTGTCACTGTTTTTTGTGTTGAATATATGCTATATGGTAATTTATGGAGCTAATAGGTATCTAAAGCCATTGGCACATAACAAAGTATGTATTTTATCAAAGCAATTGTTGAACTAAAATACAATTAAGAAGAAGTATATTAATAGTGAAATACAATTAAGAAGAAGTACCGGTATATTAATAGTGAAATAATTATTAAGCTCTAACTTAAAATGATTGGGAGCCCATTACTTATATCACTGAAGCCTACACAACACAAAACACTGTTGCTGTATGTAGGTTTTATTTTATTTGTTTTTTATCTTATATTTTGGAAGTGTACATCCAGTTCTTTTTTCCATTAATTTTTTTGGGGGCCCCCAAAAGAGTTGGGCCCTAAGGTATAGCTTGTTTAGCTTATACGTAAATCTGGCACTGATGGCACTAGAAATGGGGTTGGTGGGTAGGTGAGCAGAGCCAGCATTTGCAATCAAAGAGGTGATGTCTCCTCACTGAATTCTCTCTGCAGTATCTTAAAATCTCCTGGGGTAGACTCATGACTATGCAAAGATGATTACAATGGTGAATAATTGTTAGGGCTGCTGCTGGAGCCTAGCCCTAATTTGAAAACCCGGCAGCCACAATTATCACATCCGTTTAATCATACTCCCAGAAATCTTCCATCTCTTCATTCATTTTCTCTCTCTGCCTTTCTCCCAAAGAAACTTGCACCATTTACAACACGGCTACGAAACCTGTGGATCTGCAGCTAAGAATTGCAGAAGCCTGCAAGCCAGGAGTGGATTATGGTAACTAAAGTTTACTCTGCTAGATGAAGCAATGGCTGTGCTTTGATGTTAATAGCAGCTGCATCTGGTAAACCCTGGACATTGTGGAGTGATGTGCCTAAGGAAGTGGCTGAGCTATCACTCCCATGAGCCTGTATGGTCAAAGTTCAGAAATTATGGGAGTTGTAGTTCAGCAACACCTGGAAGTCAGCCCCCTCTGCTTCAAATTCCTCATAGGTTTCAGCTGAAGAATTAAAAGCATACCTGTTTTTCTTATTGAAGCATGTGGGCTTTAAGGGTGCTGAAATTATGACTGCATCATGCCCTATTATTTATTTAAGATTTTTAAAGACTATGAGGAGATTCAGATCCCATACCCACTTGTAAGAGTCTTAGTCTTGATGAACTCAATAGGGATTACTTCTGTGTAGCCATGTATAGAGAGTTGCGCAGCAAAGGGAGAAGATTAAATTCAAGAATTTCTCCTTCAAATCTGTACCCACTTACCTGGGAGTAAAACCTACTGAACTCAGTGGGATTACTTCAGAGTAGGCAATGTAGTCAGAGTAGAGAGAGTAGTCAAGAAGATAGTTTTTGCACGTGCTGTAGAGGGAACTGAGGGGCAAGTCTCATGAGAAGAGAAGACTCCCTGGAAAAGACCCTGAAGTTGGGAAAGATTGAGGGCACAAGGAGAAGGGGACGACAGAGGATGAGATGGTTGGATAGTGTTTTCGAAGCTACCAGCATGAGTTTGACCAAACTGTGGGAGGCAGTGGAAGACAGGAGTGCCTGGCATGCTCTGGTCCATGGGGTCATGAAGAGTCAGACATGACTAAATGACTAAACAACAACAAGAACTGGACCTGGATATTTGAGGAGGCTCTGGATTTACTGGTGCCAAAATGCAGTGTCTTTAGCATCAGTGATTATCAGATTATCCCAGTATGTATCGGAGCACAATTCATAGTGTTGGTGCTGACCTTTAAAGCCCTAAGTGGCCTCGGCCCAGTATACCTGAAGAAGCATCTCCACCCCCATTGTTCAGCCCGGACACTGAGGTCCAGCTCCGAGGGCCTTCTGGGGGTTCCCTCCCTGCAAGAAGTGAGGTTACAGGAAACCAGGCAGAAGGCCTTTTTGGTGGCGTCCCCCCTGCGGAACGCTCTCCCATCAGATGTCAAGGAAATAAACAACTATCTGACTTTTAGACTTAAAGAAGACTTTAGAAGACATCTGAAGGCAGCCCTGTTTAGGGAAGTTTTTAATGTCTGATGTTTTATCATGTTTTTAATATTCTGCTGGGAGCTGCCCAGAGTGGTTTGGGAATCCCAGCCAGATGACCGGGATATAAATAATAAATAAATAAATTATTATTATTATTATTAATAATAATAATTGGAGTTAAGGGGTTTTTTGTGGGGAATCATACAAATTATGCAGAATCATGCAAGTTCACTAGCAATGTTAAGGCATATATGAGGAAAACATGCAGCCATCTTAATTAAAATCTTTCTCTGTCTTCGTTTTTAAGTGTACAAGACCAAGCTGATTCTAATAGAAGAGGAAGGCGATTATAACAACTATATCATGGAAGTTCTGGAAATCATTAAATCAGGTAAGAATTTGCACCCTGAAGAGAAACTTGCCGTGGATCAAAAAGTAGCAACATTTACTTCAAAGAACTGTTAAAAATCTCACGTTAAGTCTCTAGGCCATTGATTTTCCGTCAGTCCAACAGGCAACCATGGGTCTCCTCAGAAGCTTCCCTGAAAGATGCCATGCCCAGCACTAGGAACAAAGGAAACTTCTAGATAGCCATTGAGACCATTGGCCCATCTAGTTCAATATTGTCTACACTGACTGGCAACAGCTCTGCAGGGTTTCAGGCGGGGGGGGGGGGGAGAAAGGGGTGTCTCTCCTACATCTACCTAGATTGGACTAGGTATCTTCTGCATTCAAAGCAAGTGCTCTACCATTGAACTGTGCCCACTTCCCCATCACTGCTTGTATTTTCTTCCCAGGTTGTTTCAGAATGTACATGTTCTGCATCATGCAGACCACGAGGAAAGGGTTTTTGATAGCTAAAAACTCTGAAAACCATGGGCCTAACTTACTAACAACTATTCTTTATATTAAATGAATACCACACTTTTTAGTAATGCTCACCTTGATTCACCTAGGATCAAATGTTGATGGAAATGTGTTTTTGTTTATGTCTCTTACTGGATGAAGGGCTGAGGGTTCAAAGAGGTCCAATCCAGAAAACAAACCTAGGCATACGTAGCTCAGATCAGATCATTGGCATTGCCAATAACACTGGTCCTCTATTTCGAAGAGGAAAGTAGGGGACTAAATTTACTCTATTCTGCTGTTCCATAAATGCTTTCTTTAAAAAAAATATTTTTGTTTTTAAACACTTTGCTCTACAAGTGACAGATTAGAGAACAGATTAATGACCCTTTATTGTTCTGATGCTTTTGTGTGGTTTTTTTCATTTGGTGAAATGACAATAAATTTTAGGAACAAAATTAGAGGCGCTTAGGTTGAGAAAACTTACATTGCTTAAACATGTTATATTAGTTACAAAAACACACACCCTTTTTCCCTCCTCAACAAATGAAAAGAAAAGTAGGCGTGTTTAATTTTATTCCCGTCTTTGAAGTTCTTAGCATTAAAAAAATGTGGTGAGCTATTAGCTGACATATGTTTTACATGCAACATTTACTGTGACCATTGTAACACCACTTGTGCAACTTAAAGACCGTCATCTATTTTCTTCCCTGATAATTTAATAAAGGATTAAGGGAGAAATTCTACGCATAAGAAACTAGTATAAAGCAAGCTACTATAAATTAAGCTGGAGTAAAGTTACACCAGATCCAAATTCTGTTCAGCAGGGAGGCTGTTGAAGTTGTTCTGCCTAAGCCCAGCACAGGGAAAACTTTAAACTTTAAAATAGTATTCTGCACCAGGTTGCCAGGTCACGTGGCTGAGCTGAAGAGAGTTGAGATCCAGCCTCTCTGGTCCCACCTTTGGCACACCTCCGGATTGCCCCCTTTTTGGACTTACACCTGTGTCTGCTCAGTCAACTTTAGCTCAGCTGACCGAGCCCCACTTGAGCCAACAATAGCAAGTTACATCAGCGTATCTTTGGCTGAGCCAGGGATTTCATGCTGATCGAGATCCAGTTGCTCATTCCAGTGGATCTTGCCCCCAAAGCCGGATATGTGAGAATCTGAAGGATAGTGGTTTGCATATTGTTTCTGACTAATCATGAACCCAAAATTAGAAGGACATATGGGAGGCCCCTTAGACAAGCCACTCCTTGAGCCTTGATCCTTTGCATATGAGAATAGCAATGCTAATGACCTACTGAGTAGGTGTGTCTCCACCCCCATCAATAAGCCCAGACACTGAGGTCCACCTCTGAGGGGCTTCTGGCAGTTCCCTCACAGGGAACCAGGCAGAGGGCCTTCTCAGTGATAGCACCGTCTCTGTGAAACACCCTCCCATCAGATGTCAAGGAGATTAAGAACTACACAACTTTTAGAAGACATCTGAAGTTTTAAACTTCATTGGGAAGTTTTTAACGTTTGACATTTTATTATGTTTTTATATTCTGCTGGAAGCCGCCCAGAGTGGCTGGAGAAACCTAGCCACATGGGCGGGGTATGAATAATAATAATAATAATAATTATTATTATTATTATTATGCAGATTTGATGCATTCATCTTTAAATGTGTATTGGATCCAATTTCTGCTCATGGACCTGATTCAAATATTTCTCCATGTTCTATCTTGGTTCCTCCAGGGAGTGATGCAAATCCACAACTCAAGCCCCGCAAGTTTATCAGCCACAAGAGATGCCAGGAATCTCTGCATCTGGGGGTGAACAATGAGTATCTGATCTGGGGTCTCAGCACTGACATGTGGCAAACCAAAACTGAGTATGTATTTAATTTCATTTATTCATTATATCCATAGCCTGCTTCTCTACCATCAGGTCCACAGAGTGCTTAAGAACTGAAGATTCAGTAACAGTTATGCTGCAGCTTTTAAAACAGCATTCAGCCAATGAAACAAGCAAGAAAAAAGAAGAAAAAGTCTTTTGGGAGGCCACTTCCATAGAGAACTCTTTGTGATCACAACTGACATTTTCTTGGTACATAGATGGGATTGTTAAAGTCACCTTAACCATGCTGCTGCTAAGAACCCTTTATATATACCAGACTTGTATTCACACCCTCATCATGGTTGCTTCCACGCCATCTCGCTAGATATCTGGAAATATAGAAAGCTTTCTCCCATGTGCTCCCGCATTACAGAGCTTATATGAAACTCAGGAGCTGTGTCTTCTCCCAGGGGCCTCAGGTCCCATATCCTTATCTCCTAGTAAGGACACAGGTGGCGCTGTGGTCTAAACCACTGAGCCTCTTAGGCTTGCTGATTAGAAGGTCGGCAGTTCGAATCCCTGTGAAGGGGGGAGGTTTCCGTTGCTCTGTCCCAGTTCCTGCCAACCTAGCAGTTCAAAAGCATGCCAGTGCAAGTATATAAATAGGTACCACTGCGGCAGGAAAGTAAGCAGCGTTTCCATGCGCTCTGGTTTTTGTCACAGTGTTCCGTTGCGCCAGAAGCGGTTTAGTCATGCTGGCCACATAACCCGGAAAGCTGTCTGTGGACAAACGCCGGCTCCCTCGGCCTGAAAGCAGAGATGAGAGTTGCACCCCATACTCAAATTCATCCAGGGGCCCTTTACCTTTACCTTTTACCTTACCCCTATCTCCTAAATTATTATTTACACCTTTGCTCCCACAGCAAAAGCATGAAGTGTGAATTGCAAATAGTTGTTCCTACTTTAACATTACATATCAGGTAGACTTGATCGACTGTTGCAGGTTTCTCTGGATATATGTACTGTACACTGTAAGAACATGCACCGGCCACTTCACATGTTTGCTTTGGGACGCACCAATGTAGCACCACTGCATATACAAAATTCAAGCGTAAAGCTGTTTGTATTCTAAAATTTCCTCTCTCAACCTGCATCTTCTTGGAGAATGCTCCTGGGTTTCAGCCCTCTAATGGAAATGGAAATGTTTATTGGTTGGAAGCTACAGTTGCCTTAGTTAGAACAAGCCTGAAATTTGGTCCCCATGACTAACAAGGCCCATCTTGGCTATGATTCCATTTTTCCTTTTGTGTTGTACCTTTGTAAGATCGCAAGAGGTGTTAAGGCCTGCTGACAGGGCCGGCCCATCCATGAGGCAGACTGAGGCAGCTGCTTCAGACAGCAGAATATAAGGGGCAGTGAGAAGAAGCAGCTGCGGCAGCTTCTGGGTTCCAGTGAGATCTTGTAAGAGCCCCGCGAGTTCACGTCGAGAGCTCCTTCCTTACTGGGGTCTCGGGAAGGTCGTGCAAGGCCTCTGGAGGCCTCCTTGTAATCTTGTGGGGCTCTTGTGAGATCTTCCCGGAAGCTGAAGCTGCATGACCCAGGTAAGCCCTTCATGGGCAGGCAGTGCCTTCCTATTTCTCCACCTCTGCCTGCTGATCTAGAGAAGCGGGTGGCGCTGTGGGTTAAACCACAAAGCCTAGGAAGGTTGGCGCTTCGAATCCCCATGACGGGGTGAGCTCCTGCCAACCTAGCAGTTCAAAAGCACATCAAAGTGCAAGTAGATAAATAATAATAATAATAATAATAACAATAATAATTTATTATTTGTACCCCGCCCATCTGGCTGGGTTTCCCCAGCCACTCTGGGCGGCTTCCAACAAAGATGAAAAGTACACTAAAATGTCACATATTAAAAACTTCCCTGAACAGGGCTGCCTTCAGATGTCTTCTGAATGTCAGGTAGTTGTTTATCGCTTTGACATCTGATGGGAGGGCGTTCCACAGGGCTGGCGCCACTACCGAGAAGGCCCTCTGCCTGGTTCCCTGTAACTTGGCCTCTCGCAGTGAGGGAACCGCCAGAAGGCCCTCGGAGCTGGACCTCAGTGTCCGGGCAGAACGATGGGGGAGGAGACGCTCCTTCAGGTATACTGGACCGAGGCCGTTTAGGGCTTTAAAGGTCAGCACCAACACTTTGAATTGTGCTCGGAAACGCACTGGGAGCCAATGTAGGTCTTTCAAGACTGGTGTTATATGGTCTCGGCGGCCGCTCCCAGTCACCAGTCTAGCTGCCGCATTCTGGATAAGTTGTAGTTTCCGGGTCACCTTCAAAGGTAGCCCCACGTAGAGCTCATTGCAGTAGTCCAAGCGGGAGATAACCAGAGCATGCACCACTCTGGCGAGACAGTCTGCAGGCAGATAGGGTCTCAGCCTACGTACCAGATGGAGCTGGTAAACAGCTGCCTTGGATACAGATTTGACCTGTGCCTCCATGGACAGCTGTGAGTCCAAAATGACTCCCAGGCTGCGCACCTGGTCCTTCAGGGGCACAGTTACCCCATTCAGGACCAGGGAATCCTCCACACCTGCCCGCCTCCTGTCCCCCAAAAACAGTACTTCTGTCTTGTCAGGATTCAACCTTAATCTGTTAGCCGCCATCCATCCTCCAACCGCCTCCAGACACTCACACAGGACCTTCACCGCCTTCACTGGTTCTGATTTAAAGGAGAGGTAGAGCTGGGTATCATCCGCATACTGATGAACACCCAGCCCAAACCTCCTGATGATCTCTCCCAGTGGCTGCATGTAAATGTTGAAAAGCATGGGGGAGAGGACAGAACCCTGAGGCACCCCACAAGTGAGAGCCCAGGGGTCTGAACACTCATCCCCCACCACCACTTTCTGAACACGGCCCAGGAGGAAGGAGCGGAACCACTGTATGACATATTTCACTGTATGAAATAGGTACCACTCTGGCGGGAAGGTAAACAGCGTTTCCATGCTCTGCTCTGGTTCACCAAAAGCAGCTTAGTCATGCTGGCCACATGACCTGGAAGCTGTATGCCGGCTCCCTCGGCCAATAAAGTGAGATGAACACCGCAACCCCAGAGTCGGCCACGACTGGACCTAATGGTCAGGGGTCCCTTTACCTTTACCTGCTGATCTACGATGTCTCTTGACTCACCTGCAGCACTTAGGCCAGCCGGTTTTCCTGTGGAGCAAAGATTCAAAGCTTTCCTTCCTTTCCAGGGTCAACTACCTCATTAGCAAGGACACCTGGATCGAGAGATGGCCAAATGAGGACGAATGCCAAGATGAAGAATTCCAGGACTTGTGCAATGACTTCACTGAGTTTTCCAACTCACTGATCATTTTGGGCTGCCAGGTCTAATGGCAGAGGCATCGGCAGCAGCGAATGATTCCCATGAGATGGGTTTGAATCAGGACTTCGAAGACACCTTCCCTCCTGAAGTTCTGCTTCCTATTCTTTTTGCTCTCCAAGTTCCTCTTCAAATTGTTTATATTGAAAATAAAGAACCGATTTCTTACTGCTGGGTCAAGTTAATTATTTTCATACAAACCTCAGGTTGTTAAGGCTGTTGCGGTGTTTGTTTCTATAGTGCCATCAGTGCAAGTGACCCTTCACAGAGGGTAGGGGAAGAGCAGTCTAAAATTTAGCACAGGGGAGTCAGTCCATCTATCAGTCAAACGTTATTTGCTAAAACCCATGGGTAATCAAAAATGAAAACAATCAAACTGAGAGATACATTTTAACAATACAAATATACAGGATACGTCCATAAGTGTGACATAAAGATACTGACTCCAGATGCATATCTGGCAATCAAATGGTCCAAAACAGGGCATAAGGAATAATAATAATAATAATAATAATACAGTGGTACCTCAGGTTACATACGCTTCAGGTTACATACGCTTCAGGTTACAGACACCGCTAACCCAGAAATAGTGCTTCAGGTTAAGAACTTTGCTTCAGGATGAGAACAGAGATGGTGCTCCGGCAGCGCGGCAGCAGCGGGAGGCCCCATTAGCTAAAGTGGTGCTTCAGGTTAAGAACAGTTTCAGGTTAAGTACAGACCTCCGGAACAAATTAAGTACTTAACCTGAGTTACCACTGTAATAATAATAATAATAATAATTTATTATTTATACCCCGCCCATCTGGCTGGGTCTCGCCAGCCACCCTGGGCAGCTTCCAACAAAGTATTAAAACACAGTGGTCTGTTAAACATCAAAAGCTTCCCTAAACAATGGGGGTGGAGATCCTCCTTTAGGTATACTGGACCAAGGCCGTTTAGGGCTTTAAAGGTCAGCACCAACACTTTGAATTGTGCTTGGAAAGAATATATGGCATGGTTTCAGTATCCTTAGGCTTGGTTACAGCTTATTACTACTAAAAAGGACCAGTGAATGGCCTGGAAGCACCACTGATATTCTTGTTTGTATATTTGCGGGCTCAGGGGTGAGAGGCACTTATGTATAGGGAGAGCATTGCAGGCTGTTGCACTAGTCCCTGATTTGTTGGAGAGAGGGAAGGAAGAGAGGCCCTCCTTTTGCGGGGAAGACGGGACTTCAGTCCTCTTTTTCATATGAGTTTCAATCCCATGCTGGCAAATTCAGGTTGCCCAGTTAAAGCTGATATGGAGTTCTTGCACATCTAACCTGTTTCTCGAAATATCAGACTTCTTGCAATAAGGGTTATGGAGAACTGCATTGGAAGAGTGGGAGACCACTTGCTTGACACAATGTCATGTAATCTCCCTGCGCCACGAATCAGAATGAATGATCAACAAACAAGGCAACCTGGAAGTGACAAGTCCTATTCCTCATCATCTGGATGTTTCAAAACCTCGTCCCTTTATTTTTGGATTACAGTCGGAAAAACTACAGCATCTGCCAAAGGAACCCCCAAGAGGTTCGCAGCCCTTGGGGGCAAACGAACAACGATTTCTTGAAGTGGAAATGCTTGATTTGGCGCTTACGGGCTTAGTCCTCACAGTTTGCAGGACCTCATCCAATTTGTAAGGAAAGGGCAAATCATCTCGAGAGCCCTGACTTTCTGAAAGAGAGACAGCCACTGATCTTGAAAGCTGAGGCTTGGAGTTGGTCTCTCCTTCCCACTTTTCCACTTGATAACTTTTGAGAGGGTTATCCAAGTGGGTTGGGTAACCCCCTCCCAGATTCAATACGTCTTCAAGCAAAACATTAAACGCGTTCAGAACTAAAAAGTAGTACCAACTGCTAAGTAAATGACAAAATTCAGGCAGATACCCACCTTTCCTCCCTACAGAGAAGTAAATTAATCACGATAAGTACCAATATTCATTTCTTCTGCAGGGAGGAAAGGGATCCTGTGTGGGATACACTGCAGAAGTTTCCAGAGCAGGCAGGAGCCACTGTGGCTTGTGTCTCGGCAGTGCTCCCTACCTGTTGAAGCTGGGCAGGTTGGTTCACCAAGTGTGTTATTTTATTTTTCCCTGCCAGCAAATGGTTAATGAACAGCAGCTTATGATTGACCGGGGTTCCAGGAAGGGGAGTTGAAAAGGAGAGGATTTGGAGCAGGCATAGGCAAACTCAGCCCGCCAGATGTTTTGGGACTACAACTCCCATCATCCCTAGCTAGAAGGACCAGTGGTCAGGGATGATGGGAATTGTAATCTCAAAACATCTGGAAGGCCGAGTTTGCCTATTCCTTTTTTGGAGAGACAGTGGGAGTAGGTTTTTGGAGTAGGTTGGGATTGAGGTTGGGACAAACTTATACTGGTTCTTCTGCCTGCATCTTGGCAGCAGTTGAGTAATAAATAGAGTGTATACTTTAAATGCCTGTTGTCTTTGTCCATGGAGTTTTCTTGGCAGGGATACTGGAGTAGCTTGCCGGTTCCTGCTCCAGGTGGATCACGTTTGATCAAAACTCTCCACTATGACCTATCCATCTTGGGTGGCCCTGCAGGGCATAGCTCATAGCTTCTCTGAGTTATTCAAGCCCCTTCGCCATGGCAAGGCAGTGATCCATGAAGGGGACCTTGCCAACAAAGGTCCGTATAGTTAAAGCTATGGTTTTCCCAGTAGTGCTGTATGGAAGTGAGAGCTGGACCATAAAGAAGGCTGATCGCCAAAGAATTGATGCTTTTGAATTATGGTGCTGGAGGAGACTCTTGAGAGTCCCATGGACTGCAAGAAGATCAAACCTATCCATTCTTAAGGAAATCAGCCCTGAGTGCTCACTGGAAGGACAGATCGTGAAGCTGAGGCTCCAAGACTTTGGCCACCTATTGAGAAGAGAAGACTCCCTGGAAAAGACCCTGATGTTGGGGAAGATTAGGGCACAAGGAGAAGGGGACGACAGAGGACGAGATGGTGGGACAGTGTTCTTGAAGCTACCAGCATGAGTTTGACCAAACTGCGGGAGGCAGTGGAAGACAGGAGTGCCTGGTGTGCTCTGGTCCATGGGGTCACAAAGAGTCGGACACAACTAAGCAACAACAACACTTTAAATCTGAAGTTTATTTGTTTTTACTTCTTTTTTGGACAGGTCGTCCTTCTGGAGTGGCTTTTAAGATGTTTAAAAACATCAACACATAAGAATAAGCTTTTTTCACTCCTCCTCTCTAAATAACGGGGTGTGGGGGTGTGGGAAGCTGTCTGGAAGATCCATGAGGGTGTTGGGCCCCTCTCACCCACACCCACACCCCGACTTCACATGTAATTCCGTTCCAAAAAGCCCCCACATTGTGGCTACCAGTATGAATCAGGTCTCACCCACCAGACCTCAAGACCAGCTGAAAGCAACAGTTGATCAGTGGAGATATTTGAGCAAATACTAATTATAAAATGGAAAATTTCCTTCCAGGAAACTGCAATCAATAGCTCTCCCAACCTTCCGGAACTTAACATGCTCTGCGCACAACCACCTAACAGTGAATGTCTATGTCCACAGCCAGAATTTTAATTGCAACGTATTGGAGCAATGAAATTACACCTACAAAATCAGAATGGCAAGTTAAACTGTTAGAATATCTGCAAATGGCAAAACCGGCAGGGAGGCTAAGAGGGTATTCGACACAAAAAGTAAATCAAGAATGGATTATATTCAAGGAATATCTGAAAAATTACTGTGACAGCAAAAGGCTCCTGGCAGATCTTGAAAGAGTCTTGCAATGTATAGATAATATATGTAAATTTAATGCTTCTATATAATTTCTTTTTTCTTTTTCTTTTCTTTTTCCAAAAGACTTAAGAAAATAATATAATAATATGATACTGTGTAAAATATAACAAATGTAATTTATGGGTTTGGGTATTTTTTAGAAAAATCAGAAATCTATTTTAGGTCTTTTTAAATTTCTTGTATTTTTAATTGTTTTGCTGTATGGGATGGGATACAAATTGTAATACAGTAATACCTCTGCTAACGTCCGCCTCGTCTAGCATCCATTCCGGCGAACGTCTGCATCAAACCCAGAAATACAGGAACAGGTTACTTCTGGGTCTGCCACTCGCGCATGCACAGAAGTGCAAACCGCTCTGTGCGCATGCGCAGATGCGACGCTTTGCCCTGTGTCCTTTTCGGCTAGCAGCCAGGGCTCCAGAATGGATCCTGGTTGCAAAACAAGGTATGACTGTATAGTCTATAGTATATTGCTGTATAATTTTGTGAAATATGTTTAATAAATATGTTTTTTTAAAAAAAAAAACAGTGAATGTCTATGTCCTATTAGTCCTTTGGGGGCTGTAATATACAGTGGTGCCTCGGGTTACATACGCTTCAGGTTACATACTCTTCAGGAAACAGACTCCGCTAATGCAGAAATATTACTTCGTGTTAAGAACTTTGCTTCAGGATGAGAACAGAAATTGTGCTCCGGCGGCGCAGCAGTAGCAGGAGGCCCCATTAGCTAAAGTGGTCCTTCAGGTTAAGAACAGTTTCAGGTTAAGAACAGACCTCCAGAACAAATTAAGTCCTTAACCCAAGGTACCACTGCAATACATATCAATGGTTGCCAAACGTTTTTGGGATGGTAACCCACAGGTCCAAATTTACTTGCTGTGCTGACCCATCACTCTATTGCAGCATGAATTTTGAAGCTTATGGGCTTCAGTAGCTGTCCATTTCATGCATTTTTAACTGCAAACTTGTCTACTTTGTAACTGGGACTGTCCCTGGAAAACAGGGACACTTGGAGGGTCTGCTTCTGCCACAAGGTACCATCTGCTCATTGATTGTTAATGTCACATGTGGAGTCCCTTCAGTCTTTGGAGCTTGATTATGTTCTGATTCTCTCTCTCTCTCTCTCTCTCTCTCTTAATCAACCTAAGAAGAGCTCCCTGGATCAGACCAAATGCCTTCTACTCCACCTCTGAGACTGGAAGTAATACACAGCCATTGTGGCTAGTGGGCCATTGATTGTCAGGAATGAGCCAGCTCCAAGTGAAAGTTTGCAGCCAACGGCAGAAAGCAGCCAGGAACAGAGAGGCTTAGATGTTAGTCAGACAGGGAAGAGCCGGCAGCTGCAGCCTTTGGCTCTTCCTGACCTTGATGCACAAGCTGATAAGGCAGTAACTGGGAGCAAGCTAGAACACAGCCAAAGCTGGCCAGAAGCACAAACATGAGTGAACAGACTCAGAGACAGCCTCTCAGAACAGGAAGAGGTAGGAGCTGATCCAATAAGTCCACATAGTTGGCGAATGGGAGGGCTGTTAGACAGAACGCAAAACAAGAGACGTAAGATGCAAACGTTCAATATACTCTGTAGACACAGGAAGGAATCTTCAGAAGGGTCATCTTGAGTAATGATGCCAGAGGCTTTGTTAGAGCCGTCCGGAGCTCTCTGTTTGTTTTTGCAACAAATCCTCCTTTTTAATTACCCACACTTTACTGTGTTATCCAGCTGGGAACCTGGACTCCTGACATTGATCCTCCATGAATATATCTAACCCCCTTTAAAGCCATGCCATGGGCTACACCTGGTGGAAGCAAATTCCATAATTAAATCATGTGCTCCTGTCTGAAGAAGTACTTTCTTCCAACCTTAAACTTCATTGGGTTCTTGCTTCATGAGTCAGGGAGAACAACTTCTCTCTATTCACTTTCTCCATGGTATGGCCCCTCTTTGAGCTTATCAACACCGTATTTTTTGCTCTATAAGACGCACCAGACCATAAGACACACCTAGTTTTTGGAGGAGGAAAACAAGAAAAAAAATATTCTGAATCCCAGGACAGCTGTGCAGCAATCCCACTTGCTGTCCTGGCTTATGGGATAGCCATGCGCAGCCTTTACCAGGCATGGGGAGGGCTGCACATGGCTAGGGCTCCCCCAAGAGCCGTGCTCCCTTTAAAGAGTGCGCGGAGCATGTGTGTGGCTCTTGCGGGCTTTCCCCCGCAAAAAGGGCAGCCCTTCTCCCTCCTCGGGGAAAAGCCCCCAAGAGCCGCACACACGCTCCTCGCGGCTCTTAAAAGGGAGCGCTGACCAGAGCCTCCCGCCTGCATTCGCTCCATAAGACGCACACACATTTCCCCTTGCTTTTTAGGAGGGGGAAAGTGCATCTTATAGGGCGAAAAATAAGGTAGCTTTCCTCTGCTCTTTCCAGGCACAGTCTGGTCTGCAATTTAAAGCTCCATGTCTGGGAGCCCCCCCCCCCGCCCTTTTTTTTGTTTCAGGGCTTTCTGCCACCAACCTTTATTTCTGCCACCCTCAAATTGCAGAGGGTGACCATGTGAGGGGAGGGGAAACCCCCCAAAAACCTCATACCCCTCTTTCCTGGTTTCTAGGTTTTAGAACATGGGTGGCCTCCACAGATACAAGAGATGCTCTGTTTCTCTCACACCACCAGCTGCGGGTAACAAAATGAAGATTGAGGGGAGCAGACCTAGCCTGTTTACCCTTGCTGGCTCCATTCAAGTGATTTCAATATCTGAAGAGGATTCTAGACACACATGAATGCAGTCGGTTCCCCTCATGTGTCTAATCGTAACCATGAAAGGAATACCAATCACATTAATATTGATCAGGACTTCCCACATACCGTATTTATTTTATGCAGGAAGATTAATACAGTGGTACCTTGGGTTAAGTACTTAATTCGTTCCGGAGATCTGTTCTTAACCTGAAACTGTTCTTAACCTGAAGCACCACTTTAGCTAATGGGGCCTCCTGCTGCCGCCACCGTGCCACCACTGCACGATTTCTGTTCTCATCCTGAAGCAAAGTTCTTAACCTGAGGTATTATTTCTGGGTTAGCGGAGTCTGTAACCTGAAGTGTATGTAACCTGAAGCATATGTAACCTGAGGTACCACTGTAATAATAATAATAATAATAATAATAATAATAATAATAATAATTTTATTTATACCCTGCCCATCTGGCTGAGTTTCCCCAGGCTCTGGGTGGCTCCCAATCGAGTGTTAAAAACAATACAGCATTAAATATTAAAAACTTCCCTAAACAGGGTTGCCTTCAGATGTCTTTTAAAAATAAGATAGCTGCTTATTTCCTTGACATCTGATGGGTGGGCGTTCCACAGGGCGGGTGCCACTACCGAGAAGGCCCTCTGTCTGGTTCCCTGTAACCTCACTTCTCGCAATGACGGAACCGCAAGAAGGCCCTCGGCGCTGGATCTCAGTGTCCGGGCTGAACAATGGGGGTGGAGATGCTCCTTCAGGTATACAGGACCGAGGCCGTTTAGGGCTTTAAAGGTCAGCACTGTGCACTATAACAAGACTTAAACAATGGTTTGCTGTTCTAGAATTTCTGTAGGGTGGAGTGTCTCTCTTGAAAGTGAAGGAAGTTCCTCTCATGGTAGAGAATAAGAAAGACAATGAGAGAGGATGCAGGGAATGTATGTGCCATGGTTTTTTTGTTTAAAAAATAACCCAAATTATGCTTTCAAAATGTCTTGACGCCCTTCTTCTTCATCCACCCTTTCCTATCCCTCTCAGAGTTATTCTGGCCAGATTTCTTATTCTTTTCCTTTAAAAAAACAAACAAACAAGCAAAAATGCTTTTTCCCTCAAGCACAATTCTGCTCTTCTGAACCAGTCTTTCGGTTTGGTTTTTTTGTTTTTTAAAAATGCAGAAGTCTGGAAAAGGACAAGGGGATATCCCATACCTCCCACTGAAGCACACAAAAAGGACAGAGGGAATCTCCCACACCCATACGGAGTGAGTCTTTCAATCTGAAGCGAAAACCAGATTATTATTTTTGAAAGCTAACCTGATCTTCCTCTTCCACGAGAGACCATAAGGAGAGACAGGGAAGTTGGATGCAGAAACATAAATGTCACTGTAGGCAGAAAGGGCCACTTCCAGGAAGTCTCTAGATATTTATAATTTCTGCAGAAACAAAAATCACAGTTAGCAGATACCCCAGAAGTGTTTCCGGGGCAAAAGGAGTACAGTGGTACCTCGGGTTACATACGCTTCAGGTTACAGACACTTCAGGTTGCAGACTCCGCTAACCCAGAAATAGTACCTCGGGTTAAGAACTTTGCTTCAGGATGAGAACGGAAATCGTGCTCTGGCAGCGCAGTGGCAGCAGAAGGCCCCATTAGCTAAAGTGGTGCTTCAGGTTAAGAACAGTTTCAGGTTAAGAATGGACCTCCAGAACGAATTAAGTACTTAACCTAAGGTACCACTGTATTTGAAAAAATGAGCGATTTTTGTTCCCTAAAATGTCTGATAGGAAAGGGTTCCCTAAAATGTCTGATAGGACACCCCACCTTCCACTTACCTGCAAGTCAAAAATGCTTCTCTGTCCATGGTCATGAACTCAGTTCCCACTGACGGCTGGCAGTATGAACAGGTAACGCTCCTGACTGGGGGAAGAATTGGGGCTGGCCTCCCTACACCCTTCCCCTTCCCCTTCCCCTTCCCCCTCCATGGCAATATGTGTGGGTGATCAAACAGAAAGTTGTGTACACCCACTCAGGAAAGGACCAGGAGGGGAGTGGCTTCCCTCGAGGAAGTCCCAGCCCACCGAAGCAAGCGTAGAAACCTAGTGTGTAGAGGCCAGTTGGGTAAGATTGTGGTTTCCTCTCCAGGGATGTGGGCGTTGCACTCTCTCATGTACATAATTCGGGCCACAGAGAAGCAACAAGCCTATCTGCTCGGCAACACATCCCCCTTGTGCCACAATCATCCTGCTGCCAATCTATTGAGAGACAAGAGTTATGGAGGACAGAGTGGGCTGCCCATCTGTTTTTGTCGTGGACGTGCCACAGAGGGATGTCCCCTTTGTGCCACCCGTGCGGAAGACCCAGAAGAAACGGCCGTATGGCCAGCTGCTGCTGGGAATCCTGGTGCTGCTGGCGTTGGCTGGTCTAGCCATAGAAGCTTATTTCCTTCTCTGCTTCCGCAAGGAACTGGACAAAGCCACATCACAGGTCATATCAAGTGCAAAGAGAGCAAGGGGCGATGGGGAGTGGGAAGAAGAACGTGGAGGGTGGCTCTGGGTGTGGATGTTGAATAGTAAGAACGAATAGAAGCTGCAAGGATGCCAGGACTTGTGCATTGGAGGGTTAGATGCACTTTGTTTGTTTGTTTGTTTGTTTGTTTGTTTGTTTGTTTGTTTCTCATTGGTTGAGATGGTAGAGAATTTTGTCTGGGTGACATTTTAAGCACTGACCTAATTCACCACCTCCTGGAGAAATATATGAATCAGAATGTAAATTATGCTTTGGATTTTTCTATCTGAGTTTTGTGATACGGATCTCAGATTCCATCTTTAAAAGATATGCCAATTAATCCAGAAATGAGATGGAACAGGCTTATGAATAAACACATGGCAAAAATTGACACAGAGCACAGTAATGTAAAGATCTCTAGTGAGGGTATTGTGTATGTAGAGTCAGCCCAGGTTTTATGTAGGATTAGTGTTAGGGTTGGGACGCAGGTGGCGCTGTGGGTTAAAGCCTCAGCGCCTAGGGCTTGCCGATCGAAAGGTCGGCGGTTCGAATCCCTGCGGCGGGGTGCGCTCCCGCTGCTCGGTCCCAGCGCCTGCCAACCTAGCAGTTCGAAAGCACCTCCGGGTGCAAGTAGATAAATAGGGACCGCTTACCAGCGGGAAGGTAAACGGCGTTTCCGTGTGTGGCTCTGGCTCTGGCTCTGGCTCTGGCTCTGGCCAGAGCAGCGATGTCACGCTGGCCACGTGACCCGGAAGTGTCTCCGGACAGCGCTGGCCCCTGGCCTCTTAAGTGAGATAGGCGCACAACCCCAGAGTCTGTCAAGACTGGCCCGTACGGGCAGGGGTACCTTTACCTTTACCTTTAGTGTTAGGGTTATGGTTAGGAATCAGGATGTGGGGCTAGATTATCCTTTGGTGTGATCCAGTATTGCTATTCCTATGCTCTTTTGTTTGTGTGGATTATGTACTTAGAGTTCAGTTCAGTGTGTGTGTGTGTGTGTGAGAGAGAGAGAGAGAGAGAGAGAGAGAGAGAGAGAGAGAGAAAGAAAGGATGCATGCTCAGGTACTATCGGTGCAATTAGGTTTTTCAGGAACAGTTTCTATGAGACAATGCAAAAGTTAGTTTTTAAGATCTGAAATGCTTTGCATTGCACAGAATGTCAGGTAGCTATAGATACAGTATAAATAACCAGCTGAACCTCAGACCAGTTCATCCGAAGGATTTAGAGTTGAAAGTTGATTGTGGTTTCATTTAAGAACATGCAGCTGCTCTTAAAAATGAATTTCACTTTCTTCCAACTTACCAGACTAAATAGCATATGAACCTTCCTTCCTTTAATGATACCTTATGCAGAAAGACAAATGGATCTCCTAACTTAGAAGGCGTGGGGATGTACATGGAGTGTGGAAACTAATAATTCTCTCACACTTCATCTGATGTGCTTGGATGCTCTGTGCCAAGAGAGAATGGCACAGATTTTATTGTGCTTATTTTGGTATACTAAATTCTCTGGAAACAGGGAAGCAACTAATACCTGTGGCAATAAGGAGGGATGTTGTAAATTGAGCTTTAAGAGTGCTCCCCACATGGAGACCTCGGGTACAAAACTCTGAGCACTGCCAGAATTCTCTTTTCCCCTTGGGTGAGTGAGACTGGACTGTATCCACTAAAATAAATATACTAACAATGTTGTTAATTCATTATTTCCATCCTAGAAAGCTGCAAGTTGCTCCTAGCTTCTAAGTGCATATAGACTGGATGCATATGAAGCAAACTTCCCATAGGTGCAGCTGGGGCCGTCCCTGCCATGAGGCAGAATGAGGTTGCTGCCTCAGGCGGTAGATACTGAGGCGCAGGGAATGAGCAGAGCTTTGTATGACCCCCTAAGCTAGGCCACATTCACATCATACATTTAAAGCACTATGACACCACTTTGAGCAGTCATGGCTACCCCCAAGAATTCAGGGAGCTGTAGTTTGTTAGGGGTGTGGAGAGTTCTTAGGAGACCCACATTCCCATCACAGAGCTACAATTCCCACCGTGATTTTAACCATCAATCCCTCTTCACAGGGAACTCTGGGATTTCTAGCCGCAGGAGAGAATAGGGGTTTCCTAGCAACTCTTATCACCCTTCACACATCACAGCTCCCAGAATTATTTGAGGGAAGCCATAACTGTCCAAAGAGGTATGACAGCTCTTTAATGGTTGGCTGACGCCATCTTGTCGTTAGCCTCAGGCAGCGTAATTTCTTCAAGATGATCCATCTGTGGTTTCTGCTCTTTTTCATGCCAAATTTGTTTTCCAGGAAGGATGTCTGCAATATCTGAAGTGGCCCTACATTCATATATGTTGATATTACAGACTTTTCACAGAAACTGAAGAACAGCCATTCCCGAATTATTATTTTTTAATAGATTCCGGGTGTATGTTAGAGAAGCAGTGGGAGAAGGTAGGAAGATGTGAGGTCCAAACTGTGATTCATCCGCTTACTATGTCTATCTAGTATTGGTTTCCCGTATACTGATGAAAAACAAATAATTCCGTGAGAAATATTTCAGAGATGGGACCTCTGTCAGCACTATAGTTGTTCAGACGTGAGTGGGGTGCTTTTTCAGACAGCTTGACTGGAAATTGACTTCTGGATTTTATTTTTTCCTTTTTTAAAGGGATCTGCAGATGCAACTTTTGAGAAATTTGTACAAGGTAAGTTTGTATTGCACTTTATCTAGAGCCTTTTGGTGCTCCTGAGGCATTGCTTTTCTGCAGTTAGCTAGAAGTGGAATTAAAAGTTTCACACAGTATATTAACGTATTATCCAGCAAATCCCTTCCCCGTGGTCATAATGATACAATAGTGTCTTCTCACAAGTAGATATGAGATCAGCATATCTCTCCCATTTCAGTCAAACTAGCACTCAAACATATGTCTATTCTATCTCATTTTGAGCTGATTTTTAAAAAATGCACAATAAGTGTGCAGTTATATTGTACACTTTTTCGATACACTTTTTACACAAAACACGACTTCTCAAACATAAAACATGCAGTTCTCAAAATTAAGATATACACCTCTCAAAGTGTGTACTTCTAAATGCTTTGCAAAGCACTCGTTCATAAAATATGCAACTTAAATATAAAACATGTATCTTGTTTGTGCTTTTCCAAACTGAAACCACATTGCGAAATCTGAGGAAGTCTTTAATTCAACTGGGAGTTGCATTCCACAGGCAACATTATTGAGTCAGGATGGTGTGCTGTGAAAAGTGGACCAAAAACGCTCCTCCCTCATCCCTGCTCACAAGTAATTTCCATGCAACAAAATTAATTTCCAATGCTAATTTGCGAGTGTAACCCATTTTATTGTATCTCTGCTTAGTGAGGCAGAGAAAAGAATGCTGAATTGTCCCTTATCTGATTTTGTTCAGATTCAGATTTGCAGTGTGTGCGATTCAGATTCAGATTACCAGTTTCTTTCCTTTATTTCCTTCCTTCCTTTCTCTTTTAGTGTGATTTTGCAACAAAAAGAAACTAAATAAGATCCAACTAACCTTGTTCACCAGCAGTTCACTAGGGTAGCAAAACAACAACAACCTGTGGGTACCCTACTAACATTCCCTCTCCCCTCAGTCACTACTGTACTTTCTTTGATTATATGCTATTTCACCCGCTGCCAAATTTACATATAAACTAAACAAGTTATAGCTTAGGGCCCCACTCTCTTGGCCCCCCCCCCAAAAATATCCTTCTTCTTAATTGTGTTTCACTATTAATATACTTCTTCTTAATTGAATTTCAGTTCAACAATTACTTTGATAAAATACATATTTTGTTATGTGCAAATGGCTTTAGGTACTTATTTGGTTCATAAATGACCATATAGCATATATTCAACACAAGAAACAGCGGCAATTTGTTGTTGACAAAGGACAGCTGGACATATAAAGGGCCCCATTACCTTCAGTAGCTTAGGGCCTCATCCAACCTAAATCCGGTCCTGATTCCCCTTCCATACTATAAGGGAATGTTGCATAACACATTTGTGGAATTAATTACAATAGCTTAATTATAGCCACAGATAAATATAGTGTTGGTGTGTGTATCAAGGTCTGTAAATCAAAGATGAAGGAAACATTGAAACTTGGAAGTGTCCACAGGTACTTCATTCCCTGCTTTCGACTAATTTAAACCACAATACACATTTAATCCCAGCTATAAATAGCATTGGATTTTAAAACTGTTGTGTGGTCATGCAGAGGTTTCTCTCACATGAAGATGTGTAAGATTCAGATTTGTTTATTTGAACCTGGTCATCAGACTATCATAAAGTAAGACTTTGACAGTGTTCCAGCTCACATTAGAGGGCCACAAGTCCAAATGAAATTACATACAGCCTAAACAAATGTCAAGGATGCGGGTGGCGCTGTGGTCTAAACCACAGAGCCTAGGGCTTGCCGATCAGAAGGTCAGCGGTTCAAATCCCTGCGACAGGGTGAGCTCCTGTTGCTCGGTCCCTGCTCGTGCCAACCTAGCAGTTCGAAAGCGCGTCAAAGTGCAAGTAGATAAATAGGTACCGCTCCGGCGGGAAGGTAAACGGCGTTTCCGTGCACTGCTCTGGTTTGCCAGAAGCGGCTTAGTCATGCTGGCCACATGACCCAGAAGCTGTATGCCGGCTCCCTTGGCCAATAAAGCGAGATGAGCACTGCAACCCCAGAGTTGGTCACGACTTGACCTAACGGTCAGGGGTCCCTTTACCTTTAAACAAATGTCAAACATTGAATTTCCCTGGCAAATCACAACCTTCCCCTTTAAAAATCTGGACCCTAACATATGTTAAAATAAATAAAATGTACACAAACCTAAATAAAACAATAAATAACCTGAATAAATTAAAAGTGTGAGGTAGCTTCCTTAGTGATAGGTCGTGGGCCCTTCGATAAAGCGCCTGGGCATTTGTGGGGGTCTTTCCCCTTGACTGTTTTGCACCTGAGATGGATGTTTGGCTTTGCAAACCTCTTGCGTGCCAAGGCCCCGTGCCCTGCAGTTCTCCATTCATTAATAACACAGAGAGACACCAGTATTTAGGATTATGGGCTAAAACAGGCCACAACCTTATTGGTTACAGACGCACTTGGTTTAGCTTAGGCATTGGGTGAAACCAGGCAACACCTTGACTCCTGTAGGGAGTGGAACTAAGGGTAAATCACCAGAAGGGGGAGCCCTATGACCTACATCAAATAGGGGCACCCCAGGGATCCCCATTGGCATTGTGGACAGGATCCACACCCCCAGATCCCTTTAACAGGATACCCTTTTCGAGGAGGGGCAGGCGGAGGCTACAACCTCCCTTCCATTAAACAAGGGCTTAACCCAATGCCTAACCTTACAAAGTTGTGAGGATTGCTACAAGGCAGGCGAAAACCAAATGGCAGGTGCCAATTCGCCAAGTGGAAAAATTCCTACCCAGCCCCAACAATAAGACGGCCGACATTTGTCCATAGCGAGGTCATGTCAAACCAAAGCTTAAAAAGAGGGTGGGTGGGTTGGGAGGTCTGACAAAGAGGTGAGAGATTGGAAGCCCCTGGCTGCCCACGGTTTAAAACACCTGTGGCCACGCCCCCCGCTGGCATAGATTGGCTGGGTAGGTGTTATGTACTGAGTTGAATAGGATCCAAATTGCAGCAGTCTGATTGGTCCTAGAACAATAGGATTCAGAATGCAGCAGTCTGATTGGTCCTAGAACAATGCAGCAGTATGATTGGTTGGCAGGAACCACCCAATCATGCTCCAGATATAAGTGAATCCACAACCTGATTGGCTTACAGTAGAATTCCAGAATTAGCCAATCATGTGCAGCCCATTGTGTAAATAATGTATATAAGCAGATTCTTTGAGGGGACTTTCATTCATTCCTCCTCACCACTATGAGCTGAATAAAGAGCATGAAATCACTTTGCGACTCTGAGTATATTTCAGTAGGGGTGACGCAGCTGGATTTGGTGCAATGGGGTATCAATCGCCCGCCCTTGAGTTGGATCATGGCCAGGGCCAAAGGCCTGGCCGCAACACCACCCACCACGAAAAGTGAGCAGTCCTCTTAAGCAGGGCAATCCTTCACCCCATGGGCCAAGCAAAGCTCAACAAGGATTCTGATTGGCCCGTGAGGTCAAAAACCCCAAGACATCTGCCCTACACCTGTCCTACACTTTGGGAGTTCTCAAGTGGAACCAATATCTTCTGCCATCTGCTCGGTTCAGCTGCATTTGGGAGTTTTGAGTACAGTGGTACCTCGGGTTAAGAACGTAATTCGTTCTGGAGGTCTGTTCTTAACCTGAAACTGTTCTTAACCTGAAGACCACTTTAGCTAATGGGGCCTCCTGCTGCTGCCACACCGCTGGAGCATGATTTCTGTTCTCATCCTGAAGCAAAGCTCTTAACCTGAGGTAATATTTCTGGGTTAGCGGAGTCTGTAACCTGAAGCGTATGTAACCCGAGGTACCACTGTACTGTATAGCCTTTCCCTCCTGAATGTGAAACTTTTAGTCAGCGCTGATGGAAGCCCCACTTTCAGCAGGCCTCTCTCTTTACTGCCTGGCTTGAGTCCAAAGGAAAGGTTGCTGGCCTTGCCTGGCCTGTCTGAAGCCAGAGGCAAGCACAGGCTGAGGAACAGGATCTGACTGGTGGGCTGGATCCTGAACTCCCACCACCACTGTAGGGACAGTTTATGGGTGGGGCATCACCTGATGTCACCTTAATGCCAGGTAACTCAACTTCAAAGGAAAGAGTCATTTCTTCCTTTGCAGGTGTGGCAACATCCATCGAGGTGTTGGAGGATAGAACTGTAAATGCTACACAGTCTCTTCTAGACACTCCAAGATGTGGAGGAAGATGCTATATTATCACAAGTGTAGAAGAAAGATTCAGCCGCCACTCTGTCTGTGGAACGGAGCAGGTGCCATCTTGTTGTTTGCCTCAAGCAGCAAGATGACTTGGGTTGGCCCCGAGTACAGAAGCCCCACTGGGTAGGGGGCTATATAGAACTCTTCTTGAGAGTGAAGACATCTGGTGATCAGAGCCAACTGGGGCAAAGTGGGCGACTTCCAAATTCCATGGGGCTCACTTTTGGAGGAGGTGCATAGGAGAAGCTTAGCTTAGCATCTCCTCGGGTGTTCCACTGAGAACCTTCCGATATCCACCTGCTGCCTACACCATTGCCCCAGCTGCGCAAGGGAAGAACGTAAACAAGTGAAAATAAGAAAATAGTATATTTGGCTGTGCACACACCATACATACATTTAAAGACTCCTGGGAGCTGAAGTTTACCCTTTACAGAGCCACCGTTCCCAGCACTCCTAACAAACCACAGGATTCGTTGCAGGGGGGCGGGCAATGCTTTAAATGTACGGTGTGTGTATGACGCTGAAATAGACTCAGAGTCGAGAGTGGATTTCATGCTCTTTATTCAGCTCCTAGTGGTGAGGAGGAATGGAATTTCCCACAGAATGTCTGCTTTATATACATTATTTACACAATGGGCCCCACGTGATTGGCTAATTCCAGGATTCTCCTGCAGGCCAATCAGGTTGCGGATTCGCTTCCACCTGGAGCTGGATTGGGTGGCTCCTGTGGACCAATCAGACTGCTGCATTCTGGGTCCTATTGTTCTAGGACCAATCAGACTGCTGCATTCTGAATCCTATTGTTCTCAGTACATAACAGAAGCCCTAGTCAATTCTGGATGATGTAACGTGCTATTACAATGCTTCTCACTCCCTCAGAAGATGGTGGGCTCTCCTTCCTCAGAGGTTTTTAAGCAGAGGTTGGATGGCCATCTGTCATGGATGCTTTAGCTGAGATTCCGGCATTGCTGGGGGTTGGGCTAGATGGGTTGGATGGGTCCTGTGCAATTCTACGATTCTATGATTAGACACAAGGGAGTAGCAACGTTTTGTTCCTCTAAGAAAAAAACCCCCAAAACCTTGGACTGTTCCTTTTAATGACGCCTACACCACCCTCCATTCCCCACCCCCTCAGACTACACATCATTTCCTCTGGTTACATGCTGCATCAACCCTTCCGTGTGGTAAGGAAATATTGCACAATGCATTAGTAGAATTAATCGCCATCACCTATAGGCACAGAGGAATCTTGTGGGTCAGTGGCTCTAGGTGCGTGTGGATGTCTATAAATCAAATGGAAACCAGGAAATGTCTTTTAGAATGAAAACCACACTAGCTAACACTTTAGAGCAAGAAAGCACACAGTTAATCTCAACTGTAAATAGCACAGAGCTGTGCTGAGTATCCATCTTTTTCACCGCCTGAGATGTGGCTATGTGAGGGAACCTTTTCAGATGACAGATGGTGTGTTACTTCCCTTAAGAGCAGCAGAATGGATGTGACAGACAAGGTCTGATTCCAAGAAACGCGAGCCACTGGGAAATTTTTTGCACATGTCCCACTGAAGTTCTACAAATAATATCTCTCTCTCTCTCTCTCTCTCTCTCTCTCTCTCTCTCTCTCTCCCACACACACACACACACACACAACAATTGCACATATAAAACAATCACACATAAAACAATTAAAAAGAACGAAAAGGAATTCCAAATATAAAAACAGTTTCAAAGCCAATAGCCAATTCAGATACCCAGGGTTGACGCAAAGCATTTTGAGGCGAAGAATGTTTCCCTGGCACATACAGAAGCCAACTGGACTGGTAGTTGAATCTTAGTCCAATACTTGTGTAAGGATAGCATCCTTCACAGCACTTGAGGGCTAGAGTACTGGGCCGGCCACATGGCACTCACAGTTTGGCCCCTCCCTGCACCTTGGCATGTGCCACCTGAGGCAACTGCCTCATCATAGGGCCGGCCCTGCAGATACCAATTGGGGTAACAATCTCTACTTCAAAGGCTTGTTGAAAGAGGAACGTCTTCACCAAGCATCTAAGAGGCAATAAAAGTTAAGGCTTGTCTGCTATATAATGGGAAGCACTTTCCCCTCCAGACTCTCCATGCCCGGAAGCTACCATGCCTTTGTTTTTCTGCCATTTGGCCACCCAGGGCATGGCACATGGCACAAGGGGCAAAGAACCCTCTCCAAACTCCCATGTCCCTGCTGGCAGAACTGGGTCTGGACTGGAGGGAGGGAGAGACTAAGCGGGCAAGTGAAATTGTGAGCAGCAAGGGAGTGGCTGCAGAAAGCAGGATATCAAATAATAATAATAATAATAATAATAATAATAATAATAATAATTTATTTATCTCCCGCCCTCCCCAGCCAAAGCCGGGCTCAGAGCGGCTAACAGCATCCAAACTCTTCTTCTTCTCCGCCTTCTCTTTCTTCTCAGGGAGGTCAAATATGTTCTTGCTCTCACGCTACCCACCCCTGGTTCATTGTGGGCTACAGGGAAGCCCAACAGCTTGAGATGGTGACAATAATTAAATAAAACGTTACCTTTTTAATGATGTGATAATCTTTTAATTTTTTTGTGCCGCACGTATCCAATTTCTGTGATGAGAAAAGTAGGGTCCTGGTGCCTGTATCAGTTACATAAACTGGGCAAATGTGCATAGTTTTTCTTGTGTCGCAGAATCTATTCTGCTATGTTCACTCTTTTGTGTTATTTATTCTGGCTTTGCTATAGAGAAGAACAAAAAGTCATGCAAGATACCGAAGCCTCCAGCAACCTTTTAGGGTTCCGAGATTTTAGCCAGCGCTGCCCACACACTTTCCAACATTTCTTTGCATCCCTAAGCACTCTATGTGGGGCTACCTTTGAAGGTGACCCGGAAACTACAACTAATCCAGAATGCGGCAGCTAGACTGGTGACTGGGGGCAGCCGTCAAGACCACCTAACACCAGTCTTGAAAGACCTACATTGGTTCCGAGTACATTTCCGAGCGCAATTGAAAGTGTTGGTGCTGACCTTTAAAGCCCTAAACGGCCTCAGCCCAGTATACCTGAAGGAGCGTCTCCACCCCCATCATTCTGCCCGGACACTGAAGTCCATCGCCGAGGGCCTTCTGGTGGTTCCCTTGCTGTGAGAAGCCAAGTTACAGGGAACCAGGCAGAGGGCCTTCTCGGTAGTGGCGTCCATCCTGTGGAACGCCCTCCCAACAGATGTCAAAGAGAAAAACAACTCTCAGACTTTTAGAAGACATCTGAAGGCAGCCCTGTTTAGGGAAGCTTTTAATGTTTGACAGACTATTGTATTTTAATACTTGTTTGGAAGCCACCCAGAGTGGCTGGGGAAATCCAGCCAAATAAATCCCCACCAAAGGATCATCTGAGATTCTTTGCACCCAGCAGTACATTTCTATACTTGTTCCTCACTCCCACAGAATTGCAGCACTTACAAATCCCTGATCATGGTTACCTGCTGCTCAGAGAAGTTGCTTCACAAGTGCCTCTGCTGCGCACAGCTGCCTGCAGACAAAAGGAACCAGCAAAACTCATTTTTGCCTTATTCATTTCCACAGGTCACAAACCTACCGTTGAAAAGCCAGCTGCTCATCTGACACTAGGTAAGAAAACTCTCTAAGTGAATTACAATTATACCATTTGCCAAGCTTTTCCAAGAGGCTGAGTGCTGTGGGTGCGATCCAGAACCAGTTGACTGGAGGGGTGCAGGGTGTAAAGGTTTAGAGTAGCTAACCTTGCAGCCAGGCCACCTGGAACCTATAGTCAGGCTTGTGAGGTATATAAGATGGATATATAAGATGGTGGATCAGAACCATATAAGGTGGATATATAAGATGGTGGATCAGAACCAATGGCCAGCAGGGCAGTGGGAGAGTAGACATTGGCTTTGGGCAAGCGGGGCAGATTAGGGATCCTGTTGATGTACTGCCCACCTCGCTGCCCAGCAGTCTTCCTGCCCGAGCTGGCAGACGTGGCATTGAGATTCTCCTGGAGATTTCCGTGTCAATGCCATTGATCCTGATTCCAAGGCAGCTCAGGACTTCATGGCCTGCAGGGCAGCCAGGAGAAGGGAACCTGGGCTGTATCATGGGCCTACTCTTTCTTCAACCTTGGCCCCCCAGCTAGAAGGTATCCAGGAAGGCGGGGTGGATGAGTATTCAAACCATAATTTTTAGGTTTGATTTAGGGGTGGATGAGACTGCCTCTTTCAGTTTCTCTCAGTTTTGCATTTGTCTAGTCTTACATTTGGTCTGCCCCATAGCAGAAAATTTCTGCAATTTTAAAATAAATGTCCCCATGTGAATTTGTTACATCCTCATGTGCATTTCTCTTCATGTATGCATTTTTCCATGAAATTTTGTCTAGTATATGCATTTTTGCAAGTAACACGCACCCCGCATAATATACTGTTGTATATTATTTTCAACAATATGTGCATTCTTGTGTGCCCTCTTCACAAATATATGCATCTTGTGTTTACTCTGGAGAGCTGCATTGCAAAATCTGGGTAAATTTTGAAGGAGAGCTGTGTTTGCTTCGCTTCTTTGCTTGGAAAGTGTGGACTTGACAGGTTTGCATTAAAACATGAACCAAATGAAGTTCTCCCCCAGGCCTAGTTTGATCTCATTATCATTTCACTGTTGAAAGGGACAGGATCTGTTTGTTTACCCTGACGTCCACCACAAATGAAGATTCAGGGTGTTGTGTTTTGCAGGTTCCTCTGTCACTGTGGCTCCGAATGGATCTCTGCAGTGGGAACCCACAAATGGCTTGGCCTTCCTACAGGACATGAACTACAGTGGTGGTTCCCTGATTTGCAGCAAGCCTGGACACTATTACATCTATTCCAAGCTCTACTTGGGGCATTCAAACTGCCCAGACATGCAGCAGAACAGCCAGTTTGTCACTCACTCCGTTTACAAGAGGACTTCTCAGTATCCTGATCACATGGTGCTGTTAACCAACAGCATTCCTTACTGCAACTGGAAGAACAGCAAAGATTGGAGGCATAATAGCTTCCTCGCTGGAATGGTGCAGCTGGAGGAGAAAGATGAGGTGTTCATCAAGGTGTCTCAGCAGCAGCTGGTGTGGGTCAAGGATGATTCAAGATCATATTTTGGAGCCTTCATGATCTGAGAGCTATTAGAGCTGTGTACAGACAATTGAATCTGTGGAACAACCAGATGGCTTCCTTCTTATACTGCTGTGGCAGAATTAGCCTCAATCCTGCTTCAATAGCTTGATAACTTCTCAAATATTATGAAGGTGAAGGGGAGCCTTACTGGGGAGCTGGGTCCACCTTGCTGAAGGGAAGAGGCCTGTTCACTCCTTTTGTATAGAAAAAGATGGTCCCTTGTGCTGGATAACAGCACACTGACCAAACGTTTGAAAACATTTTGGTGGTGGGCAGGGGGGTTGCTGGGACACTGCCGTGAGAGGGAGGGTAGCTTTGTACTTATCCGCTTTTGTGGATAAGCCGTCATACTTCCCCAGACTGCCAAAAGATAAGAAGAAAAACAAGAGTGTTATTTGTCACCATAGGCACTACCCAACAGGTGCCCACGACTGCCATACCACAAATATGTTGGAGCAGTGCTGGTTGTTTTTCCAGGGCTAGTTTTGCCTTTTCCTGGTTACACGTTAAAATTCTACAAAAATCCACTTGACCAGGAACTATGGTGGGACACAGAATATGAAAATGTAAGGTGCCACCTCAGAGTCTCTACAAATTGGACATCTTTGTACATAGCCTCAGCACTGGCGACAGAATAGGATGGTTTTATTTTTATTTTGTTTGCTTGAACGCATATGTCTTAAATGGGATTCCTAGCACAATCCAGAACGCTGCTTTACAATTTCAGCTTGTTGCTCAGCTAAGGAAGATCCTGTGCTGGAGACCATATTTGACCTCTGAGGTAAAAAGTGAAGCCTTCTTGCTAAGACGTGAGATCCGTAGTCAGCTATCAAGACACCGCATTGTGAACTCTTGGAGAACCAAAAAACAATCTGACCCTTCTGTGCTTTGCGCCTTTATACCTTGTTTATTTTCAGCGTCTCCTCCCGCAACCAACCTCCTTCTCCAAGTACCCCAGAAGGGATTGTGCATATTATTATTATTATTATTATTATTATTATTATTATTATTATTTTTTAAAAAACATCACTTTATGAACTCTCCTCCATGTGCAAGTATCTGCTTTTCCTATAAGATACATCAGTAGAATGAGATTTGACAATGGGATGGTGTCAGTAACGGCAACTGAGGCTTTGGGCATTGCTTCCAAGATTAGTTATTCCTGTCAATCAGGGATCAATCAAGCAGTGAGAAGAGCAATCTCACAAGACAGTACAAAGTAAACAACAAGATTTGTCTGTGTGAAGTCACTGAGGGCAAGAGAAGGCAACATTCATGAATGGGTCATTGTTTTCGTAGGAAGTGCTGAAAAATCCTAGTGAAACGGAGGCAGTGTGTCATGGCTAAAAATACTTATTAAAAACTGCCCTACTACATATGAAATGAAATTAAAATATCTGCCAACAAATGGTCTGTTTGCCCATGTGTTTGGGATAGGAAGGGAATTGACAAAGGAAATGCCCTTTGCTATACTGGGAGAGAATGTTTTTCTTTTCTGAGGAAAAATCATTACGTTGATACTGGAGAATTTCTGAGCGAGATTAAGCATAAGCCTCGGACAACTCACAAACAATTTTAATGGGGTTACTCTGCATGTTAACTCAGAAGACAACTCCCACTGACTTCAATGAAGACTTCACTTTCAATGTTTTATATCTTGTTTTTCCTCCAGAGACCTCATAAAGTTTTATCCTCATAAAGTTAGGCTGCGATATAGTAGTACCTCGGGTTAAGAACTTAATTCATTCCGGAGGTCCGTACTTAACCTGAAACTGTTCTTAACCTGAAGCATCACTTTAGCTAATGGGGCCTCCTGCGGCTGCTGCACCGCCGGAGCACGATTTCTGTTCTCATCCTGAAGCAAAGTTCTTAACCTGAAGCACTATTTCTGGGTTAGCGGAGTCTGTAACCTGAAGCGTATGTAACCTGAAGCATATGTAACCCGAGGTACCACTGTATAGTGACTGACTCAAAGTCACCCAGTGAGATTCCTGACTGAGTAGAGTAGGCATGGGCAAACTCGGCCCTCCAGATGTTTTGAGACTACAATCCCCATTATCCCTGATCACTGGTCGTGTTAGCTAGGGATGATGGGAGTTGTAGTCCCAAAACATCTGGAAGGCCGAGTTTGCCCATGCCTGGAGTGGAGATTTGAACCTGTGATCCACACTAACCACAATACCACAATGGATTTCCCAGTAAGAGTACCTCATTATAGTCTGCCTGGTACTGTTATCTCACCCACCTCTGAACATACCTGCCACATGTTCCACTGCCATTTGCATTTGAGAGCTAGGTCTCTATGTGTGGGTACAAAAGCCTTGCCTCGCAGTATCACTACTCTGGTGTGGAAGTTTCTGCCCAATCAGAATAGCTATGATATAACAGCAACAACAACGACAATCAGGTACCTACAATTTTACACATTATGTTCCACCTCTCCAGATGCAAGTGCTTCCAACACAGCTTAAATGCCATAATAATGTAGCAATAAACAATATCAAAAACATAGCAAGCCATTGGGATCCTTCCTACAGGACAGGTTTTGTCAGAGGGGGACATTTAAGCCGACACAAAGACCCCAATGTCTTCTTTGCCTGCCTCCCCCCCTCTCTTGGAATTGTTCCTGTTATGTACTGAAGTTCTCACCCTGGGCCAGCAGG
Source organism: Podarcis cretensis (assembly GCF_951804945.1). Lineage (NCBI taxonomy): Eukaryota > Metazoa > Chordata > Lepidosauria > Squamata > Lacertidae > Podarcis > Podarcis cretensis. Next base: position 34,829,315 of record NC_137187.1, read on the forward strand.
GGGATACTGTAGATAGTTATGCAAATAAAGGATTGAAAGTGACGTTCAGTGATTGGATAGTTTTAGAAAATTGTTACAGTTACATTGTACTGGAGCTCTATATAAGCAGGCTGACTGAACCCTTCAGTTCAGTTCTGTCCTTCGGGCAGCTCTCGTAATACAGAAAGCAGTGTGGCTTACTGCTTTCTGTATTACATTGTTATGGACACTCCATAAACAGTAAGGGCTTTGTGGGGCATCTGTACAGCTACGGGTTGTATAGAAAGCAGAAAGGAACATTTGGGTCACTTGAGGAGTTGTATGAATCTCTGCAGCACAGAAAGCTCTAGATACCTTGGGTGCTAACAGCCCAGCTCATGTCGCTTCTGCTGTGCCTCATGCAGGCTTCCTCTCAGCCAAACCGCACTGGAGGGGGCTTGTTAGCATCACGAAGAGGATTTCCTGTGGCCTGTAAGCAACACTTGGCTGGAGATGCTTCAAGCGGGGGCTGCCGGGTAGGTGAAGAGCTGCTTGCATTCTTGGAAGCTGTGCCGAAATTAGGCATCCTGTAGCACTGAAGCAGCACCATCCGACGCATGGAGAGATGTGGTAGAAGGCAACCTCAGCTGGAGCATGACTTCCTGTGAAGCTGCACAGATCCCTGGAAGAAGAGATTGACAGTTCTTAGTAGTCAATATTGGTGCTGGTTCCCAAGCAGGTCTGGGTGAGGCAAGGTGAAACGACCACCTTGCGCAGCAGGATCCACGGGGGCAGCTGATCTGGCTGCCTGTTGTCACCTGCTGTCTCAGATTTGCCGTTACCCTGTCCTATTCATTTAAATTCCCACTAGTAAGGGAATCCAACTGCCTCCATTGCTGCTGTATAGGCATAAAGCACACCTTTTACCCAGAGTCTCTGGACAAATATCTTGGAAAACATCCAGAGTAGTTTTGCCATATTTTAGCTCCTGCTGGTTGTGTGGTGCCTTAAAAATCAGCTCTTTTTGTTGGTAGCATTCAGACTTAAGCACTATAGCCCTGGGAGCATCTTCTATGTTGCCTCTTGGACCCAAGACCCTATGAGCTGTACAGTGGTGAGGGGATGCCTATATCCAAAGTGGCTAACCAATCTGCAATGAATTGGGACATAGAAGAAGAAGTGTTTGGATTTGATATCCCGCTTTATGACTACCCTAAGGAGTCTCAAAGCGGCTAACAGTCTCCTTTCCCTTCCTCCCCCACAACAAACACTCTGTGAGGTGAGTGGGGTTGAGAGACTTCAAAGAAGTGTGACTAGCCCAAGGTCACCCAGCAGCTGCATGCGGAGGAGCAGAGACGCGAACCCGGTTCACCAGATTACGAGTCTACCGCTCTTAACCACTACACCACAGTGGTCCCTCCCTCTACTTTCTCCAGAAGGCTTCTCAAGTGGAAATTCTCGGAAAACTCGTCCCATTTCAGTTCCAGATCATCAGCTGCCATTTGCAGGAGTTGTCTCTCTGACTGATCACTTGGGCTTACATTTAGGGCACAGTCGTCATTCCCATTGGGCTTAGTGGTGCGTTGCGCCAGGGCGCCGGCCTCTCAGGGGCGCCCCAGCGAGTGGGGGAGCTGCGCGGCTTTGCCAGTGGCCTCCCCTTTCCCTCCTGCACCCCCGCCAGCTGCGTCCCGTCAACCATATGGCTGGCGGGCATGCAGCTTGCCTCCTAAGCCTCCGCGGGAGGAGAGCAATCCCCACAGAGGCTTGGGAAAAGGTTGACAACTCTGGGAAATGGGGGTTGGGGCGCCGGAAGGATCTTTGCACCACGGCGCTGGATATGCTTAAGACGGCCCTGATTTAGGCCCTCATTTGCCATCTGAGAAATGTCTGAGATCTAGGTTATTTAAGTCTCAACTTTTGTTTCCAGTGGTAACAGAGCTGCTTTTCTCACTTTTGTATATATTTTACTTATTTGGAAAAGCCCAATTCTCTTCCATATCACAGGCTGTTTTCACTCCCTTTTGTCAATGGCAACCTCCCCTCATCATATCAGAGTCCGAGGCCTCATCCAAGAGCTCTGAGAAAACCCACAAAGTTTACTCAGGGGGCCAAGTAATCCCCACATCATCAGCCTGATGAGAATATGTGTATTTTAGGGCAATGAAGCACTAATTACTACCATGTGCATACATGTGTTGGGGAAAGAGGTTTCTAAAGCAACTTTCTAATCTTTGCGTAATTTAGAGAGAAAAGTCCCCTTAAGTCCTCCATGCTCATTTATTCTTACTTTCTGATCCTACCAAATCTATATACAGCAGCTGCTCTGCCTGCTCTCTTGAAGCGCTAACAGCTGCATATCATCTTTTTTCATATTAAGGGCAAGGGGACAACCTTCCCCCCAAGAAAACTTCCCACAAAACCTTGTCTCTTTTGAGTCAAAATTAGATAGTCCTACAGACTAGATAGTTCACAGATCCTCCAAGTGTCCCTATTTTCCAGGAATGTCCCTGATTTAGAGAAGCCGTCCCGGTTTCTGATTTGACCCCAAAATGTCTTGCTTTTCCTTAAGTATCCCTATTTTCATCGGAGAAATGTTGGAAGGTATGGAGTTACCTGACCCCTGAGCTGTCTAAAGGCAATCCTGTATAGGGAAGTTTTTTAAAAAAATGTTTAATGTTTTATTATGTTTTTATATATGTTGGAAGCCGCCCAGAGCAGAGAACGGGGCTGAAGACTATCCAGAGACTTTGGAGAAGGGGGGGTGAATACTATCAAGAGGCTGTGAATCTGTAAACTCTCTCTCTTCCAGTGTTTCTTCTGCTAGCTATTCCCCATCCAGTATTTCCCAACTTCTGCCTCCTGAACTATGCCCATCTGCAAACCACTGTTCCAAATCTATACTGTCCTCCTGCTCCTGGGAAGATTCAGGATTGGGGGAGGGGGTGGCTCCCACCATTCCTCCTCAGTGCAGCTCTCCTGAGCATAATCCCTGACACAGGGTAACTGGGTGTGAGGTGGCAAGAAAATAGGGGGAAGACAGGCTGGCTGAAGACAGGTTGGGAAAGATGCCTTGTGTTAAGTTGTGGGTGAACATATCAGATGACACAGCAATTCTTCAGACAGCTCTTGTTTATTCATAGGCCAGAACAGAACTGAACTGAAGGGTTCAGCCAACCTGCTTATATAGAGCTCAACTACAAAGCAACAGTAACAAGTTTCTGTAACTATCCAATCACAGAATGTCACTTTCAATTCCTTATTTGCATATGCGGACCTGAGGGAAAACTATCTACAGTATCCCCCTGCTGGCCCTGGGTGAGAACTTCAGTACATAACACCTTGGACTCCAACACTGCACTGCTGTGGGGAATAAACCCCTTGAGATGACCATGCTGCAATTCCCTTAATCCAAACTCAGAGTTTATGGGGAAATGATATACAATGAATTGAAAAATATGTTTAAATTAACATTTGTAAAAAACAACAACCCAGAAGCTTTCCTTTTGGTAATTATAGGGACAGAACTACCTAAACTGTATAGAAATTTATTCATGTATGCGACTACAATGGAAAGAATGTTATTTGCCGAAAAATGGAAAGAAGAAGTCCCAGCGAAAGAAGAATGGATACAAAACCCGATGGAATACGCCGTAATGGCGAAACTTACCAGAAAAATATGAAATCAAGATAACAGACTTTATATAAAAGAATGGATAGGGTTTGTTGAATATTTACAAGCAAACTGTAAACAGATAAGAACATTGGCAGGATTACTGTAATAACCTGCAGTTTTATAAGAGTATACATTTAAAGTAGATGAATGAATGTTTAAGTTAAGTTACCGTAATTTGGAATATGCAGAAAATATAAAAAAAATTAATTTAAGGAACTGCAGAAAGAGCAGGAAAGGAAGTCGAGTTTTGAAATGTTAAGATGATTGTAAAATTATTGAAATGTATAAGATTGAAAATCATAATTTTTTAAAAAAATCCAAACTCAGGTGTAATTATGTGAATATTTCAGATTTCTTAAAGCTACAACAATCTCCACTGTGTCTTGATTCTCAAAGGAACACAGACCTTGGGTAAGCACCTAGAACCCCCTGGAATCTGGCCACAGTATGACAGATTGTGGGAAGGGGTGCCCAACTTTTGTAACAATATCTCCTCTTTTTCTGACTAAACATACACACCTTCTTCAACTATTCCTCATAAGGCTTGGTTTCAAAGCCTTTGGTCATCTTGGTCGCCCTCCTCTGCACATGTTTGAGCTTGTCAATATCCTTCTTAAACTATGGTGCACAGAGCAGGAAACAATATCCCAGATGGGGTCTGACCAAGGCAGAATACAGCATGGTTCCTAACATGGAATTTGCCCTTATGCTGGGTCAAAATTAAGTTTTCTTCGAGACCTTACTGCCCTTTACTGCATGAATTACAACAACAACAACAACAACAACAACAACAACATTTTTATTTATATCCCCGCCCTCCCCAGCCAGGGCTGGTCTCAGGGCAGCTAACACCAAATATAAATTACAATAAAACGTAATAGCAACAACAACAACAACAACAACAACAACAACAACAACAACAACAAACAAACAGTTAATTAAAATATGGCTTAAAATACAGCTTAAAATGCAGCCTCATTTTAGCAGTAGCCCATAAATCAAGACCATAAAGGGAGGAAACATCAGATATTCACCCGAGCCAGCTATCCATGCTGGTCCTACATTGGCCAGCAAAAAAGCCAAGGGAAGATTTATACACCAAATCCCATATAAGTGAGTTTAAGCTGAAGGCCAGGCGGAACAGCTCCGTCTTGCAGGCCCTGAGGAAAGATGTCAAATCCCGCAGGGCCCTAGTCTCTTGTGACAGAGCATTCCACCACTTTGGGGCCAGTGCTGAAAAGGCCCTGGCCCTAGTTGAAACTAATCTAACCTCCTTGAGGCTTGGGACCTCCAAAGTATATTTATGGACCTTAAGGTCCTCCGTGGGGCATACCAGGAGAGGCAGTCCCGTAGGTACGAGGGGCCTAGGCCGCATAGGGCTTTAAAGGTCAAAAAAGGTTTACACTTGTTTCTTTTGGAGGTTTGGGAACCTGAGCATTTCAGAGAGGAGTGTGTTTTTATCATTGCCCACTGCAAACGGTGCTACTAGCAAACCTCAATATAGGTCAGGGTTTGCATGAAGTTTGCTCAGAGTAGCATGCAGTAGGAACAGCCACAAACCATTAGAGTGCCTGAGGCCAACTTAACTCAGAGTGACAACCAGGGCTGAGCCAAACAAGGGGTGCTATTCATGTGCATTTTCAGTCATTCTGGAAAGTGACCTGGGATGTAATCCTTATCTGGGGTAAGCCCCCTTTAACTCCATGGGACCCACTTCCAAGGAAATTTGCTTAGGAGTTGTGAGTTAAGGCCGCAATACTAAACACACTTACCTGCATGCATGAGAGCAAGTCTGAATGAATTCAGCAGGACCAACTTCTGAGTAGACATGCACAGGATTGCTTATGGCCTAAAAATATTAGAATCATAGAGTTGGAAGGGATCTGGAAATGACGGAAATGGCGAAAACTGGGGCTAAATTGTGCTGTAAAAAAAGCTCCAAAACTCAAAAATTCTTGTAAGGTAATGGTAAAGGGACACCTGACCATTGGGTCCAGTCGTGGCCGACTCTGGGGTTGCGGCGCTCATCTCGCTTTATTGGCCAAGGGAGCCAGTGTACAGCTTCCGGGTCATGTGGCCAGCATGACTAAGCCGCTTCTGGCGAACCAGAGCAGTGCACGGAAACGCCGTTTACCTTTCCACCGGAGCGGTACCTATTTATCTACTTGCACTTGATGTGCTTTCAAACTGCTAGGTTGGCGGGAGCAGGGACCGAGCAACGGGAGCTCACCCCGTCGCGGGGATTCGAACCACCAACCTTCTGATTGGCAAGCCCTAGGCTCTGTGGTTTAACCCACAGCGCCACCAGCATCCCAAAAGGAAGTTAATTCCCAGCAAAGATTAGGAGGGTAGAAGGTACAGAAAAAGTCTCTATATCAGTGATTCCCAAACTGTGCTGCTGAGGCGTCCTTTGAAAAATTAGCAAGAAAAGGAAGGCTGTCTTGGCATCCACAAGTACTGGGATGGCTGTGCAAGAGCTGCAGTGATAGCACAGTAATATAGTCTGAGGAAAAACTGATCGCTGTTTGCTCCGATTGAGTGCTAAAGAGCTCTTTTCTCTGGGGGAAAGCAGAGGGACAAGAGGAAATGTGGATAAACCCTCAGTCTTCCCTAAGCAGTGTTTTTTGGGGAGAGAGTTTTTCCCCTTAGTTTTTCTTCCTCTTCTAACCATTTCTTGGTACAGTGGTAGGTAAAGGTAAAGGGGCCCCTGACCATTAGGTCCAGTCGTGACCGACTCTGGGGTTGCAGCACTCATCTCGCTTTATTGGTTGAGGGAGCAGGCGTACAGCTTCTGGGTCATGTGGCCAGCATGACTAAGCCACTTCTGGCGAACCAGAGCAGCGCACGGAGTGGTACCTATTTATCTACTTGCACTTTGACGTGCTTTCGAACTGCTAGGTTGGCAGGAACTGGGACTGAACAACAAGAGCTCACCCTGTCGCGGGGATTCGAACCGCCGACCTTCTGATCGGCAAGTCCTAGGCTCTGTGGTTTAACCCACAGCAGTTCCTTGGGTTACAAACACCTCAGGTTACAAATGCTTCGGGTTACAAACTCCGCTAACCCGGAAGTAGTACCTTGGATTACAAACTTTGCCCCAGGATGAGAACGAAAACAGGGTGCCGGTGGCGCGGCGGCAGTGGGAGTCCTCAATAGCGAAAGTGTGCTTCAGGTTTAGAATGGTTTCAGGTTAAGAACGGACCTCTGGAACGAATTAAGTTCATAACCCGAGGTACCACTGTACTCCTGTAAACACTGAGCTTCTTCTGAACCTACTAACAACAACTTCTTGTTTCACAGGCTCCTGTTTGGTTTCAGTCCTGCCAGCACACAGCAACTGAGTTCACTGTTAGAGAAAGATAGATCTTTCCAATATGGATTCTACTTAGAATGCAGAGGTGGAGAACATTTCTGCTATTGCCACTGAACTGCTTCTCACGGCAGAGACAGCTGAGTCCAAGGATTTGGAGCTGGAGGAGCATCTCCACCTCCTTTGTTCTGCCCGGACACTGAAGTCCAGCGCCGAGGGCCTTCTGGCGGTTCCCTTTCTGTGAGAAGCCAAGTTACAGGGAACCAGGCAGAGGGCCTTCTCGGTAGTGGCGTCCATCCTGTGGAACGCCCTCCCAACAGATGTCAAAGAGAAAAACAACTCTCAGACTTTTAGAAGACATCTGAAGGCAGCCCTGTTTAGGGAAGCTTTTAATGTTTAATAAGTTATTGTATTTTAGTGTTCTGTTGGAAGCCGCCCAGAGTGGCTGGGGAAACCCAGCCAGATGGGTGGGGTATAAATAATAAATTATTATTATTATTATTATTATTATTATTATTATTATTATTATTATGGAGGTCCAAACAATGGGCATCATAATGCTAAGGGTCCGTTCTTCACCTGGAGCTTAAACTGGAGGAGGACCAGCAAGGGTATAAAAGCCACCAGTAGGTCCTGGGGCTCACATCCCTGCTGGGCTGAGCAGAACAAATCATCATGAAAGATCTCTTCAGCCATCACAGCTCATAGTGTGCAGCGGGCAGCAAGCCAGGGCAGAAACTAGTCACCAAAACCAAGACTGCCTCCTGGAATCCTTTGCAATACGAGACAAGTTTCCCTCTCCGAATTTGGGGGCTGCCGCTCCAGTTTCCACCAGCAGGTGATAGATTAGTGGTCACAGCAAAGAAGAGCAGGAGGATGTGGGGAAAGCCACTAACTTTCAGCCTGTCTCCTTTCACCATCATACACCCACTAAGTTTAGGAAAGAAAAAGAAAAGAAAAGAAAACGGTGCGGTTTGAGCACAGAAAACTTTGTTCCTCTTCTTTGTCATGGGATTTACTAAAGACGGATTCTTTTCTTGATTTAGAGCAGCTGGGAAGTTCCATTAAGCAAAGATGGGTCAGTCACGTTCCTCATGAGATTGTTTTTTTTTGGGGGGGGGGGGTGGGTTCACCAGAATATTCCTGCAAATAATTCCCGTGACCAAATAAAATAAAACAAATGAGATGATAAAGTTGAATCTGGGCTATATTGTTTGATGCTACAGGTGCAGGTTCATATAACTAAATGTTCCTTCCAAATAAAAAATAAGTAATATTTCTGCCACCCCCTTGCAAAAGAATGTGCATATCAGAGACAGCGCAGTTTTAGCCTAAGCTTTTTCTTGACAAGCTGGTTTTCTACTTGCAGTGAACTTCTTGTCTCTGGAGGAACATTTCCTCATGTGAGCTTCTGCCGGCAATCTGAAGTGGTACGGTCCTGTCACAAAGCTGGGCCTGTTGTCTCCTAGCAGGGCAGGTGTGGATAGTATAGAAATTATGGAACTAATCCTGAGTTCACAGCAGGTAAGCCAGAGATCTACAGTTGCCGCGATGGTGATTCTGGTCTTGAGATTGACTTTTGAAAGTCCTCCAGTTTTGAAAGTTTAAAATACTAGGAAGCAGCCTTGAGAGGCTCCATCAGGCTAGCAGCAGTGGTGGTGAGTTTATCCCTGTGTACACATTAATGTTTTACTTGCATTCATGAAAGCTATATTAGGTATTATAATGATAGCAATGATCAGTACAGTATTACTGTTACTAGTGCAGACCCTGTGGCAGCAGTAGGCCAGGTGGGATTCTGTTCTTTTTTTAATAAATTTTATTTTAAAAGTTTTTACATACATTATTATTTGCATTAGTCCACAAACAATGTCAGTACAGTGGTACCTTGGGTTAAGAACTTAATTCGTTCTGGAGGTCCGTTCTTAACCTGAAACTGTTCTTAACCTGAGGTACCACTTTAGCTAATGGGGCCTCCCGCTGCACCGCCACCACACGATTTCTGTTCTCATCCTGAAGCAAAGTTCTTAACCCAAGGTACTAATTCTGGGTTTGCGGAGTCTGTAACCTGAAGTGTCTGCAACCCGAGGTACCACTGTGTCTTTATGGGGGTTCTTCCAACCCTTGGACTTCCCCCCACTTGTCTCCCCGGTTTATTAAATTTCCTTTTGAATATCCTTTGTCATATTATATTAAAAGTACCAGTCCAATCCTGCTAATGTTTTTAGATGTTTGTAGTGCTCCTTCATATATTCTATAAAGTTAATCCATTCTTTTTTAAATTTATTGTCCTCTTGGCGTTTAATCTTCCCGGTCCATTTTGCCATTTCAGCATAATCCATCAGTTTCAATACCCATTCTTCTTTCAGTGGGGTTCTTTCTTCTTTCCATCCCTGGGCATACAACATTTTTGCTGCTGTCGTCACATACGTTTAACTTCCAAGGTATGACTGTATTTGATTGAAATGCCTCCTGGAACAACAACCCCCCCCCAAAGGTCTTCAGTACTGAGAGCAGAACACACGGCCATCGACATCAGTGACAGGCAACTGACTCACCACAGACAAACAAAAGTGTTTCTTCGAATAGCAGATAACTTGTGGCGTTCACTCCTGCATGATACAGTGATGGTCATCAGCTTAGAGGCCTTTTCAAGCTGATTAGACAGATTTGTGGATCCATGACTCATGGCTAAGTGTCACGAGGGCTATATGAAATCTCCAGCATCAATGGCAGTAAGCCACTAAATAACATCTGTTGGGGAGAAGTAACTGCGGGTGGCTGCTATATTGCCTTAATGCTCTACTTCTTGGAAACATCCGCTTGGGAACTGTGGGCAAGAGGAGGCTGAACAACATGGAACTGACACAACAGGGTTATTGCTTTTACTTTTTTTTTTTTTACCTTTTACCTTATTGCTTAGCAGTCTGGTCACTGCATTTTGCACGTACTGGAGCATGCCCTCCAACATTTCTCTGATGAAAATAGGGGTGTCCTATTCGATAATAATAATAATAATAATAATAATAATAATAATAATAATTTTACTCTTTATACCCTGCTCATCTAACTGGGTTGCCCCAGCCACTCTGGGTGGATCTCAACATATTATAAAGAAAATAATAAAATATTAAACATTAGAAAACTTCCCTGTACAGGGCTGCCTTCAGATGGCATGAGGGTTGGATAACTCCATACCCTCCAACATTTCTCTGATAAAAATAGGGATGCAGGTGGCACTGTGGTCTAAACCACTGAGCCTTGGGCTTGCCGATAAAAAGGTTGGCGGTTCGAATCCCCGCGACGGGGTGAGCTCCCGTTACTCGGTCCCAACTCCTGCCAACCTAGCAGTTCAAAAGCTTGTCAAAGTGCAAGTAGATTAATAGGTACCGCTCCAGCGGGAAGGTAAACGGCGTTTCCGTGTGCTGCTGTGGTTTGCCAGAAGTGGCTTAGTCATGCTGGCCACATGACCCGGAAGCTGTCTGCGGACAAACGCCGGTTCCCTCAGCCTATAGAGCGAGATGAGCGCCGCAACCCCAGAATCGGTCACGACTGGACTTAACTGTCAGGGGTCCCTTTACCTTTACCTAAGAAAAAGCGGGGCATTCTGGGATCAAGTCAGAAACTGGGGCTGCTTCTGTAAATCTGAGACTATCCCTGGAAAATCAGGACATTTGGAGGGTCTGCTGGAGTTCCTGGTCACTTTTTAAAGGCAACCCCACGTTTAACACATTATGACCAAAGGCTGTGTCCTCAGGCATGCCACGGTCAACATCAGCATTTGGAGCAGATGGGGTCAGCTCACCCATCCTGTCCCCATTATACCACCCCTCACATAGGGCCAGTCTGAGACATGCCACTTATCCCACCAAATTCAAGGCTAGGGTTTTCTGAAGCAAAAGATGCCAGAAGTTCATGGGTGCTGGAGCCCCAAAACTTTTAAAAACAAAAAACACAAAAACTCAGTCCCTGAAATGGGTGGGGCAAAGTGGCAGTTAGGTGGCTTTAAACCTTTAGGTGGTAGCTCGGTACACTGTGGTCTCCACAAAATGAGCCAGGTGGGTTCGGGTTTTCCCTAACTTGAAGCTAAATACAGTGGTACCTTGGTTCTCAAATTTAATCTGTTCTGGAAGTCCATTCCAAAACCAAAGCGTTCCAGAACCAAGGCACGCTTTCCCATAGAAAGTACAAAACAGATTAATCCATTCCAGACTTTTAAAAACAACCCTTAAAACAGCAATTTAACATGAATTTTACTATCTAACAAGACCACTGATTGATAAAATGAAAGCAATAATCAATTTACTGTACTAGAAAATAAATAAGACAGTATCGAAGATGATAAAAATTAAAATTATTTTTTTTCCTTACCAGCGCTGATGATAGTCATTGCCTGGATGGGGGGCTTTTATCCATTTCCACAGTCACACAGTCAATCAATCAGTAGCTAAACTGGGTTCCACACAGTCACAAAAACGAATGAACCGAAAAAGCCTCAAAAACAGAAAAGTAAAATAAATAGCAAAAACAAAAGCGCCAAACTTAATCCATTCTGGAAGTCTGTTTGATTTCCGAAATGTTTGAAAACCAAGGCGCAGCTTCTGATTGGTGCAGGCGCCCTGGAAACAATCGATGACAGCCGCATCAGACATTCGGCTTCTGAAAAACATTCGAAAACCGGAACATTTACTTCCAGGTTTTTGGCATTTGAAAACCAAGGCATTTGAGTATCAAGGCGTTTGAGAACCAAGGTACCACTGTATTGAATTTGCAAAACAAACTTTTACGTTGTGGCACAGATGTGTTTGCAGGTTTAGTGCAATGTATTGTGAACATCACTATTGGAACCAATTCCTCCTTTCCTTGTGGCTAACATGCCTTGCCCAAGTGCTAAATCATAAGCAGTAAGTACCACGTGCACACTGATAGTTTGTGGTAGGATTCCTATGAAACCAGCAGTTTATTTTAAGTGCAATTCTGCAACAAGACACTAGAGGGGCTCTTAGCTGCACAGCAGCCATAGGAGTTTGGCACAGATAGGTAACCCAAGGCTAAGAAATCCACTCCAAATGGACAGCTTCATGCTCTGGCACTGGGGGCAGAGAGCAGGCGGGGGTGTGGCTGACATGTGTCCCGGGGGTGTGGCACCCAGCACGGGGGGGGGGGGGGGGCAACCAGGGCAGTATACTCCCCAGCCCCCCTCTTCCTCCACCAGTGCAAATGGATCTCCCCTTGGGTTGCAATTGGATTTACTGGGTCCAAAACCCTATCTAAACAGTTATGGGAGAACAGTGTTATAAGAAAAAACCCCTGCTCCTTTATCTCTTATGGGGTATCCAAGAGCCCTAATAGATTCCTTATGTAGGTTAGCTATTGGTAGGAGGAAACAACAGAGGCCAACCAGAAAATATTGAGAAGCAAAGCAGCTAGTAAGCTTGATCTTTGGCGACCTCATGGGAAAAGAAGACTCCCTGGAAAAGACCCTGATGTTGGGAAAGATTGAGGGCACAAGGAGAAGGGGACGACAGAGGACGAGATGGTTGGACAGTGTTCTCGAAGCTACTAACATGAGTTTGACCAAACTGCGGGAGGCAGTGGAAGACAGGAGTGCCTGGCGTGCTCTGGTCCAGGGGGTCACAAAGAGTTGGACATGACTAAACAACTAAATGACAAATTGGGTACTCCCTTAAAGAGGGCACGTATTGCAACGAGACCTGGCAAACTGAAGCCCTGTGTTGTGGGTGGGTACGATTGGTCAGCCACAACACCTGAGTGGTAGGTCCCTCAACGCTGGGTACAATCTGGCCAATGGGACACAGTCCAAATGGTTCCAGGGACCTATTTATGCCCATGCACGTGACCCAGAGCTTCCTCTTTCGGCGCTCGCATTCAGAACACCCGCCCACCTCTCCCTACTTTTAGGGCTTTGCGCTTGACCTTGCTATGCCATCGTGCGTCGTCTGTCATTGGGACAGGGGCACGGCAGGAATTTTCCTCACTTGGCTGATTGGCTGTTGCCATTTGGGTTTCACCTGCCACGTAACAAATCATCACTTGTAAGGTTGCGGATAGGCTCTGGTTCAGGTGATAGGGATGGGAGAACGCTCTCGCCATCCTTTCGTGAAGGGTATTCCGTTAAAGGAATCCAGGGACTCAGTGGTTTGGTCAACCCCTGAGAAGGGGTTGTGCCCATGCCTGAGTCCAGGGGGACATTTGGTTGGCGGAGTTAGCCTGTTCCGCTTTTCCAGGTGTTCCCCCTTGGCTGACCTATGCTGGAACCCTGGGTCAGCGCTACCTGCATGGCAGGGAGCTAGTCGAACCAGAGCCTATGCAACCTGTCACTTTCTGTAATCAATAAAGTTGTGGCCTAAATTCTGCCAAAAATCAAAGCAAAATTTTGAGTCATGTGTGAATTTATTTAGGGGGGAGGTTTCAGGGTCTGAACACGCAAAAGCCTGATCTTTATTAAACGGTTACAACAGGGCTCCCACTCCCCCCACGCAGGGAGGGAGGAAAGGAACCCAGGACATTGGTGTGTAAGCTCTTATATAGACTTTTGAATTTGCCTACCCTGTAGCTCAAGACCACCCCCCAAAATATCGTACATATATCACAGAAAGAGGTGGTCCCCAGTAGAAATCTGAGTGTGTTGCTTCTCCCCTGTCTGCCAGGATACCTGATAACGCCTTATTTGATTGCCTTTTCTGGGTAGCCTGGCCATTCCTTTGAGATGGTAAATAGTTCTTGAATCTCTGCATATTGATAGTGTACTCAGCTTAACAGATACTTGTCAGACTGTTTACAGGGAGGTGTGAGCCCCTACAGTCCAAAGACAATTGGAAAGCTTTTCCCATTTCCTTCCTCCTTGCAGAGAAATATTTGAGGTCAATTTGGGAGAATCAAAATGGCTTCAGGATTGTTCTCCTGTACTGTTTCAGATACGTGGTTTATATACTTATGTACGTGTTTGCCTTGTACATTTATGAACATTTATTTTATATATACAGTGGTACCTCGGGTTAAGTACTTAATTCGTTCCGGAGGTCCATTCTTAACCTGAAACTGTTCTTAACCTGAAGCACCACTTTAGCTAATGGGGCCTCCTGCTGCCGCTGTGCCGCTGGAGCATGATTTCTGTTCTCATCCTGAAGCAAAGTTCTTAACCCGAGGTAGTATTTCTGGGTTAGTGGAGTCTGTAACCTGAAGCGTATGTCACCTGAAGGGTATGTAACCCAAGGTACCACTGTATAAGACCTTAGAATTCTTATAACAACAGGAAATTTTCATTTTACAAATCACTCCTCCCGAATACTGAAATACAAATATTCATAAAAGAATCTTGTGGTGCTTCAAAGATACACACACACACACACACACACACACACACACAAACAAACACAAAGAGAGAGAGAGAGAGAGAGAGTTGTCTGCTACCTGGGGAGAGCAGTTCATGCACCAGATGAAGTGGGTACTAGTTCGCAAAAGCACATGCTACAATAAATATGCTTGTCTTTGTGAGTGTATGCACAGTGATGGCCAAACTTGGCCCTCCAGCTGTTTTGGGACTACAAGTCCCATCATCCCTGACCACGGGTCCTGTTAGCTAGGGATGATGGGAGTTATAATCCCAAAACAGCTGGAGGGCCAAGTTTGGCCATCACTGGTATGCATGTTTATTTAAGAGGCTGGCATGGCTAGCCCTCTGTAAAATATATATGAGGGTTTTCAAATGTCCAAATGTTTGATATCCATATTGTTCTCTTTGTCACTGAATGCTAAGGAAATTTTACGGGTGAATAATTCATCTCTCTCAGAGACTATTGTTCTCCCCTCTCCCCAAACTACTTTATAATTATTAAAGTAGGCGTTTTTTCTTTCCCCCAGTCTGTGGACCTGTGATGCAATAATAATAATTTTGCACCACACCACGTGCTGGGAAAGAAAAACCTCAGTGCTTTTTCTTTTCCTAAACTCAGTGGGTGTCTAATGGTAAGAAGGGACCGGCTGAAAGTCGCTGGCCTCTCCACATCCTCTTTCTATTCTTTGACACGACCAGAGACTAAATACATTGCCTGCTGGTGGAAACCAGAGCAGCAGAAAAGAAGAGGCAAGTCAGACCACTCTGATACACATACACACTGCCAAATGATGAACACAAAAGCTGTTGTTGTGTTGTTGTGTTACTGTTTTTATTTTTATTTTATATACAGTGGTACCTCGGGTTACATACGCTTCTGGTTACATACGCTTCAGGTTACAGACTCCACTAACACAGAAATAGTAACTTGGGTTAAGAACTTTGCTTCAGGATGAGAACAGAAATTGTGCTCCGGCGGCGCAGCAGCAGCAGCAGGAGGCCCCATTAGCTAAAGTGGTGCTTCAGGTTAAGAACAGTTTCAGGTTAAGAACGGACCTCCGGAACGAATTAAGTACTTTACCCGAGGTACCACTGTATTGTGATCTTTTCTGTGAACCGCCCTGAGACCTCCGGGTATAGGGTGGCATATAAATTCAATTAAGAATAAGAATAAGGATTTAGCCTCTTGGTCCCTAAGTGGCTTTCTGGCAGGATGGACTGAACTCGGATGCACAACAGAGGACCCTTGAGTGCATCCTGGATTTAGATGGAGAAACAGCAAAGCCTCTTTTGTCCTGGATGATGCCCCATCCATGCAAACCAAAGGGCTGGGCGATTTTCTTTCTTTTCTTTTTTTCCAATAGATTTTTATTGTGATTTTAAAGGTTACAAAAAGAAAAAATAAAGAACATATTTAAACAGGAAAAAAAATAAAAATACAAAACAATACAAGAACAAAGGGGGAAAAACAGAAAAGATGCAGATAATTAAAGAAAACAAAACAAATCAATCCTTTACATAACTTTCTTTCCTTTGCTTATTTCCTTGACCTCCTCACACCTCCCTTTTTTGTATTCTAATTCAATTAGATATTTCAGCAAATCCTTTCCATCTTTATTTCTATCCTAATGATTTATCTTAATATACTATAATTTTACATTCTGTTCTTTCACCAATTAACAATCCATTTTTACTTAATCCTTTATATCATTTCTGCTAAAACCACATTACTTCATTCCAACATCCTTCTAACATTCCTTAATTTTACAATGTTTCTGTAGATAAACTTTAAATTTCTTCCAATCTTCTTCCACCAACTCTTCTCCTTGGTCTCGGATTCTGCCAGTCATTTCCGCCAGTTCCATATAGTCCATCGCCTTCATCTGCCATTCTTCCCGGGTGGGTAAATCTTGTGTCTTCCAGTACTTTGCAATAAGTATTCTTGCTGCTGTTGGGCTGGGTGATTTTCTTCGCCCCTGCCCACCAGAGAAGTGAGCTCCAGGACCTCTCAGCAACTGGGATTTAGGTGAGCTATTCTCACACCTCATAAGATGGCCCCAGAAAATCCAGTTGGCTGCTGAAGCCATATAACAGAGTCCGTGGTGTGCATTTAGAGGCAGTGAGCCTCCTCACATGGCCGGTTCTGACTGACAGCGCCAAAATGCTGGTGCATTGCATTCTAGCGCCACAAACTGGATCAGATGGGGTGCGTTGCCACTATTTTGCTTGAGCCCGAGGTGGCATTTCAGATATTGCTCACTGTTATGTAGTGAAGTTTCACCCTGGGCCAGCAGGGGGATACTGTAGATAGTTTTCACTCAGGTCTGTAGATAGTTTTCACTCAGGTCCACGTTAGTTATTTTAGGCGGGAAACTCTGGGTTGTTGTTGCTACAATGTTGACAGCCGGCTGCCTATAAAAGCAGGCTGGCTGAGCTGTTTGCTGTTCAGTTCTATTCCAGCTTACAAAATAAAGAGCTGCTTTGGAGAAATCGCTGTGTCGTCTGCTATGTCAACCCACAACTTAACACTCACGGTGATCCAAAACATGTGCTGAATTGGAGCAGATATCAGTCAAGTTTTCAGTGGACTGATGTTTGTTCTGATTCAGTGGTTTTCTGGGGGAAAGCAGCAGCCAAACAGAAAACAGTGGACGCTTGGGTTGTGAACGTGATCCGTGCGGGATGCACGTTCGTAACCCACAGCGTATGCATGGGTTGTGATTCTGCACATGCGCAAAGCGCGATTTAGCGCTTCTGTGCATGCACGACTGCCGAAACCCGGAAGTAACCTGTTCTGGTACTTCTGGGTTTCGGCTGTCCGCAACCCGAAAAAACGCAAGCTGTAGCGGACGCAACATGAGGTATGACTGAACCGCTCAGGGAGCCATGCCTAGGAAACATGAGATAAGCAGAAAACATCTTGGCCTCATGCTTTCTAGGTGTGGGAAAAGTCTCTGTGGATCATTTATAATCTTGCATTTGCGATCTTCCATGTGTTTGATGTTTTGAGTTTTGCTATATGGTCTGCTTGTCAAATGCTTTCCAAACATCTATGCAAGTAGACGAGAGAAGCGCACATATGCACACATGCCGTGCTGCTGAACAGAATGCGCTGGGAGGGGGAAACACGCCTATCTCTGCAACTCTTTTTGAGCAGATTAGTTTATCCTGTTGTTGTTGTTGTTGTTGGCATTTGACCACGTATGAATCTGGAAATGTCTTGGAAGGAAAAACCCATCAGAATGATTGAAAATCTTTGCTGAGATCCCCCACCACAAATACCAAGCCGATTCCTCACATTTTTCAGTCCACCCATTTCCAGTGAAGTACTGTACTAAAAACAATCAATTTACAACAGATGGTTAAGCATTTAAACAAATTAGTTAAATGAAGAGCTCATCTTTCTTTATTTCTTTATTGCATAACTTGAAGCCATTCTTTCCTGGGGTTCCTATGCCCTTTTAAAATGTGGGGGTTTTTTGGGGGGTGTTATTGGGTTGTTGTTTTCATTTTAATTACGTATTTATATATGATTTTATATTTTGATTGTGTTCTGTGAGCCATCATGAGACCTCCGGGTATAGGTTGGCATACAAATTCAATAAATAATAATAAATAAATAATATAATTACTTTTTATTTTTGAGTGACAGGTTGCTAAAGTTTAAAGCCATGTGTTTTAGATCAGGCATGTCCAGTTCCCGAGAGAATGTGATCTACTCCCACTATGAAAAAACTGGCAGTGATCTACCCATTGGATTGACCAAAGTTGTTGAGCTTTTGGGGGGAAGCCAAACTTGCTGAGGTATTTTTTTGTTAGTTTGTTTTTGAGAGATCGATCAGGATCACGCAATCGACCAGGATCGACTGGGTCCCCAGTAGATCACAACCAGTCCCCCAGTAGATCACAACCAGTAGATCGCAACCCTGGTCCCCCAGTAGATCACAACCAGTAGATCGCAATCGACCTGTTGGACATGCCTGTTTTAGGGAATGGTTCTCAACACCTTTCCAGAACGTTGGGAGCATAGCTGTCAACTTACAGATTTGAAAATAAGGGACCAGCAGCCTCGAAAATAAGGGATCAGCAGCCAAAATAAGGGATCAACAATTACTTGGATAAAATACATATTTTGTTGTGTGCAAATGGCTTTAGATACCTATTAGGTCCATAAATTACCATATAGCATATATGGTACAAAAAAACAGCAACAATTTGTTGTTGACAAAGGACAGCTGGACATAGAAAGGGCCCCATTACCTTCAGGAGCTTATTTAAGGGACATCATCAATAAGGGACAGCAGCGGGACATGGCACTGGGATAAGGGACTGTCCCGCCAAATAAGGGACGCTTGACAGCTATGGTTGGGAGGTGGGTGTTAACCAAGGTGGGATTTCCCCCAGATTTGCTTACCTCCCTTGCAAGCTATCTCTGCCTGGATATTATGGTGGGAGTGCTACAGGCACTGGGCAATCTGAGCATCTCTCACTCCTGTTTTTCAGCAGCCCCATTTTGGCTACAATCCTGTTGGCATTCACCATCTGAGTTTGGGGACGACAGAGCAAAAGTGGTACATTGATCTTTTCTGTCAGGCAGTTATTATGGAACTGCCATGTTATGCATCTTTCAATCCACATAGCATAATTCTCTTTGGGGGGCAGGGTTTCTGGAAAATTTTGAACTGGAAAACAATCTCAGTTTTTTTTAAAAAAATATGCAACTAATGCGCTAGTAAGTTTTCAGTTTACATTGGAACATTTTTCTGGTGCTCTAGACAGTGATCTAATTTAGCATGCTTATTCTGCTTGTTTATTCTTGACAAGAAAGCTGCCAAGCTTGCTTAATATTGTATTTGCAATAAGCATCTATTCATTGTCACTAATGGATTGATGAAATGGATTTTTTTCCACAGAAACACAAAGCACTAAAAAACCTCCTGCACATAAACTCACCACCACCATGGCCCATATGATAACTTCATCCATTTGTAACCCTCCCATGATCTGCCACTGCTTATTTGTATTTTTTTTTTTAATTGTAGGTAAGAGAAAGATGGAAGAGCAGCACAATCTCAACAGATGTAAACACTCTTAGTTCTTCATGTCCATCTTTTTGAAGAGGCATGGTTTTGATATGGGCAGTGAACAAAGTGGGGAATGAACCTATCACGGCTCAGCACAGATTCACTAGAACCTTTATGGTGGGCACCTGTTTTTTTAAAAATAAAAAATAAAAAAATGATGTTTTCATTGGTGCTAAAACACATTGCCACATATTTCTAATACTAAAATTTTGACAAAATAGTACATAAGAGAAATGCTGATTTTTAAAAACAAAAGCAAGAACACTTGTTAGGCACTATCCAAGAAGTTTCAACCTGCCGTTCTGATTCAAAGCAAACATTAAACATTCCGGACTGGATTTAACTAAGGACCTGTGCTAGTAGGTGAAGTTTCAGTGGGTTCCCACGAGGCAAGACACAGTGATAACAGCAATAACTTTTGTTGAACTAGCAGAACTGGACAACAGGGGCAAAGCAACTGCTTATATACATTTCTGCAAGCCTGAACCATTCCCACTCCCAACGTAATTGGCTGTCTAAACTTCCAAACTGTGAATCATGGGCCCAAATCCTGAAATGTTCTGTGATTGGATCTCATGTATTGAATCAGAACATAGGAGCTCAAAATTCTTAGTCCAGACTCAAGCTCAGGCAAACACAGACCACTGAATACATAACAGTAGGGGCCAGAGATTTCCCTCCCTCTCTTCCCCCAAGTCCCAGCTAATCAATGGTGGGCCAGGGGGTGTCCTGGAGAAGCCCCAGAAAAGTTTGCAGTGGGAGAAGAGATCATACAGTCAGGTAAGCCAAAACGCTTCTACAGGCGAAACAATAAACAGTGTCATGTGGACTCCACCCTGTTTTTCACATTTTGTGGGTAGCGTTTGGCAATCACACTTAAATGAATAAATGCATAGCACACAAGAAATGATTTTTTAAAAATGATCTCATTAATCCAAGCTCCCTTTTCTTTTCAAAGGGTAGCTCAGATTAATGGGACCTCCCCCACCCACAGCAGCTCTGTCACGCGAGATATAGCGAGGTGGCCCTGCAGAAATAGCCCTGATCATGTGGAAAGTTCGTTGCAACTCCACTTGCAGCTTATAGCAGAAGAACGACTATTTATTTGTCCAGAAGCAGCCCACTATGCAGGTGTTCCAGCCTTAACTTTTAGAGACAAAGGGCTGAAACCTGACACACTTCAGGGCACGACTGTTACGTGTTAACACGTTGCAAAAAGAGTGTGTGTGTGTGTGTGTGTGTGTGTGTGTGTGTGTGTGAAATCCCCAGCATTTCCCCACAAGGCAAAATAGGGACAAAATAATGACACTGTTTTATAACAGGTTGAAACCAGAAAGTAGGGGGACTCCCCCTAGATAAGCTCCAAATAGAAAGCACCAGCAAAAACTAGAGTTTTTGGTTCGGCTCACTGTCATCCAAGCTGAAACCCTAAACTTTTTCTTTCCTTGCCCTATGAATGGCTTCCCGGATGAGTTGGTGATTGGCCATCACCAGCCTTGGTTCCCCTTAACAGCTTGTTGTTGTTTAGCGTGTCCAACTCTTCATGACCCCACAGACCAGAGCACGCCAGGCACTCCTGTCTTCCACTGCCTCCCGCAGTTTGGTCAAACTCATCTCCTGGCAATGCCCTGGTGCAGAAAAAGGTGAGCCTGCTTTCTTTACACTGCAGGACCCAATGCCCGTCATCTTAATGCTCACAGCACTTATCAAACCCTGGCACCCAAGAATCTAGAGAGGAGCAGGGCACCTGCAAGCGAGGAAAGTCAGGGCAGCTGCAAACCCGTAGCAATATTATTTATGACGACCACTTGTAATTCCCACCTTTCATAAGGGCATAAGGATAGTTCTGCTGGATCAGACCAGTGGCCCATCTAGTCCAGCAGCGTCTTATTCTCACTGTCTTATTCTCACAGTTACCAGTCGGACGTTTTTGGGAAGCTTGCAAGCAGGAGCCAAGGGCAACAGCAGTCTCCCCTTCTGTGTTTCCAGAAACTGGAATTCAGACATCTAGCACCTCTGGCTGTGAAGAAGAAGAAGAAGAAGAAGAGTTTGGATTTGATATCCCGCCTTCCACTCCCCTTCAGGAGTCTCAAAGCGGCTTACATTCTCCTTTCCCTTCCTCCCCCACCACAAACACTCTGTGAGGTAAGTGGGGCTGAGAGACTTCAAAGAAGTGTGACTGGCCCAAGGTCACCCAGCAGCTGCATGTGGAGGAGCGGAGACTCGAACCCGGTTCCCCAGATTACAAGACTACCGCTCTTAACCACTACACCACACTGGCTCTCAACTGGCAGTCACCATGCCTTGTCCTCCATGATTTTGTCTAAACTTCTTTTAAAGTCACCCAAATTGCTGCCCGTTGGTGCCTCCTGCAACAGTGAGTTTCATAGTGTGATGGCCTGGGATTCGGATTCAGATGCTGAACCTGAGGAATCCCAGCCTGCGCAGGATCCCCCGCCTCCAGAACCAGCTGAGCCGGGGTTGGGGCATGAGCCTGAAGGGCCCTCACCTGTGCTGGATCCTCAGGTACAGGCATCAGCTGAGTCTGCTCGGGCTCCTGATGTGATGGAGGACCCATTGCCTGCAGGTGCTCCACTCTCAGCCCCGTCAGGGGAAGCTGAGGTTGCCACTGGGTCTGGTAACCCTCCAGCCTCTCCTGAGCTGCCGAGGCTCAGGACAGAGAGGAGGAGGGAACTAAGTTCCTGCAGAAGGAGTGCTCGCCTCCAGGCCAGGAGAGGTGAGTCACCTGAGGATCGGGGCCGCCCTATGCCTCGGGGCAGGTAAAACCAGCCAGCCCCAGTCCCAAGTTGCGGGAGCAACGTTGGTGGTTGTAAGTTCCTGCCTGCACTCTGCCCTGCACCCAGCTTTGACTTTTACGGACTGCCTTCATATTGCTTCATCAACCACGGACTGGACTTGGACCTTGACTCTTGTTTAACCCCCAGGACCAGCACACATAGTTTCACTAGGCACTGTGTGAAGAAGCTCTTTCTTTGGTCTGGCCTGAATCTTCCAACCTTCAACTTCCTTGTGTGTCTCCAAGCTCTGGTGTTATGAGAGAGGGAGAAAAACTTCTCTTTGTCTAGTTCTGTCTAAAAAGGTAAAGGACCCCTGGATGGTTAAGTCCAGTCAAAGGAGACTATGGTGTTGCGGCACTCATCTTGCTTTCAGGCTGAGGGAGCCTGCGTTTGTCCACAGACAGCTTTCCAGGTCATGTGGCCAGCATGACTAAACTGCTTCTGGCGCAACGGGACACCGTGACAGAAACCAGAGTGCACAGAAACGCCATTTACCTTCCCGCCGGAGTGGTACCTGTTTATCTTCTTGCGCTGGCATGCTTTCGAACTGCAAGGTTGGCAGGAGCAGGGACCCAGCAACGGGAGCTCACCCCGTCACGGGGATTCGAACCGCCAACCTTCCGATCGGCAAGCCCTATCTGTTTATCACATCACCTCTTTCTCTAAACTAAAAAGCCCCAGGCGCTGTAATCTTTCCTCATAGGGAAGTCCTTGATCATTTTTGTTCCTCTTTTCCAAACCTTTTCCAACTCTGCAATATCCTTTTTGAGGTGAGGTGACCAGAAATGTATGTGGTTGCATTATAGATTCGTGCAACGGCATTATGATATCAGCGGTTTCACTTTCACTTCCTTTCCGAATGATTCCTATCATGAA
This sequence comes from Podarcis cretensis, assembly GCF_951804945.1. Classification (NCBI taxonomy): domain Eukaryota; kingdom Metazoa; phylum Chordata; class Lepidosauria; order Squamata; family Lacertidae; genus Podarcis; species Podarcis cretensis. The sequence continues at coordinate 34,852,371 of NC_137187.1, forward strand.
ATAGGTCTTTCCCCACAGCTTCTACACACCAGATTGACATCTTTATTGACCTATCAAGAAGCAGGACCAATATGTCTGCAGCCATCACATCTGGTTTGGCCTCGAGGGAGTAAACCTCAATTGGAGCTGAAAATTGATTTGCTTCCAATAAGTCACTTCCAAATTCGCTTCTCTCAATTCTGAAGTCAAATATACTCAAGGGGTCCCCCCCCCATAACCATTTCCCAAATATTGCAGGGTATCTGATATTTGACTTCAGTATTTGGGGGTCTATATGCAACTGGTATGTAGCAGCCTTCTGGGACTGTATTTAATATCTGACAGCATTTGATAACATGCTGTGGCACTGGGCATTTGATAACTGACAACTTAAAACATTGCATATTTGGTTTTTTTGGTTCTCTCTTTTCCCTTCTCTCCATTTCCTTTCCTGCATTTACAGAGACATGACAAGGAATTGGGTGTGTGGCTGAATATATTGTTCCTAATTTGGTGGGGGTTAGCCTGCATGCCTGAGCCCCTTTCTAATTCCTGGCTACAGCACAGAATCAATGCCTGGAACAGCCAGGCTAGCTTCTTAGTGCGGTAATGGCCCTCAAAGTTTGGGCCATTAAGGTAAGAAAGGAAGTGGCTCTGTGGCAGACTACAAATGGGTGAGCCCCCTCTCCCTCTCTGGTAGTTAGAAAGACAAAGGCCAGAGCTGAGAGTTGAGTTATGTGAGCTTAATGGTGGGACCTCCCTCCGTCATAGGCTCAGGTGGCATATATGTGAAAATAAACCATATACAGTGGTACCTCGGGTTACATACGCTTCAGGTTACAGACTCTGCTAACCCAGAAATAGTGCTTCAGGTTAAGAACTTTGCTTCAGGATGAGAACAGAGATGGTGCTCTGGCGGCGCGGCAGCAGCAGGAGGCCCCTTTAGCTAAAGTGGTGCTTCAGGTTAAGAACAGTTTCAGGTTAAGTACGGACCTCCGGAAAGAATTAAGTACTTAACCTGAGGTACCACTGTATCATAAAGACATCCTGGGTAAGTCTTGGGGTGTTTAAAATGGAAACTCTGAATTTTCATTTATGGTTTTCAATCTTGCAAGGGGACCCCAGTGGCGCTGTGGTCTAAACCACTGAGCCTCTTGGGCTTGCCAATCAGAAGGTCAGTGGTTTGAATCCCTGTGACGGGGTGAGCTCCTGTTGCTCTGTCCCAGCTTCTGGGAACATAAACAGCATTTCCATGCACTCTGGTTTCTGTCCTGATGTTCCATTGCACCAGAAGCAGTTTAGCCATGCTGACCACTTGGCCCGGAATGCTTTCTGTGGACAAACGCCAGCTCCCTCGGCCTGAAAAGCGAGATGAGCGCTGCACCCCATTGTTGCCTTTGACTGGACTTAACCTTCCAGGGGTCCTTTACCTTTTTTATATGTGAAAATAAACCATCTATCACAAAGACACCCTGGGTAAGTCTTGGAATGTTTAAAATGGAAACTCTAAATTTTCATTTCCGGCTTTCAATCGTGCAAGTAACTGACACATAAGACTCAAGCTTCTACATTGGTCGGCAAGGAAAAATTATGAAATTCACTTTCCAAACAGATGCAGAGATGAACGGAAACGGAGTCGGTGGCTAGGCAGAGAGCTGCACTGTGTGGTGGCAGCTCAGGGCCTTTAACATGTGAGCAACCTTCCAAGCATCACTGCTGGCTGCAGCAACGCAGAGGAAATAATACAGTAATAGGCTTCTGAGCTCGAGAAAAAAACAGCAGCTGCTGAATGATAAGGTAGCCAAGATGCTTTTTCAAAATGATCCCCAGCAGGGATGTGGTTTTCTCAGTTTCATTATGCTACACCGACTTTCCTCCCTATTGTTTGTGAGTGGGGAGTTGGCAGCAGTGATGCAAACTGAAGCATCAATTTCCACTGTAGTGGATGGAAGCACTGGCCTAATCCTTCCACCCTCTCTGTGCAAGTTTGCACCTGCAGAGGAGCAAACGCAGCGGCTTTTTCCAAACAGTTGCCACTAAATGAAGAAACAGATCGCCAAACGATGATCTCAGACTTGGTGGTGCACAAGCTGTAATGACTTACGCGGCAAACCTTCAAAAGGCATCTATTGTGAATTATACTGAGGCAATTAAGCAACTGTGCCGTACATTTACTGTTAAATGCTTCAGAAATATTGCTGAGTGCACATTTTCAGATATGCAGCCCATTCCTGTGAATGCTTACTTGGAAGTAAATTCCTCTGAGTCGAATAAGGCTTGCTATCAAGTACCATTAAGATACACCCCCATACATTGTTATGATGGTAGTATTCTTTTTTAAAATGCCCATTGATCTGTTTTGTGTGTCTGTCTTGGGACTCAGCTACACCAGTAAAAAAACAACCCAAAAAACCACCCAAAAACTGCTTTAAGTGAAACCAGGTGGTGCTGTAGTGTTTTGTCTTTCAGCAAACGTGATTTCCCAACGCGTTTTCCTGAAACATTTTTCTGATGTGTCTAGATCCAGCCTTGATTATGATTTTTATCTATGCATTGTTTTATCTTTATTAGCAAAGTGTCTGGATAATCTTACTGAGGGATGAAACCAGCCAAGTGTACTGGGGGTCTTGGCCTTAAATAATAATAATAATAATAATAATAATAATAATAATAATAATAATAAAAATAAAAAATTTATATCCTGCCTTTCCCGGTTCAGAAAACTGGGCTCAGGGCAGCTAACAACAAATTTAAAACACTTAATTATGATACAACAAAAAACAGCATAAAATACAGTATAAAAGCACATTTATGCAAATTATTGCACATTTGTGCAACCTGGTGGCTGACAGGCTGAAGGAAGCCCCCAAACCCATTTTATCCAGCCTCTGGCATTCCTTCCAAAAATATTTTGCAGTGTAGAGATTCTACTTTAATGTTCACACTTCAATGCTTGTTCTCTATTGGATTTTTGACATAATATGTGTGTGTGTAACACTTTGCCTGAACACATGTTCTCTAAAACGGTAGCCCCATGACACCAAATTCTTTGGGCCCCCACTGAATGGACTCTGGAGAATAGAGTGGTCCTTGGAATAAATATATTGGCCACACTGTACCTCTCTTACATACAACCTTGACCATCCATTTTCTGTGACAGATTGCAGCTTTTCACACACATTTTTAAAATAAAAAATAGCTATTTCTAGCAGACGGCTTTATAAACACAAAGGCAGTGATGGCATGCAAAGTTAGGAATTTATCATAAAATAAGGAAAGCGGCTCCAAACACTTGATTCATAGCACATCAGTAAAGGTTCCTTTGCACTGAGTCTTTGAGAAAGCCAGGTGACTACTAACAGAAGCAGCCTTGTATCTTTGATACTTCTGTGGTTGTGGCGATCACAGTGGTTCTTTCATTTTAGCATTTCTCCGCCATGTGCTATCAGGGCAGGAATACAGGGGTGCTGATGTTGCTCTAAAATTGCTTGCTTCTTCAGGTAAAGCTGATGCATCTGCTAGCTGTTCTGTTATTTCCAAGTTCAATGAGAAAATCAGTTTATGCCAAACATGACTTTAATACTGGCAGCAAAGTATTGATTTGAGGCCTTAGCAGGATGCAGATTCTGCTGCAGCTGCAGCAAACAGGCTGAGGTCTAATCCTTTATCCGGCCCGCACATGACAGAGCAGATGAGCAATGAGAAACAATACTAGATGAGGGTTTCATTTTTGTTAGATAATGCTAGGTAATTCTTCTGCCATTGCCACCGTCTCAGGCTGAGCTCACACTACCGTACCCACTGCATTTCTGGTGTGGGGTTTTTAATCCATGCCCCCCGGGAAGTTATCCAAAATGCATGCATACACTGTACCTCGTTGTGAAATACTGTTTGGTGTGTTGTTTCTTAAACCAGCTTCACATCAACTGGAGTCCTTAAGCCATTCCTAATTCATCTCTAGCCAAGGTATGGACACTTTTGCAAAGGGTGAAGACAATTTCACCCCATCAATTCCCCCTGGTGTGAATCTGACACTAATGAAGCCATGCGGATTTGAGCAGATGAGGGGGGGCACTGTGAAATATATACAAAAACATATTCACCAGCACTCTAAGGCAGCAATGTGAGCACATCCTCACTCTCCCTCCTCCAGGAGTGTGTAGTTGGCAAGGTTGTCAAACAGGAGGAGGAGGAGTTGTCCATTTGCTCACCTGTGTATCCTCATAGTTTAAGGGTGCCCATTCTGGGCATCTTGTCCAAGGGTTTCCAGTGCTCTAAGCTTGACATTGAGATGATATGTGAAGCAAAAGAAGAGGGTGACTAATTGTGAAACAGACTGAGATTTGGATCTATGGTTTTGGGTAATCAAACTGAGTAAGAGTTGAGTGTAGGAAATGCTATTGTCAGCACTTGGTAAGGGGAAAAGTGGTTTAGATTAGGGACTCAGTAAAACTGAATACACACAAGGGACATTTTCAAAGCCCCCAAATCGCCCTCGCAAGCTGTTATCTCTGATGGTGATTATTAACACCTCTAACCCAACCATAGCTGTCAACCTTCCCTTTTTTTGCGGGAAATTCCCTTATTCCAGCGCCGTTTCCCGCTGCTATCCCAGATTGTTAGATATCCTGTAGACTGTCCCCAGGACAGGTGAGGCTGCTGATCCCTTATTTTCGAGGCTGCTGATCCCTTATTTTCGAGGCTGCTGATCCCTTATTTTCGAGGCTGCTGATCCCTTATTTTCAAATCTGAAAGTTGACAGCTATGAACCCAACATGTCTCCCCAGATGTTTCCGTGGGTCTGGGGACGTTGCCTTGACTGATTGTTATGTCTCCTGTAGGAGATGAATGGATGCCAGGAATAGTAAAAGGATGAAAGACTTATCTTGCCTCTGGTGTCAATTTCTTGGACCACATCTGAGCACAGCGTGAATCGATGGACAGGCCTATTGCATAATGCCTTTTCTAAATGAGCGGTAACAAACAAAAATGTCAACATCTCCCGATGAGTTACATGTTGCAGAGTTACAGAGATTTTAAATTAACGAGATTTTAAGTTCTGCAGGTTTCTAAATTTCTTCTATCCCCAACTTGGGGATAACTCATGTAATGTGTGAAAACTCAACAGATTGGTGTCACCTTATTAGACATAAACTGGGTGAAACTTCAGGAAGCATGCAGTGGCCCAGTGAAATTTTGTGTATACGCTTCCCTGTTGTACCTAGAAAGGTGAAGAGTTCTGTTGAGCCTTACATCCCTTTGAATGCACACAACTGTGCCCATGTGTGCATGAATAGTCCCTCTAGTGCAAAGATGGGGAACCAGTGGCCCTCCAGGTGTTGCTGAACTGGCTTGCATCAAAGCTGGCCATGGGGCTGATGGAACATGAAGTACCATCGTATGCTGGGGAGATAGAAGAATATACCCTCTGATCCATTGTATGTGTTTTTTTCTTTTGGAGTTAATACCATATGAACTTCAGAAGCAGTTAAGCACTCTTGAAATCAGTGGTTTTCAGAATACTTGTGCAGCCATATTCTGGAACTGCTCAGGCACAAGAAAATTTTGCATTAGTATTTTAGATATACCAAGGGAAATGGGTGGCTATGAAATAGCATTAGATCAAAATCTAGTGTTAGCGATTTTTACAGGAAACCTGTGACCTGGAATTTTGAATATTACCAGCTGGTCCAAAAAGTATTGTCACAAAATGATCATTTACTGAATGAAATACTAGCCATATTAATGAAAATATATAGGTACAACAATGAAACTGAGAAAACTATGTAAGATGTAAAGAAAAAGACAAAAATGATAAATTAACCAGTTTTTATTTATTCCATACCCAAGGGATAAATAAAATTTAAAAATACAACCTTTTTCTCTATGTTCCTTAATATACATTTGAACGGTAGCAATAACAATAATAATCAGAGTTTATTTGATATGCAGTTTCAAAGAAACGAGGGGCTTTAAAAATAGCACCTTGAACCATTTATTTATGTATTTACAAAATGCACAGCTAACTTCTCTATGAAAAAAATAGCCCTCTTTTTAAATAAAAAAAAAGAATTGCACTAAAACAGGCAAAAAATTCCTATTAAAAAGAAAAGGCTGCCCAACTGGCCCTAAAAAAAGCTACCAGAAATAAAAAACACTTGAACCAGCTCAAGGAAAACAAAAAAACAAAATATACAGCAGCAACATCAAACATACCTCAGCAGAAATGAAATGTTAACGTTCAATAGTCTCATATAAGCCAGGCTCTGACTGTTAAGTGCAGGAATTTATTAATTTTATTTATTTATTTAATTTGTATACCACCCTATACCTGCAGGTCTCAGGGCGATTCACAGGATAAAATGAGAAATGAGGAACCTATGGCCCTCTAGACGCCATGGGACCCCAAATTCTTGGTGCATTTTGCTCAAGGCTACAACCCTTGATCCTAATATAGGATCAAGACAGACAGATCATATCCCTTCAACAGAGTTTCCTAATTTTTTTTATAACAGGATTTTTTTTAGAATTACAACTGGCAGCACATTTGACTCAGCCTTGAAAACACACACACACAATAGTTGTGATTTTTCTTTCTAAACTAGCCAGCTAAAACACATGTATCCTGCATTTTCAAGCCGGCCATGAAGAAATCTACTCTCCTCCCTCCTCCCATGGTCTAGCACAGAAACCATGATGCTGCCCTGATCTGTCTCTCCTCTGTCAGCCCGCTCAGCTGCTTGAGAGGAATTCTGTGTCCTTGCTTACCTGAAACATCTAGTTGCCTGTGGCCTCTGGAGACTGGTAAGCAAAGATGCTTTGGAGAGAAGAGTATTGAGCAAATAGAAAGGCAGGAAAGCAAGCCTTCAAGAATGCAGAGGTATATCCAGATACACTCTTACAGGTGTGCAGGCTTAAGACACTGGTGTATACAACCACTTTGTCATATATTAAATACAATTCAGAATAAAATACAAAGATTAAATATGTCAATAAAATACACTGTTGCAATATCAAGAAACATAAATAAGTTAAAATATAAATTAGGTATGTTTCCCACCCCCACCCCCATTTTCTAGACTGGATCTGGGCTATTAATTAGTGCTGGATATTTTCAGGGTGTTTTGTGGGATGGAAGAGAAAGCAAATCACTAATGTGCTCCTTTAGTACTTTTGTTATCAGTGCTTTCCCTGCCCAGAACACAGGTGAATGCAAAAATTCAAGAAAGCAGAGATCTAAGTCACTAACTGGGAAGGAATGGGCAAAATGGACTGGAACAGAAAGCACAGTGATTAACATGCAGACAGCAAGGGTCTTCGTGAACCTCAGCATCTCTTTGGATGCTGGGCATAGACTAAGCAGAGGGAGTGGAACCAGCCACCCAATCAAACGGATGTATAAAGGTTTTGATAGTGTTTTCAGGAGCAACTTGTCAGAGATCCACCCATACCGTCTGAGGCAGAAGGAAAGGGAATGGTTTGTTTGGGATCTCCTGGAATCCAGCATGCAACAAACTGAGTGACCAGCACCAGAGGCAACCAGGACTGCCGGAACCTCCAAATGAGAAGAATCGCAGAACTGTAGAGCTGGAAGGGGTCCCCCAAAGGTCATCCAGTCCCACCCCCTGCAGGAATCGCAGCTAAAGACATGTCACTCCAGACAGCAATGTCAGGCTAGGGACAGGCACACATCTGCTGGTGTAGATCTCATGAGTTGCATAATATTATTCCGGAATTGCTGCCTGACTGAAATCTGTCACATATTCAACTTGATTTTACCTACTTCGTGAAGTAGATTAAGATATAAATCTAATAAGAATGAAAGGATCTTCAAAGGTCAGCAAGCCCAACCCCGTTCTCAGGAGCGGATTCCCAAAACCAGCGCTAGCAGCAAAGCTTGCCCCCTTTTCTTCCCAATCACACAAAGTGATTGCCCCACAGTGAAACACAGACACGACACGTGCCAATCATCCACACATTGTCCCAGCTGCCACACAGATCCATGCATTTCACAGCAGCACTTGGAACAGTCTTGAATGTCAAGTTTCCCACTGAGGTCCTGGTCCTGGTTCTCTTCAGACCCTGTAATCTGCATGAGCCTGCACACAATTACAGCTGTCATTTTTGATCCAGAGGAATTGTCTCAAGCGTTGTCTGAAGGTTCTTGAGCACCCTCTCCATTCCACACACCGAAGAACGGCATTTGATTCCAGTTACTTCTGAAATAGGCTCTGCAGGAACCTGGGAGATACCAAAAAAGTTACCCTTGGGACTAAGGGTCCAGCTATTGTATGTGTCACTTGCCATTAATTCCACGGAAAGTTTATCATTCTCTTTCAGTTGATAAGATGAGACATCCATGAAAACTGTGAGTGCAGTTTCCTTTGTATGCGCTGTAGCAGGGTAACTCAACGGGAGGGTCAGAATACGGAAAGAGTGTCCATCGCGATGGCCATGGATGATGAGGCTGATATTCACCTTCTCTTTAACATTAGATAACTGGTGTGAAATATTCATCTGGGCATAGATGCTGTATAGGCCATCATACTTAATTCCCAGTCTTGAAGAATTGTATTCAAATATTGGGCTACATATTGTTCCGTCAACTTTACAATCCCACCAGTTCAGTTGCCTGTTCTTTAAGTGTGCTGTAAAAAGAGAGGAATCAAGTGGGAACATCTGTCACACCACAACAACCAGTTTCTTTGCATCATCCCAGCAGGAACCCAACAGAGCCACCCACCAGTTTCCTTGGAGTCTCATAGAAGACTTATTTCTTGTATTTATAAGATTCTTTATCAACCTTTCACCTGTACAAAGCTTCCTGGGCAAGTTACATGAATGCAGTAACCAGAATAGTATAAATTCAGCAGAAGAGGCGATTCCCTCAACACAAAATACCTTATGGAGCTGTACAATGTACACATTCAACACTGTACGATGAAGGCAGTGCCGGATTTACGTATAAGCTAAACACGCTATAGCTTAGGGCCCCACTCTCTTGGGGGCCCCCCAAAAATTGGATCTACACTTCCAAAATATAAGATAAAAAACAAATAAAATAAAACCTACATACGGCAACAGTGTTTTGTGTTGTGTAGGCTCTGATTTGTTATGTGCAAATGACTTTAGATAATTAGGTCCATAAATGACCATATAGCATATATTCAACACAAAAAACAGCAGCAATTTGTAGTTGACAAAGGACAGCTGGACATATAAAGGGCCCCATTATCTTCAGTAGCTTAGGGCCTCATCAAACCGAAATCCGGCCCTGAATAAAGGTGCTAGGCACACCTCTGTGTGGAGGGAGTCCACCATTTAGGGGCTGCCACAGAGAAAACTCTCTCCCAGGCTGCCATTCTCTGTACTTCTGAGGGTGGCAGAGCCCCCTCTGCAGATCTTTATAGCTAAGAAGTTTGGTAGGAATGGAGGCAGTCTTTCAGATGTTTGGAGCCCCAAATAATCAAGGGCTTCGAACACTCGTGTGGACACATTAAATCAGGCCTGGAAGCAAAACTGGCAACCAGTGTAAAAGGTAAAGGTACCCCTGCCCGTACGGGCCAGTCTTGACAGACTCTGGGGTTGTGTGCCCATCTCACTTAAGAGGCCAGGGGCCAGTGCTGTCCGGAAACACTTCCGGGTCACGTGGCCAGCGTGACATCGCTGCTCTGGCCAGAGCCAGAGCCAGAGCCAGAGCCGCACACGGAAACGCCGTTTACCTTCCCGCTGGTAAGCGGTCCCTATTTATCTACTTGCACCCGGAGGTGCTTTCGAACTGCTAGGTTGGCAGGCGCTGGGACCGAGCAGCGGGAGCGCACCCCGCCGCAGGGATTCGAACCGCCGAGGCTTTAACCCACAGCGCCACCTAAAACGGGTTATTCTATGCGCTCCAAAGAGACCCCTGGCCCCTGCGTTTTGAACCACCTTCTCCACAGTCCTAGTGTGTGACCCCCTATCCCACAAGGGCTTCTTTCTGGACTCCAAGTGAGCACACGTGTTCGGGGAAGGGATACTTACTGGTACCTTCGCTAATCTTAAAGACGAGGCGAGTGCAATTCTGAAAAAGAAAAGAGAAGTCTGGCGTTAGAGGCGTCAGAGAAGCAGAAATGGGGGAAGGCATGTTTTGGCGCTGGCCGCCTGGCGCGGGGTTGGACTAGATGGGTACCTTCCCATGTTGCGATTTCTCAGAGCCAGAAGGCACTGGCGTCGGTGGCATCGGGGGCTGCAGCGCCCGCGGCGGCTCCTGCGCCCGACGCGCCAGGACCGTGGCGAGCGCCGCCAGCGAGGCCACCAGGGCGCACCCGGCCAGCAGCAGGGCGCACCGCACGGCGAGCGAAGCGCGCCACACGCCGCGCCGACAGCTCTCGCTCTCGCCGGGGAGATCCATCGCGCTGTCCGGCGCCCAACTCCCTCGCCTGCCGGCCCGGCTCTGTTTAAGTATAGCCGCCTGCCCGCTCCGCCCAGCGCCGTCAATGGGACATCCCTGAAAAGGGGACGGCACAGCTTGTCAGCAGGCGACGGGGAGAAAACCTGCTCCTGCTGGAATTCCCTCAGCTATTAAGAGTGAAAGAGCTTTGTGCTCTTTTTTTGGTACTATTTTTTTTGGGGGGTACTCTTTTAGTTTAGTTTAGTTGTCGGGGGTTGGACTAGAGAACCCTGAGGGTTCCTCCAACGATTATGATGCTACGATTTTTTCGCATTTTGTTTCTCTCCTTTCCTGGCTCTTTCTCTCCGCCCCCTCCTCGCCACATTGTTTGTAAAATGTTGGTTACTCTCCCTGCCGGATTTACATATAAGCTGAACAAGCTATAGCTTAGGGCCCCACTCTCTTGCCCCCCCCCCCAAAAAAAGGGAAAAGAATTGGATGTACAGTGGTACCTCCAGTTGCAAAAGGGATCTGTTCCGGAGTCCTGTTTGCAACGTGAAAAGTCTGCAACCTGAAGCGCAATATCTGCGCATGTGTGCGGCACGATTTGGTGCTTGTGCACATGCGCAAGCGGCGAAACCCGGAAGTAAACCTTTCTGGTACTTCTGGGTCACCACGGGACGCAACCTGAAAAAACGTAACATGAAGCAGACGTAACATGGGATATGACTGTACATTTCCAAAATATAAGATAAAAAACAAATAAAATAAAACTTACATACAGCAATAGTGTTTTGTGTTGTGTAGGCTTCTATTTGTTATGTGCAAATGGCTTTAGATACCTATTAGATCCATAAATTACCATGTAGCATATATTCAACACAGAAAACAGCAACAATTTGTTGTTGACAAAGGACAGCTGGACATATAAAGGGCCCCATTACCTTCAGTAGCTTAGGGCCTCATCAAACCTAAATCCGGCCCTGGTTACTCGCCTGATTCAAACCCACCTGCCGCTAGAGTGGGACACCCTGTTAATTCACAAAGGATCGCTTTTATCTTCCCTGGTTGAAGCACGATACAGCCAGCGGGATATATTGTTGCCCGCTCCCCAGGGGTTTGGTTTCCTTGCAAAGAAGGTCAATGGAGATTGTGGTGTCTTTAGGATGTACAATATGGTTACACCAGGGCTGGTGCCAGGCTAGTTTGTGCATTAGGCATGGCTACCTACTTGCATACATACCCCCCAACCCCCGCTAACTTCAGTTTTTAAAAGGTGACAGAATGGATTGTGTAAACTATCGAGGCATCTCTCTATTAGCTACGACCAGCAAAATTCTTGTAAGAATCTTAGCAAACCATCTCTTAACAATATCCAAGGTGACCCTTCCTGAATTCCAAAATGGTTTTAGACCTTCTGGGGCACAGTGGACATGATTTTCACCGCTCGACAGCTTCAAGAAAAATGCAGAGAGCAATACCAACCCCTGTATATGGCATTTACTAAGGCCTTTGACACTGTAAATCATAATGCCCTGTGAACTGTTCTTCTGAAAATTGGCTGCCCAGATAAATTTGTGAACATCATTTGGATCCTCCATGATAATATGACAGCAACCATTGCAGATAACAATGGCTCTCAAAATGAACTATTCACAGGGGGATCAGGTGTTAAACAAGGCTGTGTTATCACCCCAACTCTATTCATTATTTTCATTGCCATGATCCTACACTTTGTTGAAGGGAAGCTCCCCACTGGAGTAGAAATCACATATCGAACAGATGGAAAGTTCTTTAATCTGAAAGCAGGCTGAAAGCAAAGAGTAAGGTTACCATAATTCTGTCATAGAGCTTCAGTATGCTGATGACAGCGTAATGTGTGCACGCTCAGAAGATGACCTCCAAACCATCCTAAATATCTTCACAGAAACTTATGAAAAACTTGACCTATCACTCAACATCCAAAAAAACCCCAAAGTGCTGCACCAACAAGTACAAAATAACCCCTCTGCAGTGCTACAAATCCAACTCAACAGTGTAACGTTGGAAAATGTACACGACGTCTCCTACCTGGACAGTTATCTTTCCACAAGGGCCAACATGGATGTCGAAATCCAGCATTGTCTGAGCTCTGCAAGTGCAGCTTTCTCCCAACTGAAGTACAGAGTGTTTGAGGACCGGGACATTCACAGGGAAACCAAAATGCTTGTTTACAAAGCTATTGTACTACCAACCTCACTGTATGCTTGCGAAACATGGATCACTTATAAACACCATCTCCAACTTCTTGAAAGATTCCATCAATGGTTTCTCTGAAAAAATTTACACATCACTTGGGAAGACAGGCAAACTAATGCCAGTGTATTGGAAGAAGCAAAGATCACCAGTGTCAAAGCAGTGATTCTTCAACATCAACTTCGTTGGACTGGCCATGTTGTTCAGATGCCCAATTATTGCTTTCCAAAGCAACTACTCTATTCTGAACTTTAAAATGGAAAGTGTAATGCTGGTGGTCAACAAAGGAGGTTTTAAGGCTCTTTCAATGCAAATCTTTAAAAATGTAGTATAAACCCTGACAACTGGGAAACACTGGCCTGCGAGCACACCAATTGGAGAACAGCCTTTACCAAAGGGGTCATGGACTTTGAAGACTCTCAAACTCAGGATGAAAGGGAGAACGTGCTAAGAAGAAGGCACATTTGGCAAACCCTCACCATGATCAACTCCTACCAGGAAACCTATGTCCCCACTGTGGAAGGACGTGTGGATCCAGAACTGGTCTTCACAGTCACTTATAGACTCACTGTTAAAACCGAGTTCATGAAAGACACTCTTACTTGTCTATGAGTGATCGCCAGAGAAGAAGGTAAGCAAAGGGGTGGGGACTGCAGTATAGGAGTATAGGAGGTGGCGTGAAAATGCAGGGGTGGTCTGTGTGCAAGGGAGAGTTGAGCAAGGTTTAGAGGAGGATAGAGTGAAGGTGAAAATGCAGGTGCAAAGAGGGTTGCAGAAAAGGAGGGAGTAGGAAGCATGGGAATGTGGGGCACAGATGAAAGCAAGGGCATGAGAGGATCTGAAGAAGAGGGAATGGCATCTTCAGAGTTGCACAGAAACTGGAAAGGGTGCTTACTAGTTGCAATGTGTGGGAGAAGATGCAAGAAGTTATCAGGAGTGTGGTTTGAGGGAGCGAGGGTGGCACAAAAGGAGTGGGGAGGCCTGGATGCAGAAGTGAAAACAGGGCAGAGCAGGACTGGAGAACAGAAAGAAGTAGTGTTGGCAAGGTCAGGAGTGAGCTTAGTGGTTGCATGGGGTGGGAAGGGGAACTGCAGGAGGTTAATGCAGGAAGAAGAATGGCAGGCGTTGTAGCAGTTCAGGGTTCGCAGAAGCACAGTCTTGACTAAGTAAAACCAGGACTGGTGCTTTCATGAGGTCAACTAGATAGCTACCTTGGCTGCAGACCTCAGAGGGGTGCAGTACTGATCTTTGAGGGGCACAGTTTTATACAGAATTGTTTTTGTTATATCTGTGCTGTGGACTTAAAGCAGTAGCTCAAAAGATTTCCAAAGTCCATGCCACCACCAGAGGTACTTATCCTCATACTATATAAATACTATGACATAAACTCTTGGATAGTGTCAGTGGCCAGTGGCTAAGTGCTGGATATCTTGAGCTTTTTTCTATCCATCAGGTGTTCTTTAGTTCTTTGGTTCTTTTTTGAACCTCAGACTTAGCTTTGGCATAGGTTTTTTTCTTAGTGGCACAGTTTTGCCAGATCTGAAAGGCCTTCCTTTTCTTGTTAATCATGTATCCAGTCTCACTGTCATTCTCATCAAACCAGTCCTGGTATTTCTTGGTTTGATAGCCAATAGTTTCTTCACAGGCTGCAATAATGGATGTTTTTAGCTCGGTCCAGGGTTCTCTGACGTTATCAGGAAATTCCGGAAGCAGATGGTCCTTAAGAGTTGTTTGGGACAGTTCTGCGGCGTGCCCATGGCTTTGTTGGGCAGGGTGGTTGCCAGACTTCCGGGGAGTTCTGTTATGTATTCAGTGGTCTGTGTTTGCCAGAAATTGAGTCTGGACTAAGGATTCTGATATATGATATCCAATCACAGAACATTTCAGGGTTTGGGCCTCTGCCATTGGCCCTTAAACTATGAGTCATGATTCGCAGCTTGGAAGTTTAGACAGCCAATCACGTTGGGAGTGGGAGTGGCCCAGGCCTTTAGAAATATATATATATGCAGTTGTTTTGCCCCTGTTTTCTAATTCTGTTAGTTCAGTAAAGGTTCTTGCCTTGTGGGAACCCACCTTCACTTCAAGTTCCTCATCCAGAACCCTCCCTTTAAAATGTGTACAACCTGGAGCTCCTCTGCATACAGATTTCAATTGGAAAGGGTCAGTAAATGATAATGACGGGGGGGAGCTATCCAAAAGAACAAGAGGTTTGCAACCTACACCCATCACTCCCCTCCCAACCATTTTTCTCTTAACAGGAAAGCCACAAATTCTCCAGAGGGAAGCCAGAGCACAGCTAAGGTGAGTTTACATCCTGGGACCCGTTGCCAGGTTTCCACCATCTCTTAACGTAGGAAGCTGAGGAAAGTAGTGAGACTCGTTTCCGGCCAGACAGATAAGGAATTCACCACAGAGCAGGGGTGGGGAGATTGTGGCCCTTCACAGGTGCCCATTCCTCCTGACCATTGGCAATGCTGGCTGGGTCCGATGGGAATTGCAGTTCAAAGAGCGGTATGGTCGTTCAGGTGCTGTCGCAGAACATTTGAAGAAAAAGGAGGTGTATTGTGGAGGGACAGAAATCCTCGGTGCATAGCAAGCTTCACCAACCGTTTTGGACCAGTGGGCACACTTTGTCGGAATCTCTGCTATGACCCAGCTGGAAAAGCTCATCCTCTGGTCGAGTCCTTCGGTATCACCTCCGATGATGATTAACGACCTGAGCCTCTGATAAGGCTCCAGGCACATTCCCTCATTACACAGAGTATCCAGCATCAGGGAAGGACAAGAAATGTATGAGCTACATTGCTACGTTTTATTTCTAACTACGCAGACAGAAAAGAAATATATGTGCTCTCTCTGTGAAAGCAGAGAGCAACTGAAAACAAAGTAACAGGAAACCAGTAAAACATCACATCCGTCTCCCGTCTTCCATGAGACTTCCAACAGCCTGGAATCTCTGGAATGCAAAACAGAGTCTTGTGACTCCAAGTGACGCACAGTGGTACAAACAGAAACCAACACACTTCAGATTTTGAGAGAGCGTTGTGGGCACCTGTCACAAAATGGCTGTCCTGGCGGCATAGTATAACACAACATTGGAGAAAGTGCTCCCATTGCTGCATCTCCTTCCCACACCTGGAGACAACTTCCGGGAAAGTTAACATGGGAAGCTGGCTGTGTCTTGCCAGCCCTGATGGCGGGGATACAGCTGTTAATGGCAGAAGTACCCTGTTTCCCCCAATGCCAACCCTAAACTAAAGCATTGGCTGCATTCGAAGATGTGTCTGTTATGAATATGCGTTTACCCCATAGCTGTCAACGTTTCCCTTTTTTTAAGGGAAATTCCCTTATTCCTAATAGGATTCCTTGCAAGAAAAGGGAAAAGTTGACAGCTATGGTTAACCCTCAGCCTACAAGAAGTACTCACAGCAGAGGAATAAAGAAAGGTTGGTTTATTGCAAGAAATAAAGGTGGCAGAGCATAGCGATGCTGCTTTCAGTCAGTCAAGTTATAATCCAAGCAGGCAGCAAATTACACAGTATGCACCCCTTGATCAAAAGAGTAAAAAGGATCCCTATCTTGCCCAAAAGAGACAGTTGAGCATGATGGTTTGCCACAGACCCACACTTAAAGACAATTGAGAGAGGGAGGGGAAGAATGGTATACCCAGGGCCTTCTTTCAGTCAGAACTCACCCGAATTCAGTTCCAGCACCTCTCAAGTGGGCACCATTGCATTAGAAGAGAACAAGGGAGGTGTTCATGGTGAGTTCAGGCACCAGTTTTTCTAGACAAAAATAGCACTGGTATACCTGTCCTGAAGCAAACAGTGATACAGCATCCTTGCAGGTATAGAGTGTCAAGGAAATAAACAACTATCTGACTTTTAGAAGACATCTGAAGGCAGCCCTGTTTAGGGAAGTTTTTAATGTCTGATATTTTATTGTATTTTTAATATTTTGTTGGAAGCCTCCCAGAGTGGCTAGGGAAATAAATAAGTAACAATTATTCTTATTCTTATTCTTATTCGAGTGAAAAGAGATCCATTGTTGGAGCTTTGAGAGCTACAGGGTTTAATAGTTCAATAACTGTTATGAATCAATATTATGAATCCCCTTTGCCTTGGGGAAAGGGGAGAGGTTCTTTTTGAATGAATAAGTGGCATAGCACCTTTACTTCATTGTTTATTTTCTACAAGTTCTTATCTGTTTGCTATTTTATTTACCTTACCCAGTTTGCAGTTGAAACAATGTGACCCTAGTGAGACATGACTCAGGTTCCTATGTTCTGAGTTTACCTTTAAAGGAAGATTTTATTGTCTATGCAGACCCTCTACAGCAGGCATAGGCAAACTTGGCCCTCCAGATTTTTTGGGACTGCAACTCCCATCATCCCTAGCTAACAGGACCAGTGGTCAGGGATGATGGGAGCTGTAGTCCCAAAACATCTGGAGGGCCGGGTTTGCCTATGCCTGCTCTACATGGTGTGGCAATTAAAGTTTGCATATAACATTGGATTACTCTTCTGATCTTTAATTACTGAGTTTTTAATTCGTGCCTTCTAGAATATACCGTATTTTTTGCTCTATAAGACTCACTTTTCCCCTCCTAAAAAGCAAGGGGAAGTGTGTGTGTGTCTTATGGAGCGAATGCAGACTGCGCAGCTATCCCAGAAGCCAGAACAGCCAGAGGGATTGCTGCTTTCATTGTGAAACGATCCCTCTTGCTGTTCTGGCTTCTGAGATTCAGAATATTTTTTTTCTTGTTTTCCTCCTCCAAAAACTAGGTGCGTCTTGTGGTCCGGTGCGTCTTATAGAGCGGAAAATACGGTATTTAAGATCAGGGCTAGCACCAGGGTCAAGAGAGTTCATTGAGGGGCTCTATTTTATTCCAAGTTATTCCAGCTTTACTTATCCCATGAACTACAGAAGTAAAATCAGATTGTAGTAGTATTTGCAGAAAATAACTTCTAAGCAATACCTGATCTCAGATGAATCTACCACAGGAAAGGTGCATTCTGATTTATATCCATCTCATGCAAAGTTTGCGGAGGTAATATCAGCTTGGCATATATTCACTGGATGTGACAATAATTTATAGGGAGATCTGCAAGAAAGATGAAGCAGTGCCTAAAGTGCAATAAAAAAAATAGTGACACTTTTGTGGGGGGGAATGTTGACTATCCATCTGATGCAAGGTTTGCAGAGTTAGAAAGATATATATGCTTGATTTACAAATCAATGATCGAGCTTGTGTTTAGATGAACTGTGCTGCTTCCTGTATGCAAAACAAGAAGCTCAAGCCGAACAACTTCCTTCTTTGTTGGAATTACGATTCAAAGTAAGACTGTAACTTCAATCTACCCACAAGCATAGATCAAACAACAGAGATAATATCTCCTACTATACTTTTCAAGTATGAGCTTTGCATTTTGCTATATTGCACTTCAGATATTTCCAATGTTTCTTTGAATATGAAACATTAAAACCTTAAAGCATTAAAACATTAAACATTAAAACATTAAAAAGCCACAGAGCTTTTTAAAAAAACTTGCTGCACAGCTTAATAATTTAAAGCACTAATGTCAGCATTAGCAAACAACTTGAATGCAACCCATGTCTCTGTCTGCACTTGTATTTTATTGTCACCAAGAGCCTGAGCTCAACATGCAAACTGCACCTGGTTTCACCATAATGTATTATAGTACTAAATAATCGTAATACTTAGCCTTTGAACTTTTAGGTCGTTCACAGTGTTTCGCACCCACTACCTTGCAGTCCTTGCATCAATCCTGCAAGGCAGCTCAGTATTATTATTTCCAATGTGAGATGAACTGAGAATAAGAAATAATAATTCAGTGATTAAGGCCGCCTATTGAATTCCTGTTAGTGGTGAGATTTCTACCAGGAACTTCCTGATTTATAGTTCAGTCTTTTACCCCCTTTAGGCTATATTACTGTGCTATCACTGCAGCACTTGCACAGCCATCCCAGTACTTGTGGATGCCAAGACAGCCTTCCTTTTCTTGCTAATTTTTCAAAGGACGCCTCAGCAGCACAGTTTGGGAATCACTGATATAGAGACTTTTTCTGTATCTTCTACCCTCCTAATCTTTGCTGGGAACTAACTTCCTTTTGGGGCTTCCTTTTTAGAGCCATGTTGTCTCTGAATCTCCTAAGATCTCACCACAACAGATCTCTGAAGATGCACAGAAAACAGAGGAGAGGCAGCAAGTGAGGAATCCTATTATAGTATGGAATGGATGTACAGTGATACTTTGATTCTCAAACAACTTGGAACCCAAATACTGCAAACCCAGAAGTAAGTGTTCCGATTTGCAAACTTTTTTTGGAAGCCAATGTGCTCCGTTTCGACTGTTACGCTTCTGGTTTGAATGCTACACTTCTGTTTTGAGTGTTACGCTGAGGTCTGCCTGTTTTTGCTATTTATTTTGCCTCCATCCATTCTTCTCTGACTGATCATGGACTTAGGGGGACTCAGAGTCCCATGGGGAGTTGGGCAGCATAAGCTAAACCCCAACTTTGAAATCAGGGCCATGGACAGGCCACCTCTGCTTTGAAGTTTTATTGGTTTCGGTGAAGTTAGTAAAGGTAAAGGGACCCCTGACCATTAGGTCCAGTTGTGACCGACTCTGGGGTTGCGGTGCTCATCTCGCTTTATTGGCCGAGGGAGCCGGCGTACAGTTTCCAAGTCATGTGGCCAGCATGACTAAGCTGCTTCTGGCGAACCAAACCAGCTCACAGAAACGCCGTTTACCTTCCCGCCGGAGCGGTACCTATTTATCTACTTGCACTTTGATGTGCTTTCGAACTGCTAGGTTGGCAGGAGCAGGGACCGAGCAACGGGAGCACACCCCGTTGCGGGGATTCGAACTGCTGACCTTCTGATTGGCAAGTCCTAGACTTTGTGGTTTAACCCACAGCGCCACCCTCGTCCCTTTCTTCGGTGAAGTTAAGTGCATGCTAATCTGTCTCACTGTGAGTTTTCAAAGTGCTTTAAAGCAACTAACGTGGCAACGAGAGAATTATCAGTGACAGTAGGCAGGTTGGTGAGCAGAGCAAATGGGGGCATAGCTGTCAACATTTCCCTTTTCTTGCAAGGAATCCTATTCGGAATAAGGGAATTTCCCTTTTAAAAAGGGAAACATTGACAGCTATGATTGGGGGCCGGGGGCGGGGCAGAGCCTCCCTAGATGTTTATATGAACTGTGCTGCTTCCTGTATGCAAGTCAAAACACTCCAGCTTATTACTCATGATTTAAAATGCTGAGTATGTAACAAGAATTCAGTCTACTCACAAACAGGACCAGCCCGCCCTGAGGTGGATTGAGGCAGTGGAATTCAGTGGGGTGAATTCCCCTACCCAGCAGTGGAGCGTGTCTTCATGTGACGCCACTTTGTGATGCTGCAATGATCCCAGCCTTGCAGAGCAGTTTGGGGCAGGTGGCGTGAGAAGGAAGCAAAGCGGGTTCTCCTTCATGGAGAGCACGTGTTGCGGTGGAGGCAACCATGACACCCCCTGTTGTTGGGTGGGTTAGTATGGATGGCCACAAATTGGATAGGGCACCTCCAATTGTTGCTGGGGAGAATTTAATGTTGCAAAATTTTTTGATTGATGGGGTGCTATTTATTCCCTGTGTTGAACTTCCTCTTTTCACTGCACACATCAGATTACCCGCCCACCCTATATTTAGAGTTTGTTTGTGCTGACTTTGCTATGCCTGTCATGGGGTCATCTGCTTTGGAGCAGGGGCCTGGTAGAAATTTTTACCATTTGGCTGATTGGCTGGTGCCATTTGGTTTTTGCCTACTGCGTAACAAATCGTCACAACTTGTAAAGTTGCGGTTAAAGGTAAAGGTAAAGGCACCCCTGACCATTAGGTCCAGCCGTGACCTACTCTGGGGTTGTGGCGCTCATCTCGCTTTATTGGCCAGGGGAGCCAGTGTACAGCTTCCAAGTCATGTGGCCAGCATGACTAAGCCGCTTCTGGCAAACCAGAGCAGCAGACGGAAACACCGTTTACCTTCCCGCCGGAGCGGTACCTATTTATCTACTTGCACTGGTGTGCTTTCGAACTGCTAGGTTGGCAGGAGCTGGGACCAAACAACGGGAGCTCACCCCATCACGGGGATTCGAACCGCCGACCTTCTGATCGGCAAGCCCTAGGCTCTGTGGTTTAACCCACATTGGTCAATTTTGTTTGGTGGAGGGGATCTGGTTGGCTGTGCCTGCCCCTCCAATGCTGCTGTTGCAAGGTTATTCCAGTAAAGGAATCCAGGGGTTCGCCATGCTCTTGTCCGAACCCCTGACAAGGGGCTAGGGCCACGCAAGAGCCCCTGGGAGCATTTGGGGAGCGGTGAGAGCCTGGCGCCCAGCTCAATTCTCTCCCGAAAAATGTTTACCCTTACTGACTTCCGCAGGCTTGCGGTTGTCAGTTCTGTTCCTACCTCTATGTGGGAACAGATAGTCGCTAACCAGTGCCTAAGCAACCACTCACATACTGTAATTCAATAAAGTTGTGGCCAAAATTATGCCAAAAACCAAAACAAAAATGTTGTGTAAACTCTGTCTTTATTTGGGGGTGTCCTGGGGGCCCTCGACACGCAATAGCCACAATCCCAGCCTTTCCCTCCCAGCAAGGCTGGGAGATCAAAGTACTCATACCTGTTGCATCCTCCTGACTGGCACCTTGCCAGTGGCCCCCAGAAAAATGTGTCCTGGGTCATAGACCTGGCAGTCCCACCCCCCACGCTACACCCCTAACCACTCCTCACCCCGTCCCTGCTGGAGAAGTGGGAAGCAGTAATGGCAGCAGATTCCAGTGAGGTCTTCTGGAAATTTTGCGATATCTCACTGAAGCTGCTGCCACCCAGTAAACAAGGCTTTGGCTGAGTGGGGCAGCAGGGGCACTTTTCTGTTGCTACAAATGGTATGGGTAGGCAGGGGGGTGTAATCACCTTGCCTACCCTACAATGCTGGAAGCCCAGGGTAAAACAGTGGCGTTTTGGGTTTTCTGGCAAGGACATTTTTCTTCGATGTCAGGGAATTCAAAGCAGCCACTAAAAGGAAGGTAGCAATATGGAAGATGCAGTTTGTCTTTCCTGTGATGGCGAATAACAAACAATCGATAGACCTCATGAATTAGGATGCAAGGCTTTCAGGCAAGAGGAATCAAAGAGGCAGTGAGGAGGGATTGGGAAAATCCTGCCAGTTTCCCAGGGCTGAGCATCCAGCAGAAGCAGCTTTTGAGGTAGGAGAAAGAGGGCAAAAAGAGTAACAAGAAGGCAGCCAAGCCTTTCCTCAGACCACAGGCCAAGAAATAAAGAAGAAACTGCTCACAAACCAATATCCAACTATCTTTAAAAAATGTGCTCTCTGTTCCCTGATTTATGTGGGTTGTAGCCAAACAATTAATTTCTTGGCATGGATGTGACTCAGAGGGCCAAACAAGACAATATGCAAGAGGCAGGTGCCAATTTTCCTGACTTTAACGTATCTATGGGCTCACCCACACTTATCTATATGGTGTAACATAGTGGAAGACCAAGTTCTTGTGAGCCAGTATAAGGGGGCACAAAGGCTTGCAGGATTCTTCCTCCGTCCTTCCACTTGCAGCCAGAGCAGGCTGGATCAAAAGGATCTTACTGAGCATGAAGGTCAGGTTTGGAGAGACTGCGCTAAGCATCTGTGTTTGGGGCTTCAGTCAGCATAGCTCATTCTCCCCCCCCCCCCCCATGTAAAGCCCCAACCCCCCTTTGTGTGTGTGAAGCGAATAAGGGCACCTATTTCTCATTGCCTGTTCAGGTTTCTTCCCCCTAATGTGTGAAGTAGGGTATTTAGTCTTCTGCTCATTATGCCCTGGTATTCTGATGTCTTATGCTGTTTAGATGGATGAATGGCAAATGGGCATTTTATGGGATTTCACAATATATTTCTCATAGAGCCTGAGAACAAAGACTCAAAGGCAACTGCCTTCAAAATGGCAATTTGCAATTCATTGCTTTAATCACCTAATCTAAGATGATTAGGTGATTCAGTCACATCAGAGCTACCAGAGAATAACAATCGATAATTTCAACTCAGCTAGAGATCAGAGGGCTCTTCTTGGTTTTCTAAAGCTTCAATGGAATCTTCCAGTTAAACCCTCTCAGCAGTACACATTTAGGGATTTTTCATTTCAGTGTTGATTAAACAATTATACAGTTGTACCTCTGGTTGCGAACGGGATCCGTTCTGCAACCTGAAGCACCGTATCTGCACAGGTGCGCAGTGTGATTTGGTGTTTCTGCGCATGTGTGATCTAGTGCTACTGCACATGCGCAAGTGGCGAAACCCAGAAGTAACCCCTTTCCGGTACTTCCAGGTAGCCATGCGACGCAACCTGAAAAAACATAACACGAAGCAAACATGAGGTATTACTGTACTTAGCAATAACGACAGTGCTCACTGTCAAGAATCCTTCCATACTTTTGTCCAAATTGAAACAATCTCTCCCAAAGTGTTTGCCTTCTAGGAGTAAAACACAGCGGAATGAATACTGCAAGTTGCATACCCAGAACTGCCTGTATTGTCCTCGTGGTGCCTTTCTTTCTGCTCCCCAACTGCATGCAGGTAGAGGACTTTCTTTACAGAGACTGCAAAATGGGCTTAGCCGACGGTGTTGAAATCTACAGAAGGCATCAATGGAGGGAAAATGAATCCTGGAGCCCCCATCTAATGAGCTTCATGTAGATGAAAGGTTGCTGGGGGAATTATTTCAGAATATGGGTGACATGTGGGGAGGCAATGGACATTATAAAAAAAAAGTGTTACTTTTTTTAAAAAGACAAGCAAGGCTGCCATTTCTTCCCTAATGCTTTGGGTGCAGTGAATGGTGGTTGGTAATTTCAACGGACCCCCTTTCCTCCCTCTTGTGTCTCTGCACGTGTCTTCATATCTAGTGAATGAATGAATGAATTTACTTTATTACGGTCACAGACCAGCATAAGCAAAGCATCTAAATAAATAGCATAACAGTATGAGTCTAAGAGAATAATTACTAAATAAATGGGAGCAAGAACCAAACGTAGCTAAAAGCATATACATAGAATACTTAATTAAGCATAAATAAAGGATGGATAAAAACTGATAAGAAAATTTAAAAAGACCAGTTAAAACAGCTATATGGGGTGTGGATCTAACAATATCGGCCTTCAATTTAGGACTGAATTGTAGCATAGACCATCCTTCGACAAATATCAATCATGGCAATGCAAAATCTGGCGACTGAATATGTGACTTCTAGCTTTCGTCCTGTAGTAACAGGGAGATGTTGTGTTGTTCTGAATGCGCAGGAAACTTACCGTATTTTTCGCTCTATAAGACGCACTTTTCCCCTCCTAAAAAGTAAGGGGAAATGTGTGTGCGTCTTATGGAGCGAATGCAGGCTGTGCGGCTATCCCAGAAGCCAGAACAGCGAGAGGGAGCACTGCACAGCACTCTATCTCGCTGTTCTAACTTCTGGCTTAGCCACGCAAAGCCTCCGCAGGGCAGTGGGGAGCCTTCATCCCACTGCCCTGCGGAGGCTTCGCACGGCTATCCCTGGCTTTTGCGGGAGATGGAGGAAGGGACAGAGCACGCAGCTGCGCTCCCTTTAAAGAGCGCACGGCTCTTGGCTGGCTTTTGTGGATAGCGGCCCGTCAGTCCCTTCTCCCTCCTGGGGGAAAAGCCCCCAAGAGCCACAAACACGCTCCACGCACTCTTTAAAGGGAGCGCGGCTCATGTCTGGCTTTTGCGGGAGGTGGGGGAAGGGACAGAGGGTAGCTTAGCCACGCGCAGCCTCTTCCGGGCAGGGGGAGCCTTCATCCCGCTGCCCGGGAGAGGCTTCAGTGGCTATCCCAGAAGCCAGAACAGCAAGAGGCTATCCCGGAAGTCAGATCCCTCTTGCTGTTCTGGCTTCTGGGATTCAGAATATTTTTATTCTTGTTTTCCTCCTCCAAAAACTAGGCGCGTCTTATGGTCTGGTGCGTCTTATAGAGCGAAAAATACGATATATAAGATGGGTTGGATAAACCTAGTTCAAATGTCTATATAATACTGGCAATGAAGAAGGGCATGCTCCGTTGTTTCCTGGTGCCCAGAGCCACAAGGGCATTTCCTCTCCTCGTAAGGTATCTTCCTATATCAGCTTCCTGAATGGCTGAAGGGAGGGCCTGACAACGGGCCAAAGTGGAAGCCCTTCGTTGTTTTGGTATTTTGCGGTTAGCTGTTGTCAGAGCTGCCCGAGGTCCCAGCTCACAAAGGACCAACGCCAGTTCTTGTTATATACAAAAGTCTTTATTGAAGATCAGTTTCGATTTCAAAGCCACGGCGCGCAGCTCTACGTCTTGGAGTCTAGACCGCTGAAGCTCCGTCTGAATCTCCACCCCCCAGACACCAGTTTAAGACTCTAGCCTTGCTCCACCTCTTCCTTTGCTCTTTCCTCCTCTGGGTCCGCCTGTCCGCTGGGGTCTTGCCCTTTCTAGACTCTTCTGACGCTGAGTCCCCTGAGTCTTCCCCCTCCCTCTGGCGGGCTTTAGGACCTGGTTCCCAATCCGGGTTACCTGCTGTGCCACGCGCCTGTACATTTGAACTTGGCGCACGCGCCCAGCCGGCAACCTTCCTCCTAACCGTTACACTGCTCCTGTCACTGCTTCCCCCTTCGGAGAGGCTAGCTGGACCTGACCTCCCCTCCGTTCCCTCACTCTGCGATGGAGGCGTGGCCAGCCCTGATTCACCTTCTCTCCCTGCTGGAGGAGAAGCTGGTCCTGATACATGGGACTCTTCCCCCCCACTACGCTCTGGTGGAGGAGCTGGTCCTGATCTCTCGCTGCTGCTTTGGGAGTCCACGCTGGCCCCTTGCTTCTGGTGTGTCCCCCCTGGGACCCCCCTTGCCCTGGCCGTCGGCGCCCCCCTCTGGGAATCTTCTGATTCGCTGGAGAAGCTTATGGAATCTCTCGGGCCACTCTCATACTCCCCTACGCTGCCCTCAGATTCTTCCCCTTCGCTCTCCATTTCCTCTCTCCCCTGTGCCTCTGCTCCTGAGACCCTGACAGCTGTGTATGGTATTTGGGAAGTCAGGTATCTTCTAGTTTCGCTAATTAAATTTTTTTGGGACTTGGCTAGGTCTGCATGTCGCTCTGTATCTACCGCATGCTGTTTAATGTTGTTGTTTTTTGCTTGTTTGTGCCCGATGCTATGTAAGATCTGTGGACTGAATCCTAGAGTTGTTATTATATTTTCCACTGCTCGTTTCCATGTCAACTGAAATTCGTCTTCAGTTGTCAGGGAAGCAAGGCTGCTCGGAAGGAAGGCTAGTCTCAGCCAGTAATTAAGAGTGGTGAGCCACACTCTCGCCTTGATTCTTATGAATCAAGTTTGGAGGTGTCTCTGCCCCTCCTCTGTTTATTCTGTTCCAGAACTGCCTTTGCTAACGCCGCTTACATTGTCATCTATCACAGCTGTAATGACAGAAAAGTTGCTCTCTCGGGACTACGTGTTCCGATAAGATTGATGACTGATCATTTATTTTGATGCAAAACAGCTGTGGGTGATTTCAGGCAGTGCAGAGAAACAGTGGAAGGAGAAGGGAAGGAAGGGGATTGTTGTTTAGTTGTTTAGTCATGTCCAACTCTTCGTGATCCCATGGACCAGAGCATGCCAGGCATTTCTGTCCCCCACTGCCTCCTGCAGTTTGGTCAAACTCATGCTGGTAGCTTCGAAAACACCATCCAACCATCTCGTCCTCTGTCGTCCCCTTCTCCTTGTGCCCTCCATCTTTCCCAACATCAGGGTCTTTTCCAGGGAGTCTTCTCTTCTCATGAGGTGGCCAAAGTATTGGAGCCTCAGCTTCAGGATCTGTCCTTCCAGTGAGCACTCAGGGCTGATTTCCTGAAGAATGGATAGGTTTGTTCTTCTTGCAGTCCATGGGACTCTCAAGAGTCTCCTCCAGCACCATAATTCAAAAAGGAAGGGGATATCGACAGCTATTTCCCTGCTTAGAGTTGCCCCGCTCAAGCTGTTTTTCTCTCTGATGGGAAAGAGATACAGAGGTCCCAAACCAGTTTCCCTCATCAGTGGGGAGGCAAAATGGTGGGAGATTTTGAGCAGAGAAACACAGGCAGAAAAGAGCTCCCCCAATCTGAAACCACCTGTGTTTCTGCTTGCCATTTTAAGCATAAAAAATGGAAAAACTATTGCATGCCAAGGCACCCGAGCCACAAAGTGTCAAGCAGAACAATGAAACACACTGACTCAAAGTATTTTGGTTTATGGGTTCAAATAGGCCACAACTTTATTGGTTACAGATGTGAGCGGTTTGGCTTAGGCGTTGGGGTGAAGCCAGGCTATACAGTGGTACCTCAGGTTAAGTACTTAATTCGTTCGGGAGGTCTGTACTTAACCTGAAACTGTTCTTAACTTGAAGCACCACTTTAGCTAATGGGGCCTCCTACTGCTGCTGCGCCGCCAGAGCACGATTTCTGTTCTCATCCTCAAGCAAAGTTATTAACCTGAAGCACTATTTCTGGGTTAGCGGAGTCTGTAACCTGAAGCGTATGTAACATGAAGCGCATGTAACCCGAGGTACCACTATATCTTGACTCCTGCTTGTCTTCAGGGAGTCCACTTAAGGGTAAACCACCAATAGGGGTTGCCCTATGACATACATCAAATAGGGGCACCCCAAGAGGTCCCCGTAGGGGCTGTGACATGGCCGTAGCCCACGTCCAGGCTTCGGACAGGAGTCACACCCTGGAAACCTTTAACACAGTGATGGCCAAACTTGGCCCTCCAGCTGTTTTGCGACTAAAACTCCCATCATCCCTAGGTAACAGGACCAGTGGTCAGGGATGATGGGAACTGTAGTCCCAAAACAGCTGGAGGGCCAGGTTTGGCCATCACTGCTTTAAGAGGATACAGTTACTGAGGAGGGGCAGGCGAAGGCTACAACCTCCCCTCCATCCAAACAAAGACCTAACCTCACAAAAGTTATGACGATTGCACAAGGTAGGCGAAAACCAAATGGCAGGTGCCAATTTCTACCCGGCCCCAACAATATGGCGACCAACAAGTGTCCATTGCAAGGCCATATCAGAGCAAAGTATGGAAAGAGGGTGGGTGGGTTGGGTGATCTGGCAATGGGGTGAGAGAGGGGGTAACGGCTGGCCGTGCCACGGTTAAATTGCCCGTGGCCACACCCACCCTGCCCGCTGATTGGCTGGGACTGTCCTACAGAGGGCAGAACCCCAGCGATGATGGATGACGATGCAGCCGGCGTGACGCAGGGGAGAGGCTCCGCCCCTTTGGCCGGTAAACTGTTGAGACCCGGCTGCCCAGCCGCAACACTGCCTGCCAGGAAAAGATGAGCGGACTTACAAGAAAGTGTAGTGTGATTGACAATGTTGAATTAAATCTTATGGCAATAAATGCAATTTATTTTTTTGCTGCAAAAGGCTAACATGGCTTCACCTCTGGAAATTGTCTGTACCCTCGTCTACTACTATCTTGGTAATAAGGTACCGGTAATTAATAAATTATCACCTAACCAACAGTATTAAATTTTTTAACAATTCAAATAATTTTAAATATTTTATACTATGTGGCTGAGCAAGTGAGTTTAGCAAAGTTTGTTACACACACAATTTATTTTGGTTTGAGGATAGCAATTCTCATTAAACCGAACGGGACTTGCTTTTGAGAAAAACATGTGGAGGATTGCCATTGCTATGAACGCCATTCATATTTTACTGCTGTATTTAAGTCACAAACCCACCCAGAAGGGTGATGCAAACTGATGTAACCCGTTGCAAGATCCAGATTTGGCTCAGCCCCCTGTCTAAGAATGAGATTTGAGAAAAGGCTTTCGTAAACTTGCATCCCACGATGAATGCGGTTTCGTCTTTCTGATAAGTTCATTCCCACTATCATCGCTTGTGGTCAGTGGATATCCCGTATGCATAAATGCAAAGGTTTCATTGCGCAATTGCTTTGCGTTCCAGCCGCCTTCTTTGTTTTTATCCTCTCTGGGGAAAGCTGCATTCTTATGTCAAATTCAATATCGCAATAGTTCTGTCAATGTAAGCGTTTCAGTTTGTGTGATGGAATGGCTTGCGACTCCTTCCCCTGTGTTCTGTTCTGGGTGTTCTGCAGATCCGAACCCCCCGGCACAGCTGATTTTGGAGGTAGGGTGAGGAGAAGGGAATGTTCTGTTGTGCTAGTGGGACTTGCTGCGCTGGCTCCCTCTATCTCAGGGGTCAGCAAACTTTTTCAGCAGGGGGCTGGTCCACTGTCCCTCAGACCTTGTGGGGGGCCGGACTATATTTTGTGGGGGAAATGAACAAATTCCTATGTCCCACAAATAACCCAGAGATGCATTTTAAATAAAAGGACACATTCTACTCATGTGAAAACACACTGATTCCTGGAACGTCTGTGGGCCGGATTTAGAAGGCAATTGGGCCAAATCCGGCCCCTGGGCCTTAGGTTGCCTACCCATGCTCTATCTAGTAGTTCAAAACAGCAGGGAGTGGGATTGCCTTCACACACGAGCTCCGTGTATTGCAGGGGTCGGCAACCTAAGGCCCATGGACCCCTGCTGCCCACTCGGTCGGCTCCTGTGTGCTGCACTAAACCGGCGCAGAGCAGAGCAGGGACACCTTCCGTGATGCTGGCAGGAAGCTCCTGAAGCCCATGGGAAGCTGCGCATGCCTCCTTCGCGCCGGAAGGAGTGCTGGAAATAGCGTTTGCACATGCATGCGTGTGCGCGTGCACACACACACTCCAGCCCACTGCAGCATCTGCGGGACCATGAACCGGCACAAGCCACAAAAACTTTTCCGACCCCTGGTCTATTGCAATAGTTTAGGGAAGCTTTTAATGTTTGATGCATTACTGTCTTTTAATATTTTGCTGGAAGCCGCCCAGAGTGGCTGGGGAAGCCCAGCCAGATGGGTGGGGTATATTAGTAGCAGTAGTAGTAGTAGTAATATTACTCTAAGAATCACAATGTACCCTCCATTTTCCTGGGATTCCAGTGAGAGAAAGGATTTAATTCTGAGAAGAACTTTCTAGGAAGAATGACATTAGGGGAAAGAGGGTTTGCCTTCCGTTCCCAGACCTGCCCTGTCTGGCTAGCAGGCAGCCAGTTACTGGCATTGCTCTCATCTGAGCTATTGCTTGAGACTCCCATTGGAATTCTACATCAGGGGCTTATTTCAGCTGCGGGAGAGAGATGCTATCTCAGGCCATGCTAAACCCTAAGGAAACCATTCCTGGGGAGAGGCAGTCTTCTGTTGGTGCTGCTTCTCCTTCTCATCCCACAGAGAGTGGGAAAGAATGTACATTCTTTCATATGCGGTGGACCTGTAAAAGGGTAAAAGAATATTGGGAAATACCGTAATTCATAATGAATTGAAAAAGTGTTTAAAAGCACTTTTCAGAATATAACAACCCCGAGTCCTTTTTGTCAGGGATAATTCAGATGGAAATTCCCAGGTGTCAAAAAAGTTTATTTATGTGTGCCACTACTGCGGCCCATGTTTTGTTAGCCCACAAAGCACACCGGCAACGGAAGTGGAGGAGAGCGACGTCGATGTACCCATCACAGACTGGCAGCATGCCTTGGGGGAAGAACTGTATCCGGCATGCACCCCCACAGCATTGGAGCACCCGGAACCCACGCCAGAAGAGGGGGAGGGGGAAGGGGGGCTTTGAGGGGGGGATGGATGTCAGGGACTCAGCGGGAGCGCAGGGAGGAGAGGAGATGGAGAGCGAGGGGGAGCAATCCGAGGGCAGCGTAGGAGAAGATGACAGCAGCCCGATAGATTCCACGAGCCTCTCCAGCGAATCGGAAGATTCACAGAAGGGGGTGCCGATGAGCAGGGCAAGGGGCGACCCAAGGGGGACACCCCAGAAGCAAGGGGCCAGCGGGGACTCCCAGAGCAGCAGTTGGAAATCAGGACCAGCTTCCCCACCAGAGCGTAGTGGGGGGGAGGAGTCCCAGGTGTCAGAGCCCACATATGCACCACCAGCGAGAGAAGATGAGTCAGGGTTGACCACGCCTCCATCGGAGAGCGAGTTAACGGTCAAGAGGAAAGTTGCAGGCTGGGCGCGCGCGCCAAGTTCAAATGTACAGGCGAGCGGCACAGAAGGTAGCCCGGATAGGGAACCAGGTCCTAAAGCCCGCCGGAAGGAGGGGCAAGAATCATCAGGGTCAGCGTCAGAGGAGTCCAGGAAGGATGAAACCCTAGCGGGCAGGAGGACCCAGAGGAGAAAGGAACTTAGGAAGAGGTGGAGCAAGGCGAGAGTCTTAAACTGGTGTGGAAGGGGAGGAGACTCAGACGGGACTTCGCCGGTCTAAGGTCGAGACGTAGAGCTGCACGCTGCGGCTTTAAAATGGAAACTGAACCTCAATAAAGACTTTTGTACATAACTACAGCCTAGCGTTGGTCCTCTGTGAGCTGGGACCTGGAGGCAGCTCTGACAGTAAGTCCCGTCTCTTTCAAAGAACCTCGCAACGTGAGAGGACGCAGCGAGGGGCGAAGATTGGTGCTTCGCGAGCTCACGAAAGCAGCACAAGATGACTACAGAAGAACGACTGGCAGCTTTGCAAGACGCCGTGGTACAACTTAACGCAGAAATACTAGCGGCAAGGAGGAGAGAAGAGGAATCAGATGCTGTCTGCAAGGATCTGCAAACCAGGTTGGAAATGTTGACTAAACAGGGGCCACCGGGAGCCAAATCAGAGGGGATCGGGCTCGGGAAGAGAGGGGGGAGCCTTGTGTCGCATTTCGATGGGAGTCTGCAGCAATATCCTAACTTCAGAGCAGACGTAGTTTTTGCGCTAAAGTTGCTGGAGAAGGACTTTAGAGATGAGCAGGAGAAAGTAGGCTTCATACTAACGCATCTCCATGGAGAAGCTAAAGCGTGGTTGCGCAATCTGTGGAGAGATAATGATCCAGCCCTCCAAAACGCAAAAGCCTTCATTAAGGCAATGGACGATTGTTTTTTATC
The DNA here is from genome assembly GCF_951804945.1 of Podarcis cretensis. Classification (NCBI taxonomy): domain Eukaryota; kingdom Metazoa; phylum Chordata; class Lepidosauria; order Squamata; family Lacertidae; genus Podarcis; species Podarcis cretensis. The sequence goes on from NC_137187.1 coordinate 34,884,001, forward strand.
GGAGATAGATGTGGATGTCGCTAGAAAAGAGATTCACGGTTTGAAACAAGGCAGAGCCACTGTAAGGCAATATCATTCCCGCTTTTTTGCATTGGTCAACGCGCTGGGATGGGAAAAAGACTCAGCGTCCGTCAGGGACCTGTTCTGGGAGGGGCTGAACGCGGCTGTGAAAGACGAAATCGCAAGGGGGGAGAGACCACGGAGCACTCAAAAAGTGGTCCAGAAGGCGCTGACGATTGGTGTGCGGCTAGAAGAACGTCCCTGGAGCAAAGATGAAGGGCGTTGGGGACGCACGCCAGCAAGGGCACCTCCTTTCTTTCCCAGAGACTCAGCGCGCGCTCAATCCACGCCTCCACTGGGAGGGGGAGAGGAGCCGATGGAGATAGGTGGTGCCAAGGCTCAGTCAGCAACCAGAGCCCTAGCGCCAGGAGCAGCCAAAGTGAAGCCTCCTAGAGGGAACAGGAAGTGTTACATCTGCGAAAGTGCTCAGCATATGGCAAAAGAGTGCCCCCAGAGGCTCCACAAGCACAATGCAGCCTCAGCAAAAGTAACAGAAGCAGCTCAGCAGAGGGAACCGCAGCAGGGAAACGACGAAGTCTGGCTGGAAGCAGAGCCGCTGGGGCCCAGCCAGACGAGTCAGTGAAGCAGTCCCCAAGAATCTTACAGCCCACAGACCCCCTCCCGCCCAAACCAGTGGTGCAGCTCACCGCAACACTCCAGCTTCCCAGTGGGCTCACCATGGAAGTCCCTATTACCATTGACTCTGGTAGCAATGCAGACTTTATAGGAGTGGATTTCATCAAGCAACATAGCATAGCGCTCCTGCCTGCCACGATGCCCCTGAAAGTAGTGACAGTCGATGGAAGAGAATTGCTGGGGGGACAGGTGGTACAGCAAACGCCGCCAATGGTGATGCGAATTGGAAATCACCGTGAAGTCATCAGCTTCAATGTCACCCAACTGTCTGACACGCCCATAGTGTTGGGCATGAGCTGGTTGGACAGGCACAGCCCGGCATTGGCATGGTACCAGCGTAAATTGACCTTCTGCTCCTCCTACTGCGCAGAACATTGCATCATGACTAACCAGGAGGACGAGGGGCAAGAGGATGACCCACAGCTACAACTGGGCATGCTGCAAGCAGTACCCGACAAGTACAAGGCGTTTTTGGAGGTCTTCTGCGAGAAGGAAGCGGACAAGCTGCCTCCCCACAGACCCTACGACTGCAAGATTGACCTCCTGCCGGGGGCAACGCTGCCGACCGGAAAACTGTACTCCATGTCTGAAGACGAACTGCAAGAGCTCAGGGAGTTCATAGATCACAATTTGAAGCGGGGATTCATCCGAGAATCCAAAGCAGTGGGGGGCAGTCCTGTGTTCTTTGTGAAGAAAAAAGACACGCCCCAAAAGAGGCTAGTAGTTGATTTCAGAATTTTAAATTCGAAAACCAAGCCCACGGCTTTCCCGATGCCCAAGATCGACGACTTGCTCGTGACGGTGAGGAAGGGACGCATCTTCACCAAGTTGGATCTACGAGGGGCGTACAATCTTATACGCATGCGGGAGGGCAACGAGTGGAAGACGGCCATGTTCACGCCCTTGGGCACCTACGAGTATAGGGTTATGCCCTTCGGTTTACAAAATGGCTCCCACTGCTTCCAAGCCTTCATGCATCACGTGTTAGCGGGGCTCCTCTACAAGAAGTGCGTCTGCTTCCTGGACGACATTCTGATCTTCTCGGAATCGCAGGAGGCTCACGAGAGAGATGTCAAGGAAGTCCTGCAAAGACTACGGGAGCACAGGCTTTACGCCAGACTGGAGAAATGCCAGTTCGACATGACGGAGGTGGATTTCCTGGGCTACAAGCTGTCCGACAAGGGAATCGCCATGGACAGCGCCAAGATACGATCAGTACTGGACTGGAAAAGCCCGCGCAATCGGAAGGAGGTCCAGAGGTTTGTCGGCTTTGCTAACTTTTATCGCAAGTTCATCAAGGGTTTCGCTATGCAGACGGCGGCCATCACGGACACCCTCAGCTCCAAGAAGAAGAAGTTCATCTGGACGGAGCAGGCGGAGCAGTCTTTTCAGAAACTCAAGCGTCTTTTCGCTTCCGAGGAACAACTGCTGCATGTGAACCCCAGCAGACCCATGAGGGTGGAGACGGATGCCTCCGACAGAGCCATGGGGGCAGTCCTGTTGCAGCAAGACCCGCAAGGGGATTGGAGGCCATGTGCTTTCTACTCCAGGAAACTCAGCAAGTCGGAGCAGAACTACACCATCTGGGACAGAGAGTTGCTGGCCATTCATGCAGCCTTCAAGGCGTGGCGGCACTTCCTCATCGGAGCCAAACACACGGTGCAAGTTCGCACGGACCATAAGAACCTGGAGTACTGGCGCACGGCGCGGTTCCTGAACCAGAGACACATCCGCTGGGCGGAGTTCTTTGCGGATTTCGACTTCAGGATAGAATATATCCCTGGAGACAACAACATCATGGCTGATGCGCTATCCAGGAAGCCGCAGTATCTGGAGGAAGCAGCACCGGTAGCGGCCAAACACATTTTCGCACCCAAGGCGTGGGCATGTGCTTCAGCCACCGTAGACCTGGAAGCAATACGGCGCGAGCTGCGAACAGATTCCTTCGCACGATCCAAGATGGAGGAGGTGCGCAGCGGCACGGCGAAGGACGACGAGTTCCAGATACACGACGGACTGCTCCTCCGCAAGGGGGCCATCTACGTGCCGGGAGATGAACTCCGCGCGACAGTACTGCAACAGCTACACGACGCACCCAGCGCCGGACATTTCGGCAAGGACAAGACGGTGGAATTAGTAGCCAGAGACTTTTGGTGGCCCAAGATGCGGGGAGAAGTCGCGGATTACGTCACGAGGTGCGACACATGCCAAAGGGCCAAGCCAGTACACAGACCGCCGGCGGGACTGTTAGAACCGCTACAGACCCCGTCCGAACCGTGGGAGAGGGTGGCCTTGGACTTTGTCACTGACCTGCCCAGCTCGAGGGGCAAAACAGCAGTACTTGTGGTAGTCGACATGTTCACCAAGATGGCGCACTTCATTCCTTGCGCGAAGGTGGCCACAGCGGAACAGACAGCCAAGCTGTTCATAGACCACGTGTTCAAAGTGCACGGCCTGCCACGGTCTATCCTGTCCGACCGGGGGCGCCAGTTCATCTCGAGTTTCTGGCAGAAGCTGATGGGAATCCTGAACGTCAAGGTCAACCTAGCGTCGGCAAGACACCCGCAGACCAACGGACAAGCGGAGAGGGTCAACGCCATCATGCAGCAGTACCTGAGATGCTACGCCAACCAGCAGCCCTCGACCTGGGTGGACTACCTGCCCCTGGCCGAGTTTGCCTACAACAACACACAACACGTGTCCACGGGGGTGACACCGTTTTTTGCCAACAACGGGCGACATCCCAGTGAAAATCATGTCCACTGTCCCACTAGAAGATCGGAAACCATTTTGGGATTCAGGAAAGGTATCCTCGGCCTCCACAGACACCTATGGACACACTGTTAAGACCATATTCATGGAAGACAATCTTACTCGGCTATGAGTGACTGCCAAAGAAGAAAAGAAAATAGAAAGGTCCATGTGTGCCACTTGCTCTGATGCTGGTGCTGCGATTGATGTTGACGAGAACGATAATATAAAGCTCCTAGAACAGGGTAGCCACCAGGACCGGCAAGGGGAAGAACAGGTGTTGTGGCACAGCTGCTATGTGGATTTGAAATTGCTTCCCAAAGAGGCAGCTAGTTAGAGCAGAGGTTTTCAACCTTTCTGAATCCTTGGCTCCCTTGACCAACCACATTCTTTCTGTGCCCCCCCCCCGGGATACTTACGTGGGGATTCCCTTCCAGGCGACCATGTGCATCACCAGGATGCATGTAAGTGGGGACTCCCCCCGTATTGCCTAATTCCATCCCCGCCCAGGTTTTCAGTATGTGTGCAAGTGTGCTGGTCCCGGGGGGAAGGTTACCGTGAGGTGTGGTCAGGGACCTGGGTCGAGGGTCTGTAGACTGTCCTCCAAGGGCGAAGCGAGGTCCAAAGCGAGGAGCCGGGCAAGGACGGGAACTCTGGAAGAACAGGTCTGGGTGCTGGCCAAAACAGGTCTTCAACAACGTTGCTCCCGCAACCTGGGACCAGGCTGACTGGCCTTTATCTTCTCTGAGGCCAGGGGCAGTTCCGGCCCCCAGGAGACCCGCCTCTCTTGGCCTTAAGGCGAGCACTCCTCCTGGGAGAAACCAGTTCCCTCCGCCTCTCTGCCCTGAGCCTCTGCAGCTCAGGAGAGGCTGGAGGGTAACTGGACCCAGGGGGAGGCTCACCTTCCCCTGACAGGGCTGGGAGAGGCGCACCTGTAGGCAATGGGTCCTCAATGACCTCCGGAGCCAGAGTGGATTTGAGGCATCTGATCATAGCCTGCATTTTTATCAAGGCTTATATTTTGATCAGATTCCTGTATTCTAAAAATGAGCTTAAATTCACAAATGTTTCTTTCAAGGCAGGAAACCAGCAGGCAGCTGGCAAGCTCTTGGGCAGAGGGCCCCTCTGGTTTATTGCGGTCATAAAAAGGCTGGAAGCAAAAGGTCAAACTGACCATACAAATTACACAATTAAATAGTAAGTGCCTCCTAAGGTTAGAGGGCAAGAGCTGGCTTGAAAGAAGGGGGGTGTAAACTGAAGAAGTTTATTTTGAGGCTGTAAACTGTTCCTTCCTTTTTACTTTGAGAAGGTTTATTCTTCTAAAAAGCTATCTATGTTAATGTATGAAATATATTGGCTTAAATGTAATTATGCAAAGGATTTAGAAACTAAGAAATGTTAGATCCTTATGTTAGATTCTTATTTCATAGAATCATAGTTGGAAGAGACCACAGGGGCCATCGAGCCCAGCCCCCTGCCAGGCAGGAAACACAATCAGAGCACTCCTGACATATGGTTGTCAGGCCTTTGTTTAAAGACCTCCAAAGAAGGAGATCTTTCATTGATGATGCGTGAGAATGTGAACCCAAGATCTCTGACATCTGTTTAAAATAAAATTAGCCACCATCTGTTTTAGCCTTCTGCTCTATTTTAGAATTAAGGGGGCAAAGGTGATCTGGTAATTAAGGTGCCTTGTTGAGGTTAATGGCTACTTGTTTGCCAATTATAAATAGAAGAATATATAGCTTTTTGTTTCCCATAAAAGGCAATAGGAAATGGGTGTATCTTTTATGATTGGTTCTAGCAAACAGCCAATAGGAATTTTAACCAGGCTGATTGGACAGAGGCAGCCAAAGGAGGAGCAAGGGGGCTGGGTTAAGGAAATATAAGTGCTGGCCATAATGGCAGGAGGGCAGGCCAGAGCTTGGTAACCATATACCACTGTGCCTCTCATTTATTTGTCCAACAAATAAATTATTATTTTAATTTCTCTATTGCTGCGTTGAATATTTCATTCCAGCTAAGCGTTAACCACAAGCAGGGTGCTACATATTCACCTGGTGTCTGCTCCTGAGGATCCGGCACAGGTGCAGGCGCTTCATATACAAGGCCCTGCCCCAGCTTAGCCAGCCCTGGAGGCGGGGACTCCTGTGCAGGCTGGGGTTCCTCCGGTTCAGCCTCTGAATCAGATTCCCAGGCCATCACAGCAAGTGGAACACATGTTCTGATAGTGCACGAGTAGGAATTTCCCTGTTTCGCTTTTTACTAGTGCCTGCCAAACTAAAGTATCTTTCCATATCGCTGTGTTTCAAATTTAAGTGTGGGACCTGGGTGCAAGAAATTATGGAAGCAGAAGGAATAAAATAGCAGGCAACTTTAGGCCAAAATGGGCGTTAATTGGCCATGGTTTCCGGCAGTCAGAGGAGAATGCCATCAGCGTTTGACACCTGCCTTGATTTTACAGTTTTATATCTTATTTTTTAATCCAAATTGTTTTATTTATTGCAAAATCTTTTGTTAGGGATCATGCAAATAATGGCAGCAAATAAATGTTTATTATTTGGTAATCCTGAATCAAAACCTTTGGTATGTTTCCTTTGATCCTTGATACAAATGCTGAAAGCTTATACCAAGAACAAACTTAGTTGGTCTCTAAGGTGCTACTGGACAATTTTTAAATTTTTTTTATATATTTTGACAGATGCTGAAGTTATTTGGCAGGAAATGAAGAGAGGGCAGGTAGCACTGAAACGTTATATTTTCCTTCATGCTTACCTAACCAGGTGTCTGACTATGACTCTGAAGCATGTATCCTTCAAGGAAGATGCTGAAGTATATTTAACCTGAAGTGTATGTAACCCGAGGTACCACTGTAAAAAAAAAAAATCCGATTTAAACCCCAAAAAATCTGATTTAAATAAAAGAAGATCCGATTATTTTTTTTTTAAATCATTGATTTTTATCCACCCTGATCATGTATAACACTGTTAACATTTATGAGGAAACAGGTTGTTTAGCCATGTCACTTGCACAGAGCCAGAGGCTCCAGCCCACAGCATGCAAATGGTGCCAGCCGGCCACTCCATGCCTCCTAGGGCAAGAATGCATCTCTCCTCTCCTCCATTGGCATGCATTAATGTTGGCCTCAAGGCAGCTTCCCCTTGTAATGCCCTCTTCAAAGCAGAACTGGATAAAGGATGTTTGGCTTTATAAGTTTTTGATTTGAGTTTCTACTGAAATGAGGCTGCATTTTAATGTTGTATTTTAATCTTGTTTTTAAGTTGTATTTTAATCAATTGTTTTTATATCTGGTGTTAGCTGCCCTGAGCCCAGTCTTGGCTCGGGAGGGTGGGGTATAAATAAAATTTATTATTATTATTATTATTAATGCTTGGCTTTATAAAAACAAATGAGCACTTCAGAAGAGGACGGATGGCCCCTTGGTCTGGAAAGGAGGGATTCTTGGTAGGTTGTCCACAACACTTTTGGCTCTGAGTTGCTCTTCCTTACATTCTGTGGAGTCATCCTCTTACCTGTCTTGCTGTGGGCCCAATCTCCATGTTAGTCTTTGCTCTTTCCCTTTAACTCCCCTCCCTCTATCTGTCTTAGAACCAAGGGAGAAAACAAGCAGCCATGTCTCTCCATGAAGTTGTTGAAGGCTCAGCTCCAGGACCTGAGACAGCAACTTTTGTGCAGAGACCCTACCAAGTACCACACCTGCTTGGTAAGACCCCTTGCCACCTGCAGCTTTCAGCGTGCTTTATTCAGAAGGCACAGCAATGTGGACTTTATTAGGTGTGCTATATTATGAATGTGGAATAGATATTAACTTAGGTTATGCACAAAGGCGCCATTATTGGTTCACCACAAGAAGCTTTCTCTAGAAGAGAAGTGACAGATAAAGAAAATTTGTTAACCTATCAAGAGTTGTTAGAGTGGAACCAAGGAGACTGTAAAATTAAAATAAGGGAATAACTAATAATGGAAAGTTATAATTTCCAGCGGTTTTCTCATTTACAATCAGTAGATAAATTCAAGTTGTATAAAAAGCATTGGGGGCACGGAATAAAGTAAGATGGATTTCGAAATAAAATTGTGTAATGGTGAACACGTTATATCAAAAAAATTATAAAGTTTTGTTGAAATTTGAAATGGAAGAGGAACATGTTAAAGAATGCATGATTAAATGGGCAATATAATATAATATACAGATGGAACATATGTGGGCTAAAGAGTTAAAATACACATTGTGTTGTGATTTAAAAGAGAATTTCCCCCCATAACATTTTATTAATTTCAGCAATAACAAAAACAAAACAAACAATAAAAACAAAAACAAATAAAATAGATTGACTTCCTCCTATTCCCTTCCTTGGTTCCATTGTATATCAATGTGCTACATGTCCATTATAAAGTTTTAACCATTTGAATTACTTATTGTCCATTCATAATAAAATTACAAGTATTCTTAAAACCCTGCCAGAGTATTAAGCTGTGTACATTGCTTCTGTATATATGCAATAAAGTCCTTCCATTTGTCCTTAAATTTGTTGAAGCAGAGTCTGGATACACCTAGACTGATCATAATAGCTGCCTTGCTTACCCTTCTGCAATCTACAAACTGTATGCAGTTTTTTGTTCAGGAGTCTTTCTCCCTCCTTCATAGTAAAGTCATACCTTGGAAGTCTAACAGAATCCATTCCGGAAGTCCTTTCAACTTCCATAATATTCAAAAACGAAAGCACGGCTTCCGATTGGCTGCAGGAAGCCCCGTTGGACATTCGGCTTCCAAAAATAGCTTGCAAACCAGAACAGTCACTTCTGGGTTTGCGGCGTTCGGGAGCCAAAATGTTTGAGAACTAAGCTGTTTGAAAACCAAGGTATGACTCTACTAGAAACAGGAGCTATCCAATGAAGCTGAATTGTGGGAAAGTCAGGACAGGCAAAAGAAGTGAAGGCGTCTAACTGTAGGTGCCAAATATCTCCCTACCCCAGGGCATTTATAAAATAGTTCTTAGTTTCTTTCATTTTGCCTTTCATCTGGCAATGAATTCTTTTTTTTACAAAGATCAGCTGTTTGCTTAGATTTTCAGTGAGATCATGGGTGGACCAGACAAATACACACTGTTATTTCTACTTATGAGAGACTGATTTTCTGGCACTCATAACGAAAGAACATTTTAAACTCAAATAAAGTCCTGTCTTCTCTAGTAGAGTGGGGAGTGTATGTGTAGAGACAGATGATGAAGGGGGAAGTGTCATTCTGCTTGCATTACAGTTTGCTTTATAATTTCCTGAAGCTAATAAATATTCCTGCATCTTAGAATGCCTTTGAGCATGTGCAGAATTCACAAGCTGCCCCCATATATATATATATGGAATTAGGACAGATTAAAAGATCAGTGAAGAATATGACATCTAGAGAAACTAATCCCATTACTTTTTTCCCTCAATGTATCAGTGGATGGAATTGCAGAGATACATCAAAAATGGGAAAATCTACAGTGACTTCCATCCTACCATTATTATTTATTATCAGTTAAATTTATTCTAGGCTGCAGACACAGATTTACATAGATTGCGTATGGGATGCAATTATGGGGAAATTCTAATCCTGCATTATTCAATAGGGGGGAAAAAAGAAAATATTGGACAGGACATGAAAAAAGAAAGCTTTTGAGTAAAAGCGCAGGAATCAATAAAAACCCCCAAACCTTCAACCCCACACTGCACCTGTTGGTTCAGCAACTGAATTTTATTGTGGGGGAAAGTAAAAACTGGGTTTGGAAAACCATGGGACAAAACAGAAAACACTAATATAAATATACATGTGTGTGTGTGTACACACACACCAGTACCACTTGATTGTCTAAAAAACTCCAAAGTGTTTACAAAAATATGTACTTTTACAAAAAAAGAATATCTTTTAAAGTATACAGAAAGTTAAAACTACAACAGAATAGACTAAAATGAATTAGAACTTAGAAAAGGATGTTGTGATTACTAAGACCCAGCATGGGTTTCTCAAAAATAAGTTGTGTCAGATGAATCTCATTCCTTTAAAAAAACACAAAACATAGTTACAAGTTTGGTGGATCAGGGGGCTGCTATGGATGTAGTGTATCTTAATTTCAGTAAGGCTTTTGAAGAATTACCCCTTGGTATTCTTATGGAGGGGACGCGGGTGGCGCTGTGGGTTAAACCACAGAGCCTAGGACCCGCCGATCAGAAGGTCGGCAGTTCGAATCCCCGCGACAGGTTGAGCTCCTGTTGCTCGGTCCCTGCTCCTGCCAACCTAGCAGTTTGAAAGCACATCAAAGTGCAAGTAGATAAATAGGTACTGCTCCGGCGGGAAGGTAAACGGCATTTCCGTGCGCTGCTCTGGTTCGCCAGAAGCAGCTTAGTCATGCTGGCCACATGACCCGGAAGCTGTTTGCCGGCTCCCTCGGCCAATAAAGCAAGATGAGCGCCGCAACCCCAGAGTTGGCCATGACTGGACCTACTGGTCAGGGGTCCCTTTACCTTTTATTCTTATGGAGAAGCTGGAAAATGTGGGCTGGATGAGGTAACAGTTAGATGGATTTATAGCTGGTTGACTAACTGAACCCAAAGAGTGCTCATTAATGGCTCACCATCATTCTCAGAAGAGGGCAACCAAGATGATAAGGGTAAGGTAACCAAGCCTTACGAGGAATGATTGAGGGAGTTGGATATGTTTAGCCTGGATAAGAGGCATATGAGACCCATCTTCAAATTTCTAAAGAGCTGTCACATGGAAGAAGGAGCAAGCCGAGCCAATGGATTCAAATTTCAAGAAATGAGATTCTGAGTAAACATTAGGAAGCTCTTTCTGATGGTAAGAGCCAGTGGCGTAGCGTGGGTTGTCAGCACCCGGGGCAAGGCAAGTAATTTGCGCCCCCTAACCCATGGATTTGCGCCCCCTAACCCGTGGATTTGCGCCCCCTAACCCTAACCCCCAGATGTTGCGCCTGGTGCAGCCGGCCCCCCCGCACCCCCCACGCTATGCCACTGGTAAGAGCTTCTGGACAGTGGGACAGGCCCCCTCGGAAGGTCTTGTACTCCTTCACTGGAGGTTTTTAAGCAGAGGTTGGGTGGTCATCAGTCAGGGATTCGTAAGCTGTGATTCCTGGAATGCAGGGGGTTGGACTAGATGATGCTTGGAATCCCTTCCAATACTACAATTCTGTGAAACTGGTTTAGTATGAAAGAACATGATTCTCTGAGGAATTCCTGAGCACAGGGTTGGTTGTTGTGTTTTACAGCATCAGAACTTTTTTTTTTTTTAATAATACTTATTAAAAAATTTCCAGAATAAAAAGGAAAGATAGCAAGAAAGAAAGAAAAAACAAATATGATTTACACTTGGTTTCAGTGGCATCTTTCCCAGACTTCCCCCCCTCCCCCTCTTGTATTCCATTTTCCTTAAATTGATTCCACAGATTCTTACCCCAAATTTTAAAACCTTATTTGTAATTTTAAATAACCCATTTATTCCAAATTAATTTATCTTATTTATCTTAATGAACCATTTCTCCTTATATTTTATATAATTCCCTAAGATCGACCCCATTTCCCTTCCACGAATTCCCCTATTTTCAAACAACAAACATGAAAAAAGTAAAGAAAGAAATAATATATAATTTTACAGCCTTTGGATTCCAAATCTCCCCCCCCCCCCATTCCCCGGTTCCAATCCCCAAAGTTCATCCATTGTCTACTGCCAGCCTGGTGTATCCACGTCTATATCTCAACTCCACTTTGCCGTCTTTTGATAGCTTTTAATTTCAGAAAGTCCAATCTCGAAAAAACTCTCAGAAAAAGTCATTGTTCTTCCATCCAGACCTCTATGTTTAAGAATCTAACTTAAATTCTATTTCTTGGTCCTTTTAAAGTCTGGATGTTCCAAATACTCCGGCTTCAAATTTGGTCCAGCTCTTATTCCTCAGGTTGCTTTTTCCTGTTCTGCTGCAGAAACCTTCTAATTCAGAAACTTCTTGTTCTCCATAGAGGCTTTTGTTATTCAGGAACATAACTTGCGTCAAGTCCCTTCCTTTCTTCAATAGATAAATCCATTGTCTCCTTTAGTATAGAAACCTCTGTAGACAAAATAATGCTTCGTTTTTGCAGCTTTCCCAAGAGATAACAGATCCTGCTCAAATTCATAGTATTTTTCCACTTGCTGCTACTGTTGCAATGTCCCAGCCTCCCTCTAGAGGGAATATGGTAACTTAATTTCTTTCAAAATCAGACCCAAAAGTCAAATAACTTGTTACCTTTATTTCCAATAATTTATGTCCAAATTGTAACAAATCTAACCAGCAAAGCCATCGTAACAAAGTTCTCTTTTATTTTCCTGCTTTGACAGCTACTTTGACAGCTGTCAAAGTTTCTGTGTCTCTTCACCAGTCTCTCATAGCGGATCGTTCCCGGTTCCCGGGGGGGTTGCATTTTAGTTCCCACAAATCAGTCTTCTCCTCCAGCACAATTATTGTAATTTCCCTTCGTGAAGTTAAAAATTTTTTTCAGGTAAACAAGTTCATCTCTCGATCTTAGTTGTCAAATCCTTGCGTTGAGCCATCTACAACAGGGGGGGCGGACTTCCTTTTTGCACTCCCCCCGCTCGCTCCAAATTCAAAGATCAAATTTCCCTTTTAAGTCCAATCAATTTACTCACGGGTTGTTCCTTTTAGTCCAAATCCGAAATTTTCAAAGAAGAAGTCGTTGCTCTCCGCCGAATGGCATGCGGCTTCGCTGGGCAGGGGAAGCATTGGACTCACAGCACCACACCCCCCCGTCACCCGCTCCGCAGCCTTTAAAAAGGCTCCTTCGCGGGTCGGGGGGGCGCAAACGGTGCCCGCCGAGTCACCAAGTCCATGGGCATCTCCGCCCATGGTTTTTGAGGGTCCCCGCATCGCCGGCACGGCAGGACCCGACCCCTACCCAGCCGACTCCCTCCGGAGCTCGGAGGGAGTCCGCCATTCGGCGATGGCACCGACCCGGAAGTCTACAGCATCAGAACTTAGATGAACTCGCGGTCTTTCGACACATTGAGCTGTTCATGGTTTCCTCAAGTTCTCTTTGTTTCAGTTGCCAAATTTCCAACAGATGTGCTTCATTTTGCTATTGTTCAATAACTGGAAGTCAGAAACTCTTGCAAAATGATTACACATCTCCAAGAGATATGCCAATAGATTCAAATCTACCTTCTGCCAAGGTTGTTGTAATAAGAATAAGTGGATAGGACGTAGGTAGCACTGTGGTCTAAGCCACTGAGCCTCTTGGGCTTGCCGTTCAGAAGGTCTGCGGTTCGAATCCCAGCAATGGAAGAAGAAGAGTTTGGATTTGGTATCCCGCTTTATCACTACCCAAAGGAGTCTCAAAGCAGCTAACAATCTCCTTTCCCTTCCTTCCCCACAACAAACACTCTGTGAGGTGAGTGGGGCTGAGAGACTTCACAGAAGTGTGACTAGCCCAAGGTCACCCAGCAGCTGCATGTGGAGGAGCGGAGGCGCGAACCCGGTTCCCCAGATTACAAGTCCACCGCTCTTAACCACTACACCACACTGGCTCTCAGTGAGTGAGCTCCCGTTGCTCTGGCCCAGCTCCTGCCAACCTAGCAGTTCAAAAGCATACCAATGCAAGTAGATAAATAGGTACCACTGCATCGGGAAGGTAACTGACGTTTCCATGCACTCTGGTTTCCGTCACAGTGTTCTATTGCGCCAGAAGGGGTTTAGACATGCTGGCCACATGACCCGGAAAGCTGTCTGTGGACAAACGCCACCTCCCTTGGCCTGAAAGCGAGATGAGCACCACAACTCCATAGTCACCTTTGACTGGACTTAACCATCCAGGGGTCCTTTACCTTTACCTTTTTACATAGTAAGAATAAAACCATGGTGACAGGTAAGGCTCTTCAGAACATTGCCAAATAGGACATCCCCTCAAATATTTTCATATATAAAATATTTAGTATGATTGGAGCTTTAGTTATATAGTTCTATCTAGGAGTAAGTCCCATTAAACCCTACGGGGATTACATCTGAGTATAAACTATATAGCATTGTGCTGGCACTCCTCACTCAAATTTCAGCAAAATCTGCCAATCTCACAGGTGTTGTTGTTGTTGTTGTTGTTGCTGTTGTCATCTCCCTCCAAGTGCCTGGAATTTCCTTTCGACAGAAATTATTCCCCACCCTCACCCCCTATCAACACACATGTCTTCTGGCATAAATGGGTGGTTTTCAATGCTAGTTCTGTTCAGATCCACTGACGTTATTATACATGATCCACTTAAGTTCATTAATTTCAGTGGGTTTTCTCTGAGAGGGCCTTAGTTGAATACTAAGTTAAATAATCCAAATGCTCAAAAAATGGTAAGGAAAACGGCATAGGATAAGCTTGCAGTTTCATAGAAGCAGAATCTTAGAATTTTAGAGTCGGAAGGGGCTGCCGAGGCTCCTCTTGTCCAACCCCCTGCAATTTAGGAATCTCAGCTAAAGCTAAAGGAGCCAGTGTGGTGTGGTGGTTAAGAGCGGTAGACTCGTAATCTGGTGAACCGGGTTCGCATCCCTGCTCCTCCACATGCAGCGACCTTGGGCTAGTCACACTTCTTTGAAGTCTCTCAGCCCCACTCACCTCACAGAGTGTTTGTTGTGGGGGAGGAGGGGAAAGGAGAATGTTAGCTGCTTTGAGACTCCTTTGAGTAGTGATAAAGCGGGATATCAAATCCAAACTCTTCTTCTGACAGATGGCCACCCAACCTCTGCTTTAAAAGCTCCAAGGAAGGAGGGTCCACAACCTCTTGAGGGAGTCTGTTCCACTGTCAGCTCCTGTTGTCAGAAAGTTTTTTCCATATGTTTAATCCAACAGTTTCGACAGAAGCCTCCAGAGCTCTCTCTTCTCATCAGAAAAGTAGGTTCCTTACGCAAGCAAATGTCCACTTTTTTCTCACATCCATCTCTGCAAAGGAGAAACGCTGGGCCCTGCATGAATTTTTCTCACCTGAGTTTTGCGACAGAAGAAAAATAAAACTCCCTCCCCCCCCCTTTACCTCAATTTCAGAGGAGGGATGGCAAAAATGCCAACGATTTGGGCCCTGTCCCAGGGGCTGGGCAAGAACCGCTCCACCCAACCCTCTCCCCTCCGACTCCTTCCCTGCAGAGCAGGGGAAATACTCTAAGTCAAGCTACATCAAGCAATCTTTTCTACTTTGAATAATAAAAGCAATTATGCCAGATAAAATCTATATCCCTCCCTGAATGTGATTGCAAGCTTTTCTGGCATTTTTGGTAGTGAATACAGAGCAGCAGGTGGAAAAGAGGAACCAGAAAGCAAAGGAATTTCATGGGCATTTTCCAAGAAAGCAGAAATTCCTCTGAGTCACACAGGATGGAGTTTCCTTCTGACAACGGTGAAAAGAGCACCTAAATCTCCACTTTCTTCACTTCTGGTCTGCTCCAGTTACCTCAAAGTAGAATCTATGTATGGGTGAGGAATTTGTCCAGACTTGCCAACCGCAGGAGCTACCAAATTCTGAATCAGGGGTTTTCATCCACCTGCTCAGAAACTAAAGGGACTTGCCAAATACTGTACAAATGAGTGTAGTAACGGATATAGTAGGCGCACTGCTCCTTTCAAAGCATCAAGGGATGGAAAAGTTTCATAATAATTTTTGCGCACACACACAAATACACACACATGACTCACCAGTCAGAAAGAGGAGAGTGAGAGACACTATAAAAACTGATTTACCCCTTCTCCAGAAATAAAACTTCGGGGAATTCCTCCAGCTAATTCATTCAAATGTTATTATGGAGTTGTGACATTGTTTTTCAAAACAATTTTGTAGCTGAGGACCTTAAAAACTGCATGAGCAATTTTTATCATAAACTGTCATCATCAGTGAAATCCAGGTATTTTTTTAAAAGTTATTTTGCTGAAATAGTGATGCCATTTTTTGTATTCTGGGGTTCTAAAGAACTGCTGTGTTGAACTCATCTCCTTGTTAAAAGTGCTTTGGTTTATCTTTTTTTCTTTTTCTTTTTCCTCCAACCCTCTGCCATTGTTTACAACCACAATTTTCATCTCAGTGTTTCCACCCCTGCTCTACTCAAATTTCTGTTGAGTAAAAGGAGGGACACTGTTTAAAAAGGGAAAGTTTGACTGTATTCAAATTGCTCTTAGCATTCCAGTCTTCTTAAAGATACAGCTTATTCAGTCTGCTAACTGTTGATGGGCCATATCACCTGGTCACAGTCTCCCCAATATGCTGAGATGATGATGATTATTATTAATTGAATTTATATACTGCCCTACAACTGGAGGTGTCAGGGTGGTTCACAGGATAAAACCAAAGTAGAAAACCACAAAATACATACAGTAATCAGAATAAAAACAACCCAATAACCCCCCACCCAAAAAAACACATTTGAAAAGAGCCTAAGATCCACACAACATTTAAAGTAAGACAATTAACAAACCTGCATGAGAGCCATTAGCTGGAAAGACCACAATCTCAGAAACATGCAGCAAAATTTATTTATTGGCAACCAAATTGGCCATGTGCCAATTTGGCCAAGTATTTGCATCTTCCAGACAGTCAAACTAAATGACCCAATGCAGTTCACAAACAACGTAGTTCTGTTCCAAAGTTGCTGGAGTACTGAACTTAGCCTTCTCGTGTACCCAGAACATTCGCAGAATGTTCTCTCAGGGAAAAAGAAAACCTTAAGATGTTAAGTAGAGCTCTGTGGAGAGACCTGTAGAGAGAGCAGAAAAGAAAATGGGAAAACAGAATGGAGATTTTCTCCCTAGCCAAGCAAGGCATGCTCTGGGAAACCTGATCAGAAGAAGAGCTGGAACAAAAGGAAAGAAGAGCTGGAACAAAAGAAGAAGTGTTGTCCTACCTGCAGGTGAGCCTTTTCTTACCACCATGACTTCTGGGACGCTGCTGGAAGAGCTGGCTTCATCTGAGTGACGGGAGACCTGTGGAGAGACCAGCAGAAAAGAAAATGGGGAAAAGGAGAGACCAATACAAAAATCATGGTCTTGGAAAAAAAAAGGCCACTGAGTGGTGGAATGTGAACTTACCTAAAGCAGCACAGCCCAAATGCAGGTGACTCTCACTTCAGGTACAGTGAACTCTGGGAAACCTGAAGGGAAGAAGAGCTGGAACAAAAGGAAAGAAGGGCTGGAAGAAAAGAAGTGTTCTCCTACCTGCAGGTGAGCCTTTTCTTATCATGACCCCTAGGACTCTGCTGGAAGAGCTGGCTTCACCTGAGCGTTGGGAACTCTTTGGAGACACCTGTGGAGACACTACCAGAAAAGAAAATGGGGAAAAAAGAGAGACCAATACAAAAAACATGGTCTTGAAAAAAAAGACTCTGAGTGGTGGAATGTGAACTTACCTAAAGCAGCACAGTCCAAATGCAGGTGACTCTCCCTTCACTGTACACTGAACTCTTGGAAACTTGAAGAAAAGAAGAGCTGGAATAAAAGAAGTGTTCTCCTACCTGCAGGTGAGCCTCATTATGGTGACACAGAATAGGGCCTCTTCTGACAACTCAGTCACTGCAACCTGAAAGAGTCTTAGCCCATGCCTCCTCTAAACACACAAACACACAGGTCACTCCAAGGCCATCATTTTCATGCTTGCATTGGATTCCTCTCCTTCCGCCACTCCCCCCACCCCCACCTTCAGATTGTAACACCCCCAATAGGGACCCTCATCTTGGATGGAGAAGACATGCCTCTTTATTTTAAAGCTCTAACCAACCCCCCAACCCCACCCCCTGCTTCTTGCCACTGGGTTCCATCGACAGAGGGGTTTACCCCCTGCCTCTCTGAGCCACTGGGAGCTAGCTAGGAGCACCCACCATCCTGCCCCACTTCAAATATTGGTCCTTTATGGGGAAGGATTTCCTCTACTTGAGTGTCTGAGTGTGTGTGAGATGGACGCTCCTAGCTGGCTCCCAGTGGCTAATAGGGGCAGGGAAACCTGGGGTGGGTCGGCGTGTATATACACACCAGCCCCACACTTCAGCCTTCAGGTGTTGTTGAGCTACAACTCCCATCATCCCTGACTCCTGGTCCTAGTAGCTAGGGATGATGGAAGTTGTAGTGCAACAACAACTGGGGATTCGAGTTTGAGAAAGGCACACCATCTGTATAAGCGCAAGCGCGCGCGCACACACACACACACACACACATTCACAGTTCTCTTTTCTGAACCTGTTAAAAAAACCTTCCTTATTTAGACAAACCTACCCAGATGCTTAGAAAGTTGCGTTCATTTTAATCTGTTTTATTATTTTAACTTTTGTGTGTTTTAAAGTACGATGGTAATTTTTGCTTGCTTTTACTGGCTTATCTCTTGTAAACCACTTTGGGAGTTTTTACCATCAAGCGGCGTATAAATTTGATAAAATAAATAAACTCAAACAAGCATATGTAGGATAGTATCTTATCCTATAGAATCATAGAATGGTAGAGTTGGGAGGAATCCTGAGGGTCATCTAGCCCAGCCTCCTGCAATGTGTTTGTGGGGGGGGGAGAAAACGTAGTATTCCATCATAGATGCCCATTGTTTTAACTATATAATTGTTAACCGGGTTTTAGTAAATCTTACTCAGCAGCATAAGTAGGAATGCCAAGCAGAAACTCACAAGTATTATTCTTAAGGCTGTTTGAATGAACATGCACATTTTTAATCTAGAATGGAATACTTCAAAGTTAATTCAGTCACTAATAGGATGAATGGAGGGGTGGGGTAGGGAGAAGGAGACCAAAACAACTTCCCAACCAAGTGGATGTCTAGCCTGTTTTAACCCTTTAACTCCCCTAAAATTTTGTTCCTTTGTTTTTATTTGATAAAATATCTCTGACCCAAATAGTACTTTTTTAAAAAAGAGAGAAGGAAAGAAAGAATACTGAATTGTTTCATAGAACTTTGCACTCTTATATAGGGTAAAGTCACCCTCCCTGGAGTGCTATTTCTTGGTATTATGCTTCTGAAGGTCAGATGCTGGAAATTGCAGGAGGGGAGCTTGGCCACCAACAAGGAATTGGTTCTAAGAACACAATATCCAAATAACCAGCTTAATCAAAATAATCCACTGTTTGTATGAATTGCGTTTTTGTTGTAAACTGCTTTGAGAGCCTTTCTGGCAGAAAAGTATGGTGGAAATGAAAAGAAATATGTCAGCAGTTTGTTGTTTAACTCTTGACGCAAGTCTACTTTCATGGGAATAAACTACCTCCCGCCTTCTCCCCCCCACCTAAACCAACAACTATAGGTATCAGAGCTGAATAAGTGCTGGAAATCATGATGACTTCTGAACTTGAAAATTTTGCTCTCCTTTCCTCTTGATTACTAGTGTTTGTGACCCAAAAAAGCACATTCCTAAAGCAATTTCTACTATTTCACATTGCTGTTGTTATACTCATCGTCATTAATTACACAGCCTTTACCAACAAGTCCCAGGGTTGGTTGCAATTTAAAATTCAAATTTTTAAACAGTTAGAACAGTTAACAATCAATGGAACAGAGTGGGCCCTGAAAACCCACATCTCCAAGGTTCATCTCCATCTTTTGCCCAAAGCCACACACATATCTGTGAGGAGGGAATTCCACAATTTAGGGGATTCCACAGAGAATGCCATCTTCTGGGCCACCCCCACCCCGAATCGCAAGGGCTGTGAAACTCCCAAGAGCTTTCCCTCTGCTGATCTTAACACCTGTGAGGTTTTGCAGGGAAGCAGGAGGTCTTTCAGCTACGTGGGGCCTAAGTTATTTAGGGCTTAAAACACTCAAGTGAGTACGAGAAATTGGACCCAGAAATGAACTGGCAGTCAATGCAGCTCTTCGAACAGGGCCTATATGAGGTTATGTTCAGAGTTTATTTTCATACAACCCAGTTTGAGGGAGTGCATGGTTCTGGGACAGTTAGCTTAGCACAGTATTTAAGTGTGCTCTGTAGCATTCTGTTCAAAAGGACATAGTGAATGATTATTATTATTTAAATTTATTGGTCTTTTTTACCATGGTAATTCAAAGCAACTTTCAATATATGTACCTACAAACACATACATTGAAAGCAGCATAAAAGAAAAAATAAAGGAAAATCCTATTTCTAAAAGGCAGGATTAAAACATTCCACCCACTCAAGGCCAAAGATAATTGAGAGGCAAAGGCCTGCTTAAAAATGATTTTTATATAATGATGGTGCCAGAACATTCCACAAACAGGGAGTCACCACTAAAAGGTCCATTCTCACATTGCCACCCTCCAGATCTTCTGGCTCTCTCTCTGGCAGAGGGTGGTGGAGGGAGGGAGGGCGAGAAGGCAGGATCTGCACCCAAGGTTGAGATCACCTGCATGGCTCTCTTTGACAGATTTCAATTTCAATGTGTGTGGGGGGGGGGGGGCGGGTTTGAGACAAAAAAAGTCCACAGCGGCTACCACCTGACCTTGCTGTGCCACTGGTCCACAATTGACTGTCCCTCTTTGATTAGGATTAATTACCGTATTTTTCGCCCTATAGGACGCACTTTTTCCCCTCCAAAAATGAAGGGGAAATGTGTGTGCATCCTATGGGGCGAATGCAGGCTTTCGCTGAAGCCTGGAGAGCGAGAGGCGTCGGTGCACACCGACACCTCTCGCTCTCCAGGCTCCAGGAAGCTATCCGCTAGCCGTGGGAGACCCAGCTCTCCCAGGGCTAGCAGAGACCTTGCCGGCAGCCAGAAGCTTGGGGCGCGCTAAGCTCCACACGCCCCAGGCTTCGGGATTAGTGCAGCGCTCCGCTAGCCGTGGGAGAGCCGTGCGGCTCTCCCATGGCTAGCAGAGACCTTGTCGGCACCCAGAAGCTTGGGGCGCGCTGAACTCCGCACGCCCCAAGCTTCGGGATTAGCGCAGAGCACCTGGGGGGGGGGGAATAATTTTTTCCCTTTATTTCCCCCCAAAAAAACTAGGTGCGTCCTATGGGCCGGTACGTCCTATGGGGCGAAAAATATGGTATTTGGTCTTCTATTTTCTTTCCATTTCCCTTTGATTTAAAAATTATTGCCTCTCCTAATACTTTTTAGACAGATACCTAGAGTGTGTGTGTGTGTGTATAAGCTCACAGGTGAAATTTAATTATACCTCCTTTTAAAGTTATAAACAGTACTTTTTCAGAAGAGTAAAATCCCTTTGTTTACTTTATAAATCTAACCTAAACTGGTTTCAGTCCTGTTTACAAACCTGTTTCACCTTCCCCAGCCCGGTCTCTTTCCTAATCCCTCTGCCCCTTAACTCATTCAGCTTTGACCAGTGAGAGGGCCAACACCAGTAGCATAGCCAGGGACAGGCTCACTCACTGGACTGTGACTCGCTCCCTCCACCACCTGTTGGTCATAATGACACATAAAAAAGTCGCTTGCAGCATTAATCCAGCGGGTGCAAATGTCTTCATTTTCAGCATGCAATCATTGCAGGGCTTGGGTGAAGAATTAGTATTTTCTTCCCACATTAATACATTCTGGAAATAAAGAAGTGTGCTTCACACTGCTCCTTTCATCATCTTAAGGTGACTCCCTCGCCATTTCATCTTGACCCACACTGGAATAAACCTTCAAACAGATGTGTGTTTACTTAGAAATTGGTGCTGGTATATTCTATTGGCCTTACCCCTTCATGTTTTTAGGATTGCAGATGTTGGATTGGGGAGTGAATTCTCATCACTTCTTGCCACTTATTAACCCATCATCACACTCTTGCGTGACCACCGTGAAAAAGGGCTAAGGGAAAAGCTATGGGAAGAGGGGCTGGCTTGGGACCTTGGGCATAGCTAAGGTGGCAGCAGTGGCGGAGCTGGGTGCTCTGGTACCCGGAGCAGCATCCATGCCGTGCACTTGGGGGTGAGGACGATCCCCGGGGGCCTTCAAAGAGATGTGTGTTTACTCAGAAATCAGTCCTGCAGGCAGGGAGCTGTTCCCTCAGTCCTGCTCCACAGCGACCTGTGCGCCTTGCTGCCAAGGAAGATGGACTTTTCCCACCACTGACAAGCATAGAGAAGGCTGCCCCTCCAAAAACATGAGGGACTGAAAGAGGGAGTTTCACTGAAGCCCTTCTGCAGATGGGGTGTGTTAGTTGAATGTAGATTTAACTTCTGAAGACCAAAGAGAGGGAACTGAACCTGAAGGACTCTAGTTCATGCATGATATGTGTGTGCACACTGAGGGGACATGAAAAAGGAACCCCCTAACATCTATCCAGAAGCCCTCGGGGTACCTCGGGTTAAGAACTTACCATATTTTCCGCTCTATAAGACACACTTCCCCCCCCCAAAAAAAATTAAGGGGAAATGTGTGTGTGTCTTATGGAGCGAATGCAGGCTCCATGGCTTCAGCGATTGAAACGCGAAGCCTCCGAAGCGCAGTGGGAGCACTCCGGCCGCGCTCCGGAGGCTTTGCGTTGCTTTCGCTGAAGCCTGGAGAGAAAGAGGGGTCGGTGCGCACCGCTGGTTTGCTTCGCTGGAGAGGCGCTGCGCAGCTTTCCCTCTCTGCGCATAACCCCTTCAGCGAAGCGGGAGGAGAAATGGAAGGGGCTCCGTTTCTCCTGCTGCTTCGCTGAAGGGGCACTGCGCAGAGAGGGAGGAAATTTTTTTTCTTGTTCTCCCCCTCTAAAACAAAGTGCGTCCTATGGTCGGGTGCATCCGATAGAGCGAAAAATACAGTGATTTGTTCTGGAGGTCCATTCTTAACCTGAAACTGTTCTTAACCTGGGGTAGCACTTTAGCTAATGGGGCCTCATCCTGAAGCAAAGTTCTTAACCCGAGGGACTATTGCTGGGTTAGCGGAGTCTGTAACCAGAAGCGTCTGTAACCCAAGATACTACTGTATCTTTGCCAGAACAAGTGCCAGAAAAGGACCATGTCTGTTGGAGCATATTGTTGCATGCCACTGCAATCTCCAAGCGGTGAATGATTCTAGGCATTCCTTTTTTAAAAAAAGTTTTTATTGAGTTTTACATTTTTATCATATTACAACATATCAAATCATCATAATAAAAGGCGTACATTTCCCCAGTTCCCCCCCTCCCCCCGACTTCCCTCAACCTTCTCTTCTGTTTTCCCCCCATATTGACTTCCCCTGCTTGCTTTCTTCCATCTTCGTATGGATTCTCACAGGTTATTGTTATTTTTATAGTTTTTATATTTATTTTCATAGTTTTTTATAGTCTATATAGTTTTTATATTTATTTTCTTCTGGTTTTCCCCCCCATATTGACTTCCCCTATTTGCTTCTGTCGTCATATGGATTCTGTATATTATTGTTATCTCTTATCGTTTTAACATCATCTTTATAGCTTTTATATTTATTTCTGTTAACTGCGTTTTCTCAAACCCTACTCCTGAGTCCCTTTCTTTACATTGTTTCTGAAATGGTTCCCAGTCTTTTCTTTTTTAAAAAAATTCTCTTTTGTCTTTGTCTCATAGTTTTTCTGTTAATTTCGCCTTTTCAGCATATTCCTTCCTTTTTTGTAGCCCTTCTTCCTTAGCTGGTATTTCTTCCCTTTTCCATCTTTGGGCAGAGTAACATCCTAGCCGTAGTCGTGGCAAACCTAAAGAGTTTCTTCTTTCCTCTTGGCACCTCTGAACCTGAACTCCGCTTCCCGGCCCCCCTCCTTCGCCTGCCAGCCAACCAATCCGCTGGCTAGGGGGCGTGGCCGGGCCCCATTTAAACCGAGGCGCGAGCCGGAGAGCTTCCTCCAACTGCCGGCTTCTGCCTTCCTCGGTCTCCCTCGGCCGCTGCGGGGAGAGCTGCTGCTCCAACCCCCGAGCTACAGCGGAGAGCAGATCTGGGGGCGCCCTTAGCCGCTCTGCCACGGGAGGGAGAGCCGCACATTGGAGCCCTCATTACACCTCCCCCTACTCTTAGGTTGCCCTGCTTCGTGGCTCTGCGCAGCCACTGGGACCTTTCCTCAGTCCTAAGGTCTTGTGTGTGTGTGTGTGTGTGTCTGTCTGTCTGTCTGTCTCTCTCTTTCTCTGCCTCTCTCTCTCTCTCTCTGCCTCTCCTCTCTCTCTCTCTCTCTCTCTCTGCCTCTCTCTCTCTCTCTCTCTCTCTCTCTCTCTCTCTCTTTCTCTGCCTCTCTCTCTCTCTCTCTTTCTCTGCCTCTCTCTCTTTCTCTGCCTCTCTCTCTCTCTCTCTGCCTCTCTCTCTCTTTC
Source organism: Podarcis cretensis (assembly GCF_951804945.1). Classification (NCBI taxonomy): domain Eukaryota; kingdom Metazoa; phylum Chordata; class Lepidosauria; order Squamata; family Lacertidae; genus Podarcis; species Podarcis cretensis. The sequence continues at coordinate 34,907,676 of NC_137187.1, forward strand.
TCTGCCTCTCTCTCTCTCTCTCTCTCTCTCTGCCTCTCCCTCTCTCTCTGCCTCTCTCTCTCTCTCTCTCTCTCTCTCTCTCTCTCCCTCTCTCTCTCTGCCTCTCTCTCTCTCCCTCTCTCTCTCTCTCTCTCCCTCTCTCTCTCTGCCTCTCTCTCTCTCTCTCTCTCTCTCTCTCTCTCTCTCTTTCTCTGCCTCTCTCTCTCTCTCTCTTTCTCTGCCTCTCTCTCTTTCTCTGCCTCTCTCTCTCTCTCTCTGCCTCTCTCTCTCTTTCTCTGCCTCTCTCTCTCTCTCTCTCTCTCTCTGCCTCTCCCTCTCTCTCTGCCTCTCTCTCTCTCTCTCTCTCTCTCTCTCTCTCCCTCTCTCTCTCTGCCTCTCTCTCTCTCCCTCTCTCTCTCTGCCTCTCTCTCTCTCTCTCTCTCTGCCTCTCCCTCTCTCTCTCTCTCTCTCTCTCTCTCTCCCACCTTCCCTGCATCCCATCCAGTCCCTTTGCTCCATTTCCTCCTCCCTCCACGGAGCTCGCTTTGCCTGCTGGGCGCCTGTCGGTCTTTGCTTGCTTTGGGAGAGCGAAGTGGGTTAATTTCACGGAGCTTTCTTGGCGGCGGGGGGGAGGGGGGGCGCGCGCAATTGATTTCCTTTCCTGACAGTTAACCCTTTCTTCGCCCGCCGGCTTTTGCTGTGTTGTGCAGCCGGCTGCAGGGCTTCCTCATAGCGAGCTTCCCAGTGGCGTAGCGTGGGTTGTCAGCACCCGGGGCAAGGCAAATAATTTGCGCCCCCTAACTAACCCATGGATTTGCGCCCCCTAACCCCCAGATGGTGCGGCCGGGCCCCCCTGCACCCCCCCCACGCTACGCCACTGGAGCTTCCCTTCCTTTCCTGGCAGTTAACCCATTGGTGTTAGCCGCTCTGGGCGAGGTATAAATAATTTTTATTATTATTTCTTCGCCCACAGGCTTTTGCTCTCCTGAGACGTCCGTGTTGTTTTTGGCCACCAAGCTCTGTTTACCGTTTACGGTTAACGGTTACGGCGGCCATTTTTGAAGTGGGCAAACGACCTATATTCTACAGTTCTGCGAAGCTTGGCTGTGGGCCGCCATTTGGTCGCACTCGTGGTCCGAGGGCGACCCATCAGAATGTTATACACGTAGTCGCATTCAGCTGCAGCAATAGTAGCAGGCGTGTTAAAACTGCCTTTTGGCTCGGTTTTCTTGTGCTCAAGGCTTTGGCTCGGGGTAAATTTTGCGCTGCTGTGCGGGGTTCTCAGGTCTTCTCGCTGCATTGGCCCCTAGTGAGCCGCTTCTATTATAAGTAAATGTGTGCTGAAGTTGATTTATTTACTTAATTTTGATTAAATATCACTTGTTTTTTTTATTTTTACAGAATTAAAATTGATTTCCAGAATTTTGATTCTAAGTGAAGCTTTAAAGCATAATTAATAATAATATAAATAATAAATTTGAAATAAAAATAAAAGAAACAAATACATGTAAGTCTGCGCTTCACTGCATTGTCCCTCTATTTGAATCTGGTTACTTTGCTTATGTGATTAGCACCAATCACGTTGTGGGTTGCTGTTTTGTTTGGGTGTTTTGCATTCAGTACAGAGGAATCCTTTTAGTGGTGCAGCAAGAAAACTGCTGGCACACTAACAAAGCTAAGCAGCGCCCTGGATGGTTTCAAGTTGGATGGGGCACCACATTTGGTCTTCAGACCTGATTTAGAGGATGTAATTGAAGGTTCCCATGGCCTATAGAGCGAGATGAGCACCGCAACCCCAGAGTCGGTTATGACTGGACCTAATGGTCAGGGGTCCATTTACCTTTACCTTAATTGAAGGTTAACTATACAACAGCTGGTTCATTTTATCACTTGAGTTCCTTGGGTGGGTTCACTTTATCAGGCTGCGGTGTGTTTAAGAAGAGTTTAGTGGGCCAAAACGCATCAGCTTAGTTAAATCACTTAGAATTTTTATTGCTTAATTTGGTCTAGCACTAATCACTGTTACAGGCACTCAGGATATTTGGCAGGCGAATCATTTGAAGATTGCTTCAGTTCATATTGTAACTGCCTGGTCAATAATTCTGAGCCAAGTTTGCCTGCGCATCTGGTTCTGAACCAATCAGGGCAACAGGTTTTTTCTGTGGTAGTTCTAGAACTGTGATTGGGGTTGTCTCATGGCTCCCAAGAAGAACCAGGCATCCACTGCTGCTGGCACTGGGTCGAAATGTGCTCCAGCTACCAGGACCCGGTCCCAGTCAGCCCAGTAAGGAAGGGGCTCCTCACTTGCAGGGCAGGCAGTAGGGCCACTGGAGTCAGCATTGGCAGGTATGGCAAAAGACCCATGGGCAATGCGCCAGTTTTTTGCTGAATTGGATACCTTGATGCAGCAGTTTAGGCCTGAGGACGTGAGCCAAGATGCAGACCCTGAGTCTACCCCTGATTTTATTCCTGACACTGCAGCCACTGCTTCCAGTGGGTCTCAGACCCATGATGAGTCTGAGGAGCTGCCTGGTACGTCCCAGGCTCTCTCTATTTAGTGATGTGCAGCTTTCCGGCTTGGCATCTTGGCCTACATCTCTGCACCCAAGCCCTGGAGCAACATGCCCTCCACTGCATGGCGCCCGCGTTGCACGAGAGAGTCTTCCAATGCTTAGGGGGGGGGCAGTGCAGTCATGGCGCACAGGTCCTAGGGTCACCTGATCCACAGACAAGACGGCTTCTCCTCCTCCTTCCCAATCGTCCTCTGGACGGCAACCCTCTTTAACATCACTCTTGACTCATTTCCTCAATCTCTTTCCCTCCCTATTTTCAGGTTTCAAATTTGGCCTTGCTATGGACCTCGGTTGGTCGCCTTTGAGGTGCCTGGTAGGAATTTTTCCACTTGGCAAATTGACATTGGGCCATTTGGTTTTTGCCTACCTTGTAGTAATTGTCACAACTTTGTAAGGTTTGACGGTTAGGCACTGGTTGATATTATGATGGAGGAGGGGAGGTGTGGCCATCACCTGCCCCTCCAATCTTAAGGGTATTCTGTTAAAGGAATCCGGGGGTGTGGACCTTGTACGAAGTCCAGGACTGGGTTCACCCTACAGAAAAATAGGAATACCTATTTATCGTGTTTCCAGAGGTGCTGTGCACCCGGGGGTGGGGCTAGCCGCCTGCGGGGGCACCGCCAGAAGTGAGCAGTTAGTGTCCCAAGGCGGTGCGGCCCGCGGTGAACATTTCGTTATTTCTGTGTCGCCACAGAGCGCAACCCGAAAGCGCTCAGCCTGAAGCAACTTCAACCCGAGGTATGACTGTACTTAACTTGAGGCTCATGCCTCAAGTTTATTAAAAATCTTTGCATCCTATATCTACTCAAGAATTTTTAAGTCCCCTTCAGCAGATATAGACCAAGTCTGATGCATCATAAAGGCTACCATCCTACATACACTTAGCTGGGAATAGGTCCCTTTGAACCAATTTGGGTTTACTCCAGAGTAGATAAGCATAGGGTTGCACTGGAAATCCCTCTGTTGACACTTTTTATTTCAAAAATATTTTTTTAATTTGCAGGCTTGCCATGTGACCTCCAAAAACAGACTCACCGTTATGAGAAAGCACATCAAATCTAGCCTTGAAACAGAGGCCTCCTTGCACAATAGTTTGGTTGTACCTGCCAATCTGAAAGCAAGCAAACATAGACACTGAACTTCCTAAGTTGCCAGAACATCTGTCATCAAAGTTGCATCTGCACCTGCATCACACAAAGTTGTCAACAAAGTTGCATCAGCCAAGGTCTCTCCCCAATTCTCCTTGCTTCATGATCCACCATTTACTGACAGAAGATTGGTAAGCAATTGATCATGAATTGTTAAAAAACATAAACACCACCCTACATAGCAAGCTCCACAGCATGTTTCCCCCATAAGGATACCTTTGCAGGGAGAATTGCTCCTCCAGTAGTGTCTGGAATGCAGGCAGACAAGATGCATAGAGAGACTTCTCACACCAGTGAGTTGGAACGCTAGCAGGGGAAGTAGGTACTGAATCCAGCCGACTTAGACACACACCAGTGATGCATCAAGTGAGCATCTTCCCAGCAGCAGCACATTGCCGTGGTGCTTGAAATGGTCCTTTGGTGCAATGGTGGAGTTAAAATTCAAGCTCAGTCACTGAAGTCACCCCCCTCCCATGCTAATACTTTGGCTTAAGAAAAAGGGAGCCAGTCGTTATTTGGGCAATGTGGGATAGAGAGGGATAGCGAGACAGAGGGATAGCAGTTGCATTGGAAGAAAGCATGGACACCGCAGGGGCTTGAACTCCGTCCTGGGAACCAGGAGTACCAACCACCAGTGTCTTTTGCTTTTTTTTGAGCAATGCAACGAGGGGAAAAGAAAAACCTGAGAGAACATTCACAGGAAAAAAGAAAACCTTAAGATGTTAAGAAGAGCTCTTTGGAGAGAACTGTGGAGAGAGCAACAGAAAAGAAAATGGGAAAAAGGAGAGACCAATACAAAAAACATTGTCTTGAAAAAAGACCACTGAGTGGTGGAATGTGAACTTACCTAAAGCAGCACAGCCCAAATGCAGGTGACTCTCACTTCAGGTACAGTGAACTCTTGAAAACTTGAAGGAAAGAGGAGCTGGAACAAAAGAAGTGTTCTCTCACCTGCAGGTGAGCCTCCTTGTGGTAACATGGAATAGGGCCTCTTCTGACAACTCAGTCACCGCAACCCGATAAGAGTTTTGGCACAATGAGTTGCAGACAGAACACAGTAGAGATTTTCTCCCTAGCCAAGAAAGGCATACTCTGGGAAGCCTGAAGGAAAGAAGAGATGGAACAATAGAAGAAGTGTTCTCCTACCTGCAGGTGATCCTTTTCTTACCACCATGACTTCTGGGATGCAGCTGGAAGAGCTGGCTTCATCTGAGTCACGGGAGACCTGTGAAGAGACCACCAGAAAAGAAAACGGGGAAAAGGAGAGACCAATACAAAAACATGTTCTTGGGGGAAAAAGGCCACTGAGTGGTGGAATGTGAACTTACCTAAAGCAGAACAGTCCAAATGCAGGTGACTCTCACTTCAGGTACAGTGAACTTTGGGAAGCCTGAAGGATAGAAGAGACGGAACAAAAGAAGAAGTCTTCTCCTACCTGCAGGTGAGCCTCATTTTGGTGACACAGAATAGGGCTTCTTCTGAAAACTCAGTCACCGCAACCTGAAAGAGTCTTTGCACAATGTGTTGCAGACAGAACACAATAAGGGACTTTCTCCCTAGCCTAGGAAGGCATACTCACCTAAATGTCCTTCAGTCATGGAATGCCATTTTGACTGCCATTTTTGTTTGAAGCTGGATGAGCCTTTGATCTAGAGGGGCACAACAGAGAGATGAGATTCAGACTTAAATCTCTGCCATTAAGATTGGTATGAAAGAAGGAAGACTGTTCACCCTTTTGTTTGTCCATCTGAGGGTGACATTGTGTCCTGCGGATCCCATTCGTGGTCTGCGATCTAGCGTCGCTAGTTTCTCCCCAGCCACCTTCCACCAATCCTACAGAAAATGAATTTCAAAAAAACAAATAGCTTTTCTTACCACCATGACTTCTGGGACTCTGCTGGAGGAGCTGGCTTCATTTGAGGGTTGCGAGCTATTTGGAGAGACCTTTGAAGACACCACCATAAACAAAAATGGGAAAAAGGAGAGACCGATACAGAAAAAATTGTATTGAGAAAAGGCCACTGAGTGGTAGAATGTGATCTTACCTAAAGCAGCACAGCCCAAATGCAGGTGACTCTCACTTCAGGTACAGTGAACTCTGGGAAGTGTGAAGGAAAGAGGAGCTGGAGCAAAAGGAGTGTTCTACCTGCAGGTGAGCCTCGTGGTGACACAGAATAGGGCTTCTTCTGACGATTCAGTCACCGCAACCTGAAAGAGTCAGCACAATGTGTTGCAGACAGAACACAATAAGAGACTTTCTCCCTAGCCTAGGAAGGCATACTCACCTAAATGTCCTTCAGTCATGGAAGTTGCTTAGCAAAAATAAAACAATTTTTAAAATCCAAAAACATGGTTGCAGCGTATGAATTTTTCAGCGAAACTGTAGGCTGTAATGAGAGTTATTGAGTTACTTCAGTCACAGCCACATTGTGTACTGGTGATAGTTTTGCCTGCCCTGTTTGCATCATTACCTTTTGAGGTCCATTTCTCATATTTTGCATAATTTTCTGCACAGGTATAAGGGTCCCCCTCATTATTTCATGCTCTGGTTCGCCAGAAGCAGCTTAGTCATGCTGGCCACATGACCCGGAAGCGAGATGAGTGCCACAACCCCAGAGTTGGCCACAACTGGACCTAATGGTCAGGGGTCCCTTTACCTTACATAGTATGTTATTCACATACTTTAAAAAAGAAGTGTGCATAGACGAAACATTTTTATTTTGTAGAATAGAGCAGCCATGGAGGGGTGATTTTTCACCAGTCTGCGGATATATTAGGTTTATGGATGTTTATTTTTCAAAACAAAATTGGCCAGTTTAAGTGATCTTCCCCTCCTCTTCTGACCTTCGGCCACTCTGGCTGGGACTGTTGGGCAACTGCCAACAACATCTGTACGGCCACTATTTCCCCATCCCAGTGTCTTTTTGACCTGCAGCTCCGGATAGACATGTGTTTACTTAGCTGAGATTTCAAATTGTAACCACAGAATAAATTCTTTAATAGGCCAACAAATGAAGACATTGTGCACTGTAGCCTCTACTGCCTTTATTATGTTCCTTGTGCTCCGCCCCCCCCCCCCCCCCGTTACTGTCAGGCATCTTGAAGGTTTGTCATCAGGCAGAAAGCTAAAATGACAATATTTCAAATAAAATACATAAAACAAATACACACCCTATCAACTTCTTCTCCCCTGCCTGAAGATATTCCATTTCAAAATACACATTTCCCCACGATCAACAGCAATGCACCATTTTTGTTATGTGGAAGAGACAGAAGAACAGGCCAAATCTATGCAATGGCGTTTTCTTAGAGGGGAACAGCCAGGGGTTTAGGAGGCACTGCCCCAGCACATGTCACGAGAGGCCTTCACCTCATTTTGCTGGTCCTGGAAGGGATGAAGCCTTTGCTCCAGCATGGATCAAACAGCTTAAATCTGCCCTTGAAGCAGCTCCTTGGCATCTGAAAATAAAAGGTATGGCTCAGACTTAAAGCAGCGCATCTATGCTCACCAGCCAGCAGCTTTTCTCTGGTTCTTAATGACCACAATGGCAATTTGAAAGAGCTGTTCCTGCTCCCCTAAACTTGCCTTAAGAGAAGGCAGAACTGGCACAGATAAGATGATAAGATTTTTCACTCATTGTTTGACATTTGACCAAGGTTAATTGTGTGTTTTCCCTTTAGTGGTTAACTACCATTGCCTCATCACTTACTGAGATGATCTTTCCAAATATAGCCACATATAGCTGCAGCAGAGGGAACGAAGGGAAGCTGGGCTCCCATCCGCTTTTCCAACAAACCAGCTCCATCGGAGTCCTCTCTCCTATCAACAGTCATCTAACAGCAGCCATTCTCGGTGATCTCAGTGGCTCAGAGTGTCCATTGCCAACTTTAGCTGGTGCACTGCTCTCCCCCTCGCTCCTCCCAACCCCTTTTCCTTTTGTGCCACGCCTTTTAGAGTGCAAACCTGAAGACAAGGGCTGTCATGCTTTTGACCTTTGTAAGCCACTCAGAGCATGGGGGGGGGGGCTTGAAGATTGAGGCAAATATGCTCCCCCCCCCCAAAAAAAAAAATATTCCAAGCTCTTCTCAAGACAAGCACCCCAGTCTGCATAGTTTATGTGCTCAAACACACATCCCTTCCAGTCGGGATTCAGGCCTCATCATGGGACTGAAACTGCCTTGGTCGCACTGGTTGATGATCTCCGGCGGGCTAGGGACAAAGGTGAGAGCTGTTTCCTAGTTCTGCTGGATCTCTCAGCGGCATTTGATACCATCGACCATAACATCCTTCTGGACCGTCTTGAGGGGCTGGGAGCTGGGGGCACTGTCCTACAGTGGTTCCGCTCCTTCCTCCTGGGCCGTGTTCAGAAAGTGGTGGTGGGGGATGAGTGTTCAGACCCCTGGGCTCTCACTTGTGGGGTGCCTCAGGGTTCTGTCCTCTCCCCCATGCTTTTCAACATCTACATGCAGCCGCTGGGAGAGATCATCGGGAGGTTTGGGCTGGGTGTTCATCAGTATGCAGGTGATACCCAGCTCTACCTCTCTTTTAAATCAGAACCAGTGAAGGCGGTGAAGGTCCTGTGTGAGTGTCTGGAGGCGGTTGGTGGATGGATGGCGGCTAACAGATTGAGGTTGAATCCTGACAAGACAGAAGTACTGTTTCTGGGGGACAGGAGGCGGGCAGGTGTGGAGGATTCCCTGGTCCTGAATGGGGTAACTGTGCCCCTGAAGGACCAGGTGCGCAGCCTGGGAGTCATTTTGGACTCACAGCTGTCCATGGAGGCACAGGTCAAATCTGTGTCCAGGGCAGCTGTTTACCAGCTCCATCTGGTACGTAGGCTGAGACCCTATCTGCCTGCGGACTGTCTCGCCAGAGTGGTGCATGCTCTGGTTATCTCCCGCTTGGACTACTGCAATGCGCTCTACGTGGGGCTACCTTTGAAGGTGACTCGGAAACTACAACTAATCCAGAATGCGGCAGCTAGACTGGTGACTGGGAGCGGCCGCCGAGACCATATAACACCGGTCTTGAAAGACCTACATTGGCTCCCAGTATGTTTCCGAGCACAATTCAAAGTGTTGGTGCTGACCTTTAAAGCCCTAAACGGCCTCGGTCCAGTATACCTGAAGGAGCGTCTCCACCCCCATCATTCTGCCCGGACGCTGAGGTCCAGCGCCGAGGGCCTTCTGGCGGTTCCCTCATTGCGAGAAGCAAAGCTACAGGGAACCAGGCAGAGGGCCTTCTCGGTAGTGGCGCCAGCCCTGTGGAACGCCCTTCCAGCAGATGTCAAAGCGATAAACAACTACCTGACATTCAGAAGACATCTTAAGGCAGCCCTGTTCAGGGAAATTTTTAACGTGTGATTTTACTGTATTTTTGGTTTTTATGGAAGCCGCCCAGAGTGGCTGGGAAGGCCCAGCCAGATGGGCGGGATATAAATAATAATAATAAATAATAATAATAATAATAATAATAATAATAATAATATATGTTGTTGTTGTTTAGTCGTTTAGTCGTGTCCGACTCTTCGTGACCCCATGGACCAGAGAACGCCAGGCACTCCTGTCCTCCACTGCACCCCGCAGCTTGGTCAGACTCATGCTGGTAACCTCGAAAACACTATCCAACCATCTCGTCCTCTGTCGCCCCCTTCTCCTTGTGCCCTCCATCTTTCCCAAAATCGGGGTCTTCTCCAGGGAGTCTTCTCTTCTCATGAGGTGGCCAAAGTACTGGAGCCTCAGCTTCACAATCTGTCCTTCCAGTGAGCACTCAGGGCTGATTTCCTTCAGAATGGAGAGGTTTGATCTTCTTGCAGTCCATGGGACTCTCAAGAGTCTCCTCCAGCACCATAATTCAAAAGCATCAATTCTTCGACGATCAGCCTTCTTTATGGTCCAGCTCTCACTTCCATACATCACTACTGGGAAAACCAAAGCTTTAACTATACGGACCTTTGTTGGCAAGGTGATGTCTCTACTTCTCAAGATGCTGTCTAGGCCTGTCATTGCCCTTCTCCCAAGAAGCAGGCGTCTTTTAATTTCGTGGCTGCTGTCACCATCTGCAGTGATCATGGAGCCCAAGAAAGTAAAATCTCTCACTGCCTCCATTTCTTCCCCTTCTATTTGCCAGGAGGTGATGGGACCAGTAGCCATGATCTTCGTTTTTTTGATGTTGAGCTTCAGACCATATTTTGCACTCTCCTCTTTCACCCTCAATAAAAGGTTCTTTAATTCCTCCTCACTTTCTGCCATCAAGGTTGTGTCATCTGCATATCTGAGGTTGTTGATATTTCTTCCGGCAATCTTAATTCCGGCTAGGGATTCATCCAGCCCAGCCTTTCGCATGATGAATTCTGCATATAAGTTAAATAAGCAGGGAGACAAAATGCAGCCTTGTCGTACTCCTTTCCCAATTTTGAACCAGTCAGTTGTTCCATATCCAGTTCTAACTGTAACTTCTTGTCCCACATAGAGATTTCTCAGGAGACAGATGAGGTGATCAGGCACTCCCATTTCTTTAAGAACTTGCCATAGTTTGCCATGGTCGACACAGTCAAAGGCTTTTGCATAGTCAATGAAGCAGAAGCAAATGTCTTTCTGGAACTCTCTAGCTTTCTCCATAATCCAGCGCATGTTTGCAATTTGGTCTCTGGTTCCTCTGCCTCTTCTAAATCCAGCTTGCACTTCTGGGAGTTCTCGGTCCACATACTGCTTGAGCCTTCCTTGTAGAATTTTAAGCATAACCTTGCTAGCGTGAGAAATTAGTGCAATTGTACGATAGTTGGAGCATTCTTTGGCACTGCCCTTCTTTGGGATTGGGATGTAGACTGATCTTCTCCAATCTTCTGGCCACTGCTGAGTTTTCCAAACTTGCTGGCATATTGAGTGTAGCACCTTAACAGCATCATCTTTTAAAATTTTAAATAGTTCAGCTGGAATACCATCACTTCCACTGGCCTTGTTATTTGCAGTGCTTTCTAAGGCCCATTTGACTTCACTCTCCAGGATGTCTGGCTCAAGGTCAGCAACCACACTACCTGGGGTATATGAGACATCCGTTTCTTTCTGGTATAATTCCTCTGTGTATTCTTGCCACCTCTTCTTGATGTCTTCTGCTTCTGTTAGGTCCTTTCCACTTTTGTCCTTTATTATGGAAATCTTTGTATGAAATGTTCCTTTCATATCTCCAATTTTCTTGAACAGATCTCTGGTTCTTCCCATTCTATTGCTTTCCTCTATTTCTTTGCATTGCTTGTTTAAGAAGGTCTTCTTGTCTCTCCTTGCTATTCTTTGGAAATCTGCATTCAATTTCCTGTATGTTTCACGAACTCCCTTGCATTTTGCTTGCCTTCTCTCCCCCGCTATTTGTAAGGCCTCATTGGACAGCCACTTTGCTTTCTTGCATTTCCTTTTCATTGGGATGGTTTTCGTTGCTGCCTCCTGTATAATGTTACAAGCCTCCATCCATAGTTCTTCAGGCACTCTGTCCACCAAATCTAAATCCTTAAACCTGTTCCTCACTTCCACTGTGTATTCATAAGGGATTTGACTTAGATTGTATCTTACCGGCCCAGTGGTTTTTCCTACTTTCTTCAGTTTAAGCTTGAATTTTGCTATAAGAAGCTGATGATCTGAGCCACAGTCAGCTCCAGGTCTTGTTTTTGCTGACTGTATAGAGCTTCTCCATCTTTGGCTGCAGAGAATATAATCAATCTGATTTCGATGCTGCCCATCTGGTGATGTCCATGTGTAGAGTCGTCTCTTGTGTTGTTGGAAAAGCGTGTTTGTGATGACCAGCTTGTTCTCTTGACAGAACTCTATTAGCCTTTGCCCTGCTTCGTTTTGATCTCCAAGGCCAAACTTGCCAGTTGTTCCTTTTATCTCTTGACTCCCTACTTTAGCATTCCAATCCCCTATAATGAGAAGAACATCCTTCTTTGGTGTCACTTCTATAAGGTGTTGTAAGTCTTCATAGAATTGGTCAATTTCAGTTTCTTCAGCACCAGTAGTTGGTGCATAAACTTGGATTACTGTGATGTTAAAAGGTCTGCCTTGGATTCGTATCGAGATCATTCTATCATTTTTGAGATTGCATCCCAGTACAGCTTTTGCCACTCTTTTGTTGACTATGAGGGCCACTCCATTTCTTTTACGGGTTTCTTGCCCACAGTAGTAGATATGATGGTCATCCGAACTGAATTCACCCATTCCCGTCCATTTTAGTTCACTGATGCCCAGGATGTCAATATTTATTCTTGCCATCTCATTTTTGACCACCTCCAACTTACCCATGTTCATGGTTCTTACATTCCAGGTTCCTATGCAATATTTTTCTTTACAGCATTGGACTTTCCTTTCGCTTCCAGGCATATCCGCAACTGAGCGTCCTTTCGGCTTTGGCCCAGCCGCTTCATCAGCTCTGGATCTACTTGTACTTGCCCTCCGCTCTTCCCCAGTAGCATGTTGGACGCCTTCCGACCTGAGGGGCTCATCTTCCAGCGTCATAACTTTTATATGCCTGTTGTCTTTGTCCATGGAGTTTTCTTGGCAGGGATACTGGAGTGGCTTGCCGGTTCCTCCTCCAGGTGGATCACGTTTGGTCAAAACTCTCCACTATGACCTGTTCATCTTGGGTGCCCTGCTCGGCATAGTTCATAGCTTCTCTGAGTTCTTCAAGCCCCTTCGCCACGGCAAGGCAGTGATCCATGAAGGGGATTCTTATATATATACATACTATGTAAATCACGGAAGGGCATCATGCAATGTGTGTGGGGAAACACCACTTGACGGCTCATGAATGAGCCCTCGCCATCCACTGAAGGGAGTGGATTGACATTGTGAACTGGTGTCACTCATTATAGAAGCAGTAGATGTATTAAGTTCATCTGGCAAAAGGTAACAGGTTTTTTTTTTCCTTTTACAAGCGATGAAAGCTCTGATCAGCTCCACAGCACCATCTACTGTGTCGATAATGAATAACACCAATTCACAATGTCAATCCACTCCATTCATAAGCTGTCAAGTGGTGTTCCCACACACACATTGAATGATGCCCTTGCATCATCTCTACATAGTACAGTGGTACCTTGATTCTCAAACTTAATCCATTCTAGAAGTCCATTCCAAAACCAAAACGTTCCAAAACCAAGGCGCACTTTCCCATAGAAAGTAATTCAAAATGGATTCATCCGTTCCAGACTTTTAAAAACAACCCCTAAAACAGCAATTTAACATGAATTTTGCTATCTAACAAGACCGTTGATCCATAAAATGAAAGCAATGAACAGCGTACTGCAGTCACACAATCAATCAGTAGCTGAACTGGTTTCCACACAGTCACAAAAACAAAGTAGCTGAACTGGTTTCCACACAGTCACAAAAACAAAAAAAAAAGCCGCAAAAACTGACAGACCTCAAATTGGAAGCATAACACTCAAAACAGAGCACGTTCACAAATTGGAACACTTACTTCTGGGTTTGCAGTGTTTGGGTTCCAAGTTGTTTGAGTACCAAGGCGTTTGAGAACCAAGGTACCACTGTATGTATATAAACCAAAGAACCCACTGTAGATAAAACAATAAAGTTCATTATTTAGATAAGGAATAAGGTGATGATTTAAGTCTATATATTTTATACGTTGTTAAGCTACACCCCCCCCCAAAGTCTTGGACTCTCTTGAGACGCTCCTTTGATACTTCCTTTTCACATTCCTAAGGATGTGTTCCCCACTGTTTGTTCCTGCAAAAGACAATAACAAGTAATTGTTAGCATGTTATCGATATTAGGATGTAAGCAAAAAAACCAGGAACTGGGAGGAAGACATTTTTGAGGCAACAGACTGAAACCCATCCATGCCCGTCTCTCCATTTTAAGGGTTGTATAAATGCTAAATAAAAACCCACAGACACCTGAGGTGTCAATGACTTACCTGTAAAACTTACCTGTAACTCTATCCGATGTCCCTCCTTTCTATGATGTATTTCTGATGTATGACTGATGTTCTTATAGGCCAGGCCGCGGGGAGATCCGACTCAAAAGGTATAAAAATTCTGGTTTCCTTTTGTTCTGGGTTCTCCTCCCTTCTGTGTGTGGGGACCCTGTTGCTTATTTTCTGTTAGGATGCAGGTGGCGCTGTGGTCTAAACCACTGAGCCTACTGGGCTTGCTGATTAGAAGGTTGGTGGTTCGAGTCCCCGCAACAGGGTGAGCTCCCGTTGCTCTGTCCCAGCTCCTACCAACCTAGCAGTTTGAAAGCACACCAGTGCAAGTAGATAAATAGGTACCGCTGCGGCAGGAAGGTAAATGGCATTTTTGTGTGCTCTGGCACTTGTCACAGTCCTCTGTGCACCAGTAGCGGTTTAATCCTGCTGGCCACATGACCCAGAAAGCTGTCTATGGACAAACACCAGCTCTCTCGGCCTGAAAGCGAGTTGAGCGCCACAACCCCATAGTTGCCTTTGACTGGACTTAACCTTCCAGGGGTCCTTTACCGTTTACCTTTTATTTTCTATTAATAAAGATTAGGCTTATTTGCTGCCTAGCTTCCAGATACTCTTCTTGGCCTCTGTTTCTTCTCTCCAACCAATAGAGACTTTCCTGAGGGAGTCTATATGGGGCTCTAGAAACCCCATAAGGGAGATAGAGGGGTTATTTTTTCTTATAGCACTACATTTAACATAGATAAGAGACAGCAGAATTACATCCTGCTCCAATTTATAAGCTAAGAGAAAGGCATGTTAAACAAACGGGCAGCAGAGGGCACTCAGCGTCCACCTGGTCTATTTTTAAATCCTTAAAGTCAGGTATGATTTAATTTAGTGAGATTGGTCACAGGTTCATCCTGGGTACAGAGCACACAAACATGGACTTCATTTCTGACATTTTATAATGTCAAACTCTTATAAATCCAGATAGTTGCAATGCTTACCTAGCAAAATCAGAACTATTGGTATTGACTTGGAACTCTTGTATAATTCAAGTGTTCAATATATTTATTATAATATTCAAATCAGATTAAGGGACATTGTAAAACAAAACATTCAGTCAACTGTAAATAAAATTTGCTGCCCCAAATTTTATGGTTTAAATCCGATAGATAACAGGGTCACTTATATTTCAAAATTAATAATTGCAGTCCAATGCAGGGCCTTTACATTAGCCCAACTGAATATTTCCCCCTCAGCTTTTGTCAAGGGCAGATATTTAAGCATCCCCAGAAATGATAGACATTGCAGATGTTTTTTGAATGTGCCAGGCACAGTAGAACATATTCTTTTCTACTGTCCATTGTACAACCAGCTACACAAACACGTGCTATCCCCTTTTCTGGGTAGTCTAACATCATGGCATAATGAAAATATCAGTTTCTATCTGTCTGACATTAACCCAGAAGTAACTGCAAGGGTGGCTTGCAAGAGTTTTTATCAATAGCATCTCTTAGAGTGGTGAATGGCACTATTTAGTGGGAGGAAACCCCAATGTAAATCCTTGTTATTACCTATTTTTTGCATGGCTGGTTATTTGTAAATATTTTAAAATTTTATACATGGACGTTTTTATGATGGCCTATATTTGTAATGCCTAATAAAGGTTTGGCAAAGAAAAATAAGTAAGACAACATTCCTTTTTGCCCCATGTAAAATGCTCTCTGTTTTTAGGTTGGCCAGTCTGGAGAATTTCCCACGAGCTTCAAAAATGGAATTAAGTAGTCACATCAGGCAACAGAGGGCAAAAAGTGGTACATTGAGCACCTGTGCAGCAATTGAAATGTACCGGCAGACAAGAGTCTGGAAGAGAACATGAAGATGGGCTAGACTCATGTTAAGTTCTGAAGTGATCAGTATGGTTCTGCTCATGCCTTCCTTAAGGAAAATCTTTTCCCCAGTAGCTGGATTGTCAGAGTTTTAAGATATTATTAGTTGAAGCAGTGCCAGATTTACACATAAACTAAACAAGCTATGGGGATACGGGTGGCTCTGTGGGTTAAACCACAGAGCCTAGGACTTGCTGATCAGAAGGTCGGCGGTTCGAATCCCTGCGACGGGGGTTCGGTTCCAGCTCCTGCCAACCTAGCAGTTCAAAAGCACGTCAAAGTGCAAGTAGATAAATAGGTACCGCTCCGGCGGGAAGGTAAACAGCGTTTCCGTGCGCTGCTCTGGTTCGCCAGAAGCGGCTTAGTCATGCTGGCCACATGACCTGGAAGTTGTACGCCGGCTCCCTAGGCCAATAAAGCGAGATGAGCACTGCAACCCCAGAGTCAGACACGACTGCACCTAATGGTCAGGGGTCCCTTTACCTTTAAACAAGCTATAGCTCTCTTGGGGCCCCCAAAAAAATTTAAAGGGAAAAAAACCTTAATGTACATTTCCAAAATATAAGATAAAAAACTAATAAAATAAAACCTACATACAACAACAGTGTTTTGTGTTGCGTAGGCTCCTATGATGTAAGTAATGGGCCCTACCTGCTAGCCTGCTCCCTAAAATATAACTGGTTTGCTCATTCCTATATATAGAGTGCCTATCCTATTTTGTTATGTGCAAATGACTTTAGATACCTATTAGGTTCATAAATTACCATAACAGCATATGTTATTGTTTAGTCATTTAGTCGTTTAGTTGTGTCCGACTCTTCGTGACCCCATGGACCAGAGCACGCCAGGCACTCCTGTCCTCCACTGCCTCCTGCAGTTTGGTCAAACTCATGCTGGTAGCTTCGAGAACACTGTCCAACCATCTCGTCCTCTGTCGTCCCCTTCTCCTTGTGCCCTCCATCTTTCCCAACATCAGGGTCTTTTCCAGGGAGTCTTCTCTTCTCATGAGGTGGCCAAAGTATTGGAGCCTCAGCTTCACGATCTGTCCTTCCAGTGAGCACTCAGGGCTGATTTCCTTCAGAATGGAGAGGTTTGATCTTCTTGCAGTCCATGGGACTCTCAAGAGTCTCCTCCAGCACCATAATTCAAAAGCATCAATTCTTCGGCGATCAGCCTTCTTTATGGTCCAGCTCTCACTTCCATACATCACTACTGGGAAAACCATAACAGGATATATTCAACACAAAAAATCAGTGACGATTTGTTGTTGACAAAGGACAGCTGGACATATAAAGCGCCCCATTACCTTCAGTAGCGTAGGGCCTCATCAAACCTAAATCTGGCCCTAAGTTGAAGCAAGGCGAGCTCAACTCCAACATCGAGAAAGACTCTGAAGCAGGTGTTTTTGCTGCTTAAGGTTGATGGGACGAGGCAATGGCTTCTTTCACATGTTGTTTTGGGCAAGACTGCAATGTCCGTCACTTACAAAGTCTACAAATGCCACAAGAAATATTCTTCTGTTAAAGGTGCCCCAGGACTTTTTCTAACAGGCAGAGATGCCAAACTCCATAACGCTTTGTTTGCTTATTTGAAACCCTTCGGCCACAAAGGGAGCCAATAAAAACTTCAAAACCAGAAAAGGACCATCAGCAATGCAGAATGCAAGTAAGAGGAGGAGATTAAATAAAACACAGCAATTAAATACATTGGGAGCAGGCAAACCCCAGCCAGGTAATTAAATCCCATAAAACTCTGCTGGAATAGGAAAGTTTTCAATTGATGTTAATTATACTAAATTATTGTTAACTGATGTTAATTATTTTAAATGTATCCATTTAAAATTAACTACTGCCTGAGGCGGGACGCAGGTGGCGCTGTGGGTTAAAGCCTCAGCGCCTAGGACTTGCCGATCGAAAGGTCGGCGGTTCGAATCCCTGCGGCGGGGTGCGCTCCCGCTGCTCGGTCCCAGCGCCTGCCAACCTAGCAGTTCGAAAGCACCTCCGGCTGCAAGTAGATAAATAGGGACCGCTTACCAGCGGGAAGGTAAACGGCGTTTCCGTGTGCGACTCTGGCTCGCCAGAGCAGCGATGTCACGCTGGCCACGTGACCCGGAAGTGTCTCCGGACAGCGCTGGCCCCTGGCCTCTTAAGTGAGATGGGCACACAACCCCAGAGTCTGTCAAGACTGGCCCGTACGGGCAGGGGTACCTTTACCTTTACCTTTACTGCCTGAGGCAAAGCTTTTTTTGGGGGGGGGGACAGAGGGTGGCACAGTCTCCAGATCAAAGGTGACCCGTGATGCGGCAAAAATACAACTCATGGGAGATTGCAAGGTAGGAGTTGATTGTGATTAAAACCACTGAAATGGAATAACCTAAAGCAGGATGCAGCCAGGAGCTTCCTAAAGGACTGGGAGCACTCTGTGCTCGAAAGGACAAATTCTGTGCCAAGGTAACCCAAATTCTGCATCAGGAAATACTGAATTCTGCATCCGGCATATACAGTGGTACCTCGGGTTAAGTATTTAATTCATTCCGGAGGTCCGTACTTAACCTGAAACTGTTCTTAACCTGAAGCACCACTTTAGCTAATGGGGCCTCCTGCTGCTGCTGCGCCGCCAGAGCACAATTTCTGTTCTCATCCTGAAGCAAAGTTCTTAACCTGAAGCACTATTTCTGGGTTAGAGGAGTCTGTAACCTGAAGCGTATGTAACCTGAGGTACCACTGTATTGTACACATCGGGCATGTTTTCCAGTTTTGCATAACTTGCATTGTTTATTGTCTGCATGGTTTATTCTGCCTCCATTTCTTCCAGGAAGAGGAAAGGAGCGATTCAGGGCACCAGAACTCCCACCACCACCAGGCTAGCCACTGGAAAACTTACTTAGTTACATCCCTTGCATCTGGGGTTCTCCCAGGCATTACCCACAGCTTTTCAAGTATCTTCTTCTTTGGCGATCACTCATAGCCAAGTAATATTGTCTTCCAAAACAGGGTTTTAGCAGTGAGTCCATAAGTGACTGTGGAGGCCAATTCTGGATCCACATGTCCTTCCACAGCGGGACCTAGGTTTCCGGGTGGGAGTTAATCGCAGTGAGAGTTTGCCAAGCGTGCCTTCCTCTTAGCACGTTTCTCCCTTGTGTCCTGAGTTTGAGTGTCTTCAAAGCCCATGACACCTTTGGTAAAGGCTGTTCTTCAGCTGGAGCGCTTGCAGGCCAGTGTTTCCCAGTTGCCAGTGTTTATACTACATTTCTTTAGATTTGCCTTGAGAGAGTCTTTAAACCTCTTTTGTTGACCACCAACATTCCGCTTTCCATTTTTAAGTTTGGAATAGAGTAGTTGCTTTGGAAGATGACAATCAGGCATCCGCACAACATGACCAGTCCAACGAAGTAGATGTTGAAGAACCATTGCTTTGACACAGGTTATCTTTGCTTCTTTCAGTACACTGGCGTTAGTTCGTTTGTCTTCCCAAGTGATGTGTAAAAATTTTCAGAGACACCTTTGATGGAATCTTTCAAGGAGTTGGAGATGGTGTTTATAAGTGGTCCATGCTTTACAAGCATACAGTAAGGTTGGTAGTACAATAGCTTTGTAAACAAGTATTTTGGTTTCCTTGCGAATGTCCCGGTCCTCAAACACTCTGCACTTCAATTGGCAGAAAGCTGCACTTGCAGAGCTCATGCGATGCTAGATTTCGGCATCAAGGTCAGCCCAAGTAGTGAAAGTGATGTAAGTTTGATATAAGTTATTTATTTTAAAGTTATTGTGACTTTTATATTGGATCAGATTTTTACTATTAATGTTTGATGTTTTATTATGTTTTTATGTCTTGGAAGCTGCTCAGAGTGGCTTGGGCAACCCAGCCAGATGACTGGGGTATAAATGAAATATTATTATTATTAGGCAGAATATGTATCTTTCATATTTCATGCCTCAGGCATCAAACTGTCTAAGTTCCAAGTCTGAACTTTTCCAAAATGAGTTGCACCTCTGCTGTTGATCTGAATAGCCAAAGTTTTCTCCTTTGGCAGCAATGAAACTCATTCATTCAGGAAACCACTGGGTGCCCTTGTGTTTATTTTCAATCTGTTTCTGCTACTGTATAATAGTTGTCCTGTGGTTTGGAAGTTCCAGCTCAACTTGTGTATAACTTGCTGTTAAAATGGAATACACAGGATGAAATGGTGAAATCAGCTATGATTAAATGGGCACAAGATATTGGTCATGATATTATGTTTGCTGACTGGGAACAGTTATGGACCACCGGTATTAAATTTACTGCATGTAATGCCTTAAAAGAAAATATTATGAAAATGATCTACCGATGGTACATGACCCCAGCCAAGCTTGCAAAAATATATCATTTGCCTAATAATAAGTGTTGGAAATGTAATGAGACTGAAGGCACTTTCTACCACCTTTGGTGGACCTGCCCAAAGGTTAAAGCTTTCTGGGAAATGATCTATAATGAAATTAAGAAGGTCCTTAAGTGGACTTTTCCTAAGAAACCAGAGGCTTTCCTCTTGGGTATGGTGGGCCAAATGGTGCCAAGGAAGGATAGGATTTTCTTTATGTATGCCACCACAGCAGCAAGAATTCTACTGGCAAAGTATTGGAAGACGCAAGAACTACCTACTCTGGAAGAATGGCAAACAAAGGTGATCGACTTTATGGGACTGGCCGAGATGACGGGCAGAATCCGGGACCAGGGGAAAGAAACAATGGAAGAGGACTGGAAGAAATTCAAAATATATCTTAAAAATAATTGTAAAATTGAGGAGTGTTAAGATGTCAGGGGGTAAGAAGTAAAGAATTGCAGCAGTAAACAGAAAATTTAGGAATTTCTTTTTATGAAAGGGAATTAGGACAATGGACCTAAGGGTTGCTAAAGAACCATTAAACAAGGATGCAGGGATGGGGAGGTATGGGGAAGTCAAAGAAAGAAGGGTATGAACTGATGAGCTTGAAGTTGTACTGTTTTATATTGTTCTTTACTATTTGTGTGGAAAATTAATAAAAATTATTATAAAAAAAAAAAAAAGGAAGTTCCAGCTCAACTTGGCTCCCTTGGGAAGAATTGTTCCACTACTACACCATCCGCACAAACCAGACTGTTATTGTAGGGGTTGCCCACAAACCCTACAAGCACTGTTTTTGGTTGCGTGCAGCAGGAGGAGAGCGCAAAATATGGTTTGAAGCTCAACATCAAAAAAACGAAGATCATGGCCACTGGTCCCATCACCTCCTGGCAAATAGAAGGGGAAGAAATGGAGGCAGTGAGAGATTTTACTTTCTTGGGCTCCATGATCACTGCAGATGGTGACAGCAGCCACGAAATTAAAAGACGCCTGCTTCTTGGGAGAAAAGCGATGACAAACCTGGACAGCATCTTAAAAAGTAGAGACATCACCTTGCCAACAAAGGTCCGTATATTAAAAGTTATGGTTTTCCCAGTAGTGATGTATGGAAGTGAGAGCTGGACCATAAAGAAGGCTGATTGCCGAAGAATTGATGCTTTTGAATTATGGTGCTGGAGGAGACTCTTGAGAGTCCCATGGACTGCAAGAAGATCAAACCTCTCCATTCTTAAGGAAATCAGCCCTGAGTGCTCACTGGAAGGACAGATCCTGAAGCTGAGGCTCCAATACTTTGGCCACCTCATGAGAAGAGAAGACTCCCTGGAAAAGACCCTGATGTTGAGAAAGATGGAGGGCACAAGGAGAAGGGGACTACAGAGGACGAGATGGTTGGACAGTGTTCTCGAAGCTACCAGCATGAGTCTGACCAAACTGCAGGAGGCAGTGGAAGACAGAAGTGCCTGGCGTGCTCTGGTCCAGGGGGTCACGAAGAGTCGGACACGACTAAACGACTAAACAACAACAACAAGCAGCAGGAGGATAGAGCAACATATTACAATGGCGCATTTTCCAAAATAAAAATATTCTGCTTCAATTTCTTCCTCGTTGCACATACTGCCAAAACATTCCTTTGAAATTCCTGCAAAATGCACGAGTTTCTTCTCTGTCCACAAGCTGGCACTGTTTTGCATCCTGTTTGATTCTCTGTGCAGGAAGGAGGGTGGATGGCTGGATGTAGAATTCCAGTCCTTTCCTCAGCCTGACTCAACATCACCCCCAACAGGGCAGAATGAGACAGCTGCACCAGGCTGCAGATTTTGGGCAGTAACTGTTAGTTATTTAATATGAGGGTCCCAATTCTACAATTGATTCTATGATTCTATGGACCACCTGAAAACTGAGAGTCTTGGTGGCTCGCTTAATGATTTCCCCACCTGTTATAATTGTAATGCATGCTAAATGCTGTGTGGGTTTTTTATTTCTTCTTTCATTTTTTATACAGTGGTACCTCGGTTTAAGAGCAGCCCTGTTTATGAACTATTCAGTTTACAAACTCCACAAAACCGGAAATAGTGTCCTGGTTTGTGAACTTTACCTTGGTCTAAGAATGGAAGTCGAATGGTGGAAGGGCACTGGCGGTGGGAGGACTCATTAGGGAAAGCGCACCTTGGTTTAAGAATGGACTTCCGGAACAGATTGTTTGTAAACCAAGGTACCACTGTATATTGTATTTTGTTGCATTTCACTTTGAATTCCATAGAATTAAGTGTCCTGAGTCAGCCTTTTGAGCCCATCTGGGTGATCTCAGTCATTATTCTATGCCTACAAAAATACCCAAAATCAGTTTTCAAATTCATTTGTAGTTCTACCTACCAGGGAAGCAACATGGATACGTGATTTCTTCCTCAATGCAGAAACACTGGTCTGCCAAACAGCTATCAGACCTTCCTCCTGGAAAGTTCACGTTAAAGTAAATCATGTGGATCAGAATTCTCCCATGTTGTAGAGATAACAACCATAAAATCATTACTCATGAAGTTGTGCTCTCTCTCCTGATCCATCTCTAAAGAAACAGAATGCTACAGAGCAAAAGACATTTGGGTATCATTAGCAAATTCAAATTACCCTCCCAGGTAACATAAAAGTGTTGTCATTTTTGTTGTTAAACTATACTTACATACATAGTTTGTTTTCTATGCAGCTCACATGCATAAAATGCTAACATGCAATTAAAATAACAATACAGTGGTACTTTGGTTCTCGAACTTAATCCGTTCTGGAAGTCCGTTCGACTCCCAAAACTGTTTGAAAACTAAGGTGTGGCTTCCGATTGGCTGCAGGAGCTTCCTGCACACAAGCAGAAGCCGCGTCAGACATTCGGCTTCTGAAAAACGTTTGAAAACCGGAACACTTACTTCCGGGTTTTTGGTGTTCGGGAGCTGATTTGTTCAACAACTAAGTTGTTCGAGAACCAAGGTACCCCAGTATCCTAAGATAAAAACTTGCAGCAAAGAAACTCCAGTAGAGAGAATAAGATCAAAGTAAATAAATAAAAAATGTACAGCCGCATGAAACAGTAAAAAGTAAAATGTTACTAACTGGGACTGTTTTTAATGAAGCCTTGGTGCAGGAATGACCATAAAGAGAGCACCAGGCAAGCCTCTGCAGGGAGGCTATTCCACAGTGGTGCCATCACTTAGAAGGCCATCTCTCTGGCATGTTTACCTTCCCACCGCAGTGGTACCTATTTATCTACTCGCCCTGGCGTGTTTTCGAACTGCTAGGTTGGCAGGAGCTGGGACAGAGCAACGGGAGCTCACCCAGTCACAGGGATTTGAACCGCTGACCTTCTGATCGGCAAGCCCAAGAGGCTCAGTAGTTTAGACCACAGTTCCACCTGCGTTCTACTCTGGAGTAAGGATGTAGGAGCCAGCTGTACATCATCTAGCCTGATGAGAGGACCTCTCCCCTCTAAACTGCATTCAATGGTATAAAGAGGTGTGGGATATAGCTATTAATGATAAATTAACATGTTCCATTAAGGTAAGATGAGGAATATGCAGGAGAAATGATTTTGAGGAAATATGGAGGGTGTTTGTATAATTTGTACTGTTAAAACGGAAAGGGGTCAGACATTGCAAAAGGTGTTGAAATTTTGGGAGGTTGGATAGTTACAAAGGAATGGTGTCAGTGGTGGGGTGTACATTTTTATTCTTATTTATTTATTACTTTGTTAAAATAAAATAATTTTTTAAAAGAGTCAATTAAAATGTGGTTTTTTTTAAATGAACTGCATTCAAATCAGGCTCCTTGGAATGTAGGAAGACCAGTACCAGAAACTTTATTGTCAGTTAACTTGTGTTTTGCTTTGCATTTACGTTCATAAACCTAGACCAGTTTTCTTAAAAATAATTATAATATTATTTATAATATAATTTTATTATTTGAACCCTGCCCACCTGACTGGGTTGCTCCAGCCGCTCTTGATTCCTTCCAACATATACAAAACCTTAATAGAACATTACACATTAAAAAGCTTCCCTATTTAGAAATTGTTGGTTTCTGGCCTTTTAAATATATATATAATTTGCTCTGTATTTCATATATTTGCATTTTTGGAAGGTTTGCTGTGAGCCAGTTTGGGAAAGTGACATATAAGTAAACTCAATCAATGGTATACAGCATCGGTAGCCAAACTAAGGCCCGGGGGCCGAATCCGGCCCAATCGCCTTCTCAATCCGGCCCGTGGACGGTCCGGGAATCAGCGTGTTTTTACATGAGTAGAATGTGTCCTTTTATTTAAAATGCATCTCTGGGTTACTTGTGGGGCAAAGGAATTCGTTCATTCCCCCCCAAAAAAATATAGTCCGGCCCCCACAAGGTCTGAGGGACAGTGGAAAAAGTTGGTATACAGTATAAGCCTAAGGTATACCCCTGGTATACAGTATAAGCCTAAGGTGATAAAAGGTGCTCTGATCTACAAAGGTCACTTGGTCCTGTAACGACAGGACTAGATCAACAAGCACCCCAAACTGGGAACGAGATCCTTACACCGGATGCACCCTGCTCTAGAACAGTGATAGGCAGAAGGTAGCTTGGAATTACTTTCAGAACTCTGCAGCTTGCGGTAGATTGGCAAGGATTTCTATCCTCTTGTTAAACAGCAGCAACACACACACACAAAATTAAGCCACCAGAATGAAGAAAGGTGGGGAAGGAAAGGGGCTTCATACTATCATCATACTGGTGAGGAACTGCCATCTTACTACCAGCCTCCGGATTTGGCCATTTTGGGTAAAAAACATTCACCTTTCTCAAGCTGGAATTCAGCTGATGTAGCTTCATTAATGTGTGACCCCGAAATTCCGGACCCCACCCAACTGATGCCAAAGTTTGGTGCTAGTTTTGTGCCACAAACCCGTTTTGTGCCACCACCACCCCAAATCAAGCAATTGACACATCAAATCGGGGCCACAGGTTAACGCCAACTGACTTCAAACATGTCACATGTGGGAAAGCTGCAGGACCCCCTTCTAAATCCAAAGAGTGCATTCTTTATTCTTTCGTTACAGCTGTCACTTAAATTGGGCGCTTTTAAAATTTAGTGCCTTTTTCTAATACCCATGGCAACAGAAATATGCACCAGAGTCAAAAAGTCCAGAATTCTCGCCTCTTTCCCCCGGCCTTTGACACATGAGACATGTGCTCTCAGGACACACACACACACACACACAAAATTCCCATGACTGCAATTTGTTTTAACTGTTCTTAATACTGAATTTTAACTTGTAACCCACTTTTGGGACCCACTGATGAGGTTTAGCGCGCTACACCTCATGTCCACAGGATGGACTGTGCGGAGGCCCAGACTAGGACAGCATTTTGTCCTGGGGGGGGGGGGGGACGGGGGAAGAACTTCGCCAGTTGCAACTTCTCCCTTCTACCCTACCAACACAGTTTTCCCAAGGCAGCGAGAAATGGCTGGGATTCCCCCTGGCTTTTACGCAGCGCCTTCTCCCTCCGGCCTCGGACGTGGCAGCACAACTGAGAGCCAACGGCTCGGCTGGCTTTCGTCGGGAGCAGCTCCGATTGAACCCGGGGAGCTCGCTTCCAAGTCGATGCGGCTTGGATCCCATCCGGCTTCCCTTTCCCTGGACGGAGCGGGGCTGCGCCGGGAGGAGCGACCAGAGCGGACCAGGCCAGGCTGGAAAAGGGGCGGTGGGCGAGACCCGCTTCGCTTCTCGCTCCGGGCCTGGAGGAGCGACGCCCAGGCGGGTCTCTGCCCCGAGGCAGCTGCTCCCGCTGCAGCCACCGCCCCCGAACACGCCCCGCCCCTCGACGGGACGCGCTCGCTCCGCCCCATCGGGTTGCCCGAGCATTTCGGGGGCGGGGGGACCCGGAGGAAAGCTTCGCCCAGCGCCTTCGGGGCCGGCGAGCGCGGGGTTGGCTCTCCCTCCGCCGCCCGTCCGCCCCGTCGTGCCGGACTTTGGCCCCGCTCCTTGGCCCCGCCTCGTGGGGAGAGGCGCCAGGGGTCCTTCCCAAGTGGCCCCGGCCCGAGGCTGCTGCGCTCTCGTGCGCTCTCGTGCGCCCTGAGCGCCAGCGGAGCTGCTCTTTGTTCCAGGGCTGATGCAGAGGCGAGGAAACTTTGTTTGTTTGTTTGTTTGCGCTCCTTGCCAGGCGGCCCTCCCCTCCCCCCTCCCTAGATCCTGAGAAGATCCGGATTGCAGAGGACTTCCAGGAGCCGACGGGAGCCCCTGCCCCACCCTGGCGCTCCAAGTCCTGCTTTCTGCCCTCTCCAGCCGCTCTCACCAGGGACTAGAAGACTTGGCGTCTTCCTCCCCAGTGACTGAACCCCAGCGCGGCTCTGCTCTCCTCCCCCAGGGACCCGAGGCTCCGGACTGGGTTTGAACCGCATGGACTAAGGAGCTGGATCCCGCCCGATCCCGCAGCGGCAGGTTGCTCTGCAAAGATCATGCAAAAAGATCCCGACGCGCTTCTCCACGCCCTGTCCCGGCAGCCGCTCAGCGCGGAGCCTCTGGCTTGGCCTCGCCACCAGGGCGACGTCCAGGTGACGGTGCGGAGGCCCAGATCCCGAGCTGGGGACTTCGCTGCTCCCAGAGCTGCGCTGAGGAAGACCTTGGTGGCTGTGGATGTCGTGTGCCTGCTCGTGGGTGAGTGGGGCGCGGAGGGGCTGGGATTTTACTGGCCAGGTAACCAGGAAAGTGGGAATTTGCCAATTAGCTTTCTCGAGATGAAATCCTGAATCCAGGCAAAGGTTTCTCTTAATCCCCCTAATTAGTGATTTGCAATTGCTTAATTTTTCTGTTTGTGTTGGCGTCTTATGGCGTGTAGCTCATTTCACCTTCTGGTTATTTGCACATCTGGTAATGCAGCATGGAGCTTGGTACAGTATTAAGATCACCACGCAGCCAGTGCTCGTTTCTCCAGCTTTTCACAGAATCATAGAGCTAGAAGGCACCCTGAAGGTCATTTAGTCCAACCCCCTCCAATGCAGGAATCTTTTGCCCACCCTGGGGCTCGAACCTACAACCCTGATATTAAGAGTCTGACTGATGCCAATTCTGCAAGCTAGAAGGGTCTATCTAAATCGGAACATGTGCAGCCCAACACTCTGCTCAAATATTATTGTAATTCATGGAGCACTTTGCTTTGATCCTTGGCAACCATTGCAAGGGACATTAGGTAAAGGTAAAGGTAAAGGGACCCCTGACCATTAGGTCCAGTCGTGGCCGACTCTGGGGTTGTGGCGCTCATCTCGCTTTATTGGCCGAGGGAGCTGGCGTACAGCTTCTGGGTCGTGTGGCCAGCATGACTAAGCCACTTCTGGCAAACCAGAGCAGCACACGGAAACACTGTTTACCTTCCCGCTGGAGCGGTACCTATTTATCTACTTGCACTTTGACGTGCTTTGGAACTGCTAGGTGGGCAGGAGCAGGGACCAAGCAACAGGAGCTCACCCCTTCGTGGGGATTCGAACCGCTGACCTTCTGATCGGCAAGTCCTAGGCTCTGTGGTTTAACCCACAGTGTCACCCGCAAGGGACATTAAGCCTCCATATATTCAGCCCAGCTAGTACAGGAATACCTTAATCCCTTTCCCACTGAGAATCAAGTTTAAGACACTAACAGCAGCATAGTTCTTTCTTTACCCTTTTGACCAGTGCTTTGAGTTGTTGGGCCAGAGGCTGCTGTTGAGATCCCAGCTAAGAAGTAATAATAATAATAATAATAATAATAATAATAATAATAATAATATATTATTATACCCCGCCCATCTGGCTGTGTTTCCTCCAGCCACTCAGGGACCATGCTGGATACCTGGAAGCCATGTGGAGGATTTGAGGAATTGTAGCAGTGGCATTTCTTGTCTGGCTCTTTAGTTCCACATTTCCAGATGCCATTGCATGATTCCTGATGGGGAACTGCTATGATTAAAACATCCTGATACACACACACACACACATCTTTGTATTGGAAGTACTTCAGCTTTTATTCCTGACTTTTGGCTCTGTTCCTCCCTGGACGACTTTTAGCAACACATTGCAAAGGTGTGCACATGGAAGTACCCAAGGCACCCGGTTTGTGATCAGAGGTGACCTTGCCTTGAGTCAAGGTGAGGAGGCTGCCTTCAGGGCAGAACTACGCATGAGAAGGAGCCCATACAGCTTTCCTGGTTAATGATAATACAGAGGAGGGGTCATCTTCAGAGGAGATCTGGTGGGTGGAAGGGCAGGGCTTCCTTCTTCCACACACCCACTGGTTTTCCCAAACCACCCCTCCCCTTCTTTCCCCAGTCAGGCATATTTCTGGTCACGGGTCATGGGGGAGAACTGGTGAGTGGAGAAGGGTTAATTACCCCTGAAATTTGCTTTTGTGAGGAATCACAGGGTTGTGATAACATCTAGTTTCTCTCTTAGATGTTGGATTTTCAGATGCCTGGCCCATGGGGCACAGTTGCTCGATTAAGCCCTGGTGTAATCAGTAATAATAATAATAATAAATAATGTATTACTTATACCCCGCCTATCTGGATGGTCCTCCTCAGCTACTCAAGGCAGCTCCGAACAGAATATTAAAAACACGATAAAACATCAAACATTAAAAGTTTTCCTAAACAGGGCTGCCTTCAGATGTCTTCTAAAAGTCAGATACAGTGGTGCCTCGCAAGACGAAAAGAATCCGTTCCGCGATTCTCGTCTAGCGGTTTTTTCGTCTTGCGAAGCAAGCCCATTGACGGTTTAGCGGATTAGTGCTATTAGCGGCTTAGCAGCTTTTAGCGGCTTAGCAGCTTAGCGGATAAGCAGATAAGCGACTTAGCGGCTTAGAAAAAGGGGGGGCGAAGGAAAAAAAAGTCGGAAAAACTCGCAAGAC
Source organism: Podarcis cretensis (assembly GCF_951804945.1). Lineage (NCBI taxonomy): Eukaryota > Metazoa > Chordata > Lepidosauria > Squamata > Lacertidae > Podarcis > Podarcis cretensis. The sequence goes on from NC_137187.1 coordinate 34,936,438, forward strand.
ATTTCGTCTTGCGAAGCAAGCCCATAGGGAAATTCGTTTTGCGAAGCGCCTCCAAAACGGAAAACCCTTTTGTCTAGCGGGTTTTTCGTCTTGCGAGGCATTCGTCTTGCGGGGCACTACTGTAGTTGTTTATTTCCTTGACATCTGATGGGAGGGCGTTCCACAGGGCAGGTGCCACTACCGAGAAGGCCCTCTGTCTGGTTCCCTGTAACCTCACTTCTCGCAGTGAGGGAACCACCAGAAGGCCCTTGGAGCTGGACCTCAGCGTCTGGGCTGAACGATGGGGATGGAGACTCTCCTTCAGGTATACTGGGCCGAGGCCATTTAGGGCTTTAAAGGTCAGCACCAACACTTGGAATTGTGCTTGGAAACGTACTGGGAGCCAATGTAGGTCTTTCAGGACCAGTGTTATATGGTCTCAGCAGCCACTCCCAGTCACCAGTCTAGCTGCTGCATTCTGGATTAATTGTAGTTTCTGGGTCACCTTCAAAGGTAGCCCCCCATAGAGAACATTGCAGTAGTCCAAGCAGGAGATAACTAGAGCATGCACCACTCTGGCGAGACAGTCTGCGGGCAGGTAATAAACCTATGGTCAGAGTTTAATGAAATGTCATGGTGGAGTCATTGCCCTAGGGCACCCAGCCACCCTATCTTACTTTTAGCTTGCTCTGCGTGGTTTAATGCAAATGTTGGTTTCTGATTCAGCAAAGTATGGAGAAAGGCAAGAAGCTTTGGGGGTTCAAAACTCAACCCCTAGAAACCTAATCCAGCAACACTTCTGGCTTATGCCATTCCCCCAGGCACAGCCCATTTGCTCCCAAAGCATTGCTCCAAAACCTCAGGGCTAGAAACTTACTTGGTTGCAGTTTAATTAATACTGATTTTCCCAGGGAACTCAATTCTGTCCCCCAATACCAAATTTGGGGTTTACACAACCCCTTTTTTACCTGCTGGATGGTGTTGATGAATACATAAGGGAGTTGAGGGGAAACTTGGGAAGGCACCTTGATCAAGGGGCTGGGCTCAGAAGCGGGAAACGCAAGTTCGAATCCCAGCTCAGCCAGAGAACTCTTGCTCCCGTCTCTTTAAATTGTTTTCTGGCCAGGTTCCCAACTGGAAGTAGCTTGGAAGTAGAGGAGGGAGGAGGTGTCAGGAGAGAAGCATTTGAGAATTGAGACTGATGGGAAGTGGAAGCCACTGGGGTTTGGAAACCATAGCTCTAGCGCAGGGGTCAGCAAACTTTTTCAGCAGGGGGCCGGTCCACTGTCCCTCAGACCTTGTCTGAGGGACAGTGTATTTTGTAGAGGGGAATGAACAAATTCCTATGCCCCACAAATAACCCAGAGATGCATTTTAAATTAAAGCACACATTCTGCTCATGTAAAAACACCAGGCAGGCCCCACATTTTAAATAAAAGGACACAGTCTACTCATGTAAAAACATGCTGATTCCCGGACTGTCTGCAGGTCGGATTTAGAAGGCGATTGGGCCGGCCCCGGCCCCCGGGCCGTAGGTTGCCTACCCCTGCTCTAGCTGCTAGCGGGACTGGGGACAGGGTGGCCCCATTCATTCCCCACCTCTCTGCTGCAGCGCAAGGGCAAGAGTCTTCCGCTGTAGAACAAAGAAAGCTGAGGCAGTGTGTCGTGCAAGAACCAACGTCTGTCTTCTTTCATACTTCCCTGGTTATTCTGGCCCAGATGTCACCAATATGCCACTCTGCGTGTGCCTACAGAGGCCTTCCCCATTGTCCATAGGCTGCCTTGCCCTTCCCTCTGATGAAATTAGGCCTTTCAGGGGCTAATGCAATAGGTTGGGTGTGAGGTGTTTGGTGTGGTACCCATAGCAGTTTTTGCAGTTTGCAAATGGGTCCATGGGCCCCAAAAGAGGGAAACGTGAGTCACCTGAAATATTTACTGGATATCTCTCCTTTTTTATATAACAATTTATTGATTTAACAAAAAACAAAAACAATACAGTGGTACCTCTGGATGCGAACGGGATCCATTCCGTAGCCCCGTTCGCATCCAGAAGCAAACGCAATCCACGTCTGCGCGGGTGGCAATTCATCGCTTCTGCGCGTGCGCTTGACGTCATTTTGACCATCTGTGCATGTGCGAGCGGCGAAACCCGGAAGTAACGCGCTCCATTACTTCTGAGTCGCTGCAGCGCGCAATCCAAAAATATTTATCCTGAAGCTACTTCAACCCAAGATATGACTGTACAAAAACAAAGCAAACAAAACAAATTGACTTCCCTCTAGTCCCTTCCTTGGTTCCATAATTTATCAATATACTGCATGTCCATTGTTCAGTTTGAGACCTTATTTAAATTACTTATTATCCATTCATAACAAAATTACAAGTAACTTGAAAACCCTGCTAATGCTTCTGTATATATGCAATAAACACCTTCCACTCTTCCTTAAGTTCATTGTCATCTCTTCCTCTTAGTTTCATTGTCAATTCTCATTTCAGCATATTCCATTAATTTAACTGCCAATCTTCTTTAGCTGGGACTCCTTCTTCTTTCCAGCATTGTGCTAAGAATGTCCGTGCAGCCGTAGTTGCACACATAAATAAATTCTTTTGTGATTTTGGTAGATCCACTCCTATAATACCTAATAGGAAAGCTTCTGGGTTTTTTTGAACAAAGTTTATTTTAAACATCTTCATTTGATTATAAATCATTTCCCAGTATTTCTTTATGATTTTACAGTCCCACCACATGTGGAAAAATGTCCCTTTACTGGATATCTCAAAAGGACATCCTCTCCAGCCCAGCATCCTGTTTTCCACAGTGGCCAACCAGAGGCCTAAGAGAAGATCATGAGCAAGGCATATAATACATTTGATGGTTTTTTGTTGTTTGTTTTTGTGTTTAAAAACACATTATTTTGAGGTAAAAACACCTGAAAAAACAGTTGGTCTGTTGCATTGTAAGCTGTAGTTGTAGCAGAGGGAAAGGGAGAGAAGCGAAGAAAGGAGAGGAACTGCTTGTACCATCGCTGCCATGGTAAGGTTATCTGTTTCCATAGAGTTCAAGGAAGCCTGTGTCTCAGTGGGCTTCTGTCTATAAAGGCAGGCATTCATATAGTGCTTTAGGGTGTTCAAATGGCTTAACGTCCATTAGATTTTTCAAAAAAAATCTTTTAACAAACCTGTAAGTTAGATCAACTGTGTTATACCCAATTTGCAGATATGGCAACTGAGGCTGAGAGAGTAGCTTGCCTAAGGGCATCCTATTAGTTCATGGTGGAGGAAGTAAAATCCTTAATTGCTGGCTGTAGATGTTTAAGGGCAGAAGGTTCACCTCATTCTAGTGTCATAACAATAGTACAAGTGTTGTTAACCAGGGTTTGAAATTAGCAGGCACCTAAAGATTCTCCATTTGCATGTACCTCAAAAAGTCTGGGTGCCATTTTTTGTGCCTGGCTGACACTCAAGGATTACTGAAATGTATGTGCTTTGAAGCCTCAAAGTACATTCTAAGGATAGGCAATATTGTTAAGGAGTTTAACAATAAAGGGTAGAGTGTTTTGAAAACTGAAGTATGGTACCAATATTTTTATTGTAAACACCAAATTAAACATGTATTAACAATGGACGTTAAAAAAGTGATATTAACAATGTGTCACTTATGTGAATTATGTATTAGTTCATGCTTGTTAAAATAATAAATAAAATGTGTTGCCGATACCCCCCTCTCCAAAGGGCGACTAGATATTCTGTTTTGGCACCCCAGACCCAGGTCCCAGGAGCCATTTGACTCCTAGCTTTTCTATCCCAGTTTCTAACACTGTTGTTAACATTTTAACGTGGCCATATCCCTGTGAAAGAAGCTGAGTAGATTGGCTGTGCTCTGTTTGCATAGAAACCAATGGATCCTTTCTCCCCCACTTAGGTATTGCCAAGGCTATATGTACTCTGTGCTTACAAAAAAAAAGAAGAAGTCAAAGTTCCGCCCCAGAAATGTCTGGATTCTGTAACCTGGGAATATGCAAATTAAACAAAATGTGCCTATAGATATACAGTAGAACCTCAGTTTTCAAACGTAATCCGTTCCGGAAGACCATTTGACTTCCAAAATGTTCAAAAACTGAAAGAGGAAGCCTCAATTCGATAGGTAAACTCAAAACAGAAGCTGCGTAGCACGTTCGGCTTCCAAAAATTGTTTGAAAACCAAAGCAATTACTTCTGGGTTTTCGGCGTTTAGCTTCCAAAACATTTGTCAACGGAGCTGTTCGAGAACTGAGGTTCCACTGTATATTTTTTCCCTTGGTTTTAATGTACAGTGGTGCCTCGCAAGATGAAATTAATCCGTTCCGTGAGGCTCTTCATATAGCGGTTTTTTCGTCTTGCGAAGCAAGCCCATTGACAGCTTAGTGGATTAGCGCTATTAGCGGTTTAGCGGCTTTTAGCGGATAGCTGATAAGTGGCTTAAGGCTTAGGAAAAGGGGGGGGGAAGGGGGAAGACCCCGCAGGAACTCGCAAGACATTTTCGTCTTGCGAAGCAAGCCCTTAGGGAAATTTGTTTTGCGAAGCGCCTCCAAAACGGAAAACACTTTCGTCTAGCGGGTTTTCCGTCTTGTGAGGCGTTCGTCTTGCGGGGCACCACTGTATCCATGTGGTTTTGTTTTGTTTCTTTGCTTGCAAGTCACTTTGAGTTGCCTTGGGCAAGAAAAAGCAACTGACAAATTTAATAAATAATACATTGGCAAATTTTGCATGGTTTGTAATCGTCTAGTAGGCAAAAGGGACACACAAGCGGTATTCTCAGACCCCTGGAAAGCCCATTGGAAACTCAATTGGTGTCTGAAATTCCTCTGAACTTTTAAGTGCCGGGTGGGGAGAATATGAAGAGGAGTTACTTAGGACTCCCGTTTTTTGCCCAATCACCTAATTCTCCGCTTATGTGCAACATGACGGAATTTCACACTGCCCAGCCCTTTGCACTGCGAGCCTCTAAAGGGCTAGACATGCCAGGAGCAAAACTATCCTATTAAGAGGGAGGAGTTGTCCCTTCACACTGATCCTGGGATGCCAGTCCTGTGAGCTGATGCCTCTATGCAGCCAGGCCATCAGGGCAGGACTCAGCAGAATGAACTCGCTATGTTTTGAACCAAGGGAAGTAATACACAAGCCCTTCCCATCTGAGGAGGGAGCCCTGCAAGGCCATTTGAAGTAAGCTGTGATCATGCACAGTCCTGCTGACAGGAGCTTCCAACCAAAACTGCAAACCCAGATTTCAGCAGTGGTGTGATGGCCTGGGACTCGGAACCAGAGGAGTCTCGGTCTGCACCGGATCCTTTGCCTCAGGCATCATCTGAACCAAGTCTGAGGCCAGATTCTGAAGAGCCCCAGTCTGCACAGGTTCCCCTGCAACAAGCACCAGCTAGGCCGAGTCAGGGGCCTGAGCCTGCCCTGGCTCCAGATGCGGGGATTCCCTCGTTGCCTCCAGCTGGGCCATCACTTATAGCTGCTCCACTACCGGTTTGGTCAGAGGAGGCTGAGGCGGCCCCTGGGTCTAGTAACCCACCGACATCTCCCGAGCTGCAGAGACTAAGGTCTGAGAGAAGGAGAGACCTGAGTACTCGCAGGAGGAGTGCTCGCCTTTGGGCGAAACAGGGAGGTCAGTCCCCGGGGGATCAGGACCGGCTGTTACCCCGACAAATATAAAAGGCTGTCGGACCTCGCCCCAGGTTGTGGGAGCAATATTGCTGTATGCCAGATCCTGCCTGACATCCTGTACCTGTCCTTGCCTGGTTTCCTGCCTCAAGTCCTGCCTTGATCCTGTCGGACTGACTCCTAGCGGAACCTTCGGATTCTGGACTGGACCTGAATCATGGTTCTCGGGTTACCCCTGGGCCCAGCACAAGTGGTCAGCTGCAGCCAAGAGTTCCCAGTGAGATTTGTAGGGATCCACTGGAGATCTCTGATTGGGAGCTACCAAGTGAAGCCACTTGGTATTTGATACCAGTTTTAAAAGGTGCCACCTACAGTCCCTGTTGCCAAGGAACAATCAAGAGCTCATTCACACTTTCCCAGCCACATCTTTTATATGCCTGTTGTCTTTGTCCATGGAGTTTTTTTGGCAGGGATACTGGAGTGGCTTGCCGGTTCCTGCTCCAGGTGGATCACGTTTAGTCAAAACTCTCCACTATGACTTGTCCGCCTTGGGTGCCCTGCACGGCATAGCTCAAAGCTTCTCTGCGTTATTCAAGCCCCTTCTCCACGACAAGGCAGTGCTTTTTCTTGGGTTCCATGATCACTGCAGATGGTGACAGCAGTCATGAAATTAAAAGACGCCTGCTTCTTGGGAGACAAGCAATGACAAACCTAGACAGCATCTTGAAAAGCAGAGACATCACCTTCCCAACAAAGGTTCGTATAGTTAAAGCTATGGTTTTCCCAGTAGTGATGTATGGAAGTGAGAGCTGGACCATAAAGAAGGCTGATCGCCAAAGAATTGATGCTTTTGAATTATGGTGTTGGAGGAGACTCTTGAGAGTCCCATGGACTGCAAGAAGATCAAACCTCTCCATTCTGAAGGAAATCAGCTCTGAGTGCTCACTGGAAGGACAGATCGTGAAGCTGAGGCTCCAATACTTTGGCCACCTCATGAGAAGAGAAGACTCCCTGGAAAAAACCCTGATGTTGGGAAAGATTGAGGGCACAAGGAGAAGGGGACGACAGAGGATGAGATGGTTGGACAGTGTTCTTGAAGCTACTAATATGAGTTTGACCAAACTGCGGGAGGCAGTGGAAGACAGGAGTGCCTGGCGTGCTCTGGTCCATGGGATCACGAAGAGTCAGACATGACTAAACGACTAAATAACAGCCACATCTTTTACCTGTCCCATCAGAACTGTGTAATGTTGGGTGACAGGCTGATACGGTGTGGTTTGGGGAAAACAGCCTTGCAGACCAAATTAAGGTCCCTGACAGGCCTGATCCAGGGGTCAGATATCAGTTTTGTGGAGGATCACATAGCCTACAGCCCCTGCTCATAACCTCTGCAGCCCCTGCTCATATTGATGAGACTTTTTCAGAACTTCTTAGCAGGTTGTACAAATGGAAGCAGTGTTAGAAACTCAGGTATTTAAGCTAGGCACCAAATGACTCCTTACACCAAGGCTACAGTCTCCTAAATGGAAAGTCTAGTTGTCTTTTGGGGCAAGACATCTCTAAAGTCTTGTTTTTCAAAGGATTGACTGACTGCGATTGATTATCAGTTAAACATCTGGCTAGTTTAGATGACAACCTTGAGCTCGGTTAAGAGCTTTGAGAACTGAAAGAAGAAAACTCTATCCAGGGACAGTCCACGTATATATTGGGCTATTCCTATCTCTTTTTTTAATGGTGACACAGACCATTCATAACATAGGAATATTCTTCACAACTGTGAGCAGGGCACTGGGGTGGGGTAAGTGAAGACAAGGGGCAACAATTAACTATAACATTGTTCACTGCTCCTGCTCAGGCTGCACAGAAAAAGCATGGATCCTGAAATTCATTCTGATTGCGCAGATAAAATATACGTAACTGATAAAATTTTACAGGATGTGGTATTAGTGTGTGAAAGCAGCCAAAATATAATGACCTCCAGGCATGCACCTCCAGATGGTGGAGATGTCAGGCACAATCCTGATGCCCAGGCATCTTCACTGGGTCACAAGTGGTTGATAGCCAGGTAAAAATGCACCTAGCGCCTGACTAATTTCTAACATTGGGTGGAAGGCGTGACTTGTAGCTTGTCTGTGGCAGGAAGAAGGGCCGGCTCTCTGCCCTGAGGAAACTTGGGAGTTTAGAGAGTTTCCCATCCTTGCCTTGGTTGGTGATGCATTGTGGGGTGGGCAGCCATAGTATGGACCCTGCAGGATGGGAATCCATATTGGAATACAGTGGTACCTCGGCTTAAGAACTTAATTTGTTCTGGAGATCCGTTCTTAACCTGAAACTGTTCTTAACCTGAAGCACCACTTTAGCTAATGGGGGCTGCCGCTGTGCGATTTCTGTTCTCATCCTGAAGCAAAGTTCTTAACCCGAGGTACTATTTCTGGGTTAGCGGAGTCTGTAACCTGAAACATATGTAACCTGAAGCGTCTGTAACCCAAGGTACCACTGTACAGCACTGGGACATGTCCTCCGCAAACCTAGACAGAGAACCCGGGGAGCAGGTTTGCCTTAAGGTTGCAGAGGAAGGGCAATCTGAAGGCAGAACTTGATTGCAGGCAAATGTTTCAGGGGATGGGTCCGATTGATTTGCCGTCTGGAAAGAACAAGGGCTTAGAGCGGCAGGGCGGCAACCTGGTAGCATTGGCATTAGGGAGATTGGGTGGCCATGGAACTGGCTGACATGCAGAGGCAGCCAGGAAGAAGTGGAGTGATGAACCTCAGCCCAGGGGGGAAATGTGGCCCTTCAGGGTTCTCCACCTGGTCCTCAGTATTCTACCTAGGCCACGCCCACTTGCCACGCCACACCCTCACCAACCCACCTCAAGTGTCAGGAATGGGTCTTTTAGCTGAGGTGTTGCCCTGCTTACTTGCCTGGATGGAGAGGTGAGGCTTAAAGGGACCCCTGACCATAAGATCCAGTCGTGGCTGACTCTGGGGTTGCGGTGCTCATCTCGAGGGAGCCGGTGTACAGCTTCCGGGTCATGTGGCCAGCATGACTAAGCCGCTTCTGGCAAACCAGAGCAGCACACGGAAACACCGTTTACCTTCCCACCGGAGCAGTACCTATTTATCTACTTGCACTATGATGTGCTTTCGAACTGCTAAGTTGGCAGGAGCAGGGACCGAGCAACAGGAGCTCACCCCGTTGTGGGGATTCAAACCGCCAACCTTCTGATCAGCAAGTCCTAGGCTCTGTGGTTTACCAACCGCATCCCTTTTGAGGCTTACAATAATACAGATCTTTATTACGGTCATAGACCAGCATTTAAAATCTAAAAAGCGCTTTAGAAAGCTAAAAGGTATTAGAGCCAGTGTGGTGTAGTGGTTAAGAGCGGTGGACTCATAATCTGGTGAACCGGGTTCGATTCCCCGCTCCTCCACCTGCAGCTGCTGGGTGACCTTGGGCCAGTCACACTTCTCTGAAGTCTCTCAGCCCCACTCACCTCACAGAGTGTTTGTTGTGGAGGAGGAAGGGAAAGGAGAATGTTAGCCACTTTGAGACTCCTTCGGGTAGTGATAAAGCGGGATATCAAATCCAAACTTATTAAAATACAAGGTGAATATAAAATTCTCTAAGAAGCTAAAAGAATCCAAAAGAAGGCTCAGGAACATTGGGCAGGTGTGGAAGAGCGCAAAAGGCTGATATATAAAGGCTTTAACTATCATTTACAGAGCACTCTGATATGTTCATTAAAACTGATTTGTGGCCCAGGACATCCTATGAATCTCGAGCGCTGCTGTGCGGAACCTAGCAACACTATAAAGGTAAAGGTAAAGGGACCCCTGACCATTAGGTCCAGTCGTGACCGACTCTGGGGTTGCGGCACTCATCTCGCTTTATTGGCCGAGGGAGCTGGCGTACAGCTTCCGGGTCATGTGGCCAGCATGACTAAGCTGCTTCTGGCGAACCAGAGCAGCACACGGAAACGCCGTTTACCTTCCCGCTGCAGCGGTACCAATTTATCTACTTGCACTATGACGTGCTTTCGAACTGCTAGGTTGGCAGGAGCAGGGACCGAGCAACAGGAGCTCACCCCGTTGTGGGGATTCAAACCGCCAACCTTCTGATCAGCAAGTCCTAGGCTCTGTGGTTTAACCCACAGCGCCACCTGCATCCCTAGCAACACTATACGTTGCAGCAAGATCAGTATCCGAGAGCAGCAGAGAGGTGTAAAATTGTCCTGTACTTATGAAGTAACGGGGAAATCAGACTAGTACGAATTGGGGAGCAGGCCCTGACATTTTGAGAGTTGAAATGTGTGATACTGTAGAAAAGTAATTTATTTATTGATTACATGAAATTTATATAGTGTTCGAGTGTTTGAAAACAAACAAAACAAAACCTCAAAGCAGTATACAAAACTAGAAAATCCAGGAAAAAATTACAGCAATACTTTTTTTAAAAAATACAAAAAGTTAAAATGGTAAAAGAGTTTAAAATCCACACCAGCATTTCTAAACATCTGGGCAGGCTTGCCTAAACAGGAGTGTTTTTAGCATGTGCCGGAAATGAGTACAGTGAACCAGGCAGGGAGTTCCAAAGCATGGATTGCGTTTTCACATTGCTGTTAATCTTGTCCTCATTTGCCCCCCTTCCCCACTTGAGGAAGAGAGTGCAGTGGTACCTTGGTTCCCGAACTCAATCTGCTCTGGAAGTCCGTTTGGCTTCCAAAACATTTGCAAACCAAGGCTCAGCTTCTGATTGGCCCCAGAAACAATGCTGAACGCCAAAACGGACGTTCGGCTTCCAAAAACCATTCGCAAACCAGAACACTTCTGGGTTTGCGGCGTTTGGGAGCCGATTTGTTCGGGAGCCAAGGTACCACTGTAGAGGGCTAGCCAAGCGAGGCTGGCATCCGGTACTTCCTCCTCGTTCTGAGAGTGGGCCACTGGGAAATAAAGCCATGGTGGAGCTGGAATTTTGGTTGGTGGGAAGTAGACTGTTGGACAAACAAAGCTTCCGTCAAGTGTCTCTCCCCAATGGGTCACAGAATAAGAGGCTCCTGGTTTTTTAGTCCTGGTGGTCCAGCACACCTGCTTTGCCCCCTGCCTGGCAGTGTTCCCAACCCCTGCAGGTGTCCCCTCGCCTCCTTCCAGGCCCAGCCCTGTTTTTCTATCCCTCCCCCCTCCCTTGCACTGAGGAAACACCACAGGTTGTGTCTTGCTCGCCTGGGCGTTGCTGTGGGAGGGGGCCAGGCAGGCTGCCACTTGTTCCCAACAGATCCGGAGCAACACCCAGCAGAAGAACGCCAGAGGAATGTCGCCGAGGGCACAGAGCAGGTCCCTTTGGCACGAAGCAGCTCCATCTAGGAGACTGAGCCGTAACGGGCAGCTGCATAACAGGGATGGGAACTCTAGCATAAAGGTTTGCAGTCACGCAGAGCAACAGCGAAAGAAGTCCAAGGATGGCAGTTCCAGATCTGCAGCTCGCAGTGCCAACTGGGTGCTTCGTGCCTTGTGGTCGCAAGAAAGTCCTCTCTCTCTCTAGATATATCCTCCGGGGTGTTGCTGAGCCCTGGCACCCAGTCACTGGGCCTCTCCCTCTCTGGACCGCAACACCTGAGCCCTTTGCTCTGGGCAGCTGACCAAGCAAGGCAGTGTGACTGTCTCAGTGCAGCCAAGAGCCCTGTATATTAATAGCCCTCTCCAAGTGCCAGGGAATCTCTGCATGCATTGAGAGGGCCGAGGCACCATATAAGGTGAGATGGGTAGTGATTATTTCAAGCAAGAGGGCTATTGTGGGAAGCTGGAAAGTTTATTGTGAGATGACGAGCAAGGCCTTTTTTATTTTTATAAGGGCGGGGGAGATATATTTGTAAGAATTAATCATAATAAATAAATGGAAGACGAGTACAGCCTACAGTCATACCTTGGAAGTCGAACGGAAGCCATTCCGGAAGTCCATTGTATTTCCAAATCATTCAGAAACCAAAGCGCGGCTTCCGATTGGCTGCAGGAAACTCCTGCAGCCAATCGGAAGCCGTGTCGGACTTTCGGGTTCCAAAGAACATTTGCAAACCACAACAGTTACTTCTGGGGTTGCGGCGTTTGGGAGCCAAAACATCGCGAGTACCAAGGCATTCCGGATCCAAGGTATGATTGTACAGGTTACAGATGCTTCAGGTAGATGCTTCAGGTTACAGACTCCGCTAACCCAAAAATAGTACCTTGGGTTAAGAACTTTGCTTCAGGATGAGAATAAAAATCGCGGCACGGCGGCAGTGGGAGGCCCCATTAGCTAAAGTGGTACCTCAGGTTAAGAACAGTTTCAGGTTAAGAATGGACCTCCGGAACGAATTAAGTTCTTAACCCGAGGTACCACTGTACTTGCGTTCTTGGGTCTTGCGCTGAGGTACGTTTTTTCAGATTTCTCATCTGTACAGTTCTAAGCTACATCTGGAGAGCCACAGGTTCTCCCCCCTCCCCCCATTCTAAAAGAAAGTGTGGTGATCTTTAGTCTGTCCACAGATCTCCCAGCTGCAAGCTGATAAGCAAATGGATGTGGTTCTCTTGTCCCTCCAGGGCAGTGGCGTAGCGTGGGTTGTCAGCACCCGGGGCAAGGCAAGTAATTTGCGCCCCCTAACCCGTGGATTTGCGCCCCCTAACCCGTGGATTTGCGCCCCCTAACCCTAACCCCCAGATGTTGCACCCGGTGCGGCCGGCCCCCCCCCCTGCACCCCCCACGCTACGCCACTGCTCCAGGGCTGATCTGCCCACCAGGCAAGGTGAGGCAGTTGCATTAGGGCAGCAGGCTCTCAATACCTGGAAGAGGTGGCAGATTTGACTCGTGAGCTTATTGGCCGCCGCCTCCTCCTCATGCCCACTGATGCCATTCTTCTGATGCATCTTCCACTGTGCCCACCCCCCTTGTGTGCCCACCGTTGCTGCTGGGTGGCAGTGGGCAGGTGCACAAAGGTGGGTGCAGAGGTATGGTATGCAGCAGAGGAGATGAGGGCATTTTCTGTTTGGCCACTAGCAGCCAAATGACCATTGCTGGCCCTGCCATAAATATACCATATTTTTCGCTCCATAAGACACACCTGACCATAAGACACACCTAGTTTTTAGAGGGAGAATGCAAGAAAAAAAATATATTTTAAGGGAGCGCTGAGCAGAGCCTGTATGCATCCCAGGCTCTGCTCAGCGCTCCCTTTAAAAACTTTTTTTTTCTTGCATTCTCCCTCTAAAAGCCAGTCAGTCCCTTCTCCCTTCTCGGGGAATAGTCCCCAAAAGCCGCGCGGAGCGTGTGTGCGGCTCTTGGGGGCTTTTCCCGCCTGCCTCCCGCCTTCATTCGCTCCATAAGATGCACACACATTTCCCCTTATTTTTAGGAGGGGAAAAGTGCGTCTTATGGAGCGAAAAATACGGTGGTTCCATCTGGGTTGAGAGCTCATTCACTTCATGGCTTTATCTGAAGAGACGTGCTCTGGTAAGCAGACTACTCCAAGGAGGCAAGGCCCATGTTTCTCTGGTGTCTCTGGCTGGAGCAGACACTGATCCACCCCAGATCTGTGGCTCAGGTCCTTGAGCTCTTTGTGTTGGTTGCTTTGCCCAACTAATTTTAGCCCTCTTCCTTCTCCCCGCTGCAAACCTTCACGTCCATCTCGCTGCCCCTGAGAAGGGCAGAATGGCAGGAGTCCAACGGATTCCAGTGGAAAACCAGAGCCTTCTCAAAGAGCTCTTTGCATGTGCCGAGCTCAGCAGATGCCAAAAGGCTTGGCTGTTTGACAGAGAACCCTGATTGTTTTGGGCTATGGGTGTCTTCGCCTTGGTGTCTCCTGCGGCACAGCTGTCTGTGCAACTTGACCCTTGCTGGACCAGTCACACCCTACAGGGACCTTCTTGCTTTTAAAAAACCTTTCGTTTGTCTCCTCCTCTTCCAGGGAGCGCTTATAGGGAGGCTAAAGTAGAGAGAGCAACTTGCTCAATGCCCATCCACTCAACTTCTTGATCACACATGGGAATTTGGCCAACGTTTCCCACTCCCATACTCTAGTGCAAAGGTTTTCAACCTTTCTGAGTCCACAGCTCCCTTGACCAACTCCATTCTTTCTGCGGCACCTCTGTGGGGCTCAGTAGCCCAGTTATGTCACCCCTTGCCTACAGAGCTAGCAGCCTCTCACCCTTTTTCCTTGTGGAGGGTTCCCTCAGCCTCCACTCCTCTCCCCTCTCCTTGGGAGTCCTCAGGGCAGCTGCTGCCACCCCCCACACCCCAAAGAGAGGTGCCTCCTCACACTGCCCCACAGGGGCCTGGGAAACACCCCCTGGCCAGCCCCAGAGGCACCATTCACCATTCATGTGATGAATGGTTCACTTCCCCGCTCCTCCATGCATGTGGAGGAGCAGGGAAGCGAACCTGGTTCACCAGATTACGAGTCCACTGCTCTTAACCACTACACCACACTGGAGAGTTTATATCAACAAACAGCTGCTGCAACAAACAGCCAACCCAGCCTTTGGGATGCAGAGATGCAAGAGGGCATCAAAGGAGGGAGGGAGGGAGGGAGGGAGGGAGGGAGGGAGGGAAGAAAAGAGGGACAGAGGCCAGTGTTGCCCGCGGCACCCTTGACCATCATTCAAGGCACCCCAGTGTGTCATGGCACGCTGGTTGAAAACCACTGCTCTAGTGACTCAGTTTCATGACCGCTTCTTGTTGTGTTGTTCTTCCATCTATAGCATCCATGAAGTAGCTGAGAAGGGAGTTGGGTCTGCATGCCTTGTATGTTGGAAGGTGGGGGGTCCAAGCAAGTCCTTTCCACCCATGCTGATCCTCTCCCACCCATCTGGCAGGTGGAGTCAGAGTCAGTTACTAGGGCATGGCTGGGGAGCCTTTGGGCCTTCCAGATGTAGCTGGACTACAACTGCCATCATCCTTGAGCAGGGGTCAGCAAACTTTTTCAGCAGGGAGCCAGTCCCCTGTCCGTCAGACCTTGTGGGGGGCCAGAAAGGGGGAAAAAAGAACGAATTCCTATGCCCCACAAATAACCCAGAGATGCATTTTAAATAAAAGGACACATTCTACTCGTGTAAAAACACGCTGATTCCTGGACCATCCGCGGGCTGTATTTATAAGGCGATTGGGCCAAATTTGGCCCCTGGGCCTTAGTTTGCCTACCCATGTCCTTGAGCATGGGCTGAGGCTGATGGGAGTTCAGGCCCAACAATAACTTGAAGGGCTACCAGGTCCCCCACGTAGGGAACCAAGGAAAAGTAGCATTACTTGGTGGCAGGAATAAAGAACGTAAATTGTTCCCAAAGAACTGTTTGACCCAAAATGTGTTGGGCTGCAACTTCCTTCCTTCCTTCCTTTTTACAATAACCCACTGAAACGCACAAGCAGAGGTTGTACTTCCAATTAACAGTTCCAGCGACAGACAACTGATGCCAGGGAGGGAGTGTGCTCCCGCAGGTGGGGCAGGTCCCTGCTCTGCCAGTCCATTTGGTTTCCATGCTAGTTGCAGAGGAAGCAAAACCTCTTCCCCCACAGCTAGCATGATAATCAAGGAAGCTGATGGAGGAGAAACAGATTGCTCTTCCACCATCTCCCCATCTCCGTCTTGTTGAAAGGCATTTCCCACTTCCGACCTCTTGATTCCATGCCGACCATGGAGGGAAGGGGGCTTCTGCTGTTCCCTGCTGGCTGCTAACCTCTTTAAATATTTTTTGCAGGCTAGTTATTTTGTGTGCTTATTCACAAGACTGCAGAGGGATATGGAAAGTGCTTCAGAGAAGCAGACTTGGGCTCCCCTTGCAAATGTTGCTTTATGAAAACCAAGCATTACACCAGGCAGATCCATGGAGGAGTGTGTTGCTATGAAAGCAACATGGAACCTCCACAGCATAGGCAGTATACCCCTGAATCCCAGATGAGGGAGGTAAAGGGACCCCTGACCATTAGGTCCAGTTGTGACCTACTCTGGGGTTGTGGCGCTCATCTCGCTTTACTGGCCGAGGGAGCTGGCGTACAGCTTCCGGGTCATGTGGCCAGCATGACTAAGCTGCTTTTGGCGAACACCGTTTACCTTCCCGCCACAGCGGTACCTATTTATCTACTTGCACTTTGACGTGCTTTTGAACTAGGTTGGCAGGAGCAGGGACTGAGCAACGGGAGCTTACCCTGTTGCGGGGATTCAAACCGCTGACCTTCTGATTGGGAAGTCCTAGCAAATGTTGCCTGTCATCTTCAGTGTATGTGGAAACGTCAAGTAGGTGTTTGGCATTGAGAAAGCTTTTGCCATGTGTATGAGCCAATGGGGTCATTTCTAACAGTTCTTCCTGGGTTCTTAAGTGTTGCACCAATACTAGCCCTGGGTGTGGTAACTGGTGATCCCTCAGGGTGCGGTGGGGAGTTCGTTATGCCAAGGCCCTAGTGTTAATTAGGACAAATAACACACATTGTGTCCCATGAGCCAAAGCTCTTGGCGCAGAAAGAGTTGCGGCTGAAACACCTTGTTCTATGTTTGCCCCAGGGCTCCTAACGTGCCTGGTTTCACATACCAGTCCCCAGTGTGTGGCAGACATCGCTTGTTTCTTACCGGGGAATTTGATGGAATGGATGGAAGAACCTATTTTTGTGGACCATTTCACTCCTGTCAGTCAAATCTGCTTCCTTCCCACAGCTGCCTCCCAGAAGTCTTCCTAATTGCAAATCACTGGGGCTAAATCTGCTTTGTTGGAAGAGCATGAGACCCTTTATCTCAGGGTTGTGGGTTCAAAGAGATCCCTGCATTGCAAATGGTTGGGCTAGAAGCCACTAGATGATCCTTGTGGTCTGCTTCAACTCTGTGATTCCCTGGAGACCCCGGCCACTGAGAATCAAGCACGTCCCTGGTTTGCATAGCTCCATCCTGGGTTCTGGTTTTTTTGCTCATGCTACAGTAGGATAATTGTGGGATGCGGGTGGCACTATGGTCTAAACCACTGAGCCTCTTACTTCCGGAGGCGGCGCGATCGGTAATGGCGGTCCTCTTCCTTCTGTGAGGGGAAGCTCCGCGGAAACTGGGTCGTCCGCTACGGCGAAGCGGAGACCCACATCGAAAACCCACAGGCAGCAAGAGCCTGTGGTCTTGAGACTTGGCGGGCGCCAGAAGCGGCCCCCAAAACGCAGAAGGAACCCCGTAAGGGGCTCCGGAACGTGGAGGGGGTATCGCGGCGCTGTGAGTCGTTCGCAAATCCGTGGAGTGAAGCCGTGCAGCTGCTGCCGGAGAGCACTGACCTCTTTTCCTGGAAACTTTTGATTCGGAAAAAGCAGCAACCCGTGAGTAAAGAAGGACCTTTATAATTTGAGACTAAAACACTGAATTTGGCTGAAAGCGGAGAGACGAAAAACAGGAAGTCCGTCTTCCGCTCTTACTGAACTTTAAAGCAAGGAGCTGGAGGAGTGGGGGCGTATAAGAAACTTGCAACCTAATTCGATCTGAGCACCCATTGAAACTGCTTTTAAACAAAGTAAGGACTTTAATTATATGATTTCCTTCCTTTATCTGGACTGTGCTAACTTTCTTCTATTGGAACTACGATTTGAATGAGAAACCCAGGTGCTGGAGCTGCCTGAGAAACAGAGCTGTCAGTTTTGCAGACTTGGCTACTGTGTACCAGGACTTGTAACAATCTGAGGGCTTTTGGACCTGTTACTTTGAAACATTATTTGAAATACCAGTCTGCACTGTCAGAAACAATGTATTGCTGTCAGCACTAACTCTGCTTAATATCTGTTGCTGGAGGTCCTTGGACATTAAATTAGACTTTAATAATTTTATCAGAATTGGATTCTTCCCTAAAGACATTTTAAGCTCCCCCTAGAGGATTTGGGATTTACAGCAGTGACATCATCCTACTTTCTTTTTCCCTACCTCCTGTTTGACTGTTTATCTCTGGGTTGTTGCTTTCTCATGGGAACAACTCAGCGTGACCTTGACTCCTAGATAACTTTGGAATGAGTGGCGCAAGAAAAAAGGGCCCAAGAACTAGACAAACAACTTTAACAACTTTAACCTCAGCCTTGCAGACACGTAGATCATCTGTACCTACTTTGCCTTCGGAAGAACAAACTGTGTCTACTCTGCCACTGGCAGGGGAGGGAGAAACTGAGCAGCCACAATTGGAAGATATGGCCTCAGGAGCAACTGCTTCCATCTTAGAAAAAAATTATGAAAAATTGGAATCTTTGGACAAGAGACTGGAATCTTTGGATAAGAAAGCGGATGAACAAACAGCCAAGATTGATCAAAATACAGAATGCTTAAATAGAATAACGGGGCAGGTTTCACAGAATGTACAAGCAATTGGGCAGCTGACGGAGGCTACAGCAGAAAATCGTAAACTGGCTGAGGATACTAGCCAAAAACTTGAAAATTTAGAACAAGAGGTAAGACCACTCTGCAAACAAGTTGGTGAACATCAGACCTATCTTTCTATGATAGAACTGCGGAACCGGGAGAGTAACTTAAGGATAAGGTCGATACCAGAAGTTGAAGAAGGTAACCTAGCTGAGTTCCTGACTAAAGAACTTTCCAAGTTTTGGAATATAGAGGAAAAGGACTTTAAAATTGTGTCAGCTTTTAGACTTGGAAGATTTGCAAAGAAAGAGAAGCCCAGAGATTGTTTGATAACTTTGAGATCAAAGGAGGAAAGGGACAAGATATTGGGCCTACACTACAAAAAAGCACTGGACATCTTGGACAAAAGAATTGAAATTTATAAAGATATCCCGAAACAGCTGCTGGACCTTAGATCCGCCTATCTTGAACTGGTCAGACTGCTGAGGAGCAATTCAATTATTTTTAGGTGGGAATTTCCTCAAGGATTATCCTTTACATTCAGAGGGAAGAAGGTTAAAATTAGAACATTGGAAGATAGAGACAAATTTTTGATTGCACACGGAGAGGACCTTCAAAAAGGAACGGAATCACCTTTTGGGCCTGGAGCACCGGCTGTACCCGCACACTTGGAACCTGAGGACCCAGCGGAAAAAATACCACCCCTAGAAAAATAACAGATTTATTCAGGATGTCTCTGCAACTTCTGAGTTGGAACATAAATGGTTGTAACTCCCCGGAAAAAAGGAGGAAAATATTCCACATATTAAAAAAAGAACAATTGGACATTATTTGCCTGCAAGAAACACATGTGACTAGGCTCCATAAAAAAGTGTTAATAAATAAAAGACTTGGCCAAGAATTTATATCTTCGGATCGAGTAAAGAAGAGAGGCGTGGTGATATATGCAAAAGAGAGCCTATCACCTAAATTCTTATTCAAAGACGAGCATGTAAGAATTTTGGCAATTGAGATACAACATCAAGGAGAGAAGCTTTTGATATTAGGGATCTATGCACCAAATGAGGGGAAATCGGAATTTTACAAGAAGTTGCATGAGAGCATGCTGGATTATCTGGACTATAACAACATCGTCATGATGGGAGATATGAATGGGGTCGTATCAACCAACATGGATAAGTCACAAAGCCAAAATGTTACAAAAGATGGCAGATTACCAAAGACTTTTTTTGAAATGACAGACAATATGGATTTGATTGACATCTGGAGGACAAAGAACCCCTTGGGAAGAGAGGGAACATTCTTTTCTGAAGCCCAACTGACATGGACAAGAATCGACCAAATATGGATATCTAGAGGTCTGGCACCTAAGACCAGAAAGGTGGAAATCTGCCCAAAGACCTGCTCCGACCATAATGCAGTAAAGATGGATATGACACTATTACCAACCGGCTCCTTTAGATGGAAGATGAATGACAACATGTTTAGAGATCAGGAGATCATTAAGAAGGCCCAAAAAGTTTTGAAGGACTACTTTGAGATAAATCTGAACACTACGGTGGAAAAAAGAATCATCTGGGACGCAAGTAAGGCTGTGATGAGGGGGTTTTTGATACAACAGAATGCCGTAAAGAAAAAGATGCAAAATGAGAAAAAAGACAAGATCTTGGAGAAAATTAAAGAATTAGAGAAGAAATTAAGATCAAATCCGAAATCACAGCCGATCCTGAGAGAAATTAAACTCTATCAAGCACAATATTCTAAATTGATAAATCAGGAAATAGAGTGGAAAGTTAAATTAATGAAACAAAAAACTTTTGAATCGGCGAATAAATGTGGGAAACTGCTAGCTTGGCAGTTGAAGAAGAGACAAAAACTAAACACAGTTACAAATTTGGAGATTGAAGGAAGAAATATTCAGAACCCTGTGGACATTAGAAAGTGTTTCCAGAGTTACTTCAAAAAATTATATACTCAAGGGCCGCAAGATGAGGCTGAGATTAAACAATTTTTGAAAAAGAATGGATTGCCAAAATTGTCACAAGAAAACAGATCAATCCTGAATTGTAAAATAACACGCCAAGAGATCGAACAAGCCATTCAGAACATGAAATTGGGCAAATCTCCAGGGCCAGATGGGCTGACCTCCAAGTACTATAAGACATTGAAAGACTACTTGATACAACCATTGATGGAGGTTAGCAATGAAATTATGGAGGGGAAGAAGGCGCCGGAATCGTGGAAAGAAGCTTTTATCACATTGATATCAAAATCGGAAGCTGAAAAGACACAACTTAAGAACTACCGTCCCATCTCTCTCTTAAATGTGGATTACAAAATATTTGCAGACATTTTGGCAAGTAGACTGAAAAAAGTTTTGAATGAAGTAATTCACAAGGACCAGGCAGGCTTTCTCCCAGGTAGACATTTGTTTGCTAATACAAGGAACATTATTGATATTTTGGAACTCTTGCAAACAAATATCAATACAAAAGCAGTGCTAATTTTTATAGATGCGGCGAAGGCATTTGACAATGTCTCTTGGAAATTTATGAAGGGAAATTTAGAAGGGATGGGAGTGGGACGGGGTTTTGAAAATGGGATTGATGCAATTTATTCAGAACAAAAGGCTAAATTGATAGTTAACAATGTGGTTACAGAAGAGTTCAAAATTGAAAAAGGAACACGACAAGGCTGTCCTATCTCCCCACTGTTATTCATCTCGATTCTGGAGGTGCTCTTGAATATGATTAGAGGGGACCGGTTGGTGGAAGGAATTCAGGTCGGAGTGAAACAATATAAACTTAAAGCCTTTGCAGATGACCTAGTTTTGACCTTGCAGGAGCCAGAATCTAGTACGAAAAGAGTATTACAATTGATTCAAGACTTTGGTCGGGTGGCGGGATTTAAATTAAACAAACAGAAAACAAAGGTACTGGGGAAAAATTTGACAGATACAGAGTCAGAAAGGTTTCAGAGAGAGACAGAACTAAACGTGGTTAAAAAAGTAAAGTACCTAGGGGTAAACATAACAGCAAAAAATCTGAGTCTATTTAAGGACAATTATGATAAATGTTGGTCAGAAATTAAGAGAGACTTAGACAGTTGGACAAAACTGAAACTTTCTTTGTTAGGCCGAATTGCTGCTATCAAGATGAATGTATTGCCAAAAATGCTGTTTTTATTTCAAACATTACAGATTGTGGACAAGGTGGAGTGCTTCCGGAAGTGGCAGAGAGATATTTCCAAATTTGTCTGGCAGGGCAAAAAGCCCAGAATTAAGTTTAAGATATTAACTGATGCGAAAGAAAGAGGGGACTTTGCCCTGCCAGACCTAAGGTTGTACTATGAGTCAGCAGCTTTCTGCTGGCTAAAAGACTGGTTACTTCTCGAAGACACTGATGTATTGGATCTGGAAGGTTTTAACAATGCTTTTGGTTGGCATGCATACTTATGGTATGACAAGGTTAAGATCAATAAGGCCTTTAAGAACCATATTGTCAGAAAGGCAGTGTTTAATGTCTGGATAAAATATAAAGACTTATTGGAAAACAAAACTCCAAGGTGGCTCTCACCTTTGGAAGCTAAGGCCCGAAAAAGACTCAATATGGAGGCCAAATGGCCAAAATATTGGGAAATACTAGAAAAAGATGGAGACAACTGGAAATTGCAGAGTTTTGAGAAAATGAAGGATAAAGTGCGAGACTGGTTACATTACGCTCAGATTAAAGAAATGTTTAAAAATGACAAAAAGTTAGGATTCCAGGTGGAGAAATCGAAATTGGAAACAGAACTGTTAGAACCTAGGACTAAGGTACTTTCAAGAATGTATAACTTGCTGTTAAAATGGAATACACAAGATGAAACGGTCAAATCGGTCATGATTAAATGGGCACAGAATATTGGACATAATATCATGTTTGAGGACTGGGAAAGGTTGTGGACCTCTGGGTTGAATTTCACTGCATGTAATGCTTTGAAAGAAAATGTTATGAAAATGATATATAGATGGTACATGACCCCAGTCAAACTCGCAAAAATATACCATTTGTCTGATAATAAATGTTGGAAATGTAAAGAGAATGAAGGAACATTCTTTCACCTCTGGTGGACCTGTCCTAAAGTGAAGGCCTTTTGGGAAATGATATATAATGAGCTGAAAAAGGTATTTAGGTATACCTTCCTTAAGAAACCAGAGGCCTTCCTTTTGGGCATTATCGGTCAGAGGGTGGCAAAGAAGGACCGAACTTTTTTCCTGTATGCAACAACGGCAGCAAGGATACTTACCGCTAAATACTGGAAAACCCAAGATCTACCCACACTGGAAGAATGGCAGACGCAACTGATAGGCTACATGGAACTGGCAGAAATGACTGGCAGAATCCGAGACCTGGGAGAGGAGAGGATGGAAGAAGACTGGAAGAAATTCAAGATTTATTTGCAAAAACATTGTAATTTGGTTGAATGTTAAGAAGGATGCTGGATCATAAATAATTTGGCACCACTAAACTAGATGGAGTAATGAAGATAAGCTATGTAACAATTTAAAACAATTAAAATTTTTTTGAATAATTATTAAATTATAGTTAAATTTCTAAGATTTGGTTAAAGGGGATTGGAGACCAGAAAATTAGATATAAGAGTAGAATCAAGATGATAAATTGCTGGCAAATTTTATTGGAATGAAGGTAGGGGCGGGAGATGAGAGGAAGTCCAAAGAAGTGGTGAAACTATGCTGAGATATATGTTATACTGTTTATTCTTATGTATTGTATTAAAAAATCTTAATAAAAAATTTAAAAAAACAAACAAACCACTGAGCCTCTTGGGCTTGCTGATCAGAAGGTCGGCAGTTCAAATCCCCATGACGGGGTGAGCTCCTGTTGCTCGGTCCCAGCTCTGCTAACCCAGCAGTTCGAAAGCATGTCAACATGCAAGTAGATAAATAGGTACCACTCTGGCAGTAAGGTAAATGGCATTTCCGTGCGCTGCTCTGGTTTGCCAGAAGCAGCTTAGTCATGCTGGCCACATTACCCGGAAGCTGTCAACAAACGCCGGCTCCCTCAGCCAGTAAAGCGAGATGAGTGCCACAACCCCAGAGTCGTCCGCGTCTGGACCTAATGGTCTAGGGTCCCTTTACCTTTACAGTAGGATAATAATAATGTTATAATAATTTATTATTTATACCCCGCCCATCTGGGCGGCTCCCAACATCATCATCATCATTAATAATAATAATAATAATAATAAATAAAAAACAATTATAAACTTCCCTAAACAGAGCTGCCTTCAGATGTCTTCTAAAAGTCAGATAGTTGTTTATTTCCTTGACATCTGAAGCGAGGGCGCCAATACCAAGAAGGCCCTCAGAGCTGGACCTCAGTGTCCGGGCTGAACAATGGGGGTGAAGATTCTCCTTCAGGTATACTGGACCGAGGTCATTTAGGGCTTTAAAGGTCAGCACCAACACTTTGAATTGTGCTCGGAAACGTACTGGGAGCCAATGTAGGTCTTTCAAGACTGGTGTTATGTGGTCTCGGCGGCCGCTCCCAGTCACCAGTCTAGCTGCCGCCTTCTGGATCAGTTGTAGTTTCCGGGTCAGCTTCAAAGGTAGCCCCATGTAGAGCGCATTGCAGAGTCCAAGCAGGAAATAACTGCTCTGGCGAGACAGATGGGATGCTGGGGACTAGCATTACATAGGTAGGTAGGGAGATCTGTAATCTACAAAACGCTGGGCTTTGCGGTCCCAGCTCAGCCCTCGGCCTCCAGCCTTGGCCACCACAGCTGTGGATCTCAGAACCCTTCCCTCTCCCTGACTTGCTCTTTCTCTTGCCCGCTTCCTTGGCTGCAGCATCCATCCCGTTCTTCATCTGCGAGGTTGGCCTCGTTTCCCCTATGCGCCGCGGCTTCTTCTGCAACGACAGCAGCATCAGGTACCCCCTGCAGCGGGCTGAGACCGTCAGCGACTCTGTGCTCATCTCCGTGGGAATCCTCATTGCCTGTCTAGTGGTGAGTCTTTCAGGGGAATGAGGGAGGGAACCGTGCCCTTTTGTCCTTTAACATCCTGTGCCGTGCCTTGTTCCTGGCAGCAAAACACCACCCACCCGACCATAGTATTTTGCTGATTTGTCTTCTTGCATGCATTTATTGCATGCCTTTCCACCCCAGGTTCCTCTGAAGAGCTCAGGGTATACAAGACCCTCTCCCCTCTCCCCACCAGACCCCCTTCTAGAACATCACATCACCTGTATCCTGATGCCACACAATATTCCCTTACGGTTCCTTGCAGGAGCCCTTCTTCTGTTTTCCTCCAGCACAGATGACTCTCCATCTCCATTTCATGCAGCATGCTGTCAGGGGCCATGCTGAGGAGGCTGCACTTGAGGAGGAATGGATCCTGAATCTTCCCAGCAGCAGTGGGACAGTATAGATTTGGAACAGTGGTTGGCAGAGGGATAGTTCAGAAGGCAGAAGCTGGGAAGTACTGGATGGGGAACAGCTAGGAGAAGAAACACTGGGAGAGAGAGAGTTAACAGACTCACTTTTTCTGGAAAGCGTCTGTCCACTCAGCCCAAGGTCAAGGAGAGCAGATAAGACGGCTGCTCAGAAAGCGCAGTGGTTGCGAGATCAGGTTACAAGGTGTGGTAGTGACGTGGGTGACTAGGGAGGAAGTGGGTGTAACCCATAACTGGGAGCACCTTCCTTCCTAGGAAATGGATTATTTGTTCTCTCGCTATGATCATTAAAAAGATGCAGGTGGTGCTATGGGTTAAACCACAGAGCCTAGGACTTGCTGATCAGAAGGTTGGCGGTTCGAATCCCCACGATGGGGTGAGCTCCCGTTGCTCAGTCCCTGCTCCTGCCAACCTAGCAGTTCAAAAGCACGTCAAAGTGCAAGTAGATAAATAGGTACCGCTCCGGCAGGAAGGTAAACAGCATTTCCGTGCACTGCTCTGGTTCGCCAGAAGCGGCTTAGTCATGCTGGCCACATGACCCGGAAGCTGTACGCTGGCTCCCTTGGCCAATAAAGCGAGATGAGCACCGCAACCCCAGAGTCGTCCACGACTGGACCTAATGGTCAGGTTACCTTTATGATCATTAAAATTTCTAACTGGTAAGAGACTCCTTTTACTGTGTTCTGCTTATCTACTGCCAAAGCGGGGGACAGGAAGCTGAGGCCCTGAAACCTGACACATGCACACTTTTCTCCAGTGCTGTAGCCAAACTTAGTTCAAAGAGGAAAGTTTCTTTCCAACCATATTCATTGTTGATTTGGCTAGTGTGGAAGCTGTTCTCTGTGGAAGCCCATGGAACCCATTTGCTAGGTTCAGTAAAAAATTTCCTTTCCTTTGTTTCTGATTGGCTAGCCCAAGGGCAGCTTCTTGATAGCTGGGACGGTGCGAATCGCTGCTTGCCATTAAGAAATGTGCCCCGCTGCCAGCGCTGGAATTGCTTGTAGCCGGACCACCTTCTCTGTTCAGAGCCAGTGTGGTGTAGTGGTTAAGAGCGGTAGACTCGTAATCTGGTGAGCCGGGTTCGCGTCTCCGCTCCTCCACATGCAGCTGCTGGGTGACCTTGGGCTAGTCACACTTCTCTGAAGTCTCTCAGCCCCACTCACCTCACAGAGTGTTTGTTGTGGGGGAGAAAGGGAAAGGAGAATGTTAGCTGCTTCGAGACTCCTTCGGGTAGTGATAAAGCGGGATATCAAATCCAAACTCTTCTTTTTCTTTCTTTCTTTCCATCGCAGATCACCCTGGGTGAAAGCTGCCGTGTGTACAGCCTGCCCCACAGCTCACGCTCCATAGTCTCCAACCGTTACGTGGCTGCCCTCTACAAAGAGATTGGGGCCTTCCTCTTTGGCTGCACTGTGGGCCAGTCACTAACCAACATGGCCAAGGTTGCTGTGGGCCGCCTCCGTCCACACTTCCTGGCTGCCTGCAGGCCTGACTTTGCTCACATCAACTGCTCTGCTGGATACCTGGAGGACTACATCTGCACTGGTGGCCCCTCAGAGGAGAAAGAAGCTAGGTGTGTATGGTGACGTCTCCTCTCTCTCAAAGAGGGATGTCCTTCTGATGATGATTGTAGGGTCTGGGTCAGTTCAGCTGGGAAGAGGCAGTAAATAAAAAAGGTAAAGGTAAAGGACCCCTGGATGGTTAAGTCCAGTCATTTGGCTTTCAGGCCAAGGGAGCCGGCATTTGCCCACAGACAGCTTTCCAGGTCATGTGGCCAGCATGACTAAACCACTTCTGGCACAACGGGACACTGTGACGGAAATCAGAGTGCATGGAAACACCGTTTACTGCAGCAGCAGCACCTATTTATCTACTTTCACTGCCATGCTTTCGATCTGCTAGGTTGGCAGGAACTGGGACAGAGCAACAGGAGCTCACCCCGTCACAGGGATTCAAACTGCTGACCTTCTGATCAACAAGCCCCAGAGGCTCAGTGGTTTAAACCACAGCACCTCCTCAGCCATTTAAGGCTTTGTAGGTCAAAGCCAGCACTTTGAATCAGAGGCGGATTTAGGGGAGCGCAAATGGTTCACCCACACTGGGTGCCACAGGGCCCCCTGCAACAGTGACTTAGAACAGAAGGCAAAAGGTGGGGGTGCCAGATTTTGGCGCCACAAAAAATTGAAAGCTGAAAGCCTGCTATTTCTTTGAATTGGGCGCAGAAACTAATTTGCAGCCAGGGCAGTTGGTCCAGGATTGGTGTAATATGCTCAAATTGTCTTATCCGGACTGCTGAATTCTGCACCAGCTGAAATTTCTGAACCAACTTGATGGGGAGCCCCATGTATAACACATAACAGTAATCTAAGTAAGAGGTTACCAGATTCTGAAAGGCAAAGGAGATGGGAGGAGCAAGGTTGGGACTTTCAAGGAGATGTCTAGAAGCTAGCATAAGTCTATAGCATACATTCCAGGGACTGGGATATGTTCATCATGACCTCTCTGCTACAGCTGAGACAGCTAGTTCTATTTATTTATTTCAAATATTTCTGTGCCTTCTTCCAGGGCAGGGCCCTCCAAAGGTGGCTCATACAGAAAAAAACAAAAGATAAAAAATATATTCTGTTAATAAACTTAAAACAGCAGTCTGAAATATTATATAGCACAGTAGCTATGTAATGAAGCCAGTTTAAAATGGAGCGAAATCAGCAGTGGCTTCAACAATTATTATTGTTTTTTTTTATGGCCCAGCATCTTAGTTAAAAGCAGATTAAAATAAGTAGATTTTCAAGGCCCACTGAAAAGCCAGTGATGATTGAGTCAAGTGTGTATCCCATGAGAAAGAGTTCCACAGAAATGGGGCAACCACTGAAAAGGCCCTGTCTCTACTGCCTCCCAATCTAATTGAGTCATATGGTGGGCCCGTGAGAAGGGCCTCCAGAGCTGATCAAGGCAGCTTCATATAGGTGTCCTTTCAAACTACCTGGATTTTAAATGTCAATTCCAACCTAGGGGAAGTTACTGAGGAACTCAATGGAATTTAGCACAAGTTATCCTTTGCAGGTCTCAGTTAAGGGGGGGGGGGGTTTGAGGTCATGAGATTTGGCACACAGGGACACTTGGTGCCAGAATATCTGGCTACCATCTCAAGATCTGGGAAAGATTCTGTTGCATTAGACAGGATAATCTGGAGAATGAGAAATAGGAAACCTGGCAGCTACATGCAGTGCCAGGTGCGGGAGACAAATGTGAGAGAAGGGCTGTCACTTTCATGCCCTATTTGTTATCTACTCGGAGATATCTAAGTCAGTGTTTGGAAACTGAGTTTGGAAGCTGAACAAGTTGGGCCTTGACTTTGACCCACCTGTGCTCTCCTGGGACCAGAGCCAGCCTGGCAGTGCATGTAATCCAAGCAGTCACGGGGGCAGCAAGATTTTGGGGTGCATCAGAAGTGCTGTGAAGTAGCAGGTGAACTCTGGCAGGTATGCCCCATGCAGTCATTTTGAACCAAAGGGGTAGGGAAATCTCGGATCACACAATTCGCTCCCTGTCATTTCTACTGGCACTGATCCCCGCTACTCTCATCCTGTAGGCAGGTATATAGCCAACATTTATAGCCTATTCCTCCAAGGATTTGTCTAATCCCCTTTCAAAGTTGTCCAGGTTGGCAGCCATCACTGCCATTTGTGGTAGCAAAATCATGTACAGTCATACCTCGGGTTGCAAACGTGATCCGTGTGGGAGGCATGTTTGCAACCCGCAGCGTTCGCAGCCTGAAGCGCCGCGTCTGCACACGCGTGATGTGATTCAGCGCTTCTGCACATGCGTGTGATGGCATTTTGTGTTTCTGCACATGCGCGAGTGCCGAAACCCAGAAGTAACCCATTCCCGTACTTCCAGGATCGGCGTGGTCCGCAACCCAAAAACGCACAACCCGCAGCATTCGTAACCAAAGGTATGACTGTACCTTGATTTTGGAACAGCTTAGTTCCTGAACATTTTTGCTCCCAAACGCCGCAAACCCAGAAGTGACTGTTCCAGTTTACGAACTATTTTTTGGATGCCGAACATCTGACGGGGCTTACAGGGCTTCTGGTTGGCTGCAGGAAGCTCCGCTTTGGTTTCCAAATGTTTTGAAAGTCGAATGGACTTCCGGAACAGATTCCATTCGACTTCCAGGGTACAGCTGTACTTTTAACACTGTGGAAAGAAACATTTCCATTGATTCCTGAATCTCTCACTGTTCAACTTCACTGGATGACGTGGATTCTAGTATTCAGCGTGTTGTCAATAAAATATAACTAGACAGTGGCTCCTTCCTAATGTAGGCTTACTTCTAGGGACAGGTGGGCTCAGGCCATCCTGTAGTGTATTTTACATTTCTTCTGTGGAAAGGGGTTTGAGCCATCACTGAACAACACTGGCCTGCTTTGGATAGAGCTGAAGCAACTGACCCCCCCCGAAATGGCAAGGCCCAGTGTGTACGTTTATTCTCTTAGTTCTGGAGGGACTCAAGTGAGATGGATGCATCTTGGCTGAAGAGGCAACAGGTACAAGTGGGATATGGAGAGCTTATCCAGTCCAGAGTAGACTTGATGGGAGCAGGCCTGTGTGTTGAAGCCTGGGCTGCCTTGAATGCTTAGAAGGTGAGATGAGGGTTTTGATTTTAAAAGCTAAAGAGACACATGCAGTTGGGAGTGTAAAACCCTCCCTCGCCTCCTTCCCAGCCCCCTTTTCTCCCTGCCAAGGCTCCAATAGGGATTTTATGTGGTTTGTTATCAGCTGGTTGAGGTCATTCACCCTCAAAGGAACAGAGAGATGTTGGGAAGAGAAGCTGGGTCAAAGTTCGGCATCCCTTAAAAGAACAATGTGCACATTGTAACATAGAATCTTGTCGCTAGTCATCATTGATCTAAAACCCAAAGACCTAGGTGTCTAGCTTTCACACCTTAACCAAAGACTATTTAATTTTATTTTATTTTGTTACAAGTACAGTGGTACTTTGGTTCTCAAATGTAATCCGTTCTGGAAGTCTGTTCCTAAACCAAAGCATTCCAAAACCAAGGTGCGCTTTCCCATAGAAAATAATGCAAAATGGATTAATCTGTTCCAGACTTTTAAAAACAACCCCTAAAACAGCAATTTAACATGAATTTTACTATCTAACGAGACCATAAAATGAAAGCATTAAACAATGTACTGCAGTCACACAATCAATCAATCAATCAGGAGCTGAACTGGGTTCCACACAGTCACACACACAAAAAGAGCCACAAAAACAAAAACGCAAAATAAATAGTAAAAACAGACAGACCTCAACATAACACTCTAAATGGAAGTGTGGCTCTCAAAACGGAGCACGTTTGGCATCTGAAAAAGGTTTGCAAACTGGAACACTTACTTCTGGGTTTGCAGTGTTTGGGTTCCAAGTTATTTAACTACCAAGGCGTTTGAGAACCAAGGTACCTTGCAAGAAGGAGAGCACCTGGCCCAAACTCATGCAGTGAGCATCATGGCTGAGTACAGATTTGGAAGGGGGGAGGGGCTCTCCTTCCCTTGTCCAACACTTTAACCACTTCATTGAACCTGGGTCACCACACAGTTAATATCCGGGATATCTTGGTCTTGTTGAAATGAATGGGTTAGATTGCGTTTAACTCCGTGGGACTTACCCAAGCTGTTGCCCAACATTTTCTCAGTTGAACCCTGCTGCTAGGAAGTAGGAATCGAACAGAGGGAAGCTGCTTTGCATAGGTGGTGTGAAAAGTGTCTGAAGGAACAGTGTTGTAAATAGGTTACAGAGACTGCATTGTCATGATCTGTGAGCAGAAATCCTCTGCCGTAATAATCTAGCAGACTGCATGCTCTGTTCTTATCTAACAAAGCAATCATTTTCTCTTCCAGGAAGTCATTCTACTCCGGCCATGCCTCCTTTGCCATGTATACCATGATGTACCTGGTGGTAAGTCCCTATGCGCAGTTTTACGTGGGGAAGGTCTTCGGGTGGTGGTGTTGTGGGCCACCTTGTGAGCCACAGGGTAAAAGGGGGCCTGATTCACCTTGCAAGCAGCTGCGTCGCTGTCTACAGGAAACACAGCTGTTCAGAGCAGCAGCTTTGTGCCATAGGTCTGAGCTGCTTCCTGCATAATTCCAGGAAATATTTACACAGTGGTGAAAATAGGTTATGCATATGAGGAGCTGCTTCATGTGGATAGTTTGTCGTGTGGAGCAGCCTCCGCCAAGTTTTGTTTGGCTGCTCGCAGGTGAGTGAATGAGACCTGACAGCTCTACCTAGCAATCCATTCTGGGCACAGTGGTACCTTGGTTTGCAAACTTAATCTGTTCCGGGAGTCTGTTCAACTCCCAAAACTGTTCAGAAACCAGGGCGCAGCTTCCAATTAGCTGCAAGAGCTTCCTGTACTT
Organism: Podarcis cretensis; assembly: GCF_951804945.1. Taxonomy (NCBI): domain Eukaryota; kingdom Metazoa; phylum Chordata; class Lepidosauria; order Squamata; family Lacertidae; genus Podarcis; species Podarcis cretensis. Next base: position 34,967,270 of record NC_137187.1, read on the forward strand.
GGACGTTTGGCTTCTGAAAAATGTTCGCACACCAGAACACTTACGTACTTCTGGGTTTGTTTGTTCGACAACTAAGCTGTTCAAGAACCAAGGTACCACTGTACCAGAAAATTCCACAGACTGGTGGGGAAATAATTTGGAAATAGACTCTTGGAGAAGTCTTCGTTCTCCAAAGCATCTTTTTGAAGGCCCTTTTCTGCATTCCCTTAACTGTGAATTTACATGTTATTTGTATTTGTTTATTAAAATTGTTTATATAACGCCTTTAAGTAAGAAGTTACCAATGTGGTCACATCAATATAAAAAGAAATAAATTTAACTTTGCTCCTGGACTTACATTGCCTAGATATCTTGCAGGGGCTTTCCACTCCTTCCCAGAGGAGGAGCAGAAGGAGGGTGCTTTTCAAGTATACCCAATTATCCTTGGTTTATGGGGCACCTCCCAACCCCAAACTTAAATTGGTTTAAGAGTTATTCCCTCCACCCAGACAACATCAGGAATTATAGTTTGGAGGGGGATCTCGAACACAAAACTTTGCATCCTCACCAAGCTACAACTCCTAAGGTGCTGCAGGGAGACCATTCCAGCAAAAACTGATATAAAACTCTGATTAAGTTTGCAGGGTAAATATAGTTGGGATGAGAAAAATCCATGGAAGGAAGAGTCTGGCACCAAGCCAGGAAAGGCTTCCAAGAATCTCTGGAGCTTTTCCACTGAGGAAGGAAAAGGTGGCTGGCTGGGGCGGTTAATTTCCCTTGCTGACCAAACAATCTAAAATTGAATGTTAAAGAAGTAGAAGCATTAAGACAGAAATGGGGAAACTGTGGACCTCCAGACGGATTTGGGTTCAAAAATCACCAAAGCTTCAAAAATCACCAAAGTCTTCAAAAACCTCAAAAAAGGCTACCACACCGCATGCTATGAGTTGCTCCTCGAAGTCAAGTCGCAACTGCACCCCCTGAATGCACCCTGGGTATTAACGGTTTTAAGAAAAAGGAAACAAACTTGCAAGACATTTTTGTCTTGCGAAGCAAGCCCATAGGGAAATTCGTCTTGCGAAGCAACTCAAAAAACGAAAAACTCTTTCGTCTTGCGAGTTTTTCGTCTTACGAGGCATTCGTCTTGCGAAGTACCACTGTACATACATACATACATACATACATACATACCCATCTGACTGGGTTTCAGTGGTACTTTGTTTTGCGACCAGGATCCATTCAGGAGCCCCAACCGCTAGCCAAAAAGGACACAGGGCAAAGTGCTACGTCTGCGCACCTGCGCGGAGCGGTTTGCACTTCTGCGCATGCGCGAGTGGCAGACCCAGAAGTAACCTGTTCTGGTGCTTCCAGGTTTGCTGCAAACGTTCGCTAGAATGGACGCTAGACGAAGTGGACGTTCGCAGAGGTATTACTGTAATAATTAAAAAGCGATAAAACATCAAACATTTAAAACTTCCCTAAACAGGGCTGCCTTCAGATGTCTTCTAAAAGTCTGGTAGTTGTTTTTCTCTTTGACATATGGTGGGAGGGCGCTTTGACAGGGTGGGTGCCACTACCGAAAAGGCCCTCTGCCTTGTTCCCTGTAATTGGCTTCTCACAGAGAGGGAACCGCCAGAAGGCCCTCGGCACTGGACCTCAGTGTCCGGGCAGAACAATGGGGGTGGAGGCACTCCTTCAGGTATACTGGGCCGAGGCCGTTTAGAGCTTTAAAAGTCAGCACCAACACTTTGAATTGTGCTCAGTAACATACTGGGAGCCATGGAAAGGGTATGTGCAGTCTTTGGTTGTTCTTTGCATATAAATAAACTAATTGATACCGGAGTCGTTTCTAGTGCTTGAATAAGTAAATCCATGTGCATGTTAACACCAAAGCACTGTGCTATGTTATACCATGCCATTTCATGTGCCTGGTTCAATTTGAGCTGTTGAAAACCTAATTGCCTTAAAATGATGTTAGTCTGGCATATCCTTAATTAAAAAACCAAGCACCCTCTTTGCTTTTGAATTGGTACAGGGCTGTCTACCAGAGAGTAAATTAGTACAGCAATGGGAGAGAGCCTCCAGGGATGTCCATGGTTTCGTTTGCACCGGGCAGGGGGAGGGCTCATGCAGTGGTGTTTGAGAGTAGACCTTGTATAAATTATCCTACACATAAACAATTGGATCCCTCTTTTCTTCTGTGAAATGTTGGAGGATATGCACATTTATACTAGGCTCTGGGAAGAAAGTGGAATGTGCATGATTTAGATGGAAGTGGATGGGAACCAGGAATTTTGGCTCCAGGTGAAGTTATTGGAGTCAGCAGACATACCTTTCTCTACGGCCATTTCCTGTTATGAAATGCGGAATACGCGGATTATTATCTCCTCCTTGAGGGCTTGGGCTTAAAGGCTTAGCAGATGTGGATTTGCAGGCTCCTGTGAGCTTGTCAGTTGCAGAGCAAAGGAGGGCACAATGCAGCCTCAGTGACTTGTGAGAAACTGCCAATAGGGCTTCAGAAAGACCATGCAAGACCAAAATGGGACTCCGGAGTCTTTGGGGCTTTGGTTTGTGCCTCCTATTCCCAGTTTGGCTATTTTTATTTTGTTTGTTTATTATTATTTTTGTTGTTGTGGCTTCTGAGAATCTGTCATGCTTTACTCTCCTATATTTAGAAGAGGGATTTGCCTGGCAACCTAACAGGGACTCTTCCCCTGTGAGAGATCAGTCTGGAAACAGGGAGTGGCTGAGAGGAGGAAGCGAGATGGAGATGGAGACACAGGACCTGTCTGGCTGTCTGGTTTCCCTGAAACAGATGTGGGCAGCCTGCGGCTCCTGGGCCACGCGTGGTCTTTGGCCTAATTTAATCTAGCCCGTGGCCTGTTTTCATGTAGGTGTTGTTAGAGGGGAAGAGGAGCGGGGAAGAAATGGTCCTGCACAACTTTGATTCTGACCATGCTCCTCACCAGCATGCAGCTAGGACAAGATTACCTCCAAGGGAATGCAGTCCTCAACAGAAAAAACAAAATTGCTGCCCTATGACAGGGTGCAAAAACTTACCATACTTTTCGGTGTATAAAAGGTAAAGGGACCCCTGACCATTAGGTCCAGTCGTGGCCGACTCTGGGGTTGCGGCTCTCATCTCATTTTATTGGTTGAGGCAGCCGGCGTACAACTTCCAGGTCATGTGGGCAGCATGACTAAGCCGCTTCTGGCGAACGCCGTTTACCTTCCTGCCAGAGCGGTACCTATTTATCTACTTGCACTTTGACGTGCTTTCGAACTGCTAGGTTGGCAGGAGCAGGGACCAAGCAACGGGAGCTCACCCCGTCGCAGGGATTTGAACCGCCAACCTTCTGATCGGCAAGTCCTAGGCTCTGTGGTTTAACCCACAGTGCCACCCCCTTAAAAATCATGCTAAAAAGTAGGAGTCGTCTTATACATGGGTAGTGCATAGGGTGGATGTTAGATTGCTTGCTGCCACGTCTGTCAGTGGTTATTGTGCGTGTTATTGGTTGCTTCGTCAATGGGTGGTGTTGATTGGGCCGATGCGGCGGTAATTGGGCGGCAATTGGTAGCTTCTGCCAGTGAGGGGACAGACAGGAGGCAGATTTAGCAATGCGTGTAGGTGAGCGATTTTTGGCATTCCCCCCTAAAAAAAGCTCAACAATAGCCCAAAAATAGGGGGCGTCTTATAGACGGAAAAGGGACGCAGGTGGCGCTGTGGGTTAAAGCCTCAGCGCCTAGGACTTGCCGATCGAAAGGTCGGCAGTTCGAATCCCTGCGGCGGGGTGCACTCCCACTGCTCAGTCCCAGCACCTGCCAACCTAGCAGTTCGAAAGCACCTCCGGGTGCAAGTAGATAAATAGGGACCGCTTACCAGCGGGAAGGTAAACGGCGTTTCCGTGTGCGGCTCTGGCTCGCCAGAGCAGCGATGTCACGCTGGGCACGTGACCCGGAAGTGTCTCCGGACAGCGCTGGCCCCTGGCCTCTTAAGTGAGATGGGCGCACAACCCCAGAGTCTGTCAAGACTGGCCCGTATGGGCAGGGGTACCTTTACCTTTACCTTTATAGACGGAAAAGTACAGTATTCTATTTCTATACTGCCCTTCATCTGACAATCACAGGGTGGTTTACAATATAAAAACCCCAAAATATATATAATAACAAAAGAGAAACAAATCTTGTTGGACTATAACTCACAACAGCCCCAGCCTTAATAGCTAGTTATCAGAGATTAAGGGAACTGTAGTTCAGCAAAATCTGAAGCAGCGGCGTAGCGTGGGTTGTCAGCACCCGGGGCAAGGCAAGTAATTTGCGCCCCCTAACCCGGGGCAAGGCAAGTAACTTGCGCCCCCTAACCCGGGGCAAGGCAAGTAATTTGCACCCCTAACCCCTAACCTGCCACTGCTGCCAGCTTCTTTTTGCTGCTGCCTGGGCTGGGGTATTTTCCGTAAGGTAGCCACGGCAGCGGCGGCGGGCCCGTGTCAGGTGATCTGAGGCGAGTTGCCGCTGGCGCTGGCGCCCAAACGACGCCGCTTGCCCGGAGGAGGAGGAGGGCAGAGAGGCAAGGAAAATGCAACATGGCCCAGCAGCTGCAGCAGCAGCAGCAGCGGCGGGGCTGTGAGGAGGGGCTGCCTGTCGCGCCCTCCGTGGCCCTGACACGCGGAGAGCGCTGAGAGTCGCTGCCTGCCGGATGCCTTCAGCCCGGACGCGCGCACAGCTCGTCGGTTCCGCGAGACATGGGGCTCTGCTACAGCCTGCGCCCGAGGCTCTTCGGCGACTCCGGAGGCGGCGAGCGCCCCCCCCCAGATGTTGCGCCTGGTGCGGCCGGCCCCCCCTGCACCCCCCACACTACTCCACTGATCTGAAGAGCTATAGGTATCCCTCCCCTGTCCGATGAAATATCTCCAGCCACCCATGTTTGTGAAACAGATCCTGGGGGGAAAGCAGAGGGTCTCCAGGAGAGCTTTCTCTGAGCAGCTTAACTAGGCAGCTCATAGCAAAGGCAAGACTTGGAGTGGGGCCTCCTGGTTCACTGCTCAGTGTCTCTTAACTATTCTAGTACAGTGGAACCTCGGTTTTTGAATGTAATCCGTTCCGGAAGACCATTTGTCTTCCGAAACGTTAGAAAACCGAGGTTCAGTGGGCGGTCGGCAAAATCCATTTAAAAAATGGAAAAACACGCAGTGGAAGCCATTTGACTTCCGAGGCGCGTTTGAAAACGGAAGCAATTACAGTGGTACTTCAGGTTACAGACGCTTCAGTTTACAGACACTTTAGTTTACAGACTCTGCTAACCCAGAAATAGTACTTCGGGTTAAGAACTTTGCTTCAGGATGAGGCTCCATTAGCTAAAGTGGTACCTCAGGTTAAGAACAGTTTCAGGTTAAGGAACGAATTAAGTTCTTAACCCAAGGTAGCACTGTACTTCCAGGTTTTCAGTGTTAATGTTCTGAATTGTTCAGCTTCTGAGACGCTTGAAAATCAAGGTTCCATTGTATACCGGAATATATGCACATCTATACATGTGTGCACACAAAGTTGAGTAGGAGATCAGTTTTGCAAGGTGAGAGTCAAAGGAACACACCAAGAAAACAGATTCACCGTACATCTGAAACAACGAAGCAGGCAGTTATCTCTCTTGCCCTTCCTTCTGACAGCTCAGGACAGCATATGCGTGGGCTGTCTCTGTTTATCTGTGCTGCAGCCCTGGGAGCTAGGTTTGGCAGAGTGGTACTGACCAGCCCAAGGTCATCCAGTGAGATTCATGGCTGAGTGGGGAACTGAACTGGGGCCTCCCCAGTCCAAATCTACACTCTCCCTACGTTGCAGCGCTCCCTCCGTGCCTTTTGCTCTCTTTACCTAGGGAAGCTTAAGCCACCATAAGCTCGTTATCCTTCAAGGGGCCACCAAATTCTTTGCTGGCTTTGCTGCAGCAGACTTAGTGGGGCTGCTGCTCTGTAATTTACCCATACATTGTAGGTTGAATATCTCCACCTTCCCTTTCTAAACCCCCTAATGTCCCATTCCCCTTCTGTATTTGGGAGTCTGATCCTTCCCTTTGCATGCTTCTGTTGTTTTCCTTTAAAAAAAATGCTTTTCAGGTTTATACATTTCACTTAATTCACAATCATTTTAACATTTCAGAACTTGACTTCCTTCCCCCTTTCTGCGGTTCCTTAAATTTCTTTTTAATATCTTCTGCATATCCTAATTAACTTAATTTGCTCAGTTATTAATCTACTTTAAATATATACTCTTATAAAACTGTAGGTTGTTACAATAATTCTGCCAATGTTCTTTTCTGTTTATAATTTATCTGTAAATATTCAATAAACCACTTCCATTCTTTTATAAAAAGTTTGTTATCTTGATTTCTTATTCTTCCGGTAAGTTCCACCATTTCTGCATATTCCATAAGTTTTTGTATCCATTCTTCCTTTGCTGGGACTTCTGCTTCTTTCCATTTTGGGGCGAATAACATTCTTGCCACTGTAGGAGCATACATGAATAAGTTTCTATACAGTTTAGGTAGTTCTGTCCCTATAATTCCCAAAAGAAAAGCTGCTGGGTTTTTTTTACAAATGTTACTTTGAACATCCTTTTCAATCCATTATATATCATTTCCCAGTAAGCTTTAACCTTTTTACAAGACCACCACATATGATAAAAAGAACCTTCTTTCTCTTTACATTTCCAGCACTTATTTGATTTAGATTTATACATTTTCCCCAATTTACTTGGCCTGTTGTTTCCAATAGACTGTGGTCCTTGTAGATCCCTGGCTGATGTCTCAAGGTTGCCATGGGTGGGCAAACTAAGGCCCGGGGGCCAGATCCGGCCCAATTGCCTTCTAAATCCAGCCCACGGACGGTCCGGGAATCAGCGTGTTCTTACATGAGTAGAATGTGTCCTTTTATTTAAAATGAATCTCTGGGTTATTTGTGGAGCCTGCCTGGGGTTTTTACGTGAGTAGAATGTGTACTTTTATTTAAAATGCATCTCTGGATTATTTGTGGGGCATAGGAATTCGTTTGTGTGTGTTTTTTCCAAAATATATTCTGGCCTCCCCGCAAGTTCTGAGGGACAGTGGACCGGCCCCCTGCTGAAAAAGTTTGCTGACCCCTGATCTAAACAGATTGGCAAAACTTCCCTCAGAAGTTCTCTGTGCTAACAGCCTTTTTCTGCCTCTTCTTCCCCCAGTTTTACTTGCAGGCCCGCTTCACTTGGCGGGGAGCTCGACTGCTGCGTCCATTGGTCCAGTTTGTGCTGCTGATGCTTGCATTATACACAGGACTGACCCGCATCTCTGACTACCGGCACCATCCGTCGGATGTGGTTGTGGGGCTGCTGCAGGGGGCACTTGTGGCTTGCTGGGTGGTGAGTTCTGATTCTGCCCTTAGTTGACCCTTTCTCTTGTCTTTTGGGGGCAGGAGAGTGTCACTCCCTGTTGCGGTGAGAGAGAGAGAGAGAGAGAGAGAGAGAGAGAGAGAGAGAGAGAGAGAGAGAGATCTGGATGCAGAATCCCAACCTTTTGACTGCTCTCCAAATCTTACTTAGCAGCTCCTCCTCTTCCAAGCTCATCAGAGGGGAGAAAACAGTTTCAAGCAAGTGAGCTGAGGTTCTTTGGGAGTGAAGTTCTGCAACCGAAGTTCAGTTCTGTGTGACTGTAGGAAGGCAAAGCATTCCTAACCAAGCCTGCTTCTAATTCTCGCTGTGGGGATCGGTGTTTCTCGCAAACTGTATTTGTTTATGCATTAAGAACACTTACGTTGCATTTCTATTAGGAAACGTTAAGAAAAAGCCGCCTGTTTACAGGAGTGGAAAGGGCAACCACATACCTCCAGGAACCCCACAATAAAAGCCTGAAGGCAACAAGGCCTCTCCACAATTCGTCCACCAGAAGCTCATATTCAGGGATAGACTGCCTCTGAACATGGAGGGTTGATTCAGCTATGATGGCAGATAGCCAACAACAGACATGACCAAGAAGGATTTGTTTATTCCCTTCTTAAAGCTGGACAAGCCAGGAGCCATGTCCACATCTTGTGGCAGCAAATTGAGTCAGATATGGCTTGTGCCGAAATGTTTATGCAAAACCCAGGAATGAAGCTTCCTTGCTGCTAACCTGCTAGCTTCTTTGAGAGACCCTGAATGAGTTCTAGTATTGAGAAGAGAGAAGCTCTAATCCATCATTTCATAAATTTCAATATGCTGTCACCTTCTGTCTTCTGCTTTTTTCTAAACTATAGTGCCCCAAATACATTAGCCTTTTTTCTTGTAGGGAAAATGCCCTTAATCTCTGATTATTCTGGCTTTCCTTTGCTTTCCCCCTTTTTCTGTAAAGTTGCAAAAAGCTCTGTGGTTGCACTGCTTGGCAGGTTGTGTTGCATGTTATACTAAGTGATGCAGAAAAATCCACTTGGATGAAGGGAGCAGGGGTTTGGTGTGAGCCGCCAGGAAATAACTAAGGATGGGCACACCCTTGCTAGCATTGTGTGCAGGCGGCCGGGAGGAAATCCTTCAATTTCCTACCCTGGCTATTGGGATCCCAGCTCCACCCATAAGCCTCCAGTCAAGGAAGTATGTTGAACCCTGGAGTTGAGATTCCTAGGAGCTGGGAATAGAATCAAGGAATCTTAGCTTAGTTATCTTATCCCTCGCTGTGAAGGAGGAATGGGTTCTTAATGTTGATAGTGAGCAGCAAAGAATTATGCACATAGTACATGTACAAGGCTCTTTAGTGTGATGGGATTGATGACATAAACCTTTGAAATGTTTTTTGTGCCTAAACTGATGTCAAGGGAGGGTAGGGGCAATGTTTAATTTTGAAAAGGAAAAGTAGAGAGCCGTGGAAGGACGCCCAGTTCCTTAATGCCATGTGTGTCATGGACAGGCCTGTAAAACAGTTCATTATTATTACAGCTTCATTGAAGACTCCTAGCCAGGTCTTCCATGAGCTCGGCAGTGAGGATATCCTTTGAAAAACAACCAGGTTCTGTAGTGAAGTGGTCTGTGACCAGTGCCAGCTTTATGTATAAGCTAAATAAGCTATAGCTTAGGGCCCCACTCTCTTGGGGACCCCCAAAATATTTAAAGGGGGGGGGGAAACCTGGATGTTCATTTCCAAAATATAAGATAAGAAACAAATAAAATAAAACTACATACAGCAACAGTGTTTTGTGTTGTGTTGGCTCCTACGATGTAAGTAATGGGCCCTGTCTGCAACTTACAATAGGCAGCCCTGTTCAGGGAAGTTTTTAACGTGTGATATTTTACTGTATTTTTGCTTTCTATGGAAGCCGCCCAGAGTGGCTGGGGAGGCCCAGCCAGATCGGCGGGGTATAAATAAATTATTATTATTATTATTATTATTATTATTATTATTATTACAATATCACTCATTTTAATAATAATAATAATAATAATAATAATAATAATAATAATAATAATAATAATTTGTACCCTGCCCATCTGTCTGGGTTTCTCCAGCCACTCTGGGCGGCTTCCAACAAAGATTAAAAATGCATTAAAATGTCACACATTAAAAACTTCCCTGAACAGGGCTGCCTTCAGATGTCTTCTAAATTTAGGGTGCCTGCATTCTGCATGCACAGGTTGCATGGCAACCTGTGCAAATGGCTTTAGATACCTAGTTGGTCCATAAATGACCATATAGCACATATTCAACACAAAAAACAGAGACAATTTGTTGTTGACAAAGGACATCTGGACATATAAAGCGCCCCATTACCTTCAGTAGCTGAGGGCCTCATAAAACCTAAATCCAGCCCTGGCCACAACTTCCAACAGCCCCAGCCAGCATGGCCTTTGGTCAAGCGGGATGGAAGTCAAAATTATCTCCAGCTCACCAGGTTGGGGGAGGCTGCCTTCATGAGATTCTGTGTTCAGTCAGGACTGGCAAAGTTGTGTGCTGTGCCTGCTCCTTCTGCAGCTACCTGAGCTGCTGCCTCTTGAGAGGGTATTGGGTGGGCCTGGCTATGTCTGACGCCCTCTTTCTCTTCTCTCCGTTTTCAGGCCTTCCATGTATCCAGCATGTTTCACTGCAAGCACCAGCCTCGTCCCCTGCCCCCAGTCGCCTTGGACACTCCCAGCTCAGACTGCCACACTGATTGCTAGGGCATGTTCGCTGGGGGTCAGAGACGCACTCTTGTCTGGCTGACTACAGGAGCCTTGAACTGTTGCGCCAGTTGCTTGGCACTCACTGCCCACATCGGCGCCAGTCGGGGCAGCCACTGCCTTGCCACCTGCTAGGGGCCACTAGGGAGCTTTTGCTCACTGTCATGCCAACATCCACTGCTGCACCAGCTGCTGGAAGCACCAAGAAGAGGGGAAAGGGAGCAATGTTCTCCTGGCTGTTAGGGCACCTCTGTGCCAGAAATCCCTCTGTCTTCGCAATGATGGACAGGGCACTCTTATTTTCCCTTTGGGTTTGTACACATGAGACCACTCCTTTATGAGCTTTCCCTCTATCAAAGAATCCAGTGGTCACATCATCGCTGCCACTTTGGGTTTCCTTTTAGATGATATTCTCAAGAGAAGGAAATCCCCCATCATCTTATTTTTTTCGACGCAGGAAGTTCTGCCCTTCCTCTTCACTAATACTGGGATGATCTCACCCTTGAAACATTATGCACTCGGGCTGCGTTGCTAGGAGAAAGGCTGGTGGCTCCTTGTGAATCCAGTCTCTGCTGCGCTAGTGATGTCTCTCAGCTGCTTGAAAGGCCAAGCGATGTGTTTTGCAGAAGTATATTCATGAAGGAATGAACCACAGGCTTGGGAGGTGGAGTTGGGAGGAAAGTGCCTGGAAAATCGTGGAGGACCTGCAAGTTCATACCAGGGCACCCTGGTGCTGCCAGATACCTCCCACCCTCCACCCCACCCAATGCTTCCGCTCCCCATAATGTGAAATGTGTTGTGTTTTTTTGTAATAAATGGTACTGACAATCACCTAGATTAATAACTGACTTACGGGAGGGTAGACTGCATATGGACCTCAGAACATCCCTCATAGCTGAGCACGAGGTTCCAAAAGCACTGGCGGCGCCATTTGGATCCTGTGATTCCACTGGCACAGGACTTGGTACCTGATACAGAATGAGTTCCTGAGATACTTACCTTTCACTCAAAACAAAAAGTAGTCATCTAGTCCTCATGGTTGTGAAGAGTCAAACCCTTTCCCTCCAGAAGTTCTTTCCTATCCAGTCACACCTTTCTTTGACATCACGCCAATAATGCAGTTGTTTTGAGGATAAATGCTATAGGCAGGATTACAGTATAAAACCGGATTGGGTCCTAAAGAGCGATGAGGAAATAAGTGTGTTTCTCAACCAGCGAGGCATCCCCTCCTGAGGGGCTATGACGGGAGGGGGGTGAGTGTTTCCAAAAATATATATGTTACAATGTGAGTAAAAAACTAAAAGTCGTGAAATTTCAAATGAAAGAGTTACAGGAGTCAGGTTTGAAGGGTTCTGTGGGGTTTATATGTTAGCTGAAAGCGGGAGACATGGTTTAAAAAGGGCTGAGAAATAAGGAGGAAACAGGGCAGTATCTGTGCATGATCTTCCTTGCTGCTAAGGCAAGAAATGCAACCTTACACATAGAATCGTATAATGGGAGATCACTGTGATGCTAAACAAAAAAAGTTTGCAGCTACCTCTTATAGGCTGTGATGTTGAACCCAGTTTTAGAGGCTTGGTTCCACTGAAATCAGCAGCCTGAAACTTGTATAACCAGACACAGGATTGTAGCAATCTTTTAAGTGCTGGATACAGTTCAAGCTCAACTGGTTTGCTTCTGTTCACATGCATTGTTGGAAAAAGTGGAATGGGTCACTGGGTTGCTGTTGCCTCTGATGTGTTCTGGGGGATCCCCAGGACTCTTCAGCAATTTGTCTGGGGTTCCCGAGTGAGAAGGAAAATGGCAGATCAGTTTCCCTCGAAGACCGTTTGTCCACCATTACCAATGTTTGCCTGCTTGTACTGAAGCGCCATTTGTGTGTGTCCACTGCTTCAGATTTTTGGACTTTGCTTCAGGCAAACCTCTCTCAAAGGCTGACTTGCCGCTGGTCTAGTTCAGTGGTTCCTAATTAGCTAAATACTGTGGCCCGCCTGTTTTTCAAAAGCCAAGCCATGGACCCCCTACTTTTGATCATTTTGATATCACTCTGGGAGTTTTCCTTATGTGAATGGTGCCACAGATCCCCTGGGGTCCGCAGCCCACCAATTGGGAACCACCGATTCAGTGAATTGAACAGAATAGAAGGCAAAAGGCCGAGGGAGCCAAATTTTGAGCCCGCCTAGGATACTGTTGAAGGGACGCAGGTGGCGCTGTGGGTTAAAGCCTCAGCGCCTAGGGCTTGCCGATCGAAAGGTCGGCGGTTCGAATCCCTGTGGCGGGGTGCGCTCCCGCTGCTCGGTCCCAGCGCCTGCCAACCTAGCAGTTCGAAAGCACCTCCGGGTGCAAGTAGATAAATAGGGACCGCTTACCAGCGGGAAGGTAAACGGCGTTTCCGTGTGCGGCTCTGGCTCTGGCCAGAGCAGCGATGTCATGCTGGCCACGTGACCCGGAAGTGTCTCCGGACAGCGCTGGCCCCTGGCCTCTTAAGTGAGATGGGCGCACAACCCCAGAGTCTGTCAAGACTGGCCGTACGGGCAGGGGTACCTTTACCTTTACCTTTAGGATACTGTTGAAATCTGAAAGATCAAAATCCACCCCTGAAGGAGCTCAATCCATCCCCCATTAAATTTTCCAAAACAATCCTGCAGTGTAGGCTAGGCCAAGAGGCAGCAACTGGCCCAAGCACCATTGTCAAAGTCACATGGTGCAAGGTGTTTGGGGGCAGGAAGTCCTCAAATCATGACTTTTGGAAACCTGACCTAGTAGAGCCTTGTTTCTGGAACCCTGACCCCTCTTTTTTTTTTTTTTAATAATATTTATTCAGAATTTTAAAGATTACAAAAGCAAAAAAGAAAAAAGAAAATAAAAAATACAGAAAAAATACAATCATTTATAAAAGAAAAAGAACCGATTAAACCTTTACATAACTTTCTTCCTTTACTTATTTCCTTGACCTCCTCACACCTCCTGTTTTTGTATTCTAGTTCAAATTGTTATTTCAGCAAATCCTTCCAACCTTGTTTTTATCTTAATAATTTGATTTAATATATTGTAATTTTACGTTCTCTCTTTCATCAATTCATTTTTACTTAATTCTTTATATCATTTCTACCAAAACCACATAATTTTCTTTTTCCAACATCTTTCTAACAATCCTTAATTTTACAATATTTTTGAAGATATACTTTAAATTTTTTCCAATCTTCTTCCACCAACTCTTCTCCTTGGTCCCGGATTCTGCCAGTCATCTCAGCCAATTCCATATATTCCATCACCTTGGTCTGCCATTCTTCCCGGGTGGGTAAATCTTGTGTCTTCCAATACTTTGCGATGAGTATTCTTGCTGCTGGAACCCTGACCCCTCAATGACTATAGAAGAGAGAAGCAGGAGACACTGTTGTGGACCTGGGATGTGAGTCCTTTGTCTTGCCTTGGTCTTCTGTAAACCTCGTGCAGAGCAGAGGAAAGATCTCTTGGGAGCCAAGTGAAGCAGCTGTTCTGGATGGCTGTGGTGGGGAGTGCTCCAAAGGGTTGAGGCCTATCAGAGCCAAATGCAGCTCATGGGTTGGTGGGAGTAGATGGGCCTCTTTTCTGCTGCTCATTTGGGACTGACAAATTCATCGTAAGTCATGGGTAGGGAATGTTCCTGGTCCAAGGGCCACATTCCATCTGAGGAGGCTCCTGAGGGTAAAATGCCAGTGGAGGGCAGGAGCCAGAGACAAAACTGGGTAGAGTAAGGGATGCAAGTAGGCTCATTTAATAATAATACATTTTATTTATTCCCCAGGGCGGCTAATACCAGGTATAAAAACAATTGATTAAAATACAACTTAAAAACAATATTAAAATGCAGCCTCATTTCAATAGAAACGCAAATCAAAAACTTTTTGGGTATGAAAACGTCAAATCTTCACCAAGGCCAACTATCCAGTCTGGTCCTACGTGGGCCAGAAAAAAGCCAGGGGAGTCCCCAAATAGGAGTTCCATCACAGAAGGAAAAAGGAAAGAGCGGGAGGGAATCAAGTTGATTCCAAGCCAAAGGCCAGGTGGAACAACTCTGTCTTACAGGCCCTGCGGAAAGAAATCAGATCCCGCAGGGCCCTGGTCTCATGAGACAGAGCGTTCCACCAGGCAGGAGCCAGTGTTGAGAAGGCCCTGACTCTGGTTGAGGCTAATCTAACTTCCTTAGGGCCCGGGACCACTAGGGTGTTGCTATTTATGGACCTTAAGTTCCTCTGCAGGGCATACTGGAAGAGGCGGTCCTGTAGGTATGAGACACACAGACACACCTTTCTGTTCTCCATCCAGGCATCCTCGGAGTTCAAAATATTACACCTGTGTTCAGTTGGCTGGACTAGGAGGGGTATTGAGACCTGCCATGTGGGTGTTCCCGATCTTGGGTAGCATTAAGGACTGTCTTTTGCTGAGTTTGAACTTTCAAGGGCAGCCAGCCTCAGAGGAGTAGCTGAAAGAAACAGTTAGATAAGGATGAGTACAAGCTCAGAACCAAACAGAGGGCAGCCCATGTAGCTTTCTGGGGGAGAGAAGAGTGATATACAAAACTGCCATAATGGCAGGAGGGCCGGCTTTGAGACAGCAGCTTGCTCAGAGGCTTAGTAAAGTTGGCCGGTCTGAAAGAGTGGCAGTGCTGCCATTTCTCAGCAGTCCTGTGCCAGCTGCAAATAATGTTCAGCCCTAAAGGTGAGGAGGGAAATAAAATAAACCAGAGACACTGGGCAACCTTAACTACCAGGATTGTTCCACAAACAGAGGGAAAATGAGCTTGTTTTCTTTTTCTCAGAGCAGGAGCACTCTGGCTCCATGTGACCAGAACCCAACTTTGGCATTCCTGCCGCTGAGCTTCACGTTCATTCTCAACTCATCCATCATCCAAAGGAGGAGGTGGGGAGCCTGTTTGGGAAGTAGCATTCAGAGAGATGCCAGGCTGCAATCTGAAGTGCTGCCACCCTGGAGCAGGTCTATCACCTAGCGAAGGGGTGGGGAAGCTTTGGCCCACCATCCAAATGTCGCTGAACTACAACCCCCATCAGCCCCAGTATGCATGGCCAATGGCCAGGGATTATGGCAGCTGTAGTTCAGCATCTGGGCAGCCAAAACTGCGAACCCCCCGGACTTAGCACGCTTGGCCGTGAGGTCAGGCATTTTGCTAGCTACTTAAACATGTAAAGCGGCTGTGGTAAACAACTGTATATGCGTCCACCAGAAGGAAGGAGTGTGTGTTCTGGCCCTCTGCAACTTGGTTGTTTATTAGCAAGGGTTCTCCTCCCAGGAGTTCTCCTCCCAGTGAGCCAGCGTGGTGTAGTGGTTCAGAGCGGTGGACTCGTAATCTGGGGAACCGGGTTTGATTCCCTGCTCCTCCACATGCAGCTGCTGGGTGACCTTGGGCCAGTCACACTTCTTTGAAGTCTCTCAGCCCCACTCACCTCACAGAGTGTTTGTTGTGGGGGAGAGAAGGGAAAGGAGATTGTTAGCCACTTTGAGACTCCTTTGGGTAGTGATAAAGCGGTATATCAAATCCAAACTCTTCTTCTTCTTCTCCCCCCTTCTGTACCTCAGGCACTTTCCTGGCCAGCTACGGCTCCAGATTGCCAGATCAGCGCACAGCAGCCCCAGAGGAGGCTGCATTTCCAAGCAGGGCACAGCCACCTGTGCTTTCATCAGGAGACAATCTGATATCAACTTTCAGCAACACAGAGTGAGGTTTCCCAGCCCTTCTCTCCCACTCAATTGGCTGCACCATCCCCCAGTCTGTTCTTCACAACAGCCTCTCCCAGGAGAGCTGCTGAATCCATTCAAGGCCATTCTCAATGGCTCCTTTATGCAGTGTCCGGGGTGTGCTGGAGGCATGTGACTTCCAGGGCCAAGACTGGGGGTGGGAATATTCCCAAGCTGGCACCACCGAGTCCTTCCTGGCATCCTGCACAGCCTCTGTTCGAGGCAGGGACAAACATTTTCTTGCTGGTCATTTGCACAGGTCTCTTCATGTGCAAGAGGGACGCGGGTGGCGCTGTGGGTTAAACCACAGAGCCTAGGACTTGCCGATCAGAAGGTCAGCGATTTGAATCCCTGTGAAGGGGTGAGCTCCCGTTGCTTGGTCCCTGCTCCTGCCCACCTAGCAGTTTGAAAGCACGTCAAAGTGCAAGTAGATAAATAGGTACCGCTCCGGCAGGAAGGTAAACGGCGTTTCTGTGCGCTGCTCTGGTTCACCAGAAGCGGCTTAGTCATGCTGGCTACATGACCCAGAAGCTGTACGCCAGCTTCCTCAGCCAATAAAGCGAGATGAGCGCCACAACCCCAGAGTCAACTGGACCTAATGGTCAGGGGTCCCTTTACTCTTTTACTTCATGTGCAAAGCGCAAGGGGGGTGGCATGCTGAAGGGCAGCAGAATCTGGAGGCAGAGCAATGGAGGCTCTTTGAGAAGGGGCTTGCTGCTTGCAGTGTGAGGGCACGTCTCACTTTCACCTCTAGTCAACAGCTTCTGAGGGTGGGGTTTTTGTATGGTTTAAGCAACCTGCAAAACTTGCTTGACCAGTGGCAGGCGGGGGGGGGGGGAGAGACATGTGTGTGCATCTATGTGTATAATATGGGGTGTAATGCTTATTTCAGACATTTTGAAACTCTGATTTAAATCAGTTGCCTTTCTTCAGCCAGAATAGGAAGCAGGCAACACCCACTAGTAAGCTCTCCTGCACCAGCCCATCATGTGCAGGCCTCATCCCTTTTGATAAGGCTTGTGCCCTCTGTAAAAGGGGGGGAGGGAATGGAATGTGGATTTTCCACCTCGGGCACCAAAATATCTTGGGTTGGCCTTGGCAATGTGACTTTTAATGGTTATCTGAGTCTCACAGCATTCCTGCCAGGTCAATGTAATTCCCTTTTTTACAGCGGGAGAATTGAAGCTGAAATAGACACTACAGAGCTGGAGCTGGAGCTCTGGGAGGCTGTCCAGTGAAGTGGGTTGACGGTAAATTCTGGACACGCAGCAGGAAGTATACAATTGCGTAAAGCACTTAACGGCCCCAAAGCAAAGTCCAACACCCACTCGCATAGTTGGCCGGTGTCCAGCAGCACACAGAGCAGAAGCAGCTTGCCAGGGGATTCTACAAAGTCACAAACAGGACTTGCGTATAGAATTACAAGTCTGGAATTCACCTGAAAATCCTGCAGTCCCTAAGACTCGCTGTCGTAAATCACTGGATCCCTCACTCTGCTTAAAACCAAAAGACATGCAACCCAGGTTAATGGTTTATTGAATATTTACAGATAAATTGCAAACAGGTGAAAAACATTGGTAGGATTATTGTAGTAACCTGCAGTTTCATAAGAGTTTATATTTAATGTAGATAATCAAATGAGCAAATTAAATGAATTTGGATATGCAGAAGATGTTAAGAAATAAAGTCAAGGAACCACAGAAAGAGGGGAAAGGAAGTCAGACTTTGAAATGTTAAAATGATTGTAAAAATAATGGAATGTGTAAATTTGAAAAGTATAAATAAAAACTTTTTTAAAAACATACATGCGACCCAGGCATCCTGGCTGCAAGCTCCCCTTGAGGAACTTTCAGACAGGAGCTTATTTTCCACTTGTGGTGAGGGAGTCACTGCGCTAGACCAAAGATGCTTCTAGATGGTGGTTTAATTTGCAAATGGGTCATTGAAGCAACAAGTCATTGGTAACCATTTTAAAAAATAATTACTGTGGTTTTAATTACTGTGGTTACAATTGCAACCATAATCTGTTCTGGGGGTCCGTTTGGAAACCAAAACAGGTTTACACACCCAAGGCGTGCTTTCGCCAATGGGGCCTCCAAAAATTTTTTGTTCATAATCCAAAATAAATGGGTTGTAATCCAAAAAAAGGTTGCAAACCGGGACACGCACTTCCAGGTTTGATGTTTGTAATCCAAAGTGTATGCAAACCAAGACGTATGCAAGCCAAGGTACCACTTTATTGCATTTTTCTCCAGAGAGGGGATTAAATCTGGATTAAATGGGGGGAGAGAATATGGAGTGGCATTTCGATGTGAATGACGTTGTGTAGATGCTGTGAAAAAAATTGCATGTGCAAGGAGCACTAATCTCACAAGAAATATTTGTGTGCTATTGCTGGGGAGGAGACACAACAGGAAGTGCACAAGCATTCAATGCTCCCAAAGCAGATGCCTACAAGTCTGGTGTGATGGAGAGGCGAACCAGCTTTTATTTCATACTTCAGTTAGCCTCTTTTCTCACATTATCGTAAAGCAGTGATTCCCAAACTATGTGCTATGAGAGTTGCTGAATATGCCATATTCAGAATACGGTCTCAAGTTACAGGGTTTGATTTCCTAAGAATCTCCGCTTCTCAAAGAAGCAAAGTTCAGAGCCTGATTGTGGTGAAGACATACTTCAAAGCATATGGGAGAAGCCTGTTGAAATCCCAGAAGCTGGAGCAGGTGCTGAATAAGATCTCCAGTGTCACTGGTTGGAGCAGGGCTTCCGGGTACTGTTTTACCCATCCCCTTAAGTGGCAGAAGCAGAAAAAAGTACAGTGTGCAAGCCATAAAACAGCACAAGGAATTATGCAAAATCATGCAAATATGCTGAATTTGCATAAATTATACTGACTGCAGTATTCAGCTCTTTTTGTCACAGAATTTGGGTTACCTCGGTGCAGAATTTTAGGATTGTTTATTTGTTTTGAAAATGATTACAGACACCCCTCCGTGCCAAGTGCACTAAAAAGGTAAAAGGTAAAGGACCCCTGGACAGTTAAGTCCGTCAAAGGCGACTAGGGTTGTGGCGCTCATCTCGCTTTCAGGCTGAGGGAGCCGGCGTTTGTCCACAGACAGCTTTCTGGGTCTTATGGCCAGCAGGACTAAACCGCTTCTGGCACAATGGGACACCATGACGGCACAGAAAGCCGTTTACCTTCCCGCTGCTGCAGTACCTATTTATCTACTCGCACTGCCATGCTTTCGAACTGCTAGGTTGGCAGGAGCTGGGACAGAGAAACGGGAGCTCACCCCGTTGTGCGGATTTGAACCGCCAACCTCCTGATCGGCAAGCCCAAGAGGCTCAGTGGTTTAGACCACAGCGCCACACGCATCCAATGCACTAGCACCAACTTGCATACGCTCTGTTTTTATCAGGGGTAAATGCACTTTCTTTACAAGACATGACATGAACAAGTAGGATGCATGGGTTTACTTTAGTGGTATCCACCACTGAGGAATATTGTTGTAAACAAAATCTGCCCTTATTCCCGTATGGCGGACACAAGAGCCCTTATAGAGTCCTTTGTAGGTTCTCCATCGGTAGGAGAAAATAACAGAGGCCAACCTGAGAATATTGAGAAGCAAAGCAGCTAGTAAGCCTGATCTTTATTGAACTGTTGCAACAGGGGGCTCCCCTCACACGCAGGAGAAGGAGGAGGACCCAGAACAAAGGTGTGCCTGCCCTTATATAAAGGTAAAGGGACCATTGCCCACCCTGGAGTCCAAGACCACCCCCAGAAACCTCATACATACATCACAGAAGGGGTGTAGCCCAAGACCACCCCCCGGATACATCATACCTACATCACAGAAAAGGTGGTCTACAACAGAAATTTGAATGTTGTTGTTTTTCCTGTCTGCCAGGTTATCTGATAATGCCTTATCTGATTGCCTTTCCTGGTAGTCTGGCCATTCCTTTGAGACGGTAATCACTTAATACCTGAAATAATAGGAAGGTCCCCCCCACCCCCTCCCTCCTTGCAGAGAAACATTTGGTCAGTTTGAGGAGTCAAAATGGTGTCTTCCCGTGCTGCTCCAGACATGTGGTTTATATATTTATGTACGTGTTTGCTTGGTACATTTATGAATATTTATTATACATTGTTGTTTAGTCGTTTAGTCGTGTCCGACTCTTCGTGACCCCATGGACCAGAGAACGCCAGGCACTCCTGTCCTCCACTGCCCCCCGCAGCTTGGTCGGACTCATGCTGGTAACCTCGAAAACACTATCCAACCATCTCGTCCTCTGTCGCCCCCTTCTCCTTGTGCCCTCCATCTTTCCCAACATCAGGGTCTTCTCCAGGGAGTCTTCTCTTCTCATGAGGTGGCCAAAGTACTGGAGCCTCAGCTTCAGGATCTGTCCTTCCAGTGAGCACTCAGGGCTGATTTCCTTCAGAATGGAGAGGTTTGATCTTCTTGCAGTCCATGGGACTCTCAAGAGTCTCCTCCAGCACCATAATTCAAAAGCATTTTATTATACATATGAGACCTTAAATTTTTTTTATTACAAATATGAACTTAAAAGCTGGTGGAAATGTGTGGTTTCCTTTCACCTTGAAACAAGTCCATGCAACATCCAAGACAACTTCTTTTCTGCATAAACATCCACCTTGACATGGTATCTGAACGTAACGCTTCCAGGGAAAGGTATTGCTCAGGTCCACTAGAGCCTGCCTTACAGAACTGTACTGTGGGAACATTACTCACATATTCATATCTTAGCCCTACTCATCTAAGCTTTCAAGAGATGTCACCAGAGGGGTGGGTGGGATTTTGGCAGCCTGGTGCATTCCTCTTTTCCGCCTTGATTTGTGCTGGATCTCCCCCCCCCACACACACACACACACCTTCTCAGAATGAGTTTCAGGTGATACTGCAGGAACAATTGATCCTTTGAGTTCTTCCTGACACCACCCTCACATTTGCCTCCAGCTCCGGGGCAGAGAGGGGAGTGTCTTCCCAGTCAGTCAGCAGAGCTTGGCTGAGGTTGCCAATGTATGAGGGGAAAGGATCTGGGGGAGAGGGGGTAGATCTTTCTAACTGGGCTTGGACAGAGTCTGCATCCCTTTTTTCTCCTCGTTTCTTTTTCCACACAGGGCAAGCAAGTGGAACTCATGGCCAACAGATGTTGTGCGAGCACCAACAGTCGCAGCAAGTTGGGGCAGGAGGGATTTGACTAAACTGTGGCTCCCTGATGCCAGAATTCACAGGAAGTTCAAATATGAATCCCAGGTGACAATGTTCAGAGGCTGAAGTTGTTTAGAACCTCATAACAGAATTGTGAAACCACAAGAGGTAGAAAGTAGCTTAGTTAAAAAGGTAAAGGTAAAGGGACCCCTGATCATTAGGTCCAGTCGTAGCCGACTCTGGGGTTGCAGCACTCATCTCGCTTTATTGGCCAAGGGAGCCGGCGTACAGCTTCCAGTTCATGTGGCCAGCATGACTAAGCCGCTTCTGGTGAACCAGAGCAGTGCACGGAAATGCCGTTTACCTTCCCGCCAAAGCGGTACCTACCGTATTTTTCGCTCTATTACACGCACCAGACCATAACACGCACATAGTTTTTAGAAGAGGAAAACAAGAAAAAAAATATTCTAAACAAAATAGTGGATATATGATTTTTGTGGTTCATGCTGTGGCCACAGACATGTGATCTGACAGTGAGTTTGGAGTAGCCCAATGCAAAAATCCTGAGGATCCATGTGGATCCATGCTTTGTAACCATGGAGGAGGGAAGGAAGAGGAACCATGGATCCTCTGCTCACGACTGCAGCAGATCCCCCCCGCCACTCGCAGGCATTCGCTCCATAACACGCACAGACATTTCCCCTTACTTTCTAGGAGGAAAAAAGTGAGTGTTATGGTGCAAAAAATACGGTATTTATCTACTTGCACTTTTGATGTGCTTTCAAACTGCTAGGTTGGCAGGAGCAGGGACCGAGCAACGGGAGCTCACCCCATCGTGAACCATGAACCGTTGTGAACCGTGAACCGCTGACCTTCTGATCGGCAAGTCCTAGGCTCTGTGGTTTAACCCACAGCACCACAAATTAAGCTTCCTTAAAGGTGAATTCTAACAAGACAAACATATTCTGAGGTTTTCCTGTGTTTTCCTCAATATCACACAGCCCTGATGGTTAACAGTTTATATTCACCTGAGTTATTCCAATAAAGAATGTGGAAATCTTCCATTATATATATATACAAAAATGAATCCCAGGTGATTGAAGCATGATATACAGGCAAGCTTTGAGGTACACACAGCTTGTACAGCTTTTATAGAGAGCTGGTGGTAGGGAGTCAAAAACTTGCCATACTGTTTGGCCAGATATGAGCAGTGGGCTGAGGGTACATGCTACAATGGGCACAGACTCTGTCAGATCATCTTCAATTTGTTTTTTTAAAAAACAAAGCGGGGTTTTTTGTATATCAGACCACCTGCATGCTCCACTCACTAATTCCACCCCACCCCCATATCGATCCCCTGCCATAGGTGCCAACTCCCTGGGGCCCTGGGGGCCCGAGCACCCACAAAATTCCCCATGAAGGGGCTGGGCAACCACAAATTTCAGTGCCAGGGCAATGCACGCTGCATGGCACCCAAGACCCCTGGCACCCACAGTCGAATGGCCAAGCTAGCACTCCTGCCCCCTGCAGTTTCCCCTTCCCACCCCAGGCAACTGCTACTGCTCACTTCCTAACCATATTTTTGAAGCCACATCTCTCTTTTATTATGCAGCCCTGTTTTGCACCTCACTTTAAAATGCCCTCCTGAGATTTACTTTTACTTTACACCCTTATAGCAAGCTTCCTCAAACTCAGTCCTCCAGAAGTTTTTGACCTACAACTCCCATGATCCCTAGCTAGCAAAACCAGTGGTCAGGGATGATGGGAATTGTAGTCTCAAAAAACATCTGGAGAGCCGAGTTTGAGGAAGCCTGCCCTATAGAATGCAGCAGAATGAGCTTCCACCAGTTGTGGGGGAGAGTTTCTGCTCTGGGAATGCCTATTGATTAGTAGGAGATATGCTGCCCGGAGCAGTAAGCCTTGAAGAGGCACAACATGTGATCTCTGAGGGCAGGTGACCTTGGCATTGAACATGTTTGGATCATCCAGCCACTCCCAATGTTCAAAATTATGTAGAAATTCAGTAGAATCATCTGGCCTCAGACAAGGCTGTGTGGAAAGAGCCCCATCTGAACTATGCAAAAGCTTTTGACTGTTTAATTGGTTTCTTGCAGCACATTAGTGGTGCCCTATGGGGGAATGTCTGGTACAAGGCTTTGGGTGCAGACTGGCATTTGAGGCCTTGGGCACCATCTTCTGGTTATAATACACATTACATGTTCTCTCACTTTCCTTTTTTCCTAAAAGGAAATAGGACTACCTAATTGGTATACTTATTATTATTTTTCGTCAGTCTTTAACAATTAATTCAAACCAAATAGTTCTCATCTCTCACCATTATTGCATACAATTATTTTTAAACAATTAGATTCTGGGGCTTAATTCAGAAGCTATATGTTTTGTCCTAGAACGGGAGATTGGATTGTTCTCATCCTAAGTATGTGGAGCAGTCTTCTCAAAGCTGGTGCTTTCCAGATGTTTTGGAATACAACATCCCTATACAGTGGTACCTCGGGTTACAGATGCTTCAGGTTACAGACTCCGCTAACCCAGAAATAGTACCTTGGGTTAAGAACTTCGCTTCAGGATGAGAACAGAAATCACGCGGCGGCAGTGGGAGGCCCCATTAGCTAAAGTGATGCTTCAGGTTAAGAACAGTCTCAGGTTAAGAATGGACCTCCGGAACGAATTAAGTACTTAACCCGAGGTACCACTGTATGCTGATGACACAAAGCCCTACTTCTCCTTTACATTCACAGGTGTGGCAGCGGATGGGCTGGACCATTGTCTTGGCTCAACAATGGACTGGATGAGAGCCAACAAACTGAAGCTCAATCCAGATAAGACCGAGGCACTGTTAATCAGTTGTTCCCCAGACCAGATGGCTGGGAAGTGGCCTGCTCTTAATAGGTTTACACTGCCTCTGAAGGAGCAGGTACACAATTTATGGGTACTTCTCTTTTTCTTTTTCTTTTTAGATAATATTTATTAAATTTTTAACAAGAAAAGAGTTACAAAACAGTATAAAAAAATACAAAAAAGGAAAAAAAATACAAAAACCAAAATTAAACATAAAGAGAACAAAGAAAAAATAAAAATCCCTCTTTCTAATATCTTACCACTCATTTACTTATTTTCATGACTTCCTCACACCTCCCTTTTTTGTATTCCATTTAAAAATTTGTTCAGCAAATTCATACCCTCTTAGTTTACCCATAATTGTTTATCCTCACATATTATAACTTCAAATTTTCATCTAATATCAATCCATTACATATTCTTGTTTTACCTAATTTATGGGTACTTCTCAATCCATTGCTGTGACTTGAGGTTCAGGTGGCCTTAGTGGCTCAGAGTGCCTTCTATCAGCTTTGGCTGGTGCCCCAGCTACGCCCCTGTTTAGACAGGAATAGCTGAACTTCTGTTGTCTGTGCTCTGGTAACCTCTAGTTTAGATTACTGCAACATGTTATACATTGGACTGACTCTGAAGATGGTTCAGAAACTTCATCTGGTGCAAACTTCAATGGCCAGGTCAGTGGCGTAGCGTGGGGGGTGCAGGGGGGGCCGGCCGCACCGGGCGCAACATCTGAGGGTTAGGGAAATCCACGGATTAGGGGGCGCAAATCCACGGGTTAGGGGGCGCAAATCCATGGGTTAGGGGGCGCAAATTACTTGCCTTGCCCCGGGTGCTGATAACCCACGCTACGCCACTGGGCCAGGTTGCCCACCGGGGCAAGACAGACTGAGAATATTACTCCGATCCTGGCCCAACTGCATTAGTTTTCAGGCCGAATTCAAAGTGCTGGTTTTGATTCATAAAGCCTTAAATGGCTCAGGACCACAATACTTCCAGGACTGCCTCTTCCCATATAAATTGGCCCCGACTCTCTGTTCATCATCTGACGCCCTTCTTCATGCATCTCCTCCCCAAGAGGTCTGGAAGTTGGTAACACAAGAGTGGGCCTTTTCTGCAGTGGCTCCTCATTTGTGGAATATTCTCCCTGGGGAGGTTCAACTGGTGCATTCATTGTACACCTTTAGGCGCTAGGCGAAAATGTTCCTCTTCAACCTTTGGCTGATTGGCATCTGATGCCCTTTTAAATGTGTTGTTGAAGGGGTGGGGTTATTGGTTTGCTGTTGTTGTTATTTTTACTATGTATCTTGTGGTTTTTATATTGTGATTTTCAGTAGTGAACACCCTGAGATAAATGGGACAAAAACTGAAGTCTCCTTCCGCCCCCCCCCCAGCTGCTAGCTAAAACTGCTCCCCAGTGCACCTACTTTCCATGCTGCCAACAAGGCTCATTTGAGGCCAAACGAGCCCATAGGTTCATGAACAAAGATCCACCGGGGGGGGGGGGGGAGCTCACATTATCCAAAAGGATGTTGATATGGAACACAACCCTACAGAGAATTCCAAAGGCCTTGCTGGTGTTAGGATTCTTGCTCTGTGTTTGCAGTCATGGGATTGTTGTCTGTCACATGACGGTGTATGTTTTCATTCCACAGTGTGAGAAGTGACGGAGACAGGACGTTTATGTTACCGTGTTCTGTGAAGTGGGACTATTGTCCTGTTAACGGAGAAATCTGAGGGCTCCCTTGGACAAAAAACAAGGACACCAGCCAGGAATACCAGAGCAAAACAGTAGCCAGTAGGCTTGGTCTTTATTGAAGACTGTCGCAACAGGACTCCCACCTGCCAGAAGGTGGAACAAGATGGAAGCCCCGAACAAAAGAGCCCCCAAACTTTTATTAGCTGCTGATCCCCCATGTTACACCCCCCCCCCCAACTACATCACGGTTACATCATGAAAGGGGAGGTCTGGTGGCAGTAATCTGAGCATCCTAGACCCTGCCCCATGCTTCTCCTTGCCCTCCACCAAACACCCATCAAGAGTAACAAAAAGATATCTTTCCATTTCCCTGTTTCCCAGCCAAGTTAATCACACCCTTTTGTCTTCATCTGGGTTTCTTATTTCTGGAATGGCTACCTGTCTGGCACTCAGGTATCAGGATGCCAGGGATTATCACTCAGGCAGAGAGGCTGCTGAGTAGCTGAGCTCGCATCTCTATATGAATTTCTGAAGTTATCCCTGTGAGCCAGTACATAGGAACATTTATCAGTGAATTCTTACTTTTGGTATCGTGCAGCAAAGGCCCTTTGAATAGATAGGAAGAAACTGTGATGAAGTGTCTTGTGGGGACAAATCACAAAAGTCACAAAAGTGATTGTGCTGATTTTGGTAGTGGGCTGCATGTGCATGATATCTGCTGGAGGGGCAACCCCCTCCCCCAACCTGTACATAAATTCCTGCAACAGTCCTTTGTTCTTTTTCTTTGCTGTCTGATGATAAAGAGGAAGGAGCTAAGTCAGAATGCTCCGAGTGTATTATGTGTAAATAAAGTAGCTTAGTGCTTACAAACCCAGCCTAGCTCTGACTGCGTTTTATCTCTGCTGGCACTGGGTCTGTGGCCCCGATCCCTGGGCCCATAACCATATTAGGATGGTCCTACTCGCATGTAGGACCCTGGCAGAGACACATGCCCGGCTGGCACATTGTCTCCCTCCTGGTCGGTCGTTCGGGAGCTTCAAAAGCTTTCTCCAGCCTGAACATCACAGTGACTGATACCAAGAGGCATCAGTGCACTTAGGATCCTTCAGAGTATTTGCAGTTTGCGTAACAGACTCAATCCTACACAATATCTACACAGTGAGAGGAATAGAAACCCAACAGCTGGTGCCCACAAGAGTTAATCATGCTGCTTGGAGCCAGGGAAATGAGACACCCACATACTCTCTTTCTGACAGCAAGAGCCGTTCAACAGATTATCACAAGAGGTTGTGGACTCTCCCTCCTTGGAGGTTTTTGAGCGGAGGTTGGGTGGCCATCTATCATGTATTATCTTGCTGAAATTTCTGCATTGCAGAGGATTGAACTAGATGACTCTCTGAGTGCTATCCAACTCTACTGTTCTCGGATTCTATGATCATGCCTGCAAGCAGAATATCGCTTCTCAAGGGCAATGGTTTCCTACCATATATCCCTACCAAGAGGATAATGCATGTTTTTTGTGGAACCTCTTCATATTGCAGAGGATTGCGGAATTGGCTATAGGGCATGGGTAGGAAAACAAAGGTCCAGGGGCTGGATGTGGCCCAATCGCCTTCTCAATCCAGCCTGCAGACGGTCCGGGAATCAGCGTGTTTTTACATGAGTAGAATGTGTGCTTTTATTTAAAATGCATCTCTGGGTTATTTGTGGGGCATAGGAATTCGTTCATCCCCCCCAAAAAAATATAGTCCAGCCCCCCCCCCAAGGTCTGACGGACAGGGGACCGGCCCCCTGCTGAAAAAGTTTGCTGAGCCCTGCTCCAGGGTGCACCCATTCAGTTCCTAAGCAAAGCTGTGCACTGCAGGCAAAAAAATCACTGCTAGCGGAAGGACAGTCTTTTAAGGATACAGTACTTTTCCCCGCATTATCTTCTTGGATGAGACCATGATTCCCTGAAGCAGCCATCAAATGCTCTATCCTCTACAGCAGTGTTTCCCAACCTTGGGCCTCCAGCTGTTTTTGAACTACAACTCCCATCATCCCTGACTAGCAAGACCAGTGGCAAGGGATGATGGGAATTGTAGTCCAAAAACAGCTGGAGGCCCAAGGTTGGGAAACACTGCTCTAGAGCAAAGGATTTCCCCATATATGCCCTTAAGATTGTCCACGAAGGATCTAGAACATGAGGCAGGAGGGAGGGATGATACTTCAGTCAACATATAATAGGCATTTATACAATTCAGACAGAAACTGATTGAAAACATCCAGGGAATCCTTTTCCCCACCCTTGTTACACATTTTGTCTTAAATTTGTCCACAAATGAGGAAAAGGGTTTGGTTGGTTCCCCACAATTTATAACATATTAATAGATGATTTTAGTAGGTCCAGGGTGATGCAGGCTCTATAAAAGCTTTCAAAAAAAATTGGAGAGAAATGAGTGTTCCATCATTCTCATAAGCTTTTTTTCTAGAATGTAAAATCTTATTCTAAGCTAAACAAAGGAGTCAAAAATGCTTTGTCTGTCCATTTCCAGGAGAATCAAAACGTCTGTGATTACATCATGTCCAACAAAGCTTTGACCCTTTTTTCACATGTTTAAGCAAGTGTCCAGGAAGTTGATGGAAGATCCAAAACTTCTCAGTACTGTATTGAATTGTATAACTATCTTTAAAAAATAATTTTAAAAAGCATTCTGAAGGATCATTAAATTTGTGGCTTAATGGTTAGATGACAATCTAGGCATGTGAGGTTTAAGGTCCCCTGTCTTTTCCACAGCACTTTTGAGCCATGCAGCTTTTAGCTTTGTTTTATCCTAGAGCTGGAATCTGGAGACACAGTTCTACTTGCTCTGTGTGCAAAATCCAAAGCTATGGCACTGGAGACCCTCACTCCAAGAAACACAATGGGGATGCAAGCTCTGTTGGAGTGTTAATGCTATGAGCTCTTCCATATTGTGCTCAGGGGTGTGGGTGGGTGTAAAATCATATATGCCAGGGGTGGCCAACTCCCAAGAGACTGTGATCTACTCACAGAGTTAAAAACTGGCACTGATCTACCCCCTTTTTGGGGGGCTCAGGTCAAAGTTGTCGAGCTTCTTTTTATGGTCTGCAGGGCTAAAATGTTTTGCTTTTTCTATGGGAGCCAAAGTTCTTGGGCTTCTTTGGGGGGAGCCAGTGATCTACCAGTGATATATCACAGACGTCCAGTGATCTACGGGTAGATCACGATCTACCTGTGGGATGTGCCTGATATATGCTAAAGAGACCACAGTCTTTTTTGACCTTCGTCAAACAACAACCCTCAAATGCTGGAACTGGAACCCCTGGAGTCTCAAAGATGAGGGTGTGTGCAGCTATAGAAAGACACTGCAAAGCAGAAACTTTCTGTATTTCTGCATATCTAGGGAAATGGGGTGGAAACAACCATGATGGTGGTTAATACAAGCCAGATATATGTAAAGGGGTCTTTAAAAAAATAAAAATAAAAATTGAATTTTCAGATTAAAATTTTACAGTCACATATGCAACAAACAACATAAACACAAGATTCCAAAGAATCTCCTGGACTTCCCTCCTCCCCTTTGTGGGTCCTATTGTTAATCATTTCCTCCTGCATCTTTTATGATAATCCCGATCTTTTACCTCTCCATTATGTCCAAAATTCACCCTTAAACTACAAGTGTAATTCCAATCCTACTAACGATTTTAAGTGTTTACAATGGTTTTTAAGATATGTTATAAATTTTCCCCATTCATTATTCCAATTTTGGTCTTCCTGATTTCTGATTCTTCCGGTCATTTTTGCCATTTTGGCATAATCCATCAACTTGATCTGCCATTCTTCTCTGGTAGGGACTTTATCTTCTTTCCATCTCTGGGCCAATAACATCCGCACAGCTGTGGTCACATACATAAATAGTGTTTTCTGCTCGGTTGGGATTTCGACACGTAGAATTCTGAACAGGAAGGCTTCAGGGTTTTTAAAGAAAATGTTATTTTAAACATTTTTTCAACTCATTATATATCATTTCCCAAAATTCTTTTACTACCTTACATTTCCACCACATATGATAGATGGTGCCTTCTTTTTCCTTATATTTCCAGCATACATTTGACCCCGTTTTACACATTTTTGCTAATTTGCTAGAAGTTAAATACCAACGGTACATCATTTTCATATAGTTTTCTTTCAACGTGTAACATGCTGTGAATTTTAAATCCCAATTCCATAACTTAGCAGGGGGTCTTAGCAGAATCATGGTTAAGGTCTCATCTATGTCCAAAGAATATGTCAGCTGTAATCACAACAGGGCACCTGAAAAATCTGAATTGAATGTGTCAGTTCTCACAGCCAGTGTATCCTGGTGTATATATGAGAACCAACATGAACCTAGGCTGAATTCATGTGACTGTGCCACCACAAACACAACTCATGTTTATCTTATTGTCACAAAGCTAACAGCAACCAACTGCCAGTAACTTTGGCTGCAATGTTTGTAAACGTTGGCCCTAATCTAGCTGTTTGCATGTCTCCCTGGTGAGATCATCAGTAATACCGTATTTCACCGCATAATAGTCACCACTGCATACCAGTCGCACCCTTTGGGGGGGCCCTAAAATCAGTTCCAAAGCATTCACTGCATAATAGTCTCAGGGGTGTTCTCAATGCGCATTCTCAGTACCAGACAAAGGCGAGAGGGGAGCAGGTGGGTGGGCAAACTGTCATGAGTGAGGCACAAGAAACTTGGATGGCACCAAAACAGTTAGTAACAAATAATAAGCATAAGTATGTTTGTTAATAAAAATTGTTTCCTCACATAACGGTCATCCCTTGGGCTTTTCGGCACATAATAGTCACACACACCCCTTTTTTAAAAAAAGAAAAAGAAAAATCAGGATTAAAAATGTGGTGATTCTGCAGTAAAATATGGTAATCAGTTCAGTGGTCGCATGGATTGTCAAGATTATCGCTGGTGATCTAACCAGAGCTATTGAATGGCCCTATGTCATAGATGCTCTCTTCCAACTCTACAATTCTATGATTTTATTATTCTCTATATGCGACACCTTCAGTTCTAGATTGGATCTCTTTTCACACTCGGCCTGAAAGAGGCATACATAGAAACATCCTTCCATCTGTGTGGAACAGCATGAGTATTCATACTGGAGAAAGTTATACACATTAGTCATAATGTGTAATGTGAGGAGCGGCTCTTTGTTTGTCAAATTTTCTAGTTCCAGAGATCCATTTCCTTCTAGGCTGTAGAGGATTCTGGGAAATGTTCTAGTCTCTACACTCTAAGACAACTTTCCACAGCAGAGAAAGATCAATAGCGCTGAGCCTGCTGTTTTCAGGGAAGCTTCTAAGGAGCGCTGGGATTCCCCATCACTAGGCGAGATCAAAGGGAGCTTTTAAATCAATAGTTATTTAAAGAAAACGGTCCTGCTTTGGTATGCCTGTCATGTTTGTCTTCGTGATGAAGTAGAATTACCAAAGAAGGTTTTGGCATTGCTTACAACAATGATGGGGACGCAGGTGGCGCTGTGGGTTAAAGCCTCAACGCCTAGGGCTTGCCGATCAAAAGGTCGGCGGTTCGAATCCCTGCGGCGGGGTGCGCTCCCGCTGCTCGGTCCCAGCGCCTGCCAACCTAGCAGTTTGAAAGCACCTCCGGGTGCAAGTAGATAAATAGGGACCGCTTACCAGCGGGAAGGTAAACGGCGTTTCTGTGTGCGGCTCTGGCTCGCCAGAGCAGCGATGTCACGCTGGCCACGTGACCCGGAAGTGTCTCCGGACAGCGCTGGCCCCTGGCCTCTTAAGTGAGATGGGCGCACAACCCCAGAGTCTGTCAAGACTGGCCCGTACGGGCAGGGGTACCTTTACCTTTACCTTTACAACAATGATGCAAATTCTCACCTACTTTAATGATTTCCAGAACTTTCCTGAGGTAGTTGTGGTCACCATTTTCTTCTAACTGAATCTCCCCCTTGATTTAAAATAATTGTACCCTTCTTAAGTATGACCGATCTCAAAATGGTGGCTGCCGTGGGCGCCACTTCTCTGCTGTTGTTCCTCAGAATTGCTCCCCTGCGTCCATTCATGGAGAACATCACTTCCTGCTGCCATGACAAAGCTTGTCTGTGCCTAAGAGCAGTTGGCCTCATATGGCCCAATGTCCAAGAGGTGACAAGGGGCAGCTTGCTTGTGCCAGTTTTGAGAGAAGTTGAGCTTGTTTGAACTTGGAGCCAAAACCCAAGCCTTTTCCATCTTATCTTATCCCAGCTAGAGCATCCAAACCCTGGACTGAGAGTTAGGAGGAAAGAAAAAAAAGCAAAAGGTGGTATCGGGAGCTCTCATAATTGAGAGCTGGAACAGCAAAAAGAGACTTCAGATGAAAGAAGGGAGGGAGCTTGTTGTATAATGCATAACTTGGACTCGGGCCCAGTACTTTTGCTCCTGTGTGCTCTTTCCCTGGGCTGCTTTCCCAGGCATGTGGTCTTCATCCTGGTCCGTTGTATCAGGCCCAAAGTCCCCCTTCCGCAAGGAATCAGGTCTTTTGAGGCTGTCTGCCCTCAAGTGACCAGCTACGCAAAAGGTTGCGAGTAGAAACAGGGAGAATCCCAGAGATGTCTGAGAAGGGAGGACTCCACTGCAAAAGGCTCAGTGTGATGCAGAAAAAGCAGACTGTCTGGCACACAGAAAAAGGTGGGATGTAAATAAATACAATATACAAACGAACAAACCATATTTTATGTTAACTATGGTTTAACATAGGGATGCAGGTGGTGCTGTGGGTTAAGCCACAGAGCCTAGGACTTGCCGATCAGAAGGTCTGTGGTTCGAATCCCTGTGACGGGGTGAGCTAGCAGTTCGAAAGCACGTCAAAGTGCAAGTAGATAAATAGGTACCGCTCCGGGGGAAGGTAAACGGCATTTCCGTGCACTGCTCTGGTTTGCCAGAAGTGGCTTAGTCATGCTGGCCACATTACGTGGAAGCTGTACGCTGGCTCCCTCGGCCAATAAAGCGAGATGAGCACCGCAACCCCAGAGTCATCCGTGACTGGACCTAATGGTCAGGGATCCCTTTACCCTTTACCTTTACGGTTTAACATAGCATA
Source organism: Podarcis cretensis (assembly GCF_951804945.1). Taxonomy (NCBI): domain Eukaryota; kingdom Metazoa; phylum Chordata; class Lepidosauria; order Squamata; family Lacertidae; genus Podarcis; species Podarcis cretensis. Next base: position 34,999,969 of record NC_137187.1, read on the forward strand.
TGACCCAAGGCAGAGTCACACACACACACAAAGCACAGTTTTTATTACCACTTCCAATTTAAAATGATGCAAGTTTTCCACTTGTAATATTTATCCATTGCAATACGTAGAGGGTTTTCAACACAGAAAGTCTGCAGGATAGAATGGCAAATAGCTGCTTTCGACTTTTACAGAAACTACGAATACTATTCTAGCCTTTTTCTTTTTTTCTTTTAGCAAAGGAGGGACACTGGGGTCAGAGAAGGTGGAGAGTAAGCAAGCAATTTCTAGCAATGAGTAATTCCAAGCCATTAGGGGAATATATCCTGCTTCCACTGATAAAACTTCAGTCAAGCATCCTGGACTATTAACAAGCCATCAGCCCAGCAAAGGATTTTCTTCCGGAACTCATGACAAACTTTCTGTTCTTCTTATTCATGTGGGAAGTGCATTATTCTGTAGAAGAATAACTTACAGAATGCATGATGTCCATAAACATAATATAAACTTTTATTAACTATTTGCAGAATGAGGAGTCTCTGTTGAAGGAAGCCATAGCTTCTCTGTTGCTAAATCACTCTCCTGCCCACAAATGCCTTCTGGCCTCTTAAGCAGGAAGGCGGGCACTTGCTCCTGCTGTGTGCAAACAAAAGTAATACAATACTGCAGAATAACACAACAACTCACCCTAGTTTCTTTTTTCAAGAGGTTGGGGGGAGGGAGTCCTGCTTTTACACGGTTGAAATTGTTGTAAACAAAATCTGTCCTTTTCCCCTTATGGGGTATCCAAGAGCCGGGTATGGAGTCCTTAAGTGGGTTCTCTATTGGTAGGAGAAAATAACAGGCCAACCAGAGAATATTGAGAAGCAAAGCAGCTAGTAAGCCTGATCTTTATTCAACTGTTGCAACAGGGGGCTCCCCCACACACAGGAGAGAGGAGGAGGACCCAGAACAAAGGTGTGCCTGCCCTTATGTAGACTTTTAGAATTGCCCACCCTCAAACTCCAGACCACCCCCAGAAACATCATACATACATCACAGAAGGGGTGTAGCCCAGGACCACCTCCCTCAATACATCATACATACAGTACATTACTAAAGGTAAAGGTAAAGGTACCCCGGCCCGTACGGGCCAGTCTTGACAGACTCTGGGGTTGTGCGCCCATCTCACTTAAGAGGCCAGGGGCCAGCGCTGTCCGGAGACACTTCCGGGTCACGTGGCCAGCGTGACATCGCTGCTCTGGCCAGAGCCAGAGCCAGAGCCGCACACGGAAACGCCGTTTACCTTCCCGCTGGTAAGCGGTCCCTATTTATCTACTTGCACCCAGAGGTGCTTTCGAACTGCTAGGTTGGCAGGCGCTGGGACCGAGCAGCGGGAGCGCACCCCGCCGCAGGGATTCGAACCGCCGACCTTTCGATCGGCAAGCCCTAGGCGCTGAGGCTTTAACCCACAGCGCCACCTGCGTCCCTACAGTACATTACTGGGAGCGGTCTAAAACAGAATCCTGTGTTGTTTATCTCCTGTCTGGCAGGCTACCTGCTTGCATTATCTGGGTTTTGGCCACTCTTTTGTTATTATAACTACTTGATTCCTCAATCCAGGTCACAGGCTCACCCTATTCACACCTTAAATGTGCCCTTAAGGCAGGATTGGTGAGCACAGAGACATTGGGGAGATTTTTTCATTTCCTCCCTCCTTGGACAGAAACATTTGGTCAGTTTGGGAGAGTCAAAATGCTTTCAGGACTTTCTTCCTATACTGTTTCAGACATGTGGTGTATATATTTATGTACAGTGGTACCTCGGGTTACATACGCTTCAGGTTGCAGACTCCGCTAACCCAGAAATAGTACCTCCGGTTAAGAACTTTGCTTCAGGATGAGAACAGAAATCGTGCTCTGGCGGCATGGGAGCAACGGGAGGCACCATTAGCTAAACTGGTGCTTCAGGTTAAGAACAGTTTTAGGTTAAAAATGGACCTCCGGAACGAATTAAGTACTTAACCCGAGGTACCACTGTAAATGTTTGCCTTGAACATTTAATTTATATATTTGAGACCTTAAATTCTTATAACAAAATGATAAAAGGAAGGGCATTGATCTGACCTAGAACATCAAAGAAGACTTTGATAATTTGGTCGCCTTATTCCTGGAATTGATGATAATACGGTCCCAACTCCTGGAGAGGCGTGGTTGGCGTTGTTGCCCCACCAGGTGGCAATCAACAGGGCCAGGAAAATTGCGGATTGTGCCGTGGCACAGAACGTGCAACTATTGTGGGGCTGGGTGATACGGCACCCCACCATTACATTCGACCAGGAGGCCTTGTTGCACTGTGATGGTGTTCACCTTACCAATGATATTTGGCTGGCCGATATTGTCAAGGGCGTTAGGGGTTGGTTGCGGGTGTAAGGGTGTTGGCGGCAAGCCTTTTGGCTCGGGTGGCGGCTAAGCATTGGGTAAGCCTTGTCATGGGAGGGGCGCTGGTTGCCTCTGGCCTGTCTCTCCCCTCAAAGGGATCTGGGGGTGTGGTTCCTGTCTGAAGCATGGGCATGGGCTAGGGCCATGCCATGACCCCATCGGTGACCCTGGGGGTGCTCAACTGATGTACATCATAGGGTTCCCCCTATCAGTGGTTGACCCTTTTGGGTCTCCTGCAGACGGGCAGGAGTCAGAATGTAGCATTGCTTCACCCAGTTGCCTAAGCCAAACCGCTCACATCTGTAACCAATAAAGTTGTGGCCTGATTTATCCCATTAACCCAACATATTCGTGTATTTCTGTTTATTTCTGAGGGAACTGCGGGGCCCGGGGCCTCGCCACACAAAGGTGCCTGTATGCAAACAAATGAAAACAGGATCACATCTGTATTCAACTTAGCTTTGGGTTAGAGGGGTCTGTTGAGATGCTGACTGGAGTGAAAATGCAATTAGATTTATCTTTGCTGCAACATAGAGTGTGTTTGGTATGGTATATATATATTTTTTTCTGTACTGCCAGATTTCATCATGACTGCATTATGATTTCAGTTGATTTAGATACATGTACTCTGTACGGGGACGCAGGTGGCGCTGTGGGTTAAAGCCTCAGCGCCTAGGGCTTGCTGATCGAAAGGTCGGCGGTTCGAATCCCTGCGGCGGGGTGCGCTCCCGCTGCTCGGTCCCAGCGCCTGCCAACCTAGCAGTTCGAAAGCACCTCCGGGTGCAAGTAGATAAATAGGGACCGCTTACCAGCGGGAAGGTAAACGGCGTTTCCGTGTGCGACTCTGGCTCGCCAGAGCAGCAATGTCACGCTGGCCACGTGACCCGGAAGTGTCTCCGGACAGTGCTGGCCCCTGGCCTCTTAAGTGAGATGGGCGCACAACCCCAGAGTCTGTCAAGACTGGCCCGTATGGGCAGGGGTACCTTTACCTTTACCTTTACTCTGTTAGCAAAAATTATTAACTTCAAATATCCACATATCCTATTACATAATTAACTGTTATTATTATTTGTCTGCCTCTGGATTACAGTATGAGATATTGCTTTATCTGAATGTCTGGCACAAAACCAATCAGTCAGTTTTGGCTTGGATTGGTCTCTATTTCTTTAATTATATAACTAGGGAAAGTCTTGTGATTACTCCTCCCATGACTCACTCCTCATTGTGGTTGGGCTATATTGTATAGACACATCTTTAATATTTAACTGTACTTTGTGGTAACAGATGATAACTGTGGACTATGTCCTACTTGCAACGTGGGCATATGCAGAAGATCATGTTTGGCTCTTAATCATAATAAGGCACTTAAAGATTTTTCCGTGGTAAGTAATCAATCGGTCAAATTAATTAATTAATAATAGCAATCACATGGCTTCTCGGCTTCCATTTCCTTTTCCGGGTTGCAGTAGGGGGGAAATAATACTAGGCAGTTTTTCTTTTTCTTTTCTTTTTTTTAAAAAAGAAATCATTTTGGGGCAGATAGAGGGACACACTGCTACCAGACCACTACCATATAAACATTTCTGGGTTACTTCATCTTCATTATCTCCTACAAACAACTTCCACCACCCTAACAAAAGAAACACATAGTATAATTAGGAAGTCCAGTTTGAAGGCGTTCGTCTGATTCACACATCATTTTAAGCCATAGTTAAAAGCTTAACTATAGTTTAAAAGTGAATGTGCAGTGTGTTTAACACCTCCCCTGTGTTAGGGTTACGTGATTGGAGTTCTCTGATCTGGGCCTTGTGCAGAGAATGAATCGATAAGTTCTCCACACCAAGAAAAGAGTTCCAAAGTTTTACTGCAAACTTCTTTAAAATGGATACAAAATATATTCATTGTAAATGCAAATCGGCACATTGCTCTTAAACAATGAGCAACGCAGTCCAGTTTTCTTTAGGTTCTTACTTGTTGATTGTCCCAGAGAGAGATTCAGTTTAGCAAGTTACTTGTTCGATATGCCAGTGGCTTCTGAGAGAAAACCAGATATTGTGCCCATCTCTAATCTAGAGCTTATTTGAAATATACTCGGAGTCTTGTAGTGATTTCATGCTCTTTATTGCAGCTTGTAAAACAGTGATTAAATTGCCCCCCAAACCTCAGGCTTTTATATACATTATTTACACAATGAGTCCCGTCTGATTGGCTGATTCTGCTTCCCTCCTGGAGCCTGATTGGTCTTTTCCTGCAAGCCAATCAGTTGTTGCATTCTACGATCCTACCAGCCTAATAGGCTGATTAACTTCCTCCTTGAGCCTGATTGGTCTTTTCCTGCAAGCCAATCAGTTGTTGCATTCTACGATCCTACTTGCCTATTGTTCTAGGATCCAAGCTTAGAAAAGTATTAGTTCAGACAGAGCAGTGGAATGCCCCGACCAGTGCTCCATGTGAACGGACTCTGCACAATCAGACGTGCTCCCAAAGTATTGGCCATGTGCAGGTCTCCTTTGAGAGATATTCATTGGCAGGAAGGAAGAAACAAAGACTCCACCGCCTTGTTGTGGCTTTAGCTACACAAGCGCCTTCTGCACTCGCTACCGTTCTCTGCAGAACAGACATTCTGAAAATGCAAACCTCCACATAGCATTTTAGGCACATTAAACTTTTATGAGAGGAGATATGATAGCCATCTTCAAATATCTAAAGGGTTGTCACATGGAAGATGGAGCAAGCTTGTTTTCCCCTGCCCCATATGGCTTCAAGTTACAAGAAAGGAGATTCTGGCTAAACATTGTAAAGAAATTTCTGTTTGACAGGGGGACAGACTCCCTCAGGTGGCTGTGAACTCTTCTTCATTTGAGGTTTTTAAGCAGAGGTTCGATGGCCATCTGTCAGGGATGCTTTAGTCAAGTTTCACTACATTCAGTGTGGCTTACTCCTAGAGAAATGTCCACAGGCTAGTAGCCTTAAAATTGCTCTCTGTTTAAAGGCTGATAGTAACATGGGCCAGGCAAAAGGGCCTGATTCACAGGCTCTCGCAAGCATTTGCAAGCATAGTTGATAGAAAACCCACCTGCTCCGTCCTTTGAATGGAATCTGACTCTCTGGGTCTCCCCTCCGCTGGTGCAGCTTCCAAGCTTTCAGTGGATGCCAGCATTTAATAGGACAATAAGGGATAATAGATACTCTGGCGTCCTGGTAATTAATACCCTCAGAATGGCATCCCATGTAGTCACACAATACCAATCTGTTCATCCAGCTTGGGCAGACATGGCAACAAGTTAATAGGAAGCTCTGCAGATACCGTATTTTTCACTCCATAAGATGCACTTTTTCCCTCCTAAAAAGTAAGGGGAAATGTGCATGCGTCTTATGGAGCAAATGCAGGCGGGAGGCTCTGCTCAGTGCTCCCTTTAAAGAATTTTTTTTTCTTGCATTCCCCCTCTAAAAACTAGGTGCGTCTTATGATCAGGTGCATCTTATGGAGTGAAAAATAAGGTATCCAAAGGGTGCGGGGGACCACAACCCCCAAGCCACTTATCTGGAGTGACAACGCATCTCAGTTCCTTAAGTCTGTGTGTAGAAATCTCTGACCACTGCACGGCTAGAATGCTAGAACGCCCACTGCAAGGGAATGTGTCCGGGTCAGTCCAAGACATTTTAGCACCTGAGGCAAACGACAACTGCTTCTCCCCAACAGGCAAGAAGGGATGAGTGAAGCTCTGCCTCAGGGGCAAGGGTGGGAGACCTCCTACTTGCCAAGGTGACCTGGTAAAGGTCCACGGCAGCAGTGGGTGATGCTTTCCTTGAAGGCCAGATCTGCTGCCCCTGTGGATCCTGCCACCTGAGGCGGCTACTTCACCTTGCCTCCTGGGTGGACCGGCCCTGGAATGTGTCCTTGAGCTGAAAAAGGCTCCCCCCTGCTGCTGTACACACACACCCTGACTTCCGAGGCTTTCCAGGGAAGCAGAATTTGCCTGAACATTAGGAGAACATCTTACCTGTAAGCCCCCTTAGACTATATAGATAGCCTGCCTCTGGAGGTGGTGTGATGGGCTCTCTTTTTGGGAGCGGGGTTTAAGCAGAGGCTGGTAGGCTTATCTGCAAGGGATGCTGTGGTTCCATCCTGTGTTTGCAAGATGCTGCCTTGAGAATGGGGATGGACTAGATCAGTGTTTCCCAACCTTGGGCCTCCAGCTGTTTTTGGACTACAATTCCCATCATCCCTTGCCACTGGTCTTGCTAGTCAGGGATGATGGGAGTTGTAGTTCAAAAACAGCTGGAGGCCCAAGGTTGGGAAACACTGGACTAGATGACCGCTAAGGTTCCTTCCAGCACCATGGAATCACAGAATTCTAATGACCGAATATACAGAATTAGACCAGTTATCAGAAAGAATAAAAAAAATAAATCAAAGGAAGTATTAACCACAAAATGGGAAGCCTTTTAAATTTATTTGAAAAATAGCAATGACAGTTTGAAGTTTGTAGCAGCATTTGAATAACTTCAGTAGGAGTTTTGAATCTGATGGAAAACCTAGGATAGAATAAATAACATCTTTATTTATTTATTATAGCCAAAATATGCTATAATATGGCACTGAATAACGGATGAGAAATAGAAATAAGGAGCGGATGGGAAGTCAGCTACATAGGAAAATGTCATTTTTATGTTAAATGTATTGTGAGCAATATTCGGTGTATTAGTGGTGGTGTTGTTTTGTATTTTTCTTTTCTTTCTTTCTTAGCTGTTAGGTGATGGATATCTGTGCATCTTCATATTTTCTTTTTGTATGTGGTGTATTAAAATGAAATAAAAACTATTAAAAAAAAAAGAATCACAGAATTCTAATGAAGAATTCTTCTTCTTCTTTTTAAAGTGCCACTTCACTAATGCACACCCTGTGTCTAAATCCAGTGCTGGATTATTTCCTACTGCAAAAGTATAAAAACAGAATGTTGGGGAACTCCTTGCTCTGGGGGGAAAAAAAAATTCCCTCAGTGCAGTGGTACCTTGAATGTCGAACAGCTTGGCTCCTGAACAAATCGGCTCCCAAGTAAGTGTTCCAGTTTGTGAACATTTTTTGGAAGCCGAATAATAATAATAATAATAATAATTTATTATTTATACCCCGCCCATCTGGCTGAGTTTCCCCAGCCACTCTGGGCGGCTCCCAATCAGTGTTAAAAACAGTACAGCATTACATATTAAAAACTTCCCTGAACAGGGCTGCCTTAAGATGTCTTCTGAATGTCAGGTAATTCTTTATCTCTTTGACATCTGATGGGAGGGCGTTCCACAGGGCGGGTGCCACTACCGAGAAGGCCCTCTGTCTGGTTCCCTGTAGCCTCACTTCTCGCAATGAGGGAACCGCCAGAAGGCCCTCGGCACTGGATCTCAGTGTCCGGGCTGAACGATGGGGGTGGAGATGCTCCTTCAGGTATACAGGACCGAGGCCGTTTAGGGCTTTAAAGGTCAGCACCAACACTTTGAATCGTGCTCGGAAACGTACTGGGAGCCAGTGCAGATCTCTCAGAACCGGTGTTATGTGGTCCCAGCGGCCACTCCCAGTCACCAGTCTAGCTGCCGCATTCTGGATTAATTGCAGTTTCCGGGTCACCTTCAAAGGTAGCCCCACGTAGAGCGCGTTGCAGTAGTCCAAGCGTGAGATAACCAGAGCATGCACCACTCTGGCGAGACAGTCCGCGGGGAGGTAGGGTCTTAGCCTGCGTACCAGGTGGAGCTGGTAGACAGCTGCCCTGGACACAGAGTTAACCTGCGCCTCCATGGACAGCTGTGAGTCCAAAATGACCCCCAGGCTGCGCACCTGGTCCTTCAGGGGCACAGTTACCCCATTCAGGACCAGGGAATCCTCCACACCTGCCCGCCTCCTGTCCCCCAAAATGTCCAACACCGCTTCTGACTGAGTGCAGGAAGCTTCTGCATCCAATCAGAAGCTGCACCTTGGTTTTCGAACAGTTCTGGGAGTCGAATGAACTCCTGGAACAGATTAAGTTTGACAACCAAGGTACCACTGTACTGGCTATATACCCAAAAACAGGTGAAGATAACTCTATTGAATAAGTATTATACTCCGTTTGGGGATTTTTTATCTTTCCCTGAATAACTTGGTGTATTTTAAAGCATCCATTGCAGACCCCCAAGCCGCAGGTGCGTGTTTTCCCCACTGGAGAACACGGCTCAGGAACACGGCCTAGACTGTCACTGCCATTACAAGTCTTTTCCTCTTGAACGGCCAATGCAGGTGGGGAAAGTCCAGCATCTTGGCCGTATCCTGCTCATGCCGTGCATCCTCAAAGATCCATAGGGAACAGCAGTTGGCATCGCAACACCTCTGAGCTCAAGCAGGGGTGCTTTTCCTGCTCCCCTAGCCCCCTACCCCTGGTGCCCCAACACCATGTCAGTTTGCATTTCTTAGTGCAGAAAGTATTGATCTGATGTGTAGAGATCTTTTCTATTTTAATTAATTCAAGAAGGTTCTGGAAGCTTCTGTGTGTGGTATTAACAAGCAGAAGGTTCGCGATGTTTGGGTTATTCCTTCAGAGAAGCTGAGTAAGTACAGCTGGCTTAGTTACCTCTTCTGTCAAGGTCATGCTGACTGTAATAATAGTAGACCAGTATAAAGTAAGCAGCACATAAGCGGCACACAAAACGCTACCAAACCATTCTACGTTCTAAATCTTAGATTAATAATCCAAAAATTGAGAGAGCTATGTACAAGATCTACTACAGAAGCCACAAACAGAAAACTCATTCAAATTGTGTCCAAAAGGAAGATTCAGTCTTTAAAGTTCCTTTAGCCAGGCTCCTGTAGATATGAACAAAAGTAAGTTTGATCAAACGAAGTGTAGGCGATGTGGCGCTCAAGGGTTAGATATCAGCGAGGATAAGTTTTGTTTTTTTTTAATATTTTTTTTATTAATTTCCAAATTTTTAACAAACAGAAAAACAACATAAAAACAAACACAAAAGAAGTCATATTTTCTTTACCTTATTTCCATAAACTTCTTTTCCCGGACTTCCCCATACCTTCCCCTTTTTGCATCCTTTATTTTAAACAATTGTTCAACAACCCTTCTTAGCAAATTAACTATAAATTCATTCTCCTTTTCAATTTCGCCTTAAATTAAACACAATTTTACCGCTGCAATTCTGCGTCATTCCTCTCCCTCAGCATTTTAGCACTCCTCAATTTTGTAGTAACTCTTAAGATATATTTTAAACTTCCTCCAATCTTCTTCCACAGTCTCTTTCTCTTGGTCGCGGATTCTGCCGGTCATTTCTGCCAGTCCCATAAAGTCGATCACTTTCGCCTGCCATTCCTCCAGCGTGGGTAGCTCTTGTGTCTTCCAATACTTTGCTAAGAGAATCCTTGCTGCCGTAGTAGCGTACAAAAAGAAATTCTTATCCTTCTTCGGCACCAGCTGCAGCGAGGATAAGTTTGATCAAACGAAGAGCCGGTGATGTTACGCACAAGAGTTAGACAGGATGCTGGCGTTTGTCACCTGTTTCGCCCATGAAGAGTCTGGGGCTTCTTCAGTAAGTTCTCTCTCACAGTTTTGATATATTTATAAACATTCAACTTCATATGCTAAGTTCTTTCTTGACTTGAGCATTTATTCATTTACTAAGACTGTAATAATAGGCCAGAAGGAGCCTGGGATTCACTTTCTTTCTATCTCTCTTTCCTTCTGTGTTATGTTCTGTAGATAGGATGCTAAGTGTTAAAGCTTGGTCTTATTATAAGTTGTTGTAAGTTTAAGTTAAGTCTGCAGCAAGTGGATTTCTTATGGAAGAAATGTATTGGATTTGTGACCATTGCTCTGTTGGATGAAATACAATTGCCTCTGGTCTATTTGGGGGGGATCCCGCAACGTGTTTAAGTATTTGCTCTGCTAACTATACGTTGGGAATTCTGCTCTGGATCAGTATTGAGTAGCATTACAGGACGCACCAGGCCAGGACACAGAAGAGGCCAACCGCTCGGGCGTCTTGGTAACGCGGCGGCAGCCGGGAGGGCTGACAGGCGAGGATCGGCGGCGGCGGCGGCTGCGTCGACGGGCAGCTTCGGCCCATGCGCAGTGACGGGCGCCTGCCCTGCCCCTCCCTTCCCCGCCGGGCCCTATTTAAGGCGCGCGAGCGCAGCGGCCAGAGGCAGAGAAGCGCGAAGGAGCGGCGAGACGAGGATCGGAGTCCTTGCGCAGCGTCCAGCCACCGCCACAAGACCATGAGGGAGATCGTGCACCTGCAGGCCGGCCAGTGCGGCAACCAGATCGGGGCCAAGGTTAGGGCACGGGGCAGGGGCACGGGGAGCCGGGGGTGGGGGGACTAGGGCCACGTTCCGATTGCCACCCCCACGGCCATGGGGCCTCCTGGCTCTCGGGGTGGGCGGACGGACCCCCCGAAAAGGGCGCTCGGACCCTTCGCCCCCCTTCCCAGCTGGGCGGAGGCGCATCGGCTGGTCTCCTCTTCCCCGATCTCGGCGCCTTTTTCCTGGGCGGCCTGGCGCGCGCCATGCGGTGGGGTGGGGGTGGGGGGTAAGGAAAATTTAAATCTAGAGGGGGGTCCTCCAGTTTTCCCTGCCCCCTACCCTGACCCCCGTGGGGAATTGTAGCGCGGAGGCTTCCCGGTGGCGGCTCCTTGCCGGATCGTGCCTGGAGCGCAGGGTGGGGACCCGGGAACGAGGACGAAGTGCTTGGCTCCGTGCGCCACGGAGAGCGGCTGCCTCGGTTGCGCCCAACCGATCCCCGATTCGCGCGTCTGGCGCTGCCTTTGCGCGCCTTGTTTTCCCGCGTGCGTGTGTCTGGCGGGGCTGCGGATCTCTGCATTGCGGCCGCCAACATGGCTTCCGCCCTTAGCCGCTTACGAAGGCATCTGGAGGGGGGCGATCTCCTCCGGGATCTTCGCCCCCTTCCTCCCCTGCGCCGCAGACGGATTCTCAGGCGGGGCTCTCCGTCGCCGGTGGAAGGCTAGACACCCCCTTCCCTCCTCCGTGAGATTTTGGCGCAGTCTGCTTAGGTCTGGAGGGAGGGCGAGGCTTGGCCGAGCTGCCTTGCTGCCAACCCAGCCGTTGGAGAGATGTGTCTTTTTGATTTGATCGCTTCATCGATCTCCCGCCTTTCCTCCAAATGATGGTCAAGGCGACCTTTCGGCGTCGTCCAGTTTAGTGGGACAGCACTGGGAAGCCTGGAGACGTTTCCCAAAGGAACGCGTGGCACAAGATTCTCTCTCCCTAACATGGATGCAGATGGAATCCGAACATGCTGTATAATGCTGCGTGAGAATGCAGCAGAATCAACGTGTGCCAAGCACACTGCGGTGCAGACGCTGTACAGCAACAAGGGAATGAGAACTGTGTCAGAACTCTGTTTGGTGCAAGGCAGAATCAAACAGAAGGCATTCTGTCCTCCCCCGACAGTGTCTCCAGGGATGGGGGAACTTATGGCCCCCTGGATGTTGCTGGACTCTTCACTTCCATCAGTCACGGCCAGCCAGGCCAATGGTGCTATCCAGATGTTGTTAAACTACAGCCACCATCGCCTCTGACCAGATTTCCATGCAGTGTAGGATGGGCACCCTTTGGATATGCTTATTGGGCTAAATTAGCACACCTAAAATTGCCTGTTCTGTTTGGTTGTTTACTTAGGTCAGTTCCCATGGTGCTTGAGGGGAGATGCTTTCTGATCTGTGTCAGCCTCCATTATGGACAGCCTCCATTATGGCCAAAAGTATATTGGAATTTATTTATTTTTTCATTATTGTTTTGGGATTTTTACATACATTATATTATCTCCTTCCAATTTTTAAATTTCCTGTACAATTTTTCCTTCCCCTCCCAACCCCCCCCCCCACCCAATATCCATTGGAAGGGTTCAAACAATTATCCTCAGCCACAGGCATCGCGTCTTTAGTTTCCACCAAATGTCTTTTGTTCCAGTAGTTTCTATCCATTGAAGATAGGAGCTCCATCTGTTCCTTATCGTGGTGGACTTGACCTTCCACGTTGTATCCTGTGATGTTACTGCGACAATGTCCGACTGAATTAGTTCAAACAAATAACTATTCCATGCCTCTACTGTCCATTTTCCCCTCTTTCCAACCTAAAACTATCGTTGCCTTTCCCGCTAATATCATACCTTTGAAAGTAAACTGGTCCCCTTTCTCTATAGCCGTTTTCCCCAGTATACCCATTGTCATGAAATCAAAGTCTATTGAAAGCTTCACTTTAAACAGTTCATTAATAACCTTTAGGATTTTATTCCAGAATAAGTATATTGGAATTAACCATCCCTCATGTCTTGGCCCGAACTTGGTTGAAAGGAACGCAGTTGGCCAACTAGTCCCATCATTTAGCATTGGATGATGTCTGTCGCAACTGCAAATTACCTTCAACCCCTCTGAATTGATACTGTTAACCTGCACCCGCAAACTGCAGGCTTACCAAACCCTCAGAAAAGGATTCCTCTCCACCTTTCTCAGATGGAGAGAGGAAGTAGGTTAGAAATGAAACACACCTTTCCACCCTGACCCTCAGAAGGGCTCCACCCTTGTTAGTGGTAATACAAAGGTTGCCATCAAAAGCAAGAGTTACTTATTTGTGGAGAGGTAGGTGAGCCTTCAGGTTCTCACGTGGGAGAGAGCTGATCTTTCCCTTTCTACAAAGCTTTTATTTGCTTTATGAGGAAAATGCATGGGAGGCAGAGTCTTTGCTGCTAAACCAGCTTTCCTTGTAGACTTAATTAAGATACGCTGAGGTCTAACTAAAGCGCACACGCACATACCCCACTCACACACCAAAACAAATCTCACTACAGCCAGCCAAAGACAGCCAAACACACCTTTGGTCACCCCCAGCCTCTCTCACTGCCAAAGAAATACCACAAGCGAATAGTAAGAGAACCCACACAAGTGACACTGACACAAAACCCCACACATGACACTAAGTAGAAGAATAAAAGCATTGTCCCCTCCACCTCTTTCTCCCTTTTCTTCCTAACCTAACACTGTGTGCAACAGTGTCTCACAACAAATGAAACTGATCTGTAGAAAACGCAACTTGAAAAAAGAGACAATGCATGTATTTTTGTAACTTAAGAAATCTTTAATAAAAAATATTTTAAAAAGAAAACAGGTGGTTAACCTATGAGGATGGCAGGCAGAAGCTTAAATAACTGAAAGCTGGTTCATGCAAAGTAGTTCTCCACACAGCAAGCTAAAAATTGGGGAGAAGGGCTCTGGCCTTATCTTCTACAAGGAGAAGTTTTCCGTCAGGCACCCCCCCACCTGCAATCAGAAATGGTATGGCCCAGACACCAGTTTATAACTTAAATGACAGTCAGACCTGAGTCACCATTGCAAAGCTCACTTTTCTTCCATTTGAGAGATTGGCAAGGGAAGGATCAATCTTTGACTCGTCCAGAGTTTCTTCACTTGTTAGCCCTCCAGGGGAAGATCGTGCCAGGGCAATTGCTTCTTGGGCCATGTGCCCAGGCCTCTCATCAAGATGGCTATCCCAAGTCCTGGTGACTTTCCTCACTAAGAATGGCTGAAGAACTAGCCTGGCAGCTGTTTTACTGCAATGCCCTTTGAAGATTATGCTGTAGCTCTCCTGACACAGAAAAAAATCAGCTTCTCTCCCTCCCTGCCTTAAACATCTGTCTGATTTTCATGGCTGAACCTGGTGGGGATCTGAAGGCATTAATAAACCCAGAGCTCAAAGACTTATCTGCTCAGCATGCTGGGATGAACGCAAACATGTGCCCATGTAGAACTGATGCATTCTTGGACAGAAGATTCATCTTGACCTCTAGGCTCAATGCAGCTATAGCAGCAGAAGGTGGGGCTCTGATAGCGCCACGGGCTTCACGTTGCATTGATGTGTCTCTCCCTACCCCTCTACACACACACACACACACACACACACACACACACACACACTGAGCTCATAGGGCACTCAGGAACGATTCTGAACAGAGCCAAGCTGGCTTAAATAGTAGCCTCACCCTTTACGGTAATGGGATCTGGCTTGCTCTCTCCCCACATAACGTACCTCCTGCAGAACAAAGGCAGCAGCTGTGCTCCCAGGCTGGTTTTCAGTGTGCAGGGGCATGCCGCTCCAGCAGAAGGCTCCTGGGGAGAAGTCTTGCGTGCTCACCTCTTCCCATTGGGTGGTAACTTTTTTTAAAACAAAAATGGGCTTGGCCTGAAGCATGCAAAATGGGAGGTGGCTGCATGCTCGAGATGGAAGGCCCCTCTTCATTTTAAGGCACGGCCACATGGAGAAGAAGCTGCAAGCTAGAACTGGCTGTTTGTTTGGGGGACCAAGTGCAGAATGAAAAGCCAAGCGTTCCAGCGCTAATCTGGGAAAGGCATGGCCCTCGTTTATGGTAGCAAAGTTTCAAGGGACGTTGCGAGTGCAGGCAGGGTGCTGGAGAATGGGTGTGTTCTCTTTGAACACGTCACTGGAGCCTGTGAAGCTCCAGCCTTTTCCTGCAGCCTGTCGAAGCCTGTCAGCCATCTTTGCTGTCAGCACACCAGCCTCTTGGGCTAGAAACCTCTTCGCTCTCCTCGCTAGATTTATGACTGCAGCGCTTGCCTCTCCCGGCTTGTCCGGCTGCTTTCTTGGGTGTGTGTATGTGTGTTTGCACAGAGAGAGGTGGCGTTAAAGAGTGCACCAACGTCTGTGTCCACCCTTGTGGACTCTCCTTCAAGCTCTCCCCCACCCTCGGGCTTTTACAGGCATTGGGTATAAATAGAATCTGCCACTCACAGTGCTGCGGTTCCTGCAGCAGTGTGAGGGAAGCAAAGACTGACAGAGCGACTCCATTTTAGAGCTGTGCACAGTGCTCTGCCTGCAAGGGGGAGGAGGGAGGGGGTATGATATGATTTCAGGCAGTGGGCTTCCTATTTGTATGCTGCTCCGCCGGGGAGATCTACTCTTTTAAGCCTCTCAGACTTAAGTGATGACCGCTTATTCCCAGAGCAGGTTTTGCTGCCTAAGGGAAGGGCAAACATGCAATGGGAGAGATTTTGGGGAGCAAGTGTGAGCCCAGGGGGTTCTGTCCCAATCTCTTGAGGAGGTGGCCTTCATTATATAGTATATCAGGGTGTAAAGAGCACGTTCATTGTCATTGTTGCAGCAACTGCGTATGGTGAGTCTGCATTTCAGATGGGAACTAAGGGGGTTTGGTGCACAGATCTAGTTACAGGCAGGTAGCCGTCTTGGTCTGCAGTAGTCGAAACAAAATTTTAAAAAATCCTTCCAGTAGCACCTTAAAGACCAACTTAGTTATTGGTATGAGCTTTCGGTATCTGAAGAAGTGTGCCAAAATTGGTATCTGAAGAAGGGTGCATGCACACGAAAGCTCATACCAATAACTAACTTAGTTGGTCTCTAAGGTGTTACTGGAATGAATTTTTTTATTTTGTTTGGTGCACAGAGTGAGTGTAGATTTGTTTAAGCCACTTAGTGAAGTCACGGCAAAGAGATTTCCTAGTAGTTCACAGTTCAGTCTTATACCACTGCACTGCTCCCTAGGTTGGGTGGGAGTCGGGAAGGCTGTTTTGAGAGTCACCTGCTCTCTGCAGCTACCATATATCTAAACACCTGTTGTGAACCTGGTGCCAGCACAATTTTGAGACTTCCCTTTACAGTCTGCTTGTCCCTTAAGTCAGGATGGGGAGGGAACATGTGGCCCTCCAGATATTGCTGGCCTCCCATCATCCCCGACTACTGGTTGTGCTAACTGGGGCTGATAGGGGTTGAGGCTCCAACAGCATCTGGATGGCCGCAGGTTCCCTTCTCTACCTTGGGTACCCCAGGGCCATGTTGGTCCCGTTATCTCCACCGCCCCATCACTGCAGCTAAGAGTGTAGCATGCCAGCATTGGCCAGTTCCCGTCTGCCCCTTTGGTAACCTGGATTCTACAAATTGCTTGCTGACAGCTGCCACCCTTTGCCCTTTCACTGGAGGCCCAAGAGAATTTTTGGGAAAGAAAGGAGGGTAGCTTCTCTCTCTTTCCGCTGGGCTTTTGCAGAAGGTGGATGCAGAAAGGCTCTGCTTGCAGCTTCTGTGAAATCCTGACGCTGAACACCTCTTCATTTCCCAAGGTCTCTGTGTGCCACAGGACTCAAGGGCGGGAGGTGCTGATAAGCCAAGCCAAAAATCTGTGGGGATAGAAGGGGGGAGGAAAATAGTGAATAGAGATCCCAAAGCTTAGAGTCTGTTTCCAAAGCAGAACTGAGATGTCAAGTTTAACAGTGGATTTCCTAGGGCTGGTACATCAGTTGATTTCTCTACATAGTTATTGGCTTAGTAAGAGGACACCATCAAAAAGCACTGCATCAGTGGGGAATGTCTGCTGCAGGAACTCTTTTGAAATGAACCAGCAGTGCTCTTGCACAGCTCCCATTCATTTCATTAGAGCTTGTGCCTCATCATTAGTTTTCAACCTTTGGTGCCGAAATATTTGGATGGGCATGAGTAGCAGACTTGAAGAGTGGCAAAGAGCACTCACTCCATCCCTATTGACTTCTGAACCACTTTTACCTCTGATTAAATCTGGCTGCTCTGGTAGCTAGAGCCTTTCAGAGAACCCGTTGCTTGGGAACACGCCACAAAAAGGTGGCCTTGGGCGTACATTCTTGCCCGACCTTCTACCTGCTCTCCCCCCCCCCCCCGCATTTGCCTCCTTGTCGACTGTCTCTTATCAGGTGTATGCTGTGACCCTCACATGGTGGGTGCCACTGCTGAAGGGCAGCTAGGAATCCTCCTAAATCCTGTATATCTTGGATTTACCTGCCTTCCCCCATTAAAGCAGAATATCTGAGTTTGGGTTGTATTCCCAGTATCAAATGTCTGGGCATCTAGTATATATAACTCCACTATTTCAAAAAGGTATATTCCTTGCCTAGTTAGTATTTCCCACTCACCATTCCATCCACCCTACTTTGCTCATTCCATTTAGGATTTGGAGACAGGATCCATAGTTTCTTGGCAGTGGTTATTCTCCTGGGATTTTCCCCACGCTTGTTGGCTGTAGTGCAGCCAGCATCAAGGAATCCTAGCACAGCATTAAGCCGAGCGAGAGAAGGTCACTGCAGTATTTCTCTGCTGCAAGTTGTCAGGATGTCAACCCACCTTGCTTTGAAACTTGTGGAAGTTTGAAATGTTTTTTGTGCCTAAACTGATGTCAAGGGAGGGTAGGGGCAATGTTTAATTTCTAAAAGGAAAAGTAGAGAGCCGTGGAAAGATGCCCTGTTCCTTAACGCCATGTGTGTTGTGGACAGGCCTGTAAAACAGTTCATTATTATGATCGCTGCATTGAAGACTCTTAGGCAGGTCTTCCATGGGCTCGGCAGTGAGGATATCCTTTGAAAAACAACCAGGTTTTGTAGTGAAGTGGTCTGCCACCAGTGCTGGATTTACGTATAAGCTAAACAAGCTATAGCTTAGGGCCCCACTCTCTTGGGGGGCCCCAAAATATTTAAAGGGAAAACCCTGGATGTTCATTCCCAAAATATAAGATAAAAAACAAATAAAATAAAACCTACATACAGCAACAGTGTTTTGTGTTGTGTAGGTTCCTATGATGTAAGTCATGGGCCCTGCCTGCTAGCCTGCTCCCTAAAATATCACTGGTTTGCTTATTTCTATATATAGGGTGCCTACATTCTGCATGGACTGGTTGCATGGCAACCTGTGCAAATGGCTTTAGATACCTATTGGGTCCATAAATCGCCATATAGCATATACAGTGGTACCTCTACTTACGCGTACCTCTGGTTACGTATCCTTCGGGATACGCATGTGGCAAACCCAGAAGTATTTTTCCGGGTTTCGCTGCGCATGCACAGAACAAGTACCATCGGTTGCGGAAACCTCGGGATCCGACTGGAGCTCCAGAACGGAACCCGTCCACAACCAGAGGTACCACTGTATTCAACACAAAAAACAGTGACAATTTGTTGTTGACATAGGACAGCTGGACATATAAAGGGCCCCATTACCTTCAGTAGCTTAGAGCCTCATCAAACCTAAATCCGGCCCTGGCTGTGATGTTATTTCTTAAAAGGGTTCAGTGCATCAGTATGGTTTCTCCTAAGACTGGGGAATGGGGACCTGTGGCTCGCCAGATGTTATCCCCAGCAGTTGACTGGTGGGAATTGTGATCCAAAACTTGAGGGCCATTGGTTCCACATCCCTGCCATGCAACCAACTTAAAATGTGTTAAGGGCGCTAACAGGTTGCACCTATTCCCAGCCTCAAAAACCTTGCAAGCTAAAGCTCATGCTGAGCAGGAAGTGCATGGAGCCAACATGTGCAACCCCTTTTCTAATTGGCTCCTTGGGGGATCACAGCTGACTTGCAAACCTGGGTGGCTTCTCATGACACAATGAATGGGCTTTGTGAAGCGGTTGCGTTGGTACCAGATGGTGGTGACCTGACCCCTCAGTTCAAATGACAACTTGTTGAGTTTCCACAATGGGGTTGCTTCCTTAGTTGCAGTATTAAATCGCGGGTGTGGTTTCTGCAGTCAAATCATGTATCTAAAATACAACACGAGACTGTGTGTGTTGTGTGTTATGTTACTCTGTTGCTATAGTTCATTGTACGTGTTACTTAGCAATACAATGTGTCTGCCTAATGGGAAAAACAAAACACACACACAGAGAGACGCGACATTATTGGTGGCCGTTCTCCCATGTTCAGGTCTCTCTCTTTTTATAACATTTTATTAATTTTTCAAAAATAAAACAGTAACAGTGTCAAATCAAAACAAAATAACTCCCCTCTCGTCCCTTCATTGGTTCCATTGTTTATCAATGTACTTCATGTCCATTGTAAAGTTACAAACCATTTTATTACTTATTATCCTTTCAAAGTTAAATTACAAGTAGTATTAAAACCCTGCCAATGTATTAATCTAAGTACATTGCTTTTGAATATGTGCAATAAACTCCTTCCAATCTTCCTTAAATTCGTTATCGTCTCTTCCTCTTAGTTTCATTGTCAATTTTGCCATTTCAGCATATTCCATTAATTTAACTTGCCAATGTTCTTTAGCTGGGACACATTTCCATTGCTGTGCTAATAATAGTTGTACGGCCTCAGGTCTCTCTCTCAAGTAGATGCACTTATAGGCAGCTCTGATGCTCCCAACATTCGGTCCAAACACTCAGGGAAGAATGTGGTACAGTGGTGCCCCGCAAGACGAACGCCTCGCAAGACGGAAAACCCACTAGACGAAAGGGTTTTCCGTTTTGGAGGCGCTTCGCAAAACAAATTTCCCTATGGGCTTGCTTCGCAAGATGAAAATGTCTTGCGAGTTCCTGCGGTTTTTTCCCCTTTCCCCCCCTTTTCCTAAGCCGCTAAGCCGCTTATCAGCTGATCTGCTGATAAGCCGCTTAACAGCTGATCGCTAAAAGCCGCTAAACCGCTAATAGCGCTAATCCGCTAAGCCGTCAATGGGCTTGCTTCGCAAGACGAAAAAACCGCTAGACGAAGAGCGTCACGGAACGGATTAATTTCGTCTTGCGAGGCACCACTGTATACAGGGGAACAGGAAGCTGCCTCATACTTTGTCAGACCATCAGCAACGCTGACGGACTGTAGTTCTCCAGTGTTTTGGACAGGGCTCTCACCCAGCTATATGCTGGGAGGTGCCACGAATTGAACCCGGCACCCTCTTCATGCTGTGCTTTGGTCCCTCTCTATAGTCAGGCTGTATCATTTTCAAAATACATATGGGTGGTTGTTTGGAAGTGTTTCCATATCAAGAGTCTCTTGCAGGTAGAAGCCTAACTTGTAAAGGAGACAAACAATTCTAGAAGCATCCTTCTTGGCATACTAGACTTCTGCGTGCAAGGATACTTTGTTGGGGGCCCTTCCAAGGAATGCCTTCCCATTCTAGTAGTGCTGCAATCTCACAAGGGCTATACCATACACCTCCCTGCATGACCAGGTGACACAGGAGTGGCTAGGAGAGCTGGTTTAGAAGTGGTGGCATGCAGCAAAGTTAATTATTGGATGGAAGCCTGTGAAATCTGCCCTGTTCCTTCAAGATGGGCTTCCTTTAAGAAAAGCTTTTTTTAAAAAAAATAATTTTTTATTAAGATTTTAAAGGTTACAGGAAAAAAATAAAAAGAGAACAATCGAAGAAGAAAAAGAAAAAACAGTACATATATAAAAAAAATCAAAAAACAGAAAAAAGAAGTAAAAAACCAAGTCAAACCTTTAACTCACTTACTTACATTCACTTATTTCCTTGACTTCCTCACGCCTCCCATTTTTGTATTCTAATTCAATTAGATATTCCAGCAAATCCTTCCAACTTTGTTTTTATCCTAATATTTTATATTAACTTACTATAATTCCCCTCTTTATATTCTAATTCATATAGATATTTCAACAAATCCTTCATCTTATTTTTATCCTTATATCTTATCTTAATATACTGTAATTTTCCATTCTTTCTTTCACCAAATAACCATCCACTTTTATTTTATTTAATCTTATTTCTCATTAACACTTATATATCTGTACTTATTCTTAAGACGTTTCCCCTAGGGTAAAAAAAAAAAAGATTCCATTCCACGATTTTCCCATCTCTCATTAAAAGAAAACAAAAAACAAATTATATTATATACACTTTAAATTCCCAATTTTCTTCCACCAGATCCCCTTCCCGGTTTCGGCCATACTACCCTGAACACGTCCGATCTCGTCCTTTAAGAAAAGCTGCACCTTTTCCTCTGTAACTGGAGTATGCAGTGTTCAGGCTTTGGGGAAGTGTTCGGGTGTGTGCTTGGGGTCCCATGTGACGCCACAAGTCTGCCCCGCTAGGCCCAACCACCACCATAAATTGAACATACTTAGTTCCTCACTGCCATCTCCAGCCACCATGTTCCCCTTGCAAAATCCCTCTGAGGAGTGGGATAGGCTGAGAAATGGTGACTGGCTCAAGGTCACCCAGTGAGTCTTGTGTCTGAGCAGACATTTGAACCATGGGGCAAGCAGAATCCAAGGGTGCGCCTTCTAGAACCTCTCCCCAAATCCTCTTGTTCTTTGCAAAGCAGTCTCTGACAGACATGCTTACGTGGAAAGCATTCCTTGAGAGTAGAACGTTTGGCCACGAAAGAAGACTGGCAGACAAAATTAATGGACTATGCAGAACTAGATAAAATGACAGGAAGGATTTGAAACCTGCAGGACCAGAGATTTGCTGACGACTGAAAAAAAAATATGCAAATTATTTGAAGAGCAACTGTAATCAACAAATTACGTTAGTAGGATTACAAGAAGTTTTATAAGGAAAAATATACAAAATATTGCAAAATAGAGAAAGAAGAGAGATTAGTTATGAGATTTAAAGGTAATAGTGAAAGTAAGAAATGTATATTAAGTGATTAGATTGGAAAATTTCAGACGTGATTGATGGAAGTCCAAAAATATTGTATAAGATGTAAAAGTATGTTTAATTATTTGAAAATGATATATATATATATATATATATATATATATATATATATATATATGAGAGTAGAATGTTTAGAAACCACCGTGTGCTGAATCGCTTTGTCAGTTTGCTTCTCCCTAAAGCTGAATGTCTTCTGTCGCCCAAGTTCCTTTGGAGGTCAGGGCTTGTTGAATGAAGAGCAACCAATACCCTCAATTGGCTGCTGCTTGAGATAATGGGTAGCAAATCCAATACATGCCGACTGGTGAAATGATCTGAAGTAGGGGGTGATGCTGATACCTGGCCTACCCTCCTCGAAGGTATCTGAGTTCATTGCTCTCTTGCAATGGATACTACTGGCAGCTAACTGCAGCCGGGACGAAATGCATCCCCTTGCAATGATAACCTGCCCGTGAGACTAATGAGGGGAGGCATTTGTGTGACTGGAGCTGCTTAACTGCTGTAGGGATGGGAAATCTGTGCCTTCAAAATGCTGTTGTATCTCGGCTTCCCTCGGCCCCCACTCTTTGGCCCTGCTGGCTGGGGCTGATGGGAGATGAAGTCCAGCCACCTCTGGTGGGCCCCTTCTCTGTTCCAGTGCGCAAGGTGGTAAAACCCAAATGTTCCTCCCCGTGTTCGCACAGGCGCCCAATGCACCGGGAAGAAACCCACTCAGTTCCCACTGAAATGAATGAGAACTAAAAGGCACAGAAGTGTCTTAAAGGCCACCTGAAATCTGCCACTTGCTACTCCGCATCACAAGAGGCCAGGCTAGACCTGGTTTTCAGAAGGGTTTGGTCAGATGACTCCTCTTAATGATGTACCCCCCTTTTCTTATCTTTTTTTCACCTGCTACAGTTCTGGGAAGTCATCAGTGATGAGCACGGCATAGATCCCACCGGCACCTACCACGGAGACAGCGACTTGCAGTTGGAGAGGATCAATGTCTACTACAATGAGGCCTCAGGTTTGTTCCTGCAGCACTGCTGTCCATTTCAGAGTTCAGAATTCTTTCCTTGTCTCTTTCCACGCTCCTCTGTATGATCAGCTACTTTCTCTGCACTCCCTCTTGCCTTTCACAGATCAGGGATGGGGAAATTGTGACCTTCCAGATGTTGCTGCATTCCAGGTCTTCTTGGCCCCAGACAGCACAGCCCAGGGTGGGAGTTGTAATCACACAACTGCAGGAGAGTCACAGGTTCCCCATCTTGTCATAGAAAGTGACAGTCCTGACTTCCCCAATTTTTGGCTAACATTTGCTATTTTAAGAGCAGAAGTGCAGTATTCAGAGTGGCATCTCTGTTGTACCCTACTTTGATGGGCCCTATATATGGTTGTGTTCAGTTTGTGTCTAGGCTATAGTTGACAGTTTGAATCCACACAATGGGGTGAGCTCCCGTTGCTCTGTCCCAGCTTCTGCCAACCTAGCAGTTCAAAAGCACACCAGGGCAAGTAGATAAATAGGTACCACTGTGGAGGGAAGGTAAACAGCGTTTCCGTGCATGCTGGCTTCCATCACAGTGTCCCATTGCGCCAGAAGTGGTTTCGTCATGCTGGCCACATGGCCCGGAAAGCTGTCTGTGGACAAACGTTGGCTCCCTTGACCTGAGAAGCGACATGAGCGCCACAACCCCATAGTCAAGCTTGACTAGACTTAACCATCCAGGGGTCTTTTACCTTTACTAAAATTCAGTTGATGCGGCTCTCTCTCAGATCTGTTGTCTCTTCTAATTAAGCCTTGGTCTGCTGTTTTCTCTCCCCCAGCCCCCATACAAAAGCGCTTTGCTATATTCTATAAGTTGACCTCCAGCTAATCCTTTTCTGTTGACCTAGTGGCACCTAATCTCTCTATCCCTATGTATCCCAAGTGTGGATCATAATAGACTTGAGGGTGGGGACTGAGATGGAAGATGCCTAGACCGAACTAAATCAGTAAGTCTGGTGTCATCAGCAAATGGGATCTGCCGGCTCTCAGAACAGGCTCCTGGCTTTCTCCATGGGGTCAGTCCCTGCCATGGGACTGTGATCAGGAATGAGTGTGGGAATAAGAGCCTGTGGCAGCTGTTGCCAACTGTTTCTGGAATTGCTGCAAAATCTCTGTGGAAGGGACCTAGCGGTTTTTGTTTGATGATGGTGGTGGCAACTCTCCCTGCAGAAGTGTCTCAAAAGTACCGTATTTTTAGCTCTATAAGACACACTTTTTCCCTCCTAAAAAGTAAGGGAAAATGTGTGTGTGCCTTATGGAGTGAATGCAGGCTGCGCAGCTATCCCAGAAGCCAGAACAGCAAGAGGGATTGCTGCTTTCACCGCGCAGCGATCCCTCTTGCTGTTCTGGCTTCTGAGATTCAGAATATTTTTTTTTCATGTTTTCCTTCTCCAAAAACTAGGTGCGTCTTGTGGTCTGGTGCGTCTTATAGAGCGAAAAATACGGTATTTCTTCTCTTTGTTGGAGAACCCAGAGGATGGTTAAGACCTAGAGGCAGGTCTGCTACTGAAGTGAAGCTACATGGCCCTGTAAGCAGCCCAAGGAGCTGTCACTGTGAGCTCTTGGAGTAGACATCGGGAGCCTTGTTAGGTACCACTTGCTAGGTACCACATACCATGGGGAGGTATTGCTGGACTTCGACCCCTACCAGTCCCAGCCAGCCCACTAGTGCGCTCCCATCTTTTGAACTGGGTGGTTTGCTCAACATGAGCTGGTCAGATTAAATGCTAGTATATCTGTTGGGAGGGCAGATTCTTAAACACTTCTAAAAGCCTTTTTCCTTCTCTCCATTCAGGTGGCAAGTACGTGCCCAGAGCTGTCTTGGTCGACCTGGAACCTGGCACGATGGACTCGGTCAGGTCCGGCCCTTTTGGGCAGATATTCAGGCCTGATAACTTTGTCTTTGGTAAGGAACTATTGCGGAGGAGCATCACTGAGCTGCAGCCAAGCTAAAGGATGTTGGGGGAGGGGAAGAGAGAGAGAGCTGTAATTGATCACAGGAGCTCAAACCTGAGGCACTTGAACTGTGATCTGCTGCCCACATAGGCAAACGGGGCTGTAGCTCCATGGCAGAGTGTCTGCTTGGCATTTAGAAAGTCCCTGGCATTTCCAGGTAGACTTAGAGACTTCTGCCTGAAATCCTGAAGACAATTCAGGTCTAGAAGGTCCAGTGTTGTGGCAGCTTCGTGTCTTCCAAGGGACATGGTGGGAGTGGAGAAACAATTGTTGGTAGCTGGGTGATGAAGCAGAAAATAGTGTTGGGCTTGGCCGATCCAGGTTCAGATCTCTGTTCAGCCATGACATTCAAGAGTCACCCAAGGGACCATCTTTTTTTTCCCAAGTCCTCAACATGGTATTTTATTTTGTTCACGTACACTATGCCATAAACTCATATGGAATTGGTTCCAGCAGCTCTGGCTCCTCGACATTGTTTCTCACAAAGCGGGCTTCTCTTGGAGGAGCAGGCTGGCATTTTAGTCCAAACCAAATTCCCTTTTCCTTTCCTTCTTTTTTCTTTCTTTCCTTTTCTTTCACATGCTGCAAGAAGCTGTCTCTGCTCTTTGAGTGCTTAATATGCTCAATTCGCACATTAATTCTCTTGGCCAGAATCTTGCCCTTAACTTTATTGTTCACAATAATGCCCACAGCATGCTGGGTAATGTCATATACCCTTCCTGTCTTGCCACAGTAACATTTGTGGGGCATGCCTTTCTGAATTGTGCTCGTGCCCTTTATGTCAACAATATCACCCTTCTTATAGATGCGCATGTAGGTAGTGAGAGGGACCACACCATGTTTGCGAAAGGGTCTTGAGAACATGTGTCCACCTCTTCTCCTTGGTGTTGGTCATCTTGACGGTTTACTGTAAGATGGCGTCCGAGGCCAAAAGGCCCAAGGGGACCATCTAGAGATCCATCGTGTGACCTCCCTTCTAGGAGGGTGGGGTGGGTATACACATGAATTAGTTTCATGTCACGATACCTGGCACCAAATGAAAAAGCCCAAAGTGGCACCAATTCAACCTTTGGGGGAACTGCTCATGCCCAGGGTGCCTTCTGCTAGCAGGAATAACCTTATTTGCTATGTCCCAAGTTAAAAACTACAGTTGCTTGATGTAGCATGCATTATGCAAAAGCAATTCTTAATTAAATTGCCCCCATCGTGTGTGTGTGTGTGTGTGTGTGAGGGAGGCCTGGAGGAAAGAGCCAGAATGAGCTAGCAACCACTTTTGGCTATCTCTGTACTACTTTTTGTTCCACAAGCACAGGCATGTATGTTCTGAGTGTGCTGACGGAAGCTGCTCTCTCCTTACTTGACACATGCAAAACTTGGAAGTTTGACCTGGTTTGCATTGTGGGGAGGAGGAGGAATGTTCCAGAATGGAGCTGGGGGGGGGAGGGTTGGGGAACTGGGGAATAGCAACAGCGTTCTGTAATGCAGAAACTCAGCTTTTATTACACCTACCAGCTCCTGCGATGTACAGATGGTCAGATATAATGTAAATCAGTGGGGTAAGGGAGGTTGAAATAGCAACATTTGGGCATGAGGATTATTCGAGTGAAAGGTTCTTTGCAGTTAAAAAAATGCTTGTGGAGAATAAGGAGATCAATGTTTTGTGCACAAACTCTTATTTGGCTTAGGTCCTAGTTCTGTAAATGTAATTCTAAAGCAGCAGGGTTTTTGTTTTTTTAAGGTTCTTGCTTTTTGCAAGAGATAATTATTCTTAGCAAAAGCAAATGATAGGAAGCCACGAAGGAGCAGTTAGTCATGCAGGGCACGAAAACACCGCACCCTAAGTACAGGAATGTTTTACGTAAGCTGCCTGCAGTTCTCCAAAACATAAGGGCTAGGAACCCGCTACTTAAATTATGGTGGAGATTTCTCATCAAAACTGGATCTGTATGCACAAACTGTTACGTAATGTACTTACACAACAGTTATTAGTGGTCCCTGGGAGCATGGAAAGGATAGCTTTGATGCTTTAGACTGCAATGCTAACTCCACTTACGATTGAATTCAGTAGGACTATCTTAGTAGACATGATAAGGATTGCAACTGTTAAGTTACCTGATACTACCCTACATTGAGGCTTCAGGTATGTCACCCAAAGGTGACAGGAGTGGTCTGTAAGCTTTGGGCTGAGCTGAAATTATGGGAGTGAGAGGTCAGTTCTGAAGTGTTTTTGTTCCCCATGAATGGGGGCACCTCTTTGGGTCACTATTCAGGGGGCAATGTAAAACAAGAGTCGAATGGATACAGGTAGGTAGCCATGCTGGTCTGATGCAGTCGAAATGAATGAATGAATGTCCAGTAGCACCTCAGAGACCAACTATGTTTGTTCTGGGTATGAGCTTTTGTGTGCATGCACACTTCTTCAGATACACTGAAACAGAAGTCACCAGACCCTTATATATAGTGGGAAGGTGGGGTGGGTTATTTCTAAGAAGGGTAGTAGGAGATGGGTGATTGGCTCAATGGGTATGGTAAACCTGTTGACGACTGATAATGACTGCAGTTAGTCCTACAGGAAAAAGCAAGGGATAGTATGCAGAGGACCAAAAATAGCTTTAGCAGGTCTCTCCATAGTTTTCAGTTTAGTAATAAGAGTCGAATGGTTTGCCTTCTTAAAAGAGACCATATTGTTCAGAAGAGGCCAGTAACGAGGTGATGACCTTTAACCCCCCACTCCCGACTTTCTCCTTGCTGCTCAGGTCAAAGTGGTGCTGGGAATAACTGGGCCAAAGGCCACTACACGGAAGGAGCTGAGCTGGTGGACTCTGTCCTAGATGTGGTCAGGAAGGAAGCCGAGAGCTGTGACTGTCTTCAGGGGTTCCAGCTCACCCACTCGCTAGGCGGGGGCACCGGATCAGGGATGGGGACCCTCCTGATCAGCAAGATCCGCGAGGAATACCCCGATCGTATCATGAACACCTTCAGCGTGGTGCCATCACCCAAGGTTTCGGACACAGTGGTGGAACCTTACAACGCCACTCTCTCAGTCCACCAGTTGGTGGAGAACACAGACGAGACCTACTGCATTGACAATGAGGCTCTGTATGACATCTGCTTCCGTACCCTAAAGCTCACCACTCCCACTTACGGAGACCTCAACCACTTGGTGTCCGCCACCATGAGCGGTGTGACCACCTGCCTCCGTTTCCCCGGCCAGCTCAACGCTGACCTCCGCAAGTTGGCCGTCAACATGGTGCCCTTCCCTCGCCTTCACTTCTTCATGCCCGGTTTCGCCCCCCTGACCAGCCGCGGCAGCCAGCAGTACCGGGCCTTGACCGTGCCCGAGCTCACACAGCAGATGTTTGACGCAAAGAACATGATGGCAGCCTGTGACCCACGCCACGGCCGCTACCTAACAGTTGCGGCCGTCTTCCGCGGCCGCATGTCCATGAAGGAGGTGGACGAGCAGATGCTGAACGTCCAGAATAAGAACAGCAGCTACTTTGTGGAATGGATCCCCAACAACGTCAAGACAGCGGTTTGCGACATCCCACCCCGCGGCCTCAAGATGGCCGCCACCTTCATTGGCAACAGCACGGCCATCCAGGAGCTCTTCAAGCGCATCTCCGAGCAGTTCACAGCCATGTTCCGCCGCAAGGCTTTCCTCCACTGGTACACAGGCGAGGGCATGGATGAGATGGAGTTCACAGAGGCTGAGAGCAACATGAACGACCTGGTCTCCGAGTACCAGCAGTACCAAGATGCTACTGCTGAAGAAGGGGAGTTTGAAGAGGAGGCAGAAGAAGAAGTAGCATGAAGATCTCCTCCTTCTCCTTCCCCCATGACTCCTCCTTCTTCCCACCAGTCCTCTGAACCAATGGACCATACTGCTTGCGCTGGCATAGACTTGAGCGTTCTAGGCCAGGGTTGGGGAGCCAACGGCCTTCCAGCTGCTGTTGGACTTCACCTCCCATCTTTCCTGACCATTGGCCAAGCCGGCTAGGGTCGATGGGAGTTGGGAGTCCAGCAATGTCTGGCGGGCCGCCGTTTCCCCATCCCTGCTCCAGCCCAACCTAAAGCAATTAAAAGAGTTGTGAATTTAAGTCCTTCCCCACCTACCCATTGCAAATATTTAAAAGGAGTGATGGCTGCAGAATTGGTGACTGGGTAGAGGCTTCAGAGTCGTGTTTGGGAATGGCAGTAAGTGGGTAATATGTCTAGCTATAAAGCACTATATTTTCTCAGCTGACCCCCACATCCCTTCTTTCCTCTCTGCCCACCCTCCAAGGCACCTTCCCTGCTGCAATGTCTGTCCTTAGTGTTCTGTGGTCATGTGAGTTTTTTTGTTTTCGGAGATGAGTATGCACTAACTCGTAACTCGCATTGTTTCTTTTCCATCCATGCTGGGCTTAAAGAAAAGATGAATGGAACTCAGGGGGGGTTGGTTTGAGGGGGCTGGGGCTCTGTCCTTTAGGGTGAAATGTAGTCCCCCTTTTGAGTGTTTGCTGTCAAAGCAGTTATGTCTCCATAATAAACTACTGAATAACGATAACGGGCTAATGTGAATCATTGAACAGGTACTGTTGGGGGGCTTCCCCACTCCTAGGACCATCCAGTCAGCCACCAGCAATACAGAGTCATGTGCAAGAAAAGGGAAATGGGAGAGGTTGGTGCAGTTCCAACTATTATGCCTGATTGGTTTCAGCCTTGTGGCTTGGAAGCGGCCTTCATTTGTGTGCTTGCAAAAACCTGGAACACTTTGGATGCAGAAATCTCAGAAGGTCATAGAACTGTGAAGTTGCAAGAGACCCTAAGGATTACCTAGTCAAGTATTAAGTGTCTCCCCCCACCACACACAAGCACCTCTTTGCCAGCTCAGGACCGCCTGTTCCCCATATAAACTGACTTGGACTTTCCATTCGTCATCTGAGACTCTTCTTCATGTGCCACCTCCACAAGAGGTTTGGAGAGTAGCAACATGATGTAGGGCCTTTTCTGCAGTGGCTCCCTAGGGAGGTTTGTCTGCTGCCTTCATTGTACACCTTTAGGTGCCAGGCAAAAATGTTCCTCTTCAACCAGGCTAATTTATATTCTAGGCAAACTCGGCCGTACAGATGTTTTTGGGGCTACAACTCCCATCATCCCTAGCTAACGGGACCAGTGGTTAGGGATGATGGGAGTTGTAGTCCCGAAACATCTGCAGGGCCGAGTTTGCCTATGCCTGTTCTTACGGCCTTTTAAATGTGTTTGTGGGAGTGGAGGGCATTGTTTTGTTTTGGGCTTTTTAATTATTTGTTTTGTCCTTTTACCCTGTGTTTTTTTTCTTGTGAACCTCCTCGAGACCTTCAAATGAAAGGCGGTCTATAAATTTAATAAAGAATCAAAAAATAATTTCCCCTCAAGCCCTTTTGATGGAAATCCACAGAACTGATGAGCTCCATTTTGTGCCACCACTGCTAGGAACCAATAGGGAGTATGACCTGGTTTTGGGGTGGTTCCATTTCTCACGCATGTGGATATGGGGGTTGGAATAGCCCTACAGCAAAAGAAGGGTGAGGAAACTCTCAGGGTGTGGGGCAAACAGGTTCAGGGGCTACAGGTTCAGTTAGTAGAACAGGCTCCCCTTCCTTGTTTTCACTATCTGTCCAATATGAGTAATTTGTTGGGAGCTCCTAGTTGATGATTACACAGACAATGAGATACTTCGCATCAATTGCTACTTAGTTTGGTTGCTCATTGGAAGAACACCGTCAATAATGGATCAAGATATCCAGAGCAGTTTGTATCCTGTTGCATTTCTGTGGCAGTGCAGGCAGGGGGGAAATTAGCAGGGGGGTGCAGAGTTTGGCCTTCATTTATAAAGCACAGAGAAGTTGTTCTTCCAAAGGTGCATTTGAACCTGTGAGGTAAGCACTACCTGTGGGACTCTTTGGGAGGCAGAAGAATTGCTCAATGAGACAGCTGGGGAACAGTAGGTAGGAGCCCAAACTCTGTTGCTTCCCTTTAATCGAAGTTAAGCAAGAGAAATCCTAAGCCCTTGGCACACACTGTCATTTGTAGGAACACAGAATGTGGATCGCCACCCCGTCGGATTGTGTTCCTGGGTGGGGGACGACTGTCCCTGTAAGGCAGGGGTCAGCAAACTTTTTCAGCAGGGGGCCAGTCCACCATCCCTCAGACATAGTGGGGGTCCGGACTATATTTTGGGGAAAAATAAATGAACTAATTCCTATGCCCTACAAATAACCCAGAGATGCATTTTAAATAAAAGGACACATTCTACTCATGTAAAAACACGCTGATTCCTGGACTGTCCACAGGCTGGATTTAGAAGCCAATTGGGCCAGATCCTACCCATGCTTTAATGTGCCCATGGTGGAGGTGCAAGGAGGGAAACCATAGCCTGAGCATGTGTGTTTATTCTTAATCCCATTCAGTCTGAAACTGCAAAAATGATTTATCCTAACAAGAGGTGAAAGAGAGTACAGGAAACCTGAACAGTTCTCCTAAGATGCCATAAGCTCCTAGGTATCTCACTCTTGCCCTGGTAGTGGTGGTGGTTTTAAAAAATGAAAACTTCAAAATGCCAAAGTGCTTGACAAGTTACTTCCCAGCATTCCTGAGAAAATGAACAGTTTGCAGTCACTGCCATTTAGAAAAAGGGGACACTACCCTAACCCGCAGGGTCACGGTTTTGCCAAAAACCTAATCTCATCTGATTCACTCAAAAGCAGTGACAAATACCTTCAAATTGGCCCCTGCAGTGTTTTGAGGTGCAAACCCCATGTTTCACAGTAGGCCATAAAACGAGCCCTCAGCGCCTTAACGCACGGAGTCATGGTTTTGCCAAAAAACCAAGGTAGGTCCAATTCACTCAAAAGCAGTGCCAAACACCAGCAAATGGCTCCCTGCAAAAACTTATGGAATATGCAGAAGTGGCAAAACTTATTCAAAAAATAATAAATCAAGATAACAAACTTTTAAATAAAAGAATGGAAATGGTTTATTGAATTTTACAAATAAACCAAACAAATAAGTACACTGGCAGGATTATTGTTAATAACCTGCAGTTTTATAAGAGTATATATTTAGATGAATAAATGAGAAAATAAATTTAATTTGGATATGCAGAAAGAGGGGGAAGGAAGTAAAGTTTTGAGATTTTAAAGTTATAAAATTATTGAAATGTATAAAATTGAAAATCATAAATATTTTTTTAAAGGAATTTCTGTCCTACTCTAGTGTGACTAAGAAATGGAGTGGGCTGCTACACAAAACAGACTCCATTCTCCGTTGTTTTCATTAGTGCCCATTCACTTTATCCCATACAAGACGGCGGGAAGATCTAACGCACAGTCTAGACAAGAGAAATGTGGTGTATATACTATTACTTTCTACCATATACTACTCAATGGTTGTCATTTCGTTCTCCGAAATGGAAAAATAATGCTGCGGTGAATCAACATGGTAGGTGTGGAGTGGATTTGCCTTGATTGTACCTATGTCTGTTGCCTTTACCTGGGGGTGCTATGGGTGCGGGGCACCCGGGCGCCGAATTCTGGGGGTGCCAAATGTATATCTACTGTATACCGGTCCCTCTCGATTGGCGGCAGTTCAAAGCAATGGAGCGAAAGTCCCCACCCCCTCCATCGCTCTGTTACTCTGTAGCATCAAATATTCCCGAGTCAGGAAACAAAAGCAGTCTTTTCTGCTGTGTCATTGTTACAGGTGAGCAATCCTCTCCCAAAAGCTCAACAACTTTGAGTTCGCCCCCCCTAAAAATAGATCAACAACTTTGGTTTCCCCCCTCCCCAAAAAAGCTCAATACAGTGGTACTTTGGGTTAAGAATTTAATTCGTTCTGGAGGTCCGTTCTTAACCTGAAACTGTTCTTAAGCTGAAGCACCACTTTAGCTAATGGGGCCTTCTGCTGCTGCTGTTGCACGATTTCTGTTCTCGTCCTGAAGCAAAGGTCTTAACCCGAGGTACTATTTCTGGGTTAGCGGAGTCTGTAACCTGAGGTACCACAGTAGAAGTTAATTTGGAGGCGGCTAAACTAAAATTTAGGGAAGGGACACGGGTGGCGCTGTGGGTTAAACCACAGAGCCTAGGACTTGCCAATCAGAAGGTCGGCGGTTCGAATCTCTGCGACGGGGTGAGCTCCCGTTACTCAGTCCCTGCTCTTACCAACCTAGCAGTTCGAAAGCATGCCAGTGCAAGTAGATAAATAGGTATCGCTCCGGCGAGAAGGTAAATGGCATTTCCGTGCACTGCTCTGGTTCGCCAGAAGCGGCTTAGTCATGCTGGCCACATGACCCGGAAGCTGTACGCCGGCTCCCTTGGCCAGTAAAGCGAGATGAGTGCCGCAACCCCAGAGTCGGCCACAACTGGACCCAATGGT
Organism: Podarcis cretensis; assembly: GCF_951804945.1. NCBI lineage: Eukaryota > Metazoa > Chordata > Lepidosauria > Squamata > Lacertidae > Podarcis > Podarcis cretensis. The sequence goes on from NC_137187.1 coordinate 35,033,187, forward strand.
CAGGGGTCCCTTTACCTGAACTAAATTTGGGGGCACTGGACGGATCTTTGCACCCCGGCGGCGCATGTGTGAAAGACAGCCCTGGTCTGTTGCTGCTCAAAAGTGTCTCCCTATGTTTTAGAACTGCCCAAAGCTGAGTGTCTTTAAAAGGTGCCTCAGTTGGAATAAGTTTGGCTGTTATAACCTGGGGAAGTTAATCTGCCAAACAGGTGCTGTTCCCAGGCAACTGCCGAAGAAACAAACACTTAGAGAAAGCCATCTTACATGTTTGCTGCTTGCTTCCACCAGAACAGACTTGTTCAACTACCTTTCCTAGGCGATTGTGGATTCCCTTGATCTCAAGCCTCTACTCCGTGCCACTTCAAAAATGCTGCCCTCTCATCCAAATGTTCCACTTGCATTATATTGGCACTCTAACCCGTGTAAGGATGCCAGCTTTTTCTGAATGAAGAGAGCGTTGCAATTCACCCGCTCCATGGAAGTGTTCCAGCATCACAATGGGGCCCTTTGTGTGGCTTAGAAAGGACAGGCCAGGCACCACCTGTAGGCTATGGTTCTCTGTTTTTATTAGACGGACCTAGTATGTCAGCTCAATTTTCAGCAGCAGAAGGCAGAGGGAAAACACCAAAAGGCAATCCTGAGAAAGAAAATCCAAAAGCATCAGGGGACAAGTCAGTGGGAGGATTTTCTTTGCAAGTCCTGCTTAGATGATCCGATATGCTGCAGAAGCTGATGTAATCGCTAAAGACTGAAGGGTTTCTTGTGACATAGCAGAGGTGCCCAGCCCTGAGGAGCAGCGCTCAGAGGGGAAAGTGATTCACCGATATTTTGCATGACTAATTCAGCCATTGCAACATCCCCACCCTCCATGACTTCCTATTTGCAGACTAGCCTTAGCTAATGTTTCTCAGTTTCCATTATACTGGCATGTTGTGCTCCCCCTAGTGGCCTGTTTAACAGAACACAGTGTTAACGCACTATTGCTGGTCACATTTTAATAACATGCACAGAACTGAAGGGATTTTTCATCTCTCTCTGCTCCTTTTAATTGCATCAGCTCTAAAGCATTGGTCTGCTCAAGAAAACAACTTTAATTCAGTGAGTTTAATGTGCCCAGTGGCTTCAAAAAAGCTGTGACCAATCTGTCGGTGCAAGGAAAATATAGGTATAAAAGGAGCATTCCCTGCATGCCAAGATTCAGGTAGGTGAGAGAACCGCAGCAGAGATTTAAAATCGGATAACATGCAGCAAAGCAAAGAGTGGGGATATAGGCTATTAGACCTTTAAAATATGCCCTTGTGAGTTCTGAATTTCCCTCTTTCCCAAGCATAGGAAAAGAGCACACTTTGGGTAAGTTGAAAATTGGTTTACTTACAGATTCTTCAAAGGTCTGATTCATGTGCTTTTCCATACAGCATTCAAAAAAGTTGCACAGTCTGTAAAACTTGACTTAGTCACATCGGTGATGGTGCCTAAATATTGGTATAGAATTCAAGAGTGGCTTGCGAGAGTCATGTGCTTCTCAAGTAGATTGAGAAGGAAAGAATAAGCATGATTATTTTCCTCCCAAGGTGAGAGGGAGCAACTTAGCTAAGCTTGGCAGGACAGTTTGCCCTATGATATTAACCCCTTCATGCATTCATTAGACTTAAGCATGTTGATTAAATGAGGCTGGTTATCCCACACAATCTAGATAAACAATGGTTAGGAGAAGAGCAACACGAAAAAAATGTTCTACCTGGGAGAACTCTTCACACAAGGGCCTGGTCCACCTCACACCCCTTTCTCATTGCATTCATACAAAGGACTTCTCCAGCATGGCTACGAACAGGTGATGGTTAGTTTCATTCGCAAAAGAGAAATGTAGAACCAGGCAGCAGTAAGGCTTCCCCAACCACTCTGGGCGGCTTCCAACAAAATATCAAAACACCGTAATACATCAAACATTGAAAGCTTCCCTAAACAGGGCTGCCTTAAGATGTCTTCTAAAAGTCTGGTAGTTGTTGTTCTCTTTGACATCTGGTGGGAGGGCATTCCACAAGGCGGGCGCCACTACCGAGAAAGCCCTCTGCCTGGTTCCCTGTAACTTGGCTTCTCGCAGCGAGAGAACGCCAGAAGGCCCTTGGCACTGGACCTCAGTGTCCAGGCAGAATGATGGGGGTGGAGATGCTCCTTCAGATATACTGGACCGAGGCTGTTTAAGACTTTAAAGGTCAGCACCAACAGTTTGAATTGTGCTCGGAAACATACTGGGAGCCAATGTAGGTCTTTCAAGACCAGTGTTATGTGGTCTCGGTGGCCGCTCCCAGTCACCAGTTTAGCTGCTGCATTCTGGATTGGTTGCAGTTTCCGGGTCACCTTCAAAGATAGCCCCACATAGAACGCATTGCAGTAGTCCAAGCGGGAGATAACCAGAGCATGCACTACTCTGGCGAGACAGTCCGCAGGCAGATAGGGTCTCAGCCTGCGTACCAGATGGAGCTGGTAAACAGCTGCCCTGGACACAGAATTGACCTGTGCCTCCATGGACAGCTGTGAGTCCAAAATGACTCCCAGGCTGTGCACCTGGTCTTTCAGGGGCACAGTTACCCCATTCAGGACCAGGGAGTCCTCCACACCCACCCACCTCCTGTCTCCCCAAAACAGTACTTCTGTCTTATCAGGATTCAGCCTCAATTCATTAGCCACCATCCATCTTCCAACCACCTCCAGGAACTCACACAGGACCTTCACCGCCTTCACTGGTTCTGATTTGAAAGACATTAGGAAGAAAGGGGGGAAAGAGGTAGAGGGGGGGGGAAGGTGAGTGGGGGTGGGGTCAGGTGGCGACGTTGGCAGCAGTAAGGTTGACTGACTGACTGACTGACTGACTGACTGACTGGTAACACGGAGTGTGGCAGTCTAGCTGGAACTGCAGAACATGTATGAGCCAAGAAATTAGCTCCCTGAGTTTATTCAGATGCCTTTTATTCCTGCCCTTTTCTAAGTGTTTGGGAATGACACATCCAACTCTATAATTCTATGATTCTATGCCTGGATCATCACTTTGGGAAGATTTTGACATTGTGACAATTAAGCCTGTAGCCAGAAATATTGTAGCGAAGGAGGGTAACGGAGGTGGGAGGATGTAAAATCCATACAGAACAGCCAAAACCCAAATACTGTACAGTTAAAAGTTATGCAGTTGTTTTAAATTGCTATAAGAATTCAAAGGTCTCAAATATAGAATAAATATTCATAAATGCACACATATCTAAATATATAAACCATGCGGCTGAAATAGTACAGGAGAACAATCCTGAAGCCATTTTGACTCTCCCAATGACCTCAAATATTCCTCTGCAGTAAGGGAGGCAAATAAGGAAAGCCTTCCCAATTGTCTTTTGACTTACAAATCCTGTCTTAAGGGTGTGTGAATAGGGTGAGCCTGTGACCTGGATTCAGGAACTAAAGTATTAACCTTCAAAAAAGAATGGCCAGTCTGCCTAGGTAATGCAATCAGCAACCTTAACTGGTATCCTGGCAGACAACATTTCTGCTGTAGACCACCTCCTATGATATACCGGTATGTATGATGATTTTGGGGGGGTCTTTGGCTAAGGGGGTTGGGCAATGTCAAAAGTCTTTAAATGTTCCTGTCTCCATCCATTCTTCTCTGACTGATCATGGACTTAGGACACTCCGAGTCCATGGGGAGTTGGGCAGCAAAAGCCAAACCCCAATTTTGACATAAAAATATCAGCAGTGTTCAAGTAAATATTAAAGTGTTTAAATAACTGCATGTTGCTTTCAGGTGTCCAACCTATGTACTCCTTAGCCATAATAATGATAACACTGAAAAGGTGGGAGCAAGATTATCCCCCAGTGAGCAAATGGATTATGTGGAATACCGCCTATAAGTTTCCTCTTTATACCTTCACAAGTTAAAGGGACAGTTTATCTATTTAAAAATATTTTAAAAAATATTTTTACCCCTTAGGTTCTGGCCCAGTTCTCCCTCTTACAGTGGAACCTCGGGTTAAGAACTTGATTCGTTCTGGAGGTCCATTCTTAACCTGAAACTGTTCTTAACCTGAAGCACCACTTTAGCTAATGGGGCCTCCTGCTGCCGCCGCGCAGCTACTGCTCAATTTCTGTTCTCATTCTGAAGCAAAGTTCTTAACCCGAGGTACTATTTCTGTGTTAGCAGAGTCTGTAACCTGAAGCGTCTGTAACCCAAGGCACTACTGTATTACTCACCTGGCTTGTAAACTGCAAGTGGAAAATCACCTCCATTTTAAAAAGAACTAAAACAATGCATAGCAAATTAGCATGTCCAAGACACAGCTAGGCACTGATCCCTTCCCCCTGACATGCTTGCTTTCTGCATAGAGAGGGGGCTGGCATTGTGTTATATGAGCCCCCATCTGCAGGCTGGCACAGGTTTGCTACCTCCCTAAGAACTAGGCCACTGTGATGCTTCTTGTACCCTGATTGTATTTTTTTCAGTACAAATATTTTCAAAAGCCTGGCTTCTGGGAAGTGAGCTGCTCAACAGCCGGCCTGGGATTTTGTCCCAACATGTGGTAAGCGTTCCCATGACCTCACATTCCCTTTGGAGCATGTGTGCCAATTCTTGCTCACAGATGGCAGCAGCTTAATGCCGTTCCAGAGAGCTGTTGCTTCCGACATGTTCCTCCCCTTTTCCAACATAACAGGCAGAAGCAAAATACCGTACATACAGCCAGACGCTGCAAAAAGATGCATAACCAACTCACGTTTACACATTTTCCTATGTGTTTCATTGTATTCTGCGTCTGCCTGTCAGGAAGTCAGTGGAGCAGAGAAGCTGCAGAATTAAGGATAGAGAGAGATAGAGATAATACTTTCTTCGGCTATAAGCCCACAAGGTAAAACAAATCAATAGATAAAATAGCATTTTACAATCTAAAATATCAACTAAAATATTTCAACGCATAATCTCTTTCACATTATTTACAATCTCTAGATGTACCGTGTTATGGCCTTGAAGATCAAGATGGTGCATAGAGTTTACTGGATTTTTAATAGTCATGCAGCATTCCATGAAGTCTTTTATATGAAAGAACTGAAATCAGGAATCTAGCAACCTGTAATGTTCTATAAGAGTCAATGTCCTGGAGTAGATAAGCTAGATGTAATTCAGGTGGTTTAGCAGCAATTTCCAGAATGATTGAACTCAGGATCCTTGATCGGGGAACAATGTATAAGGGGCAATTAAACAAGATATGATAGAGGGATTCTATTGATTTGTTGTCACATGCGCATAAAACAGAGGTTTTACCGTTAGAAAATCTATTGCTCAGAACATTTGAGGGGAACACATTAAATCTGGCTCTAACAAATGCGAATCTATGCGACGCAGCCGCATCTGGGACATACATGTAATGCCCTGATTTATCGGGGAACATGTACCTCCACCTGTAGTAAGATTTTGTTGCAAATCTACCTCCTCCAATCTTTGTTTGATGACCTTTTTAGCTGTAATTAGATCTAAATTAAGTATATCGGAAGGAGAGATTCCATAAGACAACAGTTTGGAATGGATTTTTGTTGCCCATGGGTTGGTGAATTCATCTCTCCAAAGGCACTGAATAAGATGGTAGTTTGGCAATTTATGCCAAAGGGACAGCCAATAATTAAAGGCATGTCTCCACATCAGAATCTCTAGGGAGGGGATCTTAAGTTCTAGGCGAATGGCAGAGTTGCTTACACAGGAGGGTAGTTTCAAAAGGCGTCTTAGAAAAAGATTTTGCAATGTCACCAGAGGCAAGAGGTTTACAAAGGCGCCCCATAAAGGGACCGCATAGGCCATAGTTGCAACCACTTTCGCACTATAAACTTTTAAGGCGGATGGAACATGCATAGCCCCCTCAGGAAAGAAGAAGCGTAATAGAGCATAGATAAGGGCTTTAACCTTATTTTGTAAATATGTGATATGCGCTTTCCATCCCATATTATACTGGAAGTAAATTCCTAGATATTGAAATTTGTAAACTTGTTCAATTGGCTTCCCCTCGAGTTCCCATCTATACAGTTTACGACTCCTGGAAAAAATTAGGACTTTAGATTTGGAATGGTTAATAGTAAATAAATTTGTTTGGCAGTATAACGCAAAAATCTTAAGGGCCCTCCTCAAACCGATTCGAGAATAAGAGAGGATCACCGCATCGTCAGCGTACAATAATAAGGGGCAGCGATAGTCTGCAAGCCTGGGTGCATGAATGGAGGTTTGGGCCTCAGCTAGGGGCGTTCTCATGTCACTAATATAGAGGTTAAAAAGATAGGGGGCAAGGATGCACCCTTGTCGTACCCCCTTATTTATTGGTACAGAGTTTGTGAGATCGCCCTCAGGTGTTAACCTCACCCTAGCGGCCGTCCCTTCATGTAATTTAATCATAAGCCACAACAGCCTTTTATCTATGCCCCACTTTGCCAGTTTTTCCCATAACAGCTCTCTAGAGCTACTGTCAAAAGCCGCCTTCAGGTCTATAAAAGCGGCACATAGAAGACCATGAGTAGGGGAAGAATACTTCCGCGCCAAATGATATAGAATTATAGCATGGTCAATAGAAGCGCGATTTGGTCTAAACCCGATCTGTTCATGGCCTATCAGATTGGAATCTTCGGCCCATTGGGTTAGTCTGGTTAGCAGGAAGCTAGTATAGATTTTCCCGATGATTGATAATAAACTGATGTTACGATAGTTTCCTGGGTCCTCTGGTGGTCCTTTTTTATATATAGGAATTATGATGGACTCCTTCCATGATCTAGGTATCTGGCCCGTGGCATTGATTGCATCAAAGATTTTTGCAAGAATTTTAGCCCACCATGTTGGGTGTTGTTTAATAGCTTCCGCCGGGATCAGATCGGGCCCTGGGGCTTTATCAGTTTTCAGTTTAGCAATTAAATCTACTATTTCCTCCGGGTCAGTATCTGGCCATATGGGCAAGTGACTTGAAAGAGTATCAGATTGAGTGTTAGAGATATCTGTCTGGGAGAAATATTTTCTTAGAAATTGTTCCCATGTCGGGGCTGGGATAACCGTCAATGGGTATTTCCTCGATCTTTTGTTGATTAAATTCCAAAAACCGCGAGAGCTGCGAGGCTTAGAGGCAGCAATCAGCGCTTGCCAGCGTCTTAGCTGCCACTCGTGCTTGGCTGACTTCTGTGCCTGTTTGTAAGCAATTTTGGCCTGCAAGTACTCTGGGGGGAGAGTTTCAGCTCCAGAAGATTTATATCTGTTGTAGATACAACAGAGAGAGAGTCTAGCTTGCTTACATTTGGCATCAAACCAAGGTGCACCGAACCTGGGTTGGTCTCGGTTAACCAGGTGAGCCGGCATCGTAAAGAAGCTAGTTAAATCTGCAGAGAAGTGGGAGAACCACTCCAGTATCTTATTTGGTTCAGACAACTCCGCCAATGAAACAATAAGGGATTCGGAGATATTCCTCTGGAAGAATTCTGCATATTTTTGGGCCTGTTTCATAGACCATTTAATGCCTCTTACTTGAGCTGTGGCATTTAAACCTACATGAATTGGGTGTGTACCGCTAACCAGGTGCCAGTCAAGCGTTAGCTTGGCCGCTAGAGGTAGGTGGTCACTGGAATGTATATTATCTACTTTGAAATAAAAGAAGTTTGAAAATAGGTCTTCTGAAACTAGAAGATAATCTAGGACATTATTTGATGATGTGCCCAAGTGAGTGAATTCACCTGGCACGTCTGGAGGGCAGTTGCCATTTAAAATGTTCAAATTCATACGAATGGCCAGTTGATAAAGACGGACTCCCGCCTCATTCACTCTGATGTCCTTAGATCTTCTTGATGTAAAAGAGATTAAATCAGATTTTGGGTAGGGTGGAGATACCCACCACTTGGCCTTAATTATCCCATTCCAGTTGGCGGCTGTACGTGCATTAAAGTCACCACCCATTATCGATGGAATATTAGGGTACATAGCATAGCATGCCAATAAATGATCTTCCAGAGAATCCCATCTATAATGGAGGTCTGATATAAGACCACCTGGAGGAAGATAAACATTGGTGATTAATAGTGAGAATTTTTCACTTGAAATCAGACCAGTAAAAGCAAAAGGAGGAAAAGTCTGAACTAGCAAGAGTTTAGCTCTCATTTTAAGCAATATGGCGATTGCAAGACCGCCTCTGGACCGGCCACCTTTCTGGGAGGGGATAGCTGGAAGTGATATCAGTTCAAAGCCATTTATATCTATTTTATCTTCTTCCCATATTTCTTGCAAAAGGATTATCTGAAAAGAGTTTATATAGGACAGAAATTTGGGATCTAATCTTTTCCTTTTCCAGCCAGCAATGTTCCAACTTAGGACTGCTAGCTGGGGACTTCTGTGTTGTTCTTTTAACAGTCAAAACGGAGGGGGGACAGACTCTCTGTTAGAGACAGAAGATGTAACAAAAAAGTCAGTTATTTTACTTTGCGAAGATGGTAACTGTGAGGAGCCCTCCAAATTAAAGTTTTTAACAATTTGGTTCGACTGTTGGCACACCGTGGATGATCCACTGAAAGTAGATCCCTGAACAGGAAGTCTCTTCATTTCGAAATTCTTGGTACAACTTGACAGAGAAATACCCAGGGAGGGAGAAATTGAGTCCGTCGGAGGAAACCCTCTCGCAGATTTATCACCCGACATTTGGATGATTTTATTGATGCGTCCCATCGGGTCTTCAATCGTTTCCGATGGCGGGTCCCGAGGTGTAACATTCGCAGTTTCCTTTGAGGACGGTAATTGAGGGGGCATCACGGGGGCGGGAATTGCGGAAGGCTCTCTCAGGGGCATCACTTGTGGACTACTTCTATATCTGGTCGAAACTGGAGAAGATTCTATCTCTGGCATAGATGAGTGAGTTAAAGAGGGATTTGAGTCAAGCAGGGAAATCAGAATTTCGTCCTTAGGTATGTTGGTCGATGAATATAGATGAAGGTTCAGTGAGGATGGCAGAGCCTGGTCGTCTCGTGATGTAGCGCACGGGGCAGAAACAACTTGAAGATTTGAGTCTTGTCGGATGGTTTTTGTTTTCAGAGTGGGGCTGAGCTGAAGAAGGTCAACCACTTCTGTCCGGTGAGCCCAAGTGGGATTATTTGAGACATCGTTAGTATCTTCCCCTCTATGTTGGACTTGCAAAAGCTGAGATTTAAGCGTGTCAAATCTTTGCATCATCGCCGACTGTTCTTTTGGAGGGAGGGCTCTGAATGAATCAATAAGTTCCCTTTCGTCAAGGGCAGTCTGCAGATTCTCGTCCTCATATATGGCTGTTTGAGAGGGTATCGAGTTTGGTCGAGGATGGCACGCTGCAGAGTCATCGCGGTGGGGCCTGACAGTATTTTGAAGTAAGGCAGAGTCTCTTGTCCTAACGTCCTCACCGCCAGGGCACCTATTTAGAAGGGGTTTGATCTTGGTGTCTGTAAAAACCCTCGTTGCTACGATGTCGGCCATGGACAAAAGCGTTTTTCTCCTAACAATAATAGATGGTATCTTTTCAGAGTGGAACGCAAGTATCACCTTCAAGAAGTTGGTCTGCCGGGGAAGGGGCATCACAGCATATAGGTCAATCTGATGTTTCTTAATTTTTAAAAGTTTGCTTAAACAGTCTTTAGCCCCTTCTAGCGTTGACCATCTTCCTATTTCCGACCTAACAGAAAGGCAACTTTTCTTGGGTTGCAGAGTTAATATCTGATTGTTCAATTGGGAATTTAAGATATATTTAATTTTAGTCTCCTTTATTTTATCTGAATTGGGGTGAGGCAGTAAGTTTTTGACCTCACAAACTGAGGATTGTGTTGTTGATTCAAGTTTTTCAATTTTCAGCAGGATATTGGATAATTGTGAAGATACCTCGTCCAGCCTTTTAAAAATACAGTGAAGGGTCTTAATTACTAAGTGTAACTGCTCACAACCGGGGAACTCCCCCATGTCAGTTGCCAAACCATCTTCCTGTGCTGAGAGTTTTTCTTTCGTATTCTCCTTTACAGGCTTTACTTTTGAAACATTTTGAGTCATTGAAATTGGAGTAGCTTCTAGATCAATTAGAGGTAGGAAGCGATTTTGGGTTTCCACTGCAAAGCACTGCTCGGCATGGTCACTCCCTCCTCTATTCCGGTGAGGCACCAACCTTGATAGTTTTGGTTTAGGGGATGATAGGGGCTCGTCAAAGTCTCTCAAGCGTTTTTTCTGACCCATACTTTCCTCAGGCCAGGGATTATACGATTCTTAAAATAACATAACACTTGACACACAATTAAAATAATGTCTCAACTCTTTTAGCAGCTGAGGCCGGCTCGCTGATAAGAGAGAAACAAAGAGCAGGCTGCAGCAGTCTGGAGCAGGGCCAAATCTCTCAGAGAGTTTCCATAGCATGCGGCTGCAGCAATTATAAAATACTTCAAAAACTGACTGGGTCAGTTAAGATAAAATATAAAAGATTAAAAGAAGATTAAAAGAAGTCCGAAGAGCACCGGTAAGCGCGTCTTACCTCGGCGCCATGTTGGCCCCTCCCCCAGGCGTCTGCCTGTCAGGAAGTCAGTGGAGCAGAGAAGCTGCAGAATTAAGGATAATATTGGGAAAGTTCTTTAAAAAGAAGAGCCCATTCCAATTCACCTGAAAAATGGAGTCCGTTCAAGTTCCACCTCCAAAAACAAACTAATTCCACTCCAGTTCAATCGATAATTCATTCACGTGGTCCTCAACTTTTTATTTCAAGCTTCCAACGTTTTACAAGCTGCACTGCTACAGTAAAATATACTTAAGATCAGTGCTGGATTTATGTATAAGCTAAACAATCAATAGCTTCGGGCCCCACTCTCCTGGGGGCCCCCATAAAAATTTAAAGGGAAAAAAACCTGGATGTACGTTTTCAAAGTATAAGATAAAAAAAACAAATAAAATAAAATCTACATACAGCAACAGTGTTTTGTGTTGTGTAGGCTCCTATTTGCTAATTTCTATTTATATATTCTGCATGGACAGGTTGCATGGCAACATGTGCAAATGGCTTTAGATACCTATTAGGTCCATAAATTACTATGTAGCATATATTCAACACAAAAAACAGCAACAATTTGTTGTTGACAAAGGACAGCTGGACATATAAAGGGCCCCATTACCTTCAGTAGCTTAGTGCCTCATCAAACCTAAATCCAACCCTGTTTAAGATTACTTCAGCCACATCCAGACTGATGTTTTATTGGGGCATATTCTGCAACATGTAGTTGACACAATAATAATGTGTTAATGGCATATTCTACTTTAGTTCTGTTATGTTTCCCCAATGCAATGATTGGCTGATTCTGCTTCCCTCCTGGAGCCTGATTGGTCTTTACCTGCAGGCCAATCAGTTGTTGCATTCTACGATCCTACCAGCCTAATAGGCTGATTAACTTCCTCCTGGAGCCTGATTGGTCTTTTCCTGCAAGCCAATCAGTTGTTGCATTCTAGGATCCTACTTGTCTATTGATCTAGGATCCAAGCTTAGTGCATAACAAATTTAGTGAGTAAGACTCCTTGAGGAAGCATGAATTCCTATTAGCAAGCAAAGCAGCTGAGCAAAGGCTGGTTACCAAGTGGTCCTAAGTGTGCCATTTCATACTCTCTACATCTTCCTGTGGCAGGAAGTTTCAGGAGTTGTTACTAGGTCATTTTACTTAAAAGGAGAATTGTCACATCTTTTTGTTTGACAAGCTGGGCAAGACAGAGTGAATAGATAAGTTTCATCAGTTCCTCAGATCTTCTTCTTTTTCTTCTTTGGTAATTAATCATAGCCAAGTAAGATTGTCTTCCATGAAGGAAGAGATCCCAACAAAAGAAGAGTGGCAGATGAAGTTAATGGACTATGCCGAATTGGTGAAATTAACTGGGGAAATTTGGAACCAGCAGGACGAGACCTTTTTTGAAAGATTGGAATAAATTTGCATTGTATTTGAGAGACAATTGTAAACAATTGACATTGTTAGTAGGGCTACAAGAAGTTTTGTAAGGTTAGAGATATCAATTATTATCAATATGATGTTTAAATGGTGTATTTAAGATTTGGATTAAAGGGTAATAATAATAACAAAATGCAATATTAGAGTATAATTAGGAAAACCATTAGTTGAGAAGGAGGGAAGTCTCAGGCCAAGATGGCCAAGTGGTTTTTATATATTATATGTAAGATGGATGTTTTGCAATTTTTTTAAAAAAAAATTCAATAAAAATATTTTTTTAAAAAAATGTTTGTCTTCCATGAACACAGTCTTAACAGTGTGTCCGTAGGTGACTGTAGAGGCCCTTCCACAGTGGGGACATAGTTGAGGGTTGATCATGGTGAGGGTTTGCCAAACATGCCTTCCTCTTAGCATGTTTCTCCCTCTCTCTCCACACATGACCAGTCCAACAAAGTTGATGTTGAAGAATCACTGCTTTGACACTGGTGATCTTTGCATTAGTTTGCCTGTTTTCCCAAGTGAAATGTTAACATTTTCAGAGACACCGTTGATGGAATCTTTCAAGGAGTTGGAGATGGCATTTATAAGTGGTCCATGTTTTGCAAACATACAGTAAGGTTGGTAGTACAATAGCTTTGTAAACAAGCATTTTGGTTTTCCTGTGAACGTCCCAGTCCTCAAACACTCTGTACTTCAGTTGGGAGAAAGCTGCGCTCACAGAGCTTAGGCGATGCTGGATTTTGGCATCAATGTCGGCCCTTGTGGAAAGATAACTGCCCAGGTAGGAGAAGTGATCGACTCCAGCGTTACACCATTGAGTTGGATTTGTGGGACTTTCAGAGGGGTTGTTTTGTGCTTGTTGATGAAGCACTTTGGCTTTTTGGATGTTGTGTGACAGGCCAAGCTTTTCGTAAGCTTCTGCAAAGATATTTAGGATGGTTTGGAGGTCATCCTCTGAGCGTGCGCACACTATGTTGTCATCAGCATACAGCCCCCACTTCCCTGCTGTTTCTTGTCAGCCAGCTGCAAAAACGTGGACTTCCTTCTTTTTGCTGGCTACATTTAGGCAGCCACACTGTTTCTCCTTTCTCACACCCACACAAGAAGGGTGTGCAGTAGCTAGTAGCCACCAGTTACCAAAGGCTAATCCAGTCAGCAATCCAAAAGCACTGGGAGGAGGTAATTGTGCTGATCCAAAGAGGATGCAGGCAACGATCCTTGCAACTCTCTAAATGCCTCCAAGCACCACAAAAGCAGGAGTAGAGAAAGGCTGTACTGCCAGCAGAAACATCCCTTTCCTCCTTTCCCTTTGGTCAAAGGCCTAAGCAGATCCAAAATTCTGCTCCCCTCCCGGAATCTGCCGCTAACCTTGCTTGAAGGTTCAGGTGAGCTCGGAAAGGAAACAGCAAAAAGAAAAGAGCAAGACTCAAGCAACAAGCACCCTGTTGGGTTGCCTTCAGCACCCCTCCCCCCCCAAACTTCCACCCTAGCAGTGAGCTAAGGCAGTCACAGGCCTCATACTTCCTCTAACAAAAAGCCACAAAGGAAATGCCCTGCATGTGTGTTTTTTTTCTTTTTAATGCACCAGACTCAGCCCTAGAGAGATTTGTCACTTTTCAGGGCTTCAGTCCACTTGTTCAGATGCAAGGAAAGATAGTCCGCCGTGGTGCTTCAGCAGATGACAATGTGATGGAATGAGCCAAGGACGATGGGATCCCGGATCAAGTAAGACCATGGGCTGCAGGGTAGGGGATTGTGTCTACAAAGCCTGCTCACCTTCACTCTCCTTCGGTTTTAATTCTTCCGTGCAGCAAAGTAAATCAGGATCTACCTGAAACTATTTCCTCCTCCAACTGAGCTGAGAGTTGTATCCCACTAGAACACCTTGCAATGCTGGAGGACATGCTATGGGCCAACTCTTCAAGTTGTGTGTTGCTGGGATAATTAATTGCTGATTCAGGCCAGATGGCCGTGCATGGAAATCTCTTGGCTTGTAAACAGTTTTAGGTCCAGGGTGAACAACCTGTGACTCTCCAGTTGTTGCTAGACTACAGCTTCCATTATCATTATTCCATTATTACTAGTGGCCATGCTGGCAGGAGTTGATGGACATTGGAGTTCAGCATCTGGAGGTTCACAGTTGTCCACTCCTGTCTTAGGAGGTCATTGTGTGTGGTGGGATTCTTGAAGAATCAACAGTCATTGGGTTACAAGAGCCAAGACATCACAGAAAATACTGGTAGAATAGGAACAGATAGGATAGTCATTTATTTGTCTTCAGAAGCTGGCCATGGTAACAAAGGTCATCTCCTGAAAGGCACTTTGCTCTTCCCGTATTTTGTTTTCTGGTGATGCCACTGATGATATATTGTCTGTTCTAAATGGCAGCTACTTTCCAGATTCTCTTTACCAGTTCTGGTAACCAGAGAGAACCAGGAAGAATAGTAGGAATATTATTCAGTCTGGTATCTCCAAGGCACAACATTCCTGGCATGAAATTCAGCTCAGGTACTTCAGATAGGCTGCATATAACTTAGGTGCACACAGACTTGTTTATTGCTTCAGTTGTGAGGGCACAATTAACATTTCTGCCCCACCCCAGTCTACCATTTCATGCCTTCCAATTGCCTCTTTATTCCTGACATGTTGGAGCAAAACAAACTAAAGTCTGGCAACTCTGATGTAAGAAAGGAAATACTCTGAGCATGTGAAGTTTCACATTTCAAACTCACAGCACCCTCATGACCGCAGGAATAAAATATTTTTTTGCTTCATTGATCCAAAAAACAACAACAACTAGGAATAAGCACCATTTTGCAAGGAAAAGTATTTGTAAGGCAAAAATAATAGAATGAGCATGTGTAACCATGCATCAGGGAATACACACCTGCTGCACATGCAGTCAAAGTGCCAAATAGCCACTATTTTTGGAGACAAATGGTGTATATCTGATCTGACAGGGGAAACTTTGAGATTAACTCCTATGCTGCTTTTGTTTTATGTGACTGAGGATAAGGATGATATAGGTTTAGGAACTACTAGTACAGAGATCCTGTTTAAAGTTGCAAAGATAGACAGAGTGGGCTAGATGCTAGAATATGGCACTCTCAGCAACCTGCATCTAACTGGGAATAGTTATTAAGCTGCTTGGAAGTGATATAAATGGACAAATTAACCAAACTGATATGAAGGAAAGAAAGTAGACTCTGAAGTGTTAACTGTACAGAGAGATGGACCTATTTTACAGATGGTTAAAATATATTATATGGAGATGTAAGACTGGAGACTTCAGATATTAAGAATTAAGTTTTGCCTCTATCATTTTTGGTTCAGTTTGATCATGCTGAAGTCACAGAATTTTGGGAATCAGATAATGATAATGATTATTTATTGAATTTATACACTTCTCTATACCCAGCAGTTTCAGGGCGGTTCACAGAACAAAATCAAAATATAAAACCACAATTTATATAATCAAAATAAAAATAACAACCTAATAATACCCCCCCCATATTTTACAAGGGCATAGGATGTAAATCAGACCAACCAAAGGCCTGGTTAAAAAGGAACATTTTTGCCTGGTGCCTAAATGTGTATAATGAAGGTGCCAGGTGAACTTCCCTGGGGAGAGCATTCCACAGATGAGGAGCCACTGCAGAGAAGGCCCCGTTCTCATGTTGCCACCTCTGGACCTCTTGAGGAGGTGGCACATGAAGAAGGGCCTCAGAAGATAATCTCAGGGTCCAAGTAGGTTCATATGGAAAGAGGCGGTCCTTGAGGTATTGTGGTCCTGAGCCATTTAAGGCTTTATAGGTCAGAACCAGCACTAAAAATGCATACCCACAAACACGGGATGTGTGGCAAAACGTTGCAGTATTTCCTCACCTCCCGCCTGATCAACGCCCTTGCCAGTCTGCCACACCTTCCTCTTTCCCCTACAACCCAGAATCTTGCTTTTATTTTTCAGTATGACAGGCAACATTCTGCGGCTCTTGAGCATGGCCAGTCCTCATTGGGATGGGAGGAGATATTTTTGGAGGGGGGTCTTAGGGTTTGTCTGGGTTTTTTTTCAAAAAAAAACTTCTGCAAACCTTGGAGTTTACCAGAGCATGCAGATATCTCCCTGTTGTCTCTCAGTGTCTCTATTTCTGTCGGCACTCACCACCTAAGTTCAGTATCACAGGAAGTGTGTGTGTGTATGAATATACTATATTTGTTCTAGTTCGTCATCACACTATTTCCATTGGCTGTTTCCCAAAGGTCTAAAGGCAGGAGTGGGTTAAGGAGAAGTGGGCAGGAAGGAGGAAAAGGGGGGTGCTGACGTCTGTAGCAAATAATTGCATGGGTTAATTACTGGGCTGGGAGAAGGGTCTCTCAGTGTGTGGTGGTTTTAATTCTTTGGTGATGGTGGCAGGAGAGAAAGGAGAAGCAGGGGCAGATGGAATTAAGGGAGGGTAAGGGTGGTCGAAAGGTCGGCGGTTCGAATCCCTGCGGCGGGGTGCGCTCCCGCTGCTCGGTCCCAGCGCCTGCCAACCTAGCAGTTCGAAAGCACCTCCAGGTGCAAGTAGATAAATAGGGACCGCTTACCAGCGGGAAGGTAAACGGCGTTTCCGTGTGCGGCTCTGGCTCGCCAGAGCAGCGATGTCACGCTGGCCACGTGACCCGGAAGTGTCTCCGGACAGTGCTGGCCCCTGGCCTCTTAAGTGAGATGGGCGCACAACCCCAGAGTCTGTCAAGACTGGCCCGTACGGGCAGGGGTACCTTTACCTTTTTACCTTTAAGGGTGGTATTTGGAGGAATGAGGGGGAATATGAGAGGCAGAAATTTGTGTGTGTGTGAGAGAGAGAGCTTTAGGGTCCTGGTGATCTGGGGAAGAAAGATGGAGAAGAGGAGGAATTGAGAAGGAGCCTGGCCCACCCATGAGGTGAGGTGAGGCTACTGCCTCAGGCATGAGAAACCCATGAGGCTGTGACCCCATTGGTGCCCCAACTACCCCACCACCTTCACCACCGGTGGAGAAGCAGCACAGGCATCGGCTGTGGTTTCCTTCGGGAGCTCATGAGAACTCATCAACATATTGTGAAATCTGTGAGTTCTTGCCAGAACTCGTTGCTGCTTTGCCCATACAGAGAGAGACACTTCTCCATCCTTGTAAATAAAAAGGTAAAGCGACCCCTGACCATTAGGTCCAGTCGTGACCGACTCTGGGGTTGTGGCGCTCATCTCGCTTTACTGGCCGAGGGAGCCGGCGTACAGCTTCCGGGTCATGTGGCCAGCATGACTAAGCCGCTTCTGGCGAACCAGAGCAGTGCACGGAAACGCCGTTTACCTTCCTGCCGGAGTGGTACCTATTTATCTACTTGTACTTTGATGTGCTTTCGAACTGCTAGGTTGGCAGGAGCAGGGACCGAGCAAAGGGAGCTCACCCCATTGCGGGGATTCGAACCGCCGACCTTCTGATCGGCAAGTCCTAGGCTCTGTGGTTTAACCCACAGCGCCACCCGTGTCCCTATCCTTGTAAATATAAATCCATGGGTCTGCTCAAAGCTCTTCTTCTACCCTATTCTTACCAGCTCTGAGTTCCTTGGTCTCTCTTCTCTCTCCTCAGGGAAAATCCTCAGAAAATATTTGATCTGTTCTTTGAAGCTGCCTGTCCAACGCTTGCAGAAGATGGTGAGTCTCATCTATGGCGGGAAGTGGTGCTTCTTGGGGTGGGATGTTTATTTATCAGTGGGCCAGATTTTTAGGAGGCTCCAGGTAGCCATTGCTGGGCGAAAGTGAGCTGAGAACCATCCCAGGTCAAAGGTGAGGCCTTTCCCTTTCTGTCTCACTGCTATCTCATCCACATCCCAATCACAAAATCATAGAATGTAGAGTTTGAAGAGACCCTGAGGATCACCCAGTCCAACCTCTTTCAGTTCAGGAATATGCAGCTGACCCCAGGGCCAGATTTAGGTTTGATGTGGCCCTAAGCTACTGAAGGTAATGGGGCCCTTTATATGTCCAGCTGTCCTTCCTCAACAACAAATTGTTGCTGTTTTTTGTGTTGAATATATGCTATATGGTAATTTATGGACCTAATGGGCACCTAGTGGGACGAGGGTGGCGCTGTGGGTAAAACCTCAGTGCCTAGGACTTGCCGATCGCATGATCGGCGGTTCGAATCCCCGCGGCGGGGTGAGCTCCCGTCGTTCGGTCCCAGCTCCTGCCCACCTAGCAGTTCGAAAGCACCCTTAAGTGCAAGTAGATAAATAGGTACCGCTTTATAGCGGGAAGGTAAACGGCGTTTCCGTGTGCTGCTCTGGTGCCGGTTCGCCAGAGCAGCTTCGTCACGCTGGCCAAGTGACCCGGAAGTGTCTGTGGACAGCGCTGGCTCCCGGCCTCTAGAGTGAGATGAGTGCACAACCCTAGAGTCTGTCAAGACTGGCCCGTACGGGCAGGGGTACCTTTACCTTTACCTTTACAATGGGTATCTAAAGCCATTTGCACATAACAAAATATGTATTTTATCAAAGTAATTGTTGAACTGAATTAAGAAGAAGTCTATTAATAGTGAAATCATTATTAAGCTCTAACTTAAAATTATTTTTTATTCATAACAAACTGCAAACACATTGGCATTTGGCAATAACAGAAGTCCCTTTAGAAACACAATATACAAAGACTCATAATCTAGTCTCTAGAAACTTCTAAACCATGAAATAATAATAGGTGTAAATATATGATGCAAACTACAAATAATTATAAATAGCAGAATGTAGGCACCCTATATATAGAAATGAGCAAACCAGTGATATTTTAGGGAGCAGGCTATCAGGCGGGGCCCGTGACTTACAACATAGGAGCCTACACAACACAAAACACTGGTGCTGTATGTTGGTTTTATTTGTTTTTTATCTTATATTTTGGAAATGTACATCCAGTTTTTCCCCCTTTACATTTTTGGGGGGCCCCCAAGAGAGTGGGGCCTGAAGCTATAGCTTGTTTAGCTTATATGTACATCTGGCATTGGCCCCATACAGGGATCAAAACTGCAAGCTTGGCGTTATCAGCACCACACTCTAGAGCAGTGTTTCCCAACCTTGGGCCTCCAGCTGTTTTTGGACTACAACTCCCATCATCCCTAGCTAGCAAGACCAGTGGTCAGGGATGATGGGGATTGTAGTTCAAAAACAGCTGGAGGCTCAAGGTTGGGAAACACTGCTCTAGACAACTGAGCTATCCAGTGGTGCCCATGGGTTTGTATCCAGTTCTGTCCCTGCAGCCCCAACACTGCAGGGCTGGGAGACCCTCCAGAGCAGATTTAAGAAGAACACAGGGAGGGGGCTGCAGGTGAATCCCCAGACATTGCTCCCCTTCCCATGCCACTCTCAGCTGAGTGACATTTTTGAAACTACCCAACTGTAGTGGTCAAAGGAAGTAAAAGACAGCCACAGCAGTCAAAGCGCTTAGCTCAGCAGCTAGAATTGGTTTGAGGTTGTCTACTTTCAGGTTGTTTACAAGGCGCTTCCTACAAACTTCTCTCATGGTGGAATGAAATCCTGCACAATGTGGAGAGAACGGGCCAAATATCATTTTTCTCCCCTCTCTCATCACAACTCAGCACCAGTGGATTGATAATAGATGCAAAACGGAGAAAAAAGAGTGTTTCTTTGCACAGCACAGCAAATAATTAACAAATGGACCTCAAGGTTGCAATATATTTATTTCTACATCACTTGACTTATACATCGGGGGAAGATTACAGTACATTAAAACATGCAAGAAGTTAAAATAAGAAAACAGATTAAATTCACACCAGCATTTCTAAGCATCTGGGCAGGCTTGCCTAAAGAAGAATGTTTTCAGCAGGTGCTGATAAATATGGCGATAGCAATTGGCTTAGACAGTTAGAAAAGAGTATTAGACAAAGTCACAGAGGGCTAGCTCTTTAAATGGGAGTAAGCTGGGATAGCTCAATACAGCTTCTATGTTCAGATGAAGTGTATCACTCAGAACCAGTTGCCAGGGTGGGACAAGCAATGTGAGCTGCCCAGAAACATTTGGCTGGCTAAAGTTCTGAACAAGACACTAGACTAGAGGGGTCTTTAGCCAACAACTCAGTACCCCAGGAAGGTTCCACTGTTGTTTGACTCCAGTTCCATCATTCACGACTGTTGGCCATCCAACAATAGGCAGGGGGCAACCAACCGCCTGCCGCTGCTACACCTGCTTGGGGCATGTAATTTTGACAATTTATTTATAATATTTTTATCCGCTGTACAGCCCTGAGAGGCTCTCAAAGCAGCTTACAGAAACTGTTGAAATAGAAACACACTCAGTTCTGCTATGACAGCCATGGGGAGCCTTTGGCCTACAGACCACATTAGGCCTGGGCTGAGTTCTAATTTGATCCACAAAGCTGTTTCCCCCCACCTGCCATCGTATGACATCAGGTGTGGAGCAGGTAAAGCAACCAAGCAGAGGAGCAACGGGCAGGTTCCCGGTTCTTCCTCTGCAAGCTCCTGCTCAGAGCTCTGGAGTGTTACCAGACCTTGCCAGGAGTTGCACTTGCATTCAATGCCAAATGCATGCCCCACTTCCAGCAGGAATTTTTGCAGCTGCAACTTAAAGCCAGGGCTTGAGAGAAAGAACCCAGAATGCACTGAGTGTGCTCCCAATTATATATTTGAATTTGAATCATACAACATCATAGGGCAGTGGGTGATTGCAGTGCAAGATTTACATATAAGCTTTACATATAAGCTAAACAAGCTATAGCTCTTGGGGGGCCCCCAAAAAATTAAAGGAAAAAGAACTGGATGTACATTTCCAAAATATAAGATAAAAAACAAATAAAATAAAACCTACATACAGCAACAGTGTTTGTGTTGTGTAGGCTCCTATGATGTAAGTCATGGGCCCCGCCTGCTAGCCTGCTCTCTAAAATATAACTGGTTTGCTCATTTCGATATATAGGGTGCCTACATTCTGCACGGACGGGTTGCATGGCAACATGTGCAAATGGCTTTAGATACCTAGTAGGTCCATAAATTACCATATAGCATATATTCAACACAAAAAACAGTGACAATTTGTTGTCGACAAAGGACAACTGGACATATAAAGGGCCCCATTACCTTCAGTAGCTTAGGGCCACATCAAACCTAAATCCAGTCCTGGGTGATTGGCAGGTGAGCGGCTCTAGCCACCTGTTAAAAGTGGCTCATAGAGGGTGGGCCAGTTCTGGAACTAGCCTGGTATAGGCACAAAAATCACATGATATCTTTATGGAACCAGCATTTGTTCAGGCAGCACTTCCAGTCTCATTCTTGTTCTTCACTGAGGCCATAACAGGTGCTTATTGCAGCAGACCTGGCTATAAGCTCACCAGGAGGCACCTCTCTTTGGGGCAGTAGAAATATAGCTCAGAGACCAGGGGCAGCCCTCTGGCTGCCCAGAGGACTCCTAAGGAGAGGAGAGAGGAGAGGAGGCTGGGGGAACTCTCCACAAGGGAGGGTGTCTTAAAGAGGGAGAGAGGCTGCCAGCTCTGCAGGCAAAGGGGTGACAGAACTGGGCTCCTGAGACCCACAGGGGTGCCACAGAAAGAATGGAGTTGGTCAAGGGAGCTGTGGACTAAAAAAGGTTAGAAACTTTTGACGTAAGGGAACTGGTGTCCATATCCACCTGTAGCACCCTGCTTGTGGTTAACGCTTAGCTGGAATGAAATATTCAACGCAGCAATAGAGAAATTAAAATAATAATTTATTTGTCAGACAAATAAATGAGAGGCACAGTGGTATATGGTTACCAAGCTCTGGCCTGGCCTCCTGCCGTTATGGCCAGCACTTATATTTCCTTAACCCAGCCCCCTTGCTCCTCCTGTGGCTGCCTCTGTCCAATCAGCCTGGTTGAAATTCCTATTCCTTTTGCCCTTTTATGGGAAACAAAAAGCTATATATTCTTCTATCTATAAATGACAAATAAGTAGTAATATATCTTACATGTGTCTCAACAAGGAACCTTAATTACCAGCTCACCTCTTGCCCTCCTTGCCCTATTGCCCTCCAAAACAGATGGTTTAATCTTAAATTTTTATCTTAAACAGATGTCAAGGATCTTGAGTTCACATCAACATTGAAAGATCTCCTTCTTTTGGAGGTCTTTAAACAAAGGCCTGACAACCATATGTGTGCTCTAATGATGTTTCCTGCTTGGCAGGGGGGCTGGGCTGATGGCCCCTGTGATCTCTTTCAACTATATGAAATAAGAATCTAGCATAAAGATTTAACATTTCTTAGCTTCTAATTCCTTTGCATAATTACATTTAAGCCAATATATTTAATACATAACATAAATAACCTTTTAAAAGGAAAAGAAATCTTAAAAGGATCTCAGTTTAAGAAAGAAACAACTTTAGAAAAAGACTTCCCAAAATACTCTCTTCCTTTCTGCCAGCCAGATGCTCTTGGCCTTTTAACCTTAGGAAAATATGGCTCAAGTTTAATGGGAGGCACATGGTTTTATTTTACTATTTACCAAATCTTAATTTAACCACTCTTACAGCTTAATTGTACTTTGCAACATGCAAGGTCAGTGTCCTCGCTCTCAGCCTGTAATTCCCTTTTTACGACTTTGAGAATTGTTTTCTGCTATAAATCAGGGGGCCCCCTTGTCCAGGAGAATAAACATTGCCAAGGTTCTTAGGCAGCTGGTCTTCTGCCTGGCATGAAACATTTGAAAATCTTTAAGCTCATCTTAATATACAGGCCTTAATCAAAAATATAAGCTTTGATAAAAATGCAGGCTTATGATTAGATGCCTCACACCTGCGCCTCTTCCAGTTCCAGGTGTCCCTATTTGACAGAGATAGTGCTTAATTTATGTGCCCCCTTCCCCTTGCTGCTGTGGTTTTCTCCAGATGGCTTAAAATGACCGGTGGATGGTTGTTAAAAATAAGAAAGAGAGGGGAAAGGGAAGTCTCCGCTTAAGCTCTCCTGCTCAAGGAAGCCAGCAAGGGAGAAACCCGTCTCTGCCCAGAGGCAGCCCAAGACAGCATGAAACTCTTTCATCATGTCCCATCCGGTTCTCTCCTTCCTGTGTGTGTTTGTGTGTGTGCAGGTTAGTCTGTGCAACTGAGGTGCAGGGTCTCATGCATGCCTGGAAGCCAGGCCTCGAATCTCAGCTGCAATAGGGCTGCGCCTCTTCAGCGGTGAGGGAAATGTGCACATCTTCGGCCTGGAGGCATTTTCTGTCAGCTGTCACCACTTTCTAGCACTGAAAACCAGTTTCAGAGTTAGGCAGTCCTGGCCAAAATTAAACCGTGTAGCTTGCAAAAGCTAATCAAGGTACTGGGCCTCATGGTTCGTCATACAGAGGGTTTCTCATTTAGGGCATCTCTGCTCTCAGGTTTCGTCAAATGGATTTCTATTATATTGTTTTTAGCCACTCTGAGCCCTGAGTCAAATAGATTTCTATTTTATTGTTGTTAGCTGCTCTGAGCCCAGCTTTGGCTGGAGAGGGCGGGATATAAATAAAATTTTATTATTATTTATTATTATTATTATTACACACAAGACGGAGGGGGAACTCCACTATTCCTAGCACATTCACAAATGAAAACAGATGTTTTTGTAACATCCTATTCTTACAACAAGGACTGTCTTCCTTTACTCTTTGATAAATCAGTTGTGCACTGGGCTTCTGGAGCAAAGAGATGTTAGTGAACTGACCATAAAACTGCTTAAAATAATATTTAATTTTATGACCTCTGATTTGCATGGAACAGGGCATGGGTTCTGGAAGAGGATGGAGTTTGAGATGTCTGCTTGGGCGTCTCTGGCTGGTGGGACACTGTCCCATTTTGCTCTAATGAGAGCCCTCCTTTTCCTGATCCTTTTAACTGGAGATAATTAGGGACTGAATCTGGGACCTTTTGCATTGCTCTCCCCTGCAGACCCTCAGAGGGAATTGTATGTCAATGGGTATGCATTTGCAGGTATTATTGTCAAGATGCATCCACCCAGGAGAGGGTGGGGGGAGCTGCAAACTAAACAACTTTGTGTAGGTGTGTTTGCATAATTGCATATATATTTTTCAAAAATGCATTCTCAACATCTCCTCTAGAGGTTGGAAGAAATGAGACAGAACAGGAACCATGCTTTTCACGGGGACAGGGGACAGAAAACGGGTCCTGTTTCTGTTAAATAACAACAGTGGGAGCAAGTGGAAATATGCCCTAAGACTTGCTCAGACCACAATGCAGTGTTTTTGGAGATGAAATTGTCTCTGCAGGGATCCTACATATGGAGAATGAATGATGATTTGTTGAGGAATTGGTAAGGCCCAAAAGACTCTAAAAGATTACTTTGAGATAAATATGAACTTAGAGATGGAAACAGATTCAACGCTCATTCCCACTTTTGCTTGCCCCATATTTTGATTGTGTACTGATGAATTCCTCCAGGTCTGAGAGCTTTTCTCATTGTTCCATGGCTGTGCCTTGCAAAAATCAGATCTGACCCACTGAATCAGATCTCATCAGAAGTGCAGACAAGCTAAAGATGTATTTTGCTTACTGCACTTCTGATTCAACAGGTAAAATTGGGTTTTCCCAAGGCACAGCCATGGAACGACGAGGAAAGCTCTCGGACTTGGGGAAATTAATTGGTATCCAATCCTATCAAAATATGGGGCAAGCAAAAGTGTGACTCCTACCTGAAAGTCTGGAGGAGCCACTGACAACCCAAGGCTAGCCAACAGGGTGCCCTCCAGATGCAGCTGAGCACTGGCACCCATCAGCACCTTGGTCCCTGGTCAGGGTGAATGATGGGATCTTAAATCCAGCCACAGTTGGAACCATGTTGGCTGCCTCTTTGTTCCATATGCTGACTTCCACTCTCTTTCCCTGCGCAGATCCTCAAGTGCTTAGACAGTTCCCTCCGGAGTTCGATGACCAGGTCAGTCCCCCTTTGCACAATTGCTGCCCAACTCCACTTTGCATTCCAAAATCATTGCTAGCATGTGCTCAAGAGTCACCAACTTTTTCTTCTTCTGGATTTGGGAAAACAACCCAACACACAGAAATTAAACAGGTGAAGCTTTCCTGGCATGGAGATAAAATGGGAGCAATTAAACAGCTTATAGAAGCTAAAGGCATTGGAAGATATTAAATAGAGACCATTTGCACTGCCTGGTAGGCTAGTAACTTGGAAACACAGAAGACTTCTCAATTTGCAGGCTACAAAGCAAGCTGGCTGCTGTGCCAGCCCAGTTGCATGAAATACCACTTACCCAATGGAATTCCTATGGCTGCCAGGCAAGTTGTTCTAATACAAGGCCGCGTAAGCAACCTTTACTTAAATGTGAAATACTGTGTGTGGGAAGGAGAGATTTTGGAGGAACGTTGTGGAGTATCTGGAAACAGCCCTAGGCACTTTGCCAGGCAGATAGGTGCACACACACTCCATATAAGCCCAAGGGTGGGGATTTACAGTCCCGCAACATCTGGAGGGCGTCCTGTGGTCCAGGATGATGGGAGCAGCTGTCCATCAACATCTGGAGGGCAACAGTTCCTCCTCACTCTTGGTTCTAAGCAGGTGGGGAAACACTGCATGCTTTGCAAATGATTGGCATTCAACTTGCAAAGGAGGCCATGGCTGCAGTGCTACTTGCCTGGGACTCAGCCCCATAGAACTGGGGTGGGCACTTCTGAGCAGACTTGCCTAGGATTGTGCTGTAAATTAAGATCGTTCCGTATGTGCACCAGGCTCCTCCTTGCCAACCGAAGGTTTTTCTCAAGGTGCTTATAAGTTTGTCTGCTGGGTTCAGGCTGTAATAACCAAGGATCCTTCTCTCTTCCTATAGGATTCAGTCCAGATACTGCCCAAGTTTTGCTTCCCCTTTGATGTCGAAAGGTACGTGGTGGCCTGAAAGAATGGGGTCTCCATGCACTTTATGCACCCTTGCAACTTAGGCTTGCCAGCTCTTGAAACCAGCTGTTGCAAGCGGTGCCTTTGGCAGTAATATGATGCGCAGAGCGCCACACAACAAGAAGCATTATTTGCTGATTTCTACGGATAAAATTGCTGTTGGTCACAATAGCACTTTTCCCCTGGTCAATTAGCAACCCTCATGAAGCTGGGAACAGCACCCCAGCGATCAGGATCAATCCTTGTGTAACAAGTTTCCCTTGTGGATATGGACCTGCAGAAGTCTACCCTCGTTGCAGGGAACTTTTTGTCCTCTGCTTCACATTGACAAACCATTCTCTCCCATTCCAACTACAGTTGTACCTTGGAAGTCAAACGGAATCCGTTCCGGAAGTCCGTTCAACTCCCAAAACGTTCAGAAGCCAAAGTGTGGCTTTGGATTGGCTGCTGGAAGCTCCTGCAGCCAATCCGAAGCCACGGAAGCCCTGTCAGACGTTTGGCTTCCAAAAGAACGTTCGAAAACCAGAACACTCACTTCCAGTTTTCAATCATTCGGGAGCCAGAACATTGGGACTCCCAAGGTGTTCAGGAGCCGAGGTATGACTGTATTATGGGGTCAGAAGTTCCCACATACAGGTACGTCCCTTGATCTCTTTATTGAACAACACAACACCTGTTATTTTGGCTGTGAACTGCATGTGATGAACTACCTGCATGGAAACGTTTTGTGTTTGGGGGTGATAGGAAGCCTCCGTCTGGAAAATGCCCCCTCCCTACTCATCTTTTTTGCTCTGCATAAAAATGTGCTATAGACCTGTGGCTACCTCTTTCTTAGCCCACCAGCCTGACTATATGGAGAATATTATTTCCTCCTGCATTCATATGACATTTAAACAATTGCTTTGTGCATTCATCCCTCTGTGTTTTGCCTACCAAAGCATATTAGCAGTTTGTCGCTTTAGCCAACTTATTGCATTCTTTCTCCGAAATGGCACCCCCTTACCCAGTCTCCCCACTTCTTTGTTAAGGGTCAAGGAGAGCCCCACGATCCAACATTTCACTTTTGTACTCACCGATATGGACGGAAAGCAACGCTTTGGTTTCTGCCGCTTGGCTGTGGCCTTCCGCACCTGCTTGTGTATCCTCAGGTAGGATGGTTTGTTCTTCCTCAGCCTCTTCTCATGGATGGGAATTTTCATGTCACGGGGGGAAGCATTTTCTTGGTGTGGATTGACCCCACAAACTTACAAAAAGTTTTAGCCCACTGGATGTCAGGGCTGGAGTCAGATGCAGATCAGCACAAAGAAGCAGAGTCCGTTGTCAGTGAAGTTCACTCTTTATTCAAGGAAATGGCATACAACTCAGCAATGCTTCCCAGCAGGTCTTGCCCCTATAGAGCAGTTGCCAGGACTGAAGGTTCCTTGCCTTCTACCCCTGTAAATCTCCTCATCTCCTGGATATTTCCCAAGTGCCTGCACACCCCTGGTCTCTGTTCTGCTCCCCTCATTATTCTGTGCGGTCTTGGAGACCAGAGGAGAGGGAAGCTTGTAACAGCAGGAGAGGAAGACTCCTGGGATTCTTCAGCAGCCTCTTGAACCCCCACCTCTGCTTCAGCCCCAGAGCCTGAACTGCTCCCTGTCACAGGCTCTTCCTGCTCACTAAACCCTGCTGCCCCTTCAGCATCCAGCCTTTGACTTCTCCTCAGTGTCCCACCACCAGTCCCCAGGCTCTGAGCCCTCCTCCCCTGGGGGTTCCCTGAGAGCCAGTATGGTGTAGTGGTTAAGAGTGGTAGACTCGTAATCTGGGGAACCGGGTTCACTTCCCCGCTCCTCCATATGCAGCTGCT
This sequence comes from Podarcis cretensis, assembly GCF_951804945.1. Classification (NCBI taxonomy): domain Eukaryota; kingdom Metazoa; phylum Chordata; class Lepidosauria; order Squamata; family Lacertidae; genus Podarcis; species Podarcis cretensis. The sequence goes on from NC_137187.1 coordinate 35,060,922, forward strand.
GGGTGACCTTGGGCTAGTCACACTTCTCTGAAGTCTCTCAGCCCCATTCACCTCACAGAGTGTTTGTTGTGGGGGAGGAAGGGAAAGGAGATTGTTAAACGCTTTGAGACTCCTTCGGGTAGTGATAAAGCGAGATATCAAATCCAAACACTTCTTCTTCCCTTGGGGGTTCCCCAGCTGCCGTCTTCCACCATTCCTCATTGTTCAATCAGACCCTGACATCTGGTGTTGCTGAACTACAACTCCCATCAGCCCCATCCAGCGTGGGCAGAGGCCAGGGATGATGGGCATAACAGTTTAACAAGATCTAGAGGGCAGAGGTTCCGCACACCTGGACTAAGCAGAAGTGCAGGCAGGTGCAAGCCGTCGCAGAAGCCCAGTTGCCACAGAGTTACCCATGTGCCTCTCCACTAAGTTGGCATGGGGCCAATTTCACTTCTCGATGCCCTTTTAAAATGTGGCTCTTTTTTGGGGGGGTGTTATTGGGTTGTTGTTTTTATTTTGATCATATATATTCTGGTTTTTATGTTGATCTTTTCTGTGAACCGCCCTGAGACCTCCAGGTACAGGGTGGTATATCAATTCAATAAATTCCAATTAGACACCCTGGCTTGTATACTTAGCTAAGGAAGTACAGGCCCCAATGGCTTTTCTGGAGTATGAATTAAGTACTTAACCCAAGGTACCACTGTACATGACCACTGTACAGTGGTACCTCAGCTTACATACGCTTCAGGTTACATACGCTTCAGGTTACAGACTCTGCTAACCCAGAAATAGTACCTCAGGTTAAGAACTTTGCTTCAGGATGAGAACAGAAATTGTGCGGCGACAGTGCAGCAGCAGCGGGAGGCCCCATTAGCTAAAGTGGTGCTTCAGGTTAAGAATAGTTTCAGGTTAAGAACGGACCTCCGGAACGAATTAAGTACTTAACCCGAGGTACCACTGTATTACCAAAATGTATACCTACTCTTTCACTAAAGGACTTTCGACTTTGTGCGCTCATTTACCAAAGACACGCTGCGCCGGCGGCGGCACTTGTCATTCACAACAACAGCGCTTGTCATTCTCAACGGTGCCGTGCACGCCAAATTAACTCTTGCATCAAAATATTATGTTACGTATTGTGTTGAGCTGCTATGTGAGGTCAGTGGCACCTTTGACACGACTGATGTTTCTCCTAAGTAGGTGCCTAAGCAATACTTATAAGTTTAAGTGTGGTGGTCTTAATTTGGGGGCTAAACTAAATTTGGGAGCACTGGGCGGATTTTTGCACCCCGGCAACGCATATGCTAAAGACAGCGCTAGCCCTTTGCTTGGTCAGTTGTGCCCCTGATGCTGATTCTCTTTGCAGCTACGTGCCCTGGTTTGAAGTTTTCTACAAGATCTTGAACTACATCGCAGACAACTTGGCCAAGGAGCAGGTGAGGGTAGAAATTCTGGATTCCTTGCAGAGCCCAGCAAGTTGCCCTGTGCTGTTCCCACCCCAGATTCCTAGCATTCCCATTTAAACACCAATCTCTGCCTTTATCTCCTCTCTCACTAGTTCACAGAGCTGGATGTGTTCTTGTCTGCACTTTATCTCCATCCTGTGCCTGACCTCAGCAGCCCCATCAGCCTTGAATTTGTAAGTTCTCACCTCTCTGACACAGAAGAATCTGCTCCTATAGATAAGGAAAAATCTTAAAACAGCTGAGTTTTGAGTCCAGGTGCCATGATTTGTTGTTTTCCTGGTAGTGCCTTTAAACAACTGTGTGGGCTTCCTGTGAGGGATGGGGGCACTCCAAGAGTCAAAGGGGGGATCTTTGCATTTTGCAGGACCCCTGGCGTGCCGCCATCCCTGCATTTATACACAGGAAAGGGTTAGTGGGGAGGGTGATAATTATTGGAATCTTTGTTCCCCCACTTCATTCCAGGGGAAAATTTTCGCCCTCTGAAGTTGGAATTTGCATTAGGAGGTGCAAATGGAGAGTTTCCCTCAATACACTGCCATGGGAGGAGAGTCTTAAATTTTAACAACAACAACAACAACAACAACAACAACAACAACGTGTTTTTTTATACGTTGCCCCAGCCACTCTAGGCAGCTTCCAACAAATTATAAAACCACAGTAAAACATCAAACATCAAACACTTCCTTATACAGAGCTGCCTTCAGATATCTTCTAAAAGTCAGATCGTTGTTTATGTCCTTTACATCTGATGGATGTCAAGGAAATTTTAGGCAGTGTACAGAATTTGTCTATTTACAACTGTCAGTAAAGTTAGCCTTCACTTAATCCTGATAATTACCACACACACTTGCAGCTGATGCTATTTCCTTTTTAAAAAGCTCAAAACCATCATGCTGGGGGTTTTTTGAGGGGAAAATTTTGCAAAAAAAAAAACCAAACAACTCAACATTTTTGGGCAAAACCTTCATATTTTATTTTATTTTTTTAAAAAAAAGCTTTGCCATAAAAAGCTCAACACCTTTTGAGTTCACTGGGTCCATCTTGTAGGTGATGGATTGGGGATTAAATCTGTAGATTGAAATTTAAACCTCCTATCCCACATGTATAGGAGAAATACAAAAAGTAACACTGTGTATCCAGATGCATTTTGCAAACTATCACTCATTCGAGCTGCAGTCTCTCCTTTCTTAGCACAGACCAGCTGTTCCAATATCTATGTCAATGTCCCTGAATTCCTCAATTTAGTAAACTGGTATAAAATGTTTTCTATGATGCCTCCAGATCATATGGAAGTGGAAGTATGTGGAGTTTAATGAACGAAGGTGTGTTTGTTTTAAAAAATGGATGCATTATTGTTGAAAGACTAAAAATGTAAACAATTCCTCATCCATCTTCTTTTAATTTGTTGTGGGGTGTATGTGTCCACCCTTTTAACCATTTCTTGTTGTCTTGCAAGGATCTAAAGATGACCAAATTGAAAATTTCCACTGAGAAGGATCCAAACAAACAAGACAAGAGCCAGAATCTGGACTGTGGGACTGCATCAGTGAGTCAGGAGTCGGGCGGGGGGCGGGGCTGTGTCATTTACAAGGAATAAAGAACCCTAAAAATGGAGAGCACCTTGATTTTGCCCACCAGCAGTTGGCATCTTGAAAGCAGACAGAGAAGGCCCTACTGTATTTCTATTTAATTTTTTCCCCAGGGGGGCAGCCATGCTAGTCTCTTGCAGCAAAAACAACTAAGTCTTGCGGCACCTTAAAGACTAACAAGTCTGAGTCCACAAAAGTTCTTCTATATTAAATGTGTTAGTCTTTAAGATGCCCCAAGACCCCTTGATTATTTAAATTATAGTAATTTTCTAAATTTGCATTTAGTTTTGCATATATGCATCCTTTATACAAATCTGTGTCCTTTTTTTAAGAGTCCTTTTTCTGGGGATGCCCAAGATCTCCTATTGGGAGATCAGCCAAGAATCTACATGGGGCTGCCCTTGAGACTGACTCCAGCGGGTGCAGAATGCCGTGGCAAGACTCCTTACGGGGTCCTTGTCGTGGGATCACATTCACCCTGTGCTATGCCAGCTGCACTGGCTCCCGGTGGAGTACAGGATCAGGTTTAAGGTGCTGGTTTTAAACTTTAAAGCCCTATACGGCCTAGGGCCCTCGTACCTACGGGACCGCCTCTCCTGGTATGTCCCACGGAGGATCTTACAGCCTTCAAACAAAAACATCTTGGAGGTCCCGGGCCACAGGGAGGTTAGGCTGGCCTCAACCAGAGCCAGGGCTTTTTCAGCTGTGGCCCCGATCTGATGGAACGCTCTGTCACAAGAGACTAGGGCCCTGCAGGACTTGACATCTTTCCACAGGGCCTGCAAGACAGAGCTGTTCCACCAGGCCTTTGGTAATCCTCCTTTGGTAATCCTCACAGAACTCTAGCCTAATGGTTGCCATTAATTTGATTTTGAATTGATTTTAGAATGAATTGATTTTAGAATGCTGTGTTACTTTTATTGTTGTTAGCTGCTCTGAGCCCGGCTTCAGCTGGGGAGGACGGGATATAAATAATTTTAATTTTAATTTTAATTTTAATTTTTTTAATGTGTTGCTTGATCTGGTGTAATATGCTGGTTGGCCAGTCAGCTACTATCCATAAAAATAAGGTGTGTGTGTAAGAGAGAGAGCGACTCGGACCACTGCCACAACTTTTGTTTCACAAAGTCTTCTTCTAGCTGGACCAGATCATCACCAACCTCTTTCTTTCTCTCTTCCAGGTTTATTTCATTGCCCCTGACCAAGGCAAACTCCCCACCATACCTGAAAGTGTAAGTCACATTTGCAGTGTCTCGAGGAGCTTTGGGAGAGGTGGTTGTGGTTTGTAGGGGCAGTGTTTGCTTTTCTAAAGAGAGAGGCACCAGCTTTCACAATTGTGGAAATGATGTCTCCTTAATCATCAGCCTTAATCTACCAGAGCGGTGTAATCTAGGTCACACAAGCCTAGTTCCCTTGCTGGCGCCCAAAATCCTCTTCAGTTCCCACATGGTAGGGGGTGACCCCAGAAAAACCAGATGACATTGAGGAGGAAACAGAGGGGCAACAGGCTGTAGATTCTGTGTGTTGCGTGACTGCCAACACAATAGCTCTTGTTGCAGTGGAGTGGCAAGGAGAGATCACCCACACTTTTGCTTTCCCGGTGCCTAGAAAGCATGATTCTGAGAGATTTTCTGCTAGTAGTTTTCTCTCTGGGTCACTGGAAAGCTCACTCTTTCGCACTGAATTGGAGCAGACGTCAAAATGCAGGAAACCCAACTGACAGTTGCTCAAAGCGGCGGGGAAAGTGGAAGTCTGGATGAGCCCTGAAAGGGCTGGGAAAGGACATGATCTGGCAATGCTACGAAGATTTCAAAATAGAGAGAAGGGTGATTCATTGCAAAAGGGCATTTTCTCCAAGCAGGGTTGGGAATTGGGCAGGAGTATAATCTGCAATGAATGGCAAACATAGTCAGGTGCAACCTAGGGGAAGGAGGGGATTGTGAAAAGTGGGAATAGGAGGGCAAGATGGGGATTTTTGCTGGATTTTTGTGGACAGGCCGCTGCTGCTGCACTTTTTGTTGTTGTTTAGTCGTTTAGTCGTGTCCGACTCTTCGTGACCCCCTGGACCAGAGCACGCCAGGCACTTCTGTCTTCCACTGCCTCCCGCAGTTTGGTCAGACTCATGCTGGTAGCTTCAAGAACCCCATCCAACCATCTCGTCCTCTGTCGTCCCCTTCTTCTTGTGCCCTCCATCTTTCCCAACATCAGGGTCTTTTCCAGGGAGTCTTCTCTTCTCATGAGGTGGCCAAAGTATTGGAGCCTCAGCTTCACGATCTGTCCTTCCAGTGAGCACTCAGGGCTGTTTTCCTTCAGAATGGATACGTTTGATCTTCTTGCAGTCCATGGGACTCTCAAGAGTCTCCTCCAGCACCATAATTCAAAAGCATCAATTTTTAGGCGATCAGCCTTCTTTATGGTCCAACTCTCACCTCCATACATCACTGCTGCACTTTAAACAGCTATAATAATAATTTAATAATAATTTATTATTTATACCCCGCCCATCTGGCTGGGTTTCCCCAGCCACTCTGGGCGGCTTCCAACCGAATATTAAAAACAATACAGCGTCAGACATTTAAAACTTCCCTAAACAGGGCCGCCTTCAGTTGTCTTTTAAAAGTAAAATAGTTGTTTATTGCCTTAACATCTGCTGGGACAGGTAAGCAATGCAAGAGTTGGACCTGTTCCTAGCACAAGAGATGAAAGAGGAGAGAAAGGGATTGTATTTCAGTGGCAGAGCACAAGACCTGCAAGCAAAAGATCCCTGGTCCATTGCCTGCCATCTCTAGTTTCAGAAGATCAGGCAGCAGTTGATGGGAGAAAGACTTCTGCCGGAGACCAACCCTCAGAGTAGGCAGCACTGAATTAGATGCCAGAAGCATGGAGAGGACCAGGTTGAGACTTTCACTCCAGTAGTCAAAATACACCACCATCAGGATGCTTTTAAGCAGAGCAGTTGTTAGGCAAAATAGAGGTGAGGCACATAGACATTGGAACAGCTGGTCCACGCTAAGAAAGGAGAGACTGCAGCTCGAATGAGTGATAATTTGCAAAATGCATTCAGATACACAGGGTTCCTTTTTGTATTTCTCCTACACACAGGGGATAGGAGGTTTAAATTTCGATCTACACATTTAATCCCCAATCCATCGCCTACAAGATGGACCCAGTGAACTCAAAAGATGTTGTGCTTTTTGTGGCAAAGCGCTTTTTAATATATTTTTTTGCAAAATATGAAGGTTTTGCCCCGAAATGTTGAGCTTTTTGGAAAATCTCCCCACCCACCCCCACAAAAAACACATGATGGTTTTGAGCTTTTTTAAAAGGAAATTCGCTAAAATCTACACTTCCGACATTGGTTGCCATATGTCTGGATTTTCCCAGACATTAAAGCGATTTCTGCCTGGAGACTGTGCTGCAACTGGGCATTTCCTGGTGTCATGGTGTTCCTAGAAAAAAGACAGCAGAAGATGATCATGAAGTAAGAGAGCTGGATGCATTGTACTGCCATGAGTGACACAGAGTACAGAGGGCAGAACAATTGGTGGGGAGGGGAGTGTGCCAAATCTTCACTGGAGAACCTAACCAGACATTGGCTCCTTCCCACAGAGGAACCTGACAGAATTTGTTGTGGCCGTGGATGCAAACAACATGCTACGCCTGTATGCGAGCCTGCTCCACGAGCGACGGATCCTGCTCACCACCAGAAAACTCAGCACGGTGAGGGCAAGTGGATGCTTGGAGGTGTGGGATAGGAAGGTGGAATCACATATAAAAAATGCTGTGAAAATGCTTTCAGAAAAAAAAAAGTTTAATATATATATATATATATTGAATTTGCCATTAGCTCACCATCGCCATCTGGTGTCACATTTGCAGAATGCATTCAAAACACACTCAAAATGTTGTCAAAACAAAATAAAAAAATTCCTTCCAGTAGCACCTTAAAGACCAACTAAGTTAGTTCTTGGTATGAGCTTTCGTGTGCATGCACACTTCTTCAGATACCTAGTGTGCATGCACACGAAAGCTCATACCAAGAACTAACTTAGTTGGTCTTTAAGGTGCTACTGGAAGGAATTTTTTTATTTTGTTTTGACTATGGCAGACCAACACGGCTACCTATCTGTAACTCAAAATGTTGTGTTTGCAGCTGTACAGCTGAGTCTCAGGTCTCAGGGAGTTGTCAGGTCTCCTGTGGCTCAAGTCCCAAATTGCAAGGAGCAGAGGTCAAGGAGTTTGCGGGGGGGCTGCCTGGTAGGGAGAAGTCTAGCAGTGGTGACATAGACATGGGCATAGTAGAAAATAGGCTAGCCTGAGACCCATCTACCCACCCCCTGAATCTGGAGGAGACCCAAAACTTCAGGCCAAAATTCTGGCAATTTTCAAGAAGAGGACGAGGCTGATCCTTCTACAGGGGTTAAAACCACCTGTAAGTCACAGGCTGTCACTTGGAGGGTGGTTCTGGTCTTCTGAGCAGAGTCAGGCCATCCTAAGGGAAATCTCCTAACCCCTTTCTCTCTCCCTGCAGCTCACAGCCTGTGTTCAGGCCTCCCTCTCCATGTTGTATCCCATGCATTGGCAACACATCTACATCCCAGTGCTGCCTTCGCACCTCCTTGACTACTGCTGGTGAGCCTTTTCATTTCTTCTTTTTGAAGCACTGAGCAGGGCAGGGGGTAAGACTGAAAGCTGGACGTGTGTGGTGCTGTGGTCTAAACCACTGAGCCTCTTGGGCTTGCCGATCAGAAGGTCGGCAGTTCGAATCCCGGTGATTGGGTGAGCTCCCGTTGCTCTGTCCCAGCTCCTGCCTGTACAGTGCCGGATTTACATATAAGCTAAACAAACTATAGCTTAGGGCCCCACCCTCTTGGGGCCCCCCAGAGAACGTAAAGGGAAAAAACCCCTGGATGTACATTTCCAAAATATAAGATAAAAAACAAATAAAATAAAACCTACATGCAGCAACAGTGTTTTGTGTTGTGTAGGCTCCTATGATGTAAGTCATGGGTCTCGCCTGCTAGCCTGCTCCCTAAAATATCACTGGTTTGCTCATTTCTGTATACAGGGTGCCTATATTCTGCATGGACGGGTTGCATGGCAACATGTGCAAATGGCTTTAGATACCTATTAGGTCCATAAATTACTATATAGCATATCTTCGACATGAAAAACAGCGACAATTTGTTGTTGACAAAGGACAGCTGGACATATAAAGGTCCCCATTGCCTTCAGTAGCTTAGGGCCTCGTTAAACCTCAATCCAGCCCTGTTCCTGGCATCTGACTTGGGGGGTGTTTGCTGGGAAAATGGCCTATAAACAGGCAGCAATAGTGATGTCTGCAATGAATCAACAGGCAGGCACCAGGCATAGACCCTCAGCAGCCAGTTGCTGTTTCTTATTCTGACAATTTGAGTCTCCGCTGCTGTGATTTGGGAAGCTGTAGTTCAAATCCCAGGTGGCGCTGTGGGTTAAAGCCTCAGCGCCTAGGACTTGCCGATCGAAAGGTCGGCGGTTCGAATCCCTGCGGCGGGGTGCGCTCCCGCTGCTCGGTCCCAGCGCCTGCCAACCTAGCAGTTCGAAAGCACCTCCGGGTGCAAGTAGATAAATAGGGACCGCTTACCAGCGGGAAGGTAAACGGCGTTTCCGTGTGCGGCTCTGGCTCTGGCCAGAGCAGCGATGTCACGCTGGCCACATGACCCGGAAGTGTCTCCGGACAGCGCTGGCCCCTGGCCTCTTAAGTGAGATGGGCGCACAACCCCAGAGTCTGTCAAGACTGGCCCGTACGGGCAGGGGTACCTTTACCTTTACTTTGTAGTTCAAATCAAGTCTCTGTTGTAGACAAAGGACAGAAAGGTAGAGCATGGAGAGTTGAACAATAGAAAAAGAAGTCTTTCCCTGTACTCCCACCCCTGGGCTTGCCCCCCCCCCCCCCCGCCCCATGTCTGTGGCATCCTCTGTGAGGAGGCTTGGACCCTTCCCAAGGCCTAGGGGTGATTATAAGAGGTCCTTGTGCCTAATTCATTGCAAATGACTTCAATGCACATTAGAAGCAGGTTTGTGTGTGTGTGTGTGTGTGTGTGTGTGAGAGAGAGAGAGAGAGAGAGAGAGAGAGAAATGAAAGACAATGCCTAGAAGTAACATTGTTTTGCCTGCAAAGCCCTTACCAATCTGATCTGTTTTTGAGCCTGGGTGTGGCTCCCCACAGGACTTTTCCCTGTTCTCGAGGGCATGTCTCCCCCCCCCCTCTAGGAGCAAAGTAAGTCAGGCAGGGTTCAATAGAGCCCACCCAGGGCCGTAGCTAGGGGGTGGTGAGGAAGGCCCCCACCAGGGGCACAGACAAAGGGGGGTGCAAAATCGGCTAAAGCATATGTTCATAAATATGTCTTTAAATAAAAATATTGATTATTGCCTCATAAGAAAAGTTTTTAAATAGAGGGTCTTTATCGGGGGGGGAGTGGGGGGGAGGATGGAGGAGAGGCGGAAAGAAGAGCTAATTTGTCCATGGCTAAGGGGTGCAATCTGGACAGTTCTGCCAGAGGCTCTGAGCCCACCCGAATCTGGAACCAGCTCTGACTTTCTTTCTTTCTTTCCTTCCTTTCCTTGACAGTGCCCCCATGCCCTACCTCATAGGAATCCACACCAGCTTCATGGAGGTGAGTTTGCCAATCCATTCTGCCCCTGGCCTCACAGGTCACTTCTCATGAGCCTGCATCTGAGTCCTGCAATCCCTGGCCCCAGAGGCACAGAACATCCATGGTGGTTGGGTGGGTGGGAAGAAGCTCTGGTCAACATTAACGGAGCCTCGACACCCAGGGCAGCTGCCATTTTGTGGTCACTTGTAGTGTGGGCTGTACGGTACTGTTGAGCAAAGTCTGTTTGTTCCGTACTTCAGTCTCAACTCAAAAGCCATGCCTGACATTGCAAAGGATTCTGGGCCTAAACCTCTAGGATTGCAGCCTTCTTCTTTGATGGCAGTCAATAGATCCATCACTCTGGACTGTTGGAAACACACCCAGGAAGGCCGCCAACTTCCCAAGTCATTGGGGCATCTCTCCGGTGGTCTTCCCTGGCTGTAAATCTCCCTCAGTCCAGAGAGACCGGTGATAAGCAACCCCTCTCTCCTGAGAGAAGCAACTCGTCTTCTGACATATCATTGCAGAAGAAAGAATCAATCAGTAGCTCTAAAACTACTTTATTTACAATCTATAATACAAAGACTCCATCAGCACGTCTGTGCTCTTTGAGCACCTGTACAGAACAGCAACAAAGGGATGCTGGTGGCACTGTGGGTTAAACCACAGAGCCTAGGACTTGCTGATCAGGTCGGCGGTTCGAATCCCTGCAACGGAGTGAGCTCCCGTTGCTCGGTCCCAGCTCCTGCCAGCCTAGCAGTTCAAAAGCACGAAGTGCAAGTAGATAAATAGGTACCACTCTGGTGGGAAGGTAAATGGCATTTCCGTGCGCTGCTCTGGTTCGCCAGAAGCGGCTTAGTCATGCTGGCCACATGACCTGGAAGCTGTACGCCGGCTCCCTCGGCCAATAAAGAGAGATGAGCGCCGCAACCCCAGAGTCGGCCACGACTGGACCTAATGGTCAGGGGTCCCTTTACCTTTACAGAACAGCAACACATTCAGTAGTGAAACCAACTTCCAACAGTACTCAGACTTCCTGCCTCACACTCTCTCAGACACTCACATGATGCATACAAAAACATGGTACAACAGTACCACTCGCTGGAGCAGCTCGGATAGATAAAAATCCTAACATGCTTGTGCAGTCCAGATGATATGATCCTGAGTTTAGGTTGATGGAGGCTTTGTGTGTGGCAGGCAGGCAGGTTCTCCTGCCTTGGTGGGTTGGTGGGTTTAGTATAAGCCCTTTGGCCAACCCATCTCTTCTGTTTCTATGATGCTTAGAACCTAAGAATAGCCACTGGATCTGGCCAATGGTCCATCTAGTCCAGCATCCTGTTCTCACAGTGGCCAACCACATGCTTGTGGGAAACCAGCAAGCAGAACATAAGCACCAAAACTCCCTCCTCTCCCATGGCTTCCAGAAATTGGAACTGTGGAGGCAGAGCACAGACATCATGCCCAGTTTGTAGGAACAACTCAGTGCTGTGAGCCAGAGATCCCTCCCCAAGAGTGGTGAGAGATCAGCTGGAGCTGGGTCACATTTAACATTCATGACAGCGGTTTCCAAAGGCAGTGAATAGAGAAGCAAGCAGTGCCTCTCTTTTAGTTTCTCTCTTTTGTCTTTCATTCCTCCAGAGAGTGAGGAGCAAGGCCCTGGAAGATGTCGTCATTCTCAACATTGACAGCAACACCTTTGAATCGCCCTTCCAGGACCTGGAAAACCTCCCAAGTGATGTAGTTAGTATTGATTTCATAAGATGATGATAATAAATAACAATAATAAACTATAGCGCAGGTAGTTTTGATGTCCTTCTGAACACCCTGGGTCTTTTGTGGTTTCCTTCCTTTATTCTTTTCTCCCACTAATAGCCCCTCTTCCTCCCCACTGCCTCAAATTATCACAGCTATCTTCTAACAGTTGTTTTTTATGTATGCAAAGTTTAGCTTCCAGTACTGAACTTTCACTTTAAAGCAACTGATTCATTGCTGCCCCCTCTTCTTTTCTGAAAATATATCAGCTGAAAATGTATTAGCAGACCTGGAAGATGGGAAATGGCCCTGCATAAACTCTTGGGCTATTCTGCCAATGTGTGAAAATTGCCGTTTTCTGCTATGTTCTGATAGAGGAAATTGAGCTATTTGAGAGAGAGTTCGTTGTTTTTTTTGCTTAGTATTGTTCTTTAACTCTCTAACTTCCTAATACCATTCATAAAACAATTCAGGTTTTGAGCTTTCTCAGATACATTCCATATAGATGAAGGTCATAAACTCCTAATGATTGCCACGTAAATCCCATACAGTGGGTTTTATAAAAAGTACACTTATTAAAATCAATGGGCCAAACTTAAGGCTTGTCCACACTAATGCTTGTCATGTGCCTAGAAAACATGACTCCCCTTGCCCCGATCCATTCCCAGGGACTACCTGCTCTTTAGCTCTAAATCGGAACAAATGGCAATCCATGAAAAATCCAAATTGCTGTTTGCTCTGATTGAGCGCAAAAGAGCAGTTTTCCCTAGGGGAAGTGGCAGGACGAGAGGAAATGTGGATAAACCTTTAGTGATGTTCATAAATGTCAGCTGGTCTATTCTAATACTAAATTGAATACCATTGTGGGCTGGCATTCAACATAGTGCTACATGGAGTATGAACATGGGAAATGAGGTCTGCTGCACAGTGGGAATTTCTCCCTCTCCCCTCCCCTGTATGCCCCCTAAAGCTGTTCTGGGGGTTTCCCAACTCTCCAGAGAAGATTTGGAGAACCCTGAGTGGACCGTGTTCTGTGCACACAACTTATTTTAATCTCGCCCTAAATAAATTGAGAGAGTGTCTATTTTTTAACCTGCTGTTTGCATGCAACTGATATCACATCCTCCAGTGCCATGTTAGCCATATTTGAATGCCAAGAGCACGATTTGTGTATCTACCCTCAAATATTCTTTCTGCAATGACTAATTTGGCATAAACAGAATTTCAGCTCATTTTATGTGTGTGTGTGGCCTCTCCCTTCAGATAAAAGAGAACAGATAGCAAAAATGCCATTACACAATTCTATGGTGTAGCCGCATGTACAGCTTTTGGGTGTTCGTCTCATAAAAGATATTGTCAAGTGGGATAAAGGAATAGAAAAAGAAAGTAAAATTACATATGTATGGTGTACTTTCATACGAAGAAAGACTAAAGTTTTTGTTTGTCTTTAGTTTAGGTAGGAGGGGGGGATATATGCAAGAGGGAACACGCCAGAAGTTTAGAAAATTATGAATGGTTGGAAAGATGAGGCAATATACATTTTTCTCTCCCTTTCTTAAATTTTGTGGTCTCCCAATGTAGCTGATCAGCAGAAGAGTAGTTTTAAGTTTTCAAATTCAGCGCTGTTTTTAATAGGGCAAAATATTTACATGGAACTGGTGTGTTTTTAGTTGTGTCTCTTCTCATTTATGTCATTTCCACCTTGAGAAAGGTAGAAAATAAAACACTATGAAATGCTAACCAGAAAGTGACAAGCTGGCACGCAAGACTGCCAAATATCCCACGATCCCAACAGTGCCACAACTTCCATTTTGTCTATGTCACCCAAAATCACAGACCTACCATTGGCATGGGGGATAGGATATTTCTTTTTGAATTTATAAAAGCGTTTTTATACCGCCTTCTATACCGTCCTAAGTGACGTGGGTGGCGCTGTGGTTTAAACCACTGTGCCATTTGGACTTGCTGATTGGAAGGTCGTGGTTCGAGGCCCCGCAACGGGGTGAGCTCCCGTTGTTCAGTCCCAGCTCCTGCCAACCTAGCAGTTCGAAAGCACACCAGTGCAAGTAGATAAATAGGTACCGCTCCAGTGGGAAGGTAAACGGCATTTCCGTGCACTGCTCTGGCTTCACCAGAAGCGGCTTAGTCATGCTGGCTACATGACCCGGAAAAACTGTCTGTGGAAGTGGACTAACGCCAGCTCCCTCGGTCTGTAAAGTGAGATGAGCGCCACAACCCCAGAGCCATTCGCAACTGGACTTAATTGTCAGGGGTCCCTTTACCTTTACCTTTACTCTAAGAAAGGGTCCCAAGTCTGTTTTCAGGCTATATCACACACACAAAAACAGTCAAATTAAAATGAAGCATTAGAAACCAAGAACAGCAGATTGGTAAGGCACATGCTTTGTACAATCCCCAGCATCTCCAGGTCGGGCTGGGAGAGAACGTTGTCCGAAATTCTGGAGAGCTGCTGCTAGCCAGCGGCTCTAGTCCAGCATGCTGAATTTTATTATTTCGGTCACAGACCAGTTCCAGCCCACATACAATATCAAGGAAGTCATAAAACACAATAGGGATACATTTGAATTTGCAATTAGGTATAACAGGAACGAGGGATGCGGGTGGCACTGTGGGTTAAACCACAGAGCCTAGGACTTGCCGATCAAAAGGTCGGCGGTTCGAATCCCCACAACGGGGTGAGCTCCCGTTGCTCGGTCCCTGCTCCTGCCAACCTAGCAGTTCGAAAGCACACCAGCGCAAGTAGATAAATAGGTACTGCTCTGATGGGAAGGTAAACGGCATTTCTGTGCACTGCTCTGGTTCGCGAGAAGCGGCTTAGTCATGCTGGCCACATGACCCGGAAGCTGTATGCTGGCTCCCTCGGCCAATAAAGCGAGACGAGCGCCGCAACCCCAGAGTCAGCCACAACTGGACCTAATGGTCAGGGGTCCCTTTACCTTTACCTATAACAGGAACAATTGTCCAGCATGCTGTTCTCACATTGGCCAGCCACAGACCCACAGAAAGCCCACAAACAGGTGCTGAGCACAAAAACACACTTCCCTTCCTGTGGTTTCTGGAAATTGGACCAATCTGATACAGCTTCCTTTGTCCCAGAGTTAAATTCTTCAATCTTAAAGAGCCAATTAGTGAAACAGTGGTTTTTTACTGCCTACAGAAAAGCTATCAAGGTTGTGGCCTACCTGACCTCCCCAGACCAACCTCCCAAGGGAGAGAATTCTATGACCAGGGTGCTGCCACAGAAAAGGCCCTGCCCTGCATTCCTTACCAATAGAAACTCCTATGGCCGTGATTTTCACATTCGCCTGATTTTACAATCATCTTGACATTTTAAAACTTGACTTCCTTCCCCCTCTCCCTGCAATTCCTTAAATTTATTTTTAATATCTTCTGCAGATCCAAATTCACTTAATTTACTCATCTTTTTATCTTCTTTAAATATATACCCTTATGTAACTGCAGGCTATTACAATAATCCTGTTAGTGTTTTTATCTGTTTGCAATTTATCTGTAAACATTCCATAAACCATTTCCATTCTTTTATTTAAAAAAAAGTTTGCTATTTTGATTTCTTAATTCTTCTGGTAAGTTTCGCCATTTCTGCATATTCCATAAGTTTTTGTATCCACTCTTCCTTTGCTGGGACTTCTTCTTCCTACTTTTTGAAATATGGCAACCCTATGGCAGTGGGACATATGACAGGGCCCTGGCATTTGGTTGGGGCTTCTGGGTACAAATTGTGGTTGAGACACCCTCTTGCAATTTGTGGGAGGGCCCCCTGGTCAGAGAAGAGCTTGTAACCCTCCTCCTCTCTCCGCACAGGTCTCTCTGTTGAAGTTCCAGTTGAAGAAACAGACGGCGACTACTGGGGACGGAGTCGCCCGAGCTTTCCTTAGGGCACAGGCACTGCTGTTTGGCAGCTACCGCGAGGCTCTCGTTTGCAACCCGGTGAGTAGCTGGGCTCCTCTTGGTTCAAAGTTTGTGCAAAGAAATCATGATGAATGCTCAGTAAACAGGCTGCCTGGAAGCAACTTCTTCTTATCGCATGTGAACACTTACTATACATACCTATATTAGGGTTGCCAGATGTCCCCGTTTCCCAGGGACAGTCCCCGGATTTGTGAATAAGTCCCCAGACAAATTCCATCCCCAGAATGTCCCCGGATTTCATCTAATGTCCCTGGGAAATGCAGCAGCGTCAGTCTCAGCAGCCCAGAGCAGTTGGCTCTTGCCGGCTTCAGGAGCTGCTCAGAAGTCCCCATATGATGTGGTGCAGGGGCTCAAAGATGCAGCTTTTGGGTTGCCTCCACCTTCCCTGACCCCGGCAACTAAGCTGTGAATGCAGGCTTCATGCTGCCTATCGGAGCAGCCTCCCAACTCCTACTTGCGTGCAAGCAGGAGTGGGGCGGGGATCTCTCAGTTTGGCAACGGGAAGCCTCTCTTCCCAACTGAGGGATCCCAGCCCCCTCCTGCTTGCATGCAAGTAGGAATGGGATTGGGGCTGCTCCGATGGGAAGGGAGGCATTGCGCTGTCCGAGCCCCACCGCTGCCGCTCTCAGCCCTCCTTGTCCACCTTCCATGCCTGACCCACCGCCCACCACTTCCCCACCACCACCACTGAAGAGCCAACAACTCAGGGGCTGCCCAGGCTCATGGAGAAAGGAGATAGAAGCCTCGGAGGAAGGGGAAACGTGGTGGTTGAAGTCAAGGCGGCGGCAGCCCCTCTGCCACCACCATAGCTGCAGCATCAAAGTCCTGAACGTGTAGTATTTAATTAATTAATTAAAGTGTCCGCAGATTCATTGAAAAAGATCTGGTAACCTTAACCTATATTGCTTGCAAGGGTCTCTCTCTCTCCCACCCTCCACCCTCCAGCTACACTGACTATTTCCTCCCAACTTTTCTCTCTTCTCTCTGCAGGGAGAGCCCATCTCCTTCTGCAAAGACACCTTCTTGCAGCAAGGCTCCAGTGCCATGCAGGCTTTCCTCCAGCGGGCCGTGCACCTGCAGCTCTTCAAGCAGGTATGGGCTGATGGATAAACCCAAGCAGGTCTTCCCAACAAGATGCTCTTCCACAATTTGAGCACCGCTATCAATTCGCCAGGCAAAAGGCATTTGACTGTTCTCCTCTTCCTTTGTGTGTTCCTTTGCTGACGCTGTACGTGCTTCCTTCTCCCATGGAAGATGACTTCTTCCTGCATATTTTCTAATGGCTTCCTTTGTTTCTCTCCTCAACGCTGCACCCAACCTCAACTCCACCAGTTCGTAGATGACCGCCTGGAGAAGCTGAATGCAGGGGTAGACTTTTCTGACCTCTTTGAGCAGGAGATCAACAGAAGCCTGTCCCCAGGTAGGGCAGAACCTCCCTTGTTTTTGCTCTTCGGCTTGTTACCGGAAAATCCGAGGGCTCCCGTGGGTAAAATCAAGACACCAACCAGAGCAATTTGGAGCAAATCAGCAGCCTGTAGGCTTGGTCTTTATTGAAGAAAGACTGTCACGACAGGACTCCCACCGCCCACAAGGTGAAGCAAGATGGAAGCCCCGAACAAAAGAAGACCCCAACTTTTATTAGCTCCTAATCCCCTAAGTTACACCCCTAGAAATACATCATATTTACATCATGACTACATTAAAAATAGGAGGAGTCGGGGAGGGGTTGCACAGGTAACCTGAGTATCCTGACACCTGGCCGGAGCCCCTTCTCTTCCTCCACATGAGTCACTTTCAGGAAACGCACAGGGAAAGGCACAGTTTCCTGCCCCCTGAGGGGAATCCGGACACGGTCCCTTTGTCAGAGTCTGTGTTGAATACACTAATGTATGCAGTTCGTTGTGTCCTTGATAGTCTTCTGTCTGGGCCCATCAAGATGACTATCAAGGTTGCCATGTCAACTGGGGAAGGGCTGCAGAGTACGTGCTCGGTCAAGGGATTATGGCTGACTGGTATCAGGCCACCCCCCTTTGATAGTCCTTGTAATACGAAGCAGAATAAAAGTGGTCCGGTGAAAATCTGATATACGGCTGATTTATGGTGAATTTATGAAGAATACTGTCCTTGAAGTTCAAAGCACTTTCGCCTCCTGGAAGCGGTTTGCAACATTTTGATTACAGTGGTGCCCCGCAAGACGAATGCCTCGCAAGACGAAAAACCCGCTAGACGAAAGGGTTTTCCGTTTTGGAGGCGCTTCGCAAAACGAATTTCCCTATGGGCTTGCTTCGCAAGACGAAATGTCTTGCGAGTTTTTCCGACTTTTTTTCCCTTCCCCCCCCTTTTTCTAAGCCGCTTATCTGCTTATCCGCTAAGCTGATAAGCCGCTAAAAGCCGCTAAGCCGCTAATAGCGCTAAGCCGCTAAGCCGTCAATGGGCTTGCTTTGCAAGACGAAAGAACCGCTAGACAAAGAGAATCGCAGAACGGATTCTTTTCGTCTTGCGAGGCACCACTGTAAATCAGTCACGGTCAATTGGACTCGGAAACTTTGTATTTGAGAACTGTCAAAGATAGAGAAGCGGGCGCCTGCTGCCTGCAGTACCTGTGTGGCCGCCACAAGGGGCGCTGTTCGGTAACGCTGATTGGCTGAGACGGCAGCTGATTGACCCCGAGTTCAGACAGTTGATCTACCCATAATAAGGATAGGGTGAGGTAGAGTGTTACGGTCTATTAAGGGAAAATCCAGGAAAATAAAGGGGTTCCGTGCGGAGCTGTCAAGCTAGCGCTTCCTTATTTACGGAAGGCCTTTAGGGGATGCTCCTCTAGAAGGGACATCTCCAGGCTCGGGGAGGTGGGAGGTGTGTGTGTGTGTGTGTGGTGCTTGTGCATTACATTGTAATGAAGGGGGGTGTCTCCTGCTACAGGCTGATAATATGGAAATGGATCCGCAAACGATCCACAAAGCCACAGCCCTAGGTCGTATGGCCTCCTCAACACCCCTCCCTTTGTGGGGTGAAGGTGAAGCTTTGACAACAACAAAGTCTCAGCAAGAATTTACTGGGAGACTCCTGAGATTGTAGGATGCTTCCACATTAGTAACCAGTTACTCTGACATAGAGTAGACTGATAGAAAGCAATGGACATGACTCACTTAGGTCCATTCATGTCTGTGGGTCTCCCATGAGTGTAACTTAATTGGATACAGCCTTAGGGCACTAGGAAGGTGTGGTTAGCAACACTTTCCAATTATATATAAACTCTGGAATTCCCTGCCTATTGAAATCAAGCAGGCACCTTTACAGTATTCCTTTCAGTGCCTGCTGAATACATTCTTATTTAATAATAATAATAATAATTATATATATATATATATATATATATATATATATATATATATATATATATATATATATAAAAAATATACTCTACCCCAGACAAGCCTTCACAGATGTTCGGAATTGCTCAACAACTTGACCCACCCAAAAAAAAGCTCAACAATTTTCTGAAGAAAGCTGAACAATTTGAAATATGGCAACCCTATTTTAATCTTCTGTATATTTTAAATTATGGTTGTACATTTTTAGCAATAAGTATATTGTTTTAAAGGGACGCAGGTGGCGCTGTGGGTTAAAGCCTCAGCGCCTAGGGCTTGCCGATCGAAAGGTCGGCGGTTCGAATCCCTGCGGCGGGGTGCGCTCCCGCTGCTCGGTCCCAGCGCCTGCCAACCTAGCAGTTCGAAAGCACCTCCGGGTGCAAGTAGATAAATAGGAACCTCTTACCAGCGGGAAGGTAAACGGCGTTTCCGTGTGCGGCTCTGGCTCGCCAGAGCAGCGATGTCACGCTGGCCACGTGACCCGGAAGTGTCTCCGGACAGCGCTGGCCCCTGGCCTCTTAAGTGAGATGGGCGCACAACCCCAGAGTCTGTCAAGACTGGCCCGTACGGGCAGGGGTACCTTTACCTTTTTATATTGCTTTATCTTTTTTTTTTAACTGCTTTGAGGTTTTTTCCCCTTCAAGCAGTATAGAATTTCAATAAAATAAGTAAGTAGATCAGTTTGTGGGAACCCCATGCCGTTTCCACACTAGCACCCACCCACACATTTCCCCCTACATTTAGGAGCCTTTTTGTGTAGGGAATGTGTTCAGAGCTGCCTTCTGCATCCAGTTCTTTACAGAATGTGGGTCCTTTGTACACTGATGGGCAGATATAAGAAGTTACTCTGAATATACAGTTCAAATCTCTGTGAAGGCAAAGACAAGGCCCTCAGAGACACTCACCTGTACTCTCTTTCCTCCCCAGGTAGCATGCATTCCTATCAGCTATGGGTGGAGAACTTAAAGGTAAACGAATGAAGCTCCATCCATCTTCTTTTACCTTGTTATTTCTTTTCCTTACAGCTACTTGTTTTGTTTGCGCTGAGGTCTTTTCTAGGCTGTCTTTTAGGGCCAAGCCCCCAGAAAGCAGCTTACATAATATAAGCGTGAAATTATAAAATTAGGACGTTTGATTAAAAATGCACCCACCATAAAGTATCGTGAAAGACTACACTAGGAATAAATAAAGATAGAATAGCAGTGGAACCAAAACAGTGATAAATAACATTCATCTCAGGATAATACCATACAAACATGTAAAGCTCTTCAGCACCTTTTACTCTCATCTTTTTAAAAAATGTGACTTGACTTCAGGGAGGTTTGGTTTTGTATTTTTATCTTGAGAGAGGCTACAAATAAATTTTGCTGTGATTATTAACAGTATGGCCATAAACATGCTTGTGCTGTTGAGGAAAAAAACCTAAGAAAGCAGTTTGCCCAAAGCTGCTTGTGGCAAATGTGGGACTTGAACCCTTGTCTTTCAAATCCAAGCCCAGCTCTAGATGTCTGGGTCCCTTGACCTTGCAATGAGTAGGTAAAAAAAAGATAAAGGACCCCTGGTCCAGTCGAAGGCGACTCTAGGGTGTGGCGCTCATCTTGCTTTCAGGCCGAGGGAGACGGTGTTTGTCCAAAGACATATTTCTGGGTCATGTGGCCAGCAGTACTAAACCACTTCTGGCGCAATGGAACACTGTGATGGAGCCCAGAGTGCACAGAAACGCCGTTTACCTTCCTGCTGCAGCCATACCTATTTATCTACTTGCACTGGCGTGCTTTTGAACTGCTAGGTTGGCTGGGACAGAGGAACGGGAACTCACCCCATCATGGTGATTCGAGCTTCCAACTTTCCGATTGGAAAGCCCAAGAGACTACTCAGTGGTTTAGACCACAGCGCCACCTGCGGATCAGCTGATAAGCGGCTTAGCGGCTTAGAAAAAGGGGGGGGGAAGGAAAAAAAACCCGCAGGAACTCGCAAGACATTTTCGTCTTGCGAAGCAAGCCCATAGGGAAATTCGTTTTGCGAAGCGCCTCCAAAACGGAAAACCCTTTCGTCTAGCGGGTTTTCCGTCTTGCGAGGCGTTCGTCTTGCGGGGCACCACTGTAACAAATTTAATGAATCAGCTTTTATGGACTGTAGTTTGCACAAGCCAACACACACAGGCTGGGGGACCTGCTTCCTCTCTGCACATCAAATGATTGTCTCAGTGGCCAGGAATTAAATCAAGCTCCCTTGCACAGCATCCTTGCCCACTAGTGTTTTTTGAGTGTGTTGTTCCTATTAGATGTGTGCCTAAGCTTCACCTCTCTCTCTCTCTCTCCTTAGAAAGGTGGAGGAGCCCTGATAAGTACCATGAAAAACAAGGCCAATCCAGCTGTCAAGAATGCATATCAATATGTAAGGCATTTTTCCCCCATAGATTCACATACTTGTAGAGTTAGAAAAGACCCGAAGGGTCACCTGGTTCCTGCAATGCAGGGATCTCAACTCAAGCATCCATGACAGAGGGCCATCCAATCTCTGCTTAAAAATCTCCAAGGAAGGAGATTTTTAAGCAGATTTTTAACCACAACCTCTCGAAGGAGTCTGTTCCACTGTTGAACAGCTCTTACTGTCAGAAAGTTTTTCCTGATACAGTATTTAGTCAGTATCTCCTTTCTTTCAACTTGATGCCATCGGTTCGGGTCCTAGCCTCCAGAGCAAGAGAAAACAAGCTTGTTCCATCCTCCATGTGTTAACAGAGAAATCGGAGGGTTCCCTTGGACAAAAAACAAGGACACCAGCCAGGAATACCAGAGCAAAACAGTAGCCAGTAGGCTTGGTCTTTATTGAAGACTGTCGCAACAGGACTCCCACCTGCCAGAAGGTGGAACAAGATGGAAGCCCCGAACAAAAGAGCCCCCAAACTTTTATTAGCTGCTAATCCCCATGTTACACCCCCCCAAAAAAAACTACATCACTCATACATCACGGTTACATCATGAAAAGGGAGGTCTGGTGGCAGTAATCTGAGCATCCTGGACCCTGCTCCATGGTTCCCCTTGCCCTCCACCAAACACCCATCAAGTGTAACAAAAAAAGATCTTTACATTTCCCTGTTTCCCAGCCAAGTTAATCACACCCTTTTGTCTTCATCTGGGTTTCTTATTTCTGGAATGGCTACCTGTCTGGCACTCAGGTATCAGGATGCCAGGGATTATCACTCAGGCAGAGGGGTTGCTGAGTAGCTGAGCTCACATGTCTATATGAATTTCTGAAGTTTTCCCAGTGACCCAGTACATAGACACATTTATCAGTGAATTGTTACATTTGGTATTGTGCAGCAGAGGCCCTTTGAGTAGATAGGAAGAAACTGTGATGCAGTGTTTTGTGGGGACAAATCACAAAAGTCACAAAAGTGATTGTGCTGATTTTGGTAGTGGGCTGCATGTGCATGATATCTGCTGGAGGGGCAACCCCCAACCAACCTATACATAAATTCCTGCAACACATGTGACAGCCCGTTAGATATTTGAAGATGGCTATCATATCCCCTCTTTTCCAGGGTAAACATCCCCAACTCCCTCAACTGTTCCTCATAAGGCTTAGTTTCCAGACCCTTGATCATCTCGGTTGCCCTTCTCTGCACACGTTCTAGGTTGTCAATATCCTTCTTAAATTGTGGCACCTAGAACTGGACACAAGACTCCAGGTGTGGTCTGACCAAGGCAGAGTAGAGTGATACTATTAATTCCCTTGATCTGGACGCTAGACTTCTGTTGATGCAGCCTAGAACAGCATGAGCTTTCTTTTGCTACTGCATCACACTGTTGACTCATGTTAAAGCTTGTGGTCCACTAAGACCCCAGATTTCTCACATGCACTGCTAATAATCCAGGTTCCCCATCTTATATTTGTCCATCTGGTTCTTCCTCAGTGTAGAACCTTACGAACCCTATTGAATTTCATTCTGTTTGTTTTGTCCCAGTTCTCCAGTCTGTTAAGGTTATTTCAATCTTCTGCAGCATTAGCTAGCCGGTTTGTTGTCATCTGCAAATCTGATGAGCATCCCCTCAGTTCCCAGCAATCCTTAACAAACTACGCTGCCCAGAATTCTTTCAGGGAAAGAATGTGCTTTGAATGTGCTTTTAAGTACAGCCGTACCTTGGAAGTCGAACGGAATTCATTCCAGAAGTCCGTTCAACTTCCAAAATGTTCGGAAACCAAAGTGCGGCTTCTGATTGGCTGCAGCAAGCTTCTGCAGCCAATCAGAAGCCCCCGTTGGACATTTGGCTTCCAAAAATAGTTCGCAAACCGGAACAGTCACTTCTGGGTTTGCGGCGTTTGGGAGCCAAAACGTTCGAGAACTAAACTGTTCAAAAACCAAGGTACGACTGTAGTTGCAATGAGGGTTTTGCAAATTCCAGCTGCTTGGATGCAATGCTGAAGACTGCACAAAATGGCTCTTTTTTTACACCCTAAACTTCATGCTCACCCTGGGTGTGTGTGTGCAGCTTTGAGAAGCTACACATTTCAATCGACTGATCTATTTTCTTTGTCCTTGAAATTCTGGGAAGTATTGAACTAAGTTCTACTCAGAGTAGAACCTTGAGTTAGTTGTGTCTATTATTGTCAATGGGCAGGAACAGTAGGCGAAACAGGAAGGTGCAGCCGCCCCCCAACATTGCCCCTGCACTGGAGTCCTGCTTTCCAGGGTCATCCCAATCTCACTGGAATCTGCTGCCATCACCTCTCCTCACTTCTGCAGTGGCAAGGGGTCCGTGGGGGTCCTGCCCCATGGAATTCTGGCACAAGATGGTGGCTGCCTCAGCCCTTCTTATGGGCAGACCAGCCCTGTCAGTGGGTCTCTCTGAGTAAGAATAGCTTTGGCCCAAATCCTCTGTTTGGAGTGCTGCATATCTCCTCATACCCACTCCATGTTCTGTCTAGGCCAAATGCCATGCCAAAATGCAGCTGAAGAATATGCGAAGCCGTCTGATGGAAAAGGTAAGCCACTCCAGACTTCTTCCTTAAAATGATTAAAGGTGATGTAGTGCTGGATGAGTGCTCAGTGGTTCTTGTTTTTGCATTTGTTTAAAACCCAACTGAAAATTGTTTTTAGAGTTTAATTTTTTAAATTAAATTTCTGTTTTACATGTTAGAATATTAAACAACCTTAAAATATCAATAATAATAATAATAATATTATAATAATAATTTTTTTGAAAAATATTTATACCCCACCCTTTCTGGTTTAAAAACCAGGCTCAGGGCGGCTAATAGCAAATTTAAAACATTGATTAAAATGCAACTTGAAAACAGCATTAAACAGCATGGAATGCAGCATAAAATGCAGCATCTATATCAATAAAATTCAAAAATTCAGGGTCATTGACTTCCCTTCCTCTCTTTCCATGGTTCATTTTGTACAACATAAATCCCTTTGTATTTTATATAAACTGAACCATATAGTATTCCATTATTACATCCATCAAAACTTATTTACACTATGGAAATTATCTTAATGCTGCCCACGTTTTCAAATAAACACAATTTCCCCCATATATTCAATAAACACTTTCTAATCTTCTTTAAACCTATGTTCTTTTTGTTCTCTTGTTCTATTTGTTAGGTCTGCAAGCTGAGCATATTCCATCAATTTAAGTTGCCAATCTTATTTAGTTGGGACTTCTCTTGTTTTCCATTTTTGGGCTAACAAAACACGAGCCGCGGTAGTGGCATACATAAATAACCTTTTCCAACACCTGGGTGAAAATTGTTTTTAAATATGATTGAATGTTTTACGAACAGAAGAACAGCCTATTGGATCAGGCCAATGCTCTACCTAGTCTAGCACCATGTTTTCACCTTGGCCAGCCAGGTGTTTGTTGGAACCCGCAAGCGCAATAAGAGAAACACTCTCCCTTCTTGTGGTTTCCAGCAACTGATGTTCAGCAGCATTAATGCCTCCAACTGTAGAGGCATAACATAGTCACCATGACTGGTAATCATCAATAGCCCTCACCTCCAGGAATTTGTCTAATCCTCTTTGAAAGCCATTGGGGTGGGTAACCATCACTGCCTCCTGTGGGAGTTCCATAGATTAACTATGGACAGTGGCAGAGGAACTCTCTCTGTTATGAGACGAACCGCTCTGTTATGTACTGAAGTTCTCACCCTGGGCCAGCAGGGGGATACTTTAGATAGTTTTCACTCAGGTCCACATATGCAAATAAGGAATTGAAAGTGATGTTCAGTAATTGGATAGGTACAGAAAGCTGTTACTGTTGCGTTGTAGTGGAGCTCTATCTAAGCAGGCTGGCTGAGCCCTTCAGTTCAATTCTGTTCTGGCCTGTGAATAAAAAAGAGCTGTTTGAAGAATCGCTGTGTCGTCTGATATGTTCGCCACAACTTAACACGGCTGATGGCGAACGAGAGGCAGCCCTTATGGACGCCCATATAGACGGCGCAAGAGAGCGGCAGCCCGTATGGAGCCACACAAGTGGCGCCCATACTAATGGTGTGTGCGCACTCATCCACTCTACAGCTGGGGGGGCAGTGGTTCATCTTGTCACCCCCCAAGTGATGCCCAGGGCGGCCTGCCCCCCCCCTTTGTACATCCCTGACTAAGCGCTGCGTGAATAAGTACTAAGCAGCCGTGGTCCTGTATACCTGAAGGAGCGTCTCCACCCCCATCGTCCAGCCCGGACACTGAGGTCCAGCGCCAAGGGCCTTCTGGTGGTTCCCTCACTGTGAGAAGTGAGGTTACAGGGAACCAGGCACAGGGCCTTCTCGGTAGTGGCGCCCGCCTTCTGGAACGCCCTCCCCTCAGATGTCAAGGCAATAAGCAACTATCTTTTAAAAGACACCTGAAGGCAGCCCTGTTTAGGGATGTTTTAAATGTTTAATGCTGTATTGTGCTTTTAATTTTTGGTTGGGAGTCGCCCAGAGTGGCTGGGAAAACCCAGCCAGATGGGCGAGGTATAAATAATAAATATTATTATTATTATTATCTTTTATGTGTCCTGAATCTTCCAATACTGTGTTGCCAGGGGCAGGGAAGATACTTTTCTCTATCCACTTTCTCTATGCCATGGCATAATTTTCTCTATGCCATGCCAAATAATTTTATAATTCCGTTCCAATTCTGTGCTGCTAGTAGACATGCTGCTACTCAAAGCAAAGTAACCAAGGTCCAATTGCCCTTCTTTAAAAACAGTTAGCAATCTTAAACTCGGGGTACATTCCATATATTGACCTGTAATATAGCTTATTTCTGTAAATACCCTCTGCCAGAAGGGGAGCCAGGGTGGTGTAGTGGTTAAGAGCAGTGGACTTGTAATCTGGTGAACTGGGTTTGCTTGCCCTGCTCCTCCACATGCAGCTGCTGGGTGACTTTGGGCCAGTCACACTTCTCTGAAGTCTCCCAGCCCCACTCACCTCACAGAGTGTTTGTTGTGGGGGAGGAAGGGAAAGGAGAATGTTAACAGCTTTGAGACTCCTTCGGGTAGTGATAAAGCAGGATATCAAATCCAAACTCTTCTTTATACACAAGGCTGTTCAAATGAAGTTTTTGAGCTATTTTTAAGGTAAATTGCCCAAAATGACACTGCCAACATGGGTTGCCATACATCCAGATTTTCCTGGACATTTTTAGCAATTTCCGCCCGGACGTCGCTTCTGACTGCAGTATTCCAGATATGTCCGGGCAACCCTAACTATTGCAACCCTAACTATTGCAGCCTCTCCAGTTAGCTTCTTCTTTGACAAGCTAGCTGGTATGTGGTCTGGATCAGGGCCGGATTTAGGTTGGATGAGGCCCTAAGCTACTAAAGGTAATGGGGCACTTTATATGTCCAGCTGTCCTTCGTCAACAACAAATTGTCGCTGTTTTTTGTGTTGAATATATGCTATATGGTAATTTATGGACCTAATGGGTTTCTAAAGCCATTTGCACATAATAAAATATGAATTTTGTCAAAGTAATTGTTGAACTGCATTAAGAAGAAGTCTATTAACAGTGAAATCGTTATTAAGCTCTAACTTAAAATGATTTTTTATTCATAACAAACTGCAAACACATTGGCATTTGGCAATAACAGAAGTTCCTTTAGAAACACAATTTACAAAGACTCATAATCTAGTCTCTAGAAATTTGCTATACCATGAAATAATAATAGGTGTAAATATATGATGCAAACTACTAATAATTATAAATAGCAGAATGTAGTCACCCTATTTATAGAAATGAGCAAACCAGTGATATTTTAGGGAGCAGGCTATCAGGTGGGGGCCATGACTGGTTTTTGCATTGAATATATGCTATATGGTAATTTATGGACCTAATAGGTATCTAAAGCCATTTGCACATAATAAAATATGTATTTTATCAAAGTAATTAGAATGTAGACACACAATATCTATAGAAATGAGCAAACCAGTGATATTTTAGGGAACAGGCTAACAGGCGGGGCCCATGACTTACATCATAGGAGCCTACACAACACAAAACACTGTTGCTGTACGTAGGTTTTATTTTATTTGTTTATTATCTTATATTTTGGAAATGTACATCCATTTTCTTTTTCCTTTAATTTTTTTGGGGGGGCCCAAGAGAGTGGGTCCCTACCCTAAGCTATAGCTTGTTTAGCTTATACGTAAATCCGGCACTGGTCAGGATGGGAAGCAAAGCTTATGCTCAGAATAATCTTGTCCTCTCTAGGATTCCAGTACAGGCCCTCATCGACAGCGAGGGCATTCCTCGAACTGTGACCATATCTCCGACCCCATCATGCCCACCAGGAATAGGCAGTCTGAAAGCTTGCAAAGCCGGTTGCCCATCACCCAGCACTTTGGGAAGGTAAGGGGGGAAATGAGTAATTTAAAATGGGTGGGGAACCTGCATCGCTGCCACCACCCTTAGATAGTGTTGGACTGTAGCTTCCATCATCCCTGGCAGTTGACTGGAGCTGAGGGAAACTGGGAATCTTGAAAGGTCATAGTTTCCCTATCCCTCACCTAAAACAACATGTGAGGAAAAGAAGAGGAACCGGGTCAGGGGGCACCCAGAAGATGATTCCCCCAAGAGTGTACAGTGTTACTTCGGGTTACAGACACTTCAGGTTACAGATGCTTCGGGTTACAGACTCCGCTAACCCAGAAATAGTACCTCAGGTTAAGAACTTTGCTTCAGCATGAACAGAAATCGCATGGCGGCAGTGGGAGGCCCCATTAGCTAAAGTGGTGCCTCAGGTTAAGAACAGTTTCAGGTTAAGAATGGACCTCTGGAATGAATTAAGTTCTTAACCCGAGGTACCACTGTAGCAGCATTGGTGCAAATGGGCAGCCTTAACACTTGCTGCATGTACTCTGTGCAAATGTGGAGTCACGGATGTCCCTCTGCAGGAGATCAGTGCAACAGCTTATCTGATAGTCGCAAGCCAGTTGCATGAACAACACAGCAGGCAGAATCTGTGACCCTCCAGAGGTTGCTGAATTCCAACTCCCACCAGCCCCAGTCAGTATGGCCCAATGGTCGAGCAATATCTGATGGGCCCAGGTTGCTTACCTCTAACACAGGTGTAATAAACGAAAATCTGCCCTTGTTCCCTTATGGGGGACACAAGAGCCCTTATAGAGTCCTTTGTAGGTTCTCCATCAGTCGGAGAAAAGAACAGAGGCCAACCAGAGAATATTGAGAAGCAAAGCAGCTTGTAAGCCTGATCTTTATTGAACTGTTGCAACAGGGGGCTCCCCTCACACGCAGGAAAGGAGGAGGACCCAGAACCCAGGTGTGCCCGCCCTTATATAGACATATTAAATTGCCAGCCTTGGAGTCCAAGACCATCCCCAGACACATCATACCTACATCACAGAAAGGGATGTAGCTCAAGAGATATCTGAGTGTGTTGTTTACCTCCTGTCTGGCAAGTTACCTGTTAATGCTTACTTGATTGGATACCCTGGGGAGCCTGGCCAGTCTTTTGTAATGATAAATACTTAGTTCCTGAGCCAGGTCACAGGCTCACCCTATTCATACCCTATTCATACACAGACATACCCTTAAGACAGGATTTGTGAAGGAAAAAACAATGGGGAGGCTTTTCCCTTGACTTTGCAGAGAAAACATTTGGTCAGTTTGGGAGTCAAAATGCTTCCAGGACTGTTTTCCTGTGCTGCTTCAGACATGTGGTTTATATATTTATGTACGTGTTTGCTTGGTACATTTATGAACATTTATTATATATATAAGACCTTAATTTTTTTATTTCACAGGGGTCAGCAAACTTTTTTAGCAGGGGGCCGGTCCACTGTCCCTCAGACCTTGTGGGGGGCCGGGCTATATTTTGAAAAAACAAAATGATGCAAAAGCACCACGGGCCCCGGTGGCTGCTTACCTGTGTCTTGCGAGCGTCAGGGGCTGGCAGCGGCGGCATGATAAGTGGTGCGCACAAGGGCTCTGGAGAGAGGCTGCTTAAAATGGCGGCCGCTCAAGCACTGCTGCTACTGGCACCAACAAAGCCCAGCCCCCTTCCTCCTCTAGGCAGGGCGAGGAGAATCCAGGAGGAGGGAGGGAGGAGGCACTGCCGCTGCTGCCGCCGCCATGTGAGGGAGAGGGAAAGAACGTACATGCTGGCGATCCACGCGGCGATTCCCGGACCATCCGCAGGCCGGATCCTGAAGGCAATTGGGCCTGATCCGACCCACGGGCCTTAGTTTGCTGACCCATGCTCTAACATAAGGAAATGAGCAGAGTAGTGCAGCTCCCATTGTTTATAGAAATGTTCTGCAAGTTTTGCCTGTGTCTGGCTTGTATGTGAATGTGTTGCTTGCTTGCATGTTTTTATATGCAAAAGGCATCAGTATGCAAAAGTTAAGGAATAAATAAATTGGGAGTAGATAAGTAAAGAAACAGGGGCAGAGGATTTTTTAAATAATGCTACCTTAAGGCTCCCATGTACGGTTAGCTCCTAAATATGTTAATTCAGAAGGAAGCCCTTATATGTTCAGTGGGTCTTACCTCCTAATATCCCCTTGCATTCAAAAGTCTACTTGTGACTGTGCTTCTTTGTGTCAAATGTAGAGAGCAGCACTGTAATCATGAGAGTTGAGTTCACATTTGTAGCGAAAACTAAGTTACAATATGCAAAGCAGAAAGACAGGACAGAAAATTTGGCTGAATTAATTGCACAACACATATGGGCATTGTGTACTATTTAATTGCCATGTCTTCTGCTAAAGAATACTGGAAATTGTAGTTTGTTGAGAGTGCTCAGATATTCTCTGTTAGAGATCCTTAGCTCTCCTTGCAGATCAACAATTCCCTGGTGAGAGGGAATGACTGAAAGTGGGTTTGTTGGCGGTAAAGACACATCTAGTGTTAAGGATTGCCAAGGATGATGTCTAATGTTTAGGGAAGTTTTTAATGTTTGATGTTTTATCACTTATTATTATTATTATTATTATTATTCTGTTGGGAGCCACCCAGAGTGACTGGGGAAACCCAACCAAATGGGTGGGGTATAAATAACAAATTATTATTATTATTATTATTATTAGTAGTAGTAGTAGTAGTAGTAGTAGTATTACTAATGGAGAAAGCAGTCTGGTTGTCCTGAGAGTCTCCAGCTGAATCCATGCCCCACCTTACACTAGAGTGGGGAATATGTAGTTTTGAATCATGGAAAAAGGGCCACTAATCACCAGGACATTTTGTTCTGGACAAGGGGATCAGAACCCCTACAGGTGTGTGTCCAGTGCCGGATTTACATATAAGCTAAACAAGCTATAGCTTAAAGGTAAAGGTAAAGGGACCCCTGAGCGTTAGGTCCAGTCGTGGACGACTCAGGAGTTGCGGTGCTCATCTCACTTTATTGGCCGAGGGAGCTGGCGTACAGCTTCCAGGTCATGTGGCCAGCATGACTAAGCCGCTTCTGGTGCAACAGAGCAGTGCACGGAAATGCCGTCTACCTTCCCGCTATTTATCTATTTATCTACTTGCACTTTGATGTGCTTTCGAACTGCTAGGTTGGCAGGAGCTGGGACCGAGCAACGGGCACTCACCCCGTCATGGGGATTCGAACCACCAACCTTCTGATCGGCAAGTCCTAGACTCTGTGGTTTAACTCACAGCACCACCCACGTCCCTAAGCTATAGCTATAGCTTAGGGCCATCCCCAAAAAATTAAAAGAAAAAACCTGGGTGTGCATTCCCAAAATATAAGATTAAAAAACAAATAAAATAACACCTAGATACAGCAACAGTGTTTTGTGCTGTGTAGGCTCCTATGATGTAAGTAATGGGCCCCCAATCATTTTAAGTTAGAGCTTAATAATTATTTCACTTCTTCTTAATTCTATTGCATTATTAAAATACTTCTTTAATTGTATTTCAGTTCAACAATTACTTTGATAAAATTACATATTTTGTTATGTGCAAATGGCTTTAGATACCTATTAGGTCCATAAATTACCATATAGCATAAATGTTGTGCTCCCTTTCTCTTCACAGTCTCGCCCCAGGCGACCACAAAGACAGACCAGCAGTACAGAATTGGAGTCACAAAGGTAAGGCCTGGTTACCGCCGAACTCTATTTGCTGTTCTCAGCTCTGCTTCTCACATCCTGTGAGTGTTTCAGGGCTGGCCCAGCAGGTGGATCAGAATCTGCTGGAAAATGATCCTACACCAGCCTTGATGCAGTGAATTAGGTTCTGTGACTGGGGGGAAACCATGCTCAGCTAAACCTCTTGGGCTACAGTGCTGTGCACCCTTAAATCTGAGAATAAGTCTCACTGAGCTCAGAGGAAGTTTCCTAGTTCTGAGTAAACCCATAGGGATGGGAGGATTATCTCTAGGGGAAACCATCACTGCTCTTGGGAATGTCATTGTGCTCCAGAGTTCCACAGATGTTTAAACAAATAATTTCCAAAATGATTAAAAAACAAACAGACCAGTGGTTTTACTCATCTGTTCTTCCATAAACACTCAGGGATGAGGTATTTGTTGTTAAATGATTAAAAATAATCATAAGCTGCCATCATCTTTTTGTGGTAAAAACAGAAGAGTCTGCTGGCACCTTGAGGAAAAACTGTTCTACTGTTTAGTTAATTTGTCTTCTAGGTTCATTATTTTCAAATCTGAAATAGTAATTTAGACAGCCAAACAGAACATCCCCTTTGAATTGCATTTCTGAGGAGGAATTTATGTATTTATTTATAAATCTCGTTTTTTAAAAAAGAAGCAAAGTGTGGCATAAGCTTTTATGGTCCAGAGCTCACTGCTAGCAGACTGTTGCTCTTTTGCCAGTAGGATTAAATCACATACTAGTAAATTCAAGTTGTGCAGTGAAAGTAGATTTGAAACTCACTCAGCTGCACCAAACTGAACTTTATGCAGTAAGGAAAGTGATGGGGAAATGCACAGGTAAAAAGTGGGTTGACAACTGCTGTCAACCCACTTTGGATTTTAAATAAATGCATTTTATTTAAATGCATGGAAGGGTGCCAGGAGCTGCCTATGTAGAAATGCCTCTTTAGAAAAACCCACACAGCAATGCAAGAGACAGCAGGAACTGTGTCCCATTAATAGGCGGAGCCCTGATTAATACCAGAGCGGATGTGATTAACTTGCAGATAGACACCACTGGTGAAAAATTAGCATTATAACAAGGCAGAGTGCAAAGTGGGACATTGCCTTTCTATAGCGAAATGGCCCCTCCCATAGGATCATATCTGCTAATGAATTCCAACTGTGGCTTCTCTTGAATTCTTTAGCAAACAGGACAATGTCGTACTTGGAGGAGCTGCACAGCCCCTCCTGTAAAGATAGGTGAGCCCTGCCCTGTGGCCACCCATAGTTTTGTTTTCGTGAAGTCCCTGTGAGTTTTGCTCCCCAGGCATTTTGCAGAGAGCATGGATGCGGGAAGAGGGTAACAGAGCAGGCCCAAACAAGCTTTTACAGGTCACCTACACCCAAAATAAATTTAGAAGCTGTTCTGTGGTGCAGCTCGACTGTCGTGCAGGTAATGTGATAATTAGCAGTGTTCAGCTCAAGCGCTGCCCGGGGCTAGTCCATAAACGATCACAACAATGCAAATCTACCTACCAACCTACTGCCTTTCACATGGGAGAGGGACAACTGAACATAGCCAGATTCAAAACAAGGATGAATTGCCTTTCCTGGCTTTCCAGCTTTCTTCATAAACTACAGCAGTCAAAATCGACTGTCCTCGAATCAGCTTGTTTTTACATGAGTAGAATGTGTCCTTTTATTTAAAATGCATCTCTGGGTTATTTGTGGGGCATAGGAATTTGTTCATTATTTTTTTCAAAATATAGTCCGGCCCACCATATGGTCTGAGGGACGGTGGACCGGCCCACGGCTGAAAAAGCTGACCCCTGATGTACCGTATAGCATTTCATTCCTCATCACATTTCACATGTGAAACATATATTCTTCCAGGGAAGTTTCCAACTCTTCCAGCTCAAGCTCGCTGGACTGTTCTTTGGAGCCTGGAGAAACTGAAAATCTGCACCCGGACTTCCTGGATACAGGTGGGATTGATCTCTTAGGTGAAATCTTTGAGACTCTAAACTTTCTGGAGCCAAGCGAAGCCCAGCGGCCACTCTATGGGACGCGGAGCCTGGACTTCTGCAACCTAGAAGAGAGGAACTTCTATACTAAGGTAAGCCCTCCTAGTTTGGCTCTCTGTGCACCTGTCAAAGAGGCCAAGCGTGGACAGCGGCAAATTCCAACTCAGTCTCTTTGTCTTTTGTAGCTGAGGCCCAGCAGGAACACACTCCATGAACCCCTGTCTGAGGAAAAGGATGATGATGATGATGATGATGACGACGACAACTCATTGTACGAGGGCACCCTGCTCCCAGCCTCTCCGGATCAGGAGCATGTGCAGAGTGCTCTGCTAGTGTCCACCAGAGCAGCAGAAAATAGCTGTGAGAAGTGGGACCATGACGTCCCTGAACCCGAAGAGATTCCTTGCCCTGAGAAGTCAGCAGTTCCATCGCGAGGGGAGACAGCAGTTGTTACCGCTGGCTATGAGCTGCCGCAAGTGGCATGGACCCGGAATATAGACCACGAGAACTCCAGTGCAAATGAAAATGGAACTGAAAGCTGCACTGAGGTGGAGTCCGGCCAGGAGTCTAGGACTGACCAGATGCTCAAATTCACTCCAGCCATTGCCGCCGCCAAGGCAGAGCCACCAGCAACCAATTGCTCCGGCATCCAGTCACCTGCGGCTTTGTCCCAAAGAAAAGTGAATGTCGACACCGACTTCAAGACCAAGCACAGCGTGCCAGCCCTTGGGGTGGTCACTAGACCACCGTACTCCTTGACTTCCCGGCCCTTGGCCAAAGTGTCAGAGCTGAAGAAAAGATTTGAGGCCTAGAATGTTCAAAGTGAGGAGTCTGTAGCCTCGGAAGAGGAACACCAGTCTGCTTTTTTGACTTCCGGGGTGAAGTAGTAGCTTCTGTGGCTGGGGGCTGCACTACAGGCCTCTCCTCTGGTGCCACAAGGCAGCTCTGGGCTTTGAAAGGCACTGGGGGAAACACCCCATTGCTCCGGGCATCAATAGCGATTGCTAGAAGCAGAATTGGGTTCTACTCCTAGTCCCAGTGCATAGGACTCGCTTCCTGCCTGACTTGTAAGCTGCCCCCTGCTCACTACTAGAGACAGTAGTGCTTTTTTTCTGGGGGTACGCATACCCCTGAACACTTTGTGAATCTAAGTTTGGCCTCATTGAGGGGCAGAATTTCAATATGAGTAGGAAAATGAGAGTACCCCTAAACATTTTTAAAGAAAAAAGCAGTGAGTGTGTGTGTTTGTGTGTACATACATTCATATTCCTGGGACTGGGGGAAAGACCGCTTTAGCACCATTCCTCTCCTAAACACATGAAACTGCTCTTCATGTAACTTTTCCCAATATGGAAACCATATCAGGGAAAGTATGTAACTAGAAAAGGACAAGCTATCATCATGGGCTGGTTCAACATATGCACTGCTTGCCACCCAGTGGCTGCAACATCAGTTAATTTGGGGGGGGGGTTGCGCACATGCGAATAAACATAAATAAAACCAAGCAACGTTAGCTCCAGATGTGGTAATAGCCACTGACTTAAATGGTTTATAGGTAGAATATTCAATAAATTCATGGAACAGCGCAGGTCTGTCGATTGCTGTTATTTATGCTAGCCAAATGGACCCTCCAGGTTCAAAGTCTCTGAATACCAGCTGCCTGGGCAGGGGTGGTATTGCAAGTGAGGCTGGTTCCTCCATTCACTGCTTGTGGCCTTTCCAGAAGCACCTGGCAGACTGTTGCTAAAATCAAATCATTGTAGGTAAAAGCTAAATGTAAAGGCCCCGTGGACGGTTAAGTCCAGTCAAAGGCAACTATGGGGTTGCAGCACTCATCTCACTTTCAGGCCGAAGGAGCTGGTGTTAGTCCACAGACAGCTTTCTGGGTCATGTGGCCAGCATGACTAAATTGCTTCTGGAGCAACGGGCCACCGTAACGGAAATCAGAGTACATGGAAACACCGTTTACCTTCCCACCACAGTGGTACCTATTTATCTACTTGCGCTGGTGTGCTTTCAAACTGCTAGGTTGGCAGGCGCTGAGACAGAACAACGGGAACTCACCCTGTCGTGGGGATTCGAACCGCCAACCTTCTGATCAGCAAGCCCAAGAGGCTCAGTGGTTTTAGACCTCAGCGCCACCCATGTCCCACAAATAGTTGCATCTTTGGTATGACCCACCAAAGGCATCCTTATGCCCCTGATGATTTTGAACTGAATCAGTTCATTCCATCATCCTGTGCCTGGGCACTCTGGTGAAACTCATGTAGTTTATTCTGCAGAGATGAAGCCAGACAGCCCTCTTAGTACTAACTCGGAAACATGTATGGCTCTTCCAAGTTATAGCTGGCATATGCAGATGGTAAAACTTGTTTCTCGGAGAATGAATAATGGAGCAGGAAGGAGTGGCCAGAAACAGCCTCTATCAGCATCAGTGCAATGTTTACACAGTGAAGAGCAGCCCTTTCTCAAGGGGTACAGATGATACCTATATTTCCAGCCATTCCAAACCCGCTTTGCGCACTACAGAATCATAGGCTCTTAGAGCTGGAAGGAACCCAAGGGTCATC
Source organism: Podarcis cretensis (assembly GCF_951804945.1). Lineage (NCBI taxonomy): Eukaryota > Metazoa > Chordata > Lepidosauria > Squamata > Lacertidae > Podarcis > Podarcis cretensis. Next base: position 35,096,816 of record NC_137187.1, read on the forward strand.
TAGTCCAGCCCCCTGCAATGCAGGAATCTTGGCTAAAGCATCCACAACAGATAGCCATCCAGCCTCTGTTTAAAAACCTAAAAGGAACTTCCTTTCTAGAGGAAAGGATGCCAGAGGGAAAATAGAGCAAGCAACTGTCAGATGGAATATCTGTCCACAATCTCTCCCCCTCCTCCTCCTGCTAATAATAATAATAATATTTTTTTTATTATTTATATGCCGCTCATCTAGCTGGGTTTCCCCAGCTACTCTGGGCAGCATCAAACATTAAAAACTTCCCTTAACAGGGCTGCCTTCAGACATCTTCTAAAAGTCAGATAATTGCTTATTTCCTTGACATCTGATGGGAGGGCGTTCCACAGGACGGGCGCCACTACCGAGAAGGCCACCTGTAGCCTCACTTCTCGCAGGGAGGGAGCTGCCAGAAGGCCCTTGGCGCTGGACCTCAGTGTCCAGGCTGAATGATGGGCCAGCAGTTTTTGTTTGGGAGGATTTTTACTTCACAGTGCCCAGCCAATGCACATGAAAGCAGAGGACTTTAGACTTTGCAGATGAGGGTAAGCTTTGAATTTTCTGAGACAACTTACAAAGGGAATGGGGACCCGATCCCCCCACCCCCGATCTTATTGAAGTACAACCTCCATCATCCCCATTTATCCATGGTGGCTGTTTGGGGCTGCTGATTCCCCATCCATGCAGTAGAGTACCTGTTGCTGGCACAAGGCATTAGGGAAATAAAGTCATGTGTACCTAAGAACTTGCAGGAGTAGGGGAATACTTATGGAGAGGGCAGTGCATATGTTCGCAGAGCACAAGGTAACAGCACTGGCTTCCCATACGTCTTGTCTTCTCAAAGCATCAACAGAAACCAGCAACAATATAAAAAATCAGTTTATTTTAGGAAAAGGGAGGGCGGAAGATTTTCAGTGAAGAAAGAATAGCGGATTGACTTCGCAATGAGAAGGAAGAGAGAGGTACCCTTCCTTCTCTGTAACAGGTGCTAACCATCCCTCCTCTAGGGTGGAAGCTTTCCATGTTGAGGCATTGCACAATGCTACTGCCTTATGGGGAGATGGATCTGCAAGCAGTGGAGCCTGTTGGCTTGTGGAGGGGGACCTGATCCACCGGGAGATCCACCAGGGAATCATACAGCAATAGTGGTTTCACTTCTGGCATCAGAGTTGCATGTTTTAGCAACTGTCATATTTGATTTGGCTGAGTATCCCACCTGTTTAAGGATGTGAAAGAACAATTGGATCAGGGGTGCAAGGACATACAAGGAGACATCTCAGCATTCAGACTTAGAAGAGATAGCCAAACTGACCCACAGGACAACATCCCCCCGAGATGTTTTCCTACACACATCCCACCGAGGCAAAAGGAAGCTGTACAAAAGCCCGCAAGCGCATGCAGGAAAAATTCCTCATGGAAATTTAAAGTACATTCCCCCCTTCAAAAACGAATCCTGAGAATTGTAGCTCTGTGAGGGGTAAGCTACAGTTCTCAGGATTTTAGGGTGCTTTAAATGTATGGCACAAGTCTTTGTAACCAGCCTTAATTGTCCATTGGTATTTTAGGCTAGGGACGCAGGTGGCGCTGTGGGTCAAAGCCTCAGCGCCTAGGATTTGCCGATCGAAAGGTCGGCGGTTCGAATCCCTGCGGCGGGGTGTGCTCCCGCTGCTCGGTCCCAGCGCCTGCCAACCTAGCAGTTCGAAAGCACCTCCGGGTGCAAATAGATAAATAGGGACCGCTTACCAGCGGGAAGGTAAACGGCGTTTCCGTGTGCGGCTCTGGCTCGCCAGAGCAGCGATGTCACGCTGGCCATGTGACCCGGAAGTGTCTCCGGACAGCGCTGGCCCCTGGCCTCTTGAGTGAGATGGGCGCACAACCCCAGAGTCTGTCAAGACTGGCCCGTACGGGCAGGGGTACCTTTACCTTTACCTTATTTTAGGCTAACTCTAGTTTATACTGAGACAATCTGTTGAGTGGCCCCTCCCTTTAGGAAACGAAAAACGAAACTAGAGGGCAGGTTCATGGACCAAGTGTTTCAAACAGTGGAGACTTCTGAAAGGAAAAAACAACAACAGGTTTGCTTGTCTGCCCTCATTCACACAGGGTCAATGAGGGCTGAAACACCTGTTATTCTGGCATTTCAAGGGGTTGGATTAAATGACCCCCAAGTTACCTTTCAACTCTACAGTTCTAGGATTCAATGGGAGATTTATCTATTTTTTTATGTATTGTGCAGCTCTGCCAATTTGAAACGGTGTGTCTGTAGGCAAGTTGCAGTCTCCAGCCCACTTTCCCCAGGTAAAACATGGTGCGTTTCCAAATCCAAGAAGTACGGAGGTGGAAAGCACAATCACCTTTCCTTGGGAGAACTAAGAGAGTCATGGATCAGAAAGGAAGTAAAAAAAACCCAGAGCTGCCCTTAAAAAAAAGCTCCCTTAAAGAGATAAAGAGACAGGACTTTGGTGGCAAAGAACTGCTGAAACCAGTTGTGCAATGCAGTTCTGCCACCTAGTGTCTGTGGTGGGAAAAGAAACTTTGCCACCCTTTGAATTGTCACTCTTCCACTGAACCAGGTCCTGTCAGGTTATTTCTTCCTCTTGGTTCATGTGGGAACCAATGACACTGCAAGCAATAGCCTCCAGAAGATCAAAAGAGACTAAGAGGCTCTGGGCAGGAAATTGAAACAATTAAATACACAAATTGTCATCTCATCTGTCCTCCCAGTTGAACGACGCAGCCCAGGGAGAGAGGGAAAAATAGTGGAAGTGAACAGCTGGCTTTGCAAATGGTGTAAACAGGAACGGTTTGGATTCTTAGATCACGGACTGCAGTTTCTTGAAGACAGACTTCTGGCAAGCGATGGGCTGCACCTCACAACGGTTGGGAGGAATGTTTTTGCCAAAAATCTCAGAAACCTCATCAGGAGGGCTTTAAACTGACTAATGTGGGGGAGGGAGACAGTGCTCCTGAAGGTAGGAGTCTATCAATTGATGAAGATGATCATCAATAGGAGTATAGCATCTAGATCAAGGGAAGTAATAGTGCCACTGTATTCTGCTCTGGTCAGACCTCACCTGGAGTACTGTGTCCAGTTCTGGGCACCACAGTTCAAGGAGGACACTGACAAACTGGAACGTGTCCAGAGGAGGGCAACCAAAATGGTCAAAGGCCTGGAAACGATGCCTTATGAGGAATGGCTAAGGGAGCTGGGCATGTTTAGCCTGGAGAAGAGGAGGTTAAGGGGTGATATGATAGCCATGTTCAAATATATAAAAGGATGTCACATAGAGGAGGGAGAAAGGTTGTTTTCTGCTGCTCCAGAGAACCGGACACGGAGCAATGGCTCCAAACTACAAGAAAGAAGATTCCACCTAAACATTAGGAAGAACTTCCTGACAGTAAGAGCTGTTCGACAGTGGAATTTGCTGCCAAGGTGTGTGGTGGAGTCTCCTTCTTTGGAGGTCTTTAAGCAGAGGCTTGACAACCATATGTCAGGAGTGCTCTGATGGTGGTTTCCTGCTTGGCAGGGGGTTGGACTTGATGGCCCTTGTGGTCTCTTCCAACTCTATGATTCTATGATTTGGCTGACCTGATCAACATCCCATACCCTTTTAAAATGTGGCTCTTTTGGGGGGTATTATTTGGTTATTGTTTTTATCTTGATTTTATATACTGTGATCTTTTTATGTGAACCACCCTGATACCTCCAGGTATAGGGCATAATAATAATAATAATAATAATAATAATAATAATAATAATAATAATTTGGGTGCCAGGGTAGCTCTTTGCCCTCTGGAGAAAATAATAATAATTACTCCTTTCTAGGAATATAATAGAAACACAATCTGAACTCTATCCAGTTGATGGCAAATGGGAGAAAAGTCAAAGGAGACATACACAAATGTGAAGGGTCAAAAACAAGCCGCAAGAAAGGGCATCATTTATAAAGTCAGGGAAGGGGGAGATTTTCTTACCACCACCCCCAATAGGTTTAAGTCTCCCAAAAGGGTAGAGTTCCATTTTTTAAAAGTTAGCCTGAGGAGGTTTTTGGAAAGGGCACATAAAATATCTAGGATACACGCCCCCCACCCCCACAAGGTTGCTGCTCAAAATTACTGCCTGGAAGGACCTGCCAGTACTGTGCAATTCAAATACCTTCCACAACTGAGCTTTGGGCAGCTCCTAATTATGCTCTAGTACAGCTCCTGTGAGCTGGAATGGGACTTAGGCAGGAGAGCACCCTGATGGATTATGCTTTATATTAATTAGCAACAGTGTTGTTGTGGTTGGAGTTCACTCCTCAGGCACCCAAGTGCCCTGGCTTCACCATCAACTTGAGACAGACCAGATATCATGCACTGTAGGGCAAGGCACGGCATCCAATTTGCCCGGTGGAGATAGCCACCCTACAAAGAGATTTTAACAGTAACCGCGTGGCAGCCTGTCTGCAAATTTTGCCAGGCAATTACTGGCCACATCTGGACCTATGAACCTCGGCTTCATAACATGCACACAGCCCAATCACTCACACGTCAACCTTCCCTTCATAGGTAAAGGTAAAGGGACCCCTGACCATTAGGTCCAGTTGTGCCCGACTCTGGGGTTGCGGTGCTCATCTCGCTTTATTGGCTGAGGGAGCTGGCATACAGCTTCCGGGTCATGTGGCCAGCAGGATTAAGCCGCTTCTGGCGAACCAGAGCAGCGCACGGAAATGCTGTTTACCTTCCCGCCAGAGCAGTACCTATTTATCTACTTGCACGTTGACATGCTTTCGAACTGCTAGGTTGGCAGGAGCAGGGACCGAGCAAGAGGAGCTCACCCCGTCGCGGGGATTCGAACCGCCGACCTTCTGATCAGCAAGTTCTAGGCTCTGTTGTTTAACCCACAGCACCGATAAATAAGCCAGGAAGGGGGAAGTCAATTTGTGTTACATCTGAATGCAGGCTCAGGGTTGGTTTCTCCCTAGCAAACCAACAACAAACCTTAATCCAAGACAAGCTAGGGTTGCCATATTTCAAAAAGTGAAAATCTGGACAGAAAAGTTGTGGAGCTTTCTTTTGGGGGCGTGGCAAAGTTGTTGAGCCAATTTCGAGGGAAATTGCCCAAAACGACACTGCTGACATCAGTTGCTGTACATCCAGATTTTCCCGGACGTTTCACCGATTTCCGCCCAGACACTGTTTCCGGAGGCCAATTGCCGGTTATTTTCGTGAAATTCTGGACATATGGCAACCCTACATCAAGCTAGCTGATTAGGGAGAAACAAACCAGGATCCCAAGTCTGGATGTAATGCTAAAACCCCATCCTAGTCTTACCACTTGCACAAAGTGGGAGCGGCTAGCTTTGTGCATCAACCTGCAGTTCATGCAGAGTGTAGCTTTTTTAAGCCAAGCTTTATCAATTTGTGCAGTCAGTACCTGAGCCTAGCCTAACTTGGAGCTGTGACAATAAAATGGGGAGAGGAAAATTCTATATAAGGGTAAAATGAACATGGAACTCTTCCACATCCACCCCCTCCTTAAGAGGGCCTTGGGGTTAATACAGGCATAGGCAAACTCGGCCCTCCAGATGTTTTGGGACTACAACTCCCATCATCCCTAGCTAACAGGACCAGTGGTCAGGGATGATGGGAGTTGTAGTCCCAAAACATCTGGAGGGCCGAGTTTGCCTATGCCTGGGTTAATACAAATGCGAAGCAAAGGTTTCCAATGGGACCATCTGACATTTCCCACCCACATAAGCACACTTTATTTGGTTTTGGACCTCCTGCATTGTGTCTGTTGCAGTCCTTAGGCAGAGGTTAGATAGGATATCCAAGGTAGAACAAGGGTTGGAAGACCTGCAATGGCAGTTGCCTTTGATGGAGGCTGACGTGGAGCAAAAGCTAAGAGACTGAATGAGAATCAGGAAAGCCTCAGTTCAAATCATGCGTTCATGTGGATGACTTGGGCTGGCCTGGATGTTCCCTCCCAGTCTGTAATACGGGAATAATAATGCTGACCTACCCTTTACAGTGTTGTTGGAAAAACTTGAAATAATGTGTATAAGGTGCTTTTGAACAGGCTAAAGCAGACTTGAAATACCTAAAGCAAAGTTTTGGAATCGTGTTAACAATACAGTGGTACCTCGGGTTAAGAACTTAATTCGTTCTGGAGGTCTGTTCTTAACTTGAAGCTATTCTTAACCTGAAGCACCACTTTAGCTAAAGGGACCTCCTGCTGCCACCGCGCCACCGGAGCACGATTTCTGTTTTCATCTTAACCCGAGGTACTATTTCTGGGTTAGCGGAGTCTGTAACCTGAAGCATATGTAACCTGAAGCATATGTAACCCGAGGTACCACTGTATCTTGTCGAGACCCTTTTGGGGGCCTGCCTCTGTTCATTTGCTGGGTTTCTGTTTGGTACGGTCCTCCTTTAGTTCATTTAAAACAGGGCTGGGGGAATCTGTGGCCCTGCTGCGGGACTCCAGCTCCCATCAGCCCCGGCCAGTATAGAAAAACTGTAGCCCGAGAGCCCCTAGGAGGGCCACAGCTCTCCCCTTCCCTATTATGAAACATTTAAGAGTCACCTGCCGACTCAAACTGGCCAACCGTAAGGCAACAGGGTAATAACACTCTAGGTTGTGTCGACTTTTCTCTTGCCAGAGAAGGGAGATTCGTTTTTATTAAATAGTGGCATACTGAAAGGCACAGCGCAATACATTTTTTTAAAAAACAAAAGAGGCAAGCCTGCCCCAGATCTCACGCGGCAGGACCCTTAAAGCCAAGAGCAGCCTCCCCACCCACCCTCTGCTCTTGTCCTGTTCACACAAAAGCAACAACTCCTGTGTCAGCTCGAGTGGCAATTCCACGCACTCCCACTTAGAGTCAGAAGAGTTCGTTCTTTGGGGCAGCATAGAGAAGGGAGATCTAGCACTGGGCAGTTGGCATTGCATGGGCTGAGGGGGGCAGCCCTCTCTCTTCTGTGTGCCCAGAGAGGCAGGATCCAATCTTGCCTTGAACTGTCTGCCTCTAGCCATTCCCGGCAGTGTGCATGCAGCCGCTCCTCAAAGCCCATTCTAAAACATGTGTCTCCTGTGTGCAGCAGTTCACATCCAGCCCGCAGGGAAAGCTTTAAGAGGCTTGCTGGGAAACCTCAAGCCTGGCAGCAGCAGAAGCACCCTTTTAAATGTTAGTGTTTTTGGTTTTTTGGAGTCCAGTGTGTTGAGCGGCTCCATCCAAGCTGAGACCCAAAAGCAGAGCCCTTTCCCCCATCTCAGATGAGTCGCTCTTCCGGGGGAAGCTTCAGGTTGGTGTTAGTTTCGACGCGGGCACCCACCTGCTCTTCGCTGCTGGGCCGGTAAGTGCCCTCTGTCTGCCGCTTCTCCCGGATTTTGAGTCCCATAAAAACCAGGAGGCCGATCAGCAGGAGGCCCCCAAAAACACACGGCACAGCGATGGCTGCCGCCAGCTCCGACTTCTGTCACGGGGAAAGAAAAAGGGGGAGAACATTGTTACAGTGGAGGAAAGTGAAGCAGGGCCTAACACTGAGGTCCAGCGCCAAGGGCCTTCTGGCCGTTCCCTCGCTGCGAGAAGCCAAGTTACAGGGAACCAGGCAGAGGGCCTTCTCGGTAGTGGCACCTGCCCTGTGGAACGCCCTCCCATGAGATGTCAAAGAGAAAAACAACTACCAAACTTTTAGAAGACATCTGAAGGCAGCCCTGTTTAGGGAAGCTTTTAATGTTTAATAGATTGGTGTATTTTAGTGTTTTGTTGGAAGCCGCCCAAAGTGGCTGGGGAAACCCAGCCAGATGGGCGGGGTATAAATAATAAATTATTATTATTATTATACTAACATGCCGTAGGGGGGGGGACCTGGTATCCCCTGCACGCTCCTTAGACTTGTGCACCTGCACTGAACAAATCAATATGCACAGTGCAGATTCATGGGGATCTCTTGAAAATAGGGCTGCCCTGATCAACGGCTTGACTTGGTGGTGCGGCTGCACCAATTGTTGTGAGCAAACTGATGGGCAGCCCAGCACAAGGAGGGTCATGTGTCAGATGCAAACCTGAACTGTAAGCCAGGTTTTAAGCCCAAACCCAGTCCTTTGTCGTCAACATTGCTGCTACCATAACATACCATCATCAACTGACCACAGCAGAGGGAGGGGGGGCCAAATCCAGCCCTCTTCCATTTTTTTTCTTGAATTTTTTACCATGTTGTCTCAATTGGCCGCAGTCATTTTTGGGTAGTGGTGATAACAGCTGCCTCGAGCATGTAAATATCTATCAAGTTTGCCACTGCAGGCAAGAGCTTCAAAAGACCCAAGGTGCCCTTGCCTGAGGTAAGGAAAGGCAGATTGAGCTAAGCTACAAACAGTCTGTACCTGCCTTGCCCAGACAATGATGCCCCCCTTTCAGGCAGCATGAGATGCCCACATCAAGATCACCCCCCCAAAAAAGCTGACACACACAGACCCTGCCCAAGAAAGACAGACATACATACCGAAAGGCCATATGAAACAGAGGGAGGAAAGGATGTGGTTTCCACTGGAGTGCTGTTAGTGCCTTGTTTTGGAAAGAGACAAACAGTAGGCGTTAGAGAAGAACATGGGTAGGCAAACTAAGACCCAGGGGCCGGATTCGGCCCAATTGCCTTCTAAATCCGGCCTGCGGACAGTCTGGGAATCAGCGTGTTTTTACATGAGTAGAATGTGTCCTTTTATTTAAAATGCATCTCTGAGTTATTGTGGGGCACAGGAATGCCCCCAATATAGTCCAGCCCCCCAAAAGGCCTGAGGGACAAGATTTCACCTGACTCAGGTCTTTTGCCAGGCAACGAATCATTTTACACTCCTCCCTGTTTCATTAGACCACAGCCAAGAAGTAACATGAAACACAGGGCACTCTCCCCATGGAGAGCCATATTGCAGAATGGCCCAATTCATGAGGTCTGCACACAGACACACTTTTTTAAAATAAATAATTTTATTAAAAGATTTTCATGAATTACAAAAGAACGTGCAATGTCTCTTTTTTAGGGGTTCAGATTAGACGACAAAGAATGCACTGAAGATACACCTTTTAACTAAGAGCATGTGAATCTCACATTACAGGTTGCTCGCATCTTGACGCTTATTTTTCTTACCTACCGATTACTTACCGCCGCCACCTGCGCAAATCAAACCATCACGGACTTGGCTTTGGAAAGGCAGTGTGTGGGCTCTAGCAGGGTCTTAGAGCTCTCCCATCTCCACCCCCAAGCTGGGAAAGTATTAACTAGGCTTCAGAATGGAGGCATGAGGGCTCTGGGACTCTGGGACCCTTGCGCTGCCTTCTGAAAGGCAGGTAAGCCAACCTCCACCTTGCCAGGGAAGGAGGACCGTTTGAGAGGTTCCTGACTTCACACATTTTTCCAAATGCGTGTGGACCACTGGAACTGAACCCTCACACAAGATCCAAGTTACCTGCAGTTCAGTTGTGTGGTGGCAAGGGGAGGGGCACACATGTGACCCTATTTATGGCAGTGGGACGGGAGGTCAAGCAGCTGGTGCAACAGCAGAGCAGGTAAACTTTTGTCATCTCTGCATTTGCTGCTGCTCCCCCTTCAAGGAGAGAAGGGGTCATCCGCCCAGGACACACCTCCACTGACATGCAGAGAGGAGAGAGAAGGTGGGCAGGTTATTGTTGTTCCTTGCACTGATTTGTTACTTACTACATAAAATGTTTCATACTGACTCCTAACTGTAAAAGCATAAAGGTAAAGGTAAAGGGACCCCTGACCATTAGGTCCAGTCGTGGCCAACTCTGGGGTTGCGGCGCTCATCTCGCTTTACTGGCCGAGGGAGCTGGCATACAGCTTCCGGGTCATGTGGCGAGCATGACTAAGCCGCTTCTGGCGAACCAGAGCAGCGCATGGAAACACCGTTTACCTTCCCGCCAGAGTGGTACCTATTTATCTACTTGCACTTTGACGTGCTTTTGAACTGCTAGGTTGGCAGGAGCTGGGACTGAGCAACGGGAGCTCACCCTGTCGCAGGGATTTGAACCGCCGACCTTCTGATCAGCGAGCCCTAGGCTCTGTGGTTTAACCCACAGCGCCACCCGTGTCCCTTGTATGTATGTAAAAGCAAACATAATAACAAATTTAAAACAGGATTGAAAAGTGTCCACACATTACAGTTTTGGCTTCTGCACAGCAGAGGTTTACAGTGCACCAAACTGTACACCATGTACCCATGAGGCACATTCACACATTTATTTCACCGCATGCGCACTGCAAACAAAGACTGCAGAAAGCTGTTGCCAGAGCATGTATCAGTGATGTGCACACATGGAGAAACAAACAGCATCTCACACGCTACGATCTCTAGGGAATGGGGGGTCAGCGGTGGGGGAAGCTGCTCGGGTGGGGTGAGCTGTCCATAGGGGCAGGCTGCACCGTGGGGCCTCTGGAATCTGCCTGCCTCCTCCCACTCAGCCACCCTACAGCTTGGGGGGGGGGGGGAGGCAGCAGACAGACCGTTTGGGCAGCATGGAGTCTGCAGGCCCCCAAGCCGCCACGTCTCTTCCAGGAGAGATGCATGGCTCAGGCGCGCTGCAGGCCCCACGGTGAGTGCTGCCTGGCATTCTGTGCCCCCCCCCCAGTGGTGACATTCGGGGTGGACTGCACCCACTACACACCCCTTCCTCCACCCCTGTAGGGGGTGTCAGGGTTTGAATTCTATTTCTTACCTGCTGGTTAGTGGGTAGGGGTATTGCTTTTGCTGAGGCAGTCAGGAGTTATTTATTAAGTCTATCATGTGCCTGGAAGAGCAAACCTTGGACTGCTTGAGGGAAGCATCAGAAAGCCCAATTCCAGTGGTCATAGACAAGCAGAGATTTGACACTGGATCAAGGGTGAACCAGTTGAGGAGAGCTCAGTTCAGACCTTTGGAGTCTGGACTGTGGCACAGGCAAATACAGCCTGTGTCATGTTCTGGCCCTTTTTCCATCTCAAGATTTGGTGGTGACTATGCCAGCTTGGGGACGTGGGTGGCGCTGTGGGTTGAACCACAGAGCCTAGGACTTGCCGATCAGAAGGTCGGCGGTTTGAATCCCCGCAATGGGGTGAGCTCCCATTGCTCGGTCCCTGCTCCTGCCAACCTAGCAGTTCAAAAGCACATCAAAGTGCAAGTAGATAAATAGGTACTGCTCCGGAGGGAAGGTAAACGGCGTTTCCGTGCGCTGCTCTTGTTCACCAGAAGCGGCTTAGTCATGCTGGCCACATGACCTGGAAGCTGTACGCCGACTCCCTCGGCCAATAAAGTGAGATGAGCGCTGCAACCCCAGAGTCGGTCACAACTGGACCTAATGGTCAGGGGTCCCTTTACCTTTATGCCAGCTTGACCTGGGTCTCTGGGTGCTGCTTGAAAATGCCAGGTTGGTCCATAATAAGATGTCCCTCACCCACAATTTAATCAAGGATGAAGAAGCTGATGGGGCATCTATAACTAAGGCCTAGGTGAGGCAGCAGTGTGGGGTCGGCCTCCCCCAGCAATGCCCCCTGAGTACCAAGTGTACCTCCAGGGTGTGCTGCGGGGCTGGCTGGGAGGGCAGGCAGTCACTGTTACTGCCCAACTGATTCTCTATCTGAGCTATCAAATGTGGTTTCAGACCTGGCATTGTGGCCCCCAAGACTGTTAGACTTGGAAAATGTCAACATTCACCACCAAGAAGGCCCTCTTGCCTGGTTCCCTGTAACCTCAACTATCACAGTGAGGGAACTGCCAGAAGGCCCTCGGCGCTGGACCTCAGCGTCTGGGCTGGACGATGGGGGTGGAGACGCTCCTTTGGATATACTGGGCTGAGGCCATTTAAGGCTTTAAAAGAGAGCACCAACACTTTGAATTGTGCTCAGAAATATACTGGGAACCAGTGTAGATCCTTTAGGACCAGTGTTATATGGTCCCAGCAGCCACTCCCAGTCACCAGTCTGCCAGCCACATTCTGGATTAGTTGTAGTTTCAGAGTCACCTTCAAAGGTAGTCCCACATAGAGCCCATTTCAGTAGTCCAAGAGGGAGATAACCAGAGCATGAAGCACTTTGTTAAGACGCTGTGGTAAACAGGTAAGGTCTCAGCTGTCGTACCAGATGGAGCTAGTAGATAGCTGCGCTGGACACAGAATTGACCTGCACCTCCATGGACAGCTGTGAGTCCAAACTGACTCCCAGGCTGAGAACCTGGTCCTTCAGGGGCACAGTTACTCCATTCAGGAACAGGGAGTCTCCCAAACCTGTCTGCCCTGTCCCCCCGCCCAAAACAGTACTACTGTTTAATGACAGCCAAACTAGTCCTCAGGCTCTGCACTGTCCATGGGGGTTCTTCATCAATGACACGTGATGCAGAGATAGGTGCATTTCAGAAAGGACCTCCCTTGGGCACCCAAGGCCTTAATTACCAGACCTGCACCTCCTCCGGTAGCCTTCACTTACAGAGCTAAGCCCATGGCTTTCAATCTCTCCTGGGACAGGTGTGGTTCTTGTTGAGACAGTTCTTTCTCTTAGGCATTCAGTTTCCATTTCAGGCTGGGCAATGCCCAGGAACCAGAGGGTGCATGGTGGAGCAACCTGGTTTGTGCCTTCTCTCAGGGAATCCACACCCACTGTGCTGGGGAGGGCACGAGTGAGTCAGACAGAGCTCACTCCTTGGGCCAAGGAAGCCAGAGGCACGCCCTGAAAGTGCTTTGCAACTGACAGGTGAAGCCTACAAAAACACTTCAAGGAAGTCCAGAGTGGCTCTGACACATTCCCAGAAAAAGGAGCTCCATTCTGCTTTCTGGGATGACCTGGCCTCTTTCCTTGAAACTATTTCAGGATCAAGAATGATCCAAAGACCTATCCACCCTTAAATTGAATCCTAGCAAGAAGCGTGCGTGACTTTGACCCCCAAAATTAATTTGCTTGAAGGAATTTGCTCCCCCCCCCTTTTTTTGGGAAAATTTTAAAGTTAAATATTCTTCAGACACTATACATCTGTATTTGTACTGATAACCATTTTTTGACAATCCTTGCTATTTTGATAGAATCTCAACATTTAGTAGTTGCGATCCAAGAGTACAGTCATACCTCATGTTACGTTTGCTTCATGTTACGTTTTTTCAGTACCGGAAAGGGTTACTTCTGGGTTTTGCCGCTCGCGCATGTGCAGAAGCGCTAAATCGCGCTGCACACCTGCACAGATATGGCGCTTCAGGTTGCAAGCTTTTCATATTGCGAACGGGCCTCCGGAACTGCACAGTGGTACCTCAGGTTAAGAACTTAATCTGTTCCGGAGGTCCGTTTTTAACCTGAAACTGTTCTTAACCTGAAGCACCACTTTAGCTAATGGGGCCTCCCGCTGCCACCACGTGATTTCTGTTCTCATCCTGAAGCAAAGTTCTCAACCCGAGGTACTATTTCTGGGTTAGTGGAGTCTGTAACCTGAAGCGTCTGCAACAGGAGGTATCATTGTTTTCTATTGCTGACATGCAACACTGTTTGGCAAGATACAGCATCTAATGGTGTTTTATACTGAATAGTATCTGAAGGCTGACACAGCGACAGAGCAGGCCAATCAGGTGCCTGGGGAGGCGCGTGTGCCCTGCGCCCAGGGGCGGGGCCAGGACACCCATCGCAGATCGCTCCTGCCTCCTCCCACTCAGCCACCCTACAGATAGGGGGGAGGCAGCGGTGGACCATTTGGGCAGAGCGGAGCCTGCGCGTGCCCAAGCCACTGAGTCTCTCCCAGGAGAGACATGTGGCTTGGGAACGCTGCAGGCGCTGTAGTGAGTGCTGCCCGGCATTTTGTCAACCCCTCAGTGGTGACATCCAGGGCAGCCTGCCCCACCGCACCTTTAAGGTTCCTAGGTATGAATGGCTTTCCCCACCCCCCAGCTGCCCTTCAAAAGGTTAACCTATAGCAGGCTTGCATTTAACAAATCAACCAGGAATTCCGTGCAGGTGAGTGGGTGGGTTCACAGAGAAGTGACACCTCTCTCCATTCCTCCTCCACCCACAGCTAGCACAGAAGCCAAGCAGAATGGTAAAGGGGACCCTGCCCCCCCCCCGCCCCCAACCAGCTTGTTTGGTTCAAAACATGTTTCTTTATTAGCTTGAGGAATTCAGCACCCCGCTAACATTACCATTCCATCACGCCAAGCAATTTGGCTTGGCAGACAGAACAATCCCCTCCCCATGCGCTGTTCTGGGTGTTCTCCCAATTTCCACAGAGTCCATTTTAGGGGGGGTACAGTGGGTGCAAGGGTAGGAGAGCGGGGGGGGGGGAAGAACCATTGCACAAGCAGAAGTCCTTGCTGGTGGGACTCATTTGTTGAATCCCACCCTGCGTTTCCATGCAGAGGGGCTTCCCCTCTGGCCAGCTCGAAAACACAGGGCCAGCTCGAAAACACAAGCTTCTAGCCGCTTAGCAGGTTCTTTTCTTTTTTAAGACATGCCAGGAACTTTTATGGCTTCTTTGCACGGTTGACTCATGGCAGGTTTCCAGGGGCTGGTTCTGTTACACTGAGATCCATGCTAATGCCAAAGGGGGAGATTTGTTGATACTGGGGTTGGGGAAGGCGATTTTAATAATAATAATTTTTTATTTATACCCCGCCCTTCCCAGTTCAGAAAACCGGGCTCAGGGCAGCTAACAACAAATTTAAAACATTTAATTGATGCAAACAATTGATTTTACAGTGGTGCCCCGCAAGACAAACGCCTCGCAAGACGGAAAACCCGCTAGACGAAAGGGTTTTCCGTTTTGGAGGCGCTTCGCAAAATGAATTTCCCTATGGGCTTGCTTCGCAAGACGAAATGTCTTGCGAGTTGCTGCGGGTTTTTCCCCCTTTTCCTAAGCCGCTAAGCCGCTTATCAGCTGATCCGCTAAAAGCCGCTAAACCGCTAATAGCGCTAATCCGCTAAGCTGTCAATGGGCTTGCTTTGCAAGACGAAAAAACCGCTATACGAAGAGCCTCACGGAACGGATTAATTTCGTCTTGCGAGGCACCACTGTAGAGAAAGCTTTCTGTCTGTTGGTTACTGAATGCTCTCTAAGCACTTAATGCAGCAGTGGGAAACCCTTCTGCAAGCCAGCTGTAGAGAGGCCGAGGGTGTGCGCAGTCAGTATGGGCGCCTCTCGCACAGCGACTGTATGGGCTGCCGCGCGTGTGCAATCTGTACGGGATGCCGCACATGCGCTGTATAGACGGCATGCACGAGCGACAGCCCGTACGGATGCTGTGCGAGTGACAGCCCGTATGGAGTGTGCATGTGCAGCATGCTGTACAGAGTGCGCATGCGCAGAAACCCATGCGGTCGCCACGTGAGCGATGGGCTGCCGCATGTGTGCACCTCATACGGGATGCCACACATGCGCACCCCGTACAGATGTCGCGCGTGAGCCACCAGGCAGTTCACCCCGCCACTGATTGCAGCCAGACAAAAAACATTCAAGGAAGATTTGAAGCAAGGTAAATGAGGCTTAGGGACGTGGGTGGCGCTGTGGGTTAAACCACAGAGCCTAGGACTTGCTGATCAGATGGTCGGCGGTTCGAATCCCCATGACGGGGTGAGCTCCCGTTGTTCGGTCCCTGCTCCTGCCAACCTAGCAGTTCGAAAGCATGCCAGTGCAAGTAGATAAATAGATACCGCTCCGGCAGGAAGGTAAACGGCTTTTCCGTGCGCTGCTCTGGTTCACCAGAAGCGGCTTAGTCATGCTGGCCACATGACCTGGAAGCTGTACGCCAGCTCCCTCGGCCAATAAAGCGAGATGAGTGCACAACCCCAGAGTTGGTCACGACTGGACCTATTGGTCAGGGGTCCCTTTACCTTTACCTAAATGAGGCTCAGGGAAGAAGTTGTGGTTGGGGAGGGGACATGGCCCTGGGAGAGTTCTAAGGGCCGGAGATATAGGCCAGTGCGCACACAGACACACCATTCTGATCACTTTTCCTCTGTTTGCAACCGTGAAGGGAGCACTCACCTTGACACAAAGCGGGCTGTAAGCAGGACTGGAGAGAGACTGCCAGAAGGAATCCAAGCTGTTTCAAGCGAGCCATCACCCTCCTCCCCAGCCAGGAGTGGGGCAAGGGGAAGGCAGAGGTTACCCCACTGCCTCCACCAAGGAAGGAAGGGAAGCCACAGGCCCAGGTGCTCCCTTTGCCCTGCAGCTGCCTCCAAAACACTTCAGCCGGTTTAAAGTCCTGCAATATCCGACGGTGGAGTTAAAGGCCTGAATTTTTAAAGAGAGGGAGAGAGAAAGGAAATCTGTGATACTCCAAAATCTACAGCTACTTCTGCTACCTGCATTTGCAGGGATGGAAAAACCTGAACACACCCAGACTTTGCTGGCCTCCAGCTCCCAGCATCCCCGACAACATGGAAATTATTTATTTTATTTTATTTTATTTATACCCCACATTTGAGGAAAACTTTCCTGAAAAGGCAAAGTTACAAAAACTACCAATATATATGAACTACTTATTTTAAAAGCAGTACAGTGGTACCTTGGTTCTCAAACTTAATCCATTCCTAAAGTCCGTTCCAAAACCAAAGCGTTCCAAAACCAAGGCGTGCTTTCCCATAGAAAGTAATGCAAAATGGATTAATGCGTTCCAGACTTTTAAAAACAACCCCTAAAACAGCTATTTAACATGAATTTTACTATCTAACGAGACCATTGATCCATAAAATGAAAGCAATAAACAATGTACTGCAGTCACACAATCAATCAATCAGAAACTGAACTGGGTTCCACACAGTCACAAAAACAAAACAAAAAAGCCGCAAAAACAAAAATGCAAAATAAGTAGCAGAAACAGACAGACCTCAGTGTAACACTCAAAACAGAAGTGTGACACTCAAAACGGTGTGTCCAATATGTACGTGACCGCACACACGTGCATCGTGCCGAACCAGGAAGCGACCCAAAAACATCACAAAAAGGGCCGGAAGTGACATGGGGTGTTTGCAGGCTTTTTCAATAGGTGTTCCGAGTATACGCAAGTTCACGCAAGCGCGCAATGTCCTGGAACACAACCGCCGTGCAAACAGGGAGTTGCCTCTACCTAAAAATGTAATGTATACTTGCAAATGTGTATGTGTGCGTGTGTGCAGGTCCACTCATCAGGGAGCCAGAACTAGTTTCTCCTTCCTGTCCAATATACTCAGGGATGGCATGTCAGTTTAAGACAGGCCCCAAGTGAGCTTGCAAGGTCTATCCTAGCAACACTCCCTAAGTGGATCTGTGAAAGAGCAAGTCCAAGCAGCTCACTAATTGTCAGGGTCATAATGCCCTTTTTCCTGTTCTGCCTTTTTTTTCTTTTCTAGGGGCCAGCACCACACCCTGCAGCTATACCTATTAAAAATAGGGACTGTGTGTTTTTCTTACTCACTGTGGTAATGAATAGTGCGTATTAAATTTGCTGCTGTTATATAATAACAATCTGTAGCATTTCTTGCATAAAATAAAATAATAATAATAATAATAATAATAATAATAATAATAATAATAATTATTTATTTATACCCCACCCATCTGGGCAGCTTCCAACAAACACTAAAATACAGTAACCTATTAAACATTAAAAGCTTCCCTAAACAAGGCTGCCTTTAGATGTCTTCTAAAAGTTTGGTAGTTATTTTTCTCTTTGACATCTGGTGGGAGGGCATTCCACAGGGCGGGTGCCACTACCGAGAAGGCCCTCTGCCTTCTTTTGTCGTGCTTTGTTATGTTGTTGTTGTTGTTTAGTCGTTTAGTCGTGTCCGACTCTTCGTGACCCCATGGACCAGAGAACGCCAGGCACTCCTGTCCTCCACTGCCCCCCGCAGCTTGGTCAGACTCATGCTGGTAACCTCGAAAACACTATCCAACCATCTCGTCCTCTGTCGCCCCCTTCTCCTTGTGCCCTCCATCTTTCCCAACATCAGGGTCTTCTCCAGGGAGTCTTCTCTTCTCATGAGGTGGGCAAAGTACTGGAGCCTCAGCTTCACAATCTGTCCTTCCAGTGAGCACTCAGGGCTGATTTCCTTCAGAATGGAGAGGTTTGATCTTCTTGCAGTCCATGGGACTCTCAAGAGTCTCCTCCAGCACCATAATTCAAAAGCATCAATTCTTCGGCGATCAGCCTTCTTTATGGTCCAGCTCTCACTTCCATACATCACTACTGGGAAAACCATAGCTTTAACTATACGGACCTTTGTTGGCAAGGTGATGTCTCTACTTCTCAAGATGCTGTCTAGGCCTGTCATTGCCCTTCTCCCAAGAAGCAGGCGTCTTTTAATTTCGTGGCTGAGAATCTGTGCCCTACCAGAGGCTGTTGTACTCAAACTCCCGTCAGCCCCAGCCAGCAAGGGCAATAATAGTCAGGGATGATGGGAGTTCTAGTCCAACAACATCTGGAGGGTCCACGGCTTCCATTAATAGTAAGATGGGGATGCGGGTGGCACTGTGTTCTAAACCACTGAGCCTCTTGGGCTGGCTGATTGGAAGGTCGGCAGTTTGAGTCGGTACGACCTAGCAGTTCAAAAGCACTCCAGTGCAAGTAGATAAATAGGTACCGCTGTGGCAGGAAGGTAAACCGTGTTTCTGTGCGTTCTGGTTTCCACCAAGGTGTCCCATTGCACCAGAAGCAGTTTAGTCCTGCTGGCCACATGACCCGGAAAGCTGTCTGTGGACAAACGCCGGCTCCCTCGGCCTGGAAGCGAGATGAGTGCCGCCACCCCATAGTCACCTTTGACTGGACTTAAATGTCCAGGGGTCCTTTTACCTTACTAATAATAAGATACTTTTTATTTATTTATTTATTTATTCATTCATCCCTATACGAGAAACTCATGTAAAATCTAAACAAATGCTAACAAATAAGAATTTAGGTTATCATTTTAGTGTTGTTATGTCAAAGTTCTGGCCAAACCACCACAAGCTACAGGGGAGAGAGGGACAGAGCAAGCGGTGCTGTCTTCTGAAGTATGTGAATTTACACATCAGGCCCACCTCATCCATGAAGGGAAGAAGAGATGCATCACCCTGAGTGTTTTTCCTACTAAATGCAGTCAAGTAAAAGTAGCATACAATAAATTATTTACCAATATTAGATTCCTTCTACAACTTCTTGTCTCTCCACAGTCACCAGTTACCATAAATCTGTGGGCCATTTGTTACATTCTGTTGTGGTTGAGGTAAAAAGAAGAGGCTTAAAGACTCTCTCAAGGCAAATCTACAAAAATGTAGTATAAAAAGCGGCAAATGGGAAACACTGGCCTATGAGCACCAATTGGAGAACAGCCTTTACCAAAGGTGTCATGGGCTTCAAAGATGCTCAAACTCAGGATGAAAGAGAGAAACATGCTAAGAGGAAGGCATGTCTGGCAAACCCTCACAGTGATCAACTCCTGCCCGGAAACCTATGTTCCCACTGTGGAAGGATGTGTGGATCCAGAATTGACCTCCACTTATGGACTCACTGTTAAGATAGTCTGTTAAGATAGTGTTCATGGAAGACAATCTTACTCGACTATGAGTGATCGCCAAAGAAGAAGAAGAAGAAGAAGAAGAAGAAGAAGAAGAAGAAGAAGAAAGATATTCTGTTGTCACCAAAGTCCACCCAAAGGAACCCTATGCGAGACTTAATCATCCATGCGATTATCAGGGCCTCTTCACACGTTACACTGGGCAATGAGCAGGTGTTCAAAAATGTATGCCTCATTTAGGTATACTTGTTGGAGACCCAGGATTGACCGTAACTCATTTTTCAGAAGACACACAGTGTTGGGGTGTAAAGTGGGAGAAACCTCAAGAGTTGTTGCTGGGAAATGTGTGAAATAGCAGGCAGTGGAGCCAAACTGACAAAGGGTTGCAATCTTTTCACGTTTACTTCGAAATAAGTCCCACTGAAACCTATGACTTAACTTCCACTAGCACAGCATGGTGATTCAGTAGCTGAGCTATGAACCAGAAAACCCCAGTTTGGATCACTTCAGGCAGGAACTCTTTGGCTGGGCTTTAGGCAAGCCATTGATTGATCTGTCCCTGCACTGAGGGTACATAACACAGGCCTACATAACAAAGAGTTGCAAAACTGACCCAGATTAAGCTTGGAACACTCCGAGGCAATGTGATATAAATGCACATAAAGGCAACAGATTAGCATTTAAATGATGCTGCCTAGAGGGGTAACAATGGATTTTCCTGGATTTGGAAGAGTTGAGTCTTGTCTCTGGCAAGACACATTCTCAGCCTAAACCTCACCTCAAGGACCTTGTGGGGAAACATAAAGTGACACAGGCCCTATCATCAACATCATCATTATAGGGTTACACTGTAATTTAATGCTCAAACCTTCAGGGTTGGGTGGGAAAGAGGTCTAAAAATAGCCAGCTTGCATTCATAAGCTGGGGCTAGGCAAGAGTGACAGAGTTATTTCACATGATGACATCAGTCCCTGTAAGCAACATCACACTTCCAGACATGGAGGAAACCTGAGGGAGGGAAGAAAACATGGCAGAGGAACAGAGCTTGGCGTTGCAACATCACACAGGAACTGGGAAGGAAGCAAGGAAGGCAAGCTAAGGGCATATTTATTTATTTAAATCACACCTGGGCAGGATCTCTCTTCCTGGCTCAACTTCCCCCACTTTTGGCAAGCAGCCCAAAGCGAAGTGGGGAGTCTTGTTGAACAACCTTTAAGCAGGACTCACTGCCTCTTCCCACCCCCCACCCCCCCGCACTGTTCCACCCACCTACCTTTTTTGAAGTATTGTACCCAAGCTCTTTCAAGGTACCATGTAGCCTCCTCTTTGACTAGAGTTTCACGCTGTACTATTTTCTGGTTATATTATAATATTTTTGTTCCATTGTTGTTGTTGTTATTTCTGTAGGACACCCTGGGAATGCCAGCAACATTGAAGGGGTAGCGATACAATTTCAGAAATAAGAAAACATACAAACATACCTGTGACATGCTATACAGTGGTGCCCCGCAAGACGAACGCCTCGCAAGACGGAAAACCCGCTAGACGAAAGGGTTTTCCGTTTTGGAGGCGCTTCGCAAAACGAATTTCCCTATGGGCTTGCTTCGCAAGACGAAAATGTCTTGCGAGTTCCTGCGGGTTTTTTTTTCCTTTCCCCCCCCTTTTCCTAAGCCGCTAAGCCGCTTATCAGCTGATCCGCTGATAAGCCGCTTAACAGCTGATCGCTAAAAGCCGCTAAACCGCTAATAGCGCTAATCCGCTAAGTTGTCAATGGGCTTGCTTCGCAAGACGAAAAAACCGCTATACGCAGAGCCTCACGGAACGGATTAATTTCGTCTTGCGAGGCACCACTGTAAAGTTATCAGTGATTTGAACACTGATCTCAGTCACCTGCTCTGCCAGTATTCTGGCTGGACTGCAAGAAGATCAAACCTATCCATTCTGAAGGAAATCAGCCCTGAGTGCTCACTGGAAGGACAGATCATGAAGCTGAGGCTCCAATACTTTGGCCACCTCATGAGAAGAGAAAAGACCCTGATGTTGAGAAAGATTGAGTGCACAAGGAGAAGGGGACGACAGAGGACGAGATGGTTGGACAGTGTTCTCGAAGCTAGCAGCATGAGTTTGACCAAACTGTGGGAGGCAGTGGAAGACAGGAGTGCCTGGTGTGCTCTGGTCCATGGGGTCACGAAGAGTCGGACACGACTAAACAACTAGATAACAACAAAAGTGTATATATTGTTATAAGTTTGGGGAGGGGACCCCCTAACCCTAGAAATTAATAAATGGCAGGATTTTGATTATTTGGGATATGAAGGGAGAAATACAAGCTGCAGAGGAATTCCTGAGCTAGCCTGTGCAAATTACCTGGCCAAGCTAAAGCTATTAAGAAACAACACAGGGCCATTGAAGGTCATTGGCAATGCAAGAGAACTGTCCTCCCCCCCCCCCCCTCACCGCTGTGAAAAGAGACTGGAAATTTTGAAGGTTACTAGGTAAATGGGTATACCCCACCCATCTGGCTGGGTTTCCCCAGCCACTCTGGGTGGCTTACAGCTCATAAAAAATTGTAAAACATTAGACATTAAAAATTTCCCGATACAGGGTTGCCTTCAGGGCACAGACCCTGGTTGAGGGCCAAGACTCCTGGAGCACAGCTCTGGAAGGATTGAGGGGGCAGTAACAACATTCATTGCTTATTCTTATAAAGCAGGGATGAGGAATCTGTGGCCCTCCAGATGTTGCCGCAACATCAGCCCTGACCACTGGCTCTGCTGGCTGGGACAGATGTGAGTCAGGAGTCTAGCAACACCCCGATTGAAACATTTGTTTGCCATTTCAGAAATGAAGATCCATTTTAGAGGAGCAGAAAGATTGTTCTGAGCAAGGTGGAGGGGGAAGGTCAATTTTTGACATTACAATGCTCATCGGTCGGCACTCTTTCACTGCCAGCCTCTGCTGCAAAACAGCACAACTACATTTCCACCCACAGCTGCTCTCAACTGCTCAAACAACATGTATCTGTACTCACCCTTAGTATGCCCCCATTGTATGAAGTCCTCACCCCTCCCCATCCGTCTCCACGACTTAATCCAGACGCAAAATATTTGCCACTTTCTCAGGCTGAAGAAGCGCTTTGATTCAGATGGAAGACATCTGTAAGCCTCTACACCCAGGAAAGGGAAGCCCACAGCAACTCCTTTCTGCTGGGTGAACTACAACCCCCATCATGCAGGCTGAGGCCAACTGAAACTGTAGTCCAAAATATCTGAAGGGCATCACATTAGGGTGGGGGCTGTCTTATGCCATAGCAACCTCCCCAATGTTAGCAGGCCCCCACATGTTAACAGTCCTCAGGCCTTATGTACATTCTAGACATTGTTGTTTGCTGAGAAGCATGACTTTCTGCCACAGCCAACTACATCTAAGTCTGCAACCATCTATAACTGGGGGGAAATCCACATATTTATTTTTGCTTCCACTTCCTGTGTGTCAAGTCTTAGTCTGCAAGCTCCTCACACCAGGGAGCTGCAATCTTGTTGTCTGAAAAGCACCCGGCACATTGAAGCCACTATATAAACAACACTCCAAAGACCTTGGACCTCAAGGAGCTCTGTGAAGTTCTAGTACACGGGTAGGCAAACTAAGGCCCATGGTTGGATCTTCTAAATCCACCCGCGGATGGTCCAGGAATCAGCGTATTTTTACCTGAGTAGAATGTGTGCTTTTATTTAAAATGCATCTCTGGGTTATTTGTGGGGCATAGGAATTCATTCATTATTTTTTATCAAAATATAGTCCGGCCCACCACCTGGTCTGAGGGACAGTGGACTGGCCCAATGCTGAAAAAGTATGCTGACCCCTCTTCTAGTACTTCATTGGTGCTTTCCGTTTTCAGATGATTTCGGTAATCTTTCACACGCAAACAAAAACACACAAGCACCCCACCAGCTTCGCAGCAGAACATTTCAAACTGAACATTCCCCAGATTACTGGTTCAGTGGGAGTACACGTCAAGTGCTGCTCCATTTCCAGCGCTGGAAACAAAACTGCACCATTGCATAATAGTCATGTCGGCAGGAATTTTAATTTACTGAGTCAGATCCATCAATCATCCACCTAAGCCCAGCTTTCTGCCTGCAACAATACCATGAGATGTGCCTAGCAAGTTCACCAGCAAGACACATCTGGCAGCCACAACCGTCAACAACACAAAAGGTTGCCTCTTGTAGTTACTGTGTCTCGTACCCACCAGTGAATCAATCTAATCCTTTTCTAAAAGCTTGACCATGTCCTGTGGCGATGAATTCTTTTGCTTAATTACACATTGGAGGGGATCCAAAGGACTGTTTTCGGTATGTTCATGGGCTTCGATGTGCTCCCCCCGCCATGGGATTTTTGCCTCCCACCAACACCACTTGGAACTGCGGACAGACACACTTGCACAAACCATCACCACCACATTACAAGCAGCTCACACAAAGATCTGGAGGGCACCAGGTTGGGGAAGGCCGACTACCTTAATGGCCTTATGGCACCTAACAAATTTGGAGATAACTGGGGAGTCAAATATTTCGCCTCTTGCTCTGCTCAAGAGCTTCCCAGGGGCATCTAACTGGCCACAATACTAGACTAGCTGGGCCTTTTATCAATTAATTAATTTTCTACCAATACAATGGTACCTCGGTTTACGAACTCATTCCGTTCCGGAAGTCCTTTCTTAAACCGAAACTGTTCTTAAACTGAGGCACGCTTTCCCTAATGAGGCCTCCCACCGCCGGTGCCCTTCCACCGTTCAGATTCCGTTCATAGACTGAGGTAAAGTTCTCAAACTGAGACACTATTTCCGGTTTTGCGGAGTTTGTAAACAGAATCGTTCTTAAACCGGACTGTTCTTAAACCGAGGTACCACTATATAGTTAAAATTTCTATAAAAGACAATGAAAATGCAAGTAACATGCAATAAAATTTCCTTAAAATTAGATAATAAAAAAAAGATAACACAAATACAACTAAACGTTGTACAAGACAATTTTTGGGAAAGAATAAAGTACCCCGAAAGCTTGTGTAAATGTTTTTAAGAGGCATATACAGGTCACCACTGTCTGTAGCTCACTAACGCACTATCTGTGCCATCACTGAGAAGGCCAGCTTGTCTAGTGTCACCAAGTTACAATCTGATAATAATAATACTAATAATACTACTAATAATAATAATAATAATATATTTATACCCCACCCATCTGGCTGGGCCTCCCCAGCCACTCTGGGCGGCTTCCATGGAAACCAAAAATACAGTAAAATATCACACGTTAAAAACTTCCCTGAACAGGGCTGCCTTAAGATGTCTTCTGAATGTCAGGTAGTTGTTTATCGCTTTGACATCTGCTGGAAGGGCGTTCCACAGGGTGGGCGCCACTACCAAGAAGGCCCTCTGCCTGGTTCACTGTAGCTTTGCTTCTCGCAATGAGGGAACCGCCAGAAGGCCCTCGGCGCTGGACCTCAGCGTCCGGGCAGAATGATGGGGGTGGAGACGC
Organism: Podarcis cretensis; assembly: GCF_951804945.1. Taxonomy (NCBI): domain Eukaryota; kingdom Metazoa; phylum Chordata; class Lepidosauria; order Squamata; family Lacertidae; genus Podarcis; species Podarcis cretensis. Next base: position 35,121,841 of record NC_137187.1, read on the forward strand.
TCCTTCAGGTATACTGGACTGATAGTCATGAAGAGACTAGCAAGGTCTCCTTGAAAGATCTTAAAGATTGGCTTTATCTGATCTTGCATAGGCGCTTATTTTTTGACCCGCTTCTTAATGTTTCCTAACATTGGGCTGTCCTTTTTCAACTCCACAGCCTTGCAAGTTGATGTTTCCAGCGATCCATCTATTCTGACTCTTTGCCTGCATAGTTTCTGCCTGTTTGGTGCCCACCAGTTTATTACAAAGTTGATGCTTATCAGCCATTCTCATGCATACAGGCCCACTATATATAAAGTCAACAAAATCAAATGCTGAACTGCATTGGGTTGTATCTTGCAACGATTACTTTGAGGCGCAGGGGGCGGGACTCCCTGCACAGAGGAATATAGCCTATCAGGAAAAAGGCTAAAGTGCGGTCTTCTTCCCTGATGTGCTCATTTTCTGCGTGCAGGGCTTTTGTTGTTGCGGAAGGATTGAAATATTCAGTTACCTAACTGTAGTTTGAAATGGAAAGAGCACCATTCCAAAACTCAAGGCCAGGGGTTGGCAACCTAAGGCCTGTGGGCCACAAGCCGCCCATGGGGGTCGTTTAACCAGCCGACAAGCTGCCCCCAAAACGAGCCGCCCGCTTGGCGAGTCCCCGCGCACTGCACTAAACTAGCACAGCATGGCGCGGGGACTCGCTTCTACGGCGCTGGAAATCAAGACTGCGCAGACACCGGAAATCACATCTGCGCAGATGCAGACGCCGGAAATCACGGGCACAGTCTGGCTCATGGAGGGATCTCCGCTGGAGTGAACCGGCCCGGGCGAAGTAAACCTTGCCGACCCTTGCTCTAGGCCATGGTTTCGGCAAGATTTGCATTCATCACACAGAGCTGTCCATCAATGCCTCTTATTTCCCCATTTATTCAAAGGCTAGTTCTCTTATCCTACAGTTAGTTGAAAAGTCTAAAATTATTCATGTTCCCATAGGCATCTGGTTGGCCGCTACGAGAATAGGATGCTAGACTAGGTGGGCTTTTGGGTTTGATCCAACAAGACATTCAAGAGATGAAGAAAGCAGTGCCCAAGGATTAAGACTTTCTGGGAGATGATCTATAATGAAATGAAAAAGGTACTTAAATATACCTTTCAGAAGAAACCAGAGGCCTTTCTCCTGGGCATGGTCGGCCAATTGGTGCCAAAGAAGGACAGAACTTTCTTTATGTATGCAACAACAGCAGCAAGAATACTCATCGCGAAGTATTGGAAGACACAAGATTTACCCACCCTGGAAGAATGGCAGATGAAAGTGATGGACTACATGGAATTGGCGGAAATGACTGGCAGAATCCGAGACCAAGGTGAAGAGTCGGTGGAAGAAGATTGGAAAAAATTTAAAGTTTATCTACAGAAACATTGCAAAATTAAGGAATGTTAGAAGGATGTTGGAATGAAGTAATGTGGTTTTAGCAGAAATGATATAAAGGATTAGGTAAAAATGGATTTGTTAATTGGTGAAAGATGAGAATGTAAAATTACAGTATATTAAGATAAATTAATAGGATAAAAACAAAGCTGGAAAGGATTTGCTGAAATATCTAATTGAACTAGAATACAAAAAGGGAGGTGTGAGGAGGTCAAGGAAATAAGCAAAGGAAAGAAAGTTATGTAAAAGTTTGATTTGTGTGCGTTTTTTTAAATTGCTTGTATTTTTTCTATCTTTTTTATTTTTCTCTTTTTTTGTTGAATAAATATTATTTATAAAAAAAAAACAAGAGATGAAGAAAGCAGTGGCATTAGTGAGGTAAGAACTACCTCATGGGATCAGACCACAATCCACCCCGTCTACTGTTTAGTTTCCAAGCAAACCATGAATACGGTTTCCCCTACTTTGACCCTAACAGCTGGTTTTCAGAGGCACCTGCAGTCCTACACCTACTTATCTGGAAGCCCAACTGAATTAATGGGGCTTAGTACTGAATAGACATTTGTAGGATTGTGCTATTAGCTTCATAATCAACACCTCATGACAAATCTATTGGTTTGATCAGACCTTTTTGTTTGTTGTGCTTTTATTTTTTAGCTTTTCTATTATACAAGTGTACACACATAAATCACAAAACACGACATCTGACACAAAAAAGCATCACTGGAGGTGTGCAAAGTATGGTACTTAATATATTATTTTACAGGGTACAATAATGAGGTGATTACCGTAACCCAGTCCAATGAATTCTTCAATAAATAAACTTGGAAAATACACAATAATATGAGTGAGCTAGGGACGCGGGTGGCGCTGTGGGTAAAAGCCTCAGCGCCTAGGGCTTGCCGATCGAAAGGTTGGCGGTTCGAATCCCCGTGGCGGGGTGCGCTCCTGCTGCTCGGTCCCAGCGCCTGCCAACCTAGCAGTTCGAAAGCACCCCCGGGTGCAAGTAGATAAATAGGGACTGCTTACTAGCGGGAAGGTAAACGGCGTTTCCGTGTGCGGCTCTGGCTCGCCAGATGCAGCTTTGTCACGCTGGCCACATGACCCGGAAGTGTCTCCGGACAGCGCTGGCCCCCGGCCTCTTGAGTGAGATGGGCGCACAACCCCAGAGTCTGTCAAGACTGGCCCGTACGGGCAGGGGTACCTTTACCTTTACCTTTTTATGAGTGAGCTAGAATATTGCCTGCATATCTGCACCCTAGTGCAATATATGCTGGCTCATTTGTATATTTAATAAAATCTCCTCTTGCCGCCTTCAATTTTATTTTTTTAGCTTTTCTATTATACAAGTGTACACACATAAATCACAAAACACGACATCTGACACAAAAAAGCATCACTGGAGGTGTGCAAAATATGGTACTTAATATATTATTTTACAGGGTACAATAATGAAGTGATTACCGTAACCCAGTCCAATGAATTCTTCAATAAATAAACTTGGAAAATACACAATAATATGAGTGAGCTAGAATATTGCCTGCATATCTGCACCCTAATGCAATATATGCTGGCTCATTTGTATACAGTATTTAATAAAATCTCCTCTTGCCGCCTTCAATTTTTGCAACAACTTTTCCATTATAGCCGTTTGCCAGGCTATATTACACTAGTGATCAACATTCATTAAGTACAATTTAATTTTCCAAGTTCTGGCTATTACCATTCTAGCTGCTGTTAATATATATGTTATTAATTCTTTACTTTTTAATTGGTCCATATCTGAAGTATATAAATTAAGTAAGGCTAAAGCTAGAGTCATTGGGATTGTCTGAACTGTAATCTGAGTTACTCTTTAGAAACTTTCTCCCAAAATTGTTCTATTTGTGGATATTCCCTCCACATATGTTGGTATGTACCTATAATTTAGCATCCTCTCCCACATGACGAGGAGCTATTGGGCTTTATATAAAATAGGCACCTTGGTGCTATCATATGTAAAAGCAAACATTCACATTGTATTCTGCTCCTTGCCTGGGGCTCCTACGCAAGACATCCTTGCACTTTCAAATTCCTTGGCAAAAAGAAGTCTAGGTCAGAAAGGCAGCTTCAAGACAAAGACTCATTCCCATGACCTTTGCAGGTTTCTGTGAGTCATCTCTCAAAATGGGAGGTGATACCAATTCTATGGAAGCATGACAAGCTCCTTTTATGTTGAGCAAAGTAACTGTGTGACGTTGAATCACAGTGTGAGGCTGGATCCTTGTCAGGAACAAATTATTATCATTATTATATATTACGTCTTTATTCATGCCCTGCCTTTTTCCCTGACGGGACTCAAGATGCCAGCATCACAATCAATGGTGCAACCACATATACCACATCATGCACAAATTGCCCACAAGGCTCACGGCTAGCTAGCCCAAGACATTTTGCTGACTGAGATGAAGGACAAGATAGTGACACATCCCATATCCCCTGTTCCACTTACAGAAGCTGACTGAACTGGCAATCGGATCTTACTTCAACGCCAGAGCCAGAAAAGGGCCCTCCACCATGCCCGAGTGCAGCAGGCGACTTTAGGGGGCACAGTGCAAACCACATGGCACACAGGGCTCTCTTCTCCAACTGCCACCCGCCCTGTGAAATGCCCTCCCATCAGATGTCAAGGAAATAAACAACTACAGTGGTACCTCAGGTTAAGAACTTAATTTGTTCCGGAGGTCCATTCTTAACCTGAGGTACCACTTTAGCTAATGGGGCCTCCCGTTGCCACTGCAGCGCCGCCGTGCGATTTCTGTTCTCATCCTGAAGCAAACTTCTTTACCCGAGATACTATTTCTGGGTTAGGGTAGTCTGTAACCTGAAGCGTCTGTAACCCGAGGTACCACTGTATCTGACTTTTAGAACACATCTGAAGGCAGCCCTGTTTAGGGAAGTTTTTAATGTTTGAAGTTTTATTGTGTTTTTAATATCCTGTTGGAATCTGCCCGGAGTGGAAGGGAGGCCCGGCCAGATGGGCGGGGTATAAGCAATAAATTATGTATTATTATTATTATTATTATCATTATCATTATTATTATTAGACCCAGCCAGCCCTGCACAAAATTAGACCAATGCCAACAAGAGATACATAGCTTCAATAACTACTACCAAATGTGCTGTTTTCCGAGTAGCAGACAGATTTTTCTTTCTCTGCCTAGATATAACCTGGTGCAATTTAGGTCAAGAGGTGCCAGTGTGCCAAAGCCGTAAGAGTATTTGGCAAGGTCCCTAGTCTACCAAGAGAGTACAGATATACACAAAGGGGTGCCTAACCATTATGGCTTGGATAGCAGTGAGTGATGCAAATTTTGCAAAAGTGGCTTCAAATTCCCTTCTCTGCAGCGTAGCAAAGGCTGCCATCACTGCGGGTTGTTCTGGGGAACCACTGGCGACCGCAGACAGATCTGCCCCTCTGAGGGGAAAACGCTCCCACTTTGATCAGGGGTGGGGGACCTGTGGCCGTGTTTAGTTAGACTCCAACTCCCATCAGGCCTATCCAGTGCAGCCAACGGTCAGGGACGATGGGAGTTGTAGTACAGCAAACACTTGGAGGACTATAGGTTCAGCTCTGAACCATCCAGCTCTGATTTAGACGCATGGGCATTATGGAAAAGCACCACTGTGGGTAACACCCTGGTAGACTATGCCCCATGTCAGCAAGTGGAAGGTAGTTGCCATTCAGATTTTATGCCTTAGATGACGTGGGCTTTCCCTGTAGCCCAGGTGGGTGAGCTGCCATCACCACTGAACTTTTTCGTGCCTGAAATAAACACACCATGGAATAATCCTAAAGTAAATAAAGTTTAATTGCCTGCAAATAGTTACTGAGTGTCTCTCTTTTAATAGCTAGAGGCGTACCAGCACCTGTTCATACACAGTTCAGGAGCTGGTAACTAGAAGGTACAAAATCCTTTTGAACTCAGTAGAGAGGGACACATCTAATTCCACTAATAGATACAAAGTTCTGAAACGCTTGAGAACTATTTGGATAATAATCCAGCATATGCCAATCCAAGGCATTTTTTAAAAACAAACTTTATGAATTCAGGAGGATGTAATTTCTAGTGGAGTTTTTAATAGCAGCAGGTCAAGCAAGAATTCAGCAGGTAAAGCTTTTCAAAACAAGCAAACAAAGTTCAGCTGCTCATTTCTGCCTGTTATCCAACAGTCAAAGGGCCAGGGAGTCACAGAGGCCAGGAGAAAGACGACTGGCAGCCCTTCTTCTCAGGCTTGTTACGTGAGTCACCAAACCCTCAAGAAACACAATTATTTGCCTACGAAAACAGAGCAATACTGCTAGCGAATGCCTGGTCCGAAAAGTTGGAAACCTGGGCATTTATTCACTCTGAAAACCTGGCTGTGCCAGCCAGAAGTCTGACATAAATGTATTAGCCCCAAATGAAGCTTCAAGTGCCATCTCCAAGGGCCTCCGTCAAGGGAAATGAAGGCCCCAGGAAGGCTGACCCATAAGCAAAACACATCTCAGGAAGTCAGCATGGCTCTAACCAGGGAATCAAAGGTGAATATCAACCAAGAAAGGGTTAAAAAATTAATTTGGCGCCATGCATATTTGTCAAATTTGAAAACGAAAGGGAGGTGTGAGGAGGAACAGCAACCACCCCAGATGTCTGTTCTGGTCTCCATGCGGTGATTCCAAGCGTGTTCCAAACTGCTGCCATTAACTGCCATTAAACAAACACACAAGACGTAACCGTCTTGTTTGAAAAAATAATATATACTATTCATTGTATTGAATTGTAGATTACAACAGAAGTACAGTGGTACCTCTGGATACAAGCAGGATCCGTTCCGGATCCCCGTTCGCATCCTGAAGCGAACGCACCCCTCGTCTGTGCACCTGCACAAGTCACAATTCGCCGCTTCCACACATGCGCGTAACGTCATTTTGACCATCTGCGCATGTGTCAGCGGCGAAACCCGCAAGTAACATGTTCCGTTACTTCTGGGTTGCCACAGAATGCAACCCGAAAGTGCTCAACCTGAAGCATATTTAACCCAAGGTATGACTGTAGCTCATAAAGTTCAACAAATAAAATAGAAGACCCAGTGGATCAGTTCATTCTCTAATCAGTTTATGCATAAGGTCCATATATGTGAAAGAGTCTATTCCACCTGTCTGTTCATAGAGTCCATCAATCCACACGAAAGGTTGTTGCAGTTCCACAGAATCCTTTCACAGAGTCTAAGACAAGGATTTCCGGAATACTAGCCTTGTTTCGCCATCCTAGGCTTCACCAGTAGTACAAACTCATATATGATGTCACAGGACAGTGGATCTTATAGCATAGTAGTAGTTGTTGTTTTGCGCATATTAACTGCCATTAAGCAAAGCAAGATGGGGTGCAGCTGCTTTGTTTTTGTTCCACCAGTTGGCCATTTGGCAAGCCTACTGGGTGGCCTTGAACCACCAGCAGCTCTCTTACCATGGGCAGTGAACCCAGGGCTTCGCCAGCTGAAATTCCTCCACCTACCCCATTGTGATGGTTTTTATGGGCACAGGAGCCCTGGCCTCCTTTGCATAACCAGGTGGGCCGAATGTAAAGTGCTAGCGAGTTTCCTGCAGGCTATTTCATGCCGCCGGTTGCAAAATGAAAATAAAAATGCTAGGCTACGCAGACCTTGGTCTGGCCAGTGGCGTAGCGTGCGTTATCAACACCTGGGGCAAGGCAAGTAATTTGCGCCCCCTAACCCGTGGATTTCCCTAACCCCCAGATGTTGCGCCCGGTGCGGCCGGCCCCCCCTGCACCCCCCACGCTACGCCACTGGGTCTGGCCCAGTAAGGCACAGCTCCTCATGTCCTTAAACTAGGAGAGTGCACACACAAACATACCCTAGAATTGCTTAGCAGAGTAATTACGGGTTTTTTTTAAAAGTACTAGCAGATACACAGCCCAGCACGGTAAACAGAACACACACTTGACGGGCCATAGCAATTTGTGGTGTGTTTTTAAAAACACAACAACAACACCTAGGAACACACCCACAGCAGCAAGAAGCCAGCCGGCTGGGGACTATTGCAAACCCAAAGGATAATTTCTGGGTTATTCCCAGCCTGCAAGGCCCAGATTGGGGGAGGGGGGCCAAGAAGATGCCCCCCCCCGCTCTCCCCGGGTTCCCGGCTTGGCTTGCGATCAGTTCAGGCGTGCTGCTTAATGGTTAACTCGGCCGCTTGGGAAGCCAAAGTCACAGCGAGCAGCGGCAGCAACCCTCCTCTTCCCCCTCGCTCGGCCCCGCAGCCGGCTCTCCAACGGCGCCTCTTTGCAGATGCCACGCAAAGCTGCCTCGGTTTCCTCTCGAGCAGGAGAGGTGGATGCGGGGGAGGAGGAGGGAAGAGGAAGAAAAGGGAAATCACTTTCCCCCCGCCCCAGATCCGGGGCAGAACAGAAGCGCCCCTTTCCCAGGAGGCTTCGGACTGCAGGCACCTTCTTGCTCAGGAAAGAACGGGAAAGTGGGGGTTGGGGGGCTTATGGGGGGCTACTGACGCTCCCCATTTGTAGGGAAGTCCGGGCCGGACGGTGGCAGCCGCAAAGGCCCGGGGGGGGGCAGGAAAGGTCCAGACCCCAAAGTGGAGAGGGAGCCTCCATTTCCCACTCTACTTATCCCACCCTACCTGTGCCACGAAAACCCCCCTAAGAGCAGCAAGATCGGAGAAGGAGAAACTAATTCACACCCCCACGCCCGTCCGGCAGGTGTCCCGGGCAGAACTTGGCTCCCTGGCCGTGGGTTGCCAGGCCGCGCAGTGGGGCTCTTCTGGGGCAGGTACCCCCAATCATTCCCCCCCCCCTCCTCGCCGCCCGGACGCCTCTCACCTGCTCAGCCGCCGTCGGGCCCTTCCCGATCCCGGAGCTGCTTTGGCCGGAGCGCTTGTTCCCCCGCGAAGGCGACCCCGCGACGGCGCCGCCTCCCGCTCCTGGCCACGTGACCCGCCCAGGTACTTCCCTCCGTGCACCTGAGTCAGGTGAGGCGCCGCCTCCCCGCTCACCTGGCGGCGGCCGAAGCCAGGACTGCACGGCCTGGACGGCGCCAGCCAGCCAGCCAGCCAGCCAACCCGCGGGCCGGAGTTCCCACGAGCTGCCCTGCGAGTGTCCGATCGTCGTGGGCGCCGACCTTCCTCCACTTCGCGGCTACGTGCCTGGGACGCGGGAGCCTGGCTGGAACCATCGGCGCCCCTGGAGCTGGACGGAGTAGGAAGAGACGGAGGTGGGTCTCTGCCCCGAGGAGCTCAGGACCCAAAATTCCTCCCTCGGCAAAGCTACAAAGAGGAGGCAGATGGACTCCCGCGGCAGGAATATTGATAGGGGAAGAGATGTTGTTCCAAGATCCTTTATACATATATATAAATTTATTTATTTGGCTTTTCAGATTAAAATTTTAGAGTCACATATCCAAGATTGAGTTCCAAAATCCCCATCAATTGGATCTGCCGTTTTTAAGTATGCTTGGCAGCTTTTCTTTCTGGCAAGGGTCTAGCATCTTGGCCACGCCTATGTTAAATTCAAAATTCTCCAGGAGAAGCTTACAGGTGCAGGACAGAAAACAGCATCACCTGTTGAATTCCGCTTGGCAAGAAGCTGATGAAGAAATAAAACAGGGTGGTCCAGTGTGTGGCCTTCAAGGCCGTTTTGGGCAGCCCTTGACAACTTTTGATGCCCCTGCCCCAGCCCTGGCACAGTGTAAGCGAGGCGCTGGGCTTTGGGAATGAGCTGCAAGGGCTCTGGCAGGGTCCTTCCAAAGCCTAGTTAGCGTTTTTCTCAGCTTTAGAAAAGAGGTGGGAGGGCTGAGGGGAGCATCAAATTTTGCCCTCGCTCACCCCACCCCCTCATGCGACAAGGCAGTGTGCAGCCCACAGGTTCTGTGTGGTAAAAGGTAAAGGACCCCTGGATAGTTAAGTCCAGTCAAAGGCGACTATGGAGTTGCGGCCCTCATCTCGCTTTACAGGCCAAGGGAGCTGGCGTTTGTCTGTGGAAAGGTTTCCAGATCATGTGGCCAGCATGACTAAACTGCTTCTGGTGCAATGGAACACTGCGACGGAAACCAGAGCGCACCGAAATGCCATTTACCTTCCTGCCACAGTGGTACCTATTTATCTACTTGCGCTGGTGTGCTTTCAAACTGCTAGGTTTGCAGGAGCAGGGACCGAGCAATGGGAGCTCACCCCATCGTGGGGATTCGAACCACTGACCTTCCGATCAGCAAGCCCAAGAGGCTCAGTGGTTTAGACCACAGCACCACCCGCTCACTTAATATGAAAAGTTGGACCACCCTGAAGTAAAAAGTCTGGTTTGGGGTGGGGGTCCCGTTTACTTCTATATAACGTTTAATAGCAGCTTGATGCACAGAAAGGAGCAGGTAAAGGTCTTTATGGTATGGGATTAAGCAGCAGTATCTGCTAAAATCTACAGATTGAGGTGCTGTGAGAGCCCTAAGTGTGTTGGCCAATAAAGAAGATGGTTGTTCTGGTCTTGAGGCAAGGTGAGGTGATCAGCTCAGGTGGAACATCTTATAGGCCGTATTTCCAAATTGTCTTAGCCTCAATCATTTGCAAAAACATAGAGGAAATTTAGTAGCTGAAACTTCCCGGGCACTTACCATCATGTCAGATAAAACTTCCGCTGCTAAATTTGTGTGCACGTGTCAGTCAGGGTTGCCAAGAGATCAGAAAATGTCTTGCCTTCACAGCATCTCAATGTGCTGAAGTCAGCAAGAGAAGTAGCAGTATCACCTAACTGTATGAAGCTGCAATGAAAAGCACAGCTACAGAGATGGGTTGAATAGTTGGCGTCTCTGGTGTCAGGCTGCTTTTTAAGGCACGGAAGAGGAGCAGAGCCAGTAAAAGGGGGAAAGGGCATTGAGCTGAAAAGCTTTCAAACAAGGATGGGACTATGCTCAGGAGGCAAAGGGTTGCCAACTTTTCAACCTGCTCCTGTAACTGGGCCTTTAAAAGCCAGTTGATGTGGTGAGCAGATATTAACGTAAATCTCTATGCAAAAAACGAATGTGTTTGCATTAGGGGATGTCCTGAAGTAGAGGACCTTATGCATTATATCTTGCGCTGTCCCTTATATAATGAAGCAAGAGAAAGATTTTTAGCACCTATAATGACAAGGTCCCCTGGCCAGAACCCCTCTGACATGATTTTGTATCTCCTTGCAGACACAGATAAGTATGTGATCTGGTGTGTAGCACTCTTTGCAACTGCCGCTAGGAAAATTAGAGCAAATTATATAGCCAAGGTAGCCACCAACTGTAAAGGAGATGAATTTATTTGACCCTATCTACATCAAGCTATATTCTATCTTTATCACCAAACTCTGAATATAATTGCACACTGTATTAATTAACATTATTTTTTAATATATTAGTGGCCATATGATAATTTTAGCTTATAAATTTTATTGTTTAATGTCTTAATTTGTATATTAAGGTACTTTTATAGCTCTGTTTGACGGGACGCAGGTGGCGCTGTGGGTTAAAGCCTCAGCGCCTAGGACTTGCCGATCGAAAGGTCGGCAGTTCGAATCCCTGCGGCGGGGTGCGCTCCCGCTGCTCGGTCCCAGCGCCTGCCAACCTAGCAGTTCGAAAGCACCTCCGGGTGCAAGTAGATAAATAGGGACCGCTTACCAGCGGGAAGGTAAACGGCGTTTCCGTGTGCGGCTCTGGCTCGCCAGAGCAGCGATGTCACGCTGGCCACGTGACCCGGAAGTGTCTCCGGACAGCGCTGGCCCCTGGCCTCTTGAGTGAGATGGGCGCACAATCCCAGAGTCTGTCAAGACTGGCCCGTATGGGCAGGGGTACCTTTACCTTTACCTTTTATAGCTCTGTTTAGAGAAGGTAATTTCTTGATAATATAAATGTTTTAAGTCTTTTGTATCAATCCAGTATATTTTCTTATAATTGTTGAATGATTCTGTGTACATTGTGGCAGCCTTTGGCTATGTTCAGTAAAACCGACTGACTGACTGTAAATCTCTATGCTGTGAGAAGTTTCACCGACTTATTTCTGCATGCTAAGCAGCTATAAAAGGCATGAGAGTAGGCCACACCGCTTTGCAGTGGTGGTTACTGTACACACTTTCTTGAGAGTAAGTCTCACAGAACTGACGCGATGCTTTCTTCTGAGTAAACATGCATAGAATCCAACTATGTGCTGGGAATCACAAGAGCCTTCATAATGACAAAGGGGCCACTAGATCCCATTCCACTTCTTGTGCTGGGAATAGGATCCAAGATTCTTGGCTGCATTTACAAGTCCATTCTGCTCTTTGCCAATAACTCTGAAGTCATATTTCCAACTTTACATGTTTTAACTCCCCACTTGACACCTGTTAATATTATTTTCTAGTGAAACGTCTCCCCCTAGTGGGCAAAAAATGTACTCTACGTCACTTGGAAGGTCTGTTGCCAAAAGGGGGATAAAAAGCAAAGGGGAAGGCCTGTCACAACAAAAGCTATCTATCATCTGTTTATCTATCTATCTATCTATCTATCTATCTATCTATCAACTATCATCTGTATCTATCATGTGGCTCTGTATAGGCCAAGAGTGGTATTCAACTAAGTTTTACTCAGAGTGAACCTATTAACATTAATGAATATTACTACATTAGGTCCAATAATTTCAACAAGTCTACTCTGAATAAAACTTAATTGAGTACCAACCCATTTATTACAGATTAAGCACTATTTCATATCCCTGCAGTGGTTGCCTAGGTGAGTGTGTAAACGATGGCAGGCCAAAAAAAGTTAAGAAATGTGCGAGACGATGGTAGGTGTGCCATGAGTGTAGCCAGGATTTATTTTAGGGGGGGCAGGCTTTATGTTTTTTGGGGGGAGGAACCAAGTTATTTATTTGCTTGCCTCCCCTGGCTAAGCCCATGAGGTGTGCCACAGTGCTATGAGGAGCACCAATGTTCTGAATGATCCAATCAGGGTGAGTGTGATGCTTTGGGTGACAAAGTTTCCTAACAAAGAAAAAGAATTTTCTTTCAGGAGGTAGCCATTTCCAGGAACTGTTGAGACCAAATTCCCCAGTGTCAAACAGTGACTGTAAGCTTACCGGAGTCTTCCTTTGGTTCCAATTTTTGTTTTTAAAGGGGTCTGAGTTTGATGACTCAGAACAGGGCTGGGAAACCTGGGGTCTGAGACTGAAATGCTCCCGCGTCTGGTTTCAACCTGTTGCAATATTTCACATCTGATGGATGTCCAGTTTTTCTCTGGAGCGGAGGCTGACCTGTTTGGACTATAGAACTGACAGAAAGGCACTGTTTGCAGATGATATCCTGTAACAAACAAGGTGTGCAGGTGAACGAACTTCTGGTGAATGAACTGGCGGCGTTGCCTGAGTAAATAAGGGGGAACAGAGTTTTTGTACTGGGATTAAATAACAGCTCTGACAAGCCACCTTGTCCCCTCTCGTTCACTATTTGACTTGAACATGCAGCTGAGTAAGAATTCCAATAAGCTTATTATGCCCATACAAAGCAGGGCCTGACCCAATTTTAGATTGGGACTGTCCCCGCACAGAAGATGTTTCCCTTTGCCCCAAATTGGGAACAGTTCAGCTACCTGCAGTTTCCATTGTATTTTTAATGTTACGCACACACACTAATCAGGGAAGGCTATTGTGCTACCCAGGGACATACCAAAAGTTTTCTGTGCTAGAAAGTCATTCTGCTCCCTCTTCTGTTTATTAACAGAGGGTACAATCCGCCGGGAAGTTCTCTCTGAAACCAACAGGAGCTGTACAGGAACATGGTAGCAGCAAAGCTGTTAAGAGCGAGGCAGCCTGAGCCTACTAGAATCAGCGGCTGGGTACCCAGATGCAGCCACAATGTCTCTTTTGGGCAGCAGGGATGTTAATCAGAGGGGTAGATATCAGGCTGTAATTATCAAAGGGTGGCTACAATCTGCCGCTGAAGTTTGCACTAAAGGCCAAATATATTGCCGGGTTTGGGCTACCAAATATGGCACACGAATAGGAGAGCTGTATGAAACCTTTGCAGATGTCTTTTGGGCTGTTAGGGACGCGGGTGGCGCTGTGGGTTAAACCACAGAGCCTAGGACTTGTTGATCAGAAGGTTGGCAGTTTGAATCCCTGCGACAGGGTGAGCTCCTGTTGCCCCTGTTGCTCGGTCCCTGCTCCTGCCAACCTAGCAGTTCAAAAGCACGTCAAAGTGCAAGTAGATAAATAGGTACCACTCCGCCGGGAAGTTCTCTCTGAAACCAACAGGAGCTGTACAGGAACATGGTAGCAGCAAAGCTGTTAAGAGCGAGGCAGCCTGAGCCTACTAGAATCAGCGGCTGGGTACCCAGATGCAGCCACAATGTCTCTTTTGGGCAGCAGGGATGTTAATCAGAGGGGTAGATATCAGGCTGTAATTATCAAAGGGTGGCTACAATCTGCCGCTGAAGTTTGCACTAAAGGCCAAATATATTGCCGGGTTTGGGCTACCAAATATGGCACACGAATAGGAGAGCTGTATGAAACCTTTGCAGATGCCTTTTGGGCTGTTAGGGACGCGGGTGGCGCTGTGGGTTAAACCACAGAGCCTAGGACTTGCTTATCAGAAGGTTGGCGGTTCGAATCCCCATAACGGGGTGAGCTCCCGTTGCTCGGTCCCTGCTCCTGCCCACCTAGCAGCTCGAAAGCACGTCAAAGTGCAAGTAGATAAATAGGTACCGCTCCAGCGGGAAGGTAAACGGTGTTTCCGTGCGCTGCTCTGGTTCGCCAGAAGCGGCTTAGTCATGCTGGCCACATGACCAGAAGCTGTACGCCGGCTCCCTCGGCCAATAAAGAGAGATGAGCACCGCAACCCCAGAGTCGGTCACGACTGGACCCAGTGGTAAGGGTCCCTTTACCTTTGGGTTGTTAATATTGTTAGAAAAGCCCAGTGCCCGTCCCTCTCTCCACCGAGCAGTGGCCAGAGCGCATGGGGTCATAGGCACACACACAGGGTCTGTGTCCCTTTGCAGAATAAAAGACACGGCAGAGACTGTCGTGCTTTTCGAAATAGGGTTTATTCGCCTATTTACACCTTCAGTCTGCATGGAGGGAGTCTAGGTCTTCCAGCATGGCTCACAGCAGAGCTGGAAACCTTTCACCTCTTCCTCCAAGATGGATCTCAGCTCTACTTCCTCCTTCTCCCCAGGAGCACCTTGCTCTTCCCCCAGAGCAGTTACCTGGCAATCTTCCAAATCTCCAGTCTCTGGTCACACCTGGGGCAAGAAGTTCCCGCTGTCTTGTTGATGACCCTCAATGGCTCTCTATTGTTCCCTTAATGGCCCTAGTTTGGCCAGGCTACCCAAGAATTCCTTTGCCGTTTATATTTCTCCCTTCCCGCCCCAAATAATCCCAATCCTAGAATTTATTAATTTCTATGTTTATCCTGAGGGATGCGGGTGGCGCTGTGGGTTAAACCACAGAGCCTAGGACTTGTTGATCAGAAGGTTGGCAGTTCGAATCCCTGCGACAGGGTGAGCTCCTGTTGCCCCTGTTGCTCGGTCCCTGCTCCTGCCAACCTAGCAGTTCAAAAGCACATCAAAGTGCAAGTAGATAAATAGGTACCACTCCGGCGGGAAGGTAAACGGCGTTTCCATGCACTGCTCTGGTTCACCAGAAGCAGCTTAGTCATACTGGCCACATGCATAGCTGTCAAGTGTCCCTTATTTGAAGGGACAGTCCCTTATTCCAGCGCCATGTCCCGCTGCTGTCCCTTATTGATAGATGTCCCTTAAATGATGTCCCTTAAATTTCAAAGGAAGCAGCTCCTCTCCCTCCCTCCATGCCAGCCAGGGAGGAGGGAGGCTCCAACTGTGTTGCTTGGCTGTGTTGCTCACCCAATAAGAAGTCTAAGAACAACTGGGGGGTGGAGCTTGCATGCCTTGTGTGTGGATAGTTAATGCAAGCTGAGGGGGTTTTTGAATGCTGGACACCATTTTGTTGCACGTGCTGCTGCAAACTTTGCAGTGCAAAGCCAGGCCGGGGAGCCATCTTAAGTTGAGGCTGCATAGGCCTTGTGGTGCCTATGATTCAGATTCTATTCAGTTGAACCTCTGGTTACAAAGTTGGTTGGACAGTGTTCTCGAAGCTACCAGCATGAGTTTGACCAGACTGCAGGAGGACAGGAAGACTGGAGTGCCTGGAACAGGTGAGGCTGCAGGTCCCTTATTTTGGCTGCTGGTCCCTTATTTTCAAATCTGTAAGTTGACAGCTATGCACATGACCCGGGAGCTGTACGCCGGCTCCCTCAGCCAATAAAGCGAGATGAGCGCCGCAACCCCAGAGTCGGCCATGACTGGACCTAATGGTCAGGGGTCCCTTTACCTTTACCTTATGTTTATCCTAAGTCTACAACGCTACCTTTTCTGTGTTCATTCCATATTTGCACACACTGCTCGAACAAATGCTGCCTTTTCTTTGATAGGTGGGTGCATACTTCCACGTCTCAGTCACTAACAGTATATTTCAGTATGCATCTAAATTATATCATGTGTTAAACAGCTATTGCATTGGCTGTTGCACCATTTACCCTGCAGTCCTATAGATATATCTATGAGTTCAGTGGGACTTGCTCCCACCTGGAGAACTGCAGTCACATATCGCCTATATCTTTTCAGCTTGAAAAACATGGATTCTCTGTGTGGGGGCGTGTTTCACAAATATGATGCAGACCCTCATGATGCAGACCCTTCCTAGTTTAATGCAGAATTCTCTCCAGCTTCCCCAAATTTACAGTTTTCTGATGTTGGTTTCTAATTCAATGAAATACTGTAACAACCATATCAAGAGATCCCATCTGACTGCTCTTGTTGTTTTTCCATTCAGATGGTATAAGAATCATGTCTATTTACCTATCGTTATTTATAATTTATTTATAGTTGTTTACAGTTACAATATCTACTTGAGTTGCCTATAGTTTATTTATAGTTCATTCTTTTTACAGACACACACATCCTGTTTCTACTTTGAGGGGAAACAAAATACTTTGGATAGTTTCTCATGCCAGCAGGAATTTAAGCAGATTTATAATAATTAATTTGAACGCTAGACCTCAACCTACATTGAAGTTCATACTCGGTTTTACATGCCATCATTACTTGGAGATAAATCAACCCCCTTCCAAGACAAAGGAAGCCCAGGGCACACAAAAGTAAACCGGATGCAAGTTTTAATACAAATTTTACTTTCTTGGGCTCCATGATCACTGCAGATGGTGACAGCAGTCACAAAATTAAAAGACTCCTGCTCCTTGGGAGAAAGGCGATGACAAACCTAGACAGCATCTTAAAAAGCAGATACATCACCTTGCCAACGAAGGTCTGTATAGTTAAAGCTATGGTTTTCCCAGTAGTGATGTATGGAAGTGAGAGCTGGACCATAAAGAAGGCTGATTGCCGAAGAATTGATGCTTTTGAATTATGGTGCTGGAGGAGACTCTTGAGAGTCCCATGGACTGCAAGAAGATTAAACCTATCCATTCTTAAGGAAATCAGCCCTGAGTGCTCACTGGAAGGACAGATCCGGAAGCTGAGGCTCCAATATTTTGGCCACCTGATGAGAAGAGAAGACTCCCTGGAAAAGACCCTGGTGTTGGGAAAGATTGAGGGCACAAGGAGAAGGGGACGACAGAGGACGAGATGGTTGGACAGTGTTCTCGAACCTACCAGCATGAGTTTGACCAAACTGTGGGAGGCAGTGGAAGACAGGAGTGCCTGGTGTGCTCTGGTCCAGGGGGTCACGAAGAGTCGGACACAACTAAACGACTAAACCCAAAAACAAAAAATGCAATGCATCAGGAGAAAGAGATCAAAGTGAGCAGCAAGCTGGATGGCAACAGGTCCCTGCAGAGAACTATTGTACTGTTTCACACCATCCCAGTCTCCAAGCGGCAAGATACTTTAGGGGTTCCAAGTGCTCTACTGATGGTTCACTTTCCTTGGAAAGAAGGTCAGCAGAGACCAGTGGCGTAGCGTGGGGGGTGCAGGGGGGCTGGTCGCACCGGGTGCAACATCTGGGGAGGGCGCGCTCGCCGCCTCCGGAGTCGCTGAAGAGCCTCGGGCGCAGGCTGTAGCAGAGCCCCATGTCTCGCGGAACCGACGAGCTGTGTGCGCGTCCGGGCTGAAGGCGTCCGGCATGCAGCGGCTCTCAGCGCTCGCCGCGGTCCCCGCGCGTCAGGGCCGCGGAGGGCGCGCCAGACAGCCCCTCCTCACAGCCCCGCCGCTGCTGCTGCAGCTGCTGGGCCATGTTGCATTTTCCTCACCTCTCTGCCCTCCTCCTCCTCCGGGCAAACGGCGTCGTTTGGGCGGCAGCGCCAGTGGCAACTCGCCTCAGATCACCTGACACGGACCCGCCGCTGCCGCCATGGCTACCTTACCGTAAATACCCCACCCCAGGCAGCAGCAAGAAGAAGCTGGCAGCGGCGGCAGGTTAGGGATTAGGGGCGCAAATTACTTGCCTTGCCCCGGGTTAGGGGGCGCAAATTACTTGCCTTGCCCCAGGTTAGGGGGCGCAAATTACTTGCCTTGCCCCGGGTGCTGACAACCCACGCTACGCCGCTGGCAGAGACTGAAGTGTTTTTAGGATACACAGTTTTATTTATATTTAACTTGAGTTCAGGAGATAGGGACTCACAACATCAACACCCCAATAGATCTTTTTTTTAAAAAAAATTAAAAGTTTTTATTGTTAAAATAATTCAGCATTAATACACATGTATTACAAATATACAAGCATACAAACATACATTTCATACAATCCTTAAAAGTGCTCTAACACAAGGGTAGGGTGAGGGGTGGTGGATAGTGATGGGAAAAGGAATTATCTGTGGGATTGAGTGTAGGTATGTTTGAGCACACCCCAATAGATCTTGTTTCTCTCTTAGGTTTCCAGGGGAGCATCCAAGACACAACTTTGGATCCAACACAGAGCAGACACAGCTCTGTCTCCACCTTCTAGCATCCTTCCAACTCTCACATACAACTCCCATACCTAGCACCCCTTGACCTATTGTTTTTCATCTTTATTTTTGGTTATATGGTGTAAGTGTGGTGTATATATGGTGTAAGCATAGTGTATATAAGCTGGTGTAAGCCTGGGGCTGCATATTCCTGGTTTGCAGGGGGTTAGACTAGATCAGGGGTCAGCAAACTTTTCCAGCAAAGGGCCGGTCCACTGTCCCTCAGACCTTGTGGGGGGCCAGACGATATGTTGCCATGATTATGACCCGCATTTTTGAAAAAAAAACTTATTGGGACCAACCCCAACGTTGCCCAAATGTGATCTTTTTGGGAGGGGGGTTTTCCCTCATACACCCACGCTGCTTCCTTTGCTTTTTTACGCATTGACAGTTATTATTTCTCTCGTAAGACGGGGTGGGGAGCTGAGGTAAGCGCACCATTCCTGTCAGCCCTGGAGAGCATGTGCGCATGCGTGGGTGAAGGGAAAAGCCGTTGGCCACGCTAAGTCATGCCAGCACTGCTCAAGCAAAAACGTTATTTTCCCCACGTGAGGGAAGACGAAGCGGTGGCGGCTATTTACCTTTCCATGGCTTGTAACGTGTAGCTAACGAGTGGCTTCCCCAGCAGAGCGCAGAACTGCTCCGGAGTGCTGCCACCCAAGCGCTCCCCGCTTCCTCCAGCAGGGAGCGCCGCCGCCACAGACACTGGCGGGCATCGCTCCTGAGGCGCCTCCGAGCCCTTGCCGCTGCAACTACCCTTCCTGAGGTCAGTCGCCGGCAGCTCCATGGTGGAAATCCAACCTGTGGCTCCTTTTCCCTCTTCCCCACCCTGGAAGAAGAGATTGCTGCGCATGCGCGATGGACGGAGAAGGGGCTTGTCTCAAGCAGCCGCCCACCTCACTTTTGACCCCCCAAGCCTGGCTGAGTCACAAAAAACATCATCAAAACAAAATAAAAAAATTCCTTCCAGTAGCACCTTAAAGACCAACTAAGTTAGTTCTTGGTATGAGCTTCCGTGTGCATGCACACTTCTTCAGATGCAACGCGTAAAAACATCATGCGCGTGCACTATGCCGGCTGCCTGGATTCCCGGACTGTCCGCAGGCCGGATCTAGAAGGCAGTTGGGCCTGATTCGGCCTGCAGGCCTTAGTTTGCTGACCCATGGACTAGATGATCCTTGGTGTTAAGTTGTGGGTGAATATATCAGACGACACAGCGATTCTTCAAACAGCTCTTGTTTATTCAGAGGCCAGAACAGAACTGAACTGAAGGGTTCAGTCAGCCTGCTTATATAGAGCTCCAGTACAACGTAACTGTAACAATTTTCTAAAACTATCCAATCGCTGAACGTCACTTTCGATCCCTTATTTGCATAACTATCTACAGTATCCCCCTGCTGGCCCAGGGTGAGAACTTCAGTACATAACACTTGGGGTCCCTGCCAACTCTGCAATACTGTGAATCTATCCTAAGTTGACTTGCCACCCAGCTACACGAGGGGGAAAGGCCTGCCGATTTGCCTCAATGGCTACAGAGCTGCTTCTTTGGATATGTTAAAAGACAACACTGAACTGGCCAGCCTTAACAAAGGTTTGGCTGGTTTCCTCTTCTTACCCACTTACCCCCGCTGACACAGTATCATAGGTTTGAAAGGGGATCGGGGAAGGATGGAAGAATGAAGAAATCCCGACAAAAGAACAGTGGCAAGAGAAGTTGATGGACTACGCAGAACTGGCTAAACTGACGCACAAATTGTGTGAGAAGGACAACTGTGACCATAAAGAAGAATGGAAACTTTTTACAAAATACTTAAAGAATCAACAAAACGAATTGGACTCCTTGGCAGGTTTTGAATAAACATATGCAAATTTATTTGTTAATATAATAGATGGACAATTCAGAGATTTTTTACATTTTTATAACATGCAGAGAATAGTATGTGTTAATAAATCAGAAAGAA
The DNA here is from genome assembly GCF_951804945.1 of Podarcis cretensis. Taxonomy (NCBI): domain Eukaryota; kingdom Metazoa; phylum Chordata; class Lepidosauria; order Squamata; family Lacertidae; genus Podarcis; species Podarcis cretensis. The sequence continues at coordinate 35,142,237 of NC_137187.1, forward strand.
GAACTGAGGGAAGTCGTAGGGGGAGGGAGGGGTATGAGGGGAGATGGGAGGGGGGAAATTGGGGGAAAATATAATTGTTGGAATAATTTGATATGTGAAAATAATAAAAATCTTTTTAAAGGGGCTTGGGGATCATGCAGAATGATCCCCCAAAAACCTTCTTTTTAACAGTATGTTATGAGCTAATTACCTAACCAGTTTTTTATAAAAAAAATTCAAAGTACTGTACACTTACCGTACTTAGCTGTGATGTTTCACTTTATGTAGTCCTTTCAAGCGTTCAAAGCCCGTCACCTGATCATTCAGTCATAATCTTCCTTACTCAATCCTAAAGCAAGCTGGCATTATTATCTACCATATTGCAGAGGACTACGGCTGAGACGGGGCGGGGGAGGCTTACGTAAAGCCATCCAGCGCGTACATGGCAGAGGGGACATTCAAACCAGGGGTTTCCTGGTTTTCAGCTCAGCCTGCTAGTCCCTTCACTCTGCCAGCTCACTTGCCACCAGGATAGCAATGGCAAGAATCGGGGAAAAGAGTACAAGCTCCATCCAAAGATTACTCAAGCGATGTGTAGCCCGCCTGCCCCCCATCTCACCCTGCTGCCAAGCTCTACCACTATTCCCTCCCTGCTAGTGATCTGCCCTCCTCTAACAGTATGGCAGTGGTTTTCAACCAGGGTGCTGTGGCACCCTGGGGTGCTTTGACACTGGGAAACAACATTTTTGTTGCATTGACACCTGCAGTTGTTCTAACCTAATTTTGATGTGCTGATTTCATATCTGAAGTTGGCTTTGTTCTGTAAGCTCTAGGGTTTTTTTTTGCAATTCATGTTTTTCACTTTTCACCATAATCTTTGTTTTTCACAACACAAGAATTCAATATTTTATTAAACACATAGTCAAAGTAGTGCAATATGAGTATAAATGTAAGTGACTTATATAGCATTGAACATGACATGTTCAGTTGGAGGTATGCAAAAAAATGTATTCCCTTGGGATACACAATATACTGGGGAACATTTTTTTTTTTCCATTTTCTGTTGCATGAGATTTTTCAGCTGCTGTTATATGTTCTTTCAATGCTGATTTCAAATCTGAAATAGATTTTCGTGTACATGCTATAGTTATCTTTCAATTTCTGACGTTTGCCGATATGTCATATTTATACTGGGGATAAGTGGACACTGACACATTTTTGCCTACTTGAAGAAGCCATGGTCTGATCTGAAAAATACAAATATTTAGGTTACAAAACTAAAAATGAAGAAAAATTAAGTTTGCAAAACAATAATTACCATGTGGTTAGGGTAGATCAACGTGTCAGTCACTGACGGGCTGCCCGTCTCCCTCCTCGGCAAAAAGCCTGCAAGCGCTGCACACACACTTCACGCGGCTCATGAAAGGGAACGCTGAGCAGAGCCTGGGATGCATACAGGCTCTGCTCAGCACTCCCTTTAAAGATTTTTTCCCCCTTGCATCCCCCCTCTAAAAACTTGTTGTTGTTTAGTCGTTTAGTCGTGTCCGACTCTTCGTGACCCCATGGACCAGAGAACGCCAGGCACTCCTGTCCTCCACTGCCCCCCGCAGCTTGGTCAGACTCATGCTGGTAACCTCGAAAACACTATCCAACCATCTCGTCCTCTGTCGCCCCCTTCTCCTTGTGCCCTCCATCTTTCCCAACATCAGGGTCTTCTCCAGGGAGTCTTCTCTTCTCATGAGGTGGCCAAAGTACTGGAGCCTCAGCTTCACAATCTGTCCTTCCAGTGAGCACTCAGGGCTGAGGTCAGGTACATCTTATGGAGCGAAAAATGCAGTGGATATTTCACAGAAAACATCAGCTCAACAATGAACCACTCAGCAAATCCCATGTTTGAAATTGCTAGGAAAGGGATTAAAAATAAAACTGCAACATGCACAGTTCTGGGATGACCCCATTTTTCTTACTTATTTCACTTCTACCACACAACTGAGTTCAGAGTTACTGCTCTTTTTTAACCAAAGTCCTACCTTCTCTTGTGCCTTTAACACAAAGCCAGCCCAATACCTTTTTGCTGCCTGAAGGGAAGAGCAAAATGTACTCTTCGCTGCCCCATTCCACGTACAAAAGCCAACTGGACTGGCAGCTCTGTTTTACTGCTTGGGAGCAGAATAATAATGTCAACGATGCATGGCAAGCAAACCGCATGACACACAGAGCTCTTGTCCCTGCTCTGCACCCCTGTCTTTGGGTTTCTCCGGCGATTGTCTCTCTTGCCTAATGGCAGGGCCAGCCCTGCTTTAACAGAAGCACATTACTACAGAAATAAAGCAGGGGACTTCTTTCTCCTGCCTTGGAGATAAAGGTGTGAGGTAGGGAATGAGCTGCCAGGTTTCTGCATGTGTTTCTAAAGAGACAGAAGCTTGATCATTTGAAGAAGAAGAAGCTGAAGATAAGGCTATCTAGATAAGGCTTAGGCACTGTTAGCGGGTGGTTCCCAAGACCAGATGGGTGGGAGGTCACCTGCTCTTGACAGGGTTACACCTCCTCTGAAGAAGCAGGATTTTAGCTTGGGGGTACTCCTAGATCTTTTTTAAAAAATATATATATATTTATTGGCAGTTTAAAGATTACAAAAGAGAAGGAAAAAAATTAAACAATGCAATACAATACAAAAACAAAAACACCACGCAACCCAAACCCTAAAACATTGAATCAACCAAACAAAACACAAACAATTAAAAGCACATCCATTAATTTCAATATCATAACTTTCGTTCACTTGTTTCAGCGACCTCCTCACACCTCCCTTTTTGTATTCCACTTCAATTAACTGTTTCAGCAATTCCTTTCCATCTTCCTCTGTTTTCTATCCTGTAATTAATCTTAACATATTCTAACCTTGTTTTTCCCCTTTAATACATTTACAATCTGTCTGTACCTAATTCCTTATAACATTTCTGCTAAAGCCATATAACATCATTCCATCATTTTTCTAGCATTCATTAATTTTACAATATTTCTGTAAATAATCTTTAAACTTTTTCCAATAATAATAATAATAATAATAATAATTTATTATTTATACCCCGCCCATCTGGCTGAGTTTCCCCAGCCACTCTGGGCGGCTCCCAATCAGTGTTAAAAACAATACAGCATTACATATTAAAAACTTCCCTGAACAGGGCTGCCTTAAGATGTCTTCTGAATGTCAGGTAATTCTTTATCTCTTTGACATCTGATGGGAGGGCGTTCCACAGGTCGGGCGCCACTACCGAGAAGGCCCTCTGCCTGGTTCCCTGTAGCCTCACTTCTCGCAATGAGGGAACCGCCAGAAGGCCCTCGGCGCTGGATCTCAGTGTCCGGGCTGAACGATGGGGGTGGAGATGCTCCTTCAGGTATACAGGACCGAGGCCGTTTAGGGCTTTAAAGGTCAGCACCAACACTTTGAATCGTGCTCGGAAACGTACTGGGAGCCAGTGCAGATCTCTCAGAACCGGTGTTATGTGGTCCCGGCGGCCACTCCCAGTCACCAGTCTAGCTGCCGCATTCTGGATTAATTGCAGTTTCCGGGTCACCTTCAAAGGTAGCCCCACGTAGAGTGCGTTGCAGTAGTCCAAGCGTGAGATAACCAGAGCATGCACCACTCTGGCGAGACAGTCCGCGGGAAGGTAGGGTCTTAGCCTGCGTACCAGGTGGAGCTGGTAGACAGCTGCCCTGGACACAGAGTTAACCTGCGCCTCCATGGACAGCTGTGAGTCCAAAATGACTCCCAGGCTGCGCACCTGGTCCTTCAGGGGCACAGTTACCCCATTCAGGACCAATCTTCTTCCACCGACTCTTCTCCCTGGTCTTGGATTCTGCCAGTCATTTCCGCCAGCTCCATATAATCCATCAACTTCATCTGCCAGGGGGTACTCCTAGATCAGGCATAGGCAACCTTCGGCCCTCCAGATGTTTTGGACTACAATTCCCATCATCCCTGACCACTGGTCCTGTTAGCTAGGGATCATGGGAGTTGTAGGCCAAAACATCTGGAGGGCCAAAGGTTGCCTATGCCTGTCCTAGATCCTTTGCTGCCACTCGAGGCTCAGGTGGCCTCAGTGGCCCAGAGTGCCTTCCATCAGCTTCAGCTGGTGCCCCAGCTATGCCCCTTTCTGGACAGGGATAGCCTAACTACTGTTGTCTATACTCCGCTAACCCAAAAATAGTGCTTCAGGTTAAGAACTTTGTTTCAGGATGAGAACAGAAATCGTGCTCTGGCGGCACGGCAGCAGCAGGAGGCCCCATTAGCTAAAGTGGTGCTTTAGGTAAAGAACAGTTTCAGGTTAAGAACGGACCTCCGGAACGAATTAAGTACTTAACCCAAGGTACCCTGTACTCTGGTAACCTCAAAGTTAGATTACTGAAGTGCTTTATATGTAGGGCTGCCTCTGAAGACGGTTCGGAAACTTCAGCTAGTGCAGAATTCAGCGGCCAGGTTACTGACCGAAGCAAGACGGTTTCAGCATATCACACCGACCCTGCTCCAACTGCACTGGCTACCAATTAATTTCCAGGCCCAATTCAAAGTGCTGGTTTTGACCTATAAAGCCTTAAAAGGCTCAGGACCACAATACAGTGGCACCTCAGGTTACAGATGTTTCAGGTTACAGACTCTGCTAACCCAGAAATAGTACCTCTGGTTAAGAACTTTGCTTCAGGATGAGAACAGAAATCGAGCAGTGGCACTGCGGCGGCCCCATTAGCTAAAGTGGTACCTCAGGTTAAGAACAGTTTCAGGTTAAGAACGGACCTCCAGAACGAATTAAGTTCTTAACCCGAGGTACCACTGTACCTCAAGAAACGTCTCTTTCCATATGAACCTACGCAGATCCTGAGATCATCTTCTGAGGCCCTTCTTCATATGACGCCTCCTCAAGAGGTCCAGAGGGTGGCAACACGAGAACGGGGCCTTCTCTGCAGTGGCTCCTCATCTGTGGAATGCTCTCCCCTGGGAAGTTCGCCTGGCGCCTTCATTATACACATTTAGGCACCAGTCGAAAACGTTCCTTTTTAACCAGGCCTTTGGTTGATCTGATTGACATCCTATGCCCTTTTAAAATGTGGCTCTTTTGGGGGGGGTATTGGTTTGTTGTTTTTAATTTGATTATATATATTGTGGTTTTTATGTTGATCTTTTCTGTGAACCGCCCTGGGACCTCCGGGTATAGGGTGGTATATAAATTCAGTCAATAATAACTGGCAGCTCTTGGTGGGAAACAGAAGAGGTCTGGGCTGGCTTTTCTTTCCACTTCCTCCAAGGCTTCCATTACTCCAATCAAGAGCTGGCAAGAAGCAGGCGGGCTCCTTGGGCAATGCCCTGGTTCACATTCCTTTTCCGCATGCACAGCAAGGTGGTAGGGAAGATGGAAACATCCATCATTCCGTTCTCTCCACCCAACCTCCCCTCCTCTCCAGCCAGACAAATTGCCCCACCGGAGCGGTGGAAGGAACAAACAAAGGCATTCAAGGCTGAAGGATTTGGAGGCAGGGCATGTACGAAAGCAGGAATTAAAACCTGGCCATGCTTACGACACTTCCAACGACAGCAACAGGCAGGGGGGTAGAAAAGGAGAGAAAAACGAAAACCTGCATCCGGCTAATTCACGGGAAGAGATTATCTTTAGCGTCAGTCGGTGGGCAGAGCTTGCAGGAACTAGCCTTTCATGGGCTGTGGGGTTGGATCCAGTCTCCAGATCCCACTCCACCCACCCACCCTCCTTCCTTCTGCTCTGCCAAGAACGCTCAAGTCTTCTTAGTAGGAAGAAGGAGATGAGACAAGGTGCCTTTCTCACTAGCAGTTGTGACAGTGCCACCAAAGAGGAGAGCTTAAAGGGGTTCAGGGGAAAGGGGCCCTTTAGCTTGGTGGCAGGTCCAACACAGCAGAACTTCCGAAGTTCCCCTTGCTAGCTGGCAGTGGCGTGGCGTGGGGGTGCAGGGGGGGCCCGGCCGCACCAGGCGCAACATCTGGGGGTTAGGGTTAGGGGGCGCAAATCCATGGGTTAGGGGGCACAAATTACTTGCCTTGCCCCGGGTGCTGACAACCCACGCTACGCCACTGCTAGCTGGCACCAGCCCATTTAAACATCCATGGGCAACTTTGATCTGAGGCAGCAAACTTATCCTGTTTCAACCTGGGTGGGTGGGTATGTTATTGGGTTGTTGTTTTCATTTTGATTACAGTCGATGCTCAGGTAATAATAATAATAATAATAATAATAATAATAATTTATTATTTATATCCCAGCCACTCTGGGCGGCTTCCATAAAAACCAAAAATACAGTAAAATCACACGTTAAAAACTTCCCTGCCTTAAGATGTCTTCTGAATGTCAGGTAGTTGTTTATCGCTTTGACATCTGCTAGAAGGGCGTTCCACAGGGTGGGCGCCACTACCGAGAAGGCCCTCTGCCTGGTTCCCTGTAGCTTTGCTTCTCGCAATGAGGGAACCGCCAGAAGGCCCTCGGCGCTGGACCTCAGCATCCGGGCAGAATGATGGGGGTGGAGACGCTCCTTCAGGTATACTGGACCGAGGCCGTTTAGGGCTTTAAAGGTCAGCACCAACACTTTGAATTGTGCTCGGAAACATACTGGGAGCCAATGTAGGTCTTTCAAGACCGGTGTTATATGGTCTCGGCGGCCGCTCCCAGTCACCAGTCTAGCTGCCGCATTCTGGATTAGTTGTAGTTTCCGAGTCACCTTCAAAGGTAGCCCCACGTAGAGTGCATTGCAGTAGTCCAAGCGGGAGATAACCAGAGCATGCACCACTCTGGCGAGACAGTCCGCAGGCAGATAGGGTCTCAGCCTACGTACCAGATGGAGCTGGTAAACAGCTGCCCTGGACACAGATTTGACCTGTGCCTCCATGGACAGCTGTGAGTCCAAAATGACTCCCAGGCTGCGCACCTGGTCCTTCAGGGGCACAGTTACCCCATTCAGGACCAGGGAATCCTCCACACCTGCCCGCCTCCTGTCCCCCAGAAACAGTACTTCTGTCTTGTCAGGATTCAACCTCAATCTGTTAGCCACCAATTTATTATTTGTACCCCGCCCATCTGGTTGGGTTTCCCCAGCCACTCTGTGCGGCTTCCACAGAGACCAAAAATACACTAAAATGGCACACATTAAAAACTTCTCTGAACAGGGCTTCCTTAAGATGTCTTCTGAATGTCAGGTAGTTGTTTATCGCTTTGACATCTGCTGGGAGGGCATTCCACAGGGCTGGCGCCACTACCGAGAAGGCCTTCTGCCTGGTTCCCTGTAACTTAAAGGTAAAGGTAAAGGTACCCCTGCCCGTACGGGCCAGTCTTGACAGACTCTGGGGTTGTGCGCCCATCTCACTTAAGAGGCCAGGGGCCAGCGCTGTCCGGAGACACTTCCGGGTCACGTGGCCAGCGTGACATCGCTGCTCTGGCGAGCCAGAGCTGCACACGGAAATGCCGTTTACCTTCCCGCTGGTAAGCGGTCCCTATTTATCTACTTGCACCCGGAGGTGCTTTCGAACTGCTAGGTTGGCAGGCGCTGGGACCGAGCAGCGGGAGCGCACCCCGCCGCAGGGATTCGAACCGCCGACCTTTCAATCGGCAAGCCCTAGGCGCTGAGGCTTTAACCCACAGCGCCACCTGTGTCCCATCCCTGTAACTTAACTTCTCCCAAAACAAAATAAAAAAATTCCTTCCAGTAGCACCTTAAAGACCAACTAAGTTAGTTCTTGGTATGAGCTTTCGTGTGCATGCACACTTCTTCAGATACCAGTATACCTGAAGAACTGTCTCCACCCCCATCGTTCTGCCCGGACACTGAGGTCCAGCACCGAGGGCCTTCTGGTGGTTCCCTCACTGGGAGAAGTTAAGTTACAGATAGGTAGCCGTGTTGGTCTGCCATAGTCAAAACAGTTTGCTGGAAGCTGCAAGCGAGAGCCCTCACATCCCATTCACAGTCTTGCAACGGACATCTAGCTGGACACGGTGAGAACACAGTGCTGGATGACGTGGGGTCTTGGGCCTGATCCAGGAGGGCTCGTCTTAGGTTTCTCTGAGTTCCTGATCTGCAGCCCTGTCTGCAGTTCTGCGCACACTTACCCAGGACCCTGCCGGAGCTGCCTCCTAAGTCACTGTCTGCAGACTTGCTGCAGGGAATGTAGTAAGGTTAAGGCTTACTGGGAAATGATACATAATGAAGTGAAAAGGATGTTTAAAATAAAGTTTGTAAGAACAAAAACCAGAAGCTTTTCTTTTGGTAATTATAGGGACAGAACTACCTAAAATGTATAGAAATTTATTCATGTATGCTACTACAGCAGCAAAAATATTACTGGCCCCAAAATGGAAAGAAGCAGAAGTCCCAGCAAAGGAAGAATGGATACAAAAACTTATGGAATATGCAGAAATGGCGAAACTTACTGGAAGTATAAAAAATCAAGATAACAAACTTTTTATAAAAGAATGGAAATGGATGGTTGAACATTTACAGATAAACTGTAAACAGATAGGAGCCTTGGCAGGATTATTGTAATAATAACCTGCAGTTTCATAAGAGTATATATTTAAAGAAGATGAATAAATGAGCAAATTAAGTTATTTTGGATATGCCGAAGATATTGAAAACAAATTTGAGGAACTGCAGAAAGAAGTCAAGATTGGAAATGTCAAAATGATTGTGAAATCCGCGAAATGTACAAACCTGAAAAATATAAATTTAAAAATTGATAATAAAAAGACTTGTTGCAGCCGGGAAAGTCTCCTTGCAGGGAAAGACTCCGGGCGGCTTCTTCGGGCAGGCGTAGCCAAGACCCGGCGACAGAATGGCCGCTGCGGGAGAAGGCAGCGCCGCAGCGCGGCTCGGATCCTGCGCATTTGCCGAGCGCTGGCTTGCGGAGCGCCTAAGCCCTCCTGACGCGGTCGGCCCCCTCCCTCCCCCTCCTTCCTTCCTTCCTTCCCCGCCCCCCGGAGGCGCATTAACCCTTCGGCGCCCGTTTTCTCCCGCTAAGCGGGGAGGGGCGAGAGGAGGAAACGGCCGAGGGAGGCGACGCCAAGCAGCCGTCGGTTAAATGCCCTTGCGCGGGCGGGCGGCGGCGGAGGCGTCTCCGTTTGCGAAGCGAGCCTGCTGGAGGCCGGGCCGCGGCGCGATGGTGGCCCCCGGCCCGTCGGGCTCCTCCGCGGCCAGCAAGACCCGCCTGTTGCCGCCGGGGCTCCGGTGAGACCCAGGATGCTGGGGCCCCGGGAGAGAGCGGCGCCCCCCGCCGAAAGCGCGCGGGACCCCGAGCGACACCAGCGCTGGGCCAGCCTCTTCGAGCAGCTGGACACCAACAAGGACGGGCGCGTGGACGTCCACGAGCTCCGCCAGGGCCTGGCCCGGATGGGCATGAACGCCGGCTCCCACGCCGAGCAGGTGGGTGGCCAGCGCGGGGGAGGCGCCCGGGGCGCCCCGGGGAAACGGAGGAGGGGGGCGCAGGGCGGGAGACCCTCGGGGCGCAGGCGTCCGGGTGGCACGCGGTGCCCCCCCTGCTCTCCAAAGACCCCTTGCAAAGCGAGTGGCCCCTGGACGGGGCTCTTGCAAAGTGAGTGGCCCCTGGACGGGGCTCTTGCAAAGTGAGTGGCCCCTGGACGGGGCTCTTGCAAAGTGAGTGGCCCCTGGACGGGGCTCTTGCAAAGTGAGTGGCACCTGGACGGGGCTCTTGCAAAGTGAGTGGCCCCTGGACGGGGCTCTTGCAAAGTGAGTGGCCCCTGGACGGGGCTCCCGCTGGACCCTGGAAGCGCACGGATCGAGGAGGGGGATGTTCGCCGGCGCCGCCGCAGCCGGATGCAAGCGGCGACTCCCCGAAGGCAAAGGAGCCCCTTCCCCTCTTGCATCTTCCCTTTCTCCGGCGGGGTGGTCTCCTCTTCTCCGCTCTCCCGAGGCCAGAAGGGAGCCGTCTGCTGGCGGGGACGCGGGGTTGCTTTGGGCGCGCTGCCCGCCCGGCGGCTGGGGAAGGGGCCTTCTGCATCTTGCACAACCGGCGAACGGGATGGATTCCGCCCCCTTTACGCGCACGACTCCAGCATTGCACTGAAGCTTTCCTTATGAGTCAGCTCTGCTTCTACTCCGGCACCAGAAAAGGGCTCTGCCCCCCGCCTCCCGCCTCCCCACGCCCGGTTGTCAGAACGGTGACAAAATAATTTCTCCCGCTTTGCAGTGGCAAAAAGAGGTGACAGCGTAGAAGTGGATGCGTGCCTTCCAGCCAGGTCTAGGAAGGAGGGCAGGGCGCCTGTGTTTTTTCCAGGGATCTGTTAGGAGGTGGGGAATTTCACCTGCCGCAGCTTCTCACCCTGACAGGTGCCACACACACCCCAAATTGAAGAAAGCATTAAAGGTACAAAAAGCCTTCTCTTTGCACCCTGACAAGTGCAAAGGGACGTGCGCGCACACACATATCCAGGCAGGATTTAATTTGGGTCATGGAAACTACATTGAATGCCAGGGATCAACAAGCGGAATATGCTAATAAAAATTCCTTTGAACATGTGCAGAATGTATACGCAGGGTAACCGCAGTGTGCCCTGCACTCAGGAGGATTAGAAGCTGGGCTTTCCAGGACAGCTGATACAGCTTTTGGACATGCTTCTAAGTAATTGCCTGTTTTGTGCAGTGAGAGTAGCTGTGCTAAGTCTGTTGCAGCAAAAGCAGCAGTAAGTCTGTGGCACTTTTAAAGATGAACAGAACTGCTATGGTAGGGGTGGGCTTTGGTAATCTTTGGTAGTATGGCGCCCTGAGCAAGGCCAAAATTTGGGGCCCCAAATGGGTCTTCTCAATTTTGCACCCCCTCAGCTTGGCATCCTGTGCAGGAGAACTGCCCACACCACCCTAAATCCGGCTCTGGTTGTGGCGCAAGCTTTTGTGGATTTTTATTTTTTATACACTTATGTACAAAGTGTTGTCAGGTTTGTGAATACATATATGGATGTAGGGAGAAAAATAATAAACGGTGGAGTCAAATGGCAATTAAATGCTGCTGCAGAGGGGGCTAACATTTGACGTCGCTGGACTCCCAGCGGCTCCAGCCAAGCAGAGGTGAAACTAGGCTTTATTTCAACCGGGACAAAGACCCAGTTTGGCATGCGTGCGCGCGTGCACACACACACACATACACACACACACACACACACACACACACACACAGGATGGGAGCCTCAATGGCACCCCTCTGTAGGTTTCACTGGGGGCAAAATACCTGGCTAGCCCCGCTCCCCATAGCTGCAGCTCTGCAGCCAAGCATGACCAAAGGTCAGGGATGATGGGAATTCAGCAACTGGAGGATCACAGGCTAGCCACCTTTGGGCTAGTGTATCGCAAACAGTGCCATGAATCCATATGCCTACCCAAACCCACTTCCTGATGCGCTATTATTTACATTGACCAACAAGCAAGGTTGAATCCAGGTTAATGGTTAATGGTAGTCCTGGGGCAATATATAATTATAATTCTGGGAGCACTGGGAGAAAACAATGACTATCTCAATCATTTGCCCTACTGCCCTTAAGATATGCATATTAATGTATTTATTCCTGTGAAAGGAAAGTATTTTTGTTGTTTGCTGCCTGTCTTCTGTACTTTTCCAGATGTTATTTTGCAGCAGCTAGCTAATGCATTGTTAGCAATCTCTGTACCTTCATCCAGAGAGCACAGGGTGACTTGTGTGGTTATTCTTTAAGTGTCTGCCTGTGGATCTATTGCTTTATTTAGCTCTGCTGCTTGGAATAGTCTGGTGAAAAGGAGCAGAGGTTTAAAGTAGGGATGCCAAGCCTGTGGTCCCCCTGAACTTGCTGGACTCCAAGTCCCATAATCCCTGACCACTGACTCTGCTGGCAGAGGCTGATGGGAGTTGAGAGTCCAGCAACATCTGGAGGGCCACAGGTTCCCCACCCCTGGTGTAAAGAGCCGTAATGAAGGTATCCTTGCCTTGGGAAGAGATATCTGGGGTACTTTGCAGGAGAACGGTGCTGAGGCTGTTGCTGCTCAGTATTTTCATCGCTGACCAGTAAGCACATCCACTGACTTCACTTGCTGAGTTATCAGATAATGAAAAGAATGCTTGAGGGTACTCACCTCACCTGAAGGGCTCTGTTAAAAAAGGACTGAGTTCACATGGAATTCAATGGACACATGTGGCTTGGAAGTTAACCTACCATGGCTTGTTCACTCAATGAATTATCAATGTGTGCATGAGCTGGCTCTGATGTGAAGGCACAGAAAATGGTGTGTGTGTGTGGGTGGGTGGGTTTCATAGAGAAGTGCTATGGGGAAACTTGATAGAATTAACAAATACTTGGATGATAAAAAAATGGTTGCTTTTTTCATTTCATTTTCATTGGAAGGAAGACACTGGTGAAAAGGAATAGCAGTGGTGGACTTTGGGCTCTCAAATTCCAGTGGTGTGAGGAACCTGAAACCCTCCAGATGTTGTTGGACTGCCAGCACAGTCAGTGGTCAGGGATTATGGGAGTTGGAGTCCAGCAAGTTCAAGGATTACAATTCCCATTCTTCTTGACCATTGACTATGATGGCCGAGGCTGATGGGAACTGGAGGCAAGCAACAACTGGAGGGGCAGAGATTCTCCATTCTTGATGTAAGGGATAAGCATTTGTTGTTGTTTCAATGATTATCTTCTCAAACGAGAGCTAGGTAGCTGGCAACACAGTGGAATTCCACAACCAACTGGCTTGAAGCCATACTTCTGTTTGGTAGCTTATATTCTTTATTTTGAATTCGGTATTTTAAAACAAAAGCTGGAGCATGTTGCCAAGGAAACTAGCAGCCTAAAAAGAAATTCAAGAAGATGGTATAACCCAGTGCATTGATCTCACCAGCATCTAGGTCTCAGCAAATCATGCCATTTGAAGTAAAAATACACAACTCATAAAATGTTGAGGTGACATCTCAAGGTCAAAATCTCACATTAGAAATGTGATATATGGAAACCATCTTGATATGAGGATTGGACGAACGGAAAAATTCACACAGGATTATAATTGGTGTTTAATAAAATTATTTTAAAAAATGTAGGCAAATTTCCCAAAAATTATTTTCATCCTTTGAACAGGCAGCTTGGTGAATTCTGGGCTTAAGGAGGAAGAGGCAGCTGGAAGTACAGATATCGCTTTCTAATTCTGCCACCTTAACTGACAGTGCAAAGTGGACGTATTCAGAAATATGTGCATTTAGGAATATAGCCTGACAGTCATTGCAATACTATACCCACCTACCCAGAAGCAAGTCTCATTGAGTTCAATGGAGATTACTCCCTGGTAAGTGAATAGAAGATTGCAACCCAAGAGATTCTTCTAGTTTTCTGCATCTCAGTTTCTCAATCTTAAATGAGAGAGAGAAAGAGAGAGAGAGAGAGAGAGAGAGAGAGAGAGAGAAAGAAAGAAAGAAAGAAAGAAAGAAGAGAGAGAGACCCAGTGGTCTGTACTCAAGCTTTATTAAAGTTATGCCATTTTCAGCACTAGCCAATAACCCATTTCTCTGACAATGTTGTGAAATGTGAGCTATTACAAAGAGGAAGGAATGTTAATAGTGTTTATCCTCAGCATGCACTCCAATGGCTGCAGAAATGAAGTGCAAGACAGGTCAAAAACTCCACGCAGCTGCACTCCATAATATGTGCCCCAGGATCCTTTGTGCAACAATGTTTGTCTTGGGGAGGTGTCATGGTGTGTACAGTCTGAAATGCACTTTTTGGTTTGCATCCCTCTTCCTTAATGCTCCTGGATGAATTGTTGAAGCCGTTGGAATCAAATGCTGGGGTATTGTGCAAACTAGGTGTGCTCATTAGCAGATTTCCTTCACATATTTTCCACCAGCTGCCTCAGGATCTTGTCATGCCCTGGGATGCCGTGATCATAGAACTGGAAAGGTCCTTGTAAGCCGTGTGGTTCAACCACTGCTTAATGTGTGTGGGGGGGGGGGCAATCTATCTCTTTCACTCTGGCTGGAAAAGAGGTTCCCTTCTGAAAGCGCTTCACAGAAATGGACACAAAGACTAGGCATGCTCATATATGGAGGAATGTACTGAGGTTGTTGGCCTACTTACTGTTTTAGAATTGTTGCACAGCCCCGTCTAAGAATAACTTTTGCCAGTGTAATGTTGGTGGAGCTTGTCAGTTCTACTCCCACTTCTGCTTACTTTCGGTGTGTGAACATATCCTTCCTTAGATCAGGTGTGAGGAACCTTTGGCCTTCCAGATGTCACTGAACTACAATTCCCATCAGCCCCAGCAAGGATGACCAATGGCCAGGGATGGTGAGAGATCAGCAACATCTGGAGATGCCAAAGACTCTCCTCATCTACCTTAGATGCTGAATTACTGTATTTTTCGCTCTATAAGACACACTTTTTCCCTCCTAAAAAGTAAGGGGAAATGTGTGTGCGTCTTATGGAGTGAATGCAGGCTGCGTGGCTAAGCCAGAAGCCAGAACAGCAAGAGGGATCGCTGTGCCCCTCAGTCCCTTCTCCCACCTCCGGAAAAGCCCCCAAGAGCTGCGCTCCCTTTAAAGAGCTGCGTGGAGCCTCTTGGAGGCTTTCCCCGAGGAGGCTCTGCTCAGCACTCCCTTTAAAGAATATTTTTTTTCTTGCATTCCCCCTCTAAAAACTAGGTGCGTCTTATGGAGCGAAAAGTGTGTCTTATGGAGCGAAAAATACGGTGTGTGGATATGCTATCTCACAAATCTTACAAATGAATAATGCACAGGCAGTGGCAGAGCAAGCTGATCGGGCACTTGGGGCAGTGCACGTGCCGTGCGCCCAGGGGCCGGGCCAGCCACCGTGGGACGGGGCGAGCTGGGGCAGGACGTTCTGTGGGGCCTTCATAGGCTCTGCCTGCCTCCTCCCACTCAGCCGCCCTACAGCTGAGGGGGATGCAGCAGTCGGACCGTTCGGGGCAGCGCAGAGCCTGCAAGCCACCACGTCACTCCCAGGAGAGACGCGTGGCTCAGGCGCGCTGCTGACCCCGCGGTGGCATTTTGTCACCCCATTCAGTGGTGACACCCGGGGTAACCCGCCTCCACCGTACCCCCTTACTCTGCCCCTGTGCACAGGAAGTCTGCAGACAGGAAACTGCAGAGTCACAGATGGGTTCACAGCCATTGGTGCTTTAAAACCTACTTGAGTATTTGGACTCAGCATCATTTGATGGTGAAACCTTCTGCATACACAGTTGGGAAGAATTGTTATCCATGCAAACGGTATGAAAGTTGCCTCTCCTCCTCAAGCTTCTAGCTCCCAATTCTTCATAAAGTTTGAACCACAAACCATGCCAAAGCAGGGTTTGAATTAAGCCAGACTTCAGGAAGACTGAGCTTTGAGCACCTGTGTCAGATACCAGGGTTCCCCCTGAAATATGGAAAGCAGTTATGAAATGATGGAGACTGAAACCCTGTATGTGTCTTTACTTCAAAGTGAGGCACATTATGCTCAGTGGGATTTATTTATGAGAAAGCAATTGTGGATGGGCCTCACCTTTAGGCAGGATGAGGTTAAAGGGCAGAAAATCTATTTTTGTTTGTTTTTGTTGTATTTCTACTACCATTGTTTGTGGGATTAGCTGCCTTTAATGCCCAAAATAACTTTGCTAGTCTTGAGCACTATGACCCTGATGGGCACGGCAGGTATTGTATTTTCTGCGTCAGGCAACAAAATACTGTATTTTTCCGGCTATAAGACGCCCCCATGTATAAGATGCCCCCTATTTTGGGGGACTTAGATTTAAGAAAATGGGGGGGAGATGGCCCTGTGTATAAGACGCCCCCTAATTTTTGACATTATTTTTTAGGGGAAAAACCTAGTCTTATACACGGGAAAATACGGTATCTTCAGCCATCCCTGGTAAATATGCATAAACTTTGCTGCATGTCATTCCCCAGCACTACCACAGTAAAGATTCTGGGTCCACAGGTGTGAGGAATGATGTGACATAACTTCATTCTTAGGAATTGTGCAACAGCCTCTGAGCCTCTTTCTTAATACAAAAGGGGATATCTCTAAATTATCAGCTCTACCTATAGATTCCTCCCACGCCTCTGGGACTGGAAGAAAGGCCAGTTAGAGAGCATGGCTTGGTGAGTCTGAACTGCAGCTTTCTGAGCCCTTTATCAGCTCTTTCTATGTGAAGAAGACCTTCCACACCAGGCATAGGCAAACTTGGCCCTCCAGATGCTTTGGGACTACAATTCCCATCATCCCTAGCTAACAGGACCAGTGGTCAGTGATGATGGGAATTGTAGTCTCAAAACATCTGGCGGGCCAAGTTTGCCTATGCCTGTTCCACACAAACCAAAGCTGATTTCTCAGCTGGTGGGGAAAGTTTGTGATCTCCGAAAGGTTTGTTGCAAAGGGTATTCTTATACCTGCTTGGGAAAAAACCCCACCCTTTGGAGTGTGTATCTGTGTGTGATGAAGGTGTCCCTACACATACGTAACCAGAAATGTGAAAGTGCCCAAGGCAGGAAGCCAAATGGGCCGGACTTGGGGATTGAAACAGCCAAATAAACACAGGCAGTTATAAATAGAGGGTTGCTCATGGCTCCCTCCCAGTTATTTTTAACCTGTCTGTGGTGGCCTTTTTGCTGTCACGGAGGTCCCTGGTGACAGATGAGGAAATGACCTGGGAGCTCTGGAATACCAGCTCCTTCTTAAAGGGAAGCCCTCCTTCCTTGGAGGTTGGGTGGCCATCTGCCACGGATGCTTTAGCTGAGATTCCTGCATTGTAGGGGGTTGGACTAGATGACCCTTGAGGTCCCTTCCAACTCTACAATTCTATGATTCTAAGTGGTGGCTCATGGCCTGGTATGACCACTAAATGGCAAAGGGGACTCAGAGGCCTCTCTAGCCTTCCTAGTCTACATGTCCACACACCACATTTCACCTGCCTGCATGTAATCCCACCCCCATCCCTGTGTTGTGTATAAATAATTAACTGATCCAGTTTCACCATCATAAGCAGGATATGGTACCTACATGGGGACTGAGGAGAGAAGGAGAGATCCAGTTGCAGTCTCCAGATTCGTTTTTGTCCACAGCTGAAGGATAGAGAAACCACAATACACACACACCCAGCAGCTTTGCCGCTCTTCCTAAATTGAAAGCGGTGAGCGCCTTGTTTAAAAGGACATCAAAGAGGAAGCTACAAAGAAAAGTCCAGTCTCAATCCAGATTGTGTTGGCTGTGGTGGCACAAAGATCAAGTTTGTTCTGCTGATAGATCCTTAGGCTGCTGCTTGATTCTGAACTTTTATTATCCCAAGCCAGCCTCCTTTCAAACACTCCCATTATTTCTCTCCCAAGACCAGCAAAGATAGTAGTAGTAGCAGTAATAATTATTTTATTTATTTATTTATTTATACATACATACATACATACATACATACATACCCTGTCCATCTGGCTGGGTTTCCCCAGCCGCTCTGGGTGGCTTCCAATAACCTATTAAACATTAAAAGCTTCCCTAAACTGGGCTGCCTTCAGACGTCGTCTAAAAGTCTGGTAGTTGTTCTTCTCTTTGACATCTGGTGGGACGGCATTCCACAGGGCGGGTGCCACTACCGAGAAGGCCCTCTGCCTGGTTCTGAAAAAACCAACCCCACCAAATGCTGTCAATCTATTGGAACCGTTCTTATCCCTTAGTTGTGGGAATTATCTGTAGTCCATGCTGGCTGGCACAGCTTGCATGAGGTAGAGTGCTGCAGTCCTTGCTCTCCAATGCCATTTCTTTGCAGGGAGAGTAAATAGGATACAGTCTTCTGTGTCCTATTGTGTCCTATCTTCTTGTAGGAGATCCACTAGCTGCCTGTGTGAACCTCAATAAAAAGCTTCAATCAGCAAAACGCTCATTCTCCTATACGTTTCCAAAGTTGCCCAGGATTTTTATGATGACTTCTATGAAAACATTTTTCTTTGGCACCCAATGTTCTCCTTGTTGGTCCCCTCCTGGAGGCCAGCGGTGGCAGCAACGCACAGCCTCCCCGGCTCCGCCTCCCACTCGCTCTCCACCCCAATGCAGAAGGGAGAAAGAGCCAGCCCAGGCGAAGCATCCACCAGCTGGAGTTTCTGAACCGTCACCAGAGGCAGCCCCAATTGGAACGTGTTGCAGCAATCCAACCTCTGTGCAAGCTGGAATCTGCTGCAGATGTCACGTGGACAATTGCATTCTGAAATTAATTCTCAGAGCTCCAAATGCAGGCAGTGGAACACGGAGCAGAGCTAACCCAGGAAACAATCCATTGCATTGTTCTGCTTCGGGTGAAACTGAATCCAGCAGTTCCAAATCCACCCACAGATACAGAGGTGCCTCGCAAGACGAAATTAATTCGTTCTGCGAGTTGTTTCGTCTTGCGATTTTTTTCGTCTTGCGGAGCGTGGATTCCCTGGGTATTAACGGTTGTAAGAAAAAGGAAACAAACTCACAAGACGTTTTCGTCTTGCGAAGCAAGCCCATAGGGAAAATCGTCTTGCGAAGCAACTCAAAAAACGAAAAATCCTTTTGTCTTGCGCGTTTTTCGTCTTACGAGGCATTCGTCTTGTGAGGTACCACTGTAGTTCAAAAACTAAGGCCCAACAGGAGTCCAGGGTCAAAACACCAGGACAACACAAGAGGCCAGGCTGTAAAGGAACTCTGCTCAGGGAGCTGCTGTAAGGAACTAAGGGCGTTTACTCTTAAGACAGTGATGGCCAAACTTGACCCTCCAGCTGTTTTGGGACTACAGTTCCCATCATCCCTGACCACTGGTCCTGTTAGCTAGTCCCAAAACAGCTGGAGGGCCAGGTTTGGCCATCACTGCCTTAAGCCTTCAAAGACCCACCCTGAAGCACAGCTGCAAGCCATACGGACTGAGGAGTTGGTCTTCTCATGAGCAACTCTTATTCCAGAGTCCTTGTTCCTCTGGTGGGTGCTCTGGCATGTGTATCTTTTATCTCTTGGACTTGGAGGCTGCTCAGCCACAACCTCCCATTCTGCGCAGGAACTCATTTGTGTCGTGATCTCTGAAGGTCCCAGATCCCTCTGCTCTGTCTCATTGTCCATTGGCATGGACTGCTGCTCCTTAGTATTTGTCTTGGGGGCCCTCCAGCTCCTCTTGCAATTGGGGGGGCGGGTCCTCCAGCAGGGCCATGACATACACAGAAGATGGGTCAGTCAGGGATTAAGCTCATTAGGGGTTGGGTGAAGGGAGCGATCCCCCACTTGCTTCTTGAAAACACCCTCTGTGGCTGACTTCCCCAAGACCTGGATTCCAAAACAACTAAATCTAGAAAAGTGTGTTCTTCCCCCATTCCCTGCCCCTCATACTTCCTCCGAGCAGAACTCCTTTGGGGCTAATACCACATTGCTACAGTTTTTTCCTGTAGCAGCACATTCTCAGCTGTGAGTGTGTGTCCTTGGGGGATTGGGGTCGGTGCACCCAGGGATTTTTTTACGCCTTTGGCACCAAGACACAGAATGCAGTAACCATTTCCTTTAAACTGGCTCTGCTTAAAATGACAAGCAAAGTACAAGCAGTCACACAGTTGCAAAATAGAGGGAAGAATACATAGAAACTAAGCCTTACTGGTTTCAATAGGGTTGTTTTCAATGTAGCACTAAATAAGTACAGTCATACCTCGGGTTACGAACGCTGCTGGTTGCATGTTTTCGGACTGCGGACCACACCGAACCCGGAAGTACCGGAACGGGTTACCAAACGTCTGGCGTAGCTTCCGATTCACTGTAGGAGCTTCCTGCAGCCAATTGGAAGCCGTGCCTTGGTCCCTGAACCGTTTTGGGAGTCAAACGATTGAAGTTCAGGAAACAAGGTTCCACTGTAGTTCCATCAGCTCAAGGATTTACGCTGGAGCAACAGAGCTTCCCCTCTTCTCCTCCATACCACCGCTAAATCTGTTCAAGGGGTTCCCCCAACCCTCTGAAGCAGCTTTGGGGAGGTGGAAAGTTGCATTGCACAGATGAGACAGGTTAGTACAATACTGCCTTTTTGGCAAACTTTTGGCAACTTTTTGGTGCAAAGTTCTCAACCCGCAGGACCAAAGCATGCTTGACCTGAAGTTGTCTTCTGGGTTTCTCTCTGCAAGATCACCTATGGGGCTCATTCACTTGGTCTCATTCTCCTCCAAGGGGCTCATCTGGCCCCGGTCCTCACTTCCCTCAATGATGCCACACTTTGCATCCAGTGTGATGAAGGAAGGACGCCCAATAGAGCTTTTCCCACCTTCACTGCCCAACTGCAACACAACAGCCCTGCAGTGCTGCCAGTGGATATTACTCTCCAGAAGTTGTGGCCACCACCCTCCCACTTACTCCTGCAGCCGCAGAGGAGGAGGGACCTAGGATGCACTGAACAAGTTGTTGTGGCTGGCATCCGTCTGTCTCAAGAGACAATGGAGTGTGCCTTCAGGGATGAAGCCAAATCGCTGTGTTAACAGCACCAAAGTGATCACCTCGGAGTGCAAGCCTGGGCAGTGGGTATGGAGGTTCTGGGCTGCCCAGAAGACAGGTTGCCCCTCTTGGCCTCACTGATGTGGTCCAGAGGAAAGCAGAGCAATCTGTTTGGCACCAGCTAGGCTGCTGTTGCCGGAAGGAGGCATACAAGGTGCCACCCTAGCCTTTTCTTCTTCTGAAGATACCCTGCAAGGCAGTGGAGCTTTAAGGTCAGTTTTCTGTCTCCTAGATGCTCCTGTAGCACATGCAGAAACCGTCTTCTTGACCATTGGACCCACTATTGCTCTTGTCTGCTCAATCTAACGGAGCCAAAGATGGATAAACTACCCCAGAAGGAGCATGACGTGCCCCTACCGAAGGGACTACCCCTCCCCTAACACCCCATACACCCCTAAACAGTCACTCTTAAAAAGGTTCTGAGCCAGGGCCCCAGCACTCTGCAGTTCAGCCTGCACCTTTGTGGTTTCCTCAGAGTGTAACAGAAGACTGCACCCTCTCTAAGTCTCTGTCAGACCTCAGAAGAGTGTGCCAGTCACTTACAACTCTAATCCTAACCTCCCAGGAGCCTGAATGGCAGGTGTCTAGGCATTCAGGGATTTTAGAAGACATCTGAAGGCAGCCCTGTTTAGGGAAGTTTTTAATGTTTGATACTTTATTATGATTATGATTATTAATATTCTGTTGGGAGCTGCCCAGAGTGTCTGGAGAAACCCAGCCAGATGGGCAGGGTATAAATAATAAATTATTATTATTATTATTATCATCATCATCATCATCATCATCATCATTATCTAAAACCCTGAGGTTACATACTTCACCAATCAAATTTAGGAGCTTTATTAGGATTAAAATGTAGAGGGAAATGAAGGAACTTTATTAGGACTAAAGGTAGAGGGAAAGCAGGCAGAAGATCCAAACTGAATACAGTGGTACCTTGGCTTACAACCATAATCCGTTCCAGAGGTCCGTTTGTAAACTAAAACAGGTTGTAACCCAAGACACGCTTTTGCCAATGGGGCCTCCCAAAAAAATTTGTTTGTAATCCCCCCAAAAAAGGGGGGGTTGTAATCCAAAAAAAAGTTTGCAAACCAGGACACGCACTTCCGGGTTTGACGTGTTTGTAATCCAAAACATATGCAAACCAAGACATATGCAAACCAAGGTACCACTGTACAAAATAAGCACTGTGGCTCTAAAACTGAACTATTGCTAGTCTATTCACTGCATTCAGTTTTGCTCAGAAAGAATCAGCAGGGCAGCCTTGGGACCCTGGTGCTAGAGAGGGAACTGGATCCCCTGGTGTTAGGAGGGAAAAGAAGCAGCAAAGACAGTCCAGCTTCTTCAAGGCTCTTTCCTCACCCGTGGGAGGGGGCTCTTGGTTCTTTAGAATCATAGAATCATAGAGTTGGAAGAGACCATAAGGGCCATCGAGTCCAACCCCCTGCCAAGCAGGAAACACCATCAGAGCACTCCTGACATATGGTTGTCAAGCCTCTGCTTAAAGACCTCCAAAGAAGGAGACTCCACCACACTCCTTGGCAGCAAATTCCACTGTCGAACAGCTCTTACTGTCAGGAAGTTCTTCCTAATGTTTAGGTGGAATCTTCTTTCTTGTAGTTTGGAACCATTGCTCCGTGTCCGCTTCTCTTTCTCCTTCTATTCCCCAGGTAGGCCCTTTAAGTACTCATTTTGCATATGTAGACAGGAGGCAAATGACAACTTGACTTAGGGAAATGGTGGGCAACTCAGGCCCCTTCTTTACTCAGGCCCCTTCTCTATGTGGGGCTACCTTTGAAGGTGACCCAGAAACTACAACTAATCCAGAATGCGTGACAGGGAGTGGCCGCTGAGACCATATAACACCGGTCTTGAAAGACCTACACTGGCTCCCAGTACATTTCCAAGCACAAGTCAAAGTGTTGGTGCTGACCTTAATTTAAAGCCCTAAACTGCCTGAAGGAGCGTCTCCACCTCCATCGTTCTGCCCAGACACTGAGGTCCAGCGCCAAGGGCCTTCTGGCAGTTCCCTCACTGCAAGAAGCCAAGTTACAGGGAACCAGGCAGAGGGCCTTCTTGGTAGTGGCACCCGCCCTGTGGAACGCCATCCCACCAGATGTCAAAGAGAAAAATAACTGCCAAACTTTTAGAAGACATCTGAAGGCAGCCCTGTTTAGGGAAGCTTTTAATGTTAATAGGTTATTGTATTTTAGTGTTTTGTTGGAAGCCGCCCAGGGTGGCTGGGGAAACCCAGCCAGATGGGTGGGGTAGAAATAATAAATTATTATTATTATTATTATTATTATTATTATTATCAGTGCTGTAGTGTGGGGGTGCAGGGGGGGCCGGCCGCACCGGGTGCAACATCTGGGGGTTAGGGTTAGGGGTAGGGTTAGGGGGCGCAAATTAATTGCCTTGCCCCGGGTGCTGACAACCCACGCTACGCCACTGATTATTATTGAGGGAGAAGCAGCATCAACCCACTGTTCATCCTGCTTCTGCATAACCTTCATCAGGCAGTAGCATCCATGGTGACTCGCTATCTACCCTGCAGGAGAATGAAATGAATGGAGAGGATGTTATTCTTTGACAGCCACCAGTGTCAGCTGCTATGCTGAAGCTGGATTCATCACAGGGGCACCAGTTGTGCGGTTGTCCTGATGCTAAGACCTTTATATTTCATCTTGTTTCGTCCGAGGCTATGAAATCCCAGGCCTTGGGTGAATGGATGTGGAATTGTGTGCTACCCGATCAGTTTTGTAGAAAGGAGAGCATGTGGTTAAAAACAACAGCAACCTGGAATGGAAGGATGAGTGGAGCTAGGATACCCAGCCTGAAAAGCTCTGCTCTTGAGCCCTTAAATGCTTCTACAAATTTGTTCAAAGCACGTGGTGCTCTGCTATTTTCATACTGCTGTGTTTACATTCCTTCACCCTGCCTGGCTCCCAGTTCTGCCCTGGCTGGTCATATGAACGTACTGAAACACCCACTCTGCTACAAATGGCAGAAAGCATTTGGAGTTAAGAATCCTGGCTTCTATTCTCAATTCACAAAATGGAGCACAGTAAGGGACATGACGTGGGCTCGTAGAAATACCTGTCCTTGTGCTCTGGGGGGCAGATGTATCCCTGCCCCCCCCCCCCGCAAACTTCATTCCTTGGCTCCCCCTATGGAAAACTGGTCACCTGAGCAAAATGAGTGTTTCTTATGCAAGTCCAGTTTTATGAAGTTTACTAATTGCAGGCCAGGTTTCTTCATGTATCAAATTATGTCTGTGCCAGATCTCTACAGATTATTAGGCCATATTTTTGTAACAAGAAAGCATAATGCCTATACGGTGCCAGATTCAGGATTTGGGGGTGGGCAGGAAGAGACTTTAATCTGAAAGAGAAGGAGCGTATAGAGAAATCTCACATTGTTCTAAGCTGCCCTGGGTGCTTTTCTGTGGAATGAGAATGGCAGTGCCCTTGGGGTGATGGACTCACTGCTGGACTAGGTTCCCTGGCAAATGTTTAGTTTGCTGCCACCTGGAGCTTTGGTTATTTGCATGATCACTCAGCTGGTGTTGAAGGGGAGGAAGGATGAGAACAAGGCATGGGATGTAAACGAGGAAAAGAGGCTGCTTTGTGAAGTACAGTGGTACCTCGGGTTACAGACGCTTCAGGTTACATATGCTTCAGGTTACAGACTCTGCTTACCGAGAAATAGAACTTTGCTTCAGGATGAGAACAGAAATCGCGTGGTGGCGGCAGCGGGAGGCCCCATTAGCTAGAGTGGTACCTCGGGTTAAGAACAGTTTCAGGTTAAGAACACACCTCCAGAGCGAATTACTGTATTTTTTGCTCTATAAGACTCACTTTTTCCCCTCCTAAAAAGTAAGGGGAAATGTGTGTGCGTCTTATGGAGCGAATGCAGGCTGCGCAGCTATCCCAGAAGTCAGAACAGCAAGAGGGATCGCTGCTTTCTCTGCACAGTGATCCCTCTTGCTGTTCTGGCTTCTGGGATTCAGAATATTTTTTTTCTTGTTTTCCTCCTCCAAAAACTAGGTGCGTCTTGTGGTCTGGTGCGTCTTATAGAGCAAAAAATACGGTAAGTTCTTAACCCGAGGTACCACTGTAGCAGCAGAGAACAATAAGAGAAAGTCTGCAGAAGGAGTTGAAAGTTTGGGCATTCAGAATGTTAAGAACTGCCACAGGAAAAATAGGATCAAAGAAGGAGCTGGCAAGGCAGGCAAACATCACCAGCTTCAAACATCAAGGAAAAGGCAAAGTTCTTAATAATGTGACATTTGCTGTGAAGATACAGTTTCATGAGATGGTATCTGGAGATAGAAACTGGTCCCTGGTGGTGCTCTTTTTCTAGATTCTCATTAACTGTTCTTAACTGTTCTGGTTTAGACTCCAGCAAGCCAGTGTTGAAGCTTTCCTGGAAGTCCTGAAAGTAAATATAGTTTCTCTTCTGTGTTTATTGCATAAGATGCATTGCGCAAGAGATGCCCGCCTAGTTCAAAGAGCATTTTATTGAACGTTACCCTGTTCCTGTTGTATCAGAGGAGGTAAAATGATGTATCATGTTGGTCCACAACCTTCAAAACCTTTTGCAGCATTTTCAATTCATACCTTTGCTCAGGACCAGAGAAGCTTCAGCCCTCCATATATTCTTGGACTCTTAACTCCCATTAGCCCTCCACTGTCCATGCATTATTTTGAAGCTTAAAACAGCCTTGTAAAAGAGGCACATGGCATGATCCCACCCACCCCTGTGCCATTCAATCCACTGATGTGTTGTCTGAATAGGGCTTCTGTAAGAATTCAGAGCTGCTTAAATTAAAACAAGGGAAATTTATCATGTTTCCTGCCCTGTTCAGAATGAGAATAAAAGGACAGAGCCTGCTAAAGGGCCAAGCAGAGGACAGCCTGGCTGTGTGAGAGGGTGGGGGGAGAGAGAAAACACGCAACAAGTTTGTTTGGCCTTGTCCAGTTAAATGATTTTCGGGCTCATGTTTCTTCTAATCTAACCCTCTTGGCTCATAGACAAACATGTATCAAGTGAGAGCGATCGGTGAAAATATGCTAGCCGGAGTGTAAGTGGGGACAGACTAATTGCAGGGGTCAGCAAACTTTTGCAGCAGGGGCCGGTCCATTGTCCCTCAGACCTTGTGGGGGGCCGGACTATATTTTGGGGGGGGGCGAGAATGAATTCCTATGCCCCACAAATAACCCAGAGATGCATTTTAAATAAAAGGACACATTCTACTCATGTAAAAACATGCTGATTCCTGGACCGTCCGCGGGCTGGATTTAGAAGGCAATTGGGCCGGATCTGGCCCCCAGGCCTTAGTTTGCCTATAAAGGACTAATGAGTGATGTTACCACCAAATATGCCCCCCCCCCCGTTTTCCATAGACACTTCCCAGCAAGGTCTCTGATCCCAAAGGACGTCCTTCTCCCCCTCTTCCTGCCAAACCACTTTCAGCCCACTGGTGATGGGGTGCTCTTCCACACAGAAGCAATTCCTTCCACTTAGAAAACTGGTGTGCCAGGAAAAAGCCTTCTCAGAGGCATTTTCTGTTTATATTTTACAGACTCTCACTCGCACTCTTTTGAACCGACCTCACGAAAGCCAGTATGGCAAAGTGCCAAAGGGGACAAGCCACTAGTCAGGAAGTACGGTTCAGATCTCACCTCTGCTATTTGTGGCAATAAGCAGGTCATTTCCCTTTTCAGCCTCACCCTGCCCCACCCCCGATCTGCAATATGGGGGATGATAAACCTACCTTGCTGGTTTGTTGCAGGGATTATAATAAGATACGATATGGGAAGCACTTGGACACGAGTGCTCTGTCAAAAGTTACATGCCATTGTACCAAGTTGCACAGAATATATTTGTGGTATTTTCATGGCCACCCAATCAACGTAGACGCACTAATTCCTAATGGTGTGTGCTCTGGCATCTGTACCCTTTATCTCAAGTACTTGTGCAAATTATTGCAATGAAAATAAATACATGTACCCCTTAAATACAATCCTCCCCACCTACGTCTCTCGTCAGCTATGTATTGTCTCGGCTCCAACATCTGCAGGTAAAGTTAATCATCTATGGTGCAAGAAGTGGGCTGAGTTCTGTAATCCGATGAACAACCACCTAGTAAAATACCTTCCTCATGCAGTGGCTTTGCAGATGTTCTAAAACAGTGCTTCTCCCTTTCTTTGGACTGCATTGTTAAGACTGCAACTCAGTTCTCGCCTTCTAAAACCCACTTTTACTTCCCCTGCCTGCAGGATATCCTACGAGAGGGTGATACAGACCACGACGGGGAGCTTAATTTTGAGGAATTTGCCCGCTACCTCCAGGAGCGCGAACGCAAACTGCTGCTGATGTTTCACAGCCTGGACCGCAACCATGATGGTATGAAAACACCTCCAGCTGCTTCTAGCCCAACCTCTGCTGCAGCCTGGAATGAAAACTTATTTGCTCACTTGTTCTTTTATTTATTTATGGCATGCGCACTCCATTCTTGAGGCCGAAAGGTTCTCGGGGAGGCTTGCGAAAACCAGTTTTGTAAAGATGTTGCTACAAATACCCTTTAGACTCCTTGTGATTTGGCTGCTTTCCCTGAAACACACTTTCACTTACTTTGTTACATTTGCATCCTGTGTGTTATAAGAAAAATACTGCTTATGGGGTATCTAAGAGCCTGTATTCCTGCCAACCTAGCAGTTTGAAAGCATGTCAAAGTGCAAGTAGATAAATAGGTACCGCTCCGGCGGGAAGGTAAACGACGTTTCCATGCGCTGCTCTGGTTCGTCAGAAGCGGCTTAGTCATGCTGGCCACATGACCCGGAAGCTGCACGCTGGCTCCCTCGGCCAATAAAGCGAGATGAGCGCCGCAACCCCAGAGTCGGCCACGACTGGACCTAATGGTCTGGGGTCCCTTTAAGAGCCTGTATAGAGTCCTTAAGTAGGTTCTCTATCGGTAGGAGAAAATAACAGAGGCCAACCAGAGAAAATTGAGAAGCAAACCATCTAGTAAGCCTGATCTTTATTAAATTGTTGCAACAGGGTCCCCCACTCCCCCCCCCCACAGGGAAGGAGGAGAGGAACCCAGAACATTGGTGTGCAAGCTCCTATATAGACTTTTGAAATTGCCTACCCTGTAGCTCAAGACCACCCCTCAAAACATCATACATACATCACAGAAAGAGGTGGTCCCAGCAGAAATTTGAGTGTGTTGCTTCTCTCCTGTCTGCCAGGATACCTGATAATGCCTTATCATCTGATTGCCTTTTCTGGGTAGCCTGGCCATTCCTTTGAGATGGTAAATAGTTCCTGAATCTCTTATGCATATTGATAGTGTGCTCAGCTTAACAGATACTTGCCAGACTGTATTTACAGGGTGGTGTAAGCCCCTACAGTTCAAAGAAATCTTTTCCCATTTCCTTCCTCCTTGCAGAGAAATATTTGAGGCCAATTTGGGAGAGTCAAAATGGCTTCAGGATTGTTCTCCTGCACTATTTCAGACACATGGTTTATATACTTATGTATGTGTTTGCCTTGTACATTTCTAAACATTTATTTTTTATATATATAAGACCTTAGAATTCCTATAACATGTTTCCTCTGAGAAGCACAAGGTGGCATGCATAGAACTCCCCTTCCCCAATTTCTCCCCACAACAACTCTGTGAGGTAGACTATCCTCAGCGATGGTAACTGGCCCAAGTTGACCCTTGTTTGCTTCACAGCTGAGTACAGAATTGAGCGCTCCTTCAGACTGTTGTTTTTTGCAGGTATAATCCACAGCATGTCATTGATGCAATGGATTAGTGGTAGATTGACCCTGAACCATTCACCTATAATTTCACTTTGTGGGATGTTCTGCAATGTCCCTCCAGTGTGACTGCATTATCGCTGCCTGGAGGAACACTCTTGAGCTATGGGGCAAGAGAAGTGGAACAAAACACATGTTTTGGTACGAAAAGCTACAGGCTTTCAGCAGGAATAATCTGTAATTTCAATAATTTTTATTATTTATACTCCGCCCATTTGGCTGGGTTGCCCTGGCCACTGTGGGTGGCTAGGATATTATGACAGGAAACAAAGCGGTATGGTCGCCATGAAACCTTTGCAGGTTCAAAGAGTATTGAAAGTGGAATTGCATGTAACTGCCCTGTTACCATCCTGAGCACAATACATTATGAGCGCACAAAGGAAAGGCTGGTCCTAATCTGACCCTCTAGTCTAACCCCTACACCACAGTGGTTGTCGTAACTAAATCTATAATCATGCAAACCCTGCCCTTTCCCACACCTTCCTGTTTCTCCCACAACAGACTGGGTAGACCCCTTCCTGGCTACCTCCCCCTCTTTTTTTTAATAAATGAGGTTCTGATTTATTTTAAAGAAAAATAAAGAAATCAAATGCCAGGAACTCATCAGTTAAGTGTAACCACATTTTAAATTGTGGCCAAATAGTCCCTGGCTGATGATAGTTGAAAGCGAAATATTTTAGAATTGAATCCTGCCATCCACAAGGCTATACCAGTCATGGGGAGGTTCATGACTATTCTTCCCCTCCTCCTGGGCTCCCCACCCCAATCCTGGAACAAGAAGACCTAACTGCAAAGCTCCCTATTTCCTTTCAGCCTATCATCAGCTTAATTCAGTTTGCACAAGCTTCCCCACACCAACTCCAGATAGTATGTCTTAAAATGTGGGCCATTCTGTGCGTTCCTTACAAGGACCAGTTAAGAGACGCAGATCGAATAATGACCGTGGTGTGCTCCTATACTTCCTCCATTTGGGCCTCACTTGTGCTAGCTGCATGTCAGAAAAGATGGAGGCGCAGGGATAAAGAGCGTAGGAATTTATGTTCCGTGAGGCTGAAGAGAGCCAGGAAGTGCCTGTTCTGTTCTGCAGCCTTGAATAAAGGACGTCTGTTTGACGGCTCCAAGACAAAACCCAGGCATGGTTGGCCTCCCTCCTTGGCAATCTCTGCCCCAAGGAGTGGGTGGCCTTGCCTCCTGAAGCTCTTTCCAATTCCTACCAGATGACTGTAAATGATAGATGCATGAGACGCACTCGAATGCCAGACTCTGCACGGGTCCCTTTTCCTCCCATTCTGGCCTAGTCAGAACAAACTCCCAGGGCTGTGTCTTATACTCTGAGGCATGGCACATGATCCTTGTGGAAGCCAGGAGAGGGGTACCTTCTTGAGGGACACATTTCCTTCTGGGTGCCAAATCCCTGTGGTGGGCAGGACCAGAGGCAAAAGTAGGGAAAGCCAGAAATGTCAATTTACCTTTGTACCAGGTGGCTGGTTTTCACACGCTCCTCAAGTGGGGCCCTGGACATTTTGCCGCTAGAGGCAAACCAGAAAATGCTGGGGGTATGACGACTGTGTGCCAGTCATGTACCCGCTCTTATGCCCCTGCCCCCCCCCATGTGGCAGTGGGCAGAGGAGGAGGGGACCGACAAGCACAGAATGTGAATCTGTCACTTCTCCCAGCTTTCCGGAGCCTGCTGCCCTGAAGCAACTGCCTCACCTTGCCTCATGGGTGGGCCGGCCTGTCCTCAAGCAAGATGCACCGTCAGGGTTCAAGGACACATTTCAGCCGGGCAAAAGCACTCAAGGAGGGTGCAAAGCAGGGATGCTGAGGCACGTGACCTGGGAAGACGGGGTGTGTGAGGGAGGAAAAGTCCTGAAGGGGCGGCTAGAGAGGGTTGCCATCATTAGTGGAGGTTCCAACTTGGGGACTGGTTGGTTTAGCTAGTCATCTTAGAGCTGGCTCATATCTGGCCCTGGAATCAAAGTCCTCCGTATGGTGGGGGCATGACAGCAAGCCCTGAACGTGCCACATTCTTCCTGCCCCCACTCTCCACAAAAAGGGCAGAGGGATACAGAGGCCTCAGTCATACACCTGGCAACTTTGTGTGCCTCAACAGCATTTTCTGTGGAAGACAGAGCAGGTGAAAGGTGGATCACATGAGTGAAGCTAATATTTGTACAGGGACTTTTGCATGTGTTCACCTTGCACTGGGAGGGTGGTTTATGATCTCAAGCTTTAAGTTGCTCCCAAGCAAGGAACCTACACATGGAGAGAGAGAGAGAGAGAGAGAGAGAGAGAGAGAGAGAGAGAGAGAGAGTATGCCAAGTCTTTGAGTATCTGACCCTCTGGCTGAGTCTGCTTCTGCTTCATGTTACAGCCGCCATGTGAAGGCCACATTGAATGGCTGTATGCAGTACACAGAGTGGACTTCCACTTGGATTGATTCCCACTTCTCCATGGGATAAGACTCCCTCCATATACAGAATGACCACCACACGGGGACAGAAAATGCCCTAAGAAATCTCCGTATGCTTATCAACAATGTGTCAAGTGATGCTTGAGGAGATGAGAGAAGGGCTCTTTGTTGCAACAGGGATGAGAGTCACGGCTACACTCTTCACAATCCACAATTGCATGGCAATGACCTTTTTTATGAAGTGGAAATTGCCATGGGGCCATGGGGAATATATGTGTTCCTACTACTTTGGGAGGGATGCGGGTGGCGCTGTGGGTTAAACCACAGAGCCTAGGACCTGCCAATCAGAAGGTTGGCGGTTCGAATCCCCGCGACGGGGTGAGCTCCCTGCCAACCTAGCAGTTCGAAAGCACGTCAAAGTGCAAGTAGATAAATAGGTACCGCTCTGGCGGGAAGGTAAATGGCGTTTCCGTGCAACGCTCTGGTTCACCAGAAGCGGCTTAGTCATGCTGGCCACATTACGTGGAAGCTGTACGCTGGCTCCCTCGGCCAATAAAGCGAGATGAGCGCCGCAACCCCAGAGTTGGTCACGACTGGACCTAATGGTCAGGGGTCCCTTTACCTTTACCTTACTACTTTGGGGGTCTTCCTTCTTAGCCTTCCCCTCCCCTTGCTCTGATTATGATTTCATGTAAAGTGTTACAGCTTGGGTTCACAGTTATACAGTAGTAAACCAGTCTTGCCTTTTGAAAGGCAGACATTATGCAGGCGAAGCTTTCACGGGCGCTGAGGGGCAAAGCTTCGCTGTTAAAAGGCAGGGGAGGAGAGGCAACGTGAAAAACCACCACTGGCGATCCTGCTGCTTCTGAATCGGAGCCCCTTTAGAGCACAGGGTAGACTTGAAAAGTGGGCTGTTAAACGTACGAGATGGCGGGTGAATGTTTGGGACAAAGCTGAAAGCTTGGAGAGAGCACAGACCACAAAGTCAGTGAGTGCTGCAAGCCCGACAAAAATCTGGAATGCACCGGGCTGCTTTTGCCAAGCCTCTCCTTCCCGCATCTAGTACAATCAGTTCAAAAACTATTCCGTTTCTTCCAAAACATGTCTGAAGGGGGCTTGTTTCAACAAGATGACCACCTGCATCTCCTGTTTGGCGAGTCTTCCTGCCTAGCCAGAACTCCAGGGAAAGGGCCAGAAGCCATAAATGGGCAGTTCTGTCTACTTGGAGATAGGAAAAGCCCCCAGGCCCATTTAGTGAAGCATCCTGTATCACAGTAGCCAACCAGATGCCTAAGGGATGCCTAAGGCATCAGATGCCTAAGGCATCAGCCATTCCCCCACTTGTGGTTCTTGACAACTGGTATACAATACAGCCACAGAGGTTCTGAGCCACTGATAGCCTTGTTCTCCATTAATCTGTCTGTTCCTTAAAAAAAAAACAAAAAACCACAGGTTTAAAGACTCATAGGAGACGGGGGCAGGGAGAGAGGCACAGCTCAAAAACTTATTGAAACAAGCCTTTGTCCCATTATTAAATAAATCATAAGCCCATCTGATCCCACCTGTCCTGCTGTGACCTTGCAACTCTTGGCTGACTCTGCAACATGCAGTATACATCTGTAATATTGTCCCAAAGGGAAAGAATAAGAAGAAAGGCATCAGAATGGAAAAAAGGAGGGGGAGAACAAGAGCACAGAGAACAACTGACTGTTCCTTTAAATATACAAAAAAGTTGTCCACTACTCCTGGGGTCACTCATCAGACTCTCAGACCCTCCAAGTGTCCTTGTTTTCCAGGGACGTCCCTGACTGAGTGAAGCTGTCCTGGTTTCTGATTTTATACCAGAATGTCCTACTTTTCCTTAAAGGTAAAGGGACCCCGATCATTAGGTCCAGTTGTGGCTGACTCTGGGGTTGCGGTGCTCATCTCGCTTTATTGGCTGAGGGAGCCGGCGTACAGCTTCCGGGTCATGTGGCCAGCATGACTAAGCCGCTTCTGGCGAACCAGAGCAGCGCACAGAAACGCCGTTTACCTTCCCGCCAGAGCGGTACCTATTTATCTACTTGCACTTTGACATGCTTTCGAACTGCTAGGTTGGCAGGAGCAGGGACCGAGCAACGGGAGCTCACCTGTCACGGGGATTTGAACCGCCGACCTTCTGATCGGCAAGTCCTAGGCTCTGTGGTTTAACCCAAAGCACCACCCGCGTCCCTATTTTTCCTCAGGATGTCTCTATTTTCATTGCAGAAATTTTGGAGGGTATGGAGTTATTCAACCCCCAAGCTGTCAGAAGGCAATCCTGTATAAGGAAGTTTTTTTAACGTTCAACATTTAATTATGTTTTTATATATGTTGGAAGTTGCCCAGAGTGCCTGGGGCAACCCAGTAAAATATGTGGGGTATAAATAGTAAAAATATCATTATGGAATGGGACATCCCTATTTTCATCGGAGAAATGTTGGAGGGTATGGACTCTGTGCACACATGATACCAGAGACAGCTTGTTGATTTAAAGAAAGTTGGAAGTGGTTGGGAAAAGTTTTGCTTCCCTCTTTCAAACTGCCTTCAACCGAAGAAACTATGGTCAGCCTAAACTAACAACCATAATGTGGATAATGATCTTGTTTTGTTTCCGGGAGATGTTTTGGTTTTGGCCCAAATCCAAATGGAGGCTATTAAAGATCCATTAGCCAGCAGTCATTCAACCCCACCCTGCAGTAGTTTCAGGATTTCTCGTTGCCCCGTGCCCTTTGTGGTTATCCAGTGTACCTTTTACACTGTGTGTATATATACATTTGTGTGGAGGCAACTGTAGGCTAGAGAAGGCAGATTTCTCTTAAGCTAGGTTCCAAAAATATGTGTGCTGCTGCTTGTTGGACTTAACAATATGTAGAAACAAAAATTAGAAGAATCCAGTGGATTCAGATGCAGCCATGGCAGCCATTTTCCTTGCCTTTAAAGCTTTGAGCCTAGACAACTGCAATAAGGTTATTCAGAAACTTCAACCACAGTAAAACACCCTAGATATTCTCCAAAGCCTGAACCTGAGCATCTTCCAGAACACTGGCATGCACTTTTATTAGGACTCAAAAGTTTAAACAATTAGTCGGTTAACCTAACTGGGCTAAAACTTAGGTGACTAAAAAGATTCCTTTGATTAATTAGGAAGCAGCCTTTATGTTGTTTTTGTAAGATTTATTATATGTCGTTCATACGAAGGTCCCATATATTATTGTTTAAAGCCAACCACAAATGCAAAGCCACTAATGCAAAACCAATAACACATTAATTAGCAATTATCAGGTAAAGGTAAAGGGACCCCTGACCATTAGGTCCAGTCGTGACCAACTCTGGGGTTGCGGCGCTCATCTCGCTTTATTGGCCGAGGGAGCCAGCATACAGCTTCCAGGTCATGTGGCCAGCATGACTAAGCCGCTTCTGGTGAACCAGAGCGGTGCACGGAAACGCCATTTACCTTCCCACCGGAGCGGTACCTATTTATCTACTTGCACTTTGACGTGCTTTCGAACTGCTAGGTTGGCAGGAGCAGGGACCGAGCAACGGGAGCTCACCCCGTCGCGGGGATTCGAACCGCCAACGTTCTGATTGGCAGGGCCTCGGCTCTGTGGTTTAACCCACAGCGCCACCTGTGTCCCGCTTAATTTTCAAGTAGATAGGGGGAAATACTTGATTCCTTGGGATAGCTCTGTTGATAGAGGATGAAACTCTTAATCTCAGGGTTGTTGTGGGTTACAGCCCCACACTGGGCAAAAAATTATTGCATTTCAGACGGTTTGACTAGATGACTCTTGTGGTCCCTTCCAACTCTACAATTCTGTGAACTCTACGATTCTATAATCCTCTATTTTCCAGAGTTTAGGAAATCACTTAGTGAAATACTGAGCTTTTTGGACAGAACTGATACAGTTCTGCACTCTAATGGAGGGCCAAAAAAACTCTTACAAACTCAGTCCGACAAATCCCTGTTGTCCTTGTTTTAGACAATGTCCACCTGCATTTAGTAAAACAGTATGTTTTCTGTAGCTTCAGGTCAGGCTTTTAATATGCTATATTGCAGAAGATCTAAATCTTCGCCCACATTCTGCCAGAGAGGCACTGCTTGCCAAGATGTACACAGGACATGCGTTTATTTTGTCCTCTGCTCACCTCTGGCCAAACAGGCTTTGCAGGTTTTTGAAACTATACAGAACCTATTCAAAAGTAGAATCAGTGAGGAGCGCTTCCTCTTTCTAGGAGCAAGCACATTTCGGAGGCTGAAAGCATGTAAGGAAGGGACACTTAGCAATGCAGCGCCTCTTTAATACTCAGAATGCAAACAATACATTTTGTGCTACCAAAGTTCTGATACACTATTCTTTCCAATCTCTTGGGCAAATGTGATCATTCTTAAAGAAATTGTTAAATGACCTCTCTCTTGTACAAGAACAGCCAGCTTTTCCATTTCAGTCACACACTGTACTTTCTTCAAGCATTTGGAAACCTCGGGGAGTGCTTCATTTTGTTGTATCTTACTAAAGCAACATGCTTCTCTTTTATTCGGAGCTTAATCTCTCAGTTTCTTTTTAATCTGGACCCCAGGGGCCAAGTGAAGTCTTTTTCTTATCCTCCCCCCTTTAAATAGGCCTCCTTTGGGATATTGCTGTGCATTCCTGCCTCCAGCTTTTCCTCCGTCGTACTGACTGCAGCAAACCGATGGGGAATTTTGGCAAACCAGACATAACCTTTGGGGGAAATGGGAAGCAGAGAGACTGAAATAGACAGACTCTGACTTATAGTACATGTTGGCAGCATCACTTAGTTTGAACTTAATCAGGATTTCCTGATGAGGAAGTTTCCTACCCTGTGCTTTCTTAGCAAAATGAATGCTCCTGCTTCTTCTATATCTCCAGGTAGAATAAAGTTATTTGTGAAGCTGCCCTTGTATGCATACATACAGGGGCAGCTGTATAATAAACACATCAGCTGCGGGCAATAATACTGTTCTGTATCTGCAGAAAGTTCCTGTGCATGCCCTTTTTCTGGTTTTGCTTGCATCCGAAGCAGGGATGGAGAGCCTGTGGTCCTCCAGCTGGTGTTAGACTCTTACTCCCATCAGCCCCAGCCACTACAGCCAATAGTCAGGGATGATGGAAACTGCAGTCCAACTTTATAGGGAGGTCTACCTGAAAGACCTACATTGGCTCCCAGTATGTTTCCGAGCACAATTCAAAGTGTTGGTGATGACCTTTAAAGCCCTAAACGGCCTCAACCCAGCATACCCAAAGGAGTGTCTCCAACCCCATTATCCAGCGCTGAGGGCCTTCGGCAGTTCCCTCACTGCAAGAAGTGAGGTTACAGGGAACCAGGCAGAGGGCCTTCTCGGTGGTGGCACACTCCCTGTGGAACACCCTCCTATCACATGTCAAAGAGATGAGTAACTATCTGACTTTTAGAAGACATCTGAAGGTGGCCCTGTTTAGGGAAGTTTTTAATGTTTGATTTTTATTGGGTTTTTAATACTCTGTTGGGAGCCGCCCAGAGTGACTGGGGATACCCAGCCAGATGGGTGGGGTATTAATAGTAATAATAATATATCATCATCATCATCTAAAGCTTTCTTCATTGTCTGGTACCCTCTTCTGACTATGCTTATTCATGCCCCCATGTTAGC
The DNA here is from genome assembly GCF_951804945.1 of Podarcis cretensis. Classification (NCBI taxonomy): domain Eukaryota; kingdom Metazoa; phylum Chordata; class Lepidosauria; order Squamata; family Lacertidae; genus Podarcis; species Podarcis cretensis. The sequence goes on from NC_137187.1 coordinate 35,178,631, forward strand.
AATAGTCCTTTCCAGTGTGTGCGCACACAACAGCATCTCTGAGATGTAGATATTTGGGAGGGTCTTTTCCAGAACTGTAGGAGGCATCCTTCTTTCTCTGGCAATGGCATCCCCTTGCACCCCCTCTGTAGCCCTCTCTGTCTCTCTTCCAGGTGGGACGCTGGCAGGGGGCTCAGTGTGGGAATCCGAAGGCTGGTATGGCTGCCTGTATGGTGTCTCCCTCCCCACCCTGACAGCATGCACCCCTGGGCCAGCAACGAAATTGCTACCCCTTCACCCACCCACTTCTACCCCTTCAAGAAATCCCTCAAAACCCACTGGGTCCTTTTGCGCTTCCGCAGGTCTGCAGCCCAGGAAGCTGTGGGCACATCTCACTTCCTCCCATTGGGGGACCCTGTAGAACCTCTTGGCATAGCTGTCAACTGTCCCTTATTTGGCGGAAACTCCCTTATCCCAGCGCTGTGTCCCGCTGCTGTCCCTTATTGATGATGTCCCTTAAATTTCCCGGGTTTCATGCTTGCCCGGCTCGGGAAGGAAGCAGCGGCTCGGGGTCCTCCACCTCGAGAGAGCGCGCGCATGAGCTGCGCGTCTCCATCTCTCCCTTTTCCTCCTCAGGGGCGCGTTGTGAGGAGACGGGTGGCGGCGGGTGGGCAGGCAGCCCCTCTCTTGCGAGACTTCCGCCGCACTGCCAGGGGAAGCCAGAGGCGGAGGCGGCGGCTGAGGAGGCGGCCTGAGGGAGGAAGAAGAGGAGGAAAGGATGGGGAGGGACGCAGAAGGGTGGCGCTTCAGCGGCCGCCACAGCACCACAACCACCTCATGCCAGGCTCGCAGGCGGTGTGGGCAGGAGTCTCTCTCCCTCCCTCCCTCTCTCTCGGGCAGGGAAGGGCCGATGGAACTCCTCGTGCCAGGACGACGGCAGCCCCAACGTGCTGCTTAGCATACCCTCCAACCAGTGCAGCATCTTAATGTAATGATTTCCCCCTCTGCATCCCTTTCATAACTCTATTTTTATAAATCATTTTTCCATCCATAGTTCAAATTTTTACTACAAGATTTTTGTCAATCCTACCAATGTATGTAACTCTTTACAATAGCTTTTCAAATAAATTTTAAATTTCCCCCATTCTTTATTAAAGAGGTCCTCTTCCTGGTTTCTAATTCTGCCTGTAAGCTTTGCCATCTTGACGTAGTTCATCAGTTTTGTCTGCCACTCTTCTTTGGTGGGAGTTGTAGACCCTTAGGATCATCTAGTCCAACCCCCTGCAAAACACAGTCAGTGGCAGCAAAAGCAGCATGGCTCCATCAGTGCCAGATTTCTGTATAAGCTAAGCCAAAATCCCTTATTTTGGCTGCTGATCCCTTATTTTCGAGGCTGCTGGTCCCTTATTTTCAAATCTGTAAGTTGACAGCTATGCCTCTTGGCTCCCCAGCTTCTCCTAATCCATCAGTAGCTTAAGATGCACCCTGGCTCCTTCAGAAAGACGGACCCTCTTTTCTTCTCTTCTTGTGCTGCAGGCCACATTGACGTGTCTGAGATCCAGCAAACCTTCCACAGCCTGGGCGTTTACATCTCCCTGCAGCAAGCGGAGAAAATTTTGCACAGGTGAGGCTGTCACTACCCTTGCTTTGAACTCTCACCTCCCTGACCCCCCAGTCCCAGTGTGCCCTAGCCCACACTGGCTTCGCCCCCTTCAGACTCACTCTACTCTGTTTTGTGTGTGTTGCAGCATAGACAAGGATGGCACCATGACCATTGACTGGCATGAGTGGCGAGACCACTTCCTCCTCAATCCGTTGGAGAACATGGAGGAGATCGTATACTACTGGAAGCACTCAACGGTAAACCAGTTTCCTAGTCCTCTCCAGACCTGAGGTTGTTCTGTTCTCCACTGATTCCTTGATTCTCAACATGGAAAAAATAGGGTTATATGAATGGAGATTGCAAGAATGGAGATAGATAGATTAGATAGATGATAGATAGATAGATAGATAGATAGATAGATAGATAGACAGATAGACAGATAGACAGATAGACAGATAGATAGATGATAGACAGATAGACAGATAGACAGATAGACAGATAGATAGACAGATAGATAGATGATAGATAGATGATAGATAGATAGATAGATAGATAGATAGAGATGATAGATAGATAGATAGATAGATAGATAGATAGATAGAGATGATAGATAGAGATGATAGATAGATAGATAGATAGATAGATAGATAGATGATAGATAGATAGATAGATAGATAGATAGATAGATAGATAGATAGATGATAGATAGATAGATAGATAGATAGATAGATATAGATAGATAGATATAGATAGATAGATAGATAGATATAGATAGATAGATATAGATATAGATAGATGATAGATAGATAGATAGATAGATGATAGATAGATAGATAGATAGATATAGATAGATAGATATAGATAGATAGATATGTTGCTTGCTTGCTTGCTTGCTTGCTTGCTTGCTTGCTTGCTTGCTTGCTTGTTTGTTTAATCGTCTTAGTTGTGTTTGACTCTCCGTGACCCCATGAACCAGAGCATGCCTTGGAAACTCTCACTTTCTTCTCAAAGCTTCTCAAAGCTCCGAGGGCCTTCTGGTGGTTCCCTCACTGCGAGAAGCCAAGTTACAGGGAACCAGGCAGAGGGCCTTCTCGGTAGTGGCACCCACCCTGTGGAACGCCCTCCCATCAGATGGCAAGGAAATAAACAACTATCTGACTTTTAGAAGACATCTCAAGGCAACCCTATTTAGGGAAGTTTTTAATGTCTGATGTTTTATCGTGTTTTTAATATTCTGTTAGGAGCCGCCCATTGTGCCTGGGGAAACCCAGCCAGATGGGCAGGGTATAAATAATAAATTAGTAGTAGTAGTAGTAGTAGTAGTAGTGGAAGTACTAGTATGTTCAGGGTTGCCTGGAACAGTGCCTTTCAGTCAACAAATGCCTGGAGTCAGCAGGAATGTTTTAAAATATCTCCTGAAAGCCAGTAATGAGGGAGATAGATGCACCTCCCTAGGGAAAGCATTCCATAAATGGAAAGCACTGTTCCAAGCACTGGGTCCAAGCCATTTAGGGCTTTATGTGAATTTGGACTGGTAGTTCACTGGCAGCCAGTGCAGCACTGTCAGGATCTATTGCGCAGGGTCCCACCAGGCATTCTGCACCACCTGCAGCCTCCAGACCAGGGGTCAGCAAACCTTTTCAGGAGGGGGCCAGTCCACTGCCCCTCAGACCTTGTGGGGGGCCGGATCCACCGTCTCCCGAAAGCAGCCCCCTCCTGAAAGGCCCCCTCCCTGCCTATGCCACTCATGCCGCCACTGCTGCCGCTGCCTTGTCTTCGGCAGCATCGGCGTCCTCTGTCTCAGCGGGGCACAGAGCCCATGCCGCTGCCCTGGGTGACAGAGGTAGCCTCCATACTGCTGCCGCTTCCTTCCCGTCCGGCCACCTTAGCAGGAAGGAAGGGGCGGCACTCAGATGCCGCTGGCCTGGGCAGCCTCCACACCACTGCTGCTTTCTTCTGCTCAGCCGCCTCCTGCAGCCACTGGAGAGCCAGTGTGGTGTAGTGGTTAAGAGCGGTAGTCTCGTAATCTGGGCAACCGGGTTCGCGTCTCCGCTCCTCCACATGCAGCTGCTGGATGACCTTGGGCCAGTCACACTTCTTTGAAGTCTCTCAGCCCCACTCACCTCACAGAGTGTTTGTTGTGGGGGAGGAGGGGAAAGGAGAATGTTAGCCGCTTTGAGACTCCTTAAAGGGAGTGAAAGGCGGGATATCAAATCCAAACTCTTCTTCTTCAATCAGAAGCCGTGCTGCGTCGCTGAAGTCAGTCTCTGTGCGGCAAGGCCTGTGTGCCGCGCCTGTTTAGCGCGGGGACTGACCGAGTGGGCGGCAGGGTTTGCAAGGTTCACGGATTAATGAGCCTAGTGGGCCGTATCCTACCAGCAGAGCTTAGTTTGACGACCTCTGCTCCAGACCATCTTTCAGGTAGTCCTACACACAGCACAGTACCGTAGTCGATATGGGAGGTCATCAGAGCATGGTTAAGGGAGGCCGGACTATCCTGATCTAGGACTGGCCATAGCTGGCAAAGCATTCTAAGCTAGCTATGCATAAGCACTCCTAGCTGTAGAAGCTACATGAGACTCTGCTGACCTATCAGAATCCTGATGTACTGGAGTACTCCCAGAGTATCAATCTGTTACTTTAGGGGAAGGGACATCCCCGCCGGAAGCAAATACCAGGCTTGTACTGTCTGTCTTCTACTTTGTGCTTTTCCACACTCAGCACCAGTGAATAAAAACACCTCATTAAAATGCAGCAAACCTGTAGGAAACCATCCCCACAAGAAAGTTGCCATTGGGAAAAGGCTGCTCCTAGAATCGCCTGTCCCTCAAGGAAGCAGGGAGCGCGAAGCATAGCCAGGAAGCCAAGGATTTCCAGGGAAGAGCAAGGAAGCCTCCTGTGATGTCCCCCCATCTCCCTTTCCACCCTTCCTGAACTCTACAGGAGGCGGGAGGAAATAGGAAGGGGAATAGTTCAGATCTTTCTTCACTGTCCTGTTCCAGCCACGCTAATCTCATCAGCCGATTGGAACAGGGAAGATTAAAGTTTATATTTAAACGCATTGTGTGTCTCTCCCATCCCTGTTTGCCAGACTTTGCCCATAGTGTCAGCTTGGAAGGCCAGGGGAGAAGGAGCTTGGTCACTTTCAAGGCCCTCTAGGCACAATCCTCACCTTAAACTCTTTGCTCTCCGACATGCCCTGTTGAACTCAGATCTGACCATTCCACCAGCATCCCTTTCTCACCTGCTGCACTTCGAGAGAGAGATAAGAGATGGCGGCCGATGGAACTCCAGGTGTTGAGTGCCCGGCACTGAGAGAGGACTGGGGAGCCTGTGGGTGGAATGGGTCAGAGGCCAAGAGCCCAAGCAGTCCTGCCACCATCTGGGAAGATCTCTTGCCCATGATCCCTTTAGATGAGCGGGAACTGTGCAAGAACTCCGCAGCCCTGTGCAGCTTCCATTCACTTCAATATGGTGCATGTCAGAATATTTCCCGATGATTATGCACCAGGCTCCCTGGGGGGGGGGTCTATGTGTGTGCTGTTGGGCCTTTCTGCCTTTGGGCCCCAAAACTCTCGGGTCAGCCCACAGGAACCAACTCCTAGGGGATGAGGTCCTTTCAGCGCCCCAAAAAATATTTGAGGGCGCCTGGCCCTCCCAGAGTTGGAGAGCATTGCCATTCAAATGGTGTGTGAGAGCCATATCTTGTGATTGATTATGCAAGGCGGAGCTTACCTGGGCCTCCCCCTCCAAAAAAAATTTAAATTCAAGTTGCACCCCTGAGCCAACCCTTCCCCTGAGTTCCATTTCTTTCTGACTCCTCTCTTGACATTGGGGGCCAGCCCCCTTCCCTGCTCTGCGTGTCTGTAATCCGCAGGTGCCAATGGGATTGGCTCTCGCACCCAAGCCCCTCCCCCTGATTATCCCTCCAATCCCATTAGGAGATTGCAGGAGGGTTTATCGTGTGCCCTCCTTCTGGTGCCCAGCACTTTCCTGCACATTCCCGGCATGGAAGACCTGTCTCCCGTCAGGAAGGGCCCCGATGGCCAGAGCTCCTCGGGGATCCATGGGAATTCAAGGCTGCTGTCCCTGGCTGAGCTGTGGGAAAGTGACTACAGGCGCCCCAAAGGCTTCGAGTCCATCCTGGGGGAGCATGAGATGGTAGGGCTACGTCTCTGTGGCTGGGACTTTCTTTTCTCCCCCTCCTAACCCACAGGCTGCCTTGAGGTTCCAAGGCATCTCTCCAGAATCCCTGGCTGACATTCCACTATATTTTACTCAGAGTAGACCCATTGGCATTAATGAGTGTGACTAAATTGGATCCATTGATTTCAACAGGTCTACTCTATTGGATCCAGACTCCTTATTTCCTCCCGCCCCCCTTTACCTCTCTAAGCCAGTATACTCAGTTTCCATTGCGTCGCTCAGGACCAAACCAGTTGTTGCCTTGTTTCCTGTGGCAGCTGTGGGCAGATGCTTGTGGTGGTGATAGGTAGCATGGTGACCTCTGGGTGGTGTTGGCCTCCCACTCCTGCAGCCCCAGCCAACATGGTCAGTGGTCAAGGATGATGGGAGATGACCACCTGGGCTACCCCTGCTGCACAGAACCCGTCACTCAGTGCAGAATGAGGCTTGTGGTACGCTGCTTTTGTAGGAAAGAGTAACACTCGAGGGTGTGTCTCGACCCGTTCAGTTCAACAGGTCTTCCCCACTGTCACTGAAAAGACCACAGCGGGAGCTGTTGCCCATCAGAACCTATTCCGTTCTTCTGTCCCCAACAAGCACAGTGCTGTCAGGTTTCTCTGTGTAAAACCTTCCTGCAATTAGTTTGGACGGATTTGTGTGTTAAATCTGTGTCGTATCCCACCCCACACCCCACTCCCAGAGAGCTCACAGCAGCATGCATGCCTCTTTCCCCCACATCTGCTTTATCCCCACAACTCGGTGAGTTAGGTTAGGGTGAGATGTTCCAGGTACCCTACAGTCATGCAGTGAGCTTTGTGGTTGTGTGAAGATTTCAGCCTAGCTCTCCCTGGTTCCTAGACAAACGCTCTAGACAATGCTAGCTAAAATATTTCCTTGTGTCCTGTAACCCAGCCACGGCCTTGCTTGCCTTATTTCACTCTCAGTGAAATATTATTTCTTTAATAATAATAATAAAATTGCACAAATTTGCCATCTCACTATAGAAGTGTCAGTCTTTCCCAGGGCCGGATTTAGGTTTGATGAGGCCCTAAGCTACTGAAGGTAATGGGGCCCTTTATATGTCCAGCTGTCCTTTGCCAACAACAAATTGTCGCTGTATTTTTGTGTTGAATATATGCTATATGGTAATTTATGGACCTAATAGGTATCTAAAGCCATTTGCACATAACAAATAGGAGCCTACACAACACAAAATACAGGCTTTATTTTATTTCTTTTTTATCTTATATTTTGGAAATGTACATCCAGGTTTTTTTCCCCTTTAATTTTTGTGGGGGTCCCCAAGAGAGTGAGGCCCTAAGCTATAGCTTGTTTAGCTTATACATAAATCTGGCACTGCTCTTTCCTTTTGAGAACGTTATGTATGTGTGTGTGTTGTGTTGCTTCTGCTGATATTGCACAGACTTGTTTACCCCACATCTCTCCTATAATAATCACTTCATTATATATATATATATATATATATATATATATATGGGGGAGAGAATATTATATCTATTTAAACCTATCACCCTGAGAAGAGGGAGAATGTATGTAAAGGAAGCTATAACTGCTGGTGTGTGTTCATGCAAGCATAGTGAAGGTCTGGGTTCTCTCTAGCCAAAACAGCCCAGAGAATATTTACCAAAGTGAGGAGACCCAAGGACGTTGGTGCTCTGACGACATTAATATCGACCATGCCTTTTGCCGCTACAATAAGCTCTCTGCAAACTGATCTTTTTTTGCATGTGTCTGATCTTCTGCTTAGTCTTATTAAATCATGTGAGTCCTTGAGCGCAGGAATGTTTTCAGTATTAAACTCCTGCTGCCCTTGAACAGGATCTGTTGCAGGTCATTAGCTGGTTGGTGTAGCAAAGGCTTCTGTGATCTACTGTGATTTACACTCCCTGCTATGGCATGGGCTGTGGGAGGTCCATTGGCAGAATTCTTGGAAGGGAGGCAGGGAAACGTTGCACCCCAGCTGCATGGAATAGAAGAGCATTATAAATCAATCCAAATGAGAAAAAGCCTAAATATAAGGTTGAATATGTTTGCAATTCAATCCTATCCATGTTTGCTCAGAACAAGCCCTCCTCTGCTTACTCCATTGATTTGTAGGACTGCAGCTTCAAAGTGATTTGATTTAATTAAATGATTTTAAGAAAACAAAGTCTCAGGAGCATCTCAGTCATTCCCAGTGTCTTTGTGTTCACTGGCTAGAATGCTGGAAGATAGATAATACTTTATTCGGCTATAAGCCCACAAGGTAAAACAAATCAAAAGATAAAATAGCATTTTACAATCTAAAATATCAACTAAAATATTTCAACGCATAATCTCTTTCACATTATTTACAATCTCTAGATGTACCGTGTTATGGCCTTGAAGATCAAGATGGTGCATAGAGTTTACTGGATTTTTAATAGTCATGCAGCATTCCATGAAGTCTTTTATATGAAAGAACTGAAATCAGGAATCTAGCAACCTGTAATGTTCTATAAGAGTCAATGTCCTGGAGTAGATAAGCTAGATGTAATTCAGGTGGTTTAGCAGCAATTTCCAGAATGATTGAACTCAGGATCCTTGATCGGGGAACAATGTATAAGGGGCAATTAAACAAGATATGATAGAGGGATTCTATTGATTTGTTGTCACATGCGCATAAAACAGAGGTTTTACCGTTAGAAAATCTATTGCTCAGAACATTTGAGGGGAACACATTAAATCTGGCTCTAACAAATGCGAATCTATGCGACGCAGCCGATAAAGTAGACAGATATCGAGGTATCTGGGACATAGATGTAATGCCCTGATTTATCGGGGAACATGTACCTCCACCTGTAGTAAGATTTTGTTGCAAATCTACCTCCTCCAATCTTTGTTTGATGACCTTTTTAGCTGTAATTAGATCTAAATTAAGTATATCGGAAGGAGAGATTCCATAAGACAACAGTTTGGAATGGATTTTTGTTGCCCATGGGTTGGTGAATTCATCTCTCCAAAGGCACTGAATAAGATGGTAGTTTGGCAATTTATGCCAAAGGGACAGCCAATAATTAAAGGCATGTCTCCACATCAGAATCTCTAGGGAGGGGATCTTAAGTTCTAGGCGAATGGCAGAGTTGCTTACACAGGAGGGTAGTTTCAAAAGGCGTCTTAGAAATGCTAGAATGCTGGAAGCTTGGAGCAGGTTTCGTTCTTACTGCACGACTGATATGGTATAGCATTTGCTATCTGACACCATGTAGTATTTGAAAGTTGAGAGGTTATGAGATGGCATATATTACATTTTCCTGAGTCAAAATAAGCAAGAATCCTGAGTCAAAATAAGCAAGAATATTTAAGAAGTACTCTGATTTCAATGCTCAATAGAAAACACCCATTCAACAAAATTCCAGTTTGAAATTTTGAATCTAAAATGTGATGGAAATTGACGTTTTTGGAGCATTTAGAATATTCGCAAATCCAGACCTGGGACTCAGCTATACAGCTGCAAATAAAACGTTTTAAGTGTGTTGCAAAGTGCATTACACAAATGAGACACTAGATGGTGATGGTGAGCTATGGCAAATTCAATATGTTTTTCAAAGCGTTTTTTTTTTAAAAAAAAAACATTTTCACAACTTTTTTTTATATGTGTCTAGATTCCACCCTGGAGGTTGTCTCCTTAATAATAGATGCTTCTTAGTCAAATGTGGGTAGAGCTGCTTGTCTTTTCTTTAGCTTTTTCCTGTTCTGACTGCATTCCTCTGCAGGTCCTTGACATTGGCGAGTGCCTCACCGTCCCAGATGAGTTTTCCGAGAAGGAGAAGAAGACAGGGATGTGGTGGAAGCAGCTCATTGCTGGAGCCATGGCTGGTGCTGTCTCCAGGACTGGAACTGCCCCATTGGACCGACTGAAAGTCTTCATGCAGGCAAGGAGCTGCTCAGAATTACGGAAGGAAGGGAAACAGTATTTCATTCTGCATTGGGACCTGGAATGGTGGCATCAGTTCATGTGGTGTGGGGCAATGACAAACTCAAAAGGGCCTCTGTTTTGTCCCAGAATGCCATGCTGAGGATGTTATGACCAGGGTTTTTTTTACATAGCATGTTACACATGAAGACTGTAAAAGGAGAAAAAGGGCTGCCCCATACAAGCAGGAGCCTACAGGTTCAGGGGTCTTTCCTTTACCGTATTTTTTGCTCCATAAGACACACTTTTTCCCTCTTAAAAACTAAGGGGAAATGTCTGTGTGTCTTATGGAGCGAATGTGTGGTCCCTGGAGCTAAATTGCCGGAGGGTGGCATGCTCCTAAGCTGCTCTTTGGGGCTGGCGGGGGAAACCTGGGTTTCCTCCTCCAGCCCTGGGAGCAGCGGGCAGGCTACGTGCAGATGCGTGCTCCTGAGCCGCTCTTTGGGGCTGGCGGGGGAAACCCCGGGTGCCGGCAGAACAACCAGAGCTTCCCCCGCCAGCCCCAACAAGCTCTGGGAGCAGCGGGCAGGCTGCGAGTGGATGCCCCACGCTCCTGAGCAGCTCTGGGGTAGCCCACGAAGGCTCCGCAGGGTAGTGGGATGAAGGCTCCCCGCTGCCTTGCGGAGGCTTCACGGACTACCCCAGAAGCCAGAACAGCTAGAGGGAGCCCTGCACAGTGCACCCTCTTGCTGTTCTAGCTTCTGCCTTAGCGGCACGAAGCCTCCGCAGGGCAGCGGGGAGCCTTCATCCCGCTGCCCTGCGGAGCCTTCGCACGGCTATCCCTGGCTTCTGCGGGAGGTGTGTCCTATGGTCCGGTGCATCTAATAGAGCGAAAAATACGGTGCCTCCCTGATTCCTGAAATATGGCAGGGGAAACGGCTGTGTAGAATCAGCCTTCACATTGGGTTTACTGGTCTTGGAATTTCACCAAGTCCAAAGACAGCACTCTGATGAGTGCAAGCGATGCTGTTATCTGCAGGCTCGACGACAGCAGAGCTGGCCATTTGCTGAAAAGTCGGCATGTGAATTCAAAACTTATTGCGCCTCTTAGCTTCTGCCCTTGACATTAAACTCCAAGCGAAGACCACAACTCCCTATGGCATGGCTCAAACACATTTTGAAATACCGTGACCAGTGTTTGAAGTATGTTTTGAAAGACTGGCCTTGGGAATTGTTGAAAAAGACCAATCTCTTCGCCCACAGCATTTGAAGATGGCAAATGGGAGGAGAGACTGGATGTTGGGGGAAGTGGACAGGTGCACGCGAGACCTACAGAGCTTATTTCTTCGCAGAAGGTGGCTTAATTTCTGACTAGTGTTAAACCTTATCTGCTCCCCTCGGCAAACCTTAACATTCAGGGAAACAGATTTCATTTATTTAGGTATTGCACTCATATCCCAAGCTTTTTTCCAAGCTCTCCCAGGTCCTAGTCTGACACTCTAACCACTGCACACCATAGAGGACACTGTGTGCAATCAAAGAGTTGCATCAACAATGAAGAAGAACATGGCTGTATCAGAGTCTTCTCCTAGTGTTCCTATTTTTTCCATAGGATAAACGCCAACCTTGACTTCTGTCTGCATCCCTCCTCCTTTCTCCCAGAAAATAGCAGCAACACCCTCTCGGAGCCTTTAAATCTTGCACATTTAGCAATCTTGCCTCCTGTGCCTTCCCAGTGGACTCCATGGTGAAATTTGAGGGGCCTTTTTGGAATGATGCAAATGATACTGGGATGCAGCTCCCGCAACACGCACTGGTTTTTTCATTGATGCCCCAACCCCTGAAAAATGGCCATTGTTACTTATGCTGTCAAGAAGGAGAGCTCTTTTTTCCTTGCCCAGGCCCTGACATTGTGCTTCCATCTTGCTTGTAGGTTCACGCCTCCAAGAGCAACAGTATGAATGTTTTGGGCGGATTGCGAGGCATGATACGCGAAGGAGGCATCCGCTCCCTGTGGCGAGGCAACGGGATTAATGTGCTCAAGATCGCGCCTGAGTCTGCCATCAAGTTCATGGCCTACGAACAGGTACGGCCTGGGGACGGGGCTGCAGCTTTGCATGTTGTCCCTGTGCACGTGTGCACAGCATTTTAATTCCTTTTTAAAAAGTCCTTCATTACTGGGCAGAACAATGAGGACAGTATTTCCCATACCTAAGTACATGGAACTCCACCTTGGGCATGTATTTATTGCAAGAACTCGTCCTAAAAGGATCACGCTTCTTTTACTCAGCTGCATCGCCTTCACTCAGCCCAAAGTGCCTAAGGGGGGAGTTTACCAAATCTATCTGTGGCTCGCAATCCATTACTTATCGTTGCAGATCAAGCGGGCAATTCGTGGGCAGCAGGAAACACTGAGGGTGCAGGAGAGATTTATTGCTGGCTCCCTGGCTGGTGCCACAGCACAGACCATAATCTACCCCATGGAGGTAAGTTTTCTTTGGTAGTAGAGCTTGAGGGGCAAATTCTCATTCTGTTGCTGACTTCATCCATGATATCCACCCAAATGAATGTGAGAACCTAGCACTACAGTGGAAACTCGATTTTTGAACGTAATCCATTCTGGAAGACCGTTCAACTTCTGAAATGTTCGAAAACTGAGGAGCAAAGGGCTGTCAGCAAATTCAACTGAGAAAATTGAAAAACACACAGAGGAAGCCGCTCGACTTCTGAGGTGCGTTCGAAAATGGAAGCGTTTACTTCCAGGTTTTTGGCGTTTGGGTTCTGAAACTTTCGTCAATGGAGTCATTCGAGAACCGATATTCCACTGTAAGGTAAAGGTAAAGGTACCCCTGCCCATACGGGCCAGTCTTGACAGACTCTGGGGTTGTGCGCCCATCTCACTCAAGAGGCCAGGGGCCAGCGCTGTCCGGAGACACTTCCGGGTCACGTGGCCAGCGTGACATCGCTGCTCTGGCGAGCCAGAGCCGCACACGGAAACGCCGTTTACCTTCCCGCTGGTAAGCGGTCCCTATTTATCTACTTGCACCCGAAGGTGCTTTCGAACTGCTAGGTTGGCAGGCGCTGGGACCGAGCAGCGGGAGCGCACCCCGCCGCAGGGATTCGAACCGCCGACCTTTCGATCGGCAAGTCCTAGGCGCTGAGGCTTTAACCCACAGCGCCACCTGCGTCCCTGATATTCCACTGTACTGCTAACTAATACAGGCCTAGGAGAAGTATCCCCTCTGCAGTGCAATTTCTCCCCAGTTGTCCCTACTAATTTGTGGACAGATACTATGAAGACATTGGGATGCGGGTGACGCTGTGGGTTAAACCACAGAGCCCTAGGACTTGCCAATCAGAAAGTCGGCAGTTCAAATCCCCGTGAAGGGGTGAGCTCCTGTTGCTCGGTCCCTGCTCCTGCCAACCTAGCAGTTCGAAAGCACGTCAAAGTGCAAGTAGATAAATAGGTACCGCTCTGGCGGGAAGGTAAACAATGTTTCCGTGCGCTGCTCTGTTTCACTAGAAGAGGCTTAGTCATGCTGGCCACATGACCTGGAAGCTGTACACCAGCTCCCTCGGCCAATAAAGTGAGATGAGCGCCACAACCCCAGAGTCGGCCACGACTGGACCTAATGGTCAGGGGTCCCTTTACCTTTACCATGAAGACATTTGGCAGAAGAAACTTTTGTATTTAAGGGACAGGAAGGTCCTGATCATTTCTTTTTAGTATGGTGGGATTTTATTTCACCAAGTTTCGTTTCAGATGTACTGGTCTCTTTCCCTGTGCCATCTAGAGAAACATGGCTGTCATGATTTCAGACTGGGTGCTGTTGCTTAATATGAGGGGATGACGAATAAAGGAGGGATATTCATGCCTTAGTTCATCTGACTCCCCCTCTCTCTCCAGGTTCTAAAAACACGGCTGACCCTCCGCAAGACGGGTCAGTACTCAGGGGTGGCGGACTGTGCCAGGCAGGTCCTGCGGAAGGAAGGGATCCGTGCCTTTTACAAGGGCTACCTGCCAAACATGCTGGGCATCATTCCCTACGCTGGCATTGACCTGGCAGTTTACGAGGTGAGTGACTGGGCATGGGGTTGGCACGAACAGCAAGGGAACCTCAACATCGCATAATAATAATAATAATAATAATAATAATAATAATAATTTATATCACGCCCTCCCCAGCCGAAGCCAGGCTCAGAGCAGCTAACAACCATAAAAGTAACACAGCATTCTGCTAGTCCTCTGTGAGGAAGGATACTGACCTGGAAGCCTTTTCTCCTTAAAGCCCTTTTGAAAGACACTGCCACCACCCTTGCAGGAACCCTTTCTCTCCCATGCTGTGTGGCTAAACAGCAATCTCGCCAGATTCCAAGGCTTGGCATGAAAGCCACTGCCTCCCCATCTGTGTTAGGCCCTGGGATGCACCTGCGCCAGATTCCCAAGTTACCAACTCCTCCTCTCCCCTTCCTTTTGTGGCAGACGCTGAAGAACACCTGGCTGCAGAAGTACAGCAAGGACACAGCTGACCCGGGCGTTCTGGTGCTCTTGGGCTGTGGCACTGTCTCCAGCACCTGCGGCCAGATTGCCAGCTACCCGCTAGCTCTGGTGCGGACCCGGATGCAAGCCCAAGGTGAGATTGCAGCATCGTCCAGACAGTCTGGCCTCCAAGGAGAGCACTGAAGGTGGCTGTGACTGAGGTGTAATGAGCTGGAGGCTGGACTAACTGCAAAGCCCCATTAACAATAGGGGGACATAAGGAGTGTGGGGAAGAAACTCGGGGGGGGGGGAGAGCCTGGAAGGGCAAAGAAACAATGGCCTGTTAACATAACAATATCTCCTCATACTTGCTGAGTTTCAAGGCTGGCCATGAGTTTTCAGTTTAGACTTACACACACACACACACACAACATCAGGCTTCACCTGACTCTGCTCTGTGATCTCATCAGGCAGCGCCAGGCTCTTTGGGCAGTTTCCAATTATAAATTATAAAACCACAGTAAAACATCAAACATTAAAGACTTCCCAGTACAGGGCTGCCTGCAGATGTCTTCTAAAAGTTGTATAGTTATTTATCTCCTTGACATCTCATGAGACAGCATTCTGCAGGGATGAAAAGGCCCTCTGCCTGGTTCCCTGTAACTTCTCGGAACAAGGGAACCGCCAGAAGGCCCTCGGAGCTGGACCTCAGTGTCCGGGCTGAATGATGGCGGTGGAGACGCTCTTTCAGGTATACAGAGCCAAGGCCATTTAGGACTTTTAAAGTCAACACCAATTGTTTGAATTGTGGTCGAAAACTTACTGGGAGCCAGTGTGGGCCTTTCTGGACCAGTGTTATATGGTCCCAGAGGCTGCTCCCACTCACCAGTCTAGCAGTCACAATCCGGATTAATTGTAGTTTCTGAGTCGCCTTCAAAGGTAGACCCAAGCAGAGCGCATTGCAGTAGTCCAAGTGGGAGATAGCCAGAACATGTAACACTCTGGTGAGACAGTGCACAAGCAGGTAGGGATGTGGTTGAAGCCAGAATTAGAAATGGCCATCAGGTTGCTCACATGTCAATCACCTGACGTCATCATTGCCTCAGGTGAAGAGTTTCCCATGAATTCAAGTTGGTTTGCAGATGAGAAACATTCCCTTGCACAGAACCCCTTCACTTGTGAGCTCCCAAGCTGTGCTTGCTGTCTGCGCTGGTCAGCTGATTGTTCCTGACAGCAAGCCCTGCCTTCAGCAGTGATCAGCTCTACCAGGGAGTTCCTTGTCGGGGACTCCCTAGCATAGCTGATCCCACGAGGGCTTGCTGTTAGCACTGACAGCAAGCCCTTCATGGCAGGGAAAGACCAGGAGCACATGTTGCTCCTTTGCAGCTACACCTTTTCCTGTCCCACACCTAATGTCCTATGATATCAGGTGTGAGGCAGGTGGCTTAGAGAACACAGCCTGATCTGGCCCAGGGGGCAGAGGTTCTCCAGGCCTGCGACACAGCACCATCATTCACATGCCTTGCACTCGCCCTCAGGGCAGTTGTGTAGATTGGGCCCAAAGGAAGAGGGCAGTGAGAGACTGTCAGTGAGGAGGAGTGGGGGGACTGCTCTGGCTTGTTGGATAGGCCTCACCAAGATACATAGAGAGCAGTCAAATACAACATTCCTAGAGTGGACATGAAAGTGGATGTTTGCTCCAGTCAGTAGAAAACTTCCTGTTTCCTCCTGGGCTGGGACAGACTTCCTCTGCATGTGACTAGAGGTGGGCGTGACCTTACCTGTGCAGGTAACAAAAGCACTAGGAACACAGCCCACCCCCCTCTGACTCCATTTGTCAGAGAAGCAACAGCTTTTTAGCTTGAGATGTTCTGTTGGCTTTCAGCAGAAGACAAAGGGACTATCTCCATATGGGATAGATTCCACGTGTATATACTTTGTAACCTAAATCTGCCTTCAGGGATCCATCTGTGAACTGAATATGTGAGTAAACTTCTTTTATACTTTTTACACAAGATTGTGTCGTGTCTGTTCTTTTTAAGGGGGAGAAAAGGGGATTACCAGGAATCCTATATTGAGAAGCTTATACGAGCTTGCAACCACCTAACTGCTGTGCACATTTAAAAGGGGAATGCACTCTGCTAAGTAAAGGGACTTGCTAACGCAAGTTAGGAAGGATATTATTAAACAATATATCCTCTCCTGCCTCCCTGAACATTCCTACACAGAGGTTGGATGGGCCAAAGCAGGGAATGGGTTCCGTCCAATCACTGTTGATGCAGGAACCTCCTCGGCCAGGTCTCGCTGAATGTTCTCATTCCATTCCTATGCTGAAACAGCTATAATGTTAATTAAAAGCTGGGGCCACTTACAGAAACAGAAGTGACCCTCTCCTGGAACTTTGTTGGAGGAGCTTTCAAACATATGGCCCTGACCTCTCTGCTCCTTTCCCCTCTCTCTGCAGCAACCATTGAAGGTGCCCCACAGCTGAGCATGCTGGGCCTCTTCAGGCACATCCTCTCTCGAGAAGGGGTGCTGGGCCTCTACCGCGGCATTGCCCCCAACTTCATGAAGGTCATTCCCGCCGTCAGCATCAGCTACGTTGTGTATGAGAACATGAAGCAGGCTCTGGGAGTCACGTCCAGATGAAGCGGATGAAGCCTGCTTCCCCAAAGGGGCCAGGACCTGCCTCTCAAGAAGGACCGCTCCTGAAGGGAGCAGTAGGTGGGGACGTACCTCCTCTGCTCTAGTGTCCTGTGGGGCAGGGAGTGGGCAGCTGGGCGGAGGAAGGCCGGAGAGTGCTGGAGTGAGCGGGCCCTTGTTCTCCTCATCCCCAGAAGAGCAGAGAATTCTTCCTCAGCAAGGAGGACCAAGGAGGCCTGTCCCACTTGCTTACAAAGGTGTCCCCCGTCCCACCACCAGATGCCGGAGGATGAGAAGTGCTGTCGCCCTTTTGAGGTAGATTTCTTGGGCTCCCAAGTGCTAGAGTCTCGGGGGACAGCCACCTCAAACGGGCTTGCTTCTGAGTCAAGGCTACTCGCCAGGAGCCTGCAGCTCTCGCTGCATGTGTGTCGTCTTCTTCCCTGCCCACCCCCCCCCCAGCATGTTTCCTGTTCTGCGTATTTCTGCCAGCCATCCAGCAGGAAACCAACCCCACCGACGTTCATTGCCGGTGACGTGTGGCCGGATCTGGAATGAGCAGCTATCCTGTAAGCAAAATGGGGGAGGTACTCTTCACCCCACTTCACCCACGGTGTCTCAGCACTGGAGATGATGCATTCAGGGACAATCTGCCGTACACTGGAGGCGTTAGAAAATTCAGCGTTTGCAACCAGGTGTTTTCCAAGCCCTTTTGTTGACACCCTAGCATCTGGGGTTTGAGGATACCCGAGGACATGTTCTTACTCCACCCCAGATATCCAGCTGCAAAACTGAACCAGGTTGATCCCTCTTCCATTCCTCTCTCTTCCACATCCTGTGGGGTCGCTGGAGCACCAATGAGTTGCATTTCAGCCCAGCACTGCGTTATCTTTACCTATGTGGAAAGTGTCTGTATATTTTGCACGTTGACTTGTTTTTAACTTATAAGACTGGTCTGCACTCTCTTCTCAACCTAGACATCGGGAGATGAACTGAAACTTTCCCCAAACTTTCCCTTTCCCCTCTGAGGTGGTGGACAATGGAGAAAGACATTTCAAGGGCTATTTGCTGTTGTCGTCAACACACTTTACCTGAGGTCTCTGGATTTCTTGTTTGAACACATTTCTGCTTGCTGGGAGATGTTTGCGAGGGTCACATCAGCACTGCGGCTTAAGAAGTGACACCCCCTCCCCAACAATAACCCTTGAATCCATGCTCCCTGGTTTCCATGGCCCTCTTCTGTCTTGCTTACCTCTACGTATTGGCAAGTTGTAATACAAAGGAGGTAGGAACTTATTTTTCCTCTCCCCGCCTCCCGTGGGATATTGCTTTGAAAGATGTAGAAGAGGCAGGATGGCAGGTAGAAAGATTGCCCAGAAATACCTTCCTCCCCACCCACCACCCAGTAATCATAGTAATAGTAATAAAAATAAAAACCTGTTTTCAAAAGATTACCCGGAGCACTATCTTCTAATGTGTACAGTTCTGGGGCATTAGGGTTCCAAGCCTCTGCTAAAGGGATCTGTACAGTTGAACCAGAGTTGCACTAAAAACAATTAACAGCAAAAAAAAAAAAAAAATCTGTGGCAAGAAAAGCTTTCATCTTTGTTTTTCATAGTCATTTCTGCTTCTGCTAATCACGGGCAAGAAGATATTAAGGGCACTAAATTCCTCCCACCACCAGTACCTGCAGCTATATTCAGGAACCTCTCTGGCTGCTGAGATTTCCCACAAGCATTGCTCCCATGCTTTGCAACCAAAGGGCAGGACCAGGGAAGGACGCCAAATGTTAGAGACGGCACTTTTGTAACCACAAGGCAACAGTAACCCAAGTTCCCCCAGACTTTAAATGCAGTCATACCTTGGATCTCAAACACCTTGGCTCCCAAACAATCGAAACCCGGAAGTCAGTGTTCCAGTTTTTGAACGTTCTTTTGGAAGCCAAACGTCTGACAGGGCTTCCGATTGGCTGCAGGAGCTTCCTGCAACCAATCAGAAGCCGCACTTTGGTTTCTGAACGTTCTGGAAGGCGAACGGACTTCTGGAACAGATTCGACTTCCAAGGTATGACTGTACTTGGGACACAGATGGGAATAAGGTGGTTGCTGTTGTTTTAATGGGATACTATATGCACCTGTACTTTTCATGATCAGCTTCCAAGACAATAGGAAATCAGCAGTGGCATCTACAGTAGGTTGAAGCTGTGGGGCCTCAGACCCCAGACAAGCAGTAGCAACGTTGATGGCAGCAGCGAGGCTCTGCCCCATGACACCCACACAACCTTTGGGAAGGTATCTTCCTTGTAAGTGCAGCTCATATTGTTCCCTCCTCCCTTTAGGCTCAAGGGTGAGATTGTGATTTCTGGACTACAGTGAAGCCTCTGTGATTCCTTCAAATGTGTCAGATGTAGTGTTGAGGTGTATCACGGGTAGACCTTGGTAATGTGGCGCCCTATGCGAGGCCGAAATTTGCCCTCCTGCCCGAGGCTTGTGCTGCCTTCCCAAAGCTGGGAAAGCACTAACCTGTTAGAGCCCTCACACCTCCTCCCCAAAGCAAACACTTACTAGGCTTTGGGAAGGAGGCAAGAAGGTACCCCCTTGGCCCCTGCACCCTGGCCAGGGGAACCAGTTGCGCTGTCCTAAATCTGGCCCTGGCTTTGTCTGAGAATTCATACGTCAGGAAATCGGTCTCTTGGGTTGATATACATGGCCATAAGTATTTAATACTTTTTTAAAAATGCAAATACAGTGGTACCTTGGTTCTCAAACGTAATCTGTTCCAGGAGCCTGTTTGACTCCCAAAACGGTTCAGAAACCAAGGCACAGGCTCCGATTGGCTGTAGGAGCTTCCTGCACTCAAGCAGAAGCCGCGTCGAATGTTCAGCTTCCAAAAAACATTCGCAAACTGGAACACTTACTTCCGGGTTTGCGGCGTTCAGGAGCCGGTTTGTTCGGGAGCCAAACCGTTCCGAGTACCAAGATACCACTGTACTGTATAACAAAAAGAGAAAAATAAAATTTGAGAATTTCCGGCTGACGTTAAGAATAAAAATATTTCATCACTTCTAATTTAAACATATAAATTAATATAAGCAGTCTGTATGTCCAAATAGGTTTCTAAACAAGATTGATGATTATAAGCCATGTGTTCAAATGTAGAAAGAGCGCTGCATTTTATTCATGTTTAATGCACAAGAATACACAAGAATCTTGGGAACTGTAATTTGTTGCGGGCGCTGAGAACTGTAGTTCTGCAAGGGGCAAACTACCATTCCCAGGATTTTTTTTGGGGGGGAGCCATGTGCTATATGGTGTGGTGTCTTGGGAGGGAAGGGGGTCAATGCTGCACAGGACCTCCAGGTTTCAAGGGGCAAGAGAGTGTAGTGTGTGACGTTGGCTTGGGCCCCTCTTGTGTTGCACAGATTTGGAATCTCAGCCTTAAGGGCTCGTCCAGATAGCAGTTGTGTCAGTGTGGAAGCCTCACCAGAAAGAGATGCCAAAGAAAGAGGAGAGAATTTGTGCGGTTGTCAGTACACTGTGCAGCTTGCACGACTCTCCGGTGGCTCACTGCACTAGCAGTAATTAGTGTGTGGAACTTGAATTTCCCTGTGGCTAAGGGAAATATTCTGTCTCCGATTTAAGGAGGATATTGAGAAGCTGGAACGTGCAGAAGGAGGTGACCCAGATGACCGAGGGTCTGGAAACCAAGCCTTATGAAAACGCTTGAGGGAGTTGGGTATGTTTTGCCTGGAGAGGGGATATGATAGCCATCTTCAAATAGCTAAAGGGCTGTCACATGGAAGAGGCAGCAAGCTTGTTTTCTGCTGCCCCAGAAGGCAGGACCCATACTAATGGATTCAAGTTACAAGAAAGGCGATTCCAACTAAACGTGAGGACAGATGGGAGGAGACAGCGCTATGTTTCTAGAAAAAGAGGTGCCAGAACTCACCATGAATACCTCCCTCGTTCTCTTAGAATGACACCCACCTGAGAGGTGCCGGAACGGAGTTCCGGCTGAAAAAAAAAGCCCTGGCAAGAGGTTTTCAGCAGTGGAATGGACTGTGTAGGAAGGTGGCTTATTTGACTGGAGATATGGGTGGCTATCTTTCAGGGATTCTTTAGTTGTGATTACTTCATTGAAGGTGGGTTCGATGAGATGACCTTTGCCTTTCTTCCAGCTCTATGATTCTGTGTTGCCTGATGGGCATGGTGAACCTATTCCAAGTTAGATGGGGGTTATGATCCCTTTAAAGAGCTTTGAGGAAGACATTAGTTCCACATTTGTAGCTTCTCCGATTGCAGTGAAGGAAAAAGTAGTTGCTGAATACCAGCTCTCTCTTTCAGAGCATTTAACAGGAGACCTTACCTATAAGAAATGAAGAGCAATTATAAATGTATGTACCTGCCAGTATTCCTATCCGGTTGTGTTCCTGGGCTGACAGTACAAAAATCCAGAAGAGATAGAAAGATGGGGAACCCACTGTACAGAACTGAGGCAATGCTAGAAAGATGTTTAATATTGTTTTCAGTGGAAACTTATGATTTAAGGTTAATGGCACTTTGATTTTAGTAGCAAAAGGGGGAGAGCAGGAGTTAAGAAACAGGCAAGACTTGGGAGCTTACAGGGATGAAGTGAAACTAAAAGTATTCCTTGAGCCTTGCTGGCATCTCATGCTTGGGGCAACTCGCCCCTCTCCTGCTTGCAACACTGGGGAGGACAGGTAAGATTGCTCAGTTGCAGCCTTGAGGTCCCCACCCTCCCATCAACAAATTGGGAGAAAAGGCAGAGGCCATTCCCACTGCCCATTCCAATGTTATGCTCCTTCCTCTGCTAGCTATAGCAAGCGAGATCCCCAGGTGTGCTGCCCAGAATGTGTGTGAAAAACACCGGGGAGAAAATGGGTGGGATAAGCTGTCGCTGCCTCATCTCCTTTGTCAGCTGCACATTTAAAGGTGTTTTAGGGGAAATATTTGAGATGTAGACTAGCAACCCTAGTGAGAGGGTTAATTTGGTATGTGACCTAAAGCATGGTGTAGATGTAAGTAAAAGTTTGGAGAATCTGACTGTGGAGCAAAGGACCTGTTAGCCTTCAGATCCCCTCCTGCCACTGAGTCTGCAAAACAGCTGTATATCCTATTATCCAGTTGTGGCCCTGGGCTTCCTGCTGCATGACTCTTTGAGCATTGAAAAGGTGTAAATATCAAATGATCCCTGACTAAAATTTTCTACAGAGAAAACAGCTACCTCTTGTTACTTTCTCCCAGGAAAACAAGTGTGGGGGCTGGAGTCTAACACAGAATCCATTTTTTAGGGACAGAGCAAAGTGGAAAGTCCTACCCACAGCTTTTGCATTCATCTTGCACTCTTTCTTTATAAATGTTGCCTGAATCTAACTCCAGCAAGGCTACTTCCATACATCTGTTGCTGCTGTGTTTTGTGTTGGTATTTCAAAGGGAAAAAAGAACACACACTAATAAATTTTCTAAACTTTCCTTTATGTTTCTTGGCCTGCTTATTATGAAAATGGTTTCAGTTGCAGAGTACAAACATTTTAGGGCAGGAATCAACCATATCTATGTTGTCTTTGTACTAGGAGCTGCATTTTAATTTGTTATTCTTAACTTCCTGGCCCAAGAGAGACAGGAATTCTGTGCAAGGTTCACCAGTCCTCCTGGCTTGCATTACAGTGTGGTTCTATGGCTTGATTGGAGTGAACATTTTGCATCTGTTCCAACTGTATAGTATTGTTACTCACTCACGCCACCAAACTGTGAGAAGTTGCAGGGATCATGTTATAGTAGAGCTGAGGAACCTGTAACATTCTTGATGTGGTTGGACTCCAGTTCCTGCAAGCCTTTGCCAGCATAGTCAATGGTCAGGGTTGATGGGAGTTGCATTTAATGACATCTGGAGGACCACGGGCTCACTATGCCTGCACTACAGCATGATTCCTTTGGAGAGAAGAGTACTGGATACTTAGGGCTCATCAACACCTCCAGTTCTCCAAGCAGTTTTCTGCTCATCCATTTTTTAGGCATGGATCCAAGTGATTTTGCCTTTTCCCTGCTACTTTACCCCAGAAAAGCAGCTTTTTGGCACTGAATTGGAGCAAACAGCAATCCATGGAAAAACTAATTGCGGTTTGTTTTGATTCAGTGCTGAAGATCGTGTTTCCCTGGGGGAAAATGGTGGGGCAAGCAGAGGTGTGGATAAGTCCTCTGGGTGTCTTTGTAATATTCAATTTATGCAATTTGCAAGTAGTGCCTGGTGAAAGCAGGCAGCTGTGTAGCAGGGTCACAAAGCCTGCTGACTGTGCACCAGGTTCCCAAAGGGAGCCACAGCCTCCCAAGAATGCTTCTACTGCAGTTTACCCACCGCTCTCTCTGCCTCCAACTCTGAAAATACAGAATTTGGCTACAGCTGCCACTCCCTATCCAAGCACAGATCCACATTTAAAAGCTCTATTCGGTTTGGTTTGGGGGTTTTTTTGCCCCAGAGCATTCCCTGCGAAGACCCACTTTTTAGTGCTCAACCTGAGCAAACATCAATTTAGTTTTTTCACTGATTGCCATTTGCTTTAAAGGGCAGGCTTTCGCAGGGAAAGCTCCAGAGAGAAAAGGTGGGGGGGGGAGAGCGCTTGGAGCTTTAAGGCATGGACCATACCTGGCAAGAGCGGAGGAAAGTTAAGTATAGATAAGCCCTTACTTCTGTGGTGTGTTACCATCACAAAGCAGGAGAGATTATTCAGTCACCAAGACACATGAACATTCTACCCACTGAGGACATATCAACTGATGATTTCTGAACATTAAGCATCTCTGTAAAATTCTGGAGTTGCAAAATGCATATTGTTCAATTTGAACAAATGACACTGGGATGGCCATCTGTCGTGGATGCTTTAGGTGAGATTCTTGCATTGCAGGCTGGACTAGATGACACTTTGGGTACCTTCCAAGTCTACAATTCTATGGTTCTAAGACTTCATAATTTGCGTGAGCAACTGGCTAGAAATTGGCCTGCAATTCAGGGCTGCCTCAACTACACAAGCAACCAGGCACTATCAGGGTGTTACACCCCTGTTTGCTCTTCAGGACTTAAGGGTTGATACAAAACTGGGAAGAGGTGCAACACTTTAGGGCCGTACAATAGTACCTTGGGTTAAGAACTTAATTTGTTCCAGAGGTCCATTCTTAACCTGAAACTGTTCTTAACCTGAGACACCACTTTAGCTAATAGGGCCTCCCGCTGCTGCGATTTCTGTTCTCATCCTGAAGCAAAGTTCTTAACCCGAGGTACTTTTTCTGGGTTAGCAGAGTCTGTAAGCTGAAGCGTCTGTAACCCGAGGTACCACTGTACTTCCCAAAGTGTGATACATGAACCCACAGGGAGTATGCAAAAGCGTTTCAGAGGGAATATGGCAGAATTATTAATGTTACTTTAGCATAGTTTTTAAGTATTATTAAAACTACCCCCTAATGATCTTCTGGGGTTTTACAGCGCATTATTTAGCGTAACTTTCTTTCTGAAGAACTAGGACATTTCCTCCCTACCTTTGGCACAAATAACCCATCTATGCAGTTACAATATGGACATCTGAACAACGTCCACAGGCCCAGTGAACACTACTGAGGAGAATGGGACCTTTTGCATGCAGCCAGGACATCCCTACGATAAACACCTTTAACTGTTCTTTAAAGAGCTTGTCACACTAGGCAGTAGGAAAAATTTGGTTTAATACACTGAAAGATACAGACAGTGCTTTTTTCCAGGGGATACTCAAGGGTACACAGTACCAGAACCTGTTGTTGTTAAAAAGTGTGGCACTTACTGTAACAACTTATGGTGAGTACCAGCACCTATTTTTCTAGAAAAAAAAGCACTGGATACAGAGTACCGTATATGTGTGCAGGAGCCCTGCCCTCCGCTGACTGTCATTCAGACAGCTCGCAAGCTCAAAACAAGTGTTTCTCCACAGAGTACAATCAAGAGTTTAGAAAGAGCAGGGAACTTTCTCTTTGCTGTGGTCTAAACCACTGAGCCTCTTGGGCTTGCCAATCGGAAGCTCAACAGTTTGAATCCCCACACCGGGGTGAGCTCCCGTTTTTCTATCCCAGCTCCTGCCAACCTAGCAGTAGGAAAGCACACCAGTGCAAGTAGATAAATAGGTACCGGTGCGTCGCAAAGGTAAACGGCGTTTCCATGCACTCTGGTTTCCGTCATGGTGTTCCGCTGCGCCAGAAGCAGTTTAGTCATGCTAGCCATGTGACCTGTAAAACTCTCTGTAGACAAACGCCAGCTCCCTCGGCCAGAAAGCGAGATGAGTGCCACAACCCCATAGCCACCTTTGACTGGACTTAACCATCCAGGGGTCCTTTACCTTTTACCTTACGTTATTATGTATTTATTTATAACCTGCCTTTTCCCTTGGCCAGGACTGAAGGTGGCTTACAGATAAAAATAAGAACACCTAAAAACCGGGGTGGGGAATGCAATAATAACCGGGGTGGGGAATGCAATAATAAAAAAGCAATTAACCATTAAGACCACATGCAACCTGTTTAATTCATGCAGGTAGTTACACCTGTCAGTACGCCTTTGAGCGGTGCCAGCAACTGGGCTCAAAAACTGGTTCTGCCCCGACTGGGCTAGATGACTGGAGCACTTCCAGAGACCTTCCAATCCTAGAAAGCAGGTCTAAGTGCAATGGACTCACAACTGTGCATTGTGAGCACCATACTCATGCAGAGTATAAACAACACGGAAGCTTGCTGTGACGCATAACTTCTTTTATTTCTAAAGTCTACTAAAAACGAATTAAGTACAGTGGTACCTCGGGTTAAGTACTTAATTCGTTCCGAAGCTCCGTTCTTAACCTGAAACTGTTCTTAACCCAAAGCACCACTTTAGTATGTAACCCGAGGAACCACTGTACAATCATACCTCGAGTTACAGATGCTTCAGGTTACAGACTCCGCTAACCCAGAAATAGTACCTTGGGTTAAGAACTTTGCTTCAGGATGAGAACAGAAATTGTGCTCCAGCGGAGGCCCCATTAGCTAAAGTTGCGCTTCAGGTTAAGAACAGTTTCAGGTTAAGAACGGCCCTCCGGAACGAATGAAGTACTTAACCTGAGATTATACTATACTGGCTAGCATGAGTGTTACAGCTGTCACTCAGCCATCTAATCACTACATAGAATGTTTCCCAACCTTGTGCCTCCAGCTGTTTTTGGACTACAATTCCCATCATCCCTTGCCACTGGTCTTGCTAGTCAGGGATGATGGGAGTTGTAGTTCAAAAACAGCTGGAGGCACAAGGTTGGGAAACACTGAAGATAACACACAGACTCCCCACAGAGTCAGGCAGGAGCGGAAGAAGTAAGACTAACGAGGCACTAGGCACCTTTCATTAAAAACGTCGGCACACAAAACCCCGCGGGAACAAGGCCTCCTCCTTCACCTGCAGGTCGAAGGGAAGCAAGGAGGGTGTCCACCTTTCACGCCACTACGCAGGTCGTTCCAACGGTGTCCAGGAACAGCTCCTGGACTTCAGCGTCCTCGGCCAGCGCACGGCACCTTCCGCCGAAGCCTGAAATCCGCCCGGCGCCTCCAGCCTGAGGGACGTTGGCCAGTGTCCCGCCCCTTCCGGCAATCGCTCCTGCCATTGTTATGGCAACCCCGAGGGAAGAGACTGGCTAGCTGCGTCCCGCCTCATTGGTCCAGCCTCGCGTCGATCATGTTGCACTTCCGCCTTACTGCGGCTCTCCGACCAATTGCCTCCAAGGGGGCGGGAAAGAAGCGGAAGTGGGTTCCCCCCCCCCGCCTCCCCGTGCAAGGGCCTACGTGAGAAATCTGGATTTTTGTCCCTGCTGATTTTTGGCGGGCCGGCGGTGACGCGCACGTCGAACGCGATAATTCCCCCCCCCCCACCCTGTTATTATTATTGTTATTATTAAAGGGCCCCTTAAGAAATGACGTAACCCCACGTTAGCTCCGCCCTCCCAAACGGTGAGGGGATTCAACCCCCAGCCTCTGAGGCAGAACCCGGTTGTCGCTTTGGCTGAAACCAGCGCATTCTGCCACATGACGTACTCTCCGTTTCTCCAATGGAGGGGCTTGAGGTTTAGCGACCTTGCCTCCCTGATTGGTCCAAGGACGGCTTCTCACCCCGCCCCTGCCATTCTCTAATAGGTCGCAAACCACATATCACGCTCCTCCCCTCGCTTGCCACTCGAGGAGCACCCTGGCACTCAAGCTGCAGAGCCCGCCTCTTCTTAGCTTTTAATTGGCCGGGCGTTGAGGCCGCCTGTTTCCTTTTGTACCCACTGGCCCTTTGCCATGCCAGTCACCTGGAGCCTCTAAGCGATTGGTCCTCCGAGGAGAGGTCGGAGGGCAACGGGTTGTAGTCCCGCCTCGCGTTCCCAGCGTGCAGCGCGGACGTGTGTCTGTGAGTGTGTGGTGAGGGAGACGGGCAGAGTGCTCGGCCTGCTTCCCGTGTTGAGCCTTCGGTGCCCCGCTCCGTCTCCGCCGCCATGTCGGACTATAACGCCGGCGGGCCGCCGCCGCCCTCAGCTGGGCCGCCGGGCGCCGGTGGGGGAGCCGGGCCGCCCAACCAAGGGGGCGCCGGCGGGGCCGGCCAGGCCGGTGGAGCGGCGGGTCCCGGACCTGGCGGGATCCGCAAGGACGCCTTCGCCGACGCGGTCCAGCGCGCCCGGCAGGTGAGGGGGCTGAAGCGGGCGGGGGAGGGCGGCCCGGCGGCGAGGGAGCGGGCAGCAGCGGGGCATCTCTCGCCTCCCCCCCTACCCTCACGGGGATGGCGATGCTGGAGAGCGACTCTCCTCCACAGGCAGCGGGGCTTGAGGAAGGACAGTCCTGAGGCAACGGAGCTCTCTCGGCTGTACCACTTCAGGTTAACAGCGCGCGCGAGGAGTTGGGGGGGGTCAGTCCCTGCACGCAGAAAGGTAGCTGCACAGTTCTCTCTGGCACGTGCAGGACGCGTGGAGATGGTTCCCTCTTCTCTAAGGCGCGCTCAGGTGGAATGGCAGCGGGATGAATTTTACCCACAAGCGTTGCATTGTTACTGTAGCACGCATGGACCTTGATTGAGATTTCAGACGAGCTGTTTGAGGCGTGTTTTGAGATGATGAGCTTCTTGAGCTAAGGAGAGGTTGGGTGGCCATCTGGCATGTATGATCTAGTTGAGATTCTTGGGCCCTTTTAAAATATGTTTTTTGGGGGGTTGAGTTATTGGGTTGTTGTTTATTTTGATTAAGTACTTTGTAGTTTTATATTATGATTTTATCCTGTGAACCGTCCTGAGACCTGTGGGTGTAGGGCGGCATATAAATTCAAGAAATAATAAAATAGAAATTACTACAATTCTGACTCTATGATGCAGTCATATTTAATTCATGTTAAAAACTTTTCTGGTCCCAGAAAACTATGGAAAGGGCTGTACCATATTTCCTTCTGTAATGTTCATATTTTCTGCATACAGGTAGTTTGTGGGTGCTTGAAAGCAGTATGAAAATGAAATGAAAACTTGATGCTCTGTGGAAGACAAAGTAGTAAGGTTGAATAAGGATAGAGCTTGCTGATACGTATTTACAAATAGTTAAGGCTTAATTTAAAGCCAGGCTCCACTCTCAATACAATTTCACTGTCTACCAGGAACTAGTCCCTGTTTGGGTTTAGATTTCGGATGAAGGTTTCCAGTTCGGAGGGGAGTGTTTCTGAGATAGTTTCTGTGCATCTTGTCTTATGAATAAAGTTTGGTAAGTAGGGTAAAAGGTGTTCAGAATGGATAGTTTAGCTATTTGTCCTTACTTTTTAACACTTTACTATCTTCCAAGTTGCTTGGGTGTTGGGAATATCTCATTATCATTAAAGTCCTGCGGGGGAAGGTTACCCTTCTTTTCTGGGGAGCCTCATGGCTGTATAGGATTTGAACTCAGTCCCCTTTTCTAATATCTGGTTTCCCTATGAGATTTTGTTTTGTTTTGTTCATCATTCACGCAGTCTGGAGATATGAAACTGCTAAGCAAAGCTGAGGTTGCTGCACACAGTATTTGATTTATTCTTCTGAAATGACTTGTAAGCAGGCTATAGGAGAGAGATTTCCTTTCAGAAGCATCCTGTAGGGAAGGACTATGTAAATAGGAAATTTGGGTTTCTTTTGTTTCGATCCTGAAACTTTCTTTGGTATGAGAAAACGCCCTTCAGTTTTAAAAGCTAAATGAAAAATCAGCTACCTGAAATATAATGGCGCCATTTCTTTTAAGCATTCCGTCATAGAGTGTTATCATCATTAGCTAGTGAGCTGTTCTACATTTCAGCAGTGTTTTCTTAGAATTCAAAGTATTCAAGAAGAAAAGTTGAAAACTGATTAGGCCCTGGTATGATTTTCATGCCATGAACTATTTATTTGTCACCGTTGGAACACATTACAGAGTGGAAAAGGCCTGAAATAGTTTTGTTCATCAAATTTGTTGCACTTGTCCATGACAGGGGGGCAGGGGAAGTTTGTCTAAAAGTAGGATTTCTGTACTGCCCTTCATCTGAGGATCACAGGACAGTTTACAGTATAAAAACACAAAAACATGTAACATAATAACAAAACAACAAACCATTCTCCCTGCCCAAGTTTAAAAGGCCATAGATTATTTAATCTGCCCAAGGCCTGGGTGAAGAGGAATGTTTTCGCCTGGTGCCTAACTATATGTAATAATCCCTGGGAGCATTCCACACATGGGGAGCCATTGCGGAAAAGGGCTGCTCTTGTACTGCTGTCCTCTGGACTTCTAATGGAGGAAGCACATGAAGAAGGGACTCAGGTGATGATTGCAGGGTCCAGGTCTATACATATGCGGAGAGGCAGTCCTTGAGATTGTGTGGTCCTGAGCCATTTAGGACTATACATCAAAACCAACATTTTGAACTGGACCTGGAAATTAATTGGTAGCCAGTGCAGTCAAGCCGGGATTGGTGTTATATGTTTAAACTGTCTTGCCTCGGTGAGCAACCTTGCTGCTGAATTCTGCAACACCTGAAGTTTCTGAACCTCTTCAGAGGCAGACCCTTGTACAGTGGTGCCTCCTCGCAAGACGAAAATAATCCGTTCCACAAGTCTCTTCGTTTAGCGGTTTTTTCGTCTTGCGAAGCATCCCTATTAGCGGATTAGCGCTATTAGCAGTTTAGCGGCTATTAGCGGCTTAGAAAAAGGGGGGGGGGAGGAAAAAGACTTGCAAGACGTTCTCGTCTTGCGAAGCAAGCCCATAGGGAAATTCGTCTTGCGAAGCGCCTCGAAAAACGGAAAACCCTTTCGTCTAGCAGGTTTTTTGTCTTGCGAGGCATTCGTCTTGCGGGGCACCACTGTACAATGTGTTGCAGTAATCTAACCTAGAGGTTACTAAAAAGGTAAAGGACCCCTGATATTTAAGTGCAGTCGTGAATGACTCTTGGGTTGCGGCACTCGTCTTGCTTTACTGGCTGAGGGAGCCAGCGTTTGTCCGCAGACAGTTTTTCTGGGTCATGTGGACAGCAAGACTAAGTGAAACCAGAGCAGCACACGGAAACACCATTTACTTTCCCGCCGGAGCAGTACCTATTTATCTACTTGCAGCACTTTGACGTACTTTCAAACTGCTAGGTTGGCAGGAGCTGGGACCAAGCAACGGGAGCTCACCCCGTCACGGGGATTTGAACTGCCAACCTTCCAATCAGCAAGCCCTAGGCTCAGTGGCTTAGCATCACCTGCGTCCCTTAGAGGTTGCTAGGGCTGGGCAATATATTGATATAGTGTCTGAAGCCAGTTTGAAATCTACCGGTATATCCTGATATCACTTTCATAATTTTTGACCTTGCAATATATCATGAATCGTGTGTGCGCGCGCTGTGCTGTGCTGTGCAAAAATCACAATGTGGGAAAAATCATGAAGCCAGCCAGTGCCTCTACATAGCTCCACCCTTTATTCATATAGAGTGATACATCAGTACAGTGGTGCCTCGCAAGACGAAAAGAATCCGTTCCGCGAGTCTCTTCGTCTTGCGGTTTTTTCGTCTTGCGAAGCAAGCCCATTAGCAGATTAGCGCTATTAGCGGCTTAGCGGATCAGCTGATAAGCGGCTTAGCGGATCAGCTGATAAGCGGCTTAGCGGATCAGCTGATAAGCGGCTTAGCGGATCAGCTGATAAGCGGCTTAGCGGATCAGCTGATAAGCGGCTTAGCGGATCAGCTGATAAGCGGCTTAGCGGATCAGCTGATAAGCGGCTTAGCGGATCAGCTGATAAGCGGCTTAGCGGATCAGCTGATAAGCGGCTTAGCGGATCAGCTGATAAGCGGCTTAGCGCTTAGAAAAGGGGGGGGGAGGAAAAAAACCCCGCAGGAACTCACAAGACATTTTCGTCTTGCGAAGCAAGCCCATAGGAAATTCGTTTTGCGAAGCGCCTCCAAAACGGAAAACCCTTTCGTCTAGCGGGTTTTCCGTCTTGCGAGGCATTCGTCTTGCGGGGCACCACTGTATATAGTGATGTTTAGCTGGTTGAAAACCACATATTGCCCAGCCTTAGAGGTTACCAGAACATAGTGTCCATATCGGGGCAACAGCTGGGCACAGCCAGAGCTGATGGAAGGAACTCCATGCCACAAAGACCACCTGAGCCTCAAGCAACAGCAATGGATCCAGAAGTACCCCCAAGCTACATACCAGGTCCTTCAGAGGGAGCGTAACCCCATCAAGAGCAGGCCATCTCCCAGCCATCTGTTCTAGGGAACCGCCCACTAACAATGCCACAGTCTTACCTGGACTGAACTCCAGTTTGTTGGCCCTCATCCAGCCCATTTCTGAGGCTAGATAACTGTCCAGCACATCCACTGCCACAGCCGCAGATGTAAATGAGAAGTAGAGCTGTGTGTCATAGATTTGACTATTGAGCATATTTTTAAAGCAATTTTTAAGCATTCTGCTTTTTATGATCTATTTTTCTTGGGAAATTCTCTGTTCTCCTAAACGAAACATGAACTTAAAGGGTTTGACATTTCTATGTAGCTAGAACTTGTGTGTCAAAGAGAAGAGGTCTTATTTTTAGGAAGTCGTGCAGGGATAACATATACTAGTATAAATCTCTTAGGGCTATGAGCCATATATTTGCCTGCTTTTGTTGAAGTGAGAGACATTGACCATCACAGATGCCTTTCTGCTGCCTCCAGCATTCCCTTATTCCGAATAGGATTCCTTGCAAGAAAAGGGAAAAGTTGGCAGATATAGCCTCCAGTGATTGAATAAAAGACTTGCTCACCAGGTCCTGACATAGCACTGATAGTTCTATTCTATACTGTGATGTTTTGGTGTTTATTTTAGATCTTCCCTGATACAAATTCAGGGGAAATTAATTTTTGTATTACAGTACTTTTGCAACTGGCTTGATGAAATTCAAATTCTCAGAACCTTGGGGTTTTTGTTTTTGTTTTTTAAAAAATGAATATTCACTATATTGATTGATGAGGTCCAGTAAGTATACTTTTACATAACCAGGAAACCCTTACCTGGTTTGCACTTCAGTCTAAGCCCAGCGAACCCATCGCTTAGCACAACCATTTTACTCCTACTTTGCTGTTTTTGCGGCTGCAAAACAAAATAAACCTGGACTTCTTGTTTAGAAACGATGTTTCCCCTTCCACTTTTCCCCCCGCTGCTGGGGCATTTATTGTCAGATTTGATGGGTGGTTTTGTTTGTTCCTGCTAATCAACAGAATCACTGCAACCTTTTCCTTACAGTATCAGTTTTGAAGTTTTAAGTAGGCTACTGACTTCCTTGTTTCAGATTCTTTGCCCTCTGGATACCCTTTGTTCAGTCAACTTATTTCCACAGCTAGTCCGTCTTAGGAATTTGACACAGTTTTTGTCTTTGGAGCCCTGTGTTAGTAGTATTAGACTTGCTGTAGTTCAGATTAGATAAAATTGATAGTTTGGTGTGTTTTTTTAATTTTAAATTCTCTGTTTCTTTTAAATAACTGTTAATATGAAGTTTGTGTATAAGCATTCTAGTCCAACAGTTATGGTACCTGTAATTCCTCCTTCCCATAGATTCAGCTGGTTAAGACAATCCTGCTAAACCTCGAATAGCCATCCAAACCCAGCACTCCTGTGATTCTTGCTTATTTTTCTGGTTTGTTAACCAGCACTAGAATTCCCTGGTTCTTGCCTAATACAAAACAAGATCTTCACTGTGAAACTGGAGTGCAATAGAGGGCAAGGTAAAATTGTTTTAAGTGATTGTCCAAATCATTCACCAAGTTCTAAAATTTGTGACACTTACCTTTGTAATGTCAATAAAATTGACCATTTTTGATACGGCAAAATCTCTCCTTCACTTGTTATTTCTTATATTTTATTCATACACTTTTTCTTGCTTTTTCTTTATCTTTATGAAAATGACAAGTTCTATGCTTGTTCATTTTCACAATTGACACCTGCAGTCAAAACTTACAGGTTCTTTCTGCAATTCAAACACTTTTTACAAAATTAAAATAGTTTTTCTATTTCAAAACAGTAGTGTTCCCTTCCACTTTAGACCAATTATATTGGGCTAAAAACAGTTTCCTGGTCCTCCTTGCAATTTTAAGCCCCAGGTTTCTGTTGAAATTATTACTTTGTCTATCTGTCTCCTAATTTATTATTATAGCTTTATTGCATACATTCTAGATAGTAAACCTTTATTTTTACTGAATGGTCATTCCTCAAAGACTTGTTGTTCTAGACATTCTTCTACCAGCATGTTGTTGCACTGAAGACTTTAATACTGTCTGTTAAATTATTTATAAAAAGGAACCCTTCCATTCCACATCTTCAGAAGCTGAAGACATAAGAAATAAGCACCCTTAAGAAATAAAGTCTTTTGTAGTCCTTTTTCTTTATAATTGATTACCTTATGTTTTCTCTAATAAATATTATCTACCTATACTTTCCTTTAAAGCAAAATTAAACCCAATACTTTCTCGAACCACTGTTCATAAAGTCAGCTAATAAGCCTACCGTATTTTTCGCACCATAGGATGCACCGGACAATAGAACGCACCTTGTTTTAGAGGGGGGAGAACAAGAAAAAAAAAATTCTCCCCCTCTCTGCCCAGCGCCCCTACAGCGAAGTGGCAGGAGGCGCTGTGCAGAGAGGGGGAGAATTTCCCCCCTCTTGTTTTCCCCCTCTAAGTGCATTCAGTCGCCTTCAGGCGGCTACCTTGGAAGCCTGGAGAGCGAGAGGGGTCGGTGCGCACCGACCCCTCTCGCTCTCCTGGCTTCAGGTTCCTTTTGACTTGCTCTTTGGGGCTGGTTGGGGGAAGCCCACCACCAGCCGCAAAGAGCAGATCGGGGAGCAGCGGAAAGGCGCGCAGCGGAGAGGCTGTTGCCATAGCCGCGCATCACCTCTCCAGCCGGGAGAGGGTCGCGGGGCTATGGCGTATTCGCTCCATAGGACGCACACACATTTCCCCTTCATTTTTGAAGGGGGAAA
Organism: Podarcis cretensis; assembly: GCF_951804945.1. Classification (NCBI taxonomy): domain Eukaryota; kingdom Metazoa; phylum Chordata; class Lepidosauria; order Squamata; family Lacertidae; genus Podarcis; species Podarcis cretensis. Next base: position 35,212,919 of record NC_137187.1, read on the forward strand.
AGTGTGCCCTATAGAGCGAAAAATACGGTATATTAGCTACTGATTAGTCCTATGTCTCTTGATAAACTAAAAATAAAGCTCCAAGTAACATCTAGCATGTCCTTCCACACTTTTTGTCCACTTGTTCAATGAGGCTTGTGCCCAAGTAAACGTGTGTAAAATTGCAACTTCAGCTGCTTTTATCAAATACAAGGCCTTACTGCCACCCATAGTCATGGTTTGATTTCTGTGTTGTTTTTTCACATACAAAATGTAAACAACTGTTTCAGTAATACTTCATTTCAGTAGCATGTTGAACATTAAATAATAAGCTAGAAGCTCAAAACATCTGCTGAAAGTGTATAGAGATAAATTAGCCAAGCCCTAAAAAATAGCAGAAGTAATACTAAAATTGAGGTACGCAAAAATACATTTGCAGTAACCCCAGCCAAAATGGAAGCAGCTCAAGTTATCCTCAGAGCTTCTTCATTTCATTTTCCAAGTAGTGACCTCTTAATCTCTGGACTTCCATTTTAAATGAAAACACACTTGCAGATCTTCTTGAGATCTGTGGTTTGTATCCAGCAAACTCATCTTGTTAAGTGCAAGGATTTCAACCTGCGCATTTAGATGACTCCCCCCCCCCCATCCCCAAGTGTTCTGAGGATTCCTCTAACCTTCTGGAGCAGATATGGAGGGGGGATGAGAGGGGGATGAAGTCCTGCTGTGCGGGTAGAAATCCTTGTGCTAAAGGGAAGCCTTTACCAGTTGCTAGCATGCTAGCAACCACAGGAAGGGAAGTGCTTTGGTGCTCAGGTCCTGTTTACAGATTTCCTACAGACATTTGGTTGACTACTGTGAGAACAGGATGCTGGACTAGATGGGTCATTGGCCTGATCCAGCATGCTCTTATAAAAACATGCAAAACATGACTTCATTCGATATGATCCTCAATCTGCTTTCTTCTCAAATATTCACCTAATTTCCAGATCCTCTACTTCCTTTTTTATTTCCATTGAGTAACTAATGAGAAGTGATGAGAAATCTGAAAAAGTCTTCATTCCTGTTTTACAACTTTCTGATACTACATAACAATGCTTTACAATGTTTGAATACAAAAAAAATCAATCAGTCCTCAAGTGTGGCTTAAAATCAATGGTGTAGACTTATAATTTGGGGTTCAACCACCACCAAAACTCAACTGAACTCAACTTTTCTAAAGTCTGTTCAGAGAGATTTGGCAAAATATTTGAGGACTTAGTGATTTTGGGACTTCTCTAACTTGGAAATCCGTTGTGCATTAAAGTCACTCACTGGAATGATTTTTATTCTGATAAAAAGCTAACAATCATGGTACCAATCTTGTTTGGTTGTTGGGTATATAAATATGCACCTGCCCCTTCTCTGAAACCTCTTTGGTGCTATGATTGTATTAGTCATGTCCTCCTGATTGGTCCTATTCTGTTTAAACTTCTCTTGACCTTCAAATGCTTTCCATCCACTTGCTCTTATTTAGTACGTTAACTCTTCTCCCTCTCCATGGCCCTTGTTACCCCCTTTCTGCTCTCATATTCATCCTCCATAAACCCAATCTATGTTGCCAATCTCTGCCATAAGAACTCTTTACCATCAGGCATCCACCTGTCTTCCCTCAATTCTTGTCTGTTACCTACATTATAGCCCTGGGTGCAGAGTCTGTGCCTCTTTATTTGATATAAGTATACCAACTAATTCTATGTGTAGCATCTAGAGAGGACTAGTATTGGCATCCCCATCACTGAATTTCCATTTCTATAGGCCTTACTTAGGAACTTTCAGGAGAGGCTGGTTCAGAGAGCTAAAGGCATGCATATTTGGCCATAGTGAAGAACAGGTGTGGCCAACCTTTGCGCTTCTGTACGTTTAAGGGTTGTGCAAAGGCGTGAATTTTAGGAGATGTAGAGAGGTCACAGTACTGCAAGTATGGAAAACCTGCCCTGCCATAATTCTCCCTTCCTTATTGTTAAAAGTATTGGGAGTTCTAAAGAGGAACGGAAGCCATTCCTGGCAGGGAATCAGTGCAACTTTAGGCTTTACAGTGAGCTGGTGTGAAGGTCAAGTTCTAGAAGGAATTGGGACTCATTGGGGACAAGATTGTTGGCTCCTTCATTTGAGTATTACTGATATGTTTTGTGGTGCAGAAGTAGAGTGGTATCTGATGGCTAAAAATGTTGATGCTTTTCTTTGGAAGTTACATATTCAGCAAGCTGAAAATCTGAAAGCTACTTTTGTTTCATTGATGTAAAACATAGCAAGATAACTTTGTGATGGGGCAAAATACTAAGTAGAGTTGCTATAAGGAAGTTGGCTTTTTAGTTGTATGTAAAAATTATTCTTGAAAGAAAATATAAATGTGGAAATACTTAGAATTTAAATGTTGTTAACCACATTTTTTGCAAAGAGTTAGGATAGGCAGCTACATCATTACAAGATACAGTTTTACCTCAGAACTCGAACGTAATCCGTTCCGGAAGACCATTCGTCTTCTGAAACATTCGAGTTCCGAGGCATGGCTTCCGATTGGCCAACAGACAGGTTTTTGCACAGTGGAAGCAATATTCTGAGGAACGTTAAAAAACCGGAGCACTTCCAGGTTTTCGGCATTTGGGAGCCAAAACATTCGAGAACAGAACCGTTCGAGTTCCAAGGTACCACTGTGGTACAAGACTAGCCTGTGCTTTAAGAGGGCTTTTAAAACTCCTGTGTGCCAAGGAAGTCATGAGAAGAAAATACCAAGGTGATCATGTTGTCATTTTATCATAAGCAAAAGTGCTACTGTTCTGATGAGAAAGTCAAAGTTACACAAAAGCCAGCTGAAAGTCAACTTCTAGCCAGGCACCTAGCAGAATGGTGTGTCAGAGCCAGATCTTAGAGATAATAACTTGTTTAGTCAATGTCACCACTGAGAAAGCTGCACTCCTTGTGAGCGCCTGCTGAATGGCACCCAGGGTAAGACTTCATGTGTTGAACGGCATCATGTGGGTCACATACAAAAGAATGCTGTCTTTGAGATACCCCATTCACAAATGATTTAGGGCTTAAAGGTTAAAATCAGTACTTTTATGTTAAGCCCAGAACAAGCAATCAGATCACACAAAATTCATCAATTGTCTTACTGCCAGTCCATCAACCAGTGAAAAATGCTGCTGCCAGTTTAATTTTCAGAACACTTATTAAAAGCAACACCACACTGAGAGCATGACAGTAGTCTAAATAGGAGGTAACTAGTGGATGAATTACCATGGTGAGATTTAATGGCTTGCCATTTTTATATATATAGACCACTTTGGGCTTAGGAAAAGCACAGTCATGTGCCATGTGTTGCAATGTTTACTTAATGACTTGATGTTCCTGGGTTTTTGAAATGATTGTGTATTAAACAACTTGCTCTTGGTTCTTTTGATAAGATTTAGGGAAGACTAACAAGTGTCTATTCTACTTTCAGATAGCAGCTAAAATTGGGGGGGACACAGCCACAACAGTGAACAACACTACACCTGACTTTGGATTTGGTGGTCAGAAGAGACAACTGGAGGATGGAGGTATGTGAGACTGACCCTAGTGGGACACAGTAAATTAAACTCGCAATACTTCATGTAGAACTCTGGATTCTTAGGAGTGTGAAGTACACACACACACACACACACACACCTTGCTAAAGGTCATGCAGTTGTATTAGTATGCCTGAATATGAATGTGTTGTTGATATAGTTATTAGAGCTCATGAAGTTTCCATAATATTCCTTCCATGTAGCTGCAATCTTGACTGTTAGTTTTGAAAGCCTGAAGAGAGGACAGACGGTTTTTTAATTTTTGAAAGAGGTGACTATTTATTTTTATTTTGACAGACCAGCCAGAGAGCAAGAAAATGGCTCCCCAGCCAGAACGTAAGTATACTTTATTATTAAAGACTTGTAGAATAATGTGTGTTAACTACGCGGAAATTCTATTCATATTTATTTTCATATTGATACTGAAAAGTGGGAGGACATGTAAGCTAACTCTTTTGGTGGGGAGAGTTCTATGGGATTAGGAAGGTCAGCTTTGCATTTTAAAAACAGGACCTTTTAAAAAACAGCCGCAGCAGCAGACTGGGAAACCCAGTGACTGATTTATAGTTTACCTTCAAGAATGTGGATTCATAACCATACCCTTGCTTTGCTTTCCAGCCATGCCACCACCCCCTCAGCTTGGACCGATCCATCCTCCTCCCAGGTAAATTAGCTTTGTGCCTCTTTTTTTTTCTCCCCACATAGGCTTGAGCTGGAAAGGTTAAATCAATGCTAAAAGTATTCAGCTTGTGAGTTCAGGTTGACTGCAAGGGGGCAGCATTTCAGTACCCCCAAAGAGAAAAGGCTGCTTTTGTTGGGTGAGGTTGGCATCCAGATTTGTGAGTGATGTCCCACTAAAAGACCAGTCACTCCCAAGCACTTGCGTGCCTTGGTAGGTAGTGAAAGGTTGTGCTGGTTGGCCATTTCTTAGATACTCACATTCTTGTGTAGCTTCTGGTTTTGTAGCTATAGTTTGTGAAGCCTGTGTCTGAGCCTTGTGGGCAGATGCTGGGCTACTTAGTTTGCAGCAGGTTCTGCCAGGTTGCACGGGTGCATGGTGATTTCCTCAGAGCGGTGCCTAATTGCTCAGCCACCTTCCTGTCTGCCCTCCCAGGAGGAGGAGGAGGAAAGCTCTCCGTTTTTGCTTCTTGATGGATGCTGGTAAACACCAGCTCCATTTCTGTAACCCTCCCACTCCTTACTTTAAGCTGCCAAACTTTCCCTTGCAGGTCTACAGTGACTGAAGAGTACAGAGTACCTGATGGCATGGTGGGACTCAGTGAGTATTAGACAGAGAGGGCAGAAATCTGCTGTTGCCGTAGTTGAAAGACTGTCACTTTACCTTTACTAACCGGTGCCTTCTTGATTTTTCAATGCCTGTTGGCTGAGCTTTCCACAGGGAAGGCTCAGGCAGGCTGGTTTGTTTTGTGACCCTTCTGTGTGTCTTTCCTGAGAGATGTCAAGTGTTTGAGTTGACCCTGTGTGCTTCAAGCTGTGTATGGTACGTAGCTCCAAAGATGTGGGGTGGGTGTTCTGCTCAATAAAGTGCTCTGGCAAGCCTTCAGTTTAATTAAATTGGTAGGAGCTGGTTGCTGAGGAAAACTTGAGGCTGGTGTCATATGAGCACTTTCCATGCGTAGCAAGACTTTTGTGAGTTGAGCAGCAACACAGATTTGCCCTGGACACTTCTGAGGCTCAGGATGGGAGTGCTGCAGTGAAAAGAGTTCCTTTTTTGGATTGCTTTTGGCATTTGCTTTGGATTCATCAACTTTCTGTGAGTGATCCTGACTAAGGTAGAAGGCCCTTCATTGGCCTTTACCAGAAGGAATGGTGGCTGCAAAACACTGCCTGAAGCAGAGTTTTATCTTTAGGGAAGGATTGCTTCTCAGAAGGCATTTTTGTTTACAAGCCCTGGTTTTAAATTGGCTTGGCATTCAAGCTCTGAAGGCTAGCAGAGAAATTGGTTGAAACTTGAGCGCTAAGGTTCTCATTGACCTCTAGTTCTTGTAGGCTATTATACCTCTTGTGGCATCATGAGACCCTGGAGTTCTTTCTTTCATGTTTGTGTGAACTTTGTTTAGGAGGAGCAGTTGTCATCCTTCACTTATATGTCATATAAACAGCGAAACTTGATTGGATTACGTCTCCTCTTAGCTACTGTCCCCAATGCACATATGCACACAACCCTTCATGGGGTTGTATTTACTGTTAGAAGATCCTTTCCATCTCTTGTGGAGAGGAGAGAGGGAAACCTGTGTTGTCTTCAAGCCTCCCTCTTAGGATAATGACAACTGCTTTTATCTCAGGCTTGAGTTTCTTAATGCCCCTCTCCTTACTTTGCAGTCATAGGAAGAGGTGGGGAACAGATCAACAAAATACAGCAGGACTCTGGATGCAAAGTACAGATCTCTCCAGGTAGGTGTGAGAATTGCATGGGGTGTAACTTCCAGCATATGGAGCTGCAGATGTTGGCTGTTCCTTTTGAAGCCTATAATCGTGGCAGCAAGTAACTCAATGGATATAATTGTGGTAAAGAATGTAGTTCAGGAGACAAAGTGTCTTCTGAATATGCTAATACACTCTGCTAGAAAATAGGAGGGAGGAATCTTGTTGAGGCGGCATGAATACAGTATTCTCACAAGGCAAATGGTATTTTCTAGCTTATGCTAAGTTAACTTTGTTTGAGTATTGAACCATTTCATTTGCTAGGTTTACAGGTGTCTTCACCATTTTCAGTCCTTGTACTACCTGTTGACTGATCAGCATTTTCATTATAGAGAAGTTGCCCTTAATAATGTTGTGCATGTGTGTGAAAGACCTACTCTTTCAACGCCAGTTCCTTCATACCCTGTGGATGATACATGATTTGGAGGAGGGATCAAACTCTGAGGAAATCTGTTGTTGTGGAGAGATGTCTCCTGATGGCCTTTATTTCCTCCTATAGACAGTGGAGGAATGCCAGAGCGAAGTGTGTCTCTGACAGGATCACCAGAATCTGTGCAGTGAGTAGCCTCTTGTCCTTTGTCAATATGTTACGTATTTCAAAAACATAAGGGGGGGGGGGAGAGAGACAGGGTGTTCCAAAAGAATCCAGCCTCCAGGTGGCATAGTCAAGGACTGTGGCAGAGGAGCAGGGCATAACAATCAGGAAAACAATTGGGCCTTCTTAGTAGCAATACCCAAATTGTGGCACTTCCCCCTGAAAGCAGTTGAATTGGCCCCTTCTCTCAAGGTAAGGAGGGCAGCAAAGACTTTTTTATTTCACTGTGCCTTTAATCTGTTTTTGACCTCCATCTGTGATGGGGTATTTTAAAACTGATCCAGTTTTATGCCTCTCTCTTGCTGATTTAACAGATGTATTTGCTTTTACCTCATTGTTTTTATTGTATTTTTACTCTAGAAGCTGCCTTGTTGTCTCAAAACATGGTAGAAAATTTCAAGAATTAAAAAAAAACTTGGCAGGACTTTGTATCTCAGCACACAAAAGCCATTTCATTGTGATGGACTTTTTATGTTCCATGTGGGGAAGCATCTGAGCTCGGAACATGTCTGGTTTGACTGACATTGGTGGGTGGGGCTAAAAACTTACTGAGAATTGCAGTTGTGGTATCACTGTACCTGGCAGACAAGCAGGATTTTTCCTGTTGGTGTTATGAATGACATAACATTGTATAGACACAAAATGCAATGTCATTAAATCGGTCATTACTATCCAGAGCAAATATAAAGTGCTTGCATTCGCAACTTGAGCTGGTTAGGTTACCTGTTGTGTGATGTTGTGGAATCAGCACAACAGCAATACTGAACTACAGGTGATTTGAGAACAAAGAACACTGCTGTGAGTTCCATTTCATGTTATAGTACCTTCATAATGAAAGAATAGAGGCTGTAAGCCCTGTCACTCACCGTCATGTTGTTTGTCATTCCACCTCTTTGCAGGAAGGCAAAAATGATGCTTGATGATATCGTGTCTCGAGGACGTGGTGGGCCACCTGGTCAGTTCCACGATAATGCCAATGGGCAGAATGGTACAGTGCAGGAAATCATGATCCCAGCTGGGAAAGCAGGCCTGGTGATTGGCAAGGGAGGGGAGACCATTAAGCAGTTGCAGGTGAGGGCTATGCTGTGCTCCCAGCCAAATTCCTTGCATCAGAGCTGGTGCTTGCCCTATTTTTACTTGCCTCCTTTCTTGCTTACAGCACTTGGTTTCTCTGGCCTCTTGGGGCAAGGATGGTTTCTTGGACTGGGGCCTCCTGAAATTCAAATTGTTCTTAGTTTATCCTGTCCAAGGAGGCAGGGCTTGCAAGAATTCTGCACAGTTGTGTAACCTGCTTGACCTCTCGCTTTCTGCCAATGTAGGAACGAGCTGGAGTGAAAATGATTTTAATTCAAGACGGTTCACAAAACACAAATGTAGACAAGCCCCTTCGGATAATTGGTGATCCTTACAAAGTGCAGGTAAGCATTTTGAATAAAAGCCGAAGAGGTGAAATTTCTTGTTTTGCAATAAGTTAATTAACTTGTTTTTCTGTTTAGTAACAATGATCAACAATCTCTTTTGTTTAAGTAACAAAAAAATCCCAATGAAATGTTATGTTAAAGTTATCATTTTTCTGTTTGAGTGATCAGTTGACCATGTTGGTGGTGTTTAAATAGTTAGATACCCAACCGTACTCTCATCATTGTGAAAATGGCTGCATACTCTCAGTTCAGACTCATGCACCGGTGGTTTCTTGCCATGACTATTGCAGCCTTCCTTTTCGACTTGCCTTGTTATACTTTGGTCCCCTCACTCATCCCCAAAACTCTGCTGCAAAAGTCATTCACCTCTCTCCTTCATACCACATGATGTGCCTTCTTGAATCCCTGCTGTAGTTTCCCATCAGTGTATGATGCTACCTTTATACTGAGTTGCTAGTACAGCCTTAAACTGGGTTACTTGAACTGAGACTTTTAACTAGCTACCCCAAAGTTTGCTCTTGCTGCACTGCGCTGCAGTGATAGTGACTAAACTGCCCAGCCTCAAATCCAGGTATTCACAAGTACAAAAAAGGACTTCTTCCTTGCCTTGGCAGTTCTCGTGCCACATCTATCTTGGGAGAAATACTCTTGAGAGAGGTTCCCAAATAATTCCAACATTAATGTTCGTGCTTCTTTGCAGCAAGCCTGTGAAATGGTAATGGACATCTTACGAGAACGGGACCAGGGAGGCTTTGGTGACCGAAATGAATACGGTTCCAGGATTGGTGGAGGAATAGATGTAAGGACATTGGCTTGGATTTGTTGGGACAGGGGGGCATAATTTATAGTATGACATTTTGTGCTCATCTCTCTCCGCCCGTCCCCCCTCTTGTCTCTGTATTGATACTCACACTTGTCCAGTCCTAACATTTCTTAGAAATTTGAACTGCTCTTACCTGACCTTGATTCTGCTTGTCATTTTCTTGCTTGCTCAGGTCCCTGTGCCCAGGCATTCTGTTGGTGTGGTTATTGGGCGTAGTGGTGAGATGATTAAGAAAATACAAAATGACGCTGGAGTTCGGATACAGTTCAAGCAAGGTCAGAAGACTAAATCTCTTCCCTGTCATGATCTGTCTTCATTCAGCTTGCTGAAACATCAGGCCTATTGAATGTTCTATGACTTTTCTCCCTATACTATTTATCACCTATTTATCTGATCTTTGTCCCTGTTGTAATTATGTTTTACAAAACACTTTTGAAAATCACAAAGTGAAATCTTTTCCCAGAGAGATCCCAGATTTAAGGGTTTACACAATCAAAGATCCATATGGGCTTGGTATATTCAAATCTTGGCATGGCTTGTAGTACCCATTTCCTGAAGGGCAGCGTTGCCTGTTTTGTGTGTGTGGGTTCTCTAGGCTTCTTTGTGTGAACTGTGTGTGTTCTCCTTCCACAGAACTGGAGTGGCATATTGCTGCGGAGGGGAGAAGGTATTAAGGAAGCTAAATGGACGCTTGTCTCTCTCTTTTGAGAGCTTATGCTGTTGCTGCACCAAGTGGCTCATGAGCTAGTGGACTGGTTCTGAAACTAATTGAATGTGGAACCTAATGAAGTTCCCTGTTTGGTTTGCATTTTAGATGATGGGACAGGTCCTGAGAAGATTGCCCACATCATGGGTCCCCCTGACAGATGTGAGCATGCCGCCAGGATTATCAATGAGCTTCTCCAGAGTCTCCGGGTATGAAATGCTGTTACCTTGACCCTCAAAGCCTTGGTCCAGCATGTCTCATCTTGTGTACACAAGAGTTGTGTTGAATACGTTTGTCAAGTAGTTTGAAAATCTTTTCAGTCATGTTTTGCTAATAAGGTGCTAGAGCTCCTCAATATCATCCCACTGAGAACTTGACTCTGGTTGTCTTACCAGCCCAAGGTAGAAATCACACCGAAAAAGTAGATGTTGCTATTTCTCTTCAGCAGACTTTCATGCTTAACCTTCAGGGGAGCCCTTTTCATGTTGACTTAATTGTCAAGGATCCCCAGCGTGTTTGACACATTATTCTGTGGCATGTTGGTGGTGGCAGGTGTAGTGGTAGCCAGGCCACACTGAAGCCGAGTGCATCCCAAAATGCATTCAATGCATCTCTGTAGCTTCACTTTGCAGCGAAAAACTGCTGATGGTGGGCAAAGTGTCCTTCAAGGACGTGTGCCATGAATGGCCTCCTCATTCAGGAACCCCTGATGAACTTTGGCAGCAGCCGAGGGCTCCCTATATAGTTTGGAGGCCACTGCAGAGTCAGCATTACAGATGCACCTACTAACCACAGAATGTTTCCTGTTTCCTTTTCCCGTGAAGATGAATTGTGTTCCTGTCTTGCAGAGTGGCCCACCAGGCCCCCCAGGCTCAGGAATGCCTCCTGGAGGCAGAGGCAGAGGCAGGGGGCAGGGTAATTGGGGGCCCCCTGGAGGAGAGATGACATTCTCTATCCCCACTCATAAGTGCGGACTGGTTATTGGCAGAGGTAAGTGAGGTGGTATAATAAGAATAATATTTATACCCTGTCATCGGGCTGGGTTTCCCCAGCCACTCTGAGCAGCATCAAACATTAAAATTTTCACTAAACAGGGCTGCCTTCAGATGTCTTCTAAAAGTCGGATAGTTGTTTATTCCCTTGACATCTGATGGGAGGGCATTCCACAGGGCGGGCGTCACCACCGAGAAGGCCTTCTGCCTGGTTCCCTGTAACCTCACTTCTTGCAGTGAGGGAACCGCCAGAAGGCCCTCGGAGGTGGACCTCAGTGTCCAGGTTGAACGATGGGGGTGGAGACGCTCCTTCAGGTACCAGTCGCGTCCTGAGGTGTTACCACCACGTTCTCTTTTCAGGTGGAGAAAACGTAAAGGCTATCAATCAGCAGACGGGAGCCTTTGTAGAAATATCTCGGCAGCTACCGCCCAATGGAGACCCCAACTTCAAACTGTTCATCATCCGGGGATCACCTCAACAAATTGACCATGCCAAGCAGCTCATTGAAGAGAAGATTGAGGTATTTGCCTGCCCTTCACTTGTGGCAGGCCTCCCAGATGGGAGCGAGCCGGGAATGTTAGTGTTCTGGATGTGGCAGTTTCCACTTCAGGGATTATTCATCTCTTCCTTAGGGTCCCCTCTGTCCAGTTGGACCAGGACCTGGGCCTGGTGGACCTCCTGGACCGGCTCCAATGGGCCCCTTCAACCCAGGGCCTTTTAATCAAGGGCCACCTAGTGCCCCCCCTCAGTAAGTACTAAGACTGCTCGAGTGTGCCTCCCTTTCGGGCCATTTTGCCTTCGACGCCCCTTTCAATCTTCCCAGACATTAAAATCTACACTCGCTGTCTTGGAGAGACGCTTGTGTACTGCCCAGTGTGATGTGCCCAAAAGTTGTGGGGGAAATGATGAGCTGAGACTGAATGTCTCTGAAGTCCCCACCCCAATTTGGGGTTTTTTCGAGGTTTATGCAAACAGGGCGAAAAAATGTTACCTTCAAGACACACTGCAGTACACTGTCACTTTCTTGACCAAACACTTAGAGAGGGGGCATGGATCCACATAGTTTATGCAGAAATAAGTTTTTCACAGAGGGGTTTGGTTTTGGGCGTGTTCCTTGCTGCTGCTACCCTCATTGGCATCTTTCACCTTGAAACGGAAAACCATGTGACAGTGTACTACAGCACTTAGAAGGCATCTGGTACCAAGAAAGTGGTATCAGGGCAATCTGGTAGGGAAACAAAACCACTTGCAGAGTTAGAGGGCTCTGCTGCCGTTGCTTGATGCTGTTACAGGACTAAAACTTGTGCTTCCGAAAGCTAATATATCAGATAAGACTTGCTTCTTCTTTGGGAAGTTAGAATAGACCCTCTCTCGGCTCACTGTGATGCTTTGCCCCTTGATAAGATTTGCTCTTAATGCAGTGCAGCTCCCTTGTATACCTATTTCATAAAGGAGATTGGGCTGGATCTGGGATGTCTTGCTACAGGGATTGGGAACCTGTCACCTTGCATTTTGCATCATCACTGGCCATACTGGCTGGTGCTGATGAGCATTGGAGTACAGCAACACCTTCCCTCTCCCTGCCTTATTACCTGTAAAAAAAAATGAAGGCGCTCCAGTTTCCCTGTTCAGTTCCTTTTGGGGGAATTCAGTGTTGCGCTGTGTTGAACGTACAACAGGGGTTCAGCTGACAAGACTCACTAGGTGAATCCCACCCTTTGTATTCTCCAGTGACTTCCTGGAGCAATTTGATTTGCTGCTCAGCAGGTTCCAGATTTCTGAATCCTGAGTCTAGAGGGTTGCTTAGTGTAAATATTGCCAGTGACCTTTTCCCTCCTCTTATTTCAGTCCTGGGGGGCCACCACCTCCACAGTACCCACCTCAAGGCTGGGGGAATGCCTATCCACAGTGGCAGCCTCCTGCTCCTCATGACCCAAGTAAGTATTTGTATACTAGCCCTCAAGAGTCAATCGTCAGAGCATACAATGCAGTGGTACCTCGGTTTTCAAGCATCTCGGGAGCCGAACATTTTAGGTTTTCAAATGCCAAAAACCTGGAAGTAAATGCTTCCATTTTCGAACACACCTCAGAAGTCAAACAGCTTCCGCTGCATTCCCCCCCCCTCCATTGACTTTACAGACTGCCCTTAGCACCTCGGTTGTCGAAAGTTTTCGAAGTCAAACATCTTCTGGAATGGATTACGTTCGACAACCGAGGTACCACTGTACTGTTGCACATTCAAGGTTTGCAGGGGGATGAGGGAGAGTGGCTGGAAGCATTCAGGTTTTTTGTGGTGTCTCCTGCCCAGGTAAAGCGGCGGCGGCGGCAGACCCCAACGCTGCCTGGGCAGCTTATTACTCGCACTACTACCAGCAGCCCCCGGGCCCAGTTCCAGGAGCACCGCCTGCCCCCACGGCGCCACCAGTGCAAGGAGAGCCCCCCCAACCGCCCCCCACCGGACAGTCAGACTACACTAAAGCATGGGAGGAGTATTACAAAAAACTAGGTAATTGACTATCCAGATCCTTAACCTCTTTTGATAGGAGTAATTTAATGGTATTATTACAAGGGCTGCAGAAAGCAACTTGATTGAGAAACTACGCTGAATTCCTTCCAGTCTCCCCTGACGAATAAATAACGTACTGACTCAAAATGCTTCAGCATTTGTTTTCTGTTCCTGTTAAACTATTTCTGCATCTTGATTTGTGAATGTCATGGGGGTTGGTGCCCCTTAGGGATAGCCCAGTCAAATCCAGACATGAATGACTGACTTACCGGTAATTGGAAGGCCCTCTTAGGTTGATTCCTCAAGCCAGTACAAGTTTTGCCAACTGCTACTTAATTTCGAGATTTTTGACCACGAACAAATAAAATTTTGGCAAATTATGGTTAGGTTAAGTCAGCATGGCAACACTATCAACAGCAGTACCATTTGGGGACCATTTCTCAAAGCAAGTTTGCTTTGTTTTTTGTAATGGTTCCCTATGAGGAATTTTTCATCTTGTTATTTAAATCTACTTGTTATTTAAATCTACTGCAGGGAAGAAAGAGCTGAAGCCTTTGAGATGCTGAGAGTCACAAGGCGGTTTGGCTGTGGGTTCTTCCACTCTTCTGACTTAAGAGTCTTGTCAGTGGACTTTCTTCTGTTTGGGGGGGGTGGGATTGCTACAGGTCAGGGGTCTATGAATGCGCTCTATACCTCCCACTTCTGGAGAGAGTGCCAAGCTCTACACTGTACTTCAGAAGTGCTCCATGCTCCTCTAAAGTTCAGCACGTTGTGAGCCAAGACATTGCTTCTCCCTCATTGGTCCTAGTGACTGCTCTTAGTAGTCGGTGTCACTGTAAACCTTTTAGAATCTGAATCCTGTAAGTGAGGTGGATCTTGAGTAGTTGAAAGCTTTGCATGACCAGGGTCCTGTTGTCGTTTGACACTGCCTACAGGCCAGCAGCCCCAGCAGCCTGGAGCTCCACCACAGCAAGACTACACAAAAGCCTGGGAAGAGTATTATAAGAAGCAAGGTGAGTTAAGGGTCTGGGCTTCCTTGGAGGATATGTCCTATAGCACTTCTGTCAGGCTGGGTTTGGAGTTACTTCCCTTGAGTGTCTTAAGGTCGCAGCCCTATACGCATTTATCTGGGAGTAAGTCTCACTGAGCCGAGTGGGGCTTCCTTCTAAGCCGGCATGCCTAGGATTGCACAGTTAGTCCCTCTTTTCTTTTTGGAAGCAGCTCAAGTAGCTACTGGGGCAGGGCCAACGGCACCGCCAGGACCTCAACCAGACTACAGTGCAGCCTGGGCAGAATACTACAGACAACAAGCTGCGTACTATGGACAGACGCCTGGCGCTGGTGGCCCAGTGCCACCACCCACACAGCAGGGACAGCAGGTGAGTTGCAGAACCACAGCCAGGGTGGCCTTTCTGCTTCAGAACAGGTATCTGGCTCCAGACTGGGCTCCACACACTTTCTACAAACTCCTGTGAGACATTTTGAGATGTAATCCTTTTTTAAGTTTGGGGTGGCTAGTTTATGTCAGTTCTTCCCTCCTGTCCAAACCACCAGCCCGCCACACCTTTTTAAGGTCTAATCCTAGAGGCTTTTCAGAGAAGAAGTTGAAATGCCTCAAATATTTTTCTTAAATCTGGAGTGAGAGATCCAGGTTTGTTTGCTTTTTTCATCCCAATAGCAGAAGCAGTATCAGCTTGGGAAGTATTATTGCCAGTTCAAAGAGGGGCTAGAGTATTCCAGATGAACAAGCCTCCAAAATCCTTGCCTGAAAAAATTTGTGAAGTGAAACGTGCTAGCACCACCCACATCTAAGAGTTTTCTGCTCCATAATTAACAGCAGCAGTATCTGTCCACCTTCAATAATGGAAATTTCCTTCCTGGCTTCATTTTCGATTCCAAACATTGATTTCTTCAACCCCAGTATCAAAAGACTAAGCCATATTTCTTCAGTCAAAAGTCCTACAAAACTTCCTTCAGTCAAACACTTTCAGACTGGGTTCACTCCAAGTCAGACACCAAAAAAAGGATGGTTCTCAATGTAGCTGCCTCCAAGTTAAGACTAGCATGCAAGCTATATGCTTGCGAGCAACATCAGGGTGCATCTGAGGTTAACCCCGATCCATTTGAGAGCCCAGGCTCTATTGTCAACTAATAAGGCACCCTTACATGCTGCTCTAGGGGACGCAGGTGGCGCTGTGGGTTAAAGCCTCAGCGCCTAGGGCTTGCCGATCGAAAGGTCGGCGGTTCGAATCCCTGCGGCGGGGTGCGCTCCCGCTGCTCGGTCCCAGCGCCTGCCAACCTAGCAGTTCGAAAGCACCGCCGGGTGCAAGTAGATAAATAGGGACCGCTTACCAGCAGGAAGGTAAACGGCGTTTCCGTGTGCGGCTCTGGCTCTGGCTCTGGCCAGAGCAGCGATGTCACGCTGGCCACGTGACCCGGAAGTGTCTCCGGACAGCGCTGGCCCCTGGCCTCTTAAGTGAGATGGGCGCACAACCCCAGAGTCTGTCAAGACTGGCCCGTGCGGGCAGGGGTACCTTTACCTTTACATGCTGCTCTAGTTTTTAATGCCAAAGTTCCAACAAACAAACAAGGTACAATAAGTTGGTGAACAGAAATAATGTAAAAATAAACCCTCTTTTCCTAATGGGGAGGATCTCTGTTTGGGAGCGGATGACCAGGAGCCTCCTGGTGAGTATTGTGTTAAGTTTTTAGTACAAGGTGTTGTAAAATACTGTCTGAGCTTTAAGGGACTAGGATTGGGGACACAGAAATGATGCACGTTTTGGGGAGAATTTAAGAAAATCTAATGAACACATGTGGAACATGAGCCATATCTACAAGTTGAGCGTTGAGCACTTTGAAACCCCTGATTCCATCTGGTATGAGTGAGAAAAGCATACGCTGAACACATGCTGCCTGAATTACATGTTAAGAAAAATTAGCTGTGTTGACTTCATAAAAATAATTCTGTTCCTGCTAGTCATTGGTAGAGAGGCAAGGAGCATTTGTCACCATAAAATCTAGAAACCTGTAGTTATAACCAAAGGAGAACTTGTTAGGACACTTCATTTTGTGTCTGACATGTCTCCAGGAGACTAGTTCCCAAACAGGTATCCTCCCAACTAGCAAAAGAGAACTGGTTTGTTGAATATTTTTGTTCACCAACCCCCTTGACCTCAAACTCTCTGATCAGCGTGATTATGGAATCCAGAGCACAGAGTCCCTGATAAGCTTCGCCTAGCTGTTCCTTTAGTGACTGGCACTTCTCCAAAAGCAGGGAGACAGTTTTGTCAGTGGCTGGACAAATGAGTTTATACAAATGAAGTCTGATTGTGGGGTTTGTACCGGTCTTAGTAGATCAAGTATTTGAGCTTTTGCACAGCACACCAAGTAACAGAGCATGCAGCCATCTGTATGACTGGGCAGGTTCATGGGTGGAGATGAACACAGAGCACATCCAGGGCAGTGAAGTTTAATTTAGGTTCCAGGTTGTCAGAGTTACAACATCTTCTACCATTAGGACCAGAGGATTGTAAAACTGGGAACAGGGCTCTGGGATAGGAAAAAGTTGTGCACTACTAATAGTCCAAAAATAGGTAAGGGTATACACATTCAGCAGATACTGTTGCCTTTTCTGTGTGCTTTGTTTTTGTTTCTGCTATTGTATAACAAATACTAAATAAAATTCAAGTTTTTAAAAAGGCAGCAACTGCGTTCCAGATAGCCAAATTCTGTACCTGAGTCCATGGAATACACATCCTTGCGGTTGCCCCTCTTGCTTCCTGCTTCAAGCTTCAGTAACAGGTTCCCATCATGTTTTTCTCCTTTCAACAGGCTCAGTGAGTTGAATGTGAACCTCCCCATCTCTGAGAACCTTTTGTTTTGGAAAGAGGTGGCTGCTGCAGGAAGTGACAGGGTGGGAAGGGAGCTGGCCTGTTGCTCTGATTGCTGGGTTTCTCTTGGGAATCTCAGCTACGCCGCCTTCAAGTCTCTCTTAAAATAAATCCAGATCTCCAAACCCCTAACGTTGAGCCAGCAGCTGTAGAAGATAGCCGACTAAAACCGCCGCCGCCAGACCCTATCCTGCCTGACACACACCTCAGTTTTCAGGGTAACACTTCCTCTTTTCTTTCTGTTTTGTTTTAAAAAATAAACTTTACAAGGAAAAGTCACTCTGCTTTTTAGTTAGAGTTGGAACATTCCTCGGACAAAGGTGTTGGTGTTACAGACAAACCCTGCCCTGGCCCTCCATTTCTCCACTGCTGGGACTGATCTGTCGTGTTTTTTGTCTGTTCAAGAGGAGATTGAAACAAGAAATTGTATGCTCAATTTTTACTTTTTACCGCTCGTTTTTAACTTCACAAATAAATGATAACAAAACATCCCCCCGTGTCTGCTGGGTGGTGTCTGTTTTTCTCTCTCTGTCCATAGGGTTTTTTGAAGCTGATGTTTGTTCACAATATAGCTGTTGTAAAAGCCTGATAATGGTCATGAATTAAGAGCTTCCTGTGTTTTTATAGTTTGAGCAGGCATTTGTGCATTTTTGTTGAATAAAATGCTTTTTTGTTTTAAAGTCTCTGATGCAACCGTGTGTGTTTCAAAAGGTAGGGCCCCAGAGAGCTGTTCTAGCTTCACCACAAGAGCCCTGGGAATGAGAAGCAGGTTCCAACCTTTGGATGATACTGAGCTTGGGAGCATGGGAAAGCTGCCTCTCCGGGGAGCTTTTTAGTAGACTAAGCTTTGGTTTGGTTTTGGGGTCTCCTGCAAGTTCAGTTCATTTGGTGTATCATCTCTTGACAGTTTGAAAATAACAGTATTCTACTTGGATTTACAAATATGGGGGGGGGGGTGCAGTGTTACACAATCGAAATTTCTGGAAGACTGCACCAGCTGCTGGAAGCCTTAGCTGCTTCAGCCACCTATAATAGATCATGTCTCATCGTTCTGTGACTTGATGACACTCAGCTGCGTTACTTAAGATTTTCTGCTGGATCTGAATGTCTTGACTTGACACGTAACATGAAACGACATCTCCTTGAGCTGTTTTGTGATGTGCCGAAAACATGGCTACAGCATAAAAGGTGCAGATAAACTCTGGGAGAGTTCTGGCTCCAGAGGCTGGTGCAGTAGATTTGAAGACCCAACTATTATGCTGATGTCTCCCAGGGTTGAACCAGTGCAAAACACTTGTTTGTATTTGGATGCAGTGGTTCTCATATTCTTCTGTATATACAAAGGGGAAATGGGGAGGATTTTGGTTAGTGCCGCTGATGGCTTCTGTTCTGCTGAGCTGCTTGCTATTCCTACTCTCCCATACATCCTCAGTTGTAGGCTGTGTAAGAGATCCTTTGTTGCTGGAGTGAGCACTCAGTGCTAAAAAGCACTACATAGCCTTTTGGATAGCCATGTGTCCGTCCACCCACCCCTTTATAATTCCCTCTTCACATATATATATTTCCTTTTACGACTTTCAAAAGGAAATATATGTGGAGAAGGAATATTTGGAGGACGGACACATGGCTACATGACAGGAAATACATGAAGCATGCCCGAAACTGAAATAACTTCCATTTATCTTCCTAGTGTGCTTCAGTGCCAGTTGTAGAACCTCTTGACTGCTTGGTAACTTTACAAGTTTCTAATCCCGGGGCTCAGCTTTGCCTACTCAGAAGAAAAGTCATAGGAGGATTGCTGGAGCATGGTGCAACAGCCTGGTCTTTATTGATCTTTAAATGCAAAAGACTCACTGTATACAGCAGCTACGAACAGGTGTGAATGGCCCACTGTAGCAGGAAGTGAAGGTACTTACTGAAGAAACTATTAGTATGGATCACATCTTCCTTCCATTTACAGTAAGGATGTTTCTGTGCTAGTTACTGCCCTGTGATCAGTTGAAGTAGGTGCTAGCCATGTGGCTTGGGCATTTTTGTGAGCTGCATCCTTTGGCCTGCACTGGGCCCTGCTAGCTAAGGGCTATTAAACACATACATGATCAATGATTGATGAATGCACCAACATACACACGATTTCCCAAAGGAATTTGCAACTAAGCTGCAAGTCATCAAGTGACGTATATGTGTGTGTGAACTAGCTCTAAGACTTAAAAAAAAAAATCCTGCAGGACATGGTGATGGACCAGCAGCATAAATCTTTATTTTTACGTAGAGATACCTAGCTTTGCACTTTATTTAGTGGTAGCTGCCTTTATCACTTCATCGACTACACTGCAGGATTTGGTAAAAATGGTGTCTGGTGGTTCTTCCCCAAGGATCTGGAAATAAACGGAATGAAGAGCTCTTGGACACATCTGGAGCCAACCACTCACAGAGGAGACTTTTCTGTTGCTACTACCGGGTATATAAAGCCTGAGCGTGCCTCTGTTTATAAGGAATTATGCCAAGTGCGCAGCAGAAAACAACACTTGCTGCTGCCCACCCCCCCACGCTGGGGTAGATATTGACAATGAAAGGAAGCCTGCCCAGTCTTAGGGCTTGGAGTAGGTGTGGCCATCAGTAGACCTTGGTGCAGCTATTAAAATTTTCCCATGAGATAGTCCCACAGATAAGAAAAAGAAGCAAATTGCTGTGGGGGCCAAATGTGTTCTGTGCCCCCCACCTTGGGGTGAAAGAACACACAAACCCATGCCCCTAACACACAAACCCATGCTCAGTTTAACTTAATGGTTCCTATAGAGGTCTTGTGCAAAACAGGCCACATCAACTGTAACAGCTAACAGGGGAGACAAAAATCTTCCTTGACCCCAGCTGCCCTAGAGCAAGAAGTTTACTTTCTGCTTAGATTAGGTTTGGCTTTAATTCACATCTGACAGAATTGCAGAAAAAAGCAAAGATACCTTTGTTGACCTAGAAGAAGAGATGCAAAAAATCCAGTTGAGTAATATATTGAGGTGCATCTTCAAACCCATCAATACCAAATCAAGCCTAATCCGATTGAACTGAAGTTTTGTAGGAGTTAACATATTTAACACCAATGGAGTAGCCACAAAGTGTCTTCCATCAAGCCAACTTTTTTTCTTCCTACCCCCTGCATTGCTTAACAACCAGCCTAGTGAAGAATTTTGGAGAGCTCAAAAGCATTCTCACTATTTTGTATGAGTTTCTTTGGTAAAGAGGTCCAACTGGATTTTATACCTTGCCTCAGTCTTTTTCATCAGCATGGATGGGGCTTTGCTCCCTTCTAGAAGGGGGGTTTCTCGTCATTCTTCAGCTGCCCTTGGGCATCTAAGGGGAGTGGGGCAACCTGCCCGGGCAGCTCCTATCAGATTGAGCTGCTCCTGGAAAGCAGCTTTCAGTGGCTTCTTTAGAGCAAGAAGCAGACCTGGTGCAGTACCTAACCAGCTCTTCTTCTTGGCAGTTCAAACATTCAAAATCAGGAGAAACTGCTAGTGGCAAACTGGAAGAAGTTAAGGGAAATCATTTTGTGGTAGTCAAGGATGAACAGGACAGCATCCTTTTAAGTTTTAAGGGTGGATGGAGCAGCCAAGTAAATTTCGTTGTCCCTGAGAGGGGGCAATGACAATAAAGATATTATTATTATTATTATTATTATTATTATTATTATTATTATTATTATTTGATATCTGCCATCCTGCTTCAAGGAAGGGAATTGTAGCAAATGATCTACTAGAGGGCCCTTCCACTTATGATCCTATTACTTGAGGAGTGAGTGCATTTGAGATTTTGTATTCCAGTATAACTTTTTCATGAGCATTTCTGGAAGACCACCTCCCTGAAATAAGAAGACTGGGGTCTAATATGGCTGTTTCCAACTTCCTGCCCTTTTGTCTTAATGCTTCCTGCCTCGCTGCCTATTGGACACAACCTTTCAAATGGCCCTGTTAATAGGCAAGAGAGAGTCATTCTGAAAAGACTGCCTTGGCTGCTTGTCCACATCAGAATCAAATAAGCTGCCCTCTTGCAAAGTTGCCAGACTTCCAGGCCTGGATTCTGTGGGAAAGGACAAGGAAAGGGGCCCAGCTAAGTTCTCTGAGACCTACATGCCGAAGTAGGCTTTTCTGTAGGTAGTGGGTGAAGACGGGCTCACACAGTGTATAGTAAGTGTCAAGCCGGTTCTGGATGATTTTATCATGGTCATCCACCCTTTCGCCCATCTGGCTTCGGATCAGCAGTCGCTGGACCATTGTCTCTGTTGAGCAGTCAAGCACTATCACGATGTTGGGTGCACGCCCCACCTGCAACATGAAACATACAACTCAGCTGTTAATTGGTTTGCCTTGGGTGTGCAAAGCTGTTGTGCATAGGAACTGAGGAGCCTAGCCAGGATTCAGGGCAGGCATGGAGGGGAGCAGATTTCTTTATTCATTTCATTTCTATCCCACCTTTATCTCCGTGCAGGACCCAAGGCGG
Organism: Podarcis cretensis; assembly: GCF_951804945.1. NCBI lineage: Eukaryota > Metazoa > Chordata > Lepidosauria > Squamata > Lacertidae > Podarcis > Podarcis cretensis. The sequence goes on from NC_137187.1 coordinate 35,234,364, forward strand.
CTCACTGCATGAATTAAAACAGATACAGCGAAAAACACACAATATAAAATTTTAAAACATTAAGTAAAAACAGTGCTGAAAGCACTGATAAAAGAAAAAATGTGGCACAGCCACTCCCAGAAGACACACTGCCACAACAACCAGCTAGTGGCCAGAAGCCTGTCTGAACCAAAAGGAAAGCAGAGAAGGAGCTAGCCTAGAAAGGGAGTTCCACAGTCTGGAAGCAGCCACTGAGAAGGCCGTCTCCATCGAAGTCCATATTGCTTCTACAAGCCAGTCAGATGCTTGTAAAAGCCTAAAAGCAGAGTATATGAAGGCAACAGCTCTCCCTGCTGTTCTCTTCCCCCAGCAACTGATCTTTAGAGGTATACTGCCTCTATGTGAAATTCCATTTAGTCATCATTTACTAGTCACTGATAGGCCCCAACCATGAATTCATCTAATGTTCTAAGCCAGGGGTCAGCAAGGCTTACTGGGCATGGGCCGAATCACTCCCGTGGAGATCCTCCATGGGCAGGGCCGGCGCAGCACAGCGCAATGCCAGAAATCATGTCTGCGGCACCGGAAATCGCTTCTGTGCATGCCCAGATGCCAGAAATCATGCATGCAAAAGCGATTTCCGGCGCCACGGACATGCACAGATGCGATTTCCAGAGCTATGGAAAAGAGTCCTGTGCCTCGCTGCACCGGTTTAGCACAGCATGCGGGGACTCGCCAAGTGGGCGGCTTGGTTCTGGGGTGGCTCATGGGCCGGTTAAGTGACCCTCATGGGCCGCTTCCGGCCCATGGGCCTTAGGCTGCCGACCTCTGTTCTAAGCTCATAAAAGCCAATAGGATTTAGGGAACAAGGTGATGGATTCATTGTTTAGGGCAAAATGATAAAAAGGGGGGTAAATAGGGGGGTCACAGTATTGGGCAGCACAGCAATAGGAGCTGGGTGGGGGAGGACTTGTAAGCAGGTCTGTTCTCTGGACATTATTTCATGCAAAGTGCCACATGAAACCTCTGGAGGTAACCTTACTTCAAGGCACAGTCCAGCATGTGGCCTGAGATCCAGCTGTAAGGAGTTAGCTGCTGGTCTGGCTGACACCCCCACCCAATCTGTACTTAATATTTGGTGTGAAATAGGCAAACTTCCGTAGGCAAAACAGTTATGAATGTGGTGTTCTACGTGACAACATGCTGGTCTGGCAAGGTTAGTACTTCTCAACTCAGAATGATTTGGAGGTACAGTTCCTTCTCTGAGCTTGCAGTGACAGGGATAGAGTGCCTCTATAGAATGCCTCTCACAAACAGTAGTAAGTATTGTCCAAATTATAAAGACCTGTGAGAGCTGAAAAACAAAGATAAAGCCCAGGCAAAAAGGACCAGACCCTTTGAGCTATACAGTCAAACCTCGGTTCCCAAACGCCGAAAACCCGGAAGTGTTGCAGTTTTCAAACGTTTTTCAGAAGCTGAACATCCAACGCGGGTTCCGCTTGAGTGCCACAAGCTCTTGCAGCCAATCGGAAGCCGTGCTTTGGTTGTCGAACGTTTCGGAAGCCGAATGGGCTGGAACAGATTACGTTCAACAACCAAGGTTTGACTACTTTATTTTCACAGCATCACCTGACTAGGGATTTTCATTGTGGCTTTCCAACCAGCTTTTAATTTAGCATCTGACCTGACAAAAAATTTACAAGCACAGGATTATTGCATTTCCGCTATCTATACTGCGCTCCTTCCCCCTAGCCCTCTTTGAGTTTGAAACAGAACCCAAAGATCTGGTACGCAACCAATCAGCCACTGGTCTATTGGGAATGTATTCCTTGCCAACCCACAAGTTACCCATTTGATGTTGCACATTTCAACCTGAGAGCCTCTAGAGCATTTCCTTCCTTGGCACAGGTCAAGCCTCTCTTTCACCTCCCACTCAGAGGCCACACTTACCACTTCTTCAAATAGCTTGGCCTGACTGATTTCCCGGGGGAAGCCTTCTACAAAGAATCCTTTGACGTTTTCGGCTTTTAGCATGTTGTCAGTAAGCAGTTCCAAGATGTAGCCCTGGAGAGACAGTCATCTCCATCGTCAAAGAGCTTTATTACACCAGATAAAGGCAACAATAAACCACCCAACTTAGCGCTGTTTCATCCACCTTTCTGATGTCCTCCGAGGGTCTCAATCTCTGGCCATATTTAAGTCCTTCCAAAGAGCCTTTTAGGTTTCAGTCCAGAAAGAACTAACCTATGGGAGCAGTTTCCCACTATAATAGATTAGACTGCAGCCTGCTTGTGAAGTACCGTGCAAGCAAACCATCAGCAGTAGCCATAAACATTTAGCCAACACTAACTGGGCAAATTCAAGAATCTGGTCTGAGCTTAGCAAGGCAACCAAGCCCTGGATTCAGTGTGATTTTCACTGTTGCTTTCAGAAAGGGAGAATTAAAATATGTGTGTGAGAGAGAGAAAGAGAGACTGCAGTTGTGCTCAGGTGGTGAGGGCTCCTCCTTGAAAGTACAATACTTGTCACTTCTGTTCCAGTGTGCTCCACAATCAACACTCTTCTGCTCTTGCTGTTCAGAAGAACAGCTGAAAGGGTGGCCACGGAACTGATCAAGTGGTGTTCCCATTGTTGTAGGAATGCGGGTGGAACATGGAGGTAATTCAGCATCCTGTCTCACACTCTGGCCAACCAGATGCCTTCAGGAAAACCGCAGGAGAGGCAGGAGAGCAACAGTCTTATTGCCCTTGCTTCAAAGCAGCAAATATTCTCCCGCATAATGTCTCTGAAACTACCTATTTCACTTAGGCATCATAGCTCTCCATAATTATCTCCATGACTTTGTCTAATCCCCCCTTAAAGCCTTTTGCTCTTAGATGCCTTATAAATGTATGGCACATATAATATCCCAGGGTGTGGTCTGAAGGGATGTTAAGCAGGTCAGATCAGTGGCTGGATGAGTGAGCCCTTGGGAACTTCCTTGGGCTCCATGGCACAAGAAAGGTGGGATAGAGATATAAATAAATATAAGAGCCCCTACTGAATTAGAGCAAGAGGCCATCAAGTCTAGCATCAAAAATGTTCATTTAAAAAAATAATCTGAGATACTTTTCACTAGATTATAGCTTTAAATCCTGTTATTCAGTGCTGTTACACTTAATTTTCTTTCATTTAATATTTTTTAAAATCTAATTGCAGCATCATTCATTGTTTGGAAGATTGCAAAATAAAAATAAAAAATGACTGAAATTAGATCTATTTAAAAAAAAAAATTGCAACAAATTCCAGCTCAATTTTCCAGCCAATTTCCACCCAAAATGTCAAGTACTGTATATATGCATGTTAGCTAAATGCAACGTGTGGCACGTTGCTATGCCCAAGGGGCATGATGAACATTTTAGTTGAAGCACATGCCAAAATGGGAGTTGAAGGTATTTGGACCAGGGCTCAGAGGGGAATAAAAGAGCAAACTGCTTCTGGAATATAAATCTAGTGATCTCAGCGGGAGAGGGCAGAACGTTTAGGGTTTGTCTCCTAGTTGAGCAAGCTGTCATTGGCAGGGAAAACTTCCAAAAGGCAGACTCATACTAACAACTGTTGCTGAGTTGATCCTAGTGAAATACTAATACAGTAGATAAGTAGATACATTTCACTGGTCCAAATTCTAGGCATATGCAGACTGAATTTTGCCGAAGTTTTGACATAGAGGCCACAATGTAACACATGGTATGGCACACCTAACTTTATGTAGCATTGTTGCAGGAATCTAATTTATATTCTTTATAAAAATAATCCATCTATATTCAAATGGGAACAAACTCTCACTGATACTAATGTATTACTGCTGCTGAAACTCCCAAATGGTCAGATTTCAGGAAGACACATCAAAAGGAATAAACATTTCACAAAAATGGTATTAGTTCATTAGCAGCATAAACTTATGCATTTCTGCTTGGAAGTAAATTCTATTGAGTCAATGAGACTTGACTTCCAGATAAGGCTATGCAGTGGTACCTTGGTTTACAACCATAATCCATTCCGGAGGTCCATTTGTAAACCAAAACAGGTTGTAACCCAAAGCGCGCTTTTGCCAATGGGGCCTCCCCCCAAAAAATTATTCGTAATAAAAAAAAAGGGTTGTAATCCAAAAAAAGGTTGCAAACTGGGACATGCACTTCCGGGTTTGACATGTTTGTAATCCAAAACGTATGCAAACCAAGACATATGCAAAACAAGGTACCACTGTATAGGACTGCAGCCTTAGTACTAGAAGGCATGCTCACAGTGTGGATGGGGAGGGATGTGCAGGCCTGGATAGCTCAGTTGGTTAGACCATGGTGCTGATAACGCCAAGGTTGCAGGTTCGATCCCTGTGTGGACCAACTGCATATTCCTGCACTGCAGGGGGTTGGACTAGATGATCCTCAGGGTCCCTTCCAACTCTACAGTTCTATGATTCTGTGACAATATCTTCATACAAGTCCCTGACCTTCCCCAGGTACACAGGGAATGTTTGCAGGGGCTTCTACATAAGTTCCTTTGGATGCAAGCAGAACCTTCCTTTCAGCCCAGGACCCTTATAAAGCAGGGTCCCTTACTGCATGGAGCGGTCTACTCCTGTTCACATTCAGAATGTCAGTTCAAGCATGTTACTTTTTTAATACTTACATTGAATGAATTTTATTATTACAGTCACAGACCAGTTCCGGCTCACTTACAATATCAGGAAAATCATAAAACACAACAGGTATACATTGAATTGCGATTGTGTATAACAGAGAAAATACAGATATAGCGGCAGTTAAAAATATATATTAAATCTTGATCACTAAAATATAACCTAAAATTGTCATTTAGAACCTTAATCGTTTTGGTAGTACAGCTTGTTCCCTAAGCTTTATGGCAGTCACACAGAATTTGGCCACCCTTAGTGTGATCTCTAGATCCTTGTCCTCTACCAGGAGTTTTAGACATTGAAGTTCGGACCCATTTGGAGATTTTTGTATAACAGGAGTGATAAATACCGAGCGTATATCCCCGTAGAAATGGCAGCGTAACAAAGCTGCAGGGGCAGACTTGTTCCACGTATGCTTTACCCTCGAATCTGCCCTGCAATAAGGCAGATGGCAGCACGTTAATTACACTGATTATTTTTGTATGGCTGCGACAGGGCCATATAGATCCTTCTGTTTCTCCTTTGAGGGTTTAATTATCCAAAACACAACATGCACAGTGTTTAAAATGGTTATCTACCGTATTTTCCGCTCTATAACACGCACCCGACCATAACATGCACGTAGTTTTTAGAGGAGGAAAATCCGTAGGCATGCCACCCGTAGGCATTTCCTCCATAACACGTACAGACATTTCCCCTTACTTTCTAGGAGGAAAAAAGTGAGTGTTATGGTGCCAGGTGGCGCTGTGGGTTAAAGCCTCAGCACCTAGGGCTTGCCGATCGAAAGGTCGGCGGTTCGAATCCCTGCGGCGGGGTGCGCTCCCGCTGCTCGGTCCCAGCGCCTGCCAACCTAGCAGTTCGAAAGCACCTCCGGGTGCAAGTAGATAAATAGGGACCGCTTACCAGCGGGAAGGTAAACGGCGTTTCCGTGTGCGGCTCTGGCTCTGGCTCTGGGCAGAGCAGCGATGTCACGCTGGCCACGTGACCCGGAAGTGTCTCCGGACAGCGCTGGCCCCTGGCCTCTTAAGTGAGATGGGCGCACAACCCCAGAGTCTGTCAAGACTGGCCCGTACGGGCAGGGGTACCTTTTCCTTTACTTTAATGGAAAGGGGTTCTGCAGGTGGCAGGTGTGAGGGCTTCTTACCGAGGGCACCAGAGCCCCTTTTAGGATGATGTCCCTAATGGTCTTTCCTTTCCGGGTAGGCCTGCTGGCTTCTGCTCGCAGCAGCTCTCCAATGCCAACGTGGTAGAAATCATACTTGCTTGCCAGCCGGTGACCCTGTATCTGCTTGCCGCAACCTGGACCACCCACCATAAAAATGATGATGGGACTCTGCAACTTCTCTGCAGTGAAAGAAAGTGAGGTATAAGAAAGGGGACTTTCTCCTTGGAAATAAGGTGCAAGAATTAAATCACTGCAATCTGGGGATGAGGCAGCCTTTCCAATAAGCAGCGTGGGGATGCCCACCTTAGGTGGAACATTTTGAATGGTTTCAAGGCATTAAACACAGGTTCAGCATTTTTGTGTCACAGACCTTTTTGTTTTCTAAATACAGTGGTGCCTCGCAAGACGAAAAGAATCCGTTCCGTGAGTCTCTTCGTCTTGCGGTTTTTTTGTCTTGCGAAGCAAGCCCATTAGCGGCTTAGCAGATTAGCACTATTAGCGGCTTAGCGGATCAGCTGATAAGCGGCTTAGCGGCTTAGAAAAAGGGGGGGGGAGGGAAAAAAACCCGCAGGAACTCGCAAGACATTTTCGTCTTGCGAAGCAAGCCCATAGGGAAATTCGTTTTGCGAAGCACCTCCAAAACGGAAAACCCTTTCGTCTAGCGGGTTTTCCGCCTTGCGAGGCATTCGTCTTGCGGGGCACCACTGTATAACAACAACAACAATCTTTATTATGGTCCAGAGACTCAACAAATTGTTACAAAGCAATACACAATTCATACAGCCTACCTCCAGGTTAAACAAGCATTTTGTTCAGAATATAGGGATCACTGGTTCTTGCGACCACCGATAAAAACTTTGCACTTTTCTAAATATACTATTGAAATATACCTATTTACGGGCAGTGATGCAGCTGAGTGCAGATGCTACATTACTGTGAAGATCTTGCTGGTAGATGGTGCCAATGTTATGAAATAAATAAGAGAGTGGTCTTCAATCCCATGGAAGCAATGACATCCTCAGGTGCTGCTGGTCTGCAGGTTTTGGTACTGCCTTCTCTGCCTCATTAGACACCTATCTGAACCCCCAGCAAGTCCCTCATTAGGTAGGTTGGTACGGGCTAGTTCAGGCATAGGCAGCCTTTGGCCCTCCAGATGTTTTGACCTACAACTCCCATGATCCCTAGCTAACAGGACCAGTGGTCAGGGATGATGGGAATTGTAGTCCAAAACATCTGGAGGGCCGAAGGTTGCCTATGCCTGGGCTAGTTTCTGTTGGGCTGTCCAAGATGGTTGCGTGCCAGAGGCCAAAAATCCAAATGAATTGCTAATTAACATGGGGCACAAGCTACCAGTCCGTTCTCCTTAGCAGCCCCCACTGAAACTAGCAATGCAAGAGCATCACTTTGCTCCAAAGTAATGAAATGGGAGACAGATCTGGTCCACAGGCAGGGCCGGGTTTAGGTTTGATGAGGCCCTAAGCTACTGAAGGTAATGGGGCCCTTTCTATGTCCAGCTGTCCTTTGTCAACAACAAATTGTCGCTGCTTTTTGTGTTGAATATATGCTATATGGTAATTTATGAACCTAATAGGTATCTAAAGCCATTTGCACATGCAGAATGTAGGCACCCTGCATATAGAAATGAGCAAGCCAGTGATATTTAAGGGAGCAGGCTAGCAGGCGGGGGCCCATGACTTACATCATAGGAGCCTACACTACACAAAACACTATTGCTGTATGTAGGTTTTCTTTATTTGCTTTTTATCATATTTTGGAAATGTACATCCAGGGTTTTTGTTCTTTACATTTTTTGGAGGGGCCCTAAGAGTGTGGGGCCCTAAGCTATAGCTTGTTTAGCTTATACGTAAATCCAGCACTGTACAGGGCACTTTTCACTGTAGAATTCTCTTGTGTAAACCGTGTTGGATGAACCAGAACTGTTGTGTTCATTCTTCTGCAACTTGTGCAGAACTTTCTGATGGCTTGTGCCCTGGGCAGGGCTTGAGGTGGATCAGACCTGGGAGTAAAACCTAAGGGAAATCTATTGACTGGAATGCTTGTTGATAACATTGTTTTGAAAGCCTGCAGAATGCACAAAACAGAAAGAAGTGCAATCGGTTACCTTGTAGTTCACGTTTCAAGGGCTTGATGGATTTTGGAAGTCTGCCCTGGCAAATCCCCATCCCTCTGGGCATCCAGGGATCTGCAGGTACTGGTCCAGCAGCCTTCAAATTCCTGTAAAAAAATAATTTGGCCATTTCAGCTTAACTGATATGTGACTCCCCTGAGCTGTCTTTCTGATGTCACAGACATGTGATGTCATAGATTTTATGGCAAGCAAAACTGGGGCAACTAGACTGAACTGCTTTGGTAGGGGGACAGAGACCAGATGGGCAGAAGGGTTGGAGACAAACTGAGAAACTGGCAAGTCATTCATATCTGGACTTAGTGTTCAGTTTGATAGTGAATAAAATAAACCATCTGATATAACTGAAGCTGGCTAGCAGAAAAGGAAGTACCTGTCTCCTTTCCTTGATTGTAACTCCCAAGGGAGGGGGGGAGTAGGCTACTGAAGGCTGCATCCTGACAATTGCTATTATTGCATTGCAGAACAAGGCGAGTGCCATTGGGTGAGTATGGAAGTAGTCTCTGTTTTGGCCTCCCTCAGCTGTTTTATTGTCAACAGCTTTTGGACCCTCTTACATCAAGCTGCTTAAAAGTTATTCAGTCCTCAGTACTCTCTTCCTACATAAGTTCTACTAAAACCAGTTTGCTAGGCTCAGAATCTGCAAAGCACTGTGCCAGACCGGACTCCTCAAGCCCTGACAATCACAGCTTGTGGAGCCTGGTGCACAGTGTCCCACAAGACTAGGGAATCAAGTGACTGTTGTTGTTTAGTTGTTTAGTCGTGTCCGACTCTTTGTGACCCCATGGACCAGAGCACGCCAGGCACTCCTGTCTTCCACTGCCTCCCGCAGTTTGGTCAAACTCATGCTGGTAGCTTCGAGAACACTGTCCAACCATCTCATCCTCTGTCGTCCCCTTCTCCTTGCGCCCTCCATTTTTCCCAACACCAGGGTCTTTTCCAGGGAGTCTTCTCTTCTCATCAGGTGGCCAAAGTATTGGAGCCTCAGCTTCACGATCTGTCCTTCCAGTGAGTACTCAGGGCTGATTTCCTTAAGAATGGAGAGGTTTGATCTTCTTGCAGTCCATGGGACTCTCAAGAGTCTCCTCCAGCACCATAATTCAAAAGCATCAATTCTTCGGCGATCAGCCTTCTTTATGGTCCAGCTTTCACTTCCATACATCACTACTGAGAAAACCATAGCATTAACTATACGGACCTTTGTTGGCAAGGTGATGTCTCTACTTTTTAAGATGCTGTCTAGGTTTGTCATTGCATTTCTCCCAAGAAGCAGGCATCTTTTAATTTCATGGCTGCTGTCACCATCTACAGTGACTAGACACAGCTTTTTTGCATAGGGCTTTCAGGCCAGCCATGATGATGTAGGAGGCACAGGACTTTGCTAGTTGGCACCGTACTTTGCAGGCTCCTACGATCAGCTATAGGGCAGGTGTGTGTGGCTTTCCAAAGGTGACGCATTGACCAAATGGCGGGGGGGGGGGGGAGAGACTTGGTGAGCCTAATCAGGCCCAGGGGCAGGAGATCCCCCACAACTACTCTAGAATGGTGCTGGTCACCAAAGAGCACACAAGGCCTTTGCTGGTTATGCAATCATCCGCCATCTATACAAGTCTGGCTTTGGGTTGATGTGCAGTGGGAACAACCCACCTTTGCAAAGAGATGCACACAAACATGTTCATGGCAGGAGTTCTCTGCATGGTTTTCCTGTGGGACAGATGAATATAGGATAATACTGTACGTATTTGCTTTTGCAATCACATCAGAGAGGGACACACAAAAGAAATAAGAAGAACAAGCTGCTTCACACCATAGATCTAACTGCTGGCAAAACTGAAACCACATCAAAATGCAGTTGCCCACCATCAAGAAGACACTCGCATTTTAACATTTAGGTAAGGTTAAGTGTGTTGTTAAGGGATGCGGGTGGCACTGTGGTCTAAACCACTGAGCCTCTTGGGCTTGCTGATCCATGCGCTGCTCTGATTTCGGTGTTCAGTTACGCCAGAAGCGGCTTAGTCATGCTGGCCACATGATGTGGAAAAACTGTCTGCGGACAAACACACGCTTCCTTGGCCTGTAAAGCGAGATGAGCGCCGCAACCCCAGAGTCATCTGAGACTGGACTTAACTGTCAGGGGTCCTCTACCTTTTTTTTTTTAAGTATGTTGTTTGTGTCTCCAGCCAAAGAGGTACACAGATATACAGACAACCAGTGCCTTTTTTTTCTCTTAAAAAATGTTTAGGGGTACTCTCATCTTCCAACTCATATTGAAATACTGCCCCTCAGTGAGGCCAAACTTAAAATTCACAAAATGTTTCAGGGTATGCGTCCCACTGCGTCCCCAGAAAAAAAGCACTGCAGACAACTGTGGTGGAGTGATTAAAATAAAGTCCGACTGAGAGACCAGGGTTCAAGTCTCTTGAACAGATTTTGTGCCAGCCACTCATTATTTGTGTGTGTGTGTGTGTGTGCCTAGCCTACTGAAATAAAAAATTTAAGGTCTTATATATATAATAAATGTACCAAGCAAACATGTACATAAATATATAAATCACATGTCTGAAGCAGCACAGGAAAACAGCCCTGGAACTATTTTGACTCCCAAACTAACCAAATGATTTCTCTGGATGGTCAAGGAAACTGGAAAAGCCTCCCCATTGTCTTTTCATTCACAAATCCTGTCTTAAGGGTATGTCTGTGTATGAATAGGGTGAGCCTGTGACCTGGCTCAGGAACTAAGTATTTATCATTACAAAAGACTGGCCAGGCTCCCCAGGGTATCCAATCAAGTAAGCATTAACAGGTAACCTGCCAGACAGGAGATAAACAACGACAGGAGATAAACAAGGCACTCAGATTTCTGTTGTAGATCGCCCTTTCTGTGATATAGGTATGATGTGTCTGGGGGGTGGTCTTGAGCATGATATTTCTGGGGGTGGTCTTGGACTCCAGGGCTGGCAACTCTATATAAGGGCGGACACACGTTGGTTCAGGGTCCTCCTCCTGCGTGTGAAGGGGGCATCCTGTTGCAACAGTTCAATAAAGATCAGGCTTACAAGCTGCTTTGCTTCTCAATATTCTCTGGTTGGCCTCTTATTTTCTTGATGGAGAACCTGCAAAGGACTCAATAATAATAATAATAATAATAATAATAATAATAATAAAAAATTTTATTTATACCCCGCCCTCCCCTGCCAAGGCTGCTAACAAGCAATAATAAAAACAAGTTGAATGAATACAACTTAAAAACAAGATTAAAATACAACATTGAAACATTAAAATAAGGGAATAAGGGCAATTTTTCGTTTATTACACTACCCTACTTGGCTATTATGAGTCTTGAACAGGGTAATCCCCATATATGCTGCCCTGGCCTTGGAAAACAGGGATTTTTAAATCTGAAATTTAAAAACTAAACAGCAGTTGCGAACACCAGACTGTCTATCAAGAAGCTGCAAAGCTCTTTCCTCTGACAGACCAATAAACGCGAAATTAACCCGCGATCGTCTGCACCCTTGATAGACTCCGCCCGCATTCGGCGCGTCACAGGATTGCCTTTTAAGGCGAGAGGAGGTGCTCATTTACGCCACGCCCCTTCCGATGGGCGCGGTTTCCACAGCAACCGCCTCGGACTCCCCACTTCCGCTAAAAGGGAACCGGCGCTTCTGCGCATGCTCAGTTCAACCGGCGGGTGCGGTCGCGGTCAAAGAGGTGCCTCACAAAGCTCCACGCAACCGCGACTTAAGGTTCCGGTTAGGATGCAACGCAAAAAGCAGGGGAAGTGTATTATATAGAAATCCGTCGTGTGTGTTTTTTAAAGGAACAGTCACGGGCTCCCTTTCTTTTGGAGATGATCCTACAAAATGTGCACGTGGTCATCTAGTAGAAGTCCGAAACTAGCAGTCGAAATAAATTACAAAAATAAAAAATTGTCCAGTACCACCTTATAGACTAACTCTTTTTAATTTTTTTATTTATTTCGACTGCGTCAGACCAACACGGCTACCTACCTGAACCCAAAACTAGCAGTTGCTTGTTGTTGTTGTTGTTTACTCGTTTAGTCGTGTCCGACTCTTTGTGACCCCATGGACCAGAGCACGCCAGGCACTCCTGTCTTCCACTGCCTCCCGCAGTTTGGTCAAACTTATGCTGGTAGTTTCAAGAACACTGTCCAACCATCTCATCCTCTGTCGTCCCCTTCTCCTTGTGCCCTCAATCTTTCCCAACATCAGGGTCTTTTCCAGGGAGTCTTCTCTTCTCATGAGGTGGCCAAAGTATTGGAGCCTCAGCTTCAGGATCTGTCCTTCCAGTGAGCACTCAGGGCTGATTTCCCTAAGAATGGATAGGTTTGATCTTCTTGCAGTCCATGGGACTCTCAAGAGTCTCCTCCAGCACCGTAATTCAAAAGCATCAATTCTTCCACGATCAGCCTTCTTTATGGTCCAGCTTTCACTTCCATACATCACTACTGGGAAAACCATAGCATTAACTATACGGACCTTTGTCAGCAAGGTGATGTCTCTGCTTTTTAGGATGCTGTCCAGGTTTGTCATTGCTTTTCTCCCAAGAAGCAGGCGTCTTTTAATTTCGTGGCTGCTGTCACCATCTGCAGTGATCTTGGAGCCCAAAAAAGTAAAATCTCTCACTGCCTCCATTTCTTCCCCTTCTATTTGCCAGGAGGTGATGGGACCAGTGGCCATGATCTACCTGAACCCAGAACTAGCAGTTGTTGACATACTGTGTTTATGGAAGACAATCTTACTCGGCTACGCGTGATCGCCAAAGACCAAGCAAAACTTGATGCACAAAAACAAAATAAAAACGAGCTTTATTATAATTTTAAATGCGATTTTTAATTATATTAATGATTTATAATTGTTGTTGTTGTCTTGTACTTTTAGTGTTGAAACTTATTCCAAAACGCTGCAATAAAATGGGAAACTCCCGCCGGCGCCAAAAATAAAAAATAAAAACCCACCCTCTGCTGCTCTATTTTGAGCTTTCCCCTTTGTTCCTGCGCCCCTCACATGGCGGGCGCCAATGACTTCGGCACACGGGTACCGGAAGTGTTAAGAGACCATGGAGCCACGGAGACGCCTCCCTTGGTCCTCGCGCATGCGTGTGTGGCGACGGCGGGGAAAGCGCAGGAGACCGGTGTGCTGCTGCCGGGCAGGTGAGGAGGCTGCGTGTCGGGCGAGGAAGGAGCGGGGAGGGAGGCGGGTGCGGGGCGCGCGTGTAAATACGGTACTCCAGCAAGTGCTGCCATGGGACGGAAGCGCCCCGGTCTGCCCCACCCCCATTCCCTGGAAGGGACCCAGGAGTTCGGGTGCCCCACCCCCCACCCACCGGTTCAGTCCTTGCAGGGGTATTCTCAGGTTCGGACAGGTTCGCCCTCCAGCCCCAAACCCCCCCAAACCCCAACGCCTTTTCAGGTTGCCACTTTGTTTTGGTTTTTTGTTAACATTTTATTAATCTCCCAAAAAGAGCAGAAAAAGAAAAAAGAAAACAACAAAAATACAAAATCATTACAAAACAAGGGAGAAAAAGAACATAAACAATTTTTTAAACCATAATTTTTTGCTTTACTTTAATCCCCCTCTTGATTCCATTGTTTTATGCTTGTTCACGCCCGTCCATAGAACCTTATATTCCTAACAAGCCAATTTTAAAACCTTCTTCATCTTATTACAAGTGAGTTTTTAAAGTTATGCTCATGTAGAAGTCTATACACAAAATTTAAACAAAAATATGCATTAAACATTTGCTCATTTTAAGAAAAAACAAAAATAAAAAACAACTCAAAGTCCTCTTTGTTTCTTGGGTTTCTAATTGTCTATTTTGTCCTGCATAGTTGAATAATTTAGTTTGCCAGTCTTCATCTTTTTTGGCGGAGGCTTCTTCCTTTTGTAGGGACTGGCTTAGGGTTTCTACTTTTGACCAGCAAAGGACAGGGCAGGATATGGGGCGGGGTGCAATTCCACCCCCGCCCCCGTGCTGAAATGACTTCAGAGCAACCCATTACCCACTGTCCAACCATCTCGTCCTCTGTCGCCCCCTTCTCCTTGTGTCCTCCATCTTTCCCAACACCAGGGTCTTTTCCAGGGAGTCTTCTCTTCTCATGAGGTGGCCAAAGTATTGGAGCCTCAGCTTCAGGATCTGTCCTTCCAGTGAGCACTCAGGGCTGATTTCCTTCAGAATGGAGAGGTTTGATCTTCTTGCAGTCCATGGGACTCTCAAGAGTCTCCTCCAGCACAAAAAGGCATATTGGGCACATTTTGCAAACGGAACGTCCACATACTGGAACACCCCAGAGACAGGCCACTAGGTGCAATGCCCTTGTGACTGCCGCCGCCACTTTCCCCTCCACGCACTCTGTTACACGACAAGTTTAAGCTGCAACCCCTTGTGGACCGTGGCCTTGTATCCTCCATTTCCCTGGCCTATGGGAAAATAACTGTCAGCTTTAACGAGAGAGACACGTGCGCAGGCAGGTTTGGACAACCCTCCCGCCAGCCAGCCTCGTCTTCCCTCTTCTCCTTTCCTCCCTTCCAAAGCACTTCCAAAGTCACTCCGTTCTTTCTCAGCCTTGCCCCTACGTTCCAGACTTTCTGCCTCTTTCTGTTGCTTTTTTATTTTTAAGCAGCTTCCTAGCAGAAAGGAAAAGGCCCTCTGTGCATGATCAGAAATACTCTGCCCTGTTATGGTGGGTGGAACAACCCTGCTTGGAGATAAAGGCACCCTGCACACATCTTAAGGGACACTGTGAGGTGCCAAGGATTCTTGAAAGCAGAAAGTGGCAGCCCCCTCTCTCTCCAGCCCTTCATCTGACTTCTCCCCCAATTCTTCCATTCCTCCATGTGGGACTAACTCTTCCATTCTCTTTCTTCCTCAGACAGGTGCTTTTGGAAAGGCTCAGCTGGATACCTGCGCAGCACATTCAGGAATGACTTCTTTGGTGAGCTGTCATTCTGGGATGGAGGCCAAGAGTTGTCTGAATCTTTGGGTTTGTCTCATCCTGGTTCAGTTCTGGGAATCCCCACTAATTTTTGGCATCCCAAACTGAAAAGGCATGGTCAGCTATTTCCTGCCTGCCCCCCAATCTCTTTTGCTTCCACAGCTTCAGGACACTAGCCAGTTAGTGAGCAGTGTTAGAAACTGAGATATGAAAGCTAGGAGCTAAATGGTACCTTAAACCTCGGTTATGGGCGCAACAACGGAACGTCTAGGCACATTTTTTAATAAGAAGAATTCAAAGTTGACAATGAACGAACTGCAGCTAAAATATTATGTTCATTTTTCACATGGTCCAGTCCTTCCCCTGCCCATCCCCTTAATATTCTTAAAAGGGTCTCTTCTCCAGTCTTCAGAGAGTAACTGGAAGTGGGGAGGCAGAAAAAGGTTCTCTTTTCCTTCCACTCTGCAGTTTTAATCTGAAATCTTAGGTGCAGTACTGCACCCGGAGTTCAGAAACTGCTCACGCTAGTGAAATTCCGTCGCAAAATGCGCCTAGAACCATGGGAGTTTCGAACACTGTTAATGAGTGTACCAGCTTTCTGAAACTGGACAGCCCATTATTACACACACACACACACACACACACACACACACCACCACCAGCTCTTATCTGCCCCCAGGCAGATGGATGTATTGCTCCCTGCCTCTCTCTCCTGCCTGACTTGGCAAAGCTGTTCTCAAAATGGCCACCTGTTATTTTCCCCCAAGTCCCAATTGGGTTCCATGTTCCATCTCCTAGTGCCTACAGCGTATTGTAGTAAAACATGATGAGCCCGTTCCTCAGCAAAAATGCATTCAGCTTCCTAGCTTATTATATGGCCTAAAATACATGGCCAGGCCATAGATGACCATTCAGTTTGGGGTATTAGCACCAGCTGGGCTAGCCATTGAGATGACACTGGATTACAAATTAACTCCTCTCTGCTGTTTTGCAGCCTTTTGTCTTTGGTGTGGTTTGCATGCAGCAGAGCAGTTCTTAATGTTCTGTAGGAGCATATTGCTTGAAAAAAAATACCTGATACATTTCCTGTGACCTGTGCTAAACCTGTCACCAGCCTCCTCTCTGCATCCCTTTTCACTTGAGCAATCTCTGTTGCTTTGTTTTGTAGGGGACCAGCAGTCAGACAGCAACTGAATATGTGGTCCGTGTTCCCAAGTAAGTGTAATCCTTTTTCTTACTTTCTTTCTTCAGATGTTTTGGTGTTGTGGTTGAATCTCCTTCATTTGATAGTTTTTCTCCTCTAACCCAGGCAGGTGCAACATTTGACCATACTGGCCTTTGTGCATAGTGGTCGGGTTGTTAGATTTTAATGTCTACCCATGGAAGCAAAGCCTTATCTGGGTATTCTGGGCATGCTGTAGATATGCATACATTGAAATGTGGCCCTCGGTAGCACTGAGCTGCAGGCATGCTTTGTGCTGCTCTGCAGTGTTCAGGGATGGCTTCCCCTTAGACCAGAAGAAAAAGAGTTATTTTGTTGGAGCATTCCCACTTGGTTCCAACCTGTGGTGCTGGGCGGTGATCTGACTTATTTCTGCTTCCTTTCTCCACAGAAACACCTCTAAAAAATACAACATTATGGCATTCAATGCTGCTGACAAGGTGAACTTT
Organism: Podarcis cretensis; assembly: GCF_951804945.1. Taxonomy (NCBI): domain Eukaryota; kingdom Metazoa; phylum Chordata; class Lepidosauria; order Squamata; family Lacertidae; genus Podarcis; species Podarcis cretensis. Next base: position 35,250,955 of record NC_137187.1, read on the forward strand.
GCAACTTGGCACCAGGTAGGACTTTGCGCTTAGGCTGCTAAAATTTTCTTTTTCTTTTTTTGAAAGCATTTTTATAAATACAGTGGTACCTCGGGTTACATACGCTTCAGGTTACAGACGCTTCAGGTTACAGACTCTGCTAACCCAGAAATAGTACCTCAATTTAAGAACTTTGCTTCAGGATGAGAACAGAAATCGTACTCCGGCGGTGCAGCGGCAGCAGGAGGCCCCATTAGCTAAAATGGTGCTTCAGGTTAAGAACAGTTTTACGTTAAGAACGGACCTCCAGAATGAATTAAGTACTTAACCCGAGGTACCACTGTACTGTAAAGAGTTAAAACAGTACCAAATACATATCCATATATCCAGATTCCTCTGAATCTCGAGACTTCCCATCATCCCCTCCATGGGTCCTATTGTCAACATTTTTGACTGCATATTATTTCGTAATTATATTTTGAATCTGTGCATATTGTCTGTAGTGTTTGTGACATTACAAGTGTTACAGTGGTACCTCGGGTTAAGAACTTAATTCATTCTGGAGCTCTGTTCTTAACCTGAAGCTGTTCTTAACGTGAGGTACCACTTTAGCTAATAGGGCCTCCCACTGCCGTCGCACGATTTCTGTTCTCATCCTGAAGCAAAGTTCTTAACCCGAGGTACTATTTCTGGTACTATTCCGTTCGACTTTCGAGGTACGACTGTACTTAATTGGAATCCATACTTTGTGCTAGCAGACCTTTAGTAATGAATTGGAGCTGCTTAAGAGCAAATTCATCCCCCACCCCTCTTTATTAGAGACAACACAATACGGGTTGACCTTGGCCTTTGGGCCTTTCTTTTCTGCTCCTTCATATAGGCAAAGATGGAGCGAGATCTCAGCAATAAGAAGATCTACCAGGAAGAAGAGATGCCGGAGTCAGGAGCTGGCAGCGAGTTCAACCGCAAGCTGCGTGAGGAGGCACGGCGCAAGAAATATGGCATCATCTTGAAGGAGTTCAAGCTTGAAGACCAGCCCTGGATCCTGAAAGTCAACGGCAAGACTGGGCGCAAGTGAGTGGGTGATGGTGCTTTTTTGCCCAACGGGGTTTTGGTTCACAGCTCAGTTTGGGAGTTTGTACTGAAGAAATGAACCTATGCTGCCAATTCTCGTAGTAAAAAGTAAAGGGACCCCTAACCATTAGGTCCAGTCGTGACCGACTCTGGGGTTGCGTGCTCATCTCACTCTATAGGCCGAGGGAGCCGGCTTTTGTCCACAGACAGCTTCCAGGTCATGTGGCCAGCATGACTAAGCCGCTTCTGGCGAACCAGAGCAGCACACGGAAACACCGTTGACCTTCCCGCCGGATTGGTACCTATTTATCTACTTGCACTTGGACGTGCTTTCAAACTGCTAGGTTGGCAGGAGCAGGGACTGAACAACGGGAGCTCACCCCGTTACGGGGATTCGAACCGCCGACCTTCTGATCGGCGAGCCCTAGGTTCTGTGGTTTAACCCACAGTGCCACCCGCATCCCCAGTTCTTGTAGTAGACCAGTATAAAGTAAGCAGCACATAAGCAGCATAGAAAACACTAAAAAACTATTCTACGTTCTAAATCTTATATTAATAATCCAAAAATTGAGAGAGCTATGTACAAGATCTACAGAAGCCACAAACAGAAATCTCATTCAAATTGTGTCCAAAAGGAAGATACAGTCTTTAAATGTTCCTTTAGCCAGGCTCCTGTAGATATTTAAAGACTGTATTTTGTAGTAGATCTTGTGTATAGCTCTCTCAATTTTTGCATTATTAATATAAAATTTAGAACGTAGAATGGTTTTTTAGTGTTTTGTGTGCCACTTTTGGGCTGCTTACTTTATACTTGTATACTACCAGTTTGGGCTAGCGTTACTCTTCAGTTTGCTTGCACTTGGTAAAGTCTAGAATTGGAGCATGTGATGAACCTCTCCCACTTCGTGAGCAGGTGATGGAGCAGCTTTGACATCTAGAAAGCTCTAGTTAAACATTTGCAACTGGGAAAACTTAAGTCTCAAAATTAGAAAGTTAGGCTAACCCGTATGTGCACCTTCTGGACACTTAAATATTTTTTATCTTATGAATAGTCTGGTTCCAGACTTGCAGGGCTGGGGGTGGGGAAGGAAGTGCATAACTTGAATTTAAAATAAATATATAGCAGGGAGCTAAACTGTTCCTACATCCAGACCCTGTGATTTTCCAGTTTTAACAACTGTGACAAGTGGAGGATTTAATAATAGCAATAACAATACATGTTTATTTAAGCAGAAGCTAAAATTCTTGAGGTTCTCAAAAACTCAACAGATTTAGTGTTTCAATCATATCCCTGGATTTGGGCAGTTGACATCAGAGTCTTAAGAGGTGTGTCTTCCCCTGATCTTGCCTTGCACCTTTCCGGAACTGAATCCCTAAGATTAAAACCTTTGGCGTACTAAGAATGCTGCTGCTTCATGCTTCATACTGTTTCTTTTTGCTCAGGTTCAAAGGTGTGAAGAAGGGTGGGGTGACCGAAAACACCTCCTACTACATCTTCACCCAGTGTCCAGACGGCGCCTTTGAAGCCTTTCCAGTCAACAACTGGTATAACTTCACACCCATTGCCAAGCACCGCACGTTGACTGCGGAGGAAGCTGAGGAGGAGTGGGAGAGGTGAGCAGAGGGACTTTGGGGGGCCTAAATCAGGCACGGCTGTTAATTTCATGGGGTCTATTCCTAGTGAAAGCTAGTAGACTACAACACATGGGGTGGAATTCAATGTAAAGAGATTGTTCCATCAGCTCATGCATCTCTGCTTGTCTGGTGGAATGATCCCCCATCTCCTCCCCTCTGTGGAGGGGTTCAACTGTGATGATGATGATGATGATGATGATGATGATTAATTTATTTATTATTTATACCCCACCCATCTGGCTGGGCTTCCCCAGCCACTCTGGGCAGCTTCCAACAAAATATTAAAATACCATAATACATCAAACATTAAAAGCTTCCCTAAACAGGGCTGCCTTCAGATGTAATAATAACTGACCCTCCAGATCAGATTTGGGGAGTGCGAGGTGGCAGGAGAGTCCTCTTGAGCTAGCAGGAATCATTGTGCTGGTTTCTTTTTCTTTCTTTCTTTTTGAAATCATTTTTATTTGATTTTACCAATACCAAATTGTGAAAATCCAAACTTATATCAATATACAGATATTTCTCCGAATCTCTGGACTTCCCACCACCCCTTCCATGGGGTCCCATTTGAAACATTTAAAACTGCATCTTCTTCCAAATTCTATCTTTTATATCAATCCATATTGTCCATAGTAATTATTACACTACAAGGGAAATCAGAATCCTGCCTATGTTTCCATCTGCTTACAGTGGTTTCTTAGATCACTTATAAATTTTTCCCATTCTTTTGTAAAGTTTTTTTCCTCTTGGTTCCTGAGGTTTCCCATCAGCTTTGCCATTTCGGCATAGTTCATCAGCTTGGTTTGCCATTCCTCTCTGGTAGGAACCTTGTCTCCTCTTAGCCTAGTGGAGAGATCTTTAGGAAGCTTCCAAGGTGTGGCGATGTCTCTCATCTTGGGTCCAGTGCTTCTGTTACCTTTACAGTGGTGCCTCGCAAGACGAAATTAATCCCTTCCGCGAGTCTCTTCGTCTAGCGGTTTTTTCGTCTTGCGAAGCAAGCCCATTGACGGCTTAGCGGATTAGCGCTATTAGCGGCTTTTAGCGGCTTAGCGGCTTTTCGTCTTGCGAAGCAAGCCCATAGGAAATTCGTTTTGCGAAGCACCTCCAAAACGGAAAACCCTTTCGTCTAGCGGGTTTTCCGTCTTGCGAGGCATTCGTCTTGCGGGGCACCACTGTATAAGGTAAAAAGGCAAAGGACCCCTGGACGGTTAAGTCCAGTCAAAGGCGACTATGGGGTAGTGGCGCTCATCTCGCTTGAGCCGGTGTTTGTCCGCAGACAGCTTTCCGGGTAATGTGGCCAGCAGTTGCTTCTGGTGCACAGAGGACCGTGACAAGTGCCAGAGCGCACGGAAACGCCGTTTACCTTCCTGCTGCAGCTGTACCTATTTACCTACTTGCACTGGCGTGCTTTCGAACTGCTAGGTTGGCAGGAGCTGGGACAGGGCAATGGAAGCTCACCCCATTGCAGGGATTCGAACCACTGACCTTCTGATCAGCAAGTCCAAGAGGCTCAGTGGTTTAGATCACAGTGCCACCCACATCTTATAACTTGTATAGCATCTTTCATGTGCATAAGAAACAAAAAATTCTGGTCCCCTGCCCCGGAACTGCAGGATCCCTGCCTGGTGCTTTAAGGCTCCAGCCTGGTTTGTTGCGAGTCCCTGTGCCATGTGGCCCTTGCCTCCCAACACAGTGTCCTGGGGAACTGGGGCTTTAAGGAGCAGCCCGGTTGAGTCCGGCCCCATTTTTTGCCTTTTGCAGGCGGAACAAGGTTCTGAACCACTTTAGCATCATGCAGCAGCGGCGGCTGAAAGACCAAGGCGATGAAGAAGAGGAGGAGAAGGAAAAGAAAGGCAAAAAGAAAGGGAGCGATCTAAAAATCCATGACCTGGAAGATGATCTGGAGATGAGCTCAGATGACAGCGAGTTTAGCGATGCTGATGGTGCGAAGGGCAGGGGGTGGGGGTGGCAGCTCTGACCTGGATTCTTTTTATATAATAATTTTATTAGTTTTCAATTACAATAATCCAATAATAGCCTCATTATAACAATGCCAAATTATAATATAATTACTGATACCAGTCATTCAGATACCAAATTATGTAATTTAGGTGCCCCCCCCCCCCCCCCGCTAGAATTGATGGTTTGATGATATACTTCATTTCTGCATTCCAAAATCTTACTAATTTCAATTATATTCTGGTCAAAATAACAATCCCTTATACAACTACAATATTAACAACTTCCATTTGTATTGACATATTACATGATTTATAAAACTACAGGTGAGGCACTCAAACTATATCCTTGCTCATCCTGTGTGTGGCAATTATTCTGTCCGTGATGTTTCTTCCTGTCCTTGTAAAATATTACAGTGGTGCCTCGCAAGATGAAAATAATCCGTTCCGCGAGTCTCTTCGTCTAGCGGTTTTTTCGTCTTGCAAAGCATCCCTATTAGCGGCTTAGCGGCTATTAGCGGATTAGCGGCTTAGAAAAAGGGGGGGGGAGCGAAAAAACTCGCAAGACTCGCAAGATGTTTTCGTCTTGCGAAGCAAGCCCATAGGGAAATTCATCTTGCGAAGCGCCTTGAAAAATGGAAAACCCTTTCGTCTAGCGGGTTTTTCGTCTTGCGAGGCATTCGTCTTGCGGGGCACCACTGTATGTCTGTCTTTTCCTTGGGCGGAGGAGCTAATATCCCATTGTTGTTTCAGAAATTCTCCATTGTTCCACCCCGTACTTCATAGTTTTGCAACTTTAATAACAGCTTCAAAAAACTCAATAAATTCCTGTTTTCTGACCTGGATTTTTGAAGGACCTCTCTGAGAGACAGTGGCTAGCTTTATAATGAGTTCCCTTTCATCCCCACTGAGCTTTCATTCTTTCTCGTGTGGAGGAAGGCTTGGGCAAACTTCTGCAAGGCTTCAGGAAAGACCAAAAGAACAGTTACGTCCTATAAGAGAAACAGTGAGGGATGGGAGCAGCAAGGCATAGTCACTGTGATAGGTAGCAGTGACACATCTGGGCCATACAACAAGAGCTGGAGTGCTTCCAAAAGAGGTTGGGCTTCAGCAAACCTTGAAGCACTCTTGTGCAGCTTTTGTCTCTGGTATTGCTAGGTCTTTTCCTTGTTTGAGTTTATGGCCCACACAGAAGGTGGATCTCCTTTGACACTGGCTCTGTGCATATAATCTTATTCATAAAAATCAATTTGCGGCGGAAGATTCTGTGCATTTGCTATTTGTCACAGGTGGGGAACCTGTGGACCTCGAGATGTTGCTGGACTCCAACTCCCACCAGCCCCAGCCAGCCTGGTCAGGGATGATGGGAGTTGTAGGCCTGCAACACCTGGAGGCTCCCAGATTCCTCACCCCCTGCTCTGTGCTGTATAAAGTGTATAGGAATAACGGAGGGCGACAGGAGGTTGGATGCAGGTGAGCTGTGCAGAAGCACGCTGGCAAACATGCTCCAAGACAAGCTGCCGGCTAGCTCTGTAGAGGCTCCTTTTATTAGCACAATATGCAAAACCAGTCAGATACATTTTGGACTGTGACCTTTACACATCTTCCAATCTCGAGATCATGGGGTGGTACAAAGTTATTTTGGCACCTGTTTCCACCGCGTCATTTTCCCCTTGAACAATGTATGACGAAGGAGACAAAAGTCACAGACAGGGCACGGCAGACCGCTAAGAGAGCAAAGGTTAGATAGAGGGCATGATGTTCAGACAGCTGTGGCTTTGTCTGCGGGTGGAAGTGTGCTCCACACCCAACGATCATTCCTTCAAAAGTGCACCTCTTTTCTTTACTTTTCTTTTCTTTTCTCTCCTCTTCCCCTTGGGTTATACCTCTGGGCTATCACTCCCAGTGAGATTTCTTGAGATTTCTGCCTTTGGAGAAAAGTGTTTAACATTGTCCCGTTATTCATTAGATGAGAAACCCACCAGGCCCAAGAAGAAAGCCCCTCTGACGAAGAAGAAAAAGAAGAAGAAGGGATCTGACGATGAAGCCTTTGAAGACAGCGATGATGGGGACTTTGAAGGGCAAGAGGTTGACTACATGTCTGACGGATCCAGGTGGGCACCGCAGTGGACGGGAAGTGGTCCCCCCCCCCCAGCAAGGCGGGGGCAAACATTGCCTGGCCACCCCCGGGGTGGTCAGTCTGCTGCTGCTTCTCTTTCCTATTCCCCCTGTTGGGACGGGTGGCTTTCCCTGCCGACACTTCATGTTGCCTCTATGTGTTGTGTCCATTCGCACTGAGGGTTCTCCCTGTCCCCTTAACAGCAGTTCTGTGGAAGAAGCCGTGGGGAAGCCCAAGGTGACTAAAGAGGAAGACATCCCAAAAGGTGTGTGGCTGAGCAGGTCGTGCAAATGAACAAATCCTAAAGTTCAAGATGGCAGCAAGACCTGGAGCAGCCCATTGGAAGCTTGGTGGTTTTTATCCATTGGCCCTGATCGTTGTTTTGCTCATCTCCTCTGTAAGATGTGTGGGAATGTTAAGGAAAGTAAGAAAGGATATATTGGATAAGTATTATCCTTCACTCACTCACTCTAGTATGTAGCAGAACAGATTCCTCTCAATATAGCTGGAAGCTAGTTTGCAGATTCATTAGAATCTCTTAGTTACGATTATTTCCTGGTGTCCCCTTTGATCCCTCTTAAAAGAATAAAGATGAGAGTCTCTCTGAGTAAAGTTACAAAACGTTTACTCACATTTCAGTTCACGATATGATCTCTGAAAGGCAGGCTTTACTTAATAGTTACACAAAGAAAGAGTGAGTTTATCTCATAGGGAGACTGAACTCATGTGCTGCTGGCTGAGAGCCAGCAGACAGCAACATTACATTTAGATAACAAAATGGCTGCAGGAGAGCAGCATGGCAGCAAAAGATCAGCAAGAGAGCAGTAAGAGGCAAGACGAACTGAGAAAGTGGCTGCATGGCTCTTTTGTGGAGTCAGCCACAGCGATGCCCATCTCCCGGGTCACATGCAGGGAGAGGAAGCTCCAGACCAGTGGAACAGGAAGTTACACTGACTGGTTGACCCCTGCTTGTGCCCACTCTAGGCAAATAAGGAATGTTGCATTTGACTGTGCCATTGGATTACATCCCACAAGATGCATGTTGGTGTGCATACTGACGTTGACCTGCAAGGAGATTCTGTTCTGCCTTTGTCCTCATCTGAGTTAGATCTACCCAGTTTTCTGCCAGCTTGCATGGCTTGGCTTCCCCCAATAATCCTCAGAGATGTACTTTGGCTGATCATCCTCTGCTCAAAGACCTCTAGGGCCACTCTGCACCCCTCTCAGAGCTGCACTTCCCTGCAGAGAGGGAAGCAGCAACTGATCTGGCATAGGCGGGTTAGGTTTTCCTTTTAGCCGGCACTGGCAAGGGGAATGGGGGAAACTGTCAAGCGGATTTGCCCAGAAACAAGTCAACCCCAAATCTGTTGCCTCCTAACCCCGTTGCCTTTCTGCTTTGCAGGTATAGACGAAGCAAGCGAGAGCAGTGAAGAGAGCGAGGAGGAGAAGCCGGTGGAGGAGAAGGAAGAGGAAGAAGAAGAAAAGAAGGCCCCGACTCCCCAGGATAAAAAGAAAAAGAAAGGTAATCCTCAGTTGGTAGAGCACAAGATCTCAGGGTCGCGGGTTTGAGCCCCACAATGGGCAAAAGATTCATGCTTCGCAGGCGGTTGGGCTAGATGACCCTCGTGGTCTCTTCCAACTCTACAGTGGTACCTCGGCTTCAGGTTACAGACGCTTCAGGTTACAGACTCCGCTAACCCAGAAATACTACCTCGGGTTAAGAACTTTGCTTCAGGATGAGAACAGAAATTGTGCTCCGGCGGCTGCAGGAGGCCCCATTAGCTAAAGTGGTGCTTCAGGTTAAGAACAGACCTCCAGAACGAATTAAGTACTTAACCCGAGGTACCACTGTACTAGATATCTCCCCTGGCACACAAGGTTTTGTCTCCCTGCCCCACCTTCTGGCTCCGATGCTTCTTACCAGTCACATCCAGGGATTGCTTCGTGTGCTTGGCATAGAGGGCATTGATCTGCTTCTTCAGTTTGAGGATCTCTTCAGCCTGGATTAGCTAAAGTGGTGCTTCAGGTTAAGAACAGTTTCAGGTTAAGAATGGACCTCCAGAACGAATTAAGTTCTTAACGCGAGGTACCACTGTACAGTTCTGTGATTCTAAAAGCCTCGAGTATTGAAGCAGCATACCATAGAAGGCTGGGAAAGGGGAAGCATTTATGGTCTTGATTTATGGGTTACTACCAAAATGAGAGAAGGGACACGGGTGACGCTGTGGGTTAAACAACAGAGCCTAGGACTTGCCAATCAGAAGGTCAGCAGTTCAAATCCCCGCGACGGAGTGAGCACCCGTTGCTCGGTCCCTGCTCCTACCAACCTAGCTGTTCAAAAACATGCCAAAGTGCAAGTAGACCTTCCGGCGGGAAGGTAAACGGCGTTTCCGAGCACTGCTCTGGTTTGCCAGAAGCGGCTTAGTCATGCTGGCCACATGACCCGGAAGCTGTACGCTGGCTCCCTTGGCCAATAAAGCGAGATGAGTGCCGCAACCCCAGAGTAGGTCACGACTGGACCTAATGGTCAGGGGTCCCTTTACCTTTACCTTTTTACCAAAATGAGACTGCATTTTAAGCTGTATTTTAATTAACTGTTTGTTTTGTTTTGTTTTGTTTTGTTTTGTTTTGTTTGTTGTTTGTTTTCCTATTACATTTTTCGTAATTCATATTTGGTGTTAGCCGCCCTGAGCCCAGCCCTGGCCAAGGAGGGCGGGGTATAAATAAAAATGTATTATTATTATTATTATTAGTCAGACTTAAGAGAGGCAGAACTAAGCTTATGCTGCAATTTCACAGGCTATGGCAGTGGGCATAGCATTCAATTTCCCAAGGATCTTTGCTTTCACTTGTTAAAAAAACCAAGGCTTATAAGCCTTTATGGCCTCAAAGACATGCTATAAAGAATGTGGCTGTTGGAATCAGGGCTAGAGTAGCCTTTATAGCAGCTAATGTCTCCCTATAGCTAGGTTGTAGAACTTATTGCAGATATTAGTAATGTGCTGCTTGAAGCAATGAGGTGCAAAGAACTGAATGCTTTTGGAATAAAAATTGTCCAGACCCATAAGTATTATTTAAAGCTTTATTAACCAGAACTTCAAAACAGGACTTCCGGTTAGCGCCATCGTCTAATGGCGGGTTTCCCTCGGAGCTCCTGAGGGGAATCGGCTCCGCGGGTTCGGGTCCCTAGCTACGGCGAAGCGGGGACCCTAAAAAGTCACAGGCACGAAGCCTGTGAACCGGAGACTCGGTGGGCACCGTTTGCGCCCCCCCGAAGTTGCGAGAAAGCCTTTTTAAAGGCTTTGGAACGGCAGCGGGTGTGTGGCGTGGAGCTGAGAGTCGCTCGTACCCAGCCTGCGGAGTGAAGCCGCGTCGCCATTGACGGAGAGCGCTGACTTCTTCTTCTGAATTGGAATTAAAGAATCTACTATCCGTGAGTAGGATAAAATCTAAGGACTAATTGGGAGCCAAAAATTTTGAATTTGAATACCGAAACGGAAAAGGTCTAAAAGGGAAGTCTACCTTTCCGATCTGCAGCAACATCAAAGCAAAGAACTGCTAAGCTTTAACTTTAAAGTTCTTTTTGAAAACTAAATCATCGATCTAAGACTGGGACCCTTCCCCCCTCGAAGGCAGGAGTGGGGGGGAGATCGTATTTTAAATTGCTTCAAATTTCCTGCTGGTATAGAAGGGGAAAATTTATACCGCTGTGCTCTGATCCTGGAGCGGACTGCCGGAGAGGGTAGCTGGCTGCGGACTGTTACTACGTTAAGGCTACAAAGTTGCATTAAATTGTACTCTAAAAAGATACGCTCTTGCCAGATTTGATGGGACTTTGTTTCAATCTGTCAAAGACTAATATTGTGGCCATTTGAGTGCTTTTGTGAAACTTTGAAGGATTTGGGAACTGTTTTGAATGTTTTGGGAATATTTTCTCCATTTTAAAAATTGTAAAGAGAAGAATTGCTACATTCGCCCTCTGGAGGAATTTGGTTTAACTACAGTTGTAGAGTGGAATTTAACCAGCTGCTGGGAAAAGGGAGATATGAGTGTGAGAGTGACCTTGACTGTAACATACGGTTATGGCAAGTGACCAAGATAAAGGAGAGCTTCAAGAAAAAGCACTGAGGTCTGGTAGACAATACGGAATCGAGCCTTTCATGAAAAGGAGGCCTTCTACATCTGGAGTTTCTGGGGCAGCAGCCACTCCACAAGAAAAGACAAAAGTTATGTCGGAGGAAGCACTTTCGAAACTGTTGGGGAAAATAAATGAATCTTTGGACCAGCTAAAAAAGCAAGGTGCAGAATTAAAAAAGCAAGGAGCTGAAACAAGTAAACAAGTTGCTGAATCCAGTAAACAGGTTGCTGAAACAAATAAAACTGTAGCAGAGATCTCAGGAAAAATAGACATTAATACTAAAAGTATAATTGAACTTGGAAATAAAGTGAATTCCAATACAGAATATATTGGAAAGTTACTAGAGGAAACATCCACCATTCGGAAGATAGCAGAGGAAGCAAAAGAGATTGCAATCGTAACTGACGAAAGACTCCCACCGGTTATCAAGAAGTTGGAGGACCACGATTTGGCGCTCTCGATGATTGAGATGCAGAGGAAGGAGAGGAATTTAAGGATTAGAGCAATACCCGAGAGCGAAGGGGACAACCTTGTGGACTATTTAACAAAAGAGTTTTTAGAGTTTTGGCGAAAGGATTTGGAGAAGGAAGAATTTAAGATAGAGAGTGCATTTAGACTTGGTACATGGCAAAGAAGGAATAAACCAAGAGATTGCTTGATAACGTTAAGATCAAAAGAAGAGAGGGACAAAATTTTGGATCTGCACTATCAGAGAACTTTACGAATTGAGGATTCCTTCGTGGAAATTTTTAAGGATATCCCAAAGCAAATTTTGGATGCTAGAAAACAGTTCCAGAACTTGGTGGTCCTACTGAAAAGGAATAACATACCATTCAGGTGGGAGTTTCCTCAAGGCCTATCTTTTAAATATAAGGGAAAGAAAAGGAAAATAAAGACAGTGGAAGACAAAGACAAGTTCTTACATCAACAAGAAGACGATTTCTGCAAGGGGGCGGATTTGGGACAAGATCACTCTGGAGGAGGAACTTTGGACAAAGACAAATTATTACAGAGACTGAAACCACCGACGGAAGAAGAAGAACTACTAGGAGCGACAGGAGGAGAAGATAAATAGATTGACCATGGCTCTACAACTTCTAAGTTGGAACTGTAACGGTCTAAACATTCCCCGGAAGAGAAAAAATGTTTTTCACATATTAAAAAAAGAGCAATTGGACTTGATCTGCCTACAAGAAACTCACGTGACGAGGTCACATAGGAAACTACTCATTAATAAAAAATTAGGACAAGAATTTATTTCATCAGACAAAGTTAAAAAAAGAGGAGTGGTAATATACGTAAAGGAAAAATTACAACCGAAATTAAAATTTAAAGATGAACAAGGAAGATATTTGGCAATTGAAATTCAAGATCAAGGAGAGAAATTTTTGATCGTGGGAATTTATGCACCAAACGAGGGGAAAGTTGAATTTTTTAAGAAGCTGCATGAGACACTGATGGACTATACGGACACAAATTTAATATTGATGGGAGATATGAATGGAGTAGTATCGACCAACATGGACAAATCTCAAAGACAGGTAGTTACAAAAGATGGAAGACTACCAAAAATCTTTTTTGAAATGACTGACAATATGGATCTAGTCGACATTTGGAGAACAACACACCCACTTGAAAGAGAGGGAACTTTCTATTCTGAAGCTAAAATGACATGGACTAGAATTGACCAAATATGGATTACTAGAGGAATGGCACCTAGGATAAAAAAAGTTGAAATCTGCCCAAAGACTTGCTCCGACCACAATGCAGTAAAGATGGTGATGAAGTTAACAACAACTGGTACCTTTAGATGGAGGATGAATGACACCCTATTTAGAGATGAAGAAGTTTGCAAAAAGGCACAGAAGACTTTGAAGGATTATTTTGAAATTAATATGAGGACCAATATAGAAAAAAGAATTATCTGGGACGCAAGCAAAGCAGTGATGAGAGGATTTTTGATACAACAGAATGCAATTAAAAAGAAAAGCCAGAATGAAAAAAAAGAGAAAATCTTGGAGAAAATAAAAGAGGGGGAAAGGAAATTGAGATCTAAGCCAAAATCACAGGATATTTTGAAAGAAATTAAACTATATCAGACACAATATATGGAGCTGATGAATCAAGAAATAGAGTGGAAAATTAAGCAAATGAGACAGAAGACTTTTGAATCGGCTGATAAATGTGGTAAACTGCTGGCTTGGCAAATAAGGAAGAGACAAAAATTGAACACAGTTACAAATTTAGAAGTGGATGGAAAGAACATCTATAAACCAACAGAAATTAGGGATTGCTTCCAGAAATATTTTAGACAATTGTATAAACAAGGTCCTCAGAGTGATACGGATATAGAACAGTTTTTGGAGAAAAATGGACTGAAAAAGATCTCTCAGGAAAGTAAAGGGATTTTGAATCAGAAAATAACAGAGCAAGAAATAGAAGGTGCCATTCAAAATATGGCATTGGGCAAATCTCCAGGACCGGATGGATTGACTTCTAAATATTATAAGATTTTGAAAGAGTGGTTAATACAACCTTTGAAAGAAGTTTGTAACGAAATTTTGGAGGGAAAGAAGGCACCAGATACGTGGAAAGAAGCCTTTATCACACTTATACCAAAGACTGAGATAGAAAAGACTCAACTTAAAAACTACCGCCCAATCTCCCTATTAAATGTGGATTACAAAATTTTTGCTGATATTTTAGCGAAAAGGTTGAAAGTAGTTTTGATGGAGGAGATACATAGGGACCAAGCAGGTTTTCTTCCGAGAAGACATTTGTCAGATAATGTAAGGAACATAGTTGATATTTTGGAAAAACTGGAAGTGAATATTAATACTAAAGCTGTTTTGATATTTGTGGACGCTGAAAAAGCTTTTGATAACATTTCATGGAGTTTTATGATAAAAAATCTTCGGGGGATGGGGGTAGGTCAAGGGTTTGAAAATGGTATAAGTGCGATATATTCTGAACAAAAAGCAAAATTAATTGTAAATAATGTGGTTACAGAAGAAATTCCTATTGAAAAAGGGACACGTCAAGGATGCCCAATCTCTCCATTACTTTTTATATCGGTCCTGGAGGTTTTGCTGAATATGATCAGAAAGGACCAGCTGGTTAAAGGAATACAGGTCGGAGTTAAACAATATAAACTGAGAGCTTTTGCAGATGATTTAGTACTTACATTGCAAGAGCCTGAATCTAGTACTAAAAGAGTATTAGAACTAATTCAAGAATTTGGTCAAGTAGCAGGATTTAAACTAAACAAATCTAAAACGAAGGTTTTGGAGAAAAATCTAACAGTATTGGAGAAAGAAAAGTTTCAGAAGGAGACAGGGTTAACTGTGGTTAAGAAAGTGAAATATTTGGGTATAAATATGACATCTAAAAATTTGAATTTATTTAAAGATAATTACGAGAAAACTTGGACGGAAGTAAAAAAAGACTTAGAAATTTGGTCAAATATGAAGTTTTCCTTGTTGGGTCGAATTTCAGTTATAAAAATGAATGTACTGCCTAGAATGTTGTTTTTGTTCCAAACATTGCAAATAGTGGATAAGATGGATTGCTTTAAGAAATGGCAGAAAGATATTTCTAAGTTTGTCTGGCAGGGCAAGAAGCCTAGAATAAAATTTAAGATATTAACTGATGCGAAAGAAAGGGGCGGATTTGCCCTGCCAGACCTTAAATTGTATTATGAATCAGCAGCGTTTTGCTGGTTGAAAGAATGGCTACTTCTTGAGAATACTGATATTTTGGACTTAGAAGGTTATGATAATTTTTTTGGATGGCATGCATACCTGTGGTACGACAAGGTAAAAGTTCACAAGGGTTTCAAAAATCATATTGTCAGGAAAGCATTATATAATGTCTGGATTAGATATAAAGATTTGCTGGAAAGTAAAACTCCAAGGTGGTTGTCGCCAATGGAGGCAAAAGCCGTTAAAAAATTAAATATGGAGGTTAATTGGCCGAGATATTGGGAAATTTTGGAGCAAGAAGGAGACAGACTGAAATTGCAAAGTTTTGAGAAGTTAAAAGGGAAAGTGAGAGACTGGCTGCATTATTATCAGATAATGGAAGTCTTTAAACTAGACAGGAAAGTCGGCTTCCAGGTGGAAAAATCAAAATTAGAAACTGAACTGTTAGAATCTAGTACTAAGAACTTGTCAAAAATGTATAACTTGCTGTTGAAATGGAATACACAAGATGAAATGGTTAAATCTGCAATGATTAAATGGGCCCAGGATATTGGTCATGACATAATGTTTGCTGACTGGGAAAAGTTATGGACCACCGGGATTAAATTCACGGCATGTAGTGCCTTGAGAGAAAATATTATGAAAATGATTTATAGGTGGTACATGACCCCAGTCAAGCTTGCGAAAATCTATCATTCGCCCGAGAACAAATGTTGGAAATGTAAAGAAAGAGAAGGAACATTCTTTCACCTTTGGTGGACATGCCCAAGGATTAAGGCTTTCTGGGAACTGATCTATAATGAACTGAAAAAGGTACTTAGGTACACTTTTCCTAAGAAACCAGAGGCCTTTCTCCTGGGCATGGTCGGCCAAGTGGTTGTAAAGAAGGATAGAACTTTTTTTATGTATGCCACAACAGCAGCAAGAATTCTTATAGCAAAGTACTGGAAGACACAAGACCTACCCACCGTAGAAGAGTGGCAGATGAAAGTGATCGACTACATGGGCTTGGCAGAGATGACGAGCAGAATCCGCGACCAGGGAAAAGCAACGGCGGAAGAAGATTGGAAAAAATTTAAAGACTATTTAAAGAAATACTCTAAAATTAGTGAATGTTAGATTGATGTTGAATAAGAAAAATAGGGGTTAACAGCGATTATGATTAAGTGGAAGAAAATGAATGTTTTTATAATAAATCTGAAAGTAAGGGAGGGATTTGTTAATTAATTAATTTGACATGAGAATGCAGAAAGGGGAGGTATGAGGAAGTCGGGAGAGTAAGAAATATGAAATTAAGAGCAGGAAATTATACATGTTGCATTTTATTGTCTTTTGTTGTTTTGTTTTATTTGTTAAAAAAATATATGGAAAACTGAATAAAAATTATTAAAAAAAAAAAAACAGAACTTCAAAACAGGTAGAAAAACAATCAATGATATGCATATGCATATGCTTTATCCAGAAAGTTGTATAAAGCATGTGCACATTCAAGCATAGATTCTTCTTAAATATATAACATAAATACGATCAGAACAAAAATCAAAGCTCTGTTTCTCCCATAGCTTGCATTAGGCTGCATCCGGCCTAAGACTTTGCAGCTCCTCCTTTGTTGTCTCTGTGGCTTCCAGAGACTTGCAGTTGAATACCCTCACGTGATCTAAGGTTAAACACTCACATGAGTGCTAGCAGAGAAGAACAGTTAATTATCAACTCAGAAGCTTAGAGAGCTTCAGTATGGCCCTATGGAATTTTCCACTGTTAAACCCTTCACAACATACATACAGACATTCTGTTTTACTGTGCATTTAAACAATTATACTTCAGAACTTTGCTTCCTTGGGGCAGAATTTTGTCAGTTGTAGCATGCGCCCAACCTTGACCTGCTGACAAAAGTCTCCAGCGACACACCTGGAAACCCAGAAGGGGCAGAAGCTTGAGCATCAAAACATTATTTCTGGCCTTGGGAGATAGTTTAGTTCCCAACTTAGGGCCCTCCAAATGAAGATGTTGTGCTCCAACTCCCAGAAGCCCCAGCCAGCACTGCCAATAGGTAGAGATGGTGAGAGCTGGGAGTCCACAACAACTCGAGGCCACCATATTAGCCACCCTGGCCTAGTGCTTTACTTTTGACCTGAGTGGTCTTGCAGTTCCTTGAGAACAAGCCTTGGTGAACAAGCAGCAGCCTGACCTAGAATCTCCGTGCCAGTGTCAAATGGGTTCTACCTGTGACTTGTTTGTTTTGAAGTCTGCCACGAAGACAGCAAAGCCCAGATTGACTTGGTTTGGCTCTGTTTTACAGACACCAGTGATGAGTCTGAGACGTCTGAGGACAGCGACATTGACAGCGAAGCATCTTCAGCACTCTTCATGACGGTAAGCCCAGATGCAGTTGGGTTGGGGGTGGCATTCCAGGGGTTTGGACCTTGTTTGGAGAACAGCTGTCATTTCCAGCCTAAGCCTGGTCCCCATATGTGGTAGAACGGACTGTGTGACACTGACAGTGGCAGTGAAGAAATCAATTTTTTTGAATGTCCGCTTGCACTAACTTCCTGCAGGCAGGGAGCGGCATCAGCTGCAAGTTTTCGCCCCAGTGTGGATTTCTTTTATAAATACAGTGGTGCCTCGCAAGACGAAAAGAATCCGTTCTGCGATTCTCTTCGTCTAGCGGTTTTTTCGTCTTGCGAAGCAAGCCCATTGACGGATTAGCGCTATTAGCGGCTTATCGGCTTATCAGATCAGCTGATAAGCGGCTTAGCAGCTTAGAAAAAGGGGGGGGGGAGTTGGAAAAACTCGCAAGACATTTCGTCTTGCGAAGCAAGCCCATAGGGAAATTCGTTTTGCGAAGCGCCTCCAAAACGGAAAACCCTTTCGTCTAGCGGATTTTCCGTCTTGCGAGGCGTTCGTCTTGCGGGGCACCACTGTACAAGAAAGCAGCATCATCATCATTATTATTATTATTATTATTATTATTATTATTATTATATTCCTCCCAACTGCCAACTGAACTGGTCCAGCCTCCCTTCCACCTCACAATTCTGTCATTCCAACCTGCTTCATGGATGGGCCCGACAGCGTATTGAGGGCCACACACACTGGCGGTGCTTGAGTGGAGAAGGGAGCCCTGGCTGAGCCTGTGTTTCTGCCCTCACAGAAAAAGAAGACTCCTCCCAAGAAGGAACGCAAGGGCTCGGCTAGCAGCTCACAAGGGAACAGCCGTCCCGGGACGCCCTTGGTGGATGCCGGCACCTCATCCACCTTGCGGGCCGCAGCCAACAAACTGGAGCTAGGTACAGTCGAGTGTGGGCCCACAGGAGCTTCTGAGCTCTGCCTTTTGCTTTGTATTGTATACAGTCATACCTCGGGTTACATACACTTCAGGTTACATACGCTTCAGGTTACAGACTCCGCTAACCCAGAAATAGTGCTTCAGGTTAAGAACTTTGCTTCAGGATGAGAACAGAAATCGTGCTCCGGCGGTGCGGCGGCAGCAGGAGGCTTCACTAGCTAAAGTGGTGCTTCAGGTTAAGAACAGTTTCAGGTTAAGAACGGACCTCTGGAATGAATTAAGTACTTAACCCGAGGTACCACTGTACTGTATAAGCTGAAATGGGTGCCCTCTTCTTTGCTTCTTGAAAATTTCTGGGCCTTGTATGTATTTTGGAAAACAGGCAAACGGCTCCCATGATCAATGGGCAGGGCTCCTCCGTGAGGCTGAAAACCATACCTGTTCCGCTCTTCTTTGTGGCCTGTGGTCCCTCTCTCCTCCCATTCTTTGTATCCCATAAAAAAAAATTCCTTCCAGTAGCGCCATAGAGACCAACTAAGTTTGTTATTGGTATGAGCTTTCGTGTGCACTTCTTCTGATACACCGGGCCCTTATACCGTATTTTTCGCTCTATAACACGCACCTGACCATACCACGCACGTAGTTTTTAGAGGAGGAAAACAAGAAAAAAAATATTCTGAATCAAATGTTGTACTAAACTATTTAATAAACAACCGGTATATCAGAGTCATACTACAACCATGTAAAGTGAACAGCAGTCAACAGTGGCATTAAGAACCATCATCACTGTCATTAACAAATGAAGAGAGAATTTTAGGTTCGAGTACTCTTCTAGTCTTCTGTGAACCCCAAGAACTCATCAGTGCTAGAGTCAGAATCTATGAAGTTCAGCTGCTCACAATCACTGGCATCACTTTCTTCGCCATCTTCATATAAAATCTCATCTTCTTTTGCATCCAAACCATTGCTAATGCCACATTTTTTTAATGACTGTGCAACGATTTCCTCCTTCACCAAGTGCCATGATGTTTTCACCCATTCACAAACTTGAGTGATAGTGGGCCTCTTCATTCGTCCTGTAGGTGTCAGATCATGATTACCAGCAGCCATCCATTTGTTCCACTCTTCTCGCATAAAGAAAAGACCTTAAATGGCTTGTTGATGGAAACGTCGAGAGGTTGCAACTGGCTGGTAAGACCTCCAGGAATTACAGCTAGATGAGTCTTCACTTCTTTAAAGCACTTTTTTGTAGTTTCGCTAATATGTGCTCTAAACTGGTCCAGTACTAATAAGGCAGGTTTTTTCAAAAGCCCTCCAGGACGTTTGGACCACACTTTTTCAACCCATACTCTCATTCCATTTTCGTCCATCCATCCTTTCTCATGAACATGTACAACAATTCCTCGTGGAATCACTTCTTTTGGAAATGTTTTCCTTTTGAAAATTAACATGGGTGGCAATTTGGTGCCGTCTGCACAGCAAGACAACACAACTGTGTAATGGGTTTTCTCATGTCCGGAGGTTTTCACAGCAATAGTTTTGGCACCTTTCAGATCAACAGTCCTATTAGATGGCACATCAAAGGTTAGCGGGACTTCATCCATATTCCCAATCTGGCCAATTTCAAATCCATTTCTCTTCCTAGCATCAATTACAAATTTATGAAAAGACAGAATCTTAGATTCATATTCTTCTGGCATTTTTTGTGCAATTCTAGTTTTCATGCGCATAGCAAGGCCACATCGCTTCATAAATCTGTAGCACCATGATGGTGAGCCAGTAAAATCATGAATGCCTTTCTCTAAAGCAATGCGTTTGGCTTCATATATTATCATTTTTGTGGAGACTGTGAAGCCATTATTGCGGTGACGTGTGATCCATTCTTTCATGGCCACGTCCAACTGTGGCCACTTTGCAGCATGTCCACGAAAAGTGTGCTTATTTTTATCTGCTTTTTGCAGCTGATCCTCCTGTTTCCTCCAATCTCTTATCATTCTTTCTGTTGGAGGTGGCCCAAAATGTCTCTCTGCTGCTCTGTTTCCATGCTCCTTAGCATATTTTACTACTTCTAGTTTAAAAGGAATCTTATATGCTAGTCTTCTCTGCTTTATCATCCTTATCAGAATGGGGGGTGTTTTCTGCAAGAAAATACCGGTACAGTTTTCTTCAAGAAAATGATAAAGGAACTGTCAGTAATGTATGGTATCTCCAATACAGTGATGAAGGAAGAGGGGGGGGGGACTCACATTTTTCCTAGGCAAAGCAGCCAACTCCTATAGGCCTAGGTGCCTCCCCCCCATTAATATTTGAGGGAGTCATCCTCCCCCCATGCCGATGGGCATTGCCATTCATATAAGGTACCAGTGTGCATGCACTTTGTCTTGAGATCATTGCAGTCTGTGAGATGGGGCTTACCTGTACCTGCCCCCCCCAATATTTTATTGAAGTTGGAAGAGGGAGGGAGAGCTCACATTTGTCCTAGGCAAAGCAGCCAACTCCTATGGGCCTAGGTGCCTTCACCCCCCCATTAAATATTTGAGGGAGTCATCCCCCACCCCCCATTGTGGTATGTGAGGTGGGGCTTACCTGGCTGCCCCCCAATATTGTTTTAAGTTGGAAGAGGAAGAGAGGGAGGGAAGGAAGAGAGAGGGGGAACTCACATTTGTGCAGCTGCCTTGCCTCGAACCGGAGCGAAAAGAGGAGGAGGAGACTCAGGGACACGAGCCTTGTAAGCCGCTTTGTTTGAATTTACCGGTGAGGTGCTGGGGGATGGACGGAAGGGGATGCCCTCCTTGTCCCTCCTTCCGGCTCATTGTAAAGAAAGCAGAGCCGCTTACATGTGTGTAAGGGAGAACCATAGAGCAGGCAGACACTGAGAATCTGAATGCGCTCAGCTGTTGCCGGCTTCCCTCCCAGCTACGGAGGAGGAGAGGAGAGGCTGCCGAAAAGGCAGCAAGAGCGGCTCCTCCCGCCTGCATTCGCTCCATAACACGCACACACATTTCCCTTTATCTTTTAGGGAGGGAAAACTGCGTGTTATGGTCCGAAAAGTACAGCATATAGTAAGAGGCTGGGGGGGTATTACTCAGAAGGATGGTGGGAATGGGTGATTGGCTGATAGGTGTGGTAAATCAGTTGATGACTGTTAACGACTGCAATTAGTCTAACAGGAAAAAACAAGGGATGAGATGGCCAAAAATAGCTTTATCATGTGTAATGAGATAAGAATCCAATGTCTCTATTAAGACCAGGTCTCTCCATGGTTTTAA
Source organism: Podarcis cretensis (assembly GCF_951804945.1). Taxonomy (NCBI): domain Eukaryota; kingdom Metazoa; phylum Chordata; class Lepidosauria; order Squamata; family Lacertidae; genus Podarcis; species Podarcis cretensis. The sequence goes on from NC_137187.1 coordinate 35,272,114, forward strand.
GTTTGGCAATAAGTTGTAATTCAGCAACTTCTCTTTCCAGTCTATTTCTGAAATTCTTTTGTAATATGACAGCTACTTTGAGATCTTGTATAGAATGTTCTGAGTAATACCCCTCCCCACCCTCTCACTATAGATAAGGGTCTGGGGACTTCTGTTTTTGTTTTTACTATGGCATACCAACACTGCTACCTACCTGTATTTTGTATCCCATAGTTAGAAAATAGCAATGCAGTCGAAGTTTGGTTCTCAAATGTAATCCGTTCCAGGAGTCCGTTTGACTTCCGAAAACGTTCAAAAACCAAGGTGTGGCTTCCGATTGGCTGCAGGAGCTTCCTGCACTCAAGCAGAAGCTGTGTTGGACGTTTGGCTTCCAAAAATCATTCAAAAACTGGAACACTTGCTTCCAGGTTTTCAGCGTTCGGGAGCCAAAACGTATAAGTTCCAAGGCGTTCAAGAACCAAGGTACGGCTGTAAATGAATAGTAGCAAAACCAACGAATGCACAAATTACTGAGGCGTACATTCCCTCTTTAGCCTCATTCATTCGGGCTCCAGGGGTGGAAGGGAAGGTGTGTTGCAATGGTTGTCCTGAGGCAAGCTGGTTTTCTTTCCCTGGAACAGGAAAGCGGCAGGCAGGTTCCAGTGAGCTACCTGCAGCAAAGAGGCTGAAGTTGGACGCTGGGCCCCAGGCCTCCACCACCTCTGGGAAATCTACCCCACAGCCACAGTCGGGCAAGTCAACACCCAGCAGTGGGTAAGCATACAAGTTCACCTTCCCACTGGAGCGGTATCTATTTATCTACTTGCGCTGGCGTGCTTTCAAACTGTTAGGTTGGCAGGAGCTGGGACAGAGCAACAGGAGCTCACCCCGTCGCGGGGATTCAAACTGCCAACCTTCTGATCGACAAGCCCCAGAGGCTCAGTGGTTTAGACCACAGTGTCACCCACGATTTAGTCATGCTGGCCACATGACCCAGAAAGCTGTCTATGGACAAATTCCCTCGGCCTGAACACAAGATGAGCGCCGCAACCCATAGTTGCCTTTGACTGGACTTAACCGTCCAGGGGTCCTTTACCTTTAACTTTTTTATTTACACATACAAGTGTTGGCTTTTGTTTGGGCAGAGGTGGGGAGGGTCCTTGCTGTGCGTTGGGCCCTTCTGCCACTATGATGACACACTTCGCATCACTGTTGACAATAATAATAGTAAATTTTATTTATACCCCGCCCTCTCCGGCCAGGGCGGCTAACACCAATAAAACCACAGCAAAAACATAATGGGGAGACCATTTAAAATACAGGTTAAAATGCAATTTAAAATGCAGTCTCATTTTAAAAGTAGCCGATAGATCAAGACCTTAAGGGGAGGGCAACATAAGGGTCAGACTGAGTCCAAACCAAAGGCCAGGCAGAACAGCTCTGTCTTGCAGGCCCTGCAGAAAGATGTCAAGTCCCACAGGGCCCTAGTCTCTTGTGACAGAGCGTTCCACCAAGTCAGGGCCAGTACTGAAAAGGCCCTGGCCCTAGTCGAAACCAATCTAACCACCTTGTGACCTGGGACCTCCAAAACGTTGTGATTTGTGGACCTTAAAGTCCTCCGTGGGGCATGAGCTTTCCAGAAGCAGTTTGAAGAATTAAGCGATTGTATCAACTCCCTAATCCGTAGTGGACGACGATGTACATGGCTAAGAATGCAGGATGTGAGGATCAGTTCATGGCCCACCCTCCAGTCTTTCTAATGGCTGCCTTTGGTGAGCCGCACCACGCTCACAACACAGGGGCAGTATTTGTGAGGGGTACGAGCCCTCAGATCCCATTTCTAAGCAGACTGATGGAAGACGTGGGGTTCTGTGAATGGTGGAGACCCCCACACCCTGACCCTTGGAATTACGCCAGTGCTGTGCTAAGGGAGACACAGCTAAGTCAGGTCAGGCCCACTGTGGCCTTAGTAAAGCACCAGCTTAGCTGCTTCATTTATAGTTGAATTGTCTTATTATGAACTCCTCCTAGTGCTTTTCCAGCAGCACCACTAGGTGGGGAAGTGAGCTGCTATGACGGTCCAGGTCTTGCCAACTGAAGGATGGGCCAGAGAGAGGCCACAGCAGTCAATGCCCACCCCCATGCCATAACTTCATTTAGGTGTGACACTAATGATCAGGGCAGCTCAGGCCTGTCACCCACTTGCCCCAAACTCTGTTGTCCCAGGCACATTATTGCCCACTTCTTTGCAGTAATAGCCAGTTCTCCAAAAGCTCAGAGATAACAACAACAACAATAACAACAAAGCCGGTGGCAAGCCAAATGGTTAGGGCAGATAATCTAATTATCTCAGATATTCAGACCTAATGAATAAGCTAATAAGATTAAAAGAGGGACCGATGTGATAATTTATGAGAAATACCTGAAAACACTTTGTAAAGCAACATTTTAAATAGTCACTGTCGCGTTTAGGATCTGGGCACTGCAAAGCTTAGGGCCTGAAGATTTTAGCGAGGTTTAGAAGTACATCTGTGTTTTCAAGCACTGTGGTTGTCCTGGCCAGCTGCACGCGTCAGAGAAGGGCAGTGGGGCAATTCTGGCACTTAGGTTTTGCTGCGAGAGCCGTGGAGAAAAGCCCTTCCTCTTCCGCGGTGTTCTTCCCTGCCTCGTGCCATTGCATTAACCTGCCCTTTAGTTTTAGTTTTAGTTTTTTGAATTTGCATTTTATTTATTTGTTAACATTCTTATATTACACCAGTAAACATTGTCATATTACATTACAGGACTTACTATAATATAACTTCCAATATGTATACAAAAATTATGTACAAATTTTATATACCTAGAAAGAAAATGAAAGAAAAAAAGAAAGAACAAAGAGAAAAAGCAAAAACAATTTTCCACCCAAAATCATATACATACCAACACACTAGACTTCCTGTCTATCCCATTGTATATTCCTTTTGTACAAATGAATGTACTCTTATTATTGTATATTTCTTTGCATTCTGCATTAACCTGCCCTTGCTTCCTTGCAGCGATGTGCAGCTGACGGAGGACGCCGTGCGCCGCTACTTGACCCGAAAGCCCATGACCACCAAGGATCTTCTGAAGAAATTCCAGACCAAGAAGACAGGGCTGAGCAGCGAGCAGACGGTCAATGTGCTGGCCCAGATCCTGAAGCGCCTCAATCCCGAGCGCAAGAACATCAATGACAAGATGCACTTCTTCCTCAAGGAGTGAGGAGGGCAGCGGCTGGGCCAGAAGCAAACTGTCCTTTGGCATCCACCCTCCTGCTGGGCAGCTCTGAGCCCCCTTACCTTTGGTTAGTAGCTGGGGGTGGCTACATCCTAAAACCATGTGGACTGGCATTCATACCCTTTGGGGAAAGCGAAAGAGCCATTCTGCCTATGTGCTGGTGGCCCCCTTGGGCTTCAGGGGGTGGCGAAAGGGGGCGGAAGACTGGGACAGTCTCGTGAGAGGCATTGAAGCCACGATCTCTCTGAACAGGAATACTTTTCTCTATCATGTGGAGGAGTTCACAAATGAAATGCTGCCATTTTTAGAATAAACAGGGGAATCTTTTTACACGCAATCCGCAAACACCCACCCTACACCTTGTGTGTTCTCTCACATGCTGGAACCATTCTCCTTTGCGAGTTGTTTTGCAACCAGTTCCACTCTTCTCCCCTCGCCTCCCTCACCCGAAATCACAGAGACTCTGAGTAAGCCATTACTGGTACACAAATATTTTTTCCTTGTATTTTTTTTTTTTAACACAGTCTAAAATTGTGTGTGCTTTGGCAAACAGAGAAAGACACTGCCCAGGCTGCCCTGCTGTGACTGGATTCCTCTAGCTGGATGCATCCAGTTGTTTTCAGTCTGCCCTGAAAAAGTTTTTGGGATGGGGTGGTTTTTTTTTTTTTTTTTTTTGGTAAAAGCTTGGGATTCCAGATTTGACACGAAATGGGAATAAATTAAGCAAATTGAATTATTTGCATGTACACGCTTGCTGTTCATGCTCTCTGAGCACTTCATAGTTCCATGATTCACCTACTTCTGTGCTGGATTCTAGATTGCTCCCCTACACCAGTGAATTACTACAAAGAAGATGTTTTGTGCAGCGCTGGATTGGTGCTCCAAATGGGCACAAACATAGTAATAATAACAATTTATTATTTATACCCCACCCATCTGACTGGGTTTCCCCAGCCACTCTGGGCGGCTCCCAACAGAATATTAAAAACACGATAAAACATCAAACATTTAAAAATTTCCTTAAACAGGGCTGCCTTCAGATGTCTTCTAAAAATCAGATAGCTATTTATTTCCTTGACATCTGATGGGAGGGCGTTCCACAGGGCAGGTGCCACTACCGAGAAGGCCCTCTGCCTGGTTCCCTGTAACCTCACTTCTCGCAATAAGGGAACCACCAGAAGGCCTTTGTATCTGGACCTGAACGATGGGGGTGGAGACGCTCCTTCAGATATAGTGAACGTAGGCAGAGAGCTGAGGAAGTGTGTTGCTCTTGTTTGTCCCATTCCTATATGCCACACACTGATTGGAACCACTTCTCCAGAGAAGTAGTCTGTACCCTCCAATGCGGAACATGAGTTCAGAGGAGCGAATGGGTGCACACAAGATTGTCAAAAACACCTGTGTCGCAGGTCCAGTCAAGTGCATGTCAGGTCATGGAATCATAGAGTTGGAAGGGACAACAGGGTCATCTAGTCCAACCCCCAGCAATGCCGGAATCTCAGCTAAAGCATCCATGACAGATGGCCCGCTTAAAACCTCCAGTGAAGGAGTGTCCACCACCTAAACCCCATCCCTCCTCATACCTTGGTATGCATTTTAACACTATGGGTGTAAAAGCCAGCTCTCGCCATGACTATATCTTTAGCAACCTCCCTCCTTGTAATGCCTGCCTGCCTTTACAGTGCTGCTATCAAGTACCGTATTTTTCATTCCATAAGACGCACTGTTTTCCTCCTAAAAAGTACAGTGGTACCTTGGGTTACATATGCTTCAGGTTACAGACTTCGCTAACCCAGAAATACTACCTCGGGTTAAGAACTTTGCTTCAGGATGAGAACAGAAATTGTGCTACGGCAGCAGCAGGAGGCCCCATTAGCTAAAGTGGTGCTTCAGGTTAAGAAAAGTTTCAGGTTAAGAATGGACCTCCAGAACGAATTAAGTACTTAACCCGAGGTACCACTGTAAGGGGAAATGTCTGTTCGTCTTATGAAGCGAATGCACTGGATGGCAGAGGGATCCCTCGGCTGCCGCTGCAGTCGTGAGCTGAGGGATGCCTCCACAGCCAGAGCCATGGCTCCCGTCCATCGCTCGCTGTGAAGCCAGCAGAGCAAGAGCCCCTGACACGCTCTGCGCAGTTCTCACTATTCTTGCTCTTGCTCTGCTGGCTTTACAGCGAGGCAGGAGGAGGGACGGACGGGAGCAAGCAAAGCGAGAGCCGCTTACATGGCTTCTGTCCCGCTTTGCGCCGCTCTCAGTTTGCTTGCCCATCCCTCCTGCCTCGCTGTAAAGCAAGCAAAGCACCTGTCCCAGTGCCGCCGCCTCCTTTCTCCGGCGTCACCGCGCATACAAGTTCACCTTCCCGCTGGAGCGGTATCTATTTATCTACTTGCGCTGGCATGCTTTCACACTGTTAGGTTGGCAGGAGCTGGGACAGAGCAACAGGAGCTCACCCCGTCGCGAGGATTCAAACTGCCGACCTTCTGATCAACAAGCCCCAGAGGCTCAGTGGTTTAGACCACAGTTTCACCCACGTCCCTATAAGCGGCTTTCCACGCACTCTGGTTTCCATCACAGTGTTCTGTTGCGCCAGTAGTGATTTAGTCATGCTGGCCACATGACCCAGAAAGCTGTCTATGGACAAATTCCCTCGGCCTGAACACAAGATGAGCCCCGCAACCCACAGTTGCCTTTGACTGGACTTAACCGTCCAGGGGTCCTTTACCTTTACCTTTTTTATTTACGCATACAAGTGTTGGCTTTTGTTTGGGCAGAGGTGGGGAGGGTCCTTGCTGTGCGTTGGGCCCTTCTGCCACTATGATGACACACTTCGCATCACTGTTGACAATAATAATAATAATAATAATAATAATAGTAAATTTTATTTATACCCCGCCCTCTCCGGCCAGGGCCGGGCTCAGGGCGGCTAACACCAATAAAACCACAGCAAAAACATAATGGGGGGGCAATTTAAAATACAGGTTAAAATGCAATTTAAAATGCAGCCTCATTTTAAAAGTAGCCGAGGCAGCGAGGAGGGAGGAGGGATGGGCAAGCAAACTGAGAGCTGCGCAAAGCGGGACAGAAGCCGTGTAAGCGGCTCTCCCTTGCCTTCCTCCTCTAAGAACTAGGTGTGTCTTATGGTCAGGTGCGTCAAATACGGTACTTGGTGCTGCTGATGTATCAAACCTTGCTGTTATGAGGATCACCTGCTTCCACAGATTTATCACTCTAGCAAAGCAACTGCTAAACATGTCTTGTCATAGTTGTCTCAGGAAGTCAAATGTAAGGGGGCTCCCCTTTTGGTGCCTCAACAGCTTTGCTGCTTGCTGACCTCTCTGGCCCTTGCATCACTGCCACCTCTCATTCAAGCCGGATGTCTCACACTCTCTGGGATGCCTGGCATGTTGTGATTAATAATTGGCTAAAAATGCTCAGTGGTGTCTGCCAAGCATCCTTGCGCATCTTTGTGTCCTGTGGGCTCTTGAGGGAGGGGGGATGATAGTACTTCTGGGTGGTGGCCCCCACAGTCTCCTACCACCGTTGCCTTCTATGGGAATGCTAGCATGATTTGGAGATGATGTTATCCAAAGCATTAAACAGGGACATATACATGCTTGACAGCTCTGTGACCACAGCACAGCCTCCACTCTTAATCCATTCATGAACACTAGCAGCCCGAGCCAGAACTGTTGTGTGTACGCACACATCTGGAGTTCCTCTTTTGTGCACACATTTGTCCTAATAATAATAATAATAATTTTTTATTTATACCCCTGCCCATCTGGCTGGGTTTCCCCAGCCACTCTGGGCAGCTCCCAACAGAATATTAAAAACATGATAAAAGATCAAACATTACAAAACTTCCCCAAACAGGGCTGCCTTCAGATGTCTTCTAAAAGTCAGATAGTTGTTTATTTCCTCGACATCTGATGGGAGGGTGTTCCACAGGATGGGCGCCACTACCAAAAAGGCACTTTGCCTGGTTCCCTGTAACCTCACTTCTCGCAGGGAGGGAACCGCCAGAAGGTCCTCGGAGCTGGACCTCAATGTCCAGTCTGAACGATGGTGGAGATGCTCCTTCAGGTATACTGGGCAGAGGCCGTTTAGGGTTTTAAAGGCCAGCGCCATAACTTTGAATTGTGCTAAGAAACGTGCTGGGAGCCAAGGTAGGTTCTTCAGGACCAGTGTTATATGGTCTTGGTGGCCACTCCTAATCCACGACAGGCACAGATTGTGTCCAAGCCTCCAAGGAATAAGTGCTTGGAGAGGATATGTACAGTACAGCCCCAGCAGCAGAAATGTATGGCATCAGAAATGGCCTGAGTGAAAGAAGCAGGGCAAGAATGGTCTACATAAATAAGCAACCTGATCAAAACTAAGCAAGCACATTACACAAGATTATTGGGGCTCAATAACCTGTGGTTGCCCTAATCAGTTCCTTTCTTGTGTCTAGTTTTTCCCCCCTATTAATTCTTGAGTTTAAGATATGGGATGGCAGTTTTCCAGAGTTAGTAGGCCTGGCTCCACGCTGGTATTCCCAACAGTTGATGAATATGGTCAACTTGCATCATTTCACATATATAGTCTTATGTGCCTGCAGGCAAGCACGTAAGTCTGTAGAAAATCACTTTCTTTAAAGAAGACTGCTGTGACCAAGAAAACTTAACGGAATGAAAGCATGAGATTAAAGGAAGAGGAAGGAAGGATAAGGCTAATAATATATTCGTATGTCTGCTAAAGGTGCCTTTCAGAGTAACTTATCCCAAAGTGGTTTGCAAATGATTTGTTGTTGTTGTTTAGTCGTTTAGTTGTGTCCGACTCTTTGTGACCCCCTGGACCAGAGCACGCCAGGCACTCCTGTCCTCCACTGCCTCCCGCAGTTTGGTCAAACTCATGTTGGTAGCTTCGAGAACACTGTCCAACCATCTTATCCTCTGTCGTCCCCTTCTCCTTGTGCCCTCAATCTTTCCCAACATCAGGGTCTTTTCCAGGGAGTCTTCTCTTCTCATTAGGTGGCCAAAGTATTGGAGCCTCAGCTTCAGGATCTGTCCTTCCAGTGAGCACTCAGGGCTGATTTCCTTAAGAATGGATAGGTTTGATCTTCTTGCAGTCCATGGGACTCTCAAGAGTCTCCTCCAGCATTGGAAATGATAATAGAACAATAAAATAACCAACTACCATGAAATTGCATTAGCAAGTAAAACAGTTAAAAATGGGGGGACAAATCAACGTTAAAACTAGCAATTAAAACAGCCATTAAAAACTGCCATTAAACTATGTAAGTCTGGCTTTAGGTCTTTAGGGCTCCCTTGAAGGCCAGCAAGGAGAGGGCAAGTGCCTACAAGTTACGTAGCTGCACTATGAGGATGTAGTTGACTAGCAATTACTCAGAGTAGACCCACAGAAATTAATGGCCATTGAAAATGGGTCTATACTGCATAATAGTTTATTGCAACCCTTTCAGATAACCAGTATACATAGCATAATAAGTACAGAGAACATTTCTGTAGGCCTGAAAGGGGGAACGCAGTCTCCAAATGTTGAATTCCCATCACCCCTAATCCTTGGCTGTGCTGGCTGGGGACAGCGGAATGGCAGACAGAAACCGAACAGGTAAATTTGTCTTTTCTAGTACTGTATAGGAATGTGATTATGGAGAAAGCTTCACCACGGCTATATGCCATGCCCCCATGGCAGCCATGTTGTGACTGGCGCCCACAGCAGTCCCTCAATATTCAAAATGTGCCCACTGGTCCAGAAAGGTAGGTAACCTCATATTTAATGCATAGGCCCAGTTAACTCTTCATAGCAATATTGTGGTATCTCTAAAACTAGCCTGGTCCTCCACTCACAATATTCCTAATCTGACTCGGATACTACTATGGGAATTTGTATTCTGGTTTCTGCAAGCTGGTGCATTTAGTTGCATGTTTGGCTCAATATAGATACCAAATCACATACAAGGGCAGCGTTCTATACTATAACCACAAACAGCGCTACAAGGCACGGGACTGTAACAGCAATATATTGATGATGAGAAGTTTTAAAATAAAGTTTCAGTGAGGCTTGCAAAGAACCATAGAGCACAAAAAAAATAATTATTCTTATATGGAAGAATACTCGTAAGTAGCTGACAGCAGGCAGGCTGTCCTATTTTAATTAGCTTCCTGAGATGATAACTGCAAAAGCATTCCCCCTGGAGGAATTAACAAGCAATTAGTTTCTAAGGTAGGTATCCACATGTCAACCACACAACCCGGAAACATTTCGATACCCTGATTGCAGTTTTCACTAGTGGGAGAAAGGTATGTTTATCTGCCCAAATAAGTTACTTGATTCCAATAGGACAACTGCAATGGTCCAAATTTTAGGCTCTGCCTATACTTTGCATTTGTAATTTTGTCTACTTGATTGTAAACTTCTTCTCATCAATATATTGTTAGGTTAGAGTTCTGTGCCTTTCAGAACTATTCTGAAATACCACCAGTATAAATACCACCAGTTATCTGCGCAAAGCCAGTTCACAACCAACAGACTGACATGACCAGAGCCAGGGCCTTTTCAACACTGGCTCCGGCCTGGGGGAACGCTCTGTCTCATGAGACCAGGGCCCTGCGGGATCTGATTTCTTTCTGCAGGGCCTGTAAGACAGAGTTGTTCCTCCTGGCCTTCGGCTTGGTATCAATTTGATTCCCTCCTCCTCTTCTTTTTTCCTTTCTCCTCCTGTGTTGGAACTCCTATTTGGGGACTTCCCTGGCTTTTTTTCTGGCCCATGTAGGACCAGTCTTGGTGAAGACTTGACGTTTTCACCCCAAAAAAAGTTTTTGCTTTGAGTTTCCATTGAAATGAGGCTGTATTTTAATGTTTTAATGTTGTATTTTAATCTTGTTTTTAAGTTGTATTTCACTCAATTTGTTTTTATATCATGTGTTAGCCGCCCTGAGCCCGGTCTTGGCTGGGGAGGGCAGGGTATAAATAAATTTTATTATTATTATTATTATTATTATTATTATTATTATTATTATTTATAGCTCGGTTGGTAGAGCATAATCTCAGGATTGTGGGTTCAAGCCCCACATTGGGCAAAATATTTCCGCATTGCAGGACGTTGGACTAGATGACCCTCGTGGTCCCTTCCAATTGCAGTTCTATGATTCCATGAACATGAATGTTTTTGCAGGTCCTGCACTGGCATAAGTAGGTGCTGCGTCTTCGATGCTCTGCTGTGCTCTCTCTCCTCTGCCCCAGCCTCTGGGCACTGATCCCTTACCCTTCCAATACAGTTTCCTCATCCATCATCCATTCAGGAGCATCAAGGGAAGCCCAGTTGTGATTTATCCTCCGCAAATCCCCTATCCTCCAGACTGGAGCAGCCCCAGCATTCCTCAAATTGTTCCTTGCATGCCACTACCCACTGCGGTCTCTGTTGGCAGGAGAGCAGACCTTTAGATGTCCTGGCTAAAAATAACATGCTTGAGATAACACCTGCATGGAGGCACAGGCCTCCCTTTCGGACTAGGTCCCACCTCTTCGGATCTTGGTTATGTCTCTGCAAGCCAATATGTTGCTCTGCTCAGAAGCAGAGTAGTGCCAGTAGTGTCCTGGGTGGGTTGTGGGTCTTTGGTGCACAAAGCCTTCTTGTGCGCTATTGTGGCAGAGCTAGGTGGTCCACAGTCTTCTCAGGCCTTGCCAAGATGGCCACATTGATATCCACTGCATAGCAAAGCGTCAGTAGGATTTCTCCCAGTGGCTAGAGTCTTTGTAGATATAAATTGCCACCACTGTGTTTGTGGGTCTAGTGTTCCTTTTTTGCATCAGGCCAGTGTTAAATTAAAATGCCAAGACCATTTAAATGCCAAGCAGCCAGCAACGTCAGACAAAAGGGATGTGGGTCTCTGTCTCTAGTCCCCTAAGTGAGTCCTTAACTGGACATTGTCGGTAGATGGTTGCAAATTCTTAAATAATATTTCATTTCCCAGTTTCCCACTACAAAAAGATAATTATATAGTTGGAATAAAAAGATGCACTTGCCACACTTCCTTGTTTCAGGTGGCTGTGGGATACCCTCTTAGATCGGGGAAGGGGAGGCTTTCTTTCAAAGTGATGGGGAGTAGAAAGGACCATTTCACAGAAAGGGTGGAATTCAACATCACACTCTTCTACCTGTTCCATCTGCACAAGGATTTCAGCTTGCCAAATAAACTATCCTCCTCCTTCCCCTTTGCACTGTCCTGGAGGTTCTCTCTCACACACACATACACAGACCAGAGCCAATTTCAGGGGACAAATGGGATTTTTATGTTAGCTAAAAGGGAGTGTGAGTTTAAGAAGGTTGAGAAAGACAGGCCTAGGGGTTGGAATCGGAGTCATAGACTACCTAGTGGAACAGTGGAATTTCAAGTGAATTTGTGGCAGGCCTACTGAATCCTGTTCCCTACATGTGCTTGATAAGATGACTGACTCTCAGCTTCTCTGCCAGATTAAAAAAAAAACAAAAACTTGCTTTCAAGGAACCCTTTCTGCATTGTCTGTTGAGGAACCCTCAAATGTCCCAGAGGATAATCTAGACCTTGTGCTACGACACACATTCTGTTCACACAAGGCCCTGACTAAGATGGTTGGGCCTCACCCATGGCCCTGTGGACACCTAGAACAATCCCATGGCTGTACATTGCATAGAAGGTCTGTTGTGGCAGAGAAGTTTTCTTCAAACATGGGCAGACAGCCCTCCCTGAAAGAGAGCTTGCCATGCCATTTATTAGTGGTCATGATCTTCACATAGAGGAACCTTCAGTAAAACTCCGAGGAAGCTCAGGGTTCCCTTGGGAACACAACTTGAAAGCTGCTGCTCTAACCATTCTTGACACACATGCATACACGCGTAACTCCATGTGTCCACATCCAGTTGAGATGGGGAACTTGTGTGGTCCTCCGGAAGGTTTTGGATTCCAGCTCTCACCACCCCCAGCCAGCATGGTGAATAGTTGGGCATGAGAGGGGTTCTAGTCCAGAAACATCTTGAAGGCCACAAGCTCCCCATCACTACTGTTCACTTGGCACATTACTTGAAGTTGGGTGTCCTCCCTTCTGCCCACCCGCACAACTCACATCCATTGATCATCCGTGTTGCCCTCTGGCCTGTTATTCCGCTCCTCCTTATTCTCCAGACTGTTTCCACTCCTGCTAAGCCTCCATTGGGCCCTGTTGTGGTATTCCCCATGCCAAGTGGAAGGAATGTGCTTGGAGAGGCCGAGCACAGACAGCGGAGATCCCTCTTGTGTCGGCTTGATGGTGATTTATCAGCGCTGTCATGCCACATGCAAGCGCTCCCAGCCTCGCCGGGGCTCAAGAAGATGTTCCATGCTCTACAGGGCTAAGCCGACAGCCAGACAACGGCTCGCCTGCCCCAAATTCCTCTTCCCCCTTTCCTGACCTTTCCCTCGGCATTCCAGGAATGCTCGCATGCATGGAAGTGGCTGGTCTGGAGTCGCACACTAGCCCAGAGAGCACAAAACACATCAAGGGAAAGCTCTTTGGAGCCATTAATTTCAGGTGTCTTTTGACCCTGCAGCAGCCACAGCCGGCTCTGAGATGTTTCAGGTCAACGCAGCAACAAGCTGAAAGGTCAGCTGGCCCTGACTGCCCACCTTGGTCCTGCTGAGGGAACTGTGCAGCAGCTGACCTCTACAACCTCCCTGTTTTTGTGACGAAGGTGTCAAGTCATGTTTGGTTGCATGCAGCCAGTGAACTCTGAGCATCCTCCTCTGCCCCATCACATGGCTCAAACTCAGTGAAGGCCACCCCAAGTATCACAAGCTGTGCTGAAGCGAGTGCAGAAACAAACCTGCATAAGGACAAATTTTGGTGCTGCCCACCTTGCGCTGCTCCCTTATCATTAAGCAGTAGAAAGGGCATTTCCCTCAGGGCCAAGTCTGGATTGTGCAACAACCTGGAAGTGTCGTTTCACAGTGGAGGAAGAGCTTGTGTGTAGCATGCTGTGGTTCTGAGACAGTAGAGGCACTGTTCTCTGTCCTGCTAGGGGTGCCCTGTGAGGCACAGTGGTGTTGGCCTCAGTGCCATCACCCCGCTCTCTCAAGATGGGAGGTTTGGCTCCATCTCCTCACCATCAATCAGTGTGGAGAAAGGGAGTCCCCCTTTCCGGGCATCCTGTCCGATAACTGCAGGCTAGGTTGCTTCTGAAGCCAGGGCCAAGCCAGCCAGCTTGGTATGTTCCTTGAAGACATAATTTATGGAGTTGCCCTTCTTTTTCGCTCCCCACCCACCCCGCCAGCCGCCACTGTCAGCAACTCCTCCCAAAAGCATTTCACCACAGCGGGATCTGGGCAGAATAAGCTCCAGGAATTTCCATTCAAGGATTCTGGGCTCTCTTAAAGATTTAACCATTTCGGATGGGGAGCCAAGGGCAGCATTGGACAGAAACACCAATGGTTCCAATTTCCATCAAAGCCACGGGACACAGCCGTGCTACCAGAAAAATGCACTGGACACAGAAGAGAGTGGGCAAGACACTTGGGTTGTGTAGAGTTGCACCTAACCCCAGTGTTACGTCCTGCAAGGCACAACATTGCCAAGGACAACCTCCCCCAAACTTCTTGCATTGGTACCCCTGGAGTATTTCTGCTCCAACTGACTACGTGGGTTACTTGTTTAGCTGGCTGACCTGGTACTTAGAAAATAAAGTGGCCTGGAAGCCTGCCTTCAGATGCAGCTAGGGTGGTTCTCTGCCCGCCTCCTGCAAGGAGGGCTTCCAGAAACATCTCAAGGAAAAGGTAATAGGCTGTGGGGAGAGAGGCTGTATCCTTTACAGGGATCTCATCGAAGCGACAGTGATTTATGAGCACTTTCTCGATTGAGCCTCTAAGCCCGTCGTGCAGGAAACATCACTTGCGTGATCTGTAATAGTTTTCAAGGCACAAGGGTTAACGCTTTTCCTTCCAGCCGGAGTACATGCTACTCCCCCTCCCACCCCCATTCCAAAGAAGATATAAATGAGGGGGAAGGAGTCATCTTCCTTATAGAACCTGGCCCTGCTCACTGGGTAAAGGATGGGGCCCCCTCAGCTCCTCTCTCTGGTCCTATTGATCCAAATAGTTCCTTCTCAGCTCACTGAAGGCAAGAGCCTGGCAATGCAGACTCCGTTGGGGACCGCAATCGGAGATGCGCTACAGAGACCACTAGGTATGACAACCATTTGGGAATTCTTAAGAAGTTCCTACTGAATTGTGCTTCCAGTAAAGTGATCCTGCCATGCTTGGGTTTGGTGGTGGCTCTTGCTGTAGCTGGTGGGCTAGAATAAGCTAAGGTGCTCTCTTGGAATTAAGCAACGTGGGTTCAAATTTCTGCCCTTCTGGAAAATCCCCAGTTGTGGCCTTGAGCACATCGTTTGTGTCTCTGAATATCGCAGTAGCCTGCTGGAACAAACGGCTGCATTGGCCAACAAGTTTTGGGGCATTAGCAAAACAGTCCTAAATTCAGCATCTCTCACTTTTTGTATGTGATGCCAATAAAAGGTTTGATGATGATGACAATAACAGGAGCTGGAAGGGGCAGCTCATATTCTGTGCCCTTTCAAGAGATTCTGTGGCATGCCTCTTCACGATGTGCCATTGAGGGTGGCCTTGAACAGCCCTTCCAGGGCTCCAGAAATATAAATGTCATGAAGGTCATCTGGTGTACCAAACATTGGATGGATGAACATACTAGTTTGGGTGGAAGAGCATTGAGAGGGCCTAGCTAAGGCCAGAGCTGTAAGCAAGACCGTGCTTAGAGCAATGTTTAGACCAGGCCCTCCAGGTGTTTTTGGGACTACAACTCCCATCATCCCTGACCACTAGTCCTGTTAGCTAGGGATGATGGGAGTTGTAGTCCCAAAACATCTGGAGGGCCGAGTTTGCCTATGCCTGGTTTAGATTCACTCCCAGGAAAGCCAGACAGTTAAGTGTTAAGATTTGGAGGCTAAACCTCCAATTACTACTTAACAATGAAGCTCACCTAGAGGTGCTCTCTCTCTCTGACCTCACTAGGTAGTTGTGAGAATAAAATGGTGGTGGCAGAAACACACGCACATACCATGTGTGCTGCCCTTGGAAGGACAGGATAAAAATGTACTAGATAATTAGTTATGAGATGTGTTTCAAGGAACTTGTGCCATTATTGAAACATGGCCCCCCTTTCCCAAAAGGCACTACAGTTCTCTTCTCTGAAGTCTCTTTTCTTGATCCATTGGCAACCAAAGCTGCCGCAGCAGCAGCAACAACAGGGATGGGGAACTTCCAGATGTTGTCCAACTACAACTCCCATCATCCCTACACCTGCTGCTATGCTGGCTGATAAGTTCCCCTCCTCTGCTTTATGGCTTAAAGCAAAAGTAGCATTTAGTACCAAGAGGGGAAAGTTCGGTAAAACATTGTTTTAGGTTTTGAGTGTACGCAAGCCCTCTGTCTTAATGCGCTTGTGGCATGGAAGGGGCTTATTTAAAAAACCACAAAACCGGTGTTTGAAAACACAGCAGACATACAGGATGGAAATGGAATGAGGTGTCCTCACTCAGTGCAATTTCCTCTTGCACCCCCTAATTCTATTATGGAGTTCCCGTAACCCTCCAGAGCAGATTTAGGGGGCATGGAGGATCCCGTTGCATGAGCGGACTTTGTTTTGTGCATGCAACAACTTGGTTGAGTCCCACCCTCATTGCTTTGGGATGGGACACCCTAGATAAGGGACAGAAATGCCGAGAGAGAGGAAGTAATGTAATGTGAGCTTCTCCTGTACTCCTGCCTCCCAAGCTGATTTTGTACATATTTCTTATTTGGTAAGAAATGTCCAAGTCATTGTTCTATGTGTGCGGCTGACGTATCAGTTATTTACAATTCAAAACATTCCCAGCTGTGAATAGCCAGATCCACTGTGCATACAAACCTGGACCACTGTAGAAGCTTGCTCACTATTTGTGACCTAGGTCTCTGTACCAGCGCTCTAGTTTTTTGACCACTATAACTGACATAGCACAGAGCGCAAGGATCAAGTAGGATGGCAACAATTCATTGGGGGTTGAAACGCAGAATTGGCCCCATCATGGAGAACAGACTTCCCCAAACATCTGGAGGGCCACAGGCAGGCAAAGGCTACCAGTGAAGGGTTGGGTATCTGATTGTCCCAAGGGTACCAGGCATCTTATTCCCAGATGGGGCTCAAATATTGGAAGTGATCCCAGCCTGGAGGTGTGCGGAGGGGGAGGGCTTGGGTGTCAAACTATGGGAGCAGGACGTTTCTTGCTTTAAACTGGATCCGCGGCGAGGCTCCTTACAGGGTCCTTGCCGCGGGATCACATTCACCCGGTGCTATACCAGCTGCACTGGCTCCTGTTGAAGTACAGGATCAGGTTTAAGGTGCTGGTTTTAACCTTTAGGGACGTGGATGGCACTGTGGGTTAAACCACAGAGCTTGGGCTTGCCGATCAGAACGTTGGCGGGTCGAATCCCCGCGACGGGGTGAGCTCCCGTTGCTCGGTCCCTGCTCCTGCCCACCTAGCAGTTTGAAAGAACGTCAAAATGCAAGTAGATAAATAGGTACCGCTCCGGCGGGAAGGTAAACGGCGCTTCTGTGCGCTGCTGCTCTGGTTTGCCAGAAGAGGCTTAGTCATGCTGGCCACATGACCCGGAAGCTGTACGCCGGCTCCCTCGGCCAATAAAGCAAGATGAGCACTGCAACCCCACAGTTGGCCATGACTGGACCTAATGGTCAGGGGTCCCTTTACCTTTAACCTTTAAAGCCCTATACAGCCTAGGACCCTTGTACCTATGGGACCA
Organism: Podarcis cretensis; assembly: GCF_951804945.1. Lineage (NCBI taxonomy): Eukaryota > Metazoa > Chordata > Lepidosauria > Squamata > Lacertidae > Podarcis > Podarcis cretensis. Next base: position 35,289,180 of record NC_137187.1, read on the forward strand.
CCTCTCCTGGTATGTCCCGTGGAGGACCTTACGGTCTTCAAACAAAAACATGTTGGAGGTCCCGGGCCACAGGGAGGTTAGGCTGGCCTCAACCAGAGCCAGGGATTTTTCAGCTGTGGTCCCGATCTGGTGGAGCGCTCTGTCACAAGAGACTAGGGCCCTGCAGGACTTGACATCTTTCTGCAGGGCTTGCAAGACAGAGCTTTGGCCAAGGCACAGTCTGACCCCGCTCCTTTGGTAATCCTCACAGAACTCTAGCCCAATGGTTGCCATTAATTTGATTTTGATTTGATTTTAAAATGAATTGATTTTAGAATGCTGTGTTACTTTTATTGTTGTTAGGCGCTCTGAGCCCGGCTTTGGCTGGGGAGGGTGGGAGAGAAATAATATTTTATTATTATTATCCCCCACCTGCCTTCCCCCATTCTTCCTTTCCTTCTCGTTTCAGAAATGCAGACCTCCCAAGGAGCATCCCTGGACATGGCAGGCCACCAGAACAGCCTGCTCAAGTCACTCCCTGGCCCAGCCAGGAGCCGTCCCAAGCGGCGCGCATGGGAGAGGCCTGAGGACCGGGAGTGCCGCTTGCGAAGCCTGCAGGTTCGCGTCAAGGACCTGGGCTTGGGCTACAGCTCCGAGGAGACCATCCTCTTTAAGTACTGCAGCGGCAGCTGCCCCAAGGCCCGCAGCAACCATGACCTGACCCTCGCCGCTCTGCTGCAGAGGAGCGAGATACCGGCCTTGGGGGACCCCTGCTGCCGCCCCACACGCTATGAGGATGTGGCTTTCCTGGATGACAGTCACCAGTGGCAAGAGGTGGAGCAGCTTTCGGCTGCTGCCTGCAGCTGTGTGGGCTGATGGTGGTGGTGTTTTTGAGGGGGCGAGGGGAGGGATAAATGAATGCAGACATGGGGCAGCAGCAGAGCCCACAGTAGAACAGGCCACCTTGCCCCACCAATGCAGTCCTTGGCTCAGAGATGTGCTTTTAGCCACCAATTAATGTACAACTAACAAAGACGTCCCAGCAAGGGGTGCCCAGGCCGCCATGCTTCTCCCCAGTTCCAACTGCAAAACCATTCCTCATAACTCACAGCCAAGGGGAGCAGCTCAAAGAGTGCCACACCCATTACTGGTCCCCTGCTCTTCTCTAGGACCACTTCACTTGACAAACATATGGTGTTTTGACTGGATCCTTTCCGCATTAGGTCCAAGAGGCTGGGGCAGCACCGCGAGGGCTGAGCAAGCGGATATATTTATGGGTTATTTCTAAGTTATTTAATTTATTTCTTCCCCTGAACAGGAGGAAGGCCTAGCAGTTGTGCTAGCCTTTGTCCAAACTGAGCTCCCCGTTACAAAATAATAATGTATATGCTGATTTCTCGTGTTAAGAGGCTTGAGGGTATTAGTCCCAGACATGCATTAAGAATGACAGACTTGTAAATACTGGTGTCTATACAATAAAGAGCAAGCAAGGAAATGACAGTGTCCACAGTTTTGGGGTTACCAGCACACATTGGGAGGACAGGTTGCTTGCTAGCTTCATGGGAGCAAAGACTGGATGGGTGATGTATAAATAATATATTATTACAGTGGTACCTCGGGTTAAGTACTTAATTCGTTCCGGAGGTCCGTTCTTAACCTGAAACTGAAACTTTAGCTAATGGGGCCTCCTGCTGCTGCCACGCCGCCGGAACATGATTTCTGTTCTCATCCTGAAGCAAAATTCTTAACCTGAGGTAATATTTATGGGTTAGTGGAGTCTGTAACCTGAAGCGTATGTAACCCGAGGTACCACTGTATTATTATTCCCCAACGGATGACCTGAGCCAAATGATAAGAGACTGCTGCACAGTGACCCAGGCAATGCCAGGTATAGAAAAGCAATGTACTGCAAAAGCAATACCTGATGAATAATAGTATTATTATTAGGTACCTATGCTATTTGAGGAACCAAGGAAAATATAAAAATCAGAAAGAGACCCTGGCAACAAGCCTACATTCTAAGGAAAAACATATATAGGTTTTTTTTTAAAAAAAGGATTGCTTCTCAATCATCCCAGCTCCACAAGCATCATGAATCTTTTTCTATTTAAAAAGAGAGGGAGGGACAGAAGAAGAGGCAGCAAAGGGCAGTAAAGGGTGAAAAGTCAAAAGGAGGAGGAAGATGGCCACATGCAGCATACAGATAAAAAGTGGTTCCTTTCTTGCAGGCTGGAGTTCAAGGTGGGTCCAAGGTCTTGAAATGGTGGACAAGCATTTTCCTAAATTCTCCCTCCCTGCACCACCACCAACTGATTCAAGGATTATGTGAGCTATGGATAGGAGTGCAACGAGTGGAAATTCTGTGAGCACTATAGAGTCTCCCCTCTCTCTTTCCACAGCCAATATCAAATCTGCACCTTGTCTTCCATTATGATGTTTCAATTGCCAGCTATCTTCATGGAATTTCAGTGCCACAGGCCAGAAGCAGGATTTTTATTCTACTCTATTTCCACTCTTTGCACACCTGTCCAGTATCCCAATCTAGGAGGACCCTGAATTAGCCTCTGAATTATTTTTAGATCACAGGAATACTCAGGCTACTGTTGAGGATCTCATGACAGGTCCTTGCAAGGCCCACTTTGAAGGACACACCTCACACAATGGAGAGCAAATCCCAGCTGTGAGAAAAAGCAAAATTGCAGGTGATTTGGGTTTTGAATTAGGAAAAACAAGAAAGGCTTTGCCATTCTGTTCACACCAGCGAGTTGCCACAGACCAGGTGTGTGATTCTCCTCATGACCTCCACTTTTGTTAGTTAGAGAGCCTGTAACCTTCCATTGGACAACACCTGTTCAGCCTCCTTTGCTTGAGTTCGCCATTTTGAAACAGCCTGTATGACAGTGAATGCAGGCAAAAAACCTGAGAGCAACATATCAAAGAAGAAGCATCAAGATTTTTATTCCCTGAGATGAACAGTACATTCATGAAGTATGTTTCGGCTCATTTCTCCAACTCTTTGCAGGGCTCCCCTCTTTCCCATCCGCTAAGGGCAAAACTGCCTTAGATCTTGACCATCCTCAGACTCTCCTTCTGGTGCACTGAGGAGAAAGCCCATCACTTACACCTGGCTGCAAAGCTGTGTCCCATGGAGCCAGGAGGGCAGGGCAGAGCAACAATTTCAGAAGCAGCCCCACTGCCACCAGGTGAGCGCTTAAGAGATACTCCAAATGGATACAGTCAGTCAGGTTCTACGGTGGAGTAGATGGCAAGGGGAGGTTTCGGCAGATGACAGAGATCCTCCGCTCCCGGGGGATCTTCCTTCCACCGAAAAAGGATTCCTCATCTTTAAGGATCTCGTGAGTGAATTCATAGCGAGCTGGCCCCCTTAAGGCAAAGAAGAAATTACACAAGATGCCAGCATGTTACCAAAACTAATAATAATTGTCAGGGGCTCAGGAGCAGAGGCACAGGGGAGAGAGGAAATGGAGAGCGAAGGGGAAGAATCGGAGGGCAGCGTAGGGGAGTATGAGAGTGGCCCGAGAGATTCCATAAGCTTCTCCAGCGAATCAGAAGATTCCCAGAGGGGGGCGCCGAGGGCCAGGGCAAGGGGGGTCCCAGGGGGGACACACCAGAAGCAAGGGGCCAGCGGGGACTCCCAAAGCAGCAGCGAGAGATCAGGACCAGCTCCTCCACCAGAGCGTAGTGGGGGGGAAGAGTCCCATGTATCAGGACCAGCTTCTCCTCCAGCAGGGAGAGAAGATGAATCAGGGCTGGCCACGCCTCCATCGCAGAGTGAGGGAACGGAGGGGAGGTCAGGTCCAGCTAGCCTCCCCGAGGGGGGAAGCAGTGACAGGAGCAGTGTAACGGTCAGGAGGAAGGTTGCCGGCTGGGCGCGCGCGCCAAGTTCAAATGTACAGGCGCGTGGCACAGCAGGTAACCCGGATTGGGAACCAGGTCCTAAAGCCCGCCGGAGGGAGGGGGAAGACTCAGGGGACTCAGCGTCAGAAGAGTCTAGAAAGGGCAAGACCCCAGCGGACAGGCGGACCCAGAGGAGGAAAGAGCAAAGGAAGAGGTGGAGCAAGGCTAGAGTCTTAAACTGGTGTCTGGGGGGTGGAGATTCAGACGGAGCTTCAGCGGTCTAGGGTTTAAGACGTAGGGCTGCACGCCACGGCTTTGAAATCGAAACTGCGTTTCAATAAAGACCTTTGTATATAACAACGGACTGGCGTTGGTCCTTTGTGAGCTGGGACCTCGGGCAGCCCTGATAATAATAATAATAATAATAATAATAATAATAATAGTAATAATAATAATTTACACACACAAACATTGCCCATCTGGCTGGGTTTCCCCAGGTATTCTGGGCGGCTCCCAACAGAACATTAAAAACCACAATAAAACATCAAACAGTAAAAACTTCCCTAAACAGGGCTGCCTTCAGATGTCTTCTAAAAGTCAGATAGTTGTTTATTTCCTGGACATCTGATGGGAGGGCTTTCCACAGGGCTGGCGCCACTACCGAGAAGGCCCTCTGCCTGGTTCCTTGTAACCTCGCTTCTTGCAGTCAGTGAACTGTCAGAAGGCCCTTGGTGCTGGACCTCAATGTCCAGGCTGAATGATAGGGTAGAGACGCTGCTTCAGGTATACTCGGCCGAGGCCATTTAGGGCTTTAAAGGTCAGCACCAATATTTTGAATTGTGCTCGGAAACGTACTGGGAGCCAATGTAGGTCTTTCAGGACCAGTGTTATATGGTCTTGGTGGCCATTCTGAGTCACCAGTCTAGCTGCCGCATTCTGGATTAGTTGTAGTTTCCGGGTCACCTTCAAAGGTAGCCCCACGTAGAGTGCATTGCAGTAGTCCAAGCGGGAGATAACCAGAGCATGCACCACTCTGGCAAGACAGAGTGGAAGGAATTTTGTTCCAGGCGGAAAAAGAGACACTGTGACCCACCCAGTTGGGTCTCTGTGGCTCAGCTCCAGGACTTGGGTATTTTATATCTGGCTTCACTAGGCAATCCTAAAGAAGACCTTCTGTTTTCAGACACTAACTGTAGAGATGAGTCTACAGCTACACACACACACACACACACACACACACACACACACAAAAACACACTAGTCTACATCTCACAGCACTTCATGTGTATGAAGAGCTCAGGACCTTCATGAATTCCTGTAAGATATCAGACTGGTTCACACATAATGTGAAGCCACGGTTCCTTGATCCACAAATGACTCCTGAGCTCATATATTCCCCTCTCCCCTCTTTTTGGGGAACAGAAGCTTCTGCTGTTGAACAAAACACAGTGCCTTGTAACACCCAAAAATCAGGGAACCGTGATTTGCTAGAACCAGTATCTGAGTGGAGTTCATCCCCCTAAGTTTCAGCGTAACAGGGAATGGTGTTTAAATTGTTCTGAAGCACGCCTTGTGGCCATGCAGAGAAGCGGAAGCAGGAACCTAGTGCTCCCCTCAAAGAACGCTTTGCAAGGGGATTTTGACAGGTAAGCAAACAACAAGGGAGGACTCTTGATTCATCACTGTACTTTCTCAGAGGCATCTGTTGGGAGGCAGGATGCTGGGCTACATAGTCTCTCTCCCTGTAATCTAACCAGGCAATAATTCTAACATGCTAATATTGCTTATTACCTGAGAACGTAGAGAGAACGGCGTTCAAGAAGCAGGTCCAGCCAGTCGTGCGCGTTCTGTTCACTGACCAGGCGCATCACACTTGAGGACAGCAGAGAAAGGCCTGCAATGGTGCAGCCACAAAACTAGCAGGTGATTTTTTGAAAAAAGGAAGGGGGAAAGAGAAGAGAATGTTTAATTCTGTAATCACAACCAGTCCTTTAACACAACCCAGAAACAAGAGCACCTGTGAGAGGTGGGGCAGGAAGATACATTTACACGGGGAGAAAGGTGCTAACATTTGAACACATTTTCTCAATGCCTGACTGGGGTTTGATGTTGCCAAGAAGGGGCACCAAACTCAACGGGACCCACGTCTGAGTAGACATGCAAACGATTATGCTACAGACATCACGTTCCAACACAAATCTTCACAAGCAACAATTCCCCAATTGAAGCAAAATCCATTCTCATCAGAAAGCCAATGCTAGAAGGGAACAGACAAGCCTGATTCTCACTGACAGGGTAAATCTGTATTTGAACTCTTTCCCTTGAATTCAGTTTAAAGGAATTCATGCAATGAAATCCTCCACCAAACACAGTCCCCATGGCACAGAAAACTAGCATGTCAGGGAAAATGAGAGGTTAGAATCCTTCCCACACATGCAGGGAGCTGCTTTGACCGATGGAGCATTCAGACAGACAAGCCTCCAGCTGCGGTCACAGGTACTGCTGCCATCCAAACACAAGTTTACCTTCTCAATGAGAACCAGGCATTCTTATAGCAACTAAGGGCCAACCTTTTGTGCATGAATGAACAGCAACAAAAGGCAGGTGCTCTTCTTGAAAAAGGCTTTAAAGGTAAAGGTTAAAGGGATCCCTGACCATTAGGTCCAGTTATGACCGACTCTGGGGTTGCGGCGCTCATCTCACTTTATTGGCCGAGGGAGCAGGTGTACAGCTTCTGGGTCATGTGGCCAGCATGACTAAGCCACTTCTGGCGAACCAGAGCAGTGCACGGAAATGCCGTTTACCTTCCCGCCGGAGTGGTACCTATTTATCTACTTGCATTTTGATGTGCTTTCGAACTGCTAGGTGGGCAGGAGCAGGGACCGAGCAACAGGATTCGACCCGCCAACGTTCTGATCGGCAAGTCCTAGGCTCTGTGGTTTAACCCACAGAGCCACCCACGTCCCAGAAAAAGGCCTTAGGCCAATGCTAAATATTAATCTTGCACCCACACCAAAAATATGCCTCTTATTCATGGTCACTTGGGGGGCGGGGGTCTCCTGCTGCCCACCTGCACTTATTTCAGTCACCGTTGCTTGATGTTGCTTCCCATTCATTTTGCTGGCTCAAGCTGAAGGGGGGGAAGTTGCCATATTGCAAACAAATCCATAAGGACTATTTATGCCCGACCAGATCAAAGATCCCTCTAGTACCACATCTCTCCCATCCTGGCCAGCCAGGTGGCTCTAGGTAAAGGTAAAGGGACCCCTGACCATTAGGTCCAGTCGTGGCCGACTCTGAGGTTGCGGCGCTCATCTCGCTTTATTGGCCAAGGGAGCCGGCGTACAGCTTCCAGGTCGTGTGGCCAGCATGACTAAGCCGCTTCTGGCGAACCAGAGCAGCGCACGGAAACACCGTTTACCTTCCTGCCGGAGTGGTACCTATTTGCATTTCTACTTGCATTTTGATGTGCTTTCGAACTGCTAGGTTGGCTTTGGAAGCCCATAAAGGGCACCTAGGGAAGGGGTGGCCAACATGGCTGGTACCAGCCAGCACAGATCATAACCAGGAATGAGGCATTATAGCTCACAGCATGCAGAGGCCACCCCCATTTCCAACCCCTGCTCTGGGGCACAACCCTCCCCAGTTATCAGGATGCTATTCTGCAAAGCTGCAAGAAGAACACCTGGCATGTTTGCCTTACCTTGACACTGTCTATGTGAGGCTTTATGTAGCCAGTTTTATCCAAATCCAGGACGTGAACTTGAGCGAGCTGCGGCACTCCCGGGGGGAAAGCCGTATCCCGAACCCTTTGCAGGATCTCCTGACACTCCTTGCTCCAATGCAATCTTTCTGTCTCGCGGTACCTATGAATAACCTATGGGATGGAGAAGAGATTTTGTGAGATGTTTGCAAGGCCCCTGGTGGTTGAACCTGCCCAAGGCCTGGAAAGAGGAAAGCCCACATCTGAAGATTGGGAAAGGTTGTGGAGGAAAGGGGTCAAGTTTACTGTATGTACCATGTTAAAGGAAAATATAATGAAAATGATGTATAGATGGTACTTGACCCCTGTAAAGTTAGCAAAGATTTATAATCTATGCTGGAAATGTAAAGAAAAAGAGGGCACCTTTTACCATATGCGGTGGACCTGCCCCAAGGTGAAAGACTTCTGGGAGAAGATTTATAATGAGCTGGAAAAAATGCTGAAATACACATTTGTTAAGAAACCAGAGGCCTTTCTTCTTGGAATAACAGGTCTGGAATTGCCCAAAAAATATGTTAGATTGTTTTTGTATGCCACAACTGCAGCTTAAATTCTATTTAAGAACTGGAAAACACAAGAAATACCAACAGTGGAGGAATGGCAGATGAAGATGATGGACTTTTCGGAGCTAGCCGACCTGACCGGAAGAATCCATGACCAGAAGGAGGAGGAGCATCAGGAAGAATGGAAGAACGTCAAAGACTATTTATCTAAATATGCTAAGATAAATTAAATAGAAATACTTGCAAAATAAAAAAATTCCTTCCAGTAGCACCTTAAAGACCAACTAGGTTAGTACTTGGTATAAGCTTTCGTGTGCATGCACACTTCTTCAGATACACAGACCAGCACGGCTACCTATCTGTAATTGCAAAATAATAGTTAGGCTACGGATCTGAATATGTGAAATTATAAAACAATATGTTTAAAGTTAAGATGAAAAGAGATAAAGATGTTAAGAGGGTTAAGTAAATTTTATGAGATATTATTTTGGAAAACCGTTACAATGATACATAATGAAATTCAGTCAAGGGAATTTGAGGAAGTCATTTAACTATGATATTAATATTGGACCAAGTTCAGTTTGTCTAAAAATGTGGAAAACTAATAATTTTTTTTGGGGAAAAAGATTTATAATGAATTGAAAAAAATGTTGAAATATACATTTATAAAGAAACCAGAGGCCTTTCTTCTTGGAATAACAGGTTTGGAATTGCCCAAGAAAGATGTTAAATTATTTTTGTATGCCACAACTGCTGCTCGTATTTTGTTGGCTAAAAAGTGGAAAACCCAAGAATTACCAACAATAGAAGAATGGCAGATGAAGATGATGGACTTTTCGGAGCTAGCCGACCTGACCGGAAGAATCCATGACCAGAAGGAGGAGGAGCATCAGGAAGAATGGAAGAACGTCAAAGACTATTTATCTAAATATGCTAAGATAAATTAAATAGAAATACTTGCAAAATAAAAAAATTCCTTCCAGTAGCACCTTAAAGACCAACTAGGTTAGTACTTGGTATAAGCTTTCGTGTGCATGCACACTTCTTCAGATACACAGACCAGCACGGCTACCTATCTGTAATTGCAAAATAATAGTTAGGCTACGGATCTGAATATGTGAAATTATAAAACAATATGTTTAAAGTTAAGATGAAAAGAGATAAAGATGTTAAGAGGGTTAAGTAAATTTTATGAGATATTATTTTGGAAAACCGTTACAATGATACATAATGAAATTCAGTCAAGGGAATTTGAGGAAGTCATTTAACTATGATATTAATATTGGACCAAGTTCAGTTTGTCTAAAAATGTGGAAAACTAATAATTTTTTTTGGGGAAAAAGATTTATAATGAATTGAAAAAAATGTTGAAATATACATTTATAAAGAAACCAGAGGCCTTTCTTCTTGGAATAACAGGTTTGGAATTGCCCAAGAAAGATGTTAAATTATTTTTGTATGCCACAACTGCTGCTCGTATTTTGTTGGCTAAAAAGTGGAAAACCCAAGAATTACCAACAATAGAAGAATGGCAGATGAAGATGATGGATTTTTCGGAGCTAGCCGACCTGACCAGAAGAGTCCGCGACCAGATATCAGGTAGAATGGAATAAATTTAATGATTATTTAGTTAAATTTGTTAAGTTAAACTAACTGGAAACAGCTTGCAGATACTTAATGGGCTTAGGATTTTATTTATGTTAAGTGATGAATTAATATGTTTAATTCTATAAGGTGAAGATTTAAGGATGTTAATGTTTAAGTTAAATTTCATAAAAATTGGGATTTGGAAAACCGTTAAAAGGACATGCAATGAAATTCAACCAAGGGGAAGCGAGGAAGTCACTTAACAAAGTTAGGTAAAGGTAAAGGTACCTCTGCCCATACGGGCCAGTCTTGACAGACTCTGGGGTTGTGCGCCCATCTCACTTAAGAGGCCAGGGGCCAGCGCTGTCCGGAGACACTTCCGGATCACGTGGCCAGCGTGACATCGCTGCTCTGGCCAGAGCCAGAGCCAGAGCCGCACACGGAAACGCCATTTACCTTCCCGCTGGTAAGCGGTCCCTATTTATCTACTTGCACCCGGAGGTGCTTTCGAACTGCTAGGTTGGCAGGCGCTGGGACCGAGCAGCGGGAGCGCACCCCGCCGCAGGGATTCGAACCGCCGACCTTTCAATCGGCAAGTCCTAGGCGCTGAGGCTTTAACCCACAGCGCCAATAACTGTAATTTTTAACAACGCTATGATTTATGTTTGTTTTGTTTGTTTGTTTGTTTATAATATTGTGAAAACCAATAAATTTTTTGGGGAAAAAGAACAGTAATTTTTTTGGAAAGAGGAAAGCCCCCATCTCCCCTCCCCTTCGCGCGCCCAAGGTGTCCCGGGGATACCCACCCCGTCCCAGTGCGCGTCCTGGTAGCGGCCTCGGCGGAGCGGCGCCTCCACCTCCCGCGCCAGCAGCGCCTCTTCTTCCTCGCTCAGGAAGCCGGGGACCACCGACGCGCCGCCCGCCACCAGCCTCCGCAGCAACGCCTCGCTCGACGCCGCCGCCACCGCCGGAGGGCCTTCCCGGCCGTGCAGCGCTCGCTCGGCGCATCGCCGCGCAGCACAGTGCGCCCTCCGTGCGCCCAGGGCGCACCGGCTCTGCATGGCCGCCGGCGGGGCAGGGCGAGCTCGCGGTGCACGCCGGGCGCGCCGACACCCCTTGCTGCATGCTGACGTTCGCCTTTCACGGATCCCGAGGCCGGGAGCCAGGAAGCCACGTGTTTGCTTTCTCCGCCCCCTGCCATCCTGTCCCTTTAAGGCATGCACCAATGTTGTGGTGCGTCCCCGCTTTGGAGCTGGTTATCCGATCAAGCTTTCCTTATGAGTGTCGTTCTTCGTTTCATGCTTTCAAAGGAAAATCTCCCAAGCGGTCGACCACACATTGGGACAGCAAATAAAACAATGCGGAACAAAACATTAACTCAAGAAAGAAAGCCAAATGTCAACATACGTTCAAAACAACTTTTATCGAGCTGTGTTTCTGTTATGTACTGGGTTGAATAGGATCCAAACTGCAGCAGTCTGATTGGCCCTAGAACAATAGGATCCAAAAGGCAGCAGCCTGATTGGTCCTAGAACAATAGGATTCAGAATGCAGCAGTCTGATTGGTCCTAGAACAATGCAGCAGTATGATTGGTTGGCAGGAACTACCCAATCATGCTCCAGATAGAAGTGAATCCACAACCTGATTGGCTTACAGTAGAATTCCGGAATTAGCCAATCATGTGCAGCCCATTGTGTAAATAATGTATATAAAGCAGATACCTTGAGGGGACTTTCATTCATTCCTCCTCACCACTATGAGCTGAATAAAGAGCATGAAATCACTTTGCGACTCTGAGTTTATTTCAGTTTCCAAATGGCACCCACCGCAGTCTTGGGTGGCCGCTACAAGGTCCCGTAGGTGAACAGATCTTTGTATTTGTGGTCAGCGTTGGAAGACATCTCTCAGCTTTCTGAAACCTTGTTTAGGGAAGTTTTTAATGTCTGATGTTTTATCGCATTTTTAAACATTCTGTTTGGAGCCGCCCAGAGTGGCTGGGGAAACCCAACCAGATGGGCGGTGTGTGTGTGTGTGTGTGTGTGTGTGTGTTACTCGCAACACACAGAGTGGCCCTGAACGCACTGGCTGCAAAAAAATAATAATCAGGAAAAAAAGAGTTAACTAAAATCACTTTAAGTTGTTGTGGTGATTCAGGCTGGATTTCAGCTTCTTTGTGTCTGGTATCTTCTCTTGCTTACATTAGGTTCTGTATTATTTTATTATAATTCCACTGCTACCAATTTCTCATGAGCTTTGTAAACTTATGGGGAGGAATGTGTGTATGTGGGGGGGGTGTCTTTTTGTTTTTCTTTTAAGTCCCTTTGGGTTGCCTTGGGCAAGATGAAGGGACTAACAAATGTAATTTATTATTACTATTATTATTATTGCCAGTCCTCAGCACAGCAGCTGGTTCCCCCCTCCCTTCTAATTACTTTGCATATGTTGCTTACAATGGACAGGATCACACTAGGATTGCGGGCACACACATTTGTGGCAAGGTGTGAAAGCAACCTACTGGCAATACAGTACAGCTGACGCTCAGTGGAGGTTACGTTCAGTGGAGAGCAAAAAGCCAAAATTGCACACAGTCAAAACACACTTTCTCTGCAGCTCCCAATGCTCTTCCAAGGTGACTGCAATGGCAGGTGGGATTGCCAACATTTTATTTCCTGGATCCACGGCCCTGCCTTTTTTTAATTTTTATGTTTTTTGGCCAAGTGCACAAAGCTGAATTCACACATTAAATGTGTTTAATACTCTGGCCAGTAGCTTGCCAACAGTATGCATTACTTTTGCAGTGTACAAGGGGACAGGAGCTTACAATCTTAAAATTTGAAGAGAAAAACAACACAAGGGTAAATACGGGATTCCCACCCCCTCCAGCTGTTATTCATACTTTGCTTGGTCACAGTTTTAGTTGCAGCAGGGCTAGGAAATACAGTGGTGCCTCGCAAGACGAAATTAATTAGTTCCGTGAGGCTCTTCGTATAGCGGTTTTTTCGTCTTGCGAAGCAAGCCCATAGGGAAATTTGTTTTGCGAAGCACCTCCAAAACGGAAAACCCTTTCGTCTAGCGGGTTTTCCGTCTTGCGAGGTGTTCGTCTTGCGGGGCACCACGGTAAAGCCAAAGGCCTAATAATAAAGGTAGGTCTTGAGGGGTTGAAATAATTGCAAGAGCATCGTGTACACCTGGAAATCCAACACTCGGATCACTGCAAACACTCCCTTCATGTATCCTGGATTAAGGCACTTGGATTTCAGCCCCCACCCACAAATTGCACTATGGCAGAGATAGCTATGGCCTATGTCTGAACATACCGTATTTTTCGCTCCATAAGACGCACCGGACCACAAGACGCACCTAGTTTTTGGAGGAGGAAAACAAACAAACAAAAAAAATTCTGAATCTCAGAAGCCAGAACAGCAAGAGGGATTGCTGCGCAGTGAAAGCAGCAATCCCTCTTGCTGTTCTGGCTTCTGTGATAGCTGCGCAGCCTGCATTCACTCCACTCCCTTTACTTTTTAGGAGGGAAAAAGTGAGTCTTATAGAGCAAAAAATATGGTACTTCCCCCCCCTCGCACTTACCGTATTTTTCGCTCCGTAAGACGCACCTGACTATAAGACGCGCCTGGCTTTTAGAGGAGGAAAGGGGGAAAGCCCTGTTTTTGGAGGGATCAGCTCACAGTTGTGCAGCTTCTTTTGCAAAGGGGGAAAGCCCATTTTTTTGAGGATCAGCTCAAAGTTGTTGAGCTTACTTTGCAAAGGGAAAAAATCCTGTTTTTATGGAGTTCAACTCACAGTTCTGCAGCTTCTTTAGGAAAGGAAGGGAGCTGTTTCTACAGTTTCCAGACAGATAATCTAATCAGCTAGTCACATGTCGCTGGGGAAACAAACAGCCTCCCTCTGTGTAAGATTCAACAATGGAGGCCTGGGCAAGGGGGCGAGGCCGGAAAGGGAGCCAGCGATCGACCACACATTCGCTCCATAAGACGCACAGACATTTCCCCTTACTTTTTAGAAGGAAAAATGTGCATCTTATGGAGCGAAAAATACAGTAAATCCTACCTCTCCTCCATTATGGAACCCAAGGTGTCAACATGTCGCTAACTCCTGACCAGACCCGCTCAGCTTCAGAAAGCTGGTTAAAGCTGCATTGAGACCAAACACTGGGACCATGAATTGAACTCTCTCATGGTACCTGAGCCAAGTCAGTCAGAGTATTAGCTGCGCTGAGGCCTCTGAAATTCAAGGAAGCATACCTTTCCAAAAACCCTTCCAAAATTAAGCCAGATACCACATATGGTTAAAAACACATTTTTATTATAAGGAGATAGGATCCGTGAAGAAACCCTCAATTCTATGGCCACAAAAATAAGAAAAAAACTTTTAAAAGAGGTACCGGTAACTGAGATATAAGGGTGCTTAACGTGTAAATTCTTAAAAACCTTCCCCACTGGAACGTTCTTGGATACAGATGGGGGGAAATGGGCATTAACATTACACTCCTAAGAGCAGGTGTATTAACAAATAAAATTCAAGTGCCCAGTTACCAGCATTAGTTACCAGCAATGATTATATCACTTCTATACTTGCACACAAAGCAGTTCAATTGCATCTTTCATTCCCATTAGCAGTTTTTCCTAAGCAGAAGCAATAAACTGAGTTCCAAATGAGGGAAAGCCATCTCTTGTAAGTTCTACTGAGGTTAAGGAGTCATGCATTAACATTTCAGCTTCTTATAACTAAGACAGCAAAATATATTGAAATGGAACTTTTTTTAAAAAAAACAAAAACCCACTCAGGTAGCAAGGTTAAGAGCATCCCTAGAGGAAGCTGTCCAGGAAGCGTTCTAAAAGGTCACCCTGAAGCTCATCTTTCACAGACATCTCAGTTTGGCAAGCTGTGTTTTGGCAGCTCCTCTTACTTTGCCAGAGCTGTGGAGGAGAAGCTGGCCTAGAAGAAAGAGACCCAAATAACATGTGGTTATTGTATGCCCATTCTTCCTTGTGTGTAGGCTGTTCAAATCCCAAAATTCCCTTCCTGTTTATGGACAAGAGGGCATTATTTATTTGTTTTGTTTTTAGCTGATTTTTATTTAAATTGCCACCAAAAAAATTTTAACATTGACATTTTCATAATGGCACTCATGCCTTCCATCCCTGTAGACAAACTATAGAAACAGAGGCAAGTGTCCTCTCTGTCATATTCATTCATTCATAAATACACAAGTTACAGTTACTATGTCCCATCCTATCAACTATTGATGTAAGCAACAAACAGGCATGGGTCAACAACTCACAAGAGGGCTCTTTTAGCAATAGCCATTGCATAAGGCAATGCAGGGCTAGGATAATGTTGGGTAATTCAGTCCGCCTGGAAGCTCATCCCCAAGTCTGGACTGGATCTCCATCAGCCCCCACCCTGCTGCCTGATTAGACCAGGAACAACAATGGCCTTACCAGTCATCTGGGAGGAGCAGCTGTTGCCTGCACATGGTGGGGCTGTTTGGGTTTGAAACAAGGTGTTTTCTTCTCAAGACCTGCACTGGGCTGCAGCAAGGAGTGATCATGACCTTTGGATAAGGGGTACAGATGGGTTTGTTCCAGGTCCTTTGTTTGAGCAAATGCTCGTCTGTGGTCAAGGAAAGAAAAAGGGTTACAAAGCAAAAAGCCACATAAGTAGCTAAGTATGTCAAGACAAGCCCTAAGGGATCACACCAAAGGTCCATCAAATTTAATACATCATCATCATCATCAAGTCCTGCAATCTTTTTCCAGCAGCAGATGGCCAGATGGCACCAAACCAAACTTTGCATCCCATGGAGCAGTTTCCCATTTCTGTGGCTTTAAGACATCAAGACCTATGAGCCTATGCCAGCAACACTCTGTAGCATAACTCTGCAAAACACAAGACCATTAGCACTGTGGGATGAAAAAGTGGGACACACATTGAATAAACAAGCAAACACACAAGACAATAATACTTTTGGAGACCTCCGAAGACAGGGACAGACAGGATTTCTATGCATTTCTGCCTTTACATATCTACTACAGAAAACACAGGCGTAACCCACAGTAGAACACACCTGCCATGTGTTTTGAAGCTATACTAGAGATGGAGACAATTACCTTGCACCCCCCTGGCAGCCACTGGGGCAGAAAGCCTTCGGGTAGGATCTCTCACATCAAATCCTGGCCACGAAGACAAGAATCCTTGCTGCAAGAATAGGGCCTTGCGTTGCTCAAACTGCTTCCTCTGCCAAGGAGAAGAAAAGAAGACAGATTATTATCTATTTCCAGAATTCTACCAATCTCTCAGTCATCTTGAGAGCACTCAGAACTTCTCCTTCCATGGCCCAAAGCTCAGTGAGATGATCAACTTGTGGTTGAGTTATACTGCTTAAGATTCTAGGAGCTCACAATAATCCTCTCTGCCATATTCATCCATCCATCCATCCATCCATCCATCCATCCATTCTCTCTCTCTCTGTCTCCATGCAAAGAACTAGATGTTCAAGAGAAGGGTCCCAGCCTAGCCTTTTCCCTGACATGCCAGACTATGAGAAAGCAATTTGACTTTGTGTTTGTTCCTGGGGAAATAAAAGGTAAAGGTACCCCTGACTGTTAGGTCCAGTTGTGGACGAGTCTGGGGTTGTGACGCTCATCTCGCTCTATAGGCCGAGGGAGCCGGCATTTGTCCGCAGAGTTTTTCCGGGTCATGTGGCCAGCATGACTAAGCCACTTCTGACGAACCAAAGCAGCGCACAGAAACACCGTTTACCTTCCCACCGGAGCAGTACCTATTTATCTACTTGCACTTTGATGTGCTTTCGAACTGCTTGGTGGGCAGGAGCTGGGACTGAACAACGGGAGCTCACCCCGTCACGGGAATTCGAACCGCTGACCTTCTGATCAGCAAGCCCTAGGCTCTGTGGATAAACTTGAGGGTGGGGTTTTAAGAAGATGAATCTATCAGGGATGAAGAACCTTTGGGCCCTCCAGATGTTGCTGGACTACAACTCCCATCATCCCTGACCACTGACTGATGGGATTCAGAGCCCAACAACATATGGAAGGCCCACATCTGCCCTACCGTGTTTCATCATTCTCAAGGAGGCATTGCTGCTGCTTGTTAAAAATGTATAAAGGTGGCAACTTGGCGTCAGGTCTTCTGGAAAGTAGCTGCCTACCTCCCACCCCAGCCGAATGGCCGCTTCCGTGAAGTTTTTCCGCTCTACTTCAAATGCTTGTTTTTGCTCCTCAAACCTATTCTGTTCTTCTTGCAGCAACTGCTGTTCCTCCAGAAAATAAGATCCCTTCAGGTGAGCTGGGAGCTCTGAACTGGAGGCAGCAGTCAATTGCTCCTGAAAGGAGGAGACATGTCACTTTGGGTGGGAAAATGAAATGAAGAAACAATAGATTTTTTCACTGTCATCCACCACTACGGGGCAACATCTTGTAAGGTAAAGGTAAAGGTACCCCTGCCCGTACGGGCCAGTCTTGACAGACTCTGGGGTTGTGCGCCCATCTCACTTAAGAGGCCAGGGGCCAGCGCTGTCCGGAGACACTTCTGGGTCACGTGGCCAGCGTGACATCGCTGCTCTGGCCAGAGCCAGAGCCAGAGCCAGAGCCGCACACGGAAACGCCGTTTACCTTCCCGCTGGTAAGCGGTCCCTATTTATCTACTTGCACCCGGAGGTGCTTTCGAACTGCTAGGTTGGCAGGCGCTGGGACCGAGCAGCGGGAGCGCACCCCGCCGCAGGGATTCGAACCGCCGACCTTTCGATCGGCAAGCCCTAGGCGCTGAGGCTTTAACCCACAGCGCCACCTGCGTCCCAACCCCATATTAGCCCTGCTGCCAATGCTACCAATCCAAAATGTCAAGCATAAAGCATTGGCCTTCTTTCTTATGAGCAGCGAGACAAATAGTTGCTTACAATTGGGGAAAAAACCACCCCCTCCCATCACAGAAATTTGGGCCCAATATGTGCAAAACATAGCATTTATGGAACGCTTAACTCACTTATCAGAAGGTGATAAGAGGAATACCAAAGAAAGATGGGTTTGACTCTCGATTTATATCATTTATTAACAAGAGTAGAGTAATCTCCCTTCCATGTGGATGACTGAATGCAAGACTTAACACCTGTACATCTATTTGTCTTGGAAGATAACATGTTTGGTAACTGATTTTTTTAAAAAAATAATTCAGTAAAGTTTGTAAACAAATAAACGAGCCACCGATTACAGAGCTTTCTACCAAGGGGAGTAGGAACAGGGTATGTCTCCATTACAAACTTGCATTGGTTCTGCCCCAGTTTTAACAGCCATGCGTTTCCTAGTAACTGATTCCTGGAAACCACAGTTTGGTGCTGGTGCTGGTAATTCTATGGTCAGAACTACGGTTCTCATTGCTCCTTGCAAGAAGGCAGTTTGTGGTGCTACATGATTCAGCCAGTAGAGGGAACTAAAAGGCTGAACAAGGGACGAAATTTCACAAGCACCTGCTGCTGATGGCTGTGGGGTTCAGCCATATAAAGTCTGCAAACAGCAGCCTGTAAGTACAAGTCATAGACCTTTTCCCACAGCCCAATTATTTGTGCACCAACTCACAGAAAGAACCCTGCTCTTCCGTCACACTTGCTGCAATTCCATGTGTACTCAGACACCTGTCCTACTGAATTCAATACTTTAGGATGAATTCCAGTTACCTTAGAATACCCCCAACTTCCTCCTCCAAAAGGAGATTGCCCCACTTCAGCCCAAGCAAACTCTCCAATGCTCTTTTTGCAAATTCTGCCCCTTCCAGTGGACATTTGGCACCTGCTTGCTGGTCTGGGTCCAGTATACCTGAAGGAGCGTCTCCACCCCCATCGTTCTGCCTGGACACTGAGGTCCAGTGCCGAGGGCCTTCTGGCGGTTCCCTCGCTGCAAGAAGCCAAGTTACAGGGAACCAGGCAGAGGGCCTTCTCGGTAGTGGCGCCCGCCCTGTGGAACGCCCTCCACCAGATGCCAAAGAGAAAAATAACTACCAGACTTTTAGAAGACATCTGAAGGCAGCCCTGTTTAGGGCAGCTTTTAATGTTTAATAGACTATTGTATTTTAATATTCTGTTGGAAGCCACCCAGAGTGGCTGGGGAAACCCAGCAAGATGGGCAGGGTATAAATAAATAAATTATTATTATTATTATTACTCTATCTTTGTTTGCGTAGCCAGAGCATCTGGGCAGGGTAACTGGAGATGTGATGCCAGCTACATGCACACTCATCCCCTGCCCATCCTGACTATTGAGAGTGTCAATTTCAGAAGGTTGTGCTGGCCATGATCATTGGCTGCTGTCCACAAGTTGTGTAATATCTATATGAAACTGCAAGGAAGCACCCAGGAGTTTGGAGCTCAGTATGTTGTTGACACCACACTATTTTTTTCTTTCCACTTCATGGAAAAGCTGCATAGAGGTTCTGAACTGAGCCCTAGAAAAAGCAGTAGACTTCTTGTGGCCAATGTGAAGCTTAATCCAGACAGGACAGAGGTGTTCTTCCTGGTTAGCAGAGCCGACTCAGAAGTGTGTAACTGATTTTTGATGGGGTAGCTTTCCACTTGAAAATAGGTGGGGATTCTTCTGGACTTTTCTATCACCTTAGATGCTTATGTATCAGCACCAACTATGCCCATTCCTTGAGGCTGCACATTTGGCTAGGGTGACACGCGCTTAAATTGCATCCCATCTGGATTCCTGCAACAGGGCTGCCTTTGACGAGAGTGCTTGGAAATTTCAACTGATTCAGAATATTGCAGCAAGGCTGTTAGCAAGAGCTGCTAACTTGCAACATAACTAAGCTATAAATCCTGGCTTATAAAACCATACTGTACAGAGGCTATGTCCTGGTGCATGCAGCTTAAGCCCTCCCACTTTGCACAACTGGCTAAACAAACCACAAAGGGGATGGCTTGGTGCTATGTCTGAACCCAGGATTGTGGTTTGTTTCACTGCAACAAACTATGGCTTTAGGCTGGCTAGCAATCAAAGCTTGCTAGGGCGGAACAAACTACGGTCCTAGGTTCAGGCACAAAGCTAAACTATCTTTTTTCTGGTGTGTTTTCCAGCTTGCACCAAAGAAAGAGGGAAGTGAGAGTGCCCGATGCAATTTAGTGAGCCAAGGGTGATGGCTAAGGTTTAGGGCTTAGAACTGTGTGTTTCAACTGCTGCAGGCTTCCAATTTGTTTCCAGGCACAGTTCAAAGTGCTGGGATTGACTTTATGGCTTGGGGCCAGGATAACTGAAGGACTGCCTTCTCCAGCATGAACTGTCTCCCTACTGAGACCCACCTGCATGTCCCAAAGCCCCCAGAAATATGCCTATTTAGGACTAGGAAGAGGGTGTTCTCGGGAATGTGTCAACAGCAAGCTGAAGGCTCTGGCACAGCTTTAAACTGTAGTCCTTGGCACATCATCTATCAATCCACTGGGCACCGCTCCTTGTCCTTCTCAGTGCAACAAGCATATTTTTGCACGGTGCGTACTTGTAGTTCACAAGAGCCTCGTGCCTTGCAGCAATAACAAATACTGTACTGGGACATTTATGTGTGTATTCTGCTCAAATGCACAAGAAATCCAGTTATTATTGGAGAGCCTCAGTTTTCAAGTTTCTAGACCTTATGGGGTTTTTTTGGAAGAGCTTTAAAACTGTGTGAGAAATGCCTAGAGTTACTGGATAAAGCTTCAGGTGGAGTGGGCTTGCTTTAATGCCCATAGCTGACCCAGGCTCCCCACCATGTAGGGCAGGTCCTGAGTACAAGCAGTCCTTCCTATGGCTGCCTAAAGCAGGGACAGGCAACCTAAGGCCCAGGGGCCGGATTCAGCCCAATCGCCTTCTCAATCCGGCCTGCGGACAGTCCAGGAATCAGCGTGTTCTTTTATTTAAAATGCACATCTGGATTATTTGTGGGGCCTGCCTGGTGTTTTTACATGAGTAGAATGTGTGCTTTTATTTAAAATGCATCTCTAGGTTATTTGTGGGGCATAGGAATTCGTTCATTTTTTTTCTTTTCCAAAATATAGTCCGGCCCCCCACAAGGTCTGAGGGACAGTGGACCGGACCCCTGCTGAAAAAGGTTGCTGACCCCTGGCCTAAAATCTGATGTGCCACCTGCAGAGGGCAGACAGGAGAGCCTGGAGAAGGGCCAAAATTGACCAAATCTTTCCTTTACCTGGAAACATTGCTGCTGCAGTGCAATCAGCACTCTGCTCTCCTCAATTTCTCCCTTTAGCTTCATGATTTCCTTCTCATGATCCGTCACGCTGATTACAGGGTCTTGCCCACCTCCCTCAGATATGCAGGAATCAGCAGCATAGACAGCTGTGGAGGGAAAGGGAAAGCAGGAATGTGTCTTTATGGAGCCCAACATTTCAGCACTAGGAGGCTCAGAGAAGGAAGCTACAAGAGAGACACAGATTTTGGAACATTCGAACTCAGGACTTCCAACGCATCAGCTTGCCTGGTTGGTCCAAAAATGTTAAAAAGTAATTTCAGGCTTCAAGCCGCACTTAAAAAGATTTCAGAATCAGTATGGTTTGGTGAAGAGAGTTGAAAAGCTAGACTCCACTGCAAGACGGGAATAAACAGTGATGTACCTCACAGGGTTGTTGTAAAGTTCTTAAAGTACCTTGTGTATTTTTAAACCTGAAAACTGGATCAGTTCGTTATTGTATGCAATATTTTTAAAGATAACAGTGGTGTACATACAAACACACCCTTCCAGGTGGTGTAAGTGTCTTAAGGCAATCTGATAGGTCAGAGCAGCTTCACCTGTTGCGTTCCTAACATACCATGCCTTTGCTTTATAAACATCACTGCTAAGGAAGGCTGCATTTAAGGAAGGTAACAATGCACCAAGTTTTGATATAAGCAAGTGTCCTTGTTGCCAGTAAACTTTCATAAGCAAAAGGCATCATAGGAGGATTATGGCTCTTGTTGCTTTTGAATTAGCTCCAGCCGGAATCAAAGCTGAACAAAACACTACAAAAAAATGTCAGCCAGGAGAAGACTTCCGGTCGGCGCCAGCGCTTAATGGCGGTCCGAGCCTCGAGCTCCGAGGCAGGACTGCTCCGTTAGTTCGGGTCTTACCCGCTACGGCAAGCGGGGGACCCCTAAAATCACAGGCGCGGAGCCTGTGAACAAAGGAGATTCGGTGGGCACCCTTTGCGCCCCCCGGTACTGTGAGGGAGCCTTTTTAAAGGCTTCTGAGCGGCATCGGGGTAAGCGCGGTGCTGAGAGTCGTCACCCAGCTAGCGGAGTGAAGCCGCGTCGCCATGAGCGGAGAGCGCCGATTCCTTCCTGCAATTGGAATTTGACCACAACACCCGTGAGTAAGATTGGAAAAGTAACGGGACTTTAAAAAAAAAAAATTTGGCTGAAAACGGGAAAGGCAAAAATTAAGGAAGTCTGCCTCCCCGGAACTGCAGAAGGAATAAAGCAACGAAAATCAAGCTGCACTTAAAGGGAACCTTTCTAATTTTTTTAAGCTGTCAAACTGACATCGGACTTAAAACCTCCCCCCAGATTGGCAGGAGAAGGGGGGAAGGGATTGGAACGTTGTTAACCTGCTGGAAAATTAATGGATAATTAAGACCTTCCATTGCCAAATCCCCTGGGGTCGGGCTGCCCAAACAAGACACCGGGACGTGGACTGTCAAACTTTGAGAAGAGGGGACTTGTTTGCAAAAAAGTTATCGGACCTTAGATGTACTTTGCTGCATTTTGGCCACATAGAAAAATAGAGACATTACAATTTGGACATTGGAAACTTTTGGCTACTGTTATACTTCCTTGCTTCTTTGTTTTCCTCTATCTTTGCCATTTGGATACAATTGAATGCTCCCTCTAGAGGGCTCTATCTGAAACTGTTGCACTTGAAAAAGTAACAGTGGGATTTTCCACTTGGGAATCAACTCTGTGAAAACGACCTTGAGGATATGAGTGCCCCTACAGAAGAGATAGTAACAAGGCAGAAAGCAAAACAATCTCACAAGAAAAGGGCCTCTATATCAGGAACTGCAGCTGTGCAGGAAAAAACACCAGCTTCTATGGATCCTATGACTCAGGCTCTACTTAAAATAAATCAATCCCTGGAAGCATTGACAAAACTTTCGACAGAGAATTCTAAAAAATTAACAGAGTTGACAACAAGGTTGGATGTGAATACGGCTAGTGTTGCATCGAACACAGATTCTATAAATAGATTAATTCAGGAAAGTTCAGAAACACGAAAGATTGCAGAAAGTGCAAAAATAACGGCTGAAGAGACAAGGGAAAAATTTGGGCCTATTATTAAAAAAGTGAATGAGCATGATGCAGCCCTCTCCTTACTGGAACTTCAACGTAAAGAGAAGAATTTAAAATTTAGATTGGTGCCTGAAGGGGAAGGGGACAACCTTGTGAAATTTCTCACAGAGAACATCATAACTTTTTGGCAGGAGGAATGGGAGGAAGATGAGGAACTTGAGATAATATCAGCCTTTCGACTGGGTAGAAGGCAGGACAAAAAACCAAGGGACTGCCTAATTACATTGAGATCAAAAGAAGAAAGAGATAGAATATTGAATTTGCATTATCAAAAGGCATTGGTGATCCAAAATTGTCAGATACAGATTTTTAAGGACATTCCTAAATACATTTTAGAGGTGAGAACATATTACAAGAGTTTAGTAGACCTGCTGAAGAAAAACACCATACCATTCAGATGGGAGTTTCCACAAGGATTGTCCTTTAACTTCAATGGAAGGAAGATTAAAATAAAAACAATTCAGGACAAAGAACTATTTCTAGAGAAGTACCTGGAGGATCTGCAGAAAGGAACCGTGGAGGAGAGGGAACCACCCGATATAGCAAATTTGTCATTTGGACTTTCACTACCACCATCGGAGGAAGAGCAGAAGCTTGGAGCAGTTGGAGGAACAGCTACCTAAATACAAAATGTCTCTGCAACTCCTTAGTTGGAACTGTAATGGTTTGAACCTCCCTCGGAAAAGAAGACAGGTTTTTCACATTTTGAAGAAAGAACAATTAGACATAATATGTTTGCAAGAAACCCATATTGCCAGGATACACAGGAAATTACTAATAAATAAGAGACTCGGCCAAGAATTCATCTCATCAGACAAAGTAAAGAAAAGAGGTGTGGTGATCTATGCAAAGGAAAAGTTGGCTCCAAAATTAATATTTAAAGATGAACAAGGAAGATACCTGGCAATTGAAATACAAATTCAAGGAGAAAAGATATTAATTGTGGGAGTTTATGCCCCAAATGAAGGGAAGGCTGAATTTTTTAGGAAGTTGCATGAGACATTAGTTGACTTTTTAGATTATAAAATCCTAATGATGGGAGATATGAATGGAGTTGTCTCAACAAACATGGATAAAGCACAGAGACAAGTGATTTCGAAAGAAGGGAGACTACCAAGGATCTTTTTTGAAATGACTGAAACAATGGATTTGATTGACATTTGGAGAACAAAGAATCCTTTAGAGAGAGAGGGAACTTTCTTCTCAGAAGCAAAAATGACATGGACAAGAATAGACCAAATTTGGATTTCTAGTAGTCTGGCGTCAAGAACAAAAAAAGTAGAAATCTGCCCAAAAACGTGCTCCGACCATAATGCGGTCAAGATGGAGATGAAACTAACAACAACTGGTTCCTTTAGATGGAGAATGAATGACACCCTATTCAAGGATGAAGAGATCCATAAGAAGGCCCTTAAAACATTAAAAGATTACTTTGAGATCAACAGGAAAACAGATGTGGAAAAAAGAATAATTTGGGACGCAAGCAAAGCCGTGATGCGAGGTTTCCTAATTCAACAAAATTCTATTAAGAGGAAGCAACAAAATGAAAAGAAGGAAAAAATTTTAGAAAAAATAAAAGAAGGAGAGAAGAAGTTGAGGTCCAAACCAAAGTCCCATGAGATTTTGAGAGAAATAAAGTTTCATCAGATGCAATACATGGAACTCATGAACCAACAAATAGAATGGAAGATAAAGCAAATGAGACAAAAAACTTTTGAATCAGCGGATAAATGTGGGAAACTTCTGTCATGGCAATTGAAAAAAAGGCAGAAAATGAATACGGTAACAAGTTTAGAAATGGATGGAAAGACTATCCACAAACCCAATGAGATTAACAATTGTTTTCAAAGCTTTTTTAAGAAATTGTATGCACAAGGGCCAACTAACGAGCAAGAAATAGAAGAATTCATTAGAAAATACGGTTTACCGAAAATCTCAGAACAAAGTAAAAGGATCTTAAACGAGGAAATAACAGAACAAGAAATAGAGGGTGCCATTCAGAATATGAAATTGGGAAAATCACCAGGACCAGATGGCCTGACGGCCAAATACTACAAAATGCTGAAAGAATGGCTGATACAACCATTGAAGGAAGTTTGCAATGAAATTTTGAAGGGGAAAAAGGCACCTGAATCGTGGAAAGAGGCTTTCATCTCACTTATACCGAAAACAGAGACTGAGAAGAACCAGGTTAAAAACTACCGCCCTATATCTTTACTCAATGTGGATTACAAAATTTTTGCAGACATTTTGGCAAAAAGATTGAAAAGAGTGTTGGCAGAAGAGATTCATAAGGACCAAACAGGCTTTCTCCCAGGTAGACATATGTCAGACAATGTGAGGAACATTATAGACATTTTGGAGCTGCTGGACGTTGACATTAATAGGAAAGCAGTTTTGATTTTTGTGGACGCGGAGAAAGCCTTTGACAACATTTGTTGGACTTTTATGAAAAAGAATCTCCAAGGGATGGGGGTAGGACAAGGTTTTGAAAACGGTATAGGTGCAATATACTCTCAACAAAAGGCCAAATTAATTGTAAATAACGTGGTATCAGAAGAAATACTTATAGAAAAAGGTACACGACAGGGCTGCCCAATATCCCCTTTGCTTTTTATATCGGTCCTGGAGGTTTTGTTAAACATGATTAGAAAGGACCAGTTGGTTAAAGGAGTTCAGGTCGGAGTTAGACATTATAAATTAAGAGCATTTGCAGATGACCTAGTATTGACTTTGCAACAGCCAGACACTAGTACTAAAAGAGTATTAGAACTAATTGAAACATTTGGTCGAGTAGCAGGTTTTAAATTGAATAGACAAAAAACGAAAGTGTTGGAAAAAAATTTAACAATGGAAGAAAGAGAGAGTTTTCAGAATGAAACAGGTTTGGAAATTACAAAAAGGGTAAAATACCTGGGGGTAAACTTAACATTCAAGAATGTGAACTTATTTAAGGATAATTATGAAAAATGTTGGTCAGAAGTTAAAAAGGATCTGGAAATATGGTCAAGGCTGAAACTTTCCTTGTTAGGCCGAATCGCTACTATTAAGATGAATGTATTGCCTAGAATGCTGTTTTTATTCCAGATGTTGCAGATTGTGGACAAGATGGACTGTTTCAAGAAGTGGCAGAAAGACATATCAAAATTTGTCTGGCAGGGCAAAAAGCCCAGAATTAAATTTAAGATTTTAACTGATGCAAAGGATAGAGGGGGGTTTGCCCTGCCGGACTTAAGACTTTATTATGAATCAGCAGCCTTCTGCTGGTTGAAACACTGGCTACTTCTTGAGAATACTGACATTTTGGATCTGGAAGGGTATGACAATAGCTTTGGTTGGCATGCATATTTATGGTATGACAAGGTAAAGGTGTATAAAAGTTTTAAAAACCATATTGTAAGGAAAGCATTGTACAACGTTTGGATTAGATACAAAGATTTGTTGGAAAGTAAAACCCCTAGGTGGGTGTCACCAATGGAAGCTAGGGAAGTAAAAAAGCTTAATATGGATTCTAAATGGCCAAAATATCATGAGATCATAGAATACGATGGTGAAAGGGTGAAACTTCAGAGTTATGAGAAACTAAAACCTAAGGTTCGAGATTGGTTGCATTACTATCAGATAAATGAGACGTTTAAACAGGACAGGAAAATAGGATTTCAGAAAGAGAAGTCAAAATTAGAGACAGAATTGTTGGAACCCAATACTAAGAATTTATCAAGAATGTATAACTTGCTGTTAAAATGGAATACTCAGGATGAAACGGTGAAATCAGCAATGATTAAATGGGCACAAGATATAGGTCATGATATCATGTTTGCTGACTGGGAACAATTATGGACCACCGGTATTAAATTTACTGCATGTAATGCTTTAAAGGAAAATATTATGAAAATGATCTACCGGTGGTACATGACCCCAGTCAAGCTAGCAAAGATTTATCATTTGCCTAATAATAAGTGTTGGAAATGTAATGAGACTGAAGGCACTTTCTACCACCTTTGGTGGACCTGCCCAAAGGTTAAAGCTTTCTGGGAAATGATCTATAATGAAATTAAGAAGGTCCTTAAGTGGACTTTTCCTAAGAAACCAGAGGCTTTCCTTTTGGGCATGGTGGGCCAAGTGGTGCCAAGGAAGGATAGGACTTTCTTTATGTATGCCACTACAGCAGCAAGAATTCTACTGGCAAAGTATTGGAAGACGCAAGAACTACCTACTCTGGAAGAATGGCAAACAAAGGTGATTGACTTTATGGGACTGGCCGAGATGACGGGCAGAATCCGGGACCAGGGGAAAGAGACAGTGGAAGAGGACTGGAAGAAATTCAAAATATATCTTAAAAATAATTGCAAAATTGAGGAATGTTAAGATGTCAGGGGGTAAGAAGTAAAGAATTGCAGCAGTAAACAAAAAAAAAAACTTAAGAAATATTTACGAAAAGGAATTAAGACATGGACTTAAGGGTTGCTAAAGAATTATTAAACAAGGATGCAGGGATGGGGAGGTATGGGGAAGTCAAAGAAAAAAAGGTTATGAACCGATGAGTATGAAGTTATATTGTGTTATATTGCTCTTTATTATCTGTGTGGAAAATTAATAAAAATTATTATAAAAAAAAAAAAAACAAAAAAAACAAAAAAATGTCAGCCAGACCACTTTTGTTGGTTCTTATTGAGCTGATGACGACTTCTGGCTTTTCAATTCAGGCAAAAGGGGGCTGGCAGATACCACAAGAGAACAAGGCCAAGTAACCAAGCTTTCGTTCTGCTATGCAAGCAAGGTTCCATGCTGTGTTTTGCTGCTGCTAAGGTCTTGCACATGTCATCCCTGAACTGAACAACGTTAAGAACCAACATAAGCCAACACAGGAACCGGGTGAGACATGCAATCAAATGTTGTAGTGTGGATTTCAGCCAGCTTCTTTCTCCACACCCATTATGGAAGCAAAAAGACCTTGCCCTGTGTAATCCCAGCATTTGACATACAGAGAAGTTGCTGTATGCAGAGGAACCATTATAGCTGCTATCCTCCAGGAATGTGCGCAATCCTTTCAGAATCTCATCCGATCTATGTTCGTGACCAGTGCCAGATTTACGTATAAGCTAAACAAGTGTAGCTTAGGGCCCCATTCTCTTGGGGCCCCCCAAAATATTTAAAGGGGGAAAAACTGGATATACATTTCCAAAATATAAGATAAGTTCAACAATTACTTTGATAAAAATACCTATTTTGTTATGTGCAAAGGGCTTTAGATACCTATTAGGACCATAAATGACCATATAGCATATATTCAACACAAAAAACAGCGACAATTTGTTGTTGACAAAGGACAGCTGGACATATAAAGGGCCCCATTACCTTCAGTAACTTAGGGCCTCATCAAACCTGAATCCGGCCCTGTTTGCAACCATCACAGGTGCCTCTTTTTCCCAGGGAATTCCCAGGGTAAGTACAATGTGATATGGGAGTCAAAAATCAGAGGAAAGAACTTGCAGCTTCCAAAACCATACCTTGACCCCCAAGGGTCTTGAGGCTGCTCTTCAGCCTGCTCCACTGCTCCTGGAAGGCCTTGTATGGGCAGCTTAGCTCTGCATCCTGAAGAAGAGAAAAGAGCAGCTGAGCACCAGAGAAGTCAGAGGACTAGCCGTCAGGGGACTGTGGATTGCCCTCCCATCAGATGTCAAGGAGATAAGTAGATATACAACCTTCAAAAGACATCTGAAGGCAGCCCTATATACGGTAATGTTCTGATACATTTTTGTATTATGTTGGAAGCCACCCAGAGTGGCTGGGTCAATCCAAACAGATAGGCGGGGTTACAAACAATAAAATTATTATTATTAAGTGGTGGCGGCAATTGCCGCCAGCCAGGAGCCCCACAAAACTCTTACCCGGGCGGTGTCAGTCCCCAACAGCTGCTCCACATCTTGGCCCACTTGGCTCAGCAGCTGCTTCAGTTGGGCATTCTCCAAAGCCAGGCCCTGCTCCCGCCGTTCCTGCTTGGCTAGCTGGGTGCGGTAGAGCTCTTCCTCCTTCCTGCCCGAAAGGAGAATCAAGAAATAGCGGAAGATGGATACAGCCTTCCAAAGCCTAAACCACCCCCTGTGATCTTCAACAGCTATCCACCATTAGAATTCATTTCCCGTGCTGCAGTCATGGGATTGTTTTGGTGTATGTTGGTGTATGGTGTATGTTTTCATTCCACATTGTGGGAAGTCACGGAGACAGGATGTTTGTATTACTATGTTTCCATGATGTAGGGCATTTGTCCTTTGTTCTCTCTCTTTGCTGTCTGATGCTGAAGAGGAAGGAGCTGAGTTACAATGCTCCGAGTGTGTATATGTAAATAAACGTAGTTTAGCCAAATGCTGCACTACTGAGTCTGTACGCTGACTGCCTTTACTCTGCTGATCCTGAAGTGTGCTGATGTCTCTAAGGTATCAGTCACTGTGATTTTCGGGCTGGAGAAAGATTTTGAATCTCCCAAACGAACGACCAGGAGTGAGAGAACATGCCAGTCGGGCATGTGTCTTTGCCAGACCCCTACTCTTGTGTAGGACTTCTTGACATCTACCACCTCTTGATAGCCCATCCTTGGATTTAAGAATTCACCTGGCAGCCAGGAATTCCATGCAGGCTGGGAGGGTGGGTGAGGAAGGAAAGTCTCTTCCTCCACGACCCACACAAAAAATGCCACGTGGAGCAGGCATACTTAGCCTGCATGACCTCCAGATGTTGTTGAACTAAAGCTCCCATCATTACTGAACATGAGACCCGGTAGCTGAGGTTGATGGGAGTTGATGGAAGCAATAGCTAGAGGGCCATAGGTTCCCCATCCCTGATGTAGAAGGGCCTGGGCTTCCATACTCAGAAGATCTGGGTAGCAATGGGATAGGGAAAATCTCCTGTCTGAAACCCTACAGAGTCACCAGCAGTCCATGCAGACAGAACTGAGCTAGCTGGACCAAAGGCTGACTTGGTAGATAACTAAAGAAATAGCTATGTTCCTATGATCCTATCAGGTAGATCAGCTTCCTTTAACCTTTCCAGACCCATTACCCACTTTTAACCTAAACATGCATTTGGGGACCCATTTCTTAATATTCTACCATACATTTGGACAGTGGTAGTGCTTCTGTTGAAACGTCGTCCAGCCTAGACACTGAGGTCCACCTCTGAGGGCCTTCTGGTGGTTCCCTCACTGTGAGAAGTGAAGTGACAGGGAACCAGGCACAGGGCCTTCTTGGTAATGGCGCCCACCCTGTGGAATGCCCTCCCGTCAGATGTCAAGGAGATTTAAAAAACTGTTTTACTTTTAGAAGACATCTGAAGGCAGCCCTGTTCAGGGAAGTTTTTAAAGGTCAGTGCTTTATTCTGTTTTTAATATTTTGTTGGGTGCTGCCCAGAGTGGCTGGGGCAACCCAGTCAGATGGGTGACACATAAATATTATTATTACCCACTTTGCATAAGGCTGTGTGTGACCCACCAGCAAGTCCCAACACACCAGTGAAAGATCAGTGTGCTAGATTAGTCAATCCATTTCTGTGTCAGCTAGTTCTTTCACACAGTGGCGTAGCGTGGGTTGTCAGCACCCGGGGCAAGGCAAGTAATTTGCGCCCCCTAACCCGCACGCCTGGCACACCCCCCCCTCCACAGTGGGCGGCGACCCGGCGGCTCGGATCGGATTCGCACAGCAGTGAGAGAGAGAGAGTGAGCCAGGTAGGGGCAGAGAGCTGCAAGTGCAAGCGCCCCCCCCCCCCAGATGTTGCGCCCGGTGCGGCCGGCACCCCCCACGCTACGCCACTGCTTTCACATGCTTCTTAAAGCCCCTGGGTCCTTAACAGACAGGTCCCTGTGACTCACCTGCCAAGCGTTTTCCCGGTTTTCCACGTTGCTCTCTTACCATCAACCCGGGGCAGGGTGTTGAGGACTTCAATTGCTAGAGACAGCAAGACTAGCCTGAGTAGGAGATCAATATTACACCATCTCTTTCCTTGCCTCCAGCCCCAGGACAGAACTCCCCTTCCCCAGACCCCACAGCCAGGTTCTTGGAGCCGAATCCAAATTGTGCTAGAGCAAGCAGCATACGGAGTGGGTGGGTCTAGATGACCCTTGGGGTCCTTTCTAGCGCTACGATTCAATGATTCTATATGCTAACTTCTCCACTTTCCATTATTTGAGTTGCAAAAGGAATTTTTCAACACACCCAGATGAAGTTCTCTTGCCTTGAACTTCCACACTCCTCCACCTTGCTCCCTTGCCCACTTACTTCCTCTCTTGTCTTTCTTGTCAGTCACCAGCTGGCTCATCTTCTCCCTGAGTCGGAGTAGCTCTTGTTCCTTTCTTTTCATTTCGTGGCTGTGCTGGCTCTTCTGGTTGGCCAGCGCATTCAGGAGCTTGGCGATCTTTTCAGACAAATGCAGACTGCTATCAGCTAGCGACCCACCACAACTCCCTTCGTCTGACCCCGTTGAAAGTTCTGTGTTCTTAACAAGTGCATGCGGGAAGCAATCCCAAAGTCTATCTAGACTTTCCCCTCCAATATATCACAGCTGGTCAACTTGTATTGCCTTTTATTCTATTCGTCCTCACATACATGCATGTGCAGGAGTTGCTAAATTGGCCACAGCAGCAGCCTGCTTAGCGGGGTAGCGCTGGCACTGTTTTTTAAATGCGTGCTTTAACATCATCAGCCACAAACCCATTGGGTGGAAAGAAGAGGTGGCCATAAACGGAGTTGAAAAAATCTTAAGAGTAGTATTCAACTAAGTTTTACTCAGACTAGAGTATTCAACAGGGACGCAGGTGGCGCTGTGGGTTAAAGCCTCAGCACCTAGGACTTGCCGATCGAAAGGTCGGCGGTTCGAATCCCTGCGGCGGGGTGCGCTCCCGCTGCTCGGTCCCAGCGCCTGCCAGCCTAGCAGCTCGAAAGCACCTTCGGGTGCAAGTAGATAAATAGGGACCGCTTACCAGCGGGAAGGTAAACGGCGTTTCCGTGTGCGGCTCTGGCTCGCCAGAGCAGCGATGTCACGCTGGCCACGTGACCCGGAAGTGTCTCCGGACAGCGCTGGCCCCTGGCCTCTTAAGTGAGATGGGCGCACAACCCCAGAGTCTGTCAAGACTGGCCCGTACGGGCAGGGGTACCTTTACCTTTACCTTAGAGTATTCAACTAAGTAGACCCAACCAGGGCTTCCTTCTCCCCACCAAAATTGATTTGTAGAGTTCAAACCATGTGTAGCAGGAGGAGAGGGCAGAGTGTTCCACCAGGCAAGCAGAAATGTGTGCACTGATGGTGTGATCTGCTTAGCGCTACGTTGAACCCCCTCCTGTAGAAATTAATGGATGTGACCTAATGGTACCGATTATTTTGATTGGCAAAGCAGAGGAGATGGCCAGAACCATCTAGGAATTCTCTCAGTCATTGGGAATGTATCACTGAAGACTGTTGGTAACAGCAGAAAGACTGGACTATTATTATTATTATTATTTCTTCTTCTTCTTCTTAATTGAATTTATATACCACCCTTTACTCGGGGGTCTCAGGGCGGTTCACAGAATAAAATCAAGATATAGAACCACAAAATATGTGATAAAAATAAAAACAACCACCCAATAGCCCCCCCCCCACAAAAAACACATTTTAAAAGGGCATAGGATGTAAACCAGATCAACCAAAGGCCTGGTTAAAAAGGAACGTTTTTGCCTGGCGCCTAAAGATGTATAATGAAGATGCCAGACGAATTTCCCTGGGGAGAGCATTTCACAGACGGGGAGCCACTGCAGAGAAGGCCCCTTTCTCGTGTTGCCACCTTCTAGACCTCTCAAGGAGGCAGCACATGAAGGAAGGCCTCATAAGATGATCTCAGGGTCTGGGTAGGTTCATATGGAAAGAGGCGGTCCTTGAGGAATTGGGGTCCTGAGACATTTTATGGGTTTGGAGAACCTTGGAAAGGCTACACCCAATTTTGACCAACAGAGGAGCCTCAGCTGGGGTTTATTATGTCCAAATTGCATTATTGTGATGCTCTTTTAAGCTGGCCTCCTCTGTTCCCACCAGTCTCTTTTCCTGCTGTCAATTAATGAGAAGTCTTGCCATCCCCAGCATTAGAAAGCCAAGGTTCAGTCGTTTCCCCCCTCATTCCACTTACTTCATCCTTTTCTCCTTTCAGCATACTATTCAGTTGCTTGTTCTTGCTTTGAAGTTGCTGCTCCTTGCTCTGCACAGCTGCAATTTCCTGTTCACAAGCTTCCACCTGGTCCTGAAGTTTTTTGGGGCAGGGTGGGAATAAGCAGGAGGTGTAAAGAATTAAGGGAAGAAAGACCGCGTCTCTCTTCCTGCACCTCCCACCCCCAAAAGATAAAGCACCCCACTAATTATATTGCTGAACAGGGCAGGTGGATGATGCATGGGTTAATAAGTCTGTAGGAAAGCAAGCAAATATCTATATAGGCCCAGTTCACACATAATGCTAAGCCAAACCATGGCTTGCTGCAAATGAGCGGATTGTTTGATGTATTACGGTTGTTTGATGTATTACGGTATTTTAATATTTTGTTGGAAGCAACCCAGAGTGGCTGGGGAAGCCCAGCCAGATGGGTGGGGTATAAATATTATTATTATTATTATTTATTATTATTATTATTATTATTATTATTATGCGGGTGGTGCTGTGGGTTAAACCTCAGAGCCTAAGACTTGCTGATCAGAAGGTCAGTGGTTCGAATCCCCACGACGGGGTGAGCTCCCGTTGCTCGGTCCCTGCTCCTGCCAACCTAGCAGTTCGAAAGCATGTCAAAGTGCAAGTAGATAAATAGGTACCGCTCCAGCGGGAAGGTAAATGGTGTTTCCGTGCACTGCTCTGGTTCGCCAGAAGCGGCTTTGTCATGCTGGCCACATGACCCGGAAGCTGTACGCCGGCTCCCTCGGCCAATAAAGCGAGATGAGCGCCGCAACCCCAGAGTCGGTCACGACTGGACCTAATGGTCAGGGGTCCCTTTACCTTTACCTATTATTATTATTATTATTATTATTATTATTATTATTCCTAGAGAGAAGGTTGCAGCTGCTCTCCTCTTCCTCCTGCTCCCACACTGCTGAAGGCCAACTCATGCTTTGGCTAAGTGTTGCTTCAGAGCCCAGGTGTGTGGCATGAGCAGTTAAGACAGGAACAAGCCTTAATTACAGCCAGGTAAGTTAACAGATTTTAGAGGCTCACAGCTGCTTTAGGCTGAATATTGGTTCCTAACTGAGCCTGCTACATGACAGGGCAAGCTGGGCCCTTCCTCTTCTAAAAGAATTCTAAGGTCTCAAATATAAATTAAATGTACAAGGCAAACCCATACCTAAGTATATAAACCACGTGTCTGAAATAGTACAGGAGAGCAATCCTCAAGCCATTTTGACTCTCCCAAATTGACCTCAAATATTCCTCTGCAAGGAGGAAGGAAATGGGAAAGCCTCCCCATTGTCTTTTGCTTACCTGCCTTAAGGGCGTATTTGTGTGTGAATAGGGTGAGCTTGTGACCTGGATTCAGGAACTAAAGTATTAACCATCGCAAAAGAATGGCCAGGCTGCCTAGGTAATGCAATCAGTGACCACTATCAGGTATCCTGGCAGACAGGATTTCTGCTGTAGACCGCTTCCTTCTGTGATGTATGTATGATGTTTTAGGGGGGTGGTCTTGGGCTAAAGGTAGGCAATTTCAAAAGTCTGTATAAGGGCTTGCGCACCATTGTTCAGGATTCTCCTCCCTCCTGCGTGTGGTGAGTGGGGACCCTGTTGCAACAGTTTAATAAAGATCAGGCTTACTAGCCGTTTTGCTTCTCAGTATACTCTGGTTGGCCTCTGTTATATTCTCCTACCGATAGGGGACCCACTTAAGGACTCTGTACGGGCTATTGGATACCCCATAAGGGGAAAGGAGCAGTTTTTTTCTTAATAACACTCTTATTGCAGGTAGGTGTCCAAATCTGGCATTTGGGGCTGGTGGAGCTACCCACAAGCTTATCTACGTCATGGGCTCCTTTGGAGGAAGGGCAGGATATAAATTTAATACACAAGCAAATACAGTGGTGCCCCGCAAGACGAATGCCTCGCAAGACGGAAAACCCGCTAGATGAAAGAGTTTTCCGTTTTGGAGGTGCTTCGCAAAACAAATTTCCTATGGGCTTGCTTCGCAAGATGAAAATGTCTTGCGAGTTCCTGCGGTTTTTTTCCCCTTTCCCCCCCTTTTTCTAAGCCGCTAAGCTGCTTATCCGCTAAACTGATAAGCCACTAAAAGCCGCTAAACTGCTAATAGCGCTAATCCGCTAAGCCGTCAATGGGCTTGCTTCGCAAGACGAAAAAACCGCTAGACGAAGAGACTCACGGAACGGATTAATTTCGTCTTCCGAGGCACCACTGTAGAAGTAAACAGAACTTGAGCAACTGGCTGTGGCCCCCTCCACCAGCAGCGTGCTCACAAGTAAGTCCACTAGTTTATATCACTGCAGCATGCTAGGCCTCTCCTCGTCCTGGCCCCCTCCCCTTGAGAACCCCTAAAGATCCAGGAGAATAGATGATCATACAACAGTTAACCCTGTATGATCTTTTTGCTGCTGCTTAGAGTAAACAGTGTTTAATTTATAACAGAGACAGCATGTTATTGCACTGCCCAATCCAGATAGTTGCTGTTCCAGTAAACTATTTAAGAGTTTCATGCTGTACAGAAATTGTCCTTGAACAGGGACACTTTGATACAGCTTCTTCTGCCTCACCCATTTCTTAGTTGCCATTACACAGAAAAATATTTTGAACTATTCATTATTCAGTGGAAGTTTTTTTCCCTTATCAATTGTGATTTTTTTTTTTTTGCTGCGCTCACAAAATTTCCTATGAGCTCATGATTAGTCCACAGAAAACCCAGAAGTTAAAAGGCACTAATTATATTAGGTAACACTTTGAACATTCTGAAGCGCTATCTCAGTAATTCTTACAGCAAACCTGAAAGGTAGGACAATATTATCACACACTGCGAATCAGAAAGGTTGCTGACCCCTCTTCTACCCCAAGAACCCAAATGCAGAGAATGGGCATTAACAAGCTGAGATGCACTGATGGGATGAACAGAGTAAAAACCCAGGAGCTCTGACCTTGAGTTTACCATGCCGCGACCTCAGGTAGTCCAGTTCTCCAGCCCGTCGCCTTTCCTCTGCCTCCAGGTCACCCAGCTTGGCAGACACACCTTGGTAGAGATTCAGCAGTCTGCAAGTACTGTTAACTAACGCCAGGAGGTCAAAGCCGTGCTCAGCACCATCTCCAGAACCATCATCCTTATATAGCGCAGGAAGCCCCAGCATCACCAGTTCCTAGGTAGAGAAGGTAGTTAAGGAGAGAAGAGTCACTAAAGGAGTCCGATGACTGTTTAACTGCAACTGCTTTTCTCCAGGTTCTGTCCACCTTACCATTAGGTACTCAGTTTCTCTCCTGGCTCATTGGTTAACTTGCTTTCACCATCTTCTTAACCAGTCCTTATACAGGGGCCTACCAGCACAGAGCCTATGACTTGCTGATCAGAAGGTCAGCGGTTCGAATCCCCGTGACGGGGTGAGCTCTCATTGCTCAATCCCTGCTCCTGCCAACCTAGCAGTTAGAAAGCACGTCAAAGTGCAACTAGATAAATAGGTAGTGCTCCGGCAGGAAGGTAAAAGGCGTTTCCATGTGCTGCTCTGGTTCGCCAGAAGCGGCTTAGTCATGCTGGCCACATGACCCAGAAGCTGTACACTGGCTTCCTTGGCCAATAAAGCGAGATGAGCGCTGCAACCCCAGAGTCGGCCACAACTGGACCTAACAGTCAGGGGTCCCTTTACCTTTACCTACCAGCACACCAGAAGTCTACCCTTCTGTGATCCCTTTGCAGGAGACAGATATCCCCAAATTTATCATACAGCTCAGCTTCAATAGAAATTTTGACGCATCCTCAAAACTACCCGGCAATTTGAAATGTATAAATCTAAATCATAAAAGTGTTGGAAATGTAAAAAGAAAGAAGGTTCCTTTTATCATATGTGGTGGTCTTGTACTAAGGTTAAAGCTTACTGGGAAATGATATACAGGGAATTGAAAAGGATGTTCAAAATAACCTTTTGGGGGGGAAACCCCAGAAATTTTTCTTTTGGGAATTATAGAGACAGAACTACCTAAAATGTATAAAAACTGATTCATGTATGCTGCTACAGCGGCAAGAATGTTACTTGCCCCAAAATAGAAAGAAGCAGAAGTCCCAGCAAAGGAAGAATGGATACAAAAACTTATGGAATATGCAGAAATGGCGAAACTTACTGGAAGAAAAAGAACTCAAGATAACATATATATATATTTAAAAAATTGGTAATGGTTTATTACATTAATTATAAACAGATAAAAACATTGGCAGGGTTGTTGTAATAACCTGCAGTTTCATAAGAGTATATATTTAAAGAAGATGAATCAATGAGCAAATTAAGTTAATCTGGATATGCAGAAGATATTAAAAACAGGAACTGCAGAAAGAGGGGGAAAGAAGTCAAGTTTTGAAATGTCAAAAGGATTGTAAAAATAGTGAAATGTATAAAATTTATGAAATGTATAAGCTTTAAAAGTACAAAATAAAAATACATAAAATGCAAACGAAAAACAAAGACCCCAACTACCCTGCAATTTGCACAGGAGCGAGGGAAACCTCTCAGTTGTTATACCTGCAGCTTGACATCACCAAACTAGATAGTAGCAGACAGCTGGAAAAGTAGATTCCTTCCCTGTAAAAGGCTCAGTCCTGACTCGCAGTGACCTTCCTGCCCAAGGCCATTGCTCACCTTGTTAAGGTAGGAGATACAATGATCGACATTGTCACTCCAACAGACGACATCGCCCAGGCCACCAAGGCCTCCCAGAAGCTCCCCAGAGTCAGGGTAACAGGCTGGGTTTGCCCCATCAGCTGAAAAGAGGCCCATCTCAGAAGCATAGCTGGAAACGAAGAACTGTGTGTCTGTGAGGAAGAAGACACAGTAATAACACAGGAAGGTCCAGCGGGAAGACATAGGTGGAAGAGGGACCAAAGGATGCCTGAGCTGTAGGTAGGATGCATGATGGACCTCTGCGAATCCAAGGGACAGAGGAAGGTCTTTTGGGGCTTAAGTGTGGGAGTGAGTGCTAAGATGGCGTTTTCATGCATGCATCTGCACCCGTGTTAGAAACTGAGATATGGAAGCCAGGAGCTAAATGGCACCTTAAGCCGAGGTTATGGGCGCAGCAATGGAATGTCTAGGCGCACTTTTTTTATAACAAGAATGCAAAGCTGAAAATGAATGAACTGTAGCCAAAATATTTTCATTTTCCACATGGTCTAGTCCTTCCCCTGCGCACCCCCCATATATTCTTAAGAGGGTCTCTTCTCCAGTCTTCAGAGAGTAGCTGGAAGTGGGGAGGCAGAAAAACATCCTCCTTTCCTTCCACTCTGCAGTTTTAATCTGAAATCTTAGGCGCAGTATTGCGCCCAGAGCGCAGAAACTGCTTGCTCTAATGAAATTCCCAGTCGCAAAATGCGTCTAGAACAGTGGGAGTTTTGAACACCGGTTTCCACACACAGAGAGAGAGAGAGCTTCTTTACCCATATATTTGTGCACTCAGTAACATACAGTCATACCTCAGGTTGAATGTGCTTCGGGATGAGCGGGTTCGAGTTGCGCTCCGTGGCAACCCGGAAGTAACGGAGCGCGTTACTTCCGGGTTTCGCCGCTTGAGCATGTGCAGACGTTCAAAATGACGTCACGTGCATGCACAGAAGCGCCAAAACATGACCCGCACACGCACAGACACGGGTTGCGTTTGCTTCTAGATGCGAACGGGGCTCTGGAACGGATCCCGTTCGCATCTAGAGGTACCCCTATACTGGTATAATGACAAGCTTGAATGTGAACCAGCCACTTAAAGACAGCCATTTCAGTGGCACCAGTTGTATACTTGAATACACAGCCATATAGAGAAAACAAGTGCAGCTTTTTTGTGGGAAATCCCTGTAGGGTACAAGGCTGCAGAGATAAAGC
Source organism: Podarcis cretensis (assembly GCF_951804945.1). NCBI lineage: Eukaryota > Metazoa > Chordata > Lepidosauria > Squamata > Lacertidae > Podarcis > Podarcis cretensis. The sequence continues at coordinate 35,328,282 of NC_137187.1, forward strand.
CCCAGAGGTCCAGGAGCCAGGAGCCCTGCTCCACAAGGAGGAATCAGTCCAGGAGGAAACAGTCCTAGAAAAGCAGAGTAGCTCTCCCGCCAGCTATAGCACAGGCCATTTGGTGCCTCACTATCTCAAGCAGACCTTGAGATTGTCACTCTCTCGCTGAGCCTAACCTACCTCACAGGGTTGCTGTGAGGATAAAAATGTGTCTCTGTGGATATAATAATGTACACTGCTTCCTTAAGCCCCTTGGAGGAAGGATGGGACAGAAATGTAAGAAATCAATTAAACGAGCAAATGCTGGAAAAGTTAGAAACTCTGCCAAGCATCTCTAGTTAAGATGCCTTACCAAATGGTAACTGCACAGTTACCTGTGAATAGTTGTTCCCCTGGAGTATCTGGGGCAGCTGAGGCTTCCATTTTCTACCAGGGGTTCACTAGAAATCTAGAAAGAAACTAAGAGTTATTATTATTATTTTAGGCACTCCTACAAGGTCCACAATGCAGCAGTGGCACAGGAATCTGAGCTCATCTACACCCAGCTAGTCAACATGCTTCTGGCTCTCTTGCAAGAACTCACACATTAATTCTATTTTAATAATCACTACCAGTTACTAGCAGATAACAGATTCATTTTTTTAACTTTGATCCTGTACTGAATTTACTTGCCAGGTGGGTGACTGAGAAAACTGAATGTCCCTCTAGGTAACAGGGCCTCACATTGCTTATGCAGTGAATTTCTGGAGAGCTTTTGAATTTAGGTAAAAAGAAAAAGCACAACCTTGGAGGCCATACACTTGTCCTGAAGCGTGTTTTTTTTGGATTCAGAAAAGTGTGTAATTTCCCCCACACATTATTTTGCAATGCTTTTCCATCAGATTGCCTCAGAATAGCTCTGTCACACAGGTGGCTTCTGCAAATCCTGCCCTTTGCCCCATGCTTCTGTCAATTTAAGGCAGCCTTTGCCAAGCTGGTGCCCTGCAGATGTTTGGGATGAGGCAATTCTCAAATGCCCCTGCCAGCACCACTGGCTGACTGGGACTGATGGGAATCAGACCAAAACATCTGCATGTTGGTGAAGGCTCATTTCAGGAATGCTGCCTGTTTCCTAGGACAGAAGGCCTGGAGTTTATCAGCATTTTAGGCCATACTATTAAGATTGCCTGCCAAGCCATATTTTACTTGTCTACTCTGTAAGGATGCTAGCTGGTTTGCCACTGTAAACAATGGCCCCACAGCATTCCTCAAACTTGGGTTCCTGGCTGTTGTCAGACTACAACTCCCATCATTCCTGACCACTGGTACTGCTAGCTAGGGATGATGGGAGTTGTAGTCCAGCAACAGCCAGGGACCCAGGTTTGAGAAACACTGCCAGAGTCTTGAATGCATCCCTCCCAAATGTCCCACCCCACATTTGTAAACTTTTCTGGACATAGACCTAGCTATGCATTTGCTACTTTGTAAAATGTATGCATTTTTAAAAATATTCAAATATTAATTAAGATGCCTACACATCACCTTTTATTAATAATAAAAACACAAACAAGGCAAAACATACAATAGAGCCCTTATAGGACAGCTGCCTGACAAGCTTTTCTCATCTCTATGTGGGGAGAAAACTTGCCCTGCGGAATTTCTGCTTAAAAGGCACAGGCACCCTGCAAACCAGGCAGAAGTTGGCAACCTTCATAACCACCTTCCCTCAAGCTATTAACTTTACTTTAGTATTCAAAGGGGAACCTGCAAGCACAATCTTCATCCTTTAAGAAGTCAGCACTCAAATCTCCATGTTTAAAGGGATTTCAGGCACCTATATTAGAGGGCAGCAAGCTTGTTGTTTTTTACTCAAGCTTTGCCTGTTTCCCAGTGCAGAATTATTGCCACTGTTCTCCTACTTTTAAGAATATCTCTGTCACTTCCTGCACCCACCCAGACAGAAGGATACAGAGACACTAATAATAATAATAATAGCAATAATAATAATGAACATATGGGAAAAGGTGTGGCTGATACTGTTAGGGAACAGGGCATGACGTCCATTTTCTCTCTCTCTTCCACACACACACACACCCCTCTAGTCCTTCAAACACACAATCACACACAGCATCCATAGCGTATAATAAAAAGCTATTCTTTTTAAAAAGCAAAACAAAACTTGAAATCCCCCATAAGCTTATCTCGTTGATAAAATGCTCACACACTAATCCTTTAGCTGCTCCTATATTTTTATCTGTAAGCCGCCTTGTGTCCCTGGCAGGGGGAAAGGCGGGGTATATTATATAAAGGAATAATAGGACGGCGGTGAAGCCGCCAACCTCGCTAGCCTAACCCCCTGCAGAGTTGTGCAATATACGCTCAGCAGCCCTGCCGGCACCAGAGAAACCCCCCGACCCGCCGTCCCCACAACCGCAATGCACACGCTCCTTACTAGCGCAGCGCAGACCCCGCAAGACTCGCCGGGAGCTGCAGGTCAATGGCTTTTTCCCTAAAGTTCCCGCCCCTGTTCAGCGCGACTCGCCATTGGATGGAACGGAGGGATCCCGCTCTGACGTCATGCAGTTTGCAGTTCTGATATGTTGAGGCTGGTTATCCCCAGCAACTTCAGAGTGAGGTATACTGTACTCAGTGCCGGATTTACGTATAAGCTAAACAAGCTTTAGCTTAGGGTCCCACGCTCTTGGGGGCCCCCAAAAAAATTAAAGGGAAAAAAAACCTGGATGTACGTTTCCAAAATATAAAATAAAAAGCAAATAAAATAAAACCTACATACAGCAAGTGTTTTGTCTTGGGCTCCTATGATGTAGGTAATGGGCCAGTCACTTTTGTGCATGTGACAGTATGCACAGCCATTTTGTGCTGGCACCCATGGCACTTTTTTATCAATATATGAGTACTGGCACCTTTAAATGTATTTTTACTGGGGAAAGGACTGACCATCTTCGTATTGACGTCTTTATTTTAACGTGCCGCCGGGGCCATTCTGAAACTAGCAAGCAATTTAACAGTATATATCCTATTGGAATGCACTTAAAATCCAGCTAATATATCTGAAACAAGCTACCTATCAGTTTAAGGCAGTGTAATAATCAAAAGCAGTGGTTCCCTAACTCCCCACCACCACCACTTGACAATTACTAACACCATTTATTGATCTTTCTGCCCCCTGTAGCAATTGTAACACACTGCACTAGATGCTGTGTGGCTTTTCATGGAATTTTATTACTTCATTTGTTTCTTACATTGTATTACCATTTGAATTCCAGAGAATACAATGTAAAGTACGAGCATAAACAAGAGAATACAAAGAAAAGAATAAAATAAAATGCTTTTGGAGGGAAAATCTTTCTAAAGATAGTTTTCTATTTAAGTTACATTATAGTCCAAAGGCTATTCATCAGGAAATAAGGATTTGTTTTCAGTTTTTCATGTGTGCTGAAACTCAGTCTAAGGTTTTTATTTTTTTAAAAGCGTTTAACCACATCAGTTAACAAACATGGATACATATGCTATAATGTTATTGTTTTAGTTTAAAAAATTGTTTAAATTGTTATTAAGGAAATGATTATTTTTCTCCTTCCAATAAAGCACAGCAGAAAAGTTGTCCAAATATAAACTGACTAGTGATTTAAATCGATTTGATTTAAATCAAATCCACCCTGCTTGTTGTGAATATATGCACTTTCCCCCTCCATTAATGTTTTGCGGCCCTCTCTCGTTGCCTTTTCTGCTCTTTTAGACGTGGCAGCCATTTTGTGATGTGGCAGCATGCCCCTACAGCAGCCATTTTGAGCGCAATGCATCAAACGGAGCCTGCGCAGTCTGTTGACTGTGAGCATATTAGGAAACTTTCCAGGTTTGGGGGCGGGGTAGGGTGTGGTGGGCCTTGAAGAGACAAATAATGATGTGCTAGTCACAGAGGACACACATATGGCAACGATTTATCAGCTGCTTGTGCCATAGGAGGATACAAGGGGCCGAAGTCTCTTCTTCCACCCCTGCAAAATATTTGAGAGGACTGGAGCCCCCCCCCCCCAAATTGATGGTCAAAATGATGTGCATGCGCCACATCTTGTGATCAATTATGTGGGGCGGGGCTGACCTGCCCCCCTCCCAATATGTTATCAAGTTGGCACTCTTGGCTCATGCTATCTACATAGCAAAGTGCTTTTGCAAAGTGATTGTCTACAAAAGTGCTTTTATAAAACCCCAAACCGCATCACTTCAAATGCTGTAAGGTGTGCAGGTGCCCCCTCTCTACTTTTTCCACCAAATACTTATATCCAACTGTGGATAACTGGGATTCTAATTTTTAAAAAATAAATAAAAACATTGCACATAGTTTAGTTTGGGAGTTATGGGATTAATTTGATTCCCAGAGCCAACCCACAATTTCTGAGACACAGGTTCCCTTCTGAAACATTGCGAGAACCACAGAATTATGGAATTGGAGGGGACCACGAGGGTCATCTGGTCCAACCCCATGCAATGCGAGAATCTTTTACTAAGATGGTGACACCCTCCCCCCCCCCCCGGCTGATTAGAAGATTATTAAAACAGCAGTTTTCAGTGATGGGTGCCCATGCGAACCTCCTAGTGTTCCGAGTCCTGCACAGATATCCACTTTCCATTCTCTCTGGAAATATTTGCTCTTGAACATGCATATCAGCTATCTTTTGCAAGAGTTTGGTGTCATTGTCTTGTTGGGGAGGGGAATACTTTTTTGGGGCTGAAGCAGCAAACTCCCCCAACAAGTGCATGCACACTTCTTCCAATACACTGAAACAGAAGTCACCAGACCCTACTGGAAGGAATTTTTTTATTTTGTTTTGACTACAGCAGACCAACACGGCTACCCGCCTGTAACTAGAACTATGAAAGCCATGATTATGCATGGATGTGGCATAGAGATGTTTGTGGACCATCCTGGGCCTCCTCCATATTGTGTGGCTGAAGAGATAGATGGCAGGACAAGGTCTATGAGGAAGGTGTTGGAAACACAGTCTTCTTGGTTACCTGGCAGAGATAATGTTTTGGCAAACTGTCCGGGCCACAATTCTGCAACAGCCAGCAAAATTATCACCCACAAGCCTATGCTGTGGACTATGGGACTTCTACCTGATATAAACAGCGGGCCCATAAGTTGAGGGAACCTCAAGATCTGCTGCCAATAGCCTTTCACTTAGAAAACCAAGGAAAAAAAGAACGCCCACATCACAGAGGTCTAAGTTTAATTTAAAAACATCACTCTCTTATACAATGGTGCAACTGGAGGAGCGAGAAGGAAACTGGATCAGCTGAGGAGAAAATGGCAAAGAGACCAGCTCCTGTAAAAACAGCTGGCCAGCTACTTGTGGGACCCTCCGCTAAGAGAAGGCCTGCTAAGGGGAGACATCCCCAAACAATTCGAGGACTCCAACCAACCAGCCTGGGAGGTAACACCGTCCTCACTTCAGAGTGCTGGCACTGCAGAAATAATTCCCGACACAACAAGCATCCGAGGAAGTCGTTGATCCCTCAGGGTTCAGCTGACGAAGAGGTGGGAGCAGGGGCAGGAGGACTCTCTTTTTGAACCAGCTCCGGCTCATCTTCCCCATCGTGTGGAGGATGAACAAGCACCTTGTCCAAGATGCCAAATTCCTGGGCTTCGACTGGGCTCATGTAACGATCTCTCTCCATGGCAGCTTCTGTGAGGGTTAAGGACACGTAAAGGCTTAATACATAAACGTGGAAAAGCACCAAAAAGTGCGAGCCCATATACCAGGGTCTCCCTGCTCCATCCCAACTTCCATCTCCACTGCCATTCTGCAATTGAAGCATCCATGGATAGACACTGCAAGGACCCCATCAACCCTTACTTAAGTCTTCCAGGATTATTTGTTTACATAATAATAGAATCAATCCACAAACGCAACATCGGTACAGTTTAAATTAGGGTTCAATTCCAGAGCTAAAATCATTTACAAATGCCAGAAAATACCGATAAATTTAACAGCATAAGTCCAGTCTTGACCCCAGCCCAACTAAACATCTGACAGCACATCTCAAGGCTGACCAGGGAGGGCACTGGGTGAGAGACAAATGTCGGTCTCCCAGGGTGAAAGACTGGGAGGAGAAAAAAGATCCCAGGTGAGAGCTGGGAGGAGTTACTGTCCTCTGTGGGTGCTAAGGACCAATAATTACTTTTAAGAGTAATTCAATTTGCATCTTCTGTAGTTGTAAATTAGCTGTCTTATGGGAAAATCTGAATTAAAAAAATATATTTTTAAAAGGAAATTGTGTTATTACAGAAGGAATTCTTGTTTTATTTGTTTATTCGCCTTTTCTTCAAAGGGAATCTGCAGCCCTACAGATGTTGTTGGACCACAGCTCATATCATCACACTGGCTGAGGCTGACATTTCTGAAGGGTCACAGGTTCCCCTTCTCTGGTTTATACCCTGCCTTTATTCCTCCATGGAACTCAAGTTGACATACATGTGGATCTCAGGTGGCTACCCACCCAGAAACTGATGAGACTCAGACTTGCTTGGCTTCAGGTGCCTTCAGAGCCTGCACTGGGACAGAAAGCTTTATCTGACCACAGTGGTGTCCAAGGAAGGAACATATAATAATAATAATAATAATAATAATAATAATAATAATAATAAATTTATTATTTATACCCCGCCCATCTGGCTGGGCCTCCCCAGCCACTCTGGGCGGCTTCCATAAAAACCAAAAATACAGTAAAATCACACGTTAAAAACTTCCCTAAACAGGGCTGCCTTAAGATATCCAAACTAGAGGCTGGAACAAGCATATGGCCTCTCTCTCCTAAAAAGTACAGTGCTACCTCAGGTTACATATGCTTCAGGTTACAGACTCCACTAACCCAGAAATAGTACCTCGGGTTAAGAACTTTGCTTCAGGATGAGAACAGAAATTGTGCTCCGGCGGCTGCAGGAGGCCCCATTAGCTAAAGTGGTGCTTCAGGTTAAGAACAGACCTCCAGAACGAATTAAGTACTTAACCAGAGGTACCACTGTACTAGATATCTCCCCTGGCACACAAGGTTTTGTCTCCCTGCCCCACCTTCTGGCTCCGATGCTTCTTACCAATCACATCCAGGGATTGCTTCGTGTGCTTGGCATAGAGGGCATTGATCTGCTTCTTCAGTTTGAGGATCTCTTCAGCCTGGATGGCAATGTCTGTAGCCTGACCCTGGAAGTCAGGAGTCAGAGAGTCAGTGGGAAATTATAGCCTGTCATCTGCTGAGGTCATTCACTCACCAGCAAGCACTGGGGAATGCAGAGGATGGGTAAAGGTAAAGGTAAAGGACCCCTGGACGCTTAAGTTCAGTCAAAGGCGCTCATCTCGCTTTCAGGCTGAGGGAGCCGGCGTTTGCCCACAGACAATTTTCCAGGTCATGTAGCCAGCATGACTAAATCGCTTCTGGCGCAACGGGACACCGTGACAGAAACCAGAGCGGACAATAACGCCGTTTGCCTTCCTGCCCCAGTGGTACCTATTTATCTACTTGCACTGGCATGCTTTCGAACTGCTAGGTTGGCAGAAGCTGTGACAGGGCAGCAGGAGCTCACCCCACTGCAGGGATTCGAACCGCTGACCTTCTGATCAGCAAGCCCAAGAGGCTCTGTGGTTTAGACCACAGCGCCACCCACATCCCCTAGGCAGAGGATGGATACAAGATCTGCACCCCATGTCCCACGTCCTGGGGAGCAATTTGCCCAGGAAAGCATCAAGACAGGGTGCTGGCTAGAGAAGGTGGTGTGGCCCCTGCAAGAGAAAGCAGCAGCAGTAGGCTTAGACTTACCCGTGCCCCACCTGATGGCTGGTGGATCATTATGCGGGAGTTGGGCAGAGAGTGGCGCATGCCTGGTGAGCCCGCAGCCAATAGCAGGGAGCCCATGCTAGCTGCCTGCCCCACACACCATGTGCAAATGGGGTTCAGGATGTACTGCATGGTGTCATAGATAGCCAGTCCAGATGTTACCGCACCACCTACGGAGGGAACAGAGAAGTCACTAGTGGTCCCCAAATTTAGACACGGCATGCCTTCTTAAGCCATTTCTTTTTTAAAACACCCAGGTGACATTAAGGATAAGGTAAGAGAGAGGGGATTCTGTAGGGAAGCTGCTCTGATGTCACTCTGTGCTTTTCGCTGCCTCTCACCTGGGCTGTTGATGTACATGTGGATCGGCTTCTTGTTGCTTTCCGACTGCAGGAAAAGTAGCTGTGCAATAACCAAGCTCGCAACGTTGTCATCAATCTGTAGACAGGGAATGCAAGGCAGTGGATGAGAAGCAGGGGAACTCCTTGCCGCAGGAAACCCACCTCCTGTTCAAGTCAATATATACCTGAAGTCAGGTATACCTGAAGGAGCGTCTCCACCCCCATCATTCATCCCGGACACTGAGGTCCTCCTCTCAGGGTCATTTGGCGGTTCTCTCACTGCAAAAAGTAAGGTTCCAGGGAACTAGGCAGAGGGCCTTCTCGGTGGTGGCGCCCGCCCTGTGGAACGCCCTCCCTTCAGATGTCAAGGAAATAAACAACTATCTGACTTTTAGAAGACATCTGAAGGCAGCCCTGTTTAAGGAAGTTTTTAATGTTTGATGTTTTAGCATGTTTTTAATGTTCCGTTGGAAGCCACCCAGAGTGGCTGGGGAAACCCAGCCAGATGGGCAAGGTATAAAGAATATATTATTATTATTATTATTATTATTATTATTATTATTATTATTATTATTATTATTATTATCAAGTCCAACACCCGAGAACTGCTGTTGTCTGAGAAGTGGCCATCCAGAATTCAGGAATGAGAATCCCACCAGCCCAGAATGACAAAAGGGTGCACGTTAATATAACGCAAGGGACTTAATTAGAGGAACTCTTTGAATTTAATTATCTAAAAGAACCCGCCAGAACAGTGTGCAGAGGAGAGGAGGTCCGTTTGAAAAGCTGAAAATCTTGCACTGACGGGACGAATGCTGTACACTTGAATTCTTCCCATTATAAGCACATCTATCCACAATCAATATTTTTCAAAAGCTCAGGGAGTGGAATTCTGTGTAGGTCAGTGGAGTAGGCACTCAGGGAATGAGGTCCACTCATGCAGTGGGACTCCCCCCCCCCCACCTGCACATCCCCACTAAACATGTAATGGGGGTTCTCCTAACCCTCCAGTGCAGATTTAAAAGATGTGTGGAAGCATGCAGGGAGAGGAGGGAGGGGAAGTTCTTTTGTTCAAGCAGACCATGTTCCGCCACCCAATAATTTAGCTGAATTATGCCCAGAGTTCCCCAGGAGTTTGAGTTCATAGCCACATTCTGGGTGGAGTAAGCTAGACTGGTGACTGGGAGCGGCCGCCGAGACCACATAACACCGGTCTTGAAATACCTACATTGGCTCCCAGTATGTTTCCGAGCACAATTCAAAGCGTTGGTGCTGACCTTTAAAGCCCTAAACGGCCTCGGCCCAGTATACCTGGAGGAATGTCTCCACCCCCAACGTTCTGCCCGGACACTGAGGGCCCAGCTCTGAGGGCTTTCTGGCAGTTCACTCCCTGCAAGAAGTGAGGTTCCAGGGAACCAGGTAGAGGGCCTTCTCAGTAGTGGCGCCCACCCTGTGAAATGTCCTCACTTCAGATGCCAAGGAAATAAACAACTATCTGACTTTTAGAAGACATCTGAAGGCAGCCCTGTTTAGGGAAGTTTATAATGACTGATGTTTTAATGTATTTTAAATCTTTTATTGGGAGCCTCCCAGAGTGCAGAGTGGCTGGGGAAACCCAGCCAGATGGGCAGGGGAAAATAATAATAATAATAATAATAATAATAATAATAATAATAATACACATGGACACACTGTGTCAGAGGACCCATTTGTCTCGCTGCAGAAGGAGTTTGTGTACTTACTGGGCCCATGACACAGACAATGCGCTCTCTCAGAAGGCGGGAGTAGATGTCATAAGCTCGCTCGCCACGACCCTGAAACAGAGAGAAGATCAGCACAAGTACCCTCAAGGCCTGGGATTCGGTGCTGGTGGAGAAGGAAAGTCCCAGCATATTTCAGAGGGAAGGACCTCCAGTCTCAAACGAAGGAAACAGCTTGCTGGAAGCTTTCTTTAGCATGGTTCTAAGAGCAGAACAAAGTTAAGCCATTTTGAAGGGCATTGGAACAGTTGCACGCTGATAAAAACCAAGGCGTGCATCGACAGAAGGCAGAGTCGTAAATAAATTAGGGGACTTAAAACATGGCTGCACCGTGATTCTGGTCTCCACAAACTCCATCCCTGACACTTTGGCTGTCACGACCAAAAATAATTAAAATTAAAAAAGCATCCACCCTTAGGGAGGTATAATAAAAGATGTACAGGCAATAATTTGTGCAATCAGAAGGAAACCTCCTCCAGTTGCAAAAAGACTAGCACAATATACAAAGCCCTGTCCATATTCTTAAATTTTCTTAAGAGCCTTCAAATGCAATTGCACAGTATTAAACGTAACCTGCTTGTAGTTAGGTCTCTGCAGTTTTTGCATCGATGGGCCTGCAATGTAGCACAACCCTTAGCAAATTACTCTTATGAGCCTGACAGTAACTGCCAGCCACCGCCACAACCACCTGTTATAAGTGATTTCAGACTTTGCAATTCCAGTCTGCTCCCTTTCCCAAAAATATGCTGATAAAGAGGAGGACCTCCCTCCCCTCCCCTGTGCTTACCGTTTGCTCCACTACGATGGGAATGAGAGGGATGTGACTCTGGGGAGACTGGTGGAGGCTCCGAGCCACAGAGAGGACGTGGCGTCCCAGCCGCAAGGGGTGCTGCAGGCAGAGAGAAGGCCCGTTACCAAACAGACAGACACGCACCCCTGTCAATAACCACCAGCAGCTCCTCTGCAATCCTCCATTCAAGGTGCAGCATTTTCATTAACACCCTTTCAAATTCACTGCCACGTTCACCATTGCGCCCTCATGCTCAGCGGGAAAAGGAGGAGACTACGCTGCTTTCAACTATATATATATATATATATATATATATATATAGTTAAAGCTATGGTTTTCCCAGTAGTGATGTATGGAAGTGAGAGCTGGACCATAAAGAAGGCTGATCGCCGAATAAATCATGCTTTTGAATTATGGTGCTGGAGGAGACTTTTGAGAGTCCCATGGACTGCAAGAAGATCAAACCTCTCCATTCTGAAGGAAATCAGCCCTGAATGCTCACTGGAAGGACAGATCCTGAAGCTGAGGCTCCAATACTTTGGCCACCTCACGAGAAGAGAAGACTCCCTGGAAAAGACCCTGATGTTGGGAAAGATTGAGAGCACAAGGAGAAGGGGACGGCAGAGGACGAGATGGTTGGACAGTGTTCTCGAAGCTACTAACATGAGTTTGACCAAACTGTGGGAGGCAGTGGAAGACAGAAGTGCCTGGCATGCTCTGGTCCGTGGGGTCACAAAGAGTCGGACACGACTAAACGGCTAAACAACAACACGCTGCTTTTAGCATCTGTGAGTGTAGAGGCAGGACTCAGCAGGGATGCCAGGCCAAAGAAAGGTGTGGCATTCTACTTTCACGAGAGAACAGCAAAACTTATCCATCAGTCCATTTGAAACACTTCACACACAGCGCAACCAGCTGTCGCACTTACATTGGCAGGCTAGCAAATATCCCCATGGGTTTGTCTTCGAAGACAACATTTTGCATTTGGTGATTAGAATCAAAGAAGCACGAAGTTGGAAGGGACCCCAACTCTAGTCCAGTCCTCAAACTCGGCCCTCCAGATGTTTTGAGACTACAATTCCCATCATCCCTGACCACTGGTCCTGCTAGCTAAGGATCATGGGAGTTGTAGGCCAAAAACATCTGGAGGGCTGAGTTTGAGGAAGCCTGCTCTAGTCCAACCCCCTGCAATGCAAAGAATCTCAACTAAAGCAAAACACTGTATTTTTAATAGGGACACGGGTGGTGCTATGGGTTAAACCACAGAGTCTAGGACTTGCCAATCAGAAGGTCGGCGGTTTGAATCCCCGCGACGGGGTGAACCCCCATTGTTCGGTCCCTGCTCCGGCCAACCTAGCAGTTCGAAAGCACGTCCAAGTGCAAGTAGATAAATAGGTACTGCTCCGGCGGGAAGGTAAACAGCGTTTCCATGTTCTACTCTGGTTTGCCAGAAGCAGCTTAGTCATGCTGGACAAACGCCGGCTCCCTTGGCCAATAAAGCGGGATGAGCGCCGCAACCCCAGAGTCGGTCACGACTGGACCTAATGGTCAGGGGTCCCTTTACCTTTACTATTGTTTTTAATATTCGGCTGGAAGCCGCTCAGAGTGGCTGGGGAAACCCAGCCAGATGTGCAGGGTATAAATAATAAATTATTATTATTATTATTATTATTATTATTATTATTATTACTACTACTACTACTACTACTAAAACATGCATGACAGATGGCCATCCTGCCTCTGCTTAAAAACCTGCAAGGAAGAAGAGCCCACCACACCTTCTGAGGGAGTCCATTCCACTATCAAAATAGCTCTCTGTCTGTCAGAAAGCTATTCCTAATGTTGACTCAGAATCTACTTTCTTGCAACTTGAAGCCATTGGTTCGAGTCCTGCCCTCCAGAGCAGGAGAAAACAAGCTTGCTCCACATGATGGCCCTTTAGATATTTAAAGAAGGCTTTCATATCTCCTCTCAGTCTCCTCTTATCCAGGCTAAACATACTCAGCTCCTTAAACCTCATCCTCTTAGCTGCTATACCAGTTCTGAAAGAAATGATGTCTCCCCTCCCACTCTGTGGCCACCAGCAATGATGTGCTAGAGGGCCCACAGCAATGTCACAGTACCAGGATGAAATTATCACCTCTGTGTACAACCTGCATAGGGCCTAAGAACTGCCATTCCCACCCCCACCTTCTTCTTCTGCAAGGGACGCCTTAAGATTGAACACCCCAAAAGTATTTGCCACCCTCCAATAAACACCATAAGTGGCTTGCTTTGAGAAGTTGGCCAGTATGTGGCTAGACCCTTCTCCTCCCACTACCCTGGCAGCACCACAAAGCAGGGAGAAGAGCCTTTGGAGAGAGACAGACCAGGCACTGATCCTGCGAGGCGACTTATAAGGAGATGCTAAGCATTTGAGTCTTCCTGGCTCCAAAAACCAACATAATACAGGTTTATAGAATCATGAATGGATGCTCCAAATAAAATGGACATTCTTTGCCCCTGGCCCACTCCCAACCCATCCCCAAAAAACCTCTAGAATTCAGGGTGACCACAATGAAACTGAGAAGCGGTACATTCAGGAGAAAATAAAAAGTACTTTCCCACACTTGCTACATCCTTTTACAGAGGTTGTAGCAACAAGAGACGGCGAGGATCCCTGGTTTAGATGGGTTAGGAAAACGGGATTCGACAAAATGCATGGATTGTTATGTGTGGTGTTGTATATTTTGCTGCTGCTTCAGCTTGTAAACCGCCTCGTGCATGGGGGAAACGGAAAAGTCTATTCTAATTTTATTCTAAATAGAAAAGTCTATTCTAATTCTGATTTTATAATGAATTGATTTTAGAATGCTGTATTATTTTATTGTTGTTAGCCTCTCTGAGCTCAGCTTTGGCTGGGGAGGGCGGGATATAAATAAAATATTATTATTATTCAAATTAAGTCTAGTTACAGATAGGTAGCCGTGTTGGTCTGCCATAGTCATAACAAAATAAAAAAATTCCATCCAGTGGCACCTTAAAGACCAACTAAGTTAGTTCTTGGTATGAGCTTTCGTGTGCATGCAAGTGTGCATGCACACGAAAGCTCATACCAAGAACTAACTTAGTTGGTCTTTAAGGTGCCACTGGAAGGAATTTTTTTATTTTGTTTCAAATTAAGTCTGTTCAACATCAGTCCCCCGCAGCAGCTTCAAATGGTAAAAAGGTAAAGGTACCCCTGCCCGTACGGGCCAGTCTTGACAGACTCTGGGGTTGTGCGCCCATCTCACTTAAGAGGCCAGGGGCCAGCGCTGTCCGGAGACACTTCCGGGTCACGTGGCCAGCGTGACATCGCTGCTCTGGCCAGAGCCAGAGCCAGAGCCAGAGCCGCACACGGAAATGCCGTTTACCTTCCCGCTGGTAAGCGGTCCCTATTTATCTACTTGCACCCGGAGGTGCTTTCGAACTGCTAGGTTGGCAGGCGCTGGGACCGAGCAGCGGGAGCGCACCCCGCCGCAGGGATTCGAACCGCCGACCTTTCGATCGGCAAGCCCTAGGCGCTGAGGCTTTAACCCACAGCGCCACCTGCGTTGGTCTGCCATAGTCAAAACAAAATAAAAAAATTCCTTCCAGTAGCACCTTAAAAGACCAACTAAGTTAGTTCTTGGTATGAGCTTTTGTGTGCATGCACACTTCTTCAGATACACTGAAACAGAAGTCACCAGACCCTTCTATATACTTATAGAATACTATATACTATATATAGAATTCTATATACTTATAGAAGGGTCTGGTGACTTCTGTTTCAGTGTATCTGAAGAAGTGTGCATGCACACGAAAGCTCATACCAAGAACTAACTTAGTTGGTCTTTAAGGTGCCACTGGAAGGAATTTTTTTATTTTGTTTCAAATTAAGTCTGTTCAGCATCAGTCCCCCGCAGCAGCTTCAAATGGTACTTCCAGTTTAAAGGGGCCTTCGACTATGGGAGAGGGGGGCAAAAGGCTGAGGAAGGGGCTGCCACCACCGCCTTCATATTCCGCCTCTGAGGTTGCAGAGGAGGCTAGAAGGGAGCTGTGGGGGTGCAAGGCTCGGATCGCTTCCTTGGCTCTTTACATTCCCCGCGCAGCCTGGCGCGGCTGCTTGCCTTTGAGGAGACCGGCGGGTGGGAGCTGCGGGAGGCGCTTGAGGCAGGAGAAATCTATGCAAGGGGTGGCTCTCGGGGTGGGGGCTGCCCCTTCCACCGCCCCCCCTCCTCACTACTGCACCCACAGTCCCTGAGGCACCCACCCTCCAAGCCCCACCCACGTGCACTTGCCCCTCACCATTATCCTTTGCAACATGCTGCCCCGGAAGGTCTTTCTTGCTTTCCACCGTCCCACGTGGTTTTTAAAAGAATACTGCACGCGAATCACGTGACGATGGCCGAGGCGCCGGGGTTGCAACGCCACCGCGGTGCACCATGGGAAATGTAGTATAAAATTGAGGTGCCGGTGCTTTTTGTTTTGTTTTGTTTTTCTAAAGCGGTTTTAGTATTAAGCTGCTCTAAAGAGTGTCATTCGTTCAGTGCCGGATTTACGTATAAGCTAAACAAGCTGTAGCTTGGGGGGGGGGTTTTGGGGGGGGGGATAAAGGAAAAAAACCTTGGATGTAATAATAATAATTTCACTATTAATATACTTTTTCTTAATTGTATTTCCTGTCAACAATTACTTTGATAAAAATACATATTTTGTTATGTGCAAATGGCTTTAGATACCTATTAGGTCCATAAATTACCATATCATATAGCATATGGGACGCAGGTGGCGCTAAAGGTTAAAGCCCCAGCGCCCTAGGACTTGCCGATCGAAAGGTCGGCGGTTCAAATCCCTGCGGCGGGGTGCGCTCCCGCTGCTCGGTCCCAGCGCCTGCCAACCTAGCAGTTCGAAAGCACCTCCGGGTGCAAGTAGATAAATAGGGACCGCTTACCAGCGGGAAGGTAAACGGCGTTTCCGTGTGCGGCTCTGGCTCGCCAGAGCAGCGATGTCACGCTGGCCACGTGACCCGGAAGTGTCTCCGGACAGCGCTGGCCCCTGGCCTCTTAAGTGAGATGGGCGCACAACCCCAGAGTCTGTCATGACTGGCCCGTACGGGCAGGGGCACCTTTACCTTTACCTATAGCATATATTCAACACAAAAAACCGCGGCGGTTTGTTGTTGACAAAGGACAGCTGGACCTCATCAAACTTAAATCTGGCCCTGCATTCATTCATTCATTCATTCATTTTTAAGCAAACGGGATTTTAAAAAATAAGTGCACGGCAAGAGGAAAATCAGCATTTGTCAGACGGCTGCGGGGGAGAACCGAATTGTTTGCAGGTCTGCAAGTTCAGAGGTGGCTAAGATGGACAGCGCTCCGTTCTTGTGCCTTCAATAGCGATGGGATCTGCAAAAAGGAGCAAGTGAGGTGTCTCATGGCATGTACATAAATTTCCTCTAATGCCAATGTGCCTTTAGAGTTGCCATATTTAAGAAAGTAAAAACTAGGACACACCGAAAGTTATTGAGATTTTTTGAAAGGAAGACCCGAAAGTTGTTGACTTGGTTTTAGCCACTCACATTAAATGTCTACAGATGATGACATTGCTCTTAGCTACAGGAAAAGAGGTTAAAAAAACCACACTGCAAAGGGGTACGTTACATTTCCAGGTGGGGATGGAAGTCTGTCACACACTGTCCTTCTTCCAGTTTCCGCTTCCTCCACCAAGTTTCTAGCATTTACATTTTGGAGACGGCAAAATTTGCACAAACAATATGTTTGTGCAAGATCAGATCAGAAGAATCTTTATTTGCATCAGCCACTAGCCATAGCAATAAAATAAAATATACTGAAGATAGAGGTAAAAACTTAACTATGGAAAATACATTTTTGAGGTTTATATCAATAAAGCTTGTGGAAGAGTAGTGGTAGTAGTTTCTGCATTGATTTAGATTATATTCTGCGTGTTGGTGTTGGTGTTTTTTAAAAAACTGAGTTTTGTCATGACTATAAATGAGTTATAATGATAACAATGTAAATAAATGTTTACTGTACTGCTGAGTGTCTCACAGGCATCCAATCATACAGCAGGATACAATATCGAACCCGCCGCTGTTATGAGCTTACATCACAAAGTCAGCTGTGTCTGTTACGAGTAAGTCTCCTGGGATCCCCCTGTTTTGCCATTGTACACTCTTGCCTGCTGACTTTATTATAGATGCTTTCAGATCCATTCTACCATGTCCAAGACCTGTATTTCCATTAGTGTCCGCACAGTGGCAAGAATGCCAGAGAAATATCCTGCCAGCAACAGCACAGGGAGAGCTGTCTCCATAATATTCAGACTCCACCCAGTAGACTTACAAAGAAATCAGCCCTATTGTAGTACATGCCAGTGCACCAAAATACCTTCATACATGCAGGGATCTTCCTTTATGCATATCACTAATTTAGGGTGCAATCCTAGCCCACCAAATACATTGGCTGGGAGAAATTAGGATATAATGTACCTTTCCTCACCTCACTGATCTGGCCTGAAGTCCGTGTAAGTAACTTGTCCCAGCCTATCTCCTTGTGTCAGCTAAGGGAAAGACCTGTCGGTGGAAGTTATTATTTAATATTATTGTTAGCATTTATTAAATTTATACATCACCCTCTATCTGAAGATCACAGGGCAGTTTACAAGTTATGCCGGTATCAGACCCTCCAAGTATCCCTATTTTCCAGGGACAATCCCAGATTTACAGAAACTGGCCTGGTTTCTGATTTGATCTCAAAATGTCTCGCTTTTCCTTAGGACGTCCCTATTTCCATTGGAGAAATGTTGGAGGGTATGGAGTTATGCAACCCCCGTTCCATCTGAAGGTAGGGAACGTATAGGGAAGTTTTTTTTAATGCTTAATATTTTATTACGTTTTTATATATGCTAGAAGCTGCCCAGAGTCATGGGGCAACCCAGTCAGATGGGTGGGGTATAATTATAATTATTGAATAGGACATCCCAATTTTCATCGGAAAAATGTTGGAGGAATGAGGTATAGAGTTCAAAAAGGCTCCCTCTCCTTTTCTGTATGGGGGTAGTACAAACCATGCAAAATGAAAGCTGCAGTTTCCCCTAATTTCAGATGGAGCAATCTTACACACTCATTACTGGAAGGGGAGATTTAGTGGAACAGCCACTCAATCCTAATTTGCCCTTCAGTATGTATATCTTCGAGGGACGCGGGTGGCACTGTGGGTTAAACCACTGAGCCTGTTGGTCTTGCTGATCAGAAGGTCTGTGGTTCGAATCCCCACAACGGGGTGAGCTCCCATTGTTCAGTCCCTGCTCCTGCCAACCTAGCAGTTCAAAAGCACGTCAAAGTGCAAGTAGATAAATAGGTACCGCTCTGGCAGGAAGGTAAACGGCGTTTCCGTGCGCTGCTCTGGTTCGCCAGAAGCAGCTTAGTCATGCTGGCCACATGACCTGTACGCTGGCTCCCTTGGCCAATAAAGCGAGATGAGCGCCACAACCCCAGAGTCATTCGCCACTGGACCTAATGGTCAGGGGTCCATTTACCTTTATGTATATCTTCAGTATATTGTTGCCTTAATCCTCCCACTGAGGTGTATGGGGTGCCAGAAGCGGTTTAGTTCTGCTGGCCACATGACCCGGAAAGCTGTCTGTGGACAAACGCCGTCTCCCTTGGCCTGAAAACGAGATGAGCGCCACAACCCCATAGCCATCTTTGGCTGGACTTAACCGTCCAGGGGTCCTTTACCTTTTAATTTTAATCCATTTGGTGGGGGACACATTGTTCTCCTTCTGGTGTAGTTTGTCCACCTTTGGTCCACACCCTGGACTCAGCTCTCACCAGTGTCTCCTAGAAGCTGTCAGCATGCAACAGCGATCACACCTCGGGAACGGCTTCGACTGGCTGGCAAACCAGGTGAGAGTATCCAATGGGTTTGAAACCATTGGTGTGTTAGGGACTTCCCCTGCATGTGAAGGCAGGCTCTGGCAGATTGAGCAGATGAGACCATCCAGGAGAAGGAAAACTCTGACCCCAAACCTCCACTGCCTTGCAGGATATCATCAGGGGAAGATAAGGCTAAGGAGTAAACCCAACACAAAACCAGAGTGGAGACCCTAAGGCACCTAAGGCACCTCAGTTTATGAACTTAATCTGTTCCAGAAGTCCATTCTTAAACCAAAACCATTCTTAAACCGAGGCACGCTTTCCCTAATGAGGCCTCCCGCCGCCAGTGCCCTTCCACCATTCTGATTCCGTTCTTAGACCAAGGTACAGTTCTCAAACCAAGACACTATTTCTGGTTTTGTGGAGTTTGTAAACCAAATCGTTCTTAAATCGGACTGTTCTTAAATTGAGGTACCACTGTATTACTCTGTTTTCCTTTGGACCACATCAGTGAAGCTGAGAGGGGGATCTTGTCATCTGGGCAGCCCAGGATTTCCCAATTCTCCAGCCAGGATCCAAATATTAAGTAAACTCATTGCGGAGGAAACAGAGTAATTTTAAAAAGAGGGTGTGGGATGTGGAAGACCACACAAGTACAGTACTAATATTTTAATAACATTCAGCGTAACATATCCAAACCAATAAGGAACGAAATGCGGTGATCCCTGGTACCAGAATATTTGCAAAAGATAATAAGTAGGCACAGGGCAAATAAAGCACCCATCGGTTATGTCCACTGATTCTCCCCTAAAAGCTACCATACCCCTTTCATCGGTGTTATGTACTGAGAACAATAGGATTCAGAATGCAGCAGTCTGATTGGTCCTAGAACAATAGGATTCAGAATGCAGCAGTCTGATTGGTCCTAGAACAATGCAGCAATATGATTGGTACGCAGGAGCCACCCAATCCAGCTACAGGTGGAAGTGAATCCGCAACCTGATTGGCCTACAGGAGAATCCCAGAATTAGTCAATCACGTGTGGCCCATTGTGTAAATAATGTATATAAAGCAGATATTTTGGGGGAACTCCCATTCCTCACTACTATGAGCTGAATAAAGAGCATGAAATCCACACTCCGAATATATTTCACTGGCGACGACAATCGTGTTTTTGGAAACAGATCTTTGCCCAAAGGCAATGTGTAGTTTTGCTTCTGCTAAGCAACTGGGAAAGTGAGTCCTACTGGCATATATCCCAATGTTTTTCCACACGCTAAATGTCTCAAGACTGATTATATTTGCTGAAAAGTCAGAGAAGAATGCCCTGAGTGTGCCAGGTTCCTACAAAACGCCCCGCCCCCTCCCATCACAGGGTGCAGCTGTGGTTCTCGTTCCCCATCCAATTCACATGCTTGCCAGTCAAGGCCAGAAAGACGGTGAAGTTACTAGCCTCCCCTTGGTTGCAAATCTGGGACAAGGGAAAGTAACATTGCAGTGCAATCTGCTTTTTGCAACTCCATGACAAAAAGGCTCCTTCAAACTGCAACAACTTCTGTCTGTTCTTGTATGTTTCCTCTTCAGGCATGGAACTTGGTGATCCAAACTGCCGGGGGCATACCCCTCCTGATATTTCACAGATGAAAGAAGGACACTCTTTTGTGCTTATAAAATGCCTGTGGCAGCTTGAGCTGCCACAACTGCAGGTTGATGAATCTGTAATACTCCCCTACCTCAGCATTAAAGGACCCCTGACCATTAGGTCCAGTTGTGACCGACTCTGGGGTTGCGGCGCTCATCTCGCTTTATTGGCCAAGGGAGCCGGCGTACAGCTTCCAGGTCATGTGGCCAGCATGACTAAGCTGCTTTTGGCGAACCAGAGCAGCGCACGGAAATGCCGTTTACCTTCCCGTAGGAGCGGCACCTATTTATCTACTTGCACTTTGATGTGCTTTCGAATTGCTAGGTTGGCAGGAGCAGGGACCGAGCAACGGGAGCTCACCCTGTCATGGGGATTCGAACCGCTGACCTTCTGATCGGCAAGCCCTAGGCTCTGTGGTTTAACCCACAGCGCCACCTGCGTCCCTATCTCAGCATTACAAATTGCCAAAGGTTATTTTCTGCCTGCTATATTTTGTTACTACATCTCTTGTGCTGACTTCTGAAACTTAATACTGTATGTACACTGACCTTAACTATTTCCTTTTTGGAAAATGGGAGAAAATTTAATTTCACAGAGGACCAAGGAGGTGTTAATTGTAACATAGCTGCGACTCAAAGACACCCAAAGACATTTACTATCTAATGTTACTTGCAGAGGGGCTGGTGGAGACAAAGAGAAATGTCCTTTCTTATCTATGTAAATAATCCAAAGAGTTGCATGGACCTCATAAAGGAAACGGCAAAGGAAAATATTTTAGATATTGCATTGAGAAGCAAGGATATGGGAACTGAGTGGGGGGGGGGGGAATTTGCATTTTGTAATGATTTAAATTCTGCTCCTCTTATTAATTTGTGTGAATGCTTTTTCATGCGCGCGCGCACACACGTGCACGCACACACACACACACACACACACACACACAAAAACATGGATGTTTAGAACCAGCAAGTGTTTTTTCTTTTAATGCCATGGGGATAAGCATTAAACACATGCAACTGTCTGCAGCTGAAGCTGCTGTTCCAGGGAACGGAATCAAGACTGGTTGAAGAACTGGCAATTCTGTAGAGCAGGATAGGAATTTGGCAGTCATGAAGCCCTTTCAAAGGTATCCACAATGAACAAGGCCATTGTATTCATCGAGGAGTCTGAAGGGGAGAAATGTACAAGGAGTAAAGGCAAATGTAAAGGGACCCCTGACCATTAGGTCCAGTCGCGGAAGACTCTGGAGTTGTGGCTCTCATCTCGCTTTATTGGCCGAGGGAGCCGGCGTACAGCTTCCGGGTCATGTGGCCAGCATGACTAAGCCACTTCTGGAGAACCGGAGCAGCACATGGAAACACTGTTTACCTTCCCGCCGGAGTGGTACCTATTTATCTACTTGCACTTTGATGTGCTTTTGAACTGCTAGGTTGGCAGGAGCAGGGACCGAGCAATGGGAGCTCACCCCGTCGTGGGGATTTGAACCGCCAACCTTCTGATCGGCAAGCTCTAAAATCCAATGAATTGATACAAAGCAGAAAATCACAAGTAGCAATGCCGGGCATTTAGAAAACTCCATGCAGCAATAGTAAAACAATACTTTTACTAGGACAAAAAAAAAAGGAAAAGGAAGAGAAACCACAAGGCACTGTCCCAGTCTTTGAGTATATCAAAACTCCTTCAAGCTGGATTTAGCAAATAATAATTTTTGAGAGGAGAAGGACATTTTCTGAGTACGACGGGAAGGGTGGTCTCAAATCTGTATGTAACAGCCTTAAAATTGAAAGAAAGAGGCATTTGATCATGCCCAGTGTAAAAGGATATCAGGTTGCAGCAAGGCTTTCTTGGACAAAGAAATACGTAATAGGCTCTCTCCCTTGGATTTCAATAGTTGCTGGCTTTTTCATTTTCGAAAGGAGAGTGGCCCATTGTCCCAGCCAGCCTTGCTGCAACCTGATATCTTTTCCACCAGACACCATCTAACAGAAGAATCCTATACATGTCTACTCAGAAGTAATCCCACCTGAATTCATTATGGGGGTGCTTACTCCAAGGGAAATGTGTATTGGGGTACACCCTCCCTTTTTGTTCATCCTAGCTTTAGAACCATTAGCTTTATGCCTCAGAACAAGGCATATAGCTTGTTCTGACACAAAGGAATCCAGACATCAAAGGAATCCAGGTTGGGAACCAAACTATACAATTGGGTTATTTGCTGTTTATTTAATTATTGTGACACCTGACCTGCTGAGAGCTTAACAGTTTTGCAGGCCTGCAGGTTAGCTTGTCACAATCTGAAGCTTTATGCTTCATTGTTTGATTCACCCAAGAATCAAAAAACACTCACAGAATTCTATGTCATACAAAGCATAGATATTTAGGAATTACAGTTGTACCTCGGTTTACAAACAGCCCTGTTAACGAAATATTTGGTTTACGAACTCCGCAAAACCGGAAGTAGTGTTCCAGTTTGTGAATTTGCCTCAGTCTATGAATGGAAGCCGAATAGTGGAAGGGCACTGGCGGCATGAGGCCTCATTACGGAAAGCGCACCTCAGTTTAAGAACGGCTTTGGTTTAAGAACAGACTTCAGGAACGGATTAAGTTTGTAAACCGCAGTACCACTGTATTATAACAAGAAACCTTAACAGACTCTATTCACAAAACTATCCCCTTGTATGGCGGACAATTCTTCAAAATTTGTAAAAGGCGAAAGATTTATACGATCTGAAGAGAAACCAGACTAACTGTTTCAAAAGGACTGGAACAAATTTATACTTTATATGAAAGAAAATTGTAAACATCTGAAAATGTTTGTAGGTCGGAATTGAAATATTTTGTGATGTAAATATAAGGAACAGACTTACCGATAATAAGGTGAACAATTATAATAAGATAGAAGGTAAATATGTGATCATAGAAATGCGGAAAATACAGAAAGATGTGTGGAAGTCAGAAAGGGGGAGGGAAGGAGGTCGATGCGCTTATAGAGTAATGTATTAAGTTATAGAATTATGTAACAAAATGTGATTATGATAAAAGTGGAAAACTCAATAAAAAGTATTTTTTTAAAAAAATTCTTCAACATTTGGAAAAAAATGAGCAATACCCATGTCACCTTCCCAGACAAATCAGTAATGGTAAAAACAACGATCCTACCAAAACTGCTGTTTCTATTCCAATCATTCCCAATTTAGACCCCACTCAACTAGATACGAAAGTGGCAGGGGAAAAAAATCATTTCTTTTTTTCCTGCAAAAGGCCCAGAATAAATGCCAAACTCCTGTTTCTCCCCACAGTGAAAGGAGGCTGGAGCATCCTATGCCTGGAGCTATATTTTATTGCTCTCCAAGCATAGGCGCCATCTCTGGGGGGCCTGGGGGGCCTTGGCACCCACAAAATTTGCACTGTGGGTGCCCAGCGGGGTCGCACATGTGACGTCACACAGCATGACATAGACACAATCTCCACGGGGTTGTGGATGCCTGTGCCCACGGCCCCAAAAATGTGCGCTTTGCCATCCCACTCCTGCTGCCACTGCTGTGACCAGACCAAGCCCTCTGCTGTGAGACCTCCCCTGAGGCCTGCTGTGGCCACAGATGCACCCTAGAAGCTGGGCTGCACAGGGTCCCCCATCAAAGACCCCACTGAGGAGGCAGAGGCTTTGGCCCAAGGCACATGTGCGACATGACATCATGTTGCTCGCATATGATGGCACAAGTGATGTCACGAGCACCCACAATCTGCAGCCCAAGTCAGAGGCTCTGTCACCAAGTAAGACATGCCATCCCTTTTATTTTAGGTGACACCTCAAAACAATGGGTCCAATGGGAAACAGAACTAGCTGAGGGAATATGGACCTCAGAATACCCTTTCTTAAAGCAAAAACTTAGAACCTGCCTAAAAATTTGAAGGAGAGTCATGCAAACCATGCTTAATGCATGGAAAGAGACATGGGCATAGCCGGGAGGGGGGGCAGGGAGGGGTAGCTGCCCCCCAATCAATAAAAATACATAGCTAACTGAGGTGATAATATAATTTATTATTTATACCCCTCCCATCTGGCTGGGTTTCCCCAGCCACTCTGGGTGGCTTCCAACAAAATATTTAAAATACAATAAAACATCAGACATAAAAAACTTCCACCTGCCCCCCAACAAAAGGCCTGCCCCCTAACAAAAATCCTACTATTTCACATTACCTCACAACAATTTGATGTGGTCAGAAGGTGGGGAAAAGTTGCATACCAGTTATGTGACTTTTATAAGAGAAACACAACACTCTCAGTCCAAGAAATACAAACTAAATTAGGAAACTTACAAACCCCTTGACCATAGCTGTCAATGTTTCCCCTTTTTTAAGGGAAATTCCCTTATTCCGAATAGGATTTTCCCTTAAAAAAAGGGAAAAGTTGACAGCTATGCCCTTGACTGCTACTCCAACAAATCTGCAACTTTTTTTTGCTAACCCAATGACCAATAAGGCAGCCACAAGACCACTAGCCACATTTCAAAGACATGTAATTTCCACAGAAGGACGTGATCCAAGTATAACATTTGCAAGCTATACCATTCTATTCAGTGCATCAGTTGGTTCAATTGTCCTTGGGAATGCAATTTTGGCTATGAACTTGACACAGGACTTTAGACAAACAAACGTCTGTTTACGTCTGTTTCGGCAACCAATCGAGAATTAACCCTTAAACTCATAAATAGATGGTACCTAACTCCTAGGAATCTGGCAATCATCTATCCTGGCACCTCATAATGTTGCTGTACAGGTTGCCTGAATACTGAAGTTAATTTTGCAATCAGTCTAGAAAACTTTTTTGTGCCTGCGTCCTATTGTGTCTGAGGTACAAAGGTTATGAGGCTCTGCAAATATTTATTGGACTGCTCTCTGTGTAAGGATAAAACAAATAGCTTGGTTTCTAGATTAAAGAAGGATCTGCATTCCACCCTTAATCCTAACTCTATTTACTTGAGAGTAAGCCCCATTAAATTCAACAGGATGTCCTTTTGAGTATAGATAAAGTTCGGATTGTGCTGTTAGTCTGCAATCTTATACCCACTTACCTGTTGGAAAGTCAAACCAAGGAGGCTCTCCTGAGTAGACACTTAAAGGTTCCCTTGGTCCACAGAATTCTAGGAACTGTAGCTCTGCGAAGAGGATAGTCAAATAATTTTCTGTATCCTCACTAAAACCACAATTCGCAGGATTATTTGGGTGGGAACCAGCATAGTTAAAAGATTACAAAATATAGCTGGATTTGTTTCAACTGTGTGAAATGTTTTTGGATAGACATGTGGTATATTACCATAATAACCAAGAGTGTTTGGGGTTTTTTAATGCAATGGTCTAACCCTGCTTATTTAACTTATATGCAGAATTCATCATGTGAAAGGCTGGGCTGGATGAATCCCTAGCCGGAATTAAGATTGCTGGAAGAAATATCAACAACCTCAGATATGCAGATGACACAACCTTGATGGCAGAAAGTGAGGAGGAATTAAAGAACCTTTTAATGAGGGTGAAAGAGGAGAGTGCAAAATATGGTTTGAAGCTCAACATCAAAGAAACGAAGATCATGGCCACTGGTCCCATCACCACCTGGCAAATAGCAGGGGAAGAAATGGACCAGAGCCCATGGACCAGAGCACGCCAGGCACTCTTGTCTTCCACTGCCTCCCACAGTTTGGTCAAACTCATGCTGGTGGCTTCGAGAACACTGTCCAACCATCCCATCCTCTGTTGTCCCCTTCTTCTTGTGCCCTCCATCTTTCCCAACATCAGGGTCTTTTCCTGGGAGTCTTCTCTTCTCATGAGGTATTGGATCCACAGCTTCAGGATCTGTCCTTCCAGTGAGCACTCAGGGCTGATTTCCTTCAGAATGGAGAGGTTTGATCTTCTTGCAATCCATGGGACTCTCAAGAGTCTCCTCCAGCACCATAATTCAAAAGCATAAATTCTTTGGCGATCAGCCTTCTTTATGGTCCAGCTCTCACTTCCATACGTCACTACTGGGAAAACCATAGCTTTAACTATACGGACCTTTGTCGGCAAGGTGATGTCTCTGCTTTGTAAGATGCTGTCTAGGTTTGTCATTGCTTTTCTCCCAAGAAGCAGGCGTCTTTTAATTTCGTGACTGCTGTCACTATCTGCAGTGATCACGTAGCCCAAGAAAGTAAAATCTCTCACTGCCTCCATTTCTTCCCCTTCTATTTGCCAGGAGGTGATGGGCCCAGTAGCCATGATCTTAGTTTTTTTGAAGTTGAGCTTCAGACCATATTTTGCACTCTCCTCTTTCACCCTCATGAAAAGGTTATTTAATTCCTCCTCACCGAAGCAGCAGTCTTAAGGATTGTGCTGGTGTGGAGGGAGGCTGGCTACAGAAGAAGCTGGCTAAGCAACAGCCCTAAGGCAAGAAGAGCCTTTAGAGTACGGTTTCCCAAACTTGGGTCTCTAGCTGTTTCTGGACTACAGTTCCAGACCAGTGCCGGATTTGCATATATGCTAAACAAGCTATAGCTTAGGGCCCCACTCTTTTGGGGCCCCCCCAAAAATTAAAGGAAAAACAACAACCTGTATGTACATTTCCAAAATATAAGATAAAAAACAAATAAAATAAAACCCACATACAACAACAGTGTTTTGTGTTGTGTAGGCTCCTGTGATGTAAGTAATGGCCCCCGCCTGCTAGCCTGCTTCCTAAAATATCACTGGTTTTGTTATGTGCAAATGGCTTTAGATACCTATTAGGTCCATAAATTACCATATAGCACATATTCAACACAAAAAAACAGTGACAATTTGTTGTTGACAAAGTACAGCTGGACATATAAAGGGCCCCATTACCTTCAGTAGTTTAGGGCCTCATCAAACCTAAATCCGACCCTGTACAGTTCCCATCATCCCTGACCACTGGTCCTACTAGCTAGGGATGATGAGCTTTGTAGTCCAACAACAGCTGGAGACCCAAATTTGGGAAACCTTGCTAGAGAACTAATGAACCCAAGAGTTTCTCTTTCCCCCTTTTAAATATCTCTTTGCATGTGGTAACGGTAATGATGGTGAACCGGCACAGAGCAAGCCAAGAACATAGCTAGCTGTGCCCCACCTAGTCCCATTTCCCTGTCCTTCTAGGTTGGGCTGTTTGTTTAAAGGGAGATTAGCCACTGTTTACAATCCCAGGTTTCCAGCTTCTTTTGTCCTATGACATACTACCTGTTTCATGAATAAAAGAACCATTGTAAAGTTTTACTGCAGGTAGACACAAAGGCTTGGTAAAGATGGCTGTTGTCATCCTTGGAAAGGTTCACAGGTGCTGGCGGACTCACCTTCGTACAGGACTGGCCTTGGACTGGCCAAATATTTATGGCGTTTCTGTTTTTATATTTTTATATGCTTACTGTGATTTTATACTTGCTGTACAGCGCTTCAATGTTTTCTGTATGAGTTAGTGGTATACCTGCACATGTATATATATATATATATATATATATATATATATATATAATTTTTCCTGTCTAAGGTGAAGGATAAGATGTACCCACCACCCCCATTACATCTTATGACTGGACAGGTAGTTGTATTTTTTCCCAATACTGGTGATGGGGGTGGGGTCATTATCCACCATACTTGAGAGCAGCCAACTACCTTAAGGCAGCACCTCATTGCCACATCTCAACATCATGTTGCCTAATGGTAGGGCTGTACTACACAAGTACAGTCGTACCTTGGATCCCAAATGCCTTGCAAGTCGAACATTTTGGCTCCCGAATGCCACAAATCTGCAAGTGAGTGTTCCAGTTTGCTAACGTTCTTTGGAACCTGAACGTCTGATGCGGCTTCTGAGGTTCCTGCAGCCAATCGGAAGCCACACCTTGGTTTCCGAACCTTTTGGAAGTTGAACGGACTTTCGAAACGGATTCCGTTCGACTTCCAAGGTACCACTATATCCTGATTTCACCTCCACCTTCTTAAACCCACATGCTGCTGCTTAGGTTACCTCAGGGGTCAGCAAACTTTTTCAGCAGGGGGCCAGTCCACTGTCCCTCAGACCTTGTGGGGGGGCCAGACTATATTTTGCAAAAAAATATGAACAAATTCCTATGCCCCACAAATAACCCAGATGCATTTTAAATAAAAGGACACATTCTACTCATGTAAAAACACGCTGATTCTCAGACCGTCCGCAGGCCAGATTTAGAAGGTGATTGGGCTGGATCTGGCCCCCGGGCCTTAGTTTGCGTACCCATGGGTTACCTCTTGTACCTGCCACCTTTTCTTCATTTGTGCTCATTTATTTGCTCCTATCCCTGAGAACTATCTGCAGCAGAAAGCCCTTCTCCCTATTCTCCTCTTAGGACTCTTTGAGTAGCGTTCCGTAACAGGTGTGTATACACAATGGGACTAAAATCGGAGTTGAGCAGTAAAAAATGTGAATTCATCAAGCCTTCGCCCCATTCCTTTCCTGTCATAATTTTAACTAGGGTTAAGATGAAGCTGGTTGCCCTTCAGAGACGCCAGGGCTTAAATCAGAAACCTCTTCGGTTCCAGTTGTGCCCTAGCCAGAGCTCTCACAAACTATGAGGCAAAGTTTACATGACATGTGATTGCATGGCTTTTTCCTCAGCATTTTTTAAAGAGCAAAGCAACTGCCTGGAGCTTTGAGTCTGATCAAGAACAGGAGGGGAAGGGTAGAAGAGGTGCTGAAAACCTTTCCCTTGGTCTGGATTTGCACTCAAAATCCTCCCCCCTCACACATACTTTTCTCCCTGGTAGAAAATGCTGGTACCCTTATAATTTTACCCCTTGGGGAGAGAGACACCCTGAGGAGACCGATTCTGAGCAGATCAATGGCAGGAAGGGAAAGAGTGGGTGATACAATGCACATCATGTGTGGCGTGACTATCTTTCTTGACTTATCTGTTTGGTACGTTGGACATTTTCCTGTTTGTGTGATCTGTGCTTGCCAGATATCACGTGTGCATGGTCCTGATGTGGCAGAATACCTGTAGGGATGTGCAAAAGCTTCACAGGGGAGGATAAAAAATTGTGCATGAGAGAGGGAAGAGAATCATGTTTGTGGGACAAGTCTTGTATGAGTTTAATATGTACAGTGGTTCTTGCCAATGTATGGGAAAGTGATGTGGCGGACCCAGTCTATATATAACACACAGAGCCCAGAAAATCCTGTTGGCACCCCATAAAATAAGCTCTGATGACAAAAGCCAGAGTTCCCTTTTTTCTCTTTTGAAGGTGGGCCTAAATTTGAATCTATATAAATAGAATTAGCATATACAAATGTTATGCAAATTTGCGTTATGGACACCACCATTCCAAGGCTTTATGTGCCTAGCAACATGTAGAGGTGGTTCTTTTGTGTACAGACAAGCTGCCCACGGGACAGAGCTATTTCCCCCCCCCCTTCCCTTCATAAGCATTTAGAAACTTTACACTGTAGTTGGCTAGACAGCTTTTGTGGTACGCTCTGGACTCATTGCAAATGACAATGCCAGCTTCCACTCTCAGGACCTGCTCAGTTGGTAGCCTTAATTAGGGCCCAGTGCCTGTTTGGCAGTGAAAAATCTTCTGTTTGCTGCATTTTTGAATCTAGTAGTGCCTGAGTTATGGCGGGTTTGTGTGCTTCACTATTATTATTTTTTAAAGATGCAAGGCCCAGGTGTGGCTAAAATTAGAGGGAGACAGGGGTTGGGGCTTGTGGATTTAATAAAGGCTCCCCTACCTCCACCCCACACCCACCCCATAGTTTGAGCATTGGTTCCACCTTCCAGCTTTGGCTGCTCACCTGGAGAAATGCAAGCTGGAAATGCCCCCTCCCGGTTTTAGTATTTCTTGCTTTCAGCTTTGGCTCAGCACTGACAGAAGCGACTCTCCTTCCCTCCAATTCAGCAGGGCCTCAGGGACTGTATTTCCCTTTTAAAAATACCGCCTTCACCACCTAAGCAGAACTTGACAGCAGTGGCGTAGCGTGGGTTGTCAGCACCCGGGGCAAGGCAAGTAATTTGTGCCCCCTAACCTGTGGATTTGCGCCCCCTAACCCTAACCCCCAGATGTTGCGCCCGGTGCGGCCGGCCCCCCCTGCACCCCCACGCTACGCCACTGCTTGACAGAGATGGGGGGGCACCGTGGAAGAATTGCGTGGGTCAGGGGTATCCTGGGGTAGCACTTTCTGCTAAGCCAGGTCTGAAATGTATAACTCCTTTCGATACCTACCAGAATGTGGTTTGACTGGTCAGACCAGGAAAATAACAGAGGCAACCTGAGCCTTTGCGTTGCACCCCACTCCAGACTAGTGAAACAAGAAGCCTCTTTTGCCTTCCTAAGCTACTCATGTTGACGTATTTTTCCTTCTGTTGCCACAAAACAGAAGGCAGAGGAGAATGAAGTGGTCGAGGCAGCCAGGGCAAAACAGCCCAGGCATCTGGCTCCAGCTCCTTTCCTGTTCTTATATTTTAATTTATGGTGCATAAAATGCCCACATTAATTAAGACAGCCAAGCCTGACAGCCTACCCCGCATTTATATTTTACAGCGCACTAAATGCCACATAAACACAATGAAATTCCATTGCTTACAGAATGGAATCTGGTTGCAAATTGGTCCCTCTAAATTACAGCTAGTTAAGCATCTTAATTACTATGGTGAGATGCATTGCATTCTGGTCATATTGTGGCAATTATCCATACACCTATAAATTACCATATGCAACTTTTATGCAAATTTGCTTCTTGGTGGGGGCTTGATGTATTTCCCCTGTGGGGTGAAACAGCCACCCTGTTCTTCTCTCAAGGACAGGAAATAGTTGTCAGATGGCTTGAAGTCCAAAGAAAATTGGAGGCAGCTATTCTTCGAGATTTTGCAATATTCTGCTATCTAAGCAACAAGTAATGTTTGTTTCTGGTGAATGGCTCCAAGGTCCTTCAGATAATTTGTATCTGTGAAGTATCTTTCCAAACAGGCCATGGCATGAAGACATCTCAACCCCTTTCATTTAGACCCCAAGTAGCCAAGAGGGTTCAAATTTAGCCTGCTTTCCCATGGCAGTCAGCAGTCTCACCCAAGGCTCAGACCGCCAGAACAGCTGAGCAGCAGCCCATCATCGTACTATGACCAGTAGCAGTTCTCATTATTCCACAGTGCACCTTGCAAGCCTAGGGCTAGGCAACTGGTTCAATTGCAAGAAGATAAGCACTTTAAAACGAAAACAAAATATGCTTAACAATGCCCAGTTAACATTTTTGTTAAAAATGGATTGGAAACTGTGGAGGGGCAATACTTTCCTCCCCCTACCATTTTCCCACTGGAAACAGATCCTTGGGAGGGAATGAGCAGCTGAGAGGCATTTGTGGTGGTAAAACAGCTTTGGGGTGAAGGGGTTAAACCCCTCTCCCTGCAGTTGGAATCATGCAGCTGCTGTTTTGGGTTGGGTGGGCATGCTTTTTAAAAAAGGCAGGCTTAAGGTAACCTGTAGTTTGATCCTAGCACAGGTCTGCTATGGCACTGCAGTAGATGAGTCAGAATTATCAGCAGGGTTATTTAATACCACTCTGTGCCTTTCATTATGCGGACAAGCCATTAACAGTATCCACCCCCACCCCGAAACAGAAGGGTCAGTTATAAATTATCTGGTAAGTAAAGGTAAAGGTACCCCTGGCCGTACGGGCCAGTCTTGACAGACTCTAGGGTTGTGCGCTCATCTCACTCTATAGGCCGGGAGCCAGCGCTGTCCGCAGACACTTCCAGGTCACGTGGCCAGTGTGACGAAGCTGCATCTGGCGAGCCAGCGCAGCACACGGAACTTCGTTTACCTTCCCGCTAGTAAGCGGTCCCTATTTATCTACTTGCGCCCGGAGGTGCTTTTGAACTGCTAGGTTGGCAGGCACTGGGACCGAACGACGGGAGTGCACCCCGCCGCAGGGATTCAAACCGCCGACCTTTCGATCGGCAAGTCCTAGGCGCTGAGGCTTTTACCCACAGCGCCACCCGCGTCCCACAAATTATCTGGTAGTAACAAGCAAAAGTATCTGATGCATGGTTGAATTTTCTGCTTACAAAAGGCTCTTTGGGCTTTGTTGTTCATCGCTTTTCAGACTTTCTCCTTGTGATATCTTTCTAGCAATTTCCCTGCTCTTCTTTGAGAAATTCCCACGGCGGCTTTTACGACCCTGCTTGCAACCAGCTTTCCCCCATTGGTTCCCCCCCACCCCAATCACTGAGGGGAACTGAGGCAGGTAAAAAGGTAAAGGTACCCCTGCCCGTACGGGCCAGTCTTGACAGACTCTGGGGTTGTGCGCCCATCTCACTTAAGAGGCCAGGGGCCAGCGCTGTCCGGAGACACTTCCGGGTCACGTGGCCAGCGTGACATCGCTGCTCTGGCGAGCCAGAGCCGCACACGGAAACGCCGTTTACCTTCCCGCTGGTAAGCGGTCCCTATTTATCTACTTGCACCCGGAGGTGCTTTCGAACTGCTAGGTTGGCAGGCGCTGGGACCGAGCAGCGGGAGCGCACCCCGCCGCAGGGATTCGAACCGCCGACCTTTCGATCGGCAAGCCCTAGGCGCTGAGGCTTTAACCCACAGCGCCACCTGCGTCCCATTAACTGAGGCAGGGCTTCCCCTTAAAAGGTGCTAAGGGACTCTTTCTCTCCATTTGTCGAAGGTCAATGTTCTCGTAGTATTTACAAAACGCAACAATCTGGAGTCATTCCCGTTTGATTTACTTTTAATTCTTGCTGGCATAGACAAAATCAAGGAGCTCTTTTCATTGAAAGATTCTTGTTTGATTCTTATTTTGCTGAATGAAAAACAGTGTCAGTGGCAAAGCATACTACCCCAGAGTAAAAAATTTGCCATCTTTCATCAACCGCCTGTGGGCTGGTTCCTACAATACTTGTTTGTACACAAGTTTGAATACCCAGGGACAAAACCCACATGTGACTTGGTCAAATCTGAGGATGAAAGAAGTATTGGGGGAACAGTCGCAAGTCACCTGAGATAGATACCCAAAGGCACAAGTCTGCCCAGATTATTGGCCCTCTGCAGCCAGTTAAACATAGGAATGTAGGAATCTGCCTCACAGAGTCAGACCTGTGTTCCATCTAGCTCAGAATTGCCTACACTGACTGGCAGCACCTCCCCAGGGTTCCAGGCAGGAGCCTCTCCCAGCCCTACCTGGGATTATACCTAGGACTTTCTCCTTGCAAGCCAGGTGCTCTGCTACTATGGAGCTATGGCGCTTCCCCATAAACAACTGGACCTCAACAGGAAAAGATGCTGCTGGCATGGGACATGGATCCACCCGTACACTTCAGTGTGGGGTTGCCCAAAGCAGACCAAATATAGGGGAAACCTGTGTTTGGAAAGCCCTTGGGTTGAGAAATCAGTGTCCAAGCAGGTGTTACCTACGTAAAAAAAGGAACTAAAATGAACCCTAATGCTTTGGAGCCCATCCCTTAAATCTTGCTCCTCTTTGTTCCAGGATAAAATTTGGAAGAAGGCAGCCGGTTAGAAACGCTATTTCTGCCTTGTGATCAGACTGGTTGTGCAGACGTGCTTTTGGACTTTTTTTTTTGTCAAATCAAAAGGCGGAGTGGAAAGAATACACGGCCGGCTCCAGAGGTGCACTCGACATGCACACCGTGAGTTATGTTTTGTGCAAGTTTGGGGGAGGCACAGGGGGGGCCCTTGTGTCTTTTGCACTGGAGACACGACCCAGTGGCTTTTCTTGCTGAGGCAGCCCCCTAATCTTCACTGTCCTGGTTGCCAACAGCTCCCGACTCCCAGCGCTGGATTAAGGCACTCCTCTGTCGGCGGAGGATTCGAGGGCTTCTCTCCGGCTGTGGGGTTAAATGAGGGGAGAGAGAAAGTGGGGAAAGTGAGCAAGAGTCCACAGAAAGTGAGGAAACATGCAGGCTGAAGGCTGGGGCAGAGAGCTTTCTCTGCTTAGTGATAAAGGACTTGAGGCTCTGGGTGGGTGCAGCTGTTTCTGAACAGAAAAGACTGAAGACCCCATTTCTCTGCAAAGAAACAGTTATTGCTTCAGTAGGAAAACTGTTTTGCCCCATGCCCTGTGGGCAGTTCCACGGAGCCCAATTATTACACTCAAGGACTGAGGGAGCAGAGCCCCACACCTAAAACAATTCTTAATTCACCCACCCCATTCTTCTGCTGAAATTTAAAACTTCTTCATGCATTTGGTGGAGGAGTTTGGAATTGATATCCCACTTTATCACTACCCGAAGGAGTCTCAAAGCGGCTAACATTCTCCTTTTCCCTTCCTCCCCCACAACAAACACTCTGTGAGGTGAGTGGGGCTGAGAGACTTCAGAGAAGTGTGACTGGCCCAAGGTCACCCAGCAGCTGCATATGGAGGAGCAGGGAATCGAACCCGCTTCACCAGATTACGGGCCCACCGCTCTTAACCACTACACCACACTGGCTCTCCCTTTAAAAAAGAAAGAAAAAGCACTCACAAGTCACAATTAGCAAGCTAAATTTTAAGATGTAATACGTTGTGGTTTGTGCTAGGACGAATTCGCATGCATGCTGCAATTCTACACATGCTCCCTTTGAAGTAAGTAGGGTTTACTCCCTACGACTTGAGTTTAGGATTGCAGCCTGATTGATGTCTAAAACATTTCAGTGCCTGATGCTGAAAATCATAATGGTATCAGGCATCTCGTTTATTAAAATCGGAGTGAAAGCTGCAATGCTTTCTCATGAGATGAAAGGCATGCCGAATCATATAATGAAGTTTTCGCACGTTGTTGGTAAATATATTGAATTCAGATATGTTTGCTCTCAAACGAACTGCCCAAGGTAGGGGTTGCTATGGGAAGAGGTAGAGATAAATGCGAACTGGCAATCCCAGTCCTGTTCAGTGCCTGCCTTGATGTTACAGCTTCTCAGCCTTTTGGCTAAGTTCAAGTGTATATTAGCAGCAGCTGTAGGCAAAAGGTAAAGCACGGACCCATCTTGTTTCTGATGAACCTGATTCCTGCTGACTGTTAGGGTTCTTGCAAAGAACACTGGACTATTTATTTCTTTATTTAAATTTCTATACTGCCCTTCATCTGAGGATCACAGGCCAGTTTGCAATATAAAAACACAAAAACACGTAACAAAGGGCTCATCTACATTTTGGTTTGTCTCATGCTTTCTAGGCATGGGTTAAAGCAGTTTTCTCTCCCCCCCACCCCCCACTTTCCTCTAAGAAACCCACTCTTTAGCGCTAAATTGGAACAAACAGCAATCCGCAGAAAACCCAATTGCTGTTTGTTCTGATTTGCAGTGGGGAAAATGGAGGTGTGGATAAGCCCATAGCAACAAACAAAAACAATACCCGCCCCCCAGGATTAGGGAGGCTCTGATCTGCTCCTGCAAGTTACTTCTGATAACTTGGGTTTGCTCAGAATCCCTTAACCTAACCCACATGATTAGTGTGAAGGGCCAGAGCTCAGTGATAGAGTTTCTGCCTTGCACAAATAAGGTTCCTGGTTCAATCCCTTGCCTGGGATGCTGAACGAGATGGACCAATGGCCTGACTCAGTACAAAGCAGCTTCTTCCGCCTCTACTATCAAGAGATCCTGAGTCTGCATTCTTGCTTTGGGTCTTTGAAACACGAAGGGACCTTTTTGGTGCAGAGGTGGAAAACTGAAGCTGCACCCACTTTCACTAAAGGCTTACCCATGCTTCCTCTTGTTCCTCTTTAGTGCTCAATTGGCAAGCGGGTTTTCCACAAATTGCCATTTGTTCCAGTTTAAAGCTAAAGAGCAGACTTTCCCTGGGAAAGGAGCTGGGCAAAGGAGAAACCGCTCAGACCTGTGCCTAGAAAGTAAAAAACTACTGAGACCTGTGCTTTTTAGGCACAGGCCAAGGGGAAGTGTGGCTGAGCACTAACTTTGTAGCAAGGTAAATCTTCTGTTATCCCAGGGACCATCAGGCTTCCATTGAGGCCCCAGCACCCTCTCTCCTATTGCAGATACCCCTCCTGGGGACGGGGGTGCTTCTCCTTACAGCTAAGCAAAAGGGATACAGGGCAGGAAAAAGGGGTGAATGTGCAAAGGCAAAACTAGGATCCCTGGCACCCATGGCAAGGAGCTGTATTGGTAAGGTAAAGGTAAAGGGACCCTTGACCATTAGGTCCAGTTGTGACCGACTCTGGGGTTGCGGCACTCATCTTGCTTTATTTGCCAAGGGACAGCTTCCGGGTCATGTGGCCAGCATGACTAAGCCGCTTCTGGCGAACCAGAGCAGCGCACGGAAACGCCGTTTACCTTCCCGCTGGAGCGGTGCCTATTTATCTACTTTCACTTTTATCTACTTGCACTTTGACGTGCTTTCTAACTGCTAGGTTGGCAGGAGCAGGGACTGAGCAACGGGAGCTCACCCCGTCACAGGGATTCAAACCGCCGACCTTCTGATCGGCAAGTCCTAGGCTCTGTGGTTTAACCCACAGCGCCACCCGCGTCCCTGCTGTATTGGTGCCCCTCCCCCCAAAAAATCTGAGAAGCAGGCAAGGTTATCTAGACAGGAGAAGTGCACCTCCTTTGGGCTGGATGGGGCACCAATGCTGCTCTCTTCCTGGAAGCTGCTCCAAGGACCCCTTTCTCTCCCCTGCTGGAAAGCTTGGCAGATTCTTTCTGCAGACAAAGCAGGTGGAGTGCTGAGCTG
Organism: Podarcis cretensis; assembly: GCF_951804945.1. Classification (NCBI taxonomy): domain Eukaryota; kingdom Metazoa; phylum Chordata; class Lepidosauria; order Squamata; family Lacertidae; genus Podarcis; species Podarcis cretensis. The sequence continues at coordinate 35,365,235 of NC_137187.1, forward strand.
GGGAATGGGGGGGGGCACTTCAGGTGTCACAGGAGGAGTTCAGCACCTGAGAGGAGGTGATTTTTACGCCCCCTCCTCTCCTGTGGGTGTGGAAGGGGTCTTGCTGGCAGGCACTGTGCAGAAGGCCCCTCAGGCCCTTTTCAAGATGATGATGATGATGATGATGATGATGATGATGATGATTTATTTATTTATTTATTTATTTATACATACTCCGCCCATCTGGCTGGGTTTCCCCAGCCACTCTGGGCGGCTTCCAACAAAACACTAAAATACAATAACCTATTAATACAATAACCTATTAGATGGGACCTTCAGCTTTCAGAAACAAAACAGCCTGGCTTTTACCATATCAAGAAGCAGGCAAACGATACAAAGTTTTATTGCCTCCTGTCCTGCCAGCATTTTGCAGCCACGTGAAATGAGGAATGGCAGGCTCAGCCCTGCTATGCTCAGTGGGCTTGCCAACCCCTATTTATCAGCAGCAAAGGAAACAAAATTTTAATGCATTACAATGAACCTATTGAAGTGTGTGCTTGTCTTGTGTGTGTTTTATGAAATCGAGAAATGCAAAGGAAAGATAACCAAGACTTGTTTCCACTGGATATTTGTGTGTGCGTGCCATTAAAGCACAACACAAATCGAGGGGACCTGGCCAATGGAGCACACCCCCCCCCCAGTTTTTCTCTGCAAGCCTAGTTGAAACAGGAAGGAGTTGCTCTTTTGCAGTTCCTGGGGGCTCATCCATACTTCCCTTTGCCTCCTTGCTTTCTGCCAGGAAAACCCATAGTTTGGTGCTGAATTGGAACAAATGGCAACTGAGTTTTCTGCAGATTGCTGTTTGTTCCGATTTAGCATTAAAGAGTGGGTTTTCCCAGGGAAAACGGCTGGGCATGCTTTCTAGGCATGGGGCAAGCAGAATTGTGGACATGTTAATTAGAGAGAGTCAAGCACTGCTAGGATCCTCACACACACACCCCGCCTGCCCTGTGCACCGAAATAATGCTTGAATTGTTCGTGGAATTGTAGGGAGTCTTTAATAAAATCCAAACCCCTCTCTCATTTTTAACCAAATCATGCCCCTGTAGCCTTCTGAAAACAGTGTGGGGGAGAGCTTCTATCATTTCCCCTCTTTAGAACATCTGCCTGGCCCCATTTCATTGCGCTACCTTTTGATGAACGCCTATCAAACTAATGATCTGTCAAGTATTGTGCCTTCCACATTCAGAAACTAATTTGAGAGTCTGTCCTTTGCAAGCAGACACACACATTTTCTGCTCAGAGCCAAACGAGACAATGGACTTATCCACATTTGCCTTTCCTCAGCTCTTTCCAGTCACGGTCCACACTTTAAAATTCCATGTCCGAGTGCCCTTTTCTTTGCTGTGGAGCTTTCCCCGTGAAAACCTGCTCTTTAAAGCTCAATCGGAGCAAACAGCAATCTGCAGAAAACCCGGACTGATGCTTGCTCCGACTGAGCACTAAAGAGCAGGTTCTCACAGAAAAGCCTCGGGGTAAGAAGAAAACACTTGGACACAGAGCTTTGAAGTGTGGACCTGTGCCTGGGGAAAAGGGGCAAATGGTAAGTGTGGATAAGCCCAATGTATCAGCTTGGCATCTGCCAAGGCCCTGGATCCCTCCAAAGGTTTACTACTTCTTCTTTTTTATTATTTAAAAAAAGCGTTTTGGGAGCTTTGGAGAGTTTTGTTTGTTTGTTGTCTGCACTGCTTGGGTTTTTTTGGAGGGAGTGGGCATGTAAATACTTTGCCTGTTGTTTGTTTCGGGGGGGGGGTATTCCTGAATCTTGCTATTTGTCTTCTGCAAAATGGATGTTTTGTGGGGCTCATGAACATTTCAGGGGTTTCCAAATGCGCCCCCAGGCCCAAAAAGGTTGGGGACCCCTGCACTTATGTACATACCTGTGCCTCTAAGTGCAGGATTTCTCCCTACCAATTCCAGATCATAAGATGGAGGTACAGAGGGTTTAGCCTTGTGCTGTAATCTTGGTCCTGATCTGGATCCCACTTCTCATGCCCAGATGATGCTGGGCAGAGGGACTCTTGATTGCTTCAATGAGAACTCTTTTCTTAAACAAACTGAGGACACAACAGGGGTGGGGAAGGGATAAAGTCCCCTTTCCTCTTATCACACTAGCATCTGCATCCAGATTAGGCTCCTTTATCCAAATGGTATAAAACAAAGCAAAACCCTGCACTTAAGGGGCCAGACATGTAGGCATGGGCATAGCCAGGGGGGCAGGAAGGGGCAGTTGCCCTCCCAAAATCAATAAAAATCAATAAAAATACATGTTCTGCCCACCCCCACAAAAGACCTGCTCCCCTAACAAAAATCCTGGCTACGACCATGCATGTAGGCAAGAGTATAGCCAGGATTTATGGGGGGCGGGGGCAGAACAGAGTTATCTGTGACGCAATTGCTCAGTTAGTTAAGCATTTTTATTTATTTACTTTATTTAGGGGGGGCAGGTGCTCCTCCCTGCCTATGCCCATGCATGTAGACTGTGTGCACATTACCGATTTAAAACACAGCAGGGTCATTCTTTTTCTCAATGCAGATTGAAGCTGGTTTGTGGGTTGGGGGGGGGGGAGACACATCAAAATGTAGTATTTCCTAACAACAGCAGGATAGATATAGCTTGTAGCTAATGTTGTGTGTACACAGATTCTCAAACGAGCAGTAAGAGTGCACTTGATGAAGAATAAACAGTGTGTACACTGCCATAGCTAACATATTACCTCTCCTTACCTCTCTCGCCCTGACCTAGCCACTGTGATCCACCCGACGGTCACCTCCAGACTGGATTATTGTAACTCGCTCTACGTGGGGCTGCCCTTGAGACTTACCCAGAAACTCCAGCGGGTGCAGAATGCCACAGCGAGACTCCTTACGGGGTCCTCGCTGCGAGATCACATTCATCCGGTGCTATACCAGCTGCACTGACTCCCGGTGGAGTACAGGATCAGGTTTAAGGTGCTGGTTTTAACCTTCAAAGCCCTATACGGCCTAGGACCCTCGTACCTACGGGACCGCCTCTCCTGGTACGCCCCATAGAGGAACTTACGGTCTTCAAATAAAAACATCTTGAAGGTCCCAGGCCACAGAGAGGTTAGGCTGGCCTCAACTAGAGCCAGGGCTTTTTCGGCTGCGGCTCCAACCTGGTGGAACGCTCTGTCACAAGAGACAAGGGCCCTGCAGGACTTGACATCTTTCCACACGGCCTGCAAGACAGAGCTATTCCACCAGGCCTTTGGTCAGGGAGCAGCCTGGCTCCCTCCTTTGGCAATCTTTACAAAACTTTAGTTTATGGTTGCCATCAATTTTGATTTTAATTAATTTTTATAATGTTTTTATAATGTTGCACTGTTTTAGTGTTGTTAGCCGCCCTGAGCCTGGCTTCGGCTGGGGAGGGCGGGATATAAATAATTTATTATTATTATTATTATTATTATTATTATTATTATTATTATTATTATTATTATATTGTCTAGCTTGGCTCTTAGTTCAGTGGAATTTATTCCCAGTTCCATTTGCTCTGCATCCAGGGCTTGAGAAGCAGCGTACATACCATGTAAGTCACAATCCATACCCGCCCTGCGTCTATCCTGTTGTTTCTTAGGAAACACTGCATTTTGATGCGCTTTCTGCAAAACCAGCTTCAATCCCAATTGAGAAAAAGAACGACCTAGATGCATTTTAAGCCGGTAATGTATTATGCAGCCTGAAGAGCGTGTATAAGATTGCAGTCTGAGTTACAGCAGTTGCTAACCACAAGTTACTAGCGGCAAATAATGAATGAATAGGATTCTAGCCCTTGCTGTTATGTAAAAATAATGTATATAGTTTTGTCGACGAGCACCTGCTTTCCAGAGCAGCATAAGCAAAAAGATTTGAAGGAATCTTGAAGGAATTTGCCACTGAAATGTTAACAGCAAGGGAGAGGAAAAAAAAGGGCATGGGGTATCCAACAGTGGAGTGTGTGTGTGTGTGTGTGTGTCTGTCGCTCAGAGATAACAGCACATGGTTTGCATACTGAAAGTTCAGCTCCTCCACCCCAGGGCTGATTGAGGCTTTGGTTGGTCTAAAACTCTGGAGAGTCCAATATGGATGACATGCATATTTATGGTATGATAAAGTAAAAGTGCATAAAGGATTCCTGAATCACACAATAAGAAAATCAATTTATGAGGTGTGGAACAGATATAAAAACTTATTGGAATGTAAAACTCCTTGGTGGCTCTCTCCAATTGAAGCAACAGCAGTAAAAAAGTTAAATGTGAAAGGAGAGTGGGCCACGTATAAAGATTTGTCGACAGAGGTAGGAAGTCAGTTAAAATTAAAAACATTTGAAGAAATAAAATAATTATTGACGGATTGGTTGCAATACCACCAGGCAAATGAGGTGTTTAAGGAAGAGAAAAAGAAAAATGGTTTTGATACAGTAAGATCTAGATTGGAGATAGATTTATTGGATAATATTGGAAAATATTATTGAAAATGTACAAATTACTTTTGGAGTGGCATACTAAAGATGAAGCAGTTAAAGGGGTGATGATACAATGGGCTAAAGATTTTGGATATAATATTCAGTTAGAATCGTGGGAAAGGCTGTGGAATGAAGGTATTAATTTTACTGCATGCAGTGCACTTAAAGAAAATGTGATGAAAATGATGTATAGATTGTATTTAACACCATCAAAACTTGCAAAAATGTATTAAGACAAGATCTAATGAGCGTTGGAAATGCAAAGAAAAGGAAGGTATCTTCTACCGTAAGTGGTGGACTTGTAAAGAGGTAAAGGCTTTCTGGGAAATGATATATAATGAGTTAAAGAAAATGTTTAAAAACACTTTTGTTAAAAAACCAGAAGCCTTTTTACTGGGTATAGTAGGCGAAGAGATACCAAGAAAAGAAAAAAGACAAAAGACTGCTCATGTATGGAAAAACAGTGGCAAGAACCCTTTTAGCCCAAAAATGGAAACAACAAGAAGTACCAACGAAGGAAGAGTGGCAGATGAAACTGAAGGACTTAGCAGAACTGGCGAAGCTGACAGGAAAAATCTGAAACCAGCGCGATCGAGTATTCCAAAAGGACTAGAGTAAATTTATACAATATTTGAAAGATCATTGTAAGCAATTAAGAACACTAGTAGGGTTATTTGAAGACTTGTAATGAGAAATTTCTTACCTTTCTATATTTATTTAAAATATGAGGTATTTTGTAATGAGTTACCGTATTTTTCAGTCTTTAAGACGGAATGTATAAGACTATTTTGGGGGACTCATATTTAAGAAAATGGGGGGAGATGGCCCCATGTATAAGATGCCTCCTAGTTTTTGACATTAGTTTTTAGGGGAAAAAACCTAGTCTTATACATAGAAAAATACGGTACATTAGAATTGGAAAATATATAAAATGCTGTGTAAACAAGCTTAGTTTTGAAAGCCAAGAAGCGGGAGGGAAGGAAGTCAACAGGCTCTAAAGAGCAAAAGAAGTAAAGTGGATAATAACGATGTGATTATATATGTTTAAATGGAAAATTAATAAAAAATATTTGGTCGGAGAGCAAGTGTGGATCCAGTCAGGTCAGCAGCCGTGTGGCCGTTGTTATAATAAGGCCGGCCATTTGAACATGGACTGCATGTTTGCAATCATGATGTGAACTAATATCAGACCAATATCTGCCCGCTGGTACCTTGAGGCATATGTGGTAGTTGCTTTTCCTGCTTACGCTTCAAGTGAGATTGAGAGTTGCGCATCGCAGGATATTTTTACTCCAACTCCTTCCTTGTAAGATGGCCGCTCTCTACCACAGGTGTCTTGTTGGCCCACAGAGGCAGCTGGTGCTGCTTTCTGAGGACAGCTACAGGCCGCCAGTCATAGCTGTGTGATAAGGGCACTGCTCCCCTGCGCTTGTTACCTGATGGAGGCCATTCACCTGAGAGGTCTCCGGAGGGCTTGGAGGGGGCCAGGTGACGTCCAGCTTCTTGCAGGAAGGTCTCTCTGAGAAGGAGACAGAGACAAAGGACAGGTCTCAACAGTGACACAGGGCTAATGGTCAGTGATAAGAGTGCTTCTGGCCACCTGCATTTCCCAAAGTGCAATTTTCTCAACAGGGACTGACCCACCCACATCAATGGCCTTAGGGAAGGGTTTTCTTTCAGGCTCTGAAGATGGGGAACTGGAGAGAGAGAACATTCTTTCCACATCCCTGTCAGGAAAGCAGTTTCTCCCAGTTTCCGTTTTACAACCTTTGCGTCCCTCTCGTGACATTTCCTTGTCCCTGGTTGCACCTGCTGGTTTCCCTTTCAGTCTTGCCTCTGTTAAAATTCAACCAACCCTGTGTTTGCTACAGCAGCCTAGGAAAACTATTACCACCCGCTAGGTACACATTCCGGTTCTGTTGGCTGCCAGGTTCTCATGGTGCAGCTGGGACCCTAATTTGTTTATTTAATCTATCTATATCATTCTGTTTTCCCCAAGGAGCTCAAGGAAGTGTGCATACCACCAAACACCACCCCATTTCTCCTTAACCAGGAGCTCCTCTCTCTGCAACAGCCCCCTGCCCTGGGCAAAGAAAATCTTGGGTGGGGAACCTAGAAGACGCAGGGAGAGAGGGAGCAGCAGTTCTGCTGTGCAAACAGAAGTCATTGCACAAATAGAATGACACAGTAGGATGCAGTGACTGGCCTAGGGTCACCCCATCTGAGTGGGGATTTGAACTGACTCATAGTTCAATTGTGGGATGCGGGTGACGCTGTGGGTTAAACCACAGAGCCTAGGGCTTGCCGATCAGAAGGTCAGCAGTTCGAATCCCCACAACGAGGTGAGCTCCCGTTGCTCGGTCCCTGCTCCTGCCAACCTAGCAGTTCGAAAGCATGCCAGTGCAAGTAGATAAATAGGTACCGCTCCGGCGGGAAGGTAAACGGCGTTTCCGTGCGCTGCTCTGGTTTGCCAGAAGCGGTTTAGTCATGCTGGCCACATGACCCGGAAGCTGTATGCTGGCTCCCTTGGCCAATAAAGTGAGATGAGCGCCGCAACCCCAGAGTCGGCCACGACTGGACCTAATGGTCAGGGGTCCCTTTACCTTTACCTTTACATAGTCCAATGCTCCGATCATTAAGCTAAAAAGATAAAAGGTAAAGGACTCCTGGGTGGTTAAGTCCAGTCAAAGGCAGTTATGGGGTTGTGGTACTCATCTCACTTTCAGGCCGAGAGATCCGGCATTTGTCCACAGACAGCTTTCTGGGTCATATAGCCAGCATGACGAAACCACTTCTGGCACAACGGGACACCGTGATGGAAACCAGACCACATGGAAATGCCGTTTACCTTCCCGCTGCAGCAGTACCTATTTATCTACTTGCACTGGTGTGCTTTTGAACTGCTAGGTAGGCAGGAGCTGGGACAGAGCAATGGGAGTTCACCCCGTTGTGTGGATTCAAACTGCCAACCTTCTGATCAGCAAGCCCAAGAGGCTCAGTGGTTCAGACCACAGCGCCACCCACATCCCTCATTACAACACATTGGCTCAGGTGCTAAGCTTACAAGGAGGCAAGGAAATGGCTGTGTGTAATAACTTCTGTAGCTGCAGCTCACCCCACAAACCCTTAGCCAAGGGCCCGACTCATTTTGGGCCTTGGTGCAGAGGCTCCAGATAGTGTACCTTCCATGGCAATAAACGTCTCACAGTAAATAATAATAATAATAATAATAATAATAATAATAATAATAATAATAATATATTTATAGCCCACCCATCTGGCTGGGTTTCCCCAGCCACTCTGGGCGGCTCCCAACAAAACATTAAACAGAATGAAATTTCAAACATTAAAAACTTCCCTAAACAGGGCTGCCTTCAGATGTCTTCTAATGAAGTACATGGCAATGTTTTGTCCTTGAACAGTGCCACCAAAATCTGCTTCTTCAGGCAGGCTACCTTACCAGAAGAACTTGCCCTTCCAGGAAGGTTATTATATTCAAACACTGGGTGGCCTGGGGATGCAGATATGAAGAAGAATGGCACTGGAACATTTTCTCTGCCAGCCCTTTCCCACTCCATTGCCCCGCATATGTTTTGGACTACAACTCCCTTATGGCTGGGGCTGATGAGAGTTGAAGTCCAAAGCATCTGTGTGCAAAGGCAAGTGGGAAATATGGTCCAAAATCCAGACACAGAGTTCTGTGACACCTACATCCCTGTCTGTGATGACAACAGAGCACACGCTCAGTCTCTTTTTCTCTTCATTCAAGAACAGGTTGTGTCAGGCCTTAAGCAGCCTGAGTAGCAATCAGAGATGAGAAACTGGACGTCCTATGAGCCTGAAAGATTCAGGTTCCCCAATTGTGGTGGTTCCCCAATTGTGGCATGCTCTCCCCAGAGAGGCTCGCCTGGCGCCATCATTACATATTTTTAGATGCCAGGCAAAACCATTCCTCTTTATTCAGGCCTAAGGCTATTAAGTAATCTATGGCCTGTTAAAATGTGGAGGAGAGGACTGGTCTTACTATTATTTTACTATTAGGCTGTCTATCAGTCTGCTTTTTACAATATTTTTCTTATGTTTTTGTCACTGGTGTTTTGCAATGCATTTCTAATCTTGTACACCACCCTGAGATCTTTGGATAAAGGGTGGTATATAAATTGAATAAGTAAAAGTAAAAGTTAAAAAAGGGGAATTTTTTACTATCTGATTTGCATACAAACTCAAGGTTACCCAGTGATAGGGATTTGATTGGAAAGTTCCAGCACTTCAGTTTGTAAATCACGCCAGAGTTCAGGGCTGTAAGTGCGCCCAGATTCAATGGAAATGCTAAATGTTGTGTTAGATGCCACATTCCTTTGATTGTTGGGTCCTGCTGCTATGGAGCCAGGATGTGAGTCAGAAGGACTGTGCAGGTGTGATCTGAAAGGGTGGCGGTTTTCATGATCCCTTTGCATCTTAATGATTTTGCAAGCGAGAATGCTGGACTAAGGCAATTTTTGCCTGAGGTGGAGCTGCTGCAAGGTCTATGATGTGGTGGAGGACGGGGAGGGGGGGGTCAAGTTATTTTGGCACCTGAGGCAGAAAACACCACAAGTGCCTCTCCTCCTCCCTAGCAGTAAAAGTACAAGAACATTAAATAACAATTTCCCGCCTTCTCTTGATACTCAGTTTTAGTTGCCTGAGTCCGCTGCTTCACTCTGCCTAATGTTGGAGCTGGTCCTTGGAAGTGATATTTATTCCCTACAGCAGAGCTTTTCAAACTTTTCATGTTGGCAACACACTTTTCAGACATGCATCATTTTGCAACACAGTAATTCAGTTTTGTGGGACGCAGGTGGCGCTGTGGGTTAAAGCCTCAGCGCCTAAGGCTTGCCGATCGAAAGGTCGGCGGTTCGAATCCCTGCGGCGGGGTGCGCTCCCGCTGCTCGGTCCCAGCGCCTGCCAACCTAGCAGTTCGAAAGCACCTCTGGGTGCAAGTAGATAAATAGGGACCGCTTACCAGCGGGAAGGTAAACGGCGTTTCCGTGTGCGGCTCTGGCTCTGGCTCTGGCCAGAGCAGCTTCGTCACGCTGGCCACGTGACCCGGAAGTGTCTCTGGACAGCGCTGGCCCCTGGCCTCTTAAGTGAGATGGGCGCACAACCCCAGAGTCTGTCAAGACTGGCCCGTACGGGCAGGGGTACCTTTACCTTTACCTTTAATTCAGTTTTACTAGCAAACCAGAGCTTAAAATAACCCCTTTCCAGCCCCCAGAGGAGCGCGGGGGCGTGTTCACACGACACACCTGCACACTGCAGCCGACACACTAACATATCGCAATGCCGTTTGGAAAGCTCTGTCCTACAAAACAGGACTTTCGCGGGAGTTCTGTGGCAAGGCATGTTACTAGAAAACCAAGAACATCAGCTTTCAAAAGCAAATAGCAAGTTTCTAGACCATATGCTTCCCTCCAGAAATATTACTGTTCCAAGCAACAGCTTCTGTTGTTTACGCAAGCCCCGCATTTGTATGCATACAGCCTTCTTAGTTCACCTTTTGGCACCAGACAGGAAAAAGAAAACCCACCTTGCTTGTGAAAACTGATGCCACACAAGAAAGGAGCCAGTCTTTTAAGATCCCATAGCATTCTTTGCTTTTCTACAGAGCTACTCCTAAAATCACCGATTGTAAGAAGAGCTCTGGTGGACTTCACCAAAGGTCCACCTAATGGAACCGCCTGGTTCTGACAGTGGCCAGCAAGGTGTTTTTCTGAAGCCCACAAGCAGGGCATGAAAAGGTAATGATCCTGCTGCTTGTGGTCAAAATATTGAGCCTGCGAGGCCAAGCTTTGCATCCCCACTAAGCCATGCAGCTCACCTGGCGTCCTTCGGCCAGTCGCCATCTCTCAGCCTCACCTGCTTGTAAGGATAACATAGAATGGGGAGAACTCTGCCTTGGGCTCCTTGGCGGAACAGTTGGGTGCATATGCAGTAAATATGTAACTGAATACAAGAGGGGTCCCTTGGTCCCTTTTATGTCCATATTATTACCATTATATATTTATTCATACGCTGCTTTTCCCCCTGACAGGGACTCAGGATAGCCAAGTAGGAATTCTACATTCAGATTTGAATGCAATGCCAAATCTCAATGTAAGAATCCCACTTAGCTATCACAAGTACAGTGGTACCTTGGGTTACATATGCTTCAGGTTACATAGGCTTCAGGTTACAGACGCCGCTAACCCAGAAATATTACCTCGGGTTTAGAGCTTTGCTTCAGGATGAGAACAGAAATCGTGCTCTGGTGGTATGGTGGCAGCAGGAAGCCCCATTAGCTAAAGTGGTGCTTCAGGTTAAGAACAGTTCAGGTTAAGAACGGACCTCTGGAACAAATTAAGTACTTAACCTGAGGTACCACTGTACGTAAAAGTAACCAAGAGGCTTCCTCTAGCCCAGCGTTCTATTTCCAGCAATGGCTAGTAAGATGTCTCTGGGAAGTCCAGCAAGGAGGCCATTACAGCAACAGCCCTTCCCTGTGGTCTGAAATCTAACCTTGCAACTGGCGTTCTGCAGTGCGCTGCCTCTGAAACTGGAGGCTCCACTGAGCTTTCCTCTGTGTGTTTGCCTGTTTCATTCTAAGGCCAACTAATCCAACAGCTATGAATACATCTTATGGGAAACCGAGCCCATGAGTTAATTACGTGTTGTGCGAAGAAGCGCTTTCTTCTCCCAGTCCTGAACCAACGGCCCTTCAGTCCCAGCGGTTGACCCCCATTCTCCCTCTTCCCCACACTTGCTCCTCGCACCTTGCCCCTTACCTGGCTGGCTGGGGGTCTCCTCATCCTGAGCTGAGGCCTCTGCAGCCTGGCAGGGCAATGTTGAGCCGTACAGGTTATGCCTCTGCCTCTGCAGCTCCCGCTCTCGTTCCTGAGCTTCTTGGACCTCCTGCTCCAGCAGAGACTGGGGGCTTTTGGCACGCAAGCAGAAGAAGGGGTTGGCCGAGGCAGGGGTTCTCTCGGCCAGCGGCCGTTGGGCTCGCAGCAGAGCACCAGAGTCCACGATGACCATGTTGGCGGTGCTGTTGGCCTCCGCAAAGGAGAGACCCCTCGCCCCTTTGGGGCTGCTGCACAGCATCTTCCTGGGGGCCGGAGGTTCTGGGCTGGGGTGCTGTTCAAAAATCATCATCTTCTCCTGCATCTCTTGCGGGGTGCCACGATCGTAGGCCCCCCTGACCTTCCCCAGCTGGACCAGGTCCTCTTCACGTTGACATTCCCTCTGGATCTCCCTCTGCATTTGAACCCCGGCCCACTGGCGCTCCTTCTCCTTGGGCAGCATGGGGGGCCCCACGTTCTGGTTCAGGATAGGCCTGATACGCACCTCCACATACTCCTGAGTGCCCCAGGGGCTGGCCAGGCCCCTTTGCCGCCGCAGGTGCTCTTCCCGTTCCTGGTGGAGACGGATCTCTCGCTCGATCGGGGTCTCAGTGGCAGGGTGCAGGGCCTCCGTATGCTCCATGGCGTTTCCTGTCCAGTCCATGCCGCCAGTCCCAGAGGGCCTGCTGGGCGTGGATGTGGCACAGACCGGGTCTGCAGGGCTCACCAGGTCTTCTGCGCTGGCAGGGTCCCTGGCACCAAGTAGCGACTGGTCTCCAGGTTTCGGACTGGAAGTGTCGTGCTCCGAAACAGCAACAGGGCATGTGGTGCTGGCCAAATCTTGAGAGCCCGCTCTGTCCCTGGCCCCAAGTGGATCTTCAGCGCTAGCTAGCACCATGGTCCCAGCTTGGTCTTGGGGACCAGCTGGATCCCTTGTGCCAGTCGGGCTTTCCAAGCCAGGTGATTCTACGGCTGGATCTTTGGCACTGGCTAGGTCCTTTGTACTCTCCGGCACGCAGGTGGCTTCCCCAGGCCCAGCGCTGCTGGACGCCTCCTCTCCCTTCTCAGATTCCAGCGCAGCCTTGGCTCCAGCCTCACCCTGGGCTTGGCTGTCGTTGCCGGCTCCGCTCGATTCCTCAGCAGCCAGTCCTTCCCTCTCTTGCCTGCCACAGTCAGGAGCCAGGCCCCAGTGGGCAGGTCCAGAGGAGTCACCGGTTGCCACAGGAGATTGCCTTGGCGCTGCCTGGAGGGGAGTGTCGCCATCTGCGCCTGCTGCCCTCTGCTGGCAATAGGTGCCAACATCTGGCTGAGAGTCTATCAATGCCAGTGAAAGTCCGGCTTGGGTGCGTTCAGCATCTTGGGCATCCTGCTTCTCCGTTGTTTGAGAGTGATCCGCCGAGCCCTCCCCAAATAACTGCCCATTCAGGTTACCCAGATATTCCTCGGCAGCTTGGGACTGATCACCCAGCTCCCTGGGCGTGCTTTCCTCCTTGCCAGCCTCTACCGTTTCCGAGCAGACTGGTTTTACCTCTTGATCAACGCTGGCAGTGTCAAAGGTCTCCTGATGCTCAGCACAGGGAGCGGAGCTGGGATGGTGGCTGGGAAAGACCAAAGAATCTCCCTCCCATGACTGCTTTGGGGAATTGGTCCCCGGAAGCGAGATGCTGGGTGGCTTGGAGGATGCAGCGGTGGCATGTTCAGGTTCCTCTAGAGATTCTGAAGCAGGATCCTGGCTGTGACTACCCACAATGCCACTCTCCTCCCATACGTCCAGTTGATTTGAGGTGCTGGTGGAGTTCTGTTGCTCCGTAGAAACACCTGAGGTCTCCACACAATGAAGAAGAGTTCCTTTTTCTTCTTGGCCATGCTCCAACTGTTTCAAGGAGTCAGTGGGCCCAGCTCCGTTCTTCTCATGGCAGTGATTCAGACCGGCCTCCTCCTCTTGCGCCAGCTGTTCCAAGGTCCCAGTAGGACACTGGACACCCAGCATCTTGTCACGACACACAGATTGGCTGCCATGTCCCCCTTGGGCCAACAGGCTTGCAGCATCCTCAGCATTCAGTTGCTCTGGGGAGGGACTTGGCTTCTTGTCCTGGTGAGCGGAATAGCCGTCATCCTGCCCTTGGTCTGCTGACGTGGAGACCTCTGCCATTTCAGTCCCCCCTGGAGGCGTGACTGGAGATGGGGGGCCCCTCTCAAAATGGTTGCCCTCCTGTCCTGAGGTGGACGGTTCCTGCAGCACATTGTCTTTGGCAAGGGAACCAGTGGCAACATCGAGCGAGGGGACCAAGGAGTCTTCGGGTGGGGTGGCTATGGGGACATTTTCAGCCATAGTCCCACTTTCCACCATGTCCCCGAATACATTCACCCCGGAGTTCTCCTGGTCTCTGTGGCACAACCCAGCAGCTGGGGGAGGCAGTGGCAGAGTTTCGGTGCTCATCCAGGCCAGGGTGTGGCTCTTTTTTTTGGAAAAAATAAAACAGAACAGAAACCTTGAACAAAAGCATACATCTCTTTTGTGCCGGTTCCCACTACACCCATGGCCCGATCTCAAGAAACATTGAGGTGATGGCTCCCCCTCCTGGCAATGGAGTCAAAGGGTGCCAAGGGACGCTGGAGTTGGGTATCTCTGCAGCTTCCTTTCCTCCTCCTCCTCCTTACCTGCTAACCCATGGGTAGGCAACCTAAGGCCCGGGGGCCGGATCCGGCCCAATCGCCTTCTAAATCCGGCCCACAGATGGTCCAGGAATCAACGTGTTTTTACATGAGTAGAATGTGTGCTTTTATTTAAAATGCATTATTTGTGGGGCATAGGAATTTGTTCATTTCCCCCGCAAAAATATAGTCCGGCCCTCCACAAGGTCTGAGGGACAGTGGACCGGCCCCCTGCTGAAAAAGTTTGCTGACCCCTGTGCTAACCCCTGAGCCAGTGGAGAAGGGGGTTAGCACAGGGCCAAATATTTTCTGCACTCTTCTATGCCCTTCCCTGGCTCCTTCCCTCGCACCTGGGGCTCATCCACACTTCCTTTCATACCATGTTTTTAGGCACAAGTGCAGGATTTCCAGATCCATGTCCAAGCAGGAAAACCCACGTTTGACCACTGAATTGAAGCAAATGGCAGTCAGGTTTCCCAAGGATTGCCATTTGCTCTGATTCAGAGGTAAAATGCAGCGGTTTCCCAGTGAAAATGCCAGGATGAAAGAAACCTGCTCGGACACGGACCTGAAAATCCTGGCTGGAGGAAAAAAAAACCCCTCCTGATTTTTATATAGGTGATCTGAAACGCAGTCCAGGGGGCAACCAAGCACCTATTTGTTCCCTACTTAGTGCTTCTGGTAGCAGGGAATTTGATTCCTTCTCCAACGGTTGGCAGGAATAACTACCTTTTCCAATAGGCAAAAATTGGGAGCCCTGTATAGCCATGAAGGATATTAACATGCAGCTTCCAGAGACCTTCCCAAACCCTTCCCCTGCTGTTCTGGGATGGATATTATATGAGCAAGCAGGATCACACCCTGAAATGCTTTGTACAACGATCTGCCTTGGAGTGGGGGTAGTGCATTCATGAAAAGCAAAGCAGGAGCTATATTCCAGGAAGATGAAAGGGGAAGGGATTTATTTATCCCACCCCTGCGAAGGAAAAAATTATTTCAGTCCAATAATGACCAGGGCTCAATCTTGGGACATTGCAGCCCTTGCTACTCCAGAGTCTGACCGTATGAGTCCCTAATCCAGGGGTCAGCAAACTTCTTCAGCAGGGGGCCGGTCCACTGTCCCTCAGACCTTGTGGGGGGCCGGACTATATTTTGGGGGAAAACATGAACAAATTCCTATGCCCCACAAATAACCCAGAGAGGCATTTTAAATAAAAGGACACATTCTACTTATGTAAAAACACGCTGATTCCTGGACTGTCCGCGGGCCGGATTTAGAAGGCGATTGGGCCGCATCCGGCCCCTGGGCCTTAGTTTGCCTACCCATGCCCTAATCAGCCCCCACCCCCATCTCTTTCCACTCTCTTCTCATGACCCAGTGGATTAACTAATTGTTTACCGCCTGCCTAAGGATTGCTCTATCCATTATCCTCTTCCAACCTGCAGAGTGATGCCCGCACTCTGTATCTCAGAGGCATAGGGCTTCTCTTACCTGCCACTGACACACGCTCTCCAGATTCTGCCTGGCCGGAGTCCTGGACCCCTGGTAGTCTGTCCCAGCAGGAGGTGCTTTCCCTGGGCTTTATGCTCAGCCACTGAGCCAATTACACGCCCCAAGCTAATCTGCGGGGAGGACACAGCCCTGCCGCACAATTGCAAAAAGAGTTGCCAAGAAAATGCACAGCCCTGGGGCCACTCCTCCCCGAAATATGCACAACAAAGCACAGGCAGTTGTGCAATGGCATAGAATATTAACCACATGCAAGGGACATTCTTGGGAACAGAGAGATTCATGCAGGAATCTCAGCCTATTGGTGGCTATTAGAAAGGAAAGCTGAACAAACCTTCACGCACTGTGGCAGGATATAATTTTTTCTTTCCAGATGCTGTATTGACAGGGAAGGTTCATGCCCTTGTTTTGGGGTTTTCGGAAGGCATCCGTACAGCTCCTGTGCCACTTGCATGCCTAGCCAGGACCTTGACCCGATCCGCCAAAGCAGCCCCTGTGTTTTTCTGTTCTTCCCTGCAATGGAGTTCCTGCCCAACGCTCTCCAATAATAATAATAATAAATTTTATTTATACCCCGCCCTCCCCAGCCAAGACTGGGCTCAGGGCGGCTAACAACCAATAATAAAAACAAGTTGAATGAATACAACTTAAAAACAAGATTAAAATACAACATTAAAACATTAAAATGCAGCCTCATCACAGGACGAGAAAGGAAAAAAGAAAGAGAGGGAGGGAATCAAACTGACTCCAAGCTGAAGGCCAGGTGGAACAACTCTGTCTTACAGGCCCTGCAGAAAGAAATCAGATCCTGCAGGGCCCTGGTCTCATAAGGCAGAGCGTTCCATCAGGCCGGAGCCAGGGTTGAAAAGGCCCTGGCTCTGGTTGAAGCTAATCTGACTTCCTTAGGGCCCAGGACCACTAGGGTGTTGCTATTTATGGACCTTAAGGTCCTCCGTGGGGCATACCGGGAGAGGGGGTCCCGTAGGTACGAGGGTCCTAGGCCGTGAAGGGCTTTAAAGGTCAAAACCAGCACCTTAAATCTGACCCTGTACTCCACCGGGAGCCAGTGCAGCTGGAAAAGCACTGGGTGAATATGCTCCCATGGCAGAGACTCCGTGAGGAGCCTCGCTGCAGCATTATGCACCCACTGGAGTTTCTGGGACAGCTTCAAGGGCAGCCCCACATGGAGTGAATTACAGTAGTCAAGCCTGGAGGCGACCGTCGCATGGATCACTGTGGCCAGGTCGGGGCAGGAAAGGTAAGGGACCACCTGCATTCTGCATGAGTTGTGGAGCTGGGGAGAATCAAGCTTTCTTCACCATCAGAATTTCTGACCCCCTTCCTGTAGAGACTCCAGGGAAGTGGGGGGACATCGGAACTCCCTCAGGCAGGTCTTCCTTTTGCCAGGCTAGTAACACCCCCTGCCTCTGATATACACTAACATTCTTGCCCCATATATTCACGGCAGAGACAGAATTCCTGCTCCCTGCTCAGAACATTCCTTGCATTATTTTTGGGTGGAAAAGCATCATACATATAAATCAGGATCAGGAACGGTAGGCCTTTTAATACTTGTAAACCACATTTATCAACAAGCAGTCACAGAACTTGGTGGGCCTATTAAGGGTTTCTGGTTGTCCACTGTGTGAAAACAGAATGCTGGACTAAGGTAAGGTAAAAAAGGTAAAGGACCCCTGGATGGTCAGGTCCAGTCAAAGGCGACTATGGGGTTGTGGTGCTCATCTCGCTTTCAGGCCGAGGGAGCCGGCGTTTGTCCACAGACAGCTTTCCAGGTCATGTGACCAGCATGACTAAAACGTTTCTGGCACAACAGAACATCATGACAGAAGCCAGAGTGCACAGAAACGCCATTTACCTTCCTGTCGCAGTGATACCTATTTATCTACTTGCACTAGTGTGCTTTCGAACTGCTAGGTCGGCAGAAGCTGGGATAGAGCAATGGGAGCTCACCCCATCGCGGGGCTTTGAACCGCTGACCTTCTGATTGACGAGTCCAAGAGCCTCAGTGGTTTAGACCACAGCACCACCCACGTCTAGTGCTGGACTAGAAAGGTGATGATCTGATCTGGCTGGGCTCTTCTCATCAACAGCAGTTCACATTTCAGCTTCTGTGAGATATACAAGCATTCCCCCACCCCCCAATTATGCAGGGTTTTTGTTCTGGGCCCCCAAGCGCGTAAGTGAAATCGTGTAAATTGGGGAGCATCCTCTAAAAAACCTCTAAATACCTTCCTGTTTTTGCTGAACTACCGATTAGATGCCAATGAATGCCTAGCTGTTGTTTGTGGATGGAAGACCTGAGCCTTGTAGCTCCTAAAAGTTCTTTCCTTCCCAGCTCCTGGTCCAAGAGTCCCATTGACCCCAACATCACGCAGGTGTCAAGCAGGTGAACCAAAGGCTGACCCGCCATGAGGCTTATTGCCTTACACAGAGGGAGAGGGGTCTCTCCCAACTTGCATTGTCTGCTACGCTTTCATCAGCAGGAGTTTCCCAGTGTGAGACCTGACCCTTCAACAGTTCCTTTGCTGCCACTTGATAAAATGCAAATCGAGAGAACAAATAGTGTCTATGCTCCTGGCTTAAGGAAGTTGCAGCATGGAATTTTAGGCAAGGCTCTAAGAAAAATTGAATTTGGAGTGGGGAAATAGTTGGCTAAAAAGCAAGGGGAGGGCTGTATGATTTTCTGGCTTTCGGGGGGGTGGGGGTGGGCTATGCTGTAATGCACTGGCCATCTCATCCTTCCCAGGGAGGATTCCAAGGGGAGATTAAAGAAGGACAGGAATAAAAGCAGAGCTTTTAGGGTTGAACTTTTGCCATTGTGCTCCCAAGCTGCCCCAGCACATGATCTAAGGCAGGGGTCAGCAAACTTTTTCAGCAGGGGGCCGGTCCACTGTCACTCAGATCTTGTGGGGGGCTGGATTATATTTTGAAGGTGGGGGGGGGGGAGAACGAATTCCTATGCCCCACAAATAACCCAGAGATGCATTTTAAATAAAAGCACACATTCTACTCATGTAAAAACACGCTGATTCCCGGACCGTCTGCAGGCCGGATTCAGAAGGCAATTGGGCCTTATCCGGCCCCCAGGCCTTAGTTTGCCTACCCATGATGCAATCAGTGCAGGTAATGCTGACTTAGCAGTCAACTTCCCCCCTTTTTAAAGGCTAATTCCCTTATTCCGAATAGGATTCCTCGCAAGAAAAGGGGAAAGTTGACAGCTATGAATGCTGAGCAGCATTGCAATGGCAGGCCTTGCCCCCCCCCCTCTCTCTCTCACACACACACACACACAGAGTCATACCTTGGAATTCAAACTGAATCCATTCCAGAAGTCTGTTCGACTTCCAAAACGTTTGGAAACCAAAGCGCAGCTTCTGACTGGCTGCAGGAAGCTCCTGTAGCCAATCAGAAGCTGCAGAAGCCCCTTCGGATGTTCGGCTTCCAAAAATAGTTTGCAAACCGGCCCCCAGGCCTTAGGTTGCCTACCCCTGATCTAAGGGCTGCACCCCGGCATCTTGTTTGGTACAGCCACGTGTTCTGCAGTGCTGCTGCGCCCACCCCCAGTCACAGGCTACGCCACCCCTGAAAAGACTGCAGCTGTGTGCCATGAGACCGGCAGGAGGATGGGGGGTTGGGGGGGCGGAGAAAGAGAGAGAGCCAGCTCAAGTTCTGTTGTTTGATGGGATTAGAGGACGCTCAAGGACTTGAATAACTGCAATCAGGCTGAGAGGCTTTGCACAACCACCCTTCCCTGCCCAGCACAGACTGGATCCACTCCCTGCCCCCCCCCCCCGCCCCCGCGTGCAGGTTGGAGGCAGGCAGGCAGGCCTGGTACACCGAGGTACCAAGCTCAGTGCTGCTCCTTCGTGGGATCTGAGAGTCACAAAGTCACCCCGTGCCTGGCGACGTTATGATTATCCAGGCTGGAACTGGGGAAATCCAGATTCCAGAGCCTCTGGCGATTGGTAGGAGGAAATGTTCCTTCAAAAGTGTTTCACGTCACCCAGGAGAGATTGGGATCAGTTCTGTGAATGGAAGGGGGAGGGAAGCTCCGAGGGAAAGAGAGGCAGGGCCCAAGGTCAACCACGCAGGGTGAGCGTGATGGCACCCACATCTATTTATATATCTATATATATAATTTTTTTACTAGTTTTCAACATATCATTTTCGACAATAATTAAACGTACTTTAACATCTTATACATATTTTTTTTTACTTCCATCAATCACATCTGAAAATTTTCCAATCTATTTACTTGATTTACATTTCTTATTTTCACTGTTGTTGTTGTTTAGTCGTGTCCGACTCTTCGGGACCCCATGGACCAGAGCACACCAGGCACTCCTGTCTTCCACTGCCTCCCGCAGTTTGGTCAAACTCATGCTGGTAGCTTCGAGAACACTGTCCAACCATCTCGTCCTCTGTCGTCCCCTTCTCCTTGTGCCCTCCATCTTTCCCAGCATCAGGGTCTTTTCCAGGGAGTCTTCTTTTCTCATGAGGTGGCCAAAGTCTTGGAGCCTCAGCTTCAGGATCTGTCCTTCCAGTGATTTCCTTCAGAATGGAGAGGTTTGATCTTCTTGCAGTCCATGGGACTCTCAAGAGTCTCCTCCAGCACCATCATTCAAAAGCATCAATTCTTCGGCGATCAGCCTTCTTTATGGTCCAGCTCTCACTTCTATACATCACTACTGGGAAAACCATAGCTTTAACTATATGGACCTTTGTTGGCAAGTTATTTTCACTATTACATTTGAATCTCAAGACTAATATCTCTCTTCTTTCTCTTCTTTGCAATATTTAATAGACGGCGCCCATATCTCAGAGTGCCACTGCCAGGGGAGCAGAGGTGAAAGTGAGGCACAGACATATTTAGGGGTGCCAATGAAGCAGCATGTGTTTGATGCACCTCACATTCCTTTGCACGTGGTCTGTGAACTGGGGCCCAGCATGCTTTTTCCCACCGTAAGGGAGCCTTAGATGCCTTTTCCAGATCATGAGGTACAGCTGCTTGAGATGGTCAAATGCCAGGGGCTGGCAGTGAGAACTACATCACCACACTGCAGGGGGACCACAGCTTCTCTCAATAGCCACACACTTGGTTTCATCCATAGTCCCTCGTTCTGTTTTTTTAAAAAAAACATTTTATTGATTTTATGTACAATCTTTACAACATAGGACTTTACAACCAAAATAAACCAAGACAGAAGCAATAACATGACTCTCACTTTTCATTTGTACTAAATTCTTCTCAGATTTCCTTATTTTACTATTCTTTAACTTAAATCTTCTTCTTTTAATTCCGTGTTCTTAACCTCCTAAATTGCATGTTTGTCCTCTACAATTTTCCAATTACTGTCTTATACCTCCCTCCCCCTTTACCCATTACAGTGGTACCTCGGGTTAAGAACTTAATTCATTCTGGAGGTCCGTTCTTAACCTGAAACTGTTCTTAACCTGAGGTACCACTTTAGCTAATGGGGCCTCCTGCTGCCGCTGTGCCGCCGGAGCACGATTTCTGTTCTTATCCTGAAGCAAAGTTCTTAACCCAAGGTACTATTTCTGTGTTAGCGGAGTCTGTAACCTGAAGCGTCTGTAACCCGAGGTACCACTGTACTTCCCTTCAGCCATGTGCGATCTTCTCTTCATACTGTTATTTCTTGTTGTGTTGATAGCTATTAAGTTTGTTTTTCCATTTGTATTGTAATCTCTTGTATCCTTGCGTACTTCAGGCTATTGCATGTTAAATTTAAGCTCTGAAACCAAATATTATCATATATTCCTGTACGCATTCCCATTCTTTGTAAATTCTGGGCGTCTGCCTTCTCTAGCACTGCTAAAAATTCTTTCCTGCTTATTTTTATGCTGCCTTTCTGCAAAAAAGATTGAAATGCATGAAGCAAACAAAGTCATGAAAGCATACATACTCCGGGGCAGCCTGCCTTGCCCTAGCTTCCGAAGCATGGGGTTATTTGCAGTAAATGGACCGTAAGAGATTTCTTTTTGAAAAAATGAAGAGCGCTTAATCTTCCAGAATCCAGAGGATCAAGTTGTGTTGCTTGTTAGCAGCAGCTCAGGTACATTCTAAAGATCTTAGATGCAACTACCCAGGACTTTGCTTAGCCCAGGCGCAAAGCAGAGGAACCTTCTGATATTAAACGGCAATATAGCGGGGGATTGCCCTGGGAAATACACCCACTTCACAAAGTTTGGAGGTAGTATAGATTACTATTGATTATAGATAATATCTATATAATATAGATAGTATAGATAGTAGTATAGATTACTATAGTATACTACAGTATAGATTGTATCTTAATCTCAAGTATACTATATATAGTATACTATAGTATAGATTATATCTTAATCTCAAGATTTGCATACAAGTTTGTCACGGAGTTCCAAGTGGGCTATAACATTGAAAGCGACCGCTTACCCTTTATTCTGGCTTTTGCAGGTCCGCTCCTTAACAATTCTATCGTAAAACTGCAATATAGCCCTAATGAAAATCTTGGCATATCCGCAGCTAAAAGAATCAAATGGTACCCCCTACTCAACGCAGCCCTGACTCGCCTTCTTCAAACAGCTAAAGGACATCCATACTGCGATTATATCGGCTAACTCGGCTGCTGAGGCCATGAAATTATTCAAGACACTCACAGAAAGGCTAAAACTACACTTAACAACCGTGATCCAAAATACTGCCACAAAAAGGTTAACGGAATTTGCCACCTGGTTTGACTCTGAGTGCAGACAGGCAAAGGGACACCTGCAGAGAGCTTACCATAGATATAGGACCTCCAGGTCGCCTCTCTTAATTACTGCATACATTTCTCTTAGACGGAAGTACATTCAATAACTTTTACAATTGGAAAGGCTGTTATTTGACTGGGGAGAGGAAAGGAATCGAGTACACACCAATATACCCGGAGAAATTAAATATTATATTCCATTTATTACAAATATTCATTCTATTAAACATTCTGTTCAATGCCACAGACACGGGTGCAAGTTAGTGACAGATTTACCAGGGACAGAAAGCAGGATAAATAGAGGCATTTGGAGCATATACAGACTCCAGGTTCAGAAAGTGATTCCTGGTCCTCACAGTGCACCCTTTCTAAACAGAAATGGGCAGGAAACCAGTGGTGGGGTCTGTCTGTCCCCAATTGACTTTCCTACTCTGTTTCTGTATGACGGACTGGTTTCATACCTAGATTGCTGCAGAGGAACAGATCTCTGCCTTCTTTCACACCCTGTTTTTTTTCCCTCCCCCCCCCACCCATCTGCCAAAGACTTTTCACCAACCAGGAGCTCATCTAGTTGAGCAAATACTTCCCAAATTCAGATCTTTCTCACCCTAGTGGCCTTGAGTGCTCCTGTGAGATTGCTGCTCAGCAATCATCTGAAAGCTGAATTATAAAGGTAAAGGGATGCCTGGCCATTAGGTCCAGTCGCGGCCGACTCTGGGGTTGCGACGCTCATCTCGCTTTATTGGCCGAGGGAGCCGGCGTGCAGCTTCCAGGTCATGTGGCCAGCATGACTAAGCCGCTTCTGTTGAACCAGAGCAGCGCACGGAAACGCCGTTTACCTTCCCGCCGGAATGGTAACTATTTATCTACTTGCACTTTGTGCTTTCGAACTGCTAGTTTGGCAGGAGCAGGGACCGAGCAACAGGAGCTCACCCCGTCACAGGGATTCAAACCGCCAACCTTCTGATCGGCAAGTCCTAGGCTCTGTGGTTTAACCCACAGCGCCACCGGGTCCCTTATAAAGCTGAATTATAGGCCCCCATAAAAAAACAGAAGCAAAGAAAAATGCGAAGTAAACGGCAGGCTAGCAGCTCTTCACTGATACTAATGGCCACAGAACAACGCACCAGGCCTATACAGATATGAAATGCCTTTAGTTCATTGTAAGTAGGAGACAGTATTCTCTGTGCCTTGAAAGCAAAAAAAGACTCTGTGCCAAGGCACCAGGCACATACTTTGGTCCTGGCAGATATTATGTATGCAGAGAGCTTCTGAGTTGTCAGGAAACATCCTTTTTAGTTAAAAGGATTCCATCGTACAGTGGTACCTTGGGTTACAGATGCTTCAGGTTACAGACGCTTCAGGTTACAGACTCCACTAACCCAGAAATAATGCTTCAGGTTAAGAACAGTTTCAGGTTAAGAACGGACCTCCGGAACGAATTAAGTACTTAACCTGAGGTACCACTGTATATGATTCCACTAATCTACTTTGACACAATATCAGAGCATTGCACCCCAGCATCCCTGTTAGATCTCCTAGATCATGTAAACCAGATCTTGGGTGGATCTTGAATAATAAGCAGATGATGAAGAATTCTCCCCTCTCCTACTCCAACACCCTTCCAAGTCAATCAAGAAGAATAAGAATGTCATCTATTTCTGTCTTGCTAATCGCCAGCCCTGCCTTGCTAGGGCAGTGTTTGGCACACAGTCGTCTTTAGAGTCCTAAGCTGATTAATATTCCTTGGAGAAGAGAAGGGAAACATCAGGGAAGAACTATCAGCGGAGAAATGGAACCTCAAAGCACCACTGGTTCCTTAGGCAAATAAAAACACCATTTTATTGTTTTTATATGTATATAATTTTTATTAAATTTTCTGTTTTACAATTTAAAATACTCATTTAAACATCCTTAAAATATCAGTGACTTCCCTTCTTCTCTTTCCATGGTTCATTTTGCATATCATAAAGCCCTGAATATTTTACATAAACTAAACCATTCAGTATTCCATTACAGTGGTACCTCTGGTTAAGAACTTAATTCGTTCTGGAGGTCTGTTCTTGTTAGGCTATAGGGCAAATGAGCAGCCCACAAAGCACCACTGGCTGCCGCAATAAGCCTCCCTGCCAGTTCATGTCAGCCTTTTAAAAATGCCTAATGATGCCAAACTGATAAATACAGTGGTACCTCGGGTTAAGTACTTAATTCGTTCCGGAGGTCCGTACTTAACTTGAAACTGTTCTTAACCTGAAGCCCCACTTTAGCTAATGGGGCCTCCTGCTGCCGCTGTGCCAGCGCAGGATGAGAAACTGTTCTCATCCTGAAGCAAAGTTCTTAACCCGAGGTAATATTTCTGGGTTAGTGGAGTCTGTAACCTGAAGCATCTGTAACCTGAAGCGTATGTAACCTGAAGTGTATGTAACCCAAGGTACCATTGTATTACATCCATCAAAATTTATTTACACTATTGAATTTATCTTAATGCTGCCAAGGTCTTCAAGTGTACACAACCCCCCCCCCATATATTCAATAAACATTTTCCAATCTTCTCTAAACATATGTTCTTCTTGTTCTATATGTTAAGTCTGCAAGCTGAGCATATTCCATCAGCTTCAGTTGCCATACTTCTTTGGTTGTGACCTCGCTCGTTTTCCATTTTGGGGCTAACAAAACACGGGCCGCAGTACTGGCATACATAAATAACCTTTTAACCTAAATAAGAGCATTTTATTGTCAAGCAATAAGAATTAGCAGCTGGCCGGCCGAGTGTTTAATTTGTTAAGAACTGCTTTTCTTGCTTCATCTGTGGAATGGAAATTTGAGCAATTGTAAAAGCAGTTTGCAAATTAAGAGCGATAGGTAGGAAGTGGCACATGCATGCGATGAAGGACATACTTGCTGGCAGTAGGTACTGATATATGGGGGTGCAAGAAAGGCAGTGGGGTGTGAGGAAGAAGACTCAGCAGCCAGTTACAGAAAAGAGAGGAATGAGGCTGCGAAAGGCTGGGAAGTAGGCGCACTACATTTGCTTGCCAGCAGGGGGCGCAACAGAACTAACCAGAACTGTTCTTACCCATGTAATGAAGTGTTTTGTTGTGCTGGTTTTTATGGGCTGGGTTCTACCAACCTCATGGACGACAATTTGTCGGAATACTAGAGAGCATGATACATTGCATTTGCACCTCGTATTTTCTCCAAATACCTTGTGGTTTTTCAGATCTTTTTACATCAGGAAATGCCTTTTGCCAGATCATGCCCTTGGTTCCTCCAGTTCCTTATTGCCTGCACTGGCCACCTGGCAGCATCCCCCAGGGTGTCTTTTTTTTAAAAAAAAAAAAATTATTTATACTTTTCAAGTTTACACATTTCATTAGTTTTACAATCAATTTAACATTTCAAAGTTTGACATTCTTCCCCCTCTTTCTGCGGTTCCTTAAATTTATTTTTTAATATCTTCTGCATATCCAAATTCATTTAATTTGCTCATTTAATTATCTACTTTAAATATGTACTCTTATTACAATAATCCTGCCAATGATTTTATCTGTTTGCAATTTATCTGCAAATATTCAATAAACCATTTCCATTCTTTTATAAAATGTTTTTTATCTTGATTTCTTATTCTTCCAGTAAGTTTTGTCATTTCTGCATATTCCATAAGTTTTTGTATCCATTCTTCCTTTGCTGGGACTTAGGTAGCTCTGTTCCTTTAATTCCCAAAGAAAAGGTTCTGGTTTGTTTGTTTTTACAAAAGTTATTTTGAACATCTTTTTCAATTCATTGTATATCATTTCCCAGTGAGCTTTAAGCTTACTACAAGACCACCACATATGATAAAAGGAACCTTCTTTCTCTTTACATTTCCAACACTTATTTGATTTAGATTTATACATTTTTGCCAGTTTACTAGGTGTTAGACACCAACAATGTATCATTTTAATATAATTTTCTCTTAAACCATAACATGCTGTAAATTTTATATCCATATTCCACAGTCGTTCCCATGCTTCCATGTCTATACTGTGACCAATATCTAATGTATATATTAGCACATGGGTCAACAAATTAAGGCCCAGGGGCCGGATCAGGCCCAATTGCCTTCTGGATCCAGCCCACAAACGGTCTGGGAATCGCCGCATGGATTGGCATGGATCTGATTCTGATCATTCGGGCTGCGCCATTTCCCCTCCCCCCCCACACACACTGCGGCGGCGCTTCCTCCCTCCCTCCTCCTGGCTTCTCCCCGCCCTGCCTAGAGGAGGAAGGGGGCTGGGCTTTGTTGGTGCCAGCAGCAGCGCTCAAGTGGCCGCCATTTAAAGCAGCCCCTCTCCAGAGCCCTTTCGTGTGCCACTCATTGTCCTGCCCTCGCCACCAGCCCCTGCTGCTTGCAAGACACAAGAGCCGCGGTTAACTGAGAGCCCCTCTCGAGCAACCGCCATTTAAAGCAGCCCCTCTTTGGAGCCCTTTTGTGCGCTACTCATCATCCCTCATTCATTTTTTCTTTCCAAAATATAGTCCAGCCCCCCACAAGGTCTGAGGGACAGTAGACCAGCCCGCTGCTGGAAAAAAATGCCGACCCCTGCATTAGTAAAGGTAAAGGTACCCCTGCCCGTACGGGCCAGTCTTGACAGACTCTAGGGTTGTGCGCTCATCTCACTCTAGAGGCCAGGAGCCAGCGCTGTCCGGAGACACTTCCGGGTCACGTGGCCAGCGGGACGAAGCTGCTCTGGCGAACCGGCACCACAGCAGCACATGGAAACGCCGTTTACCTTCCCGCTATAAAGCGGTACCTATTTATCTACTTGCACTTAGGGGTGCTTTCGAACTGCTAGGTGGGCAGGAGCTGGGACCGAATGACGGGAGCTCACCCCGCTGCGGGGATTCGAACTGCCGACCATGCGATCGGCAAGTCCTAGGCACTGAGGTTTTACCCACAGCGCCACCCACGTCCCTGACCCCTGCATTAGCGGCACACAAAACACTACCAAACCATTCTACGTTCTAAATCTCATATTAATAATCCAAAAATTGAGAAAACAAGTTACAAGATCTACTACAGAAGCCACAAACAGGAAACTGTTCCTTTAACCAGGCTAAAGATATCCACGAAGATACCCTTGAGTGTAACATCGCCGACACTTCATTTGATCAAACTTACCTTTGTTGAGATCTACAAGAGCCTGGCCAAAGAACTTTAAAGACTGAATCTTCCTTTTGGACACAATTTGAATGAGTTTTCTGTTTGTGGCTTCTGTAGTAGATCTTGTACCTTGTTCTCTTGGATTATTAATATGAGATTTAGAACGTAGAATGGTTTGGTAGTGTTTTGTGTGCCGCTTATGTGCTGCTTACTTTATACTGGTCTACTACGAGAATTGGCAGCATAGATTCATTTCTTCAGACCCCTGCATTAGCGGCTTAAAACACATTTGCAGCATTGCTGTGTGCACCGGTGTGTGTGTGTGTGTGTGTGTGTCTTCACTTGATGCATATTACCCAAATTGTTTTCTCACACCTGCAACCCTCCCAACTCCTATTCAAGGAAGCTGTCAACCGCACAAGGGCAGAGGCTGTCTGAAGAGTACATAGCTCAGCTTAACCACGGCTTGCGTTTTCAAGTTGGATGGAAGCTAGTTTGAGGGAAAGAGCATCGAACAGGAGCATCATTTCTTGCATCATGGAATTACAGCGTTGGAAGTGACCCAAAATTACATCTAGTCCAAGCCCCTACGGTGGCAAGCCCCTATGGGTAGGGTATCCCGTAGTAGTTTCTCGAGAAACGCCTCTGCCTGTCACTGGACAGCCATCTTTCAGGGATTCCTGTTTCTCGAGAAACTACTACGGGATACCCTACCTGCCCGCAGACTGTCTCGACAGAGTGGTGCATGTTCTGGTTATCTCCCGCTTGGACTACTGCAATGCACTCTACATGGCGCTACCTTTGAAGGTGACCTGGAAACTGCAATTAATCCAGAATGCGGCAGCTAGACTGGTGACTGGGAGTGGCCACCAAGACCACATAACACCGGTCCTGAAAGACCTTCCTTGGCTCCCAGTACGTTTCCGAGCACAATTCAAAGTGTTGGTGCTGACCTTTAAAGCCCTAAACGGCCTCAGCCCAGTATACCTGAAGGAGCATCTCCACCCCCATTGTTCAGCCCGGACACTGAGGTCCAGCGCCGGGTGCCTTCTGGCAGTTCCCTCACTGCGAGACATGAGGTTACAGGGAACCGGGCAGAGGGTGGCGCCCACCTTGTGGAATGCCCTTCCATCAGATGTCAAGGAAAGAAACAACTATCTGACTTTTAGAAGACATCTGAAGGCAGCCCTGTTTAGGGAAGTTTTTAATGTTTGGAGCTTTATCACTTCTTTAAAAAATTATTATTATTATTATTATTATTATTATTATTATTATTATTATTATGTTGGGAGCCACCCAGAGTGGCTGGAAAAACCCAGCCAGTTGGGGTGGGGTATAAATAATAATAATAATAATAATAATGATGATAATAATAATAATAATAATAATAATAATAATAATAATAGTTGTTAATTATTATTATTGTTGTTGTTGATTGTGGCTAACAGTCATATGTACTTGGCTTCAAACACCAGTGGTAGGAGCACATTGGGGCTGGAGTAAGCAGTAAGCAGTAATGGATACATAGACCAGTTGTCAGGCTGTGTATGAGAGAGAGGGAGAGGGCGAAAAACAGGCAGGTAACTAAACAAGGCAGCCCAGGAATGCTGGTAAATAATTCAGCCAGACAGCTGATAACGTCTCTGACCCAGGAAGGCGGAGGGGAGGAAGGTTTTCAAGGGCGCCAGGACCCGGAATCACTTTTGCTGGCTGTGGAGAAACTCTCTTCCCTTTGCCCAAGTCCGCCTGCCTCTCAGCTTTCCCTGAACTCAAACCGGCCTGACCAGCTTTCTTCTCCATCTCTGCCTCTGGACACACACACGCACACCGGGGATCAAAGCCAAACTGGGCCCTGCCGGGTTGGAGATGTGGAGAGATGCCTCCTCTTTGACTTTGCCGTTCGGGCAATGCAGAGGCATCTCTTTGTGCTTCTGATCTGAGCGGGGCAGAGGGGGGCTTGGAGGGCGCCCTCCCCACCCTGGGCACAAGCTTCACCCCCCCAGCCACAGCCGGAGGTCTCACCTGGAGGAGAGGCAGCTCACATTTTGGGCACTGGCTGCTGCAAAGGTAAGTGAAAAGAGCAGAGGGATAAAAACAGGGAGGTAAGATTGTAGACTTGGAAGGGATGCCTGGGGGTCATCTATTCCAACCCCCCACAATGAAGGAAAGGGCCCACAGTGCCAGTGTTGGCCTGCAGGCTTGGAGAGGGTGGCATAGTGCTAGACAAGGGAAAATGCTTTGACTCAAAGCAAGGCAAAACTCATAAAAGCACAATACCGAGATTATTATTATTATTATTTTCCTCTTGGATTGGAACAGGGCCAAGGTAGCTCCCTTCTGCCATTTAAGAAATCTGGAAATTGGCCAAAGTGCTTTCTCAGACTGGCACCAATGTGGCTGCTTTTGAAAGAGGGGATTTTGGCAGGTGGTGCTTGCTTATTAGGTAAGGAGCAGAAAAGCTGCATCTGCGGAGACTTCCAAACTCTTGCTTTCCATCACCCAGGTTTCCCAAACATGGATCTGCAGCTGGTTTTGGACTACAATTCCTATCATCCCTGATCACTGCTCCTGCTAACTAGGGAAGATGGGAGTTGTAGTGTAAAAACAGCTGGAGACCCAAGTTTGGGAAACCCTAATCTATAGGAACATAGTCCCCCCTCCCCATGCTTACCAGGCCTACAGAATATTGTTTTGAGGAGGCAAAGGAAATAACAAACTCAGGTATGCAATGTGGGGCAAAGGGAGGCCCTATAAGTTGCATCAAGATGTTTGCATGTGCAGGTAACTGTGGCTAGGAGCACTTGTGCCCAATTAAACCTTTCACCTCTACTTCTATGGGTAAAGGTAAAAGTAAAGGGACCCCTGACCATTAGGTCCAGTCGTGGCCGACTCTGGGGTTGTGGCGCTCATCTCGCTTTATTGGCCGAGGGAGCCGGCGTACAGCTTCCGGGTCATGTGGTCAGCATGACTAAGCAGCTTCTGGCAAACCAGGGCAGTGCACGGAAATGCCGTTTACCTTCCCGCCGGAACAGTACCTACTTATCTACTTGCACTTTGAAGTGCTTTCGAACTGCTAGGTTGGCAAGAGCTGGGACCGAGCAACGGGAGCTCACCCCATCGCGGGGATTTGAACCGCCGACCTTCTGATCGGCAAGTCCTAGGCTCTGTGGTTTAACCCACAGCACCACCCGCGTCCCATCATTTCTATGGGTACTTTACATAATGACAGCAGGTTCCCTCAAGAAGCTGCTGTGCTGAAGGGGAAATCTGAAGGAAAGCACAACAGCCTATAGGACACTGTCCCAATGTGACTGATTAAAAAAAAGGTACAGTATTTGTACCCAGATTTGCAGGAATTTACAGGGAGCATACATAGGATGACTTACAGGGAATGAATTTCCCATTTAAATCCTTTAACCATCGTGTCTCAGGCACAACTGTGCATGTTAAATAAAAACATAGCAAAAAAAGCACTGGGTGACTTTCCTAACCTAAGGATTTGATTGTGCAGGAAGAGTGGAATCTGAGCTGCCGACATTCGCACCAAGATGTGTGTGTGCTTGATCCAGATTAACACAGAATATAAAAGTCTGTGACCTTGTGATATATTACATTTTTATGATGCATGTTTGGGAGCAACTATAGCCTCAGGCTGGCCTTGGATTTACTTGGCTGCGCTTGGGAGAGGCAATTAGTGAGATTTTTGTTTCCAGCCTAATACAAGGGTTCCTTAGCCGTGTTAATTTCTTCCTAGTGCTTTATCTGCGCTCTCTGAATTTTTCAAGATAGTAACGATTCCTTTACAACATGTGATGCGAGAGCAGCAGTGGGTGAGAGAGCTGGCGGGCAGGGAGGGAAATCTCAGTTCTCGTTGCTGCTAGTCCAGATGAGCTGGTAGGTTCAGCCCAGGAGGCAAGATGACTGCTGCAGCAAAACAACAGTTGCGTGTCGAGACCCCGCAGCCACCCCCTTGTTGGGAAATAACTCACACCAGGACACAGATATTAAGTTTATGTTATTTGGGCAAATTTGTCTACAACTTTATTGAATTACAGAATGTGAGTGGTATTGGCTTAGGCATTGTTTGGACCCGACTATATCTGGCTCCTAGGGACGCGGGTGGCGCTGTGGGTTAAACCACAGAGCCTAGGACTTGCCAATCAGAAGGTCGGCGGTTCGAATCCCTGCGACGGGGTGAGCTCCCGTTGCTCAGTCCCTGCTCCTGCCAACCTAGCAGTTCAAAAGTTTCAAACTGCAAGTAGATAAATAGGTACCGCTCCGGCAGGAAGGTTAATGGCATTTCCGTGCGCTGCTCTGGTTCGCCAGAAGCGGCTTAGTCATGCTGGCCACATGACCTGGAAGATGTACGCTGGCTCCCTCGGCCAATAAAGCGAGATGAGCGCCGCAACCCCAGAGTCGGCCACGACTGGACCTAATGGCCAGGGGTCCCTTTACCTTATATCTGACTCCTGCCCGCTGCGCAGGAAGTCTGGTAAGGGCAAACCACCGGTAGGGGGAGCCCTGTCGATGCATACCAACTCAAGCTCCCCCTGGTGTTCCCATTGGGGTCGTGTCAAGGCCCAAGCCCCCAACCGGGCTTCAGACAAGATAACACCCCCGGATTCCTTTAACGGAATACCCTTAAGCATGGAGGGGCAGGTGATGGCCACACCTCCCCTCCCCCACACAAGGTCCAACAATGCCTAACTGCCACAAGAGTCCAAAGGCTCGCCGCCTAATACCCTCACATTTGTAACCAATGCATCAAGCAATATCGGCCAGCCATATATCATTACCCCAATCGGAAAGGTGCACGCCATTGTCGCGAAATAAGGCCATCTTGCTGAGAACTATGGAAGGGTGCATGATCACCCGGCCATTCAAAGCAACCACTTTCTGTGAAATGGAAGGATTCAATCGCTTCCGGGCACGGTCTGTTGCGGCTGGGGAATTGCTGCCACGCCAAATGCTGTTGCAGCAAAACAACAGTTTCTCAGAACCTCTTTCGACAGGATGTAGAAATGCAGGGCTTGCTTCAGTGGGTGGCACAGTATGGCATTTGCTGAGCCCCCAAGATGACAATGGGCCCACCAAATAATAATAATAATAATAATAATAATAATAATAATAATAATAATAATAATATATTTATAACCCAGCCACTCTGGGTGGCTCCCAACAGAATATTTAAAATGCAATAAAACATCAAACATTAAAAACTTCCCTTCAGCCTTCAGATGTCTTCTAAAAGTCAAACAGTTGTTTATTTCCTTGACATCTAATGGGAGGGCGTTCCACAGGGCGGGCGCCACCACCGAGAAGGCCCTCTGCCTGGTTCCATCCTCACTTTTCCTAGAGCCTCCAGAAAGACAAGATGAGACAATGTTTGATTCACACATCTCACCCCACAGAAGGTGCCGTGCCCAATGGTCCCCCAAACCATGGAGCTGGTACTAAAATCCAGGATACAGTGGTACCTCGGGTTAAGTACTTAATTTGTTCCGGAGGTCCGTTCTTAACCTGAAACTGTTCTTAACCTGAAGCACCACTTTAGCTAATGGGGCCTCCTGCTGCCACCGCGCCGCCAGAGCACGATTTCTGTTCTTATCCTGAAGCAAAGTTCTTAACCTGAAGCACTATTTCTGGGTTAGCGGAGTGTGTAACCTGAAGTGTGTGTAACCTGAAGCATATGTAACCCGAGGTACCACTGTATTCAACTGCTTGGGAATTCCTAGAACCCAGCACACTCCAAGCAGAGCTGCCTCAGCCATGAGGCAAGGTGAGGCAGCCCAGTGGTACCTCACAAGACAAATGCCTCGAAAGACGAAAAACTCGCAAAACGAAAGAGTTTTTCGTTTTTTGAGTTGCTTCGCAAGACGGATTTCCCTATGGGCTTGCTTCGCAAGATGAAAACGTCTTGCAAGTTTGTTTCCTTTGTCTTGCAAGTTTGTTTCCTTTTTCTTAAAACTGTGCATTCACTTCGAGGAGCAACTCATAGCACGCGGTGTGGTAGCCTTTTTTTTGAGGTTTTTGAAGACTTTGGTGATTTTTGAAGCTTTTCCAAAGTCTGTGCTTCGCAAGACGAAAAAATCGCAAGACGAAAAAACTCACGGAACGAATTAATTTCGTCTTGCGATGCACCACTGAACCGCCTTGGGCAGCAGAATCCACAAGGGCAGCAAATCTTGATGTAGATCTTTATTCCCCCACCCTCGTTTTTCCTGATGAAAATCTTCACTCACCCATTCTTCCATGGTGGGGAGGGGGTGCCATTTTGACAAAATTTCTTGGGCAAGCTTTGACTTTAGCTGTGCCATTGGGAGGTGCTGAGGATCTCTTGAGCATGCTATGGCTCAAGAGCCCAATAATAATAATAATAATAATAATAATAATAATAATAATAATAATGTCAGGGGTTCAGGGAGAGAGGCGCAGAGGAGGGAGGAGACCGAGAGTGAGGGAGAAGGATTCCAGCCTGACGAGGAAGAGGACGACAATGACCCGAGATGGTCCATGAGTCCGTCCAGTGAATCGGAGGATTCCCAAAAGGGAGCCCCCCTGGTCAAGCCAAGGGGAGCCCAAGGGGGAAGCAGTCAGGAGCAGGGGAACGTAGGGGGAACCGCCAGTGGGAGTTGGAGATCGAGACCGGCTTCTCCACCGGAACGGAGTGAAGAGGGTGGAGTTACCAGTGTGTCGGGAGGAACAGAACAAGGAGCAGAGGGGGGAAGGAGATCAGGGCAAGACGTCCTGCCGGAAGAGGCGGAAAGCAGTACCGGGAGCAGTGTGGCTGTTGAAAGGAAGGTCAGGAGCAACGTACGCGCGCCAAGTTCAAATGTGGAGGCGCGCGGAAGTGGGGAGAGCTCTGGGGAGGAGCCTGGTGCTAAAGCACGAAGGAGGGGGCAGCAGGCAGGAGAAGACTCAGCCTCTGGGGAGTCCCGGAAAGAGGGAACACAGGGGGGCAGGAAGACCCTGCGGAAAAGGAAGGAGAGGAAAAGGTGGAGCAGCACAAGCCTCTTAAATTGGTGCAGGGGAGGGACGGATTCAGAGGGGACTTCTAACATCTAAGGGTAACAGATGCGGAGCCACGGACTTTGGATGTAATGACGACAATGATCTTCAATAAAACCTTTTGTATATAACTTGGACTGGACTTTGGTCTCTTGTGAGCTGGGACCCAGGGTGGCTCTGATAGTAAGTCCCCTCCAAAGAACGCAAAAATTTTTTTTTGCAAAGCTCACGAACGGTGACAGCCATGAGTGCGGAGGAGCAGTTGACAGCTCTGCGAACTACAGTTTCCGAACTCACTGCTGCAGTCCTTGCGTCTCAGAAGAAGCATGACGAAATGGAGAAGCGCTGCCAGGACCTGCAAACCAGGTGGGAACGTGCAAGCAGGGAAGGGTTCCCAGGGTCCAGATCAGAAGGGATTGGACTTGGACGGAGGGGGGGCAGACTAGTCACCCACTTCGATGGGAACCTGAAGCACTACCCCAGTTTCAGAGCAGACGTTTTGTATGCATTGCACTTGCTTCGTCATGACTTTAAAGATGAGGAGGAGAAAGTGGGGTTTATTGTTTCTCACTTGCATGGGCCGGCCAGAGACTGGTTGCGCAATTTGTGGCGTGAAGATGGCCCTGCCCGCCGCGATGCAGATGAATTCATTAAAGCAATGGATGCCTGCTTCCAGTCAACTGTAGATGTGGATCTTGCACGCAGGGAAATTTTTGGATTGCGGCAAGGCAAAGCCACTGTGCGTCAGTACCATTCCAGATTTTTTGCTTTACTGACTGCGCTAAGCTGGGAGAAGGATGGTGCACCTGTGAGGGATTTGTTCTGGGAGGGGCTCAGCGGTCCCATTAAGGATGAACTTGCCAGGGGAGACAGACCCCAGACCCTGGAGGAGCTTGTGCAGAGGGCTTTGGCGATTGGGATAAGGCAAGAGGGACGTCCTTGGCACACTGAGGAAGAACGTCAGGTGCGTCCACCAGCGAGGACGTCTTCTTTCATCCCCAGGGAGTTCAGTCAGTCACATCCTTCGCCACTGGGAAGGCAGGGGGAGGAGCCCATGGAACTTGGTGGTGCTAAGGCTCAAGCAACAGCCAGAGCCCCAGCTTCCGGTGCAGTAAAGGCACAGCCTCCTAGAGGGACCAGGAAGTGTTACATTTGCGACAGTGCACAGCACATGGCGAAAGAGTGTCCCCAGAGGCTGCAGAAACACACTGCAGCTTTAGCAACTGTTGCAGCAGAAATGATGCAAGCAGAGCAACCTCAGGGAAACGACAGTGCCTGGCTGGAAGCAGAGCTGCTGGGGCTCAGCCAGGCGAATCTGTAGAGCAGTCCCCAGCGCTTTTGCAACGCACAGACCCTTTACCACCCAAGCCAGCGGTGCAGCTCACTGCAACACTTCAGTTGCCGAATGGAACCACCCTGGAAGTCCCCATCACGATTGATTCTGGGAGCAACGCAGATTTTGTGGGGACGCACTTTGTCAAGCAGCATCGCATAGCGCTTCTGCCAGCGACAACACCTCTGAACGTAGTCACGGTGGATGGCAGGAAATTGCTAGGAGGACAAGTTGTGCAACAGACGCCTCCCATGGTGATGAGGATTGGAAATCATCGAGAAGTCATCAGCTTCAATGTCACCCGCCTTTCAGACACGCCTATAGTATTAGGCATGAGTTGGCTGGAGAGACACAGTCCTGCTGTAGCGTGGTACCAACGGCAGATCACCTTTTGCTCATCGTACTGTGCTCAACATTGCATCCAGTCCAGCCAGGAGGAGGGAGCTGAGCAGCAGTTGCAACTTGGCATGGTGCAGGCAGTACCCCGCAAGTACGAGGGGTTCCTGGAGGTTTTCTGCGAGAAGGAAGCTGACCAGTTGCCGCCCCACAGGCCTTATGATTGTGCCATCGACCTGGTGCCAGGGGCGCAGTTGCCGACTGCAAAGCTGTATTCCATGTCTGAGGACGAGATGCAAGAACTCAGGGAGTTCATAGAGCACAATTTGAAGCGCGGATTCATCCGAGAATCGAAAGCGGTGGGGGGCAGTCCTGTTTTCTTTGTAAAGAAGAAGGACACGCCCCAAAAAAGACTCATTGTGGACTATCGATTCATAAACAGTAAGACCAAACCCAAGGCCTTCCCCATGCCCAAGATAGATGATCTCCTGGCAACCGTAAGGAAGGGGAAGATCTTCACCAAATTGGATCTGCGTGGAGCGTATAACCTCATACGCATCCGGGAGGGCGATGAGTGGAAGACGGCCATGTTCACGCCTCTGGGCACGTACGAATACAAAGTGATGCCATTTGGTCTCCAAAATGGATCTCACGTCTTTCAAGCATTTATGCATCACGTGCTAGCGGGACTTCTCTACAAGAAATGCGTGTGTTTCCTCGACGACATCCTGATCTTTTCGGAAACGGAGGAGGCCCATGAGAAGGACGTAAAGGAAGTCCTGCAGAGACTACGGGAGAACAAGCTCTACGCCAAGTTAGAGAAGTGCCAGTTTGATGTGACGGACGTGGATTTCCTAGGCTACAAGCTGTCCGACAAGGGGCTGGCCATGGACAGCGCCAAGGTCCGCGCGGTGTTGGACTGGAAGAGCCCTCGCAATCGGAAGGAAGTCCAAAGATTCATCGGCTTCGCCAACTTCTACCGCAAATTCATCAGAGGTTTTGCAAAGGAGACGGCAGCGATCACGGACACTCTCAGTTCCAAGAAAAAGAGGTTCGTGTGGACGGAACAGGCGGAGCGCTCTTTTCAGAAGCTTAAAAGCCTTTTCGCCTCCGAGGAGCAGCTGCTGCACGTGAATCCAGGCAAGCCCATACGAGTAGAGACCGACGCGTCAGACAGAGCGGTTGGAGCCGTACTCCTGCAAGAAGATCCACATGGAAACTGGAGACCCGGTGCCTTTTACTCCAGAAAGCTCAGCAAAGCGGAGCAAAACTACACCATATGGGACAGGGAGCTGTTAGCCATTCACGCAGCGTTCAAAGCGTGGCGACATTTCCTCATTGGAGCCAAGCACACAGTGCAGGTCCGCACGGATCACAAGAATTTAGAGTATTGGCGCACGGCGAAACTCCAGAGCCAAAGACACATGCGCTGGGCAGAGTTCTTCGCGGATTTCGACTTCAGGATAGAGTACGTCCCAGGGGACTCCAACGTTATAGCCGATGCGCTCTCCAGGAAACCGCAATATCTTGAGGAAGCGGCGCCAATAGCAGCCAGGCACATTTTTGCACCGCAGGTGTGGGCGTGCGCTGCCATCGCTGTCGACCTGGACGCAGTGCGACGCGCGTTGCAGGTAGATCAGTTTGCACAATCCAAAATAGAGGAGCTGCGTAGGGGTTCGCTGAGAGACGATGAGTTCCAGTTACGCGACGGACTGTTAACTCACAAGGGTGCCCTCTACGTGCCGAGCGACGAGCTCCGAGCAAAGGTTCTGCAGCAGTTGCACGACGCTCCCAGTGCGGGCCATTTCGGCAGGGAGAAGACAATAGAACTGGTGGCCAGGGACTTTTGGTGGCCCCAGATGCGAGGAGAAGTAGCGGAGTACGTCGCCAGATGTGACACTTGTCAGAGGTCCAAGCCAGTACACCAGAAGCCGGCGGGCTTGCTGGAACCACTGGAAACACCACAGCAACCGTGGGAGAGGGTGGCGCTGGACTTCGTCACTGACCTGCCCAGTTCCAGAGGCAAGACGGCGGTACTGGTGGTGGTGGACTTGTTCACCAAGATGGCGCACTTCATTCCCTGCGCGAAGGTGGCGACGGCGGAACAGACCGCCAAGCTCTTCATCGACCACGTGTTCCGGGCGCATGGGCTGCCGCGGGCCATCCTGTCCGACAGGGGGCGCCAGTTTATTTCCAATTTTTGGCAGAAGCTCCTAGGTATCCTGCGCGTCAAGATCAACCTAGCGTCGGCAAGACATCCACAAACCAACGGCCAGGCCGAGAGGGTCAACGCGATCATGCAGCAGTACCTGAGATGTTATGCAAATCAGCGACCCACAGCTTGGGTGGACTACCTACCGATGGCGGAGTTTGCCTACAACAACACGAAGCATGCGTCGACGGGGGTGACGCCGTTCTTCGCGAACAATGGACGTCATCCCAGGACCTTCCCGGGGTTCGTAGCACCAAGAGAGGGGGAGCCGCAAGAGGCCGACCAGTTCGCTGCAGAACTACAAGAGGTGCACGAGGAGCTGCGGAGACATTTGGAGCTAGCCAAACAAGCATATAAGGTGCAGGCAGACAAAGGCAGAAGAGTGGGAGAGGACATCCAGGTGGGGGACTGGGTGTGGTTAGCGGCCCAGGCGATGCCAACCAAGTCGTTGGCCAAGAAGAAGCTAGGGCACAGGCAGCTAGGACCATACCAGGTGGAGGCTAAGATCAACCCCGTGGCTTTTCGACTGGCCCTCCCCGAAGGTTCCAGAGTCCACCCGGTTTTTCATAGGTCGGTGCTCACTCCCTACAAGGCCCCGCACAGGTTTCAGGAGTCTGAAACAGTACCGCAGCCACGCACAGAGTCACCTAGGAGGGAGGGATCGCCTAGGGTCGAACCACTCAACGAGGTCACAGAGATCCTGGACTCGAGATGGGGGGAAGAGGGAATAGAATACTTTCTAGTCAGAGAGGGTGCACCAGTCAGTGCCAGTGGGTGGGTGCCGGACTACGCTTTAGACGAACCTCTTTTAAAGGACGAGTTCCATGCCCTTTTCCCACATAGACCCATGCCAGCCGAGTACTTCGATGACTGGCTCTTTACCCCCACATGTTCAGGCAGCACTTTCCACGGCTTTTCTTCAGCCGAGGAAAGAACGCCGAACTCAAACTCGCCCAGGGGATCGTGTTCGGGGGTGGACACAGAGCCCTCTTATTGGTGGGATGAGCAACCAGAGGAAGCCTGGCGCAAGAAATGGCTGAAGGGGCCTTGGTCGGCAGCACCAGACGAAGTAGCAATGGAAGAGGGAACTGCGAACATTTTGGGTGAAGAACCCGAATTCGAACACACGTACACCGAGCTGCCAGCAGAGGTCATGGACGTAGCCGAACTGTATCCTGCATCTACCTCCGAGGAGCTGCAGTTCCCACAACCCGCACCCGATGGGGAGGAGGGGGGAAGGGGGGGCTTCGAGGGGGGGATGGATGTCAGGGGTTCAGGGAGAGAGGCGCAGAGGAGGGAGGAGACCGAGAGTGAGGGAGAAGGATTCCAGCCTGACGAGGAAGAGGACGACAATGACCCGAGATGGTCCATGAGTCCGTCCAGTGAATCGGAGGATTCCCAAAAGGGAGCCCCCCTGGTCAAGCCAAGGGGAGCCCAAGGGGGAAGCAGTCAGGAGCAGGGGAACGTAGGGGGAACCGCCAGTGGGAGTTGGAGATCGAGACCGGCTTCTCCACCGGAACGGAGTGAAGAGGGTGGAGTTACCAGTGTGTCGGGAGGAACAGAACAAGGAGCAGAGGGGGGAAGGAGATCAGGGCAAGACGTCCTGCCGGAAGAGGCGGAAAGCAGTACCGGGAGCAGTGTGGCTGTTGAAAGGAAGGTCAGGAGCAACGTACGCGCGCCAAGTTCAAATGTGGAGGCGCGCGGAAGTGGGGAGAGCTCTGGGGAGGAGCCTGGTGCTAAAGCACGAAGGAGGGGGCAGCAGGCAGGAGAAGACTCAGCCTCTGGGGAGTCCCGGAAAGAGGGAACACAGGGGGGCAGGAAGACCCTGCGGAAAAGGAAGGAGAGGAAAAGGTGGAGCAGCACAAGCCTCTTAAATTGGTGCAGGGGAGGGACGGATTCAGAGGGGACTTCTAACATCTAAGGGTAACAGATGCGGAGCCACGGACTTTGGATGTAATGACGACAATGATCTTCAATAAAACCTTTTGTATATAACTTGGACTGGACTTTGGTCTCTTGTGAGCTGGGACCCAGGGTGGCTCTGATAAATAATAATTTATTATTTATACCCTGCCCATCTGGCTAGGTTTCCCCAGCCACTCTGGGCGGCTCCCAACAGAATATTAAAAACACAATAATAATAATAATAATAATAATAAAACATCAAACATTAAAAAACTTCCCTAAATAGGGCTGCCTTCAGATGCCTTCTAAAAGTCAGATAGTTGTTTATTTCCTTGACATCTGATGGGAGGGCGTTCCACAGGGCAGGCACCACTATCAAGAAGGCCCTCTGCCTGGTTCCCGGTAACCTCACTTCTCGCCAGCGGCATAGCGTGGGTTGTCAGCACCTGGGGCAAGGCAAGTAATTTGCGCCCCTAACCCCTAACCTGCCGCTGCTGCCAGCTTCTTCTTGCTGCTGCCTGGGCTGGGGTATTTATGGCAAGGTAGCCACGGCGGCGGCGGCGGGTCCGTGTCAGGTGATCTGAGGCGAGTTGCCGCTGGCGCTGCCGCCCAAACGACGCCGCTTGCCCGGAGGAGGAGGGCAGAGAGGCGAGGAAAATGCAGCATGGCCCAGCAGCTGCAGCAGCAGCGGTGGCGGTGGGGCTGTGAGGAGGGGCTGTCTGGCGCGCCCTCCGCGGCCCTGACACGCAGGGACCGCGGCAAGCGCTGAGAGCCGCTGCCTGCTGGACGCCTTCAGTCCAGACGCGCACACAGCTCGTCAGTTCCGCGAGACATGGGGCTCTGCTACAGCCTGCGCCCGAGGCTCTTCGGCGACTCCGGAGGCGGCGAGCGCGCCCCCCCAGATGTTGCGCCCGGTGCGGCCAGCCCCTCCTGCACCCCCCACGCTATGCCACTGCTTCTCGCAGTGAGCTAAACAAATGGTGAACTCTATTGGTTGAATCACAGCCTGCACTGTGACACAAGATGCTGTTGTGTGTAACTGGGCCTCTTGGCATCATGGGAAATGTAGTTTACATGTTGAAAGACACCATATGCCAGCAGCGACTAGAGTGGCAGCGAAGGAGTCCACCCCATCCCCCACTCCCTGGCTTGTTCATAAGACCTACAGATGAACAGGATCAGGTCCCTATCCCTCTCTCAGTGTACAGGTTTCCTATCTGTACCCAATTCAAGCTCTGACATGTTATCTAAATCAATTATAGCAGATTATTTACTGATGTAGCTCCACTCAGAAATAATAGGAAGAATGGTTCCTGCGTTAAGTTAGGCAAGGCAGCATCTGGAAATGTTTGTGCCCTAGCACAACATTTTAATACATTTAGATTAATATGTTTATCAAGAACTTTGAATTGATAGCAATTAGCTACAGACTGTACCTTTCTCCCTTTTTTGTATCTGTTTGCCTGTTGACAGGTTTCTGGATGTTGTGCATATGGCAAACACTCAGTAGACGCAGGGTGGATCTGCACACAGGAAAAAAACCACATGCTATAAATAAGTCAGAAATTAAATCCTTATAACAAAGGTAAAAAAAACACTATGTAAAACTGTTGCATTCAACACACTGTTTTATGACTAACGTAAAAGAGGCCCCAGGGCACAGTTGGGCTTTACCATTGCTCTGCTTGAACAGTGTGAGATACAGAAGTTTCTGTTTGTGAGAATATGTGTGAGTGAGAGAGATCAAAATGATTGCTGGGTTCCTGGCTGCGCAGAGAAAATTTAATAACAACAACAACAACAACAACTATATATATATATATATATATATATATATATATATATATATATTATTAACACACACACACACACACACACACACACACTCGTACCTTGGTTTTCGAACAGCTTAGTTCTCAAATGTTTAGGCTCCTGAACGCCACAAACCCAGAAAGAACTGTTCTGGTTTGCGAACTATTTTTGGAAGCCAAACATCCGACTGGGCTTCCGCGGCTTCCGATTGGCTGCAGGAGCTTTCTGCAGCCAATCAGAAGCAGTGCTTTGGTTTCCAAACGTTTTGGAAGTCAAATGGACTTCTGGAACGGATTCCATTTGACTTCCAAGGTATGACTCCGTGTGTGTGTGTGAGAGAGAGGGGGGGGGGCAAGGCCTGCCATTGCAATGCTGCTCAGCATTACCTGCACTGATTACATCATGGGTAGGCAAACTGAGGCCCGGGGGCCAGACCCAGCCTAATCACCTTCTTAATCCGGCCTGCGGACGGTCCGGGAATCAGCGTGTTTTTATATGAGTAGAATGTGTCCTTTTTAATTAATAGGCATCTCTGGGTTATTTGTCAGTCCTGCCTGGTGTTTTTACATGAGTAGAATGTGTGTTTTTATTTAAAATGTATTTCTGGGTTATTTGTGGGGCGTAGGAATTTGTTCATCCCCCCATACAAAAATACAGCCCGGCCCCCCACAAGGTCTGAGGGACAGTGGACCGGCCCCCTGCTGAAAAAGTTTGCTGACCCCTGGATTGCATGAACAGGGTTGGTGTCACTCTGTAAAAGATTTCCCCAGCCCTGAATAATGCAACAAGTGCTCTCTGCAACAAGCCTCAGTAGGAGGACATCTGAGGATTTAAGGATCAGCAATACCCGAGATCCCCTTTAAACATTACACAAATGGCATGGCTGCTTGCCACCAGCACATCATGCATCATTATAAAGCTTCCATTCCGTCCTATCATGCTCTTAAGGGCAGTTTGTGCGATTAAATATCGCACCCCATGAGATTTGTTGCCGCGCCTGACCACTTAGGAGGATGGAAACTTTGTGTCACTAGAGCAACGGAGGGAATAACTACAGGATGATAAATAACCACAGTGTTGCTAAAACCAGGACTGAATTAAACGCTGGAAGCATGGCTGACCCAGGCATTTTGGTTTCCCCGAGTACTTTATCCCTGATGGAACCTGGTAAAAGATGCTAGGAGTGCCATTTCCAGAGCCGTCACAGCCTTGTGTGCACCGCAAGAGTTGTGAATCAGCATCCTTCATAGTTCAGATGTCCAAGTTAGTCTCAGGACCCATTTTCCCTCGCAGTCAGTGCTCTGAGAGCTGGAAGTGTTTTTTAGCCACACAAACCGTTCTCACAGATTATCAGACTCCATAATAAACTGAATGCCGCATAACAACAAAGGATTAATGTATGATCAGGCATGGCGGTTTACATGTGCAATCCAAAAATGCTTGGAAAACATATAGGCTTTTTTATTATTATTACCTGTGAAATGACGAGCATGCCTTGACATGCCTTGATTACAAGTTTGTAGGGCCACTAGGGGCTGGATAAATTTATCTGGGG
Organism: Podarcis cretensis; assembly: GCF_951804945.1. Lineage (NCBI taxonomy): Eukaryota > Metazoa > Chordata > Lepidosauria > Squamata > Lacertidae > Podarcis > Podarcis cretensis. The sequence goes on from NC_137187.1 coordinate 35,408,832, forward strand.
GAGGTCCCAGTTCCAGCCCGGTTGTCCATTTCTGTTCCATGGTTTTGCAAGAAATCTAGAGGTGCTCCGCTCAGATTGTATGTTGCTTGTCAATTTAGGACCTTTAAAAATGTCTGTCTGTCCAGCTTAGAGGATGGTTTGGGTTGCTTCTGCACTTGGCCAGCCCTTAGTGTGGGGGGTGTGGGGGGGTATGGGGGTGAGGAAACCAGGATGGGCATATCCCTGGTTGGTGGGTCATGCCAAAATCCCAACATCCTAGAAAAATGCAACCTGTACTGCTGAAAGAAGTAGTGAGACTCATGCAACACGTTGGCGATTAATATACACAGAATAATCAATTATACATTCTTAATCAACCTTTTGAGAAAAATACAAAACATTAAACAAAGCCACAGAGACTTGCAAACTACCCAACCTAGGATGAACTTATAATGTCTGGTTTCAATAGATTTTTCAAATGCTTAACTCAGTCTTTTAGATAAGTTCATGAATTCAATACTAATGGTAAAGGTAAAGGGACCCCTGACCATTAGGTCCAGTCGTGACCGACTCTGGGGTTGCGGCACTCATCTTGCTTTATTGGCCGAGGGAACCGGCGTACAGCTTCCGGGTCATGTGGCCAGCATGACTAAGCCGCTTCTAGCGAACCAGAGCAGCGCACAGAAACGCCGTTTACCTTCCCACTTGATGTGCTTTGGAACTGCTAGGTTGGCAGGAGCAGGGACCAAGCAATGGGAGCTCACCCCATCGCGGGGATTCGAAACACCGACCTTCTGATCGGCAAGCCCTAGGCTCTGTGGTTTAACCCATAGTGCCACCTGCGTCCCTAGTGGAGTTGTAGATAGATGTTAATGAAGTTGTAGACTGTAGATAGAAACGTCCCAACATCCAGCTACCAAGTGGAAAAATAATTACGCTAGGCCAGGGGGCCTCTTGGCGAGCAGCATTGCACCCTCTGCTGCTTCTCAGGTATGTTCCAGGCACCCTTCAGTCTGGCCCACCTCCCTCAGTCATGGGCAGCCCCCCCCCTTCTCCAGCATCTATACATATGAGTGGTAAGTCTCTGGACTTCTGACGTCAGACTTCCTGGATCCCAGCCAGGAACAGGATCCGACCATTAGTCCCTTTTGTCCTAGCAAACAACCGTTAGCTCAGTTCCTTATTGGAAGGCTCTCAGCAAAGTGCTGACCTGCAGGACTCCGCAAAAAAGGAATTAATAAGCAACCCTATATTATTAAATCATCTATTCCCATCTAATTAATCATTTATCTGTCCATCAAAAAGAAAGCTGGCTATATAACAGTGTTTCATAAACTTCTGGTAGCTGGGGCACTTTTTTTTCTCTGAATCAAAGCGGGGGGGGGGCACTTCTTCACTTTTGCACCCATAAAGACTTATTAACAGAGTGTGAATTAGCTGCCTTCAAAGGAGCCCACCGCTGTGCTTCTGCATGAATCAGTGTTCTGAGTGAGGCTTCTTTTTGGAGCTAGGCAAGCCCAAAGCAGTCATCGGTCTATTCTGTCTCAGCTAGAATGGGCTTTTTAAAAACCTGGGGTTATTTGGTTGATGCTCTGATCACTGCATTTTTGCATTTCTGCACTGTACATCGTGATGCTGCTACTTTAGCACCTAGAGTGTCTTTCAATGGGCTGCCATGCTAATTTAATTCAATACTAAAGGTAAAGGTAAAGGGACCCCTGACCATTAGGTCCAGTCGTGGCCGACTCTGGGATTGTGGCACTCATCTCGCTTTATTGGCCGAGGGAGCCGGCACACAGCTTCCGGGTCATGTGGCCAGCATGACTAAGCCGCTTCTGGCGAACCAGAGCAGCGCACGGAAATGCTGTTTACCTTCCCGCCGGAGCGGTACCTATTTATCTACTTGCACTTTGACGTGCTTTCGAACTGCTAGGTTGGCAGGAGCAGGGACCAATCAATGGGAGCTCACCCCTTCGTGGGGATTCGAACCGCTGACCTTCTGATCGGCAAGTCCTAGGCTCTGTGGTTTAACCCACAGCGCCAACCGCATCCCTAATTCAATACTACTAATAGCAATAATATGGCATAATATATTATTAACGCAGCCTGATAATTTTACTGTTTATACCCCATACATCTTACTGGCTTGCCCCAGAAATTCCAGGCAGCTTCCAACATATATAAAAACATAATAATACATTAAACATTTTTTAAAAATCTTCCCTGTACAGGATTGCCCTCAGATGGCTCGGGGGTCGGATAACTCCATGCCCTCCAACATTTCTCCAATGAAAATAGGGACGTTCCGGGATCAAATCAGAAACCGGGATGTCCCGGGATCAAATCAGAAATCAGGGATGTCCCTGGAAAATAGGGATATTTGGAAGGTCTGGAGGTCAGGGATTGCCCTTGAGGAAGCTCATTACGGCCTGGCTCAGCACAGGTTGTTTGGTTTAACCTAATAGGTATTGTTATGAACGTGGGTGGTCAGTCTGGATGAAATTATTATTATATTATTATCGGTACTTTCCCCCAAAAAAATGTTTAGGGGTCCTCTCATTTTGACTCAAGAAAATAGTTTTATAGTTCAAATTGGGAAAAATAAATACAGTAAATGGACAAAAGGCCGCCATCGAGGTTAGCAACCGAACTGACGATTCACCGTGGTAAAGAAGAAATTAAAAATTATAAAATTTTAAGTTTCTTCTCCCATTAGATTCACAAAATGTTTAGGGGTATGCGTACTCCTGCATACCCCCAGAAAAAAGTACTGCTGCTGCTGCTGCTGCTGCTTCTTCTTCTTCTTCTTCTTCTTCTTCTTCTTCTTCTTCTTATTATTATTATTATTATTAAAATGTATGTAACACCCTTCATCCAAAGATCACAGGAAGTTTACGGTATAAAAACACAGAAACACATAACATAAAAACAAATAAAACAATAATCCCCCTCACTTTAAAAGGCCACGGATTGTGTAATTAGCCCAAGGCCTGGGAGAAGAGGGATGTTTTCACTGGGTGTCTAAAGATTTGCAGTGAAGGTGAGCCTTCTTGGGGAGTGCATTTCACATATGGGGAGTCACTGCAGAAGAGGCCTGTTCTGATGTATATTTTGCTCTAGGAGGCTTTGTTTGGTCAGAATCGAGTATACACTTCCCAAGTTTATGCTAAATACATTACATCTGCTAAATGAGCCATCATAGCTGGTGGAGGACTGTGGAAATTTGTGTCCCAGGCTTTTTAGACTCGTCTACCCCTGTGCTATCTGAAACCTAAGGGGTGCATTGCTTGCCAGAGGTGATGCATATTGTATGTGGGTGGTGCTGTGGTCTAAACCATTCAGCCTCTTGGGCTTGCTGATCGGAAGGATGGTGGTTCGAATCCCCGCGACAGGGTGAGCTCCCGTTGCCCTGTGCCAGCTCCTGCCAACCTAGCAGTTCAAAAGCACACCAGCGCAAGTAGATAAATAGGTACTGCTTTGGCGGGAAGGTAAATTGCATTTCCGTGCACTCTGACATCCGTCACGGTGTTCCATTGTGCCAGAAGCGGTTTAGTCCTGATGGCCACATGATCTGGAAAGCTGTCTGCGGACAAACGCCGGCTCCCTTGGCCTGAAAGCGAGATGAGCGCCGCAACCCCATAGTCGCCTTTGACTGGACTGAACTGCCCAGGGGTCCTTTACCTTTATCTTTTTATATTGGCATTACAGTCAGCTCCCCCCCCCCCATTGTTACGTACTTAAGTGTGATTGACAATTACAATGCGCTGTATGCAGTGTGTCCTTAAAAGACTGCTTTGAAGCTGTAGCTAGCGCACATCGTGGCTGCCCACTTCCTTTTGCTTGCGAGCATTAAATGAACATGCCGCCACCGGCTGCTTCTTCGCTTCCGGGCCTAGTTCAAAGCACCGGCGGTTAGCCTTAAAGACCTTTACAGCCTGTGTATGTTGTACCAGAGGCTGCCTTATCACTTATAAACTCTTTAGGGGAGGTGAAATCCTGCCCAAGATTCTGTCTCCTGCCAACACATGGAGCAGGGCTGTGGAGATAGCGCAAGACCGTGACTCACTTCCTAAGGTGTTCCGACAGAGTTGGACTTGCAGCTTCTTTCCACGACTATCCTGTGCAGGTGCGTGTTGTATCTTTAGGGTATTATCATCTGTGATCCATGTTAATATGCTTGCAGGTTTGATCCCTGTATGGGCCAGCTGCATGTTCCTTCATTGCAGAGGGTCAGAACAGATGATCCTCAGGATCAGTGCTTTAAAAAAAATATATATGTTTAGGGGTAATTTCATTTTTACTGGAGAAAATCACCATTTTATAGTTCAAATCAGGGGAAATAAATACAGTAAATGGACAGGGGTAGCAATGCAACTGATGATTCACCTTGTTAGAGAAGAAACTAAAACAATTCCCCCCCCCCAGTTTTTTCTCCCGTTAGATTCACAAAATGTTTAGGGGTATGTGTACCACTGCGCCCCCCCCCACGAAAAAAAGCAGTGCTCAGGATTCCTCCCAATTCTGTGATTCGATGTAGCAATGGCATAGTTTCATTTGTATCTAGGTATGATTTTATCCAGTGCTTTTTTTTCCTAAAAAAAAATGTTTAGGGGTACTCTCCTTTTGACTCAAGAAAATCACCATTTCGTAGTTTAAATTGGGGAAAATCAATACAGTACAGTAAATGTGCAAAAGTACAAAGATTCACAAAATGTTTAGGGGCATGCGTACCCCTGTGCCCCCCCCCCTAGAAAAAAGCACTAATTTTATCAAGAAGTGCTAAGCTGCTTTGAAGTCAAATGTGGGGCAAATGACCAGGTGTCACTGACCCCTGTCTCCTTGTGTCTCTACATGTGGGAAGGTGTGTCACAATAATTCATTGCATTAGGATTTCCACACCTCCAGCTCCCTGCAGGTAGCAGGCAGTGGAGTGTAAGGGGGGGGGGCAGGTTGCCAAGAAGGAGGAGGACACAGAAATGCCTTCACAGCTAGCACCATTTTAATGGATTTCTAGCCCGCCTCTGAAGGTGTATGTTCTCCCAAGCCAGATTACAACAGATCGATACAAGTCAACGTTAAAAGCCTAAAATTTAAAATGGGATTTTCTAAAATAACCTAACATTAAAATAGCAGTGCATAAAACAGTCGTTAAATATCACAACCATTAAATCATCCAAATGTAAAACAGAAAGAATAAGTATTTAAGGCTTTTCTAAGGCCGACAGAAGGACGTGGGTGGCGCTGTGGGTTAAACCACAGAGCCTAGGACTTGCTGATCAGAAGGTTGGCCGTTCAAATCCCCACGAAGGGGTGAGCTCCCATTGCTTGGTCTCAGCTCCTGCCATCCTAGCAGTTTGAAAGCACATCAAAGTGCAAGTAGATAAATAGGTACCGCTCCAGCGGGAAGGTTTCCGTGCGCTGCTCTGGTTCGCCAGAAGCGGCTTAGTCATGCTGGCCACATGACCCGGAAACTGTACGCCAGCTCCCTCGGCCAATAAAGCGAGATGAGTGCCACAACCCCAGAGTCGGTCACGACTGGTTCTAATGGTCAGGGGTCCCTTTACCTTTTTAAGGCTGACAGAGCATGGGGGGGTGGAGAGGGAGATGTCATACGAATTTCCCTCAGGAGGGTATTTCAGAGATAAGGGGCCCAATTCAGAGGAGGCCCTGTGATGCAATGATGTTGTGCCAGCCATTGGTGTATTTAAAAAAAAATGTTATCAGGGAGGCATGGGTGCAGGGAGAGGCACAGTTTGGCAGTGCGCATGTGCTCCCTGTTATGCATAACTGGGTGTGAATTTTGCAAACTGGGCACTCAGGTAGACTGTAAGCGTTAAATCTGAATTCATAGAGCTGTATTGTGCAATGGTAATGATGAGATTCTTAAGAGAGGCAGTATGGTCAGAGCAGGGGTAGCCAACGTGGTGCCCTCCAGAGTCCAGACATGGCTAGAATCCAGCGTCCACCAGCACTATGTACCTATTAGTTGGGGTGATAGGAATTGTAGTCCAACAATAATCTGGAGAGCACCAGGTTTAAACTTCCACTCAGCCAAAGAGCAAACTCATTACTGTGGTACCTCAGTTTACGAACAGTCCTGTTTACGAACTGTTCGGTTTACGAACTCCGCAAAACTGGAAGTAGTGTTCCAGTTTGCGAACTTTGCCTCGGTCTACGAACGGAAGCTGAACGGTGGAAGGGCACCGGTGGCGGGAGGCCTCATTAGGGAAAGCGCGCTTTGTTTTAAGAATGGTTTCAGTTTAAGAACGGACTTCAGGAATGGATTAAGTTACTAAACCGTGGCACCACTGTATCTGTCACCATTAGCCTGCCTCAGAGGAGAGTTTTGAAGATAAAATGGATGGCTGGAGAACATGGATGCTGCCTTGAACCTCTTAGGGGAAAGGGGGGGGGGTAGACAGACAGACAGACAGACAAAAGTGAAAAGAAAAACTGGATGTATGTTTCCAAAATATAAGATAAAAAACTACATACAGCAACAGTGTTTTGTGTTGTGTAGACTCCTATGATGTAAGTCATGGGCCCCGCCTGCTAGCTTGCTCCCTAAAAGATCACTGGTTTGCTCATTTCTATATACAGTGGTACCTCAGGTTACATACGCTTCAGGTTACATACGCTTCAGGCTACAGACTCCGCTAACCCAGAAATAGTGCTTCAGGTTAAGAACTTTGCCCCGGGATGAGAACAGAAATCATGTTCCGGCGGTGCGGCGGCAGCAGGAGGCCCCATTAGCTAAAGTGGTGCTTCAGGTTAAGAACAGTTTCAGGTTAAGTACGGACCTCCGGAACAAATTAAGTACTTAACCCGAGGTACCACTGTATAGGGTGCCTACATTCTGCATGGACTGGTTTGCATGGCATCATTTGCAAATGGCTTTAGATACCTATTAGGTCCATAAGTTACCATATAGCATATATTCAACACAAAAAACAGTGGCAATTTGTTGTTGACAAAGGATAACTGGACATATAAAGGGCCCCATTACCTACAGTAGCTGAGGGCCTCATCCAACCTAAATCCGGCCCTGAAGGCATCCTAACTTGAACTGGGAGTACACTCCTTGACCATGCAAGGTAATGCAGAGCCTGCGTCTATGGTTGAGCCGAGCCGGCTTGAAGGTTTGTTGACTTGGAAGGCCCTGGAGCCCCCAAACGCAACTCCGTCAAGCTGCGGCTCCATAACTTTTCTACTAGTTTGGAGGCCTGATGAGAGGCAGCAGGCAGAAAATGGCAGCTGCCTTCATTGGCTGCCTTGCCACCGTCCTACAGAGTGACCTTTGGAGCTGCTGCTGGGAAACGCAAGCCCCACCCCCTTCTCCCAAAGGGGCACTTTGTGACGCTCGTGCGGTTTGCAATATTAACCAGGTAGCCTCGGGAGGCCCCTGAGAGCCAGGCAGCAGCTTCTGAGCAGAGCTGGCCTCTCCCAGATGATGTCCAGTGAGAGGTTAATGGGGTGAGTTAACCTGGGTGAATGTACTTGTGCAGCCAGGCTAAGCTCTGTGCAAGTCCATAGGCTTAGGCAATCCATTCGCTTTATAAATGGGCATTAGCTCAGGGTCACTGAGAGAGAGAGAGAGAGATGCTGATGCGACAAGTCCTTGGTGATGGAGCTGCAGCACTTTTTACTGGGCGCACACCCATGGGATTATGGGCACAAATACTTCCCTCCCCATGCAGAGTCAGATGCTCATTGAATACCCACGAACAGCATGAAACTCACTGTGAGATGATAATAATAATAATAATAATAATAATAATAATAATAATAATAATATATTTATACCCCCACCCATCTGGCCGGGCCTCCCCAGGCACTCTGGGCAGCTTCCAACAAAACACTAAAATACAATAACCTATTAAACATTAAAAGCTTCCCTTAACTTCAGATGTCTTCTAGAAGTTTGGTAGTTATTTTTCTCTTTGACATCTGGTGGGAGGGCGTTCCACAGGGTGGGCGCCACTACCGAGAAGGCCCTCTGCTTGGTTCCCTGTAACTTGGCTTCTCACAGCGAGGGAGCCGCCAGAAGGCCCTAGGCGTTGGACCTCAATGTCTAGGCAGAACAATGTAGGTGGAGACGCTCCTACAGGTATACTGGACCAAGGCCGTTTAGGGCTTTAAAGGTCAGCACCAACACTTTGAATTGTGCTCGGAAACGTATTGGGAGCCAATGTAGGTCTTTCAAGACCGGTGTTATATGGTCTCGGCGGCCACTCCCAGTCACCAGTCTAGCTGCCGCATTCTGGATTAGTTATAGTTTCTGGGTCACCTTCAAAGGTAGCCCCAAATAGAACGCATTGCAGTAGTCCAAGCGGGAGATAACTAGAGCATGCACCACTCTGGCGAGACAGTCTGCGGGCAGATAGGATCTCAGCCTGTGTACCAGGTTGAGCTGGTGAGAGAAGTGTATAACCAACCGGGCATCGTGGAACATTCTTTGTATTTATGTGTGCGGCTCCCCTAGTGCGTATGAAAACCTCTCTGTGTGTGGCTTGGGGGCACACACTCATTTTCTCATTTTCCCTGCCTGTAAACGGGCCATTTGTACCAATGGACGTAAATTGTGGCACAACAGCATAATTTGTATCCTCACTTCCTGGATGCGCATTTACCTTTCTGAACATTGCCCATGTGTGTGAGCATCAACAATCTCTCCCTCTCATTACAATCTCGCACAGGGAGCTCTTTCAAGAGGGCTGTGTGTCCCTTTGGAATAAGATCTTCCTGCTTCTTCCCACTCTTACTACCGGTTATGTATTCAGTGGTTTCTGTTTGTCTGAGCTTGAGTCTGGACTAAGGATTCTGAGCTCCTGTGCTCTGATTCGATACATGATAGCCAGTCACAGAACATTTCAGGATTTGGGCCTCTGCCATTGGCCCTTGAACTCTGAGTTGTGATTCGCAGCTTGGAAGTTTAGACAGCCAATCATGTTAGGAGTGGGAGTGGCCCAGGCTTTCAGGAATGTATATAAGCAGTTGCTTTGCCCCTGTTTCCCAGTTATGTAGTTCAATAAAGGTTCTTGCTGTTATCTCTGTTATCACTTCACTACCTATAAACTTACACTTTACTACCCAAATCTAAGGTGGCCTACCTTACTGTGCCTCAGGATAAGCCTTGCACTGCGCATGTATGTCTAAACCATACATTTTCCCAGCCAAATGTCTCCCAAGACAGAAGGATGTCAACAACAACAAGAAATTGGCAATCCCTTAAGGATGAGCTCTGTGGGTAAAGATATTATGCATAAAAACAAGCCTCTTTCAGTGTGTCACAAATGATACAAGGTTAGATGCACATATTTTGTTCTTGGTTATTTGTACAGTCTTGAATACATGTACTCTTCACTTCTGAGCAGTGGCAAGTTCCAGGGATAAGGCTACATGGTGTCCTTGTAGTGTTTGCTTTATTTATAAGCAAGCAGAGCAGAGCAATTTGGAAGGAAACAGCTCTCTCCCCACAGCTGGCAGCAGCTGACACATCCCAAACTCTAAACAGGTATCTCATTCCAAAGGCTGAAAAGGGATCCTCAGCTATCAGGAGAACAGCTCCTATAATTAGTCTGTCATCTGCTGAACAACAGATAAGTCACCCAGGATCCATAACAGTATTATTAGGGGATACACCATAGATCCGTGTTTATGTATCTAGGGATTTGGTCGTCAGTAAGCGCGCCGGTTTGGGAGACTCAGAGAATCATTCCCCCTTTTCCAGAACTGAAGTAAGAAGAAGACCAACTTGGGAATTCTCACTCCCTTTTATCTTTCCTGATAGGTTCCAAACCCAATAGTTTCCAATAGTCTCTGAGATTTTCTATTGTCCAGGTTACAAAAGCAGCATCCAAACTATCTGTTTGTCACACCACTCCTGTGTGCTTGGTGAAGCAGGACACGGGTAATCTCCTGTCCTGATCAAGGTTTGTCCTGTTTTGCAAACAAAAGTCATCTTTCTAACAAGCCGTTCAGAACCCAGCAGTCTCTCCCCGCCCCAGTTAAGCTCATGATATTTGTGGGGTCAAGAAGCAAAAGGAATCCAGTCGCTCAGCTTCAGTGGTCCATCTACACCAGGGTGACCAAGACCGTTTCAGTGCCAAAACGGAGCTTGAAACTGAATCAAAAGGGATCCAGATCCTCAAAGCAACTTTGAAGTTAATCTTCCACCACTTTCTTGAGTCCCTTGCCCCCAAAGTGACATTTGTGAATTGGCTATGGTTTCTTAATTCTTTGGGGTCTGGGATTTTTGATGGGGGGCAGGCTTTTGTTAGCAGGGGGCAGAACCTCAGATTTGTATTGATTTAAGAGGCAGTGTCCTCCCTGCCCCCTGGCTATGCCCATGGGTCCAGGGAAATTCTTTTAAGAAAGGGGTGCTGGCACTCTGCCCCTCAAAATGCACACATGCAATGAAGCATTAATTGCTCCCTGGACACTGTATCAGGAGCATCTGTGGCATCTAATTCCATGCAAATCTAAGCATTTTTCTCCTCAATGCACCTAACGGGTTTGTCACAAGCCTATGGTCGCTCCCACATCACTTCATGCTACCACCACACTGAAAATCTCCTTCGGGTGACTACTTTAGGGTGCAACTGTGATGGCCATGAGTGTGACTGTGAGTGCCCAGGGCCGTGGGTGCCATGCAGCGTGCATGGCCCTGGCACCGAAATTTGTGGGTGCCTGGCCCCTTCATGGGGAATTTTGTGGGTGCCCTGGCATCCAGGGCCCCAGGGAGTTGGCACCTAATAATTATTTTTTTTTTGAAAAAAAAAATTTTTATTTGATTTTACAAATTCATTCACACTCATAATCACAAATAATAAAATTACACAAGATTCTTCCGAATCTCAAGATTTCCCTCCTCCCCTCTGTGGGTTCTTTAGTTAACTTTTTCAACTGCATATTATAAATCCTCCTAACTTTCAGTCCTCCATTGTATCCCAAGTCTATGTATCATTACAAGAGTTATTTAAGACCTGCCAAAGAGTTCAAGTGTTTATAGTGGTTTCTCAAATATACAGTACAGTCATACCTTGGGTTGAAGTAGCTTCAGGATCAATATTGTGCTCACTGGAAGGACAGATCCTGAAGCTGAGGCTCCAGTACTTTGGCCACCTCATGAGAAGAGAAGACTCCCTGGAAAAGACCCTGATGTTGGGAAAGAAGGAGGGCACAAGGAGAAGGGGACAACAGAGGATGAGATGGTGGGACAGTGTTCTCGAAGCTACCAGCATGAGTTTGACCAAACTGCGGGAGGCAGGAGTGCCTGGTGTGCTCTGGTCCATGGGGTCACAAAGAGTCGGACACGACTAAACGACTAAACTACAACAACAACGTGCTCTTGCCCATGCTCAGTCAGACTTGTCTCAGGATCTCAGCACTTGTGCTATCACTGCCATCGCCTGCAGCTCCTCAAAACACCAGGGAGTTCTGTGGGCTCCACAGTGTCAGGGAGCATGCCTGCTTGGGAGTGATCCTGTTTCATAATGAGACCAGGGCTGTGGCTGGAGCACTGACCATATCGGCTGGAAAATCCCCCAGAGCATTCAGGAATCCACCAGGTCCCATACATCTCAGTTAAGGGTAGCCAAATTTTGTGCGACTGCCATAAAACTTAGGGAACAAGCTGTGCTATCATAATGATTAAGGCCTTAAATGATAATTTTAGGTTATATGTTAGCGAGTAAGTTTTAATTTATATATTCTTTAACTGTTGCTATATCCATAGCTGTCAACTTTTCCCTTTTCTTGTGAGGAATCCTATTCGGAATAAGGGAATTTCCCTTAAAAAAAGGGAAACATTGACAGCTATGGCTATATCTGTATTGTCCCTGTTATAGTAAAGGTAAAGGTAAAGGGACCCCTGACCATTAGGTCCAGTCGTTACCGTCTCTGGGGTTGCGGCGCTCATCTCGCTTTATTGGCCGAGGGAGCCGGCGTACAGCTTCCGGGTCATGTGGCTAGAATGACTAAGCCGCTTCTGGTGAACCAGAGCAGTGCACGGAAACGCCGTTTACCTTCCCGCCGGAGTGGTACCTATTTATCTACTTGCACTTTGACATGCTTTCGAACTGCTAGGTTGTCCCTGTTATACCTAACTGCAAATTCAAATGTATCCCTATTGTGTTTTATGACTTCCTTGATAACTTACGACTTCCTTGGAACTTTATGACTTACTTGGAACTGGTCTGTAACCGAAATAATAAAATTCATTCATTCATTCATTTATCTCGGGGGGGGGGGCAGACCATCTTAATGGATCCTCCACCCTAGAGGAGGAGATACTGCCACATCCAGGCATCTCAGCAGGGATGGATTTGCCCATAGCAACAAACTCCCCGCAATCCCTGCTGCTAACAAGTCCTTCCTTTCCTGCTCTGTTGGGTTGCCTGCATCACCACTAAGCATAGTGTGGAATTCTGCATACAACAGCTTTCCATAAGCCACTGCAATGACCTGGAAAAGGCATGGTTGTTGTGGCAGGCAGAAGGCTGATTTGCACGACATTCAGTCAGTCAGTCAGTCAGTCAGTCAATCAATCAATCAATCAATCAATCAATCAATTATTGCCCTTCCTTCTTCCCTGACAGGGACTCAAGGCAGTTTACTGATAAAATAAGAATAATCAGCACATGATTGGCCATTTGTGCACTTTAATACTTTCTGTGGACTTGCCAGTTAAGTGCTGATGTGACTTGGCCCTGAGTACCTTTCAGAAGGAGATGTGGGTGGCACGGTGGGTTAAACCACAGAGCCTAGGGCTTGCCAGTCAGAAGATTGGCGGTTCAAATCCCCGCGACGGGGTGAGCTCCTGTTGCTCGGTCCCTGCTCCTGGCAACCTAGCAGTTCCAAAGCACATCAAAGTGCAAGTAGATAAATAGGTACTGCTCCAGCAGGAAGGTAAACAGCATTTCCGTGCGCTGCTCTGGTTCACCAGAAGCGGCTTAGTCATGCTAGCCACATGAGCCGGAAGCTGTACGCCGGCTCCCTTGGCCAGTAAAGCGAGATGAGCGCCACAACCCCAGAGTCAGCCACAGCTGGGCCTGATGGTCAGGGGTTCCTTTACCTTTCAGAAGATGCCACTTTAAAAAGAAAATAAAAGTAGTTTGAAATGTAAAACATCGGTGATATTTTTCAGCTGTGTTAGCTGAACTGTGCCAGGTTATTTGACTTCAGCATGGGAATGGCACTGTGGGCAGGTAAAAGGAAGAGACACAACCATGTGCCGAATGATGGAGCAAGCCGGAGAAGAGGTTTCGTGCCTGCAAACCTGCTTTCCCTTTGCCGTGCCTGGGCTTGCTGCTGAATGCCATGAATGCAGTGGCCAGATGTCAGGTGGGAGAAGGGGAGAGGGATCTGCTTGCATGCAGGGATCAGAGCAAGCAGGAATGCGAGACGGGAGCTGGGGGAGGGGAGGGGAGAAGAGGTGAGCGCTGGCATCCAACTGGCATCCAATGTCCTTTGGACACATCCCAAGAGGCTCTGTTTGTCTTTCAGAGGGAAAATGGCAGAGAGCTCCCTGTTTGTGCAGCGGCTGCAGGCCATTACTGTAAGTATTCTTCCTCCCTCCACTACCCCTGCCCCACTTGTGCAGAAATGGGGCTCAGGGTCCTCAGATGAGGTCCAGCCTCTGTTGCCCACAGGAACTGCCCCCCATCCCCATTCCAAAGCTGAGGGAGAGGGGGAGAGGTGGGTGGGAAGGCAGAGTGCCCAGATCTGCATGCCAGAACTAAGCGATTCTCATAATAATAGCGTAATGTAACTAGGGTGGGGGCGATAGGGGCAACTGCACCAGGCACAACCTGGGCAGAAGGCACAGCTGTCAACGTTTCCCTTCTTTAAGGGAAATTCCCTTATTCCGAATTCCTCGCAAGAAAAGGGAACGTTGACAGCTATGGCAGAAGGGGTGCGGTGCCTGCTATGTATTCACGACCCTCAAAGCCACATTGCAATATGTACTGCTCTACAGTGGTACCTCGGGTTACATATGCTTCAGGTTACATACGCTTCAGGTTACAGACTCCGCTAACCCAGAAATAGTGCTTCAGGTTAAGAACTTTGCCCCAGGATGAGAACAGAAATCGGGCTCCGGCGGCGCAGCGGCAGCAGGAGGCCCCATTAGCTAAAGTGGTGCTTCAGGTTAAGAACAGTTTCAGGTTAAGTATGGACCTCCAGAACGAATTAAGTACTTAACTCGAGGTACCACTGTATTTATCAGTTTGGCATCATTAGGCATTTTTAAAAGGCTGACATGAACTGGCAGGGAGGCTTATTGCGGCAGCTAGGCCGGGCCCAGTGGTGCTTTGTGGGCTGCTCATTTGCCCTATAGCCTAACAATGGCTGTAGGTTGAAAGCACACGACTTCCCCCAAAGGATCCTGGGAACTGCCGTTTAAGCCCTCAAAGAGCTCCCATTCACGGCACCCTTAACAAACTACAGTACCCAGGATCCTTTGGGGGAAGTCATGTGCTTTCAACGTATGGTGTGGACACAGACACAGTCAAATGTATTCAGCCGTGGGGATGCTGCTGGTGGGAAGGAGAGTGTTGGTGGCATGTGGCTGGCCAGCTATTGCTGAGGGGATGGCAGATTGTGGGAAATATTTCTAAAAAATTATTTCTGGCTTTACAGCTTCTCATGACTGGCGGTTAAGGTGCAAGCAGCAGGAGCTGTCTATCTTGAGCAGCCTATTTAAAGCACACACCACTAAGAATCCTGGGAACCATAGTTTACCGCTCAAAGAGCTATGATTCCCAGCATCCTTAACAAACTACTATTCCCAGGATTCTTTGGGGGTGCTTGGAATGTATGATGTGTGTGCACTATGCCTTTAAAGCACATTTGAAGCACATTCCCTCCTCCCTCAAAGAATTATGAGTGGTTGCTCAGGGCTGCTGGGAATTGTAGTTTGTGAGGTGCGAACTACCGTGCTCAGGATTCCTTGAGGGAAAGAAGGTGCTTAGAATGTGCTTTGTGAAATATACTCGGAGTCGAGAGTGGATTTCATGCTCTTTATTCAGCTCATAGTGGTGAGGAGGAATGGAAGTTCCCCCAGGTTGTCTGCTTTATTTATTTATTTTTTTATATGATATTTTATTAAGTTTTATCAAAGAAAGAAATTACATAAAGAAAAACACAGAACAAATAAACACTCGAGCACATAAACATTCAAACATAATACAAAAAACAAACAGTTAACATATATGAAAAAAGAAAAAACAAGAAAAAAGAAAAAGAGCAAAACACTAAAAAGATTCAAAAAGTTAAAAATAAAAATCCCTCTCTTTAATTTCTTACCATCCATAAACTTATTTCCTTGACTTCCTCACACCTCCCTTTCTTGTATTCCAGTTTAGAATTAATTAGCAAATTCCTTCTTATTAATTTTATCCTTAATTATCTTTCTCCACATATTATTTGTTCCTAATTTTTATCTAATATCTATCCCTTCTTTCATATTCTTATTTTACCTTTTTTACTAGAACCTCTTCATTTCATTTCAATGTCATCAACATTCAAAAATTTTACAATGTTTTTGTAGATAGATTTTAAATTTCTTCCAATCTTCTTCCACCAACTCTTCTCCCTGATCTCGAATTCTGCCTGTCATTTCTGCCATTTCCATGTAGTCCATTACTTGCATCTGCCACTCTTCCAAGGTGGGTAAGTCCTGTGTCTTCCAATGCTTTGCGATGAGTATTCTTGCTGCTGCTGTAGCATACATAAAGAAAGTTCTATCCTTCTTTGGCACCAATTGGCCGACCATGCCAGGATGTCTGCTTTATATACATTATTTACACAATGGGCCCCACGTGATTGGCTAATTCTGGGATTCTCCTGTAGGCCAATCAGGTCACGGATTCACTTCCACCTGGAGCTGGATTGGGTGGCTCCTGTGGACCAATCAGACTGCTGCATTCTGGAGCCTATTCAGCTCAGTACATAACACTTTGAATGCATAATGTATACACAGTCTAGTCCCTGCTCTGTAATATAAGGATAACAGCATTGCCCTCCCTGGGTTGATGTGAGGATTTGAGAGGATTCTGTTTTTAATCCCATTTAAAAAAACATTCCTGCACGCAGGCAGTTCCCCCATTCCACAGGGGCAACTATTTCAGACCCAGCGGCTGTTTACAAACCTATGAGCTGTATCAAATGCTGCAATTCCGCTTGCACAATAGACTTCTGTGCGCACAATAAAACTTTCTATCCTGCTCCTGTTGCCTCAAGCCCCTTGTGCACCCTCAATATCAGCTCCCAGGGGCTGGGGGACCCTCTGGTTCAGATTTTGGGGCATGTGGGGACATGGGCATAGCCAGGATTTTTGCTAGCAGGGCAGGTTTTTTGTTGGGGGGGGGGCAGAACCTCAGTTTGCTATGTATTTTTATTTATTTTTATTGATTGGGGGGCAGCTGCCCCTCCCTGCCCCCTCCCCCGGCTACTCCCATGTGCAGGGAGAGTAAATTGAATGAGTGTAACTCTGCTTGCACAGTTTTGGATATAAGCCCAAGTTCCCTTGAAGGAAAGGAAGCAGCCCGAGGACCCCCTCCATTTAAAATATGATACGATATCTTTATTGTCATTGTCCCATACAGAACAATGAAATTGAAAAAACTACATAAGACATTCAAAACCCCCTAAAAGCTCTGAAACCCCATTTTAAAATACAATATACTTCTGTTGAGACTCCTTATACTGTGTTTAAAATCAGAATTGCATTTGGGTAGAAACTGTTTCTCAGGTGGCTAGTCCTGGTCTTTATAACCCTGTACCTTCTTCCAGAAGGCAGAAGCTGAAAGAGATCATTTCTGGGGTGCGCACTATCCTGCGCTATCTCTGCACCTTTCTTATGGCACCTGGCAGCATAGATTTGATCTAAGGTGGGAAGAGTGCTACTGAAAAGATGACTTGCAGGGATGAACTTTTGGGGAGTCTTCCTTCCAGTCTCACACGCGCATTCAACTGGGAGAGGCTCTAGTGAAAAACAGCCCCTCTCAAAATACAGTTTTGTATGGCAACCCGTTTTCTCTAGAAGAAAATAGCACGGCCAGAAATGTGATGATTTGTCTGTGGAGTAATGCGTCCACACATAGGGCAGAGAACTTTGGTTTGAAGTTCTTTGAGAAGAAAGCCATGCATTTTGAAGAAGACTTCTGTTTTAAGTCCAATTTAAAGATAAGGAACCATAAGAAGATTTGGAGCCTTGAAGTTGTCCATAATAACAGTGAGCGGCAGCCTGAGCGAGCCCTCGGGTCACCTGGCCACAGTCTTTCCCACTATGAGAGATAAATTGTATTTCTATTTAAATGACAGCAGTTGCTTCTGAATTTGCATTTAACATGCAAATTTTATGCAAACTTGTTCCTTGATGATACGCAAGCGGCAAACCTGGTGTGTGCATATCTCTTCTGCCCAGTGATGTGGCTATTGGAAGTGGCCAGGTCCAGTATACCTGCAGGAGCGTCTCTATCCCCATTCTTCTGCCTGGACACTGAGGTCCAGCGCCGAGGGCCTTCTGGCGCTTCCCTCCCTGTGAGAAGTGAGGTTACAGGGAACCAGGCAGAGGGCCTTCTCGGTAGTGGTGCCCGTCTTGTGGAACGCCCTCCCACCAGATGTCAAAGAGAACAACAACTACCAGAGTTTTAGAAGACATCTGAAGGCAGCCCTGTTTAGGGAAGCTTTTAATGTTTAATAGGTTATTATATTTTAGTGTTCTGTTGGAAGCCGCCCAGAGTGGCTGGGGAAACCCAGCCAGATGGGTGGGGTATAAATAGTACAGTGGTGCCTCGCAAGACGAAAAGAATCCGTTCCGTGATTCTCTTCGTCTAGCGGTTTTTTCGTCTTGCGAAGCAAGCCCATTGACGGCTTAGTGGATTAGCGCTATTAGCGGTTTAGCGGCTTTTAGCGGCTTAGCGGATAAGCGGCTTAGCGGATAAGCGGCTTAGCGGCTTAGAAAAAGGGGGAAAAAAGGTGGGGGAACCCGCAGGAACTCGCAAGACATTTTCGTCTTGCGAAGCAAGCCCATAGGAAATTCGTTTTGCGAAGCACCTCCAAAACGGAAAACCCTTTTGTCTAGCGAGTTTTCCGTCTTGCGTGGCATTCGTCTTGCGGGGCACCACTGTAAATAATAATAATAGTAATAATAATAAAAGTAATAATAATAATAATAATAATAATAATAATAATAATAATAATAATAATTTCAGCCCTTGAATATATTCCCAGCGTTTTTGGATTTGGGCTAAATCTGGGCTGCTTCCCCTCCTCCGTGGGAAACACTAAGCAGGCCTGGTGTAACCTGAGCTGCCATTCCTTTGCTCATCCTGCCTTTGAAACAAATGAATTATTCACCAGGCAATAGCTCCAACCTGAACCAAACAGGAGGAGAGGGATCTGGAGGGCTGCCCAGGCTGGAAGAAGCAGGGGCCGGGCTGGGGTTGATGCCTGTGATGCAGCCCGGCTGTCCTTGTGTTCAGCCCCACGCACACATCCAGATGGGAGATGTTGTCATGAATGGTGCATGCCAGGAAGTGTAGTAAACATTTATTGTTGTGAGAAGTGTTTCGGCAGCTGAGAGATGTTTCTGTGCAGGGAGAGAATCGGGGCAAAGGGAGATGGAGCTACAAACAGCAGTGAGGAGCCTTCAGTACGTGAATACTGGCAGACGCACCCATGACCTTATGCACGCCACAGGGTGTTTTGAGCGCATGCAACATAGGCTGGCTTGGTAAACACATTGTCACCTCCATGTAGGCACACACCCAAACACTGCATCAAAATTTGTACCTTTGTACTTGGTGATAAGGATGCAGATGGCGCTGTGGTCTAAACCACTGAGCCTCTTGGGCTTACTGATCAGAAGGTTGGCGGTTCGAATCCCTGTGACGGGGTGAGCTCCCGTTGCTCTGTCCCAGCTCCTGCCAACCTAGCAGTTTGAAAGCACACCAAAAAGTGCAAGTAGATAAATAGGTACTGCTCCGGCGGGAAGGGAAACAGTGTTTCTGTGCGTTCCTCTGGTTTCGGTGTTCCGTTGCGCCAGAAGCGGCTTAGTCATGCTGGCCACATGACCCGGAAAAACTGTCAGCGGACAAAACCAGCTCCCTCGGCCAGTAAAGCGAGATTAGCGCTGCAACCCCAGAGTCATCTGCGACTGGACTTACGGTAACTGTCAGGGGTCCTTTACCTTTAGCTTTTACTTGGCATGGGTGGCGCTGTGGGTTAAACCACAGAGCCTAGGACTTGCCGATCAGAAGGTCAGCGGTTTGAATCTCCACGATGGGGTGAGCTCCTGTTGCTCGGTCCCTGCTCCTGCCAACCTAGCAGTTTGAAAGCATGCCAAAAAGTGCAAGTAGATAAATAGGTACTGCTCCGGTGGGAAGGTAAACGGTGTTTCCATGTGCTGCTCTGGTTTTGGTGTTCCGTTGTGCCAGAAGCAGCTTAGTCATGCTGGCCACATGACCTGGAAAAACTGTCTGTGGAGAAACACCAGCTCCCTTGGCCTGTAAAGCGAGATGAACGCCGCAACCCCAGAGTCATCTGCGACTGGACTTAACTATCAGGGGTCCTTTACCTTTACCTTTTACTTGGTGATAATTCATTTGACGTTATGTCCTCTCTTTTAATTTCATATGCCTAGTCACCAAGGAAGATTAGAGCCCTGATTTCATTCATAATTCCAATTAGTCTCCGAAGGGTTGTTTATGCGTAGGGAAGTCTGTTGGCACATACAGATGGTTGTGTGGCATAGACATGTTGATTTTAAATGTCAACACAATAGACTGTAAACTCCAGATTCTGCTGGGCACACCCAGGTTGTATAGACGTGGTTGTGTTTGTCTCCAGTGTTCTAATTGAATTATTTGAGATCATTGCAGCTTGGTGCCAAAAAGTAACTATTTTTAAAAAGATGTTTAGATCTACACAGTGTGGATCTTTCATTAACACAGTTAAATCAGTCTGATAATAGCAGCATTATTTGAACCAACGTAGTGCAACCTTCCCCAGCCTAGTGCCTTCCTGATGTTTCTGACTATGACTTACATTAGCTGAAAGGTACAAAACATCAGGAAGACTCATGTAAACAAACCGCCCATATGTGACTCCAGTGTAAATAGCATTTTGATTTTTTTGATTTTTTGGTATATTAATTCAAAAGCATTAATGATGAACACTTCTAATGATTTCCCTAAACTCTGAAAAACCACGCTGTTGAAAAGAAAACCGATTGAGAGGTAAAACCAGTCTCTCCAAGAGGATTAGCCTCCTTTGATTGATTGTGACACACACACACTTTCATGGATCGCAGCCCAAAGACGTGGTCTGTGTACCAGTCATCCTCACAAGGATATGCCGCCGCCTTTTAGGTGCCACGAGGCTACAGAGAGTCCAGCCAAAAGGGGAGGGTAGCAGTAAAGTCTCCCACTTGCTGCACAGAAACCCGCCCCCCGCCAGGGTCTCTCTCCCTTTCTCTCTCTTAAACATCCCCAGGCCCAAACAGAGGGGGGGGGGCCATATGGGCCACTGGGCCTGGGCCTCCGATTCCAAAGGGGGCCTCGGTCAGCATACATTCCCTATGTATTTTTAAAAAGCACTGTTGTATACAGTGGTACCTCGGGTTACATATGCTTCAGGTAACAGACTCTGCTAACCCAGAAATAGTCCAAGAGTCCCCTTTGTGGTGACTCCAACTTCAGGCAGGTGTCAAGCAGGTGAACCAAAGGCTGACCCGTCATGAGGCTTATTGCCTTACGCTGTTAGCCCAGAAATGGAAGCAAGAAGAAATTCCAACAAAAGAAGAATGGCAGACGAAATTAATGGGCTACAGTGGTACCTCGGGTTACATACGCTTCAGGTTACATGCGCATCAGGTTACAGACTCTGCTAACCCAGAAATAATGCTTCAGGTTTAGAACTTTGCTTCAGGATGAGAACAGAAATCATGCTCCGGCGGCATGGCGGCAGCTGGAGACCCCATTAGCTAAAGTGGTGCTTCAGGTTAAGAACGGACCTCTGGGACAAATTAAGTACTTAACCCGAGGTACCACTGTATCTATATTTTCCATTTTGTCTTTATATGCAGATACAGTTCAAGCCTTGAAACAAAATTATTTGTCAGCATAACTTTTGTGAAAATTATTTACATACTTACTTATTTATAAGACTTCAGTTATCCCCAGGGTTAAAACAAAAGTGGGGGGGCACATTATCTACCTGGCCCCAGCCTCTGCCTGGTTCTGAAAGGCCCTGAACATTCCAGTAGGGTTAAGGGGGCAGGCCCTTTGCAGACAGGGCAGTCTCTCCCCACCACCACCCCAACCCGCATCCCCCCCCAGGTCTTCCAGCCTTTAAAAGGGGGAGGCGCTGGCACAGTGGCAAGGTGGCGTCTGGGTTGGCATAGATGGGTTTTTCCTTAACCGGTGGCGAGAGGGAGACAGAGGGATAGAGAGCAGCGCAGCGCAGGGCGAGACACAAAGGGGTGGCGGCGGGGGTGGGTCTCTTCCCTGCTGCTCCTCTAGCACCCAGGTGATGCTGCTGCTAAAGGCCGAGGAGGGGCGGCTCTGCTGGGCTTAAGTCCTCGGCGCGGTCGGGCAGACAGGCACGCCGCTTCGCCTGTCTGCCGCCCACGTGGGCTCGCTCGCGCCCTGCCTCCCACCTCGGCGGCGGCGGCGGCGGCGGGCCCTTTGTCCGCCCCTCTCTCTCTGCAGGGCGGCTCCTGCCTCGCCTCGCCTCCCACCCCTTCGGTCCCCTTTTTGCTTTGCTGCAGGAGCGGCGCAGGCTGCAGGAGCGTATCCTGGCCACCCGCCGGGAGCTGGAGGAGGAGAGACTGCGAGCCCAGCGCCTCAAGGTAACGCCCAGGAGAGGGATGCAGGAATGGATGGACCAGAGGGATGGAGGTTGGGATGCGGGAGTGGGGAGATGAAGGAGGTGAAATGATGGCGGGGTGGGGGGTGCGGTACCACTGTGGGAGGAACCAGGGGAGGAGGGGGCATGTCAGACCCCAAGATTAAGGTGATTGGGGGCCCTGTTGTAGTTCCCAAAATACCCCCCCGAAAAAAAAAATAGAGCCTGAAATAAGATACTACCAAAAAAAAAGAAGTCTTGGAGTGTCTTAAAAACTAACTCGTGTATAATGGCACATGCTTTTGTGTAGTTTTTTTTTCTTGGTCCACCTTGATAAACAAATAGAAAATACTCTGTGCATGTTCATTTAACTCCCCATTGCTTTTGCTCACTTCCTTGGCCCAGTTACCAACTCTCAACCTAACCTACCTCACATGGCTGTTGTGAAGATATAGGAGGAGGTATAAAATGGCTGCAA
Organism: Podarcis cretensis; assembly: GCF_951804945.1. NCBI lineage: Eukaryota > Metazoa > Chordata > Lepidosauria > Squamata > Lacertidae > Podarcis > Podarcis cretensis. The sequence continues at coordinate 35,431,141 of NC_137187.1, forward strand.
AATGGAACTTAGTGCTTGTATCACAGGCATCAAATGTTGGTTCCTTTAACCCCACTAGTGCATCTTTGTTCTATAAAGGATCATATTTTTTCTGCACACCTCCCAGAAAAAAAATATCAGGGCAGCTCCAAGGCTTCAACCAATCATAATCTGGCCTGAGAATTGCATGCTTTAGTCCCAGCAAAAAACAGCAACAACCTTGCTTCACTTACCAATGTTCTGCACTGGAAATAAACATGTCTAATCAAATTTATAGCCCACATTTAGCAACGAGCTTCACTGGGCATTCTGACACAGTCACTGGGATATGAGCCATGGGTTTGCTTGCAAGTTTTTCCTGTTTTGGCCTGTGTTTTCACAACCTTGTGTGAAAAAGGTGTGCAAGAGGACCACCTATGTGCAGATTTTCATGCCCCTAGAAGCTGAAAGGTGTGGGAGTCAAGTTCTGACTGTGTGGCCCTTTGTGTGCAAATGCTTGCATGGTGCGTGGTGGTTGTGGAGAGAGAGAGGGAAAAACAGTGAGGATTGTGACTGGAGTACATTTGAACATCCGCACTAGTGGGTGTGTTCAACATCTGCTGTCAACGCCATGTAGCTTCATTATTTATTTATTTTAAAGTATTTCTGAACCGACCTCCATCCTTTACCGGTACTAGGATGGTATGTAAAGAGCATGACTGACAATCCTAGCAAATACAACAATGCAATTTTTTAAATAAAAAAATCACCACTAAAATACATTTCCAAACAATATAAGCAGTTGACACAGCCGGCACTGAATATGCTGCAAATATCTGGGCATGTAGCCTGGCGTGAAAAGATTGTACTGTCGGTGCTTCGTGTGTGACTGCTTGCCCATATAGTCCTATATGTGCATGTGGTTGAACAAAGATGCAATTCTGGGTATGCGCAGGAATGATCTCATGTGTGCCTGTGCATATATGCATGACTGTAAGCCCATTGTCTTGTCTTGATGTGTCCTGACAGCCCACGTGTCTCTATCGGCATGAGTGTCCAGTGCAGGATTGCTGACAAATGCATTCTCTGTCTGTCTCCTCAGAGGAAATCCCTGCGTGATCGTTGGCTGATGGAGGGAACATCCTCACCCACAGACGACAATGATCACTTGTCTTCTGTCTGGGAGGCACAGAATCGCATTCAGGAATTAGAGCAAGATCTGTCCAGGTGGGTGTGTCTTAGGTGATGGCGGGGCAGTGGTGGAGGAGCAGCACTGACAATAACACACCCAAAGGGGCTTCATGGTTTTACCCAGCACAGAGAAGCAGCCGCCTCAGTTTCCTCCCCCTTCTCTTGCCCCTCCCTGTGTCAAATTTTAGATTGTAAGGCCCTTGGGGCAGAGACCTGTCCTCTTCACTCTTTATAAAGCATCTCACATTCTGTTTTTATTTATAAAAGTATTTATATGCCCCCCCTCGTGAAACATTAGGGTGGTGTACAACAGGAACATTTAAAACGAGACAAAGCAATCATAAAAATGACTGGCTACTCAAGGAATGTTTGGGGCAACTACTCAGGCTTTTTTGCATTTTTAAAAAAATATTCAAGAGATACCTGAAAGTTAAAAAAATATGAGGACGCTTGCTGAATCTCTGCTGGAAGAGGGACTAGCAACGCTTAAATGCCCATCTCCTAGTGGAGGCCAGTCAGCCGCTGATGGCAATATATACATAAATAGCAACCACAGCCACAATAATGTGCTGTTCCGGCTGAAGCTGCAGATGGAAGCTGATGATGACATCGAGGTCTCTGGAGGACGTGAAGGAGGGATGTTTTGTGGGCACTTTGTGTCCCCCTCATGCCTCTGCATCTTCCTCTTTCCGGAAGAGAAGATGCCTGAGACTAAAAACAACAACAACCAACACTCAGGACAGAGAAGCCTGAAACCACTTCCTGGCCTGAGGGAGCTGGAGGGAAGGAGCACAACGGAGTGATTAGTCAGCAAGGCTCCTGAGGATTAAATCACCCTCCAGCAGCAGCAGCAGGAGGGGGAGGGTGTGGAGGAGGGCAGGATCCCCCAGGCAGTGCAAAAGTGACAATTCAGCAAGAGGGGTGGAGAGCCTCCAGCAGCCTGGCTGTAAATGTGGGGGTGGGGGTCTTTTCACACCCAGGCGCACAAGCAAGAAGCCAGGATTTGTCTAACCAAAGGATGTCAGAATACAGTACTTGCTCATGAAGGATAGCGCTAAGGTTCAGCTCATAAGGTTACTTAATTCCAAAGGACAAGAGAGCAAATTGTTCCCAGAATAGTGACTGGTGAGTTTAAAATGGGGCTGAAGATTTCTGGCTTAAAACCCCACTCAAAACAATGAAATACATCTGTTGTTCTTGTTGATGTTGTGATTTCTGTCCTGTTGGGTAGCCTAAGGTCCTTCAAAAGCAGATTGCAAAGGGGAAAAGGCAATACGATAAAAACACAACACAGTAATAAATCAACACCAAATCAATAAAGCACAAGTTATTTCAAGCCAGTCCATAGTACTTTTAGTAGCATGCAGATGCATCTAAAAAGCCAGGTCTTAGCCAGCTGGCTAAAGATCAGACAAGAGCAAGCCGGGCAGGTTTCCAGAATGAGGAGGCAACCACCGAGTAGGTCCTGTCTGTTATAGCTACATGCTATGCTTCCTTTTGCCAAACTTCCTCAGAAGGTTTTAAAATTACGGGGGAAGAGGACAATCTTGAAGGTAGATGTGATATGCTTTCTATGGCTAGTTCCAGTCAACAATCAGACTACTGCATTTTAGATTTGCAGATTCCAAAAGCATGTCAGAAGGAGGCCCCACTAGTCTAGATGTTACCAAGTCATGTGTTGTAATAATCAAGCGCATCAATTTCCTGTGAACAGTCCTGGTTTGCACATCTCTGTGTCGCAATAATCATGTGGATCAGGGGTGGGAAATTTGTGGTCTTCCAGATGTTGTTGAACTCTCAACTCTCATCAGCCCCAGCCAGCAGGGCCAGTAATGAGGGGCAATGGGAATTGTCATCCAGCTTTGACCGCAGAACCACATGTTCACCAGCCCTGATGTAGAGATTTGGTCATGGCCACCATTGTTCCCTGTCACTGCTTGCCAAGGGCATGAAATGTTGTCCTTTCATGGCTGTTCCTCTCTTTTTGAAGCCTCCAAACTCAGATGCAGCAGCTGGATAATCCAGAACTTCACCAGGGACTGCCGCAGCCAGAAGAGCCTGTGAAGGCTTTGAAGGAGGTGAAGTGGTCTTCGTTGGATGGCATTGGGAAGGTATGAGTAGTTCCTGATCTCCTCTGTTGTGGAAAATGCAAAACTGCCTATCAAGCACAGAATTTGACATTTTGAGAATTTCAGCATACATTTTTTAAAACCAAGCTTCTTGCCCTTATTGTTGTAGGGAACAGTTTAAATATAGTGGTACCTCAGGTTACATACGCTTCAGGTTACAGACTCCACTAACCCAGAAACAGTGCTTCAGGTTAAGAACTTTGCTTCAGGATGAGAACAGAAATTGTGCTCCGGTGGCGCGGCAGCAGTGGGAGGCCCCATTAGCTAAAGTGGTGCTTCAGGTTAAGAACAGTTACAGGTTAAGAACAGACCTCTGGAAAGAATTAAGTACTTAACCCGAGGTACCACTGTATGTGGAAATCACCTAATTTGCATGTTACGCTCAGCCAAACCATGGCTCGGTAGGAATGTGCAATCATGTGGGGTCCAAGACAGGGGATTGGGGCCACTTTTACTACTCTTTAGTCATTTTGCTGCTTCTTGAGCTAAGCATGGTTTGGCTTTGCATGTTGTCTCAAGCCAGGCTCAAGGCTTAGCACTCTCCAGACTAATCATGTAACCAAGGTTTGTCCCATGATTTATGGCTTGTGGTTTGTGTGGGAGAGCTAAGCCACGAGACCAGATCTGGGTGATAAGCTATGCCAAAACTAAGGCTTAGCTCAGCATAGCAGCAGGACATTCAGGGAAGCGAAAAAGAAACCCCAATCTCCTCTCCAGTGGCCCACATATGCATAGTTTGGCTCAGCAAACGGGCCAACAACAAATGAAATTTCAAAAGCCGGGACTTCATTTATTCAGGCAACAGGACCTAATGATGAATGCTTTGTGCCCTGTTTTGTAATTCTTGGATGTTCGCTCCTACAGCCTACCTGCCTCCAGTGGCCATATTCTCTCCCTTTCTATCAACATTTTCCAAGTTGTTTTAGAATTTGGATCTTGGAAATAGAGTATTTTCTGCTGTAGTTGCAAAAGCACCTCTGATCCATCGTTCAGTAGACATTTTTAGGCACCATGTGAAAATGATCCTTTTCAACCAAGTCTTCAACTGATTTGCATTCTATGACTTTTTAAATGTGCTGGTGGGGTGGCGTTATTGTTTTGTTTTGTTCTTGTTCTTGTTTTTATTGTGTATTTTGCGTTTTTATGCTGTGAACCGCCCTGAGATCTTGGGATGAAGGGCAGTGCAGTCGTACCTTGGAAGTTGAATGGAATCCGTTCTGGAAGTCTGTTCGATTTCCAAAACGTTCAGAAACCAAAGTGTGGCTTCTGATTGCCTGCGGAAGCCCCACTGGACATTCGGCTTCCAAAAATAGTTCATAAACCAGAACAGTCACTTCCAGGTTTGCGGCGTCCGGGAGCCAAAACATTTGAGAACTAAGCTGCTCGAAAACCAAGATATGACTGTCTACACATTTAATAAATAAAAGGTTGTAAATGTTTCACTTTAGCTAGAGTTCAAAATTGTGGGTTCATTATCTAGTGAGAAACTGAATTTTCCATATAGAGATGAGGTGTCCTGGTGATATTATTGGGTTAAAAAAAAAAAAAAACTACAATACCATGTGGGTGTTCTTTTAAAATGTAATTTGGCCCCTTCTAAGTCCAGGTGAACGGGACGCGGGTGGCGCTGTGGGTAAAAGCCTCAGCGCCTAGGGCTTGCCGATCGAAAGGTCGGCAGTTCGAATCCCTGCGGCGGGGTGCGCTCCCGTTGCTCGGTCCCAGCGCCTGCCAACCTAGCAGTTCGAAAGCACCCCCGGGTGCAAGTAGATAAATAGGGACCACTTACTGGTGGGAAGGTAAACGGCGTTTCCGTGTGCTGCGCTGGCTCGCCAGATGCAGCTTTGTCACGCTGGCCACGTGACCCGGAAGTGTCTCCGGACAGCGCTGGCCCCCGGCCTCTTGAGTGAGATGGGCGCACAACCCCAGAGTCTGTCAAGACTGGCCCGTACGGGCAGGGGTACCTTTACCTTTACCTTTAAGTCCAGGTGAATGATATGTAAATTGAATTGACTTGATGATGCTCTGAAGTCTGCCAAGCAGCCACAACCTTATGAATTTGGATGCAATCTGGGAGGAGGGGATGAAGGAAGGAAGGAAGGAAGGAAGGAAGGAAGGAAGGAAGAAAGGAAGATCACTGGAGGTCAACCTACATAAGATCAGATCAGCAATATAGGATGCTGTCTCACAGCAAATCACAACATTGTTTCCAAGATCCTTTAACTGGAGGAGTGAGTGAGCTATGGCATCTCCCTGAGAGTCTCACCTTCACTTCTTCAGGCCTTGGGTTGCATTGTTACCTGGCTACCCAGTTCTTCCTTTGCCCAAGTGAAGGGTTCCTAAGGCTCAAAGGGGGATCCTGATCTGTTATAGAATTGGACCTCATCTCATCCCATTGCCACAAAAGCAGAACCAGGCCCCGTAGACCAGGCTATGCAATCCAGACCATATTGTGCCACGAGAGGTTCTACCAGAGACAGAGAGATATCTGTATGCACAGTAGCCATAGCTTCCTGACTTTTGCAGCAGTCCCAATGACGGAAGTTACAATGGATTAAGTGCTCTTGGGCAAAACTGCAACAGAGATGGGGAACTTGCAGCTTTCCAGATGTTGCTGTACTACTCTTTCCATCATCCTTGACGATAGACCTTGCTGGCTAGGGCTGATGGGAGTTGAATTCTCAACAGCATCAGAAAGGCCACAACATGGTTCCCACCCCTGATTGAGTGCAAATGTCTTCAAAAGACTCCAGTAACTGAGCCACAATACACATTTTAAGGTAAAGGTAAAGGTAAAGGGACCCCTGACCATTAGGTCCAGTTGTGGCTGACTCTGGGGTGCGACGCTCATCTTGCTTTATTGGCTGAGGGAGCCGGAGTACAGCTTCCGGGTCATGTGGCCAGCATGACTAAGCCGCTTCTGGTGAACCAGAGCAGCGCACGGAAATGCCGTTTACCTTCCCGCTGGAGCGGTACCTATTTCTCTACTTGCACTTTGACGTGCTTTCGAACTGCTAGTTTGGCAGGAGCAGGGACCGAGCAGCAGGAGCTCACCCGTTTGAACGCTCTGACCTTCTGATCAGCAAGCCCTAGGCTCTGTGGTTTAACCCACAGCGCCACCCACGTCCCTTAATAGACATTTTAGAGGAAAGCAAAACCTGCATTCCATTTTGAGCCCCAATGTGGATCTCAATCAGACCCTGTGATAATGTCTCTGCACCAATACCCTTGACACCTTTCTTTTTCTTTCTTTCTTTCTTTCTTTCTTTCTTTCTTTCTTTCTTTCTTCTTCCTCTGGTTTGTTGATATATATCTGTTTCTCACACAGATGAGCCACCTCCTCTCAGGATGTGGGCTCAGTTTTGTGGGAGGGAACCCTATTGTTGAATTATGCTCATACACCCACACGCATGCCAGGCCACATGAGGTGTTCAGAAAGAAGAGGGGAGGGATATCTCTGTGGGATTGGAAACACTCCTCACACAAAAAAGTGGGAGGGGGTGGTGACCAAGGCAGCTATGGTGAATTGGTGGATATTATTAAAAAAATAAGTCAATTAAATTTCTCTCCCACCCCTCCTCCCCGATTTTAACACTTTAAATTTAATGGAAATATTTTTAAAGCAGAAAATTCTTCCAGGGATTGGGGGAAGAGATGCCTTGGTGATGTCACGGGTACTGGCCAATAAGCATTGTGCAAAAATTGTATTCTGTCTTGGTCATTGCTTTAACCTGGGAAAGGGCCTTAGCTCAGTGGTAAAACACAAGGTTTATGTGGAAAAGGTCCCAGGTTCACTTCCTGGCATCTTCAGGCAGGGCTGGGAAAGAAGACTCCTGTCTGAAGCCTTGGGGAGAGGCTGCTAGTCAGTTTGGAGTTTGACAATACTAAGCAGGGCCAATGGTCTGACTCAGTACAGTGGTACCTCGGTTTAAGAACAGCCCTGTTTACAAACTATTCGGTTTACGAATTCCACAAAACCGGAAATAGTGTCCTGGTTTGCGAACTTTACCTCGGTCTAAGAATGGAAGCCAAATGGTGGAAGGGCACCAGCAGCGGGAGGCCTCATTAGGGAAAGTGCGCCTCGGTTTAATAATGGTTTCGGTTTAAGAACGGACTTCTGGAAAGGATTAAGTTTGTAAACCGAGGTACCACTGTATAAAGCAGATTCCTGTGTTCATACTTTGCCGGATTGTTGTGCAGATAAAACGAGAGAGATCCTTATGGAGGCTCTTCTGAGCTCTTTGGAGGAAAGACAAAGAATCAACATGCTGAATAAATAAGAATTTGAGAATGAGCAAGAGCCACCTCAATATTATTATTATTTTTTAAAAAGATGTTTACTAGTGATATCTTTGGAGACTGTTGCCATGAAGTTCCTTTCTTTTGCTTTCAGGTTGATGGGCCCTCTTCCTCTCCTACAGAAGGTGAGTCATTCTCTATTTGCCGGGATACCTCTATCACAGTGGGTACAATTTGCCTGGCAGTTCTTCTGCACAAGCTTCATTGGAATGAATGGGAATCTCACAACTGTCAGTTGCAATCTTCTGAACTATGCAGGTCAGCTGGTTCAGTCCCATCCAGGACCTATGAATTCACATCCCACTGTGCTTTAAGCAACAGCTTTCTACTTCATCCTCTCTTGTTTTCTGCAGCCCAGTTGGCAGACATAATAAGGCAGAACGTGGACTCCCTATTCCCCAAGCGTATTCTGCAACTTACTTTCCCAGATGTGTGTTGAAAGATCCACACCTGCCGGACTGAAATCTGATCTCCAGCCAGCTATTTGTATGAAAATGGCAGGCTGAGAGGACAGAGTAAATTGGAATGAACACAGTCGTGATCCATGTCTGTGTGTCTCTCTGTGTGTGTATTGTTTCTTTATCTATTCTAGATTGTTGGTACAGCCTTGTAGGGCATTCAGATAAAGAAACAGCCCTGGGACGTGTTCCAGCCTGTTCCAAGCTTATGTTTCTTCTTTGCCTTCTGTAACCTCAACTTCGGAAGCCTTGTAATTTAAACAACCTCTAGCCCACCTTTAGCCATTCCTCTACTCATCCCAGAATGTACCCCACCTTTTCCTAACATTACCCAGGTAACTTATACCTCTCTTCACCCATCCCCCCTACCCACTGTCACCTTTTTCTCCCCACCTGCTGGTGAAACTAGAACCCTTTTCATATTCTTCATATTCTTCCCAGCCTGCACAGTGTGACCCACCAAGCCCAAAACCAGCCACCAGTCATTGCATTGTGGCCTTGCAGCTTTGCCTTTGCCCGTCTGGTTTTTAGAACTCTCTTCATATAAATTGACGCAGACCCTGTGATCGTCCTCTGGGGCCTTTTCCGCAGTGGCTCCCCGTTTGTGGAATGCTCTCCCCTGGGAGGTTCGTCTGGTACCTTCATATCTTTAGGTGCCAGGCAAAAATGTTCCTCTTCAACCAGGCCTTTGGTCAATTAATATTCCTTGCAGAGAGAAGTGGCCCTGAGTCCAGGCTCGAGTTGGCTCCTGTTCCACCCAAGAGGTCTCTGCAAGCAACAGCCCAAGAGAAGCTGCAGAATGGAGATATGCCAGGAGGAGGTGGGTGCTGAAGACTGGCAAGGCCCGCCCTTGAGTGAGGCAGGGAGGGAGCTTTCTTTTAGCCTGAGGGCCACCTTCCGTTCTGCGCAACCTCTCAGGAGCCAAATGTCGGTGGTGGGCAGAGTCAGAGGCAAACATGGGTCGAGTAACTCATGTAAAGTTTGCCTTGATGAGCTGAATTGCCACACATGCTCAAGCACTCCTTTCTACCCTCCATGCAGCCAGGAAGAGACATTATCTGAGTGAGGGGACATCTTCCTGCTGGACAAAAATGCTCCAGGAGCCTGCGAAGGAAAGGGGGGAGGGCTTGGAGGGGTACATTTGGCCCCTGGGGCTGAGATTTCCCACCGCAGGGGTGAGGGATCAGGCCAGGAGGACCAGAGACAAACCCTTCGACTCAAGCCTTTGCATTCCAGTGGAGCATGGGGTGAAGCAAATTTCTGCAAACATGGACTTTGGTATTGAGTGGCAGAGCGTTTGGCTGAAATCCTGAAAATCAGAGTTTTCCTTTAAAAGCAGGATGCAAATGTTAAGGTTTGAAGTGTGTGTGGGGGGGTGGGACCTCTCCATGGAATCACAACAGAGGTCTATATCAATCACTTCATAGCCTCTTGTCTCTCCCCATGACTGGCAAAAGCAGGGTGAATTATGCAAAGTGTGTGTGTCCTTGTTTGTCTACCCCTTTCAAAGTTCAACTCTGGTTTGGTCAATTTAGACTCTGGACAATGGACTCGGCACAACACCACTTTATATAAGTAACTGTGTCTTATGGGGGGGGGTCGCTAACCTTTGGGCCTCCAGCCTGCAACTCTTTCTCCTCCTTGACCATTGGTCATGCTGGCTAGGGTTGATGGGAGCTGTAGTTTATTTTATTGAGAATATTATACTGTTTCCTGCCCAGCTTTGCTTCTTTGTGTTACAGCTGCTTCAGGTTGCGTTTTTTAGGGTTACGGACCACCGAAACATGGAAGTACCGGAAAAGGTTACTTCTGGGTTTTGGCGGTCACGCATGCGCAGAAGCACTAAATTGCACTTTGCGCATGCGCAGAAGTGCCGAATCGCAACCTGCGCAGATGCGCAGACATGCGAACGTGCATCCTGCACGGATCACGTTCACATCCTGAGCGTCCACTGTACTGGGAAATCAGAGGACCTGAGTGCCTGAGATAATGTCGTTGCTTTTTCCTCCAAAGGTGTGTTTGGCAGTGAATGCAGTCCTGAGAAGGCAGAAGTCGATGTGAACCCTATGACTGAAGAAGGTGGGGACGTCCAGCCCCCACAGAGAAGTGCTGAAGCTGCTCCGGACATGAAACTGGCCTGCCAGAGCTTGGGCCTCAGTGAAGCCTCTCCCAACTGCCCAAGAAAGCTGGCAGTGGAGGAGATGGTCATCCGAGACCACTTGGGCCAGGAAGTGGGCAGCATGGATGCTGTTGGCCAGAAGCAGAGCTCCATTGGGAAGGAAGAAGACTTGGAGGGCCATCCTGATTTAGGGAATGAGGGTGAAGAAGGGAGCAAGCCAAACCACCTTTGCAGTGCCTCAAGTTCAGTGAAGGCCCCTGGAGCTACAGAAAGCCGGGTGGACAGTGAACTGGGCAGCCGTGACGGTCCAGAGGGAGAGTCCCCCACTTCTTGGGATCATCAGAGTCCCTCTAAGGCACCGCAGAGTGAGAATAGCTGCCTTGATTCTCCCAAGTGGCGGGCAGAGGCAGAGCTGGAGATGGGCTCCCTGGCCAAGGAAGCAGAACTGATGGGAGCTGGGAAGAAGGAATTCCCAGAACAGGGTGCCAAGGAGGCGGATCCTGCCCGAGGCCTAGCAGTTGGCCATGCGGAGCCAGCGATGGGGGGACAGGAAAATCTAAGCAGAGAGGGCCTGGGGTCATGGCTGGACCAGCCTAAGCTACCTCTGCTGGACCAGATCCCTGATCTGGAAGAAGCCAAGATGCCACTTCTAGATGAAGTCATGTCATCATCATCACCTCTGCCAGATCAGGTTCCAGTGACACTTCAGGAGCAGATTCCTACTCCCCTGCAAGACCAGATTCCATCTTTTCAGGAAATGGAGGGTTCACGCCTAGAGCCTTTGTTACCAAATCAGAGCCTGTCCACTCTTTTGGACCAGACTGCTCCTTTGCAAGAAAGGAAGGAACAGCTTTCAGCCCCAGTTCCATCCCCACAGCAAGAGTCCCTTTTAGATCCAGGCCCACCATCTCTGCAGGACCATCCTTCCTCTTCTCCAAAAGAGAACCCATCCTCTTTGCAGGGTGAGGTCACTTCTCTGCAGGACCAGATCCCATCGCCTCTACGTGAAGCTATTGGGAAACCTCTGGACCAGATCCCAACATCTCTACAAGAACAGAGTGCTGCTCTGCCAGATCAGGTCCTGTCACCTCTACTAGACCAGTTCACATCTCTGCCAGAGCAGATCCCTTCCTCTTTGAATGAAACAGAGAAATCGCTTCAGATATCGACAGCATCACAGGGCCAGGAACTTTCTGGGGTGGAAGCTAAAGGATCCTTTCCAGACATAATCCCCTACCAGCTCACTTCTCTGCCTGATCAAATAAATTCCCTTCAAGAAGCAGAGGGGTTGTCCTTGGAAGAGATTCCAGTCATTCTGCAGGATCAAATGCCAACAGCTCCAGAGGCCTGTGTCCCTTCTCTGCCAGAGGAAGATCTCATTCTTCCAGGCCAGATCCCACTCCCTGTGGATGAAAGTAAGCATTTACTTCCAGGGGAGTCTTCAGCATCTGTACCAGATCAGATCCCACAAGCTCTTCTGGACCAGAACCCAACATTTCTGGAGGGTGCAGCCCCTTCTTCTCTGCAAGAGGCGGGAGGATGCCTTACAGACCAGATGCAGACATCCCTGCCAAGCCAGACCTCACCTTGTCTCCTTGAAGCTAAAGGGTCACCTCAGGGCCAAGCTCAACCTATGCTAATGGAGCAGGTGCCAATCTCTATGCAGCGCCAGGCAACTTCCCTTCAGGAACCTGAAAAGTCTCTTCCAGAAAAGCTGGAAGAAGTGCCCCTTATGCCAGGCCAAGCCCCATCCCCTAACCCAACGGCTCCAGGTGCTTTGCTCTTGTCCAGCCAAGAGATTGGCCAGCCTCTCCTGGACAAGACTGTATCAGTGGGAAACCAGGAGCTGAAAGAAGGTGGAGATGCCAGCCTGGCCTCAGCAGCAGAAGAGGCTAAGGAAGTCCTGGAAAATCTCCACGCTGAACAGCAACCTCTGCTGCAGGAGGCCTCAGCAGATGCTCTGGACATTTCTGTCGGAGACATGCAGCCCAAGACGGGGATCTTAAAACTCCAGGCAGCCACAAACCAGGAGGCCCCAACCTACACCACCACCTCTGCCAACACTGCCTCCTCATGCCAGCTCCAGCCCATGGCACCCCGGCAAGGGGAAGACCCAGAGCAGGGTCAGAGCAGGCGCAAGCAGAAGTCATGCCAGTGCTGCTCAGTCATGTGAGCTTGGCTAGGATGCCCTCCTCAGGAACAGGAGTTGTTGATCTGGTCCTAGTGGCAGGCTCTGAAGTTGGTAACATGCCCTGCCAGTAGTCTACTGTAGGTCTCTCTCTCTCTCTCTCTCTCTCTCTCTCTCTCTTTCTCTCACATACACACACAAACACACACACTCCCTGGGAGGAGACGGATGCTGGTTGTGTTCAAATAGTGGATTTGCCTCTCCATGTTTATCTCTCCATGTTCCCCTGGAATGGGTGAACAGGAGGGAGAGAAATCTGATGCTCTAGCTGTTTGGGAGGCTCCAAGTGTGTCTCTACATGACATAATCACACGTAGGCACTAACACATGGACACGCACCCACACAATTGCAGCAGGCACACTCTGCACACTAGCAACATGGGTCCACATTGCTGACCATGGATTGTCATGCACTAACGCATCGACTACACCATGTTCCCTCCACCTGTGTTTCCTGTGTATGCATTCTCCCCCAGACACACACCCATTTTGGTGTGCATTTGTGTAAATTTGCGTAGTTGGAATGCACATATCCATGCACAGCTGTTGTTAACATGCATACACAGGCACATACAGTCACATATCCGCTTGCATGTTGGCCTGCAGCGCATCAGTTCACGCCCCACAGTTTCATGTGCCAGTACGAAAAGACATCTGCTTCCACATGCTTGTACATAACTCGCATTGGGCTGGATACGAGAGCTACACCTATGCATGCAGAACTCTTGACACCTCCACTCTCCGCATGTGCCTGAATCCCTCTTGCCAGCATGGCATTACTCTCCAAAATCAGTCTGGGCACATTCCAGAGACACTGAGCAATACCTTCTACCCTTCGTACTGCCTTCTGCACGTAGGCTGAGGTGCCCCAGCTGTGCCACGACGGATTCTGCAGCAAATACTCAGCACTGTGACACTTTGGGCACAAGAGGACTCTGGGACAGCAGGAGCTGGCAATACAGAGAGACTCTGGACAAGAGGCTGCTGAAACCCTCTCAGTTTGGATGTGGCCTCCCAGCTAAGATCTCACGTGGTGCAGACTTAATGCTCTCCCTCACAAGGACAGACTGAGAGACCTTTCCTAACTGTGGACCTTCCCCCATTCCTATCACAGTCACTGGATCCGTGCTCTAGCCAGGGTACAGGGACCCCCAGCCCTCCTCCTCACAACCACCCACACCCTTCCCATGACTGTTTATTCTATGCACTTTGTTTTTAATTCTAATTATCTAACTTTTGTTAGGGCCACCACCAAAGTCAGTAAGAGCCTTTTACATGGTCAGTTCCTGGGCAGTACTGGAAGAGTCTCAATTAAAGTCAGATGCAATGACGAGCGGGACCTCTGGCTGTGCTTGGGGTGAGGAAATGGGTCTGGTGCTCTGGGGCTGGCAAAGGGGTGGTCCTCAGGGATGTTCCAGCTATCAGCATCTTTTTACTAACAACCACAGCTAGAGGAACAGCACGACCCAGATGTCAGGGCAGGAAACACAGGCAGGCAATTGGGGGTTCTGGGGTTATCCTAAATAGGCAAAGGTAAAGGACCCCTGGGGAGTTCAGTCCAGTCAAAGGCGACTATGGGGTTACAGCGCTCATCTCGCTTTCAGGCCAAGGGAGCTGGCATTTGCCCATAGACAGCTTTCCGGGTCATGTGGCCAGCATGATTAAACCACTTCTGGTGTGTTAGGGAACTGCCATCAGTACTGGAGGGGGAGAGCAAAAGCCAGAGGGATTCCAGAGAGCGTCCAGGGATCAGGAGGAGCAGCCCATCTTCTGGGGAAGAGAATCAGCGTAGCACCAGTGGAGAAGGGGGGCAGGTGGGGGAAGTGGCGAGGCGGTCTCATGACTCCTTGCCTGGGACCAGCGGGGAGAGTAGGGGTCCTCCGTTGCCCACGCCCTCCCTGCGCAGAAGGCTTCCGCGCAGAGAGGGTAGGCGGAGACTAGGCGTCAAAGAACTTCTTTGCTGGAAGAAGTTTAAGAAACGCCCACTCACGGATTCTGCCAGCGATTGAGTCAGCCACGGATGAGTGGCTGTCCGGACAGAAAAAGGTTCACTTTGGCAACCCAGCCAGGTGTTTGCACCCAGCCGGGGAGATAGGTATCTGCTTATGCATGAGCAACCCCTAGAACCATTACATGGTGCAACAGAACACTGACGGAAGTCAGAGTGCACTGAAACGCCATTTACTTTCCTGGTGCAGCGGTACCTATTTATCTACTTGCACTGGTGTGCTGTCAAACTGTTAGGTTGGCAGAAGCTGGGACACAGAAACGTGAGCTCACCCCGTCACGCGGATTTGAACCACTGACCTTCCGACTGGCAAGCCCAAGAGGCTCAGTGGTTCAGACCACAGCGCCACCCACGTCTGGCTTCCGTCACGATGTTCCTGCTCTTTCTAGCAAGTGAGGCCCTTGACGTCTGCCCTAAAGGCCTTCCCAGCTAGCCCCACTTCCAGCTCCCCACATACTTGCATACTGAGAGGTGAGAGGAGGCATTTCAGCAGATGCTGGCAGGGGGACATGGGTGTAGCCAGGATTGATTTCGGGTTGGGGGGCAGGCATTGTTAGGGGCGACACAGAACCGAGTTATCTGCAATGCAATTGGTCTGTTAGTTAAGTATTTTTATTTATTTACTTGTTCAGCTATGCCCACGTGGGGAGGCTGTATTTGCAAGATCCTTGTTTTGTGCTGAGGATTGGACTTGGTGACCCCCTAGCTCCCTTCCATATCTAGGAGTCGAGGAAAAGCTGCCAAGGTGATGTTGGGCCACAGACTCATGGCAAAGGCTTGGTGTTTCCGTGTTAAGCAGCACCTGTAGGAAGAGCAGCTGTGGTGGGGCAAAGCTTTGGGGCAGGTGTGCCGACAGGAGATGGTGCCATGCAGTGCATATGCAAGCTCCCCAACCCCAAAGGAAGTGCTTCTGATCTACTGATCTACTAAGAGATGCATGCAGGTGAGTGAACCTGCCCCGATACCTGCAGCCAGGCCAGTGAGCTGCTAGCTGGGTCTACTCCTGGGCCACTCACCTTGGTCTCAAGAGCAACCAAGCTTCTGTGGTAGAATAGGGGTGGATCAGTGCAAGGATCAGAGCACCCAGAGTTCTTCTAGTGGGTTTTCCTGTTGTCTTATCTGGGCGTAGGTTTCTACTCCTGGAGTTATTTGCCCTGCAGATTTCATATAATGCTCCTGTCTTTGTGCTGGCACCAAAGGCAGCCCTAGTATGAGGCCAGATTTCAGGTGATCGGGTGAAGCCTTTGTTCGGTGCCTAGTGAAGCAGAGCGCTCAATGGCCTTGCCAGCCCCGGAAAACAAACAACATGATTTTATTTCAACCAAAGGATTGAGCCGGGCTGTTTTCTCATGGGCAGTTCAGAAAGGAGAAGTGTCATTTGTTTAGGTCAGGCACGTCCAACAGGCAGATTGTGATCTACTGGTAGATCACTGGACGTTTGTGGCAGATCACTGGCTCCCCCCAAAGAAGCTCAAAAAGTTTGTTTCCCCTAAAAAAATCTCAGCATGCACCCCCCAAAAACGCCCAACAACTTTGACCTGAACCCAAAAAAAGGGGATAGATCACTGCCAGTCTTTAACTCTGAGTAGATCGCTTGGGAGTTGGCCACCCCTGCTCTAGAGTAAACACTGTTGGGTTCCCAATCCCATACCACCCCCTTCTTACTGCCCGATTCTGAAACACTACAAAAGCCGTTGCTTGGAAAACCACGTTCCAAAGGAACACAACTGTTGATATTTTATTGTTAATAATTTTGCTTTCTACCACCCTATCCATAAACCATTACAAGTGTGCCGGCAAGGAGCAACTTTTTGCCTGAGCTCTTACAGATGGCAGCACTAAAGGGAGTCCTTTCATGGGGTGGGGGTGGGGGTTATGTCTACAAAGCAGATCATCTTCACAAGTATAGAGGCTGCTGGAATACCTCTGATCGATAGCTGGTCAAATGGTCACATCAGGACATACGGAGCAAGCCAGGCATTATGTCAATTGCAAAGGCATTCTGGAAATTGTAGATTGAAAATGATGTTGTGTTGGTGTTGGGATTTCAGGCACAAATGGCACCCTCACCCATTACAGTACCAGAGGTTCTTTGTGTGGCATCCATGATTATGAAATAGCTGTAAAACTGATGGCGGTGGGGGTAGAGACCTTCCAAGCACAGCCGCACCATTGTCCCATCCTCTATCCTGTAAGCCAGGGAAGGAACTCGGAAAGGATTAGGGTGAATTCCACTATAACTAAATTCTGAAGTTTTCCTTCAGCTTTGATGCAGCTGGTGTATAAAAGCGTGAAAAAGAGATTTGACTGTAAACACAAAACAGCCAGGGGGGAGCTGAGCGTCCCTCTCTGCTTGAAGCATCGTCATATTTACCACTGTGGTACAAACACACAGCAAAAGCCCATGGCCTGAATCAGTCCCAAGGCAAGTGAAGGGTAGCGGCTGTTTTGGCAGGGGGATGAAGATGTTTATTTAATTCTACATGGCTCGTAGGGAAACAGACCTCAAAATGGAGATATGTGTGTCAGATACAAAAATCTGCACACTAAAAGTTGTAGGAGGTAGGATACACAACCAAATACAACTGTGCTCAGTGGGCTCTAAGCTGCCTTGACCGTGCAGGTAGCAGCAAGTGGGTGTACAGAAGCATCTGTCACACACATATCTAAGGGATGCTCAGATAAGACCCACCTCCTGAACAGAAAGAAGCTGCCTCTTTTATATCCACAGAATTTTCTACAAGGGAGACAGGAGAGCAGGGAAGGGGAGCTGCTCTCAAGGGAAGAGGGGACTTCATACAGCTGCCCAAAGGTGGGCTCTAGAAGAGCCAGAGGCTGCACCCCCAACTCTGCCTGCACTGGGGAACCTAGGCCAATTCCCTTCTGATCAATCCTTCAATGGGTGGCAAAGGAAATTGCTGCCATTTGTAACTGGAGGCATGCAAGGCTGCGAGAAATCACAAACAAATTTGGAAAGGGGGGTCATTGCAGAATACACAAGACAAGCAATGAAACAGGAATCCAGTGGCTTGGGGGGGCAGAGAGGAAGACATTTTTATTTTAAAAACAAAACCAAACATATCCCATCCCACCCCCACCCCCCCAAAAAAAAACTTGATAAAGCAGCTGTAACTTGTCAGTATCCAGAGCACCCTGAGCTTTCCTGCCCCCTGGTGGGGGCAAGGGAGTTGTTGCACCTTTTAAACTTGAACCGGATCTGCCAAAAGTTACTACAAGAAAGTACCGGTATGTGACTGTTTTACAGAAGCACTATGTAACAGGTGGGGTGTAGCTGCAGGCTTCGCCTTCTCCATACCTTTCTTGGTAACGACACCATCTTGCATAGACATCTTCCAGGTGAACTTGGCTGCAAGTTGTGTTAGCTGTGTTTCCTTTTTTGTTTTAAAATAATTTTTTATTGGTTTTCCAACACAAATAAAAGCAAATAACATTCACATACACAAACAAAAACATATACAACATGTATAATTTCATAATCCTGTTTTCATACCCCTTGTTTCTCCGACTTCCCCATACCTCCCTTTTACTGCATCCTTAATTTTTAACATTTTTTAGCAATTCTCCAATAATTAATTATTTTATTCACTTTCATTACATTCCTTTTTCTTTGACTTATTAGTTACAGCTGCAATTCTCTATTTCTTATTCCCTGACATCTAACACTCCTCAATTTTGCAATAATTTTTAAGATATATCTTGAATTTCTTCCAGTCTTCTTCCGCTGTCTCTTTCCCTTGGTCACGAATTCTGCTGGTCATCTCTGCCAGTCCCATATATTCAATCACCTTCGTCTGCCATTCTTCCAGAGTAGGTAGTTCTTGTGTCTTCCAATACTTTGCGAGAAGAATTCTTGCTGCTGTAGTAGCATACATAAAAAACGTCCTATCTTTCCTTGGCACCAATTGGCCAGTGTTAGCTGTGTTTCCATCAAGGGTGAAATACACCTGTCCATTGCATGGACAGGGAGGCCACCCCAATTAGATCTCCACCTCTGCTTTATCCATCCAGGGAGCACCTCTCTCTCTCTCTCTCTTTTTTAATCGTCTTTATTGATCAGGGAGCAACCTCTCAGGTGTGTTTCCTAACCCCACTGCTTTAAGCACAAGGCACCTTTTTAATGTACATCCATGCTGCTTTGCAAGAGGAAAAACTTCCAAAGCAGCTTACAAGACACAAAACCAAACCAATGATATAAAAAGCAAATCTTAAAAAACAACAACCACCAAAACATTTTTTTTAAAAAAAAAACCAACGAAAGGTCAAAGTAACCGTTACACTTGGGCACGGGAACCAGACCCCACCCAAAGGTGAGATGTTTATAGCCCTTCCCAGAAGCAAGCAGCATTTCTTCCTCTTTGGCACTTTGGCATTCTGCTGCCTTGGGGCTATAGCTGTGTGGGGTTTGCTGAATACAGTGGTGCCTCGCAAGATGAAAAGAATCCGTTCCGCGATTCTCTTCGTCTAGCGGTTTTTTCGTCTTGCAAAGCAAGCCCATTGACGGCTTAGCGGATTAGTGCTATTAGCGGCTTAGCGGCTTTTAGTGGCTTATCAGCTTAGCGGATCAGCTGATAAGCGGCTTAGCGGCTTAGAAAAAGGGGGGGGGAAGGAAAAAAAAGTCGGAAAAACTCGCAAGACATTTCGTCTTGTGAAGCAAGCCCATAGGGAAATTCGTTTTGCGAAGCGCCTCCAAAACGGAAAACCCTTTCGGCTAGCGGGTTTTCCATCTTGCGAGGCGTTCGTCTTGCGGGGCACCACTGTACACTGATAGGACAACACAGGAAGCTGTTTTATGCTGAATCAGACCACTGGGCCCATCTTGCTCTGTCTAATCTGCAGTGCCTCTGGGGGTTTCAGACGGGATATTCCCAGTCCTGCCTGGAGATGCTGGCGACTGAATCAGGAACCTTCTGTACGAAAAGTGTGTGCTTTGAGCCAGAGGCGTAGCAAGGTCAGGTGGTACCCGGTGCAGAAATATTTTTGTCACACCCCCCCCCCCCCCACACACACACATTGACAGCTCGGGGTAGGCTTGGGAGAGACACCTCTCAGGATTCTTGGGGTGAGTGTGCTTTAAATGGGTCCACAGCCAAAGCAAGGCAGAGGGGCAGCATCACCCTAAATGCGCCCCGCTTGCTGGGTTGCACATGGTTTGGAGACCCTGCCCAGCGCTGGAAAGAGCGCCCTGTCTTTGGCACAATGGAGTCGCTGGGAATACAAAGGCTGAGGCCCAAATCCCTTCTCGCTGCCTTACTCTATGCTGGCACCCTCTGTTCCCAGGGCAAAACAAAACAAACTCCTCTTACTTCGTCTTTCTTTCTCACCCACATCTACAGTACGGATCCAGCCCAGATCCATTCACTACGTCCTGGAGAGCGTGCACCTCTGGATGCAAAATAAGTTCAGGAATCGACGGGGGAATTTTTTTTGCCCCCTCCCGGGGATCTGTTGTCTCTCTTTGCTATGGCTCTGTCCCTATAGGAAGCTCAACCCTGCCAGGCTGAGCAGAAAGGATTCTGGAGGGCCAACTCCTCCCCTCTCCTCGGTCCCAAGGCAGGAGTTGGGGACCATCTGGTCACCCAACAGCCAAGAAGTGTGATTTGTGGTGGCCCCAAAGACTTCTCCCCGAACAACCCACTGGCTTCTCAACTGACCAGTGCAACCCTTGTCCAGTTAGCTGCATGGGCACCTGGAGCGGCGGTCATGCCGTGCACCCGGGGGCAGCGGGGTGAGCTGCAAGAGGGCCATCTACCACGCATGGGGGAAGCGGGGCGAGCCCCCCACAGTGTGCCTTCTTGTCACCCTCCTCACGGATTACACCTGGGGCGGACTGCCTCCCCCTGCCCCCTTCCTACACCCCTGCTTTGTGCTTCTGAGCTACTGGCCCCCAATAAGTTGAACAATGCCTCTGCTTAAGGAAGGAAGAACCAAGCCCCCCTCCCCACTGACACCATGGCTCTGTTGGGAATCTGAATACGTTCAGCTTCACACACAGAGCCAATTAGGGTTTGGCCGACAGCCAAGGCAATGTGAAGGAGTAAGTCTGCCTGGTGATACAGAGGCATGGAGACAGCTCCATGATTGGTCAAGCTCTCTCACGGGAATGATGATTTATGGCCTATTAACTGGAATGTGTTAGTTCAGAGTTCTGAGTTCTGAGTTCAGTGTCAGTGAGTAAGGTTGAGAGTTGTGAGTCGTGTAAGAGAGAGCAAGTCAAAGATCCGTGTTCTGTTCTGTTCCTGTAAATAGTCCACTGTATATAATAAACACCTATAACTACAAGTTACTGGTTCCTGCTTCATCCATCCTATCTGCAGCCAGTTGCCAATTGCTTTCGTGAACTCTACGTTTACTCTGCTAGGTCTGGCTAAGGTCCTGCAACTAGTCTGAAAGTTGTGAAACACCAATAGGCTCCAGAATCCAGGTGGAGATCAAACAGCTGAGACGACAGAAAGACCGAGCCAAGTAGTAACAGCTTAACACCAGGGAGCCTTGAGGAAGATCCAGGCTCAGTCCACAACTTCATTGTGCTTCCTCCTTCCCAGGAATCTCTCTGTGGCTGTTTTGAGGCCACAAGCACCTGTTAGAGCACCTGGGGCTGTAACCAACAGTTCTGCCCTTTGATCCATGGCATAAGAGATGCTCTGATAGCCAAAGAAATTGGCAGGGCACTTTTCCTACAGTATGTCCAAGGCTGAAGAACAAATGCGGGAGCATAAGGTTGCTGACCCTGGTCCAGCCAGAGGTCAGAGGCTGTAGGAATAAGCTTCAGGTCCCCACTCTCCCATTGGTCTCCAAAGGTCATAGGCATCCTCTCTTCTCTTCTCAAGCCAGCCTCTGCAGCTCCTCCAAAGTGGGCATGAATCGCTTCTCATAGCCAGAGAACTCTACTGGGGCAAGGGGCGTTCTCTGCTCTGGGGCTGGTTCCTTAATCTCAACAATGTCTAGCTCTTCTGGGAACTTGACTGGGCATTGGCTTAGGGCATCCTGCAAAACAAATGAAATAACCATAATTTATTTGCCTCCTATCTGGCTCGGTTGCCCCAGCCACTCTGGGCAGCTTCCTGCAAATTATAAAACCACAGTAAAACATCACACATTTAAAACTTCCTTATACAGTGGTACCTCAGGTTACAGACGCTTCAGGTTACAGATGCTTTAAGTTACAGACTAAGCTAACCCAGAAATAGTACCTCAGGTTAAGAACTTTGCTTCAGGATGAGAACAGAAATCGCGCAGTGGCAGCGGGAGGTGCTTCAGGTTAAGAACAGTTTCAGGTTAAGAGCGGACTTCCAGAACAAATTAAGTTCTTAACCAGAGGTACCACTGTACAGGGCAGCCTTCAGATGTCTTCTAACAAGTTTTCAACCTGGAGCATTAAATATACATAATGGCGCCAGGTGAACTTCCCCGGGGAGAGCATTCCAGATAAGCGCATTTATTCAAATATATCATCAGTTACTGTCTGTTAGAAGATGGGTTGATCAGTCCTTAAAATCTGGCACAAGTTCTTTTTGGGTCCGCTCAGCAAGTGAAGACAAAGAGGCAACTGCGATGCCTAGTTTTCTCCAGAAACCAGATCCTTCCCATCTGCTCCCACCACAAACAGAGACAGTACATATCTGGGTTGTTATTTTTTTAAACCAATGACTTCCTACCATGCCAGGGATAGCGCTGTGCTCATCAATCCTCGAGGTAACATCACTGTGCCCTGGGTCTGGAATCTTCTCCCAGCACCACGGAGGCAGGATCTTATGGCAGAAGTCAAGGACCCTGCGGAGGAGAGACATTGACAAGAGTTTTCACATGGGGCTGCAAACTGAAATTGAAATACTTTACCACTCAGCTCTCTTAGTCAAAATTAATTCCCCTCGTTTACTGACGCACACCCACCAAACCCGAAAGTCAGTTGCCCTGTTGTTATCTTTTCATTCAACAGCCCACGGGTAGAAGCTGTTCTTTACCCTGTTGGTGCGACTAATCATGCTTCTATATCTTCTGCCTGAGGGCAGGAGATCAAGAAAGTGCCGGCCAGGGAGTGAATCATCCCTGAGAATTTTCCTCACTCTCCTGAGGCAACGTTCTTCCACTATTTCATCCAGCAGATTCACGGGACAGCCCATAATATCTTGTGCTGTATTCACCACCCTCTGTAGGCACTTCCTATCAGTTGATGTCAAACCAGCGTACCACACCGTGATGTAGTATGAAAGGACACCTTCTATTGTGGACCAGTAGAAGAAGGTCATCAAATGTTGATTGACATTGTTCTTCTGCAATACTCTGAGGAGATGGAGTCTCTGTTGGGCTTTCTGAACCACCTGGGTTGTATTTATTTTCCAAGTAAGGTCTTCACTGAGATAAACTCCTAGGAATTTAAAGGAAGAGACTCTCTCCACACAGCCCTCCCCGATGTACAGGGGGGCTAGTTCTCCTCTCTTCCTCCGAAAGTCCAACACCATATCCTTTGTCTTGCTGATACCAAGTTGCAAGTTGTTCCCTAGGCACCTCCCCTCTATACACTGATTCGTCTCCACCTGTTATTAAACCCATTATGGTGGCGTCATCTGCAAACTTAATAATTGCAGTAGACAGGTCAGATGATACACAGTTGTATGTATACAATGAATGAGGGGGAGATGAGGAGGGGAGATAAGTAGCCACAGATGCTGGGCATGATGTCACACGGACCAGCCTGCCTCTCCACCACACCTCTGCCTTTTATTACTCACCTTCTGTAATTAACCAGCACCACAAGGAAGGCCACGGAAAGCAGGAATCCCAGAACCAGGAGGACTGCCAGGAGGGTCTGCCAATGGGAATCTGCAGGAGATCATAGGGATAAAACTCAGATGAACCTCACTGGGCACAGACTGTTCAGAGTCAAACCAGAACGTACAGTGTGAACTGCTTTACTTTTTTTGCATGTTGACTAGACGGCTGCCATTCAGACCAATGGAACAAGGTAGAAAGAAAGCTTCCCTTGGAGAGAGCACTGAGCCATGGGGAAAACCTGCCCCAGGCCCATGGCATTAGCTGGCCCTGACTCCACCAGAAGAATATCCCGTGGCTGTGCATGTGCATCTTTGCAGATGCCAGAAAGGTATCTGCACAAAAATCGGGGCTTCCCCAAGACCAGTGTGAGAGCCAGTGTGGTGTAGTGGTTAAGAGCGGTGGACTCGTAATCTGGTGAACCGGGTTCGCGTCTCCGCTCCTCCACATGCAGCTGCTGGGTGACGTTGGGCTAGTCACACTTCTCTGAAGTCTCCCAGCCCCACTCACCTCACAGAGTGTTTGTTGTGGGGGAGGAAGGGAAAGGAGAATGTCAGCCGCTTTGAGACTCCTTCGGGTAGTGATAAAGCGGGATATCAAATCCAAACTCTACTTCTTCTTCTTCTCTGGCTGACAAGGCCTGATCTTGTCCTGAAGTCTGATATTTCCCTATCAAGGCATTTCAAGATGGCTCCGGCTGCTGGGTTTACTGAGCTGTTGCATAGCCTTTGCACATGCCAAGTAGGTTTCGCTTGGTCCAAGCAACAGAAGTCCTAGAAGCCTCTCCTACCTGGAGTGTGGAAGCGATGCAGTGGACTGGACACACCTTCCCCGGCTGAGGTAGATCCCGTCATGCAGAGCTGGTAGGAAGTCCCAGGTGTCAGGTCCAAGAGATTGTAGCTCCTCTCTGCAGCACCAACTACAACTAGGAACGGGGTGGATAATCTGAGCATAGGCGGGGGGGGGGGCAGTTTGTACCCACCATCCAAGAGTTTACTGTACCAGTATCTCAATGTGTTGGCTGGGGTGGGTGGGAGAAGAGATGGGGACCATAATGAGAGCACATTGACATCAGACTGCTAGGAAGAAACTGAAGTCCAACACGACATGAAATTCTGGTACGGAACTGTTACTGAACTGAAGTTAAAAGGTAAAGGTAAAGGACCCCTGGACGGCTGAGTCCAGTCAAAGGCGACTATGAGGTGCAGTGCTCATCTCGCTTCAGGCCAAGGGAGCCGGCCTTTGTCCACAGACAGTTTTCCGGGTCATGTGGCCAGCAGGACTAAACCGCTTCTGGTGCAACGGGACACCGTGACGGAACTCAGAGCGTACAGAATCGCCATTTACCTTCCCACCACAGTGGTACCTATTTATCTACTTGCACTGCTGCGCTTTTGAACTGCTAGGTTGGCAGGAGCTAGGATAGGGTAACAGGAGCTCACCCCGTCACGGGGCTTTGAACCACCAACCTTCCAATCGGCAAGCCCAAGGCTCAGTGGTTTAGACCACAGCGCCTCACTGAACTGAAACTGAAAGCAGATAATGCCCCTTATGCTCCACTGAGTTAATAATGATTTTATTATTTATACCCCACCCACCTGTAACTCCATCCTTGTATTTCTATAGTAAAAGCCCTATGGCTACACACAAGGTCAATCCCATGCTCGGACATGGAATCAACCATGCCCAGCCCCAATCCATGTGCACCAGATGTCACAGTGGCATAGAAGTCTGCGACTGGTGCAATCTGCATGCCGCAGAGTATTGGGACCTGGTTTGGTTTCCTTGGTCCACCCAATGCATCTTTCAACCCTGAGATCCAGGGGTTGCAGATTCCAGATGAAAACTATGTAGGCAGCTGCAAGGAAGACTCAGAGGGTCTTGGGCCCAGCCCCTCCCTCCCCGCAAACTTGAGCATTGCCTCTTGGTCTCGGGCGTCACTCACTGGTCCTGTTTGCCTTGGCGTTCCGTAAAGTGGGATGTCCCAGGTAAAGCGTGTAGTGGGTGATGTGCCCATTGCGGTCTTCCAGCGGGATTTCCCCCCAGGAGATGAGAGAGGCTGTAGGTGAAATGCTTCTGTCCTGCAGTGCCTGGGGAGCAGCTGTTGGTGCTAGAAAGGGGAAGGAAGGAGAAGGAATGGGAATGTGTTGAAAAATATATCGTACAAAACCATTGTAACAGAAATCTCTGGATAAGTATTGACTGAACCCATTAAGTTAAGAACTGATACTTCTAACAGGTGGATGATTATTGGGATGAATAAAAATGAACGCAATATTAGAATTTCGAGAAATGAGTGTGATATCATGCACGTGAGTGAAGGAAGTCACTTGGGTATTTGGGTATAGGGTTAGGTGTGGGTAATTACACTGTATGTTATATACAGTGGTACCTCAGGTTAAGTACTTAATTCGTTCCGTAGGTCCGTTCTTAACCTGAAACTGTTCTTAACCTGAAGCACCACTTTAGCTAATGGGGCCTCCTGCTGCCGACGTGCCGCCGGAGCACGATTTCTGTTCTCATCCTGAAGCAAAGTTCTTAACCCGAGGTAATATTTCTGGATTAGCAGAGTCTGTAACCTGAAGCGTATGTAACCTGAAGCATATGTAACCCGAGGTACCACTGTATAATGTTGAAACCTTATGTTAATTAACATGTAATATGTATTTGATGATAATAAAAAAATAAAAATAATAGTAATAATAATTATAGGAGAAGGAAGGAGGACGGCCTGTCAGTTAAAGAGAATGGCAGGAGACCGTGGTGCAAGGGGCGGTTTCATTTTCAGGTGATGTAAGGAAGGCAAATGGAAGACACTCCATTCTGCAATGATCCTCAGTGAAAGTGAACCTCTGCACAACGCACAGGAAATCTGGGGAGCGTCCACTTCCCTACAAATCTTAACAATGATTAATAAAATAAATCAGTATATAACAGGCTAAAACCAGTAAAGAGAAAAGTTTGGTCTTATCTGTTGAAGAAAGGCTTTCATTTTTTGGCCTAGGTTGCTTTAAAATGGGGTGCGGAGAATTAAAATCTCCCATTAATTATTTTACATGCCATCCAGATTAAGTAAGCTTTATCCTTTCTCTAATTGGTGTTGGGAGGTAAAATGAAAAATAATGCCAGACTCCTCTGTTTTTTTAACAAATATGG
This sequence comes from Podarcis cretensis, assembly GCF_951804945.1. NCBI lineage: Eukaryota > Metazoa > Chordata > Lepidosauria > Squamata > Lacertidae > Podarcis > Podarcis cretensis. Next base: position 35,457,434 of record NC_137187.1, read on the forward strand.
TGGTCCTGTATTAAAATTCAGCTTTATGTGGCAAAGAATACACAGCTGGTGACAAAGCTTCCTTTGCAAACAGATGTGCTTTTGAGAATTATATTTTGAGTATACCTGAAGAAGCATCTCCACCCCCATGGTTCAGCCCAGACACTGAGGTCCAGCTCCAAGGGCCTTCTGGGTGTTCCCTCACTGTGAGAAGTGAGGTTACAGGGAACCAGGCAGAGGGCCTTCTCAGTGGTGGTGCCCGCTCTGTGGAACGCCCTCCCATTAGATGTCAAAGAGAAAAACAAGTACCTGACTTTTAGAAGATATCTGAAGGCAGCCCTGTTTGATGTTTTATCGTGTTTTCAATATTCTGTTGGGAGCCGCTCAGAGTGGCTGGGGAAACCCAGCCAGATAGGCAGGGTATAAATAATATTGTTGTTGTTGTTACATTAATAAGCAGCTCCATACACTTTCGAAGGGAATCTTCTTACAACAGCTGGGATTGTGGCTAAGGGAGACCCAAGTCAATAGCAAGCTCCCCTTTCTACAAGCTGGAACAACAGCGAGGTCAACATATGAAGAGTGAGCAGAAACAAGATGACTGCCCTATTTCAAGATTACAGGCAGAGGATCTCACAACAGAAAGCTAAAAGCCACTCCTCTTCCTTGCCAAAAGAAAACCAATACACCAGGAGGGATAGTTTCTACCTTGTTCCTCATCCCACTGCCAACCTCCACTTTCCCTTTGTCCATCAAGAGTACCTCCTTCTTTGAAGTAGGCTCGCACAGGGACCGAAGCGCTGCTCCCATGAGCATACACAGCATAGACGCAGACAAGGTAGGGCACCTTTGCTCTGAAGTTACCTGAGAAGTGGGGAGCAAAAGCAACGTCAGGCCACCTGAGGAGGTACAAGCTGGGCAAACCTCTTTCTGCAAGCACAGAGACCAGACATTATATGGGGTTTGTTGCCTGGCTCTTTTCACTCCATGCATCCCACGTGTTTATCCAGAGGAGGGCCGCTAGTTGTCTCCACACCCAGAGGACTTGCATGTTTTTGGTTAGGTGAACACCCAAGCGTGGGAAAGCCCTGGGAGACCTTGTGGGACTGGGTGGGAGTACGTGGAAGAGTAACCATCTCCCAGCCATGGTTGTGACAAAAAAAAAGTACCTCCAAAAGATGCTATTTGCAATTTAAGGAAAGTCTCCGCTAGTCTCTCTGAGGAGAGGATTTCTGTTGGGACTGTGGCAGGGGGAAGAGAGGACCAATCTGCCTCCCCCCCCCCCACAGTGCCAAAACTGATGGGTTTCCCCCAACCCTGCTATCTATATCCTTGTTTTTCCTTTGCCAACAACCTCTTGCTGTCGTGGGAACTGCCTCCATTAAGGCAGACCGGAACCGGAAGCCTGCTTCCCTCAACACTGCTATCTATATCACAAAAAGTCTGCTAATTGCATTTCACACCACTAACAACACATTTACTTTGGCTTGGGAGTTTTTCTCCCCCCCCCCCCCCCCCCCGCTTAGAGCTCTCCCACACTCCTCACCTCTCAACAGGGCGCTGCTGCTGCCCCTGGGGATCCGTGTCCAGTTCAGCAACTGTCCGGCGGGGTTGCTGGAGATCTCTTCTCTCCATTCCACCACATACTCCTCAGGCTGGAGCCACTGAGCGCTTGCACTGGGCTTCCACATCACCCTGAGACCCAGGCCTGGTACAACCATCACCTGGACTTCCTCAGGGCCAGGAAGATCTGGAGAAAGGCCAAGTCGTTTGTCATTAAGAGCATCCCTGGAGGCGCTGGCTACCTTCCCCAGCACAATGCCATGGGTTCTTGGGGATGCCTTTCCCGTATGCACAGAAAGTGGAAACACATTCTTTCCCAGTGCTGCCGTCACTGGTTTGACACATCTGTAACCCTGCTTGGGATTTTTGGGGGATTAAAAAAAGCTTCTGATAAGAGACACCCAAGAACAAATCAGGGAAAAGAACCCTTGAGGTTCAGGCATGGTGCATGCTCTAGTTATCTCCTGCTTAGACTACTGCAATGTGCTCTACATGGGGCTACCTTTGAAGGTGACCCAGAAACTGCAATTAATCCAGAATGCAGCAGCTAGACTGGTGACTGGGAGTGGCTGTCAAGACCATACATTGGCTCCCAGTATGTTTCCGAACACAATTCAAAGTGTTGGTGCTGACCTTTAAAGCCCTAAGCAACCTCGGGCCTGTATACCTGAAGGAGCATCTCCAGCCCCATTGTTCAGGCTGGACACTGGGGTCCAGCTCCGAGGGCCTTCTAGCTGTTAGAGAAGTGAGGTTACAGGGAACCAGACAGAGGGCCTTCTCGGTAGTGGCACCCGTCCTGTGGAATGCCCTCCCATCAGATGTCAAGGAAATAAGCAGCTATCTTATTTTTAAAAGACACCTGAAGGCAGCCCTGTTTAGGGAAGTTTTTAATATTTAATGCTGTATTGTTTTTAACACTCGATTGGGAGCCGCCCAGAGTGGCTGGGGAAACTCAGCCAGATGGGCAGGGTATAAATAATTTTTTAAAAAAATTATTATTATTATTATTATTATTATTGTTGTTGTTGTCCAAGAAGACTGCTTGTGACACTCGCCAGGCAAGAGACCTCTTTGCAAGGATGGTGCCAGGGGAACAAGTGCCCCCACAACAAAGAGCTCCCCCCCCCCACTCCATTGCTGGGTGCATATACAAAGTGCATTCATATAATATTAACCCTATAGCTCTTCAACATTTAAGATGCACCTCTTGAGCCAACAAAGGATCCATGCACTGCAGCTACTGACATGCTTTTCAGCATGCCAACAGACCATTGGCAATCCAGTGAAGCGAGGTGGGAGGAATCTAGTGCGCAGAAGAGAGCAGCCAGTTTCCATCCTGGTCCCCACATCCAGGATCAGCATGGAAGTGGAGCTCCTTAGCCACCGAGAAGATGTCTTCTCACCCTTTGTGCTGATGGGAGCCAAACAGAGTGAAAAGAGGAGAATCGGCTACTGAGAATTGGCTCCTAGGGTCAATCTGCAGAGAAGGCACTCAGACACAGAGGAGAAATGTGGGGGACTTGGAGAGATGAGGGAGAACAAAGAAGCCTGTGTGGAAAGGGGAAGCCTGGGCGGAAGAGGAGCTTGTGGTTGCTGCTGTCTCTCCATTCTGGCACAGAAGGACCACGCTGAAGAGATCTGTGCTATCTTTGCACTTTTATTGGTCTGGATTTGGAGGGGTGTGTGTCAAAGAGGTGGGTGGGTGGGTGGGTGGGTGGGCAGCATGTTAGCTAAACTCTGTAAGGTTGCACATCCTCCAATTTGTTTCGTTTGCTAACAACGATCTCATTCTCAACCCAACAGCAACCCAAAAGGGCCGGGGAGATGAGGGGCTTTGTTCGAGTCCAAAGCCATGTTTAGGAGAGGAAGGGAAAGAGAGAGGAGTAAAAAGGAATTTCCACGTTTCCTCTTAAAACGCATAATAATACGCTCTGCCCAAATGCAGTTACTCCGAGTCTTAGAATGGCAGCCAGAGGGGGAAATCAGCAAAGTAATTCCTTATCTGACAGCATCTTCGTCTTGCGGGCACTGCTGGTAATGATACTACTAATAATAATAATAGTGAGGCATGGTGATATGCAAAACTGCCTGAATGGGCTGAAACCTATCTTTTCTAACATTCCAGTCACAGAGGTATGTACAGGGAAATAGGAGAAGGGTGTGGGAAGGTGGCAAAGTTCAAAAGGTTACAAATTCCTGTGCGAAATGAGTGCCTGGCCTGCTTGCAGTCCCATAAACCTCTGTTTATCAGGAACATGGAGATAAATTCCTGAAAGTCATCAAGGAAATTCCAGAGTATTCTGGTACAGTGGGACCTCAGGTTACATACGCTTCAGGTTACAGACTCCGCTAACCCAGAAATAGTGCTTCAGGTGAAGAACTTTGCTTCAGGATGAGAACAGAAATCTGGCTCTGGCGGCACGGCAGCAGCAGGAGGCCCCATTAGCTAAAGAGGTGCTTCAGGTTAAGAACAGTTTCAGGTTAAGTACGGACCTCCGGAACGAATTAAGTACCGTATTTTTCACCCCATAGGATGCACTTTTTCCCCTCCAAAAATGAAGGGGAAATGTGTGCGCGTCCTATGGGGCGAATGCAGGCTTTCGCTGAAGCCTGGAGAGCGAGAGGGGTCGGTGCGCACTCTCCAGGCTTCAGGAAGCTATCCGCAAGCCTTGCGAGCCCGGCGGGAGGTCCCGCCGGGCGCGCAAGGCTTGGGGCGGCAGCCTGCAACCCGAAGCACGGGGAGCCCTCCGGAGGGTGCCCCGTGCTTCGGGCAAGTGTGTGCAAGGCTTGTGGCGGCAGCCGCGGCTGGGGGGGAAATAATTTTTTTTTATTCATTCCCCCCCAAAAAAACGAGGTGCGTCCTATGGGCCGGTGCGCCCTATAGGACGAAAAATACGGTACTTAACCTGAGGTACGACTGTATTGCAACTGTGTGTCTGGAGGAGAAAACCCATTCTGAGGAGAACAGGTAACTATTGATTTAAAAGTTATTCCTTAGAATCATTGAATTACAGTGGTACCTCGGGTTATGAACTTAATTCGTTCTGGAGGTCCGTTCTTAACCCGAAACCATTCTTAACCTGAGGCGCGCTTTCACTAATGGGGCCTCCTACTGCCGCCGCCACGCGATTTCCATTCTTATCCTGGGGCAAAGTTTGTAACCTGAAGTACTGCTTCCAGGTTAGTGGAGTTTGTAACCCAAAGTGTTTGTAACCTGAGGTGTTTGTAACCCGAGGTACCACTGTATAGAGCTGGAAGAGACCAAGTGGTGCATCAACAGCTAACTATTTTTATAGATATCTTTAAAAATAAAATAGAAAACATATGTTTACGTCTATCCCCCAATCTTCCCCTACCCCATTTGAGATATCCTGACCCAAACATGCCATGGTAGCACATGCTCTTTCTGGAAAACAAAAGCTGAGACACCCTTGCCTTTCTTCAGTTTTTATCAAAAGCCGCTTAGAGAAGCACAGCCCCTCCCCAAGTATCTCCTGCCCCTCCCCTTCCTGTCCCACAAAGGGACGACCGCAAGTCGTGGGGGAGGAGAGCCGATCACAAGTGAATGAGGCAGTTTTGTGGGTCTTTTTTCTGTTTCTCTGGGGTTCTGTGGTTCCCTCTCTGTGTGTATGTCAAACACATGCATTACATTACCAATATTGAAAATGCTGCTTTCTCCCAGCCCAATACATTCTGTAGTACTTCCCCACTGGGTTCATTCTTTTCTTTAATAGTTGTCTGAGTGACATTTCCTTTGTCTTATGTAACAGCATTTGAAGGAAGAGTATGTATTTTGCCTCTTTTCTTGCACAGTGGAACCTTGGTTCCCGAACTTAATCTGTTCCGGGAGTCCATTCGACTCCTGAAACAGTTTGAGAACCAAGGCTCGGCTTCTGATTGGCTGCAGGAACTTCTTGCAGCCAATTGGAAGTCAAGGTGCAGCTTCCGATTGGCTGCAGGAGCTTCCTGCAACCAATCGGAAGCCGTGCCAGACGTTCAGCTTCCAAAGAATGTTCAAAAACCACAAAAATCACTTCCAGTTTTCAATCGTTCGGGAGCCGGAACATTCAGCTCCCAAGGCGTTCAGGAACTGAGGTTCCACTGTATCCTAATTCCACCTTCAAGGTACTTTAAACTATTAAGGCGAGGTGGGGGGGAATTGGACAACCAGATATGTTGCTGCACTACAGCAGGTACAGTAGTACCTCAAGTTAAGTACTTAATTTCTTCCGGAGGTCCGTACTTAACCGGAAACTGTTCTTAACCTGAAGCACCACTTTAGCTAATGGGGCCTCCTGCTGCTGCCGCGCCGCCGGAGCACAATTTCTGTTCTCATCCTGAAGCAAAGTACTTAACCCGAGGTAATATTTCTGGGTTAGCGGAGTCTGTAACCTGAAGCATATGTAACCTGAAGCGTATGTAACCTGAGGTACCACTGTATGGGGAACCTTTGGCCCTCCAGATGTTGCTGAACTACAACCCCCATCATTTCTGGACATTGGCCATGCTGCCAGGTCTGACGGGAGTTGAAGCTCAGTAACCTACGGAGAACCAAAGGTTTCCCTGTACTACAGTTTCCGCAACCTCCAATTATTCACCATGCTTGCTGGGGCTGATGGGAGTTGTAGCGCAATGAAGGGCACAACACAATTTTGGCCCTACAGTCATACCTCAGGTTACAGACACTTCAGATTGCGTTTTTTCAGGTTGCGGACTGCCGAAACCTGGAAGTACCAGAACGGGTTATTTCTGGGTTTTGGTGGTCGTGCATGCGTAGAAGCACTAAATCATGCTTTGCGCATGCACAGACGTGCTGAATTGCAACCCGCGCATGTGCAGACACGCTGCTGCGGGTTGTGGACACTGCGGGTTGCGAACAGATCACGTTCGCAACCTGAGTGTCCACTGTATTTCACTTCCAAACCAAGCGAACTCGAGTAGTTGAATTGCTTTGCTAGGATTAGCATATAGGATTGCATTTTCTTATTAGGTCTGCAAGAGTTTGGGTGACGGGTAATGCGCTCTCTCATGAACAGGATGTTAGGGGAGGTGCACAGAGGGCAGCAAAACCACCTTCCCCCATCAGCGGTGAGGATGACTCAGCTCCAGTCTCATCAGAAAAGGCAGGAAACAGGGCGGGCGTGAGAGGAAAGACCCCTTACAAGCAGCCCTTTGATAAGGCATTATCAACAACTCTTGCCTGCTTGTTCCAGGCTGAGGTTGGCAGGCAGCGTATTCTTAACGGAATTTCGGGCCGATACCCAGGCGTAGTCGGCGGAAAGAGGGAGGGCAGCATGGCAGCAAAGGCACACCATCGTAGTGATGTTTTTGTCGCGGTCCCGGAAAACAACTTCATAGTCCAGGATGACTCCCCGAGCTGCTTCGGGGTCCGGTGCCTGCGAAAGGGAGGTGAACAGAGGTTCCTCTGGTCAAAAATAGAGGTTGTAAAAGAAAACAAAGGAAAAGAAAACCCTGAAGAAGCCCATTCGGTCAAACAGATCTTGCTCACTAAAGACACAGCTGCACGGCAGTCCCTGCTCACACTCACAGCAGCCAGAGAGTCATAGATGGTGTAACTACTTTTATTTAAGTAGATGGAAAGTCCTGAGCCTTTAACACACTGCAAAGACAGGGCAAAAGGTCCACAGGGTGCATCTCCTCTCAGCGAGGGAATGGGGTGATAAGAAAAGGTTGGGCTGTTGCTATAGGGCAGGAAGCTGGCAAGGGAAAGATGGGCAAAATAAGTTTTTCTATCAACAGCAACTGCATGAAAAAGCACTCAGATGTCATTCTAGTGTTGGTGAGGCAAAAGACCCTGGGCCCAAGCACACATGAATATTGTATAAAGGTGCAAAGCCCTTCTTTCGCACCCTGTAAAACATACCGTATTTTTCGCTCTATAGGACGCACCCAACCATAGGATGCATCTTTTTTTAGAGGGGGAGAACAAGGGAAAAAAATTATCCCCCTCTCTGCGCAGCGCCCCTTCAGCGAAGCGGCAGGAGAAACGGAGCCCCTTCCATTTCTCCTCCCGCTTAGCACCTTAGCTGAAGGGGCACCTACCCTTCAGTGAAAGGAACCCGAAGCCTCCGGAGCTTCGGAGGCTTCAGGCGGCTATTTTTGAAGCCTGGAGAGCGAGAGGGGTTGGTGCGCACCGACCCCTCTTGCTCTCCAGATAGCCTCGGGTTCCTTTCGCTTGTGGGGCTGGCAGTGGGGAAAGCCAAGCTGGTCGGGGCTGGTGAGGGAAGCCCAGGTTCCTCCCCCCCAGCCCCAGGGACCACACATTCGCTCCATAAGACGCACAGACATTTCCCCTTAGATTTTAAGAGGGGAAAAGTGTGCCTTATGGAGCGAAAAATACGGTAAATGAACAGTTTTTTAAAAACTGGGCAATGGCCGCCCACCCGCAATTCCCGAGCCTCCCCTGATCAGTCAAAACAAAGGGGGAAGGGGGCAGGAGATTACACAAGACACATCCTATGTGTTAAGTTGTGGGCGAACATAGCAGACGACACAGCGATTTCTCCAGAGCAACTCTTTACTTGCAAGCTGGACAGAACTGAACAGCAAACAGCTCAGCCGGCCTGCTTTTATAGGCAGCCGGCTGTCAACATTGTAGCAACAACAACCCAGAGTTTCCCGCCTAAAATAACTGACGTGGACCTGAGTGAAAACTATCTACAGACCTGAGTGAAAACTATCTACAGTATCCCCCTGCTGGCCCAGGGTGAAACTTCACTACATAACACCATGCGCACAAGACACATTGTATGGGGACTTCTGGCGAGGAAAAATGGTGGGCGCCACGGCAGTGAGCAGCTCCTGAAGCCAGCCAGAGCCAACTGCGCTACCAGGCTGGCTCTGGGCTGCTGAGGCTGCCGCTGCCACATTTCCCAGGGACAGATTTGCAAATCTGGAGACATTCCGGGGACGGAATTTTTCCGGGGACAGATTTGCAAATCCGGGGACTGTCCCCAGGAACCGGGGAAATCTGGTAACCCTATCCTGCACGGTATTTTTCCTGTTGTTTTGTTTGATAGGCCGTGAGTGCACCACAGACATTTATGGAACATCAGTTTACAGGTGGCAATTGGCAAACTTGGCAAAAGTATGCATTCTTCTTATAGAATGACAGAACTGTAGAGTTAGAAGGGACCCCCCAAAGGATATCTAGTCCAACCCCCTGCAGTGCAGAAAACTAAACACAGAATCATAGAATTGTAGAGTTTAGCCTGATGCAGGCCAAACGCATGCGTGGTTATGGCGAGGTCAGATCTAAAGCAAACCTGATTAGAATTTGCTTTCTGGGCCTGCAAACACAAAGCTCCCTTTAAAAAAAGAAGAAAACCAATATTTATAATGACACTTTCTGACCCCATAGGGAACCCCAACAACAACAACAACAACAACAACAACAACAACAACAACAACAATAATTTATTTGTACCCCGCCCATCTGGCTGGGTCTCCCCAGCCACTCTGGGCGGCTTCCAACAAAGATTAAAAAGACATTAAAATGCAAAAAAGCAGATAAAAAGGCTTTTTTACTTTTTCATTTTTTCTTGGAAATGTCCTGTTTTTCTGTATTGTGTTTTGTTTCTTTTCTTTTTTTGTAATGTTTTAAAACCTGAATAAATATTATTTTTTTTAAAAAAAAAGACATTAAAATGTCACACATTAAAAACTTCCCGGAACAGGGCTGCCTTCAGATGTCTTCTAAGTGTCAGGTAGTTGTTTATCTCTTTGACATCTGATTGGAGGGCACTTCACAGGGCAGGCGCCACTACCGAGAAGGCCCTCTGCCTCTTTCCCTGTAACTTTGCTTCTCGCAGTGAGGGAACCGCCAGAAGATTCCCCTAAAGCAGCTCACAGCCGTAATTAAAAAACAGTGCACCAGTCCTAAGAGGAAGTGATCATGATTTGCTAATATCCCTGTTGTCTGACAGCATAGTAACTTCGTTTTGCTGCAAAGCTCAGCATATTTGCCAGAAGTCTGTGGTCTGTGTAGCGCCATCAGTTCCCAGAAGCTATTATGACCAATAGCTGAGCACAGAGAGCCATTACAGCTCAGGCGAGATGTTAATTCAGTTAAACTAAATAAACTTCATGTTCCCCCCCCCCCACCCACCCAGCCAATAGCAGGGAGTGTATGTCTGCTCATTTGCCAAAAGGCTCTGTGTATTGTACACTCCAAGGCTCCTCAAATCCTGTGAAAATTCTTTAAAATTCAATTTTCATTCATCCATCCCTTGTGTATGTACAGTAAAAAGGAGACCAGAAAGGTTCACTTTACCTTCCACAGCAGGAAGCGACTTGGAACACCTTTCTCAGAAACACCAACTTTTTGCCACACATCTACCTGACCCAGTGGAGCTAAAGGCAACAGAGATGCAACAGGTGGTTAGTGGGAGCTAAGAGAGCAGCTGGACAATCGCAGGTGCTTTCCTCAAAGAATAAGTCCAAGAAACAAATGAATAAGGCACCATGCACAATTGACTTTTTCCATGCAGACAGAAACAAAATGCACAATGGTAATTTAGTAATGATCAGGTTTATACTCCAATTTTGTTGCTTGGAGGAACCAGTTCCCCCAAAGAAGAACAGAATCTTGAATCCCAAAAATACCTGCCTAAGGAGTTGGTGGGCTCTGGATATATTTAAGCAAATGCTGGGCAGCCCCCTAGTCACAGGTTCTGCGGCTGCATCCTGCGCTGTGAAACTTGCATTGAAATTGGGGTCATCAGGGAGGGTGGATCAGAAGACCTTGAAAATGTCTTCCAACTTTGGAATTCTATGATTCAGTACCCCAACCCCAACCATCCCACATAAGGTCTGAGAGTACAAGGTTAATTCCTTATACAATGGCCTCTTCCCACATTTACATATATATTTTTCAGTTGTACACCTACATTTTCAAGTGTATGTCTCAAAAATGTGAGACGTGCGTGTGACTGACAGGTGTTTGAAATAAGTTATCAGCCAAGCTCCTGCTGTGATGTTAGCGCATGCGTCTCTAAAGACAGAATGTTTCCTCCAGGAAAAGAGAAGGGGACCATAATGAGAACACATTGACATCAGATTGCTAGGAAGAAACTGAAGTCCAACATGACATGAAATTCTGGTACGGAACTGTTACTGAACTGAAGGTAAAAGGTGATGGTAAAGGACCCCTGGACGATTGAGTCCAGTCAAAGGCAACTATAGGGTTGCATAGCTGTCAACCTTTCCCTTTTCTTGCAAGGAATCCTATTTGGAATAAGGGAATTTCCCTTAAAAAAAAGGGGAAACGTTGACAGCTATGTAGGGTTGTGGCACGCATCTCACTATCAGGCAAGCTGGCGTTTGTCCATAGACAGCTTTCCAGGTCATGTGGCCAGCATGACCAAACCGCTTCTGGTGCAACTGAACACCGTGGTGGAAACCAGAGCGCACGGAAACACCATTTACCTTCCCACCACAGTGATACCTATTAATCTACTTGCACTGGGATGCTTTTGAACTGCTAGGTTGGCAGGAGCTGGAACAGAGCAACGGGAGCTCACCCCGTCGCGGGGATTCAAACCGCCGACCTTACAATCAGCAAGCCCAAAAGGCTCAGTGGTTTAGACCACAGTGCCACTTGTGTCCCTTCCAGGGCTGTATGTACCTGCCTCTGGGGTTACGAAGGTCTGGGAAGAACTCCATTCACTCCAGAAACCTTTTTTCATTTCTGGAATGCATTGTACCTGCACCTCGTAGGAAGTGAATGGCTTCAGGTCCTCCAGGTCATACCCTTCCTGGTCTACATGCTCCTCACTCTGCTGGGAAAGAACATTATCGTCATCATTATTATTATTACTCTTATTATTCATCGTAGCAATAGAAGTAGCAGTTATATTCCTCTTTTAAAGTAAGAATCTATAGAAAACATCTCACAAATCAGGTAAAACAACCCCCAACCCCATTTTCTCCTGCTATTGTTGTTGTGCTGATATACTTGCCTTCAAATAAAAATAATAAAAACAAAACAAAAATCATCAACATAAACATTCATCAGAATAGCAGGAAGTTTAGCGGGGAGTAGATGCAGGAGAGCACGGGGAGTGAGGTGTTAGGAGACCATATTCCCTCCTATGAACCTGTCCTGGTTCTGAGATCTTCAGGGAACACCCTTGTCTCTGTCCCACCACCATCTCAGATACACTTGGTGGGGACATGGGACAGGGCCTTCTCAGCGCTGGCTGCTCCAGACAATTGTGGAACTCCCTCCCTAGAGAAGCCAGACTGCCTTCTTCCTTGTTGTCTTTCTGCCGCCTAGTGAAGATTTTATTGTTCCAACAGGTTTTTGAAAACTGACTGCTTTTAATGAAAGGGCTGGTGCCATGCTATTTCTACAGCAATTAATTGTATGGTTTTAATTTAATTCTATCAATGTTTAATCGGTTTTTAACGTGTCTTTTCTGTTCTTATTATTATTTGTAAGCCATCTTGAGCCCCTCTTGGGGAAAAAGGTGGGGTATAAATAATAATAAAAAGTTGTTATTTTTTATCACTGAGAGGGAAAGCAACGCCAAACAATTGGAGCTGAGACTCCTAGCTTCTGTTCCAGTTTGGGAAGCTGTTTAACTTCCACTGAGGTCTCTGTGCTTTCTTCTCAAATCATTTCAAGGTGCACCCACAGAGAATATGCTTGGTCTCCCAGGTTTGTTGCTGTGATGTGCCAAACACCATAATTGTCTCAGATTCCTCAGGTTGCAGTTCTCCCAGAATACAAGCTGGATAACAGCTGATGGGATGGGGAAACAGACCCATGCATCCAAACAAAACAGACTCACGTAAGTCCAGCTGTGGTCCTTGGACATCTTGTATCGAAGGGCACAGGTGAGCGGCTGGTGATGAAGGGATTCAGACCAGTGAGGGTTCTTCCAACTCACTGTAGCGACAGAGGACTCAAACACTACAGGCTCCAGATCAGGAGGAGGAGGCTTCACTGAAAGAAGCAACACAGAGAAAGGCCTCAGGCACAAGAACCCTTGTTGCTTACCCTTCACTCCTACTTCCCACGCTCCACTCTAAGCATTAGGAATGGAGCCATAACTATGCCATACAGTCATACCTTGGGATAAATACGCTTCAGGATAAGTATTTTTGGGTTGCACTCCACAGCGACCCAGAAGTAATGGAGTGTGTTACTTTTGGGTTTCACAGCTCGCGCATGCGCAGACGGTCAAAATGACGTCACGCACATGCGCGGAAGCGGCAAAACGCGACCTGCGCACACGCAGACACACTTACATTCTGTTCAGGATGCATATGGGGCTCCGGAATGGATCCCGTTCGCATCCCGAGGTACCACTGTAACAACAAACTCTAAACAAAACCCAGGAAACAAATGCTGAGGAGTAAGATCAAGGGGTCAGCATGTCCACAGAGCAGGTGGCCTGCAATTCCACATCACAACTTCCACTGTTTTTATTACTAAAGTTACTGGTTTCTTATGAACAAGAGGAAGCAGTCTAGTGTTTTTCTCAGAAGTCAGGGAGAGATTAGGTGGACTTCTGCAGTCAGCGCAGTGACTTTTCAAGGTGTTCTAAATTCTTTCAGGATCCAAATATTGGGAAGCCAAAACCAACCAAACAAAAATGCAACATGAGATAGCACATTTGATTCACTTTCACAATTTAGTCTACTCACAGGATTTGTGTGCACATTTTTGAGAAAGCACACACAGGACTGAATGCAGTGAAGAGGTGAGTGTTGCAGAACTAGAGATAACTTGGATGGGCTGGAAACTGCTTTAAGTAAATTTAACAGGACCCACTGAAAGCCCCAGCCACATAATTTCAAGTGTCAAAGTCTTTAGGGATATAAGTTGCCATTTTTCCTTGAACAATAGAAAAGCTGAGGTGTCTGGAATTTCACAGCTCGTGACATCACTGTGGAATCTGCAGGCGTGATCCTCTATTGCAGCGTAACACCATTATTCAAGCTGCCCTGTACCACACAGATGCAAGATCAGCTCCAGATGTGAGATGGCCCTTGGCAGAGTGCCCTCTGGCAGCCCAGCCTCCCACATCACTGGTCCCCCATCCACAAGCTTTCATGGTGGTGGAAGTGGTGGCATCCTGAATTTCCCACAATACCCCACAGTGATGCTACATCAGGTTAGGTCTTTAGGCATTGTGGGAATTCCAAAGTGGTACTCACAGGCCCAGCTGTTTAGTTCTGGGGATGAAGGCCAGCACTGCCACCAGGTCCCCTGTTGGGGTCTCAGCAACTGCCAAGAGTTGCCTGATGCTGACACTGAGCCTGCACTGATACACACAAGTGAGCAAGCACACTGGTACTATTTTTAGCACTGAGCCTTGTGGGCTTGCCGATCAGAAGGTTGGCGGTTCGAATCCCCGTGATGGGGTGAGCTCCCATTGCTTTGTCCCAGCTCCTGACAATCTAGCAGTTCGAAAGCACGCCAGTGCAAGTAGATAAATAGGTAACGCTGCAGCGGGAAGGTAAATGGCATTTCTGTGCACTCTGGTTTCCATCACAGTGTTCTGTTGCACCAGAAGCAGTTTAGTCCTGCTGGCCACATGACCCGGAAAGCTGTCTGTGGACAAACACTAGCTCCCTCGGCCTGAAAGCAAGATGTGCACCGCAACGCCATAGTCGAATTAAACTGGACTTAACCGTCCAGGGATCCTTTACCTTGTTTACCTTACTATTGTTAGTAATATTTTTTTATCCTCATCTGCAGGTTTATCTAGACCCTTCCCCAAAGCACTCTGTGCCTATTTTCTCTCACCTATTTCATGCAGGCTGAAGTTTAACTTAGCGGAAGTTGCAATCCCAGCCATGCCGTGATTGGTTTCTACCCAAACACTGTAGCTGTCCCCCTGTGTCAGATTGCGCCTTTCAATAAGCAACCAGTTCTGCTTGCCGGGAGCTCCACGCCTGGGGGGTTCGCCAGGATGACTAGAGAAAGAGGCAGAAAGAGGAAAGGCAATTGCGGCATGAATCAAAAGTGAGTATTTGCCACTCCTTACTTATACAAATTCCTGCCAACCTAGCAGTTCGAAAGCACATCAAAGTGCAAGTAGATAAATAGGTACCGCTCCGGCAGGCAGGTAAACAACGTTTCCGTGCACTGCTCTGGTTCTCCAGAAGCAGCTTAGTCATGCTGGCCATGTGACCCGGAAGCTGTACTCCAGCTCCCTCGGCCAATAAAGCGAGATGAGCGCTGCAACCCCGGAGTCGGTTACGACTGGACCTAATGGTCAGGGGTCTCTTTACCTTTACCTTTGGTTATACAAATATATTGCCCAGGACTTACCATTCCTTGCAAAACCTTGCCACAAATATCCTGCAAATCCCCCATTTGCAATTCAGAATAAAGAGTTATGTAAAGTGGGTAATTTGTTTTGTTCTGAGTGTGGAATTTGTAAATTTGGTCTCCCAAGACTATGCATTTTCATACACATGCCTCTGTGTTGGCTACAGTAATAATAATAATAATAATAATAATATTAATAATACATATGTGATATAGAAATAAATAAATATACAGTACTGCCACAAATTTTAGAGAACAATTGCTTTCTGGAATGACTAGGAATGCCTGCTAAAACCCCCAATGCCAATTCATCTACAAACCAAGAGCAGTACATATTTGACTTATTTTTTTAAAAAGTAAGCAACAGGCAAATATGGAGGGTTTGTGAAAAATAATCAAGAATTTGGAGATGTAAGTAGGAAGTAGTGATTGCCCCATGCAAAGACACAGAATAAAGTCATAATGAATACTGGGCAACAGAAGCTTAATTCCTGACCGGCCTGGAAGTAGTCTATATGCAGAGATTGTTAAAGTCAACCTGAACACTTTCCCTCCGAGTAATAGGGTATCTGAGGAATTATGAGGTATAATTATGAGGTATTACTATTGTCTCCATACTGCAGATGTGGGGCTCATTGGATTCTGGATTGCCTAAGGGTACCTGGTAAGTTCAAGCAGATGTGAGATTTTCGGCAGGGGACTTTCCGACTCACATTGACGCCAGCCAATAGAGTGATGTGTGAGGAGACAGGTTAGTTTAAAAACAAGGTCTGTGGGCTAATGATGAGTCTGGACTTATCTGCAAAGCTGTCTGAAGCATAATGGCAGACAACTCCTGTCCAGGCAGGTAACTTCCAGAGTCAGAAACTCCCTGGAAGGCTCTGTCAATCAAATGCAGCGACTTCTTTTGCTGACAAGACCTTGGTAGAAGCCCTTTTGCCTCCCTGAAGAATGCTGAAATGGCATTTGAGACCAATGCAGCTAACAATAGAGTGAGGAAGTTGCAGCACACTGTGAGGACTGCCACCCAAGTGCACACACGCACTGATGCACACACACACACACTTCCTAAGGCCGACAAAGCAAATTCTGCCTGACATTTCGGAAGTTTTGCCTCTTTCATGCCAAAATCCACAGGCTCTCTGGGGCTGGATCAGCACAGGGAAACACAGGTAACGCCTTGCTTACAATTTCAGGCTCTTATAGTAGAGGACATGGGAAGTATTAGCATCTGGAGGCTCTCTGGTAGACCAACTGCAGTTCACAATATTGCTGGGCACTGACTGATAACATTTCAGGTCCGTGGGGGCATCAGGGTCACCTGCAAATAGAGACATATTCCAAAATCAGCACTTAAGCCACAGAAAACACAGCCATTATCTTGCACTATTAAAATTCAAGGGAAGTGATCCTAGTTGTCCAGACAGAATTACCACCCTTCTCTATTTGTTTGTTTGTTACATTTCTATCCTGCACTTTCCCCCTCAAAGGAGCTGAGCGCAGCAAACAACAAATGACAGAGCAATAAAAACATCAATAAAACATCTCCAATATACAGTGGAACCTCAGTTTTCAAGCATCTCAGAAGCTGAACATTTCAGAAGCTGAACGCCGAAAACATGGAAGTCATTGCTTCCATCTTCGAACGCACCTCGGAAGTCAAACAGCTTCCACTGTGTGTTTTTCCATTTTCTCAATGGATTTTGCCGATTGCCCATTGCTCCTCGGTTTTCGAACATTTCGGAAGTTGAAAACCAAGGTTACACTGTATAAGCTAATCACCAAATGGCACCTTAAACCTAGATGGCAGTCACCACAATGGAATTTCTAGGGAATTTCTAGGTCCCATCTCCCCCCATTGGTGGTATTATTATTATTATTATTATTATTATTATTATTATTATTATTATTATTTTATAAAACAAATCTCTAAGGGGTTTACAACATCCCCCCAAAGAATCCAGAATAAAACAGGGGGGCTTTTCTGCAGTGGCTCCCCATTTGTGGGATGCGCTCCCCAGGGAGGTTTGCCTGGCACCTTCATTGCATATATTTAGGTGCCAGGTAAAAACATCCCTCTTCTCCCAGACCTGTGGCTAATTAAACAATCTATGGCATTTTGAATGGGGGGGGGCGTTCAGGTATTGTTTTTGTATGTTACTATGTTATGGGAACCAGATAGAGGGCCTTCACAGTGGTAGCACCCTCCCTGTAGAACGCCTTCTCATCAGATGTTAAGGAAATGAACCATTACAGTGGACACGCGGGTTGCGAACGTGATCCGTGCGGGATGCGCGTTCGCAACCCACAGCGTTCGCAACCCACAGCACAGTGCTGCATCTGTGCACGCGCAGGTTGCGATTCAGTGCTTCTGCATATGCGCAAAGCGCAATTTAGCGCTTCTGCGCATGCGAAACCACCGAAACCCACAAATAACCCGTTCTGGTACTTCCAGGTTTTGGCGTACCTGTAACCCAAAAAAACGCAAACTGAAGCGTCTGTAAGCCGAGGTATGACTGTATATGACTTTTAGAAAACATCTGAGGTTTTTATATGTACTGTAAACTGTCCGGATGGGTGGGGGAATGAATTATGATGATGATGATGATGATGATGATGATGTTTTTATATTGTAAACTACCCTGTGCTCATTGGATGAAGGGCAGGATAAAACTTTAATAAATCATCCTCATCATTCCTATACAGATGCAGCTTAAAAGGCTCAACAGTAATTGCATTTCTGACCCACAGCTCCCCACCACACACACCTTCTCAGCATCTTCACTTCCTTCCTGCCATTACCACACAGGCCCCTGCTGTCTCTAGGCCTTAGTCCTGCTTTCTCCTTCACCTGCACCTTCATGCCTCCACCATTTACTGTTTTCTCAAGTCTCTGCTTCTCAAACACTCCCTGCTCTGTCCGCCTTGCCTCCTGGCCTCTCTCCCCAAGAGCTCACAGCCTTTCCTGTCCTTGCTCCCCTGCCCTCTCACACCCTTCTCATTCTGAAACATTATCTCCCTTGCACTTATTCCCTCGCGCATTCCCTCTGTCTCCTACACCACCGCTTGCTTCAGATAGCTGTAACCCACTGCTTCACCTGTCTCCTTCCATTCCAAGAGAGCTTAGTTCCCAGGCAAGCTTGATGTTGGTGATATCACACCAGCCTAGCTAATTAGCATCACAAACTCTGGTGCCCAGGCTGGTTTGCATCCCCCAAATTTTAGACTCGCGGCATTAAAGACCTATGCCACCAGCCACTCGCACGTAATAATAATAATAATAAATTTTATTTATACCCCACCCTCCCCAGCCAAGGCCGGGCTCAGGGCGGCTAACAAGCAATAATAAAAACAAGTTGAATGAATACAACTTAAAAACAAGATTAAAATACAACATTAAAACATTAAAATGCAGCCTCATCACAGGAGAAGAAAGGAAAAATGAAAAAGCGGGAGGGAATCAAAACTGATTCCAAGCCAAAGGCCAGGCGGAACAAATCTGTCTTACAGGCCCTGCGGAAAGAAATCAGATCTTGCAGGGCCCTGGTCTCATGAGACAGAGCGTTCCACCAAGCCGGGGCCAGTGTTGAAAAGGCCCTGGCTCTGGTTGAGGCTAATCTGACTTCCTTAGGGTCCGGAACCTCTAGGGTGTTGCTATTTATGGACCTTAAGGTCCTCCATGGGGCATACCGGGAGCTGGGATAGTCGCACAAATGCTACAGCTAAGTGGCACAGTGCCACAAATAATCAGTTGCCACACAGCAGTGTGTGAGAGACAATAGCAGGAGTCGTAATCGGCTCAGATATGAAATTTTTGAGACAGTCCTGTATGAAGGAAATGATGAATGCTGATCCCTTACCTTTTTTCAGCCCAAAGACCTTTAACGACAGAAGCAACAGCCACGCTGGATTCCCCCTGTTTCCCATAGTGCCAGCAATGTCCTGTATTAAGAGACAGCAATGGTGAATCATGAGATAAGGACAAAGTCAAGCAGCACTGAATTAAATGCTTCCCCCCATTTACTATATTTATTTATGTGGACTTTATTTGTGTGCCCATGTCAGAATGGAACATTGGAACCTTCGAGGAACTAAAGCACAAAACGTTTTTACGAGCTCAAAGATTGGCAGGGGATTGATTCGGCAGAAACACCAGCGTGTGAGGAGATGCTGCGAACTTATAGAGGGGAATCATAGACATAAAATCCACACAGAAACACATCATTGCTTGTTTTAACTCGCTTGTGGGAACAACTTGGAGGCTGTGAAAGAAGGAAGCTTAACAACAGAAAGAATTAGAGGAACCATTGGAAGTGTCTATGAAAAGCAGAAGACGTATGAGATGATCAGAACCCTCCGAACTTGAAGCACAGGATGTCCTACTAAAAATTTAAAATTTGGCAGAATATTTGGAATATTTGATATGTATATGTACAATTTGGAATGTTTAATTTGATTTGATCGGATTGTTAAAGTGGAAAATTTAATAAAAATTAATTAAAAGAAAAAACAAAGCCTGGCAGGGGAAGCAGCTGTGTGGGACTCACCACTGGCAACACCACAGGTACTATGGCTCCAGTGGGAGCCATTGCTGACTGCATAACTCCATGTTCTGCCTCCAATGTCAGAGGCAATGTATGCACCTGAATGCCGGGTGCAGGTGAGCACAAGTTGTTGGGAGAGTGCTCAGGTCATTCTTTTGAGCTTCCCACTGTTAAGTTGTGGGCAAACATATCAGACGACACGGCGATTCTTCCAAAGCAGCTCTTTATTTGTAAGCTGGAACAGAACTGAACTGAGGAGCTCAGTCAGCCTGCTTATATACAGCTCCACTAGAGTACAACAGTAACCATTTTCTGTAACTATCCAATCACTGAACGTCACTTTCGATCCTTCATTTGCATACAAACTATCCAATCACTGAACGTCACTTTCGATCCTTCATTTGCATAACTATCTACAGTATCCCCCTGCTGGCCCAGGGTGAGAACTTCAGTACATAACACCCCCAGTCATCTCATTGGCCACAATGAGAACAGGACACTGGACTAGATGGGCCTTTGGTCTCAGCCAGCAGAGCTCTTCTTATGTCATGGGTAGGCAAACTAAGGCCCGAGGCCCAGATCCGGTCCAATTGCATTCTCAATCCAGCCCGCAGACGGTGCAGGAATCAGCGTGTTTTTACATGAGTAGAATGTGTGCTTTTATTTAAAATGCATCTCTGGGTTATTTGTGGGGCACAGAAATTCGTTCATTTATTTTTTTCAAAATATAGTCCGCCCCCCCTCGCACAAGGTCTGAGGGACAGTGGACCAGCCCCCTGCTGAAAAAGTTTGCTGACCCCTGCCTTATGTTCTTAACTACATTCCACATACAATTTGACACAGCAGTGGACAGGTGGAGAAATCTTGTTCTTGCAGTAAAGGTAAAAAGGTAAAGGACCCCTGGACAGTTAAGTCCAGTCAAAGGCAACAATGGAGTTGTGACGCTCCTCTCACTTTCAAGCCAAGGGAGACGGCGTTTGTCCGCAGACGGTTTTCCAGGTCATGTGGAAAACCCCATGACTAAACCCCTTCTGGTGCAACAAAACACCGTGACAGAAACCAGAGCGCACGGAAACGCCGTTTACCTTCCCGCCGCAGCGGTACCTATTTATCTACTTGCGCTGGCGTGCTTTCAAACTGCTAGGTTGGCAGGAGCTGGGACAGAACAACGGGAGCTCACCCCGCCGTGCGGATACAAACCGCCTACCTTCTGATCGGCAAGCCCAAGAGGCTCAGTGGTTTAGACCACAGCGCCACCTGCATCCCTTTCTCACAGTAGCAATGACTGAAACATTACACATAAGAATGGTAAGAGCTAACTATGTTTTGTTGCCTTAACCAGGAGTCCACAAATTTTGGCTGACCCTGGTAGTCACTCATTGTATCTAGAAGCCACCAAGGCTCACCTTTCTTACTTCTTGATCCACAAAGGGGAGGTGGGTCCCTTATGTACCTCTGGCCACTGCTGGACAAAGTGATCATATAAGGCTTAACAAATGCACGGTCAGAGTTTCATTTTGTTTGCAGCTTCTACAGCCCATGCCACTAATTGTGTGTCCCTAACAGAAGATGCAGCTATTTTGAAAGATGCTGTCATTGGACATGTCTTCATGCAACAATAAGGTCTACCTTGATAAACCACTCTGTGTTTCTACTCTGCTCCTCCCCCAGTCTAGTGCAATGTCTGCACCTGGGATCTGGGTTTATTTCTTCCTAGCAAGTTCAGAATTCAAAAGCAACAAATAACCTTAGTTTTTAAAACCTGGCTACCAATCCTGACTTATTAAGCAGAAACAAACTATGATTCCAGGTTTCCCCACCTGCAAGGCAGAAGCAATCGGCCTCCATGCACCTATGTGGGCACAGCATTTATTCTTGTTCCCTGACAATAGGGATCCTAACTAAGGCAACCCCCGCCCCTACAACACAACTAGTTGTCTCGCCCAGGAGCCACTGCAGAAGTAAATTTATGGGGGAAGTGAAGGTGATCGTAGCAATGGGAACTTATTGCCAGTCCCCTTTAGGTCATACAGATCAACCTAACCCACCCAGTGCAGTCCCCTCCACTTTCTTAAAGTGACAGACTCATAAAACTGGTTGCCAGCCAGTGTGCAGTAGTTCTGCATTCTTGAAAAGAAGCAGGAGGAGGTCTCTTTCCTTACTGTCACTTTACCCAGCTGAGCTGGATCCCATGGTTTGAAAGCAGGCTTCTAGGACTGTCTGAGCGCTATACTGAGACTTTTTTTAAAAAACCACCCAAAGCGCATCCTTGTCCTCAAATAAATTTGGGCACCGTAGTTTGCTCCTCGCAAGGTTGCGATTCCCAGCAACCCTTAAACTATAGTGCCCAGAATTCTTCGAGAGGGCAGTGACCAAAAGGAGGAGGAATACCAGGAGGAATGGAAGAAATTTATTTAGCTATTTAGCTAAATGTGTTAAGATAACTTAAACAGAATGACTTGCAGGTATCAGACTGGCCTAGGATTTAAATACAGTGGTACCTCGGGTTAAGTACTTAATTCGTTCTGGAGGTCTGTTCTTAATCTGAAACTGTTCTTAACCTGAAGCACCACTTTAGCTAATGGGGCCTCCTGCTGCTGCCGTGCCGCTGGAGCACGATTTCTGTTCTCATCCTGAAGCAAAGTTCTTAACCTGAAGCATTATTTCTGGGTTAGCGGAGTCTGTAACCTGAAGTGTATGTAACCTGAGGAATATGTAACCTGAGGTATGTGATGTTATAGAACAATATGTTTAAAGTTAAAATGAAAAGAAAGAAAGAGGTTAATTGACTAAGTAATTTTTAGGTGAAACTAGTTTTGGAAAACTGCTGCAATGATATATATGGAAATTCAGCCAGGGGGATTCGAGGAAGTCACCCAACAATGTTAACAAAAATGGAACGATTACAGTTAGGATTTATGTTTGCGTGTTTGTTTGTGTTTCTTTTTGATGTTTTCTTGTATATGTTTGTCATAAATTTGGAAAATCAATAAAAAAAAAATGGGAGGGGGGAGAATTCTTCGGGAGGGGACGAGATGCGCTTTAAAGGCACAACGTCAAACTGGAGAAAGGGAGAGAAGCGGATGAAAGGAGAGCCAGGAACCACGTTGTGGTGGAGCCCTTCCCGGCTCCGGCCCCAGACCACGAGCGAGCAGCCTGCCCAGCTCAAGCCTCGTCGGTGATGCAGCGGCTCTTTTGCCCTGCCTCCGGGACTAATCCCCCGCGCGCATCTCCGGATCCTCTTTCCCCTCCGCCCAGGCCGCGAGCCAAAGAGAGAGGACCGAGGAGGAACCACCGTGCCAGCAGGATCCCCCCAGAGATCCCAGAGGGGAGAAAGTCATCGGCTCGCCTCGTTACTTACACGGCATCCTTTGCGCGCCGGGAGGAAACTCCAGCGCCCGCTTGGCCAGGCAATGGCTCCCCAAGCCGCGCGCTCCCCAAGGCGCCCCTTGGGGACCCCGGCGGGACTCAGGAGCGACGACCCCCCGAGCCGGGTTCTTCTCTTCGCGGAGGAAGGAAAAGATCTCGGGGCTTTTTTTCTTTTCGAGGCCACTAAGTGCCGGGGCGCTGGCTCCTCCCGCTGCGCGATCCCGCTCCGCCCCGCGACGCACCCAGCCTGTTCCGCGACGGGCTGCTCCTTCTTGGAGCGCGGTCGGGGGGCGATGGGGGCTCGCCTTCCCGGGGTGGAAGGGGAGACAAGCCTCCCTTCCTTGGGCCTCCTCTCTTTTTGAGAGCGGAGGGGGAAGCGGGTGAAAGAAAAGCAAGAGCCGCGCCGGGATCCCGTAAAGAGGAAATCGTGTCTCATCCAAATCGTGACTCACGCCACAAACTCACTCGTTTCCCCTGCTTGGGGAGTGGGTGGGGTGGGCGGGCAGGGCGCCCATTCCTCCCAGCACGTGTGCGGGGCTATGGGGGAAGCACAGAATTGTAGAGTTGGAAGGGACACCCAGGGTCATCTAGTCCAACCCCCCGCAATGTGGGGAAACGTTAGGGAGCCTTAAAGGTAAAGGTAAAGGTACCCCTGCCCGTACGGGCCAGTCTTGACAGACTCTGGGGTTGTGCGCCCATCTCACTTAGGAGGCCAGGGGCCAGTGCTGTCCGGAGACACTTCCAGGTCACGTGGCCAGCGTGACATCGCTGCTCTGGCGAGCCAGAGCCGCACACGGAAACGCCGTTTACCTTCCCGCTGGTAAGCGGTCCCTATTTATCTACTTGCACCCGGAGGCGCTTTCGAACTGCTAGGTTGGCAGGCGCTGGGACCGAGCAGCGGGAGCGCACCCCGCCGCAGGGATTCGAACCGCCGACCTTTCGATCGGCAAGTCCTAGGCCTTGAGGCTTTAACCCACAGCGCCACCTGCGTTAAAGGTAAAGGTAAAGGTACCCCTGCCCGTACGGGCCAGTCTTGACAGACTCTGGGGTTGTGCGCCCATCTCACTTAAGAGGCCAGGGGCCAGCGCTGTCTGGAGACACTTCCGGGTCACGTGGCCAGCGTGACATCGCTGCTCTGGCGAGCCAGAGCCGCACACGGAAACGCCGTTTACCTTCCCGCTGGTAAGCGGTCCCTATTTATCTACTTGCACCCGGAGGCGCTTTCGAACTGCTAGGTTGGCAGGCGCTGGGACCGAGCAGCGGGAGCGCACCCCGCCGCAGGGATTCGAACCGCCGACCTTTCGATCGGCAAGCCCTAGGCGCTGAGGCTTTAACCCACAGCGCCATCTGCGTCCCGCCACCTGCGTTAGCCAAGCGCAAAGGCGCAGAGGCACAGCGTGGGCGGAGGGCGGCGACCGTCGCTCCGAGCGCAGCCAGACTGAGAAGGACGCAGCAGCTCAAGCGCCCTGCGAGCTCAGCGCTATTTCTGCGAGTCTTGCAAAGTGTCGCAGTTCGCCAAGAGTGCGCCACTCAAAGCCTGGCGGGCAGTGGGTGGGGGTTGCTCTGTCGGCGACCCCCACCCCCACACTCTTCTCATTGGAGAGTGATCTGGGTCTCCGGATGGAGGAACAAAGTACAGTGGTACCTCGGGTTAAGTACTTAATTCGTTCCGGAGGTCTGTTCTTAACCTGAAGCACCACTTTAGCTAATGGGGCCTCCTGCTGCCACCGCACCACCGGAGCACGATTTCTGTTCTCATCCTGAAGCAAAGTTTTTAACCTGAGGTACTATTTCTGGGTTAGTGGAGTCTGTAACCTGAAGGGTATGTAACCTGAGGTATGCCGTTTACCTTCCCGCTGGAGCGGTACCTATTTCTCTACTTGCACTTTGACGTGCTTTCAAACTGCTAGGTTGGCAGGAGCAGGGACCGAGCAACGGGAGCTCACCCCATCGCGGGGATTCGAACCGCTGACCTTCTGATCAGCAAGTCCTAGGCTCTGTGGTTTAAGCCACAGCGCCACGTCTAAACCCCCACTAAATACAATTTCTGTAAGAATACAGGAAGCCACACTGAAAACAGTGTGAAAATGGCATTGGACTCCAATCCACCCAGGGGTGAAATTAGGCTTTATTTCACCCTAGTCAAAAGACCCAGTTTGGCACATACCCCATGCGCATTTGCGTACACACACAGAGAGGCTGGGAGCCTCTGTGATGCCCCTCTGGAGGCTTCATCTGGAGCAAAACCCTCAGTCAGCCCCCACCCCAGGGCCGGATTTAGCTTTGATGATGCCCTAAGCTACTGGAGGCAATGGGGCCCTTTATATGTCCAGCTGTCCTTTGTCAACAACAAATTGTCACTGTTTTTTGTGTTGAATATATGCTATATGGTAATTTATGGACCTAATAGGTATCTAAAGCCATTTACAGATAACAATTTTTTTTTCCAAAGTAATTGTTGAACTGAAATACAATTAAGAAGAAGTATATTATTTTAGAGGGACGCAGGTGGCGCTGTGGGTTAAAGCCTCAGCGCCTAGGACTTGCCGATCGAAAGGTCGGCGGTTCGAATCCCTGCGGCGGGGTGTGCTCCCGCTGCTCGGTCCCAGCGCCTGCCAACCTAGCAGTTCGAAAGCACCTCCGGGTGCAAGTAGATAAATAGGGACCGCTTACCAGCAGGAAGGTAAACGGCGTTTCCGTGTGCGGCTCTGGCTCGCCAGAGCAGCGATGTCACGCTGGCCACGTGACCCGGAAGTGTCTCCGGACAGCGCTGGCCCCTGGCCTCTTGAGTGAGATGGGCGCACAACCCCAGAGTCTGTCAAGACTGGCCCATACGGGCAGGGGTACCTTTACCTTTTTACAACAGCTGCAAGAGTCTTGTTAGTACAAGGATGGAAGAATGAGGAAGTCCCAAGGAAAGAACAATGGCAAGAGAGACTGATGCGGAATTGGCAAAGTTAACAGATAAACTACGAGAGGACAACCGTGACTTTAAAGAAGAATAGGAACTTTTTACAAACTATTTAAAATGACAACAAAAGGACTTGGATTCCTTGGCAGGTTTTGAACAAACACCCACAAATTTATTAGTAGAACATAGGATAGATAAGATATGTATAACCTTTTAACGTGCAGAGAATAATATGTGCAAACAAATCAGAGAGGGGAGCTGAGGGAAGTCTCTGGAGGGAGGGATGGGAGGGAATAAAAAAGGGGGAAATGTAATTGGTTATATTTATTGATAATTTGTTTGTTAAAATTGTTCTATATATTTATATATATATATATATATATATATATATATAGTATATTAATAGTGAAATAATTATTAAGCTCTAACTTAAAATGATTTTTTTTATTCATAACAAACTTAATAATGAAAACACATTGGCATTTGGCAACAACAAAAGTTCCTTTAGAAACACAATTTACAAAGACTCATATGGGGGGTGGGGCCAAGAGAGTGGGGCCCTAAGCTATAACTTGTTTAGCTTATATGTAAATCCGGCACTGTCCCACCCCCTAGCTACAGCTCTGACTCCGCCTAACCAGAATTGGCAAAGATGACTCTAATTCATGGGTAGGCAAACTAAGGCCTGGGGGCCAAATCCGGCCCAATTGCCTTCTAAATCCAGTCTGCGGACAGTCCAGGAATCAGCGTGTTTTTACATGAGTAGAATGTGTCCTTTTATTTAAAATGCATTTCTGGGTTATTTGTGGGGCATAGGAATTAGTTCTTTTTTTCCCTTCAAAATATAGTCCGCCCCCCCCACAAGGTCTGAGGGACAATGGACTGGCCCCCTGCTGAAAATGTTTGCTGACCCCTGCTCTAATTTATGCTGGCATGGTTGTGGTCACATTGGAACACTGCTCCATGTGTGGTGGGATTGCTGCATGGTGCAGAGATTCTGGAGCCAAATTTTGGAAACTATCTTGGGTACTGCCGTGGGCAACCCTGACCTCTGTCCCTCTTTCCTTCCCTCCCTCTTCTGATACCCTCTTGTTTCTCTGCCTCCCAAAGGCTTGCATGGCTGTTTGTTGCAGCAGCCCTGACTACAAGCTCCACAGGAGAATGGTGCTTCTGGAGCTGGCCAGGAGGTGCTGGTTGCTAGGAGCTGAGGTGGCCTTGGAGTAAGCAAGAAGCGGGCGAGGGAGCCCAGCCAGCCAGTCTGTCAGCCTTTGCTGCCTGTCCAACGAAATGGACAGACAAGTGGGAGGCCGGGTGGGCAAGCAGGAACTGTGCTGGCCTTGCTTGTGCTTGCTGTGTGCAAGGCCTGCCTGGGAGGTGAGTTCCTGGTTACCTTTGGCCATTCTCCGTTTGGCCACTAAGGCTGGAGGCCTCCTCTGCCCAGGCCCCTGTGGGGTGATGTGAGGAGGCATCTCTCTTTGGGGTGCGGGGGGCAGATCAGAGACCAGGGACGGCTGCCCAGAGGACTCCCAAGGAGAGGAGATGAGGCTGAGGGAACCCTCCACAAGGGAGGGTGTTTGAAAAAGGACAAGAGACTGCCAGCTCTGCAGGCAAGGGGTGACAGAACTGGGCTCCTGAGCCCCACAGGGGTGCCGCAGAAAGAATGTAGTTGGTCAAGGGAACAGTGAACTCAAAAAGGTTGAAAACTTCCGGCATACAACATTCAGTTGGTTAGACCCCCAAGAGTCATTCCTCTTTACCTAGCCCAGTTGAACGAGGAATGCCAATTTCAACTTTGCCTGCATACCCAGGGCTTTAATGAAACTTTGGAGAGACTGGAAGTATGTGCAGATGCAAGAACCACCTTGAGAGATTTCGTTGGTCTTATCAAAACTTCAGAATCTGCTCAGAATTCTTCAGGCACTTCTCGTAGGGTGGACAGTGGAGCAGCTTGGTCATTTTAGATTATGGATTTAATGTTGAGGGGGGACTCTGGGTTGTGATATATGTCACAATGGTGGTAAGCTAGCCATCCTGTGCTTGAGGGCCCTGCTGCCCATTCTGCTTAGTGGAGGCCATTGGCTTCTCTGAATTTTTGCTTTGATGGCACCACCAATTGGTTTAAAACATACTTAGGGCAAACTTGCTGTGGCATTTCTAATTTTAGGCATGCTTATGTCATCAACATTGATATTATTATTATTATTATTATTATTATTATTATTATTATATCCACCTTGAAGGGCCTTCTTGTTACTCTCCATGTCAACAAAGTTCATCTCTCTGTTTTGTTTCATTTCAGCTTTTTATTTCAGCTTTCACATAATGTGCAATCTTAAAGGTAAAGGTACCCCTGCCTGTACGGGCCAGTCTTAACAGACTCTAGGGTTGTGCGCTCATCTCACTCTAGAGGCCGGGAGCCAGCGCCGTCCGCAGACACTTCCGGGTCACATGGCCAGTGTGACATCGCTGCTCTGGCGAGCCTGCACCAGCGCAGCACACGGAACGCCGTTTACCTTCCCGCTATAAAGCGGTACCTATTTATCTACTTGCACTTTTAAGGGTGCTTTCGAACTGCTAGGTGGGCAGGAGCTGGGACCGAAGGATGGGAGCTCACCCCGCTGCGGGGATTCGAACCGCCGACCATATGATCGCCAAGTCCAGGCACTGTGATTTTACCCACAGCGCCACCCGCGTCTCCATGTCAACAAAGTTCATCTCTCTGTTTTGTTTCATTTCAGCTTTTTATTTCAGCTTTCACGTAATGTGCAATCTTAAAAGAGAACAAACACTGTCTTTCTCCAGGAAGAAGGAACTGATGAACAGAGAAGCAGCAGCAGGGCAAAGACTGTTGCTTGCAATGCCATCCTACTCAAATCAAAACTCAGCTGCACATTCGTAAGACAAAGCGTGCGACGGACACGGACACACACACACACACACACACACACACCCAAGAGACCAGGGCATGACACATTCCTCGTGAGCGTTTCGCTGCAGCACTTGGGAGGGTTCCTTGTTCTACTGTGACTGCAGGTACATTTGGTTTCCTATTGCAGTAATGGCTGTAGGAACACAAACTTCAGGTTTATCAACAGCAGCTGTAGGAGAGGAGCAGCGTAAGGGAAGTAATGGTAGAGTGGGAATTTTTCAATTAATTGGGACTTGCCAGAATCATTAAATCCCACTCAAATTGTGTAGGCAGCCACTTAGGAGAGCTGTCTGGCAGTATGCCAGTGTGGGGTAGGTAAAGGTAAAGGACCCCTGGACGGTTAAGTCCAGTCAAAGGCAACTGTGGGGTTGCGGTGCTCATCTCGCTTTCAGGCCAAGGGAGCTGGTGTTAGTCCACAGACAGCTTTCCGGGTCCTGTGGCCAGGATGACTAAACAGCTTCTGGTGCAATGGAACATGGTGATGGAAACCAGAGTGCACAGAAACGCCGTTTACCTTCCCACCACAGCGTTACCTATTTATCTACTTGCACTAGTGTGCTTTCAAACTGCTTGGTTGGCAGAAGCTGGGACAGAGGAACGGGTGCTCACCCCGACATGGGGATTTGAACCGCCGACCTTCTGAGCGGCAAGCCCAAGAAGCTCAGTGATTTAGACTTTGTCTCATAGGATGCTGGGAATTATAATTCTTGGGCACATTTTCCTAGCTTGGTGAAAGGGGTGGAGCTTTAATAGAGATATTTATGTGTGCACATTTTTGTGTCTGATGGCCTGAGCTTCAAGTTTACAAATATTTGAATATTTGAATTCCCTTTTTGTCAAACACCCACACACACACTCAACCTCGCACGCCGCCCTTTAGCACAGGGAACTGATTTCACTCTTGCTACAGCCCCACTTGCAGCAAGCGTTGCTCAGTCCTGCCAAAACATCTCGGGCTCCACGGTCAAAGCCCCAGGTTTCTTCCGAGGGACTGTGGCTCTGCTGGCCATGCCAGCTCCCATAATAGTCAGACGGATCTTTCGGCGGGGCGTGGATCGGGACCCATTCATTGGATGAGGAAGTTGCAGCAAAGGCTTCTGCAGAATCTCCTCCGGGGAGGGCACCGACATTTCCTGCAAGGAGAATCCAATATGGAAAATTGGGAGGAGCAGGCACAATGCATGTGGCTCAGCAAACAGAAAGAGAGATCAGGGTTCAAAATCATGCCATCCCTACCAGGGGTATTTTCTGAAAGTCAGCCTAAATTTGCATCTGTAAGCAAATACTATGCAAATTTGTGTCATGGCATGGACCTGCACCTTGAGTCATAAGAACATAAGAGGTAAAAAAAGGTAAAGGACCCCTGGACGGTTAGGTCCAGTCATATTTGACTGTGGGGTACAGCACTCATCTCACTTCAGGCTGAGGGAGCCGGCGTTTGTCCACAGACAGCTTTCTGGGTCATGTGGCCAGCATGACTAAACTGCTTCTGGTGCAACGGGACACCGGGACAGAAGCCAGAGTGCATAGAAACGCCATTTACCTTCCCGCCACAGCAGTACCCAGTGCTTTTTTTTCTGGGGGTACGCATACCCCTAAACATTTTGTGAATCTTTGTACTTTTGTCCATTTACTGTATTTATTTCCCCCGATTTGAACTAGAAAAATGGTGATTTTCTTGAGTCAATATGAGAATATCCCAAACATTTTTTTAGGGAAACAAAGCACTGGCAGTACCTATTTATCTACTTGCACTGGCGTGCTTTTGAACTGCTAGGCTGGCAGGAGCTGGGCCAGAGCAACGGGAGCTCACCCCATTGTGGGGATTCGAACCACCAACCTTCCAAACAGCAAGTCCAAGAGACTCAGTGGTTTAGACCACAGCGCCACCCATGTCCCACCAACCTCCAGAATTTGTCTAAGCTTCTTTTAAAGTCAGTGATGTTGGGAGACATCACTGCCTCCTGTGGGTTCAAATTCCACAGTCGTTTAAGGACCCAGCAATGCCCCTGTTAAGAATCCAATATATTATATGAAAGAAAGGGATGGATTGGGGACAGCAGAGCTGAAGCAAAACATTCAGCGAATTCCAGTTCTAGCAAATTTTCAAACTTTGCAATGTAACTGTCAATTTTCAGCTAGAGTTCAAATTTCAGAATAAGAAACCAGCAACAAAGGAGCCTGGAGGACAGTTATCTAAACAAAGATGCCTATAAATATGGTAAGCAAATAAATGATTTGGCAGTAATGATTTAAATTTGACTGTCCTTTATTTTCACCTGTTCAAGAGGATGCTTTCTGAGTAGCTGAATGAACGAATGACGTTAGTAATAACTTTATGCTAATACAAGTCAGCCATCATACAAAACAGAATCAGAATCAGAAGAATATTTATTTGCATCAGCCACTAGCCATAGCCATAGCAATAAAATAAAATGTACTGAAGATAGAGGTAAAAACTTAACTATAGAAAATACATTTGGGGGGTTTACATCAATCAAATAATAGATCTTATTCTAAGTGCCCCCACTAAACACCTTGCAGTTTTTGCTATCACCTGATTATCTTGATCTGCTAAAGGAAAGGACACGGCGAGCAACCCAGCATGGACAATAATAGAGGGGTAATAACCTCACTCCTCAAATCTTCATAAAGAGTGCAAGCCAGAGGCACATGAGCCACTGACTCAATACTGCCATCTCCACAGGGACATACTGTATTTTTCCATGTATAAGACGCCTGCCTCTGTGTATAAGGCGCCCCCTATTTTGGGGGACTAAAAATTAAGAAAATGGGGGGAGATTGCCCGTGTATAAGATTACCCCCCCTTTTAAAAATATTAATTTTTAGTAAAAAAAACAAAACCCTAGTCTTATACACAGAAAAGTACGGTAACCGTTTTTCCAGTGCATTTTTTTGAAATCGACCCTCAAATACAGCCAAAGGCAGTATATTCAATCTTGTGAAAGTGAAAGCGCATCTGTATTTTGAAATTGTTAAATTTTGCAAATAGGGTGCCGAAGTGTCAAAATGACTAGGTGGAAAATAATCATGCCATGGACAAAATTTCCTTATTGTGGCCAAATTATTCTGTCGCTCGATATCTTATAGGGCATATAAAACATGTACTACTGCTACTGAAAAACCGTTGGATATCAAATACTGGTGCCAAATGTCAAATACATACTGGACATTCATGCACGCATATATTCAATGTCATAATTCACAGAAGATCATTTCTGAGCATAAATTAGGAGGGCAAATTCCATGCAAAGCTTCTGTTTATCAGAATCTCATCAGTAGCATCTGTGCTGGGGCTGTGCACAGCTCACCACCACCCACAGCCTTGAGCCAGGTGTCCCCAACCAGGACCTGCCTTTAGCTAGTGTGGTTTAGTGGTTAGAGCATTGGACTAGGACCTGGGAGACGAGGGATCTGCACTTGGCCATGATGCTAATTGAGGTTACTTTGGGCCAGTCATTGCCTCTCAGCCTAACCTACCTCACAGTGTTGTGGGGATTAAATGAGAACTGTGTATGCCACACTGAGCTCCTTGGAGGAAAAAGCAGGATATAAATGCAATAAAATAAACAATTGGTGCATCCAGGCAAACCACATAGTAGCCAAGTTATTTTGTCACCTGAGTCCCTTTCCTCACTCTCTGGCAGTAAAAGGCAAAAAAAGGTAAAGGCCCCTGGATGGTTAAGTCCAGTCAAAGGTGACTATGGGGTTGCGGCGCTCATCTCGCTTTCAGGCCGAGGGAGCCAGTGTTTGTCCACAGACAGCTTTCTGGGTCATGTGGCAGCATGACTAAACTGCTTCTGGCGCAACGGGACACCGTGACAGAAACCAGAGAGCACAGAAACGCCGTTTACCTTCCCGTCGCAGCGGTACCTGTTTATGTACTTGCACTGGCATGCTTTCGAATTGCTAGTTTGGCCAGAGCTTGGATAGAGCAACAGGAGCTCACCCCATTCCAGGGATTCGAACCACCAACCTTCTGATCGGCAAGCCCAAGAGGCTCAGTGGTTTAGACCACAGTGCAACTATAACAATACAGTGGTACCTCGGGTTAAGAA
The DNA here is from genome assembly GCF_951804945.1 of Podarcis cretensis. Lineage (NCBI taxonomy): Eukaryota > Metazoa > Chordata > Lepidosauria > Squamata > Lacertidae > Podarcis > Podarcis cretensis. The sequence goes on from NC_137187.1 coordinate 35,490,114, forward strand.
CTTAATTCGTTCTGGAGGTCCGTTCTTAACCTGAAACTGTTCTTAACCTGAGGTACCACTTTAGCTAATGGGGCCTCCTGCTGCTGCCATGAGATTTCTGTTCTCATCCTGAAGCAAAGTTCTTAACCCGAGGTACTATTTCTGGGTTAACGGAGCCTGTAACCTGAAGCGTCTGTAACCTGAGGTACCACTGTAGTAAAATCAAATGACTAACAATTTGCTGGACCTCTGAAAACCAGCTGTGTCACTCTTGCCCAATGTTAGGACTGGTCCTGGCTAGACGAGGCCTCATTCCTCCTCTCTCCCACCCACCCCTCCGGTCAACAGTCCCCAGCTCTCCAAACACTCACCTGCCCGTCTCCAGCGAGATCCTCCACAAGTGAAGATGACTGCGCGGATGAACTCTCTGCCACACAGTTTGACACCATAGGGTGGTGTCCTGGCCTCACTTGGCAGCCTCAACTCAGACAGCAGCACCCCGAGTACCAGAGCCAGGAGGATCTTGGGCATGGCTGGACTCGGGCAGGATGGTCGAGAGATGCTGGGCGTTGTGCAATTCCTATCTGCCTTCTTGCCTGCTCTCAATGTGCCTTGCTCCTCTTTATACCATCATGAGTGATTGAGGATGTCCTTCAAGGTTATCTACCCAATTATCATCATGTAGACCTTTCTTGGACACTGGGCAGGGTTTTGGGGGGGCGGGGGTGGGGGCGGGATAACTGCTGCTGATAATGCTAGCTAGTCAGAGATAACCTTTTCTTTGTTATCAGTATGGCAAGTGCGGAATTGTGTTCAGTGTTTACCTGGCCTTTTGGAGCTGCACATTGACGGAGGAAGTGCGGAGGAAGTGGAGGTGTCCCCCCCCCCTTTCATAATGCTTGAACTCAGGGCCATCCCGTTGAAATTGAAGGTTAAAAGATTCAGGACAGAGAGTACTTATTCACACTGCATGAGTCTTTCACCCCCATTTACTGTTTTAACTTTTGTGGATTTTTAAACATGGATACATATCAAATGGGACGTGGGTGGCGCTGTGAGTTAAACCACAGAGCCTAGGACTTGCCGACCAGAAGGTCGGCGGTTCGAATCCCCACGACAGGGTGAGCTCCCGTTGCTCGGTCCCTGCTCCTGCCAACCTAGCAGTTCGAAAGCACGTCAAAGTGCAAGTAGATAAATAGGTACCGCTCCGGCGGGAAGATAAAAGGCGTTTCCGTGCGCTGCTCTGGTTCGCGAGAAGCGGCTTAGTCATGCTGGCCACATGACCCAGAAGCTGTCTGCCAGCTCCCTTGGCCAATAAAGCGAGATGAGCGCCGCAACCCCAGAGTCAGTCATGACTGGACCTAATGGTCAGGGGTCCGTTTACCTTTACCTTTTAGTCTGTGAAACAAGTGGTTGAATGTCTATACAGTGGTACCTCGGGTTAAGAACTTAATTCGTTCTGGAGGTCTGTTCTTAACCTGAGGCACCACTTTAGCTTATGGGGCCTCCTGCTGCCGCCGCGCCACCGGAGCACAATTTCTCATCCTGAAGCAAAGTTCTTAACCCGAGGTACTATTTCTGGGTTAGCGAAGTCTGTAACCTGAAGTGTCTGTAACCTGAAGCGTCTGTAACCTGAAGCATCTGTAACCCAAAGTACCACTGTACTGAATAGAGTTTTTGAGGGCATTGTCATTGGCATGCTGACAGCACCCAGTGCTATTTCTCCTTTCCATCTTCTCTAGGTGGTGCAGTGGATATGCTGAATTAGTACTTGGTCATAATAATGGGCTGGATGAGGGATAATAAACTAAAAATAAATCCAGACAAGACTGAGATGCTGTGAATGGGGGGTTCTTCCATCCAGCTGAGCGATAGTACTGCTTGCTCTAGCTGGGGGGGGGGTCACACTCTTGTTGAAGGAGCAAGTAGTTTGGGGAATCTCCTGGCAGCGGTGGGTGCGGTCCACCCCGGGTGTCCGCTGCTGGTTCAGTGTAGCAAACTTCAAATAGTTAAAATGAGGCTGTTATAAATAGAACCACTCTGAAAACATTTAAAAGCATTTAAAATTTAAACTGTGGGATGATTTATTTTAATAATAATAATAATAATAATAATAATAATAATAATAATAATACCTTTATTGTCATTGTACGACCTGTGTACAATGAAATTAAACGAGCCTCCCCCCAAAAAAAACACTCAATCTCTTATCGAACAACACACCACCTCACAAGTCAATTTCGCTATGTTCTTTTCCATTCAACAGCCTAACAGCCCAGAGAGAAGCTATTTTTTAGCCTGTTGGTACAGTTGATTATACTTCTATATCTCCTGCCTGAAAAAAAGATTTCTCATCTGCTTATTATTTTAAAATCTCTAAGCAGCATACAAAAAGTACAGCATAAAAAGCAATGGGTGGAATCCAACATAGAGCTAAATGAGGTCTGCCTGCCTGTTGGGACTTTCCCCACTCTTCTTCCTTCACCCACAAACCACAAGCCCCCTACACCTCCTTTGGGGTTTCCCTAACCCTCCAGAGCAGATTTAGGGGTGCAGAGAAGAGGGGGGAAGTCTCATTGTGCAATTGCACCTTGTTTTATGCATGGTAGCAACTTTGTTGTACCCCTGCCCAGTAAGACAGTAGAAAAAACAACAAGTGTTACAATAATAATAATAATAATAATAATAATTTATTATTTGTACCCCGCCCATCTGGCTGGGTCTCCCCAGCCACTCTGGGCGGCTTCCATAAAAACCAAAAATACACTAAAATATCACAGATTAAAAACTTCCCTGAACAGGGCTGCCTTAAGATGTCTTCTGAATGTCAGGTAGTTATTTATTGCTTTGACATCTGATGGGAGGGCGTTCCACAGGGCAGGCGCCACGACCGAGAAGGCCCTCTGCCTGGTTCCCTGTAGCTTTGCTTCTCGCAATGAGGGAACTGCCAGAAGGCCCTCGGCACTGGACCTCAGCGTCCTTCAGGTATACTGGGCCGAGGCCGTTTAGGGCTTTAAAGGTCAACACCAGCACTTTGAATTGTGCTCGGAAACGTACTGGGAGCCAATGTAGGTCTTTCAAGACCGGTGTTATGTGGTCTCGGCGGCCGCCCCCAGTCACCAGTCTAGCTGCCGCATTCTGGATTAGTTGTAGTTTCCGAGTCACCTTCAAAGGTAGCCCCACGTAGAGCGCATTGCAGTAGTCCAAGCGGGAGATAACTAGAGCATGCACCACTCTGGCGAGACAGTCTGCGGGCAGGTAGGGTCTCAGCCTGAGTACCAGGTGGAGTTGGTAGACAGCTGCCCTGGATACAGAATTGACCTGCGCCTCCATGGACAGCTGTGAGTCCAAAATGACTCCCAGGCTGCGCACCTGGTCCTTCAGGGGCACAGTTACCCTATTCAGGACCAGGGAGTCCTCCACACCAGCCCGCCCCCTGTCCCCCAAAAACAGTACTTCTGTCTTGTCAGGATTCAACCTCAATCCATTAGCCGCCATCCATCCTCCAACCGCCTCTAGGCACTCACATAGGACCTTCACCGCCTTCACTGGTTCTGATTTGAAAGGGAGGTAGAGCTGGGTATCATCTGCATATTGATGAACACCCAGTCCAAACCCCCTGATGATCTCTCCCAGCGGCTTCATATAGATGTTAAAGAGCATGGGGGAGAGGACGGAACCTTGAGGCCAGCCCACAAGTGAGGGCCCAGGGGTCTGAACACTCATCCCCCACCACCACTTTCTGAACACGGCCCAGGAGGAAGGAGCGAAACCACTGTATAACAGTGCCCCCAGCTCCCAGCCCCTCTAGACGGTCCAGAAGGATGTTATGGTCGATTGTATCAAAGGCCGCTGAGAGATCCAGCAGAACTAGGAAACAACTCTCACCTTTGTCCCTAGCTCGCCGGAGATCATCAACCAGCACGACCAAGGCAGTTTCAGTTCCATGATGAGGCCTGAATCCCGATTGGAAGGGATCCAAATGGTCCGCATCCTCCAGGCGTGCCTGGAGTTGTTCAGCAACCACGCGCTCAATCACCTTGCCCAAGAAAGGAAGATTTGAGACTGGGCGATAGTTGGCCATACTGGCCGGGTCTAAAGATGGTTTTTTAAGAAGCGGTTTAATGACCGCCTCTTTCAGCGGATCTGGGAATGTTCCCTCACAGAGGGAAGCATTCACCACCCCGCAGAGCCCATCGCCCGGCCCTTCCCGGCTTGCTTTTATTAGCCAGGATGGGCAAGGATCCAGGAGACAGGTGGTTGGTTTCACGCGTCCAAGCAGCCTGTCCACATCCTCGGGGGTAGCGGATTGAAATTGATTCCATGCAACTTGACCAGACAGAGCTCTAGCACTCTCCCGCCCCGGCACTGCTCCCACGGTGGTGTCTACAAGACAGAAACCAGTAAAATAGTATAATAAAAGTAATTCAGTAATAAGGATCCAGCATACCTAGGATATGGAAGAGCAGAACATCCAGAATTTTGAAACAGAGGGTTGTATCCAACATTAATATTGCTCACAGTAGCCCCAAAGTTGGATACAAGCAGGGATGGATGTATCTGTCAATATCAGTTTCTCTCAGCTTCTCATTTTTTCAGTAAAATTTGTTGTTGTTTCGTCATGACCGACTCTTCATGACTCCATGGACCAGAGCACTCCAGGCACATTTTCACCACAACCTTTGATTATTATTTTTTTTAAAAAAATTCTCATTAAAATTCATAAGTTTTTTAATGCTTCCCCTAATTCTTGTCTGTAAATTTCACAAATATAAGTATTCTATGCATATTTTCCCCTAATATATGCATTTTTGTGTACATTGGTTGGAGAATTGCATCACAACATTTGGAAAAGTGCAAATTTCAAAGGATAGCTCTGTTTCATTTTACACAGAGATTCATGAAGTGTGAATCAAAATGAAGATAAAATTGAATTCCGCCCTATTTTTAGATATAAATTCTCTCTCTCTCTCTCTCTCTCTCTCTCTCTCACACACACACACACACAAAGCAATTTTAAAATGAAATCATATATTTATTTGGGTTGGCTTCATCATTTTGTAATGAGCAACATTAAGCTACTGCTACAACAAGTAGTGTCTGTTGCAAATATATTATGAACCATTAAAAGCTGTACAAATTATGATGATTGCTTTTTGAAGGGCTTTTACTATATCTCTTTCACGTTGGTGCTTCTAATTAATTTTTTTCTCAACGGTGCATAATTTGAAGCAAGTCAGTGATAGAAGATAACAGTTTAAGTCTGTTCTTATTACTTTGTGAAAACAACAGCTTAAAGATTAATCTCTTTCTGCTCAGTAATGTAAATTTTTGCACATGTAAAGGAAATTTTTCACAGCAAAGGAAAAATGAAACAAAACAAAACAAAAAAAGTAGTGTCTTAACTACTAGGGATGTTGACAGAATAATAGCTCTCTGAAATTCCAGCAGCTTCATTTGACTCTCCCATTGCCACTACAGCACCTCCTTAGAGAAGCAGGCGATTAGAAAGTTCAGTTCAATATGGGTTTTGATCAGGGGTAGTCAACCTTTTTATACCTACTGCCCACTAAAGTATCTTTCTTGATGGTAAAATTTCCTTACCGCCCACCAGAACTCGATGGAAGGAGGATTCAGCTTGTCCCCTAACGCCCACCTAAACACCCACTAATGGACAGTAGGGACCAGGTTGACAACCCCTGTTCTAGATAGAATTTCCACCTAGAATATCTGGTTCTTCAGTACAGGGACAGCTAACCATTGACCTGGAATAAAAACTCTACCAGCCCCAACCATACCATGCTGGCTGGGGCTGGTGGACCTTGCAGTCCCGCAACTTTTATGGAGAGGCACAAGTTAGCCAACCTTGCTTCACAAAAGTGAAAGTCTCTTAGCAGTGTGGTTCAGAACAGTCTCTGAATGCCAGTTGTTGAGGAGCAATAGTGCGAGTGGGCTATTGTTTTCACTTCCTCATGTGCTTCCCAGAAACATCAGGCTGGTCACGGTTGATAATGGGGTTAATGACCTAGAGTGACTCTTCTTTTGCCCTTATGTTCTCCTCTAGCCATTCATTCCGTGTGTGGAGACAAGAGTGGGGCTGGATGAGGCCTTGTTCAGCAGTGATGCTCAGTGGGATATCCCTGGGCCCAACTTTTGATAAAGTTGGAGTAACTCAGGAAGTAGTCAATGTGGTAACCCTCCAAATGTTGATGGACTCGATAACTCCCATTACCCCCAACCAGCATGGCCTGTTAGCAGGAGTGATGGGAGCTGGAGACCAACAACACCTGTAGGACAACACATTGGCAAGCCCTGGGGTAACTAATGCTCATCATCCTGCTCTCCTTGGAACAGAGTTGAAAAAATGATGATCAAAGTGCAGCCAGCCTGCTCTTTGTGTCATCCAGAGTACTTTGAGATCGAACATGGGGATGTAGTAGGCTGCCATATACTGAGTCAGACCAGTGGTCCAGTATTGTCTACACCAGCCTTACACACTACAACTTCCATTGCCCTGATTCATTGGCCATGCTGGCTGGAGCTAAAGTTCAACAACATCTAGAAGGCCACCAGCTCCCCAACGTTGGTCTACGCTGATAGTTGCTCTCCAGGATGTCAAGCAAGAGACTTTCTCAACCACCTGAAGATGTCAGAGATTGAAGTGCCCTCCATAACCACCTCTCTCACCAGCCCTGTTTAACACCCTGATTGAGTATTTGTCTGGCTGGAATAGGTCCTTGAAATCTGATATTGCCTCTTGTTTACCCGGATGGAGGTTAGAGGGGGGTGTGCTTCATAGAAACAGAACTGTAGCGTTGGAAGGGACCTTGAGGGTCATCTAGTCCAACCCCCTGCAATGCAAGAATATGCAGCTGTCCCATATGGGGGTCGAACCTGCAACCTTTGTACACTGGCTGTACAAAGGTAAAAATTACATGTTCCACAGTCTTTTCCTGCTGGCTCTGCCCACAACTGGTAAGTGGCCCCCCAAAGACTGCTCAGAAAGGAAGGTGGCCCTCAGATAGAAATAAACTCTATTGAAACAGAAAAGCTCTTCTGATACTCTGAAAACACCAGAGATGGTACAATGAGGGAGAAAGAATGCAAATTACACTCAATGGGATTCTTATGGGTATCTGTTTCTCAACCCTTGTTCCTGATTCAACCCATCACTCTTATAATGGCTTACTGTGGTCCAGCCTGTGCCGTCCCATCCATTGCATCCAGCCCAGTTGATGGTTTTGGATCTGCAGGAGGCATTGGCTGTGGCTCCGGTCTCAGTTACAGAGGTCTGGGGGCTTTGGCTATGGTCTAGGTGGTGGATTGGACTATGGCTACAGTTCTGGTGCACTTGTCGTAGAAAGCACAAACGCAACAGTGCTTGGCTCTCTGACTGGGGTTATTCCTCAGCCCATCAACCAGATTCCATCAGCAGAGATCATGATCCAACCACCCTCCTCCATTGTCACCATCTCAGGACCCATCCTCTCTGCCAGCTGTGAACCTGTTCCTGTTGGAGGAACTACTCCATGTGCTGTTGGTGGATCTGGACTGGTAAGAGGCTCTGACTATGGGGGCTTGGGCTGGAAGAGAGCTTCACTTATTGGAAGGAGCATTGTGGTAGCATCTGTCATTAGGCTGATTGAACCCCAGAATAATATGAGATAGAAAACAACCGATAACCAGATAAATTGATACAGATATGTTGGCCTGGTTCAGAAGAGCTGAATCTCAGAAACTGCCTGCAGAAGCTCAGTCTTTTTCACATGCCCTCTTTGCTTTGAAGTCCACAAAACAAAATCCTTCTTGTTGGGTCCTCCATTGCTTCTTGTAATGCCATTTCTTTGACCTCTTCAATAAAGCATATGCTGCATTCTGATAACCCACGAGTCTTGGTTTTTGAGCCGTTGGCCTGGATTCCTCATTGCAAGTGCAAGATTATTTGACCCAGGCAGAGGAAGGATAAGAAAGAGGCTGAATAAGTCAGAGATACAAGAGGCTCACTCTCCTGAGAGTTCTGCTACATCCCTGCATTTGGGGGTGTGATTGAAAGACCACAAAGACCAACTAATTCAGGGGTATAGAATTCAGCAAATGTCAGAGTAGAAAATCCATGCAGACCTGAAGCAAGAAGACTCCTTCAAGGGTGGGTCTTTCTGATGAATCTCTTCAACAACCCCATATGAAGGTTGAATGGAAGAAGGTAAACCCAGGACAGTGAATCATGCAAAAATACAGCAGGTAGGCTTTCAGGTGTAATGTTTCTGTGGGTACCCAGGACTCTTTGCTTATTTAACATACACTGGTACCTCTGGTTACGAACTTAATTTGTTCCGGAGGTCTGTTCTTAACCTAAAACCGTTCTTAACCTGAGGTATCACTTTAGCTAATGGGGCCTCCTGCTGCCACCGCACAATTTCTGTTCTCATCCTGCGGCAAAGTTCTTAACCCGAGGTACTACTTCCTGGTTAGCGGAGTCTGTAACACGAAATGTTTGTAACCTGAGGTGTTTGTAACCTGAGGTACCATTGTATTTCATGTTTCAAAGGTCTACCTGGTAGCCCAGACAAATAAACAGTTTAACTCTATGTAAATAAGTAGGCAAACTCAGTGTTATTTTTTCTAGAAAACACTTCCATGAACACCTCCTTTGTTCTCTTATTGTGAGCACATGAGATGTGCCAGAACTGTCATTCTAACTGAAAAAAAGCCCTGGGTAACCTCTTCCTTGGTCTGAACCAAGGATGTGGGGGTGGGGATTCACATGCTTGAACTTTCCCCCATGACCTCAGAGGCATTGGTATTGCGGTCAATACAGACCCTTGTGTAACTCTTTCCTTACATTTATAGGCAATAATTCTTAATATAATCCCACATTAGGGGAGGGCCAAGTTCAATAGTAGAACACTTGCTTTGCATGAAGATGCCCAAGGAGAACTGGGATTCACTTCCTGAAACCTTGGAGAGCTACTGCCAGTTGCTGTGTAGATGATACTGTCCTAGACAGAGGACCGTCCTCTGACAGCACTTTATAATAGAGGACCACCCTCTGCAAACGAGGGCCCTCTAGTTCATGGGTAGGCAAACGAAGGCCTGGGGGCCGGATCCGGCACAATTGCCTTCTAAATCTGGCCTGCGGACAGTCCGGGAATCAGCGTGTTTTTACATGAGTAGAATACGTCCTTTTATTTAAAATGCATCTCTGGGTTATTTGTGGGGCATAGGAATTCGTTCTGTCCCCCCCCCAAAAAAAATAGTCTGGCCCCCCACAAGGGGGACAGTGGACCGGCCCCCTGCTGAAAAAGTTTGCTGACCCCTGCTCTAAGTGGATTGTACATCCGGGTGAGATCTGCTCGCCTCCCCCCCATGCTGCCTTCACATAGCTGAGGCAGCCTTACGCAGAGCCACCACGACTCCTTGCTGCATAAGACTGTCTTTCATGCTGCGCTGGCAGCCAGAGCATCACTGAACTTTCCTTATCTCCCAGAATACTGTCCTTTCGGCCTGCTGAAGATAAGAGACCTTGCTTCTCTGCCCTGCGATAAGAAATCCACCGCTTCCCCGGCCGCTGGCAAATGCCACCATCCAAGCCTTCTGCAACGGAGATAAACTCTGCCCCAAGTGCTGAATGGCTAGTTTGCCTTCAGCTGCATGATAAATGCAACATTTCAAAAAAAAAAAGTGGGGGGAGGAGCAATTCCACACACACACACACACACACACCCCCCTCAACAAGCAAGAGACAATGTTGTTCTTTAGTGAAATTTTATTAAGACTTTTCATAATACAATAAAAAAGAAACAATCTAGACAAAAATTGAAAGAAAGAAAGATGCAAAGTCCTTTCTCACAGGTATATCTTAACCTTTGTCTCAAGACAGAAAAGGTGAGCTCCCACAGCCCTCACCTGGGAGCTTTCCTTTCTTCCCCTGGCCTCCCACCCTAGGAGATCTCCCCTTCCCATCCTCTCACACAGAGTCCTTCTCCAACAATCCATCACATTCATCTGCATGCAATTCCCTCCTTACCCCAAAGTAGAGAACAACAGCAGCAACACCAGAAAATAAATCAAAACAGAAGCAAGAACAGGGCAGAAAAGGAAACGAACTAATAACAAAGATATAAGAATAATAAAGGAATGGAAAGATAATAAAAGAAAAATAGATAAGGAAAAGGAAAGAATACAAATAAAAAGGACTTCCAACTATCGGGTTTGTCAGTTATATATACAATATTTCTTCAAAATATTTGAAATGTTCGCTCCAGGATGGTGTCCAACTGTTCCTCCTCCTGCTAGGCGGTCTTTTTTGTAATACTCAATTCTGGGCATCTCAAGTTTGTTGTCCTTCTACACAAAAAGTCTAAAAGAGCTTCTCCAAATACTATTCTTGATAAAAGTTCATCATAGTCTTCCTCCAGTCCAACATAACAGCTTTGACTCCAGTGCTGAGGAACCATGCATCCTTGATCTTTATTCCCTCTTTCCCAAGTACTTTTTTAACTTCTCCAAAAGACATTTTTGGAGTTCCTACTTGGTTGGGAGAGGGAGGGCAGGAATAGGGTGTTTGCAAGCTTTTTCAATTATGCGCAATTTCACCCATGCACGCAATGACCTGGAGCGCAATCCCTGAGCAAATGGGGAGTTGCCCGTATACACATGCTCCCTCTTGCTCACTTCAGGTTAGGGACATTATTTTTCAGCTCTTTTCGTTCATCTGTCTTGCACAAGCCCCTCCTATTTTGTTAACCTAAACGGAAGTCTCAAGTTTCCATTCTACCACTTTGTGGTACATGACCTTTAAACACACCCACATCTGAGCCCACCCCAGAGAACAACCCACCCACCATATGTGAGAGGAGGGAGTCTATGCATGTACAGGAAATACGGAAGCATGGGTCGGGGTGGGGGGGAAACAAAATGTGGTAGGAAACAAAGCTAAAACCCTGCTACGGTGTCCCATAACACGCTTCTGATATTTAAAAAATAGACTTGCAGCTGCAATTAGCTTGTGCAGTTTTGCTCTCTGTCACATGTATAGATGACCTCTGCACTTGAAACTCCAAATTCATTTTTTAAAATTTATTTCATAAATTTGCTTGACTATCAAACAAATTCTTCAAAGCAGTTTACAAAAAATAAAACAATAGAATGAAGAAAAAATGATGACCCAACTTTAAAATATACAAAAGTAAAACTACTAAAACAGACCAAAATACCTCCTTTCCAAGAATCTTTTTGTTGTTGTTGTTGTTGTTGTTTAGTCGTTTAGTCGTGTCTGACTCTTCGTGACCCCCTGGACCAGAGCACGCCAGGCACTCCTGTCTTCCACTGCCTCCCGCAGTTTGGTCAAGCTCATGCTGGTAGCTTCGAGAACACTGTCCAACCATCTCGTCCTCTGTCGTCCCCTTCTCCTTGCGCCCTCCATCTTTCCCAACACCAGGGTCTTTTCCAGGGAGTCTTCTCTTCTCATGAGGTGGCCAAAGTATTGGAGTCTCAGCTTCACGATCTATCCTTCCAGTGAGCACTCAGGGCTGATTTCCTGAAGAATGGATAGATTTGATCTTCTTGCAGTCTATGGGACTCTCAAGAGTCTCCTCCAGCACCATAATTCAAAAGCATCAATTACATTGAAGGCACCTGATTGATCTCAATGGGCAGGGAGTTCCAAAGTGCAGGTGCCGCCACACTAAATGAGTTCTGACAAATATGGAACGGGTGTTGTGTGGCATTTGTAGTAGTGCTAATTATACCTATCAAACCAGTCGAGTGGGCACATGTGGGGTAAGGCAATCTCGTAGGTAAACTGGTCCCAAGTTGTTAAGGGCTTTATATGCTAACAATAACCCCTTGATGTTGACCTGGGAGCAAATCGGCAACCAGTGCAGATCTCTGAGCACGGGTGTTATATGCTGACAAGGCCTCACTTCTGTCAGGAATCATGCTGCTGCAATCTGTAGTAACTGCCGCTTCCAGATCAAGCCTGGAAGAGTTTGATGCAAAATGATGGCCAAGGTATTTAACGGAATAGCTGCTAAACAACTGGGATCTACTGCAAACCACCCAGAGATCTACCAGTAGATATCACTCTAGCTTTTGTTCACCCGTGGCCTAGGTCAGGTGTAACTGTCCTATCAAGTGCATAGGCTGAAATTTGGATTGCTTAGGTCCCAGGAACTGAACTGTCAGCCATGCAGCTTTATCTCCCAATCCAATTGGGAGACATAGCATTTTGCCTTATCTTTACAATTCCTCTCCAAACACCAGGCAGAATGATCTTGTATCTTAGCCCTAAGCACCACAGCCCTGAGATCAATCCCCCTGCCTACTCTTTAACCTGAAACTGTTCTTAACCTGAGACACCACTTTAGCTAATGGGGCCTCCTGCTGCCGCGAGATTTCTGTTCTCATCCTGAAGCAAAGTTCTTAACCTGAGGTACTATTTCTGGGTTAGGGGAGTCTGTAACCTGAAACATCTGTAACCCGAGGTACCACTGTAAATGGCAACATCACCACCCCCACCTCACTCCAATGCTGGGGTGGGAAGAGATGTTGCATTTTACTTTTAGTGCTAAGTTTGTAGATAAAAAACCCCTGTGACTGCTCCTTAGAGTTTCTATAAAGTACAATTGTATGTGCACACATGTGCATAAACATTGGCCAATAATTTGTTACAATTTATGTCATTATGTACAGATATTGTGCTATATCACATATTGTGCTCACAATTTCATCTCTATGCATTCTCACTTTCCATTAGGGGTATGAGAGAGGGAAAACACTTCCCCCAACTTTTGTATCCAGATTTTCACTTTTTGAAATACGCCAACTCTATCACACTGCCTCTAACTTGCCTTTTCTCTAAACTAAAAAGTACCAAACTCTGCAACCTTTCTTCATAGGGGAGTTGTTCCATCCCTTGATGATTGTGGTGGTACTTTTCTGAATCTTTTCCAATTACACAATATCCTTTTTGAGGTGAGACCAGGACTGTACATAGTACTCCAAATGGAATTATGATACTGACAGTTTTATTTTTCAGTTCCTTTCCTAACTATCGGTAGCATGGAGTTTGCCTTTCTCACAGCCACAGCACCCTGGGTCCATTATCATTATCTGCCACCTCCACCTCACCCCATAGCTGTCAAGCTTCCCTTTTTTTTGCGGGAAATTCCCTTATTCCAGTGCTGTTTCCCGCTACTTCCCACTGCTATCCCGGATTGTTAGATAACTCGTAGACTGTCCCTAGGACATGTGAGGCTGCTGATCCCTTATTTTTGAGGTTGCTGATCCCTTATTTTCAAATCTTAAAGTTGACAGCTATACCTCACCCCCATGGGCGTGTACGTGAAATTAATATTTTTTGCTCCAACAATATTTTAATCCATGTTTCCACTGAGCTGGAGCAAACGGTCCTTTCAGTTTTATGGTAAGGTACCACACACTTATAGGGACGCGGGTGGCGCTGTGGGTTAAACCACAGAGCCTTGGGCTTGCCGATCAGAAGGTCGGCGATTCGAATCCCCACGACGGGGTGAGCTCCCGTTGTTCGGTCCCTGCTCCTGCCCACCTAGCAGTTCGAAAGCATGTCAAAGTGCAAGTAGATAAATAGGTACCACTCCAGCGGGAAGGTAAACGGCATTTCCGTGCGCTGGTTCGCCAGAAGCGGCTTAGTCATGCTGGCCACATGACCCGGAAGCTGTATGCCGTCTCCCTCGGCCAATAAAGCGAGATGAGCGACGCAACCCCAGAGTTGGGCACGACTGGACCTAATGGTCAGGGGTCCCTTTTACTTTACCACATAGTTACAACTATCGCAGGCATATCCATATTGCAGAGCTGCTCCTGACACAGGGCGTGGGCAACACAGTGAAGCGACGAGCACGCGCGCCACCTACTTGCATTGAAACCGGGCTCTCCTGCCAATTAAGAACTACAATTCCCAGCATGCCACAAGCTGCGCAGGCGTCCCAACCTCCTGTCTAAGGAGTCAGTTTCGACGGACGCGTCAGTTTACTGACAAGGCTTCCGGCCAATAGGAAGTTGCCAACTCCCAATTCGTTACAGCCGCCCATTGGGCTCGCCCTTTCTACTAGACAGACAAGCCTCTAGTCAAATCCCTGTTGCGGAATGCCTGACTGACCAATAAAAGGGTGAAGTATCCGGTGAGGGGCGCGGCTTTCGAACCAACGGAGAGGAGGAAGCGCCGACAAGTGACTGACAGCAGCACAGCCCAATGGGCCATCGACACCGTCCAATCGGCGCCGGGAGCCGCCTATTTCCCCCTCCCTTCCCCTCCCCTCGCCGAGGTGGGTAGCAACAGTTGCCCCGGTGAGGGAACACGGAGGGCGCCATAGCCACCGTAGTCGTGGCGACCAGGAAACCCGGCAACAACAACAACAACCGCCCACCCTCTCTTCCTCAGCGCGATTCCCGCCAAAATCGAGAAAGGGCACGACAGCCGCGACTCCGTCCCCGCCCTCCCCCTGAGGGGACGCGGCCTCGCGGGGCCGGGACGGTCCAGGTGGGTCCGAGTCCGTTTCCCCTCCTCCCCCTCCCACCGCTGCAAAATGGCGGGGCCTGCGGCTCCCGCTTGACTCCCCGAGGCAGCCGAGGAGCGTGAAGCGAGCGAGCGGCGGCTTTTCTCCAGGCTTTGGCCCCCGCGGCGGCGGCCACTCCAAGCAGGGCTTGTCGGGAAAGGGCCCAGGCCCTGGCAGGCGGGGCTTCGGCGCTCCGCAGTGATTGGTGGGCGGGCGGACCAATAGGCGCCGGCTGAGGCCCTGAGATTAGCCAATCGAGTTTACGGGGGGGCGGGCGTCGACTGCTCCCTCATAGACGCGGAGAGAAAAACAGTGACTCACGGACGCGTCATGGCGTCGCAGTGACGTCAAGTGGAGTAGCGTTTTTTTCCTGTTTGGTTAAAAATGATTGTGACGTCGCACAGCAGTAATAAATGAATAATAATTAAAAAATCACTGCCTCCCTTCGTGGTTAAACATCAATGGGTAGTAGTAACAGCACAGAATTCAGAGTCTTTTATTTTTTTATTTTATATGATGTCATAGTGACTCCATAAGTGAGATTTTTATGGGAAGAGCCCATAGGTTAGTAGATAAAGGGATTCTGAAGGTTCAGGATTCAATCTCTAATTTAAAAAGAACCTCAAGCTTCTGAAATATTGGCTGCCTGAGGCCTTCGAGAGCTGCAGTTAGGCGATGGTTAGTACTGACCTAAAGATGTACCAGTGGCCTCCCCAGTTATGAGTCAGTTACTTATATTTAACCCATATTAAAGGGCTGGAAGGCTGTATCTCAGTACAGAGAAAGGACCTGCTTTCTATGCAGAAGTTCTTAGGTTCAGTCGATGGCATCTCCCATTAAGGGATCATAGTCTGAGAAAGATTTTGAGAACTGACGTGAGTGTGAGTAGGCATTAATGGTCTTATTTGTGCTGGTTCACAATAAACAGACTTGTTGCTACTTCAAACGAGCACTTTTAATAAATTTCTACCTGGCTTGGTCAGTCCTGGTTGGGAGGGCAAGAGCAGGAGCACACCATAACTTCCTGATTCAGATGCAATTGGGAACTACCGTATTTTTTGCTCTATAAGACTCACCTTTTCCCTCCTAAAAAGTAAGGGGAAATGTGTGTGCGTCTTATGGAGCGAATGCAGGCTGCGCAGCTATCCCAGAAGCCAGAACAGCAAGAGGGATTGCTGCTTTTGATCCCTCTTGCTGTTCTGGCTTCTGAGATTCAGAATATTTTTTTTCTTGTTTTCCTCCTCCAAAAACTAGGTGCATCTTGTGGTCTGGTGCGTCTTATAGAGTGAAAAATACGGTAATTGAAGTGTGTGTCAGAGGGGACAAGGAAGTGCATCAGCATAGGGCTTATTCCCATCCAGGTTTATGGAATGTTTGCAACTGATATATTCTCATCATCCAGAGGCTACTTAAAATAGTGAACCTTTTGGCTGCCTTGTGTTGTTTATATGAAAAAGCAGAGCAGAAATTTAAAAATAATAAACATGTAGTTGTCCTCCTTGGGCATTTGTCCTGTATCCCCCGAAGAGCAACTAATGGGCTGTTGAGGGTGGGAGAAGCTGAAGCTGCAGTATCTATTTTTCCTGATCCTTTCTTTTGGACAGGATTATAATATTGAACTTCAGCATGACTTACGGTTCTTCCTGTTACAGGCCAGTTAGGCCTGTAGCCCAATTGTTTACATGCTAAAGGATACATTATATTTACTAGATGATGTGACTTGGGTATATATGAGAATTGTTCCATCCCCCCTGTGTCCCAAAATGTATTAATTATATGCCATCAAAACGCTCTTTTATCTGGAGTTCAACTATCAGCCGAAAACCAGCAGCTGAAAAGCACATTGTTACTTGCTCATAGCAGCTGCTGCAGGGACAGAAATTACAGCGAGTCAGTTATATGACAGCCCAGGTTGTAGCTCCATCCAAACATGTGGTTGCATCACAGAAAAGATGGAATTTGTGCCGTGTGGGCAGGGCTGTCACGTGGAAGCTGCAGCCAGGACAGCCATAGCACACAGCTTTAACTTTAGCTCCTAATTGATTGATTTCTTCCTTCCATTAAGTGGTGAAGGCAAAATTTTGGAGGCCTAAGACAGTGTGCTGATATATTAAAGAATCTGATAATTGTCTTCTTCTGACTATAGGGCATGATGCACTGTTGCCCAGATACTAGTGTGATTTAAAATACTATTCCATTATTGTACAGTGGTACCTCGCAAGACGAATGCCTCGTAAGACGAAAAACTCGCAAGACGAAAGAGTTTTTTGTTTTTTGAGTTGCTTCGCAAGACGGATTTCCCTATGGGCTTGCTTTGCAAGACGAAAACGCCTTGCTAGTTTGTTTCCTTTGTCTTGCAAGTTTGTTTCCTTTTTCTTAAAACCGTGCATTCAGGGGGTGTAGTTGCGACTTGACTTCGAGGAGCAACTCATAGCACGCAGTGTGGTAGCCTTTTTTGAGGTTTTTGAAGACTCTGGTGATTTTTGAAGCTTTTCCAAAATCCGTGCTTCGCAAGACGAAAAAACTCGCAGAACGAATTAATTTCGTCTTGCGAGGTACCACTGTATTGGGAAGGAGATAAGTTTTAGTATACAGCAACTGTATTCCTTAGGCCAAGAGTAGACTCTGGAATACTTTCAGACAGCATCCTGCCAACAAAAGTGAGACAATTCAGGAAAATATGGATAAAGACTCATTGTGCCTGGAAAAATGTGCTTATTTTGGCACTAGTTCAGGTAAGCTGGGAATGGATTTTAACTTTCTGTCTCCATTTTCCAGTGATGTATGTTTGCCTTGGCTCCTGGCCTATAATATCTGTATATGTTTCAATGCAGGAATTTAAAATTCTCTACATGAGAAGGCACATGATAATGGTGATAATGAAACGTTGTGCAGTATCTCAAAAACAAGACAAACTACTAAGAATGCAAGGAGAACACAGTGACAGCCTTTTTCATCCCTAACCTTTCTCTTGTCCCTAGGGAATGTTACCAGCTTTTCAACTGTATCTTTAACAACAGCCGGAGATGTAGGCATTAGGTGGTGATAATGCTTATCTCTATGTCATGGGAAACTTAACCTGCAGATATGTGTACAAGCCACTGTTGGCACAAGAGCAGTTCATACTTTTTGATCAGTTGGCAACCCTATCAATAGGGGTGCCCATTCTGCCTTGGAAGGTCACTAATTCCACAGCTGAGGAGTTCTAGTTTGTGCTCTAAGAGAGCCTTCCCTAAAAACCAAAAATTTTCTGTTTCACATTCAGCCCAATTTTAAGCACTTCTACTTGACAGTAAACCTACTTGCTTTTAGTGATATTTGCTTCCAAATAAGTCAGTGATGTGATGCAGAAATTTTTCTAGTGCTTTATTTTCTCTTTGATGAGTTCATTAATAACAATAAATGGATGTCAGTTGCAAATAAATATTTGGCAAGCTTTTCCGTTTCAAAGTTTTAAGCTATTTTGCTTGGATTTAGTCAACAAAAACACTCTCTGAGGCAACAGAAAATTCCTAGTGTGGTGTGTTTTGCAAATTTGGTGAGCATCCCCTCTATGCCTTCATCCAAGTTATTTATAAAGATACTGAACAACAACAGGCCCAGGACAGCATCCTGAAGCACCCCACTTGTCACTTTTCCCCTGGAATGACGAGAAACCATTGGTGAGCACTCTTTGGGTTCAGTCAGTCAACCAGCTAAAAATCCACATAGAACCTAGGGCAGGCATAGGCAAACTCGGCCCTCCAGATGGTTTGGGACTACAGTTCTCATCATCCCAGAGCACTGGTCCTGTTAGCTAGGGTTCATGGGAGTTGTAGGCAAAAAAAACAGCTGGAGGGCTGAGTTTGCCTATGCCTGACCTAGGCCCTGGAAATAATCCTCCGTCAGCAGCAGTGCCAAATGTATTGGTTGCCTGTGGTCTTGCACAGCTCCTGTTCATTCAGTTGGAGTTTGTGTGATTTCTTCCCCCCCCCCCCCCCCGTGGATTATGACAAAAACATTTCCGAAAAGCTCTCTGTCTAGAATAATGTCATTCCTTGCTTCGGACGGAGACCCTTTTGAGCCCTTTTGAACATGTGTGTCATATACAGCAAGACTAAACCTTTCAGTTTAATTATCTACCCTGCTGCTGCTGCTT
This sequence comes from Podarcis cretensis, assembly GCF_951804945.1. Taxonomy (NCBI): domain Eukaryota; kingdom Metazoa; phylum Chordata; class Lepidosauria; order Squamata; family Lacertidae; genus Podarcis; species Podarcis cretensis. The sequence continues at coordinate 35,508,768 of NC_137187.1, forward strand.
GAGAAGCAGTATTTTCAGTGAGATCTCATGAGATCTTGTGGAGCATACAAGCTCTCATGAGAATTCTGTGAAATTCTGTGAAATTGGCACCAATGCAAGTGGTGGAGGTGGTGGGGTGGGTGATGGGGGACAGCAGCAAGGCAGGGGGGCATTTCCCATTTCACCTCCAGCAGCGAAATGGGATGCAATGCCCCTGGTTTCTTCTTAAGCCCTAAAGAAATAAGAATGTTGTCTGCATTCAGACATCTGTGTTCCTTCTCAGAGATGGCTGCAATTCAAGAGGTGAATCCAACAAGTGACATAGATATGGTTACTCTGCTGCCAAGTCATGTTTGACAGTCAGTGCAGGATTGCTTCCCCTCTCTTTTTGTATAATGATACCATCAGCTGCAGGCCAGAGAGTACTTCCTGTTCCCCCTCCTGTTTGTCGAGTTCTGTGGATAGGAATAGTTGCTTGTTTTATGAAAAGGAGAACATGGTTAATGTGAGAAGCAAGAGTCAGCAGAGCCTCTGAAGCTAGAGACTTGCCGAGAGTTTGCGCTTCAAATATAATGGACCGTGTCTGCCAGTGAGAGACTTGAGTACACAATTCTGATTGGGATCAGGCCCAGTTGTTCTTCACTGTGACTCTCTGAATCTAAAAACAGCCGGGTCGTTTCCAAGTTTGGCTTGTTCCAAAAGGAGTGACCAAGTGTATTGGAACCTTTGGAATGTAGCTTAAGCAGAGAATTGCGCTGTGGATGACATGATCCTGTCTCTCTTGACTCCATTGGCATGAAGGTAACGTCTAGCTACCAGCACATTTCCAAAGGGGAGAAAAGTCAAGAAGGGATACTTGTTTGGAACTAGGCATCAGCCCTGTACAGGGCTGAACAAAATATACTTAGAATTGAATGAGTATTGACATTTTACTCACACTGCTTTCATAGCATACCGGAAGAAAGAGTATGGATTTAAGTATAGAATTATGAAAAACATAGTAGTATTAGAGAGCTGCTGTCGCTCAGAGTAGATAGTCCTGGGCTACAGGTGACTAGTGGTCTGACTCAAAATAAGTTAGCTTCAGATGTACATAGCCAACAGGTTGCCAAACTGTGTAACTCAAAATAATATTAAGATTGTTTTGCACAGTTAATTGAGGATAGAAAAATGGAGGAAGGCAGCTTTATCCCAGACCTTACAATTTTCACCAGTAGATTCTTGGAAACTTGACAGCTCAGAGGCAAGACTTGAAGCCATAAATAACCAGTAGCAGACAGAGAGGTGAAGTGATTTCTCACTTCACCTGACTTCTGGTTGCCTGTGTGGCTGCTGTGATGAGGTAAGTGTGGTGAAATCCTATGCTCCTGCTGGTGGGTTTGCACTACACTGACCTCACTGCCATCTTGCCTTTCCCTTCTCTGCCCCAGTATCCAGCATCAATGTGAGTGACGAGGTCTGATGAGTACTGCTGCCTCACCCTGCTTTCTGCTGCTGGAAATACCAGTGCTAATAAGACAGCCACTTTGCCCATACAGTTAAGTGCACAGCAGTTTCTTTCCCCCATATTATAACTAGCTGGATGGGAGTGAGGAAAATTGAATTTCATTATTTTACAAAATACCTGGTTATCTAGGAATAATAATTGCAGGGGCCCACACAGGTGGATGCTTACAAGTCTGAGTCATATTTCTCATACCGTGTTCCGACTAGAGTCCATTGAAGAACACATTTTAAACTGGGCTCCCAATCCTTGTGTAAAAATAAACAGGCAAAATTCTCATTTTGTTACATACATGCTTCACTTTCAATTCCAGAGGAGGCCAGATCACCCACTAAAAAGAAATGATCCCTACCAATGGCAGCTGCCCTAACCTGGATCACATTGCAGCACCAAGTCCACTGCGTCTCCAGGAGCAATGCTGAAGCAGTCAAGCTGGACATTTCAAGAGAACAGTATTTTCAGTCTTGGTGTTTGAACTGCTAAGTGTCTTCTCCCTTCTGCCAAGTGCAGATGGAGCAGCTCTGTGTCACTATGGTTGTAAGGAAAAATCTGTACCATGGAAGAAAATAAATAGGCCACAGGAAGAATGGTCTCCTGCTGGCAGTGATTACTATAAGATAGGGTTGCCATATTTCAAGCAGTGAAAATCTTTTTGTTTTGGAAATTTGAAGTTTTTGGCTATTTTTAAGGAAATTCAGCAAAATCTAGACTTCCAACATGGGTTGCCATATGTCTGGATTTTCCAGGACATTTCAGCATTTTCCACCCAGATATTCCTTCCGACTGTTGTATTCCGGCTATGTCCAGGAAATTCTGGATGTATGGCAATAAGAAGGAAAGTGTATACTGTTGAAGAGATTCACTACAGGAGTAACTGCAGGAGCACTTGTTTTTCCTTGGCTCTCTATGTAAAGCTATGTCACAAATAGTGAGAGTTGGCCTGCAGTCATCCAGGACTAGCAATTTCTTGAGGCATTAGCCTCAATTTCTATAGTAAAGGTACCCCTGCCTGTACGGGCCAGTCGTGTCCAACTCTAGGGTTGTGCGCCCATCTCACTTAAGAGGCCGGGGGCCAGCGCTGTCCGGAGACACTTCCGGGTCACGTGGCCAGCATGACGAAGCTGCTCTGGCGAGCCAGCACCAGCGCAGCGCACGGAAACGCCGTTTACCTTCCCACTATAAAGCAGTACCTATTTATCTACTTGCACTTAAGAGTGCTTTCAAACTGCTAGGTGGGCAGGAGCTGGGGCCGAACGACGGGAGCTCGACGGGGATTCGAACTGCCGACCATACGATCGGCAAGTCCTAGGCCTAGGTTTTACCCACAGCGCCACCCGCGTCCCTCAATTTCTATAGTACAGGATGCCAATTTCTGGGTTTTTTAAGTCAACCGGCCTCTGGCATTGACCTTGAGGAGTAGTGCACCATTCAGATGGAACTGTCTTCTTTCTTACATTCCACAAAGGCTGCAGTTTTTGTGGGGAAATGCCTCCCCCCCCCCCCAGGCACAGATAGATTCCGGAAAGCTAGTACAGTCATACCTTGGAAGCTGAATGGAATCTGTTCCAGACTTCCAAGGTGCAGCTCCCGATTGGCTGCAGAAGCTTCCTGCAGCTAATCAGAAGATGTGGAAGCCCCGCAGGATGTTCAGGTTCCAAAGAACGTTCGCAAACTGGAACACTCACTTCCAGGTTTGCGGCATTTGGGAGCCCAAATGTTCTACTGCTAAGGCATTTGTCAACCAAGGTACGACTGTATACTTTTGCACCAACTACACTAATGGATCCATTGAAAAACAATACACTTTTTCTTGTGCTCGTCAAGGTACCCTTAAGATGCAAAGTAATAACAATAATTCACACACTTCAGAGAACATTTTCTGCATAGACCGGCTCTCTAATACATTATTCTGCACATGTTCTTATTCACACACTACCTTGTTAGCTGTGTACCTTAAAAAGTGTGACGTGTTCCTGACACTGGCCAGGACTGGTTAGTCATCCTGTTGTCAACTGAACCTGGATGTTGAACCAGTTCTTGAATGCACTCATCTTGAGTGGATGAGAATTATTAGAATTGAAGCTGAATCTTGCTAGGACAGAGACACTGTGGGTAAGTGGTTTTCAGGTCCAAGAACTGGGAAGCCTGCCTGTTCCAGAAAGGGTTGTGCTCCCTCTGAAAGAACAGGTAATCAGTTTAGGCCTGCTTTTGAAACCATCTTTGTCCATAGAGACTCAGGTGGCCTCTGTGTTGAAGAGCACCTATCATCTGCTTCAGTTGATGTGTCAACTGCATCCTTTCCAGGACAGGGATAACTTGGCCACTGTGACACATGTGTTTGCAACCTCATGTCTGGAGTATTGTAATACACTCTGTGTGGGGCTTCGCTTGCAGCTGATCCAGAATAGTGCAGCCTGGGGGTTGCTCTTTATTCAGCATGCCAGTGCTGAGGAATCTGCCCTGGCCACCTATTAGCCACAGAGCCAGTTTATTACTTACATAAAGGTAAAGGTAAAGGTACCCCTGCCCATACGGGCCAGTCTTGACAGACTCTGGGGTTGTGCGCCCATCTCACTTAAGAGGCCAGGGGCCAGCGCTGTCCGGAGACACTTCCGGGTCACGTGGCCAGCGTGACATCGCTGCTCTGGCGAGACAGAGCCGCACACGGAAACGCCGTTTACCTTCCCGCTGGTAAGCGGTCCCTATTTATCTACTTGCACCCGGAGGTGCTTTCGAACTGCTAGGTTGGCAGGCGCTGGGACCGAGCAGCGGGAGCGCACCCCGCCGCAGGGATTCAAACCGCCGACCTTTCGATCGGCAAGTCCTAGGCGCTGAGGCTTTAACCCACAGCGCCACCTGCGTCCCTATTACTTACATAGAAAGCCCTGAATAACTCTGGACCAGGTTACAAAAAAACCCTGCCTTTCTGTTCATCACCCAGTAAGGGCACTATGATCAGCCAGTGGAATACAGTTTTGCCATGGCCTGATGATTTTGACTTACATTAACATAGGGGTAGACTTTTTCCACTAGTGGCACAAGTGTTTTGGAATGCTTCCTTGCTGAAATACCAGAGTCCCCCTCAGTGTGGGCATTCTGCCAGCTCCTGAGGGGGAAAAACTGTTTAGGCAAGCATTTCCCTAAGCAGAAATTGTGATTTTATTGCTTTAACTGTTCTGTTTTTCAATTGTTCATTTAATTGTATATTTTAATTAAATATAATTTTATTGCTATTTTAATTATGGGTTGATTTTATAGTTGTAAACCACTTAGATGATATTTTGGCATATAAGCAATACAGTGGTACCGCAGGTTAAGTACTTAATTCATTCCGGAGGTCCGTTCTTAACCTGAAACTGTTCTTAACCTGAAGCACCACTTTAGCTAATGGGGCCTCCTGCTGCCGCCGGAGCACAGTTTCTGTTCTCATCCTGAAGCAAAGTTCTTAACCCAAGGTAATACTTCTGGGTTAGCAGAGCGTGTAACCTGAAGCGCATGTAACCTGAAGCGTATGTAACCTGAGGTACTACTGTATATAAATTAATAAACGAGAATAACAAATAATAATGTAAACCAAAGGTGTGTCTTAAAATACCCACTTGCATTCCCCTAAAGCTTCAGATTGAAAGTGAAGATTGGCAGTGGTGGGCAGCTATTTGCCCGAGAAACTGTTTTTTATTGATTTATCGTACCATAGAATTCCTGAGTTTCCTGGAGGAGTTTGAAAACCACTGTGGTATGATATAAAACATAAAGGGCATCTGATTTCAGCCCTAAGCATAGCAATAAGAATGGTCTGAGTGTTCTTTTTACTATAATAAGAACAGATATGACTAAAAATAAAAATAGCACAGCTTATTTGGTGTAGTTTGTTCTCAGTAAGGGGACTTAGCCCAGATGTACCTCCCTTTTTGGGTTGTTCAGTACTAATTCAGAGGAATGCTTTTCCATAAATTAAGCCTATTTCTTTTCTATGTTTAATTTTCTTTGCATGTTTCATTTTCATCATACCCAGTTAGTAGATCATTGTAGTGCCTGGTGCACTTGAATTGCCCATTGTTCTTCTTGATAAGATGCTTCTCTGCTCATTACCAAGTGTTGGGCTATTGCCATTTGTTTCTTGGGTCCTGTTATTAGGGTTACACTGCCTCTGAAGGAGCAGGTACACAATTTGTGGGTACTTCTCAATCCATTGCTGTGACTTGAGGCTCAGGTGGCCTCAATGGCTCAGAGTGCCTTCCTTTTTTTATTTATATATATATATTTATTAAAATTTTTAAACATAAAAGCAGAAATAAAAAACAATGAAACATATATCATAACATATTTTCTTAGCTTCGTTGGACTCCCTCACGTCTCCCGCTCCCACTTGCATCATTGTCAATTCTTACCCGCAATTTATCATCTTGTTTACATTCTTATATCCCATTCATTTAAAATATAATCTAATAATCCTCCCAAAGGTTTATGTTTTTTCCTCAATCTCACTTGTCATCCTAATTCCATCTAGTTTAGTGGTGCTCAATTATTTATGATCTAGCATCCTTCTTAACATTCAACCAAATTACAATGCTTTTTTAAATAAATCTTAAATTTCTTCCAGTCTTCTTCAACCTTCTCTTCTCCCAGGTCTCGGATTCTGCCGGTCATCTCAGCTAGTTCCATATAGTCTATCAGCTGCATCTGCCACTCTTCCAGTGTGGGTAGATCTTGGGTTTTCCAATGCTTAGCGATAAGTATCCTTGCTGCTGTTGTTGCATACATAAAAAATGTTCGGTCCTTCCTTAACACCTTCTGGCCGACAATACCCAAAAGGAAGGCCTCTGGTTTCTTAGTGAAGGTATACTTAAATACCTTTTTCAGCTCATTATATATCATTTCCCAGAAAACCTTCACTCTAGGGCAAGTCCACCAGAGGTGAAAGAATGTTCCTTCATTTTCTTTACATTTCCAACATTTATTATCAGACAAATGGTATATTTTGGCAAGTTTAACTGGGGTCATGTACCATCTATATATCATTTTCATTACATTTTCCTTCAAAGCATTACATGCAGTGAAGTTCAACCCAATGGTCCACAACCTTTCCCAGTCCTCAAACATAATGTTGTGCCCAGTGTCCTGTGCCCACTTTATCATAGCCGATTTAACCATTTCATCTTGTGTATTCCATTTTAACAGCAAGTTATACATTCTTGAAAGTACCTTAGTCTTAGGCTCTAACAGTTCTGTTTCCAACTTCGATTTCTCCACCTGGAACCCTAACTTTTTGTCATTTTTAAAGACTTCTTTAATCTGAGCGTAGTGTAGCCAGTCTCGCACTTTATCCTTCATTTTCTCCAAACTCTGCAATTTCCAATTGTCTCCATCTTTTTCTAGTATTTCCCAATATTTTGGCCATTTGGCCTCCATATTGGGTCTTTTTCGGGCCTTAGCTTCTAGCGGTGAAAGCCACCTCGGAGTTTTATTTTCCAATAAGTCTTTATATTTTGTCCAGACATTAAACACTGCTTTTCTGACAATATGATTCTTAAAGGCCTTATTGATCTTAACCTTGTCATACCATAAGTATGCATGCCAACCAAAAGCATTGTTAAAACCTTCCAGATCCAGAACGTCAGTGTCCTCGAGAAGTAGCCAGTCTTTTAGCCAGCAGAAAGCTGCGGCCTCATAGTACAACTTTAGGTCTGGCAGGGCAAAGCCCCCTCTTTCTTTCGCATCAGTTAATATCTTAAACTTAATTCTGGGCTTTTTGCCCTGCCAGACAAACTTAGAGATGTCTCTCTGCCACTTCCGGAAGCACTCCGTCTTGTCCACAATCTGTAGTGTTTGAAACAAAAACAACATTTTTGGCAATACATTCATCTTAATAGCAGCAATTCGGCCTAACAAAGAAAGTTTCAATTTTGTCCAACTGTCTAAGTCTCTTTTAATTTCAGACCAACATTTTTCATAGTTATCCTTAAAAAGACTCAGATTTTTTGCTGTTATGTTTACCCCTAGGTACTTTACTTTTTTAACCACAGTTAGTTCTGTCTCTCTCTGAAACCGTTCTGACTCTGTATCTGTCAAATTTTTCCCCAGCACCTTAGTTTTCTGTTTGTTTAATTTGAATCCCGCCACCCGACCAAAGTCTTGAATCAATTGTAACACTCTTTTCGTACTAGATTCTGGCTCCTGCAGGGTCAAAACTAGGTCATCTGCAAAAGCTTTAAGTTTGTATTGTTTCGCTCCGACCTGGATTCCTTCCACCAACCGGTCCCCTCTGATCATGTTCAAGAGCACCTCCAGAACCGAAATAAATAGCAGAGGGGAAATGGGGCAGCCTTGTCGTGTTCCTTTTTCAATTTTAAACTCTTCTGTAACCACATTGTTAACTATCAATTTAGCTTTTTGTTCTGAATATATTGCATCAATCCCATTCTCAAAACCCCGTCCCACTCCCATTTCTTTTAAATTTCCCTTCATAAATTTCCAAGAGATATTGTCAAAGGCCTTCTCCGCATCTATAAAAATTAGCACTGCTTTTGTATTTATGTCTGTTTGCAAAAGTTCCAAAATGTCAATGATATTCCTTGTGTTAGCAAACAAGTGTCTACCTGGGAGAAAGCCTGCCTGGTCTTTATGAATTACTTCATTTAATACTTTTTTGAGTCTACTTGCCAAAACGTCTGCAAATATTTTGTAATCCACATTTAAAAGGGAGATGGGACGATAGTTCTTAAGTTGTGTCTTTTCAGCTTCCGATTTTGGTATCAATGTGATAAAAGCTTCTTTCCACGATTCCGGCGCCTTCTTCCCCTCCATAATTTCATTGCTGACCTCCATCAGTGGTTGTATCAGATAGTCTTTTAATGTCTTGTAGTACTTGGAGGTCAGCCCATCTGGCCCTGGGGATTTGCCCAATTGCATGTTCTGAATGGCTTGTTCAATCTCTTGTCGTGTTATTTTGCAATTCAGGATTGATCTATTTTCTTGTGACAATTTTGTTAGTCCATTTTTTTTCCAAAAATTGTTTAATCTCAACCTCATCTTGCGGCCCTTGAGTATGTAATCTTTTGAAATATCTCTGGAAGCACTTTCTGATCTCCACAGGGTTCTGAATATTTCTTCCTTCAATTTCTAAATTTGTAACTGTATTTAGTTTTTGTCTCCTCTTCAACCGCCAAGCTAGCAGTTTCCCACATTTATTTGCCGATTCAAAAGTTTTTTGTTTCATTAATTTAATCTTCCACTCTATTTCCTGGTTTATCAATTTAGAATATTGTGCTTGATGAAGTTTGATTTCTCTCAGGGTCGGCTGTGACTTCGGATTTGATCTTAACTTCTTCTCCAATTCTTTGATTTTCTCCAATATCTTGTCTTTCCTCTCATTTTGTCTCCTTTTCTTTACAGCATTCTGTTGTATCAAGAACCCCCTCATTACAGCCTTACTTGCGTCCCAGATAGTTCTTTTTTCCACCGTAGTGTTCATGTTTATCTCAAAATAGTCCTTCAAGGCTTTTTGGGCCTTCTCAACAATCTCCTGATCTCTAAACAAATTGTCATTCATCTTCCATCTAAAGGAGCCGGTTGGTAGTAGTGTCATGTCCATCTTCGTTGCATTATGGTCGGAGCAGGTCTTTGGGCAGATTTCCACCTTTCTGACCTTGGGTGCCAGACCTCTAGTTATCCATATTTGGTCGATTCTTGTCCAAGTCAGCTGGGCTTCAGAGAAAAATGTTCCCTCTCTTCCCAAGGGGTTCTTCGTTCTCCAAATGTCAATTAAGTCCATATTGTTTGTCATTTCAAAAAAAGTCTTTGGTAGTCTGCCGTCCTTTGTAACATTTTGGCTTTGTGACTTATCCATGTTAGTTGATACGACCCCGTTCATATCTCCCATCATAATGATGTTGTCATAGTCCAGATAATCCAGCATTGTCTCATGCAACTTCTTGTAAAATTCCGATTTCCCTTCATTTGGTGCATAAATTCCTAATAACAAAATCTTCTCTCCTTGATGTTGTATCTCAATTGCTAAAATTCTTCCATGTTCATCTTTAAATAAGAATTTGGGTGACAGGCTCTCTTTTGCATATATCACCACGCCTCTCTTCTTTACTCTGTCCGAAGATATAAATTCCTGGCCAAGTCTTTTGTTTATTAACACTTTTCTGTGGAGCCTAGTCACATGTGTTTCTTGTAGGCAAATGATATCCAATTGTTCCTTTTTTAATATGTGAAAAATTTTCCTCCTTTTTTCCGGGATGTTACAGCCATTTATATTCCAACTCAAGAGTTGCAGAGACATCCTGAATTAATCTGATTATTTTCCTGGGGGTGGTGTCTTGTTCACTGGATCTTCAGGTTCCGAGGGTGCAGGTACCGCTGGTGCTCCAGGCCCAGAGGGTAATTCAATTTCCTTTTGAAGGTCCTCTCCGTATGCAGTCAAAAATTTATCTCTGTCTTCCAATGTTCTGATTTTAACCTTCTTCCCTCTAAAAGTGAAAGATACTCCTTGGGGAAATTCCCACCTGAAGATAATTGAGTTGCTCCTCAACAATTTGACCAGTTCAAGATAGTCAGATCTAAGATCCAACAGTTGTTTAGGGATGTCCTTGTAAATTTCAATTCTTCTGTCCGAAATGTCCAGTGACTTTCCGTAGTGTAGGCCCAAAATCTTATCCCTTTCCTCCTTTGATCTCAATGTTATCAAACAGTCTCTGGGCTTCTCTTTCTTTACAAGTCTTCCAAGCCTGAAGGCTGATACGATTTTAAAGTCCTTTTCCTCTAAATTCCAAAACTTGGAAAACTCTTTAGTCAGGAACTCAGCTAAGTTGCCTTCTTCCGCTTCTGGTATTGACCTTATCCTAAGGTTGCTCTCCCGGTTCCGCAGTTCTATCATGGAGAGGTAGGTCTGGTGTTCACCTACTTGTTTGCTGAGTGGTCTTACCTCTTGTTCCAAATTTCCCAGTCTTTGGCTAGTATCCTCAGCCAATTTCCGATTTTCTGCCGTGGCCTCCGTCAGTTCTCCAATTGCATGTACGTTCTGTGATACTTGTCCAGTTAATCTATTTAAACATTCTGTGTTTTGATCAATTTTAGCTGTTTGCTCATCAGCTTTCTTATCCAGAGATTCTACTCTCTTGTCCAAAGATTCCAGTTTTTCGTAGATTTTCTCTAAAATAGAAGCAGTTGCTCCTGAGGCCATATCTTCCAGTTGTAATTGCTCAGTTTCTCCCTCCCCTGCTTGTGGCCGAGAAGCAGCTTCTTCTTCTGAAGGCAGAGTAGGTACAGATGATCTGCGTGCCTGAGAGGCTGCGGTTAAAGTTGTTAAAGTTGTTTGTCTAGTTTTTGGTCCCTTTTTTCTTGCGCCACTCATTCCAGAGTTATCTAAAAGTCAAGGTCAAGCTGAGTTGTTCCCATGAGAAAACAACAGCCCAGATGGTAACAGTCAAACAGGAGGCCAGGAAAGGAAAGTAAAATAATGTCACTGCTGTAAATCCCGAATCCTCTAGGGGGAGCTTAAAATGTCTTTAGGGAAAAGATCAATTCTGGTAAAATTGCTAAAATCAAGTTTAAAGTCCAGGAACCTTCAATAGCAGGTTTTAAGCAGAGTTAGTATTAACAGCCACATTGTTTCAAACAGTGCAAACTGGTATTTCAAATGATGCTTCAAAGTAGCAAGTCCAAACTCCCTCAGAATGTTGCAATTTTTAATTCAAAGTAACCAAATCTGCAGACTGACAGCTCAGTCACTCAGGCAGCTCCAGAACCTGGGTTTCTTACTCAAATTATATTTCCAATAGAAGAAAGGTATCACGATGCAAGTAAAGAGCATAAAATCAAGTGCTTAAAGTCCTTATTTTGCTTACAAGAAAGTTCAGCGGTTGCTCAGATCGATTAGGTTAAAAATTCTTTCTTTGCCTCCACTCCTCCAGCTCTTTGCTTTGAAGTTCAGTGACAGCGGAAGACGGACTTCCTGTTTTACGTCGCTCCGCTTTCAGCCAAATTCAATAATTTTTAGTCTCAAATTTTGTAAAGTCCTCTTTACTCACGGATTGTTGCTTTTCCAAATCAGAAGTTTCAGGAAAAGAGGTCAGCGCTCACCGGCAGCAGCAACGCGGCTTCACTCTGTAGCTTGCGAAACGACCCACAGCGCCGCTACTCCCTCCCCGCTCCGGAGCCCCTTACGGGGTTCCTTCAACGTTTCAGGGGTTGCTTCTGGCGCCCGCCGGGTCCCGAGACCACAGGCTTTTGCTGCCTGTGGGTTTCCGACGTGGGTCTCCGCTTCGCCGTAGCGGACGACCCGTTTCCCATGGAGCTTCCTCTTCACAGAAGGAAGAGGACCGCCATTGCTGTTCGCGCCGCCTCCGGAAGTCCAGAGTGCCTTCCATCGGCTTTGGCTGGTGCCCCAGCTACGCCCCTATTTAGACAGGGATAGGCAAAATTCTGTTGTCTATGCTCTGGTAACCTCTAGGTTAGATTACTGCAATGTGTTATACGTTGGGCTGACTCTGAAGACGCTTTGGAAACTTCAGCTGGTGCAGAATTTAGCAGCCAGGGGCGAGACGATTTTACTATATAACACCAATCCTGGCCCGACTGCACTGGCCACCAATTAGTTTCTGGTCCTAATTAAAAGTGCTAGTTTTGACCTATAAAGCCTTAAGTAGCTCAGGGCTGCAATACTTAAAGGACCACCTTTCCCCACATGAACCAACCCAGACCCTGTAACTGTCAGCCTTTTCTGCAGTGGTTCCCCATATGTGGAATATTCTCCCAGGGAGGTTTGGCTGGTGCATTCACCTTTAGACTCCAGGCGAAAACATTCTTCTTCAACCAGGCCTTTGACTAATTAAACAATCTATGAACTTTTAAACTGGAGGTGAATGGGTGGGTATTGTTTCTGTTTGTTACTATGCTATGTAACTTTGTGTTTTTATATTTTAATAATCCTGGAGATTGTACAGCTTGTGAGTCAGTCCTCAGTTTCTCGTATCTGACATGGGCTAAATGTGTTTGCTACTGATAGAATACTGAATTTCGGAAAGTTGTGAATGTGAAATACAACATGTACGGCCATTCAGAATACACTTGAGTAAATGCAAAGTGGTGTTCTCTGGTCTCCCAGATTTCTAGGCAGATCGTCTGCAGCATACCTGTTGCCACTCTTTTCTGTAATTGGCTGCAATTAGGTATTAAGCATGGTGTGTTATTAAGTTAGTGTTCAGTGAATAGAACTGTACGGAGCTTTTTCTGTCTATGGAATGCTTTATAATTGATTAATTTTTCCTTCTTTTTTGTTTTTATTTGTTTTTCCTCTTTTTTTTCTTCACCGAAAGGAAGCAAAAAAAAGCCTTATTTATTATCATTTTCCCCACTGTTGGCATGGCAACACAGGCGTACGTTACAGAATTACAGGCAGCGCAACAACAGTCACAACAACAGCAACAGCAACAGCAACAGTCACAGCAACAGCCAGCAGCAACAGTGGCCACAGCAGCACCTGTGGTGGTGGCAGCAGCTCAGCAACAATATGTGGCAGAATTGCAAAGTGTGCAGCAGCAACAGCCTGCTTCGAAACAGTATGTCTCGGAAATCCCACCTCCCCAGACACAGGCTCCACCTACTGGGCAACAAACACCAACGCCAGCCCCACAGCAGTACATAGTAGTAACTGTTTCTGGTAAGTATGTGTGCGGCAAGGGGGAAAGGGTGTGTCCTGGTACCTGAACGGGTGAAGCACATTTTACAGCCTGCAAAGGAGGCAAGTAGTCTGTAGAAAAATCCAGGGTCCTCCACTGACTCTGTCATCACAAAACAGTCACCTGTGGCAGAGGAGAGAGTCCCATCAGCAGCTGTCTCTTGAACCAATCAAGGCATAAGCTCGTCAGTCTTCTCTTGAAAACTGTCAAGAATGGAGATCCCACCACATTCCTAGACAACGTGTTTGACTGATGAGCTACTTTTATTTTTTTATATATATATATATAATTCCAACTCTACACTTCCATGAAAATGTCCTCAAATAGCTACCTTAAATTTGCCTTTGAATGGTTTGCACCCCATTGCTTCTTATCCTATCCTAAGTGGGCAGTTTGGGGGTGGGGAAACACAGATGGTTGTCTTTTGGTAGTTTTTTGGCAAATCCAGGTCTAGTCCTGAGAGATATGTGCAAATGGCATTAACTTACTTATTTGTTTTGGAACTTATTCATTATAGGCTCGGTATAGGCCCTTCTTTCTGTGTGAGCCCCCCATTTAGAGTGCACAATTTTAACTGTGTTTAAATATATCTCCCAGACCATCTTGAAAGCTTAGAGCAAGTAAGTGTGTGTGCATGCATCCATGTGTTTGTAAAATAGTTCCAACTAATTACTAGCTTAAACCTAACTCAAAAGTCAGGTTTAGTAAAAAAAAAAAAATTATTTCTTTGTGCTCATAAAAAGAATTGTCAGGCTCAATGTTTGATGGGTCTTAAAAGGAAGGTTATTTTCTAGGGTTTTTTTGGCAGCCATTATGAGCAGCTCTTTCCACCTGTCAACTTTTGCTTTTCAAACATTGAATGGATTTTTGTCCATAATAGTTCATAGGTTCAGGACATCTTTTCTCAAGCGGTCCTTCTCAGGCTGTGGCTATGCAGTATTATTTGCACCCTTCGTAACACCTAATTTGAACTGGCTTGCCATCTGAACACTGTGCATGCCAGCTTTCCTAGGCTTATTATCTGCACCAAGCCAGGGGTTCTGAAACTGACTATTAGAGCCAGTATGGCGTAATGGTTAGAGTGTTGGACTATGACCTGGGAGACCAGGGTTTGAATCCCCCCTCAGCCATGAAGTTCATTAAGCGTCCTTGGGCCAGTCACCATCTTTTAACCTAACCTACCTCACAGGGTTGTTGTGAGGATGAACTGGGAGGGGGGGGGGAAACCATGTACACTACCTCAAGCTCCTTGGAAGAAATGGTGGCATGTAATAGTGGTATGTGGGGGTCCTGTCACTCAGCACACTAGTTCTGCATCCTTATCTTCAACTATCTGCAACATAGCATGCATCAACAAATTGACAAAACACCTTAACTGGCACTTTTAAATGTATTTGTTGGTGTGAATGAGAATTTGAATAGCAAGGAGCTTCTAGGGCACCTTGGTTGCAGCTAGTCTTGCTTTAGCAAGATTTTGGAAAGACCTAAAGGGCAATGATTTCAAACTGGCATGGCAGAGTCCGGCATACTTCTCTTTCAGAAAAACTTACCTCTAAGCTTCAATTTCCACGTGGGCATACAAAATTGGACAATTTTGTAGTAACATGGTATAACTTTAAAACCTATGTCAACAACAAGATAATTGGATATCGGACCCCCATCGCAATATGCTAAAATTTGAAATGCTTAAAGTTGCATCAGGATTTCAGCCCCTGCTTACCTGACTTTCTGATTATATGGTTTTTCCTGTCTTTTTAGTTGTCATTTATAAGCTGCCAGCACTCTTTTCTTTTCTCAGTTGTCATAGAAAAGCACAGCTGTCAGTCCACAAAAGGTCATGATGTTGGCAATGTTTTAAAATTTAGGTCCTTTTAAAATTCTGTAAATTCCATAAATAAAGCATAAAAGATGCCCTACTCCACCCACAAAAGTTCTGCAGGTCAGCCTACTGCTTTTCAAGACTAATAGGTATTTTTAAAAATATATCCAGTAAAGGAACCAGAACAGAGATATGCTGGCTGCACAGGTCTAATAAAAGAAAAAGCAGCCATTTCCTAATCTTGGCTCTGGTGCAGATTCATAAAGGAGGGTCAGTAGCCTCACTTCAGGGGAAAAAAACCCCCTGTAGGTTAATAAATTAGAATGTATATACAGAGTTGCAGTTGATAAAAGAGTTTTGCAGAATTCTTTCTGGCTCCAGCATCAACAATGAAGATTTGCATTTAGAACTTAAGTGTGGCAATGAGAATAGAACCCAGCTTAGTCTTCCGCAGCAGGTCTTTGCTGTCACTAATCAGTTTTTTATGATTGTCAGTGAAATTATCTACATATTTTTTTAGTTATTCTGGTCTATAGTCTGCATCCAGTCTACTGGGAGACATGACATGAACTCTGCATCAGAGCTCTGCGCAGGCCTACTGATCAGTGGTGAGATTCTAGCCAATTTAAATGGGAGAGGTTCAAGCACATACTGAACTCTTCCACTTTTACGTTAGTGATACTTGAAAATGTTTTAACTTTCACTGGATTATGCCACAAATAGGCATTTAGAGCTGAGCTCATTGATTGCCACAGCATATTGCATTGGACTCTCCACACTCCGTTTCTTGCCATGGGCACCCAGGAAGATTAGACTAAGAGGGAAAATCTCTGCAGCCATTTTCACTGAATGTCTTGACCTGCTTGGTGGAAGAAACACATGAATAATACTGCCTTCCATGCCACTTAACTTGTACAACTCTAGACAAAGGTGATCAGTACAAGCTCCACTTCAAGGGTGTTCAGGTCCTTGTACAAGTGTGTGTGTGTGTGTGTGTTTGTTTGTTTGACAGAGCTGGCCCAAGATATTCTGGTTGCTGAGGCATAAAATGCATTGCCATCTGCTAATTGACATGGGATGCAATCCTCTAGGAAGTTCTTATGTGCATGCTTCATTAAAATGCATAGAGATTGCACAGACATTGTGCTTGATGGGTCATGTCTGTCATGTCTTCAATTGTGCTATCTTACTGGCTCGTAGGATCAGTTGTGTTGCCTTGCTTCTTGGTGGAGCCATCTCCGTATCTTAAGAAGGCAAGGCAAACAGCCAGATAGAATTCCTGCTGTCTTTCGTAGTGTAATGCAGCACTTCAGCTGGCCTGAAATATGATCCAAAGAAACCTGGACTGCTTCTGATTCTAATCAGGTAGCTCCTAAGCTGCAGAGTGAAGTTGTTTGATTTGCCTTGTGGTTGAGCTTTTTCCAGAGAGTGTAGATTTCCATATCTATGGAAAGCAACTGAAAAAACTGGCAGAATTCAACTTCACACTATTGAGTCCTGTTGAAATATTGAATGTCTGTTGGATTTGGTGTTTTCTCCCAGTTCTAGTCTTTCCTTCAGCTTAGTTCTTACTCTTTTCAGTCAGTAGAGCTGGAAACTGCTGGATTTTTCATGTGAAGGTTCATGTGATCCTTTAAAAAATAGTACATTCTCACCAGGATCCAGACTCGGAACCTGTTTTCAGTATCAGGGTCTAATCTTAGAAGAAGTGAAGGAGTATTGAAGGAAAGTGCCTCTAAGCATGAACAGAGTATAGATGAGGGAAGGGGGTATTTTTGTGAGTTCAGAAAATGTTTGATATTGGTTGCATTTTGCCTGTTTCACATTTCTACATTTTCCTCCCTGCTTCAGCTGCTATCCCTTCTGTTTCTACTTAAGTGTATAGCTCTTTTCATACACTGTGTCAAAACTGGACAAGAAGGCCAGGAGGCAAATGGACAGGAGAGGCTCTGCATATAGACAGTCACAGAGAGAGTCATTCCTAGTCAGTTCAGCCAAAACTGGGCTAAGCGGAACAATGGCCTATTGAAGTTTAAAGTAGCTTCATATGTTTCAGCAGTGGAGTGGAATAATATTTGACCTTGCCTCATGGGGAAGGGGCAGAGCTTATTGGTAGAATACATGCTTTTTAGAGGGAAGCCCACAGGTTCAATCCCTGGCAGCTCCAGTTAATCAAGTACAGTGGTGCCCCGCAAGACGAACGCCTCGCAAGACGGAAAACCCGCTAGACGAAAGGGTTTTCCGTTTTGGAGGCGCTTCGCAAAATGAATTTCCCTATGGGCTTGCTTCGCAAGATGAAAATGTCTTGCGAGTTCCTGCGGGGTTTCCCCCCCTTCCCCCCCCTTTTCCTAAGCCGCTTATCAGCTGATCCGCTGATAAGCCGCTTAACAGCTGATCACTAAAAGCTGCTAAACCGCTAATAGCGCTAATCCGCTAAGCTGTCAATGGGCTTGCTTCGCAAGACGAAAAAACCGCTATACGAAGAGCCTCATGGAACGGATTAATTTCGTCTTGCGAGGCACCACTGTAGCAGGTGCTGGGGGAAGTCCACTACTTGAAATCCTGGAGATTCATGAAGTAGTGACAGTACTGGATTTCACCTGGTACAAGACAGCTTCTTCCTTTCCTCTTATTTGAGAAACTGAGTCTAGAACAGATCTCTGGGTTTTTTAAATCTTTATTTTCAGGCACCACTATTAATCGCCTTCTTTCTTGCTTTGTATCCCATAAGTGACCACTGGGCAAATTATATGCTTGTGCTTGTTTAGAAAACAGAAAACACAACCTCTCTCAATTTATATTTACTTGTTGGCCAGTTACAGTGTCTGAATTTATCAGCTTTTAAAAATCAATCCATTAATATTAAAGTCACATTTTTTATAAGTTGTCAGAATTATTATTCTTATTATTCTTTTACTCTGCTGCTGTTATAACACGTGCTTTGGACAAAATCAGAGATAACAAAAGAGTAAGGTGATATCTTCTGCTGATGTAGGGATATGCAGGGTTTCGAGTTACCCTGACCTGTTCATTCAGCAAATGGAAGAAAGCCACTAATTTTCAGCTACACTGAAAAACAAGTGCACTGAAAAACAGAAATAAAGATGGCTGGGAAGGCAGTATTCAAATTCACTCTAGATGAAGTCCAACTCTCCTGCTTCATGTATTCTGCTAAATTGTTTTTGAAACTTCTTCTCAGGCTGCAATCATAACTGCTTATTTGGGAATAAGTCCCAATGAATTCAGTTTGCTTTTGAGTAGACATTGCACTGCCAATGAGAGTTTTATTTGGATGTTCAGAAAGCTCACATTACCTTGTGCCCCCTTCTTTGTCAAACAACGCAGAGCACATTTGAGCAAGCTGGCAGAGTGGCATCTGTGGTCATAGCAGCTTTCTCTTTGGGTTGATGCTAGAGATATATAGCCAGTCCTGCTTCATTTCAGTGAATTCGAACTGAACAGTTTTATAGCAGCTGAGGACTTTGCTCAAGGATTTTTTCTGGATAATCTTGCCATTATTGTTTTTCAGGTTTTTAAAATCCTAGTTAAATTATATCCTTCAGATGAGTTGCCAAAGTGTGTACCTCATTAAATGATGGCTAGCGGTGATATTCTAAAATCCATATCAAGGCAATACAGTGGTGCCTCGCAAGACAAAATTAATCCGTTCCGTGAGGCTCTTCGTATAGCGGTTTTTTCGTCTTGCGAAGCAAGCCCATTGACAGCTTAGCGGATTAGCGCTATTAGCAGTTTAGTGGCTTTTAGCGGATCAGCTGATAAGCGACTTATCTGCGGATGAGCTGATAAGCAGCTTAGGGCTTAGGAAAAGGGGGGGGAGGGGGAAAAAACCCCGCAGGAACTCGCAAGACATTTTCGTCTTGCGAAGCAAGCCCATAGGGAAATTCGTTTTGCGAAGTGCCTCCAAAACGGAAAACCCTTTCGTCTAGCGGGTTTTCCGTCTTGCGAGGCGTTCGTCTTGCGGGGCACCACTGTATCCTTATTTGGCTGATAAAATATATCCCCAAATAGTGTGCAAGCTTTTGAGTTCTCCAGCTCTTCATTGGGCTAGATGCTAAACAAAATCATGGAAAGTGAAGAACAAACAAACAAACAAAAGTCTTATGTTGAAGCTATGGAGTCCGCATCTGGTCACAGTATTAAGATGATGTTTCAACTAAGGATGGATACAGACCAGAGCAGCAGTACACATTAGCCTAGAAAGAAAAATGGAAAATTAAGGCAGGCAACAAGCTTCCAGAAAATATAGTGAAAAGAACACAGAGATGCTTGATAATCCCTTTCTCTTTCTCTTTCAACAAAATGACAATGTCAGCAAACCATGGTTGTCAGCAAACCATGGTTGCCTTAGGCAAGCAACTCTCTCACCTGTCCATTCTGCAATATGGGAATAAGAATACCGGCCATGCAAAGTTACCAGGATCAGTACTAATTCCAGTGGGCTTTGTTCCTTTAGGTTTATTTCTGTGACTTGTTTCCAAAAGAAGTTAAGGCTGTGCATATGTGTTTGTGTGCATGCAGACACATGCTTGTGCAGATATATGCCCTGTTCCTCTGCTGAGCTCCCAGGGGATCATAAACCCTATTGTAATTGGAAGTATACTCCTTTAATACTCTGGTAAAAATAGTTCTAGTACCAAAATGTCCTGAAATTAGCAAGGGGAAAAGAAAGATTGAATGAAAGTTTGCTTATCTTTGGGCCTTGAGGTAAGAGCAGTAGTAAGAGGAGGGGCAGCTGTGGAAAGGTTCTGCCTTCCAGGGATCAAAGCCTGTCCATTTTTCCTTGATTAGCATGTCTGAGTTGGCAAATCTAGAAATTGTGTCACTGGGGCATTGAACAGAATGCTTGTTCATTCCAGGCA
This sequence comes from Podarcis cretensis, assembly GCF_951804945.1. Classification (NCBI taxonomy): domain Eukaryota; kingdom Metazoa; phylum Chordata; class Lepidosauria; order Squamata; family Lacertidae; genus Podarcis; species Podarcis cretensis. Next base: position 35,528,637 of record NC_137187.1, read on the forward strand.
AAGGGCCTATTCAAAAATCTCCTATCTGGCAGTGGTTCAGGTCTTGTATAGTGTAAAGCCCAATCACTGCAAGCTAAATTCTGCTTATCACAGGTCGAACCCTTTTAACTTTTATTTTTGTCAGGCTCTTTTTCAGTCCCCCTTTTTCTGGTCCTGCTTCTTCCTGTTTGCTTTGATCTTATATGCTCCCATTCCCCAGAAAAGAGCAACTACTTTCAGATAACTTGTCTGCATTTTCTTTAGTTGTCTTTTCAAGGAAGGCTCATTATGACAGTCTGTTGACCCTCTAGCCTAGAATACCAGGCCCTCTGTTGTCAGCCACAGCAGAATATCCTGATTAAAGTAGGATTTTCAGAGTTCCAGAACCGAAGGTAGCTCTGTGAATGTTGGGAGGTACAAGCGGATACCCTCCAACATTTATGAAAATAGGGACGTCCCATTCCATATTGATAATTTTACTATTTAGACCCCCCACACACACACACATCTTACTGGGTTGTCCCAGCTGCTCTGGGCAGCTTCTAACATGTATAAAAGCATAATAAAACATTAAACATTAAAAAAACTTACTTAAATAGGGTTACCTTCAGATGGTTCTGGGGTCAGATAATTCTGTTCCCTCCAACATTTCTCCAATCAAAATAGGGATATCTTACCATACTTTCCAACATTTCTCAAATGAAAATAGGGACATCCTAAGGAAAAGTGGGACATTCCAGGATCAAATCAGAAACCAGGACGGCTTCTCTAAGTCAGGGACGTCCCTGGAAAATAGGGACACTTGGAGCGTCTGCAAGCGCCTTGTCATTAACTGAATAGATCTCTTCCAGCTATTTTGTAGATGGAACACTCTCTCATTGTTGAGATGTCTGCCATACAGTGGCGTAGCGTGGGTTGTCAGCACCCGGGGCAAGGCAAGTAATTTGCGCCCCCTAACCCATGGATTTGCGCCCCCTAACCCGTGGATTTGCGCCCCCTAACCCTAACCCCCAGATGTTGCGCCCGGTGTAGCCGGGCCCCCCTGCACCCCCCACGCTACGCCACTGCTGCCATATGATTTTGCACTCCTCAGTTCAGACATGTGCATAGTCATATTGGTTATGTAGTTGCTGATCATTCTTCATGTTAGAAGAGCTGAAGCTTTTAAACAGAACCCTTTTTGAAACCCTACTTATGATGCTAGTTTTTCTAAGGACATAAATGCACAAGCCTATTGCAGGTGGCCCAGAGTGACTTCACCTGCCCTTTTTCTCCCTCCTGCTGTGCATGTTAAATGAGACACTCGTGAAACGTGAACTCCTGCTTCGTGATTACAATCGGGTGAACAGCCGGTATCCGCCACCCCATCCTGAGAAGAACAGAGGGTGTACCTACTACAATGCGAATGTTTATTTGAAACCAACCTGTCTGGAGCTTTGGTAGAAACTAGCAGGGATTATCTGGCCAAGGTTACAGTTTATAAAAGCCTTGTCTGTTTTATTCTCAAGGAAAGGAACAACTAGAACTGAAACCCCTTTTACAGCCTCACCATGTATTATGATTGCCTTTATGCAATGCCTTTTGACCGTAAGTACTTGGGAAGGGATTTCTGCTTAGGATCAGCCCAATTGTGACAGAGGTCAGAGCTTTTCTAAATCACATTCTCTGCTTTTTTTGCAAATCCGTTATGGTCACTGGAATTACAGTGAAAAAGAAGCAAACTGCATTCAAGCAGGGCATTGTTAAAACCAACTCCTGAGCACCTAGAGTTCATAATTCTGTAGTTGGCACTGGAAGCTTCCTAGTTATCACAACTACTGCTTGCCTCAAGTGGTCAGTCCTTGCTTTTGGGAAATAGATGTACCTGCTCCCTTTGCCAATTTGTGAAAAATAGGGGAGGGGTGAGATCTAGAAAATGAGAAACACTGGAATTATTCATTATAGCACGATAACTTCATCAGGTTTGGATTAAGTGCCAGGGACACAATATCCTATATTGACATAATTGAGAGTGGGTTTATGTAGTGGAGATAGCCTTTCTGCAGGAGAGAGACGTACTGCTGTTTGCCACATCTAAAAAATCAGAATATCCATGTACTAGTCATGGGAATAGGAGCACATGGTTGTCGGAGTTTCGTTGTTTTTATTTTAGGAGTTTATAAAATAGTGAAATGTTGCTGTGGCAGGATTGGGTAGCCTTTTTGGTGTGTTTCTTTTTTTGTTGTTGTTGCTATTCTGACAGGGTGAGAGAGTTCATTCAGCCTCTAAAGTTGGCAAAGCATTTTAAAATTCATAAAATGGCAGGAGCAGTGGAGAGGGGTTGTGCTGCTTATTACTAGTTATGTTGCAGGCAGTATCCATTAGGTGGCTGCAACACACAATCCTGTTCCACACAACACTAATTCACAATGAATGTGATAAGAGAGTGTTGTGTTTGTGACTGTGTGCAAATAGCATTTTCTCAGGCGGTAGTCCTATGCACAGTTTACTTGGGAAGAACCCCCATTGGTCTCAAGGGTACTTACTACACATGTTAGGATTGTAGTGACCAGAAATTGGAGACTGAGTGCTGAGAAAATGAGATATCCCCTTGGCAATCACTGCCTTGAGGAAATACCTATGGAACCCTCTCCACAAACAAGTAACAGCTGCATATTTATTGCACCAAATAACAGTAATTTGGAAATATTCTAGGGAGAATTTATTTTCTTGTCTATTCCTGCTTCAGGAAGGTCAACCTTTTATATGTTTAACTACCAAATACAATTCCTTTTACTATCTGAGGTTGGGGTCTGGATGGTGAAAGTTCTGGATAGGTCGAAATTCATTGGAATGTAGTTCTGGTCAGAATTTGTTCCCCTCCAAAACACGGGCCATCATCTCAAGCAGTTGCTTGGGGCATCAAAGTTTATGGGGGTGATAATTTAGGTGCAATCTGTAAAATGTGGCCCATTCCATCCCTGCAATGTTGCAAGCGATGCTTGGGGCAAAGTCCTTTCATTGTGTGCTATACTATGTCGGGTGGCAGAATGTATTGTGTGAACACTCCACAGAGCTAGCAGTTAAACACAGGAATCATTACTCTTGGCTTTCCATTTTCACTGAATCATATTATAAACTAGGGCAATGGACACCTGAACTCCCAATGCCTGAGCTAGGGGGTTCTGAGCCTAGTCTTACGCATCACCTACTTTGCTGTTGAGATTTTAAATAGGTGGCTGGAGAGTTGGGGCTGGTGCTATTAACTCTTCTCATCTGCCTCTCTACAGAAAGCTCCATGAGGCCCAGTGACACAGTTTCAGAGTCCAGTCCAGGCTCCACAGCCACACAGTCAGGGGTGCCAACTCAGGTGGTCCAGCAAGTCCAGGCTACTCAGCAGGTATGTAGCTCAACTATAGTTTCTGTGGTTAGTTCAACAGTGGCCACCTTGTAACATAGCAGATGGGGCCACTCTCTTAATCAGGACTACTTTGACATTTTAAAAGTGCAGATACCTCTGAATTAGTGGTGTTAGAATAAAAGGTGAGGAGAGCTGTGAATAAAGTTCTTGGATTCCATAAATATAGAATGGGATATAGTTGGTAAGAGCAGGGGAAGGGTCCTGGAAACCAGAACAAGTGGATTTGTTTTGTGGATCAGAGAAGTAGGTAATTCTGTGTTTTGTTCTCAGTTATATGGGGTGGAAAAGGGGTGCAAAAGTCTTTAGCAAAAGACGGATACGGTCATGTAGGTAGGGTGGGAGGTTTGGAAGTAAGAGCACTTATATTCTTTTCCTGAAATTGTGTATAAGAAACCAATAGCAAAGGTTCTTCACCCAGCGAGGATCATTATCCCCCTGTACTAAATGAAAATATCAGTTCTTTGCGGACTTTACAGTGAGCCTTGCTATCTTTGAGGGGGAATGCAGGTGAAACTGGCAGCAGATAAAATGTTTCCTGTGAATTGCCTTTGTTTGCCTTGATCCTTGGCTAGTTTGTTTTTGTTTTGACAGAGGTTATTGGTCCAAGCTAGTGTGCAGACGAAGCCTGGAACGGTATCACCTCTACAGCTCACAAGTGTACAAGTACCCCAGCAGGTGAGTCTGAACTTTCTCTGTGGTGCTGCCACAAGTAATTGGTGCAGTTTTAAAGCTCATACCTCTGCCCAGTGGCCTGCTTGCCTTCTGTGTCTGCATCTGAGTGATGCAGATGTTGCCCTGAGAATATGTTCTAGCTATTGTAGCTTATTGTCTTGAGAAATAGGGCACCTGTATGCTACTAATTCAGATAGCTGTAAAGTAGCATAATCTTTGCCAAGAGTGAATTGTTTTATTAGGTTGCTAGGATTTCTATATTAGACACCCATAGACCTCTTGCAGAACTACAGTTTCCAGTATTTCTGTTGAGGGAATCCTTATTTGATGGTTTTCTCCTTCACTGGAGAAATCTCTCCTTCCTTGGAGGTTTTTAAGCAGAGGTTGAGTGGCCATCTGCCGTGGATTCTTTAGTTGAGATTCCTGCATTGCAAGGGAGTGGGCTCCACAACCCTTGTTGTCGCTTCCATCTCTTGATCTCTTGAAGCGACCTTGTTGTCGCTTCTATAGTCACCTGTGTATAGAATCTATTAGAATCAGAGAATTGTAGAGTTTGAAGGGACATCTAGTCCAACCCCAGGCAATACAGGAATCACATCTATAGCGTCCATGACAGATGGTCATCCAGCCTCTGCTTAAAAACCTCCAAGGGAGGAGAGCCTACCGCCTCCCAAGGGAGTTTGTTCCACTGTCAAACATTAGGGTGAGTGGTTGTTCTTGATAATCCATTTAGCCCTTCCCAGCTCTTAAAAATTATGTACTTTTAGTTGAAATTTCAACCTTGTGGTCATCCCACTAATGATTCTGCATGGGACTCACTCAGGGTGGGAGTCACCAAACAAGTCCTGTCAGTGCAAGCCCTGCCTGAAAGCTTCCATTTGTGCAATAGGACTTTTCCTTCCGCTTCCCTGCGACCTGGAAGCCCCTGAAATTGGCTCCAGGGTGGTCAGGAGAAGCCCCAGAACAGTGTGGCAGGTGGGGGTATTGGTACATCTTGCTTGCGCTGATGGCAAGATTTACCAAAACATGATGTAAGATTTGTACTGTATGTGTCTTTCAGGGCTATCGGTTCTGTCTTCCTGCACTGATGTAGGCCGCTTTATGGCAAAAACAATAATTGATAAATGAGCTGTTGGATAGTGTGTACTTCTGCAAAGGTGCTCAGGGAATCTCCTATCAAAGAGGTGTGGTGGAATGGCTGCATTCATGCTTTGGGACCTGACCTGTTGCAACAGTTGAAGTGGAAAAAAAATTGACCCAGGCAATAGGCTGTATCGGCTTGGACCCTGGAAGAGGTTGGGTTGAGCTTTTAAGTGCAGCGGGCTCATGTACCCTATTCACCTGTGTTTTGGATGTGTTGGGTGATAATCTGGGTATTTTTGAGCTTGTCCAAAGACTTCATTTGCTCTTCTGCATTTGGAAGGATGAGTGATAGGATTGTGTGTGTGTAGATATAGATGGGTGAGAGCATACATAAATTTTATTTGTTGCTTTCTCTGTGTGTTCACCTGAAGCATCTTAAAAATGTGTGGTGCCATTGCATGAGATGATATCTAGGTACAGTCTTTAGTAGAAATACTTTCCACTGCCAAAGAATGAATGCTTCTTTAAAGACAACATCTTGATGTTCACCTTCAGTTTACACACTTCTCCTAATCTTAAGAAGCTGCTGCCAACTGGCTTTCAGTTTCATATGTACTAGCTAGCTTTGTACATATTTGAATTTGAGTCTAGGTGCCTTCCCTGACAAGGACATTATTTTTCAACGCTTCTTTGTCACTTTTGCATTCTAAACCTTCTGGTATCTTTGCCATAGTTCACTTGGTTGGTTGAATCTTTCCAGTGTCATACCAGGCACCAGGCATCATCATCATCATTTTCATCATTTTTAATTTGTGTACCGCCTTTATATCTTACAATACTCAAGGAGGTTTACAAGCTGAAGAAACAAAAAATGTACATCTTATAACAATCTAATGCAATACAAAAATGTGCTAATAAAACATAACTTTAAAATCGGCAACCTCCATCAAAAAAGTAACATTCAACAATCATTGGAATAGTATAAAATGATAATATCAACATATAAAAGTTAAACAGGCAGTAGTAGCAACCTTAATAATCTTGCCCTTTTAGTAAGCCTGTTTATTAACCAGTGAAATCCTGCTAGTGAATTGTATGTTGTGCTTAAAATGTCCTTAGAATAATAGAAATGACATATGTGTGCTGTGCTGATCTCATTGGAAGAAGGGCAGGAAACAATTGTAACAAATCAGTATTATATAATGGTAAGATTTACACTTTAAAAAGGTTTTGTTGTGAAGTTTATAATATAAACCTTCAGTGATTTTTCATAAAATATTCCTGTCCCAATCCAGGCATAATGACTAACATTATTATCAATTATCTATATTTATGGACATGATATATTTTGGACAAGATATATGTAGAATACACATAATTGTGATGCCATACACTTTCTGCATTCCTCTGTGGCATCACATCTGCACCAGGCCTAGAAGTTCCTGGAGGGTCTAAAGCTGTTTAAGGGAGTCAAAAGGAGATGAGAATCCACTACATTAATTTAAGGAAATAAGAGTTTACATAATATTCAAGAAGTACAAAAAGAAGAAATACAATGTTTTTTAAAAAGTAGTACACTTAACCTATATTTGCCTGGCCAAGGGAATCCTCAGTTCTTGTTTCCAGAGCTTTTAACCCATCTCTAAAGATGCTTACAAGCACATAATATCATCAGACCCGTTGGGAGCTCCCTTTTGGTCTCAGCGGGAGCCTTTGACGTCCTGGTCGTCCCCAGGACCTTCTTTGGGGCGCTCGCTGCCTACGAACCACCCCAAAACTCCAAAAACAGCAGCCAGTTCGCTGCGATAGAGACCCCGGCTTTCTTTCCCCTTGGTGGCAAACCGGAAGTGGTCGATTGCAGAGCATCCCATTTGAGGAGGCGGTTCCATGTTTCGTTTGATCCTCTCAACAAGCTTTCCTGAATCTCTCTCTTTAAAAAAACACCTTCTCTTAGCTGGTACGGCTGCCTTGACAACCGAGTGAGAAAATGACAGTGAGTACTGCAGGGTGGAGTAGGAAGGTAATTGCCTATGTGAAAGGTAGCTAGTAAAAAATTGCTCGTATTATAATTCACCAAGTGTGTGTGTTTGGTTGGTGAGCAGTTCTTTGGTAGCTCACTGGTCAGTAGCTTCTGAACAGTCTCCTGGAGATACGGTAATTAACCAGGGCTTGCTTCTTTTATGTCATCCTGTTTCAGCGGCTGGTGGTACAGAGTACTTCACAGGCTAGTAAAGGAGGAGCTGTTGCGCTGGCCGTCCATGGTGTGCAGCAGGTCCACTCTTCACCTGAGGTGGGTGGCCAGATGTTTGGAAAGCCTGTTCAGATGTCCCATCCGCCATGAGTCAAAGAAAGCCTAGTTTTGCCTTCACTGTGTTGAATGATGTTGCTCATTTATTTATCTGCCTGATCAGTCCAATACTTCTTTGCTTCGTCGACTACCTCCTGGTTCCTCCATAGTTGATGCCCATTTCCAGTTTCCTCCTAAGCTCCCTTGTGACTATCATATTCTTTGAGACCTGGGAACATGTTCTCATTATCTGGCAATGGGTTCTTATCCAACCTCAGTTGCTCCTAAGCATCCTCTCACACATCACAGAGCTCAGTCTGCTCCCTGGCTTACCAGTGAGGTAGGAGCAATGAGGCAAGATGAAAGATTACTAGGACGTGCACAGCATAAATCTCAGTGCAAATCTGATCAAAAAGAGAGTGAGCCCACTTTGTGGTGGCACTGAAAACACAAAATTTCTCTGTCACAGTTGCATCCAGTGGGGCTTTTCCAAGTGATTTGGGAGCCTACTTGAAGTTGGCCCACAGGGTGACATCAGAACCCTTGGAAACCTGCTGTATCATATTTGTTAGCCACTTTGAGGATTAAGTTGATAGTATCTGCTTTAATGCGGACTCCTCTAGCTTACAGATGAGCTTGTCTAGATGGGCCTTCCTCAGCCTGGTGCCCTGCAGTGTTGCAGACTACAAGCCCCTTCATCTGTGTTAACTGGGACCGATGGTGGTTGTAGCCCAAGATATTGGGGGTGGGGAGGTTGGGGTAGGCTATTCTAGGGCTGTAGGATGAATTTCAGTTACTGTGGCCTAAAGAAATTGACAGATTACTTGAGGGGTTACAGCCCTACCACATGCCTGCTAGGTAACAGTAAAGGATACCTGGACGGTTAAGTCCAGTCAAACTTGACTGTGTGGTACAGCGCTCATCTCGATTCAGGCCGAGGGAGCCGGCGTTTGTCTGCAGACAGCTTTCTGGGTCATGTGGCCAGCATGAGTAAACCTCTTCTGGCGCAACAGGACACCATGACGAGTGCCAGAGCACACAGAAAAACTGTTTATTTTCCCGCTGCAGCGGTACCTATTTATCTCCTCATGCTGGTATGCTTTTGAACTGCTAGGTGGGTAGAAGCTGGGACAAAGCGGGGGCTCACGCCGTTGCACAGACTCAAGCTGCTGACCTTCCGATCGGCAAGCCCAAGAGGCTCAATGGTTTAGACCACAGCGCCACCCGCTCCCTAGAATTGGTCTCCACAGTCACTTACAGACACACTGTTAAGACCATATTCATGGAAGACAATCTTACTCGACTAGGAGTGATCGCCAAAGAAGAAGACATGCCTGTTCTGCGTCGTGTGTGTTACTGTGATCATTTAGCAGCCTTATATTCTGTTGTTTCCTTAAAGCCTCCTTTTCTTCAATATACAGGTTAGACAATTAATGTCCCAGGAGACTGAGACTGGACTGGTTTCTGTGTGTTGCCATTTTTCAATATCCAGTTTATGTTTATTCTGTCATTTCTGTAGAGACCTACATTCAGTAAACCATAGAAGGCCATTGTTAGAAGATAGCACCATATGTAACCTGGGAAGAAATGCAAGTTACCAGTACTTAGAATATTTGATCTCTGGCCTCCATAAGCACCAACTCTATAAAGCTGAAGCGTCTTCAGCCCCACCCCTATATATGTTGGGATGGGGCTGAACACCCCCCTCCATCTTGAGGGGGCAGAGGAGGCTGAACCCTTTCTCGCCTGTCTGCTTCCTCCCTCCTCCCTTTGTCCATGGTCCTCCACCATCCTGGAGGTCACCCCAGCTGCACAGTTTTAAGAGACACTGCACGGAGTGGTGTGGCCTGGCAGAAAGTTGCCTTGCTTGTGCAGTGTTGGGAGATGCTGCACAGACACTTGGGAGGTCTGCGACAGCTGCACGAAGTCGTGATGCATGTGACGGGCCCCCCAATGTTGGGCACAACTCAGTGTCCCTCTGCTAACCAACAGACTTAAGCAAAGAATATAGCAGTACGTGTGGTGTCCCTTCCTGCTTTTTTGTTATAAAAATTGGTAGTGCTGGACAACCTTTATCTTCCATAAAATGTTCATCAGCAGTATAATGACCATGTAGAAGTTTTTCTTAGAAGTAGAGTGCACCATGAGGGAGGGACACCACCTGATTCCAGGAGAAGAGAAAGTAAGCGTGAATTCTGAGACAGTAGTACATCATGCAGTTATGCCTTGCTCCTTTGTCCGTACCCAAAAGTAAAGTCTCCTTCTTTGCCTTTCAGCGCTCCCCTGTCCAGAACAGCAGCTCTGCTGCTAAACCGGGACAAGTGCAGCAGCTCCAGGTTCACGGAGTCCAGCAAGTGCCTGTAGCACAAGAGGTGCTGTATCTTTGCTTGCCAATAACTTGTGGTCTCTTCATTCATTCATTCATTCATTCATTTATTTATTTATACAACAAGAAAAACACACACACACAAAAAAAAACACAAATACCAAATTACACACAAATTACAAAAATAACCATAGCCACATAATTTTCTTGGCAAACAATGAAACATCTATTGGTCTTAACACTAAAGACCCAACTTCCCGTCTATTCCATATTTCAAATCCATGTTACTTAGTGCCATTACACATTTTTTTCATAATTAAACTTATTCTCAATAAATCTAATTTCTTCTATCTACCTAGCAACTATTACTGAAGTTCCTCGAATGCTGCAACAGAATTTAAACTACTATATTTATTTTTCAGATATTCTTTGAAAACCTCCCATTTAGAAACAAATTCCTGTTTTGGTTTATTCTTTATCTTTTCTGATAAACCATCTAATTCGGCATATTCTGTCAGCTTTTGAATCCAATCTTGTATAGAGGGGATTTCATTACTCTTCCATTTTGCTGCGATCAAAACTCTTGCTGCCGCCGTCGCATATAAAAAGATACCCTTCCTCTTTTGTGGAATATCCAAATCTGTTATTCCCAGGAGGTAGGCCTCTGGTTTTTTTATTGAAAGAGATCTTTAGCATTTTTTGCAGTTCTGCATGTATACTCTCCCAGAATACCTGTATTTTCCTACATGTCCACCACATATGGTAGAATGTTCCTGAGTCTCCGCATCTCCAACAATTACTTGACACATTTTTATACATTTTTGAAAGTTTCCATGGTGTTAGATACCATCGATGTTGTAAAACAAAACAAAACAAAACTTGTGGTCTCTTCTCAGTCGTGGTAATGTAATCGGATTTTTGGGTAGCAAAAGTTGCAGCTTGTCACACTAGATTTTCAAAGTTCTATCTGTTAACTGTTTCTAAGCACTTTCAATATCTTTATTGCACTCCATGTAGCCACTGCTTTCAATTATAAGGTAGTGTGAACTTTCCTATAATTTACCTTCGTTTTGTTGTGGAGGTGTCACACCAACTCCCAGATCTGTGAAACTCTAAGCAACTGTCCCTTTCACATTGCTACAAACTGATGTGTTTATGTGGTATTTATTTATTTCTCCCACAGATAATAAACAGGTTTTTTGTGGAACATTTTTGTCATTTTGAATGTTGAGCAAGGTTTTTGACATCCTTAGTTTTCAGAAATCAAACTTTCCACGTGAAGTTTTGGGATGCAATTCAGATTTATAAGACTAATATAAAATTAATGGGCTAGAATCAACTAACCAGTCTCAGTTGTGGAAGCCCACACAAGGACCTCTCCTAGTGCAGTGATGGCCAAACTTGGCCCTCCAGCTGTTTTGGGACTACAACTCCCATCATCCCTAGCTAACAGGACCAGTGGTCAGGGATGATGGGAATTGTAGTCCCAAAACAGCTGGAGGGCCAAATTTGGCCATCACTGTCCCAGTGCAACAGGGATCTCTTCCCCACCCCGCCCAAATTGGCCTGGAGAGGGTCAGAAGAAGCCGTGGAACAGAAATGCTTGTGCTGACAAGAGGGCTTTGTTGAGTTTCTCCTAATTGTGTTCAGATTCTTTGGAATACCCAAATGAAGTAATATGTTTGTAGGGCCTTTTGTGAAAATAGTATTTGCAAGTTTCATGTCCTAGGGTTAGGGCTAGGTTCCTGTTGGCATGCCCTTGTCAGTATGTATTTCAAGCTCAACTACAGCTATCCTTGGGGCAAGGAGGCCTTGTATCACCTCTGCCTTCCAAAGCATTCTGATAAGTTCTGGTTTGTTTCTGCAGAGATCTGTTGTGCAGACAACTCCCAAAGCAGGCACAGTGCAGCAGCTGGCAGTGCAAGGACTCCAGCAGGTTCATGTTACTCAAGAGGTAAGAAAGAGATTTTGACTGTTGCTTTCTGGCTTCCCTATTTTGGTAGCAGCTGTGATCTACCATGGAGGATATTCCTAGATCAGCTGCTCCCCAAGACAGCTAGCCAGTGCCAGGGCATTAAAGCCTTTGTACCCATTCCTGTCCTGAATTCCTCAGTGGTGGGAGGTTTAAATCTTTCCCACCCAGAACTAGCTTTCTGGATATATCCAAACTCCCACACACACTTCTTCTCTTGAAGAAGTGGTTAGTAGTCACCCATAACTCTCCCATTATGAGTTGTCCCCAGCCCCACGATGATCACTATAAATTCTAGACAGTGAAGATGGGGAAGGTTCTCATCCCTGCCAGTTCTTGTTTTGTAAGGAACCTCCTTAGCCACCATTATAGAACGCCTTTGGCTCATTGGGTAAAATGCAGATGAGGCAGGATGCGTGGATCTTCTGGGTTGTAATCAAAGTAGCATTAAGGGGAATATTCCATCAGCACAACAATTTTTCCTTGTGCAACAGAACTTCCACCATCTTCAATCTGTTCTGGAGGTTCCCTGGATACGAATGACATTGGGAAAAGGAGAGGGGAAGTTCACTTGCGCAAGTGGAACTCATTCTGCTTCTGCAATTATTCAATTGAATACCACCCTCTGCCTTAATCCTTCATTCCGGCAGGACATTTCTGGCTTTCTCCACTATCTCTGATTGCTTCAGTCTCTCTGTTTATTGTTTAGAGTGCAGACAGTGGCCCTTCTAAGAGCAATCAGCAGTCGCAGCAGCAAGAGCAACAAGGAGTGCAGCAAGGTCTCTCCCTAGAGTGCAGCAGCAGCAGCAGCAACAGCAGCAGCAGCAGTGCACCCCAACTGGCCAGCTGCTGTTTATCTGGCCCAGAGCACAGGCTCCACTACATGCATTCTCTAGATTCTGCCTCGGAGCAGTGGGTGGAGCTGGTCCGCATGCTTCCTCAACCGCTCCTCCTGCCACAACAGAAGGTGGTGATAGAGCAGCTGCCATTCCTCTCCTCTCATCACTCCAGCCCTGACCAGAGAGTCAAGATTCAGAGAGTCCCTCAGGTGCTAGTGTTTGGAACAGCAGCTACAGCACTTAAAGTAGGTCCTGCAGAGGGCACCGATTGAGATCCAAGAATAGCAAGCTCTGTGCATTTCCCTTCCCACAGAGTCAGGTAGCAGAGCTTGCCAGCATTATCCCCTTCTCTATGATTGTGACTCTCCTCTTAATTAGTGGTGGTAGAGCAACCCTCTTTCCTTCCCCACATACTGCCAGAGAAATTGAAATTCTTGGACCTCTTCAGCACTGGATGTGATTTTGATTTTATTTGCTTGAATCAGGTGCAGATATGGAAGTCTTGAGGGATTGGGGTTTGTGGGATACATATGCCACCAGATAAGCATGCTACGTTTTGTGCAGGACTTTCAGTATTTGGGAGCCAGAACAGAGGCTTGCCATAGCTAGCCAGGATCCCAGATAACTGCATCTATGTTTATGAACAAGGTCTGATCTAGGTAAGCTAAATCATGCAGTACCGATTCTATGAGGACTACTTAGCCTGTTTGCCCTAAAACTGTATCAGCTACTGAAACAAAGGCAGCTCCCTGAGCCAAAGTTAGCTGCTGTCTAATGAGTGGAAACTGAGTTTTCTTCAAATCACCTCATCAGATTGTAAGACATTAGAACCATCATGGCAAGTAAAAGGCCTCTTGTTTATAAAGGTGTGCTATAATCCATGTATTTCCATAAAACCAATATTGTACCATTGTTGCAAAGGGCCATTTCACACATTACACAGGAGCGAACCCAGGTTTCCCATTGAGCATGCACTCGAGGGCAACTGCAGCCAATCATGGCTGTCCTACAAGTGCATCTGCATAATGCAAATGTATATTTCTCACACCTGCACTTTATCTTGTAGATGTACACTTGCAACATTTTAGCTGCACTCTTAACAAAAATGTGCAAAGTGACCTTTAGAAGTGATGGAATTGCATGCAGCTCTGCATCTTAGCATTCCAGAAGGGAACACAAGAGAATCTGTTGGGGGCTCTTGCCTGCCCGGCAAGAGCCCCCAGCGCTTCCTTCTCCATGTTATACCACTGTGCTTCTTTTGCCAGGATCAGAGTATGTGGATCCTGGGTTCCTGATTTCCTCACCATGGCTCTGACTTGTGGAGAAATCCTTGGTCCATGGGAATAAGCATTCTAGAGTCCTGTCCCGTCCCCCCCCGAACCCCCTCCCCCCGCATTTAACATCTGCTAGTGGCGCTGTGGGTAAAACCTCAGCGCCTTGGACTTGCCGATCGCATGGTCGGCGGTTCGAATCCCCGCGGCGGGGTGCGCTCCCGTCGTTCGGTCCCAGTGCCTGCCAACCTAGCAGTTCAAAAGCACCTCCAGGTGCAAGTAGATAAATAGGGACCGCTTACCAGCGGGAAGGTAAACGGCGTTCCGTGTGCTGCGCTGGCTCGCCAGTTGCAGCTCCGTCACACTGGCCACGTGACCCGGAAGTGTCTTCAGACGGCGACGGCTCCCGGCCTATAGAGTGAGATGAGCGCACAACCCTAGAGTCTGGCAAGACTGGCCCGTACGGGCAGGGGTACCTTTACCTTTACCTTTAGATCAATGCCAGATGCAGGATAGAGGCAAATATAAATCATGAGACAGGTGATGACAGCTGCAAGCAGATTGACAGTAGGTGTGGCAATTAGGAAGGCAGAGAGGTTGCCTTTTGTCTAGAGCATCCTCTTGGGAGGGATTAGAGAGAGTGGAGTGCAGCAACCTTGGCCCATCCTGTCTCACCTCTTTTCCTTTCCTCTCTTTGTGGGCTTGCTGCGTTCTCAGGTGCAGCAGCTCCAGCAGGTACCTGTGCAGCATGTCTATCCCAACCAGGTGCAGTATGTGGAAGGAGGTGATGCCAGCTACACAGCAAGTACCATGTGAGTAGATGCCTGGTGAGAAGGAAGGCTTTATCATACCGGTGCTGCCCAGCATTCAAGCTCACAGTGAGCTGGGCATGGACTCCTGTCAGGTGCAGGTTGCAAGAGACACAGATCTTCACACAGATGCTAATTGATTCTATTCTGTATCTTAAGCCAGAGACAGTCAACTTCCCTGTGCATAGATGGCCAGACAATGATCTAGCGGCTGGAAATGCCTTTCTGGATATCCAGGCTCCATCACAACATTGGTGTCACCTAGCAATGAGGGGTTAATGCTTATGGAGTATCTGCACCCAGTCGCAGCCAGAACATTATGTTCTGGGAGCAGGTGGTGCTGAGCCTTGCCGATATGAAGGTCAGCAGTTCAAGTCTGCACAACGGGGTGAGCTCCCGTTGCTCTGTCCCAGCTCCTACCAAGCTAGTAGTTCGAAAGCATGCCAGCACAAGTAAATAAATAGGTACTACTGCGGCAGAAAGGTAAATGGCATTTCTGTGCTCTGTGGCACTTGTCACAGTGTCCCGTTGTACTAGAAGCGGTTTAGTCCTGCTGGCCACATGACCCAGAAAGCTGTCTGTGGACAAACACCAGCTCCCCTGGCCTGAAGTGAGATGAGTGCTGCACCCCATAGTCAAATTTGACAGGACTTAACCATCCAGGGGTCCTTTGCCTTTTACCTTAGAACATTGCATACAAATACCAAACACAGATGAAGCACCAGGATGTGGACAATATCTCTTAGACAGTTCCCCTTTTTATTATAAATGAATATGGATGCATGAACTTAGATTTTTCTTTTTAAAAATGAACTGTTTATTATTGTTTTGTAAAAAATAGAAAATGAAAGTTTATATAGTGAACGTTGTCAAAAATCAGGGAAGTTATTCTGAAGTGCTGCCTTGAAGAAGATTGGTGGATTGGCTGTTGATTGTCCCTGTTTTCTAATGGGGTGGGGAAACCCAAGTGAAATCACTTGGGGGCTGGGTTTGGCCAAGGAGCCATCAGTTGTGCACCCCTGAGCTAAGTCATCTTGATCTAAGCAAAAAGCATAGTAAAGGAGTGGAGACGTACAGCCTTCTCCTTTTTGCTCACTGTAGGTTGGTGTATATGTTTAGCTGCCATTTCTCTATAACAAGTGGTTGTTTTTCTTCACTTGGAAATCGGAGATGGAAACAGCACCTCTTTCTCCTGTTTTCAGACGCTCCAACACTTACCCTTACACGGAAACCCCTCTCTACACTCAGAACACTGGCGCAAACTACTATGAATCGCAAGGCACCCCAACCCAGGTCTCCACCCCAGCAACCTCCCAGACTGTGGCCAGCAGTGGGTCAGTGCCCATGTATGTCTCTGGAGGGCAAATCATAGCCAACCCAAGCGGAGGCAGCAGTGCTGGAGGAGGAGGAGGTGGAAATGGAAATGGTGGTGGCGGTGGCAGCACTGGTGGCGGCGGTGGAGGAGGCAGTGGCAGCAGCAGCACGGGGACCTACGTGATTCAAGGAGGTTACATGCTGGGAAGTTCAAGCCAGTCGTACTCACACACCACTCGTGCCTCCCCAGCAACTGTAAGTCGTGAGTCTCGCTCTGGACACCTTGCTGTTCATTCAAGGGGACTGGAGCTTCCGGGGGCCTCTTTGCTTTTTTCAGCAGCTTGTCCAAGTGCTCTTAGAGCAGTGGTTTTCATGGCTGTGTTCCAGGGAACCTGGGGTTCCTTGGAGACTTCTCAGGGTTCTCAGGCAAGCCTTCCCTGAGATGGCTTGCCTGCCCACAGCTGATCATTCTGTTCAAGGTGCAGCAGCAAGAAAGTATTGGGCCCCTTTTGGGTGCACTCTCAGTCCACACAGCGCAACCTTGAGCCCTAACAGTCAATAGCAGCACCCCGTGCATTCAAGAAAATGTCCCAGCATACTCTGCAATGCTAGGGGTTCTGTTGTGGACAAGTTGATATAGAAAATGTCCTTTGAAGGTAGCAAGTCTGAAAACCACTGACTTAGAGAATTAAACACTTATGCATGTTCCTCTGTTCAGTGTTCTTTTGCCCTTCCGAGAAGACATTGCTGCGATGGGGTAGAATTATTATTATTATTATTATTATTATTATTATTATTATTATTATTATTATTATTTGGTAGGCCTGGGGCTCTTTCTGATGGAATCATTTTATATCTTTTAAAGGTGCATTGAACATTTGTATTACAGTAGGCATGTGAAAGTATGAAGTAATTCATAGTGCTTTTGAGACTCAAAGGAAAACGATAGCTTTGATCATTCTAGTGAATGATGAACCAGAAGCTGGTTCAGTAAAAGATGCCACCCAAGACAGCCCTATCATGAGGGAAAGTAGCATGTTTGGATGTCATAAAAGGCAGCAGAGTGGAACACAGGACAGATTTCACCCAGAGGGCACAATTTGCCATCCTCTTGCACAGCTTCAATGTAGATAGACAGAAGTGTTTCATTTCCTAAGTCAGAGGTGGGGAACCTGTGTCCTTCCAAATGTTACTGGACTACACCTCCCATCATCCTGATCATTGGCCATGGTGGCTGAGTGTGATGGGAATTTGAGTCCGTCAACATCTGGAGGGACAAAGATTCCCCATCTCTGCCATAAGTATAGCTTGCACAGAGAACTTATTTGTGGTTTTTGTCTCATTTTAAGAGGGGATGCTCTTGCTTAGATTTTCTGGCCCTTGATGCTACTTTCCCTACTTCATGGGTCTTGTTCTCTGAGACCAGCCTTCCGAAAGCACTCTTTACCTCATGGTGGATCTAACTGAAGATTGTGAAATGTGCCTGCTTTCTCTTCTGTGTGTCTTTAGACCCATTAGAATTCATTAGTTCTCACAGGAAACAATTCCTTAGTTCTTCATTAGAAACAATGGGAGGAAAAGAAATGGGATTGAGGTACTCCAGCTCTTGGACTGGCCTAATTCAGTCCCGGGTTTGGCATAATTCAGGCCTTTCCCTGGTCATCTCCCAGCATGTCCCCAAGCCAGCCCTGACCTGCAAACCCCTTTTGGCCCCCTACCCTGCCAGCTCTGGAGCGGAGCACCAATGTTGGTAGGGCCAGGGCTGCGAAAGTTGGGGCATGAAGGGGGAATCTAACGGCAGGTCTCTATACTGCTTCCATAGGATTTCAGTCTAAGGCCTGTAAAAAGATGTGTGGTTCTTATTTAAAAGAAGGCGCTGTGGGTTAAACCACAGAGCCTAGGGCTTGCCGATCAGAAGGTTGGCAGTTCGAATTCCTGCAACGGGGTGAGCTCCCGTTGCTTGGTCCCTGTTCCTGCCAACCTATCAGTTCGAAAGCATGAAGTGCAAGTAGATAAATAGGTACCACTCCGGCGGGAAGGTAAACGGCGTTTCTGTGCACTGCTCTGGTTTGCCAGAAGTGGCTTAGTCATGCTGGCCACATTACCTGGAAGCTGTACGCTGGCTTCCTCGGCCAATAAAGCGAGATGAGCTCTGCAACCCCAGAGTCATCTGCAACTGGACCTAATGGTCAGGGGTCCCTTTACCTAATAATATAGGAGTGTTAGATGTTTGACTTTGGCATCAACACGGCCTTCTCTTGTATAACTTTGGGACCCTGGGAGTGGGAAGAGAATGGACCCTCACATGGCTTATTGAGATGGTGCCCACCTCCCAAGCGTGGGTTGCACCATACGAATCATTCATTGAGAGAGATTGTGACAGTACCGGAACTATTCCCTTCAATAACTGCAAACAAAAGGGCTTGGAAGGCCCGTAACTTGGATTCCTGTTTCTTTGCAGGTCCAGTGGCTGTTGGATAACTATGAGACTGCGGAAGGTGTAAGCCTTCCACGGAGTACCTTGTATTGCCATTACCTCCTGCATTGCCAGGAGCAGAAACTGGAGCCAGTCAATGCAGCTTCCTTTGGCAAGCTCATCCGCTCAGTGTTTATGGGACTTCGCACACGCCGGCTAGGAACCAGGTAAATGAAAAATGACTTTCCCGTGGGCCGCATGGCAGCATCGCAGAATAAAAATGCAGGGTGCCTAAGCTGCCAAGCATCTCTGCATCCCCCGGGAGCTTCAGGAATACAGTTATTGTCAGCACTAAAGCTCACCTTGTTTCCCATTCACAAACCTCAGATTGAGCAGAGCATGGGGGAAGTGTGGGGGTGCTGTACAGGGTGGGGAGAGGCACATACAAAACCCATGCTTTCTCAGAGCAGTTGGAAGGTACCAAATGTCTCCTAAAAGGGAGCTTGCTTCTTAATGCAGAGGCCTAATGCCTGGACTCACACTGATCTGATTTGCGCCATGCCAGTGAAGCTTTGTAATGGCCAAATGGGCAAAATCGTTTTTTATTATTTACATCTTCCTCCTGGTAACTACCAATAGGACATATGGGGAGGAGAAGTAAGAAAAGTCCCATTGCGCCAGCCGAAGTTCTTGCTTGGGCTTTCACTAGTGGCACTGGTTTGTTGAATTTGGCCTGTTATGTACCTAAGGGTACTTTGATAGCATCTCTCTGTGTCTGGTGGTGTACCTTTTGTTGTGGTCCAAGGGGTTTGTTTATATGGAGGCTTATGTTTTCTCACTTCACTTTTCTTTCAGAGGAAACTCCAAATACCACTACTACGGGCTACGCATCAAAGCTAACTCCCCGTTGCTGCGGCTCATGGAGGATCAGCAACACTTGGCCATGAGGCAACAGCCCTTTTCTCAGAAGCAAAGGTAGGAGTTAGTGCAGGGAAGGGCTGTAGTTTAGTAGCAGAGCACATCATTAGCAAACAGAGGGTCTGAGCATCAATTTCTGGTATTTTCAGGTAGGGCTGGGAGGAAGTCGGGACTGAAACCCTGGCAGATAAAAAATATTATTACAGTTGCAAAGTGTACATATCAACAAGGCAAACCAAGGACCATATAGCTCAAGCATTATATGAAAGAGTAGAGTGCTGTATGCAGGTCCCCAAAACTGGAGACCCTTGTAGTGCTATTATCCTCTTGGAATTGAGTAACTTCTTTGGTGAGATAGACATTCTTGAAGTTCTCCCCAGTGTGAAAAGTGGCAACAGGACCTTGAAATGTTTTTGAATCTGCTGAAGAAGATTTTTCCATAACAGAATCTGAGGCAACCCCCTTCTCTCTGTATCCCATGTGTTACTGTGATGTGTTGTGGGCTGACTCTAAGTTGTTCTGTTTTATAGGCTCAAACCCATTCAGAAGATGGAGGGCATGACCAATGGAGTGGCTGTCGGGCAGCAGCAAGCCTCGGGGCTGTCTGACATCAGTGCCCAAGTACAACAGTACCAGCAATTCCTGGGTAAGGAGGACCACTCTTTTGCACATGGCAGAGTGTGGTCTTTGAGATGGAAGCAGAGGACATGCGACACAAGCTTCTACGTGCGGTTATTAGGGTTCCATGTTTAACCACCTGGCTCACAGAAAATGACTTTTTTGGTGGAGATTCTGTCGTGCCGTGCCTGATGTGACTTGTTTGATACCTTAGACAGTGTCTGTGTGGTAGGAACACCATCTCAGAGCCAAGTATTGCGGAGAACTTCCATGTCCCAGGAAATGCAGTACTGGAATGAGATTTTTTCACTGTATGTGTGAAGTTCTTTGCATGCATTACCATAACCCCTGCACGGAGTCCTCACTACAAGGAATTATTTTTGGGCAACAACCGTTTTGTGTCCATGTTACATTTGAAGCAGGTCTGTGTGGCTTCAGTGCTGACAGTCTCGCCCTTGTGGCAAAGGATAGAGTGGGCCATGGAAGCACAACTCCCCAGTCCCCTGAGAAGCTACAGATCCTGATTCAGATAAACCACCACCTTTTCGTTCAAACTTCAGCAGACAGTGTCAAGGTGGGGCTGCTCCCTGGGACCCAGGGTTGGGCTTGGAGGGCTGATGTCTCTCTCCTCCTCACAGATGCCTCTCGCAGCCTGCCTGACTTTGCAGAGATAGACCTACAAGGGAAGTCCCTCCCTGAGGGCATTGGAGCCGAAGATGTGAAGTCTTTCCAGTCGCTCTATCGAGAGCATTGCGAGGTACATCAGGAGAGCACATTGGAAAGGGAAATCTAGGCAGGGGTGGAGAGCCTCCGGTTCCTTGCCTGGCCCTGCTCCATACCCGCCTTGAATGTCTTGCTTGGATGGAATGTACCCCTGAACTATGGCAATGCCTCTTGCTTGCCTCCAGAGGGGGTGGAGTGATGAGTGTGTTTGCAGGGTAAGCGGGTGGATTGTACAAACAGCTTCTGTGTGACTGGAGTGTAGCCCACAGTATAACCTACTTTTGCCTGGGAACTCACTCCCCTTCCACATTTCCTCCCTCTCAACCTGCCCGCTAGTGGCAGGGAAGGTTGCCCATGAGGGACTGCAGCCCTAATGGGCTGAAAAAGGTTCCCCACTCCTGTGCTACAGTCCACTGGATGCAGTTGGAAAGTAGCAGGCTAATGTGCCTCCCAGGCAGGTGTGCGTCAAATGGACCACCCTCTGCAGCCCCACATGCTTGCTTGTAGGCCTGGCATTGCTCTGGCTACTTCTAGGCAAAGCCATGTCAGTGGAAGCAGAACCAGGCCAACTTAACGCCTTTTGAATTTCTCTTCTGAGTTGTCTTCCTTTAATTGTTTCATTTTATTAAACATTTCTAGACTGCCTTGCAGGTCAGTTATACTGCTGCCACAGCTTTGCCTGTTCTAAACTCATTACGTGATGCCCCCGATCCAGTAATCTGTGGGTGACTTTTTTGCCATTCAGTTGCCTAAACTTTTGAAAATCTCAGGCATTGTTATTCTCATAACTTGTTTTGGAGGTGATACACTGGTTGCTCAGGCTGATTGTGTTAACTCACCCTTGGAGGGGTTTTCATTCCTGAGAGAGTTTCCACAAAATAGTTGTGTGCCTTGTTTTTAGGATCTTAGTTTTTTAAACAGTCAGCTTGAGCTAATTTTTAAAGGGTTTTTTTATTTCAACTATTTATATGGGTATATGCTTAATGCTGTATTCTCTAAGTGTTATACAGTAGGATTGTGAAAGAAACAATAAAGATAAAATCAATTAAAATGAACGCCAACATCAGAAAACTTACTTAAGATTCCTAGTGAAGTAGAAAGGTCTGCCCCAAGCACCAGAAATTCAACAGACGGGGGCCTGTCTGATCTCAGTTGGGAAGAAGTTCCACATCATTGTGCCCACAATACTAAATGCTTGAATCCTGGTATACAAGCTGAATATCGGAGTCATGGGGGACCACTGACTGTGACTCACCTCAAGATCTCTGTGATTGGGCAGGGATATAAGGAGTCAGGTAGTCCTTAACGTATCCTGAGCCCAAGTTGTTAAGCCCTTGTAAATTAAAAGAAGAGTCTTGAACTTCGCCTGGTAGCAAATGGGCAGCCCCTGCAAGTTTTTTTATTTGTTTGTTTATTTTTATTCAGAGGAAGCTTTTAAGCATCTAAGCTATGTCCTGGTGAACGGTCTGTTCCAGCTGCAGCATTTGTGCAGCTGTTTAACTACAAGAAGCATCATGGGAATTCAGAAGCATCTTGCCATCTGCATATATTTCTTAAAGATTAATGAATTTATTGTAGCATTAGTTTTTTAGTGCTCAAGCCTGTATGTGTGAAGTTGAGAGTGGACATACACACATTTCAGATTGGGGGACATCTGTTGTGAGACTGAAGAAACACTTGCTCAAAGTAGGGTTACCATACATGAGTGAACAACTGAAATTAACGTGATTCAGTCACGGGGGGAAAGCAAATCAGGCAGCACACCTTGCAGGCAGGTACTCAATTTGCATGGCACAGATAGAATAATTAGAGTTTTGCTTCCATATGAAATAATTTGTATTGAGTCTGTCTGTGAATTCCATTTGAGCAGCCTTTATGCTCTATCTGCTCTCTGAAGTATTCTGCTTGAGTATTAGCAGAGTATTGGCTTTGAATTCAGAAATGACAGAATGTGCTGGACAACTGGGTTGACTCTTTAAAGGCAGCCTATCATCTTGTTGATAGGAACAAATTAATTTAGCAGAGAGGATCCTGCTGTCTAGGCCTGGCAGGTCTAGAATTAAATCATACAACTACTTCTCCTCCTCAGGCCATTGTTGATGTGATGGTAAACTTGCAATTCACACTGGTGGAGACACTCTGGAAGACTTTTTGGAGGTACAATTTGAACCAGCCCAGTGAAGCCACCCCCATTGATATGTGAGTCTTTGTTTTTTGGCATTTATATAAAAATGAACTACATGCTGTGGGGTGCTTTGCAAATTTATGACGCAGAGGCTCTCATTTCCGGACATCTGCAAATGACTTCTGCTGAAAAGTACATGGGGTTGGCTTTTTGCTAAGAAGTGCATCAGACTACTGAGCACTAAGGACAGGCTACTGTCTCCATGATCCAGGTCTGGGTGCATTTCTCAACTGTTTGAGCAACAAAATCACTTCCATGTTTCCCCTGCTGTATAGCACTTCAGTGCTGTATTGTCTCTGCTCATCCCTTTAAGAAGGATATCACACTTACCACGGGTAGCCAGCCTGCGGCACAGACGCCACTATGCAGCAAGGGCTTGCAGCCTATAGTCAGCCCAGCACTCAGTGGAGAGTTAGACATATATGCCTATGGGAGTAGAACAACAGTAAAAAAAACTCCCCCAGTTTTGATTTAATCTAGGCATTCCCAGAATTTGCTGAATTGACATGCCATACCTGTATCAGCATCTCCCCAAGTTCCCTGTATCTTCCTCTGCCACCAGTACCCAGATTATTTTCCCCAGCATCTCTTGAGTATAGTCTGCAGACTCCTTTAATACAGAATCTGCTTCTGTATCAAAATGAATGGAGCAGTTCACTGCCCTGCAGGCCTGTTGATTCAGGCTAACAGAGGACTTGGGCTGGCATGGCCACATTAGGATATAAAGGCTCAATGTAGCGGTTGTAAATGGGACAGGAGGAAAATAAAACTGATAGGGGGAAGAATAACAACTTGTTAATGAACTTCTTATAACAGAGGAAATGTGAACCTTTGCAGGGGAACCAAAATAGGAAGTTGTTTTCCCATCTTAACTGCCTAGCATCTTATCTCCACCTTTACCCCGCAGGCCCTTAAACATCTAGTATCCAAAATCTATTTGCTGTTCCTAGGGAAGGGCTGCTGGCATAGCTGATGGGTCTTGATAATCTGAGTTGTGGCTTGGTGATGGTGCTCTTTAACCAGGTGTCTCTGTTTCATATTTAGTCAAGACGAAGCAGAGAAGCGTCTCCCAAAGAGCTGCTTGGTGACACTGTCCAAATACGAGCCTGTCCTGAAATGGACG
Source organism: Podarcis cretensis (assembly GCF_951804945.1). Lineage (NCBI taxonomy): Eukaryota > Metazoa > Chordata > Lepidosauria > Squamata > Lacertidae > Podarcis > Podarcis cretensis. The sequence goes on from NC_137187.1 coordinate 35,552,572, forward strand.
AAGGACTGTGACAACTTGCTGTACCAGGGGCTGGTAGAGGTCCTGATTCCAGAAGTGCTCCGGCCCATTCCGAGTAAGCTCATATCTGAGGCCCAGCTCATATCTGAGGCCTGCAAGAGGCTGTCCGAAGCCTAGGGCCACAGCCAATACCAATGCTGAAATCAGGATGCTTCAGCTGCTGGTGGGGCTCTGCCAGGTGCTTCTGCCTTGTTCCATAGTGGGCTGGGTGATCGGCCTCATGTGCTGGTTTGGGTAGGAAGCCTCTTTGGCCTGAGGTGGAGGCATTTAAGCCATCCCCTGAGTGCTGTGTGGCCCTTGGACTTATTCTCTACTACCCCCATGAACAGAGGACTGTCAACCATCTTGAAACAGGCCACGCTAATGTTACATCCTTCCTCAGGTGCCTTGACGCAAGCAATCCGAAATTTTGCAAAAAGTTTGGAGAGCTGGCTGACGAATGCCATGATGAATATTCCAGAAGAGATGGTCCGCGTTAAGGTGAGCTGGATGTGGGAAGTTGTGGGGTGCCGTTGGTCTTGGCTTCCCATTTTTCTGAGACTAGGAGGTCTTACGGCTGTGTTTTCTGGAGCCTTTGGTCTGTGTTGCGGCAGATCAGTATACAACTATCAAGTCACCTTGGGTGAGGTTTTCTGCCTCTGCACCAGTGACCAGAACTTGATGCCACAGTTGGCTCTTTTCAGCAGTTGGATTCACTCCTCCCCCACCTCACTTTCTAGTGGGGGTGGCAGCAGAACAAACTCCTAGCTCCTCAGTCTGGGGCAGATGGGAAACATGTGTTACTGTGTTTTGTCTCTCAGGTTGCAGCAGCAAGTGCCTTTGCCCAGACGCTGCGGCGTTACACCTCCTTGAACCACCTTGCCCAGGCTGCCCGGGCTGTTTTACAGAACACTGCCCAAATCAATCAGATGCTGAGTGATCTCAACAGGGTGGATTTTACTAATGTCCAGGTAACAACCTCCACACTTCTGCCACTGTTTTCTTCCTCTTCCATTTTGAATCCAGGAGCTGCAAATTATCTTCCTATTGACTGGTCTCATTTAACCCCAAAGCCTTATTTGGCATTTGGAGTGGTCAAAATAAGAGTTGTGTCAGACACAGGCCTTACAGCTTATTTGCTAGGCCCATCTGCTTCAACATAGGACTTACTCATAGTGGCACATGTGCACTGGGAGCTCACAGGTAGGACACAAAAAGAAGGACCCTTCCTATGGATTTTTCCCAGAATTTGGTCCTTGGAGGATAGTTGATTTCCGTTTGATGGCTAATGGCTGTTGATGGACCTGTTCTTACTGAATATGTTTTAAAGCCTTCTAGATGTTGCACATACACATGAACGCAGTGCTGGCGCCCTTTTTTCTTGTGCTCCCAGAAGAAGCAGATTTGGAAGCAGTGTGTGATGAGAAGCAGTGGGGGGGGGTGCTGCTTCATCCTTAACCCACTTCTTTGCTTCAGATTCTCTCCCCCGTCTCTCCCCTGCCCCCCACTTAACAGCACATTTGTATTCATATAACTGGAGTAGGAATAGGGGTACTTGTGCTTCAGATGCTGCTGAACTACAATGCCCAGCATCCCTGACCATTGGTCGTGCTAGCTGGCACTGATGGGAATTGGAGTCCAACAATTCCCTGAAATAGGCATTACTGCAACTTGGCCCTAAGCTAGTGACCACCACATCTTGTGACTATGAGTTCCAGAAGATAATTATTACTTGTGAAAAAGTATGCTGATTAATTCTAGCAATGAACGTATCTTTTTAGTTGGGTGCCCAGCGATGACTTAGCGGGACAGTGAAATGATCTGGCTAAAACTGTGATGATTTTAGGTGGGCACAAGTAAGCCAGCTCCCTTGCTGCAAACTGCTCCTCCTCCCCCTCTTTGGGCAGTCTGGACTCTGTGGGCTGTCTGGATCTCCTTTTCATCCCATCCATTACAAGGGATTTGCCTTCATAGCCATTGACGGTATTTTGTTGGCATTTGAGACTCCACAGTACCAGATTTCCCTGGCTACTCTGATTCAACAGTTCATTTAAGTAGCTTCAGAGTGGGTCATTGGCTTACCCAGTAGGGAAAGAGAAACCCCACTGGAGACGCCTTTCTTCCTTCTCTTGCTGCTCCGCAGGAGCAGGCCTCATGGGTATGTCGGTGCGAGAATCGTGTGGTGGAGCGCCTTGAGCAGGACTTTAAGATGACTCTGCAGCAGCAGAACTCTCTGGAACAGTGGGCCGTGTGGCTGGATGGCGTGGTCAGCCAGGTCCTGAAGCCCTACCATGGCAGCCCCAGCTTCCCCAAAGCCGCCAAACTCTTCCTCCTCAAGTGGTCCTTCTACAGGTAAGTAGAAGGTGAGAAGCAGAGTGTTGGGCTTGGTTCTGGGCTCACACCCAGCTCAGCCATAGACTTTCCCCCTGCTGTTTAGCCATGCCTGTGAAACAGGGTTGTTTACATGCCTTGTGATGCTGCCTGCAGATGCAGATTTAGGGCCATGCAACTAGTTCTCCTGTGCTGGGTGCCGAGCTGAGGGGGGGGGTGCTGCAGGGCGTTGCAACTATGGCATAGTGCACACACAGAATGGAAGACGGGGGGGGGGGGTTGGCCTCACACAGGGCACTGAAAAGAAGCCCTTCCCAGCTGCCTGCATGGTAACTGCAGCATTGGGTTCCTTCTTTCTCCAGCTCTATGGTGATTCGGGATCTGACCCTGCGGAGCGCGGCCAGTTTTGGCTCCTTCCATCTCATCCGCCTCCTCTATGACGAGTACATGTACTACCTGATAGAGCACCGTGTGGCCCAGGCCAAGGGAGAGACTCCCATTGCTGTCATGGGAGAGGTAGGTTTTATGGGCTTTGGACGAGGTTGGAAAATCTTGCTTAAAGAGCTAGAACCCTTCTGATTGACATGCCCTTGGCTGGGATGTCAGAATCAAGAATCTTCCCCCCTGTTGACACCAGGGAGCTTTTGGACATATGAAGCTGCCTAATATTTATTTGTCAAATCATTGATTCATCTTAGTCGATAATGCCTCTCTGGTAGTCATTTTTATGGATCTCTAGTCTCCTCTTCCAACCCAATCTTAAGATTCTGCTAACTGGGCAGATCAGGGATTAAATCTTGGACCTTTTGTATGTGCTCTAGTGCTGAGCTGCAGAAATGTTGAAACTGTGCCTCTGTTTGTATGCAGAGCCCAACGTGTTTAGTTTAAGACTGTGGTCTTAAAAGTTCCACACACTAGCATGATACACTTTCGCTTGCCCAGTGCTTACCAGTGAGTGAGGAGCCATGCCTAATCCATGTTCCATTAGCTGGTAGATGCTTGTGTGGAGGTCAAGAAATCAGCGAAATGCAAACAAGAAGTAGTGCCCCACCACCACCTCCAATTTTTAGGCCACTGAGAGTTCATTGCCATGTTGTGGAGAGGGGGGTGGGTCTTTGGACTGTTTCTCCCCCATCCCAGATCTCTGCCTGAGAAAAAGAGCAGGGCCCACCAGCATAGAAGGGCTGTGTGAGGTAGCATTAGGCTACAGGCAGGGTAGTCACAACAACAACAACAACAACCTTTTTATTCGACCATCAGTCAGAGAGGCAGGGTAGTCTATAATGTGGGAAAGATCCTTATGTATGTTTTCTTTGTTTCTTTTTAAGTTTGCAAACCTGACGAGCTCCTTGAACCCCTTGGATCCGGATAAAGGTATCGCCCAGCCCCTCGGGAGGCCAAACGCTTAGGCTTTGTCAGTGGTAGATGTTAGAGACTTTGGGGCCATTACTCTCCCTCCCACTTACAATGTGTGAGGCGGTAGTGCTCTTCCCATTTGTCAAGTATGAAAGGGAAACTGAAGGAGGGAGGTTACCTGAGGCTATTCACTGAATTCAAGAGCTAAGCCAGTATTGGAGCCCAGATTTTTCAGCTCTGAAGCATGTCGGCTGCCTAGACCATAAAGGTGAAGGGACCCCTGACCATTAAATCTAGTTGTGGACGACTCTGGGGTTGCGGCGCTCATCTCACTTTACTAGCCGAGGGAGCCAGTGTTTGTCCGCAGACAGCTTCCAGGTTACGTAGCCAGCATTTCTAAGCCGCTTCTGGCAAACAAGAGCAGCACACGGAAACACCGTTTACCTTCCTGCCTGTTTATCTACTTGCACTTTGACGTGCTATTAACCACCCTACATGGGTGGGGGGGGGGTCACACCCATTTAAAATACAAGATTAAAAAGAGTTTAAAACAAATTACATAGAGAGAGAAAGAGACAAGTTTGATTACTGCAGTGTCCTTTGGTTTGCTTGTGGCTGCCCTCTTTTTCTGGGATACCTTACAGTACTGGACAAGTCTTTCTGCTCTCCTGGATGCAAGACCAGAACACAGAATGAAATCAAGGGCTCATTAGCTGGCTATAAAGCTATGAATTCGAAATGACCTTGGTCCCATTTCATTCTCTTTACTTCAATTTTTTTCCCACCTGTAAGATGGGAATGATAGCAAACCCCTGTGTGTGGTTATAAGTGAATAATTAGTAGTTATAAAGTAGGGACATGCAGCCCTTGACCTATTTTTTTTTTAAAAAACGCCCTGTGTAAGTCCTCAGTTCAGAGCATTCTTCTAGGTGAGGAAGAAGAAGGAGGCAAAAGGAGAAAAGTGGGTGGCAGAAGATGTGGCTTCATCCACTTTTGGTGCTGGCCTCAGCAGCATGTGCTCGACAGATTAGCCCTGAGGGAAGGTGATCCTCAAACAAAAAAAAACATGTAAGAGAGAGAGGGAGAAAGGACGAGGATGCTCATTTGGAAAGGGACTGGTTGTGTTACAGGCTGTCCCTGGAGCTGTGAAGGGTGCATTTACATCATCACCTGTTCATTTAATGCCAGTTGCTAGCAAAATACCAGCTGCTGGGAATCACCAGTAGAGAGAGTGTGGTACTAAGGTCCCAATTGCAGTCTTCCCACAGGTAATACAATACTCTCCCCTGTCCCCAAGTTCTTTGGCCTGAGGAAGAAGACTTGGGCAAAGGAAGGAGTCAATGGTAGCACTGACACTTTAATATAAGTATTTAAGACGTATTACAGATAAGACTGAAGGTCTAATCCAGCATTATATCTTGAATGGAGCCTTCCAGGTGCCTCTCAGAAACTCTTATAAAAGGCAAGTAGGTGATGGGCCTTAACTGTTGGTAGGTGATATATATATTAATATTTTACCTCTGAGCATGGAAGCTCTATTTAGAAGTCATGGCTAATACCTGGATCTTACTTAGGCTTCCAAGTTGACTAGATAGCTGATGACTGTCTAGTTCCTTGTTGTTCTTTGTCAGCTGGACTTGAGGGGGTACCCAGGCTGTGGTTTGAAAAAGACATCTCCGAGGACTGAGGGGATCAAATAGGCTGGTTCTTGCATTGTATCAGTCCTCGGGTTCTTTCAGTTGGCTGCAAGTCTCAGGATTGCTGTAACCACCTCTCTTTCTAAATCAGATGAGGAAGAGGAAGAGGAAGACGAGAGTGATGAAGAAATGCCCCAAGAATTATCTCTCAGCTCCAACGAGTCCAGCAGCTTAACGGCAGAGTCTATGGAGCCACCTTCGAAGCTGGCACGGACAGACTCCCGGGGCATATTTGTACAAGCGCTGCCCTCCAGTTAAAAAGCAGCACAGGAGGGACTGACTGCCAAGTGGCCGGCAGGAGGCCAGGATGCACCTTGCGCTGCGTTGCGCTGCCCTGCGATAAAGATGAGCTGTTCCCTATCTCCAAGTGGTATGCAACGCGCTTTCATTTCACACCTCTCCGTCTCACCTGTCGCCCAGTGTAGCCCAAGCAAGCCCCCAGTTAGGAGCCCTCACCCCAACAGCCTTCCCAGCCCCTAGCAGCACCAAAGGGGCTGGTTTGGGCGACTTGGGCTGGTTTCTGCCTAATTCCAGCTGCTGCTCTGATAACCTGGGTTCCCTGGAAGTTGGCTTAGCCCTTCTGCCCCATGCCCCTCATCCATGGCTGCTTTCCACTGTCAATTGGAGGGGGTGCTTGCTCAGGCAGAAGTCCCAGCCCCCACGGTCTCCGCTCCCAGAGCAGTGAGTGCTATTCAGTTATTAAACTGGGGTAGGTTCACCTGGGGTCTAGCCATTACTGTCTTTTGGCAAGGACTAGGCTATGCGCAGTATCTAGCAAGCCTAACTTTCTTTATATGGGTAGCCAGATGAGTCACAGAGATGGCTGCCTGGGAAGTGGCACTCCAGCTGTTTCCTCAGATCAGGCTGAATGTCACTAGATGATGGGGAACTTTTCCTGTGTCTGCCTGGGAGTTTCTGTTGTTCCTGGGCATCTGCCTTAGTTTTGTACTTCTGGGGGCTGTTGGGCTCATGGTTTGAGCATCAAGGAACTTGAGGAGTGGTCAGTGCTTGGGTTTAGAACTCCCAGCAACAAGAATTGTGCCTGTTTGGGGGTGAGGTGCTGTGCTGTATTCATCCCATAGCTTCAACATGGATCCTGGGTTACTCTTTCCTGTGTTCTATGACAGTGGCTAAATGCAACAATGGGTTTTCTCAAGTGTGGTGTGTGCTACTGGACTTTGGACTGCCTCAAGCTAATGGATGTGTGAGATGATACTTTGAAGAGGGCAGCATGTACCTGTACTGTCACAATGGTATCCAAGCTCCCATTTGCCACGGATATGTGCCGACCACATGCATGTGTGGGCATGCACCACATGCTGTACTCTCTTTGTAGCCCAGTCAGACCTTAACTGCTTGCATTCTTGCAGCAGGCGGGGTCTCATTAGAAGAGGAGCTGCAACGCTGCAGTATTACGGTCTAAGTGGGTGGCCCTGGCTCTATGCCTGACAATTTCTGGTTTTTAATATAACTAATTCTCATTTTTCCAGCTGCTTAGAAGTTGTCCAGGGCTTATTGCTCTGAGCAACTCCTTCCATCCAACCCATTGCTTAGCTTGATTTCTGCCCTACCCCCCCTTTTTATTCTCAATAAGCATGTCTGAATTTACAGATAATTCTTTCATAACATGCAATTGAACTCTCGCTGCAAAACTCATAGGATTCTCCCACTTCTGTACTCCTGCTGCTACATTTGGGTGCGGAGAAGGCATGAAGCAGCTGTGTTCTCAGATGCTATACTGTTCCTGATTAGCATTATTGTATGCAGTTTTAAGCTGATTAGTGCTGCTGCTGGTGACTGGCCAGAAATTTGTCTCTCTGGGCAGATTTGATTATCCGTTGTGATAAGTCAGGAAGCCCTACCTGTTGTTAACCCAAAGTCAGGCTAAGTGATCCCTTTAAATCAGGGATGGGGAATGTGGCCTTTGAGATGTTGGACTCTGAACCCCCATCATCTCTGACCTCTGGCTATGCTATCTGGGGCTGGTGGAAGTTCAGCAGCATCTGGAGAGCCAAAGGTTCCCCCATCCCTGCTTTAGTGTCTTGAGTAGGAATGGGAATGCAATACTAGTAGGATCTTTGAGTCAGTGTCCTTTGCACTGGACTCCTGGTACAGCTGTGACAAAATGGTGTCGCATTTCAGCCACGCCAGATAATTAGCTGCACTAATTATAAAATTCTCCAGTGCTGGGCTTCTCGGCATGCAAAATGGTGGCATACAGTACCGCCTTCTGCCAGACATGGCTAACTCACCTGTCTGTGTTAAGCGTCTGACCATTATGCAAGGCTAGCTTTTCAATGCGATCAACAGTGGCAGACAAATACTTAGCTTTTGCAGGTGTGGAGGGCGGGGTGTGGGTGGGGCAGACCTTCCATTAACCAAGTAACGGGGTCTGGATACATTGATTCCACTTACGGTTTTATTATGGCTGTCACAATGCATAGGATAGGGTTAGTCAGTCCTCTTGTGAGCGCTTGGAGGCCAAAGTCTGCTTGATACACTGCAGTCAGGTCGGATTCAGTGTAGGAGCTACTACAACCAGTGTAACTGTGGTACAAAGTATGCTTTTATCTCAGCCTATATCCACGCTAACAGCCCACCATCAGCCACATTGCAGCATAATTAGGCTACAAAATTTGGATGGTAATCATGTGGATGCAACCTACTTGATTACACTGGTCCTGTGATAGGAAAGGTCAAAGGGAAAGCAAACTGAAGTACTTGGGAGGGTAGAGATCACTGCAGAACTATCTCCAATTGGCACTGTAAACACTAGCTTCTTCCTCCCCTTACAAGCCGTAGTTGGAAGAGTTCGTAGGCTCAGAGCTTACAACAGTGGGTTTGTCCTTACCCATTACAGCTGCTTGTAGCAAGGCATGAAGACTGTCCAGGAAAGGTGTAGCCGCTGTTCGTTATCTTTGTGTGTTGACCTACCTGGGTCTGGAAGGTGGGATTCAACAAACATTTTGCTTGTATGAAAACCCTTTGCTAATTGCTGACTTTCAGCAGAGACTTTTCAGGCACTAGCATCACCCACTCCAGGAATCCAAATCATAGTGGTTGATGCTGCACTCCTGTTTCCTATAAAACACCTCTATCTAGGGTAGCAAAAGGAAAGATCTGGGGGCCTTTAAGTTAAGGGTTTGCACCAAAGCAAGTGGTCGAGGAGGAAACTCTCAGGACCATCCTTGTAGTCCCTCAGTTCCTTGAAACCTTTCTCCTTACCAATAGATACTTCATGTAAATCTTTTAACCCTCATCGTCATATAAAGGTGCTCATAAAGGGTGGCATAGGAATTTAATTAATTAATAATAATAGTTGGTAGTCCAATAAGACTGAGATTTGAGGCTTTCAGGCAGTGGCGGAGCTTTATGCCCCATTACCTGGGGGTGGGCGGAGAGCAGGCAGGGGCGGTGCGCTCCCCCCACACGCCTCTTCCTCCGCCAGTGCTTTCCGGTTCTTCTCTTTTCTGGTTTGTCCAAATTCTCCATGTAAAAGAAATTGGTTTACTGAAGCTACCTGCCTCACAGCAGAAACCAGAGAATCCCATTGTTCTAGCCACTACCATCGTATTCCCAACCTCAGCCAAATAGGCTGGTGGCTGCTCTTAGCTGCACCCAATTATATTAAGCTGCTGTAATTACCTAGAGCACAGCACCTCAGTATCACCCCCAACATGTAAATGTGCCAGCTTGCTTAGTGGCACGTGGGTTTTACAAGTACCAGGATTGTAGGCAGGCTTTCTGGTCCTTCTAGCGAGATATCCCCTCTGCAGTTGTTGCAGCAGAGCAAGTGCATAGTGTGCTAAATAGGAACTTACCCCCCCCCCCCCCGTAGTCCCAATTAAAGTGCAATCAGTCAGTCTAGTCTAGAGAAGGGCTACTTAAGAGAGTTGCCCAGCTTGTGGGCCAGCAAATTTCTCCTTGAAGTGACTGACTAGAGGAAAAACACAGGTGCCAAAACTTTTGCTTTGCTCCTGTAGCAGAATGCTACCTTGAAGGGAGATATTTGCACAAAGCACCTCTTCATTATTTTGAACTACAGCAAGTAGGATGTAGGTGATAGAGGCATATTTCTTTCCTTGCCGGAGGCTTCATAGCCATTCCCCACTTTGCAGAAATAAGCACTTGCCCTGTCAGAGAAGCACCTTATTTATCATACCTGCCTCTTCTGCTGCTTTTACTAACAATTCACAGCAAAGCAGTGTGTTCAAATGTTTCTGGTTATGCATGCTAATTAACTTCACTGTCAGGCATGTGAACATACCCACACACCTGACAAAGCAAGATACACCCATCAGAGAATAAAGGTTCGTACTCCCATCAGGCATATAAACCAGTGATCTGAAAAGGACAGGCTGTAAATCAAGGTTCCAAGTAATGAGACTCATCTGTTCCAGCATTCCCCTAGTTCCTGCTCTCTGAAATGTATGCAGATTGGCTTTTAGCTTTAGAAAAGTCCTAACTTTGATATGGAAAATGGATCATGTTGTTTGCAAAAACCTTGCTTCTGTAAGCTAGCTATTCCCCTCTTTGAACTGTGCAGAATGCTGGATCTACCAATCACGCAGGACTCAACAACATGAATGAGCTTACCTTTTTATTCAGTTGCTGCCTTACACAATGCCAACACCCATTCCCTCTGAACCAAGATTCTCTCTGTCCACCAAGATGATTAGCTGCAGAGCAGCTAAGGAGAGTTATCAATCAGCAGGTTCAACTCAGTCTGGATGCTCCAGACTGCAGAAATACTTGCTAGATGAGAACACCGCATTCAGTTTTTAAAAGAAACCAGTCCTCTGTTCCCTCTGTGCTAGTAACTAAGCAAACAGGTTTGGTTACTTCCTACTCTAAAGAAAGTAATCACTCTTCTGGTTTGTAACTGAATATTAGATATTCTAGTTTTAAACAGAAAAAAAATATCTGTGCTTTTATATGTAATTACTAATTCTTGTTCTAAAAACCACCTAAATATTGTGAGATTGGTGAAGATAAATTACTTGATATTTTTGGGTTTTTCAACCATCATGGCCTTATTTGTTCAATTTTCCAGTGTTTTAAACCTGTGATATAGATGTTTATTGCAAATCTACATATTGTATAAAATATATATTTTGTGTCAATCTTTTGTGCAGCAGCAGCTTTAGCTGCACTATAGACTTCAAGTGGAGTTTGAAGAGCTTTGTAGGTGTCCTGGGTCCATGAGATGGGCAGTGCCTGTGGTCAGATGATGTACGTGTGTGTAGTCTGGAGTGAAAAAGCTGTTTTCTACCTTTTGTAGTTCTTTCTTAAGAAATAAATTCAGCCGTGTTCTTTGCCTAGGATGCTGCTTGCTTACTCTTACCAAAATAAAATTTTACCTTCACTTTTAGTCCAGCTATACTAAACTAAGAGGAGGACAACCTTGACTTGGCTAATAGGTAGGACAACCACTGCATATAAGCAGTAAACATTAGTTTTTATAATTTGCAGCCACTGCAAACCTGACTATTTGAATTTCATCATCTGCACTCTCAAAGCTGTTAGCCTCAGGAAGCAAGTTCCCATCTAAAAAGCTTCCCTCTCAGCTTTTTAGAGTGGGAAGTGGAGAGATCTTTATCAGAACCACAGCAAGGAGGGGGACGGATTAGCTCCTCCATGGTTCAGATTCTACTCAACACTCCCTCCTGCCAGTGTCTATATTTTAAATACTGCACATTAATTGCCTGTTTCATCTAGCTTGGCCCTAGAACAGCCACTTTACAGGGAAGACAACATAAGACAAGCCTACTGGATCAGGCCAGTGGCCCATCTAGTCCAGTATCCTGTTCTCCCAGTGGCTGACCAGTTGCCTGTAGGGAACCCTCAAGAGGATTTGAGCACCAGAGCACTCTCCCCTCCTGTAGATTCCAGCAAGTGGTATTCTGCCTCCAGCTGGACAAACACAGAAGCAGATGGGGTGTTCTCATTTAAGAGTACTGTACCAGACACCTGTTTGGCTTACTTTTGCTATTTCCTAGTTGTTCGCTGTCATGTAGCTGCTGCTGAAAGAGTCCTGTACCAGCTATATATGAAGAACAGCAATGCCAGAGCGGTCTACCAGCCAGCAGGAAAGAATTTCAAGCAATTTTTTTCTGAAATAAGTCTTCTCAAATAGCAGTAATTTTATTCAAAGGCATTTACAACATGCTGCTATTTGACAGTTACAGGACTGTGAGGTATTCACACTTGTATAGGAGGAATTTCTATGAAATCCAGGACACAAAACCTTCAAATTGCAACCATTTAGTGGTTTTGCTGGTAATGTGCTAATATCTGCTTTTCAATGTAGGAAAAAATCTCAGCTTTGATTTCAAGTGAATACTGCTCAGGGGTGGGAAAGTAATGCCTCCCCACCCCCAATCCACCATGAATCTTGCCACTTTTCTCTTCTCCGATCTCTCCCCTCCCTCTTGAAAGCAGCAAACAAAATTGTGCCATAGTATAAGAAAGTAGAAGTTAATGGCAGACAGAATATGGTCAGAAGGTGCATGATACAATACAACCTTGCTGAACCTGAGCAAGTCTGGGCATTGATACTCCAGCAAGGAAGTCTGTGTACACTGCTTTGAGTTACCGGTATATGAAAGAATGGTGGGGTGTAAACAAAACATTTAAGCTGCTACAATGCAAAGCTGGACCGCTCTTTATTTTCACTATTGCCTTGCGTTGAAAGAGGCAAAAAGGCATCTTGAGCTTGCACAAGCATCTCCTAAGTTTGCAGACGGTGGCTTTGGGAATATACATACACCTTGCTGCCGTAGTAGTGGACTTTGGGCTCTCAAATTTCAGCGGCACCCTGTGCAACACTAAAAGTCTGCGCCCCACCTCGCATACTCTGTTCTACATCATTGTTGTGGCACCCAATATAGCTGAACCAGCTGAAGTACCCTAAACCCGTCTCTGGCTGCAATGTAATATAGCCTTGGAAGTGACGGGAGTTTTTTTCCTCTCAAAGATTAAATGAAATAATAACAGCCATTCTCAAATTTAAACGTTTATTGCAGGGAAGAGAAAGCCTGCTTGAGACAAATTAAAAGAATGAAAAACACATTTGTGGCCCCATCCACTGGGGGGTGGGGTCCTGAAACACTGAAACTCAAAACAGGGAAGTTGGTTTTGGTCTCCTTAACAATCATTGCCCCGGAATCATTTCATTTTCTGGGCCCAAGGACAAACCCTGTAGAAGACTCACCTCTTAAGAGTCTCCTTGCAGTTTCACCAAGTACAAATGGACATAACTGCACAGAAGCAGCTGCTTTCTGTTGGAGCCTGTGTAGCCCAACTAGTATGACTACCTTACATGGAGAGGCAGGCTTTTCAGAGCGTCTGGACCAGCCTTGTATTTCCCCCCCAACATGTAGAGACAATGAAGCAGAGGGTGTGGCTCTACCCACAAATCAATTAAGATGCACTCAAGGTCATCGGGGCAACTGTCTAGTCAAAAGGGATAGGGAAATTAAAAACTTTTAACAAGGGAGGTAGTTGAATGTGACACACAGTTATGGCAGGAAATGAACTACTGATGTAAGCTTTGCTTCCGAACCCGGCCTCATAAGACAATCCACGTGTAACGCTCGTTGTCGGCAAGAAATTTCAAGGAGCAGCCTGCAGGTGGGAGGAGGAAGACGTGAAATTAGCTACACACTGATCTGGGCCAGGCAATTCACAAAAGGGCATGAGTGTTTCAAGAATCCACCAGATTACAATTTAGGCACAGGAAGAAGCTGAAACTTAAAGTTAGCCCTCAGCAACAGCAAGGGCGAGAATGAGTCCTGTGTCCTAGAAAAAAGACATGTGTTCCTCCATCATCTAACACCAGAAAAATGTTAAGATAATGTGCTGTTGTCCTCCTGATGGGCACAGAAACCAGCAGCTGGCTCCCTGGTTTGAAGTAGGCTTCCTGCCTCAACAATAACCAGTCAACTATGACCACTGTGCCTTGAGGAAGACTCCCAGGGGCCTCCTGGAAAGTGCTGAGTTACCTTTATGAAGGGCCTCGTTAGTCATCCTGTTGACATAACGACCACTGCTCTCTGGCACCAGCCATTTCATTACCATGTCCACACAGCTTTTCCGGTAGGAGCTCCACACGCTGCCACTAAGGGAGGAAAGATGGGGCTCTATCAGCATCCACAGTCTGCAAACAGGTCTCCAACAAAGTACTAAGGAAGAAATCACAGTTTCTTTCCCCATCTTGGTATCGTTAATCCACAACAGACTGAGGCTTCGTGAAATGTCTACTCATTTGCGACTATAAATACCCTTCAGCTGTGGGAATGGTTTTAGGTGAAGCAGTATGGGTACAGGTGACAGTTGGCTTTAGCAAGCTCCTTAATTATTTTATTTATAAAAATATAGACTGCTATTTCATAAAAAATAACTAAGCAGATTACAACAAAAATACAGGGGGTGGAACTGTACTCAATACAGGCCCCAAAGTTGCACAGCCAATTAAAAATAAATGGACGCAGTTTTACATGAAGAGTTAGAGAGTGTTCAAAAGATGTTTTGGTGCGATGTTCATAATACTTGAATATATACCCAGTCACCGGGCACCTCTGGTAACAAGTCAACTAGCTGTCCGAGATGGATTTCCCTTATGGCACATCACACAATGTCTTACCTGGTCTGCCCTTTGACTTCTGTGAGGTCTCCCACACTGACTGTGACAAAGATGCCAGTGTTCAGATCCCATGCAACTTTGAGACTAGTGTGATACGTCTTTGGCCTGTGAAAAGCAGAAAAGGGCAATTTAGACAAGCGGCTGTGTACACCAAAAAGCAACATCCTCTTCCCAACCTCATGACGACATACCTTGTAAATTACTCCAAGATTAATCTCAGCAACTGATGAACCTCCACCAGCCTATGCCCAGGTGTTGGCTCCAGGAAGAGAACTTGATACTCAGAACCACAGCTGAAAGTAATTTGCTCTCAATATATATCCTCCGCAGATGCTATTTTCATTTACTAGTTATTACCCAAGTATTTGCCCAAGTACTGAGATTGGTATTTTGCATCTGATTTCATTACCTGAGAGTAAATACTGGAAAACATTTGCTAGCTGGGTGGTTTTGACTATTTGACAAATGACATTAATGTTACTATTTGCAGTATTGGGCAATATTTTGACAAATCATGAGACCACATTTGTCACATCAGAAATAAAAACTTGCTGAGGAGGTAAAATTTCATTAAAATCTTATCCCCCCCCCACACACAAAATGAGGTTCTGCAAAAAATTCATTTAGCTCCACCCAAATCAAGACCAAAATGCAAAAGTGAGCTAACAGAAGAGGCCAAGTGTATGACTTTTAAGCCCTATATATTAATGCTTATTCTGCTTCCTTCTACTCTAGTAAATCACTCCAAAAGATTTCTCCCCCCTACCAAAAGTCCTTCTGTGTCAAAATCCTAATACAACAGAACTTCAAAGAGAGAAGATATTCAGAGGCCCAAGGTGGGCGTGACAGAGACTCACCTGAGCTGCCCCTCTTCATCAGGAGAAGGAAAGGCTAGGAGCAGGAGTCCGATATTGATAATAACTTGGTTGGTTTCTGGACACACCTAGGAAGCCAAAGTTGACAGCTGGTAAAAGCAAACTACTTGAACTGCACTGTACTCACAGCAGGACCAGCAAGTCAGAAATGCTGGCCCAACATCTTTCAGAACAACTTTTTGGGACAGTCATTTGTTCCAGCGCCTTATGTTTTTATAGAGTTCTGCTATCTAACTATTGCTTTAAATCAGCAACCAGGTGAGCTTCAACATGACACTAAGGCAATGGTTCCATCAATGCAAGCATTTTAGCTTGCCAGATGGAACAATTCCACTTCTCCTCCCCCTGTGTGCTGTTCCAGGAGTTCCTGACCCGCCCAGAGCCAATTGCAGGGGGCAAATGAGGGGGAGGAAAGCTCCACTGCGCAAGAAGCAACTTCTGCTGATGGGTCTCAGCAGGTAAATCCTGCCCTTAATTTCTTGAGAGAAATAAGTGGGGACACTCTTCCTGGAAAAGCAATTAAGGTCTGAATTCACATTCTCTGGTCAATACAACACACACACTTTATTCCTTGGCTAGGCATAACCCAAGCCACACAGGCTCAAGAAACTAAGGTACCGTGGGAGAAGGATTTCTCCCACCCCTTTCAATTCTCCCCTGGGCCAGTCTTAGGACTGTGTTGCAGAGTACCACTTCCAATCTGGTGGATATGTCTCCCAAGAAATGAGAGGTAAATAGCAGTAGCAAGATTTGCACCTTGTAATCAGATACTAGGGAGACAATTGGCCATCCCTGTCTTTAAAAATGGAAGGATCCATATCAGCCACCTTTGGTGAGGTAGAAAAGAAGGTCTCCCGCTACCCCTTATTAGTCAAGGCTCCCGTACAAATTAGATATCATGCCTGATATCTCAGGGGCCCTATTGAGTTGGAAAATCCAGAAGTGTCATAAACAGGTGATGACATGCGCTGGCACTGAATACAATTCACATGTACCAGCCTAAGTTACTTCGGCCACAGCATTTTAAGTATGGCTTGGCACTACTGGCCAACATAATGAGAGTTCTGGTTTTCAAACAATGATGCAACTGTGTTTCAGCCTCCCCTTCAGTCACAACTAACCAGAAACTTAAAGAAAGACAGGAGTGGGGTTTGCTAGAGGGTATTACAAACAGATAGGTCAATTGCCAAGGGCTCTTGCAATGTAGCAATGCCAACTAGACATGCACTGGCTATTTTATTTATGTTGCCATCTCTCTCATTTTAGCTTTAAAAGGATTTGATGTAGCTATCAAAAATTAATAAAAGAGACAATAAATAGAGCCCTTCCTTGGAAATAAAGTCCGGAGATCAATGGCTGCAAGGATGCAAATTACCAAGGAGGAGCACAGTTCCTCAATGGCCAAACTGCACCCAAATGGGGCACCGTTAGTGCGGTAATACACCCAACATGGTCCTACCTCCAAAATGACGATGTCGTAGTCACTGAAGGAACAAAACTGCTTTGACCATGAGGCATCATTCCGGATCACCTCGTTAATGACATACTCAAAATCTAAAGTCAGTTGCTCCACTGTTAAGTATTGGCCCTGGAAAGGCAAAGAAAGATGTGGATTTAGGAAAGGGGAAGCATTTGCATTGCCAGCCCTGCACCAGAGCTACCTTGAGACAATTCTTAATTCTCAAACATTTACAGCATAAAAAATTACAATGTGCAAAACCCAACTGTGAATCTAAAATAACTTGAATCCTAACAAAGCTTAGCAGGGCAAGTCAAAATGGCCAAGAGCATCTTCCAGAGACTCATCTGAGGTGGAACCTGCTGCCCCCCTCTGGAATCAAAACAGCTCCCTTTTAGCACTGGAGGGTAGTTGAGAGCTGCAATCTTCATAAGTGACCTTATGTTGCAGATGATGGATGAGCAGTTGGTTCAAGTGAGCCAGGATGAAGGCTGCCAACTTTCTGCTAGTGAGTTCTGTAGGCCAAGTGCACCAACACTAACAGTCAGAACAACATCTCAGCAGCAGAAAGCTCAGTAACTGTCATAGGACGAAGGCAGATTTGGACTAGAAACACCGCCAGTTGGAGAGAGGACATTTTGTAACCAAACAGATCACTCTTCTGTTGAGGGGGAAAGCTGATTCTGCTCCTCTAATAATCCTTTAAGCCATCATCATATATTATGAGCATGTGGCTGCTGCTAACCTCCCCACTCCCTGATGAGGCTCTAAGGCACAGCTGTAATATAATGCAAAAACCAGCCATATGTAGCAAATCCATGTGGAAGCACCCCGTAGGGTAGCGTATTGCTGGTGTGATGGACTTCCTACAGTCTGGCCCATCAGTATGATATTCTACATGATTAGAAAAGAGAAAGTTCAGCCCTCTAGGGACTGTACCATTGGAGAATGTAGGTGGGGGAAGTCACGTTTGAAAGTTCCCCAATGTCAAAATTCCCAGCCTGGGGACAATTAACACATTAGGAAGTATTCAGATCTTTCTCCACAACTTTCTAGTTTTTCCATATGCAAAGAGCTGGTACATACATAATTGCCATTCAATTATTTGCTCATTCCTCCATGTGCTCAAGTTTTTGGGATGCAGTCCCCAGAGGACTACACCACATACCTTTCTGAATGAGTTTCAGCTCTCAGTTTAAACATTTTGGGAGGTGAGCAGATCTGTATTGAAGGCTCTGGGTTGTATCCAATGCTAGTCCTATTTGGAACAGACCCACTGAAATAAGTGGACATGACTAACTTAGATCAATGAACTTCAACATATCTCTTCTTAATAGGACTAGCACTGAATACAACCCTCTCTTTAGTTACAAAACTACACTTTTTTCTGGTTATATGAAGTAATCGGTATACACTTCTGTTTAGGAAGTAAGTGGTAATGGGAAACCTGCTTGAGTTTAAATTAATTACTCACAGTGACTTTAGGTCACCTTGTTAATAGAAATAAATCAAGATGGTTCAGTTTAAGTGAACCAATCACAAGTCTAGGCTAGCTGCAAATCCTGTTTCTCTAATGATGCTGGGACCAGAAACTACCCTCACCTGACAGACAGCCCTCTCCTTCAGCAGCTTCAAATTTCTTCCTTGTAGGTCTGTCACAACAAATGGCAAGGAGATCTTATCGTCCTCATATTCTGAAAGTAAACACAATATGAGACGAAGGAGAGGGTAATCTCACACAGTCAAAAGAAATAGATGTCAAGATGAAGCACCTGTCCAAAAAGCTCAAATTTAGTGAGAATGAAAGAAAGAGAGAAAGAGAGAAAGAGAGAAAGAAGAAGAGAGAGAGAGAGAGAGAGAGAGAGAGAACACGCACATCAGGGGTCAAAAGAATCTTTGCTCCTGGAACAGGATGCTTCAAAAGGAAATTTTCATCTTTCCAACAATTATATTCGACTTCTTCATTTTACAAGTATAAATAAATTTTATAAGTATAAATAAATTTCTACTCCTAATTTGGAGACTGCCCTATCACTATCACTATACAGGTGGAAGTATGCAAAAATCAAAAGATAAGAAATTATTTCATGTGCTGTGTGGTGGGCAAGACTGAGAGACAACAATGTGCAAAACCACCCAGCCAGATTTGTGACCTGAAAGGGAATTGAAACCCAGGTTTCCTCATACTGGTCCAAATACAGCAGCAAGAAACCAAGGCTCAACATTTGCTTCTAAGGGTGGATTCACAGTGTCTTCCCCAAACCCCAGACTTTTTGTAGTCTAAAACTGAATCTGCTTCAACAGTCAGTAGAGCATGATATTCTTAATCTCCAGGGTCATGGGTTTGAGGAAAAGATTCCTGCATTGTAGGCAATTGGACTATATAACCCATGTGGTCCCTTCCAACTCTACAATTCTACAGATTGTACAGATTCATGGAAAGTGGATGATTCACAGAGGCACAACCATCCAAGAGGAAAAGATAAGGCATACTTAGTGTCTTAACACCCAAATGCTTTTAAATGTGGGCAGCGGCAAGGGCATGTACACAACTCCCACGTCCAATTTCCTTGTACATGTAGCACATCCTCCTTTAGTTTGCAACCCTCCTCATGCTGCATGGGGTGGTTTGCAGGGGGCTTCTATGTTAGTTCATCCGGGGTGGGAGAAGAGCCTTTCACATGACTGGTGACCCTGATAAAGCAGGTTCCCAACTGTGCAAGGCAATTCACTAGAGTTCAAGCAAAATGAGTACAGCCCCCCAAAGACTCCTCCCACCTCAACATGGGGCAAGTTGAGGACTGAGAATGCAGAATGAAGCACATGGGGACACTGAAGCAGGGCCCACATGCACACCCCTGCCCACAGATGCATGTCAAATGTTTTGAACATTTGCCAAGTCTACAATTTCAGACAGGAGGTCTACATTTTCCATGGCTGGAGATCTGTCACCACAGCCAACTCAAGCACAAAGCCATGAGCCCCAACATAGATAATCATGTTTCATTTGCCAAACCCTGCCGCAAAACAGCCTACTTGCCGCAAGTTTTTCTTGCATCATGTTCCCAACATCCCCCATTCTGTTTGGTTCAGAGAAGGGTGGGGAACCTCAGGCCCAAGGACAAAATGCTGCCATCCAGGCCTCTCTATCTGGCCCTCAGAACTTTCTCCAGGGTATATCCCCCTCCACAGGCCATACCCCTCACTGCCCCTGCTTTGCACCAGATGTGTTTCTGCATGGCTAGAATGTGACTCTGAAAATGCCTATCTGGATAGCAGAAAGAGAAACCAGCCTACTGTAAGGAGGTAAAATGAATCATTCTGCCTATATTTGCCTCTGGCCCCACCAACCTCTGGCATATGTGTCCTGGAAGATTCCCCAGAAAGGAACACAATCCTTGGGCTGAAATAGGTTTCCCAGTCTAGGGACCCAAACAATGCACACATGAAAACCAAGCAATCATGGTGAAATGCAGCATCCTAGTTTTGCCAGAAAGATGAGTTGTTGAGACCTGCAACCCTAAATCAGTCCAAGGGCATAAAATGAAGCAATAATGGAACCATCATTCAAAATGACTCAATGGATGGTAGGGCACCTAGTTTTCTGGCTAAGCATGTTTCAAAATACATGCATGCAGAAGACAGGTCTGTCCCCCATTCATACTTTATGCAGACCTTCAGACTCTCAGTGAATGAATTCAGATGAAACCCTCTATCCACCACTGGGGTGGGGAGAAGCTGAGTAGGATGTCAGTGGTCAGTGCTGTGCTCAGCTCTTTGGTCCTCCCTATGACCAATAAATTTTGCAAGATGTATACACAGCACCTTTGCCTAACTTACACAGATCACATAATTCAGCTTTCCTTGGCACAGTTTGATTTTCCTTTTCCTGCAGAGTACACACATTCCTTCCTTTATGCAACTGTAAACATATTGCTTAACACTGAGGTAGGATTAGGAAAATATCCCAAGGAAAAAACCCTACATGCACACTCAGTATTCTCTTGTTGAAGTCACAAATTAATTATCAAATTTGTCAAATCCATTGCCTTTAAAGTGAAAATAAAAATTAGCCTCTTATACACAGACTTACTTCTCAAGAGCTTCGAGTCACAATTAGGTCTATCAGCTACTATACTAGTAGAATTGGCATTACAAGACCCATTCAGCATAGGACAACTAGGCTCCATGCCTCAGCATAGTTCCACCTCACTGCTTCACATTAATAGGAGACATGGAAACTTTTAAGTCCCTATGTTGTATACAATATTTCCAGAAGAGAAGAGCAAAAATCTCTCATGCAGTCCCACTGCCAGGCCTGCCCCCAAATGTTGGGTGAGGGTTCAGAGGGAGCCCACGAGATCAGGGGTCACACAAGAAGAAAACTGCTGCTTGTAGCTGTACAACGGGGACAGCATGGGAAACATTCCCAAGGCTGAAGAAAACAGCTTTTCCTTGTACATACAGGAAGTCAAACAAAAGCATGGGCCTGACACTCTGTGTCTTCTAGGGAAGAGGATGGCTATCAATAACCAGCACAGCCGCAGGCTTTCTTACTGAGCCTCTTTGCTCGTGCCTGCAGATCCAGATGCCAAAGATTCAAAACCCTGTCACCTGCTCCTTCCCCAAACACTGTGCTTTGTTTTAAAGGGAGACTTACCAACTTCTGTCTCAGAAGAATCACTGGGCTCCATAACATAACGCAGTTTAGTATAGTTCACGTAGCCTGGCTCTGTTGGCTGGTTTTCCAGTTCAGCACTGGCAGTGGGTGAATCTTTGGGAGATCCATCCACATCAGAGATGCTGTCTGTTCCAGGAGATGTGGAGCTACAAGTGCCACTGCCATGCAAGCAAGACCCCAATCTCTTCCCTAGATCCCAAGAGGCTGAACTGCCCTGGCCAAGGGCCCCATCAGAGTCAAGAAGGCACTGAAGCCCACTGCCTGCCTCCTCTTCCATCGGGGCAGTGCCTTTAGCTTCCTTGGCCCTCCGGAAGATGTCCGCAACAAACTCCTTTGCCATAGCTACAGCAGGGGAGACATGGTTTCCTGTGTCCTGCGGAGGCACGGCAAGGGGCTGCTGCAGTGCAGCTCCACCCTGACAGTAACAGTTATCTCTTTCTAGCCCTTCTTCCAAGCCCGCAGGGCACTGTGAGATGAGAGCTGTGTGGCTGACTTCAACAGGAGACCAGGGCTGACGACTCCTATCATAAAGGATTTGGCAAAAGTTGCTGTCATCTGAAAGAAGGTAGCGAAGGAAGGTTAGAAAATGCTGAATATATTGCAATTTCTGCACCCAATGCGCCATTGTTTTCAATCACCAACAAAAGTAGTATGACTTCAAGATAGTCAGATATCAAGAACTGATTAAAATCTTAGATTTTGTTCCCTCTGGAAGGGGTAAGATGCAGTGATAAAATGTTTCAGGGGCATGGGAAAGTGCTGTTGCACTCAGGTTCTGCAATCAGGCTTCCAATGGGCATCTGGATGGCCACTCTGAGAACTGTGATGGATTAGATGGGCCATTGGCCTGACCCAGCAGACTCTTCTTATGTTTTTCTGCATGTTGTTTATATCAAAGCTCTCCTTGCTTCCCACAGGCCAGCTGGACGTCATCCTGTCCACAAGCCTACCTCTTTTTCAAGCAGAATTCACATCTATGACAATGACTGGTTTAGTTCAGAAATGGAGCATATACATATTGCATAAACATGTATACATAAACTATATATGTATATAGTTTTAATTATATCAATCATTTCTTAAAATATCACTTTTTGTTTTTAGTGATTCTTGTTTTTAATCTGTAAGCTGCCTTGAGTTCTGTCAGGGGAAAAAGGAGGGGAGTATAAATAAATATACAAGAAGAATAATAGTAAGCAATGCAGTTTTAATCCCTGGCACCTCCATATAAGGATTTGCAAAACAGATTAGTACTGGGAAAGATGGACCAAAGATGCAAGTGTCAATTGGGCAGTTCCTTATTGCAGCAGCACAGTCTTTCTAAAGTTTAGTTTAGCGTGACAAATACTTCCCACCCCAAGATGGACAAATGTTGATAGAACATTTCATTTTTAATGACTGAGGTCACCGGGGTGCACTGTGGGCAAGTAGCTCCAATATCTAAGAATTTGGTCAGTTGCCTGCCCTGGATGGGGTTGCGCTCCCCCTGAAGGAGCAGTTTCACAGTTTGGGAGCGATTCTGGATCCAGCTCTGTGGCTGGAGGCTCAGGTAG